>NC_141175.1:52030000-62030000 GCF_055505025.1 Bos grunniens | reverse complement strand
TTCCCCCTTTATTCCAAATAAAATCAGCTCCTTAAAGGAGAGCTTTGTTCTCTTTTTGAATTGACTCCTTCTGTCCCCAGGGAGCAGTCTCTGAGCCACCTGACAGGAAACCTCTGGAGCTGGAGGAGGGGGTGGGGCAGGAGGAGTAGCCTCTGATCTTCTTGCCTCGCCCCTAGGCCACATGGGGGCTGAGCAGGGGTGACCAGGGTCCCACAGTCACACCCTTTCATGGGGGTGGGGAGGAGCTTCTGCTCTAAGGCGCAGGTGGGAGCTGGGTGGGGAAAGGGGGCACTTGACCACCAGGCTCAGGGGTCAGGAGTCCAGACCAAAGGGGACCAGAAATGAGAAATGCTGGGGGCAGGGTTTGCCCTCCCCGGTGAGATGCCAAATCCTGTCACTGGGAGCCCCTGTTTTTGGCCATTCCTGAGAATCTCACCTTCTCACCTGCTTTGAACTGGTGGAGGTAGGGATTGAGGGTGGGGGTGGACGGTGAGGCAGTGAGCGGGCTGGGGCTCCTATGTCCAGACTGAACTTCCATGGATTTTCTTGGATAAGGGTTTCTTCATCTCCCATTACCTTAGGACAAAATCCAAAGACTTAAATATTGGGTTCTATGTGGAGCGTCTGATTGACCTGTGACCTTGATGTATGAAAGGTTAGGATGCCGGGGGGTCTATTCATAGCCAACATCTCTGTTGAGGAACCATGCGTCCTGGACACCAGAGTTGACACTTGTGACTCGGAGTTAAACTGCTTCCCCCACACAACCTCCCTTTTCTTTTAGAAGTTACAGAAGGTCCCTGCCTGTTCGAGTGGCTCCTTAAATCTCACCGCGAGCAGACTCTGAAGCCTGTGTACACTTGTGTTCTGGGTATTTTCTGTCAAAAACGTGCAAGCCTTTAGGTACAGATCAGGAGAGACATCAGTGAAGAGGGCTTCCCAGGTAGTGTTAGTGGTAAAGAATCCACCTGCCAATTCAGGTTAGACATAAGAGACATTCGATCTAAGACAGTAAGAGGGTCCAGTCCCTGGGTGAGGGCCTGGCAACCCACTCCAGTATTCGTGCCTGGAGAATCCCATGAACAGAGGAGCCTGGCAGGTTACAGTCCATGGGGTCTCAAAGAGTCAGACATAACAGAAGTGACTTAGCCATACACATCAGTGAAAAGCTGATTTTCCTAATCTTCCTGTTACCACCCGTCAGAGTGATCAGAAAATCTGACACTCTGTGCTGATATATGAACCCTGCATAGCCTCTCGAGGGTTCTTGTCACTGCCAGTGGGGGGTGGTTTTCCTGTCAACGCTGAACCCTGTGGAATTAATTTCACTTTCTGTACAATTACAGTCAATAGGCTTAGTGTTTTTCACTCTTTACCACCTCATTGGTTAAGCCACATTTCAGAGTCATTTGGTACCTAAGGCTGGCATATGGCTGCTAAAACTTAAAGCCTTCTCAGTAATTGTTGAAGCCTCAGCACAAAGAAGAGATTTGCTCCAACAGACTTTTTTTTTCTTTTTGCTGATGAACTGTGAGGCATAAGTTTGGGTGCTGACCTGAGCTGGACCCTGCTGGCTCCCACAGGAGCATGTGGGACTGAGATCACGGACCACAGGGGCAAGCGGAGCTGTGCAGGGCCTGATCCGTTCCATGGGCGAGGCCTGAGAAAGCTGTCTGAGTGCCAAGCTTCTGCCCATTCTGTTTCCATTTAAAATGCTTGCCTGAGGGGATGAAGCTGAGTAGAAGAAACATTTTATAAACACCCAGTTATGTTACATGGTGGCACTAGTGGTAAAGAATCTGCCTGCCAGTTTAGGAGATGTAAGAGGCGTGGGTTTAGTCCCTGAGTTGGGAAGATCCCCTGGAGAACGAAATGGCAACCCACTCCAGTATTCTTGCCTGGAGAATCCCATGGACAGAGGAGCATGGCAGGCTACAGTCCATGAGATCACAAAGTGTCAGACATGACTGAAGCAACCTAGCATGCACACATGTAGCTGTGTTACGTAAACCTAAATACTTTAGATAGAAAGGAACTATTCCAGAAAAAATCTTTAATCTATTTTAAGACAGGCTAAGGTACTTCCTTCCCCAGGGGATCTTCCTGATCCAGGGACTGAACCCACATCTCCTGCTTTGGCAGGTGTTTTGTTTTTTGTTTTTTGTTTTTTTTTTTACCACTCCTGAAGCCATGAAATTAAAATCACTTGCTGCTTGGAAGAAAAACTATGACCAACCTAGACAGCATATTAAAAAGCATAGATATTACCAACAAAGGTCCGTCTAGTCAAAGCTATCATTTTTCCATTAATCATGAATGTATGTTGGACCATAAAGAAAGCTGGACCATAAAGAAAGCCGAGCACTGAAGAATTGATTGTTTTGACCTGTGGTGTTGGAGAAGACTCTTGAGAGTCCCTTGGACAGTAAGGAGGTCAAACTAGTCAGTCCTAAAGGAAATCAGTCCTGAATATTCATTGGAAGGACTGAAGCTGAAGCTCCAATACTTTGGCTACCTAATGTGAAGAACTGACTCACTGGAAAAGATGCTGGGAAAGATTGAAGGCAGGAGGAGGAGGGGACAACAAAGTATGAGATGGTTGGATGGCATCACCGACTCGATGGACGTGAGTTTGAGCAGGCCCCGAGAGTTGGTGATGGGCAGGGTTGCTGGCCTGCTGCAGTCCATGGGGTCGCAGAGAGTCAGACCGGACTGAGCAACTGAACTGTAACCGTATTCTTGCCTGGGAAATCCTATGCACAAAGGAGTCCGGTGGGCTACAGTCCATGTGGTTGCAAAGAGTCGGACATGACTTAGCAACTACAGAGTAACAGGTGCTTCACGCAGTTTTTCGTCGCCACTGAGGCTAGTGAAATGTTGGCGGCTGTCCTGTATGACTTAATACCCTGCTTTTCTGCTGGCTCCCGGGTCTCACCCGGTTATTTAGGTGCAGAGATAAAGTTGGCATGCTATGGGACATTTTATTTTTGGAAGTGTTTGCATATCAATATAGAGTTACATTAAGAGGGGTTAAATTTCTTCTGAAAAGATGTAATTTTACTGATGTAGAAACTGTGGGAAAATGCGATTAAACAAAGGTAAGACACAGTGAAATCTCACCCTGAGGCAAGCACTAGGGGTGAGCCAGATTGGAGGTTAGTTATTTTTCCAAAAAACTATTCTTTCAAATCACTGTCCAGGTGTATAGATGAAAATGTAGGAGCACGGAAGATAAAACGCACCCCAGACAAGTGGACAGGTGGTAGACAGACTATGGAATCAGGAGGACAGGCTGATGTGTCTTTCTCAGGGATCCAGGGATCCTGGCCCAAAACTCCAGCCCCCAGATGTCGGTTCTCATCCCTGAAGCAAAGGGGAGTAGAATAACAGGGTTCCCGACAGAGAACAGATGCAGCTGATGGGAGACTGAGGGGCATCAGGGCTTCTTGGTTGTGCGTGTTCTAAACCTTCGTGTTTGTATTTTCATCTGAGCACACCCTCCGATGGTGGGCAGGTGTGTTGTCCCCCGCGCCCCCGCCCCTGCCGCAGTCAGCCTTCTCCCCTGCTCCCCAGGCAACTTTGCTCACACCTGGGTTAAACACTGGAAAGACGCATCAGGCTTTCTATGAACAGAGGGCTTCATGCAGAGTAAATGTTTTACAACCATAGACCTAGAGGTCATGGTGCTTTCTCCTTAGGTGAAAAGAGTGCATGTTTTCTTTACTGTTAATTCTTTCACTTTGGAACAGGAGGGTGACAGGAATGTGAGTTTTGAAGGAGAAGGTGAGATGGGTCGCCAGGATGAGTAGAGAATGTATTTTCCATCGGTTTATTATTTTTGCTCCTACCCTCCATAAACAAGATGCACTTTATCTAGCCCCCTCTGCGTAGATTATCTGGATCAAGTCTTTTTATTAGTTAAAATTTTTTCAGTCATAATTGCCTTTTCACATTTGCTGGGTGTCTGTTTTAGAAGCACATTCCTGGTGATCTCTGGCCTCTGGTGGTCGTTCAAAGCTGCCCCACTTCTGCTCGGCCGGGTCTCTGACCGTGCACAGCTGAACAGTGCCGTTACTCACGCAGGGCCTTGATCTGCACACAGTGTCTGCTGCTGCTTATTTTGTTCTTAGGAACAGCTTGAAAGGTCATAGCTTTTTATGAGGTTTCTGAGTCCAGTTTAAACATGACATCCTTCTTTTTGGTAGTTCACCAAATAGACGCATGTTCTGGTACTTTTTACAAAAGTGATTCTAAAAGATTTAGAATCCCATCAGTGATGCTCAGCGTCCCACCCATATAGAACAAGGATCTTTTAGTAATGTAAGGTTCGCCGTCGAAGAGTGCACTATGAACTCATAACTGCTACTTTCCATATCACTTCCTGGTGGCAGTTTGGATTTCCAGGCTGCCTAGACGTATACAGGTCCAACTCCCTGCTCTAGAGTCAGAGGACCCGCACATACCTGCCTGCACATACCCTCCCCTGCCCACACATACACCCCCTTGCTCTCACACACCCTCCCCTGCCTGCACACACCCTCCCCACCTGCACATACACCTCCTTGCTCTCACACACCTTCCCTTGCCTGCACACACACCCCCTTGCCCTCACACACCCTCCCCTGCCCGCATACACAACCCCTTCCCCACACACACCTTCCCCTACCCACACACAACCTTCCCTGCCCCTACACACCTCCCCTGCCCGCACACACCCCGCTGCCTGCCCACACATGGCCCTGCCTGCACAGACCACCACCAACCCCCCACCACCCCCCGCCCACACACAACCTTCCCTGCCCGCACATACACCCCTGCCTGCACACACACACCCCCGCCCACACACAACCTTCCCTGCCCGCGCACACCCTCCCCTGCCCTCACACACCCTCCCCTGCCCGCATACACAACCCCTTCCCCTCACACACCTTCCCCTACCCACACATACCCCCCTGCCCGCACACACATACACCCCTGCCTGCACACACACACCCCCGCCCACACACAACCTTCCCTGCCCCTACACACCTCCCCTGCCTGCACACACCCCGCTGCCCGCCCACACATGGCCCTGCCTGCACAGACCACCCCCCCTCCACCCCCGCCCACACACAACCTTCCCTGCCCGCACACACCTCCCCTGTTCAGTAGGGGCTGCACTGGTACACATCCCTGGTACAGAGTGATTACCGTGCTCTCCCCTGCTGTCCCCACACAGGTAACCGGGGGCGCAGGCTTTGTGGGTTCCCATCTCACAGACAAACTCATGATGGACGGTCACGAAGTGACCGTGGTGGACAACTTCTTCACTGGCAGGAAGAGGAACGTGGAGCACTGGATCGGCCACGAGAACTTTGAGCTGATCAACCACGACGTGGTGGAGCCACTGTACATCGAAGGTGAGCGAGGGCTGCTGTGCTGGTTGGTGTCTGGTGGGTGTGTGGGCTCAATGGGGCCCCCGGATGGGTGGCTGACTCGGTCATGTTGAGTCCCTGTCTGGTTTTGGAAACAGTCTCACCACATCTCGGGCACTACCCTGGCGTCTGTGGTGGAGACTGGATTGGGGAACGGTCTAGATTCACTGTTACGTGGCTGTCGATCTGATATTTACAGCAGGGCAGGAATGTTCTCCTGTTTTAACAAGCATTTTGTGGGACTGTGTTGGTCTGTTTGTCTCCCGGGCTGGCATGCTGTGTGGGTTTTAACAGGGTCCCAGTGGTACCACTTGATCTTCATCTCCCCAGCAGAGCTCTACCAGCTTCTTCTCGGCACACATCGTATATTTTCAAAGTGTGACCACTGTGGTTTATTCTGATTTCCTATTTCCAGTGGGAAAGTAGCTGTTGTCTGGACTCAGGAGTGGGTGGTCCGTGTGGTGGAGGAGCTTATAACTAGGTTGGCTCGGGTCTGGGCGGGCACAGTGGCCTCAGGGCCCCCTTGTGGTGATGAATTATGAAATGGTCAGACAGGAAGCCTTATTGTCACAGGGGTTGTGACAGAGGCCTCTGCATTGTCGGGGTTAGAGGATTGGGAAAGAAAGTTGTTGCTTTGGAACAAATTGTAATCACGGAAATAACTTAATAGATTGTCTATGGCTTTAAAAGAATTCTGGATTTTACCCACCACAGTGGTTAAGTTTCTGATGTTGAATCTACCCTGCAGACTAGCTCTGGAAGCAGTAAAGTGAATTATTCTCCCCCTACCCCACCCCACAACCCATTCAGGACATGGGAAGTTTCTAAGAAGCCAGGGCCAGTAGAGGGTGTGTGTGGTTTGTGGGATGGATGCCAGGCCATTGGGATGGTGGTCGCTGAGCTGTGGCCTGGAACGGCACTTTGGACACAGGCAGGTGTCTGTCCCAGGAGACGGCCCTAGGGACAGGACAGCAGGCGGTGACCAAGCTCTCAGAGCTGATCAGATGCTCCTGAAGGGAGGGGGAGCCCCTTGAAAGATGAGCTGGAAGAGGAAGGAGCTATCTTCATGGGTGGGTGGACTTCAGGTTTCTGATCTGACCAATTGGGAGCCTGGAGTAGCCCCTCCTGTCCTTACAGCTGGGTGATGAGCAGACTGATGGCCGGCAGCCATCTCTGCTCCTGCAGGGGACAGAAGGCCCAGGGCACACTGCCCCCTGGGATCCTGAGATGGTGCTGGGCACACCTGGTGTGCCTGACTGGGCGGAAGTGAGTGGGAGCTGCCCAGGGGCTGGGACAGTGTGGATGGGTTGTAAGTCCCAGCTCAGCTCTGGGGGTCGGGGGCCCTTGTGTTAAGTTTCCCCTCCAGGAGCCCCATGAGGGGTTCTCAGTGACAGGTTTCCAGCAAGGGGCAAGAGGGTGGGGGGAACGAACCCTCCTAAAAATCCACACAGAGCACCCAGTTCTCCCCTGAAGGCTCCTCAGGGGCGACCTCCCCCCACAGCCTGACCAGCATGGAGGGATGCCCCCAGCCTAGGCTCACAACAAGGAGACCCCATCCTGGGACCCCCTCTCCCCTCACTTCACTCCCCCCTCCCCTCAAGGAGACTCTGAGGACAACAGGTGCACCAGAGGAATCCCAGGGCCCCAGGTAAGGAAGAGTCTCTAGGGAAACCCAGGGACAACCAGGGAGACCACACCGAGGTCCCAGGGGGTCAGCTCTGACCTCGAGGGCTACAGGGCAGCGAGCGCAGCTTGTGTCCAGCCTGTTCATCTCCACTGTGCCTGGTGTATGGTGCGCGTCCACAGTACGGACTCGGTCTGAAGAGGCAAAGCCAACATCAGACCTGGAGCAGACGTAGCAGGGACATGGAGTTACCAGAATGACTGTTTAAATACCTCTGATCCATGTGCAGAGGACACGGGTGGGTAAAGTGGAGTCTGCAGAGATGGGAGGGTCACGGGGGCTGAGAGATAGAATGTGGTGGTCAAGGGTTAAGAGTCTGGCTTTCTATGCAGCGGACACAGGTTTGAGCCCTGATCTGGGGAGCTCCCACATGCTGCAGAGCAACTAAGTCCGAGCAGCCACAAAGACCAGAAATAATTAACTAACTAAAAGGCCAGAAATAATAAAAAATAAACAAAATTTTAAAAGTTACATAAAAGAGAATCTTAATTATTTCTCTCCTTTCAAAAGATGATTCTTTCCTAGTGATAAAACTAATACACAGATGCTACAGAAAATTTGGAAAAGTATAAAAAAGAAAATAGAAAATTAATCCTCATATCCAAAAATGCTCTCTCTGTTCTTGTTAATATCTAATAATTTCTTTAAATGTGATCTTTTTAGATTAAATGTATGGTTAATAGGCAATATAAATTATATGGTTCAATTTTTTTTTTTTTTAATTAAAAAGAAATGCCTTAAAAAGTCTTCCTCTTGCCTCTGTCTGCCACCTCACTCTAGGAGACTGCTCTTAACATTCGCTCATCTGCAGTTCCCTTCTGTGACCCAGTTAACACAAGCAGGTATTCATGATTCTTCCCCACGGTAGAGAAAGTAGCATTTTTTTGTGTTGCTCTGAATTTTTTCCCCCTTGCTTTTTGTATCCTGATGATCGTTCTGTATCATTCATGCAGTGCTACTTCATTATTATTTTATCATTATTTTCTTTTTTGGCACTTAGTCGTGTTCTTTTGTGCGGCTGCACCAGGTCTTTTTACAGAGACACATCTCCCCCACTCCGTGCTGTTAGCATCTCCCCATGGCGTGAACATAGCGCAGCTTCGTTACCCCATGCTGCTGGGGGCGGGACTTGTGTGCTGCACCTGGCCGTCCAGGAAGTGGACGTGGCTTGGGAAGTGCCCAGATGGATGTGAGGTCACTGCTGTCGTCACCCTGGGTTGTGTCTAAGCTCCTGATGTGTGTAGCCTGTGACTCCCCAGAGCTTCCCTGAGAGCTTGTCCCCCTGCTTCATGGGCAGCGTGTCTGCAGAGAAGGAAACAGGCAGAGAGGCCCTCGTGTTTGGGGAGCTGGGTCCTGGCCCTGACAGTGCCCTGGGAGGACATCCAGGAGCCCGGAGCCACGGGCAGCCTGACCACTGCCAGTAGCGACCCCGAGGTGCACTGCCATGTCCCGGGCACTGTTGTCACCTCTCTGTGGTGGACACGGTTAGTTCTCTGAACACGTGTCGGGTGAGCTGTTAGCCCTGGGTGCTGGGCCCTTTCTGTTAGTGCCTTGTACCAGGCAGAGGAATCCAAGGGGAGACCTGGGTGGGGGGAGTTGTCAACACCTGACCCTACCCCCCACCCCGCAACCCTGCCAGGTGCTGGTAAGAGGTGAGACTGAAAATGGCATTTGCTGAGAGCTTGGGGCCCGTGTTTCTGTGGGCATTTGAAGAGTGCCCCTCAGATTGGAATGTTTCTGTAGAATTATATTCAGTAATTTAAAATTTTTCCCACTTACAGTGATGGTGCAAGTGTAAGCATCGAACGCAGAGGCTGTGGGGCTGAGACCCTCCATGTAACGTGGAATTCCTCCAGGGAAGCCAGCACGTTGGCTTGTTATCGTGGGGGTCGGGCAGGCATGCCAGCTGGTGGCTGATCCGGTGCTGGGCCAGACCTGAAGCAGGCAGCCTCCCCTTGGCATGAAGTCAGTATTATTTGATATGAAGTCAAGGCACAATCCCAATCTTAATTTTCCGTGCCAAGAGAAATTTGGTCTTTACACTTTGAAAAGTTCTGTATCTTTAAGCCCTGTTTTCCATCATAGATGCTGGTGTCGGAGAGCAGTGGTCAGGCTGTGTGTGCCGTGTGGCCACGAGTGGCCGTGACACAGCAGAGGTTTGACACAGGTCACGTGGGGAACTTGGTTAAAAAAACACGGTATAAAGAAAAATACTGCAGGAAGATGTAAATATTCCGCCTGTTTCTCTGTGGATTTCCCCTTTGGTAGGAGATAGCACTTGATTTTTTTTTTTTTTTGTATGGATTCTGAGCAGTAATTTTGAATTATCTCACGAGCTGTTAGTTTTGAGCGCTTTTTCTTTCTGTATCTATGTCTCACGTGTGCAGAATTCATTCATTTGGGGTTAGACTGCCTGGGTTTTCAGAATTCACAGGAGGGCCAGTGCACTGTGGCCACCCCACCCTGGGCCCGTCTTCCTCCCAGCATAAAAATAACATGCCCACAGCCTGCCAAGAACACTACTTTGAACCTATTTAAGGAAATTATGTGAGAAAGGAGAACTCGAGAACTTACTGTTTTAATCACTCTTTAACTTGAGCTCTTTCGGGCTCATTTCTCAAGGCTCTTGTTTTCCCAGTTGCGGTTCCGGCATGCAGCCTTGTTCTCGGGACGGGGTGGCAGGAGAGTCGCTTGGTGGCCGGCAGCCAGCATGGACAGATCGCCACGCCAGTCGCCCTCCCCCAGCTCAGCGGTTTGAACATCATGCTTGTTTTGGGTGCAGTGTGTCATGCAGTGGGCAGGCTCTGAGCACTTTTTCCTGGGTAGTGAGAGTTCACCTTGGTTATTAATGCCTTGTGGTATCTGCCTAGCACCTCTCATGACTGATTTTTTATGCTTGTTCTGAAGTTTCCCCCGCTGTCCTGCCCGTAATTCTTCCGGGAGACTGTCAGTGACTGGGAGGCCACTGGGGCCTTACTGTTACAGCCAGGACGTGTCCCTGTAGGAAGGAGACACTGCTTAAGGCAACACAAGGTCTTGTGTTACAGGGCGTGCCTTAGCCCTCCCAGGAGGGGCGAGGGGGCAGTCATTTGCTCATTGGGTCATCTGTCCAGGGACACTGCGTGACTCTCACCTCTTGGCCACTGTAATTAACGCTGCTGTGCGTGTGGGAGCGCGAGCACCTCTTTGAGACTCTGCTTTTTCACTCCCTTGGCTGTAACCCCAGGAGTGAAATGTCTTACCCTGTGTCGATTCCATTTCTAGTATTCTGAGGGAATGCCCCGCTGTTCCCATGGCGGCTGCTGTGTTTGCATTCCCACCAGCAGTGCACAGGGGCCCCAGTTTCTCCACATCCTTGAAGACAGCGTTTGTTACTTTTTGGGGGGGTTTTTGGTAGTAGACATCCTGATCCATGTGAGGCAATACCTCAGTGTGGTCTTGATTTGCATGTTTCTGATAAGTGACATTGAGCATTTTTTCATACACTTATTAGCCATTTGTGTATCATCTTTGGATGATATATTCAACATATTCAGTGTTTGCCATCTTTTAAGTTGGTTGATTTTGTGTTGTTGTTCATTTTAGGAGTTCTTTATATATTCTGAATATTAGCTTATCACATATAATTAGCAAGTATTTTTTCCCATTCTGTGGGCTGTTTTTTCACTCTGTTGATGGTGTCCTTTGATCCTGGCAAAATGTTTGATGTAGTTTCATTTGTCTATATTTGCTCTGTTTCCTTTACTTTTGGTGTCAGATTCAAGAAATCTTTTCTAAATTCAGTGTCATGCAGCTTTTCCCATGTTTCCTTCTGGGCGTTTTCTTCCTTTAAGTCTTGTGTTTAGGCTCTTGGTCTGCTTCGAGTTGGGTTTGTGTGCTGTAAGATCAGGGTCCAGGCTTGTTCTTTTGCATGTGGATGTGCAGTTTTCCCAACACCACTTGGCAAAGAGACTGTCCTTTCCCCACCGCATGGCTCAGCACCCTTGTCAGAGATCGTGTGATCATACACAGAGGGTTCATTTGTGAGCTGTCCTCTCTGATCCTTTGGTCTCTATGTCTTGATGCCAGTAACACACCCTTCTGTTACCATAGCTTTGTATTGTGTTTTGAAATCAGAAATGTGAGTCCTTCAACTTTGCACTTTTTCAAAGTTATCATGGCTGTTTGGACACCCTTGAGTTTCCATATGAATGTTGTTTTAGATTTGTATTTATTCATTCCTTTTTGAGGTCGAGGGCACTGATATTAAAGCGTTACCTCTACCAGGGGAGTCATGTGGGATCCAGACATTTTGCTGTTCATGGCTCTAAACCCACCTCCAGATCTGGTGTTTATATGCAGGATAAGTAGAAACGGAACAAAAGCTCTCATCTCCCACACTTCCCTACCCTTTGTGTCAGATTTGTTTTTATAAACTTAAAATGTCGTTCATCTTGATATTCACACTTCTCTCTGTGTCTGAGAACTCAGTCTGCCTTCCAGTCTGAGCACTTTATCCGGATAGATCTTCTCAGAGAGCAATCCACTCGGCTATCAGACTGATTCCAGGTAGAGGGGAACAGGCCTCTTGAGGGGCCCCGGCACACTCTTGTTCCAGATGATCAGACTTTGTTTCTGTTCAAAGTTCTTCCAGTCGCATAAGTAAACTAGTTTCTAAGAAGAATGAAAGGTGATGAGTAGAATTTCGCTGAAAAATACATGAGCGCCGTTTTCACATGGTCCAGTTCTGGGAGGTCAGCGTTTTCCAGTGTATTCCCTGGAAGTAACAGGTGTGTTTTGCCTCCTGCCACCCCCCACAGTGGACCAGATCTACCACCTGGCCTCTCCTGCCTCTCCTCCCAACTACATGTACAACCCCATCAAGACACTGAAGACCAATACCATCGGGACCCTGAACATGCTGGGTGAGTCGGCCCCTCGTCCTGCAGACAGTCAGGGTGTTGGGACTAGGAGTTGGATCCTGACAGTTCTGTTCTTCAGCCCCCCTTCCCCATGCATGCTTTCGGGGTGACTGGGTTTGCCGTCACAACTCGGCATGGGGCTCCATCACTGTGGGAATCGGTCTACGTTGCCTCAGTGACATCCCCTGCCTTCCAAGTGGCCGCCTGCCCCTCCTGCACTTCACCTACTTGTGGCATGTGTGCCTCGGGGCTAGAAGATTCTGATGAGAGGTGGGGCATGGTCTGGTCCCACAGAGTTGAGGGTGGGAGAGCCTCCTCGTGGGGTTGAGGAAACGAGCTCCAGACTGACTGCAGGCCTCACCCTGAAAGTGGAAGGTGAACGTGAACACCGCCCCGGGTGGCTGCGTGTGAGCCCACAGACAAATCCAGAGAGTAGGCCACACGCATGTGGGTTGTTGAGGTCAGAGGTGCTTCTGTTTCCATGGGTTTAAAAACCAAGGGTTTTGATTAGGTGCAAAGTGAAGATGGGAACCACTTCTTTAAATGTCAAGTGAAAAGTGGATTTAATTATGGAATATTTAAAGCAGATTCTGTAATTGGGTTTGGGAAATAGCCCTGCATTTCAATTTGAGAAAAGGGCAGCAGGGAGGGGAGCACAGTCTGTTAGACAAAACCTTCGGGGCAGTGGGCTCTGCGGAAGGTGAAGGATGCTTTCTCTAACTCAGGGCACTGTGTCCTGACTGTCAGGTCACCTGGTGGAGACACCCCTGTTCTTACCACTGCACACATCTGCCCCCAACTCTCTCCAGCCCCCCCACCCCGCCTCCACGTGGAGCTGGAGGCAGTGCAGAAACAGCTACCATGCTCACGGTGTTTAGAAAGATGACCTTCCTCCCACCTGTTACAGGATGCTCCCTCCTATCCGCTGACAGGGGATAGGTCAAATGAGGGTTACAGTTGGGGACTTGGCAACCACGGAGATGGAGGGATGGAGAGGTTCCCAAAGCTGATGCCTTGAAATGCCCTTAGAGCAGGGGCTCCAGGTACTGGTCCATGACCTGTTAGGAACCGGGCCGCACAGCAGGCGGTGAGCCTCGAGTGAAGCTTCATCTGTATTTACAGCCGCTCCCCATCACTCACATTTCTGCTTGAGCTCTGCCTCCTGTCAGGTCAGGGGCAGCATTAGATTCTCGTAGGATCATGAACCCCAGTGTGAAGCGCACATGCAAGGAGCCTAGGTTGAGAGCCCTTTATGAGACTCCACTGCCTGTTGATCTCAGGTGGAGCTGAGGCGGTGATGCTAGTGCCAGGGAGTGGCTGCAGTTACAGAGTATCACGAGCAGAGAGGTATGACTGCAGAGACCCGAATAAATGAGCTGCAGACTCGTGTCAGAACCCTGCCAGTGAGTGGCAAGTGACAGCTAAGCTGCACCTGGCGAAGTGTGTCCTTATTTTACTGTATATCACAGTGTAATAATAATAGAAATAAAGTGCACAGTAAATGTAATCTGCTTGAATTGTCCCCAAACCATCCCCCAGCCCCCGCCGCGTCTTTGGAATAATTGTCTTCCATTAAGCTGGCCCCTGGTGCCGGAAGGGTTGGGGACAGCTGTCTTAGAGCTTGGCCTGAGCACTGCAGGTGACAGTAGTCCGTTCTTGCTGGGAGGGGTGAAGGCGAGAAGGGGTCAGAGCTGACACGGACACAGCCAGTTGCTTTGCAGAAGCTCCTGCGGAAGCTGGACCTCAAAGGAAAGAGGGAGTGGGGCAGAGGTGCCTGAACAGGAGACGCGCTTGGGCACAGTTGGAGGTGCCCGGGGCACGTGGGGAGCAGAGGGTAGAAGGCTGACCATCAGGGAGAGAGTGGCAGCCAGAATTTGAAGGACCTTACCCTCTGCCTACGGGGGTGGGGGTAGTTACCTGATGGAGTGCTGGTTGCTACGTTCAGGTGAAGGAATCTTATAAAAAAATTCCCCAAGTCATACCTTATAATAAAGCCCACAGACCGTGCATTTGGCCCTGTTCACAGTTACACATGTCCAGCTAACTGCTGTGTTTCTGGGTTCGTTTGTGCTTTTCTTACAGTTTGAATTTAGATTCCAAAGTAGATGCAGCAAGAGTGGATAACTTACAATGCATGGATGACCAGATACCATTTGTACTAAAACATTCCTTCAGTTGACTGTGCGCTTGTGTTTTCCGTGTCCCTTGAAGCTGACAGTGTCCTGTCATGTTTCCACAGGGCTGGCAAAGCGAGTTGGGGCCCGTCTACTCCTGGCCTCCACCTCAGAGGTGTACGGAGGTGAGTGGGTATCACTCCGTCCCCCTGGACAGCTGGCTCCTGTCACAGCAGGAGGGAAAAGGGACCAGTGAGTCTAGACTTGTTTCCAAAAGGCCCTCCCAGCTGTTCCTCTCCAGAGGGCAGCGACCAAGGTGTTCCCTCCTCCGGGTGGGATGAGCCTTTTTCTTCTGCTGCAGGACCTCCCCCACCAGGACTCGGTTATGTCACCTTGCCAACAAGCAGCAGCCACTTAAAAATCCACAGAAGTGTCTTTGCTCCAGAGGCACCTCAGGAGTCAGATCACGGAGGCTTTGCTGGTTTAGCCAGAGGATTTGCTCTTTAGTGAAAGAGCCCACCCCCACCCCCTCCACTCTCCAAATTCCGAAAGCTCAGGGGTTAGGAGACAGATGGTGGGGAGACAAACGTGTGCTGGTCGCCTCCACTGTTTTAGGGTAGGTTCTAAGAGAGCCTTAAGTAGGTGGAGCTAGAAAACCCTGGTGCCTGCTTTGCCCTCCCCGCCCCAAACCTTGAAGATGTGAGCGTTCAGAGGGGGCTGAGGGCCCTGTCCACTCAGGGGCTCCTGCCCGCAGGCACAGGGTTCTGGAGAACCAGTTAGTGGATGCAGCAGAAGCCAGTTGCTAATGCAGTGTGATTTTCTCCAGGCGTTGCTGTCACGGCCGGGAAGTGAGAGGGCAATGTGGGAAGAGATGCCTCTTAAAAAAATAAATAAGGGAACCAAGTGAAAAAAATCATAGAAGCTGCAGTTCTGATGACGCAGCTCTGCTCTTTGCCTCCACTGGCAAGGCAGAACACCCCCACAACTCTGACGTCCAGGCAGTGCCCTCCTCCCACCAGCTCCAGGAAGGGGCATTGAGAGGTGGGGACCTTGTGTCCCTGTGCTTCCCACCTCTGGACTCTGCAGAGCTTGGCAGGTCCCCACGCGGTACCAGGAGGCCCATTGTGTCACGTGTCCTAGAAGCAGCGAGGCCAGGTCCTTGTTCCTGTCTCAGTGCCCTGATGGTCCCTGTCCTGCCCCGGACGTCTTTTCCACGACCCCCTACTACCCTCACTTAGCATCTCGCCTCTGACGTCAGCTTGTGAGTGATGTTAGGGTGACTCTCAGAGGTCCCCGGGTCTGCTCCAACAGTGGTGCCTTCAGGCAACCCCGTCTGGTCTGCCGGCCCCCCATGCTGAAGGGGGGACGGGTTTGAGATGATGTGTCCCCTGCACCCTCGCTGTTGGAGTAGCAAAGCGGCTTTGTGAGGGGGTGAAGGTGGCACCCCCTCTGAACCTCTGGCATTTCCGCCCCAACGGTGCAAGCCGAGGAGCAGGTGTCTGTGTCCACCCTTTTCTGTTGGGCCTCTGCGGCATTCAGGGCCTCTCTGTGGGTGTCCAGCCTGCCCTGCCCTTAGCAGAAATCCCGAATCCCCTCTGATAGGTGTCTTTCCAGATGAGATGCTTATCCTGGTCTTTCCCAAACTCCGTTTTGCATCATTGTTATCCATTGTCTGTCAAACATGTGAACTTGAACAAAGGGAGGTTCTGAAAGTGCTTCCTCTTCCACCACCACCCCCCGCCCTCCCGCAGACCCTGAAGTCCACCCACAAACTGAGGATTACTGGGGCCACGTGAATCCCATAGGACCCCGAGCCTGCTATGACGAAGGGAAGCGAGTCGCTGAGACCATGTGCTATGCCTACATGAAGCAGGTATCGCGGGCTGGTGGTGTAGACAGGTCACTGTGCTGGATCGAGTACAGTTGACCATGGTTGACCCTGTCCAGGGTCGGGTTCCCCGGTTCCCCACTGTCGTAAATTAACGGTGCTGTCAGCAGCCTTTCCCCTGTCTCTTTTTTAAACAATGATTTCTGGGGATGAAGCCTTGGGTTTTGAAGACCCCAGCGTGGCTGGATCAGCTTTATGACTAACTGCCCACCAGCAGTTAATAATAAGTACTTCAGTTTTCCCAAGGCCTCCGGGTCGGTAGACGGTTTTTTTTTTTTAACTTTTTACTTCTCTTTCTGTTATCTAGTGGGTATACTTCATTTTTGCTTTCACATGGGCACCTTCAGGGATTGTTATTCACCCTCTGAGTCCCTGCCTCCTTAGTCACCCTGTGCTGTGGCCTGCCCATGGATCTTCTCACTCCCAGCTGAGGGGTGGGGTCTGGGTTCCCACCTGGCTTCCCGCTGTCTGCCCTGGGCCGGGAGCTGTTGCTCACAGGCCCTGTGCCGCCCACCTGAAGGCTGTGCAGACACCAGTGAGATGTGCAGGCCATCCGTTGTGCTTGATCAGTTCTGGGGTCCTCACTGACATACTCTTTACTGGAGGGACATGTAGGTAAATGACTGTGGCCAGGTTTTTTCAGGGCAGGCCTCTGTGATAGGGAGACCTGTTTCTCTCGGACTGAGAGACGAGACCTCTGAGACTGAAAGCTCTGAGGACTGAAAGACTAGCAGGCATCCATCCTGGGAGCAGCCTTGGATTGAGGTTCATCATCATGGCCCAGTCGGAGCTCAGTTGTCCATGGGCTTTGTGCAAGGTGGGGTGGGCGCTGCTGCCTGGGTACCCAGTGCCAAGAACTCAGGGCTGGGCTGGGAGGCCCTGAACACTTTGTTTCTTTTTAAGCGGGGGGTGCAATTACCAGAGACTTTTTTTCCTTATATTTTTAACTTTCACAAGTGTTGAAGACCCACTGAACAACCTTGTGCTGATGTAGGTATTTACATTTTTCTGCATATTTCATATTTCTTGGCCGAACTAATCGCTTTCAAAGTTTCTCTGGGGCAAATGACTTGTATTATTCATTTATTTTAATCAGTTTTAGAAAAGACACACCTATATCATCTTTTTTTAAATTGGAGCGTAATTGCCCTACAATCTTGTGTTAGTTTCTGCTGTACAGTGACATGACTCAGCCCTGTGTATACACATATCCCCTCCCTCTTGAGGCTCTCTCACCTCACCACCCCCCCCGCCACCCCTCCAGGTCAGCACAGAGCACCAGGCCGAGCTCCCTGTGCTGCAGAGCAGCTCCCCACGGGCCGTCTGTTTCACACGTGGTAGTGTAGTTATGTCAGTGCTACCTGCAGCATTTTTGAGCCCAGGATATTTTGACACCAAAAGTTAAACCGGTCTCCCAGGAACAGCCTCTGTGTATGTTGGTGCCTAAGAACACTAACTTGAGCACGTGAGGGTACATAATTACACTTTATCGTGTGATAGGTTTGTAGACTGTAGGCTGTTTTCTTTTGTGTTCAGACTGTGGGAGTATTTCTTGGCTTTTACGGAGCTAAATAAAGGTGGTGCACAAATAGGACATTATTGTTGAACTTTCAGTTTGTGTTAAAAAATTAGTAGCGTAACTTAATGTTGTAAGTGTACATATGAGGTATAAGCTCATAATAACTAAGGGTACTTAGTAGCAGCATAGCCAGCATTTATTGAGCACTGACTGTATGCCAGGACCTGTGGCCCATGCACAGGTCTTGAGAGAGTCACACTGTCTCAAAAATCTGTACAGTAATGTACCTAGTGGGAGTCCTCTGGGTGGTAGCCCTCAGAAGGTGTCACTCACTGCCCAACGCGTCTGCTGCAGGTGCTGCCTGCAGGAGCTGCCCACCAAGAACCCGAGCAGATGATGTTGCCTGTGTGCAGAAGTCACGTGGTGGTCAGGGTGACAGTGGGCATCCCCCTGGGGACAGTGTACACAGGGATCAGTCATGGTGTCCAGTCTAGGAGTTGCCCGTGGACACAGGCTCAGCAGTTTTTGTGACAATGGGATCTGGGCCAACAGTGCCAAGTAACTTGTGGGTTCTGGTCAGCACGCCTGCCCCAAGACTCATGTCTGCCGCGCCCCGACAAGGCCTGCCCTGTGGGCTTGGGGGCATGTGTGGGTCCCCACTCTCCACAGCCCTCACCTGCTCCTGGTTGGGGGAGCCCTTCGGTCCAGGAGATACATGTCTGTTGTCTGGTGGATTGCTCTAAGAGTTCACTGATTCAGACTAGGTGATAGAAACAGTTATCACTGACAAAGCAGCCTGTGAAATTAATAGTTTGCAGAAGGTTTGGGGGGTTTAAAAAATACACTCTTTCCTGATTACGTGTTTGAAAGTGTGTTTTCCACAATTACAGAAGTAATAGATGTTTATTGTAGTGAAAACAGGAAGGTTGGAAATAACGTGCAGAAGAGAGCGAAGGTCCGCAGTCTCACCACGTGGGACTTCCATTGCTGTAATCAGCGTTAAGTGTGTATCTCCCCAGGCATTGAGCTAATCGATTGTATCAGGTGCTAGGTGGTCTGGTTTTTCACTAAACAGGTGAGTTTTTCAGCAGAACAGAAGGGGATGTAGGTACAATGTGGTCCTTCCCCAGGACAAAGTGTTGTCTTACTTTTCTTCAAATCAGCTATTAAACATTCACTGACATTTAAATCTCTGTTGAGTGATTAGTTTACACAAAACGATGTGAAAGAGATTGGGAAAGAGATGCATAACATGATGCTTGTTGAGAAAATAGATACTTATTTACTGGGGCAAAAAATGTACACCCATCATTTCCTCTTGCCCCGATTAACGGCCTCAGGTTTCTGCACTGTGTTCACGCCAGGGCCTCCTGGCAGTGGGATCCGGGGCTCCTGTGAGTTTGGGGTGACTCTGCAGACTCCAGGCTTGATTACAGAGCACATACATCCCGTGTGTGCAGGGCAAAGCCCCTGCATCTGGAAGGAGCAGCCACGAAGCACGGTGATGGTGAATCCTTCATCTGTGGGGCACAGGGCTCACATTCTGTCTGTTGCAGGAGGGCGTGGAAGTGCGCGTGGCCAGGATCTTCAACACCTTCGGGCCCCGAATGCACATGAATGATGGCCGGGTGGTCAGCAACTTCATCCTGCAGGCGCTGCAGGGGGAGCCGCTCACAGTGCGTGGCCAGCGGGCAGGCGTGGGGATGTTGTCTGTGGGGCTCGGAGTAAGGGCGTCCCATCCGGGGAAGCTGGCCCTGAGTCCCATGTCCCCGCTGTCCTCAGAGGGAGGGAGGGAGGAAGCTTATGGGAGCTGTGACTGAGGACGGGCTCAGGTCACTCTGTCCCCAGGCACAGACACCCTGTTGCCTTGGGCACAGGGTCTGCCTGTGAAGACCCCTCTCTACATGCTTTTGGCCCTGGGGCGTCTCCCTGTTCAGGGCCCCTTCCCCTGGGAGGGGTGTCTCTGTAGTCAGGGCCCCTCAAGGTGCCTCTGGGGGAGGTTCCAGGTCTGGTGGAGGCCCTCCCACAGTGGAACCCTGGGGTGTCATCCATGGGGGCTGGACCCTCTCCCGTGTGACCTGGCAGGGCCTGGAGCCACAGCCTCTGGATCCCGAGGGCATCAGGGTTGAGGTCCCCGTCTGTGGTTTCAGGACCCTCACTGTCATCTCCCTGCAGGTGTACGGATCTGGATCTCAGACGAGGGCCTTCCAGTATGTCAGGTAAGACCCCGGGCTGGCCGCAGCTCCCATCTGAGTTGCTCAGCCTTGGGCGGGACAGACTGCTCTGCTCCTGCATGGGTACCTGGGAGCTCTGTGAGCGGAGGTCAGGCATGCTGGTCCCTTGCTGCCACCTAGTGTCTGGTCGGCAGACCCACCGGCCCTGCCGGTCACCCGGGGGCTCCAGATCAGGCCGGTGAGGTCCTGGCCTCTGCATCCAACAGACTCGCAGATGCTGGAATCAGACCCTGGGGACACGGCCTCCTGGGTGGACGAGATCGTCCTCATTGAGGGAAAGATAAGGCCAAGTGTCGTGTTGTCAAGGAATGTGGTGTCAAAACTACATGCAGTTAAAAGCATTTTTAATAACTGTTGAATTATCTCACAGGTAATATTTACATTTTCTCGGTCATCCTCCTAAATCTAGGTTTTTGTCAGCCAGTTTGGTTGGTGGCAAGTTTTACAGTGCAATCTAGGTTCTAAGAGTTAGTGTGTGAGCAGTTACATCTACCAGACCATTCTCCCACGTGCCAGGAGATGGTGGATCCTGCATCGTTTTGTGGTGTCCTGAGTCACTGGGCACACGCTAGTTGGGTGTTCGATACGTTGTGCACTAGAATACGCCATTCCTGGAGCTCTGTGGCCACCCCAGGGGTGCTGTCGGGGGAAGTGGTGGCAGGTAGCCCCCAGCCCCACCCCGGCCCAGGGAGTCACCCTAACTTTTGCCTGGCTTAAAAGAGAGAAAAAATTAAACATGTAATCACTGTAGTTTGTTTTTTTTTTTTTCCTGCAAGTGTTTGTGAATTTTCACATTTAGTCCAGAGGAAAGTTGTGAGTAAATGTATATAATGAGCAGTGTTTTTCTCACACCTGTTAGTATGTTGGCCAGGAGGGCAGTGCCTGAGACCATCTTGTCACTGGCCCACTTTGTTGCCCAAATATTCTGAGAAGGAATTTGAGCACAACCTAGCCGCCTGTTTCCAGGTCAGGGCACTTGACCCCAGAGCCGTGCGTGCTGAGGGAGTGGGCGAGGTCTGTGTCAGTGTGGGGACTGTGCTGGGGGAGGGGCGTGTCTCTCAGGTACCGCCTGCTTTACTGACACATCTCCATCCCACCCCTCCTCCCCGTCTGCGCACTTCTCGGGGATCTTGGTATCTTAGTCACATTGAATCTCCTCCAACAGCCTCATCAAGGACCCCAGACTCCTCCAGCCATACCACCTCATGGAATATTCCAGAGTCTGTGCAGTAAACAAGACATCAATCAAAACACATTCTTATTTCAAAGGCATCAATCAGATATGAAATCACTTAAAGTAACCTCTCAGATGCTTTTTTTTGCTGATTGTTAAAGTCTTTTAAGCATCACGTGATACATGGGTTGCGTTCTGTCCCAAGCGGGACAGGACGCACCTTGCTGCCTGCCCTGCACAGTCCATGTGCCCCTCACCAGACACCAACATGCAGCCTGAGGGACCTTGATGTGGTCACTGGAGTGTTGCTGGGGACCCTCTGGGCAGAATGTCTCTTCATGGGGCTGTGCTATCTGCTGGTCTTGCTTCCATGGTCACTGGGCCCTGATACATGAGGCTCCCCCAAACTTGGGGAATGAGCTTTCCTGGCCTCCACTCTACCTTGTTCAAGGCTCGGCCAAGATGGTCAGCTCACCAGGGCTAGGCTGTTTTAAATAAGCTGGTTTATAGACACTGAGACTCTTCTACTTCACAGTTACTAATCAAAATGCACAACGTGGGGGCCTTGCATTGCTGAACTAAGTTACCCATTTCCAAAATCCATGGTTGCCCAGGAGCAGCATGGCACAGTCTCTGGGTGACTGTTGGGGTCTCAGGGTGGCCTGTGCGCCGATGTCCTGTCCTGTCTGTGTCTGGTCCTCTCGTAGGCAGATTGCATCCTCACCCCATCACAGACGCAATGCAGTGTTGTCTTAAAAAGTAGCTTTGTCAGAATGACACTTTAAAAGAACTTCAGGTTAAATGGGTATAATCTATGCAACTCTGACCTTAGAAGTGGAAGGTCTGTTGCACAAAAGATGCATGCCCCATTTCCACCTCCTCCGAATGATTACATGATGCTATCACCTTCCAGCTTAGTATGGGGACCCCCCCCCCCACCATTCAGTGTTAAAAACTCATGGATGCTACTGAACAGGAGCTTTCAGTGTCATTCAAAACAGGCAGAGACGTGTGTCATCAGAGGGGGAGTTGGGATGTGGTCATTACCGCCATAGTGATGGAGGGGCCTGTGTTCGTTTCTAGGAGAGAGGAAACATCCTGGGTCACCGAGTGTTTATCTGCATCTGTGCTTGATCTGCAAGAGCAGAGTGGACTTCAGGCATGTTCCCAAAACACCCATTGGTTATAAACAAGATCCTAGAAAACAGTGTTTGCTAAATAGCAACCCCCCCCACCCAGATTTTTTTTTTCCCCCCGCAATGAAAAGGAGAGGAAACACTAAGATCCTTTTTCAGAGGTGAGCACAGCAACGTGCTCCTTGCTGGTTGTGATGGAGGAGGAAAGAGTTTCCCAGCGGCCACGTGTGCAGAACCCCGGCAACCTCGACAGAAACAGCTGGGGGAATGCCTTAGCCCGTGCTTACGTAGCACTGAGGTGTCATTTTTACAAGTTACTTTTTTTTTCTTGACAGAACCACCCTTTAATGGTTCTATAAATAAGAACCAAACCTTGGTTAGGGCAAGTTTGCCTCCTCACAGTCCCCATCATGGCCCAGTTGCTCACAGTCCATTGGCAGCATCTAGACACCCCGACAGTTCCCTCTGGGAGCCGCAGGCTCTGGGGGGAGGTAAGGCCCGGAGGGCCAGGGAACTCATTTTAATGCTTGGGGTTATCTGCTTTATCTGACTTGTTAGTATAGGACTCACATACTGGAGTTCTTTTTTTTTTGCAGGGGAGCTTATTTTTTTAAAAACCATCTGCTTTTCCGCATGGGCCAACTACCTGGGTTCATGTTAAACATCGTCTTTCCTCAGAAACTTGCATAAACACCATCTCTTCTGAATGTGTGTCTACTTTTACTTTTTAATTGTTAAACAGTTTCAGAAATACACAGCGTAGGGAACTCAGCCCCATCTCTCAGCTCCCATCCTGTCCAGTCGTCTGTCTACACCTGCCCACAGAAGGCAGCTCCCCAACACCACCTTGTCTCCTAGAATACTTGAGCATCCTCCACGCCCTCTAGCGTGCAGGATTTTATTCTGATGTCCCATCTCTCCTCCCGGGAGGTGGCTGATGTCTGATGCACCACACCTGTGGGCATCAGCGGGCACCTGAGCGGCCTCCCCTCTTTTCCAGTGACCTGGTGAATGGCCTTGTGGCACTCATGAACAGCAACGTCAGCAGCCCCGTCAACCTGGTGAGTCCATCCCCGCCACCCACTGCCTGCTTAGCAGTCCGGTTCCTATTGTGGTTCACTTGCTGTCAGCAAGCTTAGCCCATGAACCTGTTTGCCACTTAACCAGCACTAGAGGAAAAATCACAGAACAGATTGAAACAGGAGTCCGCCAAGATGTAAGGTGTCTGCAAAGGATGGATGAACCGCATAGTAAACACTAACCTGACTCCATCCACCTGGAGGCTAGGTCTCAGAGCTCGCAAAGTCTGCTGGTAGTGGGGGTGTTTGTATGTCTTTTCTCCATCGTATATCGTGCAGTTTTGTTGTCCAGTCGTTCAGTCGTGTCTGACTCTGTGACCCCATGGCTGTGCATGCCAGGCTTCCCTGTCGTTCACTGTCTCTCAGAGTTTGCTCAAACTCATGTCCGTTGAGTCAGTGATGTCATCCAACCATGTCCTCCTCTGTCATCCCCTTCTTCTCCTGCAGCTAGTCATTATAAAGCTCGCTTTCCAGGGACATAGAAAGTAAAGGATTAGGACTGTTTCCCTCCCTTGCCGGGGCTGCGGGTGGCCCAGACCCACCTTGGGCAGCTCTGTGTCTGGCTTCCTGTAGCCCCTGGCACTCCTGGCAGGGTTGGGAGGTGGTTTATCCTGCTGTCTCCTCTAGCCTTTCGCCCCTTATGCTGGAGGACACACTTCTCTGCAGAGCAGCTTGTTGTTTTTGGTTCTTGCTGGCAGAAAACTCTCCATATATTTATGGTACAACCTTGGGCTTCCCCAGTGGCTTAGTGGTAAAGAACCTGCCTGCTAATGCAGGAGATGCTGGTTCAATCCCTGATTCGGAAATGTCCCCTAGAGAAGGAAATGACAACCCACTCCAGCATTCTTGCCTGCAGAATCCCGTGGACAGAGGAGCCTGGGGGGCTGCAGTCCAGGATTCGCAGAGTCGGACATGAGTTAGCAGTTAAACAAAAACAACCCTGCCTGCCTCTGTCATCATCTTGCTTCAGAGGAAATTAGGAGATTGAGAACAAAGAGTACTTAGGACATTCAGTTGCCAGACTTCATGGTGGTCTCTCATGATGGGATGAGCAGGACTGGAAAGGGAAGGGGCTGAGGCTGCTAGAAGGTGTAGGGGAGGAAGAGAAGGAGAAAATGGTTTTCCTCAAACCCCCCAGAAGTCAGCTGTCCTTCAACCACGTCCTGTCTCTCCTGTTGGCTGCCCGCAGCCCACATCTCTGAATACATTTCGTTTCTGTCGGGCTTTGTGTCTGAGCTCAGGGGTCTTCACTACCCATTGGGGTATCGAGTGTCCCGGGGGAGCCTGCTGGCAGAACCAGGCTTTCCTGCCCAGCAACACTGCGGTTACAGAACCTTTGCTCCTGGACATCATCCTGTACCTGGACCAGGGGATGTGTCCCCATTAGCTGCCCCCGACCAAGGCCAAGGCGGGGACAGGCATAGTGCAGCCCCCAGCCGTGCTGTGCCTCCTGCGGAACCCTCATGGAGGTGGGCGTCCAGTGACTTCGTGAGCCTGCAAGCACTCCAGGGGATGTGGGTGGTGGCGTCCTGTTGCATCGACACTGCTAACCAGAGACCCTCTCCTCCTCAGGGGAACCCGGAAGAACACACCATCCTAGAATTTGCTCAGCTCATCAAAAACCTCGTTGGTGAGTAGAACAGGGGCAGGGGCCTCGCTGAGCGAAGCTGGCCTGTCGGTTAGTAACACCTTGTCTGGACAGTGCATGGTTAACACTCGCTGACTGAATTGGATGGGAAGCAGAACTGGGTCAGGAGCGCCCCCACTGTTTTGAGATGCTTTAAGTAATGGAAAGATGAAGGGGAAGGGGCTGGCTTGGGTCCCTGTGGTGACATCAGGTCTTTGCACAGCGGGAACGTCCAGTTGTCCCTGGTGCCTGAGATGTGACGTGGTTAGCAGTTCTCCACCGGTGACCACTGTCTGGTGCCACATGCTGGCCATGACGAGCATAGGACTTCAGGAAGCAAGAGGGCAATGCTGACCTGTGTGCTTCTGACAGAGTCTGGTGGCCAGCTTTAGGTTCCGTATGCAGTCCTGGCCGCCCTGGCCGTGGGGGCAGGTGGTGTGGACACTGGGAGTGGCTCCAGAGAGGGTGTGCTCTTAAGCCACAAGCAGTTTGTGTATTTCCAGCTGTCCGTGAGCTGCTGGCGTCCACGGGCTGTGCCCTTTGTCACAGGTGTCCTGGGGCTCCCAGGAGCCTGTCTCAGGAATGTCTGCTTCCCACGGTCGATCAGGAAATCAGAGTTTCAGACACAACCAGGTTGGAATGGGTTTGGCTAAATTGCGTGAGCAAGATGTGGGCCTGTCCAGACCCCCACTTTAGCCGGCTACAGTGCCTGGGGTGGTCTGTCCTGGCACCGAGCTGTCAGCTACCAGCCTGGACAGTCGGACAGGACAGGGGATAGTCTTCCTCAGACAGAAATCTCAGCAGCCTCTGTTTACATTCTTCCCCGGCGTCTCCACTGGGGGTCTATCCACCTTTCCCCAGTGGGGAAGCTCACCTTGGACCCTGGGCCTTGGCACCCCGAGTGAGGCCTTTCGACCAGCAGCTTCATCACCATCTTGTGAGAAATGCAGACCCACAGACCTGCCCGCATGTCCCAGAGTGGAGTCTGCATGTGACCAGATCCTCAGGGTCGTGCTCACGCTGAAGTGGAGAAGTTTGTGTAAATCCCAGGAGGACGGCTGTGTGATACACAGCCCCAAACACCAGTGGCTTCAGACAGCAGCTGTTTTATTCACTCCAGATCCTGGAGTGGGGCCTCCCTCTGCAGGCCTGGCCAGAGGTCACTGGGATGTCTTCATTCCGCTGACTGGCAGGGTGTGGGCCCAGCAAGGAAGCTGGACCGGCCAGGCTTCCATCCTTCTGCATGCGGTCTGTCCAGGGTGGCTGGACATCGTTGTGTAGGCTCAGGGTGGCTCTTGTAAGGTGTCGGTGGCCAGGCCTATGTAAGGTGTTGACCAGGGCTGGCCCACATTCACTCCCCTGCATGCTGCTCGTTAGGCGGCCTGACTGCAGGCGAGGGGCTCTGGTAGGGTGTTCATGCCTGGAGGATGGCTCACCGGGGCATCTGCGGTGTTGGCAATGGGCGCAAGGCCATGTTGGCTGAGGGTGGTGGTCAGCGTGGGGCCTGCCCACTCACCCACCTCAGGGTGGCTCAGGCCTGTGGAGCCAGAGCGAGGGGACTAGGACATATCACACCGTCTGCATCTGTGTTCCTGTGCAGGTGGGACTTGACGCTCATGTATAAAAATCACACCTCAGTGGTTCCTGATTCTGTTTTTTTTTTTCTTAAATTCAGGCAGTGGGAGTGAAATTCAGTTTCTTTCTGAAGCCCAGGATGACCCCCAGAAAAGGAAACCAGACATCAAGAAAGCAAAGCTGATGCTGGGGTGGGAGCCAGTGGTAAGAGGGGGTCGGGACTATCGTCGCCCCTGGAGAAGGCCTTTCCCCATGTTTATCCTTCACGGGTACTGCCGAGTGGGGCAGCCCTGGCAGGGTCCTCTCCAGGCCTGTGTCCTTCCTCCTCCATTACGAGTTGTGACCTGGACTCTAGGGGCATCTGCCATCGAGGGTCTCACTTCGCTGGCTTCACTTGGAAAGCCGCACTGAGGGGGCGACGGTGCAGGCTTAGAACTGAGTAACCCTGCAGGGTCTGGCCGTCCATTCAGCCAGGGTGTCATGGGTGAGGAGAGCCAACCTTGGTGTCCATTACCTGTCTGACCTCATCCCAACTGGCCCCCACGCAGGCCAAGCAGGGTGGGTGAGTGAGAAGCCGAAGCCTGCGAACTGCAGACCTCCCAGCTTTTCCCGTCCTCTTAAAGGCCTTCAGCCTCCCAGTGTGGCTCCCCAAGCCAGGAATGCTGTCCCCTGGACCTGGTGTCCCCAGGTTCCAGAGGCTGACTCCCGCCCCCCAGGGCATGGGGCCCCCTTAACCATCCCCCCTGAGATGAGGGTCCCCCAGGCTGACTGCCTACCTCCTGAGGCATGGGTCCCCTATCCCCCTGGCTGACTGGCCCAACCGGACTGACTGTATACCCTGTGGGCTAAATGCCCCTTTCTGTGATGAAGGTCCCACAGTCCCCAGGCTGACGGCCTACCACCCTGCAGCCTGGGTCCTCTCCGGGCTGACTGCCCCTTCCTGGGATAAGAATCCCCTGTCCCCCCACCCTGGGAATGACTGCCCCCCTTCTGGGACCTGGGTCCCCCACCCGTCTTGGGGATGACTGCTCCCTTCCTTGGGCAAAAGTCTCCTTCCCACCCCAGGGCAAAGCTCTCCTTGTCTCCTCCTGGTAGACTGCCCCTCTCCCTGGGACATGGGTTGTCCCCCCGGGACTCGGTGTGCGTACCCCCAGGCTGACTGCCTCCCTCCTCGGGCGAAGGTCCCCGTGTCCTCCCACGCTGACTGCCCCTCTCTTGGGGCATGGTCCCTCATCTCTCCTGGTTCACTGAGTCTACCTGGGGTGTGGGTCCCTTCTCCCCCTAAGCTGACTGGCCCCCTTAGGGCTGTGGTCCCTCTATCCCCCAGGCTGACTGTCCTACCAGGACTCACTGCTCTCCTTTCTGGGCCTGGGTCCCCCTCCCCATCCCCTTTCCCCCCAGTTGACTGCCCCCCTCCTTGTTCTGAGTCCTCTCTGGGCTGACTGGTCCTCTCCTTGGGACCTGGGTTCTCCCCAGACTCACTGCCCCGACCTGGAGCGTGGGTTCATCTGTCCCTGCCGGGTTGGTTGCCCCCCTCCCTGGGGGTGGGTCCCTTGCCCCTTGAACTGCCCTCCTCCTGGGGCAAGGGTCCCCCGTTCCCCGGGCTGACTGTCCTCCAGGTGGGCTGCCCTTGGGCTGCTGCTTTCCTGTCCTTTGTGGTGTCTGCACGACGTGGGCACCTGCTGTGATTCCTGCTCCGTGCTTGCTCTGGCGGCCTCCACATTATGAGGCTGCCCAGTTGTCCCGGGTCCCTGTGCGGAGGGTGAAGACTCCCTGGGGTTGAAGGTGCAATGGTTTCGATTCCCTGGGAGTGACAGAGCAGAGGGTGTCAGGTCCCGGGGCGGGGGGTTGGGGGGGCTGTGACAGAGCAGAGGATGTCAGGTCCCTCGAGGGGTGGGTGATGATGCAGAGGCTTTTGGGTCCCACGGGGGTGGTGACAGAGCAGAGGGTGTCAGGTCCCTCGAGGGGTGGGTGATGATGCAGAGGCTTTTGGGTCCCACGGGGGTGGTGACAGAGCAGAGGGTGTCAGGTCCCTCGAGGGGTGGGTGATGATGCAGAGGCTTTTGGGTCCCATGGGGGTGGTGACAGAGCAGAGGGTGTCAGGTCCCCAGGGGTGAAGGTCCAAAGGGTGGGTGTCCCCAGGAGAGTCAGGTGTGTGGCTCTTACCTGGCTGCCTTCCTGAGCACCTTCCTCCGTGGAGACTTCTGAGAAGAAGGGAGCACCGTGCTGGTCTAGTGCACCATGCAGGCGGGGGCTGCCCCTCATCCTCACCCTCTCTTTAAACAGGTCCCACTGGAGGAAGGGTTAAACAAAGCCATCCACTACTTCCGGAAAGAACTCGAGTACCAGGCAAATAATCAGTACATCCCCAAACCAAAGCCGGCAAGGATAAAAAAAGGACGGACACGCCATAACTGAAAACCTCGCCTTTCAGGACCATAGATGCCCTTTTTCAGACTTGACAGGATGTATTTTTTTTTTTTTTTAAAGAAAGACTAACTAAAACAGGTGTCATGAAGAAAAAAACTGGAATTCATACTGAAGCTTGCTTTAAGAAATGGATGTGCCTAAAAACTCCCCTAAAAAACTGCAGATTTTGCCTTGCACTTTTTAAAATCTTTTTATGTAAAATAGCGTCGATGCATCTCTGCATATTTTCAAGTTTTTTATCTTGCTGTGAGAGCCTATGTCGTGACTGTCGTCGACAGTTTTATTTACTGGTTTCTTTGTGAAGCTGAAAAG
The DNA here is from genome assembly GCF_055505025.1 of Bos grunniens. Classification (NCBI taxonomy): domain Eukaryota; kingdom Metazoa; phylum Chordata; class Mammalia; order Artiodactyla; family Bovidae; genus Bos; species Bos grunniens. The sequence goes on along the minus strand of NC_141175.1, from coordinate 62,000,913 downwards.
GAACATTAAATGAGGTGAAAATGCCGATTTATTTATGAAGTGGGTACTTATAAATGAGACGTTATTCTATGCATAGAGGAGAAAAAGCAGACCGGCAGTAATGTCGGGGGTGGCATACTGCATTAATTCTCAGGCAGAGAAAAGAATTCTGCTCGAGAGCTTTGTGATGTTTCTTCTAATGCAGAATTTTTCCAAGGTCTAGTTTTTAGTTGCAAACTTGACTTTGAAATGTTTCTGTTGGTTATCACGATCAAGGATATTTGAAATCACTACTGTGTCGTGCTGCATATGGGGTTGGGGTGGGTGGGACAAAATTAATATTCTTGGTTAACAAGTGGTTAAATATGCTATTTTAATAAAATATTGAAACTCATACTCTGGTTTATCTTCAGACTATATAAATCTTCTGCCTTTTACTAATTTTTCTAAGAGGAACAATTCTGAGTGTGTACCCAATTTTTTGAGGCCTTGCTCTTCCAAGGCTAAAAAAAAAAAAAAAGAAAGAAATTTAAGCTCACTTTAACAGTTTCTACTTTGCATGGTGCATCTTTGAACGTTAAGAAAAATATTAGAGAATTTAATTTTAAAGATCGAATGGCTACAAAAAATGGTGAATTTGATTTTAAAGAAAGTTCTGTAAACATCCAGGTTGGTATAATATGTAACTTGTTGCATGGATGTGAGCTGAAACTGTGCACACAGTGCTCTCTGCTGTGTGTACCCAAGGTTAGCATCATTGTGTCGCCTTCTCTGGGAGCACAGACCAGATGGAAAAAAGGAAGTGCCATTACTGACCTGTGCTGTAGAAACTGAGAACTCCCGCTTTCACTAAGAATTCTTTCAAAGTTCAGTGTTAGGTTTTTCCAAGTTCCTCTTACAACAAATGGAAGAACATGCAGGGAGTTAAAGCGACACATTTTGAGTCGGTTGGCACTGCCTGGTGGTGGCATATCCCGCACGGACACCAAAGGGATCAGAGCCTGATGCAGGGGCACTGTGCTTGTTTCCATACTTACCAGGGTGACCTAGGCTTGTCTGTCCTTCAGAATCTCCTGGGGTGTACTTTTTAATCAGACCTGTTTTTCCAGTCAGAAGCTCTGGGCTCACACCAGGGAAGCTGTGGTTTTGTTGTATTTGTCGTGCAGAGTCGGAGTGTTTTGGTGTGAGAGGGAGAGGGCTGAGGACAGCTTCTTATATTCAGTTGTCATTATTTTGGCCTGAACTGAGTGACACACCACTTTGGGGGAACTACTGGTAGTGCCCAGGGTCACCAGGGAAAGCACACAGACATGGAGTCCATGGCGTTTGGCTGTGTAGTGCGTTTGGGAGAACCCCAAAGCCCCAGGCTCCAGAATTCTCACCTTCCTTATTGCTAATATCTAGAATTCTCGGAGGTTAATTCCTTCAACTTTCTTCCCCATGATTTTCATGGAATATGTTCAAAGAACAAGGGACAGAAAAGGGGAGCTGAAAAAAATGTTCCAAGAAAAAGGGCTGACAGTTTCCTGACTTTGGCAAAGCCATGTAAAGGCTCAGATTCAAAATGCTGATAAGCATAAGATAAAACCAAAGGAGTCCACACCAAGACCTCACAGTAAGACTCAAAACTAGAGCTGGAGGAAAAGAACCTAAAAATGGGCCAGAGAGAAGACTCGTTTCCTCCTGGTGGTGATGTCTTAACACAGAATGGCAGCAAGTTCCTCAGAAACCAAGGGGCCTGGAAGTGAATGGCACATTTCTCGTGGACTGAAAGAACTGTCATTCCAGAATTCTAATGAAAATATCCTTCAGAAAGGGAGGGGAAATTGAGACATTCTCAGAAGTAAAACAAGTTTTCACCAGCAGACCTACTCTAGAAGTATGACTAAAGAAAAGCTCTCTAAACAGGAAGGAAATAATAATGGAACCTCGAGACATCAGAAAGGAAGAGCATGGAAAGTAAAAACATGGGTAAATGGAATAGGTTTTCTTTCTCTTCTCAAGTTTTCTGAGACCTTTGATGGTTGAAGCAAAAATTGTAGCAGTTTTGTGGTTTTCAATGTATGGAGACACAAAAGACCCCAAATAGCCAGAGCAATCTTGAGAAAGAAAAATAAAGTTGGAGGAACCAGGCGCTCTGACTTCACACTATGTATACTACAAAGCTACAAAGTAATCAAAACAGTATGGTACTGGCACAACAGCAGAAATATAAATCAATGGAACAGGAGAAAAAGCCCAGAAGTAAACCCATGCACCTATGGTCAGTTAATCTATGACAAATGAGGCAAGAATGGACAGTGAAGAGTCTCTTCAATAAACGGTGCTGGAAAAACAGGACAGCTATATGTAAAAAAAATGAAACTATAATACTCTTTAACACAAAAATAAACTCAAAATGGATTAAAGATCTAAATGTGACATGGGGTATTGATAAAACTCTTAGAGGAAAACATAGGCAGAACACTCTGACATAAATTGCAACAGTATCTTTTTTGATCCCTCTCCTAGAGTAATGGAAATAACAAAACTAAATAAATGGAACCTAATTAAATTCAAAAGCTCTGCACAGCAAAGGAAACCATAAACAAGAGGAAAAGACATCCAACAGAATTCCAGAAACTATTTGCAAATGATGTAATTGACAAAAGATTAATCTCCAAATTTTACAAACAGCTCATGTGGCTCAAAAAAATAAACAAAAATTTAGGCAAAAGACTTGAAAGTTGCTCAGTCATGTCAACTCTTTGCACCCCCATGGACTGTAGCCACCAGCCTCCTCTGTCCATGGAATTCTCCAGGTCAGAATTCTGGAGTGGGTTGCCATTTCCTTCTCCAGGGGATCTTCCCAACCCAGGGATTGAACCCAGGTCTCCCACACTGTAGGTGAATTACTGTCTGAGCCACCAGAGAAGCCCCATCCAAAAAGAGGCAGAAGACCTGAGGAGACATTTTTCCAAGAAGACGTACTTAGGGCCAAGGGGCACATGAAAAGATGCCCAACACTGCTAATTATTAGAGAAATGTGAATAAAAACTGCAACGTATCACCTCACATCAATCAGAATGGCTGTCATGAAAAAGTCTGCAAATAATATGAACGCCACACACAAAAATAAGCTCAGAATTATTAAAGACCTAAATGTGAGACCAAACACTATAAAACTTCTAGAGGAAAATATAGGCAGAACACTCTGACATTAATCACAGCAACATCTTTTTTGATCCATCTCATAGAAAAATAAAACAAATGGGACCTACTTAAATGCTTTTGCCCAGCAAAGGAAATAATAAAACGTCTACAGATTAGGAGGAAATATTTGCAAATGATATGACTGAAAAAGGATTAGTCTCCAGAATTTACAAACAGCTCATGATGCTTAACATCATCAAAACGACCCACTCAAAAATGGGCAGAAAACCTAAAGAGACATTTCTCCAAAGAGGACATACCAGAGGGCCATGAGGCTCATGAAAAGGTGTTCGACATCACTAATTACTGGGGAAATGCAAATATAACTGCAATAAGATAGCACCTCACACCAGCCAGAATGGCTGTCATCAAAAAATCCACAAACAAATGCTGGAGAAGACGGGAACCCTCCTACACTGTTGATGAGAACGCAAATTGGTGCAGCCACTGTGGAGAATAGTATGGCGGTTCTGTAGAAAACTAAAAATAGAGCTAACATACCCTGCAGTTCCACTCCTGGGATATGTCCAGGGAAAAACATGATCCGAAAGGATACACATACCCCAGTGTTCATTACAGCACTGTTTACATTAGCCAAGACATGGAAGCAGCCTAAATGTCCATCAACAGAGGAATGGATAAAGATGTGGTACATACATACAATGGAATATTACTCAGCCATTAAAAGAATGAAATAATGCTATTTGAAGCAACATGGATGGACCTAGAGAGAGTCATACTGAGTGAAGTAAGTACAGAAGGAGGAATATTGTATGACATCTCATATTTAGAACCTAAAAAGAGGTGATACAAATGAACTTATTTATAAAACAGAAAGACTCACAGACTTGGAAATTAATGGTTGCTGCAGGGGAAGGGTGGGGGAAGAGATAGGGAGTTTGAGATGGACATGTGCACATTGCTGTATTTAAAATCGATAACCAACAAGGATCTACTGTACAGCACAGGGAACTCAGCTCAGTGTTATGTGGCAGCCTGGATTGGGGGGGAGTTTGCAGGAGAATCGATACATGTATATGTACGGCTGAGTCCCTTCGCTGTTCACCTGAAGCTATCACAACACTATAGAAAAAGTCTACAAATAATAAATGCTGGAGAGGATGTGGAGAAAAGGGAACCCTCCTACACTGTTGTTAGTAATGTAAATAGGTTCAACCACTATGGAGAACAGTAAGGAGATTCCTTAAGAAACTAAAAATAGAGCTGCCGTGCTGCTAAGTCGCTTCAGTCGTGTCCAACTTTGTGCGACCCCATAGATGGCAGCCCACCAGGCCCCACCGTCCCTGGGATTCTCTAGGCAAGAAGAGCTACCATATCACCCAGCAAATCCCACTCCTGGACAAATACCCAGAGAAAAACATGATTCAAAAGGACATATGCAACCCTATGTTCATTGCAGCACTGTTTACAATAGTCAAGACATGGAAGCACCCTAAATATTCATCAACAGAGGAATGGATAAAGAAGATGTGGTACAAAATATACATGGGAATACTACTCAGCCATTAAAAGAATGAAATAATGCCATATACAGCAACATGGATGGACCTAGATTGTCATACTAAGTGAAGCAAGTTAAAGACAAATATCATGTACTATTGCTTATATGGGGAATCAAAAAAAAAAAGGATACAAATGAAATTATTTACAAAACAGAAACTTAGAGTTACCAAGAGGAAATGGTGGGCAGGAGGGATAGATCGGCATGTACACACTGCTATATTTAAAATAGACGACAAGGACCTACTGCATAGCATAGGGAACTTTGCTCAATAATCTGCAAAAATCTAAATGGCAAAAGTATTTGAAAAAGAATAGAAACATGTATATGTACAATAGAATCACCTTGCTGTACACCTGAAACTAACAATATTGTTAATCAACTACAATATAAAATTTTTTTAAATGAGAAAGTGAGCTCAGATGGTAGGAGACTCAGGTTCGATCCCTGGGTTGGGAAGATTCCCTGGAGAATTCCATGGACAGAGGAGCCTGGTGGGCTACAGTCCATGGGGTCAAAAAGAGTTGGACATGACTGAACAACTCAGATTTTCACTTCACTTTCACAACTATGCTATCTACAGGGCTTTGAAAATATGAAATTCAGACTTCTTACAAAATGACAGAAGCCATTAATAATCAAGATTATGAATGAAACAAGGAATACACAAACATCAAAAGGATTCTACATAGATTTGACAACATATATGAAATAGACCAACTCAGTGAAGTTGCTCAGTCGTGTCCGACTCTTTGCGACCCTGTGGACTGTAACCTACCAGGCTCCTCCATCCATGGGATTCTCCAGGCAAGAACACTGGAGTGGGTTGCCATTTCCTTCTCCAGGGGATCTTCCTGACCCGGGGATTGAACCCAGGTCTCCCGCTTTGCAGGCAGACGCTTTAACCTCTGAGCCACCAGGGAAGCCCAAAGTACAAATTCACAGCTTGTGCTCATTCAGTCGTATCTGACTCTTTGCAAATCCATGGGCTATAGCCTGCCAGGCACCTCTGTCCGTGGAATTTCCCAGGCAAGAACACTGGAGTGTGTTGCCATTTCCTCCTTCAGGGATCTTCCCAACCCAGGGATCAAACCCACGTCTCCTGTGTCTTCTGCATTGGCAGGTGGATTCTTTACCACTAGTGCCACCTGGGAAGCCAGATGAGGTTGCAGTGATGTGACATTCAAATGTAAGGAGGAAATGGTGAGGGTAGTATTTCTTTATTCCCAGAACAGAACCGGGTCTGAGTCACCTGGCTGACTAGTAGGAGGGTCACTGAGGGGCAATTTATCACATTCTTCATCCCTAGCTCCCTTGATCCAATGGCAGAAGGTGGAGTCTGTCTGCTGTCAGTGCGGGAGTACAGCTCAGTAGTGTTCCCGGCAGCATCTGGGCTTTACTAATGGACACTCCACGTGTTCCCTTCCACAGTTCCTGGCTTGGTTTCACAAAATTTGCTTCTCAGCAAAAAGGGAAAGGAACTAGAAATCTGAAAATAGGATGAAAGAGTTTCATTAAAAGCAATAGAAATCCAGCCCTGAGTTGGCATCAGATGCTCACCACACAATGTGAGTAGCAGAGTGCATTTCCATGCCTTTTTAGACTATGTATATGTATAATATATATACATGTATATTATGTATAGATGATGATGATGATGTTAGTCACTCTTTGTGACCCCATGGACTGTAGGCTCCTCTGTCCATGGGATTTCCAGGCAAGAATACTGGAGTGGGTTGCCATTCACTTCTCTTCTCCAGAGGATCTTCCCGAACCTGGGATTGAACTGGGTCTCCCACATTGCAGGCAGATTCTTTACCATCTGAGCTGCCAAGGAAGTCCATGTTTATATATAATATATTATACATTATTTAATTATATATTATATTAATAATATATATAAATATGTTAAATATATTAAACATATAATGTATATGTTAAACATTACTATATAATGTGTATCAATCAATTCAGTTCAGTTCAGTCACTCAGTCGTGTCTGACTCTGCGACCCCATGAATCGCAGCACGCCAGGCCTCCCTGTCCATCACCAACTCCCAGAGGTCACTCAGACTCATGTCCATCGAGTCGGTGATGCCATCCAGCCATCTCATCCTCTGTCGTCTCCCTCTCCTCCTGCCCCCAATCCCTCCCAGTATCAGATTCTTTTCCAATGAGTCAACTCTTCGCATGAGGTGGCCAAAGTACTGGAGTTTCAGCTTTAGCATCATTCCCTCCAAAGAAATCCCAGGGCTGATCTCCTTCAGAATGGACTGGTTGGATCTCCTTGCAGTCCAAGGGACTCTCAAGAGTCTTCTCCAACACCACAGTTCAAAAGCATCTACATATAACATCCTCTTCAACAAACCCTAAAAAGGAATAAAAGTAAGCATACTCATTATCCATAAAAATATTAGGTCAAGATGTAAACTCTGGGATGGAAAGAAATGGGCTACATTTTCTCTTTTAAGAATATGGTCTCTATATGAAAATTCTTATGAACTCTAAGAACTAAAGGAGGATTTAGTGATAAGAGTTCTTAATAAGGCCATGAAGCACGCACACACCACCTGTCATCTCCCTCAAATAATATAACAAAATACCTAAAATTATTTGTAAGTGCTGTGTGAGAGGCCACAAGTCATAACAAGGTCACATACCAGAGAGTGTGCTTGGATAAATCACAGCATAGCTTAAATAAAGCACCGTAATTTGTGAATGCCATGAACCAAATCTATCCCACTCCTTTCCCCATGATACTAGCACAACCAAATTAAATAAAACATTTACTGAAACATTCAAAGTATAGGAGATATAAATTTGAATAATATTTGGTGCTATAGAGAAAATGCTGCAAAGGAACGATGAAAGAAAAAAGTAACAAAAAGCACAGATTATCCTTTGTACCTTTAGCATAATGATTCAACTAGCAAAACTTTAACGAAGAGAAGTTAAATTATCTGAAACCAGATGAGTTACAAACAGTTTATCAGAACAAACTCATCTATGTGGCAGAATAGAAGTTTGTAGGTAGAGGTGACAAGCCTAACGAGCCTGCTGATAGCTGATTGTTCAGGAAATGAATTTTAATTCAACTTTTAAAAAGCCCCAAAACCCCATAAATCATAATGTATTTTTAGGAGTTAATCTTAAAAGACACAGCCTTTTACAAACAGATACAATCTTCACTAGAGAGTAAAAAATAAATACCACCACTGCTAAGTCACTTCAGTCGTGTCCGACTCTGTGCGACCCCATAGACGGCAGCCTGCCAGGCTCCCCCATCCCTGGGATTCTCCAGGCAAGAACACTGGAGTGGGTTGTCATTTCCTTCTCCAATGCGTGAAAGTGAAGTCGCCCAGCCGTGTCTGACTCTTAGCGACCCCATGGACTGCAGCCTTCCAGGCTCCTCCATCCATGGGATTTTCCAGGCAAGAGTACTGGAGTGGGGTGCCATTGCCTTCTCCGAAACACCACCACAGTTGGCCTAAAAGCAACTCAATTAAGAAAGCAGTAAAGCTCAACAACATTTCCTTAACACCAATAGTAAATAAATCTACCTATTGCTCAATTACTGGACTAATCTTTTAAATAATAGAAGCAATAATGTTAATGAGTAACAAGAAGTATTTCTCCTTGCCTAAGTTTATATCATCAACTGTTATTATTTAACAATAAATAAATGTAACTTAGCATTACATTGGGAGAAGGCAATGGCACCCCACTCCAGTACTGTTGCCCGGAAAATCCCATGGATGGAGGAGCCTGGTAGGCTGCAGTCCATGGGGTCGCTAAGAGTCAGACACGACTGGGCGACTTCACTTTCACGCACTGGAGAAGGAAATGACAACCCACTCCAGTGTTCTTGCCTGGAGAATCCCATGGACAGAGAAGCCTGGTAGGCTGCAGTCCATGGGGTCGCACAGAGTCGGACACGACTGAAGTGACTTAACAGCAGCAGCATTACATTGGGCTTCCGTGGTATCTCAGATGGTTAAGAATCCACCTTGCCAATGCAGGAGACCCAGGTTTGATCCCTGGGTCGGGAAGCTCCCCTGGAGAAAGGAATGGCAACCCACTCCAGTATTCTTGACTGGACACTTCCATGGACAGAGGAGCTTCAGGGCTATAGTCCACAGGGTCCCAAAGTGTCAGACGTGACTGAGCAACTTAACACTTTCACTACTTCAGCATGAATTTATGAACGATACTGTTAACCCAACACAGGTATGCACCCAGGAAAGGTTAAAAAGAGTAAAAGGAGCTCTGCAATGACAAACCCCACCTATTTGTCAAAAACATGACCTCTATTAATAGCATTAGTAGTATTAGAGACACTGCCTGCCCAGTGACAATCGTTCAACGGCCATAGTATCCTAACTGTACAAAGGTAACAAAACAATTTGTTCTTTAAATAAGGACTCTAAAAACTGTGGCCATTTATATAATGGCCACACAAAGGTTTTACTGTCTCCTACTTTTAATCTGTGAAATTGATCTTTTCGTGAACTGTGGGAATAAACAAATAAGATGAGAAGACCCCATGGAACTATAATTCATTAACCCCAAAATACAAGATTAAGCCATCAAGGGATACTAAAACTATGTGCTCTGTGCTAAGTCGCTTCAGTCATGTTCAGACTCTTTGCAACCTCATGGACTGCAGCCCACCAGGTTCCTCTGTCCATGGAATTCTCCAGGCAAGAATACTGAAGTGGGTTGCCATGCCCTCCTCCAGGGCATCTTCCCGATCCAGGGATCGAACCCACATCTCTTATGTCTCCTGCATTGGCAGTCAGGGTCTTTACCACTAGTGCCAGCTGGGAAGCCCTGCTGCTGCTAAATCGCTTCAGTCGTGTCTGACTCTGTGCAACCCTATAGACGGCAGCCCACCAGGCTCCCCCATCCCCGGTATTTTCCAGGCAAGAACACTGGAGTGGGTTGCCATTTCCTTCTCCAATGCATGAAAGTGAAAGTGAAGTTTCTCAGTAGTGTCTGACTCTTAGCGACCCCATGGACTGCAGCCCACCAGGCTGCTCCGTCCATAGGATTTTCCAGGCAAGAGTGAAGCCCTACTCCAAAATAAAATGACAATGAAGAGTGGAAAAGGTAAAAAAAGAGAAAAAAAAAAGTGGGGCATGAAGAAATGCTGCTGCCTTGTGGCCATGTTTTGTAACTACAACTATAAAAGCTGTGTTGACAGGGTAGTTCACAAGGTCCTGCTAAGTCGCTTCAGTCATGTCCGACTCTGTGCGACCCCATAGACAGCAGCCCACGAGGCTCCCCCGTCCCTGGGATTCTCCAGGCAAGAACACTGGAGTGGGTTGCCATTTCCTTCTCCAATGCATGAAAGTGAAAAGTGACAGTGAAGTCGCTCAGTCATGTCTGACTCTTAGCAACCCCATGGACTGCAGCCCACCAGGCTCCTCCATCCATGGGATCCAGGGGGTTCTAAATAAACAACTGATCTCCTGGACTTTCCTAGGGGTGGTCATTAAAAAAGAATTCATAACTGGGTGAAAGTGAAAGTGAAGTAGCTCAGTCATCTCCAACTCTTTGCGACCCCGTGGACTGTAGCCTACAGGCTCCTCCATCCATGGGATTTTCCAGGCAAGAATACTGGAGTGGGTTGCCATTTCCTTCTCCAGGAGATCTTCCTGACCCAGGGATTGAACCCGGGTCTCCCGCATTGTAGGCAGACGCTTTACCATCTGAGCCACCAGGGAAGCCACCTGGGTAGACCATCACAAAACCAATTTTAATTGGTATCTTTAACTCACACATTTTTTAAAAAATCACATGAAAAGATGTCAACAATGCTAATATTAAGGAAGTGCATTCAATCCTGCAATGAGGTATCACCTCACACCAATCAGATCAGATGAAATAACACCAGTCAGATCAGAATAAAACTATACGGGTTAATAATTTTGGTTGGGGTGACCTTGGAGAACAAAAAAATCCTCCGCATGATTTTAAAGCCTAGACCTACCAGTCAAATCACATTATCACTTATTGATCCAAAAATGGATCAGCAGAACAAGTTACCCTAGGTATAACAACACAGTCCTATTCTAGAGTCCATACTGGCAATAGGCTTTATGACCTCTGTGATGGATCAGGGCACCCCAATGGTGTGACCACTATTAAAGTTTCATTTGATGATTAAAGTTCTATGTGATCTGAATTCAGACCAGTATAATCCAGGTTGGTTTCTATCTATTATATATTTATCCCAGTAGGAAAGGACAAGAGAAATAAGGCCAACTTCAAACAAGCACCTTAGAAATAATCAATGATCTCATCTTAATTAATAAGCATAAAATTTTACCCAAGAACAGGGTTTAATTAAGGTGAGAGAGACTGGTAACTGTGTAAAACTTAAACCTTTATAACCAGAGATTCAAATCCTCTCCTTGACAAAATGCTCATAATTAATATTTTAATACTTACAGTCCCTGTCCTTTTAGCCATAGCATTCTTAACACTAGTCGAACGGAAAGTTTTAGGTTATATTCAATTTTTAAAAGCCCCAAATGTCATAGGACCACATGACTGTAACCCATTGCCAATGCAGTCAAGCAGTTCATTAAAGAACCATTAACACCAGGCATGCCCTCAGTATCTATATTCATTTCAGCACCAATTCTAACCTTAAGTTAGCCCAGACCTCTGAATCCCCTACCTACTTATACCTGACTCTCTCACTGACATAAACTCTATTTATACCAGCCACCATCAAGTTTAGGCATGTATTCTACTGTATGATCTGGATAGGCCTCCAATTCAGATATGCACCAACTGAAGCCTTATGAGCAGTAACACAGTCTCACATAAAGTAACACTAGCAATCATTCTCCTGTCAGTCTTTCTAATAAATGGGTTCTTGACCCTTTACACCCTCATCATCACACAAGAACAACTGTGACTAATTTTTCCATCATGGCCCCTAGTCATAATATGACCCATCTCCACTTCAGCAGAAATCAGCTGAGCCCCATTTGATCTAATAGAAGGGGAATCCGAACTCGTCCCAGGCTTTACTGTAGAATACACAACAGGCCTATTTGCCTTATTATTTGCAGAAGGATATGCAGATACTATTATAATAGGTATTTTCACAACAGTCATTCTTATGAGCATTCCACAACCCACATATGCTAGCATTGTATACAATTTATTTTGTTGTTAGTGAAAGTGAAGTAGCTCAGTCGTGTCCGACTCTTTTCGACCCCGTGGACTGTAGCCTATCAGGCTCCTCCCTCCATGGGATTCTCCAGGCAAGAGTACTGGAGTGGGTTGCCATTTCCTTCTCCAGGGGATCTTCCCGACCCAGGGATCGAACCCGGGTCTCCCGCATTGCAGGCAGACGCTTTAACCTCTGAGCTACCAGGGAAAGCCACTATTATTAACAATTTTCCTTCCTATAAATTTGAGCATCGTACCCCCGACTCTGGTATGATCAAGTAATACATTTACTCTGAAAAAAATTTCTAGCCCTATGCATATGACATGTTTCATTACCCATTATATTATCAAGTATTCCCTCACAAACATAAGAAATATATCTGATAAAGGAGTTACTTTGATAGAGTAAATAATAGCAGTTTAAATCCTCTTATTTCTAGAGTTACAGGAAATGAACCTACCCCAAAGAATCCAGAATTCTTGGTGCTACTACATTACACTATGTTTTATAAGTAAGGTCAGCTAATTAAGCTATCGGGCCCATACCCTGTCGAAAATGTTGGTTTATACTCTTCCTGTACTAATAAACCCCATCATTTCTATTCTCATTTTATCAACCATTATTTCAGAAACTATAATAATTATTAGTTTCCACTGACTACTAATCTGAATTGACTTTGAAATAAATATATTGGCCATTATTCCTATTGTGATAAAAAAAATTTAACACACAAGTCATAGAAGCTAAATATTTTTAACACAATCTGCTAAATCACTATTACTTATTATAGATGCTATCATTAACTTATTATTCTCCAGTCAATGAACTATTACACAAATGTTTAATCCAATAGCATGAATAATAACAACAATGGGCCTTATTGGGGCTTCCCAGGTGGCACTATTGGTAAAGAACCTGCCTGCCAGTGCAGGAGACTTAAGAGACACAGGTTTGATCTCTGAGTCAGGAAGATCCCCTGGAGAAGGAAATGGCAACCCACTCCAGTATTCTTGCCTGGAGAATCCCATGGGCAGAGGAGCCTGGCAGGCTACAGTTCAGGAGATCACATAGAGTCAGACACACACGACTGAAGCAACTTAGCACAGCACAGTCAGCATCGGGCCGAATTTTATCAACATGACAAAAACTTGCACCCATATCCATACTGTATCAAATCTCACCATCATTAACTTAAGCCTAATACTAACTGTATCCAAATGATCTATCCTAACTGGGGGCTGAGGAGGACTAAACCAAACACAGCTATGAAAAATCATAGCCTATTCATCAGTTGCCCAGGATGAATAACAGCTATCTTATCACATAATCCCACTGTAACACTACTAAACTTAGTCATTTATATTTTAACTTTCACTGTATTCATGATGAAGAAGGGTAAGTGTTGGTGGTTCAGTCATATCCGACTATTTGCAACCCGATGGGCTATAGCCTGCCAGGCTCCTCTGTCCAAGGAATTCTCCAGGCAAGAATACTGGAGTGTGTTGCCATTCCCTTCTCCAGGGGATCTTCTTGACCCAGGGATCGAACCTGAGTCTCTTACATTGCAGGCAGATTCTTTACCATCTGAGCCACCAGAGAATCCCTATATTCACAATACTTACATGCAACTCAACCACTACCACATTATCATTATCACACATATGAAACAAAATATCCATCATTACAACTCACATCCTCGTTACTTTGCTATCAATAAAAGGTCTCCCTGCACCATCAGGATTCATACCTAAGTGAATAATCATTCAAGAAATAATAAAGAATAATAACATTATACTACCTACACTTATTTACAGCACTAATCAACCTGTATTTCTATATGTAACTTACATACTCCACAGCACTAACCAAGTTTCCTTCCGCAAACAGCATAAAAATAAAATGATGACTTGATCTCACAAAACAAATAATTCTTCTACCAACCATTGTAGTATCTACAATAATCCTACCCCTAACACCAGTTCTCTCAGTACTGGAATAGGAATTTAGGTTAAATAGACCAAGAGCCTTCAAAGCCCTAAGCAAGAATAATTTACTTAATTTCTGCTTAATAAGGATTGCAAGATTATATCTTACATCAATTGAATGCAAATCAAACACTTTAATTAAGCTAAATCCTCTCTAGATTTGTGGGCTAATTTTCCCACAAATTTTTAGTTAGCAGCTAAATAGTCAACTGGATTCAATTTACTCCAGCCACAGGAAATTCAAGTTCAAAGCTCCTTCTTTCAGTTTGCAATTCAACATGTAAAATTCACCATAGGACTTGGTGTAAAGGGGAATAGATCACTGTCTTTAGATTTACAGTCTAATGGTTACTCATTCTACTTATGTTCATTAACCACTGATTATTCTCAACTAATCATGAAGATGTAGGTACTTTCTATTTACTATTTGGAGCTTGAGCTGGAATAGTAGACACAGCCCTAAGTTTATTAATCTGTGCTGAGTTAAGCGAACCTGGAACCACGCTTGAAGATGGCCAGATCTATAATGTGATTGTAAAAGTACATGCATTTGTAATAATTTTCTTTATAGTAATGCTTATTATAACTGGGTTTTTAGGAAACTGGCTAGTTCTTCCGATAATTGGAGCTTCTGATATAGCCTTTCCCCATGTAAATAACATTTAAGCTTCTGATTACTTCCACCCTCTTTCTTATTTCTGCTTACGTCATCAATAGTTGAAGCAGGTACTGGTACAGGGTGAACGATCTACCCACCCTTGGCTGGAAACTTAGTAGTTTCCACTGGAGCTTCAGTAGACCTTATCACTTTTTATGTATATCTAGCAGGCATTTCTTAAATTTGAGGTGCTATCAATTTTATTACTACAATCATTAATATGAAACCCCTGCCGTATCCCAGTATCAAACACCATTATTTGTATGAAAGTGAAAGTGAAGTCGCTCAGTTGTGTCCAACTCTTTGCGACCCCATGGACTGTAGCCTACAGGCTCCTCCATCCATGGGATTTTCCAGGCAAGAGTGCTGGAGTGGATTGCTATTTCCTTCTCCAGGGGATCTTTCCGACCCAGGGATCAAATCCAAGTCTCCCACATTGCAGGCAGACACTTTACCATCTAAGCCACCAGGGAAGCCCATTATTTGTATGAACAGTCCTAATTACTGCCATATTACTATTATCATTACCTATATGAGCGGCTGGTATGCCTGGTGTGCTGCAGTCCACGGGGTCACAAAGAGTCGGACAAGACTGAGTGACCAAACTGAACTGACCTGACTGATTACTAATAACTAACAGACCAAAACCTAAATACAGCTTTTTTTTTTGATCCTGCAGGAGGAGGTAACCCAATCCCGTACCAACATTTATTTTTATTTTTCAGGGGTTTGGAATAATTTCACATATTGTAACCTATCATTCAGGGAACAGAGAGCCTTTGGGGTATACAGGAATGGTATGAGCTATGGTATCAATTGGATTCTTAGGATTTATCTTATGGCCCCACCATATAGTCACATTGGGAATAGATGCTGACACACGAGCATATTTTACATCAGCCACTATGATTGCTGCCATTCTTACACAAGTAAGTGTCCAGTTGACTAGCCGTGTTTCATGGGGATAATATTAAACGTTCTCTGGCCATGACATGAGCCCTGGGTTTAATTTTTCTTTTTACAGTAGGAGGACTAAGAGGAACTGTCCTGGCTGACTCACCTTTAGATATTGTACTCATGATGTGCATTATGTAGTTGCCCATTTCCACTATGTACTCTCAATAGGAGCTGTATTTGCCATTGTCAGAGGCTTCATACACTTATTTCCTCTTTTCTCAGGATATGCTCTTAATTCCACATGAGCAAAAATTCACTTCATGATAATAAGTATCCATGATTATAAAGGACAGACTAGAGCATTAATACTAATATTACTCAATTTATTTATTGGATCAACAAACTTACTAGGATTATTACTTCACTCATTCACACCAGCTACATAACTATCAATAAACTTGGGAATAGCAATTCCCTTATGAGTAGGGACTGTCATTACTGGTTTTTGCAATAAAACAAAAGCATGCTTAGCTCATTTTTTACCACAAGGAACATCAGCTCCTCTGATTCCTATATTAATTATCATCGAAACTATTAGCTTATTTATTCAACCAATGGCTTTAGCCAGATGACTAACAGCCAATATCACAGCAGGTCACTTACTAATTCATTGATTGGGGAGCCATTCTGGCACTAATGAGCATCAGCACCCTCATGACCCTCATTACATTTATTATTCTCATTTTACTTACTATTCTTGAGTTTGCTGTTGCCATAATTCAACCCTAGGTGTTTATTAGTAAGACTTCACTTACATCACAATGCATGCTGCTGCTACTGCTGCTAAGTTGCTTCAGTCGTGCCCGACTCTGTGCGATCCCATAGACAGCAGCCCACCAGGTTACCCCGTCCCTGGGATTCTTCAGGCAAGAACACTGGAGTGGATTGCCATTTCCTTCACTAAACCCACACCTATCATATACATATTAAACCCCAGCTCCTGACCCCTCACAGGAGTCCTTTCAGCTCTTTTAATAACATCTGGCCTAGCTATATGATTTCATTTTAATTCAACAGTATTATTACTACTCAGTCTACTAACTAATGTCCTCACGATATATCAATGATAACAAGACATCATTTGAGAGAGTACTTCTCAAGGTCACCACACACCAACCGAACAAAAAGGACTTTAGTATGGAATAGTTCTATTCATCATTTCAGAAGTCCTCTTTTTTTTTTTTTTTTAACCAGCTCCTTTGGGTGGTAAAAATGACTCCCAATGACTCATTGGAAAAGACCCTGACATTGGGAAAGATTGAGGGCAAGAGGAGAAGGGGGCGACAGAGGATGAGATGGCTGGATGGCATCACCAATACAATGGAAATGAACTTGGGCAAACCTCGGGAGATGGTGAGGGACAGGGAGGCCTGGTGTGCTGCAATCCATGGGACTGAAGAGTCAGACACTGACTGAGTGACTGAGCAACAGTGGCTCAGTGGTAGAGAATCTTCCTGCAGTGCAGGAGACACAGGTTCTATCCCTGAGTTGGGAAAATCCCCTGGAGGAGGAAACGACAAGCCACTCCAGTATTCTTGCCTGAAAAGTCCCATGGACAGAGGAGTCTGAAGGGCTACAGTCCATGGGGTCACAAGGAGTTGGACACAACTGAGTACTGGGCTTTTTACCACTCTCAAGTCTTGCCCAAGCTGGGTGGATGCTGACCACCCACAGGCATCTTCCTTCTTAATCCCTCAGAAGTCCTACTCTTAAATTCTTGTGTATTATTAGCCTCCAGGGTATCTATCACCTGAGCTCATCATAGCTGTATGGAAAGAAACTGGAAACATATACTCGAAGCCCCCTTTCGTTACAATTGCCTCGTGCCTCTGCTTCTCCTACAAGCCTCAGAATATTATGAAACGTCATTTACCATTTCACATGGATTGTCTGTCTCAACCTTCTTTGTGGCCACAGGATTTTGTGGGCTTCATGTAATTCTTGGATATACCTCTCTTATTGTCTGATTTTTACATCAATTAAAATACCATTTTACATCCAACCACCCCTTTGGCTTCGAAGCTGCTGCCTCAGCTTTGACCCTAGGATCAGCTCATCTTCCTTTCTCTATAAAATTATTTTTAGTAGCCATTACATCTCTTTTCTTTGGTTTAGAAATTGCGCTCCTCTTAGCACTCCCTTGAGCATCATGAACATAATTTAAACACTATACTCAATATAGCCCTTTTCCTAAGAATTTTATTCTTAGCAATTAAGCCTAGCCTACAAATGAACTCAAAAGGACTGCTACTGCTGCTGCTAAGTCACTTCAGTCGTGTCTGACTCTGTGCGACCCCATAGACAGCAGCCCACCAGGCTCCCCCGTCCCTGCGATTCTCCAGGCAAGAACACTGGAGTGAGTTGCCATTTCCTTCTCCAGTGCATGAAAGTGAAAAGTCAAAGTGAAGTTGCTCAGTCGTGTCCGACTCTTAGCGACCCCATGGACTGCAGCCTTCCAGGCTCCTCCGTCCATGGGATTTTCCAGGCAAGAGTACTGGAGTGGGGTGCCATTGCCTTCTCCCAAAAAGGACTAGAATGAGCCAAATATGGTATCTAGTTTAAAATAAACTATTTCAACTCATTAGATTATGGTTAAATTGATAATTACCAAGTGTCTTTACTATATATAAATACTATTGTAGTACAGTATCCCTTATAAGACTATTAATATATCTATTTAGTTTAATATTATTGTTATGCTTAAAAGGCATGATATTATCCTTATTTCATTATAGGAACCCTAATAATCCTAAATACAATACTTGGGTTATCCATACTAGTAATAGTACCAAATACTATGTACAAAAATCTCAATTTACTCCAATGCTAAAAACTGTTATTCCCACAGGAACATAAATTATATTAATACCTCTAATTTAGTTATTAAACAATAGTATAATCTGGATTAATACTACTACTCAGAAGATGGTGGAGGAGTAGGACGGGGAGAACACTTTCTCCCCGACATATTCATCAAAAGAACATTTAAACGCCGAGTAAATTCCACAAAACAACTTCTGAATGCCGGCAGAGGACATCAGGCACCCAGAAAAGCAACCCAAGTCTTCGAAAGGAGGTAGGAAAAAATGTAAAAGACAAAAAAAGAGACAAAAGAGGGAGGGACGGAGTTCCGTCCCGGGAAGGGAGTCTTAAAAAGAGAGAAGTTTCCAAACACCAGGAAACCTTCTCACTGCCAAATCGGTGCCAAGCCTTGGAAGCACAGAGGGCAACATAACAGGGAGGAAAAATAAATAAACAATTAAAACCTGCAGATTTCGAGCCCTATGGTAACTCCCCCAGTGGAGAAGCAGCGCAGACGCCTGCACATGCCACTAGCAAGCGGGGGCTGGGCAGGGAGGCACGGGGCAGGCTGCATCGCTTAGAGTAAGGATCTGGCCTGAATACCCCAAGCGCTATCTGAGCGAAATAATTTGGGCTAGCAAACCAGACTGTGGGATATCTACCACGCAAAAAGCCAGCCCTAACCTAAGACACCACCAGGCCCGCGCATGGAACAAAGGACTGAACAGAGATAGCCGGCTGCAGACCATCCCCCTCCAGAGACAGGCAGCCAGAACCGGAAGGGGGCAATCGCAGCCCCAGAGAGACATTATCTATAAAACTGTAAGCAGGCTTTCTTGCTAACTAAGACTTCTTGGGGCTCTGGACGGTCAACATCCACCTGAGAAGGTGCTCCGGTTGTACACCCAGATAACTGAGCGGCGGGGAGGCAATAAGTCACAGCAATTGTGCTCGCCAAACACCTCATCACCAGAGCTGCTCGGACCTTGGAAGGGCACAAAACACAGGCCCAACCGAGTCTGCACCTCTGAGGACTACCCTAGTGCCAGAACCTGAGCGGCTTGGACCCGGGAGGTGCAAGCCGCCCAGGGTCGGCCACGGATGGTTCCTGGCAGAGCAACCTAGAGCCTGAGCAGTGTGGGCAGGGAGGCTACACGTGCCGTGAGCGGGGCAGGCCCAATGTGGCTGAGGTACTGCGAGCACACGCTAGTGTTATTTGTTTGCAGCGTCCCTCCCTCCCCACAGCACAACTGAACAAGTGAGCCTAATAAAAAAAAAAAAAAAGTGTCCACCAACATCCCCTTTGTGTCAGGGCAGAAACCAGACACTGAAGAGACCAGCAAACAGAAGAAGCTATAACAGAGGGAACCGCCTTGGAAGCTACAGGCAATAGATTAAAACCCTGTGGTTAGTACCAACTGCATAGAAAGGGGCCTATAGATCTTGAGAAATATAAGTCGGACCAAGGAACTAGCCGAAAATGAACTGACCCCACAATATTCACAACAAAACCAGAGAAAGTCCTAGATATATTTTTACTATTTTTACGATCATTCTTTTTTTTTTTTTTAGTTTTTAAAAAAATTTTAAGTCCTCTATTATTCCTTTAATTTTCACTTTTATAACCTACTATTACTTTGCAAAAAAAAAAAGACCCTATTTTTTTTAAAGCAAACTACATATATATATTTTTTATCATTTTTGTGACCTTGTTTTTTTTCTTTTTTCTTCTTTTCTTGAACATTGTATTTTTTAAATTCCAATCTCTACTCCAGATTTTTAATTTTAGCTTTTTGGTATTTGTTATCAATTTTGTACCTATATTTTTTTTTATAATTTTTGTGACTTTTTTTTTCCCCTCTCTTTCTTTCTCTTCTTCTTTCATATAATGTTGTATACCTAAATTCCAAACCCTACTCTAGATTTTTAATTTATGCTTTTTGGTATTTGTTATTAATTTTGTACCTATATTTTCTTTATAATTTTTGTGACTTTGTTTTTGTTTTTTGTTTTTTCTTCTTTCTTTCCTTTTCTTATTCTTTTTTTTTAACATTGTATTTTTGTAATTCCAAACTCTACTCTAGATTTTTAACTTTTGCTTTTTGGTATTTGTTATCAATTTTGTACCTATATTTTCTTTATAATTTTTGTGACTTTGTTTGTTTTTGTTTTTCTTTTCTCTTTCTTTTCCTTCTTCTTTTCTTTAACATTTTATTTTTGAAATTCCAAACTCTACTCTAGATTTTTAATTTTTGCTTTTATGTATTTGTTACCAATTTTGTACCTTTAAGAACCCAATCTTCAGTACCCATTTTTCACTAGGGAACGAGATTACTGGCTTGACTGCTCTCTCTCCCTTTGAACTCTCCTTTTTCCCCACTGGGTCGCCTGCGTCTCCTCCCTAACCCCTCTCTACTCTACCCAACTCTGTGAATTTCTGTGTGTTCCAGACAGTGGAGAACACTTAAGGAACTGATTACTGGCTGGATCTGTCTCCCTCCTTTTCATTTCCCCCTTTTATCCCGGCCACCTCTGTCTCCTTCCTCCTTCTTCTCTTCTCCTATAACTCCGTGAACATCTCTGAGTGGTCCAGTTGTGGAGTGCACATAAGGCAGTGATTACTGGCTAACCCACTCTCTCCTCTATTGATTCCACCTCATCTCATTTGGGTCACCTCTAACTCCCTCCTCCCTCTTCTCTTCTCCATGTAATGCTGTGAACCTCTCTGGGTGACCCTCACGGTGGAGAAACTTTTCATCTTTAACGTCGATATTTTATCAATGGTGCTGTATAGAAGGAGAAGTTTTGAAACTACTGTAAAAATAAGACCGATAACTGGAAGAAGGAGGCTTAAGTCCAAACCCTGACTCCAGGGAACTTCTGACTCCAGGGATCATTAATTGACAGGAGCTCATCAAACGCCTCCATACCTACACTGAAACCAAGCACCACACAAGGGCCAACAAGTTCCAGGGCAAGACATATCAAGCAAATTCTCCAGCAACACAGGAATACAGCCCTGAGCTCCAAGATACAGGCTGCCCAAAGTCACCCCAAAACCATAGACATCTCATAACTCATTACTGGACACTTCATTGCACTCCAGAGAGAAGAAATACAGCTCCACCCACCAGAACACTGACACAAGCTTCCCTAACCAAGAAACCTTGACAAGCCACCTGCACAAACCCACAAACAGTGAGGAAATGCCACAATAAAGAGAACTCCACAAACTGCCAGAATACAGAAAGGACACCCCAAACTCAGCAATTTAAACAAGATGAAGAGACAGAGGAATACCCAGCAGATAAAGGAACAGGATAAATGCCCACCAAACCAAACAAAAGAGGAAGAGATAGGGAATCTACCTGATAAAGAATTCCGAATAATGATAGTGAAATTGATCCAAAATCTTGAAATCAAAGTGGAATCACAGATAAATAGCCTGGAGACAAGGATTGAGAAGATGCAAGAAAGGTTTAACAAGGACCTAGAAGAAATAAAAAAGAGTCAATATATAATGAACAATGCAATAAATGAAATCAAAAACACTCTGGAAGCAACAAATAGTAGAATAACAGAGGCAGAAGATAGGATTAGTGAATTAGAAGATAGAATGGTAGAAATAAATGAATCAGAGAGGATAAAAGAAAAACAAATTAAAAGAAATGAGGACAATCTCAGAGACCTCCAGGACAATATTAAACGCTACAACATTCAAATCATAGGGGTCCCAGAAGAAGAAGACAAAAAGAAAGACCATGAGAAAATACTTGAGGAGATAATAGTGGAAAACTTCCCTAAAATGGGGAAGGAAATAATCACTCAAGTCCAAGAAACCCAGAGAGTCCCAAACAGGATAAACCCAAGGCAAAACACCCCAAGACACATATTAATCAAATTAACAAAGATCAAACAGAACAAATATTAAAAGCAGCAAGGGAAAAACAACAAATAACACACAAGGGAATTCCCATAAGGATAACAGCTGATCTTTCAATAGAAACTCTTCAAGCCAGGAGGGAATGGCAAGACATACTTAAAGTGATGAAAGAAAATAAGCCAAAGCCCAGATTATTGTACCCAGCAAGGATCTCATTCAAATATGAAGGAGAAACCAAAAGCTTTACAGACAAGCAAAAGCTGAGAGAATTCAGCACCACCAAACCAGCTCTCCAACAAATACTAAAGGATATTCTCTAGACAGGAAACACAAAAACAGTGTATAAATTCGAACCCAAAACAATAAAGTAAATGGCAACAGGATCATACTTATCAATAATTACCTTAAACGTAAATGGGTTGAATGTCCCAACCAAAAGACAAAGACTGGCTGAATGGATACAAAAACAAGACCCCTACATATGCTGTCTACAAGAGACCCACCTCAAAACAGGGGACACATACAGACTGAAAGTGAAGGACTGGAAAAAGATTTTCCATGCAAATAGGGACCAAAAGAAAGCAAGAGTAGCAATACTCATATCAGATAAAATAGACTTTGAAACAAAGGCTGTGAAAAGAGACAAAGATGGTCACTACATAATGATCAAAGGATCAATCCAAGAAGAAGATATAACAATTATAAATATATATGCACCCAACACGGGAGCACCACAATATGTAAGACAAATGCTAACAAGTATGAAAGGAGAAATTAACAATAACACAATAATAGTGGGAGACTTTAATACCCCACTCACACCTATGGATAGATCAACTAAACAGAAAATTAACAAGGAAACACAAACTTTAAACGATACAAGACCAGTTAGACCTAATTGATATCTACAGGACATTTCATCCCAAAACAATGAATTTCACCTTTTTCTCAAGCGCACATGGAACCTTCTCCAGGATAGATCACATCCTGGGCCATAAATCTAGCCTTGGTAAATTCAAAAACATTGAAATCATTCCAAGCATCTTTTCTGACCACAATGCAGTAAGATTAGATCTCAATTACAGGAGAAAAACTATTAAAAATTCCAACATATGGAGGCTGAACAACATGCTGCTGAATAACCAACAAATCACAGATGAAATAAAAAAAGAAATCAAAATTTGCATAGAAACAAATGAAAATGAAAACACAACAACCCAAAACCTGTGGGACACTGTAAAAGCAGTCCTAAGGGGAAAGTTCATAGCAATACAGGCACACCTCAAGAAACAAGAAAAAAGTCAAATAAATAACCTAACTCTACACCTAAAGCAACTAGAAAAGGAAGAAATGAAGAACCCCAGGGTTAGTAGAAGGAAAGAAATCTTAAAAATTAGGGCAGAAATAAATGCAAAAGAAACAAAAGAGACCATAGCAAAAATCAACAAAGCCAAAAGCTGGTTCTTTGAAAGGATAAATAAAATTGACAAACCATTAGCCAGACTCATCAAGAAACAAAGGGAGAAAAATCAAATCAATAAAATTAGAAATGAAAATGGAGAGATCACAACAGACAACACAGAAATACAAAGGATCATAAGAGACTACTATCAACAATTATATGCCAATAAAATGGACAACGTGGAAGAAATGGACAAATTCTTAGAAAAGTACAACTTTCCAAAACTGGACCAGGAAGAAATAGAAAATCTTAACAGACCCATCACAAGCACGGAAATTGAAACTGTAATCAAAAATCTTCCAGCAAACAAAAGCCCAGGTCCAGATGGCTTCACAGCTGAATTCTACCAAAAATTTAGAGAAGAGCTAACACCTATCCTGCTCAAACTCTTCCAGAAAATTGCAGAGGAAGGTAAACTTCCAAATTCATTCTAATACCAAAACCTGACAAAGATCCCACAAAAAAAGAAAACTACAGGCCAATATCACTGACGAACATAGATGCAAAAATCCTTAACAAAATTCTAGCAATCAGAATCCAACAACACATTAAAAAGATCATACATCATGACCAAGTGGGCTTTATCCCAGGGATGCAAGGATTCTTCAATATCCGCAAATCAATCAATGTAATACACCACATTAACACATTGAAAAATAAAAACCATATGATTATCTCAATAGATGCAGAGAAAGCCTTTGACAAAATTCAACACCCATTTATGATAAAAACTCTCCAGAAAGCAGGAATAGAAGGAACATACCTCAACATAATAAAAGCTATATATGACAAACCCACAGCAAACATTATCCTCAATGGTGAAAAATTGAAAGCATTTCCTCTAAAGTCAGGAACAAGACAAGGGTGCCCACTTTCACCATTACTATTCAACATAGTTTTGGAAGTTTTGGCCACAGCAATCAGAGCAGAAAAAGAAATAAAAGGAATCCAAATTGGAAAAGAAGAAGTAAAACTCTCACTGTTTGCAGATGACATGATCCTCTACATAGAAAACCCTAAAGACTCTACCAGAAAATTACTAGAACTAATCAATGACTATAGTAAAGTTGCAGGATATAAAATCAACACACAGAAATCCCTTGCATTCCTATACAATAATGAGAAAACAGAAAGAGAAATTAAGGAAACAATTCCATTCACCATTGCAACGGAAAGAATAAAATACTTAGGAATATATCTACCTAAAGAAACTAAAGACCTATATATAGAAAACTATAAAACACTGGTGAAAGAAATCAAAGAGGACACTAATAGATGGAGAAATATACCATGTTCATGGATTGGAAGAATCTATATAGTGAAAATGAGTATATTACCCAAAGCAATTTATAGATTCAGTGCAATCCCTATCAAGCTGCCAACGGTATTCTTCACAGAGCTAGAACAAATAATTCACAATTTGTATGGAAATACAAAAAACCTCGAATAGCCAAAGCAATCTTGAGAAAGAAGAATGGAACTGGAGGAATCAACCTACCTGACCTCAGGCTGTACTACAAAGCCACAGTCATCAAGACAGTATGGTACTGGCACAAAGACAGAAATATGGAACAATGGAACAAAATAGAAAGCCCAGAGATAAATCCACGCACATATGGACACCTTATCTTTGACAAAGGAGGCAAGAATATACAATGGATTAAAGACAATCTTTTTAACAAGTGGTGCTGGGAAAACTGGTCAACCACTTGTAAAAGAATGAAACTAGAACACTTTCTAATACCATACACAAAAATAAACTCAAAATGGATTAAAGATCTAAACGTAAGACCAGAAACTATAAAACTCCTAGAGGAGAACATAGGCAAAACACTCTCCAACATACATCACAGCAGGATCCTCTATGACCCACCTCCCAAAATACTGGAAATAAAAGCAAAAATAAACAAATGGGACCTAATTAAACTTAAAAGCTTCTGCACAACAAAGGAAACTATAAGCAAGGTGAAAGGACAGCCTTCAGAATGGGAGAAAATAATAGCAAATGAAGCAACTGACAAACAACCAATCTCAAAAATATACAAGCAACTCCTACAGCTCAATTCCAGAAAAATAAATGACCCAAACAAAAAATGGGCTAAAGAACTAAATAGACATTTTTCCAAAGAAGACATACAGATGGCTAACAAACACATGAAAAGATGCTCAACATCACTCATTATCAGAGAAATGCAAATCAAAACCACTATGAGGTACCATTTCACACCAGTCAGAATGGCTGTGATCCAAAAGTCTACAAGCAATAAATCCTGGAGAGGGTGTGGAGAAAAGGAACCCTCTTACACTGTTGGTGGGAATGCAAACTAGTACAGCCACTATGGAGAACAGGGTGGAGATTCCTTAAAAAACTGGAAATATAACTGCCTTATGATCCAGCAATCCCACTGCTGGGCATACACACTGAGGAAACCAGAATTGAAAGAGACACGTGTACCCCAGTGTTCATCACGGCACTGTTTATAATAGCCAGGACATGGAAGCAACCTAGATGTCCATCAGCAAATGAATGGATAAGAAAGCTGTGGTACATATACACAATGGAGTATTACTCAGCCATTAAAAAGAATACATTTGAATCAGTTCTAATGAGGTGGATGAAACTGGAACCTACTATACAGAGTGAAGTAAGCCAGAAAGACAAACACCGATACAGTATACTAATGCATATATATGGAATTTAGAAAGATGATAACAATAATCCTGTATACGAGACAACAAAAGAGACACTGATGTATAGAACAGTCTTTTGGACTCTGTGGGAGAGGGAGAGGGTGGGATGATTTGGGAGAATGGCATTGAAATATGTATAATATCATATATGAAATGAGTCACCAGTCCAGGTTCGATGCACGATACTGGATGCTTGGGGCTGGTGCACTGGGACGACCCAGAGGGATGGTATGGGGAGGGAGGAGGGAGGAGAGTTCAGGTTGGGGTTCCCCTGTGGCGGATTCATTTCGATGTTTGGCAAAACCAATACAATATTGTAAAGTTTAAAAATAAAAATTAAATTAAAAAAAATACTACTACTCACAACTTATTAATTAGTCTTAGAACCCTACTTCTTAAGCAATTCAATAATACTCTTAATATTTCATTAGTTTTTTCCTCTGACTCCTTATCTATACCACTACTAATTTTAACAACATAATTATTGCCTCTGATAATAGCTAGCCAATATCACCTATTAAAAGAAGCATTAACCCCCCAAATTATATATTACATTAATTCTAGTTAATACCATATTAGTTATACCTACAATTATTTCTAATCACAACTATGCACAAAATTTATTGCTACAGAATTAATTCTCTTCTACATCTTATTTGAAGCAACACTAGTCCCAGCACTTTTTATTATTGCTCGATGAGATAAATAGAACATCTTAACTCAGGCTTCTATTTCTTATTTTATACACTAGTAGGATCCCTCCCCCTTGTAGTAACACTGGTCCCTATCCAAAATACCACAGGGTTCCTGAATTTCTTAATACTTCAATACTGAACCCAAACAATATCCAACTCTTGATCCAACGTTTTTGTATGATTAGCATGCATCATAGCCTTTATGGTAAAAATACCACTACACTGTTTTCATCTTTGATCACCTAAGCACGTGTAGAAGCCCCATTGCAGGTTCCACTGTTCTTGCAGCAGTGCTACTAAAACTTGGAGGCTACAGCATATTATGAATTACAATAATACTAAATTCACTAACAGACTTCATAGGATATCCTTTTATTATATTATCTTCTTGAGGTATAATCGTTACTAGTTCAATTTGCTTACGTCAAACAGACCTAAAATCACCCATTGCATATTCTTCTGACAACCATATAGCACTAGTAATTGTAGCTAGCCTTATCTAAATACCTTGCAGCTATATACGGGGTGAAAATGAAATCATTAATCACAGTTGTGTCCAACTCTTTGCTACCCCATGGACTGTAGCCTCCCAGGCTCATCTATCCATGGGATTTCCACTTAAGAATACTGGAGTGGGTTGCCATTTCCTTCTTCAGAGGATCTTCCTGACCAAGGAATCAAACCAGGGTTTCTTGCATTGCAGGCAGATTCTTTACCATCAGAGCCACAGGGAAGCCCTTATATAGGGGTTACCACTCTAATAACTGCCCACAGCCTTGCATTGTCTATACTATTCTGTTTGGCAAATTCAAATTATGAACAAATTTACAGCCAAACAATAATTCTAGCCCAGGACCTAGAAATATTTCTCTCATTAATAGCAACCTGGTGATTATTATCAAACCTGGCAACCTACCCCTCTACCATTAATTTAACTGGATAATTAATTATAGTAGTATCTTTCTCATGATCAAACATTACAATTATTCTAATATGAGTCAATATAGTAATTACTGCCTTATACTCCCTATACATATTAATCATAACACGGCAAGTTAAATATACACACCATACCAACAATATCTCATCATCCTTTACATGAGAAAATGACCTCATATCACGCCACGTCTTACCCTTCCTACTCCTATCACTAGATCCCAAAATTGTTTTAGGTCCCTATACTGTAAACATAGTTTTTAAAAAATGCTAGATTGTGAATCTAGTAACACAAGATTATCCCCCTTCGAAAAAGTCTGCTAGAACTGCTAACTCATGCCTCCTTGTCTAATAACACGGCTTTTTCAAACTTTTAAAGGATAGTAGTTATCCATTGGTCTTAGGAACCAAAAAATTGGTGCAACTCCAAATAAAAGTGATAAACTTACTCTCCTCTTTCACACTAGCCACTCTATTCACATTAATTATACCAATCATAATGACAAGTAGCAATATCTATAAAACTAACATATACCAATCAAATGTAAAAACCACTATTTCATATGCCTTAATTATTAGCATAATCTTAACAATAATATTTATTCATACAGGCCAAGAAATAATTATTTCAAACTGACACTGAATTACTATCCATCCAAACTCTTAAATTATCACTCAGCTTCAAAAAAGATTATTTCTCAATAATATTAATACCAGTTGCACTGTCACATGATCAATCATAGAATTCTTAATACGATATATGCACTCAGACTCCAATATCAATCAATTCTTTAAGTATCTTCTCCTTATTACAATATTAATTCCTGTTACTGCTAATAACCTCTTCCAGCTCTTCATGGGATGAGAAGGAGTAGGAATTTTATCTTTCCTACTTATCAGATGATGAAAAAGACAAGCAGATGCAAACACAGCAGCCCTACAAGCAATCTTATATAACTGTATTGGAGATATTGAATTTATCAGAGCAATAGCATGATGCCTATTCAGCAAAAATTCATGGGATTTATAAGTTTTTGTGCTTGACTTAAATAACTCCAGTTTACCTCTGCTAGCTGCAACTGGAAAATCCATTCAATTCGGCCTCTACCCATTACCTTCAGCAGTAGAAGGCACCACCTCAGTCTCAGCCCTACCCCACTCCAGTACCCTAGTGGTAGCTGCTGCTGCTGCTGCTGCTAAGTCACTACAGTCGTGTCTGACTCTGTGCAACCCCATAGACGGCAGCCCATCAGGCCCCACCATCCCTGGGATTCTCCAGGCAAGAACACTGGAGTGGGTTGCCGTTTCCTCCTCCAATGCATGAAAGTGAAAAGTGAAAGTGAAGTCACTCAGTTGCGTCTGACTCTCAGCGACCCCATGGACTGCAGCCTACCAGGCTCCTCCGTCCATGGGATTTTCCAGGCAAGAGTACTGGAGTGGGGTGCCATTGCCTTAGCAGGTCATCTTTTTTACTCATTCACTTTTATCCTTTGACAGAAAATAACAACTTTACTCAAACAATTATATTATGTTTAGGAGCCATTACCACACTATTTACAGCAATATGTACTCTTACCAAAATGATATCCAAAAATCATTGCCTTCTTTACCTCTAGTCATTCAGGCCTTATAATAGTAACAACTGGCATTAACTAACTTTACCTAGCATTTCTTCACATTTGTACTCATACTTTTCTTAAAGTTATATTACTCATAAGCTCTGAATCTATCATCCACAGCCTGAATAATGAATAAGACATCAGAAAAATAGGACATCTATTTAAGGCAATACCATTTACCATGATGCAGGAGATCTGGGTTCAATTCCCTGGGTCGGGAAGATCCCCTGGAGGAGGGCACTGTAACCCACTCTAGTGTTCTTGCCTAGGAAATCCCATGGACAGAGGAAACAGGAGCCTGGTGGGCTACAGTCCATGAGATTTCAAAGAGTCGGACATGACTGAGCGACTAACACTTTTACCACAATAGCCCTCACTATTGGCAGCCTAGCACCAACAGGAGTACCTTTCCTCACTGGATTTTATTCCAAAGACCTAATCATCAAAACCCCCAGCATGTTTTATATTAATGCCTGACCCCTTTTAATAAGTCTAATCACTACCTCCCTCACGGCCATCTACAATACCCGCATTATCCTCTTTGAACCTCTAGGGCAACCTTGATTCTCTGCCTTAGCTATCATTAATGAAAACAACCCCCTCCTAATTAATTATATTAGATGCCTACTGATTGGAAGTGTTTTCACTGGTTTTATTATTCTCAACAACATTCCTCCAACAATTCCCCAAATAACTATACCTTCAGTTCAGTTCAATCGCTCAGTTGTGTCCGACTCTTTGCAACCCCATGAACCGCAGCACGCCAGGCCTCCCTGTCCATCACCAACTCCCAGAGTTCACTCAAACCCACGTCCATCGAGTTGGTGATGCTCCAGCCATCTCATCCTCTGTCATCCCCTTCTCCTCCTGCCCCCAATCCCTCCCAGCATCAGAGGCTTTTCCAATGAGTCAACTCTTCACATGAGGTGGCCAAAGTACTGGAGTTTTAGCTTTAGCATCAGTCCTTCCGAAGAAATCCCAGGACTGATCTCCTTTAGGATGGACTGGTTGGATCTTCTTGCAATCCAAGGGACTCTCAAGAATCTTCTCCAACACTACAGTTCAAAAGCATCAATTCTTTGGTGTTCAGCTTCCTTCATAGTCCAACTCTCACATCCATACATGACCACTGGAAAAACCATAGCCTTGACCAGACGGACCTTTGTTGGCAAAGTAATGTCTCTGCTTTTGAATATGCTATCTAGGTTGGTCATAACTTGCCTTCCAAGGAGCAAGTGTCTTTTAATTTCATGGCTGCAGTCACCATCTGCAGTGATTTTGGAGCCCAAAAACATAAAGTCTGACATTGTTTCCACTGTTTCCACATCTATTTCCCATGAAGTGATGGGACCAGATGCCATGATCTTCATTTTCTGGATGTTGAGCTTTAAGCCAACTTTTTCACTCTCCACTTTCACTTTCATCAAGAGGCTTTTTAGTTCCTCTTCATTTTCTGCCATAAGGGTGGTGTCATCTGCATATCTGAGGTTATTGATATTTCTCCCGGCAATCTTGATTCCAGTTTGTGCTTCCTCCAGCCCAGCATTCCTCATGATGTACTCTGCATATAAGTTAAATAATCAGAGTGACAATATACAGCCTTGACGTACTCCTTTTCCTATTTGGAACCAGTCTGTTGTTCCATGTCCAGTTCTAACTATTGCTTCCTGACCTGCATATAGGTTTCTCAAGAGGCAGGTCAGGTGGTCTGGTATTCCCATCTCTTTCAGAATTTTCCACAGTTTACTATGATCCACACAGTCAAAGGCTTTGGCATAGTCAATAAAGCAGAAATAGATGTTTCTCTGGAACTCTCTTGCTTTTTCGATGATCCAGTGGATGTTGGCAATTTGATCTCTGGTTCCTCTGCCTTTTCTAAAACCAGCTTGAACATCTGGAAGTTCACGGTTCACGTATTGCTAAAGCCTGGCTTGGAGAATTTTGAGCATTACTTTACTAGCGTGTGAGATGAGTACAATTGTGTGATAGTTTGAGCATTCTTTGTCATTGCCTTTTTTGGGATTGGAACTGTACAAAAAAGATCTTCACGACGAAGATAATCATGATGGTGTGATCACTCACCTAGAGCCAGACATCTTGGAATGTGAAGTCATTAGAAAGCATCACTACAAACAAAGCTAGTGGAAGTGATGGCATTCCAGTTGAGCTATTTCAAATCCTGAAAGATGATGCTGTAAAAGTGCTGCACTCAATATGCCAGCAAATTTGGAAAACTGGTCAGGAAGCAACAGTTAGAACTGGACATGGAACAACAGACTGGTTCCAAATAGGAAAAGGAGTACGTCAAGGCTGTATATTGTCACCCTGATTATTTAACTTATATGCAGAGTACATCATGAGAAATGCTGGGCTGGATGAAGCACAAACTGGAATCAAGATTGCCGGGAGAAATATCAATAACCTCAGATATGCAGATGACACCACCCTTGTGGCAGAAAATGAAGGAGAACTAAAGAACCTCTTGATGAAAGTAAAAGAGAAGAGTGAAAAAGTTGGTTTAAAGCTCAACATTCAGAAAACTAAGATCAGGGCATCCGGTCCTATCACTCTATGGCAGATAGATGGGGAAACAGTGGAAGCAGTGGCAGACTTCATTTTTGGGGGCTCCAAAATCACTGCAGATGGTGACTGCAGCCATGAAATTAAAAGACGCTTACTCCTTGGAAGGCAAGTTATGACCAACCTAGACAGCATATCCAAAGGCAGAGACATTACTTTGCCAACAAAGGTCCGTCTAGTCAAGGCTATGGTTTTTCCAGTGGTCATGTATGGATGTGAGAGTTGGACTGTGAAGAAAGCTGAACACCGAAGAATTGATGCTTTTGAACTGTGGTGTTGGAGAAGACTCTTGAGAGTCCCATGGACTGCAAGGAGATCCAACCAGTCATTTCTGAAGGAGATGAGACTTGGGATTTCTTTGGAAGGACTGATGCTAAAGCTGAAACCCCAGTACTTTGGCCACCTCATGCGAAGAGTTGACTCATTGGAAAAAACTCTGATGCTGGGAGGGATTGAGGGGGGGGAGGAGAAGAGGACGACAGAGGATGAGATGGCTGGATGGCATCACCAACTCGATGGACGTGGGTTTGAGTGAACTCTGGGAGTTGGTGACGGACAGGGAGGCCTGCCGTGCTTCAGTTCATGGGGTCACAAAGAGTCGGACACGACTGAGCGACTGAACTAAACTGAACTGACTGATATCTTACTACCTACAATTAATTGCCATTGCTGTAACCATTCTAGGTTTCACTCCAGCACTTGAAATTAATAGCATCACACAAAACCTAAAATCAGTTATCCATCAAATACATTCGAGTTCTTCAATTTCTTAGGATATATCCACATCATTATTCACTGCCTTGCACCCTATCTAAATCTATCAACAACCAAAAATCAGCATTCACCTTTCTAGATTTAATCTGATTAGAAAATATTTTACCAAAAGCCACCTTCCTTATTCTAATAAAAATCTCCATGTTAGTATTAGATCAGAAAGGCTTTAATTTAAATTATATTTCCTTGCATTCTTCATCACCCTTCTCCTTAGCACGATTCTAATTTATTTCCATGAGTAATTTTCATAATCACCACAACACCAATTAACAATGACTAACCAGTGGCAATCACCAATCATTCCTATAGCTTCTTCACTAAAAAATCCAGAATCTCCTATATCATAAATTACTCAGTCCTCTAAATCATTAAATTTATACACAGTCTCCACCTCCTCATTCTTTAAGGCATAGAAAACTATTGAAAATTCCATAGTTAAACCAGGAAGAAATGCCCCCAGTACAGTCTTATGGGAGACCCAAACCTCACCACTAACATCCCCACCAAATAAATTTAAAGTGCTATTAAATGTAAAAATGACCCGCCAAAATTTAATACAATACTACAACCAATACTACCACATACAGCCAAAGCAAGCCCACCATAAACAGGTAGTTTTTAAGAGAAACCCACAAAACCAATCACAAAAATAGTACCTAAAATAAATAAATGTATGTTATCATTATTCTTATTAATCTAACTATGACCAATAACATGAAAAATCATCATTATTATTCAACTGCAAGAATACTGATGACCAACATCCAAAGATCACACTCACCAGAAGATAAGGGCTTCCCTGGTTACTCACTTGGTAAAGAATCTGCTTCCCAATGCAGGAGATTCAGGTTCAATCCCTGAGTCAGGAAGATTCCCCAGAAGGGAATGGCTACCCACTCCGATATTCTTGCCTGGAGTATCCTATGGTCAGAGGAGCCTGCTGAGCTACAGTCCACGGGGTCACAAAGAGTTGGACATGACTGAGCAACTAACACTACTTACTTGCAGAAGACAATGGCATAATAATAGCGAAATAATTAAGGAAAATGATTGTTGACCCAAATTCTAAGCTCAGGTAAACAATAATCCAATTGAGAGAGCATACTTAGACAATATAAAGGAGAAAGAATTTGCCACTAACTAAACCTCACTCAGAGAAGGCAATGGCACCCCACTCCAGTACTCTTGCCTGGAAAATCCCATGGATGGAGGAGCCTGGTGGGCTGCAGTCCATGGGGTCGCTAAGAGTCGGACACAACTGAGCGACTTCACTTTCACTTTTCACTTTCATGCACTGGAGAAGGAAATGGCAACCCACTCCAGTGTTCTTGCCTGGAGAATCCCAGGGATGGCGGGGCCTGATGGGCTGCCGTCTATGGGGTCGCACAGAGTCGGACATGACTGAAGTGACTTAGCAGCAGCAGCAAACCTCAGTAGAAAAATTACTGAAGGATAAACTCCAGAAAGAAGAAATTTCAACTCAGAAGGAACAAATGAGACCAAAAAAAAGAAAAGAGTTGACCAAATAAATCAGCAAATATGTGAACTAATCTAACTATAATCAGTTGTATAAAATTATAATAATGTCTTGAACAGTTTGAAAACAAATTGGAAATAAAATACCATAAAAAAAAGAAAATCACACCCACTACTAAAAATTATTAATAATACATTTATTGACCTCCCAGCTCCATCAAACATCTCTCATCATGATGGAATTTTTATTCTCTGCTAGATATCTGTTTAATTTTATAAATCTTAATAGGCTTGTACCTAGAAATACGCTACACATCAGATAAAATAATCACCTCATCAATCACACACATTTGCCAAAATGTAAATCACAGATGAATTATCTGATATATACATGCAAACAGGGCTCCCCTTTTCTTTATCTGCCTGTTCATCCAGGTAAGACGGCCTATACTATGCCTTCTTAGAAACGTGAAACATTGGGGCTATTCTATTAATACTGGTCACACAGCCACAGCATTTATAGGCTATGTACCACCTTGAGTACAAATTTCATTCTGAAGAGCAATAGTAATTGCTAATCTCCTTTCAGCAATCCCATGTATTGGCACAGATCTTGTTGAGGGAATCTGAGATGAGTTTTCAGTAGATAAAGCAACTCTCGCACAATTCTTCCTTTGCCTTTCACTTTATTTTTCCCTTTGTTATTGCAGCACTAGCTGCCATCCACTTAACTATCCCTCCATGAAACAGGATCCAATAATTCAAAAGGAATTTCGTCTGACATAGACAAGAAACCATTTCACCCATATTATACAGTTAAAGCTATTTTAGGTGCCTTGTTACTAGTTCTGATATTAATAATATTAGCCCTATTTTCACCTGACTTATTAGGAGACCCTGATAAGTATACCCCAGCAAACGCCCTCAATACACTACTCCATATTAAACATGAATGGTATTTCTTATTCACATATTCAGTCCTTCGATCGATCCCTAAAAAACTAGGAGGGGTTTTAGCCCTTATCTTTTCTATCCTGATCAGTACTAATATCATTGCTTTGTACATCTAAACAATGAAGCATAACATTCTGACCCCTTGTGCATAGTCACTCAGTCACGTCTGACTCTTTGTGACCCCATTGACTGTAGCCTGCTAGACTCTTCTGTCCATGGGATTCTCCAGGCAAGAATATTGGAGTGGGTTGCCATGCCCTCCTCCAGAGGATCTTCCCCACCCAGGAATTGAACCCACGTCTCCTTTGTTTTCTGCATTGCAGGTGGATTCTTTACCTGACCCCTTATCCCATGTCTATTCTGAATTCTAATAGCAGACCTATTAACACTAACAGGAATTGGAGGACAAGCAGCAGAACAGGGTCATCATTACGATCAGACAGTGAGCATCAACCCTGTATTTTTCCCTAATTCTAGTACTAACACCAGTAACTAGTATCATGGAAAAAAGTCTCCTAAAATGAAGAGTCTGCATAGTTTATTTATTACCTCAGTCTTGTAAATCAAAAAAGGGGAAAAATAAATCTCCCTAAGACTCAAGGAAGAAGCTAAAGCTCCATCATCAGCACCAAAGCTGAAATTCTACTTAAACTATTTCCCTGAAATTTTTTTGTAATACATTGTCAAGATTTTTAAGTACTATGTCAGTGTTGAAATAACCTAATTCCTCCAAACCCCTCATGTACTTCATGCATACTTATATTTCCTTCTTCTATTATATATATATAAAACATATAATTATATATTGTATTATATATAAAATATAGATAACATAATTATATATAAATACATATATAATTATATTAACTATATATAATTTTGTATACTTGTTTTAGCATGCCAGGCTTCCCTATCTTTTATCATCTCCTGGGGCTTACTCAAACTCATGTCCATTGAGTCAGTGATGCCATCCAAGCATCTCATCCTCTGTCATCCCCTTTTTTCTCCTGCCTTCAATCTTTATTGGCATTGGGGTCTTTTCTAATATATATTAAATATACATAATTATATTAGCTATATATAAATACATTAACTGTAACATCTGCCTCGTACATGGGCTGCTTCTTGGTTTCATTTTTAAAGTAATATTATTTATTTATTTTTGGCTGTGTTGGGTCTTTGTTGCTATGTGGACTTTTCCCTAGTTGTAGAGGGCAAGGGTTTCTCACTGCAGTGGCTTCTCTTGCTGTGGCTCCCAGGCTCTGGAGCACAGGCTCAATAGTTATGGCACAAGGGTCTAGATGCTCCACGGTATGTGGGATCTTCCTGGATCAGGGATTGAACCCGTGTCTCCTGTACTGGCATGCAGGTTCTTTATCACTGAGCCACCAGGGAAGCAAGCCCCTGGTGGTGGCAGCAGTGGTATCTCTGCTCTCTCCCCAGACCAGCTTATATTAGGTGTGATAGGTGCTTGTTTAATGAGAAAAAGAAATGTACATTCCATGAAAAGACAGCTCTTTATAAATCTCAGTTCCCTGGGTTTATGCACCTGTTCCTCCCCCCCAACAAATGCTTCAGCCTGATTTGAGAAGCAGATAAATCACCAAACTATTGGGTTGGCCCAAAGGTTCATTCGAGTTTTTCCGTAAGATCTTGTGAAAAAACCCAAATGAACTTTTGGGTCAACCCAAAAGTTAGAAACATTAAAAAATTTTAGAAAAGCACTGGCCTGTTGTAAACAAGACTCTTCAACCTTAACTCATTGCTCTGCAGCCTGAATGAGGTGAATTTCTTTGGCCCTAACATTTCCTCCAATATCTAGTCTTGCCTGTGCTCCTTTTGTATGAACACTGTTACAATTTTATCCCAGAGAAACTTTTCATCAGTTTCAGAGGGATCAGGTGCCAGGTCCCTTCACAAAGGCTCTGTAGGGGTGGAGGACAGTGTGTTGCCCATGAAGAATGCCAGTGGGTGTCCATCCCGTGACCTCAAACTGTAAGAGATCTTCATTTGCAAGTGCAGAATTTTCAATAAACAATCTTGACAAAGGTTCACGTACTCTTTTGGGGACACTTTCACTCTGTGAAGCAGCCTGTTCCAATTTTGGAATTCTGAGCTAACCTCAGCTTCACTGAGCATCCAGGCATGGGTTCTGGTTGTGCCCTCGGGCTCTCCAAGAACAAGACTCCTTCTCCATACAGCCTTCAGTTGTTTGTAAATGAGTGACCAGGTCACTCTGGGTGTGACATCCCAAGCAGGGGTCCCCTGGATGACCTTGTCATCCTCTCTCATGTGTCATATTCTCAGAGACTTAGCTTTAAAAATATGAGAAGAGTCAACACCTATTCTGAAACTATTCCCAAAACATGCTGAAGAAGGAATACTTCCAAACTCATTCTATGAGGCCATCATCACCCTGGTATCAAAACCAGACAAAGGTAACACACAAAAAAAGAAAATTATAGGCCAGCATCACTGATGAGCATAGATATAAAAATATTCAAAAAAAATACTAGCAACTCAAATCCAACAATACGTTAAAAGGATCATACACCATGATCAAGTAGGATTTATCACAGGAATGCAATAATTTTTCAATATCCACAAATCAGTGTGAAACACCATATCAACAAATTGAATAAAAACCATATGATCATCTCGATACTTTTGATAAAAACAGTCAACATCTGTTTATGATATCAGCTCTCTAGATAGCAGGTATGGAGGGAACCTACCTCGACGTGATACAGGCCATGTGTAACAAACACTCAGTTAAAATCATACTCTAAACAATGAAAAGCTAAAAGCATTTTCTCTAAGATCAAGAACAAGACAAGGATGTCCACTCTCACCACATCTATTTAACATAGTTTAGAAAGTGCTATCTACAGAAATCAAATAAAAAGAAATAAAACGAATCCAAATTGGAAAAGAAGTAAAACTGCCACTGTTTGCAAATGACATGATACTATACACAGAAAATCCTACAGATGCCAACTAGAGCTCAGGAATGAATTCAATAAATTTGCAGAATACAAAGTTAATACACAGAAATCTGGTGCATTTCTATACACTAATGACAAAAGATCAGAAAGAGAAATGAAAGAGATAATCCCATTTGTCATTCCATCAAAAAGAATAAACTACCTAGGAATAAACTTACCCAAGGAGGCAAAAGATCTGTACTCTGAAACCTGTAAGATGCTGATGAAAGAACTCAGAGAAGACACAGATTGAAAGACATACTGTGTTTCTGGATGGAAAGAATCGGTACTGTCAATACTGTCAGAATGACAATACTACCCAAGACAATGCACAGATTCAATACAATCTCTACCAAATAAACAATGGCTTTTTTTTTTTTTTACAGAACTAGAACAAAATTCTTTTAATTTGTGTGGAAACACAAAAGACTTTGACTAGCCAAAGCAATCTTGAGAGAGAAAAACAGCGCTGGAGGAATCAGGCTCCCTGATTTCAGACTATACTCTGTTTGTATGCTAGTTACACAGTTGTGTTCGACTCTTTGCGACCCCGTGGACTGTAACCCACTAGGCTCCTCTGTCCATGGAATTCTCCAGGCAAGGATACTGGAGTGGGTAGCCATTCCCTTCAGGGATCAGACTATACTACATAGCTACAAAGTAATCAAAACAGTATGGTACTGTCACAGAACCAGAAATATAGATCAATGGAACAGGACAGAAAACCCAGAAATAAACTCACACAATCTACGATTGACAAAGGAGGCAAGAATATACAACGGAGAAAAAATCTCTTCAATAAGTGGCACTGGGAAAACTGGACATGCAAAAGAACGAAATTAGAACACTTCCTGACACCATACACAAAAATAAACTCAGAATGGATTAAAGACCTAAATGTAAGACTGGGTAGTTTAGAGAAGACAAAAATCAATATCTTTTTGGATCCATTTCCTAGAGAAATGAAAATAAAAGTGAAAAACAAATGGGACCTGATTAAACATAAAAGCTTTTGCACAGCAAAGGAAACTGTAAACAAATGAAAAGACAACTACAGAATGTGAGAAAATATTTGCAAAATCATCATTTGCAAATGATGCAACCAACAAGGGATTAATTTCCAAAATATATAAACAGCTCAATTGCAGAAAAAAATAAACAACCCAATCAAAAAGTGGACAGATGATCTAAAGAGACTTTTATCCAAAGAAGACAAATGAATGGCCAATAGACACATGAAAATAAGCTCAAGATTGCTAATAATTAGAGAAATACAAGTCAAAACTACCATGAGGTATCACCTTACTCCAATCAGAATGGCCACCATTAAAAAATCTATGAACAACAAATGCTGGAGAGAGCGTGGAGATAAGGGAACCCTCCTGCACTATTGATGGGAATGTAAATTAGTGCAGCCTCTATGGAAAACAGTACAGAGTTCCTTAAGAAACTAAAAGTAGAGTTGCCACATGATGCAGCAATCTCACTCCTGGGCCTATATCAGAGAAAACTTTAATTTGAAAAGACATATGAACCTCAGTGTTCTTCTATTTACAACTGCCAGGACATGGAAGCAATCTATATGTCCATATACAAACAAATGGATAAAGAAGATATGGTACATATATAGAAGTGAAATATTACTCAGCCATAAAAAGGAATGAAATATGCCATTTGCAGCAACATTGATGGACCCAGAGATGCTCCTACTAAGTGAAGTAAGTCAGATAAAGACAAATACCATATCACTTACATGTGGAATCTAAAATATGACAAAAAATGAACTTATTTACAAAACAGACTCACAGACATAGAGAACAAACTATGATTACCAAAGGGGAAGGGGCTAGAGGGATAAATTAGGAGTTGGAGATTGACACTCACATACTATTATACATAGTATTGATGAGGCTTCCCAGGTGCTGCTCATGGTAAAGAACCTGCCTGCCAATGCAGGAGATGCCTGAGACAAGCGTTCCATCCCTAGGTCAGGGAAAGTACTGCATTATTTGCTTTTGTGTGTATATGCTCAGTTGCTAAGTTGTGTCTGATTCTTTGTGATCCCATGGACTGTAGCCTGCCAGGCTCCTCTGTCAACAGGATTTCCCAGCAAGAATACTGGAGTGGGTTGCCATTTCCTCCTCCAGGGAATATTCCTGACCCAGGGATCGAACCTGCGTCTCCTACATTGCAGGCGGTTTCTTTACCCCTGAGCCACCAGGGGAGCCCATTATTTGTTTTTACTAACCCTCAACTCAAATTTAGCTTTTTGTTCATTATAATAGTAGACAACAAACTGCAATAGCATTGGTTCCTACCTGGGAGTTTGTCACCTAGTATACCCGTGGGAATACCAGACCACCTGACCTGCCTCTTGAGAAATCTGTATGCAGGTCAGGAAGCAACAGTTAGAACTGGACATGGAACAACAGACTGGTTCCAAATAAGAAAAGGAATACGTCAAGGCTGTATATTGTCACCCTGCTTATTTAACTTATATGCAGAGTACATCATGAGGAACGCTGGGCTGGGAGAAACACAAGCTGAAATCAAGATTGCCGGGAGAAATATCAATCACCTCAGATATGCAGATGACACCACCCTTATGGCAGAAAGTGAAGAGGAACTAAAAAGCCTCTTGATGAAAGTGAAAGTGGAGAGTGAAAAAGTTGGCTTAAAGCTCAACATTCAGAAAATGAAGATCATGGCATCCGGTCCCATCACTTCATGGGAAATAGATGGGGAAACAGTGGAAACAGTGTCAGACTTTATTTTTCTGGGCTCCAAAATCACTGCAGATGGTGACTGCAGCCATGAAATTAAAAGACGCTTACTCCTTGGAAGGAAAGTTATGACCAAAACCTAGATAGCATATTCAAAAGCAGAGACATTACTTTGCCAACAAAGGTCCATCTAGTCAAGGCTATGGTTTTTCCAGTGGTCATGTATGGATGTGAGAGTTGGACTGTGAAGAAGGCTGAGCGCCAAAGAATTGATGCTTTTGAAGTGTGGTGTTGGAAAAGACTCTTGAGAGTCCCTTGGACTGCAAGGAGATCCAACCAGTCCACTCTGAAGGAGATCAGCCCTGGGATTTCTTTGGAGGGAATGACACTAAAGCTGAAACTCCAGTACTTTGGCCACCTCATGCAAAGAGTTGACTCATTGGAAAAGACTCTGAGGCTGGGAGGGATTGGGGGCAGGAGGAGAAGGGGACGACAGAGGATGAGATGGCTGGATGGCATCACTGACTTGATGGACATGAGTCTGAGTGAACTCCGGGAGTTCGTGATGGACAGGGAGGCCTGGCGTGCTGCGATTCATGGGGTCGCAAAGAGTCGGACACGAGTGAGCGACTGAACTGAACTGAATACCTGTCACCTGGGTTTGATCCCTGGGTTGGGAAGATTCCCTGGAGGAGGGCATGGCAACCCACTCCAGTATTCTTGCCTGGAGAATCCCCATGGACAGAGGAGCCTGGCAGGCTACAGTCCATGGGGTCACAAAGAGTTGGACACAACTAAGCGACTAAGCACATACCTGTCAGCAGACCTTGTTATTTGTATCATTCAGAAGCACACTTGTTACTATATCACTAATTCATGTTTTAAAGTGTTAATCACTCTTTCAATATAACTGTTTTCATCTGTAATCTTGTACATTTTAGTTTAGGCATTAAAAAGCATTATTTTTAGAAGAGATTTCCCAGACACACAAAAATGGTGAAGACCATAGGATTTTAAGTAAATGGTCAGGGGACATCCCTAGTGGTCCAGTGGTTGAGAATCTGCCTGCCAATGCATAGGACACGGGTTCAATCCCTGGTACTGAAAGATCCCACATGGCTTGGAGCAGCTTGGCTAGTACACCACAACTACTGAGACGGAACTCTGGAGCCCACACACTGCAACTACTGAAGCCCATACACCTGGAGCCCATGCTCCACAGCAAGAGAAGCCACCACGATAAGAAGCCCATGCACCACCACTAGAGAGCACCCCCACTTGCTGAAACTAGAGAAAACCCATGCAGCAATGAAGACCCAGTGCAACCAAAATAAATAAATATTATTTATTAAGACCTCACCTTCCAATGCAGGAGTGCTCGTTTGATCCCTAGTTAGGGAGCTAAGATCCCACATGCCTGAAAAACATAACAGAAGCAACATTGTAACAAATTCAATAAGGACTTTAAAAGTAGTCAACATCAAAAAAAAATTTTTTTTAAATAAGTAGATAATCAACTGGGAGTCTCTAGTAGTAGGGCAGATTAGATAACCTGGGCTATCAATGCTTCAATGGGAGCAAATAAATGCCACATATGATTTTTTAAAAATCTTTTTAGAGATTGAATCCATCATACTGAAACGTGCAGTGAGGATGCTCTGGGAGGCGGTGGATGCATGGGTGGGGAGAGGGCATCAGGAGAACAGGAACCACAAGGGGAGGGTCTGCATATACACACGTGGAGTTAATCTACACTGAGGGGTCCCAGTTAGCAGATGCCCACATTCTAGCCCTGGCACCTGCACTCTGGGCCTCAAGCAACAAGAAATCCAAGTGCTGACTGGAAAAGGCCAACTTAATTCAGGCTTCAGTTATTCATGAACAAAAAAGTTCCAAAAATAATGAGCACATTATGGGTAGAAATCACAGGACATCCAACCAAGTCCAGGAAGCACAGAGAATTCTAGGCAGGATAAACCCAAGGAGGAACACACCAAGACACATAGTAATCAAACCAACAAAGATTAAAGTCAGAGATAAAATATTAAAAGCAGCAAGGAAAAACAACAAATAACATACAAGGGAACTCCCATCAGGCTATCTATCAGCTGATTTCTCAACAGAAACTCTACAAGCCAGAAGGGAATGGCATGATATATTTAAAGTGATGAAAGGAAAGAACCTACAACCAAGAATACTCTACCCAGCAAGACTCTCCTTCAGATTTGATGGAGAAATCAGAAGCCTTTCAGGCAAGCAAAAGTTAAGCGAATTCAGCACCACCACCAAACCAGCTTTACAACAAATGCTAAAGGAACTTCTCTAGGCAGGAAACAAGAGAGGGAAAAGACTTACCTACAGAAAATAAACCCAAAACAATTAAGAAAATGATAATAAGATTATACATATTGATAATTATTTTAAATGTAAATGGATTAAGTGCACCAACCATGAGACATAGACTGGCTGTGGATGGAAGCATGTGTGCACTTCTAGTTACCACATCACTCTGCTTGACCCCCCAAATTGTACGTAATTATTTTATATTGTTAGGTTAATCATGTTCCCATTATGGCTTGCAATTGTAATTATCTTTTATTTTTGGTCTGCCTATTGATTATGAAAACTGAGAAACATCTTTCACTATTGTGATTATGTAACCATTACTCACTTAATACCATTGTATCATGATTGGTCAACAGAAAAATTACAGAATTCTATATCATCAAAACTACCATTTAATAGAAAAAACTGTAATCACTTTTTAAAACCCAGATGTTATCAGAATTATCTTGGAATTTTTTGAGAAATACAAATGTCTAGGTATTACTTTTATTCCACCAGAGCTCCAGATATGTTTCTAATGAGCAGCCACATTTACAAACAACTCGATTATATGAGGATCTTTTACTTTTATCTAGTTTGTTTCACTTTTTCTATTTCATATTCAGTGCTGCCATTTTGTTTAGTTTGTTTTACAATTTCTCCATCTCTTTTTTTGATGTTCTTTCTTAAGCCTTTATCAAGTATAGTACAAAAGCTCTTGTATACATATATAAAAATAATATGTATTTT
Source organism: Bos grunniens (assembly GCF_055505025.1). Lineage (NCBI taxonomy): Eukaryota > Metazoa > Chordata > Mammalia > Artiodactyla > Bovidae > Bos > Bos grunniens. The sequence continues at coordinate 61,956,778 of NC_141175.1, read as the reverse complement.
AGAAAAACTTATGAATTTTTGCCTAAAACATTTATGATATTTTGTTTCCACTTGTTTGACTTAGTATGAATAGAATGCTCTATTTCTAATTTAAAAAAATAGACATGCAACTAGCAAACAAATGTTTACTATAGCACAGGGAACTGCAGTAAGTGTAATAATATATAATGGAAAATAATTTCAAAAATAATATATGTGTATATGTACAACTGAATCACAAAATAAAGAATTCTACTTTTTGAAATTTAGTAATGTTTACCCTTTTGCCAGTTTTACTAAATGCCCTATGGATATCTAACAATGTATGAGATATAAAATTTTAAATATATTTGTGTAGAATATAAGATTAATATAAATAGAAATCTATTATATTTAAATTATTAATGACATAATTCAAGATGCTCCTATTCTTATTTTTTCTGCACTTGATAAAATATTCTCAGAGAAATGTTAAGATGTCACTATGATATACTTATTTCTTTTCCCTTATATTTCTTCTGATTTTTGCTTTATGTATCTTTTTTATTGTTGTTGTTAGTTGTTTATGTGTGAATTGTACTTTTTATCATTAAAAATACCCATCTTTGTTTCATTTAAAAATGAATAAATTTAATTAAAAAAAAAGAAATCACATGACACCAAGAAGGTGGGACATTATGAATAAGAAGCAGTGGGGGCAGCCAGAATTGACCTGCAAAGACTTCAGAGGCTGGAATCTGCCTGCAATGAAGGAGACCAGGGTTCAATCCCTTGGTAGGAAAGAACCCCTGGAGAATGGAATGGCAACCCACTCCAGTATTCTCGCCAGGAAATCCCATGGACAGAGCAGCCTGGCAGGCTATAGGGGTTGCAAAGAGTCAGACACGACTAAGTGACAAAAACTTTCACTTCTTTCAAGCATATTTTAAAAAGGGAGCATAGTGAAATTTATAACCTGAATAAAGTTCAAGAAATAATGGAATGGGGGAGAAGTAACATTCAAAGGAATAGAATTTTTCCAAATTTGTTGAAAAACAGCAATCCTGAGATGAAGCCCAATAACCCCAAGCAGTACAAAAACACAGATATAGATATAAGTAAAAGAGGTGCATCTGTTATATAAGGCAGTGGGGAGGACAAGTGTAGTATAAAAGCTCTTGTATACATATATTAAAAATATGTATAATATATATATTTCAGAACACATACGAATTTTTGCCTAACTAAAATGACAGGTTATGGTGAAACCCTTCATGTAGGATAGTGTCTCCAAAATGCTGATTAACTCAACCAAAACCCTAAACCGAGCAACACAAGGGAACGTGTGGACTTTGGGAATTGATTGTCGAAGGACCTGCACTAAAGGGATTTGAGGATGGTATTAAAGTCAAATGAAGAGGAGCTCAGATGCAGGGTCTGAGTCTCAAGGAGAGATGGTAAGCCAGGCTGGATATGATATGTGACATCTAATCAAGCTAGTGACTGTAAATGAGGCAAAGGTAACTAACATGGGGACATAAAGCAGACAAGATTTTTATTTATTTACTTAGGCCATGCTAGGTTTTTGTTGCTGTACATGGGCTTTTCTCTAGTTGAGGCAAGCGGGGGCTACTCTTCATCGCAGTACTCAGGCTTCTCATTGCGGTGGCTTCTCTTGTTGTGGCACACAGGCTCTAGGGCACACAGCCTTCAGTAGCTGCAGCACGTGAACTCATTATCTGTGGTGCCGGGCTTAGTTGCCCCATGGCATGGGGGATCTTCCTGGACAAGGGATTGAATCCATATCCTCTGCTTTGGAAGGCAGATTCTTAACTACTGAGCCACCAGGGAAGTGCCCAGTAGACTAGATTTTAAATGCTGAGTTATTGTAGCTTATAAATTGGGAGAGAAGATCGCAAAATGAAGTATTTGGGGGTCCTTGTATTTTTCCAGGAGATGACTATGGCTATTGACTGCCTATAGCTTGTTAAATATGGATTAAATGGGCAAACACTAATAGAACAGATCCAATATAACCTTCGAAGGAAGTGAAAGGAAAAGAAAGATGTAAAGGAAAACAAAAGAGTCCAAATGATGGCAAGACAGGAGGAAAAGGGAGGAGAGGACAGGAAAAATGGGACAAGTTCAAAGTGTAATGTTATAGACAAAAGTCACTAATCCTAATACATGTCAATGAGCTAAATTCTCCTGTTCAGACCTTAAAAGTTATACTCTATTTTAAAAAAAGCAAAAAAGATTTCAGCGATGTACTCTTTACAAAAAACACACCTAAAGCACACAGGAAGATAAAAAGTCAAACTATGGAAAAGAGAGAACAGGCAATTAGTTGTCAACAGCAGGCAAATATTAATAGCAAAAGAGAATTCAGGCAAAAAGCATTATTAGAAATAAGGCAATGTGATGCATAAAAATAAGTGACTCCATTCACTGGAAAAATTTATCATATCCCATGTGAATATGTGTATACATGTTAAGTCACTTTATTCGTGTCCAACTCTTTGCGACCCTATGGACTGTAGCCCACCAGGGTCCTCTGCCCATGGGATTCTTCAGGCAAGAATACTGGAATGGGTCACCATGCCCTCCTCCAAGGAATCTTCCAGACCCAGGGATCGAACCTGCGACTCTTACGTCCCCTGCATTGGAAGACGGGTTCTTTACCACTAGAACCACCTGGGAAGACCGTAGCTTTCTATGAAGCCAGATTGACAGAAATTAAACAAAAAAACTAGTCAAATCCATCGTTGGATTTCAACATACCTATCAGAATCAGTAGATCAAATGGACCAAAAAAATTAGTAAGAAAATAGAGTACGTGAACAATGTCACAATTGGGCTTGAGCTAATGGCTTGACTACATTTGATGTCTGGGAAACACACATTCCCTTCAGGCACACGGGAACCCTTGCTGGGCTGGCACACACTCAGATGTAAAGCTGGCCTTGGTATACTTCAAAGAATTAGGATCTGACTACATTAAAAACACACACACACAATGCAATTAAGTAGGAAAACAAAGCCAATAAGATAATTAGAAAAATTCATTCACTTGGAAGTTTAATAACACTTATAATCAACTCATGGGTCAAAGGAGAAATTATAATTGAAATTAGGTGATTTCATCATCTAGCTTTTCACATCAAACTCATGGAATACAGTTCTTGAAGAGGAAACTTAGAATAGTAAGTATTTGCCTTTGGAAAAAAAATAAACCTCAAAATTGAGCTAAATCAAAGACCCACAGATGCAGAAGAAAGGAAATTGAGTGAACAGAAATTTGTGACATAGATAAACATACAAAAGAGCACAGCAACAAGGCAAAAACCGAATGTTTGAAAAGATTCATTAAAAACAAAGGCACAAATGTTTGAAAAGATGTTTTTAAAGGTACAAATGTAATGAAAAACAACCACAGATGCTACAGAGAAATAAAGATTAAAGGATATTAAGAGCAATTCTCAACACACTTCAAAACTTTCATATAATCAATCACTACCTAGAGAGATAAAATTTTGCAAAACAAATTCAAGGAGAGAAACAAAATTAAAATAATGCTTTACCTGTAAAATAAATGCATTCAAATAGTCAAAAATTTTATTAATACCATGAAGAAAACACTCCATCCAAATGGCTTTATCAGAATGCTCCCATTTGGGACAGAGAATTCCATCCTTATATGGAGAAATATCAGAAAATAATTCATTTTAGGAATCCAGCATAAGCCAGACACCCAAACTGACCACAACAGAACCAGAAACAAAACTACAGGCCAATCTTCCTCATGGACATGGATGAAAAAATTCTGAACTAATATTATCCAACCAGATCCAACAATGAAAAAAATCATGATCAAGTTAGTTTTATTCCACTTTACTAATGACTCAGACAATAAAGAATCTGCCTGCAATGTAGGAGACTTGAGTTCAATCCCTGGGTTGGGAAGATACCCTGGAGAAGGGAATGGCAACCCATTTCAGTATTCTTGCCTGAAGAATCCCATAGAGAGAGGAGCCTGGCCAGCTACAGTCCATGCGGTCACAATTCAATTGCTTAATATTAGAATTCTATTAATTTAATTGTTAATTAACAGATTTTAAAGGATGATTTATCAACAGATAATCTAGGATTCAGCATCCATATGACATTTTAAACTCTTCTTAGCATATTTTTAAAAGAATAGTAACTTTCTTGAGAAAAGGCATCTACCAAAAACGCCCAGCAAACATAATTTATGGAGAAGCACAGCAACATTTAAGATTAGGAATGAAACTAAGACATGCTCTCCATCACTGCCCAGCCCCCTCCCCAACACTGCACTGGGGTTTGAGCAGCACCGTAGTGGTTAAGAAACAGAAGCAAAAGTCTGAATGTAACTCTATTACAGAGTTCAATCTCGTACCTACAGGACAGGCCAATAAGTCAAGAGACGACTTGCTGGGGCAAAGAATTGCGACTTTATCCAGAAAGCCAGCAGACGCAGGAGATGGTGGAGTCATGCCCCCAGAGAACCATCTTGCCTGAGTTAGAGTCAGGCTCCTTTTATATTAAGGGGGAGGGACTACAGCCAAGCATTTCCGGTTCCACCTCCCCATTCCCCCACCAGCGGCCTCTGGAGAGGGCATGTGAATTTCATCTTCCTGTAGACACTTACAGGTGGGCCTAGTCAGGAGGTTTCCTGGGAGGTAAACAAAGGTGTTTTAGCTTTATGCTTATTATCTGGGAGGCAGGGGTGCCCAAGATGGGCCATTATGTATAATATAGGCTTAAAGGCAACATCCCTTCAGTGACTAACTTGTACAGAACACAAAAGCTCTTTCCTATTACAACTCTTGGGCTTCCCTGATGGTAAATAGCAGAGACATTACTTTGCTAACAAAGGTCCATCTAGTCAAGGCTGTAGTTTTTCCAGCAGACATATATGGATGTGAGAGTTGGACTATAAAGAAAGCTGAGTGCCAAAGAATTGATGTTTTTGAACTGTGGTATTGGAGAAGACTCTTGAGCGTCCCCTGGACTGCAAGGAGATCAAACTAGTCAATCCTAAAGGAAATCAGTCCTGAATATTCATTGGAAGGACTGATGCTGAAGCTCCAATAGTTAGGCCACCTGATATGAAGAGCTGATTCATTAGAAAAGATCCTAATGCTGGAAAAGATTGAAGGCAAGAGGAAAAGGGTATGACAGAGGATGAGATGGTTGGACGGCATCACCAACTCAATGGACATGAGTTTGAGCAAGCTCTGGGAGTTGGTGATGGACAGGGAAGCCTGGCGTGCTGCAGTCCGTGGGGTCACAAAGAATCGGATATGACTGAGCGACTGAACAGCAAATTACAACTCTTTTATATTAAAATATAAAATAGTACAGCTGATGTGGAAAACAAATGGTGGTTCCTCAAAAAGCAAAACAAATTACTTTATGATCCAATAATTCTACTTCTGGGTATGTGCCCCAAAGTACTGAAAGTGGGGACAGAAAGAGGTATTTACAGACTGTGTTCACAACATTAGTCACACCAGCTGGGAGGTGGAAGGAACCCAGTATCTGTTGGTAGATAAACAAAGAGTGGTCTGCACACAAAATAGAATATTCCTCAGCCTTAAAAAGGGAAGAAACTTGGTATGCTACAAGGGGGATGAAACTTGAGGACATAATGCTCAGTGAAATATTGAGTCAGTAACAAAAGACGAATACTGTATGATTCCACTTACAGGAGGTCCCTAGAGGAGTCCAATCCATGCAGACAGAAAGAAGGTGGAGCGGGGCTGGGGACTTACGGTTTCATGGACAGAGTACCTTTTTGGGGAAGATGATTGCTCTGGAGATGGAGATTGGTGACAGTTGCACAACAATGTGAATGAACTTAATGCACCTGAACTGTGCACCAAAAAATGCTCAAAACGGGGGATTTTATGTTGTGTGTGTTTTACCACCAATTTTTAAAAGTTGTAGGGATTCCAAAGGATTTTCCAGAAACACTGCTCTCATTAAGCCGGTATCTGCCACCAAGCCCAGGGGTTCATTACCTGCAGCCTGTGAATATTGTGGTGTCTCAGAGATTATGTACAAATCACGTAGCAGTTTTGTGAGAAAGCTTCCAGCAGGCTGTCAGAGTCTGTGAGTACAAGAGCCATGCTGAGGGCCCGTCCCCTCTGCAGGTGTCACCCCCCCTATCTCCCTCCCCTCCCTTCACCCACCCCCACTTTTCCATTCACTCAGGTTGCTTAAACACGATGCAAAGTATATTCTTAAATCTTGGATTCATTAGACAAGGTTCAATTTCTTAAGGTAAGTGAAGCTCTGAAGTCAACCGAACTTTAGTGGTTTTTATATTACCCATTTTTCCTGCCTAATAATATTAAATAGGTCCGGTTCTGGCTCAGGCCATGGAAGAGCAATCAAACTTGCAAAACCACATCAATGATTAGATCCTCCAAACTGTGTTCTGTGATCTTAAATGATTTCCAATAAATTTTCTTGCTGGGTTTTGCTTGTTTGTTTGCATTTAGTGTGGACTGAATTCTAACACACTGAAGACCCCTGCTCCGTCCCATGGCTTGGGATGGTAGGGACTCTTGGAGGGGGTCACACTTGGTGCCTCTGAGAGGTTGAGAAACATCCAGGGAAGGAAAACTCTCGCCAGCTTAAGTTTCATTCAAACTTTCAAACTCAGACTTTTAAACAAAATGCTTTTATTTATAGTTTTAAATGGAATGCAGTGTTAGGAACTTGCATGGACTCTTGAAAGGCCTTTATATTCTCTGTGTTAATGCTTCCTTTCTGGCCATAGAAAGCGAGTAGGGAAGATGGGCCAAGACTAGACATGGCAGACACAGCCCAAGAGCTGTGCGGAGCCCACGGCCTGAACCTGCCCGAAGGGGTGGTCAGTAGTCGTCATAGTTCACGCTGGCTCCGTGCCGGAAGCTGTGGGCACTCCGGGGGCCAATGGCCGCATCCTCATCATAGTGGCGCTGGTAGTAATCGTAGTAGTCGTGCCCATTCCGATTTCTATTCAGCCAATAGCTGATGTCATCCTCAAATTTCTGGAGAAGAGGGTGAGAAAGGATGGGATTAAAGACACCACTTCCCAGAGCACATTTTACTGGTGGTGTTTCTCTGGTGTTTTTCTTTAACAATGAATGACCCCTAATAGAAACTCCTGCAACAAGGTCCTACTGTACAGCACAAGGAGGAACTATATTCAATATCCTGTGGTAACTATAAGGGAAAAGAACCCGAAAACATATATATATGTGCGTGTGTATCTGAAACTAACATTAACAACAATCAACTGTTGTTCAGTCACTAAGTCATGTCCAACTCCTTGTGACCCCGTGAACTGCAGCACACCAGGCTTTTCCTGACCTTCACTATCTCCTAGAGCTTGTTCAAAGTCGTGTCCATTGAGTCAGTGATACTGTCTAACCATCTCATCCTCTGTTTCCCCCTTCTCCTGCTCTCAATCTTTCCCAGCATCAGGGTCTTTTCTAGTGAGTCATCAGGTGGCCAAAGTACTGGAGCTTCAGCTTCAGCATCAGTCCTTCCAGTGAATATTCTAGGTTAATTTCCTTTAGGATTGACTGGTTTGATCCCCTTGCAGTTCAAGGGACTTTCAAGCGTACTTCAATAAGAGAGTACTTTTCAACTGTACTTCAATAAAAACTAATAAATAGTACTTAAAAAAATAATTACTCCTGCCTACAGCATCCCTGGGCCAGAGGTCAGTTCTAACCAGCAGGAGAGCACTGCTGAAAGCCTAGTCCCCAAAGGCATATACACCCCTTCCCCTGAACCCCTACCTGCGAGTTCTGAATATACCCCAGACTTCAGCATTCTTCTCTTTTTTGGTAAAGAAAGCGGACATCTGCCCAATGCAGTAACAACTGGGCCTGCCCCCAGCACTAGGAGTCTAGTGTGGCAGACGCTGACCCCCAGTCCTGCCTGGGCTGCTGCACAGGGCTTAGTAAATGGTGGTGAACAGAATCATACTGCAGCCTCAGGGAGTGTCTGGTGGTGACTCTCTCACAACTGTAGTGATGCTCAAACAGATCTGGTGCACCAACTCAGGCCACAAACACTGACTACATGGGCACAATTCCACCTTCTTCATCTGCTTGGCCTGGGGCTGCGACCTCCACCACCCTTACCACCCCCACCAGTCTCTGCTTTCAAAAGAAGATGGCTTGCTTGACTCACAATACTGCAGTTTGTCACATAGGGTAGTAGCCTCATTCTTTGGTTTTCCTAATTTTATAATCTTGTTTAAGGTTTTGCCTTAAAATAACTTTTTTTCAAAAAACTTAAAAAATATTTTATAAATACAGAAATAATGCAGACTCACATTTTACAAAAGCACGGTGGGAGGGAGACAAAGAGAAAGGGGCTATTTCCACTCCCAATCCCTACTGGTGTCTGGGTGCATGTCCTTCTAGTCCCATCTATGCATGTTAGAACCTTACTGGATCCTCACATTTACTCACACTCAGATAAAACCATACAGATATGGTCAGAGGGTTCCTAGGAAAATCAGACTCTCCCTGAATCTAAGTCCCAGCCTCTCCGGGCAGGGAAGTCTCTGGAATTCTGCTACGAAACCCTGATGGGAGGGATCCCATTGGGCACAGCGGGGTGGAAAATTCCAACCAACACCGTATACCTGACGGTCACGTAGTCCAGTGCCTGGCAGCTCTGGCTTTGACTTCAGGGCAAATAACAGAACTTCATTCTCTGCCCGTTTCCCTGCATGCCCTCCCACCATCTGGTGGGAATCCACGCCTCTCCCCCGCCCCCACCCAACCCTCATCCCCCCAGGCAGAGCCCAGCCTCTGCCCCCCAACCCTGCCCTGTAGAAAGCCAGCCTCCTTTCCCCCCCTCCACCCTCAACCCTCATGGGAATCCAGGCCTCTGTCCCCCAACCCCCATTCCCTCAGGAAGACCCAGGCTTCTGCCCCTCACCTCCACTCTGTCCTGTAGGAAGCCAGCCCTCTGTCCCACCTACCCCCACAGGATCCAGGCCTCTACCCCCTCAACCCTCATCCCCACCAGGGGAAGCCAGGTGTCTGCACCAGCCCCCACTCTCCCAGGCCCACCCCTCCTGCCGAGGGAGCCAGGACACCCACCGCCTCATCGAAGCCCAGGTACAGGAAGTGCTGGTACCATTGCTGCACCTCTGGCCTCGAGCGGTCCCACAGCTGCCGCTTGGGCCTCCTAAGGCTGCTCAGGAACTCCTTGGCTCTGCTCTCCTGGACAGCCACCGGGGTCGTAGTGGGAGCAGGGGCTGAAACAAGGGGTACCCCCCACCACCAAGTACAAAGATGATTTCTTTCCTCACTGGGGTGAATTGCTCTTCCACATCCCCTCCCACCCTGCCTGGCAGGAGATGCTCTGTCTGGCATATCCTTCCTGCAGGACACGGGTACAGTGGGGGCTCCCTCACTAGGTCCCACCCTGGGCTCTGGGGTAGCCAGCCCTGCCCTCTGGGCACTGCCATATCACAGGCCTGGGGTTGGGGCAAGAACCGAATTCAGCTCCTCCTCTGCAGCCCCTGGCCACACCCAGACCCAGGTCCAGCCCTGGACAGGGGCTGGTGCTTCCTTGTGGGCTCTGCTGTCAGGAAACCACAGTGTATCCAGTGCTGCCTGGTGGGTGTTCACTATCCAAGTAAACAAGAGCCCTCTGGGGCTGCTTAGGAGTCCAGGGGAGAGAGAGCTGGAACAAGGGGCCCTGGGCCGGCCAGCCAGGCAAGTCCAGCAGGGGCTGTGGGGACAAGCGGTGCCACTTGGGGTCCCACTGTGTGACCACTGATGATTGGACTGCCTCTTAATGGGGTGACCCTACCTTTCCCACGGCTTCCCTGAATGCCTTCTCTCATGGGCTCAGTGCTGAAAGGGCCCCACTCCTGCAGATACACTCAGGGAAGCTCTGGGTCCTGGGCTGGCCCTGCTGACTGCCTCTGAGCCCCTGTTCCCTCATCTGTGACGCTGGATGGATGGTCTTTGCCTTGAGGTTGGCATGGAGGCTGCACAGGAAAAGGAAGTCAAGTGCGCTTGTGTCCTTGCTCACGTGGGTAAATACCAGCACGTTTGTATTCTCTCCACCTGCTCGTCTGGGCATTTCCCTCTGGGCCTGTCACACTGTTTCACACATAGTAGGTGCTCAGTATATGTTTCTTGGCTTGAGCTGGATAAACGCTGAAGATATACACAGAGGAGTCCTGATTTTCTCCGTCACTTTCTCTCTGGTATCCCTTGCACAGGTGGCCCTGCCAGAACTCCCATCAGCCCTGGTATCCCTGGGAGATGGCTGCTCAGCCCAGGGAAGGGGCCGTCTGAGGGGCCTGGGAGGTCAGGGGTGGACGAAGGCCTCAGAAGCGGCTGGAAGAGCTGGGGAGATGCTGGGAGTCCCTCTCCATACCGAGAGGAGCCACATGTGCTCAGCAGGTGTGTGTCAGGTGGAGGGGTCACTGCAGACCCCCTGGGAAGTAGCTGCATAAGCACCGGGGCCCCACAGCGGGGAACAGACTTCAAATTCAACCTCCTGGAGCCCCATTAACTCAGGGAAAAGAATAAGTGGCTAAAAGTTCACCTCAGAAATTTAGTCTTCACTCTAAGGGACAGATAACTTCCTGTTTTCCAGGTGAAGACACATGTTCTGAGGGAGAATGGTGTTGACAGGACCACAGGGTGACGGAACCCGCTGCAGGGGCCAGGACTCACCTGCATGGCTCCCAGACTGTTCATGTGCTACCACCACTCCCTGAGGCATGTTCTTCACAACAGGTGTCAGCAACACAAATCTTTCTGGTTAACCCTTTCCCAAGGGCCACCTGGATACAGAGGACGCCCACAAGCCCACTCTGCGCTACCCCAGGACTAAGGCAGTGTGTGCTCCAGACTCAGGCATGTGCTCTAAAGGGCACCAGGGTTCTAAAACAGCCTTCCCTGAACACTGCCGCTCTGTTCCTTTTATTTCTGAATCTACACTGACAGCTTTCAGAGAAGCATTAACTGGCAATAATATTTATCTGATGAAATACCGCACCACATCCCCACAGAACCACCCCTTCTATCTGCTAACCTTTTAAGAAGTAAACACTTTTCATTTTCCAAACACAAGCCTCCAGTGAACACATCAACATCCCCATTTCCCTGCAACCCGCTGAAGAATGCCCCCTTATCCATGTAGGCTGTATTTACCTTCTCGTTTCCGAAGCAGCAACTTGAGTTTGTTTCCACTTATGCCGCCTAAAGGAATGAAGACAGAAATCATTTCAGGATTGTACTGAACCCTTAAATTTCTCACATGCAAAAATCCACATTGGAAAAAACTCACTTCATGCCTCTATCCTGCTTTGGCAACTTGGTATCCAATGCTTGCTGCATTTCCTGTTATGTAGAAAAGGCCATTCAGGCTGCCCGTTGCTCAAACTGGTGACAAGGATTATGGCTGAGCTGGACACTTTGAGCTACTGGAGACCATCTGAACTGTTCTCCAGGAAAAGTAACATTGTCCTTTGAGCCCTTCTATCATAGTATTCAGGCAGTCACCAGGAGTTAGGCGGAGAAGAGATACATGTGTATTGCATGCATGGCTGAGTCCCTCTGTTGTTCACCTGAAACTATCACAACATTGTTAACTGGCTATGTATACATGCGTGCTCAGTTGTTCAGTCGTGTCCGACTCTTTGTGACCCCATGGACTGTAGCCTACCAGGCTCCTCTGTCCATGCGATTCTCTAGGCAAGAATACTGGAGTGAGGAGTTGCCATTTCTTCCTTCAGGAGATCTTTCTCACCCAGGGATTGAACCCTGGATCAAATCCTGCATTGGCAGGCTGAAACTTTAGCATTGAGCCACCTGGGAAGCCCATATGCTAGTATAAAACTTCAAAAAAATTAAATAATATTCAGGCAGTTATCTGTCATACGTACCCGCCTGCAGACTTTACTGAATAGTGTCCCCCCAAATTCATAGCACTCAGAACCTCAGCGTGGGAAGCTATTTGAAAATAAGGTCTTTGCAGATGCAATGAGTTAAGGGTCCGGAGGTAACATGATGCTGGGTTTAGGCTGGGCTCTAAATCCAACTACTGATGTCCTTACAAGAAGAGGTGACACCACACAGATGGCAGTCGTGAGAAGATGAAGGCAGAAGTGGGCTTTCTCTACCACAAGCCGAGGAACGTGCCTCAGTGCTCTCAAAGTTCAGCCCTGTATCGTTACTTGCCCTCACTGTCTTACAATCAGGCATCATTTGTACCATTTACTGTGGTTTGTATTCAGATCTAGAAGTGTTTATAACCTGCCCAATTGTTTAATAGGAAATGATGAGTTTGATCTCATGAAACGTACCCTCTGGCCTGTGAGCTGGTTTGAAGACTGTGGAAGCCTCTGGTCTCTGAGTGCTACTTACAGGAATGAGGCTTGTCCTGTGGAAGGGGAACCAGAGGCTCTGGGAGAGAGCATAGCCTTGTAAAGACTGAGCAGAGCATCCTTAGGTGTATGAGCCACAGTCTGGCCCAAGGATGGAGATGCTGAGATGGTGGTATCCATCCTTCAGCAGGTCCTGCCCTCCCCAACTATGGACCAATTTGCAACTGCAAAGGTGTGGTCTTCTGGGAATAGGAGCCAGAGCTCCAGCCAAACTTTCAGAAGTGTGTGGGGCCCAAAGAAGACTAAGAAACTCTGCTTAAAAAATTTATTATGTAGTTGGGGAGGAAAAAAACACATTTGTAGGCAAAAGTCACAAATTGGCTGCTCACCGCTACACGTGACCTGCAAGTGTGTTTTCTTAGGTGCCCCATGTTTACGGATTTAGTATTTGAATGTTTCCAGACCCAGGTCACTTGGCAGACCCCGGGGTGTGTAAACAGCACTTTACCTCTCAAGCCCCCCACAGGTGTTTGAATTTGGGTGCCTCCCACCTGCCTTTAGAATAGGGAGCCAGGTCTGGGGGGAACTCTAGGGATCCCACTGCAAGAGGAGAACACAGTGGGGCCACCCTCGTGTCTTCAGAGGAGGGCTGGTGTCTCTGGGCGGTGGGCTAAGTGGGCAGTGGTCTGAATTCAGAATTATCATCTACACTTCCAGTCAGTCTACAGAGATGCAGTTGTTTAAAAAGCAGGTACAATTTTAGGCCGTGTAAATAAAAGAAGAGCGTCTTGCAAAAAGGAAATACTTGTCCTGCCTGTGTTTCAGCTTGTCTCTGATCAGCCCACCTCTTTTACTATTTGGTTCAGGTGCTAACATGTGACCTTCAGATGGTCACAGGAAAACAGGAGTTCTGGCAAAAGGAAAAAGGTTTAGAAAGAGGAAAAAGTCCAAGAGGAACAAACGGCCTGTGCGTGTGTATGATAACAAATTAAAGGAATTTAGATGTTTAACTGGGGCTTCCCTTGTGGCTCAGACGGTAAAGAATCTGCCTGCCAATGCAGGAGACCCAGGTTCGATCCTTGGGTTGGGAAGATCCCCTGGAGGAGGGCATGGCAACCCACCCCAGTATTCTTGCCTGGAGAATCCCATGGACAGAGGAGCCTGGTGGGCTACAAGGCTGTAGCCCTGTAGAAAGTTGGACATGACTGAGTGACTAACACACACACACACAAACACACACATAGATGTTAAACTAGAGGAAAGAAACTTCTGGGAGCAGAGCGATAGATGGCTCTAAGATGCCACTGGGCCATAAATCTATGGGTGGGCAGCAGGCTGCCAGCACCGGACAGCCACCCACGGCTGGAGCAAATCAACAGAGAAGCTTCCCATCCAGAGTCACTAGAGGTATCCAGGGCATCAGTTGTGAGTCAGCACTGGGGAGGCTGCTGCACAGGAGGTTCAGTTACAAGGGGTGGGACCACTTTCAGTCTGTGCTTCCCTCCCAACCTCAAGAGCCAGTGAAGGAATCTACATTTGCCAACATGGACAGAGCACGAATCTGAGCATATTTTAGTATCTTAATATATGTGAGTCTCCAATGACTCAGAGTAGCCTGCCAAATTAAGTACCACCTCTCTGTCTGTATTCTGTAATAGCACTTTAATACTGATGAATTGAAACAGACATTGGAAAAGTGAAAAGTGTTTGTCGCTCAGTCATGCCCGACTCTTTGCGTCCCCTTGGACTGGAGCTTGCCAGGCTCCTGTCTATGGAATTCTCCAGGCAAGAATGTTAGAACGGGTTGCCATGCTCTCCTGCAGGGGATCTTCCTGACCCAATGATTGAACCTGGCTCTTCCGCATTGCAAGCAGATTCTTTACCATCTGAGTGGCATTTGTGCTGAAGCTGCAATTTCTCCTAGCAAATCTGTGTCACTACTAACCCAGAAAGGTGAGCCTCATCAGATTCAGCTACACAATTGAAAAGGGTGAACAAGTCTTAAAATGATAAATATCAATGATGTCATGGTGCCAATTACTGCCCACTGAACTGTAAATATCAATGCATGAACGTGGACACCACGCTAACTTTATTTGAAGAAAGGAATAAAGAACGAATGAGCTGCTGTGGGGTTTGTCTTGTAGCATCATGGATTTCTACCCCAACATCACTGGTCACCATTTTTAGGCTGTGCTCATACGCACTCCTGAGTTGATCAAGTTTAGCTCCCTGGCATTCGATCTCCCAGCGGGTTTGGAATTTTAAAATGCCCCCTTTGAAGCTCATGATAAACTGATCAAGAAAGGGCAACGGTCCTTTCTCCACTAAATGCTTTTGGGTGTCATAAAATCACCTTGGGGACTTTACATAAAGATTTTTATTTGGTGTCATAAGAACTTTCACATTCCAGCTCAATGACCATAATATTTTAACCAACTCCTATCACTGCAATCTTGGTATAAATGAAATAAAATACAAATCCTGAAAAGAATGGGTTTCTAGCTGATGTCCACTTGCTGTATTCAGTTGTGGTTCTTAAAATGGGAGGAACAAGCGGGAGGTGATAAATCAGGTGATGGGGAGTGATTGACTGGCCTCCCTTGTGGTCCTAAATTAGAAAAGCAGTCACCCCAGCCCCTCTGTTGTGCTAATGCCCCCCAGGGCTCCCATTGCTCCTCTGGCCTGTTTGCTGTTCCCAACTTGTGCTGACCACCCAAAACACAGACGTTCAGCAACCAAGGGGGTCCTGCCTTTCCACCCACCTTGCTTGGCTGCTTTGTGGTGTGAGAAACTTCAGTCTCAGGTTCTTGAGCAGGTCACCCTCCCATCTTCCAGCCCTTGAATCTTCCCAGTAGACCTGGGGTCACCACCCCACCTCTCACACCCGCAAAGGCACCCCTGCCTGCAGGAGGTCACTCCTGAGCCATAAAGGATGGCAAGAGGGAAGTGAGCACTCAAGGTGAAACCTCCCTAAGGTGGGTTCTGTGGGCTCCCAGGGTTCAGAAGTCCACATCCCACCCACTTCATCTGCAGCCTGTGCGTGAATCCGCGCATTTTCTAGGGAAAGAACTGGGATTGCCAACCCATTCAAGAGGGCCTCCAAGAAGTAGAGACGTTAAAGAATTTCTCCTTTCAGAGCTTTTCCCCAGCGAGGAGGTGAGGCCCTGCTCCTGCTCGCGCAGATTTGCAGGCCTGGAACTTAACTGAGCCGAGGCGCCAGAAAGGGAACACCTGGAAGGGACCCTGGGGATGAAGGCCTTTTGACTCCTCTGAGTTCTGGGTGCCACCTGCCTACAGCGCCCACTGCGCCCTGCCTCTAGCGTTCTGTCCAAGGCTCCTCCGCCTCTTTTCCCAAGGTTGCCGCGAACACCTGAAACCCTGCCCTTGACCCTGAACTCTGCCACTTCCCACCGCCCAAGGGCAGAACCCAAGACCGCTTTCAACTCTTGGCCCTTGCCAGGACTCGGGATGTACGCCTTGGTCTCCGCGCCCTCCTCTCGGCGTTAGCGCCGTGAAATTGCCTCCTTACCTGGGCCCATGCACAGCAGCAGCAGCAGCGCCAGTGCGGTCATGACCAGGAAGGCGGGCCGCGCGGAGGAGGTGGCCATGGTTGCAGCGGATGCGCTGGAGAGAGATGAGCGCGCCTTGGCCACTGCGCGGGAAGGATAAGGAAGGCGCTTGTTCTGGAGGACCCGGCGCCAGCGGACTGCGCCCTGAAGAACTGCGCTCAAGGGTACTGGACGCGCGGGCGGTCCCCGAGTCCGGGCCGGGGCGGGACCCGGCAGGCGGGCGCTGTGCCGACGGGCCGCGGGCCAAGCGTCCGTGCCAAGTCTCCGCGCCCCTCTCTCCGGCCGCGGCTCCTCCAAGGCTGCGGGGCTGCGGGCGCCTGGGCCGCCAAAGACCGCGGGCGAAGGGCAAGAGAGGTTCGGCTGCCTCGGGAGGGGACGCGGCATCCAGCGGGGGAAGGGCTGGGTGCTCTGAGGGTCCCCGCTCAGGCCTCGGGATCTCGCCGCTACCGGCCCTCCCGACCACAGTCCCCTCCCCTGCGCACCGCGCGCCCTGGTCCCCCCAGCCCGCTCCCTCCCTCCCGCTCAGGCCTTCGGAATGTCCTGGCTTTGCGTCGCAGCTCTAAAGATGCCTTTGGCAGCTCTGTGCTTCGTGCTGTTTGAGTCTCCACGCTCTGGGCTCAGAGCTGCATTCCAGGAAAACATCTCGCTCAAGAGACTCCGACAGACGAGCCTTTCAGTAATCAGGAGAGAATGAGCCCCGCAAGTGTTCACACGTCTCCATCGTGTGCCCCATCCACGCACACTAAAGGGGCACCCGGCACCCGCGTGAGGCCACGGGAGCTGGAGCCGGCCTCCCCTGTCCCTGACCTGTGCACACACGAGGACCCCGCGGGCGGCGCGTCTTCTGGGAACTAACCCCTCTAAGCCCATCTACACTGCGGCTACTTCTCCTTTAACACCTTCGCACCCTGAGCCTGTGCTTACCAGGTAAAGAATCCGCCTGCCAGTGTAGAAGAGACGCGGATTCGATCTCTGGGTTGGGAAGATCCCCTGGAGAAGGAAATTGCAACTGGTTCCAGTATTCTTGTCTGGAGAATCCCATGAACAGAGGGGGCCTGGTGGGCTAGTCCATGGGGTTGAAAAGAGTCCGACAGGACTAAACAACATAATACAGAAAAGTGTGCAGATCAAATATGTAACTTCACAATAAAGATGTTGCTACCTTCCCACTTCTGCAGGAGCTGATGTTCCTCCCAGCTTCTCACCCCAACATGTAGCTTAACAGTTTAGTTTGAGGCGATCCTCTTGTTTTGAGGGGGGAAGATTATTTAACGTCTTTACTGAATTTGTAACAGTATTGCTCCTGTTATGCTTTGGGTTTTTTGGCATGGATGCATGTGAAATCTTAGCTCCCCAACCAGGGATCGAACCCTGCTGCATTGAAAGGTGAAGTCTTAACCACTGGACTGCCAGGGCAGTCCCTTAGGTAATCCTCTTTTAAAAACACTTCATTGGTATTTTATTTTCATTTCCTTAAAGAGGAAAAGAACCAACAACAACCTCAAAATAAATACTTTTGGTTACCAGTAGGAAGACACTAATGATTAAAAGGATTAAGAGGATCAGATTCATTACTGTCAATTGAATCCAATTTAATTCAGTTCAATCCTTATCAATATCTGTTTCTCAAGATGTTCAGTGGACATTCCTATAAACAGTCTTCCGGAGTGACATGTCTTTGGCTCCCATGTTCACGTCTGCCTTACACGTTATTAGTACCGTTTATCAACATGAGTAACAGCGCACAAAGCCCTGCATCCTCCTCTCTCTCTGTCTTTTGTCTGTTTCCATCTTTTGTCTGTTTCCAGGTCTTTGATTGCTTGGGTCCTACTGACTGGGCTTTCTCTCTCTCTTTCTCTTTCTCCTGCACAAACACAGAAGGGTTCCCTTGTAGAGGAGGGCAGGGGAGGGAAGATGACTTTGATGGCCCCAGGAGCCATAACTGCTGCTTCAGTAAGAGGCTCAGGTGTGATGTGTGATGAAATCCCCCATGTTCATTCACAGGGAGACAGCCCTGTGTCAGCAGCAGAACCCTCTCCCCACTACCACCTTCCTGGGGTCTGCCAAGCTCAAGTGCCCAGCTGGAGATGCTGTGCCTGTTCCAACATCCACCTTCCTTTCTGTTTGTTTACTTGTTCAACTGCACTTGCTTATAAAATGAAGCGCTTCGAAAAGTCCTTTTCTTCCTATTTACTTAAATCCACCATCCCCTTCTTCCCTCTACTGAAGCTGGTCTAGTCCTCATTCCACTGTTTCTCAGATTGGGTCTAAAAGTCCCAAGGTGCTTGTTAAGGCAGGTTCCTGGGCTGCATTCCTTGGGATTCTGATCCACTTTGTCCTGAGTGAAGCTCAAGGGTCTTTGTTTTTCTGGGGGATGCTCATGCAAGCAGTGCTCAGGGTGCGTTATGGGTCCCCATCCCCACCAAAACCCACCTGCCACCTTCAGCCTCTGCTCCACTGACATGCATACATGTGGCCTGTCCAGCATGGGGGCCTTAGGGTAGGGGCAGCAGGGAGGCTCAGGGGTCCCAGAGAGAGCATTCTAAGATCAGCTCTTCCAAAAGACAAGAAGAGGAAGCAGCTGACACCTTAAGGGCTTGGCCTGGAAACTGACCCGCATCAATGCTACCATGCTGTTGATGGGAGCAGTCACAGAGCCCACCACCTGGGGAAATTCTGGGGAGGGTCAAAGGTGCCATTTCTCAGTGGGAGGATGTCAAAGAATGTGTGGCCGTCTTTAATCCACTGTCCTCCCCACTTCTCAAGGCCAAGCCCAGATGCTGCCTCCTCCAGGAAGTCTCTCCTGCTTTCCCCTTGGGGCCAGGAGTATACTACCCTCTGAGTTCCTCCAGGCCTATTTTTCCCCTCAAGGTTTTTTCCTTCTGCTTTATTTCTCTTTGACCTCTTCAAGTTGTTTGTTTTCTTTGTTTCCCTGTAAAACTGACACCCAATAAATATTTGGTGAATGAATAAATGTTGCCATCGAGAGGTGAATCTGTAGTTACTCAAGTCTTGTATAAATGAGATCATTTCATATGTTTCTGTCTATTTTAAGTTTGCTATTAAAAAAGTACATGTTACATATAACAAAAACGCATAGCAGCCCAGGAACAGTATAAGGAAAGCCCCCTGAGTAGAGACCCTCCTCCAAGGCCAGCGTAGAAACTGCCAACACCCCAGAACTGGCAAGTGCAGGGTTAATCTGCATACTCAGTGGTGGGTCCTCAAAACTCCCTTCCTGTTTATTAAGCAAATTCCCACATTGGAATTTTAATAACTTTTGCCATTTCAAATAACTAACTGAAGCCAAAGGCAGGGAATGCAGGAAAGTTTCTTTTCAGCCTAAAAAAATACTGAGAAGGACAGAGTCCTTATTATGCACAATTCAGCTCCCGGGAAGGCTCGTTTAGCAGGGTTCTGGAGGGGCCAAGGACCCCACAGACAGACCCTCAATGGGGCCCCTCAGGAGGATGCCCTTAGTGATGGGACCCCTCAGGAGGATATGGTCCTTCGTGATGGGACCCCTCCAGTGGACGTGGTCCTTAGTGATGGTGCTCCAAAGGCCACATGGTCCATAGCCATAGGGCCCCTCAGGAGGACATGGACCTTAATGATGGTGCCTCATAGACAGATGTGGTCTTTAGTGATGGGGCCCCTCAGGAGGACATGGACCTTAATGATGGCGCCTCATAAACATACGTGGTATTTAGTAATGGGGCCCCTCAGGAGGATGTGATCTTTAGTGATGGGGCCACTCAGGCCACGTGGTTCTTAGTAAAGATGAACATAGGCGAACGTGGACCTTAGTGATGGGACCCCTTGGGCCACATGGTCCTTAGTGAAGGTGAACCGAGATCCCCAGCTGTGGTATAAAGACAGTCAACATCTTGAAGAAATGGGCTTCAGATTCCTAAGGGGCCTGTGGTGAAAAAGAGATGACGCTACTAAAACAGATTTGCACATTAAACGGGGCCAGTTTCCAGTCTCTTCCTACGTTAAATTTGTAGCATTTTAACCAAAGCTGAGGAGACCCCAGAAACCTGGAGCAGATCACTGAGGTGGAGTGTAGCCCAGCTGCCCACGGTGGAGCAAGCCCCCTGCACTTTGCCTGAAGTCCTTTGTCCTGTGGAGAAGGGAGCATGCACGTTCTCAGTATAAAACCAGAGCAGTGGTTCGATGACCTGGAGGCAAAGGATGGTGTCCTTGTGAGGGCATCATCATGGGGGCGAGCTGCTCCAGGCAGGAGGGGTCCCAGCCTTGGGTACCAAGACCGCAGCCAGAGACTTGCTCTCTACACCTGGTCGTGGGGATACCAGGCCTCATAGTGGGTGTCCAGGGACTGGGCACAGATGGGGCAGGGGCCACAGGACCCACAGGGCCATCAGCCAGTGTGACATTCCTTAAGAAATGACTCAAAATAGTCTTATTACCTTCAACAGAGACACCCTGAATCCCAGAGCGATGGGACAAGATCTTGTTGTGGCCTCGCTCCTGTGGTCAGGGGTCAGCAGTGACTGAGCACTGCTGGGGTCTCTTTGGGGCCCAGTTACAGCATTATCACCACATAGTCCATAGGGCTCCCCCAGGCAGCTTGGGCTCTTCCAGTTTGCTTTTGTTCTTGCTGTTATTTCATTTCATTGTTTGTTGATGCTGTGAATTACTGAGCACAGAATTTTAAGACAGCCGTGTAAGTGCCTTATATGTGTGTGTGGTTAGTCACTCAGTTGTGTCCTACTCTTTGTTACCCTGTGGAAGATAAGATTTCCCAGGCAAGAATACTGGAGTGGGTTGCCATTTCCTCTGTCAGGGGATGTTCCTGATCCAGGGATGGAACGTGTGTCTCCTGTGTCTCCTGTATTGGCAGGTGGATTCTACACCACTGAGCCATCAGGGAAGCCCTAGTGCCTTATGGGTAGATTGAAAATGTGGTTCAAACCAGCTCCCTCCAGCCCCCATGTGAGCATCTGGGATTCATTCCTTCTGCTAAGGCAGCATACTTTCAAGATACTCTGCTCAAATACAAATATTCTTGATTAGGTTATAGCAGTATGATATCCTCCATTCACAGAGATGGAGAAGTAGCCATGGTACCATCACAGGCAAGCCTCTGTCACCTCCGAGGGTGTAGACACCTGTTAGGCATAAAGGGCTGCCCTTGGAAACAGAACCTACAACTAAGAGGTATTTTCCGATTCCCAAGTCCTTCCCAGGACCTGTGGGGCTTGCAGGAGTGACCCTTCCCCCTTTTACAGTTCAGGAACCTGGGTCTCAGAGGCTGTGACTTGCCAGTCAGTCAGTTGGCTGACTCAGCCCAGGCTCTGACACTCCTCTGGTCTCTATGCATCCTCAGACGGCCCAGAGACAAGAGGCTGTGCTGGGTGCCCTGCGTGGGGATGTGTAGGGGCAGATTCAAGTCCTCAGGACACTGTCAATCTAGCAAAGGGAGCAGGACACACACTAAAGTGTCAGGAGCAGCGGACTGTAGGTAGATTTTGCAGCTGTTTGAAAGCTATCTCCCAATGGGCATTTTAAGGTCCTCAAACCATCAAGGTTACTATTGTTAGGAACAAGAATGATAAAGCTTTATGTAAGTGATTGATGGTTTATCAACACCTTCACATGGAGTTCTTTATTTTAAACTCATGGTCTGGAGTGAGGGTCAAGTCTTTCTGCCAAATTTTGTCCCTCCATCTTAAGATTCTGCTCAAGAATCTTGTCACCTGAGATATTTATGCAGGAAATTTCCTTTTACCTTTGGTCGGTATAAAGCTGTTTATATCATCTTGGCATGCTAGTTTGAACTCATTTAGCTATTTCCTTTGGGAGATTTGGTCTTTGCTCTTTTTTCTCCCCTGTGTGTGTGTGTGTGTGTGTGTGGTGCAGACTAGGAGGGAGGCAGCTTAAAGTCATTTTTGTATTTCATTTGTCAGACCCTCCAAGCTGGGGATGTGTATCCTGAGTCACTGTTTACTGCCCAGCAGGACCTGGCCCTTGCAGAGCTGCCTGCAGGCCCAGGAAGGGGTGGGGTGGCCCTGAGTGCTGGGGCGGCTCCAGGACTGGGGGGAGGGGAAGGGGCTTGTCACAGGGATGGACCCCAGTTACCCTTATTCACTATTCATGTTTCTCCTTGAAGGGCCCTGCCCCACATGGGAACAACAAAATTCACAAGGCACAGCCATAAGATGACCCCCTGCAAGACCATGGCAGGTGTGACCATGCTGTGACCTTCCCTCCATCCCGTAGCCCCAGGCACCAGTCAGTGGACATAAAGTCTTTATTAGAGCCCCACTCCCTATCATGCAACCTGAGTTATTTTAAAATATTTTCATTAAAGTACAGTTGACTTGTAAAGTTGTGTTAATTTCTGGTGAACAGCCAAGTGATTCCGTTATGTACATACCTCTAATCCATTATTTTTCATATTCTTTTCCATTCTGGTTTATTACAAGCTATTGAATATAGTTCCCTGTGCTATACGGTAGGACCTTGTTGTTTATTTTACACAGTTGTGTATCTGCCATAGCATCATGAATGGACCTAGAGATGATCACGCTAGGTGAACTAAGTCAGAGAAAGACAAATACCTTCTGAGTTACTCACATACAACTTTCCCCTGCTTCCCCTGACTGTCTAAGCCTGAAAACAGAGGCTAATCACATCCATGTTTTCTCCTGACTGCACTAGGGCGAAACTGAAGTCAAAGCAACAGCACACTGTTTAATGTGCAGGTCAAAGGGGTCTCAGGAATGTGTGCAGCTGTGTGTCCGGCACACGTCACTCTAGAACAGACTCTAACCCGCTGCCCACTCCTGGGTTCACCAGCTGAGGCCTGAGAGCAGGTCACCTCGGAGGGGAGCACACGTGTTTGACTTGAGGGAGGTAGTTTTAATTCCCACATCAGCCATGTGGAGCATGTGCCTGCAGCCGTGAAGGGAGACAGGGGTGACACACAGGCCCCCACAGCTCAGCTGGGTCCATGACCCTCCTGGGCTTGTGTGATACTGCACCAGTCCAAGCCCTGGCTGAGTTAGGGCTTAAGACCCAAAGTGGCACAATGCACAGAAATTTCCAGAGACAGGCTGCTCCTGACTCAACACGGAACCCTCCCACAGAGCGTTCTCCCTCAGGGTTCACATAGTTACACTTGGGCCAAAACCACTCTGCACTTCCTCTCTCACCCCCACAAGGCTAGCAACTGAGGACCGATGCTCTGACTCCAGGCAGCCGACAGGGCTGAGGCTGCCAGCCAGGGAATGGAGCCTGTCTCATTAGTGAGAGGCAACCAGGCTCCTCACTGAATGGTGGGGCCTTCATGTAATTTTAACATTAAAGCATTTTGTGCTTCTCCGGGAAGGGGGACATCTTTCTAGTAACTGTTTTCCTGCCCCTCACATACCCCCAGACCCCTGTTTCCAAGATTGGACTTACACCCTCAAAACTAACACAACATTGCAAATCAACTTTACTCCAATAAAATTTTTTTAAAAATTGGATTTGGCTATAATGATTGGTTCCATCTCTTCTAAGCTCCCAAGGACATGCAGCAGTGGTGATTATACCAAGCATTTTGATTTCTTATATTAGTTGGTTTTTATACAGATCAAGTCATATTTTGCACAGCGTGAAAGAGGGCCAGAAGTATTCCAATACTCTGCAAGAAAATAAAATTCTAGGGGTTAAATGTTTCCTTACAGCTCCAAGCAGCTCAAAGAATGTATAGGTAAAACTGTACATAGTTTCGAGGTCATAGTTTGAAGCTCTTTCAGGGGGTGGGCTTCCCTGGTGGCTAAGTCAGTAAAGAATTCGCCTGCAATGTGGGAGACCCTGGTTTGATCCCTGGGTCAGAAAGATCCCCTGGAGGAGGAAATGGCAACCCACTCCAGTATTCTTGCCTGGAGAATCCCATGGACAGAGGAGGCTGGCGGGCTATAGTCGGAGTCTCGAAAGAGTCAGACACATGATTTCGCAACTAAATCATCAAGGTGTGGGGGGACATGTCTGCCTCTGGTATGGAGGGTGACTTAAATAACTTTGGTGAAATTTCAGAGAAAAACACATTGGCCCCAAATTGCTCTGTTTAAAAGAACCTGCTTCGATACCATGAAATCTAATACCTAAACCAACTAGATATTTAGTTGACACAAGATATATTATCAAATATTTTGGTGAAAAGGACTTCAATTAAATACTACTGACAATGGAATTCAAGTGAAACTAATTATCTTTACAAAGCTTAGATGTGCATTTTTTTCTGGGTCAGCTCTTTTTCCTTTATCAAAATTCCTATGATGGCAAACATGCGAAGATACCCATAAAGAAGATTCAGTCATTCATACTCTGCTCTGCATGTCTCATTGCTTCCAATAAGGCAACCCCTCTCACTTCCTCAAGCCCATTAGATGCTCAAACACTCAGGAGATTACTTAAACATCAATGATTAAAGGTATGCAGGCTATGCTTTGCAGATAAGCCATCTTCCTGCCTGTAGAAGCAGGAGGATTTAAAGTTTGTTCATTGATAGAATCAACTCCAGATCAAAAAAGAATGACAAATTCTTTAGAATGTAAAACAGTCACTTCCAGGACTACTCTTTTTCTGTTGTTGTTTGAATGTTACTCTATTTTTTTTTTTTTTTTTTTTGGCTGAGGGATATGGGATCTTAGTTCTCAGACCAGGATCTGCGTTCCTTGCATTGGGAGTGTGGGGTCTTAACCACTGCACCACCAGGGAAGTCCCCCACGACTACTCTTTTAAGCTCTCAAATGTACTGTTAAAGAGACCACGCTCATTCAAGGAAGTCACGTGTCTTTTGGTAAATGCCATGGAGCTGACTGTCCTCTGAATCCGTTACCAGGATGAAAAAGGCAGAGATGAAGGAGGAGAAAGAGACCGTCTGGTGAAGATTAGTCCCTTAAACAACTATTTTGCCCCTTCCAGTGCCGAAACGTTGACCAGACTCATTTCCTTGGGCTTCTTGTCCACTGACCCTTCCTGTCCTGTGATGAAACAGCTGGAGGGCCACAGGCTCGGTCACTCTTGGTCATCCCTCTTTAGGACCACTGGTTGTCCATGGTGCGATCAGAGTTTGAAGGAATTGGCTGGAGAGTAGCTGAGCTTGGCTGCCAGGAGCTGGGAAGTCTGTGCAGAAAGGACCTGGCCGGACTTGTTAGGAGCTGTATTAGGAGGGCTGATCCCACCAGGCTGGGGAGCTTATTCTGGTATCCGGCAGGGCGGAGGTCAAGAAACAAGGGTGTCATGGGAGGAGAGCTTGGATGTGTGGGTGGGGCTCCACATACTCCTCTTCTCCAGGACGAGCTCAGGGGAGAAAAACACAAGAGGACTCATGGTGAAGATCAGTGAATAAAGAAACTCAGCCAACCTTGAATCTCGTCATCAAGGTAGTGGTTGGGAGCCAAGAGACAAAAACCCACAAAAACAACCAAAGCAGAGACTCAAGAGGAGAAAAGTGGGGACAGGACTATAATCAGTAAATAAACATGGGTGGCAGGGTCATCAAAGCTCCAGCTGGGAGTGAACCAAAGCAGTGCTGCAAACACGGTGACCTTCACCACTGCCAACAGAGCCCAAATGTGGTGGGTGAGGGTGGGAGGGTGAGGGTGGAGGGGGGGCTTCAGCCAGGCTCTTGTTATTACCGGGACTTACTGTAGAAACTGTAGTGCACTTCCACCATGAAGATTCTACTACAAACACACACACAGCCAAAAAGCCCAAAACAACAACAAAAATCTCAACAAGAGACCTCTTTATGGGATGGAAATGAAACCTACAGACTGTGCTAGCAAGTGGACATGGCCTGTGAGAGATGCTCTTCCCATGAGTCTTAAAAGGTATTAAAAAAAGGTGTTTTAAAAAGGTTATTAAAAAAAGGAGTCTTAAAAAAAGTATTTCTTTAGAAAAATTATTATATTATTCTTATTGTCATTTTATTTATTTTTATTTTTTGGCTGTGCCACACAGCATGTGGGATCTTAGTTCCCTGACCAAGGATTGAGCCTGTGCTCTCTGCATTGGAAGCATGGAGTCCTAACCACTGAGCCACCAGGGAAGTGCCCCTTATAAGTCTTTTAAGGAATTTAAAGCAATTGTCATGTTCAGAGATGTCATTCTGCACATTTTCAAGTTTGGTTGTGCACATCACAACTTATCCACTATTGTAAAAAGGAATAAATAAATAGAAAGTAAGTTTTAAGAATCACTGCAGCTTCCCTGGTGGCTCAGATGGTAAAGAATCTACCTGCAATACAGGACACCTGGATTTGATCCCTGTGTTGGGAAGATTCCCTGGAGGAGGGCATGGCAACCCACTCCAGTATTCTTGCCTGGAGAATCCCATGGACAGAGGAGCCTGATGGGCTACTGTCCACAGGGTCGAAAAGAGCTGGACAAGACTGAGTGAATAAGCACACAGAGGCTTTTGTGTCTTGAATCTCCTGATGAAGACGCAGGAGTCTGATCAGGAAGCCCTGAGCTGTTTCAGGTGAGACATGAGGGAGGTAGACGAGGGTGGTTTTGGGAGGGACAGAGAGATGTACACAGACCTCAGAATACAGGATGGAGAATGGACAAGAGTTGGTGATGGGTTGTGGAGGATGGGATGGAGGAGGGGCAAGAGAGTGAATGTGCTGAAGTTGAAAGACCTGTGACTCACCCAGCAGGAGTGCCCAGTGGGTAGACAGATCTCCATGGCAGGTGTGGAGCTTGAGAGAGAGCAGACTGGAGATGGTTCAGGGGCTGTCAGTATACAGAGGTGTCTGACTGCACATAACTGGAGAGATTTACCCAGGGAGGTGGCCTAAAGTGGGAAGGTGAGTGCCTAAGAGAGAACCTACAAAGAAACTGACATTTAAGGGCACTGTGGTGCTGTAGAAGACTCCTGAGAGTTCCTTGGATGGCAAGATCAAACCAGTCAAAGGTTTGAAAGGAAATCAACCCTGAATATTCAGTGGAAGGACTGATGCTGAAGCTGAAGCTCCAATGCTTTAGCCAGCTGACGCGAAGGGCTGACTCATTGGAAGAGACCCTGATGCTGGGAAAGATTGAGAGCAGGAGGAAAAGAGGGATGATAGAGGATGAGGTGGTTGGATGGCATCACAAACTCAATGGACATGAGTTTGAGCAAACTCCGGGAGATAGTGAAGGACAGGGGAGCCTGGCCTGCTAGGCCATGGGGTCACAAAGAGTTGGACATAAGTTAGCAACTGAACAACAAACCAAAGAGAAACCTAGAAATGCGATGGAGGTGGAGAGGGTTTGGCTATTTCTAAACATTTAAGTACTCCCAGAAAGGATCAGTTATTAAATTCTCATCCCTTTAGTATAAAGTGAAATATCAACTGTTCTTTTTCCTGAGAGGAAAAGGCATGAACACAGCAATCACTAAAATGAAGAAAGACCCTTGAAAGGGCTGGAAGGAGAAGTCCCAGTTGTCTGCTACTCACAGTGGAACAGCGGCCAACACTTTGCTCATCTGTGGCGTGGGGGCCCTCCCAATGCCCGCCCGCTCACCCCAGGGCTGTGGAGAGAAAGGGGGATACGGGAAAATCCTACCTGTGAGCTCTGATCCTCTCAGTGCTGTGTATAGTGTGTGTGTGTGTGTGTGTGTGTGTGTGTGTGTCCCCTTAGGCCTGCTGTAACAAATTACCACAACTCACTGGCTTAATTTAACACACACTTGCTCTCTTACAGTTCTGGGGGCCAGAAGTCTTCAGTTAGTCTCACTGGTTCAATATCAAAGTGTGGGCAGGAACGTGCTCCCCGCAGAGGCTGCGGGGAGAGCCCGGTTCCCAGCCTTTCACAGTGCCCCGAGCTTCATGCCTTGGATTCCTTGGCTCCAAGCTCAATGTTCCATCATCTAATCCATTAACATAGCATCTCACTCTGCGGTCACATCTCTGTGTGATCTTCCGTCTGAGCCCCTCTTGGAAGGACCCTTGAAATCATACCGGGCCCACACCGGGGATTCAGGACAGCAGGCCTCGCCCCCATCTCAAGAACCCTGAGTTAATCACATAGCACTGTCTCTTTTACCAAATAAGAGAACATTCAGAGGATGCAGAGCTTAGGACATGGGCATCTTCAGGACCATTATTCAGGCAAACACACCACATGTGCCCTCCGGGGTGCGGGCGGGGGACTGGCCACATCTCAGGTCAAATCCAGCCCGATGTCCCCAGGCCCCTTTGCGTCCCATGTTCCTGTCTGAATGTGAGACCAGTGGTGCTCCGAGGGTGGTCCCGGGAACTGCAGTATCAGTGTGGGGGAACTCGTTAGGAATGTACCATTTTGACCCCACCCCAGGCTCCTAAGACAGAAGCTCTGAGGTGTTTTACGAGTCCTGCTGAAGGTTCGGATGAAGGCTCTTGGTAGCTCAGGTCTGAGTGGGGTCCAGAAGGAGGAGGGTGGCCAGCCTTTCAGCAAAACCACTCAGAGCTTTAAGCAGGTAACATACTAAGATCATGACATCCGGTCCTGTCATTTCATGGCAAATAGACGGGGAAAAGATGGAGACGATGATAGACTTTATTTTTTCATCTCTAAAATCACTGCGGACGGTGATTGCAGTCATGAAATTAAAAGTTGCTTGCTTCTTGGAAGGAAAGCTATGACAAACCTAGACAGTGTATTAAAAAGCAGATACATCACTTTGCCAACAAAGGCTTGTCTAGTCAAAGCTATGGTTTTTCCAATAGTCATGTACGAATGTAAGACTTGGACCATAAAGGAGGCTGAGCACCGAAGAATTCATGCTTTCACCTTGTGGTGTTGGAGAAGATTCTTGAGAGTCCCTTGGTCTGCAAGGAGATCAAACCAGTCAATCCTAAAGGAAATCAGTCCTGAATATTCATTGGAAGGACTAATGCTGAAGCTAAAGCTCCAATACTTTGGCCACCTGATGGGAAGAGCCATCGCACTGGAAAAGACCCTGGTGCTGGGAAAAATTGAGGGCTGGAGGAGAAGGAGGTGGTAAAAGATGAGATGGTTGGATGGCATCACTGATTCAGCCAACATGAGTTTGAGCAAACTCTGGGAGATAGTGAAGGACAAGGAAGCCTGGCGTGCTGCAGTCCATGGGGGTTCCTATCTGTTGGACACAACTGAGCAACTGAACAGCAACAACAGATCAGAACCCGAGGGGGAGGTTCTGGTAAGGGGTTAAGTTCCCAAGTGATTCTGAAGGGCACCCACTCCTAGTGCTGGGACCCTACCACGAAACTTAGCCTTGTAAGGAGGAATCAGGGCTTCTAAATCAGGGCTTCTCAAACTTGAGGAGGGTCAGAATCATTGGTGGGCTTGTTGGGACTCAGATTCTGGCCCCCCTTCCTCCCAGGGCTGGGCCAGCAGGTCTGGGCAGACCTGGCTATGTGCATTTCTGACAAGTTCCCAGGCAATGCCCACAGCGCTGGTCAGGACCCCACTTGGAGGATCTCTGCACCCATGTGTGAGAGTACCCCAAATACACTCCCAGCCCTAGTTAAGACTGCTGAGTCTAGAAGCATTAGAAATAAATTTATGAGATAATTCCCTCTCCCCTTTTTTGGGCAATGCCCCTTGAACTTAACAATCAAAATTGTGGTAAATGCGACTTAAAGAAGATGAAAGAGATGGGGTGGAAATGGAGTTTAAGGGGGAAGAGAAGGGAGAAGGACATTGGAAACAAGTGGAGGACTTCCCTGGTGGTCTAGTGGCTAAGACTGCACTTCCAATGCAGGGGGCCTGGGTTTGATCCCTGGTCAGGGAAATAGATTCCACATGCTGCAACTAAAACCCAGAGTAGCCAAATAAATAAAGTAAATAAATATTTTTTTTAATGGATGGGATGGAGACTTCCCTGGTGGTCTAATGGCTAAGATTCCACATTCCCAGTGCAGGGGGCTTGGGTTCGATTCCTGGTCAGGGAACTAGATCCCACATACCACAATGAAAATTGGAGGTCCTGTGTGCCACAACTAAGACCTGGCATGGTCAAATAAATAAATAAATAAAATATTTTAAGACTATTTAAAATATATAAAATACATGTTTAAAATATATAATTATTTTTAAATATATAATAATATATTTTTAAATATATAATTATTTTAAAATATTTTAAATATTTAAAGAATATTTTAAAAATACACAAAAATAGGCGGGATGGAGGAAGAAAACCCCAAATAATTCTAACTGGCTTCTCGAAGTGCCAACACCTTACTGTGGTGTGTGAGTGTGTGTGTGTCTGTGTGTGTGTGACTGGCCAGCACACTGAAAACCGTGAATAACCCTCCAATGTTCAGGGACAGTTCTCTGAGCATAACACATTTAAGATTCCTCCTCCATGTGGTGTGGTTTGAGTGTCTTCTCTTTCAATCTCTGAATGCTATTCCACTGTCTGCATGGACCACGCTCTCTTTATCCATCTTCTACTAAAGAGCATCTTGCTTGTCCACCAGGTTTGGCAGTTATGAATAAAGTTGCTATAAACGTGTGCGCACAGGTTTTGAGTTAAGTTTTCAAATCAGCAGGGTAGATACCTAGGCGTGATTGCAGGATAATGTACTGAGTTTGTCTGGCTTTGTAGAAACTGTCACTGTCTCCTAACGTGGCTGCACCATTTTGCCTCCGGCCCACCTGCCACCCCCCAGCCATGAGCGAGGATTCCTGCTGCTCCATATCCTCCCCAGAAGTTGCTACTGTCGGTGTTCTGGACCCTGATGCTGGGAAAGATTGAGGGCAGGAGGAGAAGGAGGTGACAGAGGATGAGGTTGTTGGATGGCATCACTGACTCAATGGACATGAGTTTGAGCAAACTCCAGGAGATGGTGAAGGACAGGGAAGCCTGGCCTGCTGCAGTTCATGGGGTCACAAAGAGTTGGACACAACTTAGCAACTGAACAACAACAACAAAAAGTGTGTACCAGTATTTCATTCTTTTTTTTTTTCCAATCCACATTGGAGCATGCCCAATTTGGAACATGGAGCAGTTTTTCCCTGGCCTTGGATTTTGTGTTGATTTTTAAAAATCTGTGTTTCGTCAAGGCCAGAGGGCTTAGTGCGAAGCAGCAGCCCTCAGTTCCTCGGCTGAACCTATGGAGTTTGTATGTCAACAGAAGCATCGACTCGTGTAACGGGGATCTGGGGAGAGATCGGGGGAAAACAGAACACAACCAGGTAAGGTAATTATCCTCCAATTAGAAATAAAAATGAAAAAATTACCCCCTCCTCAAAGTATTGATGGCTACATTCCAAAAAAAGAAAAAGAAAAGAAAGCAACCACAGTGGAGTGGAACATAGGCAGCTCTGGTCAGGCAGAAGAATGGCTTTAAATACCCCATCAAAATATGTACAGTTAAATAAATAGCTAAAGAGGTAAAAATCTATCAGCTTAGGAGGTGCTGGCTGAGAGTGGAGTTCTCAGTGTGTCCCCACTGCTCACAACTGTGTGCATGCAGGGCCAGGAAAAGGGAGGCTAACCCCACAGGTGTGTGACCGGTCAGCACCGGGCATGCTAATGTTTGCACTGGGTCTGACTCTCATGCCTGATGACTTCCCCAGGAGCCCCGCACTGGAGACATGAGCACTTCTATTTCAGCCCAAATCTTTCTGTTTTTCCAGTATCTCTGCCTCCTTGGCTCCCTGCTCCTGCCTCACATTTAGCACAGATCTGTTTATGCAACTCTGCTTGTCTCAGAGGGGACTTCACAGCCAGAAAATGCTGGAACATCAGACTCCCGCCTGGAGCTGGCGCCTTCTCCTCCCATCTTCCCTCCTCTCCTCCCTCCTTCCCTCACTCTGATCCTTGACGGAATCTTTGAAAGTCCTGGAATCACACCCCACAGCTGACGCCAAGATTGCTGATCCCGGAGGAGACCTCGCTGGACCCTCTGCTGATCTAGAAAATCTCGCTGTTCTCTGGTCTATGCCCTGTATCTAATTTTAAAAGACAGCAATATTTTTCTGTTCCTAAATGATCAATTCCAGTTTTTCAAGTCCATCGACAACGATATGGCTGATTCTCAGAATACTATGTTGTAATCGAGCAGGACGCTGTGGGACCTTCCCAGAACAGAGCCCCCACTCCACGTCCATGCCTGAGTTTTGTCTGTAGAAAAATTTTAGACAAAGAATACATTTAATCAGAGAAGTGAGAAAATGCAGAAAGGAAAACAAGCAAGACAAAATAATAATATAATAGTTTAGCCATTAAACAAAGTCAAGGACCTTTAGTATGTTATCAAGGACTACAGATAACATCCTGACCTATGCCCTTTGAGCTGTTTTTCAGATACTGAAACCCCCACCAGGTGGGAGAAGTTAACTCTATTCTGCCTACCAGCATGGAGACCCCAGACCAGTTGGAACCAGAAGAGTCATGATGCTGATTCCTGATGACCTCACCACCAGCCAGTCAGAAGAATATTCACGAGCTGATCAGATACAATCCCCACCCCCACCTCGGCTCTAAAAACCTTTCATTTCAGCACTAGCTCCCCGGATTCATTGCTTGGCGCCTGAAATAAACACCACGCTTTACTTCACCACAGTCAGTGTCAGCACACTGGTTTTACTGCAGCTCTGAGGTGTGGAATTTATTCGAACTGAAGGTATCAGTGGTCAGCCATGATTTAGAAAAACGTGTTACTTCTCTCTCTCCACAGAAAGGATGGGAAGTAATGATGCCCCTGAAGCAATAAGCACAGTTAGTGCCCAGATTTTAGTCTAAGAATGAATGTGTTAGTCGCTCAGTCATGTCTGACTCTTTACAACCCCATGGACTGTGGCCTACCAGGCTCCTCTGTCCATGGAAATCTCCTGGCAAGAATACTGGAGTGGGTTGCCATTTCCTTCTCCAGGGGATCTTCCCGACTCAGGGATCAAACCAGGTCTACCTGCACTGCAGGCAGATCCCTTGCCGTCTGAGCCACTAGTCCAAGAATCCTTCTCCATTAAAACCTTGATTCCTTGGCAAAGCAGCTGATTTGGGCCTGGAGCAGGGGAAACGTGAGATGAGCCTGGAAGCCTCTCAGTTCAGCAGCTACTTGCAGGAGTTTCTCAGTTAGCATGTGAGCCCCTCCAGGAACTGACACCAAAGCTGGCCATCCTGTTCATCTCACTTCCTGTGTTCTCTGTCGTGAGCTCTCATTCTGCAGAATCTGCATATTGGTGTATCTTTAATTTTGAAATTTTGTCCCACTTGTCAAAGCCTTCCTCACCTCATCTTCTCCTTTATGATAAATAAGGTTTTTGTTTGTTTGTTTCTGGCCACACTATGAGGCTTTTGGGGTCTCAGTTCCCTGACCAAGGATCCAACCTGGGCCCCCGGCAGTGAGAGTGCCCCAAGTCCTAACCACTGGACCGCCAGGGAATTCTCCAATAAATAAGGCTTTTAAAAAGCCAGTCACAGTCTGCCGGAGGATCTGGGCTTAGGCTCTGAGCTTCTTTTATGTTGTGAAGCCTTCAAAGTTTCCCTGTTAAAACCTTGCATGGATGTCCAGACCAGAGCTGACTTGGGGCAATGTGTCCTTTTGCAGCCTGTCCTTCCTGTCCCAAGAGTCCCTCCCTCCTTCTTCTCCTGGGAAGGAGCCAATGAGGAGAGAGGGCAGGTGGTGAGGGGAGCACAAGGAGCAGGAATGGAAAACACACTTTTTCCAATGAATGTTGAACCTGCGATAGAAATGCTTTTGGCAGTGCAAATTGAATTGCATTCCTGACATGGGCTGGAGGCACCTTACACATATCAAATGCACAGAACCCAAAAACGCATCCCCCAAGATTTTCCAGAATGTTCTCAGGACACTACTCCCCATTAAAATAAAGGGGGGTCAGGGTCCTTTCCTCAGTATGGGTGCTTTGTTGTTGTCGCTCAATCATATCTGACTCTTTGTGGCCTTGTGGATCGCAGGCAGCATGACAGGCTTTCCTGTCCATTACCATCTTCTGGAGCATGCTCAAACTCATGTTCATTGAGTTGGTGATGCCATTCATCCATCTCATCCTCTGTCGTCCCCCTTTCTTCATGCCTTCAATCTTTCCCAGCATCAATGTCTTTTCCATGGGCGCTGTATAGACATCAAACTTTATCTCCAGACCATTATTTTCCATATGTATCTGCTCTGAGGGTTTTTCCTGCTCCCTTGGCACATTCATCTCCATCTAATTCACATCTTATTGCCTGTCTTTGTGCTACAAGCGTTGTCAGGTGCTGTAAGCATTCTGGGGCCCTTGCTGGCTCCCTGGGGTTCCAGGCAGTGGTTACAGCTTTTGTTTTCAGTCCGATGTGATTCAGGATCATGAACAGCTAGCTCATGGCCAGGAAGCTCCTTGCCAGTAGCTCCTAATTTACTGAGTTTGTGCAAACACTGTGACTTGGAAGTGAAGTAAAACCACTGACTTTCTCCCTGCTCTTTCTGGGTCCTCTGCGTCACTGAGCAGCTGAATCAACACGGAGGAGGGCTGTTCCTATCCCCCGAGGCCTGGCAAGGACCCCACAGGCAGTTTCCCTCCCCTGCATCATGGAGGCCCAAGACAGCCCTGCAGAAATGGCCCCTGTCGTACTTCTCACCCTCTTCCAGACAGCACTTCTCACATGTGAGAAACACATGGGCCATTTAAAGGGGGAAGATCATGCATAGTTGAGGGTCCCACTCAAAGGATGCTCTCTGAACAGCACTGCAGAAAAAACAGCATTTTGTTCCATAAAACTTCTGTTGCAAATTTGCATTTGCAAATTGTTCTACCTGCACATTGTTGTTTAGTCGCTAAGTCCTTATTGTTTAGTCACTAAGTTGTGACTGACTCTTTGAGACCCCATGGACTGCAGCTCACCAGGCTCCTCTGTCCATAGAATTCTCCAGGCAAGAATACTGGAGTGGATTGCCATTCCCTTCTCTAGGGGATCTTGCCAACCCAGGGATGGAACCCACATCTTCTGCATTGGCAGGCGGATTCTTTACTGCTGAGCCACCGGGGAAGCCTTCTATATACAACTGGAGTAATTTAGGATGTGCCTGCAGCCCTGGCAGTTGGGGAATGGATCGTCTTGTTTTTAGAATTGTTCTTCGAGGAGTTAAGAGGATTACACTCTTACCTCCTCTCTCTGCTTCTGTGTGATGGTATCTCATCAAACCTCTGTTGCCCAGCTAGTTTTTGATCCTCACAACCATCCCCAGAGTCCGGAGGGGTACTCTGGGCTTTTCAGTGATGAGGGTGAGGCTCCCCCAGGGTCACAAGAGTGACCACAAGAGGCCAGGCCACGTGCATGGCTGTGTTGGAGGTCAAAGAGACAGGGCAGGCAGCAGAGAGAGCCATGGGGTGTCCTGGGGGCAACTTCATGCCATCCACGTCATTCACACCAGACCACCCAGAACAGAGCCAGGCTGCTCCCACCCTATCCAGACCAGAAAGGGAGAGGACAAAGCTGAGCTCTCCCCACCTCCAACCCCCTTGCTGAGCCCTGGAGACACAGGTCAGACCTGCTC
The DNA here is from genome assembly GCF_055505025.1 of Bos grunniens. NCBI lineage: Eukaryota > Metazoa > Chordata > Mammalia > Artiodactyla > Bovidae > Bos > Bos grunniens. The sequence continues at coordinate 61,921,382 of NC_141175.1, read as the reverse complement.
CGGAGGAGGAACATTTTGTATCAGGTATGAGATTGTAGTGTTCCCTGGGGACTGAACTATTATTACAACAGGAAGTGACATTTCTCAGGTTGTCATTGATGGAGGCATAACCCAACTGGAGGAAGAGATTTGATATCACATAGTTGTGTGTGTATGTGGGGTGACTGGAGATTTCAAGGCCCTCACATGTCTGTGTTGACAATGAAAACATCGTGATCATGTACTGAAGGATCAAGTCCATGGGATCTGGTGAGCATACTTACCTGGGCCTGCATGATCTCATGTTCCAGGTGTCCTCGGCCTGGAATGCAGGTCTGTCCCACTTGGTGGGTGGTCACTGCTGGACATGGTCTTGATCAATGGCCCTGTCATCAGCCAGGTGACCCACGAGCACACTAAGCTCCATGGTTGACCAGAACCAAACGTTGTCTCTTTAGCCAAATCAGACACTGGCTTGTCCAGAGTCCTTCCTAGAATCAGGCTCTCAGCTCTCCCCCCTCCCCTTTATTTTAACTTTCAAAAAAGTGGCTTTAAATGTAGAATTACAGACACATTTTAAAAAATTGGAGCATAATTGCCTTATGATGTTGCGTTAGTTTCTGCTGTGCCACATCAGCTCTATGTATGTCCCCTCTATATATATGTCCCCTCCCTCTTGCTTCTCCCCTCTATCCTAACCCCATCCCACTCCTCTAGGTCATCACAGAGCACTGAACTGGCTCCCTGTGCTAAACAGCAGCTTCCCACTGAGTGAATGAAAACCGCTCAGTCGTGTTGGACTCTTTGCAACCCCATGGACTGTAGCCTGCCAGGCTCCTCTATCCATGGAATTCTCCAGGCAAGAATACTGGAGTGGGTTGCCATTCCCTTCTCCAGGGGATCTTCTGGACCTCAGGATCGAACCCAGATCTCCCTCATTGCAGGCGGATTCTTTACCATCTGAGCCACCAGGGGAACCCAAATCCTAACCCCACCCCTTCCCTCTAGGTCATCACAGAGCACCGAGCTGAGCTCCCTGTGCTATACAGCAGCTTTCCACCACGGGCTATCTGTTCTACACACTGCAGTGTATATATGTCAGGCTACTCTTCCGATCATCCCACCTTCTCCTTCCCTCACTGTGTCCTCAAGTCCCCTCTGTCTGTCTGTGTCTCCAATGCTGCCCTGTAAATAGGCTCATCCATACCATCTTTCTAGATTCCATATATACACCTTAATATATGATATTTCTTTCCCTTATTTGAATGTAATACTGCATGACAAAGGCATCCACATGCTCAAACGTAAGAGCCAAGCAAACCAGAGTGTGCTTTGTGAGTTAATTCCTGCAGAAGAAACCACACACACAGTCACACCCCACCACCCCCAATTATACTACTGGAACCAAAATAGTGGCGTTTTCAGTGGAGGGGTGGAACTCTAGACGATTTTTCTTCCTTTTTTTTTTTTAAATGTGGACCATTTTTAAAAGTTATTATTGAGCCTGCTACAGTACTGCTTTTGTTTTGACTTTTTGGCCATGAGGCATGTGGGCTCTTAGCTCCCCGACTAGGAATTGAACCTGTACCCCCTGCATTGGAAGGTGAAGTCTTAACCACAGAACCACGGGGGAAGTCCCATGCCTTCTTTTTATTAACATATATATTGTCTAATTTTTTATTTAGTGAAATTTTTTTCCTAATAAATGGTATTATTTAATGCCATTATTCTCATTAGACCTGGAGGAGAAACTGGCAATCCACTCCATTATTCTTGCCTGGAAAAAATCTGTGGACAGAGGAGATTGGTGGGGCTACAGTCCATGGGATTGCAAAGAGTCAGACACGACTGAGTGACTGAGCACTTTCCTATTAGAGGAATTTTGTTCACTTTGCCTTGAAAGAGGAGCAGCATTTAAGTCCAACAGACGGATCCCCATGGGGTCAGCAAACCATCCCCTGCAGTGGACATCAGAGGAGATGGATGTTAACCTGAGTTCTGTTAAAGAAGGGTTTAAGGCACCCAGCTAATATTTGGCCCAGGGTACAGAATGCACAATTTTACCACTTCCCTGTGGGTTTGCTTTCTAGGTTTACAGTCATTTCTTGCTGTGAAGTTATGTCTTTACAAGGAAAAATTGCATTAAGATAATATTGAAGATTTCAGTCCATCACCTCAAGTGAGCACTGCCTCTTTGTGACATCATAACTGCTCGATGGAGACCCGATTATCATGTCACCAACAGAGGAAGAAGCCCGCAGGTAAGGAGGAAGCTGCAGGAGCAGATGAAGCCCCAGGAAACCAGGATGCCATCTTCATGCAAATGTCAAAGTTAATAAAGGAGAAGCAGGAGAGGGTGACAATTTCACTTTCATGGTATATCTGTCATCCTCACCACATGGGCTCACACTATTTTCTATGCTGCTGCTGCTGCTGCATTTCCATTGATCCCTGGGATGGGATGATCCCCTGGAGGAGGAAATGGCAATCCACTCCAGTATTCTTGCCTGGAAAATCCCATGGACAGAGGAGCCTGCAGGGCTACAGTCCATGGGGCAGCAAAAAGTCAGACACGACTGAGCTACAACAAAGCCAACATGCTCTCCAGTGTCTCCATCCTCAATGCAATGATGGAACACACTGGGACCACATCCTCTTTTCTGGTGCAGGGAGTGATGGTGAGGATGGCAGAGGCAGGGGCAGGGACACACGCTTGATGAAGCTGTTAAGGCTATTAGTCAATGTTTAAAGATAAAATGTAACCAGCAATATTTAATTAAGCTACTGTTTCCCCTAGATATAAGAGAGCTTTAAATATTTCGCTGCTGAAAGCAATTTTACTAGTTTTGTTTGTTCTTTTTCCATTATGAAGCATGCCATTTATTTTCTTCCTGTGTAGTATTTGGGTATTGTTAAAAGCACTGCATAAAAGGTAAAACCTCAAATAATGACAAGGCTCAGGGTTTAGGCCGTGGTTTCCAGCTGATGAAATATGCTGGCTCACTGAAGATTAAAATCAAAGACTCTTGTTTTCACCTTTAGGGTTGAGAATATTTTTACAAGTGAAGGTTCTGGGTGGATGAGCTCTGGTTAATTGACACTTTATTATATCTGTCCTTTAGATTAGGTCTAAGACACTTTTTCATTTAAAAGGTCAGATCTTAACAAGGACAGGAAAGGCATGTGGAATGTGAATATATCTTTATTGTCCAAGAAGCTGGACCAAATGATGCACAAGTTTGCCAGTCACTCATTTCTGAAAGTGTAGGCCTCCTGCGAATAGCATTTTCTTTCATCAAAACTTTGTGCTGCTTCAGAAGGTAATTTCACTGTTGCCCTTCCTGTACACCTAAATTAGCCTAGCCTAGTAGGAGTGGCGAGTGGCCAAAAGGAGATACCCCTCGTCCAAAGTGAGCAGACGTGGCCATGAGGAGATACTCCACACCCAAGGTAAGGGGCAGAGCTGCACTTAGCCGGAGCAGCTGTGAAGAGATACCCCACTTCCAAGGTAAGAAAAACCCCAGTAAGATGGTAGGCGCTGGGAGAGGGCATCAAAGGGCAGACACACTGAAACCACAATCACAGAAAACTAACCAATCTAATCACATGAATTACAGCCTTGTCTAACTCAATGAAACTAAGCCATGCTGTTTAGGGCCACCCAAGATGGGCAGGTCATGGTGGAGAGGTCTGACAGAATGTGGTCCACTGGAGAAGGGAATGGCAAACCACTTCAGTATTCTTGCCTTGAGAACCCCATGAACAGTATGAAAAGGCAAAAAGATAGGATACTGAAAGATGAACTCCCCAGGTTGGTAGGTGCCCAATATGCTACTGGAGATACATGGAGAAATAACTCCAGAAACAATGAAGAGATGGAACCAAAGTAAAAACAATACCCAGTTGTGGATGTGACTGGTAATAGAAGCAAGGTCCTAACCCTAACCCTAACCTTAACCCTCTGGAATGTTAGGTCCATGAATCAAGGCAAATTGGAAGTGGTCAAACAGGAGATGGCAAGAGTGAACGTCGACATTTTAGGAATCCATGAACTAAAATGGACTGGAATGGATGAATTTAACTCAGATGACCATTATATCTACTACTGTGGGCAAGAATCCCTTAGAAGAAATGAAGTAGCCATTATAGTCAAAAATAGAGTCCGAAATGCAGTACTTGGATGCAATCTCAAAAATGACAGAATGATCTCTGTTCGTTTCCAAGGCAAACCATTCAATATCACTGTAATCCAAGTCTATGCCCTGACCAGTAACACTGAAGAAGCTGAAGCTGAACGGTTCTATGAAGACCTACAAGACCTTTTAGAACTAACACCCCCAAAAGATGTCCTTTTCATTATTGGGGACTGGAATGAAAAAGTAGGAAGTCAAGAAATACCTGGAGTAACAGGCAAATTTGGCCTTGGAATATGGAATGAAGCAGGGCAAAGGCTAATAGAGTTTTGCCAAGAGAACGCACTGGTCATAGCAAACACTTTCTTCCAACAACACAAGGGAAGACTCTACACATGGACATCACCAGATGGCCAACACTGAAATCAGATTGATTGTATTCTTTGCAGCCAAAGATGGAGAAGCTCTATATGGTCAGCAAAAACAAGACCGAGAGTTGACTGTGGCCCACATCATGAACTCCTTATTGCCAAATTCAGACTGAAATTGAAGAAAGTAGGGAAAACCACTAGACCATTCAGGTATGACCTAAATCAAATCCCTTACGATTAAACAGTGGAAGTGAGAAATATATTTAAGGGACTAGATCTGATAGATAGAGTGCCTGATGAGCTATAGGTGGAGGTTCGTGACATTGTACAAAAGACAGGGATCAAGACCATCCCCAAGACAAAGAAATGCAAAAAAACAAAGGCTCTCTGAGGAGGCCTTACAAATAGCTGTGAAAGGAAGAGAAGTGAAAAGCAAAGGAGAAAAGGGGAGATAGACCCATTTGAATGCAGAGTTCTGAAGAATAGCAAGGAGAGATAAGGAAGCATTCCTCAGTGATCAGTGCAAAGAAATAGAGGAAAACAATAGAATGTGAAAGACTAGAGATCTCTTCAAGAAAACTAGAGATACCAAGGGAACATTTCATGCAAAGATGGGCCCGATAAAGGACAGAAATGGTAGGGACCTAACAGAAGCAGAAGATATTAAAAAGAGCTGGCAGTAATACACAGAAGAACTATACAAAAAAGATCTTCACGACCCAGATAATCATGATGGTGTGATCACTCACCTAGAGCCAGACATCCTAGAATGTGAAGTCAAGTGGACCTTAGGAAGCATCACTATGAACAAAGCTAGTGGAGGTGATGGAATTTCAGTTGAGCTATTTCAAATCCTGAAAGATGATGCTGTGAAAGTACTGCACTCAATATGCCAGCAACTTTGGAAAACTCAGCAGTGGCCACAGGACTGGAAAAGGTCAGTTTTCATTCCAATCCCAAAGAAAGGCAATGCTAAAGAATGCTCAAAATACCACACAATTGCACTCATCTCACACTCTAGTAAAGTAATGCTCAAAATTCTCCAAGCCAGGCTTCAGCAATATGTGAACCGTGAACTTCCAGATGTTCAAGCTGGTTTTAGAAAAGGCAGAGGAACCAGAGATCAAATTGCCAACATCCTTTGGATCATCAAAAAAGCAAGAGAGTTCCAGAAAAACATCTATTTCTGCTTTATTGACTATGCCAAAATGTTTGGATCACAATAAACTGTGGAAAATTCTGAACGAGATGGGATTACCAGACCACCTGACCTGCCTCTTGAGAAACCTATATGCAGGTCAGGAAGCAACAGATAGAACTGGACATGGAACAACAGACTGGTTCCAAATAGGAAAAGGAGTACATCAAAGCTGTATATTGTCACCCTGATTATTTAACTTATATGCAGAGTACATCATGAGAAATGCTGGGCTGGATGAAGCACAAACTGGAATCAAGATTGCTGGGAGAAATATCAATAACCTCAGATATGTAGATGACACCACCCTTATGGCAGAAAATGAGGAGAACTAAAAAGCCTCTTGATGAAAGTATAAGAGAAGAGTGAAAAGCTGGTTTAAAGCTCAACATTCAGAAAACTAAGATCATGGCATCCGGTCCCATCACTCTATGGCAGATAGATGGAGAAACAGTGGAAGCAGTGTCAGACTTTATTTTGGGGGGCTCCAAAATCACTGCAGATGGTGATTGCAGCCATGAAATTAAAAGACGCTTACTTCTTGGAAGGAAAGTTATGACCAACCTAGACAGCAAATTAAAAAGCAGAGACATTATTTTGCCAACAAAGGTCCATCTAGTCAAGGCTACGGTTTTTCCAGTAGTCATGTATAGATGTGAGAGTTGGACTATAAAGAAAGCTGAGTGCTGAAGAATTGATGCTTTTGAACTGTGGTGTTGGAGAAGACTTTTGAGAGTCCCTTGGACTGCAAGGAGATCCACCCAGTACATGCTAAAGGAGATCAGTCCTGAATATTCATTGGAAGACTGATGGTAAAGCTGAGACTCCAATACTTTGGCCACCTGATGTGAAGAGCTGACTTATTTGAAAAGGCCCTGATGCTGGGAAAGATTGAAGGTCGGAGGAGAAGGGCATGACAGAGGATGATCATCAACTCAATGCACATGAGTTTGGGTAAACTCCGAGAGTTGGTGATGGACAGTGAGGCCTGATGTGCCGTGGGCCACGGAGTCCCAAAGAGTCAGACATGACTGAGCAACTGAATTGAACTGAGGTTCATGACATGAAAATAAACAACTCTAAATTTCAGTGGCTTCGAACTTCAGAGTTCATTTCTGGTTCATTCAAAGTCTTTTACTGTCCAAAGGCAGGTTTTGTTGAAGTGAGGTTGAGGGATCAAGACTTTATCAGAATTGCAATCTATCTTCATACAGGCCACTCCCAGCCCCTCCCTGGGAGGCAAGAGATTGAAGAACAGATGAGCTTTCCACTGCCCATCACTTCTGGGTATGAATCTGTGGCCAGATCTAGACATGGGGCCCCATCAGACTATAAGATGCTGAGAGGTGTACTTTTCTGTGTTATCATCAGGTAGGGTGTGGAAACAGACTTGGATACCATCTCTTCTGTATCAGCTGCTTTAGACGTTGTAAGAAGAAAATGTCTTTGCTGAGAAAATCTGAGACCTTGACATATTATTATATGTTCAGTGCTCAGTTGCCCAGTTGTGTCCGACTCTTTACTACCTGGACTGCCACCTCCGAGGCTCCTCTGTGCATGGGATTTCCCAGGCAAGAATACTGGAGTGGGTTGCCATTCCCTTCTCCAGGGGATCTTCCCAACCCAGGGATTGAACCCATGACTCTTGCATCTCTTGCATTGGCAGGAAGATTCTTTACCACTAGCATCAGCTTGGAAGCCCATATTATATATATAATTATATATAAATATATACATATTATATAAATAACATAGTACATAGAATATATAATATGAAATATATATTTCAAGGTATTCCTGAAAAAAAGAGGGGGTTTCCACTGCCAAAGAGGCTGAAGAACACTGAATTCTGCCTTTCACACTTGGTTATTCACAAAACACTCTGATGTATAAGGACCATGATCAAAAGCCTTTAGAGGGAGTTCCAGTTATGGGAACTTGAAGATGCCCATAGGTCCTCTAGGGAAGAACATCTGTAAAGCCACACAGAAGTGTCTGAAATATCCATTTCAGGGTACCAGAAACCAAAGGCAGACAACAAGTTTAGATGCGTTCTTGAAAAAAGTGCTAGAGTTTTGAGAAAGCGTCTGTGGTCTTGTCACCCAGGGGTGGGCTGCTCTCTGACTCTCAAGGACAGCCGCCCTGTTGTCAGGATGTACAATCTCTGGGGGGGTTGGGGGGACTCCTGTGACTACTGGGGGGAATGTACACACTTTGTGGGCTGGGGGACCCCTGTGACTGCTAGTGGGAAGCTGAGGGCTTGGCAGGAGATGAATGAGGAGGGTAGAGACTGTCCTTGACCAGACTCCAGACAGCTTCCCCCAACTCTTCTCCTAATGCGGCCTCATCCTCAGGTCTTGTCCCTATCTCAGGCCTGCAGAGCCCAATTTTAGCAAGAAGCCTTCCATGTCAGGTTGGCACATACCCCCCACCTCCCTTATCTGATCACCCCCAGTATCTGATCAAACTCCTCATTCCCTACCATGTCTGTGGTGATAGCTGATCACTCTGGTTTATCTTCAGCAAGAAATCTGTTAAGTTAGTTTAGCAAAAATTTCCCCCACCCTGGTCTCTCTCAGTAATTTTCCAGCCACTGAGCCCCATAACCTGCCCCTTTCTCATAAAGCCCTGCCTGTCCTTGCTGCTTTTGGAATCGAGCCCAGTTCTATATCAAGGGCTCCTCCCCCCACCCACCTCACCATTGCAATAGCTCCTGAATAAAATCTATTTTTACCACTTTGACTCCTGTCCAGCTCTGGTTTCTTTAGCAAAGGACAGCCTGCAGCTTTAATAGCCTGAAATCAGAGACCTGAGCTAGGGCAAGCAGCAGACTTGTGAGAAATTTAACAAGGAAATTCCAGAAATGAGAGAGCTATAGAAGGGCTGAGGTGAGCCTCTACATACTCCTGAGTGACTGGAAAACTGTCCGGTGCAGAAAAGACTCCAGTGAGCCTGATGAAAAGTGAAACTTGAGACATAGCTGTAACTCGTAATGCATTCTCCAGCCCACACACCGGTCCTTCAGAGAGGACTTGAGTCTCACAGACACGAGGTCTGACGTGTCAGTGACCGCAGAGCTGTGTAGACACAGGAGCTGTGATTAGGACAGGCAGACAAAAACAAAAAAAAAAAACCTTAGTAGCGACATCGACTGAGTATCACAGAGGAGGCAATTCCAGGGTTTCAGTCCAGATGAGGAGGAAGAAGAATCACAATCTGAAGAAAAGTAGAACAGAATCTAGAATTGTTATAACGCATTGCCTAAAATGTCCAGATTCAGTGTAAAACTTTAAGAGACTGAAAAGAAAATAGGAAAGTATGACTCATACTCAGGGAAATTAAAAAAAAAAGGGAATATAAGCTGTCTCTGAACGGGCCCAGATTTGGGGTTTGGCAGACAAAGACTTCAAAGCCCCTTTTATAAATATGTTCAAAGAATTAAAGGAAAATATAACAAAGAATCAAAGAATCTCAATAATGAAGTAGAAACTATGAAAACATTAAAAATTAATCCTAAAGTTGAAAATATTTTAAAAATGAAAGAAATCACCAGGTGGGCCCAGCAGTAGATTTCAGACAGCGAAAAGATGAATCAAAGATTCATCAGTTTAAAGAATCGATGAATTCAAAGATTGCTTAATAGAAACTACCCAATATGAAGAATAGAATAAAAGAGGTTGAAAAAAATGAACAGAGTTTTAGCAACCTATAAGGCAAAATCAAGTACACTAGGAGAGAAGAGGGAGAAAAAATAACTGCTGAAAACTTCAGAAATTACTTAGAAACAACCTGTACATTCAAGCTGCTCAATAACCCTCAAACAGGAAAAACAAAGAAATCCCCAAGTAGATCTTCAGACTTACCACTGTAGGCAAAGGAAAAAGAGAAAATCTGAAAGCAGCAAAAGAAGACAACATATAATGAACCATTGTTAAGATTAACATCTGTATTCTCAGACAATGCAAGCCAAAGGCCTTGGAATTGCATATCCAAAGTGCAAAGGTCAGCTGTGGACCAAGAATTCTTTGTGCAATGAAATTCTTCACAAATAAAGATGAAATTAAGATATTCTCAAATAAACAAAAGCTTAGCCCCAATCTACAGGATATTTTTAAACAATCCTTCAGGATGAAAGGAGATCGATACATAGGAATGCATAGAAAATACCAGAAATGGTAAACATGTGGGCAAATATAGGACTCCATAAAGCAGTAATCATAACATTGATCTTTTTTTAGGTAAAGCCTTCTCATATATGACACCAAAAAAGAAAAAATGCATGATAAAAAAACAAATAAATAAATTGGACTTTCTCAAATTCTAAAACTTGTATGCTTCAATGAACACCCTGAAAAAAGTGAAAAGACAGAAATAGAATAGAGACTATGAAAGAAAAATTAGAAAAAATGTAACTTTAAAAATGGCCAAAAGATCATGATAAGAATTTCTCCAAAGAATTTATTGCTGTTGTTTATTCGCTAAGTTGTGTCCAACTCTTTGCTACCCCGTGGATTGCAACACACCAGGCTTCCCTGTCCTTCACTATCTCCCTGAGTTGGCTCAAACTCACGTCCACTGAGTCAGTGATGCCATCTAACAATCTCATCCTGTCGCCTCCTTCTTCTCCTGCTTTCCGAGCATCAGGGTCTTTTCTAGAAATGGCAAATAAGCATAAGAAAAGATGCTCAACACCATTTGCCATCAGAGAAACTCAACTCAAAATCACACCAAGATACCACTTCACACTTGTTAGAATGGCATAATTAAAAAGACAGTTCTAACAAGTGCTGACAAGGACGTCAGAGATGGGAGCCCTCATACACTGTTGATGAGAATGTAGAATGGTGCAGCCACGGTAGAAAATAGTCTGGAAAACAGTTTCGCAAAAGTTTGAACATGGAATTACCACACGGCCCAGCAATTCTACTGCCCAAATTGTTCCCACCTCAGATCGACCCTAAAGGAATGAAAACATATCTCCACACAAAAATGTATACATAAATACTCATAGCAGAATCATAACAGTGAAGATGACTCAAACTGAGGAGTGGTTAAGTGCAACATGTGGCATCTACAAAGGAGAATATTATTTAACAATAAAAAGAATACTATTTAGCAATAAAAAGCACTATAGCATGGGTGAAATTTGAAAACATGCTCAGTGAAAGAAACCAGTTATAGATGACCACATGTGGTATTATTTCCTGGGTATGAAATGTTCACAGCAGGCAAATCCAAAGAGAGAAGGCATGTAGTGATTGCCTGGGCTGGGGAAGGGGTAACTGGGCTGGAATAGGGAGTGATTCTCAGTGGGGCTGCATTTTTGGGTGGGGGGTAAAGAAGACATTGGGGGGCTCCCCAGGTGGCTCAGTGGTGAAGAGTCTGCCTGCCAATGCAGGAGACACAGGAGACATGGATTTGATCCCTGGGTCGAGAAGATCTTGTGGAGAAGGAAATGGCAATCAGTATTCTTGCCTGGAGAAATCCCATGGACTGAGGAGCCTGGCGGGCTACAGTCCATGGGCTCACAAAGAGTCAGACACAACTGAGCACATACGCAGGAAGACATCCTAAAAGTGATTGTGATGATTGTCGTACAACTCTAAATGCACTAAAAATTATTGCATTGTTAAAAAGAAAAGCCAAGTGAGTACCTAGATGTGGTGTACATTTCACACTCTAATCGGTGGTATAGGGTCTAACTACTGAGCTCCAGATGTCCATACAGTGCACTAGGAGATAAGGACAGATAGACAGCCTTGTCCTTCGAAGAGCCCAGAGCCGGGCTTAGCACACGACAGGCAGGCAATCAAATTGACCGTGGACAAGTTTCAAAATAGAGAATTTAAAACAGAACAAATCCCATGCTTTCCTCGTGCTTCATTCTATCTCTTGTCTGTTCACTGATTGATGAAGACATTTCAGAATTCTTCTGCCCTCTGAAGTTAATTGTATGAACTACATGAAGCCGAGGTTTCCAGGTGCTAGAACCCACGTACCACAGGGAACCTGTAATGAGCAAGACCTATGTGTCCAGGTGTGGAGGATTTTTCAACTCCCCAGGGAATATTTTGGCTTGGATATTCTGAGTTGCTTTATGCATTTTCCAGATTGCATTGACCATAAATTACCATTGGCTTGGAGCGGTTCCCATTCTCCTCGGCAGGCTGCTGATCTAGATCGTAAATGCGCCAGCCTGACCTGAACTCACCGGCCACTGAAAACACAGCTGCTCACAAATGTGCCAACAGGCTGTGGCCACAGCAGGGGCCAAACCATGGGTCTAATCTCCATCAATTGCTCTTTCTGTGTCAGCTTGGAAGATGGTTCCCTCTGATCTGTTCCCTGTTTACCTGACTGCTCCCCGCTTCTCTCATCTAGGAGCCTTGACTAGGTCTTCAACAAAACCTCTTTCAACACTCATGCCTTCTTCTCATACAACTGCAAGGTTCTTTAGGAAGAGATGCCTCCCTTTAGCACTTCCCAAGTAGCTCAAATGGTAAAAAAAAAAAAAAAAAAAAACCTGCCTGCCAATGCAGGAAACGCAGTTTCGGTCCCTGGGTCAGGAAGATGCCCTGAAGAAGGAAATGGCAATCCATTCCAGTATTCTTGCCAGGACAATCCCATGAACAGAGGAGCCTGGTGGGCTACAGTCTGTGGGGTTGCAGAGAGTCGGAGCTGACTGCAGGTCTCTCATTATATGTTTCTGTACTGAGACTCACACAGCACTTTCTATACAATGAGCACAGGCAATGTAACTCTTGGTATAGCTACCACCAAGACACTAATTGGGACTTTAGAAAACAAAATGGACTTTTCCTGCCAACTATATCTGATAAGGCTTAGTGGTAAAGAATCTGCCTGCCAACACAGGAGACTTGAATTACGTCCCTTGGTCAGGAAGATCCCCAGGAGAAGGAAATGGCAACCCACTCCAGTATTCTTGCCTAGAGAATCCCATGGACAGTGGAGCTTGGCATGTGAAAAGTCCATGGGGTCACAAAGAGTTAGACATGACTTAGCGACTGAGTATACACATTGCTGGTAAAAGTAGATTGTAATAACCAAAAGGACTGTGGGAGGAATTTAAAAAAAAGAGATTTCATAAAAAAAAAAAAAAAGAAACCTTCTGGGATGTGTCCAGGATGAATAGAAGTGATCCTTAGGTTTGGAGAGGAGTGGACATGTGCCACATTTTCTTGAAATTTCACCCCTAGAAATTCACCTTTTAGTTGAACACTTTTCCTACTGTGAAAATGTAAATTCACGCAAGATAATGAGTACACTGAAGTCACATGGTTTTTACTATCGTAGTGTGGATTAGTTGACTGGTTTCTCACGTGACAGCTCACAACTCCTGAGAATTCGTTTTTGAAGGAGACACAAAGACATGGCCCACAAGTTTGTTGTGGAGGCAGGTAAGCAGACCCAGCTGTGCAGCGATGGTGTAGGTGTGGGGTCCGCAAGTGGGCTGGGGTGCTGGCAACCCGTCGGAGGAAATAAGGGAAACAAGTGTCTCTCAGGAGAGGAGGCAAAGCGAGAAAAGAGGGGAGCGGGTGCTGAAAGGAAGGAGGAGGCACTCATCCCACAGCACGTGTGGAGAGGCCCGGGGCTGCTGGAGCACGCGCTGTTTGGGAAACACTCCATTGTATACCTGGCTGGCACGGCAGCCAAGGCTGCTGCCAGGTGTCTGATCCTGCTCACGGTGGCCCCGTCCTGCTGAGAGGTTCCTTCTTCAAGCTGTTAGAGTTTCCTTGAAGTTGGCTGAGGTGTCCTCCATGTCCCCAACCCTTTCTCCCCGCCAGTCCCTACCTACATGACAGAACTTCACTTTTCCCCCACATCCACAGCACCCCGCTTTCAGGACTCCGCCCTTCACTGTCTCTGCCTCTCCAGCAACCCGTCCCCTAATCAGACCACAAGGGCCTGGTGACAAAGCACTCATCTTCACAGACTCTGTGGCCAGCAGAGAGGAGACCCTCAAAAAATAATAACAAAAACAATTTTCTTAACAAATGAATACTATGTTTGTTTGAATTACAGTACTATGTTTACAAAAATACAGCTATGAATCAGTATTTCTCTGAGTAAATAAACCACTGAGCTTGAGAAAATTGTTCTCTCTCAAGGGCTTTGCCCCAGATGGGTTCCTCTCAGGGGTAGAGAGTGATTTATGAAAGCAGGGGATTTCCACCAGGGGTAGGATCCCACTCTGTCTGCACGAATGCTCCACCAGGCCAAGAGGAAGAAGTGGGGATGTACGTGTTGCCCGGGTGACGGATAAAGCAACTGGGAGAAAGGACACTGAAACGTACTCAACACGCACACCTGACCATGAGGGACCTGGAGTTCTTCACAGAAGAGGCAGAGCCTGGGCAGGTGCTCAGCACCCACCACGACCCACCTGCGACCAGCATCCTCTGGTGATAGGGGCATAGCAGGGTGGGATGCAGAGAGCCAGGGGGAGGGGTGATGGAGGGCACACAGAAATTGCACTTTCTGCTGTAAAGGGCCTTGGAAGTGAGATATTCCTGCCCCCCGCTCCCCCAGCCTCCCTGCCACCCTATTCTCCTAGAGAGTTCAGAGTCCCTACACACAGACATTCTCAATTTCCAAAGCACTCAAGCGAGACACAATAGATCTTTCCCATCTGTAGTTTCATGGACGAATGATTCACGAAGCTGAAGGGCTCTTTGCCCAGCGCTTTGAAGAGGTTCCTTCTGTTCTTTGCCATACAACTGAAAATAAGGGCAGATCCACAGCTCTGCAGTGTACCTCGTGGGTCAGATGATGCTCGCCATTTCGGTCCTCTGGGCCCTTTCCATGTGAAACGGTTCTTGGCTAACACAGACAGATGAACTGTGGGCTCGGGGCTTGGTCTGGCAGCACTGTAGTCTCAAGGAACAGGGCACCGAGGCTGGATTCCTCCTGTGTCTTCCCTGTGAGGCTGGGGGGGTCATCCAGCTGGGAGCCATGGACCCGTGAGAAGGCCAAATCTCTCCTGAAACCAGGCTCCCCTGGGCTAATGGGGGGCCCTGTCTCTGAGACAAGCCTTTTCTGTAGGGGTTCCCTGCCCTGTCCAGTCTGGGAAAATCAAACCACACACTAGCAGACTACGGCACTAATAATATAGAGTGAAGGATTTCCAAATCTCCAAGGATAACATCCTATCAGGGATCATGACTAATTCATCCTTTTTTTGGAATGATTTTTAAGCTTGAAAACCTCTTAGATTTTTTTTTAATAGGATGAAATGATATAAAAGCAAATAAATAGGTACACAAACTGGAAAAAGTCATTTTTGCGTAAGGATTCCAATCCTGTATAATTTTTGTTTGTTCAGTCACTCAGTTGTGTCTGACTTTGTGACCGCATGGACTACAGCATGCCAGGCTTCCCTGTCCTTTACGATCTGGAGTTTGCTCACATTCATGTCCATTCAGTCAGTGATAATATCTAACCACCTCATCCTCTGCCACCTTGTTCCTCTATGCACAAACCAGTTTACTAGAACTCTAAATTAGCTAGAATTTTTAATATCCCGATATGTATATATAATCATGTGTCATTAATTTTGGTCTGTCTACATCTTTATCTAAAATGTGACAATGGCTGAATTTCTATAGCCCTCCATTTTAGAAACCTGGGATTCACTGATAAATTTACTATAAGCATCTTTTTCTTTGAACTAATCCATTTAAAAATAGCTTATACACATATTTTAAAATAGCATATGCATGCTTTTTTTTTTAACAAAATAGCTTATATGTACCCCACTAAGGGAAGTTTGATGGAAACAGCCACGTTTAGAAGGTGTGCAACACCGCAATGCAGTGCTCACACTGAACAGGCAGAGTGAGCACAGACTTCAGACTTAAGAAGACTCTCCACTTCAGACACCAGCCACAAGTTCCAGTGCTCCCAGGCCCCCCGCGCTTCTGACCAACAGGCTACAAAGACTCACAGCCCTCTCAGGTTCAATAACTCCCTGGCACAACTCACAAAATTTGGGAAAACATGATACCCGTGATGCCTGATTACTATAAAGAGCACAAATCAGAACCCGCCACAGCAAGGGACCCCTGGGGTGAGGTCTGGGAAGGTTCCAGTCAAGGAGCTTTGTAGAATTAAGGTGCACTACTGAAAGTAGTAGGCTTCCCTGGTGGCTCAGACGGTAAAAGCGTCCGCCTCAATGCTGGAGACCCAGGTTCAATCCCTGGATCAGGAAGATCCCCTGGAGAAGGAAATGGCAACCCACTCCAGTACTCTTGCCTGGAGAATTCCTTGGATGGAGGAGCCTGGTGGGCTACAGTCCATGGGGCCTCAGAGTCGGACACGACTGAGCAACTTCACTGTTTCATTTTCACTGAAAGTAGCCACGAAGTTAAAAGACACTTGCTCCTTGGAAGAAAAGCTCTGACAAACCTGGACAAGCATATTAAAAAGCAGAGACATCACTTTGCTGACATAGGTCAGTCTAGTCAAAGCTATGGTTTTTCCAGTAGTCAGGTACAGATGTGAGAGTTGGACCATAAAGAAGGCTGAGCACCAAAGAACTGATGCTTTCAAATTGTGGTGCTGGAGAAGATTTTTGAGAGTTCCTTGGACTGCAAGGAGATCAAACCAGTCAATCCTAAAGGAAATAAAACCTGAATATTCACTGGAAGAACTAATGCTAAAACTGAAGCTCCAATACCTTGGCCATCTGATGCAAAAAGCCAACTCTTTTTGGAAAAGACCCTGATGCTGGGAAAGATTGAAGGCAGGAGGAGAAGGGGACAACAGAGGATGAGATGGTTGGATGGCATCACCGACTCAATGGACATGAGTTTGAGAAAACTCTGGGAGATGGTGAAGGAACAGGAAAACTGGCATGCTGTAGTCCATGGGGTTCCAAAGAGTCGGACACAACTCAGCAACTGAACAATAATAAACAACCCTCCTGGCACACTGATGAATGGTCACCAATTAAGAAGCTGAACGGAGCTTGTCCAGAGTATTTATTCTGATTTCATTACATAGGCATGATTCCTTAAATGATTGATCCCAATCAGCCCCCTTGTCTGAACTGTGATTTCTACTTGAGGAATATACCCTGGGGGACAAGCCAAATATCTCACTGGCCCATGTAAAAGATGAGAACATTTACTTTTATCTCATTTTTTCATTTTGGTTTGGTAGTTTTTTTATGGTGTGCAGAAGATATCTATGTAGAGTACATTCACATACGTATAATGGAGCGATATACTCAGACACTTTAAATAATAAAAATTGTGTCCTATATCAGATGAAGAGCACTATTTTAGAGCTGGAGAAAGTAAGATCTCTCCAGGCTAAACTCATACATTTGGTTCCTCCTAATGAACTCTGATGTATTCCTCTCTAAACAGATGTACATCAAAACATGCTTGTTTTGTTTTAACGAGGACCTCAGATCTTGAGAATAACATCAGGCTTAGCACTCATATCTTAGTGTTTAATGTTCATCCATACACTTGGAAAAAGAAGTTCTTTTTTCCCCACTCTGCTGTAGCAGTTTCCATGCTGGCGGATGCCGTCATACCATGTAATCTTTCCAGGAGGGAGGACCAAGACCGTTGATCAGGCTGGTCAGCACCTTGCTTTCTTCTCCTCTTGTTTTGGGGGCAGCAGTCAGTGTCTACACCCTGGGCACCCCAAGGAGATCCCAGAGTTGTCCTCAGGAAGCCGACAGGTGGTGCTGTGGTCCCGTGCTCGGGATGGGGCCTGGGCTGCAGTCAGAGCTTGTTCCCACAGGGAGGACAGAGGACACTGGTCACCCCTCTACCTGTGCACATCAGGAAAGGATGCTCTGCTTCACTGCATGGCGGAAATAACAGCAGTTCTCAAAGGCAGCCTCCACAGCTAGTAGAGATCAAGAAAACACTTTCATTTCCCCTTCAATGATTGACAGTAGCTTTCTTTTTGACTGGAATGCAGGGTTGGAAGTTACCAAAATTCCTAAGCCTGCAGGGCACAGCTGGCCACGGGGGAGGCCCCAGCTGGTAACTGCTGATGGTTACCTGGAGCTGTGCCTGCCATGATGACCTGGTAAATGGTCCAAGGGTCACTGGCTGTCCAGACGGCCCCGAGGTCCATCTCATTGGCAGCTCTCCCATCCCAGCCCCTCCCACCCCAGAGACACCACTAGAATCTCTCCTTCCTCCATCTACACACTAAAAATGTACCTTTCCATGGCCTATTTGTCTCCAGTAATTGTAAAGTATTTGAATGAAGACTCCCAGAAACAAATTTTCCATGAAATTGAAAACCTTTTATCAACTTCAGTTTCTCTAAAGCTGAAATGTCTGTTAAGGTGTGTGTGTGGGGGGCTAGATGGGGGTACTGAAGGGTAGAGGGCACTTGGGCTCCCCTAAAACCATTGGTTTTCCACCCTGGCTACACAACAGAATCACCTGGGAAGATTTCTATGTCTGATGCCATAGGGACCCGCACCACGGCCACATTATGATTTTTGTGGGCCCTGCCTTCATAAAAATTATTGAAAATCATATTTTTACAACTGTGTTGGTATAAAGACAAATATGTTAATGTTTCAGGTTAAAAGCTTTCCTATGATCTAAAAGTTCATTTTGAAAAAATGTTTGTAGGTCCCTGGAAGTGCAAGGAGATCAAATCAGTCAATCCTAAAGGAAATCAATGCTGAATATTCATTGGAAGGACTGAGGCTGAAGCTCCAATACTTAGGCCACTTAATGTGAAGAGTCAACTCACTGGAAAAGATTCTGATGCTGGGAAAGATTGAAGGCAAGAAGTGAAGGGGATGACAGAAGATGAGATGGTTGGATGGTATCACTGACTCAATGGACACGAGTCTGAGTAAACTCTGGGAGATAGTAAAGGACAGGGAAACCTTGTGTGCTGCAGTCCATGGGGTTGCAAAGAGTTGGACACGATTGAGTGACTGAACAACAACAACAAGTGTCGTGGGCCCACGCACAGTGCCTTCTGTGCCCAATGGGTTAGTCAGTCCTGCCAGGAAGCAGACTTTCTCAGGGGAACTAAGGCTACAGTGTTTTCCTAATGTTCCAGCTTTTCCAGAGAAAAGCCAAGAAAGACACTCACTTCCAACCACTGGGGAAGGAATGCCTACTCACTGAATGGGTGACCAAGAGACCAGTTTCCTCTGGTCCCCACAGAACACAGTCAGCCAAGGTCAGCCTGAAAAAAATCTGGCAGAATAAAGCATCACTAACTCCATCATCATCCTGCCTCTGGGATTCTGACCCCACCTGCCTAATGAGACAGCCCCAAATCTTAGAGCAGAAGAGCAAGAAGCCATGTCCATCCGTCTCATTTCCGGATTAGAAACAGCCCTGTTGCTAAAGGCCTGGACCAAGGTCATGGAGCTGCTGGAGCCAGAGCATGCCTCCACATCTCCCTGCAGGCCTAGAGGGCAGAACCTGAGCTGCAGGCCAAGTGTGCTGAGGATGGAACAGGCCCATCACTGTGCCCCGAGGCTCACTGGACCTGGCATCTCATCACACGTGCCATTCGAGCTGAGTTTGAATAAAGGTTCCTGGGTTGCCATGGAGATGAGTTTGGGGGCTGAGAGGGCACATGTGTGGAATTGGAGGGGAGTTCGTGTCCTGCAGAGCCATTTATTTAAGTGTTTTCCATGAGGAATTAGAGCATTAATTAATTGAAAACACCTAGTCACTTTCTTGGCACCCTTTGTGCAAAGGCGGCCGGAAGGCAGGGCTGAGTGCTTCACAGGCTTTTCCCTTCTGTGTGCACCCCCTGAAAGCCACTTACGATTCTTGTCCACAAGACCTGCATTCCTAGTTTCCTCATAGTCATCAAGTTAAACACTGGGGTTGGGGCATAGATAAGAGCTGGAAATGGAAGCAGCCAAGAAAGTGCAGGAAAGGGCTGTGTGGGAAGTAAAGCTTACAAGTTGATGACAATGTATGTTTTCCTTGGTAGGGGTCACTTCTGAGCACTGGAATCAGTACAGCTTGGACCAGCCACTCAGAGCCCAATACTGTTTGCTGGTTATTATGGTTTCTCACCAAAGCTATGCCCAGCCACATGCAGCACAGAAATATTTTAAAAGCCCTTTATCTCTTTGATATCTTGCATTACTATTTTAAATCACTGCTTAGAGGAATATTGAAGAGAAATATACCAAAATGTTAACAGGATTTGTGCCTGAGTGATGGGATTTTTATCTCTCATATTTTCAACTTTTTATTTTGAATTAGATTCACAAGAAGTTGGAAAAATAATACAGTGTATCCTTCACCCAGCTTCCCCCAACAGTTACATCTTACATCATAACCATAGTTACAGTCACCAAAACCAGAAAGTTAACTACAGATCTTAGAAGATTTCACCATTCTCTAACACATGCCCTTGTGTGTGTGTTTCTATGCAAATTCATCACACAGAATTGTGTTCTCTTGTTTTAAAAACTTTTTATAATGAAAAATGTATTTGTCTTGTTATAAAGAGAAAGGTTTTGCTTTTAAATCTGTTTCTGGGAATCCCAGAAAAAAACTCAATATGTAAATTGCTAGGCACAAAAATATTTCCTGTTAAATTATTTATAAACAAATTTAAACCACTTACATGTCCAACTTGACATAATTGAATTGATTTAACTGGAGTACATTTGCTTAATGGATATGGTGCAACCATATGCACTGTTTATGAAAAAGGATGTGATGACAAGCAGGTGTCTGCTGCTGAAAAGGAGCAGGAGCCTATGATCCTTCCCTCCCATATCCTCTTCCTGCCTTTTTTCTGTAGAAAAACTTTAGCCAAAGCATAAGTTTCATCAGAGAAGAAAATACAGGAGCAAAATAAACCAGCAAGCAGGACAAAATAATAATAGTTTAGTCCTTAAACATAGTCAAGGACCTTTAGTTCCTCCTCAAGGGTTATAGATAATATTCTGAGCCATGTCCTGTGAGTTGTCTTACAGATACTGAAACCCTGACCAGATGGGAGAAGTTAATCACATGAAGGCCAGACTGCATCCATGACATAAGCTGCCGCAATTCTGAGAGCTGGCCTCAAGGAAATGGAAACAAGCAGCTTGGAACTGAAGACTAACTGTACCTAAAGCATTCAAGGTGACATTGATCAGACCACCAACGACCAGTTTCAAGATGACAGTCAGAGCTGACGGTGGTGTTTCTGCCTGGAGCCCCCTCCCTCCACCTATGAAAGCTCTTGCCCCTTGCTTATCAGTTGGGGAGGAGAGTTGGCCTTTGGACAGATGTCCACCCTCCCCCTCCCACCTCCCCATACCCTCGGGTTGCCAGCATCCAAAATAAAGCAAATTTTCTTTTCTACCAACTTGGACTCTTTATTGGCTTTTGAGCGACCAGCAGCTGGACTCCACTTTCAATAACAATGAGGTTGAATGAAAGCAAGATATTAATACAAAACTGTTCAACTGGATGATAACTGTGGAAAGAGATCAATGCACCAGAAGTGGGGGAGGATGGTCGGGGGGATGGGAGGCCAACATACTAAAATGGTTCCTGTCCATTTTCCTCTATTTTCCAGACTTTCCTTCTTGTGAAGGACTTTCAAATATTGCACCAGTGTGCATCACTGGTGACCTTACTAAAATACAGATTCTGATTCAGTTGGCAGGGCCAAGCTGCAAGCATGGCCTAACGTATTAGTTTCTAACAAGCTCCCAGGTGATGTTGATCCTGCTGTTCTGTAAGCCACGCTGTTCAGTGATGGATTATAAGAAAACAAGCCCTTCAGATATAAAGTGCTTATATTCAAAACTGACCTCGAATGCCAAAGCATACCAAAAAAAAAAAAAAATCAACAAAATCTCCAGATTCCACTTGGATTTCAAGTAACAAGTGCAGGCATTGCTTTGCCCAGCCCCCAATGGTGAGATTATTCTTTGTTCTGAGTTGCCCAATTTTATTTTTTTTCCTGGCCGTGGCATGAAGGATCTTAGTTTCCTGACCAGAGATCGAACCCGCACCCTCTGCACTGGAATCGCAGCGTCTTGACCACTGGATCGCTAGGGAAGCCCTCGAGTTACCATATTTTACTGGAGGTGGGAGCAGAGGTTTTTTTACCTACTCTCAACTATACATGCTTCAATCCAGGGCTTGAGCCTTGTTGACACACTGCTTCCTTGGGAAACCTTTTCTGTCTCCTTATGATGATGCCCGAGAACCTAGGACCACACACAAAGTGCGAAAATGGGGCTCTCACTCCCCCTCCTTGGGTCCCACAACCACCTGTCTGTTTAAGAAAAGTAACTTGAGGAACCTGGGTGCGCCTTATCTCTTAGTGGCCTAAACCACGAAGCACTTTTTTCTTTCAACCTTTCAGCAGAGGCTGTTTGTTCTTTGGTAGCCAAATTGGATTACTGTATAAAACTTTCTATTTTTAGTGACAGAATGCAGCAGAGTTATTTCTTGTGAGTCAATACAGCAGCATACGACTCCCTTTCTTTGTTATTCATAGATTCAAGCGCTCTATGAATAGTACTTGACTTTTGTAATATATTCTTATTACCTGCATGTTCTGTGCAGAATACACGGACTTTTAAAAATGTAGGACTTCCCCCGTGGTCCAGTGGTTGAGAATCTGCCTTGCAATGCAGGGCACAGGGTTGACCCCTGATCCAGGCAGATCCCACATGCCTTGGGGCAACTAAGCCCATGTGTGTGCTGCAACTACTGAACCTGTGCTCTAGAGCCCGTGCTCCACAAGAGAAACCACCCCAATGAGAACCCCGTGTACCATAACTAGAGAAAGCCTGCGCACAGGAGCAAAGACCTAATAAATAGATTAAAAAAAAATAAACTGCCCAAGCTTACAGGAGGGTGTGTTTTTTTTTTTTCACTTTGCTTGTTTTTAGTTTTGCCTGGATATAACATGCACGACTCTTTCTGAAGTTGTTACCATATGTGTCAAGTTGTGTCATATCTGCTTTATCTTACTTGATCCTCAGCAGCTTCTGGAGGAGCTGGGTGGATGTTACAACTCCAGGTCATCTGACTGGCTCACCATGTGATGGTTATTCCACCATGGACCCAGAGGCTCTTGAAGCTGCTCCTTTTCAGCCTGGTCTGTCACCTCTCTGGGGACACTCCCTGAAGACCAGTCACAGCCTAAACTGCTGTGCTAATGTATCAACAAAACAGACTAATGCAGGAGGGGCAAGCTGCTCCTAAACATTAGTTGGATGAAATGGAATTTATGGAGCACTCCCATCTTGGAAGAGGTGGCTGCAGTGTACAAGATGGTTTCCATCTTTTACTGAGTCCAAGTTTATTCTGCTCACCACAGGCCAAAAATTTGAGAGATGAATTGTTGGGGCAAGGAACAGTGACTTTATTCTGAAATCCAGTAGACAAAGAAGATGGTGGACCTGTGCCCCAAAGGACCATCTTGCCTGAGTTAGGATTCAGGCTCCTTTTATCTTAGAGGGGAGGGACTACAGCAATTTTGGGTCCCTGTCAGCCTCTAGAGGGAATGTGTGAACTTCTTTCACCTGTAGCTACTCAGAGCTGGGCCTGGCCAGGAGGTTTCTCCTGTTGTTCTCTGTTGAACACTTTAAAAACACCATCTATCAATTGAGAAGTGTTCATTCCAAATGCACCATCTAATTTTTACAACTTATCACCTATTTATCTAAGGCACTTTACCCCCAAAATCAAGTTTACCACTAGAATATGTGCAGGGGCCTTGGGATCTGCATTAGTACAATGTCTGATAAATCCTTTCCAAAAATTCAGCAGGTTCTTCACTTCTGGGGCTTTTTTTTTTTTTTTTTTTTTTTGCTGACCTCCTGGAATTCTGTTCAAACCCTTTTGCTTTGGTTTCCTTTCCAAAATCATGCTGAGATACACTGATGTGTGTGTGCTCAGTCGTTGCTCAGTCATGACCAACTCTGCAACCTCATGGAGACTGTCAGGCTCCTCTGTCCATGGGATTCTCCCCAGGAATACTGGAGTGGGTTGCCATTTCCTGTTCCATGGGATCTTCCTGACCCAGGGATCGAACCTGGGTCTCCTGTGTTTCCTGCAATGGCAGGCAGGTATTTTACCACTAGTGCCATCTGGAAAGTATGACTCAGGGAACTCAAACCGGTGCTCTGTAACAATCTAGAGGGGTGGGAAGGGGTGGGAGGTAGGAGGGAGGTTCAAGAGAGAAGGGACATAAGTATACCTGTGGCTGATTCATGCTGATGTATGGCAGAAACCAACACAATATTGTAAAGCAATTATTCAATTAAAAATAAATGATTTCTTTAAAAAAAACAAACACAACACTGTAAAACCACAGGTACCAAGGGATCATCTCTAACCATTAAAATGACGACTTTCCGCTTTGGCATCAACCAACCGGGCTGAATTGTAGGGTTTTTGGAGATTGTAGGAACCAAGTGGAACCTTTCTCTTGTCCTCGGGAAGAGAACATCCTGCTCTTGGACAAGAATAGACAGGATTTTTTCTTTTGGTTCCTTTCTTTCATGGGACATCAGGAAAAGTTTTAAATATCACAAGGTTGACTTGGCTGTAAATGGACAAACAGTACCAAGCATAATGAAACAAACAAACAAAAAACCCAGGGGACAAATAGAATCCTAAGTAAACCCTCAAGTTTGTTTTGGGGTTGTACATATACCAAGAACACAAAGCAGGAGACCATACATGACATAATTAAAACAAGCGGAACAGCACGTGGTGCACAGGACCCCAGGATGACGCTGCCTGTCTAAACCCCCAGTGGAGACCCTTTCAGGACTGTGTCCACACATTGTCACAATAAGACACCATCTCCTCTCACTCACAGGTTTATGGCTGTAAGCAGACTACATATCCAAAATAAGCCTCAGGGAACTTTCTTTAGGGATAGTTGTAACATTCCCTGTTTCTAAAGACAAACTCAAGACAAATGAAGCAAGCTGCCCACAGCAGTGCTAGCAGCCAAAGAAGCAAGTGAACCACTTCCCAAATCAGGTGAAAGTCCAACAACTCTTTCTTGTCTCCAACAGTGTGCCCCATTCAGAGATTTAAAAAATTGACTTATTCCAGTGAAGAAGACCCAAATGGAGAGAAATGCAACTCTTTATATCGGGGGGGGGCACCCCAAACACATTGATTTATTCCAGAGAAAAGACCCCAAATGGAGAGGAAGTAAATTCCCAGCTGTTAAATGCCAGGGAGACTTATTCTGTGGGCCCCTCGGCTCCCAAGTGTAGATTTCTTGCTCCAACTGCCATTGGGGTGGCTGGTGTCACTTCAGGGAACTTTGAAGGGCAGACCCTCAGGACAAGTGGTCTTGGGGGCTGCTAGGGCCTTACCCGGAGAAGGCAATGGCACCCCATTCCAGTACTCCTGGAAAACTCAATGAACGGAGGAGCCTGGTAGGCTGCAGTCCATGAGGTCGCTAAGAGTCGGACACGACTGAGCGACTTCACTGTCACTTTTCACTTTCATGCATTGGAGAAGGAAATGGCAACCCACTCCAGTGTTCTTGCCTGGAGAATCCCAAGGACGGGGGAGCCTAGTGGGCTGCCGTCTATGGGGTCACACAGAGTCGGACATGACTGAAACGACTTAGCAGCAGCAGCAGCAGGGCCTTTCCAGAAAATTTCTCCAATCAGGGCCACCTGGTCACGAGCAGCAAGGCTCCTGGTTTGTTGCACCAAATTCATTAGCAAGTCCAAGCTCACATTGCTTGCCACACCACAGGATAATAAATTGAGATGAATTGTTAGGGTAAAGAATAGTGACTTTATCCAGAAAGCCAGCTGACCAAGAATATGGTGCGCTCATACCCCTCAAAGAACCATCTTGTCTGACTTAGAATTCAGGTTCCTTCTATACTGAAAGGGAGGGAGTATATAAAGCCAAGCATTTCCCAGCAGCCTCTGAAGGGAGTGTGTTACTGTCTACCTCCACTCACAGGTGGGCCTGGTCAGGAGGTCTCCTGGGATCTAAACAAAGGCATTTTAGCTTAATGCTCATTACCTCGGAAACAGCGGTCCCAGAGATGGGCCATTGTGTAGAATTTAGGCTGACGCTTTTAAAGTGATTAACTTGCAACAGAATACAAAGCTTCTTCCCTTTAACACACCCAACCTAGAAAATGACACTAATAAGGAGCGTGTTAACACCAAGTCTCTGATAAACCAGCTGTGGTCTTCGTACATAGTGAAGTTCTGTGATCTGAGAAGAAATGTTCTCCAGCCACAGGCAACAGTATGAATTGATGTGTCTGTCAACAATATGAATCGATGTGTCTGTAAACAGAATAGTCAGTAAAAGAAGCTAGGCACAAAAAAATACACCCTGCATGGTTGCATTTACATAAAGTGCAAACACAGGCAAAAGGAATCCATGGTGTCAGAGGTTGGGAGAGGGGTCCCACTTGGGAGTGTGGTGACTGGGAGTGGTGGGCAGGAGGCAGGATTCTGGAAGCCCTGATAACATCTTTTTTTTTTTTTTTTTTTTTGCTGTAGAAAACAGACTTTCTGAAAAACCACTTTATTAAGTTATGATTGGCATGCATAAGTCTACTTGTATTTAATGTATAATGCTTGATGAGTTTGGACATAAGTATTCACATGTTTTGGGGCTTCCCAGGTGGCTCAGTGGGTAAAGAACCTGCCTGCAATGCAGGAGACACAGGCAGACTTGAGTTTGATCCCTAAGAGTTGACTTTTTCAGACTCCATGGTCATGCAGTGTTTGTCTTTCTGTGTCTGACTTATTTTACTTGGTTTAATACTCTCACTGGAAAAGACCCAGATGCTGGGAAAGATTGAGGGTGGGAGAAGATTGAGGGCAACAGAGGATGGAATAGTTGGATGGCATCACCAGCTCAATGGACATGAGTTTGAGCAAACTCCAGAAAATAGTGAAGGACAGGGAAGCCTGGCTTGCTGTGGTCCATGGGGTCACAAAGAGTCAGACATGATGTAGTGACAGGACAACAATAGTGTTTTCCAGGTTCATCCGTGTTATCACAAATGGCAGGATCTTTTCCTTTTTTAAGGCAGAATAATATTCAACTATATATTTACTTCCTTGGGGTAATGGAGGATGCTGCTTGGCCCTGCCCAACTTGAATCCAAGTTGGGGGGGATGCAAGGTCTTCCCAAAGTGCCTGTCTGTGCTGTCCCAAGCCCAACTGCACACAGTGGACAGAGAAGCTGTCCCGTTTCTCAGCCCTGCTCAGTCCATGGGAATATCACCCTCCTGCTTTTATTCCTTCAGACCTCAAAACACCTGAGCCTAACTGGGCAGGGCCAGTGGCAGGCCTAACCATACAGAAGGGAGAGCTGGTGACCGTCTGGTAAGAATTTGATTAGCATCCCTCAGAGAGGAAGAAAAGCTGGAGCTG
Organism: Bos grunniens; assembly: GCF_055505025.1. Lineage (NCBI taxonomy): Eukaryota > Metazoa > Chordata > Mammalia > Artiodactyla > Bovidae > Bos > Bos grunniens. Next base: position 61,894,321 of record NC_141175.1, on the reverse strand, counting down.
GATGGCAAGTTTTATCCAGATACTTTCAGTTTTGCCAGGGACAACAGTGGCTGCCATGGGGATCCAAGTGGGTTCTTCCTGGCTCCTCAGAGGGTGGAGACCCCCCTGCCGTCTCCCTGTGTCTCCCCACCCCCTCCACCCACTTGTGGTACCAGGTGCTCCAGGGAAAATCTCCACACTTACTGCCCATGTTCAGAAGGCTGGGAAGTAGTGGCAGCAGAGACACAGCCTCACACCAAACTGTAAACCCAGTGTATGGGATGTGTACAGAGCATGGGCCTTGCTGTGAATTACAGCCCAAGGGCAGATTGTCTGGAAGCCCTCAGTCTTTGGGAGGATGCAGCTCGTTTGGAACAAATTTTTCCAGGTGGTGTGAAAGAAGTTCTCACTGGAGCGCGAGTAGAGACAGGGAAGAATGGGCAGTGCTGTCAGGGGACAGGAGGTGCTTGTCAGCGAGGCGGAGAGTGAAGTCATGAGCCTTGCAACCTCTTCCAAGTCTAACATCCCCTGTTTGTAGACTCTGTTATGAGGGAAAATAGGATCAAAAGTTCCAAAGGACATCTGCTCCTTCACTCATCCGATTCACTGAGGACTGTCTGTGTAGAGGAAAAATTAAAAGTGAATAAAGTAAGCTGAGACTGTTTAAAGGTAGAGTTGAGCAACCTAAAACCTAGGAAATTATTTTAGGAGATGAATTCAGACTAAGTAGGAGCTGATGGGCAGAGAAGATGTGCAGAACTAAGAGCCCTGAGGGAGGGCAGCCCGAGGACACCAGATGCATAAAGAAGTCAGGTGCAGGGACACTTGGTGGCTCCATGAATGTGTCAGGATCTGCTCTGTCATGTCAGGTGGGTCCCATCCTCCTGGTCCAGAGGTGGACACTTCAGCCACTTGAGCCACTTCAGCCAACATCTAGGAAGAGAGAGAGTGCCGGCCTCATGGAAAGCAATTTCCTGCGAGTCCCTCAGGCAGGTCTGATGGCACCTCATTACCTAGAACATCCATCTGCAGCCTCTGTAGCTGCAGGGCAGGCTGGGATGTCTTTTGGTTGCAGGAATGCAGATTCTGTTATTTTGAGAGAAGGGAAGAATGGCCACTTTTGTCTGCCACAAAGTTAATGTAGAAAAGTCCAGGTACACAAAACAGTTGAGACAGGTGATGATTCTCCCCGCAAGTGACCTGCTTGACCTCCACATCAAAAGCCACGCCTTCAGCTCTGCATCTGAGACCCTTTCTGACTCCTATTTCCTGTCTCCTTCTACCCTCCCTGCCCACACTCACCTCCTTGCCGCCCCCTGGGCAGCCCCAAGCTTCTGCTACACGAGAGATCCCCAAGTTCTGAGTCTCTGCTCTCTTCGTCCCAGCTTGAAGTTCAACTCACACACAAGAAGCCATGTAAAACCATTGTGTTGGCCTTCCCTGGTGGCGCAGTGGATAAGAATCTGCTTGCCAATGCAGGAGACATGGGTTTGAGCCTTGATCCAGGAAGAATCCACATGTTTTGGAGCAACTAAGCCCATTCACCACAACTACTGAACCTGTGCTCTAGAGACTGGGAGCTGCAACTACTGAAGCCCATGTGCCCTAGAGCCTGTGCTCTGCAACAAGAGAAGCGACTGCAATGAGAAGCCAGCACACCATAACTAGAGAGTAGCCCCCGCACCCTGCCACTAGAGAAAAGCCTATGCAGAAAAGACCCAGCACACTCATATTAAAACAAATAAATAAATGAAAAAATGAAACAGGAAACTGGGAGATCCAGCAGGGAGGAAAGCCTAGGCCTCCATGAGATGACAGGAAAGACACTGATTTTCACCAATACAATATCCACATACCATGCAGCTTCATCAAATTCTGTGCCTTTTCAGGCTGCACTCATGACCTGGGACTAGATGAAAAAAATGTTAAGTAGACAGTGTGAAAAGCCATTCTCACATCAACACAGCATAGAGGATATGAAGGCCTGCATCCTTCAAATGTCCCCAGCCCAGGAAGAGGTCCCAAAGCTACAGTGAACAACAGGTCATGGGAATCAGAAGAGATTTGTTTACTTATAGGACGTGATGTTGTTCTTGTGGTCACCCCCTAAATATTCAGTGCACACGTATCTTAAGAAAAACTACCTAAAACTTGGAAATAAGGAGTCGGGGACAGCTGGTCCTTTCAGTGTCATATGGTGGCATTAACAAGCCTGCCCAAGGGGGTTTTGAATCTCTAGGAGAATAAACCTGCCCGATATTGCTGGCCACTGGTGTGGGCCCAGGCTGGGATGTCACCTTTCCACTTCTCTTCACTGGAGAAGCTGTGATTCCCTCATCCTGCGGAGCATTAACCACTGTTTACAGACAGGATGGACAATCTTATTCTGTGTTCTGTTCTTCAAAATGTCTATAGATACCCAACTCCTTCGATTACTTTCTGAACCACCTTTTTTATTACATGTATTCTCGTATCAATGATCTAATAGATCTTTGACCCATATTTATTCAAGATTAAGATGACACTGTAGTTTTGATTTTTTTGAAGTTACCCTCTATGCTGTCAAAGACGTGCAAGAATAACAGCAGGAAATCAGAAGAGAATAATGACTTAGGGCCAGAAACTTTATTGTTGTTGTTCAGTTGCTCAGTCGTGTCCAACTTTTTGCGACCTCATGGACTGCAACTTGCCAGGCTTCCCCGTCCTCCACTATCTCCCGGAGTTTGCTCAAATTCATGTCGGTTGACTTGGTGTTGTCATCCAACCATCTCATCCTCTGCTGCCCCTTCTCCTGTTCCCTTCAATCTTTCCCAGCATCAGGTTCTTTTCCAAAGAGTCAAAACATTCCAGGTCTCTATGCAATATTGTTCTTTACAGCATCAGATTTTACTGTTACCACCAGACACACCCACAACTGGCTGCTGTTTCTGCTTTGGCTCAGATACTTCATTCTTTCTGGAGCTATTAGTAATTGCCCTCCGCTAAATTCTTAAACAGATGGGAATATCAGACCACCTTACGGGCTTCCTGAGAAACCTGTATGCTGGTCAAGAAGCAATAGTTAGAACCGGACATGAACAATAGACTGGTTCCAGATTGGGAAAGGAATACGTCAAGGCTGTATATTGTCACCCTGCTTATTTAACTTCTATGCAGAGGTCATCATGCAAAATACCAGGCTGGATGAAACACAAGCTGGAATCAAGATCTCTGCGAGAAATATCAACAACCTCAGATATGCAGATGACACCACCCTTATGGCAGAAAGCAAAAAGGAACTGAAGAGCCTCTTGATGAAAGTGAAAGAGGAGAGTGAAAAAGTTGGCTTAAAACTCAACATTCAAAAAACAAAGATCATGGCATCTGGTCCCATCACTTCATGGGAAATAGATGGGGAAACAGTGACAGGCTTTATTTTCTTGGTCTCCAAAATCAATGCAGATGGTGACTACAGCCATGAAATTAAAAGATGTTTGCTCCTTAGAAGAAAAGCTATGACCAACCTAGACAGCATATTAAAAAGCAGAGACATTACTTTGCCAACAAAGGTCCATCTAGTCAAACCTATTGTTTTTCCAATAGTCATGTATGGATGTGAGAGTTGGACTATAAAGAAAGCTGAGCGCCAAAGAATTGATGTTTTAAACTGTGGTGTTGGAGAAGACTCTTGAGAGTCCCTCAGAAAGCAAGGAGATTAAACCAGTCAATCCCAAAGGAAATCAGCCTGAATATTTATTGGAAGGACTGATGCTGAAGTTGAAGCTCCAATACTTTGGCCACCTAATGCAAAGAACAGACTCATTGGAAAAGACCCTGATGCTGGGAAAGATTGAAGGCAGGAGGAGAAGGGGACGACAGAGGATGAGATGGTTGGATGGCATCACTGATTCAATGGACATGAGTTTGAACAATCTCTGGGAGTTGGTGATGGACAAGAAAGCCTGGCGTGCTGCAGTCCATGGGGTCGCAAAGATTTGGACATGACTGAGTGATTGAACTGAACTTCCCCAGTAACATATTGGACACTTTCCAACCTGGTGGGCTCATCTTTTGGTGTCCTATCTTTTCACCCTTTCATACTGTTTATGGAGTTCTTGTGGCAAGAATGCTGAAGTGGTTTGCCATTCCCTTCTCCAGTGGACCACATTTTGTCAGAATTCTCCACCATGACCTGTCCATCTTGAGTGACCCTGCACAGCATGGCTCATAGCTTCATTGAGTTATGCAAGCATCTTTGCATAACTGGACAAGACTGGAAACTTTGGGAACCTTTAAGAAAGCAGGGGTGTCCAAAGAGCCTAGGCAGTGGGGAGAGGCAGGGCCATCATCTCCTTGTGCTTTGGGATATTTAATTCCATCTCTCTTACTTGTGTCTCTTTGTCTTTCTTTTCTTTCTTTTACTTTTTAAATCCCTAGACCCTCTCATCCCCACTCATCCTTTTCTGTTTCTGTTTCTTGGCCCCCAACCCCTTTCTTAGGGAAATCAGGCAGCGGCGCCTCCCACAGACATGGAGCTGAGCACGGCTTTCAGCAAATTGCCAGCTTTGCTGTCAGCTGGAGCTCATTTTAAGGCAAAAGCCCTGAGGTATTAGAGGATAAAAACCAAGGCCAAGGAGCTGGGCGATCTGCATTTATTTAAAATGGTTTCGTGGAGTTGGCCGTTCCCTTTAATAGGCAATTTAAAACAATATCAATATTCATGTGGCATTGCTACAGCAGGGACGAATACCGCCGACACTTCCATCCTGAGGCATGGAGGATTATAAAGGCCTTGTGGGTCTGAGCCTTCGGATGAGCTGAGCAAATTGCTCCCTGGAGCTGAGATCATTCTTCCAGGGAATGGGGAGGGCCTTATACAGCCCAGAAAGAAGAGTTGTGCTCAGCGGTCCCAAGAGCCCCCAACACTGGCCCCTAACCCATTCAGGCTCAGCATCCCTCCTATCAGCCAGGATCTGGATCAATCAACCAGTCAGAGCACAGTGGTCCCCAGCTGTTCTGCGTTGTTGTTGTTTAGTCACTAAGTCGTGTCTGACTCTGCGACCCTATGGACTGCAGCATGCCAGGCTTCCCAGCCAGAAGGAAGGAGCAGAGACCACCCCTTTCATTTCACAGACCCAAGGCATCTTGCCTGACTGAGTCTATCCAAAAATGGGTGACAGCAATGAGAACCAGGACCCCAGCTTCAACCCAGCTCACACTGCACACACGTGTTGGCTCCTGGGGCCAGAACACGAATTGCAGGCACCCCTGGGTCTCTGTATGTGGACCTGAGCAAAAGGCTTTCTCTCAACAACTCGACTTTCCCGTGGAAGGAACGGCGGCCCTCTCCCACTTGGAAACGCCTCTTGTTAAAATTCGTTTTTCTGGAGAGACTGAAAGCCTAACTCTGTCCACAAGTGGCTCGGCAGAGGGGCTGTGATGTAGACACAGTCGTCCTCTCCAGGTGACAGAGGTTCAGTATCTCCAACTTGCTTCCAGTGACACCAAGAAAACCTGAGTTGGTTCCAAAAGATGTTGCCTCCGGGACGACAAGACACCCCACTGTCCCTGATCTGCAGGGTCCCTGGAAGCTTCTGATCTGCTGAACACCAGCTCCTGACCTAGCTGGAATCTGCACCCATGGAAACCGTGTGGAGTCTTATAGAATCAGGGTCTGGATAACAACAGTAACAAGCGCTGCTCGGGTCAGGGAGGAGGGCCTTTGCTGTAACTGACACCAGGGCCAGGGACCCAGGCTTTTGTCTGAGGACAATCCTACCAAGGAACCAAGGGGCCTTTTGATGTTCGAAGGCTGGAAATGAAGCTAATTGTAGAGAAAAGGCAAGGAAACAAAAAGGGGAGGCAGAGACTTGGGGAGAGGGGGTCAGAGGGAGGAAGGCTGGGTTGAAAGCAGGATGAGACTTCAGAAGAGGGGCTGCCCATAGCAGAGGCTGGTCTCTGACAACCTATCTCTTCGGAGCTGCAAACCAGCTGCCTACCTGGCCAGAGATGGTTTCTTTGTTCATTAGACTGAGCACGTCAGAATGATCAAGATCACAGTAGTATCTGGGTTCTGTGTTCCCTCCAGATCAGGATCACCAGGGCTCCCATCTCCCTCCTACAACAATCCCTGTGCTTCTGAAGACAGCTTCTCCCTGCCTTCCCTCCTTTCCAAAACGTGAGCAGCCGGAGGCACCCTCAACACACCATGCTTAGTTTAGCCTGCCTTTTAGTTCAGCTAGTGGGATGCATACTGAGATGTGCCCACATGGTTGCAAACACAACACTGGTTTATATCAGGGACCTGAGCATCCGCGCACGTTCAGGAACAACCATGTATCTTGACCCTGTTTTTGTGTTGCCCCTTGCAAATCCTCTTGGCATCTCGAGCTTTTGGTTTCCCCTTGAAAATCTTCCCTGGGCCCTGGTAACATTTGGTATCTGAATGCCGAGCCCTTGAATCAACTCAGCTTCTGCACAGGCCTCCGCACAAGAGTCCCTGCCCGCTCTGCTGAGCTGTCCTTCTGGGAACTGAGGCTCTTCCTGCCTCCCAGTCCGCTGAGTAGAGATGCACCCAGGGGATGCCTGCAGCTGGTACGGAGGAGGTAGTTGTGTCCTCCTGTGTGTGTGCTGAGTCATTTCAGTAGTGTCTGACTCTTTTGTGACCCCATGGACTGTAATCCACCATGCTCCTCTGTCCATGGGATTTTCCAGGTAAGAATACTGGAGTGGGTTGCCACGCCCTTTTCCAGGGGATCTTCCCAACCCAGGGATCAAACTGAGGTCTCCTACACTGCAGGTGGATTCTCAAACACTCACATCTCTTTCCCAACAGGAGAGAAAGTCGAGGCTCACTGGACACCTTGGCATCAAACCCAACAGATACTCTTTCTTCCTTTTTCTCAAGAAAGTGATTCCTAAGTGAGTGTCCATCTCTGTGAAGCAATCTGTGAAGCTGATGAGGGTGGTTTTAGGGTTACTCTTCCTTTTCCCAAAACTCAGCATTTATTGATGGGGCAGGTCATAGCCGAGGGAAGACGATGAGCAGCAGAGTAATTGTGGAGCCCAGAGTGATGGCGGAAGAGGAAAAGAAAACTGGTCTCAATGCTCTTCCTCTGCAAGAGGACATCATGCTGTGAGAAGGCAGTCCTCTTGCCCTCCGGGCAGCACTGGCCCTGACCGTGCAGTAAAGCTTAGAAGGACCTCATCTAACCCAACTCTTTTGACCAAAGAGGAGCAGAGTCCTGGTTTGGCGGGGCTGATCCCCTTGGTTTGTGGAGGACACTGATGACCAGAGAGGTCAAGTGCCTCACCCAATGACACACAGAGCTTCTGTCCTTGGTTGGCTCCCCTCAACCACAACTATTTTTGGCTAATTATGCCTATGTTGCTTATTTGGCAATGTTTTCATGAGTTTAAAATTTTTGGTTTCAGAGCCAACTGAATTGTTTGAAAGAAAATTGGTTGAACATCAAGGTTTTCTACTACATAGGTAACTTCTCATTTCACTGTGTGTTATTTTAAAGTGTTTAAAATTCACTTTAAAACATTTTTCTTATTTATGTTTAGAAATTTTAGATACTTAAAAAATCATGGTAAGATATACATCATCTACACAAGATGAGATTTAGCATTTTAATTATTTCATGTGTACAGCACAGGCAGAGGCTCCAGAGAGCAAACAGAAACAGCAAGGCACTCTCAGGCTTGATCTCAGGGTCGGCACAGCATCACTTCAATTCACTGGCCAAAGCAGGTTCCATGGCCAACAGTTAGGGGGGGAAATGTATTCTTCTTGGGAGGAAACTGTAAATTCACATGGCAAAGATTCAGGCATAGAAGGGCTGAAGAATTGTGGCACCAGTGGTAAAGAATCCACTTGCCAGTGTAGGAGACAAAAGAGACTTGGGTTCAATCTCTGGGTCAGGAAGATTCCCTGCAGGAGGGCATGGCAACCCACTCCAGTATCCTTGCCTGGGAAATCCCATGTACAGAGGAGCCTGGCAGGCTACAGTCCATAGAGTCCCAAACAGTCAGACACGACTGAGTGACTGAGGACAGACAGGACAGAGACAGGACAGAGCAGTGCACCCTCCAAATCCAGCCATGGAGAAACACCCAAGAACAACTCGGTCTTCCCAGAGAGGCAGCAGCAATCAGGTAGCATTCAAATGAGATTGGTCAGCACCTCAGTGAGGACCCCAGCAGGACACAGCCAGACCCCAGGGGACATGAAAGAAAGGCCCACGTTCCTGCTCCTTTCAGGGCACTCTCTGGAGCTACCATCAGCCAAGAGTGCCTTTCCTACTTAGGTGCAAACTCTCAGATTCTCTCCATAGATTCTCATCCTCAGAACCTTCATTACATGGCAAAACCAGCTTCTGACTGTTGAAGGCAGAAGGAGAAGGGGGCAGCAGAGGAGGAGATGGTTAGATGGCATCAGTGACTCAATGGACATGAGTTTGAGCCAACTCCAGGAGATGGTAAAGGATAGGGAAGCCTGGCATGCTACAGTCCATGGGATTGCAGAGAGTTGGACAAAACTGAACGACTGAACAACAACAAACAGTAAACCCTACTCTCTCCTCCAAGAGAAAAAAAAAAGGTGTAACTTCTTCTGTGCATGTGATTCTTCCATGATACAAGGCCTGCTGATGTCAGAGGCTATTTGGATGGCTTTGTTTTCTGGCAGCTGGAGGTAAGCCCCTGGCATGAGCTCAAAAGCAAACAGCAAGGCCCCTCCTGATACTGGCTCTGGATCCAGGTGTGGGGCCAGATAATTAGAGCAACATTCCTGTGGTTCATCTCCTGTGGCAAGGAGCTCTCATCAAAACCAGACACACTGGAACAGAGTACCAGTCAGGCTGGGCTCCTTTCAAGATGCCAAGTTCTGTGGCCAGGGTATGTCTGGGGGGCCCCAGGTCCCTTGCTGTCCGGGTCTGGTCACAATAGGAAGAGTCAGGGACACAGGAGGCACAGATGCCCAGGGCTCCTCTGCCCAGCTGCTAGTTTCAGAAGGGCCAGCCGAGGGCACTCCTCATGTCCTGAACGCTCACCCCAGAGCTCTTCCTCTGTCACCAGGATCTGAGAGACTCTTTACTCAGAGAATGTCTAGGGAGCCAGGGCTCTGGGAGGGAGCGTTTATGTCATAAAGACGATTGAGGTTGGAGGTGACGTGATGAAAATGGATGTCGGGGAACAATAGGAGGGAGCCCTCTCTGCGGATCAGTCTAGAAAAGAGACAATAAGCATTTCCATTCCTAATCCCAGGTGGACATGACAGACTTTTCCATTTTACCAGAGTGCCTTGCGGAGGACAGACAGATGCTGAAAAATCTGCCCCCAAACTCTTGAAATGTAAAACTAACTCAGACCTTGTGTCCTAGGCTGTGAAGACAATGGGGCCATTTCTCTGCCGACTCTGATGTCCTGGTGAGCACACAGGGCGGTAGGGTGAGGTCTAGGGGGCATGATTCGCACCATTTCAGAAGACAGGAAACTGGCAGTCAAAGTCTTGGTGGGTGCCCTTGACACAGGCAAGAGAAGCCTTCGGTGGCACAGTGGTAAAGCATCCGCCTGCCAATGCAGGAGACACCAGAGACTCAGATTCGATTCCTGGGTCGGGAAGATCCCCTGGAGAAGGAAATGACAACCCATTCCAGTATTCTTGCCTGGGAAATCCCATGGATAGAGGAGCCTGGTGGGGCATAGTCCATGGGATTGCAAAGAGTCGGACATGACAGAGCATCTGAGCACACACACGCACACACACTCAACACAGGCAAAAGAAGACCTAGGTGCAATTCTGAAAGGTTTGACAAACGCAAATGAAACCTTCCAGAGGCTGGCCACGAATTTTGGGTGGAGGGAGAAAAAAAAATTTTTTATCAAATACATGAAACTGGTTGAGAGGAGCAGATCTGTTACTATGAGTTGCAGTTAATCACTTAGCCATCATTTCCTGAGGACACCTAAAGCCTCTGCTTACAGGTTAGAGATGCACAGATCACCGACCTCAGGAGGAAATGCTGATTCAGGGTAGATTCAGTCTAAGTTGATTCTGAGTAACTCCAAGATCCAAGGGCATTTTAAACACCACATTTGCGTCACTAGCTACTTAATAACTTTCTACCGTTTCTCTAAGGTCATCAGGGAAAACCCTCTGGATTCTGAAAGCTCACTTTGGAAAGCCAGCCTGTGGTGCTAGTCCAGTCTCCAGGTGCAAGACCCACACAGCCAGGCGCGGGAAGGCCAGATGCCCTCACAGTCTCTCTGCTTGACCCTGTGCCTCGGGGGGCCCTTCATCCCAGCGTCAGTGTGAGGTGAGGATGGTCCATCCTGATGCCTGACCAGTACCCACAAATGTTCTTGGGCTTGATCAAACTACCTGTGCTTTCCTGAAAGGCAGAGACCAACTTCCACTCAGGGACCCCAGAGGTGAAGCAGGAGCCTGGTGGGGTGTCCTATGAGTAGTGTTGTATGCAGACAGCATTTTCCTAGCTTTCTGATTCTAAATAATTCTTATACTATTGAACAAATGATTAGGCATTTTTCACATCTCAGGATATAAGACCAATATTGTTAAATGGGGTCACAAAGAGTTGGACAAGACTGAGCGACTGAACTGAACTGAACTGAACAAACTAGACAATTTTTTTTTTCCGGTTACCTTGGAGTTTATTTAAACTAAGAGAAATAGGTCATAATGTTTTCATGCAATACATACTTCATTCTTTAAATAACAATTGTGACAAATAACAGAAATTATTAAGGAATGTTGCACTCGTGATCCATACAAAACACCAACATTTTGGGTTGTACACAATTTAAAGAAATGTCCTGAACACTTTCGAAATACTGTAATAGCCAATACTTACAGGCATGCCTTAGGTGGCCACAGGAATGCAGTTTAAAAAATGAAGAAAAAAAAAAATCACACTGGAACTACTTAATTTCTTCAAAACCACTGAGCAAGAAAAGCAACATTGAACTTCCATACTGATTTTATATAATGTCTATACAGTACCTTGACTTAAATCCAAGAGTAAAAGTTAAGACTCTCCTCCTTTATTTTTGGTAAACAACTGCATGGTAAACTTAGATGACTTTTTCCCCTGGATTTTACCTGGGAGTGGCCTTTTTAATTTTTTATTTAAAAGAGGGTAGGTTTGGCACTTTTATACTGATGTCACCAATGTTAATATTTCTTGGGATCTCAGGAAGATTCATATTCTTTACAGCTGATACAGCACGGGCTGGAGCTCCTGCTAAGCCAGCCTCAGATTTCTCCAGTTTATTCTGTGCGTCAATTTGTGTAACAATCTCATTCATGTTGGTCTCCAGTACCATTCCCCCCATCACCATTTCTGCAAGAATATTGTGAACCTTGTCTACATGGAAAATTAAATCCAGTTCACAGACGTTTTCAAAACACTTGTCTAATGTTTCCACAAATACTTGAATTAGATCTAAAATGCCAAGTTCACTTTCTGAAGAATCCACACAGGAGACAAAATATAATGTTGCATAATGTCTATAAATCAGTTTGTTGTCAGATCCTCCGATTAATAATCCTCCTTCTAGGAAATTACAAACATTTTCATCTCTTTTAGATACCAAATGGAATGTCTCCCTGATGATTTGCTGTCGTGTATCTTCACTGTAGGGCTGGTAGAGCCGCGGCTTCCCGTGGTTGTTAAAGATGAGGATCGCCTTGATTGTGGCTGAGCCGGGCGGACTGGGTGGGAGCTGGGGGCCAGGGCGGGGGCAGGCGCGCGAGCCTCGCCTCGGGATCTCGCCGGCTGTCTTTCCCCACCCGCCCCTCCCGCACAGACGCGCGCGCGCGCCCCCCCCCCCAAACTAGACAATTTAAAAACTATCCTGGGACTTCCCGGTGGTCCAGTGGTTAAGACTTCCCCTTCCAGTGCACGGGGTGCAGGTCTGATCCCTTGTAGGGGAGCTAAGATCCGAATGCCTCAAGGCCAAAAAACCAAAACATAAAAAAACAGAAGTAATATCATAACAAATTCAAACAAGACTTGAAAAATGGTCCACATCAAAAAAATTTAAGAAAAAAGGCCTCTCCTGGAACCTCTAATTTTCTTAGTTCCTTCTTATGGATCCAGCATTCCAGAATTTGTCTAGAATTGTTAAAGCAGATGAATCTGTGAGCACATTGCACCTCATAGACAGGCCAGCAGATGTGAATGGAGAGGTGGGGCTGTTCTGTGTTCCTCTGTGCCCCTCGCTCGCCCCGAGTGTTCACCCAAAACCAGGCACCAGCCACGCACAGCCTAGAATCGCTACATCCTGCATCTTCTCCTTGTGGGGTGATGGAGACCCCCATTGTCCTCCCAGCTTCACAAGTTCTGGAATGTCTGTCCCCAGGCCGCTCCCTGCAGACCAGAGCGGGAGGTTGGTGCTGTTCCTCATCTCCCTTCCCAGAGCATAAGTGTCAGAGGGAAGGAGGTCTGGAGTCTAGCCCTGTCCACGTCATGTTCTGAGTGCCAGTGCTCAGCCTGGCCAGGTATTCAGTCAACATTCTAGAGTAGTGTTCAGATGACCTGCCACCCCTTCCCCCACTACTGCTCCATCCAGGCGTCTTTCCTGAGCTCCTTAGCACATCTCCAAGTCCAGGAAATAAAGAACAACTTCCGTATTTCCATTGTCACCAGATAAATCCGTCTATCCTTCTGCTCCTCATCTGAGTCACCTCCATCCTCAAGGTGAGGATGGGCACATCTGGCAACTCTGGAAAGTGAGCCCCCTGGAGTCCCTGAGGCTGGGTCCAGTCAAAGCCCACAACTCGGGGTTTCCTAGTTTCTTCGGGACAAATCAGGATCTGGAAAAGCCCTTCTTGTTCTCCTGCAGTCTCTCCAACCTTGACCTTGCTCACCAGATCCAGGGGCTGGTCGCCCTTGGCATCTTGTACTTCCTGCTCAGGGTGTTTCCATTCTGTCTTCCAGAACACCCGGCCTTGTTCCTTCCATTTTTGTTTGTTTGTTTGTTTTGTTTTGTTTTTAAAGCGTTCTTGACCTTACCCTTGCTTTCCAGCAACATTCCCATAGAGCTTAGATTGGGAGCTTGCAGATCACATGGTCCTGTGGCGACATCAGCAGGTGCCTGGGTCTGTGGGAACCTGGGACATGCTGACACCATGTCAGCCCCGGGGAAGCAGGAAGGAGCACAGAGATGGACACAGCTAGCTTGGAGCAGGAGGAAGGGGAAAGGATGAGACCCGCTTTTCGGGCCACGTCCTCCTCCAGGATGTAAAGTCAGGGGAGGGAAGGGAGGTGATGCTCTGGGATGAGGACTGAAAGATGCAGGAGCCAGTCTGGCCCCTCGTGTGGGGAGTCACAGGCTTTCCCTCCCTGCAGTGAGCAGGTGGCTGGGTCTCCCCTCTGAGCCTCCCTACCTGCACCCAGCAAGGCTCTGTTTGCAGAGACAAGGGCCCCTGTGAATCCTCGAAGTAAGAGTGGAGAGGGGGCCTGAGGATCCTTGCTCAACCCAAGGTTTGTGCAGCTTAGCTATGGATCCAGGCCTTGACCCAACCAGGCAGAGTCGGTGCTCATTAAGGTGAGGGGGCAGCTCCTCAACCCCACGCTCTCAGAAGACAGGAAGTCACAGAATGCTGGATATTGTGTTTAAAAACCCCCATGGAAATAGCAACCTGTCATATCGAAAGCATGAGTGTTTGATGAGAAGATAAGACAGATAGTGGAGGGTGGGGGCCTCAGTTGCCATCTCCCCACTCCACTCAGCCTCTCACCAGTCACCAGCAGGCTGCCCCCCAAAAAGGCACGGAGCCCCCTTCCAGGGTCCAGCAGGACTTTGACTCATCTAAGTCCACTTCCGCTGAAATACAGGGTTTTTTTTTTTTTTTTTCCAGATGTTAATTTGAGACTTGTCACCTAGCAATCTCTTTAAGCCTGTCAGATGGCAGCCGTGATGCTGGGTCGCCCTTGCCTCCTTTTCCTCAGACTCCTTTGAGAAGGCTCAAAAAAAAACCCCAACAGAATAAGGAAAAGTGGTAAATGAGGCGGGGTATGAGCAGAGGGGGCAGCCTGGGGCTCGTATGCCTGGGGCAAAGCAAGCAGGAGGACCAGGCTCTCAGGGCTCTGGGGACCCATCCGTGAGCTGCAAATGTTCTCAGTGCTTTGAAGTCCCTGGACAATGGTGGATCCTGGTGCCTTGGTGGGGAACCAGATCACTTAGCAAGTCGAGCTCAGACTTATGGGAGCTCAGAACCGTAGGTGCCTGGTTGGGCTTCTCCAGCTGCTTGGACAGCTGGCCTTGTAAAGGGAACACCTTTAAGGCCATCCCATGGCACTTTAGGGCTTCCAAGGTGGCACTGTGGTAAAAAGTCCGCATGCCAGTGCAGGAGACCCAGGAGACGCAGGTTCCATTCTTGGGTTGGGAAGATCCCCTGGAGGAAGGCATGGTAACCCACTCCAGTGTTCTTGCTTGGAAAATCTCATGGACAGAGGAGCGTGGCAGGCTATAGTTCAGGGGGTGGGAGAGTCAGACACGACTGAGCATGCGCACATGGGGCTTTCATTCTGGAACACAGAGCAGGAAGGGCTCCTTGGAGGTCTTGCAGCTGGGACCTCACTGCTCAGGTCATGATACCTGCCATCAGGCCTGGCCTGATACCTACCGTCCCACACTGCCCTGAAGTGACTTCTTCTGGATCTTCACACGTTTTTCTCCAGACAGCCCTGGAAGGTTGGGAACTTCTGCTGCAAAAGGAAATCAAGATAAATTGATCAGCAGCTTGGTCTTGTAGGGTCTTGGGGGAGGGGGTGTCCCAGTGAAAATGACAAAGAGCAGTGGGTGGGGAATGAGGAGTGTGGCTGGGTGACCATCCCCTGGCTCCTAAGACCTCCAGCCCCTGGGAGGAGACAGTGAGTGGGAAGAAGGCAGAAATACAGAAAGAGGGGTGAGGGTAGCTCTGATTCTTTTCTTTTATAGGTTATTACAAGATATTGAGTATGGTTCCCTGTGCTGTACAGCAGGTCCTTGTTGGTTATTTATTTCATATATAGTAGTGTATATCTGTTAATCCCAACCTAATTTATCCCTCCCCTGATCCCCTTTGGTAACCATAAATTTGCTCTCTGTGTTTCTATTTTTGTAAGTAAGTTCATTTGTATCATTTTTTTAAGATCCCACATATATATGATATCATATGGTATTTGTCTTCCTCTGTCTGATTTACTTCACTTAGTATGATCATCTCTAGGTCCATCTGTGTTGCTGTAAATGGCATTATTTCATTACTTTCTATGGCTGAGTGGTATTCCATTGTATACATGTACCACATCTTCTTGTCCATTCGTCTGTTGATATGCTGCTTCCATCCTTGACTATTGTAAAGAATGCTGCTATAAACACGGAGGAGCATGTATCTCTTTAAATTAGAGCTTTGTCTTTCCCAGATATGTGCCCAGGAGAAGGACTGCTGGATCACATGGTAGCTCTGGTTTCAGTTTCTTAAGGAACCTCCTTCCTGTTCTCCCTAGTGGCTGCACCAATTTACACTCCCACTAACAGGATAAGAGGATTCCCTTTTCTTCACAGCCTCTCCAGCATTTATTGTCTGTAGATTTTTTTGATGATGGCCATTCTGACCAGAGTGCGATGGTACCTCACTGTAGTTTTGACTTTACAGATTTAGATTTTTAACATATTCTGGAAACACCCTCACAGACACACCCAGAAATGATGTTTGACCAGCTAGCGAGGCTTCCCCCAACCCAGTCAAATTGAAACAAAATTAACCATCTAAGAGAGGAAATCAAAATTGAACTCAATATTTCCACAGGTCAGGGTAAGCCTGGAGCCCGGCTTCCTTTCTCTTGCAAGGGCTGAGCTTGGCAATCCAGGGCTGGGCTGTCTCATCCAGAACCATCACCACCCAAGACCATGGAGCTCTTGGAGCGAGTCTGGTCTGACCTGAGGTGTGTTTGAGGGTCAAATATACCCTGGATTATGAAGATAATTTTTATTTAGAAAATTTCAAAACAAGAAAATATCAGGGATTTCCTTGGTGGTCCAATGGTTAAGACTCTTTGCTTCCAATGTAGGGATTGTGAGTTCGATCCCTGGTCAGAGAACTAAGATTCCACATGCTGCCAAAAAGTAAAATAAAGAAATAAATTAATTTAAAAAATAAAAAGAAACTGCTGCTGCTGCTGCTAAGTCTCTTCAGTTGTGTCCGACTCTGTGCGACCCCATGGACTGCAGCCTACCAAGCTTCTCCGTCCATGGGATTCTCCAAGCAAGAACACTGGAGTGGGTTGCCATTTCCTTCTCCAATGCATGAAAGTGGAAAGTGAAAGTGAAGTCGCTCAGTCATGTCTGACTCTTAGCGACCCCATGGACTGCAGCCTACCAGGCTCCTCCATGCATGGGATTTTCTGGGCAACAGTACTGGAGTGGGGTGCCATTGCCTTCTCCCATAAAGAAACTAGGTTTTAAAAAAGAAAATATTTCAACAATAATTTTTGACTACATGTTGAGATAAAATTATATTAGTCTATTGTGTTAAATATATTGTTAAAATTAATGTTAAATGCACATGGCTACTGGGAAATTTAGTATGACATCTGTGAATTGCACTGTTGTCTATTGAACTGGCCCTGATCTAGAAGGAAACTGAAGATCCCCATTCACACCTTTTTTGAATCTAAGACTCCAGCAAGGAAAGGCCCTGGGGGGCTTCCAGAGTTTCCACTGGAAATGTCAGGTCCTCCTGGTTGTCCAGAGTCAGAGACACCCAAGCAGGTGCTCCTTGACTCAAAAATGTGCCTCCCACAAGGGGCCTTCTCAGAAGGGCCTTGGATAAGGCCGCCTCACAAAGCCCCAAGCCTGCCTTCCAGTGCCTGGTTCTCCTTGTACTCTGTGGTGTATCCTGAAAAACCTTGCTCGCAAGTTCCGAGGGGGCTTTTCCTGGTGCAGGAGTCCTCAGGGCTTTAAATGTCCATCCACTGTTATTGTTGTTCAGTCTTTGAGTTTCGTCCAATTCTTTGTGACCCTATGGACCGCAACACAGCAGGCTCCCCTGTCCTTCAGTATCTGAGTTTGCTCAAACTCATGTCCATTGAATCCGTGATGCCATCCAACTATCTCATCCTCTGTCACTCCCTTCTCCTCCTGCCTTCAATCTTTCCCAGCATCAGGGTCTTTTCCAATGAGTCCGCTCTTCACATCAGGTGGCCAAAGTATTGGAGCTTCAGCTTCAGCATCAGTCCGTCCAGTGAATATCCAGGGTTGATTTCCTTTAGGACTGACTGGTTTGATCTCCTTGCTCTCTGAGGGACTCTCAAGAGTCTTCTCCAGTACCACAGTTTGAAAGCATCAATTCTTCAGTGCTCACCCTCCTTTATGGTCCAACTCTCACATCCGTATATGACTACTGGAAAAACCATAGCTTCGACTATATGGACCTTTGTTAACAAAGTAGTGTCTCTGCTTTTTAAAATGCTGCCCAGGTTTGTCATAGCTTTTCTTCCAAGTGTCCTTTAATTTCATGGCCACAGTCACTGTGCTCACCAGGACATCAGAGTCAGCAGAGAAATGGCCCCATTGTCTTCACAGCCTGGGACACAAGGTCTGAGTTAGTTTTACATTTCAAGAGTTTGGGGGCAGATTTTTCAGCATCTGTCTGTCCTCAGCAATGCACTCTGGTAAAATGGAAAAGTCTGTCATGTCCACCTGGGATTAGGAATGGAAATACTTATTGTCTCTTTTCTAGACTGATCCACAGAGAGGGCTCCCTCCTGTTGTTCCCCAACATCCATTTTCATCACGTCACCTCCAACCTCGATCGTAATAAAAGTCTGTCAGTGTTTCCCCATCTATTTGCTGTGAAGTGATGGGACCGGATGCCATGATCTTTGTTTTTTGAATGTTGAGTTTTAAGCCAACTTTTTCACTCTCCTCTTTCACTTTCATGAAGAGGCTCTTTAGTTCCTCTTCTCTTTCTGCCATTAGGGTGGTGTCATCTGTGTATCTGAGGTTGTTAATGTTTCTTCAGCAACCTTGATTCCAGCTTGAGCTTCATCCAGCCTGGCATTTCACATGATGTACTCTGCATAGAAGTTGAATAAGCAGGGTGACAATATACAGCCAAGATGTTCATGATCATGGGAGATCTCAAAAAATATGTGTAATTTGTGTACCGGGAGTACGAGAGGGAGCCTTTTAGCAAGAGGCCTAATTCATTTAACTCAGGGAAAATAAAATCAATTTTCAATAGGCAGCTTTAAGACTTCCAAAGTGTTGGATTGAGGATCTTACTCAGTAATCATCTGTATTATGTCATATCCGGGCTCTGGGCCTTCCAGAGTTGGGGGGTGGGGAGGATAAGGTCTGTGGCTGGTGGCAGGGGGCTGCCAGTGGACTGGGGCTGTTCGGCTGGAAGGGAGCCAAGAAGTTCATTTCCTTCCATCCATTTTGCTAACAGTGGCTGCTATGATGTTCCACCCGAGTCCCTGCCCTCTGCACCTCCTACCACTCTGAGATCCCTCCTAGAGGCTCCATTTGGGCTCATAGATGCTTACAGCTTCTGCTCCCAGCTTCTGTCATCAGGATTCCATATCTGGCCCATTTTTACAAAAAACAAATGCCACCGATAGGCTGGCCTTGCCACCCCAGGCATTTTGTTACTCTTACTTTGTTACTCTCAGTTTTGGTTTCATCATCACTTAACAATCATTTATTAAAAGAGCAGGCACAGTCTGCATCCACTCCAGCGTTCTTGCCTGGAAAATCCCATGGACTGAGGAGCCTGGCGGGCTACAGTCCATGGGGTCACACAGAGTCGGAAACGACTGAAGCGACTTGGCACACACAATCTGCACTTGCCTTCTGAGATGGCCCACACTATAAATATGCTTCTCACCTAAAAAAATAAATAAAAAAAATAAAAGAGCAGGTACATGCGCCAGGCTTAGGGCTAAGTGTGGACCAGGAAGGCAAGCTTTTTCTGGGTCTGCACGTGTGGACAAAATTGGTTGATTTGGATTTTTAATAAAAGCCCTCATTGGTTGAATTCATTGTTCCTTTTTGTTTCTTTCATCTTCATGATAACTGAGTGCAAGTCCAGTCCTAATATTCATGCTGGACCTCATCTGCCTTCAGCACCACATTGCTTTGAAATCTTCCCCCATGGTCCTGAGATGGCGGCACCCGGCCTTGGAGGGTCTGCCCTTCCTTCTCCTTGGTGTCCCATCCCAGAGCAGGGCCATGGCCAGACACGCAGTTTCCTCCGCCTCTGAGCCGGCCTGTGGCTGTGTGGATACAGCAGAGACCCAGTTTCAGCTGACAGTCTCACTCTGCAGGGCAGGAAACAAAAGAGTGATTCAGTTCTTGCGAAAACCGGTCAGATTTCCACCCAATCGTTTTCCTTCTTGAAACCACTTTTCATGTTTCCATCCCAGAAATGAATTAGAAGGAAAATGAGTTGTTGCGGATGTGCTTGGCATGGCTGGTCCCCCACAAGTGAGTGCGTTCTTGCGTGAAGCTGTTGATTTCAGTTTCTAGGGTTTTTGGATGTAAAACAAATGTTTGATGTATTGTGTATTATCTGCCCTGTTATAATTAAACAGCCTCTCCCTGCTTTATTTGGAGAAGTACTTCATGGATTGGTATATATAGAGTCCTTGGAAAGCTGCTTTTACATAAGTTTAACACAAGAGAAAATGGTCATGAGCCTTCGTTTGGATTTCTTGATGCCTGTTCCTCCCTGCAAGTTCCAGAAACTGCTGCTTCTTGCTGGCTTTTAGGTGATGGCCACGTCCAGTGATGGCCCAGTGCACATGGGCATCAAGATGAGTCTCCAATTTGGATAAAATAGCAGACTCCACTCTGTTCTTCTGTAACACCATCCTGGGCACAATTGACTAAGAGCCACATATGTACCAGAAGCTAGTCACAGTGTTTAACATGTGACTTCCTGTAATTCTAAATATGTTTTCTATCATCTACTTCTTTCTTTTTAACGTTTTATTTTATACTGGAGTATAGCAGATGGGGCTTCCCAGGTGGCGCTGGTGGTAAAGAATCTGTCTGCCAATGAAGGAAACATAAGCAACATGGGTTTGATCCCTGGGTCACGAAGATCTCCTGGAGGAGGGCATGGCAACCCACTCCAGTATTCTTGCCTGGAGAATCCCAAGGACAGAAGAGCCTGGTAGGCTACAGTCTATAGGGTCGCAAAGAGTGGGACACGACTGAAGCAACTGAGCCCTCATGCACGCATAACTGATTTACAATGTTGTGATAGTTTAGGTGGACAGCAAAGGGACTCAGTCATAAATATATGTGTACTGATTCTCCCCCAATAGCCCCCTCCCATCCAGGCTTCCACATAACACTGAGCAGAGTTCTGTGTGCTATACAGCAGGTCCTTGTTGGTTATCCATTTTAAATACAGCAGAGTGTACATGTCCATCCCAAACTCCCTAAGTATTCCTTCCCCACATCATTCTCCCATGGCAACCATAAATTCATTCTCTGTGAGTCTGTATCTGTTTTGTAAGTAAGTTCATTTGTATTATTTCTTTTTATATTCCCCATATAAAGGATGTCATATGGTATTTCTCCTTCTGTCTTACTTCACTCAGTATGACTCTCTCTAGGTTCATCCATGGCGCTACAAATGGCATTATTTCATTCTTTTTAGTGGCTGAGTAGTATTTCATTGTATATATGCACCATCCACTTTCTTCTGCTGCAAAGTGGGGATGGATGCTGGATTCCGGCCAGGCCTAACCACCTGGAATTCACTCTTCACGCAGCTCAGAGGGGCCTAATTCATGCTTTTTGCCCAAATGTTGGTCCATCCAGGCCCATGTTTACCAGGACCCCAGGTTAGGCCAGGCCTGAGCTGGGACACCTCTGCAGTCAGCATCCCACTGCCCCTCTGGTCTAGCCTCACCACTCAGCTGCATCTGGACATCAGCTTCTGCCTTTGCTTTCCAAGACAATGCCGATGCTGCAGTCATATTCCTCAGGGTTTGCTGCGAGACAGAGCCCACATGAGCTGGTTAAAGCAAAAGGGGGTTATGACAGGCTGTAAGGTGGCTTTCAGGATGCTAGGGAGAGCAGGAGCAGACTCCAGGAGGAGCAGACCTCCAGAGCTGCCCAGCAGACCCAGCTGCACCCACGGTGACCAGGTGGGGCTGCAGGGCCTGTGCTCAGCCCGCACCTGCTGCTCCCAGTCCACACACCCACTCTCCTCACACAGCCACGCAGGCGTTGTGGCCACATGACTGGTTCCAGATGAAATCTCCCCACTCTGCATCAGAGGGTGGACCTGAAGTGATGCCAGCTTCTGGCCGGATGTGGCCAACAGGAGGCACTGGGGGAGGCAGAGGAAGGAGCCCCAGGCCTGCCTCCAGCAGCAGCTTCACCCGCTCTGTCATCACCTCCTAGAAGCCTGCCAGGTGAGCGCAGCCCCCTCGTTCTGTAACACCTCCTCCTCTTAGATCCCAGATAATGGAATTGTCTCACTAAAAAACCTGATGGGATTCACAAAAAAGCTGTTAGAATTGATGAGTTTAGAGAAGCTGCAGCATACAAAATCCAGACATAAAAATCTTACATACCTATATCCTAGGAACAAACGATTGGAAATTGAAATGAAAATCAATTTCATTTAATATCACATCAGCTATATTAAGTACTTACCAATACATCTGACTGAAGATGCAAAAGATCCGTGCCCTGAAAACTGCAAAACCTTGCTGAGGGAAATCAAAGAAGATTTAAATTGATGGAAATATAGACCTTATTCATAGGCTGGAAGGCTTGATTATTTTCAATTGATCTATACATCCAAAACAGACCCAATCAAAATCCAAACAAACCTTTTTTTTATTTTTGTAGAAGTTAACCAGCTGTTTCTAAAATGTGAATGGAAACACAAAGGACCTAGAATAGGCAGAACAACTTAGAACAAACAGAGAATTAATGCCACTGTGCTGTGCTTAGTCACTCAGTCATGTGACCCCATGGTCTGTAGCCCACCAGGCTCCTCTGTCCATGCGGATTCTCCACGTGAGAATACTGGAGTGGATTGTCATGCCCTCTTCCAGGGCATTGTCATGCCCAACCCAGGGATCGAACCCAGGTCTCCTGCATTGCAGGCAGATTCTTTACTGTCTGAGCCACCAGGGAAGCCCAAGAATGGAGTGGGTAGCCTATCCCTTCTCCAGGGGATCTTCACAACTCAGGAATCGAACCGGGGTTTCCTGCACTGCAGGCGGATTCTCTACCAGCTGAGCTACCAGGAAAGCCAGACTAATGCTACCTGGTGTCAATAATTATTACAGAGCTACTAGATCCCCTGGAGGAGGAAACTGCATCCCACTCCAGTATTCTAGCCTGGAGAATTCCATGGATGTAGGAGCCTGGTGGGCTATAGTCCGCAGGGTCACAAAGAGTTAGACATGACTGAGCACAGAGCACAGCACAGCATACTAATTACTATACTAATTATTATAGAGACAGTGTGTTACTGGCATAAACATTAGCAAACAGAATAGAGTTCAGAATAGACCCACCATATATAGACACTTTATTAATAATCTTGACAAAGGGACAGAGACAACCTACATTAATGTGGTTATAAATTATAACCCAGCTCGGAAAATGCTGACAAACTTCTTTTGAGAAACGGAAATTCCTTTTTAATGGAGTTGCATTTGTCTACTATTTACCTTAAGATTTCCACATTTTACAAATTTTTTTCCAGCTCAAATTCACAAAAATATAGTTTAAGGCATCCTCTAAAAGCTTTGCCTTTCACATTTTTGTCTTTATTTTGCCTGGGATTGTATCTCCTGTTACAAGAAAGGAAAAGGGGTCTGGGGTGGTGGGCTGGCTGGTCTGTCCCCTTCTTGGATTTGCAGTGCCCCCTCCATCTTCTCTCCAGACGAGAACCTAGCAGCTCTTCTGGACCTAATATCCACATAAATCTGGTAAGACTGTCTGAGAAGTCTGAGACTGTCTGAGAAGGCAATGGCACTCCACTCCAGTACTCTTGCCTGGAAAATCCCATGGATGGAGGAGCCTGGTAGGCTGCAGTCCATGGGGTCGCTAAGAGTTGGACACGACTGAGCGACTTCACTTTCACTTTTCACTTTCATGCATTGGAGGAGGAAATGGCAACCCACTCCAGTCTTCTTGCCTGGAGAATCCCAGGGACGGCAGGGCCTGGTGGGCTGCTGTCTAGGGGTCACACAGAGTCGGACATGACTGAAGTGACTTAGCAGCAGCAGCAGTGGTAAGACTGCTCTATTCTGGGTATTCAGTTTTTGACATTTTCTATCAACTTCCTGTGGCAACAGACCAGCACCCTCTCCTCCACCTCCCTGAACTTGGGGCCTTTTCTCTCCCCTTTTCATAGCTTACTGCTAGTTCCTCTCATACATCCTATAGTTTTCTTACCTCTTTTCTCCATTCTAGAAGATTTTCTCAAACTACTGCCCAATTCCTCTGATAAATTTATTAATAAGGGTGCCTCATTTTTTACTTTCCAGGAGCTTTGTTGTTTTCTCTCCATTCCTGCTCTGGAGCGTCCTGTCCCTGTCAAGGCCACACTTCACTCTGTGGCTGGAAGGAGACAGAGGGACCCAGCTGGGGGACCTGGGGAATTCAGGCAGATAAACAGCTCAGAGCAACTCTGTCCCATAAGATACAATGCGACCCAATTATGTCATTTTAAATTCTTTCATAGATACAGTTTAAAAGGGGAAAAGGAAAGAGGTTGGAATTTACTTCAATACAGCATTTTCTTTAACCCACTAAATCCAATACATTTCATTTCAACATATTATAATATTACCTAGACAGAATTTCAACATATATTATCAGTATAGAAACATATTAATGAGCTTTTTTCCATTTCTCAGTGTGTCTTCACTACTGGGTGTGTAATTTATACTTCAGCTCACCTGGACTCGCCACATTTCTTTTGTTTTAAACTTTTTATTTTATATTGGTGTACAGCTGATTAACAATGTTGTGATCGTTTCAGGTGTATAGCAAAGGACTCAGCCATACATATACATGTATCCATTCTCCCCCAAACCCTCCTCCCATCCAGGCTGCTACATGATATTGAGCAGAGCTCCCTGTGGAATACAGTAGGTCCTTGTTGTCACCCATTTTAAATATAGCAGTGTGCACATGTCCATCCCAAACTCCCTAGCTATCCCTTCCCTCCATCATCCCCCCGGGAACCATAAGTTCATTCACTACGTCTGTGTAGACTCATCACATTTCCAGTGCCCAGAAGCTGCACAAGGCTAGTTCGGGCCGGGATTGGCAGCTCAGGTCAGCTGCAGGCTCACTTCAAAGTTGCCCTGGATCCCCCAGAATGCCGTCCTGTCTTTGTGGAACTTACCCCCAGCTCTGACCACCCTCCTGGACTATCACTCCTTCCCAGATCCCTGTCAGTTGGGCCTGCTGGCCTTGCCTTGGACACCAAATATACCAGTGCATTTGCTCTGTATTTAAACCCTTTGAAGGCGCTGGTTCCCCAGGGCTCACCCAGTCTGTCTCTTTACCAGGTCTGGTTCTGATTGTCATCCTTGGGTTCCCTGTACACCCCAGCCTCACTGCCCCAGCCTCCAGACCCTGGGCTGCTGCACAGCTGCCCAGTTGCTCAATCTGGCTAGAAATGCTGTGGCCTGAAGTTTTCAGGAAGGGCCAGACGGGGCTTAGCCCTAACATTCTGAGTCTGGACCTGGCAGGTGACCAGGTTCTGCCCAGCCTCTAACTCTGGTGTGGGGCCTCCCAATTCTGGTCACAACTGGCTCAAGAACTGGGGTGGGCTGGAGGCTGTTGTGTCCAGGGCCAGCACTCTGCCCCTCAGTGCTGGTGGAGAGAAGGCAGAGTCTGGAGGAAAGCGGCAGCAGGAGGCGGGAGACGTGGCCCCAGGCCAGGCATCCAGAAAGCCCCGCCCACCCAAGCTCTGAGGGAGGGGCCAGGCAGGTGTGCCTGGTGACTCAGCCCTGGGCCCCACTGCCCTCTGGATGACTTACAGCTCACACAATAGACTGATTGTGTCGCTGCCTTTAACTGCGACTTCCATTGCTACCCAGGGACTCAGCCCAGGGACCTCGAGGGACAGAGAGACGGCTGTGAGAGAAGCCTTTGTGTAAATCTGTCCTCAGGAAGGACCCGGGGTCATGGAGAGCAGGGAGGCGGGGAGGAAGAGAAGTGGGTCTGACGGCTGGTCTGTGGGTGTCCAAAGTGACCGGGAAATCTCATCCAGTCGGTGTGGATCGGCTGTACCTTTTAACTGGGTTTTCAGACAAAGGACCTTGAAATCTGAAGTCTAAGAGGGGGTTAGCAAGGTCCCAAGATACTGCAATGATTTTTAACCTAGTGGATAATTTGAATGTATTTCCCGTTTTTATCGCCCATTGTCATGTGCAAAGACCTACTTGAGACTGCCCCTGGGAAACCCTGCAGGGTCTTGCTCTGTTTTAATTTTTTTCAATTTTTAAACTTCTAATTTTGTATTGAGATACAGCCGATTAACAATGCTGTGGTAGTTTCAGGTGAACAGCGAAGGGACACAACCTATACATATGCATGTATCCATTCTCTCCCACACTTTGCTCCCATCCAGGCTGCCACATAACATGGACCAGAATTCCCTGTGCTGTAAGTAGGTCCTTGTTAGTTATCCATTTTGAATATTTGCCCTGTAGGCTTAAAAAGAGTCGGACATAACTGAGCGACTGAACACAAGCACAAGGTACAAGATGCCCATTTAAGGCTGTGGCCCTGGCAGGACTCGTGTGGGAAGAAGCCCTGCAGAACGGGCCACCTTGGAGGCTGGCAGCATCTAATGAGGTGGAAACCACTACAGGCCTTCAGGAGCAGAGAAACAGCCAGTGGGCCCTTGGAGTCCATAGGCACTGCCTGGAAGGGGACAGCGGCACGGCAGAGGCGGAGCTTAGAGCCGTCCACCCTCGGAGGCGGTCTCAGCTGGAACCTAGTTGGTGGATGTCTGGGCCGGGACTTCCCCCATCATAAAAATCCCCCAGTCCAAACGGTGAACCCAGATTCCTCTTAGGAAAGTTATGGCAGCATTCTTGGGGATGACAACAATTTCTTTTCTTAAGCCTAGGAAGATTTTTGAATTAAATATGTATATTTGTTTATTTTTATTTATTTTGGCTGTGCTGAGTCTTCATTGCTGCACACAGGCTTTCTCTAGTTGGGTGAGCGGGGACTGCTCTTCATTGCAGTGCACAGGCTTCTCATTTCGGTGGCTACTTTTGTTCCAGAGCATGGGCTCTAGGTCAGCAGGCTCAGTGTTGTGACTCACGGGCTTAGTTACTGTGCAGCATGTGGGATCCTCCTGGACCAGGGATTGAACCTGTGTCTCCTGCATTGGCAGGCTGACTCCCAACCACTAGACCACCAGAGAAGCCCAAATATATAGCCGTTTAATTGAATTAAATTATAGCATTACTATTTTTGAAATAAAATCTGTACATATTGGGTTAATGTATTTACAAAATTTGAGAATTTGGCCTGTTGATTTAAAATGTATAATTGATTTTAAACTTTTGAATTTAGGTTGGAGTCAGTAAATATATAAACAGCATTTAAGACAGCTGAGGGCTTAACCATAGTTAATTAGATTTTCAAGGATTACTTAAGTACTTGGAAAGGTTTGCTAATTATATAACTTAAGCACTTAAGGAAATTTGATTAATAAATATATAAATGCAATTTTAAATACTTAAAGTTTATTTAATTCAATTTTTTAAAATGAAAATAGACATTAATCAAAGTAATTAAAAGGAATTGCTCAATGTTGAGTTTGAAAATAGAATAAGATTTGTAAGTTGGATTTTAAAATTTAAGGAAGAACCAGGATTTGGTAACTATTTTTTTTAACTGAACTAACTTCCTTTTGAATAATCTTTCTTTTCTATATTCAAAAGCCTTAAGAACACAAAAATATCCCGCTGTGAGCCTCATACTTCTTAGGGAGACGGGAGCCACCATGCAGATATCCTACCGCTATTTGGGTCACCAAATCTATGTACCAGCTGTATCCACCGTTCCCTTCTCTTTTCAGGTACCAACAGAGTCTGGTTCCCTCATCATTGTACAGTCCCCCCCTCCCCTGCTCTCTTTACCCTGTCTCCACTGGGGGGCCTTCCCCACACAACCAGCTCTGCGCTAATCTGCACACAAGCCAGCACAGGGGCCAGCATGCAATAATTGGT
This sequence comes from Bos grunniens, assembly GCF_055505025.1. NCBI lineage: Eukaryota > Metazoa > Chordata > Mammalia > Artiodactyla > Bovidae > Bos > Bos grunniens. Next base: position 61,867,100 of record NC_141175.1, on the reverse strand, counting down.
AAAAATGTATTCTATGCATTACACCTGTGGATTAAGATACATAAAAATTAATCTTTCAAGATAGTACAGTGCTGAGTGTTCTTGTAATTGCCAATGAGGATATGTGGACACTGAAATGTAAGCTTCCACAGGCAGTTGTGGACGTGAGACCAAGTTCTAATGGTGTGGCATTTTCTCCAAGCCTTATAAAAGTGTTACAACTGCCATATGGATTAGGATGGCTGCTATCAGAAAACTACAAGTGTTACGAGAATGTGGAGAAATAGACTTCTCCCCTGCTGATGAGAATATAAAATGGTACAGCCACTGTGGAAATAGTATGGAGGTTCCCTGCCAAATTAAAAATAGAAAACTATCTGACCACATGATCTGACAGTTTCATATCTGGGTATGTGCCCCAGAGAATTAAAAGTGGGATACTGCACACCCATGTTCATAGCAGCACTATTCACAATACACCAAAGGTGGAAGCCCCCCAAGTATCCATCAACTGATAAACAAATAAAATACAGTATATACACACAGTGGAATATTGTTGCTACTCGTGTCCGACTCTTTGCGACCCCATGGACTGCAGCACGCCAGGCTTCCCTGTCCTTCACTATCTCCTGGAGTTTGCTTAAATTCATGTCCATTCAGTCGGTGATGCTATTATGCAGCCTTAAAAAGGAAGGAATTTCTGACACCTGCTACAAGATCGATGAATTTTGAGGACATTATGCTGAGCAAAATAAGCTCACAAAAGGACAAATACAGCATGATTTCATTCTTATGAGGTCCCCAGGGGAATCAAATACAAAGAGACAGAAAGTAGATGGTAGGGGCCAGGGGCTGGGGGAGAGTTTCAATTTTATATGAAAAAGAAGTTTTGGAGATGATGGTGGGAATGACTGTACAACAATGTGAATTTATTTAGTGTCACTGAGCCAAACACTTAAGAATAGTGAGGCTGGTAAAGTTATCAGTATTTTACCACAATTTTAAAAAAAACTCACAATGGTCACAGGCCACATTTAGTGCCTAGTTTAAAGGATTTTTCGGGGCTTCCCTGGTGGCTCAGATGCCAAAGAATCTGCCCACAATGCAGGAGATTTGGGTTCCATCCCTGGGTCGGGAAGATCCCCTAGAGAAAGGAATGAGAACCCACTCCAGTATTCTTGCCTGGAGAATTCGGTGGACAGAGCCTGGGGGGCGACAGTCCATAGGGTCACAAAGAGTCAGACACGACTGAGTGACTAACATACACTTAAAGAATTTTCCAGAGATTCTGTGGAGATTAGACAGATATGAAATAATAGCTCTACTGAACGAGACCCTAGCTCATTCCCAGATGACATGTGATCTTATCAGAGATGGAGACACAGGGGCCTGATGGTCTGTCCCATTCAAAGTATGCATGAAATCAAAGTACCCCTGGGACCAAGAATATACTCTCTAGCCAGCAAGTGACTGTGCCAAGGCCTCCCTTAGAGTGTTTTTAAGGTGTGTTTGGTTTAACTGTCATTACACCAGAGAGAAGGATGTGACCTTTGTATTTTATTCTTGTTGTTCAGTAGCTAGGTCCTGTCTGACTCTTTGAGATCCCATGGACTGCAGCATGCCAGGCTTCCCTGTCCTTCATTATCTCCCGGAGCTGGCTCAAACTCATGTCCATTGTATTTTATAGGTTCTCTTTCTCTGTTGTTAATCAGTCAACAGATATTTGCTAAGAACCTATGACATACAAGGAGCACAGTGCTAAGAACTTTGAGAAAAGTTTTTAGGTTGAACCTTAAGACACTGCCAACATTCAACCATTTGACCTGTGGGGAAGAAAGGCAATTTCATATTGTTCAGCCTAAACTAGTCTGATGGGAAAGAACTGATACAGAGACACAGAAATGCTGGCTAGCAGCCCGCACAGACAAACCTGAGGTCCTCCGAGAGAGGCTTTTTGACGAGGAAACCAGGTGAGCTTGGGACATGGGTCTGATGGGCAGAGTCACTTGAGTTACAAAAAATGGTCGCAGAGGGAGGCAGAGTGCCAGGTACAGGCTGTGTGTGGAATTGTGAGAACGCAGTTTGGATCAGGAGATGCTGAGGAGCAGAGAGTTGAGGGCAGTGGGAGCACGCCTGGATCTAGAGTCTGGACAGCCACGGCTCCATGGGGAGGAGGGAGTGGATGGACCTAGGAGTGAAGTGAGGACATGGAAGCCCATGTCCAGGAAGGATGAGCGGTTGAGGGAAGGAATTAGGGAAGTCAGAGAGGCTAGCAGTTCCCACTTAGTGCAGCAGAGCACAGGGGGAATAGGGAGCAGAGCATCATGTACCAAGGGTAGGGGAGAAAGAGGTGGTGCGAACTGGAGTGGGGGTGGCGTACTGCCCGAGAAAGGCAGGAGCAAGTGATTCAAGTGAGGAGGAGAAGGATGGGAACAGATGGAGGTAGGGCTGGGTTGTGCTCAGTCACTCAGTCGTGTCCAACTTTTACCACCACCAATGTCCTCTTTCATTAGGATCATTTAGCAGGTTATACAAGGCTCTAAGCATTTTACATTATTGTGCAAAGCAGCTCACCTTCTCTACATGAACGATGTTTATCAGGTCTAAGATTGTCCCTAAATGACTGGCAGCAGCTCTGCATGCATGCATCTGAGACTGTGAAGGTGCAAAAATTTCAGGACTCAGCAAAGATCACACCACTGGAGAGATCTGGGTCAGGCTCAGGCTTACATCCAGTGTGGACACCAAGGTCGCAGGGTTCGAAGAGCAGAGAGGGAGCACCACTTCTTCCTTGGCCTTGAGGCTTCCACAGGTCCTGACCTATTCTTGGAAAGCCCCAGGTCCTCAACCATCAGTGGGAGCTCAAGTACAAGGCTCTGGTCCTCTGGTTCCCAACTTTGTTGTAGAACCCAGTCCCCAAGCTGAGGTGACTTAGTTACTCAGTTGTGTCTGACTCTGTGATTCCACGGACTGTAGCCCACCAGGCTTTTCAAATGCCCATCCCTGGCCAAGGAGGCCATGCATTTTAAGACACTGTCACAGTGAGCTTTTATATTACTGTGGGGCTCATCCATCTTCAGCAGTGACTTACGGTCAAGTCACAGGATCCCTCAAGGAAGGAACACAGACTCTCCAGTTCACTTGTGAAGCTCAGAGCTGAGCTGGAGAAATGCAAGTGGAGGTACAGGCAAAGAGGATTTTTTTTTTTTAAAGCTCATTCTCGAGTCCTCTGGCCTAATCATGGGCCATGACTTCTGCCAACTGTCCTCACTGGACTGATCAGGCATCCATCCCAGGGGGTGTATAGGAAAAGCATATCAGAACTTCTATTTTTTAATTACACAAAAAGAAAAACTTAATTGTACTAGTATTTAGTGTTGTTTGCTATTTTTACCAATATTATTCAATATTCTACAATACATATAAATGTGTAAATAAATATACAGTTAAAAGAAAAAGCCCATTCTAGTCCTGATGATCAGACATTTCTCTCTAGACGACCCCAGAAAGGGCAGGCTGTAGGGCAGCAGGTGTGCACACAGGGGCGGGGGTCAGGACAGTACCTGCCCTGCAAGGCCCCACCGCCTGGGAAGGTCCAGGAACCCCTGCCCTCCAGGTTGGAACCTGAGCTCTTGAGAAGCCTGTTCTCCTGGCTGGAGCTATCACCCTCCAGGTCTGAGTCACTATATCTGGCCAGGGATACTGTCTGCTGGGAGAAGGTGCATCACCCCATCTTTTATGGTGGCTCAGATGGTAAAGATCTGCCTGCAATGTGGGAGACCCAGGTTTGATTCCGGGTCAGGAAGATCCTGGAGAAGGAAATGGCAACCCACTCCCATATTCTTGCATGGAGAATTCCACGGACAGAGGAGCCTCTGGGGGGCTACACTCCATGGGGTCGCCAAGAGTTGGAAATGAGTGAGCAACTAACACTTTCCACTTTCAAGTTAACATCTACCCCCATGTGATGGTGTCAGGAGGGTAGAGCCCTCATGAGCACCCTCGTCAGAACAGCCTAGGAAAAGCTGGCTCTCTCTGCCATTGCAGGGTTCAGGGTGGATGTCTGCAAATGGGCAGGCCCTGGCCATAGCCTGACCACGAGACCTGGTGACCTCAGACCTCCAGTCTCCAGAACTGTCAGGAATAAATCCGACGTTTCTAAGCCGCTTGGCTACAGTATTTTGTCACAGTGACAGGAGCTGAGACTCAGCATAAGTCTTCAGGACGTTAGTTTCAACTTTTGCCTGACCCTTGATGGCTATTGGTGCTATCAGCTCAGGCTGAGAAGGGTGGGGGGCTTCATTCCACATAACACAGAGAGAACAAAGGGGCTCAGGAGAGGGTGACTTCCAAGGGTGTGGGCTTGCCAGTCAGCTGAGGTGAGGACGCAGGGTGAGGTCGGGATCAAGCGTGGCTCCTGGGCAGGAGAGGCGGTGGCTCCAGGATGCAGAGTCAGCTGGAACCTCCTTGAACACCGGAGGAGGCTGAGTTCTAAGCCGGGATGGGCTGGCTCCGAAACCACGGAGTGAGGACTATGCTCCAGAGGGCCTCCTGGATCCAGGGCTCTGGATGGGGCTCCCGAGGAAGCCGACGGGGATTAGGACGAGGACAGTGTCATGTGGACCACTTGACAAAAGGAAGCCTGACTGGCATCTCCCGTGGTCCTGCGCACACGGGACGACCCTGTCCCGAGCGCCACGCATCAACCCCGCACAACCCTGTGAACTACAGAGGTGAAAGCAGCCCTCCTGACTCGTGAGCCAACACTCAGAACGGCTGGATAATGTGCTTGAGGTCACGGGGCCAGTAAGGATGGCCTGGCCCTTCCCGGGACAGCAGATGGCACCTGGGCCAGGCGTTAGAGCAGAAATACTAAATACACGAGTCGCATACTTGCTGATGAAAAACATTGGATTCTAGGGAGCAGCTGGCCAAAACCAGACCCATATTTATTGAAAAGTAGAATTTTAAAAGAAAACTTTCCAACTCTGTTACACTCTCCATCTGAACTTTGGTCTTACTATTTTGGCATTCTGGTGCTGGGTGGGAGGAATGGTGAATGATCAGATCACGAACCAGTCAGCACATGGAAACCAAAGACACAGCAGTACAGCACCACAAATGCTTTGGAAACGGCATATCTTCAGGAGATATCAAGGAAGGGAACTGCAAGACGTGTCCAGTTAAGAGTTTCCTTTGAGAGGCACTTTGGGAGAGTAGATGGACAGCTTGAGTGCCCAAGAAACATGAGTTTGTGGCATTCTGCAGAAGCCACATGTGGGGATCCTGGTGGCTCTAGACTGTAAATCACAGGTTCTTCCTGGAAAATGAAGGCACATTTAACGCAAACATATGAGCAGTCACACAGACCACAAACCACCAGGTGTTACTGTCCTCCAATGTCTGTGCAAAGAAGGGAACTGCAAGACTTGTCCAGGGAACCTCTGGGTGTGCAGAAAGGTGACAGCACAAGTGTACCTGGATGGACTGCTGGTGATTCACACTTCAAACCACACAGGGACCCTGCTGGACACCCCTAACCCCTCCTCATGGAACCTCATAGATGCAAATTCTGATCGACCCCAGGGAGCTAGAGATCCCCTCCTCAGTTGTCTGAGATTAAAAATAATTGTCAATTACAACCATAAGCCTTAAAGAGGCTCCTTAAGCCAAAACATGTGTTTGTAATGTGTCCTTTATTTCTTCCTGAATGGCTGTATCAGTTATTTTGGTGTCCAGGCACTCTCAGTATAGAGGGACTCCTGCATGAGGTCCAGGTGGAACTCACAACAGGAAGATCTGAAAGTTGGGAGGAAGTGGGATTTCCATGACAAGGCCCAGGATCTACCTGTTTTGTCTAAGGTGATGGTCTGCCTCACTCACCTAGAGGTCCATTCTTATGTAACTGGGTGCCCCCAACCTCAGATTGTTTAGTTCCTAAGTCGTGTCCGACTCTTTTGAGACCCCATGGACTGTAGCCCGCCAGGCTCTGTCCACGGGATTTCCCAGGCAAGAATACTGCAGTGGGTTGTCACTTCCTTCTCGAAGAGATCTTCCTGACCAAGGATTGAACCCACATCTCCTGCACTGGCAGGCAGATTCTCTATCATTGAGTCACATAAGCCCCATCAATTTCAGGTACCAGACACCAAATTTCTAATTTATCATCAAACGTATAACAAAGGCAACTAAAGATACAATGAACTCGCAGAGAGGAGCCTCCCAAGGCCGGCATTGTTGGGGGGAGGTGTGGTCCTGAAGCCAGACCCTGGGCTTGCCACCTGCTCCAGGAGGCAGCAGCCACACCCTTATGCAATCATCTGGTGACTCACCTTCTCCATCTGTGTGATGGGTATGATCACAGAACCACCTCAAGGAGCTGGGACAAGGATGCTGAGTCCAGCAAAGAGGGGGAGATGAGCACATGTCTGCTGCAAGCCAGTGCTCTCTGGCTCTGTATTCCCAGTGCCCAGCACTCAGAGGGGCTGGACAATGGCTTCCCCAGTGCATGAAAGGCAGGCAGGAGATGGGAAAGGAAAGCTAGAGGAGAGAAGGCTAGCTGATAACAGGCTGGTGACGTATATAATTTCCAAAGAGTAATTTTAAGACCAAACTTGAGATTCTGGTTTCTCTTGGAGTCATGCTAATTAAAATTGATTATTTCAAGATACAAAAATGTGGTCGAAGAAAAAGAAAACACACAAGTAATAAGTTTATTAGAAGTCCTCCTCAAAGCGCTCCCCTGGGGGGACTGAATGCTCAAGCTTATAGGAACCCCTTACCCACTGCTCAGTCCAGGCTTGGCAAAAGATGAACACACACAGGGTCTCGTCATAATACTTTTTTATTACAATATCCAAAAAACTGAGTATGCAGTTTAGGAGGTCTCAAGACCCCTTCCTCAACTGTAGGAATGTGCCATCTCAAGACTGTATATTGGAACTATAAAGGAGTTCAGATGTAAAGAGAAAAGAAAATGCAATTTCTTCATAAACATTCTGTCTCTTACTACCAATCACATATCCTTTTGTAAACCCTGAAAAATTTCCCTGTAAAGCAAATACTATATATATATATATATTTTGTGTGTGCGTGTGTGGGTGTGTGTGTGTGTATGTGTGTGTGTGTGTGTGTGTGTTTGAAGTGTGGGTTGCTCCCCTCCCCAAAGATCACCTGTTTTCCTTAATCATCTGCATTAGTGTCAACAAATGGCTACAGGTACTTATGACTTCGAGAATTAAATACATCACTGTGAGCTTGAAATGAGCCGAAGGGCAAGAGGAAAGAGCACTCTGCTGATGGCACGTTGGGGGGAAATTTCCGAAACCACCGTCTCCCCCAGTCTCTGGCCCCTCTTCTGCAAACCGGCATTCCAGGACCTCTTTTCTTTATTGCAAGCGCAGCCCCAAAGGCACTGGACAGCATCTTCCCTCCCGTCTTGCCCGGTGGTTCCAGTATTGCTAACAGCGCCCAGGGTTGTCCCCGGAGAGCCTGGGAGCCGTGGGAGCGCAAACAACACGGATGGAGGGCTGCTGGGGTCAGGACTGGGGGTCCCCAGGCAGGTGCCGCCTGCTCTGTGGCTCATGGACATAAGGGCAGCTCTGGTGCATCCACACGGCGCCCGAGGTCTGTAAGGGGATCTGCTGGCGCGAGCGGTGTGAATGAACTAAGGCTGTCTCCCACGGAGGAGGAATAAAGTGAACCGACTCGCTCTGTCCACCTCTCATCATGAAAACCAGCCGGGAGGGCCCGGGATGGCAAAGAGTGGGGCGGTGGCAAATAACCGACCTGGACAAAGAGGGGACCAGGCGGAGAGAACGGGGCCTGCAGGAGAGCCCAGCCAGGGCGCCTTCCCGGGGCATCACTGCAGCGCCCGGACGAGGTAGAGCTTCTCCCCGTGCTCGCTGGTGAAGATGGGGGCCTTCTTATAGTGCTCCACCAGCTCGTCCATGGTGTGGAAGCGCCGCTGCCCAATGCAGTAGACGTTGTCCACCAGCTGAACCTTGAAATGCTTGTTCTTCCCTGATGCTTTGAGAGACACGGAGAAGTCACTGGGCTGTAGGGGAAAGAGAACACACGCAGGTTACCACTGGGTTCCGTGCACCGGCTGGGGAGCCTGGGCTCCGGTCCACACCCAGGGCAGCCACCTCCTGATCTTTAGAACCACCCAGAGGCTGGTGAGATGCTCGTGCTCTGGATCGAAGAAAAGTGACACTGAACTTAGTACTTTCGGTGCCAAATGTACTTTCGCTATTTGAAAACGGAGACTTGTTCTGAAACGTACAGTACCGATGCTAACCAATGCACGTTTTTCATTTCCCTAGCTAGTTCTTGGATTTGTAGAAACTGGTCTGTACATAGGCAGTGGCTAGAAATACACTTCCTCTGGCTTCTACCACTATTAGGAGCTCAGCCAACAGCATGGTGCTGGCCCGAGTATAGGCACCAAGGTCAATGGAACAGACAGATGAATGAATACAGAAACTGTGGTATATATATATGCAATTGGAAATGTTACTCAGCTATAAAAGAAAAAGAATGCATGTGAATGAGTCCTAATGAGGTGGATGAACCTAGAGCCTATTATACAAAGTGAAGTCAGAAAAAGAAAGACAAATATTGTGTATTAACACATGTGTATGGAATCTAGGAAGATGGTACTCATGAACCTATCTGCAGGGCAGCAGTAGAGACAGAGAGAGAGAACAGACCTTTGGGCACACTGGGGGAAGGAGAGAGTGGGACGAACTGAGAGGATAGCATGGAAACATATATATTACCATATGTGTACGGGAGCCAGTGGGAGCTCAACCCAGTGCTCTGTGACAACCTAGAGGGGTGGGATGCAGAGAGAAACAGGACGGGGCTTCAGAAGGGAGAGGACATATGTACACCTGTGGATGATTCATGTTGATGTGCAGCAGAGACCAACACAATACTGTAGGGTAGTTATCCTCCAATAATTGTATTTTGTTCTATACTTCTCTATATTGTACAATTATAATCTTTGATTTAAAAAAAAGTCAATGGAACAGAATAGAGAGCCCAGAAATAAATCCACACTTTCGGGGTCAATTACTCTGTGACAAAGGAGGCAAGCATATACAACAGAAAAAAGATGGTCCCTTCAATAAGCAGTGCTAGGAAAGGTGGATAACTACAAGGAATGAGATTGGAACATGATGGGTGACACAGACCCGACCAATGAGATGGAAGGAATGTCCCACCCTGCCCCCGTCTCACTGTCACTCCTGTTCTTGCCGTTTCTGAGCCATCCCTTGTCCCTCTCCCTGCTCAACCATTCCTGAGGGTCTCAGAGCACAGAATGGCCACGTGGAGATGCCTCTGCATCCCCAGACTGGATAAGCTCCACTCTCCTTGGCTTTGTTGTTATTGTCGCTCAGTTGTGTCTAACTCTTCGAGACCCCATGGACTACAGCCCACCAGGCTCCTCTATCCGTGGGATTCTCCAGGCAAGAACACTGGAGTGGGTTGTCATTTCCTTCTCCAGGGAATTGTCCCAACCCAGGGATCAAATCCACATCTTCTGCATTGCTACATGGATTTGTTTTCACTGAAAACACCTCCTTGGCTACTGTCCAGCAGAAGACATTCTGACACATCTGTGGGTCAGGGCTGCGTCTAATCCACGGCTGTGTCCACAGAGAGCCCAACAGATAGTGGGAGCTGTATGATCCAGGTCTAAAGTGAATTCTGAGCCCAGACTTTCACCCTTCCCCAAACCAGGAACTCACTGCTGGTGATGACCCATCAACCCAGCCCCTGCTCACATGTCTCCCACCAGGACAAAACCAACAAGCATCCCTTCACTGGTTTTTACACTGACTCTGCAAATGTCTGATCAAAAGTGAACAGATCTTGCAAAATGAGAGACAACTCTATATAAACTAATGACAACTCAGGGAAAGGGGTGTCTAGGAGAACCCAGATCTGGGGTGGGCCACTGGTCCCCAACAGTCACAACTGTCAGCATCACAATATTGTAATTATCCTCCAATTAAAATAAATAAATTTAAAAACAGTATCACAGAGATAGACATATTCAATTAGTTAGTAACTGTGTGTCCCTTTGCCCAAAATAGACCAAATAAATCTTTGAGGGGAAAACCTCATCTTATCTCTATACTAAACTCAGGGCCCAATGCCTTGGGGGAAACCCAGAAAACACTGGGGGGATAAAATTTCAGGAAGAGATAGGAAGCTTTAGATCCAATTAGGCTTTGGGTTGTATGTTATTTCCAGAATCACAGCCATTAGAGGATTAGGGGTAGATGTGGGATACAGGGAGAAGGCAACGGCACCCCACTCCCATGCTCTTGCCTGGAAAATCCCATGGATAGAGGAGCCTGGTAGGCTGCAGTCCATGGGGTCGCTGAGTGTCGGACACGACTGAGTAACTTCACTTTCACTTTTCACTTTCATGCATTGGAGAAGGAAATGGCAACCCACTCCAGTGTTCTTGCCTGGAGAATCCCAGGGATGGGGGAGCCTGGTGGGCTGCCGTCTATGGGGTCGCACAGAGTCGGACATGACTGAAGTGACTTAGCAGCAGGAGCAGGGGGACATAGAACTTGAAAATTATTTCCCCAACTTGATCTCTTATGCCCCTTCCCCAAAAAAGAAATGAGTCATCATGAATGATTCATCGGATCAACCAGCCATCAGCGTGCACACTGCTATATTTAAAACAGATAACCAACAAGGACATACTGTATAAAACAAGAAACTCTGCTCAGTGTTTTGTGGCAGCCTGGATGGGAGGGGAGTTTGGAGGAAAACGGATACATGTATATGTATGGCTGAGTTCCCCTTCCATGCACCCGAAACTATCACAACATTGTTAATTGGCCACGTGGTTGTTTAGTTGCTAACTCATGTCCGACTCTTCGTGATCCCAGGGACTGTAGCCTACCAGGCTCCTCTGTCCATGGGATTCTCAGTCAAGAATACTGAAATGGGTTGCCATATCCTCCTCCAGGGGATTTTCTTGACCCAGGGATCGAACCTGAGTCTCCTGCATCTCCTGAATTGGCAGGTGGATTCTTTACCACTGAGCCACCAGGAAAGCCTCATTAATTGGCCATACTTTAATACAAAAAATTTAAAATAGTATAAAAGCAAGAGAGTTCCAGAAAAACATCTATTTCTGCTTTATTGACTATGCCAAAGCCTTTGACTGTGTGGATCACAATAAACTGTGGAAAATTCTGAAAGAGATGGGAATACCAGACCACCTGACCTGCCTCTTGAGAAATCTGTATGCAGGTCAGGAACCAACAGTTAGAACTGGACATGGAACAACAGACTGGTTCCAAATAGGAAAAGGAGTATGTCAAGGCTGTATATTGTCACCCTGCTTATTTAACTTCTATGCAGAGTACATCATGAGAAACACTGGGCTGGAAGAAGCACAAGCTGGAATCAAGATTGCCGGGAGAAATATCAATAACCTCAGACATGCAGATGACACCACCCTTATGGCAGAAAGTGAAGAGGAACTAAAAAGCCTCCTGATGAAAGTGAAAGTAGAGAGTGAAAAAGTTGGCTTAAAGCTCAACATTCAGAAAACGAAGATCATGGCATCTGGTCCCATCACTTCATGGGAAATAGATGGAAATACAGTGGAAACAGTGTCAGACTTTATTTTTTTGGGCTCCAAAATCACTGCAGATGGTGACTGCAGCCATGAAATTAAAAGATGCTTACTCCTTGGAAGGAAAGTTATGACCAACCTAGATAGCATATTCAAAAGCAGAGACATCACTTTGCCAACAAAAGTCCGTCTAGTCAAGGCTATGGTTTTTCCTGTGGTCATGTATGGATGTGAGAGCTGGACTGTGAAGAAGGCTGAGCGCCAAAGAATTGATGCTTTTGAAGTGTGGTGTTGGAGAAGACTCTTGAGAGTCCCTTGGACTGCAAGGAGATCCAACCAGTCCATTCTGTAGGAGATCAGCCCTGGGATTTCTTTGGAAGGAATGACACTAAAGCTGAAACTCCAGTACTTTGGCCACCTCATGTGAAGAGTTGACTCATTGGAAAAGACTCTGATGCTGGGAGGGATTGGGGGCAGGAGGAGAAGGGGACAACAGAGGATGAGATGGCTGGATGGCATCACTGACTCGATGGACGTGAGTCTGGGTGAACTCCGGGAGTTGGTGATGGACAGGGAGGCCTGGCGTGCTGCAGTTCATGGGGTCGCAAAGAGTCGGACATGACTGAGCGACTGAACTGAACTGAACTCAAATGGCACAGAAGGACATTTTAAGTAATCAACTGCACTATTCTCACTGCTATTTTCACATTTACACAAGACTGATCAAGATGAATGTGAGCTGGCCTCAGTGTTATGAGTATTCCCACCCAAGCTGGATGCTGTATATGGTTCTGAAAACAGAACAAAGTAAACAGGTACCGCCCGACACGTGCTCTGCACAGGACGGCCTGAGCATTAGCCCCTTGGCCCCTGTCACGTTGCAGTCAGTTCTGGTGGGTGAAGACTTGAGCAGTCACCATGCCCTGTGTCCAGCAGTATATACACGTTAGCAGTATATACACGTTAGCAGTATATACATGCTCAGCTCTCTCTTGGGGTTTCCGGTTTTCAAGAAGCAATGTGTACTTTCAAGATCTGTTCATTTTTAGAAGCATATATGTTCTGTGCCAAAAGCCTGTGCCTTCTGATAAAGATAGAAGGCGACTTCAGTTTTACGTTTAGGACCAGCCGGGCACTGAGCTAGTTTTAGAGACTCTTTAATCAGTTCATAGACAAAGCAGCATCGTACGGAGGGAGTGCGTGAGACGGCGTGCCTGAGACGGCGTGCGTGGGATGGGGTCACTATGTGATAGACTCAATTTTACTTATGCCCCACAATCAGCAGATGACTTTCTGAATTTGCTTTTCATTTAAGCACCTTAATTTAGCCTCCTGATATGTCTCCTGTACATATGTATTACGGCAGTAAAACTGGTCGCTGTAGCAGAGACAGTAATTTTAATTTTGTGGGCTCCTGAGCAGGAGCTTGAACTTAAGGACATGGGAGGAATTAAGTTTATACCAAGCAGGGGGTGCCGAACCTTCGGAGAACTCTCTGTGCTTCTGATCTATGTACTAAAGTGCACTGTTACACGTCACCAAGTTCTAAAGGAAGCCTGAGGATGAACTGGGCCAGGGCATCTCAATTTGTGCTCCCAAGTCCAGTAGCATCACCTGGGTGCTTGTCAGAAAAAGCGAATTCTCAGGCCCCACCGCAGACCCCCTGAATGAGCAGCTCAGGGGCAGGGCCGTCCAGGGGCTTCAGATGCAGTTTGAGATGAGGTCTGAGTGAACCACACACAGTGCTTTCAAGCAGTCAGGGCCCTGAGAACAAGACAGGAATGTGATTCATGTGCTAAGACGCACCTTGGAGGAGGTCCATGACAAAGCCCACCCCCAGGCTGGGGAAGCCTGTCTGACTCTGTCCTGAGGGGTTTGACCTTGCTCTAGATACTCCCTGCAGGGGCCCCCCTGGGTGGCACAGCCAGCATTCTCTTCCCTTCTCAAGAAGCCAGCCCCCTGGATCTGACTAGAAAAGGGGCTGCTCCAGAGGTGGGGGTAGGGGGCGGGGAGCGGATCCCTGAGAAGTTGGGGCCATCAGTCTTGGTCCTTACAGGCTAAATTAATTTAGCCACACTGGTCTGCACTGGCCATGGGCACTGGGCAGGAAGACTCAGCAACACTCTGAAGCTAAGCATGTCACAGAAACTTGACTGCTGGCTCAACCACACTGAGAAGAGGACTGAAGCCCACGAGCCCAGCATCTGGGGTGGGACTGACTTGCAGTCACTGGCCCCTAGAGGTCGGTGAGATGCCTCAGACACCATCTCCGGTGGGCAAGTACTTTCCTCGCTCGCATCTTGAGACCAAAATGTAAACACTTCTTGCAGAATTTCTCCACAAGTCGAGAAGGAACTGTTTTCAAAGGACAGGCAGTAAAGACTCCTGGCAGTTGAGAGAAGAGGTGGGCTTGCCAGCCTCCAGGAAAGAAATATTTATGGAGAGCCGAGCAGAGCAGAATGCAAACCCTCCTCCCTCCATCTGGGCTCCTCAGCTCATCTCATCGGACAAGGTGTTTCCCCTTCACTGGCTGAGAAACCACAGAAAACTGAAGTCATGTCCGATTCTGTGTGACCTCATGGACTGTAACCTGCCAGGTTTCTCCGTCCATAGGATTTTCCAGGCAAGAATACTGGAGTAGGTTGCCATTTCCTTCTCCAGGGGATCTTCCCAACTCAGGGATTGAACCTGGGTCTCTCACACTGCAGGCAGACTCTTTACCATCTGAGCCACCAGGGAAGCCCCCGAGAAACCACAATCAGGGCAGAAAACATTCGCTGGGAGGGCCGGAGTGTGCCTACTGGGGCTGCGGGCCCCCCACCCCTCGCTCTGGGTCTGCCTGTGCCTGAGTGCTCTTAAAAACAAGGGATACAGTTCAAAGAAACCCTAGCAATTTCTATGTTCTTTTCTCCTCGCTAAGTGACTGCAGTGATCAGCAGATTACTGGGAGCAAAGCCTGAATTACCTCTCTTCTGTAAATGAAAATGGAGCCCTCCAGCCTAGGACACTAGCCTGTTCACAGTCCTTCTGCAGTTATGGCTAACAAGAAATGGAGTAGGAAGACAGAAAGGTTTACACTGGTGCTATTAATACATGTGCCAGCTGTACACACCTTTCTCATATATTAAAATTTATTAGACCCATTTCTTTTTTTTTTTTTAATATTATTTGGCTGCTCTGGGTCTTAGTTGCAGCATGCAGGATCTAGTTCCCTGACCAGCGATTGAACCTGGGTCCCCCACATTGTGAGCTCGGAGTCTTAGCCACTAGACCACTAGGGAAGTCCCAAGATACAGTTATTTTTTTTTTTTTTAATTTCCACTACAGCTTTTAATTCTTGGAGGGAATCATTTCTAACAGGTACTTGTGAATTTACATGCGAGCAGTATATCCATAAAGAAGGCTGAGCATCAAAGAATTGATGCTTTCGAACAGTGGTGCTGGAGGGACTCTTGAGAGTCCCTTGGACTGCAAGGAGAACAAATCAGTGAATCCTAAAGGAAACCATCCCAGAATATTCATTGGAAGGACTGATGCTGAGGCTCCAATACTTTGGGCCCCTGAAGTGAAGAGCTGACTCATTAGAACAGACCCTGATGCTGGGAAAGATTGAGAACAGGAGAAAAAGAAGGTGACAGAGGATGAGATGGTTGGATGGCATCATCAACTCAACAGACATGAATTTGAGCATGCTCCAGGAGATGGTGAAGGATAGGGAAGCCTGGCATGCTGCAGTCCATGAGGTCACAAAGAGTCAGGCACAACTGAGCGACTAAACAACAACAGCAAGTATATCAATAAACATTTACATCAAGGGAGCTAATGATCTGGGGGTTTTTATGAAAATGTTTCTGAATACTGTTACAGATGAAGTATTTGACAGAGTTTTCAGGTGGCTCAGTGGTAAAGAATCAGCCTGCCAATGCAGGAGATGAGATGCAGGTTCGATCCCTGGATTGGGAAGATCCCCTGGAGTAGGAAATAGCAACCCACTCCAGCATTCTTGCCTGGGAAATTTCACCAGAGAAGCCTGGTGGGCTACAGTCCATGAGGTTGAACAGGACTGAGCTACTGAGCATGCACACACTCACACTTGCACTCTAGTTTGAAAGAGCTGTTTTTCAGTTCTCACTGATTTACTGGACACTCATCTCTCTTCATGTTACACTTGCAGCCTGAAGAGAGGTTGTCTGGACCCCTGGTGGCAGCAATCCTGAGCCAGAGGCTACCAAGTCTGACCTGAGTTCACAAGCCCAGGGGTCAATGAGCACAGAGGAAGGGCTGGGCATGCTGGCACCTCCTCTGGCTGCTGCTGGCTCCCAGTCACTCTGAATCTACACACACATGCTGGACAATTGCATCATCAGTGAATGTGGAGAATATTTTCTACGGTCTCACGCAGTGCTGGGATTCAACAGCCGACAGGATGACATACCATGCACTCCAGTGCCGACCTGGCTGCCATGGGGGCAGCACAGCCACGAATGAAGGCGGTTACACCTGTGAGCACAGGCCCTGTCATGGGACCCAGGAGCACAGCTCATAGAGGCTTCCCAGATGGAAAGGAGGAGGAGTGAGGTGTGAATGGTGTGTGTGCCCAGACTGGGCAGGGAGGGGGTACTGGGGGAATGGGGGCAGCTGTACTCTACAATTTTCCAGATGTATGCAAAGGTCCACAGGAGGAGAGAGCAGAGTCTGAGCAGCATGCAGGAGAGAGCAATGGGAGGTCTCCTCCCATTGTGGACCAGGAGGAGCCACTGAGCCGCCCTCAGCCACGTGACTGGGATCCCCCCAGGGCACTCAATGACACAGCCCAGCCGCCTGCACCGCCTCCTTCTGCTCTCACCACAAATCAGGTTTCAGGTAACAAGCAGCCCTCTGTTCCACTTTCTACAGCATCTCCCTCCAAAAAAAGGGGATTCAGCACTCTTCACCTTCTTTTACACATAATACAGCAGAGATAAAACTCCATCCAAAGCCCTTCGTAATAAATGACACAAAAACATAGGGACACAAAATACAGGGAAATAGATGATCTCTTTGGGATCTTTAACATCTTACAGAGAAAAACGGCTTCCTACACCACAGGCTGATGCTTTGCAGACCTCAACCTAGTTGTAAGCTGCCACTTTCTACAGCAACTGAAAAAATAAAACACTGACAGTTTACAGAGTACACAGAAATTTAGTTACTGGTTATTCTTCACTGTAATACAGTTTTCTAGCCGTATCCACAGAATAAGTCTGAACAAATACATAAGGATTTACGATGAGCATTAGATGAGAAGGCAGGTAGGAATTTTGAATTTTCTAGATTTAATGAGATATGGATGGAATATAATGATTAAATACAAAGAAACTGACACTGTTTCATCTTTAGCTGCTAAAGGTAAATGACAATTAGAGGCGAGGAATGAGAGCAAGAGAGGGGGAGAGAGAAAACTCGATATTGAGATGAAAGATAGAAAAGGGCCAAAGCAGGGTCATCTGGTTCATTCACTGGCTGATAAACCATGTCTAACACACGCCTTTGAAATACCCACACATCACTGACCCTGGATATCGTAGGATATGCCAATGCTTTGCTTGTTGTTCTGAAATATATGTCCACCCCTCCCGCCCTCCGCCCAAGCACAGATTTCCCAGAACTCAGATCTTTTTACTTTTCAATACAGAAAAATACGGAATATTTTTAAATGCAAAGTATCAAGCAAGAATCTTGCTCATTTATACTGAAATTGCTCAGGATATTTAAAAAAATGAAATGCATCTTGAAGAGGCACTCTAAAAAAGCAGCTATGCTTACTGAGGAATCACAGGTCCTGCAGTGACCAAAGGTGAGCCCTGAGCACAGACACCTAGAGGAAGGAAAAGGAAACTGAATGGGGATGCCTGTGGGTCCTGCAGAAACGGGACCCCGAAGCTGGGTCAGGCTGTGGAGCTCCAGGATCACGCAGCTTTGAATGGTAGGCTCTCACCTTAGAGATGCCAGAGTGAACAGGGAAAAAGACAACAGGCAGAAAGAAGACGGGAAGGTGCTGGCAGGAAGCAGAGGCAGTGGAGGCAGAAAATGGATAAGCGATGGACTTGTCCATCTGAACGGCTCCTCACGGTTGCAGATGACAGGTGGGCAAACACCTAGTTACGAGCATGAAGACAGCGCAGCCCGCTCGCCCTGCCATCAGGAGAAGAGCAGCAGCATGCCTGAGAGTCCCTGGGTATCTCTTTGGCACAAGACAGGTGTGCACACAGCAGACAGCGCCACGTGTAACAGCGGGTTCCAGCCAGACAAGCAGTCCAGCACACCCTTGGGCCACATGGCAGCCTTCAGGCCGAGCTGGGGCCATGGCAGGGGCAGAGCTAAGCAAGTCCCAGAGAGCCTCTCCCCCACCCCGAGAGCCAGTGGCCCAGCACACGATGAGCTGTCGTAGTGCAGTTTTCTAAATTAAAACAGAAGGAACAAAATGTGGAAAGGCTCCCCCCGCCCCCAATGGTTAAAATAAACAAGCAATACTTTAGTTATTTAGAAAAGGCTTTCTCCTCTCATAACCCGAGACAAATGTAACACTGCTGCTTCTTCAAGTTCCTGGGAGTGGAGTGTAGATGAGAAAATTCCCTTCCTCTACCTCTAAAAGGACCTTGTCCCAAGGTCTGACAGTGACCATGGCCTGTATGTGCTTGTCTCATGGACAAGTCACAGGTTTTCTCTAAGCCAGTGATACTATCTGCCTCCTGCTAAAGACTTTTCCCTTCCCCAGCCCCATAGAGAAGAACCTGGGGGCACTGTCTCCACTCCGGGGGCTGCTTTTACCCCTCTCCTTTCTAAGAAGCCTCTTCAAACCCAACGTTCCTAAATCAGGACAAGAACGAGACTCCTTGACTCTGAATCATCCTTGTCCCTCGATCACCTCCTACTGTGACGGGTTTCTGGTGCTTTCTTTGAGTTTCTGCTTAGGGGGGTTGCAAGTGCTCTGGACCCGATTCTCTGGAGCCTCCTGATCTGTGCACGGAGCAGACTTCATATGAGAACAACTTAATCTGATGTCCTGCCAGAAACCATTGACTGGATGAGAAAAGCTCATTGCCCGGATTTCAGATGCAGCTACTGTCTAAGTCCCATGTGCTTGCCACCACGAGCTGCTGCCACCACTGGGGGGCCGGTTTCCATCCCATCACAGCTGCCCCCCTGTCTGAAGGGAAACCACTTCTGTGGGCTTGAACTCCCTCTAGATCAGTCAATAGGAATCTTGACTGTGCACTTAGTAATCGTAGTATCAACATTTGCAGGGGACAATTACAGTACATAGCATGGGCTGACTAGTCTTACGGGTTGCATTTATACAATTAAACTGAAGTCTATAGGAACCAACAGAAAATGATCATACTGGACTCTATCCTCAAAACTCACACTGGACTCCATCCTCAAAACTTTTGCTTCACTTAAATACACCTGGCAGGTGTATTTAAAAGGACTGAAAAACCAGCTTAGGACCTCCACAATGAAAACACAAAAAGGTACCTGGAATGACAGCCCAGTTCCCCCAGACAGACTTGGCCACACACCTGAAACACAGACCCCAAATCTGTGCTAGAAACAGGTATGCTCCAAGTCGAGAGGCCTCATACCGCTGACTCAACTTGTACACACAAACCCCTCTCTTAACAATTGTCCTTTTCCTTTTTTAGTTCTGTTCCTGAGTGCTTCAAAAGCTTTTCAGAGATAAACTCAGTGGTGCCTGTGGCAGAGACGTACTGAGGATTACACATTTTAAAAAGAAAAACATACCAACCAACAAAAGATTGTGTCAGAAACAGGGTGTCTGCCTTGCTGAGAATATCTGATGCATCTCAGACCCAGAGAGGAAACAAGGTTGGGTCATCAACAGGGAAACCATGGGAGAAAATGATGTTTGGGTCTGCAGGACAGAACAGGGGTGACCACACTCAAGAGGCAGCAAAATCTCCAGAAGCTGAGACACTTTGTACTTGCCATCTCACCTACAAGAACGCACCTTGCGGAGTAGAGATACAGCCGAGGCTGGGCAGTCCAAGTGGATGTCAGCATAAGGTGGGGCTGGGGCCTCAGGACACAGGCTGTATAGAGCATCTGTGTTCATCTTGCTTAACATGAGCCCCACATAACCCTGCTGTCTGAGGCCATTCACACACCTCCACACACTTTCATGCTCTCTGCTTCCTTCCTGTGCGCCACCCACCCACCGAGGGTTCTCTGACCTGAGGAGGAAGCCGTCCTGCACGGCCAGTGCATACCCACACATATGTACATGCCTAGACGTGTGTATACATGCACACCCAGATGTGCACATGCACACACATGCACACCTCTCCACCCACCCCGCCCCACACTCACTGAGCACTCTGTCCTGACAAGAAAGTTGCACACATGCACACACTCTGAGATGCACATCTGTTTACACCCAGACACGTGTACACACCCCTTCACCCACCCTGCCCCACACTCATTAATGACTGTCTTGATGAGAAAGTCGCCCTGCACACCTGGTACACAGGTACAGAGATGCACACACACATGCACACCCCTCCACCCACCAACCCTGTACTCACTGGGGACTTGCTGTTAAGCAGGAAGAAGTTGCCCTATATGCCTGGTACACACACAGAGATGCCCACATATGTGCACACCCAGACACATACACACCCCTCTGCCCACCCACCCCATCTTGCACTCACCGAGGACTCGCTGTCCCGCACAAGGAAGTCGCCCTGAACTCCCCGCGCATTGAGTGCGCACTCGGCCTGGTGGCGAGTCACGTTCCCGTAGTACCACTCGCGGCCTGCGAACCGGCCAGCACGAGCAGGCCCCGCGGGTCCGGAGCCAGCGTGAGGGGCCGGGCCCTCGCTCAGCACCACCACGTAGTTCTTGGGCACCAGGCCGACCTGGCCACGCGCATTGCGGCAGCGCCACCACTCGGGGTCGTTCTCGGGCTTCTCGATCACCTCCATGGTCTCGCCCTTGTCGAAGTTGAGCTCCTCCTCGGTGACCGAGCTGAAAGGGTACAGCGTCTGCACCACCTGCAGCGCCCGCGCGCCCTGCCCATTGCTGAGCGTGGCACCGGGCCGCAGGCTTGAGCCCCCAGGCGCGTCGCCGGCTGCTTCGTCCAGCTCCTCCAGCACATAGTTGGACGGGAACCAGCCCACCTGGCCATTGTAGCTGCCCCGCCACCAGCCGTCGCTGCACTTCTCCATGACGGTGACGCGTGAGCCCTTCACCAGCGACAGCTCGTCCTCGCGCTCTGCTGCATACGCGAACTTGACCACGGCGGGGATGCTGAGGTCGTAGATGCGGTCGGCGCCGCCCCCATTGGCGGGGAACTCCGCGTCCGTGCTGGGCGTGGGGGAGGCATCGCGTGCGCTCGTCTTCCGGCGGGTCCTTCCGAGGCCTGTAGAGAAACAGCAAAGCTCAGCGCAGGGACCAGGTTCAGCTGAGTGGGACCCCGCAAGGGCTCCACGCAGGGCCCCAGCCGAGGGGCAGCGCCTGCACACTGATGCAGAACGGACTTGGCCCCCTGGCTGGTGACCAGCCAGTCACCAACAGAAGTAACAGTGGCCAAATGCCTGAAAGCTGGGAATTACCATATCTCATCTCTGCTTTCCTTTTAAAAAAAAAAAAAGAAAAAAGCCAGAGCACCAGCAAACCATGAGGATAAAACAGTGTAAAGTCTGAAAATGATGAGAGCAGCCATATGCCACTAGGAGGAAAACAAAACAAAAAGGCATCGGTACACAAATATCTTCTGCATCAGGACAGAGGTATCTTCTGTGTTGTGGGTGGGAAATTGGACCAAATGACCTTGAAGACCTTCCATGGCTCTCAGACCCCTCAAGCCTGTCCTGCTCTGCCGGCCACCACCTGTCCTCCACTCTGGGGATACTCGGCACCCTCCCAGGGTGGCAACCCTGGGGAGAAACCCATACCCTTCTCCTTCCTTCCCGTCTTTCAAAACTGCACAGATTTCGCACAAGCAGTGATGAGTGATTTAGAAAAAACAGCGCATGCAGTAAATTTAAGGCAGACTTTTTCATATTCTGGTGGCAAACCCACAAGTGGATCAGAAAATCAGTTTAAGGGGGTCTGAGCAGCCTGTGTGTATGCACTGTCTTCTTTTTAAAAGGAAACAAAACAGAAGATGTCAGAGTGCATCAAACATAGAACGGCTGCTTCGGTTACATGTGTGAGTCAGGGCCAAGCTGTCACCTGAAACATCACTTCCTGTGCATGAGGTGTAATACAGCTTGAAAAGCCCTAGGGTAAAAATGATTTAACCTGCTTAAAATGCACAGAATTCTGCAACCTTGTAGAAGCGAGCCTAGGAAGGAAGGCACGATGCCTGAGTTGGGGACGTGCCCCTGGACTGCGGGGTTGGCTGTGCTTCTTGGGCTTTCCTGAGAGGTGGCCACTTGCCCACCATGCCTCCGAGCTACACCAGCATGGGAGCTTCCACAGTAGGGAAACTGTGGCCACTGGCAGATCTTTGTTTTTTTCCCAGAAGGACAACAATGCACTTCTATGGATAGCTTGTACTTCTTTCTCCCTTAATTCCCTGCAGTAAAGACAGTGTGGGCTTCCCTGGTGGCTCAGTGGTAAAGAACCCACCTCCCAATGCAGGAGACTTAGATCCCTGGGTCGGGAAGATCCTCTGGAAGAAGAAATGGCAATCCACCCAGTATTCTTCCCTGGGAAATTCCACAGAAAGAGGAACCTGGCAGGCTACAGTCCATGGAGTCGCACAGAGTCAGGCATGACTGAGGGACCAAACAGCACACAGCTTGGTTCTGAGAATTTCCTTTGTTCCTACTCCCCTGTTGGGTGGGGAGATCAAAGGAATAAGAGGAGCTGTCATGATGGCCTGGACCATGGGGAGCTGGGCACTGGCTTCCAGAGTGGACCCACCCAGGCTGGCATTCTCTGCCCCAGACACATACTCAGCTCAGCACCACTGTCACTCACTCGCTAGGTGCCTTCCCTCCAAAGGAAAATGGGGCTTGATCCCTGGATGTGCTCAGCACCAGACCCATCAAAAACATGAGCAGCACTGTGAGGTCCTCCTCATGGGCGACTGGGGCCCCCAGGCCTGCGGAGCACACACCCACCTGCCCAGCGCCCTCTCCCTTTGCCGCACTCATCTTCCCAGGGCCTGGGGCCTGGTTCAGGGCGGGCATTCAACTAACGTTTGCCAGTTTAACAACCTCCATTTTCTATCTCACCATCACAAGTTTGTCTGCCTCATCAGTCCTTGCAGACTGATCTCTTCAGGGATACACACCTGGGCTGCCAGGAGAGCTCAGGTTAATTAGGAGCAGCCTGATACCCACCCCTGCCCCCCACCCCTAAGTACGCACTGCTGACCCCTCCATATGCCTTGAGATCCTCCCCTGTCCAGGCACCACATGTCTGTAAGCCAGCAACTCCACGGCCAGGGCAGGAGGCCCTACTCTAGCCAGGCTATGTTCCCGGAACCTGAGGGCACCATTTCCTGACCCACCCTCTGTGCCCCCACTCTCCCAAGTTGCAGTAAACCCAGGAGATTTTACTTTTTTTATTCCTAGGCATGTGCACCTTAGGCTTACACCTTACCCTGCAATGAAATGTGCTATTATATGCCATACGGAGCCCCAAGTTCAGGGAGGGGATGTCTAGGACCGGAGGGAGGAAGGAGAAATGGATGGCTGTTGGATGGATGGGACCTCCCATCCCTGTGGCAAACCCACATGGCCTGGGTCGAGCTGACAGGACAAAGGAGCAAGTCACCATCCATGTGCCCAGATGGTCCCCTTTCCCGTGGGCAGACTTGCCAGAAGCTGGCACAGAGGGAGATGTGTTGGGGCAAAGTACACCATCAATGGATCCACGAGTCCAGAAGCAGAACTTCCATTCCTGCTCCTAAGAGAGCCCGTTTCCCCATGAGCAGGCAGTCAAATAACATAACTGAATGTGTAAGCCTGGGAAAAAAAAAAACTGGTTCAGAAGCATAGGATTTTCTACCAAATGTGAAAGTCAAATGGTAGCACAGATGCCAGGGTAAAGAATTTTTGAAAGGTTTTCATTATAAATTGTAATTAAAAATACATATTTAGTACCTCTCAACACATATACCCGATCCATCAGCACAAGCATCTCTGAATGTGATGTGCCTGGGGAGGTGGGGCGGTGGTTGGGAGGTGGCAAGCATTCACTATGACCTTCTGAAGCATCACTTAGCGTCTGTCACTGGCAGAGGCTCACAAGAGCAACTTTTTGAGCCCACACCTGCTCGGTAAAATGAAATACAATAACGAAGAACAGAGTGCACACAGGGTCAACACATTTGTGGGGTGACTGGCTGGCAGACAACTGAACCCCAGCTCTGACCAGGCTCCAAGCTCAGCTCCTGCCCCACTGGCTTGTGGCCTGGCAGTTCTGCACTCTCTCTACTGGGTTTCTGCATCTGTAGCACGAGGATGTCAGTGGCCCTGCAGGGGTAGGTGGGGCAACCGTGAGAGTCCGAAGCCTGAGGAAAGGACGTGTGCAGTGTCCAGCGCACAGCAGGAGCTGTACAACTGTGGCTGTGGTGTTTACTGCTATTATCAGTCCATACGTTGTTTTCCTTTCTGGGTGAGGACAAAGGTCCAATGGAGAAAACAACAGATGGTGCTTTCTCCAGAGATGTGCATGTGTCTGTTTTTCCCTAAAATGCTCCTGTGGGACTGGGTGGTGGGGGGTGCACAGCTGACCAGTCCTGCCTGCTGGGTTGGGAGCTGCTGAGACACGAGGGCCCCTCTGAAGTGTCCCAGGAGAAGATGCTCCTCAGTGCAAAGTGGGCCTTCAGGGAGGGAGTAAAAGAGATACTCCATCTCCCAAGGCTCTAGGACCACATGCCACTCTGGACGAGGCACACGCTGGTGACGAGGCACATGCAGGCTCCAAGAGAGGTCTTAAGGGGCTGGGCTCCAGACCCCAATTCCCGCCACCCACCCTGGCCCTGGGCTGCTCCCAGCTGTGCCACGAAGCACTTTGTTACCCGGGACAAGTATGTCAACCTGCCTGATGGTCACAGAAGAGCTCTGGGCCAGGTCATCTCCAGGGTCTTGCCAGGATTCTACAGAGACACCAAGCTGTCAAATGAACCTCACTTTTCAAACTCAACTGTACATACTAGGCTATAAGAAACAACCACAGAAGAACTGTAAGTGGTCCATCTGGTTCTTACAGCCAACTCTTGTCACTAGAGTTTGGCTGAACACACGGGCTAATATGACAGGACCATTACCTCACATCACTGCAGAAAGACACCTCGACCACTTCACCACCAATTCACGCTCCACTATAAATGCCCACTTGTAAATTTCCCAAGTCAGACCCTCAACTGTTTTGCTTCTGTTTTGCTCCTGAAAAATCAAAAATACAAAATAGATGAAGGTTCCCTGCCAGCAGCTACTCCAGGACAGCTGGCTTCCAGGAGGAAACGTAGGCACAGCCCCAGCTTGAACACTCCCCAAGATGTGACCTCCAGAGGCTTCCCAGCTGTGAGAACCACTGGGACAATCCAGACGCTCACAGAATCCATGAGTTCAGAAGCAGAGAAAGGAAGCTGAGAGTTGAGAAAAAGCGACAGCAGCCTGGAGAGATCAGGGAATGACTTGGAGACAAAGATGATGTGAACAAGTGCTTGGTGAGGAGCAAAGGAACATCCCGCCTACCCAAAATCACTGATGCCTGACAGTCAGACCCTGGCCAGCTCAGGTCAGCAGGAGCTCTCCAGATGCCCACTTGCCCTCCTGTACCTAGAGCTGTGGTGGGCATAGGGTGGGGGTGCAGGAGAGAAGGAGCCTGCTTGGCCAGCAGCCTGAGGGGCTCTGCAGTCAGCTCCATGGCACCCACCCTGAACAATGTTCCCCGCACCCACACTGGCTCCTGGGAACAGGCGTGAATGTGTAATCGGGGAAAGGAACGTTTGAGACATATGCATGGGGTCTAAAAATGAGCCAGGCCATATGGGGAAGCACAGTTAGAAACACAGCAAGAAGGCTTTACTTAAACTCTCAGCATTTTTAGTCTACGTTTCTTCTATAACTGAAGGCTCCCACTTGAGTAACTTGAGTCAAGAAAGGGTGTTCTGTAGAAAAATGATTATTTTAATAAGAAGCAACTTAGGTGCCAGTTGCTGGGAAATACCTTACCTGCTGTCCTCGTCCTTCCTTGGGGCACAAGGGGCCAGGGGATGACGCATCTGGTTTCACAACCCCCATGTCACCGCACACCTGCTTCTCCCCGGCTTCTCGAGGGGGCAGCCCCTCCTCCTTCCCATGGCCCCTCCTGGCTTTTCTCCCATTAGCATTCTTCTGAACAATCTGTCTCTATTTTCTCTCTAATTATCCACCCACTGATCTGTTGTGAGTTGTTTTACATTTTTTGTTCTAAATACTTGGACGCTCATGATATACGGAAACAAATCCAAGTTTATTTTGGGTGCTGGCACCACAGTTTCTGTAGACGTCTCCACTGTCTGTGGGCACTGCATTTGGCAGGTCGTCTGTACTGTGAATGATCTCGTGAGACAGAAAGCTAGAGAGTTCTAAATTATGGCATGTTATATGTAATTCAGGTTCGCACAACTGTATAGATTATACGGCAGAGACTGAAGAGGTAAACCTCAAGTGTTAAAAGTGGCTCTGAAAACCCAGAGTCCTTGCTATAACATAGTAAAGAGATAATTAGAGAAGCTGGATGTTTAAAATCAAACTGATCTCTCTCAATATTCTTTGCATGCGCTACATACAAACTCAGGGGGTGGCTTGTTGTTGTTCAGTCCCTCAGTCATGTCTGACTCTTTGTGACCCCATGAACATCAGCATACCAGACTCCCCTGTCCTTCACCATCTCCCGGAGCTTGCTCAAACTCATGTGCATTGAGTCTGTGATGCCATCCAACCATCTCATCCTCTGTCGCCCTCTTCTTCTTTTGCCTTCAATCTTCCCCAGATTGAGGGTCTTTTCCAATGAGTCGGCTCTTTGCATCAGGTGGCCAAAGTAGTGGAGCTTCAGCATCAGGGGAGTGGTTTGGTTTTGTACTTTTTTGAAATGAAAAAAAAAAAAAAAAAAAAAGTACTTTTTTGTACTGGTTCCTTAGATGGTGACTTCATTTAGGAAGTTATGTTTAAATGACATGTAGAAAGACTATCAGTAATTTTCTTATCCTTTATGGACATTCAACCTAGAAAACCAAACTACGTATAAGACAAATGTAAAGAATGAGCTTCTCCTCTTAGGTTGTTTATAGAAAATACAAAAACACTGAGCATCCTGACCACTGACCAAGCAAGGAGACCAAACTCATATAGTAAACCTCCTTTCTAGCATGTGTTGAAATCAGGCTTTGGCAGAAAGGGCAGATACTTGAGCACCAACTGCCTGGTGACAGCCGGTACTGACTCCAGCAGGAAGTCCCCTCCGCAATCTTATTCTGATTCTACATGTATACTGAGCCAACAAATGGAAACGCCAAAAGTCATTACTTCTGGGTGATAAGATCACAGGTGATTTCTGTTTTATCCTATTTTCCAAAAATTTTTAAAATAAGTATGCCTTCCTTCAATGAACAGTTTGATAAAAGACAGGCTTTCAAAGAGATGACAATTCTGAGGGCTATCTGAGTACAGAAATCATGTCATACCAAAAGCCTATGAATGACAAAGACAAGAGAATGTGCTTGCTGCCAAAGAGACTGCTGCCAAAATGGAAATCAATTTACAGAAAGGGAAGAGGTGTACTCCTGGGACATTTGGCTTCTCAATCATTTTCATTAACAGCTCCCGCTCCCCTCAACATTAAAGGAACCGGGTTAGTTATTGATAAGTGAGTCCCTCGGGGCCAAGAGTAAAGGATGCTCGTGAAGTAGCTAGTCCTCTACAGTCCCAGGGCACAGCACGGGTGGGAGAAAACCAACACAGCCTTGCAGGTGGGGCCAGGAGTGACTGGATGCACCAATGCTTCTAGAAGGATAAAAGAGGAGCCGAGGGGCACTGTCCAGTCCTTTCCAGTGGCCCACGGGGGACAGCACCACTGTTCCAATGAGCCCCACGCATCCGGGCCAGGGTAGCTCCTCCGGTCCACCCACACTCAAGACCCAGGGGCTGAGCGCTACCCCTTCTTCCGTCCCACTGGGCTTCACTCCCGACATGCACAAGGACACAGGGCTGGTCCCACAGCACAACGACACTCATCTCAAAGCCTTGGGCTATTGTTCCCAGAGGTGACTCAGCAGGAATCAAGGAGCTTAGAGGGACTTCCAAGGGACAGAGAAGGAGGAACAACTCCAGATCAGCCTGAGATAATCACGGACCGTGGCATTCCTTGCCCTGGGCTCATCTGGACAGATTGCCTGCTGCCTGCCCTGCTCAGACCTGCCGTGGATGTTTGTGACTACAGCAGAGACCCACAGACCTGTGGGGCCTGAAAGGGCAGCCCAAGGCCGCAGCATCACAGAGGTGGGGCCCCGAGGTGCTTTCTGACCGTCTTTCTCTCCCGTCTCTGTTGTAACAAAGATGTGTTTATTGAACTGGCTGAGGCAGCCTGGACTGATCCAGCAAGAAGCAAGATTTGCTCCCCTGCCTGCTGCAGACCCACAAAGGACTGCTGGATGATTACAGAAAGTCCTGAGCCACGGCCTGGGGATGTTCTGGGGAAGATTCAGTTGGCATGTTCACGCCCAGTGGCAGCCTCGTTTTCAGGTCTGATCTCAGCAGGTGCTCGGTGATCCTCTGATCTCTGAATGGTGATGGTGGTTTAGTCACTCAGTCATGTCCAACTCACTCTTGCGACCCATGGACTGCAGCCTGCCAGGCTCCTCTGTCCATGGGGTTTTCCAGGCAAGAATACTGGAGTGAGCTGCCATTTCCTTCTCCAGGGGATCTTCCGGACCCAGGAATAGAACCTAGGCCACTATGTCTGTCCATTTGGTTTAATGTTTGGTAAAGTTGTAAGAACAGCACAAAGGATATCTGTTTCCCTGAGCTGTCTGAGAGCAAGCTCCCGATGTCCTGTCCCATTACCTCAATACCTGGTGTGCATTTCCACACACACAGACAGCCTCCTCCTCAACACAACTCTGCCATCAAAACCAGGGCCTTAACACCAACACATGTTCACTGTCATACTCACACACCACTCAAGCTTTATGAATAAGACCCTGGTTTTTCATCTCTAAAATAGAGAACCTCATACCACTAGAATTTCCTTTTAACATCCTAGCTGCCTATCTTTGCTATAAAGTCCTGTCAAATGCCCACCCAGTTAAATCCTGATATTCGAGTTGGTTAAACAAACAAACAAACAAATTTACCTACATACAGCACAGAGAACTCTACTCAATGTTATGTGGCAGCCTGGATGGGAGGAGAGTTAGGAGGAGAATGCATACATGTACATGTACGACTGAGTCCCACTGCTCTTCACCTGAAACTACCACAACATTGTTAATCTGTTATACTCCAATATAAAATAAAAAAGTTTTTAAAAAAAATCCCAAGTTGTCCCATCTGTGCCTTTTCTTGCAGAAGTAAGTCGCTCAGTCAACCCCACATGGATACACTTTGAGGAACCTGGGAATTTCACTCCCGGGACCAGTCCCTGTCCAACCACAAGCCTCAACCCAGACAGCACAAGGTGTACTTCAGAGAGTGAGCAGTGGTCCTTCAGCAGCCTCTCTCTGCTCCTGGGTCTGGCATGAACTCAGAGAGGTGGAGTCTTGGTGCTAACCACCGGCAGGTGACTAACTGGCCTCAGGTCAGGTCACATAGAGGCCAAGGCTAAGGAACAGCCCTGGTGGCAGCCCACTGCTGGTTCAAGACACCGTGGGAGGTAGTCAGCAGTGGACATGTGGGCCTTGGAGCCAACCTTCCACTGGTGGCTACTAACAGGTTATAATGGAGCCGTGGTTCTATAGGCAGCCTGGTCAGTACCTGGGCCTAAGGTGACCACTGAGAAGACAGCTAACCTTTGGGACTGCAGCAGGGTCCAGCTACTCTCGAGAAGTAGCAAGAAAGATAGCTCTTCGATAAAATACCTCCCCAGCCAAGAAGATTTAGCACATGGCTTGACAACACCTCACCTGCATGGTTTTATGAGTCAGGTCATGGAAATACCAAGGCCAGGTCGGAGCCCAGGGATGTGCTGAGCCTTTAAAACATTACCTGCACTCTGCCAGGAGAAGCAATTCATAAGGACGGCTCCTTGTTATCAGTGGAAAAGTTCTCTTTGACTGTTCATGATCATGAGCTGAATACGAGAGATCTATGGCTCCATGTATGCATCAATGCACTGCCTGTATGCAAAGAAGTGCTCATGTTGTTCTACTTAACTATAAATTATTAAAAGAAAAGAAAGAATGTTATCTGTTTCCTAACAGAGAGCTCTTCGGGGGGAAGGCTCTGCTTTTTGTCTAGGGGCTTCCCAAGTGGCACTAATGGTAAAGAGTCTGCCTGCCAATGAAGGAGACAGAAGAGACTCAGGTTTGATCCCTGGATCGGGAAGATCCCCTGAAGGAGGGCGTGGCAACCTAGTATTCTTGCCTGGAAAATGCCATGGACAGAGAAGCCTGGCAGGCTACAGTCCATGGGTTGCAAAGACTGGACACGACTGAGCATGCCTACACACACTGCTTTCTGCCTAACAAAGGATGAGAAGTGACTGAATTAAAGTGGCGACCAACCTCAACCCAGTGTGGGAATGTTAAAAAGCCAGAGAGGCTCTGTGGATCAGTTGTCTGC
Source organism: Bos grunniens (assembly GCF_055505025.1). Classification (NCBI taxonomy): domain Eukaryota; kingdom Metazoa; phylum Chordata; class Mammalia; order Artiodactyla; family Bovidae; genus Bos; species Bos grunniens. Next base: position 61,836,722 of record NC_141175.1, on the reverse strand, counting down.
AACCAGAGATGTCACCACGCATGTGGTACACAGGGACTTTGCTGGGAAGTCTGTGCTGTTTTGTGCCAAGCCAGGTGTCTGCCGGGGAAATCTTAATCTGGCTTTAACCATAGCAGGAGAATCACAAACATGGATGATGTCATGAGTAGCTATTAGAAGGTTGACACATGTGGTGTGGTTTCTGAGCCTGTTTTCACTATTTCTGATGCATGGTGGAGAGAAAATCCACTGGCTCTGTAATCCATCTAGGATCACACTGGAATTCCGACAGCACGCAGGTCACAGCGATTTAAACTGGAAGCCTTGGAAGGCTTAGCTCCAAAGACCAGCGGGAGGCAGGAGAGGATGGGGAAAGTCTTCGCACCTTCCTTCTCAACACTGATGCCACGTCAGGTCTGATGATGGAGAGATAAGTCACTCCACCTCTTGTCGGGCGCCTCCCTTTTCAGTGACACTGCTTGAGGGGCCGATGGAGGACTCAAGCCAAGACAACAAGGTCTCTTTGTCCAAGAAAAGCAAGGCTTTGGGTGAGCAGGGTAAACACATCAAAGCGAAAAAGACCAACCACGAAGCGGGGCGTTTCTCCCAGGCGATGGGAATACTGGACCCCATGAGCCTTTAGAGCGGGGGTGCCCAATCTCAGGTATCTAACGTCTAATGATCTGAGGTGGAGATGATGTAAGAATGACAGAAATAAAGTGCACAATAAATGTAATGTGTTCGAATCATCCTGGAACCATCCTCACCCCTCCAGTCGGTGGAAAAACTGTCTTCCACGAAAACAGTCCCTGGTGCCAAAAAGGTTGAGGACCACTGCTTAGACTATAAACATTAACTGCTGTGTATTGATACGGATGTTCAGAACATAACTTTGTTGGTGTTTCTACAGTAAATAACGGTTGGCGCAAACGTTTCCAAGGCCTGACGGGGGAGGAAGGGTGGAGAAGGGTGGTCAGTCCCCAGAAAAGGAGCACGGTTCCCCAGCACAGCTCTCGAGTGCCAAGGAGAGCTGCACGGAGAGAGTTACAGAGGAGCGAATGTTGATTCTATTTAAGGAAGAGCTTTCTAGCAATCTGTGTTCTCCCAAAATGGAACTGGCTGGCTCCGTGGAAGGAGACATGAGCCTGCAGAGCTGGGTGGCCATCTGTTGGGGCGGGGGAGAAAACCTGGCACTCCACACGTGGACAAGCTGGCTGAGTGATGCCCCCTGAGTCCTGGAGTCCCAGAGACTGACCACGGCTCCTGAAAAATTGAACCCGAGCACAGATGTGCTTCACAGCTCAGCTGTCTTCTTGTTCTAAAAGCTGAAGGGAGGAAGGACAAGCTGTTCAAGGGGATTTGTGGGTAACTTGGAGGGCTACCTTCACCTTATTTCACTCCCCAGCAATCCATCCCATTTCTGGATGTTTCATTCTTTATTGCACTTCCCCTATGGCTCAGCGGTAAAGAATCCACCTGCAAATGCAGGAGATGCAAGTTTGATCCCTGGGTCGGGAAGATTCCCTGGAGGAGGAGAAGGCAACCTATTCCAGTATTCTTGCCTGGAAAATCCCATGGACAGATGAGGCTGGCAGGCTACAGTCCATGGGGTCACAAAGAGTCAAACATGACTTAGTGACTAAACAACATCATTTTTACTAGAATCTTCAGAATATATTTTTTAAAAAGTATAAGAAAGAAGACAAAACAAATCAACAATGTTGAGCATCTCCAAAAAAAAGGGACTTGAGTGGATGAGGAAAAGAAAAAATAAAACCAAGTTCAGGGCACTCCTAAAGTATTTACCTACTCATGCTTTCCGAAATTCTAGATCACAGTTAATGGAGAGTTATACACACAGGACAACAGTCTTTCTTTCAAGTGACAAGCTTGGAAAAAAAGACAAACGGGTGTCACTTTCATGGAAAAGTGATGCAGTCACTTTCATGGAAAATAATCAGATTGCTCATGAAAAGTGGAATTTCTCCATTGGGCACAGTCTACAGTAGCTGATATGATCCACACACAGGCCAGTGTCTCATTTCTCTTCCAGAGTCATGGAAATAACCTAACCCATGACACAAAATTACTCTCCAGTGGGTGAAGGCTTCACATGGTTTCAAAGAAAGTCAGTGGACTCTTTAAGATTGCAGAAAATGAAAGATGAATACTTTGCAACACTTACCACACTCAGAGCTTAATTTTCCTTTCAGTTTCCCTACCTGTTCCCCTCCCTCAAATGAAACTAATTCTCAGGTTAGAAATAAAAAGGAAAACTTCAAGGACATGTAACGTGGGTGATAACACTGACCTATTTCAAGAGCAAACTCTTCCGTGACAGCCAGTGGTCTCAGGGGTCACTATATGGTGCTCACGGAAGGAGATATCACAGACCTGACCTTCAGGAAGTAACTCTTACTCCCTCTGCAGCCGTGACTATTGCAAGGCAGCCTGATGCCCACACGAAGGCGAGACTGGACACCATCAACTCCAGTGGACCCAGGTGGCCTCTCTCATGTCCAGACACCAGGGAAGGGGACAGGCGCATGGGAAGAAAGCCAGGTGCCCAGCTGGCCCCCTGTGAGTCACCGCAGCGGCCTCGGCATCATACCACCTCCTCCGAGTCCTCACCTTAGCTGCCACCATGAGCAATTGTGGTATGAAATGCCGCCAATTCAACAGGGGGAAACAATTTACCAGGTTCCAGGTGCTTTTCACCATCTCCTCTACTCACAAAGGCCCCATGCACAGGATTTAGTGGGAAAAAAGACTGGATGGAATGACCCGGGCGGAGCTGTGGACGTGCCTGGAGGGGCTAATTCCCATCTCAGGCCCCTCCAGAACACTGATGCCAGGAGACTGAGATGTAAAGGGGGGGAGGTGGAGGTTCAAAACACAGAAGGGTCAGCTTACAGAATCCTCCAAACTTGAACATCTTGAGGAAATGACAGGCTATTTCTGCACTGCATCTCAAAGTCCAGAGACTTTTAAAAAAGACAAGTAGAAAGATGCCTTTTTTTCCTCAAACACAAATGAAAAAGACAACCCCTCCCACCCCCTGCCCTGAGGGTGCTCCGCCTCTGGGCTGGGGTACAGCCCAGGGGCCCACTACGCCCACCACTCACCAAGCGTGTCCTTGATGTTCTTCACCAGCGAGCCCTTCTTCAGGCTGTTTTTCCTCTCCACGTAGTTGGACGGCACATAGCCTGTCCGGTTGGCTGCGTTGCGCACCCGCCACCACGTCTTGGAGTCGTCCAGTAGCCACAGGCGCTCGTTCTTCTTGATGTCCAGCTCCTGATCCTGCTGGGCTGTGTAATCCCACTTGGCTATGACGATGACCTCCTCTGTCATCTTTCATGGAGTACTTCTGCCAGCAAAACATTTGAAGAGAGTCATTAGAGCCCTGGCCAAACACCACTGCATCCACTTGGAAAACTACACCCTGACAGCTTTTATTACAACTTGGAAACCATCAAAAAGAATGAAGTGATGCCATTTGCAGCAACATGGATGGACCTAGAGATATCATACGAACTGAGGCAAGTCAGACAGAGAAGGGGAAACTGTATGACATCCCCTACATGTGCACTCTCAAAGGACACAGTACAAATGAATCTTACTTACAAAACAGAAACACACTCAGACACTTAAGAGAACAAACTTACGGTGGCCAGGGGAAAGGCTGGGGGAAGGGATAGTTAGGGAGTGTGGGATGGACATGTACACACTGCTATACTTAAAATGGATAACCAACAAGGACTTACTGTAGTGCACTGGAAACTCTGCCCAATATCATGTGGCAGCCTGGATGGGAGGGGAGTTTGGGGGAGAATGGATACATGTATATGTATGGCTGAGTCCCTTTGCTGTTCACCTGAAACTATCACAACATTGTTAAGCAGCTATACTCCAATACAAAATAAAAGGATTTAAAAAACAAGTCGGCAACTGGCTGTCTCTGGGGTCTTGAAAAAACCTTAAGATGACCTTCCTTCAACAAGCTTTAGTATTTTGTTTAGAAAGGACAAAATGCTTGACCTTATCAAGCAAATCTTAATTTTGCACAGTGGGAACTCTGTATGCTTTGCTTAAAACAACAAAAGCCTTCCAAAATCTTCTACATAAAATAACCGTACCATAATTAAATATGTTCAGTTCAGTCACTCAGTCGTGTCTGACTCTTTACGACCCCATGGATTGCAACACGCCAGGCCCCCCGTTCATCACCACCTTCTGTAGTTTACTCAAATTCATGTCCATTGAGTCAGTGATGCCATCCAACCACTTCATCTTCTGTTCATTGGTTAAGTAATACCAGATTCTTATAGCTGACATCGTTACATCCATCCATTTTCTCAGGATAAGCTGAATTTTCTGAACATATTTAATGACTATGACACACTCAAACTGAAGTAGTATCTTGGACTGAATCCTCAAATATGAAAATAGTGAAATCCAAGTGAAGTCTGGGGCTTCCCTGGTGACTCAGAGGTGAAGAATCTGCCTGCCAATGCAGGAGACATGGGTTTGATCCCTGGGTCGAGAAGATCCCCTGGAGGAGGAAAGGGCAACCCACGCTAGTTTTCTTGCCTGGGAAATTCCATGGACAGAGGAGCCTGGTAGGCTACAGGCCACAGGGTCACAAAGAGTCAGACATGACTGAGTGACTAAATAACAACAGCAACAAAGTGAAGTTACTCAATAGTTTACCACTAACCAACTCTTACTTCTGACAAATGTCCCTGGTCAGGCAAGATGTTAGCACTTAGAAAACCGAGTGGGGGATATTTGGAATGCTTTGCACTATCTTTGCAGCTTTTCCATAAATATAAAATTATTCTTGGAACCTGAAACACAGATGTTTATAGTGGCTTCATTCATAACTGCCAAGATTTGGGAGTCATCCAGCTGTCCATCAGGAGGTGATGGCTAAATCAACTACGGTCCAGACAAATAATGGAATGTTATTGATTGTTGTTGTTTAGTTCCTGAGTTGTGTCTGACTCACTGAGACCTGCGAGGCTACTCTGTCCGTGAGATTTTCCCAGACAAGAATACTGGAATGGGTTGCCATTTCCTTCTCCAGGGGATATTCCCAATCCAAAGATTGAACCTGCGTCTCCTGCACTGGCAGGCAGATTCTTTACAACTGAGCCAGCAGGGAAGCCCCAGTGAAATATTACTCAGTGATAAAAAGAAATGAGCTGTCAAGCCATGAAAAGACATGGAGGAACTTCAGATGCATATAAGACTACGTGGAAGAAGCCTACACGAGAAGGCTGCAGACTGTGATTCTCACAAAGACTCTTTCCGTGACCAAACTTGAGTCAGACTCCTCTGAATTCTCTGCGCAGACTAGGCATCAACTCTCTGCATTCTATCAAGAATCCTGAGGTGACGCCTCTTCTTAGGAGGTATCCTGTGAGGTCAGTACAGCCAGCAACGCCCTCTCACCTCTGATGCTTCCTCTCTGTGCTCCCTACCTCCTCACTCCTGGACTACAAACTCCCTCCCTCTTCCCTCCTGTAGGTGGATGTGAGCCCAGTCTCTCTCAACTATGGCAAAAGTCCCTCAAAGTACTTCCCTGAGTAAAATCAGCTAAATCATGCTTTAAAAAGTGTCATGTTTTCTTCAATAAATCCAAGAACATAACATTCCAGAAATGGCAAAACTATGGAGACATTGCAAAGATCAGCGACAGAGGGAAGGATGACTGGGTGGAACACAGGGATTTTTAGAGCAGTCTGACAATTTTGCATGATACAGTCCACTATTGTGGACACATGTCATGACACATTTGTCAAGACCCACAAATGTGCAATACCAAGAGTGAACCGTAATACAAAATGACTCCAAAACTAAAAGTTTATCAAAACAACAAAGAATTCAGTATATTACATACCTCAGAAAGTCAGTTCTCGAAGTAACAAATAGTAAAAGTGTATCTGAATGACTACAATAACTATGGTTACTGTTTAGTTCTTCAGTCATATCCAACTCTTTGTGACCCCCATGAACCACAGCCCACCAGGCTCCTCTGTCCACGTAATTCTCCAGGCAAGAATATTGGAGTGGGTTGCCATTTCCTCCTCCAGGGGATCTTCCCAACCCAAGGATCGAACCTACATCTCCTGCATTGGCAGGAAGATTTTTTACCACTCAGCCACCGGGGAAGCTCCACAATGACTATAGTTATGAGCTATTTCCTAACTTCTCGGGTAGAAGATGGGCCAGTATGTTTGCAACAGAAAAATTCAACATTCAGTCCTTTAAACGACTACACATTTACTCAAAACTAGGAAGACATGAATAATGGAAAGGCTCTTGACTCAAACCCTCTCCTTTTCTGACAGGGAGGAGTTCTCATTATTTACAGGGGCTACTTCAGGATGACAGAGGGGACCTAGCGCACTGACTCCACAGAAGAATGAATCCCATTTTTAAATAACATGACACTCTCTGCTGCTAGATGCTAAAGACACTTATAAATAATACATGTTCTCCTCCTTCATGAATTAACTTCCAGACTTACAGATAACAAACCTTTGGGGACGGAGGAGATGATTAATAAACCTTATGCATAATGTACACAATATCCAGGGAGACAGTTTACACAAAGCTCATTTCCAAACTGTAGGCAATACTGTTATCTACCTTCAGAAAATCTCAAGTCCATGGGTGTCTCCACATGTACTAAACTCACTGTCAGGTTTGATTTTTGAAGGTCATGGAGGTCATTTCTCTTTTTTCAGTCGTGAGGGGAGGGGCCTGAGCAGTAAAAGGAATGGGGTTCAGACAGTATTTTATTGGGGTACCAGGTTTGTGTCTTAAATTACAGTTGTTTTAAAGAGAGATTTTAACAAGAACAGCACATCACTCAAGACCAGTCAAAGCAATCTATAAATTTTCTGTACAATTTAACTGCGTGAAAAAGCTGGTAAGTTAGGCTCTGGCTGGCATGGTAGGTTTCAGTGCAGGTTGACAATCACAGGGAAAGGAGCCTAGAACATGCTGTGCCTGGCTCTACCCTCATCGGTCACCTGGGACCCCTAGGAGCGGGGGCTGAACATCCCTAGGGTATCACAGGCCTCAGGTGACTCTGACAGCCCTCCTTGAAGGTGCTCCTCCTGGGTCCGGAGCAGGGAGTGTTGGAAGTGAGTGCTCAGTCTAGGGGAGGACATTGGTGTGCACAGGGTGCTCATTTAATCTCCAAACACCCACCTCTTGGGGAAGTGTGAACTTTAGAGAGAGACGATCAGAGATTCAGTGACTTGCTGAACAACAGAGCCAGGACTTGAGCCCAGGGTTGTGCTCCTGTGCTCACTTCTTGGGTGAGTGATCACAGACCACCATCAACCACCACCTCACCCTAGCAATCACAGCGCTCCATCAACCACCTCACCCCAATGACCACACTCCCCCATCAACAACTACAACAATAACCACACCCCCCATCAACAACCAATCACAGTCAGTGCACAGGTCTACCCACCCCGCCCACCAGCACCCAGGCCACAGACCCCACTCTGTCTTCCCTTGGCCATTCAGGCTGTAGAGGCTGCTGGCTGGTCGGCATCCTGGAGGAAGCTGTTAGTAAGGATAGGGGGGCGAGAGTGGGGGTTCCACCCAAGGTCCTGGGAAACTGCTCCAGGAGGCCAAGAGGAGCCAGTCCTTCCAGTGATGAGAAGTCTGATATGAGTGTAGGATGAACTGTGTAATAAGAAGAGGCTGGCGCTGAAATAAGATTATTCCCCAATATAAACCAGATGTACAAATGGACTTAAATTCCTAATACGGAAAAGCCGTAACAGAAGGAAGTCTGAGGAAGTACCTTCTAACTGACTACAGAAATTTTATGTCAGAAATGGGACTCTGATGTGGTCTAGGACTTACTGAGGTCAGATACAAAGCGTAGTGTACATTTACCCCTCTAGCTTGGGCAGGTCAAGAAAATCAAATTTTTGCCTTCATTCACTAAGCTAGTATTCACCTACCTATAGCCAACAGAAAGAAGAGCCACAAAGTTAATATTTTGCAGCCAGATCATGTTTCATGTCATGCGACCAGTCATACAATTTTAAGAGTTAGTGATACAGATTAGCAAGAAAAACCCTATTTTATACTGAATTAAAGAAACTCAGAAAATCTAACATGCTAAGCTGCTTTTTCAAGTCTTGGGTGGAAAAAGATTAAAAAAAAAAAAAAAACCCAAACAGACTGGAATAGTTATAAAACTTTCTTGGCCCTGCAGTTGTCACTAACTCCTAAAATAATATCAATCCTATTCTGGGACTCTCTAAAAAGGAGCCTGTTAACTTCAGCTTGCTGCTTTAGGGCTGGGTTACATAATTCTCAGAACAACCAACACCCCAAAATGCTCATGAACACTCCCAAAGGGGTCTCGGGGGCCAAGCTGAACCACTTGGACATAACTGAAACAAAAAATCTGAATAAAGAGTCTGGGGTTCAGGATTTCCTAGGTGGTCCAGTGGCTAAGATTTCTTGCCCACTGTGCAAGGGGTCTGGGTTTGATCGCTGCATGGGGAGCTAGATCCTATATGCAGCAACCCTGAGTTCACATGCTGCAACTAAAAACCCCACCTGCCACAATGAAGATCAAAGACCCCACAACTAAGACCCAGCACAGCCAAGCAAATAAAAATTAACATAAAAAACAATAATCTGGGATCATGTGCTTAGCTGGGCCTTCTGTGCATCCCCCTGGCCTTCCTCTCATTCTATAGGACAAGACAGCAGTATCTGCCTCGCTCCAGGAGGTACCCAGACCCCCGGAAGCAGCCCAGTGATGTCGTGATTAAGGGTCGAGGTTTCATGTCATACAAGCCTGGGTTGGAGTCGGCTGTGCACCTCAGCCCAGCTGCCCTTCTGTCGTGTGGGGCAAGAAGACCACCTCCTCCAGGAGTTTGTGAAAACAGCTCTGAGCCCCGTGCCCACACACAGAACGGGAATCACAGTCAGCATGAAAGCACGATGCATGCTATCACACTGATGGTTAGTGTCAGGGGGCCAGACTGCCAAAATCTCCTGCCCAGTACTAGCATGTAAGAGAGGACAGTGGGGGACGCTCAGGCTTTGGGATGAGACCCTTCTCGTGGGTTTGAATCCTGGCTCAGGCACTTTCCAGCCTGTGGATGTGGACAGGTTATCTTACATCTCTAAGCCCCAGTTTCATCATTCATTCAGTGTCTCTGTAGATCCATCGTTTCTGCTTCACAGGGTGACTGCAGACCTGGGATGAGCTCACAGTCAGGAAACAGCCCCATGGGCACCAGGGGGATGCTAGTAGCTCCTCCTATGACTGGGCTTCCCTGGTGACTTGGCAGTAAAGAATTCTCCTGCCAAGGCAGGAGACGTGGGTTCTGATCCCTGGGTCAGGAAGATCCCCTGGAGGAGGAAATAGCAACCTACTCCACTGTTCTTGCCTGGAGAATCCCATGGACAGAGGAGTCTGTCCATGGCAGGCTACGCTGCATGGGGTTGCAAAGTTGGACACAATTTAGCAACTAAATACAATCTTTGACCGTGTGCCCGTCCCCATGGAGGAAGGTGTGCCAAGCCCGTTCTGTTGTTTATTTTCTCCTTTACATGTAGTGTATTTTTGTGCCTTAGGGAAGCAGTAATACCTTGACTCGCATCATGGCTTAATTAACTTGCTGAGAGCTGGAGCAACATGAGATTCTATATCGTGTCCTACTTGAAGTTGAAGTCTAGCAGCTGCAATTAGTGATACGCTTGCAGAAAGCCACCAACTGGCCTTTCTGTTCCCCTCAGGGCATCACAGGCTCCTGCCAACTCCTGTAAAATGAGTTGGCATCTGGCAAGTCTTATCTACCACGCAACCTGAAACTTTAATAAAGAATTTATTAGGTCTTTAAAAGTTGCTTCTGACACCGTTTCCCTGACTGAGTCTCCTTAAAGCAAGTGTACTATTTTAAAGTATTTGCAAAATAAACAAAGGGGGGAAAACAGTGTGATAAATGAGAGAAAACAATGAAAGTGTTATTTTTGTTTGGGCTGACCTTGGCATGGTTACTTGTGGCATTCTGGGCTGCTGTAGGCACTTGCATAGACTTAGTGGCCTGAAACAGCCCAAGTTCATTCCCTTACAGTTCTGTGGGGCAGAAGTCCCAGCTGGGTCTCACTGGAGCTGAGTCAAGGTATGGGCAGGGCCATGTCCCTTCTGGAGAGTTCAGAGAAGAATGGTCCTTATGTCTTCCAGCTTCTGGGCACTGCCCTGGTCCAGGCAGGCTCCTCTCTTATTCTTCTGCCTCCTCTCCTGCTCACAGGGCCTCTGTGGTCACAAAGGCCTACAAGGGTGTTCCCTCAAGATATGCTGATCAGTAACCTCCTTCCCCCCATGTTTTCCCACATAGCCTAACATATTCACAGGTTTCCAAGGAGGAAGATGTGGACATCTTTGGGGGCCAGGCTAATATTCTTCCTACTTGTTTAGTTGCTAAGTCGTGTCTGACTTTGTGACCCCATGGACTGTAGCCCTCCAGGCTCCTCTGTCCATGGGATTCTCTAGCAAAGTATACTGGAGTGGGTTGTCATACTGAAAACCTCTATTTGAGTGAATTTCTATAATTGATTGACTGCAATGAAAGCATGAGCTCTTATAAAGAAAAAGCCTTAAGACCCATATTGAAGTAGATTACCTTATTGGACTAATTCAGAATGTATGTTGAAAATCAAGGTAAGGATGACTTTTTCCCCCCCATGTAGTCAGTCTCTTTTCTTACCGGTTGCTCTCTAAACCAATTATCTGCTCATAGCTCTATATTTGGATACGTCTATATCTACGTGTGCACACAGGTATTTTTCTGAAATTACAGGTTAATATGCTAGAGGTAAAACATTACACTCGTTTTGTTGGTCCTTTTGTCTCTGTTTTGAATTGAATTCAATAAATCATATTTCATCCATGTAAGTTTATATTACAAATGGGACTGGCAACATTTTAAAGCTGTTTATGACCCTGGTCTTCTTTGAGGCTGGCTAGATCAGTCATTCTGTAGAAGGGTGATGAGGCAGGTGCATATTAACCTTGAATCATCAGTGCCTTTCCTTGACCTTCCCATTAGGCCGGGTGGCTGCAGCCGCTGTCAGCACATAACGGGCTCTCCCACACAGTGAACAGGTGAACAGGTAACCTCAGGCGACGCAGGGGATCCTGGGGAAGGAAAGCCTCATCTGCGCTGAATGGGGCCCACCCTGCTCTTCAAGAAGGAACCCGTCCTGTGGTCACTGCCATTTCTCTTGGCTAGGTCATTCTTCTCTCTCCTGGATTGTCTTTCCTGCCTGCTGACAGCAGACACTGTCCATTAGCCATTGAAGGGCTGCCCTCTGCTCCGCTGCCTGGAGCACCCAGCCCTACTTCACTTTCTCTCCTCCTCTTTCACAGGCCCCTCCTCAAGCTTCTGACCTAGGCTGTCTGGGGGGCCTCGACTCTATCCTTTTGCTCCCTCTCTAAACAAGCTGCTCCCAAGTGCAGCTTCCAGCCCTGCCCCCCAAGACGTGGACCCCTCCCCCACCTCTGAGACACCTCCAACTGTTCTCCAACTCACCCAAACGGAACTCTTCACCATCTACACCAAACCACAGCAAAAGAAAACCAATCAAAGAGTGACCACAAAATCCACCCCCCGTCTCCCCAGGCCCCCTCTGAGTCCATGAGCATAAGATGAACATCCGTCCACGTGCCCAAAAGGCAAAAATCTTGGCACGTCTCGCAGAATACATGCGCCCCATTCATTTCATTTCAGTTCAGTTCACCTTCAAAATACTTCTCAAATTTTACCACCGTCAGACCCTCCACTGCCCAGCTCCAAGCCAGCCCCACCTGGGCCCAGACCATACAGTTTTTTCTCCCCAACTGGGTCAGTCTCCACCCTCGCAGTCTGCCTCCCCAGCAGTGGCCTGTGATGCTCCTAAACGGAGGAACGGTAGGTTGTGTCTCCTCCATTCAAGCCTCGTGCCCTTCCCACCACAGGAGAACACAATCCGAGGCCAGCTCTTCCTCCAAGCTCACACTCTCTGCTCCTCTTGCCTCCCCTGCCCCCTCCCCCCTCCCCAAATTCACAGCCCACCCTGATGAAACCAAGTGTCCGCCCAGCTCATCTGAAAGAACCGCTGCACCCACAGCTGCTCCCCCACAACACACACACACTTTCCTGTTCTGCTTTCTCTCTCCCTGGCACTTACTGGGATCTCACGTACATTTTTATTGTCTGTTTTCTCGCTGAATAAGATTCCTCGCAAACAAGGATTGTGTCTCCTCATAAACCGAGCACTTGTAAGGGCCTGAGCCTGTGTACCCAGAGAGCACATGAACAGCAGCATGGGTGCTCTTTGCCAGCAGCTGTGTGGCTTCCACCACCAGAACTCTCATGGACACAAGACACTGAGATGCTGCTTCCTGTGCTCAAGTCCTGATGTGCAGCCAGAATCACAATTAAGGAACTTTATTTAAAACAATCTCACCTTAGATAGGGGCTTCCCTGGTGGCTCGGTGGTAAAGAATCTGCCTGCAATGCAGGAAGATGCAGGTCTGATTCCTGGGTAGGGAAGATCCCCTGGAGAAGGGGATGGTAACCCACTCCGGTATTCTTGCCTGGGAAATCCCATGGAGAGAGGAGCTTGGTGGACTACACAGTCCATGGGGGTCGAAGAGAATCAGACACAACTGAATCGATAACACATACTTTCGCACTCACCTTTGATACCGTCATTGTTATTCTACATAATAAGGGCTCTTCATTCATGAGGGAAGCCATGGAATAATTTCAATTAAAATTTAAAATTTTGTGTCATTCAGCTACTTTGAGAAAAAGGGGGAAAATACACAGAATATACATAAATATTCATGAAATACAGATCAATAAGGAAGGGCAAAATTCCAACTTTTTCTGACAACTGATAAGAGCAGCAACAGAAAAGGAAAGATGAAAGTTCAGCAAAGCTCATTAAACTACTGAGGAAGCGCTGTCTCAGACCTGGAGACATACCTGTCAATAAAATGATTTGAAAACTTTGCATTTATCTTTAACAGTCCCCAAATTTAAAAACAGGATGTTGAACACTGAAGCAATACAAAGCATACACATAATCCTTATAGCAGAGCTGTAAGAATATAAGACTCCCTTTTATAGGAAAGCATTAAAGTATATAAATAGTGGTATGCATAGCTGACACAGTAAAAAATCATTCTAGTTCAAATAAATCTCGATTCTCTAATGGGAATTACCAATCCTCCCAGATCAAAATATGATGAAACTGGCAATTTGTATGGAAACACAAAAGATCCTGAACAGCCAAAGCAATCTTGAGAAAGAATGGAGCAGGAGGAATCAACCTTCCTGATTCAGACTATACTACAAAGTTACAGTCATCAGTATGTAACACACGGACAGTATGGTACTGGCACAAAAACAGAAATATAGACCAACGGAAGAAGACAGAAAGCCCAGGGATAAACCCACACACCTATGGATACCACCTTATCTTTGACAAAGGAGGCAAGAATGTACAATGGGGCAAAGACAGCCTCTTCAATAAGTGGTGCTGGGAAAACTGGACAGCTACGTATAAAAGAATGAAGTTAGAATACTTTCTCAAAGATAAACTCAAAATGGATTAAAGACCTAAATGTAAGGCCAGAAACTATAAGACTCTTAGAGGAAAACATAGAACACTCTCTGACATAAATCACAGCAAGATCCTCTATGACCCACCTCCTAGACTAATGGAAATTATAACAAAAATAAACAAACGGGACCTAATTAAACTTAAAAGCTTTTGCACAGCAAAAGAAACTATAAACAAGGTGAAAAGGCATCCCTCAGAATAGGAGAAAATGATAGCAAATGGAACAACCGACAAAGAATTAGTCTCCAAAATATATAAGCATCTCATGCAGCTCAATACCAGAAAAACAAACAACCCAATCAAAAAGTGGGCAGATGATCTAAATAGACATTTCTCCAAAGAAGACATACAGATGGCTAATGAACACTTGAAAAGATGCTCAGCATCATTCATTATTAGAGAAAAGCAAATCAAAACTACAATGAGGTTATCACTTTGTTCCGGTCAGAATGGCCATCACCAAAAAAATCTACAAATGAATGCTGGAGAGGGTGTGGAGAAAAGGGAACCCTCTTGCACTGTTTGTGGGAATGCAAATTGATACAGCCACTATGGATGTTAGATTGGAGGAGATTCCTTAAAAAAACTAGGAATAAAACTACCATATGACCCAGCAATCCCACTACTAGACATACCCTGCTGCTGCTGCTAAGTCACTTCAGTCGTGTCTGACTCTGTGTGACCCCATAGATGGCAGCCCACCACGCTCCCCTGTCCCTGGGATTCTCCAGGCAAGAACACTGGAGTGGGTTGCCATTTCCTTCTCCAATGCATGAAAGTGAAAAGTGAAAGTGAAGTCGCTCAACCATGTCTGACCCTCAGCGACCCCATGGACTGCAGCCTACCAGGCTCCTCCATCCATGGGATTTTCCAGGCAAGAGTACTGGAGTGGGGTGCCATTCGTTCTCCGGCACATACCCTGAGGAAACCATAATTGAAAAAGACACATGTATCTTAAAGTTCACTGAAGCACTGTTTACAATAGCTAGGACAAGGAAGCAACCTGATGTCCATCAACAGATGAATGGATAAAGAAGTAGTGGTATGCATATATACAATGGAATATTAGCTATAAAAAGGAACACATTTGAGTCAATTTTAATGAAGTAGATGAACCGAGACCCTATTATACAGAGTGAAATAAGTCAGAAAGATAAAAAAAAATATCGTACATTAACCCATATATATGGACTCTAGAAAGATGGCACTGATGAGCCTATTTGCAGGGCAGCAAGGGAGACACAGACACAGAGAACAGACTTGTGGACACAGTGGGGGAAGGAGAGGGTGGGACGAACTGAAAGAGTAGCATGGAAACGTATACACCCCACACGTAAAACAGACGGCCAGCGGGAATGTGCTATGTGACTCAGGGAGCTCCATCCCGTGTTCTGTGACCATCTACAGGGGTGAGATGGGGACGGAGATGGGACAGAGGCTCAAGGGGGAGGGGATAAATGGATTCCTATGGCTGATTCACACTGACGTGTGGCAGAAACCAACACAATGTTGTAAAGCAATTATCCTCTAATTAAAAATAAAGAAATAGAAAAAATATGATGAAATTGGGACTTCCTTGATGGTCCAGTGGTTAAGATTTCACTTTCTAATGCAGGGGGTACAGGTTTGATCTCTAGTTGGAGAACTAAGATTCCCACATGCCTCTGAGGCCAAAAAAAACAAAACATAAAACAGAAGCAATATTGTAGCAAATTCAATAAAGACTTCAAAGAACGTCAAAAAATATTTTAAAAATAGGATACTTGTAAAGTAACCAGTATATATAATGACAAAAGACCGGTTCCCAGAATATATAAAGAGTCCTGCAGTTCAAGAAGCAACAGAACAACAACTCAATTGAAAGCAAATGGAGACAAAGTCATTCATTGTCCAGAAGGACAGCATAGATGATGAATCAACTCAGAAAAGCTCACTGTGTCCATGATCCAATACCACAGGGGCAATGCCTTTTAACACTAGATGGACAGAAATGGGCCAGGCTGATGATGTGAGCATCAGGGAGGCTGGGAGGCAGTGGAGATTCTCCTATTGTGCCAGAACAGGAGGAAGGCAGTTCTGCCTGGGAAGATGATGTGGGGTTGGATGGAAAGCTGGATGCTGACACAGTACCAGGAGGCATCTCCACGCCTCATCCACAGCACAGAAATTGCGCTTGGTCCAGAGCAACCCTGCTTCTGACAGTTAAAGAGGGGCTTTGAAAAAGTGCAAGTGTCAGTCGCTCTGTCGTGTCTGTCTCTTTGCAACCCCATGGACTGAAGCTAGCTGGGCTCCTCTGTCCATAGCATTTTCCAGGCAAGAGAACTGGAGTAGGTAGTCATTCCCTTCTCCAGGAGATTGTCCTGACCCAGGGATTGAACCCAAGTCTCCTGCACTGGCAGACGATTCTTTACTGTCTGAACCACCAGAGAAGCCCACCACATCTGGGGGTGGGTGCCAAATATCCATTTTGATCTTTGGTCCCTGTTTTTATTGGGTTATATGTATTTTTGATACTGAGTTGCTTGTTGCTGTTATTGTTTAGGAATTAAGTCCATGGGGTCGCAAAGAGTCGGACGACTTAGTCACTTATGTCCACTGAGTCGGTGATGCCATCCAACCATCCTCTGCTGTGCCCTTCTCCTCCTGCATTCAATCGTTCCCAGCATCAGGGTCTTTTCCAATGAGGCAGCTCCTCCTGTCAGGTGACCAAAGTACTGGAGTTTAGCATCAGTCCTTCCAATGAATATTCAGAGCTGATTTCCTGTAGGATTGACTGGTTTGATCGCCTTGATGACCAAGGGACTCTCAAGAGTCTTCTCCAGAACCACAGTTCAAAACTGTCAGTTCTTCAGCACTCAGCTTTCTCTATGGCCCAAGTGTCACATCTGTACACAACCCCTGGAAAAACCATTAGCTTTGACTATCTAGACCTTGGTTGGCAAACTGTTATCTCTGTATGCGTCACAAAATCTACTGTAAGAACTCAGGTTAAGAGCACAGGCTCTTCATGCCCAATCCCTCCAACCAAAGCGAGGCTGACTGGGGGCCGGAGTAGGGTGGTCCTCAGATTCCCTGCATTTCCCACTCATTCCCCGAGTCCTGGACTGCGGGGTGGGGGGCGCCAGAAAGAAAGCAGCATTCTACAGAAATGCCCCCTGTGGATGAAGCATTCCACTTCCCCCAGTGAGCTGGGGGCTGCCCTGGGCTGCCCCTGACCATGGCCTGCCCACTTATGCCTGGGGAGGTCTGCACACAGGTGGGAGAGCCAGGGCAGGCCAGAGAGCCTCCAACTCCATCAATTCACATGTCAATGTGACTGTTGGTCAAAGTCGACTCCAAGAGGCTCAGAAGGCAGATGTCATTTCACAGTGAGATGCAGGGTTGGCCCCCACTTGGGGACCAGCAGGTAGACACGGTCACCCCCCTCAGCAAGCACTGAGGGCCACTGGCCTCCATTCAAAACTGCTTCTGCTACTGTCTTGCTCGTTAACACAGCACCAAAAACTGCTCCCCTTAAACTGATCTTTCATGGTTTCAGTTATTCATACCTTTCATATCAGTTACTCATTCAATTCATACCATACTACTCAATATGATTTTATAACCATCTCAACATCTTGAAATCAAATAGTTTCCATAATAGCCAACAGCAAAGTTAATTCTGATCAGCAGAAACCTAAAACTCAAGGTGCTTTTCCACTCTCTGCACTGAGACAGGCTCGCAACAGGAGAAGGTAGGACCCCCGGAGCCACCAGTGACCCTCCAACTGTGTTCCTGGACCACCAGGCTGCTCATTGCGGTTTTCTACACTTCAGAAAAACTGTAGGCAAAAAAAAAAAAAAAAAAACCTCCAGACTGGCACACACTGCCAGTGGACCCACTGCAGTGGGTCCATACAGGAACTCTCATCCGGCCATGGATGGGCTCAGCATTTCTCAGCTTTACTGACGTACGCTTAGAAGTGACATGTATTAAATGTGTATAGATGGATGAGTTTGGACATATGCATATACCCTTGATCCCCAAAACAAGGTAATAAATACACCCATTACCTCCAAAAAATTTACCCATTTGAGGTCTAGTTTGCTTCTGAAAAGCTGACACCCCTACCCGGCAACACACACAGACACAGGACGAATATGTTTTTGCTTTTCTGGAGGAAGGATGCCAAGAAGAACTCTTCATCTCTCCTAATTTTGGAACCTCAAGTGCAGCAGCGCTCTATTTAAAGCTCCAAGTGGCTGGAGTGGCCTGTTTCTTAGAATTGTACACACGCGGTCCAGGGACGCTGAGACCAGCACAGCGTCTGTGTGGTCAGCACCCCCATAGCCCCCATGCAGCCCTGAGTCAGGCATCACCATCTGCTGGGCCGTCCTGGCAAATAAAGTGAACTCTTCAGGCTCTTTTCCACCTTTTATAAAATGGGGGGGAGATAGCCACATCACCTGATCTTAGAATTTATAAGAAAATTCATTTGCAAACTATAAGGTACAATTCAGAGAGTAGTGAAGACATGACTGTAAAGCTATGAATTCATTTCTATAATCTTTCCTAAGGAAAAGAATGGGGGTGGCAGGGGCAAGGGTTTGCTTTTTGTGTTTTTAATTTGGCCACCTTTGATGTGAAGAGCTGACTCACTGGAAACAACCCTGATGGTGAGAAAGATGGAGGGCAAGAGGAAAAGGGGGCAGCAGAGGATGAGATGGTTGGATGGTATCACTGACTCAACGGATGTGAGTTTGAGCAAACTCCGGGAGACGGTGGAAGACAGAGAAGCCTGGCGAGATGCAGTCCATGGAGCTGCAAAGAGTCGGATATGATTTAGAGACTGAACAGCAACAATCTGTGTCCAGCCTTCAAGCAAGTCACACTGATGGGGCATGTTGGCTGTGACAGAAAAGGGAAATGCTTGCCTAAGCTTTGACCATCACCTCAACCAGCAGAAAAGGATGATTTTGTGGCTGCACAAAGAAACGATCAATCTTGATTTTCTGTGGCTTTGCTCTTGACACAGGTACTATGGAAAACGCAGGGGACACAAGGGATGATCACGCACACAGGAAGGGTAGGAGGTCCCTCTGCCTCCACAAATGACTTCTCTCAGAGGTCAGACGGTCAACTGGGGGCCACAAACACACAGTGACCCCTGAGACGGATACAAGTGCAGGTCCGAAGACTACTGAGCTGGCGCTGGGGTCTCGGGAGGAACGAAGCCTCTGGGGGATTCAGGTCTCGGCTCCCACCCTCAACCCCTTCCAAAGGCTTCCTTCATGCATTCCTTGAGATTCCAAAGGGACTGGTTTCCAAACCAACCTTTGTTGCTGGAGATTTTGCAAGGGAAAATAAATAAAATTCACTGTCGAGCAAGAATGAAAGGCTTTGGGTCAGAAAGATGTGGGTGCACAGCCCACTTTGTCCTATGAGCACTGGGTTGTGGCCAAGTTGTTTCATCTCTCAGAGTGGTGAGGAGTCCCTGGTTTAAGGAAGGCACTCCGATACCAGTCTCCGCCATGTCACTTCTGTGGGATGTCAGAGACAGGAAGCAGAAGGAATACCAGCTTGGAAGCAGTGCACGGGCAGGGCAGAAGGCTGCTGTGTGAGTTCCACTCTGAGACCCTGGGAACCATCTTCGCTCAGTGTCTCTGCCTATGCAATAGGGGGTAATAAGACCTGTATTTCAGCCACAGATAGTGTCCTGGAGGGGTCAAGCCTGAGTCAAGCCCCTGGTAAGTGCCTGGTACTTTACATCTGCCTCCACTGATTCACAAGTAGGTTAACTGTGGCAGAATCAACACTACTTTTTTTTTTTAAGCAACATTCAGTACTTACTGGGCAATTATTTAAACCAATTATTGCAGCTCTAGCCACTACATCTACTAGAACATCAAAGGCTACAGCCAACCCTAGACACTGAGTAACCCCTGATGCTTTCAAATTGTCATGCTAGAGAAGATTCTTGAGAGTCCCTTGGACTGCAAGGAGATCAAACCAGTCAGTCCTAAAGGAAATCAACCTTGAACATTCATTGAAAGGACTGATGCTGAAGCTGAAGCTCCAATACTTCAGCCCCTGATTCCAAGAGTCAACTCATTGCAAAAGACTCTGATGCTGGGAAAGATTGAGGGCAACAGGAGAAGGAGGCAACGGAGAATGAGATGGTCAGATGGCATCACGGACTCAATGGACATGAATTTGAGCAGATTCCAGGAGACAGTGAAAGACAGAGAAGCTTGGAGTGCTACAGTCCATGGGGTCACAAAGAGTTGGACATGACTTAGTGACTGAACAACAACAAATATTTCAAGCAAATATTAGCAGACCTAAAGGGAGAAATAGACAACAATACAGTAATAGTAGGGCACTTCAATATACCACTTTCAACAATGGATAGATCATCCAGGCAGAAAATCAATAAGAAAATTTGTACTTAAACTACACACTAGACCAGATGGACTTGACATTGACAAAGCATTTCATCCAATAGGGGCAGGCAGAACACATATTTTTATAAAGCACACATGGAACATTCTCCAGGATATACAGTATCATATGTTAGGCCAGAAACAAGTATTAATAAAATTAAGAATGAAATTACATCTCTTCCCATCAGAATAATCAGTTATAAAAAGAAAATTGGAAAATTCATAAATATATGGAAATTAAATAGCATGTTACTGAACAACCAATGGGTCAAAGAAGAAATAAAAAAATATATGAGACATTAAGAGACACAAACTACCATGAATAAGCAACAAGGATGTATTCTAAAGCACAAGAGAATATAGCCATTATTTTGTAATGATTTTAAATGGAGTACAATGTATAAAGGGCTCCCCTGATAGCTCAGTTGGTAAAGAACCCGCCTGCAACGTAGGGGACCCTGGTTTGATTCCTGGGCCAGGAAGATCCCCTGAAGAAGGGATAGGCTACCCACTCCAGCATTCTTGGGCTTCCCTTGTGGCTCAGCTGGTAAAGAATCTGCCTGCAATGTGGGAGACCTGGGTTCGATCCCTGGGTTGGGAAGATTCCCCTGGAGAAGGGAATGGCCACCCACTCCAATATTCTGGCCTGGAGAATTCCATGGACTTTATAGTCCATGGGGGTCGCAAAGAGTTTGACCAACTGAGCAACTTTTGCTTTCACTTTCACAATGCATAAAAAACACTGATCACTACATTGTACATGTGAAACGAATATAACATTGTAAATCAAGTCTATTTCAATAACAAAACTATCTTGAGACAAATTAAAATGGAAACACAATAGACCAAAACTAATGGGATGCATTAAAAGTAGTTCTAGCAGGGAAGTTCAGAGTGATAAAAACCCACGTTAAAAAAAAAACTGAGATCCAAATAAAGAAAACTTTACACCTCAAGGAACCAGAAAAAGAAGACCAAGTGAAGCCCATAGTTAGTAGAAGGAAGGATAGTAATCAGAGAAAAAATAAATGAAATAAAGACTAAAAAGATAACAGAAAAGGTCATTACAATGATGCCTATGCTAACATTTACACCTTGGGTATTCACATCAGCAACTGCCACAGCATGAAATCCAGTCTGGATTATTTTTCTGTGCCCATATGTCTTGTCATCTATGCACCGTCTTCCTGTATAACACCCACGTCCTTCCACCTATTAGACTGCTCTCCTGAAAAAGTCCTCAAGTAGATTTTCAAACAATCTTCAGCACAACATACGAACTATTCACATCCTCCATCTCCAGGAAATACCAGCCAGCCTCCAACAATAGTGAGTCACTGTCAATGCTGAGTTATCCAGGGAATAATTAAGGGCAGACTCTACATTGTTAAGTTCACTCCAGTACAAATGGAAGGGGCTTGTCTCCACGCTCCTCCCATGATCTCCACTCCCCTCAAATCAGGCAAAGTCAAGGCCGGGGAGTTCTCAGGACCTGGCTCCTTAATTTCAACATGGGAGGGATGGTCAGGGGAGAAAAGAATGCAGCGCAGGGACTACAGGCCTGGATACAGGGGGCTCGGGGGCCCCTCAGGTCACCCAGAGATGCAGCTGACATCCCTCAAGACTGCTCCCCTCGGTCCAGCCCCAGGGACGGCTAGCTGAGATGGCACCAACTTGGGGTGCCCAGTAACGTGGAAATGTTTCCGAGGCTGACTCCTCACTTAGCACCTTACCAGGTTGGCACTGTTTTCTTTCTCTCCAGGACAAGGCAAGTGACAGGCTGACCAAACCGTCACCTTTCCCGTGGGCACATCAAAGACCACTGGCCCAATAGCATATGCCAGTCCCCACCTGTTACTGCTTAAATGATGTGCAGACTGATTACCATGGGCTTCTCAGGTGGCTCAAGGGTAAAGAATTTGCCTGCCATGCAACTGGGCTTGATCCTTGAGTCAGAAGATCCAGAAGTAGGAAATGGCAGCCCACTCCAATATTCTTGCCTGGAGAAGCCCATGGACAGAGGAGCTTGGCAGGCTACAGTCCATGGGGTTGCAGAGTCCAACATGACTTAGCAACTAATCAGCAGCAGCAGCAGCCCTGTGCCTTAAGACCCATGATGCTCCTGCTCCAAGTCCCCTTCTTTAAAATTCACTCAGTTTCCCTGCCTCGGGCACTCGAGACTTGCTCTAAGAACCTGACGTAGCGGTAATCCGGAAACCAGAGCTGTCAGGGTCACACCCTATCCCACAAGGCCACGAGAAAAAGAGTCTGGAACAACTGTATTCCATCTATTTTTGTAGCTGCTAAAACAGTCACAGCAGGAAGAGTAGCCTAGAATCCAGCTGTGCTCACAGTCAATATTTATTACATGAAAGGACAGATCTACTGATTTTCCCACTGGACAGTTTTCAAAACCACAAAAGCAATTCTTAATAAGAAAATCATGGTTTCGCTGTGTCTGTCATAAACTTAAAAGTCTATTTAAAATTACATGCATACAAATATTTTTCTAAGTATCTTTGCATGATAATCTGCATATAACTGTCCACCGGGCATCACCTCTTGTTTGCATGATGATAACAGACTCTCGCTGGGAACTTATGCAGAACACATCAACACTTCCTCAATTAAGCCTGTGATTTCCCCGACTTACGACCTTCTGGAAGAGGACCCTGACAGTCACTTAGAGTCTGCTAATGTCACCCATGACCGAGCTTCTAAAGAAGTCATGCCAAGACTCTAGTACTGATGAATCACTAATGAATTCTGTTGACTAGATTCAAGGATTTACACTAATTTCTAGCTTATATTCACATGAAATCTAACAAACCGATTGATATATGACTATACTTACAAATGAGCAAGTTTTAATAGGTTTCCCTTCAACGACTATTTAAAAAATTGAGTGGTTACAGCTAAGGTTTTTTTATGAAAAGGAAACCTCCCAGGATTGGACATGAAACACCCAATGCCGTGCACTCACACAAGGTCTGGAAGAGAAACCTGGGAGTGGCTGTTCACTGCCCAGGAGCACGTAAAGCCAGAGAGAGCCAGCAACGTCCTGTGGGGAAAAGGCAGTCTCGGGGTCACTTACGGGGACACAGAGAGGAGGAAGGCTTGGATCAGCTGCTGAGATGAGCTCCAGGTTCTCAATTCCAAATCAGGACCTGACCTGGAAATCACAATGGATGCCCCGCCTCTTCCCCAAACAGGTGGGAAGAGTGTCACTTGCTCCAAGGAAATAGTAAAGCAGAATTCACCATCGTACTCTAAGAAACATGACATATTGACTCCATGACCTTCTCCTGGCCACACATCAAAGGGGAACATAACTGAAATCCAGGTGGTTCAAAAACAAAAAGGGGGTTGAGGAGAAAAACCTGATTTACAACAAGTTTAGTAGCAGTTTTAGACCAAATAAAAGAAAACTCTAATTTATATTAAAGTAAGAAATCTACAACATTCAAACCAAGAGATTTTGTAGTCCGAAGTCACGGGTTCCAGAATAGTTTAAAGCCAGATTTATGATTACCAAAGAGGAAAGGTCAGGGGGAGAAATAAATTAGGAGTTTGGGGTTGACATGCATAGACTACTTAATATAAAAATAGATAATTAACAAGGACCTACTGTATAGCACAGGGAACTTTATACTCAATATTCTGTAATAACCTAAAAAGGAAAAGAATTTGAAAAAATGTATGTGTGTATTTATATAAGACTGAATCACTTTGCTGTACACCTGAAACACAACATTGCAAAGCAATTATATTCTCTGCTGCTAAGTCACTTCAGTCGTGTCCGACTCTGTCCAACCCCATAGACAGCAGACCACCAGACTCTGCTGTCCCTGGGATTCTCCAGGCAAGAACACTGGAGTGGGTTGCCATTTCCTCCTCCAATGCAGGAAAGTGAAAAAGTGAAAGTGAAGTCGCTCAGTCGTGTCCAACTCTTCGAGACCCCGTGGACTCCAGCCTACTAGGCTTCTCCATCCATAGGGATTTTCCAGGCAAGAGTACTGGAGTAGGGTGCCACTGCCTTCTCCGAATTATATTCTCTATTGTAAAACAAAAAAAAATTTTTTTTAAGAATAGTATAAAGGAATTTGTGAATAACAGAAGCAAAATAAGCCTTGAAAGGAAAGCTCATAAATTGGGTGTTATTCCTCCACAAACCTAGACAGTGTGTTAAAAAGCAGAGACATCAGTTTGCTGACAAAGGTCTGTACTGTCGAAGCTATGGTTTTCCCAGTAGTCATGTATGGATGTGAGCATTGGACCACAGAGAAGGCTGAGCACTGCAAAACTGATGCTTTCAAACTGTGGTGCTAGAGAAGGCTCTCGAGAGCCCCTTGGACAGCAAGGAGATCAAAGTAGTCAATCCTGTGCTGTGCTTAGTCACTTCAGTTATGTTCAACTGGAATGGGTTGCCATGCCCTCCTCCAGGGGATCTTCCCAATCCAGGGATTGAACCCAGGTCTCCTGTACTGCAGGCAGATTCTTTACCATCTAGGCCACCAGGGAAGCCCACTCAAGCCTAAAGAAAATCAATTCTGAATATTCACTGGAAGGACTGATGCTGAAGCTTAAACTCCAATATTTTGGCCACCTGATGAGGAAAGCCAACTCACTGGAAAAGACTCTGATGCTGGGAAAGATGGAAGGCAAAAGAAGAGGGTGACAAAGGATGAGATGGTTGGATGGTATCACCAACTCAACGGACATGAGTTTAAGCAAATTCCGGGAGATGGTGAAAGACAGGGAAGCCTGGTGTGCTGCAATCCACAGGGTTGCAAACAGTTGGACACGACAGTGAGTGAACAACAAACCTCCACTTAGGAGACAACACTCTGAAGATGAATTGGACCTTCTCATAAAGCACTTTATTGCCCAGTCAGAGCCAGGACCCCAGAGGAACTGACTGCCAGCCAGCATCTTGTATCATCTAAATCAAATGGTCCAAAATCATGTTAGGGCTGAGAAATGCCTATTGTAGAGACATTCTTTTGTCCAGTACCTGTTATTCCAGGAGCCTTGAATCTCAAGCCATATGCTGTGTCACAAGTACAATTTTAACACACGAGAACATTTCTCATAGGAAAACATAAACCCTCCCTCGGAATCCTTATCCATTTGATGTTTTGATGCAACCTTATCTTCCCAGCATCCAAGCTAGGATGAAGCCTCACAAGATGGAGCTTGCCCTGAAGACAGCTCCTACGTATTCTGGACACCCATCCCACATGACACAGAGAAGGCCCATCTCCCACAGACACAAGCTACCTGTCCAGCCAGGAGCTCAGGCGCCGGGCATCTCACAGGTTGGAGGCACCCACGGTCCTGCCTCCTAGCTTACCTGCTGCCACCATGCACCAAAGCAGGAACAGTGAGTCTAACTTCTGAACCACATCCCTTGGCAACTTACATTTTATAAGGCTCAACAAATCAGAGCTACATTTATTGCCATTTTACTAACGTAAAGCGTACGCCCAGTGCAACGTGGGCATCTAAGGCGAAAGCAGTCACTCCTTCTGCCTGTCTCAGGCGGAAAGCCACACTCACCTTCGGCACCCAGTTACGAGAGGTGACACACAACACAGAGCTCCTCAAAGGCTGAGTTCCTCAGCTGACTGCACCTGAAGTCACCAAGCTGCTGGAGTTCTCCAAATTCTCCTATCCAATTCAAATCTCAGCAGAGAGTGACAATCCAGGAAATTGCTCGAAGAAAAGGAACGTAGGAAATCTGAAAAGAGACAGAAGACACCATTTATCAGGGCAGCCTGCTTGCTGGATTTTAAGTTACTGCTTGAAAAATAACTGATTATTTGTTTACCTGAAACCAATATTTTACTTGTTGTTGTTGTTTAGTCACTCAGTTGTGTCCAACTCCTTGTGACCCACGGACTGTAGCCTGTTAGGCTCCTCTGTCCATGGGATTCCTCAGGCAAGAATAATGGAGTGGGTTGCCGTTTCCTTCTCCAAATATTTTTAATAGACCCCAGGAAAAAATGTGCTTTATATTTACTGACCTCGACCCAAACAAAAACTCCTTTGCCCTGCTCTATTTTCCAGACCCTGGGTCAACGTGGAGGCAGAGGGTAGGTGGGGACCCCCTTGGGGATAACCGAGGGACCCAAGCTCCCAGATCTCTTCCAGCCCCCTCCCCACAATACCGCTGCCCACACCCTCCAAGCCTGCTGAAAACAAAAGAGCAGCTGCCAAGTGGAAATTCAAAAAGCCCGTCTGGGAGCCTAATTAGGGAGAAGAATTGCAGAGAATGGATATCATGTAGAGATTTCATCTCCTGCGTGGACCATTCACCGAGAAAGGCCCCGCCAGACCCACAGCTTCGTCCTTATCGGGATGAACACACACACACTCTCTCTCTCTCTCACTACTATATATCAAATAGATAGCTAACAAGGACCTACTGTATAGCACAAGGAACTCTACTCAATACTCTAATGACATATATGGGAAAAGAATCTGAAAAAGAGAGGCTATACTGTATGTGTACGTCATGTGTATGACTGAGTCACTTTGCTGTACAATGGAAACTAACAAAACATTGTACATCAGCTAGACTCCAATAAAAATTTTTAAAAAGAAAATATCGCTACAGGAATCTGAAGACAGCATCCTGAAATTACAGAGGAGGAGCCGACAGAGGATCCCGCAACCCCCTCCCTCCCGGCTGTGGGACTTGGCCTTATGGCCCCTGACACCTGGGTACCTATTTTCAGTCCTGATTTGTCCTTTGAGGGGACCCTGAGGCACTGTGGACTCCAAGAGGGTTCACTGGCATCTTTAATTATGCTTCAAAGCCTGAAGGGATCTCTCCTGACCATTCACTTGTACAAGATCTATTAATTCATCAAACCATGATGATGACTCACAACATTATTAAACACCCCACAGAAGAGTCGAGTTTTATTTTAGTCAAATAGAAAAGGATAATTCAGGGAAGGCTTTAAGGCAAGTTCATAAATGTTGATTAAAAAATGAATTCATTTATGCATTCTCTGGTATTATTTTAAGGGCTTGGATGATTTTTGTTTAGTTTTGTTTGAATGTATGATTTAACACAAGGGAAAGGTGCTGGGCAGACACACCAGGGATATGAGACCTGGACGAGATCTTAGACGCGCACCAGGATGGAGGCCTTCTCTCTGCCGTGTGTTTTCAGAAACAAGACAGAAAACAGACGCTTTGCTATCTAGACTCCAGGCCTGACCAAGGATTCCGATTTCTCACTGTGGGCCTGACACATGCCACTTACTGGAGAAACCCACTAGCTAAATACTGCTGTGTCTGCAAACACCACTTCTGTATTAGTATTTTCAGGGGTTCTTCTGGACATAAGTTGTAGCTTTAAAATTTTCATTGGAAAGTGAATGTGCCTGGAGTCAGAGCTCAAGCCAAGGCCCTTGGGCGTCTGGGGGGCTGTCTGAGTTGCCCCCTGTACGCACGGTGCGCTCATGGTGTGTGTATATGTGTGTGTGATTTAATCCTCCCAATAACCTCCTGGGATAGATACTAATATTCACTTTGCCACAGGACTTAATGTTCTCATAGAGGCAGAGATTCTCCTTAGCAGGCTTGGAGTGAGGAACGCAAGCCTCTAAAGCTGAACCTACCACACCAGCAGCAAGCCTAGTGCCAGAGAATTTATCTTCCTTCCCAGTTCACCAGCGCCACGGCCTGGGTCTGGAAGTCTTGTCCTCTGACACTCGCTGTGGCCATCCAGGTGGATGCCCAGGATCTGAGCCAATGACAAGGTTCCAACCAGAGCCTCCCTGGGAAAGACTGAGGGCAGGAGGAGAAGGGGGTAGCAGAGGATGAGATGGTTGGATGGCATCACTGACTCAATGGACATGAATCTGAGCCAACTCCGGGAGACAGAGAAGGAGACTGCAATGCTGCAGTCCATGGGGTCGCAAAGAGTCGGACGCAGCTGAACAACAACAAAGATGGCCTAGGCACCTGCGATCCAACTGTGTGAGACGGAGGGGTGGTGTTTTCTTCAAGAAAAGCATCTCACTGACCAAGCGTCAGTGCACGAACCACACACCTTCCTCAGAAGTGAACACAGAGACTAAGCTGTTCCCTTGCTGGGTTTCCATGAAGTCCACCCACTGCCACGTTTAATGTGGACTATTCAAAGCCTCTGTTAAGGACGAGCACTTCAGATCAGGTCTTCAGTACAACCTGTGATAGAATCCACCAGGAAAGCATACACTTTGTAGAAAACCACCTCTGACTGGCAACACTGCCAGGTTTAAGGTCACTGGGGCCAAGGTGGTCACTGGAGAACGTTTCACAGCCTGCTCAGGCAGGAGGGGACAGTGCATGCTTGTCTTTACAGGCATTTCCCCACAAGCACCACTTGCATCTCCCCATAGGAATTAAAGCGATGAGGACAGAGTAAAGGATATTAACACAAATACTAAATGCACCCCTTTCTCCACAATGATCTGGACCCCGATCATTCTACCACGGCAAAACCAAAGGACTATCTGAATTCTCTGCAATACTGAGGTTTTCTTTTTCTTGACTGTGTTTTGAAAAGCCTGGGCACAACCTGGGGTTCTCCCTGGTCTCGGGGGGCATTTAGCCAGGACACCAGTGAAGGTGCTCAGGTCAGGTGGCTGCCAACCAGCAGCCCTGCCTGTCCCCACGGGCCTGGCCTCCAGACACCCAAACCATCTGTCCCAGCCCCACCTGAACTCCAGGTGCCCCACGGAGCCTGTCCTGGCTGCTTTTCTGGGCCATCTGGGCGGTTTCCTCTGAACCTCAGTGGGCTGGCCATTCAGGGCTGGTGTCCATCACTGACAGACTTCCCTGCAGTACAGTCTTCAGGATTAATGAGAGGCTCATGACCTTCCATTGAGGCCAAAGGCTGGAGCCCCCCGACTCTTTGGGCAGGATGGACATGCAGTCCTGCCTACTGCCCAGATGACATGAATCCCCTAAAGGCTCCCCATAAAGACCAGCACTCCACCGCCCAACCCACAGAAGCAGAGAAGCAACTGGACAGGTCCCAGGGACACTGTGTTGGTGGCTCCACCTTCACAGCAACCCAGGAGACACAACTCATCGTCGGCTCAGGAACCAAACCACCAGACCCTCAGGCCCAGAGCCAGGATTCAAACCCAGGCCCACCTGACTGCAGAGCCCCACTGGACTCTTTCTCCCCACATGGATCACCACTAAAGGGCCAGAACCTCCAGACCTGGGCAAAGGTCATCTGTCACCGCCATCAGTCTGGAGTGTCTGCCACAATAGGAGCCCGGCTTCTGCCTCTCAAATCAGGGAAGGACAGTATCATAGTTTCTAAGACGCAAGTCCATGACCACACATGCCACCTTAATCTGAGAACAAACTTGTGGTTACCAAGGGGTGGGATCGGGGTGGCTGGGGAGGTTGGGGTTAGCAGATATAAGCTATTATCTATAGGATGGATAAACAACAAGGTCCTACTGTATAACACAGGGAATTATATTCAACATCCTGTGATTCAGACTTAGAGAATGAACTTATGGTTGCTGGAGGGAGGGATGAGGGGAAGGGATAGGTAGGGAGTTTGGGATGGAAATGAACACATTGCTGTATTTAAAATGGATAACTAACAAGGACCTACTGTATAGTATAGGAAACTCTGCTCGGTGTTATGTGGCAGCCTGGATGGGAGGGGACTTTGGGGGAGAATGGATACATGTGTATGTATGGCTGAGTCCCTTCACTGTTCACCTGAAACTATCACAACATTGTTAATCAGCTCTACTCCAATATAAAATAAAAAGTTAAACAAAACCCTATGATAAACCATAATGGAAATGAATATAAAAAATAACATATATATGTGTATAACTGAGTCACTTTGCTATACAGCAGAAATTAACACATCGTTAAAATTAATAAAGTATATACATAAATAAAAACAAAGGCACTATTTCTCTTAGATGTCAATGCAGAAAAAAATTACTGAGTTACACTGTTTGACTGTTGAACACTGCACATAAGCTCAAGACTCTTGGATTATGCCAGATGAGTATCATGACCAAATAGTACATGAGTATGAAATAAACATGCAAGACACACGCAGTGAACTGCCCAGACCCCTCATCTGCAGGACAAGCTAAAGGCAATTATCTTTTTTCTTTTACTAAAAAGAAAAAAACAACACTAATGCTTCCAGGGACAGGACCCCACTTGCTTCTTACTACCCTGTGCGCAGTGCTAACAGTCAGATGCGGGGTCCACATTTCAGAAAGGCCCACCAAATTTGGACTTTTACTCAAGATAAAACTGTCCTGAAAAGGAAAACACCAGATTTTTCTGCCATGGGCTGGAATCAATTTAAATGATAACACTGGTTATCAGCGGACTGCATCTGTGTGAGGATCACAAGTTGATTAATGAAAATGGGGCAGAAAGAGCATGAGTTTCTAACTCTGAACAGCCTCAAGGAGATGTGGCTGGGGAGGTGTGGGGAGCAGGATCACTGGTCAGATGCCGAGCTCTGAGGGTTCTGTGTTCTGAAATAATGCACACATCTGCCTTCAAGTCTTCTAGAACTTCTCAGAGAACAAAACTGCCGGCAGTGGGTCGACCACACACGCCATGACCAAAAGATGTGGCAGGAGCCGTGGGCCCCAGACCTGCTCAGCCCCCACATGCCCCTCCCTCCTTGGTCCTGTTCCTCCACGTCCTCAGTTGTGACGAGGTCTCGACGCCCCTAATCTGTAGCTGTGAGCTCAGCACACGGGAGTGGATGTGAGAATTACCCAAAATTGATGATGTGGGACCAAAATGCATTAATACATTTATCTAAAGTACCATGACAAGGAAGTCATAAGGCAAATCTTAATATGGACTTAAATTTTACGGTCGCTGCCTCAGAATTCTAGCAGATAGGAATAACATTAGTAACACCTGTTCTAATGCTTTATAAGATTCTGTGTATATATTTGATGCTAGCCTCTTAATACAACAGTCCCCATCCTCCAAAAGGCATCATAGGTGTTTCTCTGAACCTATTTCCACTGACCCAAATCAGTTTTCAGAATCAGCATACATGTAGGTGTGTGTATACAACCCTATATACACATACCTGTGTATATATACACATCTCAATGCCATAACTGGATAGTCCAATTACACAAAATATTTTGCAAAGGGTCACCTGCATTCTTTACGAAGTGTCCACAGGATTTCATTGTTGTCCAGGTAATTACACCACAAATAAAAAGCATGCTGACCAAGATAAACCTTAAACATGAAAACACACTATTGAATAAAACCTCTTTTGTTGAAAAAGACAGAAGGAAGGGAAGACAGGAAAGAAAGAAGATATAGACACTGAATTCTCATCTGAGATAACTTATACACACAGGTGATCTAAATGACATTTCTAACTGTATGTGGCTAATGGTTAAAAAAAATACTTTCAGAGAACAAACTCATGATCATGCCAATTGAGTATGAATTTTAATATCATTGTGTTTTTAAAGTATATTTAGCTGCTTTTGAATATTCTGAAAAATGGTCAATATGACTCACCCACATTTTCCCCAAATGCCAGATACTTTCCTACTTTTGTGCCTTTATGTCCATTTCTTCCACCATTTAGGAAGAGATTCACACCTGCAGCTTCCTAAAACTACTGTCCAGCCAAAACCAACTCATCGTCCAGGAGGAATGAACCCAAAGTTCCCCTCTTCTGGAACATTCTACAGGAACGTCCTTCATTCCTGCAGCGATTGCTCTTTTATAACCAAACCGCCCCCATTCAAAGGCAACACAAGTGCCTCCAGCAAGGGACCTCCACATGCTGCCATCCATATGGTTCAGCCACATGGCAGGCTCTCGACAGAATGACTCTTATCAGACATTCATCACCCAATAAACTTACACTTCCTCAGTGATTTCTATAGAATCTGCCACAATGGTACAAAAACCTAAGATCATGGCATCCAGTTCCAGTACTTCAGGGCAAATAGATGGAGATAAAGTGGAAACAGTGACAGACTACTTTCTTGGGCTCCAAAATCTCTGCAGCCATGAAGACACTTGCTCCTTGGCAAGAAAGCTGCGACAAACCTAGACAGCATATTAAAAAGCAGAGACATGACTTTGCCCTCAAAGGTCTGTACAGTCAAAGCTACAGTTTTTCCAGTAGTCATGTACAGATGTGAAAGTCAGACCTTAAAGAAGACTGAGCACCAAAAACTTGATGCTTTCAAACTGTGGTGCTGGAGAAGACTCTTGAGAGTCCCTTGGACTGCAAGGAAATCAAACCTGTCAAACCTAAAGGAAATCAACCCTGAATATTCATTGGAAGGACTGACGCTGAAGCTCAATACTTTGGTCACCTGATGCGAAGAGCCAAGAGCCAACTCACTGGAAAAGACTCTGATTCTGTGAAATACTGAAGACAAAAGGAGAAGGGGGCAGCAGAGGATGAGATTGCTGGATGGCGTCACTGACTCAACAGACATGAATTTAAGCAAACTCTGGGAGATAGTGAAGGACAGCGAAGCCTGGCATGCTGCAGTGCATGGGGCTGCAGAGTCAGACATGACTTAGCGACTGAACAACAATGGCACCATTCAGTGCTCCAGGGTTTAGAATCCTCTTCTCCCAAATTTCAACCCAAGAGACCCTGAATTCCTTACACACAGCCTGATCCAACTCTTGGGTGTCAACACGGAGCCTTCATCACAAATCAGTGCACCCGTGCCAAAACCAAATGATGGTTCTGCTAACGAACCATATGTCTTCATTTTATTGCCATAAATTTATTTTTCTTGAGTATGTCATTGATCAAATAAACTAGCAAGAAGCCAGTGAGAGAGACTGAATGAATCAAAGAGGACTTCTAAACTTTCAAGCTCAAAAATGTATAGATGACTTCCCATGGCAACGGCCCAATTAATGCCATCCATAAAGCCATTCATATGCTGTGTCTGGGCTGAAATCCAATTAAGTCATTTCTGTCCGAATATCTCCAAAGAGCCTCCCGCTGAGCTCCAAGTGGAAATAAACATAAAAGCCAGATTAGCTGTGTAAGCACTTTCAGAGCTAAAACACGACAAGAGCATGAAAATCTACATGCCCAGCCTTTCAACTGGGCACAGAGGAAACACATTTCAACGGCCACCTGGCAAAAAGAAAACCCACTTCCTCATGCAGCCAGGTTTCCTCCAACAACCCTCATCCACTGTACACATCAAAGAAAAGCTGAGATCCGTTCACTTACATGCACAGAGAAACGACAAACTGGGCTCCACGATGCCATTCTGTGCAGAGGAAACACTCAGGACATGATTTCAAGCCCTCTCAGAATTCAGTGTTTCCCTGGCCTACTCCTTAAGGAGGATGCTTTGAAATCAGTAAATCCTGAAATTCACCATGGTCTCCAAACATGTAACTTGTTCCGTGAAAACATGAACACAAAGACAGAAGAAAGTTAGGGAACGAGTTAAACCTCCTCTGCACCTTGTGATTCATTATTCAAATTTACAGCAACAGAGACACCACTTTGCTGACACAAGTCAGTATAGTCAAAGCTATGGTTTTTCCAGTAGTCATGTACAGATGTGAGAACTGAATCATAAAGAAGGCTGAGCACCAACGAATTGATGCTTTTGATCTGTGGTGCTGGAGAAGATTCTTGAAAGTCCCTTGGACAACAAGGAGGTCAAACCAGTCAGTCCTAAAGGAAATCAACCCTGAATAGTCAACAGAAGGACTGATCTTGAAGCTCCAATACTTTGGCCACTTGATGCCAAGAGTTGACTCACTGGAAAAGACCCTGATGCTGAGAAAGACTGAGGGCAGGATGGCATCACCGACTCAATGGACCATGAATCTGAGCCAACCCTGGGAGAGAGTGGAAGACAGAGGAGCCTGGAGTGCTACAGTATATGGGGCCACAAAAAGTCAGACATGACCTAATGACTGAACAAAAAGACAAAAATTATCTTCGGATGATGTGTAAGAGCTGAAATAGGAGTGTTCTAACCACACATTTCAGAAATGGAAGGGTTCCTCTTCCCTACTGCCTGTTCATTGCACACAGAACAACTGAGACCTGCTGAATCAGACCACCTGCAGCTGGTTATGACACCAGCCCCAGGTAAGAACAAAGGGATGCAAAGGGAAGAAGAGAAAGTGAGAAGGACAGAATCAAGAACATTTATCTCCAAACCCTCAGCATCTGAACACCAGGCCTGTCTGAAAGAAGGGGCACGCAGGTGATGAGGCTGGCCACGCCTTCACCCGTGACAAAGGACACAAAGACTCTCTTCCAGGGGACGCTCAGCCCAGTGCACATCTTAGCAGCTGGGCACTGTGCGTGCGTGCTTAGTCACATCAGTCGTGTCCAATTCTCTGCGACCCCACGGACCATGGCCCGCCAGGCTCCTCTGTCCATGGGATTCTCCGGGCAAGAATAATGGAGTGGATTGCCATTTCCTTCTCCAGTGATAAAGTATGAAGTGAGTGAAGTGAAGCCGCTCAGTCGTGTCCAACTTTTTGCGACCCCATGGACTGTAGCCTACCAGGCTCCTCCATCCATGGGATTTTCCAGGCAAGAATACTGGAGTGGGTTGCCATTTCCTTCTCCAGCTGGGCACTGTAGAGACTGCCATTTAGCCTCAGACACCGGGTTTCCTTGGAGAGAGTATCAGTCACCTCATTGCTATAAATAAATGGAAGTCACACTTATTCAATGGAAATGTGACACAAATCTGCTCTGTGCAGACACGGTATGTAAATACAGCACAATACAGATGCCATCCTTCTTAGGGGATTCAGTCCAGTGAGGGACCGAAGTCAGACATGAGGTGATATGGCAGTGCTGCTTTATCTGCTGCAAGAAAACTTGCCTAAAAAAAATTCAGTTCAACTTTTCTAGATAACTTCTAAAATAGATGTGTCCCATCCAAAGTACCCATTAGTATCTGAGCAGAATTTTAAAATCTTTAAAGGAGACAAGTGAGCAGTGTCTTATATGAACATAATAGTTTTACATAAAGGTGGTTTATGATGGACTAGAAAGCAGGTCTCATCTGTCCTTCCTGAGACTAACCTCCCAACACTGAGAGGAGCTGCAAGGTCCTTTAGGGCCTCTTCAGCAAGCAAATCCTTCCTAAGTCAAAAAATGACAAGTTTCCTAAAAGTTCTCTCTTCTGGACAGACTTCAAGACAAGTCACTCCGCAAGTATTTCTGAAGCCTTCTGAGTACTATGCGGGGTGCTGGACATACAACAGACAAGACAGATGTAGGCTTCACCCCTACAAAGCAGACAGACAGAGGAGTGGGCCCAAGCGGGGACCTCAGGCCCCTGTGGGTCACCCCCCATCGTCTCTGCACATGGTATGTGGCCTCAGCAGGGATGTCCACTGCAGAGACTGGGTATGCTGATGATGCTTTGCACGTGAGAACACTGACTGAGTCTGCGTCCCCCACAGGCAGCCTCACACCTGCACAGCCCATCTGGCCCCTCACACTACAGTTGGCAGGTGGCTTTCTGAGAGGAAGCAGAGACATGTGCCCCTGGTGACCCTCCTGGTCCACTCCTCCACACCACCTGCAGTCCAACGCTGCAGGTTCTCAAGAGTTCTCATTCTGCTTCAGGCCTGGACAACCCGCCCCCCTCCATCCACTCCTCACCTGCAAACCCCACACACCTGTCTCCAGGCCACCATCCACGCTGTGGTACAGACCATGGCCAAGGGCAGGACCCACCTGACACTTTCCTTGGGGAGAATCAAACTAACAGCCCACACTCTGGGGACACCTGTACTCCCAGCCATCACTCCCCACAATGGTCCTCCACCCAAGTGGACGGGCATGGCTCTACCGGGAATGCAGGCAGGACATGTCAAAATGGACAGAAAGGACATGGCTGAGATGCTATCGGAGAGGAACAGCTTGATTAAACAGCACCAGACACTGAATGACAGGGAAGTCCCAGGTGGCTCAATGGTAAAGAATCTGCCTGCCAATGCATTAGATGCCAAGAGACACAGGTTCCCTGGGTCGTGAAGATCCCCTGGAGAAGGGAATGGCAACCCACTCCAGAATCCCATGGACAGAGGAGCCTGGTGGGCTACAGTCCATGGGGTCACAAAGAGTCGGATAAGACTGAGTGAACACACATTGAAAACTATCCACTTGTAAAACAAGACAGATGTCTCTAGGTTCTAAAGAGACAGGACTTCAAACTTACATTCTCAACTCCGAAAAGTAAGGTAAGGACATTTCAGATTCTTTTCCACATATGTATTTATCTATGAAGAAACTTAACTACCATTTTGCTGCCTGGTTAAGCTGCCTGCAATTACCGACCTGCTGTTCACCCTCCTCACGCTGAGATTCATCACCCCAGTGAACTTAACTATGTTCAGGAACCTTGGCAGGCTCATCACAGGCTCCTCCTTCTAAATGCTCCATAAAAATGTTTTTAACCCAAGCTGCAAAGATCTTTGGGGAACCTCTGTAGTCACCTCTGACGACATAAAGATGAAAGTATTCCACTCTTCGTCTTTTCTCTTCAAATCAGTCCCCAGACTCTAAGGTTACTTTTTATTCAATTGAAATGCAATTCACAGACCATAAAAATTCACCAACTAAAGTGTACGATTCAATGACTTTATTTTTTAAAAGTAAGTAAAGGAGAGATGTCTTTGTATTACAAGAAAGTGAAATGACCTGAGTAAAGCTGGTAGTTGGGTATCCCTAGTGGCTCAGATTCGGAGAAGGCAATGGCACCCCACTCCAGTACTCTTGCCTGGAAAATCCCATGGATGGAGGGGCCTGGTAGGCTGCAGTCCTTGGGGTCGCTAGGAGTTGGACACAACTGAGCAACTTCACTTTCACTTTTCACTTTCATGTATTGGATCAAGAAATGGCAACCCACTCCAGTGTTTTTGCCTGGAGAATCCTAGGGACGGGGGAGCCTGGTGGGCTGCCGTCTACAGGGTCACACAGAGTCAGACACGACTGAAGTGACTTAGCAGCAGCAGCAGCAGCAGTGGCTCAGATGGTGAAGAATTTGCCTGCAATGCAGGAGACCTGGGTTTGATCCCTGGGTCTGGAAGATCCCCTGGAGAAGGGAACAGCAAGCCACTTCTGTATTCTTCCCTGGAAAATCCCATGGACAGAGGAGCTGAAGTTAAGCTGGTAGTTAGCGATTTCCAGAACAGTAGCTGTACACACAAGAAGCAGTGGTCTTGCTCCAATGAAGTCATGTGGGTGCCTGAGACAGGAGGAAGGCTTCCCCTGATGTTAGAGGTTTCAGTTGTCTTTTGAAAAAAATACATGCAGTAAAAATTTTCCAACAAAATAATAACAGTAAATAGAAGAAAACAAAACTTAACAACGAGCTAACTTTCACCCCTTTGTCTTTCATAGAATATGAAAATCCCACAGATACTTAAGTTCAAACATACATCTTCTGGAGGTAAGCGATAATTTAATCCTGGCTCTGAAATAGATGGATTACGACCGTAAATTAGTGAAAATGGGGTTGTAATTGGTTCTCCTAGGAAATGAACTGAATCAGATGAACACAACTAGTCACCCTGCAGTCAGCCCCGACTGAGGGCGATGAAACCACTTGGAAACCTGCAGTTAACGCCAGAACCTTTAGCCAGTTATAAAACCATAAACTAGCGAGTCCACACTACAACACTGAAAGGTTTTCAGTGCCAGATTTCCGAACTGGTTTTCTTTTCTAGAAGCATCCTGTTTCTTTCTTGTCGTGTTGTTCTGTTTTGGTGGGGGGAGCTACTCTTCACTGCAGTGCTCAGGCTTCTCATTTCGATGGCTTCTCTCGTTGTGGAGCATGGGCTCTAGGGCACACTCAGTGGTTGTACAGGCTTAGTTGCTCAACAGCATGTGGGATCCTCTCAGACCAGGGATCGACCCGGAGTCCCCTGCATTGGCAGGCAGATTCTTATCCACTGCACCACCAGGTAAGTCCCAGAAGCATCTTGTTTCTACGAGAAGGCAGACACCAACAGAATTCTGCAGTTTACAGCCCTTTGCTTTGTCTTAACTGATTATGGTTACAAAAGGCTTGGCACTTGCCCGTAAGTCTGATCACAGGAGGCTGATGGTGAACCCATGATGTCTTCCTTCACTGCTAGGAGATGCCTCCCCCACCACTGGGCAGGAATCCTGCAAGGCCAGGACCACCACCCCTGTCAATCCTGAAGCCCAAGAGGCTAGCTGCCCAGAGCGTGACCGCCCACACCTGCCCAGGAATGGTTAAGAACTGCCTCCCACCTGTCCCCATCAGAAGGTCATCTGCCACTAGAGGTGCCTGCTTCTCCTCTTTAGAAAGACATGGAAACCACTTTGCCCTACACCCTGAGTTCAATATCCACCACTCAAAAATAGCACAAACCATTTATTTCTGTGCCGAAAAAATAAAAAAAATGAACCAAGGCTTCAGACCCTTGTCAATATTTAAGGGCTTCCCCCAGAATTAGTAGAAATGCTGAAACAGAAGTGAGCCCTTCAGGTTCTCAGTGTCCAAGGCTTATAAGGCTATCCTTGGGAGGCAGGGGAAACGCTGAACGAGGAGGGGAGGTGGTATAAGACTCCAGTCA
This sequence comes from Bos grunniens, assembly GCF_055505025.1. Taxonomy (NCBI): domain Eukaryota; kingdom Metazoa; phylum Chordata; class Mammalia; order Artiodactyla; family Bovidae; genus Bos; species Bos grunniens. The sequence goes on along the minus strand of NC_141175.1, from coordinate 61,798,031 downwards.
AGGGCCTAAAGGACAATAAATATTGTGTCTTTGGACCATAAAGTTAAAATCAAAAGGAATTTTGGTGACTTGGGCTATTTCTGCAGGACCACCCCATAACCACAACAGGGTGCTCTCCACCCCCACGGGTCCCCTCAAAGCAGTCTCAAGAGTTGAAGTTCACAGGCAAATGTTTAACAAAACGATCAGATAAACCCAGCTCCCCAGGGCTAAAAACCAGTGGGCTGTCACCTTAGCGGCTAACTTTCCTAAAGACACCTCTTTCTTTCCACAGAAGCAACCTGTACTGTGCTCTCTTATGCCACAGACACATGCCGACTAGTGACTTGTACAGCTGGGTGAACTGACCTGCTGGAGTGTGGGTGGTACCTGGGGAAGAGCAGTGATGTAGAAACTAGAGGAAGGGCACCACCCACCTGCCTCCTCCATCACCACAGGCAGAAGGGATGCTAAGATCCGAGGCCAGCGAGCCCATCCCTGGACCAGACACTACTGCCTCCAATACCTGCTTCCAATGCCCTGTGATCACACTCCAGGCGCCCCACTCTGGTAATGATTGGGGGCAACCAGGCACCTTGTTGATACTTCTCAGGGTCCCCAGTGTGAGAAAAGGAGTGAGCCCCCCATCCACATCATATTAAACCACACAGAGATAGGACCACTCACCCTCTTTGTTAGTTGAAAATGAGCATCTCATAGGACTCTGGCATGGAAAGTCCAGAGATGAGAAAGCGACCCCCAGAGGAATGCAGAATGTTGTCAATGACAAGAGAATGTCCTAAGAGGCACAGAACTGCCAGCTGCCCACTGCTGCCCACACCCACATGTGCCTCTGAACGGTCATCTTTCTAAGTGAGCAGCACGTCAGGATCCACTGTGAAGCCACAGTGCTGTCAGCACATCACAACCTCAACTTCAAGCACTACTGTCCTACAGGTGGTGGTCCATGTGCTCGCACCAAACAAGACATCCGTCTTCCTGAGACCCATCCTGAAGCAGAATCAGCTTCCCTCAAAGCACGCAGTCGCACATGGGATTTACACCAGGGTGAACTGAACAGGGCTTCCTGTGCTGGACTCTCTGCACACGAGGTGGTAAAGCACAGTTGCTGGTGTCCTTCTGGCTTGTCTTTGTAAATGGTTTTCCTATACTCCTAGTCGTAAAAATCTACTTTTACTGGAAAAGAAGAGAGAAAGGGGAGGAAAAGGAAGAGAGGCGGGGAAGAGGGGAGGGAAGGGGGAAGGGAGGAGGAAAGGGATGAGGGACAGAGAGAGGGAGGGAGGGAAGGGGGTGACCCAAAGTCTCAAGGCCCCTTCCATCGTGCAGGGCTCTGACCAGAGGCAAATACAGGGCTGATACTTCTTGGCTGGGGGAGCTCCCTATTCACTGCAGGAGTTGAGGGCTCCCCCCGCCTGAAGTTACAATGATCAAAAACATCCCCAGACATCTGAGATGCTGCCACACGTCCCCCGGGGATGAAATCACTGGGCCGAGACCCACTGAACTAGAATATATGTAAATTAAACAGACCAAGTTTCCTTTTTTTTTTTCCAACAGCAAAAACAAGACAGAAATATTCATGTATTTTCTAACTATTAATATTTTGGAATGTGATTAGAATGTTCAGGCGGCAGTTGCTGTAACTGTGTATGCTCAGTCGGTTAGTCATGTCCAGCTCTTTTTGTGACCCCATAGACTGCAGCCCGCCAGGCTCCTCTGTCCACGGGATTCTCCAGGCAAGAACACTGGAGTGGGTTACCATTTCATTTTCCAGGGGATCTTTTCCACTCAGGGATCGAACATGCATTTCTAGTGTCTCCAGCATTGGTAGGCAGATTCTTTACCACTGAGCCACCTGGGAAGCCCTAGTTACTGTAATTACCCACTCCAAAATAACTGAATCGACAGGTATACTCAGTTTAACTCAAGGTCATGATTAACTAAGCTACAACTTGCCTCATCATTAGAAGACAATCTTCCAGTTCTAGTTTGGGGTAAGTGTGTAGACTGTGCTATTGTTTATCTAAGAAAACATTAAGTATTAAAAATAAACACTATTGATACTATGTATAAAATAAATAACTAATAAGAACCTTACTATAGAGCACAGAGCAATCAAGTCTGCTCTGCGGTGACCTCAATGGGAAGGAAATTCAAAACAGAGGGTTTATATGTATACCTGATTCACAGCTGATTCACTTTGCTGTACAGTAGAAACAGAACACTGTAAAGCAACTAAACACCAATAAAAATTTAAAAACAAATATCTAACTTATGAAGACATGTATGTACTTTGCATTACAAGGCTATAAATAAAAGGAGAGAAAGAAAAATAACCCTTTTAAAAATAGTGATGGAAGGAGTAAGAAGAGAAGACAGAAACACAAAGCAGACCTCTCTGCAGACATCTCTTTGGCTCTGGAACCATGAAAATGGTTTACATAATTATAAACTGATAGTAATTTTTTAAGTTCTAAAAATCAAAAGCAAAATGGAAACAAATTAACCAAATTATATACTGAAGTGGTGGCATGAACACACAGGGGAATTGTTCCGGAAGACTCTGAAACACAGTCATTTGGCTGCAGTTTCCTAGTGGGATAAACCCTGAGGACAAAAACATCTTCAGCTGTTTTCACTACTCACAGTGTGAGTAAAAATATTGGTGGAGCTATTCTAAACATTTCTATGGGCTGTGTATAAATAAAGTGAGATAATCAAGCAAATAGGTAATTATGTTCATGTTCCCAGGGATAAGAATTTTCAGCATAAGAGAAAAGAGATATAAATATAAAATCAAAGAACTAAAACACCTTGTAATTCTAATTCTGAACTAGAAATACTGTGAATTTACAATAGATTATGTTTTAAAAAAAAAAAAAAACAAGTAAATGAAACCACCTTTGAGAAATTTAAGTATTTCCTGCCGTATCAGTAAACCAGGATGTCACAGCCACCAGCAATTCTAGCCCTCCAAATGCGAATTCCTGAGCCTGGAGGGTGCCCAGAAAGGAGGACAATACCTGGTATCCAGCAGCTACCAGGCCTGCAGCCACTCCCTACGAGGACCTCTGAAGAACCAGGTTGGATGCAGGATACAGGATGCTTGGGGCTGGTGCGCTGGGATGACCCAGAGGGATGGTATGGGGAGGGAGGTGGGAGGGGGGTTCAGGAGTGGGAACACGTGCACACCCGTGGCGGATTCATGTTGATGTATGGCAAAACCAATACAATATTGTAAAGTAATTAGCCTCCAATTAAAATAAAAAAAAGAAAGAAAGAAAAATGAAGGAAGCTGGCCCCAGATAGCTGAGATGCATATGAAAGGAAAGATTTCAGGGAGCCCAGAATCTTACATCCTCCCATACACAGAAAAGCACTAAATTCCTTAACATGAGATACCTGGTTTTCTTTAATTCACAAAAAATAGTTTTGATGTTCAGACTACCTGCCCTTTGTTGCAAACTTCTATATAACCTGACTCCTACCCCATCTCCTTGGAGCAGTTCCCTCGGGATCACTTGAGGTGCTGTCTCCTGAAGTTCTAAAAACTCCCCCCAGAATAAAACATAACTCTCAACTTGTACATTGTGACTATTTTTTAAGTCTACACCTTTAGCCACTGAAAAGGCCCAGATTAAATGCTCACGAGTACTGAGCATCCATGTCTCCTGGACTAGGGTCCCCAAATTCCATCTTCTGATGAAGGGAGCACAGCTAGGAGGGGAGGCACTAGTGGAAGGGGCCCGGAGCCCCTCAACTCCTACCCCACCAACCCTGGGCAGTGGGCACTGGCCACGGCTGGGTATTTCCCATAATAGCAAGGAGGTCAGCTCCTGAAATCACAGCTCCTGATTTCTCTAAAACCAAACAGAAACCTCGCTCATGACAGTCCTGGGGAAGCAACACCACTTGTGAACACTGTCAAATAAAGGGCCAACCTCCCTGCAAAACAGGCCCCTAGGCACAGCCCTAGGCTGGTATGCATGCATGGGAGTCTGGGCTGAGCGCCAGCATCCCATGGGAATGATGAACCATGGATTGAGCCCAGACCGCCACACCTGCCCTCTCCCATATGCCCCTGATACCCAGCAGGACCCTGCGGAACTCCTGGGCAGGAAAGCCCTCTGTGTCCCCGCTTTCTTGATTCTTGATTACAGGAAATAGGCTTCATTCAGCCTCCAGGTCTCCCTGAGTTCCAATGGGCAAGCTCAAACAGTTGCTAATCAGGGAAGGGAGGGGATGCAGAGACAAGGGAGGAGCAGTCAAGAAACAATAGTGTAGCCTTGGGGCAGGTCCTGGTTCCCCTCAAGGGACACATACAACAATACCTTAGAGCTTTTCTGCAGACACTGAAACCCCCACCGACTGGGAGAGGTTAACTGTCTGCTGCCCACAAGCAAGGACAGCCCAGACCTGTTGGAACCACAAGGCTGACGATGCTGATTCCTACTTACCTCTCCACCTGCTAATCAGAAGAATGTCCAGAGCTGACCATGCCCTCTTTGAACCAGGATTACAACACTCCTCATTACCTGCTCCAGGGCAGGACACACAGTTTTGCAGACTTTAACCCGCTATGGCCCTCTTTGCCTGGTAAAGCAATAAAGCTATTTTTTCCTACTTCACCCAAAACTCTGTCTTAAGATTTAACTCGGTATCATGGTACAGAGGCCAGATTCAGCTTCACTCCAACAGGGGCACACACAACATCACAGAGTCATCTTGCCAAAATCGGATCTCCATTGTGGCCAGCAGTTTCCAGGACACAAGGACACACAGGAGAACACTAACCAGGGGCCTCTATGCCAAACCACAGGTAGGAAACCCAAAGTGGGGACAAAAGACCTGTTTTCCCCAACCAATCAAACCACAATGAAAAAAAAAAAAAAATCAGAGGGCAGAGAAGTCAATAAATAATTCCACTGTAATCTATGGACATGAACGCCAAAGAATTGATGCTTTTGAATTGTGGTGCTGGAGAAGACTCTTGAGAGTCCCTTGGATGGCAAGATCAGACCAGTCAATCCTAAAGGAAATAAACTCTGAATACTCACTGGAAGGACTGACACTGAAGCTGAAGCTCCACGAGAAGAGCCGACTCATTGGAAAAGACGTTATGCTGGGAAAGATTGAAGGCAAAAGGAGAAGAGGGCAGCAGAGGATGAGATGGCTGGATGGCATCACCAATTCAATGGACATGAACTTCAACAAACTCCAGAAGATAGTAGGGGACAGGGAGGCCTGGTGTGCTGCAGTCCAGTTGCAAAGAGTTGGACACAATTTAGTGACTGAACAACAATGAAGATTTATAGACCTTATTTGGATCTTGGTTTGAACAAGCAAATTTTCAATAAAATATTTGAGATAGCCAGAAAATTTGAACACCAACTTGGTATGATTAAGGAATTTTTACTAGTGGAATATTTGCTATATTTTCAGATGAAAGGATATTTAGGGTCTGCTTTAAATAAAAGTCGCTGGAGAGGGTGGCAGTTTAGATGAAAGGAGACTAGCAATTAACTGATGAGTCCTGAAGCTGACATATTCATGATTCCCTCTTTGATTCTACCTTCAGAAAACGACACTGAATTGATTATCCTGTTAACTAAGAAATCCCATTCTGCAATGAGAGAATGAAGAGAATCTGAAAATGCGAGAGCTTGAAGGGCCTGCAGAAACTTCCAGGCCACTCTCTATACACAAAGGCCCTCAAAGCTCTGGGACAGAGTGTGCTGCTGGTGGCACGAGGGGAACCTCCTCTCCCTCCAGGTGTCAAGGCCTCACTGGGTAGAGGAAGAGGCTGCAGAGGAATCTCAGAGCCTTGCACACACTTGGAAGCTTGCTGTTTACAGTCAACTGCTAAGACACTAAGGCCTTTCTGTCAGCTGCTGAACATACTTCCAAAAAAAAAATGTCTTTTTAACAGGTTGAAAGTGAAATTAGTTCATTCAACAGCCTTAAGAATTTACTCAAAGGTTGAATATACAACAGATATTAAAACATCTAGTTAACAGGGCATAGGAACAACCTAGATGTCCATCGACAGAGGAATGGATAACGAAGTTGTGGTACATATATACAATGGAATAGTTCTCAGCCATAAAAAGAATAAATCTGAGTTAGTTCTAGTGAGGTGAATGAACCTAGAGCCCGTTCTGCAGAGTGAAGTAAGTCAAAAAGAGAAAAACAAATATCATATATTAATACATGTATGTGGAATTTAGAAAGAAGGTACAGATGAACCCATCTGCAGAGCAGCAATAGAGACAAAGACATGTAGACACAGTAAGGCAAGGAGTGTGTGTGTGTTAGTTGCTCAGTTGTGTCCAACTCTTTGTGACCCCATGGGACTGTAGCCTGCCAGGCTCTTCTGTCTATGGATTCTGTCTATGAATTCTCCAGGCAAGAATACTGGAGTGGGTTACCATTCCCTTCTCCAAGGGATCTTCCCAACCCAGGGATCAAAGCCCCGTCTCCTGCGTTGCAGACAGATCCTTTACGACTGAGCCACCAAGGAAACCCAGGGGAAGGCGAGGGTGGAACGAATTGAGGGAGTCGCACGAAACGTATACACTACCGTATGTAAATTACATAGCCAGTGGTAATTGGCTATGTGACACAGGGAATTCAACCTGGTGTTCTGTGACAACCCAGAGGGGTGGGATGGGATAGAAGTGGGAGGGGGGCTCCAGAAGGAGGGAACATACATGCACCTATGGCTGATTCATGTTGATGTATGGCAGAAACCAACACAACACTGTAAAGCAATTACCCTCCAATTAAAAAAAATTTTTTTAAGCATTTAGTGTCCTATGAAAACAGTGACTAACAGCAGCTGTGTCACGTTCACACCGATCAGACTCTGCATGCTCCTCCCAGTCACAGGCTGCAGGAAGGATACCAGGCACTGATTTCTCTGAATCATAAAATTATAAGATGAAAACCTACATGAAGCCCTTCCTTACAGAGGTCACTGTGATCAGCTCAGACATTAAGTGAACCAATCACACATGCTCCTTACTCTGGAGACGTTCACCTTACAAAACAAAGTGATATAAACATACGCTAAACAACACACACGATTGTACAAGTAAAGTGTAAGGACATCCCAGGGACTCAAGATCCCACTACTGGAAACGCTTGCTGGTAAGGACATGAGAAGGATAAAGTGCATTCTTTAAGCCCACACCCCACACACCCTCAACCCCTGCCAGTCCCTCAGGACAGGCATCCTGAAGTCCACATAGCTTGCTACTAGTCCAGGGTGCGAAGGCAGACGAGGTTACAGGGAGGAGAGGAAAAATGGCCAATTCCTTACAGTGTGGCTGTAACTGACATTACTTCCCCAGGCTCCTCCAGATGAAGTCAACGTTCTCTTACAAATTGTGCATGTGTGTGTGTGCTCAGTCACTCAGTCGTGTCTGACTCTTTGTGATCCCATGGACTATAGCCCACCAGGCTCCTCTGTTCATGGGATTTCCCAGGCAAGAATACTGGAGTAGGTTGCCATTTCTTCCGCCGGGGATCTTCCTGACCCAGGGATGGAATCAGTGTCTCTTGCATGTCCCGTATTGACAGGTGAATTCTTTACCACTGAGCCATCACTCTTACAAATTACTAGATTTAAATCCTAAAGGAAAGGATGAAAACTCTTCTGCTCTAAGCCTTTCTTTTAACCGAGGAGAAAAGGTAGGTGCAGGACAGGTGAGCCCCAGGCCACAGGTTTTCAGGGTGGCTCACACGGTATCAAGCACCTTCCAGTTATGGTCACTTTGGTCCAATATATTTCCAGAGCCCCAGGGTGTCCTGAGCTAGAGGGGCAGCACCAAGGCAGAGTCCTTCACCTCCTGCCAAGCTCCAGTGACAACAGAACCATCCTCAGGTTCATATCTGTATTGATGCAAAAGCAGGACTGTTGGGTTCTAGCTGATTCTTTGTGAATCCCTGTGGATACATGGGCACGGGCTAGCTGGCTAGACCCCTCCTGGGGCACGACTCAAGAGGCCAAAGCTGAAGGGCCAATCCTCCAACCATGCCCTGACTACATACCAGCTGGCAGCACAAGCCACCTGGACTTACAGAAAGGGGCCAAGCAACTGAAGACAAACTCCACTTGGCTCTACCTCCATCAGCTGCACCCAGAACAGAGGCCAAAGGTGCCTCCAGCCCACGTGGTGCTGAGCTGTCCCCTAAGAGTGAAGACAGGCTGGAGGGCAGCAAGACCCCCATCAATGGTGAGACACTCCATGCAGCCTTGCCCTGAAACAGGGGCCCCAGAGGGCTCCTCTGGGTGGTGGCCTGGGTTGGCGGGAGCAATAAGGGGTCAGCGGAAGTGGTGGGGCTCCCAGGCCCCCTGCCCAGGGATCCACTTTCCAGCAGGCCAGCCCCCGGCCTCACCCGCCTAAGAGCCCAGCCCCCTGCAGACAGGGCACTGAGAGGCAGAGCCTGGCATCAGTTCCCATTTTGAGTCAGCAGTGCCACTAAAAATAGGAGGTAAGCGATTATACAAGCTGCAGGAAGTGAGGAGACAAGAGCCTGTCACTGTCATAGGATCAACCAGTTTTCATGACGGAGCAGTTTCCTAATGGCTACTTTTATCAATCCATGCAGGCCCTCCTGTGGGCTCCAAGGAAGGAGAACTGGGTGCCATGTATTTAGCTCACAAATCAACTCTTAACTCCTCCCACCGCACCAACAGGAGATAACCCTTCACGCAGCAAAAGCAATAAATGCCAAGGTGTCTGAAGGCCAGCCAGTTCTGTTTCTGTGCATTTAAGGGACGCCAGAGGATGTTATGATTTAGACTCCGAGCAGACACTCCCCCCATCAGAGCAGGGAGAAGTCAGAGCCGACAGCCACCTGTGCAAAGTTGGCTCTTCCTCCTCATCTAGGGGCTCCACCCATGCCCTGACCAGTAGCAGCAGCAGCAGCAGCATCACCTGGAAGCTTCTTAGAAATGCAAATAACTGAGGCCACTCTGGACTCCTGAGACAGAAACCAAGAGGGGTGGGGGTTGAAGAGTGGCTTTCTGTCTTAAAAAGCTCTCTGGTTAAATTGGGACAAATTTAAGAACCTCAGAGCCTGATCCTCCTAAGAGACTGATGGGCAATAATGCTTTACTCATTGTCTCTCAGACCCTTCTACTGGCCATATTAATAGGATGGTATTAACAAATTCTGGCAGGAGAATCATCTTCATCAGCCTGACCCTGGGAAACTTCTTCAGTGGAAAAGAACTCTTTTATCTGAATCGAAAGAAATATTAATAGGTCAATTTTTTTTTAATGAAAGAAGTTACTGAACACTTGGGATCAAGTGCACCCTTGGCTTGGTCATCACCCCATACAGGGTTGGGGGGCTGGGGGGTCCCGGTCAATCAGCTGATGAAGGGGGACAATTTCAATTCTTGGACCAGCCCAAGCACAGGAGCCTGAAGGCCTGGAGGAGGGGCAGATGGTCAGAGAACATGCATTAAATAGTTCACATTCATCATATACTAAGTAGGAATTTGTCTCTATCCACTGAAAATTCTGAAATGATGAAATGCAACTTGAACACACTTTAAAGAACGCAAACCAGTAACCAAGAGATCCACGGGCTCCCCCGCTCCTCCTCCTCCGTCAAACACACACAGAATTAGTACAGATGGTTTTTGTCTCAAAGCACAGAGCACTGAATGGCAATGGTTTATGACTGATGTAAGCTACTTTAGAACAAAGAGGAGGAAATGGGAAACTAGTGGGGGGAAAGTATGCATTTTATGGGAAAAGAATATCGAAAGACAGACTTCCCTGGTGGTCCAGTGGTTAAGACTTTGCCTTCCTTTGCGGGGTTTGGGTTCGATCCCTGGTTGGGAAGCTAAGTTCCCACACGCCTCGGGGCCCAAAAAAAAACCCCAAAATAAAACAGAATTAATATCGTAACAAATTCAGTAAAGACTGAAAAAATGACCCACATCAAAAAATATCTTTAAAAAAAGAACATTGAAAGACAACAAAAAGAAGAAAGTCCTAGAAGAACACACTTGGGGGAGGTTGGTAGGCTCTGCATTGGTCAACAGAAGAGTCTGACACAAGCTACACAAACTGTGATACATGCTGCAGCTATTTAAATACATAGAAATGTGAAACAGTATGCTCCTGCTCTTACTCGACAAGAGATGAGGACTAGCAACGGTAGTTGCATCCTTTTAAGGGTAGTTTTATTCCTGTTAAGGAGAAAAGTTAATCCAGGGAGACAGCATGCACAGGGCAGCAGGCAGGCGCCAGGTGCTTTGCAAGGTTTAATGAACTTTCACTAAACTTACCTGAGCAGGAGGAACCCCCGAGAACCTCATGTCCAGAGAGGAGCAGGAGTGGCCCGCAGTCAGAGAAGCCCCGGTGGCTTCCACATCACCAGTGCTGTGGCCAGTCTGACCTCTCCCCTGGGCTGGGCAGGAAAAGCCACTTGGGTCTGTGCAGAGCATGAGCAAAACTAAAGCCCAGCTCTCCCCCAGCTGCCTTTTGACTTGAGTCCCTTCCATCTTTTGGGATAATAGAAATTACACCCCCTATGTCTCTCCCCATGACCACACCATGACTGCTTTCTCCCAGAACATCTCAGGAGAAAAAAACTTCTCATCAGGGAAGCCCACCATCTGGGAAACAGAAGCTGGAAGGGGCCAGGAGGGATCGACGGCCCGACAGGTCACAGAGGGAGTGCTAGCACAGTTTCCCTTGTCTTCAGACACCTACTGTGTGGTACTTTGTTTCCAAGGTCCCAGGAAAATCATACACTTAGTACCTGGGAACTCAGGGATACCTCCAAGACCAGACTGCGGCCATCCTTCTGAAAGGCTCCAGCTTTGGGACTTCCCTGGTAGAACAGTGGTTAAGACTCCACCTTCCAATGTAGGGCATATGGGCTTGATCCCTGGTTGGGGAGCTAAATCCCACATGCCTCGTGGACAAAAAACATAAAACAGAAACAATACTGTAACAAATTCAAAAAGACTTTAAAAATGGTCCACATTTAAAAAAAAAAAAACAAAAAACCCTTCAGTTCAGTTCAGTCACTTAGTCATGTCCAACTCTTCGCAACCCCATGGACTGCAGCATGCCAGGCTTCCCTGTCCATCACCAACTCCTGGAGCTTACTCAAACTCATGTCCATTGAGTCAGTGATGCCATCCAACTATCTCATCCTTTGTCGCCCCCTTCTCCTGCCTTCAATCTTTCCCAACATCAGGGTCTTTTCTAATAAGTCAGTACTTCATATCAGGTGGCCAAAGTATTGGAGCTTCAGCTTCAGTCCTTCCAATGAATATTCAGGACTGATTTCCTTTAGGATGGACTGGTTGGATCTCCTTGCAGTCCAAGGGATTCTCAAGAGTCTTCTCCAACACCACAGTTCAAAAGCATCAATTCTTTGGCACTCAGCTTTCTTTATGGTCCAACTCTCACATCTATACATGACTACTGGAAAAATCATAGTTTTGACTAGACAGACCTTTGTCAGCAAAGTAATGTCTCTGCTTTTCAATATGCTGTCTAGGTTGGTCACAGCTTTTCTTCCAAGGAGCAAGCGTCTTTTAATTTCATGGCTGCAGTCACCATCTGCAGTGATATTGGAGCCCAAGAAAATAAAGTCTCTCACTGTTTCCATTATTCCCCCATCCATTTGCCATGAAGTGATGTGACTGGATTGCCATGATCTTAGTTTTCTGAATGCAAGTTTTAAGCCAGCTTTTTCACTCTCCTCTTTCGCTTTCAGCAAGAGGCTCTTTAGTTCTTCTCTTTCTGCTATTAGGGTGGTGTCATCTGCATATCTGAGGTGATTGATATTTCTCCTGGCAATCTTGATTCCAGTTTGTGCTTCATCCAGCCCAGCATTTCTCATGATGTACTCTGCATTAAAGTTAAATAAGCAGGGTGACAATATATAGCCTTGACGTACTCCTTTCCCAACTTGGAACCCGTCTGTTTGTCCATGTTCAGTTCTAACTGTTACTTTTTGACCTGTACACAGATTTCTCAGGAGACAGGTCAGGTGGTCTGGTATTCCCATCTCTTTCAGAATTTTCCAGTTTGTTGTGATCCATACAGTCAAAGGCTTTAGCACAGTCAATGAGGCAGATGTTTTTTTGCAACTCTCTTGCTTTTTCTATGATCCAATGGATGTTGGCAACTTGATCTCTGGTTCCTCCAGCTTTTCTAAGTCCAGCTTGAACATCTGGAAGTTCATGGTTCACATACTGTTGAAGCCTGGCTTGGAGAATATTTGAGCATTACTTTGCTAGCATGTGAGATGAGTACAGTTGTGTGGTAGTTTGAACATTCTTTGGCATTGCCTTTCTTTGGGATTGGAATGAAAACTGACCTTTTCCAGTCCTGTGGCCACTGTTGAATTTTCCAAATTTCCTGGCCTACTGAGTATAGCACTTTCAAGGCATCATCTTTTAGGATTTGAAATAGCTCAGCTGGAGTTTTTTATGGACTTCCCTGGTGGCTCAGATTTATATATTTACTTTAAATAAAACAAATTTTAATAAATTTTATTTTAAATAAATAAATCATGGAATTCCAGGCTCGATGGCTGACACCCCACAGTCCAGTGACAACTAAGTGGCACCGAGGAGCCAAATTCCATAAAGAACCAAATGATTTTCTCTTCAAGTTTAATAATTTGAGGGCTCTGAATGGCTGTAAGGGACTTTCCTGGCGGTCCAGTGGTTTAAGAGTCTGCCTTACAATGCAGGTGACATGGGTTTGATCCCTGGTTGGGAAACTAAGATCCCACATGCCTTGGAGCAATTAAGTCTGTGCTGCAAGGAAATATCCCAAGTGACAGAACTAAGACTGGAAGCAGCCAAATAAATAAATAGTGTAAAAAAAAAAAAGCTGTAAAGCCATACATAAAACACGAAGCATTCTCTTTTAGAGATGGATCAAAGAAATTAAAAACACCTGGGACCAGACAGCGATCTCAAATTTATCCAAGGAAAGAAACAAACTGCAATAACCACTCAACTCAGTGACCACAAAAAAAAGCTCTTTGGAATTTATAATGCTCTGAGGCAACACCAGAAAAAGTGTTTGATCATTCACTCCCACAAAATAAAAGCTTTAATAGGAATGAGTCCAGAAAAGCACCTCCAGGGGGTACGCATGAAAAACCAGATATCAACACTGACCAAACAGTAATGTTGCCAGGACCAGCAGTTACTAACCTGCATCATCATCTTTTTTTTTTTTTTCTCGGAGCCGGCTGCAAGCCGCTCCGGGGCTGGAGGCGGGGTGCGCGCGCGCTCATGCACGTGCGCGCCTCGGGCCAGTTCCTCGCGCGCCCGCGCCACCTCTGCCTGCAGCTAACCTGCATCTTCTTATACACCCAGCAGACAGAAAACAAAGCACTTCACGGATTATCAAGCACCCTTCAGAAGTGATCAGGATTCAGGCAAACCCCATGCCCCAGCGGTCCTGAACTACCATCAGCCAACAGCATCACAGGGGACGCTGTGTTCTTCCCCTTCCTGTCTGAGCCATCTCCACCCACCTGTGGGAGAAGAGATGCCCGTGGGGAGGGAGACATCCCAGGATGATGCGGATCTTATTTTACCATCTCCTACTGCCTCCATCCTTGGCAGACAGAAACGTACCCGCACGTGCCTCCTCCTTAAACAGTAACAAGATGTTCTCATAAAACACAAACTCAGGCTCTCAGTTTAGAAAGGATCTGAGTCCCCGCACAGTTGATCCCTGCAGTGACCACTGGCATTTTTGAGCACAGCCTCCCTGGAGCAGGGGCTGACCAGGAGCTGGTGATGCTGTATGCCATGCCATCCATGCCCCTGGACTTGGGACACCCTTGTTCCTTCACAACAAACCCACTTGCAAGAAGGGACTTAGGGAAGCCTTCTCCAGTGAATGACAAAGCACAGGCTCCCCGGGGAGGGGTGGGGGGGGGCAGGAACTGGGGGCCAGCCAGGCTCAGGCAGCTGACAGAGAACCCTGGAGGCTTCTAAACAGCACTTGACACATTCTCGCCACCCTGCTTGTTCTTTCTCAAAGAACACAGTTGAAAGAGAGCCCGGGACATCCCTGGTGGTGCAGTGGATTAAAATCCACATGCCAGTGCAGGAGACACGGGTTTAATCTCTGGTCTGGGAACATCCCACATGCCACGGAGCGACTAAGCCCACGCACAACTGCTGAGCCTGTGCTCCCCCAACAAGAGAAGCCACCACAATGAGAAGCCTGCACATCACAGCTAGAGAACATTCCCTACTCATCGTGACTAGAGAAAGCCAGTGCCCAGCAACGAAAAGCCAGTGCAACCAAAAATAAATAAATAAAAATTATAAAAAATTTGAAGAACTAAGAGAGCCCAATGTGAAGACTCGTTGTTGTCTTTTGGGTCCAAGTTCAGCAGCCACCGAGATCCAGGCTTATCCTTCCTAGGGTGCGTCAGGGAAGATCCCAGAAGGGTGACAACCACCTCAGGGTTCTGCCTTCCACTGACCCTCACTGGCCAACAAGACTCAGGAAGGCAGCTTCCCTTCCATGGATCAGAGGCACCCACCACAGGGCCTGCCCTGGAGCAGCTCGCTGCCTGTGCTCATGGATCAGTTGCAAGTGGGGCTTGTTATGTCTTGAAATAAAGGGGCAGCTTATACCCCACCCATGAATGCAGCACAGCAGTCAGCATTACTGTCCCATCTCCCATGGAAAACAGCCTTCTAATCAGGAATGTCAGGGATGCTGTGTTAGCCCAGATGACCAGAGGTCAGCTCTGGGGACGCCTGCTCTGTGGGCACTAGTGCTGAAAAGAGGCATGACTTGTACACCCCACCCCCACCAACCCCGAGCCCTGGCTTCTCCACAGACAGGACAGCTGCAGCCAGACAATTTCAATGGGCAGGATCCTGCAACACTAAGAAGTTACCAGGTTTTAACATTAGACATCATATGAGTTGAGCTAAATTGGCCATGAAAATGAAACTATTCTAAGGAAGTAAAAAGAAAGAGAAGTATGGAAAGCAGACACTACCTACTAATAAAGTCAGGAGTGGGCAGTCAGGAACATGGGATGTTACATGCAGCAGGCACTGCCTAGGAAGATTGTGAGTAGGAGTTGCATTAAGTTCAATAGTTAGGAAAAGACTGCTTTTTTCTTCCTGAGTCCTCAAGAAGCCTTCTTTCCAACCATCACCTGAGCGGGAGACGTGGCACCAGGAACCCGGGTGGCAGAGAAACTGGCCCCTCCTGGCTGTGGCTGGGGAGCCGAGCAGGAGGGCCCAGCACAAGCCCCCAGGTGCGTCCAGCCTGCCTGCCCATGACCAGTGCGGGAAGGCAACCTTCCCACTCAAACTATCCCAAACCAGTGATGCATTACCAGATCCCTGTGCTGTACACCTGAAACCACCCAACACTGTAAACCAACTATATTCCAATTTTTTAAATTAAATTTGTAAGAAATGTTGATGAGGGAGGCAGAGGAAGAGACCATCAAGTGGGACCCCCACAGCAGCCCATCCCCAGCTCACAGCTCACTCTCTATATCGGATGAGGCTCTTCCTTACAAGCCAGTCATGCCACTGGCTGGCATGTGGTCATCCTTCCCTGCCCCTCCCACTCCTGCCCCCAGCTTCCAGGACATAGGACACAAGGAGAAGGGGACAGACGTCCAACCTGGGAAAGCAGCTCTCTGTCTCGTCAGAAACCCTCCCTCCACTCAAGGGATCAGGTGGCCTCAAGTCTTCAGGTCACTCAGATATGCTCACATCCATAGCTGCACATGTGGAACTGCAACTCAAGGTATTTGCAGTAAGAAACAAGCCGGGAATAATATACATGTACGTATATATATATGGGGCTTCCCAGGTGGCACAGTGGTAAAGAACCCACCTGGCAATGAAGGAGATAAGGGTTTGAATCCTGAGCCGAAAAGATCCCCTGGAGGAGGAAATGGCAACCCGTTCCAGTATTCTTGCCTGGGAAATCCCATGGACAGAGGAGCCTGGTGTGCTACAGTCCATGGGGTCTCAAAACAGACACGACTGAGTGATGAAACTATATATAAAACATGCACACTCACAAAGTGACTCGGCAAAGCCTTCGAGCCTGATGATGCTCCCAGAGCCCCTACACTCACACAGACAGCAGCTGGAGAAACACATATGTAGGACGAGCGCTGCAGAGAGGGCACGGCCACCGCTGGCCACGGACAGCACCGACTGCAGGGTTACTGCCTGCCGAGCAGCAGGCTCTCTGAGGCCCTGCTCTGTACAAACCTCACAACTATCCCAGGAACTAACTACTACTATCGTCCCCCTTTCTCAGGTGAGAAAACTGAGGCACTAAGAGCCTTACCAGCCCAAAGTCAGTGCCAAGAGGAGGGCCAGGATCCAGGTCAGGGGACCAGGCTCTCAGCACACCGGTGCCCACTTCCCAGGAGACAGAGTGGGGGAATTAGGAGATGACGTGTATTAACCGGAGAAGGAAGGCCCGGGGGTCATGCAGAGCCTTCGAAGGGGAGATGCCATTCTAGGCCCACAAGGCGGCAGTGGAGGTGGGCAAGGCGTCGGGAACTGCATCTGCAGAGGTCGGGGTGGGCAGACGCTTCCTGGCTGGGAATGACCACTGTGGAACCCCACCATACAGGGGCTACCCAGTGGATGATCAGGCAGAATCAGATGTGTAAGGAGCCCCTTGACTTGGGGACCTGTGAAGTAAGTCTATATATCAGAAGGTCGACCCCAGTGAAGAGGCGGATGAGAGGGAGAGAGGTCTGGAGCAGGAAGACACGAACACACAGCTGGCAAGAGACAGAGGCCCTGCGTGGACGACGGGAAGGGAGTGCCCGGCTGCTCAAGACTCTGGTGACCTCAGCCACCTCTGCTCTGCAGCTGCAGGCTCAGCACCTTCCACTCTCAAAGGGGTCCCCATGTAGACAGAAACATGGTCATCTTATCCATCCCATCTGGATAGGTTGAGGGGCACGGGAGAAGCAGGATATGTGGATGGACACAGGAATTTAAAGCCAGAGACCAAATGAAAATAAGGGTATGTGTGCATGCATGTGTGTGTGCGCGCGCCATCCTTTACACAAATTCACACATATGAAGCCAAAGTACAAAACCACGGTGATGGATATCTACATGTTTATGACATCAGGCCCCAACTTATCCTAGAGGTTGAGAAGCAATGGTTTAAATACTGAAAATTTCACTTCTGAAACTTATCAAATAGTCTACTACAGTAAAACTCATTCTTCTTGATTAATCATGCAATCAGAACATTTTTCCTATTAAAAAACATATACCTCAAAAAAAAAAGTACGCCTCGTTTCTCGTGCATTCAAAACATGCTTGGTTAAAATAACGTCATGTCATATAGGAAAGGCAAAAGTAAATAAACAGAAGGAGGAGTCACTTATGAAAGTCAGAGTAGAACTGAATTAAATCATTTCAGGATAGCAAACACACAAAGCCCAGAGACTTCTCAAGCACCAAGTGTGTGGGTACACGTGTGATATGAGGCGGCAAGGGGGGTCTAATCACACACGGTCCCCTGGACGGTAGTTCTCATGTGCTGTTTTTCTCACATCAGTTCCTCATTTTCTATAGCAAAGAAAATTAACCCCATCATACAGACATACGAGCTCCCTGAAATCAACATTCTGCCCAGGATGTGTGTGTGTGTGAGTGTGTGTTTTACTTCATGGACTCATCAATAGATTTGGAGCCAAAGTTGGTTCATGCTCATGCTCACTCAAGTCGTGTCTGACTCTGTGACCCCATGTACTACATACAGCCCTCCAGGCTCCTCTGTCCATGGGATTTCCCAGGCGAGAATACTAGAATGGTGGCCATTTCCTTCTCCAGGGGACATTTTCAATCCAAGGATTGAACCCAAGTCTGCTGCATTGGCAGGTGGGTTCTCTACTGCTGAGCCAGCAGGGAAGCCCATCAAACCTGGTTAGTAAGATAAATCAGAGTCCTCTGCCTTCTTCCTCCTGCATCCCTCCTCCCCTGGGGTGGGGATAAAATTCCCCTCCTGCCCTCTCCCACCCCCACCCCACCCCCGCCTCCTCCATTGCAAGCTGGGTGAGAGCTCACAGCATGTCCTCCACAGTTGTCTGGACTCTGAGACGGAACTCTGTCCAGGATGCCCAGTTGGGCTGTGACGCTGCATCCTCCCCTGGCAGGGGGTAGAGGAGATGCTGCCACACTCTGACAAAGGACGATACAGTGATTAGAAGAGAACTATCCTAAAGCAGGCTCCTCTGGTGGCTCAGCAGTAAAGAATCCAGCTGCCAATGCAGGAAAGGAGGGTTCAGTCCCTGGGTTGAGAAAATCCCATGGGGAAGGAAATGGCAACCTACTCTCTTATTCTTGCCTGGAGAATCCCTTGGACAGAGGAGCCTGGCAGGCTATGGTCCATGGGGCCACAAAAAGTTGGACATGACTCAAGCAACTTAACACTAGCAAAGATGAAAAAGTCCTGAATGCTGGCATTTTTGTCTCTTCAGGAGGTATTCTTATAAACACTAACTGTTTCTAATAAAATTATTCCCAAAAGTTGCTCAATTCAAATATTCTAAAACCAGACTTCCACATTTAGAAGACTATATTCTTAGAGCATATTCGTAAAGCTCTTTTAAAAATAATCTTTATCCCAGTTTATGTGCACAACCAGTTACAAGGGCATCCTTCCTTCCCTCCCATCCAGCAGTAGGGTACAAGGACTCTAGCCAAGCTTGGAGACACCACCAGGAGGCTGCCCGCGCCCACGCTGCCCCCTGCCCTGTGCTGCTCTTCCCCCGTCCCCTGCACATGGTTATGACCTGGGCAACCATCCAGTCAGACTGCACTCTCCACCCTGAGGGGGATGGTCTACTGACTGCCCTGCCTGAGAGGCAGGCTTCAGAGCAGGGTCAATGCCAGACACACACCCCTCGTGGCCAGCGGAGGCCACTTCCCACCATGCATACTGGGAGGGGGACTGAGGCAGGGGCTTACTTCGCCCTTATAAGCCCTGCCCTGCACTGGGTCCCCTGCCAACATCCCTTCACAAGACACCTGCCCCCTGACAACTTCCTGTCTTGCTCAGGGAGCTGGAGAAGGCGGCTGTCATCTCCCTGAGCTTGCTGGGGAAGACAGAGGTACAGGTGCCCACAAGCTGTGAGCCTCACAGTCTGGCCTGAAACGAGCCAGCTCCTCAGGTCACATGGGACCCAGAGGTAGATGGAAGAGCAAAGCCCCCTGCCCTGGTTTGACCCTCATGACCCCTCACCCCAACCCCTTCCCCTGGGGACTCAGCATCCTCTGGGCACCTGAAGCTGTTTCCTGTCTGTCGCTGGTAAACTGTCTGCACCAGAGCTTCAAAGACAAGCTTGTCCCTCTACCCATCATGTGACATGCCAGGGAAACCACAGGGCCCCGAGTCCTCACACTTGGCACCCGGATGAGAAACATGCACACCGGCGCCCACGACCTGCTCCCCAAGCCCAGCCACACTGGAGCAGTGTGCAGTCACCTGTCAGCCCAGGCCGACTGTGACAGCCCTGCTTTGGCTCACGACTCCACACCAGCTGGTGAGCAGGGTCTGCAGATGAGTGGACCCTCCACCATCTCTGCTGACCCCATAGGGGAGACACACGGCAGCTACCACCCTCGCCCACCGCAGGCAGGTGGCTCACTAGCTCCGCTAGCACCTCAAGTGTCCCCCCAGCCACGCGTGGCCTGCTGGTGTCAGGATGCAGGCATTGGCCACACTCTGTGCTGCCAGAAAAGAAAACCAGAAAGCTGTGTTCCCCAGGTCCCTGCCAGCCTAATTCTGGTTAGTTCTGCAGGACAGCAGTCCTGGTGCAGCACAGCCAGAGGAAGGGCACGTTTGCTGTCCCCACCCCCGCCGCCACTTAGGGAGGCTCCAGCTGCTTCCAGGGCTGGGGGCACGGGGGCCGAGTGGCCCACAGCTCTGCTTCCTGCTTGGTGACCCAGGGCAGGGGTCCTGGACTTGCTCCCAGACCAGGGACAGCAGCAGCTTCTGGTTTCCATCTCTGGGTGACTCTTCCTACCCCATGGCTGCTGCGATCCTTTACACATTTCATACACATTCCCTGTCCAAAATACCCAAGAGATTCTCGTTTCCTAAGAGAACCCCCAAGGAAGAACCCCATGGCCTGGGTAGAGCAGAGATCACCTGGGAAAGGGAGACAGCAGTGGTGATTCCCAGTGGACTTGAAACAGAAAGAGGCCAGGAAGGTGTGTCACTCTGCACCTGTCACCTGTGATTTGATGGCTAAGATCTCTGGAAACTGGGAAAAGCTGATGTCACCCTGCAGGACAGGGGTACCATAACCAGCTTGTGAAGCAGAGGGGCCGTGAAAGGTGGGCAGGCAAACTGCATCAGTCACTCAGTGGCCAAACATGGAGAAAATTCGCAAGTTCCCTTCCCTAGTCAAGTTCCAAGTATCAAAGTTTCCTCTTTGGGCCAGAGGACAGCAAGGACACTCACATGCTCTGTGGGTGGGGAGGGGAGGGGAGGCACAGGAAGCAGCCGGCGACCACAGCTGGCTGGCCCTGCCCCGGCCATAGGAATGGCCCCACCAGCCAAATGCCCAGTGAAGTGACAAACGATCCTGACCCGCCCCCAAAATTTCTTTGGCTGCTTCCAGAGGACGTTGAAATTGCAAGATATTTGGAATGCTTACAGAAAGAAGGGGAAACAGTAGGAAGGGAGTTTGTTACAGAAAATCCAGGAGGTGTGGCCGTTATAGCTGGAACAGAAGCAGGGCGTCTCCCACTCCCACCCAGGACAGGAAGGGGAAGTGAGAGCTATGGGTCACACCAGACACCAGTGCAGACCCTGGGCTCCCAGGGGAGGTGGGCCACATGTGGCCTCCTCCCCCGCACCCACCTTGCCCAGGGTCAGGGACACCCACAGTGCTGTGCCAAATAGGCCAAAGCAAAACACCACGGGCCCTCAAACTCCACTCTCCTCAAACCACGTCCTGGGTGGGTGTCATCAACTCCCTAAGCAACGTGGGATGGTGGGGGGGAATCATGCCTCATACTGGTTTTTGTTGTTGTAACCACAAAACCAAATGGGAACTCTGACAACCAGCGAGCCCACCTCATTCACAGATGAGGAGATTATGAGCATGACAAGCGTACAAAGAAAAAACATTCACATTAAAGAGTCCCAGTGAATCAGTGCAGCCCATGAAGCTCATACATGGGGAGGGGGCGGTGCTCTGGTTAGGCCAACGAGGCATGGGGGTCACAGAGGGAAAAGAACTAATTTTCAACAGGGTATAATTAACTGATTATTCTTCAGATGAAAGGTAGACTGAGATACAAAAGAAGCTATTTAAATTAAGCCGTAAACCCATAAATAATGTTTAAAACCCAAAGGAGACAATGAAGAACATAATATCAAGGGACCATCCTGACATGTGAGAAGAATAAACAAGTGGGAGGAAACAGAATTAATTTCAAACAAACCAATTTGAAATTAAAAATTACAGTCTGGTTAAAAATGTATCAAGAAATGATATGTGCCTGGAGTCCACTTTACAAGTAACAGGAACATGATGGTCGGGAGGGGCACAAGGCAGCAAAGATGGGACAAGATTGGTCCCCAGAAGATGACCACTGGGGCTGAGTGATTGCTGGGATTTACCACGCTCTGTAGTTCAAAACTATCTCTCAGGAATCTAAAAACCAACCAAATTCGCGTCAACTGTGTGCCCCTGCTCCCCGCACCTGAACATCACTGATTAGTATTTTCACGAAAAATAGTTAAGTCAAAAGCAGACCACAGGATATTGGGACAATGGGACGTTACTTAATTTCTTAACAGTTCCATCTGGTAGCAATTTTAGAAAGTACTTTTTTCAATTACACATCATATAAAACTTTGTAACCGTGTTACATTAGATAATCACACAATTCCAAAGAAAAGTTGCTTTACTGATGATATACTGTGTATCAATCATGGGGTTTCCAGGCTGGCTCAGCCATAAAGAATCCACCTGCAATGCCGGAGACTTGGGATCGATCCCTGGGTTGGAAAGATCTCCCGGAGCAGGAAATGGCCACCCACTCCAGTACTCCTGCTTGGAGAATTCCATGGACAGAGGAGCCTGGCAGGCTGTTGTCCATGGGGGTCACAAAGAGTTTGACTCAACTGAGCAACTAAACACACACACATAGGATCAAATAAGTAAAGTGCTTGGCTTGTACCCAGCATTGAGCAAGCACTCAATACATTCTCGGAGAAGGCAATGGCACCCCACTCCAGTACTCTTGCCTGGAAAATCCCATGGACAGAGGAGCCTGGTAGGCTGGAGTCCATGGGGTTGCTAGGAGTCGGACACGACTGAGCGACTTCACTTTCACTTTTCACTTTCATGCATTGGAGAAGGAAATGGCAACCCACTCCAGTGTTCTTGCCTGGAGAATCCCAGGGACAGGGGAGCCTGGTGGGCTGCCGTCTATGGGGTCGCACAGAGTCGGACACGTCTGAAGCGACTTAGCAGCAATACATTCTAGGGATTTCCTGGTGGCTCACAGGGTAAAGTGTCTGCCTGCAACACAGGAGACCGGAGTTCAATCCCTGGGTTGCAAAGATCCCCTGGAGAAGGAAATAGCAACTCACTCCAGTAATCTTGCCTGGAAAATCCCAAGGACAGAGGAGCATGGTAAGCCCCACTCCATGGGGTTGCAAAGAGTGGGACATGACTGAGCGACTTCACTTTCACTTTCAATACATCCTACCCAGACAGGCCACCAGATTCTGATTCATCGTCAGCCTTATTTTTGCTCAAACAGAAAAGACTGAGTGTCGGTCAGAACATCTCCACACAGGGCAGACGGAGGGCTGCTGTGGGGAGGACCCCACACCTGAAGCCTCCTTCACGCAGACACCTGTCAGTTAGGGTTCCTGGACGTGGAGTTCATTTCGGGTCTCTGGTACTTTTCTTATGATACAAATCAGGGTTCTTTTTCCTAAACAAATTGAACTAGTTAAACAAATGACCATCGACTACCCAGAGAAGTCCACACCACCACTCACCCTCAGAGGAGCTGGGCGCAGGCCTGGGGAGCAAAGCATCTCCTCCCCTTACAGGACACCAGAGCCTAGAACAGTGCTCAGCAGAGAGCAGATGCTCGCATACGTGTCCAACAGGACACTGAAGCACGAAATCTTTCAAGGGAGAGATAACCACACGCTCAGAAGCCACAGTATATGATTCATGAACCCTGATGTGCCCCCCAAATTCCTGTGCGGAACTCCTTACCCTCAAGGTGATGGGACTTGGTGGGGGATGGGGGGTTCTGGGAGGCAGTCAGGTGGTGAGTGTGGAGCCTCATGAAGGGGTTTAGTGCCTTAAAAGAAGGCCCCAAGGGCTGCTGGCGCCTGCCACCAAGTGGACACAGGGCGAGACCCTTGTGGACCAGCTGGCCCCGGGATCTCAGATGTGCAGCCCCCAAGACTGTGCGAAGTAAACGCCCGTGTTTATAAGCACCCAATGTGTGGCATCTCATGATACCTGTATGAGCTGAGCCAGACGCTGTGGTTGGGGTGCTATTATAGGACCAGGAAGCGGGGGAGCTGTAGGTGTGACAGGGCACAGATCTTTCCATTGAACCTGGCTGCACACACCTGCTCTGCAGGCTGCACACACATCACAGGGGGTCATGAGCAGAGCACCAGAGACGAGGGGCAGCGGTCCAAGGAGGGGTGGAGTGAGTGAAGCAGGATGGGTCCTGGCCGTTCCCCAGACATGGGGGACGCAAGGACTGAGTGAATCCCTGGAGAAGGACATGCAGAATGAAAGCTGTTTCAGGGGGTCAGGGGGCCCAGAAATGGAGGTCCAGAGAAGGGAGGCTACACCCCCAAGATGACCTCTCTGTGACCACGGGAGAGGCCAGGAAGCTGACTCCAGAAAGGAGGACTCAGACAACAGAACTCAGAGGCCCCACAGCTGTGCCGCCTCCTGCTGTGTCCTCTGCAGGGAGGGCCCCAACTGGAGCCCCCAGCAACACGTCCAGGCTCAGGGTGGCTGGGCATCGAGGCTGGCCCTGAGCTGGGGTGGGTGGTCCACGCCTGGAGATCAGGCCCTCCTGGAAAGTCTGGGATGGATGGCTGAGTGCATGACGGATACAACTGAGAACCACGACGCTGCCCACACTCACAGGAGAGAGCAGGACACCTTCCTGTTTCTAGGCTTCACGCTCATCGACCACGGACAGATGGGTGGGACACAGCTGTGTTCGTGTCAACAGACCAAAGGTTCTCTCTGGGGATTAAGCAGAGTGTTTGCTGGGCCTTCAGAACATTAAAATCAACAGTCTCACTCAAGGTTCTCCAACCTGGGGCCAGAAAAGACAAGCATCCCCAACAGGCTGAGGAGAAACTGCTCTATAAGCCCCATTAGCATTCCCAGCAGGACACCTCCCCACCAGACACCTGCTGCAGGTGAGTAGGGCTTCCAGGTGAGGCTTCAAACAGGGGATGGTGCACCTGCTTGATCTCCCCAAGGCTTCAAGCTGAAGTCCTGGATGCTTCCGCAGCAGCGGGTATCTGGACGGTGGCAGGGAGGGGATGGAAAATTAGGCCCTCCAGCTGCCCCAGGAGGGAGCGAGTCTGCCAGAAACCCTGGCAACAGCTGCAGGAGAGGCACAGAGTTGAGAGGGTGGGTGGGCCTCACAGGAGAAGGGAGTCTCTGACAGCAGAAGGGCTTTCACTTGAGATGGAAGAAAGTAACGTTAGGAGCAGTGGCAAACTGTGTTAAACCAAGTGTGTAAAGTGTTAGTCACTCAGTTGTATCTGACTCTTTGTGACCTCATGGACTGTAGCCCCGCCAGGCTCCTCTGTCCATGGAATTTGCCAGACAAGAATACTGGAGTGGGTGGCCATTTCCTTCTCCAGGGGATCTTCCTGACCCAGGGATCGAAGCTGAGTCTCTCACATTGCAGGCAGATTCTTTACCATCTGAGCCATGTCTGGCTTTTGTTAAAGAAGGCCCATGCTTTTTGTAGAAAGCGTTATGAAGTCACAACAAGTCTCAGTAGCTCCTGTTAAGACTGAATGTTTGTGTCTCCCCAAAATGCAAACACTGAAGACCTAAGCACCAGGGTGATGGCGTGTGGAGGTGATTCCAGGTCTAGCTGAGGTCATGAGGGGGAGGCCCCTGACGGGATAAATGTTCTCAGAGGAAGGGGATGAGGCCAAAGCCCTCCCTCCACCTTAGGAGGACACAGCAAAAAGGAAGCGACTACCTTGGTGGCTCAGACAGTAAAGTATTTGCTTGCAATGCAGGAGATGCGGGTTTGATCCCAGCTGGTGGAGATGATGGAATTCCAGTTGAGCTATTTCAAATCCTAAAAGATGATGCTGTGAAAGTGCTGCACTCAATATGCCAGTATATTTGGAAAACTCAGCAGTGGCCATAGGACTAGAAAAGGTCAGTTTTCATTCCAATCCCAAAGAAAAACAATGTCAAAGAATGCTCAAACTACCACACAATTGCACTCATCTCACACGCTAGTAAAGTAATGCTCAAAATTCTCCAAGCCAGGCTTCAAGAGTGAACCAAGGACTTCCAGATGTTCAAGCTGGATTTAGAAAATGCAGAGGAACCAGAGCTCAAATTGCCAACATCCACTGGATCACAGGAAAAGCAAGAAAATTCCAGAAAAATATCTACTTCTGCTTTATTGACTACGCCAAAGCCTTGACTGTGTGGGTGACAACAAACTGTGGAAAATTCTGAGAGAGATGGGAATACCAGACCACCTTGCTGCCTCCCGATAGGTCTGTATGCAGGTCAGGAAGCAGCACTTAGAACCGGATGTGGAACAATAGACTGGTTCCAAATTGGGAAAGGAGTACGTCAAGGCTATATATTGTCACTCTGCTTATTTAACTTATATGCAGAGTACATGATGTGAAATGCCAGGCTGGATGAAGCACAAGCTGGAATCAAGGTTGCCGGGAGAAATATTAATAACCTCAGATATGCAGATGACACCACCCTAATAGCAAAAAGCAAAGAAGAACTAAAGAGTCTCTTGATGAAAGTGAAAGAGGACAGTGAAAAAGCTGGCTTAAAACTCAACATTCAAAAACCTAAGATCATGGCATCCAGCCCCATCGCTTCATGGCAAGTAGATGGGGAAACAATGGAAACAGTGACAGACTATTTTTTGGGCTCCAAAATCACTTCAGATGGTGATTGCAACCATGAAATTAAAAGACACTTGCTCCTTGGAAGATAAGCTATGACCAACCTAGAGAGCATATTAAAAAGCAGAAATATTACTTTGCCAGTGAAGGTCCATACAGTCAAAGCTATGGTTTTTCCAGTAGTTATGTATGGATGTGAGAGTTGGGCCATAAAGAAAGCTGAGTGCCAAAGAATTGATGCTTTTGAACTATGGTGTTGGAGAAGACTCTTGAGAGTTCCTTGGACTGCAAGGAGATCCAACCAGTCAATCCTAAAGGAAATCAGTCCTGAATATTCATTGGAAGGACTGATGCTGAAGCTGAAGCTCCAATACTTTGGCCATCTGATATAAAGTACTGACTCATTTGAAAAAACCCTTATGTTGGGAAAAATTGAAGGCAGGAGGAGAAGGGGGCGACAGAGGTAAGATGGTTGGATGACATCACCGACTTGATGGACATGAGTTTGAGCACGCTTGGGGAGTGGGTGATGGACAGGGAAGCCTGGCGTGCTGCAGTCCATGGGGTTGCAAAGAGTCAGACACGACTGAGCGACTGACTGAACTGTGTCAGGAAGATCCCCTAGAGGAGGAAATGGCAACACACTCCAGTGTTCTTGCCGGGAGAATCCCCATGGACAGAGGAGCCTGGCGGGCTACAGTCCATTGGGTTGCAAACAGTCGAACAGAACTTAGCAACAAACACTTTCACTTTTCACAGACCAGGAAGTGGGTCCCACCAGGAGTTAAATCTGCTGTTCCCTTGACTGTGGTTTCCAGTCTTCTTCCAGAAGGGCGAGAAACAAAGGTCCGCTGCTTAAGCGTCCCCCTCCCCGAATCTGTGGTATTTTGTAATAGCTGTTCCAGCTAAGACAGCCGCTATTTAAGAAACACTAGCTTTTAAGAAATTTATCCTTGCCTCACAAGAAAATAACATTTAAAATAAATCACCAAAGCCATGTGATGAGAAAGAATGGGAAACAGCTCTTAAAATATCCACCCGAAATATAACTCAGTTTTGTGTTTCTTCCTATAGAGTCAGAACGAAAACTGTGGAGGAGGATAGAGACAGTGAGATTAACAGCAGGACTGTCAACACAGAAAACCCGAATTATCAGCCATCTAAAAACCTACTTAAGACACTATGGTTTCGCTATTGCTGTTCAGTCCCGAAGTCATGTCTGATTCTTTGCGACCCCATGGATTGCAGCACGCCAGGCTTCCCTGTCCTTCACTACCTCCCAGAGTTTGCTGAAATTCAAGTCCATTGAGTCAGTGTTGCCATCCAAGCATCGGGTGCTTCAGACAATAAAGAATCTGCCTGCAATGCAGGAGGCACAGGTTCAATCCCGGGGTTGGGAAGATCCCCTGGAGAAGCAAATGGCAACGCACTCCAGTATTCTTGCCTGGAGAAGCCCATGGACAGAGGAGCCTGCTGGGCCGTGGGGTAGCAAAGGGTCAGACACGATTGAGTGACGAGCACTATAGCTTACTTCCCCAAAATGACTTTCTTGAATATCTGAACAAATAAAAAGGCTAAAAATATGTTCTTCAAACATATTTTTCTTGACCTGTTAAAAGTAAGATGTCTGAATGTAAAATAATGAACTCAGACTCCTAAATATCAATATCCATATCCTAGGCAGGCAGCCCTCTGTGACGTGACAGATGATTCAAACAGTAAAGCAGGTCTTCCTCATTTTACCAATCAACAGCCCTTGTTTCTGGAGCACACTCTTTGGAAATAGACATTCTGTAGCCTTCTATCAATAAGGAAATTATTTTAGCTGTGATTTTGATCACACACATACATTTTACAGTCAGTTTCAGTACTTCTTAGCTATGGAAAAACACTGTATTTGATCACTGATGTAGCTGTAATTCTCAGAAAAATAAAAGCCAGATATAAATACCACTCTTTAAAGATCTTCAACATTAGAGCTTAGAACTAGGTCCACTTCTAACTCAAGCTCCAATAACAGAAATTTTAATCATGCCCTTTAGGCTTAAGGAATTTCACCCAAGTCACATGTAAAATACTACATTTTTTTTAGTGCTGATTCTTAGAAATTTCTTTAGCAATTGTGTTCAACTCACACAGCTCCTGGACTTCCGCTTTTACTCATTTTGCCTCATTTTCATCTCCACAACAACCCATATTCCAGTGCAGGCAACAGAGGCTTCGAGAGGCAAGACCACAGGCCTGAGACACGGTCCTCCCGGGAGACCAAGATATGAACTGTTTCCCGAACCCTGGATTTAAAAGCCTTAAGGAAGAGCTAAGAAGTAAACGTTAAGAATGCAGACACGTCACACAAGGAAGGCAGACCGAAGCCTACGTGAGGAATAAAAATCCCAGCTTTCCTCTGCTTTTCCTCCTAAACCAGTTTTCCTGGCAGTGCCTCTGTGCACATGGTCCTCCCACCCAGGGAGGAGCCTGACTGCCCAGCTCCTGGGACAGGAGCTGCCCGGACTGAGATCTAATTGACCCCCGGGTTCCACACACAGCGGAAGGCGTGGCAGCTTTTCCATACCTCCCATGTCTCAGAAAAGCTGCAGCCACAGCCCCTCCACAGTTTAATGATTCTTCAAGTTATTAGAAGCAGAGTCACAATTTCTGTGCTTCACTTATCTCTGAGCTTCCCTAGAAATGTTACTATATTTTTTCTTGCGTCTGCTTCCTGAGAACCAAGAACAGGGTGGGTGAGAGGCACGGTTAGTTCAAGGGGTGGAGAGGAATGTGACATAAGCCATGTCAGCTGTTCCACAGAGGAGGGGTGTTCTCCAAGGGGACACGGCCCCGGGGAGGAGGCACGGGAAGCAGCGCGGGGCATCCTCACATCGCTCAAACGCATGCGTGGCCTGGTCCCAGCACGGACCCCCTGAAGTCATGGGGGTGTCTCTGGTTACTGATAACCAGCTCCTATGCCACACCCAAGCTGATGCTGATGAAGTGGCCCAAGGCTGCCCTCTCCCACCACCCATAGTTGAGCATGGGGCCTGGCCAGGAAAAACCAACCTTGAGATTGGAAGGTGGGACACCAGGGTGAGGAGGGGGCTGGAGACTGGGCTATGAATACTCCAGAGCCAGATCTAGGTGCCCATGGGTTGGCCAACACCCTGCTGTGCTGGGAGGGCTGTGTGCCCAGAGAGGGTGCCTACACTCTGCCTCACCATCACTGACCCCCAGCCAGCACCACAACACCTGGCTCTGTGCCCCTCTTCCCTCTGGCTGCTGCTGAGATGTATTTTTGCAATAAACCATTGACAATAAAGTGCCTCCCTGACCCTGTGTCATTATAATAAATTCTCAAACCTGAAGAGGAGGGTCATGGGAACCCCGAAATTATAGCTAGTGGGTCAGAAGCATAGCAGGGTCCAGACTCAACCCCTGCCATCTACTAAGCCCTTCATCTACAGGGTCGACCTATAAATTGAAGAAAGTAGGGAAAACCATTAGATCATTCAGGTATGACTTAAATCAAATCCCTTACAATTATACAGTGGAAATGACAAATAGATTCAAGGGATTAGATCTGATAGACAGAGTGCCTGAAGAACTATGGACGGAGGTTTGTACAAGAGGTCAAGATCAAAACCATCCCCAAGACAAAGAAATGCAAAATGATTGTCTGAGGAGGCCTTACAAATAGCTGAGAAAAGAAGATAAGCTAAAGGCAAAGGAGAAAAGGAAAGATATACCCATATGAATGCAGAGTTTCAAAGAATAACAAGACGAGATAAGAAAGCCTTCCTCAGTGATCAGTGCAAAGAAATAGAGGAAAACAATAGAATGGGAAAGGCTAGAGATCTATTTAAGAAAATTAGAGACACCAAGGGAACATTTCACGCAAAGATGGGCTCAATAAAGGACAGAAATGGTATGGACCTAACAGAAGCAGAAGAGATTAAGAAGAGGTGGCAAAAACACACAGAACTATACAAAAAAGATTACTGACCCAGACAACCATGATGGTACAATCACTCACCAAAGGCATACATCCTGGAGTGTGAGGTCAAGTAGGCCTTAGGAAGCATCACTACAAACAAAGCTAGTGGAGGTGATGGAATTCCAGTTGAATGATTTCAAATCCTAAAAGATGATACTGTAAGTGCTGCACTCAATATGCCAGCAAATTTGGAAAACTCAAAAGAGGCCACAGGACTGGAAAAGGTCAATTTTCATTCCAATCCCAAAGAAAAGCAACGCCAAGGCATGTTCAAACTACCACACAACTGCACTCATCTCACATGCTAGCAAGGTAATGCTCAAAATTCTCCAAGCTAGCTTTCAACAGAACATGAACCAACAACTTCCAGATGTTCAAGCTAGATTTAGAAAAGGCAGAATAACCAGAGATCAAATTGCCAACATCCACTGGATCATAGAAAAAGCAAGAAAATTCCAGAAAAACATCTATTTCTCCTTCATTGACTACTTTAAGGCCTTTGACTGTGGATCACCACAAACTGTGGAAAATTCTTCAAGAGATGGGAATACCAGACCACCTTACCTGCCTCCTGAGAAATCTGTATGCAGGTCAAGAAGCAAGAGTTAGAACTGAACATGGAAAAACAGACAGGGAACAACAGACTGGTTTCAAATTGGCAAAGGAGTACATCAAGGCTGTATACTGTCATCCTGTTTACTCAACTTATATGCAGAGTACATGATGTGAAATGCCGGGCTGGATGAAGCACAAGCTGGAATCAAGGCTGCCGGGAGAAACGTCAATAACTCAGATATGCAGATGACACCACCCTTATGGCACAGAGCAAAGAAGAACTAAAGAGCCTCTTGCTGAAAGCGAAAGAGGAGAGTGAAAAAGCTGGCTTAAAATTCAACATTCAAAAACTAAGATCATGGCATCCATCTCCATCACTTCATGGCAAATAGATGGGGAAACAATGGAAACAGCGATACACTTTATTTTCTTGGGCTCCAAAATCACTGCAAATGGTGAGTGCGGCCATGAAATTAAAAGACACTTACTCCTTGGAAGAAAAGCTATGACCAACCTAGACAGCATATTAAAGAGCAGAAACATTACTTTTCCAGCAAAGGTCCATACAGTCAAAGCTATAGTTTTTCCAGTAATCATGTATGGATGTGAGAGTTGGACCATAAAGAAAGCTGAGTGCCGAAGAATTGATGCTTTTAAACTGTTGGAGAAGACTCTTGAGAGTCCCTTGGACTGCAAGGAGATCCAACCAGTCCATCCTAACGGAAATCAGTCCTGACTATTCATTGGAAGGACTGATGTTGAAGCTGAAGCTTCAACTTTGGCCACCTGATGCGAAGAACTGACTCACTGGAAAAGACCCTGATGCTGGGAAAAATTGAAGGCAGGAGGAGAGGGGGCAACAGAGGATGAGATGGTTGGATGGCATCACCGACATGACGGACATGAGTTTGAGCAAGCTCCAGGAGTTGGTGATGGACAGAGAAGCCTGGCATGCTTCATGGGATCGTAGAGTCAGACATGACTGAGTGAGTGAACTGAACTGATAGCACCAACCTCTATTGGCTGGTATCAGAATTCAACTAAATTACAGAACACACAGCTGGTATCAGAAAACATGAGACCCATCCATTCTCTAGCCTCTGGTCATATGGCCACTGAACGCTAAGATGCAGTCAGTCTGCCGTGTCCTGCTCTAGGGTCTCACCAGGTCCCAGAGACGAGACTGAAAAAGAAAAACACACACACACGCACACAATAATGTAAAAATCACCAATCCCACTAGCCATTTTTATAAGCTAAAATGATACTGTGCTAGCTAAATTAATACATTACAAAAATTAATATCTTTCTGCTTTCTTAATGGGATTACTAAAAACTTAAAATTCCCAGGTGGCACAGTCATAAAGAACCCACTTTCCAATGCAGGAGATGCAAGAGACCTGAGTTCCATTCCTGAATTGGGAAGATACCCTAGAGAAGGCAGTGGCACCCCACTCCAGTACTCTTGCCTGGAAAATCCCATGGACAGAGGAGCCTGGTGGGCTACAGTCCATGGGATTGTAAAGAGTCGGACATGACTGAGCACAGGTACTTAGCTCATGTTTGCAGCTTATATTACAGTTCTAGTGAATGAGTGACTGAGTGAGTGAGAGTGAGTGTGTGTGTGTGTGTGGCGCTATTTTTAAATGCCTTCATTTCTGAAAATTCAGAGCCTGGAATCCTCTAGGCATCTCCAATCTTAACATGTAGAAAGAAAGTGGCTACCAGGATGGGAGGCTCTGGGTAACATAGGGAGAGGTGCTGATATGGATTCAGTGTTTGTAGGTGATGTGCTGGAACCCCCCAGGCTTGTGGGGCAGTTTCACCCCAACCCCACTCCCCCAACCCCTCCACATCCCTACCCTACCACCCCCCGCAGTGACAAGCATCCCTGTCTCTTATCACAGGAAAAAGCGCTGGGCTCCTACCAGCAAAGTGACAGAGGAAGACCTCCAATCTCACCTCACCTCCCTGTCTCCTGGTACACAGGGTGGGTGGACTTTTTCTGGAAAAGGACCAGATAAATATCTCAGGCTTTGGGAGTTAGTTTCTAAGGCAATGACTCAGCCCTGCCTGGAATCAGGAAGACAACCACAGACCACGTGTAAATGGCCGAGCCGGGGCAGGTCCTAATATGACCACTCACAAGACCAGGTGGGGAGTGGGTTTGGCGCCAGCGTCAGAGTTTGCCAACCCCTGCTCTATGCTATTAAAAACAAGAGCATGGTCCTGAAGTGGAATCACCTAGTGTAAGCCCCACATCACCAAGTGGAGACTTACTACAGTTTCCACTCTCCCACAAACAGAATCTGAACTCAGTCCATCACGGATCCTGTGACCAGCACTAGTGAGGTCACCTGCCTGGCAGACCCCTGCTGTCCGTTCCACACAGGAAATAACCAACCTGTGACCTTAATAACCTTAATAATTAATAATGACCTTAATAATGACCTTAATAACCAACCCACTCTGTCCAAATTGACCTCCTGGTCTCTGCTCCCTTTTGCCCATAAAGTCCTTCATTCTGTCCAGCTCCCCAGGACTCCTCTGTCTACTGATGGAAAGCTGCCTGACACATGAATCAGGGAATAAAGCCAATAGGATCATTAACACTTGTTGCTGCTGTTGTTCATCATGTCCAATTCCTTGCGACTCCACGGACTGACACACGCCAGACTCCCCTGTCCTTCACTATCTCTCAAAGTTTGTTCAAACTCATGTCCATTGTGTAGATGATACCATCATCCAACCATCTCATCCTCTGTCACCCTCTTCTCCTACCCTCAGTCTTTCCCAGCAACAGGGTCTTTTCCAATGAGTCGGCTCTTCACATCAGGTAGCCAAAGAAATGGGGCTTCAGCTTCTGTCCTTCCAATGAATATTCAGGGTTGATTTCCTTTAGGGTTGACTGGTTTGATCTTCTTACAGTCCAAGGGACTCTCAAGAGTCTTCTCCAGCACCACAGTTTGAAAGCATCAATTCTTTGGCACTTAGCTATTATGGTCCAACTTTTACATTTGTATATTCGTTCACGACTAAACGGACCTTTGTCAGCAAAGTGATGTGTCTGATTTTTAATATACCATCTAGGTTTGCCATAACTTTCCTTCCAAGGAGCAAATGTTTTTTAATTTCATAGCTGCAGGCACCATCTGGAGTGATTTTGGAGCCCAAGAAATGCAGGGCCTGGGTTCAATTCCTGGTCAGGGAACTAGATCCCATATACTGCAATTAAAGAGCTCGTGTCCCACAACTAAGACCCAGCACAGCCAAATAAAAAAATGAAAACAATTTTTTTAAGAAGAGTTAGCATGTTGCCTTGATTAATAAAAGAAATCCCACAAAAAAGAGGAGTACCAGAAAAGATAAGTCTCCGAATACCAGGTCTTACTCAGCATGTGTGTGTTCAGCCTGCACTTTCAGACTGTTACCTGTCAGTGTCACAAATCCCCCTGGGGAGACCAGAGCAACTGACCATGATCATCCAGCTCCCAGGGAGGGGGGCAGCCAGGAGCTGGAGGCACAGCAGGATGGCGCCCTCAGGGATGTGGTCCTGGCAGCCCACAGCCCACCAAGCCCTGGGGGTGCATCAGAGATGCAGACGTCTGCCCCCCACTCACCTGTCCAGCAAAGACACCCAGCCAGCCACTGCCAAGGGCCACCACACACAAGTTCACGTATAACACACCCACACAGAAAAATGCTCCAGAGAGTCTGCCAGGACTGCACTTGGATAAACTCCCTGTTTACACAGGGATGAGGCAGCCCGCAGGGGCGCAGAGAAGATCAGATCAGACGCAGCAGATGGAACGTTAGGTAAATATCAGTGGTTGTCACTGCCTTGTTCAGGCTTGAGGAAGGTTCCTCCACACCACCCAGCAGCTGGCATTTACAGCTCCATGTTCCAACTCTTTTCCCCAACTATTTCTAATTTTGTAACATGAAAGTTAAAGTGTTCATTGCACAGTCGTGTCCCACTCTTTGCAACTCTATGGGCTGTAGCCTACAGAATCCTCTGTCCATGGAATTCTTCAGGCAAGAATACTGACGTAGCCATTCCCTTCTTCAGAGGATCTTCCCGACCCAGGATTGAACCCAGGTCTCCTGCATTGCAGGCAGATTCTTTGCTGTCTGAGCCACCAGGGAAGCCCAAACCTTTCCCAAAATATTTCTAATTTTATAAAATATTTCTTCTAAATACAAGGTCAAAAACTCCAAGGACCATTTTGCTGTAACCCCTGAGAACCAGAAAGTCCAACTCTTTCATGCAAGAGATTTTTAAAAGTCAGTGACATTTTCCTGATACCAGAAGTTACTACAAATCTCTAAGTCCCAAATCCACAATGCAAACCAAACACTAGAATAGTAAATCAACATAAACCTCACAACACTAGTTACTTTAGCTTTTTTAGATAATAAACTGATATATACCTTCCCACTATAACAATTTAAATAAATTTACAAAAGCAACGATTAGGCTTTTTATTGAATTTAAAATTATTTTTGGATTTTTCTTATAGGCAAGGGATTTTATGACATGCACTGAGGGGGAGATAGAACCCGCATCTCCTGCATTGCAGGCAGATTCTAGATATGCACTCCATGACTAGAGGGAGTTCCATGAGGCAGTAAAATTAAATTACATTCTACAATGCCTGTGTGGACCATCTCTGGCCCAAGGCCTAGGTCCCAGCAGTTCCAACATCAGACAAGACAGCACCCAAGACCCATCAGCCTGGCCCCTCCCCCTGCCACACACCCCATCCCACATCAGGAGAGGAGGCTCAGGCCCTCCTTCTCAGGATGCTTTGAAATGGTTTTCATTTTATGCAACTGTATTAAAAGACAGTTACTGAAGTATTATTTAAAAAGAAGAACTAGAGACATAGAAACACATGCGTGCGGGCTTAGTCGCGTCTGACTCTTTGCAACCCCATGGACCGTAGCCCACCAGGGTCCTCTGTTCATGGGATTCTCCAGGCAAGAATACTAGAGTGGGTTGTCATCCCCTTGACCAGGATATCTTCCCAACCCAGGATTGAACCTCCATCTCCTGCATTGCAGGCAGATTCTTTACCACTGAGTCATTAGGGAAGCCCTTATAGTAACATGTGCTCCTTTATTAATACACTGACCCAGAGGGTCTGGCAGGTGTAATAAAGGACGATGAGAGCAGCCTGAATCCCAACCTGTCTGCACCCACCACAAGGTGATAGAAAAGCCCCAGTTCTTTCTCTGAAGGCCGTGAATTGAGGTTGTGCTGTGTACAATCCAAATGGAAGGAAACACAATTTCAGCTAATAGCCAATGAAGATAGAAATGTGAGTTTTTCACCCCAAGGTCATAGGCTTCCTAAAGTCCATCCTCTCTGGGCAGGGCCCCTGGGTTAAGCACGACTTTGGAGAACCACTCAGAATGTCACAGGATGTCGTGAACTGGGGCCGTCAGATTCAACAAATTCCTAGATTTCAGACTCAGGTGGGGCTGCAGAGGGACCCATCAGAGCAGAGGCCCCTGTGCTGCTGTAACAGGAGGTGCGGAGGCAGCTGGACCAGCCCCCTGGGGCCGACGCTCTGCCACCCACCTGCTGCCTGCTTCCGGAATCTGGCAAGGCTTCTTCCACCAAGCGGAAGAGATCACCTTGTGCACCCCTGCTCTTACACAGGAAGGATGCTTCCAACAGACTTGCCAGGAAGAAAACCAAGACCAGCCAGTTCCTTAAATGCTTCCAACAAAGTGGGAGCCCTCATGGTCATGATTCTTCTGCGCACAAACGCCGACACTCACAGAAACAATGTCGGTCAAAGCAAAAACTCAGAAAAAGGGTTTAAAAAATTTTCAGAAACCCACGGGTCAAAATGGAAATTGTAAATTATACTTTAACACAGAGGCATGGACTTAAAGAAAATAACACCCAAAAAGGTCACTGTAGATGCTTATTTGCAGTCAATTTTAATGAACAAAATGCACCAATATAGGTTATATTTATGTGAATAAATGTAAGTGATTCTCTCTAATCAGAGTAGCTCTAGGGAGGGCAGAAGGGTAAGTAGAGTCCCCACAAGGGGCCTTCCACCACCCCTACCCAGAATCATACCATCACTAGGGGGCAGGGGAGGGACAAACAGGAAAGTGAAATAGGCTGCTGCCTTTAACCCTGACCTGTTCTGTACCCAAGAGAAAGGTCATTCCCCTGACCAGCCCTCCCCAAGCCAGCTCCCAGGCCCACACCTACTGGCACGCACACCTGGAGCTGTGCCAGGGCAACTGGGCAGGTGGTAGGGGCCACCCGAGAGGCTGAATCCTCAGAGGGAGCACACCTGCTCTGGGCTGAGATCTCAGCGGGAGCACCATCACCACAGAGCACTTCCTCCCTCAGAAGAATGATCTCAGGCCCCTATCCTACCAGGGGTCTGCCTGAGCACAGGATGGCTCCAAAGGACCCAAGAGTCCGTCTCAGAGCACCAAGGATCGGGCGTGTGCCGAAACCAGGAAGATCTGCTGGTTTTTATTTGCCCAAACTGGACAAAGTCCACAGACATTCTGTCACACACTCTCACTTGCTCTTACACATGTGCAGGGAGCTCAGCCTGGTGCTCTGTGGCAACCTAGAGGAGTGGGATGGGGGAACGGAGGGTGCTCAAGAGGGAATATGTGTTTAATTATGGCTGGTTCATATTGTCATACGCCAGAAACCACAACATTGTAAAGCAATTTTCCTCTAATAATAAAAAACAAAATATCTATTACAATAACATGGAAAAAGAAAACATTTCAGATGAACCTGGCCCAAAGGACTTCCCTCTTCTGGTCCTGACTGACATGTCCAGGGCAGGGTTCATGGATGTGACCCCATTTCCCTCCACCGGACCTCCGAGGGCATCAGGCTTCCTTCCCAAGACTTCAATATAGACAGGGAAGTACCCGGTCACCCCTCAGAGGACCCACAGTAGACAGCCTGGCAGACACAACCTCAGCCGGGGGTTCAGGGTCAGTGGGGATAAGCCTCGATGATACCATGCA
The DNA here is from genome assembly GCF_055505025.1 of Bos grunniens. Lineage (NCBI taxonomy): Eukaryota > Metazoa > Chordata > Mammalia > Artiodactyla > Bovidae > Bos > Bos grunniens. The sequence goes on along the minus strand of NC_141175.1, from coordinate 61,760,286 downwards.
CCCTGACAAGATGCAACAGCCCATAGCCCAGTTCAATCATGAGAAAAACACTGGACAGACCCCAACTGAGGAGCATTCCACAAAACACCTGACTGGTCCTCCTCAACACTGAAAAGGCCATCAGAACAAGCAAAATCTAGAAACTGTCACAGCCAAGGGAGCCTCAGGACACACCACGAGTAAAAGCAGTGTGGTTTCCACGATGGGATTCTGGGGCACAAGAGAAGAACATTAAGGAAAAATTAAGAAAATCCAAAAAAGTATGGACTTTGGTTAACAACCAATGTACCAGAATAATGGCAGATGCTATTTACAGTGGGGACGGGGTGGTGGTTGTGGACACTGTACTCTCTTTGGAATTTTTCTATAAATCGAAGTCTTTTCTAAAATTAAAGGTTTACTTTTAAATATATATGTACTGTACATATTATTGGAGAAGGAAATGGCAATCCACTCCAGTATTTTTGCCTGGAAAATCCCCTGGACAGAGGAGCCTGGCGGGCTACAGTCCATGGGGTTGTAAAGAGTCAGACACAACTGAGCAACTAAACAACTATACATACTATATATAAATCCATACATGCAAAGCATAATGTGAATACCTTTGAACAATTACAAAGTGTACTTTGGAAAAGTTAAAAAAAACTGTACTCAACAGAAGGAGATACACACACTTGTTGCTGCTGCTATTGCTGCTAAGTCGCTTCAGACGTGTCTGACTCTGTGCGACCTCATAGACGGCAGCCGACCAGGCTCCCCTGACCCTGGGATTCTCCAGGCAAGAACACTGGAGTGGGTTGCCACTTCCTTCTCCAATGAATGAAAATGAAAAGTGAAAGTAAAGTCGCTCATTCGTGTCCAACTCTTAGAGACCCCATGGACTGCAGTCAACCAGGCTCCTCTGTCCATGGGATTTTCCAGGCAAGAGTACTGGAGTGGGGTGCCACTGCCTTCTCCGTAAACACACTTACTGATTAGCTTAACACAATAGAATAATTATATGGTTGAATTTTTGTACAACTCTGGTTCTTCAGAGAATACCTGTGTGTGCTTCTATAAATAAAACAATAAATGTACTACAAAGTGTAAAATAATAAATACACGAACTGATAAACAAAAGATCTTGCTCCCTTGAACAAGACCCAAGAAAAATTATTTGGCATGCATTAAATTCTCTCCTGTTAAGGTCTCTGAGAGCCAGGAATCAATATATTCCAATCAATTTTTAAAATTGCAACATAAAATCTGTATTGCAAATTAAATTCTCTTTATTCTCAAATTACATTTATTTAAACACTAAGCATTAATTACAGTGTATCACAAATTAATTACAGTATATCACAAAAACTATTTTACACTAATCCACCTCATCAGAAGCGAAAGGAACTGTAAACGGGTTCAGTGTGAAACAAAAAGACAAATCACTAATTGTGACTTGAATTGTTTTGAATGCTAAGGATTCAAGTATTTCCAGATGCTAAACATACACACAGAAACTGGTCTACCACCTTACCGTCAACAGGGCACAACAATCTGGTACTAGATGTAGCAGAGGTCGACAAATAGAAACACTGCATTTGAAAAAGATTAAAAAAAAATCTATAAGGAAGTAAAATACAGTTTACATTTCAAAAGAAACAAACTAAAGAAACACTTTGAACAGACTATCAGGATAAAAAACAAGCCTGCAAAATGCCTGATCCGGGCTGACTTACAGTATTCATTACGAATCCAGGCAAAGGAGTTATTTGACTAAATAAATCTTTCCTAGGTTAAAATGTAATGGCATACTGCATTTACAACATTATCAACTTAAAAAAGGGAACTGGAAGTATCAGTGGGCTTCCTGACCCCAGCATTCCACTAAAAGCAGCAATAAGTAGTTTTGCTATTTTTTTAGATAAAAGTCTTCAGCAAATAAATCACACGTAAACAGAGTTTATATAATCTGCAAATTATGGACTAGTTGACTCCAAAACCATCTGTTTATCCTAAGTAAACCGACAGCATGGCCTCAAGCAGACTCTGGATGACAGCACTATCCTAGTAAGGGTGGATGGAGAGGGGTGGTCGGTGGAGGACAGGGTGCTGACCAGCTACAGCAACCACAGAGCTTTACCACGGGCAAGTGAAACAATCCCTGCTCAGCAGACACCCTATGGTCTCAGGGTTGTCTCACTCCCCCTGAAATATTTGATGTTTTATTTTAAAAAAAAATTTTTTTTTTTTTTAAATTTTTCTGCTGCGCTTTGAGACATGTGAGGTCTTAGTTCCCCTACCGTTGATTGAACCCACAATCCTTGCAGTGGAAGCATGGAGCCTTAACCACTGGACCACCAGGGAAGTCCCTCCCTGGGGTAAATGAATATTAACTGGCCTGGGGACTTTGCATGGGTATTCCTCGCACCTCCACAGAACCCCACACAGAGGCATGACACTCATCTTGGAAACGTGTTAACTGAGATGAGAGTCAATCATGAACGGGTAAAGTTACCCAGGCTGGGCTGACAAGCTCCCTGAGAGCAGGTCTGTATGGTCCCCCTGTGTGTTTCGGGAGCTCCTGCCACAGCTCCTCTCCAGCCACCACTCAACAACTTAGTGACAACAAACTGGGGGGTAATCTGATCTGTGAGTCAGAGCAGGATGCAGAAGCCAGCTTTGTCCTCAACACACGCGGTCCTCCAGCCAGATTCACAAAAAAAGGAACAGCATCTTCAGTTTACCACGCAGGCTGGCTGCTCTGAAGACCCTTCTTGAAAAAGGAACTGCACAGTTGCAATTCCTAAACAGGGTATACAGAGGCGCGCGCACACACACACACACACACACACACAAATCAGAATTAAGCTTCTGCTTCCCAGAACACAAAACAGAGGTGGAGAGGAGTTAGAAATGAGCTGTGCACCTTGGACAAGCCAGCAGTGTGTGTAGGGGGGGCGAGCAGCTTCCCTGATGGTCCAGTAGTTAAGTATTCGAGGGGACAGGGGTTCAATCCCTGATGGAGGAACTAAGATCCGACATGCCGAGGGGTACCAAAGCCCATGCAGCACCACAGCTAGGGTCTGTGCACCACAGTGAAAGATCCTGAGTCCCACAACTGAGACCCGATACAGCCAAATTAATTAAAAAAAAAAAACTACTAGCAGGTGGAAAAGAGCATGCGTACCTCTACTGCTCACAGGAAGCCAGACCTTTCAAGTTCACATTTAGACCAGCTATTTATGAAGTTCAGGATGAGGCTGTTTTAATCCAGCCCCTGTTATAATTGGGCTTCCCAGGTGGTGCTAGTGGTAAAGAACCTGCCTGCCAAAGCAGGAGACCTAGGAGACACAGGTTTGATCCCTGGGTCAGGAAAATCCCCTGGAGGAGGGCATGGCAACCCACTCCAGTATTCTTGTTTGGAGAATCCCAAGGACAGAGAAGCCTGGTGGGCTACAGTCCATAGAGTCAGATACCACTAAAGCGACTTGGCACACACTTATAATTAAAAGTCAAGACGTTACTGCATTCAGGCCAATGGTTTATTTTGAGGAAGGAGGGGATTTCAATACTGTAAATGCAAAGCCCTACAAAAGTCCTGCATCTGTAGTTCCAGAGCTGGGGCATCACCTGGCAGCAGGGCTCCTGCAGCCAACCCCTGTCCCCTGTGCCCCTCAGCTGCCCCTCTCCACGGTGGCCAAGTAACACTTGCTCCCTCCACCAGTGTCAGAAGTGAATGATACAATGACACACAACAATTAGAAACACACAGTGTTACCCAGCCCGCCAGCACACCACTGCCAAATTTCCAAGCTTGTCCAAAGACTTATTACTATGACTGTCTAAGAGGTCTTTCCAAAGAGTTACGACGACGCTCTCAGAGGTCTTTCTCAGTGCCCGAGAGGATGGGAGGCTAAGGAAAGAAAAGACTCATTGTACCTTAACCACCTCCACCAAGAAAAGTTCAAAAACGCCCTGAGTGCTGATTCTGTGTTTATCCTGGTAACAGAACAGGAAGAGAGCAGATAAGAGGCGACCAAGCAAAAAGGAAGAGCAAAGGCAACAGGAAATGATTTACAGAAAACAGATCAAGATTAAGCCAAGAAAACTTCTAACTGGCCGCCCTCTGGATATCTAGGCTTCTCTGACTTTCTCAAGTCAGGACCTGCTCATAAGAGAAAAAAGAAAACGTACACAGAATATCACAGTCCAGACCAGGCAGCTAACAAGCAGCTCTGCCCTGAGCCAGACCCTGAGACTCAGAAACTAACAGCCAAATTATCATTTTTCCCTTCCTTTTCCCTGGATAACATCTAATTTGTGATATTTTCATTCTCTCTCCCCTGAAGGGTTTATTTTAGACCTTACAAAAAAGGAAATAAAGCATTCAAAAGCTAACAGATGTGACTCGCTCAAAGAAGAGTAGGCTAAACCTAGAACCTAATAAACTTTAGTAATAACAAAGGAATTTTTTCTCTGTAGACCATCACCAATTGTAAGGATGCTGAGCCTAAGTAAATAGATGTATTTCACCAAACCAAACTCTGAAAATCAATTACTTACTACAAGCAATTGATAAGGGACCCCATCACTTTCCTGTTAGTGGATATTCTAAGGAGAATGTGTTGTCACCACAGTTCAGCTAGATTTCCTAATGCGTCCTACAAAATCAGCATTTCATATTTCTATGGTCCAAACGGAAGTAGAAAATTTAAAGAACAATGCATGCCCTACTTTTCCACCAACAGATAAACCATGATATGTCAGTTAAAGTTTCTCCTTTTTATATTTAACTGCAGAGATACATAAATACTTTTCAGCTTTCTGTTGTTGTTCAATTGGGAAGTTGTGTCTGACTTTTTGCGACCCCATAAACTGCAGCACGCCAGGCTTCCCCGTCCTTCATTATCTCCCAGCATTTGCTGAAATTCATGTCTGTTGAGTCAATGATGCTATCTGTCCATCTCTTCTTCTGCCGCCCCCTTTCCCTTTTGCCTTCAGCTTTCTAAATAGGCATTATTTTTCATGTTTATAAAAATTCTGGGGATGACAGGATAGGGATGATCTCCAAGAGGGCAACTGTATGAAAGAATACATGAGCCATTAACTGAAAGGTTTAAGCCAAGTACAGCAGTACTCACTTAAAATAAGGCTGCTGAAATACTGACATCGTTGGGCAGTTAACCCTTTGAAGTCGGGAATGTAATGTGCATTGCCAAGATGGGCCAGTATCCCTGGCCTTGACCCACTGGACACCAGGACCACTCTCAAGTCTGGACAACTGGAAAATGTCCCCAGACACTGCCAATTGTCCAGAAGGGCAGAACCACCCCCAGCTGAGAACCACTAATTTATATACAAGAGTAGTGGGTCAAGTCTCAAGTTTCTTTTTTTAATATCAACATTTGAAAAGGTATTTTACTTTGTATTTGCAAAAGTGAATCACTTATTTCTCAATTCAAACCTAACAGTGAGGAAAATCCAAACACAGGTGGGAATTTGCACTATGTTGCACTGTGGGAAGATGCACTATGCGGAAACATTTTCTGCTCTTGATGATAACAACCCTCTGTGATCTGAGACGTGAAGAAAAAGAGGATCTCCTTCCTCCAGAAAGCGGGGCACCCTTCCCTCCCCTCCCCCCACTCAGCCCTGAGCTTGGGGGTGCAAGGCACAGACAAGTTCAAGCAGCAACAATTAAACACCAGAGTCCTCACCTGGGATCCTCAACAGAGCCTCAGTTCCACGCAGGCCCCCCTCAGCGTGACAATGACAACAGCAGAGGGTCTGCTGTCCTTCCCCTACTTTTTTTTTTGAAAGAGGATAATTTCTTTATAGTCACTTCTGAGTCTTATCTCCTGAACCACATGAAACAGACCTATGAAGGAGACTCCAAGAAGGGAAATGAAGCAGCAGAGATGGCTGAATAAAAGAAGGAGAGCTTGTACACACAAGCCAGGCTGGTCCATGGACGGCGGTAACTATACTCCTAAAGAAAAACCACCTGAGTGCAGATAGGAAGGCAGGTGACTGAAGTCGCACCATCAGGGTGGGGAAGTCATACACAAACATGAAATACACAGAAAAGAATCAAAAGAAAGGAAAAGTCTTTTTTTATATCTGTCTTGCTAGATTCTGTTCCTAAATATGTTCCTTAAAAAAAAGCAGTTTGATGAAAACTCACTATTCACCTAGATCCAATGTCCAGAAACTGTTTCTAAAGTAACTCCCTGAATCCCTTGATATTTCTTGGTCTCTTAAAAATACTCAAGCAGCTTGTGGTTTTTAATACCCATGTCTCCAAACTGATTCCCGTCACTCAGAGCAACAAGAGAGCTCATCATCACCAATCCAGCGTGTCCCCACCCCCAACACACACACATTTGAAAACAGGGACATGAGCTTTTAAAGGGACTGTCCTTAAAATGAACACAGCTAGTGTTCTAATGAAGCATAATATATATTGTATTAGAAACATTTTTCTAATGAAAATGAGTACTTTTCATGTATCATATTTTATAATGTTACATAACTGGTAGGGTATTGATTTGTATAACTTTGGTCTGTATCCAGTGACCTTATTAAACTCTTGTACTAATTCTTAAAAAAAAAAGTCCAACAACAACAAAAACAAACCCAGCTGGAAAGAGGGATGGAGAACTGTTCTTTTCTTCTTTAGCCAGGCTCACAAGTAACATCATTAAAATACCTGTTGACTTGCAGACATCCTTAAATGCTCAGCCAAAACTCACAGGCTTACAAAACTAAGGCACATCCTTTAAGCAAGATGGATGCAGATGCTGAAGGGCTTGTCCAAGGAGTCAGCCACTGGCGCCTTACTAAGCATCTCAGGCCCATCTCTCCCTCTTGGAAGGTTCCTCCCCAGCTGGCCGCCCCCACCGCAGCTGGGAGAATTATTAAGCTTGTTTAAGTAAATAAATCTTTGCTGCTACTCCTCCTGGAACATGCCACAGGATCAGCAGCTGGACTGCAAATCTAAGCCTGTGAATTCAGAGCACCTGCCTGCCCTACAGCCCATTGGAGACCGTGGCCTTTCTGACCTGCTAATATGCAAAGAACCAGACTCTCAGTTATACCTCAGTTCCATCTGCCCTTAAGGGAGGCTGCCCAGCACAGAGGGCCACAAGCGTCCTCTGACAACAGAAGGGGAAGTTTAGGATGGTCTGGTACTACAAGCCTCGCCCAAGATGACAGTCAATGTCAAGGTTCCTACCAAGACCTTGGAGCAGCAGTCTTCCAAAACTCCAGAGCACCTGAGAACTCATGAGAAAAGCAAATTCTCAGGCACCCCTGAAGACGCTCTGTGGGGTGGGTCCAGCCATCTGAGTTGGAAGCTTTATGGGCTGGGGTGGGTGGCGGAACAGCTGAGACCCAGCTCTGAGCTGGGTCCGTCTGGGGCTCCCTGGCCTGTGGTTCTCAGGAGGCAGGCTGAGGGAGCAGCAGCAAGGCCGGGGATGCTCTCCGCTGCACCACCTCCAGAGCACACCCACCAGGACCACTGGAGCAGCCGAGGTTGCTCATACGTCCTTCCAGAGTCCAGGGCTGATAAGAGGTCCAGAATGAGTGACGCCCAAGCTCCACCCACTGTTGTGATTCTCCATCATGTTTCTCCAGTCCTACACCATCATAAAAGTTTACAGCTCTGTTTATGTCTTTTCTTTTAATGAAGAGATGGTGGTCTGGCTTAGGGGATAAAAGCAGAGCCTCAGCAATCAGACAGGTTTGAATTCCAGATCTGCTGACCAGCTCTGGAACCTTATGCAGCCTAACCTGCTAGGTCTCTCTACTCTCATCTCTGAAGAGAAACACAGCAACTAACCACACTCAACTTCTGTGAGCACTGAATGAGCTAATATTGTGTGTAATATGGTTAGTACCATCACTACAATGTGTGTGATGTGTGTGTGTTAGGGAAGAACCCAATGATCCCTAAAGTACTATGATTTTAGGACGTCCCTGGTGGCTCAGTGGTGAAGGGTCCACCTGCCAATGCAGGAGACGTGGGTTCGATCTCTGGTCTGGGAAGATCCCACATGTCTCAGAACAACTAAGCCCATGAGCCACAACTACTGAGCCTGTGCTCTAGAGCCCAGGAGCTGCAATTACTGAGCCCACGTGCTGCAACTACTAAGTCCCAGAGCCCTAGAGCCCGTGCTTTGCAACAAGAGAAGATGCTGCAATGAGAAACCCTTGCACCAAAGACAGAGAAAGCTGGAGAAGCAACACGGACCCAGGACAGCCAAAAATAAATACATAAAAAAATATTAAAAAAAAAAAAAAAAAAACTATGACTTTAGATTCTGTACTTAGAAATTAAGTATTTGACATATATCAGAAGTACACTGAAAACTAACACCCCAAAACAGTTATTTCACATTGGTAATTTAACCTCTAGAATTCAAAATACATTTTAAAACGTTTGTAAAATATACAAGCATTCTGATTATAGGTAAGCAAATCAGGTTCTAGTATTCTAAACTTGCATGAGTACATGGAATATTACAGTCTTCCTTAGCATGACAGAGATTATACCTTTCTGCTAAAGAATAATAATTACCATGATTATGATTCCAGGTTGCTCTCACTATGTCTTCTTAGCTATCTCAACTTAGGAAAACCCAGACTAAATGAAGCTTGAATTATGAAAGTGTACAGACCTGTGCTCTCCCACACAGTCACCGGTCTCAGGGGGCCAGTGAACACCCCAATGTGGGGAGGGAAGAGGCATGCCACAGATGAAGAATGCACACAGGCTTTCACAGGCTGCACATGAACAGAAGAATATGCATCATCTCATTAACAGGGTTTTACGTTGAACACTGGGAATAAAAGTACTGTGGCTCTACTGGGTAACAGAATACATTGTGAAAATTAATTTTGCTTGTTTCTTCCTACATCTTTAATGTGGTTACTGTTGTTGTTTATTCACTCATTCATGTCCCACTCTTTGCGATCCCATGGACTGTCCCAGGGTCCTCTGTCCATGGGATTCTCTAGGCAAGAATACTGGAGTGGGTTGCCATTCCCTTCTCTAGGGAATCTTCCAAACCCAGGGATCCAACCCCTGTCTCCTGTACTGGCAGGCAGATTCTTTCCCACTGAGCCACCTGGGGAGTCCAGTGTGGCTACCAGACATTTAAAATCCCATCTGTGACTCACATGTGTATATTTGAAGGGGACAGCACTGCTCTTAACAATTGATTTCTTCAAGGGGTGTTTGCAGGAAATACCCCATGTTAAAAAAGACATAGCATTTTTGGCACCAGCTTCTCCTCCTTCCTTAGGGGTCCAGCACAGTTTTGGGGTACAAAGCTTCTGTGTGTCACGAGGCTGTTATTACAAGGGTAGCAATGAATCAGCCCCGAAGTACACAAGTCTTTAAAAATAAGCTGACAATAAACGCTGGTATTCTGTTATCACAACTAGCAGGCTTTCACTCACTGTGTACAGGGGTGGGAGGTATACGTAGAGGCTGAGGGAGCAGGGAGGAGCCCATGGTGCAGGCCCATGCTGAGCACTGGTGACACTGACCCGAGGGCAATGGAGAGCCAATGCTGGGACCTCAGCCAGGTTTGGGTACCAGGGTGCAGTGATCAGGCGAGTGTGGTAAACAGACGGGTCTGCCAGCGCCAGTGAGAGAGGAGTAAGTACCTCAGGCTCAGATGGAAGAGATCTTCAGAGGTAAAACTGATAAGACGTGGGATCTGGGAAGTGAGGGAGAATCCAGGATGACACAGTGAGGCAATGCTAGGGACATTAACCCAGGCAGGCAGGTCAGGAGATAGTACTCCCAGCCAAGATGTTCAGAGTTTCCGGTGGAAATGAGTGGGGAGAAGTCGCATGATTCGCCTGAATGACCGAGTGAGTCATGAATGGACAGGTTTGCAATTGTGGTCACACAGGTGACCACCTGGAACAGCTCACGCTCGCCCTGGCCAGAAACACACATGTGATCGGAGTGAACATTACCAAACCCGCCTGTACCTGCCTGGCTCCTGGCGAACCCACAGTCACAGGGCAGTCCCAGTGATACTCCGGGCCGTGGGTTCCATTCACAGGAAACGCCTTCGTCTCCACACAAAATTCAATACTTGCATATAGCTCCTATTTGATGCTGATCCTGGTCCCAAAACCATGCTGCAGCTGAGCCAACACGGGCTAAGGGGAAATGTCCACAAAGGGCATCGGTCAGGGCTGTCCTCTCTCAAGACCTGAAGCATCTGGGCCCGGCACCCACCTGCCACAGCAGTATGAGGCTTTGTGAGGGAAACTGATCTGTCACCCACCTCTCCCGCCCCAGTGGTGTCTTCAAGCACTTGGGAGACAGAAGCCATGAAATGCCTTAAATCATCAGCCTGGTTTTGAAGAGTGACTGTCGTGGACAGAACTGTCCCCATACTCAAGTGTTGAAGCTCCCACCACCCAAGTGACTCATCTGGAGACAGAACCTCTGCAGCAACTGAAGTTCAACAAGGTCAGAAGGGTGGGGCCCTAACCCAAGAGAAGCAGTGACCTCCTAGGAAGAGGGACAAACACACAAGGCACCTGAGGACACAAAGTGAAGGCGGCCAACGGAGCCTCACTGAGAACCTAGTCTGCCCGAACTTTGATGATCACTTTGCAGCCTCCAGAATGGCAAGAAATCAGCTTCCTTTTGATGCTGTCTGTGGATCTGTGAGGACAGTCTGAGTGGATGTGCATACGCTAAACCGGGACAAGCGCCCTTCAACCCACAGAGACCATCCAGGCCGATGAGGCTCAGACACTGAAACCAGGACATGAGGTCACCTACTGACCCTGGTCCCACCAGCAGCCAGGCAGGGGCCACACACTTGGCCTCGTTGGGACCTGCCGGCAGATCCACAGCCTCCCCAGGACCACCTCACCCAGCACTTTTTGGGGTCACCTCCTCCTCCTGAGCAGGGCAGGGGGCTCTGTCACACTGCCACTGTCCCTGGGCTCCAGGGTCCTCACACTGACGTCAGGGCCAGAGCCCAGGTCCCCAAGTTCTCTTAATACTAAATATGGTGGTGAATGGGAAAGTAATTGGTAAACTGTAATCTATCATCGGAACATGAGCATCTATTATTTTTATCCGACTTCGGCATTTCAGGTTTACGTTAACCACCGACCAGCAAAAACATCCCACTTTCCAAAACTGTCTCAAAAAGAGAAACTGCAATATTTCCCTTCTGAGTGCACTTGAAGCTTCTTTTCTTAAAAACATTTAAAAACACAAACGGTATAAAAAGAAAAGGACACTAAATGACCAGCTTCCCGCGGTCAGGATAACAAATGCTCTGCCCAGAGTTTCCAGTTCAGGTTAACATGCACAGACACTCTATTGAAAAAGTTAAATATTCAGTCATCCCACCAGGGGGTTATGCAGTTGGGTTTGTTTTTCATCTTGCCTTTTCTCTTTTTTTTTTAGTTTTAGGTTCAGGACTATAAATGATTCATTGGACAGAGAACTTCTCAAACAGAGAGGCCACCAGACCAAATCCCCCCATTGTCTGGACCTGGATGCACTGTGGACAAAACCTTATGAACCTAGAGCCTTAATGACTGACAGACTCAGAATTCAAAATCACGAGCTCAATCAGTATTTTCTGGAAAGAACACAAAGAACCCACAGGGCCGACTATGACAAATGCCTGTGTGTGTGTTGTTAGGGCAGGGAGAGGGAAGCAGTTGTAATTGACTAACGTCAATTACACCTTCAGAAACTGACATACTTTGGGATCCATTCAAAGTGAAATGCAGGAGAAGAAAACAGTCTAATTTTCAAAACAATGCCACTAAAATGGCCTAAAGAAATAAACTGTTTTTACTTTGGCTGCATACTTTTAAAAGGCTGTCCTGTCCTTCTAAGCTGCCTTAAGCATTTAACAATATCATCACAGTATCACTTTGAGCCTCTGAAAACATGGGGTTTCCATCACTCATTTGAGGAAAGAGAAACCACTTGGAAGTGCCATTTGCCACTCATCTGGATGGGAAAATTAATTTCGCAAGCTGTGGGGAGTTTCCTGTCCATTTTTGAAAAGTCAGCTTACTAGATTTCCAAGCATGGTCCACTGCCCTGCCATGCAGTCCTAGGGAGCAGCCTTCAGTTCCATTCTTCGTGTGGGACAAACATGTGTGGCCCTCGCCCTCGGCTCACACTGTTGGCCATGCTGGGTAGTTACAAGCATGCATGTGTCCTGGAGAATGGTGTAACACAGCCTCATCCAGTTGGGGCAACTGACGTGACCAAGGAAGAGAATCTGGTCATTCCAGACAATCAAGAAGACTTTAGGGTATTTTATCCAGGGCTTCCCTGGTGGTTTAGAGGTAAAGAGTCTGCCTGCCAATGTAGGAGACACGGGTTTGATCCCTGGTTCAGGAAGATCCTACATGCCGTGGAGCAACTAAGCTCACGTGCCACAACTACTGAGCCTGTGCTCTACACCCCAGGAGCAGCAACTGAATGAGGAGCCCACATACAGTAACTACTGAAGCCTGTGTGCCTAGAGCCCATGCTCTGCAACAAGAGGAAGCAGTGGGTGACAAGAGAGACCCAGAGCAATGAAAAATTAAAAAAAAAAAAAAAAGTTATTCAGTTTGTATACACACAAGAAAGATTTTGGGTATGTTTAACATGGATAATAGTGCACTTCTCAAATACTGTGTACATATGATGCGTTTGCTGGAAAATCTCAGTCATTGCCTGATGCAAACAACAGAGGCTGGGAAACATCACAGCTTCCAAGAGATGAGAGATGGAGAGACCTGAAGTGCAAGGCATGTGATAAAGAAAACCTCAGAGCCTGACAAGTGAGCACAGCTACTTGAAATCACCTTAATCAGGCCCCACCTTAAGTGGGGAGAGAAGGTGCTGGGTCAGTCTGTTCTCTGGATGCAATTCACCACCCAACTTCATCCCATTTTCCAGGACCAATCCCGCAATGTGTCTAGGGAACAGCTGAGAAGCTTGGAGCCCAGATGAGGCCTCTTTGTTACCACCAGCTTACCACTGCTTTAAGTTTCCAATTTCAGCCTCAGCTAGCTGCAGCCAGAGGACCACTAAGATCTGGCCACTTTCTTCAATCAATACTGCTGCTAAGTCCCTTCAATTGTGTCTGACTCTGTGCAACCCCATAGACAGCAGCCCACCAGGTTCCTCTGTCCCTGGGATTCTCCAGGCAAGAGTATTGGAGTGGGTTGCCATTGCCTTCTCCGTCAATCAATACTACATCTAATCAACCTGGAGAGGAGAAACATCAATGTAGGATTTTCCCTCCTGGTCACTGCTTCAGAATCATGGTTAACACCCACATCTGGGGAAATCCCTGTTCAGACCATCTAAAAACCTACATGGACAGCTCAGTCTTGCAGTTGAACTCACTTCATCTCCTGTTCACCACTGCCCTCCTATTTACTAAACCCTTGGCCCAGGCTCGATTCCTGTTATTAATTTACCCGTTTATTAATCTCTGGGGACACCGGGTAAATGAATTAAGGGCAGTATTTGGAAACAAAGTTTAGGTCTGCTGTGATAATTCAAAGCACCCAGATTGATTTCATTTTCAGTCGCTTTTAGCCTTGAAAAGCCCTGTTGCCAACGATACCTGATGTAGAGGGACAAAACACGCCCCAAATTACTCTCATTCCTGCCAAATCCCTTCGGCGAAGCCGAGGAGGAAGCCGGGCCGGGACCAGGCGGGACTCCCCTACCTTTGGGTTCCCCATCCCCAGGCCACACCCCGTAGCCTCTCGGGGGTTCACTTTCTGTGGGGTCAAGGGCAGGAGTGGGCCTGCGCGGGCCCAACGCTGAGGCCTGCTCATTCCCTGCGCATACCCAAACTTGCCAGGCTCAGCCCCAAACCTGTTGGCAAAATAAACAAAGGCAAACACAGGGGACCCGACCTAGCCTGAGTGCCAGAGGTCGCCCCGCGCCGGCTCCCCCTTTGTCCCCACGCGGACGAGCTGCCAGTGAGCCCCAGAGCCCCGGCACACGCGCAACCCTTTCAGGGCGACCGCCTCGGTCCACACACGAAAGCGCTTTGCAATCACGCCCCCCACTCGCTCCACGCCGAATGCTCTCACGAGGGAGTTACCGTCTACGCCTACAATCACACACCGAATTCTTCCAGAACCGGTGGGTGGTTCGATCGCCCAGAATAATCTACCAGGGCAGCGCGATCGTGAGAAACTTTGTTTCCGGGGCCGGCGATCCCCGGTCGGACGCGGAGCCGGGCACGAAGCGCCCCGGGCCGCGGGAAGCCTCCCTGACGCCAAGTGACAGCAGCTCCGCGCGGGGTCGCCAACAGTCCCGATCCCAGAAGTTGTGCGGGCCGCGCTCGCCTCCCGGTCCTGCCTGCGCGGGGCCGGCGATCCACGCGGTTCTTACTGGAGGCGCGCCCGGCCTCCCCGGTCCCCGCTCCGGGACCACCGCACAGGCCTGCCCCACCCGCCCGACCCGGGGAGGGGGCGAGCCGGAGGTGCCGGCGGCCGCGAGGCCAGGCCGCGCAAGGGACCCGGCCCCCAGCCCCGGCTCCGGCACCGGCGCGCCCCGCCCCGGCTGCCCCGCAACTCCGCGAGCCGCCCAAGTTGGCGGCCTCCGCCCGGGCCACAGCCCCCGAGCCCCGACCCCCGGGCCCCGGCCCCTGGCCCCTGCTTACCTCGCGCGCCGCCCGCCGAGGCCGGGGCAACAGCGCGGGTCCCGGGCGGCTGCCGCCCTGCGCCCGCCCAGGCGCCGCTCTTTGTCTGCGCCGCTCGCTCCTCCCGCCGCTCGGCCGACGCTCCGGCCCGGGCGGACCCCGCGGGCCCGGCCGACCCCCGCCGCCGAGCCCCGCGCCCGCCGGCCCGCTCGGCTCCGGCCTCGCTCCCGCCGCGGCGCCCCCGCCCCTCCCGGCTGCGCCCGCCGCGCGCCCTTCCTCCCCCTCCTCGTCCTCCTCCGCTCCGCCCAGTGACGCCGCCGGGGCCGCCCAGGCCCGCGCGCCCGCCGCCCGGGACCCACCTGGGCGCGCACGGCGGCCCGGCTCGGGCGGCGCCGGGACTGGCTCGAGGCTCAAACGCGGGCGCCGCCCGGCCCAGAGGACCCTGCGCTGGGCCGGGCCGGGCCGTGCCGGGCGCCGAGGGGAGGGGAGGCCCGGCTCCGACCCTGCGCGCCCGGGAGCGAATAGGAAGACGGGAGAGGCGAGAACAGCAGCAACCCGGCCTCGAAGGACCGACGGGTGGTCGGTCCATCCCCTTTTTGTTTGATTTTCTTATCAGGACGCCCTGGGGCTTGGCCACCGCCCCCTCTCCCGGAAGCCTTCCCACGACACCCTCGGCGGAGCAGGCCTGCGGTCCATCAGAAAAGTGACTTACAGAAAAATGTCACTTCCTCTGTGTAGTTGCTTCTGGGCATTTTTATTTATTTTCCTCGTATCTATTTACTTTCCCAACCAGACACTTTTTGACTCCCTCATTATCTTCGGAAGCAGTTCTTAAAAGCAGAAGAGGAAACCACAATGTGCCTGCCTCTGTGTCCAGTTCGAACCAGCCCACGGGGCGAAATCCTGGGTGGAACTGCAGGAATGTAGGTCCCAAGAGTTGTCATTGGTGGTGGGACCGTCCGGCCACCTGGCCACATGCTTACCTGTAAACACACTTGGAAGACTGAAACCCAAGAGGAGGGGCAAGACACAGGGTTCCTTAAACAGGCACATGTATCCAGATGTCTGTCATCAATCTCCCCCCATGTGGCTTCCCCAAAGGAAATACTACTATTCAAATGATTCTGATATCCTGGTGTAATAGCCCGGATCCATGTTAATGAGGGTCTTCCTTAGGCTCCTGGCCTCTCATTATATTAAAGCAATCGTAATTTACCCCAGGTGACAAGGTGATGTCACTGAATGAATGCCTCTTCCCCAACACAAGTACCCAAGGAGGGTCCTGGAACCAGTATAGCTTTGAAGTCCCAGTTGAGTGTTTGACTGTCTGCTTCTTTAACTGTGGAACAAGGGTTTCTTACCCTATCGAAAATCTATCCAACATGGAGATAATATTTGCCCAGCTCCTCTGGAAGTCCCTGGCATACTTGCAGGCAGTAGGAAGCACTCAGTGGTCAGTGGCTGAGGGGGATCAGGGCACTGAGCCACCATCAGTCCAAGGTCAGGGTATCAGAGACAGCCACCTGTTCTACATCTTTGAGAAAGAAGCTCCCTCAGTCTGTTGTTTTGTGAAAAGTTTGTCTTCCTAAGAAGGAAAGCAGAGTTTATAGTAAATGGTCTGGCCCAGTTCTAAATTAGTTTACTCAAAATAGGTATAACAACATTGACCCAGTTTTTTTGCTACTCCTCTGCTTTGTAACCTTCACTGAATCGAGAGTTGAACTCCTCTTCCTTCTCTGGGTCTTTGTAAACTCACCAAGGACATTCTCTGTCTGAAACCCAACATCTCTTTCTCAGTCTTTATCTGGCACAGTTTTCTGTGCACATGGCATTTCTGCTGTTTCCTGAAATGCAGTCATCTATCTGTTCATTTATCTAACATCACTATCTTTCTGACTTGCCCACATCTGTTCTTATCTGGCATGTTCTCCTAACCTCTAACAGTCATATACCTGAAACAATATTGGCCCGTTTGTTTTCATTAATGTCTACCTTTCTTTTTAGAGAGGCTCAATCATTTTTTGTATATTTCCGGTCTGATGTTCGGGGATTAACTCTCAAACCTGCAGCCTCAGGGAGCTCCCAGCTCATCTGCCATTCCTCTAGGAAACTCAATTTCTTGAGTTTAATCAGGTTCAAAATGAAACTTCCCAATGGAGCTCCTCCTCCAATGATCACAGGCAACAAAAGGCCATCAGGCATCTCAGCTCCAGAGAGAAACCTTGTTGCAATTCGACTTCTTCCTTCCCTCTCCCCAAGCTTGTCCTTGGCAAGACCTAGGTGGACTCTGTCTTCAGGGTTCTAAGCTCCAGAGCAGCAGGAATTAAGTGTGGGCATCATTGTGGTGGCGGGATAACTCATTTGGTGTCTTTGCCAAAAAATGCTGACCTGTCAGAAGTTTACAACACTTAAAAAAAATTTTTTTAATAAAAATAGAAGTTTGGAAGTTAGAAAGGTAATAACTCAAACTGGGATGGTGTGACTGGATGGGAACAGGTCTAGAAAAGTTGAGAGGAGAAGCTCAAAAGGAATGGACAGTACTGGATGTGGGGGCAGAAAAGAACAGGCTTCCAGTGTCGCCGAGGGATTTGGATGTGAGTATCGGCAAAGAAAAAGTGCCCATATCAGAAACAGAGAAGTTGGGTAAATTGGTTTGTGTGGGATAAACAATTCTATTTTTGGTCATTCGGTTACATTTAATTAATATTTATTGCCGACTTACTAAATGGGAGAGTACTCCACAGGAAGCCAGAAATGAGCAAGTCACAGTATTTGCCCTCAAGTGACTTTTGGCTATAAAACTAGCGTTAGTGCTGTGGGTCTTCCACCTGTATAAAGAGCTTTATTGCCCTTGAATTGTGTTATCCCTCTTGACTCAGATGTAAACAGCCTGAGGGCAGGACCATGTCAGATTCTCTTCTGTGGCTCCAGCACCTTTTCCTACAGACCCAGGACAAGGCAGACACTTAATACATCTTTAATGATGGATGGAAACTCCAAACCTTCATGAGTTTGCCAAGAACAGAGGGCTGTGAGCATTAGCAAAGAGGACTGAAAAGAGGCCTTTATATCAATAACCTCAGATATGCAGATGACACCACCCTTATGGCAGAAAGTGAAAAAGAACTAAAGAGCCTCTTGATGAAAGTGAAAGAGGAGAGTGAAAAAGTTGGCTTAAAGCTCAACATTCAGAAAACTAAGATCATGGCATCCGGTCCCATCACTTCATGGCAAATAGATGGGGAAACAGTGGGAACAGTGTCAGACTTTATTTTGGGGGGCTCCAAAATCACTGCAAATGGTGATTGCAGCCATGAAATTAAAAGACACTTACTCCTTGGAAGGAAAGTTATGACAAACCTAGACAGCATATTAAAAAGCAGAGACATTACTTTGTCAACAAAGGTCCATCTAGTCAAGGCTATGGTTTTTGCAGTAGTCATGTTTGGATGTGAGAGCTGGATAAAGAAAGCAAGCTGAGTGCCGAAGAATTGATGCTTTTGAACTGTGGTGTTGGAAAAGACTCTTGAGTCCCTTGGACTGCAAGGAGATCCAACCAGTCCATCCTAAAGGAGATCAGTCCTGGGTGTTCATTGGAAGGACTGATGTTGAAGTTGAAACTCCAATACTTTGGCCACCTAATGTGAAGATCTGACTCATTTGAAAAGACCCTGATGCTGGGAAAGATTGAGGGCAGGAGGAGAAGGGGATGACAGAGGATGAGATGGTTGGATGGCATCACCGACTCAATGGACATGGGTTTGAGTAGACTCCGGGAGGTGGTGATGAACTGGGAGGCCTGGCGTGCCGCAGTTCACGGGGTCGCAAAGAGTCAGACACAACTGAGTGACTGAACTGGAACTAGATGAACTCACTATCAGAATTTCAGGAACTTCCCTGGTCATCTGGTGGTTAAGACTTACCTTCCAGTGCAAGGGGTATGAGTTCAATCTCTGGTCATCCCTGGTTGGAGAGCTAGGGTCCCACATGCCTCCTGGCCAATAAACCAAAGCAGAAGCAATGTTGTAACAAATTCAATAAAGAGTTTTTTTTTTTAATGGTCCAGGTAAAAAAAAAAATCTTAAAAAAAAAAGGAGTTTCAAAATAAATGCTGATGGAATTTCAGATTTCAGTGCTTCATTTTATCCACATTTTGTCTATTTCTCACCAAAACTCCCAAGTACATCTCCATTACCTCTTCAGATTCGAGAAAGAATTGGCTGGAAACCCATGAAATCCATCTCTTAGGGACAGACAGGATTAAGCTTTAAAAACACACACACACAAATACAGAGTCAATTTCATACAAACCAAATAAAGTAAGCTGTATTCCCCATCTGATCAATATAATTCTCCTGCTTCTAGCTTTGAATTATGGTCAGGACTTCAGGAAACAGATACGCATTATCCAATTGTTTAAAGAAAAACAGAGAAAGCAACACCATAAAGTCGACTGCAATTTAGGGTTAAAATAAATTAGAGGAAAGTTAGTGTGCTGTGCAATCTTTTTTTTTTTTTTTTTGGACTATAATTTATGTACAATGTTGTGTTAGTTTCAGGTGTACAGTGAAGTGAATCAGTTGTACATATATATATATATATCCATATATATATCTCCACTCTTTTTTTAGATTCTTTCCCCATATAGGTCATTACAAAACATTGTGCAGAGTTACTTGTGCTATACAGTAGGTTTCTGTTAGTTATCTGTTTTATGTATAGTGTGTCGAACCCAATCTCCCAGTTTATCCCTCCCCTTTTCCCTGCCTGGTAACCATAAGGTTATTTTCTACATCCATGATCCTATGTCTGTTTTATACACAAGTTCCTTTGTACGATTTTTTCAGATTCTGCATACAAGTGATATCATATGATATTTGTCCTTCTCTGACTTCTCTCTGTATGACGATCTCTGGGTCCATCCATGTTGCTGTAAATGGCATTTTTTATGACTGAGTAGTATTCCTTTGTATATATGTACCACATTTTCTTTATGCATTCCTCCATCAATGGATGTGTTTTGCCAAGGAATACTTCCTGTGGTTATAAACACACAGATCAGAACTTTAAAACTTGAAGCATGCTTCCTTTGAGATAGAAAAGTGATCACACTTCAAAAAAAACTTTTTTTTGTTATTAGCAGCAGAGTGGAATTAATTTTAGATAGGAAAAATTTTAACAGGAGCTCCATAACTTCAGAAAAACTAAGAGGATTTTACTGACATTTCCATTTTGAAATCTGCCTTTAGGTGAACGAACATCACACATGAAACATTTCTGTATTTCATAATAAAACCTCGGTTAATCAGGGTGCCTCAGGAATAGGGCTGTTCTGCTAAATTAAATTTCATTTTGGGTAAGGATTAACCAGAAAGCCCCTTTAGCTGGAACATAAGTTGAAATTTTAAAAAATACATATTGCAAGTTGATATCTCCTCTTTAAAATGCACTATAGTAAATGAAAGGGCTTCCTGGTGGCTCAGATGGTAAAGAAGCCACCTGCAAAGCAGGAGACGGAGTTAGCGACTCAGCAACTGAACAACAACAAATTTGGAAATAGTGTTTTTTTAAATGTAATATATGTTTAGCTATTTATATTGCTTAAGTTATTGATGCTGTAGTTGCTCATTCATTGTATTCTTACCACTTGCCAAGTCCTTTGTCTGATCCTCACAACCCGCCGAGGGAAGCCCAGTGGATGCATGTCTAAGGCAGCACCGTGGTAGGCCTTTCAGGGCCTTCCTCCCATGGCCCTCTTTGAGACCGAGGCTTGCCTTCACCCAGGAGCCACTGTGGTGGGTCCCTGACCCGCATGCTCTCCCCACCTACCATCTGAGAAAACTCCCCTCTTGCACAGTCATTATTACCTGCTATTTTTCAAGTACATGCAGATGCCATCATGAGGAATAAAGCACAAATTTTGTGATATTACTGAATTCACTGTAGCTTTTAGTCCCATGGTTGGCTAATCATATTTAAACTACTGTCACTAACACATGAAGATATTTGAAAAGAAATATGTTTATGTTTAAAGGTATCCTCCCACTCAAAATTTTGGAGTCACTGTTCTAATCTGTAACAGAAAGACAGTTTTGACTCGGCCGAAGCTCTGTGGACAGGGACTCAGGAGAGAGTCTGCCATTTGCTTCCTGTTCACAGCCCTTCATCCTCTGCAGAGTCCCTTCAACTAGATTCACACCCAGGGTTCTTTGCTCTGTTCTTCTTGACCTCTGTTTCTCTATCTTGCTCTCATCTTCTGCCTATGTTTTATTTTTAAATTAATTTTTATTGGAGTATAATTGCTTTACAATGTTGTGTTAGTTTCTACTGTTCAGCAAAGTGAATCGGTTATACGTATGCATCTATCACTTTTTTTTTTTTCATTTCCTTCCCGTTTAGGTCACCACAGAGCATTGAGTAGAGTTCCCTGTGCTATACAGTAGGTTCTCATTGGTTCAGTTGCTAAGTCACATCCGACTTTTACCACCGCATGGACTATAGCCCGCCTGGCTCCTCTGTCCATGGGATTTCCCATGCAAGAATACTGGAATAGGTTGCCATTTTCTTCTCCAGGGGGTCTTCCTGACTCAGGGGTCAAATCTGGGTCTCCTGCATTGCAGGTGGTCTGCTCCTTTGAAGGTGGATTCTTTACTGACCGAACCACCAGGAAAACCACCAGGGTCTCATTAGTTATCTATTTTATACACAGTATCAATACTGTATATATGTTAATCCCAATCTCCCAATTCATCCCACTCCTCCTACCTATATTTTTAATTATTTTCAGGTAGGCAAGAATACACAGACGAACAGTACAAAAAAGATCTTCACAACCCAGATAATCACAGTGGTGTGATCACTCACCAAGAGCCAGACATCCTGGAATGTGAAGTCAAGTGGGCCTTAGAAAGCATCACTACAAACAGAGCTAGTGGAGGTGATAGAATTCCAGTTGAGCTGTTTCAAATCCTGAAAGATGATGCTGTGAAAGTGCTGCACTCAATGTACCAGCAAATTTGGAAAACTCAGCAGTGGCCACAGGACTGGAAAAGGTTACTTTTCATTCCAATCCTAAAGAAAGGCAACGCCAAAGAATGCTCAAACTACCACACAATTGCACTCATCTCACACGCTAGTAAAGTAATGCTCAAAATTCTCCAAGCCAGGCCTGGAGAACTTCCAGATGTTCAAGCTGGTTTTAGAAAAGGCAGAGGAATCAGAGATCAAATTGCCAACATCCGCTGGATCATCGAAAAAGGAAGAGAGTTCCAGAAAAACATCTATTTCTGCTTCATTGACTATGCCAAAGCCTTTGACTGTGTAGATCACAATAAACTGTGGAAAATTCTGAAAGAGATGGGAATACCAGACCACCTGACCTGCCGCTTGAGAAACCTGTATGCAGGTCAAGAAGCAATAGTTAGAACTGGACATGGAACAACAGACTGTTTCCAAATAGGAAAAGGAGTACGTCAAGGATGTGTATTGTCACCCTGCTTATTTAACTTATATGCAGAGTACATCATGAGAAATGCTGGGCTGGAAAAAGCACAAGCGGAATCAAGATTGCCAAGAGAAATATCAATAACCTCAGATATGCAGATGACACCACCCTTATGGCAGAAAATGAAGAGGAACTAAAAAGCCTCTTAATGAAAGTAAAAGTGGAGAGTGAAAAAGTTGGCTTAAAGCTCAACATCCAAAAAATGAAGATCGTTGCATCTGGTCCCATCACTTCATGGAGATAGATGGGGAAACAGTGGAAACAGTGTCAGACTTTATTTTGGGGGGCTCCAAAATCACTGCAGATGGTGACTGCAGCCATGAAATTAAAAGACGCTCACTCCTTGGAAGAAAAGTTGTGACCAACCTAGATAGCATATTCAAAAGCAGAGACATTACTTTGCCAACTAAGGTCCATCTAGTCAAGGCTATGGTTTTTCCAGTGGTCATGTATGGATGTGAGAGTTGGACTATAAAGAAAGCTGAGCACCAAAGAATTGATGCTTTTGAACTGTGGTGTTGGAGAAGACTCTTGAGAGTCCCTTGGACTGCAAGGAGATCCAACCAGTCCATTCTGAAGGAGATCAGCCCTGGGGTTTCTTTGGAAGGAATGATGCTAAAGCTGAAACTCCAGTACTTTGGCTACCTCAAGCGAAGAGTTGACTCATTGGAAAAGACTCTGATGCTGGGAGGGATTGGGGGCAGGAGGAAAGAGGGATGACAGAGGATGAGATGGCTGGATGGCATCACTGACTCTATGGACATGAGTCTGAGTAAACTCCGGGAGTTGTTGATGGACAGGGAGTCCTGGCTTGCTGTGATTCATGGGGTCGCAAAGAGTCGGACACAACTGAGCAACTGAACTGAACTGAACTGAACTGAGGCATTCCCTCCTCACCTTGATCAGCACTTTCTGTATTCTTTAATCCTTTCCTGTTATCATCATCTACCACTCTCCCTATCAGATTTGAGGAACTTACCCCAATGCAGAGATGGAGAGTTAGACTAGAGCAGATGCACACAGGTGCATACTATCCATGAAGGCTGGCTGTGCTGAGGGTAGCAGACACAGCTGGCATCCACTCACATCCAGGAAAGCACCCTGTCCCTGCCTGTGGACCCCGCTTCTGCAGCCAGCGGCATGGTGCTCCAGGCTCTCCCTGGCTCAGAGTCTGTTCTCTCCAAGTGAAGGTTCGAGGTACTAGGATAGGACACCTCCCAGAGTCCTCCAGCCACTGACTGATGGAAACTGTCTGCCAAACAGACCAGCTCCGTCTTCCCTTGGGTGGGATAGCCAGAGCGTGTGTTCCACTGGCTCGCAGGGTTCCCAGTGCGATGACCCTCCAGGTGTCTGCAGTAGTAACTTGTTTCATAAAAAAAACCTTCTGTCATCCCTTCCTTCTGCTGCTCCCCTGATAATGTTTCCTGGGCTCCACTCCCAAATAACCTTGTGCTGTAATCCCAATCTCAGACATTGCTTATGGGGAACTCCAAGTTAAGTCCTTTGGCCCTAATAAAGGGAAGTCCTTTGCCCTAATACCTTTTAAACAATCTGTTTCTAAATTAAAGAAAAGGGTATTTGGCTGTCATCTAGTACTGCTTAGATTTATATTAATTATTCCATTACCTGGATTGACACTTGCATAGTTGTGACCAAACAAGCCACTTAACTTCATGCCTCAGCTCCCTTATTGTATTGTATTGGTTTGGCCAAAAAGTTAATTCAGGTTTTTCCGTAAGATGTTATGGAATAAGGGTCCGAACTGGTAAGATGTTATGGAATAAGGGTCTGAACTGGAGAAGCAATTCTCAAAGTACAGAATTCCCCTGATGTACTTTAAAAATTCTCCAGATACCCAGACAAAACTGAAATGTGAATACAAAAAGGTGCCCTCAGAGTCATTCAAGTTAAATGACAGAAATATCAGGAGAAGAACTGACAGAGGAAGAACTCACTGGCTGGTGGGCACTGGGAGGTGGTTATGGGTCTCTCGTGTTTCTGCTCATCCTGCAACCAGAGGCTCTGACCACCTTTATTCCAGACTGTCCTTTCAAAGCTGTTGTATGGCAAAGAGCCTTGGGAAACACAGGTAGTATCTTCTAACAGGCCAGTGGGCAGGTCTGTTTACTGTCTAATGTAACAAGGACTATGAACAGGGCAGTGGGTGAGCAGATTTGATGGCTTGCTGCCCGTAGTAAGAAGCTCACGTTCCCCGAGCTCTAGGTTTTTCAGTCCAGATAAAAGCCCACACCTCTTGCTCTCTGGGAGCACTAAACCCTTTGTCTCTGACCCAAGAATCTTGTATCTTCTGGTGGCATTCTTGAGTCTATGCAAGGTAACTTATTACCTCACAGGTCAGGTAAAGTCTCAGACCCTTTGCAGTACTTAATTTTTGAAAGAAAAAAAATAAATGCTGCTGAATCCTGTACTATTGGTGTTAGTAATGAGATTCAGGCTGGTAGAAGAGTTTGTACCATAAGTTGACTATCACTGTCCAAGGACAGGGTCTAAAGTAGAACCTGAGAACACACACAGGTCCAAGGTTCTGAAGCCATCGGCTTGAAGAGTGAGACAAGCAAAATCTTTATATTGCGAATAGGCAAGTATATGGATGTTGGTGGTTTCTCCATTTTTATGGTTTTGTATGTATTCTTGCAGCAAACAAGAAGCTATTTATCATTTTATTAAACACTCACCACTGACATTTTAGGAGAAGGGAGCTGTAACTGCTTAGAACACCAATAACACACCACAGATAACCTTATAAAAAGGTGGCAGTGTCTGTGTAATGAGTGATAGCAGTGGAGGAAAACTGCTCCCATAAAAATTATTGCCAATATATGTGCTAGTGTTTGTATAACAGGCCTTGGTTGTTACCAAGAAAGTAACTTTTTTTTTTGGTGTTGGGTAGCATCATACAAATTGACAGCTTTTATTAAAGGATTGTCTTCCCACTGCGAGCTTCTCAGATATTTATGGTGATAAATGTGGTGAATTGCAGAATTTTCTCTTCATACTGAAGTCACGGGTTACACTGAGAGGCACCATTACTATTATGTAACAGGAGTATCTTTAGCTAAAATCCTCAAACCTAGCAGGCCTGTGCTGTTTGCACATCTTGCTGATATTTTTAAAGAACTAAATTTGGCAACTGAGGGCCCCCTATGCTAGCATGCCTTAAATTATAATTACAATGTCAGGATTGAAACTGAGAGCTTAAGTTTGGACTCAGCATGCAAAACAAAGCAGATCATGGTATTTAGAAACTTCAAATGACCATCTGACAAAGGACTCTGCATTTCTGTGTCTGATTTTTTCAAATTAATATAATTTTATATTGTTCAAGGTTACATTTGAAAAGTATTTCCTTCCCAGTGATCATTAACATGAGCTGAAGTGTTTGATCAACCACCATCAAATTAAACAACTATCAGTTAAGAACTAACAGCACTTCTCTGATATTGTTAGATAAAAAATGCCTTACTATTTCTCCATCAAGTTTCTGAATTGGCTTAATGGATATGTATCCTCACTTGCTAAAAAGTTGTGTTTAAAATGTTTACCATTTGAAACTACTTGTCTTTGTGAATTATCATCATTTGAATTCTGTTCAGCTATACTGAAAGGGCATACTACCTCTGAGACCCATAAGTCCTAATCCTAAACTCTGTATTCATTCTATAGATCTCAGTGATTGATTTTATGAGTCAGTGTTATGGATTTGAATGTGTAAGTGTCTGACTCCGCAACCCCATGGACTGACTGTAGCATGCCAGGCTTCCCTGTCCTTCACCATTTCCTGGAGTTTGCTCAAATTCATGTGTCTTGAGTTGGTGATGCCATCCAACCATCTTATCCTCTGTCATCCCCTTCTTCTTTTGTCTTCAATCTTTCCCAGCATCAGAGTCTTTTCCAATGTGTAAATAAATTTATGTTAACAAAATACCATATTTTTTGTTTAACATATTAGAGTTTACTTAAGATTTTATCTTTGTAAGATACTTCTGGGGGAAAATATTTTGAAATCCTTAGACTAACTGGGTTTTTTAAATTTTTTTATTTTTAATTGAAGCATAATTGCTTTACAATATTGTGTTGGTTTCTGTGGCTTCCCAGGTGTCTCAGTGGTAAAGAATTCACCTGCCAAGCAGGAGATGCAAAAGACTCAGTTTCAATCCTTGGGTTGGGAAGATCCCCTGGAGGAGAAAATGGCAACCCACTCTAGTATTCTTGCCTAGGAAATCCGATGGACAGAGGAGCTTGGCAGGCTACAGTTCAAACGGTTGCAAAGAGTTGGAAATGACTGAGCATGAACACAATTGATTTTTAATTGATTTTTCCTCAATTCTAAAGACTCTGTTCCTCTAATTTGAACTTGAACCTCTCAATTTTCCAAAATTATTAAACAAGAAGACAGAAATGTTACCCAAATGGACATATATACCAAACACACACACAAACTCTTGTCTTACTGTCCCAGCTTTGCTTTACCTAGCGGGATCTAGTTGCATTATTCAGTCACTGTCTGAATCAGACCTGCCAACTTTTCTGATTATTCACTTTGTATGAATAAGTCCCCATGTCTCTTTCCTCAAGCTGCTTTTGCTCTGGTTCTCTGATGATTGTCTACTTCTACCAAAGGGTGGGTAGAATATGAACAACAACAACAACAAAAAGGAAAGCGGGTCATCTGGGGATGGTTTGTTAATTAATAAAAAGCTTTTAGTGGAGTAAATTATTAGAATTATTAAGTGGGATAATAGTTGAGTCTTCCGTGCTGCCCTGTGAAATATCTGTAGGATGAATTCTGGGCAAACCTTGTATCACACAATTGAAATTTTTCTATCTCCGATCAGGGTGCTGTGCCCCAGGCTACATATCAGTTATCTCTTGTTGTGTGACAAATTACCCCCAAACATAACACTTAGAGTGACATGCACAGGTGAAATCACACTTTCTGTGGATGAGCACCTGGAACGGTTTCCTGGGTGCATCTGAGCCAGGTCTCTCCTGAGGGCATGGTCATGCAGCCATCCAGGGCTGTGGTCTCATCTGATGGGGTACAAGGTTCAGTCTCCCAGTTTCCATATTGACCAGCATGGTTGGTGGGATTCAGCCACACAGGCTGTTGAGTTGAGAGTTCAAACTCCTCACTGGCTATTGGCTGGAGGCTTCCCTCAGTTCCTTCCCACATGGACTACTTCTTGGTCAGCTTACATCATGGCCCATGACTCCCCTCAGCATGGACAGAAGGACCATGCAGAAGAGCGTACCCAAGACAAAGACCACAGCCTTTCTGTAACCTAATCTTGAACATGACATCACTTTTCCCATATTCTCTCTCTCTTTTTTTTTTTTTTTGGATGTGGACCATTTTTTACAAGTCCTTATTGAATTTGTTACATATTGCTTCTGTTTTATGTTTTGGTGTTTTGGCCTAGCTCCCCAACCAGGGATTGAACCTGCATGCCCTGCAACGGAAGGTAAAATCTGAACCACTGGACTACCAGGGAAGTCCCACCCCATATTCTCTTTATTAGGAGCAAGGGACTAGGTCCATTGTCCCCTCAAAAGGAGGCTATTACAAGGGCTTTAACATCAGGAGGTAAATGTCACTGAGCACAGAGACTGCCTCCTGCAGGGTAAGATGCAGAATCCTTGGTCTTCTCTGATGGTCCCCACTATCCAAGCAAATCCAGCTCCTACCTGCAGACAGCAACCTGGGCGAGGAGGCCACATTGCACAGTACGTTGTCTGTGTGGCTGACACTACTCTGTTCAGAAGAGAAAAGGAAACAATGGCTTCCTGTCTTCATCTTGCCAGAACTTTGTAACTGCCTGAGTCAGAACATGGGTATGGAGGAGGACAACCTCTCCCAGCATCACAGACGCCAAGATCCTTTCAAGACGCTCCCCTCCCCCCATCCAGCTGGAGACAGCAAGCCCAACGGCTCCCTGTGGAAACGGCAGGGCACGCAGTACTAGAGGGCCAATCCTGCTCTGTAATCAGATCTTGTCCCCACCTGTCAGAATGTTACCATGCCTCACTGCATACAAAGTGACTTTTTAAGGTTAAAAGAATTCCTGTGCCAAATCAAGGTTGACGTGCAGCAGGTCTGCGGCACCTGAGCCTGTGCTGTCCCACCCGGCTGCATGGCAGTTTCCAGAGCTTGCTAATCGGTGTATGCCCAGGTTTCGGGACCAGACTTGCTCCAGCGCCACAGAAGTGGCATCTGACAGTGCTGAGATCTCTGTGCACCGGTTTCCTGCCTCATCCCTTAGCAGAAACTGCACTGAGAGCCACCTGGGCGAAGCTCGGTTACCTGTCAGCTGCCACTGCTAAAATAGCATCTGTGTGATGCAGTTAAATGGCTTCCCTGGTGGCTTGGCAGAAAAGAATCTGCCTATGAGGAGACACAGGTTTGATCCCTGGGTCAGGAAGATCCCCTGGAGGAGGGCATAGCAGCCCACTCCAGTATTCCTGCCTGGGGAATCTAATGGACAGAGGAGACTGGCAGGCTACAGTCCATGATGTCACAAAAAGTCAGACATGACTGAAGCAACTGAGCACGCACCCACATGCAGTTAAATAAAACCCTGGATACATGTGTGGAAACCGTGTATCAACACGGAAGAACCTGTGTGATGAGTTCACTCACATCCTGAAATGCAGAGTAGATGAGAGGAGATAAGAGTCTCAATTTGGGGACCATGTGGTGTATCACTCCTCTGAACACTCCTGGAGCATGACATCGAAATGAGCGAGGAACACCCTGGCTTTCATCAATTTGCATTAAAACTCAAAGCCTATATGGTTCCAGATGACCCAGGAGCAGATCTATTTTTGCTCAAAATTCCATTGGAATTGCAGTCTTTACCGGCCGGTCTGGACCCGACTGCTGGGCCACTGGGATCCTGCAGGACTGGCTGGTGATCACAGTGGCCAGAGCAATTGGATCCCCTGAGGTTTCAGCTGCTCTACCTCTCAATGCAGAGTGAAGGGACAGGGCAGGGAGGAGGGAGGGAGGAGGGGGAAGGTGTCAGGCCAGCAGCTATTTTAAGGCTTGTACATGAACTAAAGAGGGGCATGTATTTTTAGCCCAAATTTATAAATGTTTATTACCTTCAACCCAAGACAGATGATGGGAGGAAGTTGGTGTTTCCTTCTCTTACATCTTAAGCCTTCTTTTTAAGTCTTTAGAAGTCACTCCTGACCTAGAATGCAGGGGGTTCTGAGTTATGGTAATCAGCTGTTTATCATGCAAACGGTTGGCAACATATCCTCCATCAGACCCTCAAGATGAAGCATCAGAGATTTAGAATTCTTCTCCAGGTAGTTCTTCAAACAGGTGTGATTTTTGGCTTGTAAACTTCGCCAGTGCTTTAGAGACACTCAGCTCTTCTGTTCCTGAGTTGTAAACTCAGGGGGTGTATCTTCCACTTGGAATGAAGGCTGGCCAACACAAGCCCAAGGAAGAAGCCTAGAGGTAAACCAAGGAGAGAATTCAAAAGCAGACCGGTGACAAAGGGAGCCAGGTGGTCTGAGAGGCAGACAGAGTGTGGACAGGCTTCTCGCATCTGGGTGCCCAAAATCATTCCTAAGTGTCTCCATTTGCCATGTTCAGATTGCAAAGTGTTATAATAAATAAACAATAAAAGCACAGAAGTTTTGCATTTAATACAATTGCACTCCTCTTAAATGTGATGTGTTAAACTTCAAATTTTCAGGATTGACAAAATAAGGAATTGTTTAAAACTGACACCTCTGATTTGAATCATTTTCAGGGTGTCAGCTATTACATGCTTGCATATGTTGTTTTCTTCCCCACCAAATGTCTTCCACTTTATTTCTAAAGACTTGGAAACATATCTCTGGCTTTTTGACAGAAATAAATGAATAAATCGTTGTTGTTATTTAGACACTAAGTTGCGTCCAACTCTGTAGTTGAGTTAGACTGTTCTGTGGTTGAGTTATACTGTTTGAGCAACAAAAAATTTTCAAAGTCTATTATTTTTCTTTTTTTCAAAATTAATTGTGAAAAGTTAACTGTAAAAGTAACATATGGGTGTTGGCTTTTCAGTTTGTTTTGTGAGTATGTTTTTGTTTGTTTTGGCTGAACCACTTGGTGGCTGGTGGAATTTTAGTTCCCCCAACAAGAGATTGAACCTGGGCCCTCAGCAGCGAGAGGGCAGAGTCCTAACCACTGGACCACCAGGGAATTCCCTGGCTTTCCAGTTGACGTGCAACTGCTGGTGACGCTTTGTCATAAAAAGTCCAGCTGTGATGCCTTCCTGTCTTGACTTACATGCTTGTGATTTAATTTTTTATTGCATTTGAAATGAGCCAGTTCGTGAGCTAATCCAAAATGACAGCAGGGCATTTTCTGCCAAGCAAGAACTCCAATTAAGACAGGGAGCTTGGTTCCCAGCCAAGCTAGGGAGGGCATGACCACATTGGGCTCTGGGCACAAAGCGAGAAGTGCGGGCTGGACCTTGAGTGTGAGACACTACCAAAGGAAATGGACAGAACTTCAAGGCAGAGAGAACAGGCATCCTGGCTCAAATTCTTGCCTCTGTGAACCCAGACACATATTTTTACACCTCTGTTTATTTACAACCAGGAATAATGAAAACATTGTCCTAAGGCTTAGTGTGTGTGTAAGGTCTGTGGAAGCTTGGGACACACGTGTGCCTGCGGTGCTGTGCGCTCAGTCAGTGTTAATTTCCCTTCTCCTTTTTGCTGGGCTGTGATAACATTCGAGGTGTCATGGATTTAATGAATCCACACGCTGAGAGGGTTCATAAAGAGTTTGTGGATATCTGAGATGCCTGAACATTTACTGTGCTTCTCAAATAATCAGACTGCATATTTATATAACAAGAGACTGGCCAACAGTTTCAGAGCATCAGCCAGGCCTGCAGGCACGGGAGGGGTTGTTTACACAACAGTCTTTCAGAGAGAAACAAACCTCAAGATTGGGGGAGGCCCCACCCCCCAGGTCTGGTCAGTAACCAGAGAGGCGGGTTTTGACCAGTGACCTGGTTCTAAGCATTGCACCTCCCCGGCTCTGCAGGTTTATCTGGTCTAAGTAGAGTGTGAACGTCCCTGTCCCGTCAAGGCTTCTGCATCCTAAATGCACAGGCAGCTCCTGCTAAGTCAGTTGTATTGCCCAGTTTCAAAGACCCTAATTCACTATGACTCCATCTCAGCTCTTCTCAGCCTTCCTGCATGATGACAGTGCTACAGTGACTTTGGCGAGCATGTGATGCGAAATGAAACAAAACGTTCCTGGAAGCTAGATCTAGCTTCCTCTCATCTCCCCTCCAGGAAGCCCCCAGTCCCCAGGAGGGAGTCCAGAAAACACCCTCCTTCCAGACTCACCCCGACACTCTCTGCCGACCATCTCACCAGCTCATGTCCAAGCCCTTCCACTCACTCACTGAATTCTTCCACAGATAGAGGCTGTAGGGTGTCACGGTGGGTCATTTCATGTGCAAGGGTGTTCCTTCTCCATATGATCGTGTAAGGACCACCATCATATCTTCAGAGCTTTGAAATGTCAAGTCACCATATACATCTATTTTACCTCTGTTGACATCTGACTGACTGAAAATTGCCATTGAATCTCGTTCAGACGGTTGAACCCTGCATCTCATTGCTTCTGGTCCCCAAGAGACAATCAGGAAATGGCACAAATCCGATGGTTGGAGGGTAAATTCCTGGGCATCTGTCTTCTGCTTTGCTAGGAATCTGCCCCAAATTCCATGTGTAGAAAGAACTAAAATTTGTGTCCAAAATTTCCAATGCACATGAGCACAGGAAAAGGTGGTCGGGTAGGGGAGGGGAGAGGTATCAGCTGATGACGAAATGGACATTCCTCAGAGATGGAAGGTGTTGTCTATTCAATAAATGCTGGATGCCTGAGGTCAGTCAATGCAGGAAGCAACAGCTGGGGTGTGGAGGGAGGAGGGTCATTGGCTAAATTAAAATTTAGAGTTAGCACTGCCCTTTAGGTGACCTAAAGCTCTTTGGGATCAAAATACTGCCAGGCTGTGTTGGAATTTCACTACCCATCACCTTTCCCTGGGTTCCCAGCCCATCGCCTCTGTTACCTGGAGGGTGTGGAGGGACTGAGCATCCACCGCTCCCCCAACAGAGCCTCCTGGGTCAGGGCTCCCACACTTGAGAGGACAGGAGGATCCCTTAGTAGGGGCGAGGCGGGGGGCGCTTCATAAAGCACAGAGTGCCTGGACCACCTCCAGAGTGTCAGAGTCAAAACTCGAGGGTGGGCCTGGAGAGAAGCAGCTCTAACATTTCCAGGTGGTGCTGACACTGCTGGTCCGTGGACCACACTTTTGAGAATCACTGGTGTATATGATATGAATTGTGAATTGTTCCTAATTTCTATAAATCCGGTGGAGCTCAATTAAAGGTGGGAGTGGAGCTGGTTTGGGATTCAGCTGAGTCCCAGCTCCACCAATCACCAGCTGCGTGAACCCAGAGAAATCCCAAGACCAGCATCCTTCCCTGCAAGACGATGCTACAGTGACATTGGCAAGCATGTGATGCGAAATGAAATGAAACGTTCCTGGAAGCTGGATCTAGCTTCCTCTCATCTCCCCTCCAGGAAGCCCCTATCCCTCAGAAGGGAGTCCAGAAAACACCCTGATGAGCAGACCTTGAATGAAGGTTCCCCAAGACAATTCCCTCCCACAATTATTCCCAAGAAAGAACGCGGACCAAGCTAATGATGAGTCAATTGCAGTGACTAAGACCAGAGGCTTGGGAACGTGGCTGAGCCCCTCCCAGTAGTCCTGTGAGTTCAGTCACTCCGTGTCCCATTTGGTTCAACACTAATCACTCAAGGTTTCTATTTTAAAATATTATTCAAATTCTTACCTATCTTTATTCAAAACTCAAGTGGCATGTTCATAGCAACATTATTTACAAAAATCACGAAAAGAAGCAACCCAAGGGTCCAACAGCAGGTGCATGAACAAACAAAATGTGGCCTTAAAGACACAGGAGTAGGAACTTCCCTGGCAGTTCAACGGTTAAGACTTTACCTTCCAATGCTAGCAATTCAGGTTCAATCCCTGGTCAG
Organism: Bos grunniens; assembly: GCF_055505025.1. NCBI lineage: Eukaryota > Metazoa > Chordata > Mammalia > Artiodactyla > Bovidae > Bos > Bos grunniens. Next base: position 61,727,036 of record NC_141175.1, on the reverse strand, counting down.
GGGCTAAGACTTCACATGCCTTGCGGTCAAAAAACCAAAGCATAAAACAGAAGCAAAATTGTAACACATTCAATAAAGTTTGTAAAATTCAACAAAGATTGTAAAAATGGTCCACATTAAAAAAAAACAAAAAACAAAAAAAGACAGTGGAGTATTAGCCTTAAAAAGGAAAGACATTGTACCACATGCTACAACATGGAGAATCTGTCCTCAAAGAAGCCACTCGCAAAAGGACAAATGCCGTGTGATTCTCCTTACGTGAGGTGCTTAGAGGACTCAGGTTCATAGAGACAGAAAGTAGATGGTGGGGGCCAGGGGCAGGGAGCAGGGGGAGGAGTGAGTGTTTAATGGGCAGAGTTTCAGTTTGGGACGATGAGAAAGTTCTGGAAGTGGATGGTGGTGAAAGTTGCAGGACAGCATGAATGTTCTTACTGACACTATACTGTACACTCAAAGATAGTTAGAACTGTACATTTCCTGCTATTTATATTTTGAAAGTAGGAAAATATGTTAGTTGCTCAGTCACGTCCAGCTCTTTGCAACCTCATGGATTATAGCCTGCCAGGCTCCTCTGTCCTTGGGATTTCCCAGGTAAGAATACTGGAGTGGGTAGCCATTCCCTTCTCCAGGGGCTCTTCCTGATCCAGGGATTAAACACCAGTCTCCTGCATTGCAGGCAGATTCTTTACCATCTGAGCCACCAGGGAAACCCCTATGTATATTTTACTGCAATTAAAAAAAAATAACATACAACTCAGTGAGTTCAGCTCACCGTTGGGTGTGTCACTAGGTAATTTCTGAGGACAGGAGAAGTCTGGTTCCATCAGCTTCTAAGTTCCATCTTCAACAGGAGGGTTAATCCATTGAGAGGTCTGGAGGCAGTCTGCACCCCCTTGAAATCCATTTTACCAGCAAATAGCAGGAGGAAATAACTTACACGAGGGAACAATAATAATCTGATGAATCAGATAGGCTTATAACACAGGTGTGTCACGTTAGAGCCCAGAAACAGAAGGAAGCCATTGAAAGGTGGTAGGATTGAAATCTTTTATTTCCCTGTACAGCTCAGCTACACTTTTCTTACATCCATCGGCCAATTCTATTCCCTATAGTTGAATCTCTTGGGGAGTCTTTGGACATTCTAGAAAATGACTTTTACTGATAAATTCATTTTGTAAAAGCAGTGGAGGAAGAGTCTATGGCCAATTCTATAGCTCATTCAAAGATAGCCTTAAGCCCTTAGAGAATTGAACAGGTGGGACAAGGCACTGGATCAGGTGGTGGGGGCGGGGTGGGGGACAGGTATGAGTATGTAGCTGCCTGATGCTATTCATAGACTTTTCTCCTGTGTTCCTCACAACTTTATGTATTGGTGTTATGCTTATATTATAGCTGAATAAGTGAAGACTCAGAGAAGGCAATGGCAACCCACTCCAGTACTCTTGCCTGGAAAATCCCATGGACGGAGGAGCCTGGTAGGCTATAGTCCATGGGATCTCGAAGAGTCGGACACGACTGAGCGACTTCACTTTCACTTTTCACTTTCATGCATTGGAGAAGGCAATGGCAACCCACTCCAGTGTTCTTGCCTGGAGAATCCCAGGGACGGGGGAGCCTGGTGGGCTGCTGTCTCTGGGGTCGCACAGAGTCAGACACGACTGAAGCGATTTAGCAGCAGCAGCAGCAGAAAAGTTTAAGCAATCTAAATCAGATCCTAAAGCTGGTAAGTAGACAAAGTAGAACTTGAAATTCTATCCTTTGCATTTTCATTACCACAAATGAAAAACAAACCAATGACCGATCTTCGGTTTCCCTTTGTAATCTCTGATATATTTATTCCTTTAAAGTCAGGAAGAATCAAGAATGTTTACTAACACTTTTTCTAGTCCCTGTTGTACTTGAAGTCTCAGTGCAATAAGAAAAATAACAAAAATAAGGATTTAAAATTACCATACTTGAGGTCTTCTAGTGTTTTTCAATGAGAGAATTGTATAAAAGTCAATTACCTCGGTTTATTCAGTTTAATGGCACTTAAGACATAATGATTTTGCTTTTCTTTTTAATTTTTATTTATTTGACTGCACCAGGTCTTAGTTGCAACATGCAAACTCTTAGTTGTGGCATATGGAATCTAGTTCCCAGACCAGGGATCAAACCTGCGCCCCCTGTATTGGGAGCTTGGAGTCTTAACCACTAGACCATCAGGAAATCCCAAGACCAAGTGGTTGTTGCAAGGAAAGATTCTGGCCCACAGGTGGTTTGTGCTTGAACATCACTGCAAAGGAAACCCAATGACTCAGAGAGCTACTTGTAAAATGTGCATGCATGCTAAGTCGCTTTGGCTGTGTCCAGCTCCTTGCAACACTATGGACTATAGCCTGCCAAGCTCCCCTGTCCATGTGATTCACAAAACTAATCAAAACCAAAAGTCTAAATGATATGGGCTGTCACAGCATTCATGTATCAACCATCTATTTTGTCAAATATGTATCACAAATGAACTCTTTGCATGAGCCCTGGAAGTCAGGCATTTTAATCACATTTTATATGTTAGAAAACTAAGACCTGGCCAAGTTCTACTTGCTAGACCCCAAATAAAGCTCAGCTCTCATGGTCCCTTGGCATAAGGGTCCTGGAGTGGATGGTGAGCGGGCTCATCATCCACAGGTCCCCAGGGCAGGTGACCAGAAGTGCCGCTCCTATCTGTGTGGCCTGGCCTTTCCACCCCACAGCTGCCCCAGTAGCTTCCTCCTCCCGTTCAAGGTGGCTCCCAGCCCCCACACCTCCCCAGGTGACCTTTATCTGGATCTCCTATTTTTCCATTCAGTTTGTGGAGGCAAACTCGAGACCTTAATCTTCCTAGGCCTTCACTTTTGAGTCTCAAGAATCTTTTCTTAACCAAAAGCTGACACTTGTAAATCAGAAACTCTGGCTTTCAAAATGATCACTTCTGATGTCAGCTTCCAGAACTTATTTTAGAGATCAAAAAATTATGTCGGCTGTTTCTTGCTCTTTCCATTCCTGCTACAGCCATCTTCAATTCTAATTTACCTCTTAGCAATCTGAACACCACGAAATGAAACTTGGAGAAACACGCATATAAAAAACTTTAAGAAAGAAAAATGCAAAGATTAATATTCCACAGTATTATCTTCCAGCATACGTAGCAAGATTTTTCCCCCCCAGAATGAAATATGTTAAAGTTTATTTTCTCCTGCTCACAGTATTCAAGGTACCAGACTATAACAAGGGGAATGAACCAGACCCGCCTTCTCTGTTGGTCCTTCTAGAGCTTGTATTCCAGTTGGAGCCATAGACCAAGAGCTAGTTAATGAAATAATAGCTTAATGACAGTTACGAAGCATGCTTCCGACTCACAGAATGTAGCCAGTGTGAGATATGGGCAGGGGGAGGGGGAAGAGAGGCTTTCCTATGTCTTCTGGACTTTTTTTCTGGATTTTCAGTGAGGAAACTGAGATCTCAGAGAAGAGCAGAGTCAGGATGGAGAAAAGGGCAAAGGGAAAATTTCTTATCAACCAACACTTTGTGTCACTTGATTTTAAATGACTGAATAGTGTTTCTCTCTTTTATTGAGGGCTTCCCCAGTGGCTCAAATGGTAAAGAATCTGCCTGTGATGCAGGAGACCTGGGTTCAATCCCTGAGTCGGGAAGATTCCCTGGAGAAAGGAATGGCTACCCACTCCAGCATTCCCACCTGGAGAATACCAGGAACAGAGGAACCTGGTGGGCTACAGTCCAGGGAGTCACAAAGAGTTGGACATGACTGAACAACTAACACTTTCACACAGAATTTATTGAAGAATTAAAAAAAATTTTTTTGATGTAGACCATTTTTCGAGTCTTCATTGACTTTGTTATAGTATTGCTTCTGTTTTTCGTTTTGTTTTTTTGGCCCCAAGGCATGTGGGATCTTAACTCCCCAACTAGGGATGGAACCCACGCACCCTGCTTTGGAAGGCGAAGTCTTAATCATTGGATGACCAGGAAAGTCCCTATTGTTGCAAGTTTGAATCATTTCCTTTTCACCCTTCTATTATCAACATCGTTCCAAAGTAGGCAAATATCTGAGTATATATATATATTTAATTCCTCAGGATAGATTTCTAGAAGAGAAACTCTTTTGTTAGAGGGGATGCAAAGATTGGGATGTCTGATACATACTGTTAAAATATGCTCAAGAAAGTGTGTACAAGTTACATCCCCATCAATATGGAATCGAAAATTCATTTTCACATATCTGATGATAATTATTACCATGTTTAAAAATCTTGCCAATTTTATAGTGTACACATAGTATATACTTATTTTACTTACATTGTGTGATGAATGTTGACACATATTCATATGTTTTTTTTAAAACTGGAGGATAATTGCTTTACAATGTTGTGTTGGTTTCTGCCGTACAACAATGTGAATCAGTCATAATTATAGTATATATATCCCCTCCCTCTTAAGGCTCCCTCCCTCATCCCATTCTACTCCTCTTGGTCATCACAGAGCACCAGCTGGGCTCCCTGTGTTATATAGCAGGTATTTCAATTTCTTCTTTAATTAACTGAACTTATATTCTTTGCCCATTTTTATAATATGGAGTTTTTTCCTTGATTAAGTTTTAGGGCTCTTCATATATTAAGAATAATCATCCTTTTCAGCACATTGTAATTGGTTTTCTACTTTTCTTTCTGGTGTTTTTTTTTTTTCACATACACAGACATGAATATTTCCATATTAGTAGGTATGTATCAGAGAAGGTGATGGCACCCCACTCCAGTACTCTTGCCTGGCAAATCCCATGGATGGAGGAGCCTGGTAGGCTGCAGTCCATGGGGTTGCTAAGAGTCAGACAAGATGGAGTGACTTCACTTTCACTTTTCACCTTCATGCATTGGAGAAGGAAATGGCAACCCACTCCAGTGTTCTTGCCTGGAGAATCCCAGGGTTGGGGGAGCCTAGTGGGCTGCCGTCTATGGGGTCACACAGAGTCGGACACGACTGAAGCGACTTAGCAGCAGCAGCAGCAGGTATGTATACACACACATGTGAATGCGTGCTAAGTCCTTTCAGTCATGTCTGACTCTTTGCGACCCCATGGACTGTAGCCTGCCAGGTTCCTCTGTCCATGGGATTTTCCAGGCAAGAATACTGGATTGGGTTGCCATACCCTGCTCCAGGAGATCTTCCCGACCCAGGGATTGAACCCACATCTCTCCTGACTCCTGCATTGGTAGGCAGGTCCTTCACCACCAGCAACACCTGGGAAGCCTATACACACGCATATCTGTGCAATCGTGTCAGTATATCTGTAACATAAATTCCTGTAAGAAAACGCAAGTAAAACTACTGGGTTGAAAAGTAGGTGCATTTATTAAGTAAAATGCTGATGGCTGTTCCTGGGGACTTCCCTGGAGGTCCAATGGTTAAGATTCTACACTGTACTTCCAATGCAAGGGGCATGGGTTCAATCCCTGGTTGGGGAACTAAGAGCCCATATGCTGTGAGGTATGGCCAAATAATTCAAAAACATTTTTAAAATAAATCAACAAAATGTTTGTGGCTGTTCCTAATTACCCAGCTTGTTTGATGGTCACAGCAACACTGAGATTGTTACTTTAATACAAGGCTCTGGTGGCAACTTGCTCAAAGGCAATCAGCTAGGAATTGAAGAGCCCAGAACAGAGGCCAGGTTTCTGCTTCTTACCCCTGTGTGTACTGTCTCTGATTTTCTCCAAGGACAAAAAGAAGGACTTGATTTTCAAGTTCTCAAACATTTCCTCTACCAGAAATTAGGATCATAGAGACCAAATGAAACAGTTTATTTTAAACATCAAAAGAGAACATGACCTCAGCTAGGAAAGGGAAATCTAAATTTACTGCCAAGTGATGGTCTCAGCCCTCGAGCCTCCTCCAACATTGAATGTGTTGTTTTGCTGAGAATAGACATCTGGTTCTATTTTCACAGGGGATGGCCCTTCATGTCACAGTAAATACACCCCTACATCCTTAGTAGTATTTATTAAGATCTGAGTCTTCTAGAACTGGTGAGAAATCCCCCCCCAAAAAAAATTGCAGGCATTGAAAATAATAGATTTTCTATTTTATTCTGCACAGTAAAAAAAAAAAAAAAAAAAGTTTAGATGAAAGCAATTGAATCTAAAAAATGATTTCAGCTTGTAACATGAGAATATATGTGATACTATTCATTACTCTTTTTCAACTGAGAAACATTGTGGCATTTCAAAAGGGGATCATGTAATGAAGTTTCTGTCACAGGAAATAACTTCAGTTACTGCCATGGAAGTCACTGAGGAGTTCAGAAAAGGCTCCCAGAAGAGCTGATGGAGTACCACTGAACTTGACTCTTAAAGAGACCACGTCTTCAAGCTCCTGGACTCTGCTACAGCTACACAATAAAAGCGCCTTGTGCCAAATGAAAAACTCCCTTCTTACGGAATGGTAATGACTGGAGACTCCCACGAACAGAGGAGCCTGGCGAGCTATAGCCCATGGGGTCGCAAAGAGTCGGACATGACTGAGCAATTAACACAATGCCTCTTTGGGTGCAAAGTAACCCAATAAGTTATACAAGAGGAGGAGCAAGGTGACGTGGCCACTATTAAGGATCCTGGACCTAGGATCCAGAATCCACTCTGGACAACCACGGGAGGTGAAAATGGAGTCAATGTGCAACTCCCAGGGAGGAAGCAAGGATGAACTGGATCTCCCCACCTCAGAGGTCCTAGAACACATATCTTTTGATGTTTTCAGGCGCAGGTGGCTGGTCAATGGCATCTTACATGGACAGCTCGCCCATTTATTTGTCCCAGATCTTTCATCCTTAGTGGTGCAGAGAATGGTGTATCTTCTGTCCCCTGGTACCCTAAGTTCGTGGAGGTAGGAATACTGACATCCAGACCAGCAAGACATGAAGAACTTTACAAAGGAGCAAATGGTCGTTTTCCACATCCCTGGTTATCCGTTTATTGTAATTACAGTATCAGGGACCAATACATAAGACTTTAGAGCACAGCTACAGGGATTAGAGCATTTGGGGAGGAGAGGAAGGTAAGAAAGGATGATGGAGCTGCTCATTCACTGTTCAACTGAAACCACTGCCCGAGCCCAGTGGGAGAAACCAGCAAAAGACCTCATCTCCCAGAAGCAAAGTATGTGTTAGTCTCTCAGTTGTGTCTGACTCTGCAACCCAGTAGGCTGTAGCCTGCCAGGCTCCTCTGTCCATGGGATTCTCCAGGCAAGAGTACTGGAGTGGGTTGCCATGCCCTCCTCCAGGGGATCTTCCTGACACAGGGATCGAACCCAGGTCTCGTGTATTGCAAGTGGATTCCTAACCATCTGAGCCACCAGGGAAGCCCCCAAAGTGTAGCAGCTTATTCTTTAAAAGTGTATTTCATGTAGTAAACTTAGAAACTGAAATCTAAGTCAATCAGGGTTTTTTATCGAAAAAAATGGGTTGTTTTGAAAATATTGGATTGTATTTGTAGCTATGGATTGTGATTTGTAGCAGTTAATTAATACTCAGATGTAATACCTGAACAACATGCTTCTGTTCTACAACGTGATTATAGAATTGATTTTCTACAAAACATTTCATTTTATTTATTTATTTTGGCCATGCAGTGCTGCCTGTGGAATCTTAGTTTCCAGACAGAGCTTGAACCCATGCCTCCTGCAGTGGGAGCGCAGAGCCTTCACCACTGGACTGCGGGGAAGTCCCATTCTGCAAAGCATTTTAAAGTGATGTGAAGTACACAGCTAGGGAGGTGCAAGAAGAGTGGCCTTAGAATTTGAACTGGAATCAATTCCAGCCTTTTTAATTTAGAAAAGGGATAACAGGACACCAAGCTGCGAACTCAGACCCAATACTGCCTGAGCCTTGCTCCCTCACAGAGCCAGAAGTTGGGCAAGATGTCCGTGAGGTCCTTTCTAAGCACACACCATCATCGTGTGGTCAGGCTACCTGGCCAACCACCATCACATGAGGCCCGAGAGGGGAAGTAATAGCGGGAAGTAAACACTATGAGTATTCGAGTGACCAAGGCATCGGGCCTGGTTGGGCTGGAGGAGGGAGAACGTTTCAAGGAAAAGCCCACATGAGACGGGCTTGGAAGGGGATTCCATGATGATTCCATGATGAGAAGGAGGCAGATGGGCTGTTCCGTGGCGAAGGGAAAGGACCTTCTGAAGCAGAGTGGCAGGAAGAGCAATGCTTAGGACAGTGTCTCTTGGGTCTGCCCATGTGTCAGTATCACCTGGAAGACTTTACACAAGTGATGCCCTGTTGGGGGCCAGAGTGAGGAACTCTTGGGCCCTGGAAGGCGCAAACGGAGGCGGCGGCTATATGATAGCTATGGTCTTACTGTGTTACAACAACTGCAGGATTTAATGTGATTGTGACGGTTTGTGGTCTTGCTTATCCTAGGAATATCAGCTTTGATAGCAACAATTATTTCTGTTACTGCGGCAGCAATATCATTGACTCAACAAGTGCATACTGCCCAATATGTTGATACCATGTCTAAAATTGTTTCTTTAACTCTAGAGAAAATTGGAGATGAGAGTAGATGCCTTAGAAGAAGCAATTATGCATATTGGGATTGAATTACAGGCTTTAAAGGTGAAGATGGCTTTGACATGCCACGCTGATTACAGGTGGATATGCATGACATCTTTGAAGGTAAATGAGACAGATTATGAATGGGAAAAGATTAAAAATCATATCTCAGGTGTTTGGAACAGTTCTGATATTGGCCTGGACTTAGGGAAACTTCATAATCAAATACAGACCTTGGAACACTCTCGACTGGATTTTACCACCACTGGAGCAGCTAATGGTTTTTTTAACACCTTCTCTAACTTTATTTCTGGAAAAAATATTCTGTCTAATATCCCTAGTCTCTAATTCTACTTCTCATAATTATTCTTCCTTGTATTGTCAGGATTCTCCGGCAGAGCATTCGGAAGCTCGCGACTGAGCTGCATCTGGTTGTTTTAAGAAATAAAAAAGGGGGAGATGTTGGGGGCCAGAGTGAGGTACTCCGCCCGTGACAAAGGTCATGAGGAAGGAGGCTCGACATACGCAAAGGCGGGATCGAGCCTCAGGAGTCCCCCTGGAAATCCTCAAGCATCTACCCCCATAACCAGAGCCTGCCTACTTTACTACTTTGTGCTCTCACCTACATCTCTGACTTTCCGGGGGGCTATCCCCCACCACCTCTTTCGGAGAAGGAGTTAACCTAGAGCTCCAGTTAATAATAATTCCTGGGCGTGATAAGAGTGTTTTAACCTACAAACTCCTCTGAAGGTTCTCTAGCCTGCCTGACAGGCTCGTCCGGCCACATGTGATTGCTCACAGCCTCCCAACCGTGAGAGGCACGAGATGCTTTAAACCCTCTAAAAACAGGTTCTTTAGAGAAGTTAGAAAACTATAAGTATAGTGGGCTAATTAGAAATTGTGTTGGTGAAGGGTATTTCATTTGTTGAGCCAATGTTTGTTGCTAAGTCTCCATATCCCCTGCCCTTACACACATTAATGAATATATAGAATTAACCTTTGATATTAATCACGCTAGACCTTAGGCTAAGTAAATTCTTTCCTTAACTAAAACCCACTACACCCTCACCCTGTAGGAATGTAACTTTATTTGGGTGGCGTCTGTTTTGAGAATAATCAGCCCTGGAGAAATAAGTGTCCTGATTGACTGACCGCTGTCACAAGGAGAGGGTCGTAAATTGTCAGCAGGCCCCCCTGGCCAGAAGATGATGTAACACCCCTAAGACCTCTGTATACATTTGTATGAAGCACCTGACTTTGATAAAAGTCAGGACTGCTGACCCCGCGTGACTTTTGCATAACATCTCAGTGTATAAAAGTAGACCATGGGAAATAAAGAATTGGGATCAGTTTCTCGAAATACTGGTCTCCCCATGTCTCTCTCTCTCTCACTCTGGCTGAGTCTCCATCTGGAGCGCGGAACCCACCATGCTTACTAATTATGCCTGGGCTTCTAAGATCCGACCGGGGAGGCCTCAGTGTCTCCTCTCCTTCGGGAGAACGGAAGGACGCCTGTGGCCTACGTAAGTGGTGCAAACTTCTTGTCTTGAAGTTTTATTGGTCTCCCGCGTAAACCAAGCTACTCAGCCTCTTTTCTCCACTGAATTTTCCTACTGAGCTATCCTCATTCTATCACTCTTTATATCCTTAATTAACGTTTAATTAAGCAATTGTTTCCTGATCTTCGCTGACGCCGTCTCTCCTTCGAGTACCCTGGATCAGCCAGGGCTGGTCCCCAGCAATGCCCGGGCCTGGGGCTGCCCCACCTCGTCCACTTGCCCAGTGCTCCGCCACACAGGATTCCCCCCAACCTCAGATCAACAGAGGTAGGATGCTCTGAGGGTGGGGCCCAGGAACTGATATTCCAAGACATTTCTGTTGAGGAATTCTGACATGCAGCTGAGCTGAAGGCCTCTGACTTTTGGTGCCCCGGGGTAGAGGAATCTCCTTGAAGCCCAGGGTTCACCTTGGGACAGTCAGAGAGAATGAAGACCAGATTTTTCTCTTCCAGTATTTTCTCCAGAGGGTTTGCATCATGACAGTCCTGGAAGGAAATTGAATCCAATTTAGCCAGATCAAAAGGTCATGGGCAGTGGTGGGGGCCTCAGAGAAAGATGCAAGAGCATCCGGATATGGGGTGCAGACAGAAGCCCATCACCCCGACGTCCTGGAGTGACCCTGAGCAGGGTGGGGACAGAAAAATGAGACCTCTCTCTTCCCATATTTCTGTCTCCTGCTGCTGCTTCTCACTGTCCAGACTCAAACAGAAGTCACAGGGCCGGCCTCTCAGAGGCAGAGCCAGGCTGCTGGGGGTGGGTGGGGTGGATGGAATGTAATCCACAGTGTGAAAGGCAAGAGTCCACCATCTGCCTGAGTCTGGAGACCATGATGAGCATTGGAGGCATTTGATCAGGATTGTTGGGATGAGAATCAAGCCTTTAAAGGCTTAAGCTGCCGTGATATTAAACATTAATGTCAGTGGGGGATAGTGACATGCAGTTTGGTCAAGGCCAGGAGGAAGCAGGCCATTTCCAGTCTGCACACTGCCCCTCAGGGTCATTGGGGCTGGAGACATCGCCAAGAGAAGTGGGTGATGTGAGGCAGGCGCCCTGACCTTGGCCTGCCTGCACGGCTTTCTCTTGCTGCAAGACTCCATTCTCAAGAACAAAGGCCTGTCTGTTCTTAAACCAAATTTATGGGATGGATTCATCCCATGTCAACACTGAGGAGCTGTGGAAATGCTGGCGACACAGAGGCGTATGGAGACGCTGTGTCCTGCGTGGGACTTGGAACCACACTTCGGTGGGGAGGATGGAAGTGGAGGGGGATGTTCCCAGCTGCAGCCACCCTGGGAAAATCCTGGCTGGGAGCTGGTGTCACATCTGCATGAGGAAAGGGCCTCTCGGGCTGTGCTACCAGCAGTTCTGAACTGGGGCTCTCAGCCGGGCTGATCCAGGTGCCTCCTCTGCTGAGGGTCAGGAAGAAGCTGAGTCCCTTGCTAAGTGCAGCTCACATGTGGCTGAAGAAGCAGATCCCCTCCCCACAGTTGTTCCCAGAGCAAGAGGGCAAAGAACATTCAAGGATGATCACTGTGGTTCTACAAGCGCTGAAACTCTAGCCCTCATCACTCTAGTGTGCTGAAAATCTAGCTCTCATCACTCTAGTGATGGTGGTTAGGTCGATCAGTTGTGTCTAACTCTGTGACCCTATGGACTGCATCCCGCCAGGCTCCTCTGTCCATGGGATTTCCCAGGCAGGAATAGTGGAGTGGGTTCCCATTTCCTTCTCCAGAGGATCTTCCAGACCCAGGGATGGAACCCATGTCTCCTGCATTGCAGGTGGTCTCCTGCATCTCTGAGCCACCAGGAAAGCCCTTAAATAGATACACCACCATTTATAAAATAAACAGGAGGGGACTACTGTATAGCACAGGAAACTCTCTAAATACTCTTTGATGACCTATATGGGAAAAGAATCTAAAAGAGAGTAAAAATATGTACATGTGTAACTGAATCACTTTGCCCTACACCTGATGCTAACACAGCATTGTAAATCAACGACCTGCCAATAAAAAAAAAAAATTTTTTTTAAAAAGAATGTGCTGGCTTGCAAAAAGTGAGCTGTCTGTCCTTACAGGGACCCCAGCAGGTGCCTGGCAGGGACGTTTAAGACTGATAGTTTGGAAGATGTTCCTGGAAAGAAACCAGAACAAAGGTTTTGTCAAGTGGACTTCTGTCCTGGGCAGAGCTGTTTGCTTTCCAAATTAATATGATCCTAACCCCCAGGACCTCAGAATGTGACTGTTTGGAGAAAAGTTCTTTAAAGAGATGATCAAGCAAAATGAGGTCTTTAGAGTGGATCTAAAGCTCAAAACAACTGGTGTCCTTTTAAGAAGAGGAAATTTGGATACAGACATTTGTGTCCAAATTTGCAGACATTTGCACGCACAGAGGGAAAAGGACACATGAGGACCTAGAGAGGAGGTGGCCGTCTGGGAGCCAAGGAGAGAGGTCTCAGGAGAACCGACCCTGCTGATACCTTGATTGAGGACTTCCAGCCTCCAGGACTGTGAACAAATAGGTTTCTGTTGTTTAAGCCACTTGGTTTGCAGTACTTGTTTATGGCAGCCCTGGAAAATGAACACATCCTTAATCTTTGTAAGATTTGGCTATTTGGCTTGAAAACTTTTATTTTATTGTTTTAAATAATATTATTTATTTATTTATGGCTGAGCTGGGCCTTTGTTGCTTTTATCTGGGCTTTCTCTAGTTGAAAAGAGTGGGGGCCACTCTAATTGCAGTGCACCGGCTTCTCGTTGCATTGGCTTCTCTTGTGGAGCACAAGTTCTAGGGTACTCAGGCTAGCTGTAGCACACGCGTTCAGTAATTGCGGCTCCCGGGCTCTAGCACACTGGCTCAATAGTTGTAGCACACGCATTTAGTTGCTCTGAGGCATGTGGGATCTACTTAGTTCAGATTCAAACCTTCTGTCTTGCATTAGCAAGTGGATTCTTAACCACTCACTAGACCACCAGGGAAGTCCCTGATTCAAAAAACTTTTTTAAACTCACTGGAGTTGGAATAACACTCAGGATAACAAGCCTTGGATTGTTATCCTGAGTAACACACATTACTCAGTTCAAGTAACTGAGACAAGAGGGTATCACAGAGGTGAAATCACACATACGATGCAGGACGCAGGCATTCATTAATGAATATCTGTAGAGGGCTCTCCATGCACCAAGAACCACCAAAGTTCCAAGGGCTCTCCGGGCACCAAGAGCCGCTAGTCAAAGCCCCAAGGGCTCTCTGTGTGCCAAGAGCCACCAAGGGTCAAGAGTCAAAACTCTTTTGCCAAGAGTCAAAACTCCAAGGGATCCGGCAGTGGCAGGGAGGTAAGTGGGGCTCGCCCATCAGCTAGGCGGGTGGAGCGCATCCAGGGAGGTGGACACTGGGTGCCTGGGTATTAGAATGCAGGAACCAATGGCTCTTGTGTGAGAGAACTGGCTTTCTCTGAACTCCTTGCTCCTAGCTGAAGAGCAAGTGGTGGAAGTTTCTGAGAAGTAAGGCTTCAGAGCGTCTTTAGAAGACCTAACAAACACCCAAGTGCCACAGAGCTGAGATAGGTTTCCAGGAGGAGGAAATGGATAAAAGCACGGGCTTGTCAATCACGGGCAGGCTGGGAGACAGTGTTTTGTGTGTGGCCAACCTGGGCTGCTCTGTTTACTTCTTGGGCTTATCCCTAAAATTTTGTTTGTATAAAGGATTTCATGACTGAAATCCAGTTTGAAAACCTCTGGGGAAAAGAAAATAATGCCCGAATTTAAAGGAGGGATGTTAAACTGAAGTTCTTGTCCAATCCCTGCTTCAGGCCACCCAGGGTCTCGTCCATTCCTCAGGCTATACTTCACAGGATGACAGCAAATGGAGTCTTGGCATTTTTCCATCTAATTTGATAAATGTACACCACTGGCAAGGTGGAGTGGCTTAGTGTCTAAAAAAAGTCCACTTTGCAGTCTAAATTATTCACATAGCCTGTCTATATTAATCAAATTACTTGGATATTTGCCAAACCTCCACTTCTTTTCGTATCACTTAGGACCAAGATGAAGTGGACAAGAGGGTGGAGAAGTGGGCACTTCTGACATCCTCGTAAAGATGCCCTGAGAAAAGCCGGCTCATCTCAGAGGCCGCAAGATGTTGGCAGCAAATACTTATTATAGAGATGACTCTGAATAAAATGTGAGCATCAGAACAGACTGGGCACCCTTGGGAAGAGACAGGGGCAGAAACAGTCTCCAAACATCTCTGAGACACCACGGTCTCTCTCCCAGGGCATTAGAATCACATGCTCCCAATGAAGATCTCAAAGGCAAAACTAACTGGAAAGGCAGGTGACCAATCACTTCAGGGTGATGTCAAGAATTGTAGAGTACTTGGAACTGTTTGGTTCAAAATGAGATTTCTGGTTTCTAGAGAAAAAAAAAGAAATGTTTCTGGTTTGCAAGGCACTGGACATGGGGTGGAGGGAGGGGCAGCCAAGGGGCCGCAGTGGATGCTGAGCTCTCTGGACAGTTTCCAGGGTGGGGAGCCCAGAGGGGCTCTTTAATAAGAAGGCCCACTTAGCCCAGGCTGTTGTGTCTGTTCACTGTTTTCCTCCAGCAGGAGGCAGCTTGGAAAGAGCGTCGATCGAGCCACAGAAGTGCTGGGTACAAGTCCCACTGGGTGCCACCAACCTTGAGTATGATGCTAAAAGCACGGTCACTACGGCAGAACCCACGGGGGAGGGGGACAGTGAGCTCCAGGGAGGGAGGGGTCTTTTATCTGGGGAGAGTTTAGTTTGCAAGCAAATTAAGCAGGAGGCTTCAGGGTGAGGCTTTTACAAGTGCTGGTCCTCTTGAACTGGATTTCAGGCCATATCTGAGAGTGGACAGATGGGAAGGTCCATGGATGAGGGGCCGTGGGGATGGCAGACTCGCTGGGCTCATTGAGCTTCATTCCATCCCTCTGCCAGAGAGGAGGACTTCAGCTAAATGATCTTGTCATGTGTTCCATCCCTAACGCTCTATGATTTTTTATCTGCTGATTGAAGGCAAAAGGAGAAGGGGCGGCAGAGGATGAGATGGTTAGATAGCATCCCTGATTTAAAGGACGAGTCTGAGCAAACTCTGGGAGATGGTCAAGTACAGAGAAGCCTGGAGTGCTGCAGTTCATGGGGTCGCAAAGAGTCAGACATGACTTAGCGACTGAACAACAAAAACAACACTCATGGAACTCCAGTTCTTCTCTCTGAACTAACTGCCCAGAAAAAACAATCAGTTCTTCATATAGTGCTCTTTCCCTTACTTTTATTTTGAAGAATACAAAAATTGAGACAAATGACTGGTTTTCATAAACAAAGTCTAAAATTTAAAATTTTTTCTAACCAAACCTAATGTGTAGGTTTGAATTGCTTTTTAGTTGTATTTTAGTCCAGATGCTAACAGGATTACCTTCCATGCTTCAGCAGTTCCACAGAGAGTGGAAAAATCTCAACTCTGTGCTGGGCAGATGATCTGATCTAAAGCTGGGAAGATAAAAACTCACCTCACTCAGAATCCTCAAGTCTGTGCATTCACTCTGAAGGGTAAAAAAAAAAAAAAAAAAAACAACCAATAACCCATACACCAGGTGGGACTGTCAAAAAGATAGACCATTTCACCTTCTTTCTTCCAGGAATCTTTCCAAGGCTCCTCTAACCAAGTTCATTCCAGGAGTCGATATGCTGATCCTCAGACTTAACGTTTTCTGTTTTCCAGGAGTCAAAAGGTGAGAGGACAGTTTAACATGGTGAAGAGGCACTCAGCTCCTGAGATTAAAATTTCTATCTAGAGTAGAGGCCAGAAAATTTAGAAGTTTCTCCTAAAATGGCTGTTAAAGATGCTAAGCAGATTCTTAAATTGTGAGAAATCCATGGCTCAGAGAATTTGAAGTAAAAATAAAAATTGCCTCCCAAATCTGCAGAATATGGTTGGAAAAAAAATTCCTTGGCATTTAGATCTTCCTGGCTCCACCTCTTGTCCTGGTCACATGAAGATAGACACCCGTCCAACAGGGGTGATGTCTCACCAGCCTGGAAGGGCAAAAACACTGCAAACCTACAAACCCACAGCCCGGGACCCGCCCAGCCAGGTGACATCCAATGTGAGGGTCTTGTGAAGGCTGTTCAAGTCCAGCAAAGCAGCCTCTTTTCATTATTTCAACTGAGCAGCTAAGACCAAGGATGTGTCAAGTCATGAAAAGATGTCACGATTAAATGATCTTTTAAAGGATGGTTGATTGTAATAATGTACAATATTTACTAGTAAGACCCTGATGCTGTGAGAGATTGAGGGAAGGAGGAGAAGGGGATGACAGAAGATGAGATGGTTGGGTGGCATCATGGACTCAATGGACCTGAGTTTGAGCAAACTCCAAGAGATGGTGAAGGACAGGGAAGCCTGGTGTGCTGCAGTCCATGGGGTTGCAAAGTCTGCCTTGCTAATGAAGTACTCACTCTAGACTCCTCCTAATCTGCTCTGGAAAAAAACCCAAGAATTACCTCTGGGATTCCATTTGTCAAGATCAAGGGCTCCAGAAAAACATTTCAGTATGAAAGGCCATGTATTAGTTAGATACTTTATCTTCAATAGAGATAAAGCAGGATGCACAAAAATGAGCAGTGTGGACTTCCCTGGTGGTCCAGTGGCTAAGCTCTGTGCTCCCAATGCAAGGGCCCTGGGTTTAATCCCTAGTCAGGGAACTAGATCCCACATACTGCAACTAAGAGCCAGTGCAGCCAAATAAAATAAATACATAAAATAAATACTTTTTAAAAGAATGAAATGGCATAAGGCCTGTTGACTACAAATTCATCAAGGTTGCAGGGTGGTTAGTAGAGAACCTTTACAAAGGAAAGTAAGGGCTCAAGAGTTTGAATTTTCTGTTCTAAGTGAAGTCTTCACAGCGGGACCACTTGTGGGTCTGAGACTGTGGGGCCATGGATCTGTGAGGCCAGGCTGGCATCTGGGGTGCAGAACATTCTCGCATCCATTCAGCCATGCACCCTCACTCACCACCCAGAGGGGATGCATGGCCCAGGAAACGCTTCTGCTGTCAACACCCAGAAACTCCAGTTGGTTTCCCCAATGTCTGATTCAAGAAACTGCAGGATTCTGTGTTCAGAGCCCCTGGGACCAGGAATATTAGAGTGATCACAGCACCGTGGAACTGCTGTGTACAGACTGTGTGCCCTGTCCTTGCTCAAATTTCCTTTGCATGAAACCGAAGCCTATTTCTATCAAGACACAGGCATTTTTCCACTGGCTGGGAAACTGGCCCGCTGTATTTTGTTTTATAACAAACAAAAGAGGCAACTGTGCTGAAACATTGCTGAGTATTTATCCTTCAGTTCCTGAGATGGGTGGAAGATCTCCCTGACAGTAGCATGTAAGTACAACCCCTAAAAGACAGAGTTCCTCATAAAAAGAAAGCAAAGGGGATATTGGTACCTGTGTCCACATGCACTGATTCACCACTGAGGGGCTGGGCTGCACTGCAGGGCCAGTGTCTCACGTCGATGGCTGGGGTCAGCACACCAGACGCTGCCCTATAAAGGAAGGCAGGTTGTCAGAGGGTGTCATGTCCCCAGGATGATACTTTCCAGGAGCCCCCTCAGGCAGCACTTGGGGTTGACTGTCTCCTTACAGCCTCTGAGGGGTTTCCCTGATAGCTCAGTTGGTAAAGAATCTGCATGCAATGCAGGAGACCCTGGTTTGATTCTTGGGAGGGAAAATCCACTGGAGAAGGGATAAACTACCCACTCCAGTATTCTTGGGCTTCCATTGTGGCTCAGCTGGTAAAGAATCTGCCTGTAATGCAGGAGACCTGGGTTCAATCTCTGGGTTGGGAAGATCCCTTGGAGAAGGGAAAGGCTACCCACACCAGTATTCTGGCCTGGAGAATTCCGTGGAGTCACGGGGTCACAAAGAGTCAGATGTGATTGAGTGACTTTCACTTCATTTCATTTCACTTCACTTCACTTACAGCCTCTGAAAGGAAAGGTGGGCAGGATAGAGACAGTTTTCTATTGTTTAGTCGCTCAGTCGTGTCTGACTCTTTGCCACCCCATCGACTGTAACCCACCAGGCTCCTCTGTCCAAGGGATTTTCCAGGCAAGAATACTGGAGTATTACTATTTCCTCCTTCAGGGGATCTTCCTGACCCAGAGATTGAACCCATGTCTCCTGCATTGGCTGGTGGATTCTTCACCACTCGTGCCACCTAGGAAGCCAAGAGGCTGCCTGAGGCTCCATCAAACAGGCCCTGGAGGGTGTGGCCTCGGGAGACGTGAAACCAGGCAGACGTGAAACCAGGCAGACGTGAAATGCGGCCACATGACAGTGAAGGACGTGAAGAGATGGACTCACACCCTCGGGGCCACCTGGCTCCTGAGGGGATCCAATGTCAAGTGTGAAAGTGAATTTCATTGTCTTCTCTGCAACATAAAACTTACCTCCCCTCTGGTTACTATTTTCCCAGTCACCTGTGTTAGAAACCTGGAAATAGGTTCAGATGCAGCAGCAGCAGGCACCCAGCACCATTCCCCCCGCCCCACACACACACATACAGTGGTCCTACAGGGTCACCTGAGTCCTTCTCTCCTCACGTCCATCACTGCGGCTCAGGAGAAGGTATTTCCAGCTTGGAAAGAGCCGGCAGGTTGGAGTCCTGGGCTCCTGAAATGTTCTCCTGACACCTCCCCATATAAATTTTTCATCCTGGTCATCAACAGCTACAAATTGTTCATCCAGTCAATTAACAAACAATGTTTCAGATGCACAGCAAAGGAACTCAGCCATACATATACATGTATCCATTCTCCCCCAAACCCCTCCTCCCATCCAGGCTGACACATAACATTGAGCAGGGTTCCCTGTGCTGTACAGTAGGACCTTATTTGCTATCCATGTTAAATACAGCAGTGTGTGCGTGTTCATCCCAAACTCCCTAACTCTCTCCTCTCCCTATTCTTCCCCACTGGCAACTGCAAATTTGTTCTCTAAGTCTGTGAGTCTGTTTCTGTTTGGTGCAGTGGTTAAGACCTGGCACTTCCAAAGCAGGAGGCACAGGTTTGATCCCTGGTCAGGGGTCTAAGATCCCACATACTGTGCGGCACAGCCAAATAAATCATAAATACTTTTCTAAAACGGGAATATAGGGCTCCATACTTTTGCAGGCAGACTCAACATTGTAAATTTGAGCTTCTGAAATCCCACCAACATCCTGCAGAAATTCATTTTCAGACATCACCACCATGAACCCCTGTCTCACTTGCCCTGTACTGGGGTGATCTCAATACACTTTTCAAGCCTTAGCACTTTCTCTGGTGGGCTCCCCTGGTGGGCTTTGCAGCACACTTATCCCCAAACATCCTGGTGAGAAGTCCCAGACCTGCCAGGGGCTTCAGCAGTGTCACTCTGAGAAGGGGGCTGTGAGAACTGCCTTCATAGCCATCTGTGCATGAGTTAGCTGCCTCCCCTGGGACCACATCTACTTGACCCAGGACTCCAGACCTCTGACCCCAGGACCTCTGAAGGGGAAGGAAAGGAGGTCCGTGCAACCAGGCTGACCTGGGCCTCCTCTCTGCCTCCCTCCATCCTCGCTTCTGGATCTCTCCCTCCCATCTGCCCCTGGTCTCTTACTTGACCCTGAAGTCATGCATTGCCCCTTCCCCAGCCCAGCCTCTCTTCCTCAGAATCCCTGGAGACCTGGCGTTTGAACCAACTCTTTGACTCGTAGAGATAGCCTTGCAGAGGGATTATTTTCATTCGGTGTAGCTTCTCCTCTTTTCAACTAGAGATAAACCCCCCAGTGTCAGGGTTGGGACCCTGTTGCTCTCCTCACATTATCGCTGCGAGAATATCAGGAACTTCAGAGAATCTCTTTATCCTCCACTCACCCTACATCCCCCCACAAGCATGCAAGGTGGAAACACAGATGGCTTCCATTTCCAGTGAAAGTAAAGTCGCAGAGCCACGTCCTCTCAGGGAGGAGACCCTCCCTGCCTCAGCCACGGGGAAGGGCCCGCCTCGGAAGTAGACCGCTTGGGTCTCCCTGCTCTGGTTTGCAAAGGGAGGAGATTGTTTCCAACTGAGCCCTGCCAAGGTCTCTCAAACGCTAAAGTCTGCCAATAAGCACTTGTAGCTCCCTTCTCATGAGATAAGAGTTCAATCACCTCAACTTTACAGCCTCACCCTGCCTCTGACTGGTGCAGGGACAGTGGGTGCTCACCACTCCCCTTTCCTGGAAGGCCTGCTGAAACAGAGCTGAAACTTTTCTCCTTTTATTTCATTTTTTATTTTTTAAATTAAGTTTATTCTTGCACTTAATGATCTAATTATTTCATATGTTGAATTTATTTTTTGCTGTTTTACTGATGTTATTTAAAATTAATCTTCATTTGAGTGTAGTGGCTGTAATCTTCCTCTTTTTATTATTTATTAAGTTTACTAATTTTTACATTTTAAGTATCTAAGTATTTTCATATGTTAAACTTTGTTGTTTGTTTTGTTAAATTAATTTTTAATGGAGTGTAGTTGCTGAAATGGAGAAGGCAATGGCACCCCACTCCAGTACTCTTGCCTGGAAAATCCCATGGACGGAGGAGCCTGGTAGGCTGCAGTCCATGGCATCGCTAGGAGTCAGACACAACTGAGCGACTTCACTTTCACTTTTCACTTTCCTGCATTGGAGAAGGAAATGGCAACCCACTCCAGTGTTCTTGCCTGGAGAATCCCAATGATGGGGGAGCCTGGTGGGCTGCGGTCTCTGGGGTCGCACAGAGTTGGACACGACTGAAGTGACTTAGCAGCAGCAGCAGCAGCAGCAGCAGTTGCTGAAATCTTCCTCCTTTTACTTTACTATTATTTTTGTTTACTAATTCTTAAGTTTTAATATCCAATTATTTTCATATGTTAAATTTTGTTGTTTTTTAAAATTAAATTTTATTGGAGTGTAGTTGCTGAAATCTTCCTCCTTTTATTTTATTTTTTTAAGTTTATTAATTCTTACATCTTAATATCTAATTTAACATCCAATGTGGAGAAAGAAATGGCAATCCACTCCAGTATTCTTGCCTGGAAAATTCCATGGACAAAGGAGCCTGGTAGGCTAAAATGCATGGAGTCAAAAAAGAGTCAGACATGACTGAACAACAACAAATTATTTTCATATGGCAAATTTTGTGGTTTGTTTTGTTGTTTTTTTAAATTAATTTAAATTTAGTGGAGTGTATTGCTGAAATCTTCCTCCTTGTGAATTTCATCTTTGGATTTTAGCTCTGCCTTCTAAAGCTATACACTCAACTGTGTTCACCTTTTCCCTTACTACTCTTTAGATCTGGAAAACAGATCTCACAGGCCACTCCGCCTCCTCTCAGCCTTGAGTAGCCCTGACCTGCAGGTCCTCCAGGCACAGGCCTCCATGCTGGTGTGCATCAGGTGGGTGTGGGCTGCAGTGGCCCTGAGGGACTGTGCTCCAGCCTGTGCCCAGAACACTGGGGCAATTATCACCCTTGTAATGGACTCTGTACTCTTATTAATACAGCTTAAAATTGCACTAGCTTTTTTGGGCAGCCATGACCCATTTTTAGCTCCAAATAAACATGTGGTTTTCTAAAACTGCCATGCCCTTTTCAGGGAGAAAGCCTGAAGCCAAGTTGTCTCCCCAGTGAACAAGCATTTTAATCTAATTGAACTTTGTACTGAATCACATTTACTAACTTTTACTCATTATTTGTTAAAAAAGGGTGGTTATTGTGTGATAGGAAATTTTGTTAAGGTTATATACTTCTGAACCTTACGTTACTTGGATAATATTGTAACTTTATTTTAAAAAAGACCATTTTCAGTACTTCCATTTCTAAAAATAATGTGTTTTACGTGGCTAAGCAGGAGTCATGATTCTTGGAACCCTGAATTAGAGATGAATCTGTATTCTATTCACCCATTTCTCATTCTGCAGTGTGTAGTGTTTGTGTGTCTCTGTGACATTTTGCTTCTTATTAGCTCCTTTTTAAAAGTAAACTATTTTTCTTATAAATGTAGCACATATGATATACAGATCTTCACTGCATAAAATTAGGAAAGTAAGTAAAAATACAAAAAGGAAAAAACAATCTCAACATCCTTGTCAATATTCTGGGGTATTTCCCTAGTCCTTTTTTTTTTTTTTTGATTCATAAATATAAATATGTAGCATAATTTTTAAATAAAAAAGTGACATCATCTTGCCCATATAATTTTGTAAACTTATTTTTCTCTAAAAATTATAAAGTCCACATATCAATTACCATAGTTCAAATATCTGGTGTTTAACGGCTATATAATATCCTTATGTATATGCACATAAAGATAAAGGTCAGTTTTCATTCCAATCCCAAAGAGGCAATGCCAAAGAATGTTCAAACTACCGCACAATTGCACTCATCTCACATGTTAGTAATGCTCAAAATTCTCAAAGCCAGGCTTTAACAGTATGTGAACTGTGAACTTCCAGATATTCAAGTTGGATTTTGAAAAGGCAGAGGAACCAGAGACCAAATTGCCAACATCCGCTGGATCATAGAAAAAGCAAGAGAGTCCCAGAAAAACATCTACTGCTTTAATGACTATGCCAAAACCTTTGACTATGTAGATCACAACAAACTGTGGAAAATTCTTAAAGAGATGGAAATATCAGACCACCTTACCTGTCCCCTGAGAAATCTGTATGCAGGTCAAGAAGCAACAGTTAGAACCAGACATAGAACAACAGACTGGTTCCAAATTGGGAAAAGAAGATGTCATGGCTGTATATTGTCACCCTGCTTCAGTTCAGTTCAACTCAGTTGCTCAGTTGTGTCCAATTCTGCCACCCCATGGACTGCAGCACGCCAGGCCTACCTGTCCATCACCAACTCGTGGAGCTTGCCCATACTCATGTCCATCAAGTCAGTGATGCCATCCAGCCATCTCATCCTCTGTCATCCCCTTCTCCTCCCACCTTCAATCTTTCCCAGCTTCGGGGCCTTTTCAAATGAATCACCTCTTCGCATCAGGTGGTCAAAGTATTGGAGTTTCAACTTCAGCATCAGTCCTTCCAATGAATATTCAGGACTGATTTCCTTTAGGATGGACTGGTTGAATCTTCTGGCAGTCCAAGGGACTCTCAAGCATCTCCTCCAACACCACAGTTCAAAAGCATCAATTCTTCAGTGCTCAGCTCTCTTTATGGTCCAACTCTCACATCTATACATGACCACTGGAAAAAACAAAGCTTTGACTAGATGGACCTTTGTTGACAAAGTAATGTCTCTGCTTTTTAATATGGATCTAGGTTGGTCATAACTTTTCTTCCAAGGAGTAAGTGTCTTTTAATTTCATGACTGCAGTCACCATCTGCAGTGATTTTGGAGCCCCCAAAAATAACTACTGCCACTGTTTCACTGTTTGGCCATCTATTTGCCATGAAGAGATGAAACCAGACGCCATGATCTTAGTTTTCTGAATGTTGAGCTTTAAGCCAACTTTTTTACTTTCCTCTTTCACTTTAATTAAGAGGCTCTTCAGTTCTTCATTTCTGCCATAAGGGTGGTGTTATCTGCATATCCGAGGTTATTGATATTTCTCCCACAATCTTGATTCCAGCTTGTGCTTCTTCCAGCCCAGCGTTTCTCATGATGTACTCTGCATAGAAGTTAAATAAGCAGGGTGACAATATGCAGCCTCAACGTACTCCTTTTCCTATTTGGAACCAGTCTGTTTGGAACAGTTCTAACTGTTGCTTCCTGACCTGCATACAGATTTCTCAGGAGGCAGGTCTGGTGGTCTGGTATTCCCATCTCTTTCAGAATTTCCCACAGTTTATTGTGATCCACACAGTCAAAGGCTTTGGCATAGTCAATAAAGCAGAAATAGATGTTTTTCTGGAACTCTCTTGATTTTTTGATGATCCAACGGATGTTGGCAATTTGATCTCTGGTTCCTCTGCCTTTTCTAAAACCAGCTTGAACATCTGGAAGTTCACAGTTCACGTATTGCTGAAGCCTGGCTTGGAGAATTTTGAGCATTACTTTACTAGGGTGTGAGATGAGTGCAATTGTGTTGTAGTTTGAGCATTCTTTGGCATTGCCTTTCTTTGGGATTGGAATGAAAACTGACCTTTTTCAGTCCTGTGGCCACTGCTGAGTTTTCCAAATTTGTTGACATATTGAGTGCAACACTTTCACAGCATCATCTTTTAGGATTTGAAATAGCCCAACTGGAATTCCATCAGCTCCACTAGCTTCATTCGTAGTGATGCTTCCTAATGCCCACTTGACCATGTTCTAGGATGTCTGGCTCCAGGTGAGTGATCACACCATCGTGATTATCTGGGTCATGAAGATCTTTTTTGTACAGTTCTTCTGTGTATTCTTGCAACCTTTTCTTAATATCTTCTGCTTCTGTTAGGTCCATACCATTTCTGTTCTTTATCTAGCCCATCTTTGCATGAAATATTCCCTTGGTATCTCTAATTTTTTTGAAGAGATCTCTAGTCTTTCTCTAATTACCCTGCTTATTTAACTTCTATGCAGAGTACATCATGTGAAATGCCAGGCTGGATAAAGCACAAGCTGGAATCAAGTTTGCTGGGAGAAATATCAATTACCTTGGTGGCTCAGATGGTAAAGTGTCTGCTTGCAATGCAGGAGACCCAGGTTCGATCCCTGGTTTGGGAAGATCCCCTGGAGAAGGCAATGGCACCCCACTCCAGTACTCTTGCCTGGAAAATCCCATGGATGGAGGAGCCTGGTAGGCTGCCGTCCATGCTAAGGGTCGGACACGACTGATCGACTTCACTTCACTTTTTACTTTCATGCATTGGAGAAGGAAATGGAAACCCACTCCAGTGTTCTTGCCTGGAGAATCACAGGGACAGGGGTGGAGGGGGGGTGCCTGGTGGGCTGCCGTCTACGGTGTCGCACAGAGTCGGACACGACTGAAGCGACTTAGCAACAGCAGGAATCAAGTTTGCTGGGAGAAATATCAATTACCTTGGTGGCTCAGATGGTAAAGTGTCTACTTGCAATGCAAGAGACCCAGGTTCGATCCCTGGTTTGGGAAGATCCCCTGGAGAAGGAAATGGCAACTCATTCCAGTACCCTTGCATGGAAAATCCTATGGACAGAGGAGCCTGGTAGGCTACATTCCATGGGGTTGCAAAGAGTTGGACATGACTCTGGAACTTCACTTTCACTTGCATGCAGATGACACCACCCTTATGGCAGAAAGCAAAGAAGAGCTAAAGAGTCTCTTGATGAAAGTGAAGGAGGTGAGTGAAATGCTGGCTTAAAACTCAACATTCAAAAATCTAAGATCATGGCATCTGGTCCCATCACTTCATGGGAAATAGATGGGGAAACAGTGGAAACAGTGACAGACTTATTTTCATGGGCTCCAAAATCACTGCAGTTGGTGACTGCAGCCATGAAATTAAAAGACACTTGCTCCTTGGAAGAAAAGCTATGACCAATTTAGACAGATATTAAAAAGCAGAGACATTACTTTGCCAACAAAGGTTTGTCTAGTCAAAGCTATGATTTTTCCAGTAGTCATGTATAGATGTGAGAGTTGGACTATAAAGAAAGCTGAGCGCCAAAGAATTGATGCTTCTGAACTGTGATGTTGGAGAAGACTCTTGAGAGTCCCTTGGACTGCAAGGAGATACAGCCAGTCCATTCTGAAGGAAATCAGTCCTGAATGTTCATAAGAAGGACTGATGCTAAAGCCGAAACTCCAATACTTTGGCCACCTGATGTGAAGAACGGACTCATTGGAAAAGACCCTGATGTTAGGAAAGATTGAAGGCAGGAGGAGAAGGGGACGACAGAGGATGAGATGGTTGGATGGCATCACCGACTTGATGGACAAGAGTTTGAGCATCTCTGGGATTTGGTGATAGACAGGGAAGCCTGACATGCTACAGTCTATGGGGTTGAAAAGAGTCAGACATGACTGAGTGACTGGACTGAACTGAACTGAAGGCTCTTGTTACAAGTAAACCAAGTGCCTTTCAGGAATCTCTTCCAGTACAGATTCATTTCAAGAGTGAATAAAAGTGGCCCTCACTTAGCCCTTTGTAGCACTGAGTCTTAGTTTTCATCTGCCAATTTTATATGAAATGGTAAATTCTGGTTTTAATTTGTATCTCTGTGATAACTACTTTTGATGAACATTTCAATGTGCTGTGCATTCATGCTGGGGTTTCCCAGGTGCCTCCCCAGGTACCTCAGTAGGTGAAGAATCCACTTGCCAATGAAGGAGCCACAGGAGACTTGGGTTCCATCCCTGGATGGGGGAGATTCCCCCAGCGAGGGAAATGGCAACCCATTCCAGTATTCTTGCCTGAAAAATTCCATGGACAGAGGTTACAATCCATGGGGCCACAAAGATTTGGTCAGGACTTAGTATGCACTTCTTTTACGAACTGGCTCTTCTTGTTATTTGCATATGTTACAAATTTTATTAACCTTTACACCCTTTCAAAAGATCTTAAAGGTTGCCCTTTTAATAAAAGACTGGACAGTGCCTGCTTGAAATATATCGTTCTCATAAATATAAGCTAATTGTGGGTTATGGCGGAGAAGGCAATGGCAACCCACTCCAGTGCTCTTGCCTGGAGAATCTCGGGGACGGCGGAGCCTGGTGAGTTGCCATCTATGGGATCACAGAGTCGGACACGACTGAAGTGACTTAGCAGCACCAGCAGCAGTGGGTTATGGAGGGTTCAGCCTGGTGTTTCTTGCCAAAGCTTTCAACTTTCTTCTCATTCAAACAACCACATTCTTTCCTTTTGTGCTCATATTTTGTTGGTTTAGATAATGTTCAAGCAAGGTATACCATGATGATAACAAGTTCTAAACAGATAAGAACAATTTCGTACTGTATAGCACAGGGAACTCTGCTCAGTGTTATGTGGCAGCCTGGATGGGAGGGGAGTTCGGGGGAGAATGGATACCTGTGCATGTACAGCTGAGTCCCTCCGCTGCTCACCTGAACTACTATAACATTGTTCATAGGCTATACTCCAGTTTAAAATAAAAAGTTTAAAAAAAGAACAATTTTAAGAAAGGACATAAACTGAGATTGGGAAATAAGACACTTTGCGGGACACCTTTGTGGGAGACCTTAGAGTGGTCAGTACAAGCCAGTGCACTTGGGTTCAGCCTGTGTCTTGTCTGGGATGGAGGGTGAGGACTGGTCCGGCCGGCCAGCCTGGAGACTGGAGTAGGGCTGGGGGTCTCCTGCATTCACGTTTGAAGAGTAATTTGACCCCAGGTTTCTCTTTGTTTCTTTTTTCCTCCGTTTAACTCTCTGGTTCACCCCTTGTGCTGAGAAGGGAATTCACTGACACTCCTTTGATTTTCCTATCAGCTCCTTGATGCTGTCCTCCAGCACAGCAGCTCAGAGTTGACAGGCACTGGAGAAGTCTCATAAGGACAGGCAGAAACCCCAACGTCTGGGATGAATAAGTAAGCAAATGAATAAATGGATGAGCTGCCAAATGTTAATCATAAAAATCATAACAATGACTATCAGAAACTGATGTTCAGGCTGTAAGTAGGGCAACATTATCCTTCTAGAAGATGAACTTTTTTCTCAGTCCTTGAGAGTCTGCGGACTGACAGCTGAGGACGTTTGCTCCAGAAAGTGGCCGTAACAACGTTAATCCTCACCATGGCATTTAGGGCCTGAAAGAGGCGAATGGGTGTCTGTATTTTGGCTGTAAGGTTAGTAAGCTCGTGTCCTTTGGAAATGAAGACATGCTGACCCAGATGTCAGTCCAGGAATGGGATTAAAAGAAGAGAAAATGTGGAAAGATAAGCTGGCTGAAGAGAATGGAGAAAAATAATAATAATAATATGGAGGCACTGAAGAAAATCCTGTTTGTGTGGTAAACTGGAGGCATGTTTTGAAAACAGAATGCAAGACAAGATCTCCCTGGGTGACCAGGCGGGATCGGCAGCTCCTAATAGGTGGTGTGGGTTTCTGCACACAGCCTTACAGCACCTCCACATCACCCCCCAGAAAGGTTTTCTCCGTGAAAATCCCCCTACCAGCAGATATTAGGAGTGCAGTGTCTGCATTCTGAAGAGAAGCACTTATGTGGAATTTGATGCAGGTAGTCTCACCTCTCAAAACATTAGTTACTCAGTTGTGTCCGCATACTCAGTTGTTGCGACCCCATGAACTGTGGTCCGCCAGGCTTCTCCATCCATGGGATTTTTCAGGACAGAATACTGGAATGGGTTGCCATTTCCTCCTCCAGAGGGTCTTCCCAAACCAAGGATCAAACCCACATCTCCTGCATTGGCAGGCGGATTATTTACCACTGAGCCATCTGGGAAACCTCTGTATTTGTTAGACTCCAATAAAATGCTGAAAAATGAAGATGTGAATAAGAGTGTCACATCTTACCTTCAGAACATTCATGAACCAGCATTCATGAACCCTTGTGTCAACAGGCCCACAGGTAGCTGCTCTTCACCTGCCCTAAGTTCAAGCCCTGGCTCCTGGCTTGCCCAGCAGCCACAGCACTGGGTGACTCCAGAGTGAGCCCCACGGGGAGCAGTGATAAGGTCACAGAGACAGGGGACAAACCCAGACCCAGACAGGTGAAAGGAAAATACTGTCAGTTTTCCAAGAATATGAATCTCAGGCCTCACTAACTTGGGTTTGAAAACAAAGCACCAAGCACTCAATTATTTATGGCACGTTTCTAGCTCACCAGGAGTATTTTGCAGTTAATAAGTAGAGGTAGCTGAACCCTGTTACTCTGCTGATTTGTGTGGCCCACATGATCTGTGACAGAATTCGGTAGGAAGGTTCTGGGGCTGAACAAACAGATGCAGGAGGCCCCTGCACCCTTCTGTGCCCTGGCCTCTGTGCATAGAACTCCCCAAATCTGACTCAAATGATGCTCTGGGGTTGGGGTTCCAGGCTTTGTCTAACCTATGCAGCACGTGACCATCAGTCATTCCTTTTTGTTCTCAAATCCTCTCATGTGTGAAAGCTTTTTGGAGAAAAGATACTAAAGAAAAATGAAAAACCAGGTCAAAAGCATTTTGAATGAGTGTTTCCCTCAATTGATCATCAAAACTATGAACTGTTTTAAGGCTGTTTTCAGAAGATGACCCCTTCTTTCCCTGGAGTGTGTGCAGGGGGTTTAATGTATGGAATATTACTCAGCCACTGAAAGGAATGAAATAGGGTCATTTGTAGAGATGTGGATGGACCCAGAATCCATTATACAGAATGAAATAAGACATAAAGAAAAAGACAAATATCCTATATTAATGTATGTGGAATCTAGAAAAATGGTACAGATGAACCTACTTGCAGGGCAGGAATAGAGACACAGACATGTGGACATTGTGGGGAATGAGAGGGTGGGACAAATTGGGAGAGTAGCTTTGACATCAGAGAAGGCAATGGCAACCCACTCCAGTACTCTTGCCTGGAAAATCCCATGGACGGAGGAACCTGGTAGGCTGCAGTCCATAGGATCGTGAAGAGTCGGACACGACTGAGCGACTTCGCTTTCACTTCTCACTTTTCATGCATTGGAGAAGGAAATGGCAACCCACTCCAGTACTCTTGCCTGGAGAATCCCAGGGACAGAGGAGCCTAGTGGGCTGCCGTCTATGGGGTCGCACAGAGTCAGACACGACTGAAGCGACTTAGCAGCAGCAGCAGCAGCAGCTTTGACATATTACACCCTACCATGTGTAAAATAGATGGCTAATGGGAAGCTGCCGTATAGCACAGGGAGCTCAGCTCCGTGCTCTGTAATGACCTAGGGGGGTGGGATGGGGGAGTGAGGAAGGAGTTCCAAGAGGGAGGAGATATATGTATACTGATAGTTGATTCACACTGTCGTACAGCAGAAACAAACGACATTGTAAAGCAATTATGAGTTTGTGTGTGTGTGTGTGTGTGCATGCTCAGTCATGTCTGACTCTTTGTGACCCCATGGCCTGTAGCCCGCCAGGCTCCTCTGTCCATGGAATTCTGCAGACAAGAATACTGGAGTGGGTTGCCATTTCTTTCTCCAGGGGATCTTCCTGACCCAGGGATTGAACCTGTGTCTCTTGGATCTGCTGCATTGGCAGGTGGATTCTTTACCACTGAGCCACCAGGGAAGCCTAAGCAACTATACTTCAATGTGGAATTAGCATTCTTCCTGCCCCCTTGATAGCTTGTCCTTCAGCTCAATGAATGGTTTCTCCAAGACCAGTAACTATTAATAGGAGACTAGCTCTGATTCTGATACTGATGATGATTTCTGTCTCCGAGGGCATCTAACTTTGTAGCTGAGAGGCTTCCAAGGTGCCACTGCAGCCTTCCAGCTCTACTATAACAGATATTTACTTAGAGTAGCCAGAAAGCTTGCAGTTTAATCCAAAACTGTGATCAAGACACAAAGCAATCAAAGGCCCAGTAGCAAACACGTTATACATTCAAAGTATTTCAATAAAAATTGCATTTTCTGGTGGTAGACAGAGGATATTTAATTTAGAGAGGCATAAATGTGAGAAGAAATAAGTGCACATCATTCACAATCCAACACTTAGAGGTAATGACTGCAAACATTTTGGGAGTGTGTGTATACACACATAGAATTCTGTTGAATGCAATTCTGTCTTTTGCCTTTTTCAATTGATGTTCTATTGTATCTTTTCATACCATCACATATTCTTTTAAAAATTATGCATTATTTAAAATTCACAAAAGATAAGAAGAATATCCTTGCAGATACCTCCCAGGCAAAGAAATGAGATATTCTATAATGTAAATTTTTTAATGACTTGGGAAAATAATATGTTATTTGAAAATAGCAAATGTCAGCAGTTTATATGGTGTGATTCTAATCTTGGAAAAATATTTTTTATGTGTACAGATAAAATATAGAAAGATACTCCCAGGAGATGGAATAAGTGATCTTAGGGGGTGTGCTTTTCTAAATTTGTCAAACTGTCAATAATAAGCGTTACTTTTCTAACAAAATGAAATATTCTAACCTCGCTGAATCTCCCTATGCACCCCCGCCTTCTGGTTCTTACTCATTTCCCAACCACAAAGAGTCAACCTTCTTGCAGATTTTGGTGATTACATTTCTTCATACCCGCCTTTCATATATTGATATTCTTGTGCAAGATACAATATCATTTTTCATGTTTTTAAATTGAAACAAAGGATGTCTTTACACAGTTTTCTCTGTTTTGCTTTCTGTCCACCTTTTTTCTGGGAGATAGTATTTTGTCTGGAGTTCCCCACATGTGGACT
This sequence comes from Bos grunniens, assembly GCF_055505025.1. Taxonomy (NCBI): domain Eukaryota; kingdom Metazoa; phylum Chordata; class Mammalia; order Artiodactyla; family Bovidae; genus Bos; species Bos grunniens. Next base: position 61,695,561 of record NC_141175.1, on the reverse strand, counting down.
CAAGTCACCCTAGGCTCCCTGCTATGCAGTGGGTCACCCTAGACTCACTGCACGAAGGTGCTGCCAGCCCACCTTCCTGCCTTCATTCCCCTTCATCTCCAGTTTCACTTTCCAAGGTTTTAGTTAGCCATGGTCAGCCACCATCTGAAATGTTTAAGTGGAAAACTTCAGAATTAAGCAACTTGTAATGTTTCAATTGTGCACCGTCCTGAGTAATGTGATGAAATACCACATCTGTCATCCCACTCTGTCCCAACGGGGGATATCCTTTGTGAATCACCCCTTTGTCCGGTTTGTCCCTTCATTGGTCACCTAGTAGCCATCTCGGCTATCAGATTGGCTGTCGCAATACCACAAGGCTAGTGTTTAAGTGACCCCTATTTTACTTAATAATGACCCCAAAGTCCAAGAGAAGTGAGATGGCAGCTGAGATACACCAGAGATAAGCAGTAAAGAGCTTCCTTTAGGTATGAAGCTCAAAATTCTCAATAAGAAATATATATATATATATAGTACCCTAAGGTTGCTAAGATCTACAGTAAGAGCAAACTTATTTGTGAAGTAGTGAAGAGGAATAAGACATTTGTGCTGGTTTTGCTGTCACACCTCAAATGGAAAAAGTTAGAGCCACAGGGCATGGTAAGAGTTCAGTTAAGATGGAAAAGACATTAAATTTGTACCATACAGTATTTTGAGAGAGCATAGTCACATAACCTTTATTACAGTATATTGCTATAATTGTTCAATTTTATTAGTTACTGCTGTTCATCTCTTACTATGCCTAGTGTGTAAATTAAATTTTATAATAAGTATGTATAGGAGGAAATATAGTGTATTTGTTGTTGTTGTTGTAGTTGTTTAGTGGCTAAGCCATGTCTGACTCTTTTGTGACCTGGTGGACTGCAGCCCACCAGGCTCCTCTGTCCATGGGATTTCTCAGGCAACAATACTGGATTGAGTTACCATTCCCTTCTCCAAAGGGATATTCCCAAATGAGGGATCAAACCTGCATCTCTTGCATTGGCAGGCGGGCTCTTTAGCATTGCACCACCAGCTAAGCCCATAGTGTGTGCAGGATTTGGTAATCAGGCCCCCACTGGAGACCTTGGACCATAGCCCCCTCGGAAAAGTGGGGACAAATTCATCCCCAAAGTGGTTTTCACAGCCTTATTCTCATGAGCTATGCACAGAGTTTGCTTCGCTTCCCACTGTAACTGTTAGAGGTTTAGATTTTTACCTGTCTGATGAGTGCAATGATCACTGTGGTTTGATTACCTTGCCCATTGTTCCAAAACACAAATCTTGATAGATACATTATGACATTTCATCCTTAAGAGAGACCACAATTTATTGAGTTTTCCCTTCTTATTGGGCATGCAGTGTGTTCCCAATTTTTCACTATGTAAACAACATTTCATTGAGCATCCTTGTACGGAACTCTTTAACTGGGCTTCCCAAGTAGAGAACCTGCCTGCTAATGCAGGAGCTACAGGAGACATGGGTTCCATCCCTGGGTGGGGAAGATTCCCTGGAGAAGGAAGTGGCAACCCACTCTGGTGTTCTTACCTGGAGAATCCCACGGACAGAGGAGTCTGGCAGGGCTACAGTCCTTGGGGTCCCAAAGAATCAGACATGACTGAGCATGCACACATGCAGCTCTTTAACGAAAATGGCTTTGACATTCTTTAGGATAAATTTATGAAGATGTTCATAATTCAAAGTGTTTACATACATTGCCAAATTTCCCATCATGAGAACATACCTATGGTAATTTCTTTTTTTTTTTTTTTTGCTTGTTTTTGATGCAAACCATTCTTAAAGTCTTTATTGATCTTGCTTCAATGTTGCTTCTGAGTTTTGTTTTTTTTTTTGGCAACAAGTGACCTGGGATTTTAACTCCCTGACCAGGGATCAAACCCACACTCCCTGCATTGGAAGGTGAAGTCTTAACCACTTGACCACCAGCGAAGTCCCCCCAACTGGCAACTTCTGAGTGTGCCTCTTGGTTTACTCCTCTATAAACACTACTTAAATATTACTTAATAAATGGTATTTATCAATTTAACGGATGAACAGTTGTAACTTGTTTAAATTTGCATGTTACTTCCTTATGGATGAGTTTGGTCTTCTCATCATGTGCCTATTGGTTATTTCTCATTCTGTGAATTATTAACACGTTCTCATTCCCTAGTTTCATGGGCTTTCCTGGTGTCTCAGCTGCTAAAGCATCTACCTACAGTGCAGGCGACCCTATTTTCATATTAATGTCTATGGAATAAGATTACTTGAAATTTGAAAATATTGTCATTTAAAACAAATTTTCTACCCATACAGTTGCATAAAAAATTCCCATAAAAACACAAGCTGTTTTGTAAAACAGTGTCTGTCTAGAGTGGGGCATTTGATCAAGTCAGGTGGTGCTATCAGGAGATAACTAGATAATTACATGCACTCAGACTCTTTCTCTCTTTGGTTTAGATTTTATTTTGAGCCAAGTCACTTGATAAAGTTTCTTAATAATATAAGCCTGGCATTCATAGGTTTCATATTGAAGGTAAATAAAATATGTTAAAAGAATATTTCTATAAATCCAGGGTTCACGTTTACTTGGGAGAAATCTCACAGGACCAGACAGCTCCTTCTGACACACGTGCTCACACACAACCTCGTGGCAAGCTTCATAATTCAGTGTGGCTGAGAACATAATTCAGGTCTGAGACAATTTTCTAGGAGGACACAGTGAGCTGTAAGAAAGAAGCTCACTCCAGCTAAGAGAGAAATCATAAAGAAGCTGATGATGAGCCTCATTTGCAAGGGAAATGCAGTATTTGTATGAGCTCAGCTGATTGCTTTCCTTAAATGGGAGGACTGCTGTCTCTTTAACCTGCCAGGGAGGCTCTTGATGTTTCTTTCTGTATTGCCTGTCTCCCCATCTTTTCTCCCCTCCTTACCCTGGGATGAGAGGCTTAAGATGCGAGTACAGCACACAATCAAATGGCAATCAATTCATAAACAGGCAAGAGCAGTGAGAAAATGGCTAGTTTGAAGTGAAATGAAATCACAATAAATCTGAGAGAGGTGCAGCGTGGAAATTAAGTCCAAAGGCCAATCATCGCAACATGCATACAGCCTAATCTTGTTATTCATTGTGGTTTCTATCTATAACGTCACCTCGAACACTGAACTGGTGAGAACTGAACTGCCGCTCCCAGGAGTAAGACCATATTCAGTTCCTGGGAGCTTCTGGTCATCTGAGCAATACACAGCCTTGTTTCATGTGTGTTTCTGTTTAAAGACACCTTATTCAACTTACAGTGTTGATCCACTGACATTGAACTCACAGCCAAGAGGACCGTAACTCACACCTGAAGGAAGTTCATCCAACTCACAACACATTTTCTCCAACAGCAAGTTGCAACCTTCTTGTTCCTGGGAACACGGACAGCACCTCAACACAACTCACAAGGGCCATTTAAAATATGAAGTCAGGGACTTCTCTCGTGGTCCGCCTGCCAATGCAGGGGACACAGGTTCGGTCCCTGCTCTGGGAAGTTCCCACATGACGTGGGGCAACTGAGCCCATGCATCACCAGTACTGAAGCCCATGCACCCTAGAGCCTGTGCTCCGCGACGGAAGAAGTCACTGCAGTGAGAAGCCCACACACTGCAACTAGAGAGTAGCCCCCATTCACACAACTGGAGAAAGCCCACACAGTAGTGAAGACCCAATGCAGCCAAAAAAGTAATTAATTAATAAAATAATAAACATGAAGTCACCAACAAAAAGCACAAAAGTTTAGTGGTAGGCTGGAAGGAAGACACTTGTTTCCCATCTGGGAGCTAAACCAAGAAGTCAGGGCGTGATTTTGGTCCACCCCAGCTGGTGTCCTTGATGCCGGGCAGCACAGACTTGCCCCACACATGTCTATGAAGGACCTGAAAGCACCAGGCTGTTCATCAGGGTGGTCGCAAACACGTTCTAGTGAGGAGGAGAACTCACAAATTCAGAGTGAGAACGTGATCCATGAGCATGTGCAGAAATTCAGATCCATGAACAGTGCAGAACGACTGTGTTTCAAATGCTCCTTTTTCTAAGCACTGGGGTGACATGAAGCTTTGCTGGTCGTGGTCGATGAATGCCGCTTCATCCTCCATTCCTTCTTTATTTCTGATGTGTTAGTCACTCACTTGTGTCCCTCTTTTCGACCCTATGGACTGTAGCCCACCAGGCTTCTCTGTCCATGGGATTCTCCAGACAACAGTACTGGAGCGGGTGGCCATTTACTCCTCCAGGAGATCTTCCTGACAGGGACCAAATCCGTATCTCCTGCATTGGCAGGCAGGGTCTTTACCATCTGAGCCACAATATCCTGTCATTTTTTCCTGAGTAACTTCCCTTCCTGCACAGTGAGCATTCTTTTTTTTTTTTTAAGATTCTTTGATATGAACCATTTTAAAAGTCTTAATTGAATTTATTACAGTATTGCTTCTGTTTTATGTCTTGTATTTTTGGCCTCAAGGCATGTGGGACGTTAGCTTTCTGACCAGGGATCGAACCCACACCCCCTGCATTGGAAGGGGAAGTCTTAACTACTGGACTTCCAGGGAAGTCCCCACAGTGAACATTCTTGATGGTGCTTAGTCATCAGTCCTGTTCTCTAATGACCAAGAGATGGACATGCCACCTGAGTCAGACCAATAGGACTCTCCTCTCTGGGGATGCGACTCTTGAGTTGCATGACTCGTGGGAAAGGTTGAAGCTGGTTTACAGGCACAGTGGCTTCTGCAGGAGACAGTGCACTGGTTCCTATGCTGTGGACCCCACGTTGCTCTGAGTTATCTCCTTTCAGCTTCTCCCTCGACCACCACCTACTTCCTAGCTTCCCATTGGATTTCCTTCCTGCTTGGAAAAGACCCTGATGCTGGGAAAGATTGAGAGCAGGAGAAGGGGGGTGACAGAGGATGAGATTGTTGGATGTCATCACCGACTCAATGGATATGAGTTTAAGTAAACTCTGGGAGATGGTGAAGCATAGGAAAGCCTGGTGTGATGCAGTCCTTGGGGTCACAAAGGATCGGACATGACTGAGCACACACACACACACACACACACACGAGTGAATGACAAAACTCTCAACATATTTGAAGTTTCTTTAAATAATTGGCCTTATTATCGTTGAAATGGAAAGTTGGGTTCATGTTATAACATACAAGTGTACTCCCAAATATTTTTGTTTGAAAGGTGATAACAAATTCAAACTAACTACTTTGAAGGCAGCTGTTTCTAGAATCCTGCCAAGTTGATCCCCTTGTTGGTTTAATCAACATCTAACAAGCATCTGCTGTGTTGTAGGAACTCAGAGAGTCACTCCGCGGTTCAGGTACATTGGCTGAGCCTCCAGGGAATGCGTGCTACCCCTCTGGGACTTCTTATTCTGGTGGAAGAGGTTTACATAGAAACAAACGACAGTCAGATTCCCTCCATTCTTGTTTATATTGTAGACTTTAGTTACTCAGAGTGTGACTTCTTCCCCACTGTTCACACCTGAGTTTCCATTATTTTTCATTAAAAGTGAAAGAGGCCTTTCTCCTTTACAGTCAACTAACAAACCCCTTGTCCTAAACCCTGGGTCTTTTTTGTTGCTGCATGCGGAGCTGGTAGTGTAAGCTGGAGGGTTCCTAATGCTTTATTTGAATAACATTCAGGACACCTCAGGACCTCCACGACCTGGGACCTCGAAGCCCCTCCCAGGCTTCGTTATTTCCTAGAGGACCAAACATTTGATGTGCAACCGACCAGCCCAGAGCCTACGCATTCAGCCATCTTCTCTGTGTAACTCATGCCCTAGGCCATTTATGCCCCCTTCCTTGAAGGTCCCCTGGGTCCCAGAGACCAGAGACCAGCCCTGCAGCCCAGAGCCTGCTGGCATTATTCAGACCCTCTAATTCTGAGTTTACTCAGCCTCCCTAAGCTGCCTCCCCACCTACCAGGAAAACCGCAACAAAGGCCCTCCACCGGCTTCTCCACCTCCACACTCCCCTGGTGTTTCCCCTGTACAGCCCCCACCCCTTGGGAACTGTGAGTAAGAACAGTCTTCTTCCGGCTGTGACCTGTCAGCTCACCATGACTCTTTAGAACTAAATCCCAGGTGCATTTAAGATGACTTCCTGCTTCCCCGGCTTCTTCTGTCTCTTTCTCGTGCTGATTCCCCTTAATCCTACTTCTGGCAGCACTTTCATCTTAGGGCAGTGTCAGGACCTTCCCACCTTAATTGTTGTTGCTCAGTCACTAAGCTGTATCTGACTCTTTGTGACCCCATGGATTGCAGCGCACCAGGCTTCCTGTCCTTCATCATCACTAGAGGTTGCTCAAACTCATGTACACTGAGTCACTGATGCTATCCAACCATCTCATCCTCTGTTGTCCCCTTCTCCTCCTGCCTTCTATCTTTCCCAGCATCAGGGTCTTTTCCAATGAGTCAGTTATTCGCATCAGATGGCCAAGTATTAGAGCTTCAGCTTCAGCATCAGTCCTTCCAGTGAATATTCAGGGTTGATTTCCTTAAGGATTGACTGGTTTGATCTCCTTGCAGTCCAAGGTATTCTCAAGAGTCTTCTCCAACACCACAATTTTAAGCTAGCATCACCTTGAACCTTGTCCCCTGCCACACCTCCCTCATGTTCCCTGTGAATTTGAGTTAGTTGTTCTGGGAGGAAGTCAGAGAGGGCGTGGACTCTCCAACTTGAGCATCAGAATCACCTGAAAGGCTGTTACAGCACATAGGCTCCCACACAGCTGGAGGAGGGACCTCGGCTCTGTGTCTGCTGCAGTCACTCACTAGTGAAGACCCCAGGCCTGGGAGTTTGCTTCCCCTTCCCCCTCGGAGATCAGGAGACCACCTGCCAGGCCCATCTTCCTGGGAGTCAGGGACCCAAGTGAAACCCATGCCACACGCTGCTCCATGTGGGGACTGGGAGACAGGGCAGCACAGCATCGACAGAAGCTGAGCTGTCACTGTATTCAGACCCTGGTTGACGATGCCAGCTGTCCCATAAAAGGTCATCAGTCTCTTTCTTCATCAAATCTTTATGGTTTCCATAGAACATGCTGTGAAAAGCCCTGTGTTCCACAGATCTGAGATGCTGCTCACTGAACATCGCGTGTGTCTTCCCTCTCTCTGTCTCCCTAGACGTCCTCTCTGCCCATCGCTGCTTGGGACACTCAGGAGGGACTGCGCCTGCCTCCCCCACACCTGCTGTGGAATGACTGACAGACATGCTGCTCTCAGCCACCAATTTTCCTGATTGTTCCAGATCATTGGTAAATTGGCCCACCCAAATCTCTTCCACGTCCTTATCGCCATTTGAACCTCTTTAAAATGCCTTCATTCTGCGAGGTGATATTTTCTCACCAGATCCCTCCCCATGGAAGCTCCCCACGGAGCTCCAGGTGTTTGGGATGGAAAATCCCACCAGTGGTGTCCTTCTGGAGTGCAGCCAGGCTTTTGCATTTCGCTGGTTTTGAAGGACGCTCACGAACTTCACAAACCCCAGGAGCATCTCAAGGGTCTCCATCCATGAACTATTGTAGGATATGTTCTTCTTTTTAATTCAAGTCCCTCATATCTCTGGTTTCAAATGATGCCATGATTGGATGGCTGCTGGGATTAGACTCATGCACAGGACCGGCAGTGGCTCAATGGTAAAGAATCTGCCTGCAACGCAGGAGCTACTCGAGACATGGGTTCGATCCCTGGGTTGGGAAGATGCCCTGGAGGAGGAAATGGCAACTCACTCCAGTATTCTTGCCTGGAGAATTCCGTGGACAGAGGAGATTGGCAGGCTACAGTCCATAGTCTGTAGTCAGACACAACTGAAGTGACTTAGCAGGCATGCATACATGCCCAGGACTGGTGGGGTAAAAACCGAAAACCACACTCCCCAGAAAGGAAACACACTGCCTAAAGAAGATGAAGTCTCTAGCCCTTAGTTTATGCTGTGGTTCCCAAACTCCAGTCCTTGGAGTCCTGGGGTCCCACAGAACGGTCTGAAGGGTCTAGTGAGCCATAAGAAAGAGTTCTGCCGTGCTGATAATGTGGCTCCTGCTTCTGTATCACCTGCTTGAGGTTTCCTCTAACCACAGGGGGAGTAGGGAGAAGTGAAAAGGGATTTTCTTTAAAACCTCCATCTTGCTGTTTCATTGTTGCTTAACTGAAATACATGCAGATGGTTTAACGTAAATCCTTTGGCCACCTAGTGTGAGGAGCTGACTCATTGGAAAAGACCCTGATGCTGGGAAAGATTGAGGACAGGAGAAGGGGGCACAGAGAGGAGATAAAACATGTGGGTTCAACCTGCCATCTCAGCCCACATAGTTCTTTCCAGCTTCAAACTTAGTTCCAGTGGGTTTTGTGTGGTTGGCCAGAAAACAGGGCATAGAGGGGACAGGACAGAAGAGGGACAGGGCGCATGCCTCAGCCAACCCCAGGGAGCTCCAGGGCAGGGAGGCCCTTTGGAGATGTTCTAGACTGAAGCCCGGGGTCGAGCCACCCAACACCCCACACTGACCACATCAGGTGTGGACTCCTTCTGAGAAGGTGCAGGGCCACGGCCCAGGGTGAGTCCCAGGGAGCCATCAGCAGCCCCGGCAGATCTGGGAGCCTCCATCACACTTGTTACTTCTTGGCTCTGGGGGCAGAGGGGCCTGGGAGGACCACTGTGACCATGTCCTAGCATGGGGCGCACACACAGTGGGGCTACTAGGGAGCAGGAGGGAAGGCCAGTGTGGATTCTGGGCCTGGTTTCACATGGTAATCTCCTTGTACTCACAGTCCCAGGCATAGAAAGGCCTGGTTCCCTCCTCCCAGAGGCAAAAGAAGCCATCTCCACATGGATGCTGGGACTGGCTGAGCTAAACGCCAAGACATGGAAACTGTGAAGCTCCAAGGTGGTCTGAACATTGCTCTGGGTTGAATCATGTCTTCCCAAAATTCACGCATTACAACCCTAATTCCCACTGGGGTGATATTTGGAGATGGAGTCTTTGGGAGGTAACTGGGGTTGGATAAGGTTGTGAGGTGGGGCCACCATGACAGGATTAGCACCCAATAAGAAGAGACATCAGAGAGCTTGGTATCTCTCTCCGCCATGTGAGGACACAGCCGACAGTCCTGTGCAAACCAGAAATACAGTGCTCACCAGAAACAAAACCCATCAGTGCCTTGATCTGGAACTCAGTGAGAAATCACTGTCTGTAGCTTAAAGCCACCTGGTCTGCAGTATTTTGTTACATTAGCCTGAGCTCAGACAAGCCTTAAAGAAAACACAGTCCAAATGGTACACTGGTATCTACAGGGCTTGGAGCAGTTAAAGCGGGGAGGTCCCAAAGATTTACACTATTGTCAGCTGATTCCCCAGAAGCTAGGAGCCTGATGTATCTCTGGGAAATCAAAGCCAGACACTACAGAAGATGAAGCAGTGAGGCTGACCTGCCAGGAATGTTTCTCTGTGACTAGAGAAGATGCCGTGTGGGTGCTGGGCTGTTCCATGGGTGTAGTATGGAGACGAAAATGATCCAGACGCTGATCACAAAATGAAAGGACTGTTCCCTGCACCAGACAGCTAACAAGCCCAGACGCACACAAGGCAATTTCCAGCCTGGATGGTGGGAAGCCTGATCCTCAGCAGTTTTCTTAAAAGTGCTGGTGTGGTTTTGTTACTGTAAACTGTGGAAGGGCCAGGCTGTAAGAGTGAAAGACACATGAGCTGCTCTTTTCTTCATTTTCTGAAAGAGTATGTTGTAGATCCCAGGTAGACACAGCATAAGGATAAATTGCAAGGCACACCCAGCAGGTGCCGAGGCTGCTCGGTAGGGTGCAGAACCGAAGTCTAGGGGGTCAAGAAGCCAAAGGGATATCTTCTTAATAATACACTGATTGTGGACATTTAAAACACAATCCTGGGCTTCCCTGGTGACTCAGTGGTAAAGAATCTGCCTGCCAATGCAGGAGACATGGGTTCAGTCTGTAGTCTGTGAAAGTTCCACATGCCTCAGAGCAACTAAGCCCGTGTGCCACAACTACTGAGCCTGTGTTCTAGAACCTGGGAATCACAACTACTGACTGCTGTGCCACAACTACTGAAGCCCGAATGCCTAGAGCCTGTGCTCTGCAACAAGATATCACAATGAGAAGCCTGAGCACTGCAATGAAGAGTAACCCGCGCTCAGAGCAACTAGAGAAAAACCAACAAACTGAGCAGCAACTAAGAAGTCCAGCACACTCAAAAGTAAATAAATAAGTAAAATTATTTTAAAAATACACAGAGGGTAATATAGGGACCCTGTGTGTGCACCACCAAACTCTTAAAACGACACTGCCAGTGGTGGCGTCATTGTCCCCTCTGCCCGGGCTCCCCCAGGAAGCTGCCCCTTCTTGACCTTAGTGCTAGTCATATGCGGGCATAACTTTGTTGTTGTACTTGTTTGTTCTCCCACGCACAAACATTTAATAGGGAGGAGATGGGGACGACACACGGCCTTGTTGAGACATTATTCGAGGGAAAGGCTGGGCCAGAGGTAGGAGCAGCTGTCAGAAGGCATCTGACCCTCAGCCAGCTCTGAGGTTCCTTCTGGATCCTTTTGTCCCTCCCACCGCCCCCACCCCCAGCTTTAGCCCCCTGCCCAAGTCTCTTTTCCAGGGCAGGACCTGGGCTGGTCCCATGCCAGGGGCTCCTTCTTGATGACTGTTTAGCAGATATGGGGCTCCCATAAGACACCCCACATGGGCTTTGGGGTTTACTGAGTAGATGAACTGACACAGATTGGAGACCTGGTCCAAACACAGGCTGTCTGCCCGCCCTTCCTGGCATCTATGGTCCAGCCGTCCCCATCTGAAGATAACATATTGGCCGGTAAAGATCCCATCCAAGGAGCCTCAAGTGCATTCCCTGGGTTGTGAAATGTCTCTTCCAGATGTTACAACTGACCTCAGCACGCTTTCCCTTCTGTTGCTATTGTTTACTTGGTCAGGCATGTCCAATTCTTTTTGACTCATGGACTGTAGCCCGCCAGGCTCGTATGTCCATGGGATTCTTCAGGCAAGAATACTGAAGTAGGTTGCCATTTCCTTCTCCAGGGGATCTTTGCCAGCCAGGGATCAAACCTATGTCTCCTGCGTGGTTACCCTGATGCTTTTTTAGTTTTTTTGATGTGGACCATTTTTAAAATCTTTATTGAATTTGTTATAATACAAATTCTATTTTATGTTTTATTTTGTGTTTTGGTTTATTGGCCATGAAGCATGTGGGAGCTTAGCTCTCTGATGAAGGATGGAACCCACAGCCCTGCACTGGAAGCACAGAATCTTAACCACTGGACTGCCAGGGAAGTCCCCACTGATAGCTCAAAAAGACCAGGAGTTGAGATAAGGATGTGGGTTCAGTTCGTGGGTGAAGGGGAGTCATCAAAGTAGGGGACAGAGGGCCCAGTGCAACACTCATCTGCTCTTCCCGCCCCCACACGTGACCTTTCCACACTGCTTGCAGTGTCAGGTTGGGTCTCTGGTGGGACCCCATGGGTGCGCTGCCCCTGGACAGGACGTGCCACTGCAGGTGAGCAGGATGCCCTTGGAAAATACCTGTGGAATTAACGACAGAAGATATCAGAGAGAACAGTGGCTTCTCAAGCCTGGAATAGGGGCTTTCAAGGGGCTTTTAAGAGTCTGTATTTTTCTCACCTGCAACATGCCAGGATGGTTAACACTGGCAGTGATGTAAGAAGTGTCTCTGAGAAGCCAGAAGCCACCAGCTCAGCAGTGTAAACAGTCAATAAACACTAGCATTGCGGGCGGTGGTGTCAGACCCCAGAGCAAAGACAACAAAATATAGACTCTCTTAACAGAAAGTATAGCCAGACTTTCTGCCCATGTCCTAACACAAGGCTGCCATGGCCTAAAAGTCGACCTAGAATTTTTGCTCTGGGATGGCCTTGCTCACCATTGGGACAGTTATGTCCAGGCTATATATTTGCAAATAATATGGGAAAATGTAAACTATGATTTGTGACATCTCAGTGTTTGGATTATATGACTTATGTCTGCAGGTTAGCACCTGGATTTGTTTCTAACCAGGCAGGATCTTGAGTCCTCAGGAGTTATTGGCTAAAGCTCTGTGGAAGCTGAGCAATTGGTGGGAAGAAGATGAAGCCACCAGGGGAAGGGGGGCCCCATGTCCACTCCACCCATGGGGGAGCGTGGGGAGGCTTACCCAAGGCACCTCCATCTCTGTAAGCTCATCCCTGTCGTCTCCCATAGGTGATCCACCTGGGGTTCCAGAATTAAGAGACTGTGATACTTTAAAAATAACTTTATCCAAAGGATGGCCTACATAACAAAGAACTGTGTGGTTGCTGCTCAGAAAACCAAAATTAGAGATTGTCATACTGAGTGAAGTAATTCAGACAAAGAAAGACAAATATCATAGGATATCACTGATATGTGGAATCTAAAAGAAAGGTACAAATGAACTTACCTACAAAATAGAAAGAGATGCAGATATAAAAAACAAACATGGTTACCGGATAAACTGGGAGATTGGGATTGACATATACACTGTTATAAATATATAACTAATAAGGACTTACTGTACAGCACAGGGAACTCTACTCAATACTCTGTAATAGGCTATATGGGAAAAGAATCTAAAAAAGAGAGGGTATATGTATATGTATAACTGATATACTTTGCTATTGTTGTTCAGTCACTCGGTTGTATCTGACTCTTTGCACATGTAGCACGTGAACTACAGCACGCCAGGCTTCCCTGTCCTTCACTAGCTCCTGGAGTTTGCTCAAACTCATGTCCATTGAGTCAGTGATGTCATCCAATCGTCTCACCCTCTGCTGCCCCATTGTCCTCTTGCCCTCAAACTTCCCACTTTGCTGTGCCCCTGAAACTAACACAATATAGTTGTAAATCAACTATACTCCAATATGGGATGCAAATCCATAAAGACAAGGAAACAAGGCATCATATTCCGAGACCAGTTGGACAAAGCTTGCTTCAGAATTGTGTTCCCAAGGGACCTCGGCTCTGGGGCTTAAAAATCTAAAATTACCTGTCCAAATTCCACCATGTATTTAAGGGAGGGGTCAAGGCTTTTTAAATAGCTTCTTCTCCAGTGTTTGTGGGTCAGTGAGTGGCCAAGGCAGGAACCTCTGCCACAGGTTCATTGAGATGTGAAGGCCTGACAAGCAGAAAATCCCATCCATACTACCGACAGGTCGACTTAAAGATCAAAGATAAACCACCAAAATATCGTTTCCCCAAAAGCATACATTTATTTAAAACTCTTGAATCTCTGCACATTTCAAGCCATGCAGTCTTACATTATTGCTAAAACATATACAAGTTTTAGAAGTCAAACATGAAAGGCATTCTATTTTCTTTTAAAAGAGCTACTTTCACAATCTGCATTTCAAAAACATCACCTGGTTAAGAATCCAGGTATGTCCTTCATTGGTAGGGTTTGGAAATATTTTTAAAGCTCTAACTATTTCCAAGCAATAAAGGAATACTTTGAAAACATTTCAAGTTGTTTTAAATCTTGGATCATTCACAAAGTTTCAACCTGTGCAATAGTTTTCATTCTGTCTCTAATGCATCATGCACTTGGCTACAGTTCCATGCATTTCCTGTAATTTTTTGACACATTGTCTTCTCTGTGTTTCTCTGTGGCTTTCATCAACTGGTAACCAGGCTGTCCTGTGTGAGGTTGCATCCTTGGGTGCCATCTCTGAAGGCACATATTCTCATCTTTACATTATCACCCTTTACCTCAGTGCCCTGTATTTCTCTGACCCTCTTCTTGGAGACCTGGAGAGATGGGACAAGCAAAGTCTGATAGGTTGATGGAGACACAGTGCTTTTCTGGATCTCCTAGGGTTGATCCCTGAGGCTCTGCCTTCCACGTGCCCTGCAAGCATGGACGAGGGAAGAGAACTCAGGCTGGGGAGGAAAGGAGCACAAACATGGGACCCATGGCACGCGGGCATCCTGTGTTCACTGACTCTTTCCTTGGGTAGTTTGTGTCTCTGATTTAACACGTGGGCAGGTTCCTCTTCACCTGGAGCCCTTTCCTGAAGCATGGGCAGCACCTGCCCAATGGACAGAAGGAGCAGCTGAATCCTGGTTGATGACCCCACTCTGTGCCCAGCACTCCCTACAAAGCCTGGGAACAGAGGAAGTCAGCGAAACCTTCTTTGCTGGGAAAATGCCATGGTCCACAACCATCTGTCTAGTGAGGTCACAAACAGGAGGCACGCCTGCCCACTCAACAGAGGCTCTGCCTGTGGATCCCCATCTCATAGGACAGTGACCAGGCTGGAGCATCTATCAGGATGGCTTCAGAGGATCTCAAAGACCCCACTTGCTTCCCAAGTCCCTGCTCCTGACCCTCAGCTGCTCCTCAAAGATGAATCATGGGAACCTCTGGTCTCTGGGCCTTCACATCAGAGGATGTTGTCCTGAGGTCACCTCTGGGTCCCTGTGTCTCTGTGCCACACATTCCTGGTGCTCCAGGGGCCCCACTGCTCACAGGGCCAGAGGAGAGGTCATACCAAGGTCATTGACTTTTAGACTGAAACCCTTATCATCCCATACGAATTTGGTTTCTTTTTGTCATTTTGTCTCATGTGACACTGTCCTTCACGCTGACACCCTTCCCCCGGCTCCCCTGCCTCCCCAACTCTGTTCTACGAGTTACAGAAAAAAAAAACCTGGCCACAGTAAACCAGGGCCTGCTCAGGAGACCCTGGTTTCAGACTCACTGTGTTCTGGGAAGTCACAAAGCTCCCCCGACACATCTACTGTTTTCCTGGTTGCATGCAAACTCATCACATGAGTGGGTTTAGCTCCACTCTGCTTCCAGGTGGCGCTAGAGGTAAAAAATCCACTTGGCAATGCAGGAGATGTAAGAGACACAGGTTCAATCCCTGGGTCAGAAAGATCCCCGAGAGGAGGGCATGGCAATCCACTCCAGTATTCTTGCCTGGAGAATTCCATGGATAGAGGAGCCTGGTGGACTACAGTCCATGGGGTCGCAAAGAGTCAGACATGATGACTGAGCACACACGCTCCCAGTTCACAGTGTTCAAAAAAGGTGTGACTGAATGTTCCAGAATCACATCCCAGAAGGTTTTGTGCATCAGATATCTCAGCCCATTTAGAATTTAAAAGCCCAAATGGAAAGATCTTGAGACGGGGTGAGAGGCAGGCAGAGTGACAGGCCCACAGGAGCAGGGGTGGGTCACGCAGAGGGTTTAGAATTCTCCAGAAAGCCTTCTTCTGTCGGAACGTTAACATAAATAGGAAGCGTGCATGAAGCCAGAAATAAATCGAGAGCATGGAGGGTGCGCTTTCCCAGGGGCTCAGGCCAAGGTCAAGTGGCCAGTCAGCCAAAGAGCATCCACTCACATAGGAAGCTGGCTGCTTCCCAGGCCAGGCCCCTCCCAAACTCAGCCCTTGCCTGCCTCCCACATCCTCTCCAGCCCTCCTCGGGCTCCACAGCCTCAGACCCTTGGGGAAGTTGTTGGTTGCTGAGAGCTGGCTGTGGGGATGGGGGGCAGGGGAATTGGTGGTGACATGGGAGCAGCCTGGCCCTATCCTGGGGCAGCGGGGCGCCTGGGGAGACTGCACCCAGGACACAGAGCTGCTCAGCCGCCCTTCCTCGGGGGGCTCCAGGACATCTCGAGAAAACCATAATGTTCGAGTCACCCCCTGGCCCGTTCATCCCAGACATCTTCGAGCATCCAGATGTGGGGCTGGGAGAGGCAGTTACATGTCCTTTCTAAATAAAGACAGACGCCACTGCTGTGGGTGAGGAGGGCCCTTAAGGGTACCAAGCCTGCTTCCAACTGCTGTAAAAATAACACATCCCTAAGCTAGGAGGATTATGCTCAGATGTTTGCAGTATCCATGAGAAAGGATGGTCACCAGAGAGTGACTCAGGAAGACGGTGCCCTCTGGGGTCCACTCTGCCGGTGGTCAGTCAACACCTTGAGGAGAGAACAAGGCTACACATAAACCCCCGGCCACTCTTCCTCCCTTAGTTGAGTTAGTTGGGCTGTCCTTATGGCAGCCGTAGCCACACAGAGATGTGGGATCTGTCCACTTGGTAGAAAGATGAAGACAGAAAGCCAGCCCTTGGGGAACCCAGGAAGGAAGGTGTGGGTGTCAAGAAGGAAAGAAGCCTAGGTTGGGGGAGAAGGTGGTGGGATTGAAGATAAACTCCCCAGGTCCCAGCCGCCTGGACCAGATCTTGCCGTGACGCTGCTATCTGTAACCTGGGACAAAGTGAAGGACTCGAGGGACTCAATGTCAACAAGATTTGTTTGTTAACATTTCAATATTGTTGTTGTGTGCATGCTCAGTGACTCAATCATGTCCGATGCTTTGTGACCCCATGGGTGGTAGCCCACCAGGCTCTTCTGTCCCTGGGATTTCCCAGGCAAGAATACTGGAGCAGGTTGCCATTCCCTTCTCCAGAGGATTTTCGTGACCCAGGGATTGGACCTGCATCTCCTGCATTGGCAGGCAGATTGTTTACCACTGAGCCACCTGGGAAGTCTGATATTATCATTGGGATCCAGAAAATTCATGCTGTTTTAAGCATCCCCTTCTGCCATCAGTTTCAAGAAAAATTCTTCTTTATTATTTTTCATTTTTTTTCTCGTGGTACATCTTTTAAAATTAGAATTTAGGTGTGTTGTACAATGTTGTGTTAGTTTCTGCTGTACAGCAAAGTGAGTCAGCTATACGTTTACAAATATCTCCTTTTTGGATTTCCTTCCCATTTAGGTCACCACAGAGCATGGAGTGGAGTTTCCTGTGCTGTACATCCATCTGCTTCTTACACCTTCTGAGAGGTTCTTCTGAGAAAGCACCTCCCCTTGGGTGGATCTGGGAGGGCATAGGTCACCTGGCTCCTGAGAGGAAGAGACTGGCACTCAGAAGTAAAGCGATTTGCATGAGTCACAGGACTGCCAGTGACAATGAGGCAAAGTAACAGCATGGAGGTTAGAAGTAACAGCTTCCAGATTAGAACAGCTTCCAGCCATTCCCACCACACCAACCCAGAGGAGAACCTGTGATCATAAGAGCCCCAGAAAGGCTATAATAAGGACAGAACTGAACCAAAGTCAAAATACATAAAGTAGAGCAGGGTGGGGACATTAAGAAAGAAACTGGAGAGCAGGTGAGTAAGACATGGCTCCTGCAGCCTTGTTGAATGTGGACACCACTCTCTGTGTAAAGAGACAGAAAGCAACTGTCCTTTCAAAGCAAGAGAGCCCTGAATAAAGTCACGGCACACAGCTGACCCTTGAACAACTAAGGGTCAGGGTTGCCAACTCCTATGCAGTGAAAAATACAAGGATAGCTTTACAGTGGACCCTCCTTATCCAAGGGTCCATATTCTTGCATTCACCTGCTGGGGGAGCATATAGACTGTAGGACAGATTTACTGAAAAAAATCCAAGTGTAAATGGACCACACAGTTGAAACGCCTGTTATTCAAAAGTCAACTGTGTTTGAAAGTTCTTCATAGTCTGGCAAGTGTGATTCAAGGTATTTGAAATCCAGGGTTGTACGTGAACTTGCATGTCTGAAAGCGGCACTAGAAACACATGATTTCCCAGTTGGTTTGCAAATGCTGCCAGAGGACAAGTTGCACAAAAATAAGACAGACAAGGCTTCAGGTCTCCCCGTAGTATTTTCCAGTCCAGGGGAGGAGGGGTGGAAACTCACCCAGAACATGTCTAAATATTTAATTTCTAAACCAGGCCAGCAGTTCACAGGTTCTAGCCTTCTCTCTCTTTCTGTCAAACTGGGAGGCCACCTTCCAACCTAAGAGCTCAGCTTCCTCAGCCGTTGTGCCAGCACCCAAAGATGGGGGCAGCCTGTGCAGCTGCTCCCTGTCTCTCCACTGCCAGCCCCGCCTCCACAGCCCCAGAGCCGTGTGTCCACACACACACACACAGAATCCAACCTACCCCGAGGCTGTACCCACACATAACCCACCCCACCCCCTGGCCACACCACGTGGAGCTGCTGCTGCCGGAGCCAGGCAGAAGTACCGTGAGAGGACTCCCATGAAGCCCACAGGTGATGAGGTATGCCACCAGGGGCCAGTTTGGGGCTATTCCTGCCTCTCCCGCCTCCCAATGTGGCAACCAAGGTCAATTGACCTGAAAAAGATATCTGGAATAAATTATTCAGAAGAAAGGCAGGTTTTAAAGTACCATATAGAGAACAATTTTTGATACAGATAAAACATAGTGAGATATCTGGAAATATATACTCCAAATCTGTGGTCTTCATTATCATTGAAATATAGCTATTTCTACTCCTATCGCTCCTCAAAGAATTATTTTTTATTGCTACTGTAGTGTGACACTAAGATAGATATGATAGATAGATGATAGGTATGATGGATAGATGATAGATATGATAAATAAGTAGATAGGTAATAGATTATTGATAGATATGTAGACAGATGATAGATGACAGATAAATGGTAGATACATAGATAGATACATTTAGATAGATAATGCTGCTGCTGCTAATTCGCTTCAGTCGTGTCCGACTCTGTGTGACCCCATAGATGGCAGCCCACCAGGCTCCCCCGTCCCTGGGGTTCTCCAAGCAAGAACACTGGAGTGGGTTGCCATTGCCTTCTCCAACACATGAAACTGAAAAGTGAAAATGAAGCCGCTCAGTCATGTCTGACTCCTATTGACCCCATGGACTGCAGCCTATCAGGCTTCTCTATCCATGGGATTTTCCAGGCAAGAGTACTGTAGTGGGTTGCCATTGCTTTCTCCTATTGATAGATATGTAGACAGATGATAGATGACAGATAAATGGTAGATACATAGATAGATACATTTAGATAGATAATAGAGGGTATGTAATACCTCTATTTCAATATTTCATAGTTTATCACTGGAAGCAAAGGCTTGTGAAAGACACATTCTTCAGACACACTTAAATAACCTCGATGAGATGTATCAGGATACAATAGTGCTTGCAGTGAATTAATGGTACCTGCAACCAGCTTCTCTATTGTGGCAAATATGAATCTTTTTAAGTCCTTCATATTTTTGAGGTGGGGGAAGCCATGTCTTGAAGAGAACTTGCATAGAATCATAGATTTCTAATTTAGGGGAGATAAAAGACTCCTTTCGCAGAAGATGCAATATACCGATCTTTATTTTCATCAGGAGAAAACCATGCTGATAGACTTAATTACAGTAAACAGTTTGGCAATTAACTTCTGTCTCTCAGAACGAGATCTGAGTAATTCTGATGGTAAGAGGGCTGCTCTTGAGGCAGCTGTTTCTTCTTCAAATTTGAGTGATTTAATTCTTCAAATTGGTGAGGGTTCCTGGCTTTCAGGAGAGAGAATCCTTGGAACCATTTTAAAGAGGTCTTTGGATGCATTCAGAGTGAATTACTTGGTTTAATCATATATGAAGATCTGTGTTTCCATAATCTTTTCCCAAAAGCTGTCCTTTGATGAGCATCCTCAGATGTACATGTGTTACTTATCCCAATATCTGAGCTCATACTGTACATGTTATCGGTGGTGTGGTGTTTAATAACCAACCCTTCTGGGGAAAAATCCTGTACATAGTGATTTCTATTGTGTAAGTATTCCCACGACAGCAGATGTAATTTCAAACTACCCAATTGAGGCTGCTTATCACAGAGCTGGAAAGAGCAGTCCAGTAGCAAGCAATACATAATAATTCTACTCTACAGATATGATACAAGTGAGTAAACTTGAGAACATAGATAAAAGTAAAATGTGGTAAACAAGGAGGAAGTGGTGACTTCTGAGTGTTTATTACCTCTAATTTAATGTATTTTATTAATTAAAATTTATAGTTTAATTCTTTAAATTTTAATACTATCTTTTAATTACCAAATAGTAATACATGATTAATCGCATTGTGATCAAATTTAAATATATTGCTGCATGTAGCCACAGATCATTCAAAACTGCAGAAGAAAAAAACAATAGTTAGATGCCACGAAGTAGGTGGCAATGCCTTAACCGTATGCAAGTTGCTAGGCCCCAGGGCCTCTTCCTTCCTTGTCAAGGAGAGTGCTAACCTTCTCTTCTTTCATACAACACTATAGTTTCGCTTTTAATAAACTTTCTTCTTTAGAGCCGTTTAGATTCAGAGTAAAACTGAGAGGAAGGCACTGAGATTTTCCCATAGTCCTCTGCCTCCACCCTACTCATATGCTCCCCTGTTACCAGCACCCTACCCTGGATGGTGCCTTCGTTGAAACTGATGGGCACACATGGACACGCCATCACCCAGAGTCCACTGCTACATTTGTGTTCACTCTTGGTGTTGGATAATCTCTGTGCTGTGCTCAGTCACTGAGTCATGTCCAGCTCTTTGTGATCCTATGGGCTGTAGCCTGCAGGCTCCTCAGTCCATGGAATTCTCCAGGCAAGAACACTGGAGTGGGTTGCCATGCCGTCCTCCAGGGGATCTTCCCGACCCAGGGATCAAATCCTCGTCTTGCGAGTTGCAGGCAGATTCTTTACTTCTGAGCCACCTGGGAAGCCCTCTGTAATCTACGTGCTTTGCTAACTCTTTGTGACCCTATGGACTGTAGTCCACAAGGCTATATAGGTTTGAACATATGTGTAATGACGTGTACCCACCTCTATAGTATCATTCAGAGCAATCTCACTGCCCTAAAAATCCTCTGCTTGGCCTGTTTACCCTAACCCCTGGCGACTGCTGACCTTCTTATTGTCTCCATTGTTTTGCCTTTTCCAGAACCTCATAGAGTTGAAATCCCACAGTATGTATACTGTTCATATTGGCTTCTTTCATTTAGTAACATGCATTTAGGTTTCCTCCACGTCTTTTCATGGCTTGATACTCTTTTTCTTTCTCATGCTGAATCATACTCCATTGTCCGGATGCACCACAGTTTATTTATTCACCACCTACCAAAAGACATCTTGGTGGCTTCCAAGTTTAGGTGATTATAACGAAAGCTGCTATAAACATCTGTGTGAGGGTTTTCAACTCATTTGGAGAGATACCAAGGGGTGCGATTCCTGGATACATAGTTTAATTTTTAATAAAGTCAATGTTGAACAGTTGTCCTGGAAAATTCCTGGAGACTGAGCAGCTTTCGTTAGCTGGCATAAACCAGATTTAACATCTCTCTGTCCTGACATTCTGTCCCCACCCTTCCTCCATGTTGTACTTCAAACTTGAGCTCTTGGGTGTCTCTAAATGAAGTCCCTTTGTGATTCAGTCTTTAAAATGTTGCTTTTGTTTCTGTGTGTGTATATTCTAGTGGACTTATTAAATTAAAAAATAGACTGATTTGGCACTCTGTGACAACATGGAGGGATGGGATGGGGTGAGAGGTGGGAGGGCGGTTCAGCAAGAACGGGATATGTGTATAACTATGGCTGATTCATGCTGATGTATGGCAGAAACCAATACAATATTGTAAAGTGATATCCTTCAATTTAAAATAAATGAATTTTAAAATGAACAACAAAAAAATAGACTGGTTAGTTCTAACCTTTCTAGCTAAGAAGTGAATCAGGGCTGGTTGCTTTCTCTGTTGCCCCTCCCAGAGCACCGCAGGCAGAATGTGCTCACCTCCTCTGATCTCAGCATCCCGGGCCCTGCAGAAGTGCCCGAGGG
Source organism: Bos grunniens (assembly GCF_055505025.1). NCBI lineage: Eukaryota > Metazoa > Chordata > Mammalia > Artiodactyla > Bovidae > Bos > Bos grunniens. Next base: position 61,673,813 of record NC_141175.1, on the reverse strand, counting down.
AACCAGGGAACAACCCCCCCCCCCACCAACCTGGCCATTCTCCCCAGAGCTTCAACCTTCAACCTGAGCTTCTCCACTTTTCTATTTGATGGACAAGCTCTCTGAGTCAGATTGTGTTTGAAGGAGCATTTCGCTGACTGAAAACTCCTTCAAGTTGCCGCCTTGGCATTGACAATGTCACTGAAGGAATCGGATGGCACACACACCACTAGTCTTTGGCTCATCAACCACACTGTTCGAGCTGCGCTTGCCTCTGGCTCATCAAGAATTGCACTGATAATCAGAATGCATTTAGACAGGAGATGCCTCTGGCACTGTGGCCCAAGATGTCCATCTCCATGGCAATGGTGAGAAACAGAGAACCAATTATTAAACAGTCACAGTTACACATGGAATTATTTGAGATTCATCCTGGGGGCAAGTGGTTAACAGTGTAATTATTTGAGATTCATCCTTGGGGCAAATGGTTAACACTGTAAAGTTGTGAAGAGGAATAAGTATGCTCAGTTTTTATTTTCCTCTTTGACTCAGTCATTTCTGCCTGGAGGGAAGAGTCATTAAGGCTCAGCTTTGGTCATCAAGGCTTCGAACAATCATTCTGGGCAGGAATATTTGCTAGGCACATTAGGTGACACCCCACAATTCATGTTGTTGAGCACAGACTTTTTAAAAACTATTGTGTTAAGAGGTTTATCACATCCAACCCAGGCATTATAATCAGTTGGTAAGGACTGTTGCTGAAGCTGAAGCTCCTATACTTTGGCCACCTGATGGCAATAGCCGACTCACTGGAAAAGACGCTGATGCTGGGAAAGAATGATGGCTGGAGGAGAAGAGAGCAGCAGAGGATGACATGGTTGGATGGCATCACCGACTCAGTGGACATGAGTCTGAGCAAGCTCAGGGAGATAGGGAAGAACAGGGAAGCCTGGTGTGCTGCAGTCAGTGGGGTCACAAAGAGTCGGACATGACTGAGCCACTGAACTACAGCAATGACAAGTGCCGTGTATCGTAAGTACACCCTGGGAGGCTGGGAATGGTAGAAATGGGTTCCTAAGATATTCTTGGTACCCTGTCTGCTGGTTATGATCACACTACCTGCCAACCTCTCTGTTCTCAGGACAGAGGCACAGGAGATGTAGGGAAACGTTTTACAGCTCTGCCTTTGTGGGAAGAAACCACTGATTCAGATCTATTTTAGAGGTAAGTTAGAGGAAAATTCTCGCATGTATTTTTTTTTCTTTTGCAAACAACCTTATAGAGAGTTAACAAATCTCCTTGCTTAATTTTGTTCTCTTCATTTGTTCTTAGGGAGGGATTACAGCTGGGTCTGTCCCTGGGCATGGCTTGATAACTACTGTGTTCTTAGATTTCATACCAGACTGAATCAAGGACACATAAGGACTAGATAAATGGTCTCCCATGAAAGGAGAGATCTCAGATGCGACCTTAGAGATGGCACGCTTGGAGCTGAAGGAACTATCTTGTCCCAGAGGTTCCTTTAGGTTCATGTGGGGATAGATTGTGCTGTGATCTGGAAGTGATCCCTGATCTGAAAACGCTATTGTTTTCCCCAAATCTTAGAATCAAACATTTCAAAGCATGAGACAAGTTTTGAGAGCATCTGAGTGAGACCTTTCTTCCTATAAAAGAGGAAACTGATACCTAGAGAGACTTGCCAGGCGGGAGGAGGCCACACAGCCCAGACAGGCCCAGCCTGGCTAGTGACCCAGGACTGGAGCTGGGCTCTGACTGAAAAGCCAGACTTAAGGGCCTGGGGCAGAAGAACCTATCCTCTCACTTGTAGGCTGAGGTACTGACAGGTTGCATTCTCTTATCCTCCTTTAAGAAAAAATTAAGTAAGAATGTAAGGAAGTCAACTGTAGAATTTTAATCAGTAAAGGGATAGTTTGGAGGAGTATCTGTGAGTGCTAATTAGACATGAGCACCTCCCACACCAAGACAGCCTCCCCTCCTCCCCAGCAGCTACCACTGGAAATGTAGGGTCAGCAAACCGGCTGGTGACTTCCTCAACACATGCCAGGCCTGAGGACACTGCAGTGCCACAGGCCATGCACTTAACAACAGAATTTCATGAAAGTGGTCATTCCTGCCAGGGCTGCTCATTGCTCAAGGAAAATGAAAGCATTAGTCACTCAGTTGTGTCCGACTCTTTGCAACTCCGTGGACTGTAGCCCACCAGGCTCCTCTGTCCATGGGATTCTTCAGGCCAGAATACTGGAGTGGGTTGCCATTTCCTTCTCCAGGAGATCTTCATGACCCAGGAATCAAACTGGGGTCTCCTACACTGCAGGCAGATTCTTTACCATCTGAGTCACAGGGACGCCCTATTGCTCAGGGAAGGGGTTTCCACCCTCAGGAAGAGGGAAGTTTTGGCTCACGGATGTGAGGGCTCCTGTGAGGTTACATGTTTGTAGCACAGTCACTCTGTCTGGGGAGGGGTGGTCAAAAATCGTGCCCCAACCTGGTTGTGAATTTGGACACGGCCACCAATGAGCTGTGGGATTTGTCCTGGAGTCAGCTCCCTCACTGTAAAAAGTGGCTTACAATCCCCTCACTACACATCACACACATACACCCCCTCTTGTACATATCCCCTACACACATCATACACACACACCACACACATACAGACACCATACACACACACACCACACAGCACTCACACATGCCACATATCATACATACATACACGCCACACACATACACGCACCACACAATATACATACACCATACATACACCACACACATACACACACACTACACAATACACACACCATGCACACACACCACACACATACACACACACTACACAATACACACACCATGCACACACACCACCAACTTATACACAAACCACACACATACACACACATATACAACACGCCCATACAAACCACACACACCTCACACAGATACACACACATACACACACCAAACACACACACCACACACATACATCACATACATGCCTTCACACACACACCAGATACACACACCACACACATACATCACATACATGCCTTCACACACACACCAGATACACACATCACACACATACACACAGTACGCACCCCACGCATGGGGCCATGAGATTATATGCAGAATATGTAGCCTGCAGAAGGAACCTGATAAATGTTCTTTTATTCTTTTTACTTTTTAATTGGAGGATAATTGCTTTATAATGTTGTGTTCATTTCTGCTGCATGTATTAGCTCTATGAATACATATATACCCTCCCTCTAGAGCCTCCATTCCACCCATCCCTATATCACCCCTCTAGGTCATTGCAGAGCACGAGCTGAGCTCCTTGTTCTATACAGCAGCTTCCCACTAGCTGTCTCTTTTACACGTGGTCATGTATAACATCTTATGTTCTCAATTCCATCAATTACATTCTCATCTTACGTCCTCTCCTTACGTCACTGTGTCCACAAGTCTGTTCTCTGCTTCTGTGTCTCTACTCCTGCCCTGCAAATAAATTCCTCAGTACCGTTTTACTAGATTTCACATATACGCATTAATATACAATATTTGTTTTTCTCTTTCTGACTTACTTCACTCTGTGTGACAGGCTCTAAGTTCATGCACCTCACCACAACTGACTCACATTTGGAACTTGATAAACATTTCATCTCCCCTCTTTCAAACAATTTTTTTAAGCTTACATCTTTTCATTAATAAAAAGAGAATATTAGCACCTCACTTTTCATGACTGAATTTCCCAGGTGGCACTAGAAGAATCCACCTGCCAATGCAGGAGACACGGATTCAATCCCTGGGTCGGGAGGATCCCCCGGAGAAGGAAATAGCAGCCCACTCCAATATTCCTGCCTGAGAAATCCCATGCACAGAGGAGCCTGGCTGCCTATAGTCCACGGGGTCACAAAGAGTCAGACGCAACTGAGCACACAGCACAGACTTTCATGATATATTCTGCCCTAAGCTTTAACCCAGAGATGTCTTTTTTTGCTTAAACAGCACTTTGGCAAAAGGAGACCTACATCAGAATTACTGACAAATATTGACTTTTCTGGTGTGTCAGATGCCTTTACCATAAAATGCACGTAAATATAATAAACCATGAAAATACAGCTGGGAATAGTGTGAGAATCGCGTTGGATACAGAGGTGTGTGTGTATGTTTAGGACCCGTGACAGCTTTCATCTGTGTGTATCCTCCTAAAGCCCCTCGAAACATTCGCTTGTCACCTGTCCTTCTCTGTGACACGGCCGTCAGCAGAGCATCTCCCGGAGGGGCAGGCTGAAGTCGGTGTGGCTTCTGCCCCCGGAGTTACTCTGCTCAAATAAATCAACCCACATGAAGAATGGATGTGAGTATGTCTATGAGATAACTTTCTCAATGAAGTGTGTGTACACCCCTCGGAGAATCCGGCACCTGTGCTCTACTGAATCTTTGGTCTGTGTTTTCAACACTCTTGGTTGTTTATTCAATAGTCCCTCCTCAGCCCCTTCTTCTTGCTGGTGGTGATCACTTCTCATCATGGAGCCTGAAAACACCAGACATTCGTTCCCTACCCTCTCTGTGGCCAGGTCATGGGCCTGAGAGCCAATTGAGCCCAATGGACAAGAGGGTACGTGTACTGAGGCCTTGCTGAGAAAACCAGGCAGGTGAGAAGAACCTTCTTCCCTGTCTTTGGTGTGAAGGTGGCCCCTGGGCCAGTGGCTGTCGTGTGGTGGGCTCTGAATGTGGGGGTTTTATGGGCGGGCAGCAAGGATAAAAGTCAACCTTATGAGGCATCAGAGAAGACCCTGAGCCTCCAGAATTTTGTGTGAGATAATAATGGAGAGCAAGGAGATCAAACAAGTCAGTCCTAAAAGAAATCAGTCCTGAATATTCATTGGAAGGACTGGTGCTGAAACTGATGTGCCAGTCTTTTGGCCACCTGATGCAAATAGCCAACTCAGTGGAAAAGACCCTGATGCTGAGAAAGATTGAGGGCAAGAGGAGAAGCGGGTGACAGAAGATGAGATGGTTAGATGGCATTACCAATTCAATGGACATGAGTTTGAGCAAGCTCCAGGAGTTGGTAATGGACAGGAAAGCCTGGTATGCTGCAGTCCATGGGGTCACAAAGAGTTGACACCACTTAGTGACTGAACAACAACAATAAATAATGAACTTTATTGTAAGCCCCTAGAAATGGAATATCTTATTAATGGCTGAAAGCATCCAGAATGGTGGGCTTGTTGTCCAAACCCACCCTAGGTTCTGTATGCCTTGGCTTCTGTTTCACACGTTTATCCAGCATCTTCAGGTGAGAGTCTGTGAAGTTGGTTGTAGAGGCTAGTAGGTTGTAGATAATCTTCATGTTCATGTCTGGAGTGGAAAAGGGCTTGGCCTAAGCAGTTAGTGACAGGACTTCCCTGGCAGTCCAGTGGTTAAGATTTCACCTTCCAATGCACAGGGTTCAGGTTCCATCCCTAATCAGGGAGCTAGGATCCAACATGCCTCTCGGCCAGAACATAAAAAATATTGTAACAAATTCCATAAACATTTTTAAAATGATCCAGATCAAAAAAAAATCTTAACTATTCCTTTCCTCCCCACCCCTACCCCTGGCAACCATAAGTTTCTTTTCTGAGTCTCTTTCTGTTTTGTAAGTTCATTTGTATCATTTCTTTTTAGGTTCCACATACAAGGGATGTTGAGTTTGGGATGGTCATGTGCACGATACTATATTTAAAATGGATAACCAACAAGAACCTACTGTACAGCACAGGGAACTCTGCTCAATGTTACGTGGCAGCGTAGATGGGAGGGGGTTGGGGGAGAATGGACACATGTATATGTATCGCTGAGTACCTTTGCTGTTCACCTGAGCTATCATAACATTGTTAATCGGCTATGTTCCTAGTCACTCAGTTGTGTCCGACTCTTTACGACCCCATGGAATGTAGCCTGCCAGGCTCCTTTGCCCATGAGGATTCTCCAGGCAAGAATACTGGAGTGGGTTGCCATGCCCTCCTCCAGGGGATCTTCCCAACCCAGGGATCGTACCCAGGTCTCCCGCATTGCAGGCAAATTCTTTACCATCTGGGATTCTTTACCCAACAGGGAAACCCAATCAGCTATACCCCCCAATACAAAATAAAAAGTTCAAAAGAAAAATAAATCTTAAAAAAACATTAGTGACTGTGAAATAGCACAGTGGTAAATATTTCTTTCTCAGTCATAGTCTCTGCTCTTGTTTCCTAGTCTGCGTATGTTGAATAGCTTCAGTGTTTCTCTGAAATTCAGCACCACGTGCAGACACTCCCTAGCAGCTGCATGTTTCATTTGTCACATATACCGTGAATGCCTGTGGATGCCAGCCCACGTTCTAGATCCTGGGACACATGGATGAATAGGTCAGAGCCATTGCCCTTGGGGACTCATAAGTTGGTGGGGAGACCCAGAGACAAATAGACGACACCGCTAAAACCAGACTCTTATCAGCTCGGGTCTTGGCAGGAAACAGATGGCCCAATCATAAAGTCTAAGTGAAGTGAGTTTAATTAAATAGCTATTCAGGGGGTGTGGAGGGGTTTCCTGTGGTGACTGGCATCTGGGGAGCTGATGGGTCAGCAGAGGGAGTGTGGAGTGAGGCCCTAAGAGAACTGGAAGCCAGAGACCCTTGGCTACTGCCCACCGTCCTCCCTTGCTGACCCCAGAGCTAACCAGAGGTCAAGAAGCCAGGGGACAAGCAAAGGAGTCTAGAAAGCTTAGATCCTGGGATTCAAAGCACAGTGGAGGCAGAAAATGGGACCATGTGGTGGGGCACCTGCAAATAACCAGCAGAGAAGAGAATTGGCTTTGTCCCAGGGCCTTTGACCATGATAACCACCTCTCTCTCTTCCTCCACCCTGAGCCTTCTTCATTCATCTCTTGGAGAACTATACCCCAGGCCTTGCTGGAAAAGGCCATTGAAAGAGGTGCAGAAAAACCACTTGGGTCTCAGGGACTACAGAACTGCATGTGCATCACCAGCTCAAGCTTAATTAAAAATTCACAGGGTTGAGAGCCTGCAGCCAGGCTAAGGGGAAACAGAGAGGATTAAAGAGGTTTCATCGTAGAAATTGAGCACGGCTTCTAGGACGGCTGGGGCACTGGGAGATGAGACAGTACTTAACCTGCTTTAGCTTCAGCCCAGGGATCCTGGGCAGGACGTGCTGGAGAATGGAGACCTTCATCTCACCAACTGAGAGCACACGTCCTGAGGAATGAGAACATTTAACTTTTAATGAACTCAAATCTCTTTCATCAAATCTGTAATGAATCCTCATGCTGCCCAGACTAACACTGGAATTTTTATTCATTAATTCTAATTATGATCCATATGTCCTACCCTCGAAACACACTCTTACCTTTTTTTCTGTTCTTTTTTTTTTTTTTTTTTTGCAGCAATAGACCAGTCCTGTGACTGGAGAGCAGTGGTTTCCCAACGGAACGTTAAGTTCCTCAGAGTGAGGTCTGTAGGTCCCTGGAAGGAGGGAGGAGCCCTTGAAGGTTCACTCCACCCCAGCCTGAAGTCAGGATGCCCACACCTGACTCACCTGCCCCATCTGAGTCCTCACCCTGGCCCCTGAGTGCCCTTGGAGAGCAATGTCCCTATCATTCCTAACTTAGCTATCTGGGGCTTTTCCATCCCAATAATGTACCTTTTTATTCAGTCACTGAGTCGTGCCCAACTCTGCAACCCCCATGGACTGCAGCAAGCCAGGCTTCCCTGTTCTTCACCATCGCCCACAGTTTGCTCAAACTCATGTCCATAGAGTTGGTGATGCCATCCAACCATCTCATCCTCCCTCTGTCATCCTCTTCTCTTGCCCTCAATCTTTCCCAACATCAGAGTCTTTTCCAATGAGTTGGCTTTTCACATCAGGTAGCCAAAGTATTGGAGCTTCAGCTTCAGTATCAGTCCTTCCAATAGATATTCAGGCTTGATTTCCTTTAGGATTGACTAGTTTCATCTCCTCGTAGTCTAAGGGACTCTCAAGAGTCTTCTCCAGCACAAATTACCTATGTGCAATTTTAAAGTCCTGCGGGGGTTCTACAAACTTTTATGAAGAGCGACGGAGCCTCTGAGCACACTCTGCTCTTGGGAGGCAGCCCACCTGCACCAGTTGAGCATATCCCTGGTTTTTTCCTTTTCTGTCTCCAGAAAACACGCTTCTGCTCCTCTTCCCAGAGTCTCCCATTTAGGCGTTGCCTTGGGGCTCCCCTGCCTGAGATGCCAAGTCTGTCCTCAAACAGCGCTCCCCCTCACTCGCTGTGCCCCTGCCTCACTCATACATGTTTCCTGGCTTCCCATCCTCTCAGCATCAATAAAGTTTCCACATAATTTGGTTACAGCAGTTCAGTGTTTACAGAACGATGCTCGTAAATGCTGTTCACAGCTGAGTCACAGTGCAAGCTATTTGTTTTTTTTGTTTCTTACACAACATTTTCTTTGCAGCTTACCGTTGTACCAGGGTTGTGTGTGTGTGTATATTTAACTATTTATTACTACCATACTTTCAAACTCTGAAATTTATTAGTGTAAATCTCCTGTTTCTATAGCCAAACATGTCAGGGTGTCTGTCCACTCTTCCCAAGGAAATGCCCTGTCCTGCCCTTGTTTTCTGAATCCCAATTCTTCTTCTATGGTTCCCTCCCCCATTTTAGAGGCTATACCCTGAAGCTGCTTCCTAACAAATTTCCGCAAATCTCACACATCCTAACAAGTCTGTATTCCATCCAGACACTTGGTTGATTTTCTGGCTGGAGACAGAATTTGAGGATCAGAATCATTTCTCCTTGGAATTTTGAAAGCTCTGCTTCATTGTCTCCCGCCTTCCAGGCCTGGTACAAGGATGGGCAATTAGTGCCATTCTGTCCTGAAATCTTGACCTGTGAATGGCTGGTTCACCCCTGGAAGTGTTTAGGGTCTCCTCCTTCATGGGGTCCTAAAATTCTGCAGTGATGTCCTTGGACTGGCTCATTTTCAGACTTCAGGCAGGGTCCAAGGTGGACCCTTTTAATCTAGAAAATATTATCCTTCTAGGAAAGCCTCCTCTCAGGTTCTAGGAAACTCTTCTTTGTTATTTCTTAAATAATTTCCTTCTCACTGTATCCTGTTTTCATTCCTGTGATTTGCTGGTTGTTGTTGTTAAGTCCTTCAGTCGTATCCAACTCTTTGTGACCCCATGGACTGTAGCCCACCAGGCTCCTCTGTCCATGGGATTTCCCAGCCAGGAATACTGTAGTGGGTTGCCATTTCCCTCTCCTGGGAATCTTCCCAACCCAGGGATTGAACCTGTGTCTCATGTCTCCTGCATTGACAGGCGGGATTTTTTTACCATTAGAGTCACCTGGTAATTGGACAGTAATTAAGTAAATCTTTTAGTAAAAATGACACTCCGGAGGCCCCATTACCAAGCACGTTTTCCCTGATGTCACCCAGGATCCAGTTTCAAAAGCCCCACTCTCTGGGGGGTGGTGGGTGTTGTTGTTCAGTCATTCAGTTGCCCAGTCACGTCCGACTCTTGGTGACCTCATGGACTGCAGCTCTCCAGTCCTTCGTGGGGTGTTGGTACTTTTCCCCAAAGCCTCCCACCTTCCACTTAAACCAAACAGCAGGGGAGCTATTTCCCAGGGATGTTATAAACTCAAGTTTCCCCTGTACTTTGAGATCCAAGAGTAAAGGAACCCTGAACCTCCAAGGTCATTATTATTGGTTTCTGTTAGAAACACACCATGCCTGTTAAGTAAGTTTCTAAAAATATGGGGCTGGGGCCAGGGGCACTTGGCTGGCAGGTCTCTGTTTGCTGAAGGAGATGGTAACTTACTTTGGCTTGGCTTTTGGAAGGAGTGTGTGTGCCAGGTAAGAACAAGGTACCATTATGAAGAGAAGAGTGACCTCACTGCTCAGAGACTAGAGGAGACCACACCTGGAGGACCATTCTGTTTCTGGAAGCTTAGTTACAGAACGATGAGGTGAAGACTGGAGGGCTGCCAGGAGAGTAGAAAACAAGAAAGAGATGCAGGAAATTAAAGCTGCTGGAGTATGAAAAAAAAAATCTCAGGAAAGCACCCATTCCCATGTTGATAATTCAACATTATTTAGCAAGAGTTTACCTGGAGAAGGAAATGGCAATCCACTCCAGTATTCTTGCCTGGGCAATCCTATGGACAGAGGAGCCTGGTGGGCTACAGTTCAGGGGGGCTGCAAAGAGTCAGACATGACTGAGAGTCTGAGCACAAGCTAGGGTTCAACAGGGGTAAGACTTGACATTTTAGAGAATTCAGAGTGAATAAAAGCCAGAACCCTTCCAATATAGAAAATAAGGGGCCAGAGCAGCTGTCATTTGCAATCACCCCAAATTTTCCTAGTTATTCTGTACACAGAGGAGCAGCATGTTGCTTCATAAGAAATACTGATTCATCTCCTGAGCTCCTGTTATATAAACATGGCGTCATCAGGCCAGATAAACAGACAGTAAACAAGACAGAGCTCACTCCTGTCTTCCACCTACAGAAGACTTCAACTGAATAACAAAGCGACGCCTAATACAAATGACATTGTGAAATCAGTCCCTGTCCCCTAGAAGAGGTGCTGTGAAATGCCAAAGTCTAAACACAGCAGAAAGAAGGCTGCAAAGAAAAGTCAGTTCTCTGAGCAGAAGGCTATCTTTCTGGGATTCAAAAACAATCATATACATGCAGTCATGGGATATTTTATTTTAAGATTATTTTGTGTGTGGACCATTTTTTTTGAGTCTTTGTTGAATTTCTTACAATATTGCTTCTGTTTTTGTTTTTATTTTATTTTCTCTTTATTACTATGTTCTGTTTTCTTTGGGTTAAAATTTATTATTATTATTATTATTTATTTTCTTTTTGGCTGTGCTGGGTCTTTGTTGCTGCACGGGCTTTTCTCTAGTTGTGGTGAATGGGGAATACTCTTGTGGTGCTTGGGCTTCTCATTGCAGTGGCTCCTCTTGTTGCAGAGCGCGGACTCTGGGGTACACAGACTTCAGTAGTTGCGTGCTGGGATTGTGAGATCCTGTTTTCAATCCATTAGCACCTTGGCTTCCTATGAGCAACCACAGACCACTAAAGATGCCCAATGGGCCCTACTAGTGGAGGATTAATGGGACATTTTGTTAGTGAACCGCCGATGGACATAGTGATGCTGCTTACTGTGAACAAGTCTTCTTCCAGGTGAGTTCTCTTGTCTATATTTGAGGCACCCCCTACCCACACATTCATCCTTAAAACTGTCTATCTTTCTGGGCTGAGATTATTCCTACTTGGAAAGGAACAACCTGAGCCCATCCAGGTGAATGGATTAACTGCAACCTTAAAGGAACCCACATCTTTGGCTTCATGTAGTCACCATCTCTTGGACAGCAAGGGGATCAAACCAGTCAATCCTAAAGGAAATCAACCCTGAATATTCATTGTAAGGACTGATGCTGAAGCTGAAGCTCCAATTTTTTTTTTAATTTAATTTTATTTTTTAACTATACAATATTGTATTGGTTTTGCCATATATCAACATGAATCTGCCACAGGTATACACGTGTTCCCCATCCTGAACCCTCCTCCCTCCTCCCTCCCCATACCATCCCTCTGGGTCGTCCCAGTGCACCAGCCCCAAGCATCCAGTATCGTGCATCAAACCTGGACTGGCGACTCGTTTCATATATGATACACATGTTTCAGTGCCATTCTCCCAAATCATCCCACCCTTTCCCTCTCCCATAGAGTCCAAAAGACCGTTCTATACATCAGTGTCTCTTTTGCTGTCTCGTATACAGGGTTATTGTTACCATCTTTCTAAATTTCATATATATGCGTTGCTGCTGCTGCTGCTGCTGCTGCTAAGTCGCTTCAGTTGTGTCCGACTCTGTGCAACCCCATAGACGGCCTCCTACCAGGCTCCTCTGTCCCTGGGATTCTCCAGGCAAGAAAACTGGAGTGGGTTGCCATTTCCTTCTCCAATGCATGAAAGTGAAAAGTGAAAGGAAAGTCGCTCAGTTGTGTCTGACTCTAGCGATCCCATGGACTGCAGCCCACCAGGCTCCTCGGTCCATGGTATTTTCCAGGCAAGAGTACTGGAGTGGGGTGCCATTGCCTTAGTATACTGTATTGGTGTTTTTCTTTCTGGCTTACTTCACTCTGTATAATAGGCTCCAGTTTCATCCACCTCATTAGAACTGATTCAAATGTATTCTTTTTAATGGCTGAGTAATACTCCATTGTGTATATGTACCACAGCTTTCTTATCCATTCGTCTGCTGACGGACATCTAGGTTGCTTCCATGTCCTGGATATTATAAACAGTGCTGCAATGAACAATGGGGTACACGTGTCTCTTTCAATTCTGGTTTCCTCAGTGTGTATGCCCAGCAGTGGGATTGCTGGGTCATAAAGCAGTTCTATTTCCAGTTTTTTAAGGCATCTCCACACTGTTCTCCATAGTGGCTGTACTAGTTTGCATTCCCACCAACAGTGTAAGAGGGTTCCCTTTTCTCCACACCCTCTCCAGCGTTTATTGCTTGTAGACTTTTGGATAGCAGCCATTCTGACTGGCATGAAATGGTACCTCATGGTGGTTTTGATTTGCATTTCTCTGATAATGAAGCTGCAATATTTTGATATGAAGGGCTGACTCATTGGGAAAGACCCTGATGCTGGGAAAGATCAAGGCCTGGAGAAGAAGGGGGTGGCAGAGGATGAGATTTTGGATCTCATCACCCACTCTTTGGACATGAGTTTGAGCAAACTCCAAGACACAGAGAAGGACAGGGAAACCTGGCACGCTGCAGTGCATGGGGTCGCAAAGGGTCGGATGTGACTTAGCAACTGAACAACAACAACACAGTCACCATACAGGGTTACATGTGTGACGAAACGCACCAGTCATCTCAGAGTGGGGACTTGGCCCAGATAGCAGCGTGGCCTCCATCTGTCAGCATCACACAATAGATCCAGAGATGTGGTTGGTGGGGGCTGCTGGCAGGAGGCACAGGAAGTTCAAACCAGGAAAGACCAGGCAGTTACAGCCTTGGAGGAGGGTGGTGGATCTTACCTGTGCCTGTAGTTGGGAAGCAGTATCTGTTGCAAGGCAAGGCTGCAAACCAGCCAGTCAGAGAGAAAGAGGCCAAGTCCACAAAAAGAAGGGTGTAAGTCAGCAACCGTTAAAACCCTGGGAAAAGGAGTTTAAAATCTGACGGGAGCACCAGAGACCCAGAGGGGTCAGGGCTGCTGGCCGTGGAGGAAACACAAGTAGCTTCGGCTCCTGGTCTGTCCTTCCAGCCAGGGAACCGATCATGGGCAAGTTCTGTTCCATGTGCTCTGCGACCCCAGGAGGCCTCCCCACCTGGCAAGAGGTGCAAGAGGCAGACCCCAGGTGTGGGATGCAGGCCTGAAGGGGGCCTGAGCCTGGAGCTCCAGGTGTGTTCTCTCGCCTGTCCTCAGACACGTGAACGGAGGAGATGCACAGGTGAATGCACACAGGGGAACACGCGCTTCCATAGGTCAGGGAGGCCTGGGGAGCTCGTGCTTCTGCATATGAAACAAAATGTTAAAGCAAATAGAAGCCGCAGCTCCTTGTGCTAGGGAGCATCTCACAGGAATGAATCGCGGATACCTCAATAGTTAGTTACGAACGGACTTGGTCTCAGTTCTTCATGACCTCTAGTGGCAGGAGAGCGGGCTTGCTGTCTCTCCAGGTGCTCTGGCTCCACGTCTGCCTCATTATTTTCCCAAATCCCTTGTGTCCACCCAGCTGTCCAGCCCCACAGCCACTGCCCCGCCCGGGCCTCCCATGGCTGAGTGTGACATCAGCCCAGAGCCCCTGGGGATGGACTGTGTTATGAGTCACAGGCTTTCTGTTTCCTTTCTGAAATCAAAACATTGCCAGTTCCCAAGTACAATAGCCCCCTGGCGTTAGCTGAGGCAAGGGCCCGCTGTATGGCCACTGTTGGTCTCCCACCTGAGGCTCCTTGAGAAAAAGTTCGAGTTTGCTCCTGGAAGAGAATTTTTCTCTCTCTCCCACTTTGGCTTCTCTTTATCTCTCTGGCTGCCCCCTCTCTTCCTTTTATTACCCCTTCTCTTCCCCTCCTGATGCCGTTCTCCCCCTCACAGCCTCCTGACACCTACTACTGGGTGTGTAGGGAATGGCATAAACCTTGCCTGTCCCATGCAGCCCTCTTGTGACCATGAGGAGAGCCAGACTTTGGTTGAAGTGCACACCGAGGCTGGCAGAGCAGAGAAGTAGGAAGAAGTCAGGTCTGTGGGGGCATCTTTGAGCTGCGGGTCTTGCCAAGCCTGGACCTGCCCTCCATCTGAACTTGCCTCGTGTGTGATGATAAACTTCCTTATTGTTCAGACCAGTCTGAACCAGTCTCTTTAGTTTTCCTTCTAAAGCACAGATTTTATCATTGTATACCCAATGTGGCGTGTTCTCCATCACCTTCAGGATACAGTGCTTCCTCCTCAGCTCAGCTTGGGGCAGAGACCCTACCCACCCCAAAACTCACTGTCTTCCCAAAACTCACTTCTCCAGCAACTAGGAGCCACTCAAAGCTCCTCAAGCTTCCATGCCTTTGGGGAGGATACTTTCTGCTGCAGTGTGCTCTCTCTATTGTCAATCCAATACATACTCTGCCTTCCAGATTCAAAGCTTCTCTGAGCACCTCTTCCTGATCCACTGGCTGCAGGATAGTGGAGGGATTGAGAGAACAGACTGGGTTGGGTGAGTGGAGAGGACACTGCCAAGAAAAGGGAGGGTATGATGAGACAGAGGAAAGACAGAAACTTACTCTGATCAGAGCATTGGAGGCCCTGGATCAAGCCTTACATGAAGGCAACATTCCTTCAGACTTTAAGAAATTCTTGTGAGTTTTTACATTTCCTATATTGTTTAGGTTATGTTTTGCCACTAAAAGCATTCCATATAGTTTTCCCAAATTCAAGTTTTTAATTATGCTTTGTCTAACAGCTTTCAAGGTCGAGGGCCAAAAATGGTTTGGTTTTCTGTTCCCTGTATTAGAAGATACCCACTGCTAATCTGTTCAAGTTAAATCAGCTTCTCACTTTTGCAAGTTTATATATATGTATATATACTTCAAAAATTCTGCCAATTAACATGGGTTGTTCAAGGAAATGCTGAATTCTAGACAGTCACAAGTTTGGCTGTTTCTCTTAAGGACAAAATTGAGTGCCTGATCAGTGTGTCATATTTAAATTGCACTGAGGGCACAGAATAAAAATACTGAAATTATACTCACTTTATAAAAGTACCAATTTTTGATGTAAAATGCATAGTTTCTCAATGATCTAATTTTTTCCAGCAGGATCAAGGGTTGCACATCTGTTAAGGTCATGTGCTTCCTTCTTTCAGCAGGTTTCATTCCAACCACTCCCCCTCCTCCATGAGCAAGGTCTTTCCAGACTAATTTGCAACCTGGGCTTCTGTGGCTTCACCTTGGAGTTTCACTCAAAGCAGCAAAGTCCTAGCCCAGGGAAATAGTGTGAGAGGTTGGAGGCAGGTTGAGATCTGGCAGGGGAGGAAGAGGCTTTGCAGGGCCCTAATCTCCCTCTGTGAAAGAGAAATAGATTTAAGGGCCTAGATCTGATACATAGAGTGCCTGGTGAACCATGGACTGAGGTTCGTGACCTTGTACAGGAGACAGGGATCAAGACCATCCCCATGGAAAAGAAATGCAAAAAAGCAAAATGGCTGTCTGGGGAGGCCTTACAAATAGCTGTGAAAAGAAGAGAAGTGAAAAGCAAAGGAGAAAAGGAAAGATATAAACATCTGAATGCAGAGTTCCAAAGAATAGCAAGGAGAGATAAGAAAGCCTTCCTCAGTGATCAATGCAAAGAAATAGAGGAAAAGAACAGAATGGGAAAGACTAGAGATCTCTTCAAGAAAATTAGAGATACCAAGGGAACATTTCATGCAAAGATGGGCTCGATAAAGGACAGAAATGGTATGGACCTAACAGAGGCAGAAGATATTAAGAAGAGGTGGCAAGAATACACAGAAGAACTGTACAAAAAAGATCTTCACAACCCAGATAATCACGATGGTGTGATCACTGACCTAGAGCCAGACATCCTGGAATGTGAAGTCAAGTGGGCCTTAGAAAGCATCACTACGAACAAAGCTAGTGGAGGTGATGGAATTCCAGTTAAGCTATTTCAAATCCTGAAAGATGATGCTGTGAAAGTGCTGCACTCAATATGCCAGCAAATTTGGAAAACTCAGCAGTGGCCACAGGACTGAAAAAGGTCAGTTTTCATTCCAATCCCAAAGAAAGGCAATGCCAAAGAATGCTCAAACTACCGCACAACTGCACTCATCTCACACGCTAGTAAAGTAATACTCAAAATTCTCCAAGCCAGGCTTCAGCAATACACGAACCATGAGCTTCCAGATGTTCAAGCTAGTTTTAGAAAAGACAGAGGAACCAGAGATCAAACTGCCAACATCCTTTGGATCATCAAAAAAGCAAGAGAGTTCCAGAAAAACATCTATTTCTGCTTTATTGACTATGCCAAAGCGTTTGACTGTGTGGATCACAATAAACTGTGGGAAATTCTGAAAGAGATGGGAATACCAGACGACCTGACCTGCCTCCTGAGAAATCTGTATGCAGGTCAGGAAGCAACAGTTAGAACTGTTCCAAACAGACTGGTTCCAAATAGGAAAAGGAGTACGTCAAGGCTGTATATTGTCACCCTGCTTATTTAACTTCTATGCAGAGTACATCATGAGAAACGCTGGGCTGGAAGAAGCACAAGCTGGAATCAAGATTGTGGGAGAAATATCAATCACCTCAGATATGCAGATGACACCACCCTTATGACAGAAAGTGAAGAGGAACTAAAAAGCCTCTTGATGAAAGTGAAAGACAAGAGTGAAAAAGTTGGCTTAAAGCTCAACATTCAGAAAACTAAGATCATGGCATCTGGTCCCATCACTTCATGGGAAATAGATGGAGAAACAGTGGAAACAGTGTCAGACTTTATTTTTTGGGGCTCCAAAATCACTG
Source organism: Bos grunniens (assembly GCF_055505025.1). Classification (NCBI taxonomy): domain Eukaryota; kingdom Metazoa; phylum Chordata; class Mammalia; order Artiodactyla; family Bovidae; genus Bos; species Bos grunniens. The sequence continues at coordinate 61,656,741 of NC_141175.1, read as the reverse complement.
CAGATGGTGTTTGCAGCCATGAAATTAAAAGGCACTTACTCCTTGGAAGGAAAGTCATGACCAACCTAGATAGCATATTCAAAAGCAGAGACATTACTTTGTCAACAAAGGTCCATCTAGTCAAGGCTATGGTTTTTCCAGTGGTCATGTATGGATGTGAGAGTTGGACTATAAAGAAAGCTGAGCACCAAAGAATTGATGCTTTTGAACTGTGGTGTTGGAGAAGACTCTTGAGAGTCCCTTGGACTGCAAGGAGATCCAACTATTCCACACTGAAGGAGATCAGCCCTGGGTGTTCTTTGGAAGGAATGATGCTAAAGCTGAAACTCCAATACTTTGGCCACCTCATGCGAAGAGTTGACTCATTGGAAAAGACTCTGATGCTGGGAGGGATTGGGGGCAGGAGGAAAGAGGGATGACAGAGGATGAGATGGCTGGATGGCATCACCGACTCAATGGACGTGAGTCTGAGTGAACTCCGGGAGATGGCGATGGACAGGGAGGCCTGGTGTGCTGCGATTCATGGGGTCGCAAAGAGTCAGACACGACTGAGCAACTGAACTGAACTGAATCTCCCTCCCCCTTCCTCCTCCTTCCCTGGTCCTGCTGAGTAAGTCACCAGCACAGACATGCTAACCTCACATCCCGCTTGGAAAGCACATAAAGAAAAAGACACGAGCTGTTCTAAGAGGCTATGATTTGGCAGTGTCACTAAACAGTTTCTTAGTTGACTACTCCACAGCATCAGCTTCCCAGGTGCCGAAGGTGGGACTGAGGAAGGTAGCTGGCCCATCAGGCTCCCAGCGCAGAGCCGCAGTGATGATGGGGTCTGTCTGACACAATCCCTCTCTGGTCACAAGTGAAGTGCAGCACAGAACTGCAGTGACAATGTCCATCTGACACAATCACTCTCTGGTCACAAGTGAGGGAAGCATGACCCAAGAAAAATAAAAGAGGAATTTGGAGCTTGTGTGTCTAAAAGGGGGATGGCTGTAGGCATGGCTGGATCCAGGCAATCAACAGATGCTCCAAGCCAACACTGGCACCTGAGGAACTTGTCAGAAAACAACACTTCTCTTTCTCTGTAGTTTTGGCAAACACTGGTGCCTTTGTTTAGCTCTCAGGGAGATGACTTGGCCCTGTCCACCTGTGAATAGCTGTGATATTCTTGAAGTTACTAGCACACACCCCTGCCTGAAGCGCTAGGGCTTCCCTGGTGGCTCAGATGGTAAAGAACCCACCTGCCAATGCAGGAGACACAAGAGATGTGGGTTCAATTCCTGGGTTGGGAAGATCCCCTGGAGGAGGGCACGGCAACCCTCTCCAATATTCTTGCCTGGAGAATTCCAGGGACAGAGGAGCCTTGCAGGCTACAGTTCACGGTGTCACAAAAAGAGTCAGACATAACTGAAGTGATGTAGCACTTAGCACTGGTGCCCCTCATCAGCCTGGCATGTGTTCCTAACCCCTTCCTGGCCTGTGATCATGGTGGGCAAAGGATGGCTGCAGGCTCTGCTGGCCAGGCCTGGGTCACATGGCTTGCCCCTAGTCTTCACAGGGTATGTTCTTTTGCTGTAACAAAGGACCCAAAAATTGGTGACTGCAAAGAACATAAACATATAATCTCACAGTCTGGAGGCTGGAAGTTGAGTCGAGGTGCTGACAGGGCTCTTTTGATGTAGTGGGTACTGTCGCCACTGGTGACGTGTGTTAGTCTCTCAGTCATGTCTGACTCTTGGTGATCCCATGGTCTATAGCCTGCCAAGCTCCTCTGTCCGTGGAATTCTCCCGGCAACAATACTGGAGTGGATAGCCATTCCCTCCTCCAGGGGATCTTCCCAACCCTAGAGTTGAACCCAGGTCTCCCACATTGTAGGCAGATTCTTTACCATCTGAGCCACCAGGGAAGCCCCAGCTATGTGTGACTGAGGAATTGAAATTTTTAATTTTATTTAATTTAACCGTAGCTGGAATAGCTGCAGTAGCTAAAGTTAAATTAATTAAATTGAATTTTAAAAATTCAGTTCCTCAGTCACATGAGCAGCCACGTGTCCAGGCATCCAGCAGGCTGGTGGGCTTGCAGCTGTGGTCCTGGATTGACCAGTGCACTCATCCCATCATCCCAGAAGTTTCTGCAGCCCAGCCGTGGCGTGGCTCACTGTCTTCGGCTAACATGCACCATTCCCCAGCACTGCTGTGCTGGAGCTAGAAAAAGAAGGCTTTAAAATAACTGAAGGGGGAGGACACTTCAGCAAGCGCATCTTTCCAGTGGAAAAGTAGGTCAGTCACAGCAAACAGTGTCTCCAGGGGGTGGGAGTCAATTCCAGGAGTCAGGGGTGGCATGAGGTGCTCAGGGCTCAGGGCTCCCTTTAGAAGGGTTGTTCCGCCTTTGTTTTTAGCTCTGTTGAGTCCCTGGACACTTTGCTCATCTCCAAGATTCCCTGGACACTTCGCTCATCTCCAAATTGCAGAAACACCCTCAGACCCTGGTTTTTGATTCCCCACTCTGCGCTGTCTGACTTTTCCACATCCACAGGCCCTGCGTAAGTACTCCCGTCTCTGTGGTTTGGGGACATGGCCCACTGGGGTGTCATTTATTCGAAGGCTGGAGAATTAATATTCATGAGCACTGCTCATCCAAAAAACACAAAGCCACACTCTCCTGTACCCAAGGCCAGGCTGTAATCACATTCCACGCTCCCTGGGAGGGGATGCTGGGTTTTAAAATATTCCAGGGCCACCCCACCCCCGACTCCAAGATATTGTTGCTCAAGTCCCTGGGGCCAGGATGGGCAGGTTCTCGTTGACATTGAACTCTCCGTTCCCACTTTATGCAGAGAAACAACAGACACCAGGGCAGACAGGAAAGACACACAAGCAAGGCCGACTTGTATCTGATTATTTAAATGTTTCCAGTAAAAGTCCACGGAGAAGGCAATGGCACCCCACTCCAGTACTCTTACCTAGAAAATCCCATGGACGGAGGAGCCTGGTAGGCTGCAGTCCATGGGGTCGCTAGGAGTCGGACTCGACTGAGCGACTTCATTTTCACTTTTCACTCTCATGCATTAGAGAAGGAAATGGCAACCCACTCCAGTATTCTTGCCTGGAGAATCCCAGGGACGGCGGAGCATGGTGGGCTGCCGTCTATGGGGTCGCACAGAGTCATACACAATTGAAGCAACTTAGCAGCATCAGTAGCAGTAAAAATCCAAAGTTTGTACGAATACCATGTTGAATGTTTAAATTAATCCTGCCTATGTATCTTCACTGCCCTTCTTGGCTTGGTTTGTAGTTCTTCATGCATTCACTCATTTTTTTTTTAATTTATTTATTTTTAATTGAAGGATAATTGCTTTACAATATTGCGTTGGTTTTTGCCATACATCAACATGAATCAGCCATGGGTACCCCTGTGTCCCCTCCCTCTGGAACCTCCCCCCGACCTACCACTCCTTCTCACCCCTCTAGGTGGTTACAGAGCCCCAGTTTGAGTTCCCATGAGTCATACAGCAAATTCCCACTGGCTATCTACTTATATATGATAGTGAATATGTTTCCATGCTACTCTCTCCATACATCCCACCCTCTTCTTCCTCACCACTCCCATGTCCATAAATCTGTTAATTCATTTCATAAATGTTTATTGATTGCCTAACCTGGGCCAGGTACCAGGGACACTATAGTAAACAGGACACGTGTGCCCCCGACACCTAATAAGAACCTACTGTGTTGTATAGGGAACTCAACTCAATGCTCTGTGATGGCCTATGTTGGAAAGGAATCTGGAAAGAGTGGATGTATGTATAACTGTTTCACTTTGCTGTACAGCAAAAAGTCACACAACACTGTAAATCAGCTATGTTGTTTGTTCAGTTGCTCAGTCATGTCTGACTCTTTGTGAGCCCATGGACTGCTGTATGACAGACTGCACCATCTCCTAGAATTTGCTCAAACTTATGTCCATTGAGTCGGTGATGCCACGCAACCATCTCACCCTCTGTCATCCCCTTTTCCTCCTGCCCTCAATCTTTCCCAGCATTACAGTCTTTTTCAATGAGTTGGCTCTCTGCATCAGGTGTGAAGAAATTGCTTGACTGAATTCCAGTTCCACTGATATCACCCAGAGCAGCCTCAGCTGCTGTGTCTGTCACCAGAGCGGGTATTGACTGTCAGGCAGCCAGAATAAAGAGTGGACACAACTGATGGGGCAAAGATCCTGATGCTGGAAAAGATTGAGGGCAGGAGGAGAAAGGGGCAATAGAGGATGAGATGGTTGAGTGGCATCATTGACTCAATGGACATGAGTTTGAGCAAACTCCAGGAGATAGTGAAGGACAGGGAAGCCTGGCGTGCTGCAGTCCATGGGGTCGCAAAGAGTCGGACTCACTGAGCGACTGAACAACAACACTGATGAGGGAATAGGATCACACATCAGACTGGGCTGGGTGGACTGAGCAGGGGACCCAGCACAGAGCCACAAGGCCTGGGCAGTCACAGGGTTCCAGGTGGCATACTAGAGACCCAAGTCATTATCCCAAAGAAGGAGACAATCTTGACAGAGGTGAGAATTCTCTTCACTTGATCAGTGAGCCCCTCAATATCCAGATAAGTCATTACTGAGCCTGAAGTCTCTGAGCTGCTGAGCAGAGGAGCCCAGATTTCCCTGGATCTCTGTGCTTTCTCTTAACTCCACACTGCTGAGCAAATGGCCCCAGGAAACAGCCCCACCCTGCTGACTTGTCTAGAATCAAATAAGCCCTTGCACTTCTGTGCTATGGCACACCCAGGAGTCACGTGCTATGGCACACCCGGGGTCAGAGTCCCATCCTAGTCTTTCCTGCTGGGCCATTTTCTCACAGTTGGCTTCATTTCATCTCCATACTCCTCTTTGCAGAAGACATTCTTGATGTGACACTCCAGTCCTCCCCCCAGAGCTGCAGCCTACATGTGGAGCCACTTTGATGTGAAAGACTTGTCAGGGGCGATGCTGTCCTTCTGTAGCACATTTCTGGAAAAGAGCTTTGATTCATCGGTTCTCAATTCCCCAGGGACAAGGACGAGTATGATGGCCAAGTTGGGGCTTTGGAAACTCCCATGATGCCCAGCCAGCTGTGTACTCACCGCAAGCTTTAACTCAGCTCCAGACCTTCAAAGGCCCAGACACAGCACAGGCTCAATAACTGATTTGCAATGATATGTGAGTTTCTGGTGTACAGCAGTGACTCAACTATGTTTTTTCATATTCTTTGTTTAATTTTTACAATGTTGTATTGGCTTCCACCATACAACAATATGAATCATCATCTGATTGCTTTTTATAGTTTCCAGTTGGCTGTTTGGATTCTTCATCTTGTCATCTAATTACATCTTAATTGTAATTTGCCCAGATCTATCAATACCATTAGCTGAGACGATGAGCAGGAAGTTACCGAGTATCTGCCCTGTGCCCAGCCACGCTCCACGTGGTCCTCTGTGTTGCCTGGACCTTACTCAAGATCCTCCTTACTCAGTGTGGCCTTCCTTTCTATGCTGACCACAGAGGTAGAGAAAGGGGTGACAGGACCCACAGTGGTCTAAATAAAGGAGGTTTAGTTGAAAGAATTATGATGCTGTGAGTTTAAAAAGTAAATGTAAGATGTAAAGAGATTTCTCCGTGGCTCCCAGGGTGGAGGGACAATGTCCAAGGGGGGACAGACTTGGAAAGGGCCGCCCCAAGGCCGGTGCAGACCTCCCGGGGAAGTGCAGCTGCAGCCCCTGGATGTTGGAGCTGCTGGCAGGAATGGCGGGGTAGGAACTGGTCTGCAGGCCCTGGGCGAGCAGGAATCCCTGGGGCACAGGTAAGCCTCCACCAGGGTTCAGGTGTGCAGAACTGCAAGTCGGACGGCCCCGCAGTTGGGAGACTTGGGGCTTGTGTGGAGGGTTTGCAGGGAGGTGACTGGAAGGCCCCTCCCTCATGTCTTGCACCTGAGACTGGCCCCCTCCAGGGGGGCATGTGAGGACATGCTCTGGAGTTCAGCCCCAGCTGTGCAGAAGCTAATGGGAGCTGCGATCTGAGAGGAACATCAGGATGGCCAGCATGTGGGATGTCTGGAGGCTGCAGGGCAGGATGGGAGTGAAGCCCTCAGAGGCCTAGTTCTCACCAGCTGCCCTAAGCCAGGCCTTTCTCTTTAACCTGAGTTTGCATTTGGCAAACCTAAGCCTCTTAATTTATGGCAGATGCCAGTCAGCCCGTTTCTAGAGGCCTGGAGAACATCTCCCAGAGACCAACATGTGGATAGAGAATCAGGGAGGAAGCCTGAGGCCAGCTGCTGTCCACGTAGCTGCTCGTGGTCCAAACACTGTCCTCATTGCCCCTACCTGCCCTGACACGGCTCGCGTCTGAAATGCCAGCTGCCAGTGTTGTGTGAGAAGAGAAGGCAAGAAGAACCAACCATTCGCCTTGTCATCACCACCCCCCTCCCCAGCTGTATCAGGTTCCTAAGGCTGATGTGACAAAGCCCATCCACCAGATGACAAGCAGCATAAGTGTATCGTCCCTGGTTCTGGAGGCCAGGTGTCAGAGGTCACGGGGTCACAGACATGGTCCCTCCTTACTGAGTCTCTGTCCCAGCCCTTCCGCCCCCTCTAGTGTCTCCTAGTGACTTGACTTGTAATATGTGCATAGTTGCTCAGTCGTGTGCAACTCTTTGCGACCCCGTGGACTGAAGCCCACCAGGCTCCTCTGTCCATGGGAATTCTCCAGGCAAGAATACTATAGTGAAGTTGTCATGCCCACCTCCAGGGGATCTTCCCAACTCAGGGATCAAACCCAGGTCTCCCGCATTGCAGGTGGGTTCTTTACCATCTGGACCACCAGGGAAGCCCTTGCCTTGTAATGTGTTCCCCCTAATCTCTGCCTTCATGCTTACTTGGTCTTCTCCTTGTGTTCTTGTTTATGTCCAAAGTTCTCTTTTTTATAAGGAAACCAGTCATATTGAATTAAGCGCCCACCTTCCTCCAATATGACTTCATCTTAACTGATTCTATCTGCAGCCACCCAGAGTCACATTCTGGGAACTGGTGGTTAGGTCTTTAAGCTGTGAATTTGGAGGGACTCAGTTGAACCCAACCTCTTGCCCTCCTCAGGCTACTCCCTCGTGGGCAGCAATGAGGATGAAGCCGGTGTGGGGCTTGGGGTGATCTCAGTGGAGGAGAGTGGGGGCCAGGGCTGGGCAGGGCTACAGGACTCCGTCTAAGAGCTCTTCTTTATTAAACTGCTTATTTTTATTTGGAGGATAATTGCTATACAATATTGTGTTTATTTCTCCCATATATCAACATGAATCAGTCATAGGTATATGTATGTCCCTCCCTCATGACTATAAACACATGAAAAGATGCTCAACATCACTCATTATTAGAGAAATGCAAATCAAAACTACAATGAGGTATCAACTCACATGTGTCAGAACGGCCATCATCAAAAAATCTATAAACAATAAATGCTGGAGAGGGTATGGAGTAAAGGGAACCCCCTTGCACTGTTAGTGGGAATGCAAATTGATACAGCGTCTATGGAGAACAGTACGGAGGTTCCTTAAAAAAAACTATGAATAAAATTACCATATGACTCAACAATCCCACTAAGAGCTCTTCTGTCTCCCTTCATCCCTTCCCTCCATCGCCATCCTTTTGGGGTCTCATTTTCTCCTGTCCCAAACGTCCCCTGTTGAACTGACCTGCTGACCTTCCATCCCATCTTTCAGGTTTGCCTCGCCATCTGGAGGTCACCTGTTTCCTACCAGATCCATCCCTGCCTCATGGCTTCAGGTTTCTGGTTTCCCAGCCCCAGCAGCCTGGCCAGCTCCCAACTGTGCTGCCCTCCAGAAAAGTGTAGGCCAGGGTTTCCCTGGGGGCAGGGCCGACTCTCACTAAGTCTGGGGTTGTCACTGTTGTTTAGTCGTTAAGTCATATCCAATGCTTTGGCGGCCTCATGAAATGTGGTCTGCCAGATTCCTCTGTCCATGGGATTTTCCAGGCAAAATAATGGAGTGAGTTGCCATTTCCTCCTCCAGAGGATCTTCCTGACCCAGGAATCAAACCCACGTCTCCTGCATTGGCAGGCAGATTCTTTACCACTGAGCCACATGGGAAACCCTGAGCTAGAGGGACCGTGCAGTAACTGATGTTCATATGAGCATCTGAGGCTCGGAAGAAAGGGGCCTTTGGGTTCACCATGGGCAGTAAGTGAGTTCTTGTCTTAGAAATACTCCCATAAACAAGTTTTTAAAAATCTATAACAGGCTTCAGTTACCCAGGGAAAACCACTCAGCTGGAATATCATGGTGTCATGAAAATTCTTTGTAAAGGGAGAACTGAGTTAGCTGTTATTTTTTATTTTTTATTTTTTTAAAAAAAGCTGCAATAACCTGTTTATACACCAGATGGCAGAGTTGATTTTCCTTTGGCTTTTAAAAACCATTCCAAAATAAAGAGTTGGCCCCTTTCAGGTGGATACGACTTGACTTACACCTTTTCATGCAAGGATATCAAACGCTACAATTCCTTTACTCTGAGCCTTTTCTTGCAGAAGTAGAATTTCCGGCCATCTGAAGGGTGTGATTTGGGCTAGTTCATACCTATTTTGTCAAAGGATTAAGTGTTTGACTTATTGACTGACACAATTTTTCATGTGGTTTTTTTAAATTTTTTGTATACAATTATACAACCATAAAGAAGGCTGAGTGCTAAAGAATTGATGCTTTCAGATTGTGGCGCTGGAGAAGACTCTTGAGAGTCCCCTGGACAGCAAGGAGATCAAACCAGTCAGTTGTAAAGGAAATCAACCCTAAATATTCACTGGAAGGACTGATGCTGAAGCTGAAAGTCCAATATTTTGGCCACCTGATGCGAAGAGCTGACTCAGTGGAAGTGACTCTGATGCTGGGAAAAAATGAAGGCAAAAGGAGAAGGGGGTGGCAGAGGATGAGATAGTTTGATGGCATCATCGGCTCAATGGACATGAACTTGAGCAAACTTTGGGAGATGGTGGAAGACAGAGGAACCTGATGTGCTGCAGTTCATGGGGTTGCAGAGTCCAACACGACTTAGCGACTGAACAACATGCAACCTGTTAGCTGATCATTCCGATAGTTTATAGAACCTCGACTATTCAGCTTCCCAAATGCATTTATCAGCTGCACCACATGGCTCATGGGTTCTTAGTTCCTAAACCAAGGATTGAACCCAGGCCCTTGGCCGTGAAAGCACTGAGTCCTAACCACTGGACCACCAGGGAATTCCCCCTCAAATGCATTTTTGAAAATATGTCTGATACTCTTAACATTTATAAGGAACTATTAATAATCTGCACTATTGTTCCTTCTTTTGCATGCTATTTATCCTCTTCATTTTATTTTTTCCCTATTAAACTCAGAGTAAAAACTAAACTACGAAGAAAGAAATTCTTTTTTAACTCCTAGTAGAATAAACATTCAACATGCCTGAGATCATAAAATAGAGCTTCTCTCTGGTTCCAGCAACAAATGACTACTTAGCAGACACAAGTATCCATACAGACTGTGCTACCATACACATTTCAGAATTTAGCCCTGGGCTCCAACAGTGTGATTATAACCAAAGTTTGAGACTATGAAATGTCTTCATTCATGTCTCGACTGTTGGCATTTATATTGTTTGTGTATGTATCGTCTTAGCACTGCTCTATGCTAGGAGCATGGAGGTTAATTCGCCGTCTTGGTTTCCCTGGAATGCTGGGCCGTATTCCCTCATACATGCTCAATGGTGCTGCGGTGTGGATGGACGCCCAGACAGGCAGTGAGAGGATGGAGGCCACGTCTACGGATATACATTCCCCAAATGCTTACATTTCATCCCAAATATTCCACAGTTCCATTCCTGTTTATCCCACATCCTGGATGAAGTCATTTAAACCCAGATCTCTGTGCTTAGTCCAAGATCAGAACTAAGAATGTTATAAAAATAATGCCTTTCTGGTCTCTTCTTTTCTTTGGTCTATGATGAGAGCCCTTGGGAACACTGAGACTTCAGGTTTATTTTCTATGAAATGAACACTATAGTGCTGTGTCTCTGTGTTACGGAAGAACAGCTGAAAATTTGATCTCATCAAACACTGGAGCTGACTTGGCTAAAACAAGCCCAAAATATACCTGTGGGACAACTGCCTCTGACTCTGCACGAACATTAAACTTGCTAATTTTTCTAACCCCAAGTTCTTTACAGTCAGTCAAGAAAAGATTTTTATTTAAAGACAAGATAAAGAACAGTGGTGATGGATACTTTGAGAGCTGGACATCTTCCAGGAGGTAACATGGTGGGGTGGAATATGTTCATTTTTCCCGTGACATTTTAACTAACCAATTCTTTGCAGTTAATACAGTTTGAACATCCACACTGGACCAGGGTTTTGTTTTGTTTTTAATAGTTATGAAGAAAGGAAACCAAGAGTCTATGAAAGGCAAAGGTTAAATTGGATTTCTCTTCAGAGAGTGTAATATTAATAAGAGCCAACCTTATTGAGCTTTGGGCTTCCCTTGTGGCTCAGCCGGTAAAGAATCTGCCTGCCATGCGGGAGACCTGGGCTCGGTTCCTGGGTTGGGAAGATCCCCTGGAGGAGGGGAAGTCTACCCATTCCAGTATTCTGGCCTGGAGAATTCCATGAACTGTATAGTCCATGTGATTGCAAAGAGTCAGACCCAACTGAGCGACTTTCACTTTCACTTTCAACCTTATTGGGAGTTTCCTGGTGGTCCAGTGGTTTAAACTCCATGCACTCAATGCTGGGAGTGTGGGTTCGATCCCTAGTTAAGAAACTAAGATCCTACGTGCCACATGATGCAACCAAAAAGTAAAAAAAATAATAGAAGAGCAAAGATTTGGGCTTCCCAGGTGGCACTAGTGGTTAAGAACCCACTTTCCCTGATTTAAGAAGATCCACTGCAGGAAGGAATTCTTGCTGGGAGATTCCCATGGACAGAGGAGCCTGGCAGGCACAGTCCATGGGGTCACAAAAGAGTCTGACATGCCTGAGTGACTGAGCACAGCACACAGAAACATGGGAAATTGGGGGAGGTGCTAATTTCAACTAAAAATAACCCCTGGAAACCAAATCCACTGCAGCCGAATGTGTTTGTATACGTCACACCTGACAAGGGCCAGTCCCTCAGGAGCAGACATGACAGGGGCAGCTGGAAAAGACTTGACCCTGGGTTTACTGGTGTGAGGAAGACCCAAAGCAGCTGCATCCTGAGGCCAGATGCAGGCTGGACGCCAGCTTGGTAAGGGAAACCCAGGAAAGTCAGCGAGATTTCACAGCAGGGTCCAGGCCCCAGCACAAGGCCGGCCCCACCTACAGGGGTGGCAGGAGGAGGGCTGAATTCCACATCGCACCTATGGGCTGTCAGGCTGTCATCTCCTGGGGGCAGCGCTGAAGGAGTCCTGCCACGTTCTTGTATGATGTGAGTGGCTGGGATTATCTGAATGTAAGTGGGAAAATGGGCTTCAGCTTTTATAGTGTGATGGCTTCATGGGGCTCATTAGTTGGGCAAATGTACTCTAAAGAAGCCCCACTGAAGAGGGAAGCCAAGATGGTGGACATAGAGTACATCTCTCTCCACAGATACATCAGGAACACACTTTCAGACACAGAAGTGCTTGCAGATCACCAACTGAGACTGGGCAGGAGTACCTGACCACAGGAAAAGAATATGTAGAACCATGCAAAATTGGATAGGGCAAAGGAACTAGGGGGGAAAACAGGAGTGTTAGTAGGACTGGATCTGCCCTCGGCAGGTGGGGGAACTGAAGCAGGGGTTCAATCCCCGCATCGGGGCAATTGTCTGAGTCAGAGGAGAAACATTTGAGCCTGAGAGTGAAGCAGTTGTTCTGTGGCAGCCTAAATGGAATGAGAATCAGACAATCCTTGCCACAGCTTTCATATGCCAGACAGGAATGCAGGTCCCCAAGAAGGTGCAGCATCTGAGGGGTGGAGTGTAAGGATTGTGGAGCAATCCCACTGTTCACTGTGAAGAGATGGACTGAGGGGCCATGAGGGAGGAGATTGTGGTGGGAAATGCCAGTGGAAGAAAGCCAGGCAGCCATGGAAGAAAGGCAATACTGCTAAGTCATGCGTAAGGGTGGAGCCATCACCGTAGGCTCTCTCTCTCCCCACATCAGCAGCTGAACAATAAAAATGCTGGCTCATCAAGCACCTGACGCCCAGAACAACAGAGTAGGACCCCACCCAGGGTGATGCTTCAAACGCCAGAGGCACCAAACAACAGAGGAGAACCCCAGGGAAGGGAGCCCTCTAAGTGCCTGAACGAGTGGAGCTAATGGAGAAAGACTAGCCAAAGAGGCCTTCTGATCGCCAGCTGCTAGAGGCTTGAAAACAGACTGATAGAGCCATAACTCCTGCAGCTGAGGCAGTGGATGTCCCCGTACACTTGGCACCACCAGGGTCCCCGAGACCCAAGGGGCTTCACTCTCAATGCTCACTGAAGCAGAGATGCCACAGGCAAAAGAAAGTCTTGCATCTATGCACGCGGGGTCACTTCAATTGTTTCCAACTCTTTGTGACCCTGTGGGCTGTGGCCTGCCAGGTTTCTCTGTAAGGGGGGCTTTTCCAGGCAAGAATACTGGAGTGGGTTGCCATACCCTTCTAGAGCACTATATTTCATTTCCTGCTGCCCTAGGTGCCAGTTCCACTGAATACCTGGTACTGCCAGGGGCCCTGTGACCCAAGAAGCCGCACCACCTCCACACCTGGCACTCACTGAGGCAGACCCAAGTCCTCTAGGGCCAGCCTCAGGAGCAAATCCCAGTGGATGACCCACATGCAGAGGTGGAGATAAAACCACAACTGAAACTCAGGGGCAGTGTAGCTGAGGAAGAGGACCCAAAACCTTCCCACCAGCTGTACAAAGAGCAGGACCAGCAGTGTTGGAGGGCTTTCTAGGCAGCTGAGGTGGACTGTGACTCCCAGCAAAGGAAAGGATGCTGACAGCCGAGACTCAAGAAAAACATTTATTATTCTTATATTTTGACTTGTTCTGTAGTTTCTTTGGGATTTTTTTTTTTTCTTTTTCTTCGCCGCCCCCCGACCACCTGTGTAGTTGCAAATTTTATTAGCACTATGAAATCTATTTAAGCTTTTGAGATTTTTTTTCAGTCAGACTTTTTATTTCTGTTATAAACTTCTGCCTCTTTGTTAGCTTTGTGCAGTTCTATAGAGTTTTCTTTTTCTTTTTTAATTTTAATTTTTTAATTATTTAAACATTATTTTTCTACATTTACTCCTTTGTTTGCTTTTCCTAATGTTATTTTCCCCTGGCAGTTAATTTTAATATATATAAATCTTCTTATCTACCTTTATTTAACTTTGCATTTCTAGTCTTTCTTTCTTTTTCTCACCATATTTGTTATTTTTGTTTTCATTGCTTTATTCCCCAGTTGATACCTTTGTTTAGTTTTGCTTTCCAGTTTGTGCTTTAGTTAGTTTTATTCTTAATTGGTGAATACCATTTTTGGCTTCCTTTGTTCACTGGGTCAATCTACTGTACTTTATTGTCATTGGACTGTTTTGATTTTGCTTATGGCTATACATACGCATGTATATTCCATTATTTTAATTATTATTTACCTGATTTTGTAATTGCCATTTGTGTGGGGTCATCTTTGGTTTCTCATTTTTGGGTATTTGTCTTAATCCCATTTAATGCCATAACAAACCACCTGTGGAATCTCTGTTCCTGGTCAGAGATCAAGCCCTGAACTTTTGGAATGGGAGCACTGTCTCCAAGACCCTAGACTACCAGAAAACTCCTAACCCTAGGGAGTATCAAATAGTGAGAACTCCCATAAAGGCAACCACTTGTCTACAAGATCCAGCATCACCCAACTACCAGTAGCACCCTGTGCAGGACGCCTCATCCAAACAACAAACAAGACAAAAATACAAACCAAATCATCAGTAGACAGGATTACCATTTCACTCAGTCCTGCCCATCAGAGGAAAATAAAAACTCACCTCCTCCCACCAGAACCCAAGCACAAGTTACAGTCTACATGAAGCTTACACAAACCACTGGACCAAACTTATGAGGGTAGAAACCAAAAGAAAGAAAGAATTAAACCTTGAAGCCTGGAAAAAGGAGACCTCAAACACAATAAGTTTTTTAAAAGATAATGAAAAGACAGAGAAATACAGCACAAATGAAGGAAAAAACTAGAAACACACAAGTCCAAATAAATGAAGAGGAAATAGGAAAACTACCTGAAAAAGAATTCAGAATAATGATAGTAAAGATGATCCAAAACCTTGAAAATAAAATGCAGAAAATGCAAGAATCAATTAACAAAGACCTAGAAGAATTAAAGAATACAAAGACAAACAACACAATTACTGAAATTAAAAATACTCTAGAAGAAATCAATAGCAGAATATCTGAAGCAGAAGAATGGATCAGTGAGCTGGAAAATAAAATGGTGAGAATAACTGCTGAAAAGCAAAATAAAGTAAAAAGAATGAAAAGAACTGAGGATAGTCTCAGAGCTCTCTGGGACAATATTAAACACACCAACATTTGAATTATAAGGTTCCCAGAAGAAGAAGAGAAAAAGAAAGGTTAAGAGAAAATTTTTGAGGAGATTATAATTGAAGATTTCCCCAACATGGGAGAGGAAATAGTCAAGTCCAAGAGGCACCAAGAGTCCCATACAGGATAAACCCAAGGAGAAACACACCAAGACACATACTAATCAAACTAACAAAGATTAAACACAAAGAAAGAATATTAAAAGGAGCAAAGGAAAAGCAACATGTAACATCCAAGGGAAATCCTTAACAGCTGATCTTTCAGCAGAAACTCTGCAGGCCAGAAGGGAATGGCAGGATATATTTAAAGTACTGAAAGGGAAAAATCTACAACCAAGATTACTACCCAGGAAGGCTCTCATTCAAAATTGATAGAGAAATCAAAAGCTTTACAACAAGCAGTTAAGAGAATTCAGTACGAGCAAACCAGCTTTATAACGACAGTTAAAGGGATGTATATAGTCAGGAAGTACAAGAGAAGTTAAAGTTCTACAAAAACAAATCCCAAACAATTAAGAAAATAGCAACAGGAACATATATGCCAAAATTACTTTAAATGTAATTTTTTTGGACTGATGCTAAAGCTGAAACTCCAATACTTTGGCCACCTCATACGAAGAGTTGACTCATTGGAAAAGACTCAACTGGGAGGGGTTGGGGGCAGGAGGAGAAGGGACGACAGAGGATGAGATGGCTGGATGGCATCACTGACTCAATGGACATGAGTTTGGGTGAACTCCGGGAGTTGGTGATGGACAGGGAGGCCTGACGTGCTATGGTTCATGGGATCGCAAAGAGTCGGACACGACTGAGTGACTGAACTGAACTGAACTGAACTGAATGTAGCTAAGTTGGTAAAGAATCTGCCTGCAGTGCAAGAGACCTGGGTTTGATCCCTGGAGTGAGAAGATCCTCTGGAGAAGAAAATGGCAACCCACTCCAGTATTCTTGCCTGGAGAATCCCATGGACAGAGGAGCCTGGCAGGCTACAGTCCATGGGGTCACAAGAGTAGGACATGGCTTAGTGACTAAACCAACACCAACCAGCCACCAATGGAGAAACAGACATGGAGAACAGACTCATGGAGATGGGGAGAGGGGAGGAGAGGGTTAAATGTATGGAGAGAGTAACATGAAAACTTACGTTACCATAAGTAAAATAGATAGCCAATGAGAATTTGCTGTATGTCTCAGGGAACTGAAACAGGAGCTCGGTATCAACCTAGAGGGATGGAATGGGGAGGGAGATGGGAAGAAGATTTGAGA
Organism: Bos grunniens; assembly: GCF_055505025.1. Taxonomy (NCBI): domain Eukaryota; kingdom Metazoa; phylum Chordata; class Mammalia; order Artiodactyla; family Bovidae; genus Bos; species Bos grunniens. The sequence continues at coordinate 61,640,858 of NC_141175.1, read as the reverse complement.
GGGAGGGGACATATGTACACCTATGGGTGATTCATGTTGACATTCCTAAGTCTGACAGAAAGCAATGAAATTCTATAAAGCAATTATCCTTCAATTAAATATAAATAAGCAAAAAAGAAACCCCGCTGCCAACCTTCCCTACATCTCAGCACAGTGGGAAGTGAGCAGAGCATTGAAGTCCTTGATATTTAGAGTTTGGACTCTATAAAATGACCATTCCAATTGGGTCTGCTTTGCAAAAGGTCCAAAGGAAGAGATGTTTATCTTTATCTGACTATTCCTCACAGAGACTACTTGACATAAGAAGTACCTTAAAGATTCACATTAGATAATGCGAGATGTGGTAAGGAAATGGGGGGAAAGTTGCAGAGGTTTTCATTTAGTTCAGGCACCATCCTTCCAGACCCACGTGCTCTAGTGTTTAGGTCAAATTTTACTTGTCTTACTCATGTGTCACAGCAGTTCAACAGACGATGACTGAATGGGACCAGCTGTGCGGTGATCATGTCACTGAATTGCTGAAATATGTCAAGGAAACCACAGCCTTGTTTGCCCAACAGCAAAAATCTCTTGAGACAAGGCACAGTGTATGTGTTTGAATCCCAGAAAGTATGCCTCAGGACTCCTCTGGTGGCGCAGTGGATAAGACTCTGCCTCCCAATGCAGGAGACAAGAGTTCAATCCCTGGTCTGGGAAGATTTCACATGTGGTATGCAGAGCAACTAAGTCCATGTGCTGTGACTACTGAACCCACCTGCTACAGCTACTGAAGCCCACACTCCCATGCCCATGTGCCACAACAGGAAAAGCCACAGCAATGAGAAGCCGGAGCACCACAACTAGAGAGTAGCCCTTGCTTGCCACAGCTAGAGAAAGCCTGCACAGCAGCAAAGACCCAGCACAGCCAAAAATAAATAAATAAAAATTTTAAAAATAGATTAAAACAAAGAAAGTATATCTCCTGGAAAGTGTTCCATGACCAGGGTCCCATGTACCACAGGATGAAGATAAAGATGTATGTGTGTCAGGAAGCAAGCATTTAAAGATGCACAAAGCAGTAGATAATCTTGGAGGCCTGCAACTGGAGGAGAGGAGAGGAGGGGTCCTTTGGCTTGACAGGTGAGATCCTGGAGAAAGGTGGATCTCCATGACCTCTTGCTTCTTCCTCTCATTTCTCTCCTCTCTTCCTTATCATTGTTTTGTCATGATGCTCTCCTTCTCGGCATGTGAGGTATGTACTCCACTAACTAGAGTCATCACTGAATTAGCATCATGATTCTAGATGCTAACATAAGTACTGGGACTATTATCAGATCAGATCAGTCACTCAGTCGTGTCCGACTCTTTATGACCCCATGAATCGCAGCACGCCAGGCCTCCCTGTCCATCACCAACTCCCGGAGTTCACTCAGACTCACGTCCATCGAGTCAGTGATGCCATCCAGCCATCTCATCCTCTGTCGTCCCCTTCTCCTCCTGCCCCCAATCCCTCCCAGCATCAGAGTCTTTTCCAATGAGTCAACTCTTCGCATGAGGTGGCAAAAGTTACTGGAGTTTCAGCTTTAGCATCATTCCTTCCAAAGAAATCCCAGGGCTGATCTCCTTCAGAATGGACTGGTTGGATCTCCTTGCAGTCCAAGGGACTCTCAAGAGTCTTCTCCAACACCACACTTCAAAAGCATTAATTCTTCGGTGCTCAGCCTTCTTCACAGTCCAACTCTCACATCCATACATGACCACAGGAAAAACCATAGCCTTGACTAGATGGACCTATGTTGGCAAAGTAATGTCTCTGCTTTTGAATATGCTATCTAAGTTGGTCATAACTTTCCTTCCAAGGAGTAAGCGTCTTTTAATTTCATGGCTGCAGTCACCAACTGCAGTGATTTTGGAGCCCATGAAAATAAAGTCTGTCACTGTTTCCACTGTTTCCCCATCTATTTCCCATGGAGTGATGGGACCAGATGCCATGATCTTCATTTTCTGAATGTTGAGCTTTAAGCCAACTTTTTCACTCTCCACTTTCACTTTCATCAAGAGGCTTTTTAGTTCCTCTTCACTTTCTGCCATAAGGGAGGTGTCATCTGCATATCTGAGGTTATTGATATTTCTCCCGACAATCTTGATTCCAGCTTGTGTTTCTTCTATTACAGGAACATTCATATACAACTTGTAAAAGAAACAAAGCCTTCCTTTCTCTATGGATATGGTCTTTCTTTTCTCAACCTTATGAAAAAACAAAAATATTATAAACATTCTACTGCTTTTACACAATAAAGTGAAAATCGTTCAGTTGTGTCTGGCTCTTTGTGACCCAATGGACTATACAGTCCAGTGGAATTCTCCAGGCAATTCTACTGGAGTGGATAACCATTCCCTTTTCCAGGGGATCTTCCCAACCCAGGAGTTGAACCAGATTGCAGGCACATTCTTTACCAGCTGAGCTACCAGGGAAGCCCAATAAGAAATAAAGTTTTTGTTGCTGTTGTTTGTTTTTCTAAACACCTGTATCACAATTATTTCAAGGAGATTCATTAAAGATTAATGGAGAAACAGACTCATCAAGAAAAGAGGCTCTCACAGAAGTGGGGAATCTGACCTCAGTGTACCAGCAAGAGACTGGTTCAGACTGTTTTATTTTGTTAGAATGCATGTCAGGTTGTCATCATCTGAAAGTGCTAATTGGTTCAGTTTCAATGCTCTTACATGGCGCTTTCATCCAACACCCAGACAAGGACAATTATTTAGAATTTTGTTAGTGCATTTTCCTTACAAAGAATCCACGTGGTTGTGCTTTTTTGCTCTCCACCTTTAAGCACAAATGCTTTGTCAGGAGCCTCACCAACTTGATCACATAAAATTCAAATCAGAATTTGAGCAGGAAGAAGAACATGCCTAAAGGAAATCTTAACGTGTTGCTTTCTGGAGAATAGAGGCTGTGAGAGATCCCACATCACAAGAAGGGGTAGACCTCCCTAAGGAGCATACACTGGGGCAAGAAGTGGATGTAATTCTTAGAGCTTTGCATGTGCATACACATGTGATTGATAAATATGCCCTGAGATTCCATACTCGAAATAGATACAGCTCCACAGACACACCAAAACTACACCGAAAATTATCACAGGAAGGTCAATTAAGAGAAAGATGGAATTATTAACGGAACCAATCTGACAGCACAAGAAAATCTCTGCATAGATTGTTTTTAAAATATAAATAAAGTAAGTAGGGACCAACAGAAAATTAGCATGAATCTTTTCAAGTAGGCAGACTGAAGTCCAGTATGAAATGACTTGGAAAAATGTTGAGAGCAGTGAAAATATTGCTTGATGTTGTTATAACATCTGTGCTCCTTTCACTTACTTAACTTCTCAGAGCTTTGGTTTTCCTTCCAAAAAAAATAATGCTAATAATAATAACAACCTACCCCATATAATTTCCCAGAGGGTTAAATAAGTAGTACAGATACAACACTAAGAACTAAGCTTGACATATATTGGGTTGGTCAAAATGTTCTCCTGTGGTTTAACACAACATCTTATGAAAAAAAAATTGCCAACACATTATAAGGATTCTGCCACTGGCAGATATTACTGGCATTCTAAGGCAAAAGGAGAAGGGGTGGCAGAGGATGAGATGGTTAGCTAGTTTGAGCAAACTACGTGAGATGGTGGAGAGTTCTGACAAAAGGAGGTCCCCTTGAGAAGGGAATGGCAAACCACTCCAGTATTCTTGCTTTGAGAACCCCATGAACAGTATGAAAAAGCAAAAAGATAGGACACTGAAAGATGAACTCTCCAGGCTGGTAGGTGCCCAATATGCTACCTGAGAAGAGTGGAGAAATTACTCCAGAAAGAATGAGATGAAGCCAAAGCGAAAACAACACCCAGTTGTGTATGTGACTAGTGATGAAAATAAAGTCCAATGCTGTAAAGAGCAATATTGCATAGGAACCTGGAGTGTTAGGTCCATGAATCAAGGTAAATTAGAAGTGGTCAAACAGGAGATTGCAAGAGTGAACATCGACATTTTAGGATTCAGTGAACTAAAATGGACTGGAATGGGCAAAATTAACTCAGGAGACCATTGTATATACTATGGTGGGCAAGAATCCCTTAGAAGAAATGGAGTAGCCATCATAGTCAACAAAAGAGTCCTAAATGCAGTATTTGGATACAATCTCAGAAACGACAGAATGATCTCTGTTCCTTTCCAAGGCAAACCATTCAATATCACAGTAATCCAAGTCTATGCCCCAACCACTAAAGCCAAAGAAGCTGAAGTTGAGTGGTTCTATGAAGACCTACAGCACCTTCCAGAACTAACACCCAAAAAAGATGGCCTTTTCATCTTAGGGGACTGGAATGCAAAAGAAGGAGTCAAGAGATACCTAGAGTAACAGGCAAATTTGACCTTGGAGTACAAAATGAAGCAGGGCAAAGGGTAACAGTTTTGCCAAGATAATGCACTGGTCATAGCAAACAACCTCTTCCAACAACACAAGAGAAGACTCTACACATGGACATCACCAGATGGTCAACACCGAAATCAAATTAATCATATTCTTTGCAACCGAATGGAGAAGTTCTGTATAGTCAGCAAAAACAAGACTGGGAGTTGACTATGGCTCAGATCATAAATTCCTTATTGCCAAATTCAGACTTAAATTGAAGAAAGTAGGGAAAACCACTAGACCATTCAGTTATGACCTAAATCAAATCTCTTACGATTATATAGTGGAAATGACAAATAGATTCAAGGCATTCGATCTGATAGACAGAGTGCTTGAAGAACTATGGACAGAGGTTTGTGACATTGTACAGGAGGCGGGGATCAAGACCATCCCCAAGAGAAAGAAATGCAAAAAGGCAAAATGTCTGAGAAAGACTTACAAATAGCTGAGAAAAGAAGACAAACTAAAGGCAAAGGAGAAAAGGAAAGATATACACATCTGAATGCAGAGTTCCAAAGAATAGCAAGGAGAGATAAGAAAGCCTTCCTCAGTGATCAGTGCAAAGAAATAGAGGAATACAATAGAATGAGAAAGACTAGGAATCTCTTCAAGAAAATTAGAGATACCAAGGGAACATTTCTTGCACAAATGGGCACAATAAAGGACAGAAATGGTATGGACCTAACAAAAGCAGAAGATATTAAGAAGAGATGGCAAGAATACACCCAGAAACTATATAAAAAAAATCTTCATGACCCAGATAACTATGATGGTGTGATCACTCACCTAGAGCATGACAGCCTGGAATGCAAAGTCAAACGGGCCTTAGGAAGCATCACTACGAACAAAGCTAGTGGAGGTGATGGAATTCCAGTTGAGCTATTTCAAATCCTAAAAGATAATGCTGTGAAAGTCCTACACTCAGAATGCCAGCAAGTTTGGAAAACTCAGCAGTGGCCACAGGACTGAAAAATGTCAGTTTTCATTCTAGTCCCAAAGAATGGCAATGCTAAAAAATGTTCAAACTACCACACAAGTGTACTCATCTCACACACTAGCAAAGTAGTGGTCAAAATTCTCCAAGCAAGGCTTCAACAGCACATGAACTGTGAACTTCCAGATGTTCAATCTGGATTTAGAAAAGGCAGAGGAGCCAGAGATCAAATTGCCAGCAACAGCTGGATCATCAAAAAAGCAAGAGAATTCCAGAAAAACATCTACTTCTGCATTATTGACTATGCCAAAGCCTTTGACTGTGTGGATCACAAGAAACTGTGGAAAATTCTTCAAGAGATGGGAATACAGACCACTTAACCTGCCTCTTGAGAAATCTGTATGCAGGTCAAGAAGGAATAGTTAGAACCAGGCATAGAACAACAGACTGGTTCCAAATTGGGAAAGGAGTATGCCAAGGCTGTATATTGTCACCCTGCTTATTTAACATCTAGCAGAGTACACCATGTGAAATGCCAGGCTAGATGAACCACAAGCTGGAATCAAGATTTCCAGGAGGAATATCAATAACCTTAGATATGCAGATGACACCACCCTTATGGCAGAAAGTGAAGAAGAACTACAGAGCCTCTTGATGAAAGTGAAAGAGGAGAGTGAAAAAGCTGGTTTAAAACTCAACATTCAGAAAACTGAGATGATGGCATCCGGTTCCATCACTTCGTGGCAAATAGATGGGGGAACAATGGAAGCAGTGACAGACTATTTTTCGGCTCCAAAATCACTGCAGATGGTGAGTGCAGCCATGAAATTAAAAGATACTTGCTCCTTGGAAGAAAAGTTATCAACCTAGACAGCATATTAAAAAGCAGGGACATTATTTTGCCAACAAAGTTCTGTCTAGTCAAAGCTATGGTTTTTCCAGTAGTCATGTATGGATGTGAGAGCTGGACTATAAAGAAAGCTGAGTGCCAAAGAATTGATGTTTTGAACTGTGGTGTTGGAGAAAACTCTTGAGAGTCCCTCAGAGAGAAAGGATTTCAAATCAGTCAATCCCAAAGGAAATCAGTCCTGAATATTCATCGGAAGAACTGATGCTGAAGCTCCAATACTTTGGCCACCTGATGTGAAGAACTGACTCATTTGAAAAGACTGTGATGCTGGGAAAGATTGAAGACAGGAGGAGAAGGGGACGACAGAGGATGAGATAGTTGGATGGCATCACCGACTCAATGGACATGAGTTTGAGTAAATTCCAGGAACTGGCAATGAAAAGGGAAGCCTGGCATGCTGTAGTCCATGGGGTCACAAAGATTCAGACACAACTGAACTGAACTGTACTGAACAAGGCCCCAGTTCCCAGGTTCACAGACACATGTTTCCTGGCTGTTTCAGAGTTATGTAAAGACACTGCTAGGACACATTGTACCATTCCATGAAAAAAAGATGTCATTGTAGAGTGTTCTGTGAGTGTTGGCTGCCATACTGGCTTTTACTCTGATTAGATGAAACTACTGTCAAATGACTTCCCAGCAAGAAGAGGCAAGCAGCCTGTTGCTTACAGAAACATGAAAAACTTGACCAAATCTGTTGTTATAATGAAGAGAAACATGAACGAGTATGCTTTCCTGGCAGGTTTGTGGCTGTGATTATACAGGTTTCACAGGGGAAAAATCCTCCTTTTGCCATCAGGCCCCAATTCCCAAGTTCACAAAAACATGTTTCCCAGCAGCTTCAGAGCTGTGTGAAGACACCACTAGGACACAGTGTGACATTCCATCAGAAAAGAGGTTAGGGGAGAGTGTTCTGTGAGTGCTGACCGCCATACCTGCTGTTACACTGATGAGGTGAAAATGTACCACGCATGACTTCCAAGGAAGAAGTGTCAAGCAGCTTGTTTCTTTCAGAAAACTCAAAATCCTGACCAAAGCTGTTGTTGTAATGAAAAGCAAAGTGAACCAGTGTGTTTTTCTGGCATGTTTAGGCTGCAATTACCCAGCTTTCATAGGTGGAAAATATAGATTTTTTAGCATAATGGCCCAATGCCCAGGTTCACAAAAGTGTTTCCTGGCTGTTTCAGAGTTTTGTAAAGACAAACCTAGGACACAGTGTACCAATCCACGAGAAAAGATGTTCAGGGAGAGTGTTCTGTGAGTTTTCATTGCCATACCTATTGTTACCCTGATTAGTGGAAACAGTTTTGTCAGATGAGTTCCCAGCAGGATTGGCAAGTAGCCAATTTTCAGTTCAGTTGCTCAGTCATGTCTGACTCTCTGAGACCCCATGGACTGTAGCACATCAGGCTTCTCTGTCCATCACCAACTCCTGGAGCCTGCTCAAACTCATGGTGATGTCATACGATCATCTCATCCTCTGTCGACCCCTTCTCCTGCCTTCAATCTTTCCCAGCATCAGGGTCTTTTCAAATGAGTCAGCTCTTAGTATCAGGTGGCCAAAGTATTGGAGTTTCAGCTTCAACATCAGTCCTTCCAATGAACACCCAGGACCGATCTTCTTTAGGATGGACTGGTTGGGTCTCCTTGCAGTCCAAAAGACTCTCAAGAGTCTTCTCCAACACCACAGTTCAAAAGCATCAATTCTTCTGCGCTCAGCTTTCTTCCCAGTCCAACTCTCACATCCATACATGACTACTGGAAAAACCATAGCCTTGATGAGATGGACCTTTGTTGGTAAAGTAATGTCTCTGCTTTTTAATACACCATCTAGGTTGGTCATAACTTTCCTTCCAAGGAGTGTCTTTTAATTTCATGGCTGCAGTCACCATCTGCAATGATTTTTGAGCCCCCAAAAATAAAGTCTGCCACTGTTTCCCTATCCATTTGCCATGAAGTGATGGGACAGGATGCCATGATCTTAGTTTTTTTTAAGACACTCCTAGGACACAATATACTAATCCATGAGAAAGGAGGGTAGGGATGAGTGTTCTTGAATGTTGACTGCCATACATGTTGCTACCCTGATTAGGTGAAATGGTATGTCATATGACTTTCAGCAAGATATGACAAGCAGTCTTTCAGAAAATCCAAAAACTAGACCACAACTATTGTAATAAAGAGAAAAGTGATCTAGTGTGCTTTTCTGGCAGATTTGAGGCTGTAATTATCCAGCTTCCCTGGGTGAAAATACAGCTTTTATCATAAGGGCCTATTCCCATCTTCAAAAAGCAAGTTTCCTGGCTATTTCAGAGTTGTCTAAAGACACACCTAGAACACACTCTGCCATTCCCTGAGAACAGATGTCATTGGAGACTGTTCTGTGAGTGTTGACTGCCATACATGTTGTTACTCTGATGACAAGAAACTGTTTTGTCGGATAACTTCCCTGCAAGAAGTTGGAAGCATCCTTTCTATTTTAGAAAACTCAAAATCATGAAAACTGTTGTAATTACAGATGCAGCTTTCACTGGGTGAAACACTTCTTTGCCATTAGTCCCATTCCCAGGTTCAGAAAATCATATTTCCTGCAGTTTCAGAGCTGTATAAAGACATTCCTATGACGCATTGAATCATTCCATGAAAACAGATGTCAGGGGAGAGTGTTTTGTGAATCTTGTTTACCACACCAGTTGTTTCTCTGATTATGTGAAACTGTATGTCAGATGACTTCCCAGTAAAACATGCCAAGCAGATTGTTGAGCTTGTTGCTTTAAGAAAACTTAAGACTTGACCAGAGCTGTTCTTGCAATGAAGAGAAAAATTAACCAGTGTGTTTTTCAGGCAAGTTTGAGGCTCCAATATTCCAGCTTCCACAGGTGCAAAATAAAGCTTTCACCATAAGGGCCAATACCCATAACAGCTACTTCTTTTAATTCGTTTTTCTTTTATCCTCTCTGATTCATCTATTTCTACCATTCTATCTTCTAATTCACTAATCCTATCTTCTGCCTCTGTTATTCTACTATTTGTTGCCTCCAGAGTGTTTTTAATTTCATTTATTGCATTATTCATTATATATTGACTCTTTTTTATTTCTTCTAGGTCCTTGTTAAACCTTTCTTGCATCTTCTCAATCCTTGTCTCCAGGCTATTTATCTGTGATTCCATTTTAATTTCAAGATTTTGGATCAATTTCACTATCATTATTCGGAATTCTTTATCAGGTAGATTCCCAATCTCTTCCTCTTTTGTTTGGTTTGGTGGGCATTTATCCTGTTCCTTTATCTGCTGGGTATTCCTCTGTCTCTTCATCTTGTTTAAATTGCTGAGTTTGGGAGTCCTTTCTGTATTCTGGCAGTTTGTGGAGTTCTCTTTATTGTGGCGTTTCCTCGCTGTGTGTGGGTATGTAGAGGTGGCTTGTCAAGGTTTCCTGGTTAGGGAAGCTTGTGTCGGTGTTCTGGTGGGTGGAGCTGTATTTCTTCTCTTTGTTCAGTCGCGCTGTGGGGAGGGAGGGAGGGATGCTGCAAACAAATGACACTGGCGTGCGCTCGCAGTGCCTCAGCCACACTGGGTCTGCCCCCGCTCACGGCGCGTGTAGCCTCCCTGCCCACACTGCTCAGGCTCTAGGTTGTTCCGCCGGGAACAATCCGAGGCTGACCCTGGGTTGCATGCACCTCCCAGGTCAAAGCCTCTCAGGTTCAGGCACTCAGGTAGTCCTCAGAGGCGGAGACTCAGTTGGGCCTGCGTTTTGTGCTCTTCCCAGGTCCGAGCAGCTCAGGTGATGAGGTGTTTGGCGAGCGCCAATGCTGCGACTTATCGCCTCCCCGCCACTCGGTTATCTGGGTGTAAAACCGGCGCACCTTCTCAGGCAGATGTTGACCGTCCAGACCCCCAATAAGTTTTAGTTAGCAAAGAAGCCAGTTTTATAGATAATGTCTCTCTGGGGCTGCGATTGCCCCCTTCCGGCTCTGGCTGCCTGTCACCGGAGGGGGAAGGTCTGCAGCCGGCTATCTCTGTTTAGTCCTTTGTTCCGTGCGCGGGCTGGCGGTGTCTTAGGTTAGGGCTGGCTTTTCGCATGGTAGATATCCCACAGTCTGGTTTAAGGCGCGGCGCGGGCTGCATCGCTGAGAGTAAGAATCTGGCCTGAATACCCTGAGCACTATCTGAGCGAACAGCTACTTCTTTAGGACAAAATACAGCAGTCAAAAGTCTCTCACTCTCTGTGTTGCTGTAATGAAGAAATAAAAGAACCAGACTGTTTTTCAAGGTAGGCCTCAACTATCCAGCTTTCACAGGTAAAATACTGCTTTTGCTATCTGACCCCACGATCTAGGCTCACTGAAGCAACTTTCTCTGCAGTTTCTTAGCAGTGTGAAAAGACACACCTAGAACACAGTGCACCCTTTCATGAGTGAAAATGTCTAGGGAGAGTGTTTTGTGAGTGTTGACTGCCATATCTGTTATTATCCTTATTAGGCAAAGCTGTACTACCTGATAACTTCCCAGAAAATAGTGGAAAGCAGCCTGTTTCAGAAAACTCACTTAATTGACTAAATTTTTAGCTTTAATGAAGAGATAAATGAAACAGAGTGTTCTTCGGGGAGTCTGAGGTTGCAAATTTCTTGCTTTCCCAGGGGGAAAAAAAAACTGCTTTTGCCATCAAGCACAGTACCCAGGATCACAAAAGCAGCTTTACTGAAGTTTCCAAGCAATGTCAAAGACACGCTTAGGACACACTGCACGCTTCCATGAGAAGAGATGTTTCAGGAGAGTGTTCTTTGAGTGTTGACTGCCATATCTGTTGTTACCCTGATTAGGCCAAAAAACTGTGAAGTCTGATAAATTCTCAGCAAAGGGTAGCAAGCAGCCTGTTTCTTTCAAAAAACTCAGAAGCTCAACCAAAGTTTTTGCTATAATGAAAATGATCCAGAGTGTTTTTCTGGCAGTTTTGAGGTTGGAACGCTTTAGTTTTCACAGGGAGGAAAACACTGCTTTTGTCATCTGGCCCAAATATACAGGCTCAGCAATGCAACTTTGCCTGCAGATTCTGAGCAGTGTAAAAGACACACCAAGACACACTGCCCCTCTCATGAGTAAAGATGTCTGAGTAGAGTTTTCTGTGAGTGGGGAGTGTCATATCTGTTATTACCCTAATTAGGCAAATTATACTGTCTGATGACATCCTAGCAAGTAGTGGCTCGCATCCTGTTTCTTTCAGAATACTCATATGCTTGACTAAATTTTTTGCTTCAGTGAAGAGATAAATGATCCAGAGTGTATTTCTGACAGGTTTGAGGCTGACCTTTCTAGCTCTCATAGGGTAAAGTATGGCTTTTGCCATCAGGCCCCAATATTCAGGCTCAAAAAAAGCATCTTTCCCTGAAGTTTCTGAGCCGTGTACAAAACACACTTAGGACATATTGCACCCTTCCATGAGAAAAGATGTCTGGGGAGAATGTTTAGTATATGTTGATGCCAAACACGTCATTACCCTAATTAAGCCAAACTGTACTGTGTGACGACTTCTCAGCAAGGAGTGGCAAGAAGCTTGTTTCTTTCATAAAACAAATTTGCTTGACCAAAGGTTTTGCTGTAATGAAGAGAAATGATCCAGAGTGTTGTTCTGGCAGGTTTGAGACTGAAACTCTCTTGTTTTCAAAGGGGGAAAATACTGCATTTGCCATCAGGCCCCAATGTCCAGGCTAACAAAAGCAGCTTTCCCTGCAGTTTCCGAGCAGTGGAAAAGACACAGCTAGGGCACACTGCACTCTTTCATGAGTTAAGATGTCTTAGGAGAGTGTTCTGTGTGTGTTGACTTCCATACCTGTTGTTACCCTGATTAGGTGAAACTGCATTGTCTGATGACTTACGAGCATATAGTAGCAAGTAGCCTGTTTCTTTCAGAATAGTCAGATGCTTGACCAAATTTTTTGCTCCAATGAAGAGATAAATGATCCAGAGTGTATTTCTGGCGGTCTTGTGGCCTGCCCTCTCTAGCTCTCACAGGGGTAAAATAATGCTTTTGCTGTAAAGAAGAGATAAATGATCTTGAGTGTTTTCCTGTCAGGTTTCAGGCTGCAACTCTAGCTTTTACAGGAGAAAAGTACTGCTTTTGCCATCAGGTCCCACTATCCAGGCTTACAAAATCAGCTTTCCCCGCAGCTTCTGAGCAATGTAAAAGACACAATGAGGACACACTGCACCCTTTCATGAGTAAAGATGTCTGGAAAGAATGTTCTGTAAGTGTTGACTGTCATACAATTTATTACCATATTATGCAAAATTGAACTTTCTGAAGACTTCCCAGCAACTACTGGCAAGCAGCCTGTTTCTTTCAGAAAACTCAAATGACTGACCAGAGTTTTTGTTGAAATAAAGGGATAAGTGAAGCAGAGTGCTTTTCTTCTGGGTTTGAGGCTGGAACTCTCAGACTTTCACAGGGAAATATACTGCTTTTGCCATCAGACTCCCATAACCAAGCTCACAAAGGCAGCTTTCCCTGCAGTTTCTGAGCAGCATAAAAGACATAACGAGGACACACTGCACCCTTCCATGAGAACAGGTGTCTGAGCCAAGAGTTCTGTGAGTTTTGACTGCCATACTCTATGTTAACCTGATTAAGTCAACTGTACTGTGTGAAGACTTCACAGCAAGGAATGGCAAGCAGTCTGTTTCACTCAAAAAATTCAAATGCTGACCAAAGTTGTCACTGCAATGAAGAAATAAAGGAACCAGAGGTTTTTTCCAAGGCAGATTTGAGGCCGCAACTATCTAGCTCTCACAAGTGGAAAATACTGAATTTACCATCAGTCCCTAAGATCCAGGCTCACAAAAACAGCTTTCCCTGCAGTTTCTGAGCAGTGTATAAGATACACCCAGGACACACCGCACCATTTTATGAGTAAAGATATCTGGGGGGAGTGTTCTTTCAATGTTGACTGCCATACCTATTGTTACCCTGATTAGGCAAAACTGTACTATCTATGTCTTCCCAGCAAGCAGTGACAAGCAGCTTGTTACTTTCATAAAACTCAAATGCTTGACCAAAGATTTTGCTGTAATTAAGATATAAATGATCAAGACTGCTTTTCTGGCAGGTTTGAAACTGCAACTCTCTAGCTCTCACAGGGAGAAAATACTGTTTTTACCATCAGGGCCCCGTACCCAGGCTCTCAAAAACAACTTACCTTACTTACCTCACAGTTTCCAAGCAGTGTAAATCACACACCTAGGACACACTACACACTTTCATGAATAAAGGTGTATGGAGAGAGTATTCTGTGAGTGTTGACTGTCACACCTGTTGTTACCCTGATTAGGCCAAACTCTACTATGTGAAGACCCAAGCAAGGAGTGGCAAGCAGCCTGTTTCATTCAGAAAACTCAGGTGCAGACAAAAGTTGTTGCTGACATCAAGAGATAAAAGAACCAGAGTATTTTTCAAACAGGTTTGAGTCTGCAACCTTCTAGCCTCAAGGTGGGAAAACACCGCTTTTGCCATCTGGCCCTGCAGTTTCTGAGCAGTGTAAAAGACACGCATAGAACACGCTGCACCTGTTCACGAGGAAACATGTCTTGGGAAAGAGTTCTGCGAGTGTTGACCTCCATATCAGTTGTTTCCCTGATTAGCTGGAACTGTACTGTCAGTTGACTTCCCAACAAGTAGGGACAAGCAGACTGTTTCTTTCAGAAAACTCAAATGCTTGACCAAACTTTTTGTTGTAATGAAAAGATAAATGAATCAGAGGCAGGTTTGAGGCTGCAACTCTCTAGCTGTCACAAGGGGAAAATAATGTTTTTGCCACCAGGGCCCAATACCCAAGCTTCAAAAGCAGCTTTACTGCGTGTTCAGCTGAATATTAAAACCACAAACAACTCAGTCAAAAATGGGCAGATGGCCTGAAAAGACATTTATCTAAAGAAGACATACAAATGGCCAAAGAACACATGAAGACATGTATGACATCACTAATTAGTTTTAAATAAATGCAAATGAAACCCACAATGAGGTGTCATATCACATGGGTCAGAATGGCCATCATCAAAAAATTTACAAACATTAAAAGGATGTAGAGGAAAGGGAATCCTCCTACTTTGTTGGTGGGAATGTAAATTGGTAGAGCCATTATAGAGAACAGTATGGAGGCTCCTTAAAAAACTAAAAATAGACCTACCATATAATATAGCAATCCCATTCCTGGGTATATACCCAGATAAAAACCAAAATTTGAAAAGATATATGCACTGTTTACAATAGCCAGACATGGAAGCAACCTAAATGTCCATCAGGGAGTGATGAATAAAAAAAGATGTAGTATATATCCTAAAGGCAATCAGTCCTGAGTGTTCATTGGAAGGGCTGATGTTGAAGCTGAAACTCCAATACTTTGGCCACCTGATGCGAATAGTTGACTCATTTGAAAAGACTCTGATCCTGGGAAAGATTGAAGGCAGGAGAAGGGGACGACAGAGGATAAGATGGTTGGATGGCATCACCGACTCAATGGACATGAGTCTGTGTAAACTCCTGGAGTTGGTGATGAACAGGGAGGCCTGGTGTTCTGCGGTCCATGGGGTCACAAAGAGTCAGACACAACTGAGTGACTGAACTGATATATATATATATATATATAAAATGGAATATATTTTATATATATATATATAAAATGGAATATTACTCAGCCATAAAAAATTAGATAATGCCATTTTCAGCAATATGGGTGGACCTAGAGATTATCATACTGGGTGAAATAAGTGAGACAAAGACAAATATGATATTGCCTATATGTGAAATCTAAAAATAAAGTCACAACTGAACTTACAAACAGAAATAGAGTCACAGGTGTAGAAAAAAATGTATGGTTACCAAAGAGGAAATGGAGGGAGAAATAAATTGGATGACTGGTATTGAAATATATACACTACTATATATAAAATACATAACTAATCTGGACCTACTGTATAATACAGGTAACTCCAGTCAATACTCTGTAATAACTTACATGGGAAAATATAAAAAAGAGTGCAACATGTATAACTGATTTACTTTGCTGTATAACAGATAATAAAACATTATAAATCAACTATACTCCAATAAAAATTAATTTAAAAACCTCAAGTGAAATTGAAAGAAGAATAGGAGGAAAGCAGACATTAATCCAGGTATATCAAAGCTTTACAAGCATTTTAGCAACAGAATTGTGTGCTGGGTTCTCAAATTTGACTTTAGTTCTGAGATAACTTCTGGAGGACCTCTCAAAAAGTCAATATTTTCATATGCACACTTGTCTTTTTTGTTAAACTTCTATTAATAGCCTTTTCTGGACAAACTGTGAGTTTTACTGGTTGATAATGTCAATATAAGAACTTAGAGGCCTAGGGTAGCTTAGGGTGGACTATGATTCACGTTCTTAGTTCGGGGATTTCTGTAAATGATCACTCATTCATAAATACAAAGGCACACATGCCTTGTGTTTATTTGCTTGCTTGTTTTCCATCCTTGTTCTTACTGATTTAATCCTTGTTCAAAGAAATAACAATATGGGTTTAACTAACATCAGTTGTCAACGGCTTATTAATATTATCAGTTCTCAAATGGGATTTCCAGTTGAAATTAGTCAATTGAAAAAATCTTTTAAATTACCCAGATTTAAAATTGCTATTTCAGTTCAGTTCATTCACTCAGTCGTGTCCATCTCTTTGCAGCCCTATGGACTGCAGCATGCCAGGCTTCCCTGTCCATCACCAACTCCCAGAGCTTGCTCAACCTCAAGTGCATCAAATCAGTGATGCCATCCAACCATCTCACCCTCTGTCACCCACTTCTTCTCCTGCCTTCAGTCTTGTCCTGGATCAGTGTCTTTTCCAATGAGTCGGTTCTTTGCATCAGGTGGCCAAAGTATTGGAGCTTCAGCTTCAGTATCAGTCCTTCCAATGAATATTCAGGACTGATTTTCTTTAGGATGGACTGGTTTCATTTCCTTGCAGTCCAAGGGACTCTCAAAAGTCTTCTCTAACACCACACTTCAAAAGCATCACTTCTTCAGGGCTCAGCTTTCTTTATGGTCCAATTCTCACTTTCATACATGACTACTGGGAAAGCCATAGCTTTGAATAGACAGATAGCAAATAATGCCTCTGCTTTTTAATATGCTGTCTAGGTTGGTCATAGCTTTTCTTCCAATGAGGAAGTGTCTTTTAATTTCATGGCTGCAGTCACCATCTGCAGTGATTTTGGAGCCCAAAAAATAAAGTCACTGTTTCCATTGTTTCCCCATCTATTTGCCATGAAGTGATGGGACCAAATGCCATGATCTTTGTTTTTTGAATGTTGAGTTTTAAGCCAGCTTTTCACCACTTCAGTATTCTTGCCTTGGGAACCCGATGAACAGTATGAAAAGGCAAAATTGTTATTTGGATATATGTAGAGATGTGGATGCATTTAATCATAAGCTGATTATTATTTTTATGGACAACCAGGCATCTTTTACAGGTAGAAACCAGAAGAAAGGACTGTTGTTTGCATGTTACTTGATGAACTCTTAATGACTGAATCCCCACCATCTTCCAGTCTGAGCCTATATGAGGATGGAGTACTGGCCAATGTGAGTAAGTTAATAAAGAAAGTAACATCAAATTATTTGTTCTTCTGTAGATATCAATGCTGTTAGCAGAGTTATGTTTCTGTATTTTTTTAAGCATTTCTGCTTTCCTGTGTGCAGAACAGAAGGATCACAGTGACAGGTATACTTTCCATTCTAATGTTAGAACTACTGAGTCTCAGATTGTCTATCAAATCCAGAATGATCTCCATCCCAGAAACAACAGCCTTCCCTTGTTTCTGAAAGTTTAAAAATACTTGAGTTAGTAGTAATATTAGAATTTATTTCCCTTTTATTATTTTATCAAAAAAATGTCATTTCTCTTGAGGTCTTTTTCATTTTACTCCTTCTTTTTTCCTATTTTGTACCCTCTCCAGCATGTACTCTAATATTTTCCACAAAACAAACTCCTATCCATCTTTCAATAAACTTGTCCTTCCCAGATGGCTCACAGATAAAGAATCTGCCTGCAATGCAGGAGACATGGGTTCTATCCCTGGATTGGGAAGATCCTCTGGAGAAGGAAATGGCAATCCACTTGAGTATTCTGGCCTAGAAAGTCCCATGGACAAAAGAGCCTGGCAGTCCACGGGGCTGCAAAAGAATCAGACGTGACTTTGTGACTAAACAACAAGGATCTTAAGCGGTATCTGGGAGCCTGTCAACTCCTCTGGCTTTTACTTACTTACAAAAGAATTTTTTCAAAAGTTGAGCATCTGTATACCTTTATTAACATTCATAAGAGATTGTCTTGATTCTTATTTTGTCCTGATAATGTGCCTGACTAGCCTATTCTTTTATACATCAAAAGGTGGAAAAAATCAAGTTCAGAATTTCCATCAGACTTCTGGAGAATTAGCTGAATAGTGAATACATAGCTAAAGAGTGAAGACAGGGTGCATTACTTACCTTGACTCTTAGCTTGTCGGGGGTGGTAACCGGGACCTGGTGTCTACTCGTATTGCCTGCACCTGCTGACCTATAGCCACCATATGTTAGAGCATCTCCTTCCACGTTGGCCAGGCTGGTGTCCAGATAGGCAGTGCCTGCTGGGAGCTCTACTGCCTAGAACACAGCATCCAGCCTGATGGCCAGATGCCAAGTGACAAGACTGTTGGGGGAGAAGATGACACCTTCAACACCTTCTTCAGTGAGACAGGTGCTGGCAAGCGTGTGCCCAGGGCAGTGTCTGCAGACCTGGAACCCACAGTTATTGATGAGGTTCGCACTGGCACCTACTTCCAGCTCCTCCACCCTGAGCAGCTTATCACAGATAAAGAAGATGCTGCCAGTAACTGTGCCTGAGGTCACTATACCATTGGAAAGGAGATCATTGATCTTGTCTTGGACCGAATTTGGAAATCGGCTGACCAGTGCACAGGTCTCCAGGGCTTCTTGGTTTTCACAGCTTTGGTGGGGGAACTGGTTCTGAGTTTGCCTCCCTGCTGATGGAACATCTCTCTGTTGATTATAGCAAAAAGTCCAAGCTGGAATTATTTATTTACCCAGCCCTCCAGGTTTCCACAACTGTAGTTTAGCCCTACAACACCATCCTCACCACCACACCATCCTGGAGCATCTGATTTTGCCTTCATGATAGACAGTGAGGCCATCTATGACACCTGCTGTAGAAACCTTGATATTGAGCACCCAACCTACATGAATCTTAACTGCCTATTAGCCAGATAGTGTCCCCAATCACTGCTTCCCTGAGGTCTGATGGAGCCCTGACTGTGGATCTGACAGAGTTCCAGACCAACCTGGTGCTCTATCCCCACATTCACTTCCCTCTGGCCACATACATCCCTGTCATCTCTGCAGAGAAAGCCTACCATGAACAGCTTTCTGTAGCAGAGATCACCAATGCTTGCTTTGAGCCATCCAACCAGATGGAGAAATGTGACCCTCGTGATGGTAAATACATGGCCTGCTGCCTGTTGTACTATGGTGACATGGTTCCCAAAGATGTTGTACCACCATTATCACCATCAAGACCAAGTGCATCATCCAGTTCGTGGCCTGGTGCCCCACTTCAAGGTTGGCATTAATTACTAGCTTCCCACTGTGGTACCTGCTGGAGATTTGACCAAAGTCCAGTGAACTGTGTGCATGCTGAACAACACCACAGCCATCACCGAGGTCTGGGCTTGCCTAGACCACAAGTTGACCTGATGTATACCAAGCATGCCCTTGTTCACTGGTATGTGGGTGAGGGCATGGAGGAAGGAGATTTTTCTGAGACCTGTGAGGACATGGTTGCCCTTGAGAAGGATTATGAGGAGGTTGGTGTGGATTCTGTTGAAGGAAAGGGAGAGAAAGAAGAGGAATACTAATTACCATTTCTTTGAGCCCTGCAGCATATCGTAATCAGAGCTTCAGCGTTAGCTGACAGGTGTAAAAACTTTCTGACTAGATTGTCTTCACTTTCAACTGTGATCATGTATTGCTTTCCCATGTGTACCTGTAACACTTCTGTCTCAAACGTAAAGATTTTAAAGAAAAAAAAAAAGGAATGAAGACAATCTGATGATTAGAATGATGATAATGACAATGAAGCTGATCATAAGTAGAATTTAGAAGGTAAAAAAATTCTGGCATCAATTTAAAATAAATCTATTCTGTACTTTCTGCTCAGTTTTTGTAAACCCAAAATGTTTCTAAAAATAAAAATGTTTTAATTTCAAAAATTACAGTAGTATTAGACTTGCCATTAGAGATTGTCACTTAATGATTCAATAAATATTATGATTAATTTAAGAAAATTTAATCCAAAGGATTTAATGCTTTAAGCTTAATGCTTAAAGTTGCTAATGTACAAAACTGCAAAATGAATTGTAGACTTACAGGAAAATTTTAAGAAAATCTTTTTAAAATGACACATGTAAGCAGATTGATATATATTTATCATAGTTCAATAAGGGATGTTAACAAACTAATATATTACATTGGCAACTTGCACTAGTGAAGATTTTTCTTCCTAAGAATGTTTTTAAGCTTATGAACTATATCTGCCTAGAGCAATCCTAGCAAGCTTTTTAGAAAACTGAAGCAACTGCCAATCAAGGAGACACATGAGAATGTTCTGGTATAAGTTTTCAAAATATTCTTGTCTAAGAAATCAAAGATGACATTAAAAGATGGAGAGTATACCACGTTTCAGGACTGGAAGAATGAATATTGTGAAAATGACTATACCACACAAAGTAATCTACAGATTAAATGCTGCTGCTGCTGCTGCTGCTGCTAAGTCACTTCAGTTGTGTCCAACTCTGTGAGACCCCATAGACAGCAGCCCACGAGGCTCCCCCGTCCCTGGGATTCCCCAGGCAAGAACACTGGAGTGGGTTGCCATTTCCTTCTCCAATGCATGAAAGTGAAAAGTGAAAGTGAAGTCACTCAGTCATGTCTGACTCTGTGCAACCCCATGGACTACAGCCTACCAGGCTCCTCCATCCATGGAATTTTCCAGGCAAGAGTACTGGAGTGGGTTGCCATTGCCTTCTCCTGATTAAATGCAATCCCTATCAAACTACCAATTGCATTTTTCACAGAACTAGAACAAAAACTTTCACAATTCATATGGAAACACAAAAGATCCCAAATAGCCAAAGCAATCATGAGAAAGAAGAATGGAGCAGGAGGAATCAAGCTTCTTGACTCAAGACTATATTACAAAGTTATAGTCATCAAAACAGTATGGTGCTGGCACAAAAGAGAAATATAGATCAATGGAACAAGAGAGAGATGCCAGAGATAAACCCGTGCATTATATCTGGACACTTTACTTTCAACAAAGAAGGCATGAATATACCATGGGGAAAAGACAACCTCTTCAATACATGGTTCTGGGAAAACTGGACAGCTATGTGCAAAAGGATGAAATTAGAATACCATACATGAAAACAAACGTGATAACCAAACATGAAACCACCATACATGAAAATAAACTCAAAATGGATTAAAGACCTAAATGTTAGACCAGAAACTATGAAACTCTTAGAGGAAAACATAGGCAGAACACTGTATGACATAAATCACAAGATACTCAATGATCCATCTTCTAGAGTAGTGGCAATAAAAACAAAAATAAATACACAGGATCTAATAAAACTTAAAGCTTTTGCAGAGCAAAGGAAAACATAAACAAGGTGAAAAGACAAGATCAGAATGGGAGAAATAATAGCAACTGAAACAACTGACAAAGGCTTGATCTCCAAAATATACAAGCAGCTCCACACCAGAAAAATAAACAATGCAATCAAAAAGTGAGCATAAGACCTAAACAGACGTTTCTCCAAGGAAGACATACAGATGGTTAATAAATACATGAAAAGATGCTCAACATTGCTCATTATTAGAGAAATGCAAATCAAAACTGCAATGATGTATCACCTCACACTGGTCAGAAAGGCCATCCTCAAAAAATCTAAAAGCTATAAATGCTGGAGACAGTGGGGAGAAAAGGGAACCCTCTTGCACTGCTGGTGGGAATGTAAATAGATACAGCCACCATGGAGAACAGTACTGTTTGTTGTTCAGTCACTAAATTGTGTCTTATTCTTTGCAAACCCAAGGACTTCAGCATGCCAGGTTTCCCTGTCCTTCACTATTTCCCAGAGTTTGCTCAAACTCATATCCATTGAGTCAGTGATGCCATCCAGCCTTCCCATTCTCTGACATCCCCTTCTCATCTTGCCTTCAATCTTTCCCAGCATCAGGGTCTTTTCCAGTGAGTCAGCTCTTTATATCAAGTGGTCAAAGTATTAGAGGACAGTATGAAGATTCTTTTAAAAACCTAGGAATAAAATGACCAAATGACCCAACAGTCCTACTAGTGGGCATATTCCCTGAGAAAACCATGATTGAAAAAAACACATGTACTCCAATGTTAATTGCAGCACTGTTAACAAAAGCTAGGACATAGAAGCAACCCAGATGTCCTTTGACAGATGAATGCATAACCAAGCTGTGGTATATATATACAATGGAATATTTCTCAGCCATGAAAAGGAATACACTTGAGTCAATTCTAATGAGGTGGCTAAACCTAGAGCCTATTATACAGAATGAAGTAAATCAGAAAAAGAAAAGCAAATATATTAATGCACATATATGGAATCTAGAAAGATGGTACTGATGAACCTTTTAAAGGGCAGCAGTGGAGATGCAGGCACAGAAAACAGACTTGTGGACATGATGGGGGAAAGAGAGGGTGGGATGACTTGAGAGAGTAACGTGGAAACATGCACATCACCATATGTAAAACAGACAGTGGGAATTTGCTGTATGATGCAGGAAACTCAAACCGTGCTTTGTGACAAACTAGAGAGTTGGGATGGGGTGGGAGATGGGAAGAAGTTTCAAGAGGGAGGGGACATATATATACATATGGCTAATTAATGTTGATGAATGGCAGAAATCAACACAATATTGTAAGACAATTATCCTTCAATTAAAAATAAATAAAAATTTTAAATGCGTTTGTTTACCCTTTAGCTTCTTTCTTATCTGCTTTTGTCAAATTTTTCTACACAGTTGATAAAGCTTTTGTACAAGACAATGTAAATAAGAGGCAACAGAAAAGGCTCTTATAATAATTTACTCCATTTGCTGAAGTTGCGTCCTTTGGATCCTTCACCTTGGGGAGGGAGTTCTGAAGGAGGAAAAGTTTCTGCCCACTTAGAAACCTTCTCACAGGCAAGGACCAGGGGAAATTTCAGAACTTCAGGGGGGAAGTGCAGCTACAAGTGTGTGGAAGACAAAGAGGAGAGACTTTGACAGACAGATCAGTGCTGACTAGCAACTCACAACCAAGAAGCTGTGTGTAGGTCCATTGCTGTAAAACTGGCCCTGGGTGCTGAGGCTCAGGCTTTGGGGGTTGGACCCCAGGGAGAAGCCTGAGGTTGACTGCTGTGAAGAAACTCCGAGGGACTAATATGACAAAGCTGAGGGGTTCCAGGGAAAATTCTGGGCCTGCAGAGAGGCAAGAGATTATTGTTATGGGGACTAACTTCTTGGATCCTGTAACTCTAAGTGTTCCCAGATTGTAGGATCCTGCCTTCACAAGTGCCATAGGTGGGATGAGCTGGCTGTGGTCTCCAAACCCAGAGACTGGCACACCTGTCGACCTGCTATTGCCAAGGCTGTCATGAGTGCCAGAAGTGTGGATGAGACAAGGCTGGGGTCTGTGACCCCAGAGGTGGGTGTGACGGTGGCTTCAGTGACTGCCAACCTGTGAGCAGGTACATATCACTAAACACAACTTCCTGTGAGCCTATGCAGCTTGCCTCTTTCTAGGGATCGTGACCTAGGGCTAATTCCTCTGGGAGAGCTCATGACCTGCCTCAGACCTTAGCAACATGTGGCAGGTCTCTACTCCTCCAGGCACTCCTTGCACATTCCAATTGTGGCTGCCATACCCCTCCCTCTCCCGAGTCTGACTGAACAGATAAGCCTTAATAAGCCTGGACCTTCACTCCCTCTTGGGCGCCCAAGGTAAGAGAAACCCAAGTAAGACGGTAGGTGTTGCAAGAGGGGATCAGAGGGCAAACACACTGAAACCATACTCACAGAAAACTAGTCAATCTAATCACACTAGGACCACAGCCTTGTCTAACTCAATGAAACTAAGCCATGCCCGTGGGGCAACCCAAGACGGGTGGGTCATGGTGGAGAGATCTGACAGAATGTGGTCCACTGGAGAAGGGAATGGCAAACCACTTCAGTATTCTTGCTTTGAGAACCCCATGAACAGTATGAAAAGGCAAAATGATAGGATACTGAAAGAGAAACTCCCGAGGTCAGTAGGTACCCAATATGCTACTGGAGATCAGTGGAGAAATAACTCCAGAAAGAATGAAGGGATGGAGCCAAAGCAAAAAGAATACCCAGCTGTGGGTGTGACTGGAGATAGAAGCAAGGTCCGATGCTGTAAAGAGCAATATTGCATAGGAACCTGGAATGTCAGGTCCATGAATCAAGGCAAATTGGAAGCGGTCAAACAAGAGATGGCAAGAGTGGATGTTGACATTCTAGGAATCAGCGAACTGAAATGGACTGGAATGGGTGAATTTAACTCAGATGACCATTATATCTACTACTGTGGGCACGAATCCCTCAGAAGAAATGGAGTGGCCATCATGGTCAACAAAAGAGTCTGAAATGCAGTACTTGGATGCAATCTCAAAAACGACAGAATGATCTCTGTTCGTTTCCAAGGCAAACCATTCAATATCACAGTAATCCAAGTCTATGCCCCAACCAGTAATGCTGAAGAAGCTGAAGTTGAATGGTTCTATGAAGACCTACAAGACCTTTTAGAGCTAACACCCAAAAAAGATGTCCTTTTCATTACAGGGGACTGGAATGCAAAAGTAGGAAGTCAAGAAACACCTGGAGTAACAGGCAAATTTGGCCTTGGAGTACAGAATGAAGCAGGGCAAAGGCTAATAGAGTTTTGCCAAGAAAATGCACTGGTCATAACTAACACCCTTCTCCAACAACACAAGAGAAGACTCTACACATGGACATCACCAGATGGTCAACACCGAAATCAGATTGATTATATTCTTTGCAGCCAAAGATGGAGAAGCTCTATACAGTCAGCAAAAACAAGACCAGGAGCTGACTGTGGCTCAGACCATGAACCCCTTATTGCCAAATTCAGACTTAAATTGAAGAAAGTAGGGAAAACCACTAGACCATTCAGGTATGACCTAAATCAAATCCCTTATGATTATACAGTGGAAGTGAGAAATAGATTTAAGGGCCTAGATCTGATAGATAGAGCGCCTGATGAACTATGGAATGAGGTTCGTGACATTGTACAGGAGACAGGGATCAAGACCATCCCCATGGAAAAGAAATGCAAAAAAGCAAAATGGCTGTCTGGGGAGGCCTTACAAATAGCTGTGAAAAGAAGAGAAGCGAAAAGCAAAGGAGAAAAGGAAAGATATAAACATCTGAATGCAGAGTTCCAAAGAATAGCAAGAAGAGATAAGAAAACCTTCTTTAGCGATCAATGCAAAGAAATAGAGGAAAACAACAGAATGGGAAAGACTAGAGATCTCTTCAAGAAAATCAGAGATACCAAAGGAACATTTCATGCAAAGATGGGCTCAATAAAGGACAGAAATGGTATGGACCTAACAGAAGCAGAAGATATTAAGAAGAGATGGCAAGAATACACAGAAGAACTATACAAAAAAGATCTTCACGACCCAGATAATCACAATGGTGTGATCACTGACCTAGAGCCAGACATCCTGGAATGTGAAGTCAAGAGGGCTTTAGAAAGCATCACTACGAACAAAGCTAGTGGAGGTGATGGAATTCCAGTTGAGCTATTTCAAATCCTGAAAGATGATGCTGTGAAAGTGCTGCACTCAATATGCCAGCAAATTTGGAAAACTCAGCAGTGGCCACAGGACTGGAAACGGTCAGTTTTCATTCCAATCCCAAAGAAAGGCAGTGCCAAAGAATGCTCAAACTACCGCACAATTGCACTCATCTCACATGCTAGTAAAGTAATACTCAAAATTCTCCAAGCCAGGCTTCAGCAATACGTGAACCGTGAACTTCGTGATATTCAAGCTGGTTTTAGAAAAGGCAGAGGAACCAGAGATCAAATTGTTAACATCTGCTGGATCATGGAAAAAGCAAGAGAGTTCCAGAAAAACATCTATTTCTGCTTTATTGACTATGCCAAAGCGTTTGACTGTGTGGATCACAATAAACTGTGGAAAATTCTGAAAGAGATGGGAATACTAGACCACCTGACCTGCCTCTTGAGAAATTTGTATGCGGGTCAGGAAGCAACAGTTAGAACTGGACATGGAACAACAGACTGGTTCCAAATAGGAAAAGGAGTTCGCCAAGGCTGTATATTGTCACCCTGTTTATTTAACTTCTATGCAGAGTACGTCATGAGAAACGCTGGACTGGAAGAAACACAAGCTGGAATCAAGATTGCCGGGAGAAATATCAATAACCTCAGATATGCAGATGACACCACCCTTATGGCAGAAAGTGAAGAGGAACTCAAAAGCCCCTTGATGAAAGTGAAAATGGAGAGTGAAAAAGTTGGCTTAAAGCTCAACATTCAGAAAATGAAGATCATGGCATCCAGTCCCATCACTTCATGGCAAATAGATGGGGAAACAGTGGAAACAGTGTCAGACTTTATTTGTTTGGGCTCCAAAATCACTGCAGATGGTGACTGTAGCCATGAAATTAAAAGACGCTTAGTCCTTGGAAGGAAAGTTATGACCAACCTAGATAACATATTCAACAGCAGAGACATTACTTTGCCAACAAAGGTTCATCTAGTCAAGGCTATGGTTTTTCCTGTGGCCATGTATGGATGTGAGAGTTGGACTGTGAAGAAGGCTGAGCACCGAAGAACTGATGCTTTTGAACTGTGGTGTTGGAGAAGACTCTTGAGAGTCCCTTGGACTGCAAGGAGATCCAACCAGTCCATTCTGAAGGAGATCAGCCCTGGGATTTCTTTGGAAGGAATGACACTAAAGCTGAAACTCCAATACTTTGGCCACCTCATGCGAAGAGCTGACTCATTGGAAAAGACTCTGATGCTGGGAGGGATTGGGGGCAGGAGGAGAAGGGGACAACAGAGGATGAGATGGCTGGATGGCATCACTGACTCGATGGACGTGAGTCTGAGTGAACTCCGGGAGTTGGTGATGGACAGGGAGGCCTGGCGTGCTGCGATTCATGGGGTCACAAAGAGTTGGACATGACTTAGCGACTGATCTGATCACTCCCTCTTTTCTGGGCAGAGAACAGATGCTGGAGAGCAGCCTGCAAGCAGAGGCAGGACCAGTACCAAAGAAGAACACGGGAGCCGTGTGAATAAAGGAAACGAAAGAATTCACTCCTGCAGAAGCAGGTGCTTTGGATTTAAACCTTACAATTAGCTTGAGATTGTGGACCCTGGGGGCAATTGTGGACTTTGGAAGCAAGAACAAGCTTCAGTTAGGGCATATCTGAGTAGGAGCTGACTCCACAGTGCCCAGAGCAGGCCCAGAGACCTTCTGAGAAATATTGGAGGACTTTCTGAGTAGGCGCTTTGACTGGAGCAAAATGTGTGGTAAGGACAACTAATGTCATAGGATAATATTCTTCTTAGTACCTCTCTGTTTATCTATATATAGTTTTTTCTGTTTTTGTTTTGTTCTATTTTTATTCCTTTTTAATAATCATTTAATTTTTATCTTTTGCTTGCCTTTTCTTCTTTTTATGTTTTATTTTTAAATACATTTATTTTATTTCCTTCCTATTTTTACAAAACATTTTCATTATAATGTATTTTCCCATGTTTTGGCTTTGTATTTTTGCTACTCAAGTTTTTAGTGCTTGTTTTCATTTATGAATTTGTTTATTGATTTGATTGTTCTCTTCTTTTTTTGGTTCTTCTCTTTATTCTTTCTTTCTTTCTTTCTTTTCTGAGTGTGAGTTTGAGTTTCTTTGTGTGTTCCTGTCTAATTAATATTGTTTTATGGTTTAACTTGGGGGTTTGTCTGCCTGTTAATTTTTTTCAAGGTTGGTTTTCATTTTTTTCTCTCTCTCTCTCTCTTTTACAATTCTGTACCATGTGACTTGTGGAGGTTTGGTGCTCAGCAAGGGGTTGGGCCTGAACCTCCAAAGTGAGAGACCTGAATCCAATATGTTGGATCATCAGTGAACCCCTAAACCAAAGGAATATTAACCAGTGAGAGCTCTCCCAAAGGCCTCCATCTTAACACTAAGACCTGGCAGCATATAAAGGCCGGCAAGCTTCAATGCTGGACATCACACAACAAACAACTAGCAGAAACAGGAACACAATCCTACCCATTAACAGTCAGGCTGCCCAAAGTCATACCAAGCTCACAGACACCCCATAACACACCACTGGGCATGGTACTGCCCCTTAGAGAGACAAGATCCAGTTCCATCCACCAGAACACAGGAACCAGTCCCCTCATGAAGAAACTTTCACAAAGCATTGGTCCAACTGCACACACTAGGGGGAGACTCCACACGTAAGATGAACTGGGACCTTGCAGTCTGCAGAAAGGAGACTCCAAACATAGTAATTAAACAAAATGAAAAGACAAAGAAACATGCAGCACATGAAGAAGCATGGTAAAAATTCACTAGACACTGAAAGCAACTAGAAAAAGAGGAATAAAAAACCCAAATTTAGTAGAAGGAAAGAAATCATAACAATCAGAGCAGAAATACATATAAAAGAGATGAAGGAAAAAATAGCAAAGATCAATGAAACTCAAAGCTTGTTCTTTGAGGAGATAAAATAGACAAACCATTAGCCAGACTCATTAAAAGAAAAAGGGAGAAAACTGAAAGCAATAAAATTAGAAATGAAAAAGAAACTACAACAGACAATGCAGAAATACAAATGATCATAAGAGAGTACTATGAGCTATATGCCAATAAAATGGACAACCTTGAAGAAACAGACAAATTCTTAGAAAAGCACAACCTTCCAAAACTGAACCAGGAAGAAATAGAAAATATGAACAGATCAATCACAAGCACTGAAATAGAAGCTGATCAAAATCTCCCAACAAAAAAAAGCCCAGGGCCAGATGGCTTCACAGTCGAATTTTATCAAAACCCAGAGAAGAGCTCACGCCTATCCTGCTTAAATTGTTTCAAAAATTTGCAGAGGAAGGAAAACTCCCAAACCTGTTCTACGAGGCCACCATCATCACCCTGATACCAAAACCAGACAAAGATATCACCAAAAAAAGAAAACTATAGGCCATATCACTGATGAATATGGGTGCAAAAATCCTCAACAAAATTCTAATGAACAGAATCCACCAACACATTAGAAGAATCATATACCATGGTCAAGTGGGGTTCAGCCCAGGGATCCAAGATTCTTCAATATAAGCAAATCAATCAACATGATAGACCAAATTAAAAAATTGAAAGATAACACAGTGGAATATTACCAGTCATAAAAAGGAACACATTTGGGTCAGTTCTAATGAGGTGGATGAACCAAGAACCTAGAATTATACAGAGTGAAGTAAGTCAGAAAGCGAAAGACAAATATCATATTCTAACACGTATATACAGAATCTAGAAAAATGGTACTGAAGAATTTATTTACAGGGCAGCATTGGAGAAACAGACACAGAGAATGGACTTACGGACATGGGGAGAGGGGAGGAGAGGGTGAGATGTATGTTGTGAGTAACATGGAAATTTACATTACTGTATGTAAAATAGATAGCCTAGGGAATTTGCTGTATGGCTCAGGAAACTCAAACAGGGGCTCTGTATCAACCTGGAGGGGTGGGATGGGGAGGGAGATGGGAGGGAGGTTCAAAAGGAAGGGGGTGTATGTATACCTATGGCTGATTCATGTTGGGGTTTGACAGAAAACAACAAAATTCTGTAAAGCAATTATTCTTCAATAAAATTGAAATAATTTTATTCAATTAATAAATAAATAATTTAATTTAAAAAATTTTTAATTGAAAGTTAAAAACCATATGATCAAGAGGACCTTCAAGATTGCAGAAGAATAGGATGGGGAGAATATCTTCTCCCTCACAAATATATCGAAAAATAACCTGCATGTAGAGCAACTCCCACAGAACATCTGAACACTGGCAGAGGACCCCAGACTTCCAGAAAGGCAAACCAATCTCATTGGAATGAAGTAGGGCAAAAGATAGAGACTAAAAGGGATACAAAGGATTTCAGAATATGGACCTGTGCCCTGGGAAAGGGAGTCCTGAAGGAGAGGAGGTTTCTGCACACTAGGAAACGCCTCACAGGCGGGATCAGGGGGAGCTTTGGAACCTCAGAGGGGAGTGCAGTGCAGCAAGCCAGGTGCTCCAAAGGCAAAATGGAGAAAATTCACCACAGAGATTGAGCCAAACAGCACTTCCCAATTGAGGAGTGGCTCAAGTGCTCTCATCAGCCCACATTGAGCAGAGGCTAGCTGCCAAAACCCAGGCTTCAGGAATCAGACCTTAGAGAGGGGGCCAGTGCCGACTGCCACAAAGATACTTTAAGGGGCCTGGCACAGCACAGCAGAGGCAAACCAGGAAAACTCTCAATCTGCCAGAGAAACAAAGGATCATTCCTCCCAGAAGGCTCTAACGCTACACTTTGATTCTGCACACTCACAGAACAAAGGACCCCTCCCAAGCAGATGCTGAAAGACGGTGAGCTGCTTGAGGTCTGCAGCCCCAGAGACAAAGAGACGGGCATGGTGCCAGAGGTGGAAGGCAGGAGACCACTATGAACTCAGCCCCAGAGATCACAACTACTGCCAAGCTGTGAGTGTCACCACCCACAGCTTCCTGAGAACCTTAGTGGCTTGGCTCTGCAAAGGGTCCCACAACCTGGGACCAACTCCCCTGGGGAAGCACACGACCTTCTTCAGGCTGGGGTGACCCCTGCACAGCCAAGCTGCAGTGATCACTCCCTACACACCTCTTTCCTCAGCACAGCTGAGCAAGTAAACCCGAATAAACTGCTGCTTACATGCCCTCGTGTCTGGGCAGTGAACAGACATGGGAGAGAGACTTAAAAGCAAAGGCGGCCCCAAACCAAAGCAGAACACCAGGGGCTGTGTGAGCAAAGGAAAGATGGGGAAACTGTCCTAAAAGTTACAGCTGCAGTGACTTAAATTAAATTCTAGGATTTAGCCTGAGACTGTATGTTAGGGACAACTGTAGATTTTGAGAGCAAATACAAACTGGAGAAAGACCTGAGTCTGAGCAGAGCCCACACTGCCCACAATATGTCTAGAGACCTTCTCAGATATATTGAAAGACTTTCTGAGTAGGCAAGTCAACTGGAACAGAAAATGGAGAAATTTACTTGGACATTCTTCTCGCTTCTACTCTCTACATATTTACCTGCTTCCCCCCTTTATATTTTTTTTTCTCATACTGCCCTAATGTGGCTCTTTATCACTTCTTTAATTTTTATTTTTTATAACCCAATTTTTCCTCTTTTAAAAAACCTTATTTTTAAGTAAATTCCATGTTTTTGGTTTTTGTTTTAGATTTTTTACTTTGTATTTTTGAGGTTTAATTATTTCTGTGCTTTTGATTTTTGTTTTATCTTTTGATTTTGTGTCTTTGAGAATCTATTTAAAAATTTTAGTATCTATATTCATTAGGGGTTTGAGTATTGGCTTGATTGCTCTCTTCTCTTTTGACTCTTTTTTTCTTTTTCGTCTTTTCCACTCTTTCTTCCTCTGTACAAGTGTGTGAATCTTTTGGGATGATCTTGGCTGTAGAGATTGATTTCACCATTAGTCTAGGGATTTTGTCTTCTGTGCTGTGTGGCCTGTGAAATCTTGATGCTATGGTAAGAAGTCAGGCCTGAACCCCTGAGGGAGGAGGCTCAACTCTAAGACTTCAGACCACTAGAGAGCTCCTGATCCCACAGATCATTAACAGGCGAGAAGTGACACAGATTGGCTGAATGCATACAAAAGAAAAAAAAGATCTCTGTATACACTGTCTGTAAGAAACCCATCTCTGACCTAGGGATGAATATATATATATATATCTCCATTGTTTCCCCATCTATTTGCCATGAAGTGATGGGACCAGATGCCATGATCTAGTTTTTTGAGTTGAGTTTTAAGCCAGCTTTTTCACTCTCTTCTTTCATTTTCATTAAGAGGCTCTGCAGTTTCTCTTTGCTTTCTGCCATAAGAGTGGTGTCATCTGCATGTCTGAGGTTATTGATAATTCTCCCAGCAATCTTGATTCCAGTTTGTGCTTCATCCAGCCCATATTTTGCATGATGTACTCTGCATAGAAGTTAAATAAACAGGGTGACAATATACAGCCTGGACATACAGACAATTTGGAAACAGTCTGTTGTTCCATGTCTGGTTCTAACTGTTACTTCTTGATCTGCATACAGATTTCTCTGGAGGCAGGTAAGGTGGTCTGGTGTTCCCATCTCTTTCAGAATTTTCCACAGTTTGTGGTGATCCACACAGTCAAAGTAGTCAATAAAGTAGTAAATGTTTTTCTGGAACTCTCTTGCTTTTTTGATGATCTAACGGATGTTGGCAATTTGATCTCTGGTCCTCTGCCTTTTCTAAATCTAGTTTGAACATCTGGAAGTTCTCAGTTCATGCACTGTTGAAGTATTGCTTGGAGAATTTTGAGCAATACTTTGAAAGCATGTGAGATGAGTGCAATTGTGTGATAGTTTTAATATTCTTTGGCATTGCCCTTCTTTGAGATTAGAATGAAAACTGACCTTTTCCAGTCCTGTAACCACTGCTGAGTTTTCCAAATTTGCTGGCATATTGAGTACAGCATTTTAATAGCATCATCTTTAGGACTTGAAATAGCTCAGCTGGAATTCCATTACCTCTACTAGCTTTGTTCGTAGTGATGCTTCCTAAGGCCCACTTGACTTCAGACTCCAGAATGTCTGGCTCTAGGTGAGCGATCACACCATTGTTGTTATTTTGGTCATTAGGATCTTTTTGTTCTTCTGTGTATTCTTGCCACGTCTTCTTAATATCTTCTGTTTCTGTTAGGTACATACCATTTCTGTCCTTTATTGTGCCCATCTTTGCATGAAATGTTCCCTTACTATCTCTAATTTTCTTAAGAAATATCCAGTCTTTCCCATTCTATTGTTTTCCTCTATTTCTTTGCACTGATCACTGAGGAAAGCTTTCTTATCTCTCCTTGCTATTCTTTGGAACTCTGCATTCAGATGTTTATATCTTTCCTTTTCTCCTTTGCCTTTAGCTTCTCTTTTTTCCTCAGGTATTTGTAAGGCCTCCTCAGACAACTATTTTGCCTTTTTGCATTTCTTTTTCTTGGGCATGGTCTTGATCCCTGCTTCCTGTACAATGTCACAAACCTCCATCCATAGTTCTTCAGGTACTCTGTCTATAAGATCTAATCCCTTGAATCTATTTCTCACTTCCACTGTATAAACATAAGGTATTTGATTTTGGTCATATCTGAATGGTCTAGTGGTTTTCCCTACTTTCTTCAATTTAAGTCTGAATTTTGCAATAAGGTATTCATGATCTGAGCCACAGTCAGCTCCCGGTCTTGTTTTTGCTGACTGTATAGAGCTTCTCCATCTTCAGTTGCAAAGAATATAATCAATCTGGTTTTGGTATTAACATCTGGTCATGTCCACATGTAGAGTTATCTCTTGTGTTGTTGGAAGTGGTGTTTTCTATAACCAGTGCATTTTGGCAAAATTCTGTTAGCCTTTGCCCTGCTCCATTTTGCTCTCCAGGGCCAAATTTGCCTGTTACTCCAGGTATCTTGACTTCCTACTTTTGCATTCTAGTCCCCTATGATGAAAAGAGCATCATTTTTTGGTATTAGTTCTAGAAGGTCTTAGAGGTCATTATAGAACTGTTCAACTTCAGCTTCTTCAGCATTAGTGGTTGGGGCATAGATTTGGATTACTGTGATATTGAATGGTTTGCCTTGGAAACAAACAGAGATCATTCTGTCATTTTTGAAATTGTACAATATACCACATTTTGACTCTTGTTGATTATGAGGGCTACTCCATATCTTCTAAGGGATTCTTGCCCACAGTAGTAGATATAATGGTCTTCAGAATTAATTTCACCCATTCCAGTCCATTTTAGTTCACTGATTCCTAAAATGTCAGTGTTCACTCTTGCCATCTCCTATTTACCACTCCCAATTTACCTTGATTCAGAGACCTAACATTCCAGGTTCCTTTGTGATATTGTTCTTTACAGCATCGGACTTTACTTCCACCACCAGGCACGTTCACAACTGGGCCTTGTTTTCACCATGATCTTAGTTTTTTTAATAATTAGTTTTAGGCTGGCTCTTTCACTCTCCTCCTTCACGCTCATCAAGAGCCTCTTTAGTTCCTCTTCAGTTTCTACCATTAGGGTCGTGTCATCCACATATCTGAAGCTGTTGAAGTTTCTCCCACCTATCTTGATTCCAGCTTGTAACTCATCCAGCCCAGCATTTCTCACGATGTGCTCAGTGTATAGATTGAACAAACAGGGTGACAGCAGACAGCCCTGTTGTACTCCTTTCTCGATCCTGAACTAATCAGTTGTTCCATCACAGTTCTAACTGTGGCTTCTTGACCCCCATAGAGGTTTCTCAAGAGACGTTAAGATGGTCTGGTACTCCCATCTCTTCAAGAGCTTTCCATAGTTTATTATGGTCCACATAGTCAAAGGCTTTGGTGTAGTCAATGAAACAGAGGTAAATGTTCTTCTGGAATTTCCTAGCTTTCTCTATAATCCAGTGAATGTTGGCAATTTGATCTCTGGTCCCTCTCCCTTTTCTAAATCCAGCTTGGACATCTGGAAGTTCTTGGTTTGCATAATGCTGAAGCCTAGCATGCAAGATTTTAAGCATGACCATACTAGCATGAGCTATTTCAAATCCTGAAAGATGATGCTGTGAAAGTGCTGCACTCAATATGCCAGCAAATTTGGAAAACTCAGCAGTGGCCACAGGACTGGAAAAGGTCAGTTTTCATTCCAATCCCAAAGAAAGGCAATGCCAAAGAATGCTCAAACTACCACACAATTTCACTCATCTCACATGCTAGTAAAGTAATGCTCAAAATTCTCCAAGCCAGGCTTCAGCAATATGTGAACCGTGAACTTCGTGATGTTCAAGCTGGTTTCAGAAAAGGCAGAGAAACCAGAGATCAAATTGCCAACATCTGCTGGATCATGGAAAAAGCAAGAGAGTTCCAGAAAAACATCTATTTCTGCTTTATTGACTATGCCAAAGCGTTTGACTATGTGGATCACAATAAACTGTGGAAAATTCTGAAAGAGATGGGAATACTAGACCACCTGACCTGCCTCTTGAGAAATTTGTATGCAGGTCAGGAAGCAACAGTTAGAACTGGACATGGAACAACAGACTGGTTCCAAATAGGAAAAGGAGTATGTCAAGGTTGTATATTGTCACCCTGCTTATTTAACTTCTATGCAGAGTACATCATGAGAAACGCTGGACTGGAAGAAACACAAGCTGGAATCAAGAATGCCGGGAGAAATATCAATAACCTCAGATATGCAGATGACACCACCCTTATGGCAGAAAGTGAAGAGGAACTCAAAAGCCTCTTGATGAAAGTGAAAATGGAGAGTAAAAAAGTTGGCTTAAAGCTCAACATTCAGAAAATGAAGATCCTAGCATCCGGTCCCACCACTTCATGGCAAATAGATGGGGAAACAGTGGAAACAGTGTCAGACTTGATTTTTCTGGGCTCCAAAATCACTGCAGATGGTGACTGCAGCCATGAAATTAAAAGATGCTTACTCCTTGGAAGGAAAGTTATTACCAACCTAGATAACATATTCAACAGCAGAGACATTACTTTGCCAACAGAGGTCCATCTAGTCAAGGCTATGGTTTTTCCTGTGGTCATGTATGGATGTGAGAGTTGGACTGTGAAGAAGGCTGAGCGCCGAAGAATTGATGCTTTTGAAGTGTGGTGTTGGAGAAGACTCTTGCAAGTCCCTTGGACTGCAAGGAGATCCAACCAGTGCATTCTAAAGGAGATCAGCCCTGGGATTTCTTTGGAAGGAATGACGCTAAAG
Source organism: Bos grunniens (assembly GCF_055505025.1). Classification (NCBI taxonomy): domain Eukaryota; kingdom Metazoa; phylum Chordata; class Mammalia; order Artiodactyla; family Bovidae; genus Bos; species Bos grunniens. The sequence continues at coordinate 61,605,350 of NC_141175.1, read as the reverse complement.
CTCAAAAGCCAGTACTTTGGCCACCTCATGTGAAGAGCTGACTCATTGGAAAAGACTCTGATGCTGGGAGGGATTGGGGGCAGGAGGAGAAGGGGACGACAGAGGATGAGATGGCTGGATGGCATCACTGACTCGATCCGGGAGTTGGTGATGGACAGGGAGTCCTGGCGTGCTGCAATTCATGGGGTTGCAAAGAGTCGGACATGACTGAGCGACTGAACTGAACTGAACTGATACTAGCATGGGAGATGAGTGCAATTGTCAGATGGTTAGCACATTCTTTAGTACTACCCTTCTTGGCAACTGGGCTGAGGATTCACCTTTTCTAGTTCATTGCTGGGTCTTCCAGATTTGCTGACATATTGAATGCGACACCTTGATAGCATCATTCTTTAGGGCTTTGAACAGTTCTACTGGAATTTCATCACATCCACTAGCTTTATTAGCAGCAGTGCTTCCTAAGGCCCACATGACTTCACTCTCCAGAATGTCTGGCTCTGTGTGGCTTAGCACATCATGTGGTTCATTTGGATCTTTTTTATACAGTTTTTCTGTGTATTCTTTTCATTTATTCTTGGTATATAATCTTTTATTATTTTATTATCTTTATATTTTATATTATATATATTATATTATATACATAATATATATATTATATTATATTTTATCTTTTATTAAATGTGTATTAGAAGACACATTTATTCTTCTGTGTCTACTAGGTCTCCACCATTTATGTCCTTTATTGTGCCCATCTTTGGGCAAAATGTTCCCTTGATATCTCCAATTTTCCTGAAGAGATCTCTGGTCTTTCCACTTCTGTTATTTTCTGCTAGTTTTATACGCTGTTCATTGAAGAAGGCCTTCCTGCCTCTCCGTGCTGATCTTTGGAAATCTGCGTTTAGTTGGATACACTTTTCCCCTTCTCCCTTGCTTTTCACTTCTCTTCCATCTTTAGCTATTTGTAAGTCCTCCTCAAATAACTACTTTGCCTTCTTGCTTTTCTTTTTCTTTGGGATGGTTTTGTTTGCTGCCTCCATAATATTGGAGGTACAATATTACGGACCTCCATTCATAGTTCTTCAGGCACACTGTTAATTAGATCTAATCCCTTGAACCTCTACCACATAGTCCTAGGGGATTTGATTTCAGTCATACCTGGCTGGTCTAGTGGTTTTGCCCACTCTCTTTAGTTCAAGCCTGAATTTTGGTATGAGAAGCTGATGATCTGAGTTACAGTCCGCTCCAGGTCTTGTTTTTCCCAACTGTGTACAGCTTCTCCATCTCCAGCTATAAAGAATGTAATCAGTTTGATTTTGGTATTGGCCATTTGGTGATGTTCCCTGTGTCTGGTGGTAGAAGTAAAGTATGGTTCTGTAAGGAACAATATTGCATAGGAACCTGGAATGTAAGTTCCATGAATCAAGGTAAACTGTGTCAACTACAAACTGGCACTTACCAAGAGCATTGCCAACCAGTGAACAACAAAGGCATTTGCCATCTGCCTCTAGGGAGATTAGACACCATGCTGCTATAGCATTTGACCTTCAACAGCCCTGGAGAAAGTTCAGGTGGACGGAGGCACTCTGTGCTCCAGGGAATCTGGTGGGACAGGTCTTTAGATAGTTAGATGTTTCAGGGGCAGATTTTATGGTCTCCATCCTTGCATTTCCTCATATCTAGAGAACCACTAAATCCTTTCATGGTGACATCAGATCCTCATGACTAACACAAACCTTCTGGAAAATGAATACTTCATGGTATTGAACTCCCCCTTCACCAAAACCTTGGATGTTGACCTTCCCCCACTGCCACTTTAGAGCAGTCTCTCAGAGCTATCTGAGATGCTGCCTGCTGCGCTGTAGTCTTCATTTTACCCCCAAATAAAACTTAACTCACAATTCTCAAGTTGTACATCTTTTTTAGTCAGCAACTGGAAGTGGTCAAACAGGAAATGGCAAGAGTGAACATTGACATTTTAGGAATCAGTGAACTAAAATGGGCCAGAATAGGTGAATTTAATTCAGAAGATGATTAAATCTACTACTATGGGCAAGAATCCTTAGAAGAAATGGAGTAGCCCTCATAGTTAACAAGAGTCTGAAATGCCACCTGACCTGCCTCCTGAGAAACCTGTATGCAGGTCAAGAAGCAACAGTTATAACTGGACATGGAACAACAGACTGGTTCCAAATTGGGAAAGGAGTACATCAAGGCTGTATATATTGTCACCCTGATTATCTAACTTCTACACAGAGTACATCATACAAAATGCCGGGCTGGATGAAGCACAAGCTGGAATCAAGATTGTCAGGAGAAATATCTGTAAGCTCAGATATGCAGATGACACCACCCTTGAGGCAGAAAATGAAGAGGAACTAAAGAGCTTCTTGATAAAGGTGAAACAGAGGAGTGAAAAAGCTGGCTTAAAACTCAACATTAAAAAAACTAAGATCATGGCATCTGGTCCCATTACTTCATTGCAAATAGATGGAGAAATAATAGAAATAGTGAGAGACTTTATTTTCTTAGGTTCTGAAATCACTGCAGATGATGACAGCAGCCATAAAATTAAAAGATGCTTCTTGGAAGAAAAGTTATGACCAACCTAGACAGCATATTAATAAGCAGAGACATTACTTTGCCAACAAAGGTCTGTCTAGTCAAAGCTATGGTTTTTCCAGTAGTCGTGTATGGATGTAAGAGTTGGATGATAAAGAGAGCTGAGCGCCAAAGAATTGATGCTTTTGAACTGTGGTGTTGAAGAATACTCTTGAGAGTCCCTTGGACTGCAAGGAGATCCAACCAGTCAATCCCAAAGGAAATCAGTCCTGAATATTCATTGGAAGAACTGGCTGAAGCTGAAGCTCCAGTACTTTGACCACCTAATGTGAAGAACGGACTCATTGGAAAAAGACCCTGATCCTGGGAAAGATTGAAGGCAGGAAGAGAAGGGGATGACAGAGGATGAGATGGTTATATGTCATCACTGACTGGATGGATGTGAATTTGAGCAAGCTCTGGGAGTTGGTGAGGGACAGGGAAGCCTGGTGTGCTGCAGTCCATGGGGTCGCAAAGAGTACGACATTACTGAGTGACTGAACTGAGGGTGGGCTTGCTCCATGAGAACTCATTCCCAATGAACCACTTCAGGATAGAGTCCAACAATAACCCACCTCTGCAAATGGGTACCCCAACCAAATTGGCTTGTCCTGTAAAGGAAAAGCCCAGATTTAGGGGGGAAAAATGTTCCTGGTGTGCACACCTGAGTGACTTACCCTCCAGAATCAAGCCCATAGGCTGTTAACACAGAAGGACACACAAAACAAACGAACTGGCTGAACACGCTGTAGAATTGGATAGACTTCTCTTACAAACCGAGTTTGACTCTAGAAGTTTGTCCGTTCCTTGTCTCAGCTGCCAAGCCCTGGGGGCAGCTGGCGCTGCTTCAGGGAATCTTGAAGGAAAGAACCTCGGACAACAAATTGTCCCAGCAGCTTCTAGGGTCTTGCCCTTATATTCCCTGATTGGGGCCAGCTAGCCACGAGTAGGAAGGCTTCTGGCAGGCTAAGCCAAATTTTTACCGATTGCCGCACAACAGGCCTATGAATTCATTGAGAGCTGAGGTGTTGAGGCAAGGAAGAGACTTTAATCGGGGAGCCAGCTGACTGAGAAGAAAGCAGGCTAGCACCCCAAAATAATCATCTTGTCAGGGCCTGGTTGCCAGGTCCTTTTGTGGAGGGAGGTGAGATAATAAAGAAAAAAAGACTATTCAATCCTTGCAAATGTCCCCTAGAATGGCAAGCCTCAGGCAGGGGAATGTGTTAGTTTCACTTCCTGCAGTCCTTCACAGGTGGGCGGCTCAGGTGGCAGGCCGTTTTGTTTGCTTACTGTCACAAAAAGGGCTAAAGTCACAGAAGCAGACCCAGTGTACATTTAAAATTAACCCTTCCGGGTTACACTTCCAATAACAAAGACGCACAACCAGAAAAATCTCCAACAAGGGGGTTAAAGCTGGAACAAGATGTGGTACATATATACAGTAGACTATTTCTCACTCATTAAAAACACTTACATTAAGGAATAAGGACACTGTTAGCCACAGATGGACCCTGAAGGATCATAGGCACAGGGAAGTCAGTCAGGCAGAGGAAGACTATGGTATAGGATATACCTTCCCAGCAGAAGAAAAATAGGCATACAAGGCAAAAAATTTACAATCCACAAAGAGACTCAGAGAATTCAAAGACAAACAAAGGCTTCCAGGAAAAAAAGAATGTGTGATGAAGGGCCTTGAATGAGTTAGGAAGTCCTTATCCTCATAGACAAGAAATGTGAATCTTTAATAGAAAATCCACAAGGTATATTCTTTTCTCTCCTTCGATCTCTACCTTCCTTGCACAGATATGCAGAAATCTGTAACTCTGAGAGATGATCCACAATAATTATCTCCTAAGTTTTTTCTATGTATACACAGAAAAGTATAACTGAGATAGATAATTCAGAAGGACCTGATGTTCGGGACTCTTCTCATCCTTATATGGCAAAAAAAAAGAAAAGAGAGATATCCCACTGCATAAATACGTATGCCTGAGTCAGGAGGCTGTACGCGGGCAAAAACCAGGAGATTGCAAATCGAGTGTACTGCACGGCAGCATCGACAAGATGGTAAAAAGGAGAGGAAAGCTGTGCGCACTCTCTTATCTCCGACCTCCCTGACGTGGGATGCTATCACGTTCCCTGGAGCCTGGACAGGCTTCTGTCCCACTGGTGAACAGGGGGTGGTTGACACAGCCTGGCAAGGTGCCCTTGGTTGACCCTTTAAAAGGTCTACTGTCTCCTATGTTCTGGCTGGGACCAGAGTCCAGTGTGGTATCAAGGCCTCAAGGGATTTGAAGGCAAGGTTCAGCTAGCCTCGACCTCTCCTGGTGCTGGGGATCCCAGCTCAAGCCTCATTCCTGAGAGTGCAGCCTCCTAGCACTAGCACCTAAGCACCTCGGCAGTGTACTGCGGTCCTGGGAAGATTAGCCCGGACAAGCTGTTTGTGTGATGCTTTAGGGAGAAAGATTACTGAGACTCAAGCCCTTTCAGGTTAGCTCAGGCACATTTCACTGCCCAAGAAGCGAACTTTCCCTAAGGTTTTGGTTACCCCAGGGATCAAATGTAGGCCTGAATAATGCTGCCGCCTTGTGGACATTTTCTGTAACTACAACATTTTCTCCAGTGTTCACTGGCAACTCACATCACGAGGGCTGGATTTCTGTTAATGACAGAAATCAACATTACCTGCCTCGGGAAATGTCATGGGGCAGGTAATGGAGAAATAAATTCCAACCACAGACGACTTTCAGTAACGCAATTGTCAAAGGCAAATTCTCCTGACAACCTTTTAGGGGGAAAAAAAAAAAGCCTGACAAAATCAAACCTCCCCAACAGGACAAGATACTAAGGAACCCTAGTTGCTGGAGGACTGCCATTCAAAACGACAATGGGAATCAAACCCCATCAGTCACAGTGGTCATCATCGCCAATCTACAACTGATAAATGCGGGAGAGCGCCTGGAGGAGAAAGAATGCCCCTAAACTGTCTCTGGGACAGTTTCTGAATGCCTGAAAATATGCTGTCAGAGAGATTAAAACAAGGATCTGACATTCCCACACCTTGGTCTGTATCCTGAGAAAGCCATTGATCAAAAGGCACGGACACCCCAACAAAGCTTCAGCACGGCTTCCGAGAGCCAAGACATACTACCAGCAAATCTCCAACGAGGGATTAAAGCTGAAACAAGGTGTGGTACATATATACAGTAGACTATTTCTCACTCATAAAAACCATCACTGAAATTAGGTAATTATGACAGTAGTAGCCACAGGGATGGTCCTTGAAGGATCATACTAAGGGAAGTCTGTCAGGCAGAGGAAGACCCAGTATATGAGGTGCCTTCCAGGCAAAATAAATGTAGACATACAAGGTGACAAGCTTACAACCCAAAACGAGACTGAGAATTCAAAGTCAAACGAAGGGTTCCAGAGAAACGTAAGTGATGGCCCAGGAATGAATTAGGATGTCCGTGCCTACGTACACAAGAAATCTGTCTTGTAATAGATAATATACAGTGATTATCCCCTTCCTTCCTTTCTATTTTCCTTCCATATATAGACAGCAATCTGTATCTCTAAAGACAGAAATCTGTATCTCTAAGAGATAATCCACAAAAACTATCTCCTAACTTCCTTCTTTATGTACACAGAAAAGTGTATCTGAGATACAGAATTCACAAGGACCTGATACTTGGCACTCTTTTCGACCTTCTACGGTTAAAAGTCCAAAAACAAACAAACAAAAAAAGTCCAAAAACACAATAGATATACACCATGGATACCTTATACCTGAATCCAGCGGCTATACACTGAGGACAAGCACAATACTGCAAATCGACTATCCTCCAACATAGCATCAGCATAATGTCAAAGAAAAAGAAAGAAAAACAATGCCTGCTTTATTCCCTCTGACCTCCTTGACTTGGGGTGTGATCCATTCTGGAGCCTGTGCAGGCTTGCGTCTCCAGGCTAGACTGCTGTGTTTTTGTGACAGCCTGGCAGGGTGTTCATTGAGCCCTTTTTAAGCCTATAGAGTCTGCTGTGCTCTGGTTGGGACCAGAGACCCGAGTGGGATCGAGTCCTTGAAGACCTTGGGGCAATAGTCACTAGCCTCCACGTCTCCTGGTGCTGGAGCTCCCAGCTCAAGCCTCCTTCCTGAGAGTGCAGACTCCTAGGCACTGAAGCATAGTCAGCAAGGTGCTGTGGCTCCCACTGGGATGAGTTTGGAAGCCATGGGTGTGTGTGTGTGTGTGTGATGCTTTATGGTGAAAAAGTAGAGACAGAAGGCCTTAAATTTTCATTCAGGCACATTCTACTCTGTTTCACAACCCTGGAAGCCAACTTTCCCTAAGGTCCTGTTTGCCCCGGAGTGAGCTATGGTTTTTCCAGTGGTCATGTATGGATGTGAGAGTTGGACTGTGAAGAAGGCTGAGCACCGAAGAATTGATGCTTTTGAACTGTGGTGTTGGAGAAGACTCTTGAGAGTCCCTTGGACTGCAAGGAGATCCAACCAGTCCATTCTGAAGGAGATCAGCCCTGGGATTTCTTTGGAAGGAATGATGCTAAAGCTGAAACTCCAGTACTTTGGCCACCTCATGCGAAGAGTTGACTCATTGGAAAAGACTCTGATGCTGGGAGGGATTGGGGGCAGGAGGAGAAGGGAACGATAGAGGATGAGACAGCTGGATGGCATCACCAACCCGATGGACGTGAGTTTGAGTAAACTCCGGGAGTTGGTGATGGACAGGGAGGCCTGGAGTTCTGCAATTCATGGGGTCGCAAAGAGTTGGACACAAGCGAGCGACTGAACTGAATTGACGGAATTGAGCATCAAAAAAGTGCTGCCGACTTGTGGACATTTTCTGTAACTACAACTTGACCAAAGGCGGTTACCAGCACCTCCAGTTCACAAGGGGGCAGGGGTGCTGTCATTGACAGCTTGCCTCCAGCAAGGTCCTGGGGTAAATATTAGAGAAATAAATTGTAAACACACCCAACTTGCAAGATTCCAATTGAAACGTAAACTTTCCACACATTCCTAAAATAAAAAATAAAATAAATGAAAGAAAAAAAACCCTAACCACCACAAAACAAGATGCTCAGCACCCCTAATTATTGCAGGAGGAATGCTCATCAAAACGACAACAAAAAATCAAATCCCACCAGTCAGAATGGCCATTCTCACAAGTCTAAAACCATATATGCGAGAGAGAACAGAGAGGAATGGGAAACCCCTCACATGGTCAGCGGAAGGAACACTAGCAATAGCCACTAGAACTGACAGCTTCTGCACGGTGGAAAAAAAAATTCTCAAGAGAGCTAACCCTAGGATCTGACACTCCCACACCTGGGCCTATATCCTGAGAAAACCATTATTCAAAAAGTCACATGCACCCCGACATTCACTTGAGCATTACTTATAAGAGTTAAGACAGAGCCAGCAAAATGTCCACAGTTAGATTAAAGCTTTAAAAAGACCTGGTACTTACAGGCAATGGACTAGTCTTCAGCGATGAAAAATGGCCCTGAAATTATGCAAGTATTCCACTTGTAGCCAGAGAAATGGACGCTGGAGGATCACATACTAAGAGAAATCAGCCGGACAGGGGAAGACAACAGCATATGATGTGCCTTCTAGGCAAAATTTAAAAAGAGATACAAAGGAATTAAATTACAACACAAAAATTGGCTAAAAATTCAAACACAAGAATTTTTAAAAAATAAATAAGGAAAGGCCAAGGAATTAATTAGGAGGTTGAGGAAAAGCAGTACATCAAGGCTGTATATTGTCACCCTGCTTATTTAACTTCTATGCGGAGTACATCATGAGAAACGCTGGGCTGGAGGAAGCACAAGCTGGAATCAAGATTGCTGGGAGAAATATCAATAACCTGAGATATGTAGATAATACCACCCTTATGGCAAAAAGTGAAGAAGAACTGAAGAGCCTCTTAATGAAAGTGAAAGAGGAGAGTGAAAAAGTTGGCTTAAAGCTCAACATTCAGAAAACTAAGATCATGGCATCTGGTTTCATCACTTCATGGCAAATAGATGGGGAAATGGTGGAAACAGTGTCAGACTTGATTTTTGGGGGCTCCAAAATCACTGCAGATGGTGACTGCAGCCATGAAATTAAAAGACACTTATTCCTTGGAAGAAAAGTTATGACCAACCTAGATAGCATATTCAAAAGCAGAGACATTACGTTGCCAACAAAGGTCCGTCTAGTCAAGGCTATGGTTTTTCCAGTGGTCATGTATGGATGTGAGAGTTGGACTATAAAGAAAGCTGAGCACCAAAGAATTTATGCTTTTGATCTGTGGTGTTGGAGAAGACTCTTGAGGGTCCCTTGGACTGCAAGGAGATCCTACCAGTCCATCCTAGAGGAGATCAGTCCTGAATATTCATTGGAAGGACTGATGCTGAAGCTGAAACTCCAATACTTTTGCCACCTCACGCGAAGAGTTGACTCATTGAAAAAGACCCTGATGCTGGGAAAGATTGAGGGCAAGAGGAGAAGGGGACGATAGAGCATATGATGGTTGGATGGCATCACCAACTCAATGGACATGGGTTTGGGTGGACTCCGGGAGTTGGTGGTGGACAGGGAGGCCTGGCGTGCTGCGGTTCATGGGTTGCAAAGAGTCGGACATGACTGAGTGACTGAACTGAATTGGGAATAACACATACACAGAAATTTGTGTCTATACTGGATACTCCACAAGGACCTGATGATCAGCACAGGGAACTATGCTGACCTTCTGCAAAAACCTCTATGGCAAAAGCATACAAATAGAACAGATATGCTGTATGTATATGTCATAAATGAATCAGGCAGCTGTACACTGACGGCAAACAGAAAACTGCAAAATTATATACTTCAACATAGCATAGGCATGAAATTAAAGAAAATAAAAGCATTGCCTTGTTTATTCCCTCCAACCTTCCTGACTTGCACTGCTGCTCCATCCCTGGAGCCTGAGCAGACTGGAGTCCCATCCCTGAACTGGGGTGGAGTCGAGACAGCCAAGAAACAAGACCTTAATTGAGACCCTTCTTAAACTTCTTTTGTCTGGTTTCCCTGACTAAGACCAGAGTTTCTAGTGCACCCAAAGGATGGGGGACCCAACCCTCTGTCTTCCAGGACCTTGGAAATGTCACCTAGTCCCCAGGACCTCGGGTGCTGGAGTCCCCAACTCAAGCTTCCTTCCTGAGAGTGCAGCCTCCTAGGCCCCTCAGCAGGGTGCTGTGGCCTCGGCTGGAATGAGTCTGGAGGGGAGGGGTGAAGCTTTAGGAGGAGGAAGTGAGACACAACCCCTTAAGTTATTGCTCAGGCACGTTCCACTCCAATTCACAGCCCAGGAAGCCAAGTTGCTTTAAGGCTCTGGTTGCCCAAGGAACCAGAGATGGCCTGGGGGACGTGCTGACACCTTGTGGACACTTTCTGTAACTACAACTGCATCTCTGGAGCTTACTGGCACCTCTATTTCTCAAGCGTTGGAATCTGTTAATGACAGCTGTCCTCAGCTGTCCTGGGGGCAGGAATTGCAGAAATAAATTCCAAATACAACCAGCTTTCAGGAAGCCAACTGTCACAGGTAAATTTTCCTCACACCGCTTATGGAAAAAAAACAAAGACCCAAACGTCCAACACAGGACAAGATGCTCAGCATCCCTAATGCAGGAATGGCAATTAAAGTGAAAATAAGAAATCAAGTCCCATCAGAGCATCCTCAGAAGGCCACAAACACTAAAGGCAGGAGAGCCTGAGGAAAGGGGACACCCCTATACAATAGGTGGGAAGGCACAGTGACAACATGCAGTATAAAGGACAGTCTCTGAATGCCTGAAAATACACTATCCAGAGAGGCTAAGCCTAGGATCTGACATTCCCACGTCTGGGCCTAGATCCCGAGAAACCCGCCATTCAAAAATCCACATGCACCCGACCTAGCCCTGCAGCACGACTTACAACAGCAGACACAGAGAGAGAGCAAAATCTGTACCAGCACATTAAACTTAAACAAGACGCTACGTATACACAATGGACTATTAGCCATAAAAACCAAAACCAAAGTAAGGAAATTATGCCACTGGTAACCACAGGGATAGCTCTAGAAGGACCATACCCTAAAAGAACTCAGCCAAAGGAAGGCAGTAACACAAGATGTCCCTTCTAGGCAAAATTTTTTTTTAAAAAGTGAAACAAAAGAAAGAATTTACAACCCAAAGACAAACTCTGAGAATTCTAATTAAAACCAAAAGTTAAAAAAAAAAAAAATGAAGGCCCTGGGATGAATTAGGAGGTTGGGACTAATATAGACCCAGAAATCTGTATCTGTAATAATAATCCACAAGGATTATCAGCTTCCTTCCTTCCTCTCTCCCTTCCACATGCACACAGAAATCTCTCTCTCTCTCACCTATACACAGAAATGTGCATCTCTAAGAGATATTCCACATAGACTATTTTCTTCCTTCCTTCCTCATATACACAGAACACTGTATTGAGAAAGATGACCCACAAGGACCAGATGCTCAGTAGGTTGCTTGACCTTCTGCGATAAGCTCTATGGCAAAAGAACCCAAAAAAGGCTAAATATGCTCCATAGATACACCATACCTGAATCACACGACTGTATACTGACAACAAGCACAGGGTGGCAGATTGACTGTACTCCCACATACAATCGGGATGAAGTCAAAGGAAAGGAGAGAAAAACCAATGCCAACTTTATTCCTTCCAAGCTCCCTCATCTGGGCTTCGATGGCATCCCAGGAGCCTGAGTAGGTTTGAGTCCCAAGGCTGGACTGGGGTAGGGTCCAGACAGCCTGGCAGGGTGCCGTTCATTGAGCCCCTTTTTAGTTATTATTATTATTATTTCTGAGTCCCTTTTAAAATCACAAATGTCTGCTTGTCTTGACTGGGACCAGATTCCTGAGTGGGATCGAAGCCGGGAGGATTGTGGAGGCAATAGTGACCTAGCCTGCGCATCGCCTGGTGCTGGGGTTCCCAACTCAAGCCTCCGTCCTTAGAGTGCAGCCTCCTAGCACCCAAGTACCCTCAGTTGGGTGCTGTGGTTTCTGTTGGGATTAGCCTGGGGGTCGGGTATGTGAAGCTTTAGGGGGAAGAAACCGAGAGACACAAGCCTGCAGGCATTTGTTCTGGCATGTTCCACTCCAATTCACAGCCCAGGAAGACACTTTCCCTAAGGCTCTGGTTGTCTGAGGAACTAGAGGCAGGCAGGCAAAAGTGCTGCCGCCTTGTGGAGACTTCCTGTAATGACAGTCACACCATGTGTGCTTACCCGCACTTCTACTTCAAAGGTCCTTGTTGTTCAGTCACTCAGTCATGTCTGACTCCTTGCAACCTCATGGTCTGCAGCACGCCAGGATTCTCTGTCCTTCACCATCTCCCAGAGCTTGCTCAAACTCATGTCCATTAAGTCAGTGATGCCATCCAACCATCTCATCCTCTGTTGGCCTTTTTTCCTCCTGCCTTCAATCTTTCTCAGCATCAGAGTCTTTCCCAATGAACCTGCTCTTCGAATCAGGTGGCCAAAGTATTGGAGCTTCAGCTTCAGCATCAGTCCTTCCAAAGAATATTCAGGACTGATTTCCTTTAGGATTAACTGGTTTCATCTTGCAGTCCAAGGGACTCTCAAGAGTCTTCTCCAACACCACACTTCAAAAGCATCAATTCTTCGGCGCTCAGCTCTCTTTATGGTCCAAATTTCACATCCATACATGACTACCGGAAAAACCATGGCTTTGACTAGACGGGCCTTTATCGTCAAAGTAACGTCTCTGCTTTTTAATATGCTGACTAGGTTGGTCATAGCTTTTCTTCCAAGGAGCAAACATCTTTTAATTTCATGACTGCAGTCACCATCTGCAGTGATTTTTGAGCCCAAGAAAATAAAGCCTGTCACTGTTGTTCCATTATTTCCCCATCTGTTTGCCATCAAGTCATGGAACCAGATGCCATGATCTTGGTTTTGTGAATGTTGAGTTTTAAGCCAAATTTTTCACTCTCCTCTTTCACTTTCATCAAGAGGCTCTTTAGTTCCTCTTCACTTTCTGCAAGTAAGAGTGGCTTATCTTTAGGAATGCAACAAGTGCGATTTATCACATAAAAGATGAGAGGGGAAAACTGCGGTAATTTCTATTAAGAATTATACTTGAACCAGTGCAGTTAGACTACAAAGAAGAGATGAAAGACACGGGAATTGGAAAGTAAGAAATACAAAACCATCATTTACTGTATACCATGTGATTGTGTCAAAAATCCAAACAATTTTTAAAATAAATTTGAATTTAAGATGATCACTGCCCAGTGATTCATTCGTCAGTGATCCATTGCATTCCTTTATAAAAATAAAAAGAAATTGAAAACAAAAGAATTTTAAATATGATTTACTAAAATGCCTAAAAGACCAAATACCAGAGAAGGCATAGGCTCCCCACTCCAGTATTCTTCGGCTTCTCTTGTGGATCAGCTGATAAAGAATCCACCTGCAATGAGGGAGACCTGGGTTCAACTCCTGTGTTGGAAAGATCCCCTGGAGAAGGGAAAGGCTACCCACTCCAGTACTCTGGGCTGAAGAATTCCATGGACTGTATAGTCCATGGGGTTGCAAAGAGTCAGACACGACTGAGTGAATTTCACTTTCACCAAAAATACGTAAAAGACCAAATACCTAGGAATAAATCTAGTACAAGTTAGACTGCAAACTGCAAAATATTATTGAAGAAAATTAAAGGGGAAACACTTAAAGGCCTGAATAGAGGATATATCAGATTTTTGGATTAAAAATTTCAATATTGTAAAGCTATCAGTTCTCCCCAGATTGATCCATAGATTTATTAATTAAAATCCCTGTGGGAGAAGGAGAGGGTGGGAAGATTTGGGAGAATGACATTGAAACATGTAAAATATCATGTAAGAAACGAGTTGCCAGTCCAGGTTCGATACACGATACTGGATGCTTGGGGCTAGTGCACTGGGACAACCCAGAGGGATGGTATGGGGAGGGAGGAGGGAGGAGGGTTCAGGATGGGGAACACATGTATACCTGTGGTGGATTCATTTTGATATTTGGCAAAACTAATACAATTATGTAAAGTTTAAAAATAAAATAAAATTTAAAAAAATAAATAAATAAACTAAACCCATAAATGCCTGTTCCCTGCTGATAGGGTGGCCACACTCATTAAAAAAATAAATAAATAAAATAAAATCCCAGTAGAATTCTCCAATATATATATTTTTTAATCCCAGTAGAAGTTGTTGTGGAAATTATCAAGATGGCTGTAAAACCATATGGCAAGTCAAAGGATTTAGCATGTCCAAGCAAGAAGAACAAACCTGGAGAATTTACATCATCATCTGTGGAGAATTTTTATTATAAAGTAATTAACACAATAGGAAATTGATCCATGGAGAGAAAACCCAACCAAGGGAACAGAATTGAGAATTTAGAAGGACATACACACACACAGAGAATTATCTGATTTATGATACTGCTGCTGCTAAGTCACTTCAGTCATGTCTGACTCTGTGCGACCCCATAGACGCAGCCCACCAGGCTCCCCCGTCCCTGGGATTCTCCAGGCAAGAACACTGGAGTGGGTTGCCATTTCTTTCTCCAATGCATGAAAGTGAAAAGTCAAAGTGAAGTCGCTCAGTCGTGTCCGACTCTTCACAACCCCATGGACTGCAGCCTACCAGGCTCCTCCGTCCATGGGATTTTCCAGGCAAGAGTACTGGAGTGGGCTGCCATCGCCTTCTCCAGATTTATGATAATAGGGACAGTGTAATGGAAAGAGTGACTTTTTAGTGATGGTTCTGGGTTGATTGGCTCGCTAGAGGGGAACAAAATGCCTTGAAACTCAGCATAAAAAAAAAAATTCAATGTCCAATGTATTCCAGGTGCAAAAGTGAAACATAGAATCATGTGAATAACCTCCTGGGAGTATTAAATATGCCATAAACATTGTTGCATTACATTGCTTCTCCATTTCTGTTTATGAGGTGTGCAGGGGAGCTCAGTCATGTCTGACTCTTTGAGATACTTACTACTTGTTAACTGAATGAAGCAGTGGTTTAACTCAAAATATGAACTGGAGTATCACATTCTTTTTTTTGTATAAAATATCTATAACTCCAACTATAACATTATTAATCTTTTTGCTGTAGACATCTTGACTGTGTGATTTTTAATGAGGTAAACTATTCATTGATGTAACACTTGCAAAAGATAGGTATTCTACCTTAAATTATATACTAATCGCATTAGAATGGTTTAAGAAAAAAAGTCAATGCCTTTACAAATGTTGCCACTTTTATGCATTTCTGTACACCTAAAACGAATTCAGGAATGTTGTATTTTCTCCATCCATCTAGAAAGTTCTGCATTCTCTTATCTCCCTATGGTATCCAAGAAATCTATCATGGTTATCCTTTCCTGAATAACATCAAGGATATTATTTTTGCTTCCTTCCTGAATCCCTGTACTCACTGTCCTTGTTGGTCACTTATCAAACACTGCTTTTCTTTGTCAGAAAATTAAAGTGTTAGCTCCTCAGTTGTATCCAACTTTTTGCAACCCCATGGACTGTAGCCCACCAGGCTCCTCTGTCCATGGGATTCTCCAGGCAAGAATATTGGAGTGGGTTGCCATTCCCTTCTTCAGGGGATCTTCCCAACCCAGGGATCAAATCTGGATCTCCCACACTGCTGGCAGATTCTTTACCAACTGAGACATCAAGTATAGAATAAAGCTGTGTGGCTCCAGATGAATTTTAAACTCCTTTGCTAGAGGTAGAAATCATGCCTATTTACCAATAATCTAACATTATATTTTGGACATAGCATAATTTAATTGACTTGTTACAAAGACTGATCAAGTTTGAGCTAAGATCTAATACATGAAACAAATCTTCAAATATTAGGAATAATATCTCTTGAAGATATAGTAAAAGTTATAATTGACTTCCAAGTAATGGAAGTCACAAGACTGAAGAACAAAAATAAAACCCATTCAAGGAAGTCTGGGTTTAAAGAACAAAAATAAGACCTATTCAAAAACAAATAAATAAAACTGTTTATAAACCTTCAGAGATGGTAGAATGCTAAAATATTGTGCAAAATCAAACCTACTCCATTTAGTTCCTGACATATTCCAAAAAGACAGAGAGAAGATCCAATAGGTTTCATCAGGTCAGTTGCTAAGCAACTCATTGCTAAGACAAATGTAAAGTGCCTTGATAACGATAATGGGCATCAGGGGATGTCCTTGCATTGGTCCAGTGACACGACTGTAGAGAAATACAAAAGAAGGATAAAATCCAGGTGGTCCTCAGATGCTAACCTCAAACGACTGACCTTTGAAAAGGTCTTATGTCTTTAGCAGAAACATGGCAATGGCACCCCACTCCAGTACTCTTGCCTGGAAAATCCCATGGACGGAGGAGCCTGGTAGGCTGCAGTCCATGGGGTCGCTAAGAGTCCAAAACGACTGAGCGACTTCACTTTCACTTTTCACTTTCATGCTTTGGAGAAGGAAATGGCAACCCACTCCAGTGTTCTTGCCTGGAGAATCCCAGGGACGGGGGAGTCTGGTGGGCTGCCGTCTATGGGGTCGCACAGAGTTGGACACGACTAAAGCAACTTAGCAGCAGCAGCAGCAGCAGCAGAAACGTAAGTACTGAACACTTGACCATTTCACAGCAGATATTCTTCATTACAGAAGTGCTTCACGAGTCACAAGAGTACTAGGAAAGCAATCTGAGTAATGACATGCTTAAAATAAAACAAAAATTTCATTTCCATCTCCATTTCCATATTTTCCATTTATGTTAAAAAGTAGTATGCTTAAAATTAAATTCTAAGCTCTTATTATTACTGTCATTTTCACTGCTAATGAGTAAAAACTTCATTTATGATTTTAAAAAGTTCTAACAAGTGTACTAGTAGCATGTGAAGGTTTTTGAAAACGCACCAGGTACCTTTTACTAACTAGTGGCAATTACATTTTTTATAATTTTACAGTCATACAGAGAAATAAGAGCATACTCAAAGAGAATAATAAAAGAACAGAGGTAAAATAAAGTCCTAATTGTCGAAATGTAAAGACAGATTCTACACTACAAGGATATCTGTACTGGTTTCTCGTAACAACTGACGTGCATGGAAGACAAATCATGAACGCAAGTCTCTGGTCCCAGCGCAAGACAGAGGATTTAAACCCACGGGGGAGCAGCAAGAAGCGGTGAGCCACATGCGCCTTTCCCCATGATCATAAATTCTCAGGAGACACAGATGCGGACCCTCTACAAACTGGCGACAGTCTGAGACAATCTTGTGGCTTCCCTGGTGGCTCAGAGGGAAAAGAATCTGCTGCAATGCAGGAGGCCGGGGTTCGATCCCTGGGCTGGGGAGATCCCCTGGAGGAAGGCATGATAACCCACTCCAGTAATCTTGTCTGGAGAATCTCATGGACAGAGGAGCCTGCTGGAGGCTACAGTCCATAATCTGGCTGTGTGAGCACATGGTCATTAACGTCATGAGTTGTTTCTGCTTTGGGGATCACCTCAGAGCGTTCTACAGGCAAATATCTTATATATAGCAGAGCAGACTTCAAAGGAAAATGAATGGTACTCTTCGATTTTCTTCCTCTCAGGGTAATTTTAAAATTGTTTTCACTCTGATTCATTGATGGGCTCAAAAGTAAGTTAAACCGTCCTACTACTGACAAGAGTTGCCGACAGCTACACAGAACAAGGTTGAAAAAAGGTGGGACTCAAAGAAAGTGTAATTTTTTTATAATAAATAATCTTTCATGGAAAGTTTTCTAAAAGTTACATTTGTGTCTCAATTTTTAAAGGTAAACTTTTATAATTTAACAAAAAACTAAATTAAAAATGAAATGTCTTTGATAAATTAACTATGGGAACACTTGAAATACTTAAAAATGATAAGCTAGTGTTCATAGTGCTGATTGAATTCACATGTCAGCTGTCAGGTACAGTGTGAGTGCCTCTGAGCTGAGACCTCTCTATTGTTCAGTCCTTCAGTCGTGCCCAGCTGTTTGCGACCCCATGGACTGTAGCCCACCAGGTCCTCTGTCCATGGGGTTCTCCAGGCAAGAATACTGGAGTGGGGTGCCATTTCCTTCTCCAGGGGATCTTCCCAACCCCGGGATTGAACTCAGTTCTCCTACATTGGCAGGCAGATTCTTTACCACTGAGCCACCAGAGAAGTCCCCCAACTCCTTTGAGCCAAGGTTGCTGGCCTGCCTCTGTTTATTCTGTGGAAGCTGAGATGGAAACCACAGCCAGCTCCCTGCCCCTCCTCAGCTCGAAGGCCAAGTGGGCAGCTCCCCTCTCCCCCGCACCCCATCATGCCTCACCGAGCATCCTCTGGCCAGCATTTTTCCATTGGAACCACTGAACAGGCCATTTTCATATGTTCTGTGTGGATTAAGTACAAAGAGCACTGTGCACCTCCATTAAAATAGAAAGCTAATTGTTCCAATGTTAACAAGCATAGATCAAGTGTTATTATTAACAAATAAAAAGACCAACACCTTTGGGAGCTGCCAAGGGTTTTCACAGATTTCTACCTTCAAAGAGTCAGTTTTAATAGAGTCAGTTCTTTTTTCTGCCTTCCCACTCCATTTAATCAATTAGAAAAGGCAGGTCTGCTTATTTTCAAAACCCACATTTCCCAATAGGAAATCAACAGCCCAGAAAACAATTATGGAAAACGGGGCAGAGCAAAATGCAAGTCATTCATTCTGTTTAAAATTTTCCTGAACATCCATTTTCTGTTGCTTCTTTCTCACCTAAATGGGTTATACCTATGCCCTCAAAAGCTAAAGTCTGGAATATGAAGAATTGTTTTGGCTAATACAGAAAGCACTTCCTTACAATATCAGAACTAAAGGCCAGAGTCTTAGAGAGTAGGTAAAAACATCCTTTCTCTTTCGGTCTACTAATTTCTTCAATCTGATGAAGAATGATCTGATTTCTTCAAGTTAATTTGATCCAAATCAGAAATAGAGTTAATGTACATAGTTTTGAATTTGAAGTATTAATAAACCAGTTTTAGCTCATAGTTACTGTTTTATGTATCTCACAAGAACTTTCTCCAACTAATCCATAAACAGGATGACTAAATACAGTTTTGTAATGTATGTTTTTGAAAAAAAGTTCATCATCTTCAGGTAAGAGAAAGGCCGTAATAATGCCTTTCAGAAAAGTAAGAAGAATATGAGCTCTCCTGCTGCTGTCTGCCCAGCACCGGGGAGGCAGAGCTCAGCACATTAAAAACACTGTCTGGTGAAGGGCTGGATCTTATCTGTGCTCAGCGTTCTCAAGAGCCCCAAGGCGACAACGAAGATGTTGTCAAAGTGTAGCTGGAAATTTGTTAGTGATTCTCACGACGTTGATGGCGGTTTTACAGTCATCACTTTGAAACTTGTAAGCCAGAGTTTTGGTAAGAGTGCACGCTTTCTGCAGATGTATGAAGAAATGCTTTGTGCTGTGGCTGTGTGTGTCTAAGACTTGAAATAACTGTGTGACTTGGCACTCAACTGTACATTTAGGTAACGCCACAAATCAAACTGGTTATCTCAGTTTATAAAAGTGAAATTTTCAGGGATGTCCCTGGTGGTCCAGTGGTTAAGAATCCACCTTAACCAAAGTCAGACACAACCGAGCGACTGAACAACAAATCTATGGAAAACTCTACAAGTCTATATTCATTGTGAGTTGCTCTTATGTCTGAATTAAAATGTTCCTACTGGGATAGCAATGCATTTTCACTTGAATAATGCTTGTCCACCGCCTCCCATTGATAATGGCAAAGGTGAGCAATGAGCAGAGAAAAGAGAAAGAGGTGAAAAGGCAGGACTGGAAAAGGAAGAGAAGAGTCCATAGTTGGTTATTGGATCAGACCTTCTGCTCTGTGGAGTGTTGTCACCATCAGTCAACGGGGAGGAAGGGAAAGGGGACAGAATTCATTAAATAAGGAGCTCAGAATCTGCCTGCAATGCAGGAGACCCCAGTTCGATTCCTAGGTCAGGAAGATGCTTTGGAGAAGGGATAGGCTACCCACTCCAGTATTCTTGGGCTTCCCTGGTGGCTCAGCTGGTAAAGAGTCTGCCCACAATGCGGGAGACCTGGGTTCGATCCCTGGGTTTGGAAAATCCTCAGTATTCTGCAGTATACTCCAGTATTCTACCCTGGAGACTTCCATGGACTATATAGTCAGTGGGGTTGCAAAGAGTCAGACAGGACTGAGTGACTTTCACTTTCAAGGAGCTCAGGAAGTCACAGAGATTCAGAGTCAGCAGGAGGTGAGAGCTTCCTGTCATAGTTCCTGAAACCCTTGGTCTCTGGTTGATAGAAGATAATGCTCAATGACATGTATGTACATCAGTGACCCTTCTATGCTTCTGAGGTGTATTATGCATCAGCAGCAGTGAACTCAAGGCTCGCAGTTTCTTGAGAGACAAATCACTTACCAAACTGTCTTAGGACATCTGAACTGTCTTGTTTTTTTTTCATTCTCTTTTATCAAACTGCCTGAGCCAAAGGTGGCTGGGCAAAGGTGCTGTGTGGTTTAATTTCTCAGTGAAGGGTTCAAAATAAATGGAAAGAATATTTCAAATACCTCTGCTATTTTAACACAGAAATTAAATGCAAGATCGACCAAAGTCTGGGTTATTTCAAAATCATTCCTTTCAAAAAGAAAGACCTAACTACTTCCAAGTAATTTGGAACAAGTTATTTCATAATCAGATTTTTAACTTTGATGGTATTATTTTTGTTCTGCTAATGCAGATGAGGGGTTTCCCCAGTGGCTTAGATGGTAAATTAAAAAGAAACAGAAGTTACATCTCTAGAATTTAATCAGGGTACAACGGTGAGAAAGCAGAAATAACAGCAAAATCGAAAATATATTCCGTTCACATGCCACCGACAACATGTTGGGTATCAACGTTACTATAATATGGAATAAAGGTTAATTTAAAAAAGAATACTCAGGAAAAACACAAAAGCTTTTGGGTGTTCGTTCAGGTACATTACAGCCCTGAATTAAAACTCTCAAAAGCTCATTTCCCGGGTAATCACAATCGGGCTTGAGAAAAGCCCGCCTCCTTGTGGCCATTCCCTGCAATAGCAACCGTAAAAGATTTGCTTGGGAGTCCTTGTTCAGTCGCTCAGCGGTGTCCGACATTATGATATAAATTATTCAGGGCACATACAGCTCACTGTGGGGCTTCAGCGTAGTGGGTCGCCAGGCTGAGTTAGGCTCCAGGGCAGGGAAAGCTGGTTCAGGGTCCAGAAGAAAGTCTTTCAGGGGAGGTGCTCAAGTGCACTCCCTGAATAGAATTCAATTAAGAGAAGTTAACACTCAGGTTATCTCTTAGAGGATATTGGGAGTTTTCCAGGCAGTCAGGAAGGACAACGCGTGCAGAGGTGATGAACAGAAATAATCACAAATGACTCTGCATATCTAAGACGAAGAGGTGTTTGGATATAAGAGAAGGTGAGGGCGATTTACAAGGTTCAGATTCGGAGCACTTCTGTGTACCATGTCAGAGGCTTTGAATTTTGCACACAGGAACTGAGGAAACATTCAAACTTCAGAAAGGGAGGTTGGTGTTTGAAGGAAGACCCCGTGAGGACAGAAGGCTTCTCATGGGGCTGATCTAAATGACACCAATAAGACCTATTTTTTTGTTTTATGATTTTAAAATTTAAAAGCTGTATTAGGAAATAATTGACATACATCACTGTATAAGTTTAAGACATACAGCATGACAGTTTTGATTGCTATGTACTGTGAAATGATTACCTCAGTAGGCTCAGCTAACATCCATCTTCTCATTCATCATTTTCTTATCTCATGAATTATGCCTCGAGTACTTCATAAGGCTTTAGATTTATGTATCACCAGCTGAGCTGTGCTCATTCTAATGCCTTTAAACAGAAATGTAACAGTCTCATTATTTTTCTTTACTTTTTTTTATTGGCATATAGTTAGTTACTTTACACTGTTGTGTTAATTTCTGCTGTACAGCAAAGTGAATCAGCCACATGTATACACATATCCCCTCTTTTTTAAATTTCTTTCCCATTTAAGTAACCATGGAGTACTGAGGAGAGTCCTGTGCTGCATAGTAGGTTCTCATTAATTATTTATTTTAGACATCACAGCATTGTCCTGGCAAAGGGGTTTGCATAACTCGATGAAGCTCTGAGCCATGCCAAGCAGGACCACCCAAGACAGACAGGTCAAGGTGAAGAGTTCTAACAAAATGTGGTCCACTGGAGAAGAAAATGGCAACCCACTCCAATATTCTTGCCTGGAAAACCCCATGAACAGTATGAAAAGACAGCAGTCCATGGGATCACAAAGAGTTGGCCACAATTTAGCAACTGCACAACAAAGTGAATATAAGATCCAATTTTTTAAAAAAGTATTTCCTGTTAGTTTTATAGAAGTACAATGGAAATATCTAGATTACTGGTAGTTACTGTTTCTTAAACTGTTTCACTGAAGTGTAATCATCATATGCGTGGGTGTGTGCTTCACTCATGTCCTACTCTTTGTGATCCCATGGACTGTAGCCTGCCAGGCTCCTCAATCCATGGGATTCTCCAAGCGAGAACACTGGAGTGGGTTGCCATTTCCTCCTCCAGGGGATCTTCCCGATGCAGGGATCAAACCTGTATCTCCTGTGGCTCCTGCATTGCAGGCGGATTTTTACCCACTGAGCCACTGGGGCAGGCCTGTAACTGGCATGTAAACAGTGATGTGCTGTGCTGTGCTTAGTTGCTCAGTTGTGTCTGACTCTGTGATCCCATGACTATAGCCTGCCAGGCTCCTCTGTCCATGGGGATTCTCCAGGAAAGAATATTGGAGTGGGTTACCATGCCCTCCTCCAGGGGATCTTCCTAACCCAGGGATCAAACTCAGGTCTCCTGCATTGCAGGTGGATTCTGTACCATCTGAGCCACCAGGGAAGCCCATAAACAATGACAGATTGAAGGACAACAGTAAAGCTCTACTTGACTGCCTGTGCTTGGTGTGTCCCACAGAACAGAATGACCCAGAACCTACCTGGTCCCTCACACAATATTTCCTCATTAAATACTGGAGTGGCCTTTTCCATCACGTTTCTTGTTTTTGAACTTGCACTTGCCTCACATTTAAAGCAAAGTGTTACTTGCCCTTTCCCCTCTTTTGTTTTATTTACCACAACAAAACTCCTCTCTAAGTCTTCTATTCTTAAATTCTTCATCATATCTGTATGTTCCTATACAGAGCCTTAGTTGCCATATTCAGAGCTAACAACCAAATAAAAATTAGGGGAAAAAATATTTCTTTTCCCAGTGCAAGGGGTGCAGGTTCAATCCCTGGTCAGGGAACTAGATCCCACATGTCACAAACAAGACCAGGTGCAGAAAAACAAATACTTAAAAAATAAATAAAAGTTTCTATTTTTTATGAGATTGTTTCAGAAACATTTCAGATCCACGATACTGTACTTCCATACATACCTAAAACGGGTTTTACAATAATCGATGCTATAGCTTCATAGAGTGTGACGTTGAGAATAATCTTCACCTAAGACCAGATAGGTCTTAAGTAATATGACATTGCTGAATTTTTCAGTCCAATACTGGTCTTCCATTTTGCCTGTATTACAGTAGTAAAATGTACAAATAAAAGCATAAAGATACAACAGTAAAAATAAATAAGTACTGTGGTCAAGAAACCGCAGTCAAAGTCCCTCCATAGTTTCTCTGTACCTAGAGCTCCTCCATCCCCCCCTAGAGCTGTGCCCCATCCCCACTCCAGCTTCTCGGGATGCCCATGCTTCCTCACCCCATTGCCAGCTTTTCAGATGAATTCAGGAACCCTCCTGCAGACTAACAGTTGTGAGCAAAAGTGCAAGTGAGGTGAGTGTATGATGTGTTTACATTTTTAAAGACAAAAATGCCAATAAACTATCAAATAACATGTGAATCTTCAAGACAAGACTTAAAAATATGTGAAATTATGAGTGTTATGTGGCTGAAATTTGACAAAATATACAAGACTGCTGACTATCACTGCATAGCCTTCGTGTTCTGTTGAAGGGAAAGGATATTTATATAAATAACTGAAAACAGTGACTTTGTTAAAATGAAGGTAATAAAAGTTTACAAAATATGACTCAATTTTTTTCATCTAAACATTACTTTCCCTTCAATAGATCACCTTGATTTGTTCAATGAAAATTATACTACTTCTACATTATCTTTAAAATTAAAAGATAAATTAAAATGAAAAATATTAAAAAATCAGAATGACTTAAATTAAGTTTAATTTAAATGCTGCTAGAAGAAGCACAAGCTGGAATCAAGATTGCCGGGAGAAATATCAATAACCTCAGATATGCAGATGACACCACCCTTACGGCAGAAAGTGAAGAGGAACTCAAAAGCCTCTTGATGAAAGTGAAAGAGGAGAGTGAAAACGTTGGCTTAAAGCTCAACATTCAAAAAACTAAGATCATGGCATCCGGTCCCATCACTTCATGGCAAACAGATGGGGAACCAGTGGAAACAGTGTCAGACTTGATTTTTGGGGGCTCCAAAATCACTGCAGATGATGATTGCAGCCATGAAATTAAAAGACGCTTACTCTTTGGAAAGAAAGTTATGACCAACCTAGATAGCATATTCAAAAGCAGAGACATTACTTTGCCAACAAAAGTCCATCTAGTCAAGGCTATGGTTTTTCCTGTGGTCATGTATGGATGTGAGAGTTGGACTGTGAAGAAGGCTAAGCGCCGAAGAATTGATGCTTTTGAAGTGTGGTGTTGGAGAAGACTCTTGCAAGTCCCTTGGACTGCAAGGAGATCCAACCAGTCCATTCTAAAGGAGATCAGTCCTGGGTGTTCTTTGGAAGGACTGATGCTAAAGCTGAAACTCTGATACTTTGGCCACCTCATGCGAAGAGCTGACTCCTTGGAAAAGACTCTAATGTTGGGAGGGATTGGGGGCAGGAGGAGAAGGGGACGACAGAGGATGAGATGGCTGGATGGCATCACCGACTCGATGGACGTGAGTTTGGGTGAACTGCGGGGGTTGGTGATGGACAGGGAGGCCTGGCGTGCTGCAGTTCATGGGGTCACAAAGAGTCGGACATGACTGAGCGACTTAACTGAACTGAACTTAACAATGAGAAAACAGAAAGAGAAATTAAGGAAACAATCCCATTTACCTTTGCAATGAAAAGAATAAAATACTTAGGAATAAATTTACCTAAAGAAACAAAAGACCTATATATAGAAAACTATAAAACACTGATGAAAGAAATCAAAGATGACACAAATAGATGGAGATATACACCGTGTTCATGGATCAGAAGAATAAATATAGTGAAAATGAGTACACTACCCAAAGCAATCTATAGATTCAATGCAATCCCTATCAAGCTACCAATGGCATTTTTCATAGAACTAGAACAAATAATTTCACAATTTGTATGGAAACACAAAAAACCTCAAATAGCCAAAGTAATCTTGGGAAAGAAGAATGGAACTGGACAAATCAACCTGCCTGACTTCAGACTGTACTACAAAGCTACAGTCATCAAGACAGTATGGTACAGGCACAAAGACAGAAATATAGATCAATGGAACAAAATAGAAAGCCCAGAGATGAATCCACACAGCTATGGACACCTTATCTTTGACAAAGGAATCAAAAATATACAGTGGAGAAAAGACAACCTCTTCAACAAGTTGTTCAGGGAAAACCGGTCAACCACCTGTAAAAGAATGAAACTAGAACATTTTCTAACACCATACACAAAAATAAACTCAAAATGGATTAAAGATCTAAACGTAAGACCAGAAACTATAAAACTCCTAGAGGAAAACAGGCATAACACTCTCTGACATAAATCACAGCAAGATCCTCTATGACCCACCTCCCAGAGTAATGGAAATAAAAGCAAAAATAAGCAAATGGGACCTAATTAAACTTAAAAGCTTTTGCACAGTGAAGGAAACTATAAGCAGTGTGAAAAGATAGCCTTCAGAATGGGAGAAAATAATAACAAATGAAGCAACTGACAAAGAATTAATCTTAAAAATACAAGCAGCTCATGCAGCTCAATACCAGAAAAATAAACGACCCAATCAAAAAATGGGCCAAAGAACTAAACAGACATTTTTCCAAAGAAGACACACAGATGGCTAACAAACACATGAAAAGATGCTCAACAGCACTTATTATCAGAGAAATGCAAATCAAAACCACAGTGAGGTATAATCTCATGCCAGTCAGAATGGCTGCTATCAAAATGTCTGCAGACAATAAATGCTGGAGAGGATATGGATAAAAGGGAACCCTCTTACACTGTTGGTGGGAATAATGCAAACTAGTGCAACCACTGTGGAGAACGGTATGGAGATTCCTTAAAAAACTGGAAATAGAACTGCCATACGACCAAGCAATCCCACTGCTGGGCATACACACCAGGAAACCAGAATTGAAAGAGACACATGTACCTCAATGTCCATCCATTCAGCAGATGAATGGATAAGAAAGTTGTGGTACATATACACAATGGAATATTACTCAGCTAGTAAAAAGAATGCATTTGAGTCAGTTCTCATGAGGTGGATGAAACTGGAACCTATTATACAGAAAGAAGTAAGTCAGAAAGAGAAACACTAATACAGCATATTAACATGTGTGTATGGAATTTAGAAAGATGATAATGACGACACTATATACAAGACAGCAAAAGAGACACAGATATAAAGAACAGACTTTTGGACTCTGTGGGAGAAGGCAAGGATGGGATGATTTGAGAGAATAGCACTGAAGCATGTATATTACCATGTGTGAAATAGATGACCAGGCCAAGTTCGATGCATGAAACAGGGCACTCAAAGCCAGTGCACTGGGACAACCCAGAGGAATGGGATGGGGAGGGAGATGGGAGGGAGTTAAGGAATGGGAGACATGTGTACACCCATGGCTGATTCATGTCGATGTGTGGCAGAAACCACCACAATGTTGTAAACTAATTAGCTTCCAATTAAAATAAATAAGTTAATTTTTAGAAAAAGAAGTGCAAAAAAAATGATAATCTGTGAAATAAGAATGACTCTAGAAACCGTTTGATGGGACATATGATGGCTTCTTAGTGGAAAGCTCAGCTAATTCTGAAATGTTTGCGTATTGAAATTACATCCCAACTAATAAATAACAACATATTAAGTAAGTTTGCTTTGTGTTTTTGTCAATTTATTTGTCACCTCTGACTTCTTCCCAACGTATCTGAAACTATAATAAGAATGTGTTTATACTCTTCAGCCAACTGATCAAAATAAAGGGATCTTTGAAATTATTACCTTTGGGCAACTTGCACAAACCCTTCACTAGCTTGAACCAGCTCCTCTGCCGTCTTCTCCAAAGAGGCAAACACTTCATTCTCCATGCCTTTTTTCTCCATTGAGAGGATCAGATGACAAAGCTGAACAGTCATCGCTGAGATGATTCTCTCGATGGCTTTGTTGCATGTCATGGAGCCGATGTCATTCAAGAGGAAAGACTCCATCTGTGGACAGAAGTGTGACACGAATGAGATGGAAAGAGGAAGGCTCGGACTTAACCACCTAGTTAGGATGTAATAGATTACAACAGGTCCAAGTCCCTGCTATGACAGATGTCAAAGAAATTGTAAAAATTACATTTCAAGCACATCAGAGAGCTGAGGCAGCAAGGATTAAGAGACATTAAAATTCCAGAGATGGGAGAATCTTTTGGAGACAAGTTAGTATAGATGATTGTTCTCCTGGGGGAATTTGTTAATTCTGGGCACAGTTTGAGGAACAGGGCCTGCATTTAGAAGTCCAGTGCTGGGCTGCCCCAGTGGTACAGTGGATAGGAATCACCTGCCAATGCAGTGGACACGAGTTCAATCCCTGGTCCAGGAAGATGCCACACACCAAGGAGCAATGCCCATGCCACAACTCCTGAAGCCTTCGAGCCCTAGAGTCTGTGCTCTGCAACAAAGAGCAGTCCCTGCTCGCTGCAACTAGAGGAAGCCCACACACAGCAACGAAGACCCAGTGCAATCAAAAATGTTAATAAATAAATAAAAAAGAATTAGGACCAAGTTAAAAAAAAAAAGAAGTGCTAGAGGAAACAAAAAGAAAATTTTTATAATAAAAACACCCTCCCAAACTGTAGGAACATTACATAGTCCAATTGCTGAAAACTAAATATAAAGAGAAAAAAAATGATAAGCATCCAGAGAAAAAGTTATGCTATCTCTAAAGGAATACTATTAAATTTGACAGGTGACTTCCCCATAGAAAGAAAAGAATCCAGAAGATGATAGAATGACACCTCTAAAGCAATAAAAGAAAATAAATAAATATTTTTAACTTATTTCTTCTGTGTCTCAATGGTTAAAAAATTAAAATATAAAATTTGTTTTTATTTAGTATTTTTAAACTTTATTATTTTAATGGATCATTTTTAATTGGATACCCATACAATATTTTTAGTATGAAGTCTGTTCATAAAACATTTTAATGCACCAAAAATGTATTATAAAATAAATTATTTCAGATAAGAAGAGTTTATTCTAGATTAAAAAAAATTACTCCTTCTAAGAGGAGAATATGATTATTCCTGCTTCTGAGTATGCTTAGAGATCAGCCAACACCATCTTACACCAAGAGCATGAGTCATAAAAACCATTTGATTCATCTTTAACTGACAATCATGAAAGTGTAGCCACCCATAGAGAACCAACAAGGGGGAAAACATGGACATTTTTGCTTACCTTGATGGGAAGATGCTTTCCACACTCTAAGCCAAAGAGCAGAAGACTGGATTCACTGTATATGTAAGAAATCCAGTTTTTTAAAACCAGCCACAGGAATCGATTCACATCCACGCTGCAATTCGAGACTGTGGTATCTCCCGACTGTTAGCTGACTCTGTCACTGACGTCACTGACAGTATTGCTGACAAGCAAACATCATAATTTATGCATAGAACTATTGAAGGTCTATTGTCTCTGCAGTATTGAAAGTCCTGCTTATTTACAGAAACAGGAATCAGATACAGTCGGAGAAAGAATCTAAATGTTTTAATCAATTCAGTCATAAAAATAAGACTCAACTGTGTGTCTTTGAAAAGTTTTGTTGAGGGCAACTGAAAGGAAATTAGGCTTCTACAAGTAAGATCGCTAAGCAGTTTAATTAACCTGGCTCCTTTCCAGCTCCCTCGTGTGTAGATTTTTGCAAGAATCTGGTTTGTGAGTGAATATTCAGGCTGGTGTTTCCTGGGGAACAATAAAAGAAATGGAGTCTTAAAGTGGAGAGGAAATAGAATTAAATATGTATTTAATGTGTGTATTGAGTCCCAAGGGCGTCCCTGGTACCTCAGATGGTAAAGAATCTGACTGCAATGCAGGAGACCAGGGTTTGATACCTGGGTTGGGAAGATCCCCGGGAGAAGGAAATGGCAGCCCACTCCAGTATTCTTGCCTGGAGAATTCCACGGACAGAGGAGCCTGGCACGCTACAGTCTATGGGGTCAGTGTGTGTGTGTGAGTGACTCACACACACACACACACACACACACACTGAGTCCCAGATGTTTTCCATATATTATCTTCCTTATTTCCTAAAGCAATTTAATTAGATAAGTGTTATGAATTTCACTTTGAATTTCTCTTTACAAGTGAGGAAACAAAAGACTGGGGGACATGAATGGTGCCAAACCTTTGAGAATTATTTCCTATTCAAATTATCACGCATTCCTCGATTTGCAATAAGTTCCTAAAGACTGCATGGTGTCTGAGTTGTGTCTAATCAGGAAAACAGAAATCAGTTTAGATACTTAAAACAGAGAGAATTTGATTCAAAGAGTTCAATATGAAAGCTTTGGGAAGGATAGTTGATTTCAGGCAGTACTTCTGGATATGGCTGAGTGAGGAGACTGTCAAATGCTTTCCCCTAAAAACAACCATAAAGATGGACAAAATTGCCCCCAATCATTTCTGCACTCTGGAAATTGGCCAGAGGCATTTAATAATCGGAGAAGTTTACACTTGAACAAATGCTGGACTTGGTGGAAATCAATGGCATTCTGGTCTGTGTCTAATCCCATCTCTCCCTTCAACATGGAGTTCTACCAGGGAGGGAAAAGCCATGAGAACTAGCAACTTTTCTTTTGCAACTAAAGGGGACTCACTCAATTTGGAGCTGCAGACAATGGCCACACTCAGGATCCTTGTCAGGATCCCACTCAGTGAAAGTTGTTTCCCAGAGCCGGGAGAGTCTAAGAGAGTCAAGAACTCGTTTCTACTGGCCAGAGGTTGAGGTTGTGATTGGGGCAAGCACATTCCCAGCTAACACTTTGCATATATGTAAGAGAGATCAAGAATCCTCAAGCTATTTATGGACTCCTGACTGTCGCTAAGGTCTTGGACATAAGCATAGAAAACCCAAAAGTACCCATCAGAAACGAAACCACTTGCACAGACCTGAGAACAGCCTACATCATGAATGTGCTCTTCTGTCTACATACAAATGCATCAGCATAAGATGAAGCCTAACTGGTTTGAGGTGTTTGAGTACAATCTCTGTCCAATCACTGGCTGATCACTGAGCTGTGCAGACACAGGGAAACCATAAAAAAACAAGGCTAAAAAATAAAAACAAAAATATATTCTTGAGTAAAGCCATCTATGTGTATGTGGTCACACACCACAGAAGAGATAGGCAGATTTCGCAGATATAGTCCAAGCAGACTAGTAAATGTTGTTGTTCAGTCACTCAGTCATGTTTGACTCTTTGCAACCCCTTAGACTGCAGCATGCAAGGCTTCCATCTCCTTCACTATCTCCCAGAGTTTGCTCAAACTCATGTCCATTGAGTTGGTGATGCTATCTAACCATCTTATCCTCTGTCACCCCCTTCTCCTCTTGCCCTCAATCTTTCCCAACATCCCAACTTTTCTAATGAGTCAGCTCTTCCCATCAGGTGGCCAAAGTTTTGGAGATTCAGCATCAGTCCTTCCAATGAATATTCAGGATTGATTTCCTTTTGGATTGACTAGTTTGATTTCCTTGTTGTCCAAGGGGCTCTCAAGAGTTTTCTCCAGCATCACCGTTTGAAAACATCAGTTCTTCTGTGCTCAGCCTTCTTTATGGTCCAACTTTTACATTCGTTCATGACTACTGGAAAAACCTTAGCTTTGACTATACAGACCTCTGTTGGCAAACTGATCTCTCTGCTTTTTAATACACTTGTCACAACTTTAGGAGAAAAAAGAAATCCAGAGTCACTAAAATGACCAATTTCTAACAAAAATTATGAGACATGTAAGAAAAAGGAAAATGTTACCGGTATTTAAGAAAAAAAGGCAGTCAATAGAAACTGTCTCTAAGTGACTAAAAATGTTAAGTTTATTCACAAAAAAGTTATATTTATCAATGTTTTCTAAGCAGATATAGTATGTTCAAAGAAAACTATGTGCAAAGACTTGAAAGAAATTAAGATAACAATGAATTAACAAACAGTGCTTCTCAAGGATGGTCCTTGTCAGGGAACAAAGGTTCCACGTGCCACGGGACAAATAAGTCCAAGAGCCACAACTAGACAAAGCTCGCAAGCAGCAATGAAGACCCAGTGAAGCCAAAAGTAAATAAGTAATTTTTAAATTAATGCTAAATGGTGACTTCCTGGATGTCTTAGTTTGAAAAGATGCCACCAATATCTAGTTAAGTTGGTTATTCACAGGTCTGTCACCCTGTGCGTAAACTCTGAGCAGGGATCACATTGCAGCAACATGATCCAGGCAGAAGGTGGGTGTGGGCTCCACTGAATAGGAGGCATGGGTGTCACCTCAGTCACTGGTACCCTGTAACTCTAGATTTCACAATGTCCTCTGACTGCAGCTCACTGAGTTATTTTTCTATTTTCCTGTGTCTCTGCATGGGAGTCATTGCATTCATCCCTGAATGAACACGAAGACAGAGGAAAAATGGTGAGGTGTGAGGTTTCCTGAAGGTATTCTTGTCCCTCATGACTGTCACCCCCACCCAGAACTGCAGCTGCGAAGTAGTGGAAATAAGTGCTTTTCCAGTTAAAATTCCTCTCAGTAGCATCCAGGAAAATCCAGATTTCCCCAGGAACAGAAGCTCTGTGCAGGCAGCATCTTGTGTCCTCTGTGCCTTGGGGAGCGAAGTCTGGAACAAGGATTTGTTAAATATTGAATGAGCAGTTCCTTCCTTGAGAATAAGGCATTTCCTGTGTTCCAAAGCCTCTGTTTCAACCACCCATGCTGCTAGAAATACCAACACAGTCATTGCAATCTCAGCATTAAGAAGTTCAATTGAAGTGGAAAATATTCTCGTTGTGGTATGAGAGGTGCTTGGATGGATCTAAAGATGAAAAGGTCAAGGTGCCATCCTCCAAGGACTTTACAACCTAGTGCGTCAATTTGGTGTCCATTAGCTGCGTGGATGGGCTGGATGAGGATAGAGGAGTGCAACACTCTCCGGACAGAGTGGCTCCGAAAATGTCGAAGCTGTTAATTAGCAAATTAACATTTTTTTAAACTTATTTATTTTTAATTTTAAGGTAATTGCTTTACAATTGTGTTGGTTTCTACCGTACATCAATATGAATCAGTCATAGGTATACATATGTGCCCTCCCTATTGCACCTGCCTCCCACTTCCCTCCCCATCCCACTCCTCTAGGTCGTCACAGAGCACCAGGTTTGAGCTCCCTATGTCACACAGCAAATTCCCACTGGCCATCTGTTTTACATACGGTAATGTATATGTTTCAGTAATACTCTGTCAATTTTGTTTCAGTGCTACTCTGTCAATTTGTCCCACCCTCTCCCTCCCGCACTGTGTTCCCAAGTCTGTTCTCTATGTCTCCGCAGATGCCTCTTGACATAAAATGTAGTACAAAAAAAAAACAATTCTCAGGACTTCCCTGGCTGTCCAGTGGTTAAGACTCTACACTTCCAATGTAGGGAACTAGGGTTCAATCCCTGGCCAGGGACTAAGATCCCACATGCTGTGCGGTATAGCTGAAAGATAAAAATAAAGCAAAAACAAACTAAAAAAACCCCATCGATTCTGGTATTACCCACCATTGACAAACTTCTAAGCTTCCTCCAGTCCTTCTGTTCCAAAGTCATAATTGTGGGTACATTCTGGTCTCTATTGGTCCTATTTCCATGGCTCTTTTCCATGGTTGGATGTGTTGTCGTTCAGTCACTAAGTCATGTCCAGTTGTTTGTGATCCCATGAACTGTGTGGAGGTAGGTCTCCTCTTCGTCTGTGTTCATGGGCTGCAAACCCATCCCACTCTCAAGGTCCAGCAGGAATCTGATGGGAAAGGAGTAATCTGGTCAGAGCTTACCTCACTGCCTTAAAAGAACAGCACCAGGATGTGCAGCAGGGGCCCTGGCTGGTGTGGGGTGTGGGCTGAGCTGGGGTAGGGTCAGGGAATGAGTTCCCACATGCTGCAACTAAGCATTCACACGCTGAAACCACAAGATCCCACTTGTCACACTAAGAAGGGGTGCAGCCAAATAAATTTTTTAACTCTTTTATTGAACGTTACAATATTGCTTCTGTTTTATGCTTCTAGGTATCTTTTCTTTTCTTTTCTTTTCTTTTTGCCCAAGGCATGTGGGATCTTAACTCCCTAATGAGGGATCAAACCCACACCGCCTGTTTCAGAAGTCTTGCCCACATACCACTCGGGAATTCCCAATAAAAAATTATTTTAAAAAAAAAGACCTATGTGGTTCATGGACTTTTGTATACAGCATAATATCCAGGAAGAGTTTGCTGAAATCAGTCTGTCAAAGGCAGAAGGAGTGATTCCAATTAAACTTTTCCTGTATGTGAAAGCTTTTCATTTTATAGTTTTATGTCCTGATTGGAAAAACAAACAAAACTCTCCCATCATGTGTTCACAACAGTTAGGACTATTTTTTTTTCTTCCTTCAGAAAGTATTAAATACCTGCCATGGAAAAGCCCGACAAGAAATGCCAAAATGTAAAGCTGAACAACATGGTCCTTGAGCTTATGATCCAGTGAACGTAACATCACGCGCTTAGCATCATGAGAACAGCAATGTAGGTTCTCTAGGGGCAGAAGGACATTGTGGGCATTCTTCCTCAGGAAAGGGGTCAACAGCTCCATTGAAGGATATCTCCAAAATGCTTAGGAGAAACTTAGACCTCAAGCTAAAGAAATAGTAAGTCTTATTTTACTTAGCATAATTATGAGAAAGAAAATGCTGGCTCATTAAAGATTTTGATTAGTAAGTATTTACAATTCATATGGTATTTGGTTCATCTATTTGGGCAGGTTCAATACACACTCAGCATTAAAACACAGTTTCATTTGACCTTGATGATGATCAGGGCACTTTAGAAACTGGCTGAAGGAGTGTGGGAGACACTGTAGGGAATTTCCAATGGGAAGACTTAATGAAAGGCTATGAACTTGAAACTGAGGATGCTGGCTTCAATGAACCATTGCCATTTCTGATGGGTGGATAGACATGATGAATGCTGTGTTTTAGAAAGATTAACCCAGTAATGATGTTCAGGGAAGAGGGAAGGTAAAGGAGCTAAAACAAGAAGAACAGCCAGGAGGCACATGCAGTACGGAAGCATGGAATGATTGTGGTGATGTTACAGATGGTAACATCTGTAGATGTCCATGGGGTCGCTAAGAGTCGGATACGACTGAGCGACTTCACTTTCACTTTTCACTTTCATGCATTGGAGAAGGAAATGGCAACCCACTCCAGTGTTCTTGCCTGGAGAATCCCAGGGACTGGGGAGCCTGGTGGGCTGCCGTCTATGGGGTCACACAGAGTCGGACACAACTGAAGTGACTTAGCAGCAGCAGCAGCAGCAGCAGCAGCAGAGTCCTAATGAAATTCATGGCTGTGGAGAAGTAGAGAGAGAAGCCAGCTTGCAGGGGTGAGTGGGTGGTGCAGGAGGAGTGAGTGAGGAAGAAGGCTGAAAGTGGGTGTCACTGTCAATATGACTGGCTGTGAATGGCACTTCCCTGGGTGATCCAGTGGCTAAGACTCCATGCTCCCAATACAGGGGGCCTGGGTTCCAGCACTGGTCAAGGAACTAAGGGTTTGAATGCCACAACTGAAAATCTTGCATGCCACACCCAAATAAATAAATATTTAAGATGACTGGCTGTTAAGAGAAGCAGTTACAATGTTTTCACCTGAATTCCCCCAAAAGGTGGCCCTGATAAAGGGATTGAGAGCAAGGAGTTTATTTGGTAAGTGATCCCAAGAGAGGTGGGACAGTAAACCAGAAGAAGGAAGGAATCCAACAAGAGAAGATGCATGAATGAACAGGTTACAGCTGTGGACAACTGGAATGCTTCTGCCGATGACCTTGAATTAAAGTGTAGAAGGATGCCTCCCCTCAGATTCATTCACTGGAGGGGTGAGGAAGCTGGGGGACTATCTACCAACTCTCATTCCTCAGGGATGTCGGACTGCTGGGGGTGGGGCTTGCGGGTGAGGAAATGTAATCACTCCCGCCCTCCTGGGCCTGCTCCGTTTCCCCGCTGAGCCAGCTTCTCACAGCCAGTGATGCCTCCAGATAGTGGCCCAACTGGAAGCTTGTGCGCAAAACAGGCAAGTACTCACCCCTGGGAATAAAGGCAAAATGCGAAGGAGGAGAGCACTCTTAATATGCTAAGAAAATACCGTGAGCACTGGGAGAGCAGGTCCAGGATGCTCTTTCGCTAAAGAAGAGTAAGAGATGTGAGGGGCCTGGCTGATGTGGGTAATTTATAAGGAAGTCTAGGAACGTCTGCGAGAAATCCTCTCTCCTTCCCTCAAATGCATCAAAAATTGTTTCCTAAAAGGAATTTAGAGTGAGATCAGGACTGAACGGACTTCAAAGTACCACCCTCCCCTCACTCATAAGGAGAAATCGGTCTCAAGAAGGGAAAACGAGTGACCCATTGCTGGTAAGAGCAGTGCAGATTCAGGGCTCCCCAGGGCCTGTATGCAGGGGACCAACAACCTTAGTCGCTCAATTGTGACCCACTCTTTGCGACCCTATAGACTGTAGATCGCCAAGCTCTTCTGTCCATGGGATTTCCCAGGCAAGCCTATTGGAGTAGGTTGCCATTTCCTTCTCCAGAGGATCTTGCCCACTCAGGAATTGAGCCCCAGTCTCCTGTGTCTCCTGCATTGGCAGGTGGATTCTTTACCACTAAGCCACCAGGGAAGCCCCATGCCAGTGACCTAAGGAATCTAAAGTCACCTCCAACCCCCGGCTGTGCGCCACCCAGGAGGTCTCAGAAGGTGAAAGGAGCATTCACTCCAAAGGAAACCAGCAGCCACCGGAATGCTTCTGATTCTCTGCGGTCTTTAAGCAGGAGAGTAAAAGAGCATCGTAGACACAGAATGAAGCCTTAGAACTTGCTTTTAATCCATAAAATGTCCCCTTGAAATAGCAGGTGGAAAGCTACTGGAGCAAACCCCCTGAAAAGTGATCCTCCGACACCGCCCAGTCCCCGCCCCTCGACAGTGACCCTGGGCTCGGGAGGACCGCCCCAGTTTCCGGTCCTCTCCAGGGCCCGCTCCCGCCGCCGCGCTCCCCCTCCTCCAGCCAGCCCCCACACCCTCAGGCTCAGGGAGCCGGCCCGAGGAGGGTGCCGGGCGAGCCTATGGGTACAATCCTCCACCGCGTAGCCAGCCGCAGGGCCGGCCGCACGGAATCACGGGGCGGAGGCGGGGCCACGCCGGTGGTGGGAGTGGCCGCACCAAGGATGGGCGGGGCCGCGCCGGAGGTGGGCGCGGGGTCCCGGCTGCGCTCGCGGCTCCAGCAGAGGCCCAGGCCCTCAACCTCGGGCATTCCTCCCGGACCCGGGAGTCGCTGGGGGAGGGCGTGGGGGCGCGGTCGGAGCGTGCGGGGCGGGGCCGGAGCGGGGCTGGCGAGCGGCTGGCGCCCGGGCTGGTCCCTAGTTGAGCAGCCGCCCGGCCGGCTGGTCCCTGCGGCGGCTGCCGGGGCGGCCCGGGCGCGCGGCCTTTCGCCATGTACACCTTCGTGGTGCGCGACGAGAACAGCAGCGTCTACGCCGAGGTGTCCCGGCTGCTGCTCGCCACCGGCCACTGGAAGCGGCTGCGGCGGGACAACCCCAGGTTCAATCTGATGCTGGGAGAAAGGAACCGGCTGCCCTTCGGGAGACTGGGTGAGCGTCCCCGTTTTGCGCCCTCCTGCTCCTTCCCTCCACCCGTAGGACGAGAGCTTTTGTTTAAGGTCGGAAACCTTTTCCCCTCCTCTCGTTCCTCGGTCATATCGAAAACTGCATCTGTAGAGGGCCAGGCGCAGCGTTTATCTTGTCTTCTCGTGCCCTCGATCGAATTTGGGGCGGGAGTGGCTGTGCGGGCCCCCGGGACGGCAGCTGCCTCCTGACAATGACCGGTCCCCGCAGCCCCCTCCCCGCGGGGGCGTCGGTCTCTCCGGGGGTGGGGAGCCGAGAACGCTTGTTCCCCGGATTCCCCAGGGCCCGACACCCCCAAAACGGGCAGGTCGGCTGGGCGGATCGCCGGGCGGTGCGAGGCTCCGCGAGCCGGGGACGGCTGTGTGGCTGGAGTCCACTTGCATATTTCCTCCTCCGAGGATTCCGCCCTGCCTGTGTGGGCTCGGGAGGGGTGCTTGCGTGTGTTGAAAGCCCTGAGGATTGAGCTCCCCAAGACTCAAATAAACTGTCAGGGGATTTGGAAAAGACCTCTGAATTCCCAAACTAGTGAACCCAGCCCGGCGAAGGGCGGAAGGGTGTCTGATTTTGGACCATTCCTTAGACCACCAAAGAACACGTTTCCACAGTTGCGTGTTGAATGCAGATTTTTCGTGACACTGGATTCTCTGCCCTGCTCTCTCCGAGGGAGTTCCCTTAGCGCCCATGGTTGCTGCAGGCAGCACCACATCTCCATATCCGCCTGTAGGAAGGGGCTGGGGAAGGAGAGGACCAGCGGCTCCTTTTTAGATGACGTAATCCAGAAGTTGTGCGGATCACTTCCTTTCACATCTCATTAACCTGAGCGTAGTCTCACGGCCACTCCTCACTGCACAGTCATCCGGGAATTGCAGCCTCACTCGAGGTCGCCAGTGCGCCCTGCCAAAATTCCCCTGGGTTTGGGACCCCAACATATTGCCAAAGAATGGAAGGGGAGGACTGATAATGAGAAAAAGTCATCTGTGCCTTGGAGGGCGTCCCAAAGAGGGCACTGTCCTACCTCCAGTAGAGGAGACCGTTTTTTAGAAATAGGTGTGGTCAGAGGGTGGAGAGATGGAAGAGGCAAAGAATGAAAATAGCCATTTGAAACTGACTTGTCCTTGCTAAGGGCTTCCTTGGTGGCTCAGCAGTGAAGAATCCACCTGCCAATGCAGGAGACATGGGTTCAGTCCCAAGATGGAGAAGATCCCCTGGAGAAGGAAATGGCAACCCTCTCCAGCATTCTTGCCTGGAGGATCCCATAGACAGAGAAGCCTGGTGGCCTAGAATCCATGGGATTGCAAAGAATCAGACACAACTTATCGACCAAACCATAAGCCCTTGATGAGCTTACAGAGAGCGCACAGTTGGGTGGGGGCCTGTAGAATTGTAATGATCTGAGCAATGAAGGGGGTTCACCCTATCCTTACTGAAATTTCATTAAAATGGGACCACGAACAACTTTTTATTCTTACACAAATTTCTAATGTATGATGGGGACTCCATGGAAGAGCTGATTCCAACCCCCAGAAATTCTGGAATATAGAGAATGTGCCTGGAGATGGCCTTTTGTTAAACTGTCTCCCCAGGAAGCCCTCAGCAAGAAGAATGCCTTCCTTGAAAGAAAAAGACCTGCTTGTTGTTGAGAATGTTTAATTTCCTCCTTACTCTCTCTGCTTCCCTGCCTGACAGACTTTCTTCTTTGGACTGGATGGTGTCTAGCTGATGAAATCGGAATCCTAAAATTAAAAACTGACAACAATCCTTCAATAAAAAATAAATAAATTAGAAAAAAGCAACCGATAACAGTGGCTCAGCGGTGGTGGAAGCAGGGGCCATCAGCACTGCTGTGGGGCTCAGCACTAGGCTGTTGAAGCAGAATTCTAAAAGGTCCAAAACCTACACTGATACCGTGAAGTCAGCAGTTGCTCAGTAAACATTTGGTTTTTATGAGAAAGCTGAGGACTTCCTGGGGAGATAAAAGGCAATCTCTGGGCACATTCTCTTATTCTAAGATTTCTGGGGGTTGGAATCAGTCCTTCGATGGAGTTCCCATGATACATCAGAAACTTGTATAACTTTAACTCCCAAGTATCCTGATTGGGAGTTTGATATTAGCAGGTGCAAACTATTCTATATATGTATAACTGAATCACTTCGCTGTATAACCGGAAATAACAACTGTGTGCACGCGCGCTAAGTCTCTTCAGTTATGTCCAGCTCTTTGCAACCCTATGGACTATAGCCCACCCAGGCTCCTCTGTCCGTGAGATTCTCCAGGCAAGAATACTGGACTGGGCTGCAATGCCCTCCTCTAGGGGATCATCCCTACCAAGGGATTGAACCTGCAACTCCTGCATTGTAGGTGGATTCTTTACCACTGAGCCACCAGGGAAGCCCCAATTCAACTCTAGTCCAATATAGAATAAAAATTAAAAAAAGAAATTCTAAAAAAGTGTCAGCCAAAAAATAAAACAAACCCTTATACTTCAATAAAAAAATTTTTTTAAAGGTTAGCTTCTTAAAAGCAAGCCAAAAAAAAAAAGCAAAACAGCATCCCACAGCCAGGTCATTATATGACTTCAGTGTTAGGGGTATTTATCTTTTGTACACAGTGCGAAACCCAAGGAGATGGCCCAGCCGGATAAAGGCCCAAGAATGCTGGTGCCATGGAGATGAGAAGGTGGGCAGTTTAGGTGTGAACCAGTCCACCTGTCTTAGGGAGATAATAAGAGCTAGTTAGTGCCTGAAACTTATTTGATTATATGCTGTCGTCAGATGAATTATTCTTACATCTGGCATCTTCAATTCAAACTCCCTTTGTTTCATTCTACTTTTGTGTGGCTGAAAACTCAGTGCATTTTGTTAGGATGTTAAATATACATTGAGGCTTTTGTAGAGATTATCATATTGCGTGAAATAAGTCACACAGAGAAAGACAAATATGTATCACCTATATGTGGAATCTAAAAAAATAGTACAAATAAATTTATTTACAAAACAGAAACTGACTCACAGACATAGAAAAGAAACTTATGGTTACCAAAGGGGAGGGAGGGGAAGGGAAAAATTAGGCCTATGAGATTAACCAATCCACACTACTATTTATAAAATAGATGAAAAAGAAGAATTTATTGTATAGCACAGGGAATTATATTCAATATCTTATAATGGGTATGATTATTAAATACTTATAGTGGAAAAGAATCTGAAATATATATAGAGATATGTATAACTGAATCACTGCTGTACATCTGAAACTAACACAATATTGTAAATCAACTACTTCAATAAAAAATTTTTAATTGAGGCTTTTGTTTTTATTTGTATCCTTCTGCTTTAGTTTTATAGAGGAGGGGACATGCAGTGCAACCTACTGAAAATGAGTTTCCCTGTGGGAGTATGCACAGAAGAATATTCTCAGGTCTTCTGAATTTATAGACATGACCTCTCCACCGTCCCCCCTAAGCTAGCTAGTGGCTCTCCTAGAAGCTTGCAGAGGTAGGCATGCTTGCGAATAGCAGGACCTTAGCTCTACTGCCTTCCTCGATGGCTGTCGAGAGCAAGGGTAGCAACATCAGAAGTCTGACCATTTGAGTCTTTACTGTATAGAGATTATTAAATCCATGTGTTAAGCCACGAGTGGGGTACAGTGGGAATCCAGGAGAGGCAAAATAGAAAATACTTGTCCACCCTAGGAACAAAGGCAGCAGTGGTCCTTGGCAGACCTATGATACTGGTATATTCTCCACTCTGGGAAGGGGGAGAATTGCCAGCCGAAAACTGAGCAAAGGGGCATTGAGGCGCAGGGCAACAGAATCCCTGTCTTTCCAACACCCAGTCTGATAACGGGGGAAAGACGAGCTAGGCATGACACGCTGCTCTCTGTCCTGTATGCGGGTGCTGACATTGTTTTCCATTGGAGAAACGGTCTGTTTCCTTTCTGAACCTCCTCTCTGCTTCACAGGTCATGAGCCTGGGCTGATGCAGTTGGTGAATTACTACAGAGGGGCCGACAAACTGTGTCGCAAAGCATCTTTAGTGAAGTAAGTGTTCTTTAAGACCCAGTGTTTTCCATTGTCACCTAAATGTGAGCTTTCATCCTGAAGCACTTAAGCAGAATGTGGAATTGTCTTTTAAGAGTGAAAATACTTTCATTTAGAAAGCAATCAAAGATCAGTTTTGGTGTGTGTGTGTGTGTGTGTGTGTGTGTGTGTGTTGCCACATTGCTGGAATCTTAGTTCCCTGACCAGGGATCAAACCTGTGCCTCCTGCATTGGAAACTAGGAGTCTTAACCACTGGACTGCCAGGGAAGTCCCCAAATATTAGTTTTGATTGTTATCCAAACTTTGCTGTTTGTGTCTGGTAAAGCCTGTCTGTCTCTTACATGAGGAGCTTCCCTGGTGGCTCAGTGGTAAAAAATCTGTCTGCTAATCCACAGGTTCAATCCCTGGGTCGGGACTATTCCCCAGGAATGGCAACCACTCCAGTATGAGAATCCCATGGACAGAGGAGCCTGGCGGGCTATAGTCCATGGGGTTGCAAAGAGTCAGACAGGACTTAGCGACTCAACAACAGTAACAACTCTTAGGTGAGGATCCCTTGAAGCAGAGTCTGAGACAGGGCTTCTCATGGCAGTGATTAATGAGGAGCGGGCTCGCAGGAGAAACTCACTGAGAACCAGGGAAGCCCGGGAAGCAGCCAAGCAAAGAGGTGGTTTCAGCTGAAATCTCAGCTCAGCCTGATTCCATGGAAATTGGGAGCAAACTGCCCCTTGATAGTCTAGACTCTGATGTCGGTCAACCACGGGCTATGGGAGGACGCACCTTCCCAGCATTTCTAGGCAGCAGCTGGTCCCTAGAGAAGGGGTACACATATGCTTATAGCAGTCAACTCTCAGCAGCCAGGGGCCCCTCAGAAGGGACACCTGGGGAGAATATACTGGTATCTACCACACTGCCCATCTCTGAGCAGTTCGCTCATGGCTTGCTGCCAAAAGAACAGCATCATGGGACTTCCCTGATGGTCCAGTGGTTAAGACTCAAAGTGATTAAGTCAGTCCAGTGTCCGACTCTTTGTGACCTATGTACTGTAGCCCGCCAGGCTCCTCTGTCCATGGGAATCTCCAGGCAAGAATACTGGAATGGGTTGCCATTTCCTCCTCAATGCAGGGAGCATGAGTTCCATCCCTGGTCAGGGAATAAGATCTCATATGCCTTGCTGTGTGACAGAACAAAACAAAAAAAGAAGAGTGGTATCATAAGGTGGAAGGGAGCAGCCTGAGTCAGTGATTAAGATCTAGGATCAGCAGCTTGGGTTTTAATTTCAACTCTTCTTAACAGCTTGGGCAAAGTTTCTAACCCCTCTAGGCCTCAGTGCATCCTTCACAAAGAGGTTGTAATGTACGTAATGTCTGTAACAGTGGCACACACTGAGCATTTGACCCTATGCCTTAGTTTCCTTTTCTGGAAAATGAGGGTAATAATAGCAACTACCTCAGGGTTGTTGTAAGGATTAGTTGAATTAATTTATGTCAAGTCTTGGACTCATTCGAGGGTCAGAGTCCATACTGTATAAATGAAAGAGGGGTGGGGCCCCTAAAACCAGGTCTCCAGAATTCCCTCTACAGTGACTAGTGTGAATGCGTATGTAGCCAAACACATCACTTACATAAGACAACACTAGAAGGCGTAACTCAATGAAAATACTCTTTTCCCCAGTCATCCTGCTTTGCAGGCTCTAGATATTTACTAACTTGTGTTGATAGGAATATTTCCACCTTTTGGCTCAGACTCACTGCCCCTCAGTAACTTACGTATCATCCTCTCCCTGTGATGGATTTTCGTGATTTGTCAGCTACTTCTAAAGAACAAAGCTTCATAAAGTCTTCTTTTTACATATATTCATATTTATTTGTTTTTTAACATTTATTTACTTGACTACATCGGATCTTAGTTGTGACATGGAATCTTTGTTGCATCATTCAAGATCTTTAGTTGTAGCGCATGGATTCTCTAGTTATGGCTTAGCTATTCCACAGCCTTTGGAATCTTAGTTCCCTGACCAGGGATCAAACCCACGTCCCCTGCATTGCAAGGTGGATTCTTAACCACTGGACCACCAGAGATGTCCCCTTATTTACATATTTAGAACTCAGAAGTTTGTTTCACAAGAGCTAGGAGTAGAAGTGGGATTGTTTATTGAGGTTATTCATTTAGAAATTTTGATAAAATGCTTGTTCATTCTATGATTTTTTTCCTAAAGATAAAGGTAGGATTTTTTTAAAAAAAAACAGAGGATACTGTGAAAAGTAATGTTCTCTATGTTTGCATACTTGGTAGCTAAGATAAGATGGAGAGAGTTCAGAACTAGAGGCATGAGTAGATCTGAGTGAGTGTCTGGATCTCTGTGGCCTTGGACAGTGCCACTCAGAATCCCCATGTCCCATCTGTGGGGATGTCGGGGATCATGCCCGCTTTTTGCCTCCCCATGGCATGTGACGTGGTCTGTTACGGCACGCTATACGTGGCAACCTGACTTACTCGGGCTGGGGGTTATCGTCATCCTCTAAACTTCCTTCATTCTCTCAGGCGTCCTGTGCAGGACTGCGGTCATTCCCTTTGTCCCAAAGTGAAAGTAAAAGTGTTAGTTGCTCAGTCGTGTCCAACTCTTTGCGACTCCATGGACTGTAGCCCACCAGGGTCCTCTCCATGGGATTTTCCAGGCAGGATACTAGAGTGGATTGCCATGCCTTTCTCCAGGGGTTCTTTCTGACCCAGGGGTTGAACCCAGGTTCCCTGCGTTGCTAGCAGATTCAAAATAAAGTAAATGGAGTGCTAGCTGCATGTATCATTTAAATTGCCTAGTAGCCCCGTTAAAATGAGTAC
Source organism: Bos grunniens (assembly GCF_055505025.1). NCBI lineage: Eukaryota > Metazoa > Chordata > Mammalia > Artiodactyla > Bovidae > Bos > Bos grunniens. The sequence continues at coordinate 61,561,519 of NC_141175.1, read as the reverse complement.
AAAGATGGCTTCCCTGGTGGCTCAGTGGTAAAGAATCTGCCTGCCAGTGCAGGAGACTCGGTTTCCGTTCCTGATGCAAGATCCCATGGGCCTCAGAACAATTAAGCCCATGTACCGCAAGTACTGAGCCTATGCTCTAGAGCGTGGGAGCCACAACTACTGAGCCCACAGGCCCTATAGCCCTTGCCCTGCAACAAGAGAAGCCACCACAACGAGAAGCCTGCGCTCCACCACTAGAGAGTAGCCTCCACTCACCACAACTAGGGAAAAGCCCGCGCAGTAATGAAGGCCCAGACAGCCCCCCAAACTGGTTATTTTTTTAAATGAGTACAAAGACATTGTACAATTTATTTTAGTAATATATTTTATTTAACCAAATAATTCTAAAATGTCAGTTTGACATGTAATTAATATAAAAAACAACTAATGAGATATATCATTTCTGTATTCAAGTCTTCAGAATCTGGTGTGTATTTTATATTTATAGTACATCTAAACTCAAACATTAAATTTTCATTGGTGTACTTCCCAGGAGGTGTAGTGGTTAAGACTCTGCTCTCCCACTGCAAGGGGGCACAGGTTCGATCCCTGGTTGGGAATTAGGATCCTGCATGCCTTGGGGTGTGGGGGGAAAAAAAGAAGAAAGACATATGCAGCATGGATACAGGTGAAAAAGTATACATCACAAGGCCATTTTTTATCTTTGATTATTGAGTGAAATAATAATTGAAAAGAATGATTTGGTAAGCGTTCCTCTTAAGAAAATGTGAATTGGAGTTAACAGTACAAGAATCCTGGTAAAATTCGCCTATCTCTCACTCAGGGGCATTGGTAAAGAACATAGTATCATTACACTCATCATCTTGTGTTTCTTCCATTCTTCATTGTATCATTTGCAAGTATGTACTGAACCATTTTAACAATTTATCCATACTGAGTACAAATGTTTTTAGTATGTGTCTATATGTATCATGCAATAGAATGTAGCAATAAAGCAAAAAAACACAAAAACAAAAAAACCAAGCAAACATCAGTCTATTAAATCCCAGTAAATCCAGACTTTAACGCAGGTTAGCTGAAGTAATGTCTGTTATGATAGAAACTATTTTTTCACATATAGATGAAATTCATCTGACAAATATAAAAGATTAGAAAATATCTTTACCATGAGTTTCTATTTTAGGCTGCAATTTGACAATATTTTTTCATATATTTGGAAATCTTGAGGCAAAACATACAAATTATTAATTGGGCAGCTTCTAGCACCCAACTCATCTAAAGCTAAGGAAAAATATTTCAAAATTTTCAAATTTTGATTCAATCTTTGATATTGTTAGAAATGCTTTGTACTCTCTGGGCAGTTATTGTTGGCTTAACTAAAGACCATTCACTTTTTGTAAAATATTTTTTTAGGCTTTCCTCAAAATTCTTTTACTACATTTCCATCTAAAATGACACTGTTTTTTTTGTGTAAGAATCCAAGCCATTTCATAGCTGAACAAAATTACAAACTCAGATCGTATTAAAAATGTTCAAAGTTTTTTTCTGTTGAATTTTTAATTCTGATTTTAGCCACTAATTTCATTGTTTGTTTTTTGACTGTTGAAAGGTAAACACTTATCGAATTCCTTATGTTTCTTGAAAATGTCCCCTTTATACAACAAACTTCATTTTTCCTTCCACTGCTGCTGCTGCTAAGTTGCTTCAGTCATGTCCGACTCTGTGCAACCCCATAGACGGCAGCCCACCAGGCTCCGCCGTCCCTGGGATTCTCCAGGCAAGAATACTGGAGTGGGTTGCCATTTCCTTCTCCGATGCATGAAAGTGAAAAGTGACAGTGAAGTCGCTCAGCCATGTCGGACTCTTAGCGACCCCATGGACTGCAGCCCACCAGGCTCCTCCATCCATGGGATTTTCCAGGCAAGAGTACTGGAGTGGGTTGCCATTGCTTTCTCCTAAACACAGCAGATTTTAATTGCCGTCCATGGTGAAATTTGTGACACACATTTGAATGTCTTCTAGTGCTTATTTTTCCTTTATTGTGTGGTTATGGCTCTAGCTTCTGCATCTCCACTCAATTTTATATCCGTAGTATACCTTTGTTTTAAATTGAAGAACTTGTCTGTACACATTTTTTTTTAATTAAAAAAACAATTATGCTTGTTTACCAATTATGATTACCTAGCTATTACTAGGGCTTCCCAGGTGGCTTAGTGGCAAAGAATCACCTACAGAAAATACAGGTTCAATCCCTGGTTCGGGAAAATCCCCTGAAGAAGGAAATGGCAACCCACTTCAGTATTCTTGCCTGGGAAATTTCATGGACAGAGGAACCTGGAGGGCCACAGTCCATGGGGTCATAAAGAGTTGGACACAACTTACTGAGTAAGCAACAACAACAAGGCTACTACTATAACTTGTGCTATGAGCATAATAAGCATGTTATAATGTTTCATCAGTGCCTGGAAAACAATTCACATGAATCCATCTATTGTCCACAAGTAGAACAGTGACGCTTTTATGTTTAATACCAGAAGCAGCATGTGCCCCCGACACACAGGCCACCCTCCAACAACAGCGTCTTAGGTCATCCAGTGATCAAAGGGAAACATCGTCTTGCCAAAGCAGTACTGTTGTGCTTCATGAAAACATATCTTACTATGCTTCAACTTTTAAATTAAAACTAGACACAATTGGAAATTCAGTTCCTGAGTTGCATTGGCCACTTTTCAAGTGCTGCGAAGCACTTGAAAGTTCCATGTGGCTCATGGCCACCATATTGGACAGTGCAGATAGAGCCAAATGGTCTGTGAGTAGAGATGTATGGTGGGTTTTGTTTGTTTGTTTGTTTGTTTTGAGTTCTTTAAATTCCATTGCCTCTGACTTAAAAAGAAAGTGAAAATGAAAGTCACTCAGTCGTTCTTAGTGACCCCTATAGTCCATGCAATTTTCCAGGCCAGAATACTGGAGTGGGTAGCCTTTCCCTTTCTCCAGGGGATTTTCCCAACCTAGGGATCGAACCCAAGTCTCCCACATTGCAGGCAGATGCTTTACCAGCTGAGCCACAAGGGAAGCCCAAGAATACTGGAGTGGGTAGCCTGTCCCTTCTCCAGCGGATCTTCCTGACCCAGGAATTGAACCGGGGTCTCCTGCATTGCAGGTGGATTCCTTACTGAGCTACCAGAGAAGAGCTTTATTTAAAAATCTCAATTTATAGTTTCTTTTCATTATTTCTGCTGTTGGCTCACCAGCTGAGTTTTGCTGATTACAGACCAGGCTCTGGCATTTCTATTTTAGAGAGACCAGGAAGTGCAGCTCAGGGGACACTTGTGAGTGTCTTTGGGTAGGTTCTTCCCTCCTCTGATTCCTGGGGACCAAGGATGGTTTTAGAGTTAGGACTTGGCAACAATTCAGGGCTTTCATCCTGCCTGTTCCTCTCTACCTTTATGATGTTGGGAAATTCACTTCTCTGTGACCCAGTACCTCATCCATGAAAGGTGATGCTGGTGCCTCCCCTTAGGGATCTCACTGGGAAGGAGATGCCGAGGGAAGCCCTTGTGTTTATTAAGTGCCTGACATTATATCCCCCTTGTTATGTTATTTGGGAGGCAGAAGATGTGTTGGAGTTATGACCACCAGAGTCCTGTGTTTCATTAGAAAGACTCTTCCTAGGAATTCCCTGGCAGTCCAGTGACACAGGTCGATCCCCTGGTCTGGGAACTAAGATCCTGCAAGCTATATGGGGCTGCCTCTCCCCCCACCAAAAAAAGATTCCTACTCTGCCACTGAAACCAGGCTGAGCTAAAAGTATTTTAATACTTTTAAATTAAATTCCAAAGTATTAAGCTTTTCTCTCCAGAGTTGGGGCAAGGTAGTATTTTGCTAGTAATCCAGATAGTTTCCTCAGTTCTCCACTTGGTTTTGTTAGTGCGGGTCTAGCTTGGCTATGGCATATTTGTTGGAAATATGTTGTTTTGGGATCACTGCAGATTAAGTTTCCTTGGTGATGCATTTTAAGAGGAGTTAAAGTTCTGGACATTAAGCCCCTTTGGAATTCCATGGAGTGTGCTTGTAAGGTCGTGTGTAACAGCTGTGTGCTGCTCTGTGGTCCATTGGAGGTCTGCCCAGTGAGGCCAAGAGTGAGGTGTGGGATAAGGAGACCAGCTCCGTGCCCTGGCCATGCCTCCTTGGAGAGCTGTGGGCGAAGCACTGGCTTTTCTGAATAGAGGGAGAGACTGTCCTCAGAAGAGAGACTGACCTTCTATCGTCTGCCAGGCTCATCAAAACCAGCCCAGAACTGGCTGAGTCCTGCACATGGTTCCCCGAGTCGTACGTGATTTACCCAACCAACCTTAAGACCCCAGTTGCTCCAGCTCAGAATGGAATCCATCCACCATTCCATAGTTCAAGGACAGACGAGAGAGAATTTTTCCTGGCTTCATATAACAGAAAGAAAGAGGAGGGAGAGGGCAACGTTTGGATTGCAAAGTCATCAGCCGGAGCCAAAGGTGAGTTGGCATCACTGCCCCTTCTCCTTTCCCTGCGGGTGCTTGATATGCTTTGTTAGATTCAACTGATGTCTTTAGGTGAGTGACTATACTAATCTGAATCCTCAAGGATAGAGACCACATCTAGTTACACAATTTAAAATATCTAGGTTCTGATGACCTAGAAATGTGTATCTCCAAATCACTTACAGTAAATCCTCCATGTTCGAATTAGTTCCATTCTGAGAGCACATTCATAAGCCCAATTTGTTTGTGTGTGTGCTTAGTCACTCAATCGTGTCCAACTATCAGCAGCCCCATGGAAAGGCTCCTCTGTCCATGGGATTCTCCAGGCAAGAATACTGGAGTGAATAGCCATTCCTTTCTCCAGGGGATCTTCCCATAGGTACCCAACTAACACAATCAGCCATATAGTACTGTCCTGTAATAGATTTATAATACTTTCCACACAAATAAGACATAAAAAAAAATAAACACTTTTCATCTCACAGTACAGTACCTCGAAAAGTACAGTAGTATAGTGCAAGAGCTGGCACCAGGGGCTGGCATCGAGTAAACAGGCAAGAAGAGTTACTGATGGAGGAGGGAGAGGAGGTGGGAGATGGTACAGCTGAAGGGTCATCAGCAATAGGAGACGAAGGACAAGCTGCAGAGCCACCTGTAGGGGACGCAGCCTGTGACATTGTACTCCAGACACGTGAACTGCCTTGCATGATTTTGACATACAAACGCACGTTCTCATCTTTGAAAGTTTGCAACTTGAAGGTTTGTATGTAGGGGACTTACTGTATACTAAAGTAAAGTAAAATAAAATAAGCAAAAGTGTTTCTAGCTGAGGGCTTTCTCTTTAAGCCCAAACCCAATGGTAAGCATTTTCAACTTAATATGTCTGATGTAGAACCTTTCGTTTCCTTCCGAACTATACCCACCCCAGCTTGCTCCTCTTTCTGCCTGCTCATGGAGGACATGATCCCACTTTTCACCCGGCCTCTGAACCCCAAACCTGGGAGTCCTTCTTGCCTGCTCTTTGCTTTACAGTCAGTCTCTAACACATCAGCAAGTCTTGTTCACTCTACCTTTAAAATAAAGTCTCCAATAGAACTTTTCTTGCCATTTCCACTGCTCTCACTGGACATCAAAGCTCCTGTTCTCTCTAACCTGGGTAATTACAATGCCTTTTCATAGCAGTTCTCCTGCTTTCGGGCCCAGTGATGTTTTAAAAATGGAAACATGATCATATTACTCCCCACTCAAGATGTACCAGCTGCCTCCCCGAGGCAACTAGAATAAACTCAAGTCCTGCTGGAAGTCGACACCACTTGATATTTGCCCGTATCTCTGATCTCACCCCCTATCCTTGGCCTTGCTCCCTGTACTGTAGCCAGGAAGCCTGCCTAGAGTCCCTCAAATCCTTTAAATTCATCTCTGTACCTGGAACGCGCTTCCATGGGCTGTTTTTCGTTTCTCAGCTCAGATGGTGCCTTGTCAGAAAGGCTTTTCTAATCTAAAATAGCCTCTATGTCCATTGCTTTCTATCCTTTCCCCTGCTTTAATTTTCCATCCCTGCACTAACTTTTTCCAGCACTCTATTACTTGTTAGTTTATCTCTTCATCTCCTCCATAATCCTGCAAGCTCCATGTAAACACAGACTTTGTGTATTCTTCATCTCTGTACCTTCCCCTCAGGCACTTAATAAATGTGTGTGAGTGAATGCACTAAAGGCAGAAGGTATGTCATAACTCAGGCTTAAAGTAAGGCAGTTGCCAATGTAATCAGAGAAGGCAATGGCACCCCACTCCAGTACTCTTTCCTGGAAAATCCCATGGACGGAGGAGCCTGGTGGGCTGCAGTCCATGGGGTCGCTAGGAGTCCAGCACGACTGAGCGACTTCACTTTCACTTTTCACTTTCATGCATTGGAGAAGGAAATGGCAACCCACTCCAGTGTTCTTGCCTGGAGAATCCCAGGGACGGGGGAGCCTGGTGGGCTGCTGTCTATGGGGTGGCACAGAGTCAGACACGACTGAAGCGACTTAGCAGCAGCAGCCAATGTAATGATCACATAGACATGGTCCCTCTCTATAACTATTATTATATGCTATCTTAAAAACCATTCCATTTTGAACTTACACTTCTTTGATTGCCTTGAAAAACCATCTGGCCATTGGTACTCATTTTTTTTTTTTGAGTCAAAATCAACTTCATTATTATTTCCAACCTCATTTCTGATCTTATAAATAATAAGGGTTCATTATAGAAAGTTAGAATGTACAGATACTATTATTCCTCTATTACAAATTAAAACACCTATTACCATCATTTTGGTAATTATCTCTTTTTTAAAAAAACTTTTTATTCTGTATTGGGGTATAGCTGATTAACAGTGTTGTGATTTTCTAGTTTAGATAAACAACTAAAGGACTCAGCCATACAGACACATATATCCATTCTCCCCCAAACTCCCCTCCTGTCCAGGCTGCCACATAACATTGAATCAAGTTCCCTGTGCTGTACAGTAGGTCCTTGTTTGTTATCCATTTAAAATACAGCAGTGTGTACATGTCCATCCCAAATTCCCTAGCTGTCCCTTCCTCCCCCATCCTTTCCCCTGACACATTGGTACTTATTTTTATCCCAGGTCCAGTGGACCTCACCTTCTTTTTCACCACTTGTGAGACAGAAGGGCATCACCTAGAATCTTCATGTGCCTCACCTACCTCTCCCTCCCCTCCTGTGAATTCTTCTGCAGAACTGTCCCCTAGCTTTGTTCCAATAGTAAATGGGGGAATTGGAAGAGGAAATAATCGTCTACAGTATTCCAGATTCCTCCTGTGGGTGGAGACTGGAGTCAGGTGGCCACCAAGAGGACATCTTACATCCTTATGTCATGGACTTGACTGGCATGAAACGAGGAGTGAGGCAGGCCTTGGGCAGAAGGACACGTCAGGTCATGGTGGTGATCCCACCTGGGTGGTCCCTGGACCCTCCCCAACACAAGACAGAGAGTGATGCTCAGCAGCAGACAGAGGTACAGAGAGAATTAATGCCAAACAGAGAAGACATTTCGCTTTAGGAGCTGAGGAGATTAGTGGTGTGGATTTGTTTTATTGGAGAATTACAAAATGAAATGAATAGCTGAATGAATGAATTGTATTCTTGTTAAACAAACATGTAGTACCTAGCATTCTGGGTGTAGTTGGCGTAACTTCACACTATATTCAGAGCAAGCCACTGTTTATCGTCTCCACTGCCCATCTTGGATCTGAGTCTCCTTCACCGTCACCTGGAGCATTGCCCCCTGTCCTCCTATTCTTGGCCATTCTCCCGAGTCTCCACGCAGTACAGTAGACAGAGATCCTATTAGAGCAGGGTCAGACCATGTCATATTTGTACTCAGCACTGTCTCTGGGACCAGGATCAGATCAGATCAGTCGCTCAGTCGTGTCCGACTCTTTGTGACCCCATGAATCGCAGCACACCAGGCCTCCCTGTCTATCACCAACTCCTGGAGTTCACTCAGACTCATGTCCATCGAGTCAGTGATGCCATCCAGCCATCTCATCCTCTGTCGTCCCCTTCTCCTCCTGCCCCCAATCCCTCCCAACATCAGAGTCTTTTCCAGTGAGTCAACACTTCGCATGAGGTGGCCAAAGTACTGGAGTTTCAGCTTTAGCATCATTCCTTCCAAAGAAATCCCAGGGCTGATCTCCTTCAGAATGGACTGGTTGGATCTCCTTGCAGTCCAAGGGACTCTCAAGAGTCTTCTCCAACACCACAGTTCAAAAGCATCAGTTCTTCGGTGCTCAGCCTTCTTCACAGTCCAACTCTCACATCCATACATGACCACAGGAAAAACCATAGCCTTGACTTTGTTGGCAAAGTAATGTCTCTGCTTTTGAACATGCTATCTAGGTTGGTCATAACTTTCCTTCCAAGGAGTAAGCATCTTTTAATTTCATGGCTGCAGTCACCATCTGCAGTGATTTTGGAGCCCCCCAAAATAAAGTCTGACACTGTTTCCACTGTTTCCCCATCTATTTCCCATGAAGTGGTGGGACCGGATGCCATGATCTTCGTTTTCTGAATGTTGAGCTTTAAGCCAACTTTTTCACTCTCCTCTTTCACTTTCATCAAGAGGCTTTTTAGTTCCTCTTCACTTTCTGTCATAAGGGTGGTGTCATCTGCATATCTGAGGTTATTGATATTTCTCCCGGCAATCTTGATTCCAGTTTGTGTTTCTTCCAGTCCAGCGTTTCTCATGATGTACTCTGCATATAAGTTAAATAAACAGGGTGACAATATACAGCCTTGATGAACTCCTTTTCCTATTTGGACCAGGATAGCACCTGACAATCAACAGAGGATCAGTATATATATTGAGTGAATGAATGAATGTATAGATGGATGGGTGAATAAGAGAAATAATGAACATTTGGAGACAGAGATAAATGAGACAGACATGGTTCTCTTGCGCTCATGGACCCACAGTCTAGTCAGAAAGAAGGCTAATGATGCTAATTTCCAAAAGAGATGGAAACATTTTTCAAAAGTTTTTGAAAACAAAAACTATGATTAAAATCTCCATAGCACCTTTATAAGACCCAAAGATATATGTATATGTATAACCGAATCAACTCTGCTATACCCCTGAAACTAACACAACATTGAAAATCAACTATACTTCAATACAAAATAGAAGTTTTTTAAAAAGCCAAACAACAGTGGATACAACCCAAATGTCCATTGATTGATCAATTGAAAAAAATGTGATGTAGCCATCCACACAGTGGAATATTTAGTCATAGAAAGGTGGAAAGGCATATTGACACATGCTGCAATATGGATGAAGCTTGAAAAAAACTATGTTAATGAAAGAAGCTAGACCAAAAAAGACCCCTTACTATTTATTTCCATTTATATGAAGTCTCTAGATTCAGCAAACCTATGGAGATAGATAGTAGGTTAGTGGTCATCAGAGGCTTGGGTGAGGAAGGAATGGGTATAAGTGCTTGGTGGGTATGAAGTTTGTAGGGAGGTGATGAAAACATTCTAAAATTAGATTGTAGTAATGGTTGCAAACCTCTCGAATATACTAAAGATCATGGCACCTGGTCCCATCACTTCATGGCAAATAGATGGGGAAATAATGGAAACAGTGAGAGATTTTACACTTTAAAAGGGTGAATTTTATAGTATGTAAAATATCTCAAAGCTCTTTTAAAATATTGCATCATTTATTTAATGTTGAGGGACACTTTTTATTGGAGTATAGTTGATTTACAATGTGTTAGTTTCAGGTGTACAGCAAAGTGAGTCACTTATACATAAACATATATCCACTCTTTTTAGATTGTTTTCCCATATAGGTTATTATCAAGTATTGAGTAGAGTTCCCTGTGCTATACAGTAAGTCCTTAGTATCTGTTTTATATGTAGGAGTTCAGTTCAGTTCAGTTCAGTTCAGTCGCTCAGTCATGTCCAACTCTTTGTGACCCCATGAATCGCAGCACACCAGGCCTCCCTGTTCATCACCAACTCCCGGAGTTTACTCAAACTCATATGCATTGAGTTGGTGATGCCATCCAGCCATCTCATCCTCTGTCATCCCCTTCTCCTGCCCCCAATCCCTCCCAGCATCAGGGTCTTTTCCAATGAGTCAACTCTTCGCATGAGGTGGCCAAAGTATTGGAGTTTCAGCTTTAGCATCAGTCCTTCCAATGAACACCCAGGACTGATCTCCTTTAAAATGGACCAGATGCCATGATCTTAGTTTTCTGAATGTTTAGCTTTAAGCCAACTTTTTCACTCTCCTCTTGCACTTTCATGAAGAGGCTCTTTAGTTCCTCTTCACTTTCTGCCATAAGGGCGGTGTCATCTGCATATCTGAGGTTATTGATATTTCTCCTGGCAGTCTTCATTCCAGCTTGTGCTTCTTCCAATATGTAGGAGTATGTACAGGTAAATCCCAATCTCCCAGTTTATCCCCCTCCCCTTTCACCCCTGGTAACCATAAGATTGTTTTCTACATCTGTGACTCTATTTCTGTTTTGCAAATAAGTTCATTTGCACCTTTTTTTTTTAATTTCACATATTAGTGGTATCCTATGATATTTGTCTTTTTCTGTCTGACTGACTTCACTCAGTATGATTATCTCTCAGTTGATGGACACTTTGAATGTATCCAGTGTTTTCTATTACAGTGCTGCAAGAATGTTCTATTACATTTGTCTTCATGCCGTAACCTTACTGATGTTTCTGTAAAATATAGTGTTTCCAGTGGGTTTATTGGTTATAAGCAACACACAACCTTTATCGTGACACCAGTGACCAAGAGTAGTGGCCTGTATTCAGAGCGCTCAGATTTTGAATATCCATCAAAATGAAATTTCATGGTTGTAGCCTGCCATGATGGTGTTTACAATCCTACGTAAATAGAGAGTGGGATTGGATAATGCAGGTGCTTTTGTAGGGAGACAGAAGAGTGAGAGATGGAAGGAGGGAAGGGATGGAGAAGAAAAGTGAGCTGGCCAATAGCAGCCTCCTGTCGGCTTTTTCCTGCTGTCAGCATTTCCCTTCTGGCTTTGCGGAGAGTTTTCTTTTTCCTCTTGGGATGAACTGGACTGATCTGGCTTTGCTTTTGCCCTGTTAGGTGAAGGCATCCTCATCTCCTCAGACGCTACAGAACTGTTGGATTTCATAGACAACCAAGGCCAGGTGCACGTGATCCAGAAATACCTGGAGCGCCCGCTGCTCCTGGAGCCTGGTCATCGCAAGTTTGACATCCGGTAACGCATCCACGTCTGGAGTTTTTGTTTTTCGAATCTGTGAAAAATGCAATCATGTGTGGTGAGCAGTGTGATCTGGAGTGTGAGAAAGTATTGGACTGCATTCAGTGTCACCCAAGTTGGGCTTCCCTGGTGGCTCAGACAGTGAAGAATCTTCCTGCAGTGCATTGATCCCTGGGTGGGGAAGATCCCCTGGAGAAGGGAATGGCAACCCACTCCACTATTCCGCCTGGAGAATTCCATGGACAGAGGAGTTTGGCAGGCTACAGTCCATGGGGTCGCACAGAGTTGGATACGACTGAGTGACTAGCACTTTCAATTTGAGTGGCTGAATGGGACTGAGTTTCTAACTTCATTTTCTGTTTTTCTTTCACTCTTTCTCTTGTCTCTCTATAAAATGTTACTAAGATGATGAATTTCCTCTCTCTCTTTTTCTTTTAGTATTCTCTCTTTTAAAAACTATCTATTTATGGCTGTACTGGGTCTTTGTTGCTGCACACAGCCTTTCTCTAGTTGTCTCGAGTTGTGGTGCGCAGGCTTCTCACTGCAGTGGCCTCTCTTGTGGAGCACAAGAGGCTCCAGTTCTAGGGCTTTTGGGCATCAGTAGTTGTGGCACATGGGCTTAGTTGCCCCATGGCGTGTGAGATCTTCCCAGACCAGGGATTGAACCCATGTTCCTGCGTTGGTGGGATTCTAAACCACTGGTCCACCGGGGAAGTCCCTTTAATATTCTTTTTACTGGAAATGACTAGTGGATCCAAAAGGAAGGGCATCAGTGTGTGGGGCTTGCTTATGAAAGAAGCAAAGAGATATACACGGAACACATAGTCAGACACAGCAGATCACATGACCCTGCTAAAGGCTGTGTCCTCCCTCTGTTAACACACCTTAGGGTTTTGGACTTTATGTTTCCAAGAAAGGACATGGCAAGGAGAAAGAGGTTGTGGGTACTTTCAAAAGCTGAATGGCCCTGGCCCCAGCTTGCTCTGGGCCTTGCTGTCATCACCCAACCAGGACTCTCTCACCTTCATGCCTTCACTTTGACTTACTGCTTCTCAAACACCAGCCTGATCAGACCAGCTTCAGTGGGAACAGTCTTCTTAAGATTACTAAACGAGCAAACTTGGCAACTGGGGGTTTCATATTAACTGCAAAAACCAGCCCGCTCAGATCTCTTCAAAATACTGTATCTTTTGAATGGACCAAAGTCTCCTTGTCAGTTATGGTGAAATGTTTTCTTTGCCTCATCACGTGATAATTCGCTCTTTTGGCTAATTGTCATGGCTTGCCTCATATAATTTTATTTATTTATTTTAATGTTTGTTTATTTATTTTTGGATGCACTGGGTCTTCCTTGCAGCGCATGGGCTTCTCTCTAGTTGTGGTGTGCAGGCTCAGTTGCCCCACGGCATGTGAGATCTTAGCTCTCCGACCAGGGATCAAACCTGCGTCCCCTGCATTGCAAGGCGGCTTCTTAACCACTGGATCACCAGGGAAGTTTGTAACCTCGTATAATTTTAGAAACTACCTCCTTCCTCTGTTTCCTCCCAGAATAGTCAAGGTGTGGGGATGATAAATAGAACATGGAGAAGCTTTGGATAACTTGAATAAAATAGTGTTTTTTTTTTTGACTTTGCAGAAGCTGGGTCTTGGTGGATCATCAGTTTAATATCTACCTCTATAGAGAGGGTGTCCTTCGGACTGCTTCAGAACCATATCATATGGATAATTTCCAAGATAAAACCTGCCACTTGACCAATCACTGCATTCAGAAGGAGTACTCAAAGAACTATGGGAAGTATGAAGAAGGGAACGAAATGTTCTTTGAGGCGTTCAATCAGTACCTAACAAGTGCTTTGAACATCACCCTGGAAAGTAGTATCTTACTACAAATCAAACATATAATCAGGTAACTAATCCTTTCTCTTTTGGTTAAATGTGTCTTGAAGGAGCTTTGGGAGTTTGTGCCTTTCAAGGAATTGTTCCATTTCACTTGTCTAATTTAAGGACGAAAGTTATTTGTTATATCCCTTTATTATCCTTTTAATATCTATATGATCTGTGGTGATGAAGCTTTTTAAAATCCTTATGCTTAATCCTTCGATTACCTTATGTTGGTAATTTATATCTTCTCTCTTGCACTTGGGCAGATTGGGTAGAGGCTTATCAGTTTTATTAATCTCTTCTAAAAGTCAGCATTTGGCTTTAAGATTTTCTCTGTCATTTTTGTTTTCAGTTTCTTCATGTTCTTTATTATTTTTATTCTTCTGCTTTTGAGGGGTTTGCTTTTCTCTTCTTTTTCTAGTTTCCTTAAAGTATAAGGTCAGATCACTGATTTGAGATATTTCATTTTTTTAAAAATATAAGCAGTTAATGCCATCAGCTTTCCTATAAGAGCTCGTTAGCTGCATCCCACAGATTTTGCCATCATGTTTTTGTTTTCATTTTATTAAAATGCCTTCTAGTTTCCCTTGTGACTTCATCTTTGACTTGTGTGTTATTTAGCAATTTTTGCTGAATTCCCAAATATTTGGGATTCTCAAGGAATTTTCATTTCATTATGGTCAGAGAACATACTCTGTATGGTTTTAACTTTGTTAAAGTTTGTTTCATGGTCCAGGATATGGTCTATCTTTACTTATTTAAAATTTTTTCTTAATATGGTCCATCTTAGTGAATGTTCCACGTGTACTAAAAATAATGTTTATCCTGCTGTAGTTGAGTAGGGTGTTGTATAAATGCCCATTAGGGGAAGGCAGTTGGTAGGGTCATTCAAGTCTTTTGTATTCTTGCTGATTTTCTGTTCTACTTGTTCTGTCCATTATTGAGAGGTAAAACTTTGGAAGTCTCCAAGTATAATTATGGACCTGTCTATGTCTCCTTTTAGTTTTATTTGTTTTTTGCTTTGTATATTTTGAAGATCTGTTGTCAGGTGCATATACATTTAGAATTGTTATTTCTTTGGGAAGAATTGACCTCTTTATCATTATGTAGTTCCTGTCTTTATCTCTGGTAATATTTCTTATTTTGAAGTCTGTTTTGTCTGATATTAATATAGTCACTCCAGCTTTTGATTAATAATTTGTATCTTTTCATCCCTTTACTCTTCCTCTCTACTGTATAATTAAAATGGGCTTCTGATAGACATGTCATTGGATTTTGTTTTGTTTTGCTTTTAATCCAGTGAATCATCCGTTTTTCAATCGTTGTGTTTATACCATTCAAATTTTAAGTAACTACTGGCTTGATGCAATTTACATCTACCATGTTATCATTCATTGTCCATTTGTCCCCTCTTTTTTGTTTTTTTTTTCATTTCCTTGTTTCTTGCCTTCTTCTGAATTGTTTGAACTTTTTTAGAGTTCCGTTGAGTATCTGGCTGTATCTCTTTGTATCTTTGTTTGTTTGTTTTAATGGTTAACATCCAGGGGTTATGATGTACATAAACCTAATATGTAACAGATTATCTTGTTGGATTAAAAAAAGACCAAACTGTATCCTGTTTACAAGAAACCCACTTTAAATACAAAAGAGGGAAACATTCCTTTGCTCTTGCTTCAGCCCTAAAATTCCAAGTTTCATGTCCCTTCAGACTTCAGCATTTCTTTTAGAGCAGTTCTGCTAGTCATAAGTCCTCTTGCTTTTCCATCATCTTAGAATGTCTTGGTTTCTCCTTATTCCTGAAGGATTTTATCACTAGAGTTACCCAAATATAATGTCAAGCAAAAAATTATGAACTGGCCCTGTTCATATAAATTGAAAAACAAGCAAAGCTAAGTAATACATTATTTGGAAAAATGTACATATATGGTAAAAATCTAGTGAATTTTAAATTATGCATACATTCATCTAGTCATAATGCAAGTCAGGATATAAAACATTTAAGGCATCCTAAAAGATACCCTTGAACTCCCTCAAAATATATACTCTCTGCCAGAGATAGCCACTCTCTGACTTTTATCACCATAGATTCCTGTTGCTTGTTCTTAAACTTTATATAAGTGGAATTATACTGTAATTCTTGCTTTGTGTTCCGATTTTTTCAATATTGTTTCTGTGTCATATTCCATTGTGTGAATGCTCCATGGTTTATCCTTTCTGGATTTGATGGACCTCTGGGTTTTCTCTCATATATTAGACCTGTAATCTCTCTGAATTGTTTTATGTTAAGTGTCGTGTTTTTCTAGAAATATATCCTGTTGACCCAGGCTCACCTGTACATATGACTGTCCCTTCCGCAGCACGTTTTGGTGTCCCTTTCTGTTATAAATCAGGTGGCCATCTATGCGAGAATCTATTCGTGGGATCTCTATTCTGTTCTGTGGTCTGTTTTATCCGCCCTGTTGCTGCCACCCTGTCATGATGACTGAACCTTTTTCCTTAATGTGTTCTTACACTGGGCTTCCCTGATGGCTCAGTGGTAAAGAATCTGCCGGCCAACGCAGGGGATGCATGGGGTTTAATCCCTGGGTTGGGAATATCCCCTGGAGAAGAAAATGGCAACCCACTCCATTATTCTTACCTGGAGAATCCCCATGGACAGAGGAACCTGGCGGGCTACAGTCCATGGGGTCACAAAGAGTCAGACACAACTGAGCAACTAAACAATAAAAATAACAATAATAATTCTTACATAGAGTCCAGCAGAATAATTACAAGGCTGAGAGTTCCATTTCTTCAGGGATTATATGTGCTTAGAATTCTGACACCAGATAAATCAAATATACTGAAGAAAGAATTCCTATTTTAGGCAAAAGATGTATTTGATGTTTGCTATCCCCCTCCTTCCCATTGTTCTGTGCCACTCAGACAGTGCTCCTACTCAAGTGCTATAAATGCTCCTCCTGGATCTCATGTTCTTTTTTTTCTCCCCCAGCTAACATCCCCCAGACTTCCTACTCCAGCTAAAAAAAAAATTAGAAACACTATATTTTTAAAAAATTCTTCTAAAGTGATTTATTAACTTGAACTTCCAACAAATAAAAAATATTTTGTTTTGATTTGGTTCTGACTTCTGATTTTTCCTATAAGTGCTGGAGTGTAATGTTTCTTTCACTTTTTATCCTTTATCCTTTAGTATTGTTTTTTTATTTAAGAAAAATTTTTAAATGTAATAAACTTTTTATCATGAGAATCCATTAAATTTTAAATTTTTTCTTAATTATAATATTGTAAAGGGCATTTTAATTACAGAAGTCAAGAGTATTCTCTCATAAAGATGAAATACAGAAAATGCAGAATACAGAAGCCCCAGTTCTTCTTTAAAGTCATAAGCCAAAACCTACTTATAAGACACATCTTTTTCCTTCTACATATACAGCTGAGCAGAAGGACAGCTGTCTCTGATATCCTTAGAGTCATCCTGACATACTGTGTTTACTAAGATAAATATTTTGCCCCAACATCTAGTTGAGAGAAAAATCAGGGCAGAGTTTTATAAAATAAAAGCAACTTGGAGGTTAGAGGTGAATGGGAGAAGAAATTTTATTCCAACTGGTTCTTAAATAACTGTCAAAATGATTTTTAAAGGTTTGAACACATCTATAGAAAGCTTTTCCCCTTCGTAGAAAAAAAGAAGGAAACTGATGATTTAGGGTAGGGGACTGGTGGAGGGAGGCTGGGGAAGCAAGACCGTGATTCCAAGTTCACAAAAGCCTCAATTCTTTTGTTGTTTATTATTTATTTTAAGATTTATTTATTTATTTTTGGCTGTGCTGAATCTTCATTGTTATGTGGACTTTTCTCTAGTTGGGGTGAGCAGGGGCTACTCTTCTTTGAAGTGCCAGGCTTCTCATTGTGGTGGCTTCTCTTGTTGCAGAGCATGCTCAGTGGTTGTGGTACACCGGCATGGTTGCCCTGCAGCATGTGGCATCTTCCCAGCCCAGGGGTTGAACCCGTGTCCCATGCATTGGCGAGCAGATTCTTAACTCCTGCCTGGACCATCAGGGAAGCCCCAGTTCTTCTTTAAAGTCATAAGCCAAAACCTCCTTATAAGACACATCTTTTTCCTTCTAAATATACAGCTTGAGTAGAAGAAGAGATGTCCCTGATATTCTTAGAGTCATCCTGACATACTGTGTTTACTAAAATAAATATTTTGCCCCAACATCCAGTTGAGGGAAAAACCAGGGAAGAGTTTTATAAAATAGAAATGGCATAGACTTTCTGGGATGTACTGGATAAGATGTACTGGATGTACTGGATAAGAGTTCTTTTTCATTCATAAGTAATAGATTCATGACTATCCAAAATTAATGATAAATTAATAAAATATACTTGTTCACTAGTAACAACATTCATTAGATGCCTCCCAGCTTCCAGGAGCTATGACAAGTTCCTTAGGTAATTATATCATTGAACCATCTCAGCACTGGGAATATGTGTTATTTTTACCCCAGTTTCACAGACAGTGATGTCAACACTTGGTTTAAAGAGGTTAAAAAATTTGTCTGAGATTTTGGCTTCGGCAGCATGACCTCAGGCTTCATGTACTGTTTCATCATGGTTTCTAAGATTCACTTTCAACTCTTCCTTGTCACTAAAATCTTCTAATTTTTGCAAACAGTCGTTGATCCTAATAACAGTCCCATATTTCAATATCTTGTTTCAGCATA
The DNA here is from genome assembly GCF_055505025.1 of Bos grunniens. NCBI lineage: Eukaryota > Metazoa > Chordata > Mammalia > Artiodactyla > Bovidae > Bos > Bos grunniens. The sequence goes on along the minus strand of NC_141175.1, from coordinate 61,543,612 downwards.
TAAGGCTTTTAACTAAAAGCAGCAAACTGGAGCTTGTGAAAGAAATGAATGAAATCAGCCTTCTCCTTGCAAATTCTGTGTCACAAAATGGTGGGCCATTTTTTTTAATATGGCAAATATATATAGAAGTGTTTTGTTTATTATCAGCAAATGTGGTAGCAGCCCACCCGTTGGGGGAATCCACATTTAAAGGGACCGTGATGACTCAGCGCTTGCTGGGAAAGCAGCCACTACTTGTCAGAATAAGGGTGATGGCAGAGTTTTCTAACAAGTTGCATCGCCTTGAATAATCTATTGGTAATACATTTAAAAGAGAGAATTAAGCCAAAGCCAGTTTTCATCGGCACATTGAATGTAAAATCATCCAAGCACCGCTCCCCTGGTCTTGCCGCCCAGACCACCCCATCCTCAGCAAGCTCTTCCCTGTGCCCCGCAGGAGCTGCCTCATGAGCGTGGAGCCCGCCATCAGCACCAAGCACCTCCCTTACCAGAGCTTTCAGCTCTTCGGCTTTGACTTCATGGTGGACGAGGAGCTGAAGGTCTGGCTTATCGAAGTCAACGGCGCCCCTGCTTGTGCTCAGTAAGTCTGAACACCACTGGGGGGTTTTTTGTGTATGCGTGTTTTTATTGGAGTATAGTTACTTTACAATGTTGTGTTAGTTTCTGCTGTACAACGAAGTGAATCAGCTACATGTATAATATATCCCCGCCCTCTTGAACCTCCCTCCTACCCCCTCATCCCACCCCTCTAGGTCATCACAGAGCACCCAGCTGAGCTCACTGTGCTATATAGCAGCTTCCTGCTAGCTAGCTGTTTTACACTTGATAGTGTATATGTGTATCAGTGCTAATCTTCCCGTGTGTCTCACCCTCCCCTTCCCTCATGTGTCCACAGGTTCATTCTCTACATCTGCATTTGTCCTACCCTACAAATAGATTCGTCTGTTCCACTTTTCTAGATTCCACATATATGCCTTAATGTGTGGTATTTGTTTTTCTCTTTCTGACTTCACTCTGTATGACAGACTCTAGGTCCATCCATGTCTCTACAAGTGAACCAATTTCATTCCTTTTTATGGCTGAGTAATACAGTCTACTGTATATATGCCACACCTTCTTTATCCATTTATCTGTCGATAGACATCTAGGTTGCTTCCATGTCCTGGCTATTGTAAATAGTGGTGCAGTGAACACTGGGATGCCTGTGTCTTTTTGAATGAGGTATCACCTCACACGGGTTAGAATGGCCATCATCAAAAAGTGTATAAACAATAAGTGCTGGAGAGGGTGTGGAGGAAAGGGAATCCTGTAGCACTGTTGTTTGGAATGTAAATTACTGCAGCCAGCATGGAGAACAGTATGAAGGTTCCTTAAAAAACTAAAAATGCAACTACCCCCACTGGATTTTAACAAGTGGGAATTTGGTTCCACGGGTGGGGTAGTCTGTCTTGACACAGTGTGAGCTCCCATTTCAGGGGTGTCCAAGAATATGCATGTGTGCTTGATAAGTCCTTCAGCATGTCCAACAGCCCACTAGGTTCCTCTGCCCATGGGATTCTCCAGGGGATCTTCCCAGACCAGGAATCGAACCCATGTCTCTTGGGTCTCCTGCATTGGCAGGTGGGTTCTTTACCACTAGCACCCACCTGGGAAGCCCATTACTGGGTGTTCTAGTGTAGACCCTTTGAATGATGTCAAGGAGGATGTTCCAGTGATGGTAGTGCTTTGGTTGGACCCTGGCCAGCAGGGGGCCTTGTTGAGTCATTCCCTTTTCCATCTCCTTCCCATATGAGCTGAGCATTTAGCCTGTGCTGAGGTGGGTGGGGGGATACGGTCAAAATTCCAAACAAAGCCAGTAGTAGCAGCCGAGACCCTCTTGTGTGGCAAGGTGATGGGTCAGCAGGTCCCGTGAGCTGGGGAGATAGTGATGAGCAAGCATTTCAGGGGCTCCCTGGACAGGAGGTGGTCTGAGAAGGTGCCATGGACATGGTGGAGCTGAAGCTGGGTTGGAAAAGGAGAGAGTCACCTGTGCCAAGGGGAAAGGGACCCAGCCTCCAGCCGCACCTTGCTCTGGGCCAGGCTCTAGGGGAGATGTACAAATGAACAGACCCTGCCCTCAGGGAGCTTCCAGTCCTCCTGGGAGGAGTCTGGCTGCAGCATGGTGTGAGTGTTGTGGGGTAAGAAAAGGTGAGGGTATAGGTGAGTTGGGGTCTACCTATGGGAAACCTTCCATGTAAAGGAGTCATTTGCACTTCATCCTCAAAGGTTGCAGCTTCATCCGTGCCGGCAGCTAACCGTACTTGTTAGGTCCCTGTCACCTGCCAGGCCCCAGACTGGGCTCTGGGTCTCAGCCTTTGTACCAAGAGACCTAGGCCCCACCCTTTGTAGAGGGGGACTGGGAAGGATCAAGGACAAGACAAATATAGATGACAGACTGGACACACGCTATCATAGAGTGAAAGATGTTAGAAGATAATAATATTGAGCACAAGATCCCCTTGGGAGGTGATGCTTGGGACTGAGATCTGGAGGAGGAGGAGAGTGAAGGGGGCTGGGGTGGAGGGGTATGGAACGTTTCACATTCCCCCTTCATCACATCCTTAGGGGTGCCCGCCTTCTCCGTCCTTCCTGTCAGCAGTACGTCCCTCCTTGTGCTCTGATGCAGTTCCCTCCCTCCAGGCAGGAGGGCAGGATGAGGATGCTGTGCTCAGCTACCTCTTTGCTGAATACTTCCCACCAGCATGTGGTACCCAGCAGATTTCCCCAGTGATTACAAAGAGCCCTCTTGGACTTCCCTGGTGGTCCAGTGGTTAAGACTCCATGCCTCTTATACAGAGGGCACAAGCTCAGTCCCGAGCCAGGGAACTAAGATCCCACACGCCCGCTGTGCAGTGAGGCCAAAAGGAAAAAAACAGGCCCTCCTCTGATGCCCTGTCCTGCTCCCCTGACCACTCCCTCCCTGCCCCCTTCACAGCCACACTTGCTTTTTTTTTCGGCCACTCTGCATGGCGTGTAGGATCTTCTTAGTTTCCCGACTCAGGATCGAACCTGCACCCCTTGCAATGGAAGCACAGTCTTAAACCCTGGACCACCAGGGAAATGCCCACAGCCACACATCTGGAGAAGCCACATCTGCACACACTATCTCCTCTTCCTCAGTCCCCATCCACACTGTGGTCCACTCCAGGCTGACTTCCATCCACCCTCACAGAAACTGCTCTTTCCAGGTCTCCAGCCAAGTCCATCTTGCACTCCTGGATTTTAAAGCCAGCCAATTACATTGTATCCCTGAGTCCCAGGCCAGTGTCTGCACCTGTCTTCCTGGCATCCTGCGAGGAGCTGTGTGGATGTCCATTGGGCGTCCCACCCCAGAGCTGCCCATCTCAGTGAATGTCCAACTCCCCTCTTTTGGGATCCTGAGCCAGAAACCCAACTAAGACCCAGCCTCCCCCTTTCCAGGACCGCCAAGGTTCTGTCCATCAGGCCTGGTCAATTCTGCCTCCAGCTTTGGCTCAAGGGTTGACCTCTAGTCTCTGGATAGGAAAAGGTGGATCTGCCTCTTTTATTCATGTAAGGATTGAAGGCTAGAGAGGGCAGAGAAACAGCAATTTCTCAGTTCACTTGGAGTGATGAGTAATATCCTTGACCTCTTTTTCCATCAGTGGCATCCACACACTGGCGAAGGCTCACTTGCTTGCTGAGATGCTCTGCAGGATCTGGTCATGCTGGAGCCTGACAGAGGCCTCTAGTGATAAGCCACTGGGCATCAGGGTTTGCTGTCTTCTCTGACTCCATCTCACTAGCGCCTCCAAGCTACTTCCCATCTGCTGGATCCCCTTTGCTCAGAGTCCTGATGAGAGCAGTGGAGTCTAACAGAAGAGTGGGGTTTTGAGAAACATGTAAAAATGAGCATCCTTAAAGAGTCCACTGGAGGAGTGAGCCAGACACTGCCAAGTTAATTATTGTATGAATTATTTTGAGTTATAGTTGCTGTCATAGAAAAGAAACAGATTCTATCTTCTAGAAGAACTGAAGTGAAAGTGTTAGTTACTCAGTCGTATCCGACTCTGCAACCCCATGTACTGTAGCTCTCCAGGCTCCTCTGTCCATGGGATTCTCCAGGGAAGAATACTAGAGTGGGTAGCCAACCACTTCTCCAGGGGACCTTCCTGGCCCAGCAATCGAACCCAGGTCTTCTGCATTGCAGGTGGATTCTATACCACCGAGCCACAAGGGAAGCTCTTCTATCTTTTAGGTGTATAATTTTGAGTAGGGAGAGCTCTTGGAATGGGGGGCTTACTATGAGGTGGCTTGGAAAGCCCCAAGGGACCGAGGCCACACCATGAGGTGTATGGGTTCTGTTCTTATGCTGAAGGAAGTAAACTTTTTTTTTAATACAACAATGATATATGATTTTTCCTGATTTTTTATTTTGGCGGGGGCGGGGGGGGGGGTGGCAGGGCGCAGAATCTTAGTTCCCCGACCATGGATCAAACCTGTGCCCTCTGCATTGGAAGGCAAAGTCTTAACCACTGGACCACCAGGGAAGTCCTTGAAGGAAATAAACTTTCAAATGCCTTTATCCTTGCTTCCTAAAGGACAAATGGGGAAGACAGTTGATAGAGATGATGATACAATGGCGTAGTCAAAGGAAAGTCTTTATTCAGGAAGCTCAGTTTCCATTGTTGTGCAGGTGTTAAAACAGGACTTACTTGTCTTGCTGTATGAACACAGCAGGATGTTCAAAAACCCACACTTGCTTGTATATTGGGCACCTCCTATGCCGGAAATACCGAAGTCGTTAGTTGACTTGACGAGGTTGAAGCTGTGTCCTCTCCCCCAGCTCCCAACATCCCCTTCAGAAAATCTTTCCCAAGGTGGCTAATGACACGCTTCATGGAACACCAAACACTGTCTGTTTCAATGGTTTTGGCTCTTGGTGACTTGCCAAGACCCAAGACTACTAAGACCCAAGCTACCATCCCTCCCGTGCAGGCCTCCTGATCATTGTCCCTTCAGAAGGGGAAGGTTGAGTGGTGTAGCCTTGACCATGGGGCTTGATCCATGTAGACAGAAGAAGCAGGGGCTGGGGGATGGGGGGAGGGGAGATGGGAAAGAGCAGACATCTCACAGGAGAAACGAAGGTCAGCCGGCAGTTAGGGCTTACCAAGACAGACAACAGAAGCATGGCTTTGCACGAGCTCTTTTCCCAGAGGGCCTTACAAAAGGTTAGGACATAGCAATTCCAGCCTCTAGGGCAGTAGAAGGGGATGAGGGGTGGGAGAAAGTTTCTATGATGAGGATAATAGCAGAGATTTGCCACTGGATCAGGAGGGACCGGAATTTGGTTGTGAAGATTTCCCACCTGGTGGAGATTGGGAGATAGCATCTTCAGGAAGTCAGGACAGTGAAGATCTCTGTTCCTCCAGGTTGGGCTGGCCTAGACTCGTGTCACCTGTATCCCAGCAGTCCTGAGCAAGTTAGGCACATATCAAATAGGCACATCTGGCCCAGAGCATCGTCTCAGATGTGGGTTTTCTCTTTGAACCATATGTCTCTGGTTTTTCCCTGTGTTGACATGAGTTTGTGCTAAGTTGCTTCAGTCATGTCCAACTCTTTGCAACCCCATGGACTGTAGCCCAACAGGCTCCTCTGTCCATGGGGTTCTCCAGGCAAAAATACTGGAGTGGGTTGCCATGTCCTCCTCCAGGAGATCTTCCTGACCCAGGGATCAAACCTGAATCTCTTATATCTCCTACATTGGCAGGTAGGTTCTTTACCACTAGCACCACCTGGGAAGCCCTCCCTGTGTTGGAGCCAGTCCCAAAAGAGCTCGCCTCATACACTCTATGTGAAGCAGACAAAAATCCTGTAGGGAACAAGAGGCTGTGGAATTTGAGGGCCTCCTTATAGCTCTGGATGGGAGGTTTTCCTCCTTGGCTTTGGTGGTTCCTTGGCCTCTGGCTGAAGTCCAGGTGCCAGCACGTGATGTCAGGCCCCACCTTGTCCCCTGCCTCACACTGCGATGGTCCCCTTTCCCAGGTTTCCTGAGTTCTGTCTCCTTGGTGGGTGCCCCTCCCTATATTTGCATGGCCCTTCCTCTCTCTCACCCTCCTCTCTCTTTCTCCCTCCCCTCCTTTGTCTCTGTATCTCACCCTCGTTCTTTTTTATTATCTTTAATTTTTATTGGAGTATAGTTGCTCTACAACAAAGTGAATCAGCTGTACAACAAAGTGAATTAGCTATGGAAGTGTTTGTCACTTGGTCCTGTCCGACTCTTTGTGACCCCATGGACTGTAGTCCGTCAGGCTCCTTTGTCCATGGGATTCTTCAGGCAAGAATACGGGAGAGGGTAGCCATTCCCTTCTTCAGGGGAATCTTTCCAACCCAGGGATCAAACCTGAGTCTCCTGCAATGCAGGCAGATTCTTTACTATCTGAGCCACCAGGGAAGTCCACGAATCAACTATACTTATACATATATGCCATCTTTTTTAGAGTTCCTTCCCATTTAGCTCACCACAGAGCATTGAGTAGCGTTCCTTGTGCTATGCAGTAAGTTCTCATTAGTTATCTATTTTATATTAATGCATAGTATATATGTATCAATCCCAGTCTCTCAGTTCATGCCACTATCCCTTCCCGCTTTGATGTCCATACATTTGTTTCTACATCTGTCTCTCTATTTCTGCTTTCCAAATGAGAGGACTAGACAAAGAAGGTGTGGTGTGTGTATACAGTGGAATATTACTCAGCCCTAAAAAGGAACAGAATTTTATCATTTGTAGAGACATGGATGGAACTAGAGAATGTCATACAGAGTGAAGTCAGTCAGAAACAGACAGAAATATTGTATATTAACACATATTTGTGGCCTCTAGAAAAATGGTACTGATGATCTTATCACTCTCGTTCTCTGTGTCTGACTCCCCTCTCCTTCCTCCTCTTTTCTGCCCTGTCATCCATTCTCTGTCCGATGTCACTCATTCTTCAGGTCTCAGCTGAGCTATTACTCTGAGGAGTCTTCCTTAAAGGCCCCTCAACCACACCACGTGGGTGCTTTCCTTGGGGAGAGCCTGTGTCTGCATGTGTACCCCTCCACAGACAGGCAAGATGGCCCTGTTCTCTTTGGAATTGCCTGTCTTCCCTGCAGTTAGTTAGAGTAGATGTTGCCTTGTCTCTTCACCTGCAAGACCTTCCAGAAATATCCATTGAGTGGATGCTTTATCTTCATGCAGTAGTACTTCCTGCAGTATTTGTATGGACAGCTGACACGTGTCTTATAAATACCAGGTGGAATTTTGGGGCAGATTCTGGTAAAAGAGCTTCCCAGGTGGTGCAGTGGTAAAGAATCCAGCTGCCAATGCAGGAGACACCAGAGACTCGGGTTCAATCCCTGGGTCAGGAAGATCCCCTGGAGAATGAAATAGCAACCCACTCCAGTATTCTTGCCTGGGAAATCCCATGGACAGAGGAGCCTGGCTGGCTATAGTCCATGGAGTTGGAAGAGAATTGGATAGGACCTAGCAACTAAACAATCCTAATTTTTTTAAAAAACCACCTTTGATTTTCTCACCTGCACTTTGATATGCATCCTCAATAATAGATCTCCGAACCCATTTCAGGAAGCTTTATGCAGAGCTGTGCCAGGGCATCGTGGACATAGCCATTGCCAGCGTCTTCCCACCCCCGGACGCGGAACAGCAGCCCCCCCAGCCGGCCACCTTCATCAAGCTGTGACCCAGGGAGGTGCGCAGAGATGCCTCAGAAGAAGCACGCGGGGGGCCCTGCCCCAGGGGAAGGAGATGTGTCTGAATTGCTGTCAAGCCAAAAGGGAAGAAGAGAGGCAACTCGGAGATATGTGCTGGGAGAAAACAAAGGAGCTTCCCCCAGGGGTGATTGGTTGCCCAGAGGTCCCCGGGTGGAGCTCTCAGCCCTGCTACGGAGATTTGAAAACTGCAGCACATTTCTCAGACGGGAGAGCCAGATATTCTTTTAAGGGGCAAAAACAGGGATGTACTTACTTTACGCTCTCATTCTTTGAAGAGATCTGAATTATATCCTAAGGCAGCGCTCTGAGCAGCAGCGCCTCTCCCGCCCAGGGGTGGCAGCCGTCGGACCTGGTTGGTGACTGTCCACTGCTGCGTTAGTGCCTTAGCTCTGTGCCCAGGTGCAGCCTCCGGTCTGGGGTGGGGACGGGATGTGAGACCACTCAGGAGGTGGGCGATGGGTCCCCCCAGCTCGTCCCAGTCACTCCCCCAACCGTCTGCTCACCGTCTGTCCCTGGGGCCTGGCTGTGCGGGCGCCACCTCGCCGCCAGGGGGCGTGCTCACCCCGATCCTGATGGTGTCTGGCCGGTCACCGGTCCGGGCTGGCGTGGACTGGACGCCGAACGCTGCTCTCAGTCTGCTCTCTGCATGTTTTAGAAACCAAGCAGCAAAGTTTGCTGTGAACCCATAAGCATTCAATAAGCATGAGAGAGGAAAAAACACGATGTCTTGCTTTACATAATAGCTGGGTGTGTGTGGGTGGTGGGGTGGGTCTTTGAAATATGACGATTATGGTGATTCTCAAATCTCCTTGTTTTAACCAGAATTCTACATGCCCTTTGGACAGGTTCCCTTTTGTTCATTTTTTGGAGGATTTAACTTTTGTTAGAATGCTCTCCAGGAGAGGAGAATTCCCCTCCCCCCACCCCACCCCAGGGGGCTCTTCCCCATTTTGTTTTTCTTGCTCCTTCAACACCTTCTTCAGGAGTTGGAAGGTTAGGTTTTGTTCCAGGGAAGATTTTTCGTCTCCTTGTTCCTCTCAACGTCCGGGAGAGGCTGTGGATCAGTGTGTGTCTCACCCGAATGAGGGAATCTCTTGAAATGGAAAAGGCGTAGTTTCAGAGCGGCACATGGCACCCTGTCAATCAGCAAATGTTAGCAGTGTCCCCTTAGGTGTAGTTTCTACTACCCACGGCTTGAATGAATATTCTACAGACTTTCCGGGAGGCCACGTCGCTAGCAAGAAGGAGCCCCCACATGCCACTTGTGTCCAGTGTGAGCTGAGTGCACAGTGCATGGGGATCCCCGCAGACCCGCTGAACAGGCATGCACCCTCCACCCCAGGACCTTGGGCCGGGTTGGGGGATGGGGAGATGGGGGGTGGGGGAGATGCGGGTGCGAGCCTACTCTCTAGCACATGTGCCCTCCCTCATTCATCTCCACTTGTCATCAGAAAAGAGTTCTGCTGCCAGGGGAGACTTTTTTTACAAAGCAAAGAAAAAGCAACCTCAAATATGATGAGATGTGGGAGCTGATGGTAAAAAAAGGTATGATGGCAATGATTTCATGGATGCAGCAGTGGGTGTGGGATGTGAACGTACTGTGTCTCAGTGAAGTGGAGGAAGGCCCAGCCGGCTGGGCTCACCCTGCAGTTTGGAATTAAAAAATAAACATGCCAGTGGTTACCCAGAATATATAGATGATGAAGTTTGCATCCAGAGCAAAATAAAACAAGTGTTACTGGAATCCTAGAGGCCCAGAGCAGCTGATGGGTTAGTGTTTGGGGAGATTCTGAGTAGATTGTGGGCAGGTGCGCACCCATGGAGAAAGTGTAGGGTTCTGGGGCTTGGGAAGTCTGTGTGGGCCTGTGATGGGACAAGTAGGGAGGTTTTTGGGACTTCCCTGGCCGTTCAGTGGTTAAGACCCCACACTTGCACTAGAGGGGGCTCAGGTTCAATCCCTGGTTGGGGAACTAAGATCCTGCATGCTGCCCAGTGCAGCCAAAAAACAAGAGGAAAAAAAAGCAGGGAGAATTTTGTAGTCCCGTCACAAGCAAATGCAGATTTGTAATGATCTTTTGGACCTAAATTACAGGGACATTTGGGAATTTTCCAGTGTCTCTTTCAGTGACAACTAAGAATCCAGGTGTTAGGAAGTCTGTGGATTTTGATGGATTTTCTAAGAAAACAGAATTGATAGCAATATATGTAAGGGAAGGCTTTAAAGAGGAAATTATGCTTCATTCCTCATGTGGTTTCAAATAAGTATCTGTTTTGTGCATTTATGTCTGATCAGGGAGAGCAGCTGGCACAGAAACTCTTCCATACCCTTCAGTGATATCCGTGGCACAGATGGTCATGCCTCGCCCCCAGTCAGTCTTCATCTGTGTAGTCTGTGTTCATGTCGCCAGTTGCTAGGGAAGGAGGTGGTGGTGTTATTTGGGAGATGTTAATTTCAGTCTTGACTCATTGGCTGCACATCATCAGAGAAACCCATGAACCTCTGTGCCTTAGTTTCTTATCTTGTGGAAGAACTTGTTGCCTGATCCAGGGACTACCTCAAGGGCATTCAGTGAGGACACATGAGATTAGGACAGCTGGAGAACCCTGAGAACCAAGGTTCTCGATGCCGATAATTTGCTGGAGTCACTGGGGAAGCTTTAAAGAATGTTGGTGTCCACACCTCCATCCTCCCTGACCCCTGGCCTGTTAGGTTTGAACCTCAGGCGTCAGATGGATTGAGATGCCTCGAACCACTGCTGGAGAAGGAAGGACAGATAACATTATTACCTTGGAAGAATCCAATAAGGGTTAGAGATTTTTTGAAAATTCCTTTTGGAAGGCCAGGCATTTAAGGATGACCAGATGCTGACGTGATATACAGCGTATTCCATCCAAACAAGTTCTCTCTCTCCGCTCCCCGTCATAGCCTTTGGAAACTCAGCCGTGCTTTCATCTACTTAAATCTGCTTTCATCTACTTAGTGAAGCCTTGTTGTCAAATGTAACCAGACATGAATTTATAAATCTGCTAAATATGTGTTAGGGTTACAAATGAATTATTGAGAGGAAAGCCCCTTCTGTCTCACTGGACTCCTATAATGACTGTAAACTCTGTTTCCCCAGGACATGAAAGTGCCTCAGTGTCTGTCTGTTATAGTGGAGCAGGTGCTGGTGGACTTAACCAGCTAATGTGGTGTTTCACGAGCGCCTCAGGGTGATGGTCCCAGACTTGGGATGTCTGGTTGTGCTGGAAGCGGACGGACCCACAAGCTGTGGTAACCCTACAAAGGGTGTTTCCTTAAGTGGAGGTTGTGTCAAGCAGGGGTGCATCCAGCCTTGCCATGGGTCGTGGGAACTCTACCAGAGAAGACAAAGTGCTGGAGTGGGTCCCCACAGCACTAGTGGGTGCCGTGGAGAAAACTGTCTCTGCTCCTGGACACAGAATCTGTACCTAAGAGGAAATGACTTCTGAAACAAGGCAATTCTATGAATGTTTGAATGCCTGGAGCATTAAAGGAATCGTATTCAAGTGTTTTTGTCCCCTTTGGTTCTCTCATCTTACTGTGGGTGTTGACTGTCCTCCGATATGCCTGGTTATTGGAATTCGTGATTCTGTTAAACTAGAGGCAGGCAGACTTTTTCTATAAAGGGCTGCTGCTGCTAAGTTGCTTCAGTCATGTCCGACTCTGTGCAACCCCATAGACGGCAGCCCATCAGGCTCCCCCGTCCCTGGGATTCTCCAGGCAAGAACACTGGAATGGGTTGCCATTTCCTTCTCCAATGCATGAAAGTGAAAAGTGAAAGTGAAGTTGCTCAGTCGTGCCCGACTCTTAGCGACCCCATGGACTGCAGCCTACCAGGCTCCTCCGTCCATGGGATTTTCCAGGCAAGAGTACTGGAGTGGGGTGCCATTGCCTTCGCCGATAAAGGGCTAGGTAGTAAATATTCTAAGCTTTGCAAGCCCAACTGGTTCTCTCTTGCATATTCTTTTTTTCCTTAACTCTTAAAAAATATTAAAAAAACAAAACTTAGCTCATGGGCCATGCAAAAATAAGCACATACATGACCTAAGAATGTTGGTATGTAAGCCAATAGACTTGTCCTTTAAAACTGTGAGCTGCTCCAGGATGATGCACTGAAACAATTTCAGCTACCAAAATCTAGCCCATCATGTTTTACATGACGTGTATTATCTGAATCATGCTGCAGATTGTGTGCTTTAAAGTGAGGCTCCTTCTCCAATTAGCCAGAAGTCCAAGAAGTCCTTCTTAAGACTTTACTAAGGCCATATAAATACCAGCAGGCATATCCTAGGGGCTTCCCTTGTAGCTCAGTTAGTAAAGAATCTGCCTGCAATGCAAGAGACCTGGGTTTGATTCCTGGGTCAGGAAGATCCCCTGAAGAAGGGAATGGCAACCCACTCCAGTATTCTTACCTGAAGAATCCCATGGACAGAGGAGCCTGGCAGGCTAAGTCCAGGCTTAGCCTGGACTATTGTCGAGGCTTAGCCTGGACGATTGTGTCACAAGAATTGGACACAGTTTAGCAACTAAACCACCACCACCATATCAGTACCTACTGGTCTCACCTCAGACCCTTAGTCACATGCCTAGAAAGGGCTTCAGTTATGTAAACTGAAATTAAACTTGTAACTTGTGGACAAGTCATCCAACTGAGGCTGGATGCTTTGAACTCTAGCTTTCACACCAGAAACCTTGGCTTAAACACCCCACTCCAAACAAGTTTCTGATGTGACATGACACATACCCACTGGATTCAGTGGGGACTGCACGGGTAGGGTGCAGAGATCAGTAGACATGCATGGACCCAGGCAGGTGGCTACTTAGAATCCTGAAAGTGGACAGGTTCAAAGGACTTCTTTAAGAGTCTGGTCCCATTTGCTGTTAGTAGCTGCCCCTTCCCCTTAAACTGATACTCTCCCATGGCCTAAAAGTTCCAGTAATACTCTAAAGAGGTTTTCCCCAAAGCATCCCTAAAGACAAAGGAAAATGAGTCCCTGTCCATGGGATACTTGGTGGCACAACTTGAAGATTGCTACAATCAAAATTCCTTTTCAAAATTCACAGGTGAAGACATCAGGGGGAATAGTAGAGTAAGAGCCTCTGAAAATCCCATCTTGCATAAAAGCAATGAGAACAGTGGCAAATTAGCCAAAAGCTTGCAACAATCCAGGAAGCATTTATTAAAGAAAAATGTTTGCATATTGATAAGAACAGCAAGTTTGGTGATGTTTTAACTTGTCCCATTTTCATCTCCCTTATATCATCTCTGTGATATCATCTTTATATCACATCTTTATATCATCTCTGTGATAGCCTTGGAAACCAAGAGCCCCAGAGTCATGGTGAAACCCCAGCAGCCTAGCAGCCATTACAGGGTACAGAATGATGCTGAGCTCACCCAAAGCTCCATTCCTAATGAGGTGTTCTTATTTGGCCTGACTGGCAGTTTCCTATAAGTCCTCATCTTGGAGTTTATTTTATTTGATCTGTCTTAGAGTGTGCCCACTGTGAGCAGCCTATCCCTGGGTGCATTTGTTAAAAATAATCAGCACCAACTGTTTAACACCTCAACTTGCTGAGATGGTTTTAACAGCTGGAAGAACAACAAAAAACTTAGAAGGGAAAGATAGGGAATGAGATGTTCATAAGTTTTGAAAAATGTCAGTATATTCCTAAAAATACAAGTATAGGCTGTGTATGTGCCCAGAGGAGAATTGAATTCTCTCAGCCTTCACCTCTGTCTGACTAGAAGGATATTCACAAGCAGGAAGTGAAGACTAAGGCAGGGATGTAAACTGCCTGCCTGAGCATGAAGGCATACCTTTCATACACACACAAACATACACACACAGTCCTGTGCCAAAGACTGGGAGATGTACTTGTCCCGAGGGTCTAAGGAAATCTCTGTATAATCATTAGTTGACCACTAAGCTAATAGAGCAGACACTTCAGTGGCCATACATCAAAAAATACAGGCTTGACAGAATTAGTTCAGGAAAGTCACTAAAAAAAAAATGATAAACCCTGAGGAGGGAACAGTAGTTTTCCAAAATTGCCCCATAGTATTATCAACATTTTCATCACAAGTTATGGGACATGCAAAGAAAAAGAAAGCATGCCCCACAGAGGGAACAGTCAATAGGAATCATCCCTGAAGAAGTGCAGGCATTGAACTTAACTACATAAACACTTTAATTCAGCTATTTAAAATATGTTTAAAGAAATAAGAGAGAGAATGATGTGTCACCAAAGACACAATATCATTAAAGAAATAGAAATTGTTTTCTGAATAAAGCAAAGTAGAAATTTTGGCATTGGAAAGTATGATAAAGCAAATGAAAAATTTAATAGAGGTGTTCAAAAGCAGGTTTGAGCTGGCAAAAGAAGAAGAAATCAGTGAATCTGAATTCAGGTGAGGTCATCTAGTCTGAGGAATAGAAAGAAAAAAGAATGAGGAAAAAATGAACAGGCTCCAGAAGTATATATGTACACCAACATAGATATAACAGGAATCCTAGAAGAAAGGCGAGAGAGAGGGTGGCAGAAAACGTACTGGAAGAAGAAGTGGCCAAAAGCGTTCCCTCTTTGATGAAAACCATTAAAATACATTCAAGAGGTTCAATGAACTCGAAATAGAATAGATTCAAAGAGATCCACCCCAAGACACATTAACCACTAAGAAAATGACTTTATATAGTAAAAAGGGACATGGGAACTAAAATATTACACTGTGCTGCTTAGTCACTCAGTCGTGTCTGCCCCTTTGTGACCCCATGGACTGTAGCCCACCAGGCTCCTCTGTCCATGGGGATTCTCCAGGCAAGAATACTAGAATGGGTCGCCATGCCCTCCTCCAGGGTATCTTCCCAACCCAGGGATCGAACCCAGGTCTCCCACACTGCAGATGGATTCCTTACCATCTGAGCCACCAGAGAAGCCCTAGTGGAAAATATTACACTAGAAAATATTTAACAAAAGAAAAGGCAGTAATGAAGGAATGGGGGGAGGTAGGAGGCATATACAAAGCAAATAGCAAAATGTAGACATAAATTCCTATCTTATCAGTAATTTCATTAAATGCAAATAGATTAAAGACTCCAATTAAAAGGCAGAGACTGGCAAAATGGGTAAAAAACCAAAACAACCACAATCCAGCTCTATGCTAGCTACAAGAGATGGTCTTTAGATTCAAACACACAAGAGGTGAAGGTATGAGAAAAAATATACCATGCAAACAGTAACTCAGAGACAGCTTAGATGGCCATACAAATATTAGACATAATAGGCTTTAAGAAAAAAATTGTCACTACAGGCAAAGAAGGAGATTTTATAATAATAAAAAGATCAGTCCATCAGGAGATACAACAATTATAAACACATGCACCTAACAAAAGAGTCCCAAGATACATGAGGCAAGAAATGGCAGGACTGAAGACAGAAATAGATATTCAATAACAAGAGTTGGAGTTTTCAATCTCCCATTTTCAATAATGTCTAGAAGATCAACAATGAAATGAAAAACAATATAAACTAGCCAGATCTAACAAGTATTATAGAACACTCTACCCAACTATATAGTTAATATATTTGTATAGCAAATATACATTTTTTTCAAGTACACATGGAACATTCTCAGGAATAAACCATATGGTACACCATAAAGCCTCATTGAATTATTGAAATAATACTACATATGTTCTCTGACCACAATGAAATAAAACTAGAAACCATTAACAAATCTGGGAAAATCACAAATCTATGAATATTAAAAAGCAGAGTCCTAAATAGCCAATGGATTGAAGAAAGAAGGGAAAATAGAAAGAACTTTGAGATAAATGAAAATGAAAACACAACATATCAAAACTTCTGAGGTGCAGTTAAAGCCATGCCTAAAGGAAATTTTATATCTTTAAATGACTATTTTTAAGAAAGATCTCAAATCAATAACCTAACCTCCCATCTTAGGAAATTAGAAGAATAATCTAAATTCAAAGGGAGTAGAAAGAAACAATAAAGGTGTGTGGAAATAAATGAATTAGAGAATAGAAAAACAATAGATAAAATCAATGAGTCCAAAAGTTGGCGCTTCAAAAAAGATCAACAAAATTGAGAAATCTTTAGCTAGACTGGTGAAGAAAAAATATAAAGAACTCAGATTACTAAAATAAGGAGTGAAAGAGGGATATTACTACAAATAAAAGGATTATAGGGGAATCCTATGAACAACTGTAGGCCAGCAAATTAGATACCATGGGTATATTCCTAGAAAGACATTTAAACTAATGAAACTAACTTAAGAAGATAAATGCTGAATAGACCTAAAAAGAGACTGAAAAATGGACCAAGTATCTAAACAGACATTTCTCCAAAGAAAATATGCAAGTGGTCAGTAACACATGAAAATGTGCTCAATATCACTAGTCATTAGAGAAATACAGAAATCACGGATACTACCTCACATGTACTTAGGTGGATATAATTTTTAAAACACAGAGGGTAAATACTGGTGAAGACAGGAGAAAGTGAAACCCTCATACATTGCTAGTGGGAATGTAAAATTGTACAGCTGCTTTTGGAAAAAAAATTGGCAGTACCTCAAAAAGTTAGTTACCATATGTCCCATAAACAGCTGTAGTACCCAAGAGAATTGAAAACATATGTCTGTACAAAAACTTGCGCATGGATGTTTCTAGCAGCATTACTCCAAATAGTCAAAGGCGGAAACAATCCAAATGTCCATCAACAGGTGAACAGATTAACAAAATGGGTCTCCATACAATGAGTTCTTAATCAGCTGTGAAAAGAATGAAGAATTAAATATGCTGAGACATGGATGAAACTTGAAAGCAGTAGAGAGACAGGAATGATGATCAACCTTTTTAAGATCTGTGTTCTAGAGGGGACAAGAAAGAGATCAGTGAGTTGTTTTTTGTCTAACAGCTTTTCCAGCAAGTTTGTATGTTGATGGAAATGATTGCACCTGTCATAATCCCCTCATTCTCCTGCCTTCCTGAACAAGGGAGAGGGAATAGAGGAAGACAGTTTTTCTTAAAAGGAGCAGTCGCTGTAAAGGAAAAGAAGGCAGAATTTAGGTCACAACTGCACACATCTTTGGAGATTTGATGGTGTAAACATAAAGAAACAGAAGATTTTTTTTTAATTGATATAGGAATGAGAATTACCACCTGACCTAGGTAAAAGTGGAATTGGGTCAGGTGGACATTTCTCTAAGTGGTGAATGAATTCATTATCTTAATTGTGATGATAGCTTCATCACGGAAGCCCAGGGTGTATACACCTAGGTCAAGACTTACCAACGCGTACCCTTTAAATGGGTGTAGTTTATTGTGTGTTATAACGCAGTACACAATAGAGCTGTTAAACGCACATACACAGGAAAGATTACGCTGAAAGACAGCTGCAGACAGTCTCCGATAAACTGTTTTCTGGGGAGGTGAATGGAGTATAGGATTTAGAGACTCAAAGGATCCCTGGAGGTCCAGTGGTTAAGAGTCTGCATTTCCACTGCAGGGGGTACAGGTTTGATCCCTGGTCAGGGAACTAAGATCCCCGGATCCCTGGGTTGGGGAAGATCCCCTGGAGAAGGGAATAGCAACCCACTCCAGTGTTCTTGCCCGGGCAATCCCATGGACAGAGGAGCCTAGCGGGCTAGAGTCCATGGGGTCGCAAGGAGTTGAACATGACTTAGCGACTAAATAACTAAAGGATCTTAGGGCTAGGACGCCCGCCTGCACACAAGTCGCCGGCTCCTGCTTAAGACTCGAGTCTAGACGACGCGGGGAGGGGCTAATGCGGGGAGGACCACCGCTAGACAGTCCCAGTGATGAACCTTCCCGACTTCACAGTTGGGCAGAGAGCAGTCGGTTTGGTGCCCAACTGCTTTTTCCTTGAAGCCAGAACCCTGATTGGCTGTCATCCCGAGAATATTGAATCGCAAAGTGGTCAAGGAAAGAGAAGAAAATCATTGAACACCACTCTCCGCCGGTCCTAAACCGCAAATGAAAAATGGAGATTTCACACGCCGAATTGGCCCTGGAGCTGATTTCCGCTTTCTGAGTGGAGAGCGGAGATCTACAGGGGTGGATGCCGGAAGAGAGGAGACGGGGCCGATCCGCCGCTCTCCGACTCTGCAGGATTTTGAGCCGGCCCATTTGCTCCACAGTATTAATTTCTAGTCGACCCTGTAAAATCGGAGGACCCAGGGCAGGCAGACCAAGAGGAACTACACTTCCCAGCAGGTTGTGGGTGCTGGGCGCCGGGCGGTGTTTCCGGCGCGTGTGCAGTCGCTGGCGCCCGGTGTGCAGGCAAACTCATGGATCCCGGCGGCCGGTGGCGAAACCTGCCCAGTGGGCCCAGCCTAAAGCACTTGACCGACCCCTCTTACGGGATCCCGCGGGAACAGCAAAAGCCAGCGTTGCAGGAGCTGACGCGGGCGCATGTCGAGTCTTTCAACTACGCTGTGCGCGAAGGGCTCAGCCACGCGGTGCAGGTGAGCTTGGCGTCCTCCCAGGCGCTCCTCAATTCTGGGTTCTCTGGCGCCGCTAGCCCCTGCTACAGGCGGATGGAGCAAAGGGACCTGGCGGCGGATGGGGTGTGGGTTGTGTGAGGCGCTGGAGAAGGAAGAGGGAGAGGTGAGTGAGGCTGGGGGCCTGGAAGAGGGAGCGGGAGATCCAGGAGACGGGGGAGTGGGGCACAGGCCCAGCGCCGGGCTATGTCGAAGAAGGGGCCAGTGAGGCATTAAAGCGAGATTCAGTGGGAAACCTTTGGCCCTCCTTAAGAGACTGGTAACATTATTAGGTAACATTTACTCCAAACTAAAGTGATTGGTCTAGAGGGTGATGGTAGCAGGCTTCAGGTGAAAATAATGGGGTAGGGTCTCATTTAGTAAGCATCCTGATGTCTCCGGGCACTTGACTCTGACAGTGAGGGAGAAGCAGACCTGTGTAAGAGACAGTTCTTGCTTGCGATCTTGTTTTGGGTGGAGGTAGTGGAGCTGTGATGGAGAAGGAAATGGCAACCCACTCCAGTATTCTTGCCTGGAGAATCCCAGGGACGGAGGAGCCTGGTGGGCTGCCGTCTATGGGATCGCACAGAGTCGGACACGACTGAAGCGACTTAGCAGCAGCAGCACCACCAGGTGGAGCTGTGAAAGCAGGGGGGCACAGAGGAGGGAGGTGCAGCTAACCCAGGGCAGGACCTCATGAATCCAGAAGAGTGTGTTCCCTCCAGGGGAAGTGCAAGAGCAGAGGTCAGGGGTCTCCACCCTATGCTTTTGTTGGATAGGACTTGTTCTGCAGGAGGGGTGGAGAGAATGTTGAAAGTTGAGCCAGTCTCTGATGCTTGAACTCTCTTCTGCAAATAATGGGGGAACCATCGAGGCTTCTTCGAAGATTAATCCTGCTGCTTCACCCATTTGCAAAAGATGAGATATTTTTGTCTGATGGGCAATAATTTCTATCATGCCTGGACTCATTGTATCATGTCTATGAGAAAAATTGTAAATCTGCATATAAGTTAATTGACCCTGGGATTTATTAAAACAATGAAAAAGAGTCCAGCGTTGAGATGATCAAGGAACGTTTGCGCTAAAATGGGTTCTCTGGTAGCTATATGGTAAAGAATCTGCCTGCAATGCAGGAGACCCAGGTTCAATCCCTGGGACAGGAAGATCCCCTGGAGGAGGGAATGGCAACCCACTCCAGTATTCTTGAGGAAGAGCTTGATGGGACTACAATCCATGGGGTCGCAAAGAGTTGGACACTGCTTAGCAACTGAATAACAACATACGCGCACAGAGGGTACAAAGTAAAAATGTGGAGCAGAGATAAGTTAGGAGTTTGGGATTAACATATACACACTACTGAAGTCAGGTACTTGGTTCAGAGGACAGCTTTGTCCCGTAAACAGCTGTATCCCTAGAACCTATTATAGAATCCAACAGTCAGTAGACAAAAAAAATCTGCTTAATGCTGTTTTAGGTACTTAGGATATGAGTAGACCAGATGTCGTGTTAGCTCTTTTTAGATGTGTTGCATTGGCATGATAGCCATCAGTGCTTGTAGAACGCTTGAGATTTGAAAGAGTCTTCGAGAGAGAGTGCCTTAAAAGTGCAAGTGGTTGACTGTCTCAACTGTATTTCAGGCCGTCCCTCCCTTTGAATTTGCTTTCAAAGATGAGCGGATCTGTCTCACCATTGTGGATGCCGTCATCAGCCCTCCAGCCGTTCCCAAAGGGAGCATCTGCAAAGAGCTCAACGTTTATCCAGCAGAGTGCCGAGGCCGGAGGAGCACCTACCGGGGAAAGCTGACAGTGAGTATGAGTGACAGCATGCAACTCACACACTGTACATTTTTTTGAATAAGCTCAGTGCCTAATACGGTTTATACCAGAGTTTGGCTTTCTCAGTGCTGTCATCTGAGCGATCCCATCTTTTAAACCTAAAGCATAGAATCATTTAGTTTATGGTCCTCTGCCTTAATCTTTTAAAATACTCATCTATTATTTTTTTATATACATTTTTTTTTCAGTATTCTATTGTGCTTTATCACAGGATATCGAATATAGTTCCCTGTGCTATGGAGTAGGACCTTGTTGTTTATCCATTCTAAATGTAATAGTTTGCATCTACCAACCCCAAAGTCCCAGTCCATCCCTCTGTCTCCCTCCCCTAGAATACTCATTTATTCCTACAGATCTAGATAGTCCCCCCTTTTTCCTTTTTTTTTTTTAACTTTTCTCTCTCATTTTCACTTAGGCCGATATCAGCTGGTCAGTGAATGGAATCTCAAAAGGAGTCATTAAGCAGTTTCTGGGCTACGTTCCCATCATGGTGAAATCCAAGCTTTGCAACTTATACAACCTTCCTCCAAAAGCCCTCATTGAGCACCATGAGGAAGCAGAGGTACCTGCAGGGGAGCCGTGCCCTGAAAGACCCAGTGACAGTAGAAAGGGCCAGAACTGGGAGTGCGAGAACAGAAAGCTTGTCAGGGAGTTCAGTTTTCTTTCTCTGCTTTAATTTCTAGATAACAGGGGCCTTGATGTCTTGTCTGTGCTCTGTGTAGGCTTCATAACGAGTCTCAGATGAGACAGTGTATGAAAAAGAACACTCTAGGGGCTTCCCTGGTGGTCCAGTGGTTAAGACTTCATGCTTCCACTGCAAGGGGTGCAGATTCAATCCCTGGTGGGAGAAGTAAGTCCCACATGCTGTGTGGCATCAGCAGAAAAAGGAAAAAGAGGAGGAGCAAATGGCAACCCACTCCAGTATTCTTGCCTGGGAAATCCCATGGCCAGGGGAGCCTGGCTGGCTACAATCCATGGGGTCACAGAGTTGGACATGTCTTAACGTTTAAACAACAACAAGATAGATTTGTCAGTTTCTGTTATGTGAGTACTATAAGAAGCTAAATACTTAAAAGCATTATTTGTGATTTAAAAAAAAAAAAAAAACTCTCCAGTTAGAGAATATTACTATTTGTGGGGGATAATTGGTAGGTTTTTCCTTAATTTTCTGAATGATACATATTTAGAGATGTATTTGAATTTTTACAGCTCTCTCAACATTTTAACCCACAAAATGTGTCTAATATGTCTGCTTTACCTACGGTCGAACTCTGTGGATGTATTAAATGCTTCATATACCCTCCCTTCAGCATTTCCTTCAGCTCTGTTAGGTGGCTTGGGTTGAAGTAATCAAGATGTGCAGACTCTGCCTACAACAGGGAGACTGTATGTGGTGGGAAGAGGCCTTTGGTGGCAGATCTGGGTTTGACAGCCAGCTGTTCAACTTTCCCCTTGTGCATCTTTGCAAAGTTTAATCTCCCTGAGGCTCAGTTTTCTCTTTTGAAAATGGCATGTAGTTGTCCCACTTGTGCTGACATAGAGCACCCAGCATGATATACCTGCTGTGTGTGTGTGTGTGTGTGTGCACACACGCGCAGGCTCAGTTGTGTCTGACTCTTGCAACCGTATGAACTGTAGCCCACCAGGCTCCTCTGTCCATGGGATTTTCCAGGCAAAAATACTGGAGCCGGTTGCCATTTCCTCCTCTAGGGGATATTCCCAACCCAGGGATCAAACCCACGTCGTCTTGTGTCTCCTGCATTGGCAGGTGGTTTCTTTACCACTGAGCCACCAGGGAAGCCCATGCTGGGTTCACGAGAAACCATACTTGTGTGGAAGCAAAACCATTACTGTTTTCAACTTTAGACTTGAGTAAATTGTTTTTGGTTTTTAATGTCATTGAAAAGTGCAATCATTTTAGGGATAAGAATGTGGCAGGTTATGTCCAACTTGTCTGGTCAAAGGAAGTACCATGATTTCCTTCCATACATTTCTCCCAAGTCTCTACAGCCTTTTTAATGTGCTTGAGAAGATTTAATTAAGTCAGCAGTTTCCCAGGGACCCGCAGGTCCTCTTGCTTAAGGGCACTTCTTGTGCACATCTGGTTAGGAATGAGGGTGATACTGGCCCTTAGTCAGTATCATGTTTGCAGGTACTTATGTGTCTTTGTTTAAAAATTTTTAATTCATCTCTTTGGCAGGAAATGGGAGGCTATTTTATCATCAATGGCATTGAAAAAGTCATCCGAATGTTGATTATGCCTCGCAGAAATTTCCCCATTGCAATGGTAAGACCAAAGTGGAAAAGCAGAGGGCCTGGCTACACTCAGTATGGTAAGTTGCAGGGATGTTTGGAATGTTCTTTCAGAAATATTTAAGCTGTTTTATTAAAAGTAGATGTATGCACGTAGAGTCTGATATTTTTCTCTCATATATATAATTTTTGGTTTGTTTTTCTGTTAAGCAATTCTGTGCTATAAATTCATAGTGGAACACCTAGTTTCTACTGTGTTCAATTTTTTTTTCAAACTGAATGAACTTTTTTTTTTTTAAGAAATAATTTTATTTATTTATTATTGTTCTGGGTCTTCGTTGCTGCACAGGCTTTTCTCTAGTTGCAGCGAGTGGGGGATACTCTCTAGTTGCAGTGCATGGGGTTCTTGTTTCAGTGACTCTGCATGGGCTCTTAGGGTGCGTGGCTTCAATAGTTACTGCATGTGGGCTCAATAGCTGTGGCTCATGGGCTTAGTTACTCTATGGCATGTGGGATCTTTCCAGATCTCAGGGGTCAAACCCATCTCCTCCATTGGCAGGTGGATTCTTCACCACCATCAGGGAAGCCCCTGAACATGGGTTTTTATGTTATTGCTTATGATACTGAAGGCTGGCTGACTTGGCCAGAGGTGGGTCTGGGCCTCTGAATTCTTCCAGTTCAGGGGGCACGGCATTCGCCTTGTCTCTGACTGATAGCAACCTGACCTCTGTTTGATCACTGTCCATGACAGGGCCTGGCTGCTCAAGATAGCATTTTGCAGTCTGGAATCCTATAGTTAAACAGTTCATTCTTACAATTGAGCTAAAAATCTGTCTCCAATTATACCCATGGATACTGCTTAATGGTAGTGTTGCTGAGTTTCTGATTATTTGCTCTGTTTGTTTCAATAGGAGTTTCAATGCACTGTGTGAGAGAGGAACATTCCGCTGTCAATATGAACCTTCACTACTTGGAAAATGGCACGGTTATGTTGAACTTTATTTACCGGAAAGAACTGTTTTTCCTTCCTTTGGGATTTGCACTTAAGGTGTGACTTACTGAATATACTTCTTTTGTTAGGAAGCGAATCGTTGGAAGTGCAAAATGGATAGGTCGTCCTCATCAGCGTTCATGCTATGCTAATATCCACTGCTCCATAACAAGTTACCTCAAAATGCAGTGGTTAAAACATGACTAAATATTTCTCTCTCTATTTTTGTGGTCAGAAATATGGAAGTAGCTCCTGATGTGGGCAATTCTGGCCAGGGTCTTAGGAGGTTGCCATGAGATGTCAGTGGGGGCTGCTGTTGTGTAGAAGGGTTGCCCAGGGCTGGCGAATCCCCTTCTGAGGTCGACTGAGCTTGGCTGCCAAGTCAGTGCAGGCTCTTGGCAGGAGGTCTCAGTTCCTCTTCACAGGCCTTTCCACAGGTTTCTTGAGGCACCTGTCTTCCCCAGAGAGTTCACCAGGAGAATGAGGCTGCAGCTGCAGTGCCCGTCACAACCCAGCCTTGAGAGTCACACTTCAGCTTCTCTGCCATACTCCCTTGGTCACACAGGCCAGCCCTGTTCAAGGCAGAGGAGACCAAGATTGTGGGTACCAAGTGGGAAGGGTCATTGGGACATCTTGGTGTCTCCCATACAAGTGTGACCCTTATTTTGAAGAGCTTGCTTAGATTCAGCAGTAGTAGAGGCCTGATTTTTCTTGGGTTTTAAAAAGAAGTAGGAGAGAACTATTACTAAATGATGGTTAACAATTTTGAAAAAAAAATTCTGGTAAACATCAGATTATAGATAAAAAAAAAAAACTGTTTTTTGCATATATATGGAATTTTAAAAGATGGTAATGATGACCCTATATGTGAGACAACAAAAGAGACACAGATATAAAAAACAGACTTTTGGATTCTCTGGGAGACGACGAGGGTAGGATGATTTGAGACAATAGCATTGAAATATGAATATTACCATATATGAAATAGATGACCAGTCCAAGTTTGATGTGTGAAACAAGGCACTCAGAGCCAGTGCACTGGGACAACCCAGAGGGTTGGGATGGGGAGGGAGGTAGGAGGGGGGTTTGGAATGGGGGGACACATGTACACCCGTGACTGATTCATGTCAATGTATGGCAAAAACCACCACAATATTGTAAATTAATTAACCTCCAATTAAAATTAATTAATTAAATAATCTTTTTTTCTTTCTTTTCTAGGCACTCGTCAGCTTTTCCGATTATCAGATTTTTCAGGAGCTCATCAAAGGAAAGGAGGATGACTCTTTCTTTAGGAACTCGGTTTCTCAGATGTTAAGGATCGTAATGGAAGAGGGATGTTCCACACAAAAACAGGTCCTTAACTATCTGGGGGAGCGCTTCAGAGTGAAACTCAGCCTTCCTGACTGGTACCCGAACGAACAAGCTGCAGAGTTTCTGTTCAAGTACGTGAAACTGTTTCTTAGGGTTGGGCAGTGTCTGTGGTTACCAGTAAGGATATACATGGGGCTGGTGAGTCATCTGGAAATCAGAATAGCCCTGGGGGTGGGATTCTGGTGTAGGGAGATAGGGGCTAACTTTGTTCCTGCAGCCATCCTCACCTTTCTCTTCCTGCTAGCTTCCTATTTTATATTGTACTTTTAAGGTTTTATGTTGAAATAACTTCAGACTTCCAACTCACCAGTTTATTAACATCTTTCTTACTTTCTCTGCATATACATTGTTTTTCTTTCTGCATTATCTGAAAGCTGCAGGTATCATGTCCCTTTATTTCCCTAAGGCTGGGACTCTGTCTTCTGTATCCACTGTGTAATTGTTAAGGGAGCCCTGCTGTAGTCCTCCACTGAGCAATCTGTAGCCACAAGCCACATTCAGGGCCATTTCAACTGAGAAAACGAGTTGTTTTTTTTTTTAATTGATTTAAATTTAAATATCCACTTATGGCCTGTCCCTACAGTCCTAGATTTTGTGAGTCTGTTCTGTTCTTTTGCTAATGTTGCCAGCAAAAGTGAAAAGCAGTTTTTGGAAAATGACTGAAGACGTCTAGGGTAAATGTGGATTGGGGACCTTGGTTAGCAGGACATGGGATAGTATCAGTAGCTGGATTGTTTTAAGCTTTCTCTTTTGGCAGCCAGTGTATCTGTATCCACCTGAAATCCAACACTGAGAAGTTCTATATGCTTTGTCTCATGACCCGGAAGCTCTTTGCTTTAGCCAAAGGAGAGTGCATGGAGGAGAATCCTGACAGTTTAATGAACCAAGAGGTTCTAACTCCTGGTCAGCTCTTCCTCATGTTTTTGAAGGTAGGTGCAGGCTGTTTCACCCTGGAGCATCGTTACCTCTTGTGGGATGGTGTGGCCATATTCAGCAGTATTGTTTCTTGCATGCTTATAATTTCTAGTTTGAGCATTTTTTTTTGTAGGTTTGTGTTTTTTTTTTCCCTTCTATTTTTTGTTTGTTTAGCAGTAAGGGACTTAATCAGAGGCATTAGCTTATGGCAGGTTCAGGACTTTAGTATCTTCATAGACGCTAAATAAAAACTGTCAAATCTTGGTCATAACATTAATGATGAAGTGTAAATGGCCAATATACTCACTTATAGTCAGTCCCCATTATTTACAGATTCTGTACTATTAAATTCAACTACTCATTAACATTTATTTTTAACTCAGCAATATCAGTACTTGCGGCACACTCCTGGTCATTTGCAGACATGTACAGAGTGCTGAAAAGTTATTCTTCTGAGGCACAAGGCCCAGCTCAGTTCTGATGAGCAGTAAACGAGTGTCTCCTCAATGCCGTGTTTTTCACATTTTTCTGCTTTTTCTTGGTGATTTTGCTGTTTAAAATGGCCCCCATGCTCAGTGCTGAAGTTCCTTTCCGTGGTCCTAGCTCAAGAAGGCTGCATTGTGCCTGCCTTATAGAGGAAACCCTTAACGTTAGACACATTTTGTGCAGGCGTTGAGTTATGATGCTGTTTGCTCTGAGCTCAGTGGTAAAGAATCAACAGTGTAAACTAAGTGTTCACAAACACAGAAAACAAGGTCATGTGTTGATCAGTTGACAAAGATGTCAGTAAATAAAAACTCACTGACATCTGACCCTGCATTTCCTCTGGGAGCAGGGGTTTTGTGCAGTGTTCACACAGATGTTGTAGGACATGATTATTGTAAATAATGAGAACTCTGTGTGTCTGTGTGTGTCTAGGGAGAGAATGTTATAATAATTTTATAAGAAAGTTGATTGGATGGCATTTTATATTTTTAATATTATCCCTAAAAAGAATTTAAGATGGAGAAGGAAATGGCAACCCACTCTAGTGTTCTTGCCTGGAGAATCCCAGGGATGGGGGAGCCTGGTGGGCTGCCATCTCTGGGATCGCACAGAATCAGACACAACTGAAGTGACTTAGCAGCAGCAGCAGCAGCAGGCATAACAAGCCCTCAATCAAAGTTAGGTATTTCTCTCCATAGCTTTTCCATGGGATGAGGAAAGCTTTCCTAGGAGCATTCTGAACAGACTTGCCCACATTCCTCATTGGCCAGACCTGGGTGTGCCTTCTCCTGACCAATCACCAGCAAAGGAAATGCAGTTATGTTAATTATCATGTCAATTCTCCAGCAGTTTCCCTGAGGCTCATGCTACATATAGGGAGTTGGGATGGTGGGGGAAAGATACCTGCACAAAATCAAATTCTGAGAGGGAGGAGTAGTGGGAAAAAGTGCAGAGGAAGAGAACTGCAGAAACTCCCTCAATAGCTTGCTAACTGCAGACAGGTGAGGGTGGCTATCCTAGATTGCCCAGCCATCAGTTGACCCTCCAGCTGACTGAAAATGCAGAGTTCAGTTAGGTTGACCCAGACCAGAAAATTTCCCCAACTGACCCACAGGATCAGGGGCTAAATAAAATGATGATTGTTTAAAAAAAAAAAAAAGAATTTAAGAGATAACATAATGACAGGAAAGATGGAGAGGACTGAAGTAAAAATCTCCAAATTCATTATCAATAATTAGGGCTTCCCAGGTGATGCAGTGGTAAAGAATGCGCCTGCCAATGCAGGAGGTACACGAGACAGAGGTTCAATCTCTGGGTAGGGAAGATCCCCTGGAGAAGGAAGTGGCAACCCACTCTAGTATTCTTGCCTGGAAAATTCCATAGACTGAGTAAATATGAAATTTGTGGTTAATTAAAACACCTAAAAATTAAACTGTTTTTCTTACTTCAGGAAAAATTGGAAGCTTGGTTAGTGTCTATTAAAATAGCTATAGACAAGAAGTCTCAGAAGACCAATGTGTCCTTAAACAGTGAAAATTTGATGAAGATTTTTAGTCTGGGAATAGACCTTACAAAACCATTTGAATACCTTCTTGCTACTGGAAATCTACGTTCTAAAACAGGTGAAATTAAATAAATGGGCTTCTTTTTGTTACAATTTTCAGATTATTTGCTTAATGTCAGTTTGCATATTGCTATGAGAGATGTTTTTTTGTTTTGTTTTGGTTTGGTTTTTTGGCCACACCACATGACACATCAGTTCTTAGTTCCCTGACCAGGGGTCAAACCTGTGCCCTCTGCAGTGGAAGCTTGGAGTCTTAACCCCTGGACTGCCAGGGAAGTCCCGGGAGAGGTTCTTTTTAAAAGTGAGCTGCTCACTCATTAAAGACCGATTTCAGGTTGTGAATTTTGACAGGTGTATATTGGGCTGAAGGGCTTTAGACAGGTTGTCTGTATAGTTTAAATCTGATTTTAATGAACAAATGCATTTCCCATACCTCCTTCTAGAAAACCGGAAACTGCTTAGATTTCTGAGGATAGGTTAACTAGGTGGTAGTCTGAGAGGGTTTTTAGACATACCCATCCCTAAACCAGTCATATCAGAACACCTGGAAAACTTTACTAAGTGGTTATTGAAGGGCCAGAAGTCTTTTTTTTTTTAAAGGAGATGGTACTGATGCAAATTCCTTAAGGGCTAACAAGTGCTTGTGTGTTATACAACTCTCTCTCGGGTGAATCCCGTTTAATTATTTGCTGTTCTGTAACTCACTTATGTTTCTCCATAGAGATCATGTGGAAGAGATGGGGAAACAATTAAGGCTAATAGTTTGTGAAATCTGGGGATTTTTACTGTATTTTTTTCCTTTGTAAACTCTTCCCCTCCCCACAGCTGAATAAACTTTGTGATAACCCACTCTGTGATCGCTAGTGTGGGCTTCCCAGGTGGCTCAGTGATGAAGAACCTGCCTGCTGATGCCTGAGTCGGGAAGATCCCCTGACAAAGAAATGGCAACCCACTCCAGTATTCTTACCTGGGAAATCCTATGGACAGAGGAGCTTGGCAGGCTACTGTCCACAGGGTCCCAAAGAGTTAGACACAATTTAGCAACTGAGCATGCATGATCTCAAATGTGTTCTGAGGTTTTATTATCTTTTCAGAGCCTCAAATAAAAAGAGGCTTTTTCTTTTTTTTTTTCAGTTTATTCTATTTTTCAATGATGTCTGTTTTATTAAGGTCTTGGCTTCCTGCAAGATTCTGGACTTTGTGTCGTGGCTGACAAGCTGAACTTCATACGCTATCTCTCCCATTTCCGCTGTGTGCACAGAGGGGCTGATTTTGCTAAAATGCGGACCACCACTGTGCGCAGGCTGCTGCCGGAGTCCTGGGGCTTCCTTTGTCCCGTGCACACCCCTGACGGGGAGCCCTGTGGACTGATGAACCACTTAACCGCCATCTGTGAGGTCGTCACACAGTCTGTGTACACAGCATCTATTCCGGCTCTACTCTGCAACTTGGGTAGGTGGTTCGCAGCAGTCTGTCTTGTTTGCTTGTGTGGGTTTTACAGGTGCAAAGCTATTCAGTTGTGCTTCTCTGGGGTTTGAGCAGAGAATTCATATAAGGGTGATGGTGTCACACTGTGGATAACCTGTGCCATTTTGTAAAGCACCTTTACAGAGGTTGTTGACAGCTCATGGATGAGTGTTCTTACTTAGCTAGAGTAGATTCTTGTTATTTGCAGTACTTCTCTAAGTCACCACTGGCACTGAATTAGCAGACACTGAGTCATTGGTCCTAGGGAAGAAAAGGTTAGGTTCCTGCATACCTCTCGTGACAGCATTTTCATCGGCTGCTGGGTCCATGGCCTTGCTTTATGCATGCTTCTGTTTAAAGATGCCTTATTTAATATATATTGTTGATTCATTAATACTGAGCTTTCAGCTAACTACACTGTAACTATAAGCTCATCAGAGCCCTGTGCTTAGGGGCCAGCACTTTGGCACTGTGCTTGAAGGCCATTTTAAACAGCAAAAGCACATACAGCACTGAACAGTGCAGAAAGGACCCTTATTTGCAGTATGAGCTGAAACTGCATCCCCTTGTGTGACCTCAGCCGGAAACATGCTTCTGGTGACTCAAAATTTTCACTAGATGTCCTCAAATGATGCGAGAGGAGCCACTAGTATTGATGCTGGGGTTAACATTTTAGCAAGTTGGCAAATTTGTAATGTGTGAATAATGAGCAAATGTAATTAGATTTTGGAGGGGGAAAATATGTTTACCTGGCTCAGAAACAAAAATATAAAAGGTATACAAAAAAAAAGCCTCCTTTATACCCCTGTCCACCTGCTACTCTGCTCAAAGCCAGAGACCCTAGACCTGGGGGTCCTTGCTGAAAGACTTAAATGTTTCCTCAAGCCATATAAAAACATTCTGGTCTAGAGACAAGGTGACTAGATGTCTGGAAAGGTAAAGCCGTTGTTGAGTCTGGAGGGAAATTTAAATGTTGGGAAAGCATCCTGATGAGATCATTCCATTTGTTCACTTCACCAGGGGTCACTCCAGTTGACGGAACTCCACATCGGCCGTACAGTGAGTGCTACCCTGTCCTGCTGGACGGTGTCATGATTGGCTGGGCCGATAAGGAGATTGCCCCTGGCATTGCCGATTCTCTCCGACATTTTAAGGTGATCTTGAGTCTCTGTGAATTGTTTTGTCCCTCCATCTTAGGTTTTCATGTCTTTTCTAATTGTTGAGGTAGCCCTAGGGTATTATTGAGTGTGAAGGGGTTGGAGGTCAGAAGCTAATTCTGGAATTGTCCATATGGTCCTTCTGGTGGCAGCATCTTGCCTTACACTGACCTCATTGGTTAGGGTCAGTGACAGGTATTTGAGCTACATGCTTTTTTTTTTTTTTTGGTTTGTTTCATTGAGGCCCTAGTCTACTATTTTAACACATTTTTAACTTTTTTTTTTCCCTTTGTAAATACTAATGGCAGATAGGGGATCTCAAAATATGGCCTTATATTTCAAGTAATACTGAAGCTAATCAAGATAGCAGTCATAACTGGTTGCCTTCTGTTTCTTGAAATACTTTTTTAAAAAGTCAAATAGAATAACATTCTTTGAATAACTAAACTTTAGAATTCTCTCTGGGAAAGAGTCTTTGTTGCTTAGATAATGGCCAGGAGTTTGGCAGTAGGATGAATTTGTAGTTTATGCTCTGTCCTGTTTAGTTGGGTTTTTTGTTTGTTTTTCAGCTTTTTCATTGCTTTACTTTGATAGTTTTACACTGAAAGCATGTTTGAGCAGCATAGAGAGCTCTCATATGCCCATTACCGAGATATACCAGTGTGTATGTTTTCCCCCACGTACTTTCTCATTTGTATGCTCTATAAATACTGTGTACATTTTACTTCCAAACCATTTGAAGACAGTGTACAGACATGTCCCCTTTTCCATGAAGATTTCAGTGTATATTTTCTAAGAACAAGGATTTTCTCTTTATTAACCACAGTGCACTTAAAAAATCTCAGGTGGGTGAAGTCTATAGCTGATATTCAGATTTTTTTGTCTGGGACCCAGTCCAGAATCCCATGTTACGTGTGGTTGGTGTGTTTCTTCAGTCTGCCTTAATCTGGGACAGTTCCTCAGCCTTTAATGTCTCACTTTTTTGTTTTTAAAGAGTATAGACCAAATTGTGTACATTGTCTCTTGATATATGTAGCTTTCTTATGATGAGACTCAGAATATCATTTCAGGAGGAACTTAATGTAGGCTGGTCTCCTGGCTGCTGACGTTAACTGTGATCACTTTAAGATTGTGTTCTTTAGTCCCCACACACAATTCTTTTGCTTGTATACTTCACCTATGGAGAAAAAAGTTGTGAGATTTTCTCCTTAGACATATTAAAAGTATTATATTCATTCCCTGACAAAGATCAGTCTTTATTAATAAAGATGAATAACAAATCTTCCATTCCTGGAATAAATCCCACTTGGTTATTATTTTAATACCTAATAAATACGGATACTTTCTCAATTTTATTGAAGATTTTTTAAAAAATCGACAGTCACAAATTTCTGCTTGATAAAAAGCATTAGAAAGTTTTCCTTGGTGTTCAGTGCTCTGGAGCAGTCTGCGCAGCAGTGAGTCCTCTGGTCTTAGGTCTTCTAGAATTCACCTGTGAGGCCGTCCGGCTCTAGTGCTGTCTTTGGGGCAGCTCCTTGATACCTTTATGTCTAATACAGAAGTTGGTCTTGAAGCTTTTTACCTCTGCTGAGGTCTGTTCTGG
This sequence comes from Bos grunniens, assembly GCF_055505025.1. Lineage (NCBI taxonomy): Eukaryota > Metazoa > Chordata > Mammalia > Artiodactyla > Bovidae > Bos > Bos grunniens. The sequence continues at coordinate 61,511,650 of NC_141175.1, read as the reverse complement.
TCACCAGCATTTTATCCATTTCATCTTGGTTTCAGGGATATGCAAAGCAGCCTCATGGTTTTAAAATTTTGTTTCCATGCTCTTCCCCCTTTGCCTTTTTTTACTCAGTATATTCATACCCTTGGTTTCCCCACAAGGAAAAAGAATACCCATCCCTTTCTCAATTACATCAAAAGAACTAAAAATGTTTTATTAGTTTGAACCTTTTTCTGTTCTCTGCTTCTTTAATTTCAGATTTTATCTTTGATTTCTTATACTTTGTTGTTTTACCTTTTGGGCTAAGAATTAATTCATTTATTTTTGTTCTTTCATTTTACTAATAATATATTTAACTGTAAATCTATAAGTTCTACTTATATATTATATATTCAAGTATTATATATACTTAAATATATGTTATACTTATTGCCATAAGTTCTACCATACAGATTTCATTTTTTTTTTTCACATTTCTGTAATTTTAGTATCTCTCCTTTCACCCAAGTGTTCATAGATTTTTTTGTTTGTTTTTTTAATTGCCAAGTGGAAGGGCTTTTTCATTGAATCTATTTTAAAATAACACCAGTAATCTTATATTTTAGACATCAGCCAACAGAATTGCATATACTGTGTTTACCCACACATTCTTGGTTTACCTTTTGCTCAGTCTCAGTTGTTACTAGTTTGCCTCATAGTGAGATTGAGTCCCCAAGAAAGTAGGGCTTTTGCCAGCTCTCAGTTTGGGGTGAATAGCCACCTGTGGGGGGCTGAGGCTGGCAGGGTACTAGATGTGTTACCTGCGAAACTTTCAAGGTGTTGCTTTTCATGTTAGATCTCCTCCTCCATACCCACCTCCTAGGTGGCAGAGGGATAGACGTCACTTATTCTTCACGGAACTCTCTTTTTATTGAAAACAGGTGTTGAGAGAAAAAAGAATTCCTCCCTGGATGGAGGTGGCCCTGATCCCCATGACAGGAAAACCAAGTCTGTACCCAGGATTGTACCTTTTTACCACTCCTTGTCGACTGGTGCGGCCTGTGCAGAACTTGGAACTAGGCAAAGAAGAACTGATTGGAACTATGGAACAGGTACATAGACCCCTGTGATGATATAATATACAGCTTTCAGAGACTCAGTTAACTGTTAAAGTGTTACAGTTATCATGACAGTCAGGCATTTGAAAGAAAGTCACAACTTATTTTCTGCCTCCTCTGTGATCAGCATGAAGCAGTTTTCATGCTTATCAAACCTGAGAGGGTTGGTGTTTACCTTGGCTGCCTTTCCCATCCCACTCAGCTCCCCAAGTTTCTTTGCACCCAGCTCTGCCTTGGGTGGTGAGACTGGAACATTCTGCTAAAATCACTCACAATCTTTGCTTACATCTCTGTAGTTGCAAAACTCTAGGCTTTGTGCTACTGATAAAAATTTTTCCTCCTTCCTATCCCCCTTCATAGTTGGACCAGGGTAGATCTAGAATGAAATGTTTAAGACGTGCTATTTCTTACTGTGCATCCCTGCAGTGTTCATGATACTGGGTGGGTGGGAAGGTTTTCTTAAACTCTGATCAATAGTAAGAGCTAATATGTGTTAGCAGTCACAGTTACATTGTGCCTTGAACTTCCTGGTCCTTCCTCTTTCCAGATCTTCATGAATGTTGCCATCTTCGAGGATGAGGTTCTGGCTGGGGTCACCACGCACCAGGAGCTCTTCCCTCACAGCCTGCTGAGTGTGATCGCCAACTTCATCCCTTTCTCAGATCACAACCAGAGTCCGAGAAATATGTACCAGTGCCAAATGGGTAAGACAGAGCATAGAGTGGTGGTGGTCACAAAAGAAAACGGACTGCAATTTTTAACTCTGAGATAACTTCAAACTCAAGAGAAAAGCTAAAAGTTATAAGAATAGTACAAAGAACTTCCATAGACCCTTTACCTAGATTTTGCCTCATTTGCAGTTTCCTCTTGGAAAGTGAGCTGCTCCTTTACCCCCTGAACATCCTGCTATGTATTTCCTAACAACAGGGCGGTCTACTTACATAATCAAGGACAATTACTAAAATCGGGAAATTTAAGAATACATTATTTTATAGCATAATAAAGTTTGTGGAAGTTTTTCCCTGGGTAGCACCTAGTCCAAGACCATATGTTGTATTCAGTTCTCTTGTCTCTTTAGTTCTTTAAGTTAGATCTTTAGCCTTAAATGTGTGTCTTACCTTATTTTTAAGAAAAAGATAAATTTATTTTGTAGAATGTCCATCAGCTTGGTTTTGCCTAAGGTCCTGTGATTAGATTTGTTAACAGTACAAGCCATGTGGTCACCCGTCATTATCATCTCTAGTGCTTTCTTTCATTGGTGCCTGGTGATTCAAGTTTTCATGGAGGGTCATTTCAGCCTGAAATTTTCAGCCTGAACAGCTTCTCTTTAACATTTTTTTATAACTAGCTGCAGGTTGCTGGCTGCAAATTCTCTTAGTTTTCATTTATCTGAGGATGTCTTTATTTCATCTTCACTTGCAGAAACTGGATATATAATTCTGATTTGACAGGACTTTCGGGTTCCCCCCTCCCTGAGCACTTAAAAGATGTTGTTATGCTCTGTTTTTGATCTTTGTCATTTCTAATTAGAAGTCAGTGGTTATGTGTATTATTGTTTGCTTGATTATAGTGTTATTTATTTTTCTTCTGTCCTTAAGATTTTCCCATTATGTTTGGTATGTAAGCTGATTGACTGTGATATGCCTAAATATGTTGCTGTTTGTATTTATCTTGCTTGGATATTCCTAAACCTGTTATTTTGCTGATATTCCTAAACCTGTTTTAAAAAATTAAGTCAAATCTATAAGATATTCTGTCATTATTTCTAGAAATAATGAGACTATTCTGTCTCATGTCCTGAGATGTCTGTTATGCATCATATATGTTAAGCCTTTTAACACGTTATTGACCGGAGGACTTTTGCAGAAACTAAGGCTTGTGGCCGATGATTTGTTATGTAAGTTAATGTTGAAATGTCTCTGGTAAATAACATTTGGGTAACAAAAGACATACTAATTCATCTCCAGTCAATAAGTTGTTAATATTGTCCCATAAGCCATTGAATTTTCTGTTCTCTTTTTTTTTCTTTCTTTCTCCTTCAGATTGGGACATTTTATTGATCTGTCATATTCACTGACTTTTCTGTCATTACTGAATTTTTATTTCAGATACTTAATTTTTTAGCCTAGAGCTTCCATTGGTTTCATTTTTATAGTTCCTGTTTTATCTGAGATTCTGATCTCCATTCATGGTGGACGTATTTTCCATTACATTTTGAGCACAGTTGTAACAGGTATTTTAAAGTCATTACCTCCCAATTCCAACATTTGGATCGTCTCAGGATCAGTCTCCACTGATTGCATCTTTCTTGAGTCTAGGTCACATTTTCCTGTTTCTCTGTATGTCTAGTAATACTGGATTGTATTGTAGATGGAAAACATGTGGTAAAGACTGGAATTTCATGGTGGTCCAATGGTTAGGACCCAGTGCCTTCACTTCTGGGGCCCAGGTTCAATCCCTAGTTGAAGAGCTAAGACCCTGCAAGCTGTGTAGTCAAAAGAAAAAAAAAAAAATGGAATCTATTCTGTTCCTCTGGCGAGGGCTGGTTTTCAGATTTCTGGAAGCAAGCTTCCAGTGGTTGATATGTGCTCTTTAGCCTTAGCTGGACTGCTTATGTCTGTCCCACCGTGCATAGTTCTAGAGTCCACCAAAGATTTGGACTGCTGTTCTGACTGGGCCATCAGACAAAACATAAAAAACAAAACATCCAAAACTGAGAAAACTGGAAATTCATTCAGCGCAGTTCCTTTTGTCCAAGTGTTAATCCCTCTCTAGTTTGTAACTTCCTGTGGTTACATTCCAGTGCTTTCAGCTAGTATGTGTATGTATGTAATTGGCTTTTGTTTTTCTTCTGGATCTTTTACTTATACATGTTGAGAGTGATATTGTAGGAGTGGCCCTCTCTTACTGGAAGCTGCAAATCTCCCTTTCTGTTTTTTAAAAGTTCCCCTATGTATATATTTATCTATTTTAGTTTTTAAAATCATTTTGTTTTGAATTGATTCTCTGTACTGTAGGGAAGTACAAAAAAGAAACTTATCTATCCTGTACCTGACTACCCAGAGTTAACAAATACTGACATTTTGTTCTGTATGTGTGTGTGGGTAGGTGGATGTCTGTGTAAGAAAGTAGTCTAGGGACTTCCCTGATGGCCCCGTGGCTAAAGCGGCATGCTCCTAGTGCTGGGGGCCCAGGTTTGATCCCTGGTCAGGGAACTAGATCCCACATGCAGCAACAAAGATCAAAGATCCTGCATGCCTCAACTAAGACCCAGTGCAGCCAAATAAATAAAATTAAAAAAAAAAAAAAGAAAGTAGTCTAATTAGACAATAGTTACTATCACTCCTCTCCCACCAGTAATAGTAATATCCCGTAGTTTTGTATGTATCCTTTAAATCCTCTTTTTATGCTTTTTTTACATTACACATTTCCATAAACTAGGTCTAGAACTATTCGGATTGTGTGGCAAATCTACACAAATATATCCTAGTAAATGTCATTCCCTACTTTTTCTCACACAGCATTGTTTTCATGGTTGGGTCATGTTCATACACATTTGTCTACTTCGTTTTCACACCAGGTATTAGTCTGTAGTAAATGTAACCAGCATGACTTACTCATTTATTCATCCCCTTATGATGAATATTTGGTTTCCAATTTTATATGTTATCTTTGACAACAAGAGGGAAAAAAACAAAATGTTAATTTTTTTTTCCCTTTGTAGGTAAGCAGACCATGGGCTTTCCACTTCTCACTTTTCAAGATCGATCAGATAATAAACTGTATCGTCTTCAGACTCCACAGAGCCCTTTAGTAAGACCGTACATGTATGATTATTATGACATGGATAACTACCCAATTGGGACAAATGCCATTGTTGCTGTTATCTCTTACACTGGCTACGACATGGAAGATGCCATGGTAAGTGCTGCTAAGAGGTGTACTTCCACCCTTTCTCATTTTTAACTTTTCTGTTTACCATCAGATCACTGAAGGAGTATTTCTTATGTGCCCGAGTACCTAATATTTGATGCATGAATGTTCTATTAATTAATTCCTGGTCTAAGTTAAAAGTGACAAGGGGACTTCCCTGGCAGTTCATTGGTTAAGACTCTGTCCTCCCAGTGTTGGGGGCACAGGTTCCGTCCCTGGTTGGGGACCTAAGATCCTATATGCTGCTCAGCAAGGCCTCCCACCCTGCAAAAAAGTGTCAAACTTTGAGGGATATCACTAGATATTTCATATGCATATAGCCTGCATATTTGAGTGCACAGTACAAGTAGATGTCAAATGAATGTAAAGTAATATTAGAAATATCTGCTTTTTATATTTATGCATGATTGGGTTCTCAGCCATCTATATGTGTCTGGATTTTAATAGTTAGCATAGGTGATTTGGGAGATGTGGAGTTTTAAAATCAAATGCCAGTTATCCTAAACCAGTTATAATGCTAACCAGCTTTATTTTGAAAACCCTTATTTGGCCTCAATCTGTTAAATTAATGATCCTCTGACTTCACAGATTGTGAATAAGGCCTCTTGGGAACGAGGCTTTGCCCATGGGAGTGTCTACAAGTCTGAATTCATAGATCTGTCTGAAAGAATTAAACAAGGAGATGATAGTCTGGTCTTTGGAGTCAAACCTGGAGACCCACGGGTTCTGCAGAAGTTGGACGATGATGGATTGCCATTTATTGGAGCACAACTGAAGTATGGAGATCCATATTACAGCTACCTAAACCTCAACACCGGGGAAGGCTTTGTGATGTACTATAAGTAAGTTTGCATACCCGGAGCTATTTCTTGTGGGCTATTTCTCAGTGAAATCTCTGGAAGTCAGTGAATGTTATTTTTCAACAGGAGAATTTTTGGAGTAATACTAGGGGTAGCTTAGTCATTAACTGAATGGACATTTCTTATATGAGATGAAGTTCTGTGGTCTGTTGTACTGTTTTGTTTTCCTACTTTTCTTGTCAGTCTGTTAAATCTGATGAGTTATCTGGGATTTATTTTACAACTGTTATTATTCAGACTTGATCATCTCTCTCAGACATGTTAATAATGTGTCTTAGCTAAAAAGTGGAATTCATTATCCCTGTTACTAAAACTGGATTTTTTAGGTCTTAGCTGCCTTTCTTGCTACTGTTCTTCCAATCACAGTTCTGTAGTGAATGTAATCAATACCCCTGTCCATAAGTATTTTTAGGGATACCAGCTCTATTTGTAGTGAAGAATAGAGATAAGAATAATTTTTGCAAATATCCATTATGAAACACTAAATATTAATATATCAATAAAAGTATCTCTAGACATTTATTTATTAAACAACAAAAATTTATTTTTTCACAGTTTGGAGGGTCAGAGTCCTAGATCAAGGTGAAGGCAGGTTTGGTTTCCCGAGGCCTCTTGGCTTGCAGGTGGCCACCTTCTCCTTGTCGCACATGGTATTTTTTCCTGTGCACGTGTGCCTCTCTTGTCTCTCCTTGTATCCAAATTTCCTCTTCTTATGGTGATGCCAGTTATTAGATTGCATTCAGGAGGGACCGGCCTAATGGTCTCGTTATTAACTTCTATTACCTTTTTAAAGCTCCGATGTCCAAATACAGTCACATTCTAAGGCACCCTCTATTCATTTTAACAAATATTTGACATTCTATCCTGTTTACTTTTTCCTAGGAGTAAAGAAAACTGTATTGTGGATAACATTAAAGTGTGCAGTAATGATACCGGCAATGGCAAGTTCAAGTGTGTGTGCATCACGATGCGAGTGCCCCGGAACCCAACAATTGGAGATAAGTTCGCCAGTCGTCACGGGCAGAAGGGCATCTTGAGCAGGCTGTGGCCAGTGGAGGACATGCCATTCACCGAGAGCGGGATGGTCCCTGACATTCTGTTCAACCCCCATGGTTTTCCATCCCGCATGACCATAGGCATGCTGATCGAGAGCATGGCCGGCAAGTCTGCAGCTCTGCACGGGCTCTGCCACGACGCGACCCCCTTCATCTTCTCAGAGGAGAACTCAGCCCTGGAATACTTTGGCGAGATGCTGAAGGCCGCTGGCTACAACTACTATGGCACTGAGAGGTTGTACAGTGGAATTAGTGGGCTGGAGCTAGAAGCAGACATCTTCATAGGCGTGGTGTACTACCAGCGTTTACGCCACATGGTCTCCGACAAATTCCAAGTGAGGACCACAGGAGCCCGAGACAAAGTCACTAACCAGCCTATAGGGGGGAGAAACGTCCAGGGTGGAATCCGTTTTGGGGAGATGGAGCGGGATGCCCTTTTAGCTCACGGTACATCTTTTCTCCTCCATGACCGCCTCTTCAACTGCTCGGATCGGTCAGTGGCCCACGTGTGTGTGAAGTGTGGCAGTCTGCTTTCCCCTCTGTTGGAGAAGCCGCCCCCATCGTGGTCTGCCTTGCGCAACAGGAAGTACAACTGTGCCCTCTGTAACCGCAGTGACACCATTGACACCATCTCCTTGCCTTATGTCTTTCGGTATTTTGTAGCTGAACTGGCAGCTATGAACATCAAAGTGAAGCTGGACATCGTTTAACCTGATGCAGGTCTTTTGGGTCAAGACTGCTATCAGATTAAAACAAGATGTTGTTCTGGTGAGGCTATTAATAGTTATTACTCTGGAGTGTTTCATGGTTGTCAGAGCTCTCAACCAAGACCTGGCAACTCAGAAGGCAGACTTTCTCAGTTGCTCTAGTATAACTATTGAAGGTGACTTTCAGTATATTTGTTCTTTAAAATTCATACATTGACAAATAGAAGGATATTCAGGGAAAAGTCTGTCTAACCCCAGGTTCTCTGCATCCTGCTTTCAGCAGGCAGTGACTGTCAAACATTTATCTGTCCATGTGGAGCAGAGCAGTTCAAAATAAACACAGTGTAAGCGTATATGTAATTTTATATTTTCTTACATTAAAAAATAAAAGGTAGAAATTTTAAACAGCTTTATTGAAGTGTATGTTTACACAAAAAGTGCACATATTTAATGTATATAATTAGGTGGGTTTGAACATATGCATATACCTGTGAATGATCACCACAGTCATGGTAATAAACATCACCTCCAAGTTTCCTTGTGTCCCTTTGGGTTGTTTTTTGGTGTTTTTATGGTAAGAACACTGAACTTGACATCTATGCTATGGACTATGGATAGAACACAAATTAATATATCACTCCATAAAAAGTTATTCAAAAGATTGATATGTGTCTCCAGAAACTGGGTCTTTGTATAACAAAAAAACAATGTCTTTATTGAAAGTGAAAGTTGCTCAGTCATGTCTGACTCTTTGTGACCCCATGGACTATACAGTCCATGGAATTCTCCAGGCCATAATACTGGAATGGGTAATCTTTCCCTTCCCCAGGGAATCTTCCCAACCCAGGTCTCCAGCATTGCAGGCGGATTCTTTACCAACTGAGTTATCAGGGAAGCCAATCTTTACTGAAGAAGTGATAAAATTGAATCTGTATATAACATGTCTATAAGTGAATGGTTGCTAAAACACATAAAAAGATATAACTCAGAATTGAATTTTATACTTACGTGACTATAACAAAAATGTATCTAAAAGAGCTATATTCAACATGGAATGATATATATTAATATCTATGAATGGACAGTTTGTATAAAACAATTTACTCAGGAAATATCTGAATACAAGAATGATTGGTATCATTGAGAATAAACTACTGTAGAGTGGGAACAACTATACACACCCAACTCAGCTATATGCTACGTATCTATAATAGGAAAATAGAATATAGAAGAAAATATTTCAACATAAGAAATTTCTATATACATAATTGAATATATCTTTTATATCTCCATGAATGAAGAGTTTGTGAATCTAAATGAGTGTATCTACTAAAAGGAAGGATTTATATACAAAAGTGAGCAATAGAAAATATGTATAAATGGCATATTGGTAGAAAACAAAAAAGGTGTCAGGAATTCCCTAGTGGTTCATGTGTTAGGACCCTGTGCTTTCACTGCAAGAAGCCTGGCTTCAATCCCTGGTCATGGAACTAAGGTCCCACAAAAAGTGCAGCCAAAAAGAAGGGGGGAAAAAAAGCTGTCTACTGAAAGGAAACATCTATATAACACATACTATGAATCTGGAATAAAATGTGGCTAAAATGGAAATGAATATATCTACTCAAGAGTATAGCTGAATGATTGCTTACTTATCTCTGAATTGAATGTTGGTGTAATGACGAGTGTATCTAATCAGAATGAGTGACGTGTTTGTATCCATGAATGAAGTGTTTGCGAACACAAGTGATGTATATGGAGTATTAGAATACAAGTAACTGTCCCTGTTAATAGGATTTAGAAACAAGACTGAAAGGTTTCTTCCCTATGAATGGGTTGCTGGGTGTCTATGGAAACAAGCTGCCATGTTGAATGATGTTTTATGTCTCTATGAATGGAGTGTTGGTGAACCCAAATGAATATATCTACTCAGATAAGAAGGTATATACAAGGTCTATGTGTGTGTGAGAAACTCATGTGTAAATATATATATATATATATATATATATATAAATACATAATTAATGAACAAGCAAAAAATTACTTAGGAGAAGGAAATGGCAACCCACTCCATGTTCTTGCCTGGAGAATCCCAGGGACGGGGGAGCCTGGTGGGCTGCCGTCTATGGGGTCGCACAGAGTTGGACACAACTGAAGTGACTTAGCAGCAGTAACTGTATGTTTGTGTAAAATGGCATGACCATGTTGAATGTATAAGTTTGTTAATTAAATTTTCTTCTAATAAAAATTTATTATGAAAAAATTACTTAAAGGAAAAATACATTCAAAAGATTTAATTATATGTTATGCAATTTGCAGAAAAATATCTTCAGTGAGAGGATAGGGCTAAACTTAAAACTGAGTAAGTAACTTATATCCATGAATGGAGTGGTAAATAATGAAAGAATTTGAGTATCTCAAAGAAGTAAATACCCAATTGAATGGCAGATTTTGGTTCCTGGTGATACCCATCCCTGGGTGCTGCTAGAAGCCAGACCTCCGGATCTAGTCCACTTGGAGACAAATCCACGGGATAGGTTCAGCCTTCAATCCATCGGGCGGTCAAAATACTTTCACCTAAGTTCCTAATGAGAAGCCACTTTTTATTCCATCTGTCTTGTGATACAAAAGGCTGTATCACAGGGCAGCGCCACAGCCCCACTTGTCTGGGCAACTGGAGGACATCCAGCCTTAGACTTCTCACCCTCACCCAGATTTGTTAGGGGTCCTGCATCACTCTTTTTATCAAGCTGTGCAGCATGTGGATTTTAGTTCCCCGACCTGGGATGGGATCCATGCCCCCTGCATTGGGAATCAAGTTTTAGCAACTGGACCACCAGGGAAGTCCCTATCCCTTGCCACTCTTGGCACATCTTCAGGTTATAGTGTTGCTGTAACAATCCTGCCGACTCTGTCCACCCAACTGTGCCCTTGAAACACGGACCTGCCAACACACCTAGTGGTTGTAACTGGTACTGCGTGATGTATTATAAAAACACGTTTCAGTGAGGAGTGATTCTCTTGATGGTAAGGGTTGCTCCCACTGGGAAAATGTTACAATGACAACAGCAGCAATGGGATGAGCACACTTCTGGGACCTGTCTGGCACCCCCAGCCCAGCCATGTGGTGTAGGAGAAGCAGTGTAGGATTAGAGGGGAAACCACTGCACTGGCATTTAAAATGTGGAGGCAGGTGTGCCTAAGAAACCAGCCAGCAGACTACAGACTGCCCTTTCACTCACACCAGTCAGTCCTGGAGAGCCTTTGAATTTCAAGTGTTAATTACTGACAGTTATACAGAGTGCTGGAGAAGGCAATGACACCCCACTCCGGTGCTCTTGCCTGGAAAATCCCATGGACGGAGGAGCCTGGTGGGCTGCAGTCCATGGGGTTGCGAACAGTCTGACACGACTGAGTGACTTCACTTTCACTTTTCACTTTCATTCATTGGAGAAGGAAATGGCAACCCACTCCAGTGTTCTTGCCTGGAGAATCCCAGGGATGGGGGAGCCTAGTGGGCTGCCGTCTCTGGGGTCGCACAGAGTCGGACACGACTGAAGTGACTTAGCAGCAGCATACAGAGTGCAGCCTGTGGCAAAGGTTGTGAGTGAACGTGGCCCCTAGAGCTTGGGGCTTGGTATCTTTACAAGAGGAGAGGACACAGAGACAGAGGAGGTTGTTAGTGAAGGCTGAATGAGTATCTACTAGTAGAGAAAAGCCAAGAACTGTCGGCAACCACCAGAAGCTGGAAACAGGCCTGAAGATTTTCCCAGTCTCCCGAAGGAATCAACCTGCCAGCACCCTGATTCTGAACTTCGGGCTTGAACTGTGAGAGGATATGTATCTGTCTCCTCAGTTTGTGGTTGACCATTCAACAGCCTCAGGAATCTAAGGACTGAGCTCTACGCCAGGCGGAACACGCCATTGGATAGTATGGGCTCCAAGAGTGAAATTTAGATATCTCCCTTGGGACAGTATGTTTAACACTGGCATCAGTGAAGAGGGGGTGAAGGGGCCCAATGGAGGCCACTCTCTCCCTGGCCAGTCACCTGGCCAATCCCCTTCCAGGCGACCTGCTCCCCTTTGCCTTTCTTTTCACCACACCCTCCTCCCTTCCCACTGAAATGTGCAAATCTCACATAAAATCAAACAGCTGATTCCTCCTCCCTTCTCAACCTCTCCCAATTCTTAGTGCTATTCTCAGCTAAACTATCAAGAAGAGAGTAATCATTAATGCTGCCCAGAGGGGTTTGCATATGTAAGTAGGTACTTTTTAACCCAAATTAATTCAAGTGAGTGTACTCAGTCCCTTCAGTGATGTCTGACTCTCTGCGACCATAAGGGCTGTAACCTGCCAGGCTCCTCTGTCCATGAGATTGTCCAGGCAAGAATATTGGAGTGGGTTGCTATTTCCTCCTCCAGGGGATCTTTCCTACCCAGGGATCAAACCCGAGTCTCTCATGTTCCCTGCATTGGCAAGTGGGTACTTTACCACTAGTGCCATCTCAAGGGCGAGTAGTTTTTGTGTGTCTGTTTTTGAATGTTTCTGCTTCTAGGACATTGCTCAGCAGAGGGCAGTAATACTAGGACCTCCCTTCTAGATAAATTGGCCTAAAGAAGGGGCTTCCTTTCTGTCTCTCTGGCTTCTCATTGAATCCTCAAACAATATTACAGGTAGATTTGCCTTGGGAAGCTTACTGAAAACACAGAATCCAGAGCCCCACACACCATCTCACTCAGTGTAAAAGCCAGAGTCCTGGTAACTGCCCCCAAGGCCACACGCATCCAGCCTTTTGGTAGTGCCTTGACCTCCCTCATCATTCACCCTGTACTCCAGCTAAACTGCCCTATCCTCCTGCTCCTTGAATGGATCCTGCATGTTCCAACCTCAGGTGAGGGCCTTTGCATTTGCCATTTTCTCTCCTGGGACACTTGTTCCCGGGGCTCCCTCTCTCCCCGTCTCAGATCTTTGTTCAGTGTACCATCTCCGGGAGGTCCTCTAAAGTTCTGCAGCAATTCCAATGAGTGGAGGTCTCCACCACGAACCCAATTTTTCAGACACCAGCCGGGTGGCCTATAATTCAACTGAATTCTGACCCTACTGTTACCAAGCCAGGGGTCTACAACAAAGAAGGAGTTTATTCACAGAGCAGCCAAGTGAGGAGATGGCAGAACATGTCTCAGATCCGCCTCTCCAAAGGCAAGGGACTTGGGATATTTATGGGATAAAGAAGCAGGGTGGCCTTAGGCACTGGGATGGGTGGCCCGCCAGAGATGAGAAAAAGATGAGGTAACTGGTGTTCTGCACAGGATATCCAAGTTACATGCTTCTTCATGAGATGCCTGCTCAAAGGTGGAGGCATTAGCAGGATCTGAGGGTGAAGTTTCCAGCCCTCTGATGTCAAAAAGTCATTCACCCAACACTTGTGCAGGCCCAGTTTCAGGGCTGGTGGTCTCAACCAATCTTAAGGAAATTGAGCAGAACCCTACAGGGCTATCCCAGTTGCAGTCCCCTCCAGGTTCCTCAACCTCCTGCCTTAAAAAAAAAAAAAAAATCCACCTTAGTTTCCCTGCCCTCTCAAGTTTCAGAAGAGAGACTCAAGTAATTGATTATTTAAGAAGGGACAAAAGCAGAGAAATTCCCTGGTGGTCTGGCGGTTAGGACTCGCTTTCACTGCCATGTGCCCAGGTTCAATGCCTGGTCAGGGAAGTAAAATCCCACAAGCTGTATGGCGCGGCCTTCCCACCTAAGGAGAAGGGGAGGGCAAAAGCAGGAACTAACAAAGGTTCAATCAGAAGAAAGTAACACACACAAAAAATAAGAAAGTCACACATCCTGCAGACTTCACCCTATATTGTCTATAATCACCACCACCCCCCCTCAAAAAAAAAAAAAAAACGTTGGAGGGTTTGGGGTTTTTGAATACAAGCTACCCATTCTCTTTGCTTGGCCCTGAAATAAACCTTTCGCTGCTCCAAACTTCCAGGTTTCAGGTTTTTTTTTTTCTTCTTTTTTTCTAATTTTATTTTATTTTTAAACTTTACATAATTGTATTAGTTTTGCCAAATATCAAAATGAATCCGCCACAGGTATACATGTGTTCCCCATCCCAAACCCTCCTCCCTCCTCCCTCCCCATACCATCCCTCTGGGCCGTCCCAGTGCACCAGCCCCAAGCATCCAGCATCATGCATCGAACCTGGACTGGCAACTCGTTTCCTACATGATATTTTACATGTTTCATTGCCATTCTCCCAAATCTTCCCACCCTCTCCCTCTCCCACAGAGTCCAGTTTTTTTAGCCTCACTGTGCACTAAACACATAAACTTTTTTTTAGCAATCTGTTTCCTTATCTGCTGTAAGATAAGCTCAAGAATCTCTGTTAGTCACCAGTTTCTGTTAACCAGGTGGGGCTGGATTTCCCTTTCTACAGGGAGATAGCATCAGATTCCACAGGTTAAGGGGTTGGTCCTCCAAGGCTGCCTTCCTTTGCCCTCCCTGCCCCACACCCCCATAAGCAGGTACACTTCAGGGGGCAACCCTGAGCCCAGGCTGTGCTAACCTGTACTTCTGGCCAACTGGCTAGAGAAGATGGGAGTTTTCAACAGAACCCTCCTTGTGTTCAATGAATTTGCTAGAGAGGCTCACAGAACTCAGAAAACATTTTACTTGCTGTTGGACCAAGATATAACTGAGTATGTCACTTGGAAACAGCCAGATGGAAGAGGGGAATAGGGCAAAATATGGGGAAAAGGCATGGAGCATCCAAACTCTCCACCAGACCACCTCCTCAAATCTTTTTAGGTGTTCATCAACCTGCAAGTTCTCCAAACCTCTTCCTCTTGGGTTTTTAATGGAGGATTCATTACACAGGTATGAGTAATTAAGTCACCAGTCATATGTAACTTTGTTCGTAGTGATGCTTTCTAAGGCTCACTTGACTTCACATTCCAGGATGTCTGGCTCTAGGTGAGTGATCACACCATCATGATTATCTTGGTCGTGAAGATCTTTTTTGTACAGTTCTTCTGTGTATTCTTGCCACCTCTTCTTAATATCTTCTGCTTCTGTTAGGTCCATACCATTTCTGTCCTTTATCGAACCCATCTTTGCATGAAATGTTCCCTTGGTATCTTTAATTTTCTTGAAGAGATCTCTAGTCTGTTCCATTCTGTTGTTTTCCTGTATTTCTTTGCATTGATTGCTGAGGAAGGCTTTCTTATCTCTTCTTGCTATTCTTTGGAACTCTGCATTCAGATGCTTATATCTTTCCTTTTCTCCTTTGCTTTTTGCTTCTCTTCTTTTCACAGCTATTTGTAAGGCCTCCTCAGACAGCCATTTTGCTTTTTGGCATTTCTTTTCCATGGGGATGGTCTTGATCCCTGTCTCCTGTACAATGTCAGGAACCTTCATCTATAGTTCAT
Organism: Bos grunniens; assembly: GCF_055505025.1. Classification (NCBI taxonomy): domain Eukaryota; kingdom Metazoa; phylum Chordata; class Mammalia; order Artiodactyla; family Bovidae; genus Bos; species Bos grunniens. The sequence goes on along the minus strand of NC_141175.1, from coordinate 61,496,600 downwards.
CAGGCACTCTATTTCTCAGATCTAGTCCCTTAAATCTATTTCTCACTTCCACTGTATAATCATAAGGGATTTGATTTAGGTCATACCTGAATGGTCTAGTGGTTTTCCCTACTTTCTTTGCCAAAGCCTTTTCTATGCCAAAGCCATTGACATAGACATAGACATTGACATTTATTGTGTGGATCACAATAAACTGGAAAATTCTGAAAGATGGGAATACCAGACCACCTGACCTGCCTCTTGAGAAACCTATATGCAGGTCAGGAAACAACAGTTAGAACTGGACATGGAACAACAGACTGGATCCAAATAGGAAAAGGAGTATGTCAAGGCTGTATATTGTCACCCTGCTTATTAACTTATATGCAGAGTACATCATGAGAAACGCTGGACTGGAAGAAGCACAAGCTGGAATCGAGACTGCCGGGGGAAATATCAATAACCTCAGATATGCAGATGACACCACCCTTATGGCAGAAAGTGAAGAGGAACTAAAAGCCTCTTGATGAAAGTGAAAGAGGAGAGTGAAAAAGTTGGCTTAAAGCTCAACATTCAGAAAACGAAGATCATGGCATCCGGTCCCACCACTTCATGGGAAATAGATGGGGAAACAGTGGAAACGGTGGCTGACTTTATTTTTTTGGGCTCCAAAATCACTGCAGATTGTGACTGCAGCCATGAAATTAAAAGACGCTTACTCCTTGGAAGGAAAGTTATGACCAACCTAGATAGCATATTAAAAAGCAGAGACATTACTTTGCCAACAAAGGTCCGTCTAGTCAAAGCTATGGTTTTTCCTGTGGTCATGTATGGATGTGAGAGTTGGACTGTGAAGAAAGCTGAGCGCCGAAGAATTGATGCTTTTGAAGTGTGGTGTCGGAGAAGACTCTTGAGAGTCCCTTGGACTGCAAGGAGATCCAACCAGTCCATTCTAAAGGAGATCAGTCCTGGGTGTTCTTTGGAAGGAATGATGCTGGGGCTGAAACTCCAGTATTTTGGCCACCTCATGAGAAGAGTTGACTCACTGGAAAAGACTGATGCTGGGAGGTATTGGGGGCAGGAGGAAAAGGGGACGACAGAGGATGAGATGGCTGGATGGTGTCACCGACTCGATGGACGGGAGTCTTGAGTGAACTCCGGGAGTTGGTGATGGACAGGGAGGCCTGGCGTGCTGCGACTCATGGGGTCGCAAAGAGGTGGACACGACTGAGCGACTGAACTGAACTGAACTAACTCCCCCATGGTGACAGGGACCCGAGATGAAAACTCAGCGTCCGTCCTTAGATTCAGAGTGTATGCCCCAGGTAGCGGTCACGGCCTGGGTAACCCAGCTTGAGTAAAGGAGACTTTCAGGTTTCAGAAGAGACTTTCACGGTACAGCTCTTGGAGTGACTTCCACCTTCCCGCCCACTCGGCCACGCGCAGGACCAGCCTCCGGAGCAGCGGAGGAGCGCATGCGCAGATCGAAGGTGCAGCGCGGCTTCAGGGGTCAGGTTCCCCGTCCGAGCACTCAGCAGCAGGCAGCCACAGAGCGCAACCAAGCAGCGAACAGTAGCATGTTGAGGGGTCGCGGCAGCGGAAGCCGCTCGCCACCAGCTCCAATCGGGAGGCTTAGAGAGCGATCGGCGACGGCGAAGTGCCGCCGTCCGGCAAATCTGCATCGCACTCCCAGTATGGCGGAGGTACCGCGATAGTTCCCAGTACTTCCAGGGAATTCCTCACGCAGCCAGGGCAAGCCGGAAACAGATGGGCATCAACTACCCCAGCCGGCCGGAGGCGGAAGCCGCTACGCAGGGCGCCGCCATGACTCTTTGGGTCTGCTGGGAAGGGGATTTCCTACCGAAAGTAGGAGTCAAGGAGGCTGGGCGGGCGCCGCCATGACAACTTGATATCGGAAAAGGCGGGACTATTCTTCCTCATTGATCCTCCTCCAGCATCGGCCTCAGGATGTGAGTAGCTGGATCGCCTACCCCGTACCTACCCCCGTACTCCTCGTCTTCCCCAGTGTTCTGGACTTAGGCCAGGACCCCGAGAAGGATTGACTTCTCTGTTCCCTGAAGATTCGAGCCTCAGGATTCATCTTTGTCCTTCACAGGCCCCAGTTCTCTGCGTGTTCACAGAGCCCTCTCTGAGCGTTTAAATTCCACTCCTCTTTTGGGTCCAGTCTCTTAACACCCCAAACTTTGCCCCTGAAACCCCAGGTCTGGTCACTCACCCTGTATCCCTACCACTCCGAACTTGTCCCAGGAGCTCTAGGACTTTTAATAAGCCTGTCCCTAGAGCTCCATATTCCTCCCCCTGGATCATCTGACTGTACCTGTTGAACTTTTCAGATCTGTCCAGTACTTCAGACTTCACCTATAAGGCCCACACCTCTGATCTCTCTCTGGATTTCCAGACTGTGTTCCTGAGGGTGGGAAAAGCTCAATTGTAGAACCCTCCAGATTTACCCCAGAGCCCCGGCCCTCACCCAGGGCCTCCAGGTCATGCTCCTAGGACCCTGAGACCTCCCCCAGAACCTCCAAATACGCACCAGGGCTTCAGGTCTCACTTTCAGTACCCGTGTCTTCAGGCCTCATCTCTAAAACCTTCTGGTCAAGAGACCCTTCCCCAGAACCCAAGAGGTCACCCATTTGGACCTCTAAACCTCACTTTTAGGGCCTTCAAACTCATTTAGGGCTCCCAGGTTCTCTCAGAGAATTCTAGGTGTTAGTCCTAAGGCCCTAAGACTTTTCTGCATGCTGGGACTCCCAAGACCCTTCTTCCAGGAACCTTAAAACCTGCCTTAGATAATCAGACTTTTTTTTCCAGGGCCTTCACTATCTCCCCAGAAGCTTCCAGCCTGCTCCACAATCCCCAAGGCTCATGCTTAATTCTCTACTCCCTGGCCCTTTTCCAGGATTCTTCAAACTTTCAGACTTACCCAAGACCCCAGTCCCACTCCTGACTCTGATCAGAACTACCTCCCTTTTTAAAAAAGCGTTTCTTGTTTATTGTTTATTAACGTAGGAAAGGTCACAAACAAGCAGAACCATCTTTTTGATGTGACAGTAAGAACATGTAGTGTTGTTTCTTTTCTGAAAGTCTTTAAGAACAGAATTTTAAATTTTAGTTTAGGTTTAGAAATGATCTTGGTTTTTCTTTCCTAATGGTAATAGCTAAAAGCAGTGTACAAATATGAATACTTGAACAGTAAAAGTATAGGCAGTTTTTTCAGTTGTTCTGTCGTGTCTTAATCTTTTCATTGGATGCATTGGTATAAGCAGATGCTTTTAAAAAACAAGAGCCATAAATAGCTTGTCTTCTAAAGTATCTAAAATGGGATGGTACACACATACACTTTCCTTCATTCAACAAATGATTTTTGAACACTCAATATACTGAACACTGCTATATGCACTGGGGGTACAGCCGTGAACAAAATGGGCCAAGTGCCTGCCCCTGAGTGCTCCCTTTCTTGCCTTCTGCCTGGACTGTTCCTAGTGTATCATGTCCCACAGGCAGGCGGCCCTGGAGATCACTGCTCGCTACTGCGGCCGGGAGCTGGAGCAGTATGGCCAGTGTGTGGCAGCCAAACCGGAGTCATGGCAGCGAGACTGTCACCACCTTAAGATGAGCATTGCCCAGTGCACATCCGCCCAGTGAGTGTGGGCAAGTACGGGACAGTGGGGGTGGGCAGCGGAGTGGAAGTCTCCCTGGCTTGAAATACCCTGCGTCCCGCAGCCCAATCATCCGTCAGATCCGCCAGGCCTGTTCGGAGCCTTTCAAGGCCTTTGAGGAATGTCTTCGACAGAATGAGGCCGCCATGGGCAACTGTGCGGAGCATGTGCGCCGATTCCTGCAGTGTGCAGAGCAGGTACAGCCGACACATAGACCCTCCACCTTGGAGGTAAGATGGGGCTCAGCAGTTCATCCCACCCTGTCATCCTTCTGGTTGCTCAAAGACCAGGGAGTCACCCTCAGCCCCACACAGAGCTTCACCATGTATCCTGACCCCAGGACATCGGGACACAGTCCTCTCTCACCCCTTCCATAGCCCCTGCTTTAGTCCAGCCACCTCCACCACCAGGAGACCTGCCTCAGCCTTCTCCCTGGTCTCCCTGAATCCCCTCTTACCTTTCTAAAGATTTTTTTTTTTTTTTTTGAGGTTTTGGCTGTGGTGGTTGCTTCTCTTGTTGCCTTGTTGCAGAGCACAGGCTCTAGATGTTCGGACTTCAGTAGTTGCAGCGCATGGGCTCAGTAGTTGTGGCTCCCAGGCTCTAGAGCACAGGCTCAGTAGTTGTGGCCCACAGGCTTTGTTGCATCTTCCTGGATCAGGGATCAAGCTGGTGTTCCTCGCATTGCAAGGCAGTTTCTCAACCACTGAACCATCAGGGAAGCCCCCCCTCTTACTTTGTCTCCATGCAGTGGCCAGAGATAACATTTAGGAACTGAAAACTGATCACATTACATCTTTGTCTAAAGTTCTTCAGCAGCTTCTGATCCACATTGAGAACAGAATCCCAGCTTTCTGCTGGTTCTCTGTGTTCTTTTCCAGGCTGACCCGATCTGCCTCCTCCCTTACCCACGTCCCCTCTCTCCTCCTCACTGCCTCTCAGCTCTGCAGGGATGGGGCAAAAAAAAAAAAAATCATAACTGGTTTTAATGTAAAAAGTACATAAGCAGATGCACAATATATCTATGGTATTAAAATGTCATGGATGGGTGCAGTTTTTGGTTTTTTTGGAATGTTCAAAAAGACTCCTTGGGGCGGGGAGGCAGTAATTTTAAAAAAAGAAAAGTTGAGAAATGCTGGTTTAGATATTTACTGTCCTCCACTGTACTGTGAGCTCTGAAGGTGAAAGTCAGATCTTTCACCAGTTCCCTCTCAATCCCCCTTCATTTGCCCCCCTCTCTCAGTTCTTGGGGCGCCATCTTCTCTTCTCCAGCCCAGAAGAGAAGCTCTTGGGCCTCCATGCTCTGTCTTAGCTCTTTCAATCCATTCTCTGTGATGGTCCCAGGGTGATTCCAGAGGAAATCTGATAATGTACTGCTTTATTTAGAAACCTTTTCATGGGGAAGTGGGAAGGAGGCTCAAGAAGAAGGGCATATAGGTATATATATAGCTGATTCACTTTGTTGTATAACAGAAACTAACACAACATTGTAAAGCAATTACACTTCAGTAATAAAATGAAAAAAAGAAACTTTTTCATGGTGCTTATGTTGACCAGGTCTGGTCTACCCCTCTTCCCCGACTCTGGGACAGCCTCCAGGGCCCTGCAGGATGTGGCCTCTGACCTTCCCACTCCCCATATCCTCCTCAAGCCCTGCGTTCCCACCCCAGAGAACGTGCAGTTATTCAAATGCCCATTAAACTTGCCTGCTGCTAAGCTTCTGTCTCACTATTTCTGCCTGGACTGCCCTTTCCTACTCCATCTGACTCATTCCATTTCCAGCTTAGATGTCCCCTCCCTCAGGAAACCTCCCCTTGTGGCCTATCTCCCTGCTCCCAGGATCCCTGAGCTCCTTCCACTATGGCTTATATTTTTCCCCTTGTAACTGCTTTCTTCCTATTGCCAGTTTCAGAGGAGTTCTTGGCTAAAGACTAGGGAGCTGCCCTTATACCAGATCCTGTAGTCAGTGGGTTTTTTTCATAAGGCAGAGATGAGTTCAAATCCCAATTGAGTCATCTGTGAGACAGACTTAATTCTTTCCAAAAAATATTCATTAAGGATTGCATACTATTTATACTGCTGCTGCTGCTACTGCTTCTAAGTCGCTTCAGTCGTGTCCAACTCTGTGCAACCCCATCGACGGCAGCCCACCAGGCTTCCCCATCCCCGGGATTCTCCAGGCAAGAACACAGGAGTGGGTTGCCATTTCCTTCTCCAGTGCATGAAAGTGAAAAGTGAAAGTGAAGTCCCTCAGTCATGTCTGACTCTTAGCAACTCCATGGACTACAGCCTACCAGGCTCCTCCACCCATGGGATTTTCCAGGCAAGAGTACTGTTAATCATATGTTGGTGACGTTTCTTTCAAGTTATTGGGAAAGACCTCATCTTCCCATCTCAGGGCCAGTTCCTCCCTCCCTCCCTCCCTCCCTGAGTGGGCAACCAAGCCTCACCCTTGTCTTCCTGTGGTCACCCCTGCCCTGGTCCTCAAGTCTACTCTCCCCTTGAAGCCAAACAAGCTTTTTATTTATTTGTTTTTTAAATTATTATTAAAGTATAATTGATTTACAGTGTTATGTTAGTTTCTGCTGTGCAGCAAAGTAAATCTGTTATACATTAATATATCCACTCTTTTTTAGATTCTTTTCTCATATAGGTCATCATAGAGTATTGAACAGAGTTCTTTGTGCTATGCAGTAGGTTATCTGTTCAATATATATATATGTATTGAATATATATATATATATATATATATATATATAGGCTTCCCTAGTGGCTCAGACAGTAAAGAATCTGCCTGCAATGCAGGAGACACAGACAGAGGTTCAATCCCTGGTTGAAAAGATCCCCTGGAGGAGGGAATGGCAACCCACTCCAAAAGCCTTAGCTGGAGAATTCCATGGACAGAGGAGCCAGTCTATGGACTATCACTGATTTTTTCGTGTATGTGTATATATGTGTGTGTATATATATATACACACACACACACAATCTGTTTTATTTCAATTTATCCCCCACTTCCCCTTTTCTCTTAGTAACTGTAAGTTTGTTTTCTACATCTGTGAGTCTATTTCTGTTCTGTAAATAAGTTCATTTGTACCATTTTTTAGATTCCACACATAAGCGATATCCAGAGGAGCTTTTAAAAACAGAAATTGGGTCACATCTGCTCCTTTAAAGCCAGGTGGTTCTCCAGTGCACTCAAAGTAATTAACCCCACACCCAGCTCCTCCTCAGTGTCCTCTCTTTCCCTGTTTTAACATCCCAATTTTAGCTTTTCCTCTTTGAGGGGGGCATTGAGATTCAGGCCTCCTGTATCCTCTGGTCTCCAAAATAGCAAACGCACAGGCTCATTTAGTGTAACATAGTATAAAGACATCTCGTATTAGCTTAGCTGACCGCATAAAGTACTACTTGTACCACCATACACACACACCACACACCTCTCCTCTTCACCCTGATGTAGTTATTTTGTCTTTCCTTTCCTTTTTCTGTTTTTCTTGTCTGAGAGGCATGTGGAATCTTAGTTCCCTGACTCGGGATCTAACCCGTACCCCCTGCAGTGGAAGCTGGGAGTGCAGACTCTTAACCACTGGACCACCAGGGAAGTCCGTAGTTTTCTTCATGGGATTTATCAGCTAACGAATTTTTGTTCACTTGTTATCTGTCCCTCCCTAGAGTCAGAGATGTGTGTCTGTGTCCACTGCTGGGTCCCTGGAACCTGTCACAATCCTGTATGTACACAGCAGGTCCTCTGTAAACCCAACAGAGCGCTGCATTTCTGACCCCAGTAGTGACAATCCCCTGCTCCCGAGGTGTTCACATGAAGACAGCTGAGGTCATCACCTGATGCCCTTTCCCTCCAGTCTGAGCTCTGCCAGGGCAGCCTCTGCTGTGTCTACACAGTCTCCCCAGCATGGTCCCAGGGCCAGCCAGGCACACAAGAGGTGCTGGTAGACTCTGATGTGTTTTTTTCCTCAGGCACACCCACTTCCTGCCTCCTGAGGACCCTTCGGATTGTAGGAAAACTGGACATGAGTGATTGGCCACAGGATGTCCCCTCCCCTGAAGAATGGCCAGGTGGAGTGCTGAGGGCCCTGGATGTGGGCCTGGCTTCCCTGGACATCAAGATTCACAATAAAGACTGTATAAAGACTGTATACCAGGCTTGAGTCCTGCCTTCAGCACCTGAGGGGGTCCCATTTCCCCACCTTAACCGAGTGTACCAAAGGGGTCTTGGGGCACCAGCCAAGCCATGCCAACTGTTCACCAGGGTTAAGACGACCCCTCTTCTGTCCTTAGCTCTGCCAACATCCGTTTCCTGGTTCCTGCTGCATGGATGTGGAGAAGAGCTCTCTCTCCCTTTAGCTCTAGCATTTACCAAGTCTTCACTGAGTGTTTCCTTGAGGCTTTGGGGGCAATAAATAACAGACCTCCTTGCCGCCTGAATTCAGAACCAGCTGGGTGATAGACACGGGGCATGAGGCAGTGTAGGTGAAAATACTTGCTTTTGTATTGAAAACATCTGCATTGAAGGATGTGGCTTAGGGTTTGCCGCCCTGGACTTCTCTTCTGTCATGGTTTCCATCCTTCCAGGGTTTAACCCTGGTTTCCTTGGTGGCTCAGTGGTAAAGAATCCTGCCAATGTAGGAGACGCTGGTTCAGTCCCTGGGTCAGGAAGATTCCTTGGAGAAGGAAATGGCAACCCAACTCCAGTATTCTTGCCTGGAAAATCCGATGGACAGAGGAGCCTGGTAGGCTACAGTCCGTTGAGTCTCAAAAGAGTTAAAATTCGACTGAGCTATTAACAACAACGAAGGGTCTAACAGAGAGAATTTGAATGCAGGTAGTATTTGGGGGGCGTGATTCCAGGAACACCAGTAGGGAGTAGACAGAGAGGAAGGTGCATCATCAAGCCAATTATTCCTGAGGCTCTGTCCCACCTGGGACTTCTGGGAGACAGCAAAGAACATCCCTCAGTTTCCCCTTCCCAGGGGCAAGGAATTCAGGATGTATGTACACCAGCTCCCTATCTGACATTGAGGGATGTTTCCACAGGCGTTGATTGCCCTGTATGTAGCCAGGTGCCCTCCCACCAGCAGAAGAACCCTGAGCAGAGGGCAGCAGGGAATGAAGTGAGCAGCCTTCAGCACACAGGATGAGTATGCTCAGGGGATGGGTAGGTGCCAGCTGTGGCTACTGCAGCTTCTTCGTCTTTATTTTCAGGATCACAGCCTCCACTGGCACAGTTGGTTGATCCATCTTCCTGCAGAGGCAAGTCCTAAAGGGCAGAGGGTGGATGGGCAGGTGTGCAGGAGAGAGCAAGTCCAGAGCCTGCACCCAGCTTCACTATTCAGATAAGTTGTTCCTCTTTTGAGGGGACTCATGTCGCAGTGCTGACCAGATCCTAAAGCTTGCACTCTGGCTTGGAAAAATGAGCCGGGAGTCTCTCCAGGGGATTTGATTCCTAAAACAAAGGGCGTTGTTAGTTCGCTTAGGAGCCAGGGTGGAAGTCCTATGCAGCCAAGGTTGACGCCATGAGACCCAGACAAGAAAACCCAGGTAGTGGAGAGTGAATTGTTCTCCCTTCCTGTGGTTCCTGAAAGGGTGGTGTGGGTCTCGGTGGCTCTCTGTGCCCAGCTTCAGTTTCCCTGGGCTGTGGGTTGAGCCCTCAGATTTCTGTGTATGTTTTCAGCTTAGCCCTCTCTACTTGAGTAAGCTGCTGTGGGGTTCTCTCCAAGTGACTAAAAGAAGTGGTAAGAACGAACAACGTGGAGGTGGAGACTGTTTTAGAATATCTCTAAGGGGCCTCTCTTTTAACAGGCTGGACCAGCTTCCTAATAGGTGGGTCTCAGGGTTCCTGGAGAAGGAGATGGCAACCCACTCCAGTATTCTTTCCTGGAAAATCCCATGGATGGAGGAGTCTGGTGGGCTACAATCCATTGGGTTGGAAAGAGTTGAAAACGACTAAGCAACTAACACTTTACTTTTATTCAGGGGTCCAAGAGAGCAAAAAAAAAGTTCCCCGCCTTTACCACATTCTATTAGTCAAATGAGTCATGAGGCCAACCCAGGTTAAAGGCGCAGGGAGAAGGAAGACTGCCTCTTGATGGCATTTGCCTGCAAATAATTTTTGCCTATATTTGCCCACAGAAACTTCACAGTTTCTATTCCTGTGTCTGTTTGGGTAAAATATATTTTCTAGGAATTTTTCACATGATCTGAATTTTTAAATTGTTATTAATTTGTTTTTAATATCCTCATTATCTTTTTAAGGTCTAATCAAATCTGTAACAAAAGGCCCCTTTTCATTTCCTTTTTTTTTTTTTTGGCTACACTGCCTGGCCATTGGATCTTAGTTCCCACCTGGGCTCTGGGTAAGATTTTTTTTTTTTTTGATGTGGACCATTTTTAAAGTAATTGTTACAATATTGCTTCTGTTTAGCCAAGATGCAGCTGGAACCCACTAAGTGTGGGTTGAACCCATATCCCCTGCGCTGGAAGGCAAAGTCTTAACCCCTGCACTACCAGGGACGTCCCCTTTCTCATTTCTGATGTTGGTTATTTGTGCCCTCTTCCTTTTTTTCTTTGTCAGTCCTGACAGGAATGTATCTATTATTAATCTTTTCACAGAATCTACTCTTGGGTTTGTTGCTGCCCACTTTCTATATTTGTTTTTAATTTAAATCTCTTCTTTATTGTTAAATCCTTTTTTTCTTGGATTTGATTTTGTTTTCTACTTTTTAAATGTTTAGCTCACTGATTTGCAGCCTTTTCCATTTTCTAATATACACACTTAACTTTCCTCAAAGCACAGCTATTTTGCTTTTTTCACTGATCTCAGATCACTTACATGTTTAAAATTATGTTTTTAAATTTCTAAACATACAGAGATTTTTCTAGATACCTTGTCTAATTGCAGTTGAGCTGGGAACACATTTTATATGATTTCAGTCTTTGGAAAGATGTTGAGACTTTATGGCTTGGCATATGGTCTGTTTTTGTTATGTGCCATATGTGCTTGAATCATAATCCTGGGTTCATGATGCATTAGCTTAGCTTGGATTCCCCCAGAAACAAACTTTGGGACAAGGATTTGGGATATGATCCCAGAAAGCACTGAAAGGAGTATGGGAAATGAAACAGGGATGGGAAGGCAGCTCATCAGAGGTGCATTAGCAAGCAAGTTACCACCGTGGACAACAGCTTCATCCTCTTGGAAATCTGGGAAGCGGTGGAAATAGGTTTCCCACTCGAGTGGTGAGGGTGTCTGTACACTGACCCCCACCATTTATTTGATTGAGGGCTGCTTAAGGGGATGGACGTGAGTCTGAGTGAACTCCGGGAGTTGGTGATGGACAGGGAGGCCTGGCGTGCTGCAATTCATGGGGTCGCAAAAAGTCGGACACGACTGAGCGACTGAACTGAACTAAGGAGATGGGCTTTGTTTTTATTTTTATCTTAGTTTGACCTGCGGAATCTTAGTTCCCCCAATCGGGTGGAACCCATGGCTCCTGCAATGAAGTGTGGAGTCTTAAACCACTGGGCCACCAGCGAAGTCCCAAGGGTTGGGTTTTTAATTTCCTGCCACTTCCTGCTTGCCACACACTTGGTTGGGGTGAGCTCTGTAGAAAGTTCTCCACCAAAGAGCTGCTGTCTTGGCTGCTTCACCCACTGAGTTCTCTTCAGTGGTCTCCACCTTGTGACCATTCACTTCTGTGGCCACAGCTGCTATTGTTCCTGTCTCATGGCTGCCTCATCAGCAGCCACCAGTATCCTGACCACTTTTGCTGCCTGTCACTCCTGATGCCATCACCACATCACACTACAGCCACTGTTGGTGGGAGTATTGAGATAGTAAGAATGCCTTCAAAATGCTTGACTCAGTTCACAAGGAACAGCTATAGTCAACCCAGGAGGCCAATGAGAAATGGTGGGCATGAAGTGGGTAAGAACTGGGAAGAGTGTGGGGAAGGGCAGGCATGGATGCTGAAATGGTTGAGTGAGCTGACAACGCTCAGAATTCTGAGGAGGCAGAATTCCAGTCGAAGTGTGAAGGTGATGAGGTAGGAGTATGTGAACCAGGAAGCAGCATCTTCAATGAGCAGCATCTTCAAGGATCATTATTTTCATCTTTGATGGTTGAACTGAGCATTTTGTACTTGTCACTGAACATACTTAGTTGATAATCATTCACTATGTGAATGATAATAAACAGTTTAGTCAGCATTTATCTTCAAAGGATAAATACCTCATTTATACCATCAAAAACTTTCAGGCAGAATGTGTGCAAATAGAAGCCAGATCTCTCAAGAAATGGACAGTCTTGAAGGAAAGCAAGCTAGCTTTTATCATAAAATGTGCTGCTTTTCAAAAAAGTTCTGTTGCCACATCCTAGACCAGTTTAATCAGAATCTCTTGGGGAAAGACCCAGACATTGATTTTTTTTCTTTTTCTTTTATTTTTTTGGCTTCAAGGCATGTGGGATTTTAGTTCCCCAACCAGGGATCAAACCCATACCGCAAGCATTGAAAGCCTGGAGTCTTAACCACTGGACTGCCAGGAAAGTCCCTAAATACCAATTTCAAAATTGATTTCAATATGCAATCAAGAACCACTGCTTTGGTGGAATTCCTAATTTTTGATGGACTACATTTTATGACACTAATTTGGAAATAAGGTTCTGAAAGTTTTTGACCCTATTCTGAAGCCCCTGATAAAACAGAATTTGCAGATTCTGGGAGCCTATGAGTGTCACAATATATATTTTTAACTGTATTTTTGGCTGTGCTGGGTCTTCGTTGCTGTGTGGGTATTCTCTAGTTGCAGTGAGTCGGGGGATACTCTCTAGTTGTGGTGAACAGGCTTCTCTTGTTTCGGAGTATGGGCTCTAGAGCACTCGGACTTCAGTAGTTGCAGCATGTGGATTCAATAGTTGAGGCTCTCAGGCTCTAGAGCACAGGCTCCATAGTTGTGGCACACGGGCTTAATTGCGCCACAACGTGGGATCTTCCCGGATCAGGGATCGGACCCGTGTATCCTGCATTGACAGGCAGATTCTTTATCACTGAGCCACCAGGGAAGCCCACGATAGTATTTCTTTTTAACACAGTGAATATTTACCAGTGAGGTGGTGACATAGAAATAAGGTCAGATTCAAATAACTTAACATCCTTTCCTCCTCCTCTGATGGGCCAGAAATTATGGGATGCAAGGTGTGTCAGTTCAACCAGTCAAAAGGAAAGGGTGTCACTCTAAAAAGCATTAAGCAGTAATAAAGTGTCAAGAACATAGACAAGTTTGTGCAATAAGGGGAACCCACCCTCCTGAGTCTCCCAAGGGCCAAGGCCTGGACACCGTCTCTGGCCTGTGCTGGCTGCCAAGCATGGGTAGATAGCCCCAAGGCAAAATCTCTGACTTCCCAGTAAGACAACATTGAGGATAAAGTAGTAACTGTGATGCAGCAGTGTGAGGTGCTGGCAAGGAAAAGGGGGAAATGCAGATGGGAAAAATGAAGAAAAAGAGCAACTCCAAAGAGTCTGTTCCTGGCAGTGTGCAAGCCACAGGAAACCTGGTCCAGGGAAGCATGTATGTTCTCAGCATATAGAAATGCGAGACTTTAAAAAAGAAGACGGCAAATAAAATAGTACTAATTGAAGTAGATATAGGACCTGCCTCATGGCACAGTGGATAAGAATTGTCATGCGAAGGCAGGGGATACGAATTTGATCCCTGGTTCAGGAAAATCCATCATGCTGCAGGGCAGCTAAGCCCATGCACCACAGCTACTGAAGCCCCTGTGCCCCGCAATAAGAGAAGCCATGGCATAACAACGAAGAGTAGCCCCCATGTACAGCAACGAAGACCCAGCACAGCCAAAAGTAAATATTTTTTTAAAGTAGATGTATAACCTATACAGAATAATGACCTATTTCTTCCTGTCTGATGGTACAGTATTTAATAGTTTTTGCTTTTTCTGTTTCCTTTTCCAGTAATAATTCTGTAAACTGCCTGTAGTCTTCAGGGTGTCTTGTTTTCTTTCATTTATTGGTAAAACAGAATCCTCAAGATTCCATTTTCAAAGCTTTTGTTGAGAGAATGTTTAGCTTGATGTCATCACATTGGCCTGACACAAGGAATCAGTGTGATGTGGGCCTGTTGAGAGTAGAGTTTCGAGGCAAAGTGAATTTTATGTAATAGAAAAGTAAAAAAAAAAAAAAAAAATTCTCATTTAATTCTTAACATTTTGAGGAAGTGGCAAAATGACAAAATTGTGCATTATGAAATCCTCAATATCACAGGGAAGTAATCACATCTCTTTTTAGCAAAATATGTCCAGGATGCTTAGCAGGTTAACATCTTTTCATTTTCTTTGGTAAAGAGTTTATACACTGAATGGGATTTGCCAAAATTTACAATTGCATTTTCTGCCAAATATGCAGATAAATAAACAAAGTCTTGGTAGCTCAGTTGGTAAAGAATCCACCTGCAGTGCAGGAAACTGGGTTCGATCCCTGGCTTGGGAAGATCCCCTGAAGGAGGAAATGGCAACCCACTCCAGTATTCTTGCTTGGAGCATCCCATGGACAGAGGAGCCTAGTGAGCTATAGTCCATGGGGTCACAAGAGCTGGACCTGACTTAGCAACCAAACCACCACCACCAGTTTGTATTTAAATAAGAGATCAGCAATCTTTTGTCTTCTGCAATTTCAAGGCAACCTTGGTAGAAATTTAAGAGATTATTTGAAACTCCAGTTTTCAAATCAAAGAATCTAATCAGTAGGGGAGCATTTGCTGTGGCTGCCATGCCTTGGCCGAGTCTGTGTGCAACGTGGGATCATTGGGGAGAGCTGCTGGAATCAGTTTTGCACTGTAAGGATCCAACACATCTGTTATGCTCTAGCATTTCCCCTTTTGTTCGCCCACAAGATATTTTAGTTGCAGTATCTGAATGAGGAAATGTAATTCTTCTCAGTTTCATAGAACAGCCAAGGGAACAATGCACTAACTGTGCTTGTTTGTGTCAATTCAGTGGCTGCTGTTTTCAGCTGAGCTTTGGTGTCTTTTGGGGAGAAAAACCAATGCACTTTTGCTAGATTTAGAAGAACTTGCCTATCTCATCCTGAACTTGTGAGTTTCAATTTCCACATGTGCTTTCAGATACTCTTTTCCACCATGTGCAATCCCAGACTCTTTTCTGTACAGTGTACAGTCTGATCTATTTTGATTACTCACTTTCCTAATTCAGTTATATGTGTCCTTCCATTTGTGCATCGTGCTCAGTCACGTCCGACACTTTGTGATCCCGTGGACTGTAGCCCCCCAGGCTCCTCTGTCCATGGGATTCCCCAGACAAGAATACTGGAATGAATGGGTTGCCATTTCCTTCTCCAGAGAATCTTCCCAAACCAGGGATTGAACCTGTGTCTCCTGTGTTGGTAGGTGGATTCTTTACCACTGAGCCACCTCAGAAGCCCACATAAACATTTAGTCTGTATTTTAGGTGCTATTTGGATCATGCTGGCATTGTTGGTTTGTTTGTTTGTTTGTTTTGGCTATGCTGTGCAGCACACGGGATCTTAGTTCCTGGATCAGGGATTGACCCCACGCTCCCTGCAGTGGAAGAGAGGAGTCTTAAACACTGGACCACCAGGGAAGTCCATGGCATTGGTATTATAATCATTCTCATTTTCATTATCCTAACTCCTAGGAAACAAAGTCACTATATTCACAATGTTAAAAATTAAACCATCACTGTCCCAGTGCAAAGCACAACAGTTAATCTGCAAAGACAAACTGTTCACATGCAACTGCAGTGTACTGAAGTTACACATTGAAGCTGCATTAGAGTGAGGCAGCAAAGGAGGATTCATTACTCTGAGTCACAAATTATAGATTGGGGGAGAAATAGCAACAGCAACAGTGGCAGGGAATTTGGTTGTGGTCCAGTGGTTAGGTCTCCGTGCTTCCACTTCAGGGGGCAGTCTGCACTCAGGCATCTCTCTGAAACTCCAGACTTGCTTATCCATTGCCTACCCATGTTTCTGTTTTATGTCTTAACATCTCAGTATTACAGTGTTCAGAGCTGAACCTTTGGCTCTGCTCCTAAAACTGCTCCACTCCTGCTTTTCCTAAATCAGGCAGATCCATTCTTCCAGCCACTCAGGTCAAAGGCCTTGGGAGCCTCCTTGACCCTGCTTTTCTCTCACACCCAGTATCCAATGTGTTTGGAAATCTTATGGACTCCTTCCTCAAAATATATCCACAATCCCACTACCTCTCAGCATCTCCTGTTCCCAAATCCAGCAGAGCCACCATCCCTCAAAGCTGGATTTCCTTGTCCCTTCTACTCCAGTTTCTCCTTCCTCCTACCCTGAGTATGTTCTTAATACAATGGCCAGAGGGATCCTTTTATTGTTTACATTTTTTGGCTGTGCCATGCGGCATGCAGGGTCTTAGTCCCCCAACCAGGGACCTAACCTGTGGCCCCTGCATTGGAAGTCTTAACCACTGGACTGCCAGAGAAGTCCCCAAAGGGGATCGTTTAAACATGTAAGTCAGAATATCTGTCACCTCTCCATCTAAAACTGCAAATGTACATCATCTCAGAGCAAAAACCAAAATCCACAGAGTAGCCTCCGAAGCCCTGGGCCATCTGGGCACCCTTCTCCTCACTCACTCCTGACCTCATTTCCTGCCAAGTTCCCAGCCACAAGGTCTCTTTCCTGCTCTTGGACCGCTCTAGGCGTGGCCCTGCCTCAGGGCCTTTACTTCATTGTTTTGCTGGGAACCTTCACAGAGAAACACATGACTGTCACCTCTAAGTCTCTTCTCAAATGTCACCTTCTTACCACCCTACTTAGCATGGACACCACCTCTTGCCTTGTGCTTCAGATAACCAGCTCTTTTCCCTTTATCACCTCTTCATGTGTTTGTGCATGTGTGTGCGTGTGCTCAGTTGCTTCAGTTGTGTCCAATTCTTTGGACCATAGCACTCCAGGCGCCTCTGCCCATGGGATTTCCCAGGCAAGAATACTGGAGGGGTTTGCCATTTTCTCCTCCAAGCGATCTTCCCAACCCAGGGATTGAACTCACATCTCTTATGTCTTCTGAGTAGCAGACAGATTCTTTACTGCTGAGCCAATGGAGAAGCCCTATTACCTCTTCACCTACCTTACTTATTAGTGTTATTGCGTATTCTCTGTCTCTCCCACTTGAACAGGAAGGAATCTTTGTCTTATCTGTTCACTGGTATATCGAAAGGTTTGAGAATAATGTCTGGTAGATCCTCAGTAGATATTTTGGTGTTTTTTTTTTTTTTTTTTAATATTTATTTGTTTTTAGCTGTGCTGGATCTTTGTTGCTGCAAGAGACTTTCTCTAGTTGCTGAGAGCAGGGACTACTCTCTAGTTGCGGTGCTCCGGCTTCTCATTGCAGTGACTTCTCTTGTCTAAAGCACAGGCTTTAGGCACTCAGGCTTCAGTAACTGCAGCTCATAGGCTCAGTAGTTGCAGTGCATGGACTTAGTTGCCCTGCAGCATATGGGATCTTCTCAGACCAGGAATCAAACCTGTGTCCCCTGCATTGCAGGTGGATTTTTAAGCACTGGACCACCAGAAAAACCCATCAGATCAGATCAGATCCATCGCTCAGTCATGTCCGACTCTTTGCGACCCCATGAATCGCAGCACGCCAGGCCTCCCTGCCCATCACCAACTCCCACAATTCACTGAGACTCACGTCCATCGAGTCAGTGATGTCATCCAGCCATCTCATCCTTTGTCGTCCCCTTCTCCTCCTGCCCCCAATCCCTCCCAGCATCAGAGTCTTTTCCAATGAGTCAACTCTTCGCATGAGGTGGCCAAAGGACTGGAGTTTCAGCTTCAGCATCATTCCTTCCAAAGAAATCCCAGGGCTGATGTCCTTCAGAATGGACTGGTTGGATCTCCTTGCGTCACCAGTTCCATATTGGTTAGGGCATGCGAGACTCCACAGGCCTTGCAGTGTGGCCAAAATTAAAATTAAATATATATATACACATATACATACATATATGCTGCTGCTGCTGCTAAGTCGCTTTAGTCATATCCGACTCTGTGCGACCCCATGGACAGCAGCCCACCAGGCTCCCCTGTCCCTGAGACTCTCCAGGCAAGAACACTGGAGTGGGTTGCCATTTCCTTCTCCAATGCATGAAAGTGAAAAGTGAAAGTGAAGTCGCTCAGTTGTGTCCAACTCCCAGCGACCCCATGGACTGCAGCCCACTAGGCTCCTTCATCCATGGGAGTTTCCAGGCAAGAGTACTGAAGTGGGGTGCCATTGCCTTCTCCAATATATATATATATATATATATATATATATATATATATTTAATTTTAATTTTGGCCACACTGCAAGGCCTGTGGAGTCTCGCATGCCCTAACCAATATGGAACTGGTGACCTCTTCTATGGAAGCTTGGAGCCCTAACCACTGGACCATCAGGGAAGTCCCTCAATAAATATTTTAGAATAAATGAAGGAGGTGATCACCACCCTTTGATCACCTCCTTTGTTCAGGAATAGGATGCCCAGATGGTGCAGGGCTTCAGAGACTACTCTAAGGACTTCAGCCTGAGAAATATGGCCAGCATTGTCTTGGTGAGGCACAGGGCCCCAGAGTGGTGGTGGAGTGGTGAGCTGAAGTCTCAGGGCCCAGTGTTTGACCACTGTTCTCCCTCACCTCTGCTCTAAATGGCTCCAGCCGGTTTTTCAAGGTTGCACCATCATCTAGGGAAAAAGGATCATTGGAGGTGCAATTATCAGCTTACCTCAGAAGACAGCCATGTCCCTCAAAGTTGCTCAGATATATAGGGCAGGGGGCAGGAGGCTGTGCTAGGTCAGGTGGTGGGGAATACCCTCTGAGAAGTTCACATTTGAGCAAAGACTTGGTTCCAGGTCCAGGGCATGGGATCCACTCCCAGGAAAGAGAGAGGGGAGGGGACAACAATGAGAGATGGTAAAATTCTTTTTTAAACATTAATGTATCCATAATCCCTTTTTAAATAATCATTTTTATTTATTTATTTGGCTACAGCAGGTCTTAGTTGCAGCGTTCTTTGTTGTGATATGTGAACTTTTAGTTGTAGTATGTGGGATCTAGTTCCCTGACCAAGGATCCCACCTGGGACTCCTGATTGGAAGTGTGGAGGCTTAACCGCTGGACCACCAGGGAAGTCCCCTGGTAAAAGTTTATTTCTCTGCTCAACCTAATGCCCTTGGGCTCGGAGAGCTCCTCACTTGAACTTCTGCACAGGTCAGGCAGATGAAGGAAGAGAGAGAGAGAGGAACTTGATCACGGGGAGGGTTTTTAGAAGCCAGATGTGCAAGTGCTGGTGTATATCTTTACTGCCACTAACCAGGACTCAGCCTCACCTCATGGTAAGGGATGCAGGGAAATGTGGCCTACTTGTCTGTCCTGGAGGCAAAGCAAGTGAGCACTCAGTATTGTCTTTGCCACAAAGGTACCCTGCACAATTTGTGGACAATGCACAGGGCTATAGAATAGGTACAGTACTAGGAACACACTGGTGTGGAAGGGAGAGGTGTGTGGCCTGGAACAGCCTTTCTGGAAAGCAATGTGGAAGTATCTTGTTCCATTTGTAAGCATTTATGCTACAGAATCTTGAGTATACACAGACTTACCTGGTGGTCCAGTGGTTAATTCTCTGTGCTTCCGATGCAGGAGATGTGGGTTCAGTCCCTGGTCAGAGAACTAAGATCGATCCCACATGCTGTGCAATACAGCCAAAAATGGGGGGAAAAAAATCATGAGTGTACACATGTGAATGTACAAGAACACATCTTGAAATCTAATTCACAATAATAAAAACTTGAAAACATTGGACAAAAAATGGGATGCATATAATTTAAAAACAAAGACAGGGACTTCCCCAGTGGTCCAGTGGTTAACACTCTGCACTTCCATTGCAGGGGGCACAGATTCCATCTGTGGTCAGGGAACTCACATCCTACATGCCATGTAGCATGACCAAAAATAAATTAATAAATAAAAAAGAAGAGAGATCTCCTTATATTGTTATCTGAAAAGATGTCCAATAAAATGCAAATTGTACTATAATTATAGTATGATCTCAAGAAGAATATTTACATATTAATTTTAAATACACATAATACAAAAACTTGAAGGGTAGAAAAAGCTATCTACTGAAAAATCTCCCTTTAACCCTTGCTTCATCAAGTTCATTTCCTTAGAGGAAACGTATGCTACCAGTTTCTTGTGTATCTTTCAAGAGGCATCTTAGGTATACACCAGTAAATGCACATTCCCACATGTATGTATGTGTATTTTTAAAATATATTTGTTTGGCTGTGTTGGGTCTTAGTTGCAGTATTTAGGATCTAGTTCCCTGACTAGGAATCAAAACCTAGTCCCCCTGCATGGAAAGCTTGGAGTCTTAGCCACTGGACCACCAGGGAAGTCCCTGTATGTGTATTTTGATCTTCTTTTTTTATAGAAATGCTAAATTATTAATATTATACATTTTTTTCAAAATAAACAATTTTTATTGAAGTATACTTGATTTACAATGTTGTATTATTTTCAGGAGTACAGCAAAGTGATTCAATTATATAAGAATGTTTCAGATTCTTTTCTGTCTCAGGGCATCACAAGTTATTGAATATAGTTCAATAGTTGAACATAGTTCAATATATTGAATATAGTTCAATAGTTGTTACAAGGACCTACTGTGTAGTACTGGGAACTATATTCAATAACTTGTGATACCCTGAGACAGAAAAGAATCTGAAATACTCTTATATAATTGAATCACTTTGCTGTACTCCTGAAAATAATACAACATTGTAAGGCAGTGGCACCCCACTCCAGTACTCTTGCCTGGAAAATCCCATGGACGGAGGAGCCTGGCGGGCTGCAGTCCATGGGGTCGCTAAGAGTCGGACACAACTGAACGACTTCACTTTCGTTTTTCACTTTCATGCATTGGAGAAGGAAATGGCAACCCACTCCAGTGTTCTTGCCTGGAGAATCCCAGGGACAGGGGAGCCTGGTGGGCTGCCGTCTTTGGGCTCGCACAGTGTTGGACACAACTGAAGCGACGCAGCAGCAGCAGCAGTATATGTATATGTATATGTTAATCCTAAACCTCTAATTTATCCCTCCCTCTCCCCCACTTTTCCCTTTGGTAACCATAAATTTGTTTTCTATGTCTGTGAGTCTATTTCTGTTTTGTAAATAAGTTTATTTGTATCATTTTTAAAGATCTACATATGTGATATCATGTGATATTTTGTCTTTCTCTGTCTGATTTACCTCACTTAGTATGTTAATCTCTACATCTTTTCCACCTAAAAATTTAACTTGGTAATCATTCCATTGTAAGTATCTAAATGTGTCTGTGTGTGTTCTGTTGTGTCTGACTCCTTGAGACCTCATGGACTGTAGCCCGCTAGGCTCCTCTGTCCATGGGATTTTCCAGCCAAGAATACTGGAGTGGGTTGCCATTTCCTTCTCCAGGGGATCTTCTCAACCCAGGGATCAAACCTGGGTCTCCCACTTTGCAGGCAGATTCTTTACTGTCTGAGCCACCAGGGAAACCCAAGTATCTAAATAAGTTTCTTATTCTTTTTATGGCTACATAATGTTTCTTTATATGGATATAAAAAATAACCTATTTAAGTATTTTCAGTATGTATATACATATAACCATTTGAAAAATATCCCTACACTCTTTACAGCTCTGGCTTAGGCCACAGTGACCCCCACATGCAGTAAGTACCTTTCAGTCCTCGTCTTGGTCACTTGTGACTGGTTGCCTTCTGACACTCTCTCGATCAAATTTGAGTCAGTTTCAGTTTGCATCTGTTAGCCCCAAACAGGGCTTCCCTTGTAGCTCAGTCGGTAAAGAATCTGCCTGCAGTACAGGAGACCCGGCTTCAATCCCTGGGTTGGGAAGATCCCCTGGAGAAGGAAATGGCAACCCACTCCAGTATCCTTTCCTGGAAAATCTCATGGACAGAGGAGCCTGGTGGGCTGCAGTCCATGGGGTCACAAAGAGTCGGGTACGACTGAGTGACTAACACTTTCTTACTTACTTGCTGCTGCTGCTGCTGCTGCTGCTGCTAAGTTGCTTCAGTCATGTCCGACTCTGTGCAACCCCATAGATGGCAGCCCACCAGGCTCCGTCATCCCTGGGATTCTCCAGGCAAGAACACTGGAGTGGGTTGCCATTTCCTTCTCCAGTGCATGAAAGTGAAAAGTGAAAAGTGAAAGTGAAGTCGCTTAGTCGTGCCTGACTTTTGAGGCCCCTCCATCCGTGGGATTTTCCAGGCAAGAGTATTGGAGTGGGGTGCCATTGCCTTCTCCATATTTACTTACTTACTTAACCCCAAACTCCCAGTCTAACCCTCCCCTTTCTCTCCCCTCCCTTTGCAAACACAAGTCTGCTCTGTCTGTGAGTCTTCAGTATGGTAATTTCTAGGTCCATCCATGCAAATGGCAAAACAAAACAAAACTTAAGTCAGTTTCTCCCAGGCCTTCTCTTGACTAAATCTTAACCTTGGCTGCCATCCTATGTCCAACCTGCACTGCCTAGTCTTAGCAAAGAATCCTCTGAATTAATTTAGGGAGAATTCCCTCAGTTGGTGCTAGTGGTAAAGAATCTGCCTGCCCAGGAGACTCAAGAGATTCAGGTTCAATCCCCTGGAGAAGAGAATGGTAACCCACTGCAGTATTCTCGCCTGTTAAATCCCATGGACAAAGGAGCCTGGTGGGCTACAATCTGTAGGGTCACAGTCAGGTGTAACTGAGCACTGCACTGAGCCCTGACTTTTGAGAAGTGATCAACTTCCTCATCCCCCACCTTTGATATGTATGTCCTTCACCTGCTTTAACAGCAAGAATTCTGCTGTCAGTTTAACAAGAATCCTTTGAAGTCTCCTCTCAGTCATTTTATATCCACTGAGCCCTTCAAGCTGCCTTTTGGCTATAAATCCCCCTTGTCCTGGTGTGTTCAGAGTTGAGTCAGATCTCTCTTCCCTTTTGCAATACTCCTGTTGCAATAGTCCCAAGGAAAGTCTTTTTTTTTTTTTTAACCATTTTAACAAGTGTCAGAGTTAACCTTTAACCTTGCTCCTCATTCCCTGAAATTTGTATTCCCATGTCTTTCTTTACTTCTGCAGGCCTCTTCCTGCCTCTCTGGCCATCCCTTCACCTGCTCCCACCCCTGGTGATATTCTTCAAGGCTTAAACCAGGCCTCTGCTATCCTGTACTCTCTGCAAGGATGTAATTTGTTATAGAGAATTTCAAACAATTCATTAGGTCACAGATGGTTTCCTTGAGCCCGAATCTCTGCCACAGGCTTCCTCCGACTACCTGAATTTTTTTTTTAGTTAATTTATTTTTCACTGTTACTGGACCTTTGATGTTGCACACGGGCTTTCTTTAGTTTCGGCGAGCTGGGGCTACTCTGTTTCAGTGGTTGGGCATGTCATTGCAGTGGCTCCCCTTGTTGTGACGCACAGGTTCTAGGTACGCAAGCTCAGTAGTTGCGGCTCGTGGGCCTTAGAGCACAGGCTCAGTAGTTGTGGCGCATGGGCTTACTTGCTCCACAGCATGTGGAATCTTCCCAGACCAGGGACCAAACCCGTGTCCCCTGCATTGGTAGGTGGATTCTCATCCACTGTGCCACTAGGGAAGTCCCGGACTATATAGACTTCTCTTCAGATTTTTCAAAGGGAATATTCGCCATCTAGAACTAAAAGCATCATCTTCCCCAACCTGTCATTTCCTTCTGCCCCCTTGCTCTTTCTAGAGGCCATATCATTGTACCTGGGTGTGGAGTGATCTTGCTCCCAATGGCCAGTGTAGTGTGTTTAGTTAATTTCATCTCATCATTCATACTTAAGCTAAGCCCAGAGTCTCTTAGAGAGTCTGCTCTGTCCCTACACTCCTCAGAGTTCAGGTTCCACAACTGTATGTTTCCACAGCAGTACCATAAGCCTCTCATTCATGACCCCGCTTGAAAGAGGGAACCTCAGACAAATCTACATGGAGCATCTGCAAAACAAACATTTCAGACTCTTCAAAAATGCCAGTGTCATGAAAGACAGAAAAAGTTCAGGGACTGGTGCAAAAGACACATTGCTGGATTATCTCCAAGCCATTACAATATTGGCATGTGAGCATGCTCAGTCGATCAGTCTTGTCCGACTCTTTGTGACTCTTTGGACTGTAGCCCACCAGGCTTCTCTGTCCATGGGATTTCCCAGGCAAGAATATTGGAGTGGGTTGCCATTTCCTCCATCCAGGGGATCTTCCTGACTCAGGAATAGAACCCAGGACTCCATCTCCTGCACTGGCAAGCAGATTCTCTACCACTGAGACACCTGTATATTAGATAATAAATGTTAAATGATTTGGACGATGATGATACTGAGTTAATATATGAGAATAATAGGGAATTTCCCTGTAGTCCAGTGGTTAGGACTCCAAGCTCTCACTGCCAAGGGTGTGGGTTCCATCTCTTGTCAGGGAACTAGGATTCCACATGACACATGGCTTGGCAAAAAAAAAAAGTTGCTTAATATATGAGAATTATGATATATAATATATAAGAATTCTTTAGGAGAAAAACATCGAAGTGCCTTGGCATGAATTCCAATAAGAAATGTAACTTATTCTCAAATAATTCAGAAAAAAATGTCAGTGTATATATCTATATACCTATAAATATAGGTGTATACATATATGCTATATTTACCATTCACATATATACATGTATATGTTCATATTATATGTAATCAAGGGGCTTCCCTGGTACCTTGGACAGTAAAGAACCTGTCTGCAATGCAGGAGATCTGAGTTTGATCCCTGGGTTGTGAAAATCCCCTGGAGAAGGAAATGGCAGCCCACTCCAGTTTTCTTGCTGGGAGAATCCCATGGACAGAGAAGCCTGGCGGGCTACAGTCCAAGGAATTGCAAAGAGTCAGACATGACTGAGTGACTCACACACACACAAACATATCTAGCTATCTATAGAGAAATCATGTATAAAAAGGCTAACAATAAATCAAAGTAAAGGGTATATTGTATTATTTTTGCAACATTTATAGGTTTGAAGTTTTCCAAAATAAAAAAATTGAGGAAAATTAATAAACATGTAAAGTGTAAAAGACTCTACACATGGACATCACCAGATGGCCAACACAGAAATCAGACTGATTATATTCTTTGCAGCCAAAGATGGAGAAGCTCTATATATACCAGGAGCAGACTGTGGCTCAGATCATGAGTTCCTTATTGCCAAATTCAGACTTAAATTGAAGAAAGTGGGGATAACCACTAGACCATTCAGGTATGACCTAAATCAAATCCCTTATGATTATACAGTGGAAGTGACAAATAGATCAAGGGATTAGATCTGATAGACAGAGTGCCTGATGAACTATGGATGGAGGTTCGTGACATTGTACAGGAGACAGAGATCAAGACCATCCCCAAGAAAAAGAAATGCAAAAAAGCAAAATGGCTGTCTGGGGAGGCCTTACAAATAGCTGTGAAAAGAAGAGAAGCCAAAAGCAAAGGAGAAAAGGAAAGATATACCCATTTGAATGCAGAGTTCCAAAGAATAGCAAGGAGAGATAATAAAGCCTTCTTCGGTGATAGGTGCAAAGAAATAGAGGAAAACAACAGAATGGGAAAGACTAGAGATCTCGTCAAGAAAATTAAAGATACCAAGGGAACATTTCATGCAAAGATGGGTTCAATAAAGGACAGAAATGGTATGGACCTAACAGAAGCAGAAGATATTAAGAAGAGGTGGCAAGAATACACAGAAGAACTATACAAAAAAGATCTTCATGACCCAGATAATCACGATGGTGTGATGACTCACCTAGAGCCAGACATCCTGGAATTTGAAGTCAAGTAGGCCTTAGGAAGGCAATGGCACCCCACTCCAGTACTCTTGCCTGGAAAATCCCATGGACGGAGGAGCCTGGTGGGCTGCAGTCCATGGGGTCACTAAGAGTCAGACACGACTGAGCGACTTGACTTTCACTTTTCACTTTCATGCATTGGAGAAGGAAATGGCAACCCACTCCAGTGTTCTTGCCTGGAGAATCCCAGGGACGGGGGAGCCTAGTGGGCTGCCGTCTCTGGGGT
This sequence comes from Bos grunniens, assembly GCF_055505025.1. Taxonomy (NCBI): domain Eukaryota; kingdom Metazoa; phylum Chordata; class Mammalia; order Artiodactyla; family Bovidae; genus Bos; species Bos grunniens. Next base: position 61,470,762 of record NC_141175.1, on the reverse strand, counting down.
CGCACAGAGTTGGATACGACTGAAGTGACTTAGCAGCAGACCTTAGGAAGCATTACTACGAACAAAGCTAGTGGAGGTGATGGAATTCCAGTTGAGCTATTTCAAATCCTAAAAGATGATGCTATGAAAGTATTGCATTCAATATGTCAACAAATTTGGAAAATTCAGCAGTGGCCACAAGACTGGAAAAGGTCAGTTTTCATTCCAATCCCAAAGAAAGGGAATGCCAAAGAATGCTCAAATTACCTCACAATTGCAGTCATCTCACATACTAGTAAAGTAATGCTCAAAATTCTCCAAGCCAGGCTTCAGCAATATGTGAACAGCAAACTTCCAGATGTTTAAGCTGGTTTTAGAAAAGGCAGAGGAACCAGAGATCAAATTGCCAACATCTGCTAGATCATGGAAAAAGCAAGAGAGTTCCAGAAAAACATCTATGTCTGCTTTATTGACTATGCCAAAGCCTTTGACTGTGTGGATTGCAACAAACTGGAAATTTCTGAAAGAGATGGGAATACCAGACCACCTGACCTGCCTCTTGAGAAACTTGTATGCAGGTCAGGAAGCAACAGTTAGAACTGGACATGGAACAACAGACTGGTTCCAAATAGGAAAAGGAGTATGTCAAGGCTGTATATTGTCACCCTGCTTATTTAACTTCTATGCAGAGTACATCATGAGAAACGCTGGGCTGGATGAAGCACAAACTGGAATCAAGACTGCCGGGAGAAATATCAATAACCTCAGATATGCAGATGACACCACCCTTATGGCAGAAAGAGAAGAAGAACTAAAGAGCCTCTAGATGAAAGTGAAAGAGGAGAGTGAAAATGTTGGCTTAAAGCTCAACATTCAGAAAACTAAGATCATGGCATCTGGTCCCATCACTTCATGGCAAATAGATGGGAAAACAGTGGAAATAGTGGCTGACCTGATTTTTGGGGGGCTCCAAAATCACTGCAGATGGTGATTGCAGCCATGAAATTAAAAGACACTTACTCCTTGGAAGGAAAATTATGTCCAACCTAGACAGCATATCGAAAAGCAGAGACATTACTTTGCTGACAAAGGTCCATTTGGTCAAAGCTATGGTTTTTCCAGTGGTCATGTATGGATGTGAGAGTAGGACTATAAAGAAAGCTGAGCGCCAAAAAATTGATGCTTTTGAACTGTGGTGTTGGAGAAGACTCTTGAGAGTCCCTTGGACTGCAAGGAGATCCAACCAGTCCATCCTAAAGGAGATCAGTCCTGGGTGTTCATTGGAAGGACTCATGTTGAAGCTGAAACTCCAGTATTTTGGCCCCCTGATGCGAAGAGCAGACTCATTTGAAAAGACCCTGATGCTGGGCAAGATTGATGGCAGGAGGAGAAGGGGACGACAGAGGATGAGATGGTTGGATGGCATATCTGACTCAATGGACATGAGTTTCGGTGGACTCTGGGAGTTGGTAATGGACAGGGAGGCCTGGCGTGATGCGGTTCATGGGGTCGCAAAGAGTCGGACACAACTGAGCAACTGAACTGAAAGTGTAAAAAGCTTTGGAGAAAGAAAATAAAGTTTTGGAGAAGAACTTCTTGATAACAGTCATTCAGGCCATGTTGTCATCCTCTTGTTTTCATATACAGTCCCAAAAGATGGACTTAAAAAAAGAAAATCTGAGATGCAATTTAGTGATTTAAAATACAATCAAATCGATAACACTCTAATTGTTCAAAGTCATAGAAATATAGCTTATTTTTTCCAGTTCTTAAGTTGGACATAGACTGTGCAACTGTTTGTTCTATTATATTTTATTTTTTGGCCATGTCTCACAACATGTGTGACCTTAGTTCCCCTACCAAGGATCAAATTCACACCCCCTGCTTTGAAAGTGCAGAGTTTTTACCAGTGGACAGCGAAGGAAGTCCCTGTATTATTTCAAAAAATAAATAAAGCAGGCCATTCAAAAAATAATGATGAGAGTATAAAGGGAAAAAGATTTTGTTTGGTCCAAGTCTGAGGTCTTGAGGTAAACCCACACACATACACACACAAAAGAGGGGATTAGTAAAATTAAACTCTAATGTTAATGAAACAGGAAATAAAAACAAGCAATAAAAGGCTTAGAAGGCTTAGTCCCAAGTTGTTTCTTCAGAAGCCTGATCAAAGAAAAAGAAAGTAAAAGGTTAAAGGAGATGCATTAAAAATTAGAAAGGAAATGTAGCCAGAAATTGCCTGGAAAGTATTGTGTGCCACTCTATTACAAAAATTTCCTGCTGAACATTTAAGGATCAAATCTGACATAAGAGGAAGAAAGCATGAGTATCTCAATTACCACGGAAAAAATGGGAAAGGTGATCAAAGAGCCATATAAAAAACACCCATATACCCTTACTCAATGGGCTTCCTAGGTGGCTCAGTGGTAAAGAATCTGCCTGCCAGGCAGGAGACTTGGGTTCAATCCCTAGATTAGGAAGATCCCCTGGAAAAGGAAATGGCAACCCACTCCAGTATTCTTGCCTGGGAAATCCCATGGGAAGAGAAGCCTGGTGGGCTACAATCCATGGGGTCTCAAGAGTGAGACACAACTGAGTGACTAAACAAAAAAACAGACTCAGATTTTCTTATTGCTAAGATTTTACCTCCCTTGCCTTATTGTTTGTTCTCTATGTATATTCTTAACATTTTTTTTCCAGAACAATTTGAGAATAAATTGCAAACATCATGGCCCTTTAATCCTTATGTGATACAAAGTGCACTTGTGGCAGTGAAAAATTCACTGGTGGGGTCCTCCATAGGCTAGGATGACAGTAAGACACGGTAACAGCAAACTGGACTCCCTGGTGTTACTGGAAATCACGAGATTCTGAAATAGCAGAGGCAAGTGGGAGCACTTAACCATCAGAGGCAGGGTGGACATAATTACTGGAACGGGCAGCAGTCTTGCAGTGGCAACCAGGGTGTCTTGATAGACAGAGACCTAGGGCAATGGCTAATGATCCATAATGTCTTTGGGGAAGAGATATGATGGCATCTGAATATTGTTTGGTTGTGTAACCAGAAAACATGGAGAGCTGGGAAGCAAAAGCCTGGTGCCTTTCACTTCAATGGAAAATTACAAGTTTTTACCCGGTTTCTAGATGAGTCAGTTTTTAGACTGACAGACAGGCATTCCAGTTCCCTGTGAGGAAGGAGCTGGTGAGGCCACTGCAAAAAAGTACAATATTCCTTTAGTTTTTTCGTAAACAGGCCTGTGACTGTTTTCTAGAGAAACTGTCCACCACAGAAAAGGGAATACAGAGGCTTCTTATAGGTGGCAAGGCCAGCAGAATACATTGACTGTCCTGCCCCGGTGCTGTGTTAACTCTCCTGCTTTCTATTACAGCATAATCCACAGGGATCTTAATCATCTTGATATTCTATGGCACATGGTACTAACTGAATTTTGTTGAACCAAATACGGTAAGTATTCTGGATGCCCAGATACCAGCTAGCAGGGGAAAAAAAAAACTTTCCCCCAAATTCAAAGTGTTTGCTATATTGGTGAAATTTTTATGAACCCACTGGTTTGGAACAAATGCTATACCTTAAGTACCTCCATCACTATGGAAGATGCAGATAGTATTAAAAAAGAAAGAAATAGTATTTGGGGGAACTCTGAGACAAAACAGCACTGATTCATTTACTTTCTAGTTCAAACAATGTCCAGAGGAAGAGGAGATTTCTCGTGGATCCAAAGCACAAGGCACATTGCCTGCCCCTTGGCCACTGAACGTAGCAGCAGCACCTGTGGTGCCCAGGTGTCCATGATAGGTAAAGATACCATGTGGAGTCAGGAAGGGCCAGTAGGAGGTTTGCAGCACGGACCTCTAGGGATCTGGAACAGTTGTCAATGTGTGTATGTGGGTTGGAGACCCCCTTGTTGTTCAGTCGCTCAGTCGTATCCAATTGTTTGCAATCCCATGGAATACAGCATGCTAGGCCTCCCTGTCCTTCAACATCTCCCAGAGTTTGCTCAAACTCATGTCCATCGAGTTGGTGATGCCATCCAACCATCTTATCCTCTGTCATCCTCTTCTCCTCTTGCCCTCAATCTTTCCCAGCATCAGGGTATTTTCCAGTGAGTCGGCTCTTCGCATCAGGTGCCCAGAGTATTGGAGTTTCAGCTTCAGCACCAGTCCTTCCAATAAATATTCAGGGTTGATTTCTGGAACTTCCCCAATGGCTCAGCGGGTAAAGAATCTGCTTGCAATGCAGGAGACCCAGGTTCGATCCCTGGGTTGGGAAGATTTCCTGGAGAAGGAAAGGGCAACCCACTCCAGTATTCTTGCCTGGGAAATCCCATGTACAGAGGGGAGTGGCAGGCTACAGTCCAAAGGGTTACAAAGAGTTGGACAGGACTGAGTGATCAAGCATACATAGTTGCTTAAAGTTATGTTTTATCTGGGGACCTTACTGAGGACTGCAGTATATGGGAGACAGCCTCTCAGATTCTTAGGCACTGTTCCAAAGAGGTAAAGGAGGAGACAGTATATATAGGAATTTTTGCTGGAGAAGAACAAAACCCATGTAGTTGAACATCAAAAGACTACTGCTAATCAGAAGAAAACCCAAACATCTCAGGTTAATAATTTTAGTGTTTTTCTATACATGAGAAGCAATAATCCAGGCTCATTGAAATTATTCTTTTGATATGCATCTTAATTGTCTAGGAACAATATCTATTTTTCTCCATCCTGAAGAATTCTCCTTAGGGAACACGTGCAGTAGCTGATGGCTCTATGGCAGGCAACATTCATAGTTTACTGGAATGGCAGATGGTTTTCTTTTAAGTAGTATTTTATTCTAAGAATATACAACATTGGAGACAAAGGGATTTTTTTTTAATTGGAGGACAACTGGTTTACAATGTGTTGATTTCTGCCATATAACAACTCAAATCAATCATAGTAATATATACATCCCCTTCTCTTGAGCCTTCCTCCATTCCCCACATCCCACTTCTCTAGGTCATAGCAGAGCTGGGATCCCTGTGTTATATATCAGCTTCACACTAGTTATCTATTTTACACACTATGGGGTATATATATGTCAATAGTACTTTCTCCACTCATCCTACCCACCTCTTCTCCCACTGTGTCCACAAATTCCTTCTCTACATCTGTGTCTCCATTTCATCTTCAGAAATACATTCATCCGCAAAGGGACATTTTAACCAAATACAATTTTTTTCCCCCTGGAATAGCAGTTTTTGTCCACGTACAATTTGTATTTTGAGAGAAGAGGCCTGAAGTAGGTATGTGTATGAACTCCTGAGGTGTGGTGAGTAGTTTGGCTAGGAGGTCAGGGACCTAGAAAAAGTAAGACGGGAAGATTAGAGACAAAGGGGTATGAACCTGTGTGCATGAGCACAGGATGTGTGTATCTTTGTGTTTCAAGTCAGGGCCCACCAAAAGCATCCGCCTCAGAAGATAAACTCAGCAGCCATGTGAACAGGGTGACATAACAGGTGAATATCAGCTAGCCTCTGTCTTTCGTAACCCCATTGTTTGTCTGGCTGACAGCTGGAGAAACAGGATGGACTCCTTCTGTCCAAGAGTGATCAAACAACATTTACCGTGTCACCAGCTGTGCCATGTGGTGCCATCCCTGGGAGGAAAGCAGCCAGTCTCTTGGTGGCAGATTGATTACATCTAATCTGTTCTGGACATGACAGTGATTAATTTTTTTTTTTTAGTTGGGATATAATTGCTTTACAATGTTGTGTTAATTCTGCTGTACAACAAAGTGAGTCAGCTATAATATGCATATATACCCTCCCTCTTGGGCTTCCCTCCCGTCCCCATCCCCTCATCCCCCCCCCATTCTTTTTATTTATTATTTATTTATTTGGGCCACAGGTGGCTGAGTGGCACAGAATCCACCTGCTATTACAGGAGACATGGGTTTGATCCCTGAGTCAGAGAGATCACCTGGAGAAGGAAATGGCAACCCACTCCAGTGTTTTTGCTTGGGAAATCCCATGGACAGAGGAGCCTGACGGACTACAGTCCATGGGGTCACATACAGTTGGACATGACTTAGCTACTAAACAACGACAACAGTTCATTTATTTATTTGGCTGTGTTGGGTCTTGGTTGCAGCATGTGAGAACTGCCATCTTTGTTTCGTCATGGAAACTCTTTGTTGAGGGCTGTGGAATCTAGTTCCCTGACCAGAGATTGAATCTGGTTCCCCTGCACTGTGGGGGAAGAGTCTTAGCCACTAGACCACCAAGGAAGTCCCCCACCCATTCTTACTAAAGTTTATGCCTACTGCACACCTGGTTGTAGTTCACTGCCTGCAATGAATGTCTCTACCAGCACCACTGTGAGGGGTCATGGAAGGCTTGATTATCCTTGAGTGTGAATGAGACATAACAATGGGTACTAATTATAATAATGGGATTCACTAGTTCTACCATATATCAGACCTCCCAAAAGCAGCCAACCAGGTAAATATTTGGATGACCCATTAAAACCTCAGCCCTGGTGCCATTTTAGGAACAACATTTAGAGTTAAGACATTCTTCTTTCTCCAGGGATGCAGCCTATGCATTGTATCAATGACCAGAATATGCAGGTTCTGGAATCAAGGGGAAGAATCAAGAGTGCCTTTTCTCACCACAACTCATAATAAGCAGGTTGTCAACCTGAGGCTCTACTGGAACCAAGGGCCTGGTTTACAGAAAATGAATGCTTGTTCCAGGGGATGAAGTAAGGTTTCGACTCTTTTGGGTTTCTTTTGTCTTTTTTGCAACTTCTTACATCAGATATTTTTCCAGTATTCTTGCCTGGGAAATCCCATGGACACAGGAGCCTTGCAGGCTACAGTCCATGGGATTGCAAAGAGTCAGACACAACTGAGCAACTAAGCTTTCCTTTCCCACTAAGTAGGATATTTACATGAATCTCTAATTTGCAGCTTTTATTTTTCTGTAACAGGAGCATTTAAGACTATGAATATCTAAGGAGTGTTTGTGGAGACTTCCCTGGTGGTCCAGTGGCTACAACTCCTCGCTCCCAATGCAGAGGGCCCAGGTTCAATCCCTGGTCAGGGAACTAGATCCCACATACTGCAACTAAAGATCCCGCGTGCCTTAACTAAGACTCAGCATGTCCAAATGAGTAAATTAATTAATTTTAAAAATGGTGTTTGTGGTATGGTAGTATATTGTCATTATTTCTGCATACTAAGTGATTTCCACAATAGTTTCTTCTTTGACATATCAGTTATTTAGAATTTATCTCATGAATTTCCAAATATAGTATTCTTCTAATTTTCTTTCGGTTAATACTTTCTAATTTAAATGGATTACAGTCAAAGAGTGACATCAATCTTTTAAGATTTGAGGAAATTAGCTCCATGAGATCTTTTTTCATAAAAGTTACATGTGAGATTCAAAATAATGTGTATTCCACAACAGTTGTTCTGCTTCAAAGTTAAACTTCCTGGCTGCAGAGTTTAGTTAATATAGTAACGTCTTGATCTAAATATTGCAGAAGGTAATGTGTAAAATATTTCATGGGTGCTAGCTCTGTGAATTTCTCCTGGTAGTTCTGTTCATTTTTTATTTACATACAGTACTTTGAAGCTACTTAGTTAGGCTCACATAAGTCTATACTTCTGTACTAGTTTTATGTTCCTGGTGTAATAAACCTTTTATCATAATGGAGTGATCCTTCTTCTCTCTGGTAATGCTTTTTGCCTTAAATTCTATTTTGCCTGATCATAACATGGCTACATCTGCTTTCTTTCCCTTAGTTTGTCCATATACCCTGTTGTATTCCTTTACTTTGTTAATGTTTTTTTTCTTTTGGCCATGCCACGTGGGGCATGTGGGATCTTAGTTCCTGGACTAGAGATGGAACCTTTGGCCCCTGCAGTGGGAGCTCTGAGTCCTAACCACTGAATCTCCAGGACATTCCCAATCTTTGTTTTTTTTTTAAGTGAAAATGTTCAGTTATTTGTATTTTATATACTCCTTTTAAATTTATATGATAATCAGCTCTTTATTTTATTATCTCTAAAGATTATTTATAATCTCTAAAGAGATTATCATCCCTTTAGATTATTTTATCCATTTTATTTTGTGCTTTATATTTGCCTTCTTTTCTGTTTTTATTCCTCTCTGGTGGCTCAGATGGTAAGAATCTGCCTGTAGTGCAGGAGACCCAGATTTGATCCATGGATTGGTAAGATCCTCTGGAGAAGGAAATGACAACTCACCCAGTGTTCTTGCCTGAAAAATCCCATGGACAGAGAAGCCTGGTGGGCTATAGTCCATGGGGTCACAAAGAGTTGAACATGACTGAGCTATAATTCTTAAAGAGATGGGAATACCAGACACCTGACCTGCCTCTTGAGAAATCTGTATGCAGGTCAAGAAGCAACAGTGAGAACTGGACATGGAACAACAGACTGGTTCCAAATCAGGAAGGGAATATGTCAAGTCTGTATATTGTCACCCTGCTTATTTAACCAGTATGCAGAGTACATCATGCAAAATGCCAGGCTGAATGAAGCACAAACTGGAATTAAGATTGCCGGGAGAAATATCAATAACCTCAGATAGGCAGATGACACCCCCCTTATCGCAGAAACTGAAGAAGAACTAAAGAGCCTCATGTTGAAAGTGAAAGAGGAGAGTGAAAAAGTTGGCTTAAAACTCAACATTCAGAAAACTAAGATCATGGCATCCAATCCCATCACTTCATGGCAAATAGATGGGGAAACAATGGAAACAGTGACAGACTTTATTTTTTGGAATCAAAAATCAGTGCAGATGGTGACTGCAGCCATGAAATTAAAAGAAGCTTGCTCCTTGGAAGAAAAGCTATGACCAACCTAGATAGCATATGAAAAAGCAGAGACATTACTTTGCCAACAAAGATCCTTCTAGTCAAAGCTATGGTTTTTTCAGTAGTCATGTATGGATGTGAGTGCCGAAGAATTGATGCTTTTGAACTGTGGTGTTGGAGAAGACTCTTAAGAGTCCCTTGGAATGCAAGGAGATCAAAGCAGTGAATCCTAAACGAAATCAGTCCTGAATATTCGTTGGAGGGACTGATGCTGAAGCTGAAACTCCAGTACTTTGGCCACCTGATGCGAAGAACTGACTCAATAGAAAAGACCCTGATGCTGGGCAAGATTGAAGGCAGAAGGAGAAAGGGACAACAGAGGATGAGATGTTTGGATGGCATCACCGATTTGATGGACATGAGTTTGAGCAAGCTCTGGGAGTTGGTGATGGACAGGGAAGCCTGGCGTGCTGCAGTCCATGGGGTCACAAGGAGTCGGACACAACTGAGCAACTGAACTGAACTGAACTGAGCTACTAACACACATTGGCTCCTTTGGGATCGATTAAATATTTTTTCTAATTCCTTTTTAAATTTTTACAAGTATGAGATTTATATATTTTAGCCTAATAATTTTTACCCCAGGTATTTTGACATTCATGATTAACTTGGTAAAATCTAAAATAAATAGCTTTATAGCCTTCAAACCACACAAGGATATTTGAATACATGAACCTCGGTTCCTCCCCTGTTTACCTGTTCATTTTGCTGTTTTATGCCCAGCAGATGGTTTTCTTGTTTTACAGCATCAGTGTTCTTTATTCTTTCCTGTATTTCTGATCTTTTTTGTGGATTGCTTCCCTTCTATCTAAAGTACATTCTTTAGGGACTTCCCTTGTGGTCCAGTGGTTAAGACTCCTCACTTCCAATGCAAGGGTTAGGGTTTGATCCCTGGTTGGGGAACTATGATCCCACATGTGGTGTGGCCAAAAAATAATAAATATGTAAAGTACATTCGTTAGAATTGCCTGAAGTTCTGTTGGGGACACAACCTTTACAGCACAATACCCATAGAGGGCAGGTTCCTAGAGCTTCTGGGGGTGCTCAAGTACCTTATATAAAGTGGTGTGGTACAATGAATACAGTCAGTCCTTGTATGGGCATGCTTAATCAACTGGTGATGGAAATATTTGTGCACAAATGATGGAGAAAGAGAATATACGGTAAGACGAGACTTCAGGTTGTTAAGTAACAGGAGACTTTCCTGCTCAGGATAACTTGTAACCCAATTGCCTGAAAGATTACTCAGGCCTGAAAATGAGCAAGAAGCTATCTCCAGGAATAAAAGTTAAAATGTTCTTTTAGAGGAAATTGGGCAACTCTGTAGCATCTGCCTATGTCTGCTGGACTTAGATTAATGCCACAGGGCAGGTTACATGTGGGAGGCACAGGCTTAGCCTCAGAAGCTAAGGGTCAAGGCATCTTGGAAGTAGGGGGAAGGAAGCTTAAGGGCCCACAGGTAGGAAGACAGGGAGGTCCCAGCTTTATTTTAAGCTGGAACAAGTTTCCTGTTTAGAAAGTCTGGGAAGGAAGTTTTATATTATAAATGCAAATATCTGTGGTGTGCAGTCAGGCCCCAGGGCATGAGAGAGAGCAGAATCTACAGAGAGAGGCTGAAAAGCTTGCAGAATTAATCCCTCTCATTGCTGTCAAGGTCTTTCGTCCAGTCCATACTTCAGGAGGAGAGAGGGTACAGGAAGTGAACACAGATTCCCAGAGACCCCATCAACCCCATTAGTAGAGGAACACAATTCTGCCTCCCCCACCAGCCCTGGTCTAGTGAGGACAGCCGTAGCTGATTTTCTCACTGATGCTGCTGGCCCTTTTCACCAGTGCATCCTTACTGCTTAGGTATTTAGAATGCTCTCCAGGTCCTCCTGTGGGTTTTCTGTCCTTAGTGATATATCTGTTCCAGTATGCCCACTTCGCTGAGCCTTTGACCTCTTCACCCGCTCTTTGCCATGGTGGTTCTGGCAGTTCTACTTCACTTAGTGGAGGCCATGGCTTTTCTGAGCTTCCATGAACCAGGGAAATAGAGCATCAGCACCGTCTCCAGCTCCTCGCCAGGGTGTAAGTCCTATACCATACGGCAGGGCTCCCAAATCAGCAGCGTGTTCTTTACCCAACTTTATGTTTCATCTCACCCAGTGCAGCATGAGGAGAATATAGTCCCAGGTCTGTCCCCTAGCTCCTGCTGGGCACACTTGGGCCATGTCCTGCAGTTCCTTTGATAGACAATTCCTTCCTCCCCTCAGCAGACCCAGTATCTTTCTGTCAAGTAGCGAGTGATCCCTAAACAGCTGTAAAGTATTAGGCACAGGCAAGGCCTGGCTGGTAAAGAAGGAAGGAGTCACTAATAAGGACCTATTGTATACCACAGGGAACTCTACTTAACACTCTGTAATGACCCATATGGAAAGAGAATCTTAAAAAGAGTGGATATATGTATGTAAGTGCAGGAGGAGAAGGGGGCGACAGAGGATGAGATGGTTGGATGGCATCACTGACTTAGTGGACATGAGTTTGAGCAAACTCCAGGACATAATAAACGACAGGGAAGCCTGGCATGCTTCAGCCTATAGGGTCGCAAAGAGTCTGACATGACAGTGACTGAACAAAAACATAACTGACTCACTTTGCTGTACACCTGAAACTAACACAACACTGAAAATCCATTATACTCTGATAAGCATTTTAAAAGGACTTCGCTGGTTGTCCAGTGAAGAATCTGCCTGCCAATGCAGGAGACCTGGGGTTGATCCCTGATCTGGGACGATCCCATGCGCTGTGGAACAACTAAGCCCATGCACCACAACTACTGAAGCCTGTATGCCTTAGAGCCTGTGCTCCGCAAAAAGCCACCACAATGAGAAGCCTGTGCACTGCAAGGAAGACCCAGTGCAGTCAAAAAAAAGAAATAATTTAAAAAAAAAGAAAAAATGAGCCCATTTTCAGGTTAGGCCATTTATTACTCACATAGAAAGTGAAGTGTGAAAGTCAGAGGTCCCAGATCGCTGTGGTCCTTGTGCAGGGTGACAGCTAAACAAAAGGGGCCCAATGCAGTAATGTGGATGCTGCCTGGTACACAGCTTAGAGCTGCAGCCATGCTCCACACAGGAGGAGGGGTGGTGGGCAGAATTCCAAGTGGCTCTGAGTCCCACCTGCTGCTGTACTCGCCTTCCCTGTATAACCTCCTCCCCTTGAGTGTGGGTGCCCCCTCTCCTTGCAGAGGTGCTCTGGGCAGGGTAGGCAGAGCCCATAGAGGGTGTCTGTGTTGACTTACCCTCATTCTCCAACACTGCTGGCCTGTAACGCTGACCAGACAGGTAAGGTGAATGCAGATGTTGTAGAAATCCCTAGACCCGCATCTTTCAAATCTTTTTGGAACTAATCTCCATAATATCCCCAGTGGTACACAGTTACTTTTAGGTTAATGTCTTGGCTGTGGGAGGCCCTTTCCAGGACTCCATTTGGCCATTCCTCCCAACATATACCTTATTCCTCTTGCAAAGGATGCAAGGCTGGCAAAACAGCCATAAGGTGTGTCTAGGATCCCACTAGACACACTTGACACTCTGTGAGATGGATGGACTCTGGCCAAGACTTATCTCCCTCCTGACCTCCCAAAGCCTCTCTCTCTCTCTCCAGAGACTCCTAGTCCTCCAGGGATTAGGCTCAGATAAGCACTAGTATCTACAAATGTGGCTTTCAGTAAAATGAGCACAGACTGAGATTAAAAAATCCAATTCCAGCTCCTCTCATCTGCTAGGCATGTACCCGGCAAGATCCTGAAGCTTCCCAAGCCTGTTTGCTCATCTGTAAATTAAAGCCCAAAGTGTTCTTCTGATAGTTTCTTGTTTGTGTTGCTATTATAAAATTGCATACTATGTGCTTTCCACATTGCCTGGAATATAGCCTAATGACTATTACTACCATTCACTTCTTCTTTTGGAAAGGGCTTCCTGGGTGGTGCTAGTGGTAAAGAACCCACCTGCTCAGGCAGGAGACCTTAGAGATGCGAGTTTGATCCCTGGGTCTGGAAGGTCCCCTAAGAGACTCAGGTTTGACCCTGGGTTGGGAAGATCCCCTGGAGAAGGGAATGGCAACTCACTCCAGTATTCTTGCCTGGAGAATCCCATGGACAGAGGAGCCTGGTGGGCTACAGTCCATGGGTTTGCAAAGAGCTGGACATGACTGAAGCAACTTAGCACACATACAGAGAGGAATAAAAACATATATTACTATTTATCTGTATTTTAACAACCCACATCATCAGTTTTTAGTTATTCTTCATTTATTTCCAACTTTTGTTGCTTTTTGATTACACGGGATTTAGGACTAGGTCACCCATCCAGTTGGCTTCCCTCGTGGCTCAGATGGTAAAGAATCTGGCTGCAATTCGGGAGACCCAGGTTTGATCCCTGGGTTGAGAAGATCCCCTAGAGAAGGAAATGGCAACCCAGTCCAGTATTCTTGCCTGGAGAATCCCATTTTTAGGGGAGGGCTACAGTCCATGGGGTCACAAAGTCGGACACAACTGAGTGACTAACACAAACACATGACAGATTGGGTACATTTAAGTCCTCAGGAATTGCCTGAATTGATCCTCATTTTCAAATAATTGAGCTATAAGATTTGTATTTTACTTATCCTATTTTTATTTTTTTAAAGATGTTTTTGACATGGACCATTTGTAAAGTCTTTATTGAATCTGTTACAATGTTACTTCTGTTGTTTATGTTCTGGGTTTTTAGCTGTGAGGCATGTGGAATTTTAGGGCTTTCCAGATCGCTCAGAGGTAAAAGAATCCGCCTGCCAGTGCAGGAGACTCAGAAGATACAAGACATTGGTTCAGTCCCTTGGTCGAGAATCTTTTGGAGTAGGAAATGGCAACCCACTGCAAGGTTCTTGTCAGGAAAATCCCATGGATAGAGGAGGCTGGCAGTCTACAGGCCATGGGGTTGCAAAGAGTCAGACACGACTGAGTGACTGAGCATGCACACACGTGTGGAATCTTAGCTTTCTGACCAGGGATCAAACCCACGTCTCCTGCACTGGAAGGCGGATTCTTAACCAGTGGACTGCCAGGGAAGTCTCTACTTCTACCTTTAGTGGTTCAGTTTTTATAGGTCATACTCCATTTAAAGTAGACTTAACTTTTACTTGTTAACATATAAGCTCTATCCCTAGTCTAGGATTTCATCTGGAAAACATTTTTTTAAGATGCGTAACTCTAAAAAATGTGTGCTTATGACCATAATTGTTAGGAATGTGAATTAGTAAAGTATTTCTGTAGAGCAGATGTGTGTGTATGTATTAATCGCTCAGTAGTGTCTGATTCTTTGGGACTCCATGGACTGTAGCCTGCTGGGCTCCTCTGTCCAAGGAATTCCAGGCAAGAATACTAGAGTGAGTTGCCATTTCCTCCTCCAGGGGTTCTTCCTGACCCAGGGATCCAATCCAGGTCTCCTGCACTGCAGGCAAATTCTTTACCATCTGAGTCACCAGGGAATCCCAGAGCAGACCTTATGGCTAGTTAAAACAAATTTAGGGACTACAGCCCTAGAGTCTAAGATCCAGTGGGACTGGGGGAGGGAACTTAAGAATTTGCATTTCTGACAAGTTCCCACATGATGCTGGTCCTGATGCTGCCAGTCTGGAGACCACTTTGAGAACTACTGATGTAGAGAATTCTAATAACATTTAATTAAAGACAGAAAAACATTCATAGGGAGTTCCCTGTAGTCCAGTGGTTAAGAATCTGCCTTCCAATACAGGGGTCACAGGTCAATTCCTGGTTGGGGAACTAAGATCCCACATGCCTCATGCCCACATGGGCAGCTAAGCCTGTGTGCCTGCGCACCACAATGGAGAACCTTCGTGCCACAATTAAGATGAAACTCAGCCAAATAAATAAATAAATATGAAAAAAATATTCATAAACTCTGATCAAGGATAAATGAAGATGAGCAATCCCAATCCCAACAGCTACTTTGGAGGTTCTCCAGCTGACCCCTGAGGACCTGCTAGAGCCCCACTTGATCATGCAGGGCAAGCACCCCAATGCCAAGGAATGTAGTGAAGGAGTGACTTGGCCAGCGCAGCCCCAGGTTCTCAGGGTGTGGCCAGGATAGCAGAGTGAAAGAGCAGTCAGGACCAGCTCTCAGACCCTGGTTACGTTATTTTTATTGCACTTATCAACATATAGGGCTTCCCTGGTGGCTCAGATGGTAAAGCATCTGCCTGCAATGCAGGAGACCCAGGTTCCATCTCTGGGTTGAGAAGATCCCCTGGAGAAGGGCATGGCAACCCGTTCCAGTATTCTTGCCTGAGAATTCCATGGACAGAGGAGCCTGGCTGGTTAGAGTCCATGGGGTCGCAGAGTCAGACACGATTGAGCAACTAACACTTTCATTTTTCACTTTATCAACATATAACACATCATGGACTTGACAGATTTATCTCTTTTGTTGCCTGATCCCCTCACCTCTCATCAGAATACAGGTTTACTAGGATAGAACTTTTGTAAACAGTGCTTGGATCATAGCAGGTGCTCAATAAGCTTTGACTGGCAATAACCATGTGTCTGGATGTTCACAGCACTACTTTCAAAAGTGGCAGTCTTTCTGTGGGCAAGGGACATGGGGAAAGGAGTAGGGGAGAGCACAGCTTTCTACTGACTCACCTCAGTCCTTTGAATTTTTCCTGTCAGTTATTAAAAACAAGATGACAGGTCCAAGATGGAGTTGCTTATGCTGAGCCCCATGTCACCAAACTAAGCCTTAATTACACTTTTGGCTCTCCCAGCAGTGGAATCTTAACCCAGCCAATCAGGGATCACCTGATTAGCACTAGTGAGGTTATCTGCCTGTGAGACCCCTGCCATCCCCTAAAGTTACCTTACAATAAACAATCTGCTATTTTTTGCCCAGTATAATTTCTTGTTCCTGTTCCTCTTTGCCTATAAAAGGTTTTCATTTTGTACAGTTCCTTGGGGCTCCTTTCTGTCAGAGAGACTGAGCACTGCCAGCTTTGAACAGATTTTTTTTTTAATTTTTGTTACATAAATTAACCCATTTACTATAGGCTTTCAGTGTTATGAAATGGTGACACTTCTACTTGTCCTTCAATTCCTTCCCTTTTCTGATGGCAGACTTTGCTGTGACAGCAGAAATGGCACCAGAAATGGTACCCCAGCATCACCCACTACCGTTTTCATGCAGGAACCACAGAGCCAAATGCCCACCACTCGTCTCTGCATCTTGGTTTTGCCTCAGAAGGAGCAAGTGTACTTGGTACGCTGGCTGACTTCAGTTTTCTTCACCATTTTCCCGAGGGAGGTCCTGTGTTTGCCCACAGTCCCGACCTTCTTGGTGCGTTTCACTATGTCACCACAACCTAGGTCTGAGCCCAGAGAGAGCTAAATCGATTTTTGCTCAAATAACTTCTTGAAGTTCTTAATATGCCTCGGTTTATTTTTTAACACCACATATGTCACCTAGCTTTAGCGCAAAAAATTGATGCTTTTGAAATGTGGTGCTGGAGAAGACTCTTGAGAGTCCCTTGGACTGCAAGGAGATCCAACCAGTCCATTCTGAAGGAGATCAGCCCTGGGATTTCTTTGGAAAGAATGATGCTAAAGCTGAAACTCCAGTACTTCGGCCACCTCATGCGAAGAGTTGACTCATTGGAAAAGACTCTGATGCTGGGAGGGATTGGGGGCAAGAGGAGAAGGGGACGAGAGAGGATGAGATGGCTGGATGGCATCACTGACTTGATGGACGTGAGTCTCAGTGAACTCCAGGAGTTGGTGATGGACAGGGAGGCCGGGCGTGCTGCGATTCATGGGGTCCCAAAGAGTCGGATATGACTGAACGACTGAACTGAACTGATGTCACCTAGCTTTAAAAAAAGATCCCTATTATTAACTAGGAAAAATAAGTTGTAAGAGAAATAGGCATAATAGGAAAAAAAAAAGAAACACACACACATTTAAGTATGGTTTGGTTAGTTAGCACCTGAGACAGGCTTGACGAACATCTTCCCAAGTGGCCTGGACCTGAAGCCCTTTCACAGGCCTCTCGGAACCTGGCCCTCTCCAGGCTCACTCCAGGGGGTCCCGGAGATCTTTTCCAGCCCTTTCTCCTGGCCTACATTATTTACAAGTGTCAAGTAACAACAGTTAATAATTAATGGACAAAAGAGGCCTCGTTAAAGGCCTGGGGCTGCTTCAGGCAGAAGAGACTATCTCAATGTCCAAATGAAGAACCCTGGTGTCCAAAACAGAGACAGAGGAAACATTTAAAGAGAGCGAGAGAAAAAAAATAAAAATAAAGACAGCGAGAAAGGAAAGAAGCTGTGAACTAGACCCAGCGTGACTGGTGGCTCAGATGGTAAAGCATCTGCTTACGATGAGGGAGACCCGGGTTCAGTCCCTGGGTTGGGAAGATCTCCTGGAGAAGGAAATGGCAACCTACTCCAGTATTCTTGCCTGGAAAATCCCATGGATGGAGGAGCCTGTTAGGCTACAGTCCATGGGGTCGCAAAGGGTCAGACACGACTGAGCGACTTCACTTTCACTTGTACTGCTGGGAATGGAGAGCTGGGTTGAGGGGATTAGAAGAGACATGCCTGGTGTGAGTGTTTTAGTTGATCAGTCTTGTCTGACTCTTTGAGACCCTACTGTGGCCAACCAGGCTTATTTGTCCATGGAATTCTCCAGGCCAGAATCCTGGAGTGGGTTGCCATTACCTTCTCCAGGGGATCTTCTTGACCCCCATGGCAGGCAGATTCTTTACCACTGAGCCACCGGGGAAGCCCAGAAAGATGCCTCCGGGGTCCCAAAGAAAGGAGGCCAGGTTGGATCTCCAGTAGAAGCAGCTTGAAACTGGAAGAGCTAGGTAGAAGGACCTATCTATTAGGAATTTCAGAAAGATGCCCAGTACACTGGACCTGTTCTCCTGGACAAAGCCAGGAGAAGTTTCCTTATTTTTATTTTTTAAAATATATATTTACTTATTTGGCTGAACTGGGCCTTAGTTGCAGCACTTGGGGTCTTCGATCTTTGTTGCAGCACGTGGGATCTAGTTCCCTGACCAGGGTTCGAATCCATGCCCTCTGCATTGGAAGCTGGGAGTCTTGGCCACTGGACCACCAAGCAAGTCCCTCAGAAGCAGTTTCTATGGTGGGTAACTGGTGAGCTAGTTATTTATTCCATTAATGTTTAGTGGGCATATCTTTGGGTCAGACCCTATGTCATGAAAAGTCATTCTGATTAAAGGCAAAGGACTTAAGTGACTTGAGACTTTTACTAGAGATCTTTCAGGAGGCACTGATACTTTCTCCAGCTTTTCTGGGAAGGTGGTGGAAAAGCAGAATGCCTTTCCCACCTCCCAGATTCAGGGGGCTCCAGGAGAGAGGGGCACCTCTTTCTTTGGGAAGCAGCTTCTGTACTTGCCCAGCAGAGGGCGGCTGGAACCTGGACACTATGGTTCCAGCCACCAGCTTTA
Organism: Bos grunniens; assembly: GCF_055505025.1. Classification (NCBI taxonomy): domain Eukaryota; kingdom Metazoa; phylum Chordata; class Mammalia; order Artiodactyla; family Bovidae; genus Bos; species Bos grunniens. The sequence continues at coordinate 61,452,373 of NC_141175.1, read as the reverse complement.
GGACACCAGACAGATGGGAACCTAGCCCCCTCGCTGCCCACTGCAGGTTGGGCGTGATGCCCACTTGCTGGCAGCGATACCGTAGAGAGACAGGAGGCACCGGGAGGTGTCAGAGATGCTGTTTTGAATTCTCTCTAAGCTGTGTCACTTCTGCCTTGTGTAGGCTCAGTCTTGGTGCCTTGCCAGGCTCCTCTTCTCTAGCCTGCTGAGCGAAGGGTCATTTCCTTCTCATCTCAGGGCAGCCTGCTCACCCTGTTTCTAGCCACTGTTGAAAAATCGTTTTGTTCCAGGACACAGACTCCTAGAGCCCCAGAGGTGGGAGGAACTTGCGGTGCTCCTTGTCCAGGAGCTGACATTTCAAATAATTTCAGAGGCAGGTGGGGAGTAGAGCCTCAGTTTGTGATGCCAACTTAGGGTGAGATGGTGGCCATGGTGAACTGGAGAGCCCAGATTTGTGCAAAGTCACCTCTATTCAAGTATTTTTCTTCTTTAAAAAAAGAAACAATTATTATTATTAATCATTTTTGGAGACACCATGTGGCATATAGGATCTTAGTTCCCAGACAAGGAATTGAAACTGTGCCCCCTGCATTGGAAGTGAAGAATCTTAACCACTGGACCACCAGGGAAGTCCCAAAGTGGTTTTCTAATTACAAGTAAAATAAAGCATGGCTTTGGGCTGTGTCAGGATGCTGGCTGCCAGGTCTTCCCCAGCTTGGGGAAAGAAAGGTGGAACTATTGGCCCAGAACAGGGCCCTATTCCCTTTCCCAGGCAAATCCACTCTCTTCCATGATGTTTGTCCCTTGGGGGCGCAGGGTAACCGTATGGAGTGGCAGCAGTTGGGGACAACTTGGGCTCCCAGCTCGGGTTGCCCCGAGGCTACTCATCAATCCTGGATTGCTTCATTTCCTTCCTTGGCCACCGCTCCCCTGTTTGGAGCAGGCAGCCTCCCCCAGAGCACAGGGCACTCCTTTTCCTCGCGGTGAGTCACAACCTCGGAGCTGACTTGGGGCCAGCCTGACTCCTCAGAGTCAGGAGCCTCTCCGCCCACTGCTTTTTCCAATGAATACCTCTAGCTGTGGGCCTCCGCTTCCTCCAGCCGCCTCCCTATGGCTGGGCCCTTTTATTTACTCAGGTTTTTTTTTTTTTTCTCCTTGAAACGAGGTCCTATGGAGAAGTGCCTAGGAGCTTTTCAAACTTGATCCCTCAGATCCCAAGGAGAAATAAGGATTAGAAGCATAAAGGGCTGCTTTCCCATCATGAGCAAAGGTCACTACACATGCTTGGGTGTGGATTTTTAAAAAATGCAATCACAGGAGCTTCCCTGGTGAATCAGTGGTAAAGAATCTGCCTGCCAATGCAGGACACATGGGTTCAGGTTCAATCCCTGATCCGAGAAGACCCCATATGCCTCAGAGCAGCTAAGCCTGTGTGCCTACTGAAGCCTGCCTGCCCTGAAGCCCATGCTCTGCAACAAGAGAAGCCACCATAATGAGTAACCTGTGCACCGCAACTGGAGAGTAACTCCAGCTCTCTGCAGCTAGAAAAAAGCCTTCGTAGCAAGGAAGACCCAGCACAGCCAAAAATAAATAAATAAAATTCTTTAAAGGGATTTCTCCGGTGGTGAAGAATCCACCTTGCAATGCAAGGGACACCGGTTTGATCGACCCCTGGTCTGGGAAGATCCCACGTGCGGTGGGGCAACTATGCCTGTGTGCCACAACTACTGAGCCTGTGCTCTGGAGCCCTTGAGCCACAAGTACTGAGTCGACACTCTGCAACTACTGAAGCCCACACACCCTAGAGCCCACATTCCATAACAAGAGAGTCAGCCCAATGAGAAGCCCACTCACTGTAACTAGAGAGCAGCCCCAACTCTCCGCAACTAGGGAAAGTTCCCTCACTGCAACGAAAACTCAGTACAGCCATAAATAAATAATTAATTATTTTAAAAAATCCAATCATATACTTTTGAGTCAGGCCCTGCGCTCTATGGGAGGATTGACAGGCCACCTGGGCTCTGTGGGGATACTCCATTAGGGCGTGACACTTTCCCTTCAGCCTCTGGGAGTAGCAGGAACTCCCAAATAGCAGGAATGGGGCTGTGGTCCCTTTACCAGTCACAGAGATATACTGGGACCTGGGGCAAGTATTTACAACAGTCCCGTGAAGAATGCCGGCTCTTTCTCACCATGATTAATCCCTTGAGGATTAGCCCCAACTAACCCCATTGTCATGGAGCGCCTGCTTGCAACACCTCCCAAGCTGAAGTGTAAAGATGACTAGGTTCCCGAGAATCAGGTCTCAAAAGAACACAGTCTTGAGAATATCATTTGAGAGGAGGAAATAAGGACCAAAAAAAAAAAAAAACCCTAATGAGATTAGTTACCTGCAGGGCATAGTGGGAACAGGATAAAAGGAAGAAGGAAATAAAGAAGAATGACACTTCTCTGAAATAGCTTTTTGTTCTGACTTGCTTTTGGAACCATTGTAATTATTTTGAAATATTACATATTTCAAAAATAAGTAAAAATGTAATAAAAAATCACAAGGATGGGGAAAACCCTAAGACTGGATAGAGAAATAAGCAAAGTCCTTTGACTTCTATCTTACCAATTTATAGTAAATAACCTATCCCGTGCTGTGTCTTAAACATTTACCTATAGTTTTGTTTAACCTCTGCAGCATCTCTAAATTGTAGGTACTATTACCATCCTAGTTTTACAAGATAGGAAGTCATACCCCAGTGACATTAAGGAAGCGCCCAAGGTCCCAGAGTCTTGAACTCAGATTTTGTATCAGATTTGTGATAGATCTCAGTTCTGAGGTCCTGTTATATATTCAGCTCCATGCCAGGCACAGAAATATAAGTTGGTGTCTCTGGGGTTCCGGGAATTTGTGATCTCAGTGATAAACATTTAACACGACAAAGCTATAAAAATAGGGAAATGAATGAGCCCCTTATTCATAAAGATTTAAAAGGATAAAAAATTTTAGGAGTGCTACGTCCTCCTATGTGGGTTGACTTCCTAGAGGAGATGGGATTTGAATGGCATTTTGGAGGCAGAATTCAAGTAGATGTAAAACAATGGCGAATGAATTGCAGGCAACAGAACCCACTGGGAGCAGAGGTGTGGAGAGGGACTTGGTGTGTGGAGAGCCAAGGAAAAGACCAGCCTTTGCACAAGAATAGACAACACAGAAGGGCACTTTACGACTCTCTAGGGTACCTCTTAAAAACAGTTCAAAGAAAAAAAAAAGTTCAAAGTATAACAGAAAGAAAGTGGATTCTCAGCCCCTCAAAATTAGCCCTTTGCATTGTTAATCAACTGTGTTATTATTCAATCGCTAAGTCGTGTCCGACTCTTAGCATTCCCATGGACTTCATGCAGCCCGCCAGGCTTCCCTGTCCTCCACAGTCCATTGAGTAGGTGATGCTACAATCTTTCCCAGCATCAGGGTCATTTTGTACTCCAATATAAAATAAAAATTTCTTTTAAAAGTTAGCCCTTTGGTTGCTGCATATTAATATTGCCTAGTTCCTTTCCTTTGGAGAAGGCAATGGCACCCCACTCCAGTACTCTTGCCTGGAAAATCCCATGGATGGAGGAACCTGGTAGGCTGCAGTCCACGGGGTCGCTAAGAGTCGGACACGATTGAGCGACTTCACTTTCACTTTTCACTTTCATGTGTTGGAGAAGGAAATGGCAACCCACTCCAGTGTTCTTGCCTGGAGAATCCCAGGGACGGAGGAGCCTGATGGGCTGCTGTCTATGGGGTCGCACAGAGTCGGACATGACTGAAGGGACTTAGCAGCAGCAGTTCCTTTCCAATTATTGGGCTCAGAGGGATGACTAGGAAACTGCTGTGCTGCTAACTCGCTTCAGTTTTGTCTGACTCTTTGACCCTGTGGACTGTAGCCCACCAGGCTCTTTGTCCATGCAGGTTTCTCCAGGCAAGAATATCAGAATGGGTTGCCATACCTTTCTCCAGGGGATCTTCCTGACCCAGGGATCAAACTAGCATCTCTTAGGTCTCCTTCATTGGCAAGCGAGTTCTTTACCACTAGTGCCACCTGGGAAGCCCCTGACTAGGAAAAGGCACACAGTATATTCTGGATCTACAGACAAAAACTGTTTTTGCTTTAAGGGGAAATAGAATCTTAGTCCCTTTGGTTACTTCTGCTTTTCTATTTATACTTTTTTTTTTTTTTTGAAACTTTATCTTATTTTTAAATTAACTTTTATTTGTGTAAAGTTGCTTTTTCCATTTCTTCTTTTACAAGCAGAAAGAGAGGCCAGTCCCTGTATGCTGAGCTGAAAATCAGACCGTCAGCCCTGCTGCATCCTTCTCAGCTAGTTTGCAGGCAGCCCCCCAGGTGTGTAAGGAGGGGTGTTAGGGGGTAGGCTTGGGTTTCCCTGGGGGTTCAGATTGTAAAGAATCTGCCTGCAGTGCAGAAGACCAGGGTTCAATCCCTGGATGGGGACGATCCCCTGGAGAAGAAATGGGTACCCACTCCTGTATTCTTGCCTGGAGAATTCCATGGACAGAGGAGCCTGGCAGACTATAGTCCATGGGGTCGCAGAGTTGGGACTGAGTCACGACTGAGCAGCTAACACACTGTTTTCTCTGAACCCATCCCCTGCTGGAGGATTTAGTACCCAGCAGGGATAAGAGAGGAAAGAAGCCTGGCGGGCAGACACCAATGCTGGGTCTAGCTGGACCACAAGGCAGAAATATGAAGAAAAGCAAAATATGGATAGTCCTATCAGACTAATAAATGGTTAACTGTAGACTAAGTTTTCATCTGGACCAATGTTCACGTAAGTTTGAAAAATCCTTGAACCAGGGACAAACGCAACATTTGGTCCTTCAACTGCTGCCCCACCCCCACCCCCCAGCCCCTGCCTCGAGCCATCCCCTTCTAAACAATAGGGATAATTTCATATCTCCCAGAGGGGAAAGTCTTCAGCTCTCCCCTCAGATCCTTCCATTCTTGCCCAGCCGCACTGACCCTGCTTCCCTCCCCACCTCCCAGCGAGCAGCCCCTGGCTCTGGGCGGCCACACCAGCCCCTGCTGGTCTGTATTCACACACCCCACCCCCAGTTGGGAGCACCAGGACCCTGGCAAGGCCGTGGCCTGCCTCCCCTGGGCACACCCTTCTGTCACTGTGGTTTTTCTCATCCTGTCCTACTGGTTTGTTTGTCTTTTCATCCCCCAATTCAGAGCTTAATTACAAGAGCCAAGTCTTGCTTTTTTTCTCTACTTAGAACAAGATTCAATTTTTGATAGTCTTTGTTTAATAGTTGATAGATGGTTGCTTTCCCTTAAAGCAATGGTTTCTTCAGCTTTTAAAACCACAACCCTCAGTAAGAAATGTTTTTGTACAGGGACTTCCTCATGGTCCAGTGGCTAAGGCTCCGCATTCCCAGTGCAAGGCATCCAGGTTTGATCCCTGATTGGGGAACTGATCCCACATGCCACAACTAAAACTTGATACAGCCAAAGAAATTATCTGAAAAAAAAAAAAGTGTTTTTTTTCCATTACAACCCAATTTATACATTCATCTACACACACAGCCACAATTATGAGTTTCAAGAAATAGCACTTACTCTTGTTGGATGAAAGTGAAAGTGAAGTCACTCAGTCATGTCCGACTCTTTGTGACTCCATGGACTGTGGCCTACCAGGCTCCTCCATCCATGGGATTTTCCAGGCACTAGTACCGGAATGGGTTGCCATTTCCTTCTCTGATATTTTCTCCTTTATTCCATTTTATTCCTAAGTGCTTTGTTGGGACTTGCATGTGGAAAGCCACAGTCTGAGAGCAGAAGAGAAAGGCTTCCCTTCCAGCCAAGATCAGATTAGGATTAAGCTGTAACAAATGAGGGTCTCTGCCAACTCTGACGTGTAGATAAGGGTCTTGGCCTCATTATGAAGCAGGGCCCCAGGTTGGCTTAGTGGCTACATATTGCAATCATTCTCTGCCCTGGACCTGCCCTTTGCAGCTTTCTCATCCAGTCTTTTCTGTCTTCCCTTCATTCCTTTACCAGAGTCACCTCCATGGACAGAGGAGCCTGGCAAGTTGCAGTCCATGGGTAGGCAAAGAGTCAGACACAGCTGAGCACAAGCATTCCAACTCACAAAGACTTCCTCTCATGGTGCTCAGGGCCTCACCTATATTTCGTGCATACCTCTGTGATTGCCCTTTATCACACAGGCTTGTGAGGCAATTCTTTTTCACATGGCTTGTTGCTCAGCTGAGTGCCTGGAGCGATGCTGGCGTGATAAAGCGGGAGCACAGGAGAGCGATGTGTGAAGGAGTTGAGTTGAAGGACTACTTTCCGGGTCCCCTGGTGCCATCTCTTCCTGATTGTTACTGGGCCAGGAGTGGCCTGAGGACTCAGGGCTGCAGTGGGGACAGGCAGGTGGGGGCAGGCTGCTATGAGCAGGTTATCAGGAGCTGCCCAGGGCAGTGAGTGGAATTCAGTGGTGAATTTTCAAAACTCAGTTATCGCCTCACTTTGCCCAGAAAGCTCTTAACTTAAATCAAGACGATCAACCTGGGGTGCAGGATGAACTTTGGCACTCAGAGGCACCTCTGAGGACTGACATTCCTGGAGCCCTGATTTCAATGGTGGGTGGATGACCACCAACTCGAGGCCAGGCATCAAGAGTCTGAATGTGATCCAGGTCCTTCCCTGCTGGTACAGTCAACCCTGGGACCTTGGAGCTTCCCTCGGTCTCTTGCTGGGCCTCACCCTGAGCAGATCATGAGTATAATCCTATGCAGGAGGCAGTTAGTGCTGGGTTTCCACCTCCCACTCCAAGGTACCAATATTCCCGGTAGAAAATGTTTTGCCAACTGTCAGGAATAACAGAGATCCTGAAACATAAATAGTACATAAATCACATGATGTCGGAAAATGTAAGTCATGGTTCTGCTGGTTCAGTGTTCCAGGTAACCGCACAGCTTCCATGAAGACAGAAACCACAAACACAGAGCTCCACTACACAGAGGGTCTGCCACCTCTGAAAGGAAACTGGATCAAAACATTCCAGAACATTCCAGCAGACCACTGCCTTCGTCTGGGCTCTGCTTGCCTTGTGTTTTTTGCTCTTTCAATGTCTTTCAGGGGGAACAGCGTCATGCAGTCTGTGATGCTAGGGTGTGTGTCCGTGGGGGGTGTTCAACTTTTTTTTAATGAATTTCAGCAACAGGATAGATTATAAGCAAACACAAAACTAATGAATGTTCCTCTTAACTGTTTACCTAGCTCTGGCCTCTAGTTGTTGCATTGTTTGTCACATGAAAAAGAGAACCTGCACCTTGTTTTCCAGGAGCTCATGGTGCTCATTTAAGGCAGGTCCGAGGCAGGCCTCCAGGGAGGAGCATAGGAGGGTTAGCTGCTCATAAGCGCTGTAGTCTCAGGAATGGACTGACACCTTCTGAGCTCCAGTTTCTTCTTATTCATGGGTTTAGAATTACTCCACTGTGCTCTTGGGTTTCCCAGGTGGCGCTAGTGGTAAAGAACCTGCCTGCCAATGCAGGTTGACGTAAGAGATGCAGGTTTGATCCCTGTGTTGGCATGGCAACCCACTCCAGTATTCTTGCCTGGAGAAACCCATGGACAGAGGAGCCTGGTGAACTACAGCCCATAGGGTTGCAAAGAGTTGGACATAACTGAAGCGACTTAGCATGCACACAGTACTGCACCTGGTGGCTCAGCAGTAAACTCGCCTGCCAATTCAGGAGATGAGGGTTCATGAGGTCAAAAAGAGTCAGACACGACTGAGTGACTGAACACACATGCTCACGCACACATTCATACATTACTGCACCCAGGCCTTCTGGGAAGAGGGAAATGATGGGATGTAGGTGGCAGCTAACGTTTGTGAGGAAGTCAGTAACTTTCTCAAGTGACCTTTGAGGCTGCTGCCTTCAGAGCAGGGAAGGGAGGTGGTGGGAAACAGCCAGACTGGGCTGACTAGATTTTTCCCGTGGTGAATCAATGGACAAGAAAGCCGGATGGACAGAGGAGAGCGCCAGGCAGCCAGAACCTTCTGGATTGTGCCCTACTGTGGGCAGCAGTTGTTGAAGGAGTCTTCATGAAAGTCATGGTCTAGCTGATTAGTCTGGGCACCTGTGTAGCTTGGTTGGAAGTGGGATGAGGCTAGGAGCTGCGGGTGAGTGGCTAGACTTAGGGAGGAGGGAGTGAGAAAGGAGTGGGTGTGAGAGAGTGGCCATAGGAGGAGTCAAAATTGGGTTTCAGGACTTCCCTGGTCATCCATTGGCTAAGACTCTGAGTTCCCAATGCAGGGTGCCAGGTTCAATCCCTGGTTGGGGAACTAAATCCTACATGCCACAACTAAATACCCCACATGCTGTAAACAAGACCTGGTGCAACCAAAGGAAAAAAAAAAAAAGTATTTTAGTTGGGTTTCTACACGTGCTTTGCCAAGCCCCCACCCCCACTGTGGCTCCTCCCACCCCACCTCCCACCACCTGTCTTCTCTCTGCCTGTGCCTTTCCCCTCCAGTCCTTCTATCTCCACCCCACCCCCTCTCCCCACACCAGTCCTGTATGTCCTGCCACCCAAGTTGGGGCACATAGGCTCAGCCTATGCTTCAAGAGGCTGTTCATGCCACCTGGTAGGTGCTCCCAATCCGGCTCTGATTAGGGTCATGAGCAGCGGGAGGAGCAGGCGGCTCTTTCTTTAGTCTGTGAGTGAGAAAAGCTTCTGCTAGTTAGACCTCACAGGAAGCTGGAGCCAAGGGGTAGCATCTGACATCGGGTGCAGCACTATGGGCTGGGTGAGAAAGGGAGGTGACACCTCTGGGCTGTTGAGGCCGGCTGCGCCTTCTATGCCAGGCCAAGGAAATCAGGTCACCCTTCCCCTCTCTTTGCTAGATGCTGCTTCAGAGAGACAAAAGAAATATTCATAGGCTAGCTGGCTCAGGCAAGACATCTAGGTGAGGGTCTCAAACCAGTGGCCCACAGGGCCATCCCCCTGCAGATGGGTTTTGCTTGGTCCACAGTGGTGGTTTAGTCGCTAAGTTGTGTCCGACTTTTGCGACGCCATGGACAGGCTCCTCTGTCCATGGGATTCTCCAGGCAAGAATACTGGAGTGAGTTGCCATTTCCTCCTTCAGGGGGTCTTCCCTATCCAGGGATCGAACCCGGTCTCCATGCAGATTCTTTATCGACTGAGCTAAGAGGGTCCACAGGGATCCTCCTAATCTTTTATACATGTCCTTGTCCCCTTTCTTCCTTCTTTATTTGCCTTCCTTGTCTTGCTCCTGAGTTTATGAATTTACTGGCCTCATCCTAAGAAACACAAAGATGCTCCAGGAACTTGTGACATGACTGGGAAAACAAGACTAACACACAGACCAAGAGGGCTGAGTGTGCCAGATCCAGATATTTGGGAGTTTAGATGAGAGATCTCCCATGGAGATTACCATAGAGGAATGTGTAGCGGAGAATTGCATACTTAGCCTCGATGGAAGAGGAATGTCAGGATGGAGGGCAGGGAGGAATGTCCCAGGATTGAAAAGGACAGGAGGGGCAGCCTGGAGAAGTTTCGCTGGGTTGGGCTTCATTCCACACACAGAAGGGGGCACCTTTGAGATGTTAGCATAAGGGATTGATGATTGGAGGCACAGAAGAATCCAGGAAATGTGGGTGGGGCGGGAGCTGAAAAGAGGTACCAATTTGTGAGAAAGTCTGAAGGAGGTAAAGACTGGGTGTTGTGGAAGCTGAAGGCTTCAAAGCATCTCAGAGACAGCTGCATACTAAGTCGCTTCAGTCGTACCTGACTCTTTGCAACTCCACGGGCTGTAGCTCGCCAGGCTTCTCTGTCCCTGAGATTCTCCAGGCAAGAATACTGGTGTGGGTTGTCACTGCCTCCAGGGAATCTTCCCCACCCAGGATCGAACCCCAGTCTCTGTGTCTCCTGGATTGGCAGGCGGGTTCTTTACCAGTGCCACCGGGGAAAGCTATTGAGTCATGAAAATGGGGAAGTCGTCAGAAGGGGGCTGCTTGGGGTAGGGGTGAGAAGTTGAGAAATTGTGGTTGAAATTCATTTGATGGACGAAATGGGCAGCTGGCATTTAGATCTGTGGACCTGGAGATGGAGGTGGTGATTTAGGGACTACACTGAGATTTCGAAGGGAGATGTTGGGAGAGAGAAGGAGGTGTGCAAAAAAGGGAGAGGCCCTGGGGAAGAAGACCAGTGTGGAATTGGAGGAGAGAGCACACTGATGTCAGCGGAGAGGACAATCAAAAGAAAGAGGTCCACTGACATCATCAAGTACGAGGATTCAGGGAGAGCAGAGCAGAGCAAAGGCTGGGGTTTTAGAGCTAGGGCATGGCAGAAATTTTGGCGGGCGTGGAGAAGATGACCACATATTTCACAATCAAACAGACAGCATGGTGGAGAAGAGGCTCTTTATCTCTAGGAGCGCGTGGTAGATAAAAGTGATGTCACCGATTTGCTCGTCCACAGCACAGCAAAGCCAATTTACCCAGATACAGAGTTGTGACGAAGGAAGGCACAGCATTACTTTGCAAGGCCCCAGGTTCAGTGGGTAAAGAATCTGCCTGCCATGCAGGAAATGTAGGAGACGCGTGGGTTTGATCCCTGGTGTAGGAGTATTCCCTAGAGGAGGGCATGGCAACCCACTCCCATATTCTTGGGAGAATCCCATGGACACAAGGACCTGGCAGACTACGTTCCATAGGAAGATTCAGACAGGACTGAAGTGACTGAGCACACACACACACACACAGTAAGACTACTGGGAGTTTGTGCCCCAACATTTGGGGTGAGGGGTGCAGGGGACGTGACTTTCTTCTGATTGGTTTGTGATGAAGTAACCAGGTGATGTTTCAGGAATTTTGGTCATCTACCTTCTGGTTCCAACCAGTCTGGGGATCTAGTGCCTAGTCTCAGCTCAGCATGTAGTCATCATCCTCCACTTGGGTCGGCGGGGGTGGGGTCGGGGGAGCGTCTTAGTTTTGGCAGAAAACTCTAATAAGATAGTGTCAGATTGTGATGTATATCCCTTGAGGAGGAACTAGGACCTTGTTTTATCACTGAGCTATTGTCATTACTTTTCTCCTTTAACTGCTTCTTTGTTTCTGCATTTCCTCACTTCCCTGGTAAGTAATGACTTGTTCCTGCTCTGGAACTCAGGGACGTTCTAGTAGACTAAAGCCTTTTTTCTACAAACAAGAGACAGGGGTGACAGAGATTTTGTACCTAGGAGGGCCCTGCAGGGTCCTGCTTGGTGTCAGTGACTGTAAGAACAAAAGGAGATTTATGGAAGTTTCAAGGCAGAAGGAGATAGTGGTGAGAAAAGTACTGAATCTACTAAGGAGAGAGGATAAAATGAAGAAAGGACCCAGATGTGGTGGAGGGGATGGATGGAGATACTAAGCTTGGATTTCACAATAGGCTGCATTCCCCCATCCTTCATCTTGGGCCCTGTCCTGGGTCCCCCACACTGTCCATGGTTCTCACTCTTGGGCTTAGGCAGCAGAGGGAAGTCAGGCAGCTGGTCAGGTGATGTTACAAGTCCAAGCTCACTCTGCTTGCTTCACAATAGGCCAATAAATCAGGTGTTGAGGCAAGGAATAACAACTTTATTCAGAAAGTTGATAGACCGAGAAGATGGTGGACTAGGGTTCCCCAAGGGTCTCCCAAGGGCCTCCCTGGTGGCTCAGATTGTAAAGAATCTGCCTGCAATGCAGGAGATTCGTGTTTGATCCCTGGGCAGGAAGATCCCCTGGAGAAGGAAATGGCAATCCACTCCAGTATTCTTGCCTGGAGAATCCCATGGACAGAGGAGCCTGGGGGGCTACAGTCCATGGGGTCACAAAGAGTTGGACACAACTGAGCAACTAACACAAACAGGGTCCCCCAAAACCATCTTATGATGTCTGAATGCCAGTTTCTTTTCTAGAACAGAGAAGGGGAGGAGGTAAGGAAGTAGAGTAAAAAGGCCATAAGTCTTGCAAAATATCTCTTGGAATGGCTAGCCCTGGGGTAGGGATGTGTTCAATTCTTTTCTGCAACCATTCACAGGTAGGCAGGGTCAGATTGCCTCTTTGTGAGCCGAACAAAGGCATTTTAATATTCAGGCAGAGGAAGAGTTCCTGTGACAGGCCATTCTGTCAATACTTACAAGTAGTCATGATCAGAACAAAAGCATTTAGAAGCAAAGGTTAAAGTGAAAGAAGCATATTCAACGTGGAGTCCGAATTTGCTCTTCCCTGTCACAGTGAGGCACTCTTGGGGACAGCAGTGTGTGTTAGTCACTCAGTCATGTCCAATTCTTTGCGACCCCGGGGGCTGTAGCCCACCAGGCTCCTCTGTTCATGGGATTTCCCAGGAAAGACTACTAGAGTGGGTTGCCATTTCCTCCTACAGGGTACCTTTCCCACCTAGGGATCAAACGCCCGTCTCCTGCATCGCCACAGGCAGATTCTTTACTGTCTGAGCCACTAGAATAGGGGAGGATGTTCTTAGTTCAGGACTGGGACCCAGAGCAGCACCAGCAATGATTCCTTTTCCATCTTGCCCTGGATTCCTCCCTCCTTTCTAAGAAGCTCCCATCAGAAACGGTGCCTAGATATTGTCCAAAGGTTTGAAAACATCAGTAAAGCCCTCTGATTGGCCCCTGTTTTAGGCGCCCCAGGCACAGACAAACAGGAAGTAAAAGTGGGTAACCACGAGGAAGGTGGGGGCGAGGCCTGGGTTAATCATCAGAGTTCTTGGCAGCAAGATCTCAGCCAGCCTGGGCTGAAGCAGCAAGTAGCTACAGTTCTAAAGTTTTCAGTGGCAGAACCTGTCTCTTCAGAACCTCGTTACCCACACTGACCCCATAACAAGCACCATGCCAACAGGCCCTGCGGTCATAGGAACATCAACAAGCAAGGAGGTGACTGGGAGGGTGACCTCACTGGAAAAGCAAACACACACCCTGAGGGGAAGGAGACGAGTGTGTTCACAGCTGTGCTGGGCTGGGGATACTGTTCTGGAGAGTGCAGGGAGGGAAGGGTGGATGGATGGATGGAGAGTGGACTTGGTCTAGATTGGAAGGGACAATGTGAAGGAAAAGACAGATTTGTGCAGGAATTACAAGAGCCAGAAGGGGAAAAAAAAATTAACTGCTGAGGATGACAGTCTAAAGGTCTCATTCTTACTGCGAGTTCAGAGATGCTAAAGAGGGAGGTCGATATTGATGAAGGAGATGTAGGTGGGCTATTAGGCCACTGACCACATGTAACCCGAAGGAGATCTGAAACATCCTGAACCTTGAAACTGACATTTTCTCTTACAGGCTCACAGGTGGGCGTCTAAATGGTACAGTTTGGCAATACCATATAAATGAGAACATTGACATAGCCTATGACCCAGCTACTCCACCTGTGCTAGAATACACACACACACACACACACACACACACACATATTATGATTGATTGTTACTCAGCTTTTAAAAGAATCAAGGAGTTCCATATCCAGGTGGTGCTAGTGGTAAAGAACTTGCCTGACAATGCAGGAGATGCAAGAAACATGGGTTCAAACCCTGGGTCAGGAAGATTCCCTGGAGTAGGAAATGGCAACCCAGTCCAGTATTTCTGCCTGGAAAATCCCATGGACAGAGGAGCCCGGTGGGCTACAGTCCATAGGGTTGCAAAGAGTCGGACACAACTGAGCACACACACATATATGGTGACATGCAGAGGTATCTAAACATGTTAAGTGAAAAGAACCAGTTGTATAACTGTGTGTGGTAGGATTTCACTTGATGAAAAAGAGAAAAATGGGGGAATTCCCTGGCAGTTTAGTGGTTAGGACTCTGCATTTTCACTGCTCAGGGCCTGGGATCAAACCCTTGGTTGGAGAACTAAGATCCCACAAGCTGCATGGAAAAAAAAAAAAAGGTATATATTTTATATCATAGAAAAACATAAATACTTTCTATGTTTGTATTACAAGGAATTTTTAAAGAAACCATTTGGTTGAGATATGATTGACACACAAAAAGATGTACATACTTAGGGACTTCCCTGGTGGTCCGGTGGCTAAGATGCCACACTCCCAGTGCAGGGGGCCGAGGTTCAATCCCTGGTCAGGGAACTAGATCCCATGTGCTACAACTAAGAGTTCGAATGACACAACGGAAGATTCTTCACGTTGCAAAAAAGATCCTGGTGCAGCCAAGTAAATAAATAGTTTGTTTTTTTTTTTAAACTGTACATATTTAATTATATTAAATAATGTCATGAGTTCACAAGGAACTCAATAGTAGTTATTTTGGGGGTTAGATAAGAAAACTGAGGTTTCAAGCAGAGGCACTTTTTAACTCAAAACTCTTCTGTAGGGTGTAGTGTTTTTAATTTAATTTTTAAATTTCATGTTGGAGTATAGTTGACTAACAATATTTTAGTCCAGCAAAGTGATTTAGTTACACATATAAATGTATCTATTCTTTTTCAAATTCTTTTCCTATTCAAGTTATTATAGAGTATTGAGCAGAGTTCCTTTTGCTATACACTAGGTCCTTGTTGATTATTCGTATAAAATAAAGCAGTGTGTACATGTCCATCCCAAACTCTGTAAGTATCCTTCCTCTCTACCCTCCTCCTTCCACCATAAGTTCCTTCTCTAAGTCTGTGAGTCTGTTTCTATTATGTTAATAACTTCATTTGTATCATTTTTTAAAAGATTCCACATATAAATATCATATGATATTTGTCTTTCTCTGTGTGACTTACTTCACTTAGTATGATAATCTCCAGGTCCACCCATGTTGCTGCAAATGGTATTAGTTCATTCTTTTTAATGGCTGAGTAATATTCCATTGTATATATGTATAACATCTTCTTTATCCATTCCTCTGTTGATGGACATTAAGGTTGCTTCCGTGTCTTGGCTACTGTAAACAGTGATGCAGTGAACATTGGAGTGTAGGTATCTTTTATGGTTTTCTCTGTATATTCCAGGAGTGGAATTGCAGGGTCACATGGTAGCTCTATTTTTAGTTTTTTAAGGAATATCCATCCTGTTCTCCATAGCGGCTGTACCAATTTACATTCCCACCATGTACGGTATAGTTTTTAACATGTGTATGTATTATTTAGCCTAATCATTTCAGTGACCGCAGTTTGATAATGCAAATCTGATAAACATGAATTCTCATGGGGACAATGGAGAAGGAAATGGCAACCCATTACAGTGTTCTTGCCTGGAGAGAATCCCCGTGGACAGAAGAGCCTGGTGGCCTGGGCTACAGTCCATAGAGTAGCAAAGAGTTAGACATGACTGAAGCGACTTAGCCTGCACAAGGGGACAATGGAACAGAGTATTTCCAACTGAGGTCTGTCTTTTTGGTCTCTCTCTATTGTCTGGCCTGAAAGCTGTACCCCTAAAAGTCACTCCTCTGGTTTACATTGGAGGCAACCGTAAGTGCTGGGAAGAACGTTGGGTCTGGAGTCATTCATTCATTCCCAGCCTGCCAGGGCTTCCTGTGCCAGCCAGCATTCCAGGTTCTGTTCCCCTACTCACGATGTGGTCATGGGCTCTCAGGTTCTCATTTCCTTGTACAGTAAGGTATAAATACTGGTTCTCAGGACTTCCCTGGTGGTCAAGTAGTTAAGAATCCTCCTTCCAATGCAGGGGGCTCGGGCTTGATCCCTGGTCCAGGAACAAAAATATCACATGCCGAGGGGCAATTAAGCTCTCACTCCGGAGCTTGAGAGCTGGTGCGCTGTAACTACTGAGCTAGCATTCCAGAGTATGTGAGCCGCAACTACTGAGCCCACACACCGAAACTTCTGAAGCCTGTGTGCCTAGGACCCCAACTCTGCAACAAGGGAAGCCACGGGAATGAGAAGCCCGTACACTGCAACTAGAGTAGCCCCGACCCACCACAAATAGAGAAAGACTGCTGGCAGCAAGGAAGACCCAGAAAAACCAGAAATAAATCCGAAGGAAAGAAGGACAGAAACAAAGTTTCAGAAGGTACCTGGAACCAGTAGGGTAAGACCCCTGTATACATATTCAGTTCAACTCAGTTCAGTTCAGTCGCGTCCGATTCTCTGCGACCCCATGAACCGCAGCACTCCAGGCCACCCTGTCCATCACCAACTCCTGGAGTTTACACAAACTCATGTCCATTGAGTTGGTGATGCCATCCAACCATTTCATCCTCTGTCTCCCCCTTCTCCTCCTGCCATCAATCTTTCCCAGCATCAGGGTCTTTTCAAATGAGTCAGCTCTTCACATCAGGGGGCCAAAGTATTGGAGTTTCAGCTTCAACATCAGTCCTTCCAATGAACACCCAGGATTGATCTCCTTTAGGATGGACTGGTTGGATCTCCTTGCAGTCCAAGGGACTCTCAAGAGTCTTCTCCAACACCACAGTTCAAAACCATCAATTCTTCGGTGCTCAGCTTTCTTTATAGTCCAACTCTCACATCCATACATGACCACTGGAAAGATCATAGCCTTGACTAGATGGACCTTTGTTGACAAAGTAATGTCTCTGCTTTTTGATATGCTGTCTAGGTTGGTCATAACTTTCCTTCCAAGGAGTAAGTGTCATTTAATTTCATGGCTGCAATCACCATCTGTAGTGATTTTTGAGCCCCCCAAAATAAAGTCTGCCACTCTTTCCACTGTTTACCCATCTATTTGCCATGAGTGATGGGACCAGATGCCATGATCTTTGTTTTCTGAATGTTGAGCTTTAAGCCAACTTTTCACTCTCCTCTTTCACTTTCATCAAGAGGCTTTTAGTTCTTCTTCTCTTTCTGCCATAAGGGTGGTGTCACCTGCATATCTGAGGTTATTGATATTTCTCCCAGCAATCTGGATTCCAGCTTGTGCTTCATCCAGCCCAGCATTTCTCATGATGTACTCTGCATAGAAGTTAAATAAGCAGGGTGACAATATACAGCCTTGACATACTCGTTTTCCTATTTGGAACCAGTCTGTTGTTCCATGTCTAGTTCTAACTGTTAGTTCCTGACCTGCATACAGGTTTCTCAAGAGGCAAGTCGGGTGGTCTGGTATTCCCATCTCTTGAAGAATTTTCCACAGTTTGTTGCGATCCACACAGTCAAAGGCTTTGGCATAGTCAATAAAGCAGAAATAGATGTTTTTCTGGAACTCTCTTGCTTTTTCGATGATCCAGCGGATGTTGGCAATTTGGTCTCTGGTTCCTCTGCCTTTTGTAAATCCAGCTTGAATATCTGGAAGTTCACATTGCACGTATTGCTGAAGCCTGGCCTGGAGAATCTTGAGCATTACTTTACTAGCGTGTGAGATGAATGCAATTGTGTGGTAGTTTGAGCATTCTTTGGCATTGCCTTTCTTTGGGATTGGAATGAAAACTGACCTTTTCCAGTCCTGTGGCCATTGCTGAGTTTTCCAAATTTGCTCACATATTGAGTGCAGCACTTTCACAACATGATCTTTTAGGATTTGAAAGAGTTCAACTGGAATTCCTTCACCTCCACTAGCTTTGTTTGTAGTGATACTTCCTAAGGGCCACTTGACTTCACATTCCAGGATGTCTGGCTCTAGGTGAGCGATCATACCATCGTGATTATCTTGGTTGTGAAGATCTTTTTTGTACAGTTCTTCTGTGTATTCTTGCCACCTCTTCTTAATATCTTCTGCTTCTGTTAGGTCCATACCATTTTTGTCCTTTATCGAACCCATCTTTGCATGAAATGTTCCCTTGGTATCTCTAATTTTCTTGAAGAGATCTCTAGTCTTTCCCGTTCTGTTGTTTTCCTCTATTTCTTTGCACCTATCACTGAGGAAGGCTTTCTTATCTCTCCTTGCTATTCTTTGGAACTCTGCATTCAAATGGGTATATCTTTCCTTTTCTCCTTTGCTTTTGGCTTCTCTTCTTTTCACGGCTATTTGTAAGGCCTCCTCAGACAGTCATTTTGCTTTTTTGCATTTCTTTTTCTTGGGGATGATCTTGATCCCTGTCTCCTGTACAATGTCATGAACCTCATTCCATAGTTCATCAGGCACTCTGTCTATCAGATCTAGTCCTTAAATCTATTTCTCACTTCCACTGTATAATCATAAGGGATTTGATTTAGGTCATACCTGAATGGTCTAGTAGTTTTCCCCACTTTCTTCAATTTAAGTCTGAATTTGGCAATAACGAGTTCATGATCTGAGCCGCAGTCAGCTCCCAGTCTTGTTTTTGCTAACTGTATAGAGCTTCTCCATCTTTGGCTGCAAAGAATACAATCAATCTGATTTCGGTGTTGACCATCTGATGATGTCCATGTGTACAGTCTTCTCTTGCGTTGTTGGAAGAGAATGTTTGCTATGACCAGTGTGTTCTCTTTGCAAAACTCTATTAGCCTTTGCCCTGCTTCATTCTGTACTCCAAGGCCAAATTTGCCTGTTACTCCAGGTGTTTCTTGACTTCCTACTTTTGCATTCCAGTCCCCTATAATGAAAAGGACATCTTTTTTGGGTGTTAGTTCTAAAAGGTCTTGTAGGTCTTCATAGAACTGTTCAACTTCAGCTTCTTCATACACATATTCAAAGTTTTCATAAATCATTGTCAGAGGCATTATCCAAAGTCACAGCAGAAAAGTTCAACTCCCTGCAGATGGTGGGGATGGAATAAATGAAATGGACAGTCCTGAAATGAATATATTTGCGGGAGGGGTAACAGTAGGTTGCCTCCAGAAATAAAGTCACTTATATAAAACTGCAAAGCATCTGTGCATAATGGATGAGACCACCAAGTCCAGAAGCATTTCATCCTAACAGATGGTGTATAGAAAACTGGGGGACACCCAAATCCAATTAGTATCCAAGCGTATTTCGTGCTCGCTTAATGCCAGGTACACGCCAAGCACTTTATTTATTTAATCCTCTGTGTGTGTGTTTAGTTGCTAAATCGTGTCTGAATTTTTTGTGACTCCATGGACTGCAGTCTGCCATGGGATTCTCCAGGCAAGTACTGGAGTAGGTTGTAATTTCCTTCTCCAGGGGATCTTCCTGTCCAAGGGATCGAGCCTGTGTCTTCTGCATTGGCAGGTAGATTCTTTACCACTGAGCCAGAATGGAAGCTCATTTAATCCTCAGAACAACTGTGTTATCTCCACTGTACAGAAAAGAAATGTGAGGCAGCTAGAAGTAAGGGAATTTGCCGAAGCTCACAGCATGAGAATGATACAGTGGGATGCTCATTCCATATAGTCTGACCCCAGAGGCTATGAAGTCCTCCTTAGCTAAAATGGTCTGAGTGCTTGCTGAGGAAAATCAGGCTTAAGAAACAGTGGTGGCTTTTCAACATCTGACTGAAGAAGAAGGTACTACCATATTGTTTTCTAAACTTTACAGATAACAAGTCATTATTCTTCTGTAACTGCTTCTTAAAATGTAATATGCCTATGAGTCCCACAGGGACCTTGTTAAAATGCAGATTCTACATAGAGAACAGATTTGTGGTTGCCAAGGGGGGGTGTGGGTGAGGGAAGGAATGGAAGTTTGGAATTAACAGATGCAAACTATTATATATAGAATAGATAAACAAGAAGGTTCTACTATATAGCACAGGGAACTATATTCAATAACCTGTGGTAAACCATAATAGAAAATAATATGAAATACACAAACACACACATATATAACTGAATCACTTTGCTGTATAGCAGAAATCAACACATTGTAATTCAACTGTGCTTTAATAAATTTTTTTTTAATATTTATTTGGCTGCACCAGGTCTTAGTTGTGGCATGTGGATCTTTTTCCCTGGTCAGGGATTGAACCCAAGCCCCCCGAATTGGGAGCGTGACGTCTGGATGACTAGACCACCAGGGAATAAAATTTTTAAAAAAATGCAGATTCTGATTCTACAGGTCTGGGCGGGTCTGAGATTCTGCCATCTCCCTTGTTACTGGTCTGAGGACCACATTTTAAGGAGCAAGGCTCTAGCCAGAGGCCAAGAGAAATGGATTTCCCCGTTGAAAAATGAACAGACTGTACTCTGTTAGAACTTCAGTCTCCTGTGAAGCCATTCCCAACAGCTGAAGCCCCTCGGAGCCCCCAAACACAGGCCCAGGCTCTTGGTTGCTCTTCCAACAGACAGCTTTTTCTCTCCAGCTTCACCCATGGAGCCCTGGGAGTCGGGGGTGCTCCTCCTGGAGCAGTTTTTCTTGCTGATTGGATCAGGTGAGTGAGGGTCCCTGAGTCGGTTTGGGGGGCGCCCATGGAGAGCAGGGGACAGCCTCCTGTGCTCTGTAAATGTTTGCTTTCGAGCAGAATGATGAATAAGAGTGACCTGGATGATGAACTGTGTGGTCAGTACAGCTGCTGAGGTGGGTGGAAGGTTGACTTTGACTGTCGTGTTCAGGGCCAGTCCTCAGTGTAAAATTCTGGGTGTGAGAAGCAGTTTGTGTTTTGTGAGGGCAAAGGCTCTGGTCAGTCTTGTTGCTCTGCCAGACCCTCGCTAGACTGTTTGTTGCCTGAGTGAAACGATGAAAAGCTGGGGAAGTAACGGAGCAACTGAGACCATTACTAGCTACCCGGTCTGTGGCACGGCACTGCCCTGTGGATGACTCACATCCTGCTGCCCACTCACTCTCTCAGACTGAAGCCACATCTCTCTGGCAGCGGTGGTGAGGGTCTGATCCCTTTCCCCTTCTGCCATGAGAGCATCATAACACACAGTTCCTGAGTTTCCAGCAAGTTGCCTTTCTTCTCTGCTTTCCTGGCAAGAGCTGAGAAAGTTCGGTCTTGGGGAAAATGGAGTCCTGGTTGAGGTCTCCGGACAGGCCTTACTGAAGAAGTGTGCAGGCACACCTGGCTGTCCAGAAGCTTGTTTCGGGGCCATTTCAAGCTTTAAGAACTGTGTTTTTCTGCCCTCTCTGTCTGGGTTGTACGCCGCATCTTGCCCAAGTGCAAAGATCTTCCCTTTCAAAACCAAAGGAAAGAGACTAGGAGTGGGAGCAGTCAGGAAGGAGACATATAAAAATCTAGAGTGGGTGGACCAGTCCCCCACCCCTTGTGTTGGCAGAGGAACAGACTGACCTGTTTTCCCAACATGACCAAAATCCAGCTCTTTATTGCTGTGAGTTGCTGGTTTGAGGCCATTCTCAACCAATGAGTCTCCACATCAGAGCCTGGCTGTGCGGGTGCTTGAAAGCACTCGTCCCCTACCTCCCCTCTCTGTCTGGAACTTTCCCTGGACCTTGTCAGGGCAGAGCCGAGGATACTGGGTGGTCAGTGCTGTTGGATGGGGAATGAGGAAATGTTTGAAGACAGAAGCTAGCCACACGCAGAGCAGGTGGGAGAATAGTGGTGAGGATGGTGATGTGTGGTCCGTTCTTGAATTGTTGTTTTGAACCTATTTCTGGAAGAAGTGACTAGGGCCACAGCAGTGAAAGCCTGGAATCCTAACAGCTCGGCCACCAGGGAATTGCCTGGTTTTCTTTCTTGAGAAGTCTGACGAGAACAGGGTTTTCAGTAACTCTAAGATAAGGTCAGGCCACTGTATCAACTTTATTTATGGGAAGAACATGTGCTCTGATTTCCTGCCTCTTCTTACTCTGGGGAAAGGGCGGGGGCAATCTTTTTTCAAAATTTATTTTTAAATTTATTTTTTAATTGGAGTATACTTACTTTACAATGTTGTGTTGGTTTCAGCTGTACAACAGTGTGACTCAGCTATAAGTATACATATATCCCCTCTCTCTTGAGGCTCCCTCCCACCACCCCCTCCCACCCCTTTAGGTCATCACAGAGCATGGAGCTGAGCTCCCTGTGCTATACAGCAGCTTCCTACTAAAGGGGAGCAATCTTGAAGTCAGGTCTCCTAAAACTGCCTTCTTCTCTTCTAACAGGGTTGGAAGAGGCTTAAAATACAGGCTGTAAAAGCAACAGAGTTAATGAAAATAAAGAGGAAAGAAAGGGGAAGTAGATACATTAACTTAAGTGCAAAGAAGAGTCACCACATCAGGGCATCCTATTTGCCTCTGCACTTACTGACAGCCAGGGAAAACGCACTTAGACTCCAAGTTTGTGGAGTTCTTCTGGTTTAACTGTTGCTTCATTCTCTGTGCCTCAGATTCTTTGTAAAATAAGGTAAAAGGGGACTTCCCTGTTGGTCCAGTGCCTAAGACTCTGTCCTCCCAGTGCAGGGGGCCCAGGATTCCATCCCTGGTCAGGGAACTAGATCCCACATGCTGCAACTAAGAGGTTCTAATGCCACAACCAAGATCTGATGCAGTCAAATAAATAAATAAAAATAAATATTACCAAAAGAAGCATAAGAGTGATCAAGATGGTGGAGTAGTAGGAGGTGAAGATTGCTCTCTCAAAAATGAAATAAGTTAAAAAAAGAGAGAAATTAAGGTAAAAGTACATCAGGAGAGGTTTACTGGAGCGTCATGTGAGATAATACATGCAGAGCTCTTGATAGGATGCCTGGCTTTGAGTAAACAGGGTAAGTACTACAACTTCACTCATCTGTGACTACAGCCAAGCCGAGGCGGGTGGTGGGTAGGGAGGGGGTGGTTTTCCTTTACCCTAAGGCTCCCACCTTCTCTTTCCTGGATATCTCCACCCCACCCCCCACCCCCCGGCACATGCCCCCTCCAAGTCCTAATGAATGGAATCAATGGTCTCTGAAACTGCCTTGGACTGGGGCCTGGCTCCACAGTGCTCCCATCCTCCACTGCAGTTCCCCCCTCCTCTGATCAGATCATTTCCTAGATGCTTCCTTCCTGCCCAGTGAATGGTGACCTCAGACTGCAAGTCTCTCTGAGCTCAGAGAGTACACAAGGGGCCTTGCCTCTTCCTTTTGTCTGTCCCTCTGCACATCTGGTGGGGCTGGTGAGTCAGATTTCCTAGCTCTCAACAGTTCAACTCCACTCATGTGGAGTCACTGAGAGAGGGAATCATCTCCAAGAAAACTAACCCACAGTGCCCAGGCTGCTGTTCAGTGGCACTCGGCAGGCTGCCTTATGCAATTCTTTTGGAAGTGAGGGTGGGTGACGGATCCTTAAGCTCCTGGGCTCTGTGGCAGAGATTCACCAAAGATCCTGGGGGTGGTCAGAGTCTGGGCCAGGCCTAGGCTTCTTATTCCTAAGCCAGCAAGCCCATTCACGTGCCCTGAGCCACATATCATACCCCATCTTGCTGTCCCCAGGTTCCTGGCAGTGGGCCCCAGTTTCTCATGGGTCCCATTCTTTTTTTTTTTTTTCACCTTTAAGTTCTTTTATTCTCTTAAAAAAATTATTTATTTTTAATTGGAAGATAGTGAAAGTGTTAGTCCATCAGTCATGTTCAACTCTTTGCAACCTTATGGACTGTAGCCCATCACGTTCCTATCCATGGAATTCTCCAGGCAGGAATACTGGAGTGGGTTGCCATGCCCTCCTCTGGGGATCTTCTGGACCCAGGGATTGAACCCGTATCTCCTACATTGCAGGCTAATTCTTTACCATCTGAGCCACTAGGGAAGCCCAATCTGAGGATAACCGCTCCACAATATTGTGCTGGTTTCGGCTATATATCAACAGAAATCAATCATAGGTATACATGTCTCCTTCCTCTTGAAGCTCCCTCCCACCTTCCACTCCATCTCACCCTCTAGGTTGTCATACAGCACTCGGTTTATGCCCCTGTGTCATACAGCACAATTCCCACTGGCTATCTATTTTAAAGATGGTAATGTATATGTTTCCATGCTACTCTCTCAATTCATCCCACCCTCTCCTTCCCCTACTGTGTCCACAAGACTGTTTCCCTTCCACCCCCATTCTTTATCAGCAGTGGGAGAAGTCTGAAAGAGCTTGGCTTGGATGGCAGCTCTGACATGTGACACCCACATCTCTTTAAATATGAGCTCTGCACAGTAGGCCTTCAGGTAGTTGTTGAATTTTTCAAATATTTACTTTTATTTATTTATTTGGTTGTTCCAGGTCTTAGTTATGGCACTCAGGATTTTCTAGTTGTGGCGTGTGGGATCTAGTTTCCTGACCATGGATTGAACCCAGGCCCCCTGCCTTGGGAGTGCAGAGACGTAGCTACTGGACCATCAGGGAAGTCCCTATTTGTTATATTAAGAGTTTGGAGACTGAACCAGCCATGGATTAGACATCCTTTCTAAGGACTTTACATACGTTGATTGAGTCTTCACAACAACCCTGCTGCTGCTGCTGCTGCTGCTGCTGCTGCTAAGTCGCTTCAGTCGTGTCGGACTCCGTGCGACCCCATAGACGGCAGCCCACCAGGCTCCCCTGTCCCTGGGATTCTCCAGGCAAGAACACTGGAGTGGGTTGCCATTTCCTTCTCCAATGCCATGAAAGTGAAAAGTGAAAGTGAAGTCACTCAGTCGTGTCCGATTTTTCCGACCCCATGGACTGCACCCTACCAGGCTCCTCCATCCATGGGATTTTCCAAGCAAGAGTACTGGAGTGGGGTGCCATTGCCTTTTCCGCAAAACAACCCTATGAAGTAGCAACTCTCAACCTCTCCACTGTTCGACCCTATGGACCGCAGCCCTCTGTCCATGGGATTCTTCAAGCAACAATACTGGAGTGAGTTGCCATGCTCTCCTCCAGACATCTTCCCAAATCAGGGACTGAACCCACATCTCTTATGTCTCCTGTATTAGCAGGCAGTTTCTTTACCACTAGCGCCACCTGGAAGCCCTAAACAGATAAGGAAACAGAGATAGAGAAGGTACTTGTCCCTGGTCAAGCGACTAGTGAGTAGCAGAGCGGGTAGTTCGGGTTAACTGTCTACACATTTAACCACTAGACCAAATGGCCTTGCTAGGGTTCAAGAGAGCATGTCCAACACCTTGATTCTAACAGAAACATGATCCTTGGGATCTCTGCCCTCTTTCCTGTGTTCAGCCATAAGGTCAGAACCAGTGCCATTTGTTTGTGAACTGGTGATGCTCAAACCTCCTCTATTTTTCCATTTCAAGGCCCTGAAACTTCTTTCCACAGAACTCTACCTCTCCTCCCCATGAGAGGATGAGGCATTCCAGCCAAGAGAAGTCCAAGTCTCTAAGGGCCACACCCTACTGATCCTCTCCCCAGATGAGATGGCCAGGACCCACCGCAACCCTCACCTCTCCTGACAGCCCCATCGGCAGAGGCGCTATGAGTGCAGTCCTGAGGAGGAAGGGTATAGCCCTTCTACAGCCTGAAGATGCTCACAGAATTCACATGCATCGCAAGGGGAATTGCCTGAATCTTTGCCCCAGCACTCTCCTCAAATCTCACCAAGGGGCTTGGCCTGTGCTCTCAGCTTGCTGCATATTCACCATGGCTGCCCCGCTGCCTTCAACAGAGGTTGTCCAGCAAGTGTTTGCCAACTTAAAGGGCTAGTACCACAGACTGGCAAAAGTATGTCCATGGGCAGAATGAAAAAACAAACAAACACATACCAGGGAAAGTTCTAAGTAATTGCCTTAATAACTTGCTTTGGAAATTATTGTTTTAAAATGGCAGAACACTAAAGACCTGTAACATGTCAGTCCTTTACTTTTTTCATAACCTTGCAACGAAGTAAAAGCGGAGGGAGGTGCACAATTTAAGGTGCCAGAATTACATCAGATTTGCACTCCAGGGTCAGTGCTCCTGGACATTGCCCACTTCCTTTTTTTGGCCACGACCTTGGGACTCAGAACTTTGTAAGTTACTCATATAACTCTACCAGATTTTCTAGGTAGGTCAGAGGAAACTCAGGTGGAGTTTTAAGCCTCCATAGATGAGCCAGACTTAGCAATGATTTACAATGTCTTTGTTCCTGCTATTCAGTGCCCAGCTGCTAGAGATGGCTAAAGGCCGGGAGGGCTCCAGAACATTCTAAGCCTGGTAAATATTTCTGTTGGGAATTCTTTAATCTCACTCCAAATCCTGACAAGAGACCACGGCCTTAATCTCCCCCAGCATGAGTGGATAGTCTTGATCTTAGGCCAAATAATGAAATGCCCCCAAATGTGCAAGGCAAATCTTATTAATGTCACTACAACATATATGCCATGTAGGGGCACCAGAAATCAATTTACCTAAAAAGAGGAAAGTTTCCGGTGGTCCGAAGAGAACACCTCAGACACCCTTTTCCACAACAGAAAACAGGAATATTCACGGAAACCACAAAACGGAAATTAGCATTCACGGAACACCTACTGAGTTCTAGTTCCATTCACACTCGTTAACTCGTTTAATTCCCGCCACTAGGTAGGTATAATTGTTAACAATTTACATTCCCGATTACGCAAGAGATCTGAAAGTCGCTCAAGGTGACACACTGCAACAAGCAAGAATCAGGATTTGAATCCGGAGGAGTCCTTCCCCAGGCACCTCAGCCCCGGCGCAGAAAACGGTCTGCCGCGGGGAAATTAATGACCCACAGCCACCCTGTGGCTCTGCGCCATAACTGGGCGACAACCTGGTTCTCGTGACTCCGCAGCAGTACTGTTTTCACCCAAGTGCATGACTGCGGGAGTAAAGCGACCACGTGACCCCCTCCCTCCCCGGGCGAGGGACAGTGCCTGTCTGGCCAAGGGCAAGTCACAGGTGCGACAACGTGCCGGGACCGGATCCGGAGCCCCAGGGCGCGAGCTCCCCTGCAGCGTCACCAGGATGACGGGAGGGAGGGAACCTGGCCAGGTGTGGCCTCCCGATGCAGCAGGTCACAAGGGCGCTGAAGTGTGGCTCGAGGCTTGGACAGCTCCGTAATACTGCGATTGCGAGGGAGGAACTATGACCTTGGTCGTAGCCTCTATAACCCCCGCTTGACGACCTCCAGCGACCGGGTGAGGGTCCCCAGAGGCCTCCGCCGCTGACTCCAGGCGGTGGTGCCAAGACGCAGAGGCAAGGCCGCAGGGAAGGGGCTGGCCCTCCCCACGTGGACAAGCTCCCCTCTGGGGGCGTGACCACAGTACGGCGCGGGCCAATGAGCGCCGCTGTCTGGCTCATCCGGCCGGGCTGGCGGGGACTGCGTCATCCCGGGGGTGGGACTCCCGGCCGGCGCGAGGCGCGGCGGGTCACGCGGGGCGCGGCGCCGGCTATAAGTAGGGGCCGGCAGCGTGCGCTGCCAGAGTGATGGCTGCCGGCGCGCGCTGCGTGCTTTCTCTTCGCTGCTGAGGCGTCAGCGGCCGCTTCCAGGGTCAGTCGTCAGCCCAACGGAGCCATCCGCAGAGCCTCCGCCCCAGGTCGTTTGGTCTTCGATAAAAGGTGCGTGCGTCCGTGGTTCTAGCCCGTCGCCTGGACCTCGCCTCCCGTTCAGCTCCTCGTTTTCTTTGGTGAGTGGAGGCGCCACCTTGGAAAGGCTCTTTCTTCTCCCCGGGGCCCAGTGTGGGCGCTGCGGCGCTGGGGATGGCCGGCTGGGCCGGGGCTGGCGGCTCAATGGGGTTTTGCTTTCGTCGCTGCCCGCCTCCCTACCCCACCCCGCCCGCCCGCCCGTCCGTTCGTTCTTTCGCCCGCCCGCGGGCCTTTTTGGCGGTCCGCTGGTGGCGCGCGCGCGGGAACGGCCCTTTTCCGGTTTTCGCGTGGAGGGCGCGCGGGGGCCGGCTGCTCGGGGGCCGGGCCGGGCAGGGCCGGGCCGGCGCGCGCGGGCGGAGGTGGTCCCCGGCGCCACGTGCCCGGCGCTTTCTCTCCGGGTGGGGGGACAGCGGATCGCGGATGGCGGGCCCGGCCGGGGCCCCCCAGTCCCAGTGGGTCGGCGCGGAGTGCGGGACCGGCCTCCAAGGGCGCACAGCTATTGTTATTCCTCTCCCTTCTTCCTTCCAGGATGAACTTGCGTCCTTTCTCTTCTCCGCCATGGAATTCTGCTCCGTGTTCCTAGCCCTCCAGAGCCAAAGAAACCCCAGACAACAGATGCCCATACGCAGTGTATAGCAGTAACTCCCCAGCTCGGTTTCTGTGCCGTAGTTTACAGTATTTAATTTTATATAATATATATTATTTATTATAGCATTTTTGATACCTCATATTCTGTTTACACATCTTGAACACCGCTCAGTAATTCTCTGATTCATTCAAGAACCACTATAGAGAATGGCAACGACCGTGACACCGCTCATTACCACTGCTATTGCTGCTACTGCCGCTTCTGGTCCGTTGGTGGATTACCTATGGATGCTCATCCTGGGTTTTATTATTGCATTCGTCCTGGCATTCTCCGTGGGAGCCAATGATGTAGCAAATTCGTTTGGTACAGCCGTGGGATCAGGTGTAGTGACCCTCAAGCAAGCCTGCATCTTAGCTAGTATCTTTGAGACGGTGGGCTCTGTCCTCCTGGGGGCCAAAGTGAGCGAGACGATCAGGAAGGGCTTAATTGACGTGGAGATGTACAACTCGACCCAAAAGCTGTTGATGGCCGGCTCCGTCAGTGCGATGTTTGGTGAGTTCACCACCACCGCCGCCCCCGCCCGGATTGTCCTCTTGGTGGGTTAGTGAGTTCCGTTCTTGTGTTCTGAAGCTTTTCAGATGGTTACCTTCAGTAATATGCGCTGCGTATATTACTGGAATTCTGCCTGTGTCTAAATGAAACGACGTGTTTTCAGGTTCTGCGGTGTGGCAACTAGTGGCTTCGTTCTTGAAGCTGCCCATTTCTGGAACCCATTGTATCGTCGGTGCAACCATTGGTTTCTCCTTGGTGGCAAAGGGGCAGGAAGGTGTCAAGTGGTCTGAACTGATAAAAATTGGTACGTTTCATTCTAAATGTCCTTTTATTGTCCTGTTACCACAAGGAGGAGGCGTTGTGTGTGGGAGTAAGTAGATGGTGTCAAGTTGGAGGGATGGATTAAAGTTTTGAAAAGGGACGACTGAGAGGGAGGAGCGTTTGGGTTCCTGATTTTCATTAGTTAATGTTTCTTTTAATGTGTTCTATTCCAGTGTTGTCTTGGTTCGTCTCTCCTCTGCTTTCTGGTATTATGTCTGGGATATTATTCTTCCTGGTTCGTGCATTCATCCTCCGTAAGGTAATCTTTCTCCCCCCACCTCCACCCCTCACATGACCTGGAGTAGGTCACATTTAGTGGTATTCAAACCGATAGCATTTTTACAAGTGTGATGGGTGTGTAGGAGTGTGACCTTGGAGAGTTAGAAACATTGTTTTGTACCTAACTTCTTGGAAAGAAGAAAGTTTTCAATACCCAAGAAGGCATTTGGAAAGGAGAAATTAAATGAACACTTAGGGGTGCCAAGAAATGGAAGAGATTGAAAGCAGAAAAAATTAATGTTTGGCATGGCTTTGTTTAGCTGTATGCAGGTTAAAACCACCATCATATGCAGACCCACCTTTTTTTTTATTGGAGGATAATTGCTTTACAATGTCATTGGTTTCAGCAGTACAACAACTTGAATCAGCCATAAGTGTTACTTACGTCTCCTCCTTAAGCCTGGATCACACCTCCCCACCCCCAGGTCATCACAAAGCACTGGCCTAGGGCCATAGAGCAGCATCCCACTAGCTATTTTACACATGGTAGTTTATATATGGCAATGCTACTTTATCAATTCGTCCCACCTTCCCCTTCTCCCCCCGCTGTGTCCACAAGTCCATCTGCTTCTCTATCTCGGGCCAGTTTGAATTGTAAGCATGAGTGCCCCGGATGGCTTTTTCTTACCTGCCAGTTAAAATGGAGTAGTTTGGGTCCTTAACCTAATTACCTGTGTAGTGTTGATTATTGAAACCAGTTTATGAACTTCATGGTGGGGACTCATACCTCTCACAGTGACTTGACTTTAATATCTCAGAATAGGTAAAAAGGAACCAGTAAAGGTAAAAATCACAAAAGTCTGTTTAGTTTTTCTTGGCAGAAAAATTCCAGATAGCCATTTAATTTCCTGTCCCTTTGAAATCCCTTTTGAGGGACCCTATAGCATTTCTTTTATCATGAAGTCTGATGCTGGCTCCAAAATAAATGTAGACAACAAGGGATGTTGTTGGACTGAGTTACAGTAAAAATAAATGCATTTTTTTCTCAGTAAACAAAGTTGTCCTTTTCCTGAGGTAAATGACTCTTTAACAGTCCATTGTAAATGCTTAAACTCTTCTAAACTGAAGAAATCTGAGTGAAGGGAGACAGGTAGCTTAATCTCAAGTGGTAAGAATGTACTGAGCCATTTGTTTGGTCTAGTTGTAAGCTGCTCTTGGGAGGATTTGTACTTTCTATAGAAATTGCCTGGTGGCTCAGATGGTAAAGCGTCTGTCTACAATGCAGGAGACCTGGGTTTGATCCCTGGGTCGGGAAGTTCCCTGGAGAAGGAAAAGGCAACCCACTCCAGTACTCTTGCCTAGAAAATCCCATGGACGGAGGAGCCTGGTCCTCATGGGGTCGCAAAGACACGACTGAGTGACTTCACTTTCACTTTCATAGAAATTCTGTGACGGGTATAAAGTGACTCAGATTGTTTACCATGGCCTGAGTCTGGCAAAAGATAGCAATGTAATACTTTGAAAACTTAATCTCTATCGCTTAGTATAATTTGAGAGTAAAAATTGTCTCATCGAGGAAGAAGAGGGGTCTTTCAATATTCCTCCATTCTATCAGAAATCATGTTAAATCTATCTAGGGCATCTTTTCAGACATGTCCAGGGTATAAAAAAAGAACTGGTTGCAAATGAGTTAGGAAGACACCCTCCTTTCCCATCCCATGTAGCGAGGTGATGAGATGTTTACTTCGAGGTAAAGTTTTTGGTGTGTTTAGATGAGACAGATGTTGGTAAACATTCTCATAAAACAGCCCTGGTTACCTTGGGGGAGGTTGAGTGGAGTTCTGACGTAACAGAAGGGAGGAAGAGAAGCCCCTACATAATGTCTGGAACCCTCATGGATTTTGATGTGGGTGTGGAACAGAGGGAGTCTTAAGTTCTTGGAGAATTTCTTAAAACCACAGATTATTCTTAGAAGAAAAAGGTATATACAGCTCAGGTTCATAACCTTACTACCCTTAGGGTGGGACCCACATCATTGAGTGGCTCAGGGATGCTTAGGTTTTATTGGCTCTTTTTATTTTGTCGGGTCCCTTATCTTTAGCATTCTTTGAGACTGCAGATTGGGGAGCTGATGTTCAGGTGGTTTTCATTTAGGGCCCATCATCTCTGCTGATTGGGAATGGCACCTCTGCTTTCTGGTTCCTTAATCTTAAGCCATTAACTCAGTCTTCACATGTATTATTGATGAGTCTTTTCCTTGTCTCTACAAGATTTTCCATTGAATCTAAGATAGCATTAAACCTTTAGGCCGACAACATCTTTGAGGTTTAGCCTTGCCACGTGTTAAGATCTGTGCTCTTTTTTTCCTTAGAATTTATTTTTGGCTGCACTGGGTCTTTGTTGCTGTGCGTGGACCTCTCATTGGGGGTGACTTCTTGCAGAGCACAGGGTCTAGGCACCCGGGCTTCGGTAGTTGTTGCTCCCAGGCTCTAGAGCACAGACTTAGTAGTTGTAGTACACATACTTATTGCTCCTAGGCCTGTGGGATCTTCTGGGAACCAGGGATTGAACCCGTGTCCCTTATATTGACAGCTGGATTCTTAACCAACTGCGCCACCAGGGATTCCCTGATGGCTCAGCGAGTAAAGAATCTGCCTGTAGTGCAGGAGATGCGGGTTCAGTCCCTGGGTTGGGAAGATCCACTGGAGGAGGAAATGGCAACTCACTCGGGTATTCTTGCCTGGAAAATCCAATGGACAGAGGAGCCTGGCAGGTTACAGTCCATGGGTTTGCAAAAAGTTGGACTTAGAGATGCCACCAGGGAAGCCCTGTGCTCTTGTTTTTAACTCTTGTTTCCAGTCACACTGGCCTCCTTGCTGTTCCTCGAGACAATTCAAGCATTTGCCTCAGGGTCTCTGTATTTGCTGATGTCTCTGGGACATTCTGCCTTCCAAATAGCTTCTTCTCTAGCTGCTGTTTCTCCACCTGGTGTGTACCTGGCTACATGGCTTTATGCTTGTTGATGTAACACATCTGTGTCTTGGCTCCCTCTCCTCCCTAAATTAAAGTGTGCCCTTCCTTCCATCACTGCCTCCTTCCCCTTTTTCTTCAGAGCATCATTCTATATTAGCATGTCAGTGTCAGCTCTGAGAGAACAGAGACTTTATCTCATTCACTTCCACATTTTCGTGCCCGAAATGGTGCTTGGCACACAGTCTGTTGAATGACGAGATGACCTCGTATACGATTGATTTTTATCTTAGCACTTTGGTAAATCATTAGTTGTGGCTTATTTATCAAATGTCTAGATAAGATGGTTGTCGCTAGTATATTCTACTTGTTTTATATTTGAGAAGTCATTGCAGGTATAAAGTCAGGTAAGAGATGTTGTAATAACTCATAGTCTGTTTCTTGACCTCTCACAAATGTAGAATACATCTTCAGGGGTGTGCTCGGATTTTTATCTGGACATGAGGTACCTTAGAGCCTGGGTCCCCACCCCCCTGTTATGAACTGGGCCACACATCAGGAGGTGAGCAGTTGTGTTCCATGAAACCCATCCCTGGTGCCAAAGAGGTTGGGGACCACTGCCTTAGAGCACTGGGGGTTGAAACTGACCATCCAGGACATCACTAATCATCTGTAATAGGTAGCCTTGTTAATGTGATCAGTTGCTCAGTCCTGTCCAACTCTTTTCGACCCCATGGACTGTAGCCCGCCAGGTTCCTCTGTCTATGGGGTTTCCAGACAGGAGTACTGGAGTGGGTTGCCATTCCCTTCTTCAGGGGATAATAACAGCAACAAGAAAAACCCCAATCAACCCCCCAAACATAAATTCAAACACAAACTTAAATTCAGATAGATGTAGATCAGCCTTGGTAGGGGGACTTCCAGGAGCAGTGTAGGAAAAGACCATTTGTCCTCAGAGACTACCATGGAGAGAGTTACTGGCTGGTACTGTAATTCCTGGAGCTGCCCTTTGATAAGGTTCAGTGGAAATGGGTTGACTTTTTACAGCTTTTAAGGTCTTGATCTTTACAACAATGATAATTTTACAGGCGGATCCAGTTCCTAATGGGTTGCGAGCTTTGCCAGTGTTCTATGCTTGCACGGTTGGAATCAACCTCTTTTCCATCATGTACACTGGAGCGCCATGTAAGTACACATCAGAATATTTAAATGTGAATTTAAAATTGTTTCTAAAACTTGCATTAAATGCCCAATTTACCCCTTTTTGCTTTACAGGGCTGAAATCTACTAGAAGGTGACTGGCCTGCGCCCATTTCAGAAGGCTGCAGGCTAGTGTACGCTGAGTTTAACCTAGATAGTTTTTCAACCAAAGAGACCTGCTCAGATTCTAAATCACTACAGACCTTTACTCTTTAGTCTTCACAGGATCCACCGATAATGTGATCTTATCCCTCCCTCCCTCCTACTTGTGCTAAAAATACCTGGAATTGATGTTAACCTCAACTTCTGACTGCCGAAGAGTCATTAGTTATATGTTGTCTTCGAAATATCAGTCATTTATGACTGGTTTGCTGGATATTCTCATTTTTCTCTCCCGATTGGAGCTGCTTTGTTTTCTCAGTCCTAAATTTACTCCCCTGAATCTGCTTGAATAAGAAGAGTTGGGATGTTTAACACCTGCTCTAAGTGCACTTGGAAGAAGAATTCATGCAGCTAAGAGGAAAAATATTTGTGAGAATATAAAGCTTGAAATGTTACTTTTATGTTGGGACGAAGGCAAAGCACGGATTAAATTAGGATAATACATGTTCAATTTAGCCACTGAAAAAGATGGATAATCTGTAACTTGTCAGACAGGAGAGTATTATGCCTTGATCAGTCAGTTTCACTCTTAGGTTCATTTGGTTGTATGGCCTCTGACTCATTGGGTCAGGCTGTTGTGACTCGTTGGGAGAAACACATTGTGCATTGCTGCCTAGGACAGAGCGTGCTTAGAGTTGGGGGGAGAGGGAAAGATACTGAAATATCTCGAAGCTACTTATCCTCACTCTGTAATGTGTGCTCACAGTTGCAAATACTCTTCTTTAAAAATGCTCATTATGACCCACTAAGTTGATTTCATTTCTGACTAATGGAGTGTAACTTGCTTCATAAATCTCACTGAAGTAATAAGTCACAGACCAAAAATGGAGTGAGTGAAGTGTTTTTTCTTTTTTTAACTTATTAAAATATTTATTTTTAATTTAAGGATAATTGCTTTAGAAAGTTGGTTTGATTTAGTGAAGTATTTTTAACCTTGTTTTTATTCTTGGAATAATCAGGAAAGAAATTGGACAACTTTATGAGACTATTGATCTTATTAGGGGTTACCAGACTCCTTAACAAATGATAGAGAAAGGAAAGCTTGCATTCTGCATTTCCAATCTGCTTTAAATTGGGCTCTTCATGTCAAACTAAAAAAATTCTCCATGAGGCTCTAAGCACTCGTGTTGCATGGTGTAGCAGTGCAGCTTATAGTTCAATGAAATTAGAAACTCAAGTTTTCAATCATTCTTTGAAAAGGGAACATGGATATTTTTGTCTTGTCCTTTGGTGGATCATTTACAAGAAAAACCAGTCTCATTTCCACTTTTTGACTTGGAACATAGGCAAATTTAAATTGTGATAGATTGATTAATTTTCATGTATATTTTAGCTTATGAGACTAACTGCATAATTCAAATTGATAACAATTAAAATGGAAAGATTGTGTCACTACAGAACTTTAGTTTTGAAGGGGCCTCCATTTATATCTGATTCTTAAATATGAATTACTTTGAGGGAAAATAGTTTCCATTTTATAAGTAACACCTAATAAGCAAAACAGTCACAAGTACCTAAGATATTCTTGTATAAACCACAGATCATTATAGCATCTTTTTAGGCTTTACCCCTTATCATTAATATAGGCTAGTGGCTTGGAGCCTGTTGGCACTTAAGTGATAACCAGGTGACTAGTTAATAATCTCTGAGCCATGTGAGAAGTAGGCAAGTCTGATTAAGATGTGGCTTGTTAGCGTGATTACTACTATGTGAAAGACAGCCCTTTGAACGTTTCTTATCTTTTGATAGATAATGTCCCAGTTTTTTTAGTTTGATAGTTTCTCAGTATCTTAGTTTGATAAAGCATCCTAAGAGATAATCTTGCTCTAGCTAGTTTACAATGGATGTGATAACTTCCACAGAGAACTGATGATATCAGCATGAGAAAAGTGAAGACTGAGGTACTTGCTTTTTTAATGTTAAAATCCATGTGCCAACATAACACATGAATTGGTGTGTGTGGCCGTTCCAGCTGGAGGCTGGGCAGTGGAATGTTTCCATTTGCTTCATAGCTGGTTGCAGATCCTCAGTGTTAACGATCCTTTGCTCTTCAAAGCAAAGAAAGGAAAAAGCCTAGTATGTGAAGGAGCTTGGGAGATGGGTAGTCTAGCAGGTGTTAAAAGTGGGCCAGATGGTCGTGGGTTTCAGATGCTATGGGATTTTCCTCCTAAATTCCTCTAGCCGGGAGCACAGTAAAGCCTGTGAGCCTCAGACTTGGCAGTAGCAGAAAAGGGTGATGGGCTGGCATGGGAACCCTGGAATCCCGAAGAGGAGGGTTTACATGTCATTACAGGGGGGCCATTGCCCTGGGGTTTTCAAGATGCACCGTTTTATCTCCTAGTGCTGGGCTTTGACAAACTTCCTCTGTGGGGTACCATCCTCATCTCGGTGGGCTGTGCAGTTTTCTGTGCCCTTATCGTCTGGTTCTTTGTATGTCCCAGGATGAAGAGAAAAATCGAACGTAAGTAACAAATCATAGCAAAAAAAATTCTAACTCATAATGTGCTTGCCTTTTTTTGTTTGTTTGGCCATCTGTAAAAATCCTCTACTTGGATAGATTGGTAAAGCCAGAAACATTTAAATGGAAATTTGGGGATACAGGTTTATTGTCCAGACGATGTTCTTTAATATGACCTGAGACCTATGTGTGATGAGGCACATTTGGCCTTATTTGGGTATTGTCCCTTTTTTTTTGTTAAACTGTATCTTGATTACTTGCCAGTGATATGCTAGATAAATACAGAGAAGCTGTAGTCTACATTAATTGAGAGAATGAGGATTCACTGAAAAATAAAAGGTATGAGATAGCTTCACAGGAAACATTTACCAACACGACTACCACGTATAGCTTAAGTCAGGTTCAATGTCTTCAGAGCTAGGCTCATGTATACCTCTGACTTTAGATTTGGTTAATTCTCAGAACTGGAGCACACATGAAGGGCTCCTTTAGACTTAATATACAGAGTATTCCGGTAGAATCAAATATGGAATGTTTTGATTGGTATCAGTCTCTATACCTTGTATTTCTGTGCTCACTGTTTGAGCTCTCTTGAAGTCATTTTTTTCTGCCCGTCTCATCTGTGAATGCTGGGGTGGTGATTTCAGTTGTTTCTTGGAAGCATTGGAGAGCCGCATGGACTGCAGTGGCAGCAGCAGGGTGCTGTGTCATACAGCTGGGCTGAGGAGCCTCTGAGAGGCTCTGCGCTCAGTCTGGTGGCCTTCAGGACTTTGTGACCTCATTTTTCCCTCAGGCTGGGAGGAGATGAGACACATCTTGCTAAGGTTTTATATCCTGGTCTGTTGCCTGACTGGGATGCCTAAGTGCCCCAGCGGCATTGGTACAGAAGCAGAAAACATTCCCACCTCATCATGGGATCAAGCACCATAAGGCACTTCTCTTTGTTTTATAGAGGCAGAAATTCAAGTCACCTTGAGTTGCCTGCATTGAGCTGAGTCATGTTGCTTGAACTCATGGACTGAAATTGAGGGCCATTCCTTTTTTAAAAGAACATGCAAGGACTTCCCTGGTGGTCCGGTGACTAAGACTCCACACTAGCAAGTGCAGGAGGCTTGAGTTTGATCCCTGGTCAGGGAACTAGATCACCTCCTGCAACTCGGGCCCAATGCAGCCAAATTCATTATTCATTTTAAAAAAACATGCACGAAATTCAGGCAGTTTTCAGTTGCCAGTCAGCCCTTTCCCTACTTGAGTTACTTTCTACTACAGAAGGGATCAGCAGGAGGCTCAGTTTTGTGTTTTTTTTTTTTAATTTGACTGCACTGGGTCTTAGTTATGGCACATGTATCAGGTTCCCTGAGCAAGGTTCGAACCCAGGACCCCTGCATTGGAGGCTCAGAGTCTCAGACACTGGACTGCCAGAGTTTACTGTTTGGGCCTTCACTGAATAAAGTTTACATCCCCTGATACTAGGATGTTATGCATTTGCATCTCTGGTTCCTTTGTAAATGAGAAATAGGAGATATGACAAATAAAGCAGACAGGAAAATTATCCCGAATTTTCACCTAAGTTTACATGTGGCCTTACTTTGACATGGATTCTTTTTTTTTTTTTTTGGAGGTGGGAAAGGGGAAATGAGCAAGTTAGTTTGGTCACAACCAAAGAATAACATCCTTCTATCCTTATTTTCTAGGAGAAATCAAGTCTAGTCCTTCTGAAAGCCCCTTAATGGAAAAAAAGAATAGCTTGAAAGAAGACCATGAAGAAACAAAGTTGTCACTCAGTGATATCGAAACAAGGAATCCTGTTTCAGAGGTGGGCTCGGCCACCATGCCCCACAGGGCTGTGGTGGAGGAGAGAACAGTCTCATTCAAACTTGGAGACCTGGAAGAAGCTCCTGAGCGAGAGAGGCTTCCCAGCATGGACCTGAAAGAGGAGACCAGCATCGACGGCTCTGTGAACGGTGCGTGGACTCTTGGGGACAGGCGGGTTTCCCTCTGTTTCCTATACCACTGCGGGGCTCACTGTTTGGATCTGATGCTCTTGGCATTGAGTGTTTGTGCCTTTTGGTCTTGGCAGGTGCTGTGCAGTTGCCAAATGGGAACCTTGTTCAGTTCAGTCAAGCTGTCAGTAACCAGATTAACTCCAGCGGCCATTACCAGTATCACACCGTGCACAAAGACTCTGGCTTGTACAAAGAGCTCCTCCATAAGTTACATCTTGCCAAGGTGGGAGACTGCATGGGAGATTCTGGTGACAAACCCTTGAGGCGCAATAATAGTTACACTTCCTACACCATGGCAATCTGCGGCATGCCTCTGGATTCCTTCCGCGCCAAAGAAGGCGAACAGAAGGGTGAAGAGATGGAGAAGCTGACGTGGCCTAACGCAGACAGCAAGAAGCGAATTCGAATGGACAGCTACACCAGTTACTGCAATGCTGTGTCTGACATTCACTCGGCGTCGGAGGTGGACGTGAGTGTCAAGGCAGAGATGGGTCTGGGCGACAGGAAAGGGAGCACTAGCTCCCTGGAAGAATGGTGCGACCAGGACAAGCCAGAAGTGTCTCTCCTCTTCCAGTTCCTGCAGATCCTCACGGCCTGCTTTGGGTCCTTTGCCCATGGTGGCAATGACGTCAGGTCAGTCAGTCAGGATTCTTGGCGCCGCTCATTCTATTTTTATACTGCATCATCCTTTTATATAAGGCTCGGTTTGTGGGACATTGAATAATGCAGACTGAATGAGATAATAGCAATTGATGTACAAAACAGGAAGAAAAATTTCTTCAGAGAGATTACAAAGAATGCTTGCTTCCATTTCTGTAGGTGATATACATGTCACAGAGAAGCCATTTATCAAGATAGAATCTAGTTCTTTGATAAGAGTTACTGCCCTTAGATTGAAGTTGTAGGCTATTAATCCTAGTTCTGTGGTTTGTAAACTGTTCGTGAAATTCAACTTTGCTTCAGATGGGCCTGTAGAAAGACAGGCTACCAAATGTGGGATGTTCCCTCTGAGAACAACTCTCATGGTCTCCTGCTCTGTATGTTGTGGGTGGGGGGGTTCCATTTGTTTCCCTTGAAAGACAGTTTGCTAATGAAAGCTTTGCTTTAGAAAACTTAGTAAAGCATTTAACAGATAGGCTCTTTCCAAGTTGTAGTTTCGCCTGCAAAGTCATCTTTGCTCTCTTTTTCTTCCAGCAATGCCATTGGTCCTCTGGTTGCTTTGTATCTGGTTTATGACACCGGTGATGTTTCCTCAAAAGTAGCAACACCAATATGGCTTCTGCTGTATGGTGGTGTTGGTATCTGTATTGGTCTCTGGGTGTGGGGAAGGAGAGTCATCCAGACCATGGGGAAGGATCTGACACCCATCACGCCCTCTAGGTAAGTTGGTAAAGCAGGTCTCAGGCTAATGCTTTTTGTTCTTAAGATAACATATGCGAAAGATGTGTGAGCTAAGACTTAATGGCTGTATATTTGGCTTTTATCTGTGTTTATGGAGCCAATACTGATGTTTACTAAGTTCTTCAAAGTAGAAGTTCAAGCCTTAATAATGGGCTTACAGAAAACCTTAAAACCTTAAACATTGGAAAACAGAAGAGGAATCTCATGGCCTGATTTAAAGTAGATTTCAGAAGTTTAGAGCAAATTGAAGATGTCATGGGTAGATAGAGCACTGCAGGATTGTACTAACTTTTGCTAACTTACCACAATTTAAATCCCATTCTTGACTAGTGATCTGTTTGTGTCCACAGCGGCTTCAGTATTGAGCTGGCATCTGCCCTCACTGTAGTAATTGCGTCGAATATTGGTCTTCCCATCAGCACCACACATTGTAAAGTAAGTGATAAAGGGTACTGTGTCTTGAATGGTTTTAGTAGATATGTGGAGAGGTGTTTTTGTTATTTCCTTTGATACTTTGGTTTAGAAAGTTTTACATTGTGGGAGTGTCCAAGAGTTCACAAGTGTAGGACAAATGACTATAAGAATGTAAAGACCCATTTTGCAATTCCTTATGTCTGTTTTATTTAAGCAGATAATATATTTTATATCCCCCAAAATATGAAAGCCCTTTTGAGGTAGCAAGCCTGTGAGGCTTGTTGGTCTGTCGAAAGGCAGTATAAAGCAAGCATGTACTCAGAGCCTCTCAGAATTGAAGCACCCGAGAAACTTACTAAATCCTAAGGTTGCTTGATGACTAAGAACTATAGGATATCTATAGAGAAAGAAAGAAACTGGCTTTCTTAAGGGAATTTAAGTTGGTTCATCATGGAGCCTTTGAGTCATTTTTCTTTGAGCGAGATGTGCAAATGATTTAGTTATTAGGTCTAATAGCAGTCTCCCTCTAGAATCTTTGGGAAACCTAACACTAAGAAAGAATCTGTTACTAAAGCAGTTTTTATTATTAGTGAAAGTATCAGTTGCTCAGTTGTGTCCGACTCTGCAACCCCGTGGACTGTAGCCCATCAGGCTCCTCTGTCCATGGGATTCTCCAGGCAAGACTACTAGAGTGGGTAGCCATTCCCTTCAGGGGATCTTCCCAGCTCAGGGATCAAACCTAGGTGTCCTGCTTTGCAGGCAGGTTCTTTACCATCTGAGTCACCAGGGAAGCCCTGTTATTAATATAGTTCATTAAATTCCAGCAACTCAGAAGGAAAAAGAGAATTTTCTTTTCCTATTCTGTTTTACCCCAGTTAGCACAGACTCAGTGCTTGGATTTTATGCAGCCTTCATCTTGTTCCTAGTACAAACCAGTTCTCATGGATCAGTCTGGTAGTCTGGGGCTCCTCACCTGTATAAGGTCACAAGTCTTAGTACAGTATCCTGGCACGTCAGTAACTAGTTCTTGGTGGTTTCCTCCCACAGGTGGGCTCTGTTGTATCCGTTGGCTGGCTCCGATCCAAAAAGGCTGTTGATTGGCGACTCTTCCGCAACATTTTTATGGCCTGGTTCGTCACAGTCCCCATTTCGGGTGTTATCAGTGCTGCCATCATGGCAGTCTTCAAATACATCATCCTCTGAGAGTGAGGCTGTGTGTGATGGAAATTCAGGTCAATGTTTGGGACCACCTGACACATTTCCTGCTCCTTTGAAGAGTGACTGCAGTGTTACCGAAGACTGACAAAAGAATCTCTTTCAAGATTGGGAGCTGTGGGAGGGAAGCTCTACATGTGCTCTAACTGCTTTCGTGCTAAATATGACTTGTCTCAAAACTAGCTATGTAAAATAGCCAGGTTTCCACTGATTCCTCTTGAGGTCCCTTTTCCCTCTGGGCTGTGAATTCCTGTATATATTTCTCTACTTTTTTGTATCAGGCTTCTGTTCCATTATGTTTTAATGTTGTCTCTGAAGATAACGTGATTTCTTTTTTTTTTTTTTAAACAACCATCCAGAGCCATTTGACAGAGTGTGCTCTGCTTTGTTGGTTTCACCAGCTTCTGCCCTAACATGCACAGGGACTTAACAAGAAACACCATAACCCAAGCTTCCCTAGTAGTCTTAGAGAAATAGTCACTTGTACCCTGCCCACCAGTTGGCAGTGGTGGGTTCTCTTGGCATCTGTGGGAACTTCTAATAGGGTCTTTGGACATGGTGAAAATTTAGGTTAGTAGTTCCTTCTTTGCAAGCAGTTCATTGACTGTTCTTGCTAAGAAGAAGTAGGAAGAAAAATCCTTCTGGCAGTCTTGGGTATTTCTTTTAAGATTTCTGACAGTGCAGGATGGATGAATGCTGTGGAATATGAACTTCGGGCAAGTTAAAATGGGCCAGCCTTCCATGTTCATCTGTCTACCTCTTAATAAATAAAAAGCCTACCGTTTTTAGAAAACTTGTCTTGCTGGTTTTGTTCATACACATCTGTTCCCAGATCAGTTAGCCTCGTGCATTCTTAGGAGAAGGTGATATCTTAGCAGGTGAGAACTGCCCCTAGCAGCAGGTTCCCCACTCCTCCCTGAAACATTTCTTAAGATCCCAGAATATATGTAACATTACTCCATGGGGGCTGTTCTAACAGACTAGCTTTTTTTTTTTTTTAATACTAGCGCATCTTGGACATTCCATTAGCACGATGGATTATCTTGTTTTATCAGATCCTTATTTAGATTGTTTGTAGCATCGCTGTTAGGAAGAAGGCTAAAGTGAGGGTTGTGTGTAGCTCAGCTTCATTAAAAAATTCTCTGTTGGGAGTTCTCTGGTGGTTCAGGGAAGCACACATGCTTCCGGTGTGATGGGTGGCGGCGGGGAGGAGGGTGTGTGCATAGACGTGACCCCTGGCGGTGGAAGTAAGATCCCACATGCTGTTGCAATGTGGCCAAACAAAAAAACCCTTAAACTCCCAGTGTTGGGATTTTTCAATCTTGACACATTATCTCTCTTATGCTTGATCAATACATGGCTTAAAAAAGTCAACAAAACTAGGTTGGTGTGTCCTTTTCTCAGAGTTTTAGATGTTTTTTGGGAAGCCAGATAGTAACAAGAATACAGCTATGCCTACCTGGCCTGTGCCTGAGAAGTTAGATCAGTGGTTAAATACTTACCATGGAGTCACTTAGTAAATGCTCAACCACTGCATGTCAGGCCCTGCACTAGCTTTTTATATACATTCCATTCTCAAGACTTCTTGCAGTAGGTTTTATAATTGCTTTACAGGT
Organism: Bos grunniens; assembly: GCF_055505025.1. NCBI lineage: Eukaryota > Metazoa > Chordata > Mammalia > Artiodactyla > Bovidae > Bos > Bos grunniens. The sequence goes on along the minus strand of NC_141175.1, from coordinate 61,409,967 downwards.
CATGGAACTGGTCTAGAGAACTTCTGTATTTGTACCAATGTTAACAGAATGGAGAGTCCCAGGCCAACTGAAAAGTACCCATGTAACGTCATTTGAGGAAGGAGATGGGAGCTGCGGTTACTAGTAAGGGGAACCTAGCATTAAGGTCAGAATTGAGGGTTCTGCAGGAGACCTTTTGCGTTTTGGTCCTGGTACTGTCCTCAGAAACCCAGAAACTATGTTTTTAATAACATTAAATGGAGAATAGTAACCCTCCTGAAGCCCAGGAGAGGACAACTGAGGAAGTCCTTGAACCAAGAACAAAAGAAGAGCAGCTAGGTCTGGGGAAGAGGAACCCCAACAGCCAATAAGAGGTCAGGGGGGATCTGTATTTCCATATAAAGCAATACATGGACTTCCTTTGTGGTCCAGTGGTTAATAACACATCGCCAATGCAGGGGACGTGGATTCGATCCCCTGGTCAGGGAACTAAGTCCCCACACGCTTCGAAGCAACTTAGCCCATGTGCTGCAACAAAGACCCAGGGCAGCCAAAATTAAAAAAGTAACTTCTCTGGGCCAGGGACACAGGCTAGTGTGAACTCAGGCCTGTGTCTCTCAGGCCTAAATGTTGCTTATTTTTTTTTTTTAACCTTCCCTTCAATAAGCTATTTTCATCAAGGTTACATGTATCGATGATTAAGTAGTCAAGTGATTGAACAAGGCTTGTCAAGTACAGGGGTCTTCCTCCACATCTCCCCCTTTCCAGAGGCAGCCACTTTTAGTATTTGTATTACTACTTGGCTCTCTCAGTTAGGGGCCCTTGACATCCCTTAGTGTTCAGTCTTCAGCTGTTATACTCAGACCCTAACCTCCCTCCTTGGCTTTATAATTAGGTCTTAATTTGGGGGAGATCAAAACTGAGAGTATTTGAAAAATATCACTGAGCTGCTGAGTCATAGTGCATCTATTGTGGTCATTGTGTTTTCCCTAGAATAAGCTCCCCTCCCTTTTTTAAGTGCTGGTCATCAGTCATTCCGGAACTTTCCACTGGTTAATTTCCTTTTAGGACTATGAGAAGCAACAGGGAAGCTCCCAATATTTTAGGATAGCCTCACTCAGAGCTTCAGATCTGTTCTAGTTTAGACAAAAGTTTCAGGTCTGCATCCTAAAATTTCCCTCTACTATTCTGGGGATTTATCTCCTTTGTTGGATTTCCTACAGCCAATGTTTGTTTTCTTTTTATAATTTTTTTTAAAAAGCTATTTTATTTTTTTTGGCTGTGGTGGGTCTCCATTGCTGTACTCAGACTTCCTCTGGCTGCGGTGAGTGGAGGCTACTCTAGTTGCAGTGCCCAGGCTTCTCATTGTGGTGGCTACTCTTGTTGCAGAACTCAGGCTCTAGAGCGCAGTCTCAGTAGTTGTGACACACAGGTTTAGTTGCTGGCATGTGGACTCTTCCTGGACCAGGGACTGAACCAGTGTCCCTTGCCTTACAAGGTGGATTCTTAAACACTGGACCACCAGGAAACCCCCCAAGAGTGCATGTTTTTGTTTTTCTTGGTTTATTCCCTTGTTTGTGGGGAGAACACCATACAGCAGCTTCCTGAGAAAGAATCTCAATCAGTAAAGGCCTAACTGCTCAGAGTTCTAGGGCTCAGTGGGGGAGCGGTCACTATGCATTTTAGTCTTCCTGTTTTCAGTACCTTGCTTTTTTGCAAGACTCCAAATGCATGCATCCATTACCATGGTTTTCAGGTAAATGACACCAGTTCCCCTGGTAACACCGTTCAGATTTCAGTGCCTGGCATATTAACTGAGTAATTGCATACAGTGCAAACTGTAATGCGAGCTCTTTTGTCCACAAATCTCATTTATAACGGAGCAGATGCACACTGACCCGATGAATGACCTCTTGGGTCGCTACTTTCAAAGTCTTTTTGGTGTCTGGTTGCTGTGCAGCATTTATTCAGTTCACTCACAGAAAACAGAGCTTTTTAGTAGTGATCCCAGCGGTAGAGAGATGCTCTAGGCTTTTTAGCACTGCCGTTGGCTTATGTTCCAGATTCTTCTGGGGGCTTGAGTGAAAGTGTGAAAACTTGCCATTGACCATCAAACACAGCTTTCATTGATCCAGCCAATGGACCAAGAGGTTATTTCAGCTTTTAACAGATTTGGACAGACTATAGATGCTACAACTGGAGATTTTGTGATTGCTTAAGCCAACGTTTGGAAGCTATTGAAAGCTTCATGGCAGAAAGAAGCAGTAATTTGTAGTGTGGCAGAAACTTACTACACCACAAATAACTTTGCAGGATTCACAGTGGATGTGAATTGATTATCTAAACTTGGGAGGGTTGACACTGCTACTGTTTGGGAGATTCTAGATTGGCAGTCAGAGACACTTAGTGAAGGTGAGCTTGTCAGCATAAATGAGGAAGGTGGTTGTGATGAAAAAGATGGAGACATCCCAGAGGAAGTGATTCTGGCCTGGCCTCATATATAAGGACTTCCCAGAGCTATTTCTCAACAGTGAAGAGAAGGTAAGACTTCCCTGGTGGTTCAGTGGTTGAGTTTGCCTGCCAGTGCAGGGGACATGGGTTTGATCCCTGCTCCAGGAAGATTCCACATAAGCAACTAAGCAACTAAAACTGCAACTACTGAGCCCATGAGCTGAACAAGAGAAACCACTGCACTGAGAAGCCCGTGCACGGTAACTAGAGAATAGTCCCCACTGGCTGCAGCTCGAGAAAAGCCCTCGCAGCAATGAAGACCCAGTCAGGACAGCCAAGAGCTAAAGTAACAACAAACTTTAGGGCTCCCCTGGTGGCTCAGTGGTAAAGAATCCACCTGCCAATGCTGAAGACATGGGTTTGATCCCTGGGTCGGGAAGATCCCACATGCCACAGAGCAGCTAAGCCCGTGTGCTGCAACTACTGAGCACTTGTGTTACAACTGCTGAAGCCAGCGGGCCCTAGAGCCCATGCTCAGCTACAAGAGAAGCTTGAGCACCACAACTAGAGAAAAGCCTCAGTAACAATGAAGACCCAGCACCACCAAAAGTAAATAAATAAAATTAAAAAAAAAAAGTTAAATTGTTGGAAGCTGATCCCCCTTTAATTAATTACTTTTTTACTGATAAAATTTAGATTTTAAAAAAAGTTGAAATAATGTACACAGAAAAGTGTACACAATTGTGTAACTTGCTGACTTAAATCCATGAAACCAGCAACCAGAACAGGAAATGAACAATATCATTGAGAGATTAAACAGGTCAATGTCAAGTCACCTGGTTAAACTACAATATAGTAACTGAGAGCTAGATAAATGTTACACAATCATGTTTACTCAAAAGTTGCCATCACTTTTGCAAGCTGGGCTCAGCTCTAGGTAGGCTAAGCTAGAGTTTTCAACAGTTCGTTTCCTGACTGGCAGGAAATAAAAGGATTTGTTTTTAACCGCCCTCACCCTTTCAGCTTCAAGCAGCATCAAGGTGCTTAGAGACCAAAGGTGACAAATTTAAGACACTTATTAAAAGCTGGGTTGTGATGTTTCATCTACAACCTAGTGGTATTAGCTGTCTGGTCCATTAAACCCTTTCTCCACTGTGTTTGTGCGGTAGGTATGATTTGCAAATATCTTGATTGTCAATGGTTTTCTCTTGCCTCACACAAAACTCTTGTGTAGAGCTCCAAAATTTCAAAAAAGTTACAGAACTCATAACCCATGGTGTGAAAGTCATTTTTCTCTTTTTTTAAAAAAATTAACATCCAAAATATGAGCAGAATCTTAGCTGTGGCATGCAGCATTTTTATTTTTATTTATTTGGCTAGCCAGGTCTTAGTTGCAGCTTGCAAACTCTTGGTTGTGGCATGTGGGATCTCGTTCCCTGATTAGGGATTGAACCCCCGGGCCCCCTGCATTGGCAGCTTGGAGTCTTAGCCACTGGACCACCAGAGAAGTCCCTGAAAGTTGTTTCTCTTTAAATCTGTTTTCTGCCTTTGTCTTTGCCTCTGCTTGAGAGATTTAAATTCTTGAACTATCCATTGTTTCACTGAGACACAGTGAGATCTTTGAAATCTGAGCAGTGCCTGCTAACTGGAGATGGCTGAAGTGCTGTCTGCTTTTGTGACAGAGAAAGACTTAGAAGACTTCATTAATAGATTTTTTAAATACTAAAATAAAACACTGGACTTCCCTGGTGGTACAGCGAATAACAATCGACCTGCCAATGCAGGGGTCATGGGTTCAATCCCTGATCCGGGAAGATTCCACATGCCATGGAGCAACTAAGGCCCAGGTACCATAACTGCTGACGCCTGTGCTCTCGAGCCAGGTTGCTGAAACTGCTGAGCCTAAGGGCTGCAACTACTGAAGCCCTTGTGCCTCGAGCCTATGCTCTGTAAGAGGAGAAGCCACTGGAACAAGAAGCCTGTGCACCGCAACGAAGAGTAGCGCTGCCCCTGCCCCCCGCCCCCACAAACTAGAGAGAGCCAGTGTGCAGCAATGAAGACCCAGTGCAGCCCAAAATAAACACATAATACAAAATTAAAAAGGTAAAAATAAAAACAGAGCTGCTCATTGGCAGCAATCTTTGCCTTTCTAACGACCCGGCTCTTGTGGAAACCCCTTTTGTTACATTCGGAGATGATGCTAGGTTTCATCTCAGCTGAACACACTGTGATGCAGTGCCGACTGCTACTTAGGAAAATGAGGAAGATGTTTATTTTCTGGGGACTGCTGACATTGGTGCAAGGTCTCCCCTCCCAGAGGATTTTTGCTGAAGACAGATAGCAGGTTTCTACTTCCCATTCATTCTATTTCTAGAAGCAAGCAAATGTTCTCTAATTGCAGGCTTGGGCTGAATGCCTCCGTCGTGTTTCCCACTGTGCTAATTGGAAAAATATAATTTTCAAGTAACTGTGTCCCGCTTTGCAAAATAATCGTTGGCAGCTGAGTTGCTGGTTTGGCTCCTAAAGTAAAATAGTACTTTTTTAGTTCAGCATGAAGGATAATGGAGCTTTGGAAATCCCAGGGCAAGTCTATGCTATGTACAAGGACCATTAGAGATCCAGTTTCAGCCCATAAGAACCAACTGTCTATTGATTTGACGTGTTTTTCTAGAAGCCTTTATTAAATTGAATCTCAATTAAAAACTGGAGGGGGGCACATTCTCAGAATATTAGTCAATATTGCCCATTAGTTGAACAGTCATATAATGGGCCTTATGTGGACATTACTGATTTGGAAAGGAGATAATTTTCTTGTAGTGGAGGTCTTGGCTTCTGGTAAGCTCTCCATCAGTCTAAATGTGGTTGATCTTGCCAGCTTTTTGGAAATACTGTCAGCTTGTGAGTATAGAGTTAATATGACACTTCTGTTTAAAATCTTTGGTTTTTTTTGTGGTTCTGTCATGGTCCATGTAGAATCATTGTCTACCACAGAGAAGGGCTTTAAATTTGAAGTTGCCATTGGAATCAGAGATTATAAAGGCAGTGATGACCTCTTGTGTGTGGTATGGTGTGGTGGCTACAAGCATAAGCTTTGGAGCCAGAGCTATCTAGCTTTGAATTCCAGCTCTACTGCTTTTATATCCTGGAAATCATTTCATCTTTCTAAGCCTCAGGTCCTTGTCTAAAGACTGATGCTACTTATGTCACAGGATTAAATAAAAGAATGCATGTAAAGTGTGCTGTGTCTGACCCTTCATAAGCACTTCTTAAAAAGTGTTTATTATTAATAACTGGTCTCATCCTCCAGATAAATATATGTATTTTTATATATTTTCTTGACATGTTAATGTTTAACTTGACACTGATCCCCTAGACACCTTTTTGAGTATGGCATGACTACTAAGTAATTTTTCTTAACTCTACCTTTATGTATTTTTAAAATCTGAAGTGAAGGATTTAATTTTGGTGGTTTGCCTTTAAAGAAAAGTGTATTAAGTGTATTTATACCCTGTACAAATTAGGATTAAGTTAAACTGTGAGTGAGTGAAAATATCAAGAACAGGGAAGAAAATTGACTTCTTCCCTAAGTCAATGATGGGCTGATGCTGGTGACTCAAAGCCCTGAGAGGGGCATACTGGCAGTTAGTGACTTTAAGAAGTGTTTGAAAACGGGGCTATCCCTAGCTGTCAGTAGTTGACTCCTCCCTTCCAATGTATCCGACATGGGTTCGATCCGTAGTCGGGGAACTGGTTCCCTGGTTTGATCCCTGGTTGATCCCTGGTCACATGACACACCACCAAAAAAAAAAAAAAAAAAGTATGTGAAGAGGCTGATTCTTGTGAGGGCTATAAAACCTAGAACAGAATTCAGCTGGTGGGGCAAGGGGGAACTACTGCTGTGGGAGACAAGAAATGTGATGCAATATGTGGCTGCTACTGCTGCTAAGTCGCTTCAGTCGTGTCCGACTCTGTGCGACCCCATAGACAGCAGCCCACCAGGCTCTGCCGTCCCTGGGATTCTCCAGGCAAGAACACTGGAGTGGGTTGCCATTTCCTTCTCCAAAGCATGAAAGTGAAAAGTGAAAGTGAAGTCGCTCAGTCGCGTCCGACCCTCAGCGACCCCATGGACTGCAGCCTACCAGGCTCCTCCGTCCATGGGATTTTCCAGGCAAGAGTACTGGAGTGGGGTGCCACTGCCTTCTCCAAGAAGCAGAACAAGTAGTTTCTTTCCCCTGCGGTCTCCTCACAGCTCCCCCTACCGGCAGCTGGCAAGCAGTGCTGCTGCTGCTAAGTCGCTTCAGTCGTATCCGACTCTGTGCGACCCCATAGACGGCAGCCCACCAGGCTCCCCCGTCCCTGGGATTCTCCAGGCAAGAACACTGGAGTGGGTTGTCATTTCCTTCTCCAGTGCATGAAAGTGAAAAGTGAAAGTGAAGTCGCTCAGTCGTGTCCGACTCTTCGCTACCCCATGGACTGCAGCCTACCAGGCTCCTCCATCCATGGGATTTTCGGGTGGTTGGAAAAGTTCCAGCCCAGAGGCACCACAGAGTAGGGAGGGCTGGGTTTGCTGAGATGTGATTGCTTAGCAACGAACACAGCGGGGGGCGTCTTCCAGACTTATCATCTTCAAAGTTGTTGTGGTTGGTGTTCAGTCGCTTAGTCATCTCTGACTGTTGCAGCATACCAGGCTTCCCTGTCCTTCACCATCTCCCGGAGTTTGCTCAAACTCCGTCCATTGAGTCAGTGATGCCATCCAAGCATCTCATCTTCCGTTGTCCCCTTCTCCTCGTATGTTTGCAATGAATACCTTATCTGTGGCATGAAACTTTGAGATTGCGTGACTATTTTAAGCCCTCCACCCCCGCAGCCGTCTTTCACTCAATGGCCTCAGTATTCATTGATGAATCTTGCTTGAATCCGTTATTACCAAAGTGTGAACGTGTTAGTCACTCAGTCGTGTCTGACTCTTCGTGACCCCATGGACTGTAGCCTGCCAGGCTCCTCTGCCCATGGGATTTCCCAGGCAAGAATACTGGAGTAAGTTGCCATTTCCTTCTCCAGGGGATCTTCCTAACCCAGGGATAAAACCTGGGTCTAAACTAGTTGTAAAATGATGATTTTCTATTTTTCTTACTCCTTGAATATTTATTAGTTGGTAGTTTTGGTAAAGGAGTGCTGCGGCCAGCACAGCAGGTAGGGATCAAATACACAGTTTGGGAAAAAGGAACTAGAGACAGAATTAAAAGTTTTAAAGATGGGACCAGGGGACTCAAGACCTCTTGGGTCAAGAGCCCTGTTTCTCAGAGCTGCATCACTTTTATTTAGTGTCTTGGCAAGCAGAAAGTATTTGTTGTGCTATGGTGAAGTCAGCCTCCTATGTCCCCAGTAACGTCTCCCATTTTATTGATTACTTTAAACTATCTTTGTTATTTTCTTGTACAAGGGCTATAACCTAGCTGAAGGTCATAGACCCGCTTATGCCTTGGGAAAACATCTTAGTGTGTGCACAAGCAGCATTCTGAACTTGTGCTGACCCGATGTTCCAAGGTCCACACTATGTTTTTCCTTAGCTTAGCAGGGCATGACAACCCCAACTGATCAACCTGATGTACTTTTATTTGGGTTATGCTGTATTGCTATATTTTGCTTTTATTCTTTTCCCATGGTGATTTTCTCATGGCTTAGCCAGAGCAAAAGGTGGCTGACTATTAACCCCTGCAAAGGAGAGATTTCTTTTCTCTCCCATCCTTTGGGAAATGTGATTTTCAGTGGGGTGACCACAGCTTAGGTAAGAGTCAGAGTTGTATTATTAAGAGCTGGGTAGAAGAGACACGGTGTAGGCAGCTGGCACTTTGTCACAGGCCCAACCCTAAGCACTCTTATTTCTGTAATTGGATCTATGATTGACTTGAATGATAAAAGCTTTGGAAGGAATAAAAACGAATTAATGAATGTTTTACATATGAAAGAACGAGGGAAAGCAACCTGAATTCACAGGTGGTATCTGATGTTTCAGGGTATCATTTTCCTGAAAGGACCAAATAGGCCAGTGATTCTCTTCTTTGGCTGCCCATTGGACTCATTTGAAGACCTGAGGCCTGGGTGCCTTCCAGGGGCACTGGGATTTTTTTAAAGATATTACTTCTTTTATAATTAAAACATTTAGTATTTATGTATTTTTGGCCGTGCTGGGTCTTCGTTGCTGGGCGTGGACTTTTTCTAGTTGCAGCGCTACTGATTGCGTTGCCTTCTCTTGTGGAGCACAGGCTCTAGGGTGCAAGGGCTCAGTAGTTGTGGTACACGGGCTTAGCTGTACCTTAGCTGAGTCCTGCAGCATGTGGACTCTTTCTGGACTGGGGATCAAACCGGTGTCCCTTGCACTGGCAGGTGGATTCTTAACCACTTGGCCATCAGAGAAGTCAGACACTGGGATTTAATTGGTATAGATGGGACCTGGGCATAGGATTTTTATTTTTATGATTTTTTTCTTCTTTTTTTTCATTTTTCAACATTTTTATTTCATATATTAATTTCATATTTTTTGACTGTGCCACGTGGCATGTAGGATCTTCATTCCAGGGATTGAGCCCAAACCCCCAGCACTGGAAGTCAGAATCTTAACCACTATACCCCCAGGGAAGTTCCATGGCAGCAGAATTTTTTTAAGTTCTCTTGGGAATTCCAATATTCTTCCAGAGTTCAGACCTTGAAAACAGATGGCCTATGTTGGTCACCTGGGGTAAATGACTGCTCTCTGTTACAGTCTGTTGAATGGGAATGAAGGAACTGAACTAGGTATACTGGCATGCCTTGTTTTCAAATCAGGACTTTTGAAAAATCTTTCCACTGTTAGTGTCTGATCACATAGCATATTTGTCAACTTCATTTCTTTCCCTTGGTGAAAAAAAAAAGTTGACTCTTCTAAAAATCCAATCAGATTCAGGCAACCAGATAAATGCATCTTCTCATGACCTTAGGTGGCTTCCTAGGTGACTCAGTGGTAGAGAATCCATCTGTAATGCAGGAGACATGAGTTTGATCCCTGGGTTGGGAAGATCCCCTGGAGGAGGAAATGGTGACTCACTCCAGTTTTCTTGCCTGGGAAATCCTATGGACAGAGGAGCCTGGAGGGCTACAGTCCATGGGGTTGCAAAGATTTGGACACAACTGAGCACATACACAGGCATGACCTTAGTCACACATTCATTTAAGCTCTTGTAAAAATGGAAACACCTTTTCCTAGTTTCAGGGTGGAGTGAGAGTCCCAAGGTTGAGTAAATAACAAGGCGTGGGATGTCAGAATGAAAATGATGGCAGTTCCTACTGCATATTGAGCCTTTGCCTCATCCCCAGTGCTGTGCACATACTCATATAAATAGGTCTTTATTTATTTATTTTTGACCACACCCTGGGCGTGTGGGATCTTGTTCCCTGACCAGGGATTGAACCCATGTCCCCTGCAGTGGAAGCACAGAATCTTAACCACTGGACTTACAGGAAAATCCCTATAAATAAGTCTCTAAAACTCTCAAAATTTGATGTAAAATATTTCAGATATAGAGAAGGTTATAAAAATAATAAAATAATGAAAACTCTTATACCCAATAAGTAGTTTAAGATTCCAGGGTCTGGACTGCTTTCCCCCTGTTTCATTCAGAGTTGAATTTAGTGTTTTCTATTTCATTTTACTTTTGCTACCCATGCCTGTTTCCCTAAATGAGAGTAACACTGTTTTGCATGTTTCAAGCTAATTGTAAATGATTTCTCACCATATGCATTTTCATATAATTTACTTTTTATATACTGTAGTAGTGGGATTCCTCTGTGTTAGTATATGTAACTCTGGCTCATGTGTGACCATGCCACAGCTTATTATCTCTTTTCTTGGTCAACACTGAGGTGCTTTCCAATCTTTGGCAATTAAAAACAGTGCTACCATTAGTAGTCTTTTTTTCCCTCTTTTTATTAGTATTCTTATACGGGTTTCCTTGGGTACCTGGCAGGAGTTTCTCAGGGTCTAAATCTAGACATAGAATTGCTGCATTGTAGTATATATTCTTCTTTAATCTTATCATATATTGCCAAAATTCGTCTCCAAAATTGAAGCAGTTTATGACCTCGTGAGCAGTATATAAGAGTTCTAGTGGTCTTCTCTGTGGTCCAGTGGTTAAGAATCCCCCTGTCAATGCAGGGGGACACAGGTTCAACCCCTGGTCCAAGAAGATTTCACATGCCATGGGGCAGCAAAGCTCGTGTGCCACAGCTACTGAAGCCCACGAGTCCTAGAGCCCTTGCACCATAACTAGAGAGTAGCCCCCACTCACTACCACTAGAGAAAACCAGTGTGCAGCAACAAAGACCCAGGACAGCCAAAATAAACATAAATAAATGAAATTAAAAAAGAGTTCAGGTTAGTGCTATGCCTTTGCCAACACTTGGCATTGTCAGATTTTATAATTTTTGCCTAATACTTTGTTTATTAATCCTCCCAGTAATCTTATGAGGTAGGCTTCTTATTTCACGTGAGGAAATTGAATGTCAGATATTAAATAATTTGTCCAGTCACAGCAAGTCATTAATAGAGTTGATTCTCATTCAAGTCTGCATGCATGCATGTGGGCTAAGTCACTTCAGTCATGTCCGACACTTTGCTGTCTTATAGATCGTAGCCCGCCAGGCTATTCTGTCCATGGAGTTCTCCAGGCAAGGATACTAGAGTGGGTGGCCATGTCCTCCTCCAGGGGATCTTTCCGACCCAGGGATTGAACCCTCGTCTCTTACATCTCCTGCATTGGCATTTGGGTTCTTTACCACTAGCACCACCTGGGAAGCCCCACCCAGGTCTACCAGATGCCAAAGCTCTTGACTGACAGTAAGTTACAGTGTAGTAGAGCTTCTGAATCTGTGACTGGAGATGAACATCAGCAGGTGTGAGAGATGACAGATGGACAAAGGACCAGGATTTTGGAAGGAATAGGAGAGGCTGAGGTGAGAGAGGAAGTATATGAACTATGAAATGGTAATGCCTTGTCTGTTGCACCGGTGTGCAAGCTGACGTAAGGAAAGGACAACAATGGCAGTATAAGAATGGCCACAACACATCGGGTTGGGGGTGGGGTGAGGGAAGGAGAGGGTGGGGCGAGTTGACAGAGTAGCACTGAAACATATACGTTACCATGTATAAAACAAATAGCTAATGGGAAGTTGCTGTATAACACAGGGAGCTCAACCTAGTGCTCTGTGAGAACCAAGAGAGGTGGGATGGGGGCTGGTGAGAGGGAGGCTCAAGAGGGAGGAGATGTATGTACACTTATGGCTGATTCACACTGCTGTGCAGCAGAAACCAACACAACATCATAGAGCAATTATTCTCCAATTAAAAATAAATTTAAAAAAGGCATGGCCACAGATCCTTTGACCCTCTTCCCATAGACACCGACTCTCAGCATCCCTTCTCAAGTTTGGGTGGGCTGTCTCTGCTTTGAGTCATAGAATTTGGCAGAAGTGACTGCCAATTTCCAGACACAGTCCCTTAGATCCTGGCAGCTTCCACCTCCCATCTCTTAGAGTATTTGATCTGGGGACAAGGTACTCTGACTACCTTGGGGCCACTGTGTTGTGACATAGCCCAGGCAGATGTATGGAGAGGAGCCAAGGTTCCCAGTCTCAATAGCCAGCCCCAACTTGCCAGCCATGTGAGTGAGCCACATTGGAAATTGATTCTCTTTCCTCACCTGTTACTGAGTGGAGCAGGGAAGAGCAAATAAGTCACCTCCAAATTCCTGATCCTCCAAATTATGGACAAAATAAAATGCTTATTTTGAGCTACTAAGTTTTGGAATAGTTTTGTTATGTGGCAATAGATAGCCAGAGCTGTAGTGAAAACAGAAACTGAAGGGAAGATTTTTTTTAAACAAAATTTTATTTTTAAACATTTTATTGGAATATACCTGATTTACAATGTAGTGTTAGTTCCAATGTACAGCAAAGTGAATCCATTATACACATACATATGTCCACTCTCTTTTAGATTCTATTCCTATGTTGGTCATTATAGACTGTTGAGTAGACTTCCCTGTGTTGTACAGTGGGTTCTTACTAGTTATCTATTTTATACATTCGGCCACCTGATTCAAAGAGCCGACCCATTGGAAAAGATCCTGATGCTGGGAAAGATTGAAGGCAAAAGGAAAAAGGAGTGGCAGAGGATCAGATATTTAGATAGTTATTCTGTGGCCATTCTGTGAGATAGTTATTACAGAGAAAAGAGTCCTGACCATGAGATCCGTGACCTGGACTTTTGGGGTCTTTAAAGCCATCGAAGATGAGTGGCAACTGAAGGGGAAGGAAAATAAAGAACAGGGTGATTATTATTGGCTTTAGAGATGGTAGAGATGCCTCTGCTACCCATTTCTGGGGTTTTATCATCTTTATTTATTGGCTATTCTCGGTCTTTGTTGCTGCACAGGCTTTTCTCTAGTTGTGGCAAACGGGGTCTACTCTCTTGTTGTGGGGCATGGGTTCCAGGGTGCTCAGGCTTCAGTAGTTGCAGCAGGTGGGCTCAGTATTTTGCTGATCCTGGGTTTTAACGCACAGGCTCAAGAGTTGTGGTGCACAGGCTTAGTTGCCCCAAGGCACATGGAATCTTCGCAGACCAGGGATTGAACCCCTGTCTCCTGCATTGGCAGGAGGATTTTTTTTTACTGCTGAGCCACTAGGGAAGCCTCATTTCTGGTTTTTTTTTTTTTTTTTTTGCTGGGATCTTGTACTTTTGGAAAGAGTACCCATATCAATGAACCATAGTTCAGTTAAACAAAACACAGTCTGATTGGCAGGCATAACTGCAAGGGTATTGACAATACCGCCATTTTCTGAAACCCTGGCATGCAACTCTGGCATTATCTATGCAACCCCATGGTCTATGGCAGCTTGGCTGACCCTGACTGCAGTAGGAACCTTGAGGCATCGTGTTGCCGGAACAGGCTAAGTGTTGACTTGCCCTCCCGCCTCCCACCACTGCCATCTTTCAGAACTTTCTGTTAAACAGAGCAGAGTTCATGGGTAGGAGCCAGGGATCTATTTGATGACACCAAAGTGCTGGGACCAGCAGATGAGAAACATGTTTGGAGAAGATAGAGAGGCTGTTACAGGCATTGCTTTTGCAAAGCCACTGGGCTGACGGCAGGCCAGGGCTTGTTCCTTGCCTGCTTCTTCCCCAGCAGCCCTCCTAGCATCAAGAAGAAGCCGAGCATTTCAGGAAAGACAGTGGTTATCACAGACCAGCCTGCAGCACCAGGGCACTTTTTGCTATGATAGTTGCAGAGTGTTTCCTGGACAAAACACTGTGACATGGTCCCTATCACTTAAAACTTGTAAGCGCTCTTTATGGAGAGGCTGGACTGAACAGGCAGAGAGATGCTGGTTTTGTCTGGGGATCTAGTTCCTGATATAGGTCACATGCATTTTTCTGGGCACATTTACTTTTCTTTTTTTTTAAATTATTTATGGCTGTGCTGGGTCTTCATTGTTGTGTGTGGGCTTTCTCTAGTTGCGGCGAGTGGGGGCTATTCTCTAGTTCTGTGAACAGGCTTCTCATTGCAGTAGCTGGCTTTGCAATGAGGTTGGGCTCAGTATTTGTGTCCCACAGGCTTAGCTGCTCCGTGGCATGTGAGATCTTTCTGGATAAGGGATCCAACCAGTGTCCCCTGCATTGCAAGGCAGATTCTTAACCACCTGATCAGCAGAGAAGCCCTATATTTCTTTTATTTGTTTTTAGCCACACTGAGTGGCATGTGGCATCTTAGTTCCCCGACCAGGGCTCGAACCCACACCCTTCTGCATTGGAAGCGTGCAATCTTAACCACTGGGCCACCAGGGAAGTCCCTGGGTCTACATTTTTCTTAGGGGCTGACAGGGTTTTTGAATGCTGCACTTGGGAAGAAATGATAAAGCGAAAATTGCTCACCCGTGTCTGACTCTTTGTGACCCCACTGACTGTAGCCTGCCAGGCTCCTTGGTCTGTGGAATTCTCCAGATAAGAATACTAGAGTGGGTATCCATTCTCTTCTCCTAGGGATCTTCCTGATCCAGCAATTCAACCCAGGTCTCCTGCATTGCAGGCATATTCTTTTCCATCTGAGCCACCAGGGAAGCCCTTGAGAAGAAATGATAAGGATGTTATAAAGAAAAATGATGCTATGAATCTAAGATGTAAGGGACAAATTTCTCTGATAACAGAAGTATTTCTTTCCAAATTTCAGACTCCAGACTGCGTCTCTCTCTTGGCTCATCCAGGGTTCCTGGTGCAGTGGGCACATAGCAGCTCTTTCCTCTTCCTTCTTCCCCTTCCCAGCTAGCCCAGATTTCCAATGGGGACTTAAGTGATCCCAGCTCTAAGCTGATTTAGAGAAGCCAATTCTACCCTTCTCTGGGGTGGCTCAGATGATAAAGAATCTGCTTGCAAAGTAGGAGATTTGGGTTCGATCCCTGGGTCAGGAAGATCCCCTGGAGAAGAGAATGGCTATCCACTCCAGTATTCTTGCCAGTAAAATCCCATGGGCAGAGAAACCTGGTGGGGTCACAAAGAGTTGGACACAATTGAGAGACTAACACACACCCTTCTCCCAGATGGACCTGTGAACGAGTATGGTCTAATCAAAGTGAACGTCAGGACTTTTGCTGGGAATTCTAGGGCGAAGAGTTTTCTGCTGTGTGATTATTAGCACAGTACAATGGGAACCAGGCAGCCCTGAGTATCCATCTGGGAGTTCCAAGCACTTAACCAAGGATGCCACTAACAGCGCAGAGCCCAGGAAAGAAGCAGGTCCTTGAATG
This sequence comes from Bos grunniens, assembly GCF_055505025.1. Lineage (NCBI taxonomy): Eukaryota > Metazoa > Chordata > Mammalia > Artiodactyla > Bovidae > Bos > Bos grunniens. Next base: position 61,394,703 of record NC_141175.1, on the reverse strand, counting down.
TCATGGAGCTGCTGGAGGAAGCCTCCCTATGGACTTTCTGTCACCGGGGCCTAGAAATTTCTTTTATTGTCTGAGTCACGTTTCCTATTTCTTGCCACAGAAACCATCCTCAGTGGTACCCTTGGGATACCTGTCACCCGAGTCTTTGATCTGAGCTTTTTGTCTCTGATGTAGAGGGAGACAGAATTCTAGAACCCCTGGGCTGTTGGCTCCAGGGACGAGGCAGCCCTGACCTATTTATCCCAACAATAGTCCCGGCAGAGGTGGACTCGTCCTTCCCAGAGGTGTTTGTGCTCATGCTCAGTCCCTCAGTCATGTCCAACTCTTTGAGACTTCATGAACTGTAGCCCACCAGGCTCCTCTGTCCACAGGGTTCTCCAGGCAAGAATACCAGAGTGGGTTGCCATTCCCTTCTCCAGGACATCTTTCCAATCCAGGGATCGAACCCAGGTCTCCTGCATTGTAGGCAGATTCTTTTCCGTCTGAGCCACCGGGGGAAGCTCTTAAAGAGAAGCATAGGTACCCTGTGCTGTACTTAGTTACTCAGTCGTTCCTGACTCTTTGTGACCCCATGGACTGTAGCCTGCCAGGCTACTTTGTCCATGGGGATTCTCCAGGCAAGAATACTAGAGTGGGTTGCCATGCCCTCCTCCAAGGGATCTTCCTAACCCAGGGATCAAACCCATGTCTCCCATATTGCAGGCGGATTCTTTACCATTTGAGCCCCCAGGGAAGGCCAGATACTCTGTAAATAATCATAATTGTCCTGTTCCCCCACTTCCTTCCCTCAGCCCCACCTAGGAATACAGCAGATCAAAGGGCTGCCTTCTCTTCCTGATTTTATCTTCTGTAGCTTCTTCCCTTTGGGTCTCAACAGATGATCCTGGGGTTGTGACTTCCAGATCCTATTAGGCGCCTTTCCTCTTATCAGTTCCAGACAGACCCATGCCTGCCTGTTCCACCCAGTGTGGGCCTCTTTGACATGACGGGGGAGGAGGGGGGGTGCCTCCCATGTCCCAGATTCCACTTGGGTCTCTTTTGTTCCTTTCCATTCAATCACTCAATAAGATAAAGTATCCTCTGTGAAGAATAGAAAAGAAACTGAAAAAACAAGAGTGTAAACTGATTAAAGGTTCATTCAAAACTACAATAATGAAAACTGTTTGGGACTCTTTTTTATATAGTCTAAGAATAAACATCAAATAACTGGAACTGAATAGAAAGTTCTGAAATGTCACCAAGTGTATATGATATATAAGAATGTATTTTGTGGTCTATGTAGTATTTCAAATCATTTCAGGGGAAGGATAAATCAGTGGTTGTCAATTTGAGGTGATTTTTTTCCCAGGGGACCCTGGGCAACATCTAGAGGCATTTTTGGTTGTCACAACTGGTATAACGCTACTAGAATTTGATAGTGATCAGAAATGTTGTTAGACATCCTGAGTGTACAGGACAACCCCCAAAGAATTACCTGGCCCCAAATATCAGAAGTGCCACTAGTGAGAAACCTTGGAATAAATGAGATATTTGGAAGAATCATTCAGGAGGAAAAAGAAATATGAAATTAGATTCTGAATCATATAACAAAATTAATTTCAAGTTAGGTAAAATATAAATTTTTATAAGTAAAATCTTTAATAAAATTTATAAGAAAACAGAAAAATTTTTATCCTTGTGTAAAGACTTTTTAAAACCACACAAACAAATCTAAAACAATAAAGGAAATACTGGTAGACTTCACCCTATAATCATGAAAAACACCATAAGATCATAAAGGCACTATAAAAAATACCAACTAGAGTTGCAACAAATGTGACAAAAATTGGCACTTTTTCCCACACTTTTTTCTTCTTTTTCAGATTCTTTTCCATTATGTGTTTTAAAATTTAATTTTTATGCATATTGGAATATAGTTGATTTACAATATTGTGTTAGTTTCAGTTGTACAGCAAAGTGATTCAGTTACACATAAACATACATCCATTCTTTTTTTAATTCTTTTCCCATACAGGTTATCACAGAATATTGAGTAGAGTTCCCTGTGCTATACAATAGGTCCTTGCTGATTGTTCCCACACTTTAGCATCATTGGAAGAAATGAAACATCATTTTACAATGATTTTTCCCTCAACCTTATTGAGGTATGAGTGAAAAAACAATTGGACATATTTAAGGCTTACAGTGTGGTGTTTTGATACATGTATACCTTGTATGGGCTTCCCAGGTGGCGCAGTGGTAAAGAATTTGCCTGCCAATGCAAGACATGTCACAGACACACCGGGTGGATTCCCTGGTGGGGAAGATCCCCTGCAGAAGGAAATGGCAACCAGCTCCAGTATTCTTGACTGGAAAATTCCCTGGACAGAGGAGCCTGGTGAGCTACTGTCTATGGGGTCACAAAGAGTCGGACATGACTTAGCGACTGAGCACACACACATACCTTGTGTAATGATTACTGCAGTAAAGCTAATTAACATATCCAACACCTTTGTGTGTGGAGGAGGTGGTGAGGGGGGAGCCCTTAAGGTCTACTCTCAGGAATTCCCTGGTAGTCCAGTGCTTAGGACTCCATGCTTTCACTGCCCAAATTCAGTTCCTAGTTGGGGAATTAATATCCCACAAGTTGTGGGGCATGGCCAAAAAACAAAAAAATTTCTACCCTCAGCACATTTTAAGTATGTGATCTATTATTAATTATAGTTGTCATGCTTTATATTAGCTCTCTAGAACTTATTCATTTTATATTTGAAAGTCTGTACCTTATGACCAACATCTTCCCATTTCCTTCACTCCCAAGTCCCTGGAAAACACCATTTCTTGTTTCTGTTTTCCTAAGTTCGACTTTTCAAGATTTTACTTATAACTGATAGCATGCGATATTTGTCTTTCTGTGTCCGGTTTATTTTACCTTGCATAACACCCTCCAAATTCATCCATATGATTGCAAATGACAAGATTTCCTATTTTTTACAATTAATTTTTTTTGGAGCATACTTGATTTAAAATGTTGTGTTAGTTTCAAGTGTACAGAAAAATAAATCAGTTATACATATTCATATATCCACTCTTTTTTACATTCTATTCCCATATAGGTCATTGAGTAAAGTTCCCTGTGCTATTCAGTAGGTCCTTATTAGTTACTGTTTTATATATAGTAATTCAGTTCAGTTCGGTTCAGTCGCTCAGTCGTGTCCGACTGTTTATTACCCGATGAACCACAGCACACCAGGCCTCCCTGTGCATCACCAACTCCCAGACTTTACACAAACTCACGTCTATTGAGTTGGATATGCCATCCAACCATTTCATCCTCTGTCATCCCCTTCTCCTCCAGCCTCCAATCTTTCCCAACATCAGGGTCTTTTCAAATGAGTCAGCTCTTCGCATCAGGTGGCCAAAGTATTGGAGTTTCAGCTTCAACATCAGTCCTTCCAATGAACTCCTAGGACTGATCTCCTTTAGGATGGACTGGTTGGATCTCCTTGCAGTCCAAGGGACTCTCAAGAGTCTTCTCCAACACCACAGTTCAAAAGCATCAATTCTTCAGTGCTCATCTTTCTTTATAGTCCAACTCTCACATCCATACATGACTTATTGAAAAACTATAGCCTTGACTAGATATACTTTTGTTGACAAAGTAATGTCTCCGCTTTTTAATATGCTGTCTAGGTTGGTCATAACTTTCCTTCCAAGGAGTAAGTGTCTTTTAATTTCATGGCTGCAGTCACCATCTGCAGTGATTTTGGAGCCCCCAAAAATCAAGTCAGCCACTGTTTCCACTGTTTTCCCATCTATTTGCCATGAAGTGATGGGACTGGATGCCATGATCTTCGTTTTCTGAATGTTGAGCTTTAAGCCAACTTTTTCACTCTCCTCTTTCACTTTCATCAAGAGGCTTTTTAGTTCTTCTTCTCTTTCTGCCATAAGGGTGGCGTCATCTGCATATCTGAGGTTACTGATATTTCTCCCAGCAATCTTGATTCCAGCTTGTGCTTCATCCAGCCCAGCGTTTCTCATGATGTACTCTGCATAGAAGTAAGCAGGGTGACAATATACAGCCGTGACGTACTCCTTTTCCTATTTGGAACCAGTCTGTTGTTCCATGTCCATTCTAACTGCTGCTTCCTGATCTGCATATAGGTTTCTCAAGAGGCAGGCCAGGTGGTCTGGTATTCCCATCTCTTTCAGAATTTTCCACAGTTTGTTGTGATCCACAAGGTCAAAGGCTTTGGCATAGTCAATAAAGCAGAAACAGATGTTTTTCTGGAACTCTCTTGCTTTTTTGATAATCCAGCGGATGTTAGCAATTTGATCTCTGGTTCCTCTGCCTTTTCTAAAGCCAGCTTGAACATCTGGAAGTTCATGGTTCATGTATTGCTGAAGCCTGGTGTGGAGAATTTTGAGCATTACTTTACTAGCGTGTGAGATGAGTGCAATTGTACGGTATTTTGAGCATTCTTTGGCATTGCCTTTCTTTGGGATTGGAATGAAAACTGACCTTTTCCAGCCCTGTGGCCACTGCTGAGTTTTCCAAATTTGCTGACATATTGAGTGCAACACTTTCACAGCATCATCTTTTAGGATTTGAAATAGCTCAACTGGAATTCCATCACCTCCACTAGCTTTGTTTGTAGTGATGCTTCCTAAGGCCCATTTGACTTCACATTCCAGGATGTCTGGCTCTAGGTGAGTGATCATACCATCGTGATTATCTGGGTCGTGAAGATATTTTTTGTACAGCTCTTCTGTGTATTCTTGCCACCTCTTCTTAATATCTTCTGCTTCTGTTAGGTCCATACCATTTCTGGCCTTTATTGAGCCCATCTTTGCATGAAATGTTCCCTTGGTATCTCTAATTTTCTTGAAGAGATCTCTAGTCTTTCCCATTCTATTGTTTTCCTCTCTTTCTTTGCATTGATCACTGAGGAAGGCTTTCTTATCTCTCCTTGCTATTCTTTGGAATTCTGTATTCAAATGTGTATATCTTTCCTTTTCTCCTTTGCTTTTTGCTTCTCTTCTTTTCATAGCTATTTGTAAGGCCTCCTCAGACAGCCATTTTGCTTTTTTGCATTTCTTTTTCTTAAGGATGGTCTTGATATCTGTCTCCTGTACAATGTCACGAACCTCCGTCCATAGTTCATCAGGCACTCTATCAGAACTAGTCCCTTAAATCTATTTCTCACTTCCACTGTATAATCATAAGGGATTTGATTTAGGTCATACCTGAATAGTCTAGTGCTTTCCCCCACTTTCTTCAATTTAAGTCTGAATTTGGCTATAACGAGTTCATGATCTGAGCCACAGTCAGCTCCAGGTCTTGCTTTTGCTGACGTGTAGAGCTTCTCCATCTTTGGCTGCAAAGAATATAATCAATCTGATTTCGCTATTGACCATCTGGTGATGTCCATGTGTAGAGTCTTCTCTTGTGTTGTTGGAAGAGGGTGTTTGCTATAACCAGTGCGTTCTCTTGGCAAAACTCTATTAGCCTTTGCCCTGCTTCATTCTGTACTCCAAGGCCAAATTTGCCTGTTACCCCAGGTGTTTCTTGACTTCCTACTTTTGCATTCCAGTCCCCTATAATGAAAAGGACATCTTTTGGGGGTGTTATTTCTAAAAGGTCTTGTAGGTCTTCATAGAACCATTCAACTTCAGCTTCTTCAATGTTACTGGTCAGGGCACAGACTTGGATTACCGTGATATTGAATGGTTTACCTTGGAAACAAACAGAGATCATTCTGTTGTTTCTGAGCTTGCATCCAAATACTGCATTTCGGAGTCTTTTGTTGACTATGATGGCTACTCCATTTCTTCTAAGGGATTCCTGCCCACAGTAGTAGATATAACGGTCATCTGAGTTAAATTCACCCATTCCAGTCCATCTTAGTTCGCTGATTCCTAAAATGTCAACATTCACTCTTGCCATCTCCTGTTTGACCACTTCCGATTTGCCTTGATTCATGGTCCTAGAATTCTAGGTTCCTATGCAATATTGCTCTTTACAGCATTGGACCTTGCTTCTATCACCAGTCATATCCACAATTGGATGTTGTTTTTGCTTTGGCTCCATCCCTTCATTCTTTCTGGAGTTTCTCCACTGATCTCTAGTAGCATATTGGGTACCTACTGACCTGGGGAGTTCATATTTCAGTGTCCTATCTTTTTGCCTTTTCATACTGTTCATGGAGTTCTCAAGGCAAGAGTACTGAAGTGGTTTGCCATTCCCTTCTCCAGTGGACCACATTCTGTCAGACCTCTCCACCATGACCCAACTGTCTTGGGTGGCCCCACATGACATGGCCTAGTTTCACTGAATTAGACAAGGCTGTGGTCCATGTGAAAAGATTGGCTAGTTGTCTGTGATTGTGGTTTCAGTCTGTCTGCCCTCTGATGCCCTCTCTCAGCATCTACCATCTTACTTGGGTTTCTCTTACCTTGGATGTGGGGTATCTCTTTATGGCTGCTCCAGCAAAGTGCAGCCGCTGCTCCTTACCTTGGATGTGTGGTATCTCCTCTTGGCCAGCCACTCCTGACCTTGGGCATGGGGTAACTCCTCTTGGCTGCTGCTCCTGACCTTGGACATGGGGTAGCTCCTTTTGGCTGCTGCTCCTGACCTTGGACATGGGGTAGCTCCTCTTGGCTGCTGCTCCTGACCTTGGACGTGGGGTAGCTCCTCTCGGCTGCTGCTCCTGACCTTGGACATGGGGTAGCTTGCCACACAGCCACCGCTTGTGTATTGCCAATTCCAATCTCCCAGTTTATCCCTCCCCCACTTTTCCCCTTGGTACCTGTAAGTTTGTTTTCTATATCTTGACTCTATTTCTGTTTTGTGAATAAGTTCATTTGCACCATTTTTCCAGATTCCACATATAAACTATATCATATGACATTTATTTTTCTCTACCTGACTTACTTCACTCAGTATAACAAGGATTTCCTTTAAGGCTGAAAAATATTTTATCATATATGTGTGTTTACCCATTTTATTAGCGTTGATAAAATATCTCACAATTTCTTTATCTGTTCATCCATGGACAGACACTTCTGTTGTTTCCAATATCCTGGCTATCATGAATAATTGCAATAAACATGAGAGTGCACATATTGCTTTAAGATACTGATTTAATTTCCCTTGGATATATACTAAGAAGTAGGATTACTGGATCATATGGCAGTTTCATTTTTAAGTTTTTGAGGAACTTCCCTACTGTTTTCCATGGTGGCTTTACCAATTTACCTTCCCACCACAAGTGTAGAAATGTTCTCGTTTCTTTAAAACCTCATCAACACTTGTAATCTCTTGTCTTTTTGATAATAGCTATTTTAACAGATGTGAGATATCTCGCTGTGGTTTTGATTTGCATTTCCCTGATGGTTAGGGACGTTGAACAAGTTTTCATATACTTGTTGGTCATTCATAAGTCTTCTTTAGCGAAACATCTATTCAGTTCCTTTGCCCATAAAAAAAAAATAATTTTATTTATTTTTGGTTGAGCTGGGTTTTCATTGCTTTGCTCCGGCTTCCTCTAGTTGTGGCGAGTGAGGGCCCTTCCAGGTTAGGTGCACGGGCTTTAGTATTTGCAGCACCCAAGCTCAGCAGTCGCGGCTTGTGGGCCCTGGAGTGTGGCACCAGCAGTTGTGGCACACAGGCTTTGTTGCTCTGTGGCATGTGGAATCTCCTCAGACCAGGGATTGAACCCGAGTCCCCTCCATTGGCAGACAGATTCCTATTCACTGCACCACCCTGGAAGTCCCCTTTGCCCATTTTTTAAATTGGATTATTACTGTTTCCAGTTGAGTTGTATGATTTCTTTATACATTTTGGATATTAACCCCTTATCTGATACATGGTTTGCAAAGTTTTTCTCCCATTCTAGAAGCTGCCTTTTCGTTTTGTTATTTGTTTCCTTGCTGTGCAGAAACTTTTTAGTTTGATGTTATCCCCTTTGTTTATTTTTGCTTTTGTTGTAGATGCTTTTGGCGTCATCAGATAAATCATTGCCAAGATCTGTGTTGGGGGGACTCATTCCATATATTTTGTTCTAGAATGTTCATTGTAGCATTTTTTAAAGTCTTTACTGAGTTTGTTACAATATTTCTTCTGTTGTTTATATTCTGGCTTGTTGGCCTAGAGGATGTGGGATCTTAGCTCCCCCACCAGGGATCTAACCCATTCCCCCTGCACTAGAAGGAGAAATCTCAGCCACTGGATCACCAGGCAAGTCCCTCTAGTATTGTTATAATGGAGAAAAACTAGAGGACGCCCCAATGCCCAATAATCAGGAATCAGTTTATTCAATGGAATACCATGTGGCCATTAAAGATAGTGTAATAATAGTGTAAAAGAATATTTCACTTGGAAAAATGTTTACTCTTTATTCAGAGAGAAAATATTTAAAATGTTGTATTAGGGGACTTCCCTGGTGGTCCAGTGGCTAAGATTCTGCACTCCCAATGCACAGAGTGAGGTTTCATCCTTGGTCAGGGAACTAGATCCCACATCACAGCAACTAAGAGTTTGCATGCCACAGCTATGACCTGGTGCAGCCAAATAAATATTTTAAAAAGTTGTAGTAGTATCATATTTTTGTAAAAGAAAAAGTACATAGATGTTTGTGCTCAGTCACTCAATCATGTCCAACGCTTTGTGACTCCAGCCCACCAGACTCCTCTGTCCATGGGATTTCCCAGGCAAGAATACTGGAGTGAGTTGCCATTTCCTTCTCCAAGGATGTTCCTGACCCAGGGGTCATACCTGTGTCTCTTGCGTCTCCTGCATTAGCAGGTGGGTTCTTTACCACTAGTACCACCTGGGAAGCCGCTACACATATGTTTACATATGTGTAGAAAAAAAGTAGAAAAAATTATACTCTACATATGAGTATTCTACTCTACATATGAGTAGAAAAAAAGATATTTAAATAAAGACACTAAAAATTGATGGGATCATTTCTGTTTGGGGGAATTGGGTGATGGGATTTTTTTCTGTGTGTTTTCAAAAAATTCTAAAAACATCTGAATAATAAATGTTATTTCAAAACTTTCAAGCAACGTGGTTGTAAAACACTCACCAGGGATGGACTGAGTGTGCTCCTGCTGCTGCTGCTGAGTCACTTCAGTCGTGTCCGACTCTGTGCGACCCCATAGATGGCAGCCCATCAGGCTCCCCTGTCCCTGGGATTCTCCAGGCAAGAACACTGGGGTGGGTTGCTATTTCTTTCTCCAAAGCATGAAAGTGAAAAATGAAAGTGAAGTTGCTCATTCGTGTCCGACTCTTAGCGACCCCATGGACTGCAGACCATCAGGCTCCTCCATCCATGGGATTTTCCAGGCAAGAGTACTGGAGTGGGGTGCCATTGCCTTCTCCAGAGTGTGCTCCTAGGTGTCTACAAACTTGGCCTCTGGGATTGGGCAGTCCCTTCCCCTCCTTCTCTGTGACCTCCTTTTTCCCACTGACTAAATGTGGGTGGATGAGCTTAGAGTCTCAGATGTCCACGGTTTGCAGTTGCTGTTGTTGGCTGACAAGCCCTGTGAGGATCTGTGCCAAAGCATTCACTCATTCTTGTTATCCATTAATAGCATGTGGGACACACATGTCTCTGACAGATAACTTGCCTTCAAATGACTCACATGTATGTCTATTCCCTCACTGGGCCTCTGCTCCAAAGTAAACATAAGGTAAATGCTTCTGGTGTGTGTGTGCTCAGTCGTGTATGACACTTTGTGACCCCATGTACTGTAGCCCCCTGCCAAGGCTCCTCTATCCATGGAATTTCCCAGGCATGAATACTGGAGTGGGTTGCCATTTCCTTCTGCAGGAGATCTTCCCAACCCAGGGACTGAACCCTTGTCTCCTGTATTGGCAGGTGGATTCTTTACCACTAGTGTCACTTGGGTGGTTCAGCAGTAAAGAATCTGCCTGCCAATGCAGGAGACAAGAGTTCAGTCCCTGGGTTGGGAAGATCCCCTGGAGAAGGAAATGGCAACCCAATCCAGTATTCTTGCCTGGAAATTTCATAGACAGAGGAATCTGGCAGACTACAGTCCATGGGGTTGCACAAAAATTAGACACGACTGAGTGACTAAACCACCACTACCACCAAACATAAAGTAAAGAGGGGACAGGGCCCATCTTATTTTTTTTTTTTTTTTTAAACATCTGTTACAATTTATTTATTATTTTTGTTTATTTTCATTTTATTTTGGGCCATGCTGTTTGGTATGTGGGATCTTAGTTCCTCAACCAGGAACTGAACCCACACCCCCTGCATTGGAAGCATGGAGTCTTAACCACTGGACCACCAGAGAAGTCCCAGGGCCCATTCTAGAGCCCAGCAAGTTGAATCCAGGCAGACGAACATTACCTGTGTGTGGTGTTTTTTTGTCCAGGGCCACTTGAATTGGCCTTTGCTAACCCCAGGGCCTTTGTATGTACAGGGGACCCAGAGCTCCTATTTATTTATGTATTATTTTTATCAAGTGAAACTGTTAACAGTTTTTCTTTTTTTGATTGATGTATCATTGATTTACAATGTTGTGTTAATTACTGCTGCTGCTACTGCTGCTGCTGCTAAGTCGCTTCAGTTGTGTCCGACTCTGTGCGACCCCATAGACAGCAGCCCACCAGGCTCCCCTGTCCCTGGGATTCTCCAGGCAAGAACACCAGATGGGTTGCCATTTCCTTCTCCAATGCATGAAAGTGAAAAGTGAAAGTGAAGTCGCTCAGTCGTGTCCGACTCTTAGTGACCCCATGGACTGCAGCCTACCAGGCTCCTCCGTCCATAGGATTCTCCAGGCAAGAGTACTGGAGTGGGGTGCCATTGCTTTCTCCCGGTGTTAATTACTGTTGTATGGCAAAGTGACTCAGTTATACATATGCATACATTCTTTTTTATGTTCTTTTCCATTATGATTTATTACAGGATATTGAATATAGTTCACTGTGCTCTGCAGTTGGACCTTGTTATTCATCCATTCTATATATACTACTTTGCATCTGCTAAATGCAAATTCCCAAGCCATCTGTCTCCCACTTCCCCTCCTCCCCCTTGGCAACCACAAGTCTGTTCCCAAAGCTCCTTTATATTATTAGGTCACTGAAGAAAACCAGGCATAGACTGACATGGAGAAAGAATCTATGGGTGAGAGAAACAAAAGCAGTTTCTGGGACAGAAAAGTCCCCCAAACTCCTGGGGAGATTATCTTGCTGGTTGATCATCAGGGGTTATCTAATAATTTGCTCCAAATCTCAGATTCGTTATCTGCATTGGGTGGGTTGGGGAGGTTTGGATTCCATGGCCTTTTCAGCTGAAAAATTCCCAGACTGTTAGGTTTGATGGGGACTTTTCAAGTCCACGGTCTTTGAGGTGAGAAGACAGGGAGAAGAATGGAAGAGAAAAAACAGGGTAATGACTTTGTCAATCCAGACAGCTGTCCACTGTGCCTTCTTGGTTTTCTAAACTGGCACTCTCCAATAGAAGTATTATAATGCAAACTCATATGTAATTGCAATTTTTCTTTCTTTTTTAAAAGTGTTGTCTGGAAACCCAGGCTTGAGAGGGGGTGCCATTACTTTTATTTATTATTATTATTTTACAAATATTTATTTGGCCGTGCTGGATCTTAGTTGCAGCACGCGGAATCTGGAATCTTCAGCTGTGGCACGCGGGATCTAGTTCCCTGATCAGAGACTGAACCTGGGCACCCTGTGTTGGGAGAGCAGAGTCTTAGCTACTGGACCACCAGGGAAGTCCCAATTTTAATTTTTCTAGTAGGTACATTTTGAGAAGTAAAAAGAAATAGGTGGAGTTAATTTTAATAATATAATTGATTTAGCCCAATATATCAAAAATATGGGGGCTTCCCAGGTGGCGGGCACAGTGAAAGAACCCACCCCGCCTGCATATGTAGGAGGTGAAGGAGACAAGGGTTCTATCCCTAGGTCAGGAAGATGCCTTGGAGTAGGAAATGGCCACCGACTCCAGTATTCTTGCCTGAGAAATCCCACGGACAGAGGAGCCTGGCAGCCTACAGTCCATGGAGTCATAAAGAGTCAGACACAACCGAGAGACTGAGCACACACATAGAAAATATTGTGTGATGAATATATAAATCATTGAGAGATCTTATGTTTATTTTTTGATACAAAAATACTGGTGTGCATTTTACACTTAGGGCACATGTCCATTTGGACTAGCTACGCTTCAAATTCTCAATAGCCACACGTGGCTAGGGGCTACCATATTGGACAGTGCAGCTTTAATCCCTATGAGGTAGGTAGGGCTTATTTCTCTCCTTATATAGATGGGAAAAGAGAGGCTTAGAGGATCTACAGTGCATCTAGCAGAGCAGAGAAAGGGCCCCATGCCCTTCCCTCTGCCCCTCAGCTGATTCTCCAATTCTACGCCACCCTCCTCCACAGCCTGAGGCACAGTCCATCCTCCTTGGAGCTCAAAGACAAGTGGGGAGAGAGAACCAATTCACTTCTAGTGCAATGACATGCCAGATAGTGCAGTGGGGTTCAGAGCAGGGAGAGGGCTGTGAGGCCTGGAGGAGACAGGTCAAGTTATCTTTCACCAACCGAATGGCCTGGGCTGGGAGTCATGGCTGGGTAGGTCTCCCTGATAAGCTGCCCAGACAAATAGGTTCCTAGAGACCCATCTCAAGGACCCATGGGCCAGACTTCCATGACCTGTGACTTTCTTATCTGTACACAGAATTTCAAGTTTCACTGAGGCTTGGCCCCGCCAGAGAGGCTTAAAATGCCCAGTAGCAAGAAGAGAAGGCATCCATAAAAATAGCAATGATAATATGAACACTAATAGTGATGTGTGAAACCACCCAGGGAAAAGTGGTTCTGCCCTTGGCAGTGCAGTATTTCCCCCAGCATCCCTGGGAGGCACACCATTCCCATATTGGAGGCCCTCCCCTTATTGTTCCAGTGCTGACATTCAGGGAGACCACCCCCACGCCAGGTTCCTGCTGATCTGCAGGGGGAGGGGGGAGTCTCAGAATGTCTTTTCTTGAGTGTAGCCAACCAAGAGACCACTCCATGTGATCCATGAATTTAGGTGATTTTTTTTTCTACCAAAGACCCTATAATGAAAGCAACTACCTATCAAACACGAACTGTTCGCCTTATGGACAAAAGTCTAAGGGGACAGAGTAGGGTGTGGGTTACACAGGGACGGACTGTGTGGCTGAGCCAAGTAGGTCCATCTACAGAAGAATGGATAAAGAAGGTGTGGTACATATATACAAAGGCATAGTACTCAGCCATAAAAGGGAACGAAACTGTATCATTTGTAGAGATGTGGATGGACCTAGAAAGTATCATATAGAGTGAAGTACGTCAGAAAGAAAAAACAAATATATTAACACATATGTGTGGAAATTAAAAACACGGTATAGATTATCTTATTTGCAAAGTAGAACTAGAAACACAGATGTAGAGAACAAATTTATGGATAACAAGGGGGAAAGGCATGGGCTAAAGGAATCAGGAGATTGGGATTGACATACATACACTATTAACACTATGATAAAATAGATAACTAGTGAGAAACTACTGTATTGCACCGGGAACTCTACTTAATGCACTGCAGAGATCTGAATGGAAAGGAAATCCAAAAGGTAGGAAATATATATAGATGTATGGCTGATTCATTTTGCTTTACAGTTGAAACTAACACATTATAAAGCAACTATACTTCAATAAAAATTAATTAAAAAAAACAATTTTGAAAAGATTCTTTCCCATATAGGCAATTAGAGTATTGAGTATACAGTAAGTCCTTATTAGTTATCTATTTAATATATAGTAGTGTGTGTATGTCAATTCCAATCTCGCAATTTGTCCACAGCCTCTACCCCCAATCCTCTAGTAACCATAAGTTTGTTTCCTACATCTGTGACTTTACTTTTGTTTGGTAAAAATATGGAAAGCTTCACGAATTTGCATATCATCCTTGTGCAGGGTCCATGCTAATCTTCTTCTGTATGGTTCCAATTTTAGTGTATGTACTGCTGAAGTGATCCATCTTTTTCATTTAGAAAAGTCCCTTTAACATTTCTCTTAAAGATAGTTTGATGGTTTTATAGGCTCTTGCTTGTCTGTAAAATTTTTGATCGCTTCATCGAATCTGAACCAAAGCCTTGCAGATAAAGTATTCTTGGTTGTAGTTTTTTCCCTTTTATCACATTAAATATATTATGCCATTCCCTTCTGGCCTGTAGACTTTCTGCTGAAAAGTCAGCTGACAGACTTAATGGGACTTTCCTTGTATGTCACTTGTTGCTTTTTCCTTCCAGCTTTAATGTTCTCTTTGTGTGTGTGTTCAGTTGCTAAGTCGTGTCCGACTCTTTGTGACCCCATGGACTGCAGCACGCCAGGCTTCTCAGTCCTTTACCATCTCCTGGAGTTTGCTCAAATTCATGTCCATCCAGCTGGTGATGCCATCCAACCATATCATCCTCTGCACCCTCTTCTCCTCGTGCCCTCAATCATTCCCAGCATCAGGGTCTTTTCCAATGAGTTGGCTCTTCACATCAGGTGGCCAAAGTATTGGAGCTTCTGCTTCCGCGTCAGTCCTTCCAATGAATATTCAAGGCTGATTTCCTCTAGGACTGACTGGTTCTTTATCTTTATTCTTTGCCATTTTAATTATAATATGTCTTGGTGTTTTCCTCTTTGAGTTGATCCTATTTGGGAGTCTCTGTGCTTCCTGGACCTGGATGTCTGTTTCCTTTCCCAGGTTAGGGAAGCTTTCAGGTATTATGTCCTCTAATACGTTCTCTGGCCCTTTCTCTCTCTTTTCTCCTCCAGGGATCCCCATAATGTAAATGTTAGTTGTTTGATTTTTGTGTCAGAGGTCTTTTAAACTGTCCCCATTTTTTATATTATTTTTTTCTTTTTCTGTTCAGTTTGGTTGATTTCCACTACTCTGATTCTAGTTTGCTGATTTGTTTCTTTGTATCACTGAAGCTACTGTTGATTCCTTCTAGTGTATTTTTCATTTCTGTTATTTATTTATTTTAAAAAATTAATTAATCATTTTTTGGCTGAGCTGGGTCTTTGCTGCTTTTGTGTGGGTTTTCTCTAGTTGCGGTGAGCAGGGGGCTACTTTTGATGTGGTTCGTGGACTTCTCGTGGATGCTTCTCTTGTTGCAGAGCACAGGCTCTCAGCAGGAGGCTTCAGTAATTGCAGCACAGAGTCTTAGGTGCTCTGGGATATGTGGAATCTTCCCAGACCAGGGATCAAACCTGTGTCCCCTGCATTGGCAAGCAGATTTTTTTTTTTTTAATCACTGGACCATCAGAGAAGTCCATCATTATCTTCTTGAATCTGCATTCCCCTTGATGTTGCTCGTTTATTTTCCCATAGAAGGATAAATGCCAAATCTTGAAACTGAAATGAGGCTGCGGCCAACTCACACACCTGGTGCTTTGCTGATGAAGATGTCCTGGGCTTGGGGTTGGCCAAGGCCCTGGGCTGGGCAGTTGGCCCTGCTCAGAGTGATGCTCTGTCTCACTCTCCTTTCCTGCAGGGACAGTGGCGAGAGGAGAGTTACTCCAACTGCTCACTTTTGCCTGGCATCCGTTGGCACCAGGCCAAGGATGTGGATGGATGGATAGAGGCCTGGTTTGCTCTTCTCTAACACTTGGAAACTTGGCTTCCGATTAGTTATGGCCTGTATCCAAATGGGCAACAGCAGGTTCATCCTCTTCCATTGTTCACTCATAAATACCATCAAACACACATACTAGAGTAAATATAACCCAGCGTATAAGACCCTCACTCAAAACCCCCTCCTCTGTTTTTTAAAAAATCGACTTTATGGACTTCCCTGGTGGTCCGTTGGTTAAGACTCTGAGCTCCTAATGCAGAGGCCCAGGTTCGATCTCTGATTAAGGAACTAGATCCCACATGCCACAACTAAAAAAGATCCCATATGCCTCAACTAAGACCCAACACAGCCAAATAAATAAATATTTTAAAAAAATCAACTTTATTGAACCCAAACCCAAATCCCAACCCTAACCTTGCATACAATAAAGTGCACCCATTTTAAGTATACAGTAGGATGAGTTTTGGCAAATGTATACACCAGTGTGAGTATCAGCATAATCCAGTTAGAGAATGTTTCCATCACCCCCACCATCACCAAATTTCCTCTTGTCCATCTGCGGTCAGTCTCTCCCACTTCTGCTTTGTGTCACCATAGTTTTGCCTTTTCTAGAATTTCATATAAATTTCATCAAGCAGTGTGCACTCTTTTGTGTCTGACTTTTGCAGTAAGATAATGTCTGTGAGATTCTTGTACATTGCTGGGTATATCAGTAATACTTCAGTTTTTGTTGCTGAGTACTATTTCATTGTATGGATATATCACAATTTTAAATTTCCCTCCTTTTGACTTTGGTTTATTCAATGTCCCCTTCCGGTGCAGGTGACCCTCTGGGCCACTTCTATGTGTGAACTAAGTTTTTTTTTCATTAAAAAAATGTATGTATTCGACTGCACAGGGTCTCAGTTGTAGCATTCGGGATCTTTAGTTGTGGCATTCAAACTCTTAATTGTGGCATGTGAAATCTAGTTCCCTGACCAGGGATGGAACCTGGCCCCCTTTATTGAGAACGTAGAGTCTTAGCCATTGGACCATCAGGGAACTCCCTGTATGTACTACACTTTTATCTCCCACCTCTTGCTGCTAACCTGGGCCCTTTCTCCCTATCCCTGTCCCCTCCTTTGCCTTAAGTTTGCTGCAGAGCAGAGCAACACTTGAGAGGCTGAAGACTGTGTTAAAATAACCATTTCCCACACAAGTAATATAAAGTAACATAAAGAGATGCCAAATTAAAAAGCTAAAAAAAAAATGTGCAGTTCTGACAGCCTACCACATCAAGACTCTAGCAGACTGCCCAGCCCTCACCACCTGCTTCTTCAAAAGGCTATGCTTTTTGCCAGACTGCATATTTTACTTTATCTTTTCCCTTATGCAGACACTGCAGTATATTTGAGGATATATCACATTTCTTTCTTAAGTAATTATTTTAAATGTTAAAAACATTTTAAAATAATATATGAATATGGTTTTAAAAGATTCAAATAATACAGAAGAATGTCAAGTGAGAAGAAAAAAGTCTTCCTCCCCACATCATTCTCATTTCTCAGGGTTGCCAGTGGGAACAGGTTTGTGAGAATCTCTGACAACATTTACAGTGTCTGATGTGCATGTTGTACGTAACCCAAATAAAACTGGGCCTCCACTTTGCAGCAACATGGATGGATCTAGGGAGTCATACTGAGTGAAGTAAGTCAGAGAAGGAGAAATATCGTATGACATCACTAACATGTGGAATATAAAAAGGAATGATACAAATGAACTTACAAAACAGAAAGAGCCTCACAGACTTAGAAAATGAATTCATGGTTGCTGGTGGGAAGGGATAGTTAAGGACTTTGGGAAGGTCATATACACACTGCTATATTTAAAATGGATAACCAACAAAAGCCTATTGTATAGCAAATGGAACTCTGCTCAGTGTTATGAGCCAGCCTGGATGGGAGGTGGGTTTGGGGGAGAATGGATACATGTATATGTATGGCTGAGTCCCTTCACTGTTTACCTGAAACTATCACCACATTGTTGATCAGCTATACCTCAATACAAACTGTTTTTGGTGTTAAAAAAAAAAATTGGGCCTCCATGTTCTTGCCTTAGAACAGTGGTATGTCCATAGGAAACACAAATCTGGCTTCACTTGTTAAATAAAATATTTATTTATTTGGCTGTGCTGGGTCCTAGTTGTGGCATGCAGGATCTTTGATCTTCATTGTGGCTTTCAGAGTCTTTAGCTGTGGCGTGTGAACTTTCAGCTGTGGCACATGGGACCTAGTACCCCTACGGGATTGAACCCAGGCACCTAGCATTGAGAGGGCGGAGTCTTAGCCATTGGGTCACCAGAGAAGGCCTTGGTTTCACTTTTCAAAATTGTCTAGGTCTTTGCTAGGCTTTACTGAAGCTCTCTTGAGAGCACTACAGAGAGAGGCTCACAGCGTCCACACAAGCAAGTATCTCAGTCAGGATTCTTAACTAGAAGCAACAGAAATCATTGTTTTCTGTTATACTAGACAATACTGGGGACTCACGTCATCTCTGGATAGCTCACAGCTGGGAGGCTCTGCAGGTGAGACCAATCCCCAGGTCATGTCCCAGAATTGCTCTGGTTATAATACCATGACGACGGATGAGGACTATGGCTGGCAACATTGGCTATGGCTGACAATATCACCAATGCCCACTCTGGACGCTGTTGGCAACTGCCACCCTGGAGAGTGAACGTCCTGCCACCCCGGCTGCCTTATGTTCCTAAATTCTGATTCAAACTCTGGATGAGTCTGTCTGTTTGGTGGAGCCAAGAGTTCATACCCTACCTGCAAGATAAATTGAGAGAGTGAGCTTCTGGCCTCTCCTGCTTTTCTTATATAGAGGATTTTGCCTTCTATTTTTTAAAAATTTTATTTCCTTATTTATTTGACCTCACTGCAAAGTTTGTGGGATTTAGTTCCCTGACCAGGGGACTGAACAAGGGCCCTCAGCAGTGAGAGTGCAGAGTTCTAACCACTGGACTGCCAGGGAATTCCTGGGATTCTGCCTTTTAAAGAGGGGGTTCTTGGGACTTCTCTCGTGGTCATGTCCCCATAGACTGTAGCCTGCCAGGCTCCTCTGTCCATGGGATTCTCCAGGCAAGAATACTGGAGTGGGTAGCCTTTCATTCCCTTCTCCAGGGGATCTTCCCAACCTAGGGATCGAACCAGGTCTCTTGTACTGCAGGCAGATTCTTTACTGTCTGAAGCACCAGAGAAGCCCCTCAGTACCACCCTGAGAAACTCCTTAAGAACGGAGTGCCACATTATTGCAGGTAATCCAGACTATCTCCTTGACTCTCCAGCTTGTTCATCCCTCTTCTACTGCCTTTGTGGGGCTCTCTTCTTCCTTACGGTGTACTGGGGAAGCTCTGAATGCTTATACTTTTATAGTTTTGTTCCTGCCACATACATATATGAGAGAGAACAAAGTAGTGTGCATTTTTTACACAAAGCAGTGTCATACTCTGTATAACATTTGCCACCTTGCTTCTAATAGCATAGTTTTAGATCATTCTGTTTCAATACAAATAGAGAACTACTTGTTGCTTTTTGGTGGCCAGATATTCAATGTGCTGTGCTTGGTTGCTCATTCATGTCCAACTCTGCGACCTCATGGATTGTAGCCCACCAGGCTCCTCTGTCCATGGGATTCTCCAAGCAAAATACTGAAGTGGGTTGCCACGACCTACTCCAGGAAATAGTCAACAAACCATGAATAATTTCATACATTGTCTCCTGATGGACATTTAGTTGTTGTCAGTCTTTCAGAATTCAAATGATGTTGCAGCCTGTGCTTGTCTATTACCCCCCTGTGTAAGGAGGGACATGGCTTGGTCCAGTTGGGCAAGAATTCTGGCCCTTCACACCCTGGGGTGTGAAGTGATAGTGAGCTGGGTGGGCCTCCCAAGGGCTGCTTTCAGCGAGGGTGCCATATGCTTTGTGGGTGGATATGGAAACCTGAGTGAGACTTGGCAGGAAATCTAGTGAGAAATGTCACAACCTAAACAGTAATTATATGCACAGAGCTTTCTCTGGTGGCTTAGTGGTAAAGAATCTGTCTGCCAATGTAGGAGACATGGGTTTCATCCCTGGGTCGGGAAGATCTCTTGGAGTAGGAAATGGCAACCCACTCTAGTATTCTTGTCTGGAGAATCTCATAAACAGGAGCCTGGAGGGCTACAGTCCATGGGGGTCACAAAGAGTCGGACTCAACTAAATAAACAACAACAACAACAGAGCTTTACATTTCTTATTCCACTGAGACTGGCTGCCATTACCCGGAGCCACAAGACTTGATGAAACGGCCAAATTAGAGGAAGTGGTTGGGACTCGTTTGGCAGTTTGGCACAATACCGTTTGGACATTTGGATAATGACCGAGCAATTCAAATTCTTAATTTTAGGGATAGATTTAGAGGCTGGTCCTTCCACTGTCAGACTGACATGAAGATTTTTGGTTGCCTGACCTCTCAGCATTCACTTCTTATTCTGGATGTGGCAGCCCCATCTCCTTCTAGGGAAATACACATCCAAGGTCAGGTGGCAAGCAGTCATCTCTAGCCAGAGTGTGAGGCCACGTGACTCCATCTGGGCCAACGAGAGCTTCTCTCCTGGACTTTGACTCCTGCATGAGGTGATGGTAGAACCAGAGAAATGTGGCTGGTGTTGACTCATGCTAGAAGGCACCCCAATAGATGTCAGCTCAGTTCTGGCTCCCTGGGTCCTTTACTCTAACCTTTCTACTTTTCGCTTCTTCTGCTTCATTCCACCTTCTCATCAATGCCCTTTTCTGCTGAGGTTGCCAGGTTGGCTCTGTTGCTAGAGACCAGCAAGCCTGAACTTGATCTCTGGCTTCTGCAGGAAGGCTACAACAGTGACCTCAGGAGCCCTTCCCCCAACTCCCCATAGTCTGTATCCACCCAGTTTCTCCTGCTTTGGTCCAGCCTGGTCCACACTCTACCCCTGTTGCCGGCTCCATCCCTCCATCATTCCAGGTTCTTCCTTCCTGCTGTGGACCTGCTTGACCCAACCCATACCTCCCTCACTCCTGCACCCAACCTAGGGGCTATGGTCAGAGCCAGCCTTGCCCATTTTCTCCCTTAACCTCTTGTGCCAAGCCCACTTTTGTTCTCCCTCCAAAGCTTCAGTCTCTTGGTGCTCCCCCTGATATCAGGCCATCTAATCCCCAGAGATAGGGCTCAGTTTCTCCTGGACCCTGTGGCTTTTCCCCTGGCCACCGTGGGGACAGATAGCAGGGTCCTCTGGTCTGGTTGCATGGGACAGAGGGCAGAACTGAGAAGAAGGAAGATGGAGAGAGAGTGAATCATGGGGAGAGAGAGAGGCCTGTGAAAAGGAAATGAATGCATGCACTTTGGTGAGTGCCAGGATTCTGTGATTCGAGGGTCCCAGAAAGCTCTCCTTACTTTAGTACAGTTTTAGCAGCCTGAGTTAGTACAGGATCTTCATGCAAATAAACACAGTAAAATTGCAAACCCATTAAACTCTAGACACTGTTATTTGCATTGGTTTATCAGTAAGACCTAACAAAGAGCCAGCACAAAGAGGGATAAGACACAGATGTTTTACTTACTTTTGTTTTATTTATTTTGGGCTGTGCTGGGTGATGGTTGCTGTCTGCGGGCTTCTCACTGCAGTGGCTTCTCTTATTGCAGAGCTCAGGCTCTAGGGTGTGCAGACTTCAGTATCTGCAGCATGTAGGCTCGGGCTTAGTATTCCATTATAGGGATATGCCACATCTGGAAGGGCTGGTGAAAGCCTGGCCTGGGCAGGAAGAAGTGGGGGTGATTTTAAGGAACAGGAGGCAGAAGTGTTTGGGGAGATGGGGTGATGAGAGGGGAAAGTGAGTTGGGAGAGGGGAGGAAAGGGTGGAAGCCGGTTGTTGACAAGCTGTTCTCTGGGCTTTGACAGTCTCCAGCTCCGTCTGCAGAATGGGTCCAGGCAGGCGAACGGAGCAACGGCTGTGCGGGGTAACTTGGAAGAGAAGCCGGATGGAGAGGCCAGAGAGGCATCCTCTCACCCACCTCTCATCCCCAAAGTGTCCCGCCTTCCAGCCCAACCAGCGGCTCTGGGGAAACAGACAGCGAGCCCTGTGCAGGCGCTCTGGGTTTTCCTTCCTCCCCATCTATCCTCCTGCATTTCAGGGAGAGTAAAGACCCAGCCAACCCGCAGAGCATGAAGGCCAATCTGGCTGTAAAGTGCGTGCTCACTCGCTAAGTTGTGTGGGACTCTTTGCAATTCCATGGACTGTAGCCCACCAGTCTCTTCTGTCCATGGGATTTCCCAGACAAGAATACTGGAGTGGGTTGCCATTTCCTTCTCCAGGGGATCTTTCTGACCCAGGGATTGAACTCGCAGCTCCCGCATTGCAGGCAGATTCTTTACAGCTGAGCCACTGGGGAAGCCCAGGGACTTAAATAGATTCATCTGTTGATATACCTATCTAAGTATTTACACATCTTCATAACAGCATCATTCGTAAGAGCCAAAAGGTGGAAACATCCAAATATCCATGAACAGATGAATGGATAAACAAAATGTGGCATATCCCTATATCGGAATGCTATTCATCCATACAAAGGGGTGAAATTCCAGCAACTAAAAAGTAAAAATGGGTAGATATAACAAAACAAAAACGGATTCAGAGATACCAGATTTAGATACAGAGAACAAACAAGCGGTTACTAGTGGGGAGCGGCAAAATAGGGGTAGGGAATTAAGAGGTACAGACTGTTAAGTATGACATAAGTAAGATACAAGCATGTTATATATAGCACAGGGAATACAGCCAACATTTTACACTAACTTTAAATGGAGAATAATCTATAAAAATATTGACTCACGATATTGTACTCCTGAAACTAATATAATGCTACAGATCCCCTTTAGGGGAAAAAAGTGTTATGGTATAAAGTCCTCAGGCTTGGTCATATAAAGTTTTACAGTATAAAAAAGGGGATAAAATTCTGACACATGCTACAATGTGGATGAACCTTGAACAAATTATGAGAGAAATAAGCCAGACATAAAAGGACAAATATTGTATGTTTCCATTCACATGCAGTACACAGAATAGGCACATTTGTAAAGACAGAAAACAGGAGCATGGTTGTCAGGGGTTGAGGGCCGGAAGAGGTGAGGAGTTATTGTTTAATGGGTACAGGGTTTCATTTTGGGAAGATGAAGCGTTCTGATAATCATGATAATTACATAACAATGTGAATATATTTAATGCCACTGAACTGTACATTTAAAAGTAGAAATTTTATATTATGTGTATTTACCCATAATGAAAACAATAATATGTGGAATATTGTTCAGTTGCTAAATCATGTCCAACTCTTTGTGACCCCATGGACTGCAGCATGGTAGGCTTCCCTGTGCTTCACTATCTCCCAGAGTTTGCTCAAACTCATGTCCATTGACTTGGTGATGCCATATAACCATCTCATCCTCTGTCGCCCCCTTCTCCTCCTGCCCTCAATCTTTCCCAGCATCAGGGTCTTTTCCAATGAGCTGGCTCTTCCCATCAGGTGGCCAAAGTGTCGGAGCTTCAGCTTCAGTGTCAGTCCTTCCAATTAATATTCAGAGTTGATTTCCTTTAGGATTGACTGGTTTGATCTTGCTGTCCAAGGGACTCTCAAGAATCTAATACAATCTGTTCAAAAGACTAATGTTTTCTGATCGGTCTTCCCCATCTCTTCTCCTTGTCCCCATTCTTGGTGTCACTCCTGACCCTAACTCATCATTGGCAGATATCACTGGATGCTTCCAGACATATTTTATAGACATGCTTGTCCTTAATCATATTTCAACTTTAAACAAATAGAATTACAGTGTTTACTATCCTGCAACTTTTTTCACTTGCTAATATCATAGCCATCTTTTTGATATTTTAGAAAATTATTTATTTACTTTTGGCTGCATTGGGTCTTAGTTGTGATGCACAGGCTCTAGTTGAGGCATAAGTGCTCAGTAATTGTGGCCCATGGGCTTAGTTGTCCCACAGCACGTGGGATCTTAGTTCCCTGACCATGGAGCAAACGCATGTCCCCTGTGTTGGAGGGTGGATTCTTAACCACTGGACCACCACGGAAGTCTCCCGTCTTTTTGTTTCTGTATAGACTTCATTCTGTAGAAGGTTGCATTTTGGGACACCTCATCATTTAACTAGTTTTCTCTTGGTAAACATTTATTTTGCCCTATAAACTATGCTGCATAAAAATCTTTATAAGGCACATTAATCATCTTTTATATACCTGTGGGAATATATCTGTTGAGTAAATTCCCAGAGAAGGGAATTCTGGGTCAAGGACATGTGTGTTAAAAGTGTTTATAGATATTACAAAAGTATTGTGCAAAAAGCATTCACCTATTTACATTCCTATCTGTGGATTCATTGTTCCTCCCTTTGGCCCTTCCTTATTTTCTTCCCTGCCTTTCCCCTCTCTCCCACTCCCTTTTCCCTTTCTTCCACCTAATGAACAGGCAAGCAAAAGCTTTACCTTTTCCATTGTAACATGGCAAGAATAAAAATAAAATATATATTACAATGTCTCATAGCTTGTTGGTCTAGCTGGTTTTCTGGCATCCAACTCTCGGCTATATTCATCTTTTTGCTTTAATTCACATCATGTTACTGCTGTAGGACTTAAGATATCTTGAAATGTTTGGGGCTTGTGCATTCCTTTTGTCTTGCTGATGCAAGTTTTTTTTTTTTTAATTTTTATTGGAGTATAATTGTTTTACAATATTGTGTTAGTTTTTACTGTACAGCAAAGTGAATCAGCTTTATGTATACATAAAGTGTACATAGAGTGAGTGAAAGTCATTCAGTCATGTCCAACTCTTTGCGACCCCATGGACTATACAACTCTTGGAATTCTCCAGGCCAGAATACTGGAGCGGGTAACCTTTCCCTTCTCCAGTGGATCTTCCCAACCCAGGTATCGAACCCAGGTCTCCCGCATTACTGGCAAATTCTTTACCATATGAACCACCAGGGAAGCCCCTCTTTTTTTGGATTTCCTTCCCATTTAGGTGACCACAGAGCACTGAGTAGAGTTTCCTGTGTTCTACAGTAGATTCTTATAAAGTTTAAAATACATCTTTCATCCTAAGCAATGACTGCTTTGCTCAGGATATAATTTATTTTTATTTTATTTTTGGCTGCGTGAGGTCTTCGTTGCTGCGCCCAGGCTTTTTCTATTTGCAGCGAGTGGGAGCTACTCTATTGTTGCAGTGCTGGGGCTCTAGGCACTCAGGCTCGGTAGCTGCGATTCTCTAGAGTGAGAGCTCTAGAATGCTGGCTCAGTGGTTGTGGCCCATGGGATTACTTGCTCTGAGGCATGTGAGATGTTTCCAGATCAGGGATCAAACCCATGTCCCTTGCACTGGCAGGAGGATTCTTAACCATTGGACCACCAGGGACATTCACTCGGGGTATAATTTTTGTTTTGACTTACAATCACACCTTCTTTGTATGAAAATTGCCCTTTAAAACTATTTAAAATAGTTTTAAATTTAATTTTATGAATAAGTGATACATTTACATGGCTCATAATCCAAAAATATAAGTCGGTGTTAAAAGTCTGTCTTTGTTCCTTATTTTGCATCTGCTATTTCTACCACCTTTCCTATCCTCTGAAACCTTGTGTTCAGTTTCTTATATATCCTTCCAGTATTTCTTTATGAAAATACAAGGAAATAAATATGGATTCTTACCCCTCTCTTTTTACACAGAATATAGTTTATTACTTCTGCAACATTTTTTCCTTGCTAGTTATTGGCATACCTTGGAGAAGATGGAGAGTTTTCTCATTCGTTTTCATGGTTGTGTGTATATATATATGATATTCTATTATGGAGGGACCTTATTTATTTAACTAGTCCTCTATTGCATAGGAACTTGGAATGTCAGGTCCATGAATCAAGGCAAATTGGAAGTGGTCAAACAAGAGATGGCAAGAGTGAATGTCGACATTCTAGGAATCAGTGAACTGAAATGGACTGGAATGGGTGAATTTAACTCAGATGACCATATCTACTACTATGGGCACGAATCCCTCAGAAGAAATGGAGTGGCCATCATGGTCAACAAAAGAGTCCGAAATGCAGTACTTGGATGCAGTCTCAAAAACGACAGAATGATCTCTGTTTCCAAGGCAAACCATTCAATATCACAGTAATCCAAGTCTATGCCGCAACCAGTAATGCTGAAGAAGCTGAAGTTGAACGGTTCTATGAAGACCTACAAGACCTTTTAGAACTAACACCCCAAAAAGATGTCCTTTTCATTATAGGGGACTGGAATGCAAAAGTAGGAAGTCAAGAAACACCTGGAGTAACAGGCAAATTTGGCCTTGGAATATGGAATGAAGCAGGGCAAAGACTAATAGAGTTTTGTCAAGAAAATGCACTGGTCATAACAAACACCCTCTTCCAACAACACAAGAGAAGACTCTATACATGGACATCACCAGATGGTCAACACCGAAATCAGATTGATTATATTCTTTGCAGCCAAAGATGGAGAAGCTCTATACAGTCAGCAAAAACAAGACCAGGAGCTGACGGTGGCTCAGACCATGAACTTCTTATTGCCAAATTCAGACTTAAATTGAAGAAAGTAGGGAAAACCACTAGACCATTCAGGTATGACCTAAATCAAATCCCTTATGATTATACAGTGGAAGTGAGAAGTAGATTTAAGGGCCTAGATCTGATAGATAGAGTGCCTGATGAACTATGGAATGAGGTTCGTGACATTGTACAGGAGACAGGGATCAAGACTATTCCCATAGAAAAGAAATGCAAAAAAGCAAAATGGCTGTCTGGGGAGGCCTTACAAATAGCTGTGAAAAGAAGAGAAGCAAAAACCAAAGGAGAAAAGGAAAGATATAAACATCTGAATGCAGAGTTCCAAAGAATAGCAAGAAGAGATAAAGAAAGCCTTCTTCAGTGATCAATGCAAAGAAATAGAGGAAAACAACAGAATGGGAAAGACTAGGGATCTCTTCAAGAAAATCAGAGATACCAAAGGAACATTTCATGCAAAGATGAGCTCGATAAAGGACAGAAATGGTATGGACCTAACAGAAGTAGAAGATATTAAGATGAGATGGCAAGAATACACAGAAGAACTGTACAAAAAAGATCTTCACGACCCAGATAATCACGATGGTGTGATCACTTACCTAGAGCCAGACATCCTGGAATGTGAAGTCAAGTGGGCTTTAGGAAGCATCACTATGAACAAAGCTAGTGGAGGTGATGGATTTCCAGTTGAGCTATTCCAAATCCTGAAAGATGATGCTGTGAAAGTGCTGTACTCAATATGCCAGCAAATTTGGAAAACTCAGCAGTGGCCACAGGACTGGAAAAGGTCAGTTTTCATTCCAATCCCAAAGAAAGGCAATGCCAAAGAATTCTCAAACTACCACATAATTGCACTTATCTCACACGCTAGTAAATTAATGCTCAAAATTCTCCAAGCCAGGCTTCAGCAATATGTGAATCGTGAACCTTCTGATGTTCAAGCTGGTTTTAGAAAAGGCAGAGGAACCAGAGATCAAATTGCCAACATCCACTGGATCATGGAAAAAGCAAGAGAGTTCCAGAAAAACATTTATTTCTGCTTTATTGACTATGCCAAAGCCTTTGACTGTGTGGATCACAATAAACTGTGGAAAATTCTGAAAGAGATGGGAATACCAGACCACCTGATCTGCCTCTTGAGAAATTTGTATGCAGGTCAGGAAGCAACAGTTAGAACTGGACATGGAACAACAGACTGGTTCCAAATAGGAAAAGGAGTTCGTCAAGGCTTTATATTGTCACCCTGTTTATTTAACTTCTATGCAGAGTACATCATGAGAAATGCTGGACTGGAAGAAACACAAGCTGGAATCAAGATTGCCAGGAGAAATATCAATAACCTCAGATATGCAGATGACACCACCTTTATGGCAGAAAGTGAAGAGGAACTAAAAAGCCTCTTGATGAAAGTGAAAGTGGAGAGTGAAAAAGTTGGCTTAAAGCTCAACATTCAGAAAATGAAGATCATGGCATCCGGTCCCACCACTTCATGGGAAATAGATGGGGAAACAGTGGAAACAGTGTCAGACTTTATTTTGGGGGGCTCCAAAATCACTGCAGATGGTGACTGCAGCCATGAAATTAAAAGACGCTTACTCCTTGGAAGGAAAGTTATGACCAACCTAGATAGCATGTTCAAAAGTAGAGACATTACTTTGCCAACAAAGGTTCGTCTAGTCAAGGCTATGGTTTTTCCTGTGGTCATGTATGGATGTGAGAGTTGGACTGTGAAGAAGGCTGAGCGCCGAAGAATTGATGCTTTTGAACTGTGGTGTTGGAGAAGACTCTTGAGAGTCCCTTGGACTGCAAGGAGATCCAACCAGTCCATTCTGAAGGAGATCAGCCTTGGGATTTCTTTGGAAGGATTGATGCTAAAGCTGAAACTCCAGAACTTTGGCCACCTCATGGGAAGAGTTGACTCATTGGAAAAAACTCTGATGCTGGGAGGGATTTGGGGGCATGAGGAGAAGGGGACGACAGAGTATGAGATGGCTGGATGGCATCACTGACTCGATGGACGTGAGTCTCAGTGAACTCCAGGAATTGGTGATGGACAGGGAGGCCTGGAGTGCTGCGATTCATGGGGTCGCAAAGACTCGGACACGACTGAGCAACTGATCTCTCTCTCTATTGATGAGTTTATCTGATTTAGACTGAGTGACTGAAATGATACACAATGTGGCAGGGTGGTCCATGCCCTTGTCCAGGTGGTCATTTGGATGTATACAGGTCAATCTGGAGTGTCAGAGTGGAACTGCTGGGTCAAAAGATTTCTCTTAATTTTGAAGATGCTGCCAAATTGCCTTCCCAGAGGGACTGTACCAATTTACACCATTGTGAAGGATGTGTGAAGTTTCCTCTTTCTCCACAACCTCACCAACTGCGTGTATTATCAACTTGTTGGAGTTTTGCCAATCCAATAGGTGAAAATTGGTGTCTGTAGCTTTAATTTGCACTTCTCTTGTGAGTGAGTTTGATGATCTTTTAAATTTAAATTTAAAAATTTATTATTATTATTTACTGAAGTATAGTTGATTTGAATATTACATTGACAATCTTTTTTTTTTTTTACATTTGAAAGTCATTTGTATTTCTGTTCTTTGAAGTATTTGCGCATTTTTCTCTTTGGGGTTATTGATAGTCTTCTAGGAGCTCTTTCTGTATTAGGGAGGTTTGACCTTTGTTTGTGATATGAATTGCAAGCCTCCTTTCCTACAGTTTGCCATGTGTCTTTTGGCTTCCCGCATGGTATATTTTATTGTGGCTTTTTTTTTTTATTGTCATTGCTATAATTTAAAATTTTTTTGGAAATAATTTTAAACTTCAAGTTACAAAGATAATATGGAGACATTCTTATGCATGTTTCCCAGCTTCTTCCAATACTGACTTCTTTCATAATCATTATATAATTACTGAACCCAGAAAATTTATATTGACCAACTACTGTTAACAAGTCTATGGAGTTTATTCAGGCTTTCCTAGTTTCTCACCTAATGTTCTTGTTCTGTGGCTTTGTAGTGTATTTCTTTTTAGCACTGAATTATACTCCATTGTCTGGACAAAGGAAGAGACTGTTTATCTGTTCACATACTGAAGGACCTCTTGGTTGCTTCCAAGTATTGGCAATTATGAAAAAAGCTGTAATGTAAATCCATGTGCAGGTTTTTGTGTGGACATAAATGTTCAATTCATTTGGGCAAATACTAAGAAGCATGATTACTGGATTGTAGGCTAAGTATGTTTAGTTTTACACAAAACTGACAAACGGTCTTCTGAAGTGGCTGTACCATGTGGCATTCCCATCAGCAATGAATGAGAGTTCCCTCTGCTCCACAACCTTGCCAGCATTTGGTGGTATTAGTGTTTTGGATTTTGGTCATTCTATTTGGTGTGTAGTCATATCTCTTTGTTTTATTTATTTATTATAATTTCCGGCTGCATCACATGGCCTGTGGGGGTCTTAGTTCCCCAGCCAGGGATCAGACCTGGGCCCCCAGCAGTTGAAGCTCAGAGTCATAATCACTGGACTGCCATGGAAGTCCCTTTTCTTGTTGTTTTAATTTGCAATTCTTAAGGACATATGGGAATTGCAAATTAAAACAGCAACAACAAAAAAGGGACAGTTAGAACCAGACATCGACGGTTAAAACTGGACTTGGAACAATGGACTGGTTCAAAATCGGGAAAGGAGTACTTCAAGGCTATGTATTATCACCCTGCGTATTTAACTTCTATGCAGAGTACATCACTCTAAATGCCAGGCTGGATGAAGCACAAGGTGGAATTAAGATTGCTGGGAGAAATATCAATAACCTCAGATATGCAGATGATACCACCCTTATGGCAGAAAGCAAAGAGGAACTAAAGAAACTCTTGATGAAGGTGAAAGAGGAGAGTAAAAAAGTTGGATTAAAACTCAACACTGAAAAAAAAGGAAGATCATGGCATCTGATCCCATCACTTCATGGCAAATAGATGGGGAAACAAAGGAAATAGTGACAGACTTTATTTTCTTGGGCTCTGAAATCACTGCAGATGGTGACTACAGCCATGGAATTAAAAGATGCTTGGTCCTTGGAAGAAAAGCTATGACAAACCTAGACAGCATGTTAAAAAGCAGAGACATTACTTTGCCAACAGAGGTCCATCCAGTCATGTGGACTGGATGTGAGAGCTGCACTGTAAAGAAGGCTGAGCGCCAAAGAATTGATGCTTTGAACTGTGTGGTGCTGAAGAAGACTCTTGAGAGTCCCTTGGACTGTAAGGAGATCAAAGCAGTCAAGAAAATCAATCCTGAATATTCATTGGAGGGACTGATGCTGATGCTGAAGCTCCAATACTTTGGCGACCTGATGTGAAGAACTGACTCATAGGAAAAGACCCTGATGCTGGGAAAGATTGAGGGCAGGAGGAGGAGACAACTGGGGATGAGATGGTTGGATGGCATCACTGACTCAATGGACATGAGTTGGAGCAAACTCCAGGAGACAGTGAAGGACAGAGAAGCCTGGTGTGCTGCAGTCCATGGGAACGCAAAGAGTTGGATATGACTTTGCAACTGAACAACAAGAAGCTTGGTTTGGACTCCAAAGTCCATGCCTTCTAGAAAGCCGAAGTACTTCCCAGGATCTCCATTGTTTCTCTGGAAATTGTATTCTCATATTATCTCTGATGTAAGCTATTGTTTCTATGAATGCTGCCCTGTTCCATGGTTCCAGATGGTAAATTTCAGCCCTTTAGGTATCTACAAAGGGACTAGCTTGCCCCAAGCATGTGTGGTAGAGGGGGCTTTACAGAAGATTTTGAGCAGACTGGGGATGTCGGGAGGACAGAGCATGGGTTAGGGCAGCTGGTGGCACACAGGCAGCTCCGTCATTAGAGTGTCCTTACTTGGGGGCACCACTAGCTTCCTTCACAAACTTTATTGCCTTCCTTCTATCTCCTTTTGTCCCCATCTCTCTAGCTCCCTCCTGGGTGCAAGACTCCTGACTCCTGCAAGAGAATTATCCCCATCCTTCAACCTCACCTTGCTCCAAGGGGCTTAACTGGCCACCCATAACAGAGCATGACCTGCACAACTAGATTCGGGGGCCTGTTGCTATTTGCTTTTCTGGATTTTCCAGTGCTTTCTGGGAACTCTGCTTTCTAAAACTGAGGTATAGGAATTAGGGCATTTCCTGGTGTGGGAGAGATGAAGAAAGAACAGATGGGGAGTCTGTGTGACATGGGTGGGAGCAGATTGAGAAAGGACAATTTTAAAAGATTCTAATTAAAAAAAATCTGGAGGGACTTCCCTGGTGGTCCAGTGGTTAAGACTCTGCGCTGCCAATGCAGGGGGTGTGATTTGATTCCTGGTTGGGGAACTAGGATCCCCCATGCCATGCAACATAGCCAAAAGATTTATAAAAAAGTTTGGAGACGGGGAGGAAATATAAACACAAGGAAAAAAAATCAAATTGTAAATAAGAGTATACAGTGAAGAGTCTCCCCTCTCCACCCGCAGTCCCTTAGTTCACTTTCTTAAAATAACCACAACTACTGGCTTCTTACTGACTTTTGGGAAATGTTTTATGCATATATAAGCATAAATTGTATGTATTAAGTGTAAGTATGCTCCCTCTTTAAAAAAGAAATAGTAGCCTGTTATACATAAGGCTTTTCTTTTAACTTTTGAAAATATAACAGTATATCTTTACTATTTTTAATGGAGCCACTTATAAGTATATTACATAAATACACACACATACAAGCACATATGTATTTTCTTGTATTTGAAACCTAGGTGACCCCCTTCATGCACTACCGGTGATGCTTTCTAGGGCATGGGAGTTTCCACAGGGAGAGGGATTCTGGTTGTCAAACATTCCTTTTTTGTTTTTGGCCGAACTGTCTGGCTTTTGGGGATCTTAGTTCCCCAACTGAGGGTTGAATCTGGGTCCCTGGCACTGGAGGCATGGAGTCTTAATCATTGAACCACTGGGGAAATTCCCTGCCAAACATTCCAGAGGTCACATTCCAGGATGTGATGGCAAGCTGGGAGCCTTGTATCTGAGAGCTCAGAGCTGTAGTTGGCTATATAATTTTTATTTTTAAATTTTCTTGGCTGTGCCACACAGCACGATTTATGCACGAGGCATGTGGGTGCCTAGATCCCCGACCAGGGATTGAACCTGTGCCCCTTGCATTGGAAGTTCGAAGTCTTAACCACTGGACTGCCAGGGAAGTCCCTGGTCAGTTGTATTCTTGCTCCCAGTTATTTCCTGTCTACTCTGTAGAGGGTTCTGCACACTTGGATGTGAGCTCTGTCCCCGTGGGAGGAATATATTGGTACTTCTTCCTCTCACTGGCTCTGGATTGATCACCTTCCTGGGCTAACGGAAGTGAGAGTGATGCTCACCATGTCTGTGTCAAAGCCTCAAAAGCCAAGGTGGGCTTCTTTGTTCTGCCTCTTTGTCCTTGACCATGAGAATGGAGTCGGGGTGGTTCCTTCAGCCTGGGTCCTGGAACAAGATGGCATATGGAAGACAGCCACAGTTGAGTCGTATCTGATGAGTAATTCGGGCGAGAGGGAAAGCTTCCTCACTGTAAGTCCCTAAAATTCTAGGACTGTTTGTTACAGCAGCCTCATCTAGTGAAAGCTGACTTACGCCAGGATTGTGCTTTGTTACAAAGTCCAGGTGACTCTAAGGAAATGATACCTGCTGACACTGGCCTCTGGGTTGGATCTGAGTCTACTACCAGTTAATAAAGGAGTTCTGGTTGTTATTACAAGAATCAAGACATGCCACAGGCACAATGATGGCTCTAACTTTGCTCATAGCAGTGCCAATGGCTTCAAATGTTCAGAAAGCCCTTTGGTCATGTATAATGAGAGTCTTAAATAAATTTTACTTCTGGAAATCTAGCCCAAGAAAAAAATTCGAGATGTATGCAGAGGTCCACTGTAAAGTTATTTGAAAAACTGGAAACAATGTCAATACCCCATCACAAGGGAAGAGTCTATACATTATTCTATATGATGGACACTATGCAGTCATTAAAAAGCAAGTAGCTGTGGACTTCCTGGCAGTCCAGTGGTTGGGACTTTGCCTTCCAATGCAGGGGGTGTGGGCTCAATCCCTGCTCAGGGAGCTAGGATCCCACATACCTCAGGATTAAGGGACCACAGCATAAATCGGAAGCAGTCTCATAACAAAATCAATAAACACTTTAAAAATGGTTCACACACACAAAAATCTAAAACTAAATCAAGTAGCTGAATATTTAATGAGATAGAGGAGATGTTTGTATTTTAGTACTGAGTGAAAGAAACAAGATAGGAAACTATATCCCTATGACAATTCTAACAAATTTAGGATCACACTGTTTATTTTTGTCTCTTTTTTTCACTTACATTATATGAATATATATTCCCCCCAAAAGTCAAACGTGTAAATATTTCCATACCCATGAGGAAATAAGGAAAAACAGTGGCTATCTCTGGGTAGCATTTTCTTGTCTGTATTTTCTGTATTTTCCAAACGTGCTCTGATGAATATGTGCTAGTTTTATAATCAGAAGTAAGTAACTGCTGTTTAAAAATAAGAATTATTCCGGTCACTTCTAGGGCTGTGCCTTTGCGCTGTGGCTGCCCAGGGGCCTTAATTGGGGCTCCTCATCTAAGAATAAGCCTGTGTGTTTAATTAGGTCACTCTCCTGCCGACCTAGAATCTTTGCACAGGGCTTAGCTTGTGCTGCCCAAACTCCTGGGATGCACCCTGCCTGAACTTGGAGCCTCACAGCCAGGAGCTGGGTTGCTGCCTGCCTTTAGCTTAGACTGAATTTGAGAAATGTATGATGCCTGTCTAACGTATCTCCCTTAAAAATTAACTGGGACCTAGTTGTTTTATTGAAGAGAAAATGAAGACTCAGGAAGTAAGTGTCCTACCCATTTTTGAAAGAAAGTGAAAGTATAAAAGTGAAGTTGCTCAGTTGTTCCGACTCTTTGCGACCCCATGAATTATACAGTCCATGGAATTCTCCAGGTCAGAATACTGGAGTGGGTAGCCTTTCCCTTCTCCAGGGGATCTTC
This sequence comes from Bos grunniens, assembly GCF_055505025.1. NCBI lineage: Eukaryota > Metazoa > Chordata > Mammalia > Artiodactyla > Bovidae > Bos > Bos grunniens. Next base: position 61,360,366 of record NC_141175.1, on the reverse strand, counting down.
CCAACCCAGCGATCAAACCCAGGTCTCCCACGTGGCAGGCAAATTCTTTACCAGCTGGGCCACAAGGTAAGCCCCACAGTTGAGACATGGCTAGAGTCCAAGCCAATTCGTCCCTGGATGGGCTCGAACCATGAACCTTTTGATTAATAGCCAAATGCGCTAACCGATTGCGCCACAGAGACTATCCATTTTTGGATGGATATAATCTTAGCTTCCCAGGTGGTTCAGTGATAAAGAACCACTACCAAGCAGGAGATGCAGGTTTGATCCCTGAGTTAGGAGGATCCCCTGGAAAAGGGCATGGCAACTTACTTCAGTATTCTTGCCTGGAGAATCCCATGGACAGAGGAGCCTGGTGGGCCACAGTCCATGGGGTCAAAGAGAGTTGGACACAACTTAGTGACAAAAACAGCAACAGTGTTGGCTGAGGATAACTGCTGTGCCTGGCAGCTATTGTTCATGGTCCCCTGTGGCCTGCCGGGTCTGTCCTGGGTCACATACATGGAGGTCCCGAGAGACTGGTGAGCAGACAGGGGACATTGAATGTGCCTGAGAGCTGGAAGTCCCTTAGAGAGGAGCTCAGTTCAGAGGAAAAGGAGCCCAGTGTGACCAGGCTTGTCCTAGAGGACCTCAGCTGTAGTGGGCCAGCCAGGGCTACTCCACTGATATGGTGTCACTAAAGCCTTTATCCAGGTTTGGTCCTTGTGAGAGTGTGCCATGTGGTGTGCGGTGTGTGTGTGCACTGTGTGTGTGGGGAGGTGTCCACAGTGTTGCCCAACAGAAGCTGCAGTGGATTTGGGGGCCAGACCTGGGCCAGACAGGGAGGAAGCAGCTGGAACCGGCAGTTTCATTGAATAAACCATTAATAATACGGTTTTTCCTGTGGTCATGTATGGACGTGACAGTTGGACTGTGAAGAAGGTTGAGCACCGAAGAATTGATGCTTTTGAACTGTGGTGTTGTAGAAGACTTTTGAGAGTCCCTTGGACTGCAAGGAGATCCAACCAGTCCAGTCTGAAGGAGATCAGCCCTGGGATTTCTTTGGAAGGAATGATACTAAAGCTGAAACTCCAGTACTTTGGCCACCTCATGCCAAGAGTTGACTCATTGGAAAAGACTCTGATGCTGGGAGGGATTGGGGGCAGGAGGAGAAGGGGATGACAGAGGATGAGATGGCTGGATGGCATCACTGACTCGATGGACATGAGTTTGAGTGAACTCTGGGAGTTGGTGATGGACAGGGAGGCCTGGTGTGCTGCAGTTCATGGGGTCACAAAGAGTCAGACACGACTGACAGACTGAACTGAACTGAACTGAACTGAATACAGTGCCACCCACTTTGCAAAGTAGGTTTTCATAGCTGTTTCACGTCATGTCACTGTTTTATTTTTTGCTTTTGTTTTTTGTAAATTTTTGTTTGTGCCACAGGGCATGTGGGATCTTGGGATCTTAGCTCCCCAACTGGGAATCAACCCCATGCCCCCTGCATTTGACTCTCAGAGTCTTAGGCACTGGACCACCAGGGAAGTCCCTACAATCACGTCACTATTGAGGGGCTCAGTTGTCCAGGGGGCACGTGGTTCCCTCCTTTCTCAGACTCCATCAGCCTCCCTGGGATCTGCTTCAGCCCTGGATTGCAGGGCCTGGTCCTCTCCTACACTGTTTCTCATCTGAAACCCTCAAGTCCATCATCCTTAACTTTTTTCTTTGAGGTGTAATGTACAGACAGTAAAATATATGAGTTCCTTCTCTTTTTAAAATTTTTATTTATTTATTTATTCCTGGCTGCTCTGGGTCTTCGTTGCTGCACTCCGGCTTTCTTTAGTTTCTGCAGCTGGGGCCCACTCTCAAGTTGCAGTGCACGGGCTTCCCTTTTACACTAGCCTTTCCTGCTGCAGAGCACAGGCTCTAGGTGCACAGGCTCCAATGGTTGTGGAGCACGGGCCTAGCTGCCCCAGGGCATGTGGAATCCTCCTGCCCCAGGGATCAAAACTGTGTACCCTGCATTGGCAGGCAGATTTTTATCCAGTGCACCACCAGAGGAGTCCCAATACATGAGTTCTTATGCTTGACATTGTGTCCGTGAAATTCCCAAGTTATTGTGGGCAATACAGTTTATTCTCCTTCTAACCCCATTGGATGGATAAGTCACTGTTTATCTTTTCTGGTCTTGATGGGCCTTCAGGTTGTTTCCAGTTTGGGGATTATTGTGAATAAAGATGCCACGAACATTCTTATACATGTCTTTCAGTGGATGCCATTTGAAATTTTTTTATTGGAGTATAATTGCTTTACCATGTTGTATTAGTTTCTACTACACAATGAAGTGAATCAGCTATTGCTGTTGTTCAGCCATTCCTTTGTGTCTGACTATTTGGACCCCATGGACAGCAGCATGCCAGGCTTCCCTGTCTCTCAGTTATATGTATACATATATCTACTTCCTCTTGGACCTCCCTCCCACCCCCATCCCACCCCTCTAGGTCATCACAGAGCACAGAGCTGGGCACTCTGTGCTATACAACAGCTTCCTGCTAGCTATCTGTTTTACACATGGTAATGTCTATATGAGCTTCCCTAGTGGCTCAGATGGCAAAGAATCTGCCTGCAATGCAGGAGACCTGGGTTCAGTCTCTGTGTTGGGAAGATCCCCTGGAGGAGGGCATGACAACCCACTCCAGTATTCTTGCCTGGAGAATCCAATGGACAGAGGAGCCTGGTGGGCTACAGTCTATAGGATTGCAAAGAGTTGGACATAACTGAGCGACTAAGCATGCACGCAGTGTCTATGTGTAAATGCTCATCTCCCAGTTCATCCTACCTTCCCCTTGTCCACATATTTGTTCTCTACATCTGTGTCATTATTCCTGCCCTGCAAATAGGTTCATCTGTACCATTTTTCTAGATTCTGCACATTATGCATTAATACACAATATTTGTTTCTCTTTTTCTGACTTACTTCACTCTGTATGACAGACTCTAGGTCCATCCACATCTCTACAAATGACCCAATTTCATTCCTTTTAATAGCTGAGTGATATTCCATTGTACATATGTACCACATCTTCTTTATCCGTTCATCTGTCAATGGATACCCAGGTTGCTTCCATGTCCTGGCTATTGTAAATAGTGCTGCAGTGTCTTTGAACTCACTTTCTGTCCTTCATCTTCTCTGTCACTCATCGAGACCCCAGGTCCTGCAGCCGCACCATCAGTCTAATTCTGTAACCCAGTCTCATTGCTTTTTTGGCCAGATCAGATCAGATCAGTCGCTCAGTCATGTCCGACTCTTTGCGACCCCATGAATCGCAGCACGCCAGGCCTCCCTGTCCATCACCAACTCCCGCAGTTCACTCAGACTCACGTCCATCGAGTCAGTGATGCCATCCAGCCATCTCATCCTCTGTCGTCCCCTTCTCCTCTTGCCCCCAATCCCTCCCAGCATCAAGAGTCTTTTCCAATGAGTCAACTCTTGGCATGAGGTGGCCAAAGTACTGGAGTTTCAGCTTTAGCATCATTCCTTCCAAAGAAATCCCAGGGCTGATCTCCTTTAGAATGGACTGGTTGGATCTCCTTGCAGTCCAAGGGACTTTCAAGACTCTTCTCCAACACCATAGTTCAAAAGCATCAATTCTTCGGTGCTCAGCCATCTTCACAGTCCAACTCTCACATCCATACACGACCACAGGAAAAACCATAGCCTTGACTAGATGAACATTTGTTGGCAAAGTAATGTCTCTGCTTTTGAATATGTTATCTAGGTTGGTCATAACTTTCCTTCCAAGGAGTAAGCGTCTTTTAATTTCATGGCTGCAGTCACCATCTGCAGTGATTTTGGAGCCCCCCAAAATAAAGTCTGACACTGTTTCCACTGTTTCCCCATCTATTTCCCATGAAGTGATGGGACTGGATGCCATGATCTTTGTTTTCTGAATGTTGAGCTTTAAGCCAACTTTTTCACTCTCCTCTTTCACTTTCATCAAGAGGCTTTTTAGTTCCTCTTTACTTTCTGCCATAAGGGTGGTGTCATCTGCATACCTGAGGTTATTGATATTTCTCCCAGCAATCTTGATTCCAGCTTGTGTTTCTTCCAGCCCAGCATTTCTCATGATGTACTCTGCATATAAGTTAAATAAGCAGGGTGACAATATACAGCCTTGACGTACTCCTTTTCCTATTTGGAACCAGTCTGTTGTTCCATGTCCAGTTGGTTCCTGCAAAAGGAGGTCTTCACCTGTGGCTCCCCCTTCCCTGCCCTCTGCCCTCATTCTACTGCTACTACCTCTTGCCACTGACATCCCACAGGGTCCAAGTCTCCAGTCCTGTGACCTTGGGCCTTTTCTGCCCCTGGTTTTTCTGTAGCACTGTCACTGCTCATGGTTCCTTCTTTCCTTCTGGGGTTGCTGGGACAGCCCTTCCTCCTACTTCTTCCCTGTAAATCTGGCAGCTCCCTCTCAGCTTCTTTTGCTGGGTCCTCTCCTGCCTCGGCCCCCACATGGTTGTTGCCAGGACTCTGTGCTCAGCTTTCTTCTGCTCCTGTCTCTCTGAGGGGCCCACCTGCCACTGGGTCTTCAGCTACCATAGTTGCTCAAGCAACATCCCTCATCCTCAATCTCACGTCCCCAAACCCAAAGGATTTCAAACTCATTTGGTGGCAGCCTTGATTGACCTGACCTGAGGTTGTTTATTGTCTTTGTGGACCTACTTCGTGTGAATGAATATTCATGGCTTGGCAGCAGGAATGCTAATGTTTTAGATTATGGGCTGTTGCATCAGACCTCAGCAAGTGTGTGATCATGCATATATACAGTAAATCATGTGTTACCTCCTTAGACTCAGAAAATACTGACTTCTGAGATATATCAGGCCCCAAGGGTGTCAGGTCAGCGCTGGTGGAGCCCGAATGCTCTCTCTAGTTTGTGGACGAAGGCTTTGTCTTAACAAGCCCCTGCTCTTCTTGCTGATATTTCTGGTTTGGTGGTCATATACTTGCAGGTTTCTCAGTGTCTCATCCTTATTTCCCTCCAGAATCCCCTTCGGTTAATCAGTCCCCAGGTCCTGATGAGCCCAGTGACTCCCTGGCCAGCTCTCCCTTACCCCCTCCTCATGAATCCAGGCGCTCACAGCTCCTGCCTGGGCCATGGAGGTCAGCTTGGCAGCTCCCCTCATCCTAGCCTGCCCAGCCTCCCCTGCTCTGACACCAGAGCGGCTTTGACACCTCATCCTGCTGAAAACGCTGCCAGGGCTCCCCACCAGCTGCGGAGTCCAGGTCAAGCTCTTTTATTAGGGCACAGGAACCTTCTTAATCTGGTCTTGCCCCCTCCCCCACCCGCTGTGAGCCCTGGGAACAGTTGTGGGTTCATGACCCCTCTTTCCCCCTTTTACAGCTGCAGTTGCTTGGCTAGGAATTTTTCATATAATCTCCGGGGAAGCTCCTGCTTACTTTTCAAGAGGCTGGTGGGCATCACCTTCTGGAATTGCCCTTATCCCAACAGACGTGCTTTCCTGTCCCTCCGGATGGCTGTGTCTGGACATTGTGGGCAGTATTGATTGGCTTGTGTGGGAGGTTGTGGGGGGAGGTGAATGTGGAGGGGTTGGGGGGGATGGGCATGGTGGGGATGGGAGTGGTGGGGGTAGGGTGAATGGTACAGTCAGCACCAATGGGCTCATCCCTTAATGCCCCAAGGCAGTTCAGGGCAGGTGCTCACAATATGCATAAAGGAAAAAAAAAGAGGTTTTACTCAAAAAACAGAGAATCTTAATGTATACATCATTTTCTGTTCCTTTTTCAGTTAGCATAAACATTTCTTGAAATTTCTATGTCATTTTATGTAGTTGAAATTTTATTATTGAAATAAAGATACCAAAAATAAATTAAAATTAAATATGGTCCTGCATTTTACCCAGACCCTCCCCTGGGTGATTCATATGCATATTAAGCCACTCTTCATTTGAATTATTTTTTTCAGCCTTTGTGTATGCGATTTGTTAATGGTTGACAAGCCTGTGCAAATGCAATTTGGGGTTCTGATTTTCTTTTCCCCATGTGGGAAAAGCATTTTCACGTTTTCTGAGTTAATCTTGACCACAATTAGCAAAGTTTGTGTAATAATTTATAAATAACAGAGTCTCCTCTTCTCTAGATGGACATTGAAGGAGCCTTTGATTTTTCATGAATTCTCTCTCTCTTTTTTTTAAATTAAGGTAGAGTTGATTTACAATGTTATTTAGTTCCAGGTGTACAGCAAAGTGATTCTTTTTCAGTTTCTTTTCCCTGATAGGTTATTGCAAAATATTGAGTATAGTTCCCTGGGTTATACAGTAGCTCCTTATTGCTTATCTATTTTCTGTTGTATACATAGTAAAGTGTGTATGGAGTTTCTCTGGTGATTCAGATGGTAAAGAATCTGCCTGCAATGTGGGAGATCCTGGTTTGACCCCTGGGTTGGGGAGATCCCCTGGAGAAGGGCATGGCAACCCACTCCTGTTGTTTGCCAGGAAATTTTCCTTGCTAGGAAAATTCCAGACAGAGAAGCCTGATGGGCTACAGTTCATGGGGTCGCAAAGAGTTGGACACGACTGAGCAATTCTCACACACCCACACACAGTGTGTATATGTTAATCTCAAACTCTTAATTTATCTGTCCCCCATCCGTGAATCCTCTTCTTGCATTTAGCTTTTTCTGTTTTCTGTATACTTTTAGGATGTATTCTCAGAACAGGATGGTTCCAAGGAAATGTACATTTTCATGACTTGATCTGCAAAACCAAGTGGTTTTCTAAAGCAAGTCTCATTTCCCTGGGGGACTAGTTGATGACACAAAACACTGTGCGCAGGATGGGTGGTCATTCTAGGAACACGGCCTATTAGACAAGCTGACCTCCCATCCACTTGAGTCCTGCCTGATTCTGTTGCAGGAAGGCAGATCCCTTCCACAGCCCAAAACTGGGCTCTTGTCTAACACTCAGAAATGAATTGTCCAAGGAGACACAAATGCTGACAAAGCAAGAGATTTTATTGGGAAAGGGCGCCCAGGTGCAGAGCAGTAGGGTAAGGGAACCCAGGAGAACTGCTCTGCTGTGTGGCTCACAGTCTTGGGTTTGATGGTGATGGAATTAGTTTCCGGGTGGTCTTTGATCAATCATTCTAACTCAGTCTTTCCTGGTGGTGCACGCATCACTCAGCCAAGATGGATGCTAGCGGGAGGGATTCTGGGAAGTGGATGGACACGCGTTGTCTCCTTTTGACCTTTCCCGAATTCTTCCGGTTGGTGGTGGCTTATTAGTTCCGTATTCCTTATCAGGATCTCCTGTCATAAAACAACTCATGCAAATGGTTACTATGGTGCCTGGCCAGGGTGGGCGGTTTCAATCAGTGTGCTTCCCGTAACAATTCTATATGAGATGTGGGGCCTGGCCAGGCTTCAGAAGGATTTACCAGATGATAAAACAATAAAACATTGGGATATGACCCTTCTCTCCTACCCTCTGCTCATTTCTACCTTGGGCTGAACTCCTGACAATTCCTGGGCATTTCTGTTCTTACCCCTGAAGTGCATCTGGCTAATGGGTCAAGTGTAAGAGGGACCAGTAGCCCCAGAAGGGAGGTGACTGTTTTCCTCCTTTGCCCCCACAAACTGCAATGGAGTGGTGACTGATTCCCAAGGGCAGGCTACAGAGAACGCGCTAGGAAGTGAATCTCCCCCCACCCCTGCCGCTAAATCTTCCTACCAACCCACTGCTGGTGGGCTTCTCTGGTGGTCCAGTAACTAAGACTCCATCCGCACTCCCAATGCAGGGGGCCAGGGTTCGATCCCTGGTCCAGAGACTAGATCCCACATGCTGCAACTAAGAGTTTTAATGTCACAACTAAAGATCCTGAATGCTGCAATGAAGATCAGAGATTCCGTGTGCTGCAACTAAGACCTGGTGCAGCAGAATAAATAAATATTAAAAAAAAACAAACAGTGCTCATGTTGTCTGTGGTGGCGGCTGACCTTTAGAAGGAGGGGCGGTGAAAGGACAGGTGAAGCCTCCAAGGAGTGAGTGAGGTTCTAGAGCAAGTCCTTCACCCAGCCCAGCCTTTGTTGGCCTCTCTAGAAAAAGAGGATAATAATCATGGTGATAATATCTACATCACAGGGCTGAGGTGAGAAGCAAATGAGAAAATGAATTTGGGACACAGTCAGTCCTATCCAGACACTGAATATTTCCAGAGGCATGAGACTCCCAAGGTAGGGTGATCTCAGCTTCCTCTTGCACTCATTACATCTATCGTTGGCTGGATGTGTTGAATGACTTTTAAAAGCCGAGGTCCTGAAATTTTGTTATATATTAGAGTCACCTTGGTGGCTCAGAAGGTAAAGAACATGCCTACAATGCAGGAGACCTGAGTTCAATCACTGGGTCGGGAAGACCTCCTGGAGAAGGAAATGGCCACCCACTCCATTATTCTTGCCTGGACGAGCCCATGCACAGAGGAACCTGGAGGGCTATAGTCCTGGCGGGCTACTTTTGTGGTTGTGAAGAGTCAGACATGACTAAGCAACTAACACACAGAGTCACCCAGGGAGCAAAAATGCCCCATGGCTGAATCCTACCCTAGACCAGTTTCATGAAACTCTCAGAGAGGGAGGGGTTCCCCCCACTAGGCTGTTACTCAGCACTGGCTTTGGCCATCCTTGACTTCAATGTGCCCACCTGCCCTTGCCTGACTGCTTCCCATTCACTAGAGACTTCATTTTAATTTATTTATTTTTCTTTTGGCTGCTCTGGGTCTTGTTGTGGCACATGGGCTTCTCTGGTTGTGGCTCGCAGGCTTAGTTGCCCTGAGGCATGTGGGATCTTTGTTCCTTGACCAGGGATTGAACCCTCATCCCCTGCATTGGTAGGCAGATTCTCAACCACTGGACCACCAGGTAAGTCATATGTCAGAGGTTTTAAAACTCCCTTAGTCATTCCAACTTGCCAGCTAAGGCTCCACTCTTGTCACTGAAATATAGTGAGATGGGCATCATGCAACTATCTGAGCCCTTGTGAGCAATGCAGACTCCTGGGACCTACCCCATACCTCCTGAGTCAGAAGTTGCATTTTATTTATTTATTTATTTTCTTCTTTATTTTTTAAAAATTTATTTATTTTAATTGGAAGCTAATTACTTTACAATATTGTAGTGGTTTTGCCATTGACATGAATCAGTCTTGGGTGTACATGTGTTCCCTATCCTGAACCCCCTGCCCCCTAGAAGTTGCATTTTAACTAGACTCCTGGATGATTCACATGCATATTGAAGTTTGAGAAGCACTGAACTGGCCTCTGACTCCTGGCTGACCCTTCTCATGTGTCCTCCTCCACCCTGAGCCGTGGCAATCCACCCCTGGGTACATGGGACCAGATCATTCTTCTCTTACACTCCTTTGCTCTCATCACCTCCCAGAGAAAGTCTCCACCTGTTAGTGTGGCCTGGAAAGCTGGCCACAGTGAGCCCCAGCTGACACCCCAACTCTGTACCCCAATCAAGCATGTCTGTGACTCCCACATGCTTGCCAGGCTGTCGATCAGCACCCTTGGAGGTAGCCCTTGAGTGGCTAATTCCTCCTCCAGGAAGCCGTCCCTGACCTCCCCTGGGTTCTCTGGGCATGTTTAGTTACTAAGTCGTGTCCGACTCTTTTGTGATCCCATGGACTGTAACCAGCCAGGCTCCTCTGTCCATGGAATTTCCCAGGTAAGATACTGGAGTGGGTAGCTATTTCCATTTCCAGGGGATCTTCCTGACCCAGGGATTGAAACCAAGTCTCTGACATTGCAGTTGGATTCTTTACCACTGAGCCAGTAGGTTTCTCGTTTCACTGTTTCCTATTAATGAGCGTTGTTTGTCTTCTTCAGCTACTTAAGGGCAGGTAACACTTCATAGTTTCTCTAAAATTTTTATTTTATTTCTGGCTACGCTGAGTACTTCACTGCTGTGTGCAGGCTTTCTCTAGTTGCTGCTATGCTATGCTATGCTAAGTCACTTCAGTCGTGTTCGACTCTGTGTGACCCCATAGACGGCAGCGCACCAGGCTCCCCTGTCCCTGGGACTCTCCAGGCAAGAACACTGGAGTGGGTTGCCATTTCCTTCTCCAATGCATGAAAGTGAAAAGTGAAAGTAAAGTCGCTTAGTCGTGTCCGACTCTTAGCGACCCCATGGACTGCAGCCTACCAGACTCCTCCGTCCATGGGATTTTCCAGGCAAGAGTACTGGAGTGGGGTGCCATTGTCTTCCAGTTACTGAGAGCAGGTCTAATCTCTAGTTGCGGTATGAGGGCTTCTCATTGCAGTGTCTTCTCATTGCAGTGTCTTCTCTTGCTGCGGTTCTCAGCCTCTAGGCCACAACGGCTGCAATAGTTATAATGCTCAGGCTTAGTTGCTCTGTGGCATGTGGGATCTTCCTGGACCAGGGATTGAACTTGTGTCCCTTGCATTGGCAGGTGGATTCTTGAGCACTGGACCACCAAGGAAGTCCTCTTCATAGTTTTAAATCCAGCTTCTAGCAGAAGCTTGGCATGAAGTAGACACTTAATGAATGCACAGTGTCTGACTAGATGGATTTATGTGCAAGAAAACACGGCACGTAATACTGAAATGCACCATATCTCTGACTCTCGTGCAGCTTCCCTTTGCCCTGACCCTCTGTGCAAGCCGGCACTCATCCTACCTAGTCCCCTCCTGTCTCTCCTGATCACAGCAAGGAGAGGTGTGGGTCTCTGTCAGGGGTGGAGCCTGCCCCTGCCTGTGGCTCTCAAGCCCTGTGACCCAGCCTCAGGCATGTCTGGCAGGTCTCAGATGCCCTTCCAACATGCCCCAGGATGTCACTACCCTTATGACCTAAAGCGAAGAGGAATTAAAGAGCCTCTTCATGAAGGTGAAAGATGAGAGTGAAAAAGCTGGCTTAAAACTCAACACTCAGAAAACTAAGATCAAGGCATCCAGTCCCGTCACTTCATGGCAAATAGACGGGGAAACAAAGGAAACAGTGACAGACTATTTTCTTGAAGATGGTGTTTGGTAGCCATGAAATTAAAAGATGCTTGCTTGGAAGAAAAGCTATGACAAACCTAGACAGCATATTAAAAAGCAGAAACATTACTTTGCCAACAAAGGTCCATTTAGTCAAACTATGGTTTTTCCAGTAGTCATGTATGAATGTAAGAGCTGGACCATAAAGAAGGCTGAGCGCTGAAGAATCGATGCTTTTGAACTGTGGTGTTGGAGAAGACTCTTGAGAATCCCTTGGACTGCAAGGAGATCAAAGCAGTCAATCCTAATGGAAATCAACCCTGAATATTCATTGGAAGGACTGATGTTAAAGCTGAAACTCCAATACTTTGGCCCCCTGATGCAAAAGACTGACTCATTGGGAAAGACCCTGATGCTGGGAAAGATTGAAGGCAGGAGGAGGGGATGACAGAGGATGAGTTGGTTAGATGGCATCACCAACTCGATGGACATGCGTCTGAGCAAGCTCTGGGAGTTGGTGATGGACAGGAAAGCCAGGGATGCTGCAGTCCATGGGGTCATAAAGAGTTGGATGTGACTGAGCAACTGAACAACAAACCTGCCCCAGACCTGTCTTGGGGCCTTCCTGTAGCACCTCATCCTCTGCCCATCAGGATCACCAAGCTACATGGTTTACATTGAGTCTTGCCCCAAGGCCACAGGTGCGAGGCCTTGTACCACGGCCAAGAAGAGGAGCCCAGAACCAAGGTCACCTCTGAAGCTAAATGAGCCCCTTTGTAACTCTTGCCAAAAGCCCCGATCATCACTAACAAGCTTTATGTTGAAAAGTAGGCAAAGATGCCCACTCCAGTAATCACCCTGCATACTAAGTTGCTTCATTCATGTCTGACTCTTTGCAACCTCATGGACTATAGCCCACCAGGCTCCTCTGTCCCTCAATCAAGAATACTGGAGTGGGTTATCCTAACCAATCACCTAATGTCAACCTTCTGGCAAGAATTTTCTTTGTCTTGAGGCTATAAAAATTGACAATTAACCCACAAAAACTGTGGCCTCTTCCTGGTCTGTCAGGAGGTTGGCCCACTGCACTCACAGTGCCCTTGTTATCTCTGCTCTTTGTTCTTTTTAAACTCCTTTCCTTCCAAAATGCTCTTTGTCTGGAAATTCTTTTCCAACCCGGGCTCAGACTGCCTCATCAGTTTAGGGACAGGAGGGCACTATCTCCCAGGCTGTGGCTTCTTCTACCTCCTGCCAGCCTCAGATCCTGTGGGGACCCTGGGTCTGCAAGATTGTGTTAGGGGTAGACGAGGCCTCACCTCACTCCCTCAGGGGCCAATTTTTCCTAAAAGAGTGGCTCCAAAGTGCTGTATGATGTCCTGAGGGGGAATGTTGGCCCCTCGCCTCCCTACCCCCACCCTGTGCTCTTGTAGGATGGTCAGAATGGCCGAGTGGCCAGTCAGTACGCACGCATACACTCATGCCCACTTTCACATCTGCACTCACACCCACACAACAAACTCCCAGACACTTCCTTTATTTTGATGGTGAGAGAGACAGGATCTTGCAAGTTTCCTAACCTCTTACCCCAAATGTCTCCCTCCACGGTCCCCCACCCATTTAGGGGACTGGCCTTTGCCCTGGGTGGGGCAGGATTGGGGCAGAATTGTATGTGGGCCCTGACTCAGCCCCAGGCCCTTCTTGCAAGTGGAGTCACGTCCCTCCTTATTCACCTGGGGGTGACGGGTGATGTGTCCTTTGGCTGTTGTGGCCACATCAGAGGGGAGGAGCCCCCTTGGACCAGCCCGGGCTCCCATGGCCAATGGCCTGTAGGCAGTGCCCAGCCTCCACTGTCCTCGTGGGTCAATTTCTTTTCAGCCCCTAAGCACTGGGCACACTGTGGGCTACATGAAATCTCTTTCTCTTCTAAACTAATACAAATCCTACATTTCCAGAAGATCTCATTCAGGATGCCCCTTTGTTGAAAAACAAAACAAAACAAAACAAAACAAAACAAACTTCCTGGGATTTCCCTGGTGGTCCAGTGGTTAAAATTACATGCTTCCAATGTAGGGGGAGTGGGTTCCATCCTTGCTCAGCGAACTAAGATCCCACGTGCTGCATAGTGCTGCCAAGAAAAACAAACAAACAAACAAACAAAAAGTCTCTCTGATGACGCTTTCCCTTTGGCACGCCCACTGAAGATCCTGCTGTTGCCATGAGCTTCTGCCCTGCCTGGTGTTACTGGTAACATGAAAACAAGCTGAACCCAGAGTCTCACTTCTGCTGAAATGTCCCTGATGCCAAGATCCACATCTTTGACCTAGGGTAGAAGAAGGCAAAAGTGGATGAGTTCCCACTCTGTGGGCACACAGTGTCTGATGAGGATAGGCAGCTGTCCTCCGAGGCCCCAGAGGCTGTCTCTGTGTGTGCCAACACGTACATGGTGAAAAGCTGTGGCAAAGATAGCTTTCACATCCAAGTGTGGCTCTACCCCTTCACATCACCTGCATCAACAAGATGCTGTTCTGTGCTCTTAGGCTCTGATAGGCTCCAGACAGGTATGCACGGTGCCTTTGGAAAGTGCCAGGACCCAGTGACCAGGGTCCACACTGGCCAAATTATAATGTCCATCTGTACCAAGCTGCAGAGCAAGGAGCATGTGATTGAGGCCCTGGTGTGTGCTAAGTTGCTCAGATGTGTCCAAATCTTTGTGACCCCATGGACTGTAGCCTGCCGGGATCCTCTGTCCATGGGATTCTCTAGGCAAGAATACTGCAGTGGGTTGCCATGTTCTCCTCCAGGGGATCTTTCCCAGCCAGGGATCGAACCCGTGTCTCCTGTGGCTTCTGCTTTGCAGGCAGATTCTTTGCCGCTGAGCCACCAGGGAAGCCCTGAGACTCTGTTCATGGCCAGATTCAAGTTCCCTGGCCACCAGAAGATCCCTGTCTCCAAGAAGTGGGGGGTTTACTGAGTTTATTAATTATTTTTAAAAAATCTATTTATCTGCCTGCATCGGGCGGGTCTTAGTTGTGGCATTCGAGATCTTTAGTTGTAGCATGTGAACTGTTAGTTGTATTATGTGGGATCTCAGTTCCCTGACCAGAGATTGAACCCAGGTCCCCTGTCTCGGGAGCGCCAAGTCTTAGCCACCGGACCATTGGAGAAGTCCCGGGACTTACTAAGTTTAATGTAGATGAATTTGAAAACATGGTGACAGAAAAGTGGCTCATCCCAGATGACTGTGGTCAAACACATCCTTAATTGTTGCCCCTGGGCAAATGGTAGGCCTTGTGCTCAGGAGAGCCTGGCGCTGTCCCCTTCTTATCACACTCACCAATAAATTCTACTTTCCTGTTAAAACAGAATAAAGGCCTTCCTGATGTATTGCTCCACTTCCCATCTTGATCCCTCCACGTACCAGCCACCCCTGTGTGAGGAAGCCTGGTCTACAGAAAGTTTCTGGTGATTTTGAGAGGGTTTCTCCAAACTCAGGGGAACAAAATGCCCCTCAAACTCTGTACTGCAGTGGACCAATTGTGTGGAATAATGCCTCCGGCTGAAGGTGGAGGTGAAGTGTGAGCGGTGACTGACCTACCCCATGCCCTGGGCGAGTGTCAGGTGGCCACGGGGAACAAGGCCATCACATGCTGGGCTTGGACACCTTCCAAACAGGCACAGCCTGGGTGTGAGAGTCAACAGGATTGCAGGCTGAACGGTCCTGTTTTTACGCTGCCTCTGGGTGGATGGGAGGGGCCCGGCTGGGAGCTCAGAAGAAAGTGGGAGCAGAAGTGACCATTCTAGGTGGTAATGTGGCCACCTTGGACCTCCTTAATTAAAATATATATTTTTAAAAGTTGGAAATAATTCCAACTTTTATGAAAAGTTGTAAAAATAAAACATAGTTCAAAGAACATCTTTATTCTTTTTGCCAAGATTTACCTATTGTTGGGAATTCCCTGGCAGTCCAGTGGTGGTGTTGTTGCTGTTCAGTCACTTCAGCCGTGTCCGACTTTTTGTGATCCCATGGACTGTAGCCTGCCAGGCTCCTCTGTCTGTGGAATTTTCCAGGCAAGTTTACTGGAGTGGGTAGCCATTTCCTTCTCCAGGGGATCTTACCGACCCAGGGATTGAATCTGAGTCTCCTGCGTTTCCTGTACTGCAGGCGGCTTCTTTACTGCTAAGCCAGCAGGGAAGTCCCCAGTGGTTAGGACTCCACATTTTTCACTGTTGAGTCCCCAGGTTTAATCCCTGGGGCAGAAACTAAAATTCCACAAGCTGTGTGCCTCCCCCACCACCGAAAATAAAAAAGATTTACCTGTTGCTAACATTTTACTCCATTTGTTTTATCGTTTTATCATCTGTCCCCGCCAGTATGCACACACACAAATGGACACGCACACACATATGTGTACATGCATAATTTTTTCCCTAAACAATCTGAAGGTAAGTTACACATGTCATGACCTTCACCCTGAATACTTCGATATTTTCCAAGAATATTTTTCTTGTGGTGTCAACTTTAGAAATTGACCTAGAGCCAGTGCTTTAAGCTGCCGTTGATCTTCTAGTCCTATTCGTTGATCTTATTATGTCCTTGGGTTAAATCCCCTTCCCTGATTGAATATCTGAGAGTAGATACTACAATTAGTTGGCATGTCTCTTTAGCCTCCTCCTCTGAAACATTCCTTCTGCTTTTGTCTTCCGCGCTGTTGAAAAGTCTTGGTGAGGACTCTAAGCAGAGGTGGGTGAAAATGAGCTAACGTACCTCCTGCAGCCTCCATACTCTTGCCTCACCATCTAACCGTTGTTCATTTGGAATTACCAAGTATGGGACTCTTTCACTGAAATATTTTCTTCCCCCAAGATAATTTCTATCCCTTCAACAGTGCCTAACTTCATTTAGTTTGGCCATTTTGGAGAGAACAAACTTGTGTTCCTTTTTAAAAGAGGACATGCTACATCCTTTAAGTCTTTCTGGATGATCCACATCAAAACTCTAAATGGAAATCATCGTACTTTGTTGCAAAACCAGCAATTATGGACCCTTAGGGCCTGTTTGGGTTTCCCTGGTGGCTCAGATGGTAAAGAATCCATCTGCAATGCAGATACCTGGGTTTGATCCCTGGGTTGGGAAGATACCTTGGAGGAGGGTATGGTAAACCACTCCAGTATTCTAACCTGAGGATTCTCCGTGGACAGAGACTGGTGGGCTACAGTTCATGGAGTTGCAAAGAGTCGGACATGACTGAGGGACTAAGCACAGCACAGCACAAGGCCTGTTTACAGCTCTGCACTAAATGATCGCAATTACTCTGCTCTTGGGTACTCATTTTTGTATTTTTTTTTTTCCTGATTCTGAGATTCTACTCATCTGCCATTTCTTACAGCTCCTGGTACACTTCTAGGGCTTTCCTGATAATTCAGAGGGTAAAGACTCCACCTGCAGGGCAGGAGACACAGGAGATGTGGGTTTGATCCCTGGGTCAGGAAGATCCTCTGGAGAAGGAAATAGCAACCCACTCCAGTATTTTTGCCTGGAGAATTCCGTGGACAGGGGAACCTGGCAGGCTACAGTCCATGGGGTTGCAAAGAGTCAGACACAACTGAGCAACTAGGCACACTTCTAGCAATTCTTTTTTTCTTTTTACAGTTTATTTTTATTTATTTGGCTGTGTCAGGTCTTGGTTGTGACATGCAGGATCTTTCTTTGTGCTCGGACTCCAGAATGCATGACTCAGTAGTCGCAGCTCAGTACTCCATGGCATGTGGGATCTTAGTTCCCTGGCCAGGTCACCTGCATCTCAAGGTGGATTTTTAACCCCTGAGCCACCAAGGAAGTCTCCAGAAATGACTTCTTTAAATGGCCTTGGGCTAGGAAGATTGGATAACCCAACATGCAAGAATTGTTTGTAAAGCAAGAATCCTAAGTGCTTTTTTTCTTTATTAGACACTTTTATTTATTTATTAAAAAAAAATCTTTTAAACAAAATTCACATTTTATTTAGGTTGAAATTAACTATGCAAAATTGATTTCCTTCACTAAAAATACCCACAATACTTTGTGTATTATTCCTAGGTAAACCACAAAACACTTATATTTTTAGGTTTTCTAGGTTTTGCTTGTAAATCAAGATGAGGCAGTAGACACAGTCATGTCTTCTGCTCAGCCAATAGCTTGATTGTCATGCCGCATTTACTAAGTGAATGATGGAAAATATCGAAGTTTATCATGAATTTTGGTTTGAGGAAGCCACAAATGTGGCAAGCAAACTTGACATTCAGATGAGACTCCAAGGGAAATTTTGCAGAGTTCAGCACAGTAACCTGGAATCTCAGTTTGCCTTTGAGAGCTACAGTAAAGAAACTCTAAGTCTTCTAACAGTGGACCACATTACTCAGGAACAGAAAGATATATTCTCAGAACAGTACCTCAAAGCTCTTAAAATGCTTATCTCTGGTACCCTCTGTCATGGGACAGTCTTTTATTTTTAAAGCACGTGAGTCTCCTGCTTTTGCAACCCTATGTTTGTTGCAGTCTGAGTTCTCTGCTACATTCTAGGTCGTTGTGGTCCTTGGATGCATAAATTCAAGAAGTGAAGATAGTACAATATAGATGAATTGTTCTTCCTTGATTATTACTGCTTTCTCTCTTAAAAAACAGGGGCTTCCCTGATGGCTCAGCTGGTAAAGAACTAGTCTGCCAATGCAAAAGATACAAGAGATGTGGGTTCGATCCCTGAGTTGGGAAAATCCCCTGAAGGAGGAAATGGCAACCCATTCCAATATTCTTGCCTGGAAAATCCCATGGACAGAGGAGCCTGGAGGGCTGCAGTCCCTGGAGTCTCCGTTGGACACAACTGAGCACCCAGGCACATGCACTTAAAGAACAGAAGGGACACCAGAGACTGTCCTGGCTGACTCCTCCCTCAAACGAGGAGGAGATGGGGGCCCAGGGTGGGGCCAGCAGGGTCAGCCGTGGTGTCTGAAGGTTTGAGGGAGAGGGGAGCTGCTGGACACCACTGATAGTGGGCAGGTGACTGGAGAAGGAACCACTGCCTTCTCACTCCTGGTGGCGATGGTCAGTGTGGACGGGGGAGAGCTAAGGGAGCCCAGAGGGGAGCCGCAGGCCCTGGAGCCGGACTGGCATCAGTGGTGAGATGAATGGGGGAGGGGAGGGGATCATGATAAACACCCCATTTCCTGACATACCCCACACAACATAGCAGCCCCGGGACTGACTCCTTCAAGTACACAGAGATGATGATGCTCAAAACACAGGCAAGCCCCTGCTCTCAAAAGGGAACATCCCCTTGTAGGTGGGCAGTGGCTGACCACATGGAAAACTGACTGTGTACGCTCAGTGGGGGGAGGGGCTCTCCCCCTCCCCCACCCCCAGACATGGTGCTTTGTGCTGCCCACCTGGGACAAACATAACATCTCTGAGCTTGGACACAGTGACCTCGATCAGGAAAGTGACACCCTCACTGATCAGGGCACATCCTTGCTCTTGGGGATGCCCCCAGCACACTCCCACAGTGAGAGGAGCCCTGCACACGCTGGCACTCCTGTTCAGATACACACATGTGCTCAGACACACACAGGCCCAGGGAAGCCCTGGCCCTTGGAGTTTGGGGACATCCTCACCTTTCCAGGATTTTTGTCAACTGCAGCCTGGTGATGGGGAAGATTGGCTGCGGCTTTGACATGGACTACACTCTGGCTGGTAGCAGAGAGGGGGAGGGGTGGGGGGTGGGGGAGTGAGGAATTGGGGGCCAGGGGTGCCGGCTGGGGAATGGGCACCAAAGGCCTTGGGTCTGCTCGGCCTGCAGTTTACAATTCCCCAGCTTATGAGACACTCGCCTTCAAGTTGCTGCTGGAGCGCCTGGTGTGCATAGGGTACCCGCACGAGATCCTGTGCTATACCTATGATCCCACCTTCCCCACCAGGTGAGCAGAGCCCAGAGGGCGGGATGCTGAGCTGAGTCCTGGCCCTGGCACCCCATTCACAGCCTCTGTGCCCTCACCCACGGGGCTGGTGTTCAACGTGCTCTACGGAAACCTGCTGAAGGTGGATGCCCACAGGAACATGCTGCTGGGCACCCATGGCTTATCCTCCCTCTCAGAGTAAGGCACTGGCTGGGGGGCAAGGATGGTGCAGGAAAGATGTTGGGGCTGAGGGGTGAGTCAAGCACACAGCAGGGGCTTGGCAGTGCCACCTGGAGAAAGAGGGACAGGAAGATGGGGAGAGGCATGAAGGAGTGGCAGAGCCTGGCCGACCACTGGTGGGCGCTGTGGAGGAGGTGGCATCATGGCACAGTGCTCACTTCTTCCCCAGGGCGGAGGTCTGGGGCTTCTACCTCAGCAAGTTCATTCAGAGGGATGACCTGCAGCGGTTTCACAACCTCAACACGCTCTTCAACCTACCTGGTGAGGGCTGATGGGGTGAGGGCTGATGGTGAGGTAGTCTCGGCTCTGGCTTGGATCCTTGGACCAGAGACTGACTGCTCTCCCCACCCCCAGAAACCTACCTGTATGCCTGCCTGGTAGACTTCTCTGGCTGCTCCCACTACATCAAGTGCATTCTGTGCCCCTCCCCTCCCCCTGCCCTGGGTGACCCAGCAGGATAGCGCTCCCCTTAGGGGCCAAGCCCTGAAATGGGGGCTCCAGCAAGAGGCAGCGGCTCCTCCTGAGGAACCCCTTCAACAAGGGCTTCAAGAACTCAGTGGGAAGGCCTTAGATGTGGGCGCCCTCAACTCTATAACTGATAGCCCCAAGGGATGACCCTCAGCACAGGGTGACACCCCTCTCAAGAGGGCTGGTGTCCTGCTCACTGTGGATGGAAGGAGTCCTGCTGGTAGGGCTCCAGGGCGGTGGTCACCTCAGGGGCCCATATCAGCCTCCCTCTTGGCTTGACTCAGCTGTGACACAGGCTATCAGCACGGGAACCTCTTTATGCCCTTCCGAAGCCTCTTCCAGGATGTGATGGATGCCATGGATTATGTCCTCCTTTTGGTGAATGTCCCAGGACCCCAGGCCACACCCAGGTCCCCAGACTCCATAAGGTTTCACTCTGCTTCCGGTTGAGGATGGTGGTCTGTGTTCCTCCATCTTGGATGTATGCGTGTGCACGCATGCCTGTGTGCACATACACACATACACATATGAGCACGTGAACTCACAGCTCTGCTCCCTCCTGCAGGGCTGTCTCAAGGAGAAGACCTTGGAGGACTTAGAGAAATTCTGGAGAAGGATGTGAGTGGCCTTAGACTAGGGTCATGACTAAACCTTGTCCCCCCCTCCCCCAGGGCGGTGGGGCTGCTCCTCCTTTCCCTGGCTCTTTCTTCAAGATGTAGACAGAGCTCTGCACCCTGGCCTTGTTCCTTGCCTTCCTGCCTGACCTGGGGCCCCCTGCCCAGCCATGGGGCTGAAACCTGAGAACAGGCTCCCAGGGCAGCTCCGGGGAGGCCCCACTGCTGGAGGTGGCTCCTCTCTCTGCCCCAGGCATGAATCCTCGTCCTTCTGGACAAGATGAAGGAGGTGGGAAAAGTGTTCCTGGCCACCAACAGCAGCTACAACTACACAGATGTGAGTGTGTAAATGGAGGTGGGTGGAGGGGCGGAGCTCAGCCTCTGAGCCAGAGAACTTTCTTTTCTGGCTCTGGGGAAACTGAGGCCCTGCAGAAACAGTGGGGGTGAAACCCTCACTGCCTGGTTGGTATCTTGGGTTCCATTTCTTGACCTTTTAAGGTCTCAGTGAAATGTTAGTCACTGTCTGTGTCTGACTCTTTGTGACCCCGTGGACTGTAGCCAGGCTTCTCTGTCCGCAGGATTTCCCAGGCAAGAACACTGGAGTGGGTTGCCATTTCCTTCTCCAGGGGATCTTCCTGACCCAGAGATCAAACCTGCCTCTCCTGCACTGCAGGCAGATTCTTTACCCCGAGCCACCAGGGAAGCCTAGGGTCTCTGTGAAATTATCCATTTCCCCTCCATCTTGCTCCTGTGGTGCCCGGTGTGTCCTATGGGCTGAGGGCCTTGGCAGCCCCTGGTCCGACCCAGCTAGGTGCCCTAACTCCTGCCTTGTCCTTGCCAGGCCATCATGACCTACCTGTTAGGTGCTGGTGAGGTGAGTGCCATGGGCCTGGCTGGTGGAGGCTGTGTCTAGGGCAGGGAGACCAGGCCACCTTGCTGCAGGTCCCTCCCATGTCCAGCTCTCTCCTCCAGGAGGAACCAAGGGTATGGGAAGGATCGTTTTACCTGAGTGGGCCCGTCGGAACCTCCCCAGTGGGTGCTGGAACTTCCCCAGTGGGTGGAGACTGGTGACTTCAGCCAGGCTATGGGAGGAGCCTGGAGGGGTGGAGAGACCTTGGAAAAGTGACTAGATATTTGGGGACGGGCTGGATGGGGCAGAAGCGGGTGAGGGAGGGGGTGAGAAGTGGCTTTGGCAGGCCTGGGGGCAGGGAGTGCAACATACCTTGTGGGGACCCAGCTGGCTAATGGGTAAGCAGGGCTCCAGCTTGGGGGTGGGGTGGGGAGGAACCTGTGCTCTCGTCCTGTGTCCCTGGGTCTCTGACTCTGTGCTATGAGGGACTCCAGGGGCTGACACAGCCCACTCGACATCCAACGCTGGCCTCTGCTAATAGCTTTGGAGCACTTCCTGCCAGCATGGCTGGGGATGTTGGATGGTCAGAGGCCCCGGTTCCTGAGCCTCGGGATGTCCCATCTAGCTGAGAGGCCAGGGCTGAGATGGGGAGCTGGCGAGTTTTCACCGGTCCAGAGCCAGGCATCCCGGTCAGGTGTGGGTGGGACAGCTGTGGGTGAGGACCTGGCTGAGAGCCTGAATCAGATTTTCCAGGCTGAGCGCGTGTGTTGGCATGTGCCTCTCCATGTGGCCCGCCACGTCTCGTCCTCCCACCTGCAGGCTGCAGCCAGGCCCTGGAGGTCTTATTTGATCTGATCGTGGTGGACACACAGAAGCCCCACTTCTTCGTGGAGGCCACAGTGCTGAGACAGGTCAACACAGTAATGCAGGGGTCGAGGCCTGTCCTCCGTGACCCATGGACTGCACTGTGGGGAGGGAGCCCGCCTCTCAGGCTTGACCTGCCCTTGGTGGTGGCTGCTCTGCTGTCTGTCTGTCCCTGGAGGCAGGGATCCAGGGAGGGGACTCCTTCAGGGCCCTGTGGCCCCCTTCTCTCGTTACCCCATAGCTACCCCTGCTAGTCCCAACCCCCCACTGTCTCTGACCAGGGCACCCCTCTGCCCCCTCCAGGACACGGGCAAGCTCTGTGTTGGTACCTACACCAGCCCCCACCAGCACTGTGCTGTCTACTCTGGAGGTACCAGCTCCCCCTTCTCCCTCCCTCCCTCCCATTCCTCCTTAGCAACCCACCTTCAACTAGAAGCCCACATCCCAGGCCTGCCCGCCAGGACGGGACTAGGAGCCCCTGTCCCCAGCCTGCTCGCTAGGACAGGAAGGACTGTGAGTGGGCCTGTCCTCCCCTGGTCCGGCAGGGTCATTGGACGTGGTATGTGAGCTGCTTGAGGTGCGGGGGAAGGACATCCTATACATTGGGGATCACATCTTTGGGGACATCCTCAAGTCCAAGAAGCCGCAGGGCTGGCGGACTTGTCTGGTGGTTCCTGAGCTGTCCTGGGAACTGGGCATCTGGGCCCAAGAGAAGGGTGAGTTGTAGGGGGCAGACCAGCAGGGGGCACTGGCCAGCAATGCTAAAGCCTGCACCATGGTCATTATCTCCTCTCTCCCATGTGGGGTCAGTAGTGACCATGATCATACTGTCTGCTCTGTGGTTTATGAGAGTGGATCTATTTATTCATGAGGAAACAGAGACCCAGAGAGGTTAAGTGTCTTGCCCAAAGTCACACAGCCTGAAGGCATCTGTCCCACAGGGCTCTCCCTGCTCTGCCCTGGGCGGAGTCTCCCTCAATGTAAGGAGAGGGGCAAGGATGTTATGCATACAGCTGGGCCCGGGGCAGGGGAGTGGGGTTAGACTCCAGTGATCTTTCCACCCTGACCTCACTAGCTGAGCTAGGCCCAGGACAAAGTGGGCAGGGCTGTCATGCCCCCTGTCACCTGTCTGCTTTTCGCAGCGAATGGAGATGCTGAAGAGGCTGGATGTGCATCTAGCGGACCTGTACCAGTGAGAGCCCTGACCTGTGACCCCTACCCCAGGAGGGGAGCAGGATGGAGGGTGGTGGTCCATGTCCACACCTGGCAGCAGGGTCCACACCAGGTTGCTCAGGAAATCACGATCTGTTTCAGACTGGGCTTCCCTATTAAACTGGACTCTGACCCCCTTGAGATGCTCACACTGACCGCTAGGCCCTTCCTCCTGAACCACTGACCCTGTCACACGTGGGCACACACCCAGCTCAGCGCCCCCACTGGGTGCCTGCAGAGTGCCTCCCACCCCATGGCATCTGGGGAGGTTGTACCCGGAGACTCCGGGGCCCCCAGCTCCTCTCCTCCTGGGTCAAGTGGCCATTTTTGCACCAGGCACACAGATGGCAGCAGTTACGGCCTGCAACTCATCAACTCCACCAAGAGGGAGTTTCAGGTAAGAGCAGGGTGCTGAGGAGGAGGGGATGGGCCTGGCGGGGCGGTGGGTGAGGCATGTGACTCCAGGTTGCCTGCCTGGATTAGCTCTTTCCCAGGTCTCCAGAGCCCTATTATGACTCCCGCAGTCTCCAGGAGTGCCACTGGGCCTTGTTAGCCTGTGCCCTCTGCTGGCCCTCGTGCTGAATGACAGCCGTGTGCTCTTGAAGGCTTGAGGTCCTTCCATCTCCACCATTAACCTTGAGAACTGCCTGCCTCCTGCATTGGGTCCTCAAGTGACCGACTGCCTGGCTCATGTCTGGGGTCAGCCAGGCAAAGGGCCTGAGAAGACCCTTTGGATTTAGGGTGGATGCGCTGGTATGTCTGGGTAAGGAAAGGACACGTTCCCTAGTGTCATTCCTGACCAGTCACCAGAGGTGGAAGAATCCCACAGGGGTCCAGGCCACTCGACCTTCCCAGGCCCAGTGGGGACCAATAGTGTAGGACCTTGGCTGAACCTCTTGTGGGGAATTCAGTGCTTTCATGCCATGTGATCCTCCCACATCCCCTCGAGGGGGACTGGACAGGGATCGTCACCCTTATTTTATAGATGGGGGAACTGAGGCACAGAGAGGGTAACAAAGACATCCTTGGTCACTCTGGGAGTAATATTGGACCACTTTTCTTTAAAAAAAAATAAACTGTTTGTTTTTGACCTGGCTCTTCACTGTTGTGCATGGACTTTCTCTAGTTGTGGCATGTGGGCTTCTTACTGTGGTGGCTTCTCTTGTCACGGAGCACAGGCTCAGTAGTTGTGGTGCACAGGCTTAGTTGTCCCCGAGGCACGTGGGACCTTCCCGGAGCAGGGATGGAGCCCGTGTCCCCTGCACTGGCAGGCAGATTTTTAACCACTGAACTACGAGGGAATGAATGCTTTTCTAGATTCTGAAAGCAGGGCCTGTAATGAGGTAGGGGCCTGCTAGTGGGGTGGGGCAGGAGTGGGCCTGGGTGTGTGGGTCTTACCAGAAAGTAAGTGACGCTGAGAGTGTAGAGCAGGCTGGTCGCTCTCCAGGACCAGGCAGGAAAACAGGGAGTGGGACCTGGGGCCAAGGAGAGAGAGCCGCCCCACCTCCCAAAGCCCGGGCTGGCTGAGCGCCATGGCAGCTCCTTCCTTCCCTGCGGTGGGCGAGGGCCTCAATGTCTTTAGGGGACTGTTTCCCAGGAGGGCAGAGCTGGGCCTGACCCTGGCAGACAGGCTTGCTTGTGGGTGATGCAGGTCCTGTGCGTGGGGGTGGGGGTGGGAATGGGATCTCGAATCAGTGAGCTGCCCCTCTGCCAGAGAGTCAGCCGGGAGCTGGACCTGTGCTACAGTGTGATGGGCAGCCTGGTTCCAGTGTGGTTTCCACCAGACACTCTTCTCCAGCCAGCTGATGCACTACGCCGACCTCTACACAGCCACCTGTCTCAATTTCCTGTACCGCCCACTCAGCTCGCTGTACCGGGCAGCTGGGGAGCTGGTATGTCCCCGCGGAACCTCCCTAGCATCCCTGAACCTCCATCTCAGAAGGACCCATGGATGCTTGGCCCTGCCAAGAGCATTTGAGATCACCAGACCCCCTTCTCCCATCTCCAGGCACAAACGGGCCAAACCCTTGCAGATAACTGTCTCATAAAGAATGCTCTGGAGGGGTTATGATTCTATAGATAAGATGCCTCTGCTGAGAAGTTTTCCTCCTGCTCAATTTTAACTCCTGCTTTAAACTGAGACTGCATTATCTCCCTAGGACACATGATACCGCTTTCAAGGAGGAAGGCTGTGGTCCCCTTACCCTCAGTAATCGCAGTACAGTGATCGCAGGGAAAGTGGACGAAACAGCAGACTGCATAGTAAACACTCCAGCTGGTTTTCCTCTGGAAGACCTGGAATGCTTCTCAGTCAAGAGCAATGAGGTGAAGGCGACAGTGACGCCACAGGGTTCATGGAGGGCATGAGACTGACCAGTGCAGAGCTCCCCAGGGCATGCATGTCCCTTCTCCCAACGAGCGGTCATTATTTCCATCTTAGATGATGTACCATCTGCAGTCAAGGATCTAGACTTGAAGCTAGTTCTCTGGGGTTCCGTGAACCCTATTTTTCTTGCCACTCTCAGCTGCCTTCCTGATAATTGAGAGCAGGAGAAACCATTTTATGTTTCTGGGCTGGGTGTTTTTTTTTTTTTTTTAATTGATTCTGCTTAATGCTTAATATAACTCAGCAAAGTAGGTTTTCTTCTCCTCATTTTACCACTGGTGAACTGGAAGTGCAGAGAACCTAAATTACTTAGGTTCAGACTGCTGCTAGGTAGACTGCAGAGTCAGGATTTGAATCCAGGGCCACTTTGTCCACTGCGTCACACTGCCACACTGAGCTCTCACTGTGCAGCCTCGTCTCATCTCTGGGCTTTTAAATGAGCAGGCTGGAGGATTCCTGTAGGCAAAATGGGGGGTCTGAGGCATTATCGTGCAATTAGACACCGTTGCTAAAGTAGAGACCAGACAGATGAAGAAACAGCATCAGGAGAGCCCAGGTGAAAGAGCTAAAGAAACCTGAACTTACCCAGCAGTGCTGCCTGGGATTTTTGAGGAAGTCCATCTGCCAGAAACTTCCTCCTCCTGCTGACCCTCTTGGGCTCCCTTTTCTGTAGCATCACTGGGCAGGAAGCTGGCAGCTGTGGGCAGAGGATGGCGTTGGGGGTACTGATGTGTAACTGGGGACTGTGGAAGGCCTCAGCACTGCTGGAGCTCTTCTACCTCCGGTGTTGGTCCCTACAGGTGCCCCATGAGACAGCAGTGGAGCAAGAAAGGGCTGCTCTGGTTCCCGCCTTCAGCTTCTTCTCTTGCAGCCAGAGGGTGAGTTACTGGAAAGTGAGGGCTGCCAGCTGACTGGCCGGGGAGCTCAGAGACTTGGGGGCTCCTCTTGGGCTAGAGCAGGGGTCCCAGTGGAGCAGTATCAACCCGAGGGGTTATTTGGGAGGTCTGCGGGAGCTATTTTGTCTTCTAGTGCAATCATTCCTGAATATTCATGTAGGAATACATGTTATTTTATTATACGTTGCTTTTCACTTCTTGTTTGTTATAGTTAAGGTATGATATTGATTGTTAAGATTATAGAGACAATCATATTGTCTATGAATCTCAATTCAGAATCAAGAAGAGCAAATGAAAATATTTATTTAATTGAAGTATAGTTGATTTGCAGTGTTGTGTTAGAAAGTATTTGGTTTTAAGACGAGGCAGGGGGTCTGAGAGGGCCAAGAATCACTGGCTCTCAGACTCACAGGTCCTGCTCAGCTGACTGAATGGGGTCCCATATCTCCCCACATCTCTTCTGGATCATTCCTCTGACAGATCCATCCTCATTCTGGGACAGGTGACAGGACACAGACTCTCCCCGGCCAGGCTTCCTCAGCAGGTGACTTTTATGGACACAAAGTGGAGGGGCTTCTTCTTCGCCCGCTCTGTGACTCTGCCCTCTGAGTGGAGACCCAAGCTTTCTTGAGTGGCAGGCTTGGCTCCTCACCTAGTTCTGCAGCCCCGAGCCCTGCAGGAGGGTTCCTGTTTCTACCCTGGCATTCTTAGGGCTTGATTTTCAAAATGCCCATCTTATCGGTTCCCTTTAGTGTGGTGGCTCCAGGCTCAGTGTACATTCTTTCCATCAGTGTTTTTCACCAGGTGCCTCCCATATGCCTGACAAAGTAGAATCTGAATTATGAGCCACTTTACTCCTGCCCAGGAGAAGCTCAAAATTCAAGTACATCGATAACATTAAATGGCAAGGACCTAAAAGAAGCAAAAGAAGAACTGAAAGTCTTAATGACCCAGATAACCATGATGGTATGGTCACTCACCTAGAGCCAGACATCCTGGAGTGTGGAGTCATGTGGGCCTCAGGAAGCATCACTACGAACAAAGCTAGTGGAGATAACGGAATTCCAACTGAGCTATTTCCAATCTTAAACCAGTGGTTTGCAACTATTTTTTCCCTCCCAACCCACCAGGGGACTAGACCCACTCCCCTCTGTAACTGTGGGTTCTCTGGGGATGTGTTGGTTACTCTATCCTCTCATCTCCATCCCAGCACAGACTAAGGCATTTGGACACATTTTCTACCCCTGGCTGGGAGTCACTGTGTGAACCTGGGAAGGTTCCATAACCAGCTTTCTTTGTTTCTTGTAAGGCTGAGGGCAAAGCGAGAAGGACCAGGAGGGCTGCATGGAGGCAGACTGAATCCAGGACATGGCTGGCATCACCATCCTCTTCTATGAGATATTTTTCAGATAACAGGAAAAATATGGGAAAGAGAGAAAGCAACCATATTGAAATCTAAATGTAACAGATCTGGAGCCCAAGAGCCCCTCTTTTAGGGAGGAGGAAGGGGTCTTGTTCTCCCTGGCTGCTGGGCCATTTTTGTGTACTAAGTGGAACTATTTAACCCAGTTCCCCTGAGTGTATTTCTCATCCATTTTTATTTCTATCAATTTTTTAAAAAATAGTGTTTCTGTGCACTTTTGATTCTGTTACTAGTAACGACAATGGCCATCGATGACTTCATTAACTATTCTTTCCAGTCACTGTGAAAGACAGCGAGATAGTTTTTGAACTTGATGTATATACATGCATTAAAATCTATGAAAAGTCCTACTTGTGATTTTAAAGCTTGATTCTTCATTCTAGTTGGAGCTCCTCCATGGTGTTAAGCCCTTGCCCTTTACTGAATTTGAATTCACTTTTCTTGTTAATGGTATCATCTGGAGGCTTTTGTTGTTCAGGCTCTCAGTCGTGTCTGATTCTTTGCAACCCCATGGACTGCAGCATGCCAGGCCTCCCTGTCCTTCATTCTATCTCCTGGAGTTTGCTCCAATGCATGCCATCCAAACATCTCATTCTCTGTCACCTCGTTCTCCTCCTGCCCTCAGTGGAGGCTTAGAAGGAATAGATGTTTGAAATGAAAGCATGTGATCCAGTTCACTCGTTTTATTTTCTGTGGGTAAATAGGGGAAACATTTGGAATATCTGAGGATAAATAAGGGACAACAGGCCCTGTGCTCAGAGTTCACACTTTTTGACATCTCCTGTGCATTTCAGAAGCTTCCAGACCTTTCATTATTCTTCCTGTGTCGACTTTTGTGCCTCAGAGTCACCAGGGGCAAGTTTTCGAGGAAAGGACTAGGTACCCCTGACCTTGTGTCTTTATTTTTTAAAGAAACAGAAAGTATATTTTTAGCTGTTTTCAGTCTTTTAAAATATTTATTTGGCTGCACCTGGTCTTAGTTGCAGCATGCAAACTCTTAGTTACGGCGTGTGGGATGGAACCCAGGCCTCCTGCATTGAGAGTGCAGTCTTAGCCACTGGGCTCTCAGAGGAGTCCCTGGTCTTGTGTCTTTAAACACTAGACTCTTATTAAAGGCCTGCTGCTGCTGCTGCTGCTGCTGCTAAGTCGCTTCAGTCGTGTCCGACTCTGTGCGACCCCAGAGACAGCAGCGCAGCAGGCTCCCCCATCCCTGGGATTCTCCAGGCAAGAACACTGGAGTGGGTTGCCATTTCCTTCTCCAATGCATGAAAGTGAAAAGGCCTAGAGGATAGTATTTTACCAGCAAAACTGCTCAGACCCTAGGGTGCATGCTTTTCTTTGAAATCCAGTAGCATTATAAACGGAGAAGGCAATGGCACCCCACTCCAGTACTCTTGCCTGGAAAACCCCATGGATGGAGGAGCCTGGTAGGCTGCAGTCCATGGGGTCACTAGGAGTCGGACACGACTGAACGACTTCACTTTCACTTTTCACTTTCATGCATTGGAGAAGGAAATAGCAACCCACTCCAGTGTTCTTGCCTGGAGAATCCCAGGGACAGGGGAGCCTGGTGGGCTGCTGTCTCTGGGGTCGCACAGAGTCAGACACGAATGAAGCGACTTAGCAGCAGCAGCATTATAAAAAGTATTTTGTTAATACTACAAAAATGAACACTTAGAATTCCCTCCTAGGGCAGAGAGAATGCAGAAATGGCCTGGGGGATAAGCAGCCTGGCAGAAGATCCTTAAGGGGTCTGAGGAAGAGATGAGGCAGAGGGAGGGGAAAAGGCATGGGGAGGGGGAGGGGGAGGGGGAAGGCAGACCCGAAGAAAGAAGAGGTGGTCAAGGCCCCTTCCTGTGCTTCTCCTTCTATCTTACCTCTGCTCCTCCCTCAGGTCTCAGGGGCCTCCCACCTCCCTGATCCTCTTTCTCAGGATCATCATACTCTGACATTTGTGATGCTCTAACATGTGTCCCCACTAGACTTGTGGCTCCATGGGGACAGGTCATTTGGGTCACCATGGTATCTCTGTTGTCAAGTGTCCTGTTTTATTGCATGAGCCACGTAACCTGATTTATCATTACTCTGGGTCGGCATGTAGACTTGCAGGGAAAAGAGTGGGGCTACAGATATATCATAAAGACAAGAGGAAGTGGGGAAAGGCTAGACAGCTTTGGATTAGAACTCTGCTCAACTCCTAGGAAGTCATCTGTATTTCTATCTGGGGGTTGTTCATTTGATGCAGTTTGTGTGTGTGTGTGTTAAAAAAAAAAAACAAAACATTATGTCAGGACTTCCCTGGTGGTCCAGTGGTTAAGACTCCACCTTTCAATGGAGGGAGTGCAGGTTCAATCTCCGTTGGAGAACTAAGATCCCACATGTCATGCGGCAACTAAGCCCACGTGCTGAAACTAGGGTTGACATATATATGCTGCTGCTACTGCTGCTAAGTCGCTTCAGTCGTGTCTGACTCTGTGCGACCCCATAGATGGCAGCCCACCAGGCTCCTCCATCCATGGGATTTTCCAGGCAAGAGTACTCGAGTGGGTTGCCATTGCCTTATCCCATATATATGCTATCATGTGTAAATATTAATAGATAGCTAGTGGGAACCTACTGTATAGCAGAGGGAGCTCAGCTTGATGCTCTGTGATAACTCTGTGATGACCTAGAGGGGTGGGATGGGGTGGGGAGCATGAAGGAGGGAGGTCCCAGAAGGGGATATATGTATATATATAGCTGATTCATGTTTTTGTACAGCAGAAACTAACAATATTGTAAAGCAGATATCAGTTCAGTTCAGTTCAGTTCAGTTCAGTTGCTCAGTCGTGTCCGACTCTTTGAGACCCCATGAACTGCAGCACGCCAGGCCTCCCTGTCCATCACCAACTTCCCGAGTTCACCCAAACTCACACCCATTGAGTTGGTGATGTCATCCAGCCATCTCATCCTGTGTCGTTCTCTTCTCCTCCTGCCCTCAATCTTTCCCAGCATCAGGGTCTTTTCAAATATGTCAGCTCTTCGCATCAGGTAGCCAAAGTATTGGAGTTTCTGCTTCAACATCAGTCCTTCCAATGAACACCCAGGACTGATCTCCATTAGAATGGACTGGTTGGATCTCCTTGGAGTCCAAGGGACTCTCAAGAGTCTTCTCCAACACCACAGTTCAAAAGCATCAATTCTTCAGTGCTCAGCTTTCTTTATAGTCCAACTCTCACATCCATACATGACTACTGGAAAAACCAAAGTTTTGACTAGACAGACCTTTGTTGACAAAGTAATGTCTCTGCTTTTTAGTATGCTGTCTAGGTTGGTCAGAACTTTCCTTCCAAGGAGTAAGCATCTTTTAATTTCATGGCTGCAATCATCATCTGCAGTGATTTTGGAGCCCCCAAAAATAAAGTCAGCCACTGTTTCCCCATCTATTTGCCATGAAGTGATGGGACCGGATGCCATGATCTTAGTTTTCTGAATGTTGAGCTTTAAGCCAACTTTTTCACTCTCTTCTTTCACTTTCATCAAGAGGCTTTTTAGTTCTTCACTTTCTGCCATAACGGTGGTGTCATCTGCATACCTAAGGTTATTGGTTTTTCTCCCAGCAATCTTGATTCCAGCTTGTGCTTCATCCAGCCCAGTGTTTCTCATGATGTACTCTGCATATAAGTTAAATAAACAAGGTGACAATATACAGCCTTGAAGTACCCCTTTTCCTATTTGGAACCAGTCTGTTGTTCCATGTCCAGTTCTAACTGTTGCTTCTGACCTGCATACAGGTTTCTCAAGAGGCAGGTCAGGTGGTCTGGTATTCCCATCTCTTGAAGAATTTTCCACAGTTTATTGTGATCCTCACAGTCAAAGGCTTTGGCATAGTTAATAAAGCAGAAATAGATGTTTTTCTGGAACTCTCTTGCTTTTTCAATGATCCAGCAGATGTTGGCAATTTGATCTCTGGTTCCTGTGCCTTTTCTAAAACCAGCTTGAACATCTGGAAGTTCATGGTTCACATATTGCTGAAGCCTGGCTTGGAGAACTGTGTGAGATGAGTGCAATTGTGTGGTAGTTTGAGCATTCTTTGTCATTGCCTTTCTTTGGGATTGGAATGAAAACTGACCTTTTCCAGTCCTGTGGCCACTGCTGAGTTTTCCAAATTTGCTGACATATTGAAAGCAGCACTTTCACAACATGATATTTTAGGATTTAAAAGAGCTCAACTGGAATTCCATCACCTCCACTAGCTTTGTTTGTAGTGATGCTTCCTAAGGCCCACTTGACTTCACATTCTAGGATGTCTGGCTAGAGGTGAGTGATCACACCATCATGATTATCTGGGTCATGATCTTTTTTGTATAGTTCTTCTGTGTAGTCTTGCCACCTCTTCTTAATATTTTCTGCTTCTGTTAGGTCCATACCATTTCTGTCCTTTATTGAACCCATCTTTGCATGAAATATTCCCTTGGTATCTCTAATTTTCTTGAAGAGATCTCTAGTCTTTCCCGTTCTATTGTTTTCCTCTATTTCTTTGCATTGATCACTGAGGAAGTCTCTCTTATCTCTCCTTGCTATTCTTTGGAACTCTGCATTCAAATGGGTATATCTTTCCTTTTCTCCTTTGCTTTTGGCTTCTCTTCTTTTCTCAGCTATTTGTAAGGCCTCCTCAGACAGCCATTTTGCTTTTTTGCATTTTTCTTGGGGATGGTCTTGATCCCTGTCTCCTGTACAATGTCACAAACCTCTGTCCACAGTTCATCAGGTACTCTATCAGATCTAGTCCCTTAAATCTATTTCTCACTTCCACTGTATAGTCATAAGGGATTTGATTTAGGTCATACCCGAATGGTCTAGTGGTTTTCCCCACTTTCTTCAATTTAAGTTTGAATTTGGCAGTAAGGAGTTCATGATCTGAGCCATGGTCAGCTCCCGGTCTTGTTTTTGCTGACTGTATAGAGCTTCTCCATCTTTGGCTGCAAAGAATATAATCAATCTGATTTCAGTGTTGGCCATCTGGTGATGTCCACGTGTAGAGTCTTCTCTTTTGTTGTTGGAATAGGGTGTTTGCTATGACCAGTGCATTCTCTTGGCAAAACTCTATTAGCTTTTGCCTACTATACCCCAATTAAAAAAACAAAAAAGAGAATCGGTTGTCTCATATTGGACAGTACAGGACTTGGCTGGCTCCGGGCTTTAGCCCGGGGATCAAATGATGTCACTGGATGTCACCACACTTTCTCCAGCTCTCAGGCTTATTCCATTTTGGTGCCATTCTCAGGTAGGTTCTTTTTCTCCATGGGTATAAGTAGATTTACAGATTCCCATCCTATTTCTTTGGCAACTCTACCAGGAAAAGTCTCACTGGTTTTGTGTGAGCCACAATTCCATTGTCCAGTCAATGTCATTAACCAAGAGGTACTGGGTGCTGGTTGGCCTGACCTAGGTCTTATGCTCTGGTGGGTAGTCCATTCCTCTTAAGCTACAGACTGTGAGCAGGAAACAGGTGGTCCTCAGGAAATTAGGGTGCTGTTTTTTAAAGATAGCTATCTATTTTTATTTATTTGGTTGCTCCAGGTCTTAGTTGTGGTATGTAGGATCTAATTCCCTGACCAGGGATTGAACCCACGACCTCTGTATTGGGAGTGTGGAGTCTTAACTGCTGGACCACCAGGGAAATCCCTAGGGTGTTCTTATTAGGACTGCATGCCCGGCAGGAATGATGGATGTCTTTTATAGCAGGAATAACCAGTAGCTAGTAAACAGTAATAACTGTCATACCTTCTCCCTTCCTTGTCTTCTAGTTCCCAGGCATTCTGCACCTGATGTCAGCACATAACCCTCCCTATTTATCTTCAATACTCACACTCCCCTCTCCTAAGAAGCTGTCCCTACATATTAGACTTAATTCTGTTTAAAGCCTGTATCTCCGCCAATTCCCTGTGAATCTTCCTGCCAAGCAATTAAGGGCCTGCCTTCTTTCCTTCCCACCTGCTCTGCTTTCTAGGAACAGTTATTTACCGAACAAGAAGGTTACTGAGAACCTGCAAAGAGCTCCAGAATGAGGGTGTAGTTTTCTGCAGCTGCTGTACCATCCACTATCATTTCCACATCCTTTTAGATCTTGAAGATGCTACTTAGTCTAATCAGGCTGTTTAAATCCTCTAATTTGTCAGTTTGAAAACTACACATTATTAGATTCCAATAATTCATCCTGCATTGTCAGAACCCAGAATGGTACCGAGACATCCTGCTAAGAACTGGCAACGGTAAAGTTGCTCTTTTGAGAACTAGGAGGGATGTGCTTGACTCTTGTTGTCTGCTGATTTTGAATATTTGATTTCTCCCAGTCCCATTTTCAGTTTCTGTTCCTTCTAAGCATTATTTGGCCTCACAGATCAAGTGAGTCTGTCTATGAGGGGAGGAAAGGGCTGGCTGCAGGGATTCCTGCATTTTCGTTGTGGTGATAGTCTATTTCTCATTGACAGTTAGTCTATTAGCTGCAGGGTTTTATAGCTCAGTTTTATGAATCTTGTTTTTATAAATCTTAGAGATGGCTGCTTGCCTCACAGTGGGAACATCCACATCCTGGGTGAAGCTGGGGGTCAGATCAAGGTGAGTTCTCCAGGGTAATGGGTGTTCCCTGTGAGGGCTACTGGTGTTTCCCAGTTGATGTTGTTTAGTCACTAAGTTGCGTCTGACCGTTTGGGTCCCCATGGACTGTAGCCTGCCAGGCTCCATTGTCCATGGGATTTCCCAGGCAAGAATACTGGAGTGAGTTGCCATTTCTTCCTCCAGGGGATCTTCTTGACTCAGGGATCAAACCCAAGTCTCCTACTTGTCAGGCAGATTCTTTACCACTGAGCTACTTGGGAAACCAGTGTTTCCACAGACACACCCCTAATTCTCTAGGCCAAGCTACCATCACAGTTTTCTGTAATAAATAAGATAAATAAGCAGGAGTGAACAAAGGTTAATTTTTTAAGATAATATAAATATTAAGAAAACAAATCTAAAATACATCGACTAGGTCCTTCTATACATTATATTTACACTGATTCTGATTGGGAAAGGCAAATGGGGAGTCTCTGGGGCTTAGGTGGTCTTCTCAGGCCAGATGTTCCCTACAGAGCATAGAACTGAAGAGGCAAGGGTCCTCTCCCTACTGCTCTCTGCTACTCCCTTTTGCTTTTATCTGAAGCATTTCTGAATAATAAATGTAAACTAGGTTTGAATATAAAAAGCTTAATGACCACCCCAATTCAGGATTGTGTATCATTATAGGAAACAAGGCACAGAGAGGATGGGACTTACCCCTCATCTCCAGGGATCTGTGAGGGAAGTCAAAGATCACACAGAAAAGTCATTTGTGATCTCTGAGCCAAGGCACGGCTGGTGTAAACTCATCAGCTAAATGAGGGCATTTGACCAGATGGTGGGTTACATTCCATCTAAGTGGGGATGGCCAGTGTCTACGCTCAGGTCTTTCAGGGTGCGAGGACCTGCCCTCTCTGCTAGGGTGGATGCAGGAAGGAAAGTTTATTGTATTGTGGATCTGACCTCCTGATATAAAAAGTAACTATGGTGGGATTAAGCTAGGTCAATAAAATTCAAAAATTTTCTGTACTTGTGGGATAAATTAATTTTCAAAAGTTGGAAATATATGTATGCTGTAAAACTGTGGCCAACTCCAGTCTTAAATAAACCAGACTTTCCTGCAAGGATATAAAATTTGAGAGTCGGTCCTGATGAATTACTTTTCAAGTTCCAGGGGCCCATGGCCTGCATCCACAATGCCTCTCTATTATACAGTTTCTCCCAGGTCACCTGGGTAGGTGCATTTCTTGTCTCATGGAGGCTCTGAAATGTCTCTTAAAAAAGAAAGCACTGAGAAATTATGATTCAGAGACTGGAAACCCTAATGTTACAGGCAAAGCCTCATTTTTGCGGAATATAAAGCACTCAGTCTCTTCCACTTCTAAGAGCTCGTTGAGAGAAGCCACCACGAGGTCATGTTCCTGCAGCATTTCCGGGTAGCGGGACACGGCTCGTTCAATCCTGGCTGAACGCCTCACGGGTGTGATCAGCTTCATGTCCTGCACCTCTGGCATCCCATTTATCCTAAGAGAGCAAGAGGTGCATTTAAAACCCTGTAACTCCTTTCAAAATTCTACTTATTATTTTCTTCTTATTCTCTAATAAAACATGAGAGAATTTCAACGTTGGCTGATACAAGAGATGTGTCTAGGGCAGCTCTCATCCTAAGATGGACGTTCCCTGAATGTTAGAATGAACTGGGTGGACTCCACCATCTGTTCTCAGATGGTGTCAGCAGAGGGATTTCATTGAATGAAGTGCTAAGTGTGGTTTTGTTTGAAGTCAACTACTTGGCAGTTGGTGTTTGTTTATTCCATGAACTTCCACAGAGTTGACATCCTTTGGGGAAATTGGGCCTAACACCAAAAAAGGCTGGACTAAAGAATTTAAAGACACTTTCTAGCTTTGACAGTAAAATCCAAAAACATCTTTGAAGATGGTGGACCAAACCACAGATGGAGACTGGAGCAAATTGGGCATCTTCCTGGTAAAGGCTTTAATGCATTCCTATAACAGCCTGAAAGATAAGCTGCTGAGACTTTCCATGGAGTGAATCCTGGCCACAGGATACAAAATCACAGATTACATTAGTCTTATAAAACTCATAGCCAGTCTGCTGAAAATGCTCCTAAAAATTCCCGAGCCAGTGAGAGGTGGCTTTCACATCAGCAGCTTAACTTCACCCACCCATAAGCGGAGTATAGTGGGGAAATGATACATCTGAGAGAGGTGTTTAGAGTGGAAGAAGCCCAGCCGTGCTCCCCAGGAAAGTAAGACAAAGAACTGTGGTCTTGGTGCTTTTGTTTGAAATTTTCCTTTCAAGAGCATGAACAATGACATTGATACCCTGACACAGTTCCTTAAATTATTATGGATTCTGTCTTAAACTTCCACTTGTTTTAGAACCAAACACTTGATACATGAGCAAGTGATAGATGAGCAGCCTCTAACTAGTACAGTCCTGACCGCCCTCCTTGTTCTTACAGGTTATCCATGGCCCCTTCCTTCCCATAGCTCCAGAGGTTGCCCTTGCTGAGCAATTAGTGCAGCACCCCCACTCCTGACCCCCAGGAAAGGTGGATGGGATCTGCCATTGCAGGACAAATGAGGGTGAAGGGGGAGGACTGATTTCAGGAGGAAGGGGTGACTCCTCTCCAACATCCCTCCTGAGTCTGGCCACTCCTTCCTCACAGGAAGGTCAGATCTCCTTGGAGGTGCTGTGGTCGAGGGGTGGGGGAGGTGGGTGTGTGTACAAAGGACTGTCTCCCTGGCATGGGCTCCACCCCTCCCCTCCCCCTCTTCCCCTTGGCACCAAAGATTGATTAGATCACCTAGTCCTCATATGAGGCAGGAAGTATTCATATCACTAATCTGCTGGTATTCCGGATCTTCAGAGGAGAAGCTGACAATTGGATTTAATTTAGACCTGCGAACACAAAAGCTTTACAGTGTGCTTACCGAGGGATTGGGGCGATCTGTAATTTGATACCAGGATGACCATCCTGTTCTGACTTTGTTATTTGGGGTGTTACTGACATCTGTTCACTCTCTTTTGGGGAAAGGCAAGATGCCCCAGATTCCGTCTTCTTGGCCAGCTCTTCTATTGATGTTATGTTAGTTTCAGCAACTAAGGAGTTAGAGGTCATTCCTATGTATATAAGGTCAAAAGGAAAGACTTAGCAATTTAATATTGAAGCTAAAAAAAATCAATACAGTGAAACAGGAATATCTCCATGACTTCTTAGTGATCCTTATGGATTCCATATGCTAAATAAAGAGTAAGTGATTTAGAGTGGGACTTACAACTAGTTTTTCCCACTAAGCCTTGTAGTAACACCCTGCTGCATTAAGCCTCCTCCTAACCAGTCCTCCACACAACCTTTGGGCCTGTGAGAATAGATCCCTGCTACCCTTTCAACATTCTGAATGCATCCCCGGTCTCTTACTCACTCTTGAGGGAGCTCCCCTAGTGACTAACCATTGGCCTCTTCCCCTCATTCCACACCTTGGGTCAATTCTCCTAACTCATTAGGGTTAACCCACTTGACCTTCTGATCCCCTCCAACCCAGGGATGACCATATGGCTCTCACCTTGGACGTAGGTGTAAATGTCTTGTGTTAACACAATGTGCATCATAGCCTAACCACCACAGCAACCAAGATGAAGGGAAGGAAATTTGACTGAGACATACTGTGGCTGGAGGCTGAGACCCCAAGAGAGGCCAACATGTGGAAAGGGCATGAATTCCTGTCTCTCTCTCTCTTTTTTAATCCTTTAAAGAACACTGCCATATATTATAAATAAATATCTGAATTGTAGCATCATTCTCAGTAAGAGTATCATTGAGTATATATATACTACAACTTATTCCTAAAAGTAATGGGTTAGTTGGCTATAATTCTACATGGCTTGATTGAACTTTGGTTCCCCAAAGTTCAATCTACTCTTAATGGAAAAAGATTTGTCACCTTTTAAGATTATATAAGTAAATGCATTTAATTTTCTCAAGGTGTCTTCCCCCCAACCCTGATCGTATCACAAATATATATAATGTGCCACTCGCTTTATTTGGCATATTTTTCATAAGGGTTCTCTAAAGGTTTTGGCCAATAACAGGAATGGTGAATGAACTATGTGAAATGATTCCTGAAATGGCTATGTTATAAAGGTAGAACATGAATTTGGATGTATCCGGGTTGGTGGGCATGTAAAAATTAAACACATAACTTAAACTAAAGCACCTCTCCTCTCTGGCTCAGTCTCTCCTGGTAAAGAGCCTCTTGTCTTCTCTGCAGGGAAGCAAGTCACCCTGGTCTAGGATGCTCTGGTGGGAACCTTTGTTTGGTGTTGGAGCAGTATATTTACTTGTAATAACAGAAATCAATCAGCTGATGATGAAAGCTGAAAGGTCCACACCAGGGAAACCAAGAAGTGAGAGGCATTTCAGGAACTTATAATTCTTTCCCTATTTGTGTTCCTCAGTGACCTTTACGTGAGTAGCTTGAGGGAATGAGTTTAAATACAAAATAGCAGTACCTTCTGTGGTTCTGTTTCGGTCTTGCAAAATATTAAGGACAACTTCCCGCAACTCTTGTATTGGCTAAAAGGAAGACAATACATGAATGATATATTAAAAACATTCATGGAAAAAATGATCCAAGGAATTTATGATGTTGTTTAACATCAAATAGACTTTTTATAACAAGAATGTTTCCCTTTTTAATCTCTTGTCTAATTAAAAGGCTTCAGTTTTAGCTTTATAGGAAAAATAAAGGAAGAGAAAAAATACTGGTTAAATGCTGGCATGCTTGACTTTAATGAAGTGATGAATTTATGGAACATTGTCTATAATAAAATTTCTTTAAATCAAATTAGGTTTCTTATTGACTAACATGATCCCGTCAAAGACGTATTCCCATATAAAGACTCTAACCCAAAGATATATAACTAAGCTATACAGAAAATTGATATGTTTTCAGTGTTGTCTTAACTGAATTTTTGTTTTCATCATGAAAGTCATATATGTCCATACAGACAACTGAACAATAGGTCAAAGTTAAAAGGGAAAACTACCCATAATCCCATCATCTACATATAACCTTTAGTTAGCATTTTAGACAATTTCCCGCCAGCTTTTCCTTTAATTCTTTTATTTGGTAATGTAATATAAAAAACACTAAACTAAAATCTATCACAGAAAAGTAATTTTCTGATAAAATTATCTGAGATAGTCTTCCTTTTTTCCCCCCCTTCCTTTTTAAAGTATGTAAATGATGCCATGAAACAGAACATCACAAACGAACTATACTTTCTCATAGGAACACAGTATTTGGAGGCTGGTCTTCCTGACCTGGGACCCTGTATCAAATAAATAACAGATATAAACTGAAAATAGAGCATAAAAGCAAAGCTGTCTATACATTTTTACAAAAGCTAAAATACTTAAGAGCTAAATGCTTAAGGAAATGGGAATAAATGTACAAAATACATTGCAAAGCATCTTAACTATATAAAACACTCATTAAGTGTATATTTTCACAAGCTTCTAGTTAAAGATGATAGACTGAGTACACAAATATGCCTAATCCCTCTTGAAACTCTTCTGAAATGATTTTAAAAAGGGGTTAAAAGGAGGCAATAGCCACAAAGAATAGAAGAAACAGCAATAAGAATGTAGAAGGAAGAGGTAGCCAGCTTGACCAACGAAAGAGTCAAATTCTATGCTGGCAGTTTGGCTGAGAAAGAATCTGATTCAACCTCAAAGCCTCTGAAAGGCTCAGGAATTGCTGGAGGGCTCTAGAGCATCTGTCAAAAAGCAGTCACACCTGGGAACTGCCTGGCAGTCCAGGGATTAGGACTTGGTGCTTTCATTGCCAGGCCTGGATTCCATCCTGGTCAGGGAAGATCCCCAAAGCTGGTGGTTTGGCCAATCAGTCAATAAAAATCATTAGACCTCCAAATCCACCCTGTATCCCTGAACTCCATGCAGACTGGTGGCTCTGTCCCGCCCACCTTCATCCCAACAGGGCACCAGGCACATATGCTCCAAGTCTCCGGATGATATCATGCAAGACTGAGGGTGGGAGTGTCTGTTGAAAAAAGGGATAAATGGAAGTTTCCATGCTGAAGGTTGAGACTCCCAGCTCCCTTTTCTCCAATAAAGGGGAATTGGTAGCCTGATTCCTGGTTCTCGGGAAGGAGGATAAATGAGCCTTCTTCAGAGAATATGACCAGCCTTAGAAGAAAGATCTCTTAGATCTTTCTTAGATCTTAGAGGGGGTTCCTCAATCAGCTGACTCAGCCAGATCACTCTATGGTAAAGCCTCATCTGTGACCAGAGTTTTTAATAAGTTTTTAAAACCTACTTCATACACATACAAATGGTCCAGTTTCACCAGCATCTGAGTAAAGCCTCTAATGAATAATAGAGAATA
The DNA here is from genome assembly GCF_055505025.1 of Bos grunniens. Lineage (NCBI taxonomy): Eukaryota > Metazoa > Chordata > Mammalia > Artiodactyla > Bovidae > Bos > Bos grunniens. The sequence goes on along the minus strand of NC_141175.1, from coordinate 61,319,471 downwards.
CAACCTTCAAAAAAAAGTAGATGAGAGAAGAAAAAGCATTGGAAAAGAATCAGGCAGTACAGGAAGAAAAGGTAACTTGATAGTTCTGGTGAAAGGAGATCCCAGAATGACAACTGATAAAGATGGGGGTGAAGAACCACCAGTTGGCCACTCACCACAACCAGAGAAAGCCCGGCAGTGCAACAGTGAAGACCTAGCATAGCACCACCACCCCCCCACCCCCACCAAAAAAAGAAGAATAACCTGAGGAGAAGAAATCAACAGAATGTAATGTTTTGAAAGTATTGAAAAGTATAGATAATTATAGAAGAGTTTGGAAATACTAAGCAAAGGGAAAACAAGAAAATAATTTCAGGAAAATTAGAAAACCATACTTAGAAGGCAAAGTAACCATAGTATGTACTACATGTATCAGTATATACTTCTCACCTATTTACATATTATAGGGAAAAGAGTTTTAAAACTATTTGATGCAGTCTTTGTTAAATTATATAGAGACAGTGGTTTTATTAGGTTTTAGAATTACAAGTTATTTCATGAAATGGCTCTGAATGATTGATCTATGGATATTGATGTGTTGGGTTTAATATATTTTTTAGGTTCTTTATGGTGAGGTATGAGTATTGGAGGAGAAGGCAATGGCACCCCACTCCAGTACTCTTGCCTGGAAAATCCCATGGAGGAGTAGCCTGGTAGGCTGCAGTCCATGGGGTCTCGAAGAGTCGGACACGACTGAGCGACTTCACTTTCTCTTTTCACTTTCATGCATTGGAGAAGGAAATGGCAACCCACTCCAGTGTTCTTGCCTGGAGAATCCCAGGGACGGGGGAGCCTGGTGGGCTGCCGTCTATGGGGTCACACAGAGTTGGACACGACTGAAGTGACTTAGCATAGCATAGCATGAGTATTGGATTTCTAAGTATTGGATATTGATGTTATACTATAATTTTCTATGCTATTGCTTTCCATAAGTGCACATTTCTGCAATGAGTTTTAAGTGAGACATATTCACTTGACACCACCCTTATGGCAGAAAGTGAAGAGGAATAAAAAGCCTCTTTATGAAAGTGAAGGAGGAGAGTGAAAAAGTTGGCTTAAAGCTCAATATTCAGAAAACTAAAATCATGGCATCTGGTCCCATCACTTCATGGGAAATAGATGGGGAAACAGTGGAAACAGTGTCAGACTTTATTTTTTGGGGCTCCAAAATCACTGCAGATGGTGACTGCAGCCATGAAATTAAAAGACACTTACTCCTTGGAAGGAAAGTTATGACCAACCTAGATAGCATGTTCAAAAGCAGAGACATTACTTTGCCAACAAAGGTCCGTCTAGTCAAGGCTATGGTTTTTCCAGTAGTCATGTATGGATGTGAGAGTTGGACGGTGAAGAAAGCTGAGCTCTGAAGAATTGATGCTTTTGAACTGTGGTGTTGGAGAAGACTCTTGAGAGTCCCTTTGACTGCAAGGAGATCCAACCAGTCCATCCTAAAGTAGATAAGTTCTGGGTGTTCATTGGAAGGACTGATGTTGAAGCTGAAACTCCAATACTTTGGCCACCTCATGCAAAGAGTTGACTCATTGGAAAAGACCCTAATTCTGGGAAGGATTGGGGCCAGGAGGAGAAGGGGACGACAGAGGATGAGATGGCTAGATGGCATCACCGACTCAATGGACATGGGTTTGGGTAGACTCCGGGAGTTAGTGATGGACAGGGAGGCCTGGCGTGCTGTGATTCATGGGGTCGCAAAGGTCAGACATGACTGAATGACTGAACTGAACTGATTCACTTGACAAGAAAGTGACTCTATTTGTTTACATGTGACACTATTTTCTAGAAAATAAATATTTTAATTAAAATGTTCATGAAGGACATATTGTACTTCATATTTTGCATATAACTTTATGAAGTAAATTAGAACCTTTAACATTACATTATATAACTGCCATTTTGCAAACAGAGAACTCATATGAAAGAGGAGTTTTAAGAAGTCACCCATTTAAGACAGATACTTACTGTGGCCCCATTTCTAATGGCCTCTTCGTAGAGCCCAATAACATCAAAGGTGCCTTTGCTTGCCAACAACTTTGCTTTGCAGATCCAAAATTTAGCAAATTTTTCAGCCTCAGGAATACTGGATAAAATGGCAAATACTTCATTAGAAAGTACACCCTGGAAAAAAGAAAAGTACCCAGAGGTAATTGTTACTTGCTGTTATTTTCACATCTCCTAATACTTACCATAGCAGGTATGCAGAAATCAGTCTGATAAGTGTTTTTTTTTTTAATTAAAAATATTCAATTTTACTGAAGTAGTTTATATAATAAAATGAACCTATTTAAATAGTTTTGAGGAGTTTTTGCACTGATGATTAAATTTTAAGAGACCAAATAGAAAAATGTTTATCATAGCTCAAAGTAAGAAATTGTTCTACCTGTTTATGTAAAACCAAAACCTAACCAAACCCTAGAGTAATCAACCTTCCATGTACTTTTTACATAGTCATAACAACGTGAACATTGAATAGTGACCAGAATTTCTGCTTAACTAACAGAAGCATAAGGATGCATAGGTGTGAAAGGGTCATGGGTGTACATATGTATGTGTTGGGGATCCATGCACGTATATGTGTGTGTGTGTGTGTGTGTGTGTGAGTCATTCAGTCGTGTCCAACTCTTTGCAGGTATATATAAAGAAGGTTACACCACATACCAAGGAACTTTATAATGGCTTCATAGGTTTGGACCCTTTCTGCCTTGTACTGAGAGCAGCGCAGTGACATGGACTAGAAGGAAAATGGGAGCTACTATGCTCAGAAATCCAGGTAGTGGCACACTGAACCAAGTAGCACCTCCTACTCTTCCTGACATGGGAAAGACACAGGGGTAAGCTCACAGTCAAGAGTCACTAATTTCTGAGGAAACCAACACTGCATGAAAGAGGCATAAAACGCAACAACCAGAAGAATGAACACTGCTGCAAACAGCTGAGGGCGCAAAGAGGAATAAATTTTAAGAGTGTTGCAGTCAATATCTTCAGAGTGATAAAATACTGCCATCATAAAACTAGAATCAATGCTATGAAAAAGAATCAATAGATGGGCAGAACAGTGGCACTGTTGAAGAATAATCAGTGAGCTGAAAAATCCAGCTGTGGAATTCTTCCAGAACCCAGTGAAACAGAACAAAGAAATGAAGTATATAAAAGAGTTCTGGAGGACACATCTATACTCTATATTGGATATATTTATTAGATACATCTATATTGGATATATTCCAATATCCATGTAACAGAATTTCTTCAAAGACACAGAAAGAACAAAGCTGAACATGCATTGCAGTTATAGAAGAAAATTCCCAAGGATTGAACAGAGAAACAAATGTTCAGACTGCAAGGTCCCCAGAGAGCTAAGCAAGATGGATGAAAAAAGACCTATACTAAGAAAACCAAGGATAAAAAGAAAATCTTAAATTCTTCCAGAGAGGGGGGAAAAAAAAACAAGATTACCTACAGAAGAATGAGAGATTGACACAAGACTTTACTAAATCAACAATTCCAGATGCAAGAAAGAAAATGAAACAGTAACTTTCAAATCTTCCAGGAAAAACCATCTGAATTTAGACATTTCCCCCAAACTATGAATCCAACATGAGGATGAAATGATGACATTTTTATAAGCATAACAACTCAGAAAGTTTACCATTCAAAAACCATAAAGTTATTAGTGAATGAACTTTAGAATTCAACTGGAAGACCTGAAACAAAAATAGCCACAAAGAAGAATATGATATATAACTGCACACCATGTTTGAACTCATACTTAGCACTTTCTTTTGTGATTTCAAATTATATGCTTTCTTTATGAAATGAAAACTGGATCAAAGACATGAAGAAAAATAAACCAAAAAATACTGCATGTAAATTGAGTTACTAAATAAAATTAAACATATATGTAATTACATATATGTTTAAATAAAGTTAAACATATATGTAATTATAATAAATGTACATGGGCTAAATGCACTTTTTAAAAGCAGAGAGTTTTCCATATTTTGTTAGAGAAATTAAACTATGTATTCATATGAGACATACCTTTAAAAATAGAGAGATAGGGAAAGATTGTAACAACAACAAAGCAGGTGTGGCAAGATTAATATCAGATAGAAAAATCAGAGCAAGTCATGAATCTTTATGCACTTAACAACATAACTTTGAAAAATAGAAAGTAAACATTGATAGAAAGACAAAGTGACATTATGAAATCACAGTGCTAGTAAAAGACTTTGGTATATTTTTTTCAGAGAGCAAAAAAAAGCAAGTAAACGAACAAAAAAATAATCGTGCTATTTAAAATTTCTAAGTTTGATCTAATGGATATCCATGTAGAATTTTCTATTCAGCAGAGAATACATACACTTTTCAAACACTTTTGGAACATTCACCAAGGCTGATCAGACATTAAGATCAGAAAGAAAATTTCAACAAATTCCATAAAGCAGAACACATATAGGCTACATTCACCAACCACAATGCAGTATAATTAAAAACTGACAGACAGGTAGCCAGAAAAACAAAAACAAACAAAAAAACCAGATACCAACAAAACCAACTACCTATCTGGAAGTTAAAATACTCTTCTAAGGTAACTTCTGGGTTGAAGACCTCAAAATGGAAATGTCAAACTAGCAACAAATGAGAACGTGTCAGTTATTGAGCTTCAGTGTCTTAGCTCTAAACCCACCTTTTATCCTCTGCTTTGTGATACAGAATTCTGTAAGTCTATAAATCACTTTGTTTTGACAGCAGTTCCTTGATGGGCTCAGCCAGTGTGGGGCAGTAGAGGAAGGCTGCAGGCTGGAGAAGAGAGGGGACTTCCTCTTTTTCGTTTGCTTTCATCACCCCAGGCTCTTCACTCTGGCAGCAGCAGTTGGTTCTAGCCTCTACCTTTTTCACCCTGGCATGCACGGATCCTGTCTCACTGTGCTCCTTCAGAGGCAAAAGCCCCAACTGGGTAGTTAGCATCCTTTTCTCCAGGTCTGAATCCCAGCCCCGTAGGCCCCTCCTGCAGCTCCTGTGGCGCCAGCATCCTTAGAGTTGGAGTCCCATTTACACCAGGGTTTGTCTCTCCCAGCTTCTAGGTTCTGACGTCCCCAACCTCTCTTTGTTCCCCTAGACCCAGTGGATGCTGCTAGCTGCTTCCTGCAGTTATTGCCACTGTTACCTGAGATTCTTTTCTGCTGTCCGTTCTGTGTGCGGCACCCCTATCTCCTTTGATGATTCCTTTATCATTTCTGTGCACACAGGCTCACAAAGTACTTTACAGGCAGCATCTGTGCCTCTTTGTAATGTGTCCATAGAGTCAGAAGGGACTGGGCATTTTTGACCCCCAAGGGCAGCCATTAATCAATGACCATGGAATGACTAATGCCACAGTTTCCTTGCCCCGATCAGGACAGCTCTGAGAGATGAGACCGGCACTGTCTCTGCAGCTCCCAGGTGGGACTGTGACGCAGCGACTCTCCATGAACTCTGCTTGAGACCATGCCTTGCCTGCCCTCTTTCTCCTCCTGGTCCCACATCCCCAAATCCCCTTCCAGTTGTCCCCTGGAGCCTCTTCCTAGTAAACTACTTCCACACAAATTCTCCTTGTACGGTCTGCTTCCAGGAAACTCACATAAAACACTGTGAAAGTGATTTTCATATTACATTCTTTCTACTGAGATTGCTTGTGTTTCTGTTTTCCTGACTTGACTCTTGACTGATATGAAACATTACCTAGTCAAACCTGAAGGATAAGACCAAAGCCAAGTTTGGAGGCTAGGCCTTGCCTTTTGACTATAGCTTCACCTCCAAATGTCAAATGTGAACTCTTTGGACCTTGATACACAAGGAAGGCAAAGTTCCTTTTGGATCATTCTGGATCCAGACTGCTTGGGTTAATTTCCCAACTTCTCTGGGCCTCAGCTTCATTTATAAAGTGAATATAGTAATAGTTTTTATGATAATTATATGAGATAAGTGAAGTGCTTAGAACAGAACCTGGCATACCAGGAGCCATTATTTAAATATGTATCATTATTATTATTACTATCACTCCTCCCTATTAAAAGGAGTAGCTAAATTTCTGCTTAGACAGAGGTTGTCTCCCTGAAACTATACTTAAGAAAAGTGTTTAAAAACCTTAAGACTTGGCAAAGCTTTGGAAGATTATCGTTCTCACTCACCCTTTCAATGAGCTGCAGACATTCTGTCAGAGTGTTGTTAATTTTATTGGACAGTTCAAGTTGTGCTTTCTTTTCTTCCTCTTCTTTTTCCATACTCTTCCAGAATGAAATATTCATTTCCTCTATTATTTTCCTTTTTGTTTTAAGCTCCATAGGAGGCCGTTTATAGATTTTCCCCTTAGATTTCCGCCATTCTTCCAACTGTTTCCTGTTATACAATTAAAACAGGGAACAGGTTTAAGGTTTTTTTCTGGTACCTGGATAAGATTCTAACATACGATGAGCATAGATTAGCACTGCACACCTTCAACTGCAAAGTCGGGAGAATGTTTTGAAAACAATTTACTAATTGCTACGGAGGCACTGGTTGCTCCCACCCTTCAGAAGGTAGATGCCAGATGGAGTACTAGGATTACAACATGTGGTTAGCATCTCCATCTTCAAATTTCTTAACTTCCTGATTGTTATTCAGTCGCTAAGTCATGTCTGACTTTTTGCGACCCAGACTGCAGCATGCCAGGCTTCCGTGTCCTTCACTATCTCAATAATTCCCTGATTATTCTTTAATATTATTCCCTGAAAATTTTTATTTCACCTGTATGCTACTTCTGACAGTTGCTTTCTTAAGACATCCCTCCATCTTCACGATCACTAACTCAGCACTCCATTTCTCTTCTCATAAGCTCTGTATCTGCCACTCAACCAGATGTACCAAACCTATATTCTGCACTCAGTAGGGTCTTGGCCACTCAAAGCAACCCACTTGGCCCAGTTTCTTAAGCCTCTCCTCATGACACAGGACCCCTGCTTCCCCTAACAAGGGCAATAATTTCAGGGCTCTTTTCTTAGGTAGCTAGTCTCTGATGGCACCAAGTCCTAGGCTGCACCCTCCCCATACTGTTCCCACTCTGCACTCCTGCTTTGAGGCAGTCCACTCTTGGGGGTGGCACCAAAACACGAGGACCCAAGCATCTGAGTGTAGGCTCTTCTGCTTCTCTAAATCACAACTGCACTTTCATGACTCACAAATGTACATTTCAGCCCAGATCATTCCCTAGGGCCCCAAACTTTGTAAAACCCTCTGCCTAATTGATATCTGTTGTTTGATGTCTGGCAGGTATTTAAAATTTAATATCGTCCAAAACAAAGCTCTTTATTTTCATCTCTAAATCCTTTCCCAGAGCCTTCCCTACATTGGTAAATACTAAGCCCACTTACCCAGCTGCTAGGGCCTAAATCCAGGAGATGTCGTGAGTAGCCCCTTCTTTCCTCGCATCTGACACGTCATCGTGTGGTCAGTACTGCTTCTGTCCCCACTGCTACCATTGGTCCAGTGCACCATTACCGTCTGCCTGGAGTGCTGCAGCAAGCCTCCTAAGTCACCTCCTTGCTTCCACTCTAATCCTTTTCCAATTTATCCTGTGCACAGCTGCTGGTGATCTTTACAACATAAACCAGAGTCACTGCCAGGAACTTCTCATGGCTCTTGGTATAAAATTCAAAATGTTCTCCATGGCCAGAGCCGCAGAGCAATGTGCCCCCTGCCTACTCCAGACTCACGTCTCACCACTCTCCTGCTCACCCCCTGCCATCCAGGAGCCCTGGCTTCCTTCCAATCACCTGACCCAAACTCATTCCTGTCTCAGGGCCTTGTATTATCAATCTTTGGTCCTCTACTCAAATGATACCTCCTTGAAGAGGTAATTTTCTGTAATTAATCTTATTTAATCAATGTGTTGATTTTCTATTAATATCTTCTGCACTGGAATGCAAGGTCTGTGAAGATGGAAACCTTGGATGGCCTAGTGCCTAGCACGGTGTTTGGAACACAGTAAGTGTTTGATTGCTGTAAAATTCACCTTTTCTGGCACACAGTTCTGTGCGTGTCAACAAATGCATGAATATCATGTCACCATGATTACAATCAAGATATAACACCCTTAAAGATTCCCTGATGTTTCTTGGTGGTCAGCCATGCTACCCACGTCCAGCCTCCAGCAATCACGGATCTGTTTGCTGTCCTTATTTTGCTTTTGCCAGAAAATCAACAACTATTAACGCTCTTAGAATTTGCCTTTTCTAAAGTCAACTCATTCCCAGGACTTGAAAGCCATAGATTTGTTATTCTAGTACTTTCCATATACACACCAGAAAAAAACCGTTCCCTAAGAGTAGACTGCGACTGTGTGCACACCACTATATCTCTCAGTTCCTGACACATTGTAGGTGCTGAAGGAACACCACAGGAATGAGTGAAGATCTATTCCCTCTACAGACTCCTTCTCTTTTGGTCATCAACGCTGGCCAATTGTAATCAGACTATCTTATGATCCACTGTAGGTTATGTGGTCTAGACTGTGAGCTCCAGGGTAGGGACCCTGGCCTCCTCGTTCACCAGCTCCAGGTCTCTGCATTCAGTTTTCTCTCTGTTAAGACTTGTCTTTCTTCTGGTCACTGTCCTTTTTCAGCCCAGTTGTCACTGTTGAAAGTACCTCCCCCGATCTTTCTATCTAAAAAAGTCATCCCGGCCTCGCTCTCTCAATCACCTCACCCTGAATCAAGTTGTTTATTTTCTCTTTCTTCAGGGGGCAGAGAGCTTGTCAGTTGTGTTCAGGGCTGTATCAGAAAATAAATCCTGCCCTCACTTCACTCTGCTACACCTTTTAGCTACCATCGTATTTTATGTGGTCCTTTCGCCCTTGTCAGGAATCTCCTTATTTTCTACTCCAACCAAGTATACCGAGGTGCTTCTCCTGGGATGTTCACCACATCGTGAGAACATATATGGTCCTGTGCAGAAAGTGTATGAAGTCCTTTGGCTCAGTTTCAAGCATCACCTATGTTAATGCCTGAGGTCCTGATTTCTACCATCTGAACTCTATGTGAACTGCTTAATTCTCTCTGCTTCAGTTCACTTTCCAAAACTTGGCCTGCTCAGACTCATAGAAGTTGCCTGCTCCTTCTTCCCTGATAACCTTTCTGGCTTTACACACTAGTTGGCTTGATGAGGGATTACCATCTCTGCACTTCCTATCTATGCAAGTTCACTACTCTGGCTGCTCCCACCCTGCCTCTGTTCTGTCCCTGTGGGGCAGGCACTTCCTGCATGAATAATCTACCTCTGCAACCCCTACTTCTTGGTCAACTATTTTGCTTGAATTTCTTTAAAAAAAAATTAAAAGAAAACTAAAAAATAAATTATTTCAAGCATACAGAAGATTACAGAGTACAATCTCCACCCAGTTCTATCAAGTCTTAATATCTGCTTTGAATTTTTAAGAGTTATAGCTAAAAATTACCCAGGAGCCATTATTTATGACCCATTTCCTGACTTTAGCACTCCTGATAGTCAATTTGCCTAGCCATCTTAATTTGCAAAAGTATGGAATTAAAATAAAGTACCTTCGATCCTCTGCCGCGATCTTACATGGATTAGTTTGGGCCCCATTCGGGACTCCTCTTCCACTTAGGGCTGGGCCACCAGCTTGAGTCCGGGGAGCTGTCTTGTTTAGAAAACATTTCTGGGGAGGAGCGCTTTTGAACTTGGAGTCCAGAGTCCGCGCTCTTTGTTGACAACTGTTGTTGCATTTATTCCCAGTGGCTCCATTTGCTCTTATGCTAGGGGTGCTTGGAATGACCGAGTTAAAGCTGCCAACAGTCAAATTTGGCCTTTGGCTTATGGCTTTTGATTTCTGCAGTGCATATGATGTCTGAGGTCTACAACAAGCCTGAGTGGGTTTATGATCTTGCTTAATGTTTGGATGTCTGTGGTTACACCCTCCTTGAAGCACACTGGGGTGTGTACTGGGTTTGCTGTGTTTTACTTTCTGCTCAGTAACAGTGTATGACTGTAACTTAGCTTCATTTGGTCTTTCATACTTACTTCTATTAACCTTTATAGACTTTATGTCCTTAACCACTGTTTTCTTTGTGGCTTGAGTCCTATTAAGTGTCTGGACAAAGTGAGAAGGGAGGGTTTTGGGGGGTTTTCCCCCTGGTCTTATAAGGTCTGCTACTCTAGAGAGTTTCTGAGACTTCCCTGGTGGAACACTGATTTGTGTTTCTTCAACAAATGGTTTAATAACTCCCTCTTTCAGAGCAGCACTGTTCACTGAGCTTTTGTCCAAGACTTCTCTAGTAGAAGCCAAACTGCTTTTGGTTTGATTAGTTTGGGGCTTATTTATGGTCCAGGATTCAGGATTTGGCTTCCTTTCCGAGTTTGGTAAGTCTTGGGGCAAGTTCTCTTTATTCATCTCTTTTAGACAGCCACCCAGGGATTCATTTTCAACATGGGTATTGTCCACAGGGTCTGTACCTTTAGCAGTTCTTTGATCTGTTACCTGCTGCTTTGTAGTTTTCAGTTTCTGTATATTAAGTGATCCCATGGTTTTTCTTGGCTGTTTTCCATCAGTGGACGATCCAAATCCACGCAGCTGTTGACTATTGCCAGGAGGCTTACCGTTTGGGTTAGAAGAAACACTTTCTGAAGTGAGCCTTTTGCCTAGTTTTGGTGGCTCCAACTTTGGCCTCTGGGACCTGGTGATATTGGCAGGTCTGGATTGCAGTTTAATGCTGATGGATCTTGTAGTTTTGACAGGCAAGGCAACATGGTTGGTAACATCTTTTTTGGGTCCAATAGTCTAAAAATACAAATAAATTAAAGGTAAAAACATTAGTCCATTGTTTTTAAAGTAAAAAAAAAACCAACTAGTTATTTTGTTGATAACTTAAGAAAATTGACTTGACAAAACAAAGATTCACTAACAGATGACTTTTATAACTTGAGTTCCTATTAGAAATATATTAGAATTAATAGAATTCTAATAGAATTCTGCAGATCTGCAGTGAACACACAAAAATTGCTGTTTGACAAAATAAACAAGTACTTGCTGAGTGCTCACGGTATCCCAATGATGTATCCTTCCTGGAATTCCAGAAAGATACAAACATAATAAACTTATGTTAGGGTACCTCCTGAGTTCCTCCTCATACTTTCGTTTGTTTTTTTTGTTTTGGTTGTATTGAGAGGCAAGTGGGATCTTAGTTCCCTGACTAGGGATTGAACTCGTGTACCCAGCAGTGGAAGTGCTGAGTCTTAACCACTGGATCACCAGGGAAGTCCCTTCCTTGTACTTTGTATTGCTACACTAATTCTCTTAAAACAACACTGCCTTTGAAAGGTCAGAGTGTCACTCAAGGAACACTGTCTCATCCTGGAGATTAGTGGTATGGAGTGGTGGGAGATGCTGGCAGGCCTGACATACTGTGAGACAACTCTGAATAAGCATCAAATCTCAGTAGAAAGTGAGTCATATCTGTGAAGTTAGGACAGGGTTTTAAGGTTAGATTCTACATTATTCATAAGTAAATACTTCAGTCATGTGACTTAATTTTGGGTAAGAAAGGGAGGACTAGGTAGCAGAAAACTGAAAACTAGGGAGGGGTGTTTAGAATTAATATGGTAAAAAACAGAAACAGGCCACTGAGGATTCTACAGCATCCACACTGAAAGTGATTACTTAGAAGGGAGAATTTGTCAGAGATTTATTGACTATCTAGGGAAAGATATGTCAGTGCTAGAGCTACGACTTTCTGCTTTTGGTTTGGTTAAATGATGAATAATTACTATGTAAGTTTCGTGAATGTGTAACCAGACCCACTTGGCATTAAGGGCAAAGACTAATTTCTACTTACAGATTTAGAAGGTGGAGGATTTGGGCAATTATTCTTGGCTTTTAGGTAAGGCCTAAAAAAGATGAAATAAGATTAATTCTTAGTACAGAAGAATCAGCAAGGCTTGGGAATACAGTGATTAAAAATATTAAAAAATATTATGGTTATAATTTTAAATCATTAGCATTTCCATGTGGTAAAAAATTCAAAAATTAAAATTAATAAAAAGTCTCCTTATCAACCTTTCCTTAGTCCTATTATTCCACTCCTTGGTGACCATGACCACTCTTACCTATTTTTTTTCTGTGATCCTTTCATAGATGTCCTATACATAGATACAACATTCTAACAATATTAATAAAATATGTTTTCTTCATATCTGCATAGTCTTACTCATTTAAACATCATTCTCTGAACAATGCAATGTGCCAGTCACTAGAGATTCAATGCCAAATAAGTGCTTCTTTAAAACACATGTTTGTTTTCTATGAGTCTGTTTTGCAAATAAATTCATTTGTATTAAATCAGCTACACTTCAACTTAAAAAAACTTGCTTGTTTTTTAAGTGTCTTCAACTAGTTAATTTTTAGGTGAGGAAAGCGATATAAATAAAAGAACATAGAGGCACACATGAAAACTAGCTAGTGAGACAGAAAAATTAAAAAAAAAAAAAGAAAAGTAGAGGAGAATTTAGATTCAAACTTCACGGATCATAAACTGCCAAACAGGAACTTTGATCAGGACTTGATGTTTGTTTCTCTGGTCTTGGATGCACATCCCAGGAGGGCAGGGACTGCTTTGTTTTGGTAAGCACCTTATCTCTAGAACCAAGAGGGATTGATACATTATAGGTATTAAGTAAATTGTTGAATAAATGAATTAAGTTTATTTATTTAATCAAGGAAATCAAGTCAAGTAAAAACTCAAAGTAAAAGAAGGCAAGAATATACAATGGAGAAAAAGACAGCCTCTTTATTAAGTGGTACCAGGAAAACTGGACAACTACATGTAAAAGAATGAAATTAGAACACTTCCTAACACTACACACAAAAATAAACTCAAAGGGACTTCCTCGGCAGTCCATTGGTTAAAACTCTGCGCTTCCAATGCAGGGGGCATGAGTACGATTCTTGGTTGGGGGAACTAAGATCCCATATGCCATATGGCTCAGCCAAAAAAAGAAAAAAACTCAAATTGGATTAAAGATCTAAATTTAAGGCCAGAAACTAATAAACTTAGAGGAAAACACAGGCAGAATACTCTTTTACATAAATTTCAACAAGATCCTTTTTGACCCACCTCCTGAAGTAATGGAAATAAAAATAAACAAATGGGACCTAACTAACCTTAAAAGCTCTGGCACTGCAAGGGAAACTATAAACAAGATGAAAAACTCAAAGTAAAAAGAAGCTAAAACAAAGGCTGAAAGCTAACTTAGTTTGTAAAAATTTGTTTTCAACTAAAAATTTAGCAACACGTTGGGGAAAAAAACATATCAGTGCTAAGGTAAGCATGGTGACACCATTGAGATGACAAGATGTCAACAAAAGAGAAAAGTGAGGCCGTCATATTCTGTTCACCTCCACAGTCAGTGCTAAGAGGAATACCCAAGCACATTCTCAGGCTAGAGGATGGGGATGTGCAGTTTACAGTGGATGGATTATATAACTGGTTTTCATTTTAGAAAGCAGCACCAGGACCAGGACCATCCCTCTCCTAGCAAACAAAGCAGAGATGGGAGAAGCTTCCAGCATTGTAGGTGCTACTGTAGACCCTTCTCTCTCACCTTGGGAGACTCACAATAATACTGCTTTTAATCTTTGCCAACATTTTTATCACACCTGCACCAAAATGCCCTTTTTGAATAATCCTAGGATCCTAATGCAGTCTGAGCAGACTGCAAACAAAAGGGCTATGTTTTGGCAGAGCTTTAAATTGCCATTAGCAACCAGGGCAGCAGGACTTGCATAACTGTGGGAAATAGACTCACTTGGTGTTTTGGCACTTCAGTTTTCCCTTGGCTGCTAGGTACTCCTGCAGCTTTCTCTGCCGCTCTTCTGCAAAACAGGCAAGCAAACAACAGAATTTTAGCTCAAGATTTTAACAAGCTTACTTATATTCCAAAAGAAGGCACTTTTCTGTATTGACTTTGGTGTTGGACCATAATGTTTTAAAGTCCCTAGCCTTACAGACTTGCCTCCAGGTTCACATCAACATTGACAATAAAATTCATATGTCTCATTCTATGCTAAGCTCTTTACACTTACATTACTTCCTTTAATCTGCACAAAAATCCTGTAAGGTATTTTACAGTCTGAAATTTAAACATGGATAAATGCTATACAGGGAATTTCCTGGTGGCTCAAGCAGTAAAGAATCTGCCTGCCAGTGCAGGAGATCCTGGTTTGATCCCTGGGTCAGGAGGATCCCCTGGAGAAGGAAATGGCAACCCACTCCAGTATTCTTGCCTGGGAAATCCTATGGACAGAGGAGCCTGGCGGGCTACAGTCCATGGGGTGGCAAGAGTCCGACATGACTTAGCAATTAAACAACAACAACAAAATGGTATACAAAGCCAGATTTTGAAACCAGGTTTATTCAACCCAGAGCCCTTGCTCGTATCCACTGTTTTCAGCTACAACCTATCAAGCTTTGCATGAAGAAATGCTATTACTGGCCCACCTGAGCTGGTGAGTTCAGGGCTTTATTAATCCCTTCTGACAGGAATGATGATTTTTGCCCACAAACCCTTTCTTTTGGAACTAAGGACAAAATAGCTAGGCTGGAGGTTCATCACAAACATCTATCCATACAGTGACTTTCTTTCTAAGCAAGCCACCTGTGAGGGGATGAAAAGTTAATATTTCTCTCTTTGAGAAGTTTCATCCTGGTAGTGGTGATAAAAGCAGGTCAAAGAAAGAACTATGGGAGTCCAGAGGCAGGAACTGAGTGAGGGGAGCGGGTCATTGGAAAAGGCTAAAATTAAGATGGTTGTGGTGTGAAAAAGACCCTTGGGAGTCTCTTGGACATCAAGGAGGTCAAACCAGTCAATTCTAAGGGAAATCAACCCTGAATAATCACTGGAAGGACTGATGCTGAAGCTGAAGCTCCAATACTCTGGTCGCCTGTTGCAAAGAACCAACTCACTGGAAAAGACCCTGATGCTGGGAAAGATTAAAGGCAGGAGGAGAACGGGATGACAGAGGACCAGATGGCTGGATGGCAACATCGACTCAATAGACTTGGGTTTGAGCAAAGTCCAGGAGACAGTGAAGGACAGGGAAGCTTGGTGTGCTGCAGTCCATGGGGTCTCAAAGGGTCAGACATGCTTTATCGGCCAAACAAAAATAACAGCTGTGTTTTGATATCTGGTTCTGATCTTTCCCCAGGAGACAGCTGTGTTGAGAGGGCTGATGGAGCTGAGAGATGTGGCTGGAATCCCAGTTCTATGATGTCTAGCCAGTTAGCAAACCTTGCTGTTGCTGAGCAGGTAAAATGAGGCAGAAATGCCCATTTTTAAGGGCTGTTGTGTAAAATGCCTAGGGCAGTGCTTGGGCCCTGGAAACAATCAACAGGTGTTATTGCAGAAATTAACAAAACTGTGCATTTTGGAGCAGGTGACAGGTATCTGAGCAGGAATATTTAAAAAGTCAACAAAGGGCTCCAGACACATTTAGGAAAGTCAGGGAGCCCAGGACCTTCAGCATCGATGCAGATTTAACCCATCAGCCTCCAGGGCGCGTGTGTTGCAAGAAGACCTCCGCGTCTGGGTGAGACCCGCCTTGACAGCTGTCACAGCCCGCTCGGGCGGGCGGCGTTACCCCGAGGGCCACACCCCGGCTCTGCCTGAAGCCAAATCTAGGCCGCGAGAGCGCTCGGCTTTCCACTGGTTGTGCGATCTCGGGCAAGGACCCTCGGTTCTTTACCCAAACGAGGTGACAATGACAGCTTTTGGCAGAGCTGCTGCGGGACTCTTTGGGAAGGTGCCTGGAGGCGTGGCCCCGCGCACAGCCTCCCAGCCCCCCAGCCCCGTTTTCTCACCGAGGCCTGGAGCGTGGGCTTGGGTCAGCCCCCGCAGAACCAAAAACGCCCACGGGGAGACAGAGGCAGGCAGGCAAGCGATCGGGTCACTTCCGCTCACTCGGGGGCCTCCCTTCGTCCCCGCCCGTAAGACAGCTGCTGGAGGTCATACTCACCCGCGGCGGCGGAGAGTCCAGGCCGCACCATGATTCTCAAACGACAGTTTTTCTTCAAAGGCCGCGCCTGGAGAGAAAGCCGGAGCGCCGCGCTTGCGTCCGCTCTCATTGGCTCCCGTGGGTTTGAAACCTGCCAATCGGAAATAGGGGAGGGCGGGCCCAAAGGAAATAGAAGCGTTTCGGTTGGCTCTACCCTTCAAGCCCCACCCTGGGGCCATTTGATTGGAAGAATGTACAGGGAAAGGGCCGTTGGCGTTGAAGATGGCTGGTTGGGCGGGAGGCGGAACCCTCCCCACCCCTTTAAAGATGAGGTTTCTGGGTTGCTGTGGTTTCAGTTACGAGAAAGGTGGCCAGGACTGGCGACGGGGAGCTGCACCCGGGCCCCACAGACAAAGCTCCTCCTCCGCCGTTTCAGGTCCTTAGGTTCACATAAAAATAGTATAAAACCAAAATGATGAATTTGGCAGCTCCTCACGAGTATACTTCCTACTTTTTATGGATCTCTGAAGTTAAATGATCTTAGTTCTTAGTACAGCAGTTCCTGGGTGCTCAGTCGCTTAAGTCGTGTCTGACTCTTTGCGACCGTATGTGCTGTAGCCCGCCAGGCTTCACTGTCAATGAGATTCTGTAGGCAAGAATACTGGAGTGGGTTGCCATTTCCTCCTTCAGGGGATCGTCTCCACCCAGAGATCAAACCCGCGTCTCTTAGGTCTCCTGTTTGGCAGGATTCTTTGCTATTAGCGCCTTCTCTGGTGGCTCAGAGGTTAAAGCGTCTGCCCGCAATGCGGGAGACCTGGGTTCAATCCCTAGGTCGGGAAGATTCCTTGGAGAAGGAAATAGCAACCCACTCCAGTACCCTTGCCTGGAGAATCCCATGGGGCTACAGACCCCACCCACTCCAGTATTCTTGCCTGGAGAATCCCATGGACAGAGGAGCCTGGTGGGCTACAGTCCATGGGGTCGCAAAGAAGGGAAGTTATGACCAACCTAGATAACATATTCAAAAGCAGAGACATTACTTTGCCAACAAAGGTCCGTCTAGTCAAGGCTATGGTTTTTCCAGTGGTCATGTATGGATGTGAGAGTTGGACTGTGAAGAAAGCTGAGCCCCGAAGAATTGATGCTTTTGAACTGTGGTGTTGGAGAAGACTCTTGAGAGTCCCTTGGACTGCAAGGAGATCCAACCAGTCCCTTCTGAAGGAGATCAGCCCTGGGATTTCTTTGGAAGGAATGATGCTAAAGCTGAAACTCCAGTACTTTGGTCACCTCATGCGAAGAGTTGACTCATTGGAAAAGACTCTGATGCTGGGAGGGATTGGGGGCAGGAGGAGAAGGGGACGACAGAGGATGAGATGGCTGGATGGCATCATCGACTCGATGGACATGAGTTTGAGTAAACTCTGGGAGTTGGTGATGGACAGGGAGGCCTGGCGTGTTGCGATTCATGGGGTCGCAAAGAGTCGGACATGACTGAGTGACTGAACTGAACTGAAAAATTAATAAATAGGAACCCCCAGTAGATTAGGGAGACCAGCAGGGGGAGATGTCATATCCTGTGACCATAAGTAAATAAGTGAAAGTTGCTCAGTTAGTCTGACTCTTTGCGACCCCATGACCTGTAGCCTGCCAAGCTCCTCTGTCCATGGAATTCTCCAGGCGAGATACTGTGAACATAGCAAGCCCCATAATAAGAAGAAAGACTCCTTTTCCCTGACAAAGACTTGCCAGTGAAAAGCCAGGGACTCAGTTTATTACAATCCCCTTTCCCCAACTTTCTCCCCTCTTTATAGAGCATTTTTCTTCACTTGACTTGAATGCGGTGGCTTGCTGTGGTTGCAGACCTCAAATTGCAATTTATGTAATTCTTTATACTGAAGTTGTTTCAAAGTTTAATGAACAAATTATCAACTGCATGCAGTATTTTCCTTGCATTAGTTTCTACAATTAAAAAAAATAGTGTTAAAACTTCTGTTTATAAAAAAAAGAGACATATTTCCTTCTGAATGAAGTCAGCATCCTGTCAGTAAGGAAGAAGGGGAGATGGTGATTGTGTGGACTACTAACAGTGTTCATCATATTCTTCTCTCTCTGATGTCACTTTTAAGATTTTACCTACTATAAACCTACTGACATCTTCCAAATCTGTATCTAGTTCTAACTTCTCTTGAGTTCCAGACACATCATCATCTGCACATTTTACATGGGTGTCCTGCCATTAGCTAAAATCATGTATCTAAAATGGTACTCATTATGTTTTATCCTGGAGCTTAGCACTCCATGCGTGCTCAGTTGTTCACTTGTGTCCAACCCTTATGACCCCATGAATTGCAGCCTGCCAGGCTCCTCTGTCCATGGGATTCTCCAGGCAAGAATGCTGGAGTGGGTTTCTATTTCTTCCTCCTGGGGATCTTCCCCATCCAGGGATCGAATTCATGTGTCCTGCATCTCCCAGATTGGCAGGTGGTTCTTTACCACTAAGCCACCTGGGAAGTATTTCCACCAAAAATACTGATTAAGACACCACTGCTCACCCACTACACTCAGTGCCCACAACCCTGCATCAGGCCACCGCCGACCCATGCCTCCGTAAGAGACTCCTGAATACACATGGGCAAGTCTGGGTCAGTCTCTTTTGGGTCACAGCTCCTTTCACACAAGGTTCTGTTTGTGCCCTCCAAGAGTCTTCTCCAGTCTTGTGTAAGTTCTGGTGACTCTATTGTGGTGTTAATGGCAACCTCTTCCAAGAGGGCTTATGCCATACCCAGGTCTGCTTTACCCAGAGCCCCTGCCCCTGTTGTAGTTCACTGCTGACCTGTACCTCTGCAGGAGACACTCAAACACAGTTCTGTCTCAGTCTCTGTGGGGTCTCTGGGTCCTGGTGTGCACAAGGTGTTTTTGAGCCCTCTTAGCATCTCTTGGACGTGGGGTAGCTCCTCTCGGCCATGCTTCTGCGAGGTCCGTCACAGCTGGCATGCTTCTGCCATGTGGTCCATCGCAGCCAGCGTCAGTTTTCATTCCAATCCCAAAGAAAGGCAGTGCCAAAGAACGGTCAAACTACCACACAACTGCACTCATCTCACCCACTAGTAAAGTAATTCTCAAAATTCTCCAAGCCAGGCTTCAGCAATACGTGAACCGTGAACTTCCAGATGTTCAAGCTGGTTTTAGAAAAGGCAGAGGAACCAGAGATCAAATTGCCAACATCCACTTGATCATCGAAAATGCAAGAGAGTTCCGGAAAAACATCTATTTCTGCTTTATTGACTATGCCAAAGCCTTTGACTGTGTGGATCACAATAAACTGTGGAAAATTCTGAATGAGATGGGAATACCAGACCACCTGACCGGCCTCTTGAGAAACCTATATGCAGGTCAGGAAGCAACAGTTAGAAATGGACATGGAACAACAGATTGGTTCCAAATAGGAAAAGGAGTACGTCAAGGCTGTATATTGTCACCCTGCTTATTTAACTTCTATGCAGAGTACATCATGAGAAACGCTGGGCTGAAAGAAGCACAAGCTGGGATCAAGATTGCTGGGAGAAATACCAATAACCTCAGATATGCAGATGACACCACCCTTATGGCAGAAAGTGAAGAGGAACTCAAAAGCCTCTTGATGAAAGTGAAAGTGGAGAGTGAAAAAGTTGGCTTAAAGCTCAACATTCAGAAAACTAAGATCATGGCATCTGGTCCCATCACTTCCTGGGAAATGGATGGGGAAACAGTGGAAACAGTGTCAGACTTTATTTTTCTGGGCTCCAAAATCACTGCAGATGGTGACTGCAGCCATGAAATTAAAAGACGCTTACTCCTTGGAAGGAAAGTTATGACCAACCTAGATAGCATATTCAAAAGCAGAGACATTACTTTGCCAACAAAGGTCCATCTAGTCAAGGCTATGGTTTTTCCAGTAGTCATGTATGGATGTGAGAGTTGGACTGTGAAGAAAGCTGAGCGCCGAAGAATTGATGCTTTTGAACTGTGGTGTTGGAGAAGACTCTTGAGAGTCCCTTGGACTGCAAGGAGATCCAACCAGTCCATTCTAAAGGAGATCAGTCCTGGGTGTTCATTGGAAGGAATGATGCTAAAGCTGAAACTCCAGTACTTTGGCCACCTCATGTGAAGAGTTGACTCACTGGAAAAGTCTGATGCTGGGAGGGATTGGGGGCAGGAGGAGAAGGGGATGACAGAGGATGAGATGCTGGATGGCATCACTGACTCGATGCACATGAGTTTGGGTGAACTCTGGGAGTTGATGATGGACAGGGAGGCCTGGGGTGCTGCAATTCATAGGGTCGCAAAGAGTTGGACACAACTGAGCAACTGAACTGAACTAAGCATCTCTGGTGGGTGTGGGATTTGATTCTAAACGTGACTTTGCCCTTCCTACAGTCTTGCTGGGGCTTCTTTGTGCTTGGACATGGGGTATTTCCTCAAAGTCGCTCCAGCGCCCTGCAGCCGCTGCTCCAGTGCTGCGCAGCTGCCACTCCAGTGTAGCAATGTGTGCATGGGACCTTTTGAAGGAGGTCGCCATTATCTTCATTACCTCCATCACAGTTTGGCCCCAGGTGGATGAAAGGAAGGGAACACAGCCCCACCAATCAACAGAAAATTGGATTAGAGATTTACTGAGCATCCCTCCCCATCAGGACAAAACCCAGTTTCCCCCTCAGTAAGTCTCCACCATCAGCAAGCTTCCATAAGCCTTATATCCTTCCCCATCAGAGGGAAGACAGACTGAAAACCACAGTCACAGAAAACTAACCAATCTAATCACATGGACCATATCCTTGTCTAACTCAATGAAACTATAAGCCATGCTGTGTAGGGCCACCCAAGATGGTCGGCTCATGGTGGAGAGCTCTGACAAAATGTGGTTCACTGGAGAAGGGAATGGCAAATCACTTCAGTATTCTTGCCTTGAGAACGCCATGAACTGTATGAAAAGGCAAAAAGATAGGACACTGAAAGATAAACTCCCCAGGTTGGTAGGTGCCCAATATGCTACTGGAGATCAGTGAAGAAACAACCCCAGAAAGAATGAAGAGATGGAGCCAAAGCAACAACAACACCCAGCTGTGGATGTGACTGGTGATGGAAGTAAAGTCCGATGCTATAAAGAGCAATATTGCATAGGAACCTGGAATGTTAGGTCCATGAATCAAGGCAAATTGGAAGTGGTCAAACAGGAGATGGCAAGAGTGAATGTTGACATTTTAGGAATCAGCGAACTAAAATGGACTGGACTGTGTGACTTTAACTCAGATGCCCATTACATCTACTACTGTGTGCAAGAATCTCTTAGAAGAAATGGAGTAGTCATCATAGTCAACAAAAGGGTCTGAAATGCAGTACTTGGATGCAATCTCAAAAACAACAGAATGATCTCTGTTTGTTTCCAAGGCAAACCATTCAATATCACAGTAATCCAAGTCTATTCCCTGACCAGTAATGCTGAAGAACCTGAAACTGAATGCTTCTATGAAGAACTTTAAGACCTTCTAGAACTAACACCCAAAAAAGATGTCCTTTTCATTGTAGGGGACTGGCATGCAAAAGTAGGAAGTCAAGAGATACCTGGAGTAAAGGCAAATTTGGCCTTGGAGTACAGAATGAAGCAGGGAAAGGCTAATAGAGTTTTGCTAAGAGAATGCACTGGTCATAGCAAACACCCTCTTCCAACAACACAAGAAAAGACTCTACTCATGACATCATCAGATGGTCAGTACTGAAATCAGATTTATTATACTCTTGCAGCCAAAGATGGAGAAGTTCTATACAGTCAGCAAAAACAAGACTGGGAGCTGACTGTGGCTCAGATCATGAACTCCTTATTGCCAAATTCAGATTTAAATTGAAGAAAGTAGGGAAAACCACCAGAGCATTCAGGTATGACCTAAATCAAATCCCTTATGATTAAACAGTGGAAGTGAGAAATAGATTTAAGGGATTAGATCTGATAGACAGAGTGCCTGAAGAACTATGGAGAGAAGTTCATGACACTGTACAGGAGGCAGTGAGTGATTAAGACCATCCGCAAGAAAAAGAAATGTAAAAAGGCAAAACGGTTGTCTGAGGAGCCTTACAAATAGCTGAGAAAAGAAGAGAAGCCAAAAGCAAAGGAGAAAAGGAAAGATATACCCATTTGAGTGCAGAGTTCCAAAGAATAGCAAGGAGAGATAAGAAAGCCTTCCTCAGTGATCAATGCAAAGAAATAGAGGAAAACAATAGAATGGGAAGGACTAGAGATCTCTTCAAGAAAATTAGAGATACCAAGGGAACATTTCATGCAAAGATGGGCACAATAAAGGACAGAAATGGTATGGACCTAACAGAAGCAGAAGATATTAAGAAGAGGTGGCAAGAATACACAAAAGAACCATACAAAAAGATAATCAGGATGGTGTGATCACTTACCTAGAGCCAGACATCCTGTAATGAGAAGTCAAGTGGGCCTTAGGAAGCATCATTACAAACAAAGCTAGTGAAGGTGATGAAATTCCAGTTGAGCTCTTTCAAATACTAAAAGATGATGCTGTGAAAGTGCTGCAATCAATATGTCAGTAAATTTGGAAAACTCAGCAGTGGCCACAGGACTGGAAAAGGTCAGTTTTCATTCCAATCCCAAAGAAAGGCAGTGCCAAAGAATGCTCAAACTACTGCACAATTGCACTCATCTCACATGCTAGCAAAGTAGTGCTCAAAATTCTCCACGCCAGGCTTCAACAGTATGTAAACTGTGAACTTCCAGATGTTCAAGCTGGATTTAGAAAAGGCAGAGGAACCAGAGATCAAATTGCCAACATCTCTTGGATCATCGAAAAAGCAAGAGTGTTCCAGAAAAACATCTACTTCTGCTTTATTGACTATGCCAAAACCTTTGACTGTGTGGATCACAACAAACTGTGGAAAATTCTTAAAGAGATGGGAATACCAGACTACCTGACCTGTCTCCTGAGAAATCTGTATGCAGGTCAGGAAGCAACAGTTAGAACTGGACATGGAACAGACTGTTCCAAATCAGGAAAGGAGTATGTCAAGCCTGTATATTGTCACCCTGCTTATTTAACTTGTATGCAGAGTACATCATGAGAAATGCTGGGCTGGATGAAGCACAAGCTGGAATCAAGATTGCTGGGAGAAATATCAATAACCTCAGATATGCAGATGACACCACCCTTATGGCAGAAAGTGAAGAACTAAAGAGCCTCTTGATGAAAGAGGAGAATGAAAAAGTTGGCTTAAAGCTCAACACTCAGAAGACTAAGATCATTGCATCTGGTCCCATCACTGCATGGCAAATAGATGGGGAAACAATGGAAACAGTGAGAGACTTTATTTTTTGGAGCTCCAAAATCACTGCAGATGGTGACTGCAGCCATGAAGTTAAAAGATGCTTGCTCCTTGGAAGAAAAGTTATGACCAACCTAGATAGCATATTCAAAAGCAGAGACATTACTTTGCCAACAAAGTTCCGTCTAGTCAAAGCTTTGGTTTTTCCAGTTGTCATATATGGATGTGAGAGTTGGACTGTGAAGAAAGCTGAGCCCCGAAGAATTGATGCTTTTGAACTGTGGTGTTGGAGAAGACTCTTGAGAGTCCCTTGGACTGCAAGGAGATCCAACTAGTCCACCCTAAAGGAAATCAGTCCTGAATATTCACTGGAAGGACTGATGTTGAAGCAGAAACTCCAACACTTTGGCCACCTGATGCGAAGAGGTGACTCATTTGAAAAGACCCTGATGCTGAGAAAGATTGAAGGCAGGAGGAGAAGGGGATGATAGAGGATGAGATGGTTGGATGGCATCACCAACTCAATGGACATGAGTTTAAGTAAACTCCGGGAGTTAGTGATGGACGGGGAAGCCTGGTGTGCTGCAGTCATGGGGTCGCAAAGAGTCGGACATGACTGAGTGACTGAACTGAACTGAACTGAGCTCACCCACTCTGCAATAGCGGGAAACTGCGAATCATCTTGAACTACTCCTTTCCCATTAATTCCCACATCTAATTCCAAGATCTCTTGATTTCAACTTTTTCCAACTCAACATACTTTGTATTCATGCTTTCCAAAAGGATTCATTAGTCTTTAATGTGGTTCTGAATGTGTGAATTTGTATAAACACATGAACACACATGCTGCGTTTAATACAAGTTTTAAATGAACCAGGGAATATTATCATTCCTAATGCCATTTATGCATACTGATAAGCTAAAAAAGAGGAGAGAAAAAGCATAAAATCTGGGTTTAGTTTTGTAAAGTAATACTAATTATAGTTATTTTTATGAGTTCTTATCATTTGTTCCTAATTATACCATGAAGTAAACTAATGGTTAAAATGTGCCAGATTTATTTTTTTAAGCTTTATTCAATTATGATTGATAATAATGTGTCAGTTCTCATTGTTGATGGTAATGTAACACTACGATTGGATCATAACTTTTAGAACCTAGAAGGAACATTGCTTATGTTCCAGAAACGAAAGTTTAGATAACGCTTGTTTCATGGTTGCTAAAGTTAAGTTCATCCCATTTTAGCTAGTAGGATTTGATAACAGATGAAACTGAGTAACACAAAAATGCCAAATCAAGTTTAAAGGCAGAGGAGTGAAAGATTTTGGCCAATTACCATCTCAGACAAACAAGGCAATTAATATAAATTTATTATCATAATCACAGGGCTCCCAGGTACTGGAATACAGAAGTTCATGACAATGGAAAAGGCACTTTGAACCAAAGTGCGTTAGTACCTCGGACTTACTCAGCCTAGAAAACACTGTCTACTATTATTGAAGATACCTGGTCATACTCAGAGATTGCAAGGAATTGCCATAAATATAATAATATGTTATAAATAATAATATCTTAGAAATAATGCTTATAAATATATATGCATATAAATAATAACTTGAAATAACATTTCATGCTTTGCATTTTTCTTGAGGCTCAGCTTCAAGAAAAATTTTACTTAAATGAACTCATTGGCATAAAATACTGTTGAGGTAG
Organism: Bos grunniens; assembly: GCF_055505025.1. Lineage (NCBI taxonomy): Eukaryota > Metazoa > Chordata > Mammalia > Artiodactyla > Bovidae > Bos > Bos grunniens. Next base: position 61,294,369 of record NC_141175.1, on the reverse strand, counting down.
GAGGGCTATAGTCATCATTACCTTGATTTTGAAGATGGTCAAACTGAGACCCCGGAGAAGGCAATGGCACCCCACTCCAGTACTCTTGCCTGGAAAATCCCATGGACAGAGGAGCCTGGTAGGCTGCAGTCCATGGGGTCGCTAAGAGTCGGACATGACTGAGCGACTTCACTTTCACTTTTCACTTCATGCATTGGAGAAGGAAATGACAACCCACTCCAGTGTTCTTGCCTGGAGAATCCCAGGGACTGCGGAGCCTGGTGGGCTGCCATCTATGGGGTCGCACAGAGTTGGACATGACTGAAGTGACTTAGCAGCAGCAGCAGCAGCAGCAAACTGAGACCCCAGAAACTTATAGTATTTGATAAAGGGTCCATCAGTGGCTTAAAAGTAGAAGCTGAGCAGTTGGAATGAAATTGTGTGTCCACGGCTTATTCCAACTGCTGTCATGGGTATTAGTATTCTTATGCCTTAGTTTACTCATCTATAATATGGAAAGAACCTTTTGTAGCCACAGATAGTAGCCTCAGTCCTCCCAAGATTATTGTGCAGAATAATAATTAAATTGATTGGTAGTTTGCAAAGTATAGGGTGTTCTTTAAATAACAAGCAACATTATATGTTAGTGTTGGACTTTGTGTTCTCTCTTACAAAGAGAGTAAACATTCATTTAGAATTACAAAAGCTCAGCACATGCTCAGCGAGTGACTAACACTGAAGGGCTCGACTCCTTCATGTACATAGTACATACGGATGGTCACCACTTTACAAGTAAGTAGAGTGCACAGTCAAGGCTATTTTTCCAATATCTGAAAGTCAGTGATCGAGGGCGGCCCACTTGCCATATGCACCAATTTTTCTTGCTTTGTGGCAATAAACAACTTTGGATGGGCAACTGATTTGAAGTAGTCCATAGAGCCATGCTTTTCCCAGAAGAAGAGGAGGTTGGTCTCATCTTTGATGATTTTGGGTGTCTCAGGCATCTCCTAGGATACAGAGAACAAAGATCTGTTAGAGAACAAGAAGATGCTAAAAAAAGAAGTGACCTCAATCCTTTGGCATTTGGCCTTCGTGAGAAACACAGCACTTTAGGACTATGACTACGTAACATGATGATACAAGTTCTTCATTTGTTCATTCCAAAAGCGTTCATTACATGCCTATTAGATGTATGGCCCCATCTATTCATAATAATTAATTTCCTTAGTTAAGTGGAGAGAAATCCAATTTCATCATGCAGATTGCCAAGTACACTAGTGTCTCGTTGTATCCTGGCAGGTAGGGTGAAACATCGCCTCTAAAACGGGCATAAAGCATTATCAAATTAGTGCTCAAATCTGAGCACTAATGACTCTAAGCCCTGAAAACCTTTTGACCTCTAAATGTCCAAAGCATACTTTGGGAAAATAATTTAGAATTCAGACATGTTTATCTCTGTATTTAAGTCAACAATTGAAAGTAAAAAAAAAAAAAAACCCACCTCAACACACACAACTTCCCAGGCATATCAGCAGTCCTTTGATATGCAATCCTTTGAAAGGCAATCCTTTCAAGACAATTTTTTGACAGTTGTAATCTCTTTAGATCATACTCCTCTTGTGAGTATGAGAAAAGTCTAAAAGTGCTTTCATGGAAAAACAAAATTCAAATTCTAACTTGAGATGCTTCTCTGTTCTTTTAATCTAAAAGAACTAAACATCCTTTTGAGGTTTCCCTGGGGTTTTCAATGTCAACAAGGATTTTGTTTTCCAAACCTATTTTTCTCCTGTTTTTTCCCCCCATCTCAGTAAATGGAATCTCCCCTCTTCCTTCTGTTGGTTCAATTTCCCAAATATAACCAGATTCTGTCTCCTTCTTTTCACTTGTCTCACAATTCTCCTCACTCACCCCAACTGTTATTACAGCATCCTAATTGGACTCTATTGCCTCCTTTCTATTCTATTCTCCAAGTTAGAAAAAATATACAAAAACAGGACACTTCTCAGTTTGAATTCCTTTCCTCTACTTATCTTTCCTCTTTTGCAGAGTACCCTAGCTTCCAGATCCTTGGGTGTTCCTTCTGATCTTTAAAACTCGCCTGTAACCTCTTGAAGGTCTAGGGCTAGGCGCACTCAGACCTCTCTATTTGGAATGCTCGCCCCATCACCCCTTTGATGGTATACTCCTTTCTATTGACAGCTCTCATCTCACAGGGAGCTCTGTCTAAACAGTACGGTCCTATTTTCTCTCTCAGCACACTGTTCATTGGCTTTACAGCATCTTGCCCTTTTTTTTGCTGGTCATTTGGCTCATCTACTGTCTGTGTCCCTTGGAAGATTGAGTTCTATAAGACTTTGGCTCACTACTGTCTACTGAGCTGTTTGACACTCTGCTTGAAAACCGGAAGGCTCTCAATAAACAACGTTTGTTGAATGAATTCACGATTGAAGCTACTGCCCTACTCTGTAGACATCACTTTCATCTCACTTGATCCAGGAAAGAAACACATGCACCCACATAAATCCTAGTTAGGGAGGGACTGGGTGGTGAATTATACATTTAGTGAATAAGAGTCATCTACTAGTCAGTGGAGAAACATTTGGCTGTAGTGGGCATGTGTTTATGTCTTTATGTTCGGACGGGAAGGTGGTAGTGGAGATGAGGCTGATGACACAGAAAAATGGCACCGATGAAGAGAGGGAGGAGGTGGAGTCAGAAGGCCAGGGTTCGGGGCTTGGCTCACAGCTTTTTGCTTCGACAGGTGATTCATCCTCCCTAATCTCAGTGGCTTACTGAATTTCTTAGAGGCAGACTCCATTGTCCTAACGCCTACTATCACGTAGGTCAGGTAAGTGTCAGTAGAGCTCAAAGAGGGATGGAATAAATAGATGCCCAGGAATGGGAGGTGAATAAGGATCAGGCAGGGAAAAGAGCAAGAAGAAGGCAATTTCCCTTTTATGTACTTTGCCACTGCCATCTTGCTCCATCTTGCTGTCTCACAGATCCTGCCTAGAACTGCCTCTGGGGATAGTGGGTCAGAAGTAGGATGGGAAGGTAGGTAGGCAGGTGAAACTGTGGTAGGAAGGAAAGAACTGGGTCATCCTGCTATGGGTGTCTGCCTCTTGGGATCATCTACAAATGCATGGGCTGTAAATGAAGGTAAATTGGAGACTGGGAACAACTGACCTTTAGCAAGACGGGTTCGTCTTCATTTTGAGCACTCACAAACAGTTGAGTTTTTGAGATTCTTAGAGTCACAGGAAGCTGAGAATCCTCTTCTGATACATAAGCAACCATGTCAAATTTCACTGGCAAAGAGAAAAGCCAAAAAAGAAAGTAAATCCATTGTATTTGTATAAAATCAAGTGTTCATGAAGATGCTGTGTGTGTGTGTGTGTGTGTGTGTGTAGTTATGTCCCCAACTATGATGTAAGTACCTGAAGCTCAGAAATGGAATTTATATTGATACATCTTTGTATCCCTCACAATGTCTGCCATATTCACTAGGCAAGTAAATACCTAATGACTTTAGAATTTTCTATGTTGAACGAATGTTTGTGGGTGGAGTATTATTGAATCTCTTATAATTATGTTAATGGGATAAGACCCTGGAATTTGTGAAGTCATGAGTAAAATGGGGAGATTTAGGGAAGCTGATCCATTCATATGTTGCTAAGAATAGTGAAAAGCAGTTCAGCTTTCCTTAGAAAGCAATGCTTAATAAGAGCTGTAAAATTATTTATGCCTAGAAATCCAGCATTTGGAATATGCTCCAAAGAAATATCCTCATAGGAAAAGAAATAATTTATACAAAGACATGTGCAACTGAATTATTTAGAGGAAACCCTGGACACCTGCATAGCAACATGACTGAATATCCTAGTGCCATTAAAAATGGCAAATAACATATACTCTGTCCATATATGGGCAAATTATGTGAAATAATATCAAATAGGAAAACAATTTATTTTGTAGAACACAAGATAATTTGTGAATGTCATAGAGTTGAAAGCATGTTAGCTGAAATATACCCAATCAGAAACAGCCCTGCTTGTTAGCACAGAGTAACCTCTTTTGATCTCTGGAAATCATATTGTTTACTGATGACATGTCCTTAAGCTAAAAATATGTGCAACATGGAAGCTGGCTCGGTGTAACAAAATTTCTTGGATCCTAAATTTCATTCTTCAGAACACATGCAAATCTTCCTGTTTTTTTTTTTTTCCTTTAAAATTATTGGGTGCTTTGCATCACAATTATGTTATCAAAGATAAGGATTCTTTCTAGTTTGGTGTTATTAGGAAGTTTGATCAGCAGGCTCCTCATTGGCTTCTGAGTAAATTTGGGTAAGTCATTATATATTTCTGAGACTCAGTTTCCTTACCTTTAAAATCTGAGGATAAGAGTGTCTCAGAGAACCAAGGGAGATAATACCTCAGAAAGCTTTTTACTGCACTTAGTGCTTTCAGAGCTAGGACACTTGTTAAAGCTTTCAGATTTGGCTGAAGTTTCTGGCCTAACCCAGAAGTTTTTTTTTTTTTTTAAACCGGGGGTGAAGTGCTTCATGTGCAAAGCCAGGAATCTAGAAAGGTTTATTCTTTAAAAGCAGAAAGCTTAAAAGAAATGCAGAAATAAAAAGGTGAGAAGAGGGCTTCCCTGGTGGCTCAATGGTAAAAGAATCCGCCTGTGAATGTGAGAGACAAGGGTTTGATCCCTGGTCCGGGAAGATCTCACATGTGGTGGACAACTATTTAGCCACTGCTTGAGAGCCCAGGAACCACAACTACTGAGCCCTTGTGCTACGACTGCTGAAGGCTGAGTCCCCCATAACCCCATGCTCTCCAACAAGAGAAGCTACCATAATGAGAAGCCAGAGCACTGCAGCTAGAGAGTAGGCCCTGCTCCCCACAACTAGAGAAAAGCTCTTGCAGCAATGAAGACCCAGCACAGCCAAAAATAAATACATTAAAAAAATCATTTTTTTTTTTAAAGATGGGGAGATGACAGAATTGTCCATTTACCTGCCTCCTCCAGATTATTTAATGTAGTAGCCGTCAGGTATGGACCTGACATATCTCGAATTATACTTTGATTGAGGGCGTCGTTCAGGATGCATTCCTGGCGGATGACTCTCATAAAGTTGTATTTCACGTTACTCTGGAAGCTGTAATGTGCTGATCTGGGCTTGATGATTTCTAAAACCATTATCACAAGCTTAGATTAATGTCCAAGTACAAACACAGATGATGTATCTTCTCTAATACAAGCATACAAAGTAGTTATTGAAGGCACCTGAAGAATATCCCAAGGGAGGTGAGGAAATTGACATAGAAGTGAAATCACCCTATCAGCGGAATTATTTCAGGATTACCCCTGTGGTTGCTGCTGCTGCTGCTGCTAAGTTGCTTCAGTAGTTTCCGACTCTGTGCGACCCCAGAGATGGAAGCCCACCAGGCTCCCCTGTGGTTACTTATCTCTAAAAACTTTGATTCTTCCGGCAATGGTGGGTTTTTTTTTTAAGAGATCACATGTACAACTTTTTTGGTTGTTTGAAGGTTTGGAAGTAACTGGGAAGACTCCTTGTATTCTTCAACTACATTTTCAAATGAATGCACCCTGAGAAAAGAATCCACTAAAAATTTTATATGTCACTGAGGTGCCAGTATAAATGTCTGCCATCTTTTTGCTTTAAAAAAGTTTTTTTTTTTTTTCTATCTACCACCTTTCTGAACGGTGGTATGTTTCAAAGCTTTACAAATCTTCATGGCTCTGAATAATTTTACTTCCAGGAATCTTTTATCACTGAGGAAATATATGATGACAGAAATCAAGATTTATTACAGAAAAGACTGTAAGGAAAGTAATGTAGTGCTAGCAGTGGTAAACTCTGTGGGGTAGTGTAAGTAATTTTATTTTTTTTCCTTGTATTTTCTAGGTGAACACGTGTGATCAACTGTTACTTTAAAAATATTAGATTTATAATTCACGAAGAGGCTTGTACAGAAGAGGCATGGGAGAAAACTCATGACATCTATAGTCAGGTAGAAGTGATATGATTTGATGCTCTACCCTTACACACTGTGAGATTTTGGGCAGGTCACTATCTCACTGAGCTTAGTTTCCTCACATATAAAATGAGAATGCAGGGTTGTCTGAAGGTTAGAGATAATGCAATCATTAATAAGTTAGTAGTGTTTGTAGTATTAGCAAAAGTAATAATAACAATAATAGCGAACATTTATTAGGTATTTTCTATGTGCCAGGCATTATTTTCGTTCAGAAGCTAGCAAGTGTTGACTCATTTAATCTTCACAACAAGTAGGGGCTTGGATTAACTCCATTTACAGTAGAGGAGACCGAAGAACAGAAAGGTTAAGTAACTTGCCCAAGACATAACTAGTATGTGGGACAGCATAACTTGTAAGTGGTCACTCACTAACGGTATATAATTACTTTCTGCCAACAGGCTAGAAGTCACATGACTTAATCATATGGCCACCAAGTAAGCCTGTGAGCACATATGCTAAGCTCAAGTACCTACTGCTCTCTGCCCTTTGCAGAAGGATAAAAATTAATTTTATTTCTTATAATTATCAAATGGGTGGTTGCCCTCTTGTTACTCTGATTTTAGGTTTTATTTTCCCCTGTACTCTGCTGTCTGCATTTTCTTGAAAACAGAAAACAAGGATATTATTGTGTTTGACCCCTTACCTTCTTCTGTGTTATTGGCAATGGCTTCCAGGTCATCATCGGTGATGAACTGATTTAAACTCAACCGTCTCTTCTTCAGAATCTTCCCACTGGCTGCCACCATCACCACATTCTCCTTGAAGCTAAGCTTGGATGTCTTAGAGGTTTCCGAGGTATCCAGGGACATAAACTTATTCATCTGGTCCTCACGAAGTGGCTCATAGCTTGCATCATAGAAGGACTTCTGCGATGAAGGAAAATAGAAACTAAGAGGCCAGTGAACAAGACTCCTTTACAGTAGGAGTTTTATTCAACAGTCTCAGAGAGAAGAGTGGCCATTTTGGCCTTGGCAACCCACGTTTCATTGGACTTTCTCTCCCCCCACTCTCCTTCCCCCTTTCCTCTGTATCCCTCCCCTTTCCCCTTTTCCTCCCACCTCTCCTTTTAGGATTTCCCTCAAAGGATGTGATCTTGGCAAGGTTTTTTGTTATCCCTCTTCAGACTCAAAAATGAGACCTTGTTATACTTAGTGAAGTAAGTCAGAGAAAGACAAATACTGTATGTTATCACTTACATGTAGAATCTAAAAAATAATACATGGCTTCCCTGGTGGCTCAGTGGTAAAGAATCCCCCTAACAAGGCTCACTTCCACAGGAAGCTCTGTGGAGCAATTAAGCCCCTATGCCACAACTGTTGAGCCTGTGCTCTAGTGCTCGGGAACCACAACTACTGAGCTCACACGCCGCGGCTACTGAAGCCCATGCGCCCTAGGGCCCACGCTCTGCAGCAGGAGAAGCCACCCCATGGAGAAGCCCGAGCACTGCAACAAAGAGTTGCCACTGCTTGCTGCAACTAGAAAAAAGCCCTCGCAGCAGTGACCCAGAACAGTCAAACATAAATAAATAAAATTATTTAAAAAATAACTTGAAAATACAATGAACCCATATACAGATTAGCAATAAACTCACAGACATAGAAAACAAACTTAATGGTTACTAAAGGGGAGAGGGAAGGTGAGGAGGGATGAATTAGGGGTATGAGATTAGTAAATTCAAACTACTATGCATAAAATAGATAAGCAACAAACATATACTACATAACACAGGAAATTATATTCAGTATCTTGTAATAACCTATATCAGAAAATCATCAGAAAAAAATGTATCACTGTACTCTACTCCTGCAGCTAACACAGTATTGTAAATCAACTACACTTCGGTAAAAAAAAAAAAAGATGTTGTGATGAGACAGGTCTTCAAGTGATGCTAGTGGGTAACTTAGCCTTCCTGTTAGTTCTTCCCAGAAGGCTAAACGTCTACTTGACAAGGCTCAAATATTTTAGGAATACTCCTTTAGATACAGATACAGCTTTTAGAGTCACTATCAAAGACACACAAAGCAGGACCTATACTGTTTTGTGGTCTCTTAGCGAAATAACACAGAATCTGAATGACTGCAGATTTTTTACTTTCAGTTGGCCTGCTTCCTCCACCTCAGCTTCATGGACTATTAGATCTAGAAAGCGATCTCTAATCTCTGGAGCTGATGTTAGAGAGGATATCCACAACATATCATTTAAGACCCCTGGGGAAGTAGCCCAAGGGGGCTGGCCCGGGAGGGCATAAGCAACTTTCTGATGGAAGGCTGACCCAGGAGATTTCATTCTTGGAGTTTCAGGTTCGTTCTGCTCTGTTCTGGGAAAATCCACTGAGATGAAGGGTGCCATCAGCTGTTAGTCTAGAGAAGGAGCTGGCCTCACTTATCATGAAGAAATGAATCTCTCTGGACTTCTAGTGAAGGCAAAACAAATGCATCTAAGATTCAAGCTGTTGCTGTTCTAGTAGAGAAAATACTGTGTACGGATAGCAATCTTCTAAGAATTACAGTCATTTGCTTACCTGATTGAGAGAGAGGTGGTCAATTTCAGAAGTGTAGTCTTCATTTTCACTGTTAAACAAGATGATGAGAATTTAATTCTGTTTGTTGTATCACTACATTCACTGGGCAACATATTTTAATGACCAAACTAGCCTTGGGTAACACACATGCATAGCCATTATTGTCATCTTTGAAAATTAAGGACTTCTATGCATTCACATCCATACAGTAATTTGTACCTGATAATCTGAAATTAGTAATCATCAGGCCAGGCCTTGAACTTTACTTGTATTCTATCGATAAAAATGAGGCTTGGCCAATTTACTATATAGCACAGGTACTGTAACCTATAATGGAATATAATCTGAAATACATATATACATATATAACTGAATCACTTTGCTGTACACCTGAAACTAACACAACTTTGTAAGCTAGCTATACTTCAATTAAAAAATTTTTAAAATTAGCTCCCCCTTCACCAAAATAAACAAATAAATGAGGCTTGGCTAACGGATTGAAGAGTGGTAATTGAATTTCAGGGAAAAAATTTAAACTTAAGAGAGAAATCCTTTTGAAGCACTTCATCTAAATTTGAATCAAATAGGTTATTTGTTACACTTTGCTTTCATGTATTCACTAAAACAGATTTAATCATTTATACTTTGCAAAACATGCAGGCAATATTTCCACTGTCTACTTTGTGTTAGTGTGTAGGTAATGTGGAACACTGCATCTGTTTAAGGTGTTCTACAAGTTAAACTTTTTATTTATTATCTTTCTTTCGCGTCTGAATGAGACTGACTGCGTAGGTTTCACATGCTCAAATTGCTGTGAAGCCATTTCCCATTCCAGATTGAGATCAAGAAGTTTTCCTAAGAAAGGTTTCTCTTTCTGACAATCTATTACTGTAGCAGGGCATGTGAATTTGACTGAAGCTGGGTCTAAGTAGATGTTGAGAATTGCTAGGAGTCAGGAGACCTTAAAAGTAATCTTTCTAAAATGGTCATCTCCCTGTCAACAATTTCACCTTGGTTTACCTACTAGATGCTTAATTTCCCTGAGTCTTCTCTGAATCTGCCCTGACTTCAGAGATAGAACACATCTCTACAGCCTCTACTGGTCTTGCCCCATTGATAGTTACTGTAATCCTAGCTGAATTCTTTCTTTCTTTTTAAAAAATATTTATTTTATTTACTTGGCTCAGCCAGGTCTTAATTGCAGCATGTGGGATCTAGTTCCCTGACCAGGGATGGAACCCTGGGTCCCCTGCATTGGGAGCACACAGTCTTACCCACTGGACTCCCTGGCAAATCCCTCCTAGCTGGATTCTAATGTGCCTTGCTTCCCTCATTAAGTCACAAGAGACAGAATCTCTTTTCTACCTGTAACAGTTCTTCAGGTCTTCAAAGAGGTCAGGGACTTTGGCCATCTTCACTTCTGCAACAGAAAACACCAGTAGCTGTCCGTCTGGCCATTGTGTGAATAAGACACCTGCAAGGGGAACCACCTCCCTTCTAAGACACTTAATGAATGACTGAGCTCACACCCAGCATTCTTCTTTTCACTCCCTTTGAATGATCTGCATATGTATTTGCCTCCTCTGCTAGACTGTAAACTTCTGTTAGAATCTCGGTATCTCTTAGGCATCCAACCCAATGCATTGCATTTGGTAGGCATTTGATGAAAATTTGAATAAGTAAAAAATCAAAACTGAAAAACCTCAACAAGCATGAAATATTTAATTTATACAGTTGCAAGAGAGAGAAAGAGTTAGAAATTCCCAGTTTTCTCTGAATAGTTTTTGATAGCAGAGAGTACCCCCAAAGGAAGGCTTGGCTGTAATCTCATGCTCTCATAGGAAACCAGTTCCTCTGTTGCTCAATTTCCCACCAGCAGAGAGAGAATCATTTTCTGAAATCTGACTATGATTCTAATTCACCCGCCAAAGCAGAGTGGGACGGCAAAGGAAGGAAGAGGCTTCAACTTCAGAGAGGGCAATTTGAGAGATCACAGCCAAGGAGGAAAAGCAAAAAATACTATAAGAGCCAAACATGTGATAAGGACGATACCTTTGCTGAACCGAGCTAGCAACAATGAGATGACTGGCTCCCTCGTCTTCGCGTGGAGGCTTGAACTGAGTCAGGCTACTTCGCCTTTTGTCTGCTCCGGAGTGGGCGTGGCCACGATTGCGATTGCGTCACTGGGAATTTACAAGAATTCTGTTTTGTATGTCAGTTCATTCAACCTATACCGGTCCAAATAATGACAAATTATATACTTGAATATAGTGTTTCCAGGAAAAATTCCTAGAGATTCCAGGAGTTTCTGACTTGATTCATTTATTTATTGCTTTTGCTGTTAACAGTTTTAAACGTGTGGTCTTAGAAAAGGGGGAAAGAGCAAGAAATTTAAATTTCTAAAAGTATTTGGTGGGGGAGGGAGGGAAAAGTCCTCAAAGCAGAATTGTAGATGGTTAGAGTTGGAGGGGTGCTTAGAAGCTTGTGTTTCGGCTTAATTCGTTTATTGCACCCCGGGGCTGAGTATGACTTGACAGCCCCTGGCAGCTAAGGAGTGGGTCTTGAGGGAAGCCTATCCATCTTTTCTGAAGAGGGACGTTTGCTTGAGTAGCCATAAATCACTCTGAGTGTGGGAAGACAAGCTCCCAGTTAGGGCAGGGTAGAAGACGGAAAATCGACAGTCAACCACTGAAGTCAATCCTTTTACTCCTCTGAATACTGTCAGTCTGTTTCAGACAGAAGTGACAGAGCTTTATGAGAAAACTCTATGCCCTGGCTCATGTTACAGCAAAGTTACCTTCTACCAGAGCCCAAGGAGAAGTCTAGTCTTCTCTAGGTTAAACCCAAGGTATATTAGGATAGCTGGAGACTCAGGGAGTAGCTGGATTCAAGGGAGATTGGGTGGACTTCCCTGGTGGTCCAGTGGTTAAGACTCCACACTTCCACAGCAGGGGGCATGGCTTTGATCCCTGGTTGGGGAACTAAGATCATGCATGCCATATCGCATGGCCAAAAAAAAAAAAAAGATTGGGAGAAAGGAAGGAGGAACTCTTATACATGAAACTGATTCAGTGTTGCCTGGCTGTTATCATCAAAGACTTTTTAAGTATCCCGAAGATGGCCCAGTTCAGGTGGCAGAACACCAGACTCAGCAGATAAATGTTTCTGTTTTCCTGGTTGGAGTTTAAGCCACATAATTTTAAATAAAAGAAATGGATGGAGGAATTAAAAAAAAAGGTAAAGAGAGAAAGGCAAGGCACCAAAGTGCAACATGTTATTGAAAAGCAAAAAAGCTTAGAACCAGAAGTAAAGTGTGAGTAAGGTATGCTGTTTGGTTTTGTTACTTGTAAATGATGAGGCTGATTTTGTGATCATTAAGGTCTGTCCTAGGTGCAAAGTCTCTGGTTCTGATTCTGTAGCCCAGTTCAGTTCCTCCTGGTCATAGACCTGGTGTTATAATAGTTATGAACAAGAGCCACAGAAATAAATGGTATTCTGGATGCTGTCCTGTGCTTAGTCGCTCGGTTGTGTCTGACTCTTTGTGACCCCATGGAATGTAGCCCACCAGGCTCCTCTGTCCCTGAGGATTCTCCAGGCAAAAATACTGGAGTGGGTTGCCACGCCCTCCTCCAGGGGAACTTTCCAGCCCAGGGATTGAACCCAGGTCTTCAGAGTTGCAGGTGGATTCTTTACTATCTGAGTCACCAGGGAAGCCAATCCTGGATGCAGGCAATGTAAATGTAGGACCAGGCTGGGTCCAGCTTGGGGATCTCAGAATGGATCCTCTTGTGGACAGTGATGGCAGCCAATTCTCTACATCTGTGCTTCCCTTTGGGCTCCCCTGGTGGCTCAATGGTAAAGAAGACGTGGGCTTGATCCCTGGTCAGAAAGATCCCCTGGAGAAGGAAATTGCAATCCACTTCAGTATTCTTGCCTGGGAAGTCTCGTGGACAGAACAGCCTGGCAGGCTATAGTCCATGGGGTCGCTGAGAGTTGGACATGACTGAGCACACATACATGCACGTGCTTCCCTTCAGGCAACACAGAAATATTAAGCCCGATCACCCCCTCTTGCCTCCTACAGATCTTGTGAGAACTATTACTAAGAAACAATTGCAAAGCACATTGTAAATGTGGGCTGCTATGGAGATGCGACTAAACAAAAATAATAACAGCGCTAATGATGGATTCTGTTTCTTGGGAACCTGTATAGTCATCACTGTAACACTTTAGTTCACTGAAGAAAATATCGTTCATATGAAAATAGTAATTGGAAACTTCGATAGGGAGGACATTTTCAGGTGAAGGCCTCCACTGAAACCCTGAAGATACCCAGTTTCTGGGAGGGATACATACCACCTCTTTGGTAATCCAGGAAAATACCCTTGGTTGTATTGGCAGTGGCAACGCCCATCCTGGCCGATGTCACATCTCAGTTGTAGAAAATTCCTCAAATGTGGTTGTTGAATTCTTCAAGGAGGGTTTGAACGTTTCTTTCTAGTCAGCCAATTCTGGTTGGAGTCTTTTTCCAGGACGTGACTTTCCTTGAAACCAGTTTTCAAAGAAAGAACAAAAATGTGGGTGAGGTTTAGAGAGTGAGAGGTCCTTGCTTTGTTTTGGGGAACTGCTTTTCTGTGAATGTGAACAAAACTTGACTTGTGAGTAAGTCTCAGCATCAGAACCCCTCTTTCTCAGAAACAGAGAGAGAAACTTATGGAACCCCAAGAGTGTTTGGAGGTTGTCCTGCGACTGGGACTTTGGGTGGTTTCATGTTATACCCACTTCTTGATTCTGAGGAGACCTCAACAATCCTTCTTTAGTCCTATTTACCTACATCATTAAAAAATTTTATGGCTCACTTCTTCTGTGGCGGGTATTTTGCTGGGCATTGGTATATTTTCTTTCATGATTCACAAAATTAGGTATGTGGGATAGATGATGTAGTATTTTGGTTGGTGAGTAGATACGTTTTACGAGCTTGAAGGCTGTGGGTCCAAAAAGTCACAGTGATACTTTTCATTTGGAAACTGCTTTACGTAGTTCACAAAGAGCTCTCACCCAGGCAGTCTCGCTGACTACCTGCTTTACCTATGAGAGATATGGATCACCACGCCCTTTTACAGCTGAGGACTCTTGAAGAGGTTAAGTGACCAACCTACAGTCACAAAACCAGCAGAAGCAGCACTCGAACTCAAGTTTCTGATTCCAAGCCCAGGCTTCTCTTCCCACTGCATATAGATTGATGCTTATCTCTTATCACCACCAATGCCAAGTGACAGGGCTGAAATGGATTGTCCTTAAAGATCTTTCCTGCTTTAAACAGCCTATCATTCAGTGATTCTGGGGTTCTTTGTAAAAGAAAAAAAGATAAACAAGGAAATGTTTGAAATAGCTTCCCTCTCTTCGTCTCCAATGAAATACCACTTTTTTCTCTGAAATACAAGAAAGGGGTGAAGGTGATGAGTGTACTCGAGTACATAGTCCTGGTAGAGTCTGGCTGAGGACTTTAGTGATGCTCTTGCCTTTGTACCATGAAGATGGGAAACATCTATATGCATCTTGGGGACCAACTTTAAAATCATTGCAAATAGTGGGATGTAACAGGGTGTCTGAACAGAGAGAGAAATGTAACTCCTCTCTGTGAATTATCGGGGGATGCAGTGATTTCTTTTTAAGAGGTGAAAAGCCTCTTCAGAGAAATAAAGTGTGCAGAAACCATCACATGCAGAGATTTTTGTTTTAACTGATGCCCTACGTAGTTGTAATCTGCTTTTTTAAAATTTAAATTTATTTTTAATTGGAGGATAATAGCTTTACAGTATTGTGTTGGTTTCTGCCATATATCAACGTGAATCAGCCCTAAGTACACCTATATTCCCTCCCTCTTGAACTTCCCTCCCACTTCCCACTCCTATAATCTGCTTTTAAATTCCAGTTAGTGGGAAAGAGGAAAGGATCTAACAGGTAACCTTGTCTTTGATGTTCTGGGTGTTATACTACATTATCTCCTTTAATCCTCTAATCACACGTGTGGTATGAGGTCAGTACTCTTATCACATTTACAGAAGAGGAAGTCAAGATCCAGAGACTTGAAGCAGTCTATCTAAGGCCTCGAGGTTACCAAATTGCTGAAACAGGATTCAGAGTCCAGAGTTTCCAGAGTTTCACTCAACCACGAGGGACTCTCTTTCTCTTAGTGTGACCTCTTCCTTTCTTTTGCCCTTGTTGATGTCTACTTTTTTCTGCTTTGTCTTGTTAGTCTATCAAAGGACCTAGAAAGATATGTTGGAGAAGGATGCACTGCAGACACTCTAAATTAAACTCTTACTTGATCAAAGAGGGAGTCACTCAGAGGGAAAGTAAAAAGTCCCAAGGTCACACAGAGACCTCATTATGAGAGTGGGAAGGAAAAATGAAAACCGTTTCTTGATTTCAAAATACCCTACTATCTAGTGCTACTGACTCTTTTTAATTTTATTTTTGGTTGCATTGGGTCTCTGTTGCCACTTGCATGTGGGCTTTCTCTAGTTGCAGGGAGCGGGGACTTTTCTTGTGGAGCACAGGCTCTAGGCATTCGGGTTTCAGTAGCTGTGGCATGGGCGCTCATTAGTTGTTACTTGCTGGCTCTAGAGTGCGGGCTCAGTAGTTGTTGCACACAAGCTTAGTTGCTCTGAGGCATGTGGAATCTTTCCTGACTAGAGATCCAACCCATGTCCCCTGCATTGGCAGGTGGACTCTTACCCACTGTGCCGCTAGGGAAATCTGACCCTGGCTCTATGATAAAGAAAGGTCAGGTTAAGAAAAAAATCTTTTTATGGTGTCTCACCAGTATGTGAAAAAGGAATTAACAAAATGAGATTCCATTCAGCGAGCAAAACCATCTGTATTTTCTACTCTTCTGGAAGCTGACAGTAAAGGCATTCATCGATAATCCCCTCAGATCAGTTCAGTTCAGTCACTCAGTTGTGTCCGACTCTGCGACCCCATGAATCGCAGCACGCCAGGCCTCCCTGTCCATCACCAACTCCCGGAGTTCACCCAAACTCATGTCCATCGAGTCGGTGATGCCATCCAGCCATCTCATCCTCTGTTGTCCCCTTCTCCTCCTGCCCCCAATCCCACCCAGCATCAGGGTCTTTTCCAATGAGTCAACTCTTCGCATGAGGTGGCCAAAGTACTGGAGTTTCAGCTTTAGCATCATTCCTTCCAAAGAACACCCAGGCCTGATCTCCTTTAGGATGGACTGGTTGGATCTCCTTGCAGTCCAAGGGACTCTCAAAAGTCTTCTCCAACACCACAGTTCATAAGCATCAATTCTTTGGTGCTCAGCTTTATATAAACTGAGATAAAAGTGTTGTGAGAGCATCGAACAGAAGAGCTAGTCTGAGATTGGGAGTGGGTAGTTCAACGGGAGAGGGAAGAGGGAACATTCCAGGCAGCACAAAGGCTGTGGGGGTCAAATGATGAAATGAAAGTAGGGCATTGAGGCTGGAGCCTAGAGTTGATGGGGGGAAGGGACCTAAGAAGGTGGTGAGATTAGAGGGGAAGGAAAGCAAGAACCTGTCAGACAGGGCCTTGTGTTGCCCCCACTAAGCTCTTTACCCATTTAATTTTGGGTAAACTTTGAGCAAAAAACTAAGATCATGGTATCCAATCCCATCACTTCATGGTACATAGATGAGAAAACAATGGAAACAATGGCTGACTTTATTTTCTTGGGCTCCAAAATCACTGCAGATGGTGACTGCAGCCATGAAATTAAAAGACGCTTACTTTTTGGAAGCAAAGTTATGACCAACTTAGACAGTATATTAAAAAGCAGAAACATTACTTTGTCAACAAAGGTCTGTATCTTCAAAGCTATGGTTTTTCCAGTAGTCATGTATGGATCTGAGAGTTGGGCCATAAAGAAAGCTGAGCACTGAAGAACTGATGCTTTTGAGCTATGGTGTTGGAGAAGACTCTTGAGAGTCCCTTGGACTGCAAGGAGATCCAACCAGTCCATTCTAAAGGAGATCAGTCCTGGGTGTTCATTGGAAGGACTGATGCTGAAGGTGAAACCTAATACTTTGGCCACCTGATGAGAAGACCCTGATTCAGGGAAAGATTGAAGACAGGAGGAGAAGGGGGCAACAGAGGATGAGATGGCTGGATGGCATCACCGACTCGATGGACATGAGTTTGAGCAAGCTCTGGGAGTTGGTGAAGGACAGGGAAGCCTGGTGGGTTGCAGTCCATGGGATCGGACACCACTGAGTGGCTGAACTGAACTGAACTGAAACTTTGGGCAGGTGCTCTGAGAACTCAGAGAGCAGAGGGGTGGCTGTAACTTTCTCCAGATGGAGAAATTCAAGTTGGCAGAGTCAGGAAGGGACAGTTTCATGATCGGTTAGCAAATCCTTATTTAGCTGTGATCTCCTCGCTTTGCATAAAGCTTATTTGTTCCCTAATGTATGTGCTTTCTTGTTTCTTTTTTTTTTTTTTTTTTTAATTTTCTGTCCCGGGCCAGGGGTGGCTGGTCTCAACCTGCGCTTGTGCGGGTCCCCGGGATCTCAGTGCGCCGGGCCACCGGCACCGGCTTCGGGGCAGAGTTTGCCGCTTTCTTGTTTCTAAATTCGCTTTCATTTTCTCTTGGGGTGGTGGTAAATAGGGCTGTGTCCCCTCCTTGCCTTCTCTCTTGACCCTGTGTCCCTTTTTCTCTCTTTCACAGACAAGCTATAGAAACCAGAGCTCATCAGAAAGCTTCCTGTGTGGCAACAGACATGTTTGGGCCTGTTTCTCATTTTCTTCTTTCTGGCTAATTGTGATTGCTTAGTTAGAACTGCATTTTTAAGTAATTTCATTTTCTTTTGAGTCATTTTTTCATAGGAGTCATGTTTATCTCTGGTCTGAACTTGTTTCTCAGTTAAAAAAAGCTTGTATTACTTTTATGGGTTCTAAAACATGCAGATTAAATATTGCCAGGGAAATTTTTAAAAAATGAAGAAAATACACCCCCTCTTAAATTGAATAACTAGAAATATTCATTATTACTGTTTTGGTGCATTTCCTTTCAGTCTCTCTTTTTTTCAAGCCATGAATCTATTTGTTTCATACAAATGAGATACCCCAAGTACTTTCATATTTGCTTTCCTGGGATTTAGGGAGTATATATTTGGTAGACCATGTTCATCAAATATTTGTCTCATTTCTGGGGTGAATTAATAAGTGTCTGTCTTTATTTCCTGGTCTCCCTTGCAGTTAGATTAGATACACAGTTTTTCCAGCTAGTGCCCTGTGAGCCGGAAGTGAGACAGGACTTGTCACATCTCTAGGGTGATGCAATCAAGGGCCAGTGTTCGCCACCATCATTGCCAAGTTCCCCTGATGCAGCAACTTCAGAGGTCATGTGTTCCAGAGGGTGTGGTCACAAATGCATGAGGTGTGGGCGGAAAAAGCCTGCGATTAGAACAATCTGCATTAGTGTTAACCGTACTGAGATTTTAGGACTTATTTGTTACCCAGGTATAACTTAACCTATTCTGACTACTACTATGTATGACCATCCTTCCTTTCTCTATCACAAACTCTACGATGACATATACTTTTCCTCAAAACTCCTCTTTCATACAGTCGATTCCTCCTTGGACAAAAGTGTGTCTTAGAATTCTTCTGGTTACATTCTTCAACCTTTGGGAGATGACTATTCCACTAAGGTCAATCAAGAATATAATCAGATGTTTTCATTTTGGCTGAATTTCAATTTCAGATATAAAGATCAATTAACTGTGAAAGCAAAATAGCCAATGATAAAGTTGAATTAACCTCCCGGAATAGAAACACATAATAATTACATTAAAACTCTAACCTGTATACGATACTTTACAGTTTTTCAAAGCATTTTTTCATCAACAAAACTTTTGAGTTGGCCCAAAAGTTTGTTTGGGTGTTTCTGTATAATGCTATGGAAAAAACCTGAACAAACTTTTGAGCCAACTCAGTATAAGCACTGAATACAGCTTATTATGCATGCAAATGTTAAATCGCAAAGGTTCCATGCCCAGCACATGATTCTCTCCTCCCTCCCTTTGGTATGAACTCCTGGAAGCTGGAGAGAATGCTCCTTTGATAAGAGCAATTGTGGCCCAGGGAGTGGAGTCGCAGGTGTGGCAGACAGGGCAGTGGAAGAGGCAAGAGATCTTGGATCTGACTCTGACCCTAACCAGTTGGTGACCTTTGGCAATTACCACACATTCCCCAGGCTTTCCTTATCTATAGAAGGAGGAAGTTTTACTGAATGACTGTACGGACTTCTAGCCCAGATTGTCCATTCCACATTTCTTGACTACCCTGAACGTGACCGTGGCACCTCTGTGCCCTTGAAATGTTATGTTCCGTTGTGTAGAGCCTACACTGGACTCATTCCGCACTATGCTTTGGTCAAATCTTTCTCAGTCACACATACAGTTGAATCACAAAGACATATATATATTTTTCATGATTCCAATGGCAAATTTGATTTGTCACTCTGAATATAAATAGAAATAATTTCCTTTTCTAGGACAGAAGTACGTAACAGTTGCTGATAAATTGGAAGGAAATGGCAGTTGTACTCTTATCTGTTAAGTGATGATGACTCAGGCTTGTTTTCTAGAAAGCTTGGTATACATAGAGGACCATCTGAGTCCTTATTACCCTCAAGAAAAGGAAGTTTAGGTTTCTGAGCCTGAAAGGCTGGATAATTGTAGGAGTATTTTGAAAAAAGATAAAAGAACATCTAAGAAAAAAATATGATCTTAATTTCCTCCTTCCATCCAGGGCTGTCCTCAGTAGACCACTATATTCTCTGCAGGGTTGCTCAAAGCACTGACTTCCTTGGGAGAGAAGGGGCAGCCTAAGAGAGCCTGGACTCAGCAGGGGGACCTGGAGGCAGAGGGGAGCAGGTGATTCTATAGAGCACACTTCCATGAAACCTTCCTGGAGCCCTCTTGACAACCTGCTTCACAGATCCATCCCGTGTAAGGCTTTGTATTGGAAGCCACATGAAAGAGGTGAAAAAGAACTCCATTGGGCCTTAACAGCCTTGGAACTTGTGGGCAAGACCTGTGCAGATGCTGACAGGACAAGCAGAATAAAAAAAGTGCTGTAATAAGACAGAAGCAGATAGATGGGAAAGGAGTTACTGAAGCTCAGTTGGTAAAGAAGAAGTGAAATGAAGTTGCTCAGTCATGCCCGACTCTTTGTGACCCCATGGATAGTAGCCTGCACCAAGCTCCTCCGTCCATGGGATTTTCAAGGCAAGAAGTACTGGAGTGGGTTGCCATTTCCTTCTCCAGGGAATCTCCCCAACCCAGGGATCGAACCCAGGTCTCTCACATTGTAGACAGACGCTTTACCGTCTGAGCCACCAGGGAAGTCCAGGTTCCAGTGACCTAGGTTCAATCCCTGGGTTGGGAAGATCTGCTGGAGAAGGGATAGGCTGTCCACACCAGTATTCTTGGTCTTCCCTTGTGACTCAGCTGGTAAAGAATCTGCCTGCAATGCAGGATACCTGGGTTCGATCCCTGGGTTGGGAAGATCCCCTAGAGAAGGGAAAGGTTACCCACTCCAGTATTCTGGCCTGGAGAATTCCATGAACTATATAGTCCATGGGGTCACAAAGAGTCGGACACAACTGAGCGACTTTCACTTTCAGGACCTCTGAGGGCTGGATTTTAGCTTTGTCTCAAAGAATTAGATCTAGATAGTGGAGAATGGACAGTACAGGCCGAAGAAATAATGTAAGTAAAAGCATAAGACATTTCATATCTGTCTCTCCTGCTCTGTGTGTGCTCAATTGTGTCTGACTCTTTGTGACCCTATGGACTGTAGCCACCAGGTTCCTCTGTCCATGGGATTCTTTTGGCAAGAATACTGGAGTGGGTTGCCATTTCCTCCTCCAAGGGATCTTCCCAACCCGGGGATCAAACCTACAAGTTTGATCCTGTTTGTCTCCTGCACTGGCAGGCAGGTTCTTAACCGCTAGTGCCACTTGGGAAGCCCACTGTGCCCTGGGCAAATTCCTTAACTTTTACAGCTTTAGTTGCCTTATCTATAAAACTGGGCTAGTAATTCTTTAGGAATTTTGGAAAGGTTAAATGAGGTTGCAAGAGTGTTCAGTTTGTTTATTTATTTATTTAACTCTTATCTTGAGATTTTTATTATTCAGTTAGCACATTAGCTTAAGGTATAGTTCTGCTACTAAAAGGAGGAATACTGAGTCATTTATTAGACACAGAACTTGAAACCACTCATTCTCCCCAGTGAACTTCAAATTTCTAGTGCATCTGCAGTCAAGAAATGCCAATCAGTTTTTAAAATTAATTTTTAATGGAGTGTAGTTGCTTTACAATGTTGTGTCAGTTTTTTACCATACAGCAAAGTGAATCAGCTATACTTACACATATATCCCCTCCCCTTTGGACTTCCTTCCTATTTGGGTCACCATAGTGCATTAAGTAGGCTTCCCTGGTGGCTCAGATGGTAAAGCATCTGTCTACAATGCAGGAGACCCAGGTTCGAGCCCTGGTTTGGGAAGATCCCCTGGAGAAGGAAATGGCAATCCACTCCAGTACTATTGCCAAGTAGAGTTCCTTGTGCTATACAGTAGGCTCCTCCCACTCCCAGAGCATTCAGTTTACTACTAGTTTCCTTTTCCTTCTCCCCAAATGTCCCACATTCTCCCATCTTTCCACCCTTCCTCAAGCTTTGGGATTTATTCCGCCTCTTCCATCCATGGAATTAGGACCTTTCTTCCCTAGCCCTATTCCCTCCTGGACACAGAATGGAAAGCATAGATTTGCTGCAGGGAATGTCAAATGTAGCTGGTAAGAGATCAGGTTACAGTCAAAGGAATTCTAATGCAAGCTTGTCTAGAGTGGGTATAGTAGGCTGGAGTAATTATTAAAGGTTATCAGTTCATTCATTCATAGAAGATGGGGATCTTTGATCTGGGAACCTGTTTGAAGCCAGAGAGTGATTAGGAGAAACATGGTTCTGGGAATTCCCGGACGATCCTGTGGTTAGGACTCTGAACTTTAGCTGCCAATGGTGTATGTTCAATCCCTGGTCAGGTAACTGAGATGCTACAAGCTGCATGGCACAGCCAAACCCCTCCCTTCCCTCTGCCCCGCCCCCAAAAAACAACCTCATGGATCATTTCTGCTAGCCAGAAACCATATCTTGCACATGTGATCACAATTGTGGGTGGTTATTAAGAAAGCTGTCATGTGGGATGCTATGGAGATGTATATGGGGTGGGGGAGGGGAGAACTGAATCTATTCTTAAAGGGAAACAATGTAATCCATAGAAAGAGGAGGATTTATCCCGATGAATGTGCAAGTAGATGTAGGGAAAGCAATTCACATCTTGAGCAATGAGAACAGCATGCATGTTGGCCCCCAATCTAGAAGGACTATGGTGTATTAGAGAAACTGAAAAAAGGGCCAGCTTGGCAGAAGCCAAAATAGTGAGGGGACTTTAAGTGGCTTGACGTGAGGGTGAAGGGGTTGGCAGGGCTAGGTCATGACTGGCAGCCTTGTAAACACATTAAGGACATCGGATTTACCCTGAAGGCAGTATCGAGCTGTTTTGAGCAGGTAAAATCAGGTTTGTATTTTTAAAAGATCTGTATTGTGTTTAAACTGGAGAAATCAAATGAGGGGAGAAAGCTACTGAATCCTCCCAGTAAGAGATGAGGATGGCTTTGACGTGGGTCCTGGCAGTGGAGGTAGAGAGAAAGGGTGTATTTGGGTTATTAGAAGGTAGAACCTACAAAACTTGATGATTAGACAAGGGATGTGAGGAAGATAGATGGCTCCAAGAAAACTATCCTCTCGAATGGCTGATGTATTTGATTAACAGTTATCCCTATTGTGGAAGGAGCAGTGAGGGGAATAATTACAGCACTATATTCTAAGATAAATGGTAACGGACTTGCAGAAGAGGCTGTGGAGTGGGAGGAACCTGTGACTGAAGCCAGTGGGAGTTGGGGCCATATGTTTACAGCTCAGAAAGAGCCAATGGGCTGGAGATGGTGATGTGGAATCCTTAGCAGTGCAAGTCTTGAGAAAGGGTGAGAGGCTCTGAGAGGTGCAGCTGGCGGTCAGAGGGCAGGTGCCTGGGAAAGGGTGGAAAGAGTAAATGGGAAGCCAAGGAAGTAGGGAAAGCATAGAGAGTGTGAGTTCCTGGGAGTCAAAGAAGCTGCCAGCTCTGGTCCATCCATAGGGCACAGTGCAGCTGAAGCCATCGGCTCACCTGTGGTGTTACTCATTGCTCCTTCTAGCTTGTTCTGACCTGTTCCAGCCCTTTCATTTTAGTCACCCCATGGCCTATTGTGCCCCCTGCCTTTTCGTGGCTTAGAGGAAAGTGATCTGATAAAATCTTCCATGCAAAATTTCCAGGACCAAATATAGTGCACCTTGCAGATATTGATGTCTCTTGAAAGAAGAGCTTGGAGAAAGCAAGGTCTTAGGCTGGGCCTGAGAACTGTGCTTTGTGAGGGTACTGACCCACTGCTGTGCAGTGCTGTGCTCAGTCATGTCTGACTCTTGTGGCCCGGTGGACTGTAGCCTGCTAGGCTCCTCTGTCCATGAAATTTTTCAGGCAAGAATACCGGAGAGGGTTACCATATTCTCTTCCAGGGGATCTTCCCTACCAAGAATGGAATTTGCATCTCCTGCATTGGCAGGTGGATTCTTTACCACTTTGTCAACTAGGAAGCCTTACTAACCCACTGAGAAAAGTAAATACATGAGAATTAAGGTACAATGTAATTTAAAATGTTAGAAATTAACATTGGGCACTGTCATGCTTTATTCAATACTTGGATAAATAATCCTTAAATCCAGCTGAGACTGAAGGTAAAAGAGGAGAGAAATAACGAAATGTTGAAGAGATCAATTGAGAGCTTGTGTCAGAGGAAGGAGAAAAGATTGAAGAGGTGGGTGGGGTTCCCAAGTTGTGGTGGGCATCACTAAGTATAATATCTGAACTTCCATTTATGTCCAAGAAGGAACCCCTGGAGTGTTTGGAGCAGAGCAATGCTGCATGGGGGAAATTTCTGACAGTGATTAGCACAGGAAGTGAGTCGGGGTGGAAGCTCAGTCTGCTCCTCCAGGTGAAAAGTGACAGAAGGCTGGGCAGAGGGAAGTCGTGATGGGACCGGATGGAGAAAATGGATCAGAGAGGCCCAAGTGGGGAAAGAGGAATGGACCCTGATGGGTCCTGGGTGTTGAGAGAGAACGAGGACTCCACTGTGACATCAGTCTGGACAATAGAATTGGAGAAGTCTGGAGGCGGAAATGGTTTGGGGAGGAAAATAATGATTTATCCTCTAGACAGTTTGAGTCACATGGGGTGGGCTTCACGCATAGAAAGCGTTTCCCGTATTTCCCCATTTTATTTAGTTCTGCTTTGTCTGTGGTCCTGAGAATTTCTACAAAACGGAACCAGTGGCCTTTCCTTGCAGAGTTTGGAAAGAAGAAATTCATAGAAACAAAGTGAAAAAAAAGGAAGTGACGTATTCTCTGTCTCATAGGCTTGAGGGAGGAGACAGGATCTTCTGAGGCTCAGTCTAAAATTTCCTGAAATGTAGCCTGAAAGGTGGTGGACTCCATGTCAAAGCCAAACTTCCAGTATTTAAAAGCAGTGGGGGAATACTTACGTTAATGAATGAATGCTGTTCAGGAAGGAATCATCCACTGAAAAAATGAAAAGTTTACCTTCTCCATGCCAAAAAGTGCTGGTCTCTCAGTCACGTCAGACTATGTGACCCCATGGACCATAACCCACCAGGCTCCTCTGTCCATGAGATTCTCCAGGCAAGAATGCTGGAGTGGGTTGCCATTCTTTCCTCCAAGGGATCTTCCCGACCCAGGGATTGAATCCTGGTCTCCTGTATTAGCGGGCACATTCTTTACTGTCTTAGCCACCAGGAAAGCCTCCAAATTCAAATTCAATTCCAAATAAATGAAAGGCATAGACATAAAAAAAAAAAAAAGAAATCATAAAATTATGAGAAGAATAAAGGCAGATATTTACATAATTCTGGGTCTTGGTTGTGGCATGTAGGGTTTTTAGATGGCCTGGAGAATCCCGGGGATGGCGGAGCCTGGTGTCCGACTCGAGCGACTTAGCAGCAGCAGCAGCAGTGAACTCTTAGCTGTGGTATGTGGCGTCTAGTTCCCTCACTAGGGATCGAACCCAGGCTCCCTACTGGAAGCACAGTGTCTTAGCCACTGGACCACCAGGGAAGTCCCTATTATTACTTTTTAAAACTTCTTTATAAAATAATAATGTAAACTCATTGACTCCATTGAAGCAAATATGTTTTTTCCCTTTTGGTCTGCATTTCAGTTCCCGAACAGTGTTTATGGTCCCATGTTATAAAAACAAATAAGACTGGTTGGATATATACCAGTATGTCACAAACAGAAATATTTTGAATTTTCGATTACAGATATTTAAAATTTTCTTCTTTGTGCTTTTCTTTATTTAAAGTATTTCAACCACAAACATATATTACTTTTGTTATACTAAGAAAAACATTTAAAACTGTTTAAAAGCATTTAAAACATTAAAAAAAAGTCTTTCCCAACTGCTTATGAAAATTTTACAAGAGCTCTTCCTCTGGCCTTCAGCTCTTGGGGTTTTTCTCTTCTGGGCTTCTGAAGGGGGTGGGTATGCCTCTTTTCACTGGATATGTTGATAGTTTTTTGGGTAGCAGATCATTGTATAAAAGTCCCTCCAGACTATTCCTCTCCAGTTGGCCTGGGCCCATGTTTAGCTTTACTTAATATTCTGGGAAATCTTCTTTTTCAGCCCTCTTCACTATAATTGAGCCAGGCCCTAGAACTCATTACTTCATTTCCATCCACTTGCGTTGTCTTAATGCAATCTCTTAATGTCTAATTTGGCATTTCCTGTCTCAGTTCTTGAGTTTCATTAAACAGAGACCTTAGAAAACTCCTAGTATGTGATCGACCGTACCTTACTTCTTAGAATTTTGGACTGTTTTCCTAGTCCAACTCTTCCTCATGGTAGAAGTAAGTACCTTCACTTGCATTTCTTGCAAAGACTAGGGTGATGAGAGAGATGGGGGTACTTGTAGCTTTGTGAAGCATACTTCTCTGATGGCTCAGTGGTAAAGGATCTGCCTGCAAATGCAGGAGATGCGGGTTCAATCCCTGGGTTGGGAAGATCCCGTGGAGGAGGAAATGGCAACCCACTCCAGTATTCTTGTCTGGGAAATCCTATGGACAGAGGAGCCTGGAGGGCTACAGTCCATGGGGTCGCAAAAGAATCAGACAGGACTTAGCAACCAAAACAACAAACAACGACAAACTTTGTGAAGCAGCCCACTCTGCAAGTGGACAGCTCTGCTAGTAGAATGTTCTCGCTTTTGGTGAATGAACTGAAGCCTGTAAGTACCTCTGTGAGTTCCAGCTGTTGATCCAAGATATATCCGAAAAGATGCACGGAAGTTATGACACCACAGCAGAGCTCTTGAGGAAGGTGATGACATTGATCATATGCACTGCCCCAACCCCCACCCCCTGCCGAGTTTTCTCTGAGTTCTCTTCACATAGCTTGTCTCTCAGACCCCTCACTGAGCTGGTTTCTCTCCTCAGTGAAGGCTCAGCTTGTCTGTGGCCCTCCTGAAATATGTGGACTCCTGAGTTCTCCAGGTGTGAAGAACAGTATGGGCTGGCCTTTCTGCTGCTCATGCTCTGCTCTGTCTAATGGAGCTAAGGTGAACCACATTCTTCTTTATTTTAATTACAATTTAAAATTTTTTTATTTTTTATTTTTATTGAAGTATAGTTAATCTACAATTTTGTGTTAGTTTCAAGTGTACAGCAAAGTTGTTCAGTTATACATCTATCTATCCTTTTTCAGATTCTTTTCCCTTGTAGATTATTAAAAGCATTGCATATATAGCCAGTAAAAACAATGAAATAATGCCATTTGCGGCAGCATGGATGGACTAGAGATTGTTGTACTGAGTGAAGTAAGTCAAACAGAGAAGGAGAAATATCGTATGACATCCCTTACATGTGGAACCTAAAAGGAAACGATACAAATGAACTGACTTACAAAACAGAAAGAGACTCACAGACTTAGAGAATGAACTCACGGTTGCTCGTGGGCTAGGGTGGGTTTGGGGGAGGGATAGTTAGGAATTTTGGTATGGACATGTACACACTGCTATATTTAAAGTGGATAACCACCAACAAAGACCTACTCTATAGTACAGGGAACTCTGCTCAGTGTTATCTGGCAGCCTGGATGGGAGGAGAGTTTGGGGGAGAATGGATACATGTGTATGTATGGTTGAGTCTCTTCACTGTTCACCTGAAGCTATCACAATATTGTTAATGGGCTATACCCTAAGACAAAATAAAAAAAGATTGAGTATAATTCCCTGTGCTTTACAGTAGATCCTTATTTTGTATATGCTATGCTGTGCTTAGTTGCTCAGTTGTGTCTGACTCTTTGCCACCCCATAGATTGCAGCATGCCAGGCTCCTCTATGTGGGGATTCTTCGGGCAAGAATATTGGAGAAGGTTGCCCTGCCCTCTTCCAAGGGATCTTCCCAACCCAGGGATCAAACCCAGGTATCCTGCATTGCAGGCAGATTCTTTACCGTCTGAGCCACCAGGGAAACCCAAGAATACTGGAGTGGGTAGCCTACCCCTTCTCCAGGGAATCTTCCCTACCCAGGAATTGAACCAGTGTCTTCTTCATCACAGATGAATTTTTTACCAGCTGAGATACCAGGGGAGCCCCTATTTTATATATGGTAGTATGTATATGTTAATCCAAAACTTCTGATTTATTTCTCTTTCCCCCATTCCCTTTGGGTAACCATCAGTTTATTTTCTATGTCTGGGGTTCTATTTCTGTGTTGCATATAAATTCATTTGTAACACATTCTTTTTTTTTTTTTAAATCCTCAACAACTTGGTCTCTAGGCCTGGCGAAGCTATTTATGTTAAGGATTGGGTTGAGAATGATTGAGGAGATTATTGGGAAACTACAACTCCATTCAGATTTGGCGGACAGATTTCACATAGGCAGGGTTCCTGCGTGGTTAATGCATCTGTGGAGAACTAGTTCCTTCACTTCTTGCTGCAGGAAGGAGAACCTGGGCTTTGGAGTCTGACAGACTGATGTTTTCTAGCATCTGAAATGGGGTACCTCTCCTTATAAGGTAGGTGTGGAAATCAAACAAAAGGTGAGTTTCCTGGTAAAAAAAATAAATGCTCAAAAATATTCAAATTCTCTGCTTTTGCATCTGATGCAGTCCTTAAAATATTTGGAAATTTGCATCTCTCATAGAAATGAAATTTCTGTAATATGATAGAGGAAAACTTTATTCACTGATAAAATTTTGACCAACCATGCTGCCAAGTCGATTCAGTCGTGTCCGACTCTGTGCGACCCCATGGACTGCAGCCTACCAGGCTTCTCCATCCATGGGATTCTCCAGGCAAGAACACTGGAGTGGGTTGCCATTTCCTTCTCCAATGCATGAAAGTGGAGAGTGAAAGTGAAGTCGCTCAGTCGTGTCTGACTCTTAGCGACCCCATGGACTGCAGTCTACCAGGCTCCTCCATCCATGGGATTTTTCGGGCAACAGTTCTGGAGTGGGGTGCCATTGCCTTCTCCCTGACCAACCATAAACTTATGCAAATCAATTGTTCTAAAGTTTCCCATTTTACAGATAAGAAAATTGAGCCCCTGGGAAGTTGAGTGAGTTGCCCATGGCTACTTAACTCATATTTTACTAGATATTGTGTCTTCTCTGCATCATTGTCTCTGTGTCTGTGCCTTTGGTTAGGCACAGTTTAACCCATAGGACTACCAGTTAGTAACTGATTCCATTTACTGGAAGAAGATTGATCAATCAAGCAACAAATATTTCCCCTAGGCCTGGCATTGTTCTTGGTGCCAAAGAAGATACCGGTGTACTCTAGACTCTTTAGACCTCATATCACACCTACAAGAATGTCTGCTATGAAAAAGACTGACCATACCAAGTGTTGATGAATATGTAGAGGAATAGAACTTTCATACTGTACTGGTGAGAACGAAAATGATACAACTGCTTTGGGAAACAAGGTGACAGTTTATTCATTTAAACATTTATTTTACCATATGACTCAGACCTTCCACTTAGGTTTTTATTTATCTAAGGGAAGTGAAAACATATGTTTAGACAAAAGCATATACAAAAGTATTTATAGTAACTTTGTCATTATTTGAAAATGGCAAGGACTTCCCTGGTGATCCAGTAGCTAAGACTCCACACTCCCAGTGCTGGGCACCTGGTTCAGTACGTGATTGGGGAATTAGATCCCACATCCTGCAACTAAGATTTGACATGCTGCAACTAAAAATCCCTCGTGCCACAAATAAAACGTGAAGCAAGCAAATAAGTAAATAAAGATAAATATTTTAAAAGTGGCAACAACCCAATGTCATCAGTAAATGAATGGATAAACAAACTATGGTACATCCACACACAGTGGAAAACTGCTCAGCTTCCAAAAGGAATAAACTGATGACATACACATCAATCTGGATGAATCTCAGAATAGTTATGCTGAAAGAAGCCAAACGTGGAAGAGTACATGTTGTATGATTTCATTTATAGAAGGTTCTAGAAAATACAAACTGACTTATGGGGCAGTAAGCATTAGTAGTTGTCTGGTGTTGGGGGCTGGTCAGGGGAGGGGGGGTTACACAGGGGCATGAAGAAACTTTGGGGGTTAATGGAAATCTTCATTATCTTGACTGTGGGGATAGTTTCACGGGGTGTATGCCTTTGTCAAAATGATCAGACTGTACACTTTCAGTGTGTGCATTTTTTTAAACTGGTCAGTTGCATCTCAATAAAGCTGTTAAAAGACAAAACAAAGGTACTCTGGGTCTCACAATTGTGTGGGTGTAAAGAAACTGCAAAAACAAATAAGGACCTACTGTATAGCACAGGGAACTCTATTCAATACTCTGTAGTAAAAATGGGGACTTCCCTGGCAGTCCAGTTGTTAAGACTCTGTGCTTCGCATGCAGGGGGCATGAGTTTGATCACAGGTCAGGGAACTAAGGTTCTGCATGCCACATGGTGTGGCCAAAAAACAAAACAAATATGGAAAGGAATCTAAAAAATAAGTGCATGCATGTATGCATGCTCAGTCATGTCCAGCTCTTTGTGACCCCTTGGACTGTAGCCTGCCAGGCTCCTCTGTCCATGGAATTTTCCAGGCAAGAATATTGGAGTGGATTGCCATGTATATGTATAAATGATTCACTATTCAATAAATCTGAAACTAACACAACATTGTAAATCAACTACATGCCAATAAAAATAAAAAAAAATAAAAAAAAGAAGAAACTACAAAAGCGTAATTCCAGTTTCCCCTGACTGCTGTTTCCTTCTGGCCAAGAACTCAGAGTCTGCTCCTGTGTCTCACCCGGCTTATCTTAGAGGCAGAGATAGCTTTGACACTATCTCATATGTAAATTGGCCTGGGAATTACAGTCTCCACAGTGGCACTGACGCTGCTCTTGTTGGGAGTGGCTTGTGATGCTTCTTGAGGGCATGGTGCTGGCCCTGCTGCCGGGTATCAGCAGAGAAAACTGATGTACAGGCCAGAGGCACGGTCCCTCCAGGAGGGGCTGCCCTCTGAGGACCTGCCTGTGGACAAGCATCAAGGCTATTCTGCATCAGGACGGAAGAGAGCAGATCATGTCCCTACCACCTGCCTCTGTGTCTTGGGTACTTTTTTACCCCCACCTCTCTTGGAGTCTCTGATGAGATAACTCTCCCAAGCCCCTTCTCTGGTTTCAGTGCCTGAACAGAGGCACTTACTAAAGAAGAATGCCACAATGTTTCCTCACCGCAGATTCCTGGGTGGATTCTCCTGCCCCCGCATTCAAATCAGCTCATGCCAATGAGGGACTTCCTGCTGCTTGCCCCACCTGCTCATCTGACCTGCCTGGACCAGCTGTCTCCAAGCACTGGCTTGACCTAGGTTTCCACCCGGCCCTCCCATCACTCAGGGCAGGCTCGGTCTGGTTGGCAAACCCCAGACATGAAAGACTTTCCCTACTCCCCACTGCTTCTTCCTAGGCTCCAAATCAGGGAGGAAGGTAGGACAGAGGAAGAAGGGCAAGGAGGAAAAAGTGAAGGAACCGACATGCCTCTTTGTCCCAGAGCCATGGGCCAGGCTGAGTAGGACCCATGAGAAACTTTGAATTAGATGTGAGATTGGTATTTTTGCTTCCTGTCCTCCCCTGCCAGTTCTCACCACAAAAATCCTTAAACATCCAGACAAGTTTGAAAAGTAGCACAGGTTCTTCCTGTAGCGCAGGTGGTCCAGTGGTTAAGAATCTGCTTGCCAATGCGGGGGACACAGGTTCCATCTCTGGTTCGGGATGAGTCCACATGCTGTGGCACTACTAAGACCGTGTGCCACAGCTGCTGAGCCCGGACACCCTGGACCCCATGCTCTGCAACAAGAGAAGCCACCACAGTGACAAGCCCCAGCACTGCAGGGAAGCAACTAAACCCACTTGCTGCAGCTAGAGAAAGCCCACCTGCAGCAACGAAGACCCAGTGGAGCCAAAAATAAAAATAGATAAATAAATTTAAGCAATTACTGTTTGTAATACTTCTCCCACCTTCAGATATACTTGGTGTTCCCTAGTTCAAAGACACTTTATTTTACAGCCTTTACAGAATCAATTTGTTGTCTTGTATTAGCATGGGAAAAATGATCTGTAGATCTACTTATTAATTTTTTCCCCTGGTAATGTCATTTTAATTATTGTTTGTTGTTGTTGTTTAGTCACTAAGTCATGTCTGACTCCTTGCTTCACCATGGACTGTAGCCCACGAGGCTCCTCTGTCCATGGGATTTCCCAGGCAAGAATATTAGAGTGGGTTGCCATTTCCTTCTCCACTTTATTATCCAGATGTTAAATGACTATCATATTGCTTTTCAAAAACACTGAGCCAGGCAGCAACAAATGAGAATTCCCTCACAGCCCTGTCAATACTTCTAAAAAAAAAAACAACTTTACTGAGGTAAAAACAACTTTACTGAGGTAAAACCAACATATGATAAATTGTGCATGTTTAAATTGTGCAATTCATATGTTTTGATGTACCCATGCAAAACCATCACGACAATCAAGATAGTGAAGGCATTCCTCACTTCATAAGTTCCTGCAGGCCTCTTGATAATTCCTCTCCCCTCTTTCATTTCCAGCAAACACTGATCTGTTTTCTGTCACTGTGACTTAGTTTACATTTTCTAGAGTTTTATGAAAATAGAATTGCACAAGATGTACTGTTTTTTGGTCTGTTTATCAGCTTTTAAGCAACTTTCCATAGTTTAACCTCTACTCCCTTTTTCAGAGATACTAGATGTTGCCTGGTTCTCAGTTTTCCCTCTGCTCACTTAAGGTCAGCTTCCACTGGTCCAATTACTGCTTTCCAGCTTTCAATTTTTTTTTCCCCCTTGAAAAACTCCTGTGTGAGTCTGGGAACTCTTGCATCTCTATTGTGAAGGTGAACTCAGCACAGGGCATGCCAGGGAGCTGTTTGGTCATCGTTGCTGTCTCCTTTCCTGTTCTCTTCATCCTTGTGGGTTTGTGCCTTTAAAGACCCCTTTAATGTTATTTTAGGGTTTGGGAACAGAAATAACAGTAGTGAATGAGTTCATATCTGCCATCTTTATCTGGAATCTGAGACTGTTCAAAAATGAAGATTATTCGAGAGAAAGCTCTGCACTGGTTGGAGGCATCAGAGGGCTCTGACAGCATGTTTGAAGCAGTTGCTGCAGGAAAACAGATGAAAAGATATACTGCATTCTTGGTTTAGAAGAATCAATATTGTTAAGATGACCCTATCACCCAAGGCACTGTACAGATTTACCGCAATTCCTATCAAATTACCAATGGCATTTGTCATAGAACTAGAACAAATCATTTTAAAATTTGTATGGAAACACAAAAGATCCCAAATAACCAAAACAATCTTGAGAAAGAACAGAGTTGGAGGAATCACTTTGCCTGACAATACCACAAAGCTACAGTAATCAAAACAGTATGTACTGGCACAAAACCAGACATATAGATCAATGAAACAGGATAGAAAACCCGGAAAAAAAAAAAACAAAACCCATGCACTTATGTCAGTTAATCTATGACAAGGCTCCCCAACTGGCTTAGTGTTAAAGAATCTGTCTGCCTATGCAAGAGACACAGAAGATGCAGGTTTGATCCCTGAGTTGGGAAGATCCCCTGGAGGAAAAAATGGCAACCCACTCCAGTATTATTGCCTGGAGAATCCCATGGACTAAGGAGCCTGGTGGAGAAGGCAATGGCACCTCACTCCAGTACTCTTGCCTGGAAAATCCCATGGACAGAGGAGCCTGGTAGGCTGCAGTCCATGGGGTCGCTGAGGGTTGGACACGACTGAGCAAATTCACTTTCACTTTTCACTTTCATGCGTTGGAGAAGGAAATGGCAACCCACTCCAGTGTTCTTGCCTGGAGAATCCCAGGGATGGGGGAGCCTGGTGCGCTGCCGTCTATGGGGTCGCACAGAGTCAGACACGACTGAAGTGACTTAGCAGTAGCAGCAAGGAGCCTGGTGGGCTACAGTCCAGGGGGCTACAGAGTCGGACATGACTGAGCACAACAACACAACACAACACACACACCGCAATCTATGACAGAGGAGGCAAGAATATATAATGGAGAAGATAGTCTCTTCAATAAGTGGTGCTGGAAAAACTGGGCAATTACATGTAAAGGAGTGAAATTTGAATATTCTCTAACACCATACACAAAAACAAGCTGAAAACAAAATCATTTCATGTTGCCATTCGTGCTGTTCAGACTGCCCAATGTACTGGTTATGTTTACTGTTCAGTAAAAGCTCTTTTCTCCTTCCTTCCCTCTCTGTCTCCCTTCATCCCTCCTTTTCTTCTTTTATTTCAGCAGCTGATGTGGGGAAATTTCCCAGGAGGAGAACGTGCCTGCTGTGAGTAAGGGTAAATGAAGACAAATGAGATGCTGCAGCTTAGTTTAGGATGCTGTGAAGGTCAAGAGAGGCACCTCAGGAGTCAGTTAAAGGTGAGTCTTCCTGCCAAGAAAAGAAGAGGGAGAAAGGGAAGGGAGTTAAGATAAGCCTCTGAGTAAGGGGATTCTGAGCTTCCCTGGTGGCTCAGATGGTAAAGAACCTGCCTACAGTGCAGTGGGTGGGAAAGTCCCCTGGAGAAGGGCAGGGCATTCCACTCCAGTATTCTTGCCTGGAGAATTCCATGGACAGAGGAGCCTGGTGCACTACAGTCCATGGGGTTGCAAGAGTCAGACACGACTGAGTGACTTACATTTCATTTCTAAGGGGTTCCAGGGCCTGAGGCCAGGAAAAGACTTAGTTTTTATTTTGGGGACTATGCTACATGACATGTGGGATCTTAGTTCCCTGACCAGAGATCAAACCTATGCCCCCTGCAGTGGAAGCATGGAGTCTTCACCACTGAATCATCAGGGAAGTCCCAGGAAGAGAAATTTAAGAGCGTATAGTTTCTGAGGTGGCAGGAACTCAGCTGATGAGGAGCAGCCTGAAGGCCTGGACTTTTTTGGTGACGAGGTAGAAAGTTCCTTCCTCATACAGAAAGATCAAGTGGCTGATGAGTGGGTGGGTGTGGAGGGACAGGTTTGGGAAATGGGTTCAGGTAGAGACTACAGAGTTCGTCTAGATGAGTTTTTGTTATCCTAATCTTAGTAAATGGAATCTAAGGCTTCCTGAGAGTGGAGAGTGGCTGGGAGGAGGAAGGGTCTCTGGGGTTTAGGCCCTGAGAAACTAGGGATCCCCTGCCCAGGTGTCTCTCAGGGGCTCTGCTAGGGTCACTCCAAAGGTAAGAGTCTCTTAGCCCTGCTAGATAGTATCGGCTGAGAGAATCTTATTATAGCATTTACTTCCTTTTCTTTCGATGAAAGTTTAAAGGTCACCGTTTGCTCTTGCAAAGGAAGTTCCACAAATATTCCATGTGCAGCTTTAGAAATAAACAGCAGGACATCAAGTTCATTGCAAACTCCCTGTTCTGGGGGAATTCCCAAGGAAGTGGAGGCAGAGTTCTGGGAGAGACAAGACGAATTCAGAGTGATTACTCAGTAGCTGCAGCAGGGACCAGAATTTCCCTGCACGTTTCCCAGGTTCTCATTTGCCAACTCAGCCTAGAGGTATTTGTTGACAAAAAAAAAAAAAAAAAGCTGTGGGTGAAATAATTTATTTTTCAGGCATTGGCCTCCACCCCTGCTTGGCTTGGAGGACTGGTTCCTCTTTGTCTGGGATGGCAGAGGAAGAAGGCCCTGGTGTCATTATGGAGGAAAGGGAAATGGGTGGGTATCCACTTGTAACAGTAAGCAGAGCTGAGTGTCAGCTGTGTAGACATTCTACAGGTTGTATCTGAATCCCCATCTGCCACTTTTGAGGTATTGGTGAGGACTGTGAATGGTTCTGGGACATCCATCCCCGCTTTGGGGCAGATAACCCAAATCTCACTTTCTATGGATGGAGGGTGGGAGGTTAAATGTAAGTTATGCAGCCATACTGCAGGCCAGAGAGTAACATGCCAGAGTCTCATATGTCATTCATCATTTGTGAATAGCTGTGGTATCAGGTTCAAGGTTAAGGCCTTCCTACTAGCTCTGGGGAAACAAAATTTCCCTATTAGGCTGAGATACTTCTGAATAGAGAAGCACTTGGAGGGTTGAGGGACTAATGTGTTATTTCCAGATGCTTTGCTTTAAAAATGTAGATTTCTTGGACTTCCCTTGTGGCACAGTGTTTGGCACATCTGTCTGCTAATTCAGGGGACACAGGTTCTATCCCTGGTCCAGGAAGATTCCACATGCCTCAGAGTAACTAAGCCCATGTGCCACAACCACTGAGCCTGCACTCTAGAGCTCACAAGCCATGACTATTGAAGCCCATGTGCTGCAACTTCTGAAGCAAGAGGGTCCTGAGCCTGTACTCTGCAACAAGAGAACCCACTTCAATGAGAAGCCCATGCACCGCAATGAAGAGTAGCCCTCGCTCGCAGCAGCTAGAGAAAGCCCATGCAAAGCAATGAGGGCCCAGCACAGCCAAAAATAATAAGTAATAAATAAATAAATAAAAATTAAAAAATGTATACTTCTTACTCAGGTGAGGGAGCATGGTGAGTCCGAGCAGGACCAGAAGGACAAGGACAAAAAGAGGAGGGAAGAATTCAGGGTATCAAGTATGACAGTGTGTATTAATTAGGTTGGTACAAAAGTAATTCGGTTTCAGACCGTGAATTTTAAATCATTATAACTAGGTTAAAATCATTATAACATCTTTATTAATCAAAATAGGAACCATTACAATCAACCCATTTTTGCCAATGAGAAATGAGTTTATTTATTCCTGTAGCATAAAAATCCATGCTTTTGGAGTCCACGAACTCATAGAAAGTATTTTCTGCCTCCTGCGGCTTGTGGAAGCACTTTCCCTGCAAAAAGTTGTCAAGATGCTTGAAGAAGTGGTAGTCCACTGGCAAGAGATCAGGTGAATATGGCAGATGAGGCAAAACTTCACAGCCCAATGCATTCAACTTTTGAAGCATTTGTTGTGCCACGTGCAGTTGGGCATCGTCGTGGAGAAGAATTGGGGTCATATTGTTGATCAATGCTGGCTGCAGACATTGTAGTTTTGGGGGCATCTTATCAATTCACTGAGCATACTTCTCAGGTGTAATGGTTTTGCTGGGATTCAGAAAGCTGTAGTGGATCACATGGGCAGCAGACCACCAAATAGTGACCATGACCTTTCTTTTTTTTTGGTTAAAGTTTGGCTTTGGGAAAGTGCTTTGGGGCTTCTTCTCAGTCCAACCACTGAGCTGGTCATCATCAGTTGTATAAAATCCACTTTTCATCACACGTTACAATCCAATTGAGAGATGGTTCTTTCTTGTGTAGAGTAAGAGAATGCTTCAAAATGATGATTTTTTCAATTTTTGGTCAGCTCATGAGGCATCCACTTATTGAGCTTTTTCACCTTTCCAATTTGCTTCAGATGCCCAATGACCATATAATGGTCGACATTTTTCTTTGGCAACTTCTCATGTAGTTGTAAGAAGATCAGCTTCAATGATTGCTCTCAATTGGTCATTGTCAAGTTATGATGGCTGGTCACTATGGTCCTCATCTTCAAGGCTCTCATCTTGTTTGAAAAACTTCTTGAACCACCACTTCACTGTATGTTAGCAGTTTCTGGACCAAATGTGTTGTGTATGTTGTCAGCTATCTTTGCTACTTTATGATCCATTTTGAACTTGAATAAAAAAAGAATCCCTCAAATTTGCTTTTTGTCTAATATCATTTCTATAGTCTAAAACAAATGTAAAATAAACAGCAAGTAATAAGTTGTTAGCCAAAAAAAAAAAGCAAGAAATGAGCATTAAAATGATGTATAACATAACCACATTTATTTAAGAATGTGTTCCAATAGTAAAGAGCAAATTTCAACAATGCAAAACTGCAATTACTTTTACAGGGGAGATGGCTGAATAGAGGGAGAAATGTGCCTACATTTGCCCACCCCTAAGCCCAACTGATAGTCATTTTGTACTTTATTGAAACAACAAAGACAGTAGGGCAGGAACTCTCTTATTGTCCACTTGAAACACCGAGTTCACCTATCTCTGCTTCTATTATGGTGGACGAAGTGTCCCTAGGGACAATGGTCATCTTGAACTCTGGCTTCTACATCTCCCCTCGTGCCCCAGCCCATGGTCTGTTCAGGACCCTTTTCTCAGCTACATCATCCATCCCTCCCTCTTTCCCAGGTCTCTGCCTAAGTTCTGACCTTGTGAATAAGTCCTTTTTGACCCCACATCCCTCTTCAGCCACCACCTCACTTCTTTGTGTTCCTTCCTGGAGGGTTGTAATTCTGCCCTTTCTTCATTCTACTCCAGTGTGATTTCTGTGGCCACCACTCCCCTGATGCCAAAGCCAATCCTTGACCACCATCTTGCAGCTGGTTATCTGTCCTCATCTGCCCCAACCTATCAGCAGCACTGGACACAGGTGGCCACTCCCTTGTTTTTGAAGTGCTTCCTTGCTTTGGTTTGTGTGACACTTAATTTTCCTGGTTTCCCTCTTACTTTTCCTCTGCCCCTGGTTGCGCTTTTCAATCACCTTTGCTGGCTCTTCCTCTCCTACCTCTTAATATTGGCATGTCCCAGGCTCAGCTTTGTGTCTGTCTTCTTTAGTCCCATGCTTCATTTACCCTCTGTTTGTCCACTCCTAAGTTTATATCTCCAGCCTGTGTTTGTTTTCTCTGAGCTTCAGACTTGTACATCTACCCAACTCTTTGCCATCATCACTTGAGTATCTAATTGATATCTCAAACTAAACATGCCCGAATGAGAATCTTCGACTCATCACCTACTTTAAGCCTGTTCCTCTCTTGGTCTTCCTCAGTAAATAGCACCAAGATTTACCTAGTTAATCTTAAGAAGTTCTCTTTTCAAAAAACTTTTTATTGGAGTATAGTTTATTTATAAGTTTGCGTTAGTTTCTGCTGTTCAGCAAAGTGAATCAGTTATACATACATGTGTATTCACTCTTTTTTAAGATTCTATTTGCAGGTCATTACAGAATAGAGTTTCCCTGTGCTATAATTAGGCCCTTATTAGTTATCTATTTTATGTATAGTAGTGAATATATGTCAATCCCAATCTCCTGAAACAATTTTTTTTAAAGAAACTATCTGATTCATTAATTTTCCTCATTCCCATATCCAATCCACTAGGATGACTATTACTTCTACCTCTGAATTGTATCCAAAATCATTTTTTTCTTTCTTTGTTTTTCTCTAGAGAAATTTGGATGCAACATATTCTGAGCCACCATATTCCTTGGATGGTGCAGTAACTTCCTAATTGGTTTCTCAGCTTCCACTTCTGCTCCTGGCCAATCCATTTTTCACACAATGGTTACAATAATGCTTAAAAAATGTAAATCTGGTAGTGTTACATTTTACTTAACATCTTACAATGGTTTCCCAATAATCTTATAATAGCTCCAAATTCCTCAAAATGATTTATAAAACCTGATGATGTTGGTCCTTATCAGTTTCATTTCATACCACGCTCAGTGATGTGCTGAAGCCACTTACATCTGCTTCTGAGATGACTCTGTGCCGGGCTTTCCAGCTTCGCATTTATTGATACCATGTTGGTAGCTTGAAGTTGGCCATGATGGAACTATTGACACCTTGGAAACTGGTATACGACAAAACCCAAGAATTTTTGTTTTCTCTCAGAGGGTCTCCTCTTTCTTATGATGTTCCAGCCACACTGGCCTTCTAGCTTTTACTTGAACTCATCCATCAGGTTGCTGCCTTAGGGTCTTTATGCTTATATAAACTTATAGTTCTCTCGGTCTGGATTGTTCTTCCTTTCCGTGGTTGACTTGTTCTTATCATTTAGTGCTTAGTTCAGAGTCATCTCCTGGAAGAGGTCTTCCTTGATGAACCTCCTTAATTCTGCTGTGTCACTCTGTTTTATTGCTGACACAGCATTTACCTCTAACTGAAGTAATTAAATTTAAATTTTATTTATTTATTTTCTTTTCGGCTGCATGGGGTCTTCACTGCTTTGTGTGGGCTTTCTCTAGCTGCAGCGAGCAGGGATTCCTCTTCTTTGTGGTGCATGGGCTTCTCATTGTGCTGGCTTCCCTTGCTGCAGAGCTCAGGCTCCGGGCACCGGGGCTTCAGTGGTTGTGGCTGGTGGGTTCTAGTGTGCAGGTAGCTGTGCAGGTTTTAGTTCTGTAGTTGTGGTGCCCAGGCTTAGTTGCCCCAACGCATGCGGAATCTTCCTGGACCCAGGATCCAACCTGGGTCCCCTGCATTGGCAGGCAGATTCTTATCCACTGCACCACCAGGGAAGGACTAAATAATTTTTTTACATGGTTACTGTTGTCTCTTCACATTAAAATGTTGCCTCCTGTTGCCTCCTAGTACCTAGAACAGGGTCTGGCACATGGTTGGTGCTCACTAAACATTACTGAATGAATATGTTAACTTCTTTATGTTCTTTATCCTCCTGGGCCTTAATTTCCTCATCTAAAACAGGATCACTGAGGTGATGTCACAAGATGGTGATAGGAGACCCCATTCTCTGTCTCCCAACAAGGATCAACACTTAGACAGCTATCTATGAATGAAAACAGCTTCAAGAGAGCTCTGGAATCCACTTACAAAATATCAGCAAGAAGGTGGAAGAGAAAAAGAGAGGAAGAGAAAATCTGAGCATAACCGCACAAAACGGGAAGGAAGAATAGTTCCATTTTGCCTACATCATCCCATCCCTCGAGCCAGTGTTGCACAGCACCAAGAGGGAATTCCCCAGCTTGAGAGAGTCCCTGTTTCTGGGAAGGCGAAAGCAGGATCAGCCACCAGCTTCCCTTTTGGGGCACTACGTGAAGGACTCACTTCATTTTCACCCCACCTGGCGACAAACTACACTTACGTCACATAAAATAGTCATTAAGTGAAGAGCTGTAACAAGACACAAGGTAGTTGTTTAATAATAAAGGTGTTAATTCATCAAGAGGATATAATAGTTGTAAACATGTATGTACTCGACATTGGAGCACCTAAATCTATAGGCAAATACTAGTATACATGAAGGGAATAATAGACAACAGTAC
Organism: Bos grunniens; assembly: GCF_055505025.1. Taxonomy (NCBI): domain Eukaryota; kingdom Metazoa; phylum Chordata; class Mammalia; order Artiodactyla; family Bovidae; genus Bos; species Bos grunniens. The sequence continues at coordinate 61,254,018 of NC_141175.1, read as the reverse complement.
AATAATAGGGGACTTTCAACAATGGATAGCTCATCTACACAGAAAAGCAGGAAAGACATACTGAACATGAATTGTGCTTTAGAGTAAAAGAACCTAACGGACATATATAGAACGTTCTATCCAATAGCAGCAGAATAGATGTTTTTCTTCAAGCACGTGTGGAACATTGTCAGCATGGATCATATGTTAGGTTACAAAATGTATCTTACACATTGTGTATGCTCAGCTGTGTCCAACTTTTGCGACCCCATGGACTCTAGCCCACCAGGCTCCTCTGTCCATGGAATTTTCCAGGCAAGAATACTGGAGTGGGTTGCCATTTCCTCCTCCAGGGGATCATTTCTTAGCAGATTTTAGAAGATTGATATCATACCTAGTAACTTTTATGACCACAGTGCTGTGAAACTAGGAATCAATAACGGAGGAAAAAGGAAAATTCACAAATCTGTGGAAATTAAGTGATACCCTGAGGAACAACCAATGAGTCAAGGATAAAATAGAAAGGAAAATAAAAAAATCTTGAAACAAACAAAAAAGAAACACAATATACTAAAACTTACAGACTGAAGCAAAAGCAGTGCTAAGAGGGAAGTATATAGGGATAAACGCTACATTAAAAGAAAGGAAGTATTGCAAATAAGTAGCCTAACCTTACTTCTCACAAAAGTAGGAAAAGAATGAACTAAACCTAAATTTAGCAGAACAAAAGAGGGAACAAATTTCACAGTAGTAATAAGTGACATAGAAATTAGGAAGACAATAGGTGAGAGTGACAAAACGGAGTTGATTTTTTAAAAAGATAAACACAGTTGACAACCCTGAAAAAAAAAGAGGATTCAATAAGCAAAATTAGAATTAAAGAGAGTTTTCAACCGTGATTTCAAATCACAGAAATACGAAGGAGCATAATAAATGACTATGAACAATTATAAGCCAACAAACTGGACAACCTAGAGAAATGGATAAAACCAATACAATATTGTAAAGTACAAAAAAAAAAAAAGAGAGAGAGAAAGAAATAAAAGAAAAGAAATATAAAATACAAAAAAAAAATTTTAAAAACACCAAAAAAAAAAAAATAGAGAAATGGATAAATTCCTAGCAAGGTATAATCTACCAGTCTAAATTATGAAGATATAGAAAATCTGAACAGATCAATAATGAATAAGGACTTTGAATCAGTAATCAAAAACTTTCAACAAAGAAAATTCTAGGACCAGATGGCTAGTGAATTCTACCAAACGTTTAAAGAAGAATTAATGCCAATTCTTCCCAAAATCCTTCCAAAAAATATTTAGAAGAGGAGGGAACAGTTTCAAACTCATTTTATGAGGCCAGCACTACCCTGCTATCACAACAGGCTACTAAGAAAACTACAGGCCAATATTCCTGAAGAATATAGATGCAAAAATTCTCAAAAAAATTTAGCAAGCCAAATTCAACAGTACATTAAAAGGATCATACACTATGATCAGGTGGGATTTACTTCTGCCATGCCAGGATGTTTCCACATTAATCAGTCAATGTGAAACACCATAGTAATAGATAAAAGACACAAATCATATAATCATCTCAATAGATGCACAAAAAGCACTGAACAAAAATCTGCATCCTTTAAAAACAGAACTACTGGGGACCTCCCTGGTGGTTAAGACTCCACAATTCCAGTGTAGGGGGCCTGGGTTCCCTCCCTGGTTGGGTAACTAAGATCCCACATGTGGCTCAGTGTGACCAAAAAGTTGTTGTTGTTGGTTAGTTGTTCAGTCATTTCTTACTCTTTGCAACCCCATGGACTGCAGCACACCAGGCTTCCCTGACCTTCACCATCTCCTGGAGCTTGCTCAAACTCATGTTCATTGAATCAGTGATGCCATCCAATCATCTCATTCTCTGTCGCCCCCTTCTCCTCCTGCCTTCAGTCTTTCCCAGCATCAGGGTCTTTTCCAATGAGTCAGTTCTTTGCATCAGGTGGCCAAAGTATTGGAGCTTCAGCTTCAGCATTAGTCCTTCCAAGACTGGTTGGATCTCCTTGCAGTCCCAGGGACTCTCAAGAGTCTTCTCCAACACCACAGTTCAAAAGCATCACTTCTTTGGTGCTCTGCCTTCTTTATGGTCCAATTCTCACATCCGTATATGACTACTGGAAAAAAACCATAGCTTTGACTGTATGGATCTTTGTTGGTAAAGTAATGTCTCTGCTTTTTCATATGCTGTCTAGGTTTGTCATAGCTTTTCTTCTGAGGAGCAAGTGTCTTTTAATTTCATTGCTGCAGTTACCATCTGCAGTGATTTTGGAGCCCAAGAAAATAAAGTCTGTCACTGTTTCCATTGTTTCCCCGTCTATTTGCCTTGAAGTGATGGGACTAGACACTATGATCTTTGTTTTTTTTTTTTTTTTAATGATCTTTGTTTTCTGAATGTTGAGTTTTAAGCCAAAAAGGAAAAAAAAAAATGAACTATGGTGTGATTCAAATGTCCTTAGACTTCATCAGCCAGAGAATCTATGTTATGTGGGCTTCTGCTTGGACTTGCTGATGTGTGACCTCTCCCTTCTCGCCTAGTCTCTTCCACTGTGTCAGGAATTTCCCAAAGCCATGGTGCAACCCAGGAGCTTCAGAACAGATCCACACACGTTTTTGCTTCCTCTCATTTGCACATGGCTTCCTTGAGCTCCAGTGTAGGGGAGGGTTTCCCAAAGTTGCTCTACAGTCTGTAAGTTGAATTGGGAGGGGCCTTCAATACTTGTGCTGGCCTTTGGCTTCTCCTAAGCAGCATGAAACACAAAAACTCTCAACAAGTAGCTCTCTGGCCGTAACTTCTCCCTCCTCTGAGAACACAAAACCAGTCTACCAGAGCATAGATGTAACCTCGCTGATGTAACAAAACATCAGATTTGTCTAATCTTTCACCTTTTTAGAGCAGATATTATACATGTAAAATATGCATTACCTAAAACATACACACTATACTATATATCACATATATTATGTGTGTATATATGTAATGAATGTATATAATATGTATTATATTACATATATATACATGTAAATTATGTATACAAGTATCAATATGTATATAGCAAAGCTAGATACAAACTAGGGTAATAATATAGTTCACTATTTTCTCTGGGCAGGATTGATTTGCTATCCTATGGGAAAAAAATGATTCACCACTCATCCATCTTCTGCAGATCAAGATCTAACTCAACACCATCTGGGCCTTGATCAATAGTAAACAGTAAGTTAAACAAAAACACTTTTCCTCTAGAGATTTTCCTGGCGGCTTAGTTGTTAAGAATCCACTTACAAGGCAGGACAAGCAGGAGACCCAGGTTTAATCCCTGGGTAGGGAAGATCCCGTAGTGAAGGGAATGGCAATCCACTCCAGTATTCTTGCCTGGAAAATTCCATGAAGGGAGGAGTCTGGTGGGCTACAATCTATAGTCACAGAGAGTCAGACACAAATGAAGCAACTTAGCGCGCACGCACTTTCCTCTGGAGAAGGTGTTCAGCAAACTGACCCATGAGTTTAATCTGGCCTTTTGTTTGTTTTTGTAATAAAAATGTATTGGGACACAGCCTGTCCATTTGTTACAGGTCTTATGCCAAAGCAATGGTGTTGAGCAATTGTGATGGAGATGTTATGACTCTCAAGCATAAAAGATTTACTATCTGTATTCTTCTAGGAAATAAAAATATTTAGAACATCTGGTGCCTTTTAGGCATGCTAGTTAGATGCTGCAGCTACTGCTGCTAAGTTGCTTCAGTCATGTCCGACTCTGTGCGACCCCATAGACGGCAGCCCACCAGGCTCCCCCATCCCTGGGATTCTCCAGGCAAGAACACTGGAGTGGGTTGCCATTTCCTTCTCCAATGCATGACAGGGAAAAGTGAAAAGTGAAAGTAAAGTTGCTCAGTCGTGTCCAACTCTTCGCGACCCTATGGACTGCAGCCTACCAGGCTCCTCCGTCCATGGGATTTTCCAGGCAAGAGTACTGGAGTGGGGTGCCATCGCCTTCTCCAAGTTAGATGCTGAAAAGGTGCAAATAGTTTTTTGTCTTTTCCCCATTGGATAAATTTTCTCAACATAATGTTTTTACTCTTATGCCTGCCTTAAATGAGCAGTTCTGCCTTAGTAAGTCCAATTGTTTAGACTTTAGTGATGTCAGTCGGTAAAGAGAAGGGGTCTAGGATATGCGGCAGAGATTTTAACAGAGAGCTTGGAAGAGAAAGGGTGGAGGCAGCTGTGAAGGAAATGGATGGAAGAGATAGGGACATTCTAAGAAATGGTACTCAGGGACTTCTTGGCAGTGCAGTGGTTGAGACTTGGCCTTCCAAATGCAAGGGGTGTGGGTTCAATCCCTGGTGGATGAGCTAAGATCCCACAAGATCTACAGTCAACATACAAAACCATAAAACAGAAGCAATATTGTAATAAATTCAATAAAGACTTTAAGAATGGCCCACATCAAAAACAATCTTGAAGGGAAAAAAAGAAGAAGTGATGCTTGGGCTATGGACACTTTTCATGGGGTTTGTGGAAATAAGCCAAGAATCTGAATTACTTGAAAATTGCTTTTTGTGGCCAAAATGTGTGTGTGTGTGTGTGTGTGCGTGCGTGCGTGTGTTGGGTAGATGTTTTCCCTACTAGGACTCAGCCCTGAGACTAGGCAGCAGAGTTGTCCATCATTTGAGATTCAAAGGGGCCAGTGAGAATGAAGCACTCAGGGACTGTTAACAAGTTGGGAAGAAAGAAGAAGCACAGCATCCTGAAGACCACTGGGGACCAGCTTCTCTTAGTGGGATGACTTCCTGTGATGTTAGTTAATTCTTTTTTTTTTTCCTTAAGGTTTGAGAGTTGCTTGTGTGGGAACTTCCCTGGTGGTCCAGTGGCTAAGACTCTGAATGCAGGGGACCCGGGTTGGATCCCTAGTCATAGAATTAGATCCCACATGCCACAACTAAGACCCAGTGCAGCCACATAAATAATTAAAAAAAAAAAAGGAGCAATTTTTGTGTTTAGAAAAAACATTTATTTGAGCCTAAATTTGTTGTGAACTATACCCATTATTAGAGAAGGCAATGGCAACCCACTCCAGTACTCTTGCCTGGAAAATCCCATGGATAGAGGAGCCTGGTGGGCTGCAGTCCATGGGGTTGCTACAAGTCGGACACGACTGAGTGACTTCACTTTCACTTTTCACTTTCATGCATTGGAGAAGGAAATGGCAACCCACTCTAGTGTTCTTGCCTGGAGAATCCCAGGGACGGGGGAGCCTGGTGGGCTGCTGTCTATGGGGTCGCACAGAGTCAGACACGACTGAAGCAACTTAGCAGCAGCAGCAGCAGCAGCAGCATACCCATTATAAATTTAAAAACCAAGATTTTTCTTAATAAATTCAAATTACAAACCTTGCTATTCTATTTATAAGGCTAATTTTTGATACAGCAATGAGAAAATCACTCTCATTTTTTAAATTAATAGACTGTTATTTCACTGCTTAAAATATTAAATCTCATTAAATATTTAGCTTTTATTTTAGCATAGTAAATTGTGTTTTCCTTAAATATTTTAAGCTATAAATTTAATATACCTACAAATTTAGTAAGTGATTCTTGCAAACACTTCAAAAACCTGCCAGGGGCAGATTTAGAAATCTAGTGAGTAAAGTATTTCTAAACACCTAAGCAATTTCTATAACTCCAAAAAAAGAAAAAGAAAAAAGAAATTAGTAAATCAGGCTCTAAAAATTCAAACACTTTTTACCAACATAATCAAATTTTCTATCCTTCAAATTAAAATCAGAAGCCTAATATCAATTACACATTTCAAATTGGAATGGCAAAGTTAATATTTCAAATTCTTTAATGTTTCAATTTTTTAATGGTTTCAGGCACATTAAATAACAAAGACAGTTTACCAGGAAAATCTTAGAAACTTATTTCTAAACTAATACCAAGGTGACAAAACAATGGATGTTATTTATATCATCAGTTCTACCCTTTTTTTTTCTCCTTTAAGTACTTTCCCAGTGTTGTTAAACTCCTTAACAGAGGGGCACAGATCATAGATTAACTGTCTTAGATGGTGTGTAGGTCAAAGATTCTGACCCTGAGGTTCCTGGGTGAAAGATTTAGGAATTTGATTTGGACCATTGGCTTGAAAATCTGAACCTGTTAGTGACCTCTTTTTGGATAATTCTCGATGCAAACCACAATGTAACACACTCAGTCAACCCTTAGTGTTGGAGTCAGGCTGCTGAGTCAGTGGCAAGCCTTCGGATCAGACTTTTTAGCTGTGAGTTGATTTCACAACTAAGCCCAGGGACGTCTTTCAAAGGGCACTCTTAGGCAATTTTTATCTTAACCGCTTTTCATCTTTTCCCCACCTCTTGTGTATAGATAGAATCTTGCCTGTTGTCTGGATTGTAGTTAATATCTCCCATTGGTTTATCAGTTGCAACTTTCTTTACTACCTGAGTTTTTCGCCAAGTGTTCGTTGATGACTGAGATTCTGTACTCATTGTATTGATTAATGGGAACTTTAATACTCATACACATAACATTTCAGCATTCTCATGCATTTACTGCCTGTGAAAGCCACTGTTGACAGTCATCATGTAATAATGAATAAAGGGGAGATGACTTTCAGGGCCTTCTAGAACCTGGTACGACCTTAAAGGAGGTGAAAGTCTGAAAGCGTTAGTCACTCGGTCATGTCTGACTCTTTTGATTCTGTGGAACATAGTCCGCCAGGCTCCTCTGTCCATGGGATTTTGCAGGCAAGAATACTAGAGTAGGTAGCCATTTCCTCCTCCAGGGGATCTTCCTGACCCAGGGATCGAACCTGGGCCTCCTGCACTGTGGTCAGATTCTTTACTATCTGAGCCATTAGGGAAGCCCAAAAGAGCTGATGGTAAAGCACAATAGTGTTTGGGGCTTGGCAGAGGAGACTCCACTAGAACATACATACATAGTCGGGGCAGCTCAGTCTGCTGGATCTGAGAGTAAGAGTGAGGCAGTGAAATAGTCCTGCTTAGGGAATCAGGAGAGGAGAACCCAGACTGTGCAGGACTAATGACCACAAGGACCTTGACAGCTGGCATCACTGAGCACTCTGAGCTGTCTCATTCAGAAGGCAGGAAAGAGCTGCTTCGTATTTCCATCCTAGGAATGACTGACCTACCTGCTGCTGTACCCATGTATATCCCTGCACACCTGCGCCAAGCATCACCTCCCCTGTGAGCTACTGAAGGTTTTGGCTCCTGTGATTCTCCTTTTTCTCTTCCCTCTACTGACTGACTCATATAAACCTCCCTGTGTGTTATAACAGCTCTTACCTTAAACATAAAAATCCTCTTTTGACCCCACAGCCCCCTCCAGCTACCTTGGCATTTGTCTGGCCTTCTCACTCCCACTTTTATTTCACAGCAGAACTACTGAGAGGAGCCTTGCCTACTCACTGGCTTCACTTGCTCGCCTTCTATTGGATGTGCTCAGTCACTCAGTCATGGCCAACTCTTTGCGACCCCACGGACTGTAGCCTGCCAGGTTTCTCTGTCCATGGAATTTTCCAGGCAAGAATACAGGAGTGGGTTGCCATGTCCTCAGCTTTGTCCTTGCTTTTTTCTAAAATGAAAGAAAACATTATTTACTTATTTATCTATGGTTGCACTGGGTCTTCATGGCTGCGTGCAGGTTTTCTCTAGTTGTGGTGAGTGGGGGCTACTCTTCATTGCGGTGTGCAGGTTCTCATTGCTGTGGCTTCTCTTGTTGCAGAGCATAGACTCTAGGACACACAGGCTTCAGCAGTTGTGGTACTTGAGCTCTAGAGCACAGGCTCAGTAGTTGTGGTGCGTGGGCTTAGCTGCTCCTTGGCATGAGGTATCTTCCCGGAGCAGGGATCGCACCTGAGTCCCCTGCATTGGGAGGGGTTTTCTTGACCACTGAGCCACCAGAGAAGTCTTATCCTCGTTTTCGTTATGGCCACACACCGCCTCTTCCTCACTGAATCCAGTGGCCAGGTCCTCATGTACTCAACCTGTCAGCATCGTTGGATTTGGTGGACCCCTCTTAATCATTTTTCTCCTGTCATTCTCTTCCTTTTCCTGATTTTCCTCTTCCCTCAGTCTTTCCTCATCCTCAATGGGCAGCCTTCAAATCAAGCTTTTGAGCTGTGAGTTGATTTCATATCTAAGCCCCATGGACATCTTTCAAATGGCATCCTTATGCAGTTTTTATCTTAACCGTTTTCATCTTTCCCTCACGCAATGTAAATAGATAGAATCTTGCCTCCTGTCTGGATTGTAGTTAATACCTCTCTTTGAAGGCTCCATTTCTCCCTTTCCACCTCTCCACGTAGTGCCTCTGGCTCGGTCTTTGGCCACTCTCTCTTTTATAGCTACATACTCTTAGTAGCTATTCTCACGAGACCCCCAGCATTTCATACCTTTACATGCCAGTTATTTCTGAATCTGAATCTCAAGGAGTATGCCCATTTTATATTCTCATAGAAGTCTCATATGAAATGAAGTTTTCACTCCTCAAATGAAACTTGGACAAAACAAGACTTCTGGACCACCCCTCCCCTCGCCATACCCTTTGTTCCTTCCCAAGTCTTCCCCACTTCCATTAGATACCCGCATTTGCCCACTTAACCAGCTTTCAGACCTGTGAGTTCCCCTTGATTACACTCTTTCCCTCACCTCCCACATTTACTCCATCCGCCAGTTCTGTAGTCACTACGCCAGAACACATCCCTTCCCACCTTCTCTGCTTTTACCCTAGTCCAAGGTAACATTATCTCCTCTGTAGTTCATTGCCACAGTCTTCCAACTTGTCTTTCTGCTTCCACTCTTAACATCCTCTCCTCTGTCCCCAGGGTCCATTCTTCACATGACAGCAAGAGTGATAAAGCCTCTATGACGTCATCCCTTCCGGGTGTAGTATGCTTTGTGTAACATGCTAAGTCCAAACTCCTTACACAGAGACCTGGCCCTGGCCTGCCTTCCTGTCCTCCTCTCCAGCTCTCTCTCTCTCTTTTTATTTTTATAATTTTATTTATTTATGTATTTTTGATGGTGCTGGGTCTTCATTGCCTCGAGGGCTTTTCTCTAGTTGTGGCGATCTGCAGCTACTCTCTAGTTGTGGTGTGTGGGCTTGTTGTGGATCATGGGCTCTAGGGCACATGGGCTTCAGTAGTTGTGGCATGTGGGCTCAGTAGCTGCAGTTCCCGGGCTCTGGAGCACAGGCTCAGTAGAGCAGTAGGGGCTTGATGGCTCTGAGGCATGCAGGATCTTCCTGGACCAGGGATTGAATCAGTGTCTCCTGCATTGGCAGGCAGATTCTTTACTACTGAGCCACGGGGGACATCCTCCAGCTCTCGCTCCTTTGCCCTTTCTGCTTCAGTCACATGACCTTACTTTGATGGGATTCAAAGCAGGCCACCTCCAAGTATGTCACTTAAATGTACTGATTCTTTTGAAATAAAGTTACTTTGGAAACAGTGTAAGAAGAAGGCTCTGACCCTCCTCTGTTCCCATGAATGCCAGAAATACATCTATCATGGAAAGTTACCCTACCTACACAAGACAGATGTCAGACATAGGGAATATGAGATAAGGAATTCAAGGCCAAGAAAGCTGTATAAACAAATAAGCTTCGTTACTTCAATAGTCTGCTGCCCCAAGCAAAATTCCCTCTGTTTTGTCAAATTTTCTCAAATTTTCTTTGTCTTACAGGTATAACAGTTGCCCGCTTTGGTCACTTCTTTGAGCTATATACCTTTGAGGTTCTTGGATGTGTGCAATTAAATTTGACTTTTTCTTTCTCTTTTTGATGTCTTTTGTCAATTTCATTACTAGACCAGCTCAAAAGATCCTAGAATGGTAGAGGAAAGTTTTTTCCTCCTCTACTCTCCTTGGTTCTCTCCCCTTGGCATGCTGTCCCCCCAAATCTTTGCAAGATTTGCATCCTCTTACATCTCTGCTCAAGCCACCTCCCATAAAATGGCACCTCTCATTGCACCCACCCTTTATTCTCTATCCTAAGAAAGATTGCACCCACCCTTTATTCTCTATCCTAAGAAAGCTTTGCTATTTTCCTATCACTGGTGTAGATGCTAGAGCCGATGACCCAAGCTCCCCTCCACTCCCATCATTACAGAGAAAGAAAAGAAGCCAGAGGTCAAAGTGGCCCCAGGCCCCCACTTCAGCCTTCTCCTCATCACTGTGCGGCAGAACTTGATTAAGTGTTGTCACTGCCATCACCTGACACACCGACATGAGCTGCTGTCACTCTTGGCATCGTTCAACCAGTCCAGGCAACACAGCACCAGGGCAACAGTCCCATGAATGCTGGGAAGGATGCTGGAGTGACCTTCACTTCCCATGTTACTTCTGTATGATCCCTGGCAGATGAAAGTTTTCATACCTTTTGTCTCCGAGGGCTGGTGGGATGGGGGCACAGGGGCTGGAGAGAAAGAGAAGCATTGGCCCTTTCAAACAGCTTGTGGGGAAACTCAAGACGAAGTTTGAGTTTAACAGACTCAAATAACAACCATAACTCACACCTTGGTTTCCAGAGGGCCTTTCCTGCCTCAGCCCACCTGGGCCCCTCTGTCTCTAGCTGCCCCAGTTGCCAGAAGGGAACTTGTTCTCAGAGGCAGTGATGTCCTGAGTCCCAGGCCCGTGGCACCTTCCTTGCACCTCCCAGTCTTACTTTTCCTTGTCCACATCCTGCATTTCATGGTTTTATAACCTGCTCTCAGAGAGGGATGTGAATTTTCACGATTACTGGTGTAAGCAAACAGTCATGCTTCTGCAAATAAGAAAAGCAGTACTTCTGGACTTCCCGTGGACGTCACTTGGCTTGCTTCCACACTGCCCATTTAGGAGCCAGGATGTGGGTGGGATGTGATAGGAATTGGGAGGAGGCTCTGACTGTGGCCCCACACCCCTGGGTGGGCATCTCACCAGTTCTCTAGATCATCCTCACCCCGGTGTCCGGTTCAACCAGATGGTTCTGAGTACTTCAGCAAGGTTGTACCAGGGAGTAGGGAATGGGTAGGGAGGAGGTCTACCCGAAGGCACAGTCTTACCCTTGTCCCTCTGACCGGGATGCTGGCACAGTCACCACCCCCAACCTGTCTTTCAGACCGGACATGCTCCCATCCATCATTGTATCATTTACCTTCCCGCACCTGCTTACTGCAAGCCAAGCTTACGGCATGAGCCACGCCCTAACCCTATGTTGGCTTGATACAGAATCCAGTACATCAAACCAAAATCCCCAAGCACTGGCCCCCTACTCTTCAAGTACCTGGATAGGATCTCCTTGAAAGATAGTTGGAGCTGTGGTGGTGGAGAGTGCAACCTGCTGGAGGGGCAGACAAATTGAATTCCCAGTTCATTGGAGAGACTTCCTACTTCCCGTTGTATTTCCGGTTGAGTTCATGGTGGGTGGGAGGGTGTCAGCTCTCCTCACTCAAACCCTCTGACCCTTTCCCTTTCCTTTCCAACAGACTATTTTCATTTGTTTTTCTCTTTATGACTTACTTTACTGTGTATGACACGCTGTATCTGGGTCCATCCAGGTCTCCAATTTTGTTCCTTTTATGGTTGAGCAACATTCCATTGTATACATGTACCATGTCTTTAGCCATTCATCTGTGGATGGACACTTGGGTTACTTCCCTGTCCTTGCTATTGTAAATAATGCGGCTGTGAATACTGGGATGCCTCTATCTTTTACACATATATGTAGAATCTAGAAAAATGGTATAGATGATCTTATTTGCAAAGCAGAAACAGGGACACATATGTAGAGAACAAAGGTATGGACATCAAGGGGGATTGGGAGATTGGGATTCTCGTTTATACCCTACTGATACTATGTATAAGATAAATAACTGATGAGAACATACTGTATAGCACAGGGAGCTCTACTCAGTGATCTGGGTGACTTGAATGGGAAGAAAGTCCAAAAGGAAGGGGCTATTGCTGTACAGTAGAAACGGTCACAACATTGTAATGCAACTATACTCCAAAAAAAAAAAAATTAAGAACAGCAAACAAAAAAAGAAGGCATGGAATGATACACACAGAAAATAGGCCATTTTTCTTTTCCAGGATAAGGCTCCTCAGTGCAGAGGAGGAAAGCTGGTTTTGGGAAATAACTTGTCCACAAACCAGGAATAGAATAGCCCTTGGAGGCTCTATTTTAGTCTTTGTCTCAGGTCCAGGAATTGAAACAATTAAAATACAATATCTTAATGAAAAATATTAAAATGTAAGTACATATATATATGTATAATTCATGCATATATTCCTCTTGTAAAAAATTCAAACATTATGAATAAAGTTGAAGTTCCTCTTGACAACCCCCTCCCAGCCCCATCCCACTATTTTCAGCCTGGTCTGTACTCTCTAGGGCTCTTTGCCTTCCATACTCTTAGAATCGCATGGTTATGCATTTTACTTCTTTTTCCAAAAAAATTATTTATTTATTTGTTTGGCTGTGCTGGGTCTTAGTTGTGGCACCCAAGATTTTGGACCTCTGATCTTCACTGTGGCATGCAGGATCTTTTTTTTTTTTTTTTTAGTTTCTGCATGCAGGATCTTTAATTGCGGCATGTAGAATCTAGCTCCCTGACCAGGGATCAAACCTGGGTCCCCTGCATTGGGAGCACAGAGTCTTAGCCACTGGGCCACCAGGGAAGTCCGGATTATACATTTTGGATGGGCAGTGTTTATTTTTTCTTTTATATGAATGATCTCATTCTGTGCTTAGAGTTCTGCAGTTTGACTTTTGCACACAATGATTCACCTGGATCTCTCTCCTTTCAGTGCTCTCATTTTCTTTTTAATTTGCTGTGTTTTATTTAAGGTTTTTCCTAACAAAGGATGTTTAGCTTGTTTCCAGTTTACTTTTTCCTAAACAATTCTAAAGTAAAAGTCCTTAAACTTGCTTCTTTAGGGAAGACATTCAGTAGTGGAACAGTAAGTCATGTTAAAAATAAATTAGGCACTGTCAGGACTTCCCTGTCCAGTGGCTGAGACTCCATGCGCCTAATGTAGGAGATCCGGGTTTGATCCCTGGTCAGGGAACTAGAGTCTATGTGCCACAACTAAAGATCCTGTGTGCCACAGTAAAGTTTGAAGATTCTGCATGCTGCAACTAAGACCTGGCACAGACAAATATGAAAATAAATATAAAAAAAAATAAATTAAACATACCAATTTTCTCTCCAAAATGGCTATACCAATTTACTCTCACATAGATGATTTGCACGGCTTCCCTAATAGTTTAAGCACTAAAAAAATCTGCCTGCAATGCAGGAGACACAGGAGACTCGGGTTCAATCCCTGGGTTGGGAAGACCCCTGGAAGAAGCCATGGCAACCCACTCCAGTGTTCTCGCCTGGAGAATCCCATGGACAGAAGAGCCTGGTGGGCTATAGTCCATGGGGTTGCAAAGAGTCAGACACAACTGAAGGGACTGAGCACCTACACACAGATGAGTGAGACGCCTTCACAGTTTGTTGGTTTTCTTGCTGGCATGTCCTTTCTTTGGGGCCTGAGAGTAGTGGGTGGAGTTGAATCAAGGAAACGGAACAATACCACCGCTGGGGCTCCCAGAGGGCACATCTGCTTTCTCCCCCAAAGCAGCCGCCTGCCTCCCAGGAGTCCTATTCCGTGTTGTGGATGGGTACCACTTGGATGTCTGCTCCTAACAGCCGTCCCATCCTTTGCACTGCAGTTAGGAAGCAGACTGAGCTGGGAGAGAGGCTTTGCTGGGTTGCAGGGTCTAGTTCCATCCACGTCTTGTGCCCTGGCTGGGAGAACTGTGAAGAAGGAGGAGAGGGTATTGGCAGTGAGCCACTGAGGACCGGCACATTGTTTTTCCCCAACTAAGTCATATGCCGTTTCTCCCTTTTTTGTTTTGATAGAAGGCTTTAAAAACTTAGTACTATTTTATTTGAGTAGTTAATATATTCACATGATTCAAAAATCAAACAATATAAAAAGTATTGAAAGAAATGTCCTGCTCCCACCCTCATCCCCTTGTATCTTACTCCCCAGCCCCTCATGACTACTTTTTATTTTATTTATTTGTTTTTTAACTAAAGAACATTTATTTGTTTTTCACCAAGACTTTATCTTGAGGACGTAACTAAACTGTGCTTCCACTCCCCACCCCAACTTGAAGGAGGATTAGTACAGTGGATGTTATAAAGCAGGTATGAACAGTTTGAGGGACTGGAACCAATGTTAACTGACAAAAACCAACTTCCATCTAAATCATCATAAAAATGTGTAAGTAAAAAAAAGGGGGGGGGCAAAGGGGTTTTCAGATTGAACAAGATCATCACATTTTATCTAATACATTCAATTCTGGCTAGTATATACCAAAATGGAAACAGGATAACTATAATACAAAACTTCCACTACAGCACACTGCACACACCTGTGTTCCAAGCCCACCCCCGTTCCCCTAATGCTTGCAAACTCAGCTATTTCCCAGCCTGTTGGGCCTGTCCACGAAGGAGCACGTAGATCTTCTCTTTAATCCAATCTTTGTTATAAGGCTGGTATGCCTGGGTATCAGCTCGGTAAACAAGGCAGCTGAGGTCTGCCAGGTCATCAATAAAATCAAACAACTGACTGATGTCATATGTGATAGAGGGGCTGTTGGGATTCATTCTCTTCAGATGTTCTTCATACATTTTACAAACACCTTCCATACACTCATTCACAGATTCATAGTCAGCCTAAGTTCTGCCTTCTGGCCTCTTGGTAGGCTGTACCAGCAAGATGGTGTGAGACATCGCGCCAAAGTCTCCCGCTGCAGCCGATGCCGACTCCGCCGCCGCACCATGACTACTTTTTAAATTTGTTATGTATCTTCCGGAGTTCTCAAAATCAGATAAAAGACATTGGAAGGGACTGCCTTACTTCTTTTTAAACTTTTTATTTTGTATTGGGGTATAGCTGGTTAACAATGTTGTGATAGTTTCAGGTGGACAGCAAAGGGACTCAGCCATACATACACATGTATCCATTCTCCCCCAAACTCCCCTCTCATCCAGCTGTCGCATAACATTGAGCAGAGTTCCATGTCCTAATCATTAGAGTATTGCCTTATATATTTTTTTCCTGCCTTTTGTTACATAAAAGCTGTGTTCTTAGTTGCTCAGTCGTGGCTGACTCTTGTGACCCCATAGACTGTAGCCTGCCAGGCTCCTCTGTCCATGGGATTCTCCAGGCAAGAATAATGGAGTGGGTTGCCATTTCCTTCTCCAGGGGATCTTCCCGACTCAGGGATTGAAGTCAGGTCTTCTGCATTGCAGGCAGACTCTTTAATGACTGAACTTTTAGGGAAGCCCACATAAAAGCTAGCACACTATAAACACTGCCTCTTGTTCTTTTTTACTTTTCACAATATCTTGGAGAGGAGTCCCATAATTCATTCTGCGAATGTCCCATAATTCATTCTACGAATGTCTCACAATTCATTTAGCCAGTCTTCTTTGATAGAAACTTGAGTTGTTGCTCATCTTTTGCTGTTACAAGTGATGCACAATGAATCATTTTGATCATTAATGCACATGACTGTATGTCCATTTGTAGGATAAACCCCCAAAAGTGAAATTGCTGGGCTATAGGTGGATGTGTATTTGTAATCTTCATAATTACTATCAAATTTCCCTCTGTAGGAGTTGAACCCATTTATTCTCCTCATACATGCACTGTAATGTTCAGGAGTGAGCGTTTCCCCAGTCTTTCCAACGGGGTGTGACGTTAAACTTTTGGTATTTGCTAATCTGATAGAAGAGTGTAATCTCAAAGTGCTGTTAATTCTGTTAATTCAACTTTATTCTAAGTAATATGGAGCATCTTTTACTTTGTCCAAGATTAAATGGTATTTCCTTTTCAGAGGACAACCTATTAATATACTGTTTTATTAAATTTCCGCCTATTGTTTTGATGGATTTTCATGATTGCTTTTTTCTACTGTTTTGTGGGAACTCTATATACTAGGCAAATTATCTCTTTGTCTGAGATTACAATTCCTTTTTTTCCCCCTGGGTTGTTTTTGTGTTTTGACTGGTGACTTCTGCAAACTTGAAAGTTTTCTCTTGGCCCCATTCATTCTTTCATCCTCCATGCCTGTGTTCATACTGGTCCATCTATCTAGGCTACTCTCTCCTTTTCTTTGTGTGGGGAACTCTTGCTCATCCTTTTAGGCCTGACTCAAACATCATACAACTTGACCCTCAGTCTCCAGAGCAAATCTTGTCACCCCTCTTAGCTGCTCCTTTCATACTTTGCCATGTCTCTACTTGTTACGCTGTCTTATTTTTAAAAATCCACCTTCCCTATCTAACTAGGAACGCCTTCAGATCAGATGAGTCGCTCAGTCATGTCCGACTCTTTGCAGCCCCATGAATTGCAGCACGCCAGGCCTCCCTGTCCATCACCAACTCCCGGAGTTCACTGAGACTCACGTCCATCCAGTCAGTGATGCTATCCAGCCATCTCATCCTCTGTCGCCCCCTTCTCCTCTTGCCCCCAATCCCTCCCAGCATCAGAGTCTTTTCCAATGAGTCAACTCTTCGCATGAGGTGGCCAAAGTACTGGAGTTTCAGCTTTAGCATCATTCCTTCCAAAGAAATCCCAGGGCTGATCTCTTTCAGAATGGACTGGTTGGATCTCTTTGCAGTCCAAGGGGACTCTCAAGAGTCTTTTCCAACACCACAGTTCAAAATAATCAATTCTTCGGCGCTCAGCCTTCTTCACAGTCCAACTCTCACATCCATACATGACCACAGGAAAAACCATAGCCTTGACTAGACAGACCTTTGTTGGCAAAGTAATGTCTCTGCTTTTGAATATGCTATCTAGGTTGGTCATAACCTTCCTTCCAAGGAGTAAGCGTCTTTTAATTTCATGGCTGCAGTCACCATCTGTAGTGATTTTGGAGCCCAGAAAAATAAAGTCTGACACTGTTTCCACTGTTTCCCCATCTATTTCCCATGAAGTGATCCCGTGACCCGATGCCATGATCTTCGTTTTCTGAATGCTGAGCTTTAAGCCAACTTTTTCACTTTCCACTTTCACTTTCATCAAGAGGCTTTTGAGTTCCTCTTCGCTTTCTGCCATAAGGGTGGTGTCATCAGCATATCTGAGGTTATTGATATTTCTCCCAGCAATCTTGATTCCAGCTTGTGTTTCTTCCAGTCCAGTGTTTCTCATGATGTACTCTGCATAGAAGTTAAATAAACAGGGTGACAATATACAGCCTTGATGAACTCCTTTTCCTATTTGGAACCAGTCTGTTGTTCCATGTCCAGTTCTAACTGTTGCTTCCTGACCTGCATACAAATTTCTCAAGAGGCATATCAGGTGGTCTGGTATTCCCATCTCTTTCAGAATTTTCCACAGTTTATTGTGATCCACACAGTCAAAGGCTTTGGCGTAGTCAATAAAGCAGAAATAGATGTTTTTCTGGAACTCTCTTGCTTTTTCCATGATCCAGCAGATGTTGGCAATTTGATCTCTGGTTCCTCTGCCTTTTCTAAAACCAGCTTGAACATCAGGAAGTTCATAGTTCACATATTGCTGAAGCCTGGCTTGGAGAATTTTGAGCATTACTTTACTAGCATGTGAGATTAGTGCAATTGTGCAGTAGTTTGAGCATTCTTTGGCATTGCCTTTCTTTGGGATTGGAATGAAAACTGACCTTTTCCAGTCCTGTGGCCACTGCTGAGTTTTCCAACTTTGCTGACATATTGATTGCAGCACTTTCACAGCATCATCTTTCAGGATTTGGAATAGCTCAACTGGAATACCATCACCTCCACTAGCTTTGTTCATAGTGATGCTTTCTAAGGCCCCTGGACTTCACATTCCAGGATGTCTGGCTCTAGGTCAGTGATCACACCATCGTGATTATCTGGGTCGTGAAGATCTTTTTTGTACAGTTCTTCTGTGTATTCTTGCCGTCTCTTCTTAATATCTTCTGCTTCTGTTAGATCCATACCATTTCTGTCCTTTATCGAGCCCATCTTTGCATGAAATGTTCCTTTGGTATCTCTGATTTTCTTGAAGAGATCCCTAGTCTTTCCCATTCTGTTATTTTCCTCTATTTCTTTGCATTGATCGCTGAAGAAGGCTTTCTTATCTCTTCTTGCTATTCTTTGGAACTCTGCATTCAGATGTTTATATCTTTTCTTTTCTCCTTTGGTTTTTGCTTCTCTTCTTTTCACAGCTACTTGTAAGGCCTCCCCAGACAGCCATTTTTCTTTTTTGCATTTCTTTTCCACGGGGACGGTCTTGATCCCTGTCTCCTGAACAATGTCACGAACCTCATTCCATAGCTCATCAGGCACTCTATCAGATCTAGGCCCTTAAATCTATTTCTCACTTCCACTGTATAATCATAAGGGATTTGATTTAGGTCATACCTGAATGGTCTAGTGGTTTTCCCTACTTTCTTCAATTTAAGTCTGAATTTGGCAATAAGGAGTTCATGGTCTGAGCCACAGTCAGCTCCTGATCTTGTTTTTGCTGACTGTATAGAGCTTCTCCATCTTTGGCTGCAAAGAATATAATCAATCTGATTTCGGTGTTGACCATCTGGTGATGTCCATGTATAGAGTCTTCTCTTGTGTTGTTGGAAGAGGGTGTTTATTATGACCAGTGCATTTTATTGGCAAAACTCTATTAGTCTTTGCCCTGCTTCATTCTGTACTCCAAGGCCAAATTTGCCTGTTACTCTAGGTGTTTCTTGACTTCCTACTTTTGTATTCCAGTCCCCTATAATGAAAAGGACATCTTTTTTTGGTGTTAGTTCTAAAAGGTCTTGTAGGTCTTCATAGAACCGTTCAACTTCAGCTTCTTCAGCGTTACTGGTTGGGGCATTACTGTGATATTGAATGGTTTGCCTTGGAAACAAACAGAGATCATTCTGTCGTTTTTGAGATTGCATCCAAGTACTGCGTTTTGGACTCTTGTTGACCATGATGGCCACTCCATTTCTTCTGAGGGATTCCTGCCCGCAGTAGTAGATATAATGGTCATCTGAGTTAAATTCACCTATTCCAGTCCATTTCAGTTCGCTGATTCCTAGAATGTCGACATTCACTCTTGCCATCTCTTGTTTGACCACTTCCAATTTGCCTTGATTCATGGACCTGACATTCCAGGTTCCTATCCAATATTGCTCTTTACAGCATTGGACCTTGCTTCTATCACCAGTCACATCCACAGCTGGGCATTGTTTTTGCTTTGGCTCCATCCCTTCATTCTTTCTGGAGTTATTTCTCCACTGATCTCCAGTAGCATATTGGGCACCTACTGACCTGGGGAGTTTCTCTTTCAGTATCCTATCATTTTGCCTTTTCATACTGTTCATGGGGTTCTCAAGGGAGGAATACTGAAGTGGTTTGCCATTCCCTTCTCCAGTGGACCACATTCTGTCAGATCTCTCCACCATGACCCGCCCATCTTGGGTTGCCTCACGGGCATGGCTTAGTTTCATTGAGTTAGACAAGGCTGTGGTCCTAGTGTGATTAGATTGACTAGTTTTCTGTGAGTATGGTTTC
Source organism: Bos grunniens (assembly GCF_055505025.1). Classification (NCBI taxonomy): domain Eukaryota; kingdom Metazoa; phylum Chordata; class Mammalia; order Artiodactyla; family Bovidae; genus Bos; species Bos grunniens. The sequence goes on along the minus strand of NC_141175.1, from coordinate 61,234,413 downwards.
AGTGTGTTTGCCCTCTGATGCCCTCTTGCAACACCAACCATCTTACTTTGGTTTCTCTTACTTTGGGCGTGGGGTATCTTCAGGGCTGCTCCAGCAAAGCGCAGCCATTGCTCCTTACCTTGGAAGAGGGGTATCTCCTCACTGCCGCCCTTCCTGACCTTCAACGTGGGATAGGTCCTCTAGGCCCTGCTGCACCTGTGCAGCCACGGCCTTACCTTTCTGGTTTCTGTACTCGAAGCCCCTAGGACATAACACTGGCTTAAGATGTGTTTGTTGAATAAATGAATAGAGAAACACTTGGCAGCTGTTACCACCAGCCCTTACTCCCTATAATACTTTAGCTGATCCTGTTTTTCAGAGGAAACTTGTGTGCCATATATACTTTTGTTGAATAACAGAAGTGAAAGGGAAGGGTGTTCAAGCTGGTCTTTGCTAGCCAGTAATGTTCCTAAGTGCTTTGCATTCAGTGATGAGGAGTGGGTTTCTAATTCCCCAAGGAGATCGCTCATGACTCCATTCATCTTTACTCTTCTACATCAGATCCAAGACAAGTCAATGACCACGTGGAAAAAACATTTGTTTTCAGTGAAATTTATTTCAAAATCATTGAACAATCTGATCATTCTTCCCTATTCATAAATGCTATGCTATGCTAAGTCACTTCAGTCGTGTCCTACTCTGTGTGACCCCATAGACGGTAGCCTACCAGGCTCCCCCGTCCCTGGGATTCTCCAGGCAAGAACACTGGAGTAGGTTGCCATTTCCTTCTCCAATGCGTGAAAGTGAAAAGTGAAAGTGAAGTCGCCTAGTCGTGTCCGACTCTTAGCGACCCCATGGACTGCAGCCTACCAGGCTCCTCCATCCATGGGATTTTCCAGGCAAGAGTACTGGAGTGGGGTGCTATTGCCTTCTCCGCTATTCATAAATAATTCTATTTAAATAATCTGAGCTTGTATGCTTTCAGGCTTGGTGAAAGGACTTGACAGAAGGATGGCACTCTAACCCAAAGGAAATTGGTTCCACAGTTACTGAAGGCTAGGATTTTTCACAGATGCGCCTGCTTCTAGGCCCCCTGGAACTAAATTAAATAGACTAACACATCAATAAATAAATAAATAAATAGTTAAGTGGTTGCTCATCAGAAGCTGGGTGCAAAGGACAGAGGATTTCTTTGAAACTAGTGTGCCATGGTTTTTGCCAGGCTGGCTTTGAGTGAGTAGAAGAAGTGAGAGAGGGGTGGCTCAGTGGATGGGGTCTGAGGATGGGCTCTAGGAGGAGGGGATTGTTCCTCCTGGCCGTGGGGAGATCTCTAAGCACTAATGCAGGGAAGGCAGTCGGGCATGGATCAGACAACAGTGAAGTTCAGGCTGCAGCTACATTCTTCCCTTCCCTTCTGCCAGTCCTCGGGGTTATTCAGCCCACGTGGACTCCCTGGGTATGGCTTTCTTTAGGGAGAGAGGGTTTCCATTCTGAAGTCAGTTATATCCTGGCCACCTCGAAAATGTCCCAGGAAGACGGGCCTTTCTTCGATTTGAGAAGTGCTGATGTACCAGTTAGGGTACAGGACAGACTCAAATTCAACTGTATTCTTGATTTCTGTCTTGTAGAAGACAAAACGCTTTTCCATATTCCTCTTGGGGTAGACTTTGGGGTCTACTTCCTGCAGTAAAACAGAAATAAACATCTTTAAGAAGGAAAGGGCAAAGACATTCTACCCTGGTCTGGACAAAGTTGTTCTCTGGGTCATTTAAAAATGGATCAGCAGGGCTCGGGTCCAGGAGCCAGACTCCTGAGTTGTCTTTGTGACCCCGGCCTTCTGTGTGGTGACAGAAGGCACACTTATCCTTCTCTGAAACTTAGCATCAAATGCTAGTGTGTATAATATAGGTGGAAATGTTTTCAAAAGTGAAAACTAGGTAAAAGCTTCTAGGTGTAGCTAGTTTCCAGGGACTTATCCTGTGTTTTTCCTCATGGCTCTGGCTAGAATGACTTCAAGTTGGACATGAAATTTTTGCTGGGAAAACTGGTGGGAAAAGGAGGTGTGGTTTTGGGAGTGCAGTGGAGATGGCAGTGACTGGTCCCTTGAACCGATTAAGTCCTCAAAGTGTCATCTATCAAATGGTGGTTGTTGTTTAGTCACTCAGAAGTGTCCGACTCTTATGTGATCCCATGGACTGTAACCCACCAGGCTCCTCTGTCCATAGCATTTCCAGGCAAGAATACTGGAGTGAGTTGCCATTTCCTACTCCAGGGGTTCTTCCCGACCCAGAGGTCTAATTGGAATCTCTTGCGCTGGCAGGCAGATTCTTTACCTCTGAGCCACCACGGAAGTCCCATCAAATGGAGGAACTCTAACAATGTATAATCTGTTGGGTGGCAAGATGGAAGAAAATCTGCAGAATAATTTACTTTTTGTGTGATGGGAGTGAAAGCTACATGCATTTGACACTTACATTAAATTGATTTCCATTTATGCAAAATTATCATGTCGATCTACTCCCAGAGGTTCTGGGGAAGGGGGAAAGTTAGTTGTCTGTGAAGTAAGTGATGGCTAGCGATGCCCCAGAAGAGCTTGAGAAGGGCCTTCAGCCCCTGGTATTCACTCACCTCCAGCTGCAGGGTGGGCGTATCACCTTTTTTCACACAAGACAGGTATAGATTCTTGTCCTTGATACCCAAGGCCACAGGAATCTTGTTGTCTCTTTCCTCTCCTTGCACGAAGCTCATGCAGAACACCACTGGGGAGAGGAGAGGGGTCTTGTGGTCAGGGATATGGCACTGCAGGGTCAGCCCAATCCCTGGACCCCAAGCCCAAGACTCATACAGTATAGCATCCTCTGTGGGAACCCACACTGAGGTTCTTATGGCAACCCACACTGAGGTTCCTACAGCCTAACAGATAGGGTAATCCCACAGATCATAGCAGCTTCAGTTTCTTGAAACAGGTTTTTCCCTCAAATGGTCTGGGGGTTTCTCAGAGACTCATCATAGTGGCAATGAAAAATCAGGGGCTCTAATTTTTAAAAATAGGAGAAAGCTCTCATGTCCCTGACTGGTCCACAAGAACAGAACAGTATGATCAACATGAAAATTGAGAAAAGAGATAAAGCTGGGCTCCTGAAAGACACTGGTCATGGATCTATTTCAAGACTATAAACAGGAAAGTGGGAAGAACCTGGGAAAGGAGAAGCTTAGCTGGGAAAAGGGGTTCCAAAGAAAAGACATGCATTTTTAGTCTTCCTTAGTTATAGCTGTCTCACTTAGAGGCCCGAAGGTCATGCTCAGAACACTGTTCTAAAGAAACAAGGTTGTCTTGGCTTGGTTGAAACCAGGATGCTTTCCCTCAGGGATGCCTCTCTTCAAGGTCAACACCCTTTGAAGAGAACAGTCTGGCTGCTCCTTTCAGCTGCCCTCTTGGTTACGCCCCTGCATACAGGGTTCAGCCACAGTGGCAAAGTGCCAGACAGATTCCTGCAACCCGTGGGCCACCCCTGGACTTGAAGCAATGCCAGTGACATGGGCTTGCCTGGTGGCTCAATGGTAAAGAATCTGCCTGCCAGTGTAGGAGACACAGGTTCGATCTCTGGTCTGGGGAGATCCCACATGCCACAGAGCAAGTAAGCCTGTGCGTCACAGCTACTGACACTGTACTCTAGAGCCCATGAGCCATCTACTGAAGCCCCCTCACCCTAGAGCCCATGCTCCACAGCAAGAGAAGTCACTGCAATGAGAATCCCATGCACCACAGCTAGAGAGTAGCCCCAGCTCATCACAAGTAGAGAAAAGCCCTCACAGCAACAAAAACCCACACAGCCAAAAATAAAGAAAAATTTAAAAATAAAAATAAAAAGGTTGCCAGTGACAGTAGAGAGATATAAGTTCCTGCTTGTCAGTTAGGTTTCCCTCTAAGGAACCATCTGGTTTTGGATGGGAAGGATGTTAGGGGTAAGGGGGCAGGGTTGAGAATGAGGAGGGACAAATTATCTCCTCACCATTCTAGTTTCAACCCCAACAACCGGAAGAAAGAACCCACAGGCAGTTAGGTCATGTCCATCAAATGACCTCTTTCTAACAGAAGCACTGCCATTAAATGACTTGGCTGGGCAGTGGTCCTGGGCTTGCTGGAGCAGTCTAATTTCTCAGAGTCACCTCTGTTGCTGAAAAATGAACGTACTAAGGGACTCAATGTGGTCTCATCACTAGAATCCAAACAAAACGTTTGCATGTCCTTCATTATTGTTGTTGTTATTTAGTTGCTAAATCATATCCCCTTGACTATAGCCCTCTAGGTCATGGAATTTCCCAGGCAAGAATACTGGAGTGGGTTTCCATTTCCTTCTCCAGAGGATCTTCCTGATCCAGGGATTAAACCTATGTATCCTGCATTGACAGGCAGATTCTTTACCATTGAGCCATCTGGGAAGCCCCAGCATGTTCTTTATTATATGCTATTTCACTGCCATGGATCATTTTCCTTAATGGTCTGCTCTGTTGAAAATGTAGAGAATTAGCAAGCAACGAGGAGGCCAAGAAAAGAGACAAAGTCCCCAGGTACCTTCTCGGTTCATTTCCTGTGAGAGGAGGTGGAGAGCCTTCAGCACACATGGGCTAGCCAGCACCAGGGATTTTTGCTCTCTGTCCTGGAGTTTGCACTTTACTGACTGCACGGGTGCGTCACACAGAAACTCGTCGGAGGACGTTTCGAAGATGACAGGCTCTGAAATGTGGAGCACAGATCTTGTTTAGGGAGATTCCCAGGTGATTATGGGAGGCAGAATTTGTTTCCTTGGAGGACATCTGAGCATGCCTAGCTGATGCTCGATTACATCAGTGGAGAGGAAGTTGGGGTGGGTCAGAACACTGCGCCTGGCACCCTAAGACGTAGGTTCAAACTTCAGCTCTATTACTTGCCGTGGATGAGCCATGGAGTCACTTATGTAAAATGGTGGTGGCAACAGATGTGGCCGAACAAGGACATCCTGAGATTCACAGGATATAATATAAATGAAAGCATACAGAATGACTGGCTGCTTTGCAAATATGAGTAGTTATCAAGGTCCTATTTTAAGAATAGTTTCAACAACTAAAAAGGAGAGTGAAACCATCACCAAGTTGGATTCTATACAGTAGTGTATTGAAATGTAACATTTTGGGTACCATTTTATGCAAGTCTGTAAATTCGAGAAAAGCTTCCATAATTTTAGGATGCATAGCATGATTAGCCAGTTACATCATTATTTCATTAAGGAAGAACTCCTTAAAAAGTCTTTTAAGGGAGCAAATCAATCTGATGGAAAACAAAACAAAAAAAGACTGGTTTCAACTGAAGAGATGATTAACTGAGCTTCTAGGTGTCTCTGTTTTCCTCTCATTACTGGGCCCTCTACTTTTAAAGGGTTTCAGCCTCGGGGGTTGGGGGGTGTTAGCTGTTGGGTTATGGCCTCTGAGAAGGAAATGACCAGTGATCTCATGTCTGCCCTCAGCTCTCATTAGGTACCTTCTTCAAAGATGAATGAAAGGATGCTCCTCAGGTCATCATCATGGAAGACATGTGCGTAGGCACTGTTCCTCAGCTTCTCCATGGCCACGATGACCGACACCACCTGCCTGAAGCTTTTGTTGTAGAACTGGTGAGAAATCTGCAGCTGGATGTTTCCATCTCCCATGGAACCGAGGTCCAGGTGTTGGATGCAGCTCTGTGAAGAGACCAAAGAAGTCAGCGTGGGAAGGTGGTTGGGCCAGACAACTCCTGTTTTGACACGAGAGAGGAGGAAGGAGGAGATTCATGCGTGCTCAGCCACTCAGTCATGTCCGACACTCAGAGACCCCATGGGCTGTAGCCAGGCTCCTCTGTCCATGGGATTCCGCAGGCAAGAATACTAAAGTGGGTTGCCATTTTCTCCTCCAGGGAGTCTTCTGGACCCAGGGATCAAACCCACTGCATCTCCTGCATTGGTGGGCAGATTCTTTACCACTGAGCCACCTGGGAAGCCCAAGGAAGAGATAACAGAGCTTCTAAAGATAAACTTTCATCTCTCTGCAACCCAGAGAGGTTAAGTGGCTTATCCAAAAACATCGGCCAGTGAGAGGCGGACCCTAAACCATAATGTAAGCTTTCTAATGCAGTATACAACATTCTTCTAGAATAAATCCATTCTTACCTTATCTTTTCTTACACATGCTCCACCTAACCATAAACTTATACCTTCTAACACTATTTATCTTTTTGGAAGCCTAATGCACCAACGTTATGTATTTCATTTTTCAGGGCTATGATGATCAGATTTTCAATATGTCTCTGCCCAATCAACAATGTTCTATACAATCTTTTTCTCAAATGCTTTCTCATAACCATCCTGCAAAAAAGTGGTTACTATTATGAAATAGTTCCTCAATTCAGAGAAACTGTTTAACTAACTGCATTAAGCCTTAACTGAAGTTGCTTGCAAGGCATGATAATGGTTTAAAAGTTTGAAGGACAGCTCAAGAGACCTGTAACAACACAGAGGAAAGCTGAGTGGGAGGGACATTCTGCCCAGAGCAGAGGCCCCAGGAGAGAGAGCCAGAATGCTGCAAGAGACTGTGGGAGGGAGGGCTGGACAGAGAAACTGGGCTCCATCTAGGGCTGGAGAAAACCAGTTGTGCTGGTTTTAAAGTCTTTAAAGAAAGGAACTTTCAGCAGGACAGGAATGCTTGATGAGGCTGGAGGAGGTTGTCACGAACTAAAAACATCAGAGAGAACAGCTGCCTGCTAATTGGTACAACTGTGCTAGCTCGGCTGATGGCTGAACTACCTGAGAGAGTTATTAGATTACAGGAGTTACTACATTTACAGAAGAGGAGGGACAGCTGGAGGGTCAACAACGCTCTCTGGGTCACAAAGCATCTGACACTACTGAGTGAGTGAGCACACACACACAAAGAAACACTCCTCTGCTAGATAAACTCAGCTCCTGCTGGTAATATCTCAGAGCCAAGGGTTGCAGGATGCTAGGGTCTCGGACATCATCCTGCTTATGACCCTTATTATTCAGACTAGCATCAAAGGGGTAAAATGACTTGCTCAAGATCCAACAGCAAGTGAATAATTTTCTCGTAACTCCCAAACTCAACTTTTTGTTTACATCATGACTTGTTGTCCTTAAGCTCCACTTCAGGGAGCAAAAAACAATCCCACCCTTGAAGGAGGCAGACATATTCATTCTCAAGGTTATCATCTCTGGGTCAGGTTCAGTTCAAGTGATTAATGTAACTTCATCACTTTTAGAGCTGAACACCTCTCCTAAAAGAAGAATTAAATTTGCTTGGAAGAGACAACAAGCACTATCTCTACTTAAATTCCCCTTCTAAAAGCCTCTGCAAGCATGGCCAGCATCACCAAGCCTCAGTGAAACACTGGTGGCATGGGAGTTGCAGAGTGGCCAGCTTCCATTTATCTCACTGGAAGAGGATAAAGTCATTTTATCACAAAATTCCATAGGAACAAGCCGGCCCAGAACACTTCCCTTGAGTCTTTCCTCTGTCAGAGCCCCTCAACATGTTGGGATCAAAGCCCATAGACTCACCTTCATCTGTTTGGGGCCATCAGCCTCAAATAACAGCTCATTCTCGTCACTGTAATAAAAACAGAAAGATTGCTCAATTTCATCTCCTGGACAAGATTAGCTTTTCTTCCCTGTTGATAATCTTCACCATCAATGCATGTGTGCTAAGTTGCTTCAGTTGTGTCTGACTCTTTGTGATCCTGTGGCTCCTCTGTCCATGGGATTTTCCAGGCAAGAATACTGGAGTATTGCCATGCCCTTATCCAGGGCATCTTCTGGACCCAGGGATCGAACCCATGTCTGCTGCATCTCCTGCATTGCAGGCAGATTCTTTACCCACTGAGCCACCTGGGAAGCTGGGCAATAGGAAACTGCAAACAACATGTTCCTTAGGGCTGCCTGAAGCAGGTAGTTGCCATGGTAATATACAAGGGACAGCACAGGAGGAGGGCAGGTATCCATTGCTGTCTGAGCTCTCTGTTGTATCCTGAGACCTAACTTCCAGCCCGGTGAAAATCTGAGCTTTCCTTCTCAGTTAAGCCAAATCTGCCAAGGGATCCCCTGGATTGTCCACTTGGAACCTTTCTTTCCTGTTTCCATTTGCAGGAAGCCCCTGAAGCAGCATCTGGGTGGCCTAGGGGTACCATGGCTGGACCTGCAGTGGGACATCAGTCCTTAAACCAGGTTGACTTGGAACCCTGCTTGCCACTGTAAGAGGCAGTTTGGGAGATGAATCTGGTCTCTAAGCACATATAAAAATCCACTCTTGAGAGGAAAGCCCTGCTAACACAATTGGTATCAATTTTCCCACTGACCTGTAGTAAGCCATCATTTCGTTGATGGGTTCAGGTACGGTTGCCATGGCTGTTTCAGAAACCTGTGCAAAGAGGAGAAAAATGAGTGACCATTTGCCATGCCAGTCCCCATGAGGGCTGCCTTCTTCACATGTGAATTGCCCTCAGCATCTTGTACCTGGCAGGCAAGCAAAGAAGCCATTTTCAAATGAATGAGTGAATGCACGAAAGTCATCCTTTGGGTTCAGAGTAAGTGAAAGTCACTCAGCTGTGTCTGACTCTTTGCAATTCTTAAGGCCAGAATACTGGAGTGGGTAGGTGGGTAGTCTTTCCCTTCTCCAGGGCATCTTCCCAAACCAGGGATCAAACCCAGGTCTCCTACATTGTAGGCGGATTCTTTACAAGCTGAGCCACAGGGGTCCAGAGTAAAGCATTTGCTAAACCAAGCCCAAACCAGGAGCGGATCTCTTAGGTGATCTGGGGGAGAGGTAGGATCCTGAGCTCTCAGATGCCAGCTGCTAGATAAGTGGTATTAATTCCCCTATTATTTTGCAAGTTATGGTATTATAACATAGCTGGCAGTTTTGCAGAAAGCCCAGCTGTCAGGCAGAGAAGGAAGAGAAGAGAGAGGGAGGAAGACAGAAAAAAAGAGAGAGAGAGACTCCTTTAAGACCTAGTCAGAAGGAAGAATTAAAGTGGTACCTGGGCAATGAAGGTTGGCTGGAGAGAATAGGATCCCTGGGTGGCTTGCTGTGCCTCCAAGCGGGTATACTGTCTGCTGGTCTCTCCTACCTATTTTATGGCCTTCAAAAGCAGAAGTGGAGAGCTGAGAGATTTCCCCTTTGGTTAACTGATTTCGCAACCAAGTTAAAAAAAAAAAAAAGGATTGATGGTAACTCCTGGGAGAGAAATAATTCTCCAGTCCTTGGGAGGGCAAGTGATAGCCAACTGTGACACATCCTTGCAAATGTGTCATCATGCAAATATATGTTGGTTTTTCTGACAACTTTTGTGCAGATGATGTGAAACCAAAATAGCGGGTTTTCCTAGGTAAGAAGGATGTTTTAATTTCGGATCTCCGGGGACAAAGTGGAGGACACACAGAGGCACACGCACAAAATTGCTTCCTCGCTCACTCCTTGCACTTAAGTTTAGGAAACTTCTCACTTGGAGATGAATAAGTGAGCATAGGGAAGTGACAGTAACCCTGTGAATTCTGAACCCATCATGCTGTTTTCTACCTTGAAGGCTCTGGGTCAATTACTGAAGCCTCTGGGGAGACATTTGATCTTGCTAGGATGAGGCAGGGAAAACACAGTTGTGCAGGGATGCAGGCTTCAGATGGAGCTGGGGGAACCTTGGAGACAAGCTCATCCAACCCATTCTGACCAGGTGCTGGTATCCTAGCCGATTGCATATGGAATCAACATTAATATTTGTTGGACAGTGAAATGAACCTGGATTGAGAACCTGTTTGAAAAGATTGTGAATAAGTTTCATAATCACATTCCCTTTTTAAAATGCAGAGACGTTGGGGTCTTTTCTGGAAGAACAGTGATTAAGACTCTGCGCTTCTACTGCAACGGGGTTAGGTTTGATCCTTGGTTGGGGAACTGAGATCCCGCATGCCTCATGGTGGGGCTACAAAAAAAACTGCAGAGATGGTTTATGCCTAACAGAATTTTTTTTTTCTGTTAAGTCTGAGAAGCAAAAAATTTCTAAATAAAAATATTCAGCTGAGACTATATCTGTTGGTAGCTCCAAGAGTTATTAGACATTAGACCTTTTTTTTCCTCTAGTTTTATTGCAATGCTATTTACATTAACCTTGTATAAGTTTAAGGTGTTCAACAGGGGCTTCCTCAATGGCTCAGAGGTAAAGAATCCACCTGCAATTCAGGAGATGCAGGAGATGTAGTTTCGATCCCTGGATTGGGAAGATCCCCTGGAGAAGGAAATGGCAACTCATTCCAGTATTCTTGCCTGGAAAATTCCATGGACAGAAGAGCCTGGTGGGCTACAGTCCATGGGGTTACAAAGAGTCAGACATGATTGAGTAACTAAGTACAGCACAAGGTATACAAGTTGATGACTTTATATATATATGGGTGAGTATATATATATATATATATACACATATAGCAAAAAGTTTAACCATTCATAAACTTATACATATATACACATATGTACTATATGTGTATATATATACATATATATACACATGGTGTTGAGAACATTTATGATTTACCTTCTTAGCAACTTTCAGCTATATGATACAGTGCAGTACAGTGTTAATTGCTCAGTCGTGTAACCCCATGGATTGTAGCTCACCAGGCTCCTCTGTCCAATACTGTATTACGTATCAGTATAGTTAATAATAATCACTATACTGTACATTAGATTCCCAGAACTTAGCTATCTAAAAACTGAAAGTATCATACATACTCTTTGACCAACATCTCCCATTTCTCTCACCCCCTAGCCCTTGGCAACCGCTATTCTTTTCTCTGTTCCTATGAGCTTTGCTTTTATTTTATTTTTTTTAAGATTCCATGTATAGGTGAGATCTATAGCTTTTGTATTTCTCTGACGTATTTCACTTTGCATAATGCCCCTCAAGTTCATCTGTGTTGTCAAAAAGATAAGATTTTCTCCTTTTATTTTTTTATGGCTAAATAATATTCTTTTATATACATGTTGCTGCTGCTAAGTCACTTCAGTCGTGTCCGACTCTGTGTGTGTTATATATCTCTAAATTGAGATATGTATCTTTGTAATATAGTCTGAAATCAGAAAGTGTGATACCTTCAGCTTTGTTGTTTTTAAGATTGTTTTGGCTATTCAATGTCTTTGGAGATTCCATACACATTTTTGAGTTGTTTTTCTGTTTCTGTGAAATATGCTGTTGGAATTTTGATAGGAATTGTGGTGAATTTATAGGTGGCTTTAGGTAGTATGGACAACCTAGAGGGGTGTGATGGGGATGGAGGTGGGAGGGAAGTTCAAGAGGAAGGGGATATATGTATACCTATGGCTGATTCATGTTGATGTCTAGCAGAACCATCACGACACTGTAAAATAATTATCCTCTAATTGAAAATAAAATACATTTTAAAAAAGAAAAAAGATATTAGTTATTCTAGTTCAAAACATGGGATATCTTTCCCTTTACTCATGTCTTTGATTCTTTTATCAATGTGTTATAATTTTCAGTGTACAGGTCTTTTCACCTTCTTAGAAATTTATTTCTAAGTATTTTGTTGCTTTTGATGCTATTGTAAATGGCACTGTTTTCTTTATTTCTATTTTGCACCAGACTTTGTTTAACTCAGACATCAGAAGCATGCCTGCCTGGGTACTGCTCCAGGGTAGCCCTGGAAGAATGAATGAATAAATAATCAGGTCAAAACTAGCGCATGGAGTCTCAGAACGATGCCTTCTCTACCCCCTTTGTCACCTATATTATAGCACATTTAAAAAATAATTTATTATGTATTTATTTTTGGTTGTGTTGGATCTTCATCACTGTGCATAGGCTTTCTCTAGCTTTGGCCAGCAGGGACTATTCTCTAGATTTGGTGCACAGGCTTCTCTTGTTGCAGAGCACAGGCTCTAGGGAACTCGGGCTTAAGTAGTTGCAGCACACCGGCTCAGTAGTTGGAGTTCCCAGGCTCTAGAGCACAGGTTCAGTAGTTGTGGCTCACGGATTCAGTTGCTTCGTGTCATGTAGGATTTCCTGGATCAGGGATTGAACCTGTGTCTTCTGCAGTGGCAGGCAAAATTACCACTGAGCCACCAGGGAAACCCTATAGCACTTATAGCACTGAATCGGAACCTGGCTCACTTACCAGGTTCCTTTAGGAACTTGTGAACTCTCAGAGCCGGGACAAGCACACTGTGATGTGCAAGTTCTGGCAGTAAAACTTTGCTCAGCATGGTTCATGGGAGACAGTTTTTGACTTTTGCAGGCAGGAGGGAAATAGACTTTCCCATGGGCAAGGATCATATAATGGTTTCACCAGCCAGCTTTCTGATTGGGCCCCTAGTATCTTGATATTGAGCCTCCCAGGCGGCTCAGGGGTAAAGAATCTGTCTGCTAATGCAGGAGACATGGGTTTGATCCTTGGTTTGGGAAGATCCCCTAGAGGAGGAAATGGCAAGCCATTCCAGTATTCTTCCCTGGGAAATCTCATGGACAGCAGAGCCTAGAGGGGTACAGTCCTTGGGGTCACAAAAGAGTCAGACATGACTTAGTGACTAAACAACAATCACAACAAATCTTGATATCAGGAAGGCAGATGCAAGAAACCTATCTTTGGAATGTTGTATGTTCCACATGGAATCTAAAAGTTGCAACCTGTTCAGTACATCCCTTTCTTGTGGGTTTGGGGATCTGTAGTCATTTCCTAAGTCTAAGCCCTCATAAAAGTGGAGGTCTGGTTCTGCAGACTCTGTTTTGCCATCATAGGATCCACTCTGGAAATGAACTCTTGGTCCTCAAGTCTCATTGAAAGAACTACCGACTTCCTCAGACTCTTTATGCTGGGGCCCTGGTGGTCTGGTAGTTCTGTGGGTTCTCCTGACAGAGAATCAGAATTGGTGATGTGATTAGAAGCCAAGTGAAGGAAGATGAAAACCAGCGGCAGTAAGAGAAGTAGGCAAGGGACTCAAGCATCATTTCTGAATGAATCCGTTCTGTTTCTGGGACTTGAGATAGAGGTCAGGAATAAAATTACTTCTCCATCTTCTTCATCCATCAGTATCCAGGGTGCATGAGCCCTCATTCTTTCTGTTCAAGGGAAATTTTGGAGCCGTGGGGCAATGCCCCTTGACGTAATAATCTCTACAGTTCTGCCCTGTCTCATCCCAGCCCTGTGGCCTGGACACAAAACCTGGCAGCATCCTGTCCATCTCAGGAAGTGAAACCTCTTATTGTGTCAAGTTCACAGATTGCACAATGCCTGTATTAAAAACAGTCTTTCCAGGAGGACGACTCAGGCCCCAGCACTTCCTTCCGGTCCCCAATAAGCAGAAAACATCTCATTACAGATGTAGTTGCACAGAGGGAGGGCCTGGAAGAGTGATGATGATGGGGATGGAGATGCCTGGGAATGGACCAAGCAGAAGTGGGAGATTGGCAAGCCTGGATGTCATAGGGAGCTTCAGCTCTTTGGAGATTCTTCAGCTGTTGAGTCACCCAAGCTCTTCTCATATCAAAGTTGCCTGCTACCCTGCCGAGTCATTCCTCTGAAACAGGACTGGCCTTACTTAGAGCAGCGTGTGCCTTGGTATCATTTTATGCCTCATCTTGGGCATCTAGCCTCTCTTAATAAGGTTGGTCTCACCCAAATGGTCTTCACTCAGTTTGAACAAGAAGACAGGCAAAATAATCATGGGTTAGTTCTTATATTGTCATGATACATGTAGTGATGTCTGCTCTATGTTGGAGGCCATGACCAACCCTGCCATCTTCCCCAAGTCCCTTCTCATCCTCAGCATTGACTTCCTAATATTGTTCCTAAGAGTCTGTCATTTTCCTTCCATTATTTCTGTAGATCTTTCTGGTATCCGAAAGTGTAAACAATGTCCTATATAGCCACACTTGTCACCATGGATACATGACTCCTTTTCCTTCTGCTGCTGCTGCTAAGTCGCTTCAGTCGTGTCCGACTCTGTGCGACCCCATAGACAGCAGCCCACCAGGCTCCCCCGTCCCTGGGATTTTCCAGGCAAGAACACTGGAGTGGGTTGCTATTTCCTTTTCCAGTGCATGAAAGTGAAAAGTGAAAGTGAAGTCGCTCACTGGGTATTATTTAGGACTGGGAAGTCTGATTTTTAGGTTTGAGACCTCTGTTCTTCTCAGAGCATCATCTTAGTTGGGTCTGCTTCCTGCCCCCTTGAACCCAAGTACTTATAGAGGGGACAGACTCCAGGAATGCTCCATCCTCTCTCCAGATCTAGAACAAGGAGGGCTTAGATATTTAAGCAGGAGGAGCAATTCAGTGAGGTATATGGTCTCCAGTGGACTCTCCCTATAGGCTGAGATCTTATTTCACCTCTGAGAACCCAGTGAAAACTTGCCCTTCCTTTAGATCTAGCAGAAAAACCGTGGGTGGGTGAGATGGTTACCAAGGACTTTGTGTTCTATATCTCTTTGCACGCATAATGGGTATAGGAGAGCTGGCCATAAACATAACACTCTGATACAACTTATACCAGGGGTCTGGAAACATTCTGTAGAAAGAGCCAGGTATCAAGTATTTTAGGCTTTGTTGCACCACTCAACTCAACCATCGTTTTGAGAAAGCAGCCATGGGTAATATGTAAACAGATGGGCTTAACTGGCTATGGCCTGTAGACTGAAGGGTGCGTGTCCCTGTCACATACCATTGTATTACACCATTTTTATTGTATGCAAACTTAGAGATAGTACTTTAAAAAAGCTGTCCTTTCTCATATAACTCAAGGTCCAAAAAAACAAACAACTGGATTAAAATGTGGGCAGAAGATCTAAACAGATATTTTTCCAAAGAGGGAATACAGATGGCCAACAGGCAATACAACTAATCATCAGAGAAATGCAAATCAAAACCACAGTGAGATATCACCTCACACAGGTCAGAATGGTATCACCAAAGATGCCAGGAGATAGGTTTGCAGGAAGAAAGCCTGGCTTACTGCACAAAGAGAAAACAAATAACAAATATTAGCAATGATAGGGAGAAATGGGGACACTTTTACCATTGGTAGGAGTGTAAATGGGTTTAGCCACTACAGAAAACAGTGTGGTTTCTTAAAAAACTAAAAATAAAACTGACCCAGCAATTCCACTCCTGGGTATATATCTGAAACGAACAAAACAGTAATTTGAAAAGACACACAGCCTCAGTGTTCATTAGCTGAATTATTTACAGTTGCCAAGATGTGGAAGAAACCTCAGGGTCCATCAGCAGGTGAATGGACACTGAAGATGTGGTGCATGTACACAGTGAGATATCACTCAGCCGTAACAAGAATGAAATTTTACCATTTGCAACAACATGCATGGATTTGGAGGGTATTATGCTTAGTATGTGAACTGTGAACTTCCAGATGTTCAAGCTGGATTTAGAAAAGGCAGAGGAGCCAGAGATCAAATTGCTAACATCTGCTGGATCATAGAAAAAGCAAGAGAGTTCCAGAAAAACATCTATTTCTGCTTTATTGACTATGCCAAAGCCTTTGACTGTGTGGATCACAATAAACTGTGGAAAATTCTGAAAGAGATGGGAATACCAGACCACCTGACCTGCCTCTTGAGAAATCTGTATGCAGGTCAGGAAGCACCAGTTAGAACTGGACATGGAACAACAGACTGGTTCCAAATAGGAAAAGGAGTACAGTCAAGGCTGTATATTGTCACCTTGCTTATTTAACTTATATGCAGAGTACATCATGAGAAATGCTTGGCTGGATGAAGCACAAGCTGGAATCAAGATTGCCGGGAGAAATATCAATAACCTCAGATATGCAGATGACACCATTATGGCAGAAAGTGAAGAAAAACTAAAGAGCCTCTTGATGAAAGTGAAAGAGGAGAGTGAAAAAGTTGGTTTAAAGCTCAACATTCAGAAAACTAAGATCATGGCATCCGGTCCCATCAGTTTATGGCAAATAGATGGGGAAAACAGTGGAAACAGTGTCAGACTTTATTTTTTGGGGCTCCAAAATCGCTGCAGATGGTGACTGCAGCAATGAAATTAAGACACTTACTCCTTGGAAGGAAAGTTATGACCAACCTAGAGAGCATATTCAAAAGCAGAGATATTACTTTGCTAACAAAGGTCAGTCTAGTCAAGGCTATGGTTTTTCTAGTAGTCGTGTATGGATGTGAGAGTTGGACTGTGAAGAAAACTGAGTGCCGAAGCATTGATACTTTTGAACTGTGGTGTTGGAGAAGACTCTTGAGAGTCCCTTGGACTGCAAGGAGATCCAACCAGTCCATCCTAAAGGAGATCAGTCCTGGGTGTTCACTGGAAGGACTGATGTTGAAGCTGAGACTCCAATACTTTGGTCACCTGAAGCAAAAAACTGACTCATTGGAAAAGACCTTGATGCTGGAAAAGATTGAAGGCAGGAGGAGAAGGGGACGACAGAGGATGAGATGGTTACATGGCATCACCTACTCAATGGACATGAGTTTGAGTAAACTCTGGGAGTTGGTGATGGACAGGGAGGACTGGCATGCTGCAGTCCATGGAGTCACAGAGTTGGACACGACTGAGCGACTGAATTGAACTAAACTGAATGCTTAGTGAAATAAGTCAGATAGAGAAAGGCAAATACTGTTTACAATCAATTAAATGTGGAATCTTGGACTTCCTGGGTGACCGAGTGATTAAGATTCCACACTTCCACTGCAGAGGGCGTGGGTTTGATCCCTGATCAGTAAACTAAGATCACGCATGATGCATGGTGTGGCCCAAAAAAAAAAAAAAAAAAAAAGCAAACTAGTGAATATCGCAAAAAAAGAAGCAGATTCACAGATATAGAGAACAAAATAATGGTTACCAGTGAGGAGAGATGAAGGGGGAGGGACAGTATAAGGGTGGGGAAATAAGAGGTACAAGCTATTAGATATAAAATGTGCTACAAAGATATATTGTACAACACAGGGAATGTAGCCAATATTTTATAAATAACCACAAATGGAGTTATTGTTGTCATTTAGTCACTCAGTCATGTCTGACTCTTTTGCCACCCCATGGATTATAGAATGCCAGGCTCCTCTGTCCTGGAATTTCCCAGGCAAGAATACTGCAGTGGGTTGCCATTTCCTCCTCCAGGGGATCTTCCCGACCCAGAGATCAAACCCGAGTCTCCCACATCGCAGGTGGATTCTTTACCACTGAGCCACCAGAGAAGCCCATAAATGGAGTACAACCTACAAAAATTGTGACAGTCTACTGTACACCTGTAACATATAATATGGTATAGCAACTATAACTCAATAAGATAATGTGTCCGACTCTTTGCAACCCCGTGGACTGTAGCCCACCAGGCTCCTCCATCCATGGGATTCTCCAGGCAAGAATACTGGAGTGGGTTGCCATTTCCTTCTCCAGGGGAACTTCCCAACCCAGGGATCGAACCCAGGTCTCCTGAATTGCAGACAGATGCTTTAACCTCTGAGCCACCAGGGAAGCCCCAATAACTCAATAAGATAATGTGAAAACAAGCGGGAAAAAAGCTGTTTTTATTGGGCACCTACAGAGGATGAGATGGTTGGATGGCATCACCAACTCGATGGACATGAGTTTGAGTAAGCTCCGAGAGCTGGTGATGGACAGGGAAGCTTGGCGTGCTGCAGTCCATGGGGTCGCAAAGAGTTGGACACAACTGAGTGACTGACCTGAAGTACCAGTCACCTTAATCTCATTATCTTATTTAATCTTCACTATTTACCTTTAAGCTTCCCTGATGGCTCAGAAAGGTAAATAGTACTGATCCATTTCACCTATAGGGAAACTGAGGCTAACAGAAGTAATTTATCTAAGACCAAACAACCAGTAAGTGTTGAAATCATGACTTACATATGGGTTTGCTGAACCCAAACTAGATCCTCTTTTTTTTTTTAACCACTTAATTTATTGTCGTGAACACTTCTTGCCCCATTCCTGTGATGTCCATGGTGTCCATCTTTAGGCTCCTTTCTCAATAATTCGGTTATATTGCAAACAATGTCATCCTGGCGGATCGTGTGTTTTCCCCTAAGTGTTTCTACACTGGCCTAGTAGGGTTAGGGTGGACTCTTCCCTCCTTTTCCTACCTGTGATAAATTGTGTGAGTTTGTGTCTTTCTCCTTCTCTCAGGGCAGCACAGGTACTTTCCAGCTGAGTTCTCAGTTCTCTCTTCTCTTTTCTGAGTATCTTCATTATTCCTCTTCACTTTCTCACCTGCTCTGGCTGCTGTGTTGCCTGATTTCCTCTGTCCTAGCCTTTTTCCTTAAGACTTTGCTATAGCACTGTCAAAACAATCCCTTTAGGGTTTCTACCCCCGGAATCTTATGCCTTAAAAAAAAATGATGCTAAAAAATACTTCTCTCCTAAAATCTGTGATAAAATGCATCTCTCCTAAACTTTCTGTTGTGTATTCTACCCGCTGGTTGTTACATAATCAAAGGTGATTTGGCCACTTCCTTCTATGGCTTACTTAATTTCACTTCTTGACTCATTTTCTCCGAATTGGCTAGAACTGAGTTTTCTATTTTCTGGGAGAGGAAGTTCTCAGCAAGGTCACTCAGGATTTATCGGTTGTACTGCTTAAGTCTAGTACCCAAACTCCGGGTGATTATCTCCCCTAATTACTGAACGAGGATGTCTGATTGTATAAAGGTGTTATAACAATTCTGCCCAAACTTCAATACAGTGGATAGATATTACAGAATTCACCAACCTCTGACGTGGAGTTTCTTTCTCACCCTAATATTAGAAGGCTAGAAAATCTTTCAACATCTCCCTTTAAAGCATCAGTGGAACTGTCACGGAGAACCCATTTTTCAAATTAGGTTTTTATAGAGAGTGATGTTTGACATGGTTCTAGAAATGATCAAGGTTAATTGATGATGTGCACAGGCAGAAAGTTATATGCTAGTACTAGTCCCAATATCCCGGGGACTTCCCTGGTGGTCCAGTGGTTAAGAATCTGCCTTCCAATGTAGGATATGTGGGTTTGATCCTTGGTCTGGGAGCTAAGATTCCACATGCCTTGCAGCTAGTGAGCCTGCACACCACAACTGGAGAGCCCACATGTGACAACTAAGAACCAATACAGCCAAAAATAAATGAATAAATATTTAAAAAATCCCAATACCTTTCTTGGGATTTTTGTTAATCTATGTGTGTGTTAAGTTGCTTCAGTCGTGTCTGACTCTTTGCAACCCTGTGGACTGTAGCCTGCCAGGATCCTCTGTCCATGGAGTTCTCCAGACAAGAATACTGGAGTGGGTTGCCATTCCCTTCTCCAGGGGATCTTCCTGACACAGGGATCGAACCTGTTTCTCTTACATCTCCTGCCTTGGCAGACGGGTTCTTTACCGCTAGCACCAACTAGGAAGCCCTTTGTTAATACATATGCTTATTTTAAGATTTTCAAACAATTCAAAAATATTTAGAATAAAAAGAGGAAGCCCTCCACTCCCCTTCCCCACTTCCTCTCTCACTGGAAAAGTCATTCAATCAGAAAGTATCCCGGTCATCACCACCCAAGGACTCACCCATCCCTCCATTCATGATTCACCATTGATTCATAGAAAGGGTCTTTCTTGAGTGCTTCCTAAATGCCTGGGGTCTGTAGATTTCTCTTCATCCCCATACCTCACTACAGTTCAAGTCTTCCTCCCTTTTCACCTAGGTTATTTCAATCATGTCCTAATTGGTTCACTTGCTGCCGTGGAAATTCCATCCATCCATTCCCCACACACCAGCCACAGAGATCACAAAACAAATTTGGGACCCAAGCCCTTGTTTCAATCCTGTCTTTGGCTTCCCATCCCCTTTGTGGATGAGTCCTCGCTCCTGAGCAGGGCAGACAAGTCCCATCATGGAGTCTTCTGCTTTCCTCTCTGAGCCCACGCTTCAGCCCTTCCAAACTATTTGCAGTCCCTTGAATGTGATGACCTTTCTGGGCTTTGGTACAACCTGTTCTTTCTGGCCTGAAACCTCCTTCTCCTATTTGGAGTTTGACCAGACCCTAGTCCTTAAGGCTCATGCTTTGCCTCCTCCATGACAAGTCTCTTCCCAAGTTGGGTGGTGGGTACCCTTCTTACCTCTGATGTGCCTCTAACACCCTCTGCAGACCTCCTTCATTGTGTTTTATTTGCTTGTCTCTGTTACTATTTTTTCTTTTCATTATTTGAGTATAATTGCTTTTGGAGCTTCCCTGGTGACTCAGATGGTAAAGAATCTGCCTGCAATGCAGGTTCGATCTCTGGGTTGGGAAGATCTCCTGGAGAAGGGAATGACAACCTACTCCAGTATTCTTGCCTGGAGAATCCCATGGACAGAAGAGCCTGGTGGGTTACAGTCCATGAGTTTGCAAAAAGTTGGGCACAACTGAGTGACTAACACATGCACAATTGCTTTACTGTGTTCTTTAGTTTCTGTTGTACAATGAAGTGAGTCAGCTATATGTATACATGTATCCCCTCCCTCTTGGGCCTATCTCACCCTGTCCCCCTCACCCCATCCCTCTAGGTCATCACAGAGCACTGAGCTAAGCTCCTTGTGCTATAGAGCAGCTTCCCACTAGCTATCTATTTTACACATGGTAGTGTATATATTTCAATCCTACTCTCCTAGTTCACCCCATCCTCCCTTTTCCCCCCATGCCCACATGTCTGTTCTCTACATCTGTATCTCTATTTCTGCTTTACAAATAAGGTCATCTATACCATTTTTTTCTATGGGCTTCCCAGGTGGCGCTAGGGTAAAGAACCTGCTTGTCAATGCAGGAGACATAAGAGACGTGGGTTCGATCCCTGTGTCGGGAAAATTCCCTGAAGGAGGGCATGGAAACCAACTACAGTTTTCTTGCCTGGAGAATCTCATGGACAGAGCAGCCTGGTGGGTTATGGTTCATAGGTTTGCAAAGAATCGGACACAACTGAAGCAACTTAGCATGCACATACCATTTTTTCTAGATTCCACATATATGTGTTAACATACTGTATTTTTTTCTTTCTGACTTCACCATATATGACAAACTCTAAGTTCATCCACATCTCTACAAATGATTCAGTTTCCTTCCTTTTTACAGCCAAGTAATATTCCATTGTACATATGTACCACATCTTCTCTATCCATTCATCTGCTGATGGACATTTCAGTTCAGTTCAGTTGCTTAGTCATGTCCAACTCTTTGCAACCCCATGGACTACAGCACACCAGGCTTCTCTGTCCATCACCAATTCCTGGAGCTTGCTCAAACTCATGTCCATTGAGTCAGTGATGCCATCAATTTAGTTCCTTACTATTAATGTACCTGTTGCAGGCTTGGGATTATTACAGCTTTGACTTCTGTGCCTGGCACATAATGGTGCTCCACAAATGTTGGTTGACCAAATGCATGAAAGTCAGGAGTGATCACACCATGCCGCCCTCATTGCTTCCATCTTGTGCTAGCTTCCTCTAATGGGGAAGTGTTTCCTTAGAAAAGAATCTCCTTGCATGAAAAGCAGAGATTCATCAGCAGCACAATATCCAGCCCAGAACCAACTCTTCAGCAACAAATAGGCCCCCCAGACTCTTAGAGCAAGAGAGTGGTTCTGGGCCCAGTCAGGGGTGTTACCCTCTTGGAGAAGTTCAGCTCCTGTCATGAAGGCACAGTGTATACCTTACTGCTTGGTCTTGTGTCAGAGCAGGGCCCACCTGCTTCTGTGGGGAACTCTGACCCTTCTATGAAGTTAGTTTTGGGACAGGCAGATGATGGAAGCTCCCCCCATAACCACAAACAGGTGATCTGGGTCTCACCAGAAATACCCTAGAGGCAAATTTCTGGAAAGGTGCTCCAATTTCTCCAAAAGGACAATTTTGAAGTGTTTCTTGAGGGCTTTTCAAATTCCTCTGAAAATGCAGGAATTCTAGGAAGATGAAGTCAGAGCTGATGACAAGTTGGCGTGAGAAAGTTTAGGTCAGATCAGGTCAGGTAAGGTAAAGTCCTTCACTCATTCAACATACCAGGTACCCAGTTTGATGTGTGTTTGTGTGTGTATGTGTGTGTATGCACAGAGGAAAGGTAACACAACTACACAAGGCATGATGGCTGTCCTCAAGGAGTTTTGCAAACATCCACAATTTTAGACAGAATACGGCAGTCCTGGGGCAGATATAAACTGTCATGAAGCTCATCTCACTTTCCTCTCCACACTCAGGGACACAGCCAGGCCAGAGGAGGGAGAGAAACACATTCCAGCTCTCTGTGGGCTGCATATGCTCCAGGCTGCACACCGAGCTGCTTTTGGGGGACTTGTGAGCTTTGGTGGGAAGGGTCATTTAGTGCAGGGCAGGGCTGAGGACCTGAGAATGCCAGGAAAGGAGTGGGGTGAGCATCCCCTCACTCTGGACAAGAGACTGTGAGGAAAAGCAGCGCTGGCCTTGGCAATATGGTGTCTGGAGAAACTACAAAAGGCTTCAGGTCCTACTGTACAGCACAGGGCATTCTGCTCCACGTTATGTGGCAGCCTGGATGGAAGGGAAGTCTGGGGGACAATGGATAAATGTATATGTATGTCGTATCCCTTTGCTGTCCACCTGAAATTATCACAACATTGTTAATCAGCTGTACCCCAATGCAAAATTTGTTGTTGTGGTTCAGTTGCTCAGTTGTGTCCTACTCTTTGTGATCCCATGGACTGCAGCATACCAGGCTTCCCTGACCTTCACTGTCTCCCAGAGTTTGCTCAAACTCATATCCATTGAGTCAATGATGCCATCTAACCATCTCATCCTCTGTCGCCCCTTTTTCCTCCTGCCCTCAATCTTTCCTAGCATCAGGGTCTTTTCCAATGAGTCAGCTCTTCCCATCAGGTGGCCAAAGTATTGGAGCTTCAGCTGCAGCATCAGTCCTTCCAATGAATATTCAGGGTAGATTTTCTTTAGAATGGACTGGTTTAGGATCTGCTGTTTACTGACAATCGAAACCAGTTGTATTCGCATTGTGTCCCCAGGCCAGGGTATGTGATGAACAATTTCTGATCAACTGGGGATTAATCAGATCATCCTTTGCAAGTTCCGGATGGCTGATTCTGGATTCTGTTTAGGTCTTACTCCTCCTTCTCCAAAGGATGCAGGACCTGGAAAGTTAGTATCATTCAATTCAGTGCCTCTGGGTGGGCGGCTCATGTCCCTGGGTCCTGCCAGGAAGATTGTACTACTTTGGCTCATGGGGGAAGTTTCCCTGCCTCTCTCAGTTCCGCATTGGAGTTCCTTCTAAAATTGCTTGCTCAGTCCAGAGAGCAACCTTACCCAATAGGGTCCTACTTCACAGGGGCTTAAGGCACTGTGATGTCCTGATCAGGCGTCTCTTCCCGAGCTCCCCAGGGCAGCCGATGGCCGAGGGACCAGCCTGGCCCAGGGTCCAGCCCAGATCTAGCAAAGCACAGACTCCCATGCAGGTACCCAACATCCGGCTCAATATCCTCCCACCCACGCTGTATGTTCAGATGGAGAGAGCATGAGGCATTCCACTGTGCCCCTGGGAAACCCCAGGACTCTGAAATCTCAGTGTCAGCCAGGGGCCACGTTCTTCACACAGTTCCTGCCACTTGATATCAGTTCCCTGCCTGTTGTCTTTTTTTTTTCAATTTAATTAATTTGTTTTTGGCTGCACTGGGTCTTCATTGCTGCCTGAGGGCTTTCTCTAGTTGCAGGGGTGGGTGGACTTATTACAGGGGACAGGCTCTAGGGCATGTGGGCTCAATAGTTGTAGCACATGGGCTCAATTGCTCCGAGGCATGTGGGATCTTCCAAGATCAGGGATCGAACCTGTGTCTCCTGCATAGGCAGGTGGCTTCTTTACCTTGAGACCACCAGGGAAGCCCTGCCTATTGTCTTTTCTATAAATGACTTTGTTGACAAGGGGACTAGCCTGGTGTGAGTGGAGATGGAGGGAAAAAGGAATACATTCTCAACATTTCCTCTGAATCCACAGCAGCCAGGCTGGCTGAGCACACGTGGTTTTGTCAGACCACTTAGCTCTTATGTTATCTTGTAGATACCCAGCTCTCAGGAGTTGGCTGGTTTCTGTGAATTCCAGCAAGTTCCTTAACTCTTTCTGTCCAGAGGGTGATTTCCTAGGAGACATTATTTTAAAGCATCAAGAGTACGATCGGATTCACCTCAGGCTCCCGTTGTCACAGGACAGGGAGGTTTCCTCTGACTTCTTTTAAGTTCTAAGTCATGAGAAAGCAAGCCTACAAACAAGCAAACAAACTCGTTACATGGATACTCAGAACCAAACCTTTCATCTCCCCAGGTGACAAACGTCCTTCTTGGTTACTAGGGAGCTTCTTTGGGTGTGACGGTTTGGGAACATAGCTGACCCTCCCCACCAGTCTGTAAGCTCCTAGGGGGCCATGACACAACTGTCCACCTCGCCTTCTCCTGTGACACCTTGCTTAGGGCAAGCACTCAATGAACTGGCTGAGTTATCACTGAATAAAGGATTCCAGGAGGCACTCAATGAGTGAGTTGAAAAGACCAAGGAGGGCATCAGATACAGTGCTGCCCTCCTTGTCCGGTCCACAGACGTCATTCCCTTCCTAATGAGGAGTTGTCCCTTCCTTATGAGAATGACCTCATTTCCACTGCTGCCATTGAATCTCTGACTGTAGAGATAATCCAACAGGGATTGTTGGTTGTGAGTGCTGTGCTGTGCTAAGTTGCTTCAGTCACGTCCAGCTCTTTGTGATCCTGTAGCCCACTAGGCTCCTCTGTCTATGGGATTCTCCAGGCAAGAATACTGGAGTGGGTTGCCATGCCCTCCTCCAGGGGATCTTCCTGACCTAGGGATTGAACCCACATCTCTTAAGTCTCCTGCATTGGCACATGGGTTCTTTATCACTAGCGCCACCTGGGAAGCCGTATGAGTGAGTATGTGTGCTTTAAGACTGGAAAACGTTAACTGGCAACAGTTGCTCCTAAAGAGCTCACTTGACCTGGGGCTGCAGTGAACTTGGGGAGTCCTGTTGCCCAGTGTGCATCACTGCTCCTTTGTCTCATGAGTTCCCTGAGACTTTTGACTGAATGGAACCCCAAGTAGGTTTACTGCACAGGGGCTTCCTGAGGTCTCCCACATCCCTCATAATTTAGTCTCCTCCCTTCCCAAGGTTATCATTACCTCCCATGTAGCATTTTCAGTACTGCTAGGAATACAAAGATGGATTAAAGATGGTTTAATCAGGGAACATGGGCTTCCCTGGTGGCTCAGCAGTAAAGAATCTGCCTCCAATGCAGGGAACCTAGGTTCAATCTCTAGGTTGGGAAGATTCCCCTGGAAAAGGTCACAAAGAGTTGGACATGACTGAATGACTAATATTTCCACTTACTTATCACCTTGAATACAAGGAATTAATACTCCAGGCAGAAGAAGCCTTGCTCTGGCCACCCCCAAGGTTGGCTGCCTCTTGGAAAAGCTCCGTTTCAGCAATCATGCATGCAGGCTTCCTGTTCTCTGCCTACAGCATTCCTGCTTTCTCACTCCCACACTCTCAAAGCACCAGTTATTCACCCTTATCAGAACCTCTAGCCCACGGACATCCCCCCTCTGTATCTGCCCCCTCTGCTTTTGCTTCCTTTTCCACCCAGTTTAATTTCTAGGCTCCATCTTTGCAACCATTTTCTTGATGGTCTTCTCAGCAGACTTCCTCTTTTCTCTTCCTTATAACACGTGCATGTTCAGTCGTTCAGTCATCTCTGACTCTTGATGACCCCATGGACTATAGCCTGCCAGGTTCCTCTGTCCATGGGATTATCCAGCAAGAATACTGGAGTGGGTTACCATTTCCCCCTCCATTTCTTCCCTAGCACTCACTAGACAACACCTCTGACCTGGTTGTATTAATGATCTGCCTCTCCGTCGGAGCCCCTGGGGACTGTTGGAGAAAACTACTTGACTTTACATACAGCTGTGACCTGGATGCATGGGCTCCACCACCACCCACTGCTCTCTCATTCTGCTCAGTCATCCTATGAAGCTTTCCTTGGCGTCTGTGCACAGCAGCAATATCTTGACTCCATCACTCGCATGCTCAGTCCTTGAAAATAAATCTCATCATCTGAAAATCCTCTCAGCATCTCCCCCCACACTACCAACTGCATCCCACCCACCCCCACTATGCTCTTATTCCTGGAGTAGTACAGGCTCTTTCTTTTCGCCAGGTCCTGAACATCCTGACTCATTGTTATTTATTTATTTTTAGCTGTGCTGGGTCTTCATCGCTGTGTGCGAGCTTTTTCTAGTTGCAGAGAGCAGGAGCTACTCTCTAGTTGCGGTGTATGGGCTTCTCATTGCAGTGGCTTCTCTTGTTGCGGAGCACAAGTCCTAGGTGCATGGACTTTGCAGCTTGTTGACTCTAGGGTATGCAGATTTCAGTAGTTGTGGCATACTGGCTTAGTTGTTCTGTGGCATGTGGAATTTTCCTGGACCCGGGATTGAACCTGTGTCCCCTGCATTGGCAGGCAGATTCTTATTCACTGAGCCATCAGGGAAGTCCCTGACTCATTATTATATAATAAAAAAATTTATCTGAACTTTGTCCCAGATTTCTGGCAGGGTGCTTCTGAAACCCTTGGAATTTCCTCAGTGACAGGTAATGATCTGACTCATGGCAGGGTGTCTAGAGAGTTTCATGCTGGTGTCTGGTCATCAGAAGGACCAATTTGATGATTAGAGGGCTGGGGCTGGGAGACACGATATCAATCCTTTCTTCTGGCCTCCTGGGATGAGAGGGAGGCTGGGGGTTGAGTTCAGTCACATAGCCAATGATTTAACCCAGCATATTTGTGTAATAAAA
The DNA here is from genome assembly GCF_055505025.1 of Bos grunniens. NCBI lineage: Eukaryota > Metazoa > Chordata > Mammalia > Artiodactyla > Bovidae > Bos > Bos grunniens. Next base: position 61,207,526 of record NC_141175.1, on the reverse strand, counting down.
TCCCCCCAAACTCTGGACACTGAAGCTCGGAGAAGCTTTCTGGATGGAACATACAATGATGCACTGGGCAGGTGAGGCATCCTGACTCACAGGGAGAAGGCATGGAAGCTCTGTGGTCCCTCCCAGACCTTTCTCTAGATGTCTTGTCATTTGGCCCTTCTTCCTGATATATATCCTATATAATAAAATTATAATACTTTACACTACAATTGTTGTTGTTCAGTCACTCAGTCATGTCTGACTCTTTGCAACCCCGTGGGCTGGCTGCAGCATGCCAGGATTCCCTGTCCTTCACTAACTCCCAGAGTTTGCTCAAACTCATGTCCATTGAGTTGATGATGCCATCCAACCATCTTATCCTCAGTTGCCCCCTTCTCCTTCCCTCTCAATCTCTCCCAGCATCAGGGTCTTTTCCAATAACTTGGCTCTTCACATCAGGTGGCCAAAGTACTAGAACTTCAGCTTCAACATCAGTCCTTCCAAGGAATGTTCAGGGTTGATTTCCTTTAGGATTGATTGGTTTGATCTCCTTGCTGTCCAAGGGCCTCTCATATAATAACAATAATAGTATTTTCCTGAGTCCCGTGAATCTTTATCCAACCTGAGGGGGTCATGGGAACTTCTCAGTTTACAGCCACTTAGTTGGAAGTCAGTGGCCTGGGGACCCCTGAAACACAGCTGGTATTGGAAGTAAGGGATGGTGCCTTTTAACTTGTGGGGTCTGCACTGACTCTGGGTGATTATTACTAGAGCTTAATTGAAGTACACTCAATTGGGATTCAAATGGGATACCCATCTTCTCAAAGACCTTGTTGTATTGATTTTTCTCATCTTCAACCATTTGCTCTCTGCAGCTCCATCTCACCAGACCCACTCATGTCTTGCTTTTCTAAAACAAAACAAAGGAAGACAACATCTTTCCTTTCCTCTCTGCCTATTGCTTTGCTTTTCTTGAAAGAGTGCTTTCCCTTGCTTCTCCTCCAACTCTTCAACCCTCAGTGGTTTGCTGCCTCCCAGATGGAAACTTCTCTCATAAAGGTCATCCTTGGCCCACAGCTGATGGACCATTTTCTGCCCCCTCCCTTTTAAAAAATCATTTATTTAAGTTTTTGGTTGCACTGAGTCTTTGTTGCTGCATGGGCTTTCTCTAGTTGCAGCAAATGGGGACCAGTCTTTGTTGGTGAGTTTCTCACTGTGGTAGCTTCTCTTGTTGCAGAGTACGGGCTCTAGGTGTGTAGGCTTTGGTAGTTGTGGCTCTCCAGCTTAGTTGCTCCACAGCATGTGGAATCTTCCCAGACCAGGGATCGAACCCATGTATGCTGCACTAGCAGGCAAATTCTTATCCACTGAACCACCAGGGAAGTCTTCCCCTCCCCTTTCAAATTTGACTTCTCAGCAGTATTTCATATTATTGACTATTTTCTTATCTTCTTCAACTATAAACCCCTCCTAACCTAGCTTCTTCAAAAGCAGAGACATTACTTTGCCAACAAAGGTTCGTCTAGTCAAGGCTATGGTTTTTCCTGTGGTCATGTATGGATGTGAGAGTTGGACTGTGAAGAAAGCTCAACGCTGAAGAATTGATGCTTTTGAACTGTGGTGTTGGAGAAGACTCTTGAGAGTCCCTTGGACTGCAAGGAGGTCCAACCAGTCCATTCTGAAGGAGATCAGCCCTGGGTGTTCTTTGGAAGGAATGATGCTAAAGCTGAAACTCCAGTACTTTGGCCACCTCATGTGAAGAGTTGACTCATTGGGAAAGACTCTGATGCTGGGAGGGATTGGGGGCAGGAGGAGAAGGGGACGACAGAGGATGAGATGGTTGGATGGCATCACCGACTCGATGGACATGAGTTTGAGTGAACTCCGGGAGTTGGTGATGGACAGGGAGGCCTGGCGTGCTGCAATTCGTGGGGTCTCAAAGAGTCAAACATGACTGAGTGACTGAACTGAACTGAACCCTAGCTTCTGCAGTACCACATTGATTTTCCTTTGTCCTATTTTTGAGTTTATTTATTTTAATTATTGAATTTATTTGACTGTGTGGGGTCTTAGTTGTGGCACATGGGGTTTTTGTTGTGTTATCAGGATTTTTCCTTGTGGTCTACAGCTCTCTAATTGCAGTGTGTAGGCTTAATTGCCCTGTGGCATGTGGGATCTTAATTCCCTGACCAGGGATCAGACCTTCTTCTCTATATTGCAAGGCAGATTCTTAACCACAGGACCACCAGGGAAGTCCCGTGCCCTTCTCTTGTATTTCTAGCCCACAGAAGTCTCATCATCCACATGGGTTCCTAGAGCACTACCTCGATTCCTTCTCCTCATTCACTAAGCTAGCTCTTCTTCTGATTAACCACTTTTTTGGCTTCTTCTTCCCCCAGGATACCTCTGGTCTCTGTGCATATACACCCTCTGTGTCTGTTGCTCCGTAGCCCAGATGACAACACCCAACTCACCTCTTCATTGGTCTCCCTGCTGTTCATCATGTGACTCTCCAACTTATTCTCCACCTACAGCTGGAATAATATTTTCAGAACAGATGCAATCACATAGAGCCAGAACTTTATGTGGGGCTTCCCTGGTGGCTTAGATGGTAAACAGCCTGCCTGCAAGGCAGGAGACTGGGTTCGATCCCTGTGTTGGAAAGATCCCCTGGAGAAGGAAATGGCAACTTACTCTAGTATTTTGCCTGGAGAATTCCAGAAGAGCCATGGACAGAAGAGCCTGGTGGGCTACAGCCCATGGAGCCAGAGAGAGTTGGACACGACTGAGTGAAAATATTTTTTAATTTGGTCTATGTAAGGTACAAGTGACTTTTTGGTCGAATGAATGAATGTCATGTCCTAGCTTAAACCCCAATAGTTTATTTTTAAAAATTATTTATTTTAATTGAAGGATGATTGCTTTGCAATATTGACTTGGTTTCTGCCATATATCAACATGAGTCAGCCATAGGTATACATATGTTCCCTCCCTCTTGAACCTCCCTCCCAACTCCTACCCCATCCTACTCCTCTAGGTTGTCACAGAGCACTAGTTTGAGTTCCCTGAGTAACACAGTGAATTCCCATTGGCTGTCTACTTTACACAGGGTAGTGTGTATGCTTCCACACTACTCTCCATCTGTCCCACCCCTCCTTCCACTCACCTCCCTGCCTGTGTCCATAAGTCTGTTCTTTATGTCTGTGTCTCCATTGCTGCCCTGCAAATCTGTTCATCAGTGCCATCTTTCTAGTTCCATATATAAGCATTAATATATGATACTTATTTTTCTCTTTCTGACTTACTTCACTCTGTATAAAAGGCCCTAGGTTCAACCACTTCATTAGGATGGACTCAAATGTGTTCCTTTATATGGCTGAGTAATATTCCATTGTATATATGTACCACAGGTTCTTTATCCATTCATCTGTTGATGGACATCTAGACTGCTTCCCTGTCCTAGCTATTGATATAGTGCTGCAAGGAACAACCTAATAGTTTTTCATGACCCTTAGAGTCCAAGCTCCTGGACAGTTTCTAGCCCTTCTGACCTAGCCCTTATACACGCCTCTCTTTAACTTTAATTGTTATCATGCTCACCCCCTCTCTATGCGGGACACTCTGCCTTTTTTCCCTCCTATGATTCATCTTCTACATTTCAACTTTCATGGGCTTTTTCCTGTCTCACCTGCTATTGGGTCCTAGTCACTTCCTACTCCACCTATTATATAACAATTACATTTTTATTGTGATTGTTTACAGTATCTATTTGCACATCCTTATCTGTGTCTCACTATCCCCATCACTCCATATTCTTGGCAACATTTGATGTAGCCAGACTTTTAAAAAATTGATAACTTAGTAGAAAATGATATCTTATTATAATTTAATTCCCATTTCTCAAATTTTTAATGAGATTGAGCATCTATTCAAATGTTTTCTAGCCAGGTGTGTTCTTCTATGAAATGCTTATAATTTTCTCTGCTGATTTTTATTTTTAAAATTCATTTGTAGGAGTTCTATTTATATCATCTGAATACCATTTTTTTTTTTTTTTACTCCATTGAGTGAAAGGCAGGATCTTAATTCCTTCTGTCTATGTCTATGTGCTTAGTCACTCAGTCGTATCCAACTCTTTGCGACCCCATGGACCGCAGCATGCCAGGTTTATGGGGATTCTCCAGGCAAAACAGTGGAGTGGGTTGCCATGCCCTTCTCCAGGGGAATCTTCCCAATCCAGGCATCAAAGCCAGGTCTCCCGCATTGCAGGTGGATTCTTTACCATCTGAGCCATGAGGGAAACCCAGAATACTGGAGTGGGTAGCCTATCCTTTTTCCAGGGCATCTTCCCAACCCAGGAATTGAACCAGGGTCTCCTGCATTGAAGGTGAATTCTTTATCAGTGGAGTTACCAGGGAAGCCCAAACCAGGGATCAAATCATGCCTCCTGCAATGGAAGTGCAGAGTCTTAACCTCTGGACCACCAGGGAAGTCCCTAAATATCAATTTTTTGCAAAATATGTATGTTGCAAATATTATATTCCAGTTTGTAGCTTGTCATTTCACTTTTAATGAAAAAAGTTTAACTTTTAAAATGAGATCAAGTCGATCCGTATTCTATTTATGGTCTATACCATTGGAGTCTTGTTTAAGAAATATCTTCCTTCCCAAAGCCACAAAAATCCTCCTCTGTTTTGTTCTAAAAGTTTTCAAGTTTTGCTTTTCACTTTTGTGCCTTTATTCCATTTAATTGGCTGTCTCCTTTGCTGGAGAGGGACTTCCCTGATAGCTCAGTTGGTAAAGAACCTGCCTGCAATGCAGGAGATTCCTGTTCAATTTCTGGGTTGGGAAGATCCGCTAGAGAAGGGATAGGCTAGCCACTCCAGTATTCTTGGGCTTCCCTTGTGGCTCAGCTGATAAAGAATCCACCTGCAACGTGTGAGGTCTGGGTTTGATCCCTGGGTAAGGAAGATCCCCTGGAGGAGCGAACGGCTACCCCCTCCAGTATTCTGGACTGGAGAATTCCATGGACAGTATAGTCCATGGTGTCGAAAAGAGTCGGCGGTATGTCTGAGCGACTTTCACTTTCACTTTCTGCTGGGGAGAAGCTGCAGGAGGATGTAAAACATCAGTCTTGTTTCTTGCTGATCCCCAGAGTCCCAAATAGTCACTGGTACCCAGTAAGGGATCTGTGACTAAACAAATAAATAACTGAGTGACTGAAGGTAGAAACTAAGCAGCATGGGCGTTCAAAGGGAGCAAGAGATACCTTTGAAGAGACGAAGGAGAAAAAGTGGGATAGCGGTTCTCAATCCTGGGTCCACAATGGAATTCCCCAGAGAGCATTAAAATGTACTGTGGAGAGACTTCCCTGGTGGTCCAGTGGCCAAGACTCCATGCTCCTAATTCAGGGGCCCTGGGTTCAATCCCTGGTCAGGGAACTAGGATTCCACTTGCTGCAACTAAGACCTAGGACAGTCAAATAAATTCACTAAATAAATAAAAATAATTTAAAAAATAAATAAAGCGGAAGGGGAGGGAAGACATGCTGGAGAGAGGGACCAGTAGAATGGGTAGAGAGTGTGAGGAAGAGAATAGTGGGGAATCTGCCCCGGGGGAAAGGTGGGCAAACAGATGTCAAGGGGATGATTTCTCAGGGATCCCCATGGACACAGTGCTCCTCCCAATCTCCAACTCAGACATCAATGAGCAAGGGTTCCAGGTTCTCTCTTTCTCTTCCTTGTTCCAGGAGCAGAATAGTGACTGATATACAGGAGGAGAAAGGAGGCAGCATGGTGGGGAGTGAGGGGTGCAGAATGCAAAGATGGAGGAAGAGGCTTCCGTCCCCAGAGGAGGAAGACTGGGGCTCCAGAGAGGCTTCAGCTTCCTGAAGTGCCAAGCCTTTTAGATGGCTTTTAAAAGCCATTTAATGGTGTTTTCCCCTTCATGGATCACAGCCTTGTCATGGCAAAGGGTCTATGGTTTTTCCAGTAGTCATGTATGGATGTGAGAGTTGGATCATAAAGAAGGCTAAGCACCAAAGAATTGATGATTTTGAACTGTGGTGTTTGAGAGTCCCTTAGACTGCAAGGAGATCAAACCAGTCAATCCTAAAGGAATCAGCCCTGAATATTCATTGGAAGGACTATTGCTGAAGCACCAATATTTTGGCCACCTGATGCGAAGAGCTGACTCATTGGAAAATTACCCTGATGTTGGGAAAGATTGAAGGCAAAAGGAGAAAGGGGCAACAGGAAGTGATGGTCAGATAGCATCACTGACTCAATGAACATGAATTTGAGCAAACTCCAGGAGACAGTGGTGGACAGAGAAGCCTGGCATGCTACAGTCCATGGGGTTGCAAAGAATCAGAAATGACTTAGCAACTGAACAATAACAGCAACAAATGGAGTTTTATCTGGTGTTCAAGTTCACAGACAACTAATATAGTAACAATGGGAAACTATTTGAGAAGGCTCAAGGGAGTGGCCTGGAAGTTCTGTGTTGTTATAGCTTAGGGTGGCTTAGGGTGAGTTCAGACTTGGATCTTTGCATACCTGGCAGTCACCTGGCTGTCCTAGAGCATCTTCACCTTAACATGCCTTACACTGAACCTTGATATTTCTGCTCAACCCATCCCTACATCTATCTCCCAGCTCTTACCAAATGGTACTCCAACGACCCAATACTTAAGTAAAAGTCTTAGTACTCATCCTGAATTTCTCCCTGTCCCTGTTCTGTCACCCTATTTGATCCATCAGAGCTTCTCGCAGGCTGTCTCTCTGACATAAATCCTGCCTGTGTGTTGCCAGTTCATTCCAACCACCTCTCAAGGGACTCCTTTGAAGTCTCTTCCAAGAACCTTCACTGCTCAAGACAGGTATGCCTGTAAATGCAGCCAGGAGACTTAAAAGGTAACCAGTACAATTGGGTGGAGTTACACTTACAAGTTATTCTTCCTTGAACAATAAACAAACATTTGTTATTTATATAGGGAAACATGCCATCTTTCTTCTCATGCCAACTAACAGACATTATTAGTTGACGAAATCTGCTGATACCACCAGTACTGTTCTTGAATGCTCAACTTGAATTATTCTCACTGTTGTATATGGGACTTATTCTTGGGGAAAGGTAATTGAGTTTTCCAAAGCAAACGGAAATTTGAGGTGTGCCTCTGGAGCATGACTCATGGAATCAGATTCTTAGAGGGAGCTCAGCATGCCTCCAGGTAAAGGAGCTTTGATAGCTGCCATGGGGAGTGGTTGACCTTTGCTGGAGTCACCAAGGTTGAAGTTTGGCTTGCTTGCCTAAGTGTTCCTTATCTGATTAATAATAAGAATCAAATTCATAGGGGTGGATTAATAAGCTAGAACGCCAATGTATCACATTTATGGTGAAGGCCATATCTACAATAACTGTATGTAGTCAAGTTCATATCAGGATGAGAGTTCTGACAAATATATAACATAGGTGAGGGGCTACCCTGGTGGCTCAGTGGTAAAGAATCCACCTACTAATGTAGGAAACAAGAGTGTGATACTGATCCAGGAAGATCCCACATGCCGTGCAGCAACTTACCCTGTGTACCACAACTATTGAGCCTGTGCTCTAGAGCCTGGGAAGCACAATTACTGAGCCCACGTGCTGCAGCTACTGAAACCTGAGCACCCTAGACCCTGTGCTCTGCAGCAAGAGAAGCCACTGCGATGAGAAGCCCGCTCACAGCAACTGGAGAGTAGCTCCAGCTTGCTGCAACTAGAGAAAAGCCCCCATAGCCAAGAAGACCCAGCACAGCCAAAAAAAACCTAACTAATAAATAATTTTAAAAATAGCATGTGAGAACCATTGGACTGAAATTTAGATTTTCCTGGAAAATTGTGATTGCCATTGACATACTTTTCTGCAGACTGTGATGCTCATGCCCCTAATATTAAAAGATGTGTTCCCATCAGTTGCTTTACTGCCAGTTTTCTTTTTAAAACCTTAATAAGTAAGTCAAGTGAGCCTGAGGAAGCATTGCTATGAACAAAGCTAGTGGAGGTGGTAAATTCCAGTTGAATTATTTCAAATCCTAAAAGATGATGCTGAAAGTGTTGCACTCAATATGTCAGCAAATCTGGAAAACGCAGCAGTGGCCACAGGACTGGAAAAGGTCAGTTTTCATTCCAATCCCAAAGAAAGGCAGTGCCAAAGAATGTTCAAACTACTGCACAATTGCACTCATCTCACATGCTAGTAAAGCAATGCTCAAAATTCTCCAAGCCAGCCTTCAACAATACGTGAACCATGAACTTCCAGATGTTCAAGCTGGTGTTATAAAAGGCAGAAGAACTAGAGATCAAATTGCCAACATCCGATGAATCATCGAAAAAGCAAGAGAGTTTCAGAAAAACATCTATTCTGCTTTATTGACTATGCCAAAGCCTTTGACTGTGTGGATCACAATAAACTGTGGGAAATTCTTCAAGAGATGGGAATACCAGACCACCTGATCTGCCTCTTGAGAAATCTGTATGCAGGTCAGGAAGCAACAGTTAGAATGGACATGGAACAACAGACTGGTTCCAAATCAGGAAAGGAGTACGTCAAGGCTGTATACTGTCACCCTGCTTATTTAAACTATATGCAGAGTACATCACAACACTGGGCTGGATGAAGCACAAGCTGGAATCAAGATTGCTGGAGAAATATCAATAACCTCAGATATGCAGATGACACCACCCTTATGGCAGAAAGCAAAGAAGAACTAAAGAGCCTCTTGATAAAAGTGAAAGAGGAGAGTGAAAAAGTTGGCTTAAAGCTCAACATTCAGAAAACGAAGATCATGGCATCGGATCCCATCACTTCATGGCAAATAGATGGGAAACAATGGAAACAATGGCTGACTTTATTTTTTTGGACTCCAAAATCACTGCAGATGGTGACTGCAGCCATGAAATTAAAAGAGACTTGCTCCTTGGAAGAAAAGCTATGACCAACCTAGACAGCATAATAAAAAGCAGAGACATTACTTTCCCAACAAAGGTCCATTTAGTCAAGGCTATGATTTTTCCAGTGGTCATGTATGGATGTGAGAGTTGGACTATAAAGAAAGCTGAGCACCGAAGAATTGATGCTTTTGAACTGTGGTGTTGGAGAAGACTCTTGAGAGTCCCTTGGACTGCAAGGAGATCCAACCAGTCCATCCTAAAGGAAATCAGTCCTGAATAGTCATTGGAAGGACTGATGTTGAAGCTGAGACTCCAATACTTTGGCCACCTGATTCGAAGAACTGACTCATTGGAAAAGAACCTGATGCTGGGAAAGCTTGAAGAAGGGAGGAGAAGGGAACGACAGAAAATGAGATGGTTGGATGGCATCACCTAGTTAATGGACATGAGTTGAGTAAACTCTGGGAGTTGGTGATGGACAGGGAAGCCTGGCGTGCTACAGTCCATGGGGTCGCAAAGAGTCGAACACGACTGAGTGACTGAACTGAACTGAACTGAACTGAATCAGTTCCTAACATTCCCTGACCTCCATTCCTCAAAGGCTCACAGTTTCTGTTGAATGAAAAGGCAGATTTCTGTTTTGGGCAACATGGCTGAATATTTTACAGGGTCTTTCTGCCTCAAAACAAATGTTGTAGATAAAACAGACTTAAACACACACATTTTTCTTTTTTTTGGGGTTTCCAGTAAGGAAAGGAAATCTCTAAATTGCTCCTTCTGTGTCTCCCACCCGCCATCCCCATCCCATGCCCTCTAAAGTGAACTTGAGCCAGAGCGGCGGTAAAACAGCAGCAGGTAAACGTATCTCAACTTCAGTCTTCCTCCCAGAGAGGAAAACACTTACTTTAGCATTGTGATCAATGGTGCCTCTGAATTAGAGTTCAAGGTCAGTGGCAAGGTCAGGGGCTGACCCCGAGGTCACAATCTAGGACCTTCAAAGCATGCTAAACTGGGCTCCAGGTTATTCACATTTTCCTGGTCTCCCAGCACTTTGAGTTAAATCTATGGACAGAGGTGATATTAAAAATATTTAACAACTTACATGGCATCAGTTCAGTTCAGTCGCTCAGTCGTGTCCAACTCTTTGCGACCCCATGAATCACAGCACGCCAGACCTCCCTGTCCATTACCAACTCCCGGAGTTCACTCAGACTCCTGTCCATCGAGTCAGTGATGCCATCCAGCCATCTCATCCTCTGTCGTCCCCTTCTCCTCCTGCCCCCAATCCCTCCCAGCATCAGAGTCTTTTCCAATGAGTTAACTCTTCTCATGAGGTGGCCAAAGTACTGGAGTTTTGGCTTTAGCATCATTCCTTCCAAAGAAATCCCAGGGCTGATCTCCTTCAGAATGGACTGGTTGGATCTCCTTGCAGTCCAAGGGACTCTCAAGAGTCTTCTCCAACACCACAGTTCAAAAGCATCAATTCTTCAGCATTCAGCTTTCTTCACAGTCCAACTGTCACATCCACACATGACCACTGGAAAAACCATAGCCTTGACTAGACGGACCTTTGTTGGCAAAGTAATGTCTCTGCTTTTTCATATGCTATCTAGGTTGGTCATAACTTTTCTTCCAAGGAGTAAGCATCTTTTAATTTCATGGCTGCAGTCACCATCTGCAGTGATTTTGGAGCCCCCAAAAATACATGGCATAGACACCAGCTAATCAGAACAGGAACCAGCCAGAAAAGATCATGACTACAATAATGATGTCAGTTGTTTTGTTTGTTTAGTTGCTAGGTCGTGTCTGACTCTTCTGTGACCCCACGGACTGTAGCCCACCAGGCTCCTCTCTCCATGGAATTTCCCAGGCAAGATACTTGAGTGGGTTTCCATTTCCTTCTCCAGGGGATCTTCCCGACCCAGAGATCAAACTTGAGTCTCCTGCATTGGCAGGTGGATTCTTTACCACTTGGCCACCTGGGAAGAATTCGCTTCCCAATGCAGGAGATGTAAGTTTGATCCCTGGGATGGGAAGATCCTCTGGAGAAGGAAATGGCGACCCACTCCAGTAGTCTTGTGCAATAATCCTATGGACAGAGGAGCCTGGCAGGCTACAGTCCATGGAGTCACAAAGAGTCAGACAGGACTGAGTGACTGAGCACTCATGCACAGTCTCCCAGCAGAGGGAAACACAAATCCTCTCTGGAGGCAGGACTCCAATTTACTATAGATTACAGTCCCCACAAGCTAACATCCACCATCAATGAGCACACAATCAAAGGTCACCAAACACAGAGCCACAAACTGTGAGTGACATGAATCAGAGTCAATAGAAACTACACACAACAGCTGGGACCTCCCAGACCTCAGCTCTTGGAATGACTGAATATAAAATACAGCTGCCACCAGTGTGAACATTTTAATCAGTACTTACTATGCAGCAGGCGCTGTTAAAAGCACTGCATACCTTGCGCCAGATGCAGTGACTCAGCTCCACACTCACCTTCTCATTTGCACTGGATTAAAAGGTGGGTAGAAGGTAGTAGCTATTTTGGTCGTGGAAGTGCCTCTGGCAGCCACTGCCAAATGGGCAGTAGCAATGGTAATGACAGTTAAGTGTCAGCTCTTGTGGCTTGGACTGAAGCAAGGACTCACATGCACAAGGTCCCTGATGAAGGGATGGTGGTCAGCAGATGAGCAGTGGTCTATAGCTCCTACTGTCTAGGCTGTGCATGCTGCTAAGTCACTTCAGTCGTGCCCGACTCTTTGCCATCCCATAGACTATAGCCCATCAGGCTTCTCTTTTCATGGATTCTCCAGGCAAGAATACTGGAGTGGGTTGCCATGCCCTTCTCCAGGGTATATTCCCCACCCAGGGATCGAACCGGCATCTCTTATGTCTCTGGCATTTGCAGGAGGGTTTTTTTTTTTTTACCATGAGTGCCCACCTGGAAAGCTTACCACACTTAAGAATAAGCCCATTTCTACATTGGATTCCCTCTGTGGCTACTGAGGGATAGTAACTCAGCAGGGCTTATTGCTTAATAGTGAATATCTGAGAGACATGTGAATATTATCCTAGGAAAGTCTTTTGTGTCTTTGAAAGGTCTGTGAGGCTTAAATTTTCTTGAAGTCCTAGCAAGTGTTTTTATAATCACACTCATGTTTTCAAGACAGATTCTGTGTTTCTGTTCTTCCTGGAAGCCACTTTTTAATTATAGCATTGTTTGCTCTCTGGAGAGGCTGGGAATGAGAAATAGTTTTATTGCTGAACTTTGTAAGTCTGGGTTCTTTAAAAAATTTTTTAAATTGGAGGATAATGGCTTAACGATATTGTGTTGGTTTCTGCTGTACAATAACATGAATTAGCCATAAGTATACATACGTCCCCTTCCTCTTGAGCCTATTGCCTACCCCTACCTCCCTCAATTGTATCCCTCTAGGTTGTCACAGAGCACCAGGCTGAGCTCCCTGTGTTATACAGCAACTTCCCACTAGTTATCTATTTTACACATGGTAATGCATATATTTCAATGCGTCTCTCTCAATTTGTCCTACCCTCTCCTTACCCTGATGTGGTTCCTGGAGGTTTGAATCATTTTCTCTTTTTTTTGGTTATTTACTTATTCCCCACAGCACACTGAATGCTTAATAAATGGTTATGGACTCTGAGTTTTATTTAAATGGGTATGTCCCATGTCTAATTGGCTCCTGGACAATTGCATGGTTCCTCTCTAGCATCACCAGGGGATGGGAAGCCACTTTGGGCTGCACTGTGCCAGGTGGAAATGCATGAATTGGCCCTGGCTCCTGAAAAAGAGCCTGAGAAAATGCAAAACGGAAACCTTCCACTTTTAGAGCAATGTAGTGATGTGGCACTCATCACACTCAGGTGGTATTTTATCCTGCAGTTACCACTGGTATTTTATGACAGTGCTTACCCAGGTATGGATTTTATTTCCCGTGCAGGGAACTGAGGACAGAATGAGGTTGAAGCAGACTCTAGATAGTGAAGCCAACATTCATATAATTTCTATTATGTGATTTTTGAAGAATTTGATTTTGCATTCCTTTAGGTGGCGCAGTGGTAAAGAATCTATTTGCCAATGCAGGAGACGCAGGTTCCATCCCTGGGTTGGGAAGATCCCCTGGAGTAGGAAATGGCAACCCACTCCAGTATCATTGTCTGAAGAATTCCATGGACAGAAGAGCCTGGCAGGCTACAGTCCATGGGGTCTCAAAAGAGTCAGACATGACTGAGCGATGGAACATAGCACTGAGCAACACTTTATCTAACTTGATAGTTGTAGGCTGACTGAATGTTTGAGATGTCCTCAAAAATGATGGCTTTGGTCTTAGAAAAGCTATTTTGAAACTATTATTTCTAGTGATACTTAAACAGCATGGCCACGGTTTCTGGAGACCTCCCTTAGACTGTGAAATATCCTAGATAGCAAAATCATATCATCTTTGAGTAGAAAAGTGCTTATCCTTCAGTCCTGTACAGCAGGATAGGAACCTAGCTTGTCTCCACAATGAAATCAGATGAGTAAAGTGTACTTTACTAAGAAAATAGTTGGAGCAAAGAAATCTCTGTTGCGTTTACTCTGTAGGAAATCATCTATCCATCAGACTTCCAACTGACCTCAACTCTTAAGAAATGACTACAACAAGCGTAAACATTGAGTTACATTTTTAAAGAAACTTTCCCATGATTTAGGGGACTGTTGACTGGATAAACTGACAGATACATAATTTGGGGAGAGTAGACTGTTGCCCTAACTGGTTTGACTTATTTCAAAGCTACACCTAATTTGTGTGTGTGTGTGTGTGAAATAGTCTGGATTCTTTAAAAAAAAAAATGTTGGATTGCATAATACTGAGAAATACTGAGCCATTTGCCTGGAAGAAGTAAGTGTGAGAGAAAATTTGAACTAATTTAGAGATGGATACTACTGATATCAACTGGAATTCCATCACCTCCATTAGCTTTGTTCGTAGTGATGCTTCCTAAGGCTTACTTGACTTCACATTCCAGGATGTCTGGGTCGAGGTGAGTGATCACACCATCGTGATTATCTGGGTCATGAAGATCTTTTTTGTACAATTCTTCTGTGTATTCTTGCCACCTCTTCTTAATATCTTTTGCTTCTGTTAGGGCCCTACCATTTCTGTCCTTTATTGAGCCCATCTTTGCATGAAACGTTCCCTTGGCATCTCTAATTTTCTTGAAGAGATCTGTAGTCTTTCCCATTCTATTGTTTTCCTCTATTTCTTTGCATTGGTCACTGAGGAAGGCTTTCTTATCTCTCCTTGCTATACTTTGGAACTCTGCATTCAAATGGGTATATCTTTCCTTTTCTCCTTTGCTTTTTGCTTCCCTTCTTTTTACAGCTATTTGTAAGGTGGCCACAGGATTGGAAAAGGTCAGTTTTCATTCCAATCCCAAAGAAAGGCAGTGCCAAAGAATGCTCAAACTACCACACAATTGCACTCATCCCACACACTGGTAAAGTAATGCTTAAAATTCTCCAAGCCAGGCTTCAGCAATACGTGAACCATGAAATTCCAGATGTTCACGCTGGTTTTACAAAAGGCAGAGGAACCAGAGATCAAATTGCCAACATCCACTGGATCATCAAAAAAGCAAGAGAGTTCCAGAAAAACATCTATTTCTGCTTTATTGACTATGCCAAAGCCTTTGACTGTGTGGATCACAATAAACTGTGGAAAATTCTTCAAGAGATGGGAATACCAGACCACCTGACCTGCCTCTTGAGAAATCTGTATGCAGGTCAGGAAGCAACAGTTAGAACTGGACATGGAACAATAGACTGGTTCCAAATAGGAAAAGGAGTATGTCAAGGCTGTATATTGTCACCCTGCTTATTTAACTTATATGCAGAGTACATCATGAGAAACGCTGGGCTGGATGAAGCACAAGCTGGAATCAAGATTGCCGGGAGAAATATCAATAACCTCAGATATGCAGATGACACCACCCTTATGGCAGAAAGCAAAGAAGAACTAAAGAGCCTCTTGATGAAAGTGAAAGAGGAGAGTGAAAAAGTTGATTTAAAGCTCAACATTCAGAAAACAAAGATCATGGCATCCGGTCCCATCACTTCATGGGAAATAGATGGGGAAACAGTGGAAACAGTGTCAGACTTTATTTTTCTGGGCTCCAAAATCACTGCAGATGGTGATTGCAGCAATGCAGTTAAAAGATGCTTACTCCTTGGAAGGAAAGTTATGACCAACGTAGACAGCATATTCAAAAGCAGAGACATTACTTTGTCAACAAAGGTCCATCTAGTCAAGGCTATGGTTTTTCCAGTGGTCATGTATGGATGTGAGAGTCTTACTGTGAAGAAAGCTGAGTGCCGAAGAATTGATACTTTTGAACTGTGGTGTTGGAGAAGACTCTTGAGAGTCCCTTGGACTGCAAGGAGATCCAACCAGTCTATCCTAAAGGAGATCAGTCCTGGGTGTTCATTGGAAGGACTGATGTTGAAGCTGAAACTCCAGTACTTTGGCCACCTGATGCGAAGAGCTGACTCATTTGAAATGACCCTGATGTTGGGAGGGATTGGGGGCAAGAGGAGAAGGGGACGACAGAGGATGAGATGGCTGGATGGCATCACTGACTCGATGGACGTGAGTCTGAGTGAACTCTGGGAGTTGGTGATGGACAGGGAGGCCTGGCGTGCTGTGATTCATGGGGTCGCAAAGAGTCAGACACGACTGAGCGATTGATCTGATCTGATCTGATCTGATGGTAGAGTGTTAGAGATGCTCTGATAGAGGTCAGTGCAGGAGACCAAGAAGAGAAGGGCCAGTTGATTGAGTCTAGGAATCTGGGAGAATATATTCATAGGCAGATGCTACTCACATGTCTTATAGGAGAAGTAGTCCTCAGAGGGGATGGAGGGTATCAGACCAAATGCCTTCAGGTAGGCTCTTTGAAGGCAAGTGATGAGAGATGAGACTAGCAAAGTAGGCAAGGACCACATTAGGAAGAACCTTGTGTACTAGGCAAAGGAGATCTCAGTGATACAACAAAATTTGTATTTTAGCAAGTTTATTTTTTCACTGTACAGCTGGAGATGGGCCAGGCTCAAATCAAGGAGACAGTCTAGGAGGAAGTGATGAGGCCTTGAGATAAGCCTTGAGATAAGATAATGGTGGTGGGGAGAGAGTGGAAGGGATAGAGTTGAAACATTTTCAAGGTAGAATTGGAAGGAACTTAATGGTTTTAGATATGAATGGGGATTGAAGAAGCAAAGTTGAGGCTAACTCTCAGACTTTTAGATTGACCCACTGGAAGAGGCATTACTTAACACCACCAAACAACCAGTGGGATGATCAGCTTAGTGTGTTTGCTTGCTTTAGGGGGAGGGATAAAAGAGGAGTTATTGTAGTAAAGCTTGGATAAATGAATTTGTTATGTTTTTGGTATTTATAGGTAAATCTCCCTAGACAACAGTTTGGCTGGTGATGCACAGTTGGTAGAAGTCATTCTATTTCCCTGAAATAGGGGTCCATGGAGTCTCAAGTAGTCAGACATGACTCAGCAACTGAACAATGATTCTGGTTCCCAGACCTCAGAGAGAGTAGATGGTGACCCTGCAGAAGCTGGGTGAGGAGCTTGGGGAATAAATGTTCTCACCTCTCAGCCTGCTGCCTTCTGATTTCCTCTCCATTCCTCTGGCAGGCCGAACCCAACTGAAAGCTAGACACCCAGGGAGCCCAGTGAATGCAGTCCATATGAGTCAGACTCCAAGGGACCAAGTAGGGTGGAAGAGAGTGATAGAAGATCTGGGAGTTCAAAATGAATATATGTAGGACAGGCAACCCCTGAGAGCAGGTAGTATAAGAATTGTCAGTACAGGAGAAAATAAGGCCAGAAGAAAAACCAGGTGAAGGACTTCTCTGGTGGTCCAGTGGTTAAGACCTCACCTTCCAATGCAGGGGATGCTGGTTTGATCCCTGGTCAGGGAACTAGATCCCAAATGCCTCGTGATCAAAAAATCAAAAACAGAAGCAATATTGTAACAAATTCAATAAAGATTTAATAACTGGTCCACATTTTAAAAATCTTTAAAAAAAAGTAAAACTGGTATTTAAAAATAAAAAAGAAAGAAAAGCCAGGTGACCTAGAGGATAAAAGAAAAAGGAAATGGAAGTGGTCAATGGTGCCTAGGCCTTCCCAGGTAGCGCTAGTGGTAAAGAAACCTCCTGCTAATGTAGGAGATGCAAGAGACCTGGCTTCCATTCCTGGGTTGGAAAGATCCCCTGGAGGAAGAACTGGCAACCCACTCCAGTATTCTTGCCTGGGAAATCCCATGGATAGAGGAGCCTGGTGGGCTAAAGTCCATAGGGTCGAAAAGAATTGGACATGGCTAAGCACAGCACCTAGGAATGTGGCCTAAGATGTGGGTAAATCCACTGGATTAGGAAGCTTTCACAAAAGTAGCTTCAGTGGAGTGGGTGGAACCAGGAGTCAGTCAGATGAAGTGGATTAAAATATAAAAAGGATTTTCAAAATGAAGTTCTTCTGAGCCTTCTGAGAAGGCCAAACCTTCTTAATTCCTTCGTTTCTTCATACAACAATGTTTTAGGTTCTTTCGACTTCTGAGTCATTCTCTATGTTCATATTTATTTGTTTTCTTGTTTGTTGAATATCTCTCCTATTAAGCTGTAAGTTCCATAGGGCAACATCATATCTGTTTTATGCTCCAATATACATCCAGTACCTGATACAATGCTTCACAATTAGAAGGTTCTCAACAAATATTTGCTCAATTGTTAAGTGAACAGAGTAGTGAAGAAACTTAAAAAAAAACACAATAAAAAGGCTTTTCATTTCTAGTCATATAGATGACTAATTGTGTAGCACAATTTCCCCCAGTAAAAGACATCTGGAATATAAGGATTAAGTTAGCTCTCATTAGCATATTTTTAAAAGCATGACTCAGCTGGATGCAGTAAGAAAATTATTTCACAAGTGAGGTTAACCACGTGTGTGCATGCTAAGCCACTTTAGTCATGTCCGACTCTTTGTGACCCTATGAACCGTGGCCTGCCAGGCTCTTCTGTCTATGAGATTCTCCAAACAAGAACTCTGGAGTGGGTTGCCATGCTCTCTTCCAGGGTATGCACAGGAGATAGCAAAGAGAAGCTGGTTGGTTACAGAGGCACAACAATTAGAATGATGGGGAACTCTTCAACAGTTAAAGTGAAAGCTGAAAAACAATGCAATAATAGTTTTATAGTATTGTAAGCAAATGCTATCAACTGAGAATTGTGGGTCCCATAAAAACATCTTTCAAGAACAAGAACCATGCAAAGGTGTCAGTGGTGAAAAGTTTCATACCAAGAGGCCTTTATTAAACTAACTTCCAAAGGCTGTACTAGCGGGAGGGGAAAATGACCCCACTAGGAAAGCCTGGGATGTAAGAAGAAATGGTGGGCTAAGTATATAGTCAGTGTTTGAATAAAGCTAAACAAACATTTGAGCTTCCCAGGTGGGACACTGGTAAAGAATCTGTCAATGCAGGAGATGTAAGAGACACCAGTTTGATCCCCGGGTTGGGAAGATCCCCTGGAGTAGGAAATGGAGTAGGAGCCTGGTGGCCTACAGTCCATGGGGTTGCAGAGAACTGGACTCAGCTGAGCATACACACACACATACACACACACACACACACACACACACACTCACAAACAAGCGTCAACTGTTTAATAAAATATCTAATTTGTGAGGGAACTATAGTAGGTTTGGGGAGGGGAGAGATAGAAGTTAAAGCACTCTGAGGTTCTTTTTAGTTAGAGAGAAGGGAATAAATATTGACAAATTTATTTCTGTCAAGAAAGTTTTTGACAAAATAGATTTTTATTTAATTAGATATGATGTTAAAAACTCTTAGAGGTAAGCACTTTTATAACAGAGATAAATATATAATTTCTTTAGACTAGTGAACAAAACATTAATGAAAAAATGAAACAAAACTCAAACCATCTAAGAGAAAAAAATGACATGAAAATTCATAACACATGCTATATTTTTACAAAACAGAAGTAGAGTCACAGATGTAGAAAGCAAACTTACTTTTCCCAGGGGACAAGGTGGGGAGGGATAAATTGGGAGACTGGGATTGACATATACTTACTACTATATATGCAGCTTCCCTGATATCTCAGTTGGTAAAGAATCTACCTGCAATGCAGGAGACTCCGGTTCAATTTCTGGGTCTGGAAGATCCCCCGGAGAAGGGATAGGCTACCCTCTCCAATATTCTTGGGCTTCCCTTGTGGCTCAGCTGGTAAAGAATCCACCTGTAATGCGGGAGACCTGGGTTCGATCCCTGGGTTGGGAAGATTCCCTGGAGGAGGGAAGGCTACCCACTCCAGCATTCTGGACTGGAGAATTCCATGGACAGTATAGTCCATGGTGTCGAAAAGAGTCGGATACTACTGAGCAACTTTCACTTCACTTCACTGCTGCTATATATAAAATAGACTAAATAGCACAGGGAACTCTACTCAGTGCTCTGTAGTAACCTATATGGGAAAAGAATCTAAAGAGTGGACATATGCATATGTGTAACTGATTCACTATGCTGTACAGCAGAAACTAACACAACATTGTGTATCACCTAGAGTCCAATAAAATTTTAAAAAAATAAAAAAGGAGAAACTTCTCTGAAAGAAACGAAGCAAAGCAAAACCTTTCTTAGCCTAGAGAGAAATTCTGGGAAAAAAATGGCACTTCCAAATAATTCCAGATTTATATAAAATGATGACACTAGCAGTGAGTTGGAAGTGACTCATGCTGGGTCTGAGTTTCCAAGCCTGCCTAATCCTGACAGATCAGAAGCACTGAGTGGGCTGGAGGAGGACCTCTTGCTTCTCACAGAAGTCCTGGAAAAATGGTTCTGGCTAACTGGGTTCCATTCTGAGGACCAGCCTGGGGGCTGCAAGTGAGAGAGAGTGATGAGTGATGCCCCCAGCTCCTGGTAATGGTTTCACACGCTCGGGCATATGAAGACTGGGTTGTAGGTTTTTTTTTTTTTTTAATTTATTTATTCATTTATTTTATTTTTGGCTGTGCTGAGTCTTCGTTGCTGCACAGGCCTTTCTCTAATTTTGGTGAGTCAGGGCAGCACTGTGCCAGCTTCTCATTGCAGTGGCTTCTCTTATTGCAGAGCACAGGCTCTAGAGTGCTGGGGCTTCAGTAGTTGTGGCTCCTGGACTCTAGAGCCCAAGCTCAATAGTTGTGGTGCCTCGGTGTAGTTGCTCCACGGCATGTGGAATCATCCCGGACCAGGGATCGAATCCATGTCTCCTGCATTGGCCCGAGGATTGTTTACCAGGGAAGCCCTGGGGGGCAGCTTTAAAAAAGCTTCTTAGAGTTTTACTTTCCTTCAACGTCTCTTCTTGGGGAGAGGTGGCTCAACAAGGGAACAGTTTCACAGATCAAAGGATCTCCTGGGTGGAGGTGAGGGTGAAAAAAAGTGAGCACTTGCAGTTTTTCTCTGAGACAAGCTGGAAATATATTCTTAGAGAAAATACCCAATTCTTGAGCCTTGAGCCCTCCAGGACAGTTTGGACTGGCAGAGTAGCCACACCCACAGGAGTCTAAGAGTTTCTGTATCACCCATCCCCTTTAATTCCCTCACCAATCTTGGGTGATACTAGGGAACTCTGGCAGGTAAACTTCAAAGTATTTGATAGTAATGGGGTGGACCATATGGGTGGCATGGCATGTGTGAAGCCATGATGTGGAAAGGCAGTTGGTTCTAGACCTGAGAATTGCCTGAGAACTGAATGGATTGTTTCAAAGTTGTTCTAATGCGATTAAACTCAGGTGCAAAGGATCGGTGCTGTTGATGGACAGGACTGAGTGTGTGCGCGCGCTCAGTCATAGTCGACTCTGGGAACCCATGGACTGTAGCCCTCCAGTCGCCTCTAACCATGCCATTTTCCAGGCAAGAATTCTGGAGTGGGTAGCCCATTTCGTACTCCAGGGGATCTTCCCAACCCAGGGATCAAATCTGTGTCTCTCGAGTCTCCTGCCTTGGCGGGTGGATTCTCTACCACTGTACCACCTGGGAAGCTACTCTATCTACTTGGTATGTCAGTTCGTCCCACCCTCTCCTTCCCTTGCTGTGTCATGTGCACTAATATAAGATATTTGTTGTTCTCTTTCTGACTTACTTCCCTCTGTGTAATAGGCTCTGGGTTCATTCACCTCACTAGAACTGACTCAAAAGCGTTTCTTTTTATGGCTGAACAGCATTTCATTGTATATATGCACCACGACTTCTTTATCCATTTATCTGTTGATGGACAGACATCTAAGTTGCTTCCATGTCCTAATTAAATAGTGTTGAATGTAAATAGTGCTGCAGTGAACACTAGGATACATGTGTCTTTTTCAAATTTGGTTTCCTCAGAGTACATGCCCAGTAGTGGGATTGCTGGGGCATATGGTAGTCTTATTCC
This sequence comes from Bos grunniens, assembly GCF_055505025.1. Taxonomy (NCBI): domain Eukaryota; kingdom Metazoa; phylum Chordata; class Mammalia; order Artiodactyla; family Bovidae; genus Bos; species Bos grunniens. The sequence goes on along the minus strand of NC_141175.1, from coordinate 61,186,105 downwards.
TAGTTTTTAAAGGAATTCTCCTTTAAAAACTGTTATCAATTTACATTTCCAGTGACAGTGCAAGAGAGTTCTCTTTTCTCCACTTTCTCCAGCATTTATTGCTATTAGTTTTTAAAAAGCTTACAAGTGTAGGATAAGAAATCAAACAGCATGAAAGCTTTCATTGTGAAAAGTGACACTGTCTCTTCTCTGAGTCATATATTGCAGCCCAGAGATTACTGCCATCAAGAGTGATTTTTCTATTTTGATGATTTTATTCATTGGAAGGACTGGTGCTGAAGGTCTGATACTTTGGCCACCTGATGTGAAGAGCCAACTCATTGGAAAAGACCCTGATGCTGGGAAAGATTGAGGGCAGGAGAAAAGGGGGACAACAGAGGATGAGATGGTTGGATGGCATCATCAACGCAATGGACATGAGTTTGAGCAAACTCTGGGAGATGTTGAAAGACAGGGAAGACTGGTGTGCTGCAGTCCATGGGGTCATAAAGAGTCAGACATGACTTAGCAACTGAACAACAACACGGGTTTATAGCTCTAAAAAGTAGATACTAGGGTAGATCTCAGAAAAATTATTGTGGATGAAGGCACAGCTGCCTCACAAAGATAGACACATGCACAGCAGGGACATTTCCCATGGGGCTCACAAGCTGCTGTCCCTTTTGCTTCTGTACCCATGTTGCACTCAGGATACCCTGCAGTTGGGATCAGCTTGGGGGAGAAGGCTGGCATGTAGTTCTCCAGAGACCACTTATCATCCTCGGTCACCTGGAAAACCTGTTGAAGAAACCAGATTCCCTGAGGTTCTCAGGAGGGCCATTTGGGGTTTTCTAGCCCCAGGGCTTCCCAAGTGGCTCAGTGCTAAAGAATCCACTTGCCAAGCAGGAGACACAGGTTTGATCCCTGGGTCAGGAAGATCCCTTGGAAGAGGAAATGGCAACCCAGTCTAGTATTGTCCTGGGAAATCCCAGGGACAGAGAAACCTGCTGGGCTATAGTCCAGGGCATTGCAAAAGATTTGGACAAGACTTAGTCACCAAACAACAACAATGGCCTCAAGTTTAGGGAGGGACAGTTTGCCTTTAGGTCACATGCTCCTTCACCCAGCAGATGCAAGGCACCCAGGAGCTGCTGGGTTGGATCCTGGGCAGGAGAGCAAGGCAGGGACAAGAGGCCAGGAAGTTGATGGGTTGTAGGAAATCTCATGGTGGGTGCTGGGCAGTGGAAGTTAAAGTTAGGAGTCCTGGTGGCAACTGTGGGTGTAGAGGTGGGAGAAATGACAGAACTGTAAGCCTCTGGGGCTGTTGGTGGCCTGACTGTGCTACTTTTCTTTCTGAACGCTCATCTTGGGCTCTTACAGCAGATGGCTGACAGCTGGACTTCAACCAGCAGCAGCAGCAGACAGGCAGGTTGGCTGAAGGAAAGGCATGCTGACAGCTGTTCAATCTCATTAGTATTTTTGGACTCCCAGCCAGGGAGTTCTCAATGACAGATCAAATGAGAGAGGAAATGAGGTCACCAGTGACTCAGTGCCCACAGATGCTGGGGGTCTTAGGGCGAGATCCCATCCCTTGCCTGGGTCTTCTTTGCAGCTAGATCTGGGCATGATTGGTGAAGAGTGAGCTGGTCCAAGAGGCTGTACAGAGGTCATCACACAATCTTGCAGGAATGCAAGCACGCAAGCTCTTAAGTATGCAAGCGTGTACCGACAGGTGTGCTGTCGCTTTCCCCTTTGGCACCAGGACCATGTCTGGGCTGCCTTGGCTCTGCCACGTGAGAAAACAGGCTGTCTCTGGGGAGCCCGTACATCCTGTGTCTGGGCCACATATGTCAACAGATGTCTGCTCTTCTAAGACTGGGCCTCCGGGTCCATTGGCAGTCTTTTACCCCCAAGTGACACACTCCACCTGATGAGGGTCTCCCCATTGTCTCCATTCTCTTTGCCTCTAGCAAGTGGAGGTACAGAGCCTTTGCAGGGAGCAGTGACTGTTGGAGAAAGTAAACAACAAAAAGTTATCTAAATGGCATTTCCGTGGGACAAGGGAGGGGTCTGCCTGTCATCTGACTGCTATCCCCATTTGCTGACCTTGTTCCCAAGGCTGGACATGCCATGGAGAAAGGAGGGCTGAATACAAGATTCAAGAAGGAGACCTTCCAACCTTTTGTAGAACGCAGGGAGTTCAGTACTCTGTAATGGCCTACATGGGAAAACAAGCTAAACAGGAGTGGATATATGAATACGCGGGCTTCCCAGGTGGCGCCAGTGGGAAAGAACCCACCTGCCAATGTAGGAGACATAAGAGATTCAGGTTCAATCCTTGGGTTGGGAAGATTCCCCTGGAGGACAGCATGGCAACCCCCTCCAGTATTCTTGCCTGGAGAATCCCTAAGACAGAGGAGCCTGGCAGGCTATAGTCCACAGGGTCACAAAGAGTAGGACACGACTGAAGAGACTTAGCACACACACACATATGTATACGTATGGGAATTCCTAGGTGGCTCAGTAGTAAAGAAGCCTCCTGCCGATGCAGGAGACAGGAGTTCGATCCCTGGGTCAGGAAGACTCCCTGGAGTAGGAAATGGCAACCCACTCCAGTATTCTTGCCTGGAAAATCCCATGGACAAAGGAGCCTGGTGGGCTGTGGTCTGTGGGGTTGCAAGAGAGTCGGAAATGACTTAAGCAACTGAGCACATATGTATATGTTTAACTGATTCACTTTGCTGTACTTGAAAGTAACACAACACTATAAATCAAATATACTCTAATAAAAATTAAAAAACAAAAAGAAGTAACCCTTCCAAGCTGCCCCAAATACCCGGCCTGACCAGAGATACACCGGCCTTGACTCAGCCCATGTGTTATATCCTTGTTGTGTTGACTCATCTCTGTTTAATACTATAAAGTCCCCTTTTCCTATGACAGGAGGAGCCTGGGGCTGGTTACTTTCAGTTTATGCAAATTGGGCAGGAGGGATGACAGGTTTGTGTGCCTATGGTCTGGGAGGGCAAACAGAGGCCAACACAGAGATGGGACTTGATCCAAGCTGTGCCTAAGGGAAAGGCCCAGACTTGCAGATGAGTGACTCTCCTGCTTGTCTGTTCCAGAAATGTGAGCCAGGGGACTTCCCAGGTGGTCCAGTGGTTAGGACTCTGCACTTCCACTGCAGGGAGCCTGGGTTCCATCCCTGGTTGGGGAAGATACTGCAAGTCAAGTGGCCAAAAAAAAAAAATGTGAGCTAGATCCTCAAGTTGTTGTTATTCAGTCACTAAGTCATGTCGAACTCTTGAAAACTACGTGGACTGCAGCCTCAAAACTGGGACTTATTTCCACAGCTGAGGGCAAAGCCCCTCATCTCTGGGAAGAGAAGGGCTCTCCTCCTGGTATCATAGCTTTCCCTTTGCTTCTGCCCGCCCCCATCCCTGCATGGGAGTGGTTGGGAAGGCTAGGAAGGGGAGTGGAGGTGTACTGCCCAGCCACGGGGTACGTGTATCCTATTAAGGGAGAGACAGGATGTGCATATGCCTACTTGAACACAGAGAATTGACAAACATAGGCAGCTTAACCCATGCCAGTGAGTTTTCCAAGTCAGAACTACCAGGAGGATGGAAGTAGGGACCCAAGCAGGGACCTAGTAGGGACCATGGATGTTGGGGCATCCATGGAGGGGCTGTACTGGCTAAAGGAAAATTTAAGGAAAACCACTGGTATTTGTCAAAGCTATGGTTTTTCCAGTAGTCATGTATGGATGTGAGAGCTGGACCATAAGGAAGGCTGAGTGCTATGGTGCTGGAGAAGACCCTTGAGAGTCCCTTGGACTGCAAGGAGATCAAACCAGTCAATCCTAAAGGAAATCAACCCTGAATATTCATTGAAAGGACAGATGCTTAAGTTCCAATACTTTGGCCACCTGATGCGAAGAGCCAACTCATTGGAAAAGACCCTGGTTCTGGGAAAGATTGAGGGGAGGAGAAGAAGGGGATGACAGAGGATGAGACAGTTGGAATGGCAACACTGACTCAGTGGGCATGAATTTGGCCAGACTCTGGCAGAAAGTGAAAGACAGGAAAGCCTGGTGTGCTGTAGTCCATGGGGTTGCAAAGAGTCAGACATGACTGACTGACTCACAACAAGGTCAGACAGGAAGGCTTGTTCATCAATAGGAAAGTGAAGGCTTGTCATTTGGTCTTTTAAAAATTTATTATTTATCTAGGCTGTGCTGGGTCTTTGCTGCTTTGCTTGGGCTTTTCTGTATTTGTGGCGAGCTGGGGCTACTCTTTGTTGGGGTGCACGTCTTCTCACTGCTGTGGATTCTCTCACTGCAGAGCATGGGTTCTAGTAGTTGTGGCACGTGGACTTGGTTGCCTAGTGGCAAGTGGAGTCATCCCAGACCAGGGATCAAACCCATGTCCTCTGCATTGGCAGGTGGATTTGCAACCACTGGACTGTCAGGGAAATCCTGGTCTTTTTTTTTTTTTTTTCCAATGCTGCTAAGATAGGAATTTCAACAGTGGAGACACAAGCAATAAATATTTTCTTGACTTGACTGATATGGATATTACTAGGGCTAGTTTTATAGCTAGTCTTGAGCCTTAGGAAACAGAAGAATTACTTGGTTATTTTCATTACAAAAAACAGATTTTCTGAAGTGGCAGAAAAAAAGGATGTTAGTATTGGATGGGGCCTTGGGGATCCAATCCCGGTAGATGAGGAAGGCATCTGAGATGGCATGGTCTGCCTGGAAATACTTATCTGGGGACAGAAGAAGCCTGGCTCCAAACTCACCACCACCACCAGCTGTATTACCTCAGTTTGCAGGATGCTTTCCTGCCTAAGTCTTTCATGTGACTTGTCTCATTTCTTGCTTCTAATGTGAACAGGGCTATAGTTATCATGAACACATCTTCTGTGTGACAAATGGGGGTGCCAGTGGCATGCATCCTGGGGACCCAAGAGCTGGAGGCTGTTGCTACAAAAACTGAAACAGAAAGAAACTCACATGAAAGTGGCTGCCTCATCACAGAACCAGTCCCCATCAGGGTCCGGTGATGTCTTTTTTCTGTGACCACATCCACCCACCTCTGCTGGGTCTTCAGTGGGTGAATCAGGATCACCTTGGAGACCTCCTTCGTGCCCACAGCCCACCCCACCCTTCAGATCATCAAATGTTACTTCCACATAACCTTCTCTCTCCTTCCCAGATGGGAAAACTGAGGCACCCCAGACAAATCACCATGCTTTCCCAAACTAGGTAGAAGTTCACTTCTGTAAGCACAACTTTGCACTAAAAAAAAAAAAAAAAAAAGAAACAGCAGTATTGCATTTCAAATTAATTCACAAGCATTGATTGCTTTTACAAAGTGAACTTTCAGTACAACTTAAGGAGTGAACTCAAAATGAGAATGAGGATGGTCAGGGAGTCTGGAAAAGCTGTATTAAAAAAAGAGTGGTTACCAGTCACTCCATATTTATTATTTCTCTTTATCCTCATACTATCCTTTATCCTCATACTATCATTAAGCGTCATTAAACACTTTGACCCTCCCTCCTTAGAAGGTATAAACGAGGCTTAGAGAAGTTAAGTAAATGGCCCAAGTTTCAGTAAATAGGAAATAGTAGAGACAGGACATGAACCAGAGTCTCACATCTTCAAAACTTCTGCACTTTCTCAAACTTTGACTTCTGGTTTTCTGAGCAGCCACTGAAACACAGAAACACAAAAGCATAAGTAAAAAACACCACCAGCAAAAAAGCACACAAAAAGGAAAAACCTCAAACAAAACCTTGGTCTCAGGAATCTTTTGACTTTCTATCGAGTACACTGACTCTGAAGCTCTGGAAAATAATCAGTAAAGGATCACATAAAAATAGACATAAAAATTCATTTTATTGAGCAGTGTCATCTGATAAAAATTTAATTGTAAGCTGCAAATGTGAGCCTCATAGGGAATTAAATTTTTTGTAGAACCTGCATTTAAAAGAAAGAGATAAGATTAATTTTTGTGTATTTTATTTAACCCAGTAGATCCAAAATATTGTCATTTGAACACATAATTAATATAATAACAATCAGTGAGATATTTTATGTCCTTTACTTAATAATAAAAGAATGTAAACTATGTCATCTGTGACATTCAGGGTGTGTTTTATACTTTAGATGCTCAAGAGCCATGTATGGTGAGTGTATAGTGCAGGTCTATAAGTAAAGAGAAGGAAAAAATTCCTGGAAGGATGGTCATTGGGTATCAAGGCCATGGTTATTTCTTAAGGGCTTGAAATTTACCCTGGCATGGGGTGTTGAAAATATCAGCAAGAAGTAAGATAAGAGAATGGTTGTTATGCCTAAATTATATATAACAACCACTCTCTCATCTTACTATTGAAATTATATACAAGCCTCTGTCCTCATCTTTTGAAGTAAAAGGCTGATTGAAGAGCTAATGATTGGGAAATGTGAAGATGCAGAAACTGTGAGGCTGGGAAACTGGTAACAATTTATACTATAAGTCTGCTATATAGCAGAATCACCGAACTCACGATTATCTGCAAGATACTGGTACAGGCCTGATACACTTTCCTGAACTGTTTCTTATAAGAGGCAGACCCTCCATTAGATGAAAACTACTGACCACAAGAACACTGACCCCAGACTGGTTGGAACCAGAAGGCTGTTGTTGCTGACTCCCAATTACCTCACCACCAGCCAATCAGAAGAATATCCACAAGCTGGCTACGCCCTGCTCCTTGAATCATAACACTCCTCATGACCCCTTCCAGGGTGGATCACAGCAGTTTTGAGGACAGCAGTCTGCTGGGGCCCCCTTTGCCTGGCAAAGCAATGAAGCTATTTCTATTTCACCCAAAACTTTGTCTCCAAGATTTAATTTGGCACTGGTGTATGGAAGCTGAATTTCAGCAATGTTATTATTATTTTTGATTTAAGAAAGTTAAACATTTCACACACGGAATAGGAATGAGATGAAGGGAGCAGATTCGAAGTGAAGAACCGCTGGGTTCACGTTCAAGCTTCGTTCCCCACCAGCAATTCTGGGAAGGTTGTTTAATCGCCTTGAACTCAGTTGCCTTGTTTGCAAAAGGGGATCCCACGACCTGCCTTGTGGAGATCTCAATTGAGAGAATGTGGCAATGATCACGGAGCCAATTTCTGCGGCTCACTTCCTTCTTTTTATAGTAACTTCCCTGCCTTCCGTGCAAAGTCCAGAAATAGAAGTCAGCCTGAATCCCATTACTAAGAACTCGGCTTTGGGCCATTTCCCAGGAAGTGAACACACGTCAATTGGTCATAGACTCAGGGGAGCACAAATAGAATTTTCCTCCTTGTTTTTTGGTAACTCCCCTGCATCTCTGAGGGCTTCGCTAGTGGCTCAGTTGGTAAGGAATCTGCCTGCAATGCAGGAGGCCTGGGTTCAATCCCTAGGTAGGGAAGATCCTCTAGAGAAGAGAATGGCTACCTACTCCAGCATTCTTGCCTTGAGAATTCCATGGACAGAGGAGCCTGTTGGGCTACAGTCCATGCGGTCACAAAGAATTGGGTACTACTTAGCGACTAACTGGAGAAGGCAATGGCAATCCACTCCAGTACTCTTGCCTGGAAAATCCCATGGATGGAGGAGCCTGGTAGGCTGCAGTCCATGGGGTCGCTAAGAGTCGGACCTGACTGAGCGACTTCACTTTCACTTTTCACTTTCATGCATTAGAGAAGGAAATGGCAACCCACTCCAGTGTTCTTGCCTGGAGAATCCCAGGGACAGGGGAGCCTGGTGGGCTGCTGTCTCTGGGGTCGCACAGAGTCGGACAGGACTGAAGTGACTTAGCAGCAGCAGCAGCAGCAGCAGCAGCAGGAAAGCAACTAACACTTTCAATGTATCTCTGATGAAATACCTAATTTTGTTGTTGTTGTTTCTTTCAGGCAAACTCAGGCAATTCAAATTTTCCGTAGTCATTTCAGCTTATTTGATTTTATTTTTTTAATTGAAGGACTTTAAGATATCCTCAGGTCTGCTTTTTAAAAAGTATTTATTTATTTCTGGTTGTGCTGGGTCTTCGTTGCTGCCTGCAGGTTTTCTCTAGTTGCAGCGAGCAGGGATTACTCTAGTTGTGGTAAATGGGCTTCTCATTGCGGTGGCTTCTTTTGTGGAGCATGGGCTCTATGGTAACTGGGCTTCAGTAGTTGTAGCACACGGGCTCAATGGTTGTGGCCCATGGGCTTAGATGTTCCTCGATATATGGAATCTCCCCTGATCAGGGATCAAACACACATCCCCTGCATTGGCAGGTGGATTCTTATCCACTGAGACACCAGAGAGGTCCTTCAAAGTCATTTTAGGTTTAAACTCAGCCAGCTCAGGATTTCACCCCACCCTCTCTTTCTCGCCTGGAGGCACCCAGGTTGTGAAGAGGTCTTCGCCCTGTGCAGCTTCCAGGGGGCTGTGGGGGACAGGTCTGTGTCTGGCCGCATCTGCTCTCTGTGTGTGCGTGCTGGCACTCAGTCGTGTTAGACTCTTGGGGACCTTGTGGACTGTAGCCCGCCAGGCTCCTCTGTCCTAGTGATTCTCCAGGCAAGAATACTGGAGTGGGTTTCCATGCCCTCTTCCAGGAGATCTTCCCGACCCAGGGGTCAAACCATGGCTCTTGCATTTCCTGCATTGGTAGGCAGGTACTTAACCAGTAGTGCCACCTGGGAAGCCCCATCTAGTCTCTAGTCATTGGTTTTGTCTCCCATGGTTCCTGCTGTAGGGTGCTTTGTGTGTTTCTTTTCCCAATCACCAGTTTCAGGCCCGCAGACCTCTCTCACTGCTGAGATACGGAGTAAAGGCAGCTTCTGGAAGATATTCTTCTGAACTTTCCTGGAAACTGCAAGGCTGTATAATGGTTTCTGTTTAGCGTTTTCTTGCTACCACTTTGGTCATTTCTAGCTTCTGTAAGGCTTGCAGCTTTCTTGGGCTCCATTGCTGCTGCTGCTAAGTTGCTTCAGTCGTGTCCGACTCTGTGCGACCCCATAGACGGCGGCCCATCAGGCTCCCCTGTCCCTGGGATTTTCCAGGCAAGAACACTGGAGTGGGTTGCCATTTCCTTCTCCTTAGATGTCTAGATAGGTCATGGGGTTGATCATCCACTCATCATCTGGCTCAGCCTGGAGAAGGGGGCTCTCTCTGGACTACCCCACCACCCCCAAGTCTGGCCCGGTGGGAAGGTTGTCTGACTCTTCGACATAGAGTGGGTGTAGGTTTGGGTCAGACAAATCTCATGTGGAATCAAGGTTACTATTGGAAATCTCATAGAAAGTTGTCTCATTGATACTGTCACCTGGCTCTCCTTAAGTCCATAAACCAGTTTTTTCTGGGGTAGTTTTGGAAGGCAGGTCAGGAATAATGTGGCTCAGACAGTAAAATGTGGCTCTGCCTGCATTTCAAAAGACCTGGGTTCAATCAGTGGAAAAGGGAATAACAACCCACTCAAGCATTCCTGCCTGGAGAATTCCATGGACAGAGGAGCCTGGTGAGCTATATAGTCCATGGGGTTGCAGAGTCAGACACAACTGATCCACTTTCATTTAACAAGTGGAGGGGGTTGTATAAAACAGATGAGAAAAGACAGAAGAAATTGTGAAGTGGGTGAAAGTATGTGACAATCCTTAGCTAAATTTTCAAATTCTACCTTGCCACCAAGGCACCCTCTTCCCAGATTTGGGCTCATTGCCATCCTACCATCTGTTTCTCTCCATAGAGAGAAAAGCCAGCAGGAAGCAATGAGAGAGAGAATTCCTCCACATTATACAGCAGTTGAACGGTGTGCTGCGTGTTGTCTGGGTTCCAGGCTGATTTAAGAAGAGGGCGTTTGCAGGCAAAGCCAAGCTGGGCTCAGCTGAGCCATAAACCACTGCTTTGCTGGAGAAGTGTCTGCCTTCAGCACCTTGTATCAGGAAACATTTTTTAAAACGAGTTTGCCACAGTTTTCTTCTTAAGTCTATATAATGTTTTGATCATTAGATAGGCATGTTATGGAGGTTTTAACAAACAGATTCTATGCTTCCAAGGAATGTGTGGGTCAGAAAGACCCAGTCACTTCTTTGTGAGGAGCAGCGCATCAGTCTACATCCACCCAAGCTGCACCACCCCCGCCCCCGCGCCGCAAGGAACTCGCTCTCTCTCCCCACCTAGTGGTCATGTACCCACAGTTCAGGGGAAGTGCCTCGGAGCTTGCCAGTCTAGGATCTGTTACAGATTTTTTTAGCAAAGCTAAACTCGGTAGAGAAATAGGGAGGAAAACAAAAACAAAAAAAACACCCCCTCACCACCAAAGTGTTTTAAGAGAAAATTGGCATTTGTTTTTCAGCTCTGTCTATTCATTGCTTCTTAAATAGGGCTATCTGTATCTGACACTGTTCTAAAATTAGATTTTTAGATGCGCTGAGTCTTAGGGCACTAAAAATGGCTGGGGCTCTGCTGGTGGCTCAGTTGGTAAAGAATCCGCCTGCGATGCAGGAGATGCAGGCTCCATTCCTGAAGATTCCCTGGAGAAGGAAACGGCTGCCCACTCCAGTATTCTTGCCTGGGAAATTTCATGGACAGAGGACCCTGGCAGGCCACAGTTCATGGGGTAGAGAAGAGTCCAGCATGACTGAGCACTCACACACACATACATGATGCTTGATATAAACTTTGTTATGATTCGTATTTTTGGAAGTAAAGTGCAGAATTTTTTGAGGTCTGGGCTGTAGCATTCTGGAATGTTCAGAGAACCATTCCTGGTGGTACCAGGAGGGGCTAAGCCATGGACCTGGCGGAGAGCACTGACAGGTGAATCTGTGAATCCTGTCTGTGCCAAGTGACCCCTGAGGATGTGGAAGCAGAGACACAGCTCTTTCTAGACCCAAGAAGACATTATTAGTAACAATGACATAAATATTTAACACTTGAAATCAGTATCTACAGCACTGTTTCCACTGAAACTGAGCAATATTTTCCATAATTAGGACTTTGCTAAGTGACATTTGTTTGGCTTTGTGTGGCGTCAAACTGAGCAACAGATGGTGGAGAATGTCTTCCTTCTGAGCCCCCTCTTGGGACCTGGGTCATTCCGACTGATGGAATCAGAAAGCTTGGACTTGAATCTCATCTGCCTCTGGTGTTTCCTGGACAAATCCCATAAGCTGCATCTTCTTCTAAGTTGTTTTTAGCACAGACTTTGTAGAAGAAAAAGTCGATGTCCTGGTTTATGCCTCCTCACTCCCAAATGCACTGATCTGAAGTACTTACTTTGGTTGACATCTTTGACATCTTTTGCATTTATACATACATACATACATACTTTTTTTTTTTTTTGCCTAAATGAGGTCACACTTGGTTATATTATTTTCTTTTAAAAATCAACCTTACTAAAATTATAATTTACATACAATAAAAGTTCATTTTTAAAAGATTTTTTTGATGTGGGCCATTTTTAGAGTCTTCCAGGTGGCGTTAGTGGTAAAGAACCTGCCTGCCATACAGGAGATGTAAGAGACATTGGTTCAATCCCTGGGTTGGGAAGGTTCCCTGGAGGAGGAAATGGCAACCTACTCCAGTATTGCCTGGAGAATCCCATAGACAGAAGAGCCTGGAGGTTGCAAAGAGCTGGACACCACAGAAGTGACTTAGCACACATTGAATTTGTTACAATATTGTTTCTGTTTTATGTTCTGGTTTTTCTGTTGCCAGGTATGTGGGATCTTAGCTCCCTGACCAGTGATTGAACCCTTACCCCCTGCACTGGAAGGCAAAGTCTTAACCAGGGAACCACCAGGGAAGCCCCTAAAAATCCATTTATAAATGTACACCTTGATGAGTTTTGACAAATAAAAAGACTTGTGAAATGAATACCTCAACCAAATCATAGAGTATGTGCCTCACCTCCTAAAGTTCCCTTAGGCCTGTTTGCAGCCAGCCTCCCACCCCCACCCCCCACTCCACCGGGGCAATGACTTATCTACTTTCTATCATTGTAACTTCAATTGGCCCCCTCTCTAATTTCATTCTTCCCTGGTGGCTCAGCTGGTAAAGAATCTGCCTGCAGTGTGGGAGGCCTGGGTTTGATCCCTGGGCTGGGAAGATCCCCTGGAGAAGGGAACAGCTACCCACTCCAGTATTCTGGCCTGGAGAATTCCATGGACTGTATAGTCCACAGGGTCACAAAGAGCTGGACATGATAGAGTGACTTTCACTCACTAATTTCATATGAATGGAATTCTACATGGTATTGTCCTTTGTGGCTGGCTTCTTTGCACAGCCTAATGTTTTCTGAGATTTTCCCAGGTTTTGGTGTTTGTCAACAGTTAGTTCCTTTCTACTGTTGAGTAGTTTCCATTGTAAGGATATACCATAATTTGCATATTCATTTGACTCCTGACGGATGTTTGATTTTTTACCATTTTTGACAATTGTACATAAAGCTATTATGAACATCCACTTACAGGTCTTTGTGGGGACTTACGTTTTCATTTCTCTTGTTTAAGTAGCTAGGACTGGAATGGCTGGGTCACATGGTAAGCATATGCTTAGCACTTTGTAAGAAGCTGCCAGAGTTATTTATAACGCTGATACCATTTTTTTTTCCCGCTCCGGGAATTTGTGAATGTTTCAGTTACTCACATCTTTGCCAAATCTGTTTTATTTAATATTTAGACTATATACAGAGGCATCTCATTGTGTTCTAAATTTTTTTTCCTGATGACTAACAGTGTTGAGTATTTGTTCTTATACATTTGGACCATTCACATATCTTATTTTGTAGATGGCTTTTGTTCAAATCTTTTGCCCATTAACAAAAAATTTGGTGGTTTGTCTTACTATGTTGGAAGAGTTGAGATAATGGGAAATATTTATACTGCACTCTGCCTCCAATTCCTAGTACAGAGCTCCTAAAACCTTTGTACATTCCTAAGTAATAAGATAAGATTTAAGATTTCAAAAAAATAAAGAGCATCTTTTTGTTCTATTGAGGCGACTCTGGAAGGGGCTTTCCAATGAGGACTGGCCACCAGAAAGACCAAACCATAATTAGAGGCTATGAATTTCAGTTCCACCCCCATCCTCCAGAGAGGGGAGAGAAGCTGGAAATGGAATTAGAAATTGATCGTGTCCATGTAAGGAAGCAGCCATAAAATACCAACAGTACAGCATTCAGGGAGCTTCCTGGTGTGTGAACACGCCTACCCCAGGAGGGTGATGCACTCCAACTCCATGGGAATGGAAGCTCCTGAACTCGGGACCCTCCCAGACCTCACCCTATGTATCTCTTTATCTGGCTGCTTATCTGTATCCTTTATCACATATTTAATTTTTTTTTAACTTTTACATTGGATTAGAGCTGATTAACCATGTGGTGATAGTTTCATATGAACAGTGAAGGGACTCAGCCATGCATATACATGTGTCCATTCTCCCCTAAAATCCCCTCCCATCCAGGTTGCCACATAACACTGAGCAGAGTTTCCTGTGTTATACAGTAAGACCTTGTTAATTATCCATTTAAAATATAGCAGTGTGTACATGTTCATCCCAAACTCCCTAACTATTCTTTCTCTCCATCCTTCTCCCTGGCAACCTTAAGTTTGTTCTCTAAGTCTGTTTCTGTTTTGTAATTAAGCTCATTAGTATCATTTCTTTTTAGATTCCACATATAAGGGATATCATATGTGTGTGACATATGACACACACTGTGTGACTTAACTTCACTCAGTTGACAATCTCCAGGTATGATATCCGGTAATAAGCTCGTAAATGTAAGTATGCTTTTGAATTGTGGTGCTGGAGAAGACTCTTGAGAGTCCCTTGGACTGTAAGGAGAACAAACTATTCAATCCTAAAGAAAATCAACCTGAATATTCACTGGAAGGACTGATATCATAGCTGAAACTCCACTACTTTGGCCACCTGATGTGAAGAGCCGACTCATTGGAAAAGACCCTGATGCTGCAAAGATTGAAGGCAAAAGGAGAAGTGGGCAGCAGAGGATGAGATGGGTAGATAGCATCACCAACTCAATGGACATGAGTTTGAGCAAACTCCGGGAGACAGTGAAGGACAGAGGAGCCTGGAGTGCTGCAGTCCATGGAGTTGCAAAGAGTTGGACATGACTTAGTGAATGAACAACAACAACAACAACAACAAATGTGTTTCCCTGAGTTCTGTGAGCCACTCTAACAAATTAATCAAACCAAATCCAAGGAGGTGGTCTTGGGAACCACTGATTTATAGCCAGGCTGAACAGAAGTGGTGGGTGAGGAGGGACCTACAACTTGTGATTGGTGTCTGAAGTGTAGTGGGAGCATCTTGTAGGACTGAGCTCTTAACCTGTGGAGTCTCATGCTATCTTGGGGAGATAGTGTTAGAATTGAATTGAATTGTGGTACACCTAGCATGTGTGGCAGAGAATTGCTTGGTGGATGTGTGTGTGTTAATAACCCTCTGCCATTGTAACTGGATCTTAGAATCTTTACAGAAAACTTCCATATTTAGCTTTACTTCTTTATCATTTTGTATACAATCCCTTTGTCAGATATAACAATATCCATCTTGCCTCCTCAGAGGTCAGATAAGATATTGAGCAGGAAGTGCTTTGCAAGTGGGGGTGGATAATTCTATGTCATTCATTAAAGGCATAAAGGTCCTTCCTGTTGTGGTCACAGAAGCTGCCTGTTCCTCCCTGCCTTTTACAACCAGCATAGTGGAACCATCTGGGCTATCTGTGTCGGCTGCCATGAGTCAATAAGAGGGCTTTTTGTTTGTCTTTTCTCACCACGTCATTGCAATTTGTGACACACAGCCAACCACAACATGTGTTTTCGGTTGTGACATTGGCCTGGGACGCCAAGAGGCATTGTGATGTGGGTTTCCATGATTTTGCAACAGTGGTGTCTCTCTGGTCTTATTACTACAGCTTCTGTTAACACACATTCATGGAAATGAAATGCCTGGCAAAATACCTTGAAGATATTCCCCCCTTCTTCATGACCCTGACTTCTCATAAGTATAATGGTTTTTTGGTTTCCTTATCTTAAAAGCATTTTAAGGCTCATTGAGAAAATATGGAAACAACACAGTGGGGAAAAAACATTTCCGTTACTTTCAAGTCCTCTTTGTTTTCTCACATAGGGTGTAATTTCTGGGCTTTTTAAAAGTTCTTTTCTGTCCTGATTTGCATGATTGTAAACTCTGGACCTGGAAGTATTTGGATTTGGCTTGTAAATCTTCAGAGAGAAGACTGCAGAGTTGGGGGGGCGGTCCCCAACACCTTCCGGATACGTTAATTCCTACAGAGTTGTCCTTGCAATCACAATGGAGAATCACTGAAGACATTTCACACAGTCAAACACAAGGAGTGGGGTTGCCCCAGGATGCTACTGACCAGGGCTCTTGGCCTCCTTAATCAATAGATATTGACTAGAAGCCAGACAAGAAATTCAGGCAAGTCTTTACTGAGGCCCCTGCTTCAACAGCGGGCAGTGAAAACAGGTTTCCTTGCTGAGTTGCTCCCTGAGAAGGGTGGGCTGGTTCCTTACCTGGGGTGAAGGTAGGGGTGTGTCCAGAGGTAAGACCAAAGGGTGACTTCAGTGCTTTGCCTGCCCCTGAGGAGGTGTTGTGTGCAGGGGGCATATGCAGGGCCCTGTTTTTCTCCTGGCTGTTCAAAAGTGGGGCAGCAGACACAGGTTTGATCCCTCTGTTGGCAAGATCCCCTGGAAGAGGGCATGGCAACTCACTCTAGTATTCTTGTCTGGAGAATCCCATGGACAGGGAAGCCTGGAGGGCTACAGTCCATGGGGGTTGCAAAATAGTTGGACACAACTTAGTGACTATACAACAACAGTAGTTGATTTACAATATTATGCTCATTTATACTGTATGGCAAAGTGATGAGTTATATGTATATGTATTCTTTTTCATATTTTTTCCATTATGATTTATACCAGGATATTGAATATAGTTCCCTGTGCTATAGGACTTTGTTTATCCCTCCTATGTCATCCTTGGCTTCTGCCTTCTGGCTTATCTCCCAGTTCAGCCCTTCTCTGCCCAAATGTGGCTTTCACACTGTGTGAAAGAGAGCATTATAAAAGGAAAATTTGAAGGAATTCCCTCTTGCTTAAGGACCCCAAACCCAAGGGCATTGTGTGGCATCTGTGCTCAGCTTGTTCTGTGCAAGTTATGTGACCTCATCTCCAGCCAACCTGATGCCAAGGTCCAGCCACACAGAAGGGCTGGCCATGCCCAGAGCAGAACAGCTTCTTCTGTGCCCCTGGACCTTGCCTTTGCCACTTTCTCTGCTGAAAATGCCCTTCTCTCCTGTTCCCCTTGCCTGGCACTTCCTGTACTGTGAGCATCCTGGGAGCAAAGGCAATCGTGGACCAATTCCTAGTGTACCTTCAGTACCCAGTTTAGCACCTGAAGGAAAAAAAGAAAGTGAAAGCGTTAGTCGCTCAGTCGTGTATGACCCTTTGCAACTCCATGGACTGTAGCCACCAGGCTCCTCTGTCCATGGGATTTTCCAGGCAGGAATACTGGAGTGGGTTGCCATGCCCTCCTCCAGGGGATCTTCCCGAACCAGGGATCAATCCCATGTCTCTTATGTCTCCCACATTGGCAGGCGGGTTCTACATCACTAGCGTCACTATATATGATGATGTTACCTTAAATTTTCATTTTCTCTCCACAAATGAAAAGCTAGGAGTTTCCCCCATGTTCTCAAAGTTTATTCTGATGACCTATATACTCAGCCACCCCTCACTGCACTATGTCAGTCTGTGTCATCTGTCCCCATACCCGTCACCCCCTCTCACAAGGTCTCTTCAGTGACAAGAAGGCAGTCAGAGTCTGAGACAGCTCTGAGCCTCTGGGACCCTGTCGGGGAGAGGGTGTGATCAGGGCTTCATGGGGTCAATAGGACTTCAGTGTGTGGTCTTGGGTAAGGGACCTCACGTTTCTGAAATGTGCTTGCAAAGAGTTGGACACGACTTAGTGGCTAAAAACAATGATGACAGTACTCCTGAACAGATCTACCAGGGAACAGGAGGAGGTAAATCTGCTAAAAGTTACTGCTTTTTACAGATTTTATGAAATCTAAGAGATGGATGAAGTAAACAAGGCAGGGTTCAATAGTAATGTGTGGGGAAATTATCTGACTTCAATTAACAAGTCTTTCACCCCTTTATACAATGGTATTGAAAACTATTAAAAATATAAACCTAATTAAAAAAATCAAACATCTGAACTGAGTACCTTTATTAGATATTTACTTCTAGATTGAAAAATATATATCGTAGGTAAATATTAACCTCTGAATCTATACTCATCATTAAGAGTAAACCAAAAATACTAAAATATGAAATGAAGACATAAATATATTGCTACAAGTTTATTATAGTCTCAAAAAGAAAAGAATATTCATAGACTATTGTGAAGGAAGGAAATGGATCAACATACAGTTTACTTCCAGTGTTAACTCAATAATAGATTTTTATAATAGGTTTGTATTTTAGAAAGTACCTATGTTTTCATAATTACTAAAAACACTCCAATAAAACACAGTTTTTTAAAAAAGGAAGTTCCTTGAGGATGCTTTGCATGTCATCACTGAAGAAAAGAGGACAGAGAAGAGGTGGAGGGAGGTGTCAGTGGCATCCGGGAGTGCATTGGAAGGACAGATGAAAGAAGAACATATTTCTCTGAAATGTGGGTGCCCCAGCAATCACTCCTGAATATTCATTGGAAGGACCGATGCAATACTTTGGCCACCTGATGCGAAGAGCCGACTCATTAGAAAAGACCCTGATGCTGGGAAAGATTGAAGGCGGGAGGAGAAGGGGATGACAGAGGATGAGATATGGGTGGCATTACTGACTCAATGGACATAAATTTGAGCAAGCTCTGGGAGATGGTGAAGGACAGGGAAGCCCGGTGTGCTACAGTCCATAGGGTCACAAAGAGTCAGACACAACTGAGCTACTGAACAACAACAACACCTGCCTGAACACCATGAGGATGGGGACTTTCCTGCACCTCCCAGCTTGTCTTCCCAACCTGTGTCTCGTCTTTCCTTCCATTTACAACTCTTTCCTGCATCACTGTTGTCAGACTAGGTGGGCACCCATACAGTTTATCTCAAGCACTGTGAAATGTGTTGAATGGATGTACCATGATCCTTGGCAATGTGATACTACCCACAGGAATTCCTTTACACCTTTGGTATGAAAGATGGCAGGCAATGAATGATGAACTAATAACCTCAGATGCCATCAATGACTAGCTGGAGAGATGCTGCATTTGCATATAGGCTTCCAAACTGATTACTCAAAGTGAGGATCACGCCTGGTCCCTCCAGAGTATAAGACAACAGTGCTCCAGGGGCCCAAAACAGAGCCACAGACTTCGGGGATCCCTGACCCAGGTAAGTGGTCCCTTTGTTGTTTATTCGCTCAGTCATGCTCAAGTCTTTGCGACCTCGTGGACTGTAGCCCGCTGGGCTCCTTTGTCCATGGGATTTCCCAGGCAAGAATACTGGAGTGGGTTGCCATTTCCTTCTCTAGGGGATCTTCCCAACCCAGGGACTGAACCTGTATCTCCTGCATTGGCAGGCGGATTCTTTACCACCAAGCCTCTAGGAAGCCCACGTGGTCCTTACCCCTGGCTTGAGGAACCACCTGATACAGATGGAGGAGCCCAGCAGCAACTGGTGTCTGCCTTGCTATTTCCCTAACAGAAGCCCGCCCCTCCATGGAGTTCCTGAATTTCTAAATATTCTGTCTGAGACCTGCCCAGACCACCTTGCTTTCAGCCCCCAAAGCAGCTGGGAGCCTTTTAGGAGGGCTACCAATAAGCAGACATTGCTCCAGGGCCCGGCAATCCCTGAGCTTAGGAAACCTGCAAACTCTGATAATGCCAGCCTCTTCTCTGAAGGCTGAGAAGACTCATTCCAGAGTCTGGAAAGTGCTGGTCTTCAGAAAGATATTTTGGAACCCAATATTTTGAGCGATCTGAGCTGGAGAGATGACTGTCAATGGCTGAATGCACTGCCTCTTTAGGAAGCTCTGTGGAAGCCACCTGCATTTATCTTGATATAGGTGGCAAATTCCATAAACAGCTCACAGGGACATCCCTAGGTCCTCCAGCCTGTGGGCATCCTTCGGGTCACTAGCAGCATCTTCATGTATTTGGATACCTACATTTTTATCTTTTGTTCTGATGTCCTCCTGTGAATGCCAATTTTTCTGCCTTCTCAAGTGCCACCAATCCTCTGTGTCCCTTGATTTGTCCCTCAAACTGCAAAGGCAGGTGTGCTTTGTGAATTCAGGGGATGCAAACAATGAACTACTGAGGATCAAATAGTAGATATCTGTGCCCTTAAAGAACCATCAGTTCTCCGCAACCCCCAGAACTGCCCGGTGGTCATCCTCTCCTTTGCTCACTGTCCTACTGACAAGCCCTGGAGCTCTTCCTAGTCATTTTTACTTATTATAAAACCATCTAGGTTCTCTTTGTCTTTTTCCTAAGCCTTTTTCCAAGGATTGGGTTTTCACACAAAACTTCCATCTCTGCAACCTTAAAAGTGGTGTCAGCCTTGACATGTCACCTACCTTCAGTTTTTTCGTCTGTAAATTGGGAATAAACAATTCTTGCCCCACTTCCCTCACTGTGTTGCCCTGAACTCATGTTGGGGAATGGGCTTTGTGAATCGGGTGAGAGGTGATATGTACCACTGGAAAGTATTTGAAAGCTTCTCTCCTCCAAGCTTGTCCTGTGAGGGGATTCTGAGTCAGCCCTGCCCCAAGACATCAGGAGTTGAGCTCCTTGGGATCTCTGGAGGCTCTGTTTTCCATGACAAGAGGCTGCAAAGAAATGGCCTTTCTTTGCTGACTAGACTCTACCAGGGAGTTGGCAAAGTTTTTCTCTGAAGATTGGGACAGTAAACAGTAGAGGCTTTCTTTGACTCTCTTTCAATGACTTATCTCTGCTGTTGCAGTCAGAGAACAGCCATAGACAACACGTAAACACAGACATGATTGTGTTCCAATAAAACTTTATTTAAAACCAGGTGGTAGGACAGATTTGGCCTGTGGGCTGTCTTTCTCCAGTCCCAGGATTAGAAAAATATACTCCCAACTTTTTATTTTGTATTGGGGTATAGCTTATTAACAAACAATGATGTCATAGTTTCAGGTGAACAGCGAAGGGACTGAGCCATACACACACATGCATCCATTATCCCCCAAACTCCCCTCCCATCCAAGTTGCCCCATGAGCAGAATTCTCTGTGCTGTATAGTAGGTCCTTATTGGTTATCCATTTGAAATATAACAGTGTGTACATGTCTATCCCAGACTCCCTAACTATCACTTCTTTCCATCCTTCCCTCTCCGCAACCGCAAGTTCATTCTCTAACTAAGTCTGTGAGTCTCTTTCTGCTTTGTAAATAGCTTCATTTGTATCATTTCTCTTTAGATTCCATATATAAGTGATGTCATATGATACTGCTCCTTGTCTGTCTGACTTAACTTCACTCAGTATGACAATCTCTAGATCCATCCATGTTGTTGTAAATGGCATTATTTCATTCTTTCTAGTGAGTGGACAATATTTCATTGTATATACACACCATATCTTCTTTATCCATTCCTCTGTTGATGGACATTTAGGTTGCTTCCATGTCCTCATTACCGTACACTTATTCAGTGAACGTTGGGGTGCATGTATCCTTTTGGATCATGTTTTTATCTGGATATACACCCAGTAGTGGGATTTGGGGTCATGTGGTAGCTCTATTTTTAGTTTTGAAAGGAACCTCCATACTGTAGAACAATATAGTTTGAATTTTCTGTTTCATTTTGCTAAAATGTTGTCAAGATCATAAAAATGATATATTTCAAAAACATCGCTTTGGAGGGCAAACATCAAAGAAGGATGGCCCAGGCCTGGGAGGACCTCCTGGATGCCACAAACGTTTCCAGGCAGAGAGCAAGGCCTGCAGCCTGATGGACACTTAAGGGCATTCAGCAAGGTCTTCTGGGGTCAGAAGATGCCATTACTAGTTTTCTTCCTGTCCACTCAGGTCCTGCCCTTCATCCCAGCCTCCTGTTGAGTCATTTCCTCACACTGAAAATGTCCGTTTTGGAGGAGAACCCAGGTATGAAAATGGACTGTGAAGACTGGGAAAGAGATGAACCTCAGTGCTCCTCAGAAGGTAAGATTCTTATTTAAAAAATCCACACCAGGGCCAAAGTGTAACTCCTAAAGAGGGACCTTATGAGGTGCTGGGCCCAGACCCAGCTTCTCCCTGTTGACCTTGCCTGGTATGTGAGTTTTGAGAACTTCCTTGGAAAACGAATTAGACAAGAGAAATCCTTGAAGGGGGAATGAGGCTTTGCCCCATATGTCCAGGTGCACCAGATGGTAGCTAAATCTTCACCCAAAGATTTGGGGTGCAAAGTCCTGATTCAACACTTGGATTTTTTTTTTTTTAATTATTTATTTTTGGCTGTACTGGGTCTTCATTACTGCATGGGCTTTTCTCTAGCTGCAGTGAGCAGGGGCTACTCTGTAGTTGTGGTGCATGGTCTTCTCATTGCAGTGGCTTCTCGTTGCACAGCACAGGCTCTAGGGCTCTTGGGCTTCAGTAGTTGCAGCACTTGGTCTCGGTAGTTGTGGTACATGGGCTTAGTTGCTCTGCAGCATGGGGGATCGTCCCAGCCTAGTGATTGAACCCATGTCTCCCATACTGGTGGGCAGGGCTGTCAGGGAAGCCCCACCACCTGAATGGTTTTGAATCCTCCAAAGACATCTTTTTCCTCCCCACCGGCCCAGGCAGAGGAGAAACCCATGTGATGGAAGGGGTTCTCTGAGTCTGGGCTGGAAAACGGACCCTAGCTCAGGGCTTCTGAGTACCTGCTGGAGGAAGGCACTTGGATAGCGGCTCCACAGGAACAAGAAGGGGAGGCTTTTGACCCAAATGACTGTCTAATGCACAGACCGTGGACGGAGAGGTCTGTAACACACCAGAAACCAAATCCTGGAGTTTTCAACCCACACACAGTATTCAGAGTTGCAAAACGAAGAATCAGGATGTTGGTCTGGTGGATGTGGACCTGCTAACAGTGACAACAGAGCAGTTTGGCACCAGCCCTGCTCCTGTGACACGGGTGATGTGGAGGCCACCCTGCCCATTCTGTCCCCAAGACAGTGAGGAGCAGACACTGGAAGGCACAGACACCAGATACCATAGTCTCCGAATGCCAGGGAGCTTCAGACTGTGACCTCGAGACCACATCCTGGCTCTGCCTCTGTCTGTTGCTGCACAAGAGGTGAAGGCATGCCTCCTGTTCCCCACACAGAACTGGAGAGGCTTCTGTCTGAGCCACTTCTCCCCACAGCCTTCCCCTCCCACTTCTCGGAAGCCTAGACTGTTAGAGCTGGAGGGACAGATAGGAGGATGATGGTCAAAGTGGAGGGAGGCAGAGCTGTCTCAGATGGCAGAGGAGCAGCAAAGCAAAGATGGGGTAACACCTTCACACCAGAGCACAGGGTTCGGTTTTTCGTCTTCTGGAGAAGGAAATGGCAGCCCACTCCAGTATTCTTGCCTACAGAATCCTGTGGATGGAGGAACCAGGTGGGCTGCTGTCTATAGGGTCGCCCAGAGTAGGACACGACTGAAGCGACTTAGCAGCAGCAGCAGCAGTTCTATGTGTTCTCAGTGTGCAAGAGTTGTATGGTTTATGACCAGACACTTTATTCAGGAATTTCTCAAATGATGTTTCATGAAAGAAAATCCTCCAGATGATTCTCAGAGTAATGTGGGCAAGTTATATTATCTCCACTGGAAGAATGCAGTGCATGTGTTTCTAATAAGTATGGACTCTAGGAAGTTCTGCACTCAGAAACTATCTCCTTTTTTAAAAAATTGTTTATTTTTGACTGGGCTGGGTCTTCGTTGCTGCGTGCAGGTTTTCTCCAGTTGCAGCAAGCAGGGGCTACTCTTCGTTGCAGTGTGTGGGGTTCTCACTGCGGTGCCTTCTCTTGTTGCAGAGCACGGGCCTTAGAGCATATGGGCTTCAGTAGTTGTGGTGCAAGTGCTTAGCTGCTCTGGACATGGAATCTTCCTGGACCAGGGATCGAATCCATGTCCCCTGCCGTGGCAGGCAGATTCTTATCCACAGCACCACACCAGAAGCCCCCCCACCGCTGAAACTAATCTTCACCTCTACCATTTTGGACCAAGGAAGCTATTTATAATGTCATCACTATTTCTCTGCTTCAGTGTTTCTCAAAACACATGCAAAAGAAGTAAGACAGTCAATGGCCCCTGATGGTCCTGAAAATTTCAATTGTCTGTGCTAACCTCCCTGTCTCTGATCCCAGACTCAGTCAGAGATGCCTTGGAGCCAGGCCCCAGCCTCACCTCCTTGAGTGCTGCCCATGCAGGTAAGGCCCCTGGGTGAACTGATGAGTGTGGTAAATGGTGAGGGTGTGGATGGAGGATGAGCTGCTGGGCTCTCAGGGGAGTGGGAGAATCAGAGACTGGGGGCACCTCAGGTGCTGGGATGGAGCTGAGGCTTTATTTTCGTAGAAGCAAGTCTCAGGAGGGCTGATAACATGTATGGTGTTGATGTATGGCAGAAACCAAGACAATATTGTAAAGCAATTATTTTCCATTAAAAATAAATAAATTTACAAAAAAAAGAAAGATGAGCCCAAGTTGGTTTCTGAGGTGCAGGTAATATGCAGCAGCTGAAGGGCACAAGAGAAGAAAGGTTTTGAGCCTGGTAGTCCCTCTGATCATGGCCAGGAGCCTGGAAACTCTGAAGTCCTTTCTCACTGTGTTTATGAAAATCAGAGACATGGCCAGCAGGGGGCACCCTGGAACCCACACCCCTGAAGGCCATGGTGCCTCGGCTAAGCTAAAACCCTTCTCACAAGCTACCCTGTGAACCTCCCATAACCCCATGAGGAAATGGTTAACATCACCAATTCCATGGGCAGAAACTGAGGAACAGTGGCAGGTTACCTGTGCCAGGTGACACAAACAGAAGTGACACGTGCTGGAATCTAAAGGTTCTACATGACCTTCCCAGGTGGCACTAGTGGTAAAGAATCTGAGTGCCAGTGCAGGAGACACAGATTCGATCCCTGGGTTGGGAAGATCCCCTGGAGGAGGGCATGGCAACTCCAGTATTCTTGCCTGGGAAATCCTATGGAGAGAGGAGCCTGGTGGGTGACAGTCCATGCAGTCGCAAAGAGTCTGACACTACTAAGTGACTTTCATTTCACTTTTCAGTTTTTTCATAATGTGAGAAACACAAGTTAAGAGGATTCTACCCAAGCTTTGGTGTGAGATGATGGGGGCCCAAGCGAGGGTATGATAGGAGGGAAACAGAAGGAAAAGAAGACTAAATTTAGGAAATACTAAAAAGGTTCGAAAAAATAAAGCCCAGTATTAATGCTAGGAATGCAACTTATATAGTATGTCTGGGTCTCACCCTGGACCAGTTGAATCAGAATCTCAGGGGGCTGGGGCTCGGACATCTATGGTCTTAAAAGATCACCCACCAGGTGATTTCTGCTGTATAGCCAAGACTGAGAACACTGCCTTAGACAGTGACACTCAAAGCCTGGTCCTCAGACCATTAGCATTAACAGCCCTGAAAGGCTGAGTCTGTAGGTTTGGTTAACATTTGACACATTGCAAGGCTGAGAGTTAATCTAGTTTAATGATTCTGAATCAACATGCACCCAAACCATGAACTCAGAATGTCCAGGGCCCAGAAATGCTGCCTAGGACATTCTAACCTGAGCAGAGCTGAGAAGCACAGATCTCATCTGCCCCTACACCACTACAGAGCCCCTTAGGGTCTTGCCTGGGCCAGTCATTTTTTTGATCAAATGTCCATGATTTGGGGGGCTCTAGGCCAGGGCTGAGGATGGTGGGTGAATCAGGCAGGGGAATTGCTCCCAGGGGGCTTACAATGATGCAGGGAAATGGGCAAGGACACCAATACCTATGCTTCAGGAATGGGTACAAAGAGCTGTGTGGTCCAGAGAGGAAGTGGGCCCCACAGAGGGGCTTAGGAGGGCTTCCTGGAGGAGGTGGCAGGAGAGCCAGCAGGAGCCCTCCCCACTCACGGGCAGAAGGAGACCAGAAGGACATTCCAAGCTGAGACCAGTCAGGGGCCTCGTGCTGACTGCAGAGGATGAGAACGAGACTTCAGATTTCATTTCTGGTTATAATTGCCTAGGGTGGATAATTATATTACACGGTCACCTGGTTTGGTGGCTACTGTGTTATCAACCTGGACATTTCACAGCCACCTGTCACTGATGGTTGCTGGCCCACGTGTGGGCTCCTGCCCTTAATCCTACAAGGGAAAGCTGGGCCACCTGCTCTGTCCAAGGCCCAGTAGGGAAGACTCCTTGTGTGGCTGCACCTCTAGGCAGGAATGGCCCAAATGTGTCTCTAAGGAGCCAGGCCCTGGGAAGTCCCCTGGTATTCTTGTGTCAGGTCCTGACTGTTCAGGGAGGTTCCTCCAAGGCCAGGCACAAACCCTTAGCTTCTTGTGGGAACCCGGCAATGCCAGCTCAATCTTGTATGAAGCTGTGCTCCTGGGCGCTTCCTACTTCCATATCTCACCTCCTGCTCTGCCACTGTCCGTGCATCGACTAGTAGGGGTTTGTCCCAGCCCAGGCAGTGCTGGTGGTGTGATGCCCACAGTGAGAGGATGCAGGAAAGAGGATTAAGAAGAGTAATGATTCACTAGTACTGAGTGATTTCTGAAGCTGATACCTGGCTAACTCTTATTCATCTCATTAAGCATTTTAATTCTCTCAAGACCCCAGGTAGGCACTGTTACTACCACTTCCCCTCATTTCACATATGAAGAAGTTGTGGTTTAGAGAGATTTAGTAACTTCTAAGTCCTAAAATATGTCTTCCCTGGTGGCTCAATGGTAAACAACCCACCTGCCAATGCAGGAGGTGTGAGTTCCTTCCCTGGGTCGGGAAGATCCCCCAATGAAGAAAATGGCAACCCACTCCAGTGTTCTTGCCTGGGAATTCCCTGGACAGAGGAGCCTGGAGGTCTACAGTCCATGGGATGGCAAAGAGTCAGACACTACTTAACGACCAAACAAGTCCTAAAATAGTAAGCGGCAGATCTTGGATTTGAACCCATGTCTCAGAATCAGAGCCCAGATGCTTACATACATGCTCAGTTGCTTGTTTGGAGCAAGGCAGACAGCCTGGGATGGGAGAAATCTTCAGGAGGCTGTGATGGCCAAGTTCACAGGCAGGGTGGGGGGCCAGGACCATCGACCATAGGCTAGGTGGCTCAGATGGTAAAGAGTCTGCCTGCAGTGCAGCAGACCTGGGTTTGATCCCAGGGTTGGAGGATCCCCTGGAGAAGGGAATGGCAATCTACTCCAGTATTTTTGCTTGGAGAATTCCATGGACAGAGGAGCCTGGTGGGCTACAGTCCATGGGGTCGCAAAGAGTTGGACACGACTGAGGGACACACACAGGGACAGAAGATCGAATTTTTTGTGCTTATTGTGAAATGTTACTATCTGGTTAATTTGATCTAGGTCCAAGAGTGAAGGCCAACGGCCCAGAGAAATTCACCATCCATGACGGTGATCAAAAAGTTTTGGTCCTGGACTCCAAGACCCTCAGAGCAGTTCCGGATAAGACTTACATACTCCCAGGTGACTCTCAGGGGTGTCGTGTTTTCCATCCCTGCAGTCAGGGGACGGCCTTCCTGTGAGGGGCTCAGCTCAGGCTGCATCACTCCTGCAGCTCCAGATGGTGGAGGGGAGCAGGGTGAAAGGGTCCAGGAACCACTAGGATTGCTAGGAATTAGATGGCAAGTCTGTAATGATGACTAGACTTGAGGGATGTCTTTCTGGGAGGTTTCTCCTTCTGAAAGAAAGACCCAGGCTGTGGAAGAAGGGGCAAATTGACCAGAGTGAATGAGGGGGTCTTTGACCAAGAATCAAGGGCTTCCCTGGCTTCCCTGGTGGCTCAGATGGTAGAGAATCTGCCTGCAACGCATGAGACCTGGGTTTGATCCTTGACTCAGAAAGATACCCTAGAGACAGGATTGGCATCCCACTGCAGTATTCTTGCCTGGAAAATCCCATGGACAGAGGAGCCTGGTGGGCTACAATCCATGGGGTCACAAGGAGTCGGACACAACTGAGCCACTAACAGACATGAAGGGAAAGGTTGTTCACATCTTGTCCAAAACCTCGGAAGACAAGAGGGCCTCTTCCTTATGCCAAAGACTAACCCATTCCTCTATCATTTTCCAGAAATCTTCTTTGTATTAGCCTCCTGTGTGAAGTCAGCTTATGAGAACAAAGGAAGCCCCATTTTTCTGGCCGTCTCAAAAGGCCAGCTGTGTCTCTGCTGTGACACAAACAAAGGACACAAGCCATCCCTGCAGCTGAAGGTGAGGGTTTCAACCAGTTTCCTTTGCCCTCGGCCACCCAAGTGGAAAGTCAAAGTCCTTAATGCCTCTCTGTGCTATGCTGTGCTCAGTTGCTTCAGTCATGCCTGACTCTTTGTGACTCCATGCACTGTAGCCTGCCAGGGTCCTCCGTCCACAGGATTCTCCAGGCAAGGATCTGGAGTGGGTTGCTATGCCCTTTTCCAGGGGATCTTTCCAACTCACAGATCAAACCTGTGTCTCTTGTGTCTCCTGCATGGCAGGCAGATTCTTTACCCAGATGCTCCACAAATTCTAATTTTGTCTAATATAACAGGAGCATCCATCTGCCCCACGCTGAGTTTTCTCCATCCCAAAGCCTGTACTGTCTAATTCATCTCTCTTACCTCCTAGAAGAAGAAACTTTCCAAACTGGCTGCCCAGAAGAAAGGGAAATATCTGCCCTTCATCTTTTATCGGAATAAAGTCGGCTCTCGGAATACCTTAGAGTCGGCTGCCCACCCTGGATGGTTTGTCTGCACCTTCCCCAATCCTGGGAAACCAGTCGGAATGACAAAAAGTCACGGAAGAAGGAAACACACTGAGTTTTCATTTCGGCGCATCTAAAAAGCTGAAATGAGCCCCTGTGAAGTCAGTGAATAAGAAACAGCCCCATCAGATGCCTTCCTGCCCTTTCTTCCCTAACTGTGTACCAATGGCAGAAGAACATGGGAGCTACTCATTAACCTCTTTTCGTTTCTTAATAGTGTTATAGCCATGCGTTCCGGGAAACAAACTCACTCAGAAGGACAATGCAGATAGTGCAGGCAGTTTATTACACCAGGGGGCCCAAGGCAGAGTCTCCTTTTAGCTAAGGACCCCGACCAGTTTTGGGGAAAACCTTATATACCCTAAGTGTACGTGCACAAACCCACCTCCCCAAATTCCCTGACAATCAAAGCTAACCCAGTGATTCATATGCCTTAAGCCTAGATAGTTAACAGTGGACAATTATCAATAGGCCTGTGGTCATACCCCAATAAGCATAATAGAATGCATGATTCTATTTGGTTACACAGATAATTAGGGTATTCTTTTAGTGACGGAGAGCCCCGGGGGCCTGGTTTTCCAGTTGGTATGTCATTTCCATAGTTACTGGGCATATAGCTCAAAGTCCACAGTCCGGCCCAAGATGGAGTCCTGCTTTCAAGATAGAACCTGTTCTGTTTCCTCCTTCATTCCCTCCTCTTGATGCTCTTAACTCATAGTATGAGCATCATTCATAGGGATATATTGCACCCTGGCTCTCCAACCACCAATTTGGGAGAACGACACCAATCTTTGGGTTACAAAGTTCATAATACGTTGTAAAATGCAGGGTCCACAAAGCAGAACCATCAAGGCAACTATAACGATGTTCCACAAATCACCCTTCACCCAAGATAGTGCCGAGAGGCAGCATTAACCTGTGAGTAGGCAGTGCAGCTCTAAGATTCTGTTCTGCATAGGGAAGAGAGGTGGGGAACCAAGAAATATTTTCAAATTAGCTCTTCCAGTTTATCATGGCTTAGGTGGTATGCTTGGTGTGTTTGGCTTACCAGAGTGGGTGCCAGCTCCTCGGGTACCAATAATTTTCCACTTGGCAATTCCCACCACCCCTTTTCAGTCTTCATGCCCCTTCCACTTTGGCTAGTTGATTTTGGGCTTCAGTGTATTTTGGAGACTCCAGTGTTAGCTCAGGCATCTCTGCCAATACAAGAACTTTAGTAGGGGCTTCACTTGTCACCCCCAAGCCCTCGTCTGCTTGTTTAGCGGTTTTATCTGCCAGTCCGTTTCCCCGAGCCTGGGGGGGTATCCTTTTTTGACGTCCTTAGCAGTGTATGACTGCAACCCTTTTTGGGTCCCAGACAGCATATAATAGGGTCAGAATTTCTTTTTTATTTTTAATGTCCTTTCTGCTGGCTGTCAGAAGACCTCTCTATATAAAGCCCCATGTACATGTAAAGTAGCAAAAACATACCTGGAGTCTGTGTAAATGTTTGTCTTCTTACCTTTTGACAGCTGGAGGGCCCACTGAGCAGACCAGTGTGATGGCAGAGAGCTAGCCTCACCGATGGTTTCTTCCATGACTACTGCATATCCCGACAGTTGTTGTCCTTGTTTCATCAGGCTGGTGCCATTGGTGTACAGGACCCAGTGTGGGTCCGGGATTGGCTGGTCTTTCAAGTCAGGTCTGCTGGCATATTCCTTTGCAATCATGTGAGGGCCCACCTTCTCCCACAGGAAGGAGAGTGGCTGGATTCAGGGCCTGACAAGGCTCAATAGTAACATGGGGGTTCTCACATAACAGTCCCTGGTATTGAGTAATCCGGGATGTCGACAGCCACTTATGGGGGTCCCTTCACAGGAGAGTGTTGACCTCATGCAGGACTTTTACAATCAAATCTTGGCCCAAAGTCAGCTTGGTTGTCTCCTGGACCAGTAAGGCAACCACAGCAACTACCCGTAAGCATCCCGGGCACCCAGTGGCAACATTGTCCAGCTGATTTGAGAGATAAGCCACGGGTCTGTCCCATGTCCCCATAGTCTGGAACAACACTCCCATAGCCACTTTGTCCTTTTCGGTCACATAAAGAGTAAATGGCTTAGCAAGGTCTGGCAGGCCCAAGGCTGGTGCTGACCTAATTGTACTGGGTTTGAGTTCTATTACCTCTGGGACTTGTTTTGCAAGCCTGGGAGGGTTGTCTTCCGCCCCAACCTCAGGGAATTATTGAGTTAACTCTCTCTCTCTCACTCCCTCCATCGACTGTTTAGCCCATCTGGTTTCCCTTCTGGGAGATCGTGCCACCTCCATTCATCTTGAGGGGTTACCGAGAGGAAGAGTAAATAAATGGTTGAGCCCACTCAAAAAAGTGGGTCTTTCGTGGTGGGGAATGGTCACTTATGCCCCCAATTTAGACAACAAGTCTCTTCCCAACATAGGTACTGGGCATTCAGAGATGTACAAAAATTCATGAGTCACTTGGTGTCCCCCCATCTGACATTTTCGGGGTATTCATGAGTCATATGGTGTCCCCCCATCTGACATTTTCAGGGTAGGCCTTTGAAACACAAAGCCTGCATTTATCACCGTCTGAGACCCAGCAGCCTCTGGATCTATTGGCATATAAAGTATACAGGCCTCGCACAGTCTTTCATAGAACTTAGAGGGTGATTCGCTTTCCCTTTGAATCACTTCGGAGGATTTTGCCCTACTTATGGGTTTTGGGGCCCCCCCTCTTGAGACCTTGTAAAATAGCAGTCCAATATCTCTCCAGGTGGCCCCTCCCTTCCTCTGTGTTACAGTCCCAATAGGGCCTCTCATGGGGGTGGCTAGTTCTGTCCACCGCTGCAGGTTTGCAGCACCCTCAGGTGCCATTTCTCGTAACCATTTTCTGGCCTCAGTTAGAATCCTGTGTCAGTCCTCAGTGCTGAAGAGGGAGACTAGAAGTTGGATTATGTCATCCCATGTAGGGCAGTGGGTTCGAAAAATAGTCTCCATTAGCTTAATCTGGTAATAATAGGCTATGGGGGGCTGATGGTAGTGGCCGTCTGCCCCCTGAACCGGAGGCTGCTGTAACTCTCTGAGGGGCATGTGTAGCAGGGCCCTTTCC
Source organism: Bos grunniens (assembly GCF_055505025.1). Classification (NCBI taxonomy): domain Eukaryota; kingdom Metazoa; phylum Chordata; class Mammalia; order Artiodactyla; family Bovidae; genus Bos; species Bos grunniens. The sequence goes on along the minus strand of NC_141175.1, from coordinate 61,154,993 downwards.
TCTGGCTCCTTAGCAGAATGCAGCCTCTGATTCTGATGTCTCCTTTCCCTTTCCTGTCAGTACTCACCAGGAGAGGTGGGTACAGCTTGGGCAGTTTAGCTGGAGCCAGATCCTGGAAGTGTTGGCCAAAGGCTTATGCCACCAGGATCAGAGCCTGCCGAGGTGGTGGCTCTATGACCTCCAGGAGAGCTGGCAGAGGAGCAGCAGCTGCTGCAGGAACTTCACCTGGTCTTGGATCGGGCATTAAGGCAGCCTCTGGTCCTGGTGGAGCACTGGGCAGCGGGCACGTCATTATCCCGTATGGGATTGAGGGCTGGGTCATCCTCGTCCAAATCCTGTCAGATCCCAGAGGGAGAAGGGGGATCAGAATCTCTTCATCTGCCAGTCAGCATGGCCGAACCAGAACACCATGTGATCCAAGACTGCTGCTGCTGCTAAGTCGCTTCAGTCGTGTCCGACTCTGTGTGACCCCATAGACGGCAGCCCACCCGGCTCCGCCATCCCTGGGATTCTCCAGGCAAGAACACTGGAGTGGGTTGCCATTTCCTTCTCCAATGCATGAAAGTGAAAAGTGAAAGTGAAGTCGCTCAGTCGTGTCCGACTCTTAGCGACCCCATGGGCTACAGCCTACCAGGCTCCTCCATCCATGGGCTTTTCCAGGCAAGAGTACTGGAGTGGGGTGCCATTGCCTTCTCCGGATCCAAGACTATGTCTCCCTTAAAGTCCATTCTGCCTTGGAGGACTTGATCAGGTGCGGTTGAAAACACAGATGGGTTAAATATCCCATGGCCTGCCCACGTCCCAGGCCATCTCCAGAAAAGCAAATTCATATTCACTTACATATCCCCCTCCTTCTAGCCTGATAATTCCGAGGGGGTCAAGAATTTCATAGTAGACAGGACACCTCCTGGGGGAGGGTAGAATACGAGCACACAAGGACCAAGTTTCTTCTAAAAATCCCCTGGCCATTGCTTGGTAGTAATTTTCCCCAAGACGGCGTGGACACACCTCCTAAATGACCTTCACAAATTTCCTTCTTAAGCCCTAACACACTCATCAACGTGTGTACCAAGCAATCGCTGCCACCTGCCTATTCCAGGCTCCTGTGGGTCCATGCCCCTTCTAGTCCCTCCCGGGCGGGGCGGGGGGGGGGGAAATCGGGCGGGGAGGGGGGGGGAATCAGGCCCCCTCTTCCACCCTACCGGGTGGGTTCCTCCTCACCTGAGCACTCAGTTCCCCTGCTGCCGTCCACTACCTGCTAACATGAAAGGTCTGGGCATTGAGAAGCAGAATCCTTCCAGAAAGGCGAGGTGACCTCCCCCCTCTTGAAGACTCAAGCCATAAGGCCTCGGAGTATCCCAAATGGGACTTGCCTCCTCAAAGTGAGGAGTTTCCTGGCCAATGCACCAAATGTTGTAGCCACGCGTTCCGGGAAACAAACTCACTCAGAAGGACAATGCGGATAGTGGAGTGCAGTTTATTATACCGGCGGGCCCAAGGCAGAGTCTCCTCTTAGCCAAGGACCCCGACCAGTTTTTGGGAAAACTTTATATACCCTAAGTGCACGTGCACAAACCCACCTCCCCAAATTCCCTGACAATCAAAGTTAACCCAGTGATTCATATGCCGCAAGCCTAGGTAGTTAACAGTGGACAATTATCAATAGGCCTGTGGTCATACCCCAATAAGCATAATAGAATGTATGATTCTGTTCGGTTACACAGATAATTAGGGTATTTTTTTAGGCGATGGAGAGCCCTGGGGCTCTTCCTTCCGGGGGCCTGGTTTTCCAGTTAGTATGTCGTTTCCATAGATACTAGGCATATAGCTCAAAGTCCACTGTCCGGCCCAAGATGGAGTCCAGCTTTCAAGATAGAACCTGTTCTGTTTCCTCCTTCAATAGCACTATGGGAATTCGTATCTTTAGGTAGAAGGATACAGATATAGAAGGAAGGATTGCTTCATTGTAGAGTTCTCAGGTGAAATAAAGTTCTCTCTGTGCTCTGCTTACCCTGAACCCTCAGACATTTATCAGTGGTGTCATATCACATCGTCTAGCCAGGCAGAGTCTGGACTTGCCCTAGGAAGGAGCAGCTGGCCTAATCCTATGCTCCAGAATCAGCCATTCCTACTGGGAGCTGACGGGTTTCCCAGGTGGCCAATGCGGGTTTGATCCCTGGGTTGTAAAAATCCCCTGGAGTAGGAAATAACAACCTACTCCAATATTCTTGCCTGGGAAGTCCCTGGGAAATCCCAGAGGAGCCTGGCAGGCCACAGTTCAAGGGGTCGCAAGAGTCAGACATGATTTCATGGCTAAACAACAGCAACAATGACAAGTGGGATCTGATAGGCAATGGGGGTGGTGGTGTTGAAGTCCACGGAAGTTGTTTAGTCTGTATCTAGGGCACAGTATGATGGGGAGAAAAGCAACAGCAAGTCACCATCCAGCCAAGTGATAAGTGGAAAAGGGTGGGGTGGGTCTCAGACAAGGAGTAGAGTGACCTAAAATGTGGAAGAGACAGACACAAGGAATCTGGGTCAAGTGACAGCCAGGAGACCAGTTGAGCAACCAGTTGGTGTCTGGGAGTGAGGTACAAATTTCCAGGTAGGAAGGCCAGGGATCTCCAAACGGAGGAAATAGGCTGCAAGTGTCAGACATTTTTTCTCTCTCTCTTTAGCGGCAGGAGGAAACAAACTAGTGTTACATTCCCCCCCGCCCCCTACTCTATACAAATTTAAAAAGAGGTTTCTCTTAAAATTCTGTGTTGCCCTAATGACAGCTGGCTCCACCTGAACTTAACTTTTCTCAAACCTTGAGCTAACCAATGCATTTTTCTTACGGAAATGATCGTCTTAAGCTATGTTAATGTACTGTGTATTTACCCAAAACTCTGTCTTCAACTTGGTTCACCTAAAGGCTCAGAACTGACTTGACAAATGTTATACATTGTTCTCCTAATCTACGTTAATGGAACTATATATTTGCATGGAAATCTGCCTTTCTTCAAGATTCAAGTCAATCTATGGCCTGGGATGACTCACCTGGTGCCAAGATTATCTCAAAATGCATCTTGTAGGTGAGGGGCCTGGTGCCATTCTCTGAATTTTTAGACATTTCCTTTCTTTAATTAGCAGACTGCTAGAAACTATATAACATCCAGCTAAAGACTAGCAGGGGGGTACTCTTTCTGCCCGCTTCTGATGTCTATGTCAGAAGCTTTCTCTATACTTTTATATTTTAATAAAACATTATTACACAAAAGCTCTGAGTGGTCAAGCTTCGTCTCTGGCCCCAGATTGAATTCTTCTCCTCCAGAGGCCAAGAATCCTGGCATCTTTCTTGGTTCAGCAACAACCTTTCAGGAGGCCTGACAACAAAGGCAAGGTCCCATCACTAAGCTGGGCTCACATTCCAGTAAAGAGAAGGCTGGTCGACCAGAAAGTCTTGACCTGGAAACCGAGTCGGGGTGGCACAAGGGGTGGGAGATTTGGAAATTAGTTGTCTCCTAGGTATGGCTCTTCAGTTACAAGCAACAATAATTGAAGCAGGCTTGCTTAAGCAGAAAGTAAGCTCTAGTAAGCTAGGAGCTTACTAGAAGGATTTGGAGCACACTAGTTTCTCATTGCTGCTTTAACAGATTCCCACAAACACAGTGGTTTAGAACAATATTTCATTGTATATATGTACCACATCTTCTTTATCCATTCATTTGTCGATGGACATTTAGTCTGCTTCCACATCCTGGCTATTGTAAATAGTGCCGTAATGAACATTGGGATACATGTGTCTTTTTGTCATGCAGGAGACCCTGGTTCAATCTCTGGGTTGAGAAGATTCCCTGGAGAAGGGAATGGCAACCCACTTCAGTATTCTTGCCTGGAAAATTCCATGGACAGAGGAGCCTGGTGGGCTACAGTCTAAGGGGTGCAAAGAGTCGGACATGACTGAGAGACTAACACTTTCACTTTTCATGCCCAGTAGTGGGACTGCTGAGTCATATTGAAGGAGGAAACAGAACAGGCTCTATCTTGAAAACAGGACTCCATCTTGGGCTGGACTGTGGATTTTGAGCTATATGCCCAATATCAATGGAAACGACATACCAACTGGAAAACCAGGCCCCTGGAAAGAAGAGCCCCAGGGCTCTCCATCGCCTAAAAAAATACCCTAATTATCTGTGTAACCGAATAGAATCATACATTCTATTATGCTTATTGGGATATGACCACAGGCCTATTGATAATTGTCCACTGTTAACTACCTAGGCTTAAACCATATGATCACAGGTTAACTTTGATTGTGTCTTTCTTTTTCCTTTGTTCAGACTAGTTTCAGGAAACCTTATACACTTAGGGTATATAAGGTTTTCCCAGAAACTGGTTGGGGTCTTTGGCTAAGAGGAAATTCTGCCTTGGGCCTGCCGGTGTAATAGACTGCACTCCACTATCTACATTATTCTTCTGAGTGAGTTTGTTTCCCCGAACGCGTGGCTACAACAATATCGTAGTTTCATTCCTAGTTTTTCAAGGAATCTCCATACGCTCTCCATAGTGACTGTATCAATTTACATTCCCACCAAGGTAGTACATCTTAATCAAACTCTCTACAAGATACCTCCTTACATTTCAAAGAGTCAGTGAAGGTCCTTCAAGTCAAATGGAGGAGCTGATCTCAGGTTGAGTGTGTGGATGCTGGGCAGGAAGACAAAGCGATGCCTTCCTGAATCCCCTCATATGTAACTAGGACTATGACATCACCCCAGTCTGTGAGGGTCAAGGGGGATGAGACCCCAAGAAAGAGCTTTGGCAAGATCAGCTGCTTCTCCTTCTGATCTGAGGATGCTGGTGACCAATACCAGGCCAGCAGGGAAAAAAAAGTATTTGATATTTTCAGCATTTGAAAATGTGTCCATGTGACAGTGATGTTTGGGGACAGGGGAGGGTGTATCTTCTTAACATCATGGAAACTCTTTGCAGCCAAGACTCAGCTATTCAAATTAATCTTCAAGCCAAGCAGGGCTGTCTCCTAACAGTGGGAATTCTGGCTCCCTTATGGGAGAAAGACAAGCTCAGTGACTGCGGTCTTGAGGAGGTCACATCGTGGACCAAATGGAGACAGGCATAACCCCTACTCCATCCTCCTCCCCTGTCGTTTCTACCTGGTGTCAGGTAGCAAATTGCTGTAGTGCATGTAGTAGGTTGCGTGGGCTTCCAGTGAGGCTGCACGGAGATTACAAACATACCTGCCCCCTGCAGAAGCAGATTCCTGTGTGCTCTGACTTTATTATTGGAAACTCAGGTGATCACACAGGTGTGGTACCCCACTTAGTGCTGTGAGCTGCTCCCCAGGCCATGGCCATCAACCCTCCTTTAGCTAGACTTATGTTTTTTGTCCTTCTAACATATTACACATTAAAAAAAAAAAATAAAGTCTCTCGTTCTTAGCTTTTCTTTCTTATTTTCCCTTCCTTTGTTCTCCCTTCCTTTCCTTCCTTCTCTTTCCTTTCTTTCTCGGTTTCTTTCCTTCACTGCACCAGGCCTTAGTTGCTGCATGTGGGATCTTTATTTGCTCAAACTCCTAGCTGCAGAATGTGGGATCTAGTTACCTGACCAGGGATTGAACCCAGGCCCCCTGCACTTGAAGGTGCAGAGTCTTAGCCAATGGACCACCAGAGAAGTCTGAACATACTATATAATTTGCTTATTTATTATGTTTATTGTGTGGATCTTCCACCAAGATGTAAGTTCCATGAGATCTCTACTCTGTGATGTATACCAGAAACCTGCTTGGCCCTTGTAGACATCTGATGCATTTTTTAATGAATGAAGCAAGGAGGAAGAAAGACCAGAGGATGAAGGAAGAAAGGGAGAGAGGGAAGAGTAGTCATTGAAGTTTGGTCTTATTACTGCAGCTATTATGACTTCTCCTGCAAAGCAGATGCATTTTTTTTTTGAAAACTTTCATAAAATCAGCTAGGGTGATTTGGATTTTATTTTTCTAATTGTCATTGTAATCATGGATCTGGGTATTCATATGAAAGTTTGGGCCCATACACCTGAGAATCCCAATGTCTTCCTTTCCTAGGACTGTTATAACAAAGTAAAACCACTAGGTGGCTTAAAGCAACAGAACTCTATTCTCTGAGTTCTGAAAGCTGAAGTGTGAAAGCAAGATGTTGGCCGAGTGGATAAAAGAGAATGAAATTAATGCCATTTGCAGCAGCATGGATGGACCTAGACATTATCGCACTAAATGAGTAAGCCAGAGAAAGACAAATGTCATATGGTATCGCTTATATGTGGAATCAAAAAAAAAAAAAAGAGATACAAATGGCCTTATACACAAAACAGAAATAGAGGCACAGACATAGAAAACAAACTATGGTTATCTAAGGATAACGGAGGGTGGGAAGGGTAAATTAAGGGGTTGTGATTAACATATACACACTACTATACATAAAGTAGATAACCAACGAGGACCTATTGTATAGTTCCTACAGGGAACTATACTCAATATTTTGTGATAGCCTATAAAGGAAAAGAATCTGAAAAGTAATATATAAATAAAATTGAATGTATATATATAAAACTGAATATATACATGAAACTGAATCACTTTGATGTCTACCTGAAATTAACACAGCATTGTAAATCAACTATACTTCAATTCAAAGAAAAATGTTTTAAGAAAAAGATGTTGGCAGGGTGGGTTCCTTCTTTGGCTGTGAATCTTTTCCAATGCCTCTTCTAGTTTCTGGTTTGGTTGGCAAGCCCCCGTGTTTCTTGGTTTGTAGATGTATCATTCAGCTTCTGTAGGCACATAGACTTCTCCCTGTGTCTTGTGTCTTCCTATCCTCTCTGTGTGTCAGTCTCCAAATTTCCCTTTTCTCATAAGGACAGCAGTCACATTGGATTAAGACATCCTAAAAACTTTATCTTGATGAGATCTGCAAAGAATCTCTTTCCAAATAATATCACATTCACAGGGCCCAGGGGTCAGGACTTTAACATACATTTTGGAGTATGTTAAATTCATATCCACAATTCAATCCATAACACCCAGCATTTCAGCTGCTCACTTCAAGGCATTCTCTATGCTTGTAAAAGGGTGATCCTATGGCACTGACTCTGCAGCAAGAACAACTGCAGAAGGACCCTGTCCAGGGAGTCCTTCCCAGCTGGTCATTCCTACCACCCTCATCCAAGATCCTGGGCAGGGCAGGGTGAGGGAAAGAGAAAGGTTGTACTGGGGAGAAAAGAGAAGACCCTTATCCATTCTGCAGTCTTCTTGGGAGTTAGTAACCCAGCACAGAGCATAACACATAGCCTTAGGAGTGGTGCACCCCAAGCACTTTGGATCCCAGTTGTCCCAATCCATTAAACAAAATTGAGGACCCATCTTGAAATGTGGGCAATAGAACTTTATGAAACTTACATAAAATTAGGAAATTTACAAGGACTAGATAAAATAGGAACTGACATTTTGTAGTTTCTTCTCACATTCCAATAGACTGTCTGGCTCACCCAGCCTCTGCTCCTCACCCCAGTCTCTGCAGATACACCCATAGTGATGGACTGGCATGTGTTTAACAACAAGTTCTCTGCAGGGTGGAGGGGTGGGGGTGGGAATAGGCGGAAGCTCTGAAACACAGCTCATGTCAGTTTCCAGGATGTAAGGACTCCCAGCACAGCCAATGTATTTATTTACTTATTTATTTCTTGGAGTATAATTGCTTTACAATGTTGTATTAGTTTTTGCTGTACAACAAAGTAAATCAGCTATATGTGTGTGTGTATATGTGTGTATATATATATATAATATCAGCTATATGTGTACATGTGTATCAGATTTTTTTTTATACATATATCCCCTTCCTCTTGAGCCTTTCTGCCATCCCCCACCCTCCATCCCACTCCTCTAGGTCCTCACAGAGCACTGAGCTGAGCTCCCTGTGACTACTTTAAACTGCCCACATGAAGTCACTGGACATGCCATTAGGAAGGGGTGCTAACAGTGGGCTCTTACAGGCTGAGATGAATTGGCTCCAGCACAAAAGGGCTGCCCGCTTAAGATGTTCATCTGAGAGTCAGGAGTGGTTGGCAAACCATAGCCTGTAGGCAAAAATCCAGCTCTCTGCCTATTTCAAATAGTTGGCTAATACAGTCAGGGTCACTGGTTCCCTATGGCTACCTTCCCTTTACAATAGAGCATGTGGCTGTTCAGTCCGCAAAGCCTAGACTATTTACTTTCTCTCTAGCCCTTTACAGAAAGTTTGTGGACTTCTTCTCTAGAAGGCAAGAGGCCACAGACTGCAGCCTCCAGATATTGACCGCCCCCCCCTACGAGTCATTTTAGAACTTTCTATTTTCCATCAGAGAGCTGCAATGCATAATGGTCTCCATCTCACTCACCAAAGCCTTCATTGCTTTTTACTGCAAAAGTAACATTACTTTTGTTTGCTTGTTTGACTTAGCTCTGCTTCTCTTGGCAGTTTTCAGGAGGAAAATACATTCTAAATTCCACCTAATCAAGGGACCCAAACACTGCCTACCACTTCCCCATGACCCTGTTGCAGAAGATGCTTTGTCAGACAAAGCAGCTCTGTGCAGGGGCTCAGGGCAGGATCAGAGGCCAGTTGACCAACGGTAGGAACAGACTCTTTGCAGAATGTGCAGAGGGGACTGCTTGGCTGACTCTCAGGGTCATGCTGATTTCTGGGCTGTGAGGTAGATTTCATAATGCACTGGGTGACTATTGCATTTGCCTAACACTGGGACGAGGACTGAATGGGAATTATGCTCATTTCACAGAGGAGGAAACATACTCAGAGATAAGTAGCTTGACCAGTCACCCAGATTGTAAACGGCAGATTTTCAGGTTTTCTGACTTCTAGTACAGAGCTGTTTGTGCTTGTGTGCTCAGTCACTCAGTCATGTCCCACTCTTTGGGACCCCATGTATTGCAGTCCACCAGACTCCTCTGTCCATGGGACTCTCCAGGCAAGAATACTGGAGTGGGTTGCCATTTTTCACTCCAGGGGAGTCTTCCTGACCAGAGATTGAACCCTCTTCTCGTGCCTCTCCTGCATTGGCAGGAAGATTCTTTACCACTGAGCCGTCTGGGAAGCTCAAATACCTTTGCGTTGTCCTTGGGGCTTAAAATGCTCCAATGCTTAAGAATCTCCTCGAAACCTTCTGATGAACCTTGAAGGCATTATGCTAAGTGAAACTACATCAGAGAGACAAAGAAAAGTGATACAATTTATATGCTGATTTTAAAAAAGCCAAACTCTGAGAACCGAAGAGAGTGGTGGTTACCAGGGGCTGGTGGGGTGGGGAAAATGAGGAGATGCTGGTCAAACAGTATGAACTTCCATTTATAAGATTAACACATTCTGGGGATCTAATGTATGTCATGGTGGTTGTAGTTAATAGTATTGTATTATATACTTGACTTGAATTAAAGGGATTCCTTGGTGGCTCAGATGATAAAGAATCTGCTTGCAATGCAGGAAACCTGAGCTCAATCCCTGGATCAGGAAGATCCCCTAGAGAAGGCCATGGCTACCCATTCCAGTATTCTTGCCTGGAGAATTCCATGGACAGAGCAGCCTGGCGGGCTGTAGTCCATGGGGTCACAAAGAGTTGGATGTGACTGAGAGACTGACACTTTCTATATACTTGACAGTTGCTACAGTTCATTTCAGTTCAGTTCAGTCACTCAGTCGTGTCCGACTCGTGAATCACAGCTCGGCAGGCCTCCCTGGCCATCACCAACTCCCGGAGTTCACTCAAACTCACGTCCATTGAGTCGGTGATGCCATCCAGCCATCTCATCCTCTGTTGTCCCCTTCTCCTCCTGCCTTCAATCTTTTCCAGCATCAGGGTCTTTTCCAATGAGTCAACTCTTTGCATCAGGTGGCCAAAGTATTGGAGTTTCAGCTTTAGCATCAGTCCTTCCAATGAACCCCAGGACTGATCTCCTTTAGGATGGACTGGTTGGATCTCCTTGCAGGGAGACTTCCAAGGGATTCTCAAGAGTCTTCTCCAGCACCACAGTTCAAAAGCATCAATTCTTTGGCGCTCAGCTTTCTTCACAGTCCAACTCTCACATCCATACATGACTACTGGAAAAACCATAGCCTTGACTAAATGGACCTTTTTGGCAAAGTAATATCTCTGCTTTTCAATATGCTATCTAGGTTGGTCATAACTTTCCTTCAAAGGAGTAAGCATCTTTTAATTTCATGGCTGCAGTCACCATCTGCAGTGATTTTGGAGCCCCCTAAAAATAAAGTCTGACACTGTTTCCACTGTTTCCCCATCTATTTCCCATGAAGTGATGGGACCAGATGCCATGATCTTCGTTTTCTGAATGTTGAGCTTTAAGCCAACTTTTTCACTTTCCACTTTCACTTTCATCAAGAGGCTTTTTAGTTCTTCACTTTCTGCCATAAGGGTGGTGTCATCTGCATATCTGAGGTTATTGATATTTCTCCTGGCAATCTTGATTCCAGCTTGTGCTTCTTCCAGCCCAGTGTTTCTCATGAGGTACTCTGCATAGAAGTTAAATAAACAGGGTGACAATATACAGCCTTGACTGGTTCCCAATTTGGAACCAGTCTGTTGTTCCATGTCCAGTTCTAACTGTTGATTCCTGACCTGCATATAGCTTTCTCAAGAGGCAGGTCAGGTGGTCTGGTATTCCCATCTCTTTCAGAATTTTCCACAGTTTATTGTGATCCACATATTCAAAGGCTTTGGCATAGTCAATAAAGCAGAAATAGATGTTTTTCTGGAACTCTCTTGCTTTTTTGATGATCCAGTGGATGTTGGCAATTCAATCTCTGGTTCCTCTGCCTTTTCTAAAACCAGCTTGAACATCTGGAAGTTCACGGTTCATGTACTGCTGAAGCCTGGCTTGGAGAATTTTGAGCATTACTTTACTAGCGTGTGAGATGAGTGCAATTGTGCGGTAGTTTGAGCATTCTTTGGCATTGCCTTTCTTTGGGATTGGAATGAAACCTGACCTTTTCCAGTCCTGTGGCCACTGCTGAGTTTTCCAAATTTGCTGGCATATTGAGTGCAGCACTTTCACAGCATCATCTTTCAGGATTTGGAATAGCTCCACTGGAATTCCATCACCTTCACTAGCTTTGTTCGTAGTGAAGCTTTCTAAGGCCCACTTGACTTCACATTCCAGGATGTCTGGCTCGAGGTGAGTGATCACACCATCGTGATTATCTCGATCATAAAGCTCTTTTTTGTACAGTTCTTCTGTGTATTCTTGCCACCTCTTCTTAATATCTTCTGCTTCTGTTAGGTCCATACCATTTCTGTCTTTTATCGAGCCCATCTTTGCATGAAATGTTCCCTTGGCATCTCTAATTTTCTTGAAGAGATCTCTAGTCTTTCCCATTCTGTTGTTTTCCTCTATTTCTTTGCATTGATCGCTGAGGAAGGCTTTCTTATCTCTCCTTGCTATTCTTTGGAACTCCGCATTCAGATACTTATATCTTTCCTTTTCTTCTTTGCTTTTCACAGCTATTTGTAAGGCCTCCCCAGACAGCCATTTTACTTTTTGCATTTCTTTTCTGGGGGATGGTCTTGATCCCTGTCTCCTGTACAATGTCACAAACTTCTGTCCATAGTTCATCAGGCACTCTGTCTATCAGATCTAGTCCCTTACATCTATTTTTCACTTCCACTGTATAATCATAAGGGATTTGATTTAGGTCATACCTGCATGGTCTAGTGGTTTCCCCCACTTTCTTCAATTTCAGTCTGAATTTGGCAATAAGGACTTCATGATCTGAGCCATAGTCAGCTCCCAGTCTTGTTTTTGCTGACTGTATAAAGCTTCTCCATCTTTGGCTGCAAAGAATATAATCAATCTGATTTCGGTGTTGACCATCTGGTGATGTCCATGTGTAGAGTCTTCTCTGTGTTGTTGGAAGAGGGTGTTTGCTATGACCAGTGGATTCTCTTGGCAAAACTCTATTAGCCTTTGCCAGTTGCTACAAGTAGATCTTAAATCTCACCACACAAAAAAAGAAATGATAATTATGTGATGAGGTAGAAGAGTTACCTAAGGCAATGGTGGCCATCATATTGCAACAAATATAAATGTATCAAATCAAACTTTATGCACCTTAAACTTACACAATGTTATATTTCAATTAGTTCCATAAAGCTGGAAAGAATATACAGATTCTCAGTGTTGCTCATCCTCAGATTCTTCTGATCTAGGTGTTCTGGGATGTAGCGCTGAGACATTATTGCCTTGTTGTTTTAATTTTCAAATTTTATACAATTTTTAAAGGATGCTTTCCACTTATAGTTATTACAAAATGTTGACTCTATCCCCACGTTGTGCAGTACAATCTCGAGCCTGTCTTGTACTCAGTAGTCTGTACCTCCTGCACCCCATCCCTAAATCGCCCCTCCCCCTCCCCCTGGTAACCAGCAGTTTGTTTCCTGTATATGTGAGTCTGCCTTTTTAAATCCAACTGCACTTTCTTTCATTTGGCTATGTTGGGTCTTAGTTGCGGCACACAGGATCTTCATTGCAGCATGGGGTCTTTTGTTGTGGTGTGAAAACTCTCTGATTCTGCAGCTCGGGTTCAGTAGTTGCAGCTCGAAGGCTTAGTTGCTCTGTAACATGTGGGATCTTAGTTCCTTAACCAGGAATCGAACCCACTTCCCCTGCCTTGGAAGGCAGATTCTTAACCACTAGACCACCAGGTAAGTCCCATTATCCAACTGCCTTTAAAAAAAAAGCCCCAGGGTTTTTGATTTAGGCATTTCTTTCTGGTCTACACTTTGAAAAACACTGCCTCCTCCCCATACATTTCATTAGAAAATGACAATTGACTTTCTGGCTGAGAGCTATTTCTGACTGACTGGGTACCAGCCACCAACAGGACAGGGCTTAAACCTGCACCGCTAGGAAGGTCCTGCTCCAGGTTACATGAGCCTGAGCCACCGAGAATGGATTCTCTGATCATTGCCTGGTCCGTCTGGTGACGGTTCCTTGTCCCCAGCCAGGAGGCACCCAGCAGAACATAGCTCTGAGAGGGGCTTCTTCACCCAGAGCTTGGACTCGGTAGGCTGGTCTAGTGAGCCCTCTGCCAGCTGATTCATTCATTACAACAATGTTTGTGCTGGGCTCAGAGTGAGGTGCTGAGGATGGAATGTTAAGCAGACTCACAGGCAGATCCTGCCCTCAAGGTGCTTGTGATCTGATGGGGAGACAGACCATCAAATAAGGCCAAAAACACAATTGAAAGTGGAGAAGTAGTGCCCAGTGTAGGATAAGGGTGTGTAGCACAGTCAGGAAAGCAGAAGGGCTTCCCTGGGCAAGAGACCCCTGAGTGAGATCAGAAGGAAGAGTGGGTGTTAGCCAGGCTGGAGGTGGGAGAGTTTCTTGCCATCTTTGAGGGGTCCTGATGTGCTCAGTTGCTCAGCTGTGTCCAACTCTTTGTGGCCCCATAGACTATAGCCCACCAGGCTCCTCTGTCCATGGAATTTTCCCAGGCAAGAATACTGGAGTGGATTGCCATTTCCTTCTCCAGGGAAGAGTTTCCTTTACTGGTATTGAAAAAGGCAAAGATGGGGAAAAGGGAGAGATGTGAATGACATAGAGCCAGCTGCATCTCCACAGCTGGCAAGGATGATTTATGGAACATACCCCATCTACATGACTACAGGGGGCAAAGGGAAGGACAGTTCTTAGGGGGCAGAGGGGGGCCTCTGTCACCCATCCCTCTTCCATCCTATCTCCTGACCTGTGCAAAATTCACTTTCTAACTTGGCAGGTGAACCAAGTGTGGCTGGAAGGAAAATGAATAAATACAGGCCACGGATACATCCGTGGAGTGAGACAACCAGTGCTTTTCTCAGAAGTTTGGGAAGAGAACTACTTTCTGCTTTGTTACATAGCCCCAAAGCAGAACCTGGTCTCTGATCCATAATACGTATAATGTCATATATGGAACAAGTCGCCAGTCCAGGTTCGATGCACGATACTGGATGCTTGGGGCTGGTGCACTGGGACGACCCAGAGGGATGGTATGGGGAGGGAGGAGGGAGGAGGGTTCAGGATGGGGAACACATGTATACCTGTGGTGGATTCATTTCGATATTTAGCAAAACCAATACAATATTGTAAAGTTAAAAAAAAAAAATAAAGTGGTGGCCACAGCCCATGTATTACCCAAGGCTGCATAAGAGCCAAAAGGGCAGGCACATTTCAAAATGTTGGTGTGTGCTAGCCTTGGTCAGCAGACTCCTTCATGGGAAAGATAGACTCAGACCAGCGCCCACCAGATGGCAAACAAAGACGGAAGAAAACTGCCCAGCTAAGGGAAAGGACCAAGGGAAGCTAGCTTCTGTCTGCTACCTGCTCTGGATTCACTGTCACTGGCTCCTCCCACCGGTTCACACCCACTGCTTTGCTCTCCTGCACTGAGGACTCACAAACAATGCCTTACTATACCCCTCGGCACTGAACCCCACTAAACCTCTTCTGTTGGCAACTGGATCAGTTTTCCGAGATTTCATTCACCCTCTACACACATCAGTGATTTTAGAGCTTGCAAAATCCAGGCTGCCCTCTTGGAGGAGATAATCATTACGGCCTGGCCACCTCTTGAGAAACAGAAGGACCTGGGCGAACACTGAGATCATCAATCTCTAGAAATTTATTTAAGCCTTTGTAATTAACCATACCCTATTTTCATAGCCCAAACTCCATACACGCGAAAGGGACAAATGACAGTAGAAGCCAAGCCCATGATGAAGTCGAGATATTGCAAGGAGATATCTTTTCTTATTTGCTTCTCCTCTTTTTGGTTGTTGTTTTTATTTTCACTACTCTAGGAGGTGAGTCATAAAAGATCTTGCTGTGATTTATGTCCTAGATCATTCTGCCTATGTTTTCCTCAAAGAGTTTTATTGTGTCTGACCTTATGTATAGATCTTAATTCCATTTTGAGTTTATTTTGGTGTATGGTGTTAGGAAGTGTTCTAATTTCATTGTTTTCATGTGTAGCTGTCCAGTTTTCCTAGCACCGCTTTTTGAAGAGTCTCTTCAGTATTCTGTATTCTTGTCTCCTTTGACTATTCAAGAGGAAATGGCACCTATTTATTCAGAGTTGGCTGTATCAAAGGAAGTCAGCCACTGTCAATAGCTTTTGGCAGAGATTCAGGGCAGGCAGAAAGGGAGGGCTCCAGGTATGCTTTAATTGGACTTCTTGCCATGGGGAAGCTGGGGGAGAGGCAACTATGTGATTGGTTTGGGCAACATAGCTGCCTTTTCCTAATTGGTCCTGAGTTGGAAGTGGATGCCCATCTAGAGAAGCTGGCAGTCATTGACTCTTCCTTGACTATTCCCCGATAGCTCAGTGGGTAAAGAATCCACCTGTAATGCAGGAGATGTAGGAGACATGGGCTTGATCTCTGGGTCAGGAAGATCCCCTGCAGGAGGAAATGGCAGCCCTTTCCAGTATTCTTGTCTGAAAAATCCCATGGACAGAGGAGCCTGGCATGCTACCGTTCATGAGGTCGCAAAACCAGATATGACTGAGCACAATGGGCTTGGCTTGGCTTTCTGGGCCAATTGCTACTAGAAGTTGAGGGTTGTGCACTGTTGTCAAACTGGCCACTGTCAGTTGGTATAGTCAATCTTGCACTGTGTTGAGTTCCATTTTAGCCTCTTGAAATTGAAAATGAATGTTTTTTTCTTGCCCTAGTTCTTTGGTCATTCCTATAGGTTGTCCAGGTTTGTTGGAAGTGTAGATAAAATATCCTGGGTTTGCAGCTGACTCCAGAGTGAAATAGGAACCCACCTGTTCCTTGAGGAAAGTGAAAGGCAGACAATCCTTAGCCTTCAGTGAATTCAGTTCTTTGATGTGCTTTTTCTGAAACACAGAGCAGAGTTTGTTAGGTGGCCAGGCTACCTTGGGAAGAAAGAAAGGAGAGATCAAGGCAGTTGTTGTCAAAGTTCAGGCTTTCGGTCTTATCATTTAGGCTTTGCACGTTCCTGGGTGGCAGGACAGGGGACATTTTGTTCCTAGGTCTCCTACCTTTAGTTGCAAAGAAGGATGCTTTGGCCTTTTGACTTTGTCACAGTAAAGACAGAGCTCCCCTTTCGAGACAGCCAAAAAAATATGATTCTTTCCCTCGTTCATAGGTTTCACAACTCTTCTGTGTGAAACTGATATATAAAAAGTCTCTGAAATTATGGACAAGGGTGGGGAAGAGGAAGGAGAGGATGAGATGAATGGAGAGAGTACCATGGAAGCATATACATTAACACATGTAAAACAGATAGCCAGTGGGAATTTGCTGTGACTCGGAACTCAAACTGGGACTCTAATAACTTTAGAGGGTTGGGAATGGGCAGGGGAGGTGGGAGAGAGGTTTAAGACAGAGGAGACATACGTACATCTATGGTTGATTCATGCTGATTTATGACAGAAATCAAACCAATATTGTAAAGCAATCATCAATCAATTAAAAATAAATAAATATAGTAATAATAATAAAGTCTTTGGAAAAAGTCAGAAACTGGATCAGCCCAAGAGGAAAAAAATGATCTTTTTTTTTTCCTGTTGACATTTTGGGTTTAACCGCCATGTTTTCCTGTGCAGTGTCATCAAATTCTCAGGCCTGGATTGTCCCAGGACCCAAGAATGTCCCTCTTTTTAGAATTTCCCACTCCCTGTTCCTCTGGCTCCTCTTCCTCCCAGCCCTCCCAGGGAGACTTCTTTGAAGTCAGGGGGTCTCTGGGCCCACATTCCCATCCTTGCTGCTAACTGCCATCAGCTGCCCTGTGCTCTTTCCAGGAGGCAGACCTTTGCCGGTCCCAGGGGAGGGAGGTGCTGAGCTGCCCCGTGGGGGAGGACCTCCCTATTATAGGCAAGGGCAGTGAGAGAATGAGAACCACTTCTGCTGAGTAAAGCAAGGCTGAGAGTCACCTCGGGCTGTGATGTCCTTGTCTGGGACTGCCTTGAGGACCCCGCCTTCCAAAACCAGAACTTGCTGGTTCCTGTCTCGAATATTACACTTCTTAAAGGTTACAGATTTGACTCTTGGGCCTGAAAAACAGTACCAGAGATTAGAAACCATTAACAAGGCCTCAGCGCCCCACCTTTCTCAGCGGACTTAGGAAAGATGTATGCCTCTCATTAGTTTTCTATCCTAACTCATCCATCCATTCATCGACGAACTTCAGTGATTAACCCCTGCACCCTGAAGTCAGACTGAGTCGGGGTCCCATCCTTGTTCAATCATTTACAAGCTGATGTGTGCGTGTGTGCTCAGTCATGTCCGAGTCTTTGTGACCCCATGGACTATAGCCTACCAATCTCCTCTGTCCATGGGATTTCCCAGGCAAGAATTCTGGAGTGGGTTGCCACTTCCTTCTCCACATTTACAAGCTGAACAAATTACTAAATCTCATTTGGCCCAACAGTAAAATGAGGCTACTAAAGGCTACCTTACACAGGGTTGGTGTGGGGAATAGGAGGGATTCAAGGAAAGTTCATTATTATTAGTGGTGGTATGGGTAACATTCATTGAAAAGTCATCATTGTTATAGGTAATAGTTGTATTGATACATCCAAATGAAAGGAAAGTAATACATCATAAAAAAGCAATATATCCATGACAGTACTAAAGATACATCATCATCATTATTAGTGATAGTATTGATAACCCTCTTTTCTGCATTGTCTCCCTGGTGGACCCATGCTATCAGTAAGGCTGGGGTGGCACAGATATCTGCCATGTTGGGCACCAGTGGGGCCAATGGTGAGGAGGGTAAAAGGCTGAAAATAATGAGGTGAAGCAAGAAGGCCCCAAGAACAGCAGCTTTGGATTGAGAGGAACTGGAGACGCAAGAGTTTGGAGCAAAGTGTGGAGGGACTGTGTCTGCCCTTGTGGAGCCTGAGTGGGCAGGGCCAGCTGCAACATTGGCCAGGGATTTCCTTGAACCTGTTGGTGGGGAGAAATTGGAGCATTCAGTCAATGCAGCCCTGCTTAGAAGAGGGGGGCAATCCTAGACTGGAAACTTGTCCCTGTGCCACTTGTGATAGGGCCAGTGACCATCCATCAGATGGTCAGGTGTTGGGGCTTCCCTGGTGGTCCAGTGCTTAAGAGCCTGCCTTGCAATGCAGGAGATGTGGATTCGATCCTGGTCTAGGAAGATCTCATATGCCATGGAGCAACTAAACCCATGAGCCTGTGCTTTAGAGCCCCTGAGTCACAACTACTGAAGCCCGAGTGCTCTAGGGCCCATACTCTGCAACAAGAGAAGCCACTGCAGTGAGAAGCCAGCCCACCACAACTAGAGATTTGCCCCTGCTCCCAACAAGTAGAGAAAGCCTGTGTGCAACAATGAAGACCCAGAGCACCAAAAATAAATGAATAAAATTATAAAGAAAGATGGTCAGGTGTTGCAGCCCGTACATAGAATTGATGATAGAGTCTATCTAGAACAACAGACATAAAATATGGTAATTGATAGATGACCTTGTAGATTAGAAATTGTACCATATAATTATATACAGACATAACATAGTCTGGATTCCTATTCACTACAAACATAATGCTTTCAGCCTGGAGCCATAGTATGCACCCTCTTCCTGTTGCCTGTGATCCACCTCCTCCCTGTCCTGTCATCTTAACTCACATGCCACCTCCTCCTCCTGAAGCCTTCTGTCAATCCCTTAGTGGGAGAGACATTTTCTACTTGGATCTGCCCCAGCCATCAGTCTGTGTTTGGGGAAGGACAGCAGGATGGCAAGATCTCATACTACGGGTATTGCATGCTTGTGTGGGGTTAATTTCTGACTCATTCTATATTTTTCACAGGCCCAGGGTGGGGCTTTCAGGAATCAGCCCTGGGTCAGTGTTCACTGAGGTGGCCTCTCTGGGTCTGGAGGAAGTTATCAGTGTGCTTCAGAGGGCTCTTCTTCTTAAAAACTTTTTTAAAAAATTATCATTAATTTTTTTATTAAAAAAATATTTGGCTGTCTCAGGTCTTGGTTGTGGCACATGAGTTCTTTGTTGGGTCACGCGGGATCTTTCATTGCAGCGGTCAGACTCTTTGGTTGTGATGCGTGGGCTTAGTTGCTCCCCAGGATGTGAGATCTTAGTTCCCTGACCAGGGATTGAATTTGTGTTCCCTGCATTGCAAGGCAGATTCTTAACCACTGAACCACCAGGGAAGTCCCCCAAGGGCTCTCTGACCTCAGCCACATGTGACTTTTGTTGGAGAATAAAACAATGAAGGTCGAAACTAACTGAAGATGCATCTACTTGTATCCCCAAGTTCAAATTGTCTTTTTTGGGGGGAAAAATAGATTGACACAAAAAAATGGCATAAAAAGTACTGGAATATTGTTAAAAATCAGTGGCTCCACACTTTCTGGTACCTATGAGGTCTAAGAGAAGTACACGACTGACCTTTTACAAAACTGGCATCAGGGATGCACTACATGATCGGCATGCAGTGAAAGGAAATCATCTGGAGTTTGACACCACTAAGATAGGACAGCCCAGCTGAGGAAAGCTTCTGCACCATAAGGGCATGGTCATTCAGGGAGGTGGACAAAGTCTTCATCACTTGGCTTTTTCAGCCTGCATTCCTGCCATCCCTCCACTCTGGCTTCACGACTCAGTCCCAAGCTACTTCTCTTCCATATGCTCCTCTATGCCTTTGTTTACGCTGTTCCTTCTGCCTGGAATTGCTTTCTACCTTTATTCACAGTGTAATTCCAACTTCTCCTTTGATATTCAGTGCAGGCATCACCTCCTCTGAGATATATAACACAATTCAACTCCCCAACATAAACTGGTTTTCTGTGTTCCTGAAACAACCTGTGCTGCCTTCTAATGCCGTTTCTTCTATTCTTTGTATATCAAAATTGTTGTTAGAAGTCTGTTGCCCCACTTGCTCCCCCACTGGCCTGCAATTGCTGAAGGTTGAATGAAAGTCATCCTGTGCTCATTTGCATAAGTACTAAGGGAGCATTCACAGGACCTTCCTTGCCTGGCCCCACTGCAGTCTTGGAACAGCAACTTCTACACCCAAAGTCAATGGCCAGAGGTCTTACACAAGGGCCTGGGTTCCAGGGGCAGGTTGGGAGAACTTGAAACAAGGGCATCTAGGCAGAGAATGGCAATCAGTGGGCTTCTGGTGGGAGGAGCTTCCAATGTATCACTTTCCCTAGTCTCTGAGGGACATCAGGGCCAGAGGAATTGGGGCCAGTCCAGGAAAGGAGTCTAACTTTTAATGCCAACCAAACCATCATTGCCACCAGCAAAACTGGGAGTGGCAATCACTGGCTGGGCTAGCAGTGAATGTTCATCTTTTCTTTCTGTCATTGGGTTTTCATAGCACTTTATAGACACGGAAGTGTGGGACCCATGCACACATTCTGGGACTCAAACTGAGGTCTTCCCGTTGTGTGTGATGGAAGGAACCATAGACTTAGAGGCAGGCAGACCTGCTGATCATCCTGTCTCTGCTTACTTGTCACTACATGTCTTATATGAGTTACTCACATTTCTGATGATCTGTCTGTCGGGACCAGCCCAACAACGAACCGACTGGAGGGAGCAATGCCGCAGAAGAATAAAGAAGAAGACTCAGAAATACAGTGGGGATCAGGGGGCTGATGCCATTCCAGGCAAAAGCCCAGATCCTAATCCTTGCATGCTTTTTATTGTTAACTTCTACTTCTTTATTTCTGCTCTAGAGATACCTGTTCTTTACAATCTCAGATCAGGGATAAAGATATACAATGCACAGTCCTCAGTGTCAAACCTTCAGGGCTTTCATGACTTTGTTTAGCCTTTTGACTAGTGACGTCCTTTCTCAGCAACTCCCTCAAGGCTCTGGTTACGGGAACAGTCACTAATGGTTCTCCATCAGTCACATCAGTACTTAAACATCTTGTTTTCAAGATGTCTTTCCACAATGTACTTTTTACTGCTCCCAGCCCTTCACCTGGGGGTGATGAGAAAGTCATTCTTATTTTTCAAATAAGCCCCATTAATTATAGTACAGGCCTGTGCATAGCATATTCCCTACACTGTCTTTATCAAAAAGGTGGAAATATAACACTTTCCCAGTAAAGTTGGGCTTCCCAGGTGTCACAGTTGGTGAAGAATCCACCTGTCAATGCAGGAGACTGAAGAGATGTGAGTTCTATCCCTGGGTCAGAAAGATCCCCTGGAGTAGGAAAAGACAACTCACTCTAGTATTTTTGATTGGAAAATTTCATGGACAGAGGAGCCTGGCAGGCCACAGTCCATGCGGTGGCAAAGAGTCAGACATGACTGAGCACACACACAGTAAAGTTGTCATGGGAAACGAACATTCCCTTGTGGAAAGAGTTCAGCATGGAGTTTGGTATATATTTATCAAGAAATGTGAATTTCCTGCCCTTCACCAGTTCCAAGTCCTGTATCAACTTCCTGGGTTTATTCTTCCCCCAAAGGCTAATTTTTTCAAAGCAGAAATTGCAAAGGCTGGGTGCCAATTCCAACCACCCACCCCCAGTTTTAGATGCCCCCAGTTTTAGATGTTCCCTGCTTCTTAAAGGAGGCTTAGGTACACACCACCCTCCCCTCCCATCCCACAACCCCTTGGAAGGTCACCAGAGTGGGTGGGAGCCACAGAAGAAAGGCTGGGGTCTGATGCCAGGGCGCCTTGTGCTGATGACAAGAGACAAAGACAAAAAGTTAGCAACTGCAATGCATTAGCCTAAGGTGTAAGTTCATTTGCTTAGAGGTGATTTAATTCTTAACTTTGGCAATTGTTAAACGGCAATCTGTAAAACTCTCACACAGAAACATATTAATGCTCTTAAGAGGGTTCTGTGTCCAATAATTTGGGGAGATTCTGAATTAAGTACTGTTAAGCCTGATTCCTTAAAGTGGGACTTCTCAGAGCCATTCCCCACCTCCCCCCAAATATTTGGTGAGGAATTACAAGAGTTTTGCCAATGGTGATCTAGCTAGACCTCCTCCAGTCCAAAAAAGGGGTCCCTTTTCTGATTTTTGGTTTGGAGGGCTAAGTAAGACTTTCAACAAGACGGATCTCACTCCTGGTTATTCCTTCGAAATTTTTAAATTTTATTTTATTTATTTATTTGGCTGTGCCAGGTCTTATAGTTGCAGCATGTGGGATCCAGTTCCCTGAGCAGGGATCCAACCTAGGCCTCTCTCATTGGGAGTGCAGAGTCTTAGCTACTGGACCACCAGGAAGTCCTGTGGTTTTGCCTTTTGTGGTCTAGGGAGTTTAGTATCTGCAAACCAGTTGATTGAGAATCAGTGCTTTGAAGTTTTGTTCTGTTTTTTAAATCAGAGTGTGTGTATGAAAATTGTGTCTACTCAGGATAGGCCTGAGGTCCTGAATCCTAATATGTCCCTTTCCAACACTTTTCATAACTGTCCGTGTCTACCTAATGTGCTTGGGCTTCCCAGGTGGCTCAGTGGTAGAGAATCCACCTGCAATGCAGGAGATCCAGGTTCAATATCCCCTGGAGAAGGAAATGGTAACCCACTCCAGTATTCTTGCCTGGAGAATCCCATGAACAGAGAAACCTGGCAGGCTACAGTCCATAGGGTTGCAAAGAGTTGGACATAACTTAGAGACTAAAAAACAACAATTTAATGTGCTAGGGAAATTCCTGGAACTCAGTTCTTTGGCAAACTGGACAGAGGAAGAACCATTTCTATAGACAGCATTGAACACATTTCCTGTTTGGGAATCACTTTTTGATGCTCATGATGAATTTGTAGAGGTTGCTTACCTTCCAGGTCTGGCAAGGATTCAGACTCATCTTCATGGAACTCACAGCCAGTTTTCATGTCTGAGCTGCCCTCTGAAGAAGACATCACCCAAGGGGGAGAATTAACATGATGGGAGAGGTGAAGGGAACTCTGGACCTGCAGAGATCAGGGGATACTGGTTATGAAATCTCCCTAGTCTAGAAAACCTCAGCTAGTGCCCTAATGCCTACCTACAGGACCTTGCCTCGTCTCTACTTGGGGATGTTGCTTTAATGTCAAAGTACGAAATCATTTCAGTTCATAATGAAATTCTGTTTAGAGTGTAGTCCACTGAGGTAATCCAGTGGTTTACCTATCAAATGACTATTTTTGGCTACTTGCTGTATTTTATTTCCCATGTAGAAGAATTCCCAGGAATCACCTGGAAGGAGTCTTGCTAAAATGCAGATTCTGAAACAGCAGGTCTGGCAAGTTCATAGGAGTTGCTGCTGGTTCACAGACTGAGTGTGTGTGTGTGTGTTAATCGCTTAGTCGTGTCCAACTCTTTGCAACCCTATGGACTGTCTATGGGATTCTCCAGGCAAGAATACTGGAGTGGGTTGCCATTGCCTTTTCCAGGGGATCTTCCTAACCCAGGGATTGAACTCAAGTCTCTTGCATTACAGGCAGACACTTTACTGTCTGAGCCACCAGGGAAGCCACTGTCAGGCATATATTGGATTGCCCCAGAAGTATTTTTGGGTTTTTAGTAACAGTTTATGGAAAACCTGAATGAAAGTTTGAGTCAACCAAATACACACACACACACACACACACACACACACGTACATGCATGCACGAGTGCGCGCGCACACACACACACACACATATATATATATACTTGTCTTAGAGATTCTTACAGAAATCCCCTAGACATGAAGAAATCTAGTGTTTGAGTTGAGAAGTCTGGGGACCACTGGTTTAGAAGGTATAGGTCATGTTGATCAGGCAGAGCACTCCCTTGGGATTAGTCAGTCCCTGTAACAGTGCATAGGAGAAGAAAATGGCAACCCATTCCACTGTTCCTGCCTGGAGAATCCCAAGGACCGAGGAGCCTGATGGGCTGCCATCTATGGGGTTGCACAGAGTCGGACACGCCTGAAGTGACTTAGCAGCAGCAGCAGCATGACAGTGCATTTAGGTGTGGAAACAAAACTGTTAGAATGGGGTTGTGTTGTGCTGGGAGACAGAGAAGACTGGATTGATCCACCCAATAAAGAAAAAAAAAGTCTGATACTTCCACAAGCACTAGAGAAGGGCAAGGGAAGGGCCCTGGAAATTGAGGGAGGCCAAGGAGTATGAAAGGAGAAAGAGAGGACTGGGAGCTGGAGCTGGAGGAGATGCTGTGTGAGAAGTTTCTGATGAAGGTACCACTGATGTGTGTCCTACCAGGAAGGGTACAGGTGGCTTGCTATATGCTGTCATCTCCTATGTGTGTGATGACACCTTGCTACTCTGGGTGTGGTCTGGGGATCAGTAGTATCAGTAACACTTGAGAGCTTATAGACAGAAATAGAGAACATGGGGCCCCACCTCAACCCCAGAAACAAGTCTTCCTACTAACAAGATATCCAGATCATTCCCATACACACTGGCATTTTAGAAGCACTGTGCTAGCTGAGTTTCTCAGTACTGCTGACACGGAAATACTCAGAGGAGCTAATAAAAATATAGAGGACTGGGTCCCACCCTCAGAAATTCCTATTTGAGGGACTTCCACGGTGGTCCACTAGTTAAGAATTTGCTAGCTAATGCAGGGGACACAGGTTCCATCCCTGGTTCAGAAACAACCCACATGCTGTTGGACAATTAAGTCTGTGTGCCACAAATAGTGAGCCCGCCTGCATTCTGATCCTGTACTCTGCAGCAACAGAAGCCACTCCTAGAGTACTGCTAAAGAATAGCCTCTGACTACAACTAGAGAAAGCCCATGCACGGCAACGAAGACCTAGTGCAGCCAAAAATAAATACATAAAAAAGAAATTCCTATTTGATTGATCTAGGAAGTTGACTCAGCATCAGGATATTTAAAAGTCTTGCAGGTGTTTCTAAAGCCAAGCGAGAACTACAGGGCTGGTACTGCTCAGTACCACTTTTTTGTTTGTTTGTTTTTGGAGGAAATCAAAGTTCTGGGTCAGTTTGGGACCAACACAAGAACCAACTGAAGTATGTAAGCCAAGAGAGAGATCAGAGGGCATAAGAAATCACTGATGACAAAGAGGTACACTGAGGTCTTAGGAACTAGGGTAAGAGAAATTGGGTTTCCACCATATGTTGGATAGGCCATTAAGTCAATTCCTACTTAAACATTGCAAAAAAGATGATTCCTATATCCTGGAGAACTTGGAAATGTCTAGGTAACTGACATCCAGTTATGGACAAAATAGGCTCACAAGGCTAATGAAATTCACAACAGACTCTTAGATGATATTTACTTGGGTGGTATCTACAGATCCATCTAAAAAAGTCACATTCAGCCATCTGGCATCTGTCTCCATCAAGCAGAGTGCTCAAAACAGTGAGTCCAAAAGCACTCTTCTAAGACAAATTCTCTATTTGCCTTCAAAATTAGTCACTCCAGCCCCTGGAATAGAGAAGTTTGTGACATCAGTGGTACTCTACCACGACACACCAAGATAGGTATGATCCCAAGCTTCATACTCGCCCTTTCCCATTGTTGTTGTATCACTAACAACCCATTGATATCTACGGCCTCCTGGGAGAAAATGCCTGTTCTTGTTCTTAGGAGCAAGTTGCTCAAGGTGGTCTTAGGGATAAAATTCCGAAGAGCTAGAAAAGCATAAGCATAGTTAAAAAAAAAAATTTCAGCCAAGCCAATGAGTGCTATTCCACATTTTCATCTATGCAGGTCCATAGCTAAGGAAAACAATTTAGATGTAACTTGATCCAGAAGACTGTGAAGGGCCAAAATCACTGGGACCCACAGCTCAGAGGGTGATTTTTAGAAACCAGGGATGAGGACCACATACCTGGGCCAGGGAGGTCCCGTGTCTGAGGCTCTGAGTGGATATCAGCATGCTGGTGTGTCTTATACACTATCAGGACTGCTGCTCATCTGGATAATGGATGGGAGTGGGTAGATGTGAAATTATGATAACAAAAATTAGTTAACAACTCACGGGTGGGGCAGATTAAAGATGACTGTGGAGTCTTTAATATTCCTCTCCTTGAGATGAGTGATCCATATATCCTGTCTTTGACTCTGGGTGGGTTCTGTGATTGCTCAGGCAATAGAAGGTGGTGGAATTGTGTCTGTTTCCAGTCTCTTCCAGGTCTTAGGGACTGGTGGCGTTTACTTCCTGTCTCTTGGGATATTTGTTCTTGCAACCCAGTCATTATTCTGTGAGAAATCCCAAGTAGCCCCACTTAGGAGGTCCACGTGGAAAGAAATTAAGGCTCCATTGAGACACCTGCTGAGCTCTTAGCTGACATGCAGCACCAATATGAGAGTGAAAGGAGGGGCCTCCTGGGAAAGCATCCTCCAGGCCCAGTTGAGTCACATGAAACAGAGTCACTTTCTCAGCTGAGCCCTGTCCATAATGCAGAATTGTAAGCAAAATAAGCCAAAAAATGAGACTTTCCTGGAGGTCCAGTAGCTAAGACTCTGCACTTCCACTGCAGGGGCACATGCTTGATCCCTGAGGGGACTGAGATTCCACATGCCATGCTGCATGGCCAAAAAAAGAGAAAAAGCCACAAAGTTTTGGGGTGGTTGGTTATGGCAGGAATAGATAATCAGAAGAAATTTTGGTATCAGAAGTGAGGTGCTCCAGTAACTAAAGTTTAAAACACATGACTCCAGCTTTGTGTTTGAGAGGCTGGTAGAAGCTGGAAGGCTTTGAGGAGACTGCTCGAAAGGCTTGAAGGGCAGTGGGGAAGATGCAACTGAAAACTGGAGAAAAGAATGGTGTGTGTTATGTCACAGAGGGGGAAAGTTCAGCAAAACTGATGCCTGAAGCAACGTGGGAAATTGAATCTCAGAAGGATTGAAGGGTGTGCCTGGGAGGTTCGTTAAAAAACTTGAAGGTCTTGTCCCACAGAAACCTCACAGGTGACACAAGGTACGTGGGCTGTCTGCAAAGGAAATGTAGGTGTGTCTTTTTGTCTAGTGGAATTGATTATCAATTGAGAATGCAAGACTTTTTTAAAATTTACAGTTATTGAATTTATTTACCCATTAGTGAAAATTTTAATTAATTTATAATCTATAGTTTGATTCCAAGTTAGTTAAAAGGAAGATCATCAGAATTGTATCATGATGATCTTGTTGTTGTTTAGTTGCTAAGTTGTTTCAGACTGTTTGCAACCACATGGACTGTAGCCCGCCAGGCTCTTCTGTCCGTGGGATTTCCCAGCCAAAAATACTGGAGTGGGTTGCCATTTCCTTCTCCAGGGGATCTTCCTGACTTAGGGATAGAACCCATATCTCCTGTTTGGCAGACAGATTCTTTACCACTGAGACACCTGGGAAGCCCTATAAGTGTATGTGCATAGTGGCGGCTGCACAGCGCTGGAGCGGCAAGTGGCCAAGAGGAGATACCCCACTGCCAAGGTCAGGAGTGGTGATTGCACTTAGCTGGAATGGCCATGTAGAGATACTCCAAGTCCAAGGTCAGAAAAACCCCAGTAAGATGGTAGACACTGGAGAGGCTGTGAGGAGATACCCCAAGTCCAAGGGCAAAAGGAGAAGCCCCACCAAGAAAGACTGTTCAGTTCAGTTCAGTCACTCAGTCGTGTCTGACTCTTTGCGACCCCAAGAATCGCAGCATGCCAGGCCTCCCTGTCCATCACCAACTCCCGGAGTCTACTCAAACTCATGTCCAGCGAGTTGGTGATGCCATCCAGCCGTCTCATCTTCTGTTGTCCCCTTCTCCTCCTGCCCCCAATCCCTCCCATATCAAGATCTTTTCCAGTGAGTCAGCTCTTTGCATGAGGTGGCCAAAGTATTGGAGTTTCAGCTTCAGCATCAGTCCTTCCAATGAATACCCAGGACTGATTTCCTTTAGGATGGACTGGCTGGATCTCCTTGCAGTCCAAGGGACTCTCAAGAGTCTTCTCCAACACCACAGTTCAAAAGCATCAACTCTTCTGCACTCAGCTTTCTTCACAGTCCAACTCTCACTTCCATACATGACTACTGGAAAAATCATAGCCTTGACTAAATGGACCTTTGTTGGGAAAGTAATGTATCTGCTTTTGAATATACTGTCTAGGTTGGTCATAACTTTCCCTCCAAGGAGTAAGGGTCTTTTAATTTCATGGCTGCAATCACCATCTGCAGTGATTTTGGAGCCCCCCAAAATAAAGTCTGACACTGTTTCCCCATCTATTTCCCAGGAAGTGATGGGACCAGATGCCATGATCTTAGTTTTCTGAATGTTGAGCTTTAAGCCAATTTTTTCACTTTCCACTTTCACTTTCATCAAGAGGCTTTTTAGTTCCTCTTCACTTTCTGCCATAAGGGTGGTGTCATCTGCATATCTGAGGTGATTGATTTTTCTCCTGGCAATCTTGATCCCAGCTTGTGTTTCTTCCAGCCCAGTGTTTCTCATGATGTACTCTGCATATAAGTTAAATAAGCACAATGAAAATATACAGCCTTGACATACCCCTCTTCCTATTTGGAATCAGTCTGTTGTTCTAACTGTTGCTTCCTGACCTGCATATAGGTTTGCCAAGAGGCAGGTCAGGTGGTCTGGTATTCCCATCTCTTGAAGAATTTTCCACAGTTTATTGTGGTCCACACAGTCAAAGGCTTTGGCATAGTCAATAAAGCAGAAATAGATGTTTTTCTGGAACTCTCTTGCTTTTTCAATGATCCATTGGATGTTGGCAATTTGATCTAGGGTTCCTCTGCCTTTTCTAAAACTAGCTCAAACATCTGGAAGTTTGCAGTTTACGTATTGCTGAAGCCTGGCTTGGAGAATTTTGAGCATTACTTTACTAGTGTGTGAGATGAGTGCAATTGTGTGGTAGTTTGAACATTCTTTGGCATTGCCTTTCTTTGGGATTGGAATGAAAACTGACCTTTTCCAGTCCTGTGGCCACTGCTGAGTTTTCCAAATTTGCTGGCATATTGAGTGCAGCACTTTCACAGCATCATCTTTCAGGATTTGAAAGAGCTCCACTGGAATTCCATCACCTCCACTAGCTTTGTTCATAGTGATGCTTTCTAAGGCCCACTTGACTTCACATTCCAGGATGTCTGGCTTTAGGTGAGTGATCACACCATCGTGATTATCTCGATCATGAAGCTCTTTTTTGTACAGTTCTTCTGTGTATTTTTGCCACCTCTTCTTAATATTTTCTGCTTCTGTTAGGTCCGTACCATTTCTGTACTTTACTGAGCAGCTTTGCATGAAATGTTCCCTTTGCCACTCTAACTTTCTTGAAGAGATCTCTAGTCTTTCCCATTCTGTTGTTTTCCTCTATTTCTTTGCCTTGATCGCTGAGGAAGGCTTTCTTATCTCTCCTTGCTATTCTTTGAACTCCTCATTCAAATGGGAATATCTTTTCTTTTCTCCTTTGCTTTTGGCTGCTCTTCTTTTCACAGCTATTTGTAAGGCCTCCTTAGACAGCCATTTTGCATTTTTGCATTTCTTTTCCATGGGGATGGTCTTGATCCCTGTCTCCTGTACAATGTCACGAACCTCCGTCCATAGTTCATCAGGCACTCTGTCTATCAGGTCTAGTCCCTTACATCTGTTTCTCACTTCCACTGTATAATCATAAGGGATTTGATTTAGGTCA
Source organism: Bos grunniens (assembly GCF_055505025.1). NCBI lineage: Eukaryota > Metazoa > Chordata > Mammalia > Artiodactyla > Bovidae > Bos > Bos grunniens. The sequence continues at coordinate 61,125,377 of NC_141175.1, read as the reverse complement.
TACCTGAATGGTCTAGTGGTTTTCCCTACTTTCTTCAATTTCAGTCTGAATTTGGCAATAAGGAGTTCATCATCTGAGCCACAGTCAGCTCCCGGTCTTGTTTTTGCTGACTGTATAGAGCTTCTCCATCTTTGGCTGCAAAGAATATAATCAATCTTGACCATCTGGTGATGTCCATGTGTAGAGCCTTCTCTTGTGTTGTTGGAAGAGGGTATTGCTATGACCAGTGCGTTCTCTTGGCAGAACTCTATTAGCCTTTGCCCTGCTTCATTCTGTACTCCAAAGCCAAATTTTCCTGTTACTCCAGGTGTTTCTTGACTTCCTACTTTTGCATTTCAGTCCCCTATAATGAAAAGGACATCTTTTTTGCGTGTTAGCTCTAAAAGGTCTTGTAGACCTTTAGAATCATAGAACCATAGAATCATTCAACTTCAGCTTCTTCAGCATTACTGGTTGGGGCATAGGCTTGGATTACCATGATATTGAATGGTTTGCCTTGGAAACAAACAGAGATCATTCTGTCGTTTTTGAGATTGCATCCAAGTACTGCATTTCAGACTCTTTTGTTGACCATGATGGCTACTCCATTTCTTCTAAGGGATTCCTGGCCACAGTAGTATATATAATGGTCATCTGAGTTAAATTCACCTATTCCTGTCCATTTTAGTTCGCTGATTCCTAGAATGTTGACGTTCACTCTTGCCATCTCCTATTTGACCACTTCCAATTTGCCTTGACTCATGGACCTAACATTCCAGGTTCCTATGAAATATTGCTCTTTACAGCATCAGACCTTGCTTCTATCACCAGTCACATTCACAACTGGGTATTGTTTTTGCTTTGGCTCCATTCCTTCATTCTTTCTGGAGTTATTTCTCCACTGATCTCCAGTAGCATATTGGGCACCTACCAATCTGGGGAGTTCCTTTTTCAGAATCCTAACAGTTTGCCTTTTCATACTGTTCTGGGGTTCTCAAGGGAGGAATACTGAAGTGGTTTGCCATTCCCTTCTCTAGTGGACCACATTCTGTCAGACCTCTCCACCATGAGGAGCAGACTATAGCAGGGGCGAATTCGCATTTAGAATCAAACGCTGTTCCTGCCAGAGATGCTCAGAGGGCTCAAACAAACCTTGTGCACACTAGGACCCAGAGACCCCACAGAGACTGAGACAGAATGGTGTTTGAGTGTCTCCTGCAGAGGTATGGCTCAGCAGTGGACTGCTACAGGGGCAGGAACTCTGGGTGCAGTAGACCTGGGTATGGCATAAGCCTTATTAGAGGAGGTCACCATTAACACCACCACAGAGCCACCAGAACTGACACAGGACTGGGGAAACAGACTCTTGGAGGGCACAAACAAAACCTTGTGCACACCAGGACCCAGGGACCCCACAGAGACTGAGACAGAACTGTGTTTGAGCATGTCCTGTGGAGGTACAGGTCGGAAGTGGTCTGCCACAGGGTCAGGGGCTCTGGGTGTGTGTATGGCATAAGTCCTCTTGGAGGAGGTCGCCATTAATGCCACTAAAGAGCTACCAGAACTTACATAGGACTGGGAAATAGACTCTTGGAGGGCATAACAGAACCTTGTGCACCAGGACCCAGGAGACAGGAACAGTGACTGCACAGGAGACTTGCCTGTGGGTGTCCAGAAGTCTCCTGTCAAGGCGTGGTGGGTTGGTGGTGGCCTGCTGCAGGGTTGGGGGCACGGACTGTGGCAGTACATGCCTGGAATCTTTTGAGGGAGGTTACCATTATCTTCAGTCAGTTCAGTTGAGTCACTCAGGCGTGTCCAACTCTTTGTGGCCCCATGAATCGCAGCACGCCAGGCCTCCCTGTCCATCACCAACACCTGTAGTTCATCAAACTCAGGTCCATCGAGTCAGTGATGCCATCCAGCCATCTCATCCTCTGTCGTCCCCTTTTCTTCCTGCCCCCAATCCCTCCCAGCATCAGAGTCTTTTCCAATGAGTCAACTCATTGCATGAGGTGGCCAAAGTACTGGAGTTTCAGCTTTAGCATCAGTCCTTCCAAAGAACACCCAGGGCTGATCTCCTTTAGAATGGACTGGTTGGATGTCCTTGCAGTCCAAGGGACTCTCAAGAGTCTTCTCCAACACCACAGTTCAAAAGCATCAATGCTTCGGCGCTCAGCTTTCTTCACCATCCAACTCTCACATCCATACATGACCACTGGAAAAACCATAGCCTTGACTAGACGAACCTTTGTTGGCAAAGTAAGGTCTCTGCTTTTGAATATGCTATCTAGGTTGGTCATAACTTTCCTTCCAAAGAATAAGCGTCTTTTAATTTCATGGCTGCAATCACCATCTGCAGTGATTTTGGAGCCCCCCAAAATAAAGTCTGACACTGTTTCCACTATTTCCCCATCTATTTCCCATGAAGTGATGGGACCAGATGCCATGATCTTCATTTTCTGAATGTTGAGCTTTAAGCCAACTTTTTCACTCTCCTCTTTCACTTTCTTCATTCATTGAAGTGAAGTCGCTCAGTCGTGTCCAACTCTTTGCGACCCCATGGACTGTAGCCTACCAGTCTCCTCCATCCATGGGATTTTCTAGGCAAGAGAACTGGAGTGGGTTGCCATTTCCTTCTCCAGGCGATCTTCCCGACCCAGGGATCGAACCCGGGCCTCCAGCATTGTAGGCAGACACTTTACCCTCTGAGCCACCAGGGAAGACCTTCATTATCTTCATTACCTCAACCATAATTTGGCCCCAGGTAAATAGCAGGGAGGGAACACAGCTCCACCCATCAACAGAAAATTGGATTAAAGAGTTACTGAGCAGGGCCCTGCCAATCAGAACAAGACCCATTATCCCTCTCAGTCAGTCTATCCCATCAGGAAGTTTTCATAAACCTCTTATCCTTCTCCATCAGAGGGCAGACAGACTGAAAACCACAATCACAGAAAACTAACCAATCTAATCACATGGACCACAGCCTGGTCTAACTCAATGAAACTATGAGCCATGCTGTGTAGGGCTGCTCAAGACGGATGGGTCATGGTGGAGAGTTCTGCAAAATGTGGTCCACTGTAGAACAAATGGCAAACCACTTCAGTATTCCTGCCTTGAGAACCTCATGAACAGTAAGAAAAGGCAAGGAGGTAGGACACTGAAAGATGAACTCCCCAGGTTGGTAGGTGCCCAATATGCTACTGGAGGTCAGTGGAGAAATAACTCCAGAAAGAATGAAGGAATGGAGCCAAAGCAAAAACAATATCCAGTTGTGGATATGACTGGTGACGGAAGCAAGGTCTGATGCTGTAAAGAGCAATATTGCATAGAAACCTGGAATGTTAGGTCCATGAATCAAGGCAAATTGGAAGTGGTCAAACAGGAGATGGCAAGAGTGAATGCCAACATTTTAGGAATTAGCAAACTAAAATGGACAGGAATGGGTGAATTTAACTCAGATGACATTTATATCTACTACTGTGGGCAGGAATCCCTTAGAAGAAATGGAGTAGCCATCATAGTCAACAATAGAGTCTGAAATGCAGTACTTGGATGCAGTCTCAAAAATGACAGAATGATCTCTGTTCGTTTCCAAGGCAAACCATTCAATATCATGGTAATCCAAGCCTATGCCCCAACCAGTAATGCTGAAGAAGCTAAAGTTGAACAGTTTTATGAAGACCTACAAGACCTTTTGGAACTAACACGCAAAAAAGATGTCCTTTTCATTATAGGGGACTGGAATGCAAAAGTAGGAAGTCAAGAAACACCTGGAGTAACAGGAAAGTTTGGCTTTGGAGTACAGAATGAAGCAGGGCAAAGGCTAATAGAGTTCTGCCAAGAGAACGCACTGGTCATAGCAAACACCCTCTTCCAACAACAGAAGAGAAGACTCTACACATGGACATCACCAGATGGTCAACACCGAAATCAGATTGATTATATTCTTTGCAGCCAAAGATGGAGAAGCTCTATACAGTCAGCAAAAACAAGACCGGGAGCTGACTGTGGCTCAGATGATGAACTCCTTATTGCCAAATTCAGACTGAAATTGAAGAAAGTAGGGAAAACCACTAGACCATTCAGGTATGACCTAAATCAAATCCCTTATGATTATACAGTGGAAGTGAGAAACAGATGTAAGGGACTAGATCTGATAGACAGAGTGCCTGATGAACTATGGACGGAGGTTCGTGACATTGTACAGGAGACAGGGATCAAGACCATCCCCATGGAAAAGAGATGCAAAAAAGCAAAATGGCTGTCTGAGGAGGCCTTACAAATAGCTGTGAAAAGAGAAGCCAAAAGCAAGGGAGAAAAGAAAGATATATGCATTTGAATGCAGAGTTCCAAAGAGTAGCAAGGAGAGATAAAACAGCCTTCCTCAGTGATTGATGCAAAGAAATAGAAGAAGATAATAGAGTGGGAAAAACTAGAGACCTCTTAAAGAAAGTTAGAGATACAAAGGGAACATTTCATGCAAAGATGGGCAAAGGACAGAAGTGGTATGGACCTAACAGAAGCAGAAGATATTAAGAAGAGGTGGCAAGAATACACAGAAGAACTGTACAAAAAAGAGCTTCACGACCAAGATAATCACGATGGTGTGATCACTCACTTAGAGTCAGACATCCTAGAATGTGAAGTCAAGTGGGCCTTAGAAAGCATCACTATGAACAAAGCTAGTGGAGGTGATGGAATTCCAGTTGAGCTCTTTCAAATCCTGGAAGATGATGCTGTGAAAGTGCTGCACTCAATATGCCAGCAAATTTGGAAAACTCAGCAGTGGCCACAGGACTGGAAAAGGTCAGTTTTCATTCCAATCCCAAAGAAAGGCAATGCCAAAGAATGTTCAAACTACCGCACAATTGCACTATCTCACATGCTAATAAAGTAATGCTCAAGATTCTCCAAGCCAGGCTTCAGCAATACGTGAACTGCAAACTTCCAGATGTTTGAGCTAGTTTTAGAAAAGGCAGAGGAACCAGAGATCAAATTGCCAACATATGCTGGATCATCGAAAAAGCAAGAGAGTTCCAGAAAAACATCTATTTCTGCTTTATTGACTATGCCAAAGCCTTTGACTGTGTGGATCACAATAAACTGTGGAAAATTCTGAAAGAGATGGAAATACCAGACCACCTTACCTGTTTCTTGAGAAACCTGTATTCAGGTCAGGAAGCAACAGTCAGAACTGGACATGGAACAACAGACTGGTTCCAAATTGGGAAAGGAGTATGTCAAGGCTGTATATTGTCACCGTGCTTATTTAACTTATATGCAGAGTACATCATAAGAAACGCTGGGCTAGAAGAAGCACAAGCTGGAATCAAGATTGCCGGGAGAAATATCAATCACTTCAGATATGCAGATGACACTACCCTTATGGAAGAAAGCGAAGAGGAACTAAAGAGCCGCTTGATGAAAGTGGAAGAGGAGAGTGAAAAAGTTGGTTTAAAGCTCAACATTCAGAAAAGTAAGATCGTGGCATCTGGTCCCATCACTTCATGGCAAATAGATGGAGAAACAGTGGAAACATTGGCAGACTTAATTTTCTTGGGCTCCAAAATCACTGCAGATCGTGACTGGAGCCATGAAATTAAAAGACGCTTACTCCTTGGAAGAAAGTTATGACCAACCTACAGCATGTTAAAAAGTAGAGACATTACTTTGTCAACAAAGGTCCATCTAGTCAAGGCTATGATTTTTCCAGTAGTCATGTATGCATGTGAGAGTTGGACTATAAAGAAAGCTGAGGTTGAAGATTTCATGCTTTTGAACTGTGGTGTTGGAGAAGACTGTTTTTTTTTTAAAACATAAATTTATTTATTTTAATTGGAGGCTAATTACTTTACAAAATTGTATTGGTTTTGCCATACATCAACATGAATCCACCACAGGCGTACACGTGTTCCCCATCCTGAACCCCCCTCTCACCTCCCTCCCCATACCATCCCTCTGGGTCATCCCAGTGCACCAGCCCTGAACACCCTGTATCATGCATCAAACCTGGACTGGCGATCCATTTCACATATGATAATATACATGTTTCAATGCCATTTTCCCAAACCATTCCACCCTCGCCCTCTCCCACAGAATCCAAAAGACTGTTTTATACATCTGTGTCTCTTTTGCTGTCTTGCATACAGGGTTATCATTACCATCTTTCTAAATTCCATTTATATGTGTTAGTATACTGTATTGGTGTTTTTCTTTCTGGCCTACTTCACTCTGTATAATAGGCTCCAGTTTCATCCACCTCATTAGAACTGATTCAAATGTATTCTTTTTAATGGCTGAGTAATATTCCATTGTGTATATGTACCACAGCTTTCTTATCCATTCATCTGCTGATGGACATCTAGGTTGCTTCTATGTCCTAGCTATTATAAACAGTGCTGTGATGAACATTGGGGTACGCATGTGTCTTTCAATTCTGGTTTCCTCTGTGTTTATGCCCAGCGGTGGGATTGCTGGGTCGTATGGCAGTTCTATTTCCAGTTTTTTAAGGAATCTCCACACTGTTCTCCATAGTGGTTGTACTAGTTTGCATTCCCACCAACAGTGTAAGAGGGTTCCCTTTTCTCCACACCCTCTCCAGCATTTATTGCTTGTAGACTTTTGGATTGCAGCCATTCTGAATGGCGTGAAATGGTACCTCACTGTGGTTTTGATTTGCACTGCCCTGATAAGAGTGATGTTGAACATCTTTTCATGTGTTTGTTAGCCATCTGTATGTCTTCTTTGGAGAAATGTCTGTTTAGTTCTTTGGCCCGTTTTTTGATTGGGTAGTTTATTTTTCTGGAATTGAGCTGCAGGAGTTACTTGTATATTTTTAGATTAATTCTTTGTCAGTTGCTTCATTTGCTATTATTTTCTCCAATTATGAAGGCTGTCTTTTCACCTTGTTTATAGTTCCTTTGTTGTGCAGAAGCTTTTAATTTTAATTAGGTCCCATTTGTTTATTTTCACTTTTATTTCCAATATTCTGGGAGGTGGGTCATAGAGGATCCTGTTATGATTTATGTCAGAGAGCGTTTTGCCTATGTTCTCCTCTAGGAGTTTTATAGTTTCTGGTCTTACGTGACTCTTGAGAGTCCCTTGGACTGCAAGGACATTCAACCAGTCCATCCTAAAGGAAATCAGTCCTGAATGTTCACTAGAAGGACTGATGTTCAAGCTGAAACTCCAATACTTTGGCCACCTGATGTGAAGAAGTGACTCACTGGAAAAGACCCTGATGCTGGGAAAGATTAAGGGCAGGAGGAGAAGGGTACGACAGAAGATGAGATGGTTGGATGACATCACCAACTCAATGGACATGAGTTTGGGTAAACTCTGTGAGTTGGTGATGGACAGGGAGGCCTGGTGTGCTGCAGTCCATGGGGTTACAAAGAGTCAGACACAACTGAGCGACTGATCTGAACTGATATATATGTATGTATATATATATATATATATATATATATATATATATATATAAACAAGTGTGAAGTCCCATACCAAGGTCACAGGTGGGAGGCCTTGTACCAATACCACAGACGCAGAGCCCAGAGCCACCTTGCCAGTCTCGGATATGAATCCTCCCTCCAGCTACACTCCCTGACATTGCTTGGCACAGCAGTGAACTGACTCTGCTGACTTCTGTCCAATTGTCAGAGTTTTGAACAAAACAAATGGTTGTTAATATTTTAAGCTACTAAGTTTCAGGTGGTTGGTAATGCAGTAATAGATGATGGAGATATTTGACTTCCCACGCTAGTAAAGTAATGCTCAAAATTCTCCAAGCCAGGCTTCAGCAATACATGAACCATGAAATTCCAGATGTTCAAGCTGGTTTTAGAAAAGGCAGAGGAACCAGAGATCAAATTGCCAACATCCGCTGGATCATTGAAAAAGCAAGAGAGTTCCAGAAAAACATCTATTCCTGCTTTATTGACTATGCCAAAGCCTTTGACTGTGTGGATCACAATAAACTGTGGAAAATTCTGAAAGAGATGGGAATACCAGACCACCTGACCTGCCTCTTGAGAAATTTGTATGCAGGTCAGGAAGCAACAGTTAGAACAGACTGGTTCCAAATAGGAAAAGGAGTACGTCAAGGCTGTATATTGTCACCCTGTTTATTTAACTTATATGCAGAGTACATCATGAGAAACGCTGGGCTGGAAGAAGCACAGGCTGGAATCAAGATTGCCGGGAGAAATATCAATAACCTCAGATATGCAGATGACACCACCCTTATGGCAGAAAGTGAAGAGGAACTAAAAAGCCTCTTGATGAAAGTGAAAGTGGAGAGTGAAAAAGTTGGCTTAAAGCTCAACATTCAGAAAACGAAGATCATGGCATCTGGTCCCATCACTTCATAGGAAATAGATGGGCAAACAGTGGAAATAGTGTCAGAATTTATTTTATTGGGCTCCAAAATCACTGCAGATGGTGACTGCAGCCATGAAATTAAAAGACCCTTACTCCTTGGAAGAAAAGTTATGACCAACCTAGATAGCATATTCAAAAGCAGAGACATTACTTTGCCAACAAAGGTCTGTCTAGCCAAGGCTATGGTTTTTCCAGTGGTCATGTATGGATGTGAGAGTTGGATGGTGAAGAAAGCTGAGCACCGAAGAATTGATGCTTTTGAACTGTGGTGTTGGAGAAGACTCTTGAGAGTCCCTTGGACTGCAAGGACATCCAACCAGTCCATTCTGAAGGAGATCAGCCCTGGGATTTCTTTGGAAGGAATGATGCTAAAGCTGAAACTCCAGTACTTTGGCCACCTCATGCGAAGAGTTGACTCATTGGAAAAGACTCTGATGCTGGGAGGGATTGGGGGCAGGAGGAGAAGGGGACGACAGAGGATGAGATGGCTGGATGGCATCACTGACTCGATGGATGTGAGTCTGAGTGAACTCCGGGAGTTGGTGATGGACAGGGAGGCCTGGCGTGCTGCGATTCATGGGGTCGCAAAGAGTCGGACACGACTGAGCGACTGAATTGAACTGAACTGAACTGAATATTTATTGTAGCCATCTTCAAGGCCAGAAACCATCTAAGCCATGACGAAAGAGGAAGCAGAAGATGAGGGGACTGCACAGCCACTTTGGCAACAAGGTGTCTGTGGAAAGCAGCATGATGGGTTCAAACAGGGACACTGGGTTTAAGCAAAGACACTGGGTTCAAGCAAGGCTTCTGCTCTCATTTAAATTTTCTTAACAACCCAGGGAGTCCAGGCAGCAGTGGCCTCTATTGTAACCAAAAGAGGGGTGTGGCTGCTCCTTGCTCAAAAGCCATGAAAAAGGCGAGGTTGGTGGAAAGAAAAGTTTACTTTATTTTGGGGAGCAGGGAGGGCAGATGCCTCTCCAAAGGTTTACTACCTCCCCCACCACTGACAATTGGGAGGAAATAGCTTTTATAGGCTGGGAGGGGGTGCTACTTGCAGAAGAGCACAGTCAACTCTGACAGTCATCTTGAAATTGGTCATGGGTGTTCTGACCAGCGTTGTCCCACAATCTTCTTGGTTGTTTCAGGGGTACAGTTTATCTTCAACTTCAGGGTCGGTTTGTTCCCATTTCCTTGAGGCCAACTCTTGGAATTGTGGCAGCTTATGTCATGGCTACAGTCTGGTCATCATGTAGTTAACGTCTCCCACCAGGTGGGGGTTTCAGAATCTATAAGGCTGCTTATAGGATATGGCTCAGGATATTATCTATAGCCCTTGAGAAGAAACTAAAGGCCCTTGACTACACTTAATGAGTGCATGTGTCTGCTCAGTTGCTCAGTCGTGTCCAACTCTTGGTGAATCCTTGGACTATAGCCTGCCAGGCTCCTCTGTCCATGGGATTTCCTAGGCAAGAATACTGGAGTGGGTTACCATTGCCTTCTCCAGGGGATCACCCATACCCAGGGACTGAACCCGAGTCTCTTGTGCCTTCTGCATTGGCAGGCAGATTCTTTACCACTGAGCCACTTGGTCTTCTTTGACTGTTTTCCTTTGTTTTTGCATTTTCTCTCTTCTCTGATTAAACTTATTCTTTGGCTAATGTTTTTCCACAGACAAAAGGCAGACAGAGGACATGGAAAAGTGGGGGCAAGGGCCATAGGAACCTGCTCCGTTTCACTGTCTCTCCTTCCAGGTGTTCACTTAGATCCAGCTACCACCCCCTTCCGCTGCCCCCTTGACCCCTTAATCTTTAAAATGTGAAGCACCTCCAGGAGACCACCCATGACCAAGCCCCCCAAGGACCTGCTTCCCCCTACAGCCTGTTGGCTATTCCATATTTATTTCACTTTCCTTATTTTTCCTTGTCAACATTCTCTAATGCTTATTTGATGATTAATTTTTAGCATATGTTTTATGATGTCACAAATAGGTGGTTAATTCAGAAATAAAAGTCCATAAACCAGTTTGGAACCTACCACAACGAAGAGCATAATGAATATTTATTGAGCACTTAATATGTGTTACACACTTTCTGTATTATTGCACTTAAATCTTACAGGAGCCTTAGCATTCAGATAAAGGATCAGGAGCTCAGAAGCTGAGAAAATTGCTCTAAGGCCATATGTGTATGTCAGAGAAGGGATGTAGTTCAGGTTTTTGTGACTCCAGAACCATGTTCCCAGCTATTCTCCTACACTACTTTAAAATTTTTTTTTTTTTTTTTTTTTGCCAAATCCCAAGGTAAGTAGGACCTTTGTTCCCCAACTAGGATGGAACTCATGCCCCCTGCATTGGAAGGTGGAGTCTTAACCACTGGACCACTGGGGAAGTCCTCGCTTATACCGCTTCTTAATCATTATGAAAGTTTACTATTTATCCTTCTAGGCTTTTATTTTTCATATATAGATAGTTTTTAATTATAAATATAGAATCAAGAACAAAAAATTGGTTTATTTTTTGTCCCTGTGTGTCTTATAGTCCTTTCCATGTCATAAGATAGGCTTCTGTAAGATCATTTTTCACTGTTAGATAATGTGTAAGGATATATAAAAACTCTCTTCCTTTTTCAGCCATTAATGGAGTTTTTAGTAAGGGGAGACCCATCTTTGTTGGAGAGTTCCTTGTTAGCCTTTCCATAGGGGTTCAGACACCTTAAATGATATCAATATGACGATATGTCATTAAACTGTGTCCTAAGTAAAGTCTATCCTGGGTACTATACTGGTCTTTGTTTTGGTGAACCCTAAAATGGATAGAGGAAGAAAATTTGGTTGGAGAGGGGGGTGGAGAGTTGAGAAAATGGTTTTCAATGATAAAGAATCAGATTGGACTCAGTGAAATTTTGACTGGTGGCAAGGAGTGCAGGATGGAGGCAGAGAGAAGATAGGGGGAGGAGGAGACCAAGGGAGAGGGGAGGGAAGAACCAGGAAGGGAAAGCCATCTAGTGTGTGCAAAGAAGGGATATTGGATGATGGGGTGATTAACAGGGGGTTACACTGTAAACTTTCTCCATGCTTCCTACAAATCTGTAGTCCCTTCTACATTGCTAACACATAGTTGGGTCCAAGTGGGTGCTTTTTTGGGATCAAAATTGAGGGGAGAGACATGAACATCCCACAGTTCTTTGAAATGATTTTGTTTTGCTGGACACTTACAACAAATATGTCCTATAAATTCAGCAGTGAGTGATTATTTCCTTGTGTCTTTAGAAGAGGACCTTCTAAGTTAAGGAGTAGGCACAAGGTAAAGCTTTTAATGTATTTGACAACTAATATATATATATATATATATATTTGGTAACATGCAGAAGTTGACTTTTTAATTTTATTGTCTTAATATTCCACTTTTCCAGGCTGTTACGACATCAGGTTGATAGCAAACTTTAAGATTGATTGTAAGCTCTTCCAGGTGTGCGGGCTGTCACGTCACTCCCTTTCCAGATCAAAATGTGCTTGTGGTTACTTAGAGAAGATGGCCAGATCTGTAGTTAATGTAGGTGACACTAACAAGTGGAGAAAGGATGGAACAACACTGGTCCAGGTACTGCTTCCTGCAAGGAAAAGGCTGATATAGGTGCTTCTGTACACACCTGTTCATGGATAAATCAGGGTGAGCTGGTCTCCAACGCCCGCTTGCCAAGGCATTGGCTTATCCTGATAGAATGGCACTATCCTGTGATATGATGCATTCTGTGGGCATTTTATGGTGTGGTAACTTTGGGTTAAGTTCAGTCAGTTCAGTCACTCAGTCGTGTCCAAGTCTTTGCGACCCCATGAACTGCAGCATGCCAGACCTCTCTGTCCATCACCAACTCCTGGAGTTTACTCAAACTCATGTCCACTGAGTTGCTGATGCCATCCAACCATCTCATCCTCTGTCATCCCCTTCTTCTCCTGCCTTCAATCTTTCCCAGCATCAGGGTCTTTTCCACTGAGTCACTTCTTCACATCAGGTGGCCAAAGTATTGGAGTTTCAGCTTCAACATCAGTCCTTCTAGTGAACATTCAGGACTGATTTCCTTTAGGATGGACTGGTTGGATTTCCTTGCAGTTCAAGGGACTCTCAAGAGTCTTCTCCAACACCACAGTTCAAAAGCATCAATTCTTCACTGCTCAGCTTTCTTTATAGTCCAACTCTCACATCCATATGTGACTAATGGAAAAATCATAGCTTTGACTAGATGGACCTTTGTTGGCAAAGTAATGTCTCTGCTTTTTAATATGCTGTCTAGGTTGGTCATAACTTTTCTTCCAAGGAGCAAGTGTCTTTTAAGTTTTAATTAACTCTGGGTACCAAACCACAAACTGGTGTAAACCATGCCAGGTACTAAGCAGGCTAAACAACAGCGTTTGTGGTTCTGATAGTTGACTCAGAAACAAACCTGGGGGGAGTCTGCTCCTAACTCTGGAACTGTGTGTGCATTTGATTGTGCATATGAGTGGCCACAGCTTGGGGACCTGCAGGGCCATGAGACACAGAAGTGGGGCCAGGAACAGGGCAGGGATACAGCAGGTCTTTGCTGAGTGATTCTGATGATGTGTTGTGCTTAGTCGCTCAGTCGTGTCCAACTCTTTGTGACCCCAGGGACTGTAGCCTGCCAGGCTCCTCTATCTATGGGGACTCTCCAGACAAGAATATTGGAGTGGGTTGTCATGCCCTCCTCCATGGGATCTTCCCGACCCAGGGATTGAACCCAGGTCTCCCTCATTGCAGTCGTATTCTTTACCATCTGAGCCACCGGGGAAGCCCAAGACTACTGGTGTGGGTAACCTATTCCTTCTCCAGGGGATCTGATGATACACTTGTATAAAGCAGTGCATTTCCCCTGAAGTCTTTTTATAAATTCATCAGACCCTTACAGCCACAACAGAAGTAAAATGGACAGGAGTTACCTCCCCCTCCCCATTTAACAAATAAAGCACAGTTGGGGTCCAAGCTTGGTTAGGGGCAGAACGGGGCAAAGGACTCTCTTCTCCTAATTCCAAGCTTGGTTCTCTCCACGGGGCCAGCTCTGGTGGAGGTGAGAGGGGCCGTGTGCTCACCAGAGCCAGTTGCTAAGGACCTATATGTTCTCTCAGCTCCCATTCTAACACGTGCCTTATCAGCTGTGGGCTGAGACCCATAACAAGTCATAGAAATCAATTGCAAAACAAAAAGGAACAGAACCTAAACTAGTAGAATCCATTCAACACAATAAACGTATATCTCCTGCATTGGCAGTTGTATTCTTTATTACTAGCGCCACCCGGGAAGCCCCGAGTATTGTATCACGAAATGTCAGTTCTGCATTTAACTCACACATTCTTGGTAAAGGTTTTCTTTTACTTACTTTTCAGCAGGGGTTTCTGCTCCTACATCTTAACAAGGAACTTAACAAGAAAAGCAAATTAGAAGCAGCATTTTCTTTCTTTTTTTTCTGTGTAAGTTTTCTTTAAAATTGAAGTATAGTTGACTTACAGTCCTGTGTTGATTTCTGCTAAGCGAACTGATTCAGTTATACATACATACATACATACACACAGATAGATATATATATACACATTTAAAAAAAATATTCTTTTCCGTTATGGTTTATCATAGGACACTGAACATAGTTCTCTGTGCTATATAGTTAGACCTTGTTGTTTATCCTTTCCATATTTAATAGAGTGTATCTGCTAACCCCAACCTCCTATTCTATCCTTCCCCCAACCCCTTCCCCTTTGGAAACCATAAGTCTGTTCTCTATGTCCCTGAGTCTGTTTCTGTTTTGTAGGTAGGTTCGTTTGTGTCATATTTTGATTTCATATATAAGTGAAATCACATGGTATTTGTCTTTCTCTCTGACTTACTTCACTTAGTATGATAACCGCTAGGTCATCCATGTTGCTGCAAATGGCATTATTCCATTCTTTTTTATGGCTGAATAATATTCCATTGACTTCCCTAGTGGCTCAGATGATGAAGAACCTGCTTGCAATGCAGGGGACCAAGTTTCGATCCCTGGGTTGGGAAGATGTCCTGGAGAAGGAAATGGCAACCCACTCCAGTATTCTTGCCTGGGAAATCCCATAGTCGGAGTAGCCTGGCAGGATATACTCCATGGGGATCTGCAGAGTCAGACACAACTGAGCAACTAACAGTATTTCTTTATGTATATGTACCACATCTTCCTTACCCATTCATCTGTTTCTGGGCATTTAGGTTGCTTCCATGTAAGACACATCAATGTTTTAACATCATGTGGTGTGGAACTCAGCTGTCTACACACGATTATGCTAAGCTCTGTGTTACCAAACTGAGATTTAACTTAATCACAGCTCCCAGCTCTCCTAGAAATGGAATCTTAACCCAGTCCATTAGAGATCACCTGAACAGCACTAGTGAGGTCATCTGCCTGGTAGACCTCTGTCAACCCTAAAATGAATGTAACTTTGTAACAACAAACCTAAACTTTTACCTAGTATAACTTCCTTGTCATTGAGCCCTACTGCCTTTGAAAGTCTTTTATTTTGTACAGCTCCTTAGAGCTCGTTTCTATGCACTAGATTGGATTTTGCCCAATTCTAATGGATTTTTCCTCAAATAAACTCTTAAAATTGTTAATAAAGCCTCAGTTCATCTTTTAACATGCTGAAGAGTTGATGGCAAAGTAATTTTCTTCACAACTGAGTATGATTTGTGAATCTAATAACGTTCTAGTTTTTTTTTTTTTTTTTTTAATGTTCTGCTGCTGCTAAGTCGCTTCAGCCGTGTCCGACTCTGTGCAATCCCATAGACAGCAGCCCATCAGGCTCCCCCGTCCCTGGGATTCTCCAGGCAAGAACACTGGAGTGGGTTGCCATTTCCTTCTCCAATGCATGAAAGTGAAAAGGGAAAGTGAAGTTGCTCAGTCGTGTCTGACTCTTAGCGACCCATGGACTGCAGCCTAGTTTTGATTAAAATGTTATGCATGCTGCTGGCCAGAAAATAAATAACACGTGAAAAGTAAATGTTTCATTTTAAGGAGAATGTAGGCCTTTATAACTTTACATGGTCAAGTTTTCATTTTTTGTTATCTATATTTAAAAAATGTTTCAAAATAAGTTGCTTTGAAAAAATTTTTAAAAATTAAGCAGGCAACAAGAAAACTAGAGGTAGTAGTACAGAAAATTTAATGTATTCTGTACCTCAAAATGTGAATATTTCACAAAAGAAATGCTTTAGGGACTTCCCTGGACTCTGTGCTTCCAATGTAAGGGGCATGGATTCTATCTCTGTTGGGGGAACTAAGATCCCACAAGTCCGGTGGCCAAAAAAAAAAAGCTTTAGGCACATAAAAATGTTAAAAACTTTAATTTACAAGTACAAAGTCCAAAACTCCACTTTAATTAACTAAATTTAATTGTGTTAAACTATTTCTTTTTGAATTTATCACTGTGAAACACCATCAGCAGATTTCGGCAGATTAATATTAAAAGTCAAAAATGAGGGTGGGATGATGTGGGAGAATGGCATTGAAACTTGTATAATATCATATATGAAACAAATCGCCAGTCCAGGTTCGATGCATGATACTGGATGCTTGGGGCTGCTGCACTGAGAAGACCCAGAGGGATGGTACGGGGAGGGAGGAGGGAGGGGGCTTCAGGATGGGGAACACGTGTATACCTGTGGCGGATTCATGTTGATGTATGGGAAAACCAATACAATATTGTAAAGTAATTAACCTCCAATTAAAATAAATTTATATTTAAAAAAGGCAAAAATAAATATACGTGTATATTAGTATGCGTGTACTAAGTTGCCAAGTAAAATGTACTTCAAAACCGTGGTTTGCATTTAAAAAAAAAAAAGGCTGAAAATCCCTTTTTTAAGGCTGGCATTCCTGCGGGAGCTCAGAGCTCTCCTGGTCCCACACCCGCGGTGTGGCCTCCAAAGGTGCCTTCGACGTCCTTCGGTGTCACAGCGCCCTCTGCTGGTTTAGGAAGGCACAGCTCTGATAGAAGCTCAGCCAGGGTCACTGGATGCCCTGAAGGTGTATCACAAGGAACATCTTTGGATTCGTTGGCAGCTAGGTCCTCTCTATAGTAGTACCCACGAGGGGGCAGTGGCTGAGGATGCTCTTTAAGGGGTTTGTGCTGAACCAAACCGTTGCATTCGCGAAGCTAAAGTGAGCCAGGTGGTGTGCAGAGGCGGTACATAGAGGGTCTGGACTCTCACTGTGAAGTCTGGATTTGCTGGGTAGACAGCAAGGAGGATTTTACATTTGAGAAGAATTTCTTGGCCAGAGTGAGTGGGCAGCCGACAGCAGGAGGCGCCTTGAAGTCTGCAGACAGTTATGGGCTGGGTCAGGAATCCTGGTGTAAGTGGTAACCCTAAGACTCAGATGGGCGTACCTTGTATCTATCTGCTCCATGCCTGTGAAACTGGCTTTGCCGGCTGCCTCAGTGATCTCTTGTTCTCTGTCTTCTGGTTGGGTTCAGACACTGGGAGATCAGAGGGAGGGGGAAGAGTTTGGTTAGTGTTCTTCCCCCTTGGCCCCAATCCCGGACCAGTTGGCAGTGGTTACATTCATATAAGTAAGATGACACATCCGGCTCTCTCTCTGTCAGGTCATGCCAGGTCCCCTTGCCCCTTTTCCTCTGGAAGGCATGGTGGATTCCAGCTGTCGGCAGCTTTACCATCTTTTGTTGCTTCCTTGGGACCTGCCTGCGCTTTTGTAAATACTCCTTTGAATGCTTTCTCCCTGGTTGCATCGTTAGAGCATAAGCTTTATCCCTCATTAGAATCTGACCTGTGCTAGGGTTTGAACTTATTGCCCAGGTAATAGGTAGTCATTGAAGGTTTTAGAGAGGACTGTGGAAAGAGCAGATGTGTATTCTGAAAAAAAAATCTGACCAAAGTGAGAGGATAGCTTGACTCAGCGAGGGTTTGGGGCAGCAGACCATTTACAGACAGCAGTGGGGACCCAGGTGATAAACGGAAACCCTGAGGCCTGCGGCGTTGGGTCAGGGAATGTGAGTGTGTAGCCAGTCATTATATGAACATGTCAGCTGCATGTATTACTAGGCATTTCACTCTAAAAAACTGGAAATGTGTTGATTTTCAGGGTTGCAAAATGAGTGTGTCAAAAGTGTCACACCAGGGACATTCCTGGTGGCCCAGTAGTTAAGAATCTGCCTGCCAATGCAGGCGACAGGGTTTGATCCCTGGTCCAGGCACTAAGATTCCACATGTCCCCGGCAACTAAGCTGGTGCACCACAATTACTGAAGCCCGAGCGCCCTGGAGCCCATGCTCCATAACAGACGTCACTGCACTGAGAAACCTGGGCACCGCAACTAGATAGAAGCCTTGGTTCACTAAAACTAGGGAAATCCCACACACAGCAACAAAGACCCAGAACAGCAAAAGACAAGTGTCACGCCAAAACTTTCTGCTTTGCTCTGTCTCCCAGTCCTGGCCCTTCCACTCAGGCTAGGTAAGTAGCTGCCCTTTCATAATGTTGTCCCTTGCCTTTCTGACAACACAGTTGCATCCTTAGACTATCATACAAAGTGAAGTAAATCAGACAGAGAAAGACAAATATAATGTCACCTGTATGTGGAATCTAAGTTTTAAAAGATGATATAAATGAACTTGTGGCTCAAATGGTAAAGAGTCTGCCTGCAACGCAGGAGACCTGGGTTTGATCCCTGGGTTGGGATGATGCCCTGGAGAACGAAACGGCAACCCACTTCAGTAGTCTTGCCTGGAAAATTCCATGGATGGAGGATCCTGGCAGGTACAGTCCATGGGGTTGCCAAGAGTCAGACAAGGCTGAGTGACTTCACTTTCACTTTCTTTCACTTATAAATGAACTAATTTACAAAACAGAAACAGACTCACAGATTTGGAAAACAAATTTATGGTTACCAAAGGGGAAACATAATGGGGAGGGATAAATTAAGAGTTTGGGATTAATATACGGGTACTACTATATATAAAATAGATAAGGAACAAGAACCTACTGTATAGCTCAGGAAACTTTATTCAATATTCCGTGATAACTTATAGGGGAAACGAATCTGAGAAAGAATGAATATCAACATTGTTAATTGGCCAAACCCCAATGTAAAATAAAAGTTTAAAAAATAATCAAAAAAGAATGAAAATATGCAATTGTATACCTGAATCACTTTGCTACATACCTGAAACTAACACAACATTGTAAATCAACTATACTCCAGTTTTAAAAAGTACAGTGTAAACCCTACATCTGAATCATGTATGGAATTTTGAGTGTTCTAGTGGCCATATTAACAAAAGTGAAAAGACATAGGTGAAACTCAAAATATATAAAGGTCTGTGATAGTTCAATACTATGCAAACAAACAACTCAGTTAAAAATGGGCAAAACATCTGAACAGACAACTCCCTAAAGAAGATATACAGATGGCATATAGATGCATATACATCTATATGCAGACGTATATCTGCAGATATACAGATATAGAATACGAAAAGATGTCTATTTAGATGTGTGAAAAGATAAGTTATTACATATATCACTGTGGTGTGTGCATGCTCAGTGGTGTCCGACTCTTTGTGACCCCATGTACTGTAGCCCATCAGGCTCCTCTGTCTCTGGGATTTTCCAGGCAAGAATACTGGAGTGGGTTGCCATTTCCTTCCAGGTGATCTTCTCAACCCAGGGATCCAACCTTCGTCTCCTACATCTCCTGCACTGGCAGATAGATTCTTTACCACTGTACCAACAAAGGAGCCCTCATATGTTATTAGGACTTCCCTGGTGGCTCAGACGGTAAAGCGTCTGTCTATAATGCGGGACACCTGGGTTCGATCCCTGGGTTGGGAAGATCCCCTGGAGAAGGAAATGGCAATCCACTCCAGTACTATTGCCTGGAAAATCCCATGGACAGAGCAACCTTGTAGGCTACAGTCCATGGGGTTGCAAAGAGTTGGACACGACTGAGAGACTTCACTTCTTAGGGAATTGCAAATTGAAGCAAGGAGATGCTATTACACACCTATTGTGAGTGAGTGAGTGAGCGAAGTCACTCAGTCATGTCTGACTCTTTGCGACCCCATGGACGGTAGTCTACCAGGCTCCTCAGTCCATGGAATTCTCCAGGCATGAATACTGAAGTGGGTTGCCATTTCATTCTCCAGGGGATCTTCCTGACCCAGGGATCGAACCCGGGTCTCCCGCATTGTAGGCAGACGCTTTACCATCTGAGCTACCAGGGAAGCCCACACACCTACTAGAGTGGCTAAAATTGGAAACCCTGACAACATCAAATGCTGGTGAGGATGTGGAGCAACAGGAACTTTTAGTCATTGCTGGTGGGAATGCAAAATAGGACAGCCACTTTGGAAGACATTCTGGCATTTTGTTTTTGTCTTTTTGTTTTTACAAAGCTAAACATAGTATCACCATATCACCCAGCAATTGCACTCCATGCAAAACTTGCGCACAAGTGTTTATAGTACCTTTATTCATCATTGCTAAAACCTGGAAGCAAGATGTCTTTCAATAGGCTAATGGACACAAAAACTGTCGTATGTGTGTGTGCTGCTTCAGTCATGTCCAGCTCTTTGTGAACTGTAGTCCACCAGGCTCCTCCGTCCTTGGGATTCTCCAGGCAAGAATACCAGAGTGGGTTGCATGCTCTCCTACAGGGGATCTTCCTGACCCAGGGATTGAACCCGCAGTGTTTCCTGTGGCTTCTGTATTGGAGGCAGACTCTTTACTGATGAGCCACTGGAGAAGCCACCAAAACTGTGGCACATCCTCAGAAAGGTATATTTTTCAGCCATAAAAAGAAATGAGCTATCAAACTGTAAAAAGAGGAACCTTGAATGCATACTGCAAAATAAAGGAAGCTAGTCTGAAATGCTATGTATACTGTATGATTCCAAGTGTATGACATTCTGGAATATGGCAAAACTATAGAGACAGTAAAAAGATCAAGGGTACTAGGGGTTAGGAGAGGAAGAAAGAATGAGTCGGTGGAGCACAGAGGATTTTTGTTTTTGGTAGGAAAAACTATTGTTTATGATACTGTAATGGCAGATATTTGACATTATGTGTGTGTCTCATTTATGCAGGTGGATTTTTTACCAGTTGAGCCACGAGGGAAGCCCTTGTGATACTGTAATGGCAGATATACGACATTATGTGTTTATCAAAACTCAGAATTGTGTAGCACAGAGTAAAGCCTAATGTAAACTATGTACTTTAGCTAATAATATTGTCTCAATACCATACATGGTTATATATGTAATATTGATTCATCAATTATAACAAATGCAGCTCTAATCAAGATCTTAATAATAGGGAAACTCTAGGCTGTGTGTGTGTGGGGGCTGCTTGGGGTAGAGTGGTATATGAGAACTCCTTGTACTTCCTGTTCTGTTTTCCTATAAACTAGAAACTGCTCTAAATAAAAGTGTATTAATTACATAAAATAGAGGGATGTGAAATTAATTTAAAAAGATATACTCTTTAGTTCAGTAGGCATATTATTTCACTATAATAGCTGATTGGGTAGAAACCTTTTATCTTCTGACTTTTTTTTAAGCAAACATTCTTTTTTTTTTTTTTTTAGATTGAAATATAGTTGATTTACAATGTTATTTTTATTTATACAGTGAAGTGATTCAGTTATACATACATATATATATTCTGATTCTTTTCCTTAGAGGTTATTAAAAGGTATTGAATATAGTTCCCCGTGCTATACAATAGGTCCTTGTTGTTTTGCTGTTTTATGTGTAGTAGTGTTTATCTGTTAATCCCAAATCCTAACTTGTCCCTCCCTCTTTCCCCTTTTGGTAACCATAAGTTTGTTTTCTATGTCTGTGAGTCTATTTCTGTTTTGTAAGTAGGTTCATTTATATCATTTTTTTTAGATTCGACATATAAGTGATACCATATGACATTTGTCCTTCTCTGTCTGACTTCAGTTAGTATGATCACCTCTGGGTTCATCCATGTTGTTGCAAACTAGCCTGCATTTTCCTTGATGATGGTCATAACTCCTATTAGGTGACGTTGTCCACAAATCTTTCTCTCTCTGTCTGGGTTCTGGTAATCGTTTCCTCCCTTCATCCCTTGAGGCCTGAGTGTTAAGGGGGATATCCTTCTGTTAGCAGCCCTGGGGTTCTGCACTATGCCCTGGGCTTTCCGTAGTCTGCCCACATCTTTGTAAATAACTACATTACATCTATCTCAAATTGCCAAATTTGAGTGTGTTTTATGTTGATATTAGGACTTCACATTAGGACACAGCATGGCTCCCAAATTGACCCAAACAGTCTTGAAAAATTTTAATGTGGAAGTGACATTCTTTTTCTTGCAGGATGTAAATGACTGAGTATGCAATTCTGATCATCACAGGCAATTATTTTACAGCCTTGAAGGAACATGTCCTCAAGTTATGAATGTCAGTTCAAAGGAAATTTAAAAATGCCGATCCTTGTTGACATCAGAGAACCATCAGATCAGCAACCTCAACCTTACAGCTTGGCTTTCATTTATGTGATCTAGTAGTTACTTTAAGTTGTTTTTTTCTAGCTTTTGAAGCTGAAAGTAATTTAACCAATAGACTATCATAAGTAGAATTCAGGGGTCAAAGGGTACCCATGTATTAGATTTCTGAGAAATTGTTTTCCAAAAAGGCCTGGCTGATTCACACATCCATTAATCCACTGAGTGAATCTGTTTCCTCACACCATTGTCTATTATTTGTTTAATTTATGTTTTCCTGAAGGGTGGAAACTGAATCTCATTATTGCTTTGATTTGCATCTTGCTAATTATGGGTGGTTGCTTAGAGGATGGTCAACTATAATTACGTCTATTTATTGGATATTTACATTTTCTTCTCAGTGAGATGCTTTTTACATCTATTGCTCATTTTTTTCTGTACAATTATTTTTCATTTTTCTTACTGATTTGTAGTAAATTTTAAAACATTGGATATTAATTATTAGCTAGTAAGATGTGTGGAAAATATTTTCTCCCAAGTACCTTCTTTTAACTTTCTTCTGTGGTGCGTTTTTTCCAAGTTTTCCCCAGATTCTAAAAAATTAAAAAAAATTTTTTATTTTGTATTGGCATGTATCCAGTTAGCAATGTTGTGATAGTTTCAGATGAACGATGGGACTCAGCCATACATACACAAGAATCCATTCTCCCCCAAACTCCCCTCCCATCCAGGCCGCCACATAACATTGAGCAGAGGTCCATGTACTGTACAGTAGGTCCTTGTTGGTTATCCATTTAAAATATAGCAGTGTGTACATGTCCATCCCAAACTCCCTAACTATCCCTTCCCCCCATCCTTCTCCCCAGCAAGTTTGTTCTCTAAGTCTGTGAGTCTCTTTCTGTTCTGTAAGTCAGTTCATTTGTATCATTTCTTTTTAGATTCCACATATAAAGGATGTCATACAATATTTTTCCTTCTCTGTCTGACTTACTTCACTCAGTATGACACTCTCTAGGTCCATCCATCTTGGTGCAGATGACATTATTTTGTTCTTTTAAGTGGCTGAGAAATATTCCACTGTATAAATGTACCATATCTTCTTTATTCACTCCCCTGTTGATGAACATTTAGGTCGCTTCTATGTCTTGGCTATTGTAAACAATGCTACAAAGAACATTGGGAAGTGTATCCTGTCAGATCATGTTTTTCTCCGGATATATGCCCAGGAGTGGGTTTGCATGTTCATCTAGTAACCCTATCTTTAGTTTTTAAAGGACCCTCCATACTGTTCTCCGTAGTGGCTGTACCAATTTACATTTGCACCAGCAGTGTTCGGCAGGTTCCTTTCTCTCCACACCCTCTCCAGCATTTCCAAATTCTAAAATTTTGATAATGGTCAGCTTATCATCTTTTGTATTTTGTGTGATGTGGGCCATTGGGCAAAAGCTAAAAGTTCTGTCATTTGGCTGTTTCTTTGGGAATTTCAGATTTCAGGCGTTTAACTTACCACCTTTCCTTAAATGTTGCACCACAAGCTGTCCAATTAAGGCTTTAGCTGTTTGTTTTTTGTTTTTTGGTTGCACATGTTATACAACTTGTCACTAGCTGTTTTATATTTAGAGACATATCCCTTTATGCTGTCCCTGTATAGTTGGCTCTTTTGTCTTAATGCTTTTTAATGCTTCTGTTTATTTCTGCCATTTTTGTGAGTAGTGTGGAGGTTATTTTTATTTGTCCTTTATTTTCACAAGAGAGAAAAAAAGCTGTTAAGTAGCATCTTGTCCCAACTCCTAAAGCCTGGGGTTTCATGGAGAAACTAGCTTCAGGGAAATGTGATGGGTGAGGCCACAAGGATGCAATTCTTAGACAGCCGGCTTGGGCTACTTGGAGGAGCAGTGCTCACTGCTCAGTTGCTCAGTTGTGTCCGACTCTTTGTGACCCCATGGACTGAAGCCCACTAGGTTTCTCTGTCCATAGAATTCCCAGGCAAGAATACTGGAATGAGTTGCCATTTTCTCCTCCAGGGATTGAACCCAAGTCTCCTGTGTCTCTTGCATTGGCAGGAGGATTCTTTACCACTGCGCCATCTGGGAAGCCCTCGGAAGAGTTCAACTACATCATCCCACCCATGTTGAGTAAAGCATGTACTGCAGAGGCTGTCTGGCACTTTCCGAGGCGTTTTCCCAAAATGACTAGAGTACCAATGGCTCCATGCTATTCTTTTTGTGGTTCATGTTACACATCATGTTGTCTCATTAAGTGAACTTAGGTGAAAGCCAGTTTTTTTCCAGTAGCAATACACAACCCAGACTGTCAGCCCTGCTTGAAGGTAGCCTGTGATAGCAATAGCACCTAAGCTACAGTGGGTTTGGTCCTCTTAGGAGCCCCGAGGGCACTGGTGAGCACCATAGCAGAGAGCCCTGGATTAAACCTTTTGTTGTTGTTGCTTAGTCATTAAGTTGTGCTTGAGCCTGTCCTCCAGGTCGTTTGTCCGTGGGAGTTCCCCAGACAAGAATACTGGAGTGGGTTGCCATTTCCTTCTCCAGGGGATCTTCCCAACCCAGGGATCAAACCCAGGTCTCCTGCATTGCAGGCAGACTCTTTACCACTGAGCCACGCAGGAAGCCCAGATTAAGCCTAGTTCTATTATTAATTGGATTCTGTGTATTGTCAACTGTTGATTTCCAGGAAATCAACCCTGAATATTCATTGGAAAGACTGATGCTGAAGCTGAAGCTCCTATACTTTGGCCACTTGATGTGAAGAACTGACTCATTGGGAAAGACACTGATGCTGGGAAAGATTGCAGACAGGAAGAGAAGGGGACGACAGAGGACGAGATGGTTGGATGGCATCACTGACTCGATGGACATGAGTCTGAGCAAACTCCAGGAGATAGAGAAGGACAGGGAACCCGGGTAAGCTGCAGTTCATGGGATCACGAAGAGTCGGACAGGACTGAGTGACTGAACAACAACAACAATTTGTCAACTGTAGGGGCCAGATAACCTTTACTGCTTCATGGTCCCTTCTGCGTTATTCATTGTGATTTTCAACTTGGTTACATGAATAAGTCATTGTGGGGATTGTGCATCTGTGAACAGACCTAGAGATTCTAGTGGTGAATGGTCAAACTTTCTTACTTTAGTTGGTTTACACTGGTGTTCCCTCAGCTTGTTAAGATCATGGACACTTAATTAAATGAGCAGACTGGCAGGACTTGTTATCAAACTAGTGTGAGTAATAATATCTTAAAGCTTGGAAATTAGAATCTAGACTCAGTGATCTCTTCAAATTATTTGCATGTCTTGGATCATTGGCTTTATGAATGCTTACTTGAGTTCAGTGCAAGCCACACTTAACAGTGTGCAAAATTTTCATTGTTCTAGGTGACAATAAAATATTAATAGAAAGAATCTGGCATACTGGGTTTTGTTCATAGAACCTCAATCTTTACTTTCTATAAGCAGCACTAAAATTGATGGCCTTCTCAAATATAGCTAAGGGATCATGGAATAATCCATTTTTCTCTAAGACAAAAGTTCTGGTCCATTTCTTCAGCAGATGGTCTCTCTGCTCTTCAATTATCCACCCCAATGGCTCAGTTCTTCCTTCTGATCATCATCATTCCTATTCTTCTCATTTCTCTGATAGTCATTCACACCCGAGTTTAAGCTGGGGACCTCAGAGTGGATGCTGATGGTGATAGTTCTGGGAATGCTGGCTTCTCTGAATGTTGGGAAGCCAGGAAAAGGTCATGATCAAGTGGAATAAAAGGTTGAGGCTAAAGAAGACATGCCATCATCATACATAGTCTTTTGCAGTCTTTATCTGGGCACGAAAAACCCAAGCTTTTAAAAAATTAATCAATTTATTTATTTATGGCCGCATGGCCTGTGGGATCTTAGTTCTCAGTCCAGGGGTTGAACCCATGCCTTTGGCAGTGAAAGCATGGTGTCCTAACCACTGGACAACCAGGAAATTCCACCTCTGCCTCTTTTTCCAAAAGTTTTTTAAAAACATAGGTTGTATTATTTTATTTTACACACTCACAATATATTGTCAAAACCCCGGAATGACATTGATATAGTTCTATGAGCTGAAATAAAAGCCTTATTCAGAATTCGCCAGTTTTGCATGTACTATCTCATTAAATAATTAGCAACTCAGGTGAAAAGTAGCAAAACTCTAAATAGTTGATCTTAGTGTCAACTTTTTCCCCGCTCAGGCCCATGCCCTGTGAAAATGGCCAAAATCTGAGAGTCAAAACTGAGAGAAAAAGATCAGTCCTGCCATTTATTAGGCTGGGATGATCAGACAGACAAAGTTTGTCTTTTTATTTGATTTAAATTTATCAGACAGACAAATTTAAATTTATCAGACAGACAAATAAAACCAGTCAAAGAAGTGAACAGAAAACACTGCGTCTCTTAAGTTCACACAGCGTGGTGAGGTCTGTTACATGTGAGAGCACCAAAGCAGTCCCAAAGACTTTTTTAAAAAAAATGTATGTACTTTTGTTGCATTGGTTGCTGCATGCAGGTTTTCTCTAGTTGCAGTGCACTGGCTTCTCATTGCGGTTGCTTCTCTTGCTGAGGACTGTGGGCTGTAGGGCATGTGGGCTCAGTAGTTGTTGTGCTTGGGCTTAATTATCCAGAAGATACGAGACCTTCCAGGACCAGGGATCAAACCTGTGTCCTCTGCATTGGCAGAAGGATTCTTAACCGCTGGACCGCCAGGGACGTCCTCCCAGTCTTTCAATCAATGGAAATACTGCTCTCTATGTTGTGTCCTCTGGGCCCTCTGAGCATCTCCAGGGCTGACCCTTCATCTCCATCTTTGTGTTTCATGCACCCAGGAGACCACACTCTCTTTTCAGAGGTCTGAGCACCAGTTTGATAGAGGAACCCCTCCTGAGGTCTAAGCATCAGTCCTACAAGCTTCCTCCTTTGACTCCTGGATTCTTTTGTTTCCTCCTGATTCCTTCCTGCAGTTGGGTACTGTCTGAGATAGCAACCTCTGGGAGCTGGTGATGGACAGGGAAGCCTGGCTTGCTGCAGTCCATGGGGTCACAAAGAGTTGGACACGACTGAGTGACTGAACTGAACTGAGGTACCTCTGGCAACTCCTTTTTACTCTTCAGCCTTCTAACATATGTGTAACCGGTTCCTGGTGTTCAGTTCCCTCTGTTTGCAGTTCCTTGTGTGGGTTCTGCTTTACAGCCTAGATCCTGACTGAAACAGGGACCCATGAATTTGGGGGCCAGACGGTGGGGCCTTTTTGATGTCATTTTGGGGCAAGCATCCCAAGAAAAGGGGTATGTTGACTGAAGCATGATGGAGGGATTTTTCAGCTGGGCAGAGAGGACTCAAGAGGTAACACCGGCCAAGCCTGGATTTGTACAGAGGTGTATCTAAACTCATAACCACACTTTCTCTCCAAGGGAAACAGATAAACTGCAAACCAGAAGTGATGGGACTGAGGCCTCAACAAGGAAGGATCATGTTCCTCTAAGGCCAGAAAGGAGATGGGGGGGACTTCACCAATGGTTAAGAATCTGCTTCCACTACAGGAAGCAGGAGTTTGATCCCTGGTTGGGAAACTAAGATTCCACATGCTGGGTGGTGTGGCCTGGTCAGAAATTTCAAAAAAAGAAAGAGAGTAAGAAAGAAAGAAAGAAAGGATATGGGGGTGAAATGTATGAGAGGTTAAGTAAGGAGACTCTTCTCAGGGCTGGGACGAGGGGTTCATGGAGGTGCTAATCCAGAAAGTTTTATTCTTTGCCCTTTTTCCCCCAGGTGAATAAGAAGCTATAGGTGCTTCTAAGTCTGCCTTCTGAAATTCACTTCAGTCAAATTAACTTATGTCTCAGAAATGTTTTATGTGTGACCTCAGCAGATGGTGTGTACATGTAACAAATTTACAGAACAATAACTTACCATTTGTTGACACCTACAAATGTTCTACATTACTAGAGCAGAGTGGAAGGGGTAAGCTGGGATCTGGGGTTCAGTTTTTCGAAAAGTCACTACCTACCTCGTTAGTCCTTAGGCAGGTCTAGAGTCCACTATATTTAGGGGCACCAGAAACTAGGACTTCTTCTTTTTTTTTTTTCGGCTATACCAAATGGCATGTGGGATCTTAGTTCCCCGACTAGGGATTGAACCTGCGTCCCCTGATTGGAAGCACGGAGACTTAACCCCTGAACCACCAGGGAAGTCCCCAGGTTTACCACAGTTAAGGGTGTGCAGCTCAATGCCTGTGGCTCCCAAGAGGATGGAGGTGCATCTCCAAGGGACTAAAGGAGCAGAGGGAGGTGCTTTTAGCTTAACCCTCCATGTATGGGTAGCCCAAGTTGAAATGATTCAGTGACCAGAAATGCCATATGCCTCCTGTCTCTGCCTGTGTGTGCTAAGTTGCTTCAGTTGTGCTTGACCCTATGGACTGTAGCCCACCAGACTCCTCTCTCCATGGAGTTCTCCAGAAGAGAACACTGGAGTGGGTTGCCATGCCCTCCTCCAGGGGATCTTCCTGACCCAGGGATCGAACCCTTGTCTCTTATGGGCTCCTGCATTGGCAGGCTGGATCATTACCTCTAGTGCCACCTGGGCCCACAGCAAATTTTGCCATCATAGGGCTCCCTTAGTAGGACTGCAGAGGGCAAGCTTCCTGGCCCCAGGTGATGGATTCCCTTCACTTAGAGCCGACAAGTCCAGTCCAGAGTGACAGCAGCAGGAGAATTGGGTTCTGGGGAAGTCTCTCAATCTCCCCTTCCTGAGAAACCCAGGATCTGTCATTAACCCTGCTAGAGGAGCTTGGCTTGGTATTTTCTTCTCAGGGAGCCCAGACAGGTCATATCATGCTGATGCTGTAATTTCTTCATCTAAGCCTCACGCGATCTTCTGAAAGGAGGATCCTGCTTTCATTCATGTCATAAGATTGTCACACCCCATTGAGGTAGCTGGCACTCCCTAACATGCCAGATAAATGTCCCCTGCTTTGTCATAGCCCGTCATTGCTCTCAGGACCTGCTGGAGCTACTATACAGTCCCCTGTGCTTTCTTTAAAGGTTCTTGCCAACTGAGAGCTGGAAGGTTCCTTGACTCTAGAGCTTTCTCTCTTTTCGTGTTTTAAGATTCAGTGAAGGGGTGGAGCCATGCCGGGCTAGGTGCCTCTTTCTGGGGAGCTGCTAGGATCCTGACAGATCTACTTGACTCGGGTCCCTCCTCTGTTCCCAGGCAGATGCATTTGCCAGTGGGATTGGGGAGGGCTGCTGGGAGTAGGTGATTCAGACTTCAGGGAGCTGTGGGCTATTTGAGGTCAAAAGTCATGCCTGACCTTGGAACCTCTAGGGGGAATACGGTCCCTGGCTGGATCCCTTGGAGGAGGAAAATTCTGCTTTACATGCCCTCCTTAAGGTTGCCTTGAGGTTTTGTCCCAGAAGGTGCCTCAGATCTTGGTATCAGTCCAGGCTTCCTGGCTCCCTGCCCAGAATCAGGACATTAGGAACTAGTTTCCTGGGAGGGTCTTGAAATGTCTTCTAATGCTCAGATCTCCTATCACTGTCCCCCACAGGCACTGAGACTACCCCACTATGGCATGTTTTCTGGGACACGATGGAGGAATCCATACATCAGGTGATGTTGGCATGGAGTCTGGAGGCCAGGAACATTCATGCCTGTCTCTTCTGAATACCCTAGCCTTCTCTGCCCCTTCCTGTGTACAGTCCTTACCACCCAAGGCTATCCATCTCCCATTGGAACATGAGGGTGTTGACCATTTCTTATTCACTGCTCTGGGTCCAGACACTGGCTTGGGCCAAACCCAAAGCATCAAGGAGAGTAGCTGGGCCTTGACACATGTGTACTTATGGGGATGAGAGTTTACCTTCTTAGACCAGTTATGGCCCTTCTCTTCCTCAACAGAGCCCACAGTTTCAGTGGAAAGAAAGGCTGGGTTCATGGGTCATGTGAGAGCTGCCAGTTTTAATGTGCAAACCCTGAACCATCCTTCCTGAAAGACCTGGATTAGATCATTCTCCTGGTGGTGGTTTAGTCGCTAAGTCATCTCTGACTCTTTGCAATCCCAGGGACTGTATCCCACCAGGGTCCTCTGTCCGTGGGATTCTCCAGGCAAGAATATTGGAGGGGGTTGCCATTTCCTTCTCCAGGCGATCTTCCCAGGTCTCCTACATTGCAGGTGGTTTCCTGGATTTCAGGCAGATTCTTTTTTTTTTTTTTTTTAGTGTTCAGGCACATTCTTTATCGACTGAGCCTTCCTTCCTGAAAGACCTGGATTAGATGATCTTTCTCCTAACATCTGGTAAAGCAGCCTTCATCATGTTGGGGTTTTTAAAAAATTATTCTTTTCCATTTAAACAGCAATGGATAGTCCCAGATATGTAGTAGTCTCCGACTTGAGTCAGCAGGTGTGGTTCCTTCAGGGTCAGATCCTCGTGGTAGTTCCTCGGAGCAACAATGTGGGGCCAGGTAAGTGACAGGTCATCGTGTGGCTGCTCCTTGGAGCAGCCTCACATCAGTGCGGCTGGGATGCTTGTACCATCCTTTTATTAAAGTGTGGCTTTGTAGCAGAGACATCATTTGGCTGACAAAGGTCCATATAGTCAAAGCTATGGTTTTTCCAGGAGTCATACACGGATATGAGAGTTGGACCAGAAAGAAGACTGAGCACCAAAGAAATGATACTTTTCAACTGCAGTGCTGGAGAAGACTCTTGAGAGTCCCTTGAACTACAAAAAATCAAACCAGTCAACCATAAAGGAAATCAACACTGAGTATTCATTGAAAGACTGTTGTTGCAACTGAAAGTCCAATACTTTGATGTGAAGAGCCAAGTCACTGGAAAAGACCTTGTTGCTGGGAAAGACTAAGGCAAAAGGAGAAGGGGGAAGCAGAGAATGAGATGGTTGGATGGCTTCACCAATTCGATGGATATGATATTGAGCAAACTCTGTGAGAGTGTGGAAGACAGAGGAGCCTGGTGTGCTGCAGTCCATGGGACTGCGAAGAGTCAGACACAACCTAGCAACTGAACAACAACACCTGGAGGGGGAAGAATTTCACATCTGCCCGGGAAGAGGTGTCTTGGACCATGGCAAAGAGAGCAGAGGGAGTGGAGTAGCTTTCTGGGGAGCAGGAGAGCTGCTTTCAGTGATCTGAAGGCCTGTCCTAAGGAAAAAGAGTGGCTTGTTTGCCCAACTTCCTATGTCCTAAGAGGACTAATGGGGTGGGTTGCACAGAAGGCAGATTTCAACATCAGTTAGGCAAAACTCGGTAATGAACAGAGCTTTCCAAAGATCAGAGGGGTTGCTTGGGATTGGTGCTCCTCGCCTCCAGGTGTTCAAGCAGAGGTTGTGAAAATCCCAACGGTGGGGTCTGCCTCCTCTGCCTGCACTCCATTTCCTAGAGCAGTGACTGGTGCTTGGTATGACTGAGTGAATGAATGAACGAATGAATATGAGGCTGACCACTCTGTGGGTCTGGTAGTGGGATTATACTCTTAAGGGCTCTTCCAGCCTTGCCTGTAAGATCTTGGTCTTTTGTAATTGCAAAAGGTCACTGACGCCGTAACCCCTCTTCTCTGACAGTCACTGTCACCATTATACCATGCAAGAATCCGGAGTGTCTTGAGAAAGACAAAGGGATTCCTATTTATTTGGGAATAAAGCAGCCAGAAATGTGTCTATGTTGTGAGGACGTTGGTGGAAAGCCCGAATTGCAGTTGAAGGTAAGTGACAAAGAAAAATAATGTTAGAAAAAACCCAGCTTCTTTTCTCAGAAGTTGATTTGTCAGGAAATCTAATTTTATAATTAAAAAATAAATAGTTTCCTGTTCTTAAGCATATTTATACCTGGCTCCTTTAGAGTCATGTGCATGCAATAAGCTTTTATTTTTTTAAAGCCAAACTAATTTTTATTTGTTTAGTTTTGGCTGTGCTGGGTCTTGTTTATTGCTGTGTGGGCTTTCTCTAGTTGCAGTGAGTGGAGGCTACTCTCTTGTGGTGGTGGATGGGCTTCTCACTGCAGTGGCTTCTCTTGTTGCAGAGCACGGGCTCTCTAGGTGTGTGGGCTTCAGGAGTTGTGGTGCGTGGGCTCATTAGTTGTAGCTTCTGGGTTCTAGGGCACAGGCTTGGTAGTTGTGGCATGGCTTAGTTGTTCCTCGGCATGTGGGATCTTCCCAGAACTAGTGATTGAGACTGTGTTTCCTGCATTGGCAGGAGGATTCTTTACCATGAGCCACCAAGGAAGCCCATGTTTTTCTTATTTTTAACTGCCTGATATAAAACAACTTGTTTCTGAAACTTCAGTTTACAGCAATTCAATTTAATTCAACACCATCCAATCCAAGCCAGCAAATGTGTTCATTCTAACTGGCCTCCAGCACTGTTGTAGGCATTTGAACATCATCAGTGCACAGAATGGCAAAGAGCCTTGCCTTTCTAGGGTTTACATTCTAGTGGAAGACAAGAAATGGTCCACAAGAAGCGTAATCATGGGTAAGCCTGTGACATGTTAAAGGGGGTTATGCTGTCTGGGAAAGAATGATTAGAACTAGTAAAGAGATTGGTGGCGCCAGAAACAGCTAGAGCCTGGCTTCATGGTAAATAGTACAGCAGGTATTATTGTAAAGGTAAGATTTTATTGGACAGGAAAGGAAGAAAAATGTGAGCCCAACAGAGTGTCCAGTGAGGGCAAGTTCAAGGACCGGGAGTGAGCTGGGGAAGAGGCAGAGTTCAGAGAAAGGCAGATAGTAAAAGAGCTTTCCCACTTTTGTAAAGTCTTTAACCTGTCAATCAGTTAATTCATTCAACATATGTGCTAGACTCTAGGTTCATCCACATCACTGCAAAGACCCAATTTCCTTCCCTTTTATGGCTGTGTAATATTCTGTTATATTTATCTACTACTATGTGTAAAACAGATAGCTGGTACAGCACAGGGAGCCCAGTTTGATGCTCTATGAGTACCTAGAGGGGTGGAATTGGGGGTGGGGCTGGGAGAGAGGTCCAAGAGGAAGGAGATATATGTATACATAGGGCTGATTCACTTTGTTGTACAGCAGAGACTAACAACACTGTAAAGCAACTATGCTCCAATTAAAAATATATAAAATTTTTTTAAATTAATTCAACCCAAATTATTAGAATGTTTTGAATAGAAGAGTGACATGAAAGGACATAGATTTTAAAAGGATTATTTTGGCTGCTACTTGAGAGCAGGGTGTGACGGACAAGGACAAAATTTCCCTTGGAGGCTTCAGGGTGACCCAGGTGTAATCTGAGGGTCTACTGGAGGAAGAGGGATGATGGTCAGAGTCTTGAAATACTTTAAATTAAGGCAATAGAATTTGCTGACAGAGTGGATATGGTGTGTGATGAAGTAGATGAGGACGAAACAGTACGCTTTCAGCTCTGTAGGCAAGAGCTAGATGGTTTAGACCCTGCAGGTTTTGTTAAAGGCCTTAAATTATATGATAATTATGAGAACATCATTCAAGACATTTAAGCTGGATGGTAACATGATCTTGTTTATTCAGTTATTTCAGTTTACAGTTCATTCAACTGCTCTGTGGAGAACGGGTGGTGGGGATGGAACAGGTGTGCGGGAGGATGTGAGAAGCGGCTCAATTCAACAAATATTTTGGAACTAGGCTTTACAGGTCTTGTTACTGGGTTAGATGCTGAGAGGTCAAAGAAAGCAGTTTCAAGGTTGGCTTCTTGGTTTTTGGCTGTCCACAGAGTGGGATAGATTAACTGGCAGTTATTAACTGAATAAAGGAATCTTTTGGAAGAAGTCCCCCTATTCAGGGTAGAATGTGGCCGAATTATGGGCCATTCCATTATCTCTTTGGAGATCTTGGATATAATGTACTTTACTTAGAAATACTTATCTTACCTAAATATAACAATATGTAAATATATAAATATATACACCTACAAATATCTTTCTGTATACAATATGGAAGATTTTTTCTGATTATTCTATATTCCTTTGTTCCTTTGAGTGCAAGTCCTTTGAGTTTTTAGACCCTCTTGTGCCTTTTTCATGGCTTTGACCTTTCTCATATGTTTGACAATCAAAAACCTATACACCCCCACCTGGTAGTCCTTTGCCAGAACAGTGGTTCTTACAGGAGGGGGTCTCTCATGCATGCAGCTTGGGTGAGAGAGGACCTTGGCTTCCTGCTGCAAATTTGCATCTCCTTCCTTTTCCTCGGGGAAGAGGGGGTCTTCTCAGCCTCTAATGTGAGGAGAGTTCCAATTTGTAATTCAAGCGTGGCCACTTATCCGTGAACCTGTGCCTTGTGTCAACTTCCATGCCCCCTCTGGATTTGAGGGTGAAGGCTGGGAAGGTGAGATTTTGGGTGTGCCCACTCTGCTGTTCCTTTGCAATGTTTTTCCTAGGCTTGCTCTAATATATGGATAGGGTTGCTCAAACATTGGAACATTTATAGGTTGTGTGCAAGGAACCTTGAACTGCAGGGCTTTCAAGGTGGCTCAGTGGTAAAGAATCTGCCTCTCAATACAAGAGACGAGGGTTCAAGCCCTGGGTTGGGAAGATCCCCTGGAGAAGGAAATGGCAACCCCCTCCAGTAATCTTGCCTGGAGAATCCCATGGACAGAGGAGCCTGGCAGTCTACAGTCTGTGGGATCTTCAAAGAGTCGGACATGACTTAGCAACTAAACAACAACAACCTTGAACTACTCAAACAGCCTCTGTTTCTCCTTCTGGCATTTTCTGTCCCGTTTCAGAACCAGAAGATAATGGATCTGTACAACCAAGCCAAGCCTGTGAAGCCATTCCTTTTCTACCACAAAAAGACAGGCAATACCTCCACATTTGAGTCTGTGGCCTTTCCCGGATGGTTCATTGCCTCTTCTGAGACAAACCAGCCCATCTTTCTCACTTCTGAGCTGGGGAACATATACAATACTGCCTTCCAATTAGATTTCAAGGTTTGAACTCAACCTAGAGGTGGCAACTTGGTCTTATCATTTCTAGCACTCAGTGTCTTTGTTTGTATTATCTCTGTGTCATTTTCATCAGTGCTTAGAGGTGGGCTTGAGCCCGTTCTCATCTTATTTTATAAATGGAGAAGAAGCAATGACTCTATGGAAACCAAGGAATAGAATGTGGGCTCAGAAGCAAAGGAGGTGGGTGGTGTGTGGCTCTCCTTTTCAGCTGCAATGGTCCATCCTTCAAGCCATCTGTACAAACATATCGGGACCCTAAAACAGTAGGACTCTCTCCTGGGTGTGGTTATGAAGAAGCCTCAGAGCTCATGAGTCTTACCCAAGATATTGGGACTAGCTTGGAGCTGATCTTTCTATTTTGCTTTGTTTCCTGATGGTATTACATTTCCCATAATCTCTATATCTTTCCAGTACTTTGCAAGGGTTAATGCATCATTTTAAGGGTTAGAGTCTTGTAAAAGAAAATAATTCTTAACGAAAGTGAATTATTTTTGTCTAATTCTAATGTGTTACCATAAAGCCAGGGCTTCCCTGGTGGCTCAGAGTAGAATCCACCTGCAGTGCAGGAGCCTCAGGAGACATGGGTTTGATCCCTGGGTTGGGAAGATCCCCTGGAGGAGGGCATAGCAACCCACTCCAGTATTCTTGCTTGGAGAATCCCATGGACAGAGGAACCTGGCAGGCTACAGTTAAAGAGTCAGACATGACTGAAGCGACTTAGCACACATGCACTCACCAGAAAGCCAAATATAAACTCTAGGTTTTTTATACAATAAGAAAGCTAAAACAGATATAAAATGAAATAGGAAACAAGGAGCAAGCTGAAATTAGCAAGAGTAATTAAATGAAGACACCACAGTGGGTCAGCCTGGGGCTTAGCTGAAGGGAGCAGGGTCCTTATCAATGGTGATAGGTTGGGTGGTGGGGGTTTTCATGTAAAAAGGCACTACCATTTACTATTTTCTGTGGAATCTCATGCCTTGCTTTCTTTTCTTTTTAGGAATTCTCACCATCTAACAACTCCCTCTAGAAACTGCAGTAAAAGGTGCCTTTTGGGGGAATGGAGAGCCTAAATTCTTCACCAGCCGTGCTTCAGATGTTACATTGTGATGAAATGAAACAACTGATTTAGGGTATAATTGTAAAAAGATGTAGCTCAGATCTGGTTCTGCATATCGTAGATTTCTTATTCTGACTCTGATACTACAAATGCAGAAAACGATGTTTGCTTAAATGCAGTCCACACGATAACAACAGTAATGAATTTTTTAAAATGAAACTTTCATTAAAGTAGTGGACAATCACACCACTTACTCTACTAGGCAGGCTAGTAAGCAGTCAATAAGCACTGACATAACACAGTGTCTCTTGATTCTTAAAAGTTTTCTTCTTCAGTGAAATACTTTTTCAGCATGCAGTTTTATAAAAGCCGCCATTAATGTGGACACAAAGATGATTAGTTCTGGAATATCAAATAGAAGAATTACTCATTGGATATTTAGTACTACACTTACTGCTAATAAATGGTGACATGTTGTTACATCTGCCAATTTGCATCATTACATTGTCAATTGATACATGTGACAGTTGGGGTCTGATGACACATTCCCTTGCAACATGATTATGATTCTGAGTGCCATGGCATAGCCATGGCATAGCCAGTCCTACCAGGGGCTGTGTGATGATTCAGTTTCCTCATCTCCTTTCTCTACCGTGTTCATGCGGGCACTATGATACCTTTGTCAACTGGCATGTACAAGAGCTCATGCAAAACTCTAATAAGGTGATGCTTTGTGGCTGGGCTCAGGTGTAAGGGGGTCATTCTGGTCACCCATAAGAGATTCTGATAACATATTTAGAACATACTCAGAATGAAAAAATGGGGCTTCTCTGGTGGCTCAAATGGTAAAGAATCTGCCTGCAATGCAGGAGACATGGGTTTGATCCCTGGGTCCAGAAGATCCCCTGGAGAAGGGAATGGCTACCCACTCCAGGATTCTTGCCTGGGAAATCCCATGGACAGAGGAGCCTGGATGACTACAGTCCATGCGGTTGCAGAGTCAGACACGACTGAACAACTAACACTTTCACTCTCAAAATGCAAACATAGGGAATTTCTCCAAGATCCAGTGGTTAAGACTTGGTGCTTTCATTGCCTTGGGCTCGTGTTCAATCCCTGGACAGAGAACTAAGGTCCCACAAGCCAAGCAGCATGGCCAAAAACAAACAAACAAACAAAGCAAAACCAAAAAAAAACAAACAAAAATGAAAAACACAATAATCTCATCTTGTGGAACCCAGAGAACAGCCTTCCATGGACCCCCAGCTTACCCATCAATTTTGAGAAATACCACACATGATCTGGCACAGTGGAAGAAATCAGAGAAGGTTCTTGTGAGCAGCAGCACTCTCATTTTCAGCTCATTACCTGGTGCACATCTGACTTTCACGTGTTTGCTGTGTCTAGTGCTCTTGCACTTGAATACCATATGCTCCAGGCCAAGATTCATTGAAGCATTTGGTTCCTTTGGATCTTTAGCAACTAGATACTACAGAAAACCTTGATGCCCTGGGAGACGGGTTTCTGGCTTCCAGTGGGGGGAGGGGATCAAGAACTTTGCCACCAAAATCACAAGTCCAGAGAAAACAGTTGAGTGGAATGTTTTCCTGTCAAGCTGCTTTGGGGCTTACATCATCTGGCTCCAGAATCGCTGAAGGGCAAAGATGGTTTCCTGAAGACACTGTCCCCAGCATTAACAATTGGCCATGAGGACTAAAGATGCCTCCCCAAGACCCTGAGACCAGGGGTTTTAATGAATAATTCTTCATGTCAATAAAACATCAGTTTGCGTTTCTCACACTTGAGGAGATGGTTGGATGGCATCACCAACTTGATGGATGTGAGTTTGAGCAAGCTTCGGGAGTTGGTGATGGACAGGGAAGCCTGGCGTGCTGCAGTCCATGGGGTCACAAAGAACTGGACACGACTGAGTGAACTGAACTGATGATGTGATATCACTTACATGTCAAATCTAAAGAAATGATACAAATGAACTTATTTACAAAACAGAAAAAGACTCATAGAGAAAACAAGCTTATGGTTACCAAAGGGAAAATAGAGAACGGTAAGTTGGAAATTTGAGTTAATAAATACACCCTTCTATATATAAAATAGATAATAAGAACCTACTGTATACACAGGAAACTGTATTCAATATTTGGTAATAATTTTAATGGAAAAAATTCTGGAAAACAATATATATATATGTATGTACGTGAATCACTTTCCTATATACGTGAAACATAGTAAATCAACTCTACTTCAATTAAAAATAATAGGCACACAATAGTTTTTTGCTCCCCCTCCCCAGGAATTGTATAGTTTTTCTTAGTGACATCATCTCCTTTAGCTTTTTCATTTTATGAATGAGGAAAGGGAGGTGCACAGTGTGGCAGTGACTTACTGAGGTGGCATTGACATTGATTATTTGAACTGGAAGTCATGATAGCCTTGATTTGGGGTCTTTCAATTTCTGTTTCCTGGAGTTGGGATATTATGAATCACGGTGTGAGAAATCGGCAACAATTATCAACAGCAATCTTGTTGTTGGGACTTTCTTCCCACGGTGTGAGAAATCAACAACAATCAGCGCCTTGGGAGCCTCCTCACTTCCATCGCCGGGCTGTTCTCATCTAGCATGGTGTCAGTGGATGACCCACCCCAGGCGGAGCATTCCTGGCACCTAGGCATCATTATGAAACGACTTAAGTGCTGACCTGTATTGTGCAGTCGTATCTCACTTGTATCTCAGTTGTATCTCACTGAGTATCTCACTCAGTTGTAAGCAACGTCAGAATCACCTGGGGTGTAAACTAAAAGCTCGGGTGTTTGAGCAAAATGTAGACCTAGTAAGTCAAACCCGGGCTTCCTTGGTGGCTCAGCGATAAAGAATTCGTGTGCAATGCAGGAGACTCGGATTCCATCCCCGGGTCAGGAAGATCGCTTGGAGGAGGAAATGGCAACCTACTCCAGCCTGGAAAATCCCATGGACAGAGGAGCCTGGTGGGCTAGAGTCCATGCAGTCACAAAAGAGTCAGACATGACTTAGCAACTAAACAAGAACGACAAAGTTAAACCCACTCCTATCAAAATTCTAACTGTCCAGGTTTAGAGCAGGGCCTTAGATGAAAGAGATGTATGTGGCAAGGTATGGAGACAGAGCATGGACCTTCCAGGTTCCCTGAGCATGCCACTAACTCCAGATCTTTGACATGTTCACCAGTCTAGAATTTCTCCAAACCCCATCTTTTTGGGGTTTTATGCAGGCTTCACTACATAGATATGTTTGATTAAATCATTGGCCATTAGCAATTGTTTCAACCTCCAGCCCGTCCCCTGTCCCTGGAGGTCAGAAGTTGGTGGCAATGAAAGTTCCAACCCTCT
The DNA here is from genome assembly GCF_055505025.1 of Bos grunniens. Lineage (NCBI taxonomy): Eukaryota > Metazoa > Chordata > Mammalia > Artiodactyla > Bovidae > Bos > Bos grunniens. The sequence goes on along the minus strand of NC_141175.1, from coordinate 61,086,065 downwards.
AATCCAATGGTTGGTTTCCCAGCAACCTGCAAAAGTCACCTCATAACATAACAAAAGACAACTTTATTGCTATCAACACCTAGGACATTTCAAGGGTTTTAGGAGCTCTGTGCCAGAAATGGGGACAGAGATTAAACATGTATTTCTTTTTTAAATATTTATTTTATTTTGGCTGTGCTGGGTCTTCGTTGCTGCGCTTGGACTTTCTTTAGTTGCGGCAAGCTAGGGCTACTCTCTAGTTGTGGCTCTCCGGTTCCTCACTGTGAAGGCTTTTCTTGTTGCAGAGCACAGGCGCTAGGACCATGAGCTTCAGTAGCTGCAGCGCACGGGCTCAGTAGTTGTGACTCGCAGGCCAAGTTGCCTGAGGCATGCACAGTCTTCCCAGACTAGGGATTGAACCTGTGTCCCCTGCATTAACAGGCCCATTCTTAACCACAGGACAGCCAGAGAAGTCTGAATACGTATTTCTTAATTCAGATCACAATACATGTGCCATACTGGCTGATCTGTGTCTTGAAGATGTAAAATAATATTTAGCTGAATACATTAGATTAGAGGCAAGTTTCCATGTATGGGCTTTTCCCTTATCACTCGGAAACCTCCCTCGGTCATAAGGGTTGGTAACAAAATCTCATTCCCAGCGTACAGGGAAGAGGCACATGCCATCTGCAGGGGTTGGGAGTGGAGTGGGAGGGGAGTGGGGAGAACAGAAAAGCCAGCTCTCGGCATTGCAGTGGTGAACCACTCCCTCCTGATACCTCATGTGAGCCAGCTCATGAGCTGGTCATCACTATTGGTGTGACCACTTCCTAGGAGCTGGTGGGGCCTGGAAAAACCCTGGCCACATGAGGAGAAAATTTTGTTTTGGGAATTAGAAAGATCAGAGCTAAGAGGATTGGTGACAAATTTTATTTTTTTTATGTGAAAACTCAGGCTGTGTTCATGGTCTTTTAAAAACAATGTTTTCCAACAATATGATTTAATAATGAAAAAGAGTCATCATTTTTAAAAATTAGATTTTAATTTTAAAAGATATTATTCAAATTTAATAAAATATTTCACTACTGAACAAAAACTTTGCATTTAACAAATAAAAATATTGCATCTTGCCAAAAAAAAAAGATGTTTCCAAAAACAGAATCACAACATAGAGAACAGACATCTCAAGGGAAACAGGGAATTGGGGAAGGATGGAGGAGGTTGGGATTAGCAGATGCAAGCTATTATATATAGGATGGGTAAACAGCAAGGTCCTATTGTATAGCACAGAGAACTATATTCAGTATTCTGTGATAAATCATAATGAAAAGGAATATTAAAAAGAATACACACATGCACACAAAGTTCCCTACATACAAATGAGTTCCATTCCCAGAGTGTGCTCCTGAGTCCAATTTGTAACTCCAACAAAGTTGGCCTAAGTACCCAACTAATACAAAGAGTTAAATATTGTAATACTGTAATACATTTATAATACTCTTCACACAAATAATACATAAAAAACAAACACAAAAAATGATGAAAACATATTTAATCCTATAGTATGGTACCTTGAAGAGTACAGTAGTACAGTATACCAGCTGGCACACAGGGGCTGGCATCCAGCGAACAGGCAAGAAGTGTTACTGACTGGAGGAGGGAGCTGGTAGAGCTGAAGGATCATCAGCAAGAAGAGGTGGAGGGCCAGGTGCAGTTTCACTCATGCCTGATGTTGATGGCACAGGTTCTGGTTCCTTGCTGGATTCAGTTCTATCTGCACTCTTGAAAAAATGATCCAGTGATATCTGGATAGTAGCACATTTGCATCTCTGAAAGTTTGCAACTTGAAGGTTCATATGTAGGGGACTTACTGTGTTTGTGTGTATTTGTTGTTGTTTAGTCGCTAAGTTGCATCCAACTCTTTTGCGACCCCATGGACTGTAGCCCACCAGGCTCCTCTGTCCATGGGATTTTCCAGTCAAGAATACTAGAGCAGGTTGTCATGGCTGCCATTTCCTTCTCCAAGGGATCTTCCCAGCCAGGGGTTGAACTCGCAGTTCCTGCATTAGCAGGCAGATTCTTTACTGCTGAGCCATCAGGGAAGCCCCATGAGTGTATATGTATATATGTAGATCTCTCTCTCTCTGAAACCTTTGCTGTACAGCAGAAATGAATGCATCATTGTCAGTCAACTATATGTGGATAAATACATTTTTTAAAAATGTTTCAAATATATCATTGGTTGTCTAACTCTTAACATTTGAATTTAAAATAATTTTCCTTTGTCACCGGTGCTGTTTCTGTTTCAAGCAAATCATGATTGTTCATTTTGCCAGTGGGCTGGAGGCCATAGGATGGGGAGGTGGCCCTTCTTGTTCCCCACTGGGCAGATGTACCATTGGTCTGCCTGTACACCCTCACCTTGAGGTTGTCCAGATTAACACCCAAGTCTATAGAGAGGGACTAAATGCTTTCATTCGCCACTGATTCATACTTTGGAATTGTAATATCTAAATATCTATACTTAAAATTTTCATAAATGATTTTATTTTTTCTCTTTGTAAAAGTTTGATGAAAACATTATTGGCTTTCCTATATGACTGAATTTATTTTTTATCTTTTTTTTTTTTACTGATATCTGATTTATTTCTACCTTTTAATTAATATTTTAGCTTTTTTCTTTTGTTTCACACATGAGTTTAAAAATGCTACGTATAGCTGTTAAGAAATTGTTATGAGAGTTTAAAGAAGGAGTGAAATTATGGTTAACAATAAATGATAACTATCATTGTATAATTATTTCCAGAAAATTAAGGAAATCTCTTTCTATTTTAACATAAATATTGAGTTATATTGAGGGAATATTTACAACAAATATATTCAAGAAATAAATAAAAGGGACCAACATGAACTCAGCCCTCAGCTGAAGAAACAGAAGACATTAAGAATACCCATGTGTTCATTCACCATCCCATCGCCTTCTCATCCTTCCATTGGATGTAACTGTTGTCCTGAATGTGATGGCTATTATTCACTTGCATTTTGTTATAGATTTACCACATATGTATATGCCCTAAACAGATGTTGGGTTTCCCTGGTGGCTCAGCGATAAAGAACCCACCTGCCAATGTAGGAGACACGAGTTCAATCCCTGGTTTGGAAAGATCCCTTGGAGAAGGAAACGGCAACCCACGCCAGTGTTCTTGCCTGGAAAATCCCATGGACAGAGGAGCCTGGTGGGCTACAGTCCAGGGCATCACAAAGAGTCAGACATGACTTAGCAACTAAATGGCAACAAAAATAGATGTTATTTAGTTTTGCATGCTTCTAGACTTCATATAAGTGAAATCATATTGCTTATACCCTTGTACAGCTTGCCTCATGTTCCTGAGATTCATTTGTGGTTCTGTCATGTTAGTTTGGGGGCTCTGAAGAGAAGACCCTGAGGTGAAATAGATGTCAATAAATTTATTGGGAGAAACGCACATGAAAGATATGGGGGGAGGGATTGGGGCAGTCAGGCAGAGCATTCAAATCATTTGTTTTTTTAAAATTATATATATATTTATTTTTTGGTTGTGCCATGAGGGATTTGGGATCTTAGCTACCCAACCAGGGATTGAACCCATGACTCCTGAGTTGAAAGATCAGAGTCCTAACCACTGAACTACCGGGGAAGTCCCTGAGCCTTCAAATCATCATGCAAAACTGACACCAGTGATTGAAAAGAGGGAAGAAAGAGTGAGAGGAAGAGCATGCAGTACAGGTGTGAGAACTCAGAGAAAGTCATGATCAGACTTATGAGGAGATGCACAGCAAAAGTTACCTGTAACAGCTTCTGTGTCCTGATGGAGTCCTGGCTCTGGTCCCCCTGCTGTTCTGTCATTGGCTGGGAGTGTCTCAGGGAGAGTAGCCTTGGCAGGAATATCACAGTGGATCCAGAGGTGTGGCACCTAAGGCCATCTGCTTATTATTCTCCTTGTGACAGGGTTTCTTAAAAGGAGATCTGAGAGACACATCTCTGTGGCCACAGCACTTCACCATTGTGCTGCATGAATCTCCTCCTCTCCACATGTTTGGGAGCAGATCCACTCCGATTCCCTTTTTCCTAAGGGGAACTTGGAAGCAGTATTATAAATGGATGGACTACTGCACCTGTTTTTGCAACTGGTTCCAGTGACTGGTTTCTACTGTCTTTCTTCTCCACTATCTATTCTGGATTCCCCTTATCCTCAGTGATTGCCTTGGCAGGTTTTAGTGGCTTTCCTGGTGATCTAACCAAAGATCTCATCCATGAGAAGTCTGACCATTTAGTTATCATGTTCTTGTGATTGTTTAGTCACTAAGTGTGCCTTTTTGACTGCATGGACTGTCAGGCTTCCATGTCCTTCACTATCTCCCAGAGTCTGCTCAAACTCTTGTCCATTGAGTTGGTGATGCCATCCAACCATTCTCATCCTCTGTTGCCCTCTTATCCTCCTTCCCTCAATCTTTCCCAGCATCAGGGTCTTTTCCAATGAGTCAGCTCTTCACCTCAGTTGGCCAAAGTATTGGAGATTCAGCTTCAGCATAAGTCCTTCCAGTGAATATTCAGGGTTGATGTCCTTTAGGATTAACTGATTTTATCTCCCTGCTGTCCAAGGGACTCTCAAGAGTCTTCTCCAGCACCACAATTCAAAAGCATTAACTCTTGGGCACAGCCTTCTTTATGGTCCAACTTAGGTGTTCTTACATGTACTTATTCACAGTTACAATTAGGCAAAGGGATACCAAGAGGTAACCAAGCAGATCACCTGAGTTCCTTTTGTATTGTTATAGTTTAGTCACTAGGTCACGTCCAAATCTTGCGACCCCATGGACTGTAGCCCACCAGACTCCTCTGTCCAGGTAATTTTCCAGGCAAGAATACTGGAAAGGGTTTCCATTTCCAGTATCCTCCAGGGGATCTCCCCAATACAAGAATCAAACCTACATCTTTTGCATTGCAGGAGGATTCTTTACCGCTGAATCCCCAGGGAAGCCCTCCTTGGATATTACACAAGGAATATTACAGTGTATTTCTCCCTGTCTTCATGTGTAAAGGAAACTCTACCTCCTCCTTCATAGGCTGAATCCTGAAGGATGACTTCCATCCTCCAAGAGTACTGCCACTGAGAGGTACTTCAGTTGTATCTCCAATATGCCACCCAAAGCTCCATTAAGTTGACTACTTCTGGATGGACCAGTGGATCCAGGGAAGTAGTAGAGTTGGCTCATACTGGCTAGAAAAGGGCAAATGTTACATCTTCAGATTTTGAAAACCAGTTGGTAACTTTAAATTGCCCAAGTTGGGAATATCTACATCATAGATACTGATAACCACTACCAGTTTTGTCTTATGTTCTGTTTGTTTATGTTCTAGGAAGAAAAGAGTTAAAAATTTACCAGCATACTATTGAGTGGATTCAATGGTCATGGGCCTCTTTTAGCCCCTCATTCAATATAAAATGAACTCTATGCTTGGATGCTATCTTGTGTGGGATTCCATGCCTGTAGATCAGTCATCCCATAATAGTGGTGATTGAGGCTCTGAAGGCAGAAATGGTATATACATCAATCCCTCTGAGGGCACACTGTTGCCCTTCCAAGAGGGAAAAGATCTGACATGTCAGGAACTTGCCACCATGAGATTAGTTAGACTCCTTGAAGAATACTGCCACATCAGGGGCTCAGTATTAGTCTCTGTTGCTAGTAAGTTGCACAGTCATCCTTGGTAAGTGGAAATGCCTTCTATTGGGCCCTAGAGTGTTCTTTTCTCCTGTTGTCCGTCTTTGGTTTTGGTGTCATTATGATGCTAGTCTCATAAAGTGAGTTTAGGCCATCTTCAATTTTTTGGAAGAGTCTGAGAAGCTAATTATTTAAATGTTTAGTAGAATTCACCATCTGATCCTGGGCTTTTCTTTTTTGGAAAGTTTTTGATTACTGATTCTCCTTACTCATTTTTGGTCTGCCCAGATTTTCTTTCTTCATGATACTGTCTTGGTAAGTTGCATATTTCTAGGTATTTCTTCTAGGTTGTTATATTTGTTGGTATATAGTGGTCTCTTATGATCTTTTGTACTTAATGTAAGTTGTAATGTCTTTTCTTTCATATCTGACTTGATTTGAGTCTTCTCTCTTTTTTCCTTAACTAGTCTAGCTGAAGATTTGCCTATTATGCTTATCTTTTCAAAAAACAAAGTCTTAGTTTCATTGATCTTTTCTTTGTGTGTTTGATTTCTATTTCATTTACTTCTTCTCTGATCTTTGTAATTTCCTTTCTTCTGTGAACACTGAACTTAGTTTACTCTTCTTTTCTGTTCTTGAGATATAAAGTTAGGCTGTTTATTTAAAACCTTTCTCTTTCCTTAATGTGTTTATTATTATAAACTTTCCCCTTAGCACTGCTTTTATTGCATCCCATAAGTTTTGTTTTACTGCATTTTCATTTTTGTTTGGTTCAAGTTATTTTAAAATTTCTCCTTTGGGCTTTTTCTTTGACATATTAGTTATTCAAGTACATGTTGTTTAATTTTCACATATTTGTTTATTTTTCAGTTTTCCTCCTGTTATTGATTACTAGTTTCTTTATTTTTATTTATTTCTTGGCTGCACCATTTGCCCATGGGATCTTATTTCCCTAACCAGGGATCAAACCCACAATCCCTGCAGTGGAAGCTTGGAGTCTTAACCATTGGACCACCAGGGAGGTCCCTCTTCATATATTTTCTTGTTGCTAGTTACTGCTTTTTCTTTTCTTAAAGAAGTTTCTTAACATTTCTTTAGACTCTTTTGTGACCCCATGGACTGTAGCCCACCAGGTTCCTCTGTCCATGGATTTCCCAGACAAGAATACTGGAGTGAATAGCCATTTCCTTCTCCAGGGGATCTTCCCAACCCAGGGATCAAACCCACATCTCCTGCATTGGCAGGCAGATTCTTTACAACTAAGCCATTAGTGGTGATGAACTCTTTTATCTTTTGCTTTTCTGGTAGTCTCTTAATCTTTTAATCTTAAGAAGATTAATCTCTTAATCTTCAATTCTGAATCATAACTTTGCCAGGTAGAGTACTCTTGGTTGGAAGTTTTATTCCTTTCAGTACTTTGAATATATCACACCACTCCTTTCTGGCCTGCAAAGTTTCTGCTGAGAAGTCAGTTGATAGTTTTATGAGAATTCCCTTGTATGTAACAAGTTGTTTTTCTCTTGCTGTTTTTAAGATGACCTGTTTAACTTTTGACATTTTAATTATTACATGTCTTGGTGTGGGTCTCCTTGGGTTAAACTTGTTTAGAAGTCTCTGCGCTACTGGCAACCCACTCCAGTGTTCTTGCCTGGAGAATCCCAGGGACGGGGGAGCCTGGTGGGCTGCCGTCTCTGGGGTCGCACAGAGTCGGACACGACTGAAGCGACTTAGCAGCAGCAGCAGCAGCAGCAGCCGTACATATACGTGTATCCACTCTCCCCCAAACCCTGCTCCCATCCAGGCTGGTACATAACATTGAGCAGAATTCCCTGTACTATACAATATGTCTTTGTTGGTTATCCATTTTAAACATAGCAGTGTGTACATGTCCATCCCTAACTCCCTAATTATCCATTCTCCTGGCAAACATAAGTTCATTTTCTAAGTCAAAAGCTTTTTTTTTTTTTTTTTATTGTTTTTTGACACCAAAGGGAATGGACTGCAATCACTTCATGCTCTGTGTAGCCTCACACCTCCACATCATTCAAAACAGGAGGTGGGTGCTTCCTGAGCACTTGGAGTACATTACTTATCATGAAGCCGAATGAAAGAAACAATATCCCAAGTCGTATTAGGAAGAAAGCTTCCTTTTACAAACTTCAAGGAATCCCAACTCTGGTTGGCTACAAGTCTAGTTAAAACAGAGCGGTCCATATGCCTCCCTGTTCCTGCCTTCCTCTTTTTTTTTGCTATGATAGAGATGTCATGTCTAAGGATAGCTCAGAAAATAATGTAATTCCTTGTTCAAAGTCAGAGCATTCTAGTTTAACTTCACTGAAAACTTTCTGGTCCTAATGCTCTAGTTACATCAGAATAAAAACAGAATCTGCTTAGAGTGATACAAGTGTGGGGGAGTAATTTTTCTTCTTTAAATTTAACACTGGAAGCACAGTACACTCTGTTAGATATTTTTCTAGTCACTCTCCTGAGTGACTTGACTCATAATTCCATCCCTGCCTGTGTCTTTGAAATGCAACTGATACCCTGACAGACAGTATTCTGAAAGTCCAGGCGATTTTGCTGGGGTGGGGGGTGGGTTATCTTGTTCCCTGTGTATCCCTGTCATCTGAATTGAAAGAATATTTTTTTAAAGTTCCAAATTTAAAAAAAATTAAAGTTTCAAGGTTTATCCATGCAACCGCCATAGGTTCTAACCAATTCACATGCCAAATTTTGAAGGGCGATCCCATTTTATATATAAGGATTCCATCCTTATAGTCAAAGAGATGTCTTTGCTTAAACTGCTTCTCTCACCCAAACCAAGAAAACGCCAAGAAAACATTTAGTAAGTTGTAACTCAACTCTTCAGAGAAGGCAATGGTACCCCACTCCAGTACTCTTGCCTGGAAAAGCCCATGGACGGAGGAACCTGGTAGGCTGCAGTCCATGGGGTCGCAAAGAGTCAGAGACGACTGAGCGACTTCACTTTCACTTTCACTTGCGCTACCTCATCGTGGATGGCCGTTTCCTTCCCCAGGTTAGAGGTTTTCAGACATTATTTCTTCAAATAGGTTTTCTGCCCCTTTTACTCTTTCTTCTTCTGTGTGTGCTTCGTCATGTCCAACTCTTTGTGACCCCATGGATTGTAGCCCACCAGGTTCCTCTGTCCATGGGATGTTCCAGGCAAGAATACTGAAGTGGATTGCCATTTTCTACTCCAAGGGATCTTCCTGACCCAAGGATTGAACCTGAGTCTCTTGTGTCTTCTGCATTGGCAGGCAGGTTCTTTACCAGCTGAGCCACCTGGAGAGCCCTTTCTTCTTCTGGTACCACTACAATATGGATGGTGTTCTGTTTGTTGTTGTTCAATAAGTCCCTTAAGCTATATTCACTTTTAAAAATTCTTTTAGCTGCTCTGTTTGGGTGATTTCTACTACCTCTCTTTGAGGTCACTGATTCATTCATCTACTTCATATAGTTTGCTGTTCAACCCTGCTAGTGTTTTTTTTTTTTTTTTTTCAGTTCAGCTATTATATTTTTCAGGTCTGTGACCTCTATTTCATACTGTCTTATATTTTTGGTCTCTGTCTTACAGTTCTCACTGTGTTCATCCATTCTTCTCTTTTTTTGTAAGCATCTTTATGACCATTACTTTGAACTCTTTATCAGGTAGATTACTTATCTCTATTTCACTAGGGTCTTTCTCTGAGGTTTTATCTTGTTTTTTCCTTTGGAATATATTCCTCTGTCTCCCCATTCTGCTTGATGCTCTGTGTTTGTTTCTACGTCTTAAGTAAAACAGCGATCTCTCCAAGTCTTAAAGGAGTGGCCTTGTGCAAAAATGACTCATGGGGCCCAGTTGGACTATTTCCCTGGCCACCAGAGCTAGGCAGTCAAGGGACATCTCTATGTGGGCTGAGTGTAATTTCTAGCATTAGTAGGGCCACAGCCGTGGCATGGTGGGATCAGGTGTGCCTACTGGCTTAACAGGGAAAGAGGGAGTGCCAAAATAGTGCCCACCAGTGCTGATACTAGCAAGGCCAAAAGAGAACTCAAATATGATGCCTGTCAGTGCTTCCATCCCCAGAGAGTCTCAGCAAGTTTCTGCATCTCCAGAAGTCCCCCCAAGTCTAGCAAGTCAATCTCCTCTACACGTGGTCCAGGCACCCTTCAAACTGCCACTCCTGTGTGAGTTCCCAGGGCAAGTGAGTCAGTGCATGAGCCCTTTAAGAGCAGTCTCTCCATTCTCTACAGCTCTATGGACATAAACCACGTTTGTTTTCATAGACAGAGACTTTGTGGGCTTGTCTCTTTGGCATAGGTCCCCAGGGTTTTGAATGCTTTATGTGGAGCATAAACATCTTGCTCTTCAGGTCAAAGTTCCATATTCTTTTCAGATATCTCCCTCACTTATGGGTTGCCATGTCTCGGATGTGGTATTTGGTGAGACCAAGTCTCTGCTTCTTCTACCCATCTCAATGTGGCCTTTTAAATTTGTTGTAGATGCAAGTTCAGCTAGTTTTGTAGATTTAGTGTGTCCTTGTGATGTGAGTTCAGGATCTTTGTTCATCGCCATTTTGAAGTGGAAGCTTTCTTTTCTATTTTTAAGTTTTATTTATTCTATTTTTGGCTGTGTTGGGTCTTTGTTGCAGCACGGGTTTTTCTCTAGTTGTGGATAGTGGGAGCTGGTCTCTGTTGCAGTGTGCGGGCTTCTCATCCTGGTAGCTTCCCTTGTGGAGCATGAACCCAATAATTGTGGTGCCCAGGCTTAGTTGCTACATGACATATGGGATGCTCCCGGATCAGGGATCAAATCTGTCCATGTCTCCTGCCTTGGCAGGGAGATTTTTACCACTGAGCTACCAGGGAATCCCTCTCTTTTCTATTCTTAATTATTTTTTTTTTCCTGTTTTTCTCCTCTAACTGAATAATTTCAAATGACCTGTCTTCTGTTGCTCTAATTCTTTTTGTGTTAAATCCAGTCTGTTGTTGAAGCTGTCTGTGGAATTCATCAGCTTGGTCATTGCAGAGTTGAAGAGTCCTTCAACTCCAGGATTTCTGTTTGTTTTTATTTAATGATTTCTGTTTCTTTGTTGGGCTCATTTTTTTAAGTTTTCAATTTTTAATTTAATTTAATATCCAGTATGACTTGTGAGATATTAGTTCCCTGATCAGGGATCAAACACAGGCTCTTGGCAGTGAAAGCAGGGAGTCCTAACCACTGGACTGCTAAGGAATGCCCTAAACTAATTTTTTTTTTTTTGCATTATGCTTCTAATTTTATTTTGTTTTCTCTGTGTTCTTCTGTGTTCTTTTGTTCTTCTCTGTGTTCTGTAGTTCACTGAATTTCTTAAGAGTTCTATTCAGAATTATTTGTCAGTCCATTTATCTCCTTTTCTTTAGGGTCAATTATTGAAGCTTCTGTGGTGGCTCAGAGGATGAAGAATCTGTCTGCAGCACAGGAGATCTGGGTTCGGTCCCTGCGTCAGGAAGATATCCTGGAGAAGGGAATGGCAACCCACTTCAGTGTTCTTGCCTGGAGAAGCCCATGGGCAGTTAGCTTGGTAGGCTACAGTCCATGGGGTTGCAGAGTTGGACACAACTGAGCAACTACTACTAAACTACTATGGAGCTTTATTAGTTTCCTTTGGTGGTGTCATGTTTCCTTGAATCTTGTGATCTTTGTGGCCTTCGTTGTCTGTGCATTTAAGAAAGTAGTTGCCTCTTCCAGTCTTTACAGTCTGGCTTCAGAGGGGAAAGCCCTTCACCAGTCAGCCTGTCCAGAGATTCTGAGTAAGGCATCTGGTGGTGTCCATGGGTGTTTGCTGCTGGAGTTCTCAGACAGGCAGGTGGTACTTGGGTCAGCAGGTGACCATACCGGGTGCTTGGATCCACAGGGTAAATCCTTGCAATGAACTACCCTTGCGTCTGAGTTCACTGGGGTTGACCAGGTGCCTGAGTCTGTGATGGTAAGCCTGGGACCTGAGTCTGTGTGGGTGGGTCTGGATCCTGGGTCTGTGCCAGCCAGTCAGGTCCTGGGGACGATTGGGATGGGTCTGGCATCTGGGTCCACAGGAGCTGTCCTGGTAGTGGGGCAGGCCTGGAGTCTGGGTTCACAGGAGCCTGGAAGCTGGGTTTACCTAGCATTTGGGTGAACCTGACAACTAGGGCTGTAGGAGTCAGCCTATAGTCTATAGTTCAGGGCTCATGGGGCCAACCTGGAGGTTGAATCCAAGGGACAAGTCTGGAGGTTGGGACCATGGGATTCAATCTGAAAGCTGGGACCATGGAAGCAGCCAAATGCTGGGCTGGGCTGGACTGGGATGGGAGTCTGTATCCACAGAAGCTTGCCAAGAGTCCAGGCCAGGGAAGCCAGCCTAAAGTCTGAGGCCATGGGGCTGCCTGGTGCTGCCATGAGTCGGGAGCCTGCCTGGAGCCTGGGGCCAATGGTACCAGCCTTGCATTGGGGCAGGCCAAAAGCCTAGTTCCATGAAGGCTCATCTGGAGTATAGGTCTGTAGAAGCCATCTTGGCACTGGAGCCATGGAGTCAACCTGGTCCTAAGGCAGGAGCCTACCAGAAGCCTGGGTTCATAGGAACCTGCCTGGTGCTGGATGGACTGGTAACCTGGTTTTGTGCAAGCCCACCAGGAGCCTGGGGTCATGGGAACTGATCTGATGTTGTGGTGGGCTGATGGTAGAATCCACTGTGAAGTCAAGTCCTTACTTCACTTCCTTCTGCCATAGGTTAGATGTCTCTCTCCACAGGGGAGGGGTGATGGGAGTAAGGTGAAACTGTCTTTCCTATGTTTTTCAATGCATCTTTTCTTACTTCCATGTTCCACCCAAGTGCTGTAATCCCTCACCTGTGAAGCTCTTGTGAAGGTATTTCAGAGCATGGAGAGTTGTTCAAATGGATGTTTCTGGGAGGGGACAAGCCCTAGAAATTCCTAAACCACCACCTTGTTGATGTCATTCTCTAATTCTTCTGTTGTGTGCTGTCTATTGCCAAATACAAATATTGGCTTATTTTGTTTGATGTATTTTACGGTGCAAGAGATGCTGTTTGCTTCTTCCAAATTTGCCACTTTTCATAGTTTGCTGTTCTAGAAAGATATTCTTATTCATCATTTGTTTCTTAAACATGGTTAGGACAGTTGTTTTAAGCTCTGTGTATAATAGTTACAAAATGTGATCTCTGTGTGGATATGTTTCTATTTTCCCTTTCTTTCATTTTCTCCCTCACTCCTTCTCTCCCTCCCTCCCTTCCTTCCTTTCTCTTTCCTTTCTTTCTTTTTGCTCTTATTCTTGTTTGTGTATATGCCTGGTAATCTTCAACTGCTTATGGCTTGTTGTCTTTGGAATGACTTTGCTCGCCTCTAGAGAGACTTTCTCTTTCCTTCTGGTAGAAAGTATTTGGCCTAAATGAAACTAAATATAGTTTGAGAGTACCTGGTTCAATCAAACTGTAAGTACTCCAAGTGAAAATCCTTGTGAGGGTCTGTCCATCATCACAGACTTCCAGGAATGACTTCTTTTCTTTACTACTGCCATCTCTCCGCCCCCCACCAGTGCCAAGACAGCCTATCTCATGGGTTCCAAAGGCTGAGGAAAGTTGAGGGTGGGTCTAGGGCTGGTTTGCTTGTTCCTTCCCCAGGCCCAGGCCTACCCTGAATCCCAACTTCTTTCTTCTATGCTTATGTGACTAGACTATTGACAGTGGTGTGTTCTATATCAGCATAGAACATATTGTAGTTTTAATGCTGTTTAAAAACATTTCAGGTCCTGATCTTGTAAGTCTGGGGTAGAACCTGAGATTCTGCATTTCTGGTAAACTGCTGGTTGTTGCCAGTGCCGCTGCTCCATGGACCACACTTTGAACATGAAGAATGTGCAGAACAAGGACAGTTCCATGTGATTTTCCAACAGGTGAACCATAGAAAAATTGAGTTGTGGGGATTATACTATCAGAACTGGAATGGATTTGTGGGGCTGAGATGACTGTATTAGACCTTAAACTGAATAATGAAGGATAGATATGGATGGGCAAAAGAATTAAATTTCAAGGCAAATTCAGTTCTGGCTAGCTAAGAGAGTAGGGAAGCTGTATCTCTAAACTGTATCCCTATGGAGTTATTTTCTTGCAGAGAGAGAAATTTCCTTCATCATATTTGATTCAATTTCCCTTCTCAGGAGTACCTACTCCCTTAGCTATCAAGGATGTCACTTCCATATTAGGGAGAGATACAGAGAGGTCTTGGGTTATCTGGTATCACCTAAGCCCCCATCACCTCTGATAATGGTACTATGGGCTAAGTTTCCAGGTCATATAGAGCTCCATGCTTTATAGGATGCAATAAAGCATCTGGGAGGACCACATATCCTATTGACTGTGGTCATGAATAAGTTTGCATTAGTATATGCTGCATCTACACTTGTGGGTCCTGGATGTTTGCTTCTTTGTACCTGATGGCAGGATATTGAGCCCCTTTTCTTAAGCTATCCAAGTGCATTCAGTCCTGTGTAAGGAGCATGGGGGTGATGTCACAAGCTCTGGACTTTCTTCTGCCATTTCCTTCTCAAGGGGACCTTCCCCATCCAGGGATCCAACTAGTGTCTCCTACAACTCCTGCCTTGGCAGGTGGATTCTTTTAACACTGAGCCACCTGGGAAGCCCAAAAAGAGCATGGGAATCAACTCATGCTAAGGGATGCTCTACGCAGGACCTCTTTATGGACTCAACTTGATTCTGAATTCCAGTTTTGACTCAAAGAAACTTGCTGTACATTTAAATGTCAGTGCTTCATGACTCCACACTCCTAAAAGGACAGCTCACCAGCTTACCATGGGCTACCCAGGACAAGATCAAGAAGCAAGAATCTTTGGGGAGGGTAAAGGCGTGAACATGAGAGTGTCTTTATGAGGTGAGGTAGGCTGGTGAGGTAGTTAGGAACCCTATAAGAAATGTTAGCACAATCCCATCAGAGGCTGAAGAACCTGAGACATTTATTCACCAATCCTCTCCTCAATTGGTTAAGGCTGCCCCTGAGATGCAAGCCCTTGATGTGGAGCAGACAGGAGCTGGGAACCACTACAGATAGTGAACTCAGATGGGCTGAAAGGTCGGAACAGAGTCTCACCAGCACTGCCTATTTCCCTTTGCGGAAGAGCTAATGCATGTCTTCTAGCTCAGGGAATAGAGCATCTAGGAGCCACTACTCTAGAGTCCATGAGGGGTAGGGTGTGCAGGAACTGACCTTGTCCAGGCAAGGCTTTCCTTGAGTGGAGAGGCAGCATTCACACTCACTCTGAAAAGCTGGAGGAGCATACACTGGAGTGTTTGTATTTTTTCATCCGAGATTGGCAGGGGATAAGATGACTGGACCAGGAGTGGTTGGAAACTACACAGGCCTTAGGGGACCCCTCCCTTTCTAAGTCTACCTTGAACCCACTATGGGTTTCTACTCTTTGGAATAAGATTAGTGTAACATTTTGCAGCATCATTGCTTAGTCATCGGCCATGGGACAGTCCCCTAACACTTCTTTCCTCAAACTCAGTGTTGATGACGATGTTTCCTGGTGACTACTCTGAAAGACTTAGCATGCCTCCTTTTTCACGGTGTGTGAACAGGTTGCAACCCTGCCCCAGTTGATATTTCTTTATATAAAGCCTCACTAAATTACCCTGGTATCAGGAGCTGACAAATACTCAGGGTGCTGGGAAGTCCTAGCCCCAGTGAGGCAGAACTTCCTCTTTTCTTGGTGTGGGTCAAAGGCTCGGGCCCTATTGGACTCTGTCAGAGCACCTGAGCACAGAAGAAGCCATAGTCCATAGCCACAGGGACATGGCGTCCTTCGTAGCTGCAAAGCCTGCTGACCTTTGATCTTTTCTGCTTCCAGACCTCTGGCTTTGGCCCTCCTGTCGTTTTAAGGCTCTGGGTTTAGGTCTGAATGCAGGTACCACTGCTTCTGCTGGAAGGTAGGCTACGTCCAAGAAGGTGAGCAGGAGAGGGAGCGAGGTGAGTTCTGGGACCGTAGATTCTCCCTGACGTTGCTGTTGGCTCATTAGCTCTTCTTCTGACTCAAGGTCAAACCGTGGCTTGGGACTGACTCAGATCCTCCTGTGGGATCCATCTGCACATAAATGTCTTCCCACCTTGGCCGTTCTGAAACACCATCATCCAAAGGGGATGGAAAAGTAAAAGGTCCAGGTGAAGATGTACATGGAAGGGCAAAAAAATTGGAAAGGGGGGATATTCAGTACCCTGCTGCTCACATTTGCCTTTTGATTTTCTCTACAGTATTATCCAGGATACACCCGATTCTGGTGAATATTCAGGATATCAACCATCTGGTATGGGTCCTTCAAGGCCAGACCCTCACAGCTGTCCCAAGGAAGGACCAAATGGATCCAGGTGAGTGGCAAGGCCTGTCCACGGCAGTCCCTTTGGCCAGTACTGCTGTGTGGTGTGTGCTCAGTTTTTTCATTTCACTGTGAACAGACTTGTTAACTGGACTTATCTCGCAGGTTGTAACGAATGAGAGAGTGACCTGTGATTATGTTGTGTTCCCAGTCACTGTTACCTTAGTCTCATGCAAGTACACAGAGACTCTTGAGAAGGGCAGGGGGAATCCTGTCTACTTGGGACTGAAGGAGCCGGAGCTTTGTCTCTTCTGCACGAAGGTCAAGGGGCAGCCCACGCTGCAGCTTCAGGTGAGTATGGAAAATAAGGGTCTTGTCTATGCCTGACTAGGAGTGAAAGTGAAAGTGTTGGTTGCTCAGTTGTGTCCGGCTTTGCCACCACACAGACTGTAGCCCTGCCAGGTTCCTCTGTCCATGGGGTTCTCCAGGCAAGAATACTGGAGTGGGTTGCCATTTCCTACTCCAGGGGATCTTCCCCACCCAGGGATCGAACCCAAGTCTCCAGCATTGTGGGCAGATTTTTGACCATCTGAGCCATAGTGTTTACCCCCAACTAGGAGGAAGGTGCGCATTAATTTCACTAAATGCTCATTTGATGGAAAATTTAGCTTTTTAGAATCTTTGTTAAATTTTTATTTTTTAATTTATTTCTAGCTGTGCTGGCTCTTCATTGCTGTGCATGGGCATTCTCTAGTTGCTGAGAACAGGGGCTATTCTCTAATTGAGGTGCACAGGCTTCTCATTGTGCACTGAGAAGTGGTGGCTTCTCTTGTTGCAGAACACGGGCTCTAGAGCATGAGGGCTTCAACAGTGGTGGCACACAGGCTTAGTTTCCCCGCTGCATGTGGGATCCTCCCAGACCAGGGATCGAACCTGTGTTCCCTGCATTGACAGGCCCATTCTTAACCACTGGACCACTGGAGAAGTACTCTAGAATCTTTTAAAGGACAAACTATTTATTATCCTTATGCATATTTATTTTTGGTTCTTTAGGCTGTGTGTATTATGAAATAAGAAAAAATTGCAGGAGTGTTTTGAAACTAATCTGCTAAAATCGTTTGTTTTGCTTAAAAAGTAATTCAGCAAAGAGGAAGGATTTTAGATTTATTCTTGACTATATATATGAATCTCTCTCTCTCTCTCTCTCTCTCTCTCTCTTTCTCACACACACACACACACACACACAGAGTCATCCTTTGGCATCTTTGGGGGATTTGGTGCAGGACTCCTCTATCCCTCATGGATACCAAAGTGGATGCTCAAGTGCCTATATAACCTATATAATTATGTAACCTATTCTTAAAATCATCTCTAGATTACTTAATAATACCTAATACAGTGAGAACACTATATAAATAGTTGCCAGCATACAGAAAATTCAAGTTTTGCTTTTTTGGAACTTTCTGGATTTTTTTGTGTTTTTTTTTCCCAAATATTTTTGGTCCTCAGTTGGTTTACTCCAAGTATGCAGAATCTGCTGATAGGAAGGGTCAACTGCACATGTGTGGGTGGAATCAGCTTTGACAGTTTCAGCAGTTGATTATCAAGTGAACAAGCAATTCTCTGTAACAAACATTTTAACAATGCGGTTCTCCATTATTTAAAAATATTTTAAGTTATAGGAGGATCACAAACCAGGCCTCTGTGTGCTTTAGGGAAATCTCTTGATCTCTTGATCTATATATTCTATAGGTTTCCCAGGTGGCCCTAGTAGTAAAGAACCTGCCTGCTAATGCAGGAGACATAAGAGACACGGGTTTGATCCCTGGGTCGGGAAGATCCCCTGAAGGCAGGCATGGCAACCCACTCCAATATTCTTGCCTGGAGAATCCCATGGACAGAGGAGCCTGGCAGGCTACAGTCCATAGTGTTGCAAAGAGTCGGACACAACTGAAGCGACTTAGCATGCATGCATGTATGTTCTATATCTATATTTATTCTACTGGAAAGAAGAGTGAAAGTCACTCAGTCATGTCCGACTCTTTGGAACCCCATGGACTAAACAGTCCATGCAATTCTCCAGGCCAGAATAATGGAGTCAATGGCTATTCCCTTCTCCAGGGGATCTTCCCAACCCGGGGGCCAAACCTAGGTCTCCCCCATTGCGGGCAGATTCTTTACCAGCTGAGCCACCAGGGAAGACCATCTACTGGAGTCAGTAATAAATGTAAAAGCCTTCAGCAAACAAGCATAGGCAGACACTCAATTTGATGACAAGATAGAAAATAGTGGTTTAATGATGGGCAATTTTGCCCCTGACAAATTTTTCAATGTCTGGTGATATTTTTAGTTGCCGCACCTAGGGACTAGGGGATTCTGCTAATCTCTAGTGGGTAGAAGCCAGGGGCGCTATTAAACCTCCCAGCATACACAAGACAGAGCCTGACAACAAAAGATTATTCTGCCCAAAACATCCATAGTTCTGAGGTTGGAGACACTTGATATGAAACAACTCTGTTTAGATTCATGATAACTGTTATGTAACTATTCCTTGAGTTTATAAGGAACAGGTAATGGCTAAATCTGTGCTTTGTATTCTCAGAAACATTGATGTCAACACTGTTCTTCTTCAAAGGCTCACATTAAGAACCATTGAAATTAGTGGTCTAAGTTTTCACTCCTAAACTTAATATCTCTAAAGTATTTGGGGCTGATAATTTTTAATGGTTTAATATGAAATAGAGGTGCCCAGGCCTGTTTCAACAGCGAAAACAATCTCGAATAGGAACTGTTAGTGTGCAGAGTGTGGAACAACTCAAACAGTGCTGTTTCTCCCTGGGACCTCCTTCTCGCCCTTTAGGAACGGAACATAATGGATCTGTACCACCAAACTGAGCCTGTGAAGCCTTTTCTCTTCTACCATGACCAGAATGGCAGGGCCTCCAGCTTTGAGTCTGTGGCCTTCCCTGGCTGGTTCATCGGCTCCTGCTCCTGTGGAGGCTGTCCTGTGATTATCACCCAGGAACTGGGGGAAATCTACACTACTGACTTTGGGTTCACAGTACTCCAGCCTTAAGGCTGGTCTAGGGATGAGGGTTGTTCTCTGCGCAGAGAATCTTGTCTTTGGTTTCCTCCATTCAAGCTCCTGAAATGCTTCTGAATCACAACACTGCAAATCAGCAATACTTTAATTAATTAAGAAAAAAAGAGAGAAAAGTACTTTGGAGATGAACATTGTCATACCAATCATTCAACAAGGAAAGGCAGAATTGCCAGAATTATGTCCATTTCATTTTTGGGGGGCTTGCAGATTCCCCAACTGTGAATTGAACCATCTTAGTCTTAAAAGAAGGAAGAATCTTGGTTAAGCTTTTCACCCAAGAGTATCTTACTGACCTTAACATGTCCATGCAGTGACAACATACGCACAACACTGGGCCAACTTGTGTGCCCTCCGCCACATGGACAACAGTGCAGGGAAATTGAGGATCTTTGCTATGGCCATGTAGCTAAATTATGACACCTTGACAAAAATACTAAAGAAAACTCTACTTAACATACCCGCTAATGATGCTTCAAATAACAAATGAAGGTGATGATTCTTTCATTTGGAGTCCAGATCTCTGGATTTTCAGATATGTTGCTCTGTGGCAATGTATCAAGATCTTTTGGATCCTGGTGGGGAAAAGCAGACAGACAAGTTCCATAAAAGAAAAGACTAAGAAGAAAGCTGGAACCCCTTGTGGGAGTGGCTTGTGTCTCAGTGAAGTTATGTGCTCTGCTGGTTTGAATGAAGAACTAGTGTTGTTTATGAAGCTTTCACCTAAAGCGTTATCACTGGATCTCATGGAAAGTTAAATTTGTGAAATAAAAAATTTGCTCCTCTCAGTTGCTGTTATGAATTTAATGACTTTAATGGGATAGCATGATCATAATACTGACTCCCTGCATTCATAAGGAGTTTTATCATTTTTTCCCATGAAATGATAAAAGCAGGTTCCCATGAAATCTCCCACTTCTAAGAAGAACCCAGTAGGATAGTTGTGGAAGGTGGTATCTTCCTAAACTCAGGTTTTCCCTGGCTTCACTACTGGGGTGGTGGTACAAATAAAGCATCATTAGTAGATATCATACTCCATATTTTATGCATAATGCTACTGCACAGCTAACACAACGCTCCCCTATCCTATCCCAGAAAGAGCTTCTGAGAGTCTCCTGTGGGTTTTTTCCATCAACTCACAGGCCATGATCTGACATGGCATCCACTCATCTAGAGCATGGTGGCAACAAAGACTTATCTTTTCTTCCACCCTTTATGAAATAACATTTCTTCCCACATCATGTCAGTAAACAGCATTCTCTGTAAATACAGGGATATTTCTTTCTTAAAATATGTATTTATTTATTTAATCTTGGCTGCACTGGGTCTTTGTAGCTGTGTGGGCTTTTCTCTAGTTGCAGTGCATGGACTTCTCATTGCAGTGGCTTCTCTTGTTGCAAAGCACAGGCTCTAGGGCATACAAGCTTCAGTAGTTGCAGCTTCCAAGCCCTAAAGCACAAGCTCAATAGTTTTGGTGCATGGGCTTAGTTGCTCCATGGCTTGTGGGATCTTCCCATACCAGGGACTGAACCCATGTCCCCTGCACTGGCAGGTGGATTCTTATCCACTGAGCCACCAAGGAAGCCCAATATAGTGATTTCTAACCCATATCATCTTGTGACTTTTTTTTAAAACTTTCTGTTATGATTTTACTTGTCCTGAAATTTGGAGAAAGATTATGGAGACAATATTTTTCCAAGCACATTGATGAATTTCTGGGCCCCACATGCATTGCCTTGACCTCCTCACCTCATCCTAATATCTTCTGCCTTTCAGCATTAGAGTGGCCATGTTGATGTCAGAGATTCGATTTCTTCCTGGTGATAGACAACACAGAAATCCCTGAGCTTTCATTTCTCATGGTTTCTACAGAAAGGTAGACCTATTTCTCCTCTGCCTTTCCCTATGTAGGTAATTTCCCTAGAGCTGTGAGGTGGCCAGAACTCTTAAGAGAGTGAAAGGAGCTCTATTAAGAATTACACAGGAGGAATCCCCTGGTTGTCCAGTGATTAGCGCTTTCACTGCCAGAGCCTGGGTTTGACTCCTGGTCTAGGGGAACTAAGATCCCACAAGCCATGCAGCAGAGTCAAAACAAAACAAACAAAAAACAATCCCGACCCAGAACAAAACAAAAATATCCCCCTGCAAAAAAACACCCCCAAACCCAAAATAATAAAACCCAAACGAGTATCACCCTGGGAAAATGGGCATAAACTGGATGCTCTTGGACCAACTGGGGTGTACAGTGTCTTGGGTTCAAGGCTGGAACCCATACAAGGCTTCCCAAGAACTCCCTCCCTACACTGTCTTGGCTGAGGAGCCAGGGTGAGCCCGAGGATCTCCAGGTATATCAGTCATCCAGCTGAAGGTGAAGCTCCTAGTCTCCTCTACTGTTTGAGAGATCCTCTTGGGGTAGTCTATTTCTGCTATGGGATAGCAACCCCTGACTCTTCTCCATGAGGGGGTAGGAACTTGCCTCTCATCTCAACAGATGCCCCTCCAAGGCAGCTCTCTCCCTTTCTCTCTTCCCAGTCTTCCTCTTATTCATAGAATATTCCATTCATTCCTTTGTTTATTTAATAAATTTTACTATTTCCCAAAATAAGTGAGACACTATTTCAGACATTAAGGATCTAGTTAACAAGACAGACAAGTTCCTTGGCCCCGTGAAGCTGGCATTTTGGTGCTGAGGACAATACACACATACATACGTGTCTATGTACATACGTATATACATATGTACATACACAGATAAATATCCATGGTGATGGCAACATACATATTATAAAGAAAATAATAGAGAAGAATTAGAAATCAGAGCATGAGTGAGCAGGCTCTTGGAGACAGTCAGGGAAGACATCATTTAGAGGCGCTTGTTTTTTTTTTTTTTGCAAATGCATGGAAGTAAGGGGGTGGACCCTATAAGGTCTGGGAAAGCCCAGTTCCTGCAGAGAAACAGGAGAGGCTCCCTGAGAAGATGAGCTCTTTGTTGGGGGCAGAGCGTAGAATCAGCAAGACACCAGAGCAGGGAGGGTAGGAAGGGCAGGGATAGAAGACGTGCAGAGAGACAAGCAAGGGCAAGTTTATAAGCAATGGCAAGTTTATGTGTGCTGTGAAGCCATGGGAGAGTTATGAGCAGGGCAGTGATAGGATCACACTGACATCTTTGATCCTGCTCACTGCTGCTGGGCGGGAGTTTAACTTGAGGGAGGTAAGAACGGAAGCAGGGAGGCCAGTTAGGGACTACTGCAGTACTCAATGGGAGAGAGTCAGTGGTGGGTTTCAGAGAACAGAGCCCTGATTAGTGGTTGTGAGTAATGTGGAAGTAAATCTTGGCATGGAATGAATACTTCTTTACTTTTAGGCTTGCGTGTTTGCATGCTAAGTTGTGTCAACTCTTTGTGACCCTGTGGACTGTAGACCGCCACGCTCCTCTGTCCCTGGGATTCTCCAGGCAAGAATACTGGAGTGGGTTGCCATGCCCTCCTCCAGGGGATCTTCCAGCTGGAGGGATTGAACCAGGGTCTCCCACATCTCCTGCAATGGCACACAAGTTCTTTACCACTAGCGCCACCTAGGACTGACCAACAATATGGGTTTCAAGGGTAATGGTTCTCTTTCACCACCTATGTTGAGGCTGTCTGATTCCTGAAGCAGAGACAGGAAGCCAGGAGACCTCCAAATTTCCTCCTATTAAGTGAGTCTCCTTAGATACAGTGCAGTTTTTAATATCCACCACCAAGCACAAGGCTCCCTATGTATCTCAGTTAACACAGGGTGCAGGAAATCATGAGCCAAAGGCAACACACTACATAGTGGTTAAGAACAGAGAGGTTTGACTTTTAAAAAATAATTTTTTTGTTTATTTATTTTTGGCTGTGCTGGGTCTTTGTGCTGGGCAGGCTTTTCTCTAGTTGCGGTGAGTGGGGGCTACTCTTCATTGCGGTACAAAGGCTTCTTGTTTCAGTGGCCTCTTTTGTTGTGGAGCACAGGCTCTAGAGTACATGGACTTCAGTAGTTGTGACATGTGGGCTCAGTAGTTGTGATTCCTGGACTCTAGAGCATAAGCTCAATAGTTGTGGCTCACGGCTTAGTTACCCCACGGCATATGGAATCTTACTGGATCAGGGATCAAACCCGTGTCTCCTGCATTGGTAGGTGGATTTTTCACCACTGAGATACCAGGGAAGCCCAGAAAGACTTGATTTTTAACTTAGCTACATTTCTTAGCAGCTATATGACTTTGGGTAAGTTTTGCCATTTCTCAGGGACTGTTTTCTTCCATAAGAAATAAAGATGAATGGCTCCTAGAGGATGAAAGATTCATCAGATACATGTCTATCAGATACAGAATGAGCTCTCAATGTTGGTTATGCAAAACTCTGAAAGGAGGACTATGGATTGCCCCAAATAGGATATGAATGAGGCCATGGCTCACACCATCAGTGAATCAAGTGAGCCACACCTCTGCCTCCAAAGCAGTCCAGAAGGAAGTTCTCCTTCTTAACTCAGCATCTGGCCTTTTCTGTATTTCCTCATCGGTGTTTCCTGACGTTTACTCTCCCCTGGTTTCTCTAGGACCCCAGCCTGGCCACACCTGTGTTGCCTCTCAGTCACTCGCTGAATCCTCATGAGACCTCTGTCTTGGACCAGTTTTATTGCCAAAGTGGGCACACCCAGAGCCAGGAAATAACCCTCCTTCCTCACTCATTTAAAGGCCTGGAAGTCCTGGACAGTTCTACAGGGCACTTGGGGCAGGTGGAGCCTTAAGATTGGGCTCTAGGACAAGAGCATCTCTTTGGACAAAGGTAGAAACTGTGTATGGGAAACCTTCCTTCACTGCTCTGTGTCCAGCCTTGAGGAACCTCTGGGAGCCTTGGTCCAAGACACGCAGTGTCAGAGGAACTGAGACTGCTTCCAGAGTGCTGCTGGTAGTGGGTTTATTCTTTCTCTAGGGATGACTATAGATTCAGGCACTGCATATCCTGAGGCAGAGGAGGATGTGAACAATTGGTTCTCATTGTGGGGAGTTTGTGGTCTTCTTGGGGAATTGTCATGGTTCCCTAACCAGAAGCTCAGAGATAGATGTCCCCTAACAGTCAAAATACCTCATGTGGTCCGTGGACATCCTTGTGCAGTGATGCCTCTTTGGATGAAGGGTTGGGGAAGATGTGAGTCAGAAAAACAGGGTAGCTACTGGTTATTTAGGATGCTCAAGCTTGGAGTCAGGATAGCTGGTGGCTAAATGGAGACAGGCAAGTACTCTTTCTTCCTCTAAATCCAGAGACTTAGTACCTGAGCTGATGCACTGAAATCTCCTAACAATCCTAGCTGTGATGGATAGAGGGCATCCCAGGGTCACTGCAGCCTGGAGAGCCAGGACCACTCAGCCCTGACAGTGATGGGAGTTTCCATCTTGGGTTTTACAGCCCTGGAACATGCTTTTCCCATCCTTACTCTCAAATGTGCATCTAAGATAGGGTCTCAGGACAGTTTTTTTTTATACAGAATTCCAGGGGAAGGGAGAGAAATGGATAACATATTTTCTTTTCCTCTTTCCCTACAAGACTAACTGCTGGACCACAGCCTCTCCACCATCTGGTCTACCTCGTCCTCTTCACAGAAAGCCCTGAAGCCAACATGGCATGCCCTATGTGTAAGTGGTGTATCACAAACCAGCTTGGAAATACTTCCATCTGGTCTCCCCAAAGAAATGGAGTACAAGGGTTTCTGTTTTGTAATTTAGAGTACAAGAAACCCTTGTAGTCCAGATTATTCATTCAAAATAAATAAGGAGTTCTAGAACTACTTATTTATTTTGATAAAGAGGGTAAATAAGAAATAATGTATTGATGACTGATGTATATATACTTTGTTTTGTTACTACCCAGAGACTATCAATCAGCAAAAAGACAAGTCACTGATAATCCTAGAAAAAAGGGTGAATCTTGAAAGACTCTTGGGACTATGAGTGCATGTAGCTTCTTTCAGATGCGTTGGTTCACAAACCAGCTCCTGCCCTATTTCCCTTCCCTTTTTCCAACAGCCACTCTTTGTCAGAGCAGTAAATCTACTCCTAGGAATCCTAGGAATCAAAGGCCTTTATAACCAGTTGCAATTGGAGTCCTAAAATTTACAATAACCTCATGTATATTTTGTGATTATCTGTCTTCTGGCAGTGCAAGAATATCCCAGTTACCTTCACATTCGTGATTCTCGGCAGATGGTGTGGGTCGTAAAAGGAAATTCATTAATAGCAGTTCCTTCTAGTAACAACATTAAACCTGGTGAGTGACAATCAAAGCCATTGTGCTGCCCTTAAAGGGACATCAGCTCCACTGGGGATGGGGCCAAGCTTGTGTGAGCTTGGGAAGCATATTCTTGGGGATAGCTTCAGTGTCCTCAAGAAAGGCAGGAAAGGGCAAGATGGTTCCCTCACACTATCTGGAAAGGGTATGAGGAAAGAAGACCTGTACCCAGAAATGAGGGTGTGATGGATCTGGAGCTCTCCTTACCAAAAGAAAATGTCCTTGATTAAGAAGAGATTATTCATTCAATTAACAGCTGACCTTCTCCTTGGAATTTCTCTCTTCTAAATTTCAACCATTGCTACCTCTGTCCTTAAATTTAAACTGTTTCATCTTTCCATTACCATACCTGTATTTTTCAAATTTGGAGTCCTCTCTTCTAATAATAGGGGAATATTCCTTCTTCCCATCAATCCACTGCATGCCTATTATACCTCAATAAAGCTGGAAAAAAAGTCAATCCAAGTCAGCTTCTTTTCCTTTCTTGTTTGTTCCTTTGATGTTTGATTTCATTCCCCTTTCCCCTGCTTATTCTGTCTTTGTCTTCTTTCTAACTCTGATTAGACATGCACTAATGGAACATTTCCAGGCTTAATACTAAAAACCTCCTCTGGATTTGCACATTTCATTTCTACAAGTGTTCTATTTTCTTATGTGGTAATCTACATACTGTTCTCTGTACAGTCATAGTCAAGTACACAGCTTGTCTCCATTTCCCCACATGTCCATGCTTACATCAAACAATAAAACTTCTGAATTGTTCTTTGCCCACTCATCTCTAGCTTCTCTTTCCAGTCACCAGACTCATTTGTCTGTCCTCACTTTTTGTTCCTCAGTGGCTGCTGCTGCTAAGTCACTTCAGTCGTGTCTGACTCTGTGCGATCCCATAGACGGCAGCCCACCAAGCTCCCCTGTCCCTGGGATTCTCCAGGCAAGAACACTGGAGTGGGTTGCCATTTCCTTCTCCTCGGGGGCAGTCAGCATAATTGATTACTCTTTCTCGAACACTCTCTGTTCCGTCCTTTGGTAAGAATGTTCTATGTGGTTCACTGGCTCTTCTTTTGCACTCTACCTTCTGACTCCACTTTCTCTGTAAAATAGCCAAATGCTGGCAATTTTCAGAGCTCAATCTGTAACCATCACCCCACCACTCTGAAGGGACTCAGAGCTGGTTTCTTGGATTGACGTGTTGCCTCTTTATTCTGGCATTTATGCTTCCAACCCAGCTGTCTCCCCTGAAAATTTTACCCATGTCCTTTTTCGCTTCCATCTGACAGAAGATGATAGAGAGCAGAAGAGTGTGTATAGAGGGGCTTTGTGATCAAGTGTGAAAATGGCCTGGAATATTCCCATTCATAACCATTGGCTAAAATGGAGTCACATGACTTGTAGCTAACTGCAAGGGATGCTGGGAAGTGTAGTCTAACTCTGTGTCCAGAGCCAAAACAAAAACAGATTTTGGCTAGTAGCTAGTGGCCTTTAAATTCCAACTATCATAGGGTGGATGTTCAGTGAATGTTTCCTGAACTGTTTGCTGAGCTGATGTACAGGTCTCTGTAACCCATTTCCTTTTGATGTCCTCTCAGACATCTCAGTGACAATAGTGGTAAAGAACCCGCCTGTCATTGAAGGAGATGTAGGAGATGAGGGTTCGATCCCTAGGTTGGAAAGATCCCCTGGAGGAGGGCGTGGCAACCCACACCAGTATTCTTGTCTGAAGAATCCCTGGGACAGAAGACGCTGGTGGGCTACAGTGCATGGGGGTCACAGAGAGTCGGACACGACTGAAGTGACTTAGCATGCAGACGTCGCTAACATCTATTCCAAAAGTGGAACTGTGGATCTGACTTCTCAAAACGGTTTGCAGACCCAGTCTTCCCCATCTTCTTCTTCACGCTGTTCACTGGAGCCAGAAATACAGGAGGCATCCTTATTTCTTCTTTTCTTTGATCTCCATTTAATCCACCAGCAGAGACTGATGAGTCTGTGTGCAAAATAAGCCTTATTTTTAAGTTAATATCATCTTTCACTTGGAACACTGTATTACTTCCTCACTGCCCTCTCTCCCACTTCACTTGTGTAGCTTTGCATCCTATCTTCACGAACCATCAACAGTGACCTTCTTACCACATTAATTGAAGAATATTGTTTCCAAGTATTTGTGTTTTGGGGGTGGAAGTTTGGGGAAAGTGAGCAGTGAGGAGATCTGAGGCACACCAATCTAATTTTTGGAGCCTGGAACTTACCGAGCTTCTTTCCATGTAAGGGTCTTAACATTTCCTTTCCCTGTCAACACTCTTCATCCAAACCCCTCCACCACCACATTCCTGTTTCTTCATTTACTGGCTTCCTCTTAGTGTTAAGTTCTTGGCTTGAACTTCACTCTGCTTTTTCGCTTCCTCTTTCTTGGTCTCTCTCCTACTGTCTCAGACCTTTGTCAGTTTCCCCAAAACAGGTGTTGCCACTTGTGGTTCTGGTCATTTCTCTGTTTCCATGGTTTAGTTCCATTTTCCATGGTGGCAATAACAATGTCTCTAGTTCTCAGCTAAGTCTCCAGAGCCTTGAGTGGGCACTCAACAAAGAATGTTGAATGGATAAATTCCCTTCTCCCTACCCAGAAGGATAGATGCAGAACATGCAGGCTCCTGGGAATCATCTGCTAAATTAGTTGAGAATTAAATTATACTGATAGTGACAGAAAATCCACTCAACTAGGAATTTATTAGGGGCTTCCCCAGTGGCTCAGTAGTAAGGAATCTGCTTCCCAATGCAGGAGATGTGGGTTTGATCCCAGGGTCAGGAAGAACCCCTGGAGGTGGGCATGGCAACCCACTCCCAGTATTCTTGCATGGGAAATCTCATGGACAGAGGAGCCTGGCAGGCTTCAGTCCATGAGATTGCAAGAGAGTCAGACATAACTTGGTGACTAAACCATCCAGCAGGAATTAAATAAGATAGAAATTCCTTTCTTTCTCAGGGAAAAGAAGCCTGAGAAGGCAGACTAAGGCCCATAGGTGCCTCTGTAATGCCACCAGATTCCAAGGATTCTAGGGTTCTGCTTTACCATCTTCAAGATTACCATCACCACAATCTAGGTATAAAGACAGGGAATAAGAAGAAAGCTCCTTCCAACTGAGTGAACTCCTTTTAAAGAAGAACATTCTTAGAAATCCTACACAACATTCCACTCTTATCTCATGAGCTAAAACTAAGCATATGGTCAAAGTTAGCTGTAAGTGTGATGGGAAATTTATTTTTATTTTGGGGAAGTAATATATCCTGGTGACAGCTGGGGCTCTGATATTAAGGAAGAAATAGGAAATGGATTTCAGCCAACTGATGAAGGGTTTCTGACACATGGCTAGTGGGAGAAGACTTTGTGAGGGGGGCGTGTCCTGGCTGCTCATTATCCCCTAGATGTGAGTGCCAGACCAGAAGGAATGGCCTTTTCACTGCTTGGAGCCTGACACCTGTTTCCATTTTCCCTGTGTTTCCAGTCATTCTTTCCTTGATAGCATGTAGAGACATGGAATTCAATAAGGAAGGAAATGGTACTCCACATTACCTGGGAATCAAGGACAAAAATCTCTGTCTCTACTGTACAGAAATCCAGGGCTATCCCACTTTGCAGCTTAAGGTGAGTGGTTGTGCAGCTAATTAGAAGAGTACATTAATGAAAGGAACTTTCAATTTCATTTAATCTGTTACTGAATATAAGTAATAGGTTTGTATAATTCTACAGTAATAGAAGAACAGACTCTGTATGATTTCAATATCTTTAGACCATGACATTTTTGCACCTTGTTTTATGTCCCTGGATGATCCAGGGTCTCCTGGTTTATAGTCTATGGGAACTTGAATAGAATTTGTATCCTGCCACTGTGTGAAAATTGTATAATCTTAATTATGTTGAATTGGTCCATAGTGCTTTTTGGGTATACTATATGCTTCTATTTTTCTGTCTATTCATTCTAATAACTTTTGAGAGTTTGATATTGAAATTCCAACTAAAAATCTTAATTTAATATTAAGAAGCTAGACATTACTTTGTCAACAAAGGTCCATCTAGTCAAGGCTAATGGTTTTTCCAGTAGTCATGTATGGATGTGAGAGTTGGACTATAAAGAAAGCTGAGCACTCAAGAATTGATGCTTTTGAACTGTGGTGTTGGAGAAGACTCTTGAGAGTCCCTTGACTGCAAGGAGATCCAACCAGTCCATCCTAAAGGAGATCAGTCCTGGGTGTTCATTGGAAGGACTGATGTTGAAGCTGAAACTCCAATACTTTGGCCACCTGATGCAAAGAGCTGACTCATTTGAAAAGACCCTGATGCTGGGAAAGATTGAGGGCAGGAAGAGAAGGGGACAAGAGAGAATGAGATGGTTGGATGGCATCACCGACTCAATGGACATGAGTTTGGGTAAAGTCCAGGAGTTGGTGATGGACAGGGAGGCCTGGCATGCTGTGGTTCATGAGGTCGCAAAGAGTTGGACACAACTGAGCCACTGAACTGAACTGAACTGAAAAATAATTGTAACATATGGTGGAATAATATGTAACTTTGTTCTGTATTTTCCAAGTCTCCTGTAAATATGTTATCATCCTTTCATGCTGCTGCTGCTGCTGCTAAGTCACTTCAGTCATGTCCGACTCTGTGTGACCCCATAGACAGCAGCCCACCAGGCTCCTCTGTCCATGGGATTTTCCAGGCAAGAGTACTGGAGTGGGGTGCCATTGCCTTCTCCGCATCCTTTCATAATTTAGAAAATAAAAAAGAAAGAAGAAAACAAACAAACCAAAGAGAAACAGGTTTGCAATCCTGCATATTCACTATAAAGAAGAAAAGCTGACTTGATTCCCAAGTCAACACAAGGGACCTTTGGAAGGTGTAAGACTCATTTTACTGAAAGAGCTTACTCTGCAAGCCAGAGAATACATCCTTGAAAATGTTTCAGAATGGCCATTCTCAGTCCTCTTTAATCATCTCCCAGAGATCCTCTGAGGCTCTGGGATGCTTCCTCTGTAAAGCTACTGAATGGCAGTGGAGACCAGAGGGGAGATTGTTAATTGGATTTGGTGGATGACACGCTTATGGTCCCCATTCTGAAAGTCAGATAGGTAGTTATGAATCCTCTGCTTCTGATGGAAGCTGTAATGTATAAACCCACTTGGAGGTGGGGAACCTCGTGAGACTGGCCTGAACCATCTGATGAGTGCATCCATGAAAGAGTTTACAACTCCTTCTGTTTTCAGGAAGGCAGTTCTGGTTCAAGGAATCAGAAGCACCTCTTGTGATGGGATTCTGGGGTGGGGCCAAGAACTGGAAACCAGTGGATTGCCTGTGGCGTCCCCCTCTCATCTGCCTGTGTCCCTTACCGCTGTCCCTCTCTTTGTGGAAAGGGGACAGTGCCAGGGCTGAATTAGTTTATCTCCCTCCTCCCAAAAATCCTCTCTAACCAGCCTTTTTCATACCTTCAGGAAGAAAATATCATGAATCTCTACAATAAGCCCAAAGGAGAGAAGTGCTTCCTCTTTTACTGCAATGATGAAGGCTCCACCGTTGTCTTTCAGTCTGTCTCCTACCCTGGCTGGTTCATTGCAACCTCCTCTGAGGCAGGGCACCCCGTTACCCTCACCAAGGAGAGGGGCACAGTCCAAAGCACGAATTACTACTTAGAGGGTGGACTCTGAATCCAGTCTGGGCTCTGGGTGGCTGAATCCAGTTCAGAGGATCAAGCAGTCAGAGGTTCTTCTGTTTGAAAACACAACAGATCATCTTAAGAGACCACCGTACATGGATGCCCATCAACAGCCTACCTCATTCTCACCACCTCAAAACCACCTCCTCTTCTAGATACCCTCTAGATGTGTTGCTGTTGTTTAGTCACTAAGTTGTGTCCGACTCTTTTGTGACCCCATGGACTATAGCCTGCCAGGCTCCTCTGTCCATGGGATTTCCCAGGCAAAATATTGGAGTGGGTTGGCATTTCCTCCTCCAGGGGATCGAACTTGCATATCCCACATTGGCCAGCAAATTCGCTGAACCACCAGGGAAGCCCACCCTCTAGATAATCTCTAGATAATTTCTAGATACACTGTGTCCCCCACTTGCACGTCATTTCTTCTTTCTTGATCTTGTCCCATCATCCTAGTTGCCAAGTCCAGTTAAATCCACTCCCAAATCCTTACAACCTCTCTTGCTATTCCTTCTGCCAACCCATAGCCTGGAAATGTGACTTCCAAACATATAATCCTATCAATAAAAGATATTAATAATTCTATGCATGCTTATTATAAATATTGTAACATGAACTCCAAAAGATGAATCTAAAGGGTAAGGCAGATGTAAAATAAAAATATCACAAGTCTTGATAGTCATGATGAACTCACAGTATCATTAGTTAATAATTTGATACACAGTATACAATTCAGTTAAGATTAATTGTTAACCACAGTGGATGTAAATCAATCTGTATTTCAAAGAATCACTAATAGCAGTTTATACTTTTTTCAAGCATCAACTATGACATTTTCTTGTTATTATTCCTGTTTCCTAGACTTTTAGGGGGACATTCAAACACAAGTTTCTTTATTCTGATGCTTTTAAACCAGTTGTCCATTTTGTGAGGATTACTTTAGTTAACGCTTGTAGTAAAATTTATGAATTCACTCAACCAGAGACACGTAAATTGCAGGTTTTATAATGCCCTGAATATGAATGTGAGCATATCAGGTTTTCTTCCTTCAGGAAACCTTGCCCTTCTTGGTATATGA
This sequence comes from Bos grunniens, assembly GCF_055505025.1. Classification (NCBI taxonomy): domain Eukaryota; kingdom Metazoa; phylum Chordata; class Mammalia; order Artiodactyla; family Bovidae; genus Bos; species Bos grunniens. Next base: position 61,053,837 of record NC_141175.1, on the reverse strand, counting down.
TGAACAGGCATATTGGGCTTTTCAATGACTGGGAACCCTTCACCAATGGGGGAGAGCGGGTAGGGGAATTTCAGCTCTGTAGTCCAAATGATTCTTCAGAGGGTCCAAGCAGGATTGAGTCATAGTCACCCATGGGAGTGTTGAGCTCAGGAACACCTCCTTGCATTGGTTTCCTTCATTTCCCTGCTTCAGTTTCTCTAGCTCCCATTCTTATTCCTTCAGATCATTTCTCATCATTTCAAAATAGACAGATGGAGAAAGAGAGGAGGGACAAGATGGCAGAGTGGAAGGACCTTGAGCTCACATCCTATCATGACAGATGGAGAGAGCTCTGTCAGTTTTATTTCCCTTGTTTCAGTCTCTGAAACACTGGTTTCTATGACTTTTTCCTCCAGCCTTTGAGATACTCTAATATTCAAATTTTTGATGCTGTTGTTGTACTTTTATTCTTTTTTTTTAAATTTTTTCTTCTATTTACTTGGACATAGGCATTAAAAATAATCTTATTTATTTTTGTTTGCAATGGGTCTTCATTATGCAACGGCTTTTTCTCTAGTAGTGGGGAGGGGTTTTACTCTTTGTCGCTGTGTAGGGGCTTCTCATCATGGTGGCTCCTCTTGGTGTGGAGCACAGGCTGTAGGGCACTTGGGCTTCAGTAGTTGCAGCTCTCAGGCTCTAGAGCACAGGCTCAATAATTGTGGTGCACTGGCTTAGTTGCTCCGTGGCACGTGGGATCTTCCCCTACCAAGGATCAAAACTGTGTCTCCTGCATTGACAGGCAGATTCTTATCCACTGAGCCACCAGGGAAGGCCATGACTAGATGATCTTACTTGTTATGAACTTAAATTCCAAATGGATAGCGATGATTTGATCTGGCCCAGAGCTCTTGTTGGAACTCCAGATTTGCACTTACAACTACCAGCTTGGATATTCTCCGAACCTGCAAATTGAGCATGTCCTAAGGAGCACCCTTGATCCTTGCCCGATATGCCTATTCCCACAGCCAGTCTTTTCCATCTCAGTTACTCAAGATAGAAACCTGGGAGTCATCCTGGATTTTCCTCTCCCTAAAGACCTACATCCAACCCATCAAGTCTATTCACCAAGAAGCCTACCTTCAAAGTATATCTCAAATCCACCCGTCCCTCTCCAACTTCTCTGCCATCCACCACTGGATATCTGGAAACCACCGTAACTCACCAGTCCTGTGCATCTGCCTCCTGACTGGTGACCTCCATCTACCACTCCATCTATCTGTTAAATCAGTTCTCTGTGAGCCAGCAAGGATTATCTCCATAAATGGAAATTCAATTATGCCATTCCAGTGTTTAGAATTCTTTGATGTTTCCACTTGCAGTCAGAATGAAATGCAAATTCATTTATAAAAATTTGCTTATTGTTAAATGTTTTAATTGGTGGAAAGTTGCTTTACAATGTTGTGTTGGTTTCTGCCATGGAACAATTCAAATCAGTCATATTTAGGCTGATAGATAGGCTTCCCTGATGGCTCAGTGGTAAAGAATCTGTCTGCAATGAAGGAGACCCCAGTTCCATCCCTGGGTTGGAAAGATCCTCTGGAGCAGGGCATGGCAACCCACTCTAGTACTCTTGCCTAGAGCATCCCATAGACAGAGGAGCCTGGCAGGCTGAAGTCCATAGGGTCACACAGAATCAGACATGATTGAAGCAACTAAGCAGCATACACACACACACACACACACACACACACACACACACACTCCCCTTTGAGCCTCCCTCCCTGCCCTCCATCCCACTCCTCTAGGTCATTTCAGAGCATCAGGCTGGGCTCCCTGAGTTATGCAGAGACTTTTGACTATCTATTTTACACATGACCTACATCCAACCCATATATATGCTTTATCATGTGTATATATGTCAATGCTACTTTCTCAGTTTGCCCCCTCCCCCATCTTCCCTCACTGTGTCCACAAGTCCATTCTCTGCTAGGTTCATCAGTATCATCTTTCTGGATTCCATATATATGTGTTAATATACAATGCTTGTTTTTCTCTTTCTGACTTACTTCTCTCTGTGTAAGAGGCTCTAGGTTCATCCACCTCACTACAACTGACTCAAATTTGTTCCTTTGTATGACTGAATAATGTTCCATTTATATATTTATCCATTAATCTGTTGATGGACAACTAGATTGCTTCCATGTCCTAGCTATTGTAAATATTGCTGCAATGAACATTGGTGTACAAGTGTCTTGTAGAATTGTGGTTTTCTCAGGGCCTATGCCCCGTAGTGGGATTGCTGGGTCATGTGTGTGAAAGTGCTATGTCAATTCAGTCATGTCTGACTCTTTGAGACCCTATGTGCTGCAGCCCATCAGGCTCCTGTGTCCATGGGATTTCCCAGGCAAGAATACTGGAGTGGCTTACCTTGCCCTCCTCCAGGGACGTTCCCGACCCAGGGATCGAACCCATGTCTCTTATGTCTATGTGCATTGGCAGCCAGATTCTTTACCACTACCCCAACCTGGGAAGCCCTTGCTGGTCATATGGTAGATTTATAGTTTTTAGAGGTATCTCCATACAGTTCCCCATAGTGACTGTATCAGTTCCTTTTTCTCCACATTCTCTCCAGTATTTATCATTTGTAGATTTTTTTGATGATGGCCATTCTGACTGGTGTGAGGTGATACCTCATTGTAGTTTGAATTTTCACGAAATGCAAATTCTTTACCATAGTTTACAGGTTTGACTGGATGGTCTGGCCCCTGATGGCCCAACACTACTTTCAGATCAGTCTCTCCATTGCCATCTTCAGTCATGCTAATCTTTCAGTTCTTTGAATATGCTGAGTCCTTTACAGCCCCTGGACCTTTGCATATGCTATGCTCATGTACATTCCTGTTACCTGTATTGGCTTATTCTCTCTCTTTGCCTTTCTGGCTCCTTCAGGTTATTTCCTTATATGTCACCTCCTCAAGAGGCCTTCCCTAACCACCATGTCTGAAGAAAACTGCTTCTTCTACCTCCTGAAATTTCCTTTCTCCTGTTTCTTTTTCTTCACATGATTCATAATGACTTTATTTGCTTTTGTCTTTCTCTCCTTCCCTCTTTGCAGTATAAAATCCTTGATTGGTGGGAAGTAATGTTTGTCTAGTTCACCATTACAGCCCCAGCTCCTAGCACCATGTCTGTGTCAAATAAATAAATATATTGAACAAATTAATTATTAATTAATTGCTAAATGAATGAATAAATGGGGAGCCGACTTTCTCCCCAGGCAGTTCACCCTCCCCAGGCAGTTCACCTTCCCCAGAAAAACTAGTCTCATCCAGAATAAAACACACCTTCCTGTCCCCAATTCTTGATGTCACAGAGAAGACAGGTCTCATGTCTATACAAGTGCTTCCTCTTTATGAAGGTGGCTCCATGGCCCTCTGTGATCTCCATTTGTTAACAAGGCTGTTGCCCCAGAATCATATCTCTGCCTCTCCCTCAAATGGAAATCAACTGCATGTAAGTGATATACAGTATTTATTTTTGTCTGACTTATTTCACTTAGCCTAATACACTCCAAGTTCACTGATGTTGCTACAAATGGCAAAATTGCATTTTTTATTGTTGAGTAGTATTTCATTTTATACACACACACACACACATACACACATAAATATATGTTCCACAACTTTATCCATTCATCTTTTGATGGACTCTTATGGTGTTTCTATGTTTTGGCTACTGTAAATAATGATGCTATGAATAATGGGATGCGCATACCCTTTCCAATTAGTGTTTTTGTCTTTTTAATGGCTATGTATTCAGGAGCAGAATTGCTGGAATTGGCAGTCCTATTTTTAGTTTTCTGAGGAACTTCCATACTGTTTTCCGCAGTGGCTTAAGAAGTCACATTTCTAATAGTTTATGGTTTAAAAAGTGAAAAAGCAGGAGTCGCTCGAGAAGGGGGATGTCGTGTGTTTCCGTTGCTGTGTATTTTGTGTTAAGGCTTTGTCTGTGTCCTGTTATCCCAGGCTCATGAGTGATTGGGCTATTTAACTCTCTTAAATGGATCAGTGGTAAAGAACCTGCCTGCAATGCAGGAGATGTGGGTTCAATCCCTGGGTCAGGAAGACCCCCTGGAGAAGGAAATGGCAACCCACTCCAATATTCTTGCCTGGGAAATCCCACAGACAGAGGAGCCTGGTGGGCTCCAGTCCATGGGGCCGCAGAGTCAGACAACGCCTGAAGCAACTGAACAACAACAAGTCTCTCTGTGTCTTCTTGCTGGAGGTCCTCTTTTTATTCCTGAAGGGAAGGATGGAATGTAGGACAACCTATGAGGCCTAGGAGAGCACTGACTCATGGAAAGTCGACTCGTCAGCAGTGTGTGGGGGTTGGGGTCTCAGAGCCTGTGAGGCCAGGGAAGGACCCCGAGCCCTTCCCAATCCACCATTTGCTCTGAACCTTGGCTGCAAGGGCTGGAGAGACTGTTCTGAGGTGGGCCAGGAGGTGAGCATCACAGAAGGCGAGCAAGTCCACCTGCTTAGAATTTCCTAGTTTCTGGCTCTGGGTCAGCATTTTCTCCCTGTCCCACACTGGGACAGCAGGGAACAAGTAGGGGGAATTGTCTAGTCCTCTCTTAGAGATCAGTGTCTCCAAACCTGTCTGCTCCCTGAGGGTCCAAGGCAAGTTCAGGGTCAAGGTCCTTCAGTGTTCTCTTTATCTGTCTCCAGTCCTGCCTCTTCCCAGCCTTGCTGTGGGGAGCATGGTCCCACCAAGACGTGTATGACCGAGTCCCTCTGCCGTCCACCTGAATCCACCACAACAATGTTGTCTACCACAACATTGTTAATTGGCTATGCTCCAATGTAAAGTAAGAATTAAAAAAAAATAATTAAAAGGAAAGAAAAAGAAAATGCTGGCATCTTCCACCTTCATTAATCTCTAGAAAACCTTACATTTTGCAGGCCTTGGGAATTGGGAAAGGGGCTTTGGAAAAAGACATGAGCCAGAACTTCAATCTTGGAAGACATGTATCTCTCTTCTGCATCTTGATGGAGGGATGTTGAGTCCATTCTCATGGACCAGGATGCCCACAGGTGGCCTGCCCTGGGCTCTGAGGAGCTGGGGACCTGTCAGGTGGGGATGCTTTTCCCCTGAACCCCTTCATCCTCCTTGCAGAGAGCTCCCAATTTCAAATGGGACAAGATCTGGGCCCCTGACTCAGGGCAGTCCCACAAAATACTTCTGTCATTTAAAGTCTTTATTTTCACCATTCAGGGGATTTCTCTTTTTTTTTTTTCCCTTGAGCAACTAATTGGAAAAGGTATATGCATCCTGAATTCATAGCATCATTATTCACAGTAGCCAAAACATGGAAACGAAAACAACACAAGTGTCTGTCAAAAGATGAATGGATAAAGAAGTTGTGGAATATATATATATATGTGTGTGTGTGTGTGTGTGTCTATATAGATATACAGTGGAATACTGCTCAACAATAAGACTGCCCAACGAGAAGCAGTTGTCCCTTTGATTCCTGCACAGGCTTAGTCCCTCATCAGCACCCACCACATATCAAAAACACAACAGTGATCATGGGATCTGGTGGCAGCAGCTTCACAGCACAACTGGGCTGGGGGGCCCAGACACCAGTGTGAATCAGCGTCTCTGTGGTCTCCTGGGCATGGCAGCCTGTCTTACGGATTCTGTTCTCTGAGCGAATCAGGACTGGCTTCTGGGCTTTTAGCTAGGGAAGCATGTGGAGGCTTCTCTTCTTAGAAAGCTGCTTGCTGGTGAGGCTCTGGGTAGGGAGATGACAGCCACGGCATAGCTCAGACTGCTCAGAGCTGCTCAAGGGAAAAAAAGCAGGAGAAATCCCCTGAATGGTGAAAATAAAGACATTAAATGACAGAAATATTTTGTGGGACTGCCCTGAGTCAGGGGCCCAGATCTTGTCCCATTTGAAATTGGGAGCTCTCTGCAAGGAGGATGAAGGGGTTCAGGGGGAAAGCATCCCCACCTGACAGGTCCCCAGCTCCTCAGAGCCCAGGGCAGGCCACCTGTGGGCATCCTGGTCCATGAGAATGGACTCAACATCCCTCCATCAAGATGCAGAAGAGAGATACATGTCTTCCAAGATTGAAGTTCTGGCTCATGTCTTTTTCCAAAGCCCCTTTCCCAATTCCCAAGGCCTGCAAAATGTAAGGTTTTCTAGAGATTAATGAAGGTGGAAGATGCCAGCATTTTTTTTTTCTTTCCTTTTAATTCCTTTAAAAATTTTATTTTACTTTGGAACATAGCCGATTAACAATGTTGTGATAGTTTCAGGTGGACAGCAGAGGGACTCTGCCATACACATACTTGTATCCATTCTCCCCCAAACTCCTCTCCCATCCAGGCTGCCACATAGCATTGAGCAGAGTTGCCTGTGCTATACAATCAGTCTTTGTTGCTTATTCATTTTAACTATAACAGTAAGACTCTAGCATTTTCTGTGCCAGCAGAACTTGAAGAGACTCTGGGGAAACACATTGGTGTTGATGAAAAATTAATCAGTAGTCAATCTAAGAAAGAAATGAGGGCTTCCCTGGTGGTCCAGTGGAAAAGAATCCTCCTGCCAGTGCAGGGGACAAGAGTTCAATCTCTACTGCAGGAGGATCCCATATGCGGAAGGGCAACTAACTCGGTGCATTACAACTACTGAGCCCACGTGCTGCAAGTACTGAAGCCCATGTGCCTAGAGCCCATGCTCCACAGCAAGAGAAGACACTGCAATGAGAAGCCTGGACACCACAACAAAGACTATCCCCTGCTCACTGCAACTGGAGAAAGCCTGCACACAGCAGCAAAGACCCAGCAACCCCCCAAATAAATAAATAAACAATTCTTTTTTTTTTTTTAAGTAAGAAATGGAAAATTGTATTTGCACCAATCTGGGGATTGTAACCAAGGAGACAGTCTCTCAGACAATTCTTGAGGACTTTTCTATAGAGGTGAAGGGAGAGCCCAGTATATATGTGATTTTGGCAAAGGGGTACATACAACCAAGAAATCACCTTGGTTGAGGGTTACTGTTATTTTTCAAAGGACAGGGATCTTGGTGTTTTTAATGCTTTTCTCAGTATGGGTAGGTGCAAGAAACTGGGTTCATAAAATCTTCTCTGGAATATATCTGTCTCGGGGCCAGTCTGTGAGTTTTTCCAGTGTACTTAGTGCCTCAATCTGATCTTCCCCTTGAATTGATTTCAGGGTGTACTATAGGTTAGTGACTGCAGTAGCTAATGGCTTGATTCTTATAAAACTGGATGGTGGGCAACATTCTTTGTTTTACAATCCCTTCCATTTTGGTCTTAATTTTGATCAAGAATCGGAAAGCATTTTGTGACTAGTTTGTTCCACAGAGCCCTAGGAATGCCCAGGTCAGACGAGCATTTCATTGAAGGTCACTCAATATGCTTTTTTTGTCTTATTCCATTACATTTTTTTCAGTATTTTTGAGGTATAATTGACATATAGCATTATCACAAGTCTAGCTATCACATGTTACCACACAAAGCTAATTCATTATTATGGCTTATATTCCATATGATGTACTTTATATCCCCATGACTCAATTTTTAACTGCAAGTCTGTACTTCTTGGCCCCTTGACCCATTTTGAGTCCCCAGCTCCCTCTCTTTTGGCAACCGCCAATCTGTTCTGTGAGTCTGGATTTTGTTTTATTTGCTTTGTTTTTCAAATTCCATATATAGGTGAAACCATATGAAAATTGATTTTCTCTAACTTCACTTAGCATAATACACTCAGAGTATATCAGTGTTGTCACAAATGTCAAGATTTTATCATTTTTTTAAAATTGCTGAATAGTATTCACATTATCACATACCTCTTCTTTTTTAAATCTATTCATCTAACCTGGGATGCCTGGGTTGGTTATACACTCTGGCTGTTGTAAATAATCCTGCAGTAAACATGTGCTATGTCACGCCAACTCAATGTGCTTTTACTGGATATGTTAATGATAGCCAAAAGGCTCTGTACTGCCTGTCTTTCTGGACTGTTATAATCCGGAAAATGGTTCTCTCTTGTTGCTTCTTCCCATATCTAGAGTTACACTATTAAGATCATTGATCTTACAGAACTATATATTTGATCAATCATCTCAAGTCACCTATTATTCATTTTATCTGAGGCTCAAGCATGCATTTGGTAATGTAAGAAACAAGATATATTGTAAAAGGCAAGATACAAGTAATAGAGCTAGTAAAATTAACAAGGTCATGACTAAGTATTTGAACCGAGAACTTCCATTAGGTGTGGCTTTCTTTAAGTCATCTGACCAGTCTGTGCTGCCTCAGTTTTTCTCTGTAAGGGAAAGGCTGTATTGGCATTGCACATAAAGCTCATCAAAGATGTCTGCATGTACAAGGCGAGTGGTGGGTCGGTGTGATCCCCTTACAGGACTGAGAAAGGAATGTTATCTTCTAAGGAGTTACATGGCTGGTGCCAGAAGAAGGAAACTATATTTCTACAACAGAACAAGTTTTTCTGCCAGTGGGGAGGTCTGGTTAATGCATAATACAGACACATAGTACGCACTGGAGGGGAAGGGGAGGTCAAAGGGCAGAAAGTTTTTATGTCTAAATTTTTCTTGTCTTCCCTTAAAATAGGTTTTTTCCCCCCATCATTAGGAAACAGTTGGTAGAAACTCCCATGACAACTCAGAAGTGTGAGATGCTCGTTGGGGCGGGTGGTGGGTGGGTGGGGATAAAATAATCCCAGAGGCCCTCTTGACTCCATGTGAAGAAACCCGAGGTTGGCAGAAGGACTGGAACCATGGGGTTTTCCCCCAGGAGATCAATGGGTTGAGCGATGACATGTCCACCCTTGAAGACAGTTTGGTCTGAGACCTATGCAGGTCTCTCCGAGGATGCTAAATGGTAGGGAGAGGCAGGGTGATGCTGATGGTCCTACTCTCCCTGACAACTACACACATATTGCTATAGAGAAGCAAAATTTGCCACTCCCAAATATGTCTCTTTTGCATGTGAATTATTTTAGGCTGATTATTTTTTAGCAATAGAAGACTCAAAAAGTCTTTCTCTTTACCTCCTCTTTAGCTGCCTTGGGGCTTCCGAGATGGCTCAGTGGTAAAGAATCCATCTGCCAGTGCAGGAGACACAGGTTTTATCCCTAAGTCAGAAAGATCCCCTGGAAGAGGAAATGACAACTCACTCTAGTATTCTTGCCTGGGAAATTCCACAGACAGAGAAGCCTGGTGGGCTACAGTCCATGGGGTCACAAAGAGCTATGTTTGTGAGCATGCATGCACAAACATAGCTGCCCAAAGACTGGATAAAGGGCCTGTTCTGGGAATAAAGCTCCCTCCAGAGATATTTGCAAGAATATGGGCAGGGTGTGGTTGGGGAAAACGTGGCATGTCCCATTGTCTCTGCCGGGCCCAGAAAATACCAAATATTTGCTTTTCCATCTCCTCATTAATCTCCTTTCTCCTCTTTGAAGTCCCAAAGCACTACCCAAACATCTTTTCTGAATCTCAAAAGCAATATGTGTGTATCACTATGGTAAAAATTAAAATTAACTGAAATAGTATGATTCTGTGTCCTTGTTTTACTCACCTGAAAATGTCTTTCTCTTTTTCAATAGGGTGAGGGCTGAGTCCCCTTTAAGAAGATCAATATAAGAAACCCAGGAGGATTTATCTGATCACAAACAATGACATCAGTCTTCTTTTCTCTTTGAGAGGAAAACCAAACATCTGAAGAATGTACTTGAAGGCATCAAGCTCATTTTTCATGCTCATGTTGGAAATTCTGCCTCAGTTCTTGTCCTTCCTGCTGACAAAGTTGATGACAAACTGGAACTTCCATTTCCTGCTTCCAGAAGAATGCATTTCTGTGATGTCCAAGTAGCTCAGTTCTTTCAGAGGCCCTTGAGTCAAAAGAATGACTAAGTCCTTAATTCTGCATGGAGTGCCTCATCCTGATTTCTCAAAGCTGAAAACCCAGATGTCCTTTTCCTGGTTCAGAGTGAGATGGATGATGTTGGAGGCCCAGCCTTGGTGATTCACACAATCAGAGGAGGCCACATCTGGGCCAGACAAAAATCTAGGGCTGCACTATCCCATGTAGACTACCCGCCCTGCCTGCATTCCACTTGTAGGAAATTTTCCTTCCCTAAGTTTCTCCAGCCTGGTGAATGTAGCAGAATCACTAGCAGTTCAGTTTAGTTCAGTCTCTCAGTCATGTCCGACTCTTTGAGACCCCATGGACTGCAGCACGCCAGACTTCCCTACCCATCACCAACTCCTAGAGCCTACTCAAACTCATGTCCATCGCATCAGTGATGCCATCCAACCATCTCATCCTCTTTTGTCCCCTTCTCCTCCCGGCTTCAAACTTTCTCAGCATCAGGGTCTTTTCTAATGACTCACTTCTTCACATCAGGCGGCCAAAGTATTGGAGTTTCAGCTTCAACATTAGTCCTTCCAATGAATATTCAGGACTGATTTCCTTTAGGATGGACTGGTTGGATCTCCTTGCAGTCCAAGGGATGCTCAAGAGTTTTCTTCAATACCACAGTTCAAAAGCATCAATTCTTCAATGCTCAGCTTTCATTTTTTTAATTTAAATTTATTTATTTTAATTGGAGGCTAATTACTTTACAATATTGTACTGGTTTTGCCATACATCAACATGAATCCACCACGGGTGTACATGTGTTCCCCATCCTAATCCCCCTCCCACCTCCTCCCTGTACCATCCCTCTGGGTCATCCCAGTGCACCAGCATCCTGTATCCTGCATCGAACCTGGACTGGCAAATCGTTTCTTATATGATATTATACATGTTTCAATGCCATTTTCCCAAATCATCCCATCCTCTCCCTCTCCCACAGAGTCCAAAAGACTGTTTTATACATCTGTGTCTCTTTTGCTGTCTTGCATACTCTCACATCCATGCATGACTACTGGAAAAACCATGTCTCTGACTAGATGGACCTTTTTGGCAAAGTAATGTCTCTACTTTTTAATATGCTGTCTAGGTTGGTAATAGCTTTTCTTCTAAGGAGCAAGTGTCTTTTAATTTCATGGCTGTAGTCACCATCTGCGGTGATTTTGGAGCCCCCCAAAATAAATTCTGTCACTATTTCCATTGCTTCCCCATCTATTTGCCATGAAGTGATGGGACCAGATGCCATGATCTTAGTTTTCTGAATGTTGAGCTTTAAGTCAATTTTTTTTCAATCTCCTCTTTCACTTTCATTAAGAGGCTCTTTAGTTCTTCTTCACTTTCTGCCATAAGGGTGGTATCTGTATATCTGAGGTTATTGCTATTTCTCCCGGCAATCTTGATTCCAGCTTGTGCTTCATCCAATCCAGCATTTTGCATGATGTATTCTGCATGTAAGTTTAATAAGCAGGGTGACAATATACAGTCTTGATGTACTCCTTTCCTGATTTGGAACCAGTCTGTTGTTCCATGTCCAGTTCTAACTGTTGCATCTTGACCTGCATACAGATTCCTCAGGAGGCAGGTCAGGTGGTCTAGTATTCCCATCTCTTGAAGAATTTTCCACAGTTTGTTGTGATTCACACAGTCAAAGGCTTTGGCATAGTCAATAAAGCAGATGTTTTACTGGAATTCTCTTGCTTTTTTGATGATCCAGCAAATGTTGACAATTTGATCTCTGGTTCCTCTGCCTTTTCTAAAACCAGCTTGAACATCTGAAAGTTCACGGTTCACATACTGTTGAAACCTGGCTTGGAGAATTTTGAGCATTACTTTACTAGCATGTGAGATGAGTGCAATTGTGTGGTAGTTTGAACATTCTTTGGCATTGCTTTTCTTTGGGATTGGAATGAAAACTGACCTTTTCCAGTCTTGTGGCTACTGCTGCATTTTCCAGATTTGCTGGCGTATTGAGTGCAGCACTTTCATAGCATCATCTTTCAGGATTTGAAATAGCTCAACTGGAATTCCATCACCTCCACTAGCTTTGTTCATAGTGATGCTTTCTAAGGCCCACTTGACTTCATATTCCAGGATGTCTGGCTCTAGGCGAGTGATCACACCATTGTGATTATATGGTTTGTCTAGTTCTTCTGTGTATTCTTGCCACCTCTTCTTAATATCTTCTGCTTCTGTTAGGTTCATACCATTCTGTCCTTTATTGTGCTCATCTTTGCATGAAATGTTCCCTTGGTACCTCTAATTTTCTTGAAGAGATCTCTAGTCTTTCCCATTCTATTGTTTTCCTCTATTTCTTTGCATTGATCACTGAGGAAGGCTTTCTTATCTCTCCTTGCTATTCTTTGGAACTCTGCATTCAAATGGGTGTATCTTTCCTTTTCTTCTTTGCCTTTAGTTTCTCTTCTTTTCTCAGCTATTTGTAAGGCCTCGTCAGACAACCATTTTGCCTTTTTGCAAAATGGAGGAGGAATAGGACAGGAGACCACTTTCTCCTGCCACAAATTCATCAAAAGATCATTTGAATGCTGAACAACTTCCACAAAACAACTTCTGAACACTGGCAGAGGACATCTGGCACTCAGAAAGACAACCCATTCTCTTCAAAAGAAGGTAGGACAAAATATAAAAGACAAATATACTTATATATGTGTGTGTGTGTGTATACACTATTGATACTATGTATAAAATATGTCATTAATGAGAGCCCAATGTATAGCACAGGGAATGCTACTCAATGCTCTGTGGTGCTCTACATGGGAAAGAAATTTAAAAAAAAGAGTGGATATATGTACATGCTATGCTGTGCTTAGTTGCTCAGTCATGTTCAACTCTTTGTGACCCCATGGACTGTAGCCCTCCAGGCTCCTCTGTTCATGGGATTCTGTAGGCAAGAATACTGGAGTGGGTTGCCATGCTCTCCTCCAGGGGATCTTGCCAACCCAGGGATTGAATCCAAGTCTCCTGCATTGCAGGCAGATTCTTTACCAGCTGAGCCCCAGATATATGTATGCATATAGCTGATTAATTTTGCTGTACAGTAGAAACTAACACAACATTGTAAAAAAAAAAAAAACAAACCTATAGTCCAACAGAAATTTAAAAACAAAAACCTATCTGCTCATGCAGGATGCGGACTTAGCATAAGTCTTTTTGTTTATGATTATATGGACATGATAGTTGGACCATCAAGAAAGCTGAGGGCTGAAAAATTGATGTTTTTGGACTGTGGTATTGGAGAAGACTCTTGAGAGTCCCTGGGACTGCAAGGAGATCAAACGAGTCTATCCTAAAGGAAATCAGTCCTAAATATTCATTGGAAGGACTGACGCTGAAGCTGAAGTTCCAGTACTTTGGCCACCTGATGTGAAGAACTGACTCACTGGAAAAGACCCTGATGCTGGAAAAGATCGAGGGCAGGAAGAGAAGGGGACGACAAAGGAAGAGACAGTTGGATGGCATCACAGACTCGATGGACATGAGTTTGAGGAAACTCTGGGAGTTGGTGATGGACAGGGAAGCCTGGTGTGCTGCAGTCCATTGGGTCACAGAGTCAGACACGACTGAGAGACTAAACTGAACTGAACTGATATTCCCTATGCCTACAACACTATGTGCTTAATGTTTTTCTCACCATTTGAATAATGATGAGGATAAGATGATAAAGGGCTTCCCTTGTTGCTCAGCTGGTAAAGAATCTGCAGGAGACCTGGATTTGATCCCCGGGTTGGGAAGATCCCCTGAAGAAGGGAAAAGCTACTCACTCCAGTGTTCTGGCCTGGAGAATTGGATGGACTGTATAGTCCATGGGTTCACAGAGTCAGAAATGACTGAGCCACTTTCACTTTCACTAAGACAATAAACATTCTTCAGGAAAAATAAAAGCATCTCTAGACGGATTGAAAATAATAATAATAAATCCTCTAAGAATTTGTGCTGGAAACAACACCCCAAAATGTATCTTCCTAGCATGAGGATTTGTTTAGGCTGATTATGTTTAAGAAACAGAAGACCTAGGAGGTTTTCTGTTTCTTTTTTTTTTTTAAACTTTCTCTTGCTGCCCAAAGAATGTAGATAGAGGGCATGTTCCATGAATAGAGCTTTGACCACAGATAACTATTAGTGTGGCTTCCCTGGTGTCTCAGTGGTAAAGAATCTGCCTGCCAACATAGGAGACCTGAGTTCAAATCCCAGGAAGATCCCCTGCAGAAGGAAATGGCAACCCACTCCACTGTTCTTGCCTGGAGAATACTGTGGACAGAGGAGCCTGAAGGGCTACTGTCCATGGGGCCCCAAAAGAGTCAGACATGACTTATGGACTAAACAACAACTATTTGTATGAAGTAGGCAGAGTGAACATGCAGGAACTGAGCAAAGTCTATTTGTTAAAATTTCTCTCTGTCCCATTATCTGTGCCTGGCCCAGCAAACATTTGCTTATAACACCTTTGCTTTTCTATCTTCATGTGAATTGCTTTCTTTTCCTTTGAAGTCCCAAACCACTACCCCCAACACCCTCTTTTGTCTTTAGCTGAAGATGTCATTTAAGAGGAGGATTTTGGTCATTTTTGTCTCAGTTTTCCTGGGTCTCTCCCATATGAACATGTTATTTTAACTTTTATTTGACTAGCTCCTGCTAATCTGTCTCATGTCAGTTTAATTTTTATACCAGAGAGAAGAACAAAGAAAGGTAGAGAAAATTTTCCTCCTCTCTGACAAAACCATATCCAGATCCTTCTCTACCTCCATGAATGTTCTACCAACAAGAACCTTTGTTCTTTCTTGGAGTTCCCTTGAGATTTACATGTGGATTCTCTCAACAGACCAGAGAGTACAAATCTGTGTCATTTCAGAAGACCTAACTCCTGTAGAAGACCCAATGAGTCCATACTTCATGTTTTTGTACACGCTTCAAATTATTATATTAATAATGAGATTTTCTACGCATATATAGTATATATAAATTTTTATATTTTATGTGTATTTATATATACATATGGGCTTCCCTGGTGGCTCAAGGGTAAAGAATCTGCCTGCAATGCAGGAGACCTGGGTACAATCCCTGGGTCAGGAGGATCCCCTGGAGGAGAGCATGGCAACCCACTCCAGTATTCTTGCCTAGAGAATCCCATGGACAGAGGCGCCTGGCAGACTGCTCCTGCTAGGAGCAGGGTCACACAGAATTGGACACGACTGAAGTGACTACACAGCAGCAGCATAAATACATATAGAGACTCTTTAGGAAATTTGTTTTAATCAATTTTATGCTTTAGAGGTAAATTCTTATCAAATTATAAATTACATTTTGTGTACTGATTTGACCCTTGGCACCCCACTCCAGTGCTCTTGCCTGGAAAATCCCATGGACGGAGGACCCTGGTAGGCTGCAGTCCATGGGGTCACTAGCAGTCAGACATGACTGAGCGACTTCACTTTCACTTTTCACTTTCGTGCATTGGAGAAGGAAATGGCAACCCACTCCAATGTTCTTGCCTGGAGAATCCCAGGGACAGGGGAGCCTGGTGGGCTGCCGTCTATGGGGTCACACAGAGTCAGACACAACTGAAGCGACTTAGCAGCAGCAGCAGCAGCAGATCAATTAAAGGAGGAAACATTTGGTATTACAAAATTTGCATAATTAATTTTCTGTTTCTTAGACCAGTTTAATTTATACATCATAATTAGGGTAGATCTGCAATGAGAGAATTTTTCTGGGCAATTTCCTCCTTGAGAGAATGAATCAGAGTTTGAATGAGACTTTGATGATGACATTGGAAGTCCCGTAATACTGCTTCTCCTTGGGTTAAATGACAACTTGAGAAACCCTTCCCTCCCCTCCACTACAAAGCCTTAAGTGGGTCTGAAATATACCCAGAGGACAGACTATATGGATAACTTGGGCCTGGGGACAGCTGGGGATCTGTGCTTTGCACTTCCCAAACAGGGAAGACACTTTTCTTCTTGCTACAGGGTGATAGACAGGAGGCCTTCAGAGAACAGGGTACCCAGATCTTCCTTCTCTAGGAGATCTTCCTGACCCAGTGATTGAACCCACATCTTCTGCATAGGCAAGCATATTCTTTACCACTGAGCCACCAGGGAAGCCCAAATTCCTGGTAGAAGATTTCTAATCCAACTGTGACCTCCAGTTGCTCCTCTGTTGTAATTCATAGAATGAGATGTGTGCTACTGGGTGACATCCTTGAGTCTCAGTCCAGTTTGGTCACACATTGAGGAGGTTGGTTGATATGGGGGGCAGATGTAGAACAGTGAAGATTTCAAGCCTAAGGCTCAGATGAGAGGCTTTGGGGTGGGTTATTTGGGGGATCCCAGGAGAAAAGATAAGCTTCACGACTTCTCAGCAGGTAAAGAATCCATCAGCAATGCAGGAGACCCTGGTTTGATTCCTGAGTTGGGAAGATCCCCTGGAGAAGGGATAGGCTACCTACTCCAGTATTATTGGGCTTCCCTGGTGGCTCAGCTGGTAAAGAATCACCTGCAATGTGGGAGACCTGGGTTCAATCCCTGGGTTTAGAAGATCCCATGGAGAAGGGAACTTCAGTATTCCACTCCAGTATTCTGGCCTGGAGAATACTGGAGTATTCCTGCTATGGACTGTATAGTCTATGGGGTTACAAAGAGCTGGACATGACTGAGCAACTTTCACTTCACTTCACAACTTCAAAGACTGTTGTTAGGAGTGAGAGACCAAAGACAGAGATAAAGACAGAAGATAGAGATGCAGAGACTGTATGGATTCAGGGACAGGTGGAAAGAGCTCATTCTCTCAACTGCTCCATCTCCATCTCTGCTTATTTTTCAGATGAAGAACTCAGCAATGAGTGCTGCTCAGTAGGAAACTGTCTATTGCAGACCATACAAACTATGTCCTTTTGTGACCTCCTCCCGTTATCACCAGACTGAAGGCAGATAATCGTGGGTCCTGTCCTTTAAGTTCAAAGGCTGAGGAGTAAGGGTAGATAGTCTTGGGTTTCTGCATACAGCCTCCTTTCTCTAGGTTGGATACCAAAGTGGTCCCTGATGCCTGACTCACTCCACTCATCTTGGATGTCCAAGAATGTAGTCAGTATTTGCTTTGTTGGGTGGAGCAGGCACCAACTTTGAATTCTGCCCTTGCTTGGCCCTTCAACAAAGCCATTACAAATGAAATGACAGAGAGTCACCTTCTGTCTGCATCACAACACTCAGGGGACACTCAAGGAGGGAAAATTCAGACAACCCAGGAAGAAGTTACCATCCTACCCTCATAGCCACCCTCATTATGGCACAGTTCCCCAGCTAAAAATAACGACTAACTTTGTATTTAGTTAAGTCTGGAGAATCCCAGGGACGGGGGAGCCTGGTGGGCTGCCATCTATGGGGTCGCACAGAGTCGGACACGACTGAAGCGACTTAGCAGCAGCAGCAGCAGCAGGAAATGGCTAGAGTAACTATCAAAGTAATAGAGAGTATGTAACTTCCAAACTTGAGAGGAAAATGAATAAAGGAAAAACAAAACCGCCTTCCTCCATCTGATTGAAAGTAGTAAAGGAAGGAGCAAAAGAAACAAACAAACAAAAAAGATATCAGAAAGGAAACAAGGAAAACATGGAAGAACAGTGGGAGTGAATTGAAATCAGTCAATTTGACTTAATTCTCCAGTTAACACAAAAACAGGAGATCAGAGAAAAAATGGCATGATGTGCTAATTATGAAAGCTATTCTTAGAAAGATATGAGTTTCTTTTGGTGTCTTGAGTAGGCTCGTATTGGACCAAGACTTTCACAAAAACAACTACAAGGCCTGGTAGGGAGGGGATCTGAGTGCCTGGGCAAGTGACCACAAGAAAACACGTGCAGAGAGATTCTAGAGTAAAGTAGCCGCTTAGAAAAAATAATCCACAAATGTCAGTTTCTCATTTTTGCAGTTTTAGACTGCAAGCTAACTAATGCTGCATGATGTGAAACAACTAGAACTAATAGAAAATCCTACAGTCTTTGAAAGACCAGGGGAGAGGTCTGGGGACAACCACAGCCACTGGAAACTGAGAAGGTAACCTTAGAAGGAGAGAGGCAGTTAGACAGAGAGTCACAAAATTCTGTGTAAAAACGACCCAAATTTCTAGATGATCCTTGAAACATACATGGAAACCCAGTTAAAGATAAAAGAACTGATCTGAGATATATGTTGTTGTTGAAAGACAGACTTTGCATTTCACATCTAAGTGAACTGAGTCCTAAAACAGAAATAAAAGCTTCTTCAGAGGAATGTAACAGACGTGTTCTGTAATACACATTTACAATGTCCAGAGGGCAATTCAAAATTACTCAACATATGAGGAACTGAGAATATGACTCCCCCCAAAATGATTCCCTTTCTTCTTCCCTTGCTGGTAGCACAAAAGGATTTTCCTCTGATGTTTACTGTAAGAACCTGGTCCACAGCTTGGAGGTAAAACGCACAGTGTGTGGGGATTCCCCACCATGCACCCCGGCTCCCTAGTTTTTCACTTTCAGACTCTTCCCCTTTGCTGCTGCTGCTGCTAAGTCGATTCAGTCATGTCCGACTCTGTGCGACCCCATAGACGGCAGCCCACCAGGTTCCCCTGTCCCTGGGATTCTCCAGGCAAGAATACTGGAGTGGGTTGCCATTTCCTTCTCCGTTGCAGAGCCTCCAGCAATTTGTCAATTACAGTCCTGCTTTTCCAACCCTGGCTCTGGTACCCATAGAGATTTCAGTTCCTGCCTTTTTGCTCTGATGCCAACTGTATGTATCATCACCATATGTTGAAAAGAACATCTTTGTCCCTAACCCAGAAACCTTGTGTTTTCTGCCAGTGTTCATGAAGCTTGGCAGGCTAACTTGTTAGTAGCCTGCCCATTTATAGAGAGTGGAGGTCCCAGATCAGGGTACCAGCATGATAGAGTTCTGAAGTGGGTACTTTAGTCCCTGAGTATTGGGCCTTATCCATCCATAGTGTTTTCATTTAAATAAAGACACGTTAAGTTTCTGCAAGACCAAATTTGTCATGATGAAGAGATGCAGACTAATGAAAATCTATTCCTTTTTTTGTTTTTACACTAGTTATAATTACAATAGGGCTTCCCTGGTGGCTCAAATAGTAAAGAGTCTGCTTGCAATGCAGGAGACCAGGGTTCAATCCTTGGGTCAGGAAGATCCCCTGGAGAAGAAAATGGCATCCAACTCCAGTATATTCTTGCCTAGGAAATCCCATGGACAGAGGAGCCTGGTGGGCCACAGTCCATGGGGTTGAAAAGAATCAGACCCAACTGAGTGACTAACACTTTCACTTCACTTCATAAATATAATATGAAAAATACAATCATTACATGTCTGCTTTAATAGTGGCCTTTGACCAAATTTTGCCGTATTTTAACACAATGATAAAACATGTACAATTATTTTAATTTTAAGTATACCGCAGAGCTGTTTTTTAGATGTTTGTTCTAAACTTAAAATCTAAGTAGATCTGTAGTAATCCTCACTTTGTGTATGTCTGTGGGCATGCTAAATCACTTCAGTTCTATCTGACTCTTTTTGACCTTGCGGACTGTAGCCCACTAGGATTCTTTGTCCACGGGACTTCCCAGGCAAGAATACTGGAGTGCATTGCCATTCCCTCCTCCAGGGGTCTCAACTCAGGGATGGAACCCTTGTCTCTTATATGTCTCCTGCATTGGCAGGCAGGTTCTTTACTACTAAAGCCACTTGGGACGCCCTTGTGTATGTCTACTTACCTCGAACTTGCACTGTTTAATAGTAAAAACATGTAAATGAAGGTGAAAGCCCTGAAGTAATTTATATATGCATTGATAACATATATTCATAGTTTACTCATAAGTTAAATATATAGAACTTACATCACACCAGACACTATCTCATTTAATCCTCTCAGTAACCCTATAACTATGGTCACAACACTTAACATACAAACCAGGGTACTTTTGAGGATGAAAAGGAGGGCTATTAATAATTACTTTGGGAAAATAAGCAAAAACCAGGAAGACTAGTCACTCCACCCATAGGGTGAAAGTTTTCATGACTAACTCATTCCAGAATGATTTCTTCTTTCTCAGCAGTTGTTACCCCATTTACAAATGAAGAAATTGAAGGGAGGCAAAGGAACTTACGTAAGTCCCACATCTATTAAAGTATGTTAGTAGGGATTCAAACTTGGGACACACGCTAAAGGTGACTGCTGTCATAACAAGTGAAGAAAATATGCAATCGCTTCTCAGCCTTTTGACTAAGATCAAGCAAAAATACACACATTTTAGAACAGAAATTCTGGCCATTTTTCTTTAAATATATATTTTTGTGCCTTATCTTCTTCTCCAAAGATTTCGATTACATATATTAGGACACTTGGAGCTGCTCCACATTTCACCACATTTCACTGGTTCTCCTTTTTTTTAGCTTTGGCAGCACTGGCCTTGGTTGTGGTGCTCTGACTAGTGGCGCACGGGTTTGTCGAGCTGCAGCTTACGGGTTTAGCTGCCCCGTGGCATGTGGGATCTCAGTTTCCCTGACCAGGGATCGAACCCAAGTCTCCTTCATTGGAAGGCAGATTCTTAACCACTGGACCACCAGGGAAATCCCCTGATTTTCCTTTTTTGTTGTTGTTGGATTTTGTTTATATTTTTTCTCTATATACATAATTTAGGATATTTTCTATTGCTGTGTCCTCTAGTTTACTAATCATTTCATCTGTAATACCAAATGCTCTATGAAACTCATTCAGTGTTTATTTCATCTTAGACATTGTAGTTTTCATCTTAGAATTTCATTCAAATCTGTTTTTGAAAAATCTTTCATGACTCTTAACCTTTTTTAAACATGTGAACTTTAGTTTTAATAACTAAATTTCCTGTTTTGATGTCCTGTATTTTTTAATTTGAGCTTCCCTGGTGGCTCAGATGGTAAAGAACTTGCCTGCAATGTGGGAGACCTGAGTTCAATCCCTGGGTCAGGAAGGTCCCCTGGAGAAGGGCATGGCACCCCACTCCAGTATTCTTGCCTGGAGAATTCCGTAGACATAGGAGCTGGTGGACTATAGTCCATGGGATCAAAAGAGTCGGACATGACTGAATGACTAACATTTCATTTAATTTTTTTCATTTTCGACTTTAACATCTGTGCCAGTTCTGGTTGGTTTCAACTTATATTCTTCTCCTTCTATATCTTTTTTGCCCTGTTCCTTTGCTTGCCTAGTAATCTTTGATTGGATGTCAGACATTATGAATTTTACTTTGTTGGATTCTGGTTGTCTTAACTAAATGTTGAATTTTTCAACAGCTTTAAATTTACAAAATCATCTCACAGATAGTACAGAGAGTTTTATATATTCAGAACTGTTTTCTTTATTATTAACATTTTTCATTAGTACAACACTAATGTTGCAATTAATATATCAATAGTTACACATTGTTATGCCTTTTTTTTTCCCATCTAATATCCATTTTCTGTTCCAGAATCCCATTCAGGGCACACACTAGCTGTCTGCATTTTTAATTCCAGATAGTTAGGACTTCTTGATTTTTAAAGACATATAAGGAAGAAGAATACTGGAGTGAGTAGGCATTCCCTTCACCAGGGGATCTTTCTGACTCAGGGACCGAAGCCGGGTCTTCTGCACTGTAGGCAGATTCTTTACCATATGAGCCATCAGGGAAGCCCTATTTAATCACTTGGGGTCTTGATTTCAGATTGGGGAGGTGGGACCACTGCAGTATTTAGTCCAGGTCTAATTTTCCACTTCTAAGCAAAGTCCTTCTGAATACTATACTCCAATGCCTGGGAATTATGGGATTCCCAGTCCAGTTGGTGGGGACAGGTATTACTCCCACTAAACTTTTAGAGTGTCTTAACCTTCAGCCTTTTCATATTGTTTGAAATCCTAAAGGAATTTCAGGGGAAATCAGTTCTGAGTATTCATTGGAAGGACTGATGTTGAAGCTGAAGTTCCAATACTTTGGCCACCTGATAAGAAGAAGTGACTCATTGGAAAAGACCCTGATGGTGGGAAAGATTGAAGGCAGGAGGAGAAGGGGACAACAGAGTATAAGATGGTTAGAAGGCAACACTGTCTCGATGACATGAGTTTGAGCAAGTTCTGGGAGTTGGTGATGGACAGGGAAGCCTGGCATGCTACATTCCATGGGGTCGCAAAGAGTTGGACACGACTGAGTGGGTTAACTGAACTGAATCTCCAGCCTTGGGTAGATTCCTCATCTATAATACGTGAATCGGTACTCTGGTGATTGTGCAATGGGGACCCTCTATAGATCTTCTGGATTCTCCTTCTAGGCAACCCTTCATTCTTATACTCTTATATATATATATATTTAAATCTCCCAGTATCTTCATTTCCACAGACTGAAAAGCTCTATCTCCTCTAATCAGAAAGAATGCTGAGCCCCTGGGTTTCTACTGCAAAGTGGGGTTAATTATTGGGCTGCCACATTTGTTTCCTGTCTCTCTGGGATCACTGTCCTTCACTGGCTGATGTTCAGTGCTTTAAAACCATGGCTTCATAAATGTTATCCATTTTCTTTTTTTTTTTTTTTTTCAGTTGAGTCAGGTGGGAAGTTAAATTTGGTTCTTGTTACCCCATCTTGCTAGAAGGACAACGCAGGACATTTTAATACTACAGAAGACACATTTACATTTATAGAAAGAGTCAGATTAGTTTTGTATAATGCAGTATGATTCAGTCTCAATGTGCTTGATGAACTAGTCTTCTCAAGATTTTACCTCATATCTAGAGAGATAATTCACATGCAGATGAAACTGTTATCAGAAATATTAGATCAAAGTTGGAAGGCAGGTAGGTGATAATTTAAATAGTTGTTTATAACATAATATTGGGCTTCCCTGGTGCTCAGATGGTAAAGAATCCTCCTGCAATGTGGGAGATCTGAGTTCAATCCCTGGGTCAGGAAGGCCCCCTGGAGGAGGGCATGGCAACTCACTCCACTATTTTTGCCTGGAGAATCCCCAAGGACAGAGGACCCTGGCGGGCTACAGTCCATGGGGTTGCAAAGAGTTGAACACGACTGAGTGACTAAAGAACATGGTCTTCTAATAGTCTTTGGCCACCTGATGTGATGAGCCGACTCATTGGAAAAGACCCTGATGCTGGGAAAGATTGAAGGCAAAAGGAGAAGAGGGTGGCAGAAGATGAGATAGTTAGATAGCATCACTGACTCAATGGACATGAATTTGAGCAAACTCTGGGAGACAGTGAAGGACAATGAAGCCTGGGGTGCTGCAGTCCATGGGGTCACAAAGAGTTGGACATGACTTAGCAACTGAACAACAAATACAGTCTTCTAATATAGGGGGTGGTGCTCAGGCCTGGAGAGATACAAAAATACTAAGATCATTTCCTGCTCTTTTGCCTGTCATCAACCTGGTGGGCAAAGAAAGCCTAGGTTCCCCACTGCCGGGAGCCGGTGAGGCATTCCGTTCCTGACAAAGGTCATGAGGAAGGAGGCTCGGCATACGCAAAGGCGGGATCGAGCCTCAGGAGTCCGCCCGGATATTCTCGAGCATTTTCCCCCCAAAAAACCAGAGTCTGCCTACTTCATTGCTTTGTGCTCTCACCTCTGACTTTACTGGGGGCTGTCCCCCACCACCATCTCGCTCTCTCTGTCAAAGAGTTAACTTACAGCTCCAATTAATAAAGTTCCTGGGCAATTAGGAGTGTTTAAATCCAAACCCCTCAGATGGCTCTCTAACTCGCCTGACAAGTTTACCCGGACTCCTGCAGCTATGCATACGATTGTTTACAGTCTCCCAGCCTCCAGAGGCACGGGAAGCTTAAGATATTCAAATAGCTTAGAGCCTCTCAGAGAGTTAGAAACTGTCAGAATAAGACTAGTAAAGGATTTCATTGATGAGTCAATGTTTGTTGCCAAGTTTGTACATCCCCTGAATTGTATCCTTGAATGTGTATTAATTAATATAGTTGGTATGTAGAAAAAATAAGTAGTGGCCTTGGTGTTAGTAACTTTAGACCCTTAAGGTAATAAATTATTTTCTTTGTTGTAAACCCATTACACATCCGCCCTATAGGAATGCAATTTTATCTTTGGAAGATGGCGCCAAACCTTAAAATAATTACTCTTAGAGAAAATAAGTCTTTGTTGATAAGTTCTTGTCAAGAGTCATAAAATGTTAGTAGGCCTTCTGGCCAGAAGATGATGTAAACCACCTAAACCATTTGTATACGATAAATTTGCAGGAAAGAAACCCTGGTTTTTGATAAGAATCAAAGACTGCTGACTTTGCATCCCCTATTATCCTCTATGTGTAACTTAGGGTATAAAAGCCCCTGTTAAAAATAAAGCTACGGGCCTTGCTCACCAATGCTTGGTCTCCCCATGTCATTCTTTCCTTTAACTTCCGGCTGAAGTCTCCATCTGGAGCGTGGATATCCTCTGCGACCACTTATTTGCCTGGGCTTCTAAGACCCACTCGAGAAGGTGTCTAAGGTGGGGCCCCTTCCGCTATTCGAGAGGGCGCCTTCGGCCTCCGTGGTCAGAGCTAACCTGGTGTCACGGGTTATATTGATTTTCCGCGTAAACCAAGCTACTCAGCCTCTTTTCTCCACTGAATTTTCCTACTGAGCTATCCTCATTCTATTACTCTTTATATCTCTAATTACCATTTGAATAGGTCGCCGACGCCGTCTCCCCTTCGAATACCCTGGATCAGCCGGGGCTGGTCCTCGGCACCCCACTTCATAAAAAGTGGACAATGTGAACTTGAGTTAGGGAAGCCTGGAGAGGCAACATTTGACTGATGATCTCGGGGTTGCCGGGCTTCCCTGGTAGCACTAGTGATAAAGAGTGAGTGAGTGTTAGTCGCTCAGTCATGTCTGACCCTTTGCAACCCCATGGAGTGTAGCCCATCAGGATTCTCTGTCCATAGAATTCTCCAGGCAAGAATACTGGAGTGGGATGCTATTCCCTTCTTCAGGGCATCTTCCTGACCCAGGGATTGAACCCCAGTTTCCTGCATTGCAGGCAGATTGTTTACCCTTTGAGCCACGAGGGAAGCGCAGGGGTAAAAAAAAACCCACCTGTAAATACAGGTAGATGTAGAGATGTGGGTTCTATCTCTGGGTCAAGAAGATCCCCTGGAGGAGGGCATGGCAACCCACTCCAATATTCCTGCCTGGGGAATCCCATAGACAGAGGAGCTTGGTGGGCTACAGTCCACAGGGTCACAAAGAGTCAGACATGACTGAAGTGACTTAGCACACATGCTAGGGGTTGCCATACTTTTTCTATAAAGGGCCATATATTACAAGAAATATTTTAGGCTTTGTCAGTCATATAGTCTCTGTGACAATTATTCAACTCTGCTGAAGTAGCAGTGCAAAAATAGACAATACATAAGTCAATGAGCAAAGCTGTTAAACCTTATCTGTGAACAGATAAGATAAAATTTGAAATTCATATAAATTTTACTGTTATGAAATATTATTCCTTAAAATTTATTTCACTCATTTATTTTTTATTTTTATTAAAAAATATTTATTTATGTATGTGTTTGACTGTGCTGGGTCTTACTTTCAGCACATGGAATCTTCAATCTTCACTGCAGTACACAGGATCTTTAGTTGTGGCATGTGACCTCTTAGTTATGGTATTTGGGATCTAATTCCCTGACCAGGGACTGGCTGTGGTCATTGGAAGCATCAGAGTCTTAGTCATTGGACCACCAGGGAAGTTCTTATTTCACTCATTTAAAAGTGTAAAAAATGTTCTTAGTTCATAGACTGTACAAAAATGGTTAGTGGGCCAGGTTTGGTCCGTGGGCCATAGTTTGCTGACCCCCAGTCTAAACTGGAGTAAATATCTTAATCTCACACTTTCTTCTAATAAATAAAAATTTAATTTATTTGAAGCACATAAAATCAGTCCTGAGCGAGGTCTT
Organism: Bos grunniens; assembly: GCF_055505025.1. Lineage (NCBI taxonomy): Eukaryota > Metazoa > Chordata > Mammalia > Artiodactyla > Bovidae > Bos > Bos grunniens. The sequence goes on along the minus strand of NC_141175.1, from coordinate 61,027,907 downwards.
ATAGAATATAGCATGCTAAATAACAAATAAACATAAATTTTTAGAGAAAAAGAAAAATACATTTAAATCTGTGTATCAGAAATTAGTTAACCAGTATAAAAGTGAAAATATAATTGTATGTTTCTAACATACTAGAAGAAAATGAATTGAAACAAAAAAAGAATGAATCGAGCAAGCAAAAGGTACAAATGAAGCACAGCAAAAATTATGGTAGACAGAAAACCTAAAATAAAATCATAGGATAGACACAACAAAAAACATTCATAATCCCAATAAAAGAAAAAGGATTAAATTCACTACTCAAACTAGGAGACTTTTAAAAAGCACATATAAAGACACCTGCAATACGGGAAACGGGGGTTCAATCCCTGGGTCAGGAAGAGCCTCTGGAGAAGGAAATGGCAACCCATCCCGGTACTCTTGCCTGGAAAATCCCATGGACGGAGAAGCCTGGTAGGCTTCATGGGGTCGACAAAGAGTTGGACACGACTGAGCACTTTCACTTTCACTATAAAGACACACTACTAATAGTAATACTTATGCTGAAATAACAGGAGTAAAACTAAACAGTTCCCAGCCAACTGGGGACTATTAAAAAGCAGATAGTGGATGCTAGGGATTAGGGATTGGGGGTGAAGCCAAAATGCAGGTATGAAGGGACAGCATGAGAGAGCCTTGTGGGGATAGAATAGTTCTCTATTTTGGTAGTGGTGGTGATTGTACAAAGCTACAGGGTTTCCCAGGTGGCACTAGGGGTAAAGAATCTGCCCGTCATTGCAGAATATCCCCTGGAGGAGGGCATGGCAACCCACTCCAGTATTCTTGCCTGGAGAATCCCATGGACAGAGGAGCCTGGTGGGTTACAGTCCATAGGGTCTCGCAGAATCGGACATAACTGAAGTGACTTAGCATGCACACACTGGGGTGCTATCATTGCAGAGAAACACATATATGACTATGTGTGATAAAGATGTCAGTTCTCCAAAAAGATGTAATAATCTTAAATGTGTATGCTCCTAACAGCAGAGCTTCAAAACGCATGAAGCAAAGACAGAATAGAAAGGAGACATAGACAATTATAGTTGGAGAATTCAACATTCCTCTCTCCATAATGGACTGAGCAAGTAGACAGGAAACCAGTAAGAGTACAGAAGACCTGAAAAACACTATCAATAGAGCACTCCGCACAACAACATCAGAATGCACTTTCTTTTTTAGTGCACACAGAATATTCACCATGATAGGTTATATTCTGGGTTGTATAACAAAACCCAGTGAATTTAAAATAAGAGAAATCACACAGACAATAACTGAACTAACTAGAAATTAACTAGAAAAGAAAATCTTTAGAAAAACTCCAAGTATTTGGAAATTAAACGATATACTTCTAAGTAATTTGTGGGTCAAAGAGGAAGGCTAAGGGGAAGTTTGAAAATATTTGAATTAAATAAAAATACAATATGTATAAATTTGTGAGATGTAACTAAAGCATGCCTAGAGGGAAATTCATAGTGTTTAATACTTATAGTAGAGAAGTCAATGTGTCAAATTAATAATCTAAGCTTCCATCTTGAGAAACTGCAAAGAATATAAACCCATATATATATATGGGCTCTCCCAGTGGCTCAGCAGGTAAAGAATCTGCCTGCAGTGCAGGAGACACAGGAGAGATGGGTTCAATCCTGGGTCAAGAAGATCTCCTGGAGGAGGAAATGGCAACCCACTCCAGTATTCTTGCCTGGAAAATTCCATGGACAGAGGAGCCTGGTGGGCTACAGCCCAAGAGGTCCCAAAGAGTTGAACATGACTGAGCAACTATCTGTTTAGTCACTAAGTCGTGTCTGACTCTTGGTGACCCCATGGACTGTAGCCTGGCAGGCTTCTCTGCCCATGGAATTTTCCAGGCAAGAATACTGGAGTGGGCTGCCATTTCCTTCTCCAGGGGATCTTCCCCACCCAGGGATTGAACCTGGGTCTCCTGCATTGCAGGTGGATTCTTTACCAACTGAGCCACCAGGGAGCCCTGGGCAACTAAGTATATTTATATATATATATGGGGGACAATTTTACCTTCTCTGTTCCAAGCATCACTAAGGTGAAAAAGTGAAAGTTCGACCCAGGGATCGAACCCCGGTCTCCTGCATTGCAGGCAGACTCTTTACCATCTGAGCCACCAGGAGTCTTAGAGCCTCCCCACAGGGAGCCCTGATGCAGCTCCCCTTGTCCTGGCTGACTCTGCTGCAGGTGCTCACTGCTCCAAGTCCTCTGTGGAAAGAATCAAAGATCACACGGACCGGTTGCATGAATGGTTGGAAGCGATGGATCAAAGTGTGGCTGGCCTGATCCACCCTGTCCAAGAGTGCCCTCTCTGATGAGATCATGGCCATGCACACAGAGCTTAGGGCACTTGACAGGCAGAAGGTGGGGAGGACCCAGGGAGAATGGAGCCAGACCAGCCCTCTTTCTGAACGGCTGGCTTTTCCCTTCCATGTTTTTAGTTTAATTCCAACTTCACACCCAGGTCCAGAATCTGGCTCAAGTCCCAGCTGTTCTTCAGACAGAACTCTGGTCGTGCCCAAAGCACACAACCCATGGGAGGGGAGTCCTTAGGCTCTGGGGGCTTCTGAGGTGCAGAGGACAGAAACCTCTGGACCTGCTTGGGAGTGTCTTATCCGCATCTGGGGTAAGGAGTTTGCCAGTGGCTCTGGCCCCGCCCCTGGTGACTCAGTCAGGAGAAACTGTCGGGTGGGTGTAACATACACAGAACCTCACCCTGCCTCCTGGGTCACCCACACACTCCTTGATCCCTGCTTGTAGAACCGGCCCATCCCCAGCCCTCCCCTGCTGGAAGATGCCGTGGAACTAAGCAGAAACAAGGCACCCAGCTGCAGCCAGTTCCCAGACCTCAAACCTTCCTGTGACCTCATGGGAAGCCCAGGGGTTCTCAGACGTGTTAACAGCCCAGTGGCACCTTCCCCTATGTCATTCCCACAGTGACCACAGATTGTGGCTGGAGTCGGGGAGGAGGTCCCTTTCTGCTTGGGGCCCCCTGGAGGCTGTGTGTGCATCGCCACCATCTCTCCTGTGCCAGGCAGGGTCCTTCAAGGATGTCCTAAACACCTAGAAGTCATCCCAGGGGGTGAGCAATCCTTTCCATTTGGATGTCCACCACTGCATTTAAAAAAAAAATTTTCATAATCCAACACATTCTTTTTTACAAAATTAATTTATTTTTGGCTGTGCTGGGTCTTTGTTGCTGCACGCGGGCTTCCTCTGGCTGTGTTGAGCAGTGCCACTCTCCAGCCTGTGATGTGCAGGCTTCTTACTGCAGTGGCTTCTCTTATTTGCAGCACAAGCTCTACGTGCATGGGCTTCAGTTATTGTGGTGTGTAGGTCCTAGATGGTGGGGGCCTAGCTGCTCTGTCATACGTGGAATCTTCCTGGATCAGGGATGGAACTCGTGTCCCCTAAATTGGCAGGCAGGATTCGTATCCATTGGGCCACCAGGGAAGTCCTGCCACCACTGTATTGTCTGTACTGGTGAAGCCTTTTGTCTCTGAACCAACTCTGGGGGTTCCCACTGTCTTTCCTGTTCTTGTGGAGGAAGATGCCCCTGTTCTTTTGGAGACTTGATCTTTCCTGCAAACAAAACCCTGAGAGGGACATCGACTAGTTTCCATCTGTGCCCTCCTTTCCTCTATCACTTGAATCTGTAGAATTCCATGGTTTATTTGTTCACAGTTGGGGATGGAGCTTGGGAGGGGGGACAAGTTAGTATGGAATCCAACTGCTAGGGGACCGATACTGGGTCCATCTCTTACTAGTTTGTAGGTGAACCAAACTCTCTGAGCCTCATTTTCTTGTCAGTCAAATGCAAATAAGACTAGTGCTCATCTCTCAGGACCCCTGGCACAATGCCTGTACTGCTTTTGAGATGGTGCCGGGCACAGTAAACGAGCAGCCGATGTTAGCCAATGTAAGTAACATGGAAATCCCATAGCATGTGCTATGGCCTCTCAGCCAGACTGGGGTGGGGCTTTCTCATTCTCTAACCCAGGAAAGGACATTAACCTGTGCAAGGAAGTGTTTGGTCTTGAACCAGCCCCAGATTTAGGTGAATGTGAACCTGGCCTCTGCTATGTTCCCAGTTTCCTCTTTATGTACCTGGGGAGGAGACAAGGAAACACAAAGAGGGCAGTAAGCAGGTGTCTGTGGGTTCGTGCCAAGTGCCTACCATGCTCTTTGCAGCCTCTGTCTCATCCACTCCTCGTGACAACCCAGTGAAGTGGCTATTACTCTGTTTTTATAGAGAAACAAAAAGGTGAGATGAATCATCACATCAGAGAGAAGAAGAAAATTCCCAAGGCCACGTAACTGCTGCTGCTGCTGGTGGTAGTGATGATGTAGCTGACATTTAAGCTTCTACCATGTGCCTGGCAGTCTTCCCCAGTGGCTCAGTGATAAAGAATCTGCCTGCCAATGCAGGAGACGCAGGTTCGATCCCTGGGTCTGGAAGATCCCCTCAGAGAAGGAAATGGCAACCCACTCAGTATTCTTGCCTGGAAAATTCCACGGGCAGAGGAGCCTGGCAGGCTACAGTCCATGGAGTCACAAAGAATTGGACACGACTGAGCCACTAAGCATGCCTGCTTGAATGTGCCTGGCACTCTTTTAAGCAGACCACATACATCAACTAATTTAAGCTCAACAATCTGCGTAAATACTATTTTTATCCCTGTTTCACAAATGAGGACTTCAAAACACAGAAAGATTCAATAACTTGATCAAAAATACACGCTGATAAGTGACACATTTAGGACTTGGATCCAGAGTGTCTTGACCAGACTTCAGCAAACGTTTTCTCTCAAAGGCCAGGTATGAAGTATCTTAGGTTTTGTAAGCTCTGTAGTTTCTGTCATAAATATTCAATGTTGTTCATTGTAGTACGGAAGTGTTCATAGACTGTTTAAGCAAATGAACATGACAGTTGTTCCAACAAAACAAATAGTGGGCCCATCTTAGCCCATAGGTCAAAGTTTGTCCACCTATGGTCTTAACTGTTACATCAAGAGAATGAAGAGTCAAAGGCATCAATACAGAGTAAAGTAAGAAAGAGAAAAATGAATGTCATATATTAACACATATGTATGGAATCTAGAAAAATGGTACAGATGAACCTATTTGCAGGGCAGGACTAGAAACACAGATGAAGAGAACAGTTTTGTGGACATAATAAGAGAAAGAGAGGGTGGGATAAATTGAGAGAGTAGGATTGACATACATACACTGAAGTGAAAAGTGAAAGTGTTGGTCACTCAGTCATATCTGATTCCTTGCGACCCTATGGACTGTGGCTCACCAGGTTCCTCTGTCCATGGGACTCTTTAGGCAAGAATACTGGGGTGGGTTGCCATTTCCTCCTCCAGGGGATCTTCCCGATCCTGGGGTTGAACCTTGGCTTTCTGAATTGCAGGCAGTTTCTTTACCATCTGAGCCACCAGGGAAGCACCTCTATACACTACCATGTGTAAAACAAATAGCTAGTGGGAGGCTGCTGTATAGCACAGGGAACTCAGCTCAATGCTCTGTGATGACCTAGAGGGATGGGATAGAAGAGTGGGAGGGAGGTTCAAGAGGGAGGAGATATATGTATACGTGTAGCTGATTCACATTGTTGTATAGCAGAAACTAACACACAATTTAAAGCAATTATATTCCAAAAAAAAGTTTTTAAAAAATCTCTGAGGAATAAAATCATAATTGTGAACAAAATGTTAGGCAATTGTCTGGCTTTTTCTACATGATACAGTGTGTAATTTACTCAATGTCAATGCAGCATCATTTATCGAAGGTGTTAAGTGTCTAGAATATGCCAATGAAGAAAACAGAAAACATCTTCCTTTGAGTTTGTTTTCCAACAGGACTGGCAGGGGAGCCGATAAGTAGTACACCCAAATTATTCAATGTGCTTAGAAGTGGTGAGTGCTGTGCAAAGAAATGGAGCATGGAAAGGGGAATTGGAAGTAGCAGAGAGCAGTTTAGGGTGGTGAGTGTAAGTCTTGTTCAGAAGGTGACAGTTTAGCAAAGACTTTAAAGAGTAAAAGAGTGAGCCATGCTGATGTCTTGGAGAAGAGCTTTCCATGCTGAGAGAATGGCCAGTGCAAAGGCCCAGAGGTAGGGACATGCTTCACTTGTTCAAGAAAGAGCAAGAGGTTCATGTGCCTTGAATGTACTGCATGGAGTGGTGAAAGGATGAGGTCAAGAGTTAAAGAGGGCCTGATTTCGTGGGGCTTTGAAAACATGGCCAAGTCTTTTCTTTTACTCTTAGAGACTCTGGGAGCAGATGGGCTGTGATCTGACGCAGACTATGAAAAGATCACTCTAACTGCTGTGTTGTGTTTTGGAGTCAATAGCTTTGGATTCAGGTTTCCTGGGCTTGATTCTAACTCTAATATTAATTATAGGTCCAGGGCTCCAAAATCACTGCAGATGGTGACTGTAGCCATGAAATTAAAAGACGCTTACTCCTTGGAAGAAAAGTTATGACCAACCTAGATAGCATATTCAAAAGCAGAGACATTACTTTGCCAACAAAGGTCTGTCTAGTCAAGGCTATGGTTTTTCCAGTGGTCATGTATGGATGTGAGAGTTGGACTGTGAAGAAAGCTGAGCACTGAAGAATTGATGCTTTTGAACTGTGGTGCTGGAGAAGACTCTTGAAGGTCCCTTGGACTTCAAGGAGATCCAACCAGTCCATTCTGAAGGAGATCAGCCCTGGGATTTCTTTGGAAGGAATGATGCTAAAGCTGAAACTCCAGTACTTTGGCCACCTCATACGAAGAGTTGACTCATTGGAAAAGACTCTTGATGCTGGGAGGGATTGGGGGCAAGAGGAGAAGGGGACGACAGAGGATGAGATAGCTGGATGGCATCACTGACTCGATGGACGTTAGTCTGAGTGAACTCTGGGAGTTGGTGATGGACAGGGAGGCCTGGCATGCTGCAATTCATGGGGTCGCAGAGTCGGACACGACTGAGCGACTGAACTGAACTGAACTGATCAGGTGAAAGTTAATCTTTCTATTCTTGGCTTCCATGAATGAAGCATAATAATTATGGTATTAACTACCCAGGGCAGTTCTGACCACAAAATGAGAACATTCAGGCCAACCACTAAACATAGTTCTTGGGGAAAAAAAAACAAACAAGAAACAGTTATTGGGACATAGTGAACATCAAATGAATATTGGCTATTTTAATTATTGTTTAATTTATCTTACTAATAAAAATGACCATTTTGCTATAATAAGCTGTTTGTGAATGTGTGCTTACCTAGTAGTACAGGTGTGTACTCTGACACTGTTTGAATCCTCATCTCCCCATCAAGGACAGGATCTGCACTCACCTCCAGGGCACTGCCACTCAAAGGTGGTGAGAAGTCTCCATTGGGAACATTACCCTTCTGCAGGCTGGAACAGCCTCTGGGCACCTCCATGGTCCATAAGATGTTACAGACAGATCCAAATGAACTTTTTGGCCAACCCAATATATTCTTTAGTCACTAAATCCAGTTCACACTCAAAGGAAAGAGAATTAAGCTCCACTTCTTAAAGGGTGAAGTATCAAAGAATCTGTGTATATATTTGAAAACCACGATACATGATGTGTGAATTTGGGGCAAAGGAACATTGTTTTATATAATGCCAGTTTAATTTTCAAAAATCCAAAACATGACTTTCACACAAACATACAATGAGCATGTGTCAAAGATATATCATTATTAATAAATGAAGGAACTGGAAGGATGATAAAGCTGATTCAAAGGGTAAGTCAAGGGACAGAAACTTATATGATCAATCAGGAAAGAAATGGTGGAGTGGATTGGCTTAAATTAAAAAAAAAAAACAAAAACACCCTGCTTAATGAATTGTAAAGCAATACAACTGTACCCAGATCAAAGCAGTCAATTCTGAAGGAAATCATTCCTGAATATTCATTGGAAGGACTGATGCTGAAGCTGAATCTCCAATACTCTGGCCCGCTGATGCAAAGAACTGACTCATTGGAAAAGATGCTGGGAAAGTTTGAAGGCAGGAGGAAAAGGGGATGACAGAGGATGAGATGGTCAGATGGCATCACCAACTCGATGGACATGAGTTTGAGCAAGGTTTGGGAGTTGGTAATGGACAGGGAAGCCTGGCATGCTGCAGTCCGTGGGGTTGCAAAGAGCTGGACATGACTGAGCAAGTGAACTAAACTGACAACTGATACCTTTTAGGACTATCTTTTCTATCAGGCAGAAATTATTTGCAATTTATCAATCTTCTCTTAGTTCACACCTAACTTCAAGGAGTCTGATAATCTAACCCATGGTAATTGATAAGTCAAACAAAGATGGACTTTCCCCAGAGAACTATGCAATTGTTGGTGGGACCGTTTGACAATGCTCCAGTACAACACCGAGAGCACATGCCATTGTCATTGTGTTTTATTTTCAAGTTTGGAGAAGTTTTCTTAGCAGGGATTTGCTTTATATTTCTTTCTTTCATTTTCTTGGTTCATCCATTCATTGCCCCATCCTTTCACTCTGTATTGCCCCCTTGTTATACACAACCCTCTGGATGTTCAGCATCATGGGGGCAAGGAGAGGGGGACCACATACTGGCTTCATTCTTTATTAGCAGAAGGAGGAGGGAGCTTGCTGAAGCACCATGGCAGCGTCCTCTGGTCACACAGGTGCAATTCACTAGAGTCAGGGGATCACAGGGGGCAAACCAAGCAGTTGGCATTTTACCTTTTTAGGAGAAACAAAACCTTCTTCCCTATTACCACTTCGCAAATGAAAGCCTGTTTGCTTAAAGTCATTTTGCCTATTGGCCAACTCCTTCTGCAGTGTCTTTTTTTGTTTTGTTCTTTTTTGCAACTATTTGCATAAATAGTGTCTTTTCTATTTGGCCATAATAATTTTTACATAAGGATCTAATTTTCTGAAAGGTGTTTATCACAGTAGCAGCATTATGAGTGATGAATCATTTTTCTACCCTTTGAACCATGTGATATTTTATTTATTTTTTTTAACATTTTAGGACACTTTAGTCCATTCATCTGAAAACAATATTTTTTTAAAATATATGACTTAACAATAAATGGTTTTATGTGGTGCTCAAGACATAATTAAATTGTTATTATGCACTGACCCTTACCTTTCATTTAGATCCATTACACGGAGCATATGGAAGGATTAAAACTTCATGAAATGTCATACAATCACACATTATTTTATCAGTTATGTACTGAAGAAAGAGCAATAATAGATGGCCCAAGCTAGATTTTTTCAAGGGAAATAATCAGACACATAAGCAAAGATGTTGATACAAAGATGTTTGTCACTGAAAGATTTTCAATAACACATTATGATAACAACGGCTAATAATAATTGATTGCTGTAATTAAATGATGTTGCATAGAAATACTCTGCAGCTTTTCAATATTCTGATATCATTATGTCAGTCAGTGAAGTTGCTCAGTCGTGTCTGACTCTCTGCAATCCCATGGATTGTAGCCTAGCAGGCTCCTCCATCCATGGAATTTTCCAGGCGAGAGTACTGAAGTGGGTTGCCTTTTCCTTCTCCAGGGGATCTTCCCGATCCAGGGATCAAACCCACGTCTCCTGCATTGCAGGCAGACACTTTACCATCTGAGCTACCAGGGAAGTATATCATTGTACTTGATATGAAAAGAGATTCTGCTATTTTGCTTCCGTGACTAAAGCGAGTTGAAAGTAGGGTAGGCGGCTCAGACGGTAAAGAATCCGTCTGCAATGCGGGAGACCTGGATTATTTCCCTGGGTTGCACAGATCCCCTGGAGGAGGGCATGGCAACCCACTCCAGAATTGTTGCCTGGAGAATCCCCATGGACAGAGGAGCCTGGCAAGCTACAGTCCATGGGGTCGCAAAGAGTCGAACAGGACAGAGAGACTAAACAGATAATATCTGGGATGCAGTACGTGTAAAGTGATGGTTACAGGTATGTATGTGCAGAGGAAAAATTGTTCTTGGTTTGCTGATGATACACAAGCTGGAGACAAGAATTCTTTTTTTTTTGTCAATCTGGATTTTCAGGTTTTTCTACAATGAATAATCTTAACAGTACCTAAGCAGGCGGCGAGCTCCACCTCCAGCATTTTCCATAGTCTTGGCAAAGGCATACAGGAAAGAAGGAAGAAGGGAAGGAAAGGAGGGAGGAAACGAAAGAGGGAGAGAAGGAAGGAGGGCAGGGAGAAAGGAGGAAAGGGGGTTGTTCTAGCTCACTGCATGTTTCCCTTGGGTCTGGCAGGGCCAGATGTCTAGGAGCTCAGTGATCACAAAGGGCTGGAAAGCCCCTGGAAGTTCTTCAGAATTGCTCGAAGAAGAAGACTGTTTCCAAAACTTTCCTTCTCTGAGTGAGATAATGAGTGGCAGGTGTTTCTGGAAGCTTAAGGTGGTATGAAATCACTCTGGAAATCCTGCTCCTCCCGAGACTGAGGCAGTTTCAGGGGCCCCTCCCTAGGGATCATTAAAAGGGCTGAGGCAACCTTGGAGGAGCAGGCAGACAGCACGGGCTCCGTCAGGAGAAAGGAGAATTCCAAGGTGTCCTCTGGGGAACTGAGCCTCGCCTCTCCTGACCCCAGACCTAGAATTCCCCTGCTCCTTGGGGGTTCTTCCCATGCCAGGGCAGAGGGTTGAGGGGGGAGGTGGGGAGGGCTCAGGGGGCCCGGGTCCCCTGCAGCTCAGCCTCCATTTCCACCTGAGATTTTCTGTTATCTCAAAATAGGAGAGTCTACACACCGGGAAGCTCAAGATGGTCCTGAGCGGGGCGCTGTGCTTCCGGTGAGTATCTGAGCCCCTGAGTGATTCGTGTCCAGTGGGAAGGGGCGAAGTTCCAGGTAGACCTGTTGTCCAGTCTTTCCACTGAGGGGATGCTCAGGATTGCCTACAGTGGGGGTGGCTGGAAAGGTGTGAACAGGCACCTACCTCCTTGCCTTTAGACCATCTCTTCCAGCCTCTCCAGACTGGGGCAGGCTTCCCTCTTGGGGGTTACCTGATGAGAAAAGAGCTGTGGCCTCGTCCATCATAATGAGAAAGGCAGTTAGGAGCTTGGATCCCTACTGTTACCTACCATCCCCGCCCTCCAATGTGGTGAAGTGAAGTCAATTCAGGCATTACTTCCTTACTGCCCTTTGGAACAAAATAGCATTAGCAAAACTCTTCTGTCAGTCTGTCTGTCCCCTGGCCTATGCTGAGTCAGGCGCTCCACTCTGGGCTTGGAACAGTGAATGAAAAGACTCCTGCTCTCACTGAGCTCAGGGTCTAGTATAGCTTGCCCCCCAGGAGAAGCCAGTCTTATGAGTGGCTTTATATAGTGGTGCTCTTCAGTCAAGGAAATGTGGAAAATAGGTTTTCTAGGTCCCCTTTCGAAGAGGACTGTAGCACAACTCAGCATATTAGTTACTTTGAAGTAGAGATTTCTTTGTGTTTAGCCAACATTTAGCCAATTTGTATATAGCATACATTTTTTTCCCCATATGACATCTGGAAGAACCCCCTTCAGAATACATCTTTCACCTCACAGGATGTCAGAAAATCAACTGAGATTGTAAATGTGAATTAAATTTGAAAAACAAAATGAAAGAATTTTAAATGTAAAGAAATCCTTCACATAGTAGGGACTATATAGGCAAGTGGAAATATTAATAAATGCACCAAGCAGAAGAAGTAAAGGTAGAAGTTGATAAAGGCACATTTTAACCTTGAAAAGGCCTGAACAGCATCTATCCCATCTTCTTAGTTTAGCAATGAGGAGACTCATGCCCAGAGAGACTGAATCATTTGTCTATTGTGACGATGGTGGCAGAGCCAGGGTGAGAACCCAGGACTCTGACCCACAGTTTAGTTTCCTTTCCAACGTGGCACATCAAAGAGTCTGGTTAGTGTAGAAAAGATTGCAGAGGGTGAAGGAGAAAGTCCAGACTCAGATAGGAGGCTGTGGTGTTGTCCCGGTGATAGGTATGTGCCCCCAGGGGTGGGAGAGGAGGCTGTGCCATTACTTCCGGATCAGTGGGAAGAGAGGGCGATAGTGCCTGAGATTGGGGGAATCTCGAGAGACCAGGTGAGCTGGAGCAACCCGTCCCCTAACTGAGTGTCATCCTGTCCTGATATTTCAGAATGAAGGATGCAGCATTGAAGGTGCTTTACCTGCATGATAATCAGCTTCTAGCCGGAGGCCTACAAGCGGGGAAGGTCATTAAAGGTTGGTGGCCAAAACCTGACCCTATTTCCCTAGGTCTCTCTATATGCTCAGAGGGAGGGGTTCTGAAGAGGACTTAAAAACACTAGCACAAACCTACAGACCTGACACAGTAGATAGGGCATCAAAAAACCAGGCTCTGACAAGGACAAATGAACTACCACACTTTCCAGAATGGCGCCATGCACCAGAAGCCTCTATGTAGAGGTGGGATTCTTTTCCAAGATGGCTGTTTTGTCATTTCCTCGGTAGGTGGAGCTGCGTCCAACATCCCTTTTCCTGGTAGCCCTTGCTGAGGACAGCACTAACGCAGGCTGTCTAAATCTTTACTTCCATGTGAGAGGGGGTTTCTGCCTCTTTACTCTGGGTCCCCTTGGCTCTCTGAGGGTCCTTGGTCACTCAGAGTGGTGGGACTTAGAGGGGCAGGTGGCACCATCTGCCTTTGTGCTCACAGCATGACTGGGCCTGCTCACTAAGCAGCACACACCTGGAACACTCTTACCAGGTGTTAGGGCCAAGTAGAGCTCTCTATGAGGTTGTGTGTGTGTGTGTGTGTGTGTGTGTGTGTGTGTGTGAGAGAGAGAGAGAGAGAGAGAGAGAGATGGAGGAATTATACAGAGAGGAACGAGACCTTTTTCTGATCTCAGGACTCTCACAGGAGGGTAGAAAGATGTCCAAATAACTCTAATTGGGAGTTTTATCAAGACAGGTTACAGAAAAGTCTGGAGGGTCAAGGGGCGTTGAAAGAGGTGATCAAATTTCTCTTGGGGTTTGGAGACTTGAAGTTTTTTTCTGGACAATGGAGTGGATGTTGGGGTGGAAGATAGTATCATCTTCAAGATCCTGTGTGTCTTGACGTTCACTGGACCACCTTAGGAGACCATCCTTCCCTACATGACAGCTGCTATGAAGCTCCCCTTCTGCCCAACCGTGGGGGAGGGTGTCCGATACAGCCCACAGTTGGGGAGAGAGAGGAAGGGCAGTCAAGGTTCCCGCATCCCCTTCTTCCTCTAGGTGAGGAGATCAGCGTTGTCCCCAATCGGTCTCTGGATGCCAAGCTTTCTCCAGTCATCCTGGGCGTCCATGGTGGGAGCCAGTGCCTGTCGTGTGGGACAGGGCAGGAACCAACCCTGAAACTAGAGGTGGGTCCTGTCGGGGCACTCTCACCACTCTCTGGCTTCACTAAGTCAAAGATGCTGCTGCTGCTGCTGTGGCTGGGGCACCTCTCCCTTGCAGGATTCTGTTGATCATGGCTCTGCCTCCTTATGTTCCATTTGCTCCTGTCCCTCACCTGTCGTGCCCTCTGTCCGCAGCCAGTGAACATCATGGAGCTCTACCACAGTGCCGAGAAGTCTAAAAAATTCACCTTCTACCGGCGGGACAGGGGGCTCACCTCCAGCTTTGAGTCGGCTGCCTACCCAGGCTGGTTTCTTTGTACAGTGCCTGAAGCTGACCAGCCTCTGCAGATCACCCAACTCCCGAAGGACACCAGTTGGGACGACCCCATCATCGACTTCTACTTCCAGCAATGTGACTAGGGCAACATGTCTCCAGGGCTCCCTGCAGGCCAGCTCTGGCAGGGGCTGGAGGTGTAGGAGGACACCCGTGGTGTCACTCTGCCTCTGCTCTCATGGCCCCCACTTTTGAGGGCTGGGCATACTGTCAGTCTTCCTGCCCTTGTTTCCCAGTTTGGGTAAATCCTTCTGAGATTTGGGGCCTTGTACAGTTTCTTCTCCTGCTGATTGGCACTACTGGTGTGAATCCTTGAAAAAGCCCCATGAAATAAACCTCTAATGAGTCAGGGTCAGGGGAGTGGTGGGAACCCTCCATGCTTTGTGATAAAGTACCTGGTAGCTGTTAGCCCCACAGGGCAGCACATCTCTGGTTGAGCCTATCAGGGCCACCAGCCGGCCACACGAGGTCCCCACTGTGCAGAAGAGGGAGAGTGTTCATAGAGTTGAGGACACAGACCCTGCCCCCTTCTCTTTAATTCAGCCACCATCATATGCTGCCTTTTCCCTCTCTACCTTCATGTTTCAGCCATGGATGGGAGAGGGTGGTGGTGTCTGAGGAAGTGGCTCCAACTCAGAAGACGGAAGATGGGCATGTCACACCTTTTGAAATCCAAGGCAGGATTAAAACCCAAGATACTGATGTCTCTTCACATGGAAAGATGCTCATGACATATTGAGCGAGAAGAATGAGTTACAAAGTAGCATATCTTGTAATTGCAATTTAATGAAAGAAAAAACAACCTATTTATGTATATTTCGGCATAGAAACAAAAGTCTGAAAGAGTTGACTTCCATTTTAGCAACGTCAGGATAATGCTATTACAGGTGATTTTTCTTTCCTTCTTTTTATTTATCTGTATTTTCTAATTGTTCTACAATGAAGCTGGAGTGATTGATGATCCCCAGTCGCTTGGTATTCATGCCCCACCCCTGTGCTCCCTCCCACACTGGACCACAGTTGTTTCCATGACCAATAGAACACAATGGAAGTGATGTTGTGCAGCTTGTGAGATTAAGTTATAAAAGACACTGTGGCTTCTATCTTGGTCTGCTTCTTTGTTCACATGCTCTGCGGGAAGCCACCCACTATGTGTGAGCAGCCCTATAAGGAGGCCCAGTGGTGGAAAATGAAGGCTCCTGACAACGGCCACACAAGTGACCTTGACAGTAGCTCAGCCTCCAGCCCAGCTAGGCCTTCAAGTGATGCACCTCTGAGTGACTGTAACCTAGTGAGAGGCTGAAGCAGAGTCACCCAGCTAAGCTCAGCCCAGTCCTTAGGAACTCTGAGAACATAAGTGTTCCTGCTTTATGTTGTTGAGGTTTCGGGTCAAGTCACTTGTTCCCCAGCAATGCATGACTAGTATGGAGGGGAAGAGAAATAAATCATTTACTTTACTATGATTGCAATTTTCTCCAGTGCTTTTACTGTCCTGCTCAAAATGAACACCATCCCTTTATTTCCCCAAATATGAAACTTAAAAAGCTGACCAGGGACGTCCCTCATGGTCCAGTGGTTAAGAATCTGCTTTGCAATGCAGGGGACATGGGTTCAATCCCTGGTTGGAGAACTAAGATCCCACATGATGCAGAGAAACTAAGCCCCTGCGCCACAACTACCGGAGCCCAAGCGACACAACTAGAGAGTCTGTGTACTGCAATGGAAGATTCCACGTGACATAACAAAATCCCGGGTGTGGCAACTAAGGCCCGACACAGCCGAGTAAAATAAATACATTGTTTTAAAAGCTGACCAGACTCAGTTGGTTGAATATTCTGTTTCCACAAGATTTAGATCTTTCTCAACTACCTTTGCACCTTCAGACATATGGCCCAGAGGCTGTGACTCCAGGGTCTCTGCCTAAACCGTGGGGAATCATAGCAGAAGCCAGAGGAGGGGTCCAAATGGTAGTTCCATGTGTCCCCTCTGCACCTTGCCAGTCAGACCAGCCTGGCAGGTTCAGCTGCCACTGAAGGATCAGCAAGGGAGAGGCCAGGCCGGAGGGTCTGGCTCCAGGGACCTCAGCAGCTCCAGCCCAGAAGCAGCATAAGGCCTCAGGCAGCAGACAGCAAGGCCACAGGCCCCTCAGGGCTGCTGAGAACAGACTTGGTTCACACTGTCTGCCCACACACCCAGAAAAGGTCTCATATCGTCACCTCCTCCCAGGAGCCCTTGCTGAGTTGAGAGCCATGGTCATCAGCTCTGACAGTGCTTTGTGCTCACCTGTATGCTAACTCCCCCTCCTTGTAATAAGTTGACCTGGGATCTGAGGCCCCTGAGATCACCTCAAGGTAAAGTCTGTCCCGGCTTGTTTCCAAGCACCTTGTGTAATGTTTGGCAAATTATTGGAATCCAGAGAGTGTCAAATGTGGAGACTATTCCTCCACCCAGAATATTCTTTCACCCTCTTCTGCCTGTCAAAATGGACCCACCCTGCAGGGAACAGCTGAAATTCTTCCTCATTCTTCAAGCTTTTTCCAGCTTCAAATGTGATTGCTGTATCACTTGTAGGCTGATAGAATTCAAAAGGGCTTTAGCAGGGATGAGCTGACAGGAGTAGTTGAAAGAGGAGGAATTATATAAAGGGCTAAAGCCCTTTCAATTCTAGGAATTTATCTTTCTACTCAAGGAGGTTCTCCCCTCTATTGTCTTCAGTATTCCCTGGGCTCAGAGATTAGAGAGTCTGGTCTTTTCAAGTGTTTACGACTTAGCTCCCCAGTCAGACTGTAAAGCTACTTAATAACAGGGACCATGTCTTACATGTTTCTGTTACAGGTCTTGTTAATGCTCAGTGAGCACTCATTGGTTGCCTGGTATAATACTCCGTGCTTTGACCTTTTCCATTGAGGGGACAAGAGTTTGGGAGAAGGGGTGAAGAATGACTATTGGCCTTAGGAAACAGAAATCTGTTTCCACCTCTGCCCATATTTTTTCATTGCTCACTCTGCAGACATCTGGGTATAGGACTGACCTCTCCCTTGTCCTCATCAAGCCCTTTATGAAACTTTGCAAATGACCCATGAAGGAGAATTACAATAAAGCAGTTTGTCCCCAGAGAATACCATGCCTAAGTATCTCTGCCCCTTGTAAGTGGGTGGATAGATGGGTAGATATTCTGATTGGTGGATGGATGGGTAGATGGATGGATGGATGGTGGATGGGAAGATGTACTGATGGATGGGTGAATAGGTAGATGAACTGATGGATTGATGGATAGATGGATGGATGGACAGATGAGTGGCTAGATGGACTGAATTAAGCAGTATCTATCAGAGGCCCAGGTGTTCTTCACCCCTGCCCTGCTTACACTGTGTCATATACCCTTGTAGTCTAGGGCACAGGGCACCTGCTCAATCCCAGGATAAATCTAAGGTCAATGTCTTCTGACTGCAGTAGATTTCTTTAGACATTCATCTCATCAAGCTGGTACCAATTAATAGAGCCTGTTGAAAAACAAAGATGTCCCTTTCATCTTCCCCAACAGGGGCTATTCACAATATCATCAACTCCCATTCTCACATTGCCTTGATGGCCACAGCCTGGCTACGGACAAAAATTTGTCTTTAGGCCCTTCAGACACACTCACTCTTGCCTCTTCTGCCTCCCTAAGTCTAGATGGAGCCCCATGGGAACCAAAGGGAAGGTGATATGAAGATGTCTGACCCCAGCATCATTTATCTGGCTGCCAAAACCACCAATCAACGACGGTAGCTTTGAGTAGGGTCCCAGCACTTGGCTTCTGCGAAGGCTTTATGGGCGACTCTCTCCCCTTTAACAAACATTCATTAATGTTCCCACCTTCTTATTAGCTAGACTGTGCCAAAGACCTTGTAAAATCCCATTGCCTTTCTTCCCCATCCTGGAGCCAATTATAAACATTGCTATAGGCTGACCCATCCTGATCAGGCAATATAAACTCAGTGTAGACAGCCTGGAGAAATCAGTTGGAGGTTCCAGGCGCCCAGGATCTGCAGGTCAGTGGTGGAAGGCAGTGTTCTCTCTTTTTCTCTTTTCTTATCCCTCTATCAATAACTCTGATTGGCAACCTCCCTTTAATTCCTCCTGGCAAGCTCTCTAGTTAGCAAGGTATCCCCTACATAGATATCATAGGATGCTAAATAAGTCTAGGGACACATAAAAGAATTTGAGAAGAAGGTATAGCTAAGTCATGTCAAGGTTTTTAAATGTTTAGGATGACAGATTTTAAATAAATTTTAAAATACTTTTAGATTTATTTGGCTGCATTGGATTTTTTGTTGCAGCACGCAGGATCTTTTGTTGTGGCACATGGACTCTGTAGTTGTGGCTCAAGTGATTAGTTGCTCTGCACCTTGTGGGATCTTGGTTCCCTGATTGGGATCAAACCCATGTCCCCTGCATTTCAAGGCAGATTGTTAATCACTGAACCACCAGGAAAGTCCTCAAGGAGCACGGATTTTAGAAAGTAATTTCAAAAGAAATCATTTAGGCCAGTGGTACCCAGCAATGTTTGATGAAGCCTGATTTTCTTTAGGGATGCCCCAGGGCCTTTGGAGGGGGGAGGCAGTGTAATTAATATTTTTTTTTTCATTTTTAAAAATTAAAAAAATTAAATTTTATTGTTGATTTACAGGCTTGCCTGGTGGCTTAGCAGGTAAAGAATCTACCTGCAATGCAGGAGACATGGGTTTGATCCCTGGGTCATGAAGATCCCCTGGAGGAGGGCATGGCAACCTACTCTGGTATTCTTGCCTGGGAAATTCCGTGGACAGAGGAACCTGGCAGGCTACAGTCCACAGGGTCGCAAAGAGTCAGACACGACTAAAGTGACTGAGTATGTGTGCATGAACGCATAGTTGGTTTACACTGTGTTAGTTTTTGCTAAGGAGCAAAATGAATCAGTTATATATGTTTGCACGCATGAATGCATGCTAAGTGGCTTCAGTTGTGTCCGACTCTGTGACCCTATGGAGAGCAGCCCACCAGGCTCCTGTGTCCACAGGATTCTCTAGGCAAGAATAGTGGAGTGGGTTGCCATTTCCTTCTCCCACATTTCCCGAAGGAGGGGAAATTTCCCAGCCACCCGAGACCAGGCCCTGGCCTCGCCAGCCAGTCAGCACCTTGTACAAATGACTGAGACCTGTTTCATAAGACATTTCTTTCAACTCAGGAGGCACCAAAGAATTGGGGTCAGCAGCTTGGCATGCTGAGAGAAACATCAGGTTCCTCCTATCTCTGAGAGGTAGCCAGGGAGGTAAGGGCCAAGGCAGAGTCTATTCTTTACTGGCATCTACACAGACACGTCCTTGTTATTTAGAACAATCAAAGTTTCCAGTGTAAAAACCTGTGGGCTTATTGCATCTACCCCCTGATGGTTTATCTTTTTCTTTCCATCAGACCTGCCATGAGGGCATGGTTTGTTAATTAATTTGTTTATTTCCAGGGATCTCAGACTCACAGATCCTTCTAGGCATACAGAGAGACTATTAACACAGTGAAAGTGAAAGTTGTTCAGTCTTGTCCGACTTTTTGCGACTCCATGGACTGTAACCCACCAGGCTCCTCTGTCCATGGGATTCTCCAGGCAGGAATACTGGAGTGGGTAGCCATTCCCTTAGTTGTTTAGTTGCTCAGTCATGTCCATCTCCTTGAGACTCCAATAGACTTAGCCCACCAGCCTTCTCTGTGCGTAGAATTTCCCAGGCAAGAATACTGGAGTGGGTTGCCATTTCCTTCTCCAGATATACAAATATATCAACTCATTTTTCAGATTCTTTTCCCATTTAGGTCATTACAGAATATTGTGTAGAGTTCCCTGTGCTATACAATAGGGTCTTATTAGTTATCTATTTTATATAGAGTAGAGTGTTTGGTTACCAAGGGGAAAGGTGTAGTGAGGGATAAATTGGGAAGTTGAGATTGACATACACCCAGTACCTACTTCAGTGGTCAATGCTTACTGGGTTCCCATATCTCCATTTCTCTATGATTCTGCTAAGCAGGTACCTTTTATCCATTTAATTTTCCTTAGGTTCCCATGAAAACTTTTCTTTGAAACTTAAAATAGTTTTGAAAACTACTGATCTTGCCCGGCCTCTCATTCTAATGATAAGAAATTGGAGGCCTAGGGACAAAAAGGGACTTTCCAAGGTGGCAAAACAAACTTGTAGTAGAGTTAATTCTAGAACCAACCTTCCATTTGAATCTGCAGTATGTGTCCTACTTGTAAGCATGGATGTATCTCAGCTGGGGCAGGTGGAGAGAGCTACAAGCTTTGTTTTGTGGCCTAAAGAGCCTGTTCAATTTAATAAGGGAAATAAATGTCTACATATAAAACAATAAATAACGCAATGAAACTTAGTGGGAGTTCAGAGTAGGATTGCAATGGTAAAGAAAATAGTCTTTAGACATTGAGTCATAGAATCATTGATAGTTTGATCTGGAAAGAATTTTAAGATCATGATTTATAGATGCTGAAACTGAAGATTGGAGGTTAAGTGACATGACTTTGTAAGTCTGACCTGATAATTAACTTGGCAGAACTAGATACTCAACTATAGATAATACTAATGGTATTATAATTATGGTATATTATTATCTATCTTGAATTCACAAGATAACATCCTAAGCACTTTTCTTTCATATCCCATGGAGCTACAATCCATCCATTTCCACAGGTGCAATGATCATCTTTCTCTGATGCCTCCCAAGCCCAGATTGATCATCCTCTATAATTATCCATCTATAATTATCCATCTATAATTATCTATATCCATGTCCAGTGACCTTAATGCCAAAAGATCTGAATGGACAGCAATTAGATGGGATGACTTTGGAGGTAGGGAAATCAAAGATAACTTTGAAAATACTTATGAGGAAAATAAGAAAGAAGTCTCATTACCTGGGAGGTGGTTTAGTGTCCACGGAGAAGTGAATACACCTAGAAAAGTGTATCATACAGTGGGAAACCACTGTAGACTGGAGTGGGGTGGGGGTGTGATGAGAGCAGATACAAGTCCAGAAACCTCAGATAGGTTGGGCTGTACTGAAGTTGGAGAAACCAGGAATATAGGCACAATTCTAATGGCTATGAAGAAAACAAAGGTTATATTTTAAAGATATAATTTATTGGAACTTGTTGATACATCTGTCATAGAGTCAAAAAGGTAGGAGAAATTGTCAACAGTTCTCAGGTTTTGGTCTCACTGTCTAGGGGAATATTATGGCAGCAAGAGAAATGATCCTGGGAGGGATGAACGGACTTGGAGGAGGAGAAGATGAATTTGACCTTGGATGCATTTGGTTGAGAATGATGGCAGGATATCCAGAGGGTGGTATCCTGGAGGCTGCTGGAGATAAAGGATGATCAATCTGGGCTTGGGAGGCATCAGAGAAAGATAATCATTGCACCTGTGGAAATGGATGGATTGTAGCTCCATGGAACATGAAAGGAAAGTCCTTAGGATGTTAGCTCATGAATTCAAGGTTTAGGGATGACCCCCACAAAAAAGGAAGAATCCATAACGGACCTGAGAAGCAGAGAATGGAGAGGTGTGAATCAATATCAAGGGATCCAAGGGAGGCAGTTGCCAAAGATCTGACAAATCAAAAAAATCATTGGATTTGACTCTACAGAAGTTAATATTGGTCTTGAAGAGAACAGATTCGATGGAGACAATGTGTAGGAGGATGAAGGAGAGGGTGGGATCAATGTGAGTGTGATGTGCAAAAGAGCTTAAGGAAGCCCAGGGATATTTTTTGGTGATATTGGGTCCAGGACAGGTGAATTGATGAGAACTGAGATAGCCAAAGATGGTGTCCAGAGAGGGCTATAGCCTAATGTCCAATGAAAGGTCACTTGGAGACAATTGGGAAGGGAAAGCTTTGGGGAGTATGTGGTACTTTGGGAAGAACTATGGCAGATGCTCCACACCAGGAACCCAGGCTCTCTGATGAACTGGAAGCCAGCTTCTCATTCCTACTCACTTCTCTACATCATAATCTATACCAAGACCCCAGGCAGGGATTCCTGATTTGGGGGTCTTTAGGAGAGAAACAGGTTTGAGGCCAGACCAGGAAAAGAGGCTTCTAGAGTCCCAGAGATCCTGCTGGACTGGACCATTCTTGACTTTCTGTTGGCTCTGAGTTGACATTGACCAAGACGGGGAGTCATCAGCCTGTCTGGCCTGAAGCTTGGCACTCTACTTGATCTGCCCCAGCCAGCCCTTGGCACAGCACCAGGCTGCCCATATTTCTGCTGCTCCAACCAAAGTTTCTCCAGTAGTTTGGCTGAGAGTGAGTATCAAGGCCATGCTGCTGTCAGCCTATAAGGGCTGGGGGATCATCTGTCCTTTGACACTTAAAGTGTCATCCAGCATTAATACCATTTGGTTGCATGTTTGAAATGCAGAGTTTTAGGTCACCCCAGACCTAGGGAATCAGAATCTATATTTTAACAAAAGCTGCAGATGATTTATATGTTCATTCAAGATTGAGAAGAACTGAACTCGTGTACCATTTCCCCAGCCCAGTTGATCACTAAGTCACTTGAGGAAACTTTAGTCCAGGAAACAGTACTTCTCAGGAGTCCTCCAAGTGATTCAATGCACAGGCACATTCTGGAAAACTAATGACTTGGATTAAACACTTCATTTTTAAAAAAACTGAAACTTAGCATATACTTCCCCCATTCCAGTATTCTTGCCTTGAGAATTCCATGGACAGAGGAGACTGACGGGCTACAGTCCATGGGGTTGCAAAGAGTCGGACATTACTGAGCGACTTTCATTCATTCACAAAAGAAATTCATATTCATATAAAGAAAAACGTTGAAATGCTAAAATAAATAAATAAAAATCACCCATAATCATGTCAGCAATAGATAAGTGCTGTAAAATATTGATCATCTTTGTTTCTATGTATGTGGGTAGATTTAAATGAAAACATAATGCACACAGTATTTATAACCTGCACTTTTCACTTGGTATTTTGAACATTCATATATCATAAAATGTTTTTCTACAACATTGTCTTTCATGTACACATACTTTCTTATTTACCATAATTTTTGTTGCTGTTGAGTTGCTAAATTGTGTCTGACTCTTTTTGACCCCATGGACTGTAGCCTGCCAGTCTCCTCTGTCCATGGGATTTCCCAAGCAAGAATACTGGAATGGGTTGCCATTTCCTTCACCAGGGGATTTTACCAACCCCGGGATTGAACCCATGTCTCCTGTATAGATTCTTTATCACTGAGCCTCCACTTTCTTATTTACCATTTTTACCAGTCACCTATTATGGGAAAATAGATTATTTCCAATTTCTTCCTATTATAAAATATGATGCCATGAACATCTTTATTATTAAATACTTGGGCAATTCATTATTTTTCCCTTAGAATATGGAAAACAGATGAAATTACAAAGTACACAGAATGCTTTAAGACCTTGATTCACATCACCAACATCTATCCAGAATTTGTACTCCTGTTGGTGTTCCATGATCCTTTGTCCTTACCAATGCTCAAACTCTCACTGCAAAGCTGAGAGAGAGGAAATGACCTGTTCAAGGTGATCAAGTGGTAGGTCCTGTACTAAAAGGCACCTTGACTACAGCTATCCTTCTAACATCCAGGCCAGGAGCTCAGGGAGGTTGAGATGGTTGGAAGTCCTGCCATCTGCAGGACTTCCATCTTGTAGATTCCTAAAATGTTGCTCAGGATCACCCTCTCCCTCTCTGAGCCCTGCTTCTTCATTTCTACCTTTCGCCCATTTCCTCTACATTTCTCCTTTCTCTCCTCTTCTCTTCTCTTTCCCTTCTTCCTTGGTGAGAGAATCAGATTTATTCTTTAGCCTCAGCCCTAGCCATCCTTGTATTTACTTTTCTGGACTCTTCTCCAACTCCTCCCAGCCTCATGCCATGATTGGTTCTGGGTTTCTTTCTGTGCTGGATTTTAGAATGGCCTTTCTGAACGTGATCATTTCAGGGAAAAACTCTAGGGATAGATGATCCAACTGGCAGGAGTGGAGCTGTGTGAAGCTCTGTGGTCTGGGATCTGTATAGAGGTCACTGGCTTCAGTTTTTGGACCATTTCTTCCCCAGAACACAAGTCTGTGTCTCATGTGTGTGCTGTTTTCCATCTGGAATAGAGCAGGGGAGTTTGGATAACCTCTGGTAGGTCACAGTCTCAACAAAGCATCCCCCAGAACAATGCTCTCTACCTGCAGGGAGATCCTGCCCATCCCTGGTGCAGGCTGCAGGTTCTTCCTAGAAGTGCTGCCCAGAGGAAGTCAGGATGGTGTCTCTAAGGCCAGGCTGGGGAGTGGAACAGGGCCTAAGCCAAGTTCTTCCTCAAACTGTGATGCTGGAGCCCACCCACCCCCATCTAAGCCCTGGGGAATGTCTCTTGGCTGAACTCTTTGGGGGTACCTTCCATCCTGTTTCCCAGAGCTGGCCCCAGGGCACGGTCATGGCTCATACCCCTGCCAGCTCAGCTAGATGTGATCCTGCATGGCCTTAAAGGAAGGCGATTCAGAGGGCCTAGAACTGGCTGGACTGGGGGCACCTTGGTGAATTCTCAGAGGCCAGCAATAGACAAGTTCCTGGTGAGAACTTTTTGCCTTGTGATGGGGTGATTTGGGGCCCTTGGGGTATCTGTTCTCCAGCTCCACCACCTTCCCTTTTCTTTTCTTAAAATTTCAGCCATTCTTTTTTAAAATTTTTAATTGAATTATAGTTAATTTACAATACTGTGTTAGGTTCAGTTGCCCAGAAAGTGATTCAGTTATACATAGATAGATGGATAGATAGATAGATGGGTTTCCCCTGGTGGCGCAGTGGTAAAGAATCTGCCTGCTAAGCAGGAGACATGGATTTAATTCCTGAGTCAGGAAGATCCCCTGGAGGAGGAAATGGCAACCCACTTCAGTATTCTTGCCTGGGAAATCCCATGGACAGAGGGGCCTGGTGGACTACAGTTCATGGAGTCTCAAAGAGTCAGATAAGACTTAGTGAATAAACAGCAACAACAGCAGCAGTATATATGTACAATTCTCTATGCTATACAGGAGGTCCTTATTAGTTATCTATTTGTATATCAGTTCAGTTCAGTCACTCAGTCGTGTCCGACTCTTTGCGACCCTATGAATCGCAGCACGCCAGGCCTCCCTGTCCATCACCAACTCCAGGAGTTCACCCAGACTCACGTCCATCGAGTCAGTGATGCCATCCAGCCATCTCATCCTCTGTCGTCCCCTTCTCCTCCTACCCCCAATCCCTCCCAGCATCAGAGTCTTTTCCAATGAGTCAACTCTTCGCATGAGGTGGCCAAAGTACTGGAGTTTCAGCTTCAGCATCATTCCTTCCAAAGAAATCCCAGGGCTGATCTCCTTCAGAATGCACTGGTTGGATCTCCTTGCAGTCCAAGGGACTCTAAAGAGTCTTCTCCAACACCACAGTTCAAAAGCCTCAATTATTCGGCGCTCAGCCTTCTTCACAGTCCAACTCTCACATCCATACATGACCACAGGAAAAACCATAGGCTTGACTAGACGAATCTTTGTTGGCAAAATAATGTCTCTGCTATTTGTATATAGTTGTGTGTACATTTTAATCCCCAACTCCTTATTTATGCCTCTCATTTCCCCTTTGGTAACCATAAGCTTGTTTTCTATGTTTGTGAATTTCTTTCTGTTTTGTAAATAAGTTCATTTGTGTTATTTTTAAGATTCCACAGATTAACAATATTTTATGATATTTGTCTTTCTCTGTCTGGCTTAGTATCATACTTCACTTGGTATGATAATCTCTAGGTCCATCCACGTTGCTGTAAATGTCATTATTTCATTCTTTTTTATGACAGGCTATGATTCCATTATGTATATGTACATCTTTTTTATCCATTCACACTCTGACAGCCCTTTTTTCCCCCCTCAGTGAGGACCCGTAAGCCTGCTTGCAAAAATGTGCTCCCTTCCCATGGCAAAATACTACATGTAAGTCTTCCTGGAGTCTACCTTTCCTAATCAGGGGTCTTGGAATGAGAGAGAAAGAAGAAAAGAAGGCTGAGTCAGAAGGATGAAGTTCCCTCTCACCCAGAAAGCTCAAGTGCCCCATAATTAAGGCACTTACCATAATCACAGAAGCTTTCTTCCCTGAGCTTCTGCAAGAAGCCAGCCATCTACTGCCTTGCCTTCATCCTGAGAAATCTACAAGGGAGTGTTACTAAACCCATTTTATAGATTTGAAAACTGAGGCTCAAAAAGGTTAAGTACCTGATGTCACACAGGACTAGGACTCAGACTCACATTCTCTGTACTGCTTCAGCCTCCTCTCTCTAAAAGCTCAGAGATAATTTTGAATCTCAATGATAGCATTTCATATATTAACCTCTGTGGTTTTTACTCCCATTCTGGGCTTCTAACTCTTACTTTTTTCTCATTTGATATTTGAGTCTTTACTTTTCAGTTACCGCTTTATTATCCATGTTTTTTGTTGTAAACTATCGTGAGCCCTTCAAGGAATGAGTTTGGGCATAATAAAAATAGAATAGGGTTAACACCTGGGACGCATTCCCTCAGCTTCTCCATGACGACTTTTTGTGACTGAGTCCCTCCCCATGGACTGTAGCCCGCCAGGCTCCTCTGTCCATGGAATTCTCCAGGCAGGAATACTCGGAGTGGGTAGCCATTCCCTTCTTCAGGGGATCTTCTTGACCCAGGGATTGAATCAGGTATCTTGCTTTGGTAGATAGGTCCTTTACCACTAACGCCACCTGGGAACATTGTCTTCTCTGTGGCCCCATCCTCTCCTAGACGTGGGGGAATGGTCAGGGCCTCCAGGAAGTTACAGCATGGCTGAGAAGGCAAGACACATGTGCATGGAGCCTGAAAATGACAAAACAGGATGTCAGCTCTCTGGGGTCTCTAGCCTGGGTTCTGTCCCTGAACAGAATGTGGATGGCAGTTCCTGGTAGTTGAGGTTGGAGGGAGAAGGCCAGCTGCCAAAACAGGTTCTTTTCAGGTCTTCATTTTTACTATACAAGGGAACCTGCTTTAAACACATACAGTCATGAACTCAGGGTATTATAATGAGCTGTTACTGAGAAAGAAGAATCCCCTAGAAGTGGTGGTGTTGGCCCAGAGGTTCTGCCCTTGAAGGTAAGGAGCATCCCCAGGCCTGAGAGCAACTGATAGCCATCTCTGAAACCAGCCAGCAATGGGTTAACCTTGTGGGCATGGCTTTGATCTGCACAGACTCACCATGGTTCCTTTTCAGCCTCCCTGTACATGTTTACACTCCCACACTGATCATTAGAACCACTGCCAACCCCACTGCCAGTCATCAGGGCCCTGCTCTGACTCTCTGCTGACTATCTATATTTGGTACACCCAAAGCGGCCTACTCCAGCCCCCTGCCCCACCCCTTACATACTTGCATGCTGGAGGGCTGGAGGGTCAGGAAAACTCTGTACACCTCAGTGAGAAGACCCTGGCTCCCATCACTGCCCTGAGGGCCTGACAGGGGCCAAGTTTGGTAAAGACAGAGATGCAGTCTCTGAAAAATGCCCAGCCCCAGGAGAACTTTCCTATAGCCTATGGCTAACCTGGTCTCGACCTACTTTTGGATGGAGTAGCGTCCCTACTTCTCACCTGCAGGATGTTGGAGCAGTCTAAATGCAGGTTGGGAAAGAATTTCCAGACAGACAGCATTCCAGAAGGGAGTGAGTTTATTAAGAACAAAGAGCAGAGATAAGGAGGACACTGCAAGTGCAATGGGCTGACCTCCTGACAGACCAGGGAAAGATAGTTTTTGTGAGTTAATAGCTGATTCTTATAGCCTCAGGACAAAGATAATCCCTGCTGGAAGGATGGCATTGGGTGATTGGTTGGGGTGTTATGGGGTGTTTACTGCAGCAGGTGTCTTTGCTTAATTGGGAGTCAGGAAGCTTGTTAGCGATGATCAGGGGGGCTTTGGGGAATGGTTACAAAAGGGCTCAGTCAACTTTGCAGGTGATCTTGGTTCTAGGTTCCGCTTCTGTGACCGTGATGCAAGGCCTTGCACCTGTGGCCTAGGGCAGGACTCAACACAGAACTGCCAATGAGCAGGTCATTCAGAGCCTGTAGTGGAAGGGCTGTGGGGTCCAGGGTGTCTGAAGGGGGTGGACAATCAACATCGATTCCTGTTCCAGAATTAAGGATGCAGAGCAGAAGGCTCTGTACATGAGAGATGGCCAGTTCCTGGTGGGAGATCCCAATGCAGACAACTGTCATGCAGGTGAGCATCTGGGGCCTTCACCTCCTGGGACTCACACAAATTCCATCTGCCCCAGGCTCTCCTTCCCCTTCTGTCTCCAGTGACAGTGAGAATTGAGGCAGGGAGAGCTCTACCAGTAAGCGATCAGGGCCCTGATAGGAGTCCCAGCCTGCATGCAGGGGCTAGGTCAGCTGTGCCCTGGCCCAGTTCCTTCCTACCCAAGCTTCCTACCCAAGCTTCCTACCTGAGCTCTTAAGCTCGCTTAAGAGCTTGCAATCTGGGTTCCCCTCAACACCTGGCTCTCTTCTCTTATTCCCTCCCAGAGACCATCTGCATACTCCCCAACAGAGGCCTGGAACGCACCAAGTTCCCCATCTTCTTGGGAGTCCAGGGAGGTAGCCGTTGCCTGGCATGTGTGGAGACAGGGGAGGGGCCTTCCCTGCAGCTGGAGGTGAGCAATCGCACCCTGTGCTGGGGGCCCCTACAGACCTCCAGGGTGGTCTGGCATCTCTCTGCCTGTCTGTGGTCCAGCAAGTTCCACACGTCCCTCTTGTTTGGATTTCTACCATCTCCCTCTGCACCCAGTGCCCAGATCCTTCCCTCTAGAACCTGCAGAGGGAATTTCCCTAGCGAAAGACTCACCTTTTGGTTCCCTCTTTGGCCAAGCCCCAGAAGCCTCGAGGGCTGACAGTCGGCTGTCCCATCCAGCCTCCTCTGCCTTGCCCCCACAGGATGTGAACATCGAGGACCTGTACAAGGGCGGAGAAGAGGCCACCCGCTTCACCTTCTTCCAGAGAAGCTCAGGCCCTGCTTTCAGGCTCGAGGCTGCTGCCTGGCCTGGCTGGTTCCTCTCTGGCTCCTCTGAACCCCAGCAGCCCCTGAGACTTACCAAGGAGAGTGAGCCCTCAGCCCGCACTGAATTCTACTTTGAACAGAGTCGGTAGGGAGGCAGGAAGCTGGGTTCTGGCCTGGTGCTCCCAAACCAAGCTCATCCTACTGAGGGTTGACCAGAATAATGGCCCCCTCAAAGAACTCCACATAATGATCTCCAGAACCTGTGGATATGTTACCTTACCTGGCAAAAAAGGGACTTTGCAAATGTGATTAAGTGAAAGCTAATCCATCCTGGGTTATCCCAGTGGACCCTTCATGATTAATCATCAGGGTCCTCATATGAGGGAGGCAGGAGGGTGAGAGTCAGAAAGAGAATGGAAGATGCAACGCTGCTAACTTTGAAGACGGAGGAAGGGGCTGTGAGCCAATGAATGCAGGTGGTTCCTAGAAGCTGGGAAAGGGCAGGGGATACATTCTCCCCTACAGCTTCTGGAAGAAACACAGCCCTGCCTACTTGATTTTAGTCCAGTGAAGCCCATTTCAGACTTCTGACCTCCAGAATTGTAAAATAATAAATGTGTCTTGTTCTAAGCCATTACGTTTGTGGTAATTTGTTACAGCAGCTGTAGGCAACTAACACAGGGCCTTCATAGGCCTCTATGTACAGC
The DNA here is from genome assembly GCF_055505025.1 of Bos grunniens. NCBI lineage: Eukaryota > Metazoa > Chordata > Mammalia > Artiodactyla > Bovidae > Bos > Bos grunniens. The sequence goes on along the minus strand of NC_141175.1, from coordinate 60,998,375 downwards.
ATTTAATGCAAAGGGATGGGGTGATTTGGTGAGTCCTTCTTGGAAGCCTGATTATGGTTTCTTCTCTGGTTCCTCAGCTCTGGAGCTTCTAGAAATAACCAAGAAGCTCCAGGCAGAATCCAACTCCCCTCCTCTGTCTATGGATAATGCCTTGGGCTGTTTACATTCTCAGTTTTGTTAATAGTTCAGGTAACAATTTTTCTATCAGACACTTCACAATGAATCAGTCTCCTAACTGATGGACCAGTACCGTTGATTGTCTGCTAGTTTTGATGTGTGAGGACCAAAGGGAACAGTTATGAGGAGGCAGTGGGTTTGGACTGGATGTACTGAGTTTAAGGTTACCGTGAAACTGATGAGTTGAGTTGACTGGTTATAGTTCGGAAACAGAGATGGATCTCACCTGACAGTTTGTAGTTAGAACTGTTACACATCCTTGGAGCCCTCTCCATTACATAGAGGACCCATGGTTAGGCTCAAGTTAGAGCAGGGAGCCTGTCGTATCAAGGCTCAGAGGAGTGGGCCGCTGGTACTCTTCTCGTTTCATACAACCACTCAGCATCTGGCCAACCTGTATCGTGAGCCAGGACATTTAAGAAGAGTGTGTTTCAGAGACTTCCCTGGTGGTGCAGTGGATAAGAATCCGCCTGCCAATGCAGGGGACACAGGTTCTATCCCTGCTCCAGGAAGATTCCATACGCTGCAGAGCAACTAGGCCCATATGCCACAACTCCTGAGCCCATGCTCTGAAGCCCACAAGCCACGACCTCTGAGCTTGTGTGCAGCAACTACTGAAGCCCGTGGGCCTTAGAGCCTGCATGCCACAATTACCGAGACCTGTGCACCTAGCTTGTGCTCCACAACGAGAGAAGCCACTAGAATGAGAAGCGTGCAAACTGTAATGAAGTGCGCTGCTCAGAGCAACTAGAGAAAGCCAGCGCAAAGCAACAAAGACCTGTCTTCACCCTCACAATGATCCTGCAAGGCAAGTATTCTTACCCGCATTTGACAGGTAAAGAGACTGGACTAACAGAAGTGACATACTTAACTTGCTGAAGGTCACATAGGCTGTACATGTACACCTGGTCTGTTTGACCCCAACCTTGTTCCACAAATTTTTATCCACTCTTATTCTAGGAGCAACAAAACTAAGTTTCCTTGGAGCTGATAATTGAATGGGAAAAACACTAAACAAGCAAATACACAAACAAGAAAACAGACAAGGGCAATTTGCATGAGAGAGGGTGAGGGCAGTAGATATTCAATGGTAACATTAGAGAAGGCAGTCAGGGGAGGTGACTCTGACTTCTTGGAAGAGGTGACATTTGAGCTGATGCTGAAGGATACGAGGCAGTGGGAGCAGGAAGGGATGCAGGAGAGAAATAGCAAACACACAGCCCTGAGACAGAAGGGCCTCAGTGTGTCCAAACAGTAGTGGAAGGCTGGGGGGCTGCATCCTGGAGAGGGTTAGGAGATGGACAAGACCAGCAGAGGACTGGATCATGGCGGGGATCTTGAAGGCAAATAAGTGTTTTCACTTATTTTTAAGTGCCAAAGGATGCTATGGGAAGATTTTAAGCAGAAGAAAGACATGCCAGGCTTTGTGGCCCTAATAAATTTAGATTCTTTCCCTGCATGTTCCTCATAACTTGTCACCTGGCTATCATATCATAACTATGTATTTTTTTAATTAATTAGTTCTTTTACAGTTTGGATGTAGTGGGTCTTCCCTGCTGCACGAGGGCTCTCTCTAGTTGTGGTAAGTGGGGGCTACTCTTTGTTGTGGTGCGCAGGCTTCTCACCGCAGTGGCTTCTTTTGTTGCAGAACACGGGCTGTATGTGCACAAGCCTCAGTAGTTGCTGCGCATGGGCTCGGTAGTTTTGACTCGTGGGCTCTAGACCACAGGCTCAGTAGTTGTGGCACATGGGCATAGTTGCTCTGCAGCATGTGGGATCTTCCTGAAACAGGGATCAAAGTAGTGTCTCTTGTATTGCAAGGTGGATTCTTAACCACTGGGCTACCAGGGAAGCCCCATAACTATGTATTTATGTCCTGGGACTACTCTGCGCTATTTGAGGGCATGTTCTGCTCAATTATAGGCTTCCCAGGTGGTGCTCGTGGTAAAGAACTAGCCTGCCAATGCAGGAGACATAAGAGATACGGGTCCGATCCCTGGGTTGGGGAAATCCCCTGGAGGAGGGCATGGCAACCCACTGCAGTATTCTTGCCTGAAGAGTCCCATGGCCAGAAGAGCCCAGCAGGCTACAGTTCACAGGGTCGCACAGAGTCAGACATGACTGAAGGGACTTAGCACGCACGCATGCACTCTGTTCAATTTGGGTCACCAGTGCCCAGAGGAGTTGCTGGTACATCGAAGGCCCTAAGTGCAGTCTTGAACTAATGAGCGGATGATCACCTGGTCCTTGTTGGAACTTTGGGATACACCGGGAGGACGCCTGGCAGCAAGGGAGATGACACCACACAGGGTGGAGGTATAGCTGGCGGAAAGGGCTAGACAGCCCTACACAAAGGAAAGAGCGCTTTATCTGGGCCCCAGAGAAAAAGTTTCCAGGCAGAGAATGTGGGGAAAGAAATTTCTAAGCAGAGGGAATAACTTGGGAAGGGGTGATGGAGGAGTTCCCAGCACATTTAGGGTGTGGATGAGTCACCCACGTGCAGGGAGGGACCCAAGGCTTATGGCTGGGGAGTTGCCAAAAAATTAAGATGGGAAGATAGGTGGGGCCAGATTATGGATGCCTGGTGAAGGAGGAGACCTGGAGGAAACAGCCAAGTATTTCAAGTAGGACCCAGATTTCAAGTCTGGGACCCTGAGATCAGCACTGGACCAATGGGCTCTTACTAGGTCTTCTGCTCATCTCAGCTTCCTCTTTGCTCTGCCTCTCACCCCCTCCCACCCCCTACCTTCTGTTTGGCCCTGTCCTGGCATCAGCTTTGATGCTGTGGTTCCAAGGTTGGCCTGACCCCTGCTTCATCTTCCCATACTGGCTCCTCTCCTTCACCAGTGATAACTCAACTTGACCCAGCTTGGAACAGGGCCAAGGAGTGGGAGTTGCCTGGGTATGCCTGGGTGGGTGGCGGGCACAGATCACAAGAGAAGGGCCAGCAAAGATGCATTGGATCATATTCTCTATTTAAGTAAAAAACATTTGGAACATCTAATATATGTCAACACAGTATTAGTGCTTGGGAGAGGGAGAAGATACAAGAGGTTTAGAAGACATGGCCCCTATGCTTTAAAGATGAAGAGACCAGGCATTATGAATAAAAGCCAACATCCACTGACTGCTTTCTATGGAATGACTAGAAAACACTCCAAACAGCACTCAGGGAACCTTGGGTTGAAATAATGATGGGATGTTCTGGCCCTGGGGATTTAAGAGTAGGAAATGGAAGCAGCTTCTGACAGACATGTTGGGATGCCAGGAATATATTCTTCGCCCCGCCCCAAGTATTGTCTCTGAAATTCTTCCTCCTTCCTGGTGACCACACCAAAGGCTTCATTCCACAACCAGCCCATCAGGGAGCGGTTATTATGCAAATTCCTGGGAGAGGCACACTTGAGGTCTTATCCACCATTGACATCTCAGAGTGAACTGAACCGGCAGGTCCTGAGCCAGAAACTAGTAAACAGGTGATTAGAACACAGTGTGGTAACCTCTCATTCAGGTAGCACCAGGGAGCTGGGCTACTGGAGGGTCCCATCCCAAGGGGTCAGGAAAGGATTGAAGAGAGGTAACGCACTCATGAGAGCCAGCCAAGTGAGGGGCAGGAGGAGCTGTGGGCAGACACAGGCTTCAAGGAAGTCCTGAGTGCAGCTGTGTGTGTTAGTGCATGCATCTATGCATATGTACATACCCGTGTGCACAAGTGTATGGTGTGCATGTATCATGCATGAACGTGTCTGCTTGTGTGCATACGTATGCTGTATATGTGTGTTGACAAAAAGTTCCAGACATAGGCAGTGGCTTATGCTTAGAGGACTTTGTCTTTATTTTGAGAAGCTCTGAAGAGACTTTACACAAGAGGGATGATGTGTTCAGGGTCTCCTGTAACTTGTATATCCAAAGTCACATGGACTGAAAAAAATATCACACTTCCTTCACGACCCAAATGTTCACTTTGGGATCCCATGCCCACCCTAAAGCCACTGTATTACTACAGCCCCTGGAGAAGGCAATGGCAACCCACTCCAGTACTCTTGCCTGGAAAATCCCATGGACGGAGGAGCCTGGTAGGCTGTAGTCCATGGGGTCACGAAGAGTCAGACACTTACTGAGCAACTTCACTTTCACTTTCATGCATTGGTGAAGGAAATGGCAACCCACTCCAGTTTTCTTGCCTGGAGAACCCCAGGGATGGCGGAGCCTGGTGGGCTGCCATCTGTGGGGTTGCACAGAGTCGGACACGACTGAAGCGACTTAGCAGCAGTAGCAGCTGCAAAACAAATGCTGAAGATATCACACACTCCATAGGCTATATAATACATGGAAGTCTGGGGAAGCCTAAACCCAAATTTAGGGAGGAAAAAGTAAAAGTGAAGAAGAAAACTCTAATGGATACCAAATTTTCCTGAATACTGTTGGGTCCACCTATGCACAGGCTTCACCTGTGCATAGTGAAGCCAATTTACTGACACCAGGTTGTGGTGAAGGCAAGTGTAGTGTTTACTGCAGGCACCCAGCAAGGAGTCCAGGTAACTAATGCTCAAAAGGCCCACTCTCAGTGGTTTTCAGGGAAAGATTTTTAGAGACAGGGTGAGAGACAGAGCATCCCAGGATCCTCCAACATTCTTCTGATCGGTTGATGGTGAGATAACCAGGAATCAACATCATCAACCTTCTTGTTCCAAACAGTCTTGGGTCTCCGTGCTTGTAGGGAGCACGTACAGTTAATTTTTACCTGGTGGGGGTTTCAATATCTGTAAAACAGCTAAAAGAACATGAGTCAGAATATTATCCATAACCCTTAGTGAAGCGAAGTTGCTCAGTTCATGTCCTACTTTTTGCGACCCCATGGGACTGTAGCCTACCAGGCTCCTCATTCCATGGAATATTCCAGGCAAGAGTACAAGAGTGGGTTGTCATTTCCTTCTTCTGGGGATCTTCCCTACCCAGGGATTGAACTTGGGTGTCCCACATTGCAGGCCGACGCTTTACCATCTGAGCCACCAAGGAAGCCCAGGGAAGACATCTATAGCCCTTAAAGTGAGTGAGTGAAGTTGCTCAGTCATGTCCGATTCTTTGCGACCCCATGGACTGTAGCCTACCAGGCTCCATCCATGAGATTTTCCAGGCAAGAATACTGGAGTGGGTTGCCATTTCCTTCTCCAGACGATCTTCCCGACCCAGGGATCGAACCTGGGTCTCCCGCATTGCGGGCAGACGCTTTACCGTCTGAGCCACCAGGGAAGCCCATATAGCCCTTAAGAAGAAATTAATTGTCCTAAACTTCATTTAATGGCTAAAGTATTATTATTTTGTCATGCTTCACTGTTTTCCTTTATTTTTACATTTTTTCACCTCTCTGATTAAATTCATTCTTTGGAACCTGGGGATGATCTGTGAGGCTAAAGCTTTTCTATAAACAAGAGGCAGGCTGAGGACATGCGAGGTTTGTCCAGGGAAGGCCCCTATGGGATATTGGTTGGTAACAGCAGTTTGCTACAGTATACAACCATTTCTTAAGTGAGCATGTCAGAAATTAACATGATGAGCATAGATAGAAAAACTAATGTCTTAGAAACACTGGCATTTGAGTTATTGAACTGTATTCCCTGGTGGCTCAGATGGTAAAGAATCTGCCTGCGATGCAGGAGACCTGGATTCGATCCCTGGGTTGGGAATATCCCCTGAAGAAAGGAATGGCAACCCACTCCACTATTCTTGCCTGGAAAATTCCATGGACAGAGGAACCTGGTGGGCTACAGTTCATGTGGTCACAAAGAGTCGGACACGATTGAGTGACTGACACTTTCACACTTTCCAGTTGGATTTCACTTTTGTGTAATTAAAAGAGTTTGTTAGTGATTTGACAAAAACAAAAAAAATTTATGTATCCCCAAAGTAAATTCCCATCTCTGCCTGCTCAATAGGCACAGACTCAGCAAATCCGGGATCCACATCCCATAAGCCTATTTCTGAGGCCCGGAACTTGCAGTGTGGTCTCTGGGCTGCAGGTGGCGACAAAGATCAATTTCCTACCGTGCTTTTTGGGAGCGGAGCTGGGTGAGCAATTATGTCCCCTACACTTGAATAAATACCCTTTGGAGATTGTATTCCTAAGTCCAATTTGTTCTAAATTCAACAAAGTTATCCTAGGTACCCAACTAACACAATCGGCTCTCTAGTACTGCTGCTGAAGCTGCTAAGTCGCTTCAGTCGTGTCCGATCCAGAGCGACGCCATAGACGGAAGCCCACCAGGCTCCCCCGTCCCTGGGATTCTCCAGGCAAGAACACTGGAGTGGGTTGCCATTTCCTTCTCCAATGCATGAAAGTGAAAAGTGAAAGTGAAGTTGCTCAGTCGTGTCTGACTCTTAGCGACCCCATGGACTGCAGCCTACCAGGCTCCTCCATCCATGGGATTTTCTAGGCAAAAGTACTGGAGTGGGGTGCCATCTCTAGTACTGTACTATAATAACTTTATAATAATTTTCATACAAAGAAGACATAAAAGACAGACACACAAAAATAAAACATTTTAAACCTTACAGTCCAGTACCTTGAAAAGTACTCTAATACAGTTAGCAGATAACATATAGAGACTAGCATTGAATGAACAGGCAGGAAGAATTAGTGACTGGAGGAGCGAGAGGAGGTGGGAAACAGTAGAGCTGAAGGAGCATCATCAATAGGACACGGAGGGCAAGCTGCAATTTCACTCACGCTTGACGTTAATGGCACAGGCTCTCCTTGCTGGGACCAGACGCGTGTTCACGTCTTTGAAAGTTCACAACTTGAAGGTTCATATGGTGGTGGTGCATGTGTACTCAATCGTATCCAACTCTTTGTGACCCCATGAGCTCCTCTACCCATGGAATTTCCTCGGCAAGAATATTGGAGTGGGTTGCCATTTCCTCCTCCAGGGGAATCTTCCTGACTCAGGGATTGAATCCGAGTCTCTTGTGTCTCCTGCTTTGATAGGTGGGCTCTTTGCCAGCTGAGCCACCTGGGAATATAGGGACCTTATTGTAATTCCTCCAGTATTTAGTACCCAGTGAATCCTCCTCTCCTACACTCATCCCCTCCGACTCCCTTGCTCAGACTCTGGTCACAGAATTAGAAGGACAGAGGAGGCTGGCAGCCTGCGGTTTTAGCACAGGCTCTTCTACACTGAACCATTTCCTGCAGACATCTTCTGAGGGCCCATCATTCTAGGACCTGAGACACAGCAAATAGCACAGTCATATGAGCCTGTCTGCTCTGAGCACAGGTTATCTGCAGATGCAGGTATCTCCACGATAAGTATTTTCCAGACTGGTTCCAGGGGACGCTATTCTAATGAATGTTCATGGGTTTATGTGGATAATGAGACAGTTAATGTATGTGTCAGCTTGGCTGACTTAGGGCTTCCCTGGTGGCTCAGGCCATAAAGAAACTGCCTGCAATGCGGGAAACCTCAGTTCAATCCCTGGGTCTGGAAGATCCCCTGGAGGAGGACATGGCAACCCACTCCAGTATTCTTGCCTGGAGAATCCTATGGACAGAGGAGCCTGGTGGGCTATAGTCCATGGTGTTACAAAGGGTCGTACATGACTGACTAACACTTTCACTTGACTGAATTAAGGGATGCCCAGAGAGTTGGTTAAATATTACTTCTCTGTGTGTCTGTGAGAGCGTTTTCAGAAAAGTTTAGCGTTTTTAAAAACAGATTTCTTTAAAAATTTTTAAATTTATTTTTGGCTGCTCTGGGTCCTTTTTGGTGAACGTGGGCTTTCTCTACTTGCAGTTCAGTAGTTATGGCCCAAGGGCTTAGTTGCTCTGTGGCATGTGGAACCTTCCCAGACCAGGGATCAAACCTGTGTCCTCTATATTGGCAGGCAGATTCTTTACCACTGGACCATCAGGGAAGTCTGAGGTTAACATTCCCATCAGTAGAACCAGAAAAAGAGATGGCCCTCATCTACATGGGTGGGCATTACCCAATTCACTGAGGGCTTGAATCCAACAGAAAGGCCGAGGAAGGGTGAATTGGCTCTTTTCTTGAACTCGGATGTCTATCATCTTCCCCTGTCTTTAAATAGTGGAGTTCCTGATTCTAGGGTCTTTGGAGCCCAAGACTTGTACTAACAGTATCCCTCCACACACACAGCCTCCTGGACTCAAATTAAGCAGACTGCAGGGCTTCTTGGCTTCCATATATGTGTTATGTGTGTATATATGGGTTATGTGTGTATATATATGTATCTGTATAAATAATGCATATATATAAAATGGAATATATATGTGTCTGTTATATAACATAATATATGTGTGTTTTATATATATGACATATATATATATAATATTTAACACATAATACATTATATACATATATATATCCTACTCTTTCTCTGGAGAACTCTAATACAGCTGTCTGATCTATTCTCCTCTATGACTTTCTCTGTTTACTCTGCTTCAGCCACATCACACTCCTTGCTGTTTTTCAGAGACAAATGCTCCAGGCCGATACCACCCAAGGGCCTTTGCACCAGCCTGGTGTGGAAGTCTCACTTCCTCAGGGAAGGGTCCTCTGATCTCTTTATGTAAAACTGTAACCTGTATCCCTCTCTGAATCTTAGCTCTCCTGAGCCCCCTCTTGTGCTCACACTTTCTATCACAATCTATGATTTATTATTTATGCATTGCTCTGTTGACAAAAAGTTAATCCACAGTCGATCTAAGAAAGAAATGGAAAATTTTACTCTAGCCAACCTGAAGATTATAACCCTGGAGACAGTCTTTCAGAAAGCCAGTTAACCAGTCAGAGGTCAAAGAACAGTGATACACATTTTTGAGACAGAGGGTTACTCATCAGATGATATACTGACAGTTTATACAATCCAGATCTGCATGTACAAAGTGAGTAGTGGGTCATCATGACCCAATTACGCACGAGGTTAGGAAGGAGTGTTATCTGCTAAGGAGGTCTGGTTAATGCAGTCACACAATACACTCTAAAGGGGAAAGAGAAGACCTAAATGGACAGAGAAAAATATTGTTGTTGTTCAGTCGCTAAGTCATGTCTGACTCTTTGCCACCCCATGGACTGCAGCACACCAGGCTTCCCCATCCTTTGCTGTCTCGGAGTTGACTCGAACTCATGTCCTTTAAGTTGCTGATACCATCCAACTATCTCATCCTCTGTCATCCCCTTCTCCTCCTGCCTTCAATCTTTCCCAGCATCAGGGCCTTTTCCAATGAGTTGGCTCTTCATATCAGGTGGCCAAAGTATTGGAGCTTCAGCTTCACCATCAGTCCTTTCAATGAATATTCTGGGTTGAATATTCTGGGTTGGTTTGCTTTAGAATTGATTGGTTTGATCTCCTTGCTGTCCAAGGGATTCTTGCCATAAAATATGAAATGTATTTTTCATCAATATATTTCCCTCTTCTCCTTCCACTAGAATGCAAGTTCCATAAGGTGGGGGTTTTTGCCTGCTCTGTTCATTTTTATTTCATGACATGAAAAAATTCTTATCACATGTGTAAGGCACTCATCAACATTTGCTGAATGGATAAGGGAATAAATGCGTAAGTTGCAGGACTACTTGTTATGGTCATGGTACAGGGCAGTCCCAGGAAACTCAAATAGTACACCACAAATGATCTGATTTGGATGTCAGGCTCTATGGAGAATAGCCCCAGGACACCTATCCAGATTTGTCAGGAAGGACTTTGGCAGTGGGAGGGAGTAGTGGAGAAGAATCTAGTTTCCAGAAGGAGGGCTGGTGGAAATGGATGGGGCCTCAGGGCTCCTAGCCAATGTCTGAGGCCTTTTGCATGGTCTCTCAGTCACCTATTGCCATGTAACAACCAATCTTAGTGACTTAGAACAATAATTTATTATTTTTCATGATTCTGTGTGTTGCCTCCAGCCATATTTATTATGATAAACGTACTTGTGCTATTCTTCTGATATTGCCTTCTTTTTATTTTCTTCCTTCTCTTCCTTCCATGCGTATTTTTAAGCTTTTTTATTTTGTATTGGCATGTAGCCAATTAACAGTGCTGTGATGCTTCCAGGTGAACAGCAAAGGGCCTCAGCAATACATATACATGTAGCCACTCTCCCCCAAGCTCTCTTCCCATCCAGGTCACCACATAACATTGAGCAGAGTTTCATGTGCTATACAGCAGGTCCTTGTTGGTTATCCATTTTAAATATAGCAGTGTGTACATGTCCATTCCAAACTCCGTAACTATCTCTTCCTTCCGGCAAACCTAAGTTCATTCTCTAAGTCTGGGAATCTCTTTCTGTTTTGTACGTTCATTAGTACCATTTCTTTTTAGATTCCACATATAAGGGATGTCGTATGATATTTCTCCTTCTCTTTCTAACTTACTTCACTCAGTATGACAATCTCTAGGTCCATCCATGGTGCTACAAATGGCATTATTTCATTATTTTTGATGACTGAGTAATATTCCATTGTATATATGTATCATATCTTCTTTATCCATTCCTCTGATGACTTCCATGCATATTTACTGAATCCTCCTTTACATTCTGTACAAGGAGATATATGTAAGGTTTGACTTCCTAGTATAGGAGAGCAAAATTTACCACCCAAAATCTCTGGCATGTGGATTATTTTGAGCTGAAAGCAATCTAAGCCCCAAAGATTTGGGGTGAAAGTTTGAACTCTCCCCTAACTGCCTAAAAAAATGTAGGCAAAGGGACTGTTCCGGGAAGGGAGCTGTCCCCATAGATAACTATAGCATGAACTAGGTGTGTGATCAGGAAGAGACCTATCAAAGTCTATTTTTTAAAATTCCCCTGTGTTTCCCCTTGTCTCTGCAGGGCCAGCAAACATTTGTTTGCCAAACATTTGCTTTTCCACCTCCATGTCAACTGCCTTTCTCCCCTTTGGAGTCGCAAAACACCCTCCACACCCTCAATATCCTCTTTTGTCTGTAACTGATATTTAAGGTGAGGGTTTCAGCTATTTTGATGAGTTTCACAGGTTTCCTAGGTCTCTTCCACGTGTACATGTTATTAAACTTTTGTTTGATTTTCTCTTGTTAATGCCTCATGTCAATTTAATTCTCAGACCATCCAGAAGAACCTAGAAGAGCAGAGGAAAATTTCTTCTTCCCCAACACCAGTCTTCTTAAATTCTTACTTTGTTGTTTTTTTTTTTTAGTATTAAAAAAAAATTTTGTTTCTTGCTCTCCGAATCCCTGAGTTCAGTGCTGTGCACACAGTGAGAGCTTAATCAATGGCTTTGAATAATTCTAAGAAAACTGTAGATGCAAAGAACATTTTCATCAATATCCTCAAGAACAATGATGTTTGGGGTCTTCTCTGTAGTTGTAATGCAAGGGCTTGTCTTTTTGAGGAGTGTGTGGGCTCAGTAGTTGCAGTGCTGGCTTCTCTTGTTGTGGCCCTTGGGTTTAGCTGCTCCACAGCATGTGGGATCGAACCCACATCCCCTGCACTGGAAGGTGAATTCTTATCCACTTGACTGCCTGGAAAGTCCTGACAAGTTGTTTACTACGTTAAACTATAATTTGGCCTTAGAGCACCAGAGGTTCTCAGATTCACTTGACCACTTATATCAGGATCAGCTAGTTAAAAATGATTCCTGGGTCCCCACCTCCAACTGGCTGATACAAAACTATACAGCTGAGCTGAGGAACCTGAATTTCTAATAAGCCTCTACTTGATTCTTGGTAAGAAAGACTCTAAGGATCCCCAATGTACATCAAACTTCCTTCAGCATTAGCCCCCACAGAAATTAGGTCCCAATCAGACTACATGACACTCTGTATGGGTTTATTTCCATGACAAAAAAAGGAATGACTAAAATAGGAAGTTAAGAATAAAAACATAACTCTCCTGTACATAAATATGTGCCTCAAATGTGACCCAAGATGTCATTCTCTGCTCAGGCTTATTAGTCATAGAAGACGGAAAATCATCCTCATTATGAGAGGCTGCTCATCAGTCATTACTTCCCCATAAGTCCTGCGAGAGAGGCCAAAGGGGTGACCAGCATGGAAATTCAGGGAAGCTTTGTTCTGAGAATTCACTAGAATAGACTCCATTGGGGCAGGAGGTGCTTTGCCCAGGGACTGACTAGTGCAGGAAGAGGCATGTTTTTTGGGTGATGGTTCAGGCTAATGTTATAAGCATGCTTTCCTGTTCTGGAGATAGGGTGTGTCTCCTTATTGTGTTGTTCGTGGGTACACTTTTGTTGTATCTTGTGGGTGGCATTTCCTAAGCTAGGACCAACCACTTAACCAAAGGGTTAGGAATTTCCACCCTGAAGAGATCCTGAAGAGAGAATGAATGTGGGTGTGGGAGAGCCCATTCTTACCCGCAGTACTCTGCTGGCAGCAGGTGGATACTTGCCTCTATCAACATTCTTATTTTATGGCACCAGACTGAGCTCCTAAGGGATGAAGACTTTGGCATTTTCATTCCCATATGCTCACAAATGAATGTAAGCTGCTAGGATCACCTCATATAGTTATGTAGGCTTTATGCCTTGACTCCAGGGGTCCCACTCACATTTCAATATTATACTCTTTATTTTTTAAAATTATTAATTAATTAAGTTTTGGCTGTGCTGGGATTTCATTGCTGTTTGTAGGTTTTCTCTAGTTGTGGAGAGCAGGAGCTACTCTCTAGGGGCAGTTTGAGGGCTTCCCAGTGAGGTGGCTTCTCTTGCTGTGGAGCACAGGCTCTAGTCGCAAGGGCTTGGTAGTGGCCCCTCGGCATGTGAAATCTTCCCAGACCAGGGATTGAACCTGTGACCCTTGCACTGGCAGGGAAATTCTTAACCACTGAACCACCAGGGAAGTCATATCATACTCTTTATTATTTACTATGAGATTGTTTTGACAGTTGGCAATAAAGTGCCTTGTACTAAAAAAAATCCAGTATCTTTAATGACTTTCCAGCTGATGAGAACAAAATCAGGAAAGGAAGCCTTTTGCTAATTCTCTCCAAGAAGCCACAAGTGGCTGGAGCAAGGCATATAACGAAAGAGGATGAGGCAAGGATGTGGCTTGAAAGAAAACAGGGGCCAGATCATGAACTTAATTATGGCATGCTGAAAGCCTGCTCTTCAGCAAGAGGCCCCTATGGGTGATTTCAAGCAGGGGAATGAGATGATCAGGTTTATCTCTGAAAACAGTGGCTGCTGGCTGCTGGCTGGGGAACAGATGTTGGCACAGCCTCTCAAGTGGTTTTTCCTTGCTCCAGCATTGCTCTTGTCCAATCCAGCTGAGAGATGAGTGCGCAATGACTGTTGCAGGGGTTTGAGAGAAGTAAATTAATTTAAGGAATTTAAGTAATTAAGTAAGAAGGTAGAGTCTATGGATTTGGGTGATTAATTGTATGCAGAGTGAGACTGGTCCAGGTGTTAAGACTTCGCTTTCCAATGCAGTGTGTGCAGGTTCAATCCCTGGTTGGGGAGCTAAGATCCCACGTGACTTGCAGCTCAAAAATACAAAGCATAAAACAGAAGCAGTGTTGTAACAAATTTGATAAAGACTTTAAAAATGCTCCACATCAGAAAAAAAATCTTTAAAAAACAGAGTGGGGGTACTGTATGGGTTTTTGGGTAAGGACATGAGTTTTGGAGAAAACATATCTTTAAATTTCTTCTCTGCTACCATTCATCTGAGTAAATTGAATGAAATAGACTTACCCATTTTTTAAAATTATAAATGTCAGGGAGTCATATTCTTTTATCTTTCCATGACACATTTGAAACAAAAGTGCCAACAACCTTCCTCAGTCTTAACAAGAAATCTTTCAGATCTTTATATCACTTAAGGATCTGGAAATGCTTTTTCAGCATTATTTTCAAGGCAACACTTTCATTAATCCATTGTTGTGAAATAAACTATCCTGAAATATAGTGCCTTAAAGAAAGAAAGAAAAAAAAATTGGAGGCCATACTTATTCTGCTTGTGAGTCTACAACTGAGCAGGGCTCGAGGGAAACTTTTGTTTCTTGTACACACAGTGTCAACTGAAGGAGCTGGAGTTCCTGGGTACTCCATCACTCACAGGTAGGGAGGTAATACCGGCTTTTTGCTGGACCTCAGTGGGATTGTTTCCCAAAACACCTTTGCATGGTTTCTCCATGCTGGCTGGGCTTCCTTACAGTATGGTGACTGGGTTCCAAGAGTGAGAGAGCCAGGCAGAAGCTGCATAACCTTTTTTAAAATTAATTAATTAATTTTTGGCTGCACTGGGTCTTCATTGCTGTGTGCAGGCTTTCTCTAGTAACATAGAGTAGGGGCTACGCTCTAGTTGTGGTGACCAGGCTTCTCTTTGTGGTGGCTTCTTTGGTTGCAGAGCACAGGCTATGGGTGTGTGGGCTCAGTAGTTGTGGCACAAGAGATTAGTTGCCCTGAGGCACGTGGGATTTTCACAAACCAGGGATCAGACCGGTGTCCCCTGCATTGGCAGGGAGACTCTTAACCACTGGACCACCACAGAAGTCCTGGAAGCTGTATAACTTCTGATGACTGGCTTTAGGAGTCATTCAGCATCACTCCTACCTCACTGTATTCATTAGAAGTGCATCACTAACGTCAGCCCACATTCAAAGGAAGGGAAATTTGACTCCATCTCTTAATGAGAAAAGTCTCAAAGAATATGGGGGCATGTTTCTAAAGAAGAGCAACACATTAGCCCTTAAAACAACACCCTCAAATTACAGCTGTCTTTTTCTAGCTTAATTTTAGAGGACACAGCAACTTCTGAAGGCTTCAATGCTGTCTAAGATCTTTTTGTTCAAATATTGCTTGCAAGGGCATATTTATTTTAACTAAGAACAGAAAAGTTGGAGATAGTAATGAATATTCATACAGATCACCATAATGCACAGAAAAACAATGAGAGTCTTGTGGCTATTCTTAACTTAATGTTTCTCAACATGGATCCTTTGAATTGGTTTCTGTTGTATAACCATTCTTTCTCCTATGGAAGCTGTTGGGGGAAGTGAACACTGCTGGTATTGCTGAGATTTTTTGTTTGTTCATTATGAAGACTAGCACTGAGGGGCATATTATTTGTATAATAAGCAAACAGCAGGCCTTTGGCTTAATTTTACCAGAAAAAATGGGAAAGGGGACTAAATAGAATTTTATTTAATGATACTGGAATAAGGAGCATAAAATGTATTTCTCCCACTACATATAAACTTGGACTAGTTAAGGGGGTATATACTATGAGTGACCACCACACCATAGACTGACCACAGTCTTTTGGAGGAAGACTGAGTAAGTTAACACCCCCAAGCTATTAGCATGGGGCAAGGCACACAGGGAGTCACAAAGTGATGGAGAATGACTGATGAGAGAAGAGCCTTGAGGAGGCTGAATGGGATGGTACTCAGAGTAAAACTGTAGAGACTGACCTTGGATAAGAGTTGGAATCTTTCTTCTACTGGATGACAGGAGAGAAGAAAAGAATAAAGATTCAATAGGTTTTAAAGTGGGTTGATTGGTGGTTAAGAAAGTCTTCTGTTACTCTGATCTAAAGTGAGGGAAGAGGAAGTAGGGTAGAACACTGAAGAACAGGAGGATAATTTCCTGTGGGGATGGGATAGCCATCAAATTATGGAACCATGGAAGGGTTGCTAAGCAACCATAAAGGCCAGTTGGTTTTTGTATCATCAATGTGCAGTGGGGTCCATGTTCTCTTTTTATTTTTTTTTTTAATATTTATTTGGCTGTGCTGGGTCTCAGTTGCATTGTGTGGGATCTAGTTCCCCAACCAGGGATTGAACTCAGGCCCCCTGCATTGGGAGTGCAGAGTCTTAGCCACTGAACCACCAGGGAAGTCTTGAGTCCATGTTCTCTTAAAGTGCTCATTGACTTTGGTGTAGGACTTGAGAGGGCAGATATTAGACAGATCCAGAACTTTGCCAGGAAGAGCAATGAGAGGGCAGAGGGGCCAAGCAGGGGGGAGTAATTGACAAAAGCTTGTCAAATTGGTGGGGGGCTGAAAAGAAATAAAAATTGGAGGAAATGATGGAGTCAAGTCGACCAAAGGGTTAGAGATCTCTGGTGGCTGAAATACACAAATAGTGGGGATGCTGGAGAGAGTGAGGAACAGAGGGAGAAAGAGAGGAGGGAGGGAGGCCACAAAGATGGTCTGTTGTGGTCAGAGAGTAGGATGTTTGAACATGTTAGATGTGAAGAGGTTAAGAGTGATGACAAGGCACAGGGTGTGACCCAGCGGGTAGATAGAAAAGAAAGTAGAAGCAGAAGTGACTGGAGGTGAGAAAGGCAAAGGGCTGAAGGCTGTGGTGCTGGTCATCCAAATGGATGTCCAGGTTCCCTAGGTTTAGGTCAAAGAGGAAGACTTGGTTCCAGTTGCCAAATATTTAAGAAGTGGAGCGGGCTGATCAAGAGATCAATAGTTGAAAGTTACAAAGAGAGGTATACCATGGTCTAACGATCAAAGAACTGGGCTTTTGTTTGTTTTGGTGGGTTTTCATCTAACAAAGTTGCTAATGACATATTGTATTATCAGCAAAGAGGGGACCTGATGCTGGCCCCCAACTTCTAGGCTGAGAGATATCTGAGGGTAAAGGCTTGAGTTCTTTCTCTTGAGAAAGCTTCAGGGTAACTGTGACACCCCAAGGACAGCCAGGTTTCAGCCCAGAGGAAAATTGAAAGAACACTTAGAAAAAAGGGACTATCCTAGTGGTCCAGTGGCTAAGGCTCCAAACTCCTAAAGCAAGAGGCCTGGGTTCGATTCCTGATTGGGAAACTGAATCCCATGTGTTGCAAGTATCCCACATGCTGAGGGAAGCCAAATAAACAAATAAATATTTAAAAGGTATTTAGTAAAGAGAATGAAAAGATAGAGTCATCCATTTAAAAAATAACTGTGGAGCATTTGCTTTGTGTATGATCCTGTTTTAAGTATTGGGATGTATTAAGGAATAAATTCCAGTGGCAAGAAATGGAGAATAAACATAAAGCAAATATACACTGACTATAATTTCATTAGACATAAAATCTGTGATAAAAAATAGGGCTGTTAGATGGAGAATAAATGGTGTGAAGAGGAAATGGGGATTTATTGTCACAAATTGTTCCTCCAAAGGAAAGGAGGGTACAGTGCTCGTTGTGTCAAACTGGGTAAACCCAGATCAATTTTATTGGATTAATGCTTGCTAGAATAAGCTTTAGAATTAGCTTTGCTGAATAGCAGATGGAGAAAAGCATGTTAGGACTTGCAAACCATCACTGTGGGATATGGGATTTTGCAAAATAACTGCCAGGGTTTTCATAGAAATTATTTCCCATATTGTTGTTTTAGTCACTAAGTCGTGTCTGACTCTTTCACGATCTCATGGACTGTAGCCCATCGGGCTCCTCTGTCCATGGAATTTTCCAGGCAAGAATATTGGAGTGAGTTGCCATTTCCTTCTCCAGGATATCTTCCCAACCTAGGGATCAAACCTGCATTGGCAGGTGGATTCTTTACCACTGAGCCACCAGGGAAGCTATATGGCCCCCTGGAGAACTTCTGATCGGTGTATGACCTCTCCTACTTGCTTGACCTCAAGGTCAATGACAAACACTTGTAATTGCTGTCTACGGGTCCCTTGGTTCACTGAACTGTGTGAGGCTTGGAGGCAGCTTCTAGGATATCTCGGTTTGGATGCAGCTCAGGAAGCGATGAAGTAAAGGGAAGTGGACAGCACTTCAGACGTGACACTCGTTGAAACTTAGATGAGACATTTTTAGAACAAAGAAAAGGAAGTTTTACTTTACCAGGGGTTAGTAAATATAGGAGATTTACTTTCTGAATCAATCTCTAAATAAGGTCATAGAAATACCAGGAACAGTATCTGACAGATACAGCTGTAACTGTAATGGGAACTAGGGACTTCAAGGAGGGCACCTCCTTCCAGGTGGTCCATGAGCATCCGTTCTGGGTTCCTGTGAGCCTCTCTGGTGCCCTGATTGGTCAAGGCCTTGAGGCAAATATATTCAGAGGCCTCTTACCCCTTCCCAGGTGGCTCAGTGATAAAGAACCTGTCTGCCAATGTAGGAAACAAGGGTTCAGTCTCTGGGTCTGGAAGATCCCTCAGAGAAGGAAACAGCAACCCAGTACAGTATTCTTGCCTGGAAAATTCCATGGACAGAGGAGCCTGGTAGGTTACAGTCCATGGGGTTGCAAAGAGTTGGACATGACTGAGCACTTGCATCTTGTACTTGGAAATATCACTCAGGCCCAGATTGGTGCCCCTCCCATGTCTGATTTTCCTTTTTCATGAATCCTATATATTTCCTCATTCTCTCTTCATTGGTGCCTCTTCTTGAGAGCATGAGGAAGATGTATTTTTCTAGCTATTTAAAACCTTTCCCTTTTAAAATTACTAACTTAACTCATTATTGATTTATTTATTCCAACTTTTTGAGCTCTTACTCCATTAAGGTACTATTGTAGATAAAAGACTCAAAGAAAAAAATATTAGAGTTCATAACCCAACATAGGAAACAGATCATTTTTTTAAATGACATTACAAACTAATAAGTGCTATGAGGAACTATATTCAATATCCTGTGATAAACCATATTGGAAAAGAATGTGAAAAGGAATATATGCATGTGTATAACTGAATGACATTGCTGTACAGTGGAAATTAGCACAACACTGTAAATCAACTATACATCAATAAAATAAAGTAAAATAATAATAATAGTAAGTTCTGAAATGTTGGGTTGCCCTTCACTCTATATTCTCTTTCAGGTATCTATCTCAGGCTTTAACCATCACTTACAGATCTTTATCTCTAGTGTAGCCTTTTAAATTCCAGGTATGTATGTACAACTGCCAACTGGACACCTCCACTGGTCATTCACATGCCAACACAACAGGACTTAACTTGAATTAAGTTAAGTCTCTTCTCTCTCCACTACCCTCAGGGACAATCTGTTCCTCCTTCTTCTTGTATCTTCTTTCTCGATAAATGGTTCTAGTGTTCCCCTTGTTATCTACGCCCCCAAATAAGAATATCCTTGATTGCTACTGTCCCTCCATATTCAAGAGTCATGTCCCATATTCAGTAGTCACTACGTGCTATTGATTTTATCTCTTAAATATCTCCCGGGTCTTCTGTCCATCCTGATGGTCATCATCACAGTTCAGAACCTTGTCTCAGCATCCATGGGTTACTTGAGACAACTTCCCAACCAGCCTCCTGACAGCAGTTGGCCTTGTTCTACACCTTGATCCACACTGCTACATCTGGATAGTATTGTACCTATTCTTCAATGGCTCCCATGTGCTCTTATGATGTGATTTAATCCTCAGTCATGTCCAACTCTTTGCCACCCCATGGACTGTATCCCACCATGCTCCTTGGTCCATGGAATTCTCCAGGCAAGAATACTGGAGTGGGTTGCCATTTCCTTCCCCAAGAGATCTTTCTGACCCAGAAATTGAGCCTGGGTCTCCTGCATCTCCTGCACTGGCAGGTGGATTCTTTACCACTAAGCCACCTGAGAAGCCTGAAGAGAATGGATGACTCTCCCCACATAATGCATTCTAAATTCAGGTCTCCTGTAGATGTGTCTTATTGGCAGATTTGATGTCACTGAAAATCTAAGGGAGTCTAAGAGTTGTGTTTTCAGCTTCCCAGATTCTGCAAGGACAAGCTGGAAGGAAGCTAAAAATGAGGCTGAGGAGCCAGGCTACCATGTACACTGCCCCTTCCCATGCCTATAGAATCATAGTAACCAGACATGATTTGTTAAGACCACAGAGAGCAGGCAAAGCACTACTCAGGGTGGTTGCCTCCCGCTTTCATCCATCTGCACCCACCCTGACTGTGCAGGCTTTGCTGGGTCTTATCCCATGGTATTTGAAAATCGAGTCAACGTTCTTGCATTCTTCTTGAGGGAAGTCCATGTTCCTTCCTGGGTTTCCACCTTGCAGCTTGGAGCCCAATTTAGAATCAGCATATGTAGAACTCATGCTCATGTGGTGGCTGACTCACAGTGACAAGTCTGATATCTTCCCATGGAGGGGGTATAGTTGGCAGAGCACTGGACCCAAGCAAGGAATGTTGGGCAGAAGTCTTGTCCCACCATAAACTCAGCTCTCCAATAGCTCTGTGACTGTGGGCAAATTACTTTGACATTGATCTCATTCAGTGCTTCATGTCCTCAGATGCTTACCCATAGCCGGGGTGATTAGGATAACAGCGGCTTCCCCAGTGGCTCAGCAGTAAAGAATCTTCCTGCAATGCAGGAGATGCAGGTTCAATCCCTGGGTCAGGAAGATGCCCTGCAGTGGGGCATGGTAACCCACTCCAGTATTCTTGCCTGGAGAATCCCATGGACAAGGGAGTCTATAGACTATAGTCCATGGGGTCGCAAAGAGTTGGATAGGACTGAAGTGGCTTGGCATGTACAGGATAACAGCAGTTGTTATTGCTGCCACAGATAATGCTTTTAAAAAAAAAAAAAATTGCTGCTGCTGCTGCTGCTAAGTCGCTTCAGTTGTATCCGACTCTGTGCAACCCCATAGACAGCAGCCCACCAGGCTCTCCGTCCCTGGGATTCTCCAGGCAAGAACACTGGAGTGGGTTGCCATTTCCTTCTCCAATGCATAAAAAAAATTACTAAAGTATAATTGACTTACAATGTCATGTTAGTTTCTGCTGTACAAGAAAGTGAATCACTTATACATATACACATATCCACTCCTTTTTAGATTCTTTTCCCATTAAAGTTGTTACTTTAATGAGTATTGAGTAGAGTTCCACTGAGTAGAGTATTGATTAGAGTTCCTTATGCTATAGAGAGGAAGGTTCTTATTAGTTATCTATTTTATATATAGTAATGTGTATATGTCAATCCCAGTCATCAGACATGCAGGTTTGATTCCTGAGTAGGGAAGATCTCCTGGAGGAGGGCATAGCAATCCACTCCAGTATTCTAGCCTGGAGAATCCCATGGACAGAGGAGACTGGTGGCCCACAGTCCATAGGGTTGCACAGAGTCAGACAGAACTGAGGCGACGTAGCATGCATGCCCTTTCCCTTTGGTAACTATGTTTTTTACATCTGTGACTCTAATTCTGTTTTTGTAAATAAGTTCATTTACACCATTTTTTTGATTCTGCATATAAATGATATCATATGATATTTATACTGAGTGAAGTAACAATACTTTCTGTTTCTTTGCGTCACTCCCTTGAGTTCAAAGTCCTCAGTCGGAGCATCCAATCGTCCCGTCTTTGGTCATGTGCCTGTCCCAGCTTCACTGTCTAGGGAAGAGGAAGGGAGTATTTGGTTCTTTCAAGTTATGAAATGGAAAGCAAAGCCCTACTTCCTTCCCAGACATGATCAGTGGAAGGTTTCTCCTTAGCGGGAAGCATGTTTGGTTGGTGGAAAGAAAACAAAAAAGAAGCTACACTACAGGCATATATTTAAAACAGGAATTATCGACTTTAGCTTCTTCCTCCAATGACATCCTTGAAATCATAAGTTAAAGTTATAATAACTTTAACATAAATCATAAGTTTCTGTTTCTATTTGGGTTGGTCAAAATGTTTGCTTTTGGTTTTTCCAGAAGATGCTATGGAAGGACCTGAACTAACTTATTGGCAAACCCAATATTACATCTAAAAATAAGCACATAATTATGCTATTGAAATATAAAAATATACTCTGAGATTTGAAATTGGCTCATGGACTGCCGGTGAGAGCTGTCACACGTCTTGTGACTACAAATGCCTGCACGGCAGGTGAAGTGTTGACAATCATAGTATGAAAAGTCAGTCACTGTTGACAGGTCTGTCTTTATCAGCCAGGTTCTGTGGGGAAAGTAATGGAAGGGAACTCAGACTAATGGAAATAGAAAGGTAATGAACTGAAAAAATTATCAGGTAGTTTCCAGAACTGACAGGAAGGTTGGAGAAATGGATAGAAATCAGGGGAGGCTTTTGGCAGGCATGGGGGAGGGGTGGGGGCAAACTGAGGGGAAAAGAATCAAGAGAAAAAAAGGATAGAGAGAAAGGCCACTCACAGAGGAAGGAGCATTCCACTATTCCACTATAGCATTCTGTTCTTTCTTTAAAGCTGGAGATGTTTTGTTTCTGCATGCACATGCACACACTCAGTCACTCCATCATGTCCAACACTGTAACCCCACGGACAGTAGCCCACCAGGCTCCTCCGTCCATGGGATTCTCCAGGAAAAAATACTCGAATGGGTTACCATTTCCTTCTCCAGAGGATCTTCCCATCCACGGGATGGAACCAAGGTCTCGCACATTGCAGATGGATTCTTTACTGTCTGAGCCACCTGGGCAGCCCCATTTTGTGGTTAGATCCATCTGTATTCACACCATCAGGGGCTAGTTGAGTCCTGTCTCAGGAGAAAGAAAAAAGAAGCAGAAAATGTCATGATGGGGTACCAGGACAGAAGCTCACCAAGCTAAGGGCTAGATGTGGTGGGAGATGGAAGGAGTAGGTCCTCATCTTAATACTGATTACCTCTGCCTAATGGTTGACCTTGAAGGCTCTGTGTTGAGTATATTACCTCAGGGTGCCTCACATCAGGGGCACTTTCAGAACCTATCTGTATGATCTGGCCACTCAAGATGGCTGTTCTCTTACTCTCTGGACCATGCCTGACCAGTGCCTGCTTCACTTACACCTGTGTCCCTAAGTACCTGCCCCAGGCCCTAGCTAGTGATAGCTTATCAAAGTGGTGGTGAGGAGCATGCCCTTCTGCTGGTTTCCCCGGTAACTAGTGAAGCCACCTTACATCAATTCCCCTATAACTGGCCATTTCCCCTTCCCTTGGGAGACAAGATGGCCACCATGTCCTGCCCTGTGTCACACATGGTGGGGTGTTGCTCCAGGACCTTGCTTCAGATGTGTAAGTTCCCCCATCCATCAAACCACCGATGTCTCTGTTGCTAACTCCAGGCTCTTTCTTCGATCTTGTAGCTGGGCAAGCTCAGACCTTGTAAGGCCTGCTGCAGGGTGCAGCCCTACAGTATCATACAAATGAAGAAACCAAGGTTCAGAGAAGTTAGGTCACTTGCCTTGAGGACTAATGCTGTAGACTGGATTCCAGTTCAGACCTCCCTGACCAAAAGCCTATATTTGTCATCATCCCTACTCACTCCTCCTCCAAGCAGAGGGTGACTACCAAGCTCAAATAAGCCAGGTTTGGTGCTGCTGGAAAGGCCCAAACAGCCTGTGAGGAGAAAGAGACTGTGAATGGCTGGGGCATCATGAAGGCTTCATGGAGGAAGCAGCATTCTGTGGGGGCTTGGAGGATCCACCATGATTTCAGCAGGTGAATAGAGGCAAGAAGGAGGACCTGGCAGTTTGAGGGAGCAAAACAAACCTAAGGAACGGGGAGTGTGGAGAGTTTTCAATATGGTCAAGGGACTTCCCTGGTGGTCCAGTGGTTAGGACTCTGAGCTTTCACCACTGAGGGCCAGGGTTCAGTCCCTGGTCAGGGAACTAAGATCCCACAAGTCACATAGTGTGGCCCCCCAAATAATCATCATAATAAAGATAAATGTAGAGACAGTAAAAGATCCATGTGACACATGTGGGAATTCATGGAGTGGTCTGAACAGGTGGGTACCCTGTGGTGAAGACCCAGGTTAGCATTACGAGCAAGATGGTCTCCTTTTGCAGTTAGAAAGAGGTAACACATTTTTACCAATGAGGTATTAACATTTTTAGACTGAGAGTGGGTTGGGGGCAGGAGGTTTTCTATGATCCGAGTGATTATTTAAAACAACTATTCACAGACTTTTGAATAATTCACGCCAATAATTGTTTTAATTGGGGAAATCCTCTTTTACTTTTAACAAAGACCTTAATAAAAATAGCAAATTCTATTTAATATCACTATTACTTCATAAAAGAAAGACCATTTTTATACCCTTCCTCTCCCCCAATTAGAATTGTTTATCCAATATGCTGGATTATTAGAGCTACTTGTCCAGGGACTTCCCTTGTTGTCCTGTGTCTAATGCCCACCTGCCAATGCAGGAGACACAAGAGATCCAGCTTCAATCCTTGGGTCAGGCAGATCCCCTGGAGGAGGGCATGGTTACCCACTCCAGTATTCTTGCCTAGAGAATCCCATGGACAGAGGAGCCAGGTGGGCTACAGTCCATAGGGTCTCAAAGAGTCAGACACAACTGAGGTGACTTGACAGGGAGGCAAGGCAGTCCATCTAACAGCTGGAACTTCAGGGACAGAAAGGAAGAAACAACAGTATTTTGAAAGGGAGACAAGTGGATAATTGATATATGAGTACCTACAGAGTTTGTGGTTCTTCACCACGTTATTGTATTTAATCCTCATAGCATCTTGAAGGTGTTTTTTTAAAACCTGATTTCACTGATTAGTGGCCCAGATAAGTGGCTAGAGTTTAGAAAATGTGCTAAAAATTACTCAGCTACTAACAGATGGAAACCAGCCTCATCTCTGGATCCATTCTGATTTCAGGCTGTGTGATTTTTATTGTTATGTGTTGTTATGTTTCAACTGCAGTTCTGAGGAAGGAAGTCAAGAAAGTTCCTGAGAAATGTCCTGATTCCTCTCAGTAACATGGTAGATGGGGTCCCCAGTATGTAATGTCAGGATTAAGGGGTCACTTAGAGGTAACTTAAGTTCAGAGAAATGGTAGTAGACGTCGAGAAGCAATTTTTTGGTTACTTGGAATAGATTCTTCTCAGAAAGACAGTTTCTTCATGTCATGAGATCGTTGGCTCCAAGACCAGTGGGTGTCATGGATGATGTGGTAGTGACTCACTGTCTTTTGGTCAGGACAGGGAGAAAGTGGGAACCTGGACAGTGGCTCGGGGCTCTGACTCTATTCCTGGGCCTTCCTTGCTGTGGGGGCAGAAGGAGGTGGGTAAAGGGATTTCCCCAGTGCCTGAGGGCTCCCAGGGGATAGGAGAAGCAACATTTTCAGAGCTGGACTCATGTTGGCTCAAGGAGCAGGAAGATCTGTGCTTCACACACCTCTTCCTGGCCCAGGAAGTGCATCACTGATCTGGGATTCAAAAGATTTTGGTCTCTGGACTACCCTGGTGGTCCATAGTTAAGAATCTGCCTTCCAATGCAGGGGACACAGGTTCCGTCCCTGGTCAGGGAATTAAGATCACACATGCCACGGGGCAAGTAAGTCCATACACCTCAATGAAGAGTAGTCCTTACTTGCTGCAACTAGAGGAAGTCCTCATGCTGCAACAAAGACCCAGCTCAGCACACCTCCCCTAAAAAAAAAAAAAAAAAGCTTAAAAAAATAACAAAAAAGACTTTGGTCTTGGTCTAACCAGGTGTTCATTTCCTGAGTGCATAGCTAAAATTTGTTGGACATTTAGCATGTGCTAATAAGCATGTGTTAATAGGCTAATAAGGGCTTCCCGGATGGCTCGGTGGTAAAGAACCCACCTGCCAATGCAAGAGCCATGGGTTCAACCCCTGTATTAGGAGGATCCTCTGCAGAAGGGAGTGGCAACCCACTCCAGTATTCTTGTCTGGAAAATCTCATAGACTACAGTCGGGCTACAGTCTATGGGGTCACAAAACAGTCAGACATGATTTAGAGACTAAACAACAACAACAAATAGCTTGCTGCTGCTGCTGCTGCTAAGTCGCTTCAGTTGTGTCCGACTCTGTGCGACCCCATAGACAGCAGCCCACCAGGCTCCCCTGTCCCTGGGATTCTCTAGGCAAGAACACTGGAGTGGGTTGCCATTTCCTTCTCCAATGCATGAAAGTGAAAAGTGAAAGTGAAGTCGCTCAGTCGTGTCCGACTCTTAGCAACCCCATGGACTGCAGCCTACCAGGCTCCTCCATCCATGGGATTTTCCAGGCAAGAGTACTGGAGTGGGATGCCATTGCCTTCTCCAACAAATAGCCTAATGAATAGGTTTTCTTTAACCTCTAGAATACTGATGAAAGAACAGAAGTTCAGAGAGGCTCCATAATTTGTCCAAGGTCAGAGTTTGTGTGTGTGGCCAAAATCTAAGACCATCTTTATCCAACTCCAGATCAACAGCAACCCCCTGACCTTGGACGTGTGGTAGCTCCTCTCGGCCGCGCTCTGTGTGCTGTCACAGCTGCCCATGCTGGACTGGGTGAATTTAACTCCGATGACCATTAAATCTACTACTGTGGGCACGAATCCCTTAGAAGAAACGGAGTAGCCATCATGGTCAACAGAAGAGTCCGAAATGCAGTACTTGGATGCAATCTCAAAAACGACAGAATGATCTCTGTTCGTTTCCAAGGCAAACCATTCAATATCACAGTAATCCAAGTCTATGCTGCAACCAGTAATGCTGAAGAAGCTGAAGTTGAACGGTTCTATGAAGACCTACAAGACCTTTTAGAGCTAACACCCAAAAAAGATGTCCTTTTCCTTATAGGGGACTAGAATGCAAAAGTAGGAAGTCAAGAAACACCTGGAGTAACAGGCAAATTTGGCCTTGGAATACAGAATGAAGCAGGGCAAAGACTAATAGAGTTTTACCAAGAAAATGCACTGGTCATAGCAAACACCCTCTTCCAACAACACAAGAGAAGACTATACATGGACATCACCAGATGGTCAACACCGAAATCAGATTGATTATATTCTTTGCAGCCAAAGATGGAGAAGCTCTATACAGTCAACAAAAACAAGACCAGGAGCTGACTGTGGCTCAGATCATGAACTCCTTATTGCCAAATTCAGACTTAAATTGAAGAAAGTAGGGAAAACCATTAGATCATTCAGGTATGACCTAAATCAAATTCCTTATGATTATATAGTGGAAATGAGAAATAGATTTAAGGGACTAGATCTGATAGATAGAGTGCCTGAAGAACTATGGATGGAGGTTCGTGACATTATACAGGAGACAGAGATCGAGACCATCTCCATGGAAAAGAAATGCAAAAAAGCAAAATGGCTGTCTGAGGAGGCCTTATAAATAGCTGTGAAAAGAAGAGAAGTGAAAAGCAAAGGAGAAAAGGAAAGATATAAGCATCTGAATGCAGAGTTCCAAAGAATAGCAAGAAGAGATAAGAAAGCCTTCCTCAGCAATCAATGCAAAGAAATAGAGGAAAACAACAGAACGGGAAAGACTAGAGATCTCTTCAAGAAAATTAGAGATACCAAGGGGATATTTCATGCAAAGATGGGCTCGATAAAAGACAGAAATGGTATGGACCTAACAGAAGCAGAAGATAGTAAGAAGAGGTGGCAGGAATACACAGAAGAACTGTACAAAAAAGAGCTTCACGACCAAGATAATCACGATGGTATGATCACTCACCTAGAGCCAGACTTCCTGGAATGTGAAGTCAAGTGGGCCTTAGAAAGCATCACTACGAACAAAGCTAGTGGAGGTGATGGCATTCCAGTTGAGCTATTTCAAATCCTGAAAGATGATGCTGTGAAAGTGCTGCACTCAATATGCCAGCAAATTTGGAAAACTCAGCAGTGGCCACAGGACTGGAAAAGGTCAGTTTTCATTCCAATCCCAAAGAAAGGCAATGCCAAAGAATGCTCAAACTATCGCACAGTTGCACTCATCTCACACGCTAGTAAAGTAATGCTCAAAATTCTCCAAGCCAGGCTTCAGCAATACACGAACTGTGAACTTCCAGATGTCCAAGCCGGTTTTAGAAAAGGCAGAGGAACCAGAGATCAAATTGCCAAAATCCGATGGATCATCGAAAAAGCAAGAGAGTTCCAGAAAAACATCTATTTCTGCTTTATTGACTATGCCAAAGCCTTTGAATACGTGGATCACAATAAACTGTGGAAAATTCTGAAAGAGATGGGAATACCAGACCACCTGACCTGCCTCTTGAGAGGTCAGGTGGTCTGGTATACAGGTCAAGAAGCAACAGTTAGAACTGGACATGGAACAACAGACTGGTTCCAAATAGGAAAAGGAGTCCTTCAAGGCTGTATATTGTCACCCTGCTTATTTAACTTATATGCAGAGTACATCATGAGAAATGCTGGGCTGGAAGAAGCACAAGCTGGAATCGAGATTGCTGGGAGAAATATCAATAACGTCAGATATGCAGATGACACCACTCTTATGGTAGAAAGTGAAGAGGAACTAAAAAGCCTCTTGATGAAAGTGAAAGAAGAGAGTGAAAAAATTGGTTTAAAGCTCAACATTCAGAAGACTAAGATCATGGCATCTGGTCCCATCACTTCATGGGAAATAGATGGGGAAACAGTGGAAACAGTGGCTGACTATTTTTGGGGGCTCTAAAATCACTGCAGATGGTGATTGCAGCCGTGAAATTAAAAGACGCTTACTCCTTGGAAGGAAAGTTATGACCAACCTAGATAGCATATTCAAAAGCAGAGACATTACTTTGCCAACAAAGGTTCATCTAGTCAAGGCTATGGTTTTTCCTGTGGTCATGTATGGTTCTGATAGTTGGACTGTGAAGAAGGCTGAGTGCCGAAGAATTGATGCTTTTGAACTGTGGTGTTGGAGAAGACTCTTGAGAGTCCCTTGGACTACAAGGAGATCCAACCAGTCCATTGTGAAGGAGATCATCAGCCCTGGGATTTCTTTGGAAGGAATGATCCTAACGCTGAAACTCCAGTACTTTGGCCACCTCATGTGAAGAGTTGACTCAATGGAAAAGACTCTGATGTTGGGAGGGATTGGGGGCAGGAGGAGAAGGGGACAACAGAGGATGAGATGGCTGGATGGCATCACTGACTCGATGGACGTGAGTCTGAGTGAACTCCAGGAGTTGGTGATGGACAGGGAGGCCTGGTGTGCTGCGATTCATGGGGTCGCAAAGAGTCGTACATGACTAAGCGACTGAACTGAACTGACTGAACATGATTCTGATTTGGGGAAACTCCCAGTCATAATGAAGAAATAAATAGAATCTCAATTTACCATAACACAGTATCTATGCATGTGTACTAAGTCAATTCAGTCAATTCAACTCTTTACAACCCTGTGGACTGTGGCCTGCCAGGCTTCCCTGTCCATGGGATTCTTCAGGCAAGAATACTGGAGTGGGTTGCCATTTCCTCCTCTAGGGGATCTTTCCAACCCAAGGATCAAACCCACGTCTCCTGCGGCTCCTGAATTGCAGGCAGATTCTTTACCACTGAGCCATGGAGGAAGCCCACATGGAAATAAAAACAAAAAGGCAGGGAAGCTCTGGGAGAAAGCTCTAACACTGATGGAGAATCATCAGGGAGGTGTCCCAGAGGATATGGCCTTTGAACTCAAAGGTAAATGAGTTTCTGGCCAGAAGAAAAGAATTCTGGGTTGAGGGAGAATTACACAGACATGAAGTTGGTGGATGTAATTGGCAAAAATGAGTTGGCTGGTGACCACAATGATGAGTCAAGAGCTGATAGCATCAGGGGCATGAGAGACGGCTGGAGAGCCTGTGAAAAGAAAATCTCCCCACTGAGTCTTAAAGCCTTGATGGTTATACATTGTTCCTCATGAGAACAGAGTAGGTGAACATTTGGGTCTACTTATTATTCTGCTCAGCAATCACTATGTAGTTCATTTAGTATGTGCCAGAGTAACATTTTTGGTCAGATATTTTTTCTGAGAACTGTAAACTATACACATGTAGTCATAGGCTTCTCAGTTTGTTACTCACACAGTAGAATTATCCAAACATGAGGCATAGCCATCTGCTCAGAGTTGTTTTTTTTTGTTTTTAACAAAGAGGGAAATTTGCATCCTAGGTCCACATCTTCTGAGAACTTTGCACCTCAGAAATCTCCTTCCCTTTTCTGAGCCTCTAAGATGAAAACTAAGAGTGTGCTTTAAGCATTTTTCATGTCTGCTACTCAGTCTTTAAAATTAAACATTTTATTGGGGGTGGGGCGGAATAGGGAGTTTGGGAGGGAAATGTACACTCTGCCATATGTAAAATGGATAACCAACAAGGACCTACTGTATAGCACAGGGAACTCTGCTCAATGTTATGTGGCGGCCTGGATGGGAGGGGAGTTTACGGGAGAATGTCCCCTCACTATACACCTGAAACAAACACAACATTGTTAATCAGCTATGCTCCAATATAAAATAAAAGTTTTTAAAAAGTTTAACACTTTAAATTTTTGTATAATTTTCCCTAAATGTAGCATTATTAATGAATTTTTCTTTTTTGCACATTGAAGTCTCTTCTAACATTCTGTTGTTTTTGTCTATGCTGAAATAATCATGTGGTTTTTAATCCTTTAGATTATTTCCTATTGAAAGACTCCCTGAAATAGGATTAAAGAATCAAAGATTTATAATACTTTTTTTTTTGGAATACATGTCACACAGTCATCTTCTGAAAAAGTTTGAACAACAGCTTGTCACTGTCATCAAATTTCACTGCAATCTCAACCACGTTGGGAAGTGTGTTTTTCTTAATTTTTGTTGATTCATCCGGTGTAAATACTTTATTTTATCTACGATTTCATTGTTAATGGTTCAGTTCAGTTCAGTCACTCAGTCATGTCTGACTCTTTGGGACCCCATGAATCGCAGCACACCAGGCCTCCCTGTCCATCACCATCTCTTGGAGTTCACTCAAATTCACATCCATTGAGTCAGTGATGCCATCCAGCCATCTCATCCTGTCGTCCCCTTCTCCTCCTGCCCCCAATCCCTCCCAGCATCAGAGTCTTTTCCAATGAGTCAACTCTTTGCATGAGGTGGACAAAGTACTGGAGTTTCAGCTTTAGTATCATTCCTTCCAAAGAAATCCCAGGACTGATCTCCTTTAGAATGGACTGGTTGTATCTTCTTGCAGTCCAAGGGACTCTCAAGAGTCTTCTCCAATACCACAGTTCAAAAGCATCAATTCTTCGGCACTCAGCTTTCTTCACAGTCCAACTCTTACATTCATACATGACCACTGGAAAAACCATAGCCTTGACAAGATGGACTTTGTTGGCAAAGTAATGTCTCTGCTTTTGAATATGCTATCTAGGTTGGTCATAACTTTCCTTCCAAGGAGTAAGCGTCTTTTAATTTCACGGCTGCAATCACCATCTGCAGTGATTTGGAGCCCCCCAAAATAGTCAGCCATGGTTTCCGCTGTTTCCCCATCTATTTCCCATGAAGTGATGGGACCAGATGCCATGATCTTAGTTTTCTGAATGTTAATGGTAGACGGTAAGTATTTTCTAAATTTCTGTGTTCTATCTGATTTCAAATTTTTGAAAAATTTCCTTTGCTAATTTATGTATTGGAATTTTAGTATTTTTCTTTCCATTTTGTATAAGTCCAAAATCACACATGGGAAAAGAAGCTAAAGTCTCTCTTGGAAGTTACAGAAATGAAGGAATGGATTAGGAATCAGAACAGCAAGGAGATAGTGAAGAAAGACACAAAATATGCCTGAGGGTTTATTTTCATTTCTGAAGTTTCTCCAGAGTAGTGATTCTTAACCTTTTTGAGATTATATCTCCTTTTTTTTTTCTTGGAGTGTAATTGCTTCCCAGGTGGCGCTAGTGGTAAAGAACCTGTCTGCCAATGCAGGAGATATGGTTTTGATCCCTGGTCTGAGAAGATTCCCACTTGTCACAGAGCAACTAAACCAATGTGTCACAATTACGGTGCCTGTGCCCTAGAGACCATGCTTCACAATAAGAGAAGACTCTGTAATGATAAGTATATACACTGCAACTAAAGAAAAGCCCAAGCACCAGTGAAGACCCAGCTCAGACAAAAATGAATAAGCAAATAAAATTATAAAAAAAGAAAAAGGACATAATAAAGGAATTTCCAGAAAAATAATAAAATGAGTTTACACCAATTCAGATCAGTCTCTCAGTCGTGTCTGACTCTTTGCAACCCCATGAATCGCAGCATGCCAGGCCTCCCTGTCCATCACCAACTCCTGGAGTTCACTGAGACTCATGTCCATCGAGCCAGTGATGCCATCCAGCCATCTCATTCTCTGTCGTCCCCTTCTCCTCCTGCCCCCAATCCCTCCCAGCATCAGAGTCTTTTCCCATGAGTCAACTCTTTGCATGAGGTGGACAAAGTACTGGAGTTTCAGCTTTAGCATCATTCCTTCCAAAGAAATCTCAGGGCTGATCTCCTTCAGAATGGACTGGTTGGATCTCCTTGCAGTCCAAGGGACTCTCAATTAGCCTTCATTAAAAGAATACCTAAAGGATGTTTTGAAAAGAGGGAAAATGATCCCAGAAAGAAGGTGTATTAGTTTCCTATTAGCCACTGTAACAAACTACCATAAACCTAGTGGCTTAGAATAACACAAAATTATTGTCCTCCATTTTTCTAGGTCAGGATTCGGACACAAGTCTCATTGGGCCAAATTCAAGATGTCAACAGGGCTGCTAGTTGCTCTAGAAGACAGTCTGAATCCTTGCTTTTTCCATCTTCTGGAGTTTGCCTACAGTGCTTGGCTTGTGGCCCCTTCCTTCATCTGCAAAGTCAGCAATGGGGGTTGGGTCCTTCTGACGTTGTACCACCCACTCCTCTCCCACTTTTAAATACTCTCTGATTACATTGGGCCCACCCAGGTAATTCAGGATAATCTCCGTACTTTAAGGTCAGATGATTATCAACCATCACTCTCCCTTGTAATATAATACATTCACAGGTTCCAGGATGGAGCTATCTTTGGGGCAGGGGTATTATTCGGCCAATCACAGGACATCTGGGATATAAATAAGAATTGTAAGCCAAGAAACCAGTAAACATGTAGGAAAATCTAAACAAATCTTGTCTGTAAAAAAACAAAATCTAAATGTGGGTTAGAGAAATGATAGAACTAAAATGTCATTCTACAATAAACTATGGGCTGAGAGGGAGATGATTGAATTTCAAAGTGTTCATAAATCCATGTATTCTGAAGGAAAGAAGTTTATATATTTATTACCTCTGGACTCTGAAAAGGGTAGAATATTCCTGGTACAATTTTAATAGCAGAAATAGAGTATGTAACTTCTAGACCAGAAGGAGAGGGGGAGCTTGAATAAAAATAATAACAATAAGAAGAAGAACACCTCCCCAAAAAGGCAAAAGATGAGAAATAATAAGAGGGGTAGGATGGGGAAGTGGCAGCGAGACTAAAGAGGGAAGGTTGATATGTATACATATAGCCGATTCATGCTGCTGTACAACAGAAACTAATACAACATTGTAAAGAAATTATACTCCAATTAAGATAAATAAATAAGTGAACTTAGAAAAAAGGAAGCATTGAAAAAGGTCTAAGATACAATGCAAATTTGCTGTATGACTCAGGGAACTCAAACTGGGGCTCTGTAACAACCTAGACGGATGGGAAAGTGTGGGAGGTCAAAGGAAGGCTCACGAGTGAGGGGACAAATGTACACCTATGGCTAATTCATGTCGATGTATGGCAGAAAGCAAGCCAATATTGTAAAGCAATTATTCTTGAATAAAAAAAAGAAAAAAAGGGCTAAGATAGAAATTTTAAAAATTAATGTTAGTAAAGAAAGTTCAAATATGTTAAAGATGACAAATAAATGAACATGAGCCAAACTTTCCAGTTGAAAGATTGTCAGAATGGGATTTTTAAATCTGGCTTAATGCTATTCAGAAGGGGTTTTTAAAATCTGGCTTAATGCTATTCACAAGAGACATGCCTAAAATATTAAACAGAAATCTTAAAAAGAAAAGAGTAAAAGAACAGTCAAGTATCCACCAAAAGGGATCTGTGTGCTAAGTCGCTTCAGTCTTGTTCGACTCTTTTTGACCCTATGACTGTAGCCCATCAGGCTCCTCTGTCCATGGGATTCTCCAGGCAAAAATACTGGAATGGGTTGCTGTGCCCTTCTCTAAGGGATCTTCCTGACCCAGGGATTGAACCCAAGTCTCTTGCATCTCCTGCATTGGCAGGCGGGTTCTTTACAACCAGCGCTACCTGGGAAGCCCAGACAAGATCTGGGGCCATTCTAAATATCAGAGCAGAATTTCATTGCAAAAACATAAACAGGAAGGGGAGGACCATGACCTAGTGTCCAGGAATTTAATTCACCACAAATACATGACACTTCTAAACTTCTGTGGCCACAAAATAAGTACGTGCATACATAAATAATAAATAAACAAATAAATAATCTCACCATACACAAAATTTTGGAAGAGCCTTGCCCATCAGCTGACATGTATATATTATATCCAAATAATATGAAACCTTTGCTAGTATTATGAAAGTGTTATCATCATTCCCATTTCACAGAAGGGAAAACTGTCCCCACACAGGAAGAAGTTATACCTGGGCTATGGCTTGGCTTCCCCTGGGGTCTATTCCCTCCTCATTGAGCCCACACCTCACCTGGAGAACTTTTCCTCATCATCCATTTGGATGAGCATGGAGTACCTACTTTTACCCAAAGACCGCAGTCACTCTCAAAACCTGTTTAGATTGACCTAAATGGAGGCTTCTCTGTTTTTGAATTAGTCAAGAGACCCCATGGTACGTGTGACTCAGGTCAATCATTGGAAACACACACACACACAGCCTTCTCTTGCGACCAGCTGTGGTGCCAACACTCAGATCCCAAGTCTCACCCTGGAGCCCAGAACCACTGTCATTCTGGGCCATTGGTGGTGTTCAATCACTAACTTATGTCTGACTCTCTGCAACCCCATGGACTGCAGCACACCAGGCTTCCCTGTCCTTTACCATCTCCTGGAGTTTGCTCAAACTCATGTCCATCTAGTCGGTGATGCCATCAAATCATCTCATCCTCTGTCACCCACTTCTCCTCCTGCCCTCAATCTTTCCCAGAATCAGCGTCTTTTCCAATGAGTCAGCTCTTTGCATTTGATGGCCAAAGTATTGGAACTGCAGCTTCAGCATCAGTCCTTCCAATGAATATTCAGGGTTGATTTCCTTTAGGATTGACTGGTTTGATCTCCTTGCTGACCTGTAGGGAGGCCTATTTTCTGTGCCCCTTTGTTCTTATCTTGGGGTTTTTTCCCATGCTAGGGGCTTCAAAACCTGGCTTTTACAGCTAGCAGCTTTTTCTGATAAACCACATCAGGTCTCCTAGCTTATGGGCCTCAGACCAATCTCCAATTTAAAGAAACAGATCTTGCTGCAAGAGACAAAAGCCTTCACTCCATTCCATCATTTCACCTTCCAGGCAGAAACAAGTTCAAGTGATGGCCAGCTTGTGAAGCTTCCAGCACTCCCTCCATGATGACCCCCAGGGTGAGGAGCAAGCCCCTCACCTGGCAGGAGGCAGTCAGGTGTCTTGATCCTTTAGACTATCCTGCATGTGTAGTAAGAATTCCATATTCTATTTGTATAGGACTTAATTCCCAAAGCACACGCACAAACCCAGTCTCATTTTTCATTGGTCTTGGCAACACTTCTATGAGGGAAGTAAAAAGTAGGTCAAGTGTTATGACCCCCATTTTAGAGCTGGGAAAATAAAATCCTAGAGAGAAATAAAGGCTTGTCTGGGAACAGTCCATGGGTAAATGAGAAGTTAAGGTTTTCGGAACTGGAATTTCCTGACTACACAGTTAGTGCTTGATTTTTGAAGGAGGCATTTTGGTGGCTAAGTGGTCTCTGAGCCAAACACCTCCGTCCCTCAATTTCCTCATCTGTTAAACAAAGATAACAGTTATACATTCTAAAGACTGTTGTGAAAATTCAGTGACAGAGTTCATATGTCAGCATGACAGCTGTCATCAGCCATCACTACTCTAATCTAGCTGGAAATGCTACCCAGATCACCTCCCCCAAGGCTCATGGAGAATGCGCCAGTGAAGTCACATCTCCTGTCCAAGGAAAGCCTGTATCCAATGACCAGTCAGTATGGGTAAATACAGTCTTGACTCCCTTGCCAGGGCCACCCTAGCTCCTAGAGGATGGGTGGAGACCTGTGTGACTACATTGCAGCTCAGCTTTTCTTTCAGCTTAGTTCCTTCTTTCTTCACCCCATAGAGCTGTGGTTGTTGTTTGGTCACTAAGTCATGTCAACTCTTTGCAACCCCATGGACTGAAGCTAATCAGGCTTTCCTGTCCTTCACTTTCCTGTCTCCTGGAGTTTGCTCAAGCTCCTGTCCATTGAGTCAGTGGTGCCATCCAACCATCTCATCCTCTGTTGCTTCCTTCTCCTCCTGCCCTCAATCTGCCTTTTCATAGAAGTGTGGATTCTGAATTAAATCCCCAGTCAATGTGTGCTCAGTCACTCAGTCCTGTCCCACTCTTTGCAATCCCATAGACTGTTGCCCCACCAGGCTCCTCTGTCCATGGGACTTTCCAGTCAAGAACACTGGAGTGGTTGCCATTTCCTACTCCAATCAATGCCTGCAGGCTAATCTCCATTACTTGATTCCATGCACATGTGTAAAAACCACCCTCTATCAGTCAGGTGTGAACCACAAATGGGAGTGAGTTTGCACAGAACCAGTGATATGAAGTAGCAGAGAGGCTGGTCTGGCTTAGGTGTGCAGTGTGTGCTTGCAAGGTGTGCTCTTGCAAGAGACTAAGACAGGCAGGCCTTCCTGAAGGACTTGACCCTGGTCCCCCAGCACTGATATGCAGCCAACTGTGGTAGCCTTTAGGTGTGGGGCTACCAGAGTCTGGGTTGTTCTGTTCCTGGGCACAGACTTG
The DNA here is from genome assembly GCF_055505025.1 of Bos grunniens. Classification (NCBI taxonomy): domain Eukaryota; kingdom Metazoa; phylum Chordata; class Mammalia; order Artiodactyla; family Bovidae; genus Bos; species Bos grunniens. The sequence continues at coordinate 60,961,558 of NC_141175.1, read as the reverse complement.
TTTCACCAGTGACGCAATACCTTGTAATAGACCACAGGTCAATTGCACGTTCCTGTTACCCAGCACAGAGTGGCTTGTTGTTCAGTCTCTCCAGGAATTCTGACGCACCGCAAGACCCTGTGGTTGAAATGCTTCTACATTCCCCGTGAAAGTCCCTGGCCTCAGAAAAGGAAGTGTTCTCAGGTGACTAATAGGTGGGTCAGGGCTTCCCAGCGTCTGGCCATCTTGGAACATGAAACAAAAAACACAGGTACACTTTAGCTCAAGCTTTTTGGGGGGGAGTGTGGAGAAGGTAAGAGCCCAGAACTACTATCAGCTCTATAACCCCCCCCCCCATCCTCCAGATACTATAAGATGTAAGAGGGAAAATGCCAGCCTTTCCCTGACTTCCAACTTGATTACCACTCCAAGTCTCCCTTATTGGGAGTTCTGGATCACTCAGTCCTGCCAAAGTCCAGAGCCCTTGATGGGGTAGATGAATAAGGATTTGGATGTCAGGCCTCCATCACTCTGTAGGCTCTTTCCCTTGAACTTGACATTTTGGATCTGGCTGTTTGACTTACTTTGGCCACCTCATGCGAAGAGTTGACTTATTGGAAAAGACTCTGACGCTGGGATGGATTGGGGGCAAGAGGATGAGATGGCTGGATGGCATCACTGACTCGATGGACGTGAGTCTCAGTGAACTCCAGGAGTTGGTGATGGACAGGGAGGCCTGGCATGCTGCGATTCATGGGGTTGCAAAGAGTCGGACACGACTGAGCGACTGATCTGATCTGATCTGATTTGACTTACTTGGACCATAAAAAAATTACTTATTGGACCATAAAGAAAGCTGAGCCCCAAAGAATTGGTGCTTTTGAACTGTGGTGTTGGAGAAGACTCTTGAGAGTCCCTTGGACTGCAAGGAGATCAAACCAGTCAATCCTAAAGGAAATCAACCCTGAATATTCATTGGAAGGACTGATGCTGAAGCTGAAACTCCAATACTTTGGCCACCTGATATGAAGAACCAACTCATTGGAAAAGACCCTCATGCTGGGAAAGATTAAAGGCAGGAGAAGAAGGGGCAACAGAGGATGAGATGATTTCATGGCATCACCGACTTGATGGACATGAGTTTGAGCAAGCTCCAGGAGTTGGTGATGGACAGGGAAGCCTGGCATGCTGTAGTTCATGGGGTCACAAAGAGTTGGACATGACTGTGTGACTAAACTGAACTGATGTGACTTACTTATAATTGCCTGAAGCCCCCAGCAATGCTTTTTCTCCCTTTGGGGCCTCTGCTTTCTCTTCTTCCTTTACTAATTGTCCTGTGTCTCCTGCTCAGCCCCATTTCCAAGTCTGATGGTCGTGCCTCTGCTCTGTGCTCCCACCAAACCCTATGCTTCTATTATCCATGCACACATTGTGGTGTGATGTTCTTTTCTTTTTCTTTTAAAGTTTTTATTTTGTGTTAGGGTATAGCTGGTTAACAATGTTATGATAGCTTCAGGTGGACAGTGAAGGGACTCAGCCATACATATACATGTATCCATCCTTCCCCAGGGCTCCTGGCCGGTGACAGTCCATGGAGTTGCAAAGAGTCAGACACAACTGAGCAACTAATACTTTCATGTTTCATTCTGCCCTGAACTCCCCCCCCACAGTCCAGGCTGCCACATAACATTGAGCATATACTGTGCAATAGTTCCTTGTTGGTTATCCATTTTAAATACAGCAGCGTGTACCTGGCCATGTAATGTCCTTTTTCTGAAGGCATGAAGACTGAGTCCCATAAGCACAAGGACACGCCCACCTCACTCACCTCTGTGCCCATGGGGTCTAATGTAGCACCTGGTGGGGGTGGGTGGGGAGTGAATCTTATTGGAGCAAATGTGTATTAGGTTTTATCATTGGTTGTTGTTTATTGTTGGTTGTTATCACAGGGACCCAGCCTACCTTGAACTAGCTTACAACTCTACCACTTAGCTGCTGGGAAAGCACCAGAAACTGCTCCTCCTTTTTCAATACAGCTTGGACAACACCAGGAAGATGCTACTGTTCTGACTCTGGTCCTGTGCCCCATGCACAATGGCTGAGGATGGAATGAGATGGCTGGAGTAAGAAAAGGAGGAGAGTCAGCGTGCCCAGCAGATAAGCCTCAGGTGGCGCTATGGAAGCAGGGACTCTCCCAGGAGCTCGTGGACCGGATGTACTGCCCAGATGCAGGAAATGATTCTTCCCGTCATCGACCTATGCCTTCCTGGACTGTCCCTTTTAGAGCTTCATGTTGACGGACTCCTCAGTTTCCTTATGTGTTGTTTATTGGCTTTTATGGGATTATTTAATCTAAACCTTTGGTTGCAGGAGACAGACATGCTTGAGTTAGCCTGTGAGACAAGATATGGTGGCAGGAAGTATAGCATATCACGTGAGACTAACTGGGAATGTTAAGGTTATGAGAAATGAGGCATTATCATCTGACAGCCAAAAGCCACTGTATTCTCATTTCTGCATCTATCTGTCTGCTCGATTCTTCCTTTCTGCAAAATGGCTTTCTCTGCTTCTTTGTATACCTGCGAAAAGTGGCCCCTCTAAAGCTGATAGATTTCTAAGTCCTAGGTTTGAGAGCAGTAACACATGGCCTGGCTTCTCTGATTTTTTACTTCCTTATTTCTGGCAGTGGGTTAGTTTGAAGCCGCTGTCCCCAGAGTCCAATCAGCTATGGGCTAGGGACAAAGTTGGACTTCCCAGGTGGCTCAATGATAAAGAACCTGCCTGTCAATGCAGGAGACATGGGTTCTATTCCTGGGTCTGGAAGATCCCCTGGAGAAGGAAATGGCAGCCCACTCCAGTATTCTCGCCTGGGACATCCCACAAACAGAGGGGCCTGGTGGGCTACAGTCTATGGGGTCTCAGAGAGTTGGACACAACTTAGCAACTAAACAACAATAACAAGGGCAAAGTCAGGACATTATAGGTGACTGACCCTGTGAGCCGTGATGGTGGTGATGGGGGTAGTTCCCAGAAGAGGGAATCATGGGTTAAGCAGCGTCTGCATAACTTGACCTTGACTGATGTGAACTTGTGTACTTCATTCAACGTGTGATCATTATGAGTATTATGCTTGGGAGGCTTGTTTATCTGTAGAGTATGTGTATGTGTGTGTGTGTGTGTGTGTGTGTGTGTGTGTGTGTATGAATGTGTGTGTGTGTGTATGTGAGAGGGAGAGAGGCTTGGTTGTCCATGCCTGGTGACTTCCCATCCTGTCTTTGTTTCATTTCTCTCTGAGGCAGTTCCTGTGCTATGAATCAGGGACTCAGTGGCGAACAAAGAAGACACAGTCCTTGCTGTGACCCACCAGGGAGGCAGATGTTCCTCAGGGTATCACACAAATGAATGTTTGAACTGAGGTCTTAGGGGCAAGCAGGGTTGAGCAATTCCTTTCAGCGGACAAGTGATGCCAAGTTTCTGAGGTTGGAGGAAGAGGTCAATTTGAGGAATCAAAAGGAAGCTCGTGTGGATGGAGTTCAGAGGGCAAGGCGACAGCTGTTAAGCAAGCACAGCCCGGACCTGGTGGCGCAGACTCTCAGGGACACTGGAAGGGCTTTGCATGTGTGCTAAAGTCTCTTCAGTCATGTCTGACTCTTTGTGACCCTCTGGACTGTAACCCACCAGGATCCTCTGTCCATGGGATTTCCCAGGCAAGAATAATGGAGTGGGTTTCCATTCCCTTCTCCAGGGGATCTTCCCGACCCAGGGATCGAACACCAGTCTCCTGCATTGCAGGCAGATTCTTTACTGTCTGAGCCACCAGGAAGTAAGGGCTTTCAGGTTTATCTATTCATAAAGACTATGGGAAACAGCTTGAGGGTTTACAGTCAATTGTAAAAGCGATGCCATCTCTTTTTACAACTCTGATTCTGTGTCATGGTCTATATCCCTAGACCCACAGGAACCAGGTTCCCCTGGGTGCTGCTGCCCTGGCCATGGTGGAGGGATTCCCCACAGTCTTCCCACAGTCCACAAGGGCCCTGCCATTGAACCTGGTTGTGGCCCAGACTTCTGTTTCCAGGGTAAGACTTCCCTTTGGAGCCTTGGGGTCTCTCCTGCCAGAAGACCTTACCTGCAACCATCTTAGCCCGAAACAGGGCTTCCAATGACATCCAGCCTTAAGATCTCACCCGTATTTCTGACACTTGGTCCCCTGGTCCCTCCTGTTTCCACCCTTCCTTCCAACACCACCACCCCCCCACCACCACTGCCACCCTTACCCTTCTTCCTTGTGCAGAGCACTGGCCCAAAGCAAGTCAGTCACTGTCACTGGGGTTCTTCAGAAATACCCCCACCCTCCACGGCCAAGGGTCACCATCCACCAGGAATCCCCAAATTCCCTAATGCCAGGTCTTCCCAGAGCCATCAGTCCTCCCCACCTCTGGAACATTCAGTTCCAGGTTTCTCAGGGGCTCTGGGTACCCAACACCAGGTTCTGATCCTTCAGAGCCCTACAGCTTTGGAGGTGTGCTGGCAGGCCTGGAGAGGAGGGCTTGGGAATGGACCAGGTCCTGGGGTAGTTAGAGGTGCTCTCAAGTGGCCTTTCTACCCTGGATGTGCCCCTTGTCAGGCAAGCCCCAGCCTGTTCTCTGATCCACATGCCATCCCTTGGTCCTGATAGGCAGCCCAGTGTACCATCTCTGTACTGAGCCCAGGCTAGGCCAGGCCCCTGGCTTCGCAGGGGAGAGATCAGACCCGTAACCTGCAAGAATATAGCTAACACTGGCTTGGCCAAAACGTTCGTTCAGGGTTTTTATACCATCTTATGGAGAAAAACCAACCCAACACCTAAATGATGTTTCCTGTGTGGGCACCTTCCTGTGTCCTGAGTTTATTAGCTCAGTCCCCACCACCCCCCACGAGAGGAGGCCACAGTCTTACCCTCATTTCCCCAGATGTTTCCAGGATCACACAGATGTCATTCGCAAGGCCAGGGAATCTGAACCTCCGGGCACTAGGGCCCGCCTCCCAGGACTGCCCTCCTGATGCAATAACAGTTTCTCACCATCCTCGCCTGCCCCTTGGCCCAACTTTCCACATTTACAAAATTGAGTTCCTGCTTTTTTTTAGCCAACAAGCGTTTATCTCCAAAAACTGTTTCAAAAATTCCCAGCCAGCCCCAGCTCAGGGTCCCTGGCATTCTAGGTGGTGAGGCTGGGCTGCAGAGAGCAGGAAGTGAGGCCCCATGGGAAGTCCCTGCGGTCGGGGCCAGGACGTGGCCCTGCCTGGCTCTGACACCCGGCACCTTGCACCGTGCATCCCCTGGCCTGACTTCAGGCCCCATCATGGGCTGAGCCAAGGAGCTAGCCCAAGCCCCAGAGATATGGTTGGGGGACCATGAACTGCTCCTCCCAGACACATCTGAATGATAAACCTTCCCTCAAACCACTAGCCTGTCCTTCCCAGACAGAGGAGACACGCTTGAAGGTGGTGGGACCCGGATAGGGGGCAGCCACCAGCCTGGCCTCCAGTTCACCTGTATCCTAAGCAGTGGTCCCCAACCTTTTTGGCATCACGGTTTCATGGAAGACAGTTTTTCCACGAAAGGGGTTGGTGGGTGTGGTGGTGATTCAGGTGATAATGGGAAGGATGGGGAATGGTAGATGCCCGAGGGGTTGCGGACCTGTGCCCTAAGGCATTGAGGACAGCAAGGCCCTATTTCAATGCACACAATTTATAAAGCCTTCCAGAGGCTGTCATTCCTTCTTGCAGCCAGCTCCTCACCTCAGGTGGGGCAGAGAGTGACTGCTCCCTTTGCAGTTATCAGAATAAAGCCCAGGGAATAGAAGGGACCCATCCAGTGTCACACAGCTCTTTAACTGCAGACCTGGGATGCGACCCATGATGCAGAGCCTTGTGGGAAGCCCTTGCCTCTGCTCCCATGTACCAGCCTGGATAGTTTTAAAGAATCCTGAGCTGTCTGCTCCCTGCTGGCAAGGTCTAGGGACCATGAAGCTATTGAGCTGGTCAGTTCTGAATGGCAAATGGGAGAGTGGGTTGGGAACACAGAATCTTCCAGAGAAGGTGGGGAGAGCCTGACTTCTTGGACAGCATCATGCCAGCAGTTGGGTATAAGGCCTGAGGGTAACATGGATACTCCCTGCTCCCTAAGCCAAGCCCCAACCACACGGGCCTCAAAACCACCAGGAAGATCCCACCTAAGAGCCTTTGTGATTGCTGTCCCTCCACCTGGAACATTATTTCTCTTCCTTAATCATCCAGGTCTCATCTCGGTGTTAAAGATTCCACCTGCAATGCAGGAGACACAGGAGATGCGGGTTTGATTCCTGGGTCAGGAAGATCCCCTGGAGGAACGCACTGCAACCCATTCTAGTATTCTTGCCTGGAGAATCCCATGGACAGAGGAGCCTGGACAGAGGGCTACAGTCCATAGCTTGCCTTCTCAGAGAGGCTTCCCCTGACCACTTTCTCTAAAATCGCACCCACCCCAGGTCCCTTGAAAACCTCATGCTTTTTCTTTCCCCTCTAGCACTTACTGCTGTCTGAAGTTAGTTTATTTGTTTCTTGTTCTTCTGATGTTCTTCTCCATAAGAACATCAGAGAGAGGTTTCCCTCATGGCCCAGTGGTAAAGAATCCCCTGGCCAATGCAGGAGACATGGGTTCAATCCCTGGTCCCACATGCTGTGGAGCATCTAAGCCCGTGCACCCATGTAACTACAGACCCTGTGGTCTAGAATCTGGGAACCACAGCTACTGAAACCCAAGCACCCTGGAGCCCATGCTCTGCAACCAGAGAAGCCATGGCAATAAAACCCCCGAGAACCACAAGAGAGTAGCCCCGCCTCTCCACAGCTAGAGAAAGCCCATGAAGAAACAAAGACCCAGCACAGCCAAAAATAAATAAAGAAACACATTTTTAAAAAGATCATCAGGGACCTTCTGTGGCTTTCTCTGGAGGCTTGCCAGAAGAGAACCTTCTTCTGGTTCAGGTTAAGGGCATACAGGGTTAAGTCTACCCACATTGTCTGGATGAAGGTGCACACATAGGCACAGACTGGGGGTCACTGGGGTTGGGTGGGAACAAAGGTCCAGCCCCACTAATCCAGCTCAGCTCCTCATATGTGACCTCCGATTTTATGCAGATCAGAACCCGTCTGGCTTCTGTTAGCCTGAGTCACCGTTCTGGAAGCTGGGCTTGCCCACCTCCTTGCAGTGGCCAGCCCTGCGTGGGTATGTGGGAAGGCAGGCTGGGGCTCCTCCTCTCACCCTCCGCCAGGAATCGGGTAGGAGGGCGTGGTTCTGCCCTGGGAGGGGCTGGTGGCCCAGGTGTGGCCTGGCTGTGCCTCCTTCCTGTGTCGCCACTCCGTCTGGAGCCAGAGCCTGGAATACCTTGGAGGACCTCATCTTTCACCATGGCTTTAGGTAAGCTCCTTCTGCTTCTATTTTTCCATCTGAAACATGGGAATGAAAAGTATTTACCCAGTGCTCTCAGACTCTGAAGAGCAAGCTTCAAGGGGAATGTCAAGGGCATGGAGCTCCTGGCCTGTCTGAGAGACCTGGCCACCGTGTGGCAGCGGCCAACACGGGGAGACTGTGCAGATGTTCTGAGGCAGGGGCTGCAAACCCCGTGCATACTGAGTGAGCAGGCGGCCCAGGGAAGCATGCCTGTGTGAGAAAATAATCATGAAGTCCTTGGAGCCCATTGGTCATTTCCTACTGTCAATAGAGAGGTGGAAAACTGGAGAAATGTTTCTGTAAAGCATGAGAAAGAACATTGGGAGCTCAATGAGAAATACTAATACAATCCGGTCCTCAGCCATAGATCTGAGGGGTAATAGAGAAGGGCAGGGACTTGTAGAATTAGGGGCTGTCACTAGTCAGTACCAGCAAGTGGCTGGCCCATGAGAATGCAGGCCCAAGTGGCCACAACTTCTCATTTTTCTTTTTTTGGGGGGGCCACATCATGTAGCATGTGGGATCTTAGTTCCCTAACCAGGGATCAAACCCACAACCCCTGCAGTGAAAACATGGAGTCTTAAGCACTGGACTGCCAGGAAAGTCTCAGAACTTCTCAGTTTTCCAAAAGAATTGGATATTCTGATGTTGTGATGTATAGCATTCTGGTTAAATGAAGCAGTAGTAGTAGTGTTAGTCGCTCAGTCGTGTCTGACTCTGTGACTCCACAGACTGTAGCTCACCAGGCTCCTCTGTCCATGGGATTGTCCAGTCAAGAATACTGGAGTGGATTGCTATTCCCTTTGCTAGAGGATCTTCCCGACCCAGGGATCGAACCCGGGTCTCCTGCACTGCAGGCAGGTTCTTTACTGTTTGAGTTACAGGGAAGTCCCAAAATGAAACAATAAAGAAAGCAAATAAAATATTCAGTCTATGAGCTACTGGTTTGCAACTTCTGGTTAAAACGTATACGGGGCCGAGAAAAGATATTAAGGTTGGTGGTCTGAATATCCAGTTTTTAATTCTAAATTGGCCTCTAGTGGGTAACTTTTTTCTCCTTTCTGGATCTCACTTTCCTCAATGTCAAGAGGAGGCTGGCAAACTCAGGGTTTCAAGGACACGGTAATAACTAATACTTCCATAGCACTTGCTCCAGCTGGGCATTCTGCTGAACTGTTTACATGGTTTAATTCTCCCCATAACCACATGAGGAAGGACTACTATGGTTCACATTTTCAGAAGAGGAAACTGGGCCACAGAAAGGTTAAGTAATTTGCTCAAAGCAAGACAGCCAGTATAAGGGAACGAGCTGGGCCTGACAGCAGACAGTCTGTTTCCAAACCATGGAATATACTCTAGGGGCACAGATACCAAATGTTATCAAGGAGGGAGAAATGCTTTGTAAACCACAGCCAGGATCCCTGAAGCAGCCGACCTCCCCCTTCCCCCGGAGGGTGTAACAGTCTCCAGTGGGCTGTGTGAAATAGCATATGGTCTTGTGTATCTTTCAAATGTGTAAAGGAAGATGCAACTCCCAGGAACAGACAGTGATATACTATGAAGAAATCAGTATGCTTATAAATGGTTCATTCCAAAATATTTTCACCTGGCACATAGTAGATGTTAAATTAAAACTTGGTGCTAAAGTATAACTTGGATTGGATTGAATTCAAGCAACAAATGTATGTGAACCCAGTGAAGACACTGTGATTCCTGGGAGGAGGAACCCACATTCTCTAACACCTGGAGCATAGGTGGTACCACTGATGCCAACCAGAGAGGGCCCAGAAATAATCATGGTTTGACAGAAGAGCTGTAAAAGTGAGGAAAGAGACAAGGATGAAGATGGAACTGCCCTGTGTGTATTCTGTGCTACCCTGGACAAGCTATTAACTTCAGTGGAACTCTGTTTACACTGCTGACCTTATAGCTGATGCGTGTGAAGGAGGAGGAAGGGGAGGAAGAGGGGATTAAGATGATGACAATGAAAAAGTAAATATTTTCTACAACTTAAGTCTGAAAACAATTTCAGGCTACTAGATGGTGACCATGTCTTGATTACATAGTTTGAGGAAGTTAAATATGAATGGCTTAATTGAAAATTAACTTGATCAGAATGAGAGTGATTGATTAACACTGTATCTGCTATAGTCTCTTTTCTTGAGTGGAAGACTTACCATGGTTTTGGAGTACTCTAGCATGCTTTACTTACCTGTCTATTCATGTAGTAAAATGGACAGCATCTCTGCTACTAGGTTACTTGGCAAGGGATAATGATTGATATTTAATTGTGCCTGCAATTTGCAGCACTAGCTACCAGATGATGCCAGCAACTTCTAAAGTTTTCTTGTGTTAGTCATTCAACCTTTTCTGACTCTGTGACTCCATGGACTGTACCTTGCCAGGCTCCTCCATCTATGGGATCTCCCAGGCAAGAATATTGGAGTAGGTTGCCAATTTCCTTCTCCAGGGCATCTTCCTGTCCCAGGGATCAAACCTGGGTCTCCTGCACTGTAGGCAGATTCTTTACCATCTGAGCCACCAGGAAAGGTTTCTTAAGGGTGAGCAATCATCTGTTTTCCAGGAATTGAAATGTTCCCAGGATGCTGGGTTTTCAGTGGGGCTTCTCAGCAGGTAAAGAATCTGCCTGCCATGCAGGAGACACAGGAGATGCAGGTTTGATCCCTGGGTCAGGAAGATCCCCTGGAGAAGAAAATGAAAATCCATTCCAGTACTAGGAGCCTGGAGGACTATAATCCCATGGGTCAAATACAGTTGGATGAGACTAAGCACAGGGCTTTCAGTACTGAAACCAAGAATATCATGGAAAACCTAGGGAAACTGGCCATTCTAGTCCGTAACCAGGTAAAGAGGTTTCTCTTTAACCTATGTAAGGTTTTAGAATCATCCTTTCTTTACTAGCAAAAAAACCTCCTAAAATTTTCAAACAGGTATAGAATAAATCATTGCTCTATATGATGTGAGTTCAAACACATAGGGAACAGTGTAAGAACAAATATAATTCTTGTTCCTGTTAACTATGCGATGAAGCAGAGAGGAAAAGACATCACCTGGTTCTCTAACAGGACTGCAGTGTGGAGGAACTGGGTTCAAATCTTGGCTCAACCAAGATCTGGGGCAAGTGATTTAATTTGTCTGAGCCTTGATTTTTTAATTCTACAAAGTGAGTATATCCCCATCTTGAGAGTGTATCTCTCAAGGTGTATCTATACCCAGCTTGCTCAACTTTTGTATGTGTGTGTGCTCAGTCACTCAGTTGTATCTGTTTCTTTGTGACCCCATGGACTGTAACCCACTAGGTTCCTCTGTCCATAGGATTTTCCAGGCAAGAATACTACCAGCACTTGGGCTTCCCTGGTGCCTCAGTTGGTAAAGAATCCACCTGCAATGCAGGAGACCTGGGTTCGATCCCTGGGTTGGGAAGATTTCCTGGAGAAGGAAATGACAACCTACTGGGAAATCCCATGGACAGAGGAGTCTGGCAGGCTACAATCCATGGGGTCACAAGAGTCAGACATGACTTAGCAACTAAATCACCACCAAAGAAGACCTATAGAAAAGAGTAGAACACAGAGGCCAAAACACTGCAGGCGAGAAACAGAGTTGTTCCCTCCCCCAAGTTTTTGTCTCCTCTCTCCTCACCCTGCCTGCCAAGACTTAATTTACCACCAAAGCCCAGAAGGTGAGAGCAAACCAGTACCTTGGAAAACATGAAGAAAACTTAGATAAATAGTGGCTTTCAATGCAGATCCATATCAAACCCAGAAACTGCTGGAACAGAGATCATCTTGGAAAACTCTGAACCTCAAAAAGGACTCACAGTGAGTTTACCATTCGTATCTGGTGATAGGGTCCACACGGGGTCTCACTGATAAGATGGCTCCTTATGTCGACCTCACAAAGAATAAACCACAGTGATCCTTGAGACTGACCAAATTGCCCAAATGGCATCCTGTTATCCCACTGGTGCTTATCTTCTCAAAGCTGTGAGACCACCAGATTCCAGACCTCCGGCTACATGAACACCCCTTCAGAGAATTTTTCACTGCTGCTAAGTCACGTCAGTCGTGTCCAACTCTGTGTGACCCCATAGACGGCAGCCCACAGGCTCCCCGTCCCTGGGATCCTCCAGGCAAGAACACTGGAGTGGGTTGCCATTTCCTTCTCCAATGCATGAAAGTGAAAAGTGAAAGTGAAGTCGCTCAGTCGTGTTCGACTCCTAGCTACCCCATGGACTGCAGCGCACCAGGCTCCTCCATCCATGGGATTTTCCAGGCAAGAGTACTGGAGTGGGGTGCCATTGCCTTCGAATTTTTCACTGGTGGGGTATAAAAGGATTCTGTCAGAAGGGACTTCCAGTCTTTTGATTTAGGATAAGGGCTGAATGTCAGGCTGCTGTAACTGCTTCTTGTGGGAGAGGGGTGACATGGATGACATGGGGATGAGATAAGAAAAGGCAGGAATGTGGGTCAAGGGGATCTGTGTGGGGTCCAAGTTTTTGATAATCTGAGTGAGTTCGAAGTAGCTCGTGGATAGTTCAGTTGGTGAAGTCTTGTAAGCAATCCTGACGAAATTTTGAAAAAAGATGCATTAATCTTGGGCCAAAAGTTAGAAAAAGGGTTAAGTAGAAGGAGAGGACCTAGAACAGGCAGGACGCAGGACATCCAATTCCAATTGCTTACCCAGTTTTCCCATGAATTATTGAGGTTGTTGGCGTGTTCTTGAGGCCCTGTTTGTCAGATTTATTGCTGCTTCCTTTACAAAGCCTGATTTATTGGTGTAGAAGCAGCAGACTTCCTCCAAAAATAGGCACAGGCCTCCTTTTTCTGCTGCGAGGAGGTCTAATCCTCTTCTGTTTTGGAGGATCATGGCTACCAGGAAATCTAGCTGGTTTTGGATAGTGATAAGGCTGTTAGGTATTTCTTCTAGGCTGTGAGTTTAGAAAGGCTTTGATAGTAATTTGAAGGAGTTGTGAGCCCTGCGGTCCCTGTCCCAATCCCAGCGGCTATTCCTAAACTGATTGATAGAGGAATGAGTTGAATTTCCAGTCTGGGTCGGTTATGAGTTAGTGGGATAGGAAGGGTCGGATTGTTAGGAGCAATAGAAATATCTGGGGCCAGATATAGCAGGGTGCATGTTCCTGTCCAGTTAGTGGGAAGACATAAATAAGCAGTGGTTCCACATAGGAAAAATATTCCAGGAGTAAGAAGACAACAGTTGAAATTGATAGCAAATAGGAGTCTTTCTGGGAACTTGTTAGTAGTCTCTGAAACTGACAGTGAATTTGCCAGTGTAACCCCTTCAAGAGGAGTATTTACACAATACACAGAAGGGAGTTTTCCTGGCAAAGTAAGAGAATGTCCTGCAGTTCCTGAGACATGATAGACAGATCGGCCTGAAAGGAAGGAGAGATATGAAGTGTGATTACAGAGGTGTGGCGGCATAGTTCCTAGCTGAGGGTAAGAATTGTCTATAGAGTTTTGTCTGGAAAAACAGAAAGGACCGTGTTGTTGTAGACAAACAACAGAAGTGGTGGGTGTTAAGGAGCAGTTACCAGGCTAGATCAGAGGGTGGGCTTGGGATAGTAACAGAGACTTTGAATTTTGAGAGGTCTCTCCCAAGAATAGGAGTGGGGCATTTTGGGAGTATGAGAAAAGAGTGGGAAAATGGGGTATCTTGAAGTGTGCAAGGTAGAGGCTCAGTTATTCATGGTATAGATACTAAACCATCAACCCCTATAGCAGAGACCTGAGAGACCTTGGTTTTTCCGGAGTAGGCAGGCATAGAAGAGTAAGTGGCCTCTGTGTCAATGAGAAAGGAGATCGGCTTACCTGCCACTGTAAGAGTTACCCTGGGCTCCATAGAGGTGATGAGAGTCGGAGGGTGGGGCCCTGGGCACCTTCAGTCTTCAGTGGTGAGTCAGGAGGTTGGGCAGAGCTGGGTCAGAGGACTCCTGGTTGGGACCAGGAGGGAATGTCCAGATCCCTAGAGGGGGATTTGGGTGGTCAACTTTCCAATGTCCCTTTATGCACAGTTGGGACATGGACTGGGAGGGGGCCTTGGCTTTAGGTATGAGCGGGCCCAGTGGCCTTCTTTGCCGCATTTGAAGCAGGGCCCAGGTGGCTTCCTTTCTTTGTTGGTTAATGGAGGCTTGGAGCTATGTAGGGCAGTGGCTAAAAGGTGGTATGTGGCCTGATCTCTTTGGGCCTTCTCTAGCTTTGCCTGTTCTTCCCAGTTATTGAAAATCTTAAAGACTAAATTTAAAAGGTCTCTTCTGCCTTTTTTAGTTTCTTTCAGATATCTGGGGGTGACTGGGAAATAAAATGGGTGTTAAGGACAATGGTGCCCTCTGCTGAAGTGGGGTCTAATTTTGTATATTTTTGTAGGGCTTCCATTAACATGTCTAGAAATTGTGCCAGGTTTTCATCCAGTCTTTGAGTTATTTCCTGGAGCTCATCAAAGTTGATGGCTTTATGTCCCGCCTTTTGAAGGCCCACAATGAGGTAACCAATCATATGATTACAGGCTGCTCATCCAGGTCTCCTTGCCTGATAATCCCAGTTGGGATCATCTTGGGGGCAGCCCTTGCCCCTAAGGGCTTAGTGTCTGTCCTGTGTATCTCATCAGCATGTGCCTGAGAGATGTGCCATACAAGTATGGCAAGAGTGGAGGAAAGGATGATGTAAATATCATGCCAGGTTAAGTCATAAGACTGGGTAAGATACTTGAATTCTTTTAGATAATTATCAGGATCTGAGGAGAAGAAGCCAAGACGCTTTTCAATCTGAAATAGATCTGTAAGGGAGAATGGGGCATGAACCCGAACAATGCCTTCTGCTCCAGCTACTTCCGGTAAAGGGAGGAGTTGGGTAGGGGAAGGAGAGGGGTCCTGCAGTGAAGTTTCCTGTTTAAAGTTGTTCGGGACCAGTAAGGTGAGGGGATCTAGGGAGGTTAGGGTAAAGCCTTGGGACCCTCAGGGTAGAGGGTGGGGCTGAGGTCTCAGAGCTTATCCCAGGCACAGTCTGGGGAGGGGTGTTGGGAGCTATGGTTGGCCAAGGCCTGCTCTTGAGAAGGAAAGAGGGAGGGAGGACAGGTGGAGGTTGTGGAGCTGGATCTGGAGCAGCTGCAAGGTGATTGAGAGCGATGGCCGGGGATGGCAGGGGGGGCGGGGCGGGGGGGAAGGGGGTTGGGACAGGGGCGGGGGAGTTGGCCTATGGTCAGAAGGGTCGAAGGAAGAAGAAAAATCTGAACAGGGGTCACGAGACATTGTATTAGGAGGATGTTGCCCAGAGTGGGTGAAGAGTATTTAAGAAGTACAACAGGATTCCCCGAGAGAGCATCGAGAGCAGAGAGTGAAGAAAACCTGAACACAAGGGATTTCTAACCACTTGGCAATGCAGCGGCAGAAGCTATGGAGGTCCGGAGAAAATTACACTTGGCCATTGGGAACCTGTCATCAAGCCTGTATTGCAGCCAGACAGTGTTAGAATAGTAAATAAGTCTTCTTGGTCTTATCTCCCCTTGGAAGCCCAAGGCTTTTAGGTTTCAGAGAAGGAATCCTAGAGGAGTAGATTTTGAGGGCTGGGATTGAGAATTTCCCATTGTGGCCGAATAGGAAGGTTAGCCAAGGGTGAGAGAAAGCGAGGAGAAAGGTCTGAGAGAAGAGGCATCCCTGTTCTCAAGACTTTCTCAGAGAGTAATTTTAAAAGACCCTGATGCTGGGAGAGATTGAAGGTGGGAGGAGAAGGGGACGACAGAGGATGAAATGCTTGGATGGCATCACCGACTCAGTTGGTGATGGACAGAGAGACCTGGCTCGCTGCAGTCCACGGGGTCGCAAAGAGTAGGACATGACTGAGCAGCTGAACTGAACTGAATGACAGTCTGCTTTGAAACGGGCGTCCCCTATTTCAAGGTCAGATGGGGCACAAGGCCGACAGCCCGAGGGCCTAGGGATCCTCCCGCCTAGGGCTAGGACTTGGAAATGAGGCAAGAGAGAGGATCCAAGAGAATGGGATTTCACTCACCCTTGTTACCAATGGATGAAATGTGGGCTGGTGTGTGCACATCAGTCCAACAAGGCAAGTGCAAAGTCCCGTCCCAGAGCTCTTCTCAGTTTCTCAGCAAGGTCCTAGGGAGGGGACCATCAGAGGTGGGCTTGGGAGAGGAGCCCACCCAGTTGCAGTGAATCTTGCCTCCTGGGTTTTCGCACCAGAATGTAAGGCAAGGGCAGAGAAAAAGAGAGAGAGCTGGGCAGTCAGGCAAGAAGAGGGAAATTTATTACAGGGAAAAGAGAGGGTGACTGGCCCTTAAGGAGAACCAGCGTCCTCCTTTTCTGACGGAGTCCTTATACCCCACCAATGAAAAACTCTCTGAAGGGATGATCACGTAGTTGGAGGTCTGGAATCTGGTGGTCTCACAGCTTTGAGAAGATAGGCACCAGTAAGATAAGAGGATGCCATTTGGGCAATTTGGTCAGTCTCAAGGATCACTGTGATTTATTCTTTGTTTGCGAGGTCGACATGACGAGCCGTCTTATCAGTGAGACCCCATGTGGATCCTATCATCTGGGAGGGCAACAGGCTTCTTATAAATCAGCAATCAGTCTCAGCTGGCTTTATGCACAATCTCCTGACCTTCACCAGCTGGTCACTGTGATGGCTGCTGTTTGGTGGACAGAGATGCTCAGGAGAACACTTGTCTCCAAACCTGACCTGCTGCTCTTGTTTTGTTATTGTTTAGTCGCTCAGTCATGTCTGACTCTTTGGAACCCCATGGACTGTAGCCCGCCAGGCTCCTTTGTCCTCGGGATTTCTCAGGCAAGAATACTGGAGTGGGTTGCTATTTCCTTCTCCAGGCGATTGTCCCATCCCAGGGATTGAACCCACATCTCCTGCATTGGCAAGCAGGTTCTTTACCATTGAGCCACCTGGGAAGCCTGACCTGCTGCTGTAGGGAGCTTCTTCTAATCAGCTACTAAAATTGGTTAAAACTAACTTGGCTGCCTGGCAGGGCTGGGTAGGTGGAGACCAACCGAGAGAGGACTGCAGATTACACTATGGGGACTTGTTTTTCTCATCCTTTTCCTCTGCTTTGTATTCAAGCATTTACTCATCTCTTGGAGAGAGTAACCGGAGTCTTTGTTCTATTATCTTAGGAAAACTTTACAAGGTTTGGACAATAGTGCTGACTGTATTGTGTATGCCCTGTACCACTCAGGCATTCAAGAATTAGCTGAAGATTTGAAATATGAGATTAAGTCAAAGGTGCACACCTGAACACCCAAAGCCAGCAGCTTAAATGTTTCCCAAGAGTCCTTGGATTGACAACAAAAACAACTCCAGGAGACACAGCTGAAAATTCGCATCAAGATTCATTGACATTGCCTGATAAACTGGATTTGTCAGTAGGCATCCCTTTTTGCACTTCCCAGGCAGCGCTAGTAGTAAAGAACCTGACTGCCAATGCAGGAGACATAAGAGACAGGGGTTTGATCCCTGGGTTGGGAAGATGCCCTGGAGGACGGCATAGCAGCCCACTCCAATATTCTTGCCTGGAGAATCCCATGGACAGAGAAGCCTGAAGGGGTACAATCCACAGAGTCGCAAAGAGTTGAACATGACTGAAGCAACTGAGCATGCACGCACCTTGCTTTTTTGCAAGGGGGATGGGACCCATGTGGTGAGACATTTGGGCTACAGAGGAGGAAGACCGGAGTCAGGAAATATGAAGACAATTTCTCTCTAGAAAGACTGAAGAGCTGTCAAATCTCCCTGTACCTTTTGGGTGCTGGAGACAGCAAGATCCCATCTCTTCCCCAACTTATTCAGTGAGATGGATGGCTTGAAATCACCCATGGTGGGCACGTACACCCAAGAAGTTGGCCAGCGCTACAAGTCAGAAGGACACCTTTGGAGATTCTGCTGTCAGCACCCACTGCCAAGATCTGTGTCACCCCACTGTTTCAGGCTCAGTCACCCCCAAGCTCAGTCCAACCCTGGTCCATCTGGTCACTATTCCTAGGTTGATCTTAATAAGACAAATCTGACACTGTCACCCTCTGATTCAGTTTCCTTTTAGATAAATGCCCTGCTCCTTGCAGAGGAATTAAAATTCCTTCCTCTCTGACTCCTGCTCACCTTTTCAACCACTTCTATCAGGCAGACTCGTGGGGCTCAGGGGTGGAGAAGGACAGTTTGTACTTTATCTCCCACTGAGTAGGAGAGACCCGCCCCACCTTAAACAACCCAGGTTTGGGCTGGGACCTAAATGGAGCAGCCTGCACAGTTCCTGAAACCCAGTTCTGAGTCATCTCAAGCCCTGTTTGGGTGAAGTTACCTGGGGCTGCAGTACCCTTGACCTTGGTGCCCAGCAGAAGCACCAGGTTCCATCCCTGGTCTGGGAAGATCCCACATATTGCAGAGCAACTAAGCCCGTGCACCACGACTACTGAACCCGAGCTCTAGAGCCCAGGAGTTGCAACTACTGAAGCCTATGTGCCCTAAAGCCCATGCTCTGCAATAAGAGACGCCACCGCCATGAGAACCCCATGTCTCACAACTAGAGAGTAGCCCCTGCTCTCTGCAATGAAAGAAAAACCCACTCCGCAACAAAGACCCAGCTCAGCCAAAAAGAAAGAAATATATTATTTTTAAAACACACTATTTTAACCATATTTAACTGTATATTTCAGTAGCACTAAGTATATTCATTCCAAAAAAATTTCCCATGCTTCATCACTGTCAACCCCCTCCTTAGACCCCCTGCTCCAGACAACTGAGAATCTTCTCATTATAGTTTTACCTTTTCTAGAATTTTATATACATGAAATGGTACAGTACATTGTCTTTTGTACTTCTTTCATTCATCGCCAAGTTTTGGAGGTTCATCCATGTTGTTGCATGTATCAGTATTTTTCTTCTTTTTATTGCCCAGCAGTGTATCAGAGGATAGGGCTTCCCAGGTGGCTCCGTGGTAAAGAACCCACCTGCCAATGCAGGAGACACAACTTTGATCCCTGGGTCAGGAAGATCCCCTGGAGAAGAAAATGGTAACCCACTCTAGTATTCTTGCCTGGGAAATCCCATGGACGGAGGAGCCTGATGGGCAAAGTCCATGGGGATGCAAAGAGTCGGACATGACTTAGTGGCTAAACAACAACAACAATATCATAGGATAACTACAGTTTGTCCACTCATCCACTGATGAACATTTGGAGTGTTTTCAGATTTGGGCTGTTAAGAATATGTGGCTATGAATAATGTTGCTATAAACATTTGCATACAAAAAAAGTGAAGTGTCTCTGAGGGCATACATTACCCAGAGCCTCAAGCTACAGTGTCCAACAGCTAATAAAAGTAATCAGCATACGCAAGACAGTATGTGCAAAAGAGAAAAAGAGACAATAGAAGGAAACCCAGCGGGGATTCAAATGATAGAGTCAACTGGAGAAGCCTTTGTAAGAACCTGAAGGAATAACAGGATCAAAGGTGTCAAAGACAAGATTGCAATTTTTGGCAGAGAACTAGAAACTCTATAAAAAAAAAAAAAAGGAAGCAACTGGAAATCCTAGAACTGAAAGATGCCATTAACTGAAACTGAGAAAGAGTTCTCATATATAGGATACTTCCCATGTGGGCAGACTGCCCTGAACACTTTACAGGCATCCACAATGAAGGTTCACCCGTGTGGTCTCCGTGGAGCCTGTCTCGGGTCACTCTTAGGACACAGATTTCACCTGAATGTCCTGTTTCCCTTGAAGTGGGTCTTAGTTATTTCTGTTGTCACTGGTTATAATAGCAGGGCAGGGCTTGGCATGTAGCAGGCACCAGTTATAGCGGTGATGTCTGCAGCTGGGAGGGAAGCTCGGGGTGCTGATGGGGGAGGCAGAGTCCACTCTGTGGCATGGTCATTAACCTCAACTCAGGAAGTGGAGTGAAGGCTGAGCACCAGAAGCGAGACTACATGTAGTCAGAGATGCCGGTAGGGGCTGGCTTCCCAGGTGGAGCTAGTGGTAAAGAACCCTACTGCCAATGCAGGAGATGTAAAAGATGCGGGTTTGATCCCTGGGTTGGGAAGATCCCCAGAGGAGGGCATGACAACCCACTCCAGTATTCTTGCCTTGGAAATCCCACAGACAGAGTAGTCTGGCAGGCTACAGTCCATGGGGTCGCAAAGAGTCAAAAGACACAACTGAGCAACTAATACACACAATGGATAAGGAAACAGATCCAGAGAGCCCTGGCTTGTTGCCTGGGAGCCCCAGTCCTAAGTGACTCCACTGCCCAGCCCCAGGGACTCCTACCCCCCTGCCCAGAAAGGGCCTACATGCTGTTTCATTCCACTCGGGGAGGTGACACAATTTTTGCAGAAATGTTGCATTTGCTCTGAAAGAAGAGCTCTTTAAAGATCTGAGAAAGTTCATTTGCAAACTTCCTCTTTAAAAAAACATTTTTATCAAGACATAACTGACTTATGAGGTACAAATGACATAGGAAATGGCACCCCACTCCAGTATTCTTGCCTGGGAAATCCTATGGACAGAGGAGCCTGGCGGGCTACAGTCTTTGGGTCGAAAAAGAGTTGGACATAACTTAGCATAAACAGCAACAATTGATGTATTACATTATGGGAGTTTCAGATGTACAACACAGTAATACAATTAATTTTTTGCTTTTGCTCGTGATGAGAACTTTTAAGATCCACTCTCCTAGTAACTTTCAAATATGTCATGCAGCCTTCCTTTTTCACAGATTTTACCCTCATTTGAACACAACCTCTGATGGGATGGCTGAAAATAAAGTCAGACTCCTCAAGATCTGCTGCTGTAATAGGGTGTCCCTTGGGTGGGAACCAGGAGACCTGGATTTCTGGCTGTACCTTGCCATGGACGAGCTGTGTGACCTTGGGCAGATGTCTTTGCTTCTCTGGGTCTTCTTCAGAAACAAGGATGGGGTGAGGCCCATCAAGTTCTCAAATGCCACAATCTGTCCTTCTGCACTAGAGGTCCATCCTCCTACCATTGAGATCATGTAGGACCCACTTCAACTCTTCTCTGTCCATAAAGAGGAATATACTTTCCTTTTCCCTGTCTAGAATGTAGGAAGAAAGGAAGTTAATGTTTCTGAATGCCTACTCTTACCCAGAACTTTCACCTTCCAATCAACCAATCTCCCTCCTTCCCTCCATTTCCACTTCCTTTCCCACATTCCTTTGTTCCTTCCTCCCTCTCACATTCCTTCTCTCCCTGTACCCATAAGGATAACATAATCAATCTCATTCTGAGTATGAAGAGGTAGAAGCAGAGACCCAAACAAATGATTGGTTCCAGGTCACACAGGTGGCAAACAGCACGTGCCAGAGGCAGTTTGGGATTCATTTCCATCCCAAATGGGATGTGGAGTTCATCCCATTTTCCCAAGACCCTAACTTCAAAGACATAGATAACAGGAATAGAGTTGGTTTCAAAGTCCCCTGGCAGGAAGTTTACTCTAGAACAGGAGAAAGCAAGCCTCGGGCCAAATCCAGCCACCACCTGTTTTGTAAATAAAGTTGTCCTGGAAACCAATTAGCTTGTGGGTTTGCAGATTGGCTGGGCTTCCGCAGTGGCTCAGTGGGGAAAAATCTGTCTGCCAATGCAGGAGACACGGGTTTGATCCCTGGGTCAGGAAGGTCCCCAGGAGGAAGAAATGGCAACCCGCTCCAGTATGTTTGCCTAGAGAATCCCACGGACAGAGGAGCATGGTCAGCTGCAGACCATGTGGTCAAAGAGTCAGACACGACTTAGTGCCTGCACACATGCACACATTACAGATTGTCTAAGATTGCTTTTCAACTATGACAGTCGAGTAATAATGATGTATGGCCCCAGAAATCCTAAAATGTTTGCCATCTAGTCTTTGTCTGACAGAGTATTTGCCAGCCCCTGGCCCAAGGTCCAACGAGGCCGCCCCTCTTTCAAAGAACACAAAATGGCCTGAGTCTCGGACGTGCACTGGGAACCCTGCCACTTGGCTTCTTACAAGAGGGGGACACTTCTACTCACATCCAGTTTTTCAAAGCTTCAGGATACCTGTCGGGCAGATGAGGGGCTTGAGTTTTCATTGTGCCCTTCTTCCCAGGAACTGGGTGAAGGGGAAATAGAAATCTCGATTTTGGGGAAATTGCACAGAGGAAAAGGGGAGGGAATGGGTTACGACATCCCATTGCGACACTCAGCAGAGTTGAAAGTGACAACAGCAAGGTTTCTCGTTTTGGAAATGTGCAGGCGTTTCCGTTCGTTTTCGTGGGACAGCAGCCCGCAGCCCGGCTGGGTGAGCGACTCTTTTCTTTATAAGCAGCTCCTCTGGGTCTGAAATGGCAGTCCCCCATCGCCTCGAGGTCAAAGGATGGACATCTACATCCACGGTTACCTAATCTGTCTTCTCCTCTTCCTGTTCCGTTCAGAAACAGCCTGCCACCCCTTGGGAAAGAGACGCTGCGAGATGCAAGCCTTCAGGTAAGGCTGACCCCAGGGAAGTGGGGCTGGAGGGATAGAAAAGCGAGGCAGGACACAGCTGTCTGGAGCTGCCCTGGGTTTGGGCTTGAAAGTGAAGTGAAGTGAAGTAAAGTCGCTCAGTCGTGTCCGACTCTTTGCGATCCCATGGACTGTAGCCTACCAGGTTCCTCTGTTGGTGGGATTTCCCAGGCAAGAATACTGGAGTGGGTTGCCATTTCTTTCTCCAGGAGATCTTCCCCACCCAGGGATTGAACCTGGGTCTCCCGCATTGTAGACAGACGCTTTACCGTCCGAGCCATTAAGCATCCATTAATAATTAAGGTTAGGGTTAGCTGCCTAAGGTTAGCTAACTAAGGTTGGCTGCCACATCTGTGATCTTTGGCACTTGTATTTAAAAATCTCCCAGATGTGCAAAGCTTGACTGGAAGCCTGACTTACTTGCCCAGGGGCTCAGGCATCTTGGTGACATAAACGTGCCCAGAGCCATGCTGAGGCTAAAGCCTGGGAGAGTGCTCTGGACAAAGAAACAAAGAGGGTCACTGTGGACAGGACACAGCCCAGAGTTCCAGACTGATGGTTAACAACGCCTGGTTGTGTTGGTACATTAGAGGGTCCAGCTCCCCTGGGGCCTCAGTTTCCCCATCTGTGACCTGGGGTGAATTCTAACCCTACCTGCATTATAAGATTGTGAAAGCCAAAGGCACGGATAACATTGTGAGTGTTTTGTGAGCAGTAAAGTGTCTGAAAACTATTGTGGTAGGCAGGGGTTTCAGTCGTGTCTGACTCTCAGCGATCCTATGGACTGCAGCCCATCAGGCTCCTGAAAACTATTACAATGATTAAAAACTGGGTCAGGAATGTGGTGAGGTGTCACCATCCCTGCTGTAAAAATAGCAGGCTGTGATGGTGATTAAAACAGAGTGCTGTCTTCATGTGGCCTTTGGGCTCCGATGTCCCAGGACTTGTCGGGATGACCTCACCCTCCAGCTCTCAAAACAGTGTCACACAAAACACTGTCACAATGTTATCTGTGCCTTTGGCTTTCACAACCTTGTAATGCAGGTAGGGTTAGAATTCACTCCAAGTCACAGATGGGGAAACTGAGCCCCCAGGGGAGCTGGACCGCCTGATGTACCAACACAATCAGGAACTGTTAACCATCATTCTGGAGCTCTGGACTGTGTCCTGTCCACAGCGCCCCTCTCTGTTTCTTCTTGCCTGAGGCTACAGGCTGGGACTCAGTGTGCCTGTGTGGGTCCCAGAGAAGCCCCTCCCCTTCCCAGGGGTCTGCCTTGACCTCCTCCCATTGGCTGGGATCTCCAGAAGGCCTCTAGAAAGGAACATTTAATCCTTTCAGATGGAATTCAACTCATCCAGGAGCTAAGAATAGTCATGAAAGGTCAAATGCTCATTCCAGCCAAGAACTTTACGGTTTGACTGACCCCCTCTCTCTGAGCTTATGGGCTCTTCAAGGTCACCTGATGAGATAGGTGTTGCCAGCCCCCTTTCACAGGTGAGGAGATGAGGCACAGGTCCAAGGTCATGCTGGGGGATGGGGGCAGCAGGGAGTGAAGTGTCCACATCCTGGCTGGGGCCCTGTTACTCCATCTCACAGCTACAAGCCCTGCTCTCAGACAGAGAGGCTCTTCACCAAGAAGAAAAAACAGGGAGCCAGAAACAGGCCACAGGGTGAACTGGAAGGGAAGCTGACTTGTCAGTAGGGAACAGACTTTGGGGACAAGTCTTCATGGTCTAAGGCTTGGAGCGAGTTAGCTGCAATGGGGCCTCACCCTTGAAGCTTCTAGCTCTGTGCTGTGGGGGCCACTAATCTCAGATGACTCTTGAGGTTTTCATTTAAATTCATAAAAACATACAAGAAAATAAAAAATTGGGGACTTTCCCTGGTGGTTCAGGGGTTAAGACTCTGTGCTTCAATGCAAGGGGTGTAGGTTTAATCCATGGTCTGGGAACTAAGATTCCACATGCTGTGTGACCAAAAAAAAAAAAAAAATTAGAAAATATGTGGATCCTCAATCACACCACATTTCAAGACCTCAATAGCTGCATGTCTCAATAGCTGCAAGTGATTGATGGCTACCATATTGGATGGTGCAGACAAAGAACATGTCTACACCCAGGAAGTTTATTAATGGTCCTAATCTAGAGTCTGCTTTGCTGAAGTAGGAGGTGGCTGCTTGGGAAGCTGAGGATGAGAAACAAGGTGAGAAGAGGGGTAGAAGGCAGGCACATGGCCTACCAGATCTGGGATTTGGGTCTGTCTCTTAACCAGTGTTGACCTCAGACTTCACAGTCATGCTATGGGTGTGTTTAATTCCACACCCTTGGGAGAAAACTGAACACACTCTGGGGAATACAGAGAAGGGGCTGGGCACTCAGCAGCTGTCCACTATAGCTGGGTCCTTCTGTTTTTCAGGATCTGGGATGTCAACCAGAAGATCTTCTACCTGAGGAATAACCAATTAGTTGCTGGATACTTGCAAGGACCAAATACTAAATTAGAGGGTGAGTGGTGGCCAGGAAGGTCAATGCTGAGTGGGCACCGGTCACTTTGCCCAGGAGTTTGCAGCATTGTGGCTTGACCCTGGGAATTTTAGGTACCATGTCTTAATCCCTGTTGGTTCTTTGTGGCCACGTTTGAAGCTAGAGAGGCCTGGCCACTGAAGGACACATATGAGGGGAGCCTCAAGAAGATAGAAAACGTAGAACCTAGGTTGGGAGCCACCACCTATGGACACCATGATCCCCAGGCCATAAATGGGAGGGCAGGGCCCAGAAGGCAAGACCAGCCCTTTTCTTCCTCTAGTGCCTGGGAAGCCCGTGTTTCTGTGTGTTCAAACTCTCACTCCCACCTAAACTAATACACCATCCACAGGCTGGTTTATATCTCTTAATCTTGGACACCACATTGAGTCATATTCCAGATCCATGTCAACCTGGATGAATTTGAACAAGGTTCACTCACTCTGTTCCTTGGTTTTCCCCTTAGTAAGAGAAGGGCAATTGGTTGATAGGATATGGGTTTCTTCCAGCACCAGCCCTCTAGGATGTTTTCACGTCCTTGTTGGGTAGTCTGGTATAGTAGAATGGCATGATCCCCATTCTTGTTCTCTGCCCCTTCCTCACTCTAAAAGGGTGTGAGACCCACTTTTCCTGTCCTCTGGTAACTCTCTGAATAAGGATGTTAAAGCACAGAGAAACGGAGGTCTTCACTCCCAATGAGTGCATGGAGACCACCACGGGAAAAATATGGGTTCAAACCCACCCAGGCTTCTGTGGACCAAGCCGTGGGGCCCCACTCATGATATCATGTACTGGGCCCCATGGGCAGCACACCTGTGGACCTAGAGGACAGGGGTCCTGGGGAAGGGGGTGTGTACATGTGCTCAATCATGTCCGATTCTTGTGATCCCATAGACTGTAGCTCACTAGGCTTCTCTGTCCATGAGATTTTACAGGCAAGAGTACTGGAGTGGCAACGTTGCCATTTGCTCCTCCAGGAGATCTTCCCAACCCAGGGATAAAACCCTTGTCTCTTGCGTTACTGCATTGGCAGGTGGATTCTTTACTACTGAGCCACCTGGGAAGTCCAGGGAAAGAAGGGAAGGGTAGCAATCACTTGGAGCAGAATTTAGGCGCCTTGGTCCTTGAGGAATAGCTAGATAATGTGCTTGGTTTAATCTTCTGTTTGGATCCTGACCAAGAAGATGGGGTCTCACTGTCCTTCTGACCTTGGGGTTTTAATCTGCTTGTTTTTTCAGTTGCTAGGTTGTATTTGACTCTTTAACAACCCCATGGATGGTAACCTTCCAGGTTCCTCTGTCCATGGATTGTCTAGGCAAGAATATTGGAGTGGGTTGCCATTTCCTTCTCCAGGGGATCTTCCCGACGTGGGCATCAAACCCTTGTCTCCTGAATTGCAGAAGTATTCTTTACCACTGAGCCACCAGGGAAGCCCAGGATTTTAGTTAGGGGAACAGAAAAGTCCCCAGGGAGAGTCCAGCCTGCTGTGTCTTCTCCATCTCTGCCTCCTCTTCTCTACAACCTGAACTTCCCCTTTGTTCTTCCCCAGAGAAGATAGATGTGGTACCCATCGAACCCCATACTATGTTCCTGGGGATCCATGGGGGGAAGCTGTGCCTGGCCTGCGTAAAATCTGGAGATGAGATCAAGCTCAAGTTAGAGGTAAGGACCTGCCTCAGACAACAACCATCCCCAAACTCAGTGTCTTAAAACAAGCACAGCGTGTTCTTTCTCATGATTCTGGGGGTTGACTAGGATCAGCTGAGCAGATCTGTGCCCCATGGCGTAACTGAGTTCCCTCCTGCAGCCACATTCAGCAGGGAGCTTGGCTGGGGCTCATCCTCCAGGTTCTCCTTCCACACGGTCTCACTGATTTCAGTTGTCAGCTTAAGCTTCCTTACAGAATGGTGGTTGGTTTCCAAGAGGGATAACTCCAAAAAGGCAAGCCTTAGTGTGCAAGCACTTACTAAACTTTTGTTTGTATCATACCATTAATGTCCAGTTAACTAAAGCTTGCCATGTGGCTAAGTCTAGCCTCAATGAGAGAGGGGGTTTCCAGGATGAGGACACCAGGAGGCATGGCTCCTTTGGGGACCTCAGCCTCTGTGTGTTACTCTCTTGCCCAAGGGCCACTAACCCACTTGGACTTGCCCTCTTCCAGTAAAGCCAACCTTTGGGACCATTCTTTTCCAGCCCTTATCTACTCGAATCCATGAGTTGGCATCCCCTTCTAGGGCCTTGTGCACCTGTGCAACATTAATGGGCTATCAGCCCTAGAAAAAGAGAGCTTTCTTTCAGGGGACTGTCGGACGAAATCTTAACCCAAATGAGAGTGGCTGTAACTGTGGCATTGTCCTTTCTGTCCACTAGTGAACAGGCACTTTAGTGGAAAGTGACTGCCTGCTTTGTGTGGAGTAGCAATGACCAGGATATTGTAAATAATGTGGACTGCCATACCCTTCCCAGCTGCTGCACTCTCCCGTCTCTCAGAGGTGCAGACATGACAGAGTCTAGCCTCCACAGGCCTTGGTCTCTGTTGATGGGACCATGTGCTTGTCAAACATATTGACCCAAGGCTACAGTGGCCAGATGTCCCCAAATCAAGGTGTAAGCATGGGACAACCTTCTTGTATCAGGCTGTCCTGAGACCCAGGACACTTTTGCCAGGCCAGTATTTCCCCAGCACTTACTCTGGGCAGCCAGATGGCCAGGTGGGCTGCAAGGACCTTTATGCTCCTCTGCCCTCACTTGCTTCTTCTTGACTTCCAGGCCGTGAACATCACTGACTTGAACCAGAACAGGGAGCAGGACAAGCGCTTCGCCTTCATCCGCTTCGACAACGGGCCCACCACCAGCTTTGAGTCAGCTGCCTGCCCCGGCTGGTTCCTCTGCACATCACTGGAGGCCGACCAGCCCGTGGGCCTCACCAATATGCCCACAGAGGCCCTCAAGGTCACCAAGTTCTACTTCCAGCAGGACTAGTCATGGTGCTCAGCCTTTCCTGTCCCCAGTCCCAGCACGTCCATGACTCCAGAGATGCCTGTCCACTCTGCTCAGGGTCTCCTGGATGTTGTGGGGCTCAGCAGGGTGCCGTTGGCTGGGGGGACCTTCAGAAGGAGGTACAAGAGCCCTGGGAACAAGACCCAGTCTCCAACCTCCTCTGTTCACCCAGCCTTCCTCCACCCAGCCTCCCTCCACAAGGTCTTTCTAAAATGCAGATGGAACCCCAGTCCTACTCAAAACCCTCAGGGTGGCCTGTGTCTTCAGGATAAAGTCCACACCCTGTGGCCAGCTCCAGTTCTGCCTCCTTTCTCACCCCAGATCCCCAGGCGCTCACTTCCCTCCCCCTAAGCGGCTTCCATTTTCTGTTTTGCAAAGTGGTGCTACTCCAGGGGCAAGATTTTTAGGGTCTGTAGCAAAATGGGAAATAAGGATTTCCTGGTATCTTTTTCTTTTTTTTAAAAAAATTCTTAGTATCTTTTTGTTAAATTGAACCAACTTTGAAAGAGAGTCTTTTATTTGGAAATGATGTCCTTTCTGGAAGGGAGTAGAATATTAAAATAGTCCCATGTTTAGGAAGTGATGTTGAAAG
This sequence comes from Bos grunniens, assembly GCF_055505025.1. Taxonomy (NCBI): domain Eukaryota; kingdom Metazoa; phylum Chordata; class Mammalia; order Artiodactyla; family Bovidae; genus Bos; species Bos grunniens. The sequence continues at coordinate 60,933,454 of NC_141175.1, read as the reverse complement.
GAGATGATAGCGTTTCCTTTTTTATCTCTTATTTTTGTGATGCCCTAACCTGTACCTGGGTTGGGAAGATCCCCTGGAGAAGGGAATGGCCACCCACTCCACTCTTATTGTCTGGAAATTTCCATGGACAGGGGAGCCTGGAGGGCTACAGTCCATGTGGTCGCAAAGAGTCGGATATGACTGAGCAATTAACGCTTTCACTTTTCAACCTGTAACAATGAAAAGTTGGCATAATGCGTTGGTCTCCTAGTTTTTGTTTTTTTCTGGAATGTTCTGGGTTGTCTAGAACCTCTGGCCCAGGCCCTGAGCACGCCCTCCACTCCAGACCTCCTGCAGCTCCCTGCAGTGCTGTCCCCCTGCCCCCCGGCACCCCCCACAACCCTTTCATCAAAAGTCCCCCTGCTCCCAAGATGCCACACAAATGTGGCTTCTCCTGACCTCCCGGGAGGAATGAATCGCTCTTTGACTATTTTAGCACTTCTGATTCCCTGAGACTTGTTTGGAAGATGTGCCCCTGTCTGTCTCCTCACCAGCCTGTGAGCCCCTGGGAGCAGTGACTGTGACCTCCCCCATCTCAGGTCTCCCCTGGGGCCGAGCACACAGCCTGGCCTCAGCAGGTGCTCAGTGAATGTGTGTTGTATATGTTGAGTGGAAAGTGTCCTGTTCTCTGTGACTTAAGCTTTGTTTTATGATAAAAACTTGAAACCTCATCGTCTGTGGCCTTGCTGAGCTTGGGGCAAAGAGAACTGGAAGTGGGGGTGGGTCAAGGACAGGTCTTTTAAACCCCTGGGATGGGCCTGGCTACCTCTCCTGAGTCCCTTTCTCCTGGGGTTTCACTCTCCTTGGAGAACAGAAGAGCAGATCTCTCTGCTAGAAGGTTGCAGCACCATCATCCACAATAGCCCCCAACTAGAAACAACCTAAATGCCTACCTACCCCAGAAGAATGAACACATGGGGATTTCCCTGGTGGTCCAGTGGGTAAGACTTCACACTTCCAGTGCATGGGGTCCAGGTTCCATCCCTGATCAGGGAACTAGATCCTACATGCTACAATGAAGATCAAAGACCCTGCATACCACAACTAAGACCCAGTGCAGCCAAATAAATAAATAGATATAAAATTATTAAAGAAAAGAGTTAGCACGTAAACCATGTACACATAAAATGATTCATGTACATTCATACATGTATAGTCATTCATACATACTCAATTCACGTAAATCATGTACATTCATACATCTACATTCATTCATACACACTCAACAGCAAAGAAAATGGATAAAACAAAATTGGCTGTGGTCACAAGATGGGTGAATCTTATAGACATCACGTGGGGTTTAAGAATCACAAAAGTATGCTGAGAGCACAATTTCATTTATATAAAGTTCAAAACAGACAGATGGAGTGGTTGTGCAGAGGGCTGCAGAAAGAGTTGTGCCCACTAACAGCAGCAAGGATGTGCTACCTGAAAGCTGGACAGTGCCCAGAGAGGCCAGGCAGCATTCTATCTCTTGGCATGGATGTGGTTGGGGGCTTTCTGTGTGTATGGTATATTCACAGTTTTGAAATGTCTAAAAATAAAAAACCTTGCCCCCCCACCCCACACCTCCATCCTGGTATGTTAAGGGAAGGGGGTGTCTCGGAAATGGTGAGATTAACAGGTGGAGGACTTCCCAGGTGGCTCAGAGGTAAAGAATCTGCCTGCCAATGCAGGAGACCCTGGTTCCATTCGTGATCTAGGAAGATCCCACACATCAAAGAGCAATTAAACCCAAGAGCCACGACTATTGAGCCTGTGCTCTAGAGCCCTGGAGCCACACCTATGGAGCCCATGTGGAGCAACTACTGAAGCCATCTCACCCTAGAGCCTGTGCTCTGCAACAAGAGAAGCCATCCCAATGAGAAGCCTGAGCACCACAAATACAGAGTAGCCCCCACTCGCCACAACTAGAGAAAAGCCTGAGCACAACGAAGACCCAGCACAGCCAAAAATAAATAAATAAGATTACAAAAAACATTCACAGGTGGAATGTTGAATTTGACCCCATGAGATAGAAATGAAGGATTATAAGAATGATGGTTTATCAAACACATCTCCACTAAGTAGAGTTGGGCCAGCAAGGGGCGCTGTCCCTTCCTGGGACTATCCTGACCTCTGGGCTTGGTCCCAGGGTGGGGGTGGGGGATTCCTAGAGTCAGACCCCGCTGGGTCCAGAGCCTGCTGTGTGATTTTGGCCAAGTCGCCTTTCTCCTTAAGGCCTACTTCCTACTTGTCCCAGGAGAGTGTTGATTTAGATTAGAGTTTTCCAAACAGAGCTCCATGCATGCCTCTCTGAGGTCCCTGGAAACAAAGTCCATAGAGGGGAGGCTGAAAGGCTGGGCTCGAACCCTAAAACCCCACTCCCACCCAGCCCTCTGCTTCCCAAACTCAACTTCCCTGCAGGGCTTTTGAAGAGGAGATGTTGATGCTGAAAACAAAGGAAACCAAGTAGATGAAAGGCAACTAACTGGAGAAAATCTTTAAGATTTTGTCTAGATGCTGGATCCTAAGATAATAATGAGGTTGCCCTACCTTAGCTTTCTCTTCCTCCTGTGTAACAGGGAAGGAACCATGTGCTCCATGGGGATGATACAGGATGAAGTGAGACAATATGAGTGAAATTCTGTGTGTGACAAAAGTGTGAGTGTTGCAATATTTTCAATCATGGTAAAAGGAGGAAGTTCAAGTCAGAAAACTCTTCCAGGCCTAATGGTGACAATTGTGTTAGTCGCTCAGTTGTGTTGGACTTTATGCAACCCCATGGACAATAGCCCATCAGGCTCCTCTGTCTATGGGATCCTCCAGGTAAGAATACTGGAGTGGGTTGCCATTTCCTTCTTCAGGGGATCTTCCCGACCCACAGATTGAACCTGGGTCTTCTGAATTGCAGGTGGAGTCTTCACTTTCTGAGCCACCAGGGAAGCCCAGAAGCTTCCAAATGATACTGCAGCTGCTATACCATGGACCACACTTTGAGCAATAAGGTTGGTTTTTTTTTTTAATATGCTTATACAAGTAACTTTATTTTGGGGGGCTCCAAAATGACTGCAGCCATGAAATTAAAAGACGCTTACTCCTTGGAAGAAAAGTTATGACCAACCTAGATAGCATATTGAAAAGCAGAGACATTACTTTGCCAACAAAGGTCCGTCTAGTCAAGGCTATGGTTTTTCCAGTGGTCATGTATGGATGTGAGAGTTGGACTGTGAAGAAAGCTGAGCGCCGAAGAATTGATGCTTTTGAACTGTGGTGTTGGGGAAGACTCTTGAGAGTCCCTTGGACTGCAAGGAGATCCAACCAGTCCATTCTGAAGGAGATCAGCCCTGGGTGTTCTTTGGAAGCAATGATGCTAAAGCTGAAACTCCAGTACTTTGGCCACCTCATGTGAAGAGTTGACTCATTGGAAAAGACTCTGATGCTGGGAGGGATTGGGGGCAGGAGGAAAAGGGGACGACAGAGGGTGAGATGGCTGGATGGCATCACCAACTCGATGGACATGAGTTTGAGTGAACTCTGGGAGTTGGTGATGGACAGAGAGGCCTGGCGTGCTGCGATTCATAGCGTCGCAAAGAGTCGGACACGACTGAGTGACTGAACTGAACTGATACAAGTAACATAGTTTTTAAAAAATCATGTATTTGATTGTACTCAGTCTTAGTTATGGCATAGCTGAATCTTTAGTTGCAGCATGTGGAATCTAGTTCCCTGAGCAGGGATCAAACCCTGGTCCCCAGCATTGGAAGCATGGAGTCTTAGCCACCAGACTACCAGGGAAGTCCCTGAAGTGTTCTTAAAAGAGGAAAAGCTTTAAGCCATCCTCAAGCTGCTAGAATGCCAGACACACAGAACTTTCTTCTGTTTAGTTCCATGATATAAACCAAGATGGGCTTCCCTGGTGGCTCAGATGGTAGAGTCTGCCTGTAGTGTGGGAGACTGGGGTTTGATCCCTGTGTTGGGAAGATCCCCTGGAGAAGGAAATGGCAACCTACTCCAGTATTTGCCTGGAAAATCCCATGGATGGAGGAGCGTGGCAGGCTACAATCCATGGGGTCACAAAGAGTTGGACACAACTGAGTGACATGTCCGTATCCCAAGAACTCAGCTTGGGAGATACTGAGTGCTCCATAAACATTTGGTGAATAAATAAACTAGGCACTGACATCTCAGTAGGGATTAATGTATTGTATTGGTCAGAAACTTTGAGCAGACAGAGGACTTGGACCAGGGAACTTTTGAAAGAAGCCTATACAGAGTGAAGTAAGCCAGAAAGAAAAACACCAATACAGTATACTGCTACTGCTTCTAAGTCACTTCAGTCGTGTCCGACTCTGTGCGACCCCATAGACGGCAGCCCACCAGGCTCCCCCGTCCCTGGGATTCTCCAGGCAAGAACACTGGAGTGGGTTGCCATTTCCTTCTGCAATGCATGAAAGTGAAAAGTGAAAGTGAATTCGCTCAGTCATATCCGACTCTTAGCGACCCCATGGACTGCAGCCTACCAGGCTCCTCCACCCATGGGATTTTCCAGGCAAGAGTACTGGAGTGGGGTGCCATTGCCTTCTCCATATACTAACGCATATATATGGAATTTAGAAAGATGATAATAACCCTGTATACGAGACAGCAAAAGAGACACTGATGTATAGAACAGTCTTTTGGACTCTGTGGGAGAGGGAGAGGGTGGGATGATTTGGGAGAATGGCATTGAAACATGTATAATATCATATATGAAACGAGTCGCCAGTCCAGGTTCGATGCACGATACTGGATGCTTGGGGCTGGTGCACTGGGATGACCCAGAGGGATGGTACGGGGAAGGAGGAGGGAGGAGGGTTCAGGATGGGGAACACGTGTATACCTGTGGTGGATTCATGTTGATATATGGCAAAACCAATACAATATTGTAAAGTTAAAAAATAAAATAAAATAAAAATAAAAAAAGAAAGAAGCCTAGCAAAAGGGAAAGGACTCTGTTAGGAGGAGGTTTAAGGATTAGGAGGCTTTGCAATGAAAAGATCTGACCATCAGGTGGCAGTAGCACACACACGCTGTATTAGGCGTCCCTGATGGTTCAGCGGTAAAGAACTCGCCTGCCAATGCAGGAAATGCAGGAGACAAGGGTTTGATCTCTGAGTTGGGAAGATCCCCTGGAGCAGAAAATGGCAGCCCACTCTAGTATTCTTGCCTGGGAAATTCCATGGACAGAGGAGCCTGGCAGGCTACCGTCCAGGGGGTTGCAAAGAGTTGAACATGACTGAGTGACTGACCAAGCACACACGCTTTTCAGGAGGTACATCACAGCAGGGGTCTGTCCAAAGGCTACACAGAAGTGGGTCTCTACTTAGAAGGAGAGCAAGCGGACTCAGGGGAAGGGGCTCCTGTGTGTGTAAGTGATGTCACTCTGTAGCGCAGTTGGGAATCTCTGGGTCAGAAATCTCCAAAGGACAGCAGCAGCTTGGGGATTTTGTGACCTGGGGCTCATTCCCAGCTAGCAAATGCTGGGTATACTTTCATGGGATATGCAAAGCAAGTGGGCTTGAAATGTCTCAAAATCTCTTTGTCTGGGTGCTACTTAACACAGTTAGGCAGTGGTAGACTTTGGAGCTCACAGATCTCAGCCTGCTGTGAAGAAAGGACTGCACATACAGGCCATCTTTGGCTCACGGATAGAACACAGGGCCTGGGCAGCAAGGAAAATGAGGCTTTGTTGGGACGTCCATGGTGGTCCAGTGGCTGAGACTCCATGCTCCCCATGCAGGTGGCCCAGGTTTGATCCCTGGTTGGGGAACTAGATCACATGTTGTTTATTCCCCAAGTCTAGTCCAACTCTTTGCCACCTGATGAACTGCAGCACCTCAGGCTTCCCTAATCCCTCACCATCTCCCGGCGTTTTCCCAAGTTCATATTCACTGAATCAGTGATGCCATCCAACCATCTCATCCTCTGTCGTTAACTCATCCTTTTGCCTTCATCCTTTCCCAGCATCAGGATCTTTTCCAAAGAGTCGGCTCTTCAGATTAGCTGGCCAAAGGACTGAAGCTTCAGTGTCAGCATCAGTCCTTTCAGTGAGTATTCAGGGTTGATTTCCTTTAAGAGTGACTAGATCATATATGCTGCAACTAAAAAAAAAAAAAAGAGAGAGATCCTGCATGCACAACGAAGATCAAAGATTCCATGTGCTGCAACGAAGATGGAGCCAAATAAATTAAAATAAAATATTTTAAAAATAAAGTGAGGCTTTGTACAATTAAAATGCAGGACAAGGGTGACTAGGAGGTGGGGGACTCAGGTGGGAGAAAAAAGTAATTTAAAAGTCTTTTCCTATCACTTCCAGCCTGATTGCACTATAAGATCACAGAATCAAAGAACAGGTAATTTGTACATTTGACACTGAACACACACGGATCCAGTCTTTAAGACTTTCACAGAATAGTCAGGGTTTCTTTACTAACTAGCTGGTGAACTTGCCCAAGTGACCTCTCCTCTCTAGGCCTCAATTTTCTCACATAAAATAGGAAAGGGTTGGATCTGTAGTTCTTATTAGGTTCATGGGCAGAACTTAAAAATAAATGATGCCAACACCCAGTCCCAGTTCCCAGAGACTGGCTTGAGGGTGGCCTAGGAGTGAAACTTGGGCATCAGTGTGCCAGCGCCAAGACCCCCTGGACCAGAAGGCTCTTGACTCAAGGACCCTGACACCAAGACTCCCTGCTGCTTCTTCCAAGTCACCTGTATCTGGTGCCTGGCAGAGGCTTAAAATGCAAAGAAGGGAAATGGTCCTTGACTTCAGAGAAAGCCTCCAGAGAAAGTCAGTCGAATCTTTTGACCATATTTTAATTTGGGTTGAAGATGGTGTTACTGAACTAAACTTGGTCCTCTGTTCACCTGCACACAGTGAAGTCAATCTACTGACATTCAGTTGTGGCGAAGGAAAATTCAGTGTTTATTGCAGGGCACCCAGTAAGGAGTCCGGCGGGTGATACTCAGATTAAAGAAAGGGTGAGAGAGAGAATTGGGCTTCCCAAGTGGCACCAGTGGTAAAGAACCCAACTGTCAGTGCAGGAGATGTAAGAGACGTGATTTCGATCCCTGGGTCTGGAAGATCCCCTGGAGGAGGGCATGGAAACCCACTTCAGTATTCTTGCCTGGAGAATCCCAAGGACAGAGAAACCTGGCGGGCTATAGTCCATGGGGTTGCAAAGAGTCAGACATGACTGAGGCGACTTCACGTGCACGAGGGAGAGGGTTACTGAGTGTGTGATCAGCTTGTGACCATCAACATTTTTTTGATTGGTTGTTCGTGAGGTAATTGGGAGTCAACATCATCACCTGTCTAGTTCCAACCAGTCTGGGGTCTCTGTGTTTGTGAGTAGCATACAGTTGACTTCTTCTACCTGGTGGGGGTTTCAGTGTCAGCAAAATAGCTCAAGAATATGGTTCAGAATATTATCTCTAGCCTTTGAGAAGAAACTAAAAGTCCTTGACTTTACAATTATTATTTTGTCTTGCTTGAATATTTTCCTTTGTTTCTGTATATTCCCACTCTTCTGATTACATTTCTTCTCTGGAACTCAAGAAAGGTATATAAGGCTAATTTTTTTCCTACATTATAAGTGGCAGGCTGGGAACACTGTCGAGGCGGGCTCTGTCCTGGGAAGACCTCAGGCTTTTGCTAGGTTACAACCCCTCCCCCCACTTTTTTTTGATACTCTTCAATCTTGACGGGGAAGAGGTATGGGAAAGGAATAAAGTTTTGGATGGAGAGATTAATCATAAACTCAGCAGAGGAACTCAATTTTAGGGGAATTCAGCTTTAGTAGAAGAAGTTTTTCTATTTTCTCAGTCTAAGACAGTTTGAGCTTAACTTCTGGGGGGCATAGATTGTGCTCTAATAGAAGGTGTTCAGTCAAGGCAAAATTTTTGCAAATTTTGGGGAAACCAAAACATTTTGTGTTTTTTCTTCATATAACTATGAAATCCCTAAGTCAGAATGGCAAATCTCAACATGCTCGATATTAAACCCAGTTGTCAGAAAAGTTTGGAGAGACAGTGAAATACTCTATTTCTATTGGGCTTCTTAGCCTGAGAAAACTTAGATAGAGGGATGGTCAACTTTCAAAAGAAAGTTTTGCCTCTGGGTTTACCATCCTTACTGTGGTGGTTGTTTAAAAAGCAGTTCAAGAAATATCCACCAGGGGTCAACATTTTCCTGAAGACAATCCTATTATTCTCTTCCCATCTTAGTTCTGGGAAAAATCTTGAGAAGAAAAATATATAGTTCAATTCATGCTCTCGGGAGTGAAAGTCAAGTCTTTTAAAGATTTCCTAAGCAAAAGCTGTTTTTTTCCCTCCAGGGAAAGTTTTTTCTCCTATTAATTGAGCTGCAGTTTAATCCTGACTTGGACTATTTACATGTAGGATTTGACCCTTGACAAGTATCCATCAAATGTTGTCTGTGCTTACCTATGTCTAGTCTCCAAAGGGATTCTAAGGGCTTCTCTTCTCCCAAGAGATTCTAAGGGTCTTTTTATACATACTTGAAAGTCAACAGGGACTTTTCTGGTTGTTCAGAGGTTAAGACTCTGCCTTCCAATACAGGGGGCATGGGTTTGATCCCTGGTTGGAGAACTAAGATCCCACATGCTGTGCAGTGTGGCCAAAAATTAAACAAGAAAAAAGAAAAGAAAGCCAACAAACTGTGGTCCTGTTTCTAGCTGAGGACCTCTTACCTGGATGATTGATTGACATGTGGAATGAACCCTACCCCACCTCCACCCAAGGGAGTACACACACTCATCTTGCCAGAACTCAACACAGAAGTTCCAGCATCATGTCTGCAAGGAAGACAGGCATGTTTTCATGTTGGTGGGTGGTGCCTGGTGCTCTCTATAATACATAAACAAAAAGGTCAAGACCCTCATTACCATGAGGAGTTGATCCATAGAGGTAACAGCCGTGCCTGCATCCTCTCCCCAAGGAAAATCCACACAGATAGGATGACTAAGAAAACTTGACTCAGAGACAGAGCAGAGGAATGATCTTGGTGGCCAGTGAACTCAGACTGCTGCTTCTGGTACTTCACCTTCACTCCAAGGGCCTTCCTCCCATGTCCTGGAGTCAGGCACTCCCCTCCAAGGGCCGTGATGGAGTCACTCCTCCACCTTCTTCTCTCTCCTTGGTACTGTTTCTTATGTGGTCATGCACATTTTCTTTCCTTTTATCACAGGCCATGAAGCTGGAGCATGGGGAGCAGGGAGAGGGAGTAGGGACTAGTTCCTGCAGGGCTTGGCCAGTAATGTTTAGATGTATAGCCTATCCTAAGTGAGAAGGTTGGGCTTCCCAGGTGGTGCTAGTGCTAAAGAATCTGCCTGCCCATCCAGGAGACCTAAGAGATGCAGGTTTTATCCCTGGGTCAGGAAGATCCCCTGGAGGAGGGCATGGCAACCCACTCCAGTATTCTTGCCTGGAGAATCCCATGGACAGAGGATCCTGGCAGGCTTCATTCCATGGGGTCACAAGGAGTCAGACATGACTGAAGCAACAGAGCACGCACACACACAAGGTGGGAGCAATCTGAGCCCTATCCCTTCACCACCCTACACCCTGCTTCAGAGTGCCCGCTCTACTCATCTGCACCACCTAACTCCTACTCAATTTTCAAATCTAGGCTTTTGGGCAACTTTTTCCATGAAGACATTGAGGACCATCTATGCCATCCCTCATTAAGTTATATAGATAGATAATTTTATTATTTATTTATTATTTTGGCTAGGCTGGGTCTTCATTGCTCACAGGCTCTTCTCTAGTTGTGGCAAGCAGGGGCTACTCTTTAGCTGCAGTGCAAAGACTTCTCATTGTGGTGGCTTCTTTTGTTGCAGAGGACAAGCTCTAGGGTCCTCAGGCTTCGGTAGTTGTGGCACGTGGGTTCAGGAGTTGAGACTCCTGAGCTCTCAAGCACAGGCTCAATAGTTGTGGCACATGGGCTTAGTTGCTCTGCAACATGTGGGATCTTCCCAGATCAGGGACGGGATCCATGTCTCCTGCATTGGCAGGTAGATTCTTTATCACCTAGCCACCAGGGAAGCCAAGGGACTAAGTGTTTTGCATTTTGCAATCCCCAAAGCACTTGGCCACTTACCTGAAACTGATTAAAGGTTTCTCCCCATGAGGAAGTAGAGAATTCCTATGAAAATTTTTCCTAAGCCTAAATGGTATGAAGTGAAGAAGCAATTACCTTAGGACACATCTTGCTAACAGATGCGCAAGATAAATTGAGATAAAGCACAGATGCTCATAGATACAGTTCAAAGTTACTGCTGAGAGACCGAGTGTAGTTCCCAAGAAAGGAACTCAGGGGTGCTTAGGTGCTGCTAAGGCTTCTGTAACAGCTGGCTACAAAACAACCACTGATGTTATTTTTGGTTTTCTCCTTTTTTTTTTTTTGTAAAAGCAAAAATCCTCTTTGGATTCCATCGGCAAAAACAGTAAATTTTTTGTAAATCTTTTGTAAAAAGAAGTGGTGTCAAGCAGACTTTCCAAAAGCAGGGGGTACCTGTAAAACTTTCTGTAAACACATTAGGAGCACATTAATTTCATGTGTACCTCCCCTTTACTCTTCTCTTTTCTTAGAAGACTCTGCCCCAGAGATCCACCTGGCTTGTTTCATCTTCTGACTCTTTGCGACCCCATTGACTGTAGCCCACTAGACTCCTCTGTTCATGGGATTTCCCAGGCAGGAATACTGGAGTGGGTTGCCATTTCCTTCTCCAGGGGATCTTCCTGACCCAAAGATCCAACCCAAGTCTCATGCCTTGGCAGGCAGGTTCTTTATTGCTGAGCCATCAGGGAAGCCCACTCCCATATCAGTACCTGATTATTAATTCAAAAATGTTCTTCATGGAGCATGCTGTTGGTCCCTCACTCATGTCTGACTCTTTGGATTATAGCCCGCCAGGCTCCCCTGTCCCTGGAACTCTGCAGGCAAGAGTACTGGAGAGGGTTGCCATTCCTGGAGCACGGTCTCTACGTCAATTCCAGGTGCTGGAGACATCACACAGAGCGCCCCCTAGCTCAGCCTGGAGTGGAAACCAGTTCCAACACACGGAAAATTAATAGTATTTTCCCATAATTACTTTGTATGTTCAGATTTTGCCTTCTTTCTTGTCTTAGGGGGTGAATTGGGAAAATAACGATTCCTTCTCCTGAGGTAGATATGGGGGCCTGAGAGGACTATGTTCCTGTTGTGAAAGCCACAAAAATCTCGGTGGAGCTACTGAAGCTTCCTGAGGCTCATTATATACATTTGAAAAACCCAAATCATAATACTTCTCAGAGTTGTTTGGACAATTAAATAACATGTGTGAATGTCCTGTATATAAAAAAGCATTATTAAAATGCTATAACCCAAGTGTCTCCAGCTGTCTCCAGCTTGCAGAAGCAAAGTGCAGGATGGGTGCTAGGGTCCTGATCCAACTCCCCTAAGCCCCTCACTGTCCCCTAGTATGAAGCCAGCCCCACCCAGTAATTCCAGATGACCCAGTAGGGGGACCTTCATTCCTGTCTGTCAGAACCTCCATCCCCCAATCTCCTTCCACTTCCCTCCTCTCCTTATCTATCAACATCTGTGCCTGGGGCAATCTCACCAAATGATCCCAGAATCCCCAATTCTTCAGATACGCAGTTAGTTACAGTGTTAGTAATCACTCAGTCATGTCCAGTTCTTTGTGACCTCATGGACTGTGATCCGCCAGGCTCCTCCATCCCTGGGGTTCTCCAGGCAAGAATACTGGCGTGGGTAGCCATTCCCTCTCCAGGGGATCTTCCCTATCCAGGGATCAAACCTGAGTCTCCAGCATTGCAGACAGATTCTGTCCTGTCTGAGCTACCAGGCAAGCCCCATTGTAAACCCAGATAGCTTTAAAAATTATTTTGGACTTTGAGGGGGTTTCTGGAAGAGATTAGCATTTGAATGGGTAGACTGGGTAAAGCAAGTGGCCTTCACTAATGCCTGTGGACATCATCCAATCTACTAAGGGTGTGAATAGAACCAAAAGGCATAAGAAGGACAATTTGCTCTCTTTGCTTGAGTTGAGAGTATCATCATCTGTTTGATCATCGCAAAAGCAAGAGAGTTCCAGGAAAACATCTATTTCTGCTTTATTGACTACGCCAAAGCCTTTAGACTTGGGCTTCCCTGGTTCTCAGGTCTCTGGACTCAGACTGGGACTCATAGCAGTCAGTTCCTTGTTCTCCAGCTTGCAGATGCCAGATCAGGCATGAATTCCTATTGTGAATGGGTGGATGGATGGATGGCTAAATAAATAAATCCTCTTGGCTCTATTTCTCTGGAGAACCCTGGCTCATACTGTACAAATAGATTTGTAGCGTTGTGCAACCGTCACCACAGTTTCATCATTTTTATCACCCCAGAGAGAAACCCCATATCTTTTAGCAGTCACTCCCTCTTCCCCTTTCTCCCAGTCCTAGGCAACAATTAATCTACTTTCTATCTCTACAGATTTGCCTATGGCAGACATTTTATATAAATGGGCTCATGCAATATGTGATCTTTTGTGCCTTTGACTTAGTGTGATGTTTTGAGGTTAATCCATTATCATAGTATCATGGAGCAGTATAGCTGGATGATATTGCATTGCATGGACATACTACTGTGTTTTGTTTACTCATTCATCAGTAGATGGACATTTGGGTTGTTTCCAGTTTAGCCTATTATGAATAATGTTGCTATTAACATTTGTGTACACATTTTTTGTGTGAGCATGTGTTTTTATTTCTCTTGGATATGTATCAGAAAGTAGGATTGTAGGTCATTCGATACTTCTATGGTTAACCTTGAGGAATGACCAAACTGTTTTCCAAAGCTCGTTGTTGTTTAGTCCCTAAGTCATGTCAATCCTAAAGTAAATGAAGCCTGAAATTCACTAGAAGGACTAAAGCTGAAGCCCTGATACTTTGGCTACCTGATGAAAAGAGATGAATCATTGGAAAAGACCTTGATGCTGGGAAAGATTGAGGGCAGGAGGAGAAGAGGGTGACAGAGGGTGAGATGGTTGGATGGCATCACCAACTCAATGGACATGAGTTTGAGCAAGCTCCGGGAGACAGTGAAGGACAGGGAAGCCTGGCTTGATGCAGTTCATGAGGTCACAAAGAATCAGACACAACTTAGTGGCTGAGCAACAACATGTCCAACTCTTTTGTGACCCCATGGACTGTGTAGCCTTGCCAGGCTCCTCTGTCCACGGGATTTCCCAAGCAAGAATACTGAAGTGGGTTACCATTTACTTCCCCAGGGGAATCGTCCCGATCCAGGGATCAAACCTGAGTATCCTGTATTGGCCACCAAATTCTTTACCACCTGGGAAACCCCTTTCCAAACTTACTAGATCATTTTATAATCCTACAAGCAGCATAGCCAGGCTTCAACCGAACATGAACTGTGAGCTTCCAGATATTCAAACTGGATTTTGAAAAGGCAGAGGAACAAGAGATCAAATTGCCAACATCCATCTGATCATCAAAAAAGCAAGAAAGTTCCAGAAAAACATCTATTTCTGCTTTATTGACTACACCAAAGCCTTTGACTGTGTGGATCACCACAAATATATGGCATTTAGAAAGATGGTAACAATGACCCTATCTGCGAGACATAAAAAGAGACACAGATGTAAAGAACAGGCTTTTGGACTAGGTGGGAGAAGGCGAGGGTGGGATGATTTGAGAGAATTGCATTGAAACATGTTTATTACCATATGTGAAATAGATCGCCAGTTCAGGTTTGATGCATGAGACAGGGTGCTCAGGGCCTGTGCACTGGGATGACCCTGAGGGATGGGATGGGGAAGGAGGTGGGAGGGGGGTTCAGGATGGGGACACATGTACACCCATGGCTGATTCATGTCAATGTATGGTAAAAACCATTACAATATTGTAAAGTAATTAGCCTCCAATTAAAATAAATAAATTAACTTTTTTTAAAAAAGAAAATTCTTAGATAGATGGGAATACCAGACCATTTGACCTGCCTCTTGAGAAACCTATATGCAGGTCAGGAAGCAACAGTTAGAACTGGACATGGGACAACAGACTGGTTCCAAATAGGAAAAGGTGTACGTCAAGGCTGTATATTGTCACTCTGCTTATTTAACTTCTATGCAGAGTACATCATGAGAAACGCTGGACTGGAAGAAGCACAAGCTGGAATCAAGATTGTGGGAGACATATCAATAACCTCAGATATGCAGACAAATACCCTTATGGCAGAAAGTGAAGAAGAACTAAAGAGCCTCTTAATGAAAGTGAAAGAGGAGAGTGAAAAAGTTGGCTTAAAGCTCAATATTCAGAAAATTAACATCATGGCATCTGGTCCCATCACTTCATGGCAAATAGACAGAGAAACAGTGGGAAAAGTGGCAGACTTTATTTTGGGGGGGTCTCCAAAATCACTGCAGATGCTGACTGCAGCCATGAAATTAAAAGACGTTTACTCCTTGGAAGGAAAGTTATGACCAACCTAGGCAGCATATTTAAAAGCAGAGACATTACTTTGCCAACAAATGGCTGTCTAGTCAAAGCTATGGTTTTTCCAGTAGTCATGAATGGATGTGAGAGTTGGACTATAAAGAAAGTTGAGCGCTGAAGAATTGATGCTTTTGAACTGTGGTGTTGGAGAAGACTCTTGAGAGTCCCTTGGACTGCAAGGAGATCAAACCAGTCAATCCTAAAGGCAATCAGTCCTGAATATTCATTGGAAGGACTGATGCTGAAGCTGAAACTCCAATACTTTGGCCACCTGCTGCGAAGAACTGACTCCTTTGAAAAGACCCTGATGCTGGGAAAGATTGAAGGCAGGAGAAGGGGATGACAGAGGATGAGATGGTTGGATGGCATCACCGACTCGATGGACATGAGTTTGAGTAAACTCCAAGAGTTGGTGATAGACAGGGAGGCCTGGCGTGCTGTAGTTCATGGGCTGCTAAGAGTCGGACATGACTGAACTGAACTGAACCAGAAGCATAGGAGGATTCACATTTCCCATATCCTCACCAACACTTATTTTCTTTTATTATGCCCAGCCTACTGGATGTGAAGTAGTATCTCACTGGCATTTTGATTTGTATTTCTCTGATGTCTAATGATGTCAACATTCAGAAAATGAAGATCATGGCATCTGGTCCCATCACTTCATGGGAAATAGATGGGGAAACAGTGGAAACACTGTCAGACTTTATTTTTGGGGGCTCCAAAATCACTGCAGATGGTGACTACAGCCGTGAAATTAAAAGACGCTTTCTCCTTGGAAGAAAAGTTATGACCAACCTAGATAGCATATTGAAAAGCAGAGACATTACTTTGCCAACAAAGGTCCGTCTAGTCAAGGCTATGGTTTTTCCTGTGGTCATGTATGGATGTGAGAGTTGGACTGTGAAGAAAGCTGAGCGCCGAAGAATTGATGCTTTTGAACTGTGGCGTTGGAGAAGACTCTTGAGAGTCCCTTGGACTGCAAGGAGATCCAACCAGTCCATTCTGAAGGAGATCAGCCCTGGGATTTCTTTGGAAAGAATGATGCTAAAGCTGAAACTCCAGTACTTTGGCCACCTCATGCGAAGAGTTGACTCATTGGAAAAGACGCTGATGCTGGGAGGGATTGGGGGCAGGAGGAGAAGGGGACAACAAAGGATGAGATGGCTGGATGGCATCACTGACTCGATGGACGTGAGTTTGAGTGAACTCCAGGAGTTGGTGATGGACAGGGAGGCCTGGCGTGCTACGATTCATGGGGTCGCAAAGAGTTGGACATGACTGAGTGACTGAACTGAACTGAACTGAATGATGTCAAGCATCTTTTCATAAGCTTATTGGTCATTTGTATATCTTATTTGGAGAAATGTCTATTCAAATATTTTGCCCATTTTTCACTGAGTTGAAAGATTTCTTTATATGTTCTAGATACAAGTCCCAAAGTTCATGTTCTTACAATACAGAGTTCTAGGTGTTCTAGAACCATTTGTAGAAAGACTTTCTTTTTTTCACTAAATTACCTTGACACTTTCGCCAAATGATGCCAATTGACCATGCATGTGTGGAACTATATTTGGACACTTTACTTCCATTACATTGGTCTGTTTATTTGTCTTCATGCCTTTTCAGTTTGGAGTATTTCCTAATTTTCCCTGTAATATCTTCTCTGACTCCTGGGTTATTTAGAGGCATACTGCTTGATTTCCAAATATTAGGGCATTTTCTAGATAAATTATTGCTGCTGATTTCTAGTTTAATTTCATTCTGATTGAGAAGACATAATTTCTACAATTTCAACCCACTGACTATTTGATAGTCCAAATAGTTGGTCTTGGTTAAAGTTCACGTGTACTTGAAAAGAATATATATCCTGCTGTCGGTGGTATAATATTCTATAATGTTGATTTCATAATGATAAATTATAATATTTACATCTTCTGTACCCTTATGACTTTGTACTTGTGTTATTAATTACTGAGAGAGGTGTTAAAATATTCAACTCTGTGAATTTTATGTTTCTCTCTTTTGTTCCGTCAATTTCTGCTTGATGTGTTTGGAAGTTTGATTGTTAGATTCATCATATTTAGGGTTATGTTTTCTTGATGAATTGATCCTTTTATCTTTATAAAAATGATACTTTTTAATTTGGGGAATACTCCTTGTGTTGAAGTCTACTTTGTACAAACTTAATATAACCACACCTAGCTTTCTCAGGCTTACTGTTTACATTGTATAATTTATTCACTCATTTACTTTCAACCCATCTATATCTTAGAGTGAATCTTTTCTAAACATAGCATTGGGTCTTTTCTTAGTCATTTTGACAAATCTTTCCTTTTAACTGAAGTGTTTAATATAGTTGTTGATAACTTTTCAATCTTGCTACTTGTTTTATTTGTGTCCCTTCGTTTTTGTTTACTTTTTCTAAATGTAGAGTTGGGTATCTTTTCTATGCATAGAGTTGAGTCTCTTCTTAGTCATTTTGACAAATTCTATCTTTTAATTGGAGTGTGTACAGTAGGTCTTGATAACTTTTCAATCTTGCTATTTGTCTCCTTTTTTTTTTTTTGCTTATTTTTCATAGCTTTCCTGACTTGTCTTTTTCAATAGTTATTTTTATATCTTATACTGACACTACTCTGAGTTAATATTATAAAGCTTCACATGTGAGAACCTTACAACAATATGGTTTTATTTACCTTCCCTTTTGCTTTGTGCTTTTCTTGTCACACTCCTTGCTTCTTCTACATGTGTTATAAACCCCCTAATATTATTGTTTTTTTTTAATCTAAATTGTCAGTTGATTTTTAAATCATTGAATACAAGAAAGAAAATTGTCTTTTATATTCACTAATATATTTATCATTTCCTATCCTCTTTGTTTCTTTCTGTAGATTCTAAATTTTATCTTGCATCATTTCCTTATCCTGAAAATTTTCTTCACTTTCTTTTGGAGTGTGAATCTGCTGGTGGCAAAAACTAGTTTTGTTTATTTGACAATATCTTTATTTAGATTTCCATTCAAAACATGTTTTTAACTAGATACAGAAACTATAAGTTAATAGACCTTTTTCCTTTTAACACTTAAAATTGATGTCCCATTGTCTTTTGGCTTACATTGTTTCTGATTAGAAATTAGCCATTGTTCCTATCATTGGATCCATGTACGCAATGTGTATTTTCTCCCCTGGTTCCTTACAAGACTATTCTCTTCATCTCTGTTAAGCTGGTAACTGTGAAAGGATCTGAGATACGATTTTACTCCTCTTGTAAGCCAGAAAGTTAGCATGTCACAATTTTCATAGACACTGGTGAAGACAAGAGAGAGTTTATGACTCACAGCAGTAGGAGGGGAACATTGGTACACAGGTTGTGAGTGTGCTCTCAGTTGCTCAGTCGTGTCTGACTCTTTGTGACCCCATGGACTGCAGCCCACCAGGCTCCTCTGTCTATGGGTTTTCCCAGGCAAGAATACTGGACTGGGTTGCCATTTCCTTCTTCGGGGGATCTTCCTGACCCAGGGATCGAACCCAAGTCTCCTACATCAGCAGGTGAATTCTTTCTACAAATCTAGCAGAGAAGCCTGCGGGCATGATAATTGTGATATAATAAGAAATACATATTCGGTCTTTGCCCCTGGTTCCTGGCACAGAACTCCTAAAGCCTCTTGTAATTTTCGGAGTAAGAGAGTAATAAGAGCATCTTTTGTTGTAATATTTGTTTGTTTATTTTGTCCCCAGTTTCTGAAATAGCTGTGCAGTGACAAAGGTGAAGGAGAGTTGTCTGTTATTCATAACAAGCAGCTTTCAAAACACCTGAGTTTATGTTAATGAAGTGACTTTTGGAAAGCTCCTATAGATGGGGACTGATTGCCATGTGAAACAGTCATTCAACTAGAGAGTTGGAACTTTCAATCCTATCCCCTTGATCTCCAGGGAGCAGAGAGGTGTGGAGATTGAATTTAGTCACCAAAGGTAAATGGTTTAATCAGTCATATGCCTACATAATAGAACCTCCATAAAAACCCTAAAGCACTGTGTTTGAAGAGCTTCTTCAAGCTCTTGAAAGAATGGGTTGGTGAACACATCCGTGTACCGGGAGGGTGGTGGGCCTGGAGATGGTGTAGAAGCTCTGCACGCTTTCCCATACTTTGTCCTGTGTGTCCATTGCATTTGGTTGTTCCTGAGTTACATCCTGTAAACTGGTAGCAGTAAGTCAAGTGATTCTTGAGTTCTGTGGGCCACTGTAGAAATTAACAAGTCTAGGAGAGGGTCCCCACTCCAGTACTCTTGCCTGGAAAATCCCATGGATGGAGGAGCCTGGTGGGCTGCAGTCCATGGGGTCTCTAAGAGTCGGATACAACTGAACGACTTCACGTTCACTTTCATGCATTGGAGAGGGAAATGACAACCCACTCCAGTGTTCTTGCCTGGAGAATCCCAGGGACGGGGGGAGCCTGGTGGGCTGCCGTCTATGGGTTCGCACAGAGTTGGACACGACTGAAGTGACTTAGCAGCAGCAGCAGGAGAGGGTCCTGGGAGTCCTTAATTTACAGCCAGTGAGTGAGAAGTACAGTTGACAACCTGGAACTTGTGATTGGCATCTGAAGTGAGGGGAAGCCCCTAGCCTGTGGGTTCTGCAATAATTCTGAGTAGTGTCATAATTAAATGATAGGACATCCTGCTGGTCTGAAGAGTTGGAGAATTGCTTAATATGAGGGAAAACCCCATACATTTGATATCAGAAGTATTAAGAGTATAGAGGGAAACAGTTTTCCTTGAGTTAGCAAGGTTTTTTTTTCTTTTTAGTGGGTATATTATAATTGGTTTTTTTCCCCTCTTTTTGACCATAGTTCACATATTCTATTCACAATGTCTACTATTTTTTTCCCATTGTTGTTGTTGTATGGTAGATATTGTGAATGATGCATTGTAGACGTTCTGGATTCTTTTATTTTCCTGTGAAGAGCATCAAATTTTGTTCCAGCAGGAAATCAAATGACTGGAAACTCACCTTGGTTTTGTAGGGGCTTGGTTTTAGATTTCTCTTGATTTGTCCCTAATCCTGGCAGATATTCCTTAATCTTGGAATGCAGTCTTTACTCCTCAAGTGTGTCATTCTGAAGTTTCAGTGGACAGTTGAAGCAGCATTTACAACAGCCAAAATACGGAAGCAACACAAGTGTCCATCAACAGGTGAATAAAGAACATGTGGGATACACACACACACACACACACACATATATACACAATGAAATACTACTCAGACACAGACATGAATGAAAGTTTGCCATTTGCAACAATATGGATGGACTTGGAGGGCATCATGCTTACTGAAATAAGTCAGAGAAAGAAAAACACTGCGTAATATCACTTACATGTGGTATCTAAAAAATAAAACAAGCTGGTGAAAGTAGCAAAAAAGAAACAGACTTGCAGACATAGAAACAAGCTAGTGCTTACCAGTGGGGAAAGGCGAGGGAGGAGGGTAAGCCAGGGGTGGAGGATTAAGGGGAACAAACTTCTTTATATAATATAAATAAGCTACAAGGATATATTTTACAGCAAATGGAACATAACCAATGCAAATCACTATGTTGTACACCTGAAACTTACACAGTGTCATAAATCAACTGTACCTCAAAATAATAACAAATTTAAAATACAGAAACAAGAAAGCCAAGTGTTCACAAATCAGCTCTAAGACAGCAGGACTTGAGTCCAAACTTCCCAGCAGCAGGCAACGAACTGTTCAAATTTCTGTTCGGCTCTTGTTTTCCTTTGGGTCATGTGAGTTCTTGCCCCATGCGTGTTCAGAGTCAGCCAAGGATTTGAGGGGAGTTTGCAGGAAGTTACCTGTTGCACCTTTTCCCTGTGTGGCTCCCTCCTTGCTAGGATCTTTCCCCTCAGGGAGTGGCCCCTCACCTCCCAGCACCAGTTTACAACATACCACTCCCCTGCTGGACGAAGAACTTTCTGAGTATCTGGTGCAGGCTTCTATTCCACAGTACCTAGTCAGTGTCTGACATACATACAGTAGGTGCACAGTAAATGTTTGTACCATTACCAAACGTTATTATTGAGTTGTAGTATTGCTGACCTAGCATCAAGTCTGTCATCCAAAAATGACAAAGCAACAGCGTTGCATGGTGACAGACAGCTCTTATCTGTGTGTCATGGGTCAGGTTACTTCACCTCTCTGTGCCTCCATTTCCTTTATAGGGATGGCTTTCTACCTTATAGGGTGATTATAGGATTAAGTATTAAGACAGAGAGCTAGTGGCTGGCATATTGACAACGCTCATATATTAAATACTAGTAATCGCTGCTGTTGTTGCTTGAAGAGGACCTCATCCAACACAGAGGAACTTCTAAGGACTTCCAGGTGGTCCAGTAAGACTCTGCCCTTCCACTGCAGGCGGTGGGGATCTCAACCCTTGCGGTGAGATGTGGCCAAAGAAGAAAAGAAAGGAGAACGAAACGGACTTCTGTTGTCTATCTCTAAGGAAGCTAAAGTATCACTGACTGCACTAGAAATATGGACTCACTTCGATTTTCACATAGAGCGCCTTACACAGTTACAGACAGAAACTAGACTGGCATCTAGTGGGGCATTGAAAAATAAGAGCCTCCTGCCAATACCACGACCTCTGAGGACATGTTTACTAAGACAAATTCAAGTTTCAAGACACAGCTATTCGTCTCCAAGCCACCGATCCCTAAACCATCAAGCGAAATTTCACAGTAAATCAAGTTATAGACGGCTGAAATTCCGAGCTCAAACAATGCCACTTTTTTCTTGAGCCCAAATAAGAACTACTACAGGATGGGTTTGGAGGGACTCGGATTTGGACCCGGCTTGGGGCCGTGCACACGTCTGAGATTCCGGCTGGTGTCTGGGCTGGAGGAGGACACCGGAGCGGGGCTCCAGACGCCGGCGGCGGGCCCGGCTGGAGCACCGCAGGTCGTGCAGGAGGCGCCCGCCCGCCCTGCCGGCCCGCGCCGCCGCCGTCAGACCAGTCGGACGGCTTCGCCCGCCCCGCCCCGCGCCGCCGGTTCTGCCGCCGCCCTAGTCTCCGCGCCGGAAACCCAGTGCCTCCCGCGAGCCGCGCGCCAGAGCTGGACCGGCCCGGCCCCCGGCGCAGCCGCCGCCCCGCAGCCCCCAAGCCCGCGCCTGGGCTCCGGGCCATGGGGCGCCCGGGCGGGTGGGCGGCCGGAGCAGGAGCCCCGTGGGACTCGGGTAAGAGCAGGTGGGGCCCCGCGCCGCCCTCGATGGGGACCGTGTGCCAGCGCACTGGGGCGCCGACCGGGGGAGCCCCTTTGCAACCGGGGAGAGCGGGAGCGAGTCGGGGGTCTTCCGCCTTCAACTTCATCAGGGGGCGGGGCCAGGGACCGCAGGGGGACAGCAGAGCCTGCCCCGGCCTGGGTTGCCAGTGGCCCCACTGATCTCCTCCAGCTGGGCGGGTTGCATTTGGGTGCAGGAGGAGTCCTCAAAAGCCTCCAGCGTCTGAGCCGGGCGCCACCGAGGGCCCTACTCCTTATATCCCATTGGCCTCGGTGGGCCCTGGGCTTGTGACCCGGCCAGGACCTTCTCTCTGTTTGCTGGGAGCCTGGCCGGCCTGGCAGGCTGTCCACCTCTCCAGGAGCGCACGGGGATGGAGGAGAAGCCAGCTGTTCCCCATTTCCTTGGGTGCTGGCCCCCATCTCCTTGGCCCTGCTAGGTGTGTCTGGTCAGAAAACCCCAGAGATTCCTAAGACGGTAAACAGTGTCTGCCTGGCTAACAAATTCTCATTATCCCGCTAGGGTTCTTTCTGGCCCTGGGCTTGAGTTTAGCTTCTTTCAGTAAAATAGCGGAGCCAGGACTGTGAGTTCTTTGCAGGTGTGTTTCCCCCCGGGGCTGCAAGGTGCAGTGCATTGCTAACTGTGCTCACCCAGACCCCTGTGTCCGTGGCCTGCATGTCTGGGTCAGGTGGGCAGCAGCAAAGTGAAGGCTAGGGCAGCCAGGGGCCCCACCTGCCCTTGAACCTTCCCCTGGCCCAGGGTTGATTGAATGTAATTAGCCACTAATTGAATGTCTCTGAGCCCCTCTACATGTGAAACACACCAAGGTCAGATTTAGACAGCTGACCCTGCTGAGTGATTCATTCTTTTCTTCCAGATATGGTGTTTTCCTTAGGTGAGGGGTCTGAAGAAGGGTCATTCATTCATCCATCCAAAATTTACTGAGTGCCAACTACTAATCAGACATGGAGGCACTGAGAATATAACTGCTCTTATTTACATGAGTTGTGGGAAAGAGAAAATAAGTAAGCAGATGAATCATATTATTTCAGAGAGTGAGAAGTGCTGTAAAACAAAACAAAGCGGGATGACGATGGGCATGAGCATGCGTGCTCAGTCGTGTCTGATTCTTTGCGTCCCCATGGGCTGTAGCCAGCCAGGCTCCTCTGTCCATGGCATTCTCCAGGAAAGAATACTGGAGTGGGTTGCCATTTCCTTCTCCAGGACATCTTCCCAACCCAGGGACTGAACCCTTGTCTCCTGCATTGGCAGGCGAGTTCTTTACCAGTGAGCCACCAGGGAAGCTGTCTGACTTGTTGGGAGGTTTAAATCTGAGGCATCGATTTGAGTTTCCCTGGAAGACATATCTTTTTTTTCTCTTTAATATTTATTTATTTATCTGGCTGTGCGGAGTCTTAGTTGCAGCATGTGAACTCTTAGTTGTGGCATGTGGGATCTACTTCCCTGACAAGGTATCAAACCCAGGCCCTCTGCATTGGGAGCAAGGAGTCTTAGCCACTGGACCACCACGGAAATCCCAGAAGACATATTCTTTTGAGTCACTTACTTGTTCATTTATTTGACAAATACTGAGGACCCACATGTTAGGCACTGTTCTGGGTGTTAAGTATACATCACTGAATAAGACAGTCTTTCCTCTCATAGAGCTTATTTTCCAGTGGAGAGAAATGGACAGTAACAACACATAGTAACACAGAGATTCGCTCAGTCATGTCTGAATCCTTGCAACCCCACAGACTGTAGCCTGCCAGGGTCCTCTGCCAATGGAATTCTCCAGGGAAGAATACTGGAGTGGGTTGCCATTCCCTTCTCTAGGGGATCTTCCCAACCCAGGGAACAAACCTGGGCCTCTTGCATTGCAGGCAGATTCTTTACTGTCTGAGCCACCAAGGAAGTCCACAGTAACAATAACAGTTGTTTTATTGTCATGTCAGATAAATGCTATGGACAAAAGCAAAGTGGCTTAAGGGGTGAGAAGATGATGGGGGCTCCTGGATTCAGTAGGGTGGTCAGGGCAGGCTGTGCTGACCAAGTGTAGTGAGGAGCCAAGTGTAGACAAGACACAGGTATGTGACTCTCTGGGGAAAGAACATTCCAGGCAGAGGGAAGAGAAAGTGCAAAGGCCCAGAGATATAAAGGAGGCTGGAGCAGACTGGGCATTGCTGAACATGTTAGAGGAATGGGAAGGAGGCCTTCATGGCCGTGGGAGGTGAGCAGGCATCTGCAGCTCTCATTAGAGGGGGTGGGGTTTAGACTGCTGACCAGAGACATGCAGGAGGGCAGGTGATGCTCTCAGCTGCTGTGACAAGAAGATTTACATCTCCCAAGAAAACTTCCTATGTGGTGCTAGTGTTAAAGAGCCCCCCCTGCCAGTGTAGGAGACATAAGAGATGCTGGTTCAATCCCTGGTTTGGGAAGATCCCTGTAGAAGGAAATGGCAACCCACTCCAGTATTCTTGCTTGGAGAATCCCATGGACAGAGAAGCCTGGTGGGCTACAGTCCATAGAGTCACAAAGAGTCAGACGTGACTAAAGTGAGTTTGCACGCACACAAGTAAGAAAACTCAGGGTCAGGCCTGGTGGTTTACACTAGCAGGGCAATAGGCAATCACCAGAGATGGAGAGTGTCTCTTGGTAGGAGAGGTATCACTTGCTTTTCTTTTTTGTAATTTAATTTTTAAATTATTTATTTATTTTTTGGCCATGCCCCTTGGCATGTGGGATCCTAGTTCCCCGACCAGGGATTGAACCCTCACCCCCTAAGTTGGAAGCGTAGAGTCTTAACCACTGGACCACCCGGGAAATCCCTCACTTGTTTTTCTTACACCCAGCATCCATTAAAAGGACATGGGCTAAAGTGGGAGGCAGACCACAAGTTTTTTAAATCTTTTTTAAATCTTTAAATCTTATGGGGAGCACAACTGTTGTCGTCTAGGAAAATTCCAATAATCTTTTACAAAGAATAATCTGATTAGTAGGCTCAAAAGAGACAGAAGGGTATGTTGATTTGTACTATATGCTAGGCTCTCCTTTAAGCACCTTATATGCAAACACAAACCAGCCTCATAGCACGTCTGTGAGGTACAGACAACCCCATTTCACAGATGAAAAAACTGAGGCCAGCGAGAAGCAAGTTGCCCACTTTTCTACACAGCTAGTGACTGAAGAAGAATCAGGATTTATAATCATGTGGTGCAGTTTTAGAGCCAAGTGTTCTGAAAGAGGGAGAGAAGCTTTGGCTGATGGGATGTTTATTACGGCTCCAGGGTGTCTCATAGCAGGGGGTTCTTAGACAACAGCAGGGCTTATGGGTGCATTCCATCTCTTCTTTATAAGACAATCTTTGTGTGGGTTACAAATTCTTTTAAAAATATTTTGAAAGGTACTACTTGCCTGTTAAAAATTGGTTTTTACAGATGTTTATTCAAACAGCCCTTAAGGAACACAGAAATCTCTCTTGTTGTCCTGTCCTCTGATTCCCAGTCCTCCTCAGAGGCAATTGAGAATGCTTGCAGACAAATGTTCTACTTGTAAATGAGCATGTATGAATTGTACTTTTTAAAAAGTATTTTTAAATTAATTTTATTATTTACTTTTGGCTGCGCTGGTCTTGGTTGCTTCCTGTGGGCTTTTCTCTATTTGCAGCGAGCGGGGCCTGCTCTCTAGTTGCAGTGCCTGGGCTTCTCACTGCGGTGGCTTCCCTCGTTGCAGAGTTCAAGCCTCAGTAATTGTGGCAATTGTGGCACACAGGCTTAGTTGCAGCATGTGGGATCTTCCTGGACCAGGGGTCGAACCTGGGTCCCCTGAATTTGCTGGCAGATTCCTAACCACTGGACCACCATGGAAGCCCTAGATGGTACTTTTTTTTTTTAACACAAATAAGAAAACTCAGATGTGTACTTTTTTTTTTTTAACTTAATATACTTATTCTGATTCAGGACAGAGATATACTTCATCTTTTTAAAATAAATATGTTTGTACTGTATTTCTCTAGTCATTCTTTTATGGTCTTCTAAATTGTTTTTCCTATTTTTGTTAGTTTGTTTGCTGTGGTAGATAAGTATGCATTTGGATACTTGTACCTACATCGGGCTTCTTAGGTGGCGCTAGTGGTAAAGAACTCACCTGCCCATGCAGGTTTGATCCCTGCATCAGGAAGATTCCCTGGAGGAGGGCATGGCAACCCACTCCAGTATTCTTGCCTGGAGAATCCCATGGACAGAGGAGCCTGGTGGGCTACGGTTCATAGGGTCACAAAGAGTCGGACATAAGTGACTTAGCACACACGCATGTATCTACATCTTCGCTCACTCTTGTGACTTTCAGCAGGGGAAATCTATAAACATATAACTACTGACTGAAAAGCTCTGTGTATTTTAGATTTCCACTGATGCTGCCAGCCTGCTTTCCAAAGCCCCAGTCTGACTTACTACTTTCAGGATTGCTTGTTTGTGTTGGCATGGCCCTGCAGACTTGGGCATCACGTTGTCATGTTTAATAGGTATTTCTTTATCATGAGCAATGTTATGAGTCTCCTGTATTTTTTAAGCCCTTTTTCTTTCTCTTTCTGTTCATGTCCTTGGCCTCTGGTTTAATTTGGATTTTTGTCTTCATGTTGTTTTTGAATTCTGAGGGAATTATAAGGGATCTTATTATGATTTCCTCTTTATCCCTCATCACTTACTGCCCTTCAGCATCTTCCTTTTGTGCACAGCAGCTACTCTGATATATTTATGATATGTTTATCCTGGGATGAGACTATTTTAGAGAAATGTATGGTGTTGATTTATATGTGCATGTAATTTAAACTTACAGACGTTGTATTGTGCTACAAATCTCGATCTTACTGTGAAACTCGATGCTGTTTTTTAAGATTTATCTGGCTGGTGTCTGGACACTTGGTTTATTGCTTCTGATTGTTGTACTATCAGAAGCAATTGTTGTACTGATTGGTGTATTGCTTCTGATTGCATCCCATGGTTGGAATTACGAAATTATCATAACCATTGATTCTTTTTTTAAAAATTAGTTTATTTTTAAATTGAAGGATAATTGCTTTACAGAATTTTGTTTTCTGTCAAACCTCCACATGAATCAGCCATAGGTATACATATATCCCCTCCTTCCTGAAACTCCCTCCCACCTCCCTCCCCATCCCACCCCTCTGGGTTGATACAGAGCCCCTGTTTGAGTTCCCTGAGACATACAGCAAATTCCCATTGGCTATCTATTTTACATATGGAAATATAAGTTTACATGTTACTCTCTCCATACATCTCACTCTCTCCTCCCTCTCCCTATGTCCATAATCTGTTCTCTATGTTTGTTTCTCCATTGCTGCCTTGTAAATAAATTCATAAGTACCATCTTTCTAGATTCCATATATATACATTAGTATATGACATTTCTCTTTCTCTTTCTGACTTCACTCTGTATAAGAGGCTCTAGGTTCATCTACCTCATTAGAACTGACTCAAATGTGTTCCTTTTTATGGCTGAGTAATATTCCACTGTGTATATGTACCACAACTTCTTTATCCATTTCATCTGTTGATGGACATCTAGCTTGCTTCCATGTTCTAGCTGTTGTATAGTGCTGCAATGAACATTGGGGTACATGTGTCTTTTACAATTTTGGTTTCTTCAGGGTATATGCCTAGGAATGGGATTGCTGGGTCATATGGTGGTTTTATTCCTAGATTTTTAAGGAATCTCCATACTGTCTTCCATAGAGGCTGTATCAATTTACATTCCCACCAACAGTGCAGGAAGGTTCCCTTTTCTCCACACCCTCTCCAGCATTTATTGTTTGTAGACTTTTTGATAGTGGCCATTCTGCGGTGATATCCATAGTTTTGATTTGCATTTCTCTAATAATGAGCAACGTTGAGCATCTTCATGTGTTTGTTAGCCATCCGTATGTCTTCTTTGGAGAAATGTCTGTTTAGATCTTTTTCCCACTTTTTGATTGGGTTGTTTGTTTTTCTGGTATTGAGTTGTATGAGCTGCTTGTATATTTTGGAAATTAGTCCTTTGTCAGTTGCTTCATTTGCTATTATTTTCTCCCATTCTGGAGAGTTGTCTTTTCACCCGGTTTATAGTTTCCTTTGCTGTGTATCTGCTTTTAAGTTTAACTAGGTCCCACTTGTTTACTTTTGTTTTTATTTCCATTATTCTAGGAGATGGGTCATAGAGGATCTTGCTTTGATTTATGTCATCAAGTATAACCATTGATTCTTATTGGCTTGGTCTAGAAAGTTTTTTGGGAGAAATGGCATGATGGGGGTGAGCCTTGGCAGATGAAGAGGATTGGCTAGGAGGAAAGGAGAATGGGGAAGGGAAATAGAGCTGACCAGGAGCCCAGCATGAGGACATGCCGATGTGTGAAAGTTCCAGGAACGTTCAGGGGAGCCCCATAGACTGGGGGCATGGCTCAGGGTAGGCGTGTGTGGTCCCAGGAGAGGTTGGGGGAGGATCTCAAATGCCAGTGTTGGGCTTTCCCTAAAGGCAACAGGGAGAGGCAGTGGGCTAGGGGTCAATCAGGAAGGATTTTCAAGGGCAGGGGTGGTCTCCTAAAGGAGAATTGGGACCGTGGACGTGATCCTGGGAAGCAGGGGAGGTCCCTGGGGTTCTTCAGGTAAGGGAGGAATGGTGGGGCTGCTGGGCAGGGAGAACCAGCGGGACTGGGTGCTGGAGGCATGAAGGGTGCCTGCTAACCTGGGGAAACCAGGCAGATGGGATGTCACTGACAGGACCGGGGGCAGGCCTGGGCACAGGGGTGGGAGGTGCACTCACGGGCATGTGGACAGGCTGTCGGGTGCCTAATTATTCTGAAGTCCTGCTCGCCTACCTAGAGTATTCTCGTTGGTAGTTAGGACTGCAGGCTGAGGAGTGTTCCTGAACCTTCAGTGAATGGGTAGGAGGTGAACATGCAGGAATGGGTAGGAGGTGAACATGTGGGAATGGGTAGGTCATCATGTGCTGTTGTTATTGTTTAGTTGCCAAGTTGTGTCTGACTCTGTGACCCCATGGACTGTAGCCCGCCAGGCTTCTCATGGAAGTCCATGAGAAATCCTTGGGATTTCGCCTGCAAGAATACTGGAGTGGATTGCCATTTCCTTCTCCGGGGGATCTTCCCAATGCAGGGATTGAACCCAGGTCTCC
Source organism: Bos grunniens (assembly GCF_055505025.1). Classification (NCBI taxonomy): domain Eukaryota; kingdom Metazoa; phylum Chordata; class Mammalia; order Artiodactyla; family Bovidae; genus Bos; species Bos grunniens. Next base: position 60,904,405 of record NC_141175.1, on the reverse strand, counting down.
TGCATTGCAGGCAGATTCTTTACCATCTGAATTTCCAGGGAAGCCCCCAAGGGCAGAAGAGGCCCCTCTAGAACAAACCCCTGGGCAGGCATGCAGGGAGAAGTGGATGGAGAGGCTGGACCAACAAGGAGGCATGGATGCCCTTTGAACTCTGCCCTCTGCTGGCTCCACAACCTTGAGGATGCATCCTCTCATGAAAAGCTGGTCAGGGGACGGCCAACAAGGGCTCTCTGCCTTCCTGGTGTCTCTCCATGGATCCTTGGAGGATGCGTGGAAGGGTTGAGGCAGACAGGAGGGAAATGACCTCAGAAAGCACAGGTGTGTGGGTTCTCTCCCTGGGGAGGAGCTCTGGGCCCTAGCACTGTTCCAGCTGGAAGTTGCCAAGCCAGACTGGCTGCTTCCTCTGTCCCCATGGGCCACTGTTGATAGACATGATCATCTCCAGCTGGCATGTAGAGGGCACTGGGAAGCCCATGGCTTTGTTGCTCTGGGCAGGCTTAAGTGTGAGCACCTCCAAGGGAACACTGACCTTTCTGGGGGCCCCAGGAAATGCCTTGCTCTTTTTGTCTCCCTTCTTCACTATATCAGAGCATATCTGTTCCTTTAGGTAACACAAGAGCCTTGATTTTCTGCCAGTTGTGCACCTGAATTGAATTCTGTGCTCATCAATCAATGATATATGAAGGCCAGTTAGTATTATAAGGAGTACTGCAGTTCTTTCTCCAAAAGAGTAACTGCCTGAAAGATTGAACTCAGCTGTATAGAAAGTGTCTACTCATTCACATAGTTTGTCATGATTTCTGACATGAGAATTTTCCACCTATACTATTTCATGTAACATTTTCCCCTGAGTGCACGCAGTTTGAAAAATCAATGTGAAGTAGGCATAATTTACTTTAGTGTGGTCCTTAGCAACAATATCTGTGAAATCATGACTTTTTACTGTATATTCAAATACATTCTTAACTATTAAAAATGTTTATTATGTATACCATATGCCTACTTAGGCAAATACAGCTTTAGATTGGTGGATTCATGGAGGAGATAATCTTTACGATGTGAAGTGAAGCGAAAGTTGCTCAGTCATGTCTCTTTGCAACCCCATGGACTATACAGTCCATGGAATTCCAGGCCTTTCTGGAGTGTAGCCTTTCTCTTTTCCAGGGGATCTTCCCAACCAGGGATCGAACCCAGGTCTCCTGCATTGCAGACGGATTCTTTACTAGCTGAGCCACAAGGGAAGCCCAAGAATACTGAAGTAAGTGGGTAGCCTATCCCTTCTCCAGCGGATCTTCCTGACCCAGGAACGATGTGGGAGAGGGGGAAAAGAAAAACTTTACCCTCTAAAGGGCCTTTCCAGGTGGCTCAGTGGTAAAGAATCTGCCTGCCAAGCAGGAGATGCCAGTTTGATCCCTGGGTCAGGAAAATCGCAGAGAAGGAAATGGCAACCCACTCCAGTATTCTTGCCAGGAAAATCCCATGCATAGAGGAGCCTGGTGGGCTATAGTCCACAGGGTCACGGAAGAGTCAGACATGACTTAGCGACTAAACAACAAGAACCCTCTAAGATGTTGTCACTGGTACCTGTGAATTATACTGACAGATGATTAACAGTAGAAAAAGTTTTATTGGCCTGCACATGAGAGTCAATCTAAGTAGCTGGCTTGTTAAAGGGTTGCAAAGAGTCAGACGTAACTGAGCGACTTTCACTTTTCACTTGTTAAAGGGTTAAAGGCTTATATACCTAAATTAGTAGAGGAAAGGGAGGAGGGAGAAAAAGGCTTCCAGGTGAAGAACAAATAGGTTTCTTTTCGTAAGACTGATGTGTTTTTAGAACACATGAAATGAGAAAATAGGATAGTGTTGGTCTTTATACTTATGACTGTTTTTTTCAGTATCCTTGTGGGCCATAAATCTCTCCTAGAGAAGGGAGGTGGGGTAGATTTTATTCAGTTCTTCCTTCTGGGAGTAGATCTGCCCTGCAGAAGGAATTTATGACAACCGTATTTCTTAACCAATAAGTTAAGCTCTGAGATGGTTTCTTAGTGTATCTGAAAGATCTCAAATGTCTTCATCTTAAACTCTGTATCAGTTCTGGGGCCCCAGGTAGGTCCCTACACCAGCATCAGAGAAGTCACCCTGCAGCCAGTTGAGAGGTGGTAACAATGAGGGGGTCCCATACAGATCCTCTCAGGCTCACCTCCATCCCACACAAGTCCCCCTCTGGCAACCAGAGGGGGTAAGGGGTGTTGGCAAAGAGACTCCCAGCCTTTAAAGTAAGCAGAGAAATTAAATATTTCTCTGTAATTTAATACAACAAATTTATTTTTACTGATGACAAACATCATATGTATTTGTTTTTGTTCCATTGCTAAGTTGTGTCCAACTTTGCAACCCCATGGACTGCAGCATGCCAGGCTTCCCTATCCTTTACCATCTCCTAGAGTTTGCTAGAACTCATGTTCATTGAGTCAGTGATGCCATCCAACCATCTCATCCTCTGTCGTCCCCTTCTCCTCCTGCCTTCAATCCTTCCCAGCATCAAGGTCTTTTCCAGTGAGTCGGTTCTTCGCATCAGGTGGCCAAAGTATTGGAGCTTCAGCTTCAGCATCAGTCCTTGCAATGAATATTCAGGGTTGATTTCCTTTAGGATTAACCGATTTGATCGCCTTGCTATCCAAGGGACTCTCAAGAGTCTTCTCCAGCACCACAGTTTTAAAGCATCAGCACTCAGCCTTCTTTTGGTTCAACTCTCACATCCATATATGACTACTGGAAATACCATAGCTTTGACTGTATTGTATTATTTTTTAATTTGAACCTACCACTCAGCATGTGGGATCTTAGCCCTCTGACCGGGGATCAAGCCCTCGCCCCCTGCATTAAAAAAAAGCACAGAGTCTTAACCACTGGACCACCAGGGAAGTCCATCCCTATTTGTTTTTAACAGCAGGTACACACACACACACACACACACACACACACACACACAACCATAAAGAGCTTAAAATCCTGTGTATTGTTACCACACAGAGATTGCCACTATCAACCAGTGTTTTGGTATTTCATTGCCTCAGTTCAGTTCAGTCGCTCAGTCATGTCCGACTCTTTGCAACCCCATGAATCACAGCACGCCAGGCCTCCCTGTCCATCACCAACTCCCGGAGTTCACTCAGACTCATGTCCATCGAGTCAGTGATGCCATTCAGCCATCTCATCCTCTGTCGTCTCCTTCTCCTCCTGCCCCCAATCCCTCCCAGCATCAGAGTCTTTTCCAATGAGTCAACTCTTCGCATGAGGTGGCCAAAGTACTGGAGTTTCAGCTTTAGCATCATTCCTTCCAAAGAAATCCCAGGGCTGATGATCTCCTTCAGAATGGACTGGTTGGATCTCCTTGCAGTCCAAGGGACTCTCAAGAGTCTTCTCCAACACCACAGTTCAAAAGCATCAATTCTTCGGCGCTCAGCTTTCTTCACAGTCCAACTCTCACATCCATACATGACCACTGGAAAAACCATAGCCTTGACTAGACAGACCTTTGTTGGCAAAGTAATGTCTCTGCTTTTCAATATGCTATCTAGGTTGGTCATAACTTTTCTTCCAAAGAGTAAGCATCTTTTAATTTCATGGCTGCAGTCACCATCTGCAGTGATTTTGGAGCCCAAAAAATAAAGTCTGACACTGTTTCCACTGTTTCCCCATCTATTTGCCATGAAGTGATGGGACCAGATGCCATGATCTTAGTTTTCTGAATGTTGAGCTTTAAGCCAACTTTTTCACTCTCCACTTTCACTTTCATCAAGAGGCTTTTTAGTTCCTCTTCACTTTCTGCAATTTCATTGCCTAGGTACGTACATTTTTAAAAAATGAGACTGTGCCAAATATATAATCAAGTTCCTTACTTAATAATATGCCGTGAGAATCTTTCCACTTCATGAAATACTCTTCAAAAGCAAGATAGTTAAAGGTGCCGGGTTTCACTCTATGGCTGTCCCATAATTTATCTGTTTCCTGATTATGGATGTTGAAGTTGTGAGCATTTTTGCTTTTATAGTATCTTGTTCGGTCACTAAGTTGTTTCGGACTCGTTGTGACCCCTTGGGGCTGTAGCCCACTAGGCTCCTCTGTTCATGGGATTTTCCAGGCAAGAATACTGAAGTGGATTGCTGTTTCCTTCTCCAGGAGATCTTCCCAGATCAGGGATTGAACCTGCGTCTCCTGCATTGGCAGGCGGATTATTTACCACTGAGTCTATCTTAACGCATATGTATTTAGACAGATGTTTGTAAGCATTGTCTGGGTACCAAGGGGGCTTGAGGACAGAGGTGAGTACCTGTGGACCCCTACTTTCTGGTTACCTAAATGTACCTGTGACAAGTGGCTACATGGAAAATGCTAATCTGAAAGCATGGGGCAGCTCTAGGAGAGAGCAGCTGAGGCTAGACTCTCGTGGAAGAAAAGGTCCAGGGATTGGTGGCCTGGCCACCTGTCCCCAGGCCAGAAAAGGACACCTCACAAAGTTACTGTACCCAGCACTTGATTGGGCAACCAAGTACAGGAGACAGAAGCTTGTCACTCATTTTTGTAATAATCACTTCCTGCCCTTCCCTAGGAAATCAAGGTCAGCCTTGGCGTCCACATGTGTAGGGTGGTTTTTGATGGTGTTACCACTGGCCTCTGCCCCCTGTCTTGCCCTGCTCAGGGATACCTCTCTCTCCAAAGTCTGACCACAGGTGTTAGGGAGGCACCCCAGGAACCCCATCCCTAGACCCTGTCATGGACTTGGTCCCTAGAAGCCCTCTACCTGGATCTCCCTCCCAGCTCTCTGCTCTGATTCCCAGGGACCCCACAGTCCACTTGGCCAATGTGCCGTCATCATCTAAGCTGTCAGAGGATTGTTTAGGAAGACAGGCATCCCCCTGTCTGTCTCCCCAAGGGCCCAGGCTTGTGAAGGCCTGAGGGCTAGGAGGCAAAGGCCATTTTCTGGAGGAAGGAACATGTGGCTGCCTCAATCCCAGGCCTCCTTGAAGAACAAAATCTCTACAGAGACAACAGGGACATGTGGCCCAAATGAGGTGCCTCTGGCTTCAGCTCTCCCTCTGCCTGGTAGCTAGTACCCGCAGAAGGATGGCAGTGAGCTCCATCAGCATCAGAGTTTTCCTAAGGTCTGCTTTGTTAAAAATGAATTCATGGCTTCCCTGGTGGCTCAGTGGTAAAGAATCCACCTGCCAATGCAGGAGACACGGGTTTGATCTTTGATCCAGGAAGATCCCACATGCCACGGAGCAACTAAGCCTGTGTGCCTTGACTACTGAGTCTGTGCTGTAGAGCCTGTGCTCTGCAACAAAAGAAGCCACTGCAATGAGAAGCCTGCCCATTCTAGCCTGCAACTAGAAAGTAGGCCCCACTCATGGCAACTAGAGAAAGCCCGTGCAGCAGCGAAGACCCAGTGCAGCCAAAAACAAACAAGTAAAATTATTTTTTTAAAAGGTAAGTTTTCAAACTGGGCTGTCCGTGGCCCTACATGCTTGGAAAGAAGACTCGGTCCTTCATATGAGTGGTGTGTGGATGGCAGTGGGGTATAGCAGGAAGTGAATTTGGTTTGGCAGTCCTGGGCTCAAGTTCAGCCAGAATGGCTACTCTGACCCTCGGTCTCCTCATCTGTTCTGTGGCATGGGGCTCATGACACCCCACCCCTACCCTAGACTCTAGATTTTGGAGATACTGGTTATAAAGGGCCCGATGAATGTCAGCACCTAGGGTCCCTCTGTGAAATGTTGTCAGAAGTCAGGTGTCCATCCCCTCTGTCCTCTCACGTTCTGCCTCTCAGGAGTGTGGGCTGCGTGCTGAAAGCCCCAAAGCTCCTCTCCTGGAAGGTGGGCTCCACTCCCCAACCTGCGCTCGGTCTGTGAGACACTGCCTCCCCACCTGCACCCAGCAGCTTCCTCTGCGGGCAAACAGGAAGCCACTCACATTGGGGGAGGCAGGAAGGGGCTGTCTGCCTCTGGGCTGTGGTCAGGTCAGCAGATTGCGCATCTTCTGGGCCCAGGGGAGGGGGACAGTGGGCTGGGACCCCCAGAAGGGGGAGGGGGCATAAAAGATCAAAGTCCATCTCTGGCAGGGCTGTGGGGGCAGGAGCCAGTTTGCTTTCCCCTTCTCACCCTGAGCCACACACCCTGTGAGCAGAAGGCCCTCCTTGGCTGTCCAGCTCTGTTCTTTGCATCTTGGGAAGGAGGTGAAAGTTCTAGGAGATGGAACAGAGCTGATGGGTGCAGGAGTCTCTTCTTGGAGTTTGCTCTAAGCAGGAACCACCCCCTGGCCACATCCCAGAGCCCCACCAAACACACACACCAAACACATACAAGACCTGCTGGGAGGAGAGAGGCAGACCCCATTTCCCACAGTGTCGCTTTGATGTGATCGAGGGATGAGGATGAGCAGCTTTGACTCCTTCATTCATCAGAAGGCCTTGGAGCAGTTATGAGCCTGGCCCCCACCAGTTGGGTGGTGATAGAGGCAAGTGGACCAGTGCTCGCCCATGAGAAGTTCACAGTCAGGGGGATGGGTGGAGATTCAGAAATACACAGAGGAGGCTGATCCCTGGCACCTGGCTTGACCAACGGCATCTCAGCCCAGCATGCTAAGGGGCCCTGGGATGGGGCAGAGCTGGGACTGGAGGGGGCGGATCCCGGTCCTTGGCTTCTGATCAGTCCTCACCTCTTGGTCTCCCCCATCATGTCTTCACCCCCACCCGCAGCTTGTCTGTAACCTCCTTGTGGGCCTCATTCAATGGTCACTTTGCTCCTTATCGTCCTCCGCTTTCTAGCAGCGTTTGACACAGCCGACCACTTCCTCCTTCTGAAGTTGTCTTTCTCCTCTCTTGTCTTTGGTAACAACACGCTCTCATTCTCACCTCCCTGACAGCCTCTGCTCGCTCTCCTCTGCAGGCGTCTCCTGGGGAGGCTCTGCCGGCCCCTAGTGTGGGTGCCTTCCTGCTGGTCACACTCGAGCTCCTTTCTGCACCCCAGCCCCTCCCATCCACTCTAGGTACTAGCCACTCCTGCTTGAGTAGCTCACAGATATCTCAAACCTAATATTTAAAGATTGAAACCCTTGATTTTCTCCCCTGAGCCTCATCTCCCCAGTTCTTTCCCATTTCCACAAATATTACCACCCCTCGAAGTTGCTCAAGCCAGAACTCTAAAAGTCACCCTTGACTTCTGCCTCTCACCACTTTAGTGGCAGATTCTACCAGGCATCCCTGATATAGGTCCCACATCCTCTGTCTTCCTTCTATGCCATTTCTGACCCCCTTCCAAGCCACCATCCCGCCTCCCCTGGACTGTCACAGAGCCCTTCCCTGACCTCACTGAGCACTTCCACTGTCTCTTTTCCATGCAGCGCCAGGCAATCTGAAAAATAAATACACCTGTCACTTCCTTACTTTACCTCTGGGGACCCTGTGGGATCCAGCCCATCCACTTCTCCCGCCCTCCCACACTGTCTGGCTGTCACTCCTGGAGACCTTTCCAGTCTCGGTAAGAAACTAGACATGCAGTTTCATCTTCCTAAAATGCCCACCCCACGCTCTCTCTTCACATCCTGGCTCCTCTTCATGGGGATATGATGCCCCTGGTCTCCCCTCGTAGTGAGCCCCCCACCCCCAATCACTTTCTTCTCTCCCCACCTGTTCCCCTGCCAGCACTCCTCACAGTTTATAATCACATGTTGATTACTTCTTGTTTATTTTCTGTCACTAGATTGGAAACTCCTGAGGACAGAAGTCCTGTGTTTTGTTTTGTTTTTAATATTTATTGATTTGGCTCTGCCAGGTCTTAGTTGTAGCACATGGGATCTTTTGAATTCTTAGTTGTGGCATGTGGGATCTAGTTCCCTGACCAGGGATGAACCCAGGCCACTTAATTGGGAGCGTGGAGTTTTAGCCACTGGACCACCAGGGAAACACTGGGGATCCTGTGTTTTATTCCTGACTGTCAGTGGCTTCTCACATTGAGACAGCATGGAGTCAGCGCCGGCCATGTTCCAGACACCTTGTGAGGCTGGAGACCTGAGGGTTGGCATTAGGATTGGCCTGAGGGAGGGTTGGCATTTAGGCCAAGGTGACTTGAGTTTCTGTCACCTGGCTGGGAATAAGAATCCCCCATACAGTAGAGAAGCAGCTTAGAAGAGGTAAGGAACCAGGTTTGCATTGCACTGTGCTTGAAATAAGCCTGCATCTAGCATTGCAGCCCCAGAAACGGAACAGTGGAGGGTCCCCCCATCGAGATGTGTTTGGATATGTCAGTGTTATAACACCACAGCTGATGAACTCTTATGGAAAGAGTATTCCCTTCTTCTGCCTCCCCCTTTAATGATGACCTGGAGGCCCAAGTTTGAATTGAGATCCTCAGCCATCACTGTATATGGCAGCAGAGCCTACCCCCGGCCTTTGTCCCCTTCCTTCTCTCTTCCCTGTCCTGGCTTGGGACGTGACCTGCCCTCAGGCCCAGGCCATGTTCACCTCTTGACTGTCTCTCCCCTTCCCTCCAGGTCTTGGACTACACAGAGCCGTGATGCAATGTCCACAGACAGGGTAGAGACCCTGTGAGTCCAGGAAGCAGAGAATCCTAGATTCCAGGGTGCCCAGGGTGTGATGCAGAAAGGCCAGGTAGGCACGTCCCTATGGACTCCTTGCTCTGTGTGTGTGTGTGTGTGGTGTGTGTTTGGGGATGTAGCTGGAGCCACGCCCTCTGTATTGTGGGCCAGGCTGGCCCAGGTCTGAAGCCTTTGATTGTGGGTCTTTTTTTAAAGAAATTAATTAACTACTTTATTTTTGGCTGCAGTGGGTATTGTTGCTTCCCGAGGGTTTTCTCTAGTTGTGACTAGTGAGGAGCACCAGCTCGAGGAACGTGGGCTCAGTAGTTCTGGTGCACAGGCTTAAGGCACGTAGCTCCAAGGCATGTAGGATCTTCCCTAATCAAGGATCGAACCTGCATCTCCTGCATTGGCAGGCAGATCCTTTACCATTGAGCCAGCCACCTGGGAAGCCCCTTGGAAAGACCTAGCCACACATAAATCGAGGGAAGAAGAAAAGTTGGCAGCCCCAGGGCCCTCCTGAGTCCCACTGAGTGCCGCTCAAGGAACCAAGAGCTGGGCAGAGATGAGAACCTGGTGACAGACCCGCAGGGAGGAGGGTGGGGCGTGCTTGCAGCCCAGGGCGCTGCGTCTTCCTCTTTTTCTCTCCCAGGCCCTGATTCTGGGCTGTGCAGAGGGTGGGGGTCCCCAGGAGCAGGGGGCTGGCGGCCAGAGGCACTGAGCCTGGGAGAAGGGGCTCTCACATTGGGGCAGGAAGTGTGAGATGCAGAGCAGCAGGGGAGCCCTGGAGGCCTGAGGTGGGTAGGGAGGGTGAGTGTGGTGAGGGGAGCGGAAGTCGGAAGCGGCAGCGGCCACGTTTGCCGTTCACAGGGCGGGTGGGCCGGGCGGCAGGATCGCAACGGGGGAGCCAGGCCCACGCATCCCTTCTCGGTCCTCTGGAGGTGAGCAAGGTGGGCCTGCGTGGGGTGGGGGCAGAGGGTGCAGGGAGTCATGTGCAGACCCTAGTGGGGCAGGTGGGCAGGATGGAGGGCCCTGAAGGCCTGTGCATCTGCCGTGAGCCCGGCCCTGGGCCACAGCCCCATCCTTCTCCTTCCTCCTGTCCATCAACCAGCGGCCTCCCAATCTAGCCCTTTCCCTGAATCCTGCCGTGGCTCCCACTTACCCCAGCCTCCCAGGGAGTCCCTTCTGAATCTTCTGTGAGCCTCCCTGGATTCCTGGTGACTGGTGCCCAGTGGGGGTTAATGAGGCCAGAGGCCCCAAATGAGGCTTGACCCCCCTCCACCCAGACCCTGGAGAGAAGGAAGCCATTCGGGCCGGGCTTTGGGGTGGGGGCAGCTTTGGGTGTGGTCATTGTAGGAGCTCAGACTTGGGTCTCCCAGCCCTGCCTTGCCTTCAGGCCCCCGCAGCAAGGCTGGGTTAGGGGGAGGTGGCCCAACTTGCTGGCTTGCCCCGGCAGCACGAATTTAGGCTTATCGCCCTGATGGTTGACAGGAACAAGGTCACTCTCAATGGCGTCCCTGTTTGGGACAATATCAAGCTTCCTAGTTCTTGTCCTCAGCCACTGTCCCCTTATTCCAGGGCCTGAGATCCTACAGGCAGAGTCATTCTTCTCTGCTAAAAGCCTGGGAAGGGTGACCCGTCATCAGCTGATAATAAACACCCCAGAGGACTCAGCCAGGAGGCCTGTCTCCCGGGCTTTAGGACATCACAGGGCTCCTTGCTCTACAGATAAGGAACCACCCAGCCTATGATTAGAATCTGGGCTCAGGGCTTTTTGTTTTGGGAGGGGGAGATCCAGGATGGCATGAGGGGAGGCCCAGGCTGGCCCTGAGGCTTTGTTGTCCTCCTGTGGGCAGTAGCTACCCTTTGGCCCTCTGCCCCCTCATCTCCTCTGCCCCTGGCTCATCCTTTCTGCCCACCACTCTCTCTTCTTCTCTGTCCTTTCCATTCTCCCTCCATGCCTGCTTCTCAGCTGACCCATCTCAGGGTTCTCAGCACCAGTGGCGTGTGTGTGTGTGTGTGTGTTTCACTGTCTCTCTCGCTCTCTCTGCACATTTGCATGAAGCTGCCTTCCATGTGGGCAGGATGTGGGGTGGCCCCTTATCATATGTCATGTACCTCGGGTGCCCTGGCCCCAGGTTTAGGAAGGGGTGTCTGTCCTGTGACCTCAGCCCGGGGACAGCGTGAGGGGGAAGGGAGGGTAACTGCCCTCAGAGCAATACCCTTAACCTGGCTGCCACTCAGGGCTGCTGAAGGACAGGGCAGATCACCTCTTAAATCCCAGAATGGGCCAGAAGACTTTGGTTTTTGCATAGGAAGGGAACGTTGCCAGGACAAAAGGAGGCAGCTTTCTGAGTTGGAAGCTTAAAGTCCAGACAGGACATCCAGGAACTGACTCCTCGGGTACAGAGGGAGCTGGGGCCAAGCCTGTGCTCTCATGGAGGGCCTTTTGTTTGCTTGTTTTCATGTATTTTTTTCTTCTCCAAATGGACCTGCAAAGCAGCCAGGTTAAGGGACCTGCAAAGCAGCCAGGTTAATCCAAGCTGGACATGGTATTTCTGAGCACCTCCCAAGGGCAGCAGGCTCAGCGTTGGCACTCAGACCCCCTCCCATTTTCTGTCTTTCTTTTTTAAAAAGATTTTATTTATTTGTTTATTCATTTAATTATTTTGGGCTGCACTGGGTCTTCGTTGCTCCACAGGCTTTCTCTGGTTGCAATGAGTGAGGGCCACTCTTCGTTGCAGGCTTCTCATTGTCGTGGCTTCTCTTGTTGCAGAGCACAGGCTCAAGAGTGTGTGGAGCGTGGGCTCAAGAGTTGCAGAGCGTGGGCTCAGTAGTTACGACTCTCAGGCTCTGGAGCACAGGCTCAGTAGTTGTGGTGCACGGGCTTAGTTGCTCTGTGGCACGTGGGATCTTCTGGGACCAGGGGACAAACCGGTGTCCCCTGCATTGCACGGTGGATTGTTATCCCCTGGGCCACCGGGGAAGCCCCTGCTCCCATTTTCTAGCAAACTTCCTGAGAAAACTTATCCGTCTTATTTCCTTCTTTCATAGGCAAGGAGCCAGGTGAAGTTTTGGACCAGAGTTATGTGGCTGGTCAGTAGTAGTTAGGATTTGAGACTAGGCTGTGAGCCTCCAGGTTATGGCGAGTAGGGGCTGAATGTGTGACACTCGTGCTGTCCCCTGTCCCCCTTGGACAGGCTCTCCCCTGGCCTCCCGTGGCCTTCAGCACCTCAGGGCACAGGCTCTGTGCCCAAGCAGGGGGTGAAAAGAGAACCCACTCTCAATAGGATGATCCAGGTGACATCTGGGCTCCTTCCTTCCCCAAGATGGAAAAAACCTTGCCTTGAAGCTGGGGGGAGAGGTTAGGTGAGAGTAGAAGGGACTTATGACCCCTTGGTCCCCCAGCTTCGGGTTCTGTGTCCTTTACCTCCAATCAGCTAATACAGGCTCAGCCCCAGCAGTGGTCACTCCGCTCTGGACAGGAGCCCTGCGGGCCGCCCAGTAGAGCACCCTTTCTCTCCCATCCCTCCCCCATTCTCCGCTCCCTCCCCAATCCTTCCCCTCACTGGCTTCTGGACTCAGAGCATTTTCTTGGATTCCAAAGAGCCACCCCACTTCTCCCAGAAGTTTTCCTTAAGCTTCCTGACCCATCATGGTGCTTAGAGACATGAAGGGCCGCTCCTTTCAAAGGTGACGGAACCCAGCTAAGAGACCCGTGTTGGATACTTTCTCCCTCCTTTGTTCTGATTAAGATACCTGAGCCATTTTAAAAGAGGTAACACTAAATACAAAGGGTGGGGGCGGGAATAAACCAAGAAAATTCTAGATGCATGAGACCTGGGCTCTGCTCCCCAGTTCCTGGCCCACTTCTGCCTAAGAGGTGCCATCTTACCTCCAGGAAACAGAGACTGGTCTCCACCTTTGACCCTTGACTCTCTATCCCTGCTCGGTCAGGTTGCTCTCTCCCAGGTGATTGGTGGGACTGCCATGTTGGTCATAAGAAGTGACCTCACCCCTCAGGTCATTCTGTCCCTTCATTCAGTGAGAAGCAATAGAAGGTGGGGGGGTGCTGTGGGTGGGGAGAGGGAAAGAGAGTGGGAGAGAGAGACAGAGACTCAGTCAACTTACATTTCTAGTGAGGATCATAGACAAGGTGGTTGAATGGGTCCTGAACTTTCTTCCTTTCAGTCCAGCTTCCTCCTCAGAGCCAGGACCCAGATGGACGTTTTGGCTGCTGGACTGGCCTGGTGGGAACCACTTCTGGGAAAGCTCTGCCCTTAGGGCGCTGGGCTTCCTGGGAGTAAGGTGTGATTCACTCATGGCCAGACTTGCCCTTAGGGGAACGTCGTCGTGTCATAATGATGCTAAATCTTCTCCAAGCCTCAGTCTCCTCAGTCCTGTAGTGTGGTTGTGAGGAGGGAGCTTTCTGAGGATCCATCCACCTACCCATCCATTCATCCATCCCTCCTTCCACCCCTCTATCCATTCATCCATTCGTCCATCCATCCTTCTATTCATCCATTCATCCCTCCATCTATCCATCCATCCATCATCCCTCCCTCCCTCCCTCCATCCATCTCTCCATCTTTCCTCTTATTTTCACAAACATGTCTGGAGTGTCACTTCTGAGTCAGGCAGGCCCTGCCCTGGACAGTGGGGGAAACAGGTGAATTCAGGTGACTCCACTTCAGAAGAAATTCATGCTTTGTTCAATCCATGAATACCCAAAGGAATTGATTTATGGATGGAAAGAAAATGCTGCTAAAGGGAGCCGCAGACCTGGATCAGACCCCAGCTTGCCCACCCACCAGCTGAGCTACCCAGGCACATTTCTGAAGCTCTCTGAGCCTTGTTTCCTTATGAGTAGGAGGGCAATGTCACCACTTGCCTCACCCATGGGGTGACTGGCAGGCCTGAGGTCTGAGCTGCAAAGCACAAGCTAGTTGAGTGACACCCTACTGAGATGGGCGCGCTCGACATGAGTTGAGCTGCCAGATATAATAGAGTCCAGAGCTACATTTAAATTTCAGAGAAGTGAGTCAATTTTCAGTGTAAATATGTTCCCAATATTGGGCATCTTCTGTTGTGTATTTGCTAAATGTGGCAACTCTGCCTAGAGGTTGTGTGCACCCATGTGGACCTGTCTGCCTGGAACCAGGACACCTGCCACCAGGCTCTGTAACCTCAGGTGTCTCATGAGTGATCCTGACCTTCTCCAGTCCACACTCACCCTCAGTTTTCTAACCGCTGGAACTAGAGGATAACACTGTGCCCCCTCACACTTGGCAGCTGGAGCGGGTATACACAGTTCAATTCAGTTCAGCCACTCAGTCATGTCCTACTCTTTGCAACCCCACGGACAGCAGCACGCCAGGCCTCCCTTTTCATCACCAACTCCCGGAGTTTACTCAAACTCATGTTCATTGAGTCAGTGATGCCATCCAACCATATCATCCTCTCTTCCCCTTCTCCCGCCTTCAATATTTCCCAGCATCAGGGTCTTTTCAAATGAGTCAGCTCTTTGCATCAGGTGGCCAAAGTATTGGAGTTTCAGCTTCAGCATCAGTCCTTCCAATGAATATTCAGGGTTGATTTCCTTTAGGATTGACTGATTTGATCTCCTTGCAGTCCAAGGGACTCTCAAGAGTCTTCTCCAGCACCACAGTTCGAAGGCATCAATTCTTTGGTGCTCAGCCTATTTTCTTGTCCAGCTCTCACATCCATAAATGACTACTGGAAAAACTACAGCTTTGACTAGATGGACCTTTGTTGGCAAAGTAATGTCTCTGCTTTTTTAATATGTTGTCTAGGTTGGTCATGACTTTCCTTCCAAGGAGTAAGCGTCTTTTAATTTCATGGCTGCACTCACCATCTGCAGTGATTTTGGAGCCCAAAAAAATAAAGTCTGTCACTTTTTCCACTGTTTCCCCATCTATTTGCCATGAAGTGATGGGACCAGATGCCACGATCTTAGTTTTCTGAATGTTGAGTTTTAAGCCAACTTTTCCCTCTCCTCTTTCACTTTCATCAAGAGGCTCACACAGTTTGTCACTAAAGTGATTAGGGGTAGCATTTCCGTAGGAGATAGTGATAGCAAAAAACACAAAGTACCTCCTTCTGGGGAGGGGAGGCAAGTGAGAACCAGGTGGGTTGACACGCTAGAAATTACACAATGGAGTAAATGCTGTGAAATACGAGAGAGAAGGGGGTGGTGTGCAGGCATACCTCTTTCCCCACCATGTGCTGGATCTGTCTGTCTGCCCCCACACCCCACCCCACCTCCTTCAGGCCCTTCAGTCCCCTCAGGCCCCAGCTATCTGTTCCCTTTGGTCTCTGGAAAGCTGCTACAACTTCTCTGATTTTTCTTTCCCTTTGAATCCATGGAGGAAGACCCCATTTCTTCTGGGAAGGCCAAGCCAATCCTCATTTATGTCTAGCATGGTCATTAACATTTACCTGTATGTCTTCTTTGCTTCATATACAAGTTTATTTATAAGGGCTTCCCTGGTGGCTCAGTGGTAAAGAATCCACCTGCAAATGCAAGAGACACCAAGATGCAAGTTCGATCCTTGGGTCAGGAAGATCTCCTGGAGTAGGAAATGGCAACACATTCCAGTATTCTTGCCTGGGAAATGCCATGGACAGAGGAGCCTGGTGGGTTACAGTCCACAGGCTTGCAAAGAGTAGGATACAACTGAGTGACTGAGCACTTTGGCAAAGAGGGACGTGTGGAACCCCTGTCTTATTAAAAATTGCAGGGCACACTTTCCTCCGACCCCCTGCCCATAATTTCCCATTCCCATTATTGTCATTTTAACTTGGCTGTCAAGCAATTCACTAACAAGAGGAGAGGAGTTGAAGTCATTTAGGCAGAATGCTGTGGTACCCACAGGGATGTGCTCCTAAGGAAGACAAACACGTCAGATAAAATGTGTGGAGGAGTGAGGACTGGAGAGGGGGCATCTCAGGAGGGGAGCCTGCTGGACACAAACAGACCAGGTCTTGGCAGGGAGGGATGGTCAAGGGGTGTGGGAAGGGAGCTAGGGGTGCCCCGAGTTCAGGTGTCTGTGACGGGGGTGCTTCCCTGCACCTCTGCTCTCTGTCTCATAAATGGAGCTATTTCCTGAGTTTCCCATACCGTAGGAGTTGTTTCCCTGGTGGCTCAGACAGTAAAGAATTTCCCTGCAATGCAGGAGACCCAGGTTCGATCCCTGGGTCAGGAAGATCCCCTGGAGAAGGGAATGGCTATCCACTCCAATATTCTTGCCTGGAGAATTCCATGGATAGAAGGGCCTAGTGGGCTACAGTCCATGGAGCCATGGGGTTGCAGAGAGTCAGACATGACTGAGCAACTAACAGTCTCAAGGGCTGTTTCCTTGAGAAGCCTGCCGAGTGTGTGTGTGTGCATTGCAGGGGGGTGGTGTCTGACCTCTTTATTTATACTTGGTCATTCTCCAGGAAGGCCTGGGGAGGGGGGTTTGGCTCCAGAGGGGTTACCCAAATATAGATGGTGGGTCCTGACCTCACTTGTTCTCTCCCCCTTGGAGATAGGATCATAGCAGGGGTCTCACCCAGAGAGGGGAAGAGTTGAAAATGGACAGCTGCTTGTGGGGAGCCAGGGATTGCCCCTGAGGCCAGCCGAGGACTTAAGAGTGAACCGTATGAGTCCTCAGCCTTTAACCTGGGGAAGGTACGGGGTGGAGAGGAAGATGCTCAAATGATGACTGAAAGTGAAAATGTTAATCGCTCAGTCATGTCTGACTCTTTGTGACCCTATGAGCTGTAGCCCTCCAGGCTCTTCTGTCCATAAGATTCTCCAGGGAAGAATACTGGAGTGGGTTGCCATTCCCTTCTCCAGGGGATCTTCCCTACCCAGGAATCAAACCTGGGTCTCCTGAACTGCAGGCAGATTCTTTATCATCTGAACCACCAGGAAAGTCCCAGATGATGACTGAGGCTGAGCTAAAAGAGTTGGAGACCCATAGGAAGAGCAGATTTCAAATTGATTGGATTGAGAGCATCCAATACAAGACTGAAAGTAAGAAGTGGCCTCAGCTCTTGGGAAGTTCCAGTCTACTGGGGAGGCCAGCTGAGAACTCAGTGGTAAATCGGCCCTTCCTTGGGCCTAAAGCTTCAGAGTCCCGAGGCCACAGATCGGCAATTACAGATTCTTGCTGTGCTCACAGTGAGGGATGTGAGGGTTGGGACAGAGGGAAAAGTAAAAACCCAGAAAAGGATTCTGGTTTTGAGAGACTTTTTGGAGGATGCTGTCAAGGGGAATAAGAAACTGAAATTCACGCTGGTCCTGTCTCATTTTTCTCTGGCACCTCCTGAAAGAAGGAACAGTACCCAGTTGTGCTGTCTTGGTGACCTTAAACAATAGGACCCCACCCAGCCTTGGTTCCCTGTCTCTGAAACTTCCCCCTTATTGAGTGTCTTCTTGAGTGTCTTCTGGTGGACAGTGAAGTAGGTGGACAGTGGGTACTGGGAAATCAAAAACCAGCTTAATGTATACACAGTCCTCCAAGTAGACATATATTAGTGAGGAAAGTAAGGCAAAGGGAAAATGAAAGATGTGGTGTGGTCTGGGCTGCATTTATTGTTCTATTTTTATTTATTTGACTGCACCAAGAAATAGTTGCAGCAAGTGGGAGCTTTAGTTGCAGCTTGTGAACTCTTAGGTGCAGCAAGTGGGATATGGTTCCCTGACCAGGCATTGAACCCAGGCCCCCTGCATTGGGAGCACGGAGTCTTAGCCACTGGACCACCAGGGAAGTCCCCTGGGGTGCATTTAATCCTGGAAATGGATGCATAGGGCCTGCAGATTTAACCTATACTTCCTGAGGGCCAGTACTGGGAGGGAAACGGGTCCAGTTACGAGTTTCACAGTGTCCACAGGTTCAGAACAGGACAGTTGTTCTGAAGCAGTAGCTGCTGCTAAGTCGCTTCAGTTGTGTCCAACTCTGTGCAACCCCATAGATGGCAGCCCACCAGGCTCCCCCATCCCTGGGATTCTCCAGGCAAGAACACTGGAGTGGGTTGCCATTTCCTTCTCCAATGCACGAAAGTGAAAAGTGAAAGTGAAGTCGCTCAGTCGTGTCCGACTCTTCGCGACCCCATGGACTGCAGCCCACCAGGGTCTCCTGAACTGCAGGCAGTACTGGAGTGGGCTGCCATCGCCTTCTCCTCTGAAGCAGTAGAGCCACTCCCAAAAGCTGTGTACCTGGAGTCCACATGCAGGGGATGGAGATATGTCTTCTAGAAAATTCCCTGTGAAAATCCTGGGCTGCATCCCATTAGGCCCCATCCAGAGTGCCAGTGTAGCTGATGCACTGAGCAGCTCTGAACAGATGTGGTAGAGCCCCAGGGGAACATGGCTGGACATCCCCAGCTTTCTCCACCCACACCCCCCCAAGTCACCAAGAAGGCAGTGGTCTCCTCCCCATGCGGCCTGGGTCTTCCCTGTGGGCTGAAGCCCACCCCGCCTCCCTGCAGGAGCCCAGGCTGAGCTTAGTTGGTGCTCCTCTTCCTGGTTCCACCTAGGCCAGACTGCATGGCTGTAACTGAGAATTGGCTGGTTCATTGTTGCAAGGATGCAGGCCCCGAAGGATGGAGCCTCGGGAAGTGGAAACAAGACTGGCCATGGCCTTTCTTCCCTGGCTGCCTGCTTCTCTCTTGTCTGTTTCATTCCTTTCACCTCTAGTCCTTGACTGTTTGGTTCCCACATACATTGGTTTCCGTGTCTTTTTTTTTTTTTTTTTTTGGTTTGCCTCTGCTTTCCTGCTAATTTGAGACATTTATGACTTTTGTTCTTGCTACCAACATTGTCAGCCTCAACATTCTCCAATCCATGTACCCCAAAGAAGATTCTGCTGTGCTCGGTTCACCTTTTTCAGCTCAGCCATGGGAGCCACCTTCAGCCAACAGCTGAGTGTCTTTGGGGCAGGTGCCCCCATGGGTACAGGCAGTTGAGATCATGGGTCAGACAGCGTGTATGGTACACTCCTCACCCCTGCCTCCGTGTCGAGGGCAGTGGCCCTTGGCCTGGGCTGTAGATGTGGCAGGCACTCAAAACCATATGTAACTTGCCACTTGTGTGCTTCCAGGGGCTGACAGCCCAGTGCTAACCTGAGTTTGCTTTGGGAACTTCCAGGGTACATGTGGGGTCCTGGTCGCCCCTCTGGCCAGCGCTCTCTCTAATCCACACAATGGGCTTGTGAAGGCGGATGTTCCTGAAGGCTCTAACGCAGCTTACGCTCATTGGATAATGGGCGACGACGGACTCTGTGGCCACCCCAGACCCGTGGAAACCCTCGACATCTGTTTGGGAGACAACCTGCAACCCCACTCGGAAACCCACCTAGGGGAGACCTGTGGCCACCCTGAGCCTCTCGAACCTCACGGGGAGCAGACGTGGGCCTCTGACCCTCCTGATGCTGTGAGGCCTGATGTTTGTCCCCAGGGCTCCAGCCCAGAGCCCATGCACCTGGGGAGCGGCTCTTCCCAGGAACGGGCAGGACAGAAAACCACCTCCCCCGGGTCTCCCAGGGACAACCAGCCTCTGGGGAGCCCAGGGCAGAGCCAGAGCACATCCACGCAGGTGGTGTTCTGGGCAGGGATCCTGCAGGCCCAGATGTGCGTGCTAGACCTGGAGGAGGAGCTGGAGAAGACAGAAGGGCTCAGAGCTGAGTTGAGATGCTGCATTCCCACGGCACCTGCCGACCTCCCCACTTTTCCCTCCAGCCCAGTTGGCCCCCAGAACTCGGGCCTCCTCCCCAGCCCACCCCCGGATGCAAATGAGGCCTCGGAGGACGATAGCAGTGGGCCAGAAGGGGAGCCCCAGAAGCCAGCATGGCCGAGGGAGGGCACGCTGGACTTGTCTCCTGAGTGGAGTGCCGAGGAGGAAAGCATCTTCTTTGACAACCCGCTTTTCCTGGAGAGCCCTTGCTCGGACACTAGTGCATCTGAAACGCACTTTTCCTGGGGCTTCTCGGACTCCTATGTAGATGTGAGGACTGGGTCCCAGAGCCCACAGACCCTGGAGCCTCCACCCTCAGAAGGCAGAGTGCCCTGGGAGCTGGGCGGTGAGCCGGATTTGGGGGAGAGCACAGCAGAGTCCAGCGGGCACACCACCCCTCCATTCCCTGTGCCCACCTACAGGCCACACTCTTTCTCCTGGGTCATGGTGGACACCCCCGAGGGGGCTCCCGCAGCACCTTCCAGCCAGGAGGAGACCGAGGTAAACTGAGCCCTGAGAACCCACCCTTGGGCTGTGCTTGGGGACATGGACAGAAGGAAGGACCTTCCTCTGCCATCACTGGGCCCAGAACTCTCTTCCTTTTGGTGAGCAACAGAGCAGAAAGGCAGGCCCAGGGTGGCCTTCAGAAGTAGAGGGAATTTTACAGGAGCCGTGATGTTAGCTGAGCACGACGGCAACGCTCAGTTGTTAAGCAGATGACATTTGTTAAGGCACAAATGTCTCCATCTCACCAGATCTAAGGCACTGCGTCTGGACACATTTAGAGAATAAATAGCTCCTCCCGTTGCAGCATGTTCCAGGCCAGTCTTTAGACTCTGGCCTCCCACCTCGAAGAAGGTCCCAACTGTAACAGAGCAGGGGTCAACCTGCAGGGGTGACCTCTTCTCCCGGTGGGGAGATGTCTCCTTTAAGAATCCTCTCTGTTTGGGAGAGATTGCAGCATTTTGTTACTTTTAGCATCTTTCATCGAATTCAGTTTCACCAGCTCAGGCCCCCAGGACAATGGCAGAGGTCCTTGATATCAACTAGCACAAGTTATGGGGACAAATTATGTGAGCACTTTTTTTTCCCCAGGGAGGCCTCTGCTTAAGAGATAAGGAGACTCAAGATGGCAGAGCCAGGCTGTAACATTCTAATCTCTGTGATCCCAGAGAACAATGGGGAAGAGCTCTGACCCCAAGATCTGAGGAACTGTGAACACTGGCAAGGCCCCTCCACCCACAGGTTGGGGTGGAGTAGGGGGCAGTTGTGGCTGTTTTGAGACATGTGTTCTAGGACCTAGTTGCTCCAGGGCCCCTGAGGTCCTCAGAGGGAAGCCTGGGAGCTCTGTCCTGGGGGCTGGCAGTTTGCTCTTATCTGGGATGACAGAGCCCAGCCCAGTGTCTGGGGGCTGTTGACCTTCCCTCCAACACAGCCTCTTCTTGAGCAGGACCATGGGAAGCAGGGCCCATTCTGAGCAGACAGAGCAGAGATGACTAGAAATCAGTGAGCATGGATGAGGCCCTGAGGCCAGAGGGATGTGGGAAAGGCCCTGGAAGCAGTTTCCCTGGGGCAAATCTCTCCTCCTTTTCTTCCCTAAGAGTTCTCTGAGAGACAGCCTTGACCCTGCCTTGCCCGCAGCATCCTGTGTGGACAAAACACTGAGCTGGGAGACAGAACATGTGGAATATAACGGCAGCCCCGCCACACATCCAGTGCAACCTTGGGCAAGTCACTTCCCCTCTCTGGGCCTCACCTTTTCCATCTGTAAAGAGGGAACGTGAGCCCTGTGATTTCCGGGGCCCAGCACCAGCCCGCCTAGGATGTGGGTCCCATCCAGGGTGCCCATAACTGATCTGAGGCCCAGATCGGGGAGTGTGGTCTGGGATAGGGGAGGACAGCTGGAAGGGAGGGCCCTGTAAACTTATAGTCCTGCTTCCCTCCCCATCTTCCCCTTCCTGCACTGCCCCCTACACCTCTCAGTGTCTCCAGGCCTCATGGATGTACCTCTATCTTTCTCAACAGGTTGGGCCCAGCACCCAGGGCTGGCCAACCAAGGTCATTCCTTCCTGGCCCACAGGGCCTCTTAGCTCCCAGGACAGAGGTGAGATCCAGTGTGGGGTCTGGGAAATCAAGTGGTTGGGGTCTTGATCGGGAGTGGGGACAAAGATCATTCTTGGATCCCAGGGGTGTCATTAAGGGGCCCCCTTGTATTGTATTAGAACCAGACAGACTTGGGGTTAAACCCTGTATCTGCCTCTGTAACCTCGTCAATACAATGGGTTTTAAAATACCCATCTCTGCTAATGGGAAGTTGCTGTATAACACAGGGAGCTCAACCCAGTGCTCTGTGACAACTAGAGGGACAGGATGGGGTGGGGAGTGGGAGAGAGTTTCAAGAGGGAGGGGACATATGTATACCTACAGCTGATTCATGTTGTTGTACGGCAGAAACCAACACAACATTGTAAAGCAATTGTTCAGTCGCTAAGTTGTGTCCGACTCTTTGCAATCCCATGAACTGCAGCACGCCAGGCTTCCCTGTCCTTCACTGTCTCCTGGGGTTTGCTCACATTTATGTCCACTGAGTCAGTGATGCTTATCTAACCATCTCATCCCCTGCCACCCCCATATATTCCAATTAAAAGTAAATTTAAAAAAATAAATAATGAAATACCCATCTCTTGGAGTAAATGAAGACTAAAATTTAAAAAAATAAAATGCTCATAGAGTAAATGAAGAATAAATTTTTTTTTAATAAATTAAGTAAAATACCATCTCATAGAGTAAATGATGAAATGTGCAAAAGATCCTGAAGCTGGGAAAGATTGAAGGTAGGAGGAGAAGGGGATGACAGAGGATGAGATGGTTGAATAGCATCACCAACTCAATGGACATGAGTCTGAGCGAGCTCCGGGAGATGGTGAAGGACAGGGAAGCCTGGCGTGCTGCAGTCCATGGGGACGCAAAGAGTCAGACATGACTTAGCGACTGAACAACAACGACAAAAGACCCAGCCTTTTGGATTCCTGGATCTTCATGGTTTAGCAACCTTGAACCCCTGGTTGCCTTGGGGCTGGAGTTTTCTGCCTGCTGCCCCATGTGTGGGAGGTCACTGCCCCATGACCAGGGACAGAATGTGCAGTTTCAGGGAGGAGCCCGGGGGGGTAGGGGAGGGGGGACCTGCTAGCGATGACAGCCCAGGCTGTTCCCTGGCTCTGCCAGGCCCCTTGGCCCGCAGCCTGCCCCTCACCCCATGCCAGCTTCATTCCATGCTCTTTCTCAGGTGACAAGGATACAGAGTGTGTCCAGGAGTCTGCTCCCTGCACCGTGACCCCTGGCCACCCCTGGGGGAGCCCAGCCTCTTCGCCGGAGCCCAGCAGCCCTGAGTCTGGGGTCAGAGGCCCCAACTCCCTGCCCAGCCCCGTCTCCTCCCGGGAAGGCAGCCTGCGGCTGCAGGGCCACCCCCCAGGCAGTGTTCTTCCCGAGTGGACACTAGATGCTCCAAGCCCTTCATTCCTGGAGACAGATGGGGCAGAGCCAGGTTCCCTGGAAAAAGAGGAGGCAGGAGAGGCCCCAACCCAAGGGAAGGAAGTAAAGTTAAGCCCCGCCAGGACTGCGGAGGCCGGAGCCAGCCAGCCTGACGCTTGCCTGACTTCTGCAAAAACGTAAGTGTCATTCTAACCGCCCTCTGCTTCCTAATTATGTAGGCATTTAAGAATACCCACTCTGATTCTTTTCCCTTATAGGTTATTGTAAAATATTAAGAATAGTTCCCTGTGCTATTGCAGTAGGTCCTTACTGGTTATCTGTTTTATATATAATAGTGTGTATATGTTAATTCCAAACTCCTCATTTATTCTTACCCCTCTTTCCCATTTGGTAACCATAAGTTTTTTTCCATTTCTGTTTTATGAGTAAATTCATTGGTATCTTTTTTTTTTTAGACTTCATATAGAAGTCGTAGCATACAATAGTTGTCTGACTTCACTTAGTATGATAATCTCTAGGTCCATCCATGTTGCTGCAAATGGCTTATTTTATTCTTTTGTATGGCTGAGTAATATTCCATTGTGTGTAGGTGTATATATGTGTATACCACATCTTTTTATCCATTCATCAGTGGACATTTAAGTTGCTTCCATGTCTTGGCTATTGTGCATAGTGCTGCAGTGAACATTGGGGTGCATATATCTTTTCGAATTATGGCTTTCTCTAAATGTATGCCTAGGACTGGGATTGATGGATCATATGGTAACTCTATATTTAGGTTTTTAAGAAAACTCCGTACTGTTCTCCATAGTGGCTGCGCCAATTTACACTCCCACCAACAGTGTTGGAGGGTTCCTTTCTCTCCATGTTCTCTCCAGCATGTATTGTTTGTAGACTTTTTGATGATAGCCATTCTGACTTGTGTGAGGTGACATGAGAAACGCACACTGGGACCTAGCATAGAACATATGTAAGCTGGGATTATAGACTGGAGGGTTTGGAAGCGCAAGAAACCAAAGAGCGGGCGGTCATACACATAGGGCAGGACTCGCATGTGCCAAGGGACAGCCAGGGAGACATGTCCACGACCAGACAACAGGAGACGACCAGGGGCTTGTGCAGTGAACCTGGCCAGGACCATGTGTGCGAAAAATGGGGGTCATGCGAGGCAGGTCTGGGAAGAGAGAAGGTCAGAGCTAGTGGTATGGGGATTACATGCTACTATGAATTTGAAGATGTGACTGGGAGGCTCAGAGTGCTGACTTAGATCTCTCTCCCTCACAGAGTAGCAGGGGAAGGTTTGATTGGTACCAAAGGAATGGTGGATCTTGGGGTCCATGGCAGGATTGAACGACCCCAGAACTGTGACCCGAGGTAGGAATAGGCCACCTGGAAATCCACCTAAATGTCCTCCTGCCCCAAGGATACTGCGTGAAGCCTGTCAGCCTCTAGGATCTCTCCATGGAAAAGGGATTTTGTTGGCCAAATTGAGGTCAGGTGAAAGAGATCAGGGAACACCAGTGATGGTTTAAGTGTTACACTAACTGGAAGGTTAACTCCACTCCAATCTTAATGTCATTGAGTGATGGTGAACCTCAGGCAGCATCAGCAACCAAAGAAGCATCTTTCTTCCACCGCTGGAAATATACGTGGTCTCTGGAGATGTTCAGAGTAATCAGAAGAGTCTCTCAGTATCTGAAAAGAGAGCGTTCATTGTGCCAGAAATTAACCTTGATTCAACCCCAAATAAAAGTAAATCTACCTAAAATGCAAGCCATACTTTCATAGTAGATAATGAAAAAGGTTTAACTGATGCTTTTCTTGGTAAACCACACTAAATATTACAGAAATAAATTTATTTAATCTTATATTTAATACAATATAGGAAGTTAATTTTCCTAGCCTAATTTGCTGGCTCAGTGAGATGTCATTCATTCATCTTTAACTTTCATAGTGAGGTAATAAAGGTCTATTTATTACTTTATTTTGGGCTTCCCTGGTGGCTCAGATGGTCAAGAATCTGCCTGCAGTGCAGGAGACCCAGGTTCAATCCCTGGGTCGGGAAGATTAATAACAGCTTTATTGAGATATAATTCACGTATCATACAATCCATCCATTTAAAGTATACAGTTCCATAACAGATTATATTTGCTTTGTGGGATTTTTTCCCCTCAAAGTGCCTCCCTATCTAGATGTTATTTTAGTAACAACACTAATTGACTTGGTCATGTTGGTAAAAGTATTTGAGGGCTTCATCAGCTGATTATCCAAGTAGTTCTCTTTACATTTTTTTGGCTGTACCATAAGGCGTGTGTGATCTAGTTCCCTGAGCAGGGATTGAACCTGTGCCCTCTGCATTGCAAGTGTGAAGTCTTAACCGATGGACCTCTCAGGAAGTCCCCCAAGTAGTTCCCTTTACATGTGACAAGCATATCATTATTTTTACTTCCTCCTCCTCAGTTGTTCATTGGAATAACCCTTCCTGTTCCTGTACTTGTCTCTGGCGTCCCAAGTGACCCCTGGAATCTTCCAGTATTACTTTCGTGGACTTCATAACATCCTATGTTTTTTCGTCAACATTTGTAATGTCACTTTTCAGTTGATTTCCATTATGTTTACCTTGTTGGATGCAGATGAGCCTCAGGAAGTAGGGAGAAATTACCAGCAAAGCCACTGACCCAGATGGGGGCAGAGACATACATTTGTGTCACATGGAGAGGACTACTAAGCCCAGCCGAATTTTATAGGTGGATAGTCCATTGGTGAACACTTTCGTGTTGTGAAAAGTTTTCCTTCTCTGTACAACTCCCTAACTATGGTAACCTGGATGACGCGTGCTCGCATGTGCTCAGTCACTTAGTCGTGTCTGAATCTTTGTGACCCCATAGACTGCAGCCTGCCCAGGTTCCCCTTGTCCATGGGATTTTCCAGGCAAGAATACTGGAGTGGGTTGCCATTTCCTCCTCCAGGGGATCGTCCTGCCCCAGGGATCAAGCCTGCGTCTCCTGTGTTGGCAGGCAGACTTTTCACCACTGAGCCACCTGGGAAGCAACCTGGATAATGATAACAAGGATACCCCAGTACTTGGTTGCAGTGTTGCGGGGACAGGGCAGGAGTCAGATGGAGATTGGTCTTGGTGACTTCTGAGGTTCTGAGTGTTCCCTAAGTCTGCCCGGGGGTCTCCTGGGCCTGTTCACCTTTGTAGGTCCCCATCCAAGCCCCTGCAGTGAGACCCTTCTATATCACAGGGAAGCTGGTATAGGAGGGCAAGGGTTGGAAACCACGTCTATGGCAACCCCAGCTATCACCATCCCTAAAGCCAGTCTAGCTTCTGGTTCTCGCCTCATCCTTACACCATCCTTGGCTGCAGATCTAGGAGTGGAGGCTGGAGCTGAGGGTAGGGAAGGAGGGCAAGGAGGCATGATGGGGAGGGCAGGAGAGGTGAGGGACACAGATGGCTGCTGGGGTTTGGGGAGGTAATCCTACCCCTCCTTGGGATGGATTCAGTGCCACCAGGGTCTTCAGAGGGCTGCACCTGCCACCAAGGGGAATTAGGCTCAGTGCATCCCTGCGGTTTACCTGAGAACGTGCTGGCACCAAGCTCAGCTCCAGCCCCTGCTGGCTTGGTGTGGATACTGCCCTCCTGGTGCCCAGGTCAGGTCAGGCGGGCTGTGACCCAGACTCTTCCCTGGGGGTAGAAGGTAGCCCCAGCTCCCGCCCTGAGCTCTGGGCATGGACTCTGAGCACTACTGCCCCCTACCGCCCCAACTGACCTCAAGGACACCTGACCCAGAAGCCCTTTGTCTCCATCCCAAATGGAAGCCTGAGGACACTGATGGACTTTCACAGGCTTCCTGGGAGCCCTATGCCCCAAGTGCAACCCCCAGAGGAAGGCCAGAGGCTCCCGGCTGGAGACAAGCTGGCGAATGGCGTCAGGACTGACAAGGTGGCCTGGAACTTGGCCTCTCGCCTCTATCACCTGGAGGGCTTCCGGAAGTCTGAAGTGGCTGCCTACCTGAGGAAGAAGT
Organism: Bos grunniens; assembly: GCF_055505025.1. Taxonomy (NCBI): domain Eukaryota; kingdom Metazoa; phylum Chordata; class Mammalia; order Artiodactyla; family Bovidae; genus Bos; species Bos grunniens. The sequence goes on along the minus strand of NC_141175.1, from coordinate 60,877,548 downwards.
AAGGGGTTTTGAACTCAAGCAAGGCTGGATGTCTGGTCAGGATGGGAAGGACCACTGATGGGCCATCCTTGCTGCCCGTGTCCCCCCACCGCTGACCTCTCATGCCTTCACTCCTGCCCTGTCCGCCGCACCCTCTCCCCTTCACCCCCAGCCCCTTGCTGTGCCTGTCTCTTTCTCTTAGTCACATTGGACCACCCTCAGTCCCTGCCTAGAGCCGCCAGACCTGGCCACCTGCCTCCCCTACCCCAACCCCATGTCCCTCCCACTCAGCGCCGATGGGGTCCCAGGGGCTGCCAGTGCCCTCTCGGGCCCCAGGGTCCACCCTGGCTGTGCCTTTCCTTTGATCGCACCCCCAGCCCCTGTCAGGCCCCAGGAGGCCCGCCAGTCCCCACCCAGGCTTCATCCCCACTTTCCTTCTGCAGCAATGACTTTAGCAGGGCCGTGGCTGAGGCGTACCTGTCCTTCTTCCAGTTCGGAGGCCAGAGCCTGGACCGTGCACTTCGGTAACACCTGGGGGCCTTCTCTGGGAAGGAGGGATGGCCAGCGTGGCGGGGAGGTGGGGGAAGCACCACCAGCAGAGGCTGGATTCTGGCTGGCCCCGAGCTCAGGCTGCCGGGCTCTGCCTGGACTCGGGCCCTCCTTCCAGGGGCTTCCTCCAGGCCCTGGTGCTCAGTGGGGAGACCCAGGAACGAGAGAGGATCCTCTACCAGTTCTCCAAGCGCTTCCATCACTGCAACCCCGGGCTTTTCTCCTCAGTAGGTAGGGAGGGGCCGGTTTACTGGGTGGTGACTGGTGGGAGTGTACTCATGGGGGCCCAGAAGCATTGGGGAGGTCCCCCCACCCAGGGTGGGCAGAGGCAATGCAGGAGTCCCGGTTCCAACGGCCTTTTCTCTCTGCGGGGGCAGATTGCGTGCACACCTTGACCTGCGCCATCATGCTCCTTAACACGGACCTGCATGGACAGGTGAGAGCCTGTGGGGGTCTTGGGAGAGGGGAGCCACGACCAAGGCCCGGTATGGGGTCGGGGAGGGCCCTGGGGACCCAGGGGAGGTTCGGGGTGGCCAGCTGGGGGTCGTGCTGCTGGAGTGGGACATGTGTGCCAGCTGCCCCCCTCTCCACGTGTTCTGGCCACAGAACATTGGGAAGAGCATGAGCTGCCAGGAATTCATAACCAACCTGAATGGCCTGCGGGACGGCGGGAACTTCCCCAAAGAACTGCTCAAGGTACGGCACGGGGTCCACGTGGGGCCTGGAGCCTCAGCTCACTGTCCCAAGGGGAACATGAGCCCGGGCCTGGCTCTGCCAAGACATCCTTCAGACAACACGCCTTTTTAAAAACATAATTCCTTATTTATTTATTTGACTGTCCTGGATCTTTGTCACCAATAAGCAACATCTTCTAGTTGTGGCGTGTGAGATCTAGTTCCCTGACCAGGAATCGAACCTGTCCCCCCTGCAATGGGAGCATGGAGTCTTAACCACTGGACTGCCAGGGAAATCCTAGAACAGGCCTTCTTTACTGAAGGGAACTAAAAGTGATACTGCCCAGCCTGCGGCATCAGTGTCCCCTTGAAATGTATCAGCTTGTGTGAATTCACATCCCCCTGGCCTGGATCCACTGAATCAAATCTCGGCTGGGTCCCTACATTGTTCCGTTATGCCTCTGGGTGACTCTTAGGCCTGTGAAGTCTGAGAAGCACTGGTTTTTGGTCCTTGGTGTAAAGCTTCACGTGGTGAAAGTCTGGAGCTATGATTCAGGAGCCAGAGGTTGCAGGGTTTACATTCTAGCCTTGGGCAGCTTACACTTTGGCTGAGGCAAGTTCTCCCAGGGTGAGTGACCATTTTGCAGGGTTGTTACAATGATGAAATTAAGGTGGTCAAGTGCTTAGTCCTGGCACACAGGCTGCTTTCATAAGCAATCACAGCATTTATTCTCCCGTCTATTCAGCGAACATTAACTGAACACTTACTATCTGGCACCACCGCTAGGTGTGGCCAGAGCTCCAGAAGCCAGCCAGCCAGCCCCGTGGACATGCGCACTCTCAGTCATATCATTTCAAAGTCATGGCATCTCGTTTATTCACTCACTCACCAAATGCTGACTGCTCTGTAGTGAGGCATTCCTGCTGCCTCACATCCCTCTGGGCAGGATGGTATGTGGGTGATTCATTTCCCCTTCAGGGAACTAGTTCAGGCCTCACTAAGTTCAAGGAAAGGGCTTCCCTAGTGGCTCAGATGGTAAAGAATCCACCTGCAATGCAGGAGACCTGGGTTTAATCGTTGGGTTGGGAAGCTCTCCTGGAGAGGAAATGGCTGCCTGCTCTAGTATTGTTGCCTGGCACATCTTAACGGACAGAGGAGCTTGGCAGGCTATGGGCTTCTCTGATGACTCAGACAGTAAAGAATCTGCCTGCAATGTGGGAGACCTGGGTTTGATCCCTGGGTTGGGAAGGTCCCCTGGAGAAGGGCATAGTAACCCACTCCAGTATTGCTTGGAGAATCCCCATGGACAGAGGAGCCTGGCGGGCTACAGTCCATCGGGTCGCAAAGAGTTGGACCCGACTGAGCGACTAAGCACACACACACAGCGGGCTGGAGTCCATGGAGTCACAAAGAGTTGGTCACACTGAGCACAAACAAAGAAAAGCTCAAGGATTGGTTTGTTCACCCTTGTGTCTCCAGCCCCCAGCACAGTGCCCGGCACATGGCAAATGCCTGATAAATTGTTGCCTGCTTGCATGGATCCATGGGTTGCTTGCTGCCCAGGGCAGAAGGGCAGCAATACTGGGATGGAGGTGGCAGCATGCCCATGCTACCTCTGGCAGAGTATGGGCCCCCTGGCCTGAGGCTCTCCGGTCCAGCTGTGTGTTTCTGTTCCAGGCCCTCTACTGGTCTATCCGAAGTGAGAAGCTCGAGTGGGCCGTGTAAGTGAGACCCATCTTCCCTCCCCACCCTCTCTCCTGCCTGCCCTCCTCCCGCCCAGCTGAGTGGGAGAGTTCAGGGTCCCGGACAATGCTCCCCTCTGCATGGGTGGAGTCAGAGGCAGGGCATCAGGCCGGTCTCAGAGAGGGTGCAGGGGGGCATGTAACACCTGGAGGAGCCAGAGGCCATGAGGGCATAGGGATAATAGGAACTGATGGGCTGACCTTGAAGGAGGGCTTCTTTTAGGGGGTCCTGAGGTGTGGCTGCCCAGCAAGAGAGAGGGTGGGGTCCTGAGGCAGGGGTGCCTCCTGGTGGCCTTTGCCCATTTAAGCAGCCCCAGCCCAATTGTTTGATGCCCAGGGATGAAGAAGATGCAGCCAGGCCCGAGAAGGCCCAGCTGTCTCCCCCAGCTGGCAAGATGAGCAACCCTTTCCTCCAGCTGGCCCAGGACCCCACAGTGCCCACCTACAAGCAGGGCTTCCTGGCCCGGAAGATGCACCAGGATGCGGATGGCAAGAAGAGTGAGTGTCTACCTGTTGTCGTATATCTGTCAACCAGTGTGTGCAAAGCGCCCTGCCCAGGAACACGATGCCCTGAGCCGATGTGTGTGCGAGTGTGCAGAGAGATGGCATGGGGGGAGGATGGGCAGCCCATGGTCCTTCCTCAGTAGTGACTGTAAGCAGGGGTGGGGGAGGTGATACAGAGACAGGACAAACCTAGGGATCCCCCGCCCCCTGGGCCTCTGTGCTAAGGTGGGAATTAGACAAACAAGGCAGTGTCTGGGATAAACAGAAGAGCTAGCTGTGTGATACAGGGAGGTCTTGATGGGGTATGGGGTGTGGAGGAGGGTGAGGCTTCTGTTTTTGTTTGGGGGTAGAATGTGGGAGACAGGATAGTTAAGGTTTCTGGGACATGATGGTCTCTGAGCTGAACCTTGGAGGAAAAGAGGGTCTGGTTATTTGCAGAGAGAGCCCCACCAGGCAAAGAGCACAGGGTGGGGTGTGAGAGAAAAGATGGCGCGGGGTGCACTGGGCTTCACCCTGCAGACCATTGAGGGCTCTGGAGCAGGGAGCCACATGACCAGCGCAGGAATGGGATCCCAGGTGGATGGGGCTGTGGTGACCAGCTAGGGGACTGGCATTTGGTTGTGAGAAGCCACATGAGCAAGGCCAAGAGGTGACCATGGGGAAGTAGGCCTTCAGCCCTAGCTTCTGAGCCCCTGTGTCTCTCTGGATGGGACGAGAAAGAGGCCCCAGAAGAGCTGTGCTTGTGGGTGAGGGTGTTTGAGGGGGGCTGGATTGGATGAGCACCTACTTGTGTTATTGTTCGTAAGCAGCTCTGTTTTGGTGTCTGAGCATGATTGCCTGTGTGTGTGAGACACAGTACTGCCTGCTTGTCATCTGCTGTGTTTTGTTGTGTTGGTGTGTTTCTGTGTGTTTCTGTGCACCCTGGGCAGGGACTGGAGGTGGTGAGATGGTGTGCATCTGAGGGTCTGGATGTGGTGGGGGGGGAATCATCACCCACCTTCGTGTTCTGCTTCCCGGGTAGCGCCATGGGGTAAGCGTGGCTGGAAGATGCTCCACACCTTACTTCGAGGGATGGTCCTCTACTTCCTGAAGGTAGGGAGGGTGTCTGCACCCCTGATGGGCAGTGTAGGAGGGTGGGCAGCTGATGGAAACCTCTTTTCTGAGCCCCTGTTGCCCTGTGGCAGGGAGAGGACCACGCCCTTGATGGGGAGAGTTTGGTGGGGCAGATGGTGGATGAGCCGGTGGGGGTGCACCACTCACTGGCCACCCCTGCCACCCACTACACCAAGAAGCCACATGTCTTCCAGCTGCGCACGGCCGACTGGCGCCTCTACCTTTTCCAGGCACCGTAAGTCAGGGGTGGGGATGGGCGATAGCAAGGCCCCACTTTCCTCCTGTAAACCTCTCATCCTCTGACGGGTGCTGGCCCCACCCTGGAGGGAGGTGCAGGCTTGACCTGGGATGTGTCACTGGTGGGTCCCAGGTACACATGAAGTGTGGAGAGCGGGGAACTTCCAGCTTCCATTCCCCGCCTTAAGCCCATTTCACCCCTGGGACCGCCTCTTCCTTGAAGGTTGGACTAAGCCTCTCAGTTCCAAACAGAGGATTCCAGGAAGCCACGAACACTTGATCATTTTTGGCATTTGATATAAACTCTATTGGGCTTCCCTGGTGGCTCAGTGGTAAAGGACCCACCTGCCAATGCAGGAGACTTGGGTTCGATCCCTGGATCGGGAAGATCTCCTGGAGAAGGGCATGGCAACCCACTCCAGTATTCTTGTCTGGAGAGTCTCATGAACAGAGGAGCCTGGCGGGTTATAGCCCTTGGGGTCCCAGAGTTGGACACGAGTGAGTAACTAAACATAAACTCTTATTGCCTTCCCAAATTTGCCTCTGTTGGGTGAGAAAAACCACCAGCAGGGGTCAACCACCTCAGCTAGTGGCAGGACTTCTGGCTTTTGTAGCCGGGTGCCTGAGCTGACCACCAGAGGCTGGAGGGTGGTGATAGGCTAGCACTCTGTGGTCCAAGGGACAGACCGCTCTCTTTGCACACAGCACTGCCCAGGAGATGACTTCCTGGATCGCGCGCATCAATCTAGCCGCCGCCACGCACTCAGCTCCGCCTTTCCCTGCCGCGGTGGGCTCCCAGCGCAAATTCGTCCGTCCCATCCTGCCCGTGGGCCCAACCCAGGGCTCCCTGGTAAGACCTGAGCCTGAAGGAGGGGCGGGATGTGGTGGTGGGATACACCCTGGAGGACTAGAAGGGAGATGAGAGGCTGTGCACCTGGCCTACGAGAAAGCTGGGCTGAACATCTGGGCCCCTGGGTCAGGATGGAGCTGTACTCCTGGGCTCAGGAACAGAGAGGGGAGGTCTTGGGATGGTGGGGACAGAGAGGGAGGGCTTGAAACAGCTCCCCGCACGGCTTCCCGCTCCTAGGAGGAGCAGCATCGATCCCACGAGAACTGCCTGGACGCTGCCTCTGACGACCTGCTGGATCTGCAGAGAAACTTACCCGAGCGGCGAGGCCGCAGCCGCGAGCTGGAAGATTACCGCTTGCGGAAGGAGTACCTGGAGTACGAGGTGAGGTCGCTGTCTCACTCTCCGCCTGGACCCTCTGCCGCCCTCTCATGGCCGTGGCTGTCCTTGCAGCCTTGGCTCCCAGCCGCTCAGGGCAGTGGGGCGGGGGGGGGGGGGTGGGGAGCTTGTGTGAGAACTCCAGCCCTGTGTGAATGGTCTACACACACGAATGTGTGCACACGCCTGCACAAGTGTGTGTGTCTGTGTGCTCTCAGGCCACTTCACCTCTTGTCCTTGGAACACAGCAGCTGCTTGTCTGGTAACACTCGTGTGTATGTGTGTTGCTCAGTTTGGCCCCCATCCAGGCTCCCTTGTCCATGAGATTCTCAGGCAAGAATACTGGAGTGGGTTGCCATTCCCCTGTCCAGGGGATCTTGCCAACCCAGGGATCAAGCCCAGGTCCCTTGCTTTGCAGGACCTTTCTTTACCATCTGAGCCACCTGGGAGGCCCAATTATTATATTATTATATATATGTAAATGTACTATATATGTGTGTGTGTGTGTGTATGTATATATAATTTTCTTGGCCACACCTTTTGGCACATGGGAGCTTAGTTCCCGACCAGGGATCTAACCCATGCCCCCTGCATTGGGAGTGCTGAGTCTTAACCACTGGACCGCCAGGGAAATCCTGGAAAAACTATATTTTAACAGAATATATATTTCCCCTCATACCTGCCTAATACTATTATAGTAGGCAGTATTTCTGAAGCTTGTTGCATGGATTGTCTTATTTAGTCATCCAGCTACTCTGGGGTAAGGACACTAATCCTCAGTTTACAGATGAGGAAACTGAGGCACAGAGAGATTAAACTTGTTCACACCTGATATACTTTCATGAGACCTGATCACATCCATGCCTCATTTATGGCCGTAACTAAGGAATGATCTTTGTTAGCTCTCTGCTGCTGAAATATTTTCCTCACTCCACCCCCAATCCTGCGTCCAAATTCAGCAGGAGCGGGGTGTAGGGCAATGTGACAAGAGAGGAAGGCAGAGGCCACCCAGGGGCAGGGAGGGGAGAGGGGAGCAAGCGTCAGTGTCACCTCCTGTCTGTGTCCACTAGCCTTGCACTATCCTCTACCTCCCTTTCTAGCTCTTCCTCTTGGGGCGTTGGCTGCATCCATAGCCGTGAGCATGCCACTTCCCCGAGGTCCCAGGGGTGGCTGATAGGATCCAGCCCTGCCTGCCACACTCCAGCCATTCCCCACCACTGACCAACCTTTCGCTGGGACCTTTAGCAGGGCCTTGACCCTCCCTGGTGGGCTTACCTGGTGGCTCAGATGGTAAAGAAGCTGCCAGCGATGCAGGAGAACCTGGGTTCGGTCCCTGGGGCAGAAAGATCCCCTGGAGAAAGAAACGACAGCCCAATCCAGTATTCTTGCCTGGAGAATCTTATGGACAGAGGAGTCTGGTGGCTTACAGTCCATGGGGTCGCAGAATCAGACATGACTGATCGACTAACACTGACCCTCCCTCTTTATAAAGCACAGCGATGACTCCCACCCAGCCTCCCAGGGCGTGGATGAGGACCCAGGGGGCTGGAGGGTGGGAACTGTATCTGAAGGATGCTAGTTACGGGGGCCCGAGGAGTGTTAAGCAGATGAGGGTAGTTAGCGCCATGCTCTCCAGATGCCAGTTGTTAAAATGCTATTCAGACTCAATGAGGGCTGCGTACAGATGTGTGCTGTTTGTGTGCAGTGCTGCACAGATCTCTAGCCTAGTGGCTTATGGATCTTTTAGTGTCTCAGCGATGTAACGTGCTCCAGAAATGTTAGTTACAGCACCAGGCAGTGTTGGCTGTATCAAACAGGGCCAGGCTGATGGGTGTAACTCTAAGATACCTGAGGAAGGACAGGATGTGCAGAGATCGCTGTTCAAGTGAATGCTAGCTGTTGGCCCAGCCCTCTTTCTAAAGTCTCTGTGCCTGTAGCATCATTCAGTGTGATCTGTCTGTGTGATCCCAGCCCCCTCCTGACCTGGAACTGGGGTGGTGCTGAGGCAGTGGGACCCATATGTGTTCCAGAAAACCCGCTATGAGACCTACCTACAGCTGCTTGTGGCCCGTCTACACTGCCCGTCGGAAGACCTGGACCTGTGGGAGGAGCAGCTGGGGAGGGAGGCTGGAGGCCTGCAGGAGCCCAAGCCCAGCCTGAAGAAGTCCCACTCCAGCCCGTCGCTGCACCAGGATGAGGCCCCCACCACGGCCAAGGTCAAGCGCAACATCTCAGAGCGCAGAACCTACCGGAAGATCATCCCCAAACGGAACCGCAATCAACTGTGAAGCCAGGGTCACCTCACCAACTACCCACCGCAGCCTGGGCCTGCGGTGGATTTGGGATGAAACCCTAGGAATAGCCTTATATCATCGGGTCCGTGCTGAGGATGGGGCCCTGCCTCTTCCCTGTGGAAGGATACGCTAGTGTGGTTCCCCCCTTCCTTCCCTCACTCACCCCACTGGAGTTCTCCTGATACTGTTGCCCCCACCCCGGCTGCTCCCAAGAGAGGACAGAGGTCAAAGACTTGACTCAGCTCCCACAGTTCATCCCATTCTACCCTCCATCCCTCCAGAAGCCACAGAGGACACCTTTCCTGGACCTGGGGAGTTGCTCGGCTCTCTGTCTTTGAGTCAGAGGCCCTGCGAGCTTCCCCATCCTCAGGGACAGAGACCAGGGCAGTAGAGACCTTGGCACAGACAGGTTAGGGAAGCTGCAGCACTGGGAGCGGTCTTGCTCTGGAAATCAGGTGACTTGCTGGAAGAGGTCCTGGGAGACCCCAGCTGGGCCCTGTCCACTTCGGGGAACAGCCTTCTGGGCAGGACCAGAGACTCGGCAAGTTCAAGGGCTCAGTGAGGCTGGCTCTGGGGCCCCCTGCCTTTGTTTGGTCTTCCCTACATCCTGCACATATAGGGGGCAGATGAGAGAGGCCTTGCCTCCCATGGCCAATGGCTGATCATCAGAGTGGAACCAACGGTGGTCAGCGAGGGCTGTAAGGGGAGAGGGTGCCCACAGCTCAGTAGAGAGCCCTGTAACAAGGGCCTTTGCCACCCCAGAGCAGGGAAGGAGGTGCTCCACGTTTGGGGAGGATAAGGGTAAGAGGTGGTGACGCATGCGGTGTCCCCTGGGGGCTCTGGAGAGTTGTGAGGGGCCGTGAAGGCCTGGCTCCCTCCCCACAAACCTCTCCCCTGGAAGCTCCAGGACTCACTCAGGAATCCCTTCCCTCCCTCAGCCTGCTCCCAGGGGCCCTTTCCACCCTCCCTGGGAAGCCCCCTTGTGCTCCCTTTGGCCGCCTCCCAGCTGGGCTGTTCTCCGGACACTTGAGGACCCGAGGCTCTGCCTGTGGGAAGGAGGCCGGGCCGCCAAGCAGCCACCATTGTCTCTGTTCAGCCAAGTGTGAGAGCCGGCTGCCTGCCAAAAGGGGCCTCTCGCCACCCGCCTGCTGGCTGACGCACGCGCGGCCTCTCCAGCCTTCCTGCCACCCTGCCCTCCCCTTCGTGCCTGTAACCAACACGGGGGCCTGCAACTCCACCAGGTGGGGCTGGCACTTGAGAGTCGCCAACAAGTGTCTGTCCGTGGCTGGGCCACGCACCCAGTGGGTGCACAATAAATACAGGCCAGTAAAGAAGGAGGTGTGTGCCAGTGAGGGGGTTGGGAGGGGCAGGCAGCTGTGGGCAGCTGAGGCCACCATCTGGCACCTGTCTGAGGGTGGCAGGCTGGGTTTCCTTTGCCGTGTTTGTGCATGTGCATGTCTGTGTGTGTGGGTCTGTGTGTGCATGTATGTATCTGTGTGCGTGTGCATGTCTGTGAATGTGTAGCATGCTAATCGTGTGCAGGAGTCACATAGGCTGTCACAGCGGGAGGGGACCTCAGAATCATTGATTCATCCACTCATGGGTTCATTCTTTCACTTCTCCAATAATATTAAGTACCTTTATGGGCCACTACTGTGAGATTCAGGCATGAATCAAGCATGTCCCTGGCCTCTAGGAGAGGACCATCCTGTTCTCTGGTGCCCAACTGACAGTATAGAGTGGCACTGGAGACATTTGCAACCTACGCCCAGGAATCTGGATCCAGTAGGTCTGGGTCAGAGGCACCAACGGGTGTTTTTAAGGCTCCATGGGCCACTCTGATGGGCAGAGGCCAATTGTCTCATTTGATTGGGGTGGTATACTAGCGCCGTGCGGACGTGACTTGGCCCACAAATGATGCTTACAGGCTGAACCGCTGTGAGTGGGTTATTTGACCTCACTGACCTGTATCCTTATTTCCAAAACCAGAATAAAAGGCAGAGGTTTGTTTGCATGCATGCATGTCTGTGACGCTTCCATGCTTTTTTGCTCTTGTAGAACTTGTACCTCCCTTTCACCTTGGCACAGGAGGTCTCCAAAGCCAGGTGCTCCAGGCTGCTAGGGTGCACCCTGTCCAGGGCTGCTCCAGCCGGGTTTGGCCTGGAGGCTTGATGGGTTGTTAGGCTGCGGTTATGACATGTGACCACTGGGGGGCGGGCTTGCATCTCCCAAGCCTCAAGCACTAGGTGTCCAGCTGCAGCTATGCCTCTAGAAGAACAGGTAATGAGTTGGGTGCTCCTGGCCATCACCAGAACCAGGCTCTTCCATTTCCCTAGGGCCATAGTGGCCCAGGTCAGGCCTCCCACCAGGCCAGGCCTCCCACTATCTGGGAAGGCAAAGGTTTGGTACTTTGACATCTTTCTTCAGTGAAATGCTTGTGCTTATTTGCTCAGTCATGTACGACTCTTTGCAACCCCATGGACTGTGACCCGCCAGGCTCCTCTGTCTATGAGATTTTCCAGGCAAGAATACTGGAGTGGATTGCCATTTCCTTCTCCAGAGGATCTTCCCAAACCAGGGATCGAACCTGCATCTCTTGTGTCTCCTGCATTGCAGGTGAATTCTTTACCCACTGAGCCATCTGGGAAGACCCTCTTGCTGCTGATGGAGAGGAAAAAGTTTCTGGAGTCATATGGGACAGCCTAGGATTCCCTACAGAATTGTCTCAGGGAACCTAGAACAGTGAAAACTAAATGAGTTTAGTTTTCACCCAGTCCCAGTCCTGCGTATGGAACAGATCAAACCCCACGGGCCTAGACTGACCTTGTCTCCACCCTCCTCTTCCTTCCCACCCAGGAGTGGGCTGGCCCATTCCTTTGCAGGGGAAGGGACTGGACACACGTTCTTGGTGAGCAGCTCAGACTGCATAAGGCTGGCTGAAGTCTGTCCTCAGGGCCTCCTTTGCCATCTAGGGGGCTCAGCTCACTGCCATGAGCCAGGTGACACACCGGTGCAACCTTTTCCTAGTCTCTCAGCATCTCTGCTCCATCTGGCTTTCTGCTAATAACATTCATTTATTTGTTGTTTGCTGGGAACCAGGGAGGAGTTAAAGGTCACTAAGGCCCGAGGGCTGGGTCATTTCCTTGCGGGGCTCAGAGTCAGATGGAAACAAGAGGGCTTTGTTGGGGTTGGAGGAGCTGGACTGGAGGGTTGGAGGAGGGATGGCATAAGACACAGAGTGGTCAGGGTGGGCTCAGGCCAGATCAGAAGGGAATCAGTGTCTATGGCCATACCATCCTAAACACACCTGATCTCGTCTGGTCTCGGAAGCTAAGCAGAGTTTGGCCTGGTTAGTACTTGGATGAGAGATCATAAAGGAATTGGTGGGCAGCTCAGAAGGGTGAGTTTTGAGCAGAAGAGTGACCAACCCATGGCTTGGGAGACAGCCTGGGAGTTTGGCTTTAAGATGCAATAACTTGAGTGAGTGAGCCTAGAATAGGATAGATAATAGTAATGGCCTAGAGATGTTTATACTATCTGTGCAACTTTTCTATAAGAAAAGAGGGGGCAGAGAGAATGACCTGGAACCTTGGGCCAACCTGGCATTCTCACACCTGGCCTCTCCTCCCTTCTGTTCCCCTCCCCCAACCTCCATGCTGCCCTGCTCACTTATGGGGTTTACTGAATGTCAAACTCTGTGTAATGGCCCCTCCTTACCACCCGCTCTGCCAACACCTTTGTTGTTGTTCAGTAGCTAAGTCATGTCCGACTCTTTGTGACCCCATGGACAGTGCACACCAGGCTTCCCTGTCCATCACCAACTCCTGGAGCTTGCTCAAACTCATGTCCATTGAGTTGATGATGCCATCCAACTATCTCATCCTCTGTTGCCCCCTTCTCCTGCCCTCAATCTTTCCCAGCATCAGGGTCTTTTCCAATGAGTCAGCTCTTTGCATCAGGTGGCCAAAGTATTGGAGCTTCAGCATCAGTCCTTCCAATGAATATTCAGGACTGATTTCCTTTAGGATTGACTGATTTCATCTCCCTGCTGTCCAAGGGACTCTCAAGAGTCTTCTCCAGCACCACAGTTTGAAAGCATCGCTTCTTTGACACTCAGCCTTTACAGTTGAACCCTCACATCCTTACAATAACACTTCTGTCCCCCGCTATTCTGCATCTAACTGGCGGCTCCACCTCTACCTGTTCCCTGTCTCCTGTGGAAGGGGTGTTCCTTGCCTTTCTGGGACTATCCCCTCTCCCCAGTTTTCTGCCTGCCTTAGAGCTCCCCCTTGGGGGTCCCATCTGGGTCTTGGGCCTATGCTCTACCCCTTCATTATCTTGCCTTGTAAACAACTTGAAGAATCACCATCAGAAGGAAGAAGAAAAGCCTATGTTTGACTCTCTGCTTCCTGTAGCCAAGACCCACGGATGGGTAGTCTTTGCCAGCTGTTTTGTTCCCTCACCTGGTTCCATTCATACCTGGCACATTGGCCTCCAGCCACCACTCTCCACTGATGACCTTCCATCACCAAAGTCTTCTCAGCCTCCTCAGCCCTTCATCTCTCAGTGACCTTTGGCCCCATCCGCCCCTTGATCTGTGGACCTTACACGAAGCCCAGCGTGACCTGGCCACTTGCTTAGCCTCTTGTGCTTTGGTTTGCTTCTCTATAAAATGGGGATAATAACACCACTTACCTCACAGGGCCCTTAAGTGAAATTATGCACATAAACAACTCAGAACAATGCCGGGCACAGGAGGAAGCCCAGTTAGCTATTAGCGCTGGCTTTGCTGGTCTTCCCCAGGCAGCCTCCCGCCTCTGGGCTCCAGTTTACCTTCTGCCCTCAAACACGGGGTCCTTCTCCAAGGCTGGGCCTCTGCCCTCGGCTCTCCCTCTGCCTGGACGTTGCGAGTGACAGATGTCCACTCAGACTGCCTCCTTCCAAGCTGGGGGTGGGGTGTGGAGGCAATGCTACTCAGAGGATGGGGGCTGTGACCAGCTGCTGAGAAACACTGAGAGCTAGGGCTGGGAAGAGGAAAAACCCATTGCCATCCACATACCACTTCCTCTGTGAAGCCTTCTTTGCGTTCTCCTCCCCCAGCTATTCCCTATCACATCAAAGCCGAAGTTTCCACATCCCTCCTCTCCAGTCTTTCCTGTCTGTCTGCTCCCAGTGGAACATAAACCTCCCAAAGGCGGGAACAATGCAGGTTGTTTTCCATCATATCGCAGGGCCTTGTCCAAGGCCTGGCTCTTGGTATCGAAAATTATAAATGTCAAAACTTTATCCTCCCTGGGCTTCCGGCACTCCGCGTTCTCCTGGCTCTTCTTCTACTTCCTTACATGTTCTTTTCCATCTTTCCTCTGCTTGCATCGCCCCCACCCCCAGCCTTGAACTCAGCCTTTTCCCAAAGTGAAACCTCAGAGATCTTGCCTCACTGACTTCATGGGCACCAGACTAACTTCTGGGAAAAACTTCCAAATCTAAGCTTTCAGCCCTAATATTTTTTTTTGGAATTGCAGACCTGGAGTTCTGTCTGTAGGGATATGGACCCTCAATTAATCCTCCTGGAAATGGTAAATTTCTGTTCCCACCCCACCCCTATGTGTGCATGCTCAATTGTGTATGACTCTTTGTGACCCCCCGGGACCATACCCCGCCAGGCTCCCCTGTCCATGGGATTCTCCAGGCAAGAATATTGGAGTGGGTTTCCATTTCCTCCTCCTGGGGATCTTCCTGACCCAGGGATTGAACCTGTATCTCCTGAATTGGCAGGCAGATTTTTACCACTGAGCTGCCAGGGAAGCCAAATTTCTGTGTAAATGTTACTTATGACCCGTGAGAGTGAGATTGGTGTCATCTCCCCTAAACTGTCCCCCGTGTCTATGAATGATGCTGTGACAAGTTGTCCATTGCTTTGAAAGACAACACACCAGGATTATGGGGAGATTTGAGCCAGATGGGCCTTTGCCTCACCTTGGGGTCAGGTAGAAGCTTCTGGTTCTCTGATTTCTTTGTCCCCATCTGATGTGACACGGACGGTGGGGGAGGGAGGTGTATGCACAGAGAGGTACTGACTCCCTCATTGAACAAATGAGACCCAGGAAGTGACTGTGACGGCACTGTTGCTTGGCCACCAAAGATTCTAGGCATGTTTGCAGTTTGGGACCCATCCTTCTACCCAGTTTATATTTTCTGTGGTCCCGATGCTTTATTTCTTATTTGTATTTGACTAATTCATTGCATGCAGTTCCTGTGAGCTGTCTCAGATCCTCTCTGGAACAAGGTGGGGAAGGCATGAATATTTAAAATAAAATAAACAAAATGTTGGCATGTGTGTGTGTCTTAGGCTGGAAATTCCTTAAGGGCAGGGACCATGTCTGTTTATATAGCACCCGGCACAGTGTCAAATTGAGGCTTAACAAATGAATTTTGATGAAGACGAGAAAGAAGCCGCTTGCAAGAAGATACAGAGGTTTTAGACCTCATCCTCCAGCCAAACCTCACCCAAATCCCCTTTTTCCAGGGAGTAGCCTTCTTCAGGCTCCACCCAAATCCTCACCCCGTTTCTGATCATCCAGGCTCCTTCTTGTCACCCCTACCTGTCCACACCCCGCCCCCATCACCAACCCTGTGTGTGCATGTGTGCTGAATCATTTCAGTCATGTCCTACTCTTTGCGACCCTATAGACTGTAGCCCTCCAGGCTCCTCTGTCCTTGGGATTTTCCAGGCATGAATACTAGAGTGGGTTGCCACGCCCTCCTCCAGGGGATCTTCCGGACCTGGGGGGCTCAAACCCACGTCTTTTATGTTTCCTGCGTTGGCAGGAGGACTCTTTACCACTAGCGCCACCTGGGAAGCCCTGTTCTCACCCACAAATTCTCCCCTTCCTCACACAGAGAACCTCAACCTCACCTCAGTCGGGGTGGCTTCACCCCAAACACCCAGGCCACCCTTTCACACAGTGTCCCAGCCCCGCAGGCCCATCCACGGCTGGGCGGCAGCACGTGGTGCTGGGAAACACCACCTCCGACCAAGTGTTTGAGGTGCTGTCCCCTCGCGTGTCTTGGCCCCTTGGGGGCCTCCAGCCAGGCAGGGACCCGACAGAGGGAGGGGAGGGGATAAGCTGCTTCAAAACTCCAGATGCAGCAGTTAAAAAGAGGACAGAGGCAATGATCCTTCAAATTGCCACATCTGTATAATCTGCCTTTTATTTTCTGCTTCATGAAGTTTTATTTCCTATTATTTATTCACCTCCCCGCCCTCCCCTCCCCTGCCTCCGCTCTTCCTTAGCAGGCGACATGCTCAGATGGGCCCCCGAGCCTCAGCCTGGGTCTCCGCCCCCCACCCCTCCCCCACCCCAGGCTGGCTGCTGGGAAAGGCACCTGCTCCCCCATGGTGACTCCCTCTCCTCCCCCAGTCACTGCGTTTCTGCCCCCAAACGCCCCTCCCACCACCCTCCAGGTAAAGCTGGGTGGAAACGTGCTTGGGAAACAGGTCATGGAGGTGAGGCCTGTCCCCAAGGCCCAGGTCACTGTCACCACCCTGAACCAGAGCTCAGGGGGTGGAGGAACCCAGGAGATAGAGATGGGGACTCACAGCCAGGTGGTGTCCCCATCCCCCCCCCACTCCGCATACCCTCCACCTGCCTCCTCTCCTGGGGCCTCCTTGACCCTCTCTACCCAGCACCCTCATCCTTCTCTCTTCTCTCCAGTTCTTGGACCTGTGGTCAGGGAGCTAGGCTGGCCCAAGCCTGGGTCAGGGAGCTACTGAAATGGAGAGGAGCGGGACCAGGCAGGACCACAAGGAGGGGAGCTTTTGGTTTCTTTTGAGGTTCTGAGCATCTCCTGCTCTCCCTACCCCACTGGAGGAATAAAGATTCCTGACTCAAAGAAAGACCCAGGCTGTCTGGTTCTAGTTAATCATGGTGGGGGGTGGTGGGGAGGCTGGCCCTCAATGCCTGCAGTGGGGTGGGAGGGCCTCTGGGAAAGGGCGCCGACATTGAGACTTCTTGCCTAGAGCCCTCCCGAACCCTCCTTGGGACACAGAAGTCAGGACAATAATCCTTTTAAGGAAGAGGGGTCAGGCTGTAGGTTAGGATTTGCAGTTGGTGTTCCTAGAGGCTCCTGGGAGAAGCTATGGATGCTTGAGAAGGGCCTTGGGGTGGCGAGTGGCAGGCAGGAGGAATTTTGCAAATCTTACCCTGAAACCTGCCAACACTTTATATCCCTTCTCTTCTGGCTTTTATCCCTTTCCTACCTTGCTCTATAGTGACATTTTTTCTCATGTTTATTTGTTTATTTTTGGCTGTGTCCAGCGTTAGATGCAGTTCAGGGGTTGTTCACTGCAGTGAACGATGAAGTGCAAGTGGAAGTGGAACTAGTGCTGGGTTCTTTGTTGCAGTGCATGGGTTTCTCTGCAGCTGTGGTGCTTAGTTGCCCCTCCACACATGGGATTTTAGTTCTCTGCGTGCATGCTGCACGCTAAATGGATTTAGTCGTGTCCAGCTCCTCGTGACTTTATGGACTGTAGCCTGCCAGGCTCCTCTGTCCAAGGGATTCTCCAGGCAAGAATACTGAAGTGGGTTGCCATGCCCTCCTCTAAGGAATCTTCCTGACCTAGAGATCGAACCCATGTCTCGTATGCCTCTTGCCTTGGTAGATGGGTTCTTTACCACTAGCACCACCTGGGAAGCCCTAGTTCCCCGACCAGGGCTCAAACCCACATCCCCTGTATTGAAAGATGGGGACGACCTTCCCACCTTCAACCAAGGAAGTCCTTAGAGTGACTTTTATAAAGGCTCTAAGCTCTGAGGTTTTTTGTTTTTATTTTGGGTGACGGTGGGGTTGGAGGAGGGTGATCTCATCCGGTTCATCCCTCTTACAGGGACAAAGTAGGTGGTTTATGATCTGCTTCCGAATGAATGAATGAATCAACGAATGTGAGGCCTACACCTTCTCATGCCCCGGCCTGTACTAACTGTGGCTGTATTTGCTTTGCTGTTTTCTCATCTCTGCCCCATCGTGGAAGCCCCTGGAAGCCTGGCTTTCACTAGCCAGCTGAAGCAGGACTCTAGTTCCCTGGGTGAGTGGGGCGCCAGGAGCCACTTTGCCTCTACCCCAAACAGAGACTGATTCCACACACGAAGTACGGTGTTTGCCTGATGGAAAATTACCTGGGGAATCTGGAAGAGAGCTTCATACCTGAACCAGTCAAATGAGTCTCGTAATGCCTTTGATGACCGGGTGACTACTGATACATGACCTTAGTGCTGGACATCATTCTGGCCAGAGCCGTGCATTTTATGGCCCAGGAAGCTGAGGATGTCCCTGGGGCTGCCACCCAGGAGGTGATGGGGTGGGGACAGAGCCCCACACCCAGGCTTGGATTCTGCGGCAATGCCATCTCCCAGGGGGTAAACAGATGACCATAACTAACAGCTCCAGTGACACCACAACCTCAGCCCCTAAAATAGCTGGTGACTAGGCCTTTTCTCTCGTCATCAGCAAAGAGGGTGGTTCTGCAGAGGACGTGGTGTAATTTCAACAGGTAAACCTCAGTTCTCATCAAGGTCAAGAGGCCGTAAGGCCTCCCTTCTTTTTAGCGTGTGTGCTCAGCCGCATCCAACTCTTTGCTACCCCATGGACTGTAGCCCGCCAGGCTCCTCTGTGCATGGGATTTCCCAGGCAAGAATACTGAGTGGGTTGCCATTTCCTTCTCCAGTGGGTCTTCCTGGATCAGGGATCAAACCTGCACCTCCTGCATTGGCAGACAGATGCTTTACTGCTGAGCCACCTCGGAAGGAAGCCCTCCTTTTTTTTTACACACTTCCTTTTCCTTCTTTGCTTTGATGGAGAAATAAGTTTCCATTCAGACCAAGGGCATCCATTTATGGCTAGCATCTTTCCCGAAGTAATGTCCCCTGGTGGGTGTGTGACTGGACTGGGGGACTCTCTCCGGGCTAGGACCAATGGGGTGTGCTCCTCTTCCCAGGGGCTCATCTGCCTGGGGAGTGGTAAAAAGTATCCGTCTGCAATACAGGAGTACAGGAAATGTGGGTTTGATCCCTGGGTCGGGAAGACCCCCCCTGGAGAAGGAAATGACAACCCACTCCAGTATTCTTGCCTGGAAAATCCCATGGACAGAGGAGCCTGGCAGGCTACAGTCCATGGGGTCGCAAGAATCAGACATGACTTAGCAACTAAATCACAACCAGCACCTCTCCCCAGAGCATGTATGGGGGTCGGGGGGAGTGGAAACCAATGTTGCCCACAGCTGGGGACCTCTACTCAGGACTCCCTGGGAAGCAGGAGCAGGTCATAAGAACTGGGGCTCAATGGAGGGATGCGGTGGAGGGGAATGTGAGTTCCCAGGCCTGGGCTGTTAGTGAAGTGACTAATGCCCCCCTCCTGGCAAAAAAGCAAACACATCTAAAACAAATAAAAAGAGTTATTTGTAAATGAACATGGCTCTCATTCAAGGATGGGCCCTTGGATTTGAGGCAGCAGGCAGGGCTGTGTGTGCACACACGCGTGTGGGCCTGGGCTCCTCTTACACGGGGGAGGATGCCTTGGCTATGGAGGAGGGGGAGGGAAAGAGGGGGAGTCTGAGACAAGGGGGGACCAGGAGGCACGGTGGGGGGAGGGTGTTGGCTTCACGCTGGTACTAGTGTGATTTATCCCTAATGAGTTCTCAGCACATGGCTGCTCCCGGCTCACTCCGGGGGCCAGCGCGGCCTCCCGCGGGCCCCAGCCCGCCCCCCACTCCAGAACAGCCTCCACTCGCTCAGAAAAGAGCCAATTTCCACACTGCACAGTCCGCTACACTCAAGGGGAAATCACATTTCCCTGGGAGAGCCGGAGGCAGCGCTTCACTCCCCAGCCTGGCCGGCTGCCACCGGGCACAGATGTGGAAGAGCTGGGCTCCAGCTTCTCTTCTCCCCCCAAAACAAAGCCCCACACCCCGCAGACCCAGCCCTCAACCTAAGTCTCAGGGCAGCCCCCCGGCACCTGAGGTTTAGCCTTTGCCGCTCAGCGAGAGGAGAAAGGGTGATACTCAGGGAGGATGTTGGCCGGGAGGGGACCAGCCTTGCCTGCTTCCTCCAGCTTCATCCAGGAAGCCAGGCACCTGGTTTTGCTTGAGGCACTTAGAGATGTGGAGGTGGGGTTGCTGGTGGCACGTGTGTGTATGTGTGTGTGTGTGTGTATGCACCCGTGTGCGTGCGAGCAGGGAGCAGTAGGGAATCAGTATCTGCCATCAGGAGATAAAGACCTTCAGCATCTGTATCCCGAGTGCCCCCAGAGCTAGAGGAAGAGGAGAGAGCAGAGAGAAGAGAAACAAACCAGAAGGGAAAGGAGGGAGGGAGGAGAAATGCTTGCAGCATTTTCTGAGCAGATGCAGGACCTCTTAAATCCTCACGAATATTCACTGGAGACACAAAAGGTCTCACAAAGGAATAATTGCTTTGGAATCCTGCAGAAGAGGGACTGGAATGGGGAAACTAGAAGAGGTGAGAAAAGGAAGGAGAAAGAGACGAGGCAGGTAGAGAGAGGAGGTGGCCCTTGTGGGACGAGATGCTTTCACTAGCATCACAGCTGTGGGAGCGTGGCTGGCCACTCTCTGTCTGCGGGAGATGCACAAGCTGGGACAGAGGAGCCATCAGACTCCTTGCAGGTGGAGATGCTTTAAGACCCTAAAAGCTGGAGGAGGGCTGAAGGGTTGGCCTGGGGGAGACTTGGGACCAAGGATGGAGGCTCAGCTGGCATTCCCCGCCGCCCCGGCACTCCTTCCCCATCCGCAGGCTAACCTCTGGGTCCTTCATCCAGGACTGTCCCCACGTTGATGTTGGGTGGGTGTGGCAGTGCCCCAGGCGGCCATGAAACTCTGTACCTCGCCACTGAGCTATGGGAGCCTGAGGTCTCTGCAGAAACCCGGCCACACCCTGCTACTCAAGGCCTTAGATTAGGATGCAGATTCAGCCTCAGATTAGAGTTCAGGCAGTGGTCTCAGTTCCTCTGAATGACCTTGAAAAATCCAGGCACCTCTTGCTCCCAGTTTCCGCAAGTGCAAAATGAGGCCAACATTCAGAATTGGAGACAAAAGTGGTCGCTGGGGTCAAAAAGAGTCGGACACAACTGAGCGACTAAATAATGCCAAGAAAATTGAAGAAGTGACAGGAGGGCTCGGAACCAGCCTGGGGGCTGGTCTTAGAGCAGGACTCCCGCCTGCCCCCCAGCCCCAGGCCATGGGGCAGGAGCCAGAGGGTCACAGCAGCTCCAGCCCACCTTAGACAGATGGGTTCTGCTCCACCCTAACTGCTCTCCTAGCAGGAAACCCACCCACATGCAGGGGCTGCCTGGCCCACACTGACCCCTGAGCTCCAGGCACCTGGGCTGGCCTGGTGTGTTCTGGGAGGGTACAGGGGGTGCTGGAGGAGTAAGGGCGAGGATGACAGACCAGGGAGAGCAGCCTGGAAATCTGAGGAGGCCTCTCCACATAGGTAGTGAAAGGGCTGGTTCCAGGGCCCAATGCGGGTTGGGGATGGGGCGGGGGGGTGGTGAGGCTGGGCTCTCTCTGCCCAGGTCCAGGTCTTCAGAGAAACTAGAGGCCCCCGACTCTGCTACAGAGTAGACCACCCCTCCCCTACTTCCCACTGCCTGCCCACAGATGCGTCCCACATGCCCCAACCGGATCTTCTGTGGCCACGCCCCTTTCCTCCCATCCTTGTCTTCATGCTTCTTCTTCACCATGGCCCCCTCATGCACCTCCCCGACTTGTCCCAATACTGCCCCCCAAGACAGGGCACCTCAGATCATCTCTCTCCCCCAGCAAGTGTGTGCACATGTGCACACTCAGTTGTGTCTCTTTGCAACCCTGTGGATCGTAGCCCACCAGGCTCCTCTGTCCATGGGATTCTCCAGGTAAGAATACTGGAGTGGGTTGCCATTTCCTTCTTCAGGGGATCTTTCTGACCCAAGGATCAAACAAGGGTCTCCAGGGTCTTCTGCCTGCATTGCAGGCAGTCTTTATCATCTGAGCCACCAGAGAAGACCCTGACATGTAGATAGCTATATTTTCTAAGCCCCTGGGGTTTGACCATGGACACAATGTCTGGAGAGGTACTGGCTGGGACCCGCTGCATTTGAGCCATGTCACACACCCACAGACACCTGCTCTGAGCAGCATCCTGGGAGGCTCAGCTCACCTCTGAGAAAAAAGGAGAGAGCTGAGCCATTGTCACCCAGCAAAAGCACTGCCAAGTTCCTCTGTCATTCAGGGCTTAGAGAGGCTACCAGGGCACCAGTGTTCCCAGAAAGGGTTTGGGTGTGAATAGAAAGTGTTGCTCTGCAGACTCCTTGGGGCACCAAGCAACTCAAGGTGGTTCCTGGGTGGGGACTGTCTTGGGGAGCTCAGGAACGCAGAGGTTTAGGATCATGAAGAGCCTCAGATATAATGGGATTCAGTCCTGCTGCCATGCTCGAGGTTAGAGGGAAGTCCTGTTATTGAAGAACGAGACTCTTCTCAGATCCACAAGGAAGACACAGGGACCAGCTTTCTTCGTGGGAGGGTCCGCCTTGTCCATGCTACCCTCAGTGAGCACTCCTGGCCTCTTTGTTGGGAGAACCAGGGGGGTCAGAGTCTCTGCCCTCTCAGCCTGAGAGTCCCTGGGGATGAGGGGTTGTTGAGGAATCCCTTCCTCCATCAGACTCAGCCCCAGCTGCTGTTTGCCCAACTGTCAGCCTTGTCCTGGGCATCCTCCTCCCACCACTCCCTGGCCCAACTCCAGCTGGGTCCTTAATGAAGAGGGTCCACACAGACACCAGGCAGCTGCTGGTGGGACGAGCATCCTCTTGTGGACAGAGCCAGCCCTTGCAGTCACCACGGTATTTCCCACCTTGTTCTACGGAATTTCACAGAAGAGGGTTGTTCTAAGTCCCCACAGTAACTCCCTCACCCCTTCCTGGCCCCGGCTTCTTGACTACCCAGTCTTGCC
Organism: Bos grunniens; assembly: GCF_055505025.1. Lineage (NCBI taxonomy): Eukaryota > Metazoa > Chordata > Mammalia > Artiodactyla > Bovidae > Bos > Bos grunniens. The sequence continues at coordinate 60,855,236 of NC_141175.1, read as the reverse complement.
AAATATTTCGCGTGTGGTCGCTTGAGTAATGTCCAACTCTTTGCAACCCTATGGATTGTAGCCTGCAAGGCTCCTCTGTCCTCCATGGGGTTCTCCAGGCAAGAATACTGGAGAGAACTGCCATTAATTCCTCCAGCAGATCTTCCCTGGGATCCAACTCAAGTCTCTTACGTCTCCTGAATTGGCAGGCAAGTGCTTTACCACTAGCCCCACCTGGGATGTCCAATATTGCCAAATATTGGGTTGGCCCAAAAGTTCATTCGGTTTGGCCAACCCAATACTTAGGAACCAAGCCAAAAGATATTAGACTCTCAGGGGTAGTCCCTGGATCTCCCTTGGGTCCCTGGTATCCCTGATGAGTGCCCGTGGTGCTAAGCCGAAGTGTTAGACTTAAGGTAAGAGGTTTTGATCTACCACTTCCTGCCTCAGCCAAGTTATTTATTTTCTGAGCCTCAGTTTCTCCATATGTAAAATAGGGCAAATCCCAGGTTCATTTATGTGAGGATCCCATGCAGCTCCTGGTGGCTCAGACGGTAAAGAATGTCCCTGCAATGCAGGAGACCCTGGTTCGATCCCTGGGTTGGGAAGATCTCCTGGAGAAGGGAATGGCAATCCACTCCAGTGTGCTTGCCTGGACAGTACCACAGACAGGGGAGCCTGGCAGGCTACAGTCCGTGGGGTCACAAAGAGTTGGACATGACTGAGTGACTGACACTCTCAACACTTTCCTAGGCAGCTGAGCCCAATAATTGTCTTCTCCCTTCCCTCCTCTCACACCTCAGGGATCCTAAGAGCTGTTTATGCAGGCTCCCCTGTGGCGCTGTTCCTGGATCTGTCACCAGCCTTCCTGGCTGATTCTTTGGCTTCCTGTAAGTAACAGCAGCCACCACCTGTGGGGAGTCTGTGATTGGTCAGACACCAGGCCACTTGCTTATTTTCTGCTCTCATTGACTCAGAGATGGAACAATCAAAGCTTGGGGTAGTGGTGTGCCTGGCGCCGAACATCTCCCTGGGGCAGAATGCTAAGTCAGGGTTCTCCCGGACAAGAGTAGTCCTTTCAACACGCAGCCCCAGTATGAGTTCATTGGCTGCTAGGCTCTGAGGTTTTCTGAGAAAACCCTGTCACAGGGTTCCTCCTACTCAGTCAACCCAAAGCCAGAGACCAAGAGCAATGGTTTATTGAGTCATATGGCAATGGTGGGTTGTCTTTTAAAAAAGAAAGAAGCTTCAAGGAGAGAAGCCGGACATGGCAGGGAAACGACACTGAGAGGAAAGGGGTAGTTTGACTTAAGCTGAGGCTCATTTACAGTATTTACAGTCAGGCCTGGTGGGGGCGGGGCTGGGAGCTGTGGGGCCCAGAGAGGGAACTGTAGGCGGGTTTGTGTCAGGGTCTCTCAGTAGCTGTGGGTTTGGCAGGGCTGTTGGGAGCAGAAGGCAGGGTCCCCAGTTACATGCCTGGTTCTACTCTGGGCAGGGCTGCACCCCACCCCCCAGAGCCTAGGGCGGGGTGGGAGGGGTGCTTTGGAATGTCTGTCTCCAGCTGTAATGGGCTGGTCTGGCTGCCAAGGAGAGGGGTGGATTCTCCGCTGCGGGGGAGCTCCTGGGATGGAATTGGTACATTCACAGCAACAGGTAAGGGGAAGGCAGGCGGCTGACCACCTTGACCACCGGGTGGAGCTCCTGGTTGGCTGGACCCAGGGTTGAGCCCGTGACCAGGAGGGACGAGCAGGAAGAGCCAAGCAAGCTGCATAGAGAAGGTGGTGCCTCTCAGGGTAGCAGTGGGGGTGAGCCTGCGCACCCACTGTGGCTGCAGGCTGGGCAGAAGTGCTCACAGCCCATGGCCATTAGAGCGTGTCGACAGTGGAGCCACAGAGGCGCCTCTGTGTGCCCCAGAGCCCGCTGTGGGCCCCAAGGGCCATCTCTCTCCAGCTCTCTTGTCCACATTTCTCCTCCGATTCTGTCTCTTTGGAATGGGACAGTCTGTCCCCCTGGGACTCTTGTCCCTCATTAAGGAGTCCCGGAGGACCAGAGGCGTCTCCTCCACCATCGTCCTGTCTCTCATGGTTCACTGAATCACCCACACAGGGAGGGAGCCGCAGTGCTGGATTTGTGGTTATTTTTCATGTAATAAATAAAGATTCCTTTGTGTGACTCTCGGGGGCCTGTCCCAGGCTGAGTCCTCCCGTGGCTCGGTTGCTCCCACTGTCCCCATGGCAACTACAGATGGTCAAAGGCCGTGGCGGTGGTGGGCGGTGCACTCGGCCTTGATGTGGAACTGTAATAATATGGGGAACCTGGATAAGTTCAAAAAAAAAAAAAAGAACAACAACACTGCCGGTCAGAAGAAAAAAATTGCACCATAGCCTCCCCCTGCCTCTGCTAACCTTTAAGACAGCGTGAGTTAATCATTGATCCCTCTGGCCTATCTGATCATCAAAGATTAACTCCTCTCTGGCCCTTATTTCCTCCTTCTCTAGGCTCACCTTTGAGTTTCTGGCCAGAAGGAGAACAGTGGCTTCTTGCCCCTCCCCTCCCCACGATTCCTTTGACCTTCAGCACCCTTGCATTGAGAGAGGGCAAGAAAGAGAAGTTATGCCTGGAGCCCTGAAGAATCAAGTACTGACTGGGGGATCGCTGGGTGTTCCCCGGCCTTGCCCAAAAGGCACAAGATCAGAGGATCTTAGGAACCATCGGGGATGGAAAGCTGACTGCTCAAGGGATATGTGGATTTGAGAGCCTCCTCCAGGCTGCTCTGCACACCCACAGGATGGACAGCCAGGGGAAGTTCCATGGGGAGGGCACAGCTCTATGCCCTCATCTTTCTGAGCTGAACTGGACAAAAGGGTGGCTTGAACTCACATGGCAAACAGAGCTCAAGTCAGTCAGCTTCCTAGTCATTCCTGGAACATGAGGAGGTAACAGGAAGAGAGAGGGGGGATCTTGGGAATGGAGACCCTTGGGGTCAGCTGCACTGTGCTACGGCTTCTACAGGCTCAGGTTTGCTCCCAAACCCTCCAGGTCACCCCTTCATGGAGACTCCAGTGGGATCCCTCACATTCATTTATGGGGCTTGGTTTCCTGATTTCCTTGGTTTCTCAACCCAACCCCGGCCCAGGGGAAGAGGGGCGGATGAGAAGCCCTGCAGTCCAGTTCACTATCTAGACCTCCATACTGAAGGCTGCTGCCCACATCTCAAGCCAAATATCAGGAATATGGTGGAACAGAGGGTCTCTGTGTAAGGGCTTTGGGGCTGAATCAAGAGTATTTTCGAGCCACTTAGATGGTTAATGAGAGCGACAGGATGGCATTGTTTGCAATCAGCACGCTCCCCAGCAGGAGGGTTGCTGGCACTCCCCTAGGCACCCTCCAAGATGTGGAGGGGCACAGAGACGTGCCCTCCCCGTGGAACTTTCTTAGCCTGCCCATCCTGCAGAGATGTCCCCTCCACCCCCGCCCTCCCAAAGCCTGAGCCCTGAATCTTACACAAAACAAAGATTTCACAGACATGGCCTCAGGACAGAGAAGTGAGTGATGCCCAGAAGTCTCCCCTCCGCCTCTCCCCCCAGACAACTTGGTACCCTGCCTTTCCCTGACCTGCTCGGATTATGAATAACACCTGTCTCTCCAGGCCCTCCATCGAACTGGGGATTCCCAGCTCTCAGACCACTTTGGTCCAACCTAGCACATCCACCCGCCCCGAACAGTGGAGGGCCTGTGTTAGCCCCAAAGGCAAACTTACTCAGTAAGCTGGAGTTGGGGAAGCGCCAGGCCTCGCTGTAGGAGGAGTAGGGGGTGTGGCCGTAGGCGTTGCCAGAGTATTCGCTTCCTGTGGGAGGCACACAGTGAGAGACCCATGAGGTGGATTCACAGCCTGAGGGCTGGGTCTGGGGGATGAGGGTCTGCAGGGTGGACACAGCGAGCCCTGGGGGACAGATGGGGCCAGGGCAGGGACAGTGGGAGTTCAGGAGACCCCTCCAAGAGCCCTTTGGAGGCCCCTCCGTCTGCATTCCTTTGGGGGGCAGTGCCTTTTCCATCAGGGACTGGGGGTACCGCCCTGACACGACAGCTCTCACAGGAACCCCAGGAGGTAGATGTTATTATGATGCCTGTTTTCCAGATGAGGAAACAGAGACTTGGGGATCTGTAGCTCACACAGCTGCAGGGTTTGGTGGAATTTGAAAGCTGTGCTGTGACTCCAGGTTCCAGGTTCTAACCATTTCTGCTGCTGCCTGGACCTTCTGTAGAAAGGTCTTTCCAGGAGGGGTCAATGTGAGTGACAGAGGTTAGAGGTCAAGGAAGAACTCAAGGGAGTATAAACTGTGCTGTTGTTGTTTAATCACTAGATTGTGTCTGACTCTTGCGACCCCATGGACTGCAGTCTGCCAGGCTTCTCGGCCCATAGGATTTTCCAGGCAAGAATACTGGAGTGGGTTGCTGTTTCTTTCCCCAGGGGATCTTCCCAACCCACGTCTCCTGTATTGGCAGGCGGGTTCTTTGTAGCCTCCTTCAATATGCTTTGTTACAGAGGGGAGAGAGAGAGAGAGAGAGTGTGTGTGTGTGTGTGTGTGTGTGGTTGGGGATGGGTGCAGAGGATGAAAGGCAGAAAAGGGGAGGGGCCTGGAGAGCATGTGGGGCCTGAGACTTCCTCTGAAGAGACTCTTGTCCCATCTCAAACCTGCCACTTGAAGAAAACTCAGCACACGACTTACACAAAGCAAATCAGATCACCTGTTTCTGTGAGTGGATTCTTGGCCTCACTAGAATTACTTACCAAAGAAATGACTTAAGAATTCCCTTAAATAACAAAGCAGACCACCGCAATTACTGCTGGAACTCAGACGGAGCTTACGGTTGGCAAAGCACTTTCCCACACTCGATGTCCTTTTATTCTCACAACTGGGAGGCGCCCATCAATAACGCCAATTTATAGAAGAGGAAACTGGAGTGCAGCGTGAGTAAGGAGTTAGCCTCAATCCCACAGATGGGAAATGGCAAAGGAGAAGTTGACCTGAGAGGTCTTCACTCGAAATTCCAGATCATCCATTTATGCACTTGGGGGTTCCATCCACAAAGCCAGGTTTCCACCAATCCTGAACTCCAATGAATGTCCACACCGCCTTCCAGAATCTCATCTGCTGTTACAAGTCAAGTGCCTTCTTTGGCTCCTGAACTCATTCCCAGACTCTGGGAGTGGGGCTCGAAGCTGCCTGGCTCTGGAGCTGGCCTGCCTGGAGCCAAATCTCTGTGCCCCACTTCCGAGTTGTGCAACCTTGGACAAGTCACTGAGCTGCTCTGAGCCTTAGTTTCCTCATCTGTCAAATGGGGCAGATTATTGCCCCTATCTCATGGGGTTGTGGGGAGGATTCAATTTGATAACATACATCAAATGCTTATGGCACCACTCTTGGAACAGAAGAAGCAGGCAAGGAATGCCAGCGTTTATGATTTCCCCATTAGGCAGGCACAAAAATAAAGCTCACCAGAGCCCCGCATCCATCATCCAACCAGTGTTAGAGCCTGAGTTGGGGTCAGTGGGTGCTGATTTCCTGCCAGAGAGGTAGGCAATTACACAGGAGGAATAGAAGCGAGGAGGAAGAGCCTGAAGGAGAGGAAGGCTTCTGGGTCCTTGTCCAGGGCATTAGTGACAGGCAGTAACACAGGAAGTTCATTAGGGGCAGGGATTAATCTAACACAGGTCAGATGAACAACAAATACATGAAGAGAAAGGAGGGAGGAAAAAAAGCAAAGGGATTAAAAAGAGAAAGAAAGAAACTAAGAAATGACCTCATCCAACCATTCGTTTCAGAAATGAAGAAACTGCTGCCCAGAGAGGGAAAGACATTGCCCCAGGCCACATGCTCCCTTAGAACCTTCTAGGACCCCGGCCTCTGGTGCCTACTCCAGTGCTCTTTCTTGTATTCACAATGTGATCTGCTTTGTGTACTGCTGGTGTACCCCACTCCTCCTTGGTTTCAGTGCATCCTTGGAGAAAGCCAATTATACCTTAGCAATGCTCTCAGGCCTTGACCCTACCCCAGCCAATGCCAACCTCAGCCAGCTCCAAAGGACAGGAAGAAATGTGGAAAATCCACCGTATTTGCCCCTCACTGTGTCGCTTATTCATGCATTCACTCACTCGCTCGCTTGTTCATTAATCCAGCACACACTTGCAGGGTACCTATGTGCTCTGGTCACACAGTAGTGGAGGAGAGGATGGGGCTGAGGAGGTGGTACACCCCTAGGTGCAGCATCCTTTCACCATCAGGTCCGTCATCCCACCTTCATCCACGGCAGATGAAATGTCCTTGCTCTCACGAGAGGCCAACCTGTCCTCTTTGCTCTGCATCCTACCCCACTCATCTTTCCATGGATTGGGCCCTCATAATTTACCCCTTCTCTTCACTCTGTCAACATCTCCCTTTCCAATTCATCATTCCCCTAGCCAGCCAACAGGCTCTGCTATTTTCTCTTTTAAAAATCCTCTTCTTAGCCCACATTTCTCTGCAGCTCATAGCCCTTCTCTGCTCCATGGTCTCTGCCCTCACCTCCTCATCCCCACTCCAGTCAGGCCAACGCTGATCCCTTCAAATCCCTACCACCTCTACCCTGATCACTCCAAAGGTCACTTGGCTGACTCTGATTCAGTTCATCACTCCCTCCCTGCCTTTGGGTTTCATGGTGCCAAGTCCCCTGATTTGCCACCTAACCCACTGGCCTTTCCTGCTCTCTCACCTTGTTGGTTCCTTCTCTGCTATATCTCTAAATGTTGAAGGACCCCAGAGCTTAGTTTGTGAGCCTTCTGTGATTTTCCATCCACATCCTCTTTCTGGTGACCTTGATAATCCCTTAAGCATTAAATAACAGTTGTGCAGAATGGCTGAAATGTATGCCCTAGTCTTTCCCAACTGTAGATATACATCATGTGCCTACTGATGTATTAAACTGGTTATCTAGGAGGTGTCTCAATCCTAATATGGCCCAGTAGAATCCTTGACTTCCATATGCCAAATACTCTACCATTTCCTCTTCTGCTCTCACATACATATTTGCCACCACCACCCATGCCTTTTCCTAAACTTCAAACTTATCCTTGTTTCCTCTGTCATTAAACCCCTATGGCCAATTCACGAGTAAGTGCTATTGGCTCCACCACCAAAATACATTACACCCTCAATGTCTCTCTTCTCCTCCTTCCCTGCTACTTCCCTGGCGCATCCCTGATACATGTCACGTCCTGTATCAACCACTGCAACTGTGCCTCCACTAACTGGTCTCTAGGTGCCCTCTTCTGGCCGTCTACCATCTGATTTCCCAGTGACCCAGGTAGTCTTAAAATTTGACCCCCCCCCCCACCACTACCAATATCTCTTCATTGTGTAGTGCTTTTCACACTCACTCGCTGTTCTCAGTTATACTCACACTCTTCCCATGTGTGATCATGCTACACTACTAGTTCCTACCTTGGGGCCTTTGCACTTGCTGTTCTTTTGGGCTGGGGATGGCCTGCCCCAGTTTATCACTTGGCTGACCACTCTGAACACCTTCTCAGAGAGGCCTCTCCTGATCACCCAATCTAAAGTAGTTATCTTCTCTCCCTGCGGCTCTTCATTACATCATCCCATTTTATTGTCTGAACCAGAGTTTATCGCTATCTGAAATTATCTTGTTGATTCATTCGTTGACTTGTTTACTATACTTTTTTCTCTACTGTTAGACTGTAAGCTCCATAAACAGATGGACCTGGCTTGGTCACTGCATCCCATACCAGAGAATCTCAACTCCTATTTGTTAAGTGAAAAGTGGTAAATGGATGCAAGGATGCAAGGATGGTTGAAAGGGTGGGTGACAGAAGTATGGATAATGGATAAAAGAAAGGACAAATGTATGAAAAGGTGCATGGAAGGATGAATAGAGGGATAAAAGGTTGAATAGATGAACTAAAGGATGGATGCATGATGAAAGACAGATGAATGGATGGGAGAAAGGATGGGTGAAGAAAAGATGAATAGAAGGTTGAATTGACAGAAGAATGGATGAATGAATTGAATTATGGATGGATGAATGGAAAGATGGGTGAATAGATGAATGGATGGATGCATGAATAGAAAAATGGGTAGATGGATGGAAGAAAGGATGGATAAAGGAAAGATGAATAGAAGACTGAATGACAGACTGATGGAAGGATGGATAAGAATATGCATGGATATATGGGGAAAATGTGTGAAAGATGAATGTATGGAAAGATGGAGAGATAGATGGGTGTATCATTCTACTGGAGTTGTTGTTCAGCTCCAAAACTGGTAAGAGGGCCATTAACAGTATTAACAGGGCAGGAACAGCAACAGCAACAATTAGAAGGGAAAACAGAAGATGAATAGACAAGAGAAATCTGTGCCCTGGTCTTATTCCTGTGTCGCTCTCTTATAGCTCATGTGGTTACTTCTGATATGATGGGAGGCAGCGTGGTGTAGCAGAAAGAATGCAAGATTTGAAAATCAAAAGAATAGTGTTTGAACAACCCAGCCACTTAGTATGATTATGATTATGATTATGATCCCCAAGCACACCACTTTGCTTTTCTAAGCTTGGTTCCTTATCTACATAAACCTAAGATTATATCAATGCTCCAGTCTTATGGTGAGGATTCAATGAGAAATAAACTTATACCTACGAATGGCCAGGCACCCAGAAAATGCAAACAAATGATCTCTTCTGTCCTTCTCTGACTGAAGACTGTCACTAGCATGCCTTGCTGAGAGCATTTTGTATCTATCTCGAACGCAGTTAGGTGCTCAATGAAAGTTTGATTTTAATGGAAGAAACCCCCTTCAATCAATCAGGAGATTGTAACCACTGGTAAGAAATGGACAAATACTTTTCTACCAAAAAAATTCCTTAAGAATTCATTTGCACCACCGAGTTACTAGGAACTAAGGGATGCGTTCAAATAACATTGCATTTTATAAAAACTAATTTGCATGAAACTTACTGGGTGCCCATCCACCTTGCCAGGCAAATCCCCTCTTGGAATTCACTTGTGGTCCACGGTGTACTTGTGTTATTATTATTTCTTTTTTCTGCAACACCCACTCAGGATGAGGTCTTTAGAGAAACAACCTGGGAGACTTTGATGAGAGGCCCGAGCCTCCCAGCTACCTCACAGGTCACACTCTGGGCCCCAGGAACCCTGTGCCCTGGGCCTGCCCCCGGGAAATGATTCATAATTAAGAGAAAAGCCCTGGGCTTTCTGTCTCTTCCTCCTCCTCTAAGCAGGCGGCAGGGAAAGGTGGAGAGGTTGGAAGGGGGATGGGGGCACTGACTGGAGCCTGGGATTGTGATTGAGAGGCCCCATTATCCACACTCTTAAAAAAATAACCGAATCTTTTCCTTTTTTATCTTGACCAATCTCATTTCACGCTCCAGAAGAGGAAGGGAGGGAGGGAGGGAGTCTGGGGCCAGGAGGGAGAGAGGAGTCAGTATTCTGTATTTTCAACGCTGCATTAAGCACATCGCCACGGTAACCAGGCAGCAACAAGTGCCAGCTCAGCGGGTTCCCAGGGAGCCCAGAGTCTCCTTCCCTCCCTCCCTCCTCCGTCCCCTCCCTCTGCCCAGGAGCGCCCGGCCCACCTGCCTCGCACAGGGCGCCCACAGTGGGTGGCTGGTAAAGAATAACCCCTGCTGGCGGGGGAGGGGAAGCAGGCCTGGGTGAAGGCCTTGAGTCTCTGGAGTCAGAGGCAGGTAGACTGGTGGGGAGAAGCGGGGTCACAGATGCCCTGATTCAGAGCCCCTTTCAGAAGCTCCGGGTCCTCAGACCTCTCTGGGCAGTGCAAATGGCTCTGAAAGTGTCAGCTGCTCAGTCAGGTCTGTCTGACTCTTTGCAATCCTATGCACTGTAGCCCTCTAGGCTCCTCTGTCCATCGAATTCTGGAGTGGGTAGCCATTCCCTTCTCCACATAGGGATTGAACCCAGGTCTCCTGCATTGCAGGCAGATTCTTTACCATCTGAACCACCAGGGACCCTATGCATATGGCTCCATCCTATCCATTCTGAGGTTATCCCTGTAGGGTTCCTAAAAGAATGAGATGCAACCAGAGAAACTCCCATTGTTCTCACTTGTCCAGACCTTGATACCCCAGGTCACTGCTGGGTGATGATCATCCTGTCAGACAAAGAGACCCCCAGGACTGTTGGGGAGGATTCCAGGACTGTCCAAGTGATGATGGAGACATACTCCCTGCTCATCTCACACTCTAGTACCTTTGGAATACTCAAGCCATGGGTCCTGACTGTGAATGGTTGAATAAATGTGAGGTGTGAAGAAGGATATTTCAACCATCTTCATCGCCATCATCACCAACACCATTCACACTCATATTTTTCAGAAAGGGTAAACCAGGATTCATTAGAGGTAAATAACTGGGAGACCACAGGGTGCTTAAGAGCTGGGCTTAGGTTTACCTCCATTGTTCTAATGGCTCCCAGATGACTCCCTATGAAGGCTTACTGAATCACTGGAAGAAATAGCAGAGCTCTGATTTGAATGTTAGTCTGTCTCAGCCTCTCCCTTTGCATCATGATGGGAAATAGGGAGCCTTTGGGAAGAAGGGGGCTGAGCTGGAGGGAGAGTTAAGGGGCCAGGACTGCACTGGAGTCTTTTCTCCAGGTGTTTACAAGGAGCTGCATCCCTTGGTCCATCCTTCAGTGTCCTTCAGAAAGTCTATGCATGGGGCACATCCTACCTCTTGTACCCTCTTGCTCCACCTGTGGCCACCACTTCCTCTTTACAATGTTTCCCCTCCTGCCCAGCCCCACCCCTTACCTGCCACCATGCCTGCGATGGCAGAAGAGGCATAGCTGCCCTGTCCACTGGTGGGGATGTGGGGTGGGTATCCAGGCAGTGTGGGGCCCACCATCTCTCGCCCTGAAAAAATACAGCAAAGCATTATCAGGCAGGCCACTGTGGGCTCCTGTACTTACTGTCTTGCTCCGCGGAGGCTCTGCAAACCTGCCCTCTGCCACTCCCACTCTCTCCCAAGCCATTCTCTGGACTTACTTCCTCCCTCCCCTCTCCTTCTCTGAGCCCAAGCTCCTCTCTACTCAGTGGACCTTCACCAGGCCACGGGCTCCACCATGTAGTGGGGGGGGGGGGGGCTGGCTATTACAGGCCTCTATTATTCCCTATCCTCCAATTATTTTATTGACAAGAATCTTAGTCATCCATAATGATGTCATGGTACTGGAAGGAGGCTGGGGGCTATGTCTTCTAGGTCTTTGTGGTCCCCTGTGGCATTCGCATAGCAGCCAGCACAGTGGGCCAAAATAAACACATTAGAGGCCACTGGCCACTGGCCACCCTTTCAGCCCCAGCTCCCAGGAGAACCAAGGTCAAGGCCCTGTGAAGGGATGGCAAAGAGGCGGCTGGTTGGCCCATCACTGTCCTTTTCTGAACCTGTGGCAGACATTGTTAATCAATCACCACACTCTGCCTCTGAGCCACAATGGGGTTTCTGCTCCTCAACCTGGCCTTGCGGGTGGATATAACATATCAGAGCTGCAAGGGACATGAAACATGTTGCCTATTCCTGACCTGGAAAGGACATGTGGGTTGACAGGCAGTGTTTACACAAGCCTGAACCACTGACATCTATCCATGCCATTCCTGAAAAGAACTATTTTCAGCAAAACAGACAAGTATCCCTCTCTTTGTTTATCTATAATTTGTGGGAAATCTGCTGGCCTTGGTGACACGGAGGCTGCTCTGTGAAGTTCTGAAGTTCTGGCTCTGCCTCTCCTCTCTCAGTCAAGCCTTCCCATTCTAGAGACCCCATTTAACCTGTTGATTTCTCTCCATCCACACCACGTACCAACAACCACAATCCTCCCCCTACCCGTGTCCCTTCTTTCATGGCCCCCTATCTGGAAGGCCCACAAGATCGTCCCTCACCCAAGGATTCTTGACCAGGTGAAAAGACATCCCAATCTGCCCAGATATGAATACTGTCCCAGCATATATACAAAGAATGCACATTTCACTCTCTTTGCTCTCAAAACACCCCGTTTGATGATGAAATTATCTGGTTGTCTGAGTTCTTGGTGATGTTTATAAGGTAGATAGGAGGTTTGCCAACCTCATCCCCGTTGACACTTGGGGCCAGATAATTCTCCGTGGTGGGGGGTGGGGGGTGAGGGGAGGCTGTCTTGTGCATTACAGGATGTTGGACAGCATCCCTGGGGTCTACCCTCTAGATGCCAGTAAGTTCCCACCCAGTGCGACAACCTGGAATGTCTCCAGATATAGTCACATGACGCCAGGGTGGCAAAATCACCTCTGAATGAGAACCACTGGATTAGATTATCACCATTTTATCAAAATGCCTTTACTTCTTTCCACACTGGGGGCTGCCTTTTCTCCTAGGACTCACATGGATTCCCTGTGAGCCTCTGTCACCAGGTTACCAAGTCCACCCCACCACGGCACTGTTCGCCCAATTTTCCCTCCATCAGCCCCCCACCCCCACCCCTGGGGTCCTTCTTGTGTCAGACCCCCTAGGGGGTGCCTACCAACACTGGAAGAGAAGGTACCTCTCACGGAACCCTGTAAGTTGTCAATACAGCAGTAACTGCCTCCTTACCTCTATTTCTAGAGACTCCTTGAAGACAATTCATTCATTTGACAAATATTGATTAATCCTGATATCCTGGGCACTTTAAGAAGCATTTGGGGATACAGCAGTAAGCAAGAATGTAAATTAGCAAGGCTAGGCGCTAAGTCAAGGGAGGATAGACTGGGAGGGGTACTGGAGCCAAGCCTGGGGGGCTCAACAGACAAGACCAGGCCTCCTGGACTTCCACCCTTCCTCTAGGGGGAAGAGTCCAGAAATCGGAGGACTTCAGTCCTCATTCTGCTTCTAGAACTAATTTTCCAAGTGCCCTCAGACCAGCCACCTACATGCCCCAAGCCTCAGCTTCTTCACATGTAAAATGAGAAAAAAAAAAAAGAAAGTAGCCATACACACCTTATTACTATTACCATCATGTTATCAGCATCATTCAGAGTCAAAGTTTCATGCCACAGGTGCACACTGATTCATGCAATGGACACATTCTATAAATTATTACATGCCAAGGGAAACCTCACAGAATAAATCTTATTGGAAAGGGTTATCGGTGTTCATGATTCAAAGCTGTGTGACTGTTTTGGTAAAAATGAACACCACTCCCTAAGTTCCTAATTTGTTTTGAGCATACTGTCTGGCAGTGGTTGGTGCTGGACCAAACAGAGTGGAACCCGCTGGAATTTGACAGATGCGTTCAGTTCACTTGACACAGGCCTGAACCAACGAGGGCTTGGCAACACAGGTGAGAGAAGAGGAGCTTCAGTATAATGAGGAGAGGGGGACACAGGTAGGAAATTGGATCTTTCTTCAAAAAAGACTGCAATACCAGCAGCACTCAGACTCAGCCCCTTCAACCCTTGGATGAAGCCCCTGGTACTACAGCCCACGAGAGGCAAGGAGCGGCATGAAGTCCATGTGGGCAGATCGAGGACAGAGGGTGGATGGGACATGAGTAGGAGCGTGATGGAAGAGGGTGATGGCTAATTCAGCCCTGAAGCCTTTTCCCTTTCCTATTCCCTTCCTACTTCCAAGAGATGGACAGACAGACATCTGGGTCTAGATTATGGCCAGGGAGGACAGTATTTAATTTCCCTGGCCTGCATCTTCTCATTTGTCTTATGAAGAGCTCAGTTAGATGAGAGATTGTACACTGGGTTCACCTAAACCAATACTTGATTGGTAGGCGGCTTCCTGTTGCACTGCTGAGAAGGATTCTGAGGCTGCTCTGCTATGACTGGGGTTGGGGGTGAGTATTGGCTCTCAGACCACCTATTAGCTGTTATTGGCCTAGTGCTCTCTGGGGCTCCCTGTGGTCCCACATTTCCTCTTCTCATGTTACTCTCATCTTGTCCTTTTCCATCACCAGGTCCTGCTGCTTCTTAAGCTCTACAGCTCAGGGGGAAAGAGCACCAGGACACAAGCTCTCCTTAAGCCACAATTTAATTTAGTCACATTTGCCCCCCTCAGTCCCATCCCATGAGAACTAGCCCCTAAAATGCTCTTGGAAATTGAATTTCATCAGCTTTACTCCCTTGTATTCTGTGATTTTTAATCTTCATTTCTTCTCAGTCACCTAATTTTCTCCCAGTGGGACAGAGGTATCTGAGTCAGATGCTGGAGCGTCAACTCCTGGAAGCTTCCTCCCCTGAAACTTGGCCCCCTTGAAAAGCCGGCTGAGACTGTCTTCAGGACACCCTTCACCCTCAACTTCTCTGTTAGTCCCCAGGAAAGAGTGAAAGTGTTAGTGGCTCAGTCATGTCTGACTCTTTGTGACCCCATGGACTGTAGCCCACCAGGCTCCTCTCTCCATGGGATTTCCCAGGCAAGAATACTGGAGAGGGTTGCCATTCCTTTCTCCAAGGGATCTTTCCAACCCAGTGTTTGAACCTGTGTCTCCTGCATTGCAGGCAGATTCTTTACCACTAATGCTACCTGGGAAGCCCCAGGACTCTGCTTCAATTCCTTAAATATTTGGTTTCTTCCCCCAAAGCCAAGAACTTTACAACCTTCTTAGAAATGAAACTACAGAAGCCATAAGGTGGAGGCATGCCTTCACAGCCTATTTTCTGGACTTGATTTTTAAGGCTCTTCACCATAAGTTTATCTTTGGTTTGTAATTCCATCTCTCCTGCACTCAAATATATTTTCAAAATAGTTCTGTTTTTAAGAAGCTGATGTAGGACTTCCTCGGTGGTCCAGTGGATAAGAATTTACCTGCCAATACAGGGGACATGGGTTCAATCCCTGGTCTGGGAAGATTCCACTTACCTTGGAGCAGCTAAGCATGTGCACCACAACTACTGAGCCTATGTTCTAGGGCCAGCAAGCTGCAGCTACTGAAGCCTGTGTGCCTACAGCTCCACCACAAGAGGAGCCACCGCAATGAGAAGCCAGAATCACAGCCAGAGAGAGTAGTCCCCACTCTCCCCGACTAGAGAAATCACATGCACAGTGACACAGATCCCGCACAGCCGCACAAAATAAAATAAATTATATATACACACATGTATGTATATATATGAAAAGAAGCTGATGTAGACAAAGCTGCATATTAAATGACTGGGAAGTCGGGTTCTGCAAGAAAACACTAGCATCTCAGAAATGCTGGTAAATATCCTACGTATCGGTAGAGGCCAGCGTCAGAAAACCAGGACTTGGGGGAATTCTGAGGGTAGAGGTGATTTCAGACCATTTATCGGCTCCTTTGATGTCCGCCCTCTATGTGACCTCTTTTCAACTCCTTATCTCGCTCTGATAGCAAGGAGAATTTATGGCAATCCAGAAATCTCTTTGGCAGGATTAAATATAATTTTGCACAGAAGGATGGAGGCGGGTAACGGACTCTTTGATGATAAAGCCAAAGTCAGGGCTTCCTCAACAGCTGAGCTGGAGTCAGCCGGGGAAAAGACAGGACAAGGACAGCATCAATATTGCTCTCGGTCAGTGTGCTGGGACCCTGGACAGGGGCATCTGGGAGGAGAATTTAGGGGCAATCCTCCTGTCTCCCAAACCCTGAGATTTCTTCTTTCTTGGCTAATTAGGGAGAAGCTGAGACCCAGAAAAACCATCCTGAACATCGCATTAGCAGAGACTGTGCTGGGGAGAACTTGACCTGGTGGAGACTGAGGCAGGCAAACACCTGGTGGGAGGTGGTAGGCAGGGTCCAGTCCATAGGTAGCTACTCAGAGGAGGAGAGCTGGGGAGGGCATTCAGATAGTTGATGACTATGGAATGAAAATTTACCTAGTCCTTCATCCTCTCCCCTGTCTGCAGCATCATTACCTTGCATTAATTTGGTCTTGGCTTTCTTTTTATTCTTCTAAATCAATCTCTTGCTCCCCTGGATAGGTTTCCAGCCCCCAGACTCTTGATATCATTCCCTTCCTTTTTTTTTTTTTGGCCATGGTGCCCATGGCTTATGGGGTCTTAGTTTCCTGACCAGGGATTGAACCTGGGCCCACAGCAGTGAAATTGTGGAGTCCTAATCACTGGATCTTCAAGGAAGTCTCAAATTACTCCCTTCCTAATCTGGTTTCATCCTACCCCATCTCCCCAGTCTGCTCACTCTGGCTCAGCCACGTGGTAGACATTTAGGTTCAATCTTGATTGGATGTTGCAAGGGGACAGTCTTTCAGGAGCTCCAGGCCACCACCTGGGCTCAGCGTGGACACTAGCCATCCTGAACCCCTGTGCTGAGTCACAGGGCAGGCCCAGTTCTGTAGACTGTGGCCTTGACTTGCTTCCTGCTCTCAGTAACCATCTAGACCAAGCCTCTCCAAACCTGGGCCCTGCTTGCTCTTCCCAGAGCCCCTGCCTCTGTGCTGCCTCTTCTACCCTTAGGCTGGGCTCCACAGCCTTCACGGGGGTCACACCCTCCACATCAGCCTCACCAGGGTCTGTCTCTGGGGGCCCCCCGCCTGAATGACTGCTGCGTGTCTGCTGCCTGCTGCTTTGCCCCATGCAAGGATGACCTCCCAGTCCTGCATGGACAACGGACACAGGGCATGTCCGTTAAACTAAGAGCTAGTAGAAGTTGGAAGCATCACCCCTGATTTGATCACATGTTGTCTGGAGGTGCGTGAAGCCCTTAAGGGAGGGGAGAAAGTAGGGGAGGGGTTTGAGGGTAGGGACTCTGCACTGGGCTGTTTCAACCACACTTCACACCAATGCCCAGGTCTGTGCTCTGACATATCTGCTTCCCACTGCCCGGGGTCCTTCTTGCTCCTCTCTGGCTGATCCTGCACAGCCTCTTCACAATTCCCAGTAAGTGAAGAACTGCTCCCCCACACCACACGCTTCACCCACACCATCATCCCTTACCTGCCTCTTCTCAGCCCTCCTGGCCATCGCCCACCAGATACACAGGCAGGCAGTGGTGCCCAGTGACTGGGCCCCTCCCCCACACACATTGAATTTAAGTCTCTCTGACTCTCCCCCTCCTCTCTCCCCTCCTAACCCTGTCCCATTTTCTCTGGCTGACATCACTTCATTCAGCTCACAGACTTTTCTTCTTTAATCACTTTGGTCAAAACAAATGACCCATCTCCGCTGACTTCACCCTCTTTTGAAATTCTGCACTGAGTCAACACTTTCCTCCTTGCTTCATCACTGCCTCTCTGCCCACACGCTGGGCTTCCTTTATGAACCCTCTACCTCTGTGCCCACCTCCTCAAAGAGGTCCTCCTTCATTAGACACGGGGATGCACAGAGGGGGAAAAAAAACGTCCTAGGTGCCAGACAGACATAAAATGTAGAGACAGTTATAAGGAAGGGTCAATGGACTTGAATAAGATGACCTTGAGGTCCCTCTGGGTGGACAGAGGTCTGGTTCTTATGATGCAGTGATTTTCAAGTGCAAGGGCTTTCCCTGGGCAGAGCCCCTACTTCAGACAGAGCAGCTCTTCATTTGTCTGGTCTGGATACCTGGCTTCTTTCAAACTTTCCATTTCAGGAGTGTTGTGAGACCCAGCAAGCTTGAAAACCACTGGTCCAGAAGGGCTGGCCCACTCCTGGTTTCTTCCCTGGGTCCTGGTTCAATGCCTTGGACCCACTTCTGAAATAGTCTCATCTCTGTGGCCGTCTTTCAAATATCTGGAAACTGTTATCGGGCTCTGTTCCCTCCCTCACTCCACCTCTGCCCTTCTCCCTGCCTAGCCAAACACCTCTGACTTTTTCAGCCACTGCTCAGACTTTGCCTGGACGGGCCAGTGTCCTTCTGCCCAGGAGATTCAGCTCTGCTGGGATCTGATCCACAGGGCGCACGCAGGCTGACATGTCACCATGTTCCTATTCAGGGATTTTGGCTGGGTCTTTCTCCCTGGGCCTGTTGCCCATCAGTGTAAGGAGAGATTTGAACTAAATGTCCCTAAGGTGCTTCCAGACTTCAGTTGGATGAGGGTTTTGATGAAAAGTCCCTGCTTCCCCTTCTCTTGAGTTGGTGAGTCACTCTGCCTGAGTGTCCTCCAAGAGAGACACTTAAGCTAGGGACACAAGAGTTACACTATGGGGACCCAATTGGGACTGACCCTCCATCCTTAGAAATTTGATCCAGAATTTGGCCCCCAAAGCCAAAGCCTTTCTCCCTCCAGAGTTTTCTTTTTTTCTTCTTTTGCATTTTTTTTAACCCAGACCAAGGGTTTGGGGCTTTACTGAGTCTGGCTCCTGGTCTTAGGGTTCTGGCACTTTCATGGGGCTTTGGGGCAAGGTTTTGGAAATCCACCAGGCACCCCCACTTTCAAGCATCCCCCAGAGTGCCTGCCCCTCCCATGGCCTGACTTTGCAGGCATGGAGGACCGCATCTTGGCGCCTCCAAAAGTGGTCGGAGGAATGAGGGAAGAGGATGATGGTGGAGAGGACTCGGGAAGAGAGTAGGGGCTAGACCCAAAGTAGGGAACTGGCGGCCGGCCGTGAGGACTCCCCCTCCCGCCCCCCGCGATGGCTGTAAGACCCGGGACCTCCCTGTCGTACCTGAGAGGAGGGCCTGGCCCGTGAACTGCCCGTACACGGAGGCAGCATGGGGAAAGGCATTGAAGGGCGGGACCGAGGCACCGGCTGGGACCCCGGAGCCGACTTGCTGCAGATCCAAAAAGGCGGAGCTAGATAAAGAGGAAGGGGTGGAGCTAGAACTGGACACCTCGGGGGTTTCCTGCTTTATGGCGAAGGGTGAATGAGGATCTGCCGGAGGGAGGGAGACAACAAGGAGAGAGGGGTGTGAGATGATGGGGCGGGAACATGCACAAACCAAGCCATGAGATGCGGGAGGGGCGGGGCGGCGAGGCGCGGGCGGGCTCCTCCCTGAGGCGGGGCGCGGGGAGTGGGCGGGGCTACGCGGTGTCACTCAGGTTGGGGGAGGAGGTGAGAGGGCACTTCTGTCTCCCTGCTGTGCCTCTGTGAGTGTAGACGCAGGTCGCGTGTGCCCCGCGCTGCGGGGCAGGCGGAGAAAGGGCCGAGGACAGAAGGCGAGACCCTCTCGACCCACCTGCTGACCGGCCAGCAGAGTCCCCTCTCCTCTTCAGGCCCAGGGCCCTAACACCTTCCTCCTCTCCACCAGCCAGCTCTGCCCGCCAGCCGGCTCCCGCATGGCCCAGGAGATTCTGGGCATCGTACCTGCCACCACGGGGTAGGTCTGATGAGTCGAGAGGTTGCGCCCCAAGGGTGTATTGGAGGGGGTCAGGGTGGCCTTCCCGTCGTCCAGGGCGCTGTTGAGCAAGGGCAGCGGGTAAAGACCCTGGGGAACAAGAAGAAGTGAGCGCACAGAGGCTGTGGGCGGCAGGCTCTCCTTTTAAAGCCCCCCCACCCCCGCCAGCCGGCTCCCCCTAGAAAATACCTGCTTCCTCTGTCCCCTCTTCCCGCTCACTCGCTCAGTCTTGACTCCACTTAGTCTGTTTAATCAGTTCTTATTCTCTGACTTACAGCCCTTCTGTTTTTCTCCCAGTTCTAGGGGCAGAACTCGCCCTCCGCGGCAGCTCTGGAATTCAAGGCTGGCTGGTGGCAACAGCGCCAGACACAGAAGAGAGTGGGTCCTTCCAAGGACCACACCCTGGCTGGATGCTGGGCCCCTTCCGGGTTTCCTCATCCTGTCTGGGCCCACGGAGGGCAAGATGCAGGGCTGGGGCAGTTAGCACGTGGGACTGTTCAGGGTGCTTTCCTCCTTTCATTAAAATATTCTCCAGATGGGAAATGGAGGCACAGAGCTGGTCAAGACACTTCTCACACTCCCACAGAAGTCACACTCCCCTGGTCTGACTTCAGGACCTGTGTTCTCAACCACTGCTCTGCAGTGGATAACATCATGACCACATCTTACATGTAAAGACAGCAGGCATTAGACATTGCCTGTGTTATCCTGATCCATTTCTCCCAACAGCCCTGTGACGTAGGCAAGCAATATTATGTCTGAGATGCTGAGAGCCTGAAGACCAGAGAGGTGAATGTCCTAGGTGAGTACGAAGTGGAGTCTAAATCAAGGACATCTGATCCTGACCCCTGCGCTCTCTCCTTCAGTAAAAGCACAGACCTGACACCTAAGCAAAATAGGTAGACTTCTTCCCTCTCTCTCCATATCCAAGCAAACATAAATGTGCACATTAAGCTTGAAGATGATATTTGTGGTTACTTTTGTTTAAAAATTCTTTATCAAGTACCCCTGGGGGTTTTCATTTTAGACTTCACTGAGCCTCCCCTGACATGAGTGGGCCATCTCCTCCAATGCTTCTTCCAAGAAGAACTTGTTCAATTAAAGGCAAGGGTACATCACCCCTCATCATGATACCCTCCCATCAGGCCACGAAACAGCACACACCTCTGCTCCCCACATGTGGATCACACATGTCACTAATATGCTCTGTGAACCGGTGTGCAAAAACCAAAATCAAGGCTTGTGCTCCGTGGTTATATAACAGCTCTCTAAAGGCAATCGCTTTCAACGATTTGAGCTGGGTTCTCCAAGGAGCCACAGCAGTTTCTGGTTGCATGCCAGGCACTTATGGAAGTTGCAGTCAACTCTGGAGACCACAAGGGCACCATTATCCTGTAGCAGCAATTACTGACTAAATGGCACTCTGGTTCTACACCTTCTGAGGGAGCTTCCTGCTTCTAGTCAGGGTAGAGTTACTTAGAGCCTGGTTTCATGAAATTTAACAAAATGCCTGATTTCTAGGAAATGTAAGAAAAGTTTAAAATGTTTTGTGGACATGTTGATCTGATATAAAACACCTCCTCAAAATCCTGGTGGTGTTAGTCATGTCCAACATTCTGCGACCCTATGGACTGTAGCTCACCAGGCTCTCTCAGCACGGAATTCTCCAGGCAAGAATACTGCAGTTGGTTGCCCTTCCCTTCTCCAGGGGCTCTTCCTGACCTAGGGATTGAACCCAAGTCTCCTGTATTGCAGACAGATTCTTTGTCATCTGAGCCACCAGGGAGGTGAAAGTTGCTTAGTTGTGTCTGACTGTTTGTGACCCTCCAGGCCAGAGTACTGGAGTGGGTAGTTGCTGCTCCCTTCTCCAGGGGATCTTCCCAACCCAGGGATTGAACCCAGGTCTCCTGCATTGCAGGCAGATTCTTTACCAGCTGAGCCACAAGGGAAGCAAGCCACCAGGGAAGCCCCACCTCAAAATCCTATAGCTCTCCAAAATCTAACAATTCAGTGAAAAACAAACAAACCTATAAATCAGACATTTCAGTAATGTTACCCCAAATGCCTTAAACATCTCAAGGATGATTGGATTTCTTATTGGGGTGGGATTTGAATTGGGGTGCAGAGGACACAATTCCTCAGGACTTGGACAAGTTTGAGCTCTTGTTCTGCAATCACCAGCTTAGTAGCTTTAGTCTCCTTGACCTCTCTGAGCCTTGGTTTTCTCACCTGTGTAACAGGCATAATAGATCTTCTTTACAGGGCTGATGCAAGGATTAAAGGAGATTTTATATACCTACATTAAACACCTAGCACAAAATGCCTAGTAACAAACATTCAATAAACAGCTACTTTAGAGTTATGTGAAGGGTCACAAGCTGCCCAGTTCTTGAGGCTCTGTCATCATAATATTCACATTGTGCTAATCTGTTCCTTGATGCACTTGTGAAATAGAGGAACAAGAGCTTTGCAGACTCCTAACTGTGCCTGGTAGTAAAAGAGCAACCAGAAATGAGCCCACAGAAATGTTTATGTTGAATGCTTTGCCCTTTGTTGATTTTACAGAAAAGATGGCCATGCTTTTGCCCCATCCTGAGGTCAGGTGTGAGGAACTGTGCTTCTCTCTGAGCTTCCCAGACCAGAGGCCCTTTCCTTGCCCAGCAAGAGGACACTGGGGTGTTCCTTTGGCAGCACTGGCAGCTGTGGGAAAGGCAAGGAGCCCCAGGCACAGGCTGGGTCCTCCATGTCCTTCCACATCGAGCAGGGGAATGAATGAGGGAGGGAGTGACTGGCTGAGCAAGGCACTCAATCAGTAATGGTCATTACTGAACCTCCATCTCCTCAACTGTAGGATGAAGGAGTAGAGTAGTTGCATGGTTTTTAAGTTCTCTTTTTCCAGTCTTCAAATAAGAACTCACATAGGAGCACCATATTTAAAACAGGTGACAGTGGACCAGTCTGAATGAAACCAGGGCCTAGAGGTCTGAGCTCCACAAACTTTCACTTCTGTCAGCCCTCTCCACCCTCCTTGGCCCTAGTCCTCTCCAGGCAAATGAAAGACTGGACTGAATGGGCCCTGTAGGTCCTCTGGCTCAAGACTCTCCATTTGCATGATCCCCTATGTATGTATGCCAGTTTGGAGTAGGGTCTTGGGACGCCTTATAATCAAGCAAGGTCCCTCAGAGGGGTAGGGGAGCTCAGGAGTGGTTCTGCACAACCCAGTGGGTCTCAGCAGCAAGGTTTCTCTACCAGGTCACTGAGCTGTGTGGGGTCCATATCTCACAGCAGGTTCCCTGCAGACCTACCCCTGTGGCCCCATTCCCCTCCTGCCCAGTCAACCCCGGCCTGGGGTGCCATGTGCTGACTCGTGGCTGATCGCCCTGCCCTCTCCCCAGGTCTGCTGACGGCCAGCCTTCTCTGAAGCCCTCCTGGTTGTCACAGCCCAGGCTGATAAAATCGCTGACGCAGATTGCCTGCCCAGCTGCGTTGTTGGCAAGGGCCCAGCCACCCAGACGGTCACTGGCAGTGGTTCAGCCGGTGACTGGCATCGTCACCATTGTCCTGCTCAGATCTTAAAGGTACACGGGCTTGCCTCACTCCTGGCTTAGATGACACCTTGAGCTGAGAGGGATGAGCAGACACTGCTGTAGAGAAAATCTTCAGCTGATTGATGTTGTTGGGTTAGGGGATGGGGAAGACACTGAGACTGTGGTGTTGACAGAAGATAATTAACAGAGGTGCAGAGTTATTTTTTGGCTCCTGGAGACACTTTGGACATCTCTGCCAGTTTTTCATAGAAGCCAACCCCTGATAAGCCATTTCACCTGTCCCGAACACTGGGAATAAAACTTTGCTTGTAGCTTGCATTTCTCAGGCTGCATTTCTCATTGCATTTACTCAGTCTACCTTTATTAAGCATCTGTTAGAGGGGCACAATGGGAGATGCTGGAGGTAAAAAAGATGCCTTGAGATGCTGCCCTGCGCTCAAGAAATGTGCTGTATCTTGACATCTCTGTCCGCTAGGCAGTGACACTACCCCATGAGTTCTGGGGGGCGGCCCCTCCCACCCTGGACATGCAGAAGTCTGGGAGAGTGAAAATGAAGCGTGTCTGAGGGGCAGGGAAGAATTCATGGACCAGGTGAGGCTTGAGCTGAGTCATACTAGCCGAGCAGTACTTTTCCAGGCAGAGAAGTGGGAGGAAGGCATTCATCGAGGAGGGCACACCGTGTGCCGGGGCAGAGAGGTGTGAGCAAGAGGAGCGAGAGCATGGCAGGCACAGGGGTGGGGAGGCGTGAGTGGCGTGAGGCGGGGCTGGAGGTGCTGGTGGAGGTCATGCTGTAAAGGCTGGAGCTGCGACTTTATTGCTGTAGGACCTGACCCTGCTATCTGGGGGAGACACTGTGGCAGGGGGATGGCACGGTTGGTTGCATTGCTCTAAGCTCAGAGGCTACAAGTGAGGGAAGGCAGGGGGCTGGAAGGATGAGCAGGAAGATGCTGCTAGCATCTGGTGAAATAATGCCCATGACGGCCTTGGAGCTGCTGGAAGCATGTGCCCTGGGCCCATCAAGCAACTTCTAGTTGCTTCTAGAATTGCCAGTTGATTAGGGAGCTTTCAGAGACCATGTCTTGCTCTGCCCTCCTCCCTCCCTCCCAACTGTCTGCTCGCCTCCCGTGCCCAGCTGGCCCCTCACCTGCTCGCCTTTGGTGTGGCTGGGGGAGGCGTAGGCCTCCGGGTAGTGCTGCCGATCAAAGGGGCATTCAAGCGACTCGAGGTGGTGCTGGCTGAAGGTGTCCGTGCGGAGGTGTTTGCGGGGCCCGCTGCTGCTGCTCTGGGAGTCAATGCTCAGCCGGCAGCTGTCCTGGTCACCTGGCAGGCATCCCCCGGCAGGGAGAAAGCTTTCAGGGGGCTTGTCGACCCATTGCCCAGGCCAGAGTGGGGAAGCAGACTCAATTGGGAAGAGGGAAGAGCAAGACTTCCGGGTGGCTTAGAGACAATCCACAAAGTCCTGGGCCTAAGGGGGTCTCTGTCTCATCAGTAGTAGTAGTATTAGTCACTCAGTCATGTCTGACTCTTTGTGACACCATGGATTGTAGCCCACCAGGCTCCTCTGTTCATGGGATTCTCCAGGCAAAAATAATGAAGTGGGTAGCTGTGCCCTCCTCCAGGGGATCTTCCTGACCCAGGGATCAAACCTATGTCTCCTGCATTGCAGGCAGATTTTTTACCACCTGAGCCACCAGAGAAGCCCTGTCTTAGCAGTTGCCCTCCTGCACCCCCAACCTACCCTCTGGTCCCCCCAACACTCACTGTCATCCATCTTCCTCTTGCTGTCGCTGCCAGGCTGGGCGATCCCCAGGAGCCCATTGATGGAATAAGTAGAACCCAGAGAGTCCGACTGTGGAGATTCTGGGGGCGTCACAGCTGAGCTGGGGACTGCAGTGGGGCAAGACAGAGGGTCAGGATGTGGGCCTGACACCCCTCAGAGCTCCTGACACCACCACAGAGGAGTCAGGGGCCCTGCCTACTGGTGCCAGGGTTCTGGCTTGTGTTGTTTCCAGCCCTAAACATTTCAGAGAATCTTCCCTGGGATTCCAGCCAGGTTTGGGCTCAGTTCGAACATATGGGTATGTCTGTGTGGACATGTTTGTGTGCAACTCTGTGTGTGTACATGGATGGGAGTGTGTATGCAAGGGGCTGAGTGTGACTGTGGGACCCTCGGCACTCACTCAGCGTGTGTCCTGGGCTCAGGGACTTGGTGGCCACACAGCTGTCCATGGGAAGGTTGAATGGCTGCTGCACTTTAGTCCGGATGATTCTGTAAGGAAGAGAAGAAAAGCCCTTATAGCAGAAGGAGACAGGGCTTCCGGCTGCCCCAGCTCCATCCACCGTTTTGAGATCCCACTTGAGTATCTATAGACATTCAGCCAAAACTCAGCTCATTGTTCTTTTAGTTGCTAAATTGCAACTGACTCTTTGCAACCCCGTGGACTGTAGCCCACCAGGCTCCTCTGTCCATGGGATTTTCCAAGCAAGAATACTACAGTGAGTTGCCATTTCCTCCTCCAGGGGATCTTCCTGATGCAGGGATCGAACTTGAATCTCCTGCATTGCAGGTGGATTCTTTACCCACTGAGCCATCCGGAAAGCCCCAAACTCAACCTGTCCACACTCAAACCCACGACCTTACTCCTCACGCCTGGTCCTTCCCACTGTTCCCATTCCATGATTAGCCCACCGGTCACTCAAGGCAGAAGTACAGGTGGGGCTCAGTATCTGCCTCCCTCCCTCCTCCATTGAGCCGTCATCAGGTTTGGTAGATTTGACCTCTTAACTCTCTTCAGCATTGATCCCTCTCTGCATCTGACTGCCACCACTAAACTCTACCTCCAGGGTCACTCACTGGCCCACTCGTATCTGCTCTTGACCCTTTCTAATCTTTTCTTTCTATTGCAGCCAGACTGGACTTTCTGAAATGTAAGTCAGTCTCATGGTTAACATCTCGTGCTAAGGTTCTTGCCACTGCTTATAGGTGAGAGGTAAGAATACGTAGCATGACCCCCAGCCTCTGAGGGGCAAACAGACTTTATTCACATCTCCACCTCATTCTACCTTGTGCTCTCCCCTTCCCTTTACCTGCTGGCTTTCTTTTCAGCTTTTCTTTTCTTTTTGGCCATGCGGCTTGTGGGATCTTAGTTTCCCAACCAGGGATCCAACTCAGGCCCTCAGAAGTGAAAGTGCAGAGTCTTAACCACTGGACTGCCAGGGACTTCCCTCTTTCAGCTTCTCGTATAAGATCTTATTAGCCACAGGGCCCTTGCACATGCTCTCTCAAGCTCCTTTCACTCCCCCTTTCACCTAGGTAACTCTTATTTGTTACTTCTTACTTGGGACATCTTTTCATAACCTCCCTAAACCAAGCCACCTGACACCAGCTCAATACCCTCATATTTTTCTCCCTAGCCAGACTTAGAACTGCGTGGACATCAATTAGGACTTGGTTAGTGTCTGTTTTCCTACTGGACTGTAAGTGCCACACAGACAAGACTTGTGCATCTCCATGGGGTACATGTGTGCTAAGTCATTTCAGTTGTGTCCAACTCTGCAACCCGACGGACTATATGTTCCTCTGTCCATGGGAGTTCCAGGCAAGAACACTAGAGTGGGTTGCCATTTCCTACTCCAGCCTTAGGGCCTACACATGAGTAAAGTATGTGTGAATGAATGAGTGAGTGAATAACTGACTGAGGTGGTGACTGAATGACTAAACAAATGAGTGGATGCTTGAATGAGGTCCAGGTTAGGGGTCTTGTGTCTCATGCAGGAAAGGCTTGATTCAAGAAGTTTCTTTTATTGAATGAAAGAGGATGTGGTATGTGGGGAAGGAAACTGCGAGAGTACAGCCCTGGGGAGGGGGACACGTTGAGGTGGGAGTGGGGATGCTATAGAGGTGTGGTACCTACCCTGGGCCCAGGGCACTTCCAGCCTGACTTTTCAGCATGCAGCCCCCTCCAAGGTTCTGTTCCACTCAAGTCAGGTCTCCATCACGATTCCCCCAAAGCCCAGGGACCCCAGTCCCCGGCTGCGGTGTCCGTCTCACCTGTTGATGGAGCTGACACTGGGCACAGTGTCGTTGTCACACACACCCTCAGCCAGGAGCCGGTCCCGGATCTCCCAGGCGAACATGGTTGGGTTCTGCCGCTTGTAGTCCCCGATCTTCTCCACCACCTTGGGGGTGGCCACCTTAGGCTTTGAGCCCCCTATCACTCCAGGCCGGATGCTGCCAGTCTCGTAGTACCTACTCCAATAGAGAACCCCAAAGAAGTACCCAGTAAGCAGGTGGGGATCTTTGGGCAGCAAATTAGCCAGAGACTCTCGTTCCCCTCTGAGGCTGCTTGGGGAAGGGCCTGAGGGGGTGAATGGTGACCCCCAAGGGTGGTCTCTGGCACCATGTTCCTGTCACTGCCTGTTTCCCCTGCATGGGTAGGTTTATGCTGCTGCTGAACCAGAACGCTCTTCAAAAGGCCTCACCCTGGGATGCCTGGTTTCTCTCTTTCCTGTCATCCCTCTGCACCTGAACACCTTCAGGAAACACCTTATGGAGCACAAAAGATCCCCCTTCTAAGAAAGGACATTTTGAGTGTGCTGTGTGTGTATATACAGGCTCAAGGTGGTGGCCGTTTGCTCCATCCAGTTTTACTTGGCCGAAGCATGACTGACTGTTCTTGACCATCCTGGTTCTAACCCTCCTTCCCCAGAAAGCCAGCTGGGGTCATTGGGCCTTCTGCCCTGACTTTCTGGTTTCACCTTTGTTCTCCTTAAAACCCCTCCAACCCCCCTCCACCCCACCCCACAGCCCCGGCCACTGGTTTTCCACCAGGTTACATGGTTCAGGTTGAAGCTGGTCCTCATGGACTCTGGAACGCCAGCCTGGCTTGGAGCCCTGGCCATGTCCAGCTCCCTAAGCTAAGCCAGCTCTCTCGGGGTCTCCCCACGCCCCATCCCCCATCCCCCAACCAGCTGCTTAGGCAGATCAGTGACCTGTGTCAGGATAGCCTACCTCTCCTCCTTGGGGAAACTCTGGTCTCTTCTGTCATGAAATAAAACCTCTTTAATATTCCCTTTTGGGTGTCACCATCCACTAGCACTCAGCCCCTCTTGGGGTGCTGCAACCCACCTGGGAAACCCCTCTCCTGACCCCAGGAGACCCGGGGACCACAATTTTCCCTGATGACTCCCACCAGGGAGGCAGGGCTTCCCACGTTTAATTATAGGCCTTGACCTCTTTGAACCAGAACTCCTCCTGAATCTCACTTATGGGTTGGGTAAGGGAGACACTGAACTGACACAAAGCCCAGAAAACCCTGCACACGGGCACTTCCACTGGAGTGGCCCTCCAGGCTGGACTATGCTTTGCTGCTCCTGGCCCCTCCTGAGCCTTTAAGTTAACAGTTCTTAACTCTGGCTGCAGCAAATTAGAATCTTAGGGCTTAACACTATACCCAAACTTGGGCTCATTCCCCTGAAGTTCTGCCTTAACTGGTGTGGGCCGGGGCTGAGACATCCATTTATTTTCTAAATTAAGATTCCCCAGGTGACTCTACTGTGCAGCCAGGGCTGTGAACTGCTGCTCCGGAGTTGGCGTTCGTAAGCGTCACCTAGTCATCTCCTAAAAATCACGGTGTCCGGATCTGGCTCCCAGAGAGGGTGCTGCAATGGGCCTGGTCTGGGCCTTAGGATCTGCATTTCGTCAAAACACCCCAGTGCTTCTGTTGCAAGTGCTCTGGGAGTTACAGTTCGAGAAGCACAAACTCAGACATCCCTCATGCTGGAGCAAGACCTCAGGAGCCACCTCTGATTGCGTGTCCCCTCCCTGTTGTTGTTGCTGTTCAGTCGCTCAGTCGTGTCCGACTCTTTGCGACTCCAAGGACCGCGGCATGCTAGGCTTCCCTGTCCTTCACCACTCTCAGAGTTTGCTCAAACTCGTGTCCATCCCTTGGTCTCAGCAGGGGGAAAGCCTTTTGGGAAGATTCTTCTGCTTTAGGAACAAAGAAGCCTATAGAAACCAGGACATGGGGCAGAAGAGACCATGAGGGAGGGAGAAAGGAAAGGAAGGAGAAATGGATGAGGGAGGAAGGAAGAGCAGGAAACACACACAGACGAGCAGCAGATGGGCGAGGCCCGGAAGCCCTACCACATCCTGTTCAGATCCTGGAACCCAGGCCGGACACCGGAGTGGACCCGAGTCCCTGGGAGGGAAGGGGGTAGGGGTGAATTTTGTGCTTACCTGCCAAGGATCTTGCTGACACAGCCATGGCTGACACGGAGCTGGCGGGAGATGTCGCAAGGCCTCACGCCCTGGTGGGCTAGGTCCACGATGCGCTGACGCACCACTTCAGGCAGGGGTCTGCCATTCACAAAGGCCCCTCCCAGCTGGTTCAGCCCTCCGTGGCCTGAAAGACAGTAATCCGGGGGGACTGCTGTCAGGGCCACCAGGCAGAGAATCAGCCGGCATATGGGCCTTGGCTGTTGAGAGCCCCTAAACTTGAGCTCTGTTGGTCACATCCCCTGGGGATCCTGCTGTACCCCTCTGCTTCCCGCCTCTGAGTGGGGGCTAGCTCAGGGTGGCAGGGGCAGGGATGTATGATGCTACTGAGGGGCACATTCCACTCTGGGGACCTTTTGTGTCTGCTCAGCATTCTTTCATGGGCTTCCCAGAGGGCTCAACAGATAAAGAATCCACCTGCGATGACGATACACAGGAGACACAGGTTCAATCTCTGGATCAGGAAGATTCCCCTGGAAGAGGAAATGGCAACCCCCTCCAGTATTCTTGCCTGGAGAATTCCATGGACAGAGGAGCCTGGCAGGCTACAGTCCATGAAGTTGCAGAGTCAGACATGACAGAGTACACACACGGTCTCCTCTCAGACCCTCAGCACCTCACTCCAAATGACAATCCCACCATCTTCCTCTACCCTCTGGAAAGTATCTAAAGAGTTGAAGATTCAGGTTCTGTCTTCCTACTCTGACGCTGAGCTGTGTGATCTTGGGGAAATCTCCATGTTTTCTCTGCGTCTCTGTTCATTTCTAAAATGAGGGCATGGGACGAAGAAATCAGTGGTATTTAAGTTTCTTATTCTCATTCTTCTTTTGAACTATAGAGCTAGATTTCTTAAGCACAAAAACAATGAGAAACCCAGACTCAAAAGAATAAAAGCAGAGCTTCTCTGGTTGATCTAGGATAGAGCAGGCCTTGTCCTTGGGCTTCCAATTTGAGCTCTGTTCGGAGCACTGAGAGGCAGGCAGAGGCCTCACTGGCCCATGTTCTGGGGCTTCCAGGACTGACGTGCCAGGCAGTGGGCAGTGGTACAGAACATGGACACACTGTGATGTGCGCCTGTCTCCTTAGGTGCCTTCCTGACTTGGCCTCTACCCTCCAGCCCCAGCCTGTGTTTCATTCTGAGCCCATCCACCTATTCTCAATGCATATTTATTGAGTACCTACTACGTGGCAGGCACTGTACCAGCCCTCCTAATGTTGAGTTGGATAAGGTAGATGTGATTCCTGTACTTGCCTCATGGGGTTCAAGTGAAGAGTTAGACCAGCTCGTGGCCATATGTCATGGCCACATCTGGGACATCAGAAGTGGACCTGAGCCAGGACTGGGATTTGGACATGAAAGGGGTTATGGGAACCCTTGGAGGGGACCAAGCCCAGGCTCAGGGGACCAGAGAAAGGTTCCTGGTATTGGTATTGGTTTAGTTGCTAAGTCGTGTCTGACTCTTGCAACCCCATGGACTATAGCCTGCCAGG
This sequence comes from Bos grunniens, assembly GCF_055505025.1. Taxonomy (NCBI): domain Eukaryota; kingdom Metazoa; phylum Chordata; class Mammalia; order Artiodactyla; family Bovidae; genus Bos; species Bos grunniens. Next base: position 60,824,665 of record NC_141175.1, on the reverse strand, counting down.
ATCCTCTGACCATGGGACTCTCCAGGCAAGAATACTGGAGTGGGTTGCCATTTCCTTCTCCAAGGGATCTTCCTGACCCAGGAATCGAACCCAGGTATCCTGCATTGCAGGCAGATTCTTTACTGACTGAGCTATGAGGGAAGCCCTATAAGAGTTCCTGGAGAAGTCTAAACTGAGGCTGAAGATAAAGAGGCGTCAGACTAGAGAAGGAGATGAGGAAGAAAACTGTTCCAGGCAGTGAGAACAGCATGTACAAAGGCTTATAGGTGAGAAGGCATCTGTTAGATTTATTAACATACTCAATTCTCTAAAATCCCTAGATTCTGGGTGGGCGAGCTTCAGGCCCGAGGTCTTCCTTTGGCCAAGGAGGAGACCAGGGCTTAGAGAGTTACAGTGAGCATTCATGTGACTGATGTGACTCAGCCTGCATGATGGGGGGTCAAGATCTAACCAGGAACAAATGCTCCTGTTGGGGCTGCTGGGAGAGCCCTGTTCTGTGGCCAGAACAGATCCTGGAAACTTGGCCTTGGCCCTACAGTCCCACGCTAGAGATGCCATGGTCCCAGCATGATGATGTGGTGATCTGGCTAGGATGGCAGAGCCCCGGGGTGGGAGTCAGGGGGAACAGGTGGGTGGGTGAGGAGGAAGAGCCATTGCCAGGCCTCCTGTGTCAGCCCGTTAAGGACAATTTATGGCTGAGGGCTGGACGTGCCTCTGCTAGGCACACTGTGCTCATTACTGCCCACTGACTTAGCACATTCAGAACTGCCTTGCAATGACCCCTCAGGGGCTCAAGCTGTCTTCAGCAGAGCGGTCAATGTCTGTTTTTTTTAAGAGGCTACAAGTGCCTCTGGCCTGGGCACTGAGTCAGGAGGAAAAGCCCGCTAGCCAAACACCTGGCAGGAAGGACGCTATGATCCATCTCCCTAGTGGAGGCCACTGGGTGACCTTGGACACTGCTTCCACCTAGAACTGCTTCCAGTTCTAGGCAACTTGCCCTAGCCAGTGTTTCCACCAGGGCCAGGAAGACATCCCAGTGCTCAGCAAAGGGGCCTGAGCCCGCTTTGGAGAGGGCTGACTTCTCACTGGCCACAGGCAGTCCTGGAGAGTGGCTCAGCCTTTCCACCCTCACTCCATTCCTGAGGCTTTTGGCTCTTCTGGGTCCAGACACTGAACACAAGGGGGCACCAGAGAGCCACCCAAAGGGACAAGACTTCGAGCAGCTCATCTTTGTCCCCATTTTCCAGAACTTAAGACTGCCAAGTCATCTAGGAGCTTAGGTGTCCATGCTAGGCCCACTACATCTGAAAGCTAGCGTTCCTACAGGTGGAAGTCTTCACCCCTAGAAAGGCAATTGGTTAAAAAAAATCAAAGGCTATTTTTTTGGTAGCATGAATTGGGAATTGTGCCTTAAAAACAAACCTATCCTGTTTCTCCGTTGAAGCTGTGGGCGATCACTGTCCTAAATCTTCCTGAAGGGCTTGTTGATCGATATCCTTAGAGACTCAAACTCTCTGGAACCCGCTGGAAGGGTTATTTACTAGATCAGCTGGCATCTGTGTGAAAGGGAAGATGTACTCATATCTCTGGCTCTTAAACTGTGAAGTCCCTGGTGATTTATTTCATTTTATTGACTTCTGAGTTCTTTATATTACCGTGCAAAGGGTGTTGGGCTAGATTCCTGTGTTGACTCTGCCTATTTTAATTTCTTTTTTCAGTAGTTTCTTTTATTCTGAAAAATTGCTTGAATTCTTTTGAAATATTCTTTAAATTTCCTTCTGAAGAGTAGTTTCTCCCCCCCCCCCAGGCTTATTATTATTAATTTGTTTATCCCTCCATGTATACAGTATTTTACCATCTAGTCATTTTTTAAATATAGTAGGTCCTTGTTTGTTACCTATTTTATTTATTTACTTTTTTGGCCACGCTGCATGGCACGTGGAATCTTAGTTCCCCAACCAGGAATCAAACCCACACCCCCTTCACTGGGAGCACAGAGTCTTAGTCACTGGCATACCAGAGAAGTCCCTAGTTATCTATTTTAGATATAGCAGTGTGTACATGTCAATCCTAAACTCCCAATCTATCCCTACCCCCTTACCTCCTTGGTAACCATAAGTTTTTTCTCTAAGTCTGTGAATCTGTATTTGCTTTGTAAATAAGTTCATTTGTATCAATTTTTTAGGTTCTGCATATAAGCAAAATCATATGATATTGTCTTTCTTGCCATATGTTTTTTATACATTTTTAAGGGTTACGCTTCATTTACTGCCTGTTTTAATTTTATGATTTGAGAAAGTTGGGTTTTTTTTTTCAAGCATATTGTTTCTATCCACTTAAGAGCTAAACAAAACGTCCTGCAGTGTCTGATGCTGACTTCAGGTGATGGCTGGTAAAGAAAATTTCAGAGAAAGACTAACTGCATGTACACCCCCCACCTCAGCCCCATCTTCTTAGAATAATGGTTTTTATTGTTTGTATATTACAGTTTTCATCTCTTTTGATCTCAACACATATATACCAAGTGGGAGTATGCTTAGTCTTGAAGTCTTGTCTGACTCTTTGTGACCCCATGGACTGTAACACACCAGACTCCTCTGTCCATGGAATTTTCCAGGCAAGAATACTGGAGTCTGTTGCCATTTCCTCCTCCAGGGAGTCTTCCTGACCCAGAGATGGAAACTGTGTCCCTTGTGTCTCCTGCATTGGCAGGTGAATTCTTTACCCACTGAGTCACCTGGGAAGCCCATATATACCAAGTAGTGAGTATAAATCAGAACACTGGGAAAGTCACCTTGAACAAGACAGGAAAGCTGGCCCTCGAGGAACTTTCAATCTTTGGAGAGATGCAGTCAGATAAATTGAACTTCCCTGGTGGCTCAGATAGTAAAGAATCTGCCTGCAATGCAGGAGACCTGGGTTCAATCCCTGGGTAGGGAAGATCCCCTGGAGAAGGGAATGGCTAGCCACTCCAGTACTCTTCCCTGGAAAATCCCATGGACAGAGGAGCCTGGTGGCTACAGTCCATGGGGTGGTAAAGAGTCGGACACAACTGAGTGACTAACACACATGCAATCAGATAAATTTGGAATCATCATGTTAAGAGAGAGGTTTTTAGGAAGAGGTAAGTCAGATGCCAGAGGAGCCCTAAGTGGTCAGAGGGAAGCTGTAGCACAGAATGACTGGGAGGTAACCAAGAGAAGAAGCTTCCATAGGAAGAAAATCCACACACAAGGCTTTGGTGCTGTCAAGACATGGAAAAACATTTACTATAGCTGTCGGAGAGGCAGGGTGGAGGGTGTGGAAAGAGCCTGCTGGCTGCAAATGGAGACAGGCCTTATGGTTTGAGGTTTGGAGCCGAGTCCTGGTCACCCAAAGGCTTTTGTCCCTCCTGTGTCCGGTGTGGGGGAGTGGACGCCTTTGGGCGAGTCACCACCAGACTAGCAGCCTAGAGGTGGGCGCATCCTTCCTTCCTGCCCCAGGGCTACCCATCATTGCTGACCACCTGTCCATGTGGTTGTGGACCAGGTGGGCTCTCAGGCCGGAAGCCAGGAATGAGTAGGAGCCCCTGGTTGGGCGGGGGTGGGAGGTGGGGAAGGTATGACCCAGGAAGAGGTTTGAGGCTTCCTGAACAAAGGCCCTTTGTTGGTCTGGAGGTCGTGGGGGTGGAGGAAGAAGATAAGACAGCCTGGCTGGACATAAGTGGGTTCTGACTGTGAGATCCTCAGACAAAGGGATGCCAACTTGCCTGGGGACAGAGAACTCTGAGCCTATAGTGAGGGGACAGAGCTCTACAAAGTTCTGGGTGAAGCCTGTGGTCCAGAAATGTATACTTGGAAAAGTGACCATTTGGAGAGATCTGAGGACTTTCTTTTGTCATTCTTCACTCCTTAACAGGGCTCTGAGGAGTAAGGATGGTAGGAGGAAAAGAGAAGGGGCTTCCCAGGTGGCACTAGTGGTAAAGATTCCACTTGTCAATGCAGGAGACACAAGGGACATGGGTTCCATCCCTGGGTCAGGAAGATCCCCTGGAGTAGAAAATGGCAACCCACTCCAGTATTCTTGCCTGAAAAATTCCACGGACAGAGGAACCTGGCAGGTTACAGTTCATGGGGTTGCAAAGAGTCACACATGCATGAGGACAAGAGAAAAGTCATTGCCCCATATTTCTGTTACATGCACAGATACTCAGACCCTTGAGATGTAGGATAATTTCCCTGTGCCCCACAATCTTTTTTCAATTTTGATTTAATTTTTCTTGGCCACGCCACATGCACAGAATGTGGGTTCTTAGTTCCCAGACCAGGGATTGAACCCATGCCACTGGAGTGGAAGCGCAGTTTTAACCACTGGACCGCCAGGGAAGTCCCTGAGCCCCATAGCCCAAGTCTTAGTCACAGCACTTCTTGCACTGGACAGTACCTTGATCTGTTTAGATTCTTTTATGAACTCTCAAGGACAGGAATCCTGTCTCTGTCTACCTAGCACCTGTTACAAAAGTTTAATTAACACTTTGGTAAATACACGTGGCAGAAAAATGCTTTACAAATGTGTGGGGGGCTGTTGTGATGGTTGGTGAGTGAGTCTTACATTCCCCACTGTAAGACCCCCAAGTCCCATGGTTGGGTACTTTCCCCGCTTTATGTTCTATTTAATTTCTCACATTGCTGCCTAGCCCGAAAGCGAGAATGGTTTGATGTATTGCGCTGTGAAAATTTCCACTTGACTATCTGGAGATTTTTGTTTCAGCCTAAAAGAACTGTCAAGATGAGCATATGAGCCTTGGAAGGACTACAGTGGAGGGTGCATCGGCTGCTTTCGGGTGTCCTGTAAGTCTCGCTGTACCCACCTGTCCTCCCCAAGGCACGGGTCCCCAACCTCTAGGATCTAATGAGTGATGATCTGAGGTGGAGTTGATGCGACAATAATGGAAATAAAGTGCACAATGAATGTAATGCACTTGAATCATCCCAAGACCACCCCCTTACCCTCCACTCTGTAGTTTAATTGTCTTCCAGGAAGCAGGTCCCTGGTGCCAAAGAGGTTGCGGACCATAGCCTCAAGCATGGTGGCCACGCTAGAGTTACCCAGTCTCTGACCATCTCAGCCGCATGATGTTGTCTCCCCAGCACACTCACCTGTGGGCCTGTTCCTGCTGTAACCTCGCAGCTGTTCCCTTAGGCTCCATGCCTTTCTGGCACAGAAAGGAGTAAAGACCAGGACCTCTGCCTCAAATCACTGCCAAGGGAGACGCTCCAGGGCCGTGGAGACCTGGTGTTCCAACCTCTTGTCCCACCTTCCACCCTAAGTCTACATGCTGAGTCCCTCCGGTATCTATGAGGTTTAGGTTACCTGGGCACATTAGGCCCTTGGACTACAACAAGGGGCCGGTGCAGCAGTGTGCATCTGGTTTTACCCTGGACTTGCTGCGTGACCTTGGTCTCTGTGCCTTGCACTCCTTCTCCCAAGGGTGACCAGAGAAGAGAGACAGTAGGTCGGTAAGGCTGCTGCTTGTTCCTCTCATCCGTCTCTCACTGGTTCCTTCCACCTGTGCCACAACTCTGTCCGTCAGCCTCCTATGTCTTTGTCTTTATATTAATTGTGCGTTCTTAGTTGCTCAGTGGTGTCTGACTCTTTGCAACCCCATGGACTATAGCCTGCCAGATTCTTCTGTCCAAGGGAATTCTCCAGGCAAGAATTCTGGAATGGATTGCCATGCTCTCCTCCAGAGGATCTTCACAACCCAGGAATCGAACCCAGGTCTCCCGCATTGCATGCAGATTCTTTACTGTCTGAGCCACCAGGGGAGCCCAAGGAAGAAGTAACTAACTTTATATTACATCTCCTTTTTTTTTTTTTTTTAACCAGGCCCATCCCTTGGACCTGCAAACAACTAAATTCATCTATGCTGCCTCCCCAGCGTCTGCTTACAAAACAAAACCAAACCTCCCCTTGACTAGGAAACCTCTCTTTCTTATTGATGTCAACCAGATTTCTCAACAAGTGGTCATACTTGGCTGTTCCTATGTCCTTCCCTTCATCCCTTGCTATTCAGGGATCACACCGTGATATGCCTTATCCTTAGCAGGTGCTCAGATGCTAGGAAGTTGGTGGATGGTGGGTGCTGAGTTATCCCTCTTAAAGAGTCTTCCATGACAAGGCTTGGCACTTGGTCCCGGTTCCTTGTGTTTCTCTTTAATGGGGTTCTCTTCCCTGCTTTGTTCTATGTTATCTACTTTTTTTCAGGCTTCACTGAGGTCTCAGTGATGCCTCACTGTACACCATCATCCTTGGTGATCCCACCCTCTCTCCTTTTACCTTCTAACCCTGTACTGATGGGATCCAGGCATCCAGCTATCTTCAGTCCAGATCTCTCCCCCATTAAAAAAAAATAATTTTTAAAATTTATTTTTGACCACACTGGGTCTTTGTTGTGCTGTGTGGGCTTTTCCTTAGTTGCAGCGAGCAGGAGCTACTCTCTGGTTGCTGTGAAAGGACTCATTGCAGTGGCTTCTCTTGTGGCAGAGCTCGGGCTCTTGGGCATGTGGGCTTCTGTGGTTGTGGCTTCTGGACTCTAGAGTGCAGGCTCAGTAGTTGTGGCTCACAGACTTAGTTGCTCCACAGCATGTGGGATCTTCCCAGATCAGAGATCGAACCCATGTCTCCTGCATTGGCAGGCAGATTCTTTACCACTGAGCCACCAGGGAAGTCCTTCCCCCATGTTTATATTCAAATTGCTATCAGAAATTTCTGGGTGACAGAGGCACCTCCTCTAAGACTGTCTGGGTTGGTCACATTACCACCCGCCATGCAAGCATAAAACCTGACCTTCAGCTTCATCAGAGGCCAGCTTCTACCATACTGTCTGCATTACACGCTCAGAGACCTTGTATGTGACCTTGGAGCTCAGTGTGTCCTCCTGTCTTGGGGCCTTTGCACACGATATTCCCTCTCCCCGGCTTCTTTTTTTAAAAATATGTATTTCTTTATTTTGTTGTGTCTGATCTTAGTTGCATCATGCAGGATCTTTTATTGAGATGTGTGGACTCTCTAGTTGTGGCTCAAAGGCTCCAGAGTGGTAGGCTCAGTAGTTATGTCCATGGGCTTTCTTGCTCTGATGCATGTGGGATCTTAGTTCCCTGACCATGGATCAAACCCATGCCCCCTGCATTGCAAGGCAGTTTCTTAACCACGGACCACAAGGGAAGTCCTTGCCTGGCTTCTTTGTCTCTGAAACCCTAATCTCTCATGTAATCCTTGATGCACAGTAGGTACCCAATAAATGCTGGTTGAGTTCATTCCTGGAAGGAAGGAAAGAGGGAGGAAAGAAGGGAGGGAGGGAAGAGAGGGAGGCAGGAAAGAAAGCAGGCCCAAAGCAAGCTGAGTGAAGCCCACACATTCTTTGCTTTCAGCAGAACTCTGTCTCTTTCAATGACACATACTCTTAGACATGAGTTGTTTTAAACAGGAGGCCCAGACATCATGACACAGGAGAAGAGAGGTCTGCCTTCCTTCTGCAGGAACCATGGGATGAATGCAAGGGCCTTTCAGTTGGCTTTCACATCCAACCTTCAAGGTCATCATTAAGGTGTGACACTTGTCAGGCTTACACCTGTTATGCAGGGAGCATAATGGCTCACACACACCCTTGTCGTTTGGGCAGGACAATTCTGTGAGATAAATATTCCTGTCACCAGTTTACACCAATAAGAAGACTGTCACCAACTCAAGACTTTGGGTTCCAAATTGGGAGGCCTTTTTTCCCTAACCCTGGCCATAGAGGGCTATGGAAAATGACGAGTGGTTTACAATGCTGGTGGGGAGATTTCTACATGCACCGAAGGAAAGAGCCACAAGACCTGGCTCCAGCTAGGGAGGACCACAGTTTGATAGTAAAAACCTCCTCTCCTGGGAACTGGGACATCCCTGACTCAAAGACCCACTTGATAAGTTTGTGACTCAGGGCTGTGGGGTGATATTACCCCTGATGTCTGTCCATAAAAAAGAAACTGGTTTCCCAGACCTCATAGCCAAGGAGTTCAGCACTGTGTTTTGGGTTCAAGGCCAAGGATATGACCAACGCAGTCCTGGGATCCTGTTTCCTCTGACCTCCTCTGGCATTAAGTACAGCATCAGTCAGGAGCTGATCATAAAACACAAATCTGTTTCTAGGTATTTCAGCAGAGGTGCTTGAATAGAGGGACCTGTTTATCTAGGTGGTTGGAAGCTTGTAAGAACAGAGAGGAGCACTGGGATAACCCTGAGACAGTAACTGTGGGAAGATGCCCCCATTCCTAGAACCAGGGAAAAATGGAAGACGTTGGACTTATCAGAACCTTGACACTTTAAGGACGGGCCAAGGGGACTGGGCTCGGACCTCCAAGGTGATGGTAACTCTTGGCTGCCGCTCGTCCATCTGAGGGGCACAGGAGGCAGGGTTCCTGGAGAGTTTGTCTCTGGATCACCTGCTGCTGGTGAGGCATGCTGACAAGAACCACATGCAATAAGAGGAAAGCCCTGTCTCATCCTTCAGCTTTTTAGCCCTTCTGTGTGGCACGCTTATCAGTCCTTCATAGAAGCCCAAACTATAAGAAATTTGCAAATCTGTCCTCTTGCTCAGATGAGTGGGGTGAGGTTCATTGATTCATTTATTTTCATCCACTGAAGCTGTATAGGGTAGAGGTTAGAAGAGCAAGCTCAGGAGAGAGACTGCCTACATACAAAGCCCTGTTCCTCCTCTGATTTTGGCATGAGCTTCACCTCTCTCTGCCTCTCTTCCTAGGCGTGCTGTGTGATCTACATAGTGTTGCGTGCTATACACGATGCGTGTATAGCACTCAAAAACATTCTCCATTATCATCTGACCATCACTGCTCCCAGGCCAGGCATGGCTCCAAGCTCCGGGGATGTACAGGGATTAAGACAGGTGGATCTTCACCCTCTTGGAGGTTATAATTTTATGGGAATAGTTTTAATTTAATGAACTTATTTCTCTGCAGGTGACAAAGCTCTCGCACCCCATCTACCCCATCTTCCTGCCTGGATCAGTTTCTGCTTTTCCTCCTTCAAAATCCTGAGTGATGAGCAAAAGGTGAGGTTGTAGAATTCCCTGAGGGACAGGAAGTCATCCCAGCTCCTCTTTCCCCTCTTGGGTTCCCTGGCTGGGTGGTTAGTCACTGATTTCTGGGCTTATTCTTGTGATTCATTCTCCTAGCCTATTGGCCACTGTCCCTCCTGTGGGGCCTTCATGCACTTTAATGCAGCCCAAGAGGCCCCCGGGTTGTAAGGTCATGAGGACCAGCTCCCAGCCCCCTACACTCTGATGTTTTGGCAGATCTGAGGGTCTCCCAGAGCCCTTGGAATGAGAGGTAAGAGGTCTGGCTTCCTCGGATGCTCTTGCCTTAGATCAGCCCAGAGGTGGGAGGGTGTAGCCCTGTTCTTTCATCTCCAACAGGGAGAGAGGACTGGGAGGGGTGGAGGGAGGGAGACAGAGGGAGGATAAAGAGGATCCCCTGTATTAGTCTCTAACTGGGAAAGAACTAAGCTTGGCTGGTATTTTACCAAGATTTTCTTAAAAGAAGAAGAAAGAGGGGAAGGAGAAAGGGAGGATGGGCTACTTTCAGTATTCACCGCCCTCCCCCTAGAGTCAAACCTAGACAAACCTAGTTTAGTTCAGTTCAGTAGCTCAGTCGTGTCCGACTCTGCGACCCCGTGAATCGCATCACGCCAGGCCTCCCTGTCCATCACCAACTCCCCGAGTTCACTTAGACTCACGTCCATTGAGTCGGTGATGCCATCCAGCCATCTCATCCTCTGTCGTCCCCTTCTCCTCCTGCCCCCAATCCCTCCCAGCATCAGGGTCTTTTCCAATGAGTCAACTCTTCGCATGAGGTGGCCAAAGTACTGGAGTTTCAGCTTTTAGTATTAGTCCTTCCAATGAACACCCAGGACTACGTCAAGGCTATATATTGTCACCCTGCTTATTTAACTTATACACAGAGTACATCATGAGAAACACGGGGCTGGAAGAAGCACAAGCTGGAATCAAGATTGCTGGGAGAAATATCAATAACCTCAGATAGGCAGATGATACCACCCTTATGGCAGAAAGTGAAGAGGAACTAAAAAGCCTCTTGATGAAAGTGAAAGAGGAGAGTGAAAAAGTTGGCTTAAACCTCAACATTCAGAAAACGAAGATCATGGCATCTGGTCCCATCACTTCATGGGAAAGAGATGGGGAAACAGTGGAAACAGTGTCAGACTTTATTTTTGGGGGCTCCAAAATCACTGCAGATGGTGACTGTAGCCATGAAATTAAAAGACGCTTACTCCTTGGAAGGAAAGTTATGACCAACCTAGATAGCACATTAAAAAGCAGAGACAAACCTAGAGAGTGTATTAAAAAGCAGAGATACCACTTTGCCAACAAAGGTCTATATAGTCAAAGCTATAGTTTCTCCAGTAGTCATGTATGTACCTGAGAGTTGGACCATAAGGAAGGCTGAGTGCCAAAGAATTGATGCTTTCGAACTGTGGTGCTGGAGAAGACTCTTGAGAGTCCTTGGACAGCAAGCAGATCCAACCAGTCTATCCTAAAGGATATCAACCCTGAATACCATTGGAAGGACTGATGCTAAAGCTGAAGCTCCAATACTTTGGCCACTGATGTGAAGAGCCAACTCATTGGAAAAGACCCCCATGCTGGGAAAGATTGAGGGCAGGAGGACAAGGGGATGACAGATGACGAGATGGTTGGATGGCATTATTGACTAAATGGACAGGAGTTTGAGCAACCTCTGGGAGATAGTGAGGGACAGGGAAGCCTGGCATGCTTCAGTCCATGGGGTTGCAAAGAGTCAGGCACAACTGAGCTGAACAACACAGACTGAACAACAACCCCCGCCAAGAGTCAATGCTTAGGAATAAGACTGACAGCCAGGGGAGTGAGAAGGGCTCACTCTGGAGCCAGGCTGAGCTCTCTATGTGCATCTTCTCATCCAGTTCTCATAACAGCACATGATCCCCATTTTACAGATGAAGAGGTGTAAGCAGAGACTGTCTGTAACTTGCCCAAGGGTGCATCGTTACCAAAGGGCAGAACTGAGACTCCAGCTGAGGGCTCCCAGGTGCCCCTGGCACTGCCCCTGGCAGTGTGTGGCCATTCCAGATGGACAGTCAGAACTTTCCCTGCAGGCGAATGTGTCTTCACATCACCTGCCAAGCATGGGTGCATGGCAAAGCCCACTTCAGAAGCCTCTCTGGGTTTTTATGCTGTTGAGGTTGAATTTTTCCTTTTTTACAAGTTTTCTTTAGCCAGAGAATGAACCAAATTCCATTATATTTCCCCCCTCTTCCACACTGGTTTGTCCTCCTCCATGTCTTGATTGCCATCCACCTCCACTCCCTTTCTGCCCCCAGTCCTTCCTACGCAGGTTTTTATTCCTCTGTCCTCAGTCTTTTCCCATTGTCTTGCTAGTTTTTCTTTCCATCCCTTGCTGATGGCCTCTGCTCCTCTCAGCCCCTTCCCTGCCCCAGTTCCCTCCACTCCTGTCCAAGATGGCAGACTCCTCCCCTGCACCTCTCCCCCAACTCATTCATGCCCAGTTTTCCCTTCTCTCTACCTTCCCCCCTCCCCTTGCTCTTCTGGCTGATTCCCCCTCCCTGAGCTGTCTTGTCTTTATTGCCTGCATGACTGCTCTGGTTCTCTAGCCCATCTTCCCCTCAAAGGCATTCGCAGCTCTGCTGTTATTCTTGTATTAGCATTGAACCCATTAAAGCTAATTTGTTTGCCCTAATCTCCATTTATTTTTCCCTAGTTGATATTAGATTTCCCTTTCTATTGCTCCAGCATGATTTTCTCTTTGTCTTCCTAATGGTCCACACACCACCCCCCCTTCTTCTATTAATCTGGTTGGCTTCACTGTGTGGTTTCAAGGCCTTTCTCCGCCTCCCCCAGCCCTGAGATTAACCCTGTCACCTCTCTCCCAGGAAGGGACCCAGGGCTTGGATTTCCAGGGATGGAGCTCCTGTAAATGTCAGATAACATCTTGTTGTTATCATTTAGTTGCTAAGTCATGTCTGCCTCTTTTGAGACCTCTATGGACTATAGCCTGACAGATTCTTCTGTCTATGGGATTTCCCAAGCAAGAATACTTGTGTGGGTTGCCATTTTCTGTTCCAGGGGATCTTCCTCACCCAGGGATTGAACCCAGATCTCCTGCATCACAGGTGGATTCTTTACCCCTGAGCGACCAGGCAAGCCCCCTAAATGACCTCTAAGCTCCCTCAAAAAAGTATTTGATGAGAGTTCCTGCCTTGTCCTGAAGCCTGTCTGGAAAGCTCAAGAATGTGGGATCTGGAGAACTGGAGGCAAGTAGAATGCAAAAGGCTGTTCTGAGCCCTGAAAGATCACCCAGCCCAAGGGTTTCCTGGCTATCTTCCCCTCTGGGGCTGTCTCAAGTTTTCTGGAAGCCTCTGCAAGCTTCTCAGATCCCATAGATTTGTTGTTACTGGTGTTCAGTCTCTCAGTTGTGTCCAACTCCCTGCGACGCCACAGATTACAGCATGCCAGGCTTCCCTGTCCTTCACCATCTCCTGGAGTTTGCTCACACTCACGTCCACTGAGTCGATGATGCTAGGAAGCCAAACAGCACTGGGCCACTTTCTCCCTGTGATTAATATTGGGCATTGTCTCTCCTCCATCCTTGTTTCCCAAGCTGGGGACACATTCCTTCCCCTTCCTGAAGAGCGGAAGCTTCCTCTCTGTGGATGTGGCTTTGGGGTGGCTAAAACATACCCCGCACCCTGGCCATCATGTTACCAAGGACAGAGGACTGCCTGGACCACCTCTCAGAAGCCTTCCCTATCCACTACCCTCTTCCCCTCTGACTGCCCTGGTCCACAGCCCTCCATCTAAGTCTCATTATTGGCCTTTCTTGGGGCCAGGGCTCTGCCTGACCCCTGGACACCTAGCTCCTGGAGGACAGGTATAGTGTCCTATCCAACCATCTAAGCTTGCATCACAGGAAGAAGACTGGTGCTTTCCACTCTGGTTGCCTGCTAGAGTGTCTGGGGTATTCAGAAACTTTCCATCCCCGTCAGTTCAACCAGAATCTCTTGGCACAATGTCCGTATTTTTAAAAAAGTTCGTCTGGCGATTGCCCAAAGTTTTGTTTTGTTTTGTTTTTGCCCAGAGTTTATATCCACTCAGTAGATGGTCAATAAATATTTATTGAAAGCATGAATTTATGGATTAAACACAAACTTCTGGTGAGAGGCTGCAAATGGAACTTGCCGGTACTTGCTGGTGGTTGCCTAGAGGTCATTGTCAGCTCCTTCCTTCCCACTGAGCCTCTTAGATGCCTCCAGATCCCTGGAATCGCACACCTGGGGCTGCAGTGGGAAGGACCAGGGCCTCTGCATTTCGGAGAGTGGGCACACTCGAGGCAGGCATGTCGGCACTCACTGATCCCACCCGTAGGAGCCCAGCATCTGTACCAGTCACTGTGCTGTGCCCTCAACTCCCCCTGGGGTCAGGGGCTTACGGACATTAATGCTGTTTTTCTTTTAGTAGTTCTATATTAAAGCAATTTTCAGTTCATTAGATTTCAATTCAACGAAAGCCCACTCTATGCCTAATAATATTCCAGGCTGTGTGTATGTGGGGAGATGGTTTCTGAGTAGAAGACACAGTTCTTGCCCTTGAGAAACTTACAGGTTCATCATCCCTGATACCCAAAAGAACCTTAAAGATTTAAAATCTGTTCACAAGCACTGTCTCCTTTAATTCTTTTTATAACCCTGTGGAAAACCTGTGGTGGGGTGTATGCGTACATTTCTCTGCAAGTGTGTGTGTCTGTGTGGCTGTCTGTGCTCCTGTGTATGTCTGTATGAGTGTGTGAGTGTGGCTGTTTGTATCCCTATGTGTTTATATGAGCGTGTGTGTCCCTCGGTATATATGAATGTGTATGTATGTGGCTGTGTTTTTTTTTTTAATGTGGCTGTGTTCTTGTGTGTGTGTATATGAGTGTGTGGGGGTATGTCTGTGTCCCTGTGTGTATATATGTGTATGTGTGTGTGGCTGTTCATGTCTGTGTGTATGTGGCTGTTTGTGTTCCTGTGTGTTTATATGAGTGTGTGTGTTCCTTGGTTTGTATGAATGGGTGTGTGTGTGTGTGTCTATTCTTGCCCTTGTGTGTGTGTATATGAACGTGTGTGGGTGAGTCTATGTCCCTGTGTGTATATATGTGTATGTGTTTGTGGCTGTTCATGCCCATGTATGTGTAGTTGTTTGTATCCCTGTGTGTATGTATAAGTGTGTGAGTGTATGTCTGTGTCCCTATGTGCACGTGTGTGTGTGTCTGTGTCCACGTGTATGTGTATGAGTCTGTGTGGGTGTGATTGTTTGTGTCCCTGTGTGTGTATGAGTGTGTGTCTGTGTGTGTGGCTGTTTGTGTCCCTATGTGTATGTATGTGTGTGTGTGGTTGTTTATATCCCTATGTGTATGTGTGTGTATGTGTGTGACTGTTTATATCCCTATGTGTATGTGTGTGTATGTGTGTGGCTGTTCATGTACGTGTGTGTGTGGCTGTTTGTATTCCTGTGTGTGTGTGGTGTGTGCAGGTGACTGTTTCTGTCCCTGTGTGTATATATAAGTGTGTGGGATTGTGTCTGTGTCCCTGTGTGTGTGTGTGTGTGTGTGACTTGGTTGTGGGAGCAGAAGAGGTCTTGGCTGCCCTGAGGAGTCAAACAGGTTGGAACAAATGAAGAACAATGGCTCTTGTGAGTCTGACACATTGAGTAAAATCTGTGACAAAACTGCGTATCTGTGGCTTCCACACCTGTCAACAGCTGGTTCCCCAGAATCAGAAGCTGCAGCAAAGTGGATTACACACTCGACAAGACTGCCTGAGGAGACAGGAAGGCACAGGGGGCAGACTCAGCCTGCAGGTTGTGGTTTCAGGGAGGAAACAGGAGGGGCGCTGAGAACTTGGAGACCAGGGTCGCGCCGGCTCTGGGGCCCTCCTGTCAGCAGTTCGGTTTCCTCATCTGGCGTGAAAGGCACAGGTCATCTCCACTGTCCTTTTAGTCCTGACATCCACAACTGCAAGACTGCAGGCCTGAGAATAGAGGCCAGGAACTATTAATACTAGAGGCGGGGAGGCAGAGAGAGCTCTGTGGGGGGGCTTTGGGCAAGTTTTCCATGGGAGAAACTCCCATAGGTGGCCCTGAGGCCACCTGTGGGAAGATGAAGAGAGAGGCACACAGTGGGCCCTCAGGCTGCTCATGATCTGAGTGATGGCAGACAAAGATGCTCTGCTGACCAACGATGGAGGGGGACATGCGCGAGTGCCAGGCTGTGGGCCACATCTGAGAGGGTCCCCAGCCAGGAAGGGGAGGTCACCGGCCTGATGCCACAGACTCACTTCATGGCAGAGCCCAGGCAGGACTCACGTTTTCTGAACCATGTTCCCATTCACTACAGCCCAGGGGGCCCTGTGGGATTTCAGCACCATCTCAACTGGGCCATCTTGGCCGACAGTGAAGGAAGATGGCAGTGCAGATGACGCACAATGTATTCTGAGCCCAGGCACACCCTGGAAGAGTCCTGGTCCTTTTACCAGTTTGCTTGTCACTTGATTTTCTTCTGTGGGGAAACTGAGTCTTGAAGCTCTTATCCATGGGTTTTGAGTTTGGGAAGTAGAATCTCTTCCTCCATGGGATTACGGAGCTTTGAGCAACAAGAAATCCCCTCAAGAACAGGTGTCACTTCTCCTCCCTTCTTTTGTTAGTGTTATATTTGTTTGTTTATTTACTTAGGCTGTGCTGGGTCTTCATTGCTACATGCAGGCTTTCTTTGGTAGTGGTGAGTGGGGGCTACTCTCAAGTTGGGGTGCACGGGCTTCTCATTGCAGTGGTTTCTCTGGTTGTGCAGCACAGGCTCTAGGGCGTGAAGGCTCAGTACTTGTGACACACCAGCCTAGTTGCCCCATGGAATGTAGAATCTTCCCGGACCAGGGGTTGAACCTGTGTCCTCTGCATTGGCAAGCAGATTCTCAACCACTGGACCACCAGAGAAGTCCACTTCTCTCTCAGTCAGTCCCAAACCAGGGCTTCTACAGCTGGTATCACTCAAACCCAAAGAAGCTAAAGTGGGGACTGAGCTAGACCTACCACCAGCAACACTCAGACTGTTACACATTGAACTGTGCTCCCCCAAAACTCACACGTGGATGTCCTAAGCCCCAGAATTTCAGAATGTGACCTTATACAGAAATAGGGTCTCTGTAGATGATCAAGTTAAGGTGAAGTCATCAGGGTGAGCCCTAATTCACTGTGGCCACATCCTTTCAAAAGGGGAAATTTGGACATAGAGAGAGAGAGACATGGGGAGAATGCCATGAGAAGATCAGAGTGATGCTGTTGCAAGCCAAGGAACACCAACCATGGCCAGCACATCACCAGACACTAGAGGAGCAACACAGAACAGATTCTCCCTCTCAGCCCTCAGATGAAACCAACCCTGCCAACATCTTGACCTCAGACCTCCAGCCTCCAGAACCGTGAGACCATACACGTCTGTTGTGAAGTCCCTAGTTTGTGGTACTTCATTACAGCAGGTCCATCAAACACACACACAGATCAACAAGGTTCGAGCTCTGAACAGACACAGCAGGCTTGGGGAAGCCCCCTTGTAGTTGAGGACACCACCTTGGATATTAAAGAGGTGGCACAAGCAGTAAAGAGCTCACTTGTCAATGCAGGAGACATAAGATATGTGGGTTCAATCCATGGCTCAGGAAGACCCCCTGGAGGAGGGCATGGATACCTTCTCCAGTATTCTGGTCTGGAGAATCCCCTGGACAGAGGAACCTGGCGGGCTACAGTCCATGGGATTTCCAAGAGTCGACTCGACTGAAGAGACTTAGCACACACAGTTAAGAGCAAAACTGAGACTGCACCTGAGTCTGACCCACTGCTGTCCATACCCAGATGGGAGATCTCCCAGGAGAGGAGTTGCCAGCACACAGAAGGACTGACTGTCTCTTCAGAAGGCTGGCATGAGAGGCTCCACATGGGATTAACTTCCAGTTGGGACTTGTGGTGGGCTGACTCCAGATCACTGGTTCCCTGATGCTGATCTACAGTGGCAACATGGGAAGACAGTGAAGCAGGTAGATTCGAGGGCACCACACTGGGTAACAGAGCCCCAGGAGCCTCTGATGCTAGACTAGAGACCACACTTGAGAAATATTTGTAGAAACCAAGTTTTCAAAAAGGTTCTTTCATTTAGCAAATATTTATTAAGCATCTAGCATATATCTTGCTTGTTTAGTCACTAAGTCATATCCAGCTACTTTGGGACCCCATGGGTTGTAGCCTGCCAGGCTCCTTTGTTCATGGAATTTTTCAGGCAAGAATACTGGAGTAGGTGGCCATTTTGTCCTCCAGGGGATCTTACAACTCAGGGATCGAACCCATGTCTACTGCATCTTTATCGCTGAGCCTCCTAGGAAGCCCCCACCTCAGTCCTATAGTAGCCACTTACTATAAAGAAAAATAGGAGAGTAATCACCGTAATATCATGTGAAAAGATCAAGTATATTTCAGATTGGGAAAACTTCATTGAGAACTTCAGATGCACACCTTAGGTCAACTAGGAAGACAACGAAGCATGTTATGAGAGAATTATGTGACAACTACCATCATGAAACTATATGGAATCCTCACTCCCTATATGATTTTAAGAAAATGCTGGGGATGCAGAGACAACTTAAAGAGATCATATTCTAGCTCAGAGGCAGGTGAAGTGGGCAGTCAGACAGGGTGGTCACTAAATGTGAGGGTATCAGAGAGGGAGGGTCTGGTTTGAGGAAGTCTTGTTGTTGAGTTGCCAAGTCATGTCTGACTCTTTTGGGACCCTATGGACTGTACCCGCCAGGCTACTCTGTCCACAGGATTTTCCAGACAAGAATACTGGAGTGGGTTGCCATTTCCTCCACCAGGGGATCTTCCCAACCCAGGGATGGAACCTGCATTCCTGTGTTGCAGGCTGATCTTTTACCACTGAGCCACCCAGGAAGCCCAAGGAAGTCTTGGGTTGGCCAAAAAGCTTGTTTGGGTTTTTCTGTAACATGGAAAAAACCGAGCAAACTTTTTGACCAACCCCAAAGAACTTGAACAGGGCATTGTGAAGGGGAGTAAGGGGGTGGGGACAAAGTTCCAGGCAGCCGCCACTGACTGGGCAAAGGCACATTGGTGGCAATGTACATGGTGTATTTTGGAAACAAAGGCTAGTTGGCTGAAACATGAGTTTGCATACGGAAATAGTGGGAAATAGGGTCAGAGGGGTGAGATCAAAGCTTCTCGGATTGTTCACCAGTGGTTTGCCCACAAATGCCTGTTAATGACTGTATGCAAAGGAAGAGTTAGCAGGACTCGAAGATGAATTTGGAAAATCACCAGACTCAGATTCTCTGTAACAGGACTGGAAAAGGAAGAAAACCAGAACATTTTGATGTGAATCATCTAGTGATCACAGACCATTGCCAAGCTGTTCCACTTAATAAAAATACCACAAAGCCCAAAGAAGACAGAGTAAGTGGGTATGTGGCTCTAACAAGAGAACTAAAAGGAATTTGGAAATCAGCAACAAGAGAAATGTGAAGTCCAGCTAGCGGAGGATGGCAGTTTCTATGCACAAGTGAAAAGCTCCCCACCCCCCATGCATATTGAGTGCACTTGACTCAGGCTTGGTGATGGCAGGGTTAGAGTGAACTCCTTCATCTGGCCCCTCTGGTCCAAGCCCCACACCATCTGTCTGAACCCACCTGTCTTGCCATTGCTGTCTGCTATGGGCAGGGCTGACCCCGAGTCCTGGAACCTGCCCACACTCCTAGGACATCACATCTCTGCTCCCACTGGTCCCTCCTGAGTCCCTGGTGGATTTCTGCCCCTGTCTCAGGAAAGGCTCCCACCTGCCATCCACTCACAGCCCAGCATGCCACCATCTCCTAGCTCAGCATTTTGTGCCTCTCTGGACTGAAACCCTCACTCTCTCTCCATGCTGTGGCTAAAAGTCCAGTTTGCTTTCCTCTCTAGAATGTCAGCATAAATGCAGAAGCATGGTTCTTGAGCCCTGTAATCCCATAGCTAAACTCCATGCCTGCCATACTGAAGGACTCAGTGGATGTTTACTTACTGAGCTGAATATTAGAGTAATGATGCCCTTTGAGACAGGAGTGAGAACTCTAGGCTTCTGTGGCTGGGAATGTAGGTTTGGGGAGAGCACATCATAAGAATTGGGAGTAACTGAGCATGATTGGTGGGGGTGAGGTGAGACACATGTGCCAGGCACTGCCCGGCAGGTACAGGCTTGCCAGGGAGTCAGAGTCAGAGACGAAGGGACTACAGATCCACCCTTAGAAGCTACAATAAAACCTGGAGTGATGCAGGCACAGCATCCACAGGGAGACCCACTTAGAAGTGAAAGAGGCCAGGAGGAGCAGAGACAGGTGTGTCATAGGAGTAGAGGGCAGGGAACAGAAGCACCTCTGGAGGGGGGACAAAGTGGTCCGTGCATCCGAAAGGAAGAAAAATATATCATGATTTCTATGGCTGGTGTCATGGGCTGAATGTTTGTGCCCATCCAAATTCATATGTTGATGACCTAACCCCTAATATAATATTTTTAGGTGGAGGCTTCTGGAAGATGATTAAGATCAGATGAAGCTGTGAGGGTGGATGGCTCATTATGGGATTAGTGCCCTTGTAAGAGGAGGAAGAGACACCAGAACTCTCTCTCTTCAGTCTCCTGCACTGAGGAAAACCCATACGAAGACACAGCAAGAAGGCAGCCATCTGCAAACTGGGAAGAGCGCCCTTATCAGAACCTGACCATGCTGGCACTTCCCCCTAGACTTCCAGCCTCTAGAGCTTGAGAAATAGATGTCTGTTGTTTAAGCCACATAGTCTGTGGCATTTTGACATCAAAGCCCAGGCTGACTAAGACAGGTGACTGGGATGGAAAGGTCAGAGGTGACAGGATCTTCAGAGAAAATCTTGAGCGAAGGTGACACGGCTCTAGGTGTATGCAAGGGAAGCTGAGAATGAGACAAAGGAGCAACTGCTCAAGGTGTGATGGGCGAACAGACGCAGGCAGTTGAGTGCCAGGAGACCCCAATCCAGTAGCCTGCCTTTTCTGTGTATGTCCTTATGGTCCACAGAGTGACTGGGTTCCTTAAATGACTGATACATACGTGCTATATTATACCAAGTACCTGGAAAGAAGGGGTTTCTAAGGGAAAGTAAAGATGAGAGGAAGGGGCACATCTTTTCTTTAGATGGTGGCAATGTAAATTCCCCATTGATGTGCTCAGGATGCTTTCTGACACAGGCATGGGGACCTCATCATTTCACAGAATTGGGGTCACTATGTGGATGTTAGACAACACCAGTCTCATATTGACCTCAGCTGTTCCCGAGGGATGGGGCATCTGGAGGGTCCCACACAGTGTTCTCCCAGGAACACCACAGCTAACTCAACCTAGCGAAATTAGAACATGCTGCTAAATCAACTCCTGGCTTCCCAGGTAGTAGAGAACCTGCCTGCCAATGCAGGAGACATGGGCTCAATCCCTGTGTCAGGAAGATCCCCTAGAGAAGTAAATAGCAACCCACTCCAGTACTCTTGCCTGGGAAATCCTATGGACAGAGGAGCCTGGCAGGCTAAGTCCATGAGGTCGCAGAGTCAGACAAGACTTGAGTGACTAAGTACACATACATGCTAAATCAACTCCTAGGACTTAAGAAAAGTGTGAGGTAGTGGCCACTCAGATCAGATCAGATCAGTCGCTCAGTCCTGTCCGACTCTTTGCGACCCCATGAATCGCAGCACGCCAGGCCTCCCTGTCCATCACCAACTCCCGGAGTTCACTCAGACTCACGTCCATTGAGTCAGTGATGCCATCTAACCATCTCATCCTCTGTCGTCCCCTTCTCCTCCTGCCCCAATCCCTCCCAGCATCAGAGTCTTTTCCAATGAGTCAACTCTTCACATGAGGTGGCCAAAGTACTGGAGTTTCAGCTTTAGCATCATTCCTTCCAAAGAAATCCCAGGGCTGATCTCCTTCAGAATGGACTGGTTGGATCTCCTTGCAGTCCAAGGGACTCTCAAGAGTCTTCTCCAACACCACAGTTCAAAAGAATCAATTCTTCAGTGCTCAGCCTTCTTCACAGTCCAACTCTCACATCCAAACATGACCACAAGAAAAACCATAGCCTTGACTAGACGAACCTTTGTTGGCAAAGTAATGTCTCTGCTTTTGAATATGCTATCTGGGTTGGTCATAACTTTCCTTCCATGAACAGTGGCCACTAGAGAGGAAAAAAAATACTCCTTTAACTCAAAGGTATTTTATCCATAATTGTAGTTTTTTTCCTGCCACCATTACTCATTACTCATCATATCCACAAGTGGGTACCTCTGTCCACTCCGCAGGGAAACATTGTTTGAGAATCACTGATTTATGGAAGTTATACAAATGTTTGTTGATCAAATGCATGAAATATTTCCAATGTACCACATTGTTTGTAATGACGGGTTCCTGTGGTGCTGCAACAAGCATGGTGTGGTGCTGTGCGTCCACGAGACTGTGGTTCCCGCTCACGTTGCACCTGCTAGTTTAGTGCACAGGGCATGTGTGTTCCTAAGGTTCCAGGGCGGGGCTCCCAGGGATTCTGAGCAAGGACATTCTCGCTGTCTGAGCCGAGGAGCCCACCAGGGACAGTCTTCCGCCAGCTGTCTTCCATGTTGTCATCCTTGGGGAAGCAAGAGGTCAGATTCTTGAACAGGCAAGTCCAAGTCCTGCTGCTGTTGCTCACATTCTTGGTAACCCTTTCCCCACTTGGGCAGAGTCACCATGAATCCCAGAGCCTGAGTATTTCCAGCAGCTCTGACGCTGGCCAGACAATCAACCTGTGCCAATGACTGACTGCCCTTGGGTCTTATTTGAAAACAAGGTCTCTGCAGGGCTCCACAGCCATAGATGTCCCATAATCTAAGTTGTGTTGGGGGGGCTGGCAGAGGTCATGACTGGACAGTAGAGTTTCTCTGCTCAGACTTCAAACCACAGATTTCAAGAACATGGAGTTTACAAGTCAGTAACTGCAGGCTAGACTGACCAGAATTGATGCTCAACATACTGCAGGCTCCCTGGACCTCTTGGAACCTCACTTTCTTCACTGTGTCTAGAATCATGCACTCAGTCAGCTCTCATCAATTGCTCCCGTAATTTCACAACCACGTCTCTTGGGGTCTCTGACAGCAGAGATTTCTTTGGCCGTCATTTTTATCACTCCCAAACCAAGGAAAGTGTTCTGTGCACACACATGTGTTTATGTGTATGAAAGGGTGAGTCTTGTATGCATGCATGAATGTGAGAGTACTTGTCACCCACGTGTGTAAGAGTGTAGGTATAACTGGGTAGGTGTGTGTATCATAGACTGTGGACCAGGGTGATGACAGCCAGGAATCCAGGGTACAGAATTTAAGAAGGCACTTGCTCTCAGGGCTGATTCTGTCCTTTAACGAGCGCAAGAGTGGGGCCTCCTTAAATTTTGCACTTTGCATGCTTTGGTGACTCACTCTAGTCTCAGCCTTGGTTGTGTGATGTGTCTGTATGTGTGAGTCTCTGTACATTGGTGTGTATGGGAACATGTGTATGCGTGTGCATACATGTGGGTGTGAGTATGAGTGTATATGTGTGCACTTGTGTCTGTCTTGGCAGCTGTCACTGGGCTTTGCCCATCCAGTCAGAAACTAGGGGGCCCCTTCTTCTCATTCCCCTGGGTCAGCCTTCACTCTACCCCATGCCACCCTTCAAAAGGGAGCACCATATCACGAGAGTCCCAGTTATAGACATGGAGCCATTCCTCTGCCACTAACCTATGCCATCTGGGACATGGCATAGTTGTCTGACCTCAGTTTCCTTGTCGGTAAAATGGGGCAACAGGGCCTCACCCTCCTGGCCTTGAACAACTCTGGGTCTAGGTAGCCAGTTTGATGGAACAGAACCTACAAGGCTTCTGTGACATGCCATCCTCAAGTCTAGAAGGAGAGAGGTATAGAAACAGACATTCTTATACAAAGTAGGCTGCGAAACCTGCCATAAAAATAAGGTACTAAAGATGTTGGGGAGAAGGAGAGGAACCGTGGAAGGCTCTAGGGGGAGGTGACATTTGAGCAGCATGGGTTGAGGATGGCTGAGATGTATGTATCATGGATGTGAGGTCCAGCAGGCCCCCCAGCTGCCCACTGAGGCAGGAATCATGGGTCTGCTTCACTGGTGAGGGGCTCCTGAGGTCACACAGGTGCCCACGGTCTGAAAGGGGATTCAGACCACATGTGCTGAGCCTCCAAGGACCCGTATCTTTGGCCACCTCCATCCAGGGGGAAGGGGCTTCCCTGGTGGCTCAGACAGTAAAGAATCTGCCTGCATTACAGGAGACCTGGGTTCGATCTCTGGGTTGGGAAGATTCTCTGGAGAAGGGAATGACAATCCATTCCAGTATTCTTGCCTAGAGAATCCCATGGACAGAGGATCTGGCAGACTACAGTCCATGGAGTCACAAAGAGTTAGACACAACTGAGTGACTAACACACACACACAAAACATCCAGGGTAAAGTGGTTCCCAGGCCTCTATGCAGGGCAGACTGATGAACACACAGAAAACAGTCTGTAAACAATAGACGGCTGTGTGCAATCGTGTGTACACGGTAGGACAGTGAGTGACTTCCCGGGAGGTGGGGACAGAGAGCAGCGTAGGCAGGGGCTCACCACGCTCCTGCCTAAGCTCTCCTGGGGAGATGGACACCTTCCAGCCAAGCCGACAGTCAGACTCCGAGGAAAGCATCTGTGATGAAGCAATCGGTGGCAACTGTGTGGCTCCAGGAAGACTCTAGAGAGGGTGACACTCAACAAGAGGGTGAACCCCAAGACCCAGAGCATGTCTGTTCCAGTTGGGGGCACCGTCCAGACAACTCTGAGGCCAGCAGGAGATGAGTGGCTTGTGGGATCTCTGGGGTGTTATCATATCTGGTGATGCAGGAGACCCCGGTTCCATCTCTGGGTTGGGAAGATTCTCTGGAGAAAGGAATGGCTTACCCACTCCAGTATTCTTACCTGGAAAATTTCATGGTCAGAGGAGCCTGGTGGGCTACAGTCCATGGGGTTGCAAAGAGTCGGACACAACTGAGCGACTGACACTTTCACTTTCATATCACCAGAGAACACAGGGACTGGAAGGACCCAGGTCTTGTCACTCTGCCCAAAGGGAGATGTCTCATAAAATCTGCAAATCTCTGAACACACGGGGGTTAAGCATTAGATGTGTCCAGCAAAGTTCTGATCTGGTCCACGCTGTTTGCACCTACAATTCTGCAACATTTTGCTACAAGCTGGCCAGGCACACGGAGCCCCAGTGTAGACCGTCATGGAGTTGACTGATGCAACACAGCCTCACATGCTGCCTTTCTTGAACAGTGACTTCTCCAGAGATCAATCAGACTCCAGAAGGCCAGATGAGGTTTATCTGTTATCAGCAACCACATGATTGTGCTGGGGTGGCTATTGGCGATAAATGACCTTTGGTGCTCCCACTGCTTGGGTTCTTAGTTTGCAATTCTCGTCCAGACACTGAATTGTTTTGTCTGATTATTTTCAGCCCTGGTACTGTGTGTTTGACCCCTTTGACAGGGAATCACAAGACTTTAGCTCCCTGCCCCGAGATGGTGCCTCTCACCCCTGTCATTTGCCTGGACTACCCTGGCACTGGGTGCCACCAGCAACGGCATGATGCTTTGCATGTGGCAGGTAGCATCCACAAGGGCTTGTGAAATTGGATGAAAGTTCTGACCTTCAGATTCCAGCTTGACCTCAGTGCCTCTCTTGCCCCAACATCCTCCCTCCCCCAGCCTCTTCCTCCAATTGGAAGTCACAGCCAGCTGCCCCAAGGACTTGTCAGGAAATCACCCCATTCCTGCCATCTCCACTTTGACAGTCATCAAGAACAATCTCAGGTTCAAGGGAAACAGCACAACAGAGCTGGAGTCAGAAATATCTTGCTTAGCTAATTCCAGACTTTTAAATGTCAACCAGGGTTTGCTATGGTGCCAAAGCTGGATTACTATTACACAAAGTAGGAAAATATCAGACAGAAGGTAGGGGTGGGGCTGGAGACAAGGAGAAAGAAAACAGAAGATTCATGGATTCTTTTTTTTTTTTTTAACATATGGTTCTGGATCAATTAGGAATCAGGACTCAAGGTATGCAGGAGATGTGGGTTCTATCTGGGTCAGGAAAATCCCCCTGAGGAGGGCATGGCAACCCACTTCACTATTCTTGCCTGGAGAATCCCATGGACAGAGGAGCCTGGCGAGCTACAGTTCACGGATTTGCAGAGTTGGACAGAACTGAAGCAACTCAGCATGCACACATGCACTCAAAGCACATCTCCCTTTGGTCCTATCTCAGCTACACACACATCACAGATGCACGCTCACTCTAGTTCATCCTTTTTCTAAGGCCAATTCTACCAAAACCCTAGAATGTTCTGGATGCCAATATAAAGTCCACAGACAGCCCATTCTATCGTGAACCTGCTGCTTCCCCGATGATTGGGTTTTCTGGTAAAAGGAAACAAGGACTTCTTTTTCAGAGTGGATTGGGGTAGCAGCTGATCATAGCCACAGGCCTCTGAGTCAGCATTTTTCATGAATCCTTTCATTTAATCCAACACCCCTAGACTGAAGGTCTATGATTTTGTCCAAGTAGAATATTAACATGTCTGTCCTAAATCTTTTTTTTCCCCTTAATTTATTTTTATTATTTCTGGCTGTGCTGGCTCTTCATTGCTGCGCCAGTTTTTCTCTAGTTGTGACAAGCAGGAGCTACTCTTCAGTTGCGGTGCTGGGGCTTCTCCTGTTGCAGAGCACAGGCTCTCGGGTACGTGGGCTCAGTAGTTTCAGCTCCCAGGTTCTACAAGGCAGGCTCAATAGTTAAGGCACACAGGCTTAGTTGCTCTGTGGAATGTGGGATCTTCCTGGACTAGGGATCGAACCTGTGTCTCCCGCACTAGAAGGTGACTCTTTACCACTGAGCCACCAGGGAAGCCCTGTCCTAAATCTTAACTGGAGCAAAATTTTGACACAGGGTTTCGAGTTACACACGGAGAGTTTCACAGGAAATGCTAAAACAGTGTCATATTTGAGCATCTGTCCCGGAGAATTTGGGGGGACTCTTCTCCCCGGGTACCCATGTATTGGAATGGGAAAATTCTTGAGTAGTTGCTATGTGCCAGGTGAGGAAACTGGTTTCACTTTCAGTGTTTCCTAGAAATCCTGCAGTATGCCCGTCTTTTATACAGAGGAAACTCTTCCCCAGGGAGACAACTGACTTGCCTAAAATCACACAGCAAGAAAGCAGCAGGGTCAGGCTCACGGGCAAAGCCTCTGAGGAGGCACCCCCAACCGCCTACAGAGATGGAGAGGCGTTCATTCACAGGACCTGGCTTCACTGTGACTTCAAAAGTCCTTCGCCCTCTTGACACCTCACAGCTGCCCCTGAATTGATCTGAGGAATAATAGTTCTCTCAGAGAAGCTAAGGAATCAAAATGCAACACACACAGTGGGCCCTGGGTGTGGGCAAACATGCAGTTCATACGATGACAGCAGATTAAGCTGTTTGTCCCTCAAATGCGTCACCCAACCAGCTCCCGACCACTCTGCTATGTGGGCCTGACAGTACAATACATCCCAGTGGACTAATTAGCACTAACGACTCAGGTCACTCCAAGGCCACTTAGGGAAACAAGTGCAGAAGAGAACACGGAGGAGTGCTGGAGCTGAGAACAGGAGAAAAAAGGAACAGAGTTAGAAAGGAAAGGGGGGGTCCATCCATGTCTCTGCAAAAGGCACAATTCGTAGAAGACTGTCACACAGAGTAAAGTAAGTCAGAAAGAGAAAAACAAATATTGTACATTAACACACACATGTGGAATCTAGAAAAATGGTAGAGATGATCTTATTTGCAAAGCAGAAATAGAGACACAGACATAGAGAACAAGCGTATGGAAACCAAGGGGGAAAGGGCTGGGTGGGATGAGTTGGGAGATCTGCGATTGACATATATACACTGCCATGTATAAAACAGATAACTAATGAGTACTCACTGTATAGCACAGGGAACCCTACTCAATGCTCTGTGGTGACCTGAATGTGAAGGAAATCCAAAAAAGAGGGGATATATGGATAGGTATGGCTGATTCACCTTACTGTATAGCCGAAATGAACACAACATTGTCAAGCAACTATACTCCAATAAAAATTTAAAAAAGGAAGAGAGGGAAGAAGTAGTTTTCTCTCTCCATGTCTTTCTCTGCTTAAATCAAAGATGGGTCTGCTTCTGAGAAATGCAATCAGCCAGGAGCTGGGCAGTTGCATTCCACAGCAAAAAGGGACAAAACAACTCCCTTTCCAGCTCCTGGTACAAGTGGAACCTTGGCTGAAGCTCCAAAGGAGCAGATGACTTAATTTTGAACTCTTGAGTGAGAGGAACCCTCAGGAAGCAGAAGAGGGAATGAACCTAAACTTAGGGAAATAAGATCTGGTATCTTAGGGGCTCCCCACTTGCTGCCCGTGGAGAGGGTACCGAGCAACCATCCCTGACTTTGTGGTTTGGTCTTCCCAGTAATTCTGAACCTGTGTCCATCATTTCCACTAATCTATTAGTCTCTGAAATGTAGCCAAGCAGGCAGGCCCAGTGGGGTTTGGAGATGCCAAGGGAGCAAGTTCCTTGATGGTCTACAATTTATGGAGGTACTTGTGTGAGTGTTAGTCATTCAGTCGTGTCTGACTCTTTGCAAGTCCATGGACTGCAGCCCGCTAAGCTCCTCTGTCCCTGGAATTCTCCAGGCAAGAATACTGGAGTGGGTTCTCATTCCCTTCTCCAGGGTATCTTCCTGACTCAGGGATCAAACCCGGGTCTCCTGCATTGCAGGCAGATTCTTTACCACTAGTGCCACCTGGGAAGCCCAAAGGGTCATGCTCTAGGTGAGACTTCAATTCACAACCTTGGCATTGCTCTGCATGTACTGCTGTATAAGTACCGTGCGTTAACAGATTGCAGCACTGGAGCTCTGAGGTTCTCGTGGGTAGCGGCTTTTTTTTTTTTTTTTTTGATGCAGGTGGAAACATGGCAGCACTGGAGGGGATGTGTTAAAAGAAAGCTCCCTCTCTCTGCTTTTCCTGAGTGGCTGACCATCTTCTTCCTCCTCACAGGACCTCCAGGAGGGACATCCAGATAGGGACCACCGCCCCCATTTTGCAGATGGGAAGACTGAGAATAGTCTGTTTTAACTGAGTTGGAGCTTTAGGGACAGAGATAAGGAAACCAAGCCAACAGACTGATGGTTCTATCTGTCTCTATTGGTAAGAATCCTTGAGCCTCCTGACCCAAGATGCTGGCCTAAGTTCCCAATAGAGTTGCAGGCGTGAAGCCATCTAGTGATGCGGGGAGTTTTGATGAGCTGGACTTCGAGAAAGAAGGCAGTGGAAAGGGAGTTGCAGACACATCAGCCTCACTGAGCACGAGTGCTCCTCTCTTCTGTAAAAATGTCCGTAACACACCTGCCTGGTGGCTCCTGAGAATTAAACAAGATGATGGATATGCTCTCTCCCAGCAGAATTCCACACCTGTAATAGCCCTCAGAGATAAAATAATCAGAACTTGCATTTACCAAGGGCTCACTAAGTGCCACGACGTGCTCAGCACTGTGTGGTGCATCTCTTTCTTTGGATATGAATGAGGCATGGGCAGAGCTGTCGCGGCTGTGGGCAGGCTGTGCGGAGCCTTGATGATCCTTGGCATTTTCCATGGGATTCAGGACCTCAGGAGGATCCTCCAGCATTAACACAGAAACAAGACCCACGTGTCACTGGAGGATCCCTGAATTTTCCTCCCTTTGATCTGAGACACGCCACGGCAAGGAGACACTGGTGTGTACCCAGGCCCTTTGTCCTTCGTGGGGAAGAAGCCCCAGTCAAAGTAAAGCCCATACTCAGTGACCAACGGTGGTTTAAAACAGAAACCTTTCTACCACGATTTTTCTGATCCATAGTGCCGGTAAGAGACATTTGCTCATGTGGCCCACCTGACCAAGGGAGGGGTCTGGAGGGGTTTTAAGAAACCCCCAAAGACTTGTCAGCCCTGACTCTGGACCTCAGTGACTAAACATAACACAACATGTTTAGTCGCTCAGTCGTGTCCGACTCTGCGATCCCAAGGACTGTAGCCCACCAGGCTCCTCTGTCCGTGGGATTCTCCAGGCAGGAATACTGGAGTGGGTTGCCATTTCCCTCTCCAGGGGATCTTCCCGACCCAGGAATCGAAGCTGGATTTCCTGCATTGACAGGTGGGTTCTTTACCACTGAGCCACCAGGGACAACCCAGGATATAATTAAGACCACAGATAAATAAGGAATTGTGGATGCTCCTGCCCACTCCACCGTGATCCAGAAATTCTATCCTAGGGTCACTCACCATGGACTGGAGGAACTGAGATTCCCTTGGGAGGGTGAAGTTTTCAGGAACCAGGAGACCTTTGGACTGTGCTTTCTGTACTCTTTCTTCCAAAAAAGAAACACCTAGCACCTCTGTTGGAAGCAGGCATTGAACCTACTTCCTAGGCAGAATGTCTTTTTAACTCCGTCTCCAAAAGAACCTGAGCCAAGGTGTTCTAGAAAGAATCCTCCCCACCAAAGAGCTCTGAGTGGGAGGCTGCATCCTCCTCTATTTTGACGGAGCTTTACACCCCCAAATTGTATCTCTGAAGGGAGTGAAGGCTCCTGGGGGCTGAGACACAGTCTTTCGCCCAATCTCAACTAAAACAAAAGCAAAGGTAGCCTGGAATGGGAGGGGCACGTTCCCCTCCCGCCTCCTTTTAAAATCATCCCCCCCCCTTAAATGAAATTGTGTCTTTTATCTCTTTGTGTACTCAGAACCTCGGAGCTCAAAGCTTTCTCAGCGCAACTGAGAAGTCAGTACCTCTTGGATTGATAAATAGAGCAGCTTTAAAATGCTTAGAACTGAAGACAGACCAACTGTGGCGAGAGAAAGTAAACACATCCCCGCATCAGTCAACCCTAGCAAGCTCCTCGCTGAGATTACAAACTGCAGTTCCTGCCTGAGCTGGTGAGGATGCTGGAGCAGACTGGGGTGGGGTTGCGGTGGGCAGAGCCAGAGCAGCCTCCTCTGCTTCTTAGTCATGTCCCAAAGGAGATGGGTCACCTGGGAGTCCTCTCAGGACCCGGTTTGGATGTTCCCAAGCAGAGCCGGCTCTGCCAGCTGGTTTCATGCCGGAAAACGTCCCAAGAGAAAAAGGAACCCCGCTTCCTTCTTTTGATCTCAAGGAGTTTCTCTTCCTTACCCCTACTCTCTCTGTGTGCAGGTGAAATTCGCCAGTGAGAGAACTGGAATTTTTCACAAAATAGACTGTGATTGCTACATAATATGATATGAATATTTGAGGAACTTTTCCCATGAAAAATCCATACTTTAAACACTCTCCCCCCAAACATACACACACAAATTGTTTTTATGAGAACCAATTAATAAATGCTAATTCATCCAGGCATATCTCCACTAAATTACTCTTTCATTTAATTGCAGGGGAATTTTCCATTACTAAACTCTCCCTTGCTGATTTTTTTTTTTGCATTATTTATACATTATTTCAGTTTCACTAATAGTGAGGTTGGTATGCGATATTATCTGCTGTTTGTAAGTTTTAAATTTCTTTTCATTTAACATGTTTCCTCATTCTTGTCGCTCCACGTAATCTGGGAGAAACATCATTAAAAGCAGACAAGATTTTAAACATAAATGATGGAAATAGGCACTGGCTGAACAGAACCTGACAGGACAGTATCTTGTCTGATGAAACTGCTCTGATTTCAGGCACGCGTGGGTGTCCAGGAGCGTGTGTCTCCACTTTGGATTAATGTGGAAATGTTTTCCTATGTCAGTGAGTCACAAGTCAATCCACGGAAAAGATTGTGGGTTCAGAACTAGGAACGATCTCAGGAGCTTTAATAATAAAAATAAACAACACTTAAATCTTTTTATAAGCCACCAGAGCACAATGTCTCTTTTCTTGCTTCCTTTTCGTGGGCACCAAATCCAAACTTTGGTATCTAGACACCCCAAATTCAGACCAGCCACTCCCCAAAGATCCTGCCTTTTTATGCATGAAAAAGTGGGGGTTCTGGTGATGGTGAGGGGTTAGGGACTGTGGTTGAGATCATATTCAAAAGGACGTGTTTTAAAGTAGAATTTTGATTTCCTTATACTGAATGGCAAAGTTTCCAAGTACCTGGCCACCTTCATTTCTGAAATGAGTTCTTTCTTTTTCCTCTCCAATCACCTTCTTCCCTTCTAGGCTCCCCTCCCTCATTGTCTCCTTTCAGTGTCTTTTTCTCTTTAGTCTCTCCCTTCTTTTTCTTTCACACGAACACATTCTAGGGGATGTGAATGATTAAACTGTTTACTCCAAGGTTTGAGGTTTAGGTATGAAAAGTCATGTCACCGTAAGTAAAGTTTCACCTTTATACCCAACTCTATCAATAATTACAGAGCAAGGATGACGGTTAGTAAATCTTTCTTACAATTTGCTCTTACAAAAATGATACCATTTATTCTGAGTGTACTGAACTCCCTTGATCTTACTTTTCACAAAAATTAATTACAAAGCTGAGTAACCTCCAAAATGAAGTCAGTATATAAAGGGATGTATATTCCTGGGAAAAGGCATACACATAAAACACATGCCATATTAAAATTCAAGATTCGAGGCCGTAAATAGAAAGTTTTGACATGTAGTTATAATGGTAGGTGCTCTCCTCTGAACCAAAATATCTCTTAATAATTAAATTTCTGAGATTGATTTTTTTTTTCCCTCCACTTCCTTTGTGCTCTTCAGTAAAATTAGGTACAGTCCTTTTGGGTATAGACTGATAAAATTAATTAACTTTCCTTCCACCCCGAAAATGTCCCAAATAAATGCTTCCAATAGACATCAAAAAAGTGTCAATTAGAAATAATTACTTCTTATCAATCAGTGGGGCAATTAAAGTGACAAAGCTTGAAAAGATACTTATCTTAAAACTAATTCACAAGGTAGCTAAATTATCTCCTAATTAACTTGCATGGAGGAGGGTTGGAGGATGGACCATCTCCAAACAAAGATGAATTGAGGAACCCCAATACCTCTTTATGTTCCTCAAGACCTTTTCTCATCCCTAGACCTTATTTTCAACCCAGGCAAGAAACCTGGGAAGAAAACAGTTTCTTGGCTTCCTTTGCTCCTTTTTAAAACCGAGAGGAGGGTATGGGGGGCTTTCCATCTGTGATCTAAGGAAATTAGAGAAACGCTCTTTCCTTAATGGAAAGTCGCATCTTCTTGAATAATATATTTTCAGGAGTTGGGGGAAGAGGATTTCTGAAAAGCTACTGTGCATAACTTTTAATAACAACCTGCTTGCTTTTTTTTTTACTGAGCCCTCTTCCTCAGGCATGTAGTACTGTTTACATTCTAATACTTATGTGGCATCTTTTACTCTTTAAAGAAAAGTTCTTGCTCAGGATCTCTGTTCCTTGATGCTACAAAACTCCCGGTGGATTTTACGGACCGTTCATCCCATCGCTGACCATCGGCAAATCAGACTCATTCACTCTTCGCTCTCCACATCCCTTCAGAATAAAACAGTAGGGAGGAAAAAGGAAATTTTAAAGATCCCTCTGCGAAGCAAGATCAGCCGTGGGTGAGCCGCAGTGGCGGGGGCGGCAGAGGCCGCGCAAAACTTTTCTCAGCGCGTTTCGTTTTATCTGAAACTGTGCGCTGGGCCTCGCTCCCGCGAAAACGTCCCGCCGGCCGCCTTCGCCCCATTTTGCTCCAGGGAAAAGCTTCAAGAAGGCTTCTCCAGGCAAAGTCCAGGCAGAGCCATGAACTCAGAAAGGGAGAAAGAAGGAAATCTCTAAGACCAATGAGGGAAATGGGCTTATAAAAAAACTGGAGGGCTCAGCTTGTGAATTTAGCTCTAAATACAGACAATGGTGTCAAGTGATTAGAAAGACGGAGGGTCTCTCACTCAAATTTACCTAGAGAGGATTTGGAAAAGAAACAGGGGACAGCCTTGAATCTTTTGAGCTATGCTTTAAACAATTTTCTTCTGTTTCACTAGCATTAAATTAAACTATAGGAGAAAGCCTTTCTCCCTCTCTCAGATTTTTTTTTTTTTATTCGTTTTGGGGAGAGGATTGAAGAAGTCCCCTCTAAACAGAGAATATACTTCCGTCCCAGGCCCCGCCTGCGATAGGGGCGAAACCGCTCCCTCCCCAAACCCAAGGGCGATTGCTTCCGAGCTAATGGAAAAGCAGGGTCTCCTCATCTGGGTTTGGGGCTGATTAAAAATAAAGTAAAAATAAATTGTGCCCTTTCTTCTTTCCCTCTCGATTTCCATGTATTCTAACGAGCGTTTCCGTAATGACAATCAGTAGTGAAAACAAAATCCAGCCAACCCGAGGGACCGCGATATCGTCATTTCTCACGCAGTGACAGAGAGGAAAAGGTCTGGTCCAGGACTGTAAATTCGAGGACCGAGAGAGAGCACCACTCTTATCATCGCCAGAGCGGTCAGGGGAAGGTCGGCGGTGGCTTAAGGGTTGGGTAGAAAGAAACCCGGAGCGGAGCAGAAGCTGCGGAACCAGCCTGGCGTGGGATCCGGCACCTGACGCCGCGCCGCGCGCTCGGCTTGGGAGACCAGTCCTGATTCCGAGGCGAGGGTGACGTGTGTCGTTATACCCGCATTAGGCTAAAGACTAACAGACCAAAACCTGGTCCTGGTCCCAGAAAGTGGTCAAGGAGCTTTTGTGACGCCTGGGCGCTGAGTAAGGAGAGCCAGGCGCTCCGCTGGGTCTCCTGGCTCGCCGACCCCGCCGCTCCCGGGAGCATTGGTGAGATTTCCACTCCGCTCCCCCGAAGGCCGGGCGCCCGCAGAGCGGGGCCAGGACCGCGGTGGCCTCGCTCACCTCCGGGCACCGGGATTGGGAGGGAGCGTGCTGCTGACTCAGTCTCCGGTGGTGGAGCGAACCCGAAAGAGAAACCTTCGGGCGTTCACCGGGGTCCCCGCGCCTGTGCGGGTGGATCCTCCGCCTCCAGTCCCGGAGCAGCGCGGCGCTCTGGGTTAAATTGAGATCTCAGCCGCGCGCAGCGCCCGATGCGACCCTCCTTATTATAACAAATGTCCCGCTTGCCGAGCGGGACTTCATATTCGCCGAGAATTCATCTGAAATATTGATTTCCTTTCACTCCACCGGCCCAAATCGATAGCGTTGCGCCCTGGCCCCATAAATCGCCTTCCCCGCGGCTGGCCCGGCTCCATCCATCACCGCGGGCCGGGCCGTGACTCCGGCTCGCTGTCCACACTTGCTGAGCGCCCGGCGGGCCATGCCCACTGTGCCGACCAGCCCCAGCCCTGCGGCTCCTTCCTGGCACAGACCACCCCGACCTTAGCCCGGAGGTCGCGGAGAGTCGGCGCCGCGGCTATGGACCCCGAGCGCTTTTGAAGGCCGTGGACCCGGATGCCGGTGGGGAGCGGGATTCGGCCCGCGGAGGGCTGAGTCCTCGCCCGGCCGGATGCCCCGCACGCGGGTCCCCTTCTGACCGGTGTTGAGCAAGGAGTCCGATAGCCCTCCAGTGCGCTCACGGCTCCCGGGCCCCGGACCGCGGGCTCCTCTCGTGTGGGCTGGAGAGGTGCGCGGGGCTCAGGGTCCCGCCCGGGGAGCCTCAGGAGACAGCTGCGCGCACCCGGGGACGAGGGCTTAGAGGTCGGGAGCAGGGGAGCTGCAAGTCCAGCAGGGGCGCGGCGTAGGGCCTGAGAGCGCGCAGGATGGCCACTCTGACGGGCCAGGCGAAAGGCGGATGGGACACGAAGGACACTCCTCTGACCCCACGGAGAGCTCCTCGCCCCTCACGGTGGTCCGCAGAAACCCAGGCCTGGGGAGGTCGGTTCCGCCGGGCCGAGGGGGGACCTCAGGGCCCAAGAGAGTGGCGAGGCGGCCGCTGCGGAGAGCCAGGCCCGAGGCGTTCCCAGCTGCGCCCCCACGCAAGGGGTCCGGTGAGCCGCGAGCCCCACCGACCCGAGCGCACGCACGGACGCACAGCGACGCGGGGGCTCCGGGGGTCCCCGGCCACGCCGCGTTCTTACCGGATCTAATGGAGTTGTGAGGCATCCCGGAGAGTCGCTCGCAGCCCGCCGAGGGCTCAGGGCTTCCTCACGCAGGTCCGCGCCGCGCCTGCCGCCACGCCGCTGCCCTGCACAGACCCGGGGCACGGGTATGAGACTCCGGCCCTCCGCCTTAGACCTCCTCCCCAGGCCTTACCCCAAGGCTTTCATCGCCAGGCAGGGGTCGCAGGATTTTCAGGCGAAGAGTGGCCAACCTCAGGCCGGCCTAACCCATGCGCCCGTCCTGAAGCGCCGGCGTTGGGGTCCGCTGGGCAGCGCCAAACTCTAACCCGCTGCCCTCCTCTCGGCTGCCCCAGCCTCATCCAGTTTAACTTGAGAGAGAAAAGGCTGCTGGGCTTCCTGGGACCCTTTCCCTTCTCGAATCACCCCTGTCTCCCACTCAGCTTTCAGCCAACCCCTGGGCGGCATACCTGGCCGGCCGGCCACAGGCCCTCACTGCCCGGGTCCGCCCTCGAGGGTGCCCTGGACCCCGTGTCTCTCCTCCTTCCGAAGTTTGTTCCCATCCACCCGGCATCGCCGACCGGTTTTATCCCGCCAGGGCCCGGAGAGATGGGTCTGGAGAGGCTCGCAGGCCGCCGATTGGCTGGCTGGGTGCGGGAAGGGGAGGATTTTGCAAGGGGGACATGGCTGAGTGGACTCAGGAGTTAGAAACATTCGCTGGAGCTTCTGTTTCCAGTGGAGAGAGGAGAGAGAAGCAGCTGAGCCCTAACTCAGCAGGCCTGGAAAGATCTGAGGAGTGTGCGATGGAGGCTTTAGAGCTTGAGGACAGGGGTCTCTGGGAACCTCTGGGGCCAGTGAAGCCCGCCACCTTTCTTGCTCCCTGAGGAATTTGAACTTGGGGGAAGAGTTCAGAGGACAGGCCTAGTTGAGGGCCTAGATTGCCTAGATTACAACTCAACCTGGAAGTATGTTAGAAAGGGACAGGGTGAGCTGACCTTTGACTTGTCTGCAGGAATCAGCAGCCTCAGGGGAGCAGGGGTAAGAAGGGTTGGATAAGAAGGGCTCTCTGGGTGGAAATGAGAAGCCCTTGGTGGGGGCGAAAACTTCCTCCCCTTCATTGCTCTCCTCTTCTGTTGAGGAAGCAGATACAGGGATGGCTGTGTGGGTGAACCAATGTCCTACAGCGCCAGCAGGGTGCTCCCACACTCAGGCCTGCTCTGGACTCAGGGTTACAGCTGCGGGGAGAGTGATGCTTGTAACTGGGAAGGGCTGCTCTGGGATGCAGAGGCCAGAGCCACTGGGGTGAGAGGGAAGGGAAAACAGGGCAGAGAAAACAGGGGTAATGCAGGAGTGTGTGTGCACGTGTTTGAATAGCACACACGCGCGCGCGCACACACACACACACACACACACACCCCACAAAAGCTTTCAGGTTAATCCATTTCCTCCTCCTGCCCAGCCTTGCTTTTTCTGGATTTAGCAGAAATGAATCATTCTATGAATAGAAAAAGAGTATGTATGTCCTGAAATGGATCCTCCACCCCTACATGTGACTTGAAACAAAAAACAATTGGTGCTTTATTGTTTTAAGTGCTTCTCGAAAATTGTTACTTAAGATTGCTCTGTGGTTTCACAATGTTCAGATATTCTGCTTCTGTAGTCAGACCTCCCCCTAAATCCACTCTCACCCTAGAGAGAGAGAGAAAAGAAGGGTGTCGGGATGAAAGTGGACCTGGGTATAGGTCCCACAGACCCCTCTGCCTTGCCTCGGCCAGTTTGCTGCTCTGGTGCCTGCCCTGTTGTCTGTAGGGGAGCTGTGGAGTGTGGAGGCCTCTCAGAGACTGTCCGCCCAAGCTCCCCTCCTGCCTGGGGTTGGGGGAGGGCGGTGCTCCATCCAGGGTGAGCCTGACAAGCCCTCACCCAAACAGTTCTGCAAACCTCAGAAGATCTGTCCAGGCCGAGGGGCTGACAGGTACCAATAACCTTAAAAATGCACCTATTCAGTCTTGCCAATGCTTTCCTCCTGTTCAGCAAAACAAAGCCCCTTCTCCCTCTCTGCTTTTAGAAAAATTTCTCAGAGGACAAAAACAGCAAGTTATTGAAACATTCAGGTCCCAGTTGTGAGTTCGTGTTTTAAAAAATTCATTTTAATATGACAACTTAATCTGCACATCTGCACACCTGAGAACAGCCCGCCCTCAGACTGGGATGACAGTGGGTTACCAGGAGGAGGCACCACGGACGAGTTCTTCCAAAGCCAAGAGCCAACAGGCAGTGAGAACACAGTGAGCTCCTTTGCCTCTGGGTCTGGTTCTGCTTTCTAATTACAATGGGAAATAAGGCCTGGGTTCCCTGCTACTTTCTAATTCTTTTCAACCAAGGCCAAGGAAATGGTTATTAACCAGTATCCTGACTTTTTGCAAAATGAAGAAGCTGAAAAAAATATATATATATATACATATATAATTTTCCCAGATGGTGCAGTGGTGAAGAATCCACCTGTTAATGCAAAAGATGCAGGAGATGCAAGACTTGGATTTGATCCCTGGGTCAGGAAGTTCCCCTGGAGGAGGAAATGGCAACCCACTCCATTATTCTTGCCTGGAAAATTCCATGGACAGAGGGGCCTAGAGGTCTATAAACCACATGGTCACAAAGAGTCAGATGCAACGGTGCATGCATGCCATTTGCTCTACAAAGTTTGTGTGTATATATATATATATATATATATATAATTATATAATTATATACATATAATTTTTTAAATGGCTTTTATCACAGTTTTTTTCTCAAACAGGAAAATTCCATGATCCTTTTAGCTAAGCATGAACATCTCAAGCCTTCCTTTGATGTAATTACAATTTCCAAATAAATTTAGCATGCTGACTAAGATGCTCAGAGCAATGGAAAATTTAGGACATTGTTTCAAAACCCAACACCTTCTCCTGCCCTTCTCAGATTTGATGTCCATAAGCCTTTCACACTGAGACTATCATCTGGCAATCTGTGGTTTAAACCCAGTTATGGTTTTTTAAACACAGTGTTTTCCCAAGAAAATGTAATTAGTTGCCGATATGAAAATCAATAGGGAAGAGAGAGTTAACTTTGGTTTCCTTTAAAAATCTGGCAGATGTGGCCACAGATCTGAGTGTTTCTTTGTGGAAATGAATTGTCTTGTGGTTCAACATTCCAAGACGTTAATATACATCCCAGGTGGCTGCCTAACCCCCGTGAGTCTTCTGAGATTTTTAAATTCCAAGTTGATCCACTGAACCTTTCAAAGGGGGTCTGTCTTTCCACAGTTCAGCTGAAATCCACTCAGCTGGGGATGAGACCAAGGACATTCCCTAGATGTGGGATTTGGGGTGCTAAAACACCCAACTGTCGTGGGGAAACCAGAATGAGTTGGTCATGTCAGCTAATAGTAGGGAAGAAAGGTGGTCTGGGGTCTTTTATAAGAAGCTCAGAGTTTAAACTGTCTCTGGGTTGGGTGCACATGGAATTCTGCAACCTGCTGGCTCAGGTCCTTGAACCCCAGAGTTGTCCACAGGCTTCTCTCCCTATCACCTCTCTATATCCTAGGTGAGGGGACCCAAGACCTCTTCCATCCAGAGGAGGAGAGCCCAGCCCCCAACAGTCTTTGGGGAGATCCTTGCCCCCTGCTTACCCTCTATGCCACCTTCCCCTACATGGTAAACAATCCCAGGACTAAAGAGCATCCTTTGGGAAAGAAACAGCAGCTCCCTACCCTGAGTTAGAAGGCTAGCGTGTCAGCCCTGGCTGTGTGAAATGGGACCATTCCTTTTCTCTGAATCTTACTTTCTTCTGTAGCATATGGGTGGGGGTAGCAATGCGAATGAGGGGGTGAGGAGGGTGAGACCCACCTCTTAGCCTTGCTGTGAGGATGAATAGAATTATGAACGTAAGAGGCCTTTGAAAACTGCAGCTCTGTACAAAAGTTAATTATTATTAGACAACAAAGGCCGGGCAATACTTCCAAGAAGGGCAGAGTTAAAGCTCCTCTAAAATTTTGCTGTGCAAGTCGGTTCCTTTCATCCTTTCCCAGCAGCACTGTGCATTCGTCAAACAGCCATGTGAGCCACTGGGTGATGGACAGGTGAGCTGTGGGGCAGCAAAGGGCCAGTGAGCATGCGCTGATGCTGTGGGTACAGGGTGGGTGTAGGGAATGCTCTGGGGCTGGGGGTGTCTGTGAGGGGTGCAATGAATAGTTTCTGACCCAGAAAAAGGACAACAGAGTCAGTGCATGTGTGTGTGGGGGGGGGGGGCGGGGGGTGGGCGGCGCCAGGGCAGAGCTTTGATGCCCTGAGAAGTGCTCAGGGCACCACTGTCTCCCGCTTCCTCACTTCTCAGACCTGTCCAATTGTGTCACAGCCAGGTGGGATTTTTACCTTGTCCCCCATGCCTCAGGAAGTGGCCAACAGCATGCCCTGAGGCCTCCTGGTGGCTGTGCCAGAGATTCAATCATTAATTACCCTGCACTCCTCCTCTCCTCCCCCCACCCTCCAGGCTTTCAAAACCCAGAAATACAAATACAGATCCTGGCAGGGGAAAGGAAAGTGGAAGGCAGTTTGGAAAAAGCCACCCTTGGCATCTGTCCAGTTGCTTTGGGGGTTGGAGATGTGTCCTGGGCACAGGTCTCTGGAGCTCTTTGCCTACCCCAAAGCACCTGGTGGCTGCTACCTGGGCTGGTCAGGAGCGGGAGACTTGATATTTTCAGGCTTTAATAAGAAAGAATCTCCTTTGGGGAAGCAGAGAGAGGTCAGATTTTTTTTTTCCCTGCTTTTAACAGTATTTTAAAAAGTTGTAAATAATGACCTAGGTTCTTTGCCACCCGTTTTGCAGATGAGAATACTGAGCCCCAGGAAAAGCAAGTACAATTTCCAAGGTTACCCAGCTGGTAGGTGGCTGACTCAATGTCCAAATAAACACAAGGGACCCAGGTCTGGCCTTAGATGTTAGAAATTCTGCTCACTCCAGCCTAGTTCGCTCATTCCCCAGCACCTACACTACCTCCCATCAGAAAGGAAGGTTCTGGATCCCAGGGTGTGGTCAGGGTGAGATCAAACTCCCAGGGCCAGAGAACTTTCCTGCCACAGAAGAAAAGTGCAGCTCACCAGGCAGGAATGTCCTCCCTTTGGCCCAGCCCCAGAGTCCAGCCCAGAGCAGAGGGGGTCAGGACACAGGAATCCTCTTAGGTGGACGCCAGGGCACTGAAGTGGGCTGTCCTCCTGACAGCTGTCCTTGGGGAGGCGCCAAGGGGAAAAACCAGGTCTGAGACTTTTTTCATCAGATTCAGGGTTGGTTTTGTTCTTTGTGGCCTTGGAAGGCCAGAGGTGTCTGATGTTGGCACAAACCATAGAACAGAGCCTGGTAGTGCCCAGGGCCCTGATGAAAGGATCTGAGACCCTTGCGATAGGGTGGGAGGAGAGGGGAGAAGCTGAGGGGTAGAGAAGGAGTTGGAAGGTTTAACTTGCCTCTTGCCTCCAGCCTTCACTGCCTGCCCCCTGGAAGGCTTCCCACATTCTAAGCTGAGTAACCCTGGGCACTTTGCCATGCTTTGGGCCTTGGCTAGGCCCAAAACTCTCTTCCTGTTTAGACCTCTTGCATTCTTCCACAGACTCTACAGCCTTTGACTCCCCTGCTTTTGGAGGAGCAGAGCTTTGGCCTCTCCGTTTTTGGTCTTTAGGCTCCAGTTGTCCCAACAATGTGGTACTCTTTGGTCCCCATAGGAGGAGGGGACACACCATTATGTTGATGGAACGCTGAACATGCATTTCCTTCTAAGAACAACGGCTAAATCTACTATTATTTACGAAGTATTACTAAATGCCAGAAACTTTCAAATGCCTTACATTTAACCCTATTTATTTTCCACAACAGCCAGCGAAACTGAGTTTTGGGGAAACATGGGCATAGTGGCTGCTCTGGATCATCCCATGGCTGGGCAGTGGAGCCATGATGGGAACTTGGGCTCATCTGACCTGAGACAGCCTTCCCTCCACTTTCCCACAGGCTGTTTACAGGGCAGGACAGCTTTAACAGCTCCAAGAAAGCTATCGGAACAAACTAGGAAGAAGCAAACTAGAAAAACTGTTTTGTTTGTCAGTTTCAGGGGCCATCAGTGGCTTAATAGGAGAAAGCATGACCCTTAGTAATGAGATTTACACTGCCGAGATTTACAGACAGGCCAGGT
This sequence comes from Bos grunniens, assembly GCF_055505025.1. Classification (NCBI taxonomy): domain Eukaryota; kingdom Metazoa; phylum Chordata; class Mammalia; order Artiodactyla; family Bovidae; genus Bos; species Bos grunniens. The sequence goes on along the minus strand of NC_141175.1, from coordinate 60,783,149 downwards.
AAGTGAAAGAATGAAAAAAAATTAAGGTGGAAGTCATATTGAGTCTTACCTTTCTCCCTAACTGAGTTTTCATGCACTTAGCAAAGTGTGGACACAGAACACATTTGTGGCAATAATGAGTTAATCATCTACCTATGGATTTCCCTTTTTATTTCCCCTGTGTTTTGAGCTTTATTGAGGTATAATTGACAAATATAATTGACAAATAAAATTGGCAAATAAAATCATAAGATATTTAAGGCGTATGTCACAGTGATTTGATATATGTATACACTGTGAAAGGATTCCCACCATCTAGTTAATTAACACACCCATCATCTCATTCATTCGTCTGTTTATTTTGGTGAGAATATGTAAGTTCTACTCTCTTGCGAGTATGTGTGTGTGTGTGTGTCTGTGTATTCAGTCACTTAGTCGTGTCCACCTCTTTGTGACCCTATGGACTGTAGCCTGCCAGTCTCCTCTGACCATGGGATTTTACAGGCAAGAATACTGGAGTGGGTTGCCATTTCCTCCTCCAGGGGATCTTCCCAACCCAAGGATCAAACCCACATTTCTTGCATCTCCTGCATTGGCAGGCGGATTCTTTACCACCTGTGCCACCAGTATATAAAACAGTGTTATCAACTCTAGTCACCATGTTGTATATTAGATCCTCAAGAACGTATCTACAAAACAGAAACAGAGTTACAGATGTAGAAAATAAATTTATGGTTACTGGGGGAGAGGTGTGGAGGAATAAATTGGAAGATGAGGATTGACATACACACACTACTGTATATAAAATAGATCACTAATAGGAACCTACTGTATAGCTCAGGGAACCCTACTCAATAATCTGTAATAGCCTATATGGGAAAAGAACCTAGAAATGATTCACTTTGCTATACTCCTGAAGCTAACATAGCATTGTAAACCAACTATACTCCAATTAAAAAAAAAATCTGTATCTTTTCTGAAACTTCTTAAAAAGTTCTTTCCATTTGTAGGCATGTGGTCTTTATGTAAGGTAGCATGTCCTTTTTTTCATCCTTAATGCCTCTCTTTTGAAGTTGTGGGCCTGATGATTCCTGTTCACTTCATCCACATCACCTCTCTCCTTACAAACTTTCATCTTGTTACTCTGAAACTTTAGTTTTCCAAGTAGAATCACTTCTCTCAGGCTCACTCTGGGGGGTTGGGGGAAAGACCCCATAGTCCTAGAGAAGGATCTTTTCCCACTCAGATCCTGACACCTGCCCTTCCATCATACAGAGAAAGGGTAGGAGTCACCATTCTCTTCCAGGCTGGGAATCTGATGCTCACATGTGATGCTCTGGCACCACTCTGTACAGGTTGCGTGATCTTGTGCCAGGCACCCAACTTCCCTGAGCTGAAGCTTCTAAGTCTGAGAATTGAGACTAATAAGGGTACTTCTCTCATATTGTTATGATGCTTAAGTCAGACAGAGCACTTGGAGCACAAAGGATGCTCAGAAATGGTTACTAGAATGGAAACAAAACTAGTCACAGGCACGTCCCTATCAATCCAGTGGTTAAGACTCTGCACCTTCCCTGCAGGGGGCGTGTGTTCCAAGTCCCTGGTCAGGGAACTGAGATTCTGTATGCCTGCCTCAACAAAAGCAAAAAACCTAGTCACAGCACAGGTGATGGAGAGTATTACTCATGGACCTCGGGGGGTGGTGTCACTGTCACCATACTCAGGACACAAGGAGACACTGAGAGATTCCTAAGAGCAGTGGGGGAATGGCACTGGGGAGGAGAATTGAACTTGCAGGTTCCTGGGAAAACCGGAGCACAAGGTCACCAGGTACATGTGAGCTGCTTTGTCCCTTTCCCCCCTCATCTGGGCTGTGCACCCACGCTGGGCTCCCTGAGACTGCGCTCATAGACCAGACCAGCTCTGCCAAATTCTTCAACCAGAGAACTCTCCTCCCCGACTCTGTTCCTGTGACTCCAGAACATAAGACATCATTCCTGGAGGGGCAGGCACGGGCCTCAGCTTCCCTGGTGGCCGGGGTGGAGTGGGGTGGGGAGAGGGGAGTTTGGCAGAGATATCTGATCTGTCACTTTCAGATTTATTGATAAGCCAGTGTCTTCTCTAGTTTTCTTTGTTTTTATTTACTTACTTTTAGCTTATACATATAATAGGTCATAAATAATTTAAACAGAAATGATAAATGTCTCCCTTCTTCCAGCCCTTAGCCCGAGGTAACCCTGTTATCTTTTCAATATTTGTTCTTCTATTCATACCTAATGTCTGTAACTGTAGAAATAATGACCTCTGTTTGGAGTGTATGTTTTAGCATGTGTAGTAGCATACCAGAAGTAAGTTTCACTCTGCCTAGTAGCATACGGAAAGTGTTTTGCTCTGCAGGTTGTGTTTATTCACTAGTAACATCTGAAACATCTTTGCATTTCAAGACTGACACCTCTGCCTTGTCCTTTTGAACTTTTCCATCAGGGTCCAAAATGTGAATGGGACAGAGTCTAAGCAACTGTCCTCCTTTTGATGGATATTTATTACTCATCTGGGTTCTCATCAGAACTGTTCAATGAACTCTTTGTGTATGTATGTGGATATTTTCCTGGAAAAACTGAAACTGACAAGTGGGATTATGGGAGCACAGGGTGGGGTGGGCACCTTTAAAATAGGGATGAACTACTTGGCTTCCTTCAAGCCTAGTCTGGCTTCTCTTTTCATGACCCTTGAATATCCCTTTCAAGATGGAAGGTAAGCAGGTCAGGTGAAGTAAGAAGGTACCTGTGAGATTTCCTCACCCAGGGTCATTGGCATCCTCCATGGTGTACAGATGTTGCTGGGGAATGTTCTTCCTCCCAAGCACATTTTGGACTGCCCCAATCTAATCAGGGAATAATTGCATTTCTGCTCACTGGGATCAAAGCCACCTTCATAGGTCAAATTGGGTGACTGAATTCAGTGTTACATTCTCTCCTTCAAGATTCAAGAGAGAGCTGGACTCCCATGCTTGGGACTCAGTCTCTCTATTCTGGAGCCTGAGGAGTTGGGAGAGACCTGAGTTTATGATACAGTCTTGCTCTGAGCTGTGTGAAGTTGGGAAAGTCACTCACCCACTCTGATTCTCAGGTTCTGCATACTTAGAAAAAAATGCGTATAATATTCACATCCTATCAGCAGGGTGGGGTGAACTGCAAACTTTTAAGAAATGTGAGGAATGATGGATTTGGAGCAGTTATGATATTGAATATAATGCCTGGATGACTTCACCAAGATAGCCCTTTCTCTTTCCCTCCCTCCAACCCTCTTCGTATTCCTTCTTTCTGTCCCTATTCCTGTGACCCCAGTGCTTCCTTTCCATGTATTTAATTGTACAAATCTTTATTGAGCATCTGTTAAGTGATGAGTACTCTGCCAAGACCTGGGAATACCATGCTGACCAGAACAAGAATCATGTCCTGTGGAATGAACAGACAGGTCTGAAGGCAGGTGTGCTGCCTGCTATGATGGGGTGGGGAGGAGAGTGGGAATTATAAGCAGCAAAAAAATCTGGAGGGCACCTCACAAAATCTTAGTTGTTCAAAAAGGACCTGTAAGCAGAGACCCGAAGGAAAAGGTAGAACCAATCAAACAGAGAAAAGGGAGAAAGTAGAATAATCTGACATAAGGAGAAAAAAATAATGCATGTGAAGATCCAGAGACTGGGGGCAGGGGGAGGGGGTTTGGCAGGCGCTCTTAATTCACTATAGCAAGAAAGCGTGCATGCTCAGCTGCTCAATTGTGTTCACATCTTTTGCAATGCCATGGACCATAGCCCACCAGACTCCTCTGTCCATGGAATTCTCCAGGCAAAAATACTGGAGTGGGTTTCCATTTTCTTCTCCAGGGGATCTTCCCTACCCAGGGATGAAACCTGTGTCTCCTACATTGGTAGGTGGATTCTTTACCACTGTGCCACCTGGGAAGCCTGCAGTGGAAAATAAAGTGTGATTATAGAATTTGTGTGCGCACATGATTGTGCACAGGTATGGTGAGGGCTGAGGGATAGGACTGGGAAAGTGTGCAGGGTTGGATCAGAGGAGTCCAAAAGGAATTTGGACTGTGTCCTAAAAAGCAAAGTGAAAGTGAAAGTGAAGTCGCTCAATCCTATCCAACTCTTTAGGACCCCATGGACTGTAGCCTACCAGGCTCCTCCCTCCATGGGATTCTCCAGGCAAGAGTAGTAGAGTGGGTTGCCATTTCCTTCTCTAGGGGATCTTCCTGACCCAGGGATCGAACCCTGGTCTCCCACATTCCAGGCAGACGCTTTAACCTCTGAGCCACCAGGGAAGCCAAGGGACATCTCTAAGTAGATTCTAGTGGGGGAGGTGGGGAAAGAGTGGCCAGACTCCTGTTTTAGAAAGTTCTTCCTGGTGCAGTGTGAGAAAGACTTGGAGGAGTCCAGGTTGCAGGTGGGGAGAGGCTCCGGTACCATAATTCCCTTCAGGCTGATGGGAGCATCAGAGGTGGAGGAGAGAAGGCATGATGGGGATGGGGTGGTGGAAACATTGTCATGGTCACCTGTTGACTCTCAGTTTCACCCTGGGTCTGGTGGTGATAGGTTGCAGTCCTATGAAAACCAGGTTGAATGTAAGTGCTAGCCCTCTTATCTTCCTATGTTTTCTGGAGGACTCAGACCTAGGTTCCCCCCAAAAGGGAAGACATATTTGGCTCTTCTCAAAACTTCCCAATGGCCCAGGAGAAGTTTGTCTGGTGACAGATCAGACAAGAGAGAACGGAGATGTTGGTCCAGGACCCAGACTGTGATTGATGGGCTGATGGGAGGGAGAGGAAGCATGCACTCAAAGTTGCTGAGGAGTTTGGATTTCAAATCCCGCTCTGATCTGGACACAGATAGTACCCTTGTGACTGAGTAACAGAGAAACAATGACCAGGAGAGAGTGGAGGGGGGAGGGTGGTTGGAAAGTTATATAAAGAATATCTGCCTCTATGTAGGATAGGAAAAGAGAGAGAGAGAATTGGTTGAGAGTCAGGAGGCTGGGCTTCCCTGGTGGCTTAGATGGTAAAGAGTCTGCCTACAATACAGGAGACCCAAGTCTGATCCCTGGGTTGGAAAGATCCCATGGAGAAGGGAATGGCTACCCACTTCAGTATTCTTGCCTGCACAATTCCTGCCAGGCTCCATGCACAGCCTGGAGCCTGGAGGGCTATAGCCCATGAGGTGGCAAAGAATCAACACAACTGAGCAACTAACACACACAGGGTCTTAGACTTGAGACTGAGGCTATGGGATGTTGGGGAGGCCACTGGCTTTATCTGGGCCTTGGTGTCCCCAACTTTATAACTTCTATGCAGAGTACATATTGAGAAATGCTGGGCTGGAAGAAGCACAAGCTGGCATCAAGATTGCCGGGAGAAATATCAATAACCTCAGATATGCAGATGACACCACCCTTATGGCAGAAAGTGAAGAGGAACTCAAAAGCCTCCTGATGAAAGTGAAAGTGGAGAGTGAAAAAGTTGACTTAAAGCTCAACATTCAGAAAACTAAGATCATGGCATCTGGTCCCATCACTTCATGGCAACTAGATGGGGAAACAGTGGAAATAGTGGTAGACTTTATTTTTGGGGGCTCCAAAATCACTGCAGATGGTGACTGCAGCCATGAAATTAAAAGACGCTTACTCCTTGGAAGGAAAGTTATGACCAACCTAGATAGCATATTCAAAAGCAGAGACATTATTTTGCCAACAAAGGTCCATCTAGTCAAGGCTATGGTTTTTCCAGTAGTCATGTATGGATGTGAGAGTTGGACTGTGAAGAAGGCTGAGTGCCGAAGAATTGATGCTTTTGAACTGTGGTGTTGGAGAAGACTCTTGAGAGTCCCTTGGACTGCAAGGAGATCCAACCAGTCCATTCTGAAAGAGATCAGTCCTGAGATTTCTTTGGAAGGAATGATGCTAAAAGCTGAAACTCCAGTACTTTGGCCACCTCATGCGAAGAGTTGACTCATTGGAAAAGACTCTGATGCTGGGAGGGATTGGGGGCAGGAGGAGAAGGGGACGACAGAGGATGGGATGGCTGGATGGCATCACCGACTTGGTGGACATGAGTCTGAGTGAACTCTGGGAGTTGGTGATGGAGAGGGAGGCCTGGCGTGGGGCGATTCATGGGGTCGCAAAGAGTCGGACACGACTGAGCAACTGAACTGAACTGATTGAAGTGGGAGGTGGAAAGTGTACTGGCTTTCAAGTCCCAATGAAAAGGAATATTTCCTAGAAATGTGTCCTGAGCAAAAAACACTCAATATCTCTATGCCATAGTTTTTCATTTTCAGTAGAAAGTTCTTCAGGATATCTTCCTCACTAATCTCACTGGGTTGGCTCTTATGAACTGGTGTGTGTGGAAGTACTTTGAAACCCTAGAAGTCATAGTAATACTGTAGACTGATACAAACTTTACAGTAAATAAAGGCTACCTTATCCATTTATTTCATTGAATATATTCATCAGTATTACCTGTATTATTAGTATTGTTATGTGTATCTACGACACAACAACACATAATGCTAAGTATACTATATATGATACAATATATATTGCTATTTGTTGTTGTTTAGTTGCTAAATCTAGAGAAGGCAATGGCACCCCACTCCAGTACTCTTGCCTGAAAAATCCCATGGATGGAGGAGCCTGGTAGGCTGCAGTCCATGGGGTCGCTAGGAGTCGGACACGACTGAGCGACTCCACTTTCACTTTTCACTTTCATGCATTGGAGAAGGAAATGGCAACCCACTCCAGTGTTCTTGCCTGGAGAATCCCAGGGACCGGGGAGCCTGGTGGGCTGCTGTCTATGGGGTCGCACAGAGTCGGACACGACTGAAGTGACTTAGCAGCAGCAGTTGCTAAATCATGTCTGACTCTTGCAACCCCATGGACTGTAACCTGCCAGGCTCTTCTGTCCATGAGATTCTCCAGGCAAGAATACTGGACTGGGTTGGCATTTCCTTCCCCAGGGCATCTTCCTGACCCAGGGATCGATCCCAAGTCTCTTGCATTGCAGGCAGATTCTTTATCACTGAGCCACCAGGGAAGCCTGTAGATGCTGCTGCTGCTGCTGCTGCTAAGTCGCTTCAGTTGTGTCCGACTCTGTGTGACCCCATAGACGGCAGCCCACCAGGCTCCCCCGTCCCTGGGATTCTCCAGGCAAGAACACTGGAGTGGGTTGCCATTTCCTTCTCCAATGCATGAAAGTGAAAAGTGAAAGTGAAGTCGCTCAGTCGTGTCCAACTCTTAGTGACCCCATGGACCGCAGCCCACCAGGGTCCTCCCTCCATGGGATTTTCCAGGCAAGAGTACTGGAGTGGGGTGCCATGCTACTCCTGGCCTAATGGCTATTTGGAATTTCCAGCTAGTAGCAGAAGGGCCCTGATGCTGGCAGTCCTGAGGGCCTGACTCTATTTCTCACTTGCCTGGTCACTTGGGGTCAATGATTTCCTCTAGACAATTTTGACTCTGGGGTTTGAGAGCTGGGTCCAGGGTGTTGGGCCAGGAGCACAAAGTCAGAACTATTCCAAAGAACAGAAAAGCCCCTCTCCTTCTCCAGGTTCCTGGTGCCTTGCCCTAGCAGAGGCCAGGTGAGGATGCCCCTCCTTTGCTTGGGGAGGAGGGTGGGGATATGAAAAGAGGGGCCTGAGCAAAGGGTGAGGCCCGATAGGCTCAGCTCCACCTCTCCCAATCCCCCAACCCCACCACCCCAGCAGCATGGCAGACTTGCTTTAGATCCCTGTTCCTCCCACTGGCTGGGGCTCCAGGTGCCTTCCTTTTAATTAAAGGTACCTAGCCTTCCACTCTCACCCTGTTTATTTAACTTATATGCAGAGTACATCATGAGAAACGCTGGACTGGAAGAAACACAAGCTGGCATCAAGATTGCCGGGAGAAATATCAATAACCTCAGATATGCAGATGACACCACCCTTATGGCAGAAAGTGAAGAGGAACTCAAAAGCCTCTTGATGAAAGTGAAAGAGGAGAGTGAAAAAGTTGGCTTAAAGCTCAACATTCAGAAAACTAAGATCATGGCATCTGGTCCCATCACTTCATGGCAAATAGATGGGGAAACAGTGGAAACAGTGTCAGACTTTATTTTTCTGGGCTCCAAAATCACTGCAGATGGTGACTGCAGCCATGAAATTAAAAGACGCTTACTCCTTGGAAGGAAAGTTATGACCAACCTAGATAGCATATTCAAAAGCAGAGACATTACTTTGCCAACAAAGGTTCGTCTAGTCAAGGCTATGGTTTTTCCTGTGGTCATGTATGGATGTGAGAGTTGGACTATGAAGAAGGCTGAGCGCCGAAGAACTGATGCTTTTGAACTGTGGTGCTGGAGAAGACTCTTGAGAGTCCCTTGGACTGCAAGGAGATCCAACTAGTCCATTCTAAAGGAGATCAGCCCTGAGATTTCTTTGGAAGGAATGATGCTAAAGCTGAAACTCCAGTACTTTGGCCACCTCATGTGAAGAGTTGACTCATTGGAAAAACTCTGATGCTGGGAGGGATTGGGGGCAAGAGGAGAAGGGGACAACAGAGGATGAGATGGCTGGATGGCATCACTGACTCGATGGACGTGAGTCTGAGTGAACTCCGGGAGTTGGTGATGGACAGGGAGGCCTGGCGTGCTGTGATTCACGGGGTCGCACAGAGTCGGACACGACTGAGTGACTGATCTGATCTGATCTGATCTGAGCCTTTCGCTCAGAGAGGGCAGTGGCACCCCACTCCAGTACTCCTGCCTGGAAAATCCCATGGAGGGAGGAGCCTGCTGGACTGCGGTCCATGGGGTCGCTAAGAGTTGGACACGACTGAACGACTTCACCTTCACCTTTCACTTTCATGCATTGGAGAAGGAAATGGCAACCCACTCCAGTGTTCTTGCCTGGAGAATCCCAGGGATGGGGGAGCCTGATGGGCTGCCGTCTATGGGGTTGCACAGAGTCTGACGCGATTTAGCAGCAGCAGCCTTCCCCTACACTGGCCTTCATTTGCATGGGATCCTACCCTTTTGCAGTTTCAGTATCATAAGGAGCCAGGAGCTTCACCGAGCATCCTTGAGCTGAGACCTGGAAGGTGAGGCAGAGCCAACTCCCCACCCCCGCCCCCGCCCCCATTTGTTGCGTGCTCCTCTGGGCAAGACAGAGGGTGGAAGGGTTGGGGGCGGGGAGCTGCCAGCTTTCTAGCCCCTTGGCTGCCCCGCCTGACTCGGACCCGGGCCAGCAGAAGCAGAGGCTTCAACTTCCCAAGCCCCCGCTGGCGTGGCCCCAGTCCACCTCAGTCCCTGAAGCCAGGGGGGGTGGTCCTCTGCACTTCTGCAGTCTTGGGCCTGATCCTCGATGTATTGAATCCACAAGGAAGACAGGTGTTTGCTGGATCCTGGACTGAGTTCCTGTGGTCACAGCTCCTATCCTTGAGACCCCATGGACTCCATGGTAGCCCACCAGGCTCCCCTGTCCATAGGAATTCCCCAGGCAAGAATACTGGAGTGGGGTGCCATGCCCTCCTCCAAAGAGTGAGACAAAGAGTGAGACTTGGTATGCAGGCACAGGCACATAGCTCCTATCTGGAAGAAACTGATCACTGATCTGAACTGTATTGGAGATTACCAAAGCCACAGGAGGTCTCCACCTGAAGGGCACTGGAGTTCAGAGAAAAACAGGACTTGAGCTGCTAGTCAATTCCAGACACTTACTGATTAGTATTAAGAAGATGATTCTGATGCTTAGACCCAGCAGGCAAATTAACCAAGGTCACGTAGATGGCTTAAGCCCAGGCCCATCATTTCTCACTCAAGAGGAGAGCAGGCTCCACCTTGGGTAGAGACCCCTTCCGTCCAGGTGCTCCGGCTCTAGTGAGAAGATAAGACGAAGACAAGGGAGACTCTAGCTTGAGGTCTTTGCTTCTGACCCCACACTTCCCTCTGCCTCACGGCTCTGGCTTCCTCAAGACCTGAGTTTTCTTCATAATCTCCCACCAGCCTTCTCAGCACCCTGCTCACCTGAGTCTCCTCCATCACCAGGCCTGTACCCAGCTTTCCTCTCTTGATGCCCTAAGGTTTCAAGGCCAGGGAGACAAGAATAGGGTCGACCTTCTTCTGTGTAGCAGCCCCTGTATTTAAAGAATAGTTGTTACCCCATTTCCCAGATTGATTCTGAAGATTCACCTTCTGACTTCTGTGAACTAGCTCTTCCTTTTCTACAAATCCCTTTTCATTTCCTTAAACTAGGAGATGGGAACATAGCAAGGGGTACTGGGGGCTGCTCTGATTTCTGCCATGCAGTGTCTGATACAGAATAGACAACAAATGATGAATGAATGAATGGGGCTTCCCAGGTGGCGCTAGTGATAAAGAATCTGCCTCCCAGTACAGGAGACTCAAGAGATGTGGATTCCATCCCTGGGTTGCGAAGATTCCCCTGAAATAGGAAATAGCAACCCACTCCAATAATTTTGCTTGGAGAATCCCATAGGCAGAGGAGCCCTGTGGGCTACAGTCTATGGGTTTGCAAAGAATCAGACACGAGTGAGCACATACCCACTCTTAAATAATGAATGAGCTTAGAATTAGACTCACACTTCCACGTTAGAGGAGGAAGGAGGCATGCACCAGAATGCAGAAATGTTCAGAACCCCCTATTCACTGATTCATGTCCCAATAAACCTGTCATATTTCTGGGATCCTCTGGGGGCTGTTATGACATCAGCTCCTCCTGCAGTGCTCCAGAGGAAGTCAGTCAATATTCCCACTCACTTTATCCTATTAAGCTTCTGGAAGTGGGAGGCCGAGGGGTGGCTTTGCCTTCTGGAATCACCCAGTCAGTCAACACCATTCCAGGCCCAGGAGAGGGCAGGGTAAGCTCAGGATTTCCTTTAGAGGTGTGTTTTCTGTGCAAAATTTTAGTGCCTCATTCCTCCTCCCTACCAGATGGTGAAGCACATGGAAGATAAAAGTCTTTCATTAGCATTTTCCCAGCCATGCACCCCAGAGTGCAGTGAGCCACCCCCTTTTCTCCCTTGCCCTGTGTGTCCTGCTGAATCAGGGGAGGTGGGCAGGCTCCTACGAATGATGACAATGACTGTCACCCACAGGGCACTTTCTCATACCACTCTGGTAAACAATTGCTGCAGTGAGTACTGATCTGTTTCACAGATAAACAAAGTGAGGCACTTATGGGCTAACATACCCAAGGGCCCCTAACTATGAGTGTTGGAGCCAGGGCGTGGCCCCAGACCTTCTAATTCCTGAAACTGGTTTGGGTGTCAGTGTGGAAGACCGTCTGGAAGGCAAATGGAGCCTTGGCAAGACCCTTGTATCTCCAGGCTTTGGCTTCCAGGACGAAGAACACTTGAACAGCTTGCTTAAAATGACCCTAAATGGGTTTCTTCTCTATTAAGGCACAATGACTCCAGAGATGTATTAAAACACGTGTTTGTCTTGAAAAGAATGTGACAATATCAATCCAAAGATCCATCAGACTTATGATCAAACACTGGGCCGTTCGATTAGCTCACTGTCACCCCAAAGCAAAAGAATGATCCTCAAAGGGCAGATGTTTAGGTACAACTTGCAGGAGGCGCATGGCTGACAGAAAGATTATAGTCTTAGGGGGCATTCGTGGTAACAGGGCATCCAAGGTGCAAGTGTTGATATTCCCTCCGCATTCCTTGTGAGTCACATTGCCCCTGGGTTATGGGTTCGGTTCTCTTTTTAAACAATATTTACTTATTTATTTTAATTCATTTGGCTCTTAGTTGCATCACACAGGATCTTTCATTGGGGTGCACAGACTCTCTAGTTGTGCTGCTTGGGCTCAGTAGTTCCAGCTCCTGGGCTTAGTTGCTCTTCGGCAAGTGGAGTCTTAGTTCCCTGACCAGGGAACCCATGTCCCCTGCATTGCAAGGCAGATTCTTAACCACTGGACCACCAGGAAAGTCCCTGGGTTCAGTTCTAAACACAAAGGAAGAAGGTGAGAAACAGAAACACAGGGGATCAGAAGAACATAAAGAGACTCTAAACCATTCCCACTGAGGATGAATGAAAAGTAGGGGATATTTTACCCAAGAAGAGAAGGCCACGGATGAAATGGAAGCTGTGGCAAGGACTGATTCTACCCCCTCCCCCCGACATCCCGGCTCCCCTCATCGCCCCCTACAGCCCCACCAAGGATATAAGGGAGAAATCTTGGATGTCAGTCTTCAGCCCAAGTCCAGTCTTCAGATGACCACAGGTTTGCTTGACAGCTTGACCATAACCTCTAAGAAACCCAGAACCTGAACTACTCAGCTATGGAGCTCCTGGATTCCTGACCCTCAGTAGCTGTGTGAGATAATAAAGGTTTGTTGCTCTAAGTTGTTAAGTTCATGATAATTTGTTACACAGCTCTGGATAACTAAGACTTTACTCTTCTACCTGCTCTGAGAATCTACGCTTGGCCCCAAGAGTGTTTCATCATCAGGCAGCTCAGAGGATATCGTCATTGCTAGAACAAAAATAGAATTTTTTTATTCTTCCTTTAAAAAAAAATTCTCAGTTGACTTCTGTGAGTTTTAAACCTGCCTCTAGCTCTAATGTGGAGATTTGGTGAATTAACACATCAATTCTTTCTGGGCATTTTAAATGTAATTGTGATCCAATTTCCTAAGGGAGTTCTCCCAGAGTCTGTCCTGGAAACATCAGGGATGTTCCTCTGAGTCCAACAGTTGCTTTATTCTGTGTTGGCTGGATCTCTGGGTGAGTCAAGGAATTGTCCTGGGGGGAGAAATAGCACGTCCTTTCCGAGAGAGAAGTTGGAATAAATGAGAGCTGCAGGGCTGGAGGGCAGTGGTTGAGGTCGATGAGGCTCATCTCTCAGAGTCAAAGAAGAGAGGAGGTCCATCAGGTATAGAGTCTCAGTCCTGCACCTCACCTGTGTGCGCATGTGTGCAGCTGTTCATTCCATCCACCATCTTTCAAAGAATTAAGAGGCCAGGACCACCACTGGCAGAACGTCACAAGGTTTGTTGGTTTTTCCCCCCTAGTTCTGATTTCCTTTTACTGGAAAGGGCAGGGAACACAGTGTGGATTGAGGAAAGGAAGGGGGCAACAAACACACTGAGTCCCTGAGAACTAAGGCAAAGGAAGAAACAAGTCCAGGAGAAGCTGGTCTGGGTCTGTGAAGGGGTCGTGAGTGTCCTTCTGGGATCCCGGGACTGTCCTCTGCGGGCTCTTCCCATTGGCCAGACTCTGCCTGTAATTCAGGCAGGTGCCGCTAGGTGGAGAAGTGCCTGGATTACAATGTTTGCCTTGCATGGTTTCTCATGGGCATGTGTAATTGAGAAGATAGATGCAAAATCACGCTCAAAATTGTCCACAAAAAATCACAAAGTGCTCATTACAAGAGAAGAACTCCTCCGTTAACAGGTATTGTAAATGCATTTACTTATCACTTATTCTCTCCAGACCCCACCTTTAAAGTGTAAAAGGTAAGCAAAGTGATTTCTAATGTCCAATTCTAGGATTCCATAATATAACATTTGTGATAAGATTTATCTTAGTTATCTTTTATTTCTTCTACCTCTTTAAATCTGGGGGCGTCTAACTATATTCCCCACCCCTTCCTTTCCCACAGTTTACTTGTGTTATGTCTCATCAATAACCATTTGATGTCAGTTTCTTCTACTTCTCTCAATAAGAAGTCTCTATATTTCCGCTCATCCATTCTCCTTTCTTTGTTTTACAGGCCGACCTTGAAGATACTGCAGGTTCAGTTCCAACACAACTCGAATACCACAAAAAAAGAGTTGTACAAATGTTCTGGTTTCCCAGTGCATGTAAAAGCTTATGCTGACACTCTACTGTAGTTAAGTGTACAACAGTATTGTCTTAAAAATGTACACAGTTTGAAAATACCTCATTGCTAGCCATTATCTAGTGTGTCATTTTAAAATAGTCACATCAAAGATCACTGATCACAGGCCACTGTCACAAATATAATAATGATGAAACAGTTTGAAATACTGTGGGAATTACCGAAATGTGACATGGAGACATGAAATGAGCAAATACCATTGGAAAAATGGCACTGATACACTTGCTTGATGCAGAGTTGCCACAATAATTGGCAAAAAATGCATTGTTTGTGAAATGCAATACTGTATGCCTGTATAAGCCACAAATCTTGAGTGCTTTCTTGGGTTTCTCCTTTATCTCTCTTGTTTGGTGCCCATTCCATTGAGTCATCCCTCCATTTACAGACTTGATGACACCATGAGTTTTGAGATTTGACATTTTGGCAAATACAGACTGAATGAGGCAATTCAGGGGCATTTACTCACTGTCGGATAAATCTTGATTGGTGGGAAATGAGATACTGGAGGGGAGCAGTCCTCCTTTCAGTGTGAACTTCAAGTTTTGATTTCTCTTTATGTCTCTTACAGAGAAACTCAGCTGTGTGTCTTCTTAGTCTGCTGTGAGGTTGCCTCTAGCACAGTATTGCATTTCATCAAGTGCTTCACATTTTCCCTTGCCCTCCTTCAATTTTTTCCTATCCCTCACTGTCCTGGGCTTATATCTTTCTCCCATCTAAAGTGTCAGCTCTTCAATCCTTGCCTCAGGCTCTGCTTTCTATAAAATTGACGCTAAGATTGTTGGCATCAGAGGACAAAGTGTCCCCCTCCACCTCCTTGGTGAGACCACTTCTGTCACTTGGGTTCTTGATTCAATCTCTTTCTGCCTCCTCCATGCTTCATTAAGTAACCATTCTTCCTTTTTTTTTTTTTAATTTGAGGTATAATAGGCATATAAGGAGCTTCCCAGGTGGCACTAGTGGTAAAGAACTCACCTGCTAAGGCAGGAGACATGAGAGACTTGGGTTTGATCCCTCAGTTAGGAAGATCCCCCAGAGGAGGGCATGGCAACCAACTCCAGTATTCTTGCCTGGGAAATCCCATGTACAGAGGAGCCTGACGGGCTACAGTCCATGGGGTCACAGAGAGTCAGACATGACTGAAGTGACTTAGAATGCACACAGGCATAGAAATTCTTCTGTTGTTTTGAGTTTCTAACTTCTCTCTCTCTCTGGATTCCTTTCTCTCGCTCTGTGAGCATACTCAAGGATGTCCATTAAAAAATAAGCATTTCTTTTCCTAAAAGTGTTTGATTCTATCTCTTCATGAACAAATTCTTATTATATTCCCTGCCTGTAAGAGTCTGCTAGGGCCACAATCACAAAGTACCATAATTTGGCTGGTTTAAGGCAACAGACATCTACTTTCTTATGGTTCTGGAGGCCAGGATTCTGAAGTCAACGTGTTGGCAGCTTCACGCCTCCTCTGAAAATTCTAGGGGAGGATCCTTCTCCAGCTGTTTCAGCTTCAGGTCACTTGAGCAATCCTTGGGTTATGGCCACGTAACTCTGGTCTCCGCCTTTATTCATGTGGCTGCCTGCCCTCTGTGTGTCTATGTCTTCATAGTCTCCTGCGTCTCATAAGAACACCAGTCATATTGGATTAAAGGCCCTGCCTTTTTTTAAAATTAGTTTTTATTGGAGTATAGTTGCTTTACACTACTGTGTTAGTTTCTACTGTACATCCAAGTGATCAACTATATATATATATATATATATATACACACACACACACATACATATATCCCCTCTGTTTTTGATTTCCCTCCTATTTAGGTCACCACAGAGCACTGAGCAGAGTTCCCTGAGCTATACAGTAGGTTCTCATGGTTATCTCTTTTATACATAGTAGTGTGTATATGTCAGTCCCAACCTCCCAATTCATTCCATGCCCCCTTCCTCCTTTAGCATTCATGTTTGTTCTCTACATTTGTGTCTCTATTTCTGCTTTGCAGATAAGACCATCAAAGGCTCATCTTTTTTTAAATTTTGTTTATTTTAATTGGAGAATGGTTATTTTACACTATTGTGCTGGTTTTTTGCCATACATCAACATGAATCAGCCATAGGCATAAATTTGTCCCCTCCATCCTGAACCCTCCCTCCCACCTCTCTCCCCACCCATCCCTCCAGGTTGTCGCAGAGCACTGGCTTTGGGTGCCTTGCATCATGCATTAAACTCCCACTGGTTATCTATTTTACATATGGTATATGTTTCAATGCTAGTCTCTCAAATCATCCCACCCTCTTCTCCCACTGAGTCCAGAAGTCTGCTCTTTACATCTGTGCCTCTCAAAGGCTCATCTTAACAACCTCATCTGTACTTGATTACATCTGCTGAAATCCCACTTCCAAATAAGGACACACTCCCAGGAACCAGGGATGAAGACTTCACCATATCGTTCTGGGGTACACAAATGTTCTCCCTTCCTGTGGATGGGTTTCTTTCCATGCCTTGTTATTCACATGGCTCCCCTGAAGGTCATCAGTGTCAAATTCAATGGCTCTTCTCAGGCCCTAGCTTTGTGACCGCCCTGCAGTATCTGTCATGGTTACCTTTTCTCTCCTTCCTGAATCCCTCTGCTGAGCTGATGTCCAGGTACTGTGCACACTGGTGGCTCCTTCCATCTTCCATAGTGTTGTGCATATATCTTCTTCTATGTCTTTTCCTTCTCTCCCCATCTCTGCTTCAAGGTGCATTTTAATGCTGGGGCCTTGGTCATATTCTCTTAACTCACTCTCTCCTCTGGCCTTTACCCAACCTTCATGCTTCAGTACTCTCTTCAAAGTATTGAATAGATAACAAATATATCTCTCTGGTCCGACTGTCTCCCAAGCTCAGGGAAAGCATTGCCTCTTGGAAATCACTGAAGAGCCTCCAAGGTGATATATCCCAAAAACAACACATTCTCTTTACACACACACACATATTCCCCTGATCAAAGAAACAATTATTTCTCTTCTTGCCCTCCCTATTGCTGGTATTAACACCACCACCCTCCTGATCCTTATTTTCCATGCATTCACATCAGTCTCTGTGAAATTGTTCTGAGGTTTCCAGAAATACTGTGGCACTTTGATCTTGGACAGGCTCCACCAGAGGGAGTGGGACCCAACCAGTGAGATGTGCCTTATTGCTGTTATTGTGACCCCAGCTTTAGACTCAGGGAGTCAAAAGGCCAGGGAAAGTCTGGCCTATGCTTGATTCTGTGGCTGATACTCTAATAGCCACAACAGCAAGAGCATGTGTAGCAGACCGCTTAAGCATATGGATGACTCTAGGCCTGGTTTCAGATGCAAGGAAGCCTGAGGGCACCCTCTCTTTCAAATGCTGCTTGTTTGGGGATTTATGATTTTTGCACTAATTCTGCAATTTTTTCAGAGTATCTGGTAGAGAACCTCACACACAGCCAGCTTCCTATAAATGTTGAATGATAGAATTTGCCTGAGTGCTTATCTCAGCCATAAAACCCAATACACTTGCACTCAAGGGTCTGTAAATAAGCAGTTAATGCTGTTTCATTGCAACTCAGCTCCCCAGAATCTTCATTCCAGGCATAGCCAGAGAACATAGTAACAGTGATGATTAAGATTCTGGCTGAATATTCATTGGAAGGACTGATGCTGAAGCTGAAGCTCCAGTACTTTAGCTACCTGATGCGAAAGAGCTGATTCATTGGAAAAGACTCTGATGCTGGGAAAGACTGGGGGCATGAGGAAAACGGGGTGACAGAAGATGAGTTGGTTGGATGGCATCTCCATTTCAATGGAGACAAGTTTGAGCAAACTCTGGGAGATGGTGAAAGACAGGGAAGCCTGGTGTGCTGCACTCCATGGGGTCACAAAGAGACAGACACAACTGAGCAACTGAACAAGATTCAGGCTGGAGGGGACTGGAAAGCTGACCCTAACTCTAACTCCATCGATAAGGAGGCAGACATTTGGAGACAGTCAGGGACTCGCCTGGGACCTACTCTCCCTTTCATGCTACCTGCCTTTATTTACTCTCCCTTTAGAAAGGATAGCACTGGGCTCTGATGACCATTGCTGGAGCAGGCAGAGGGGGCCCTTCTACGAGCTCACTTGCCTGCAGTGTGTTGGTGGGGGAGGCGCCACCCCATTGCACAGTTTTATCCTGTGACATCCACCCACTGCATCACGGAAATATTGCCTGGCAGCCAAGCACCTCAGGAAAACTTTAGGGAGTCTGTCCTGGGGTGAATCCTTGGAATCTGGAAGGCTCAGGAGAGGGAAGAAGGAAGAGAAGGAGTATTTCTGTGTTGTCACGTTTCGGGAAATATAAACCTTGGGCTACGTCTGGTTCATGTGGAGCCCAAGTATATGTTCTGTTTTCAAGGACTCTGCTGGGACCTTATGACTTCTTTCAATAAAGGAAACCTTGATGGACTTCCCTGGTGGTTCAGTAGTTAAGACTCCTTGCTTCCAATGCAGGGATCATGGGTTCCATCCCTGATCAGGGAACTAGGATCCCACACACCAAGTGATATGGCCAAAAAATTCAAAAATAAAATAAAAGAAGCCTCATCGGATAGTTGGAAATTTGGTCAGTCACATACTCAATACTTCTTTGTTGAGGACTTATTGTTGTTGGGGGCTTTGTCATGATATAGCAGTTCATACATAGTGAGATGGACCAGGAGTACAGGTTTTGTTTCGTTTGATGTAAGATAATTTGTTTTATGAGAGTGAGAGAGAGAGAATGAGATGGGTGCCTAGATGTGACCTGAGGTCCAGGCTCTACACTGAAAGCCAACAGATCCAGGAGATGCTGTGTGGTCTGGGAAGGCCTTCAGAATCACGGCTGCTCATTCCCAGAGCTGGTGAACAGGCCTGGGCTTCAGGTGGAGTCCAGGCAAGGAGGACACAGGCTACAGGCATCTCAGAGGAGCGGCATCTCCCCAACATTCAGATCACACTGTTACATGAAGTCTTCTCGGTCTCAGTGACCTTGTTCTCTGACACTCAGTACTTATTGCCTGTGGCCTCAGTGGGCCGCTGTCACCTAGGCTGGGGTGTCAGAGGGACTTCAAGACTTTTTGTTGTTGTTCAGTCATCAAATCGTGTCCAACTGTTTGTGATCCCAGGGACTGAAGCATGCCAGGCTTCCCTGTCCCTCATTATCTCCCGAAGTTTGCCCAAGTTTGTGTGCATTGAATTGGTGATGCCCTCCAACCATCTCATACTCTGTTGCCTTCTTCTCCTTCTGTCTTCAATCTTTTGAAAATGAGGAGCTAACCAGGTGACTTACCCACACAAAATCCCACTGGTGTCCACAGCAGAGCCAGGATAATACAAATCCGGGGTCTCTGTGTGCATGACCCCCCACCCCCACCCCAGGCTGCCATCCCCTGCACCTGCCACCTGCTTCCTTCCCATCAAGGTTGGCAGTGCCCATGGCTGTAGGGACATTTCCTCCAACTCTGTGCTGGGGATAAGTAAGCAGGGGTGCTGTCTGGCTGTGAACCTTCTCTACACCAGGCACGATCTAAACAGTACCTTATTTGACTCTCCAACAGCCTGATGAGGCTCCCCAGGTTTCTTAAGGCTGCAATTAAGGCCCTTGAACTCAGAGGGGTGTCCAGTGTGTCCTCAAATCACCCAGACACTTGCAGCGCCACTGGTGGGGCTGGGAGGGGCCCCCAGACGCCCGGGACAGGCAATTGGAGATGGCCTGGCCTGAGAGTGATACATGGACAGCGTTGCCTCCTGACAGGCAGAAGATAAACAGCCCTCCGTTAAACCACACTTAATGCTGATATTTATAAATTTATTCAGCTTGTGTTTACTGAATCGAGAGAATGCCTAATAACATAACGTGCTTCATCTCACATGCTCCTCCTAATGAGAATGCAAGTATTGCTTAATTTTTTCTTAACATTTCATTTGCTTTCCACCTCCCCCACTTCCTCCTCTAGCTGTTGGCTCAGTTTTCCTCTGTTGCCAATTCTGGAAGGCTTTGGCTTCTGGGGTGCTGGTGAGGAGAGGGTCAAAGTGGACCTGGGGCAGTAGTTGGATGGAGCCCTGTTACCACGTGCAAGTTTATCCCATGACATTGGTGCTTGTGGTATCCGGCTGCTAGAAGGATGGAGCGTGCTGAAGGGGAAATGAAAGCTTTTTGTATTTTCTGTGCAGTTTGCAGTAGCTGCAGGCTTTGGGTCAGGGTTGCAGTATTGAGGGCTTCAGGACAGAGGATTTAGAACAGAGGAGAGAGGCATAGTGTCCTTGGCTCTGGAGAGACATGGAGGGTGGTCAGAATGGCCATGGGAATATAGGCAATGTTTGAAGGGTTGTGCTGTGGCTGTGTGTGTGTGTGTGTGTGTGTGTGTGTGTGTGTGTGTGAATGTGTGCATGTATGTATGTGAGTGAAAGTTTCTCAGTCGTGTCTGACTCTTTGTGACCCCATGGACTATAGGCCAGAATACTGGAATGGGTAGCCTTTCTCTTCTCCAGGGGATCTTCCCAACCCAGGGATCGAACCCAGGTCTCCCACATTGCAGGCGGATTCTTTACCAGCTGAGCCACAAGGAAGCATGTATGTATGAGTCTTTGTGTGTGTGTGAGAGAGAGAGAAAGAGAAAGAGAGAGACCTCACTTTTACCTTAGTTTGATCTCCCATTATGAGTTTGTTAAAATGAAGTTACCCCTAGCTGCTTATTGCACTAAGGTCAACTGTTTTACTTCCCAGATGGCTCTAGTGGTAAAGAACTCACCCGCCAAAGCAGGAGACATAAGAGATGTGGGTTTGATCCCTGGGTTGGAAGATCCCCTGGAGGAGGGCATAGCAATCCATTCCAGTATTCTTGCCTAGAGAATCCCACGGACAGAGGAGACTGGTGGGCTATAGTCCATGAGGTCGCAAAGAGTTGGACACAACTGAAGCAACTTAGCATGCAACTGTCTGGCTTCTGAAAGGGCAGTTATGGATATACCAGGCAGTCTTCACCCAAGAGTGAGGCAGGGAGAGATGGTCAGAGATTAGCAAAGCTCAGGAGAGCACTGGAAATAGGGTGAGGGTGGAGGAAGCTGACTGGTCTCTTCTGGGCTTCCTTGAGATATGCTGAGTGGGCAAGAGAGGGGATGGAGGAATGAGCTGCCAGGTTTCATGGCCTGAAGGGGGGGTGATGGTAATAAAGAGATGTCTGGAACCAGGGTGGGGTGTGAGGAGAGCTGGAGTTGTGGAGGAGGAAGCCTGGGAGAGATGCTGATGGGTGATGGGGTGGAGGGGGCCATGAAGTGGGCATTCCCACCATGACGGGGACACGGCAGGGAGATGACTGATTCAGGAGACTGGAAACAGGATTTGGGATGAGAAATTGGAGAGGAGATGGGATGCTGGCCTTCCAGGGGCCTTTCCTGCAAGCTCTCCAAACTGGCTGGTCTGTGGTCCCTCCCAATTCCACCTGCAATCCTCACCTCTCAGGTGTTTCTTTTTTTCTCTCTTCCAAGCAACCATATCATGTAACTGAAACTTTCTTTTTAGTTTAAAAAACTGAGTAACCTTCAATAGTAACCTTTAAATATTAAAAAGCAGAGACATTACTTTGCCAAGAAAGGTCTGTCTAGTCAAGGCTATGGTTTTTCCAGTAGTCATGTATGGATGTGAGAGTTGGACTATAAAGAAAGCTGAGCGCTGAAGAATTGATGCTTTTGAAATGTACTGTTGGAGAAGACTCTTGAGAGTCCCCTGGACTGCAAGGAGGTCTAACCAGTCTGTCCTAAAGGAAATCAGTCCTGAATATTCATTGGAAGGACTCAGGGTGAAGCTAAAACTCCAATACTTTGACCATCTGATGCAAAGAACCGACTCATTGGAAAAGACCCTGATGCTGGGAAAGATTGAGGGCAGGAGGAGAAGGGGACGACAGAGGATGAAATGGTTGGATGGCATCACCGACACAATGGACATGAGTTTGAGTAGGCTCCGGGAGTTGGTGACGGACAGGGAAGCCTGGCATGCAGCAGTCCGTGGAGTCTCAGAGAGTCGGACACGACTGAGAAACTGAACTGAACTGAACCTTAAGTATAAAAGTTGAGTGGAATAATTTATACTTTCCAGTTGTAACCTCTACATATCCAAACTTATGTGTGTCTGTGTGTGTGTGCTCAGTTGTGTCTGACTCTGGGATCCCATGCCCTGTAGCCCGCCAGGCTCCTCTGTCCATGGGATTTTTCAGGCAAGAATACTGAGTGGGTTGCCATTTCCTCTTCCAGGGGATCTTCCCCATCCAGGGATCGAACCCAAGTCTCCTGTAACTCTTGCACTGGCAGGTGGACTCTTTACCACTGAGCCACCTGGCAAAAGTGAGAGTGAAAGTCGCTCAGTTGTGTCCGACTCTTTGTGACCCCAAGGATTGTACAGTCCGTGGAATCCTCCAGGCCAGAATACTGGAGTGTTTAGCCTTTCCCTTCTCCAGGGGATCTTCCCAACCCAGGATAGATCCCAGGTTTCCTGAATTGCAGGCGGATTTTTTACCAGCTGAGCCACAAGGGAAGCCCAAGAATACTGGAGTGGGTAGCCTATCCCTTCTCCAGCGGATCTTCCCAACCCAAGCCACTTGGGAAGCCCCATCTAAACTTGTAGAGAGCTGTAAATGCTTCTCTTATAATTCAGTGGATTGCCCCTCCCCACATTCCTGACCCTTCTGACCTTGGACGAGACACAGGCCTCTTGTGGCCTCATAACCTGAAGCTCTGGTCCTACCCTGGGTGGCAAACTCTGGTCTGTGCATCTTCCTCTGGGCTGGCAGAGCAGGACGCAGGCCTGGCATGGATGGTAGCCACGATGGGAGCAGCCCCCTCAGCCTTTCTTTTCTTTGAGAGGCAGAATGAGGCTGTCTTCCCTCTGCTTGGCATCTTGGCGGGGAGGGGGTTCAGGCCTCTTGACATTATCCAGGAAGTTGGGGTTGCCATGGGAACCCAAGAAACTGGAACTTCTATGGTGAGGATGGAGGCTCCAGGTGAATGTAAAAGATCCCTAGGCCTTCTCCCAGGGGAGGGAATTCCAGTAGTGCCTATCACTGGGTTTGTGCCTTACATGGCCCTCTTCCTGTCCGGGTGCCAGTTTTCTGTCCAGTTAAGGGCAGGTGGTCATCAGGTCTATCTATGGCTTAATTTTCACAGCCACCTGCCAGGCAGTCTAAAGCATGCTGTCCTCGCCCCTGCCCGCCCAGAGCAGGTCAGGCAGGTAGCATGGACATCAGAGGTCCTGGGTATTGAGCACCTGTTTTAGGGGAGAGTGGGGAAGCCCCAGACCCAGCCTCTGTCACCTTCTGTTTCCAATCACCCAGGTTCTGACCTCTCCCCATGTAGCCTGTGTCCCTTCGGTGCTTCCACATCGGAGATCCCTCAGGATGGCCAGCCATCCCAGGCTCCTCTCTGCTCTGCAGCAGGAACTTCCTCTTGATGACTCCCCCTACCCCCATCCGCACTCCGCCAGGCCTCCCTCTGAGCCCAGTTCTGTTTGGGGCTCCTTCAGGAGGAGAGGGAGGGGACAGGGGCTCATCCCTCTCTTTTGTGCTGCCTCTCCCTCCCACTTCCGCTCCCCTCGGTGCTCCCGGTGACCTTTCACCCCTTCCTTGGATGTCCCTCAAAGGCAGCTCCTGTGGTTAATAACTTCGGCTGGCAGCCCCACACAAAGCAGGGGCCGGAAACCATTGTCCTGGGGACAATGGCCGAGCCGCCCAATAATGAGGCGGCCGCAGTGTTGTCTGACGCCCTACGTTGCCCTGGCAAAGGGGGAGGGGCGGTGGGGCGCGCCGTGCCCCCACCTCCTGGAGCTGAATTATTCCTCCGCACACATGGCGGTTCCTCTTCCCCAGGAGGCACCAGACACCTGTACGCTGCAATCAACCACGTGTCTTTGCGATTGCAAACTGGGTAGATGTCTCCAGTGACATTCCAACATACATCACCGTGGCTCTGGCTTATTTTTTTGTTCTCGTGTCCTGAGTCGGGGCACCATAGAGTTTAACAATAGATTGGTTCTGGCAAATCGACAAGGTTGGTGAGATCTCAACCTGTTCCTGATGGGAAGCATGCCATGTCGTCTGGGTTCAAGGCTTCCCTCCTCCGTTCCTAGCTGTGTGACTTTGAGGAAGCTGCTTAACTTCTCTGTTACTGGTGTTCAGTCCCTGAGTCTGACTCTTTGCGACCCCATGGACTGAACACCAGGCTCCTCTGTTCTCCACTATCTCCCAGAGTTTGCTCAAACGCATGTCCATTGAGTCGGTGATGCTATCTATCTCATCCTCTGCCGTCCCTTTCTCCTTTTGCCTTCAATCTTTCCCAGCATCAGGCTCCTTTCCAATGAGTCGGTTCTTGGCATCGGATGGCCAAAGAAATGGAGCTTCAGTTTCAACATCAGTCCTTCCAGTAAATATTCAGGGTTGATTTCCTTTAGGATTGACCGGTTGGATCTCCTTCCAGTCCAAGGGACTCTCAAGAGTCTTCTCCAGCACCAAAAGAAAGCATCAATTCTCTGGCACTCAGCCTTCTTTATGGACCAACTCTCACATCCATACATGACTACTGGAAAACCATAGCTTTGACTATACAGAGCTTTGTTGGCCAAGTGATAGCTCTGCTTTTGAATATGCTATATAGGTTTGTAATAGCTTTTCTTCCAAGGAGCAAGCATATTTTAATTTCATGGCTGCAGTCCACAGTGATTTTGGAGCCCAAGAAAATAAAATCTGTTGCTGCTTCCACTTTTACCCCTTCATTTCTACTAGCAGAAGTGGGATAGGAACCAAGGGGAGGGCTCTCAAAAGTTACCCTACAGGTAAGTACCTGCCACATCCAGGGTCTATCCTGCCCTTGTCACCCTTGCATGGGGACATGAACTTCTCCAGTTGTGCGAGTGGCTGCCCCTCAGTTATAATTTGACTTCCTTTTTATGCGGACCCCTGTCTTGCATTCCAAACCAGACTGTAAATTACTCAGGGCCATGATGTGTCACACGCTGTTCCCCCATCTCTCCCAATTCTGCCATCCGCACAGTGCTGGGCACTCAGGGTGGGGGAATCCCAGCGAAGCCCCGAGGACTGATGGCTGAAACTTACAAGAAGCTCTAGAGTAATTCTTAGCCCTGCTGTACACTAGAATGACCTGGAGAGGTTTAAAAAATATACAGGGATTTTGACCTACTTGGTATGAGCTAGGCATTGGGACTGTGTGTTGTATGTATGTGATTCATGTGACATGTAAGAATATTTTAAAAAACTGGTTAAAAAAACCAGATTTGTCTCCTTGGAAAACATACCAGCTCACTTTCATGCTTGAGCATGTTAGCCCTTCTCTAGGGGAAAGAGTGGACAATGTCCTGAGATATTTTTCTTCTTTTTTTTAAACTTTGGGCACACCACATGGCTGGTGGGATCTAGTTCCCAGACCAGGGATGGAACCCATGACCCGCTATGTTGACAGCACAGAGTCTTAACCACTGCACCTCCAGGGAAGCCCTCTGAGACATTCTTTATATCTTTGAACACAGTGTTCTTCCTTACAGCTTTACTGTTAGTAAAAGATTTAGGTTTAGGGACAGTTTTCTTTTGAAGTCAACTTTATTGAGGTATAATTTGAATATAATGAAATGTAGTACAGTTTGGACATATATGTACACATGTAGAACCACTGTCCCAATCAAGATACAAAATAAGCTGTATTCCCAGAAAGGGCCCTTGTGGACATGAGATTTTAAAAGCTTCCCAGATGATTTTGGGGGTACATCAACATTTGAGCACTGTTGGGGCTCCAATGCTCATGTCCCAACGGTTTCTGCTTTGCAGTCACAGAGAGGTTGACCAGGACAGCAGTTCTCATGTTTCAGCACACACAGCATCACCTAGGGATCTGGTTGAGGGCTGATTTGGTCCCAGGTGAGCATGGGACTCTGCATTTCTAACTAGTTCAGCCCACACTTTGAGACTCTGATTCCAGGTCTCTCATGTCACAGATGAAGCTCTGAGCATGGATATAGGTGCCTTAAAAACCTTGGTTTCCAAGTTCCTGGCCTAATGACAGTCATGCCCTTCATCTTCCAATCTCTCTCTCTCTTTTTTATCTCTACCTGAACCCCAAATACCAAACAAGAGGCACAGCCATGATAACAGTTGTCTTCTCTTTCACTTTGAGTGTTGTCACCCCTTTCAGCCCACCCCCACCGGCCCTGGACCCCCATGAATCACTTCCCTGGGAAAAGACTTCCTTTTTCTGTCTCTTTCTGGATGATTGATTGGTTCACTGTCTATCAACACCTACCTTCCCCATTCCATTCCCTCACTCAATATGTATTAATTCAGCTTAATGAGCAAGTGCACTGGCCAGGCTTGATCACACCTTTGAGGATGAAGATCAGCCAGAACCTGTGGTTCAGTTAACCCAGAAGGAAATTGATTAACACTATAGATGGGCTGGGAGAGACCTGAGTGGTCCCTCGGCTTGATCCCCTTATTTTACAAAAAGCATTTAGGTGAAGCCATCCACTCCTAATCCCAGCGAGGAGTATATAGAGTAGACCTCACAGAAGAGGAGGGGTTTGAGGAGGACTAAAGAATCTGCCTTCAATGCAGGAGATCCTGGTTCAATTCTTGAATCGGGAAGATCCCCTGGAGAAGGGATGGGCTACCCACTCCAGTATTCTTGGGCTTCCCTAGTGGCTCAGCTGGTAAAGAATCTGCCTGCAATGAGGGCGACCTGGATTCCTTCCCTGGATTGGGAATATCCCCTGGAGAAGGGAACAACTACCCACTCCAGTATTCTGGCCTGGAGAATTCCACGGACTGTATAGTCCATGCGGTCACAAAGAGTCGGACATGACTGAGCAACTTTGACTTTCACTTGAAAAAAGTATAGGAGAGGCTGTGAGAAGACGAGGAGGTGGGAGTGTGTCCTGGCTGAGAGCAGGAAGGAGACACTGCTGATGGAGACTGAGCCTCATTTTCTCAGAAAACTGGGAAGAGGTCCTCCACACTTGGCTGCCCAGACGACGGACATGACCGTCAGGCTGTCAGGAGGTCATCCCTGCTGGGACGTGAGAGAGGATACTATGAATAGGTTCTCCCCTTTTGAGCACTGTCCTTCTGGGAGCACAACCAGAGTGTGTGCCTGGGTGGCCTGGGGATGAGGTCCCTGGAGATGCTGGGACAAGAGGAGAGGAAATGCTTGGTCTGGGGGCACTTGTGCTGTGCTGTGTGTGCTCAGTCCTGTCTGACTCTTTGTGACCCAATGGACTGTAGCCCGCCAGGCTCCTCTATCCATGGAACTTTCCAGGCAAGAATACTGGAGTGGGTTGCCATTTCCTCCTCCAGGGGATCTTCCCGACCCAGGGATTGAACCCGCATCTCTTGAACCTCCTGCATTGGCAGGCAAATTCTTTTACCACTGTGCCACCTGGGAAGTGCCAGGGGTATCTAGGGTTATGTTTAAACATTAGCAAGGCTATCACATAGAGTTAATTAGTACTGTGGACTTTGGAGAGAGGTGTGTTTCACTTTGCCTTTAGGCACAACTAGGTTCTAACACCCCTCCCCAGACAGAATCACCTGGGGTGAAAGGGATTTTCAGTTCCTGAATCTGGACAGCTGTCAGACATCTAAGGTTCTTTGCCTACTCCCCGAGCATCCACCAGGGGATGTCAGTCATCTTGGTGGCCTGTGTCTATCTTCATGGCTGAGGTGCAGCCGGCACAGCAATTCCCCTGTGGCTACCTGGCTGAGAGCAGAGGAGCAGGCATCCATTTTCTCCCAGAATAGATCCACACACAGAATTAATGGCTGCAGGCAGGAATCCTACTCCTGAGCCCATATTCAGAAAAGATGACCACTAATTCAAAAAGATACATACATCCCACCCCTCAGTGTACATAGTAGCGCTATTTACAATAGCCAAAAACTGGAAGCAACCTAAGCGTCCATCACCAAATGAATGGATAAAGAAGATGGACTATCCATAAAAAAGAGTGAAATAATGCCATTTGCCACAACATAGACAGACCTAGAGATTATCATACTAAGTGAAGTAAGTCAGGTAGAGAAAGACAAGTATTATATGATAACACTTATATGTGTAATCTAAAAAATAATACAAATGAACTTATTTACAAAACAGAAACTGACTCATAGAAATTAAGTATATGGTTACCAAAGGTGAGGGGATAAATCAGAAGTATGGAATTAATAGATACACACTACTGTATGTAAAATAAACAACAAAGATTTATTGTGTAGCACTGGGAACTATATTCAATAACTTGCAATAATCTATAACAAAAAAGAATATATATATAATGAAATGGAATCACTTTGCTGTATACCTGAAATAACACAATACTGCAAATCAACCATGCTTCAATTTTAAAAAAGCGGTTGGTGCTAAAGATATGGAAATGAAAGTTAAGAGAGCAGCACAGCTTGTCTAGGAAGATCATGAGGGTCCAGATTGCTGTGGATTGAGTGTTTTGTAGGGTTTGGGGAGGATCAAATGAGAGTGGAATGTGGCCATGACCAGCCCTGGGAGTCACCACAGCCTTACTCCGGCCAGCTGTGTG
The DNA here is from genome assembly GCF_055505025.1 of Bos grunniens. Classification (NCBI taxonomy): domain Eukaryota; kingdom Metazoa; phylum Chordata; class Mammalia; order Artiodactyla; family Bovidae; genus Bos; species Bos grunniens. The sequence continues at coordinate 60,754,662 of NC_141175.1, read as the reverse complement.
TCCTTGGTTATACCAAGCGTAAATTTCCTCTTCTGCAAGATTGACCTCAAGATATTTAAGGTTTCTTCTAGCTTAGACACACTAGAATTCAGTGGTTTTAGGGATTCAATCCAAACTCCCATGCAGAGGTGAAAATTGGGGCTGAGCTGGATCACCTTAGGACAGTGGTGGGGTCTGTGTCCAGGTGTGCTGGCCATGGGTACTCTGGGAGTGTCTGGAGGGAGAGAGGAGAGGACAATTAGGATGATGCGAGATGGAAAAGAAAAAACTAGATTGCCCTCAGTCCCTTCAGCCAAGCATTGCAGAAACTTCTCCTGCCTGTCAATTGTCTGCTGCAGACTTGGAACATCCCCACAGGATACTGCGGGGGTGGACTAGCCCGTGTTCCACAAAGCAGCAACAACTGCTGGTTAATTACGTGGACAGGAGGTGAGGAGCGCAGCTGTCTTTGGAGCAACTCACAAGGAGTTGCAACTTCTGCAATCAGCTCCCGGCCACATTTGGGGAGCAGACATTTCAAGTCCCAGGGGAATGGCTCCAGAGGGCTTGTCCATCCCACACTGCGCCTGAAATCCTTGCTCTCTGCTGAGAGAGTAGAACTTGCTCCCTTTTCTGGCTCCATTGCCCAGGGAAGGACGTGGCAGACAGTCTGGGTGCCAGCACTTTGCTCAGATCACACATTCCTCTCTCCACCTCAGGTCTTCACCGCTGAAAAAAGTGCCTGAACCTCAGCATGAATGTGTTCTTAGGAGACAATGAACAGCTGAAGAATCCTTCTGATCAGCGGACCTGGAGGATGCTGCAATGCAGCCTTCAAGACGGAAAAGCCAGGATACCAAACACCTGTCTCTTTCCCTCTCAGATCCCAAAGCACTCTTTCCCAAAGCACTGGCCTCAGAATATGTCTTAACATGTGACCCCAGTCCACACAGTTGCTACATTCAATGAACCTTTGACCATCTCTGGTAGACAGTTAATCCTGTAACTAGCAAATGACCTTGTCTGGAGAATTCCATAGACAGACAAACCTGGCAGGCTACAGTTCATGAGGTGGCAAAGGGTAGGGCATGACTGAGGACTACAGCAACCAAACACACAGGTATTACAAGACCTCAACTCGGCTACACATATGTAAGCATCATGCAAACTGGGGGGCTGAATGGAGTCCCCATGAAAGTCCCTGGACAGTTGTGAAGTGCAAGCCACACGGTAGATGTTATTATAGTCGGTGGAGGGGGACTGAGGTTGAGGCAATGATGGTCACAATTACCTTCTCAGGTACGATGTACTTGATTTTTCTCAATCCTGAGAAAAATCACCCTGCCTAGTAGGTGCTATTCCTTTCTACTTTATGCAGATCATGAACCATGGCTCAGAGCACACAAGACCAAGCTGGCTCAGAACAAGTGGCAGAGGTGAGACCTTGCATCTAACAATCTGTCTCGGACCATCGCTGCATTCCAACCTCTTTAGCCAGGGGTTCCCTATATTGGGGGAAAATAAAATGCATCTGGGCATTCAGTGGAAAAACAGGAATGTGAAAAGTTAAAATGTTTTGTCAGCCCACAAAGAGACTCTTGGGAAGGGTCACCCCCTCCTGAAGTGGGAGTGTGAGATTGGGGGCAGAGGAAAAAAGTTTAGGAGCTGAAAAAAACTGGTAAAAAAGGACTGTGGCTCTTCCTCCTCAGAGACCATAACAAATAGGCCATAGCAGCCATCAGTGGCGATAATCAGTGGTTCGCTGCTCATCAGAAACCAGGGTGGGCTGCTAAAATATCGACCAAGGTCAGCCTAGGTGTCCCACTTCCAGAAAATCTGCTTTTCCAGAACAAAAACTTGTAGTCCAGGATGGCTGGGAGTGCCTGGTTATTTAGTCATCTTAAATTCCTTGATTCCTCTCATGGGCCTTTTATGAGTGAATCTCCCCTGTGCATTTACAAGTGGACTTACGTCATTGATATAATATCTCAGAGTGCCGTATAAAGGTGTGTGCACCTCCATGCTCAGAAAGTGGCTTCTTCTTCCTGAGAGGGGCCATGAGCTGTGCCTCCTTAGGTCCCAGCTGACCTGAAATTTGTGACATGGCCGAGTAAGTGTGTGCTGCTAGAGCTCCAAACTTCTTAGCTCCATCCAGATTCTTGTACCTGGAGATGGCTGTTCTTTACTTCTCACCTCTTTCTGGCTTCTGGCTCCAGCTGTTCGCTGGCACTCAGGTTATAGGTGGTCATCCCTCTGGCTGGAACCCTGATGGTGTTTCTCTCAGGCTCACCTTGGCTTCCCTTTTGTATGCATGCCACGCTCACCATTTGGGCTTTGTCTCCTCTGGACTCTGTGCAAAGTACCCCCTTGGAAAAGAAATCTAGAAATGTGCATGTCAGACCCCAGGACTGGGATGGGATAGACAGGAGCTTGTGCGGTTGTAGACAGAAGAGGACTGATGGAGACATTGGAACCTCAGCTCCCACACCCAGCCTTTGTCATGTAACTCGAGTCCCATCATTTGCAAAGTGGGGACAGTCATTCTTCCTCATGGATTGCTGTTGGCAGTGTTTGCAAAGGATATGGCACAGACTTGGGACATGTTTCATGAAAGATGGCTGGCACTGCTGTATTTGCACTGTGATTTCTATTAAACTGTGACCACACACTCCCTTGAGGGCTAGATGGTAAGGCGACGTGGTGAGAGAGGCGAAGCCTGCTCTACCAGACAGACAGGTAGACCCAGGAAGGCCAAGGCACAGGAATACACTCAAGGGGGTAGAGACAGGATTTCTGGAATTATCAGTGCTGCTGCTGTTGGAGCTTCACATGAACCTCATTTGTCGTGGACCTTGGATCCTGAGATGCTAGGAGCTCTATGCAGATCCCAGGCCAAAGATTTGGCACTGTGAGCACTCTTTTATATATATATATTTATATATTTATATATATATATATATACATATATTTTTTTTTTATTTGGCTGTGTTGAGTCTTAGTTGCGGCATGCAGAATCTTCCAGTGTCTGGACTCAGTAGTCGTGGTGCACAGGCTTAGTTGCCCTGTGACATGTGGGATCTTAGTTCCCCAACCAAGGATTGAACCCACTTCCCTTGCACTGCAAGGTAGATGGTAACCACTGGACCACCAAGGAAGTCCCCATCACCATTCTTTTTAAAATTTGGATGGTCTTACCTCCAACAGATCTTTCTAATGATCCACCAGTTTGCTTCCAACTTCTTATAAGGGAGGATGAAAGTTGTGAAGGAGTTGAGGAATCCGAGCCTTGTATGTAAGAACAATATTCTGAATCTTGCTTAAGATTCCCGAACCAGTCAATCACAGGGTAGCTGAGATTCTGCATGTCTACAAGGAAAGGAGACATCATCTTATTGCCGTTTTAGTAATTAAACAATGAGTCTGAAAGTTGAATATCCTGTGTCTGAATTTGCCCTGAATCCTGGAAGGAATAGAATTGCCGGGGGGGAAGCAGAAGGAGCAAACTTTTGTGGGGACTCTGGGGAAGGATGTGGGAATGTTCAAGGACTTCTGAGGTTGGTTTCTTTATGACATCTAATTTCACTCTCCTCATTGATTCAGACGAATCACTTGGGCGCTGTTCTTGCATTTATCAGTCATGATTAAGGTCAGTTTTTTGGCTCACAAATAGAATGACTGGAGAAATAAGGGTATAAGAAAAGGAGGTATGAGGAGGAGGAAAGGCAAACAGAACAGGGAAAAAGGGAAAAATACAGATTTCTTTAAAGATGTTGAACCATCATTGATTCAATAAGCAATATAGTTTAGGGTCTTCTTCACTTTGCTCCTGAAGGAGAGAGGCAAAGAGAGAGAGAAAGCAACTTGTTCAGGAAGAGAAAAGAAGCAGTGGAGAAACAGCAGGAGATGGACAATTTTCCTGCCTTACATTAAAGATTATGTTCACACTGGTTGGCTAGATCAGTGGTGGGCTGTGGGCAGTTGGCAGAAGGAATGAAATATTTGTAAGGTCAGATATTTATAATTCGAGACTATATGTACCTGAAATTAAGGGTTATATGCTGGGGATGGGTGTATGGTGATGAAAGTACACTGTTCTATTATTATTATTATCACTTGGTAGATGTCATCCCATTTTATATCCATTGATTGATTGATTTTATTCCTTCACCCAATACACACTAATCGAGCCTCCACAATGTTCAACTTCTTGGGGTTCAGTGATGAGTACAAACAGACGGCCTGTCTTCTCAGGAGCTGACAGTCCACTGGAGGAGATAAACATGAATGAAATCATCACCCAGATGCATATACATCTGCATGAGTGATAAATGCATGCAGTGTGGTCTTTAAAGGAAGCATCGGACCCCGCTGTGCCTGCAACGAGACTTCCCTAAGGAAATGATGCTTGAACTGAGATTTGAAGGACGACGGATGCCAAGTGGGCTGAAAACTGAGAAAAAGCAAGCGGGCACAGTGAGCAGCAGGCATAGCAGCCATGTGGCGGGAGGGTCAGCCCTGCTGGGGTGGGACAGAAGAAAGTGTGGGGAGGATGGGGCTTAGGAGGCAGCCCTAAAAAGGAGCTACAGAGGGAAACTGAGGCTCAGAAAGGGTGAGAGGTTTGAACAATATCACAACACAGAAAAAGCAGACCTGGGATTCCATCCTTATGGCTTGGAAAGTCAGTGCTCCCTGGTGAATGTTTTTTCACATTTAGGTACTTTGTTCAATTGAGTACTTGGGGAAGGCCACCTTATTATCCTTCATTAAAACACTAACAATATTATGTATTGCTAATCAAGCATCTAGAACCCACGTGTAACACCGTGTTATAATGTCTTATAGCAACATGAGCATTGATTACACAGTACATATAACCAGTCACATCCCTCCTGAACTTTCAAACATACACATCTGGAGCTTTTCTGGTTAGTTATACCACAACAGAAAAATAAGCTTGGCTCTGTTAAATCGAAAAGCACATCTCCAGGGACATGTGCATGTGATTGCAGCCACTGCCAGCCATGTTTTGTAGGACTGTATTGATCCATTTGCAGACATCTTCATTCTACACAGTAGACATGTTCTAGAAAACGTGTCTCTAAGCTGAACTTGGGCAACTCAAAACCTGTAGGTAACTTGAAGAAAGAATCCCTTCTTCCAGAATCAGGTTTAATGCATTTACACATTTGTGTGACAAATTTTCTTAAAGCAGGACCTACCTGGAATATTCCAGGGCTGACTGCTGAACATTATATAGACTATTTCTGTCTTTATGTAAGACGGTAGGTATATAGATTGCAGGTCTATATTATATATGTTCCTTTTTAATTTTTTGTTTTTATTAAAAATTTTTATACAATTTTTAAAGGCTACACTCTGATTACAGTTATTACACAATATTGGCTCTTTTCTCCATGTTATACACACATCCTTGTAGCCTATTTTGCACCCAATAGTTTGTACTTCCCCTCCTCCACCTATAATTACCCGTCCCCCTCTTCTCTCTATGGGTATATATTTTCCTTTTATTACTTGGTAAGAGTATATCAGGGCTTGCTGGACTCAGTGATAAAGAATCTGCCTGCCAATGCAGAAGACTTGAGTTTGATCCCTGGGTCGGGAAGATCCCCTGGAGAAGGGAATGGCTATTCACTCCACTATTCAAGCATGGGAAATCCCATGAACAGAGGAGTCTGGTGGGCTACAGTCCATGGGGTCGCAAAGAGTCAGACACAATTGAGTGACTAAACAAGTTACCATATAGAGTCTCTATATAATGATCTATATGAATGGAGTGACTTTGTCTTTCTGTACTAGGTTGGAAGGCTTCTTGGCAGAGCTAACACAGGATGATAGAAGTTAGGTGGCTGACCTTCAATGTCTCCTTCTGTCCAGCCACACGCAGCATCTGTAACGAACTGCCTTCCCCCTGGCAGGATGTGCCTTGTCCTAAAAGCCACCTCTCACCACAGCCTCCAAAGTCTTGCATTGGTTTCTGAGCTGCCTACTTTCATCTTCACAGCTCGGCTCCTTACCTCCGTGACCTCCAAACCCATGGCTATTACCTTGTGGGTTTTTCTGGGCCCTTTGGGTGACCATGGGCCAGTCTTTCACAGCAACCAACCTCCACTTTTCACCTGTCCCAGTGGACAAGGTGAATTGTTCTTGTTTAGTTGCTAAGTTGTGTCCAACTCTTCGTAACCACAAAGACTGTAGCCTGCCAGGCTCCTCTATCCATGGGATTCTCCAGGCAAGAATACTGGAGTGGGTTGCCATGCCCTCCTCCAGGGGATCTTCCTGACCCAAGGGTCAAACCAGAGTCTCCTGCATTGGCAGGAAGATTCTTTACCACTGAGCCACCTGGGAAGTCCTGGGCAAGGTGACATGATTGATAAGTTAAAATGGATCTACCTTGTCTCATGTCTCCTTGATGGAGGGCCGGGGTGTGAATGGAGTAGGGGTAGAGATGATGGAGAAATCGCTTTGGAAGCCAGATCACGTGGGTGTGAAGTTTGGTTCCACTAATTACCTGTATATGACCTTGGAAATTTATCAACATTTCAACTCCCTGAGCCTCAGTTCCTTAGCTATAAAAATGGTGAAGACAATTCTGATCTCACAAGGATGTTGTCAGGATTTAGCAAGATACAGTATGCAAATCCATGATAGATGGTAACACCTGATAACTCATTTTATTAAGAATAGAGTGGCGCACAATAGGACAATTTTGATTTTGAGGGTAAGCTGCGAGTTCTGCAGAATTCTGTCAAGGCCAAAGGACAAATGAAGAGTCAGGGCTGAGAGATGGTCCTCAAATCTAAGTGGGGCAGATACTGAGCAGATTGAGCCATTTGAGGGGACTTTCCTAGCAGTCCAGTGGTTAAGACCTGGCACTTCCCCTGCAATCCTTGGTTAGGGAACTAAGATCCCCCATGTTGCACAGTTCGGTCAAAAAATAAAAATAAAAAAAAATTAAGCAGCCTGAGGAAGGGTGGGAAGCAGTTGTCAGATGAGGCTGGAAGGGAGACTGCAGGCTTTATTCACTGACCACAGACATCCTGGCCCCAAGGGTGACTGTGGTGGTCTTTTAGGGACCCTGGGGTAGTCAGATTGGAACACACTTCTGTGATTTAATTCACCTGCTATATCTCTTCTCTGGCAGGCAGGGCAGCAAGTTCTAGGACAAACGAAAATCACTGCCCATTTAAAAAGCTACCCCAGCAGTGTTGAGGGCAGGGATTACATTAAAAAACAAAACAACAAAACCCTTTAATGATTCTTGTTTTCTAAATTAACTTATTTTTAATTGAAGGATAATTACTTTGCAATATTGTGTTGATTTCTGTCATACATCAACATGAATCAGCCATAGGTATACATATGTACCCTACTACTTGAACCTTCCTCCCACCTCCCACCCCATCCCGCTGCTACTGCTGCTGCTGCTAAGTCGCTTCAGTCGTGTCCGACTCTGTGCGACCCCATAGATGGCAGCCCACTAGGCTCCCCCGTCCCTGGGATTCTCCAGGCAAGAACACTGGAGTGGAGTGCCATTGTCATAAAAAAATCCACAAACAATAAATGCTGGAGAGGATGTGGAGAAAAGGAAACCCTAATTGTTTTTGAATACAGAGGTTTGCGATGGAGTTTCCATTGGGCTCATGATGAAGGTGTGACTTCTGTGTTGTGTTGGAGGTGGGGGCAGAAAGCCCTCTGGATTCCTCTTTGGGCACCAGTTCTACCCCAGAAAGCTTCCTCCACCATCTGACTGGCCCAAGTTCTTCCAACCCTGAGATGGTTTCATGTGTCACTCAGTTGTTCTCACTTCAATCTTAATAAGTTTGAGTCTATGTCACTTTGACTAAAATGGCAGTTACTCATTAGCTCTTTTTGATTCTAAGGCTGAACTTCCACTTGACTCCTTGGTAGCATTGGCTTCAGCGGGTCCCAAGTTTCAGGCTATAAAACTGTGATGGTTTTATTGACCAATTAACATAGGTTAATGATGATTGTTTTTATGAAAGTTGGCAGGTTACCCTCTGGACAGCAGGCTGAACAAAGTCATCTCAGTCTTAAACAGAGATCGTAAAATGTTAGAGGTGGAAGGGTCTCAGAAGTCATGTAGTCCAGCCCTCTCATTTAGCAGGGGAAAGAACTGAGGTCTGGAGGGGTTAAATCCTGGATTTAAAAGGCCAGCTGGATAGAGAGTCATGGAAGCAGCAGGAAGGGCAGGCTTTTATCTTACATGGTTTGATAAAGAGTCTCTGATCTCTTTCTTATAATCACAGAACTTAGGCCTTTCCAATGCAAAGATGATGCTGTGATTGTAAGGCTGATACTTTGAGGAACTGAGTATTTTATTTTATTATTATTTTTTGGTTGTTGCTTTTTTAAAAATTGAAGTGTAGTTGGTTTAGAGTGCTGCGTTAGTTTCAGATGTAGAGCAGAGTGATTTGGTTACACATATATTACATGCTGCTGCTGCTGTTTAGTCACTAAGCCATGTCAGACTCTTTTGCGACCCCATGGACTGTAGCCCACCAGCCTCCTCCGTTCGTGGGATTTCTCAGGCAAGAATACTGGAGTGGCTGCCATTTCCTTCTCCAAGGGCTCTTCCCAACCAAGGGACTGAACCCATGTCTCCTGCTTGGCAGGCAGATTCTTTACAATTAAGCCACCTGGGATGCCCATAAATATATAGGCATATAGGTATATATATTCTTTTTTTCAGCTTTTTCTATTATCATTTATTACAATGTATTGAGGGCTTCCCTGGTGACTCAGCTGGTTAAGAATCCGCCTGCAATGCAGGAGACCTACGTTCAATCCCTGGGTTGGGAAAATCCCCTGGAGAAGGGAATGGCTACCCACTCCAGTATTCTGGCCTGGAGATATCAATGGACTGTATAGTATATACAATATATTGAATATATCAATAGTTTCCTGTGGAAGTTAGTTTCAATTTAAAGTTGTTTTTTTTTAATCTTCACTTTTAAATTACTAAAGTGATGTTTTATGTTTAAACTAGTAAAACCTCTGGAACTGGATGTTGTAAAGACTGAAGATGGAACATGGAACCACCTTGAGTAGGAAAACAGGTTTTCCAGATGAGGACAAGGTTGGCTAACTAAGCATTTGAAGGCCATGGTGCCAGCTCTTAGCATCTCTGACACCAGAATCTTTTGTGTGTTTAGTCACTCAGTCATGTCCAACTCTTTGTGGCCCCATGGGCTGTAGCCCATGAGGCTCTTCTGTCCATGGGATTCTCCAGGTAAGAATACTGGAGTGTGTTGCCATTTCCTTCTCCAGGGGATCTTCCTGATCCAGGGATTGAAACTGCGTCTCCTGCGTTGCAGGCAGATTCTTTATTGCTGAGCCATCAGGGAAACCCTAAGAAAAGAAAGAATTATTTCCAAATCCCATTGAAGCTTCTTGGTTCACAAAGAGTCTGTAAAGACTGAAGATGGGACACGGGACCACCTTGAGTGGGAAAGCAGGTTTTACAGATGAGGACAGGGTTGGCTAACTGAATGCTCCAAGGTCATGCTGCCAGCTCTTAGCATCTACTAGAATCTTTTGCAGACTCTGGTAAAGTCTGCTGTTCCTTCCTGGGCTCCGCTCACCTCTGTGGCAATTCCTCCTCTGCTAGGGAAAAATGACCATGGGAATCTGAGGTCCCCCAGTTCTCAGAAACAAAAAAAGAAACACGGGAGTACATTTCCATTAAACTGCATTTCAGCCAACTGCATCCTAAATACCTCCGGTTCCAGGCTCAGAGCCCCCAACTTCCAGCCATCCCCTGGCTCTGTCCTTACCTGGAAGCCTCACCAACCTCTTGGCTGGAGAACCCTGGTACTCCCCCTCTGCTCAGCAACCTCCCATTTCCAAAGGGAGTCGAGATGCTGATGGATTTCTTCTATCTTGCTGGATCCTGCTCAAGGTTGTCGATCTGAGACTCTTTAATCATCCAGATGAGTTTGCAGCTGTTATTTCTCATCAGAAACACATCTTCAGCACTATCCATAAAGTGTTGGGTTCCACAGTGTGCTGGCGAGACAAGCATCTACCCCCAGGATGACAATAGAAAATTCAATCTGCTTCCTGGGTCTTCTTGTCAACCCTTGGGAGAGAGAGGAGAGGTGCAGAGAGCTGCCTGACTTTGTTGATAGATTCTTGTTTCCACCTGAAAGCTTGTCTGAAACCTCCTTCCTTCTTTCTTCCTCCTTCTCTCCTCCCCTCTCTCCCTTCTCTCTTCTTTCTTTCTTTCTTTTCCTTTCCATTTCTTCCCTTTAACACATTCACTGAGCACCTACTAAGTATGAGGTGTTATCTGGGGGGATGTTGTGGAGGAAGAGGATATGAAAGTTAATAGATTCTGGTCTCTCTTTGGGAAGAATTTGTAGAACTGAACTGCAGAGAGAAAGCAAAGCTGTGCATGGATGTAAGTGTGCAAAATGCCTTCACAGAATCCACAAAGTATCCCTGGAAGGTATACACAGAGTAGGGTGTTTCCCCATAGTATGGTGTTTCCTCCTCTAATGCAAATGGAGGTCTGAGCATCTATCCGGCAGGTTGTGGCATTTAGCCGCCTCTCCAAGGACAGGCGCGTTGAAGCTGAGCAGAATCAAAGGTGGCTTCTCCCTGGCTTCTCTGCATCTGGAAAAGGCCTTTTTAAAATAGTTGAAGTAGAGTTGATTTATAATGTTGTGTTAGCTTCTGGGGCACAGTAAAGGAATTCAGTTATATATTATTGTTCAGTTGCTAAGTCGTGTCCGACTCTATGCAATCCCATGGACTGCAGCATGCCAGGTTTCCCTGTCCTCTACTATCTCCTGGAGTTTGCTCAAATTCATGTCCATTGAGTTGGTGATGCCATCCAATCATCTCATCCTCTGCTGCCCCCTTCTCCTCCTGCCTTCAATTCACTGAAAGGACAGATGTTGAAGCTGAAGCTCCAATACTTTGACCATATGATGTGGAGAGCCAACTCATTGGAAAAGACGCTGATGCAGTTATATACGTATATGTATACATATGTGTGTGTGTATATATATATATATGTATAATTCTTTTATATATACATATGTATAATCCTTATATATACATATTCTTTTTCAGATTTTTACCATTAAGGATTATTACCAGATACTGAATATAGTTCCCTGTGCTATCCTGTAGGACCTTGCTGTTTAGTTTGTATATAGTAGTGTGTGTCTGCTAATCCCAAACTCCTAATTTATCCCTCCCAACCCCATTTTCCTTCTGGTAACCATAAGTTTGTTTTCTATGTCTGTGAGTCTGTTTCTATTTTGTAAATAAGTTCATTTAAATCTTTAAGATTTTACATACACGCAACATGATGCAATATTTGTCTTCGATTTACTTCATTTAGTATGGGAATCTCTAGGTCCATCCACATTGCTGCAAATGGCATTCAGTTCAGTTCAGTTCAGTCGCTCAGTCATGTCCAACTCTTTGTGACCCCATGAACTGCAGCATGCCAGGCCTCCCTGTCCATCACCAACTCCCGGAGTCCACCCAAACCCATGTCCATTGAGTTGCTGATGCCATCCAACCATCTCATCCTCTGTCTCCCCATTCTCCTCCTGCCCTCAATCTTTCCCAGTATCAGGGTCTTTTCAAATGAGTCAGCTTTTTGCATCAGGTGGCCAAAGTATTGGAGTTTCAGCTTCAACATCAGTCCTTCCAATGAACACCCAGGACTGATCTCCTTTAGGATGGACTGGTTGGATCTCCTTGCAGTCCAAGGGACTCTCAAGAGTCTTCTCCAACACCACAGTTCAAAAGCATCAATTCTTCTGCGCTCAGCTTTCTTTATAGTCCAACTCTCACATCCATACATGACCACTGGAAAAACCATAGCCTTGACTGATGGACCTTTATTGACAAACTGATGTCTCTGCTTTTGAATATGCTGTCTAGGTTGGTCATAACTTTCCTTCCAAGGAGTAAGCGTCTTTTAATTTCATGGTTGCAATCACCATCTGCAGTGATTTTGGAGTCCAGAAAAATAAAGTTAGCCACTGTTTCCACTGTTTCCCCATCTATTTGCCATGGAGTGATGGGACCAGATGCCATGATCTTCGTTTTCTGAATGTTGAGCTTTAAGCCAACTTTTTCACTCTCCTCTTTCACTTTCATCAAGAGGCCCTTTAGTTCTTCTTCACTTTCTGCCATAAGGGTGGTGTCACCTGCATATCTGAGGTTATTGAGATTTCCCCCAGAAATCTTGATTCCAGCTTGTGCTTCTTCCAGCCCAGCGTTTCTCATGATGTACTCTGCATATAAGTTAAATAAGCAGGGTGACAATATACAGCCTTGACATACTCCTTTACCTATTTGGAACCAGTCTGTTTTTCCATGTCCAGTTCTAATTGTTGCTTCCTGACCTGCATACAGATTTCTCAAGAGGCAGGTCAAGTGGTCTGGTATTTCCATCTCTTTCAGAATTTTCCACAGTTTATTGTGATCCACACAGTCAATGCTTTGGCATAGTCAATAAAGCAGAAATAGGTGTTTTTCTGGAACTCTCTTGCTTTTTCCATGATCCAGCAGATGTTGGGAATTTGATCTCTGGTTCCTCGGCCTTTTGTAAAACCAGCTTGAACATCTGGAAGTTCACAGTTCATGTATTGCTGAAGCCTGGCTTGGAGAATTTTGAGCATTACTTTACTAGCGTGTGAGATGAGTGCAATTGTGCGATAGTTTGACCATTCTTTGGCATTGCCTTTCTTTGGGATTGGAATGAAAACTGACCTTTTCCAGTCCTGTGGCCACTGCTGAGTTTTCCAAATTTGGTGGCATATTGAGTGCAGCACTTTCACAGCATCATCTTTCAGGATTTGAAATAGCTCAACTGGAATGCCATCACCTCCACTAGCTTTGTTCATAGTGATGCTTCTTAAGGCCCACTTGACTTCACATTCCAGGATGTCTGGCTCTAGGTGAGTGATCACACCATAGTGATTATCTGGGTCATGAAGATATTTTTTGTACAGTTCTTCTGTTTATTCTTGCCACCTCTTCTTAATATTTTCTGCTTCTATTAGGTTGCTACCATTTCTGTCCTTTATTAAGCCCATCTTTGCATGAAATGTTCCTTTGGTATCTCTAATTATTTCATCCTTTTTTATGGCTAAGTAATATTCCAGAAATGGTCTTTTCCTTCTCCCCCCTCTGAGGCATCAGCGAGATTCTGGAGCTGGCCCTGTGGGTGCCTTTCCCCACCTTTCCAAGGCAGGCCTGGCTGCCCCTACCTGCCAGTAGCCTTCTGGGCCTTCATTCCCCTCAAATCACAGCAAACTGAGGTCTGCCTCAGTGCTTAAAATGCATGCAGACTCCTATATTCAGAAAGCCTAGAAAAGACAGTATTTGTTTTAAAAATAATTGCTTTAAAAATGTGAACCACATCAACAAGGAAGTTCAATTTTTAAAAAGGAAATGAAAATAGCCTCAGTCAGTTCAGTCACTCAGTCATGTCTGACTCTTTGCGACCCCATGGACTGCAGCACGTTAGGCATTGTCCATCACCAACTCCAAGAGCTTGCTCAAACTCATGTCCATTGAGTCTGTGATGCCATCAAACTATCTCATCCTCTGTCATCCCCTTCTCCTCCTGCCTTCAATCTTTCCCAGCATCAGGGTCTTTTCCAAGGAGTCAGTTCTTTGCATCAAGTGGCCAAAGTATTGGAGTTTCAGCTAGAGCATCAGTCCTTCTAATGAATATTCAGGACTGATTTCCAAAGCAACATCAACATATAGAATTTCTAGAGAGAAATAGCACCATTTGGAAGGATTTGGGAAGCAGGCTTCCTAGGTGGCACAGTGATAAAGAATCCACCTGCCAATGCAGGAGATGTGGATTCGATCCCTGAGTTGGGAAGATCTCCTGGAGAAGGAAATGGCAACCCACTCCAGTATTCTTGCCTAGAGAATCTCCATGGACAGAAGAGCCTGGTGGGCCATAGTTCATGGGGTCAAAAAGAGTCAGACAGGACTGAATAACTAAGGATGCACACTTCCATCCGTGCATCAGTCTGGGAGGGTTTCCTGGAGGAAGCGGGCTTTCAGGACTGAAAGAGCAGGCTCGGGCTGGAAGACTGGGTGCTCATTCACTTCACTGGGATTTCTGGAGGGCAGAGACCACGCACTTGGTACCGCTTCCTGTGGTGGGAGGCCCGGCACAGCCGTGAAAGAGCCATGAATGAAATGTGCAAGTGACAGGTGAAGGCTGGACAGGACAGTAGAGGAAGCTGAGAGAGAGGGTGAATGAAAGGGGCTGAGAAGAGGGGCTGGGGTAGAGCCAGACTTTGTGTGCACCTTACTGAGGGCTTTGAGGCAGAGCATGCTGTCACACGGGAAGCCGGTTCCAGGCTGCTGAGGAATTTAACAGCCTACCAGGGCTTTGGGCGAGGGTAATGAGAACAATGGGCCCCAGGAGTCCAGGAGTCTAACAGTGGCTCTGATTATAGCATCCCCATGACCTTGGGCAGGGAACCTCACCTCTCCCATCTTGCTCATCACCACATCATTGTGGATGGCCGCTGTGTTCACCTCCTCCTTTTTTGTTGTCGGGTACCCTGGAAACCCAAGGTAGATTTTCTCCTTGGTCATGAGGCCAGATCAGAGCTGAGCCTATGGTTTCAGCCTGGGAGGAGAGGCCACAGCTGAGGGAGGAGAGGGAAAGGATGTAGACTGAGGTCCCAGCACTGGGACAACTGAGACAGAGGCCAGAAGCTACCAAGTTTGGCAACTGATTTATTATTGAGGAGTCAAGACAAAAATAAAGGGAAATAACAATAGTAGCCACTTATTGGGTGCTTAATTAATATATATTACCTATCACATCCTAGTGGGTATTATAATTATTCCATTTTACAGATGGGAAAGTTGAGGTTTAGGGAGGTAAAATGATTGCCCGGGGTTAACACTGTTAATAAGTGGTGTGCAGATGTTTGCTCAGTCATGTCCGATTCTTTGCAACCCCATGGACTGTAGCCTGTCAGGCTCTTCTGTCCATGGGATTCTCCAGGCAAGAATACTGGAGTGGGTTGCCATTTCCTCCTCCAGGGGATCTTCCCAACCCAGGTATCGAACCCGCATCACCTGCATCTCCCGCGTTGGCAGAGCTATTCTTTACTGCTGAGCCACCTGGGAAGCCCTTAATAAGTGGCAGAGCTGGAATTTTAAAACTTGATTTTTCAAATCCTATCAGAGCTCTTAGGCACTGCTTTAACCTGCCTTCTTTAAGTCGATTCACTTATGAGGCTTCATCTCTGTTTTTAGACAGTATCATGTCATGGTTCCTCACGAGGGGCAGGCTGAGGGGGCATCGTGGCCCTTAGGGTTCAGGCCCTGGCATCAAGGATCCTGTGCACAGCAGGCTGGGCAGGCAGGGCCATCAGGAAGGAGAGCTTGGGATCTGACGTCAGAAGAGGGTACAGAGGAGGAGGCCCTCTCATTTGTAAAGTGCTTTCCAGCTTTTGCTTTAATTGATTCTCATGACAGCTCTGGGAGTTAGGCATGGAGCTTTTCTTCAATTCCCATTTTCTAGCTGAAGAACCTGAGGCCTGGAGAGGTGAAAACAATTGACCAGGGTCATCCAGCTGGTGAATGGCAGATGGCAGATCCTGGTTCTCTCTTGCCTGAGCAGTGCTCTTTGTTGGGGTTCAACATGGCGTCTCCAGAGGATGTTCACTTTGCTGGAGGGTTAAAGAGTACGGGAGCAGAGCAAGCATGGCCGAGGTCCTAAAAGCTGAACTGGGAGAGGTTTTGAGGCACATGACCTTATCCTCAAAGCCCCAAGCTGGGCAGAGGCCCGGGGACTCAGAGTCTGTCTGGGACCGGCATAGCCTGATGCCCAGGGCTAGAAGACAATGCCAGTGGTACAGGATCCAGAAAGGAAGGAGTCACCCCAAATAGAGCCCCCTGTGGGATCCTGTCCCCAGGATCTCAAGAGTAAAGAAAAGGCAGGGTAGCCTTCGCAGGTTTGGGGCTCTCTGCTATCTCTGACCTTGGGTATTAGGAGCCCCTTGATCAACATAGGCTGTTCGAAGAGTAATGTTGATGGGCAGGTTGCCCAGCCCTGGACCGCAGTGGAAGGAATATGTGCTTTGGAGACGGACAGCTTGGGGGTCAAACCCCAACCCTGCCCCTTTGTGGATGGGTGATTTTGTGTCTTAGTTGCCCTTTCCATAAAATGCGGTAACAGTTTCTTTACTGCCATAAAATATGAATGAGCGAATACATATTCATGATATTAGATGAATTCATTCATTTTATGAGCCTTCTATGTGCCAATGCTGGGCTAGGGGCTGTGGATAGTTCTGCGATCCACATAGACAAGAGCCCAGCCTGACAGCGTGGGTCCCCATGAGTACCACTTTCCTCTTCTCATCTGTAAAGGTAGCGGAGAGTTCTCCTCTAGAGCAGGGCGCCCTCCCAGCAGCCAGGGAGGAGGAGGCAGATGGGAGGAGGAGCAGATCGTGGGGCTGGGGATGGAGTGGAGGGGACAGCTCTGTGGTCCTCCTTATCTGACTGCCCTTGCCCCAGAAACCCGGAGAGCTTGACAACGATGATCTCACTAGTGTTCAAAGCTTCCCAGGGGAGACCGAAGGCAGAGCAGAAAGCACTGGAGTGTGCTTGTGTTGACAGCTGAAGGATCAGAGTGGCTGGCTGGGGATCACAGGCTGTGGGGGTGGCACGGCATTGCAGAGTCTGAAGGTTTTTGCCTGTGGCCATCAGGCCAAGTTCACAGACTGTAGACACTCAAATGAGGCTCCCTTTCCTAATCAACAGCCTGCACTATGGGCCAGATGCTTTTCTAGGTGGCTTACCCTCCTGGTGCTCCCAAGCCTGGGAATGGGGATTATTGTTCCCATTTTCCAGATTAGGAAATTGAGGCACACGGGAGTCAAGTGGCCACAAAGCATCATCGCAATAGTCCAGATTCAGGTTCACCTCTCCGTGTTTAACACACGCACACACGCACTAAGCAGTGACTGGAGACTTGCTCTCTACGCTGGCTAACACAGTGGACTGGGAGGACCCCACTTGACCTCCATCCAGTGTCTGTCCAACTGGAGCAGACAGCGGGGACAGAGGTGGGGAGTCAGACCGCAGGTTCCCCAACAGTGCAGGACACAGGAGGTGAAGGAGGACACGGGGCGGCTTTGCTCACCACCCTCATTCCGGTGGTCTGCCTCTTGACCGGACATCTCAGGACTCCTTTGGATGCATTTTCTTCTCGTGTTTAGCTTCATTCCGCCCTCCCGCCCCCACCTTCCTGATTCATCCTTTACTCTCTTTTCCTTCTCCCTTTTCCCCTGCTTTCTCTCAACTTCCTCGCCCCTTCTCTGTCCCTCTTTTTCTCTCGCTTTTTCTACTCTTTGTCTCTTTATCTCCTTCCCCCCTTTTCTGTTTGTTCTTCTTCCCCGGGTGCCCCCTCCCCACACACTCCTCCGCCAACCCCCTCCTCGCCTCGCCTGCATCTGCGCCTGCAGCTCCCTCCGCCCTCGGCCCCGCCCTCCTCTCGCCCAGCCTCCCCCCTTCCCTCTCTGCGCTCGCTCTCTGTGATTTATTACTCGCCCTGCTGCTTCTGACAAACTATTTGTAGGAAAATGAGATTTGGTCCGCGCTGGATGGCTCCTCTGGGAGGCAGGCGTGGGGGTCGGGTTCGGAGCCCCCGTGCGGGCCCCCCCACCAGAGCCCACGGCGCTTACGGAGCTCTTTAAGATAAATGAGCAAAATTAAGAGACTCACTGGGGGAAGAAAACACTGGATGGCAGCGAGCGAGAGCGGATGGTACATGGTTTCCGCCCAGAGATGCATCCACGTGCACCCCACTGGGGCCTCCCCCATCTGCCGCAGACTCCAGGAACTCTCTTCCCCAAGAAGAACTTCCAGACCCCGGGGCGCCTTTCTTCCTCCCCCCTGGATGTGGTCGTTGAAAAGGGCAGAGACCTTTCTAGAAGGACGTAAGCAACAGATGGGGCTGGAGGAGCAGGTCTCTGGGGGTGCTCAGGAAGAAACCAGACAGAGGCGAAGAGGTGGGGAGGGGACCGAAGAGCAGGTGGATGTCCCAAGGGCTGGAGTTAGGCTGTGAAATCAGCTGGGGTGGGTGGGTGGGTGCTCATGGACCACCCACATCTGACGGCCAGGTTACTTCAGCCATACCCAGATTCCATGGAAGCTCAACCAGTTTCTTATCTTGATCACAGGCATGACTCAGGACAGGACACAGAGGCAGCGGAAGCCCTTGACTGAAGCAAGCCCCCAGGCCTCACCTCCAAGGCAGGGGTTTAACACTTCTGGTTGTCTGGGCAGCAAACTGTAAGCTCCCTGAGAGCAGGTGGGAGATCTTGGGTTTTCTTGTGGTACCTTAGGGCTGCAGCAGCAGCAGCAGCAGCAGGGCTGCAAGGGCTTCCCTGGTGGCTCAGAGGTTAGAGTCTGCCTGCAATGCAGGAGACCTGGGTTCGATCCCTGGGTTGGGAAGATCCCCTGGAGAAGGAAATGGCAAAATGCTAAAGCTCAGTGGTTAAAAAAAAAAAAGAAAAAATATCTGCCTGCCAATGCAGAAGACACGGGAGACACAGGTTCAATCCCTGGGTGGGTAATGAACTCTGAAGGGAGGCATGGCAACCCACTCCAGTATTATTGCCTGGAGAATCCCATGGTTGGAGGAGCCTGGTGGGCTACAGTCCACAGAGCTGCAAAGAGTCGGACACGACTGAGCGACTTCACTCACTCATTCACTCAGGGCTGCAAGGAGATCAAAGCAGTCAGTCCTAAAGGAAATCAACCCTGAATATTCAATAGAAGGACTGATGCTAAAGCTGAAGCTCCAATCCTTTGGCCACCTGATGTGAAGAGAGGACTCAGTGGAAAACACCCTGATGCTGGGAAAGATTGAAGGCAAAGGGAGAAGAGGGTAGGAGAGGTTGAGATGATTAGACCGCATCACCAACCAATGGACATAATTTGAGCAAACTCAGGGAGACAGTGGAGGACAGAGCAGCCTGGCTGCTACAGTCCATGGGGTCGCTGAGTTGGACACAACTTAGCCACTGTAGGCCCTAAATACTATTTGTGGACACAGTGATTGCACCAACACAAGACTGTCTTTCAAACTCAGGGCTTCATTTTCAACTCCCATGGGATGTGCCCTGGAGCCAGTTTTTCAGGACGTGTTTTTCCTTATTTTAAAAACAATACATTTTAATGGATACAGTATCTTCTCTTATCTCTGGGAGAGCAGTAATTATTCTGTAACTCTGTTTTGTATTTATCTGTTTTTTTTTTTTCTGTTTATGAAGTCTTAATTTCCCTTTTAGTAAACAAGAAAGAATTCTTTCTCAAAAATTAAAAGTTGAAATGTAGAAGTTGAAATAAATTAAGTAGGAGGGCTGAAAGATAATGTGAAAAAACCCCAGTACATTTATTGTTCTGTCAAATGTGAAGAAAATAGAGATAAGCTTGGACAAGAAAAGAAAACTCACCTACCAGTTCTTTAGTTTGGTGTCTGTCTGAGTTTGAAAAGAAAAAGGGTCATATTGTACATATTTTTGATATGCTTTACAATATTATATTGTGCATCCCTTTTTATGATATTCACTATTCCTCTAAATGGAAACAGTTTATCAATTGTATGTTTGTATGTTCCATGTATGGCTTCTTTATTAAGAACAAGGCACATGGTTTTTTCATTTTGATTATTTCCAAATTTTCACTGTTATAAAGCGATGCCAATCTTAGTATGGTGCAGATTATACTATTTTTTTTTGTCATAGTCAGTGATAAAAGTGGTAATCTCTGCTCCTTCCTGGTTTTATAAGAATAAGACATGACATATTTAAAAGTTAACAACTCCAGGAGTTCTGATCTGACAGCCCACTGTGGATCAGTTCTTCTAGAACTTTTCAAGGTTTCAAAGACCACCTGAATCTACCCACCAGGACAATTTGAGAATGTTCTGCCAGCAAGAGAGGTAGATTAGGCTTTAGCTGTTATAAGAACCAACAAAGATACAGTATTTGAAGAAAAGGATTATTCAGCTTGAATCCTTGTAAAGTGAAATAAAAGTGAAGTCGCTCAGTCGTGTCCGACTCTTTGTGACCCCATGGATTGTAGCCTATCAGGCTCCTCCGTCCATGGGATTTTCCAGGCAAGAGTGCTGGAGTGGATTGCCATTTCCTTCTCCAGGGGATCTTCCCGACCCAGGAATCAAACTCAGGTCTCTTGCATTGCAGGCAGACGCTTTACCGTCTGAGCCACCAAGGAAGTCCTTGAATCCTTGTAAGAAGTCTGCAAATAAAACGTGAACCAAATTAATTATATAATTTTGAAATCTACTAATTTCAAAGTGTCCTAAAATGTAACACTTGAAAATGGTGGCATCACCCTAAGAGTCTAGTGGGTCTAGTATCATATGAGTGGAAAAGAAAGGGATTTGAAGTGTAAAGATGTTGGGGGAAAATTTGAAATTCACTGGACTTTGCTGGTGGCTCAGTGGTAAAGAATCTGCCTGCCATTGCAGGAGACAGGGGTTTATGGTTTTTCCAGTGGTCATGTATGGATGTGAGGGTTGGACTGTGAAGAAAGCTGAGGGCTGAAGAATTGATGCTTTTGAACTGTGGTGTTGGAGAAGACTCTTGAGAGTTCCCTGGACTGCAAGGAGATCCAACAAGTCCATTCTGAAGGAGATCAGCCCTGAGATTTCTTTGGAAGGAATGATGCTAAAGCTGAAACTCCAGTACTTTGGCCACCTCATGTGAAGAGTTGACTCATTGGAAAAGACTCTGATGCTGGGAGGGATTGGGGGCAGGAGGAAAAGGGGATGACAGAGGATGAGATGGCTGGATGGCATCACTGACTCGATGGACGTGAGTCTGAGTGAACTTTGGGAGTTGGTGATGGACAGGGAGGCCTGGTGTGCTGTGATTCATGGGGTCACAAAGAGTCGGACACGACTGAGCGACTGAACTGAACTGAACTGAACTGGGGAAGATTTCACGTGCCATAGGGCAACTAAGCCCATGCAAGATACAACTATTGAGCCTGTGCTGTAGAGCCCGTGCTCCATCGACGAGAGAACACACCACAAAGAGAAACCTGCACACTGCAATGCGAGAGTAGCCCCCTCTCTCCAAAACTAGACAAAAGCCTGCGAAACAAGAAAAAGACCTAGTGCAGCCAGCAATAAAATAAATAAAATTTTATTTAAAATAAAATAAGTACACTTTTATTTAAAATAAGTACACTTTATTTAAAATAAAATAAGTACACTTTATTTAAAATAAAATAAGTACACTTTTATTTAAAATAAAATAAGTACACTTTTATTAAAAAAACAAACAAACTTTGGAATTCAGTGACCAACACAGGTAACCCAAGTTACTGGGCACTTTTGAGGTGAAGGTCGTCTCCCTTCCTTGGAGAGTAAGGTGTCCATCTTTATGTCTCTGTCAGCCTGGAGTTTGCAGGTCTCAAGAACGCTGATAGCTGAGGCCAAACAATCTGATCATTTGCTCCTTGAGTTTGTGCTGTCGTCAGCATTTTAATTATAAACAAATACACTGATTTCTATGGATGCAACATTTCAATCTACTTCTTGGGGCCCTTAAGGACACCTTACATCACTTGTTACAAACTTCAGTTTCCTGAGTGGGAGGAACAGTAATGACAGGAGAGGAGAGTCCATGAACTATTTTCAATATTTGAAAAAGTATGTGGATTACCTACCATAAATCATCATGGGATAGTACAATGTCAATTTCTTTGCTTTAAATTAATTTCTACCAACTTATGATATTTCTTTTTAAAATTTATTTATTTTTGGCTAAAAATAAATACGGGTCTTCCTTCTGCTCCAGGGGTTTCTCTAGTTGTGGTGAGCAGGGGCTACTCTGTTGCAGTGCAAGGGCTTTTCATTACGATGGCTTCTCTTGTTGCAGAGACAGGCTCTAGGGTGCTCAGGCTTCAGTAGTTGCAGTGTGTAGGCTCAATAGTTTTGGGGTATGGGCTTAGCTGCTCTGTGGCATGCAGGATCCTCCTGAACCATTGATCAAACCGGTGTCCCCTGAATTGGCAGGCAGATTCTTAACCACTGGACCACCAGGGAAGCCCTATGATACCTCTACTTATTATCTCAAATGGATTGCTCTGATTAACATTTTTCTAGGTCTTTGATTAATATATGGAAGGAAGAGCCAATTGTCTAATAAACTCAATCGTTTTTTTCTAATCACGTAGGAGTTCATGGTGGGTAGTAAAGGGGGTCTCTGATGAAAAGAGCTTGAGAGGCAGAGTAGAATATTATCCATGGCTCTCTCACTACTGTGCTGCTGCCATTGAGACAAAACCTGCCCAAATAAGTGTGTGCGTGCTCAGTTGTGGCCAACTGTTTGCGACCCCGTGGACTGTAGCCCACCAGATTCCTCCATCTATGAATTTTCCAGGCAAGGATACTGGAGTGGGTGGCCATGCCTTCCTTTAGAGTTTATTACCCACCCAGGGATTGAACCTGCATCTTCCGTGTTTTCTGCATTGGCGGGCAGATATTTTTTCTTTTCTTTCTTTCTTTTTTTTTTTTAACCACTGAGCCACTAGGGAAGCCCAAATGAGAGGACTCTCTTGACCTTGCAGTTGACAGCATGGTGAGGATTTCCTAGGAAAATCCATTCAAATCTCTTTCTCCCTCAGATCATGAAAGAGAGAAGTGACATCTATTGCGGGTGGGTGGGTGGGGCAGAAGGCATCCATAATGACTGGGGAAGAGGCATGAATATGACAAAAATAGGGATCTCAGCCAAAAAAGATGATTCATGACTGACTCAATCTGGAGGCCCCTCACTTCATTTTATTAGTAAGAAAAGATGCGGTGGAGGATGTGGCGGGGGAGTGGGGGGGAGAAAAGAAATTAAAACACTGTGATCCCTTTAATATGGTCCAAGATTTACTCTGCATAATCCAGCCATATTTTTGATAGGAAATTCACGGCTCCTCTGTTCCCAGTAACAGAACGGTGATCTTTATGGGGCCGGCGTGAGGAAGCTGGCGGGTACAGCCCCCGTCACATTAAACTGTCTCAGTGAAGAGGCAATTTGTTTGATATTAAGAGTTATAAAAATATCAGCACAGAGCAGTTATGCCGGGGATATTGCACAAGCCAATCTGAATTTTAATGTAGTGTGAGCAATAAGCACCGTATTTCCTGTGCCCACGCCACACTCCCTCTCTGCAAATATTTGAAGAGAAAAAATAGAGGTTTGGAGTGTCTTGCTCTTTTCCACTTGCGCCTCGTGCGGACTCATCCTGCACCAGATGAGTGGGAGCTGGCAACGGGTTTTTGAGGTACCTAGGAGCCAGCAGCATCCTCGAAATTGTTAGCAGAGAGAATTAGGAACATGGCCACATGGACTGACTTCCTCCATCCCTGTTCACGCCCCTCACTCAAGCATGCATCTCATCCCAGTGCCTCCCAGGGCTCAGCCCCCTCTGCCCACTAGCCTCTTAGGATTGTCATCCCAAGTATGCTTTATTTTTCTTAATTCAATGGAATGCCAGTTCCCAAGCATCCCGCCTCCCTTAGTCGTCTAAATCCACCCTAAAATGTCCTTCTTATCTTCTCACCACGCCCTGGTCCCATCCCCAGTTCGTCTAGCTCCGTGACCTATAGGTACAAACTGTGACCTCTCCTCTCTGTCTCCTTCTATCCGTCTTCTCATTATTTCCATTTACTGTCATTCCTCTTCCTTCACCTCCCAGTCACCTCTTCCCTGCCTCTTCTCCCATAAATATCCATTCAGCCTTACAGATAGATCTTTCTGAAACATGCTAACCAATTAATTTCACTTCCACAGGGCGCCTACTTCACATTAGGCACTGGGCTGAAGGAGACACAAACATGAATAAGACTGTTGGTCTCTGCTTTTCAGGGATGCACCGTGTGGTTGGGGGAGAGGTGGGAGTGTGGAGTGGGGTGGTGATGCTAGATAAGCACTCTGGTCATTTTCTTTTTTTAAATTAATTTTTAATTGGAGTATAGTTGATTTACAGTGTTGTGTTAGTAAATCAGTCATTGATCGTTTCTAGATTGTGGGTGCTCAATCATGTCCAGCTCTTTGAGACCCCATGAACTGTAGTCCACCAGGCTCCTCTGTCCATGGACTTGTCCAGAAAAGAATACTGGAGTGGGTTGCCATTTCCTCCTCCAAGTGATCTTCCCGACCCCGGGATCAAACCCATGTCTCCTGCATCTCCTGCGTTGGCAGGCGGGTTCTTTACCACTGCACCATCTGGGAAGTCATACATATACTTATATATTTTCTTCTAAACTCCATTCCCATACAGGTCATTAAAGAACACTGAATAAAGTTCCCTGCAATACAGTAGGTTCTTATTTGTTAACTTTTATATTGATATAGTCCCCGGTGGCTCAGTGGTAAAAGAATATGCCTGCCAATACAGGAGGTGCATGTTAGATACCTGGGTCAAGAGGATCCTCTGGAGAAGGAAATGGCAACCCACTCCAGTATTCTTGCCTGGGAAATCCTATAGACAGAGGAGCCTGGCAGGCTACAATCCATGGGGTTGCAAAGAGTCAGCCACGATTCAGTGACTAAGCAACAACATATTAATATAGAGTAGTGTGCATATGTCAATCCCAATCTCCCAATTTATCCCTCACCGCCTTCTCCCTTGGTAACCATAAATTTGTTTTCTATATCTGTGACTCTATTTCTGTTTTGTAAATAGGTTACTTTGTATCATTTTATTTTTTTAGATTCTGCATATAAGCGATACCATATGATATTTGTCTTTCTCTGTCTGACTGACATCGTTCAGTATGACAATCTCATTCAGAGCAGAATGAGATAAGAAACCCGAGAGAGATCCACACAAAGGCAGCCGAGGACCTAAGAAGAGTTGGTCAAGCAACTAGTCCCCCAGAAGGGGCGGGGGGCGGTGACACAGGTGGCATTTGGAGAATTATATTTCAGACAGAGCAAAGGAAGGCTTGGTGGGAGGGATTCTTGGGGAAATTTTAAGAAAGATCTAGCCACCTAGTTTGGCTGAAGAGGCTCAGAGAAGTTCAAGGGTATGTCCAAGCTAATGAGAAGTAGACTCTGATCTAGTTCCCAGGGTTGTCTGATTCCCAATTCAGAACACTTTTCAATGAACAAAAACAGGGATTCTCAAAGTATGATCTGGGGCCCTTGGATTCCCTGAGACCCTCTCAGAGGGCCTGTGAGGTCAAGGCTACTTCAAAATCATTAGCACCTGCCTTGCTCACTTGCTCACAAATGTACAATGGGTTTTCTTTTCTTCTTAATTAATTTATTAAAAAATTTTTATTGTAGTAGAAGTCACATAATACAAAACATGCTATTTTAACCATATTCAACTACACAGTTCAGTGGCACAACGTACATTCATATTGTTGTGCAACTCTAAAGCATGTATCTCCCAAGTTTTTCACCTTCCTAAACTGAAACTTCGTCCCCATTGAACACTAAGTTCCCATTCTCCGCTCCTCTCCTCCCCAGTCCCCGGATCCTGACATCCACCAATGTACTTTCTGACTCTGTGAATTTGACTATTCCAGGTACCTCATATAAGTGGAATCAAACAGTATCTGTCTGCACCTAATGTATATTGGGGGCTTCCCTGGTGGCTCAATGGTAAAGAACCTGCCTGCCAGTGCAGGAGACGCAGGCTCAGTCCCTGGATCAGAAAGATCCCTGGAGAAGGAAATGGCAACCCACTTCAGTATTCTTGCCTTGGAGATCCCATGGACAGAGAAGCCTGGTGGGCGACAGTCCATGGGGCTGCAAGAGTCCCACTTCAGTATTCTTGCCTTGGAGATCCCATGGACAGAGAAGCCTGGTGGGCGACAGTCCATGGGGCTGCAAGAGTCAGACACAACTTAGTGACTAAACAGCAGCAACAACAATGTATACTGGGATACATTTTTAAGGTTAACTTAATATAGGTATGCCCTGCACACAGATTTGTACAGTGGATCTTCTATAGTACATTTGGAAGATCTGAAGAGCTCAGGGGGCCAACATTTTCCAAACGACCAAGACATAATGTTACAAATCACGCTTGGGAGAAACACCCACTCAAGGTGCAAATGAGCTCAATTGCATCTAAAAGTAAGAGGATACAGAAACCTTGTGGATAGGGTTTCAGATTCCATGTCACAAATAACCTTTAAGAAACTACCATTTGTTGAATTGTGAGGTTGTGTCAAAGAAGAATGCCCTCAGTTATCTGAGAAGGAGATTAATATTAACTCTCCCCCCTTTCAACTGCATATGTGTGTGAAGCCAGAGTTTATTCAATACTCTTCAGTCAAAACAACATATGGCAACACTGAATGTCATAGCAGTTGTGAGAAGCCAGCGTCTTCTATTAAGTCAGACCTAAAGAGATGAGCAAACATGGATAATAATGATCTTTGGCTCACTCAGTTTGGAAAATACATTTTTCATAAAAATATATTATCTGTATTAGCATGAATGAGTTTATTACTACTTTTAAATGAATTTAAAAAAATATATATTTTACATGTGCCACTTTTGATTTATAAGATGACTGTTGATACCTCTAACCTACATAAACAATGCTCTTGGGCTGATAACTTTTTAGAATGTAAAAAGATCCTGAGATCAAACTTTGGAGAACTGTGGGAACAGAGCATATCTCTAAAAGCTTATTAGTTGCAGGTTTGATTGAGTTTGGCTTAGAAATAATGAGCCCACTCCTCCTCTCCCCCTCCCCACACCTCACTCATCTCTTGCTCTCATACTGCCCCCATCATTCACTGCAGCCATATCCTTGAACCCCTCCCCTCCGTCTGGAAGTTTCCTTCCTCTCCTTCCACGCGATTTCCCTTTCGCAGCACCTCCTTCACTTTCCGCAGATGCCGGCTCCAAGCTACTCACATTCCTCAAGCAGGCCTCCCTTTCTCCATCGACTCTTATCTCCATCACCTCCAACTCCCTCTCTAATGTCTCCTCATTCTTTAGCAGAGAAGCTCCCTGTTCCTTCTAGGCTTTATCGAAGCCATACGTGCTCTTCATCTTTTTTCCTCACCAGCTTCTTCTCAAAAGGCTTTATTTGCTGCTGTAAGAAATGTCGGGACCTATGCTAAGAATCAAGCTTTTTCTTTTTGGAGTCATGCGACACACTTCCGGATCCTCCCAACCCAGCCTCCAGCCAAGGAGGATGATGTCCCAGGTACAGTGGACTGACCCTGGACTTGGAGGCAGAGCCCAGCTTTGCCATATATTAACGAGGACGCTTAATAGCAACCAAATCACTCCACTGCTCTGAACTTTAGGTCCTACTTTCTTAAAGTGAGTGTAATAATACCTTGAAGTATTTTTTTATGAAAATTACATCAGAGTATGTGGCAGAGAGTCAGTCCTTATGAAGATCTGCCCCTATTATCAGAGAAAAACATGACAGCAATCAAGAAACGTGGCTTTTACAAACGATTTAATTATTTGTCTTGATAATTATAAATTAAAGTAAGCTATAACCTACATCCAGCTTCCCTGTTGGCTCAGTGGTAAAGAATCTGCCTGCGACCCCATCAAAAAATGGGCCAAAGAACTAAACAGACATTTCTCCAAAGAAGACATACAGATGGCTAACAAACACATGAAAAGATGCTCAACATCACTCATTATCAGAGAAATGCAAATCAAAGCCACAATGAGGTACCATCTCACCCCGGTCAGAATGGCTGCTATCAAAAAGTCTACAAGCAATAAATGCTGGAGAGGGTGTGGAGAAAAGGGAACCCTCTTACACTGTTGGTGGGAATACACACTAGTACAGCCACTATGGAGAACAGTGTGGAGATTCCTTAAAAAACTGGAAATAGAACTGCCATACAACCCAGCAATCCCACTGCTGGGCATACACACCAAGGAAACCAGAATCGAAAGAGACACGTGTACCCCAATGTTCATCACAGCACTGTTTACAATAGCCAGGATATGGAAGCAACCTAGATGTCCATCAGCAGATGAATGGATAAGAAAGCTGTGGTACATATACACAGTGGAATATTACTCAGCTATTTAAAAGAATGCATTTGAATCAGTTCTAATGAGGTAGATGAAACTGGAGCCTGTTACACAGAGTGAAGTAAGTCAGAAAGAAAAACACCAATACATATATATGGAATTTAGAAAGATGGTAACAATGACCCTATATGCGAGACAGCAAAAGAGACACAGATGTAAAGAAGAGACTTTTGGACTATGTGGGAGAAGGTGAGGGTGGGATGATTTGAGAGATGGCATTGAAACATGCTATCTTATTAGCATTGAAACATGCTAATATTTCACATATTACCATATGTGAAATAGATTGTTAGTCCAGGTTCGATGCATGAGACGTGAGAGGGCCCCTGAGGGATGAGATGGGGAGGGATGTGGGAGGGGAGGTTCAGGATGGGGGACACATGTACACCCGTGGCTGATTTATGTCAATGTATGGCAAAAACCACTACAATATTGTAAAGTGTTTAGCCTTCAATTAAAATAAATCAATTAATTTACAAAAAAAAAAAAAAAGAATCTGCCTGCCAATGCAGGAGACTTGGGTTCAATCCCTGGGTCAGGAAGATCCCCTGGAGAAGGAAATGGCAACCCACTCCAGTATTCTTGCCTGGGAAATCCCTGGAGAGAGGAGCCTGACGGTCAACAGTCCATGGGGTTGCAAAAGAGTCAGACATGACTTAGTGACTAAACAACAAATAACCTAGATTGTTAGTTCTCAAACCTTCACAGACAGCAGAATCACTTGGGCAGCTTGGATATAGGGAGTCCCCCCAGAAATCCAGATTTGGTAGTTTATGGGTGGGGTCCACATGCATATATTTTAAATGAATTTTAATGTACATCAAACACTGGACAAGATATTTCCTAAATTGTTCTGAGTCTCACATTTTCTTACTATTTTATGGGACTTTCCAATTCTTAAAAATCTGCCCAATTTGTAATTAAAAATATTGAATGTGTTTTCATATGCCTCATATTTACTGGTTAAAGGGCTGACAGTATTTCATCAAGTTCTCATAACCAACACTCTCCCACCCCCACCACATCCCCCTTTAACAAAGCAAGGTATTCAGGGAAGCCAGGGCAACTTGGGTGCTATTTGATGTTGCTGAACCTTTATTTCTTCTCTTTAAAGCAAGGATAGCCATATCTCATGAGGATATTATGAGAATTATGCAGACTAATGGAGGCCCTGTATAATGTGCCATCCAAATGCCACTTCTGATTATTTCCTTCTGTGCAAAACTTGTTGGCCCATTGATGAAACAGAGGAATTAGAATCACCAGTCTCCAAGGCATCCACTGTTTTTGAACCACTCTGAACTACCCATGACTCCAAGCACTGTGATGGCTTAGGATAGGCTGGGGGATTGGGATCTAGGGGCTGACTTCCTGCCACATCTTTCCTCTCCCAACCAACCCCCTTCAAGCAGTGTCTGACCAAGCACTGTCTGTACTCAAATGTACTCAATGCTTGGGAAGCCCTGGTGTTTTGTTTTTCTTCTCCCTACTTCACTCTTTGGACTTGTTTGACGTACCTTGACTTGGAGGATACTTTATGTAATCTGAATGCTCCTTCACTTCACTGCCTGCGGGTGCAATGAGGTCACAGTGATCTGTGGGCCTGGTTCCTGGTACTGGAGAGTTCACTTCTGGGAACTTGAGTCCATCCTTCCCCCACCCCTCCTCCCTCACCCTCCCATGGCTCCTCCCATCCATCTCAGGCAGTGCCTGGGGTGTCATGGTGCTCTCGTGAATCTCTTTGCTCTCCTCCTCTGCTGATGCCACTTGCTTCTTGGCTGTGCTCCCATCGTCACTCTGCTCAGGTGATCTGTTGAAGGCAGCCATCTCCACTTGCTCTGGATGGCTATATGCTGAGCATCTGCAAAATGGGAGAAGAAGAGGTTCCTCTCTTGCTACATGACTTCCTTATAAGGGATCAGCACAGACTTGTTTGAACCCTAAGACTTTGCAGCTCATTTAACTGTGCATACATGCTCAGTCACATCCCACTGTTAGTGACCCCATAGACTGTAATCCACCAGGCTCCTCTGTCCATGGAATTTTCCAGGCAAGAACATGGGAGTGGGTTGCCATTTCTCGCTCCAGGGTATCTTCTCGACCCAGGGGTCAAACCTGCCTCTCCTGCATTGGCAGGTGGGTTCTTTACCACTGAACCACCTGGGAAGGCATAGACACAGCCTTTTTTTCTGCAGAAGAGCATCCTGGCCACCAGCAGGGCTGGACTGACTGAGCGCACATAGTGGTGGCCTCACACTGTGCAGAGCCGTTCTATCTGCTGCTCAGGCCCTGTATCCAGATTGATTCAGTGGTGACTGGAGTTCCTCACTGCAGTCTGACTTCCATGAAGACCCCATCAATGTCACCTGTGTATGTCCAAATCCCAAGTTTTTTCTCAGGAAGGGGATTAGCCCTGCATACATCAGTCAACACAGATAGACTCTGAGCAGTGTGGGTGGTCAGAGAGTGCAGGAAACCCAAGGAGTCATCCTGGACATACAGTTATACCCAGAGAGCATGCTAAGGTGGGTAGAAATCCTCTCACCCATTCTCCAGGTGAAGAACACTTTTAGGTAGGTTGAGGATTGGAGTTTGGGGGTGGTGTTGAAGAAAATAAACTGGGCTTGCCTCTGGGGAGACATTTTTCTTTCTTTTTGTTTATCTGTTTATTTGGAAGATAGCACTTCATGGTAAACACTGAAGGGAACAGGAACTTTGAAGTGTTTTCTAGGCAGAGGTGAAGAACAAAACCTGGGAAGTCCGCAGCAGCAGGAGGTGCATGAGCCAGGACCATCTGTTCCCATGAGAAGGTTTTGAGATCACCAGTGATTCCCCATCATGGCCCTTTCCCCAGTCGTCATGTGGATGTCACTCAGTGAAGGGCAGTGGTCCAGAATCAGGAGAGAGGGACAGAGAATGGGGGATGTGAAGGCAGCAGAGAGGGGATATGTTTTCAGATTGGTTTTGAGGGTGAAAGACACTTGGAGAATTAAGAAGGGCCTGGAAATTACTGTGCTTATCATGGAAAGACAGGACACAGATGGCCTATCTCCCCTAGGAGAAGCCAGTGTAGGGGTCAACCATCCAGCACTCACTTTGGAGCACATCTGTATCAGGGAAAAGGCAGGAGTGATGCTGGGTGACGTCATGAAGGACACCTGCTGAGGCTTCCTGCACTGAAGGTTCACCTGGCTCAGGAGTGGGGATGGGAAGGGAGAGCTTGGAGTTTGGGAGCCCTTGCTGAGAAAGAACAGGTGGGACCCAAAGAGGGAGTAAATGCCAAAAACAAAGAGAAAAATGAAGAGCAATGATGGTGCTATCCTAAGGCTAATTGAGCTGCCAGCAATCATAGGAAAGGTGGAAAGGGGCTCTGGTTTGGAAGGAAAGATAACAAGCTCTGCTTTAGACAAGCTTTGTTACAGGGGTTGGAAGGTCACCCAAATAGCGGTCTTGCGTGGACAACAAGAAATATGAGATAATAGAGGACCAAGGGGTCAGGGTTTGAGATGGAGATTGAAGAGCTATAGAATAATGAAACAGGGCAGAGCTGCCTAGATAATTCATTTTGCTGCTTAAGAAGTATTTGTTGGGTGCCTACTATGTGCCAAGCATGGATCTGAGACCTGGGGATACTGCAATGAATCTGGCAGGGAAGGCATCTTGAGTGATTTGTGTGGATGAAGAGAATAAGTGATGTCAGGTCCAGGGGAAAGAGTGAGCATCAGACCGGGAGGTCAGTCTGGGATGCAGGAGGCCAGGAGAGGAATGAATAGCATGATGGATCATTTAGGGCCCCAGTTGACCTGCATGTAATGGGAATTCAAATGAAGTGGCCTAAATAAAGCAAGGGTTTATCCATCTCTCCCAAAGCAAGGAGTGTGGGTATGACAGCTGAGCACTGGAGCAGGGACTCCACCAAGTCACTAAAGACCCAGGTATCCCACCCCTCCAAAGCCACATTGGCAACTGCCCACATTGTGTGGTTTGAAGGTCAACCATGGTTCCCTCTGGCTCCCAACCTCAAAATTCTGCATCTCTTCCTTCTCTGGTTTAAGGCTGTGTTTCTCAAAGTGTGTTCTGTGGAGCCCTAAGGAACTGTGGAGGTACTTTAGAGGCAGCAGAGGGGGCTGGTCCTCAGACACACTTGGCTACATAAACATATTTGACACATGCCCCTAAAAAGGAGTGTTTCCTGACGACCAGATTGCCTGAGTAGCTCTTTCCTAGAGTGAGCAGAGGCTCATCTGCTGAAACTACTATTGCCAGAGGTATGCTCTACCCAGGCCCCTGCTGGTATATGTGTGTGTGTGTGTGTGTGTGTGTGTATACATGTGTATGCATGCACTCTGCTCACCCCTGACTGACTAGTGTGCATTCACCTGTCCATCTCTCAGTGCCATGTGCCTTTTCTCCCCTCAGTGACCTGAGCCCTTCTTTCCCTAAAGACCTCTGCATGCTGTCACCCCAAAGCATTCCTTACCCATTTCAAACCTGGGTCTACTTTTAGATTCTTACCTTAAAACATAGCACCTAAATCCACTTAGGACTTGAAGTTATGAGGTGTTGGAGGTGGGTAGGGAGGATCAGAAAGGGGAAGGGAGAAAGGAAGTCTAGAGAAGAGGCAAGGGATGCCAAGACATGCTTGGCTGGGTGGAACTGCAGTTGTAAGACCACAGTCCTTGCTGCTTATTTGTCCTATCACTTTGGAGAGTGTTGGAAGGGACCTCACATTTCTTGAAAGAGTAAATTCTGGGGCCATCCCTGGTGGTCCAGTGATTAAGACTTCACCTTCCAATGCAGGGGGCATAGGTTTGATCCCTGGTCAAGGAGCTAAAATTCCACATGCCTCATGGCCAGAAAAACCAAAACATAAAACAGTAGCAATATTGTAATAAAGACTTTAAAAATTCAATAAAGACTTAAAAAATGGTCCACATAAAAAATTTTTTTTAAAAAAGAAAAATGCAAATTATATGCCTGACACTGCTCAAGCCCCTTGAGCAAAAGGGGCATCACCTCATCTTTGTATCAACTTTACGCTCATTTTATGGACAGGGAAACCGGCCTCTCTTTATAGATTTAGCCTACTGTGACAGCCAAAAGAGAGCACAGATAAGAAAACCTTATGAACTTCAAATGTTATCCATGTGCATTGGTCGTTGGCACTGGCTAACTTTCTAATTCTTGGGCTTCAAAATCACTGCAGATGGTGACTGCAGCCATGAAATTAAAAGACACTTGCTCCTTGGAAGAAAAGCTATGAAAAACCTAGATGGCATATTAAAAAGCAGAGATATTACTTTGCTGACAAAGGACCTTCTAGTCAAAGCTATGGTTTTTCCAGTAGTCATGTATGGATGTGAGAGTTGGACCATAAAGAAAGCTGAGCACCAAAGAATTGACTCTTTTAAACTGTGGTATTGGAGAAGACTCTTGAGAGTCCTTTGGTCTGTAAGGAGATCAAACCAGTCAATCCTAAAAGAAATCAATCCTGAATATTCATTGAAAGGACTGATGCTGAAGCTGAAATTCCAATACTTTGGCCACATGATGTGAAGAGCTGACTCATTGGAAAAGACCCTGATGCTGGGAAAGATTGAAAGAAGAGGAGAAGGGGATGGCAAAGGATGAGATGGTTGAATGGCATCACCAACTCGATGGACATGAGTTTGAGCAAGCTCCCAGAGTTGGTGATAGACAGGGAAGCCTGGCATTGCTGAAGTCCATGGGATTACAAAGAACTGGACACCACTGATCCACTGAACTGAACTGAACCTTTCTAATTGACCAGCCTATGGAAACTCATTCACCTTCCTTCTGCCTCCAGTCTGATGATTAGCAGAATGAACCATGGAGGGGAGAAGGTGATGCCTGTAGGCCAGGGAATAATAAGATGCAATGGCTGTCATACAAGCCTCTAGACAAGCAGTGTGGAAAATTAGGCAGACTCAGGTCTGAATCACAGGTGCATGCTATTACTCTGGCTGGTTACTTAATCTCTCCAAGCCTTAGTTTTTTCATCTGTACAATGAGATCTATAATAGGACTTGCCTTGTGGGGTTGTTGTGAGGAGAGTTAATGAATACACATAAAGAACTTTGCAGTGTCATATAGAGAAGCCTCCGTGGCTGTTAGCTTTGGTTATAATTATTTGCAAATGGGGAAACTGAGGCACACTTTCCCCAAATCCAGACTTGGGAGGGGGTGCTTCACAGACTTGGAACTGAGATCCTTGGAGTTCAGACTGATTCATCCCTCTTCCTCCCCTGCTCATCACCTGGCTCCCTGGAGCCCCTCTGTTGTTTACACATGTCGTGTGGGACGTGCCATTATGGGAAGGCGTGTGATTGAGTCTTTATGGCCTGAGGAGGGTTTGGAGTAGAGTTTCTCGTCTCCGGGTCTCATTTCCTAGTCAGACAACATTTATTCTACTCCTCACTTTTCTCAGTGGCCCCCTGCCATCCCCGCTGCCCTCTCCCTTTGTGAAGCGTCTGTTTGCATGCTTAGCTTTAAGAAGAACAGCTGGGAAATTCTTTCCATCCAGATTTCCAAGATTAGTCATTTATAACTGTCTCAAAAGCCATCCAGAGGGATGAAATTTCTCTTATTTTTTTATAGACCCCATTGAAAAAATCCATGAAACTGTCTTTGAGACAGGTAAGCGTGAGTGAAGAATTATGAGAAAGAGAGAGGCAGAGAGAAAGGTGTTGTTCAGTCACTAAGTTGTGTCCTACCCTTTGTAACCCCATGGACTGCAGTATGCCAGGCTCTTCTGTCCTCCACTATCTCCCAGAGTTTGTTCAAATTCAGGTTGGTCGAGTCAGTAATCCTATCTAACCATCGCATCCTCTGCCGCCCTCTTCTCCTTTTGCCTTCAATCTTTCCCAGCATCAAGATCTTTCCTAATGTGTCAGCTTTTTGTAACAGGTGGCCAACGTACTGGAAAGAAAGTGGAGGTGTGCATAAGTAAGTTTCTTTTTTTTAATCCTTTGTTTAGGCTGTATCACATGGCATGTGAGATCTTATTTCCCTGACCAGGGATCAAACCCATGCCTGCTCTAGTGGATACGAGGGGTCCTAACCACTGGACCACCAGGGAATTTCCAAGTAAGTAAGCTTTTTTCTGGAACAATCAGCCACTATGGGTTTGAGACAAAGCCCTATGGGGCTGGTGACTGGCCCCATTGTGGAGACCCCCCACGAGCAGTGAGGCAGAGACACTGACCCAAACTTGAGACAGGCTAGGACAGGACACAATAGGTGTGGAGTAGGGAGTAGGTGGGGTGTGTCTCTCAGGACATGGGTCTCCCAGCAGCTTGGTCATGGTACTTTCCCCAGAACTAAAATGTGGGCACTTTTCTCAACTACCCCTTACCGAAGGATTTGAATGGAACTCTCTTGCCTTGGTGACTTCCAAAGGCCTCAGGAAAATATAAGCCACTCACTTGCATTGTGTGCATATGTGCTCAGTCACCTCAGTTGTGTCCGACTCTTGGCAACCCCATGGACTGTAGCCTGCCAGGTTCCTTTGTCCATAGGATTTCCCAGGCAAGAATACTGGAGTGAGATGCCATTACCTGCTCCAACTTACTCGCGTTAGCCATTACCGTTTCAACCTAGAATAGCATACAGGACCAAGGATATTTGATTCTGAGATGACCACTCCTGTATTCTTGCCTGGATAATCCCACGGACAGAGGAGACTGGCAGACTATAGTCCATGGGGTCACAAAAGAGTTGGATGTGACTTAGTGACTAAACAACAACAGTGTTAAAGGGAAAAATCTAGAAGACATAATCTGGAGGAATTCATATTTGATGGCAAAAAGTCAAGGGTTCCAGAAATAGCACAAAGAAAAAAGAAATATTGGTTGTGCCCAGGCCACAGGAACAGACACTCAGACGTACAAAATTGGTGCTAAGCA
Source organism: Bos grunniens (assembly GCF_055505025.1). Taxonomy (NCBI): domain Eukaryota; kingdom Metazoa; phylum Chordata; class Mammalia; order Artiodactyla; family Bovidae; genus Bos; species Bos grunniens. The sequence goes on along the minus strand of NC_141175.1, from coordinate 60,718,637 downwards.
GAGTTTTTGGCTGGACTAACAATGACCAGGGGTTTGCCTTCTTAGAGATCCTTTAAAATTTCTTTCTGTTGATGTTAAGGGACCTCTATGGAAGGAAGAACTGTTCTGACATCCTTGAGGTGGACTTTGAGCTCTGCCTCCCACTCTCAGCAACTCATCCTCAGTGTCCTTGACCCTCAGGGCTGAAGCCAAGGCTCCCAGGTGGAACCTCTTGTCTGTAGTGGGTGGATGCCCCACTCATAGAACCTGAACTTGGAGAACAACATGGCTGTAAGTGTCATGAGTTGGATCTGCCAGTGTTATTTTATGTTTTCCTCTCCTGGCCTGCACGATCACCCTCTGTATTTAAACACAGTTGGTTGTATAAAACAAGTTTGCCTCATAAAACAAATTTCCTTTCTTTGGAAGAATTTGTACAAGATTATTGTTATTTCATTAAATGTCTGGGAGATTTCAACAGTGAAAAAAAAATTTTTTTTAAGTTAAAATAACAATGACAACAACAACAGTTAAAGAGTGTATTCTCAATGTCTTGACTCTCACCTCTCTGGGGGTTCAGGTGCTGACACCTGAATAATAATTTTGAGGCTTGCTGCTTTTGAATTCTGCTTCCTCATGCAATCTTTTCCTTCTCTTGAACATTTTTGTACTACCAAAGGGGTAGTATCTGCAGGCATTTCAGTCTGGGCTACTTTAGTGGTGCTGCTGTCTGTTATTGATCTGCCATCTCTGCTGCTCAGCAAGCATCTTTGCTTACTTCCCACCCCAAATGACAACACTGGGGGTGCTGTTATCTGAAACCACTGCTCAATCACTAATGCTCTTAGGAAGTGAGAACATTGTACCCTCTGTGCTCAACTGGGGGAAATCTCCAGGTAGGGTTGCCTATATTCGTAAAGAATCAGAATTTACTGAAATACCTTTTTCAACTTAAAGACACACAGACCTACTTTTCCCTTGTGTCCTCAGGGTAGCTGAGCTGGGACATAACCCATGCTGCACAGGATATTACCATGACAGTCCAACCCTTGGTGCTGCTGCTGAGTCTGAAAGACTTTCTTCCTAATGGTGAATTATCTTACCAAGTCCCCATCATTCCTTCCTACAGATGAGCTGCCAAAGGGAACCACCCAATAGCTCATCAGACATGTCTGTTGTACCTGAGTCTGCTCTGGATTAACTGCAGCTCCCTGTTATTCCAATTAGCAGCATTGACTAAGGAGAGAGCCCAGGCTCAGAGCTCTCTTGAGGACCAACTCCGCTGAGAACTGGTGCCAAAGAGAGTTATTCTGACTTATCCTGACAGTCCTGTGAGGTCCAGGACACTTTTCCTCTTCTGTGGGCTTAATGAACCATAATGCCTGGCAATACATGCTCCTAAGTTCTTACATCAAGTTATCCCATCACTCAAGATCTTTATCCTTCATGGAAATTCTTCCTTCTCTCTTATACAGAGGGGGATCTCAAGGTCCCACAAGAGACAGAGAGATTTGCTTCAATTGTGCTCAGTCACTTCAGTCATGTCTGACTCTCTGCAACTCCATGGACCATGACCTGCCAGGCTCCTCTGTCCATGGGATTCTCCAGGCAAGAATACTGGAGTGGGTTGCCATTTCCTTCTCCAGTGATAAAGTGAGTGAAGTGATGAAGTGAGTGAAGTGATGAAGTGAGTGAAGTGAAGTCTCTCAGTCGTGTCGACTCTTTGCGGCCCCATGGACTGTAACACAGACTATAATACAAGGTGGGCTTCCCTGGTGGCTCAGTTGTAAAGAATCTCCCTGCCAATTCAGGAGACCTGAGTTTGATCCCTGTGTTGGGAAGATCCCCTGGAGAAGGGCATGGCAACCCACTCCGAAATTCTTGCCTGGGAAATCCCATGGACAGAGGAGCTTGATGGGCTACAGTCTATGGGGGTCACAAAAGAACTGGACACGACTTAGTGACTAAACAGCAGCACCAACAAATAATGCAAAGAAGCCATGATCAGGTACCAGAATGGATGTTCCTAAGAGAAGGCAAATATCCCCCCTCTTATTTTAGATCCATGAAGTCACACAAAGTACTTACTTCTTGGTCACTTATTACCTGTGGGCCATGCATTTGTCCCTCATCAGATTCTTATCATAACATCTTCACCACCTGTGATTTTTCCTCTCTTTTCCTTCCTTCCTGTATCCCTTTTTCTATCCTTCCCCTTCCTTCTATTCCACCCCCCGCTAGCCTTTCCTACTAATTAAATACTTACTCTATACCTTACACTCCACTGGGTACTAGAGGGATGAGAGATGGGTAAGACATTGTCCTTGCCCTTGAAGGACAAGCACATCATACAATGGGAAGGCAGATGTGTACACAATTAACTATAATAAAATATGGCGAGTGATATAATGAAGTTCTGCCCAAAGTGTCATGGGAGCACAGAGGAGGGGGTGCAGGAGCCGCCTTAGAGGTTATCAGGAAAAGCTTCACTGAGAAGGTGATTTTTGAGTTGCCTTTTGAAGAATAGGGATTTTTTGAATAAGAATTTTCCAGATGAACAAAGATGGGAAGGGCATCTTCTAGGCAGGCGGGCGGGGAACAGTGGGAGTCTGTTATGGCCAGAGCAAGGCACATGGCTGCGTGGTAAGGGTTGAAGAAACGTAACTGGTTATAAGGGTGTGATGGGTTCTGAGTGTCATACTTAGGATAGTCAGTGTGTAATGGGAAGGCATGCACAGGATGTTTCTTTCAAGGACATTTTTTTTTTGCTTCAGTTTTAAGTGATTTATTTATTTATGTTTGCGCTAGGTCTTCATAGCTGCTTGCAGGCATTCTCTAGTTGTAGCCAGAGGGGGCTACTTTTCATTGTGGTGCACCAGTTTCTCATTTCGTTGGCTTCTCTTGTTGCAGAGCACAAGCTCTAGGCACTCAGGCTTCAGGAGTTGCAGTTTGTAAGCTAAGTTACCCCAAGTGCATGTGTTAGTCATTCAGTCCTGTCTGACTCTTTGCAATCCCGTGGACTGTAGGCCACTAGGCTCCTCTGGCCATGGAATTATCCTGGCAAGAATACTGGAGTGGGTTGCCATTTCTTTCTCCAGGGGATCTTCCTGACCCAGGAATCGGACCCAGGTCTCCCACACTGCAGGCAGATTTTTTACCACATGAGCCACCAGGGAAGCCCATGGTATATGGGATCTTACCGGACCACGGATTGAACCTGGGTCCTTCACTTTGGCAGGTGAACTCTTAACCAGTGGACTGCCAGGGAAGTTCCAAAGACATTTTTTTTGGAATGGAAAGGCTAACAGAGTAAGATTCAAGGTGGGCAGGGAAAATGTGTGTGTACTAGTGGTTAATCAATTAACTGATCAAATATTTATTAATGGCCAGTGTGCACCAGGATCTGTGTTACATACTGTAAAAGTGCAAAAAAAGCATCATGATCAGATCAGAAGGCTATGAGCGATTCACACTTAGAAATATTTGAGGGTAAAAAGAGAAAGTACAGTACAAGACTGTGTGGTCGAATAGATGTGGGTCAAAGGTGGGAGAGAGCAGAGACAACTGAGTGGATCTGAAGGATCAGCAAGAGGCATTCTTTGTTCCAGAAGCCAAATGGGCAAAGACTTTGCACTGAGTGTGTTTGGATAGTGAAGAATCTGGCCTGTCTGGACACATGCTGGGGATGCTGGGAAAGATGGATATAGACGTGAGGTCAGGTAATGGAGGGCATTGAAGTTCGGTAGAACAGCATAGAAATTCTGGGTAGGGAAGAACTTTTTAAAGCCCTTTTAGAAAAACTCTTCCCGTCTCACCAATCCCACATGTGGATCTCTTCTGTAATAACCCTACCCGTGATCATCAATCTCTGTTGAAACATACATAGACAGAGGAGAACACAATTTCACCTTTGGATGTCTCTGACTGTTGGAAAGTTCTACTAAAATCTAGCTCATGATTTCTTGTGTTCCTGTGTTCCAGAAATGTCCCTCTGGGTCAGTCAACTTCTGATCCTTCTTGGCTGTAGAGAAGCTCTTTAGATTTTCAAATTAAGCTCAAATGTTTAGCCTTCCTTCTTTGAGTTTGTAAACTCAATTTCTTCAATCACTTTTCCACAAGCAGGCTAGGATCTCCTCCCAGTTTTGACTAGTGCTCCTGCTATTCCCTTGAGGCTGATTCTTCTTTGGGGTGGGGTCTGAGCAGTACTGTGTAGTCTGGACACAACTGAGTAGGTGGGGCCCTGTGCTGTCACTCAGTCGTGTCCGACTCTTTGCGACCCTATGGACTATAGCCCGCCGGTCTCCTCTGTCCATGCAATTTTCCAAGCACAAATACTGGAGTGGGTTGCCATTTCCTCCTCCAGGGGATCTTCCCCACCCAGAGATGGAACCCACATCTGCTGCACTGGCAGGCAGATTCTTTACCACTGTGCCACCTGGGAAGCCCTAGGTGATGATATAATATTAATGACTTAGTATTAAGAGATATGCTGTTTTGTGAAGATGAGTCCAGTCTCAGAGTTCAGGGTTGGTGGCAGGTGAAACCTGGGGGTCCTTAGCAGAAATCTAGGTATCAGGGCTGGATCAGGGTGATTCTTGGTCCAAGAATGAATAGGAAAGAATTGAAGCCAGGGGACATTTCAAAACTGATACATGAGAGAAAAGACAATGATAACTCTCAGTTTTCTGTTCTGAGAACTTGGAAAAATAGCAAATGTATGAGTAGAAACAAGGCTTCTCTGGTGGCTCACACGGTAAAGAATCTGCCTGCACTGCAGGATCATTTCCTGGGTTGGGAAGATCCCCTGGAGAAGAGAATGACAACCCACTCCAGTATTCTTGCCTGGAGAATTCCATGGACAGGGGAGCCTGGTGAGCTATAGTCCATGGGGTCGCAAAGAGTCTGACATGATTGAGAGACTAACACACTGGCAGAAATGGGGTGGGAGAAGTGTGGTTGACCACAGGGATGAAACAAAACATGACCCAAGAGCTGGGCACCTGTACTGAGGAGTCCAGAACTGGTTGCCAATGTGCCCTGAGAGCCCAGGAGCATGATTAGACTAGAGACAGAGGCTTGTAATCACAAAAGATAGGAACCTGGATAAGAAGTGAAAACACACAAAGAAGGAGTGAACTCCCAAGAAAGATGCCTGTAGAAAGTCCACGGTGTGCAGACAGCGGGAACAAGATACCCATGAGGGATACAGGCAGCGAGCTGTCAGAAGGAGAGTGGTGTATAGGATGCCAGAGGAGTAGAGGGCTTCCAGAAAGGAGTGGTCAGTGACATCAAAATACCCAGGGAGAGAAGGGGGACTGGTCTTAGCAGGATGGTGGGGGCCAGAGCAGCCCTGGAGGAGATGCAGAATGGGCTATGTGATTACTCCTTCCCCACACCTCCACACTAAGCCCTGCATCTCCCCAGTTCCCCCCAGCTCACCAATGGCTTCACTGTCTACCTTACTACCTGCTCTCCCAATTTCCATGTTGGAGAAGACTCTTGAGAGTCTCTTGGACTGCAAGGAGATCCAACCAGTCCATTCTAAAGGAGATCAGCCCTGGGATTTCTTTGGAAGCAATGATGCTAAAGCTGAAACTCCAGTACTTTGGCCACCTCATGCGAAGAGTTGACTCATTGGAAAAGACTCTGATGCTGGGAGGGGTTGGGGGCAGGAGGAGAAGGGGACGACAGAGGATGAGATGGCTGGATAGCATCACTGACTCAATGGACGTGAGTTTGAGTGAACTCTGGGAGATGGTGATGGACAGGGAGGCCTGGCTGCAATTCATGGGGTAGCAAAGAGTCGGACACGAGTGAGCAACTGAACTGAACTGAACTGATGCCATTGGTCTCTTAGATGACATGGCTGGGTCACCTCCCCAGGGTAGGAAGCTGGGTGGTCCCCCTGGTGGGTGCTGCCCCTCGGCAGGCCAGGATTCCTCGGGCTGCCCAGCCCTGCCCTGAGAGCACCATGAGCTGACACAGCGCCCACTGGTGCAGGAGAAGGACGAAGGTGTGCTCTGGCCATGACAGCCTGGAGGGCCCCCGGGGATGCAGCCGAACTGCCCACATCTATTTTCCTTGACATCCGAACGCTGTGATTTTCAGAGGGTAGAGGGCGTGCTCAGAGAAGCTCCATCTCCAGCTCTTCCTGGTCATCCTGCTCCCTCCCAGGGCTCTCCACTTGCCCCCTTCCTACCTGCGCATCCCCCGCACTCCCATACGGGTGCCTCCCACTAACGCCCCTCCCCTCTCTCCCCAGCCCTAAGCAGCCATCTTTCCCCTTGTTCATCAGTTTCTTTCCGCCCAGGAGGTCACCCTCGGCTATGCCAGGGGCAAATGTGTCTGTGGTAGCTAAGGGGCTATTTTCAAGCTTCCCTGGCAGAACCCCCAGAATTCTAGCAACTGGGGAGACAGGTTAGGCCAACCCTGCTTCTCCCAGGATGCACTGGGAGCCTGGGAACCGGGAGGGAGGGAGGAGGCTCAGCTGAGGAGCTCAGGATTTAATTCTATGCATCATTAAGTAGTCCTCTGAAAGTAGTGTCCCCCTATACATCATCCATGCTTAGTAAACAGCACGCTGACATTACATTAGCGGCTGGAAATGAATTTTCTCTTTTATAGGGAAATTGAGAATCCGCCAAGAAGAAAGAAAGAAAGAAGAAAAAAAAAAGAACCCTCAAAACCAATTATCTAGGCATTTATGAGTTCCACCCTGGTCCCTTTCTCTCTCCTCTCTCACTCAGATGCAAAGAAGCATTTAATATTTAATATATTAAGAAAAGAAAGAAACTTTGATAGATTATGTGGAATCTGGCATTAATTCCCTCTGCCCCTCCTTACTTTCTCACTCTCCCCTCCTGAAAACCCTCGCCTGGTTCTAGCTGACATTTAAATGGATTAAGGTGTTCCGATTTCCTTAATAGTGTTGACATTTTGGAAATATTTTGGCCTTTTTCTTCTCTTCTCGAAATAATAATAATAAATAAATATTGGAATGGATCTTCCCCCTCCATTCAACGGGCCGGCTCCAGTTCTGTCCTGCTCTCCAGTGTTGATGCAATTTACATTCTTGGTTCTTATTTACACGATTAAGGATGGAGAGAAGTTAAGTCCTCCTTGGGAGATGAAGGGGTTGAGAGTGGGAGTGGGAAAGTGACTGGTCAGAAAGGAATTTTGCTGATTTTCCCTCTTCCTAGGGCCGGGGGAGATTGTCTTTCTCCCGGCCCCTCTTTCCCTCCCCCACTGGCTGATGGCTCTTCCTCTGTGTAATCGCACTGCCCTTCTTGTATGTATAATGTAGTTTGGTTCATTCGTGGATGAACCTGGCTTCATTAAGCCAGGCAGATGTCCCTGGTTGTCCTCTCCCATTTGGAGGCATGGCCCTGTAGTCTACTGGTTGAATGCGAGGACAAGTAGATGAATTTGACTCTGCCTGTCTGTCCACTCTTCCCCAGAGATTGCATAGCTTCTGTCTCACTGTGCTATGATGTGTTTCCACATCTTTTCATCAAGATACCGGAGTGTGGATCCATGTTTATTTCGTATCTCAGCTTCCAGCACAAAGCTTGTACTTAGGAGGTACTTAAAAATGCTCATTTAATGGAAGGTAGGCAGGAGACAAAGGAATAAGGGGAGGAAGGGAAAGAAGAGGAAAGGAAAGAAGGACCACAGGCGGTGGGAAATTCTCACTCTTAGACATTTTTGAAGCCCTGATACTGCACATTATCTCTGAACAAAATTCAATCAGTAAATGTACTGATTTCATGATGCCCAGTTCTCTGCTGAGTCCTGCCCACAAGTTTCCCATGATTTAATGGTGGCTGTTTTGTGCCTTCTAAGTGGATAGAAATATCTGATGATACTTGCAGAGAGCCTAGTGTTTCTTAGAGATGTCTTTCTTTTTTTTTTTTTTTTTTTAGATTTTTTTAATTTGTTTTGGTATGGACCATTTTTAAAGTCTTGATTGAATTTGTTACAGTCTTGCTTCTGCTTTATGTTTTGATCTTTTGGTCCTGAGGTGTGTGGGATCTTAGCTCCCCAACAAGGGATGGAACCTGCACCCCCTGCCTTGGAAGGGGAAGTCCTAACCACTGGACCACCTGGGACGTCCCTAAAGATGTCTTTTTATGAATATCAAATAGAAGAAAATTAAATTACATAGCCATGGAGACAAACCTTTGCTCAGCTTACTCGAGCTCTCAAAAGTCAGTTTTCTCATATAGAGAATGGAGTAATAATTCCGACTTGAGGGCACTATTGTGACTGTTTCAAAGAAAATGCAGGTTCACGGATTAAGAGAGTACCTGCATGTAGTGAGTGGTCAACCAGTCAACACGTCGTAATAGCCCTGTTGTTGCTCTTGTGTGGCATGTCATCCAGTGGCTGAACAACAGCACCTTTCACCAATCAGGCAAACTACTGAGATTTGAGAATATTTCCAAAAGGAAGCAGGAAAGAAATCATCAGATCCAGTTATGAGTTCTGGTCTCTTCCTGAGTTCTGCTTTTACATTTGTATGCAAAGAGGCATTTAGTGTATAAACAAAATCAAGCAACTTAGTTAGATTTTTTTGAAGAGGAATTTGCAGCAGTGTCTGCTAGAAGAATTTCAACTGAGTTTTTTGGCTACTGCACAAGAATTCTTATAAGATCAAGGCAGACAGTGACCTGAGCCATCATAGAAGTGTGATTAATTCCATGCAAGGTTCACCCTTCTCTGTGTGTGATCTTCCCCCCTCTCCTTCACCTCACTGTGTTTCTGCACATCTTCCTGGCCTTGTCACCTGCCTGTCCTTTCCAGGGCACCCTAAAGTGAGTGTTTTCCAGGGATAAATACCAAAAATAATTTTTTATCTCAAATATCCTATTTTTCAAAGCTGAATTTAAAAAATTTTTTAATTGGGGAATAATCGCTTTACAGTGCTGTGTTGGTTTCTGCTGTACAATGTGAATCAGCTATAAGTCAAAAGTGAAAGTTCTAGTCACTCAGTTGAGTCTGACTCTTTTCAACACCATGGACTGTAACCTGCCAGGCTCCTCTGTCCATGGAAATCTCCAGGCAAGAATACTGGAGTGGGTAGTCATTCCCTTCTTTGGGGGATCTTCTTGACCCAGGGAATAAATCCAGGTCTCCTGCATTGCTGTCAGATTCTTTATCATCTAAGCCATCAAGGAAACCTACATAAGTATACCACATATACTATATGTATACACGTATATATAGTATATCATATATACAGCTATAAGTATACCACATACGCTCCCCCTTGAGTCTCCACAAAGCTGACTTTTATTCAACCTTCTAAAGATAGCTTGTCTAAACTTTACAGAGCCTCTTTATCCCCTAGGCTGTGTGTGGCCCGATAGGCATATTGTGTGCATCAGATTTGCTTGGCTTAGTAGAAGATTCTGCAAGACTTCAGGGCTTGGTGTAAAGTGCTTTTTTACATCTTAGCCATTATCAGCCTAGGGTCTACTTTGTATTTTTGCCCTTCCTTCTGATTTTGAGATTCCTACTCTGCTGATCTATTAATACTTGAGTTTGGAATCATTGACTCAGATTCACTGCTTTTAATGCATCTCCTGTCTGTTAATTTCAAAAGAAGTATGTGTCCAACACATGTGATCTGTTAAGTACCATAATAGATGCAGGATTAACAGATGAGTAGAACACATTTCCCTTCATCAAGCCTACACCCTAGAAGGGTCCAGAAGGGCATCACACTTGCAAACCAGTGAAGTGTGTTCATAATCAAAGTACATTAGGAAGACTGAGCTGGGTTCAGGGCAAACATGAGTGAGTTGAGAAAGAACAGGCAATTCTCCAAGCTGACTAGTGAGAATAGGGTGGTGGTGGTAGAGTTGTGCCGAATTAACAGTTAGTCTTCTTTTCATTTAATAAAGAGGGGTTCAGTTAGGTTTATGCTAAATTAGATGATTCTAATTTTATCTGACTGAGTGCATTCGGGAGATAAGAGAAAGGAAGTTCTGGCTGCAGTTCTCAAGTCTTATTTAGCTTCCTGCTTCCTTCTCCCATTTGCCCTAGAGTTTCTATTAAATATGTTCATGTTTATTTTGGCTCTTGAGCTGTCCACTTCATTCAGTCAACTGTCTGTCCACCCACCCATTCATACAGTTGACCCTCCCACCATTCATTCCCTTATCAAGTTATCATTATGCGTGTGTAATGATCTGTGTGCCAGGTGCTGGCCATACAGACTTAAGTAAGAGGAGTTTAGTGTTGCTGTTGGATTGAGGTGTGTCCAGAGCACTAGATGCTGTTCACTCTGAATTATAAATATTAATTTTCCTTGTCTGGGTCCTCTACCAAACTCATACTCACAATACAGTCCATATAGAATAGATGAGGCAGAAAGACTTGCATAATAAACACCAATATGAACACCACACAGTATGAGAGGTAGAATATAATCTGTGGAACCACTGGAGACCCCAGACCCCTTTAGCCCAGCAAAGGTGACCAGTATCCTGAATTCTGGGTTCATTATTCCTTTTACTTTTTATGTCATTGGCCCCAAATCTATGTATTCCAAACAATAGATTGCTTAATGTTTCCTATTTTAAAAATTTGAAAGTTAAAGTGAAGTCACTATCTAAGTAGTATTATGTAACATGGGGCTTCCCAAGTGGCACAGTGGTGAAGAATCCACCTGCCAATGCAGGAGATATAAGAAACCCAGGGTTGATCCCTACATGGGGAAGATCCCCTGGAAGAGTAAGTGGCAACCCACTCCAGGGATTCTTGCCTGAAAAATTTCTTGGGCAGAGGAGCCTTGTGGAACTATAGTCCATGGGGTCGCAAAGAGTCGGACATGACTGAGCAAGCAAGCAACAATAATGTAATATGCATATTCTTTTTTGTTGTTATTATTTATTTGTTTGTTTTTTTCTATTTGGCCACACTGTGAGGCATATGGAATCTTAGTTCCCAGACCAGGGATCGAATCCTTGCGCTCTGCATTGGAAGTGTGGAGTCTTAACCACTGGACTGTGAGGAAAGTCCCAATAGGTATATTATTATGCAGCTGAGTTTGTTCTCATCTTGTTTAGTGAATGTTGGTGAGATTTCTGTGTGTTGATGTTAGCATCTGTACTTTCTTTTCATGGCTGTGTGCTGTTCCAGTGTGGGGCTACGTCAAAAGCCATTCATCTGTTTTCCTGTTAATGAGTATTTGTTTTGTTGATTTGTCCCCAGCATGTTTTTCTATCACAGTAAGGCTGCCGTGGACATTCTTTTCACTGTTACTTGCTGCAAAGGCCAAGTGTGTGTGTGATATTTATCCAAGAGTATAACTTTAGGGTCACAGGGAATGCATATCTTCAAATGTAATGGACAACACTTAATATTGTTCCAATGTGGCTTTTTCAATATACACTTGACAACAATGAGAGTTTGCTTGCTTCACGTTTTTCACCAGCACTTGGTATTATAAGATTTTTAAATTTTGGAGTGAATAATGGTTTCTTGTTGTTTGACTTTTAATTTTCCTGATTACCAGTGAGGTTGAGTGAAATTTTGTATGTTTATCAGCAACTTAGGTTTCCTCTTCTGAAAAATGACTATTTGTGATTTCTTTTGACTCTTCTTTGTCAAATTGTTTGTCTTTCTCTCACTGATCTGCAAAAACTCTGTTCTGAAAATCTCTAGTTGATTATGTGTTGCAAATATTTTCTCCCAGTTAGAGGCTTGTCTTTTCATTTTCTTTACAGTGTACTTTGATGAACCCATGTTCTTAATTTCAATGTAGTCAAAGTTAACAATCTTCCCTTTATGAGCTTTATTTTTTATATTGTGTTTTCAGATAAAAGTATTTCCCATCCCAAGGTCATAAAGATATTCCCCCACAATTTCTTCTAAAGTTTTAAATCTTACACTCCTCAGTTATTAAGCCATCTTAAATTGATTTTGTATCTGCTGGGAAGTAGGATTCCAATTTAATTTTTTTTTTTAATGGCTTACCAGTAGGCCCAGCAAGATTCATCGAATTCTTTTCTTGTTGATCTGCAACATCGGTTGTGTTCTGTGTTAAGTGGTGTCCATCCACCTGCAGTCTGTCTCTGGGTTCTGTAATCCATTTCATCAAATACTTTGTCTATCTCAGCATTTCTGATGAGCTAGAAAATTCAGTGAAGCTCTTGAGTCAATATATTATGAGAAGGAACTCCAAATAATTCAGTTCACTAAGACCTTTCTTTACAGGAGTGGTATAGTGAGAAGAGTATGAGACTTGAAGAAAAGGGTTAAAAATCCCAGCTCTGATAATTATTTGTATGACTTTGGGTACAGCCTTAATTTTTTCTGAGCCTCAGTCTCCTCATCTATTAATTGAGAATACTTACTTCAACCTTAGAAGCTTCATTGAGAATTGGATTAAATTGAATTTTTAATATATGTCAAAGTGTCTGGAACCAGAATGGTACCAAAGGATGTATTTTGTAGCATTTCCAAACTAAGGCCACATGAACGTTTTCTAATTGCTTCTGTCCCAAGTGAGTCAAATCTTGGAAGTACCCCTCACGAAAATAAGTTGTAGGCTGACTTAAAGACGTACTTACCATTTATTGGCAATATAATAACAATAATGTGGGCTTCCCTGGTGGCTCAGTGGTAAAGAATCCACCTGCCTGTGCAGGAGACGTGGGTTTGATCCCTTGGTTGGGAAGATCCCCTGGAGAAGGGAATGTCAAACCACTCCAGTATTCTTGCCTAGAGAATTCCATGCACAGAGGAGGCTATACTCCATGGGGTAGCAAATAGTTGGACACCACTGAGCGACTGAGCACACACAACAATGACTCACATCTAGCAGTAGAGGTAGATGCACATATGGATAATTCAAATACAAAGCAGATCACTGAGGAACCAAGCATGATGGGAAAGGGGAGGATCACTCTGGCTGAGGGGATCAGGAAGGATCGCTTAGAGGAGGCAGAAGCACTGTGAGTTAAGACCCGGGGATGAGAGAAGGCAGGACTTGTTTGAGAACTGGCAAATACCCGCATCACGTATCACCTCACTTGGATGCCTTTGCTATGAAGCCAGTCTAAAGTAAAGCTATAGTGCCATAGCACCTGGGCCCAAGAGTCAAACGCTTAATTCAAGGGGCAGGTGGTAGAAGCATACAGGAAAACCTGAGAGGACGTTGGACAACATGCCTACTGACTAGGAAGCCAGCCAGAGTGAGGAGCAGGTCCAGGGCATGCAGGAATTGGCCTTGACCTGGGAAGTTGGAGCACAAGTACACAGGTGTCCCTTCATGTTCAATGTCTGGGGCAGAGCCATGTGGACAGCGGGCTCCCCATGAATGAGTGAATGAATGAATACATAAACATATAGCACCTTGTAGACTCTCATGTATGCTACAGTATACTTTTACATATAATCTGGATCAACGCACAGACATTAGAACAACCTGTGGTTCTCACTTGCTGCTTTCTGGTGAAGTGCTCAGCAATCCTCATACATTGTTGAATGTCTAAGAAAATAATTTCTTCACGTTCCAATGCTGTAAAATATTGTTTGGATTAAAAGGGCAGGAACACATTGATGGATCTGAAATTTTTTTTCTTTTGGCTTGGAGATGACAGGGCAATCCATCAGACAACTTCCTTGGCTCCCTGTGACATTTTAAGCTCCAATGTTATAGCTTTCTTATTTTTTCTTTTCTCTTTTTTTTTTCACCCCCTGGCTCTCTATTGAACTGTGCCTCTAGGAAATGCATCCTGTAGCCTTGGCTTCTTTGACACTTGTCATATGGCAGGCACTCAGTTGAGGCTTGTCAATTGATGGCTGGCTATACTCAGGCTAGCTTAGCAGGTTGTCCTAAAGTAGAGGCGACTCCTTCATCTACCTGTGATGCTGTTGTCCCCATCTGTGCCCCAGAGCATGTAGCAAGCAGTTCTTAGAAAATAGAGCAGGCCCTGGATAATAACTAAGGATGTAAATGCCTACATAATGTGATTTCAGAAGCTGGATTTTGTACAAAGAGAAAACACTAGAAGTGCTTGGCTTCTTTACCTGTTTCTGCCTCTAGGCATAATGTGATCTTGGAAAGGCTACTTAACCTCTCCAAGCCTCAGATTCTCTACCTTTTTTTAAAAAACATTTTAATGTATATTAGACTATAGCCCATTAGGGCTTCTCCTGGTGGCTCAGGTAAAGAATCTGCCTGCAATACAGGAGCCACAGGAGACTTGGGTTCGATCCCTGGGTTGGGAAGATCCCTTGGAGGAGGGCATGGCAACCCACTCCAGTATTCTTGCCTGGAGAATCCCATGAACAGAGGAGCCTGCTGGGCTGCAGTCCAGAGGTCACAAAGAGTAGGACACAGCTAAAGCAACTTATCACACATAGCCCCTTAACAATGTTGTAGTAGTTTCAGATGGACAGTGAAGGGACTCAGCTCTACATACACATGTATCCATCCTCCCCCAAATTCCTCTCCCATCCAGGCTGCCAGATCAGTAGGGAGGTGACTGATGTGGGCCATGAGGAAGAGGAGAGTCAAGGTCTCCAGTTTTGGTGAACTGCCTCTCATTTTGTTGATAAATTTCCCAAAACGTGTTTGTTTCTGGCTTCTCTCTTTGATTCTGTCAGTCCTGAAGGAGACAGAACTGGTGTTGCTTCTTCCATGTTGTGGATTGAATAACCGAGGCTTAGAAAGTCCTAACCGAGGCATTTTCTGAAGTAGGGAACATGAGAGGAAAAGAGATTGGATGGTTAAAATGTGGAGTTTGGCTTTAATGGTCTTGAAGTAAAGGTGCCCACCGCGTAGTAAGTGAGGTTAATATACAACCTTGAATAGAGCTTCCAGGTGATTAATCGGGCATAGAACAAGATCTAATATGCTGGATAATTCTGCTCTATCTGCAAATTTCTCCACTCCTTCCAGCTGTTGTACATTTTCTGTCTTCTCGCTCCCAGATGTCCTGGGTTGGTTTCCTCAACGCCATCCTCCTTACCTTCATGGATCCCATTGGTCTGGTGACAGCCTCGAGGGCCCTGCAGGCTGACTGGGAGATGCTTTCCAATGGGAAGGGTTCTGATTCAGGTTTCCATGAAACCCTTGAAAAGAGAGGCAGGGAGAAGCCTTCACCATCATTTCACAAAAGGAGAGTTTTCAAAACCTAGCCCATCCATCCAAATGGACCACCATATTCTATTACTATAAGGTCTTGGGGCCTAGGGCTGCCTTCGCTGAGAAGTTAAATAGTTGCAAGATGCAGGGAAAGATTGAAGACAAAAGGAGAAGGGGTTGGCAGAGGATGAGATGGTTAGGCAGCATCACCAGCTCAATAGACATGATTTTGATCTAACTCTGGGAGATAGTGAAGGACAGAGGAGCCTGACGTGCTGCAGTTCATGGGGTTGCAAAGAGTCCGACACGACTTAGTGACTGAACAACAACAACAAAGGCATCTTGGAAACAAATCCCACAGACCTGTTGTGAGCTGCTGCTCGTCCCTGAAGCCCCCTAAACTATCCCCACCTTGCCAAACAGCTAAGACCAGGGACCTCAGCAAACTGCTCCTGGCTTCAGAACCCTTCAGAGGTTCCCCAAGAGTAGGGGTCTCTGGAGCTGGGCTCCCACCTGTCCCACAGACCCTTTGAGCAGCTGTGCCTCCAACCTTATCTTCCCTCTGCCTCCACAGAAACTTGAGAAAGACGGAAAGGGGGAAGTGGCCGGGTTTCCCAAGACAAATAACCCCAACAGAGCTTTCTCAGCAGTGACCCTTAGCCTGTTGTGTCAGCCTCGGGCTGAAGGAGGAAGGAAATAGACCTTCTATTGAGTATTTTTCTTCCCCTGTCAAGAAGATCAGAGGAGCTAAGGCGAGGCAAGAAAAGGAGTCAAAAGCAGCTCGTTACCTCCTTCTGCAGGATTCGTGTTGCTCTTCCCCTCCCCTCCTGAACTCTAAGTAAACAAACTCCCTGGGCCGAGGAAGGCCCCAGGCCCCACTCCAACCAGGCCATAAATAAGAGCCCTTCAGCCTTTCACTCTTAGGGAGGAGAGAGGGCACTTCTTGGTGGAACATTCGATAGTGGGGGAGGGCAGAGGGAAGAACGCTAGTGTTAATTGAATCCCAATTTCCTTCTCCCAGGCCCACTCTTATCTTTTTAATTATACAAGGCCTTTCATCTTCCTGAGGACTTGTCTCTGTCATTAATGTGTGATCCTGATTAGAGATAGGGGTCTGTTCAGGGGTAATGGGAAACTCTTGTGCTTTTCTGAAACACTGAGTTACTCGGGGCTGATCCAGGTGAGGCAGGAGATGCTCTGGGCTGCTCTCAGCTCTCAGGTAATCTGGCGCTGGCTGTCTGGGTCTGAGATGGTCGACCCTGAGATTAGGGACAAGGGCCTCTTGAGGCCACTCTCTGCTGTAGTGACCCAGCAGGTGAGGGACACATGAGCCACTTGCCAGGTGAGCAGTTCCCAGGAAACTCAATCCAATCATACTCACCAGATGCAGGGCACAAGGTCCAAGAGCACGAAGAGACGGAGTGCTCTGTATTCCCTTAGGGGTTTCCTTGATGCCTCAGATGAGAAAGAATCTGTCTGCAATGCAGGAGACCTGGGTTTAATCCCTGGGTTGGGAAGATCCCGTGAAGAAAGCAATGGCTACTCACTCCAGTATTCTTGCCTGGAGAATTCTATGGACAGAGGAGCCTGGCAGGCTACAGCCTATGGGGTCGCAAAGAGAGTATTTGCTAAAGGTTGGGATATCCACTGAGTGAGAGAGACTGAAAATGGGTTCTCACGGACTTCCTTCACATCTCAGAGATGTATTATCTCCAGGTGACAATGGCTCGGGACCCGCCAGGGTTACATTTCTTTTCCAACTCTGCCCTCCCAGTCGCTCTGTCAGTTGGCTAATGAGTTGTAAACCAATACTTAGGGGTGCAAAGGACACGTCCTATCTGAAGGGATTTGGCTCGTATTCCGTGTTCAATCACAGTTGGCTAAAGAACATTTTACACTCTGGTTCTGAGAGCTGATCAGCTTAAAATACGAATTACCTGGTATTTATGAAGCAATTATAGCTCCTCATTTATGGCTTTAAATTCTCCTGGAATTTACTCTTCTGGGCCTCATGGTGGCCTTCAGGGTTCCTTCACCGAGGCAGCTCGATATGTCACAGGTGCCATACTGGTCCCTGAGTATGCAGAAACAGGGGTGAGGCTGCATGCCCACAAGGAGCCTAATGTTCAGCTCAGAAACGTGTTGTTAGCTTAAAAATTATTGTATATATATATATATATGGGCCTCCCCAGTGGCTCAGCAGTAAAGAAACTGCCTGCAATGCAGAAGATGCAGGTTTGATCCCTGAGTTGGGAAGATCCCCTGGAGAAGTGCATGGCTACCCACTCCAGTATTCCTGCCTGGGAAATCTTATGGACAGAGGAGCCTCATGGGCTACAGTCGATAGAGTCACAGAGTTGGACACGACTGAAGCAGCTGAGAGAGAGAGAGTCTTATCTTCAGAGGAATCAGTTGTGATTTGAACTATATACACACACACATACAAATACACATCTCTAAAGATGGGCATCCACATGGTGTGTGTGCATGCTAAGTCGCTTCAGTCATGTCTGACTCTCTGCGACCCTATGGACCGAAGTCCACCAGGCTCCTCTGTCCATGGGATCTCTCAGGCAGGAATACTGGAGTGGGGTGCCATTTGCTCCTCCAGGGACTCTTCCTGAGCCAGGGATCTAACCCTCATCTCTGGCATCTCCTGCCCTGACAGTCGAATTCTTTACCACTAGCACCACCTGGGAAGCCTATCCACAGAGCACCATCAGCCAACTATTCATTTCAGCTGTGCATTCTTGCAGGGTCTGCACTGTGTCCCATGTCGCACCAGCTCATGACTATAACCACCTTAGAGGTTCTGGAGGCAGCCTTGTGGTTTACCCATGAAGCCTCATAACTGGAATCTTTGGGAGCCAAGATTCCAGTCCAAGTCTGACCACGGGGCTTGGCCCTCCACCCCATGAGCCCCAAGGTCCAAACTTCCCTCCTTGCTTGAAGCCACAGTGTGTTCCTGAAGGTGTGCAGTTTTGGTCATAAGCCCCTCGGAGATGTAATGAACCTGGACACAGTCCGGAGAAGGGCAATTAAAATGCTCGCGGGGAAAGAGAGCCTTCTGTTTGAGGATGAACTCAAAAGAAAGACCAAACAGTAAAGTCTGGAAAGAGGAAGGGCGACCAAAAATATGATGGAAATCTATGGGATAGTGGAGGGAATGGAGGGGGAGGAGGCAGGTGCCTGCCAAGGGCACACTCAGTGAAGCTCAAAAGCAGCAGTTTTAGGACAATGACAAGAAAGTTCTACTTAACATGTCTCATAAGTTTGCTGCCTGCTGCGTGATCCCAAGAGGTGGCACAGGCTCAAAATATAAATAGAATAGATTCCCAGCTTATGGATACATTGGTGTGTGTTCCCTACAGAATACCTGGTTTCCCGTTGTCTAACTAAGGCTACCTTAGTTTCTAATGGTCTAGACCAGAAGTTGGGGAACTTTCTCTGTAAAAGAGCAAGTAGCAATTATTTTTGGCTATGTGGCGACTCTGTCCCAATTGCTCAAGTTTGTTGTGTTATGAAAGCAGCCATAGATTATATGTACAAACAGGCGTGACTGTGTGCTAATAAAACTTTATTTACAAAAATAGGCAGTGAGCTGAATTTGATCCACCAACTGAAGTTTACTAACCCTTGGTCTAGATCCATTTATAGCTGGGTGGAATTATATAATTTAAAACTGGGAGGTACCTTGGTGATCCCACTCTCACTTTATAAAGCAGGAGAGGGACATCAAGAAATGTCAGCTGAGCTTCTCAAATTCATACAGTATATACTCATAGTGGGTTATTAGGATTTTTTGCTTGTTCTAGGGGGATATTCAGATCCTCTCCCCATGATGTTATGAAGGTTGGCAGTGAAGGGTCCTGCTGTGTGAAATGGTCCAATTTGGCATTTCTGATTTTCAGTAAGTATATATCCATGGCCAAAGACTGCCTTATCTTAGAAAATGTTTCAGGTGTAGGAAGATCTGGAAATATGGTGGTTTAGGTAAAAGAATCCACCTGTCAATGCAGGAGACACAAATTCGATCTCTGGGTTGAGAAGATCCCCTGAAGAAGGAAATGGCAACCCACCCCAGTATTCTTGCCTGGAGAATCCCATGGACAGAGGAGCCTGGCTCACTACACTCCATGGGGCCAAAAAGAGTTGGACATCACTAAGCAACTGAACACACAAGAAAACTAAAGGCTACTTTTATTTTTATTTATTTTTAATCAAAGTATAGTTGATGTATAATATTCTAAGTTACAGGTGTACAATATAGTGATTCACAATTTTCAAAGGTTATTCTCCATTTACTGTTGTAAAATATTGGCTATATTCTGTGTGTGGTACAATATATCCTTGTAGCTTATTTTGTTCACAATAGTTTTTATGTCTGTTATCCCCCTACCCCTATATTGCCTCTCCCTACTTCCCTCTCCCCACTGGTAACCACTAGTTTGTCCTCTGAATCTGTCTGTCTGCTTTTTTGTTATATTCACTAGTTGGCTGCCGTTTTACATATAAGTGAGATTACACTGTAATTGTCTTTCTCTGTCTAACTTGTTTCACATAGCGCAATACCTTCCAAGTTCATTCATGTTATTGCAAAAGGCAAAATTTTATTTTTTTGACTGAGTATTGTTCCACTGTATAGCTATACTACATTCTCTTTATCCATTCATCTGTTAACAGATTCTTAGGTTACTTCCACATCGCAATTGTAAATAGTGCTGCTATGAACATTGGCATGCATATATCTTTTCTAATTAGTGTTTTCATTTCATATATATATATATACACCCATGGAATTGCTGGGTCATATGATAGTTCTACTTTTAGTTTGTAATAAGCTACCATACTGTCTTCAACTAAAGACTGCTTTTAAATTTTTGGAAATCAGAAAATAAGAAAGATATTCCTCGCCCCCTCTAACCTCCTAGTTCTGAGATGGGAGAACATTTTATTTCTTGACAGACTATGTAAGTGACATTGACCCTCAGAGCCAAGTCCATGGAGTTTACACATTGACCTCCTATAGGTAGTCAGGTATCCCTAGTGGGGCCTGTCCCTGAGAACATTTCCCTCTCAAATGTGGGTCAGACTTTTCTAAAAACAACCCCTGCTTTCCATGCTCTGTTGGTGAGAGTCAGGAGCTGCTTGAATTCGTTGACCCTCAGAGCCTTTATGGGGAAAACTGTGTGTGTGTGCGTGCCTGTACTTGTGTGCACACATGTGTATGTGTGTAGCTGGTGGGGGGAGAGGGGGAAAGGAGCAGTGGCTGATAACCCAGGAACGCATCCGTGCTCAGATAGTTCTAGTCATTATTATATTTGTGGCTTTTTTTTTCTAGGACCCATTGAAGATCTCTCATAAAAATAACTCCCTCAAAGAAACCTCTAGAACAGGGGTCCCTAACCTCCAGGATCTAATGCCTGATGATCTGAGGTGGAGCCAATGTAATAATAATAGAAAGAAAGTGCATAATAAATGTAATGTGCTTGAATCATTCCAAAACCATCCCCCCTGCCCGAGATCCATGGAAAAATTGTCATTCACGAAACTGATCGCTGGTGCTGAAAAGATGGGGGACCGCTACAGAAGTCCAAAGCCTTGGTAGGAGACAGATGCATCACTGTCCCAGGCTTGGTGTCTAGAACTTTTGATGGCAGACTCAGTATTGCCGTCTGTGAAAGGAAGCTGAACTATATGCTCCTTGTTACCTTAGCCAAGCGGCTGCAGATGAGTGAGGCAGCAAAGTTGAGGGGAGAAGATAGGATGCTTTACATGTGGATGGTTTGTCTCTGGGGAAAACCTCATGCTTCAGGGATTGGAACTGAATCTGTTCTGCAGACTTTACAAGGGAGTCCATCAGCTAGAGTTTTAAACCACATGAGCACGTGCTCAGTCGCTCAATTGTGTCCAAGTCTCTGTGACCCCATGGACTGTAGCCCGCCAGGCTCCCCTGTCCATGGGATTTTTTCAGACAAGAATACTGGAGTGGGTTGCCATTTCCTTCTCCAGACATCCTCCCAGTCCATGTATCAAACCTGTGTCTCCTGAGTCTCCTACATTGGCATGTGGATTCTTTACCACTAAGTCATCAGGGAAGCCCTTGGTTCTCACACTCAGCAGCCCTGTTACTCAACCTCTCACCCAGTCCCTGTCACTCAGCGACAGGGAGGCCTCCACCTCATGGTGAAGCTGGTACTGAGCAGTTCTGGCTGCTGCTTCATCCCCTAGTGTATCACCTGTTCAGCCCACAACAGCTCTACAAATTTTGGCGGGGGAGGAGGGGGCCATGCACATGCAGGATCTTAACTCCCCGACCAGAGACAGAACCTGTGCCCCCTGCAGTGGAAGCGTGGAGTCTTAACCACTGAACCACCAAGGGAATCCCCTCTCTATAGATATTTTTAATACTTTTTCCTGATTATAAAGATAATACATATGCATTGCAGAAACTTGAAAAACATAGAAAAATAAATATTAAAAAAATCACCGACAAATATAACTTGCAGTGATAAGCGCTGTTAGTACTTTGGTGTATTTCTTACTGTTTGTGGAAGTAGCCTTCTGTTTCTTAAGGTAAACTTTATTTCCAGATCCTCCTACACCTGTGCGTGTGTTTTATAAAATTAGAATTGTATTTGACTATAGGTATTATATGCAGCTCATTCTTTTCACTGACATTGTGAACATTTCTCATATCACTAAGTAGTCTTTGAAGATATATTTTTACGGGTTGCCGAATTTTCTATGGCATGGATGTATCACGATGTAGTAACCATTACCCTACTGCTGGATGCTTAGGCTGTTTCTAAACGATATTATAAATACCGTGACGGTACACATCATTGTACCTTCCCAGGTGATGCAGTGGTAAAGAATCCACCTACAACGCAGGAGACTTGGTTTGAGCTCTGGGTCAGGAAGACCCCCTGGACAAGGAAATGGCAACCCACTCCACTATTCTTGCCTGGGAAATCCCATGAACAAAGGCGTCTGGCAGGTTATAGTCCACGGAGTCCCAAAAAGCTGGACACGACTTAGCGATTAAACAAACAACAAGCATCATTACAAGAAAATCTCTGCACATTCTAAGTACTTCTTTAAGCTAAATTCCTAGCAATAGAAATCCTGGACCAAAGAGCATGAGGATTTTGCCTTGGTACTGCCGACCATGCTGTTCTCCAAAAAAGCATGTCAATTTCTATTGATGGGATTTCTGTTTTCAGCATCCACTGTCATATTCAGGTTGAAACAAACATTCTAACATACAACCCCTCAAATATTGGAAAGTAGGTCTTAAATCTCCTGGATTCCTGCCTTCTCTAGGCCCAACAATCATTTCCTTAAAAACCCTTTCAAGGCTGCTTTCTAACTTCTTTACCTTATCATCCTACTAATTAAAGAATATTCTGGTTTAGAATTACAGTCTTAAAAATAAGCTACCTAAAACAGAACACAACACTACAGATATGGGCTGAACCATTTTAACCTTCTTTATTTGGAGTCTTTTATACTTTTGTTAATGTGATCAAAAATTGCATTCGTTTTCTGATTTTGTTTTAGCAGGCTATTGGCTCAGGTAAGTTTGTGGCATGCTTATAGTCTGCGGTCTTGATGATCTGGTTATTGGAGTCTTTTCCATTTGATACTTGTTCAGCTGAATTTTTGAGCCTAAATCCAAGACTTACATTTATCTGACTGATAATAGCTCAGAGCCCCAGCCTGTTTAAATTCCACTGCTGCCCATGGAAAGCAGGTCCTTGATGCCTCAGCTGTGTTTCCAAAACACATTTCATCTAGGACTTCATCTAGGACTTCTGCTGGCCCCATTCCTATGCAGAGGTCAGGAGAAGGTCTTGGGGTTGTTAAGGCCTGGGCTGCCTGGCGCCACCCTGGCTGGCACTCCACTTACAAGAGTTCTCAAGAGGGACCGGGATCTTGGCTTGAAACAACTCTGGTGAAGAGTGTGGCTGATCCCTGGGAAAAGGACCCTTGAGTGATGCTGGGTGATTCCACCAGCAGGGTGGGGGCCATGGGACTCTGCAGGTGGCACACCCACCTGTCTGGGCTCCTCTAGCCAGATCTAGAGGTCGGCCCTGACACTTGGGTGGGACTCTGGCCTTGCCTCTCTTTAGCCTCTTTCCTAACACAAATAGAATATAATCCCTTGTGAAGATGGCACTTAGTTTTATAGGCAAGACTGAAGCCCACCTTGCCCTCCCATCTTTGCACACAGGTGTACAGATATCCTGGTACCATTTCAGCCCTCCCCACAACCACTTCCCCTTGTCTACCCGCCAGGGATAGGCATGTGTATTGGACCATGGTCCATGTGGAGAGGGAGCTCCCAGTGGGCTTGTCTGCTTAGCCCTTCAGTCTCCTCATCTCATGGGAAGAGTCATGGCTTAGGAGGCACTCAGAGTCACAGGGTTTAGGGCACTGGCTTTGGTTTTCCTGGGGTAGAAGATGGTATAGCTCATGGACAAACTGCATTTGACCAGCTTTTCAGAACCTGTAGATGTCTGTGCCTATGTATGGGGGGAGGGGGCACCAGGATAGATGGCTGGAAGGAGCAGTCATACAGGGTAGACAGAAAACCCAAATGAGTGGGGGCTGGGTCCATGTCTAAGGTGCTCTGCTATTCTCATAGGGAAGAAACCCCCAGGCCACGGAAGGATGTTGAGATGGTGGGAAAGACATCAGGGGTCAGAAAGCCTGAGCTCCCATTCTTGGACCTGGTCACCAAAATCTTTTTTTTTTTTTTTTTTTTTGACTGCACAGAGAAGCTTGTGGGATTTTAGTTCCCTGACCAGGAACTGAACCCAGGCCCCTGGCAATGAAAGCACCAAATCGTAACCACTGGACTGCCAAGGAAGTTTCCAAATATTCTGACTGCAGGCCCCAAGGCATTTGTGGCTCACCAGAGTCTAGTGTCCTGGGTACTGAAGACCATGTCTCCATGTGGCTCCGGGCCCTCTGAGAGTGAATATTCCCCAAGAGTGGCACTCAACACAACACCCATGCTCTGCACTTACTGTGCAGTCCACTTCCCAGTCCTTGCCAGCAGCTGGTCTGTTTCATCTTTGGAGTCATCAGGCTTCCCCTCCCACCTCTATTCAGTGTTCGGCTTCTATGAGTGGAGATAATGCAACTCTTATTTAATTCAAATCAATTCCATTCCATCCCATTCAACTCTCTCCCATCAACAACATCTCAGTCTTTTATTGCAATCATAATTTGCTGTTTTGAAGGAGATAAAGCAGAAAATATAAACATACATTAAAAATAACCCCCTGCCTTAGACTTCATATTTTCAAAATGCTTTCACATAAAGTATTTCATTACAGACTCAAGCAGCTGGCGTCGTGAAATATGGTCTCACATAGAATCCAATGAAAACCAGATGAAAAGAAACCCTGAGAGAAGACGGGAGGTGAGAGTGAGTCTGCCGTGCCTTCTACCCCTTTCCCACAAGGCCTGGGCCATTGACCGGGTGCTTGCCTGCAGCCACAGGTAGGTGACAAGTGTGGAATTATCTCCTCCTATTTCTTCTAAAATTCTCCTTTAATTTCCAATTTTTTCTTCCCATTTATGTACTTCTTGGGAATCTCATAGCAGAAGAAGCTCTAGCATTCATCACTTAGACCATTTCCTACTCCAGGGGATCTTCCCCACCCAGGGACTGAACCTGTGTCTCTAATGTCTCCTGCATTGGCAGGCAGGTTCTTTACCATCTGAGCCCCAGGAAAGCCCTCACTTAGATTGAACCCAGGTCTCCCACATTGCGGGAGGATGCTTTGCCATCTGAACTACCAGGGAAGACCAAGAATACTGGAGTTGGTAGCCTAACCTTTCTCCAGGGGATCTTCCCAACCCAGGAATCAAACCACAGTCTCCTGCATTGTGGGTGGATTCTTCACCATTTGAGCCACCAGGAAAGCCCTCACTTAGATCAGTGGTTCTCAAAGTGTGGTCCCTGGATCAGCAGTATCTGCCCCACTGGGAACTTGTTCCAAATGCAGACTCAGGCCCCATCCCTGATGTCCTGAATTTGAAACTCTGTGTGTGTGTGTGTATGTCATAGTGTGTATGTCTTATGGGGTGGGGTAGGGTCTGGCCAACTGTGTTTTAACAAGCCCTCTAGCTGATGACGGGGCTTCCCAGATGGCACTAATGGTAAAGAACCCACCTGCCAATGCAAGAGATATAAGAGATGCGGGTTTGATCCCTGGGTTGGGAAGATCCCCTGGAGGAGGGCATGGCAACCCACTTCAGTATTCTTGCCTGGAGAATCCTATGGACATAGGAGCCTGGCATACAGTCCATGGGGTTGTAAAGAGTCTGGACATGACTGAAGCGACTTAGCATGCATGTGCTAGCTGATGGCTCGGGTACCTGCTAATGTTAGAGACCACTGATCTGGACCAACTCCCAAATTTCAAGAAGTCCTGTGGGCCACTTTCCTTGCCCCCTGACCCAAAATGAGATGCCTGTTCCCAGGCTCCATCATGCCCCCTTCCCCTGTCCCCCACAGGCCCTCTGCAGACCTCTGGGCCATCTCCTCCACAGAGCGGCTCCTCCAGCCTGCTTCTCACTTTGCATCTGTGAACACAGAAGGTGAGCCAGGCTGGTGACCAGCGTTTCCCAGGACAACAGACACTGATGCTTCTCACAAGGTTCAAGGCCTGCAACCCTACTGTCCTGGATGGCAGGGGACAGTGAGAGTCATGACTTCTGAGGACATATGATTTCTGATGATCAGAATGTCCATTCCTACCTTTGATCTTTCCCTCTAGACTGGAGCTCTTCACACAAACCCAGCACAGTCCCCCTGCCCTCTCCCCAGGGCTCCAGGTTATCACTAGCATATTACCTTGGGTCACAGGAGCTAGGTAAGCCTCCCTCTCTTCAATTCCTGCCCAGACACGAAGTCCATAAGATGGCAGAGCTGTTGGCAGCCTGATCCTGGATACCAGCATACTTGGGGTGTTTTTGAAAACAATTTAAAATGTTAAATGTCAACACAGGGCGTGAGTAACAGGGTGTTTACTGAGCAGCTACTCGGTGCCAGGCTCCACATTAGGTATCACTTGTTCCATCAGGGCTCTGGGTGGGTGGGTCCCCAGGCCTACACTTGGTCCACTTCTACTCCCATGATGCCTGAACCCTTCTAGCCCCTCCCTTCCTGTCTCACCACCCACTCTCGAATGCCCATAGCTGTGCCATGTGATCTGTGGATCATCCTGGATGGGATGTGGGAAGGTGATCACCAATGATGGAGGCCAAGTCACCAGCTAGAAAGGAATCCTGGGATAGAATCAGGTACCTGGGCAGTGAGAAGGAGATTTTGGGCAACTCAGGTGAGGAATGTGCTCAAAATGGACATGAGATAATTAAAACTTTGGCCAGGGGCTTTCCTAGTAGTGCAGTGGATAAGACTCTGCCTGCCAGTGCAGGGGACACAGGTTCGATCCCTGGTCCAGGAAGATTCCACATGCCTAGGAGCAACTAAGCCCTGGAACCACAACTACTGAGCCCATGTGCTGTAACTACTGAAGCTCACATGCCTAGGGTCCCTGCTCTGCAACAAGAAAAGCCACTGCAATGAGAAACCCAAGCACCACAGAAAGAGTAGCCCCCACTCACTGCAACTAGAGAAAGCCCATGCAAAGCAACAAAGACTCAGGGCAACCAAAGATAAATAAATTAATTAAAGATAAAATTTTAAAATGACTGAAAAAAATATACAAATAAATTTTTAAAATTTGCCCAGCTGAGAAAAGAGACAGAAAAAATATGATAGAGCCCCAAGGCAGTGTGTTATGACCCAAGGTTTTCCGACATTTTCTATGGATTTTTGAGAGGCAGGGGCTCCAGCAGTTCGGGGAAGATGGTGATGGGCCTTATCTTGAGGACCAGGGTATATGAGGCTGAGGCCCAGAGGACTGAATAATGGGCAGCTCAGAGTGGTTGAGAGGACCAGTGAGGGTGGAGAGGTGGTGGGTGGTTGTCAGGGACCCAGGGAGAAGAAAGGCACAGTGGCCAGAGGGAGGGAGCTCCCGGTGTGAGGCCACTGGACAGACATTACCCCAGGGACAAGAGCTGGTCAGAAACAATAACTGTAGCAGCAACGATCACTGAATCCAGGTATCAAATTGAATCCAGGTGTCAAATTGCCCTGTGGTAAGCCCTTGGCATGTATTTTCTCATTTATCCCTCATGACAATTTTTTTTAGCATCTGTAATGTGCCAGGTACCACCCAAAGTCCTTCCGCATTCCTGTTGACATTTTTTAAAAATTTATTTATTTTACTATTTTGGCTGCACTGGGTTTTCATGACTTCGTGTGAGCTTTCTCTAGTCATAAAGAGCAGGGGCTACTTTCTGTTGCACTCTGCAGGCTTCTCATTGCAGTGACTTTGCTTGTTGTGGTGCACTGGCTTAATACTTGTGGCACACAGGCTTAGTTGCCCCAAGGCATGCGGGATCTTCCTGGACCGGAGATGAAACCTGTGTTCCCTGCACTGGCAGGCGGATTCTTATCCGCTGCACCACCAGGGAAGTCTCCCCCTTGCCATTTAAGTCCACATCACCACACCCCAGGTGACAGACATGGAAAGTGAGGAAGAGAAATATTTTATGACTTGCCAGGGATCTATGGCCAGTGGAGAGCTGAGCTGGCCCTAGATTCCAGTTCTGTCCACTGAAAAGCCATCGCTCTTTTGAAAATGTCTTATTTTGCTCTTCTCAGAAAAGCTAGTGAGAATGATGCCAGGACAGCCTAGGGCAGTTGCCACATGGGGCCCAAACTTCTGGTTCCTCTGGCAACCCATGCAGAAGAAGAAGAAGGATGCAGAGAGCTGGCATTTGTCCCAGAATGCAGCAACCTGCAGCCCTCCCCATCCCCCTGCCTCCCCATCACCCCAAGGGTGGCAGCATAGAGAGTTCACAGGATCGTGTGATCATGCTCAGAAGTTCTTGTGCTTCTGCTTATTAGCTTGATGCTTCCAGAAGATTCTCCATGAATCTTAGATAACATCGTGTGCCGAGGGGAACTCTCAGACCTATCGTGAGGACCAAAGGAGAAAGATACTGCTTGAGGGCGTAACTAAGCTCAGTTAGAATGATGGTGGCTTCTATTTGTTCATCTGACAACTAAATATGGACTACCTGTCATGCCATCATACAGGTGCTGGGACCAGGGCAACGGCGAGTCAAAGGTGAGCTCCCAGTGACATCACCACAATAGCTAAAGGGTGATGAATGCCACCTTGCATGACTCCCTCAAGTCATTTGTTACTCTTGGGGTCACCCCCTCCTCTTGCAGTTCCTGGTCAATCGATACTGCCTTGATGCTTCAACCAAGCAGATTTCACCTGGAGTCAAATACCGATCCATAGATTGAGGTCCTAGCTTGTGTTGCGTGTTCAGTCTCTCAATTGTGTCTGACTCTTTGTGACCTCATGGACTATAACTCACAAGGCTCCTCTGTCCATGGGATTTCCCAGACAAGAACACTGGAGTGGGTTGCCATGCCCTCCTCCAGGGGGTCTTCCCCACCCTGTGATTGCACCCAAATCTCCTGTGTCTCCTTGCATCAGTAGGCATATGTTTTACCACTGAGCCACCTGAGAAGCCCATGGAGGTCCAAGAGAGGTGGTCTTTTTCTTCAGCTCAAGCCATTCTGAAATGGCCCTGGGGGCAAGATTGAGGCCTTCCTGCCTTTGCTGCTTATACACACAGTCTTTGGACTCCTTCTAGAAGTAACTTCACACCTGCCCCTGTAGTAAGACTTCCCATGACTTAAATGACCTCAGGTATACATCTGGCAGGGAGAGAATGGTTAAATATTGCACAAGTTGGCAATTTAGGCAAGTAGAGGAGAGAGGCTTTCTAGGCAGACATGCTCTTATCTGGTCCCATGTAATGATTTGTAGTGCTTTTTTACCCAAAGGCTGGGCTCAGTTGATTCTCGGTTTGCATCTTTCTTGTCCTCTGATTTCCCAAGAAGAATGCCCATTCTGGTCCTAGTTCCTCGGGCATCTGGATCCCTTGCTGGGGTCCCGGGTAGAAACGGAGGGGAAGTTGAGTTAGAAGATCTGCTATGGACTGTCCCTGGGACCTCAAGCAAGGCACCTAACTTCTCGAGGCAGAGTTTACTCAACTCTGAAATGAGAATAAAAATATTCAGCCAGTCTGTGTCAGGGTCAAATTAACATCACCAACAACCTTGTTATCCAGATGAGCACTGGTCTGGGGTGAAAGTGTTGTGCTAAGCATTTGTGTGACGTGCTTTGTGGCATGCCAAGTCACTTCAGTGTGTCTGACTCTTTGCCGCCCTATGGACTATAGCCCACCAGGCTCCTCTGTCCATGGGATTTTTCGGGCAAGAATACTGGAGTTGGGTTGCCATGCCCGCCTCCAGGGGATCTGACAAAGGGAGTGAACCTGCGTCTCTTATGTCTCCTGCATTGGCAGGTGGGTTCTTTACCAATAGGACCACCTATGATCTCACTTTTTTAAAAGTTATTTATTTATTTATGTTGGGCTGAGCTGGACATTCCTTGCTGCATGTAGACTTTAGTTGCAGCCAGTAGGGGCTACTCATTGTTGTGGTGCACAGGCTTCTCATTGTGCTGGCTTCTGTGTTGTCAGGGAGCATGGATGCTCTACAGTGTGCAGACTTCAGTAATTACGGTGACTGGGCTCAGTAATTTGGGTGCAGGGACTTAGTTGCCTTTCAGCATGTGAATCTTCCCAGACCAGGGAGTGAACCCATGTTCCCCTGCATTGGCAGGTGGATTCTGAACCACTGGACCACCAGGGAAGCCCATCATCACCTCATTTAATCCTCACAATTTTCTGATACAGATGCTGGCTTTTTAAACCAAGGAAATGAGTTGCAAAATGCCAACACCATGCAGTTAGAAGTGATGGTATAAACAAGGACCTACTGCACAGCACAGGGAACTCTGCTCCCTGTTATGTGGCAGCCTGGATGGGAGGGGAGCTTGGGGGAGAATGGATACATGTGCAATATATGGCGGAGTCCCTTTGCTGTACACCAGAAGCTATCACAACATTGTTAATCAATGATACCTCAATACAAAATAAAAAGTAAAAAAATAAAAGAAATAGTGGTATAGAAATTTGAACCCAGGAAGGCTGACTTTCAGGCAACTCCTGATTCCCCGTCATTGTTATATCTTCTCTTTTTTTTTTCCTGTCTTCTGCCTTCCATTTGGATGACTGGATCCAGTGACTACTGCTCAGGATTCAGAGGAGCAAGACGGCATCTCATTCATGCACCATCTCTGACTTTAGCTGAGCAAGCTGCTTTCAGCCCCTGCATGCTTAGGATTCAGCCTGGGCCCACATTCAATATGGTGGATACCTGGCTCTTTGAGTATCAAATAGCTGGCAAGGGTCACGACTGGGCCTGAGAACAGGAGACAGTGGCTCATGGAATGAACTCAATTTGCACACTTTCCCAGGGCATGGGGGAGGAAATGACAGTGACTTGTTGCTTGGGAAATGCCGGATGGGTGGCCTGGTATCTTGGGAATGTGCTCAGACGACCAGGGGATGTTTTTCCAGCCTCTCCTTCTCCTCCCCATTCCTGGGATGGTACTTTGGACTCCTCACCACTATTCCCAGGCACAAAAGAGAAACCTGAGTCCTGTGTTTTTTAATGCTCTTAGTACTGACTTAATGACAACCAAGCTCTATCTGTGTATCAGGATGCACCTGATTCAGTGATATTTGATGCTGTCTAATTTATCTGCAGTTTTAGGAGGTTGCTGTTACATGAGGAATCAGCGAGGTCAAGAAAAATCCCCAGAATTGTAGAAATGATGAGACCAGGATCCAGACACAGGATCTGGATTCTTTTATTTTTTTTAATAACTTTATTATTTATTGGGCTTCCCCGGTGGCTCAGATGGTAAAGAATCCACCTGTAATGTGAGAAACCTGGGATGGATCCCTGGGTCAGGAAGATCCCCTAGCGCAGGGCATGGCAACCCACTCCAGTATTCTTGCCTGGAGAATCCCATGGACAGAGGAGCCTGGTGGGCTACAGTCCATGGGGTCACAAAGAGTCAGACACAACTGAGCAGCTAAGCACACATACAGCACATTTATTTATTGGCTGCGCTGGGTCTTCACTGCTGCGTGGGCTTTTCTCTAGTTTCAGAGATGCAGGATTACTCTCTAGTTGTGGTGCTCCGGCTTCTCATTGCAGTGGCATCTCTTGTTGCAGAGAGTGGACTCTAGGGTGCACGGGTTTCAGTAGTGTGGCATGTGAGCTCAGTAGTTGTGGCTCCTGGGCTCTAGAGCACAGGCTCAGGTGTTGTGGTGCATGGATTTAGTTGCTCCACAGCATGTGTGATCCTCCCAGACCAGGGATTGAATCTGTGTTTCCTGCATTGGCAAGCAGATTCTTTACCACTGAGCCAGCAGGGAAGCCCAGACCTAGACTCTTAATCACTAACTTACAGTATTATGACTCACTGGAGTCATCAGGGGCATTTCCCCACCAGGGGATGCAACCCCCAGGTTGGGTCCACCCTTGCTTTTATGTATGGAGCTCGGTTCTATGTATGATTCCATCACTAGATGTCTGGCCTGGGTCAAGTTGTCTGACCTCTGTCTGCTCATGTGTAACACCTATGGTCATTACACGCACAGACTTACCTCCTAGGGTCTTTGTGAGAACAAGTCAAAGGAAGGTGATGAAATACATTTGAAACTCACCAGGCATTTTTTCAGCTCTGACTATTTCTGGGTGCAAAATACTAGCACCAGAGGTGACTCAGGCATAGATCCTGACCTCTAGAGAGTGTCAATTAGGGGGAACAGTATGAACTTGAGCAAACTTGTGAGCTTTAATATTTGATGGGAGATAGTAAAGGACAAGATCCATAGGATCTCAAAGAGTTGGACATGATCTAGTGACTAAACAGCAATAACAACAAACAGTACGGACTTAGTAGCTCAAAGCCAAGGCAGAGTATCTTGGACTCAAATAAAATGCTTGGAGAGATGAAAGAGAAAACAATCCCAACACTGGGAAATATTTGGAGGGGGCAGTCTGAGCCGGGGATTTGAGGGAAAGACGATGAGATACTTTCAGACTGGCAGGCTAAGAGAAGTAGGGGCCACAAGGTGTGAACAAGTGGTGTGTGTGCAGGAACTGTGAGTCTGTCTGTCCATCTCTGGGCTGATAGGATAAAGTAACAGTTGGGATATGAAGGTTTTCAAGCCATGATGAAGACTTCATCATGTATGTTCTAATAAATGAGAACTAATTTTGCATAGGGGAGTGACATACCATCTATGTGGGGAAGACCTTTTTGGGGTTTCATTAGAGGGAGCCCAGAGCCTGGGAGGTGGGTGACAGGGGCATTGAAATGATCTGGGCATAGGGTGATAAAGACCTGAGTGAGGGCAATCTCAGAGGGGATAGAGAGGAAGTGAGGGGGACTAAAGACATTCTAAGAGGAGAGTGGACACGGACTTCCCTGGTGGTCCAGTGCCTAAGACTCCAGGCTCCCAATGCAGGGGACCTGGATTCGATCCCTGGCCAGGGACCTAGATCCCATACACAGTAACTAAGAATTCACATGCTGTAACTAAAAAGATTGCAGATCCTGCATGCTGCAACCAAGACCAGGCACAGCCAAATAAATATTAAAACAAAAAAGGAGGTGGACAATGCTTGGGAAGGAAGAGGGAGGAAAGGGCTTTTTTAGACCATAGTGTGGTTACTCTCCACCCCTGCTGCTCACAGCCAGCTTACCCCGGAGGACAGCCATGGACATCTCTCTCTATTCGCTGGCCTTTTAACTTTGCTCAGAGCCACACAGCCCTGCCTTCCTCTGCCATCCTCCATTTGGATAATTTTCCTTAGAATGACTGTCATAGTCATAACTATAATAATTATGGAGGCAATAATAAGATTCTGAATGGATTGAGAGCCTTTCTTCTGAGGATGCTAATATGTATGAGGTGGGGTGAAAGGGGTCCTACTAGAAATACGATTAGATCCATTTGGTGGAAAACAACCCTTAGCAGTGTGAAAGGATGTAGACTTGAGGAACGTGTTTCTGCTCCCGAATAAGAACACATCTCCCACCTTAGTAGGGGCAAATATTTTCCTGCTCCCTGGTGGGCATCTCTGGGATGCAGATTTCCTGGTAGTGATGGAGAAGGATGCTCGGTACTTTGTCTCTCCTATCCATCACTGGGAAGCCTTCCCTGGGACCTTGGATGGACAATGAATCCTCCATTCCACTTCCAGTCTCTCTTATTATTCAACCATACAGTTAGCTCTAATAATAATGACACACAATATATCATCGCATTTCAAAGCCTGTTTGAATTCATGACTTCATTTAATTCTCATGACCACAGAAACTAGTATTATTATTATCATTCTCACTTTACAAATGTATTTGCTCAACAAACGCTCATGAAGCACCCAGTCGTGTGCTGATGGCAGACACTTAGTTCGAGATTAAGTAGCTGATGAAGACCCAAGCAAGATTCTAACTCAGGTTTTCTTTCTCCAAGCCATTGTCCCCCCTTTCCACATTGCTCTGTTCATTTTTTTCCCCCCTCTGTTCATTTTCAATTGGGGTAAACTACTAATTCTTAGCACTTTGTTGCTGGATATTTCATGTATGCATTTTTGTCTACTCAAACATGGCAAAACAATATTTTGAAGAAATATGAATATTAATAATAATATTAATGTGCTCATTAAAACGACAGAACAATTAAGAAAAATGTAAAGTTTTAGCCTCCTTCTAAATGGTCTGATGGCTGATCCTCACTGTATATGGTTTCTTCAGACAGATCTGAAAGCTTGGAAAGCCAGAGGGCCTGATGGCTGACAGTCTCTCCAGGCTTGCTGCATTCTCTCAGTGTAAAGTAGAAGAACTTCCATTGGTCAGGTATGTGCTGCCCCCACGTGGTGGAACTTGAAGTCTTCTGGTCTTCCAGGTGCTTCCCTCGTGGCTCAGTGGTAAAGAATCCACCTAGCAATGCAGAGGAGCAATGCAGTGGGCTACCGTCCATAGGGTCGCAAAGAGTCAGACACAACTGAGCACATGTCCAAGACTGGCATCGCCTCCAATGCCGCGTGAGGTTGTCTGTGCCTCTGCCTGGTCTTTTCATTAAACTCAACAAGCAAGTACAGAGGGCCATGCTCGGACCTCCCCCAGACTGTAAAGAGACCCGCTCTGTATAGCTGCACATTCGGCTCATGAGGGGAATTTACAAAACACTGATGCCCGGGTATAGCCCGTGGGCTGTTACACCAGAAGAGCTGCGGTGTTTCATCTAATCTTTTCCAGTGATTCTATGCACCACGAGAGCTGAGAACCACTGTTGTGTTGGGGAAACTTGGCCTTGGCTGAAGGTGGTCGGTGAGATCCTGGCTGTTAATGTGAGGGTTGAGAGGATCTGTGGGGTTTTTGAGACAACTGACCATCAGTCCCATGGACTGAGTGTGAGAGGAGGAGACGAAAACATGCTACAGAGGCCTGGGTGTTTTTTTATTTTTTACAAATTGAGGTGTGATTGACATATACTAGTTTCAGGTGTACAACAAAATGATTTGATATTTGCATATATTGTGAAATGATCATCACAATAGGTCTAGTTAACATCCACCACTGTACAAACTTTCAGAACATTTTGTTTTCTTGTGATGAGAACTTTTAAGATCTACTCTTTTAACAACTGTAAAGTATGCAACACAATATTTTACAACTATCATCACCAAACATGCATTTCACGCTCAGTTGCTCAGTCGTGTCTGACTCTTTGTGATGCTGTGGACTGTAGCACACCAGGCTCCTCTGCCCATGGGATTTCCCAGGCAAGAATACTGGAGTGGGTTGCCATTTCCTTTTCCAGGAGATCTTCCTGAGCCAGAGATCGAATCTGTGTCTCCTACATTGGCAGGTAGATTCTTTACCACTGAGCCAAAGGGCAAGCCCATATTTCACCCGGACTGGAGGGGAGCCAAAGCAGAGGCCTGGGGACTGGCAGCCCGGGACAGGGTTGGAGGATCACTCTGGCTGTGCACACATCCTGTGGCCACGCATCCCACTCTGTCTTGACTCCCAGATGCTGCTTCTCTGCACAGACATCTCGGTCAAAGCAGCTGCTCACAGACCTGAGGCCAGGTGTGAGGTTTCTGCATTCTGGCAGCTGGTTTTACACGGGAACACCCCCACAGGCACTCAGCTCCAATGGATGAATCACCCGTTCTCTTGTGGTTGCAAGTGACAGAAACCCGACCTGGAGCTGCTAAAACAAAGATGGAATTTGTTGGCTCAAGTGACAGAGAGTTTAGTGGTATGACTTCAGATGTGACTTGATCCCAGAAACTATCATGATGGTCAGGGGAATACAAGGCTCTGATAAGGTCTGATGTGTGTCACAGCCCCATCCTGGGAGCAGGGGACGGACTCGGTACCATCATCTGATGGCTCAGCCACCTGGTGGCTCAGCTGGTAAAGAATCTGCCTGCAATGCAGGAGACCCCAGTTTGATTCCTGGATCAGGAAGATCCCCTGGAGAAGGGATCAGATACCCA
Source organism: Bos grunniens (assembly GCF_055505025.1). Taxonomy (NCBI): domain Eukaryota; kingdom Metazoa; phylum Chordata; class Mammalia; order Artiodactyla; family Bovidae; genus Bos; species Bos grunniens. The sequence continues at coordinate 60,682,950 of NC_141175.1, read as the reverse complement.
CTCCAGTATTATTGGGCTTCCCTGGTGGCTCAGACAGTAAGGAATCCACCTGCAATATGGGAGACCTGGGTTCGATCTATAGGTTGGGAAGATCCCCTGGAGAAGGGCATAGCAACACACTTCAGTATTCTTGCCTGGAGAATCCCATGGGCAGAGAAGCCAGGTGGGCTACAGTCCATGGAGTCACAAAGAGTCAGACACGACTGAGTGACTTTCACTTTCACTTTCCATGTCCATCCACAGTGACAAGGAGAAAGAAGAAGGACACTCTTTCCCCAACATAGTTGGGGTGATTTATAGGCACCTGTTATATAAGTTGGACTGGTGCCTGGTTATAAATGGAAAAAAGGATAGGATGAAGGCAAGGTACCAAAATCAGACTGAGAGCCCAGTGACTGAATTGGAAAGTGATGCAGCAGAGGAAGCAAGGCTCAGTTAAGTACCAGCAAGTAGGCTCATCAGACTGAAAAGCATGCTCAAGGTTATGAGAAAAGACCGCTGTTGGAGGTGGAAGCTGCAGGGCCCCAGCTGGACAGGGTCTGAGTTAAGGCAGGGAAAACACTAGCATAGGGGTTATCATGCAGTGATGTGCAAGCCATCATTATTGACAAAAATGGAGTGCCTCTGAAATGCTCCTGGTCCTGGCTAAATTGGGAAGAAAATGCCTAAACTTCTACTGCTAACATCTATGAATCCAGAAAACTGTTATTAGAGATTAAGAAAATAAGAGAGATTTCAACTTGGACCTAGGAAGGACCTGAGCAAGCAGCTAGATTCTTCAGCTCAGGTGTCCAGCTAAATAATAGGCAGAGAATGAAAGACAGGAAGGAAGGGAGGGAGGGAAGAAGGAAGAAGGGAGAGAGGGATGGGGGAGAGAGAGAGAGCAAGAGGCAGAAGGAGAGTAAAGAGGAAGGAAATGAGGAGGAAGGAGGAGTGATAAAAGGAGGAGGAGGGGAAGGTGGGTAAGCTGGGGAGAAAAGGAAGGAAAATAAGGAAAGGAGGGAGGGAGGAACGAGGGGAAAGAAAGGACAAATGAAGGAAATGAAAGAAAGTGGAAGGAAACTGAGCAAGCAGAGAGGCAAGAAAGGAAGAAGGGCCATAGAGGTTTTTGTTGTTTTTTTCTTTCCAGAAGCAGCAGTAGTATAATTTAAAGTCAAAGTCGGCAGGAGAGCACAGCAGGAAGCTTGGAGGTTCCCCCACTTCCTCACCCCCCCACAGCGGCTTCCGGTCAGCTCTGTCAGCCACCCACTTGCCTGGGGAAGGAAACGAGGCCCAGGGAGAGGAGAGTTGTGCCACAGACTGCAGGCATTCATGCTCTCGCCTCTTCTACTTAATAGGTCTAAAGCTTTAAAGAATTTGCTTCTAGGTACGTGATACAATTAGACCCCCAGAGACACACTGGGAGCCATGAACAGCTGAATAAAGGTAACGGGGAACAGACTTACAGAATTAGGGAAAGAGACCAAGCAGAAAGCAGATAACTTAAATTTCCATAATTTAGACAGCAAGGCAATTTAACAAACCATATTGACAGCCTTGAAACTTTGTCAAGAAGTTCTAAGAACTCCTAAAGAAAAGAAAAAAATTCTTCAACATAATCAGGTTTGTAAAACCATCGTCCTTTGCACTCTGTTGCATGTAGGAAAAGTCTGATAAAGCAGCTGGACCAGTGGGTGTTAACACTTGGCTTCAAGCTCTTCTTACCTCCACTCTTCATATTCATCCAGTGGGTTCTCCATGGGTGTTCTTTCTTACTGTCTGTTCTGCTACTGGTCCTACCCATGGGGAAGAATTTCCCTAGTAGTTGTAGCTCCTAAGTTGACCTTGGGTAGGGGGCATGGTGGCTCCCAAACCTTGCTGGTTGCAAGTGACAGCTAACCACAGGTAGAGTCACCAGTGGGAGCTGGCTCCACTCCCAGAGATCTGAGTCTTGTGGTCTCTAATGGGACCGAAGCACTGATATGTTCAAAGAAGCCAACGATGTGGTTTTAATGTGTACTGGGGTTTGAGAACTTCCCAGGCATCCGGAGGAAATCTAGTCCTTTTAATTCACAATTGGTGAAGTTCAGGGACTTTGGCAGAGTTTTTGTTTGTTTATTTTTGGCTGTACTGCGTCTTTGTTGCTTTTGGGTGGGCTTTTTCTAGTTGCAGCAAGCAGGAGCTACTCTTCATTGCGGTGAGCAAGCTTCTCATTGCAGTGGCTTCTCTTGTTGCAGAGTACAGGCTCTAGGCACGTGAGCTCAGTAGTCATGATGCACTAGCTTAGCTGCTCTGTAACATATGGGATCTTCCTGGAGCAGGGATTGAACCAGTGTCTCCTGCACTGGCAGGCAGATTCGTATCCACTGCACCAACTTTGGTGGAATTTTTTTGAAAGCTTTATTTGAAGATATGTGAAGAGGCATTTTCTTGTATTACAGCTCAAAGGGATCTCATCCTGGTGTACTGAGGAAAATTCTCTCACTTCTCATTGAGAATCCTCACCGAGAAATCCTGAAGGCAGAATTTTTGGCAACTGTTTTTGTTGGCTTGCTTGTTTATTTGTTTCAGATGTGGGTATAGTGCAATATCATATTCCAGCACACACACACACACACACAAAATACACAGACAAAGAGAATGCATATCCAATAACTACATAGTCACAAACAAAAAGGAGACACTGAACAACTATTGGCAGATGATGGATATATCAGAGATGAAACCAGTGGACTGTACAGGATGCAGAGAAAGCAATAGCAAGTATAAAATTTGTAACATTAATCCAGACTTTAAAAAGAAAAATAAAATCCTCCATGGAACACCTAACCAAGTAATTAAAATCATTATAAAATCAACAAATCAGTCAGCCCTTGCAAAAAACTAATTGTAACAGTAGGAAAAAAAATAGGTGGAAAAAATGAAAATGGAAGACATATTAACCCAAGAGTGAAAAATTGAGATTTGATTTTTTATTTAAAAGTATGACTAAAATAGTCTGGCTTGAGCGACCAACAAAAAAGAGAAAGAATATTATGAGGATATTAACTTGTTTTAAAAAGGCAATTATCATCATTTAAAAAGGCAATTATCATCATAGAAAAATCATATTTCCCTTGAATGTTATATACCAGTTCATGTAACTGTAACAGCTACAAACTGCTACGCAAATTAAATTAAACTGCTTGGGAATCCAAACTTTCAGAAAGTCTGGTCCTTGGCTCATAAGGGAGACTCAAATGTGGTCCAAACCTGGAGGTTCCAAGAGCCAGTGAGACCATGTCTGTGTGTGCTGTGCTCAGTCGTATCCAACTCTTCAACTTCACAGCTGCTGTCCATGCGATTTCCCAGGCAAGTATACTTGAGTGGGGTGTCATTTCCTTCTCCAGGGAATCTTCCCGACCTAGGGATTGAACCTGCATCTCCTGTGACTCCTACATTGGCAGGTCCACCTGGGAAGCGAGACCATACCTGGGGGACCAATGCTACTGTTGCTGCTATTCCCTCAACATGCCACAAGAGGGTGCTGTTGAGAACTGTGCCCTTAGTCTGATGGCTGCTGGTCTAATCACCTCTAGTGTATCCCATCACTTCATGGCAAATAGATGGGGAAACAGTGGAAACAATGACAGACTTTTTTTGGCTGGGGCGGGGGGGTGGGATCCAAAATCACTGCAGATGGTGAGTGCAGCCTGAAATTAAAAGACGCTTGCTCCTTGGAAGAAAAGCTATGCCAATCTAGATAGCATATTAAAAAGCAGAGACATTACTTTGCCAACAAAGGTCTGTCTAGTCAAAGCTATTGGAGAAGGAACTGGCAACCCACTCCAGTACCCTTGCCTGGAGAATCCCCTGGACAGAGAAGCCTGGTGGGCTACAATCCATGGGGTCACAAAGAGTCGGACATGACTGAGCAACTAACACACACACACACACACACACACACACACACACAGAGGCAGTTGTATGGAGAAGGAAATGGCAACCCATTCCAGTACTCTTGCCTGGAGAATCCCATGGACAGAGGAGCCTGGTGAGCTACAATCCACGGGGAAACAAAGAGTTGAACACGACTGAGTGACTAACACACACACACACGGTAAAAGCTATGGTTTTGCCAGTAGTCATGAATGGATGTGAGAGTTGAACTATAAAGAAAGCTGAGCACTGAAGAATTGATGTTTTTGAACTGTGGTATTGGAGAAGACTCTTGAGACTGCGAGGACATCAAACCAGTCAATCCTAAAGGAAATCAGTCCTAAATATTCACTGGTAGGACTGATGATGAAGCTTAAACTCCAATACTTTGGCCACCTGATGCGAAGAACTGACTTATTGGAAAAGACACTGATGTTGGGAAAGATTGAAGGCAGGAGAAGGGGATGACAGAAGATCAGATGGTTGGATGGCATCACCAACTTGATGGACATGAGTTTGAGCAAGCTGTGTGAGTTGGTGACGGACAGGGAAGCCTGATGTGCTGCAGTCGACAGGGTTGCGAAGAGTGGGACATGACCGAGCAATTGAACTGAACTGAACTGAACTGGCCAGAGGGGGCTCTCTGAAGGAGGGTGGCCCTGTGGACTCCATTTCCAAGATACTACTTTCCATCTGTGCTCTTCCCTGGATTCCCAAGGCCTCAGCTCCTTATACACAACCCTCCCTGACATTCACCCATTCTCCCCTAGCCTTTAAATATTTGTCTAAAATTTCAAGAAGACCCATATTCAGGGTCCAAGTGTCCCTTTTCTGTACAATTTTACCCTCTTTTTTTCCCTTCTGCTCCTCAAACTCTAGCTACTTTAGCAGTTCTCAGCTCTGATGAATGTGAGACTTATATGAGTGTTTCTCTTCTCCCAAGGATCACAGACCTGCATTGCATGTTATGCTTGAGCAATAACTGCTCTATATATTTTGTTCAGGTTTATAGTTAATCACCGGAGAAGGCAATGGCACCCCACTCCAACACTCTTGCCTGGAAAATCCCATGGACAGAGGAGCCTGGTGGGCTGCAGTCCATGGGGTCTCTGGGAGTCGGGCAGGACTGAGCGACTTCACTTTCACTTTTCACTTTCATGCATTGGAGAAGGAAATGGCAACCCACTCCAGTGTTCTTGCCTGGAGAATCCCAGGGACGGGGAGCCTGGTGGGCTGCCATCTATGGGGTCGCACAGAGTCAGACACGACTGAAGTGACTTAGCAGCAGCATAGTTAATCACAGTAGGATAGTACATCTGATACCTTTTATTCCATCATGACTGGAGTCAGAAGTGTCTTCTTCAAAAACTCTTCTCTCACACATCTACAGATAATCTCTCATCAGTTCAGTTCAGTTCAGTCACTCAGTCATGTCAGACTCTTTGCTAGGACCCACAACAGATTTCCCAACCTGGGGATCTGGCAAAGGGATTGAGAACCTCCAGGGAATTTGATTTTGGAGGCCAGTGGGATTTGATTACAGAGTTTACACAGGACTGGGGAAACAGACTCTTGGAGGGCACAAACAAAACCTTATATGCACTAGGACCCAGGAGAAAGGAGCGGTGACCAAACCAGAGACTCACCCAGACTTGCCTGGGAGTGTCCAGGAGTCTCTGGTGGAGGCTTGGGTTGGCGGTGGCCTGCTGCAGGGTTGGGAGCAGTGAGTAAGGCACTATGTATATGGGACCTTTTGAAGGAGGTCCCTGTTATCTTCATTACCCCCACCATAGTTTGGTCTCAGGTCAAACAACGGGGAGGAATACAGCCTCGCTCATCAGCAGAAAATTGGATTAAAGATTTACTGAGCATGGCCCCACCCATCAGAATCTCTCATAAAGATGGAGAATTTTACCCACTAGTGAGCATTTTACTGGTTTTTGCAGAAGTCACCATTCAAATGTGTATGGGGGCTCAGTAAATAACATAAATGAGTGAAGAGCATTGGACGGGAATTTTATTGTATTGGAAATGTTCCTGGTCTCAAGAGTATTCAATATCCAACTCTATACAAGTGCTACTACACAACAATATGCACCTGGTATTGCATCTCCAGCTACAATATAACAAGAGAAATTCCCCAGCATAATAATGCATTCTTCTTTGAGATGCCCCCATGAGGTCTGTTTCCCTATGTTGACCCAAACATTCCAGATATCACCCTTGGTATACACTGACTAGAGACAAATAATATTAGGGCTTTTCCCTACTCTCTATTGATTTGACCATAGTTGGGAAGCTATAGTCCACCCTGAGCAACACACTTTTATAGGGTCATAGGTCACCCAGACCTCATCAAGAGGTCATTGGTTTAGGACCCTGCATGTGCTCCACTCTATTGTGGGTTGGTAAATAGAACTGGGGATATTTAGACCAGTTTCTTTCATCTTCAGTTCAGTTCAGTTGTTCAGTCGTGTCCGACTCTTTGTGACTCCATGAATTGCAGCATGCCAGGCCTCCCTGTCCATCACCAACTCCCGGAGTTCACTCAGACTCACGTCCATCGAGTTGGTGATGCCATCCAGCCATCTCATCCTCTGTCGTCCCCTTCTCCTCCTGCCCCCAATCCCTCCCAGCATCAGAGTCTTTTCCAATGAGTCAACTCTTCGCATGAGGTGGCCAAAGTACTGGAGTTTCAGCTTTAGCATCATTCCTTCCAAAGAACACCCTTAGTCTTTGTTTTATGAACATTGTGAATATTGTGATCACCGTGTGATCACAATGTAATTATTGTGATCATTGTGATTATCAACAGTCTTTATTCAGTCAACAAAATATTTTGAATAATGACTGCTATGGTCAGAATGTTCATAAATGTTTAAAATCCATATATTGAATATCTAACCTTCAATATAATGGTGTTATAAAGTGGGACCTTTGGGCAGTGATTAGATCATGAGGATGGAACCCTCATGAATGGGATTAGTGCCCTTGTAAAAGAGAACCCACAGAGCTCCCTAGTCCTTCCCATCGTGTGAGGTTAAAATGAGAAGTCTGTGACTCAGAAGAGGGCCTTCACATGACCTCATTTGTACCCTGATCTCAGACTTCCAGAACTTCACAACTGTGAACAATACGTGTCTGCTGTTTTTTAAGACACCTGGTCTGTGGTTTTTGTTATAGCAGCACAAACTCATGAAGATGATGACTATTCTCTTTCTTGCTATTTATATATTAACCTTGAAAAAAATTTTTTTAATTTATTTTTGGCTGTGCTGGGTGTTTGCTGTTACTCAGGCTTTTCTATAGCTGCAGGAGTCTCTAGCTGTGGTGTGTAGACTTCTCATTACAGTGGCTCGCATTGTTCTAGAGTTCTCGGGTGCACAGGCTCAGCAGTTGTGGCTCCCAGGCTCTAGAGCACAAGCTCAATAGTTGTGGCCCATGGGCTTTGTTTCTCCGTGGCACGTGGCGTCTTCCCGGATCAGGGATCAAACCTGTGTCTCCCGCATTGACTGGCAGATTCTTTACCACTGAGCCACCAAGGAATCCCCTATATTAACTGTTAATGATATTATTTATGAGGGTTCTTTCTCAGTTTTTTCTCATGAGAATTGCAATCTCTCAGTCTTATTCTGTTTTGTTTGTATTCTCATCTTTGGGATCTTGTTTTGTTGAATTAAATTCTTATTGATGTAAAAATGATTGTGAAGAGCTTCCTTCAGTTCTTTGTGGCATTGTCACATTGTGGATCACTTGGTGGCTAAGTGATCCACCAAGCAGAGAGGACACAGTACCTAGGACCCAAAATACTTTTAGGAGCACAGAAAAATGTTATAATCTGTATTTCTTTTAAAATCAGAAAAAAATAAAATATTGAATATATACTATTGAATTCACTTTGGACTTTAATAATCGTTACACCAATCTGGTCAGAAAGTACACTTTTTAATATTTCTTTTATGGAGGAAGTGTCTTGCAGACAGAAAAGCTTCCAGAATTTATAAAAGTCATAATGTGACCCTGCTTATCATACCTAACAAAGCCAACATTCATCCCTTAATATTGTTTATTACCTTGTTCATAATTGAATTTTCCCAGCTATATCATAATTTTTGTTTTATAGCAGGCATTTGAACATAAGGTTCCAGATAAGTTTAACATTTAAATTTGGTTGTCACAACTCCTGAGTTGCTGATCTAAAAGGGTCCCTCTTCCCTTTCACCCCCTTGCCACTGACCTGCTGCAGACATCAGATTAATTGTCTTCACCAAGTTGATTGTCTTCCTACCTGCATTTGTCTATTTGCTTCTTTGTGGTGTCATCTGGCTTCTTTCTCATTTATTTCTTTTTACTACTAATTAATTAATTTTAACTTTTTATTGCGGCTGCATGTGGTGGCTTCTCTTGTTGCAGGGCATGGACTCCAGTGTGCATGGGCCCAGTGGTTTTGGTGCATGGGCTCTGTTGCCCCGTGCCATGTGAGGTCTTAATTCCCTGACCAGGGATGGAACCTGCATTGGAAGGCCAATTCTTAACCACTGAACCACCAGGGAAGTCCTTCTATTTATACTTATAAAAGGAAGTTAGCTCTACAGGCTTAATAAATTCATGTGCAATTTCCATGGCCAAAGTACTTTATTATAGCTGCAGCATGCCTCATGTCACATCACAACAAAGCTCTCAGAGTCTGTTGTTCCTATTTCATGATGCTAAGATCAATCATTTTATTCAGATAGTGATAATGATTTAATGCATTAGTAATTGTTGCCTGAAAATTTTTTTTCATTAGGCTTTGAAAAGGGTGATTTTTCTACTTTGTTCATTCTGGTCACAGCAGATTTTCTCACGCTCTAGAACAATCTTGTTCATATGGTTTATATAAAGAAGATAGGATAAAAACTTGTGTTTTCCTTTGAATTGAATGAAAATAACAGCTTTCATATTAAATTGTTGGTATCATAGTTGCTTTCATTGCTGCTCAGTGGATTGCTTCTCTTTTCCTCTATGTCTGCTGAAAATCTTAGAAGCAACAACAATCTTATAGCAATGAGTGTGATCCTCTCAATATTAGTTTTCACTAAAAGGGATCAGGATTTCTTAAAAGAATGGCTGATTTCAGATCTGGAGCAGAAAATATACAAGATGATCCTGGCATATTTTTCATGCCCCAAAGCTAGGAAATTAAAGAGTAATGGCTTGGGAAAATTGAATCACACTAGGAATAACATTCGCGCTAGTAGTAAAGAATCCACATGCCAATGTAGGAGATGCAAGAGATGCAGGTTCAATCCCTGGGTCAGGAAGATCCCCTGGAGAAGGAAATGGCAACCCACTCCAGTGTTCTTGCCTGGAAAATTCCATAGGCAGAGGAGCCTGGCAGGCTACTGTCCATGGGGCCTCAAAGAATCGGACACAACTGAGCGTACACACACAGAGCAATAACATAATGTCAAATTATCATCAAATATTAAATGATGTCAAATTTCTAGTCAGTATCCAACTTTTTTGTGTCTTCTTATTTTAGCATTTTGTTTGCATAAAGATCCCAGTAAGATTGAAGATCCAAGATATTTTGTTGGCTGCTCTATCCTCTGCTGCTGCTGCTGCTGCTGCTTCTGCTAAGTCGCTTCAGTCATGTCTGACAATGTGCCATCCCATAGACGGCAGCCCACCAGGCTCCCTCGTCCCTGGGATTCTCCAGGCAAGAACACTGGAGTGGGCTGCCATTTCCTTCTCCAGTGCATTAAAGTGAAAAGTGAACTAAGTCTTACTTAATCTCTAGGTTCCTTTTCCATTATTTTTTACTGTTTAATAGTTGGAGAAATTAAGCCATTTGTCATCAATTTTCCTATCAAGTCTGCAATACATACTAAAATATATATTTTATGATGTCTGACATTTACTTCATATAGATTGAGGCTGAGATTGTGATGGTAAGGTATATGGATGAAACAAGATTGTTCATGTATGGGGAGTTGCTGAAGTTATCTGATGGATATATGTGGGCTCATTGAAGTCTTCTTTCTGCTTTTACTTTACATTTTCCATAATAAAAATAAAGAAAATGTTCATCTGGCCTTAAAAAAGGGGAGAGGATAATAGCTTGAGTCAAAAGACATAGACATCCATTTATAGGGATTCTTTTGGCCAAAAATAGGAGAACATGAACGTCAAAAAAAGGATAATGAAAGCGGCTGATTAAAACAAGTTGACTATGTGAAATTTATGTGAAGTAATGAGAGGGAGAGAATGAGATAGACAAATAGAAATATACATGCAATGTTTTAGATATTGTTAAATTTCCCTCCATAGGGTTGCACCCATTTTTTTAATCACTTTTAAAAAAGTATGAGTGTATATGTTTCCATACAGCCTCACCAACAGAATATATCGTTGAATTTAGTAGGTGAGAAGTGGTGTTCGAGGGTAGCTTTAATTTACACTTATTATAAGGTATGTTGAGCAACTTTTTCATGTTTAAAGTCTATTTTCAATTATTTTACTTAGAATTCTGTGTTCATATTTAAACATTTTTTTTCCATTGAATTGTTGGCCTATTCCTCAATTTCTAAGTGCTTGTTGTATATTGGAGAGAGTGGCCATCTGTCTGTGATACAAGCTGAAAAATTACTTTTCCACTTTCTCATTAGTCTTTTGACTTTACTTGTTGCCATTTTATTTTAATTTTATTTGTGCTCAGTCACTTTGTCATGTCTGACACTTTGCAACCCCATGAACTATAACTCTCCTCCAGGTTCCTCTGTCCATGAAATTTTCCAGGCAAGAATGCTGGAGTCGGTTGCCTCCAGGAGATCTTCCAGACCCAGAGACAGAACCAATGTCTCTTGTATCTCCTGCCTTGGCAGGCGGGTTCTTTACACTGCACTACTTGGGAAGCCCTTATTTTATTTATGTATGTATTTATTTTGGCTGCTCCGGGTCTTTGTTGAGGTATGTGGGCTTTCTCTAGTTGTGGCACCCTGGCTATGGCATGTAGGATCTTAGTTCTCCAACTAGGAAAACTAAGTGTTTGTTGCACTTGAAAGTGGATTCCACCCGGGAAGCCCCACTTGTTGCCATTTTAAAAATCACTGTACCGACGTATGATTGACATACACAGAGTTACACGTATTTTGTGTATACAGTTGCTGAGTTTGAAGATAAGTATATACCAATGAAACCATCACATTATCAATGCCACAGGTGTATTTATTACCTCCAAAAGTTGCCTCTTGTTTTCTTTATTATCTATTTACCTTTTCTCTGAACACTCAGCATAAGATCTACACTCTAAGCAAATTTTTAAGTACCCAATACAGTATTATCAATTATAGGCACCTAGCTTTAGGACTTAATCTAAAATAATTGTACTCTGTTCCTAGGAATAATGCTGATTTAGATTTTTTATATGAGTGAGATCAGGTATTTGTTCTTCTGTGATTGACTTAGCCTGATATCTCCTAGGTCCATCGATATTTTCACAAATGACAAAGTTTCCTTCTTTTTTAAGGTTGCATATATGCAAATTGCCCACATATTCTTTATCTCTTCATCCACCAATGGACTTTTAAGTTAATCCCATGTCTTGGCTGTTATCAATAATGCTGCAAAGAACACAGGAATGCAGATATCTCTTTGAGATCTTGATTTACATTCCTTTGGCTATAAATGCAGAAGTGAGGTTTCTGTATTATACAATAGTTCTATTTTTAATTAATTAATTTGTTTTGACTGTACTGTGCAGCTTGCAGGATCTTAGTTCCCTGGCCAGGGATTGAACCTGGGCCCTTGGCAGTGAAAGCACAGAGTTCTAACCACTGGACTGCCAGGAAGTTCCTTATTTTTAATTTATATATAATTTATTGAGATTTTTAAATCAAAAGGTGTTGAATTTTGTCAAATTTTTTTTTTTTTTTTTTGCATCTATGGAGTTGACCGCAAAATTTTTATCCTTCATTCTGTTAACCTGGTGATCACACTGATTGATTTTCACCTGTTGAACCTTCCTTGCATCACATGGATAATTCCCTCTTGGTCATGATGTATATATATTTAGTTAAAATTAATAAGTTAATTTCCACTTTATGTCTCTTAGTCCTCTGAGGGTCATTATTGTCTAGTTCATTATAGAGACAGCACTTGTGGTAATATTAAATATAATTCAAAAAATAAATCACTGCATTGTCTGTCTCTTATTCTTAATTTCTGAAAAACTCCTGGGCTGTTAAACAGTTAGGTGAGGGTGAAATTTTCCATCACGGTTGTTGAACACAAAGCTGTTTAGCATCTGTCAAACAAGTAAGCCCTTTATCTGTCCCACATTCAGGAAGAACACACCAAGAGTGAATGCTCTCTACCCTTCACTCACTGTTGATTGCATCCGTTCCCTTAGCTTTGCTGGCTCCATCCCTGTGGAAACTGCCTTGTACATTTGGAACTTACAACTCACCTGTTTTCCCAACTGCTTGGAGTTTTTGCATGGCACACATGGCCTACTCTGCTACTATTTGTGGACAGAAAGTGCACCTGCATATATTTTTGCAGAGACACAGGCTCTTTTCAGAAGGATACTCATGAACCTGGAAGCAGTGGCTGACTCTAGGGAGAGAAGCTGGGCATCTGGGAACCCCTGTGAATTTTCCATCATGCGTTCTTTCCCTGCTGCACAGAAATGAATACATTGAAATGGAAGAAAGAAAAGAAAATAAAGATGGAGAATCATATCATGGACCAATCTTAAATCAATAGTGACTTAATAGGTGAAAACTGAGTCCATGCAGATGACTGTACCTTTTACGGCATCTCAAAGGTCTAAAGGATCACTGAGTATTGATCTCTATATTAAACAAAAAATTTTAAAAATTGAAGATCCATATTTTGACTCTGTGCTACTGTGTTATCAGATGGCATGAGTGTTATCCTGTTTACTTATTCACTCAACCAACAGAAATTCATTGTTGTTTACTATGTTCCATGCACCTGGCAGAATGTTTAGGATAGACAAAAGAGAGAACAAAATTTTTACTAAAACAATCTTTATCCTCAAATAGCTTGTAAGATGGGGTAACCCTGACCAAGCAGAGGCTTCATGAAGACTGGAGATGGAGAAGTACATTCTCCCAAAGCCGCAGCCCTCTCCCCTCTGGGTCCCTGCACGTCCTCCTCTACATCCCCAGAGCTCTCCTCCCCACAGCCAGCCTCTTAGTGTTTTCCTGTCTCATTCTTCTCAGTTCTCGGTTGGGAGCAGCCGAAAGTCCGGGGAGACATCTTTTCACGCTCTGCCTGGGGTCCCTGCTTACTCCTATCACAGAACATGACATGGCTAATAACACAGCTGGTTTGTGGTTTATTGTGTTAGACCCTGAACTCTGCTCATTGCTTAATGTCATGATCTGGCACAACTTCTGACCCTTAATATTAACACAATGAAGGTTATCAGTGGTGGTTATTCAGCTTGGACAAGAGAAACCTTGCAGGACAGAGGGTTCATGTAAGCTCTCCTTAAGCTTGTGAAGTCCTTTCATGGGCTTTGCAACAGAGAGCAGAGTCAAAGTGATGGATGGACATTCAAAAAGGCAGAGTTAGACTTTGTATCTAGAATGTTGTCATAATCGCAGGCACTTTTAAAATTTTTTCTTTATTTTTTATGTTTGGCTGTGGTAGGTTTTTGTGGCTGCTCGGGCTTTTCTCTAGTTGCAGTGCCCACTTCGGAGGCTTCTCTTGTTGTGGAGCTCAGGCTCTAGCACAAGGGCTTCAGGAGTTGCAGCGCATGGGCTCAGTTGCTCCTTGGCAAGGATCTTCCTGGACCAGGGATCGAAGCTGTGTCTCCTTCACTGGCAGGTTGATTCTTTACCACTGATCCACAAGGGAAGCCCCCATCACAGGTATTTTTAAAGTAAAGCCAAGAAATGGATGGTGCCAAAGGTGTTTTCAGTGTTTGCTGACATCAGAAATACAGATATGGTTGATCAGTTAAATCTACTGGAAAGTTCATGGCAGTTTTTTGTTTTTTCATTTTTGTTTTAAAATACAAAAGTAATACAAGTCCATACTGAAAAATCTGAAAATCATATAACATTAGGAAGAAAAATAACAACAATTGATAATTTGCTTAACAAGGATAAACTCTCTGAAATTTTGGTTGATTTTTTTCCTATCTTTTTGTGCTTACAGTCAAGAATGAAATGTAATAATTTTAAAATTATCTTGATTTTTTTCATTCAATATTATATATTTCTCTTATGTCATTACTTTTAGTTACTATTTTCAGTTTTAGTGACTATTACAAAGAACTATATGCTTTGACCCCACCATCCTATTTTTGAATTCTTGGTTAATATCTAATTTTTCCCTAATATAAATAATGCAAAGATAAACAGAATATGCAGATTTCTAATATTTTTAAATGAAAGTAATATAAGTAATACTTAAAAAATGTTGCAGTCATAATTAGGCAATACAAGGCTTAAAGAAATTATTTTTTAATATTCTTTCTTAAATGTGTTCTGTAGGAGGTTTTATTGATAAATTTTTGTTAAATTGAAAGGTAACTCTCTATGACTTTCTCTGATAATTACATGATGAAGAAAATAGAAAAAAAATCCAAGAAATTCTTTGCCTTGAAGTGCAGGGGAGTAGTAGTACCTTCTTGTGACCAAATAGAAAATAAAAATAAATAAAAATAAAACCTGTCTTTATAACGATCGTATGTCCCCCTCTAGTGGCCCAAATGGGTAAATGCCATTTCTCCAAACACAAGAGCTAAAGTTTAATTTATAAAATCATGAGATGAAGTAAGAGGAATACTAGCGAGTACATAGTTCAGTTTCCTCATTTACAAAGGAGCAATCATAAGAGGGAAGTGACTTGAGCAAGGCTTTTACAGACGTTAGGAACGGAGCCGAGAATAAAACTCTGGTTTTTAGATGTTGTGACATATGCTGCCTGCTGGCCCAGCCCTACTCCAGATGCTGCCACTCTGTCTCATTTCCTTCTCCTGGTGTTGTGTGTGTGTGTGTGTGTGTGTGTGTGTGGAGCGAGGAGGGTAGGCGTTAGAGTCCTTCCTTGTGAGAAATCTGAGCATCGTATAAATATTAGTAGCTGCCACCTGCAAATATGCATAGTGCAGTTTTCCTAGATACAACCCACCCCCAACTTCCCCCGACTCAGTTTCTTCTCCTGATATCCTATAGAGACTGTCATACAATCTGAAAACCAATGTTGCCACAGAGTCTTAGGTCCTTCCCAGGGAAAATGACCTGAGCACCAGCCCCAACCCCTCCCCTCACCCCAAGAGGAAATCTCAGTAGGGCTCTTGATCACTCTTTCTCACATGGGGTGCAGGGGCTCCTGAGAAGCATGGCCTTACAAAATGAGTCATACATTCATTTCTCATTGTTGTTGTTCAGTAGCTCAGTCAGTTTCGACTCTGCAACCCCATGAATGGCAGCAGGCCAGGCTTCCCTGTCCTTCACTGTCTCCTTGAGTTTGCTCAAACTCATGTCCATTGAGTTGGTGATGACATCCAACCAACTCATCCTCTGTCTCCCCCTTCTCCTCTTGCCCTCAATCTTTCCCTGAATCTGGGTCTTTTTAAAATTAAAAAAAAATTTTTTTTGGCTGCACTGGGTCTTCATGGCAGCCAGCAGGCTCAGTTGCCCTGAAGCATGTGGGATCTTAGTTCCCCGGCCAGGAATGGAACCCACGTCCCCTGCACTGGAAGGTGGATTCCTAACCACTGGACCACCAGAGAAGTACCATCTTAACACCTTTAAACTTTGAAAACCTCATGTAACTTCTGGCAAGACAAGATTCTATAGGACCAGGATCCCACTTCAATAATCTTATTCTTCACAAAGATCATTTCTATTGGGTATTAATAAGTCATAATGGGAGACTTTCCCAGGCCACAGTTTCCCTGGGATCAGCAGGACTGAGGTTCATTTTGGAGGATTAGGGACTCAGGTTCCTCCTACCCATAGTTCCAGGTGGACCCTTTGCCTGATGATAAGCACACTCTGCGTTTAGTGAGGCTTTCATATATGCAAGCTCACTGGGCCAAGGAACAAAGAAAGAGACTCGATGAGAGATTCCACACACACCAACATTTAAAGAGAGGGCAGAAAAATGTATTTAGTAAAAGAAAGAAAGACCCATCAGAGAGGAAGGAGGAGAGTTAAGAGAGAAGAGACTCACACAAAGAAAAAGGGAAGCATTGTAACATGAACAACAGTGTTTGATGCTGCAGGTGGACCAGGTATGAGAAGGGTTAAGACGTTGGAGTTGGCGATTCCACGGCCATTGAGGATTTGCCATGGTGCTTTTGCAGTTTCATTGAAGTGGTCAGGGCGGCAGTCAGTAGTGGATTGAGGAATGAGAGGATGGTGAGGAAGTGGAGGCAGGGAGTGCAGGCAACTCCTTCAAAGCATTGCTCTTTTTTTTTTTTTTCCAGTATAGGTGACATAGTGGTAAGAATTCACCTGCCAGTGCATGAGCTGTAGGAGATGTGGGTTCAGTCCCTGGGTCAGGAAGATCCCCTGGAGAAGGAAATGGCAACCCACTCCAGTTTTCTTGCCTGGGAATTCCCATGGACAGAGGAGCCTGGTGGGCAGGGCCTGTGGGGTCGCAAGAGCCAGACAGGACTTAGTGACTAAACCACCACCGCCATACTCTTCTCCATGGTGACTGCACCAATTTACATTCCCATCAGCAGAGTAGGCAGGTTCCCTTTTCTCCACAGCCTCTTCTATTGTCTATTGTTTGTAGATGTTTGGATAATGGCCATTCTGACATCTGAGGTGATACCTCATTGTAGTTTTTATTTGCATTTCTCGATAATTAGTGTCGTTGAGTAATGCTCTTAATTTAGAAGAGAGTGAAAGAAAGAAAAGCGTGATAGCCACAGGGAATCACAAATCCAAGGAAAATAAGCTGATATTTGTGCAGCTTTGTTAGCTTAGGAGGAGAGGTCAGTGAGGGGAAGGTTGAAGACGCTGCAAAAAAGGGGGGCAATGAATAGGGGTGATCTGGAGAAGCAATGGGGGCGGGACGGGCTTCTTCTGAGATGAGAGAATGGCTGGGAGCACTTCCTCTTCCCTTAGAATCTTCCATTCTCTCCTTCTTCACGTGGAACCCAGGGCAGCAGGATGTGTGAGTTAGTCATTCAGTCGTGTCCAACTCTTTGTGAGCCCATGGACTGTAGCCTGCCAGGCTTCTCTGTCCTTGGAATTCTCTAGGCAAGAATACTGGAGTGGGTTGCCATTTCCTTCTCCAGAGGATCTTCCCGACCCAGAAATCGAACTCTGGTCTCCTGCATTGCAGGTGGATTCTTCACCATCTAAGCCATCAGGGAAGCCTGTGTAGGTAGGGAATCAGAGGCTTGAAGGAAGAAAACCATAAGTCATGTGGTCCCTGGCATCTTAGTCATGCTACACCCGTGGGTGGAGAAATCAAACCACTTCAAAGAGTTCCTGAGTTCTATTCTTTCTCTATCTTCACTTCTCTGTTTATATCATTAGTATGGAACAACCTCTTTAATCTCTCTATCCTGCAGGGGTCATTCAAATAGAATTATGGTCAAGAAACAGGAAAAGTTGGAAAAGACCAACTCTGTGGGTTATACAGATCTCCTCAACACCAAAATCATGTTTGCAGGTTTTCCCTTCATTCTCAGTTGTTTTTGAGGGAAGTTACTGACTTATCCTGCCATTTCCTATCAGGGTGCTGTTTTGAGGATTTACAAAGAAAAACTTCAGGCAATCAGTGCTGGATTCCTGGGATGGGAACCGGGATAGAGGTTCTGGATTCAGGATTCAGAACATGGAAGAGTCCAGAGTGAGTTCTGAGAGGGGCTGTGCATGTGGGAAGAAAGAACTTAGACCTCAGACCTACATCCACAGCCTTAGGAGCCTGAGGGTGGGGACCACTGATCCAAGGGCCATGGGGACTGGAATTGGTTCTCATCAGGAAGCTCATTTCATCAGTGGATACAACTGCCTGTCCTGAACGTTGTGACCCATCTTCACTGATGTGCCCACATGGCCCCCAAAATGGTGGTTTTATGGTCCCTCAATGGAGGTTGGATGGACCTCTCTGAATGAAGTAGTCTTCACCCAAAGCTGCGTGGGACCCTGAAAGTGAAACCCCATTCAGAAAGCAGATGAGTTGGTGATCCACAGGGTAAAATAACAGATAGGCACTGGAATTCTTGAAGAGTTTGTACTGACATCTTCTGGGGCTTCCCAGGTAGTGCTAGTGTTAAAGAACACACCTGCCAATGCAGGAGATGTCAGAGATCCAGGTTCAGTCCTTAGGTCAGCAAGATCCCCTGGAGGAGAACACAGCAACCTACTTCAGTATTCTTGCCTGGAGAACCCTATGGACAGAGGAGCCTGGCAGGTCGCACACAGTAGGACACAACTGAAGCTATTTAGCATGCACACACTGACATCTGCTAAGCTTCAAGAGTTTCTCACTTAGAGTCAGTCTATTCTTCATCTGTTGAAATCTAATACCTTGTTGGATTCTAGGCTGGCTAAGAGGAAAACTATCACAGGAGAGCTGGTTCTTATCTTTTTGTCCAGGTGTGGTTATATCAAAGGATAAAAAAGTTCCATCTTAAATGTTTGGGCTTTTTTTTGACAAGTGTTTCAGCCCCCATCCCAGATCAGAAGCCCCACAACCTCATAGGACTACTTGATTCCTTTCCTTGGTATCCCCTTTTTGCGTCCCCCTACTCCCTCGGTTATACCGGCATCCCACCTGCCCAGTCTCTTTCTATAGGTCCCAGGCACACTCCCCAGGTTCTGAGTAACTACTTACCAGCATGTTACAACAGACTCAAGTACAGCTCCTCTGGAATCTGGCTTTCTGAAGAGCAGTCAGTGGGGAGGTGGTGTGGAGGAAACCCTCTCTCTTTTCTATTTATTTAATTTTGGTTGTCCTGGGTCTTTGTTGCTGTGGGTGGGCTTTCTCTAACTGTGGCTAGCAGGGGCTACTCTTCCTTGCTGTGTGAGGGCTTCTCAGTGCAGTGGCTTCTCTGGTTGCAGAGCACAGGCTCTAGGTGTACTGGCTTCAGTAGTTGTAGCACGAGGGCTCAGTAGTTGTGGCTTGAGGGCTCTAGAGTGAGCTTCAGTAGTTGTGACACATGGGTTTAGTTTCCCTGTGGCATGTGGAATGTTCCCAGACCAGGGATGGAACCCACGTCCCCTGCATTGGCATGCAGATTCTTATCCACTGTACCACCAAGGAAGTTCCAAAATCCTCTCTCCTGAGTGAACATGCATGCTCCAAGCATGCTGGCTGTGCACCACGAATGCCACTTTTCTCTTTTAATGTTTAGCAGTGAGTGCGGACATCATCCTCACCTAGACGCCCAGATACCAGCATCTCCAGGACAAAGAGTCACCATCGCCTATCAAGCCAGTGTTGATATACACAGAGAAATATCTGGATCTGAACAAAACTTGGACAAAGGTTTGAGCCTCAAATATCTCACATCTCTACCTTGGCCCACACTGTCGCAACCCAACATGGCAGAAGGGGAAGTGACACTCCCTATGTGTTTAGCATCAGCACCTTAGAGCCCAGGTACTCTGAGGAGTATTACTGAATGTATGACTGTTGTTGTTGTTAAGCTGCTAAGTCATGTCTCATTCTTTGTGACCTCATGGACTGTAGCATGTCAGGCTCCTCTTCCTCCACAATTTCCCCAAGTTTGCTCGGGTTCATGTCCACTGAGTCAGTGATGCTATCCAGCTGCCTCATTCTCTGTTGCGCCTTCCTCCTTTTCCCATCATCAGGATCTTTTCCAGTGAGTCAGCTTTTCACATCAGGTGGCACGGCATGGCTTATAGCTTTATTGAGTTACTCAAGCCCTTTTGCCATGACAAGGCTGTGTTCCATGAAGGGGGCATGCCTGACTACAGATGGCCAAACCACAGTGGTGCAATCTGTGCAAAAAAATTCCTACTGCCTTAGGGTCTGGATTTCTAGGGAAACTGCTTGTCAGCAGGCAGCTCACTGCTCATGCTCCTTCCCATTTCCTTAGAGCATCACGTGTGTGCTAAACTGATCCAATTGTGTCTGACTGTTTGCAACCCCATGAACTGTAGTCCGCCAGGCTCCTCTGTCCATGGGATTCTCCTTAAGTCAACAGTAGGTTGTCATGCCCCACTCCAGGGAATCTTCCCAATACATGGATCAAATCTGCATCTCTTATGTCTCTTATGTCTGCATCTCTTATGTCTCTTATGTCTGCATCTCTCAGGGGCCAAGGTAGAGATGTGAGATACCAAGAGGCTTAAACCTTTGTCCAAGTTTTGTTCAGATCCAGACATTTCTCTGTGTACATCAACACTGGCTTGATAGGAAATGGTGACTCTTTGTCCTGGAGATGCCGGTATCTGGGCATCTAGGTCAGGATGATGTCCATATTCACTATGCTAAGTCACATCAGTTGTTTCCGACTCTGTGCGACCCCATAGACGGCAGCCCACCAGGCTCTCCCATCCCTGGGATTCTCCAGGCAAGAACACTGGAGTGGGCTGCCATTTCCTTCTCCAATGCATGAAAGTGAAAAGTGAAAGTGAAGTTGCTCAGTCATGTCCAACTCTTAGCGACCCCATGGATTGCAGCCTAACAGGCTCCTCCGTCCATGGGATTTCCCAAGCAAGTGTACTGGACATTAAAAAGGAAAAGTGTCATTCGTGGTGCACAGCCAGCCGGGCACATGCTTGAAGCATGCACATTCACTCAGCATCAGCAGGTGAGTTCTTTACCATTAGTGCTGCCTGGGAAGCCCGGAGCATACAAGACCCTTCTTTCTCTCACCCCTAGAGCCAGGGATGAGACTCCCACAAGAATCACAGTGAGCTCCACGGGTCAGACTGAACTCCTTTCTTTATGCCTCTGTTCTCTAGGGTTTTTCCCAGCTTTGGAAAAAGTCCAACTCCTTTGGGTGCTAAATTCAGATGGATGAGAGTCTGAGTTCCCAGTGTGCGGGGCATTTCCTATCAAGAAGGGGATAAATACTGAAGACCTGTCACCAGACCACAGAACCATGTGAGAACCCAGCCTTTACCCTCTACTCCATCTCCCGCAGAGCTTGTGCTCTCAGAGTAGTAAGCTTGGATCACTGACCACATATTTAGTGATGAGAAATGGAGTATTCCCAGTCATATCAGTAAGCAAGGACATCACAGTCATCAGTGATTCCAGCCCTCCAATGTGAGTTGGGGAGTCCTAAGGACACTCAGAAAAGAGAAGAATACCTGTGATCTCAATCCCATCAGGCTGCAGCCACTCCCTATGGTGAGCCCCAAGGAAGCTCAGGATGTGGAAAAACACAGGATACCTGCCCAGGATAGCTGAGATGCATATGATAGGGATGATTTCAATGATCCCAGACTCTTGCATCTTCCCAGACATAGAAAAGCGCTAAATTCTTTAGCTTGGGATATCTATTTTTTTTTAATTAACTTGTGATATCTGTTTTTTTTTTTTTAACTAACAATAATCTCTTGATGTTCAGGCTACATGCCCTTTGTGGCAAAACTTTGATATAACCTGGCTCTTCCCCTTGCTCCCTCAGAGCAACTCTCTCAAGATTACTTGAGATGCTGTCTCCCTGTCTTAAATCCTAAAAATTTCCACTGAATAAGACATAACTCTCAACTTTTAGGTTGTGACTATTTTTTTAAGTCAACAGTGGTCAGTGCTGGCTGTTGGCTGGGGGCCTCAGCTGTCTTCTGTGTGGCCTCTCATCCTCCAGTAGGCTAGATCAGCACTCTTACAGTTCGAGAGGGAAGGTGGAAGCTGCAGGGTGCTTGAGGCCTGAACTCCAGAGCTGGCACAGCGTTCCTGGCACAACATTCTGTTTGTCAAAGTAAGACCCCAAACCCATCACCACACGATGAATTAGACTGCAGCCTCAATGGGAGCAACATATTTTCTGATTTACCATAATTGTTTTACAAGTTTAATAATTAAATATAAGTTTAACAACAACAAAGTTAAGAATGGCTGCAATATTGAATGCTTATTATGTGCCATGAAATCAAGCTAAGTCTTGGTACAAAAAGTGTATTTTATTCCCATCTTCCAGCTGAAAACCCAAGAGGCAGGAAGAGGTTATGAAATGTAAGATCACCCAGATAGCAAGTGGGGATTCTAGTCAGAAAATTTGACTAATAGAAGGAGGTGATTGCATAGTATAACAGCACACAGCGAAAACTTCTGCAAGAGGCAAGGACACTGGTGTCTCCTAGTCACATGGCTTCATGTGCAACTTGCTGAAGACAGGGTTTTGGTTCTCTGAATACCACTTGAGAGTTCTGAAGTGAATCAATGTGATTAACAAAGATGGGACTTTTTAAATTTCTATTTTAATTGGAGTATAATTGCTTTACAATATTGTATTCATTTCTGCTGTACAACAACATGAATCAGGTGTAAGTATACACACAATGCCTCCTTCTCGAGCTTCTCTCCCAACCCCAGCCCCATCCCACCCCTCTAAGTCATCACAGAGCACTGAGCTGCGCTCCCTGTGCAGTTCAGCGGCTTCCCGCTAGCTATCTACTTCACATGGTTTTGTATTTGTCGGTGCCATTCTCTTAATTTGTCCCACCCAGTCCTTTCCCTGCTGTGTCACAAGTCCATTTTCTACATCTGCGTCTCTATTCCTGCTCTGCAAATAGATTCATCAGTACCATTTTCTAGATTTCACATATATGTGTTAATATACAATATTTTTTTCTCTGACTTGATAACTCACTCTTTATGACAGATTCTATGTTCATCCAAAACACTACAAATGACCCAGTTCTAGAGTCGTTAATTGCCAGAAATGCAAGCCATCTTTCAATCGAGGATAGTCGTCTTTTAATTCCCCATGTTTCCTGAAGCATGAAACCACAAAAACACAAGGTTAGTGATAAGGATAAATGCCCTTGATTATACACACACACACAACCACACACACACATATATGTCCCAAACCCAGTTTTAGCAGGCCATTTTTAATGTGTTCAACCTGTGTTTCTAGTGTAGCTCAATATATACTTCTATAAACTTTGGCTTTAACATTCTATACTTTTCTAGGAAAAAAAGAAAAGCTTTTCTTGTCTCTGGGATGAAGGACGTGTTGGGACAGAGCACACAGTATGGAGGCCACAGGGCTCAGCTGGAGACGACAGGGTGTGATGGAGATGCTCAGTATCTGGAGGCTTCTGACCAGTCATGACACACACATTTTATTGTTCTTCTACCTCATTGCGTCTCTGACTGGTTGTGATGACAATTTCTCTCACCAAGAATATCAGGGAAGCCAAACAAAGCAGAAGCCTCTGTGGCCACAGTAATATCCACTGGCACCAAATAAAAGGAACCTGTATAATTCTTTTGAGTGTCCTTCTTGATTGACCCTGTCTTAGAAGGAGAGAGAGCAAGAAAAGCATGTCACAGATCTTGAAGAAGTCAAAAGAACCCTGCACTCACAGGACAGTGGACTGACTCTGTCATGTGATCCCAAGGGAGGAGTAATTCTCTGAGGCAAGTGTGTGCTGTCCTGCCGGCCCCGGAACCAGGGACTTCCTGTCTCTGAGCCGTTACTGAGCTCAGCCAGCCCTGCAGGCTCGCCCAGCCCCCCCGCCCCACCCCTGCTGATTACATGTTCCCAGAGCTCAGCCCACTGCTCTAGACACTTCCTCATAGTCTGGTCACAGCCTATGCAGGTCAGTCCTGAGCAGGACGCAGAGTGAACATGAGACCCCTGGGGAACTCCTCGGTCTCCTGCTGCTCTGGCTCCCAGGTAAGGAGGAAGAACACTGGGGGTTTGTTCAGCCCAGTGTAGTCAGTACTGCCTGGCACTTCAGGGAAGTCCTCTCGTAACCTGATTAATCCTGTGGACATGTGTTTTTATGTTTCCAATCTCAGGTGCCAGATGTGACCTCCAGACAACCCAGTCTCCATCCTCCCTGTCTGCATCTCTAGGAGAGAGAATCTCCATCACTTGCCGGGCCAGTCAGAGCGTTAGCAACTACTTAGCCTGGTATCAACAGAAACCAGGGAAAGCTCCTAAGCTCCTGATCTATCACGAATCCAGATTGCACACAGGGGTCCCATCCCGGTTCAGTGGCAGTGGATGTGGGACAGATTACACCCTCACCATCAGCAGGCTGGAGGCTGACGATGCTGCAACTTATTACTGTCAGCAGTATAATAGTACACCTCCCACAGTGTTACAGACCAGAAGATAAACCACCCAGGGGAGCAGACTGTGAGGCTGGGCTGCCCTAGTTGCTCTGGGTACCTCCATCTGCTGAAAACATTTCTCAAATGCACCCAGGTTTGAAGATCAATGGAAGATTTTTGTAGCAGGGCTGGGAAACCTCCTCAGCACCCTAAATCTCTCTCTCTCTCAGCCCCAGCAGTAGACACTTGAAAAAGTCTCTGTTGACTTAAAGTCAGAGATGGTTACACCTGCTTTTTGTGAGATTGTGGCATCAGGGTTCATACCTATGGGGTGAAGTTACCCTAGATAGTCCAAGAAAGAATTTTTTTGGTAAACATTATTTCTAAGAGATATTTTAGGTTCCAATCAGTTCAGTTCAGTTCACTCACTCAGTCATGTCCAACTCTTTGCAACCCCATGGACTGCAGCACTCCAGGCCTCCCTGTCCATCACTAATTCCCAGAGTTTACTTAAACTCATGTCCATTGAGTCGGTGATGCCATCCAACCATCTAATCCTCTGTCGTCCCCTTCTCCTCCCGCCTTCAATCTTTCCCAGCATCAGGTGGCCAAAGTATTGGAGTTTCAGCTTCAACATCAGTCCTTCCAAGAATATTTATTTTAGGATTGACTGGTTGGATCTCCTTGCAGTCCAAGGGACTTTCAAAGAGTCTTCTCCAACACCACAGTTCAAAAGCATCAATTCTTCGGCACTCAGCTTTCTTTATAGTCCAACTCTCACATTCATATATGACTACTGCAAAAACCATAGCCTTGACTAGATGGACCTTTGTTGGCAAAGTAATGTCTCTGTTTTTAATATGCTGTCTAGGTCGGTCATAACTTTCCTTCCAAAAGTAAGTGTCTTTTAATTTCATGGCTTCAGTCACCATCTGCAGTGATTTTTGGAGCCCCCAATAATAAAGTCAGCCACTGTTTCCCCATCTATTTCCCAGGAAGTGATAACACCAGATGCCATGATCTTAGTTTTCTGAATATTGAGCTTTAAGCCAACTTTTTCACTCTCCTCTTTCACCTTCATCAAGAGGCTGTTTAGCTCTTCTTCACTTTCTGCCATAAGGGCGGTGTCATCTGCATATCTGAGGTTATTGATATTTCTCCTAGCAGTCTTGATTCCAGCTTGTGTTTCATCCAGCCCAGCATTTCTCATGATGTACTCTGCATATAAGCTAAATAAGCAGGGTGACAATATAGAGCGTTAATGGTGCCTATAAAAATTAGCAAATGTACAAACATTTCCCATAAATACCCTGCTCCACACATGCACAACATCTCTGATTTTATCCATTCAGTCCTCCCCCACCCACCCGCAGTGGTACATTTCATAATATTGATGAATGTACATTGGCATATCATTGTCACCCAAATTTCATAGTTTATGGTTCACTGTTGGGGTCGTATATTCTATGATTTTGGGCAAATGTATAATGACATGTGTCTATCATCATGGTATCATCAGACTAGTTTCACTGCCCTCAAGTTCCTCCATTCTCCACCTGTTATCTTTCTGAACAGCTTCTGATAATCACAGATCTTTTCACTGTCTCCATAGTTTTGCCTTTTCCAGAATGTCATGTATATGAAATCATCCAATACATAGTCTTTTCAGATGGCTTCCTTTGCATAGTAATATGAATTTAAGTTTTCTCCATGTCTTTTCATGGCTGTTAAACCATTACTTTTTAGTGCCAAGTAATATTTCATGGTCTTTATATACCACAGTTTATTCATAAGCCTACTAAAGGATATTTTTGTTATTTTCGAAATTTGACAATTATGCTTCCCTAGTGGCTCAGATGGTAAAGCGTCTGCCTGCGATGCAGGAGACCTGGATTCTATTCCTGGGTCAGGAAGATCCTCTGGAGAAGGAAATGGCAATGCACCCTGGTATGCTTGTCTGGAAAATTCCATGGATGGAGAAGCCTGGTAAGCTAGATTCCATGGGATCGTAAAGAGTCAGACACAAGTGAGCAGCTTCCCATTTATGAATAGGCCATTGTAAACATTGTGTCACTTACTATAGATATTATAAGTCTGTAAATCTAGTTGTATTAATTTTTTACTTTATTTTCTTCTTTTAGATTCTTTTGAGTATTATAAGTCACTTGACTTTCCACATACAATTCTAGAGTTAACTTTTAAACTAATCCTTGGTTATTTTAATTGAATTGCTCTGTTTCTATACACCAATTTTTTGGAAAAGAAAATTATATTGAGTTTCTCTATGAACATGGAAACATTTCCATTTACTTAAATATTCTTTAATCCAGAATAAATATATATATATAGACACTGAATCCAGAGACTTGGCTACATTGTCATTTATAGTGATCTATTTTATATTCACTAACAATTTATGTCCATATTTTGTTATCATAAGATAGTTGTCTTCTTTCTTTCCAAACTTGTGCCTTTTATTTTGCTGTCTACCTTATTTTATCTGCTAGGAAAATTCAGGTATAATTTTGAACGTAAGTGGTGAGAGTAAGGGCCTTCCAGGTGGCTCAGTGGTAAAGAATCTGCCTGCCAATGCAGGAGATGCAGTAATCCCTGGGTTGTGAAGATGCCCTGGAGGAGGAAATGGCAACCCTCTCCAGTATTATTGTCTGGGAAGTGCCATGGACAGAGGAGCCTGGCGGGCTACAGTCTGTGGGATCGTGAAAGAGTCAGACACGACAGAGCACACAGCACAGGTGAGAGTAAATAGCCCTCTCTTTTGTCCAGTCTGGAGGGTTAAGTTTTCAATATTTTATCACTGAGTGTAATGTTTGCTGTAGGATCGTTGTAGAAACTTTATCAGATTAATGGAATTTTTCATTGTTCCTTGTTTGTTGGTTGTATCATGAATGACTACTGATTTTTCTTTGGATGATTCTTTTCTGGGTTTGTTGAGATAACATGACATATAATGTTGTGGATAAGTTTAGGTTCTACAATGTGGTGATTTTAAACACATATGTATTTGAAAACGATGACCACAGTGAATTTAGTAAATGCATCCATCACATCCCATAATTACTGGTTATTTGTATTGATGAGAATGTGAAAGACCTGCTCATCATCCCTTTACCCGGTGTGCTGGGCCCAAGTGGATGTCACTTTTCACTGATTTTAACCATGATGGCTTCTGAGTCCTTGAGGATGATTGCTAAGCATCAGATAAAAGATAAACCTGAAACATAAAACTATGATCAAGTTTCATTTCAACATGATCTGACCATGGACCAAAGGAGACTTCTAGGCACATTGGGGTAGAAAGATAGAAATGGGGCACTGGCTTCTATTCTATTTCCAGTAGGATTATGCCAAATACCATCGGGCTGAGTCTAGGGAATAGGTGAGACTGGAGAATTCAGGAATGAAATCTGTATGTGACCACATACAGAAATTTCTATGTGACCACAGGAGAAAAATTCTTTCTTCAGGCTGATATCTTCCTCTGACATGACCACTTGGGGGTGGACTGCTCAAGTGTAGAGAAGAGGAGCCACATGTTTTCTGCATCTGGAAGCCCAGCTGCCCATTCCAGCTGCCTTGCATTTTCCTCCCACCCTGTTGCCTAGACCCCATATCTATGCCTGAGTCAGTGCTCTGAGATGATCTGCATCTGATTAGATCATGGAAGCCCCAGCTCAGCTTCTCTTCCTCCTGTTACTGTGGTTCTCAGGTGAGAGGAACTCAAGACAATTCTGAAGGTCCCTGAAAACTTTGTCCATGTTGTTTAATCCTCCTGGGAGCTTTCCTGCACAAGTGCAAGAATTAAAGTTTGATGTAGATCAATGAGGGGCTTCCCCGGTGGCTCGGTAGTAAAGAATCCACCTGCAGTGCAGGAGACTGAGGTTTGATCCCTGGGTTAGGAAGATCCCCTGGAGGAGGAAATGGCAACCCACTCCAGTATTCTTACCTGGAGAATCCCATATATAGGGGAGCTTGATGACTCCAGTACTTTGGCCACCTCATGCGAAGAGTTGACTCATTGGAAAAGACTCTGATGCTTGGAGGGATTGGGGGCAGAAGGAGAAGGGGACGACAGAGGATGAGATGGCTGGATGGCATCACTGACTCGATGGACATGAGTCTGAGTGAACTCCGGGAGTTGGTGATGGACAGGGAGGCCTGGCGTGCTGCGATTCATGGGGTCGCAAAGAGTCGGACACGACTGAACGACTGATCTGATCTGATCTCTGATGGGTTACAGTCCATAGTGTCACAAAGAGTTGGACACAACTGAAACAACTGAGCACACACACATGTAGATCAATGATCCCGAGTCTAATGAGGGACATTAGATATGATCTAGATTCTAAGGTGACTTCTCTGTTTTGTTTTCCCAATTTCAGATACCATGGGAGAAATTATGTTAACGCAGTCTCCAGCCTCCCTGTCTTTGACTCCAGGGGAAATAGCCACCCTCACCTGCAGGGCCAGTCAAAGTATTAGTAGCTACTTAAGACTGGTACCAGCAGAAGCCTGGGCAGGCCCCCAGATTCTTCATCTATGCTGCCTCCAGCAGGGCCTCTGGCATCCCAGCCCGGTTCGGTGACAGTTGGGTCAGGGACAGACTTTACTCTCACCATCAGCAGCCTGGAGCCTGAAGATGCTGCAGTTCATTCCTAGTGCTAGCATAATAGCGGGAATCCAGTGATTCAACATGATACAAAAACCTCTGTGAGACCTTCCAGTGTTTATTTGACATACCAGCTGCTTCCCTTATAGGCAGTGCTATGGTGACTGCTCAGTTTTCACATCTCTACTTCTATTTGGCAATCCTTAAGTTCTGAATATTTACTTATTGACAGGGTTTGGACTCAGATTCCTTGATTTTTCTTCAGACAAGATGCACTGCCTGAGTCAGGTACAACGTCATCAAGAACAGCATAAGATCAGACCCTCACGAGTGGATGCTTCTCAAGTCCCTGGCATGTGCAGAGAGCAGCAACCACAAGTGAGAACAAAGAAAGAATGGACAGGGAGAGGTAAAAGTAGCATAACTCACAGGCAAGACTGTGTGCAGAGAAAATTCAAAGTAAGCTACAGAGAAACTGCTACAATTAATAAAAGAATTAGGAAATCAAAAGTATTCCAAGTCTGTGGTGATGGTTTAGTTGCTAAGTTGTGTCCAATTCTTGCGACCCTATGGACTGTAGCCCACCAGGCAGATTCTTTACCACCGAGCTGGAGAAGCCCCATATTCAAAGTCAGTCCACAAAAATAAATTTAATTTCTATATAACTGGTACAAATTCTGAAAAATTGTGATAAAACACTTCACTTACAGTGGTGGATATTCACTGAATATTTAAGGAAATATACTGAAAGTTCCAGAATATTATTCAAAGAAAATGTAAGTAAATGGAAGACCGGAATCTATTCAAGGATTGAAAGTCACAGTATTTTCAAGATGCCAATTATTTGCAAATTGATACATTTGTTAAATATAATCCAAAACAAAATTCCAACTATTTTTTAAACAGACAGTTTTAAGCTGAGTCTAAATTTTATGTGGAAATATCAAGGGCTTAGAACAACTCTGTAAAGTTAAAGAACTCGATTAAAGACTTTCATTTCTGGATACTGGGGGTGTAGTAGAGGTGAAAGTTCATGCAAATTGTCCAGTGGAACAGAAGAGAGTATTTGGAGAGAGACCAGTGCATATGTTGAAAGTTTCTAGTGAGAAAGGTGAACTTGCAAAGTGGAGTAGAATGAACCTCTTTTCAAGACGCAGAACCTAGTAAATCACATGCAAGTGGCCAAAATGGATACAAAAAAGTGCTGAGCATCAGTAGTCATCAGAGAACTACAAATGAGAATCACAAATATTACCACCAAATGTAGGTAGACTAAAACTGTAGTCATTTGTAGGATGACTAAAACTGAAAAGACTAACAACACTAAGTAGAGTGAAGGGAATGAAGCAACTAGAATGCTTGCACATTGTGTTTGGGAATACAGGGTGATAAAACAATTTGGAGAACTGACTCTGAACATTGACATCCTCTGTGGTTCAGCCTTTCCACTTAGAAGCATATACAGCTGTGCCCTGAAAGAAATGCACAATGATACCCATAGCATTATTTGTGATAGTCCAAACTTTGACCATGTGGATCAAAACAAACTGTGGAAAATTCTTAAAGAAATGGGAATATCAGACCCCCTGACCTGCCTCCTGAGAAATCTGTATGTAGGTCAAGAAGCAACAGTTATAACTGGACATGGAACAACAGACTGGTTCCAAATAGGTAAAGGAGTATGTCAAGGTTGTATATTGTCACCCTGTTTATTTAACTTATATGCAGAGTACATCATGCAAATGCCAGGCTGGATGAAGCACAAGCTGGAATCAAGATAACCAGGAGAAATATCAATAACCTCAGATATGCAGTACCACGCTTATGGCAGAAAGTGAAGAACTAAAGAGCCTTTGATTAAAGTAAAAAAGGAGAGTGAAAAAGTTGGCTTAAAACTCAACATTCAGAAAACGAAGATCATGGCATCTGGTCCCATCACTTCATGGCAAATAGATGGGGAAACAGTGGAAACGGTGTCAGACTTTATTTTTTTGGGCTCCAAAATCACTGCAGATGGTGATTGCAGCCATGAAATTAAAAGACACTTACTCCTTGGAAGAAAAGCTATGACCAACCTAAACAGCATATTAAAAAGCAGAGACATCACTTTGCCAACAAAGGTCCATCTAGTCAAGGCTATGGTTTTTCCAGTGGTCATGCATGGATGTGAGAGTTGGACTATAAAGAAAGCTGATTATACAGAGTGAAGTAAGCCAGAAGGAAAAACATAAATACAGTATACTAACGCATATATATGGTATTTAGAAAGATGGTAACAATAACCCGGTGTACGAGACAGCAAAAGAGACACTGATGTATAGAACAGTCTTATGGACTCTGTGGGAGAGGGAGAGGGTGGGAAGATTTGGGAGAATGGCAATGAAACATGTAAAATATCATGTAGGAAACGAGCTGCCAGTCCAGGTTCGATGCACGATGCTGGATGCTTGGGGCTGGTGCACTGGGACGGCCCAGAGGGATGGTATGGGGAGGGAGGAGGGAGGAGGGTTCGGGATGGGGAACACATGTATACCTGTGGCGGATTCATTTTGATATTTGGCAAAACTAATACAATTATGTAAAGTTTAAAAATAAAATAAAATTAGAAAGAAAAAAAAAAAAGAAAGCTGAGCACAGAAGAATTGGTGCTTTTGCACTGTGGTGCTGGAGAAGACTCTTGAGAGTCCCTTGGACTGCAAGGAGATCCAACCAGTCCATCCTAAAGGAGACCAGTCCTGGGTATTCATTGGAAGGACTGATACTGAAGCTGAAACTCCAATACTTTGGCCACCTCATGGGAAGAGTTGACTCATTGGAAAAGACTCTGATGTTGGGAGGGATTGTAGGCAGGAGGAGAAGGGGACGACAGAGGATGAGATGGCTGGATGGCATCACCGACTCGATGGCCATGAGTTTGAGTGAACGCCAGGAGTTGATGATGGACAGGGAGGCCTGGTGTGCTGCGATTCATGGGATCGCAAAGAGTCGGACAAAACTGAGTGACTGAACTGAACTGCTGAAACTGTGACAGAAAGCCCCGTAGTTAACACTGTCCTAGGCCAAGACTGAAGATGTGATAAACTGTAGATTCATCTTAGATGAATGCAAACTACACCAGGTGTCTCTCAGATGATGTGCCTTCACTCTGCTTCTCAGCTGTGTATGTGATCAACTTGGGACAAAACTCTTCCCAGTAATGTGTGTAAAGTTTCACTCTGAAAGAGGAATAAGTTCTAGAGATGTGATAAACAATATAATGCATGCAATTAACAGTATCCTATCATCCACTTTAACATTCATTATGAAGGTTCAGTTCAGTTCAGTTCAGTTCAGTCATTCAGTCGTGTCCGACTCTTTGTGACCCCATGAATTGCAGCACACCAGGCCTCCCTGTCCATCACCAACTCCCAGAGTTCACCCAGACTCACGTCCATCGAGTCAGTGATACCATCCAGCCATCTCATCCTCTGTCATCCCCTTCTCCTCCTGCCCTCAATCCCTCCCAGCATCAGAATCTTTTCCAATGAGTCAACTCTTCACATGAGGTGGCCAAAGTACTGGAGTTTCAGCTTTAGCATCATTCCTTCCAAAGAAATCCCAGGGCTGATCTCCTTCAGAATGGACTGGTTGGATCTCCTTGCAGTCCAAGGGACTCTCAAGAGTCTTCTCCAACACCACAGTTCAAAAGCATCAGTTCTTCAGCGCTCAGCCTTCTTCACAGTCCAACTCTCACATCCATACATGACCACAGGAAAAACGATAGCCTTGACTAGACGAACCTTTGTTGGCAAAGTAATAACAACAAACTATGGAAAATTCTTAAAGAGATGGAAATACCGGACCACCTGACCTGCCTCCTGAGAAATTAGTATGCAAGTCAAGAAGCAGCAGTTAGAACTGGACTTGGAACAACAGACTGGTTCCAAATTGGGAAAGGACTACATCAAGGCTGTATATTGTCACCCTGCTTGTTTAACTTATATGCAGAGTACATCATGCAAAATGCTGGGCTGGATGAAGAACAAGCTGGAATTAAGATTGCTGGGAGAAATATCAATAACCTCAGATATGTAGATGACACCACCCTTATGGCAGAAAGTGAAGAATTAAAGAGCCTCTTAATGAAAGTGAAAGAGGAAAGTAAAAAAGTTGGCTTAAAACTTAACATTCAGAAAACTTAGATCATGGCATCTGGTCCCATCACTTCATGCCAAATAGATGGAGAAATAATGGAAACAGTGAGAGATTTTATTTTGGGGGGGCCTCCAAAATCACTGCAGATGGTGACTGCAGCCCTGAAATTAAAAGACTCTTGCTCCTTGGAAGAAAAGCTATGACCCACCTAGACAGCATATTAAAAAGCAGAGAGAGACATTACTTTGCCAATAAAAATCCGTCTAGTCAAAGCTATGGTTTTTCAAGTAGTCGAGTATGGATGTGAGAGTTGGACTATAAAGAATGCTGAGGAGTATTGGAGAACAAGATGGTGGAGGAGTAGGTGGATATGGAGTACATCACTCTCCATGGATACATCAGGAATACACCTTCAGACACAGAAGTGTATACAGAACACCAGCTGAGAGTGGACAGGAGTACCTGGCCAGGGGAAAAGATTATATAGAATCACGCAAAACTTGGTAGGATGAAGGAACTAGGGAAAGAAAAAGGAGTGTTGGTAGGACTGGACCTGCCTCAGCAGGTGGGGGAACTGGAGCAGGGGTCTGATCCCCACAGCGGGGCAATTGTCTAAGTCAGAGGAGAAACATTTAAGGCTGAGAGTGAAACAGCTGATCTGTGGCAGCCTAAATGGGATGAGAATCAGACAGTCCTTGCCGCAGCCATACATACGTTGGACAGGCACACTGGTCTCCTGGAAGGCACAGCGGCTGGGAGCTGGAGTTTAGGGATTGTGGAGCAATCCCAGGGCAAGGGCTGCTGTTGACTGAGAGACCGATCAAGGGGATGTAAGGGAGGAGACTGTAGTGGAAAATGCCTGTGGAGGAAAGCTGGGTAGCCAAGGAAGCAAGGTGATACTGCTGAGTCATGTGTAGCAGGGTGGAGCCATCACCATATTCTCTCTCCCCAAATGCCAGCATCTGTAGCTGGACAATAGAGAGACTGGCCCATCAAACACCTGACACACTGAACTAGAGCAGGACCCCAGCCAGGGGAGCCCCTTTATGTGCCTGGAGCATTGAACAACAGAGAAGGACCCCAGGCAAGGGAGCCCTCTAAGTGGCTGAACAGGTGGAATTACAGAGAAAGACTGGGCAAAGATGCTTTTTGATCACCAGCTACAAGAGGCTTAAAAAAATACTCTGATAAGGCCATAACTCCTGCGGCAGAGGCAGTCCGTGTCCCTGCACACTTGGCGCCGCCAGGGTCCCCGCAAGGCAAGCAGCTGCGCCACCTTCAAGCTCAACTCTCACTGGGACAGAGCTGTCACAGGTTAAAAAAAGCCTTCCATCTATGCACAGAGGGTTGCTTCGGTCATGTCCAACTCTTTTTAACCCTCTAGACTGTGGCCTGCCAGGCTTCTCTGTCAGAGAAGGAGTTCTCCAGGCAAGAATACTAGAGCATATTGGCCATTACTGGTTGTCATACCCTTCTAGAGCACTATATTTCCTGCTGCCCTAGCCATCAACCCCCCTCAGAACCTAATGCTGCCAGAACCCCTGCGATCCAAGCAGCTACACCACCTCCACACCTGGCCTTCCCAGGGTCAAACCCAAGCCCTTCAGGGCAGCCTCAGGAGCTAAACCCCAGTGGACTACTCACATTTAGAGGTGGAAATAAAAGCACAATTGAAACTCAGGGGCAGTTTGGCTAAGGAAGAAGACCCAAAATCTTCCCACCAGCTGTACAAGCTGCAGGTTAAATCCACATGATCAACTAAGCAGACTCTGTGTCTATGGAATATATAAAAGACCATTGAGAGCTCCCACAAAAGAAAATGCACTAGTTCTGATAGCTGTGGATATTGGAGGCAAGAACACACAGGAATAGGACCAGATTAGAATCTGAGGTGCCCTCACAGCAGGTCCAGAGATCAGCACAGTGTTGGAGGGCACCCTAGGGAGGTGAGGTGAGGTGAGGACTGTGATTCCATGCAAGGGAAAGTACTCTGACAGCAGTAACTCAAGAAAAACATTTATTATTTATTTTTTTTTTTCTGTAGATTCTTTTGGATTTTTTTTTCCTTTTTCTTTCCTCCCCCGCCCCCCCTCTGTTGTAGTGGTCAATTTTATTGGCACTGCTGCTGCTACTGCTACTGCTGCTAAGTCGCTTCAGTCGTGTCCAACTCTGTGTGACCCCATAAATGGCAGCCCACCAGGCTCCCCCGTCCCTGGGATTCTCCAGGCCAGAACACTGGAGTGGGTTGCCATTTCCTTCTCCAATGCATGAAAGTGAAAAGTGAAAGGGAAGTCGTTCAGTCGTGTCCGACCCTCAGCGACCCCATGGACTGCAGCCTACCAGGCTCCTCCGTCCATGGGATTTTCCAGGCAAGAGTACTGGAGTGGGGTGCCATTGCCTTTTCTGTTTATTGGCAATAAACGTTTATAAAATTGCCGTTTATAAGAAATCCAATTAAGCTTTTGAGCTTTTTTTCTCAGTCACATTTTTTATTGTCATAAACCTCTGCCTCTATGTTGGGCTTTTGCAGTTCTGTGGAGTTTCTCTCTCTCTTTTTTTTTCTCTTCTCTTTTTTTAATTTAAAATTTTTTAAACCTATTATTATTTTTTTCCCTTTTATTCCTTTGTTTGCTTTTCCTAGTTCTTTTCCCCTTACAGTTAATCTTTCACATATATAAATCTTCTTTATCTACCTGTATTTAACTTTGTATATCCTTTCTTTTTTTTCTTTCTCTCCTTTCCTCTCAACATAATTGTTAGTTTTATTTTTATTGCCTTATTCCTCAATTGGCACCTTTCTTTAGTTTTGTTTTCCAGTTTGTGCTTTAATTAGTTTTGTTCTGATAGACATAATTTTTGGCTTCCTTTGTTTGCCAGGTCAATCTATTGTACTTTGTTTTTGTTGGACTGTTTTGATTTTTGCTTATGAGTGTACATGTATATGTGAATATTTAGTCACACTTTCTATTGTTGTTATAAACCTCTGCCTCTACGTTGGGCTTTTGCACGTCTATGGAGTTTCTTTTTTTCTTCTACTTCTTCTGTTTTTTTTTTTTTTCTTTTCTCTTTCTTTAATTTTAATTTTTTAAACCTATTATATTTTTTCTACATTTATTCCTTTGTTTGCTTTTCCTATTGTTCTTTTCCCCTTGCAGTTAATCTTTAATGTATATAAATCTTCATCTACCTTTATTTAACTTTGCATATCTATTCTTTCTTTCTTTTCTTTCTCTCCTTTCCTCTCAACATATTTGTTAGTTTTGTTTTCATTGCTTTATTTCCCACTTGGCACCTTGCTTTCTTTGTTTTGTTTTGTTTTTTTTTCCCCAGTCTGTGCTTAAGTTAGTTTTGTTCTTAACTGGTAAATATAATTTTTGATTTCCTTTGTTCACTGGGTCAATCTATTGTACTTTATTTTTGTTGGACTGTTTTCACTTTGCTCATGGGTGTATATGTATATGTGTATATTCCATTATTTTAATTATTATTTGCCTGATTTTGTAACTGCCATTTGTCTGGGGTTCATCTTTGATTTCTCATTTTTCAATATTTGTTTTAATCTCACTTAATGCCATAACAAACCATTTGTGGAATCTTTGTTCCTGACCAGAGGTCAAGCCCTGAGCCTTTGGAGTGGGAGCACTGACTCCAAGACCCTAGACTACCAGAGAACTAACCCTAGGGAGTATCAAATAGTGAGAACTCACACAAAGGAAACCACTTGAATACAAGACCTGGCATCACCAAACCACCAGTAGTGCCCTGTACAGGATGCTTCATCTAAACAACAAAACAAAAATACAAACCCAATCATCAGCAGACAGGATTACCACCTCACTCAGCCTTGCACATCAGAGGAAAAACAAACAAACAAACAAACAAAAACTCAGCACAAATCTCACCCTATACAAAGCTCACACAAACCACTGGACCAACCTTAGGAGGGCAGAAACCAAAAGGAAAAAAGAATTCAACTTTCTTCAAAGAAAGAATTCAACTTTCTTTGAAGCTTGGGGAAAGGAGATCTCAAACACAATAACTAAAAAAAAGTAATGAGAAGGCAGATAAATACTGTACAAATGAAGGAACAAACTAGAAACACAGGGGTCCAAATAAATGAAGAGGAAATAGGCAAACTACCTGAAAAAGAATCCAGAATAATGATAGTAAAGATGATCAAAAACCTTGAAAACAAAATGGAGAAAATGAAAGAATCAGTTAACAAAGACCTAGAAGAATTAAAGAATAAACATACAGAGGCAAACAGCACAATTACTGAAATTAAAAATACTCTAGAAGGAATCAATAGCAGAATATCTGAAGCAGAAGAAGGAATCAGTGAGCTAGAAGATAAACTGGTGGAAATAACCTCTGAAGAGCAAAATAAAGAAAAAGAATGAAAAGAGCTGAGGACAATCTCAGACACCTCTGGGACCATATCAAATGCACCAACATTCAAATTATAGGGGTCCCAGAAGAAGAAGAGAAAAAGAAAGGGTATGAGAAAATTTTTGAAGAGATTATAGTTGAAAATTTCCCCAACATGGAGAAGAAAATAGTCAATCAAGTCCAATAGGCACAAAGAGTCCCATACAGGATAATCCCAAGGAGAAACTTGCCAAGACACATACTAATCAAACTAAAAAAGACTACACACAAAGCAAGAAATTAAAAGTAGCAAGAGAGAAGCAACAAGT
Organism: Bos grunniens; assembly: GCF_055505025.1. Taxonomy (NCBI): domain Eukaryota; kingdom Metazoa; phylum Chordata; class Mammalia; order Artiodactyla; family Bovidae; genus Bos; species Bos grunniens. The sequence goes on along the minus strand of NC_141175.1, from coordinate 60,645,402 downwards.
AACATACAGGGAAACCCCATACACTTAACAACTGATCTTTCAGCAGAAACTCTGCAGGCCAGAAGAGAATGGCAGGATATATTTAAACTACTGAAAGGGAAAAATCTACAACCAAGATTACTGTACCTGGCAAGGATCTCATTCAAAATTGATGGAGAAATAAAAAGCTTTTCAGACAAGCAAAAGTTAAGAGAATTCAGTACTATCAAACCAGCTTTACAACAAATGATAAGGGGACTTATGTAGCCAAGAAATACAAGAGAAGAAAAAAGAGCTACAAAATTAACCCCAAACAATTAAGAAAATGGCAAAAGGAACATATATATCAATAATTACTTTAAATGTAAATGGAGTAAATGCTCCAACCAAAAGACACAGTCTGGCTGAATGGATACAAAAACAAGACCCACTTCAGACCTCAAGACACATATAAACTGAAAGTAAGAGGATGGAAAAATATATTCCATGAAAATGGGAAGCAAAAGAAAACTGGAGTAGCGGTCCTCATATCAGACAAAATAGACCTGAGTAGCAGTCCTCATATCAGACAAAATAGATCTTAAAATAAAGAAGATCACAAGAGATAAGGAAGGACAATACATTATAATCAAGGGATCAGTCCAAGAGGAAGACATAACAATTGTAAATATCTATGCACCCAACATAGGAGCACCCCAATACATAAGACAAACACTAACAGACATAAAAGGAGAAATTGACAGTAACACAATAATAGTTGGAGACTTTAACACTCCACTCACACCAATGGACAGATCGTCAAAACAGAAAATTAATAAGGAAATGTGTCTTAAATGATACATTAGATTAGATGGATCTCACTGATATCTTTGGGACATTCCATCCAAATGCAGAAGAATACACCTTCTTCTCAAGTGCACATGGAACATTCTCCAGGATAGACCACATCTTGGGTCACAAATCGAACCTCAGTAAATTTAAGAAAATTAAAATTGTATCAAGCAGCTTCTCTGACCACAAGACTATGAGACTAAATATCAATCACAAGAAAAAAAGTGTAAGAAACACAAACACATGGAGATTAAGCAACATGTTTCTAAATAACCAACAGGTTACTGAAGAAATCAAAAGGGAAATCAAAAAATTTCTAGAAACAAATCACAATGAAAACACAACAACTCAAAACCTATGAGATGCAGCAAAAGCAATTCTCAGAGGGAAGTTTATAGCAATACAATCTTACCTCAAGAAACAAGAAAAACATCAAATAGACAACCTAACTTTACACCTAAAACAACTGGGAAAAGAGCAAAAAAAAAAAAAAACCCTCAAAATTAGAAGAAGGAAAGAAATCATAAAGATCCAAGCAGAAATAAATGAAAAAGAAATGAAAGAAATAATCAGTTCAGTTCAGTTCAGTTGCTCAGTCGTGTCCAACTCTTTGTGACCCCATGAATTGCAGCATGCCAGGCCTCCCTGTCCATCACCAACTCCCGGAGTTCACTCAAACTCATGTGCATCAAGTCGGTGATGCCATCCAGCCATCTCATCCTCTGTCGTCCCCTTCTCCTCTTGCCCCCAATCCCTCCCAGCATCAGAATCTTTTCCAATGAGTCAAATCTTCGCATCAGGTGGCCAAAATATTGGAGTTTCAGATGGTTCTTTAAGAAGATAAACAAAATTGACAAACCTTTAGCCAGACTCATCAAGAAAAAAAGAGAGAAGAATCAAATCAACAAAATTAGAAATGGAAAAGAAGAGGTCACAACAGATGATACAGAAACACAAAGGATTGTAAGAGACTATTATGAACAACTATATGGCAATAAAATAGATAACCTGGAAGAAATGCACAGATTCTTAGAAAAGTTCAATCTTCAAGACTGAACCAGGAAGAAATAGGAATTATGAGCAACCCAATTACAAGCACTAAAATTGAATTTGTGATCCAAAATCTCCCAAAAAACAAAAGCCCAGGACCAGATGGCTTCACAGGAGAATTCTATCAAACATTTAGAGAAGAGTTAATGCTTATCCTTGTAAAACTCTTTCAAAAAATTGCAGAGGAAGGAACACTTCCAAATTCATTCTACAAGGCCACCATCACCCTGATACCAAAACCAGACAAAGACAAGCCCAAAAAAGAAAACTATAGACCAATATCACTGATGAACATAGATGCAAAAATCCTCAACAAAATTTTAGCAAAAAAAATTCAGCAACACATCAAAAAGCTCATACACCATGATCAAGTTGGGCTTATTCCAGGGATGCAAGGATTCTTCAAAATATACAAATCAATCAATGTGATATACCATATTAACAAATTGAAAGTTAAAAACCATATGATCATCTCAATAGATGCAGAAAAAGCCTTTGACAAAATTTAGCACCCATTTATGATTAAAACTCTTCAAAAAATGGGCACAGAAGGAACCTACCTCAACATAGTAAATGCCATATATGATAAGCCTACAGCAAACATTGTTCTCAATGGTGAAAAACTGAAGGCATTCCCCCTGAGATCAGGAACAAGACAGGGTGTCCACTTTCACCACTATTATTCAACATAGTTCTGAAATTCCTAGCTATAGCAATCAGAGAAGAAAAAGAAATAAAAGGAATTCAGATCAGAAAAGAAGTAGAGCTCTCACTGTTGGCAGATGACATGATATTGTAAGTAGAAAACCCTAAAGATAGTATCAGAAAACTACTAGAGCTCATCAGTGAATTTAGCAAAGTTGCAGGATACAAAATCAATACACAGAAATCACTTGCATTTCTATATACTAACAATGAAAAATCAGACAGAGAAATTAAAGAATCAATCCCATTCACCATTGCAACAAAAATAATTAAATATCTTGGAATAAACTTACTTAAGGAGACAAAAGAACTGTACACAGAAAATTATAAGACACTAATGAAAGAAATCAAAGACGACATAAACAGATGGAGAGACATTCCATGTTCCTGGGTAAGAAGAATCAATATCGTGAAAATGACTTTATTACTAAACGCAATCTACAGATTTAATGTGATTCCTATCAAATTACCAATGGCATTTTTCACAGAACTAGAACAAAAAATTTCACAATTCATATGGAAACACAAAAGACCCTGAATAGCCAAAGCAGTCTTGAGAAAGAAGAATGAAACTGGAGGAATCAACCTTCCTGACTTCAGATTATACTACAAAGCCACAGTCATCAAGTATGGTACTGGGACAAAGACAGAAATATAGACCAATGGAACAAGATAGAAAGCCCAGAAATAAACGCATGCACCTATGGGTACCTTATTTTTGACAAAGGAGGCAAGAATGTACAATGGGGCGAAGGCAGCCTCTTCAATAAATGGTGCTGGGAAAACTGGACAGCTACATGTAAAAGAATGAAATTAGATCACTTCCTAATACCATACCCAAAGATAAACTCAAAATGAATTAAAAACCTAAATGTAAGACCAGAAGCTATAAAACTGTTAGAGGAAAACATAGGCAGAACACTCAATGACATAAATCAAAGCACGATCTTCTAAAACCCACCTCCTCCTGCTGCTGCTGCTGCTAAGTCACTTCAGTCCTGTCCGACTCTGTGAGACCCCATAGACGGCAGCCCACTAGGCTCCCCCATTCCTGGGATTCTCCAGGCAAGAACAATGGAGTGGGTTGCCATTTCCTTCTCCAATGCATGAAAACGAAAAGGGAAAGTGAAGTTGCTCAGTCATGTTCGACTCTAGCGACCCCATGGACTGCAGCCTACCAGGCTCCTCCATCCATGGGATTTTCCAGGCAAGAGTACTGGAGTGGGTTGACATTGCCTTCTCCGACCCACCTCCTAGAGTAATGGAATAAAAACAAAAGTAAACAAATGGGACCTGATTAAACTTTTGCACAGCAAAGGATACCACAAGCAAGGTGAAAAGACTACCCTCAGAATGGGAGAAAATAATAGCAAATGAAATAACTGGCAAAGGATTAATTTCCAAAATATATAAGCAGCTCATACAACTCAATACCAGAAAAACAAACCACCAATCAAAAAGTGGGGAAAAGACCTAAACAGACATTTCTCCAAAGAAGACTTACAGATGGCTAACAAACACATGAAAAGATGCTCAACATTGCTCATTATTAGAGAAATGCAAATCAAAACTACAATGAGATATCATCTCACACCAGTCAGAATGGCTGTCATCAAAAAGTCTACAATCAATAAATGCTGGAGAGAGTGTGGAGAAAAGGGAACACTCTTGCACTTATGGTGGGAGTGTAAATTGACACAGCCACTATGGAAGACAGTATGGAAATTCCTTTAAAAAATAGGAATAAAACCACCATATGACCCAGCAATCCCACTCCTAGGCATATACCCTGAGGAAACCAAAATTGAAAGAGACACATGTATCCCATTGTTCATTGCAGCACTGTTTACATTAGCTAGAACTTGGAAGCAACCTAGATTTCCTTCGACATATGAATGGATAAAGAAGTTGTGGTATATGTACACAATGGAATATTACTCAACCATAAAAAGGAAAGCATTTGAGTCAGTTCTAATGAGGTGGATGAACCTAGGATCTATTATACAGAGTGAAGTGAGTCAGAAAGAGAAAAATAAATATTGTATTGTAACGCATATATACAGGATTTAGCAAAGTGGTATTGAAGAATTTATTTACAGGGCAACAATGGAGAAGCAGACATAGAGAATAGACTTATGGACATGGGGAGAGGGGAGGAGAGGGTGAGATATATGGAAAGAGTAACAGAAACTTACATTACCATATGTAAAATAGATAGCCAATGGGAATTTTCTGTATGGCTCAGGAAACTCAATCTGGGGCTCTATATCAACCTAGAGAAGTGGGAAGGGGAGGGAAGTGGGAGGGAGTTTCAAAAGGGAGGGGATATATGTATACCTACGGCTGATTCATGTTGAAGTTTGACAGAAAACAGCAAAATTCTATAAAGCAATTATCCTTCAATAAAATTTTTTTTTTTTAAAGAAAGCTGAGTGTTGAAGAATTAATGCTTTTGAACTGTGGTGTTGGAGAAGACTCTTGAGAGCCCCTTGGACTACAAGGAGATCCAACCAGTCAATCCTAAGGAATCAGTCCTGAATATTCATTGGAAGGACTGATGCTGAAGCTGAAACTCCAATACTTTGGCCACTTGATATGAAGAAGTGACTCATTGGAAAAGACCCTGATGCTGAGAAAGATTGAAGGTGGGAGGAGAAGGGGATGACAGAGGATGAGATGGTTGGATGGCATCACCAACTCGATGGACATGAGTTTGAGCAAGCTCTGGGAGTTGGTAACGGACAAGCAAGCATGGCGTGCTTCAGTCTATGGGGTCACAGAGTCGGGCATGACTGAGTGACTGAACTGAACTGAACTGAACTGAAGAGGGTAGATATCAGGTTAAACACTCTCATTGTTTCTGGACCTGGAGGGATGGTACGGGGAGGGAGGTGGGAGGGGGGTTCAGGATGGGGAACATGTGTACACCTGTGGCGGATTCATGTTGATGTGTGGCAGTACCAATACAATATTGTAAAGTAATTGGCCTCCAATTAAATAAATACATTTAAATTAAAAAAAAAACATAAGCAGTTTCTTGTATATGAATAAAGTTACATTTCCTACAGAACACGGCTTAGTGATGGATGTAATAGTATCAGTTTCATGAGTAGCAGTGAAAACCTCACTGCCTAACTCCAAAATACCCCACATCAAAAATCCTATAAGTTATTATATCACAAAACTTCCATTAGATGGCAGACAAAAGACCACAATAAACAAATGTCATAGGCCTGATCTAGGAAATACTGGGACTTCCAAGATGGCTTAGATGGTAAAGAATCTGCCTGCAATGTAGGAGAGCCAGGTTCAATCCCTGGGAAGATCCCCTGGAAAAGGAAATGGCAACCCACTCCAGTATTCTTGCCTGGGAAATTCTAACAGACAACGCTGGCTGTCTACAGTCTGTGGAGTCACAAAGAGTCAGACACGACTGAGTGACTAACATCTTCACTTTTCAAGAAATATTGATAAACTAATAGTGATATTGTCCCATTTCCAACAGAAGCCCCTTAGATTTGAATAGGTTCAAATGTGTTGGGGACCCCTGGGGAGGAGTCACAGCTGTGCTGAATGGTGGAGAAACCCTCCATCTGCTCTATGCCTGGAAAGGTGGCCTTGCCCCCTGTCTCCTAAGATGGCTGTGTCTCCAGAGCCCATCTCTACCCTTTTCTGAGCAGAATCAATCTCAGGAGGTCATATATTCACAACTGCTAAAGCTGACCTTGTTGGCTAAAAGATTAGCAAATGGATTTCATTGACATTCTCAGGGCCCATTATGTCACAACCTACATTTTAAAGGTGATTTTTGGTTCTCTCCTTCCTATCCCAGTTAACCTCGATGCAGAGTGAAATTAAAAATGTGTCAGAAGCTCTTGGCTACTTTCACAGCAGGCTCCCCCTTCTCCTCATGTTTATGGATCTCTAGCTCAGCCCTGCATGTGCTTTGTGCACGAGTGACTCTGTGAAGCCTTCCTGAAGCCAAAGCTCTGGATCTTTCCTTTCCTTAAGTAACCTAATGCTGTTTACAGTTATTATGACTATTACTATCCATTATTTAATGCAGTGTAAATTGAGCTTTCCGATCACTTGAACTGAAAATTGGCCAAATGATTCTTTCATCTTAAACAAATTTAAATTGGTAGTGGAATTGGAAACAATGTTTTATTTTTTCACTTTAAACTCTGAAGTCACAGGAAACATAAACGAATCATTACTTTAAATAAATTTCTTCTTAAAACTGGATAAACAAAAATTGTAGGTCATATATTGTCTAAATCAGCACTATTCTGGCATGACAGTTTGTAACTTCATAAAATTTTCAACAATATTTAAATTCAAATAATTCAAAGCCATTAACCTGGAGTATAAATTTAATTTATAAATTATCTTTGTAGCAAGTTTGACACAGAACACGATCTTGTTCAGGACTGGGTGCAGAAGAAGGAAGAGATTAGAAAACACACACTCTATCTCTCTTGTGCCTCATTTTACTAAACGAAATAAGGCAAACTAGCTATAGACATCCACTGGTTTAATTAGCCACATTGTTTATTGCATTTCATAATCTATTCCACATCATGAATTATGAGATTTTCATTGCCTTATAGACAGAGTATTATATTGAACACAGGCTTTAAAAATACATTTGGGGTAAAAAGATATTACAAGGTATCAAGTTACAGTTTTCTGATCAACACTTGTCTATATGACATCTGATCCATGAATCCTCAAGACCACAGATTATGGCAGTTCCGTCATGCACAGACTGCTTCCCAGTGTGTGTTGTAGACATAGATTCTCTGTCTTTGCAGCCACCACAGGAAGGCTTGGGGACTCCTTGGTCTTGTTCTACTTTATGACAGAGCTGGCTTCATCTTCATCCCTGTATCTCCTCCTACCTGTCCTCTCTGCAGCTCACAACAGCTCCAGGGGATGTGGTCTTGGTCTTCATCCTACTTTGGAGAGAACTGATCTTCCTGGATTTGGGCTGATCCTGGCTTTTTGGTTTATCCTAATCCAGGCTCTAACTCCAGGGGACATTCTCTCTAATTAGAGAAAGAAGCAGTGACTGTTGGTGAGATAGCCAGAACTGGCATCACTGGACATATAAATGGCTTCCAGATAGCAAGGATGTGTATAAAGGCCTGTAGAGCTAGAAAGATAGCCTACATTTTCAGGTGTGGAGGGACAAATCCATGACCTAGGAGGTGGCAGTTTAGGAGGAACGTTGGGACTACTGTTCATTGCAGTGCATGGGCTTCCCACTGTGATGGCTTCTCTTCCTACTGAGCATGGCCTCTACGTGCATGGGCTTGGTAGTTGTGGCTCCCAGGCTCTAGAGCACAGGTTCAGCAGTTGTGGCCTGCAGGCTTAGTTGCTTCTCAGCCTGTGGGATCTTCCTGGACCAGGAATCAAACCCCTGTCCCCTATGTTGGTAGGTGAATTCCCAACCACTAGACCACCAGGGAAGCCCAATACCTATTATTTAATTCCATTTCATCTCCATAGAATGAATGCAGACATACAAAGAGAGCAGGTATTTGAAGAGCTGAGAAAAGAAGTAGTGAAGCCTGTATGGGTAAACAGTATTTAGCTCTCTTTAGTGTCCGTAACTCTTTTCCTATCTCAGAAGCAGCTGCTCATAAGCTGAAAATCTAAAAGAAAATAGATGGTAGAGGCTTCAAAGCCAAGCAGAGGTTTCTGTAATGTCTATGGTCAGAGATAAAAATAAGTCTCCAAGGAACCCAGAGAAGGTTGGATACTGATTAGTACAAAGCCTTCAGGTAGAAAGGGGGAAGGACCACACCTGGGAGAGAGAATGAACCAGGAAGAGCAAGGAATCACCAGGCTGAGGACCAGTCTCAAAGTCGTGCCTCCCTGATTGAATGGAAGTGATAAACACCTAGCACTTCAGCTGCCAGAACCAAACCTAAACACTTTCTGAGTGATAAAATCATTCCAGAATATTAAATCATCTAAAACATTTTTGGGGTAAATATATATGTTAATCTACCTAAGTACAAATATAACAAATATAGTCTTGCTTTCATTAAAACACTGAGGCCTACAATATCAAGGGGAAAAAATAGGCAGGTTTAGGAAAGGCACTCAACACCAGTGAATGAAAACCACAATCAAGACAAGATTCTAAGGATTTGTAACTATGGAGGTGCTTTCTTATTACAAGCTGAGCATACTATGTGACACCATAGAGAACTTTGTCATGAGCACTTATATTTATGGGCATCAGGAAAAAAAGATGTTTGAAAATGTGCAAAGAAGAGCTACACATTGTCCTAGAAATGATACTGTCATTGGGGAAAACCCTTAGTGTGCTTTTCAAAAAGTAGTCACATAAAATGCACCTGCTCAAAGGGATCTCAAAGAAGCTCAGTGTGTAGATCTCTGGTAATAAAGTCCCAGAGTCCAGACCCATTCTGAGTATCATTATTAATTTTATTATTATTATTTTTATTAATGCTTCTTAATTCTATTCAACATTTACGTTTTGCAGCATGAATAATTTCACAGCAGATTCCATGACAATAGGGCACATACACTTGGGAAAGACTCTCAATGACCTGAGCAATGGGCACTTGATTACATACCTGTTCCTTCTATCACATCCTGTCCCAAGGACAGTGTGAGTCTGGGGACGTAGTTGACAATGAACATATACGTTAGAAAGAATTGTGAGTGAGAAGGTCCATCCAGTAAAGGAGAGGAGTGAGGACGAGGTCTCCGGAGGGTGATCTGGTTAGTGACAGTCATAGGGAGGACAGAGATCAAGCGTCCCCTACACGAGGTGTGAGAAAGAGCAAAACCAAAGGTTCTCCCTAAGCCGGCGCTCCTGGCTTCGTAGACCTAGAGATCAGACTCACATTTACTCACACCTGCTGTCACCTCCTGTAATCAGAGGTAGGACCCTGCATGTGACTTCTGTGCACAGAACCCTCACTGGGACTGCCGGAGTCCAGCTCCAGCAGCCAGGGATTCAACCTGAAGGGATTCCTTGCCTCAGCGAGAAACTGAGGCAGCCTCTCATTTTTCTTGGACTGCCTGTTTATTTCAAGCTTATGATTCTCTTTTATACTTTTACAAAAGCATTAGGTCAGAGGTTTGATATTTTTAGTTCCCATTGACCCAGATTTATTTTTCTCCAAAAATCGTTGTTGCCCCTCAAAAGGACTTCCTTCCTCAGTGATTCTCTTATCTACTTTTTCTCATGTGTCCTTGTGAATACACTGTAACTCATGCTAATTCTGGGCTGCATACCACATTCCTCAGTTTAATTCTTATCTTTCTAAGTCCTGTTTGCCCCTAGTATCCTAAGCTCACTATTTCTTAGAAAGGGCTTCTTGCTAATAATATCTCTGAAGTTCCTAATTTCTATAAGCTATAGTAGAATATGCTAACATTACAGCAATCCTTAAATCTTTAGCTTATAACTATTTTAATTATTCCTAAGCCCTCAATTCAGCAAACTCCTTTGCCATAAACACTTTTCTTACAAATGGGCTTCAGATAGCAATCCCTCCCATGGCCTCAAGCTGCGGCCTGTGTGCTCACCCTGGAACACTTTTTTGTAAAAGTCCTTGAACAAATGTCAGTGATTAACTTTATGAATTATTCTTTGAGCACAGCTGCAGAAGGCTTTATGCCTTCTCGTGCTCCTCTCAAAAACAATAAGCACCTTAATATTCTCTTCAGTCAACTCAGCCAAGGAAAGGAAAAAACAAGTCAGAATCACAAAGCCTAACTCCTTCATTCCGGGTCCGTGCCTACAGAACAAAGGGATGGGGTTTAGGGCCGTGCCTCAGTAATGTCAGTAATGCCTAACGCAGCTCCCGACGTGGGACCACACGTGTCATGGCCCTAAACACACCCCTCCCCCGTGGGCTCAGCCCTTGTGCTCAGCTGAGCAGCTGCTTCCCCCAGGGAATCGGGGTCAGAGCAGCTGCTCCTCTCAGTGGAGAACAAACTAGGGGAGGAGGAAATGATGGGGAGCCATGGAAGGAGGTGGGAATAGCCTCAGGTCCCGAGCCTAGGAGTCCCTGTCATGAGCTCCCCAGGGTCTGGATCCCTGGCTCCATGCTGACTTTCCCCCAGCTCTCAGCATCACTGACCCTGAAGGACTGGCCACCTGCTCTCCAGGCCACAGAAGCACAGAGCTGTCCCATGCTGACTTCACTACCAAAATCAGAGATGTTTGTTCATAGACAGGGTCAGGGTCCCAGGGAGTGTCTGCTCTGTGGTTCTAAGAAAACTGTCTTTCCCCCATTCTCTCTGGTAGAAAACCCTTGTGTTGATAAGCTTAAGCATTCTGATTGTTTGTTGGCTCATTGATAAGTAATGTCGGACTCTTTGCAACCCTATGGACTGTAGCTCTCCAGGCTCCTCTGTCCATGGGATTTATGAGGCAAGAAAACTGGAGTGGGTTGCTTCCTCCTCCAGGGAATCTTCCTGACCTGTGTCCACTGAGCCACGTAGGAAGCCCAATCATTCTGATATGTACTCTTTTAAACCTCAAAACATATCTGTATATTAGAAATACAAAACCACTATGAAATTTACATTTCATGTGGATGTCATATAGTCAGAGTTTCCAAAAACATTCAACTAAACCTGTTTCTGAATTTCCTGATTCAAGTCTTCCTCATGCTGTCTATGTGCTCCATCCATCTCAGCTCTGGCTCTCTATCCTGGGCTGCTCTAAACCCAGTTTTACCTGAAGATAGATATACTTCTCCTCTAACTCTCAGAATGACATTTCTTTGATTGGGAAGAGTTATTAACTTGAAAACTGTAAGAGTACAGCATCCGAGAATGTGATGCATTCTGTGTATTTGTCCTGATAGTGACACATGTAAACCTTCATTTGTTGGGCAATTAAGATATATCCCCTTTAAGTATCCCTGATTTTTTAATTGCTATTAAATTGAAAAACAACAAATCCAGAGTCTCTTAAATAAACATTATGAAGAAGGAAAATCACCACATAATCATGGAAACTCAGCCTTATTAAAGAGAAGTATAGTAAGACTGGTAAAGTTCTAAAAAAAACTATAAAATAGGGAGAGAAAGTAGAAAGAAACATTTAAGTATGTCTCTTTACTACTCATGCAGCATAAATTTCATCTGTACTAGGTCAAAGGTTTTACTTTCTTTACTCACATCAGTCTCCCCACCTCCTTGGGTTCTGTCCACATATCTGCCCCCACCAAGGGATTTGCATGTGGCTCCCCAGGGAGGACCTTCCCTTGCAAGTCTGAGATAAAAGCTCAGCTCTGGTCTTGCTCTGACTTATCAGGATCAGTTCAAACTTCTGAACATGAGGTTCCCTGCTCAGCTCCTGGAGCTCCTCCTGCTCTGGGTCCAGGTGAGGATGGAGGGGGGATGAGAAGGAGGATGCAAAGAGTGGTGAGCTCTGGGGCATCACTGCTTTTCATGTGTGTTTGTCCATATGTTAGATGCACACCTTATCCTCTGTAAAGGGCATGTGATGCTTATCAACATGAGAATGAGGATGGATGTAGAGGGAAGAAGTATGTATGCTCTGGTTGTGACAGAGAAAGAGTGGGAAAGTGGGAATGAGCTCTAGAGACCTCTTTTTCTTTGTAAATCTCTGATTCATTTTGAAATTTGATATGTTGGCTATTAATCAGAATCACAAATAGTTTAGAATGAAATAAACAATAAATGGAAAATTTCTGTATATAACTCTCAAGATTGTCTGAAATCTTGTACTATTATCTCATTATTTTAGGATCCAGTGGGGACATTGTGCTGACCCAGACTCCACTCTCCCTGTCTGTCTTCCCTGGAGAGACGGCGTCCATCTCCAGCAGAGCCAGTCAGAGCCTCGAAGATAGTTATGGAGACACTTATTTGAGTTGGCACTTGCAGAAGCCTAGCCAGTCTCCACAGCTTCTGATCTATTTGGTTTCCAATAGAGCCTCTGGGGTCCCAAATAGGTTCACTGGCAGTGGGTCAGGGACAGATTTCACCTTTAAAATCAGCAGGGTGGAGGCTGAGGATGCTGGAGTTTATTACTGCCAACAGAGTATACAAGCACCTCCCACAGTGGTACAGCCCTGAACATAAACCCCCCTCTCCTGGTGGCCCAGCTGCTCACATGTGTTGACTAGGGAGCAGGTAGGCAGAGTCTCTGACTGTGTAGGAAAACATGTTGGAGGTCAGGGGAGTAAGATGAAGCTGAGGACTCTGGACCATGAGAGCCTCAGCTGCACCTCAGACACCACAGGTTAAGGACCATTAGCTGAACAGCCTTGAGTGATAGGACCAGTAGGAGAATGGAGGGTCTAAGTGCCCTCTGAGCAAACAGATCTGAAGAGGGAGAGGTGAGTGAGAGCTCATCCTACTTCTCTCCCCTTGTGTACAGTGACATGTAGAATAAATACAGTCAGTATATCAGTGGGACAATGAGGCAGATTTTTAGCAAAATACATGCTTGGATTACTAGTTTGGGTATACTTTTAAGAAGATAGAAGGTCATAATATTAAAAAAGTTTTTTTCCCACTTTTTACACTTTCTGAATATCCTTTTTACTATGTATCTTCCTATTCCTTCAACATATGTCAGATCACAGTCTCCACAAGCAGCCCCCAGATGGAATTAGTGGGGGAAATTTAGTGAAAGTTTTCAGTATGAATGTCCAAAATTTTTTGTTTTGAAATGATGACAGACACAATATCACAATGCAAACATCTCTGATTTCTCTCAGTTACCTTTCAGAGAAACACAAATATGAGTATTAGAATTCCTAAAGCTGGGATTTAACCTTTTTAAGAATAACATAAACTGGAAGCCATAGGGCATATAATTTACACCAGAGAACACTGGAAGGATTCAGAAGAATATGACACACTCTTTTTCTCAAAACTTAGGAATTTTAAGGTGTGGGAAGACTGCAGGAATAGAAATGTGAAGGGAACCAAGTCAACACACGCAACTGAACATACTGCTCTTTGGCTTTGATTTGGTGGGATAAAAAACAGTGGTGCTATAAAACACTGGTGAAAGAAATCAAAGAGGACACTAATAGATGGAGAAATATACCATGTTCATGGATTGGAAGAATCAATATAGTGAAAATGAGTATACTACCCAAAGCAATTTATAGATTCAATGCAATCCCTATCAAGCTACCAACGGTATTCTTCACAGAGCTAGAACAAATAATTTCACAATTTGTATGGAAATACAAAAACCTTGAATAGCCAAAGCTATCTTGAGAAAGAAGAATGGAACTGGAGGACTCAACCCACCTGACTTGAGGCTCTACTACAAAGCCACAGTCATCAAGACAGTATGGTACTGGCACAAAGACAGAAATATAGATCAATGGAACAAAATAGAAAGCCCAGAGATAAATCCATGCACATATGGACACCTTATCTTTGACAAAGGAGGCAAGAATATACAATGGATTAAGACAATCTCTTTAACAAGTGGTGCTGGGAAAACTGGTCAACCACTTGTAAAAGAATGAAACTAGACCACTTTCTAACACCATACACAAAAATAAACTCAAAATGGATTAAAGATCTAAACGTAAGACCAGAAACTATAAAACTCCTAGAGGAGAACATAGGCAAAACACTCTCCGACATACATCACAGCAGGATCCTCTATGAATATTGGAAATAAAAGCAAATATAAACAAATGGGACCTAATTAAACTTAAAAGCTTCTGCACAACAAAGGAAACTATAAGCAAGGTGAAAAGACAGCCTTCAGAATGGGAGAAAATAATAGCAAATGAAGCAACTGACAAACAACTAATCTCAAAAATATACAAGCAACTCCTACAACTCAATTCCAGAAAAATAAATGACCCAATCAAAAAATGGGCCAAAGAACTAAATAGACATTTCTCCAAAGAAGACATACAGATGGCTAACAAACACATGAAAAGATGCTCAACATCACTCATTATCAGAGAAATGCAAATCAAAACCACTATGAGGTACCATTTCACGCCAGTCAGAATGGCTGCAATCCAAAAGTCTATAAGCAATAAATGCTGGTGAGGGTGTGGAGAAAAGGGAACCCTCTTACACTGTTTGTGGGAATGCAAACTAGTACAGCCACTATGGAGAACAGTGTGGAGATTCCTTAAAAAACTGGAAATAGAACTGCCTTATGATCCAGCAATCCCACTGCTGGGCATACACACTGAGGAAACCAGAAGGGAAAGAGACACGTGTACCCCAATGTTCATCGCAGCACTGTTTATAATAGCCAGGACATGGAAGCAACCTAGATGTCCATCAGCAGATGAATGGATAAGAAAGCTATGGTACATATACACAATGGAGTATTACTCAGCCATTAAAAAGAATACATTTGAATCAGTTCTAATGAGGTGGATGAAACTGGAGCCTATTATACAGAGTGAAGTAAGCCAGAAAGAAAAACACCAATACAGTATACTAACGCATATATATGGAATTTAAAAAGATGGTAATGATGACCCTGTATACGAGACAGCGAAAGAGACACTGATGTATAGAACAGTCTTTTGGACTCTGTGGGAGAGGGAGAGGGTGGGATGATTTGGGAGAATGGCATTGAAATATGTATAATATCATATATGAAACGAGTCGCCAGTCCAGGTTCGATGCATGATACTGGATGCTTGGGGCTGATGCACTGGGATGACCCAGAGGGATGGTATGGGGACGGAGGAGGGAGGAGGGTTCAGGATGGGGAACACATGTATGCCTGTGGCGGATTCATTTCGATATATGGCAGAACCAATACAATATTGTAAAGTTAAAAAATAAAATTAAATTAAAAAAAAGAAAAAGAAAACAGTGGTGCTGATAAGAAGAACCCAGAGAGAAAACCCAGTATGTTCCTTATGGAATTACAAGGAGAAAGGGCCATCTGCCTGGTTTCCCAGGTTGTGTCTGTGCCACTGCACATGTCACAGGAAATGTGTGTGTGTGGCCAGGGCTTGAAAGCTTCCATCTTCAAGGGCTCAGTGATGTTCCTGTGCAGAGACCTAAAGTCATGTCACCTAGTCACTGTCAACTTTACTCAGCCAAGGAGAATCTCAAAGACACACTTGCTCCTGCATGTGGTCCAGCAGAGGCCATATGTTTGGACTGGGGAGGTGCTACCAACAGTGACAGGGAATGTCTTAAGAGTTCAAAACCCAGGAAATGCCAAGGAGATGGAGACCAACTTCCAGCATTTGGACAAGTATTAAGGACTTGAGAAAAGAAAAAGAAAAAGTCTGAATAAGTAGGTTTCTGTTTTCTGACCCAGCAAACCTAGCCTGCCTGCTGACTCAGACTTCAGCCAACTCCCCTGTGACGGAAGTTACGTTATGGGGCCACAAACCTCAGGTGGATTTACTGTTTCCAGATGGGTTGGTCCACTTGAGCCAAGTCAGAGCTTCTGTCCACATGCAGTTTTGGAAAATGATATAAGAGCAAAATGTTGGGTAAACACTGGCTCAACAAGAAAGGAATGTTTTGACTTTGCTATTTCAAGTCATTTAATTCTCATTTTCCATTTTCCCCTGATGCTATACAAATATGAATTTTCCATTTTACATTTTGGTTATTGGTAACTTTTTCAGTGGCTGGATTTCCAAATTGTCCAACATTCATGGAGATTTATGCCATATTTTAATCAGAATCACTTTGGAGCTTAGAAAGTTGGTAACATATTGTCATAAAAACAAAAAATTCAAACAATAAATAAATACCTTGGGTTCACACAAGTGTCATTCCTAAATGTGGATCTGACTTCTGTTTCTAGTGATAGCTGAGTAGAATGTAAATGCTTCAAATACATCTTATTTTTAGAAATGCTCTTTTTACTTCTGAATGTATCATAGGCGTGCTAATCACATTCTCTGACATGGAGTGAATTGCATTAAATAATTTCAAGTCCACCTGGGCAGTAGAATACTGTTTCTGGTTAAGGGGGTAAAACTTATTAGAGGTCATCCTTTCCAGAATAATCTGTTTAGTAGCAAGTGCAATTAAAACTGGATTCTTAATTATAATAATTTAAGAAATGGTTTACATAGAGAATTTATAACACAAGCAAAGAATCGCTGGACTTCTGGAGGTATTTCTACATGTATTCACAGTTCAGTTCAGTCACTCAGTCATGTCCGACTCTTTGAGACCCCATGAACCGCAGCATACCAGGCTTCCCTGTCCATCACCAACTCCCATAGTCCACCCAAACCCATGTCCATTGAGTCGGTGATGCCATCCAACCATCTCATCCTCTGTCGTCCCCTTCTCCTCCTGCCCTCAATCTTTCCCAGCATCAGGGTCTTTTCAAATGAGTCAGCTTTTTGCATCAGGTGGCCAAAGTATTGGAGTTTCAGCTTCAACATCAGTCCTACCAATGAACACCCAGGATTGATCTCCTTTAGGATGGACTGGTTGGGTCTCCTTGCAGTCCAAGAGTCTTCTCCAACACCACAGTTCAAAAGCATCAATTCTTCAGTGCTCAGCTTTCTTTATAGTCCAACTTTCACATCCATACATGACCACTGGAAAAATCATAGCCTTGACTAGACGGACCTTTGTTGACAAAGTAGTGTTTCTGCTTTTTAACATGCTATCTAGGTTGGTCATAACTTTCCTTCCAAGGAGTAAGCATCTTTTAATTTCATGACTGCAGTCACCATCTGCAGTAATTGTGGAGCCCAGAAAAATAAAGTCAGCCACTGTTTCCACTGTTTCCCCATCTATTTGCCATGAAGTGATGGGACCAGATGCCATGGTCTTCATTTTCTGAATGTTGAGTTTTAAGCCAACTTTTTCACTCTCCTCTTTCACTTTCATCAAGCAGGAACAGTTTTATCCCAAATTCAATTGACTTCTTGCTACCATCATCAATGAGGAGCCTGGATATGCTGAATGTATTTCTCTGAGCAGGAAACTCACTGGACCCTGAACAGTGTATAAAGACTCAGCTTCTCAGGAGCAGGATCAGCTGTGGTGTCCAGAAGATGAGCTGACGCCAGTATGGGCTCAAGAGGAAACGGCTTTGGAGCCTTGAGAAAGAAACCTTGAGGCCCTCAACCACAGGCACTGAGTCCTCTTCTTGGTAAACAGAGGTCAGGGCATCACTAGGACAGCCTCCCACAGCCTCTTCCTTCCTTCTGACTAAGGCAGCTTATGCCCCACAGTCCCTCCAGGAAAGGGCTGCCATGTCCCCCTGGAGCATCCACTGGTTTCCCTAGTATATTTCTTGTTGCTCAGCAGGCTGATCTCTGAGTGTCAGTTATGTCCAGATAGTTGATGTCTTTGATCAGCTCTCTGTGTCCTCATTGGCCCAGGAGGCAGGGCTGCTTGCACCACAGCTGAACTTACTGCACAGCCCTCTGCTTTTCTGGCCCCACTCAAATCTGGCAGATTCCATGTCACCTGGTCCATGAGCCAGACCAGCCCTCCTACGTGTGGACTATGTAGTGTCCAGAAGTCATAGAGGCTGTCAGACAATTCCTTCAAGAAAAAAAACACATATTCAACACCCTCAAAAGTGATATATATCCCAGTCCTATTTATGGGACACATGAGACCTCTCTTACCATTGGGGCAACTTTTCATGCAATTTGGTGTCAGCTGTTCATGTCCAGAAATATAATCTGGGCAGTATGTCCAACCAAGGGATGTACCACCACACAAAAACCAAAATATCACCAAGCAGCCCCAGAAAATTCCTAACTCATAGCAGGTGACTGCTTTGACACAATTTCTGAACTGGTGCTCCAGTTACAAGGGTTACACTGAAATTATCTATGCCTGTACCTACTGTTACCTGGTCCTTGTGTCAAAAGCACACCAAGGGGAAGTCAAGTCCACACACGTTGCATGTTTTGTTCAAAAGGCTTTCCTTATTTGCCTATCACCTTAAAGATTTTTTTAATTAATTAATTTATTTTAATTGGAGGCTAATTACTTTACAATTTTGTAGTGGTTTTTGCCATACATTGACATGAATTAGCCATGGGTGTACATATGTTCCCCATCCTGAACCCTCCTCCCATTACCCTCCCCATTCCACCCTCAGGGTCATCCCAGTGCACTAGCCCTGAGCAGCCTGTCTCATGCATCGAACCTGGACTGGCGATCTATTTCACATATGATAATATACATGTTTCAATGCTATTCTCTCAAATCATCCCACCCTCGCCTTCTCCCAGAGTCCAAAAGTCTGTTCTTTACATCTGTGTCTCTTTTACTGTCTCGCACATAGGGTCATCATTACCATCTTTCTAATATCCAAATACATGTATTGGTGTTTTTCTTTCTGGCTTACTTCACTCTGTATAACAGGCTCCAGTTTCATCCATCTCATTAGAACTGATTCAAATGCATTTTTTAAAATAGCTGAGTAATATTCCACTGTGTATATATACCACAGCTTTCTTATCCATTCATCAGCCGATGGACATCTAGGTTGCTTCCATGTCCTGGCTACTGTAAACAGTGCTGCAATGAACATTGGGGTACACATGTCTCTTTCAATTCTGGTTTCCTTGGTGTGTATGCCCAGCAGTGGGATTGCTGGGTCATATGGCAGTTTTTAGAACTGGACATGGAACAACAGACTGGTTCCAAATAGGAAAAGGAGTACGTCAAGGCTGTATATTGTCACCCTGCTTATTTAATTTATATGCAGAGTACATCATGACAAATGCTGGGCTGGAAGAAGCACAATCTGGAATCAAGATTGCCAGGAGAAGTATCAATAACCTCAGACATGCAGATGACACCACCCTTATGGCAGAAAGTGAAGAGGAACTCAAAAGCCTCTTGATGAAAGTGAAAGAGGAGAGTGAAAAAGTTGGCTTAAAGCTCAACGTTCAGAAAACTAAGATCATGGCATCTGGTCCCATCACTTCATGGCAAATAGATGGGGAAGCAGTGGAAAGAGTGTCAGACTTTATTTTTTTTCGGCTCCAAAATCACTGCAGATGGTGATTGCAGCCATGAAATTAAAAGACGCTTACTCCTTGGAAGGAAAGTTATGACCAAATCAGATAGCATATTAAAAATCAGAGACATTACTTTGCCAACAAAGGTTCATCTAGTCAAAGCTATGGTTTTTCCAATGGTCTTGTATGGATGTGAGAGTTGGACTGCGAAGAAGGCTGAGTGCTGAAGAATTGATGCTTTTGAACTGTGGTGCTGGAGAAGACTCTTGAGAGTCCCTTGGACTGCAAGGAGATCCAACCAGTCCATTCTAAAGGAGATCAGTCCTGGGTGTTCTTGGGAAGGAATGACGCTAAAGCTGAAACTCCAGTACTTTGGCCACCTCATGCTAAGAGTTGACTCATTGGAAAAGACTCTAATGCTGGGAGGGATTGGGGGCAGGAGGAGAAGGGGATGACAGAGGATGAGATGGCTGGATGGCATCACCGACTCGATGGACGTGAGTTTGGGTGAATGCTGGGAGTTGGTGATGGACAGGGAGGCCTGGCATGCTGCAATTCATGGTGTCACAAAGAGTCAGACACGACTGAGCAACTGAACTGAACTGAACTGATGGCAGTTCTATTTCCAGATTTTTAAGAAATCTCCACACTGTTCTCCACAGTGGCTGTACTAGTTTGCATTCCTACCAACAGTATAAGAGGGTTCCCTTTTCTCCACACCCTCTCCAGCATTTATTGTTTGTAGACTTTTTGATAGCAGCCATTCTGATTGGCATGAGATGGTACCTCATTGTGGTTTTGATTTGCATTTCTCTCAGAAGGCAATGGCAACCCACTCCAGTACTCTTGCCTGGAAAATCCCATGGATGGAGGAGCCTGGTAGGCTGCCATTCATGGGGTAGCTACAAGTCGGACATGACTGAGCAACTTCACTTTCACTTTTCACTTTCATGCATTGGAGAAGGCAATGGCAACCCACTCCAGTGTTCTTGCCTGGAGAATCCCAGGGACAGAGGAGCCTGGTGTGCTGCCGTCTGTGGGGTTGCACAGAGTCAGACACGACTGAGGCGACTTAGCAGCAGCAGCAGCAGATAATGAGTGATGTTGAGCATCTTTTCATGTGTTTGTTAGCCATCTGTATGTCTTTTTTGGAGAAATGTCTGTTTAGTTCTTTGGCCCATTTTTTGATTGGGTCGTTTATTTTTCTGGAATTGAGCTGCAGGAGCTGCTTGTATATTTTTGAGATTAGTCCTTTGTCAGTTGCTTCATTTGCTGTTATTTTGTCCCATTCTGAAGGCTGTGTTTTCACCTTGCTTATAGCTTCCTTCATTGTGCAAAAGCTTTAAGTTTAATTAGGTCTCATTTGTTTATTTTTGCTTTTATTTCCATTACTCTGGGAGGTGGGTCATAGAGGATCCTGCTGTGATTTATGTCAGAGAGTGTTTTGCCTATGTTTTCCTCTAGGAGTTTTATAGTTTCTGGTCTTACATTTAGATCTTTAATCCGTTTTGAGTTTATTTTTATGTATGGTGTCAGAAAGTGTTCTAGTTTCATTCTTTTACAAGTGGTTGACCAGTTTTCCCAGCACCACTTGTTAAAGAGATTGTCTTTTCTACATTGTATATTCTTGCCTTCTTTGTCAAAGATAAGGTGTCCATAGGTGTGTGGATTTATCTCTGGGCTTTCTATTTTGTTCCATTGATCTATATTTTTGTCTTTGTGCCAGTACCATACTGTCTTGATGACTGTAGCTTTGTAGTATAGTTTGAAGTCAGGCAGGTTGATTCCTCCCATTCCATTCTTCTTTCTCAAGGTGCTTTGGCTATTTGAGGTTTTTTGTATTTCCATACAAATTGTGATATTATTTGTTCTAGTTCTCTGAAAAGTACTGTTGGTAGCTTGATAGGGATTGCATTGAATCTATAGATTGCTTTGGGTAGTATACTCATTTTCACTATATTGATTCTTCCGATCCATGAACATGATATATTTCTCCATCTATTTGTGTCATCTTTGATTTCTTTCATAGTGTTTTATAGTTTTCTATACACAGGTCTTTTGTTTCTTTAGGTAGATTTATTCCTAAGTATTTTATTCTTTTCGTTGCAATGATGAATGGAATTGTTTCCTTAATTTCTCTTTCTGTTTTCTCATTGTGAGTGTATAGGAAAGCAAGGGATTTCTGTGTGTTAGTTTTATATCCTGAAACTTTACTATATTCATTAATTAGCTCTAGTAATTTTCTGGTGGAGTCTTTAGGGTTTTCTATGTAGAAGATCATGTAATCTGCAAACAGTGAGAGTTTCACTTCTTTTCCAATCTGGATTCCTTTTATTTCTTTTCTTCTCTGATTGCTGTGGCTAAAACTTCCAAAACTATGTTGAATGGTAGTGGTGAGAGTGGGCACCCTTGTCTTGTTCCTGACTTTAGGGGAAATGCTTTCAATTTTTCACCATTGAGGATAATGTTTGCTATGGGTTTATCATATATGGCTTTTATTATGTTTAGGTATGTTCCTTCTATGCCTGTTTTCTGGACGGTTTTTTCTCATAAATGGATGTTGAATTTTGTCAAAGGCTTTCTCTGCATCTATTGAGATAATCATTTGTTAATGTGGTGTATCATATTGATTGATTTGTGAACATTGAAGAATCCTTGCATTCCTGGGATAAAGCCCACTTGGTCATGATGTATGATCTTTTTAATAGTTGTTGGATTCTGTTTGATAGAATTTTGTTAAGGATTTTTTCATCTATGCTTATCAGTGATATTGACTTACAGTTTTCTTTTTTTTTGTGGCATCTTTGTCTGGTTTTGGTATTAGGGTGATGGTGGCCTCATAGAATGAGTTTGGAAGTTTACCTTCCTCTGCAACTTTCTGGAGGTGTTTGAGTAAGATGGGTGTTAGCTCTTCTCTAAATTTTTGGTAAAATTCAGCTGGGAAGCCATCTGGTCCTGGGCTTTTGTTTGTTTGAAGATTTCTGATTAGAGTTTCAATTGTGATTGGTCTGTTAAGATTTTCTATTTCTTCCTGATTCAGTTTTGGAAAGTTATACTTTTCTAAGAATTTGTCCATTTCTTCCAAGTTGTCCATTTTATTGGCATATAGTTGCTGATAGTAGTCTCTTATGATCCTTTGTAGTTCTGTGTTTTCTGTTGTGATTTTTCCATTTTCATTTCTAATTTTGTTGATTTGATTCTTCTCCCTTTTTTTCTTGATGAGTCTGGCTAATGGTTTGTCTATTTTATTTATCTTCTCAAAGAACCAGCTTTTATCTTCGTTGATTTTTGCTATGGTCTCCTTTGTTTCTTTTTCATTTATTTCTGCCATTACTTTTATGATTTCTTTCCTTCTACTAAAACTTGGTTCTTCATTTCTTCTTTTTCTAGTTGCTTAACTGTAGAGTTAGGTTATTTATTTGGTTTTTCTCTTGTTTCTTGAGATAAGCTTGTATTGCTATGAACCTTCCCCTTAGCACTGCTTTTACTGAATCCCATAGGTTTTGGGTTGTTGTGTGTTCATTTTCATTCATTTCTATGCATATTTTGATTTCTTTTGTGATTTCTTCTGTGATTTGTTTGTTATTCAGAAGCGTGTTGTTTAGCCCCCATATGTTTGTATTTTTCATAGTTTTTTTTTTTTTTCCCCTGTAGTTGACATCTAATCTTACTGCATTGTGATCAGAAAAGATACCTGGAATGATTTCAATTTCTTTGAATTTACCAAGGCTAGATTTATGGCCCAGGGTGTGATCTATTCTGAAGAAGTTTCCATGTACACTTGAGAATAAGGTGAAATTCATTGTTTGGGGGTTAGATGTCCTATAGATAGCAATTAGGTCTAAATGGTCCATTGTATCATTTAAAGTTTGTGTTTCCTTGCTAATTTTCTGTTTAGTTGATCTATCCATAGATGTGAGTGGGGTATTAAAGTCTCCCACTACTATTGTGTTACTGTTAATTTCCCCTTTCATACTTGTTAGCATTTGCCTTACATATTGCAGTGCTCCTATGTTGGGGGCTTATATATTTATAATTGTTATATCTTCTTCTTGGATTGATCCTTTGATCATTATGTAGTGTCCTTCTTTGTCTCTTTTCATAGCCTTTATTTTCAAAGTCTATTTTATCTGAATGAGTATTACTATTCCTGCTTTCTTTTGGTCTCCATTTATGTGAAATATCTTTTTCCAGCCCTTCACTTTTAGTCTGTAGGTGTCCCTTGGTTTGAGATGAGTCTCTTGTAGACAGCATATATAGGGGTCTTGTTTTTGTATCCATTCTGCCAGTCTTTGTCTTTTGGTTGGGTCATTCAACCCATTTACATTTAAGGTAATTACTGATAAGTATGATCCCGTTGCCGTTTACTTTGTTGTTTTGGGTTCGAGTTTATAAACCTTTTCTATGTTTCCTATCCAGAAAAGATCCTTTAGCATTTGTTGAAGAGTTGGTTTGGTGGTGCTGAATTCTCTCAGCTTTTGCCTGTCTGTAAGTTTTGATTTCTCCTTCATATTTGAATGAGATCCTTGCTGAGTACAGTAATCTGGGTTGTAGGTTTTTCTCTTTCATCACTTTAAGTATGTCCTGCCATTCTCTTCTGGCCTGAAGAGTTTCTATTGAAAGATCAGCTGTTATCCTTATGGGAATCCCCTTGTGTGTTATTTGTTGCTTTTCCTTTGCTCCTTTTAATATTTGCTCTTTGTGTTTGATCTTTGTTAATTTGATTAATATGTGTCTTGGGGTGTTTCACCTTGGGTTTATCCTGTTTGGGACTCTCTGGGTTTCTTGAACTTGGGTGGCTATTTCCTTCCCCATTTTAGGTAAGTTTTCAACTATTATCTCCTCAAGTATTTTCTCACAGCCTTTCTTATTGTCTTCTTCTGGCACTCCTATGATTTGAATGTTGGGGCTTTTGACATTGTCCCAGAGGTCCCTGAGGTTGTCCTCATTTCTTCTAATTATTTTTTTCCCCTCTCTGCTTCACTTATTTATATCATTCTATTTTCCACCTCACTTATCCTATCTTCTGCCTCAGTTATGCTACTGTTGTTTCCCTCCAGAGTGTTTTTTATCTCAGTTATTGCATTATGCATTATTGATTGACTCTTTTTTATTTCTTCTAGGTCCTTGTTAAACATTTCTTGCATCTTCTCAATCCTTGTCTTCAGACTATTTATCCATAACTCCATTTTGTTTTCAAGATTTTGGATCACTTTTACTATCATTATTATGAATTCTTTTTCAGGTAGACTCCTTATCTCTTCCTCTTTTGTTTGGTTTGGTGGGCATTTATCATGTTCCTTTACCTGCTGAATATTTTTCTGCCTTTTCATCTTGTTTAGATTGCTGTGTTGGGGATGGCCTTTCTGTATGCTGGAAGTTTGTGGTTCCTCATCATTTTGGAGGTTCCTCCCTGTGGATGGAGTTGGACGAGTGGCTTGTCAAGGGTTCCTGGTTAGGGAAGCCTGCATTGGTGTTCTACTGGGTGGAGCTGGATCTCCTCTCTCTAGAGTGCAATGAAGTTCAGTAGTGAGTTTTGAGGTGTCTATGGGTTTGGTGTGACTTTTGGCCGCCTATATTTTAATGCACAGAGTTATGTTCCTGTGTTGTTGGAGAATTAGGTTGATATGTTTTGCTCTGAAACTTGTTGGCTCTTGGGTGGAGCTTGGTTTCAGTGTAGGTATGGAGACTTTTGGATGAGCTCTTATTGCTTAATGTTCCCTGGAGTCAGGAGTTCTCTGGTGTTCTCAAGTTTGGGATTTAAGCCTCCTGCCTCTGGCTTTCAGTCTTATTCTTACAGTAGCCTCAAAATTTCTCCATCCATACAGCACCAATGATAAAACATCTAGGTTAATGGTGAAAAATTCTCCAAAGTGGGGGACACCCAGAGAGGTTCACTGAATTACATGGAGAAGAGAAGAGGGGGGAGGGAAATAGAGGTGACCAGCAGAATAGGGAGAATCAAAAGGGGAGAGAGCAGTCTAGCCAGTAATCAATTCCCTATGTGCTCTCCACAGTCTGGAACACTCAGAGAGGTTCACAGAGTTCCATAGAGAAGAGAAGAGGGAGGAAGGAGATAGAGTTGACTAAGAGAAGAAGAGGGGGAGTCAAAAGGAGAAAGACAGATCTAGCCAGTAATCAGTTCCCTAAGTGTTCTCCACAGGCTGGAACACCCAGAGAGATTCACACAGTTAAGTAGAGAAGGGAAGGGGGAGGGAGGAGATAGAGGTGACCTGGGAGAGAAAAAGGAGAGTCAAAAGGGGGAGAGCACAATCAAGCCAGTAATCACACTCCTAAGTAAAAATGGGTATTGAAGATTGGATTCTTAAAGGTACAAAATTGATAACAAAAACCAAAAAGCAGAGATTAAAAATCTCTGTTAGACTCTCAAAAATACAATATTAAAGAAATGAAACAAAATCACAAAAATTATAAAATATATATATATATATGAAATTTGCTTTAAAAATAGGGTCTTTCTCTTTTGCAAGGTAATAGTAGGTTATAAAAATGAAAATTAAAGGAGTAGTAGAGAACTTAAACATTTTTTAAATTTAAAAAATTTTAAATGATAATAGCAAAATATATCTAGGAATTTCTCTGAAGCTGTTGAGGGCAGTGTGGGGTCAGTTCAGTTTCAGATAGTTCCTTGTTCCAGCTTATACTTCTTCTCAAGGTCTATCGGCCCCTTCCAATGTAGTCAGTGCTAACTACAGGGTTTTAATCTGTTGCACCTGTCACTTCCAAAACGGTTCACTCTTCTTTGTTTATTTTGGCTTCCTCTGTTTGCAAGTCTCTTCAGTGTCTAATTTCTAACCTGACACAAGGGGGCGAAGGTGGTCACTTATTTAGGTTGACTTGTTTAGTTGTGCTGTGGGTAGGGAGGAACACCACAAACAAATATCACTGGTGTGTGTGGAGAGTGCTCACAGTGTCTGGGCCACACTGGGTTTGCCCCCACTCACGGTGTGTGTGCTTTCCCAGTCTACACTGCTCAGGCTCCAGGTTGCTCTGCAGAGGAACTGTCTAAAGCGGGCCCTGGGTTGCATGCACTTCCCAGGTCTAAGCCACTCAGGTTCAGGTTCTCGGGTACTCCACAAAGGCACAGACTTGGTTTGCCTGCGTTTTGTGCCCTTCCCAGGTCCGAGCAGCTCAGGCAACCAGGTGCTTGGCGAGTGTGCTCTCCCAGCTGAGTGGTGCATCTTATCACCTCCCCAGTCCCAGACCCTCGGTTTCTTGGGTGTGCAGCAAGAGTGCCATATCAGGTGTGCCATGTGTCTCCTCTGGGGGGCTGATCTCTGACTGCAACCCTCCTGGTGGATGTCAACCGTCCAGGATCTCAGGAAGACTTGGTTAGTAACTGAGAGCCTGCTCACAGTTTGGTGGAGGATGCCGTCTCTGGGGCCGAGATTGCCCCTTGCCTTCCGGCTCTGGCTGCTGCCTGCCTGCCTCCCTGCCTCCAGCTGGGGGATGGGCCAGTCCGCAGCCGGGTAGCTCTCCTCTGGTATTTGCTCAGTCCTTTGTTCTGCTAGCGGGCCCGGCAGTGCCTTAGGTTAGAGCTTTCTGCGGGAAAGTTCTCTCTCTCTCTCTCTTTTTTTCTCATTGGCTATCCCACAGTTTGGATTGCTATCTCACATTAGCTTCCTCAGATTGTCCTCAGGGCATTCAGGCCCAGTCCTTACCCTAAGCATGCAGCTCGCGCCTCCCTGTTCAGCCCCTGCTCGCTGATGGCGGATGTGAGCATCTGGGCTACTTCTCTTCTGGGAATTGCGGTTAGGTGTGTAATTTGTGGGTTTTGTTTTTTTTTCCTCCCAGTTATGTTGCACTCTGAGATTCCAAAACTCCCCACAGACCCGCTGGTGAGAGGGTTTCCTGGTGTTTAGAAACTTCTCCTCCTTCATGACTCCCTCCCCCGAACGGGTCTCCATCCCTAACTCTTTTGTCTCTCTTTTTATTTTTATATTTTATCCTACTTCCTTTCGAAGAGAATGGGCTGCTTTTCTAGGTGCCTGGTATCCTCTGCCAGCATTCAGAAGTTGTTGTGTAGAATTTGCTCAGCATTCAAATGATATTTTGATGAATTTGTGGGGGAGTAGGTGATCTCCCCATCCTATTCCTCTGCCATCTTAGGACCGCCCCCCCCCCACCTTAAAGATTTTGATGCTGAGAGGCTGGAAATTCATATCATGACTCCTCTCTCCTCCTCTTATTCTCTCTCTAAATATCTCTCTCTCTCTCTTTTTTTTTTTTATCTCTGCAAGTCTTTAACACAGATATATTTTCTCACATGTTTCTCATTATCTCTTCTTTTTTTTTTTATATATGTTCTGAGTTTAGTGAACTCCCAACACTAGAAGTGTGGTCACCAACACCACAAGTTTAGCTTGTGCATGCATGCTCAGTCACTTTAGTACTGTCAGACTGTTTTTGACACTATGGACTGTAACCTGCCAGGCTTCCCTGTTCATGGGATTCTCTAGGCACAAATACTGGAATGGGTTGCCATGCTGTCCTCCAGGGGGTCTTTCCAGCCCAGGGATTGAACCTGAGTCTCCTGCATTGCAGGCAGTATGTTTATCAACTGAGCCACCAGGGAAGCCCAGAAATTTAGTTTATACCAAGACAAATGATTGTACGCAATCTTGAAACATTATTGTATGTTTCAAACAAAAAGGTGTTGTATGCTTAAGGTTATTGTGACAAGCATTTATTTGCTATATTGTTATAAGAGAATTAAAGATTTCTCCTCTTTGTTGTTGCTCAGTCACTCAGTTATGTCCGACTCTTTGCCTCCCCACAGACTGCAGCATGCCAGTCTTCCCTGTCCTTCACCATCTCCCAGAATTTGCTCAAACTCATGTCCATTGGGTTGATGATCCCATCCAACCATCTCATCCTCTGCAGTTCCCTTCTCCTCCTGCCTTCAATCTTTCTCAGTATTAGGGTTTTTTCTAATGAGTCAGCTCTTTGCATCAGGTGGCCAAAGTATTGGAATTTCAGCTTCAGTATCAGTCCTTCCAATGAATATTCAGGATTGATTTCCTTTAAGATTGACTGGTTTGATCTCCTTGCAGTCCAAGGAACTCTCAAGAGTCTTCTCCAACACCACAGTTCAAAAGCATCAATTCTTCATTGCTTGGCCTTCTTCATGGTCCAACTCTCACATTCATACATGACTACTGGAAAACCATAGCCTTGACTAGATGGACCTTTGTCAGCAAAGTAATGTCTCTGCTTTTTATGTTGTCTAGGTTTGTCATAGGGAGAAGGCAATGGCACCCCACTCCAGTACTTCTGCCTGGAAAATCCCATGGATGGAGGAGCCTGGTAGGCTGCCATTCATGGGGTAGCTACAAGTCGGACATGACTGAGCAACTTCACTTTCACTTTTCACTTTCATGCATTGGAGAAGGAAATGGCAACCCACTCCAGTATTCTTGCCTGGAGAATCCCAGGGATGGGGGAGCCTGGTGGGCTGCCATCTATGGGGTCGCACAGAGTCAGACACGACCGAAGTGACTTAGCAGCAGCAGCAACAGCAGCATGTTTGTCATAACTTTTCTTCCAAGGATCAAGCATCTTAATTTCATGGCTGAAGTCACCATCTGCACTGATTTTGGAGCCCAAGAAAATACGTTTTTCACTGTTTCCATTGTTTCCCCATCTGTTTGCCATGAAGTGATGAGGCCAGATGCCATTATCTTAGTTTTCTGAATGTTGAGCTTTAAGCCAGATTTTTCACTCTCCTCTTTCACCTTCATCAAGAAGCTCTTTAGTTCCTCTTCGTTATGTGCCATAAGGGTGGTGTCATCTGCATATATAAGGTTATTTGTATTTCTCTTTATATTTATAAAATAATAATATTATTTTGACACAATTATGTGAAATAATAGATTTCTATACATTCTAATAACTGGTTTTATATTTCACATAGGCTGTGAGGATTCCAGGATAGAGAGGCAATCTTGGGTTCAAGATGTTTCTGACTGACTGGGAAAATGGTATGTAATGTGAGTAACATCTGTACAAGGAAGTTGCTAGCAATTTATCAAGGTCTATAGTTTTTTCTTAAACTTATAATATCTTCTTATCTCTTCCAGGGAGCTCAGATATTATCTATTTTTAATGTATGTATTTATTTTTAATGTCTGATTCTTATTATCTGCTTGGTCTAATCACTGTTTTACAGAAGCCAACCTGAAAATTTCTGGATGCACTGAAAAATGGGTTCAGCTGATGTGTCAGAGAGTGTTTGGACTTCAGGTCATCCCTGGATTCTGCTCAAAAGTGACTGAGATGCGAAGTTCACTCCTATGAGCCCAGTGCTTCCTTAAGGCAGAAAATCACCATTCTCACTTACTCATGAAGGCAGTGTATTTCTCTTTTATAAGATAAGGAAAGGCAAAAAATACTTTATCCATCCCTTATGTTTTTCCTGTTCTGAACCTTTCATCTGAGTTAATGGGAGATGAAAAGAAATGGTTACAGAGAATTTAGTTGATTTTAGATATCAGTTTAAGTCATTCAATTTGATGTTTTTTTCATAGTGCATTGACTATTCCTTTCATATAATTATAAGAACTTTTAAATTCCTGAAATCATGGACTATGTAAGAAAAAGCATTAAATTTGAGAATTCTGTTCATAGTTTCCATTTTTTTTTTCAGATACACCTCCTTACCGAGATGAAAAATTGGAGAAAATTATTTCCTTTGCAATCCTGGTATACCATACAAATTCTCATTCAAAGGCAGCAGCATCAACTAGAACTTAAGGGACTAGAATCTGGATTTGTTCCCAGATTCTTCCCATGTTCTCCACTCCCTATTTCTCAGTGAACTAGACATTCTTATAGGGCCAAAGCAGGAAAAACTTCCCATGTGTTCAGTGGAAATATTATTAAACCTTCAGAGGAGCTGTGCCTGTTTAGGAAAACATTTTTTGAGTACAAGAGTGAGTGTTGAGTGAAGATCCTGAAGGAGTTGAAGATCTTAGAGGGCATAGAAAGCCTGGGCAAGCACTGCAGTGAATTTATTGTCTTACTTTGTCCAGTTCATCTATGGGTGAGCGGGATACAGCACATAGCTTACATATCAACACAGAAGACCTTTATTTCACTACGCTCAAGCTGACCCCTCCCACCCTCGTCTTGGTTCTGTCCACACTGCTGCCCCCACATGGAAATTATGCATGTTGTTCCCCAAGGAGGACCTTCCCTTGCAAGTCTGAGATAAAGGCTCAGCTCTGGTCTTGCTCTGACTTATCAGGACTCCTCAGTTCACACTTCTGAACATGAAGTTCCCTGCTCAACTCCTGGGGCTCCTCCTGCTCTGGGTCCCAGGTAAGGATGGAGGGGCATGAGAAGGAGGATGGGAGTGAGCTCTAGGGCAGCACTGCTCTCCGTGTGTGTTCTCTGCATATTAGATGTGTGTGACTTGTCCTGCAGATGGGCATGGGATGCTTAGATCTGTTAGAGTGAGGAAGGTTCCAGAAGGAAGAAAGTCCTGTGTTCTGGTCAAGTTGGTGACAGGGAGGTGGGGATGGCGTGGGTGATGTTTAGTGGTCTCTTTAAACTTTACAGATGTCAGATTAACTATTGTTATTGTACAATTTTGCTGTATGACTCAAAATCACAGAAAATGAGAGTAAAACAAAGTAGTACTAACATTTCAGCTAAAATAAATAAGAAAATGGAAATAATGAAAATGGTTGCTTTCTTAAACAGTTGCTTTGTAACTTTCTAATTCTCTGTTTCTTTTAGGATCCAGTGGGGATGTAGTGCTGACCCAGACTCCACTCTCCCTGTCTGTCATCCCTGGAGAGATGGCCTCCATCTCCTGCAAGTCAAGTCAGAGCCTCCTGCATAGTGATGGAAAAACCTATTTGAACTGGTTTCAACATAAACCAGGCCAGTTTCCACAGTGACTTATCTATCAGGTTTCCAACTGTGACACTGGGGTCTCAGACAGGTTCACTGGCAGTGGGTCAGGGACAGATTTCACACTTAGAATCAGCAGAGTGCAGACTGAGGATGCTGGCATCTATTACTGTTTTCAGCATACATATGATCCTCCCACAGTGATACAGCCCTGAACACAAACCTCCTTCCCTGGGTGGCTCAGCTGGTCAAAGTACAGCTTTTCTGGGGAACTGACAGCAGATGCTCTGAGTCTGTGTAAGAAGAAGACGGTGGAGATCTCAGAGGAATAGTTTGCAGTGAGGGCTCTGGACCATGAGTGTCTTGTCTACATCTCAGGCATCACGTGTTTGGGAGGATTAAGGGGTGCTCTGAATACATGTCTATTGTTACCTATGACTTTCTTCACAAAATAAGTTCCTTGATCCAATGGCCTCTCTTATGGGCAAACCACAGGTTCTGTGAATCTGTAGACCGTAATACTGGCTGAGGCTAGAAGGGCAGGGAAGGGTAAACTCTACACAGATTACAGCTAATCCCAGGAATGATGCATCACAACTCCTCAAGGAGGAAGTGATACGGAAACAAAGTACCACCATGTGGCTGCTGGTGTTGATCCCTAAAGCTGAGAACATTGATAGGTGACAGTTTTGGATCTGTACTGATAGGGGTGGCAGACACAATGGATATGGTGGGGGCGGGGCATGTGGAGGTGGTGTACATAGTGGATGTGGGCTCCTGTTGTTGGATGTTTGCACAGCCTCCATCCATGTCACCTGGACCTCTGTGTTCATGGACATGAAGAGCAAATACTGTGATAGTTATGTCCTGTTCTGGGGCCAGTGACTGAGCTGCCTGAGATGTAAGAACTCATCTGCTCAGAGATGTAAAAACCTTTCAGTGCTTGGTTATTAGGTGTCTGGTCTGTGGTCGCTGCTCTGTAGAACGTTGATTAAATGAGTTGCAATTACATCATGCCCACTTCCTTGGGTTTATCTACATTCCTTTTCCCCAGACTGCTGATCTCTGATCTGCCAATCTTCTCTTTGATTAACCAGCTACCCTGAAATTGCTGTAAACTCTTATCTTGGGCCACTTCTCTGTCCAGTTTAAGATGATGTCTATGTGCACTGTTGAAATACCTGCTAGCTTAACATCTTGTTTCACACCTGCCATTAATTGGGCTGTAGCTTGGAAATTATACATCTTTGTTCAAACCAACACATGATGTCAACTTAGCCTTGGAGAAAGCCTGGATACTTTTCACTTTGTTTTCCCGTGTGGAATTAGCTGATTCACCACTCCCATAAAGCCCAAATATAAGGTGATAGGGGAACCTGAGATACCTGTCCATTAAGATGAAGTGCGCCTGTTGAATTTGCTTAGATCCAATCCTATAAGAACCACCTCCAGCCTAAGATAGATTGCCACTGAGACCCATCCATACTGAGACTCTGTTGGATCTGAAATTCAAAGGTTTTAACAGGCAGCTCAATCACATAGCTACTTATTGTTTTATAGACTAGTGTATAGAGGTCTCTGACATTCTGGGATCTGATTTTTTATCAATGCTAGTTTTTCTGTTTGTTTTTGATCACAGTATGGTTTTTTACTAGAACCCTAGAAATCTATGATGTGACTATATACCAGCAATTTTCAGACTGTGCACACAGCATCGTTGTCTAACACAGATGCAGCCTCACCACGTGATGTGGTCCAAATGGTGGAGCCAATCACAGTGCTGCCTGAGCCTGATGCAGAGTCCTTTCCTGCCCTGCACCCACGTGATGGAGCAGCACTCGCAGCAGCAGATGGATGGGATGGAGTGATGTACTCATTGAGGTCATGTGTTGTCTCAACACTCCACAGAAGCATCAAAAATACTGTATTTCACTGTTAGTGGCCCTAGGAACAAGATATAGCTTGTTGGTATCTAAAAGGATAAGCCAGCATGCCTTAGACATGTGGATCCCCAACATAGTAATGTGGCAGGCTCATGAATTTTGGAGACTTACATTTCACCTTGTGGAAGACATATATTTTTGCAAGTCAACCTGAGTCTTAGCAATTTCTTGCTGGTCAGGTCTACTTAGTGTATTGTTCAATAAGGCTTGTGTAGTGGAATTCAGTGTAGAATGTTCAGATCATCAAGGTTTCCTCAGCCTACACTGTGACAGAGACAAAGACAGTTAACAACACAATGAGACAGTACTGGAGATATGATCAATTTCAGGTGCATCGTAGGTGAATACAGACTATACCAGGGATGTCTTAGATCCTATGTCTTCACTCTGCTGCTTTGCCAATGTATGCAATCAAGTAAGGACAGAACTCTTTCAAGGTATTATGTCACAAACTGCCACTAGATGGCAGACAAACACCACAATAAACACATGTCCTTGGCTAGATGTAGGAAATACTAAGAAAGTTAACAATGATACTGTCCCATTTTCAACATGAAGCCCTCAATGCTTGAACGGATTCAGATGTGACCTGGGGAAGAGCTGCAGCTATGCTGAGTGGTGCAGAAACCCTCCGTGTGTCCTGCGCACTGTGGCTATAAGGGTGACGTTGGCCCCGCCCCGTTGAGATGGTTGTGTCCTCAGAGCCCATCTCTACCTTCTAAGCAGGATCAATCTCAGGAGACCATATTTCCAGAGCTGCTGATGCTGACCTTGTTGGCTAAAGATTTGAAACTGGACTTCATGGACATCCTCAGGTACAATTTAATCACAACCCACTTGTAAAGATAACTTTGGAATCTGTCCTTCCCATCTAATTTCAATCCACAGTGAAGCTAAAAATGTGGCAGAAACTCTGGTCACAGCCATAGCGGCCTCCCCCTTCTGCTCAATCCCCACTTCTGCCCTGCTGTGCATGGAGCCTGCATGTGCATGGTACATGAGTAAATGTGTGAAGCCTTCCTAAGGCCTAAGCTCTGGACTTTTCTGATCATTTGAACTTAAAATTTTTAAGTTTTGATTCTTTGAACTTGAATCAATATAAATGGGTAGAAAGTTGAAAATAACACATTTCACCCCAAAAACCATCAAATCACAGGAAATATTAAGGAATCGTTGTTTAAAATAAATCAGGTTTTAAAACTGGATAAACATAACAATTGTAGGCCTCAGATTGTCTAACTCAGCACAATTCTGACATGAAAGTTCATAATTTCATAAAATTTTCCAAAAGTTTAAATTGAAATAATTAAAACCCCTTAACCTGAAGCATAAATTAAATCTGTAAATAATCTTTGTGATGAAACTTTGAATATTATTTTGTTCAGGAATGGGAGAAGAAGAAAAAAAGGATGAGAGAACGTACACACACTCAACCCTCACATTCACACACTCAAACATAGTCTCTCAAGCATTATCTAACAAATAGAATACTGGCGAATTTGGTAACAGAAATGGTCTACATGCTGTATTAACATACATTTCAAAATCCCTTCCATATTCTACACTATAAGATTTTCATCATCTGTAGAGACCGAGTAGTGCTTTCATGGGAATTTTAGAGAACAATTCCTAGGGAATAAAAGGTACTAAACTCTACCAAGTAACACTTTTCTGATCTAACAGTGGTCTATGTAACAACTGATCTCCGAGTCCTCAAGGACATAGAAAACACAAAAACCACTGTGAGCAGACTGGCTTCCCGCTGTGTGTTGTAGACACAGCTTCTCTGTCTTTGCAGCCACAACAGGAGGGTTTGGGGACTCCCTCGTCTCGTAACACTGATGGCAGAGGTGGTTTCATCTTCATCCACCATTTCCTCCTGCCTGTCCTCTCTGCAGCTCACAGCAACTCCAGAGGATGTGGCCTCGGTCTTCATCCTACTTTGGAGAGCGCTGATCTTCCTGGATTTGGACTGATCCTGGCTTTTGAGTTCATCCTGGTCAAACTCCAACCCCAGGGACATTCTTTCTAACTGGAGAAAGAATTGGTAACTGTTGGTGAGATGACCAGGACTGGCGTCCCTGGATATATGAATGGCTTCCTCAGCTCCTTCCAGCTCAACACCCTGCTCTGATCCAGCAGTGGCTCCACCCCCAGGATGGACACCCACCACTTTTGCTGCAACATCCCATCCTGGGCTCCCATCAGGCCTGTGTCCATGCCCTGCCCACACTGTGTGGCTCCAGTCTCGTGTGCAAGGCTTCCATCTTCACCTTCCCAAGGTTGTCTTCCTCCCACTTCTTGAGCCCCATCACCCTGTACCTGCCCTGAGAGCTGCCAGCTCTTAGGACGTGGGGGTGGGGGAAACACGCAGAGCTGGAAACAAATGGATTCAGAGACATAAAATCAATCATTGGCCGGGAGAGGACCATAGGTCCTCCACCTATGGGATTCTCCAGTCAAGAATACTGGAGTGGGTTGCCATTTCCTTCTCTAAGGATCTTCCCAACCCAGGGATTGAACCCAGGTCTCCCACATTGCAGGCAGAAGTTTTAACCTCTGAACCACCAGGGAAGCCCCCTTGAAGGCAGTAGCTTGGGTTAAAGGGAAAGAAAGACATGAACAGTCCTTCAAGGAGGTTAGGCCACACAGAGCATGGATGTGTATAAAGGTGTTCAGAGTTAGAACATAGCTGAAAATTGTCAGGTATGGAGGGACTAAGTCCCTGCCTTGGTGGCCTTGGAGGACATGTTGGGACAGAGCAGTCAGTATGGAGGTCACAGTGCTCAGCTGGGATAACAGGAAGCAATGGAGATGCTTGGAATCTGGGCGCTTACTAACCAATTGTGACACACACATTTTACTGCTCTTCTACCTCACTGCCTCTCTGACTGGTGGTGATGACAATTTCTCCCACCAAGAATATCAGGGAATCCAGCAAGAGGAAGCCTCTGTGGCTCCAATAATATCCACTGGTATCAAATAAAAGGAGCCTGTTTAATTCCTTTGAGTGTCGTACCTGATCCAGACCCTGTCTTAGAAGGAGAGAGACCAAGAAAGCATGTCATGGATCCTGAAGAAATCAAAAGAAACCTGTACTCACTGGACAATGGACTGACTGTGTCCTGTGACCCCCAGGGGGAAGTAATTCTCTGAGGCAAGTGTGTGCTGCCTGTGGGACCCAGACCCGGGCACTCCCAGCCCCTAAGCTGTTACTGAGCTCAGCCAGCCCTGCAGCCTCGTCCAGCCCTGCCACTCCCTGCTGATTTACATGTTTTCAGAGCACAGCCCACTGCCCTGGACACTTCCTCATAGTCTGGTCACAGCCTGGGCAGGAGTCCGTGTCCTGATCAGAATGCACAGTGAACATGAGGGCCCCCAGGCAGCTCCTCGGTCTCCTGCTGCTCTGGCTCCCAGGAAAGGAGGGAGAACACTGGGGGTTTGTTCAGTCCAGTGTGGTCAGTACTGCCTGGCCCTTCAGGGAAGTCCTCTTATAACTTGATTAATCCTGTGGAGATATGTTTTTGTGTTTCCAATCTCATCTGCCAGGTGTGACCTCCAGATGATTCAGTCTCTATCTTCCCTGTCTGCATCTCTAGGAGACAGAGTCTCCATCACTTGTCGGGCCAGTCAAAGCGTTAGAAATAATTTACAGTGGTAACAAGAGAAACCAGGGAAAGCTCCTAAGTTCCTCATCTATGACAGAACCAGTGTGTACACAGGGGTCCCATCCCATTTCAGTGGCAGTGGATCTGGGACAGATTATACCTTCACCACCAGCAGCCTGGAGGCTGATGATTTTGCAACTTATTACTGTAAACAGGATAACAGTAGACCTCCCACAGTATTACACACCCAAACATAAACCAACCAGGAGAGCAGATGGGTGAGGCTGGGCTGCCCTAGCTCCTCTAGGTACCTTCATCTGCTCAGAGCATTTCTCAAATGCAGCCACATATGCAAGCTACTGATTTATGAAAAATAGTCCTATATAATCTATATGCAGATGCATATGTACCTATTTGCTATATTGATGTTTGGCACATATTATATATCATGAATTCAAGTCCAACAGTGGGTCTGTGACTCCCTTGGACACACATACAGGCATTATAAGCATTTACACAGAATAGACATGTAACTTAAATAAACTGACAGGAATCTGATTATATTCCATCCTAACATTAGTGTGTAGGACTAAATATAGTACTTGCTCCATCTAGGGGAATTTTCTTTTTATTCCTTGTATCTAAAACTCCCATCAAATTAATATGTTGTCTTTAAAATATTTCTAAGTCTGTAGGAATCCAGAGGGAATGAGTGGAAACAAGTTTTCTAATGTTAAAAGTTAAATATTTGCATCCTGTGAAATTCACATTCATGGTGTGTTGACAATGATCCCTTGAATTCCAAGTAGATTTTTGTTTCATTTGAGGCACAATCTTATTGATAACTTCATCAAACAGGTCATAGAATTTGTGATTTATGGAGATAATGACAAGTAAGAAACCTACTCATAAAGAAACACAATAGAACCAAAGATGTTTCCTCTTTTATTTATACACTTGATCTTAGCCAAAAGGCCAAGAGGCGATTCCTCTTTATATTTATAATATAATAAAATATTTGGTGCTATTACCTGGAATAATAGATTTCTAAACATTCTAATAAACAGCTTCAGACTTCACATAAGGCTGTAAGGATTCCAGAATAGACAGCCAATCTATGGGGGGAAAGTATTCGTAATTGACTAGGATAAGTATTCCTAGTGAGAGCATTTATTTTTTATTCATGTATTTATTTTTAATATCTGACTCTTATTCTCTGATTGATCAGGCCTTGCTCTAGAAGGATAAATATGCAAATTTCTGGAAGCACTGAAAGATGGGACAGCTAGTACTTCAAAGTGCATTTGGACTTTGGGGATCCCTGGCTTCTGGCCAAAAGTAACTAAGTACATGAGTTCACTCCTGTGAGGCCAATGCTTCCTTAAGGCAGAAAATCACTGTTCTCACTTACCTATGCAGCCGTGTATTTTTATTGTAAGATAAGGAAGGGCCACTAAATACTTCATTCATCTCTTGTGTCTTTTCTATTCTGAATTTTCCATTTGTGTTAACCAGAGAGGAAAAGAAGTAGTTACTGAGAATTTAGTTGGTTCAGATATCAGTATATGTGATTTAATTTGATGTTTTC
Organism: Bos grunniens; assembly: GCF_055505025.1. Classification (NCBI taxonomy): domain Eukaryota; kingdom Metazoa; phylum Chordata; class Mammalia; order Artiodactyla; family Bovidae; genus Bos; species Bos grunniens. Next base: position 60,606,878 of record NC_141175.1, on the reverse strand, counting down.
TTTTCCAGAGTGTCTTGAATATCTTTTTCAAAATTATAGGAATCACTTTTGACTTTAAGTGTGAAGTGTTAGTTGCTCAGTGGTGTCTGACTCTGTGCGACCCCATGGACTGAAAGCCCACGAGGTTCCTCTGCCCATGTAATTCACCAGGCAAGAATACTGGAGTGGGTTCCATTTCCTTCTCCAGCAGAAGACGTAGGCTTAGGGATCAAACCCACATCTCCTACATCTCCACATTGGCAAGCGGTTTCTTTACTACTAGTGCCACCTGAAAGCCTCTTTTCCTTGGTTTATTGATCCTTACTGAAGGGAAATAAGAGTAACTATGCTAAAGCATAGTTAAAGAATAGCAAGAAGAGATAAGAAAGCCTTCCTCAGCAATCAATGCAAAGAAATAGAGGAAAACAACAGAATGGGAAAGACTAGAGATCTCTTCAAGAAAATTAGAGATACCAAGGGAACATTTCATGCAAAGGTGGGCTCAATAAAGGACAGAAATGGTATGGACCTAACAGAAGCAGAAGATATTAAGAAGACATCTGGCAAGAATACACAGAAGAACTGTACAAAAAAGATCTTCACGACCCAGATAATCACGATGGTGTGATCACTGACCTAGAGCCAGACATCCTGGAATGTGAAGTCAAGTGGGCCTTAGAAAGCATCACTACGAACAAAGCTAGTGGAGGTGATGGAATTCCAGTTGAGCTATTCCAAATCCCGAAAGATGATGCTGTGAAAGTGCTGCACTCAATATGCCAGCAAATTTGGAAAACTCAGCAGTGGCCACAGGACTAGAAAAGGTCAGTTTTCATTCCAATCCCAAAGAAAGGCAATGCCAAAGAGTGCTCAAACTACCACACAATTGCACTCATCTCACACGATAGTAAAGTTTGCTCAAAATTCTCCAAGCCAGGCTTCAGCAATACATGAACCGTGAACTTCCTGATGTTCAAGCTGGTTTTAGAAAAGGCAGAGGAACCAGAGATCAAATTGCCAACATCCTCTGGATCATGGAAAAAGCAAGAGTGTTCAAAAAAAACATCTATTTCTGCTTTATTGACTATGCCAAAGCCTTTGACTGTGTGGATCACAATAAACTATGGAAAATTCTGAAAGAGATGGGAATACCAGAGCACCTGACCTGCCTTTTGAGAAATCTGTATGCAGGTCAGGAAGCAACAGATAGAACTGGACATGGAACAACAGACTGGTTCCAAATAGGAAAAGGAGTACGTCAAGGCTGTATATTGTCACCCTGCTTATTTAACTTCTAGGCAGAGTACATCATGAGAAACGCTGGGCTGGAAGAAGCACAAGCTGGAATCAAGATTGCTGGGAGAAATATCATAAGCTCAGATATGCAGATGACACCACCCTTATGGCAGAAAGTGAAGAGGAACTCAAAAGCCTCTTGATGAAAGTGAAAGAGGAGAGTAAAAAAGTTGGCTTAAAGCTCAACATTCAGAAAACTAAGATCATGGCATCCGGTCCCATCACTTCATGGGAAATAGATGGGGAAACGGTGGAAACAGTGTCAGACTTTATCTTTTTGGGCTCCAAAATCACTGCAGATGATGATTGCAGCCATGAAATTAAAAGACACTTACTCCTTGGAAGGAAAGTTATGACCAACCTAGATAGCATATTCAAAAGCAGAGACATTACTTTGCCAAAAAAGGTCCGTCTAGTCAAGGCTATGGTTTTTCCTGTGGTCATGTATGGGTGTGAGAGTTGGACAGTGAAGAAAGCTGAGAGCCGAACAATTGATGCTTTTGAACTGTGGTGTTGGAGAAGACTCTTGAGAGTCCTTTGGACTGCAAGGAGATCCAACCAGTCCATTCTGAAGGAGATCATCCCTGGGATTTCTTTGGAGGGAATGATGCTGAAGCTGAAACTCCAGTACTTTGGCCACCTCATGTGAAGAGTTGACTCACTGGAAAAGACTCTGATGCTGGGAGGGATTGGGGGCAGGAAGAGAAGGGGACCACAGAGGATGAGATGGCTGGATGGCATCACTGACTGGATGGACATGAGTCTGAGTGAACTCCGGGAGTTGGTGATAGACAGGGAGGCCTGGTGTGCTGCAATTCATGGGGTCGAAAAGAGTCAGACACAACTGAATGACTGAACTTAACTGAACTGATGCTAAAGCCTGTTATAAGAATTAAATAAATGAATACATACAAAGTACCGTATGACTAATTAAGTTTATAAATGAAAGTGAAACATGAGTGAAAGTGTTAGTCGCTCATTCGTGTCTGATTCTTTGCAACCCCATGAACTGTAACCTGCCCGGCCCCTCTGTCCATGGAGTTCTCCAGGCTCTCACTCAGTAAATACTTGTTATCAATGTCAATTTGCTTCATCTTGTAATTATGTAGATACAATCTTTCCCATCATATTTTTATTTCAGATCATTCCATAGATTGTCATTATCTTCTGAAACTCCCACTTTGTCAAGTGGTGGAATAGCTTATTTCCTACAACCTAAAAAGAAGTGTACACATTTGGAAAAAGAAATATATATATTTGTTGTGAGGTTTAGTTGGTCAGTCATGTCTGACTGTTTGTGACACCATGAACTACAGCCTACTAGGCTCCTCTGTCCAAGGGATTTCCCAGATAAGAATACTAGAGTGGGTTGTCATTCCCTTCTCCAGAGGATCTTCCCCTTAGCAGGGATCGAACCCATGCTTCCTGCACTGACATTGGCAGGTGGAGTCCTTACATAGACATCAAAGGGGCTCCAGGTAAGAGGGAGTTTGATCCCATTTTTAATATTTGTTCATCAACACCTCTCAGTCTATTCTCCTTTTTTCCATTTTGCCTCATATGTGTGCAACTGCCACAGGGAAACTCAAAACTCACAAACCCAGGTCCATACAAGGTCCCTCCACAGCCCTACAAAAGCCCAAACTTCTGCTTCTCTCCATCCATCCTGGCCCCACTTGTGCCCATCTTACTCCACCTGGAATTTCCTTATGTCAGTGATAATCTTTCTCAAAAAATCTAGATGTGGGGACTGTCTGGAAGCTCAAGATAATTCTTAATAATTAATTCTATCTCATTTCCAGAGATTGACAGCATACTGGTAAAGAGAGAATGTACTGAAAAGCTAAGAAATAGTGACGCCTAGGGACCTGAGCCTAATTTAACCCTCTTTGCTGCTGCTGTTGCTGCTAAGTCGCTTCAGTCGTGTCCGACTCTGTGCGACCCCATAGACGGCAGCCCACCAGGCTCCGCCATCCCTGGGATTCTCCAGGCAAGAACACTGGAGTCGGTTGCCATTTCCTTCTCCAATGCATGAAACTGAAAAGTGAAAGTGAAGTCACTCAGTTGTGTCCAACTCTTCGGAACCCCCTGGACTGCAGCCTACCAGGCTCCTCCATCCATGGGATTTTCAAGGCAAGAGTACTGGAGTGGGTTGCCATTGCCTTCTCCATTAACCCTCTTTAATGTCCCTTAAACACATTTCTGTCTCAGTAACAGCTGCTCACAAACCGAACACCTCAAAGAAAGGAGAAGGTGGAGGCCTCAAGTCAAACACAGCTTTCAACAGTATCTCTGACCCTGATTCCCTGGAGGAAACAGCTGCTCAGCTGAGCCCCCAGGGGAGGGGTATGTGTAGGAAAGTACAGGGAGGCTATTCCCACCTCCTTCCAGGGCTCCCCATCATTTCCTCCTCCCCAAGCTTCTCCTGCACTGAGAGGAGCAGCTGCTCTGACCCTGATTCCCTGGAGGAAGCAGCTGCTCAGCTGAGCCCACAGGGGAGGGGTGTGTTTAGGAACGTAATGTACAGTTCCCGTTGAAGGTTCTGTGCACCGAAGTCACGTGCAGGGTCCCCAGTCTCCACACTGGGCACATTTTTCTCAGCAATAAAATTAGTCTCCAAGGACCACAGAGAAGGTTGGATCCTGATTAGCACAAAGTCCTCAGGTAGAATGGGGGAAGGGCCACACCTGGGAGAGGAAATGAACCAGGAAGAGCAAGGAATCACCAGGCTGAGGGCCAGCCTCAAAGTCATGTCTCCCTGATTGGATGAAAGTGATAAACACCTAACGTTTTGCCAGAATCAAAAGTAAATTATTTATGAGTGACAAAAATCATTCCAGAGTCTAAAATCATCTTTAATATTTTTAGGGAAATTATGTCCATTAATTTACATTTACATTAAGTGTATACGCTACAGCCTCACTTTTATTAAAACACTGAGGCATATATTATCAAGGGCAAAAATACTCAGTTTGAGAGAAGGTAATCAACATAGGTGGAATAAAATAGACATTGAGACAGAGCCAAAGGATCTGTAGCTATGAGGGAAATTACTTTTGTATGCTTATCATATTAAGTGATAAGATGCAGAATAGTTTCATGAAGCCACAAACTTTTAGAAATGACCAAGAAGAATTAGATACCTGCATTAACAAGAGACTTGACTGATCTTCTTCCAGCGCTTGGTTGCTTTGGGTCCAGTCAGTGGTAGATACTCTGCAAAATGTTAACATCACACCAGGTTATAATTGCATCATGCCCACATCCTTAGGTTTAGCTGCACCCTAAGGATATTTCAGTCATTGTTCAGGTTACATATACTTAAAACTGTATAAAATTTTACATGGAACTATATATAGGTAAAAAACAACCTACCTGAATAAGGCACGTTCACTTTTTTCCTTCATAACTACTCTTCCGTATTTGTATTCACGCTAAGTTCCCCTCTTCCCCAGTTCCTCCTGGGGCTGCTGTGCTGACTCCGTCCCCTCCCTCTGGTCTGCAGTCGTGGAAAGAGGCATCTCCATCTCCTGCAAGGCCATCCCATCTCATCCATAGAAATGAACACACCTGTCCTCCCTCCTTCCAGAACAAACCACACACTCTCCTCACCCACTGACACAGGGGTCCCCCAGGCTCCTGGGGTCCCATCCTGGCTCAGTGGCCATGGATCTGGGATGGATTTCATACTCACACTCACCACTGTGGAGACTGGGGACCCTGAATGTGACTTCTGTGCACAGAGCCTTCAATGGGAACTGTACATTACGTTCCTAAACACACCCCTCCCCTGTGGGCTCAGCTGAGCAGCTGCTTCCTCCAGGGAATCAGGGTCAGAGCAGCTGCTCCTCTCAGTGCAGGACAAGCTTGGGGAGGAGGAAATGATGGGGAGCCCTGGAAGGACTCCCAGGGAATAGCCTCAGGTCCCGAGCCCAGGAGTCTCTGTCATGAGCTCCCTGGGGTCTGCACCGCTGGTTGAGATGCTCACAGACAGCTCCATGCTGACTCTCCCTTAGTTCTCAGCATCACTGATCCTAGAGGACCGGCCATCTGCCCTCTAGCCCCAGGAGCACAGGCCTGGCCCACTGTGACTTCACCACTAGACTCAAAGACATTTGTTCATAGACAGGGTCAGGGCCCCAGGGAGGGACTGGTCTGTGGTTCTGAGAAAACTCTTTCCCTCAGTCTCTCTGGTGGAAATTCCAAGTCTGGAGAATCTTAATCATCCTGGTGTATATTCTCTTAAAATCTGGAAATTATCCTCATATTAGAAACAAATACCATGATGAAATTTAAACTTCATGTGGGTATCATGTAGCCACAGCTTCTAAGTTTGTTAACTTAAATCTGCTTCTGAACTTCCTGGCTTTGAATCGTGCTCCTGACTTCTGTGTGCTCCACCCATCTCAGCTCCTGCTTCTGTCCTAGACTACCATGACCTCAGGTTTCCTTGAAGGTAGACATCTTCTCCCCTAACTCTCAGAATGCCCGTGTCCTTGGCTGGAGTAGTTAGTGATTTTCAAAGTGTAAGAGTGAGGCATCTGTAGAGTGTGACATGGTTTATATTTTTATCCAGATAGTGATATATGTCAACCTTCATGTGTTGTGTACTTAATATATCTGCCCATTCTTCCTGTATGTTTTTTAATATCACAATTAAATTGAAAAAGAACAAATCCAGAGTTTAAAGCAAATATTTTGAAAAGAACAAAAATCAGCACATATTCAGGGAAGCTCAGCATTCTTAAGCAGAAGTGTAATATGATGTACAGATGTGAGATTTGGATCGTAAAGAAGGCTTAGCGCCAAAGAACTGATGCTTTTGAACTGTGGTTCTGGAGAAGACTCTTGAGAGTCCCTTGGACAGCAAGAAGATGTAACCAGATCAATGCTAAAGGAAATGAACCCTGACTATTCATTGGAAGGACTGATGCTGAAGCTACAATACGTTGGCCACCTGACTGGAAGAGCTGACTCATTGGAAAAGATCTTGATGCTGGGAAAGACTGAGAGCAAGAGGAAAAGGTGGCGACAGATGGTTGGATGGTATCATTGGCTCAATGACATGAGTTTGAGCAAACTCTGGGAGATAGTGAAAGACAGGGAAGCCCAGCTTGCTGCAGTTCATATGGTTGCAAAGAGTCAGACACCATTCAGCAACTGAACTACAACAACATGAATTCAAAAGTTGTAAGAAACTAAAGAGGGAGGGTAAATGCAAAGACACATTTAACTGTGCCATTTACTCTTAAAAATTGTGAATTGCATCCATATTGAGATTGAAGGTCTTTCTTCCACACAGAGACACTTTTTCTCCCTTTGCTCTCACGAGTCTCCGCTCCCCCTGGCTCTATCCATGCTACTGCCCCCACCGGGTGATTTGCATGTGGTTCCCCAGGGAGGACCTTCCCTTGCAAGTCTGAGATACAAGCTCAGCTCTGGTCTTGCTCTGACTTTCAGGACTCCTCAGTTCAAACTTCTGAACATGAGGTTCCCTGCTCACCTACTGGGGCTCCTCCTGCTCTGGGTCTCAGGTAAGGATGGAGGGGCATGAAAAGGAAGATGGGGGGTGAGCTCTGGGGGCAGCACTGCTCTCCATGTGTCTTTGCCCCCATGTTAGATACACACCTCACTCTCTGTTAAGGGCATGTGATATCCAGCAATATGAGAATCAGGATAAATACAGAGGAAACAAGTAGGTGTGCTCTGGCAAACACTGACAGATACAAAATGTTGGCAACTGTGCATGACTCCTAGAAATCTCTTTTTACATTGTGAATCTTGGATTATTTTGAAACTAGATATTTGGGATATTAATCAGAATTAAAAAGAAATAATAATTTAGCCTGAAGTAAACTGGGAAATTGTGAAAATAACTTCTCAATTTTGTCTGAAATCTTGTACTTTTCTCTAATTCTTTTAGGATCCAATGGGGCTATTGTTCTGACCCAGACTCCACGCTCCCTGTCATCCCTGGAGAGACGGCCTCCATCTCCTGCAGAGCCAGTCAGAGCGTTCAAAATAGATATGGAGACAATCTTTTGCACAGGTATGTGCAGAAGCCCAGCCAGTCTCCACAGCTCCTGATCTATGGAACTTCTAACCAGGCCTCTGGAGTCTGAGACAGGTTCACCGGCAGTGGGTCAGGGACAGACTTCACCCTCAAAACCAGCAGGGTGGAGGCTGAGGTTGCTGGAGTTTATTATTGCAGGAAAGTAAAGAAACTCCTTCCACAGTGATTCAGCCCCGAACATAAGCCCCCCTCTCCTGGTGGCCCAGCTGCTCACATGTGTTGACTGTGTGGTGAGCAGGCGGGCAGAGTCTCTGAGTCTGTGTAGGAGGAAGATGCTGGAGAACCAAGGGAACAGAATATGTCTGAGGACTCAGGAAGGTGATGAAGTGTCTTTGCTCAACTTCAGACAACACAGGTTAAGGCCATGGGGGTTCTTGATTGACAGCACCAGCAGGACAATGGGGGGTCTAAGTGCCCTCTGAACCAACAGACCTGAGGAGGGAGAGGTGAGTGAGAGGCATCATACTTTCCCCCTTGTGTACAGTGACATGTAGAATCAATACAGTTCGTATATCAGCGAGACAATGAGGCAGATTTGTAGCAGAACAGGTGGTGGGATTTTTAGGGAGATAAAATGTCATAATATTAAAAAGTAGTTTTTTCCACTTTATGCACTTTCTGAATCTTCTTTTTCCTATATATCTTCCTATTTCTTCATCATGTGTCAGATCACAGTCTCTACAAGGAGTTCCCAGACAGAATTAATGGGGAAAATTTAGTGAAAATTTTGAGTTATGAATGTTCAAATTTTTTTGAAATGATAGCAAGCACAATATCCTAATGCTAACATTAATTGTTTCAATTAACTTTCAGAGAAAAAAAAATATGAGGATTAGAATTCCTTAACCTGGGTTAAAAAAATTTTTTTTAATAACATAAACTAGACGGGGTAGGGTATAGAATTTACACCAAGGAACATTGGAAGGATACAGAATAATATGCTAAGTTCTTTTTCTCAAAAGTTAAGAATTTTAAGCTGTTGGGAGACTGCAGGAATGGAAACATGAATGGAATCGAGTCGACACACACAGCTGAGCATACTGCTCTTTGGCTTCTATTCAGTGGGATTAAAAATGGTGGTGCTGTGGAGGACTGATAAGAAGAACCCAGAGAGAAAACCCAGTATGTTCCTTTTGGAATCACGGGGAGGAAGGGCCATTTGCCTGGTTTCCTGGGTTGTGTATGCTGCTGCTAAGTCGCTTCAGTCATGTCCGACTGTGTGCGACCCTGTGGACTGTAGCCTTCCAGGCTCCTCTGTCCGTGGGATTCTCCAGGCAAGAATACTGGAGTGGTTTGCCATGCCCTCCTCCAGGAGATCTTCCCAACCCAGGGATTGAAACCACGTCTCTTATGTCTGCTGCATTGGCAGGCACTAGTTCTTGACCACTAGTGCCACCTGGGAAGCCCCTGCTGTGTCTCGGCCACTGCACATGTCACAGGAAATAAGTGTGTGGCCAGGGATTGAGATCTTCCATCATCAAGGGCTCAGTGATGTTCCTGGGCAGAGACCCAAGGTCATGTCACCTAGTCACTGTCACCTTAACTCAGCCGAGCAGTCTCCAGACATACTTGCTCCTGAACGTGGTCCAGCAGAGGCCGAGGAGATGGAGACCAACTTCCAGCAGTCAGACAAGTATTAAAGATGCACACAGCAGCCTTGAGTAAAGAAAAAGAAAATGTCTGAAAAAGTAGGAGCTTTCTATTTTCTGACCCAGCACCCCTAGCCTGCCTGCTGACTCAGATTTCAGGACTCTCCTCTCTCATGGAAGTTACCTTATGAGGCCTCAAACCTCAGGTGGATTTATGGTTTCCAGCTGGGTTGGTGCACTTGACCCAAGTCAGAACTTCTGTCCACATCAAATTTTGGAAAACAATATAAGAGCAAAGTGTTGGGTAAACATTGGCTCAACAAGAAAGGAGTATTTCAAGTCAACCAATTCTTACACTTTCCATTTTCCCCTGATACTATACAAATATGAATTTTCCACATTACATTTTCTATACTGGTAAGTTTTTCAGTGGCTAGATTTCCAAATTGTCCAACATTCATGGAGATTTTGGAGAAGGAAATGGCACCCCACTCCAGTACTCTTGCCTGGAAAATCCCATGGATGGAGGAGCCTGGTAGGCTACAGCCCATGGGGTCGCGAAGATTCGGACACAACTGAGCAACTTCACTTTCACTTTCATGAATTGGAGAAGGAAATGGCAACCCACTCCAGTGTTCTTGCCTGGAGAATCCCAGGGACGGGGGAGCCTGGTGGGCTGCCGTCTATGGGGTCACAGAGTCAGACAGGACTGAAGCGACTTAGCAGCAGCAGCAACAGCAACAGTGTGGAGATTTATTTTTACAATTTATTTCACATTTCTATCAGGATCACTTTATCAGGAGGTTAGAAACTTGGTAGTATATTGTCATAAAAACAAAAAATTCAAACAATAAATACTTTGGGTTCACATGAATGTTCATTTTCTAAAAGTACATCTGATTCCTGTTTCTAGTGATAGTTGTATAGAATATGAATACTTCAAATGATCCCATTTTTAGAAATGCTCTAAAAATACATCTGAGTTTATCACAGGCATGCTAGTCACATTCTCTGACATGGCGTGGATTGCATTAAATAATTTCAAATCCACCTGGACTACATAATACTGTTTATGGTTAAAGGGATAAGACTTATTAGAGGTCATTCCTTTCCACACAATGGATTTCATAGTAAGTGCAATTAAAGCTGGATTCTTGATTATAATAGAAATTTTAAGAAATGGTATACACAGAGAATCTGTAACACATGCAGAGAACCGCTGGACTTCAGGAGGTATTTCTACACATATTCACAGGAGGAACAGTTTTATACCAATTCAGTTGACTTCTTATTACCATCATCAATGAGGAGCCTGGAGATGCTACATGTTTTTCTCTGAGCAGGAAACTCACTGGACCTTGAATGGTGTATAAAGATCCAAACACAAACTTACCATAGAGAGACTCAGCTTCTCATGGTGGCAGGAGCAGCTGCAGTGTCCAGAGGATGAGCTGACACCAGGATGGGCTCTAGTGGAAATGGCCTTGGAGCCTCGAGAAAGAGACCATGAGCACCTTGGTCACAGGCATTGAGTCCTCTTTTTGTAAACAGAGATCAGAGCATCACTAGGACAGCCTCCCACAGCCTCTTCCTTCCTTCTGATTAAGGCAGCCTCACGTCCCACAGTCCCTCCAGGGAAGGGCTGCCATGTCCCCCCTGGAGCATCCACTAGGTTCCCTGATGAGTTTCCTGTTGCTCAGCAGGCTGATCTCTGAGTGTCGGTTATGTCCAGATGGCTGATGTCTTTGATCAGCTCTCTCTGTCCGCACTGGCCCAGAGGCAGGGCTGCTCGCACCGCAGGCTGAACCTACTGCACAGCCCTCTGAAATCTGGCAGAGTCAATGTCACCTGGTCCATGAGCCAGACCAGTCCTCCTACATATAGACTATGTAGTGTCCAAAAGTCACAGAGGCTGTCAGACAATTCCTTTAAGAAAAAGACACACGTTCAGAACCCTGGAAAATGATGCACATCCCAGTCTTGTTTATGACACCCTTGAAAACTCTCTTACCATTAGGGGAAAACTTTCTGTGCAATTTGGTATCAAGTGTTCTTGTCCAGAAATATAATCTGGGCAGTACGTCCAACCAAGGGAGATCATCAACTACACAACGACCAGAAAATCACCAAGCAGCCTGAAAAGATTCCCAACTCACTGCAGACGACTTTGTTTTGACACAATTTCTGAACTGGTGCTCCAGTTAGGAGGGTTTAAATTGGAATTATCTTCACGTGTATCTACTGTCACCTGGTCCTTGTGTCAAAAGCACACCAGGAGGCAGTCAAGTCCATTTTCTAATACACGTTGGGTGTTTCATTCCTAAGTTTCTCTTTATTTACCTATGACCTTGAATATTTTGATGCTGCGAGGCTGGAAATTCACTTTTTGTCTCCTCTCTCTCTCTCGTGCTCTCTCTAAATCTCTGTTTTCTTTTATTTCTGCAATTCTTTAACATAGACATATTTTCTCACCTGCTTCTCTTTCTCTCTTTTTTCTCCATGTTCTAAGTGTCATGAACTCCCAACACTAGAAGTGTGGCGACCAACACTAGTAGTTTAGCTTGTGCATGAGTGCTCAGTCGCTTCAGTCATGTCCGACTCTTGTGAGCCTATGGGCTGTAGCCCACCAGACTCCTCTGTCCATGGGATTCATCAGGCAAGAATACTGGAGGGGCTTACCATGCCTTCCTCCGCAATCTTCCTGACCCAGGGGTTGATCCTGAATCTCCTGCATTGAAGCTGGTTTCTTTACTGACTGAGCCACCAGGGAAGTCCAGAACTTTAGTTTATATCAAGAGAAATGATTTGACTGAATCTTGAAACATTATTGTCTCTTTCAAACAAAGAGGTTTTGTATGTTTAGGTTGATTGTGACCAGTAATTATTTGGTATATTTATATAATAGAATAAACAAATTGTCCTCCTTATAAAATAATAAATTATTTGCGGGGAATTACCTGAAATAATAGATTTTTATACATTCTAATAACTGGTTTTATAATTCACATAGGCTGTGGGGATACCAGAACAGAGAAACAACCTGTGGGATCAGGTTTCTGATGGTCTAGGATAAGGTTATGGAATGTGAGTAACATCTGCACGAGGAAGTTTCCAGCAATTTATCATACACTATAGTTCTTCCTTAATCTTATACCTTCTTAACTCCTCCAGGGAGTGCAAATGTTCTCCTATTTAATATTCAACATATGTACTTATTTTTAATATCTGATTCTTATTCTCTCCTTGGTCTGGTAACTGTTTTAAAGAAGCCAACATGCAAATTTCCGGAAGCACCAAAAGATGGGGTCAGCTAATGCTTCAGAGAGCGTTTGAACTTCAGTCCTGGTCTTGGTCAAAGTGACTAGGTAGACACGAACTTCACGGCAGAGAAAAACCACTCTCACTTACTCATGAAGGCAAAGTATTTTCATTTTAAGATAAGGAATGGCCACAAAATACTTTATTCATCCCTGTGTCTTTCCTGTTCAAAACCCTATATTTGAGTTAATGGGAGATGAAAAGAAATGGTTATAGAGAATTCAGTTGATTTTAAATATCAGTTTAAGTGATTTAACTTGATTTTTTCCCCTACAATATCTTGAATATCCCTTCTGTGTTAGGATTTGTAAACTCCTGAAATCATGAGTAGCTTAAAAAAAAGCATTAAATTTGAGAATTCTCAGCTTATAGTTTCCTTTTTTTTCAGGTACACCTGCTTATCTGGATGAAAAATTGGAGAAAATTACGTCCTTTGCAATCTTGGTATACCATACAAATTCTCATTCAAAGACAGCTTCAACTAAAACTTAAGGGACTAGAATCTGTGATTTGTTGCCTAAAATCTTCCAGTGTTCTCCACTCCCCATTTCTCAAGTGAACTACACATTCTTAGAGGCCAAAGAAAAAAACACATGTAGACAGTGGAAAAATATTAAACATTCAGAGAATCTGTGCTTTTGTAGGAGAATATATTTTGAGTACAAGGGTGAGTTTTGAGTGAAGATCCCAGAGGCCATGAAGAGCTTATATGGCAGAGAAAGCTTGGGCGGGCAATGCAGTGAAATTATTGTCTTACTTTGTCCAGTTTGTCTACGGGTGAGCGGGATACAGTGCAGAGTAAAACTATTACAGACAAAGGCTCCATCTCCAGCACACGATTTCCTCTCTCATCGTATTGATCAGTTGTGTAGATCGACAGAATTTTTTACTTATTTTAAGAGAAAGGAAACAAAAATGAGTCAAACATTTAGATACCGATTCTCTCACGACCATGAAAAGCAAGGTTTTAATGATGTGAAACAAATGGGCATGGATCAAACCTGTTTCACCTGTGTTTTGAGAAAGCTTATACAGTCATGTTAGGGGAAGCACACTGATTGAAACCGCCCACCCTGGCCAGGCACCATAGTAATCATTTGCATGAGTTGTTTTATGACAGGAGATCCCGATAAGAAATACGGAACTAATAAGCCACCACCAACCGGAAGAGTTCGAAAAGGTCGAAAGGAGACACCCCATGTCCATCCACTTCCCAGAATCCCTCTCACTAGCATCCATCTTGGCTGAGTGATGTGTGCGCCACCAGGAAAGACTCTGAATTAGAATGATTGGCCAAAGACTACCTGGAAACTAATCCCATTACCATAGAACATGAGACTGTGAGCCACGCGCAAGAGCGGTTCTCCTGGGTTCCCTTACCCTACTGCTTTCCACCCAGGTGCCCTTTCCCAATAAAATCTCTTGCTTTGTCAGCACATGTGTCTCCTCAAACAATTCATTTCCAAGTGTTAGACAAGAGCCCAGTTTTGGGCCCTGGAAGGGGTCCCCCTTCCTGCAACAGTCAGAGGATAAATACATTCACATAGACTTGTCTTTATTTCCTAGAAACTAAAACGCTTTTCCAAAGACTGTGGGTGACAAATTTGCTTTCAAGTTTAAAAGGCAATCAGCTCCCTAGACATCACAAAAGCCTTTGGGTGCAGGATCTAGCCCAGCAGATCTGCAGCAGGGAGCGCCCTCTGCTGGGTGGACTGCTCCCAACTCCTCCTCAATGACAATCTCTCACCTGTTCACATGAGGGATCTGGGTTTGGATCCAGGAGGTGAACAGGCCTCTATGTGTCTCTAACCTTGCCCATGACAGCATGGGCTTGTCTGAGAGGGTGGCCAGTTCCACAGAAAACGCTACACAGAGGGTGTCACAATGTTACAGTCACCATTCCACAGAAAATGACAGCAGGAACACAAATTCAAACACCAACAGCACAGTCTCCAAGGTCATGCATATCACACAGTGGCTTCTGATTTTGAGGAACTGAAACTAATAGTATTTGACAAGAGTCAAAAGTGCAGTGAACCTGCCTGCCTGAGGCCTTCCTCATCCAGTTGACTACAGTCAAGATTGGAGGCTCACAGAGGCCTGCCCCTCACCTGGAACTCATAGAGCTTATACATTCAACCCTGACAAACTCTCCTTGTTGCTGCGTGGTGTGAAGTGACTAGTGTGGGCTGCTATTTAGTTTTGTTAACAGGCCTCAGCCTGGTTTGCTAATATACGTGAGGCAGAGAGTGTTTTTTAAAATGAGAAATCTTATACTTTCTGTCTGAAGTAGGAGAGGAATGTTTTAAAGACTTTTTTCCTGACAGAGGATCAATTTCTAAGAGATTTTACATTTTCTGTAGATTTTAGGATAGTTGTCTATGAGATAAGTATTAATAGAGACCTTTAAAAGTTTTCTAGTAAGTTCACAAAAAAGACAAATTCTCTCTGAAATTAACCCATCTTAAAGAATATTTTGTAAAAGGAGTTTCTGAACACTTGATTTGTCATAAAAGAAAATACCACAGAATTCTCACTTTAATTCTTTTCCCCACAATTTATGTTTCTATTCTCAGGACTGAATTTATTTGTTTCTTAAGACTTCTATAAGAAAGTACTAGAGATTGATGGGCTAAAACAACAGAAAGGTATTCTGTCAGGACTGAAGCCCTGAGTAATGAAACCAAGTGTTGTCCAGGGCAGCTACCCTCTGAGGTGAAGGCTCTCCTCACCTTTCTTCCCTTTCTTGAGCCCCAGGTTTTCCTTAACCATTGGCACCATAAGTCCAGTCACTGCGTCTGTCCTCACATGGTCTCTTCTCTGAATCTCTGTCTTTGTGTCCTTTCTCCTCCCTTAGAAGGCCGCTTATATTAAAGGCCCACCATAGCACAGTATGACCACACCATGATCACCAAATGATATCAATACTGGCTATTTTCTAAATAATGTCGTGTTCAGAGGTCCTCGAGTCTAAAATGTCACTATAATTTTTAGGGGAACAGAATTCAGCCAGTAATAGTACACAAAAGCAATTCTGACTTTAATAGATGCTAAAGGACTCATATAAAACTAGTATTAATATTTCTAATAGCTTCTTCCCTTTGTTTTGTATTGGTTTGCTTTTCTTTCAGATGCTTATCTTTTGACTTCGTTCACTGCATCGTTAATTAGAGGGCTGGAATTTTCAGAACAGCAGCCTGCCTGCCGCCTGCTAGAAACCCCTATTAGTCTTGGTAGCTTCAGAAAGCAGGAAGAAAACCCAGGAGAATTTTTTTTAAAAAAGACAAGATCAAAGAAAGCAAAAACTTAAAGAAGTAATAAATAAGTAAAAGGGTGAGTCACACTTCAGTGAACTATAGAACATATAAAATTCTTTATCTCCCTCTACACCGTGGTTTTTTTTGAGTGAGTGAGATTATTACCATAAAGTTCAGAGTTGAAAGGCAAGCATCATTTTTGCTCAGTTATCAAAATTTTATTCTTGAGTATTTCTCAAAGAATATACAGACCAAATATTATTATGGAATCTTGCAGGATATTCTATTAGTTCATTTCTCTTGATTAGGTTAGTCTGATTTTGGATTTAAATTGCCCAAAGTCTAAGAAAGCAAAGTCTACTTTTATAATTGCCAAGATTCTGTTTTCAGTACAAAAGGAATTTGACATTGTCATTATTTTTAAGGAACAGTTCAGTTCACCATGACCTGCATCAGGCTGACCCATGAGAATAGTCCTGTAGTTTTCCTATTTAATAAAAGCTGGTGTGACAGACTGACCCCCTAAGCACTGGTGGCCTGGAGCCTGATTCCATAAGAACTGGACTGAAATAAAAGCCCAGAAAGGTGACAGTGATAGACACAGGCCTCCCTGAGACATTCAAATAAGGAATCCAGTCATCGCTCTTCTCACAAACACCATCCCCTTTTGAAATGCAGGCTCATGACTGTGGCTTCCAACATACAGGCAGTGAGAACCTTAGTTTTTCACACAGAACTGACAAACCAGGAAATCCTGCGGAAACTGGTTCTACCTAATGGGAGTTAACAGAGGAAGAGCTCTCTTTAAGCACCACTGGGAATAAAAGAAAACACGGTCATACATTTTTCATGTTGTCCCATCATCTCAAGTGAACTTTTTCTTCAAGAACTTCTTTGATTATATATATATATATATATATATATATATATATATACACACATGTACATACATACATATATATGTATATACATATGTATATATATACATACATATATATATGTGGCTTCCTGGTTGGGAAGATCCCCTGAAGAAGGAAATGGCATCCCACTCCAGTATTCTTGAGTGCGAAATCCCATGAACAGAGGAGCCTGGTGGGTGGGCTGCAGTTCTCGATGTTGCAAAGGGTTTGATACATCTCAGCAACTAAAGAAAAATAGCAACATATATACATATAGATATATCCAGAGACAGACAGAGAGAGAGAGACAGAAACAGAGACAAAGACAGACTCAGATAGAATCGTGATAGCATATGCACTAGGTTGAAGCTGCTGGGTTTTTGATATTTCATTTGACATTTCATTTTACATAAAATTCTTACACATTTTTCCTTATCTTAAACTGAACTATCAACTTTCTGCACAAGCTATATCATTTTTCCCCTGTCAATTTCATTTGACTTAATTGTCTTTGAAATTTAATTCACTAGGTGCCAGGAAAAGAGCAGTCCTAACACCTGATTTCAATATTCTTTAACAGGTAACCTGAGACCAAAGTTATTGGACAGATCTTGAACCAGCTCAACCTTCATACTCTTGTTTGGAGAAATTTCTGAAGGTCAGTACTAGCTGTTCTGTTATCTAGATCACCTGGGAAGAAAAGCAAGATGCTGGTCCCCTTCCGAATACTGACCCTGGATACACCTGTCTACATGTCAGGGTCTTCAGTGCTTTCTTAGAGCTCCAGGCCTTGTACACTGTGTCCTGCATTTTCTCAGTGAGATTATTCTTCCTACTGTTCCAAGCAGTATAAACTTTAGCTAATGGTATTCATCTAAACACACAAGAGCTTTATTTCACTTTGCTTGAGCTTGATCCCTCCCACCCTCCTCTGGCTCTGTCTACACCGCTGCCCCACCAGGGGATTTGCATGTGGTTCCCCAGGGAGGACCTTCCCTTGCAAGTCTGAGATAAAAGCTCAGCTCTGATCTTGCTCTGACTTATCAGGACTCCTCAGTTCAAACTTCTGAACATGAGATTCCCTGCTCAGCTCCTGGGGCTCCTCCTGCTCTGGGTCCCAGGTAAGGACAGAGGGGGCATGAGAAGAGGATGGGGGCCTCAGTTCTGGGGGCATCTCAGCTCTCCACGTGCGTTCTATCTGTGTGTTCGATGTGTATGGCTTGTCATGCAGACGAACATAGGATGTTTAGATCTGAGAGAGTGAGGAAAGTTCCAGAAGGAAGAAGGACCTGGATTCTGGTCAGGACGGTGACAGAGGAAGTGAGGATGATGTAGGGGATGTTTAGTGGCTTCTGTACACTTCACGGATGTCAGGTTCATTATCGTGATTGTACCTTTTTTTGTATGGATGAAAAGTATTGATAATGAGAGGAAAAAGAAGTCATATTTTAGCTAACATAAATAAGAAATTGGAAATGATAAGTAGAGCTCATAATATTTGCATGTAACTTGATAATTTTCTATCATTTCTTTAGGATCCAGTGGGGATGTTGTGCTGACCCAGACTCCCCTCTCCCTGTCTGTCATCCCTGGAGAGACGGTCTCCATCTCCTGCAAGTCTACTCAGAGTCTGAAATATAGTGATGGAAAAACCTATTTGCGTTGGCTTCAACATAAACCAGGCCAATCACCACAGAGTCTGATCTATCAGGTTTCCAATCGTAACACTGGGGTCCCAGACAGGTTCACTGACAGTGGGTCAGAGACAGATTTCACACTTACGATCAGCAGTGTGCAGGCTGAGGATGCTGGAGTCTATTACTGTGTTCAAGAGACACATGATCCTCGCACAGTGATACAGCCCTGAACACAAACCGCCCTGCCTGGGTGGCGCAGCTGCTCGAAGTGCAGCTTCTCTGGGGAACTGACAGCGAATGCTCTGAGTCTGTACAAGAGGTGGCAGTCTCAGGGGAATTGGTTGCAGTGAGGGCTCTGGATCATGAGTGTCTTAGCTATTCTTCAGGCACCACATGTTAAGGTCCCATGAGCTGCACAGCCTGGTCCTGGCAGAAGCAGCAGGGACTGTAGGGGTCCTGTGTCCTATAGCAGCCAGTTCTGTGAAAGGAGGGCTGAGTGAAAGGTCAGGGATTTCTTCTCACCCAGTTTCCCATTGTCTCATTGGGGTGATATGGAGGAAAGCTCAAGGAAACGAACATAACAATGGTATTTACTGCCATCTGAGACAAAAAGGATGAAACCATGCATTCTTCTTCAGAATTTGACTTGTATTTAATAGTTGTATATATTTGGAGATTTATTGAACCGTTTCCCCTTGGTTTGCATGCATGATAAGTCACTTCAGTTGTATCTGACTCTTTGCAACACCATGGACTGTAGACTGCCATGCTCCTCTGTCCATGGGACTTCCCAGGCAAGAATACTGGAGTAGGTTGCCATTTCCTTCTCCAGGGGATCTTCTTGACCCAGGGATCGAACCCACATCTCTTATATTTCCCCATTGGCAGGAGGGTTCTTTACCACTAATGTGATCAGGAAAGCCCTTTCCCCTTGGTTTATTGATCGGTAATGAAGGAAATGAAAAGATTTTATTTTCTTTAGCAATAAAAATGCTAAAACTTGTTATAAGAATTAAATAGATGAATTCATACAAAATAGTTATCATATGACTGGCAAAGTTTGTAAGTGAAAATGAAAAGTGAGTGGCAGTGTGAGTCGCTCAGTCATGGCTTTGCAATCCCATGGACTGTAGCCTGCCTGGGTCCTCTGTCCATGGAATTCTCCAGGTTCTCACTCAGTAAATACTTGTTGCCATTGTCAGTTTGCTTCATCTTGTACTTAGAGAGATATGGTCTTTTGCACAGTATCTTAATTTCGAATCATTCCTTAGATTCTCTTTATCTTTGGTAACTCCAACTTTGTTAAGTGGTGGAGTATCGTATTTTCTATAACCTACCAAGAAGTGTATAAATTTTGGGGAAAAAAGGAAGGGCTACAGCCCATCATTCTTTCCAAGGCAAGAATACTGGAGCAGGTTGCCATTTCCAACTTGAGAGGATCTTCCTGACCAAGGGATTGAACCTGATCTCCTGCATTGGCAATGGCAAGCAGAGTCTTTATATAGACATCAGAGGGGCTCCAGATAGCAAGGAGTCTGACTCCATTGTTAAAATGGGATCAGCGACACCTCTCAGGCTGTTCTCCAACATCCACTTTGCCCTATATCTGTCCAACAGCCACAGGGACACTCAAAACTCACAAACCCAAGTCCACACAAGGTGAATTTACCAAGTCCCTTCGCAACCCTATTAAGAGCCCAAACTTCTGCCTCTTTCAACCCAGCCTGCTCCAGCTAGTGCCCACCCTACTCCACCTGGAATTTGCTTATGTAAGTGATAATCTTTCTCTCAAATTATATAGGTATGTGGGCTGTCTGGAGACTCAAGAAAATTCTTAATAATTAATTCTATCTCATGCACAGGGAGTACAAAGAGAGAATGTACTTGAAAAGTTGAGAAGCAGTGAAGCCTAGGGAAGTGAGCCCTATTTCTCTTTAATGACACTTAAACACTTTTGCCATCTCACTAAGGAATCCTCAAAGCTTAAAAATTTTAAGAAAAAAAAGAGATGTTGGAGGCCTCAAAGCCAGCACAGCTTTCAGTAATATCCTTGGTCAGAGATAAAAATAAGGGTCCGTTAACTGCACTGCATAGTTATATGGATGCTCATTCACCAACAGCTCTTGGACTCCAGCCCTTGTTACCCCATTCAATGACACAACTGCCAATAAGTCATACCTAATTCCTTTTTTCAGGGATAGAAATGATTAAGGATATAAACTTGTCATTTGTTATGTATAAAATACCATTGAAAATATATTAATGTTAATTTTTTATTTAACACCCAAAGCATTTCCAACATCACTTTGCTGCCCAGGTATGTATCTCTAGTTGGCCTGCAAGACACTTTTATAGATTCTTCATTTTTTGTAAAACTTATGTTTACAAGAAGAAAATAAATCAAAACTTTTTTTGTGTGTTGTATGAAAATAGTTCACTCAAGTGTGTATCTGTTAATTTATTTGTCATCAAAAGAGCACTTTGCCTAAAAGAAAGGACTGACAAGTGTGCAAAATGTTTACAATCCTCTGTGAAATTGTAGTTTATCATTAGTTTGTATCTGTAAGTTATTGTTATAAATATTACCTGTATTTTTTGTTATATACAACTTTATACTTTGAAGCTTGTATCTGTGAATTTGCAATTGAAATTTATTTTGCCAATGTTTTCTGAATGAACTGAATAAAGCTTCTGTTGTAGCAAAAAAAAAAAATAAGGGTCCAAGGCCACCAGAGAAGGTTGGGTCCTGATTAGAACAAAGCCTTCAGGTAGAATGGGGGAAGGGCCACACCTGGGAGAGGAGATGAACCAGCAAGAGCAGGGAATCACCAGGCTGAGGACCAGCCTCAAATTCATGTCTCCCTGATTGGATGAAAGTGATCAAAGCTAGTATTTTGCCAGATTCAAAAGTAAATCATTTCTGACTGACATGAATCATTCCAGGGTCTAAAATCATCCTTAACATTTTTAGGGTAAAATGTATGTTAATCTACATAAACATGAAGTGTGTACATTACAGTCTCTCTTTTATTAAAACACGGAGGCATACATTATCAAGAGGGAAAAATACTCAGATTCAGAGAACACAGGTGGAATATAATGGACATCAAGACAGAGCCAGAGGATTCGTAGCTATGAGGGGAAGTACTTATTATATGCTTATCATATATGTGACAGGATGTAGAATATTTTCATGAAACGAGAAACTTTTAAAAATGACCAGAAAGAATTAAGTACCTACATTAACAAGAGATTTGACTGAGCTTCTTCCAGTGCTTTGTTGTTTGGGGTCCAGTCAGCAGTATACACTCTGCAAAATGTTCATATCATGCTGCTGCTGCTGCTAGGTCACTTCAGTCGTGTCCAACTCTGTGCGACGCCATAAACGGTAGCCCACTAGGCTCCGCCGTCCCTGGGATTCTCCAGGCAAGAACACTGGAGTGGGATGCCATTTCCTTCTCCAAAGCATAAACATGAAAAGTGAAAGTGAACTCAGTCGTGTCCGACTCTTCGCGACCCCATGGACTGCAGCCTACCAGGCTCCTCCATCCATGGGATTTTCCAGGCAAGAGTACTGGAGTGGGGTGCCTCCTCTGTTCATATCATACCAGGTTATAATTACATCATGCCCATGTCCTTAGCTTTATCTACATCCTAGGGATATTTTAGCCTTTGCTTAGGTTATAGGTACCTAAAACTAGAGAAAATTTACACACAGAACTACATTGATGTTAAAAAAAAAAAAACCTGAATAAGCCACATCATTTTTTTCCTTCATAACTCCTGTTCCATGTTTGCACTCACACTAAGTTCCTTCCTTTCCCAGTTTCCCGTAGGGCTGAGGAGACTCCATCTCCTCCCTCTGGCCTGTGGCCATGGAGGGAGCGCCACCATCTCCTGAAGGCCATCTCTTCTCATCCACAGTAATGGACACACCTGCCCACCATGTTTCCGGCACAAACCACACACTCTCCTCAACCACTGATCATAGGACTTCCCCAGGCTTCAGGGGTCCCAGCCTGGCTCAGTGACTGTGGGTCTGGGATGGATTTCACACTTACACTCACCAGGGTGGGGTCTCTACATGTGACTTCTGTGCACAGAACCCTCACTGGGACCACACGTGTCATGGCTCTAAACACACCCCTCCCCCATGGACTCAGCCCTTGTGCTCAGCTGAGCAGCTGCTTCCCCCAGGGAATCAGGGTCAGAGCAGCTGCTCCTCTCAGTGGAGAACAAACTGGGGGAGGAGGAAATGGTGGGGAGCCCCAGAAGGAGGTGGAAACATCCTCAGGTCCAGACCACAGGAGTCCCTGTCATGACCTCCCCAGGGTCTGGACCACTGGCTGAGATGCTCACAGATGGCTCCATGCTGACTCTCCCTCAGCTCTCAGCATCACTGACTGTGGAGGACCCACCACCTGCTCTCCAGGCCTGTGGAGCACAGACCTTCCCCGCACTGATTTACCTGCCAGACTCAGGCACTTGCTCATAGACAGAGTTGGGGCCCCAGGGAGGGACTGGTAAGTGATTCTGAGAAAACTGTCTTTCCCTCAGTCTCTCTGGCAGAAAAGCCTAGTCTAGAGAATCTTAATCATCCTAATGTATATTCTCTTAAAAATCTGGAATTTATCCTCATATTAGAGACAGAATACTATGATGAAATTTGAACTTCATGTGAGTACCATGTAGTCACAGCTTCTAAGTTTGTTCAACTAAATCTGTTCTAGAATTTCCTGGCTTTGAATCATAATCATGCCTTTCCTTTGTTCCATGCATCTCACCTCCTGCTTCTGTCCTAGACTACCATGACCTCAGGTTTCCCTGAAGGTAGACATCTTCTCCCCTAACTCTCAGAATCCCCATGTTCTTGGTTGGAGTAGTTAGTGGTTATCAAAGTGCAAGAGTCAGGCATCTATAGGGCATGACCTATTTTATATTTTTATCCAGATGGTGATACATGTAAACCTTCATGTGTTGTATACTTAACATATTTGCCTGTTCTTCCTTATGTTTTTAAAAATCACAATGAAAATGAAAAAGGACAAATCCAGAGTCTTTAAACAAATATTTAAACAAGAACAAAAATTAGCACATAGAGAGGGAAACTCAGCATTCTTAAAGAGAAGTGTAATATGATGCACGAATATGAGAGTTGGATCATAAAGAAGGCTGAGCACCGAAGAAGTCATGTTTTTGAACTATGGTTCTGGAGAAGACTCTTGAGAGTCCCTTGACAACAAGGAGATCAAACTAATCAATCTTTTTTTTTTCCCCTCTGTTTATTTATTTATTTATTTATTTTACATTACAATATTGTATTGCTTTTGCGATACATTGACTTGAATCTGCATTGGGTGTACTTGTGTTCTCCATCCTGAACCCCTCTTCTACCTCCCTCCCCATCCCATCCCTCTGGGTCATCCCAGTGCACCAGCCCTGAGCGTCCTGTATCGTGCATTGAACCCGGACTGGCGATTGGTTTCACATATGATAATTACATGTTTCAATGCCATTCTCCCATATCATCCCTCCCTTGCCCTCTCCCACAGAGTCCAAAAGACTGTTCTATACATCTGTGTCTCTTTTGCTGTCTCACATACAGGGTTATCGTTGCCATCTTTCTAAATTCCATATATATGCATTAATATACTGTATTGGTGTTTTTCTTTCTGGCTTACTTCACTCTGTATAATAGGCTCCAGTTTCATCCACCTCATTAGAACTGATTCAAATGTTTTCTTTTTAATGGCTGAGTACTATTCCATTGTGTATATGTACCAGGACTTTCTTATCCATTCATCTGCTGATGCACATCTAGATTGCTTCCATGTCCTGGCTATTATAAACAGTGCTACAATGAACATTGGTGTACACATGTCTCTTTCAGTTCTGCAAACCACTCAATCTTAAGGGAAATCAAACCTGAGTATTCATTGCAAGGATTGGTGCTGAAGTTTAAGCTCTAGCACCTTGGCCACTTGATGCAAATGGCCAGATCATTGGGAAAGAACTTGACGCTGGGAAAGATTGAGGGCAGGAGGACACGGAGTTGACAGATGGTTGGATGGCATCATTGACCCAATAGACAGGAGTCTAAGCAAGCTCCAGGAGATTGCAAAGGACAGGGAAGCCCAGCTTGCTGCAGTTCATGGGGTTGCAGAGTCAGACACCATTTAGTATCTGACCTACAATAACATGAATTCAAAAGTTCTAAGAAACTAGAGAACCGGAAGGCAAAATGGAAGGACACATTTAACTGTGTGCTTTTTACCCTTGCAAAGCATGAATTTCATCTGTAATGAAGTTGAAGGTCTTTCTTCCAAATGTTTCTTCAAACATTTTCTCTTTCTTTGCTCCCCCTTGGGCTCTGTGCACATCGCTGCCCCCACCAGGGGATTTGCCTGTTGTTCCCCAGGGAGGACCTTCCCTTGCAAGTCTGAGATAGAAGCTCAGCTCTGGTCTTACTCTGACTTACCAGGACTCCTCAGTTCACACTTCTGAACATGAGGTTCCCTGTCAGCTCCTGGGCTCCTCCTGCTCTGGGTCCCAGGTGAGGATGGAGGGGGGATGAGAAGGAAGATGTAGAGAGTGGTGAGCTCTGGGCCAGCACTGCTTTTCATGTGTCTTTGTCCCCATGTTAGATGCACACCTTGCCCTCTGTAAAGGGCATGTGATGTTTATCAACATGAGAATGAGGATAAATGCAGAGGAAGTAAGTAGGTGTTCCCTGTTAAATACTGTGAGATACAAAGTGTGGGCAAGTGTGCATGACTCCTAGAGACCTTTTACATTGTGAATCTTGGATTATTTTGAAACTGGAAATTTGGGGTATTAATCAGGATTAAAAAAATAACTTAGTCTGAAATAAGCAAGAGAAAATTTCAGAAAATGCCTCTTCAAATTTGTCTGAAATATTGTGCTTTTCTCTATTTATTTTAGGGTGCATTGGGGCTATAATGCAGACCCAGACTCTACGCTCCCTGTCTGTGATCCCTGGA
The DNA here is from genome assembly GCF_055505025.1 of Bos grunniens. Taxonomy (NCBI): domain Eukaryota; kingdom Metazoa; phylum Chordata; class Mammalia; order Artiodactyla; family Bovidae; genus Bos; species Bos grunniens. The sequence goes on along the minus strand of NC_141175.1, from coordinate 60,581,829 downwards.
GAGACGGCCTCCATCTCCTGCAGAGCCAGTCAGAGCGTTCAAAATAGATATGGAGACAATTTTTTTGCATTGGTATGTGCAGAAGCCCAGCCAGTCTCCACAGCTCCTGATCTATGGAGCTTTTAACCAGGCCTCTGGAGTCTGAGACAGGTTCACCGGCAGTGGGTCAGGGACAGATTTCACCTTCAAAAGCAGCAGGGTGGGGGCTGAGGATGCTGGAGTTTATTATTGCCACCAAAGTAAAGAAACTCCTCCCACAGTGATTCAGCCCTGAACATAAACCCCCTTCTCCTGGTGGCCCAGCTGCTCACATGTGTTGATTGTGTGGTAAGCAGGTGGGCAGAGTCTCTGAGTCTGTGTAGGAGGAAGATGCTGGAGAAAGAGGGGAACAGAATGTGTCTGAAGGCTCAGGAAGGTGATGAAGTGTCTTTGCTCAACTTCAGACAACACAGGTTAAGGCCATGGGGGTTCTTGATTGACAGCACCAGCAGGACAATGGTGGGTCTAAGTGCCCTCTGAACCAACAGACCTGAGGAGGGAGAGGTGAGTGAGAGGCATCATACTTTCCCCCTTGCGTAGAGTGACGTGTAGAATCAATACAGTTCATATATCAGGGAGACAATGAGGCAGATTTGTAGCAGAATAGGTGGTGGGATTTTTAGGGAGATAAAATGTCATAATATTAAAAAGTAGTTTTTTCCACTTTCTGCACTTTCTGAATCTTCTTTTTCCTACATATCTTCCTATTTCTTAATCATGTGTCAGATCACAGTCTCTACAAGGAGTCCCCAGACAGACTTACTGGGGAAAATTTAGTGAAAATTTCGAGTTATGAATGTTCAAAATTTTTTTGAAGTGATAGCAAGCACAATATCCTAATGCTAGCATTAATTGTCTCAATTAACCTTCAGAGAGAAAAAATATGAGTATTTGAATTCCTTAACTTGGGTTAAAACAAAAATTTTTTAATAACATAAACTAGACAGGGTAGGGTATAGAATTTACACCAAGGAACACTGGAAGGATACAGAATAATATGCCAAATTCTTTTCCTCAAAGTTAAGAATTTTAAGCTGTGGGGAGACTGCAGGAATGGAAACGTGAATGGATTCAAGTCGACACACACAACTGAGCATACTGCTCTTGGCTTCTATTCAGTGGGATTTAAAATGGTGGTGCTGTTGAGGACTGATAAGAAGAACCCAGAGAGAAAACCCAGTGTGTTCCTTATGGAATCACGGGGAGGAAGGGCCATCTGCCTGGTTTCCTGGGTTGTGTATGCTGCTGCTAAGTCGCTTCAGTCATGTCCGACTGTGTGTGACCCTGTGGACTGTAGCCTTCCAGGCTCCTCTGTCCGTGGGATTCTCGAGGCAAGAATACTGGAGTGGTTTGCCATGCCCTCCTCCAGGAGATCTTCCCAACCCAGGGATTGAAACCATGTCTCTTATGTCTGCTGCATTGGCAGGCACTAGTTCTTGACCACTAGTGCCACCTGGGAAGCCCCTGCTGTGTCTCGGCCACTGCACATGTCACAGGAAATGAGTGTGTGGCCAGGGATTGAGATCTTCCATCATCAAGGGCTCAGTGACATTCCTGGGCAGAGACCCAAGGTCATGTCCCCTAGTCACTGTCACCTTAATTCAGCCGAGCAGTCTCCAGACATACTTGCTCCTGAACGTGGTCCAGCAGAGGCTGAGGAGATGGAGACCACTTCCAGCAGTCAGACAAGTATTAAAGATGCACACAGCAGCCTTGAGTAAAGAAAAAGAAAATGTCTGAAAAAGTAGGAGCTTTCTATTTTCTGACCCAGCACCCCTAGCCTGCCTGCTGACCCAGATTTCAGGACTCTCCTCTCTCATGGAGGTTACCTTATGAGGCCTCAAACCTCAGGTGGATTTATGGTTTCCAGCTGGGTTGGTGCACTTGACCCAAGTCAGAGCTTCTGTCCACATGAAATTTTGGAAAACAATATAAGAGCAAAATGTTGGGTAAGCATTGGCTCAACAAGAAAGGAATATTTTTTACTTTGTTATTTCAAGTCATCTAATTCTTACACTTTCCATTTTCCTCTGATATTATACAAATATGAATTTTCCACTTTACATTTTCTTTATTGGTAACTTTTTCAGTAGCTAGATTTCCAAACTGTCCAATATTCACGGAGATTTTGGAGAAGGAAATGGCAACCCACTCCAGTACTCTTGCCTGGAAAATCCCATGGACAAAGGAGCCTGATAGGCTACACTCCATGCGGTCGTGAAGAGTCGGACACAACTGAGCGACTTCACTTTCACTTTTCACTTTCATGCATTGGAGAAGGAAATGGCAACCCACTCCAATGTTCTTGCCTGGAGAATCCCAGGGACAGAGGAGCCTGGTGGGCTGCCGTCTATGGGGTCACAGAGTCAGACACGACTGAAGCGACTTAGCAGCAGCAGCAACAGCATGGAGATATGTCACATTTTTATCAGGATCACTTTATCAGGAGCTTAGAAACTTGGTAGTATATTGTCATAAAAACAAAAAATTCAAACAATAAATAAATACTTTTGTGCCAGGGTCCAGCCCTTGTTGGATCCAGGGATTTCCTCAGGATGATGGCGTCGGCGATTTAGAAAAGCGATAGCTTAATTAAGTATTAATTAGAGATATAAAGAGTGGTTGAATAGGAATAGCTCAGTGAGAAAATTCAGTGGATAAAAGAGGCTGAATAACTTGGTTTACGTGGAAAACCAATAAAACTCCAAGACAAGGAGTTTGCATCACCTACGTAGGCCGCAGGCGTCCTCCCGTTCTCCCGAAGGAGAGAAGACACTGAGGCCTCCCCAGTCAGATCTTAGAAGCCCAGGCAAAATTAGTAGGCTTGAAGAGCCTCCACACTCCAGATGGGAATTCAGCCAGAAGGTGAGAGAAAGAACAACATGGTGAGACCAAGCTTCGGTGAGCAAAGCCTGTAGCTTTATTTTTAACAGGGGCTTTTATACCCTAAGTTGCACATAGAGGATAATAGGGGGTGTGAAATCATGCAAAGTCAGCAGTCTTTGATCCTTATCGAAACCAGGGTTTCTTTTCCACAAACTTATCGTATACAAATGGTTTAGGTGATTTACATCATCTTCTGGCCAGAAGGCCTGTTAACATTTTATGACTCTGATAAAGGTTTGTCAACCATAAGACTTATTTTCTCTAAGAGTAATTATTTTAAAGTTTGGCGCCATCCTCCGAAGGCGTTAGATAAAGTTGCATTCCTATAGGGCAGAGGTGCAGTGGGTTTACAACAAAGGAAAGAATTTATTACCTTAAGGGTCTAAAGTTGTTAAAACCAAGGCCACTACTTATTTTTTTCTACATACCAACTATATTAATTAATACACTTCCAAGGATACAGTACAGGGGACGTGGAAACTTGGCAGCAAGCGTGGCTCAACATTGAAATCTTCTACTAGTTCTATTCTGACAATTTCTAACTCTCCGAGAGGCTCTAAACTATTTAAATATCCTGGCTGGGAGACTGTAAACAATCATATGCATAGCTGTAGGAGTCCGGATAAACCTGTCAGACAAGTTAGAGAGCCATCTGAGGGGTTTGTGAACTAAAACATTCTTGTCACACCCAGGAACTTTATTAACTGGAGCTGTAAGTTAACTCTTTTTCAGAGAGGGAGATGGTGGTGGGGGACAGCCCCCCATAAACACAGAGGTGTAGGTGAGAGCACAAAGCAGTAAAGTAGGCAACTCTGGTTTTGGGGGTAGATGCTAAAAAATTTCCAGGGAGACTCCGGAGGCTCGATCCCACCTTTGTGTATGTTGAGCCTCCTTCCTCATGACCCTTGCCATGGGCGCAGTTCCTCACACTGGCTCCCGGCACTTTGGGTTCACATGAATGTTCATTTTCTAAAAGTGCATCTGACTCCTGTTTCTAGTGATAGTTGTATAGAATGTGAATACTTCAAATAGATCCCATTTTTAGAAATGCTCTAAAAATACTTCTGAGTTTATCACAGGCGTGCTAGTCACATTCTCTGACATGGCGTGGATTGCATTAAATAATTTCAAATCCACCTGGACTACATAATACTGTTTCTTGTTAAAGGGATAAAACTTATTAGAGGTCATTCCTTTCCAGATAATGGATTTCATAGTAAGTGCAATTAAAGCTGGATTCTTGATTATAATAGAAATTTTAAGAAACGGTATACACAGAGAATTTGTAACACGAGCAGAGAACCACTGGACTTCGGGAGGTAGTTCTACACATATTCACAGAAGGAACAGTTTTATACCAATTCAGTTGACTTCTTATTACCATCATCAGTGAGGAGCCTGGAGATGCTACACGTTTTTCTCTGAGCAGGAAACTCACTGGACCCTGAATGGTGTATAAAGATCCAAACACAAACTTACCATAGGGAGACTCAGCTTCTCACGGTTGTAGGAGCAGCTGCAGTGCCCAGAGGATGAGCTGACACCAGGATGGGCTCTAGTGGAAATGGCCTTGGAGCCTCGAGAAAGAGACCGTGAGCACCTCAGTCACAGGCACTGAGTCCTCTTTTTGTAAACAGAGATCAGAGCATCACTAGGACAGCCTCCCACAGCCTCTTCCTTCCTTCTGACTAAGGCAGCTCATGCCCCACAGTCCCACCAGGGAAGGGCTGCCATGTCCCCCCTTGAGCATCCACCAGGTTCCCTGATGGTTTTCCTGTTGCTCAGCAGGCTGATCTCTGAGTGTCAGTTATGTCCAGATGGCTGATGTCTTTGATCAGCTCTCTCTGTCCGCACTGGCACGGAGGCAGGGCTGCTCGCACCGCAGGCTGAACCTACTGCACAGCCCTCTGAAATCTGGCAGAGTCAATGTCACCTGGTCCATGAGCCAGACCAGCCCTCCTACATGTGGACTATGTAGTGTCCAGAAGTCACAGAGGCTGTCAGACAATTCCTTTAAGAAAAAGACACACATTCAGAACCCTGGAAAGTGATGCACATCCCAGTCTTGTTTATGACACCCTTGAAAACTCTCTTACCATTGGGGGAAAACTTTCTGTGCAATTTGGTATCAAGTGTTCTTGTCCAGAAATATAATCTGGGCAGTACGTCCAACCAAGGGAGATCATCAACTACACAACGACCAGAAAATCACCAAGCAGCCTGAAAAGATTTCCAACTCACTGCAGACGACTTTGTTTTGACACAATTTCTGAACTGGTGCTCCAGTTAGGAGGGTTTAAATTGGAATTATCTTCACGTGTATCTACTGTCACCTGGTCCTTGTGTCAAAAGCACACCAGGAGGCAGTCAAGTCCATTTTCTAATACACGTTGGGTGTTTCATTCCTAAGTTTCTCTTTATTTACCTATGACCTTGAATATTTTGATGCTGCGAGGCTGGAAATTCACTTTTTGTCTCCTCTCTCTCGTGCTCTCTCTAAATCTCTGTTTTCTTTTATTTCTGCAATTCTTTAACATAGACATATTTTCTCAGCTGCTTCTCCTTCTCTCTTTTTTCTACATGTTCTAAGTGTCATGAACCCCTAACACTAGAAGTGTGGCGACCAACACTAGTACTTTAGCTTGTGCATGAGTGCTCGGTCGCTTCAGTCATGTCCGACTCTTGTGAGCCTATGGGCTGTAGCCCACCAGACTCCTCTGTCCGTGGGATTCATCAGGCAAGAATACTGGAGTGGGTTACCATGCCTCCCTCCGCAATCTTCCTGACCCAGGGGTTGATCCTGAATCTCCTGCATTGAAGCTGGTTTCTTTACTGACTGAGCCACCAGGGAAGCCCAGAAGTTTAGTTTATACCAAGAGAAATGATTTGACTGAATCTTGAAACATTATTGTCTCTTTCAAACAAAGAGGTTTTGTATGTTTAGGTTGATTGTGACCAGCAATTATTTGGTATATTTTTATAAGAGAATAAACAAATTGTCCTCCTTATAAAATAATAAATTATTTGGAGGGAATTACCTGAAATAATAGGTTTCTATACATTCTAATAACTGGTTTTATAATTCACATAGGCTGTGGGGATACCAGAACAGAGAAACAACCTGTGGGATCATGTTTCTGATTGTCTAGGATAAGGGTATGGAATGTGAGTAACATCTGCACGAGGAAGTTTCCAGCAATTTATCATACACTATAGTTCTTCCTTAATCTTATACCTTCTTGTCTTCTCCATGGAGTGCAAATGTTATCCTATTTAATATTCAACATATGTACTTATTTTTAATATCTGATTCTTATTCTCTCCTTGGTCTGGTAACTGTTTTAAAGAAGACAACATGCAAATTTCTGGAAGCACCAAAAGATGGGGTCAGCTAATGCTTCAGAGAGCATTTGAACTTCAGTCCTGGTCTTGGTCAAAGTGACTAGGTAGACATGAACTTCATGGCAGAGAAAAACCATTCTCACTCATGAAGGCAATGTATTTTTATTTTCAGATGAGGAATGGCCACAAAATACTTTATTCATCCCTTGTGTCTTTCCTGTTCAGAAACTTTCATTTGAGTTAATGGGAGATGAAAAGAAATGGTTACAGAGAATTCCGTTGATTTTAGATATTAGTTTAAGTGATTTAACTTGACTTTTCCCCCTACAATATCTTGAATATCCCTTCTGTATTAGGATTTGTAAACTCCTGAAATCATGAATAGGTTAAAAAAAAGCATTAAATTTGAGAATTCTCAGCTTATAATTTCCTTTATTTCAGAAACACCTGCTTCTTTGCATGAAAAATTGGAGAAAATTATTCCTTTGCAATCTTGGTATACCATACAAATTCTCATTCAAAGACAGCTTCAACTAAAACTTAAGGGACTAGAATCTGTGATTTGTTGCCTAAAAACTTCCAGTGTTCTCCATTCCCCATTTCTCAAGTGAACTACACATTCTTAGAGGTCAAAGAAAAAAAACACATGTAGACAGTGGAAAAATATTAAACATTCAGAGAATCTGTGCCTTTTTAGGAGAATATATTTTGAGTACAAGGGTGAGTTTTAAGTTAAGATCCCAGAGTACATGAAGAGCTTATATGGCAGAAAAAAGCTTGGGTGGGCAAGGCAATGAAATTATTGTCTTACTTTGTCCAGTTCATCTATGGGTGAGTGGGATACAACGCACAGTGTAACTTTTACAAACAAAGGCTCCATCTCCAGCACACGATTTCCTCTCTCATCGTATTGATCAGTTGTGTAGATTGACAGAATTTTTTACTTATTTTAAGAGAAAGGAAACAAAAATGAGTCAAACATTTAGATACTGATTCTATCATGACCATGAAAAGTAAGGTCTTAATGATGTGAAACAGATGGACATGGCATCAAACCTGTTTCACCTGTGTTTTGAGAAAGCTTATCCAGTCATGTTAGGGGAAGCACACTGATTGAAACCGCCCACCCTGGCCAGACACTGTAGTAACCATTTGCATGAGTTGTTTTATGACAGGAGATCCCGATAAGAAATATGGAACTAATAAGCCACCACCAACCGAAGGAGTTCGGGAAAGGTCGAAAGGAGACACCGCCTGTCCATCCATTTCCCAGAATCCCTCTTGCTAGCATCCATATTGGCTGAGTGATGCCTGCGCCACCAGGAAAGACTCTGAGTTAGAATGATTGGCCAAAGACCACCTGGAAACTAATCCCATCACCATAAAACCCGAGACTGCCAGCCACGTGGCAGAGTGGTTCTCCTGGGTTCCTTTACCCTACTGCTCTTCACCCAGCTGTCCTTCCTAATAAAATCTCTTGCTTTGTCAGCATATGTGTCTCCTCGGACAATTCATTTCCAAGTGTTAGGCAAGAGCCCAGTTTGGGGCCCTGGAATGGGTCCCCCTTCCTGCAACAGTCAGAGGATAAATACATTCACATAGACTTGTCTTTATTTCCTAGAAACTAAAATGCTTTTCCAAGACTGCGGGTGAATATTTGCTTTCAAGTTTGAAAGGCAATCAGCTCCCTGGACATCACAGATGCCTTTGGGTGCAGGATCTAGCCCAGCCCATCCGCAGCAGGGAGCGCCCTCTGCTGGGTGGACTGCTCTCAACTCTTCCTCAATGACAGTCTCTCCAGTGTTCACATAAGGGATCCAAGTTTGGATCCAGGAGGTGAACAGGCCTCTGTGTGTCTCAAACCTTGCCCATGGCAGCATGGGCTTGTCTGAGAGGGTGGCCAGGTCCGCAAAAAACCCTGAACAGAGGGTGTCACAATGTTACAGTCTCCATTCCACAGAAAACGACAGCAGGAAAACAAGCTCCAACACCAACAGCAGTCTCCAAGGTCATGCATATCACACACTGGCTTCCAGTTTTGAGGAACTGAAACTAATCGTATATGACAACAGAGTCAAAAGTGCAATGAACCTGCCTGCCTGAGGCCTTCCTCATTCAGTTGACTACAGTCAAGATTGGAGGCTCACAGAGGCCTGCCCCTCACCTGGAACTCATAGAGCTTATACATTCAGTCCTGACAAACTCTCCTTATTGCTGGGTGGTGTGACGTGACTAGTGTGGGCTGCTATTTAGTTTTGTTTACAGGCCTCAGCCTGGTTTGCTAACATACGTGAGGCAGAGAGTGTTTCTTAGAATGAGAAATCTTATACTTTCTGTCTAAAGTAGGAGAGGAGTATTTTAAAGACTTTTTTCCTGACAGAGAAGCAATTTCTAAGAGATTTTGCATTTTCTGTAGATTTTAGGATAGTTGTCTATGAGATAAGACAAGCATTAATAGAGACCTTTAAAAGTTTTCTAGTAATTTCACAAGAGACAAATTCTCTCTGAAATTCATCCATCTTAACGAATATTTTGTAAAAGGAGTTTCTGAACACTTGATTTGTCATAAAAGAAAACACCACAGAATTCTCACTTTAATTCTTTTCCCCACAATTTATGTTTCCATTCTCAGGACTGAATTTATTTGTTTCTTAAGACTTCTGTAAGAAAGTGCTAGAGATTGATGGGCTAAAACAACAGAAAGGTATTCTGTCAAGAATGAAGCCCTGAGGAATGAAACCAAGTGTTGTCCAGGCCAGGGCAGCTACCCTCTGAGGTGAAGGCTCTCCTCACCTTTCTCCCTTTCTTGAGCCCCAGGTTTTCCTTAACCATTGGCACCATAAGTCCAGTCACTGCATCTGTCTTCACATGGTCTCTTCTTTGAATCTCTGTTTTTGTGTCCTTTCTCCTCCCTTAGAAGGCCGCTTATATTAAAGGCCCACCATAGCACAGTATGACCACACCATAATCACCAAATGATATCAATACTGGCTATTTTCTAAATAATGTCATCTTCACAGGTCCTCGAGTCTAAAATGTCACTGTAATTTTTAGGGGAACAGAATTCAACCAGTAATAGTACATAAAAGCAATTCTTACTTTAAAAGATGCTAAAGGATTCATATAAAACTAGCATTAATATTTCTAATAGCTTCTTCACTTTGTTTTGTATTTGTTTGCTTTTCTTTCAGATGCTTATCTTTTGACTTCGTTCACTATATCGTTAATTAGAGGGCTGGAATTTTCAGAACAGTGGCCTGCCTGCCACCTGCTAGAAACCCCTATTTGTCTTGGCAGCTTCAGAAAGCAGGAAGAAAACCCAGGATAATTTTTTTTAAAAATACAAGATCAAAGAAAGAAAAAACTAAAAGAAGTATAAATAAATAAAACGGTGAGTTACACTTTGGTGAACTATAGAACATATAAAATTCTTTATCTCCCTCTACACCGTGCTTTTTTGTTCGAGTGAATGAGAGCATCACCATAAAGTTCAGAGTTGAAAGGCAAGCATCATTTTTGCTCATTATCAAAATTCTATTCTTGAGTATTTCTCAGAGAATATACAGACCAAATATTATTATGGAATCTTGCAGGATATTGTATTAGTTCATTTGTCTTGATTACATTAGTCTGATTTTGGATTTAAACAGCAACATACATACATATAGATCTATCGAGAGACAGAAAGACAGAGAGAGAGACAGAAACAGAGACAAAGACAGACTCAGATAGAATTATGATAGCATATGCACTAGGTTGAAGCAACTGGGTTTTTGATATTTCATTTTACATAAAATTCTTACACATTTTTCCTTATCTTGAACTGAACTATCACTTTCTGCACAAGCTATATGATTTTTCCCCTGTCAATTTCTTTGGACTTAAGTGTCTTTGAAATTTCATTCACTAGGTGCCAGGAAAAGAGCAGTTCTAACACCTGATTTCAACATTCTTAAACAGGTAACCTGAGACCTGCAGTTATTGGACAGATCTTGAACCAGCTCACCTCCACACTGTTGTTTGGAGAAATTTCTGAAGGTCAGTACTAGCTGTTCTGTTATCTAGATCATCTGGGAAGAAAAGCAAGATGCTGGTCCCCTTCCGAACACTGACCCTGGACACACCTGTCTACATGTCAGGGTCTTCAGTGCTTTCTTGGAGCCCCAGGCCCTGTACACTGTGTCCTGACAGTCAATCTGCACTTTCTCAGTGAGATTCTTCTTCCCACTGTTCCAAGCAGTATAAACTTTAGCTAATGGTATTCATCTAAACACACAAGAGCTTTATTTCACTTTGCTTGAGCTTGACCCCTCCCACCCTCCTCTGGCTCTGTCTACACCGCTGCCCCCACCAGGGGATTTGCATGTGGTTCCCCAGGGAGGACCTTCCCTTACAAGTCTGAGATAAAAGCTGAGCTCTGGTCTTGCTCTGACTTATCAGGACTCCTCAGTTCAAACTTCTGAACATGAGATTCCCTGCTCAGCTCCTGGGGTTCCTCCTGCTCTGGGTCCCAGGTAAGGACAGAGAGGGCATGAGAGGAGGATGGGGGCCTCAGTTCTGGGGGCATCTCCACTCTCCATGTGTGTTCTGTCTGCCTGTTCGATGTGTATGGCTTGTCGTGCAGATGTTTAGATCTGAGAGAGTGAGGAAAGTTCCAGAAGGAAGAAGGACCTGTACTCTGGTCAGGACGGTGACAGAGGAAGTGGGGGTGATGTAGGGGATGTTTAGTGGCTTTTTACACTTCATGGATGTCATGTTCATTATCGTGATTGTACATTTTTGTTGTATGGATGAAAAGTATTGATAATGAGAGTAAAACAAAGTAGTATTTTAGCTAACATAAATAAGAAATTGGATATGATAATTAGAGCTCATAATATTTGTATGTAATTTGAAAATTTCTGTCCTTTCTTTAGGATCCAGTGGGGATGTTGTGCTGACCCAGACTCCCCTCTCCCTGTCTGTCATCCCTGGAGAGATGGTCTCCATCTCCTGCAAGTCTACTCAGAGTCTGAAATACAGTGATGGAAAAACCTATTTGCGTTGGGTTCAACATAAACCAGGCCAATCACCACAGGGTGTGATCTATCAGGTTTCCAACCGTAATACTGGGGTCCCAGACAGGTTCACTGGCAGTGGGTCAGAAACAGATTTCACACTTACGATCAGCAGTGTGCAGGCTGAGGATGCTGGAGTCTATTACTGTTTTCAAGGTACATATGAACCTCCCACAGTGATACAGCCCTGAACCCAAACCTCCCTGCCTGGGTGGCTCAGCTGCTCAAAGTGCAGCTTCTCTGGGGAACTGACAGAGGATGCTCTGAGTCTTTATAAGTGGTGGCAGTCTCAGGGGAAGGGTTTTCAGTGAGGACTCTGGATCATGAGCGTCTTCAGGCACCACATGTTAAGGTCCCATGAGCTGCACAGCCTGGTCCTGGCAGAAGCAGCAGGGACTGTAGGGGTCCTGTGTCCTATAGCAGCCAGTTCTGTGAAAGGGGGGCTGAGTGAAAGGTCAGGGATTTCTTCTCACCCAGGTTACCATTGTCTCATTGGTGTGATATGGAGAAAAGTTCAGGAAAAAGAACATAACAATGGTATTTACACCCATCTGAGACAAAAAGGATGGAACCATGCATGCTTGTTCAGAATTTGACTTGTATTAAATCGTTGTATATATTTGGAGATTTGTTTAACCTTTTCCCCTTGATTTGCATGCATGATAAGTCACTTCAGTTGTATCTGACTCTTTGCGACACCATGGACTGTAGACTGCCATGCTCCTCTGTCCGTGGGACTTCCCAGGCAAGAATACTTTAGTACGTTGCCATTTCCTTCTCCAGGGGATCTTCTCGACCCAGAGATCAAACCCACATCTCTTGTATCTCCCCATTGGCAGGAGGGTTCTTTACCACTAACGTGATCAGGAAAGCCCTTTCCCCTTGGTTTATTGATCGGTAATGAAGATAATTAAAAGATTTTATTTTCTTTAGCAATGAAAACGCTAAGACTTGTTATAAGAATTAAATAGATGAATATATACAAAATAGTTATCATATGACTGGTAAAATTTGTAAGTGAAAATGAAAAGTGAGTGGCAGTGTGAGTCGCACAGTCATGGCTTTGCAATCCCATGGACTGTAGCCTGCCTGGGTCCTCTGTCCATGGAATTCTCCAGGTTCTCACTCAGTAAATACTTGTTGCCATTGTCAGTTTGCTTCATCTTGTACTTAGAGAGATATGGTCTTTTGCACAGTATCTGAATTTCAAATCATTCCTTAGAATCTCTTTATCTTTGGTAACTCCAACTTTGTTAAGTGGTGGAGTATCGTATTTTCTATAACCTACCAAGAAGTGTATATATTTTGGGGGGAAAAGGAAGGGCTACAGCCCATCATTCTTTCCAAGGCAAGAATACTGGAGCAGGTTGCCATTCCCTTCTTGAGAGGATCTTCCTGACCAAGGGATTGAACCTGATCTGCATTGGCAATGGCAAGCAGAGTCTTTATATAGACATCAGAGGGGCTCCAGATAACAAGGAGTCTGACTCCATTGTTAATATGGGATCAGTGACACCTCTCAGCCTGTTCTCCAGCATCCACTTTGCCCTATATCTGTCCAACAACCACAGGGACACTCAAAACTCACAAACCCAAGTCCACACAAGGTGACTTTACCAAGTCCCTCTGCAACCCTATTAAAAGCCCAAACTTCTGCCTCTTTCAACCCAGCCTGCTCCAGCTAGTGCTCACCTTAGTCCACCTGGAATTTGCTTATGTAAGTGATAATCTTTCTCTCATATTATATACATATGGGGGCTGTCTGGAGACTCAAGAAAATTCTTAATAATTATTTCTATCTCATGTACAAGGAGTACAAACAGAGAATGTACTTGAAAAGTTGAGAAGCAGTGGCCTAGGGAAGTGAGCCCTATTCCTCTTTAATGACACTTAAGCACTTTTGCAATCTCACTAAGGAATCCTCAAAGCTAAAAATCTTTAAGGAAAAAAAAAGAGATGGTGGAGGCCTCAAAGCCAAGCACAGCTTTCAGTGATATCCTTGGTCAGAGATGAAAATAACGCTCCAAGGGCACCAGAGAAGGTTGGATCCTGATTAGAACAAAGCCTTCAGGTAGAATGGGGGAAGGGCCACTCCTGGGAGAGGAGATGAACCAGCGAGAGCAAGGAATCACCAGGCTGAGGACCAGCCTCAAATTCATGTCTCCCTGATTGGATGAAAGTGATCAACAGCTAGCATTTTGCCAGATTCCAAAGTAAATCATTTCTTTTTTTTTTTTTTTAATTTTATTTTATTTTTAAACTTTACATAATTGTATTAGTTTTTGCCAAATATCAAAATGAATCCATCACAGGTATACATGTGCTCCCCCTCCTGAACCCTCCTCCCTCCTCCCTCCCCATACCATCCCTCTGGGTCGTCCCAGTGCACTAGCCCCAAGCATCCAGTATCGTGCATTGAACCTGGACTGGCATCTCATTTCATACATGATATTTTACATGTTTCAATGCCATTCTCCCAAATCTTCCCACCCTCTCCTTCTCCCACAGATTCCATAAGACTGTTCCATACATCAGCATCACTTTTGCTGTCTCCAAAGTAAATCATTTCTGACTGACATGAATCATTCCAGGGTCTAAAATCATCTCTAACATTTTTAGGGTAAAAGTGTATGTTAATGTACATAAACATTAAGTGTATACATTACAGTCTCACTTTTATTAAAACACAGAGGCGTACATTATCAAGAGGGAAAAATACTCAGTTTCAGAGAAGGGAATGAACACAGGTGGAATATAATGGACATCAAGACAGAGCCAGAGGATTCATAGCTATGAGGGGAATTACTTATTATATGCTTATCATACATGTGACAGGATGTAGAATATTTTCATGAAACCATAAACTTTTAAAAATGACCAGGAAGAATTAAGTACCTACATTAACAAGAGACTTGACTGAGCTTCTTCCAGTGCTTTGTTGTTTGGGGTCTAGTTAGCAGTATACCCTCTGGAAAATGTTCATATCATGCTGCTGCGGCTGCTAAGTCTATTGTCGTGTCCAACTCTGTGCAACCCCATAGACAGTAGCCCACTAGGCTCCCCCTTCCCTGGGATTCTCCAGCAAGAACACTGGAGTGGGATGCCATTTCCTTCTCCAAAGCATAAACGTGAAAAGTGAAAGTGAACTCACTCAGTCGTGTCCGACTCTTCACCAACCCATGGACTGCAGCCTACCAGGCTCCTCCATCCTTGGGATTTTCCAGGCAAGAGTACTGGGGTGAGGTGCCATCGCCTTTTCCGTTCATATCATACCAGGTTATAATTACATCATGCCTATGTCTTTAGGTTTATCTACATCCAAGGGATATTTTAGTCATTGCTTAGGTTATAGGTACTTAAAACTAGAGAAAATTTACACACAGAACTACAGTCATGTAAAAAAAAACCTGAATAAGCAACATCACATTTTCCTTCATAACTCCTGTTCCATATTTGCACTCACACTAAGTTCCTTCTTTTCCCAGTTTCCCGTGGGGCTGCTGTGCTGACTTCATCTCTCCCTCTGGCCTGTGGCCATGGAGGGAGCATCGCCATCTCCTGAAGGCCATCTCTTCTCATCCACAGTAATGGACACACCTGCCCGCCACGCTTCTGGCACAAACCACACACTCTCCTCAACCACTGATCATAGGTGGTCCCCAGGCTTCAGGGGTCCAAGCCTGGCTCAGTGACTGTGGGTCTGGGACGGATTTCACACTTGCACTCACCAGGGTGGGGTCCCTACATGTGACTTCTGTGCACAGAACCCTCACTGGGACCACACGTGTCATGGCCCTAAACACACCCCTCCCCCATGGGCTCAGCCCTTGTGCTCAGCTGAGCAGCTGCTTCCCCCAGGGAATCGGGGTCAGAGCAGCTGCTCCTCTCAGTGGAGGAAAACTGGGGGAGGACAAAATGGTGGGGAGCCCTGGAAGGATGTGGGAACATCCTCAGGTTCAGAGCCCAGAAGTCCCTGTTATGAACTCCCCAGGGTCTGGACCTCTGGCTGAGATGCTCACAGACGGCTCCATGCTGACTCTCCCTCAGCTCTCAGCATCACTGACTGTGAAGGACCAACCACCTGCTCTCCAGTCCTGTGGAGCACTGATTTACCTGCCAGACTCAGACACTTGCTCATAGACAGGGTTGTGGCCCCAGGGAGGGACTGGTCAGTGATTCTCAGAAAACTGTCTTTCCCTCAGTCTCTCTGGCAGAAAATCCTAGTCTAGAGAATCTTAATCATCCTGATGTATATTCTCTTAAAAATCTGGAAATTATCCTCATATTAGAGACAGAGTACTATGATGAAATTTGAACTTCATGTGAGTAGCATGTAGTCACAGCTTCTAAGTTTGTTCAACTAAATCTGTTCTAGAATTTCCTGGCTTTGAATCATACTCATGCCTTTCCTCTGCTCCATGCATCTCAGCTCCTGCTTCTGTCCTAGACTACCATGACCTCAGGTTTCCCTGAAGGTAGACATCTTCTCCCCTAACTCTCATAATCCCCGTGTTCTTGGTTGGAGTGGTTAGTGGCTTTGAAAGTGCAAGAGTAGGGTATGATGTATTTTATATTTTTATCCAGATGGTGATATATGTAAACCTTCATGTGTCGTATACTTAACATATGTGCCTATTCTTCCTGTATGTTTTTTAATATCACAATGAAAATGAAAAAGAACAAATCCAGAGTCTTTAAACAAATATTTAAACAAGAACAAAAATTAGCACATAGAGAGGGAAACTCAGCATTCTTATAGAGAAGTGTAATATGATGCACGAATATGAGAGCTGGATCATAAAGAAGGCTGAGCGCTGAAGAATTCATGCTTTTCAACTGTGGTTCTGGAGAAGACTCTTGAGAGTCCCTTGGACAGCAAGGAGATAAAACCAGTCAATCTCCCCCCCTCCCCCACCGTTTATTTATTTATTTATTTTACTTTACAGTATTGTATTGGTTTTGCCATACATTGACTTGAATCTGCCATGGGTGTACTTGTGTTCTCCATCCTGAACCCCCCTTCCACCTCCCTCCCCATCCCATCCCTCTGGGTCACCCAGTGCACCAACCCTGAGCATCCTGTACTATGCATTGAACCTGGACTGGCGATTGGTTTCACATATGATAATTACATGTTTCAATGTCATTCTCCATATCATCCCTCCCTTTCCCTCTCCCACAGAGTCCAAAAGACTGTTCTATACGTCTGTGTCTCTTTTGCTGTCTCACATACAGGGTTATCATTACCATCTTTCTAAATTCCATATATATGCATTAGTATACTGTACTGGTGTTTTTCTTTCTGGCTTACTTCACTCTGTATAATAGGCTCCAGTTTTGTCCACCTCATTAGAACTGATTCAAATGTATTCTTTTTAATGGCTGAGTAATATTCCATTGTGTATATGTGCCACAGCTTTCTTATCCATTCATCTGCTGATGGACATCTAGGTTGCTTCCATGTCCTGGATATTATAAACAGTGCTGCGATGAACATTGGGGTACACGTGTCTCTTTCAGTTCTGCAAACCACTCAATCTTAAGGGAAATCAACCCTGAGTATTCATTGCAAAGATTGGTGCTGAAGTTTAAGCTCTAGTACTTTGGCCACCTGATGCAAAGAGCCAGCTCACTGGGAAAGAACCTGATGCTGGGAAAGACTGAGGGCAGGAGGACAAGGAGTTGACAGATGGTTGAATGGCATCATTGACCCAATAGACATGAGTCTAAGCAAGCTCCAGGAGATTACGAAGGACAGGGAAGCCCAGCTTGCTGCAGTTCATGGGGTTGCAGAGTTAGACACCATTTAGTATCTGACCTACAATAACATGAATTCAAAAGTTCTAAGAAACTAGAGAACCGGAAGGCAAAATGGAAGGACACATTTAACTGTGTGCTTTTTACCCTTGCAAAGCATGAATTTCATCTGTAATGAAGTTGAAGGTCTTTCTTCCAAATGTTTCTTCAAACATTTTCTCTTTCTTTGCTCCCCCTTGGGCTCTGTGCACATCGCTGCCCCCACCAGGGGATTTGCCTGTTGTTCCCCAGGGAGGACCTTCCCTTGCAAGTCTGAGATAGAAGCTCAGCTCTGGTCTTACTCTGACTTACCAGGACTCCTCAGTTCACACTTCTGAACATGAGGTTCCCTGTCAGCTCCTGGGCTCCTCCTGCTCTGGGTCCCAGGTGAGGATGGAGCGGGGATGAGAAGGAAGATGCAGAGAGTGGTGAGCTCTGGGGCAGCACTGCTTTTCATGTGTCTTTGTCCCCATGTTAGATGCACACCTTGCCCTCTGTAAAGGGCATGTGATGTTTATCAACATGAGAATGAGGATAAATGCAGAGGAAGTAAGTAGGTGTTCCCTGTTAAATACTGTGAGATACAAAGTGTGGGCAAGTGTGCATGACTCCTAGAGACCTTTTACATTGTGAATCTTGGATTATTTTGAAACTGGAAATTTGGGGTATTAATCAGGATTAAAAAAATAACTTAGTCTGAAATAAGCAAGAGAAAATTTCAGAAAATGCCTCTTCAAATTTGTCTGAAATATTGTGCTTTTCTCTATTTATTTTAGGGTGCATTGGGGCTATAATGCAGACCCAGACTCTACGCTCCCTGTCTGTCATCCCTGGAGAGACGGCCTCCATCTCCTGCAGAGCCAGTCAGAGCGTTCAAAATAGATATGGAGACAATTTTTTTGCATTGGTATGTGCAGAAGCCCAGCCAGTCTCCACAGCTCCTGATCTATGGAGCTTCTAACCAGGCCTCTGGAGTCTGAGACAGGTTCACTGGCAGTGGGTCAGGGACAGACTTCACCCTCAAAAGCAGCAGGGTGGGGGCTGAGGATGCTGGAGTTTATTATTGCCACCAAAGTAAAGAAACTCCTCCCACAGTGATTCAGCCCTGAACATAAACCCCCTTCTCCTGGTGGCCCAGCTGCTCACATGTGTTGATTGTGTGGTAAGCAGGCAGGCAGAGTCTCTGAGTCTGTGTAGGAGGAAGATGCTGGAGAACCAGGGGAACAGAATGTGTCTGAGGGCTCAGGAAGGTGTTGAAGTGTCTTTGCTCAACTTCAGACAACACGGATTAAGGCCATGGGGGTTCTTGATTGACAGCACCAGCAGGACAATGGGGGGTCTAAGTGCCCTCTGAGCCAACAGACCTGAGGAGGGAGAGGTAAGTGAGAGGCATCATACTTTCCCCCTTGCGTAGAGTGACGTGTAGAATCAATACAGTTCGTATATCAGGGAGACAATGAGGCAGATTTGTAGCAGAATAGGTGGTGGGATTTTTAGGGAGATAAAATGTCATAATATTAAAAAGTAGTTTTCTCCACTTTCTGCACTTTCTGAATCTTCTTTTTCCTACATATCTTCCTATTTCTTAATCATGTGTCAGATCACAGTCTCTACAAGGAGTCCCCAGACAGACTTACTGGGGAAAATTTAGTGAAAATTTCGAGTTATGAATGTTCAAAATTTTTTTGAAGTGATAGCAAGCACAATATCCTAATGCTAGCATTAATTGTCTCAATTAACCTTCAGAGAGAAAAAATATGAGTATTTGAATTCCTTAACTTGGGTTAAAACAAAAATTTTTTAATAACATAAACTAGACAGGGTAGGGTATAGAATTTACACCAAGGAACATTGGAAGGATACAGAATAATATGCCAAGTTCTTTTCCTCAAAGTTAAGAATTTTAAGCTGTGGGGAGACTGCAGGAACGGAAACGTGAATGGATTCAAGTCGACACACACAACTGAGCATACTGCTCTTGGCTTCTATTCAGTGGGATTTAAAATGGTGGTGCTGTTGAGGACTGATAAGAAGAACCCAGAGAGAAAACCCAGTGTGTTCCTTATGGAATCACGGGGAGGAAGGGCCATCTGCCTGGTTTCCTGGGTTGTGTATGCTGCTGCTAAGTCGCTTCAGTCATGTCCGACTGTGTGCGACCCTGTGGACTGTAGCCTTCCAGGCTCCTCTGTCCGTGGGATTCTTGAGGCAAGAATACTGGAGTGGTTTGCCATGCCCTCCTCCAGGAGATCTTCCCAACCCAGGGATTGAAACCATGTCTCTTATGTCTGCTGCATTGGCAGGCACTAGTTCTTGACCACTAGTGCCACCTGGGAAGCCCCTGCTGTGTCTCGGCCACTGCACATGTCACAGGAAATGAGTGTGTGGCCAGGGATTGAGATCTTCCATCATCAAGGGCTCAGTGACATTCCTGGGCAGAGACCCAAGGTCATGTCCCCTAGTCACTGTCACCTTAATTCAGCCGAGCAGTCTCCAGACATACTTGCTCCTGAAGGTGGTCCAGCAGAGGCCGAGGAGATGGAGACCAACTTCCAGGAGTCAGACAAGTATTAAAGTTGCACATAGCAGCCTTGAGTAAAGAAAAAGAAACTGTCTGAATAAGTAGGAGGTTTCTATTTTCTGACCCAGCACCCCTAGCCTGCCGTCTGACTCAGATTTCAGGACTGTCCTCTCTCATGGAAGTTACCTTATGAGGCCTCAAACCTCAGGTGGATTTATGGTTTCCAGCTGGGTTGGTGCACTTGACCCAAGTCAGAGCTTCTGTCCACATGAAATTTTGGAAAACAGTATAAGAGTGAAATGTTGGGTAACATTGGCTCAACAAGAAAAGAACGTTTTTTACTTTGTTATTTCAAGACATCTAATTCTTACACCTTCCATTTTCCCCTGATATTATACAAATATGAATTTTCCACTTTACATTTTCTTTATTGGTAACTTTTTCAGTAGCTAGATTTCCAAATTGTCCAACATTCATGGAGATTTTGGAGAAGGAAATGACAACCCACTTCAGTACCCTTGATGGAAAATACCATGGACAGAGGAGCCTGGTAGCTACAGTCCATGGGGTGACAAAGAGTCGGACACAACCGAGCGACTCCACTTTCACCTTTCACTTTCATGCATTGGAGAAGGAAATGGCAACCCATTCCAGTATTCTTGCCTGGAGAATCCCAGGGACAGAGGAGCTTGGTGGACTGCCATCTCTGGGGTCACAGGGTCAGACACAATTGAAGCGACTTAGCAGTAACAGCAACAGCATGGAGATTTATGTCACATTTTTATCAGAATCACTTTATCAGGAGCTTAGAAACTTGGTAGTAAATTGTCATAAAAACAAAAAATTCAAACAATAAATAAATACTTTGGGTTCGCATGAATGTTCATTTCCTAAAAGTGCACCTGACTCCTGTTTCTAGTGATAGTTGTATAGAATGTGAATACTTCAAATAGATCCCATTTTTAGAAGTGCTCTAAATACTTCTGAGTTTATCACAGGCATGCTAGTCACATTCTCTGACATGGCATGGATTGCATTAAATAATTTCAAATCCACCTGGACTACATAATACTGTTTAGGTTAAAGGGATAAAACTTATTAGAGGTCATTTCTTTCCAGACAATGGATTTCATAGTAAGTGCAATTAAAGCTAGATTCTTGATTATAATAGAAGTTTTAAGAAATGGTATACACAGGGAATTTGTAACACATGAACAGAACCGCTGGACTTCAGGAGGTATTTCTACACATATTCACAGAAGGAACAGTTTTATACCAATTCAGTTGACTTCTTACTACCATCATCAGTGAGGAGCCTGGAGATGCTACATGTTTTCCTCTGCTCGAGCATGAAACTCACTGGACCCTGAATGGTGTATAAAGATCCAAACACAAACTTACCATAGGGAGACTCAGCTTCTCACGGTGGCAGGAGCAGCTGCAGTGCCCAGAGGATGAGCTGACACCAGGATGGGCTCTAGTGGAAATGGCCTTGGAGCCTCGAGAAAGACACTATGAGCACCTCGGTCACAGGCACTGAGTCCTCTTTTTGTAAACAGAGATCAGGGCATCATAAGACAGCCTCCCATAGCCTCTTCCTTCCTTCTGACTAAGGCAGCTCACGCCCCACTGTCCCTCCAGGGAAGGGCTGCCATGTCCCCCCTGGAGCATCCACTAGGTTCCCTGATGGATTTCTTGTTGCTCAGCAGGCTGATCTCTGAGTGTCGGTTATGTCCAGATGGCTGATGTCTTTGATCAGCTCTCTCTGTCCACACTGACCTGGAGGCAGGGGTGCTCGCACCACAGGCTGAACCTACTGCACAGCCCTCTGAAATCTGGCAGATTCAGTGTCACCTGGTCCATGAGCCAGACCAGCCCTCCTACATTTGGATTATGTAGTGTCCAGAAGTCACAGAGGCTGTCAGACAATTCCTTTAAGAAAAAGACACACATTCATAACCCTGGAAAGTGATGCACATTCCAGTCTTGTTTATGACACCCTTGAAAACTCTCTTACCATTGGGGGAAAACTTTCTGTGCAATTTGGTATCAAGTGTTCTTGTCCAGAAATATAATCTGGGCAGTACGTCCAACCAAGGGAGATCATCAACTACACAATGACCAGAAAATCACCAAGCAGCCTGAAAAGATTCCCAACTCACTGCACACGACTTTGTTTTGACACAATTTCTGAACTGGTGCTTCAGTTAAGAGGGTTTAAATTGGAATTATCTTGGCGTGTATCTACTGTCACCTGGTCTTTGTGTCAAAAGCACAACAGGAGGCAGTCAAGTCCATTTTCTAATACACGTTGCGTGTTTCATTCCTAAGTTTCTCTTTATTTGCCTATCACCTTGAATGTGTTGATGCTGAGAGACTGGAAATTCACTTTATGCGTCCTCTCTCTCTCTTGTGCTCTCTCTAAATCTCTGTTTTCTTTTATTTCTGCAATTCTTTAACATAGACATATTTTCTCACCTGCTTCTCTTTCTCTCTTTTTTCTACATGTTCTAAGTGTCATGAACTCCCAACACTAGAAGTGTAGCGACCAACACTAGTAGTTTAGCTTGTGCATGAGTGCTCGGTCGCGTCAGTCATGTCCGACTCTTGTGAGCCTATAGGCTGTAGCCCAGCAGACTCCTCTGTCCGTGGGATTCATCAGGCAAGAATACTGGAGTGGGTTACCATGCCTTCCTCTGCAATCTTCCTGACCCAGGGGTCGATCCTGAATCTCCTGCATTGAAGCTGGTTTCTTTACTGACTGAGCCACCAGGGAAGTCCAGAAGTTTAGTTTATACCAAGACAAATGATTTGACTGCATCTTGAAACATTATTGTCTGTTTCAAACAAAGAGGTTTTGTATGTTTAGGTTGATTGTGACCAGCAATTATTTGGTATATTTATATAATAGAATAAACAAATTGTCCTCCTTATAAAATAATAAATTATTTGTGGGGAATTACCTGAAATAATAGATTTTTATATATTCTAATAACTGGTTTTATAATTCACATAGGCTGTAGGGATACCAGAACACAGAGACAACCTGTGGGATCATGTTTCTGATTGTTAGGAATAGGGTATGGAATGTGAGTAACATCTGCACAAGGAAGTTTCCAGCAATTTATCATAGACTATAGTTCTTCCTTAATCTTATACCTTCTTGTCTTCTCCATGGAGTACAAATGTAATCCTATTTAATATTCAACATATGTACTTACTTTTAATATCTGATTCTTATTCTCTCCTTGGTCTGGTAACTGTTTTAAAGAAGCCAACATGCAAATTTCCGGAAGCACCAAAAGATGGGGTCAGCTAATGCTTCAGAGAGCGTTTGAACTTCAGTCCTGGTCTTGGTCAAAGTGACTAGGTAGACACGAACTTCACGGCAGAGAAAAACCACTCTCACTTACTCATGAAGGCAAAGTATTTTCATTTTAAGATAAGGAATGGCCACAAAATACTTTATTCATCCCTGTGTCTTTCCTGTTCAAAACCTTATATTTGAGTTAATGGGAGATGAAAAAAAATGGTTATAGAGAATTCAGTTGATTTTAAATATCAGTTTAAGTGATTTAACTTGACTTTTTCCCCTACAATATCTTGAATATCCCTTCTGTGTTAGGATTTGTAAACTCCTGAAATCATGAGTAGCTTAAAAAAAAGCATTACATTTGAGAATTCTCAGCTTATAGTTTCCTTTTTTTTCAGGTACACCTGCTTATCTGGATGAAAAATTGGAGAAAATTATGTCCTTTGCAATCTTGGTATACCATACAAATTCTCATTCAAAGACAGCTTCAACTAAAACTTAAGGGACTAGAATCTGTGATTTGTTGCCTAAAATCTTCCAGTGTTCTCCACTCCCCATTTCTCAAGTGAACTACACATTCTTAGAGGCCAAAGAAAAAAACACATGTAGACAGTGGAAAAATATTAAACATTCAGAGAATCTGTGCTTTTGTAGGAGAATATATTTTGAGTACAAGGGTGAGTTTTGAGTGAAGATCCCAGAGGACATGAAGAGCTTATATGGCAGAGAAAGCTTGGGCGGGCAATGCAGTGAAAGTATTGTCTTACTTTGTCCAGTTTGTCTACGGGTGAGTGGGATACAGTGCAGAGTAAAACTATTACAGACAAAGGCTCCATCTCCAGCACACGATTTCCTCTCTCATCGTATTGATCAGTTGTGTAGATCGACAGAATTTTTTACTTATTTTAAGAGAAAGGAAACAAAAATGAGTCAAACATTTAGATACCGATTCTATCATGACCATGAAAAGTAAGGTCTTAATGATGTGAAACAGATGGGCATGGATCAAACCTGTTTCACCTGTGTTTTGAGAAGGCTTATACAGTCATGTTAGGGGAAGCACACTGATTGAAACCGCCCACCCTGGCCAGGCACCATAGTAACCATTTGCATCAGTTGTTTTATGACAGGAGATCCCGATAAGAAATACGGAACTAATAAGCCACCATCAACCGGAAGAGTTCGAAAAGGTCGAAAGGAGACACCCCATGTCCATCCACTTCCCAGAATCCCTCTCGCTAGTATCCATCTTGGCTGAGTGATGTGTGCGCCACCAGGAAAGACTCTGAATTAGAATGATTGGCCAAAGACTACCTGGAAACTAATCCCATCACCATAGAACATGAGACTGTGAGCCACGCGCAAGAGCGGTTCTCCTGGGTTCCCTTACCCTACTGCTTTCCACCAGGTGCCCTTTCCCAATAAAATCTCTTGCTTTGTCAGCACATGTGTCTTCTCAGGCAATTCATCTCCAAGTGTTAGACAAGAGCCCAGTTTCGGGCCCTGGAAGGGGTCCCCCTTCCTGCAACAGTCAGAGGATAAATACATTCACATAGACTTGTCTTTATTTCCTAGAAACTAAAATGCTTTTCCAAAGACTGTGGGTGACAATTTGCTTTCAAGTTTAAAAGGCAATCAGCTCCCTAGACATCACAAAAGCCTTTGGGTGCAGGATCTAGCCCAGCAGATCTGCAGCAGGGAGCTCCCTCTGCTGGGTGGACTGCTCTCAACTCTTCCTCAATGACAATCTCTCACCTGTTCACATGAGGGATCTGGGTTTGGATCCAGAAGGTGAACAGGCCTCTATGTGTCTCTAACCTTGCCCATGGCAGCATGGGCTTGTCTGAGAGGGTGGCCAGTTCCACAGAAAACGCTACACAGAGGGTGTCACAATGTTACAGTCGCCATTCCACAGAAAATGACAGCAGGAACACAAATTCAAACACCAACAGCACAGTCTCCAAGGTCATGCATATCACACACTGGCTTCTGGTTTTGAGGAACTGAAACTAATAGTATCTGACAACAGAGTCAAAAGTGCAATGAACCTGCCTGCCTGAGGCCTTCCTCATCCAGTTGACTACAGTCAAGATTGGAGGCTCACAGAGGCCTCCCCCTCACCTGGAACTCATACAGCTTATACATTCAACCCTGACAAACTCTCCTTGTTGCTGGGTGGTGTGACGTGACTAGTGTGGGCTGCTATTTAGTTTTGTTTACAGGCCTCAGCCTGGTTTGCTAACATACGTGAGGCAGAGAGTGTTTTTTAAAATGAGAAATCTTATACTTTCTGTCTGAAGTAGGAGAGGAATGTTTTAAAGACTTTTTTCCTGACAGAGGATCAATTTCTAAGAGATTTTACATTTTCTGTAGATTTTAGGATAGTTGTCTATGAGATAAGATAAGTATTAATAGAGACCTTTAAAAGTTTTCTAGTAAGTTCACAAAAAAGACAAATTCTCTCTGAAATTAACCCATCTTAAAGAATATTTTGTAAAAGGAGTTTCTGAACACTTGATTTGTCATAAAAGAAAATACCACAGAATTCTCACTTTAATTCTTTTCCCCACAATTTATGTTTCCATTCTCAGGACTGAATTTATTTGTTTCTTAAGACTTCTATAAGAAAGTACTAGAGATTGATGGGCTAAAACAACAGAAAGGTATTCTGTCAGGACTGAAGCCCTGAGGAATGAAACCAAGTGTTGTCCAGGCCAGAGCAGCTACCCTCTGAGGTGAAGGCTCTCCTCACCTTTCTTCCCTTTCTTGGGCCCCAGGTTTTGCTTAACCATTGGCACCATAAGTCCAGTCACTGCGTCTGTCCTCACATGGTCTCTTCTCTGAATCTCTGTCTTTGTGTCCTTTCTCCTCCCTTAGAAGGCCACTTATATTAAAGGCCCACCATAGCACAGTATAACCACACCATGATCACCAAATGATATCAGTACTGGCTATTTTCTAAATAATGTCGTGTTCAGAGGTCCTCGAGTCCAAAATGTCACTATAATTTTTAGGGGAACAGAATTCAGCCAGTAATAGTACACAAAAGCAATTCTTACTTTAATAGATGCTAAAGGACTCATATAAAACTAGTATTAATATTTCTAATAGCTTCTTCCCTTTGTTTCGTATTGGTTTGCTTTTCTTTCAGATGCTTATCTTTTGACTTCGTTCACTGCATCGTTAATTAGAGGGCTGGAATTTTCAGAACAGCAGCCTGCCTGCCGCCTGCTAGAAACCCCTATTAGTCTTGGTAGCTTCAGAAAGCAGGAAGAAAACACAGGAGAATTTTTTTTAAAAAAGACAAGATCAAAGAAAGCAAAAACTTAAAGAAGTATAAATAAATAAAAGGGTGAGTCACACTTCAGTGAACTATAGAACATATAAAATTCTTTATCTCCCTCTACACCGTGGTTTTTTTTGAGTGAGTGAGATTATCACCATAAAGTTCAGAGTTGAAAGGCAAGCATCATTTTTGCTCAGTTATCAAAATTTTATTCTTGAGTATTTCTCAAAGAATATACAGACCAAATATTATTATGGAATCTTGCAGGATACTGTATTAGTTCATTTCTCTTGATTAGGTTAGTCTGATTTGGGATTTAAATTGCCCAAAGTCTAAGAAAGCAAAGTCTACATTTATAATTGCCAAGATTCTGTTTTCAGTACAAAAGGAATTTGACATTGTCATTATTTTTCAGGAACCGTTCAGTTCACCATGACCTGCATCAGGCTGACCCATGAGAACAGTCCTGTAGTTTTCCTATTTAATAAAAGCTGGTGTGACAGACTCACCCCCTGAGCACTGGTGGCCTGGAGCCTGATTCCATAAGAACTGGACTGAAATAAAAGCCCAGAAAGGTGACAGTGATAGACACAGGCCTCCCTGAGACTTTCAAATAAGGAATCCAGTCATTGCTCTTCTCACAAACACCATCCCCTTTTGAAATGCAGGCTCATGACTGTGGCTTCCAACATACAGGCAGTGAGAACCTTAGTTTTTCACACAGAACTGACAAACCAGGAAATCCTGCGGAAACTGGTTCTACTTAATGAGAGTTAACAGAGGAAGAGCTCTCTTTAAGCACCACTGGGAATAAAAGAAAACACGGTCATACATTTTTCATGTTGTCCCATCATCTCAAGTGAACTTTTTCTTCAAGAACTTCTTTGATTATATATATATATATATATGTACATACATACATATATATGTATATACATATGTATACATATACATACATATATATATGTGGCTTCCTGGTTGGAGAGATCCCCTGAAGAAGGAAATGGCATCTCACTCCAGTATTCTTGCGTGCGAAATCCCATGAACAGAGGAGCCTGGTGGGTGGGCTGCAGTTCTCGATGTTGCAAAGGGTTTGATACATCTCAGCAACTAAAGAAAAATAGCAACATATATACATATAGATATATCCAGAGACAGACAGACAGAGAGAGAGAGACAGAAACAGAGACAAAGACAGACTCAGATAGAATCATGATAGCATATGCACTAGGTTGAAGCTGCTGGGGTTTTGATATTTCATTTGACATTTCATTTTACATAAAATTCTTACACATTTTTCCTTATCTTAAACTGAACTATCAACTTTCTGTACAAGCTATATCATTTTTCCCCTGTCAATTTCATTTGACTTAAGTGTCTTTGAAATTTAATTCACTAGGTGCCAGGAAAAGAGCAGTTCTAACACCTAATTTCAACATTCTTAAACAGGTAACCTGAGACCATAGTTATTGGACAGATCTTGAACCAGCTCAACCTTCATACTCTTGTTTGGAGAAATTTCTGAAGGTCAGTACTAGCTGTTCTGTTATCTAGATCATCTGGGAAGAAAAGCAAGATGGTGGTCCCCTTCCGAATACTGACCCTGGACACACCTGTCTACATGTCAGGGTCTTCAGTGCTTTCTTAGAGCTTCAGGCCTTGTACACTGTGTCCTGCATTTTCTCAGTGAGATTCTTCTTCCTACTGTTCCAAGCAGTATAAACTTTAGCTAATGGTATTCATCTAAACACACAAGAGCTTTATTTCACTTTGCTTGAGCTTGATCCCTCCCACCCTCCTCTGGCTCTGTCTACACCGCTGCCCCACCAGGGGATTTGCATGTGGTTCCCCAGGGAGGACCTTCCCTTGCAAGTCTGAGATAAAAGCTCAGCTCTGATCTTGCTCTGACTTATCAGGACTCCTCAGTTCAAACTTCTGAACATGAGATTCCCTGCTCAGCTCCTGGGGCTCCTCCTGCTCTGGGTCCCAGGTAAGGACAGAGGGGGCATGAGAAGAGGATGGGGGCCTCAGTTCTGGGGGCATCTCAGCTCTCCATGTGCGTTCTATCTGTGTGTTCGATGTGTATGGCTTGTCATGCAGACGAACATAGGATGTTTAGATCTGAGAGAGTGAGGAAAGTTCCAGAAGGAAGAAGGACCTGTACTCTGGTCAGGACGGTGACAGAGGAAGTGAGGATGATGTAGGGGATGTTTAGTGGCTTCTGTACACTTCACGGATGTCAGGTTCATTATCATGATTGTACCTTTTTTTGTATGGATGAAAAGTATTGATAATGAGAGGAAAAAGAAGTCGTATTTTAGCTAACATAAATAAGAAATTGGAAATGATAAGTAGAGCTTATAATATTTGCATGTAACTTGATAATTTTCTATCATTTCTTTAGGATCCAGTGGGGATGTTGTGCTGACCCAGACTCCCCTCTCCCTGTCTGTCATCCCTGGAGAGACGGTCTCCATCTCCTGCAAGTCTACTCAGAGTCTGAAATATAGTGATGGAAAAACCTATTTGCGTTGGCTTCAACATAAACCAGGCCAATCACCACAGAGTCTGATCTATCAGGTTTCCAATCGTAACACTGGGGTCCCAGACAGGTTCACTGGCAGTGGGTCAGAGACAGATTTCACACTTACGATCAGCAGTGTGCAGGCTGAGGATGCTGGAGTCTATTACTGTGTTCAAGAGACACATGATCCTCGCACAGTGATACAGCCCTGAACACAAACCGCCCTGCCTGGGTGGCGCAGCTGCTCAAAGTGCAGCTTCTCTGGGGAACTGACAGCGAATGCTCTGAGTCTGTACAAGAGGTGGCAGTCTCAGGGGAATTGGTTGCAGTGAGGGCTCTGGATCATGAGTGTCATAGCTATTCTTCAGGCACCACATGTTAAGGTCCCATGAGCTGCACAGCCTGGTCCTGGCAGAAGCAGCAGGGACTATAGGGGTCCTGTGTCCTACAGCAGCCAGTTCTGTGAAAGGAGGGCTGAGTGAAAGGTCAGGGATTTCTTCTCACCCAGGTTCCCATTGTCTCATTGGGGTGATATGGAGGAAAGCTCAAGGAAACGAACATAACAATGGTATTTACTGCCATCTGAGACAAAAAGGATGAAACCATGCATTCTTCTTCAGAATTTGACTTGTATTTAATAGTTGTATATATTTGGAGATTTACTGAACCATTTCCCCTTGGTTTGCATGCATGATAAGTCACTTCAGTTGTATCTGACTCTTTGCGACACCACAGACTGTAGACTGCCATGCTCCTCTGTCCATGGGACTTCCCAGGCAAGAATACTGGAGTAGGTTGCCATTTCCTTCTCCAGGGGATCTTCTTGACCCAGGGATCGAACCCACATCTCTTATATCTCCCCATTGGCAGGAGGGTTCTTTACCACTAATGTGATCAGGAAAGCCCTTTCCCCTTGGTTTATTGATCGGTAATGAAGGAAATGAAAAGATTTTATTTTCTTTAGCAATAAAAATGCTAAAACTTATTATAAGAATTAAATAGATGAATTCATACAAAATAGTTATCATATGACTGGCAAAGTTTGTAAGTGAAAATGAAAAGTGAGTGGCAGTGTGAGTCGCTCAGTCATGGCTTTGCAATCCCATGGACTGTAGCCTGCCTGGGTCCTCTGTCCATGGAATTCTCCAGGTTCTCACTCAGTAAATACTTGTTGCCATTGTCAGTTTGCTTCATCTTGTACTTAGAGAGATATGGTCTTTTGCACAGTATCTTAATTTCAAATCGTTCCTTAGATTCTCTTTATCTTTGGTAACTCCAACTTTGTTAAGTGGTGGAGTATCGTATTTTCTATAACCTACCAAGAAGTGTATAAATTTTGGGGAAAAAAGGAAGGGCTACAGCCCACCATTCTTTCCAAGGCAAGAATACTGGAGCAGGTTGCCATTTCCAACTTGAGAGGATCTTCCTGACCAAGGGATTGAACCTGATCTCCTGCATTGGCAATGGCAAGCAGAGTCTTTATATAGACATCAGAGGGGCTCCAGATAGCAAGGAGTCTGACTCCATTGTTAAAATGGGATCAGTGACACCTCTCAGGCTGTTCTCCAACATCCACTTTGCCCTATATCTGTCCAACAGCCACAGGGACACTCAAAACTCACAAACCCAAGTCCACACAAGGTGAATTTACCAAGTCCCTTCGCAACCCTATTAAGAGCCCAAACTTCTGCCTCTTTCAACCCAGCCTGCTCCAGCTAGTGCCCACCTTACTCCACCTGGAATTTGCTTATGTAAGTGATAATCTTTCTCTCAAATTATATAGGTATGTGGGCTGTCTGGAGACTCAAGAAAATTCTTAATAATTAATTCTATCTCATGTACAGGGAGTACAAAGAGAGAATGTACTTGAAAAGTTGAGAAGCAGTGAAGCCTAGGGAAGTGAGCCCTATTTCTCTTTAATGACACTTAAACACTTTTGCCATCTCACTAAGGAATCCTCAAAGCTTAAAAATTTTAAGAAAAAAAAGAGATGTTGGAGGCCTCAAAGCCAGCACAGCTTTCAGTAATATCCTTGGTCAGAGATAAAAATAAGGGTCCGTTAACTGCACTGCATAGTTATATGGATGCTCATTCACCAACAACTCTTGGACTCCAGCCCCTGTTACCCCATTCAATTACACAACTGCCAATAAGTCATACCTAATTCCTTTTTTCAGGGATAGAAATGATTAAGGATATAAACTTGTCATTTGTTATGTATAAAATACCATTGAAAATATATTAATGTTAATTTATTATTTAACACCCAAAGCATTTCCAACATCACTTTGCTGCCCAGGTATGTATCTCTAGTTGGCCTGCAAGACACTTTTATTGATTCTTCATTTTTTGTAAAACTTATGTTTACAAGAAGAAAATAAATCAAAACTTTTTTTGTGTGTTGTATGAAAATAGTTCACTCAAGTGTGTATCTGTTAATTTATTTGTCATCAAAAGAGCACTTTGCCTAAAAGAAAGGACTGACAAGTGTGCAAAATGTTTACAATCCTTTGTGAAATTGTAGTTTATCATTAGTTTGTATCTGTAAGTTATTGTTATAAATATTACCTGTATTTTTTGTTATATACAACTTTATACTTTGAAGCTTGTATCTGTGAATTTGCAATTGAAATTTATTTTGCCAATGTTTTCTGAATGAACTGAATAAAGCTTCTGTTGTAGCAAAAAAAAAAAATAAGGGTCCAAGGCCAACCGGGGAAGGTTGGGTCCTGATTAGAACAAAGCCTTCAGGTAGAATGGGGGAAGGGCCACTCCTGGGAGAGGAGATGAACCAGCAAGAGCAGGGAATCACCAGGCTGAGGACCAGCCTCAAATTCATGTCTCTCTGATTGGATGAAAGTGATCAAAGCTAGTATTTTGCCAGATTCAAAAGTAAATCATTTCTGACTGACATGAATCATTCCAGGGTCTAAAATCATCCTTAACATTTTTAGGGTAAAATGTATGTTAATCTACATAAACATGAAGTGTGTACATTACAGTCTCTCTTTTATTAAAACATGGAGGCATACATTATCAAGAGGGAAAAATACTCAGATTCAGAGAACACAGGTGGAATATAATGGACATCAAGACAGAGCCAGAGGATTCGTAGCTATGAGGGGAAGTACTTATTATATGCTTATCATATATGTGACAGGATGTAGAATATTTTCATGAAACGAGAAACTTTTAAAAATGACCAGAAAGAATTAAGTACCTACATTAACAAGAGATTTGACTGAGCTTCTTCCAGTGCTTTGTTGTTTGGGGTCCAGTCAGCAGTATACACTCTGCAAAATGTTCATATCATGCTGCTGCTGCTGCTAGGTCACTTCAGTCGTGTCCAACTCTGTGCGACGCCATAAACGGTAGCCCACTAGGCTCCCCCGTCCCTGGGATTCTCCAGGCAAGAACACTGGAGTGGGATGCCATTTCCTTCTCCAAAGCATAAACATGAAAAGTGAAAGTGAACTCAGTCGTGTCCGACTCTTCGCGACCCCATGGACTGCAGCCTACCAGGCTCCTCCATCCATGGGATTTTCCAGGCAAGAGTACTGGAGTGGGGTGCCTCCTCTGTTCATATCATACCAGGTTATAATTACATCATGCCCATGTCCTTAGCTTTATCTACATCCTAGGGATATTTTAGCCTTTGCTTAGGTTATAGGTACCTAAAACTAGAGAAAATTTACACACAGAACTACATTGATGTTAAAAAAAAAAAAACCTGAATAAGCCACATCATTTTTCTTCCTTAATAACTCCTGTTCCATGTTTGCACTCACACTAAGTTCCTTCCTTTCCAGTTTACCATGGGGCTGCTGTACTGACTCCATCTCCTCCCTCTGGCCTGTGGCCATGGAGGGAGCGTCGCCATCTCCTGAAGGCCATCTCTTCCCATCCACAGTAATGGACACACCTGCCCACCATGTTTCCGGCACAAACCACACACTCTCCTCAACCACTGATCATAGGACTTCCCCAGGCTTCAGGGGTCCCAGCCTGGCTCAGTGACTGTGGGTCTGGGATGGATTTCACACTTACACTCACCAGGGTGGGGTCTCTACATGTGACTTCTGTGCACAGAACCCTCACTGGGACCACACGTGTCATGGCTCTAAACACACCCCTCCCCCATGGACTCAGCCCTTGTGCTCAGCTGAGCAGCTGCTTCCCCCAGGGAATCAGGGTCAGAGCAGCTGCTCCTCTCAGTGGAGAACAAACTGGGGGAGGAGGAAATGGTGGGGAGCCCCAGAAGGAGGTGGAAACATCCTCAGGTCCAGACCACAGGAGTCCCTGTCATGACCTCCCCAGGGTCTGGACCACTGGCTGAGATGCTCACAGATGGCTCCATGCTGACTCTCCCTCAGCTCTCAGCATCACTGACTGTGGAGGACCCACCACCTGCTCTCCAGGCCTGTGGAGCACAGACCTTCCCCGCACTGATTTACCTGCCAGACTCAGGCACTTGCTCATAGACAGAGTTGGGGCCCCAGGGAGGGACTGGTAAGTGATTCTGAGAAAACTGTCTTTCCCTCAGTCTCTCTGGCAGAAAAGCCTAGTCTAGAGAATCTTAATCATCCTAATGTATATTCTCTTAAAAATCTGGAAATTATCCTCATATTAGAGACAGAATACTATGATGAAATTTGAACTTCATGTGAGTACCATGTAGTCACAGCTTCTAAGTTTGTTCAACTAAATCTGTTCTAGAATTTCCTGGCTTTGAATCATAATCATGCCTTTCCTTTGTTCCATGCATCTCACCTCCTGCTTCTGTCCTAGACTACCATGACCTCAGGTTTCCCTGAAGGTAGACATCTTCTCCCCTAACTCTCAGAATCCCCATGTTCTTGGTTGGAGTAGTTAGTGGTTATCAAAGTGCAAGAGTCAGGCATCTATAGGGCATGACCTATTTTATATTTTTATCCAGATGGTGATACATGTAAACCTTCATGTGTTGTATACTTAACATATTTGCCTGTTCTTCCTTATGTTTTTAAAAATCACAATGAAAATGAAAAAGGACAAATCCAGAGTCTTTAAACAAATATTTAAACAAGAACAAAAATTAGCACATAGAGAGGGAAACTCAGCATTCTTAAAGAGAAGTGTAATATGATGCACGAATATGAGAGTTGGATCATAAAGAAGGCTGAGCACCGAAGAAGTCATGTTTTTGAACTATGGTTCTGGAGAAGACTCTTGAGAGTCCCTTGACAACAAGGAGATCAAACTAATCAATCTTTTTTTTTTCCCCTCTGTTTATTTATTTATTTATTTATTTTACATTACAATATTGTATTGCTTTTGCGATACATTGACTTGAATCTGCATTGGGTGTACTTGTGTTCTCCATCCTGAACCCCTCTTCTACCTCCCTCCCCATCCCATCCCTCTGGGTCATCCCAGTGCACCAGCCCTGAGCGTCCTGTATCGTGCATTGAACCCGGACTGGCGATTGGTTTCACATATGATAATTACATGTTTCAATGCCATTCTCCCATATCATCCCTCCCTTGCCCTCTCCCACAGAGTCCAAAAGACTGTTCTATACATCTGTGTCTCTTTTGCTGTCTCACATACAGGGTTATCGTTGCCATCTTTCTAAATTCCATATATATGCATTAGTATACTGTATTGGTGTTTTTCTTTCTGGCTTACTTCACTCTGTATAATAGGCTCCAGTTTCATCCACCTCATTAGAACTGATTCAAATGTTTTCTTTTTAATGGCTGAGTACTATTCCATTGTGTATATGTACCAGGACTTTCTTATCCATTCATCTGCTGATGCACATCTAGATTGCTTCCATGTCCTGGCTATTATAAACAGTGCTACAATGAACATTGGTGTACACATGTCTCTTTCAGTTCTGCAAACCACTCAATCTTAAGGGAAATCAAACCTGAGTATTCATTGCAAGGATTGGTGCTGAAGTTTAAGCTCTAGCACCTTGGCCACTTGATGCAAATGGCCAGATCATTGGGAAAGAACTTGACGCTGGGAAAGATTGAGGGCAGGAGGACACGGAGTTGACAGATGGTTGGATGGCATCATTGACCCAATAGACAGGAGTCTAAGCAAGCTCCAGGAGATTGCAAAGGACAGGGAAGCCCAGCTTGCTGCAGTTCATGGGGTTGCAGAGTCAGACACCATTTAGTATCTGACCTACAATAACATGAATTCAAAAGTTCTAAGAAACTAGAGAACCGGAAGGCAAAATGGAAGGACACATTTAACTGTGTGCTTTTTACCCTTGCAAAGCATGAATTTCATCTGTAATGAAGTTGAAGGTCTTTCTTCCAAATGTTTCTTCAAACATTTTCTCTTTCTTTGCTCCCCCTTGGGCTCTGTGCACATCGCTGCCCCCACCAGGGGATTTGCCTGTTGTTCCCCAGGGAGGACCTTCCCTTGCAAGTCTGAGATAGAAGCTCAGCTCTGGTCTTACTCTGACTTACCAGGACTCCTCAGTTCACACTTCTGAACATGAGGTTCCCTGTCAGCTCCTGGGCTCCTCCTGCTCTGGGTCCCAGGTGAGGATGGAGGGGGGATGAGAAGGAAGATGTAGAGAGTGGTGAGCTCTGGGCCAGCACTGCTTTTCATGTGTCTTTGTCCCCATGTTAGATGCACACCTTGCCCTCTGTAAAGGGCATGTGATGTTTATCAACATGAGAATGAGGATAAATGCAGAGGAAGTAAGTAGGTGTTCCCTGTTAAATACTGTGAGATACAAAGTGTGGGCAAGTGTGCATGACTCCTAGAGACCTTTTACATTGTGAATCTTGGATTATTTTGAAACTGGAAATTTGGGGTATTAATCAGGATTAAAAAAATAACTTAGTCTGAAATAAGCAAGAGAAAATTTCAGAAAATGCCTCTTCAAATTTGTCTGAAATATTGTGCTTTTCTCTATTTATTTTAGGGTGCATTGGGGCTATAATGCAGACCCAGACTCTACGCTCCCTGTCTGTCATCCCTGGAGAGACGGCCTCCATCTCCTGCAGAGCCAGTCAGAGCGTTCAAAATAGATATGGAGACAATTTTTTTGCATTGGTATGTGCAGAAGCCCAGCCAGTCTCCACAGCTCCTGATCTATGGAGCTTTTAACCAGGCCTCTGGAGTCTGAGACAGGTTCACCGGCAGTGGGTCAGGGACAGATTTCACCTTCAAAAGCAGCAGGGTGGGGGCTGAGGATGCTGGAGTTTATTATTGCCACCAAAGTAAAGAAACTCCTCCCACAGTGATTCAGCCCTGAACATAAACCCTCTTCTCCTGGTGGCCCAGCTGCTCACATGTGTTGATTGTGTGGTAAGCAGGTGGGCAGAGTCTCTGAGTCTGTGTAGGAGGAAGATGCTGGAGAAAGAGGGGAACAGAATGTGTCTGAAGGCTCAGGAAGGTGATGAAGTGTCTTTGCTCAACTTCAGACAACACAGGTTAAGGCCATGGGGGTTCTTGATTGACAGCACCAGCAGGACAATGGTGGGTCTAAGTGCCCTCTGAACCAACAGACCTGAGGAGGGAGAGGTGAGTGAGAGGCATCATACTTTCCCCCTTGCGTAGAGTGACGTGTAGAATCAATACAGTTCATATATCAGGGAGACAATGAGGCAGATTTGTAGCAGAATAGGTGGTGGGATTTTTAGGGAGATAAAATGTCGTAATATTAAAAAGTAGTTTTTTCCACTTTCTGCACTTTCTGAATCTTCTTTTTCCTACATATCTTCCTATTTCTTAATCATGTGTCAGATCACAGTCTCTACAAGGAGTCCCCAGACAGACTTACTGGGGAAAATTTACTGAAAATTTCGAGTTATGAATGTTCAAAATTTTTTTGAAGTGATAGCAAGCACAATATCCTAATGCTAGCATTAATTGTCTCAATTAACCTTCAGACAGAAAAAATATGAGTATTTGAATTCCTTAACTTGGGTTAAAACAAAAATTTTTTAATAACATAAACTAGACAGGGTAGGGTATAGAATTTACACCAAGGAACACTGGAAGGATACAGAATAATATGCCAAATTCTTTTCCTCAAAGTTAAGAATTTTAAGCTGTGGGGAGACTGCAGGAATGGAAACGTGAATGGATTCAAGTCGACACACACAACTGAGCATACTGCTCTTGGCTTCTATTCAGTGGGATTTAAAATGGTGGTGCTGTTGAGGACTGATAAGAAGAACCCAGAGAGAAAACCCAGTGTGTTCCTTATGGAATCACGGGGAGGAAGGGCCATCTGCCTGGTTTCCTGGGTTGTGTATGCTGCTGCTAAGTCGCTTCAGTCATGTCCGACTGTGTGCGACCCTGTGGACTGTAGCCTTCCAGGCTCCTCTGTCCGTGGGATTCTCGAGGCAAGAATACTGGAGTGGTTTGCCATGCCCTCCTCCAGGAGATCTTCCCAACCCAGGGATTGAAACCATGTCTCTTATGTCTGCTGCATTGGCAGGCACTAGTTCTTGACCACTAGTGCCACCTGGGAAGCCCCTGCTGTGTCTCGGCCACTGCACATGTCACAGGAAATGAGTGTGTGGCCAGGGATTGAGATCTTCCATCATCAAGGGCTCAGTGACATTCCTGGGCAGAGACCCAAGGTCATGTCCCCTAGTCACTGTCACCTTAATTCAGCCGAGCAGTCTCCAGACATACTTGCTCCTGAACGTGGTCCAGCAGAGGCTGAGGAGATGGAGACCACTTCCAGCAGTCAGACAAGTATTAAAGATGCACACAGCAGCCTTGAGTAAAGAAAAAGAAAATGTCTGAAAAAGTAGGAGGTTTCTATTTTCTGACCCAGCACCCCTAGCCTGCCTGCTGACCCAGATTTCAGGACTCTCCTCTCTCATGGAGGTTACCTTATGAGGCCTCAAACCTCAGGTGGATTTATGGTTTCCAGCTGGGTTGGTGCACTTGACCCAAGTCAGAGCTTCTGTCCACATGAAATTTTGGAAAACAATATAAGAGCAAAATGTTGGGTAAGCATTGGCTCAACAAGAAAGGAATATTTTTTACTTTGTTATTTCAAGTCATCTAATTCTTACACTTTCCATTTTCCTCTGATATTATACAAATATGAATTTTCCACTTTACATTTTCTTTATTGGTAACTTTTTCAGTAGCTAGATTTCCAAACTGTCCAATATTCACGGAGATTTTGGAGAAGGAAATGGCAACCCACTCCAGTACTCTTGCCTGGAAAATCCCATGGACAAAGGAGCCTGATAGGCTACACTCCATGCGGTCGTGAAGAGTCGGACACAACTGAGCGACTTCACTTTCACTTTTCACTTTCATGCATTGGAGAAGGAAATGGCAACCCACTCCAATGTTCTTGCCTGGAGAATCCCAGGGACAGAGGAGCCTGGTGGGCTGCCGTCTATGGGGTCACAGAGTCAGACACGACTGAAGCGACTTAGCAGCAGCAGCAACAGCATGGAGATATGTCACATTTTTATCAGGATCACTTTATCAGGAGCTTAGAAACTTGGTAGTATATTGTCATAAAAACAAAAAATTCAAACAATAAATAAATACTTTTGTGCCAGGGTCCAGCCCTTGTTGGATCCAGGGATTTCCTCAGGATGATGGCGTCGGCGATTTAGAAAAGCGATAGCTTAATTAAGTATTAATTAGAGATATAAAGAGTGGTTGAATAGGAATAGCTCAGTGAGAAAATTCAGTGGATAAAAGAGGCTGAATAACTTGGTTTACGTGGAAAACCAATAAAACTCCAAGACAAGGAGTTTGCATCACCTACGTAGGCCGCAGGCGTCCTCCCGTTCTCCCGAAGGAGAGAAGACACTGAGGCCTCCCCAGTCAGATCTTAGAAGCCCAGGCAAAATTAGTAGGCTTGAAGAGCCTCCACACTCCAGATGGGAATTCAGCCAGAAGGTGAGAGAAAGAACAACATGGTGAGACCAAGCTTCGGTGAGCAAAGCCTGTAGCTTTATTTTTAACAGGGGCTTTTATACCCTAAGTTGCACATAGAGGATAATAGGGGGTGTGAAATCATGCAAAGTCAGCAGTCTTTGATCCTTATCGAAACCAGGGTTTCTTTTCCACAAACTTATCGTATACAAATGGTTTAGGTGATTTACATCATCTTCTGGCCAGAAGGCCTGTTAACATTTTATGACTCTGATAAAGGTTTGTCAACCATAAGACTTATTTTCTCTAAGAGTAATTATTTTAAAGTTTGGCGCCATCCTCCGAAGGTGTTAGATAAAGTTGCATTCCTATAGGGCAGAGGTGCAGTGGGTTTACAACAAAGGAAAGAATTTATTACCTTAAGGGTCTAAAGTTGTTAAAACCAAGGCCACTACTTATTTTTTTCTACATACCAACTATATTAATTAATACACTTCCAAGGATACAGTACAGGGGACGTGGAAACTTGGCAGCAAGCGTGGCTCAACATTGAAATCTTCTACTAGTTCTATTCTGACAATTTCTAACTCTCCGAGAGGCTCTAAACTATTTAAATATCCTGGCTGGGAGACTGTAAACAATCATATGCATAGCTGTAGGAGTCCGGATAAACCTGTCAGACAAGTTAGAGAGCCATCTGAGGGGTTTGTGAACTAAAACATTCTTGTCACACCCAGGAACTTTATTAACTGGAGCTGTAAGTTAACTCTTTTTCAGAGAGGGAGATGGTGGTGGGGGACAGCCCCCCATAAACACAGAGGTGTAGGTGAGAGCACAAAGCAGTAAAGTAGGCAACTCTGGTTTTGGGGGTAGATGCTAAAAAATTTCCAGGGAGACTCCGGAGGCTCGATCCCACCTTTGTGTATGTTGAGCCTCCTTCCTCATGACCCTTGCCATGGGCGCAGTTCCTCACACTGGCTCCCGGCACTTTGGGTTCACATGAATGTTCATTTTCTAAAAGTGCATCTGACTCCTGTTTCTAGTGATAGTTGTATAGAATGTGAATACTTCAAATAGATCCCATTTTTAGAAATGCTCTAAAAATACTTCTGAGTTTATCACAGGCATGCTAGTCACATTCTCTGACATGGCGTGGATTGCATTAAATAATTTCAAATCCACCTGGACTACATAATACTGTTTCTTGTTAAAGGGATAAAACTTATTAGAGGTCATTCCTTTCCAGATAATGGATTTCATAGTAAGTGCAATTAAAGCTGGATTCTTGATTATAATAGAAATTTTAAGAAACGGTATACACAGAGAATTTGTAACACGAGCAGAGAACCACTGGACTTCGGGAGGTAGTTCTACACATATTCACAGAAGGAACAGTTTTATACCAATTCAGTTGACTTCTTATTACCATCATCAGTGAGGAGCCTGGAGATGCTACACGTTTTTCTCTGAGCAGGAAACTCACTGGACCCTGAATGGTGTATAAAGATCCAAACACAAACTTACCATAGGGAGACTCAGCTTCTCACGGTTGTAGGAGCAGCTGCAGTGCCCAGAGGATGAGCTGACACCAGGATGGGCTCTAGTGGAAATGGCCTTGGAGCCTCGAGAAAGAGACCGTGAGCACCTCAGTCACAGGCACTGAGTCCTCTTTTTGTAAACAGAGATCAGAGCATCACTAGGACAGCCTCCCACAGCCTCTTCCTTCCTTCTGACTAAGGCAGCTCATGCCCCACAGTCCCACCAGGGAAGGGCTGCCATGTCCCCCCTTGAGCATCCACCAGGTTCCCTGATGGTTTTCCTGTTGCTCAGCAGGCTGATCTCTGAGTGTCAGTTATGTCCAGATGGCTGATGTCTTTGATCAGCTCTCTCTGTCCGCACTGGCACGGAGGCAGGGCTGCTCGCACCGCAGGCTGAACCTACTGCACAGCCCTCTGAAATCTGGCAGAGTCAATGTCACCTGGTCCATGAGCCAGACCAGCCCTCCTACATGTGGACTATGTAGTGTCCAGAAGTC
Organism: Bos grunniens; assembly: GCF_055505025.1. NCBI lineage: Eukaryota > Metazoa > Chordata > Mammalia > Artiodactyla > Bovidae > Bos > Bos grunniens. The sequence continues at coordinate 60,541,166 of NC_141175.1, read as the reverse complement.
ACAGAGGCTGTCAGACAATTCCTTTAAGAAAAAGACACACATTCAGAACCCTGGAAAGTGATGCACATCCCAGTCTTGTTTATGACACCCTTGAAAACTCTCTTACCATTGGGGGAAAACTTTCTGTGCAATTTGGTATCAAGTGTTCTTGTCCAGAAATATAATCTGGGCAGTACGTCCAACCAAGGGAGATCATCAACTACACAACGACCAGAAAATCACCAAGCAGCCTGAAAAGATTTCCAACTCACTGCAGACGACTTTGTTTTGACACAATTTCTGAACTGGTGCTCCAGTTAGGAGGGTTTAAATTGGAATTATCTTCACGTGTATCTACTGTCACCTGGTCCTTGTGTCAAAAGCACACCAGGAGGCAGTCAAGTCCATTTTCTAATACACGTTGGGTGTTTCATTCCTAAGTTTCTCTTTATTTACCTATGACCTTGAATATTTTGATGCTGCGAGGCTGGAAATTCACTTTTTGTCTCCTCTCTCTCGTGCTCTCTCTAAATCTCTGTTTTCTTTTATTTCTGCAATTCTTTAACATAGACATATTTTCTCAGCTGCTTCTCCTTCTCTCTTTTTTCTACATGTTCTAAGTGTCATGAACCCCTAACACTAGAAGTGTGGCGACCAACACTAGTACTTTAGCTTGTGCATGAGTGCTCGGTCGCTTCAGTCATGTCCGACTCTTGTGAGCCTATGGGCTGTAGCCCACCAGACTCCTCTGTCTGTGGGATTCATCAGGCAAGAATACTGGAGTGGGTTACCATGCCTCCCTCCGCAATCTTCCTGACCCAGGGGTTGATCCTGAATCTCCTGCATTGAAGCTGGTTTCTTTACTGACTGAGCCACCAGGGAAGCCCAGAAGTTTAGTTTATACCAAGAGAAATGATTTGACTGAATCTTGAAACATTATTGTCTCTTTCAAACAAAGAGGTTTTGTATGTTTAGGTTGATTGTGACCAGCAATTATTTGGTATATTTTTATAAGAGAATAAACAAATTGTCCTCCTTATAAAATAATAAATTATTTGGAGGGAATTACCTGAAATAATAGGTTTCTATACATTCTAATAACTGGTTTTATAATTCACATAGGCTGTGGGGATACCAGAACAGAGAAACAACCTGTGGGATCATGTTTCTGATTGTCTAGGATAAGGGTATGGAATGTGAGTAACATCTGCACGAGGAAGTTTCCAGCAATTTATCATACACTATAGTTCTTCCTTAATCTTATACCTTCTTGTCTTCTCCATGGAGTGCAAATGTTATCCTATTTAATATTCAACATATGTACTTATTTTTAATATCTGATTCTTATTCTCTCCTTGGTCTGGTAACTGTTTTAAAGAAGACAACATGCAAATTTCTGGAAGCACCAAAAGATGGGGTCAGCTAATGCTTCAGAGAGCATTTGAACTTCAGTCCTGGTCTTGGTCAAAGTGACTAGGTAGACATGAACTTCATGGCAGAGAAAAACCATTCTCACTCATGAAGGCAATGTATTTTTATTTTCAGATGAGGAATGGCCACAAAATACTTTATTCATCCCTTGTGTCTTTCCTGTTCAGAAACTTTCATTTGAGTTAATGGGAGATGAAAAGAAATGGTTACAGAGAATTCCGTTGATTTTAGATATTAGTTTAAGTGATTTAACTTGACTTTTCCCCCTACAATATCTTGAATATCCCTTCTGTATTAGGATTTGTAAACTCCTGAAATCATGAATAGGTTAAAAAAAAGCATTAAATTTGAGAATTCTCAGCTTATAATTTCCTTTATTTCAGAAACACCTGCTTCTTTGCATGAAAAATTGGAGAAAATTATTCCTTTGCAATCTTGGTATACCATACAAATTCTCATTCAAAGGCAACTTCAACTAAAACTTAAGGGACTAGAATCTGTGATTTGTTGCCTAAAATCTTCCAGTGTTCTCCACTCCCCATTTCTCAAGTGATCTACACATTCTTAGAGGCCAAAGAAAAAAACACATGTAGACAGTGGAAAAATATTAAACATTCAGAGAATCTGTGCCTTTTTAGGAGAATATATTTTGAGTACAAGGGTGAGTTTTGAGTGAAGATCCCAGAGGACATGAAGAGCTTATATGGCAGAAAAAAGCTTGGGTGGGCAAGGCAATGAAATTATTGTCTTACTTTGTCCAGTTCATCTATGGGTGAGTGCGATACAACGCACAGTGTAACTTTTACAGACAAAGGCTCCATCTCCAGCACAAGATTTCCTCTCTCATCTTATTGATCAGTTGTGTAGATCGACAGAATTTTTTACTTATATTAAAAGAAAGGAAACAAAAATGAGTCAAACATTTAGATACTGATTCTATCATGACCATGAAAAGTAAGGTCTTAATGATGTGAAACAGATGGACATGGCATCAAACCTGTTTCACCTGTGTTTTGAGAAAGCTTATCCAGTCATGTTAGGGGAAGCACACTGATTGAAACCGCCCACCCTGGCCAGACACTATAGTAACCATTTGCATGAGTTGTTTTATGACAGGAGATCCTGATAAGGAATATGGAACTAATAAGCCACCACCAACCGAAGGAGTTCGGGAAAGGTCGAAAGGAGACACCGCCTGTCCATCCATTTCCCAGAATCCCTCTTGCTAGCATCCATATTGGCTGAGTGATGCCTGCGCCACCAGGAAAGACTCTGAATTAGAATGATTGGCCAAAGACCACCTGGAAACTAATCCCATCACCATAAAACCCGAGACTGCGAGCCACGTGGCAGAGTGGTTCTCCTGGGTTCCTTTACCCTACTGCTCTTCACCCAGCTGTCCTTCCTAATAAAATCTCTTGCTTTGTCAGCATATGTGTCTCCTCGGACAATTCATTTCCAAGTGTTAGGCAAGAGCCCAGTTTCAGGCCCTGGAATGGGTCCCCCTTCCTGCAACAGTCAGAGGATAAATACATTCACATAGACTTGTCTTTATTTCCTAGAAACTAAAATGCTTTTCCAAGACTGCGGGTGAATATTTGCTTTCAAGTTTCAAAGGCAATCAGCTCCCTGGACATCACAGATGCCTTTGGGTGCAGGATCTAGCCCAGCCCATCCGCAGCAGGGAGCGCCCTCTGCTGGGTGGACTGCTCTCAACTCTTCCTCAATGACAGTCTCTCCAGTGTTCACATAAGGGATCCAAGTTTGGATCCAGGAGGTGAACAGGCCTCTGTGTGTCTCTAACCTTGCCCATGGCAGCATGGGCTTGTCTGAGAGGGTGGCCAGGTCCGCAAAAAACCCTGAACAGAGGGTGTCACAATGTTACAGTCTCCATTCCACAGAAAACGACAGCAGGAAAACAAGCTCCAACACCAACAGCAGTCTCCAAGGTCATGCATATCACACACTGGCTTCCAGTTTTGAGGAACTGAAACTAATAGTATCTGACAACAGAGTCAAAAGTGCAATGAACCTGCCTGCCTGAGGCCTTCCTCATTCAGTTGACTACAGTCAAGATTGGAGGCTCACAGAGGCCTGCCCCTCACCTGGAACTCATAGAGCTTATACATTCAGTCCTGACAAACTCTCCTTATTGCTGGGTGGTGTGACGTGACTAGTGTGGGCTGCTATTTAGTTTTGTTTACAGGCCTCAGCCTGGTTTGCTAACATACGTGCGGCAGAGAGTGTTTCTTAGAATGAGAAATCTTACACTTTCTGTCTAAAGTAGGAGAGGAGTATTTTAAAGACTTTTTTCCTGACAGAGAAGCAATTTCTAAGAGATTTTGCATTTTCTGTAGATTTTAGGATAGTTGTCTATGAGATAAGACAAGCATTAATAGAGACCTTTAAAAGTTTTCTAGTAATTTCACAAGAGACAAATTCTCTCTGAAATTCATCCATCTTAACGAATATTTTGTAAAAGGAGTTTCTGAACACTTGATTTGTCATAAAAGAAAACACCACAGAATTCTCACTTTAATTCTTTTCCCCACAATTTATGTTTCCATTCTCAGGACTGAATTTATTTGTTTCTTAAGACTTCTGTAAGAAAGTGCTAGAGATTGATGGGCTAAAACAACAGAAAGGTATTCTGTCAAGAATGAAGCCCTGAGGAATGAAACCAAGTGTTGTCCAGGCCAGGGCAGCTACCCTCTGAGGTGAAGGCTCTCCTCACCTTTCTCCCTTTCTTGAGCCCCAGGTTTTCCTTAACCATTGGCACCATAAGTCCAGTGACCGCATCTGTCTTCACATGGTCTCTTCTTTGAATCTCTGTTTTTGTGTCCTTTCTCCTCCCTTAGAAGGCCACTTATATTAAAGGCCCACCATAGCACAGTATGACCACACCATAATCACCAAATGAAATCAATACTGGCTATTTTCTAAATAATGTCGTGTTCACAGGTCCTCGAGTCTAAAATGTCACTGTAATTTTTAGGGGAACAGAATTCAACCAGTAATAGTACATAAAAGCAATTCTTTTTTTTTTTTTTTTTAATTTTATTTTATTTTTAAACTTTACATAATTGTATTAGTTTTGCCAAATATCAAAATGAATCCGCCACAGGCATACATGTGTTCCCCATCCTGAACCCTCCTCCCTCCTCCCTCCCCACACCATCCCTCTGGGTCGTCCCAGTGCACCAGCCCCAAGCATCCAGTATCGCGCATCGAACCTGGACTGGCAACTCGTTTCTTACATGATATTCTACATGTTTCAATGTCACTCTCCCAAATCTTCCCACCCTCTCCCTCTCCCACAGAGTCCATAAGACTGTTCTATACATCAGTGTCTCTTTTGCTGTCTCGTACACCAGGTTATTGTTACCATCTTTCTAAATTCCATATATATGCGTTAGTATACTGTATTTCTGTTTTTCCTTCTGGCTTACTTCACTCTGTATAATAGGCTCCAGTTTCATCCACCTCATTAGAACTGATTCAAATGTATTCTTTTTAATGGCTGAGTAATACTCCATTGTGTATATGTACCATAGCTTTCTTATCCATTCATCTGCTGATGGACATCTAGGTTGCTTCCATGTCCTGGCTATTATAAACAGTGCTGCGATGAACATTGGGGTACATGTGTCTCTTTCCCTTCTGGTTTCCTCAGTGTGTATGCCCAGCAGTGGGATTGCTGGATCATAAGGCAGTTCTATTTCCAGTTTTTTAAGGAATCTCCACACTGTTCTCCATAGTGGCTGTACTAGTTTGCATTCCCACCAACAGTGTAAGAGGGTTCCCTTTTCTCCACACCCTCTCCAGCACTTATTATTTGTAGACTTTTGGATCGCAGCCATTCTGACTGGTGTGAAATGGTACCTCATAGTGGTTTTGATTTGCATTTCTCTGATAATGAGCGATGTTGAGCATCTTTTCATGTGTTTGTTAGCCATCTGTATGTCTTCTTTGGAGAAATGTCTATTTAGTTCTTTGGCCCATTTTTTGATTGGGTCATTTATTTTTCTGGAGTTGAGCTGTAGGAGTTGCTTGTATATTTTTGAGATTAGTTGTTTGTCCGTTGCTTCATTTGCTATTATTTTCTCCCATTCTGAAGGCTGTCTTTTCACCTTGCTAATAGTTTCCTTTGATGTGCAGAAGCTTTTAAGGTTAATTAGGTCCCATTTGTTTATTTTTGCTTTTATTTCCAATATTCTGGGAGGTGGGTCATAGAGGATCCTGCTGTGATGTATGTCAGAGAGTGTTTTGCCTATGTTCTCCTCTAGGAGTTTTATAGTTTCTGGTCTTACGTTTAGATCTTTAATCCATTTTGAGTTTATTTTTGTGTATGGTGTTAGAAAGTGGTCTAGTTTCATTCTTTTACACGTGGTTGACCAGATTTCCCAGCACCACTTGTTAAAGAGATTGTCTTTAATCCATTGTATATTCTTGCCTCCTTTGTCAAAGATAAGGTGTCCATATGTGCGTGGATTTATCTCTGGAAAGCAGGAATAGAAGGAACATACCTCAACATAATAAAAGCTATATATGACAAACCCACAGCAAACATTATCCTCAATGGTGAAAAATTGAAAGCATTTCCTCTAAAGTCAGGAACAAGACAAGGGTGCCCACTTTCACCATTACTATTCAACATAGTTTTGGAAGTTTTGGCCACAGCAATCAGAGCAGAAAAAGAAATAAAAAGAATCCAAATTGGAAAAGAAGAAGTAAAACTCTCACTGTTTGCAGATGACATGATCCTCTACATAGAAAACCCTAAAGATTCCACCAGAAAATTACTAGAAATAATCAATGAATATAGTAAAGTTGCAGGATATAAAATCAACACACAGAAATCCCTTGCATTCCTATACACTAATAATGAGAAAACAGAGAGAGAAATTAAGGAAACAATTCCATTCACCATTGCAACGGAAAGAATAAAATACTTAGGAATATATCTACCTAAAGAAACTAAAGACCTATATATAAAAAACTATAAAACACTGGTGAAAGAAATCAAAGAGGACACTAATAGATGGAGAAATATACCATGTTCATGGATTGGAAGAATCAATATAGTGAAAATGAGTATACTACCCAAAGCAATTTATAGATTCAACGCAATCCCTATCAAGCTACCAACAGTATTCTTCACAGAGCTGGAACAAATAATTTCACAATTTGTATGGAAAAACAAAAAACCTCGAATAGCCAAAGCGATCTTGAGAAAGAAGAATGGAACTGGAGGAATCAACCTACCTGACTTCAGGCTCTACTACAAAGCTACAGTTATCAAGACATAAAAGCAATTCTTACTTTAAAAGATGCTAAAGGATTCATATAAAACTAGCATTAATATTTCTAATAGCTTCTTCACTTTGTTTCGTATTTGTTTGCTTTTCTTTCAGATGCTTATCTTTTGACTTCGTTCACTATATCGTTAATTAGAGGGCTGGAATTTTCAGAACAGCGGCCTGCCTGCCACCTGCTAGAAACCCCTATTTGTCTTGGTAGCTTCAGAAAGCAGGAAGAAAACCCAGGATAATTTTTTTTTTAAATACAAGATCAAAGACAGAAAAAACTAAAAGAAGTATAAATAAATAAAACGGTGAGTTACACTTTGGTGAACTATAGAACATATAAAATTCTTTATCTCCCTCTACACCGTGCTTTTTTGTTCGAGTGAATGAGATTATCACCATAAAGTTCAGAGTTGAAAGGCAAGCATCATTTTTGCTCATTATCAAAATTTTATTCTTGAGTATTTCTCAGAGAATATACAGACCAAATATTATTATGGAATCTTGCAGGATATTGTATTAGTTCATTTGTCTTGATTACGTTAGTCTGATTTTGGATTTAAACAGCAACATACATACATATAGATCTATCGAGAGACAGAAAGACAGAGAGAGAGACAGAAACAGAGACAAAGACAGACTCAGATAGAATCATGATAGCATATGCACTAGGTTGAAGCCGCTGGGTTTTTGATATTTCATTTTACATAAAATTCTTACACATTTTTCCTTATCTTGAACTGAACTATCATTTTCTGCACAAGCTATATGATTTTTCCCCTGTCAATTTCTTTGGACTTAAGTGTCTTTGAAATTTCATTCACTAGGTGCCAGGAAAAGAGCAGTTCTAACACCTGATTTCAACATTCTTAAACAGGTAACCTGAGACCTGCAGTTATTGGACAGATCTTGAACCAGCTCACCTCCACACTGTTGTTTGGAGAAATTTCTGAAGGTCAGTACTAGCTGTTCTGTTATCTAGATCATCTGGGAAGAAAAGCAAGATGCTGGTCCCCTTCCGAACACTGACCCTGGACACACCTGTCTACATGTCAGGGTCTTCAGTGCTTTCTTGGAGCCCCAGGCCCTGTACACTGTGTCCTGACAGTCAATCTGCACTTTCTCAGTGAGATTCTTCTTCCCACTGTTCCAAGCAGTATAAACTTTAGCTAATGGTATTCATCTAAACACACAAGAGCTTTATTTCACTTTGCTTGAGCTTGATCCCTCCCACCCTCCTCTGGCTCTGTCTACACCGCTGCCCCCACCAGGGGATTTGCATGTGGTTCCCCAGGGAGGACCTTCCCTTACAAGTCTGAGATAAAAGCTGAGCTCTGGTCTTGCTCTGACTTATCAGGACTCCTCAGTTCAAACTTCTGAACATGAGATTCCCTGCTCAGCTCCTGGGGTTCCTCCTGCTCTGGGTCCCAGGTAAGGACAGAGAGGGCATGAGAGGAGGATGGGGGCCTCAGTTCTGGGGGCATCTCCACTCTCCATGTGTGTTCTGTCTGCCTGTTCGATGTGTATGGCTTGTCGTGCAGATGTTTAGATCTGAGAGAGTGAGGAAAGTTCCAGAAGGAAGAAGGACCTGTACTCTGGTCAGGACGGTGACAGAGGAAGTGGGGGTGATGTAGGGGATGTTTAGTGGCTTTTTACACTTCAAGGATGTCAGGTTCATTATCGTGATTGTACATTTTTGTTGTATGGATGAAAAGTATTGATAATGAGAGTAAAACAAAGTAGTATTTTAGCTAACATAAATAAGAAATTGGATATGATAATTAGAGCTCATAATATTTGTATGTAATTTGAAAATTTCTGTCCTTTCTTTAGGATCCAGTGGGGATGTTGTGCTGACCCAGACTCCCCTCTCCCTGTCTGTCATCCCTGGAGAGACGGTCTCCATCTCCTGCAAGTCTACTCAGAGTCTGAAATATAGTGATGGAAAAACCTATTTGCGTTGGGTTCAACATAAACCAGGCCAATCACCACAGGGTGTGATCTATCAGGTTTCCAATCGTAACACTGGGGTCCCAGACAGGTTCACTGGCAGTGGGTCAGAGACAGATTTCACACTTACGATCAGCAGTGTGCAAGCTGAGGATGCTGGAGTCTATTACTGTTTTCAAGGTACATATGAACCTCCCACAGTGATACAGCCCTGAACACAAACCTCCCTGCCTGGGTGGCTCAGCTGCTCAAAGTGCAGCTTCTCTGGGGAACTGACAGAGGATGCTCTTTATAAGTGGTGGCAGTCTCAGGGGAAGGGTTTTCAGTGAGGACTCTGGATCATGAGCGTCTTCAGGCACCACATGTTAAGGTCCCATGAGCTGCACAGCCTGGACCTGGCAGAAGCAGCAGGGACTGTAGGGGTCCTGTGTCCTATAGCAGCCAGTTCTGTGAAAGGGGGGCTGAGTGAAAGGTCAGGGATTTCTTCTCACCCAGGTTACCATTGTCTCATTGGTGTGATATGGAGAAAAGTTCAGGAAAAAGAACATAACAATGGTATTTACACCCATCTGAGACAAAAAGGATGGAACCATGCATTCTTGTTCAGAATTTGACTTGTATTAAATCGTTGTATATATTTGGAGATTTGTTTAACCTTTTCCCCTTGATTTGCATGCATGATAAGTCACTTCAGTTGTATCTGACTCTTTACGACACCATGGACTGTAGACTGCCATGCTCCTCTGTCCGTGGGACTTCCCAGGCAAGAATACTGGAGTAGGTTGCCATTTCCTTCTCCAGGGGATCTTCTCGACCCAGAGATCAAACCCACATCTCTTGTATATCCCCATTGGCAGGAGGGTTCTTTACCACTAACGTGATCAGTAAAGCCCTTTCCCCTTGGTTTATTGATCGGTAATGAAGATAATTAAAAGATTTTATTTTCTTTAGCAATAAAAACGCTAAGACTTGTTATAAGAATTAAATAGATGAATATATACAAAATAGTTATCATATGACTGGTAAAATTTGTAAGTGAAAATGAAAAGTGAGTGGCAGTGTGAGTCGCTCAGTCATGGCTTTGCAATCCCATGGACTGTAGCCTGCCTGGGTCCTCTGTCCATGGAATTCTCCAGGTTCTCACTCAGTAAATACTTGTTGCCATTGTCAGTTTGCTTCATCTTGTACTTAGAGAGATATGGTCTTTTGCACAGTATCTGAATTTCAAATCATTCCTTAGAATCTCTTTATCTTTGGTAACTCCAACTTTGTTAAGTGGTGGAGTATCGTATTTTCTATAACCTACCAAGAAGTGTATATATTTTGGGGGAAAAAGGAAGGGCTACAGCCCATCATTCTTTCCAAGGCAAGAATACTGGAGCAGGTTGCCATTCCCTTCTTGAGAGGATCTTCCTGACCAAGGGATTGAACCTGATCTGCATTGGCAATGGCAAGCAGAGTCTTTATATAGACATCAGACGGGCTCCAGATAACAAGGAGTCTGACTCCATTGTTAATATGGGATCAGTGACACCTCTCAGCCTGTTCTCCAACATCCACTTTGCCCTATATCTGTCCAACAACCACAGGGACACTCAAAACTCACAAACCCAAGTCCACACAAGGTGACTTTACCAAGTCCCTCTGCAACCCTATTAAAAGCCCAAACTTCTGCCTCTTTCAACCCAGCCTGCTCCAGCTAGTGCTCACCTTAGTCCACCTGGAATTTGCTTATGTAAGTGATAATCTTTCTCTCATATTATATACATATGGGGGCTGTCTGGAGACTCAAGAAAATTCTTAATAATTATTTCTATCTCATGTACAAGGAGTACAAAGAGAGAATGTACTTGAAAAGTTGAGAAGCAGTGGCCTAGGGAAGTGAGCCCTATTCCTCTTTAATGACACTTAAACACTTTTGCAATCTCACTAAGGAATCCTCAAAGCTAAAAATCTTTAAGGAAAAAAAAAGATGGTGGAGGCCTCAAAGCCAAGCACAGCTTTCAGTAATATCCTTGGTCAGAGATGAAAATAACGCTCCAAGGGCACCAGAGAAGGTTGGATCCTGATTAGAACAAAGCCTTCAGGTAGAATGGGGGAAGGGCCACTCCTGGGAGAGGAGATGAACCAGCGAGAGCAAGGAATCACCAGGCTGAGGACCAGCCTCAAATTCATGTCTCCCTGATTGGATGAAAGTGATCAACAGCTAGCATTTTGCCAGATTCCAAAGTAAATCATTTCTTTTTTTTTTTTTTAATTTTATTTTATTTTTAAACTTTACATAATTGTATTAGTTTTTGCCAAATATCAAAATGAATCCATCACAGGTATACATGTGCTCCCCCTCCTGAACCCTCCTCCCTCCTCCCTCCCCATACCATCCCTCTGGGTCATCCCAGTGCACTAGCCCCAAGCATCCAGTATCGTGCATTGAACCTGGACTGGCATCTCGTTTCATACATGATATTTTACATGTTTCAATGCCATTCTCCCAAATCTTCCCACCCTCTCCTTCTCCCACAGATTCCATAAGACTGTTCCATACATCAGCATCACTTTTGCTGTCTCCAAAGTAAATCATTTCTGACTGACATGAATCATTCCAGGGTCTAAAATCATCTCTAACATTTTTAGGGTAAAAGTGTATGTTAATGTACATAAACATTAAGTGTATACATTACAGTCTCACTTTTATTAAAACACAGAGGCATACATTATCAAGAGGGAAAAATACTCAGTTTCAGAGAAGGGAATGAACACAGGTGGAATATAATGGACGTCAAGACAGAGCCAGAGGATTCATAGCTATGAGGGGAATTACTTATTATATGCTTATCATACATGTGACAGGATGTAGAATATTTTCATGAAACCATAAACTTTTAAAAATGACCAGGAAGAATTAAGTACCTACATTAACAAGAGACTTGACTGAGCTTCTTCCAGTGCTTTGTTGTTTGGGGTCTAGTTAGCAGTATACCCTCTGGAAAATGTTCATATCATGCTGCTGCGGCTGCTAAGTCTATTGTCGTGTCCAACTCTGTGCAACCCCATAGACAGTAGCCCACTAGGCTCCCCCTTCCCTGGGATTCTGCAGCAAGAACACTGGAGTGGGATGCCATTTCCTTCTCCAAAGCATAAACGTGAAAAGTGAAAGTGAACTCACTCAGTCGTGTCCGACTCTTCGTGACCCCATGGACTGCAGCCTACCAGGCTCCTCCATCCTTGGGATTTTCCAGGCAAGAGTACTGGGGTGAGGTGCCATCGCCTTTTCCGTTCATATCATACCAGGTTATAATTACATCATGCCTATGTCTTTAGGTTTATCTACATCCAAGGGATATTTTAGTCATTGCTTAGGTTATAGGTACTTAAAACTAGAGAAAATTTACACACAGAACTACAGTCATGTAAAAAAAAACCTGAATAAGCAACATCACATTTTCCTTCATAACTCCTGTTCCATATTTGCACTCACACTAAGTTCCTTCTTTTCCCAGTTTCCCGTGGGGCTGCTGTGCTGACTTCATCTCTCCCTCTGGCCTGTGGCCATGGAGGGAGCATCGCCATCTCCTGAAGGCCATCTCTTCTCATCCACAGTAATGGACACACCTGCCCGCCACGCTTCTGGCACAAACCACACACTCTCCTCAACCACTGATCATAGGTGGTCCCCAGGCTTCAGGGGTCCAAGCCTGGCTCAGTGACTGTGGGTCTGGGACGGATTTCACACTTGCACTCACCAGGGTGGGGTCCCTACATGTGACTTCTGTGCACAGAACCCTCACTGGGACCACACGTGTCATGGCCCTAAACACACCCCTCCCCCATGGGCTCAGCCCTTGTGCTCAGCTGAGCAGCTGCTTCCCCCAGGGAATCGGGGTCAGAGCAGCTGCTCCTCTCAGTGGAGGAAAACTGGGGGAGGACAAAATGGTGGGGAGCCCTGGAAGGATGTGGGAACATCCTCAGGTTCAGAGCCCAGAAGTCCCTGTTATGAACTCCCCAGGGTCTGGACCTCTGGCTGAGATGCTCACAGACGGCTCCATGCTGACTCTCCCTCAGCTCTCAGCATCACTGACTGTGAAGGACCAACCACCTGCTCTCCAGTCCTGTGGAGCACTGATTTACCTGCCAGACTCAGACACTTGCTCATAGACAGGGTTGTGGCCCCAGGGAGGGACTGGTCAGTGATTCTCAGAAAACTGTCTTTCCCTCAGTCTCTCTGGCAGAAAATCCTAGTCTAGAGAATCTTAATCATCCTGATGTATATTCTCTTAAAAATCTGGAAATTATCCTCATATTAGAGACAGAGTACTATGATGAAATTTGAACTTCATGTGAGTAGCATGTAGTCACAGCTTCTAAGTTTGTTCAACTAAATCTGTTCTAGAATTTCCTGGCTTTGAATCATACTCATGCCTTTCCTCTGCTCCATGCATCTCAGCTCCTGCTTCTGTCCTAGACTACCATGACCTCAGGTTTCCCTGAAGGTAGACATCTTCTCCCCTAACTCTCATAATCCCCGTGTTCTTGGTTGGAGTGGTTAGTGGCTTTGAAAGTGCAAGAGTAGGGTATGATGTATTTTATATTTTTATCCAGATGGTGATATATGTAAACCTTCATGTGTCGTATACTTAACATATGTGCCTATTCTTCCTGTATGTTTTTTAATATCACAATGAAAATGAAAAAGAACAAATCCAGAGTCTTTAAACAAATATTTAAACAAGAACAAAAATTAGCACATAGAGAGGGAAACTCAGCATTCTTATAGAGAAGTGTAATATGATGCACGAATATGAGAGCTGGATCATAAAGAAGGCTGAGCGCTGAAGAATTCATGCTTTTCAACTGTGGTTCTGGAGAAGACTCTTGAGAGTCCCTTGGACAGCAAGGAGATAAAACCAGTCAATCTCCCCCCCTCCCCCACCGTTTATTTATTTATTTATTTTACTTTACAGTATTGTATTGGTTTTGCCATACATTGACTTGAATCTGCCATGGGTGTACTTGTGTTCTCCATCCTGAACCCCCCTTCCACCTCCCTCCCCATCCCATCCCTCTGGGTCACCCAGTGCACCAACCCTGAGCATCCTGTACTATGCATTGAACCTGGACTGGCGATTGGTTTCACATATGATAATTACATGTTTCAATGTCATTCTCCATATCATCCCTCCCTTTCCCTCTCCCACAGAGTCCAAAAGACTGTTCTATACGTCTGTGTCTCTTTTGCTGTCTCACATACAGGGTTATCATTACCATCTTTCTAAATTCCATATATATGCATTAGTATACTGTACTGGTGTTTTTCTTTCTGGCTTACTTCACTCTGTATAATAGGCTCCAGTTTTGTCCACCTCATTAGAACTGATTCAAATGTATTCTTTTTAATGGCTGAGTAATATTCCATTGTGTATATGTGCCACAGCTTTCTTATCCATTCATCTGCTGATGGACATCTAGGTTGCTTCCATGTCCTGGATATTATAAACAGTGCTGCGATGAACATTGGGGTACACGTGTCTCTTTCAGTTCTGCAAACCACTCAATCTTAAGGGAAATCAACCCTGAGTATTCATTGCAAAGATTGGTGCTGAAGTTTAAGCTCTAGTACTTTGGCCACCTGATGCAAAGAGCCAGCTCACTGGGAAAGAACCTGATGCTGGGAAAGACTGAGGGCAGGAGGACAAGGAGTTGACAGATGGTTGAATGGCATCATTGACCCAATAGACATGAGTCTAAGCAAGCTCCAGGAGATTACGAAGGACAGGGAAGCCCAGCTTGCTGCAGTTCATGGGGTTGCAGAGTTAGACACCATTTAGTAACTGACCTACAATAACATGAATTCAAAAGTTCTAAGAAACTAGAGAACCGGAAGGCAAAATGGAAGGACACATTTAACTGTGTGCTTTTTACCCTTGCAAAGCATGAATTTCATCTGTAATGAAGTTGAAGGTCTTTCTTCCAAATGTTTCTTCAAACATTTTCTCTTTCTTTGCTCCCCCTTGGGCTCTGTGCACATCGCTGCCCCCACCAGGGGATTTGCCTGTTGTTCCCCAGGGAGGACCTTCCCTTGCAAGTCTGAGATAGAAGCTCAGCTCTGGTCTTACTCTGACTTACCAGGACTCCTCAGTTCACACTTCTGAACATGAGGTTCCCTGTCAGCTCCTGGGCTCCTCCTGCTCTGGGTCCCAGGTGAGGATGGAGCGGGGATGAGAAGGAAGATGCAGAGAGTGGTGAGCTCTGGGGCAGCACTGCTTTTCATGTGTCTTTGTCCCCATGTTAGATGCACACCTTGCCCTCTGTAAAGGGCATGTGATGTTTATCAACATGAGAATGAGGATAAATGCAGAGGAAGTAAGTAGGTGTTCCCTGTTAAATACTGTGAGATACAAAGTGTGGGCAAGTGTGCATGACTCCTAGAGACCTTTTACATTGTGAATCTTGGATTATTTTGAAACTGGAAATTTGGGGTATTAATCAGGATTAAAAAAATAACTTAGTCTGAAATAAGCAAGAGAAAATTTCAGAAAATGCCTCTTCAAATTTGTCTGAAATATTGTGCTTTTCTCTATTTATTTTAGGGTGCATTGGGGCTATAAGGCAGACCCAGACTCTACGCTCCCTGTCTGTCATCCCTGGAGAGACGGCCTCCATCTCCTGCAGAGCCAGTCAGAGCGTTCAAAATAGATATGGAGACAATTTTTTTGCATTGGTATGTGCAGAAGCCCAGCCAGTCTCCACAGCTCCTGATCTATGGAGCTTCTAACCAGGCCTCTGGAGTCTGAGACAGGTTCACTGGCAGTGGGTCAGGGACAGACTTCACCCTCAAAAGCAGCAGGGTGGGGGCTGAGGATGCTGGAGTTTATTATTGCCACCAAAGTAAAGAAACTCCTCCCACAGTGATTCAGCCCTGAACATAAACCCCCTTCTCCTGGTGGCCCAGCTGCTCACATGTGTTGATTGTGTGGTAAGCAGGCAGGCAGAGTCTCTGAGTCTGTGTAGGAGGAAGATGCTGGAGAACCAGGGGAACAGAATGTGTCTGAGGGCTCAGGAAGGTGTTGAAGTGTCTTTGCTCAACTTCAGACAACACGGATTAAGGCCATGGGGGTTCTTGATTGACAGCACCAGCAGGACAATGGGGGGTCTAAGTGCCCTCTGAGCCAACAGACCTGAGGAGGGAGAGGTAAGTGAGAGGCATCATACTTTCCCCCTTGCGTAGAGTGACGTGTAGAATCAATACAGTTCGTATATCAGGGAGACAATGAGGCAGATTTGTAGCAGAATAGGTGGTGGGATTTTTAGGGAGATAAAATGTCATAATATTAAAAAGTAGTTTTCTCCACTTTCTGCACTTTCTGAATCTTCTTTTTCCTACATATCTTCCTATTTCTTAATCATGTGTCAGATCACAGTCTCTACAAGGAGTCCCCAGACAGACTTACTGGGGAAAATTTACTGAAAATTTCGAGTTATGAATGTTCAAAATTTTTTTGAAGTGATAGCAAGCACAATATCCTAATGCTAGCATTAATTGTCTCAATTAACCTTCAGACAGAAAAAATATGAGTATTTGAATTCCTTAACTTGGGTTAAAACAAAAATTTTTTAATAACATAAACTAGACAGGGTAGGGTATAGAATTTACACCAAGGAACATTGGAAGGATACAGAATAATATGCCAAGTTCTTTTCCTCAAAGTTAAGAATTTTAAGCTGTGGGGAGACTGCAGGAACGGAAACGTGAATGGATTCAAGTCGACACACACAACTGAGCATACTGCTCTTGGCTTCTATTCAGTGGGATTTAAAATGGTGGTGCTGTTGAGGACTGATAAGAAGAACCCAGAGAGAAAACCCAGTGTGTTCCTTATGGAATCACGGGGAGGAAGGGCCATCTGCCTGGTTTCCTGGGTTGTGTATGCTGCTGCTAAGTCGCTTCAGTCATGTCCGACTGTGTGTGACCCTGTGGACTGTAGCCTTCCAGGCTCCTCTGTCCGTGGGATTCTCGAGGCAAGAATACTGGAGTGGTTTGCCATGCCCTCCTCCAGGAGATCTTCCCAACCCAGGGATTGAAACCATGTCTCTTATGTCTGCTGCATTGGCAGGCACTAGTTCTTGACCACTAGTGCCACCTGGGAAGCCCCTGCTGTGTCTCGGCCACTGCACATGTCACAGGAAATGAGTGTGTGGCCAGGGATTGAGATCTTCCATCATCAAGGGCTCAGTGATGTTCCTGGGCAGAGACCCAAGGTCATGTCCCCTAGTCACTGTCACCTTAATTCAGCCGAGCAGTCTCCAGACATACTTGCTCCTGAAGGTGGTCCAGCAGAGGCCGAGGAGATGGAGACCAACTTCCAGGAGTCAGACAAGTATTAAAGTTGCACATAGCAGCCTTGAGTAAAGAAAAAGAAACTGTCTGAATAAGTAGGAGGTTTCTATTTTCTGACCCAGCACCCCTAGCCTGCCGTCTGACTCAGATTTCAGGACTCTCCTCTCTCATGGAAGTTACCTTATGAGGCCTCAAACCTCAGGTGGATTTATGGTTTCCAGCTGGGTTGGTGCACTTGACCCAAGTCAGAGCTTCTGTCCACATGAAATTTTGGAAAACAGTATAAGAGTGAAATGTTGGGTAACATTGGCTCAACAAGAAAAGAACGTTTTTTACTTTGTTATTTCAAGACATCTAATTCTTACACCTTCCATTTTCCCCTGATATTATACAAATATGAATTTTCCACTTTACATTTTCTTTATTGGTAACTTTTTCAGTAGCTAGATTTCCAAATTGTCCAACATTCATGGAGATTTTGGAGAAGGAAATGACAACCCACTTCAGTACCCTTGATGGAAAATACCATGGACAGAGGAGCCTGGTAGCTACAGTCCATGGGGTGGCAAAGAGTCGGACACAACCGAGCGACTCCACTTTCACCTTTCACTTTCATGCATTGGAGAAGGAAATGGCAACCCATTCCAGTATTCTTGCCTGGAGAATCCCAGGGACAGAGGAGCTTGGTGGACTGCCGTCTCTGGGGTCACAGGGTCAGACACAATTGAAGCGACTTAGCAGTAACAGCAACAGCATGGAGATTTATGTCACATTTTTATCAGAATCACTTTATCAGGAGCTTAGAAACTTGGTAGTAAATTGTCATAAAAACAAAAAATTCAAACAATAAATAAATACTTTGGGTTCGCATGAATGTTCATTTCCTAAAAGTGCACCTGACTCCTGTTTCTAGTGATAGTTGTATAGAATGTGAATACTTCAAATAGATCCCATTTTTAGAAGTGCTCTAAATACTTCTGAGTTTATCACAGGCATGCTAGTCACATTCTCTGACATGGCATGGATTGCATTAAATAATTTCAAATCCACCTGGACTACATAATACTGTTTAGGTTAAAGGGATAAAACTTATTAGAGGTCATTTCTTTCCAGACAATGGATTTCATAGTAAGTGCAATTAAAGCTAGATTCTTGATTATAATAGAAGTTTTAAGAAATGGTATACACAGGGAATTTGTAACACATGCACAGAACCGCTGGACTTCAGGAGGTATTTCTACACATATTCACAGAAGGAACAGTTTTATACCAATTCAGTTGACTTCTTACTACCATCATCAGTGAGGAGCCTGGAGATGCTACACGTTTTCCTCTGCTCGAGCATGAAACTCACTGGACCCTGAATGGTGTATAAAGATCCAAACACAAACTTACCATAGGGAGACTCAGCTTCTCACGGTGGCAGGAGCAGCTGCAGTGCCCAGAGGATGAGCTGACACCAGGATGGGCTCTAGTGGAAATGGCCTTGGAGCCTCGAGAAAGACACTATGAGCACCTCGGTCACAGGCACTGAGTCCTCTTTTTGTAAACAGAGATCAGGGCATCATAAGACAGCCTCCCATAGCCTCTTCCTTCCTTCTGACTAAGGCAGCTCACGCCCCACTGTCCCTCCAGGGAAGGGCTGCCATGTCCCCCCTGGAGCATCCACTAGGTTCCCTGATGGATTTCTTGTTGCTCAGCAGGCTGATCTCTGAGTGTCGGTTATGTCCAGATGGCTGATGTCTTTGATCAGCTCTCTCTGTCCACACTGACCCAGAGGCAGGGGTGCTCGCACCACAGGCTGAACCTACTGCACAGCCCTCTGAAATCTGGCAGATTCAGTGTCACCTGGTCCATGAGCCAGACCAGCCCTCCTACATGTGGATTATGTAGTGTCCAGAAGTCACAGAGGCTGTCAGACAATTCCTTTAAGAAAAAGACACACATTCATAACCCTGGAAAGTGATGCACATTCCAGTCTTGTTTATGACACCCTTGAAAACTCTCTTACCATTGGGGGAAAACTTTCTGTGCAATTTGGTATCAAGTGTTCTTGTCCAGAAATATAATCTGGGCAGTACGTCCAACCAAGGGAGATCATCAACTACACAATGACCAGAAAATCACCAAGCAGCCTGAAAAGATTCCCAACTCACTGCACACGACTTTGTTTTGACACAATTTCTGAACTGGTGCTTCAGTTAAGAGGGCTTAAATTGGAATTATCTTGGCGTGTATCTACTGTCACCTGGTCTTTGTGTCAAAAGCACAACAGGAGGCAGTCAAGTCCATTTTCTAATACACGTTGCGTGTTTCATTCCTAAGTTTCTCTTTATTTGCCTATCACCTTGAATGTGTTGATGCTGAGAGGCTGGAAATTCACTTTATGCGTCCTCTCTCTCTCTCGTGCTCTCTCTAAATCTCTGTTTTCTTTTATTTCTGCAATTCTTTAACATAGACATATTTTCTCACCTGCTTCTCTTTCTCTCTTTTTTCTACATGTTCTAAGTGTCATGAACTCCCAACACTAGAAGTGTAGCGACCAACACTAGTAGTTTAGCTTGTGCATGAGTGCTCGGTCGCATCAGTCATGTCCGACTCTTGTGAGCCTATAGGCTGTAGCCCAGCAGACTCCTCTGTCCGTGGGATTCATCAGGCAAGAATACTGGAGTGGGTTACCATGCCTTCCTCTGCAATCTTCCTGACCCAGGGGTCGATCCTGAATCTCCTGCATTGAAGCTGGTTTCTTTACTGACTGAGCCACCAGGGAAGTCCAGAACTTTAGTTTATACCAAGACAAATGATTTGACTGCATCTTGAAACATTATTGTCTGTTTCAAACAAAGAGGTTTTGTATGTTTAGGTTGATTGTGACCAGCAATTATTTGGTATATTTATATAATAGAATAAACAAATTGTCCTCCTTATAAAATAATAAATTATTTGTGGGGAATTACCTGAAATAATAGATTTTTATATATTCTAATAACTGGTTTTATAATTCACATAGGCTGTAGGGATACCAGAACACAGAGACAACCTGTGGGATCATGTTTCTGATTGTTAGGAATAGGGTATGGAATGTGAGTAACATCTGCACAAGGAAGTTTCCAGCAATTTATCATAGACTATAGTTCTTCCTTAATCTTATACCTTCTTGTCTTCTCCATGGAGTACAAATGTAATCCTATTTAATATTCAACATATGTACTTACTTTTAATATCTGATTCTTATTCTCTCCTTGGTCTGGTAACTGTTTTAAAGAAGCCAACATGCAAATTTCCGGAAGCACCAAAAGATGGGGTCAGCTAATGCTTCAGAGAGCGTTTGAACTTCAGTCCTGGTCTTGGTCAAAGTGACTAGGTAGACACGAACTTCACGGCAGAGAAAAACCACTCTCACTTACTCATGAAGGCAAAGTATTTTCATTTTAAGATAAGGAATGGCCACAAAATACTTTATTCATCCCTGTGTCTTTCCTGTTCAAAACCCTATATTTGAGTTAATGGGAGATGAAAAGAAATGGTTATAGAGAATTCAGTTGATTTTAAATATCAGTTTAAGTGATTTAACTTGATTTTTTCCCCTACAATATCTTGAATATCCCTTCTGTGTTAGGATTTGTAAACTCCTGAAATCATGAGTAGCTTAAAAAAAGCATTAAATTTGAGAATTCTCAGCTTATAGTTTCCTTTTTTTTCAGGTACACCTGCTTATCTGGATGAAAAATTGGAGAAAATTATTCCTTTGCAATCTTGGTATACCATACAAATTCTCATTCAAAGACAGCTTCAACTAAAACTTAAGGGACTAGAATCTGTGATTTGTTGCCTAAAATCTTCCAGTGTTCTCCACTCCCCATTTCTCAAGTGAACTACACATTCTTAGAGGCCAAAGAAAAAAACACATGTAGACAGTGGAAAAATATTAAACATTCAGAGAATCTGTGCTTTTGTAGGAGAATATATTTTGAGTACAAGGGTGAGTTTTGAGTGAAGATCCCAGAGGACATGAAGAGCTTATATGGCAGAGAAAGCTTGGGCGGGCAATGCAGTGAAAGTATTGTCTTACTTTGTCCAGTTTGTCTACGGGTGAGTGGGATACAGTGCAGAGTAAAACTATTACAGACAAAGGCTCCATCTCCAGCACACGATTTCCTCTCTCATCGTATTGATCAGTTGTGTAGATCGACAGAATTTTTTACTTATTTTAAGAGAAAGGAAACAAAAATGAGTCAAACATTTAGATACCGATTCTATCATGACCATGAAAAGTAAGGTCTTAATGATGTGAAACAGATGGGCATGGATCAAACCTGTTTCACCTGTGTTTTGAGAAGGCTTATACAGTCATGTTAGGGGAAGCACACTGATTGAAACCGCCCACCCTGGCCAGGCACCATAGTAACCATTTGCATCAGTTGTTTTATGACAGGAGATCCCGATAAGAAATACGGAACTAATAAGCCACCATCAACCGGAAGAGTTCGAAAAGGTCGAAAGGAGACACCCCATGTCCATCCACTTCCCAGAATCCCTCTCGCTAGTATCCATCTTGGCTGAGTGATGTGTGCGCCACCAGGAAAGACTCTGAATTAGAATGATTGGCCAAAGACTACCTGGAAACTAATCCCATCACCATAGAACATGAGACTGTGAGCCACGCGCAAGAGCGGTTTTCCTGGGTTCCCTTACCCTACTGCTCTCCACCCAGGTGCCCTTTCCCAATAAAATCTCTTGCTTTGTCAGCACATGTGTCTCCTCAGGCAATTCATCTCCAAGTGTTAGACAAGAGCCCAGTTTCGGGCCCTGGAAGGGGTCCCCCTTCCTGCAACAGTCAGAGGATAAATACATTCACATAGACTTGTCTTTATTTCCTAGAAACTAAAATGCTTTTCCAAAGACTGTGGGTGACAATTTGCTTTCAAGTTTAAAAGGCAATCAGCTCCCTAGACATCACAAAACCCTTTGGGTGCAGGATCTAGCCCAGCAGATCTGCAGCAGGGAGCGCCCTCTGCTGGGTGGACTGCTCCCAACTCTTCCTCAATGACAATCTCTCACCTGTTCACATGAGGGATCTGGGTTTGGATCCAGGAGGTGAACAGGCCTCTATGTGTCTCTAACCTTGCCCATGGCAGCATGGGCTTGTCTGAGAGGGTGGCCAGTTCCATAGAAAATGCTACACAGAGGGTGTCACAATGTTACAGTCGCCATTCCACAGAAAATGACAGCAGGAACACAAATTCAAACACCAACAGCACAGTCTCCAAGGTCATGCATATCACACACTGGCTTCTGGTTTTGAGGAACTGAAACTAATAGTATCTGACAACAGAGTCAAAAGTGCAATGAACCTGCCTGCCTGAGGCCTTCCTCATCCAGTTGACTACAGTCAAGACTGGAGGCTCACAGAGGCCTCCCCCTCACCTGGAACTCATACAGCTTATACATTCAACCCTGACAAACTCTCCTTGTTGCTGGGTGGTGTGACGTGACTAGTGTGGGCTGCTATTTAGTTTTGTTTACAGGCCTCAGCCTGGTTTGCTAACATACTTGAGGCAGAGAGTGTTTTTTAAAATGAGAAATCTTATACTTTCTGTCTGAAGTAGGAGAGGAATGTTTTAAAGACTTTTTTCCTGACAGAGGATCAATTTCTAAGAGATTTTACATTTTCTGTAGATTTTAGGATAGTTGTCTATGAGATAAGATAAGTATTAATAGAGACCTTTAAAAGTTTTCTAGTAAGTTCACAAAAAAGACAAATTCTCTCTGAAATTAACCCATCTTAAAGAATATTTTGTAAAAGGAGTTTCTGAACACTTGATTTGTCATAAAAGAAAATACCACAGAATTCTCACTTTAATTCTTTTCCCCACAATTTATGTTTCCATTCTCAGGACTGAATTTATTTGTTTCTTAAGACTTCTATAAGAAAGTACTAGAGATTGATGGGCTAAAACAACAGAAAGGTATTCTGTCAGGACTGAAGACCTGAGGAATGAAACCAAGTGTTGTCCAGGCCAGGGCAGCTACCCTCTGAAGTGAAGGCTCTCCTCACCTTTCTTCCCTTTCTTGGGCCCCAGGTTTTCCTTAACCATTGGCACCATAAGTCCAGTCACCGCGTCTGTCCTCACATGGTCTCTTCTCTGAATCTCTGTCTTTGTGTCCTTTCTCCTCCCTTAGAAGGCTGCTTATATTAAAGGCCCACCATAGCACAGTATAACCACACCATGATCACCAAATGATATCAATACAGGCTATTTTCTAAATAATGTCGTGTTCAGAGGTCCTCGAGTCCAAAATGTCACTATAATTTTTAGGGGAACAGAATTCAGCCAGTAATAGTACACAAAAGCAATTCTTACTTTAATAGATGCTAAAGGACTCATATAAAACTAGTATTAATATTTCTAATAGCTTCTTCCCTTTGTTTCGTATTGGTTTGCTTTTCTTTCAGATGCTTATCTTTTGACTTCGTTCACTGCATCGTTAATTAGAGGGCTGGAATTTTCAGAACAGCAGCCTGCCTGCCGCCTGCTAGAAACCCCTATTAGTCTTGGTAGCTTCAGAAAGCAGGAAGAAAACCCAGGAGAATTTTTTTTAAAAAAGACAAGATCAAAGAAAGCAAAAACTTAAAGAAGTAATAAATAAGTAAAAGGGTGAGTCACACTTCAGTGAACTATAGAACATATAAAATCCTTTATCTCCCTCTACACCGTGGTTTTTTTTGAGTGAGTGAGATTATTACCATAAAGTTCAGAGTTGAAAGGCAAGCATCATTTTTGCTCAGTTATCAAAATTTTATTCTTGAGTATTTCTCAAAGAATATACAGACCAAATATTATTATGGAATCTTGCAGGATACTGTATTAGTTCATTTCTCTTGATTAGGTTAGTCTGATTTTGGATTTAAATTGCCCAAAGTCTAAGAAAACAAAGTCTACATTTATAATTGCCAAGATTCTGTTTTCAGTACAAAAGGAATTTGACATTGTCATTATTTTTAAGGAACAGTTCAGTTCACCATGACCTGCATCAGGCTGACCCATGAGAACAGTCCTGTAGTTTTCCTATTTAATAAAAGCTGGTGTGACAGACTCACCCCCTGAGCACTGGTGGCCTGGAGCCTGATTCCATAAGAACTGGACTGAAATAAAAGCCCAGAAAGGTGACAGTGATAGACACAGGCCTCCCTGAGACTTTCAAATAAGGAATCCAGTCATTGCTCTTCTCACAAACACTATCTCCTTTTGAAATGCAGGCTCATGACTGTGGCTTCCAACATACAGGCAGTGAGAACCTTAGTTTTTCACACAGAACTGACAAACCAGGAAATCCTGCGGAAACTGGTTCTACCTAATGGGAGTTAACAGAGGAAGAGCTCTCTTTAAGCACCACTGGGAAAAAAAGAAAACGCAGTCATACATTTTTCATGTTGTCCCATCATCTCAAGTGAACTTTTTCTTCAAGAACTTCTTTGATTATATATATATATATATACACATGTACATACATACATATATATGTATATACATATGTATATATATACATACATATATATATATGTGGCTTCCTGGTTGGAGAGATCCCCTGAAGAGGAAATGGCATCTCACTCCAGTATTCTTGCATGCGAAATCCCATGAACAGAGGAGCCTGGTGGGTGGGCTGCAGTCCTTGGCATCGCAAAGAGTTTGATACATCTCATCAACTAAAGAAAAACAGCAGCATATATACATATAGATCTATCGAGAGACAGACAGAAAGACAGAGAGAGAGACAGAAACAGAGACAAAGACAGACTCAGATAGAATCATGATAGCATATGCACTAGGTTGAAGCTGCTGGGTTTTTGATATTTCATTTGATATTTCATTTTACATAAAATTCTTACACATTTTTCCTTATCTTGAACTGAACTATCAACTTTCTGCACAAGCTATATCATTTTTCTTCTGCCATTTTCTTTGGACTTAAGTGTCTTTGAAATTTAATTCACTAGGTGCCAGGAAAGAGCAGTTCTAACACCTGATTTCAACATTCTTAAACAGGTAACCTGAGACCTGCAGTTATTGGACAGATCTTGAACCAGCTCACCTCCACACTCTTCTTTGGAGAAATTTCTGAAGGTCAGTACTAGCTGTTCTGTTATCTAGATCATCTGGGAAGAAAAGCAAGATGCTGGTCCCCTTCCGAATACTGACCCTGGACACACCTGTCTACATGTCAGGGTCTTCAGTGCTTTCTTAGAGCCCCAGGCCTTGTACACTGTGTCCTGACAGTCAATCTGCACTCAGTGAAATTCTTCTTCCCACTGTTCCAAGCAGTATAAACTTTAGCTAATGATATTCATCTAAACACACAAGAGCTTTATTTCACTTTGCTTGAGCTTGACCCCTCCCACCCTCCTCTGGCTCTGTCTACACCGCTGCCCCCACCAGGGGATTTGCATGTGGTTCCCCAGGGAGGACCTTCCCTTACAAGTCTGAGATAAAAGCTCAGCTCTGGTCTTGCTCTGACTTATCAGGACTCCTCAGTTCAAACTCCTGAACATGAGATTCCCTGCTCAGCTCCTGGGGCTCCTCCTGCTCTGGGTCCCAGGTAAGGACAGAGGAGGCATGAGAGAAGGATGGGGGCCTCAGTTCTGGGGGCATCTCCACTCTCCATGTGTGTTCTGTCTGCGTGTTCGATGTGTATGGCTTGTCGTGCAGAAGAACATGGGACGTTTAGATCTGAGAGAGTGAGGAAAGTTCCAGAAGGAAGAAGGACCTGTACTCTGGTCAGGACGGTGACAGAGGAAGTGGGGGTGATGTAGGGGATGTTTAGTGGCTTCTTTACACTTCAAGGATGTCAGGTTCATTATCGCGATTGTACATTTTTGTTGTATGGATGAAAGGTATTGATGATGAGAGGAAAACGAAGTAGTATTTTAGCTAACATAAATAAGAAATTGGAAATGATAATTAGAGCTCATAATACTTGTATGTAACTTGAAATTTTTCTGTCATTTCTTTAGGGTCCAGTGGGGATGTTGTGCTGACCCAGACTCCCCTCTCCCTGTCTGTCATCCCTGGAGAGACGGTCTCCATCTCCTGCAAGTCTACTCAGAGTCTGAAATATAGTGATGGAAAAACCTATTTGTACTGGCTTCAACATAAACCAGGCCAATCACCACAGAGTTTGATCTATTATGTTTCCAACCGTTACACTGGGGTCCCAGACAGGTTCACTGGCAGTGGGGCAGAGACAGATTTCACACTTACGATCAGCAGTGTGCAGGCTGAGGATGCTGAAGTCTATTACTGTTTTCAAGGTACACAGGTTCCTCCCACAGTGATACAGCCCTGGACACAAACCTCCCTGCCTGGGTGGCGCAGCTGCTCAAAGTGCAGCTTCTCTGGGGAACTGACAGCGGATGCTCCGAGTCTGTATAAGAGGTAGCAGTCTCAGGGGAAGAGGTTGCAGTGAGGGCTCTGGATCATGAGTGTCTTAGCTATTCTTCAGGCACCACATGTTAAGATCCCATGAGCTGCACAGCCTGGTCTTGGCAGAAGCAGCATGGACTGTAGGGGTCCTGTGTCCTATAGCAGCCAGTTCTGTGAAAGGGGGGCCGAGTAAAAGGTCAGGTATTTCTTCTCACCCAGGTTACCATTGTCTCATTGGGGTGAAATGGAGGAAAGCTCAGGGAAAGGAACATAACAATGGTATTTACTCCCATCTGAGACAAAAAGGATGAAACCATGCATTCTTGTTCAGAATTTGACTTGTATTTAATAGTTGTATATATTTGGAGATTTATTGAACCGTTTCCCCTTGGTTTGAATGCATGATAAGTCACTTCAGTTGTATCTGACTCTTTGCGACACCATGGACTGTAGACTGCCATGCTCCTCTGTCCATGGGACTTCCCAGGCAAGAATACTGGAGTAGGTTGCCATTTCCTTCTCCAGGGGATCTTCTCGAACCAGGGATCGAACCCACATCTCTTATATTTCCCCATTGGCAGGAGGGTTCTTTACCACTAATGTGATCAGGAAAGCCCTTTCCCCTTGGTTTATTGATCGGTAATGAAGGCAATGAAAAGATTTTATTTTCTTTAGCAATAAAAATGCTAAAACTTGTTATAAGAATTAAATAGATGAATACATACAAAATAGTTATCATATAACTGGTAAAGTTTGTAAGTGAAAATGAAAAGTGAGTGGCAGTGTGAGTCGCTCAGTCATGGCTTTGCAATCCCATGGACTGTAGCCTGCCTGGGTCCTCTGTCCATGGAATTCTCCAGGTTTTCACTCAGTAAATACTTGTTGCCATTTTCAGTTTGCTTTATCTTGTACTTAGAGAGATATGGTCTTTTGCACAGTATCGTAATTTCAAATCGTTCCTTAGATTCTCTTTATCTTTGGTAACTCCAACTTTGTTAAGTGGTGGAGTATCGTATTTTCTATAACCTACCAAGAAGTGTATAAATATTGGGGAAAAAAGGAAGGGCTACAGCCCATCATTCTTTCCAAAGCAAGAATACTAGAGCAGATTGCAATTCCCTTCTTGAGAGGATCTTCCTGACCAAGGGATTGAACCTGATCTCCTGCATTGGCAATGGCAAGCAGAGTCTTTATATAGACATCAGACGGGCTCCAGATAACAAGGAGTCTGACTCCATTGTTAATATGGGATCAGCGACACCTCTCAGCCTGTTCTCCAACTTCCACTTTGCCCTATATCTGTCCAACAACCACAGGGACACTCAAAACTCACAAACCCAAGTCCACACAAGGTGACTTTACCAAGTCCCTCCGCAACCCTTTTAAAAGCCCAAACTTCTGCCTCTTTCAACCCAGCCTGCTCCAGCTAGTGCCCACCTTACTCCACCTGGAATTTGCTTATGTAAATGATAATCTTTCTCTCAAATTATATAGGTATGGGGGCTGTCTGGAGACTCAAGAAAATTCTTAATAATTAATTCTATCTCATGTACAGGGAGTACAAAGAGAGAATGTACTTCAAAAGGTGAGAAGTAGTGAAGCCTAGGGAAGTGAGCCCTATTTCTCTTTAATGACACTTTTGCCATCTCACTAAGGAATCCTCAAAGCTAAAAATTTTTAAGGAAAAAAAAAGAGATGGTGGAGGCCTCAAAGCCAAGCACAGCTTTCAATAATATCCTTGGTCAAAGATAAAAATAAGGCAAAATGTTCATATCATGCTGCTGCTGCTGCTGAGTCGCTTCAGTCGTGTCCGACTCTGCGACCCGATAAACAGCAGCCCACTAGGCACCCCCGTCGTGGGATTTTCCAGGCAAGAACACTGGAGTGGGATGCCATTTCCTTCTCCAATGCATAAACGTGAAAAGTGAAAGTGAAGTCACTCAGTCATGTCCGACTCTTCACCAACCCATGGACTGCAGCCTACCAGGCTCTTCCATCCATGGGATTTTCCAGGAAAGAGTACTGGAGTGGGGTGCCATATCCTCCTCCGTTCATATCATACCAGGTTATAATTACATCATGCCCATGTCCTTAGCTTTATCTACATCCTAGGGATATTTTAGTCGTTGCTTAGGTTATAGGTACTTAAAACTAGAGAAAATTTATGCACAGAACTACATTGATGTAAAAAAAAAAAAACCTGAATAAGCAACATCATTTTTTCCTTCATAACTCCTGTTCCATATTTCCACTCACACTAAGTTCCTTCTTTTCCCAGTTTCCCATAGGGCTGCTGTGCTGACTCCATCTCCTCCCTCTGGCCTGTGGCCATGGAGGGAGCGTAGCCATCTCCTGAAGGCCATCTGTTCTCATCCACAGTAATGGACACACCTGCCTGCCATGCTTCCTGTACAAACCACACACTCTCCTCAACCACTGATCATAGGGGTTCCCCAGGCTCCTGGGTCCCAGCCTGGCTCAGTGACTGTGGGTCTGGGACGGATTTCACACTTACACTCACCAGGGTGGGGTCCCTGCATGTGACTTCTGTGCACAGAACCCTCACTGGGACCACAGGTGTCATGGCCCTAAACACACCCCTCCCCCGTGAGCTCAGCCCTTGTGCTCAGCTGAGCAGCTGCTTCCCCCAGGGAATCGGGGTCAGAGCAGCTGCTCCTCTCGGTGGAGGACAAACTGGGGGAGGAGGAAATGGTGGGGAGCCCGGGAAAGAGGTGGAAACATCCTCAGGTCCAGAGCCCAGGAGTCCCTGTCATCACCTCCCCAAGGTTCTGGACCTCTGGCTGAGATGCTCACAGATGGCTCCATGCTGACTCTCCCTCAGCTCTCAGCATCACTGACTGTGAAGGACCAACCACCTGCTCTCCAGTCCTGTGGAGCACAGACCTTCCCCACACTGATTTACCTGCCAGACTCAGGCACTTGCTCATGGACAGGGTTGGGGCCCCAGGGAGGGACTGGTCAGTGATTCTGAGAAAACTGTCTTTCCCTCATCTCTCTGGCAGAAAATCCTAGTCTAGAGAATCTTAATCATCCTGATGTATATTCTCTTAAAAATCTGGAAATTATCCTCATATTAGAGACAGAATACTATGATGAAATTTGAACTTCATGTGAGTATCATGTAGTCACAACTTCTAAGTTTGTTCAACTAAATCAGTTCTAGAATTTCCTGGCTTTGAATCATAATCATGCCTTTCCTTTGCTCCATGCATCTCAGCTCCTGCTTCTGTCCTAGACTACATGACCTCAGGTTTCCCTCAAGGTAGACATCTTCTCCCCTAACTCTCAGATTCCCCATGTTCTTGGTTGGAGTAGTTAGTGGTTTTCAAAGTGCAAGAGTCAGGCATCTGTAGGGTATGACGTATTTTATATTTTTATCCAGATGGTGATATATGTAAACCTTCATGTGCTGTATACTTAACATATTTGCCTGTTCTTCCTGTATGTTTTTTAATATCACAATGAAAATGAAAAAGAACAAATCCAGAGTCTTTAAACAAATATTTAAACAAGAACAAAAATTAGCACATAGAGAGGGAAACTCAGCATTCTTAAAGAGAAGTGTAATATGATGCACAAATATGAGACTTGGATCATAAAGAAGGCTGAGCGCCGAAGAATTCATGCTTTTGAACTGTGGTTCTGGAGAAGACTCTTGAGAGTCCCTTGGACAGCAAGGAGATCAAACCAGTCAATATCCCCCCCCAATTATTTATTTATTTATTTTACTTTACAATATTGTATTGGTTTTGCCATACATTGACTTGAATCTGCCATGGGTGTACGTGTGTTCTCCATCCTGAACCCCCCATCCACCTCCCTCCCCATCCCATCCCTCTGGGTCATCACAGTGCACCAACCCTGAGCATCCTGTATCATGCATTGAACCTGGACTGGCGATTCATTTCACATATGATAATTACATGTTTCTATGCCATTCTCCCATATCATCCCTCCCTTGCCCTCTCCCACAGAGTCCAAAAGACTGTTCTATACATCTGTGTCTCCTTCGCTGTCTCACATACAGGGTTATCATTACCATCTTTCTAAATTCCATATATATGTGCTAGTATACTGTATTGGTGTTTTTCTTTCTGGCTTGCTTCACTCTGTATAATAAGGCTTCAGATTCATCCACCTCATTAGAACTGATTCAAATGTATTCTTTTTAATGGCTGAGTACTATTCCATTGTGTATATGTACCAGGACTTTCTTATCCATTTATCTGCTGATGGACATCTAGGTTGCTTCCATGTCCTGGCTATTATAAACAGTGCTGCAATGAACATTGGGGTACACATGTCTCTTTCAATTCTGCAAACCACTCAATCTTAAGGGAAATCAACCCTGAGTATTCATTGGAAGGATTGGTGCTGAAGTTTAAGCTCTAGTACCTTGGCCACCTGATGCAAAGAGCCAGCTCATTAGGAAAGAACTTGATGCTGGGAAAGATTGAGGGCAGGAGGACAAGGAGTTGACAGATGGTTGGATGGCATCATTGATACAATGGACATGAGTTTAAGCAAGCTCCAGGAGATTGTGAAGGACAGGGAAGCCCAGCTTGCTGCAGTTCATGGGCTTGCAGAGTCAGACACCATTTAGTAACTGAACCACAATAACATGAATTCAAAAGTTCTAAGAAACTAGAGAACCGGGAGGGAAAATGGAAGGACACATTTAACTGTGTGCTTTTTACCCTTGCAAAGCATGAATTTCATCTGTAATGAAGTTGAAGGTCTTTCTTCCACACATAAACATTTTCTATTCCTTTGCTCCCCCTTGGGCTCTGTGCACATTGCTGCCCCCAACAGGGCATTTGCATGTTGTTCCCCAGGGAGGACCTTCCCTTGCAAGTCTGAGATAGAAGCTCAGCTCTGGTCTTGCTCTGACTTACCAGGACTCCTCAGTTTACACTTCTGAACATGAGGTTCCCTGTCAGCTCCTGGAGTTCCTCCTGCTCTGGGTCCAGCTGAGGATGGAGGGGGATGAGAAGGAGGAGGTTAAGGCCCCGTGTGGGTACTTGAATGACAGCACCAGCAGGAGAAAGGACAGTTTAAATGTCCTTTGAGCAAATAGACCTGAGGAAGGGGAGGCGAATGAGAGGTCATCCTACTTCTCCCCTTGTGTACAGTGACGTGTAGAATCAATACAGTCAGTATATCAGGGGACAAGTGAGGTGAATTTATATCAAAACAAGTGCAATACCTGTTAGCAGTTCACACTTTTTAATATATTATTCAGTTCAGTTCAGTTCAGTTGCTCAGTCCTGTCCAACCTTTTGCGACCTCATGGACTGCAGCACGCCAGGCTTCCTGCCCATCACCAACTCCTGGAGTTTGCTCAAACTCATGCACATCAAGTTGTTGATGCCATCTAACCATCTCATCCTCTGTCATCCCCTTCCCTTCCTGCCTTCAATCTTTCCCGGCATCAGGGTGTTTTCCAAGAAGTCAGTTCTTCACATCAGGTGGCCAAAGGATTGGAGTTTCAGCTTCAGCATCAGTCCTTCCAATGAACACTGAGGATTGATCTCCTTTAGGATGGACCGGTTGGATGTCCTTGCTGTCCAAGGGACTCTCAATACTCTTCTCCAACACCACAGTTCAAAAGCATCAATTCTTCAGCACTCAGCTTTCTTTATCCTCCAACTCTCACATCCATACATGACTACTGGAAAAACCATAGCTTTGACTAGACAGACATTTGTTGGCATATATTATTATTATCATATTATATACTGGTATATTATTAAGATAATAAAATTCTTTAAGGATCAAAAATGGATTTTTCCCACTTTCCTCACTTTCTAAATCTCCTTTTTACTCTATGTCTTCCTATTCCTTCACCATGTGCCTGATCACAGTCTATGCAACCTGGCCTCAGGGGGAGTTGGTGGGAAAATTAGTAAAAGCTTTTGAGTTTAGTTCAGTTCAGTTCAGTCACTCAGTCGTGTCCGACTCTTTGTGACCTCATGAACTGTAGCACACCAGGCCTCCTTATTCATCACTAACTCCTGGAGTTTACCCAAACTCATGTCCATTGAGTCAGTGATGCCATCCAACCATCTCATCCTCTGTCATTCCCTTCTCCTCTGGCCTTCAATCTTTCCCAGCATCAGGGTCTTTTCAAATGAGTCAGCTCTTCACATAAGGTGACCAAAGTATTGGAGTTTCAGCTTCAGCATCAGTCCTTCCAATGAACACTCAAGATTGATCTCCTTTAGGATGGCCTGGTTTGATTTCCTTGCAGTCCAAGAGACTCTCAAAAGTCTTCTCCAACACCACAGTTCAAAAGCATCAATTCTTCAGCACTCAGCTTTCTTTATAGTCCAACTCTAACATCCATACATGACCACAGGAAAAACCATAGCCTTGACTAGACGGACCTTTGGTTTTTTTTTGTTTGTTTGTTTTGTTTTTGTTTTTCTCAATTACCTATCACAATAAGGAATAAGGTGTCTTAAAAAGTAGGTATTTAAAAACTGAAAAAAAAAAAAAGACAAAACATAAACTGGATTATATAGATGTAGAATTTATTCTGTAGAACCCTGGAAGAATACAGAATGATATGAGAGGTTTTGTTTTGTTTGTTTTTTGAAAAGGAAGCATTTTATAGTGTGAGAAGACAGCAGGAATGGAATCATGAGGAAAATCTAGTCAACTCTCATAGTTGGACGTATTCTGCTCTTTGCTTCTCTTTGGTGGAATTCAAAAAGGTGGTGGGGTTGAGAACTGAAAATAGGAACCCAGAAAGAAGATCCAGTGTGTTCCTTATGGAATCACAGAGAGGAAGAGATGTGGGCCTGGGTTTCTTTGTGATGTCTAGGCCACTGTTAGTGTCAGAGGAAATGAGTGTGTGGAACAGGCTTGAGGTCTGTTGTTATCAAGGGCTCAGTGATGTCCCTGTGCAGAAACCTGAGGTCATGTCCCACAGTCACTGTCAACCTACTTCAGATGAGGAGAGTCTCTAAAACCTATTTGCTCCTGGAGACAGTCCAGCAGAGGCCATGTGGTTGGGTTGGGAGATGCTACAGGCATCTGTAGGCCTGAACAGAAAGACCTGAAGGGTGCAGAACAGCAGATGCAGAGGAGATGGAGACCCATGGGGAGGATTCCTGGTTTTAGGCCCAGCATCTCCTCCCATGACTGCTGACTCAGATCTCAGAATGTCCCCTTTAGGGAACTGCCCTTATGCTAGAAGTAGCCTTTTGAGTCCATAGCCCTCATATGGATTCTCTCTTTCCAGCTACATTCCTCTGTTAGAACCAAATCAGAACTTCTGTTCATATGCCATTTTGAAGATAATACAGAAGGACAGATTGCTTGGTAAATATCACCTCAAAACTGAAAGCTTTGATTTTTCGTGTCATCTAGTTCTCATAGTTTCCGCTCTTTTCTGATGTTCTGAAAATATGTATTCCTCACTTTACCCCTTTATTATGTTGTACCTTCTGCAGTGGTTGGTTACCAAATAAGTGGTTGGCTTATCCAGTGTTCTCCCTAGCAATAGTGATTCACCTTTTGTATTATTTCACATTTCTTATTTTTAACCAAAATACAGTTTGGAGATTATAAGCCTGGTATAGGATTATTATGAAAACAAATGAATTCAAACAGTAAATAAATGCAAAGTTTTCACATGAATCTTCATATCCTGAAATCAAATATGGGTCACATTTTCTGTATTCTGCTCTATTGCTCTGTCATGTCCAACTCTTTTTGACTCCATAGACTATAGCACGCAAGTCTCCTCTGTGGTGGAATTCTCCAGGCAAGAATACTGGAATGGGTTGCTATGCCCTTCTCCAGGGGATCTTCCCAACCGAGAGATCGAAACCAGGCTCCTGGATTGCTGGCGCATTCTTTACCATCTGACCACCAGGGAAGCCCAAGAATACTGGAGTGGGTAGCCGATCCCTTTCCCAGGGGATCTTCCCAACCCAGGAATCGAACCAGGGTCTACTGCATTGCAGGCAGATTCTTTAACAGCTTAGCTACCAGGGAAGTTCTCACGTTTTCTAGCGATTCTTATATAGAAACTGAATACTTCAAACAGATCCCAGTTTTTAAATGCTCTAACATATTTCCCAACTAATACTGGACATGCTAGTTGCATATTCGGACAGTGTATGATTGACATAAACTAATTCCAAATCCCCCTGAACAATATAATCCTGTTGCTGATTAAAGGAATAAAACTTATTAAAGATGATTTCCTTTCCAGCTTGAGATTACACAGGAAATGCTTAAAATTGTATTATTATCTTGATTATAAGTGTTTTTATCTTCATCGATTTGTAACATATACAAAGAAACACAAGTATCCAGCACCAGGATTTCACCAGATGTTCAAGGAGGGGACACATTTCTATTCAACAGTCTATTGATTTCTCATTAGAATCAGCAGTGAGGAGCCTGGACACACTGCACGCATGTCTGTGAACAGGACACTCACTGGGCTCCACAGAATGTAAGGCTCCAAACAGAATCTTCCCAATGAGGCTCAGCCCCAGGGTGGCAGGAGGAGCTGTGGTGAGCAGAGAACGGGCTGACACCAGGCTGGGCTGAGGCATATATGAGTGTAGGGTCTTGAGGAGGAGGCCACAAGAGGCCTCAGTCACAGTCACTGGGTCCTCTTCTGTGTAAACAGGGTTCAGAGCTCCCCCAGGACAGCCTCCCAGAACCTCCATCCTCCTCCCCACTAAGGGAGCTCATGCCCCACCGTGCCTCCAGGGAATGGCTGCCATGTTCCCCCTGGAGCATCCACTAAGCTCCCTGTTGTATTTTGATGTCAGGCAGGTTTCGAACCATTTAACTATTGTTACACAGTGTTCTAAGTGTAAACAGATCCAGATGATTGATGTTTTCAATCAAGTCTTCTGTGTTTTCCAGGACCCCGTGGAGGGCTGCTGGCACTGCAGGCTACAGAGAGCAGTTTGCTTTTCTGACCGCACTCAGATCTGGAAGATTCCATGTCACCTGGCCCAGGAGCCAGACCACATAATCCTCCATGTGGATTATGCTGTGTCTAGAACCAGAGAAGCTGTCTGGCAATTATTTTCATAAAGAGAAAGACAAACATTCAACACCCTGAAAGAGAATGTACATCTACAACCTGCTTAGGGAGCAATCTGAGAACTCTATAACCACTGCGGGAAATTTTTTCATCCAATTTGGTACCAGTAGTTTTGTGTCCTGAAGTGGCATTTGGACAGCACCTCAAGTAAGGAAAATTGGCCACCAGACAACAACCAGAATGCCACCAGGCAGCCCAGTAAGAGTTCCCAAGTCATTTCTCTTGACTTTCTTTTGACACAACTTCTGAACTAGCGCTTGAGTGGGAAAATTCTATCTGCATTTGTACCTACTTTCACCTGGTCCTTATGTCAAACATGCTAGGGACAGTCAAGTCAAAGTCCTAATACACATACATGTCCATCCTGCTGCAAGTTTTGGCCTTAAGTTTTTATTTGCCTCACTCCTTGAAGTCTTTATGTGAGGAGGATGGTAGTTCATATTATGCCTCTTCTCTCCTTCTCTCTCTCTCTAATCTCACTGTGTTCTCTTTTTTCTCTGCAAATGTTAACAGAACACATTTTACAACAGGTTTTTCATTCTGTCTTTTTTTTTTTTCCTACTTGGTCTGAGTGTAGTAAACTCTGGTTATGACCAACACTAGAAGTTTCGAGTATATGAAGACAAATGATTTTACTCACTCTTGAAACATTCAATTCCAAACAAAAAGACACTGCCTGTTTAGGGGTATAAACAGGGTTGTTGTGTCCACCAATTATTGGCTTTATTTTCTGTAATAGAATCAAAGGTTTCTTATCTTTGTATTTATACACTTTATCATAAGGGTATCAAAAGGGTGAGACCCAATTCCTGCTTATATTTATAAAATAATAAACTATTTTGATGTGATTCCCTTGAACAATGGATTTTCAACATTCTAACAATCAGCTTCACATTTAACATAAGGCTATGAGAATTCCAGGAGAAGAGCCGACCTGTGGGATTGAAAATGTTTCTAATTGACCAGGATGTGTGTTTGTAGTGGGAGCATTTTATTTTCTTTTTCATTCATGTACTTATTTTTCATATCTGACCATTATTCTCGGATTGATCAGGTCACTGCTTTAGAAGTGTCAATATGCACATTTCTGGAAGCACAGAAAAACGGGGGCAGTTGATGCTCCAAAGAGCATTTGGACTTTGAGTGATCCATGGCTTCTGGTCAAAAGTGACTAAGTAATGTGAAATTCACTCCTGTGAGCCCAATGCTTCCTAAAGGCAGAAAATCACCATTCTCACTTACTGATGCAGGCAGTGTATTTTCATTATAATATGAGGAACGGCCACTAAATACTTTATTCATCCCTGTGTCTTTCCAACTCTAATCTTTCCATTTGTGTTAACAAGGGAGGAAAAGAAGTGATTACAGAGAATTTAACTGCTTTCAGATATCAGTTTACATCATTTGCTTTGACGTTGTTTTTTCCACAGGGTCTTAAATATCCCTTTTTCAAAACTATAATAATTTTTTTATCTTCTTTACTACATGGTTAAATAAAGTGCTGGAATTCTCAGCACAGCAGCATACTGTGTTTAGCCAATACTAGAAATCCCTCTTGTCTTGGTATCTTCAGAGCCAGATGTAAGACCCAGAATCATTCTGAAAAAGACGAGGTCAAAGAAAGTGAAAGCTTAAAGAAATGGAATAAAATTAAAGCATAACTAATAGTGTGACTAGTGAAATACGGAGCATATGTCATTCTGCAAGTAACTCAACACCATGATTTTCTCAGCAGATGAGATTAGTCCAGAAAGTTCAGAGTTTAAAGATGAACATCATTTTTGGTCAGCTATCTGCCGAGGTCCAGCCCCAGCTGATCCAGGGAGTTCGAAGGGGAGACGGCTTCAGCGAGTTCACTGGATACAATAGCTTTATTTAAATATTCATCAAAGATATAAAGAGTAATAGAATGAGGATAGCTCAGTAGGAAAATTCAATGGAGAAAAGAGGCTGAGTAGCTTGGTTTACGCGGAAAATCAGTATAACCTGTGACATCAGGTTAGCTCTGACCACAGAGGCCGCAGGCGCCCTCTCGAATAGCGGAAGTTGCCTCACCTTAGGCACCTTCTCGAGTGGGTCTTAGAAGCCCAGGCAAATAAATGGTTGCAGGGGACCTCCGCGCTCCAGATGGAGACTCAGCCAGAAATTGAGAAGAAGAATGACATGGGGAGACCAAGCTTCGGTGAGCAAGGCCCGTAGCTTTATTTTCAACAGGGGCTTTTATACCATAAGTTGCACATAGAGAATAATAGGGGATGTGAAATCATGCAAAGTCAGCAGTCTTTGATCCTTATCGAAACCAGGGTTTCTTTCCTGCAAATTTATCGTATACAAATGGTTTAGGTGATTTACATCATCTTCTGGCCAGAAGGCCTATTAACATTTTATGACTCTGACAAAGGTTTGTCAATCCATAAGACTTACTTTCTCTAAGAGTAATTATTTTAAAGTTTGGCGCCATCCTCTGAAGGTGTTAGATAAAGTTGCATTCCTATAGGGCAGAGGTGCAGTGGGTTTACAACAAAGGAAAGAATTTATTACCTTCAGATCAGATCAGATCAGTCTCTCAGTCATGTCCGACTCTTTGCGACCCCATGAATTGCAGCATGCCAGGCCTCCCTGTCCATCACCAACTCCCAGAGTTCACTCAGACTCACGTCCTTCAAGTCAGTGATGCCATCCAGCCATCTCATCCTCTGTCGTCCCCTTCTCCTCTTGCCCCCAATCCCTCCCAGCATCAGAGTCTTTTCCAATGAGTCAACTCTTCGCATGAGGTGGCCAAAGGACTGGAGTTTCAGCTTTAGCATCATTCCTTCCAAAGAAATCCCAGGGCTGATCTCCTTCAGAATGGACTGGTTGGATCTCCTTGCAGTCCAAGGGACTCTCAAGAGTCTTCTCCAACACCACAGTTCAAAAGCATCAATTCTTCGGCGCTCAGTCTTCTTCACAGTCCAACTCTCACATCCATACATGACCACAGGAAAAACCATAGCCTTGACTAGATGAACCTTTGTTGGCAAAGTAATGTCTCTGCTTTTGAATATGCTATCTAGGTTGGTCATAACTTTCCTTCCAAGGAGTAAGAGTCTTTTAATTTCATGGCTGCAGTCACCATCTGCAGTGATTTTGGAGTCCAGAAAAATAAAGTCTGACACTGTTTCCACTGTTTCCCCATCTATTTCCCATGAAGTGATGGGACCGGATGCCATGATCTTCGTTTTCTGAATGTTGAGCTTTAAGCCAACTTTTTCACTCTCCACTTTCACTTTCAAGAGGCTTTTTAGTTCCTCTTCACTTTCTGCCATAAGGGTGGTGTCATCTGCATATCTGAGGTTATTGATATTTCTCCCAGCAATCTTGATTCCAGCTTGTGTTTCTTCCAGTCCAGCATTTCTCATGATGTACTCTGCATATAAGTTAAATAAACAGGGTGACAATATACAGCCTTGATGAACTCCGTTTCCTATTTGGAACCAGTCTGTTGTTCCATGTCCAGTTCTAACTGTTGCTTCCTGACCTGCATACAGATTTCTCAAGAGGCAGGTCAGGTGGTCTGGTATTCCCATCTCTTTCAGAATTTTCCACAGTTTATTGTGATCCACACAGACAAAGGCTTTGGCATAGTCAATAAAGCAGAAATAGATGTTTTTAGGGAACTCTCTTGCTTTTTCCATGATCCAGCGGATGTTGGCAATTTGATCTCTGGTTCCTCTGCCTTTTCTAAAACCAGCTTGAACATCAGGAAGTTCACGGTTCACGTATTGCTGAAGTCTGGCTTGGAGAATTTTGAGCATTACTTTATTATCATGTTAGATGAGTGCAATTGTGCAGTGGTTTGAGCATTCTTTGGCATTGCCTTTCTTTGGGATTGGAATGAAAACTGACCTTTTCCAGTCCTGTGGCCACTGCTGAGTTTTCCAAATTTGCTGGCATATTGAGTGCAGCATTTTCACAGCATCATCTTTCAGGATTTGAAATAGCTCAACTGGAATTCCATTACCTCCACTAGCTTTGTTCGTAGTAATGCTTTCTAAGGCCCACTTGACTCCACATTCCAGGATGTCTGGCTCTAGGTCAGTGATCACACCATCATGATTATCTGGGTCGTGAGGGTCTAAAGTTGCTAGCACCAAGGCCACTACTTATTTTTTCTACATACCAACTATATTAATTAATACACATTCAAGGATACAATACAGGGGATGTGGAAACTTGGCAGCAAGCATTGGCTCATCAATGAAATCTTTTACTGGTTTTATTCTAACAGTTTCTAACTCTCTGAGAGGTTCTAAGCTATTTGAATATCTTAAGCTTCCCGTGCCTTTCGCGGCTGGGAGACTGTAAACAATCGTATGCATAGCTGTAGGAGTCCAGGTAAACTTGTCAGGCAAGTTAGAGAGCTATCTGAGGGGTTTGGATTTAAACACTCCTAATGCCCAGGAACTTATTAACTGGAGCTGTAAGTTAACTCCTTTTCAGAGAGAGCGAGATGGTGGTGGGGGACAGCCCCCATAAAGTCAGAGGTGAGAGCACAAAGCAGTAAAGTAGGCAGACTCTGGTTTTGGGGGGTAGATGCTCGAGAATATCCAGGGGGACTCCTGAGGCTCGATCCCGCCTTTGCATATGCCGAGCCTCCTTCCTCATGACCTTTACCATGGGCGGAGCTCCTCACGCTGGCTCCTGGCAGCTATCATTTCAACATTTTCAAAATTTTATTCTTGAATATTTCCAAGAGAATATGCAGACCAAGCATTGTTGTGGAATCTTACAGAGTATTGTATTAGTTAATTTGTCTTCAAGGTCAATTAAGCTTGTCTTTGGCTTTAAAGTCCCCTGAAGAAGGGCATGGCAACCCATTCCAGTTTTCTTGCCTGGGAAATCCCATGGACAGAGGAACCTGGTGGGCTAGAGTCCATAGCGTTGTAAAGAGTTGGACAAGACTGAAGTGACTTAGCATGCAAGACTTGGGTTTAAATTACCCAATTTTAAAAAGACAGCAAAGTCTACTTTTACAATTTTCAAGATTCTGTTTTCAGGACAAAAAGAATTTCATATTGGCATTATTTTTCTGGTACTCTTCAATTCCACATGATCTGCATCAGGCTGACACAGGACAATGGTCTTCTTGTTTGTCTATGTAAGGAAGCTGCTGTGACAAACCATGCCTCCGAACACTAGTGGCCTAGAATCCTGTTCCACGTGGACCTTTGGTAAGTAAGAGCCAAGGAATGCGTCAGTGATAGACACAGGCCACCCTGAAACATTCACATAAAGCATCCAGCCATTGCCTTTATCACGAATTCTTACAAACAGCATCTCCTCTGGAAATGTAGATACGTGGCTGTAGCTTCCAACACACAGGTATTGAGAGCCTTAGGTCCTCACACAGAGCTGAGGGAACCAGGAAATCCTATAGCACCTGATTCTACCTGAGTCCACAGAGGAAAATGTTTCTAAGCACCACTCAGACAAAAAACACAGTCACACTTTTTTCATACTGTCCACCATCTCCAGTGAATATTTTTCTCAAAAACTCCTTTGACTAACCTGCTTTATATAAATATATATATATATATATGTAGAGAGAGAGAGAGAGAGACAGACAGACAGACAGACAGAGACAGAGAGACAAAGACAAGAGAGACAGAGACACAGAGACAAAGACAGACACAGATAGAATTATGGTAGAACATGCACCAGATTAAAAAAACTGAGTTTCAGGTATTTCATATCACTGATTTAGCCATAAAAGTCTTATCAAACTTTTATTGTCTTAAACTGAACTATTAACTCTCTGAACAACGTATATATTATTTTTTTCCTTGGCAATTTCTTTTGACTTCAGTATTCTTTGAGAGTTAATTCACTTGCTGCCAGGATCAATTCTAACACTTGATTCTAATATTCTTAAACAGGTAACTTGGGAACTGCAATTATCTGACCGTTCTTGAAGCAGCTCAACTTCATGATATTCTTTGGAGGAAACTCTGAGGGTCAGTACTAGTGGGGAAGAAGTTGTTCTCTTATCTAGATCAGCTGGGA
The DNA here is from genome assembly GCF_055505025.1 of Bos grunniens. Taxonomy (NCBI): domain Eukaryota; kingdom Metazoa; phylum Chordata; class Mammalia; order Artiodactyla; family Bovidae; genus Bos; species Bos grunniens. The sequence goes on along the minus strand of NC_141175.1, from coordinate 60,499,604 downwards.
AGAATCAGAGTGAGATGGACCTTCCCTCCCAGATACTAACCCTGAACATACGTGTCCACAAGTAGGGTCCCCATTGCTTTCTTAGAGTCCTGGCCTGTGTGCACTGGGTTCTTGCAAACAATCTGCACTCTCACAGTGAGATTCTTCGTCCCACTGCTCCAAGCAGTGTAGACTGTAGCCATTGGTTAACATCTCAGCACAGAAGACCTTTAGTTCACTTGGCTGAAAGTTGACCCCTCCCACCCTCCCCCTGGCTCTGTCCACACCTCCGCCCCCACCAGTGGATTTGCATGTTGTTCCCCAGGGAGGACCTTCCTTTGCAAGTCTGAGATAAAAGCTCAGCTCTGGTCTTGCTCTGACTTATCAGGACTCCTCAGTTCACACTTCTGAACATGAGGTCCTCTGCTCAGCTCCTGGGGCTCCTCCTGCTCTGGGTCCCAGGTAAGTACGGAGAGGGATGAGAAGGAGGATGGGGGTGAGCTCTGGGGCAGCACTGCTCTCCACATGTGTTCTCTGTTAGATGTGTATGACTTGTCCTGCAGATGAGCATGGGAACCTTAGATCAATGATAGTGAGGAATGTTCCAGAAGGAAGAAGGTCCTGTGCTCTGGTCAGGACTGTGACAGGGGAAGTGGGGATGATGTAGGGGATGTTTAGAGGTCTCTTTACACTTCACAGATATCAAGTTCATTATTGTGATTGTACAATTTTGCTGTATGATCACAGACAATGTGAGTAATACAAAGTAGTATTAATGTTTTAGTAAAATAAATCAGAAAATGGAAACAATAAAAATGGTTGCTAATATTTGTAGCTTTCTAATTCTGTCATTCCTTTAGGATCCAGTGGGGATGTTGTGCTGACCCAGACTCCACTCTCCCTGTCTATCATCCCTGGAGAGATGGCCTCCATCTCCTGCAAGTCTAGTCAGAGCCTGGTACACAGTGATGGAAATACCTATTTGAATTGGATTCAATATAAACCAGGCCAATCACCACAGGGTCTGATCTATCAGGTTTCCAACCGTTACTCTGGGGTCTCAGACAGGTTCACTGGCAGTGGGTCAGGGACAGATTTCACACTTACAATCAACGGAGTGCAGGCTGAGGATGCTGGAGTCTATTACTGTTACCAAGGTACAGAAGATCCTCCCACAGTGATACAGCCCTGAACACAAACCTCCCTGCCTGGGTGGCTCAGCTGTTCAAAGTGCAGCTTCTCTGGGGAACTGACAGCAGATGCTCTGAGTCTGTGTTAGAGGAAGATGGTGGAGATCTCGGGGGAATAGTTTGCAGTGAGGGCTCTGGACCGTGAATGTCTTGTCTGCCCATCAGGTACCATGTGTTAAGGCTCCATCAGTGGCATAGCCTGGTCCTGGCAGAAGCAGCAGGGACTGTAAGGGGTTCTGTGTCTTGTAGCAGCCAGTTCTGTGAAAGGGGAACTGAGTGAAAGGTCAGCCTCCTCCACCCTGCCTTGTCTACATTTGTCAATTAAATGCATCCAGTCTAATAACCATAGGCAATTTTGGAAAATAATACAGAATAAAGTTAATAATACAGAATAATGTCCAGTTAGACATTAGTCTAACTGGAAAAGGATCTTTAAAGTTTGCAATTTTATGTCATCTAATGTCTATTTTTTCCACTGTTGTTGTATAGAAAGTGAATAATGTTTTAAAAATATTTCTGAATTAATAATGGGTCTGCTAGTTACATGTTGTGACATGCTATGATCGAAGTAAAATAATTCCAGAGTGCTAGGACAGTATAATACTTCTGGTTAAAGAAATAAACATATTAGACATGATTTTCTATTTCAGCCTAATGGGTTCCATAGCGATTGCAATTAAAATTGCATGCTTAATTAGTGTGTATGCATGCTAAGTTGCTTCAGTCGTGTCTGACTTTGTACAACCCTGTTGACTGTAGCCTGCCAGGCTCCCCTGGCTATGGGATTTTTCAGGCAAGAATACTAGAATGGGTTGCTATTTCATACTCCAAGGGGCAACTTTTGACATTAACCAATAAATACATGGTCCAGTGTAGCCTGATGTATTATGTGTTGTGTCCACATTACACAGAGCCTTAAAGACACTGGTTCATCCTCAGTGATAGGAGGACAAGGATCAGCTGCTTGTTCTTTACCTTGAATAGGATGTGGCAGTATGCCTCAGGCATCTGAACCACTACCGTACTCACTAATTAGCATCCCATTAATTTATCTAAAATTTCAATCCCATCCTTTTGTTGTTGCTGTTGTTCAGTTACTCAGTCTTGTAGGAATCTTTGTGATCCCACAGACCGCAGCACACCAGGCTTCCCTGTCCTTCACTATTACCCAGAGTTTGCTCAAACTCATGTCCACTGAGTTGGTGATGCCCTCCAACCATCTCATCCTCTGTTGTCACCTTCTCCTCCTGCCCTCAATTCTTCCCAGCATCAGGGTCTTTTCCAATGAATCAGTTCTTTGCATCAGGTGGCCAAAGAATTGGAGCTTCAGCTTCAGCATCAGTCCTTCCAATGAATATTCAGGGTTGATTTCTTTTAGAATTGACTGGTTTGATTTCCTTGCTGTCCAAGGGGATCTCAGTTTTCTTCAGCACCACCTTCTGAAAGCATCAATTCTTCAGCATTCAGCCTTCTTTATGGTCCAAATCTCACATTTGTACATGACTACAGGAAAAACCACTGGAGAAGGCAATGGCACCCCACTCCAGTACTCTTGCCTGGAAAATCCCACGGACGGAGGAGCCTGGTAGGCTGCAGTCCATGGGGTTGCTAAGAGTCGGACACGACTGAGCTTTCACTTTCACTTTCACAGGAAAAACCATAGCTTTGACTATATGGACCTTTGGATCAAATAATTTTTTCCAGTCATCCACATCCCAGCAATTTCTTGCCCATCGAGTCTAATGAACGTGATGATACTCTAGAGGTCTGAACTGTGGTTCTCCTGCAGGTGCTTTCTGTAACATCCATCTACTGCCCCTATCTACCCCAGGCACTGCAGCATCACTGGTCCACTGGGTTACAAGGCCCACTGCAGGTAGTACTTAGTGCAGATTCTTCTCTTCTGGGGATCACTTAGAGCTAGCAGTCTTACAAGTTGCTAAGAATTGAGTCAATACGTAACTTATGGAATCCAAAGAATACTAAGTTGCAACTCCACTTTTTAGTTATGAGGCTTATATTTTTATTTTGAAGATAATTTCGTGATCTTCCCCCTGATCATTCAAATGCTAGAATCTTATTTGCAACTACAGCCAGTACACCAGAGGGAGCTGTGGTAAGGTATGTGATTTTTCTCAGCATTCTCTAAAGTCAACCACTTAATTCATGGTTTTGACCTGATCTTGATTTTTACCTAGGAAAGTCCTTGAAGTGACTTTTTTTTAATCCTGGAAAATCATAGACATATTTTTCAAAAATGTTTGCACAGCTTTCCCTACGTCTTCCTTTTAGGACTTCAGTTATATATGCAATAGATTGCTACAAGTTCTCTTGCAGCTTGCTAATGTTTTGCTCATTTTATTGTATTTTTTAAAATATTTTTTCTCATTGTGCTCAGTTGTGGGTGTTTTCAGTCGTGAAAGTCACTAACCTTTTCTTCAACCTAATCTAAACTTGTCAATTGATACTGTTTGAGCCTATTTTTTTTTTTAATTAGGAAAGGCATAAGTGGCATCTACTATAGGGATAATTTCACCATCTACTGAAACAAAGCCTTTTGGAGTATGCATCCTGATGCCTCATGAATGATGAGACTGTGCGCTGGCTTGTGAAAAAACCTAATCCCAGCTCTATGAGAACGCAGCAGGGATTTTCCTCTACCAAATTCAGAGAAAATTTTCTACAACATCAGTAGATTCTGCACATGTCTGTATCCATCAGTACATCATTAAACACAGGCTTCCCTAGAAGCTCAGGTGGTAAAGCATCCGCCTGTAATGCAGGAGACATGGGTTCAATCACTGGGTCAGGAAGATACTCTGGAGAAGGAAATGGCAAGCCACTCCAGTATTCTTGCCTGGAGAATCCCATGGACAGAGAAACCTGGTGGGCTACAGTCCACGGGGTTGCAAAGAATCAGACAAGACTAAGCAACTAACACGCACACACAAGTTCAGAAAATTTTCCTACAACATCAGTAGATTCTGCGTGTCTGTATCCAGCAGTGCATTGTTAAATATATGGAAGAGAAACTCTGAGTTATCCTGAGTTCTGTCTCTCTGCTAATAATTTATCACTCCAAGTGCATCATGGAATCAGGTCAAACAGTAAGACATTCTAGACTCAACAATATCCCTGGATACCCAATGCAGAGATCTTGTAAAAATTTCTTGCAGTTTCCTGAAATATGTCATCCATGATAGAACCTGTCTTGGATGGGAAAGTAGCAGGGAAAAAATGTATCAAAATTGAAAATAATAATGGAACACTCTGCTAAAATAACAGAAGAATAATTTAATTCTGTGACCTCCTGGGAGAAATGTACTGTCCGTGGGCAAATTTGAGCTGCTCTGATCAGACTTGGGCATCTGGCAGACACTGGGCTTCCCTGGTGGCTCAGATGGTAAAGAATCTGCCTTCAATGCAGGAAACTTGTGTTCAATCCCTGGGTTGGGAAGATCCCCTGGAAAAGGAAATGACAACCCACTCCAGTATTCTTGCCTGGAAAATCCCATGGACGGAGGAGACTGGAGGGCTACAGACCAAGGGGTCGCAAAGAGTCGGACATGACTGTGTGACATTCACTTTCAGACACTGCACCTGTGCTGTGTTATGGACACTACCAGCCCTGCAGCTGTGCCCAGCTCGGCCCCATCCTCTGCTGATTTGCATGTTACTGGAGATAAATCCACTGCCCTGGAGACTTATTAATGTTCTGATCACATCTTGTGCAGAAATCAGTCCCAGTCAGGACTCAGAGTGAACATGAGGTCCCCCACTCAGCTCCTCAGTCTCCTGCTGCTCTGGATCCTCCCAGGTAAGGACGGAAAACTATAGGAATTTATTCTGCCCATGTATTGTGGTTCTACAGGATAGTCCTCTTATATCATTAATAATAACATGGATATGGGTTTTTGTGTTTCCAATCTCAGATGCCAGGTGTGGCATCCAGATGACTCAGTCTCCATCCTCCTTGTCTGCCTCTCTAGGAGACAGAGTATCCATCATTTGCTGGGCCAGTTAAAGCATTAGCAAATGGTTAGACAGATATCAGCAGAAACCAGGGCAAGTTCCTAAGCTCCTGTTCTATGCAGCATCCAATTTGGGAACTGGGGTCCCATCCCGGTTCAGTGGCAGTAGATCTGGGACAGATTTCACTCTCACCACTCTCACCTGGAGGCTGAAGATGCTGCAACTTATTACTGTTTACAAACTGATAGTACACCTCCTACAGTGTTACACACCCAAACATAAACCACCCTGGGGAGCAAATGTGTGAGGCTAGACTGTCCAGAAATTCTTGGTGCCTCCATCTGCTGAGAGCATTTCTGAGATGCACCCTGGCTTTTGATGTGACTAGAAGTTTTGGTGGAAGAGGCAGGACCAGCACTCTAACTCTCTTTCCTTCTCCTGAGTGCCATCAGAACAGACATGATGACACCTCTTATGATTAAGTAAAGGATGGATGATTACACATGAGTCTAATTTATGGTTCTAACCAGGATTTTCAGCAAGAGAAAAACAAATCTACGTCTTCCAAGTAGGTTTTTTTTTTTTTTTTTTAACACAGGATGTGACTCTAAACTATAACCTGTAATGTGTGGGGAATGTGAGGCAGTAGTAGAATAAGTGATTCCCTGGTGCTTCCCCAAAGGCCAGAGCACATTTGCCACTGGAAGTGTAGGCTGTGTTCACCCACATGTAGGGTTCATGTGGCCTGTCTCTGATGCCCAGGCTTGGGGATGCTGATGTTGCAAGATGCCTGCAGCCCCTCAGGTGATTCTTAAGTCTTGCCTGTGTCCATGTATCTGCCTGCGGTTGCTGATAAATATTGAATATTCCTCTTCTGACCTCCAAATCTCATTGGAGTGTCCATCATTAAACAACTCTACAGGAAACCACACCAAAAAATCAGTTTTTAAAATGTGCTTCCAGAATTGAAGATGATAATGAAAATTTTGAAAGCAGGTTAATCCATATGGTCATATATATCATATCTCAGAAAATTGCCACCTATAATGGGCCCAGAATACATTTGATTGTGCTTCTGAATATGTACAGCAAGACTGGGCTCATAACAAGTGAAAATCATTAAACAATACAGTAAATAGAAAACTGAAGAAACTGCATGAAATATATGACATCATTTGACAAAGGCATTTGAAAAAGCTTTCTTTTCCAAAACACTCCAAACACCAAAATGTGGATATAGCATTCTTTTACCTATTTATTTAAAATACCTTGTTGCTAAAAAATTGTTTGGATTAAACAGCATCATCAGAATCACTGAGAAGTTGCTTATTACAAAATGAAAAATAGAGCAGACTCACCTTAAATTTAGTTTTCAGGTTTAAGAGTTCAGTTCAGTTGCTCAGTTATGTCTGACTCTTTGTGACCCCATGGACTGAAGCACGCCAGGCTTTCCGATCCATCACCAACTCCCAGAGATTGCTCAAACTTATGTCCATTGAGTCAGTGATGCCATCCAACTATCTCATCCTCTGTGGTCCCCTTCTCCTCCCACCTTCAATGTTTCCCAGCATCAGGGTCTTTTCAAATGAGTCAGTTCCACGAATCAGGTGACCAAAGTATTGGAGCTTCAGCTTCAACATCAGTCCTTCCAGTGGATATTCAGGACTGATTTCCTTTAGGACCAACTGTTTTGATCTTCTTGCTGTCCAAGGGACTCTCAAGAGTCTTATCCAACACCACAGTTCAAAAGCGTCAATTCTTCAGTGCTCAACTTTCTCTGTGGTCCAACTCTCACATCCATATATGACTACTGAAAAAACCATAGCTTTGACTATACGGACCTTTGTTGGCAAAGTAATGTCTCTGCTTTTTAATATGCTTTCTAGGTTGGTCATAGCTTTTTGGTGTCTAAAAAGAAAGAGGGGTCTACTTTTTAACAAGATAACAGGTGATCTATACAACTTCTTAAAAACTATGTTTTAGGGTATGTTCATTCTGCTGAAGAGTTTTTTTGTTTGTTTGTTTGTTTGTTTGTTTTTGCCCACTGAAGCCATTTAAGAGGGTTTCTTTTTAAAGCCATATACTGAAAAAACCAGCTTCGCTTTCCAATCAATGCAAAATTAAAAATGAAATGAATATAGGCACAGATCTTATAACCTCATGGAAACAGTGGGATATAGGTTGAAAACAGTGTGTTTCAAAACATGGAATTAGGTCACATTTATGAAAACTGAACTATCTCAAAATCTTATCTCTTCCTCAGCTTTCTTTACACTTGGGTTTATGTTATCAAGGCCCACAATTCAGATTACTTCCATATAATATTCTATCACATTATACTATTGTGTGGAGAAAATTGGTGATTGTGTGTCTAAACACTCTATGTAGAAATATCACTTCTTGTAATGTATATTTTCACTTTGTTTGGGATGAAGCATATGACACTAAAAACTTTTTATCAAAGCTGATGAAAATTTGAGACAAATACCTCATTTGTGGAAAATTTGTGTTTTTATATAATATGCAATCTGTGCACATATATTTATTTGATGTATTACTGCTGCAGATATTTATACATGTTTAATGTATATAGAAGTTTATGTAACTAAATATATACCGTTTTTATATATACTTCTACCCACAACACATGCATTTGAGCAAAGTGATTACATAAATGAAACAAATGAGGTATAGTACCAGCTTTTGTTGCTGCTGTTCAGTCGCTAAGTCGTGTCCAACTCTGCGACCCCATGGACTGCAGTGCACCAGGCTTCCCTGTCCTCCACTATCTCCCAGAGTTTGTTCAAACTCATGCATCAGCTTCAGCTATAGCATTGTCCTATTTAAACACTATTTTTAAAACTCCCACATTGGTTGTGCTCACATTGAAATACTGTTCCAACACAGTCCTAGTTCAAAGGGCGTGAATGGAGATAATATTGTCTAAAGTTAAAATGTAAATCATTGCAGGCTATGAAAATTCTCATTATAGTTATGTTCACAATGATGCTATATGTTCTGGGTCTGAGATATTCATTATTCAGTCTTTTTTTTTTCCTTTTAAGTTGAAATGTGGTTAATAATTTTCTCACCAATATATTACTTGTGATTTATAAAGATAATAGTGATTAAACTGACCAATTAACAAACAGAAGACTGAATCGCTGAAAAATAAATTGCTGTTGTTCAGTCCCCCAGTTGTGTCTGAATCTTTGCGACCCCATGGACTGTAGGTGTTCCTGTCCATCACTGTCTGCTGGAGTTTGCTCAAACTCATGTCCACTGAGTCAGTGATGCCATCCAACCATCTTATCCTCTGTCATACCCTTCTCCTCCTGCCTTCAAGCTTTCCCAGCATTAGGGTCTTTTCTAATGTATTGGCTCTTCTCATCAGGTGGCTAAAGTATTGGAGCTTCAGCTTTAGCAGCAGTCCTTTCGATGAATAGTTAGGGCTGATTTCCTTTAGGATTGACTGATTGGATATCCTTGCAGTCCAAGGGACTCTCAAGAGTCATCTCCAACACCACACAGTTCAAAGGCATCAATTATTTAGCACTCAGCTTTCTTTTTGGTCCAACTCTCACATCTCTAGGCTTCCCTGGTGCTTCAGACCTTAAAGAGTCTGCCTCTAATGTGGGAGACCGGGCTCGGTCCCTGGGTCAGGAGATCCCCTGGAGAAGGAAGTGGCAACCCACAGTATTCTTGGCTGGCAAATCCCTAGGGCAGAAGAGCCTGGGAGGCTACAGTCCATGGGGTCACAAAGAGTGGGACACAACTGAGCAACTAACACTTTCACTTTCTCACATCCATACATGACTACTGGAAAAACCATAGATTTGACTAGATGGACCTTTGTCAGCAAAGTAATGTCTCTGCCTTTTATTACACTAAGTTTGTCACAGCTTTTCTTCCAAGGAGCAAGCACGTTTTAATTTCATGGATGCAGTCACCATCTGCCATGGATAAAATCAGATATTTCCAAGTACAGTATAAGCAACAATTATCAGCCTAAAAGTGGGAAGCATATCAGAATTTCAGGAGAGACAGTTATGAAGAATTGATTTATTTACCAATAGATGTTAAAGTCCCATATTTATGCTACAAATATTGTACCAGCATATAATTTGTTTCCTGGACCAGCTCTTGGACTGTGTAACAAATATTGGTTGAGTGACTCTCCAGACCTCTTGGGTAGATTAGAGGACAAACTACACTTTAAAATGCACGGTAATTTTTAAGATTTTTTTCTTTAGGTCATTCTTTAGCCAACTTTCCTAATGCTGTATAAAAATTTTACCAGCTGAGCCACCAGAGAAGCCCAAGAATACTGGAATGGTTAGCCTATCCTTTCTCCAGAGAATCTTCCCAACCCAGGAATTGAACTGGGGTCTCCTGCATTGCAGGCAGGTTATTTACCACTGAGCTACCAGGGAAGCTCTATAAATAATTTAATTGTTTCTTTATTTTACCTTTTTTGCTCTGGATCTTCTTGCTGCATGCAGGCTTTGTCTAGTTACTATGAGGATGGGCTCCTCTTCATTGCAGTTCACTGACTTTTCATTGTGGTGGCTACTCTTACCATGGAGCACAGGCTATGGAGTGCTCAGGCTTCAGAAGTTGCAGCTCACAGGCTTTAGAGAGCAGACTCAGTAGCGTGGTACATGGGCTTTAGCTGCTCTGAATGTGTGGAATCCTCAGACCAAAGATCAAACCTGTGTCCCCTGCATTGGCAGGTGATTCTCATCCACTGTGTTAGGCAAGTCCCCTAACATTGTATAGATTATTGATATTGGACAACTTGAAGGGGCCAACTGAAAAAGTCATCCTATGTCCAGCCGTGACCAAGATAGGCAGCAAGAATGAATTCTAAATCAACCTGTGTCCTAATGACCTCTAACTGAGAGAGGCATTGTATTGACCACTGGAGAGTAGATCACATTGATCTGAACCCCTGCCATATTCACTAATCATTAGCCCATGAATTTTTGTAGGATTTACATCTCATCCTTTGGCACACATATATCTTACCAGTCATTCTCATTCCAGCAACTTCTTGCCCATCAAGTCTAATGAACATAATACTCTAGAGGTCTGAACTGTGGTTCTCCTGCTGGAGCTTTCTGTAATATCCATCCACTGTCCCTATCTACCCCAGGCACGGTAGCATCATTGGTCCAGTAGGTCATAAGGTCTACTGCAGGTTGTACTTAGTGCAGAGTCTTCTTGTCTTCTGGGATCACTCAGAACTGACAAACATACAAGTTATTAAGAAATGAGTCACAACAACTGACTCCACAATGCATATGTAGTTTGCAGACTCCAAAGAAAACTAAGTTGTGTTGCCTCTTTTTTAGTTATTAGGGTTGTATTTTCATTTGAAATGGAGAAGGCAATGGCAACCCACTCCAGTACTCTTGCCTAAAAAATCCCATGGATGAAGGAGCCTGGTAGGCTGCAGTCCATGGGGTCGCTAAGGATCGGACACAACTGAGCGACTTCACTTTCAATTCACTTTCATTTGAAAATACAATTTCATTTCAAATGAATTTCATTTCATTTCTTGATATTCTCCTGGCCATTCAAATGCTAGAAACATATTCACAACTACAGCCAGGACACCAGAAGGAGCTGTGTGTGATTTTTCTCAGGCTTCCCTAAATTCAGCCACTGAATTCATGGTTTTGACCTGATCTTGATTTTTAACGATTGAAGTCATGGAAATGATTTTGTAAAACCTGGAAAATCAGACATAATATTTTTTTCAAAAGTTTTGCTACTGCTATTGGAAAAGAAATGCAAAAAAGCAAAATGGCTGTCTGGGGAGGCCTTACAAATAGCTGTGAAAAGAAGAGAAGTGAAAAACAAAGGAGAAAAGGAAAGATATAAGCATCTGAATGCAGAGTTCCAAAGAATAGCAAGAAGAGATAAGAAAGCCTTCCTCAGCAATCAGTGCAAAGAAATAGAGGAAAACAACAGAATGGGAAACGCTAGAGATCTCTTCAAGAAAATTAGAGATAACAAGGGAATATTTCATGCAAAGATGGGCTCAATAAAGGACAGACATGGTATGGACCTAACAGAAGCAGAAGATATTAAGAAGAGGTGGCAAGAATACACAGAAGAACTGTACAAAAAAGATCTTCACGACCCAGATAATCATGATGGTATGATCACTGACCTAGAGCCAGACATCCTGGAATGTGAAGTCAAGTGGGCCTTAGAAAGCATCACTATGAACAAAGCTAGTGGAAGTGATGGAATTCCAGTTGAGCTATTTCAAATCCTGAAAGATGATGCTGTGAAAGTGCTGCACTCAATATGCCAGCAAATTTGGAAAACTCAGCAATGGCCACAGGACTGGAAAAGGTCAGTTTTCATTCCAATCCCAAAGAAAGGCAATGCCAAAGAATGCTCAAACTACCGCACAATTGCAGTCATCTCACATGCTAGTAAAGTAATGCTCAAAATTCTCCAAGCCAGGCTTCAGCAGTACATGAACCGTGAACTTCCAGATGTTCAAGCTGGTTTTAGAAAAGGCAGAGGAACCAGAGATCAAATTGCCAACATCTGCTGGATCATGGAAAAAGCAAGAGAGTTCCAGAAAAACATCTATTTCTGCTTTATTGACTATGCCAAAGCCTTTGACTGTGTGGATCACAATAAACTGTGGAGAATTTTGAAAGAGATGGGAATACCAGAGCACCTGACCTGCCTCTTGAGAAATCTGTATGCAGGTCAGGAAGCAACAGTTAGAACTGGACATGGAACAACAGACTGGTTCCAAATAGGAAAAGGAGTACATCAAGGCTGTATATTGTCACCCTGCTTATTTAACTTATATGCAGAGTACATCATGAGAAACGCTGGACTGGAAGAAACACAAGCTGGAATCAAGATTGCTGGGAGAAATATCAATAACCTCAGATATGCAGATGACACCACCCTTATGGCAGAAAGTGAAGAAGAACTAAAAAGCCTCTTGATGAAAGTGAAAGTGGAGAGTGAAAAAGTTGGCTTAAAGCTCAACATTCAGAAAACGAAGATCATGGCAAATAGATGGGGAAACAGTGGAAACAGTGTCAAACTTTATTTTTGGGGGCTCCAAAATCACTGCAGATGGTGACTGCAGCCATGAAATTAAAAGACACTTACTCCTTGGAAGGAAAGTTATGACCAACCTAGATAGCATATTCGAAAGCAGAGACATTGCTTTGCCAACAAAGGCCCATCTAGTCAAGGCTATGGTTTTTCCTGTGGTCATGTATGGATGTGAGAGTTGGACTGTGAAGAAGGCTGAGTGCCGAAGAATTGATGCTTTTGAACTGTGGTGTTGGAGAAGACTCTTGAGAGTCCCTTGGACTGCAAGGAGATCCAACCAGTCCATTCTGAAGGAGATCATCCCTGGGATTTCTTTGGAAGGAATGATGCTAAAGCTGAAACTCCAGTCCTTTGGCCACCTCATGCAAAGAGTTGACTCATTGGAAAAGACTCTGATGCTGGGAGGGATTGGGGGCAAGAGGAGAAGGGGACAACAGAGGATGAGATGGCTGGATGGTATCACTGACTCGATGGACATGAGTCTGAGTGAACTCCGGGAGTTGGTGATAGACAGGGAGGCCTGGTGTGCTGCGATTCATGGGGTCGCAAAGAGTTGGACATGACTGAGCACTGAACTGAACTGAACCGAACTGAAAGTTTAAAACTGTACCCTCTAACATATTAAATATGAACCACATATAGCTTCACAACTTAAATTAGAATTACTTAAAATTAAAAACATAGCTTCTCAGTTGCACTACCTGCATTCTAGGTGCTCAGTAGCCACCTGTGGCTAATGTGGATTGCCATGCCCTCCTCCAGGGGATCTTCCTGACCCAGGGATCAAACCCTCATCTGTTTTGTCTCCTGTGTTGGCAGGTGTATTCTTTACCACTAGAGCCACCTGGGAATCCCCAGTGGTTGCCATATTGAACAATGCAAATGCTGGCACTTTCATCATCACAGAAAATTCAATTATTCAGTAATGGTCCAAAAGATCACCCCTGGTCACTCAGTGGTGTTATGGCTCAGAGCACAGACCTCACACACTCTTGGTCCTGATGCTTCCTTGGCTGGTACAGCTACTATGGTTCTCAGGACTTCTCTATAGGGGTTTCTGGGATGAGAGGATGAGGCTGGGTTGACAGTTCTAGACTAGGAGCCTGCTCCTACCTGCCTGGCCCTTGCCACTGTACCTGCAGGGACCCTCCTGTCCCATATGCTCTTTCCCAAAACCATGAGATGTCTTTGACATTTCATGTGGATCAAGCACCTAGCCCTAACTCTTTTATGACCAATATCTTTCCTGAATTCCTATTTAGATGACTGGATTATTGAGGATAGAAATTTTGTGTGGAAGAAACAGTATCAGCTTCAGAAGTATTAATACCAGTAAAAATCTCACAGTCAAAATGCTTTGAGATTCCACATTGAAAATTTTATAACTGTATCACAAAACTGCCATTAGATGGCAGACAAACGCAGCAGAAACACAAGACAGAAGGCTGTTCTTAGGAGTGCTGAGATCCTGAGTGCTACTGTCCCATTTTCAACAGGAGCCCCTAAGGCTTGAACGGGCTCAGATGTGATGGGGACACCTGGAGAGGAGCTGCCTTGTGCTGAGTGGTGGAGAAAACCCGTGAGCTAGGAAGATTCCCATGCCCTCCTCCAGGGGATATTCCCAACCCAGGGATTGAACCCGCATCTCCTGCACTGTAGGGTGACCACAAGACTGTGTCTTATCCCTAGAGACCTGCCTACCAGTTCATCTCCCTGCTGTGTTCAGTTTACCTCTTATGGTAACTGACAGGATCCTCCTTAGGAAGGTTGCCAATGGACAGTTAAACCCAGAGAAAGAAAGAAGGAAACCAGACTAAACCAGACATGCTGTCTAGCATGCTCCAAGGAGATGCGAGAAGACTGAAGGAGATGCCTGACATCCCAGAAGGTCTTCACAAACCTCACTCCTCTCAGTCTTGTCCACGGAAACCCCAGAGCTACACACTTGTCCTGAAGAGCTGAAAACAGTACAGATGACCTGATCTGAAACTGTGAGATGCCCCAACTTACAACACACAGGAAAGAAACCAAGGGCCCCACTGTGGTCTCTGAGGGAAGCAAGATATCATTCCTCCTCTTGAGACATGGGCTGGATCTGCTGCGGTCAGTAACATGCATCCATATTCCATCAATATGTAAATTCCTGTATTAATTATTTCCTCCAGCAACAACTTAAATTGTCAATCTTTGTTGACTGTGCATGCATGCTTTAGTCATGTCCGACTCTATGTGACCCCATGAACTGTAGCCCACCAGGCTCCTCTGTCCATAGGGATTCTCCAGGCAAGAATACTGGAGTGGGGCCATGGCCTCCTCCAAGGGATCTTTCCAACCCAGGGATCAAACCCAGGTCTTGTACATTGTAGCCAAATTCTTTACCATCTGAGCCAAAATGTATATGTTGCCTTCATAATCCCAAGAGGACTAACCAATATTAACTCTACTTTTCAGTTGTGCGGCTGGTGTTTTCATTTCAAAGATAATTTCCTGATTTTCCCCTGACCACCCACATGTTAGAAACGTATTTACAACTACAGCCAGGACCGCAGTGGGAGTTATGGAAAAGGTGTGTGATTTTTATTGGGCTTCTCTATTTAGCCACTGAATTCATGGTTTTGAGCTGACTTTGGCTTTTTAATTTTGAAAGCCCTGGGAATAACTTCTTAAAATCTGGAAAACTCTAGTGATGCATTCAAATATTTTTTGTGCTTCCTCTCACTACCTCTTCCTCTTTAGAACTTCAGTTATATACACAATAGATGACTTGAAGTTGTCATAGCTCATTTCATGCTCTGCTCATTTTATTGTATTTCTTCAATATCTTTTTCCCACTGTGCCCAATTTAGATATTTTCTATTGCTAAAGTCATTAATATTTTCTTCTATGGTACCTAATCTTGTCAGTTGAAACTGTTGGACTCTATTAAAGCCTTGCTTTTAAGCTTTATTAGGAAAGACCAAAATGGCATTTAATATAGGGGCAATTTTGCCCCACTACTAAAACAAAGCCTTTCAGAGTGTGCCATCTGATGCCTAATGAATTTTGAGCTTTACTGCTCCATCTAGTGTAAACAACTAATCTTCGCTCTTCAGGTTTCTCCTTTAATATAACTTCAGAGGAATTTTTCTATAATATCAGTAAATTACTCACATGTCTGTATCCATCAGTACATTGTTAAATATGGAGGGGAAACTCTATAGTTATCCTGGGTTCTCTCTGTGTATTGACAATTTATCACCTCAAACGCATCAGGGAATCAGATCAAAAAAGAAGATGCTCTGGGCCCAATGATATCACCAGATATCAAATGCAGAGATCTTCTAAAATTTCTGGCAGTTCCTTTGAATGCATCATGTCTGGTAGAACCTGTCTTAGATGAAAAAGTAGCAATAAAAGCATTGTATGAACACTGAAAATAGCAAAATAGCACTGTACTGAAAGAACACTAAACAGATTCAATGCCTTGACCTCCAGAGAGAAACACACTGTCCATAGACAAATTTGAGCTGCTCTCATCAGACTTGGGCATCTGGCAGACATTGCACCTGTGCTGTGTTATGGAGATTGGCCAGCCCTGCAGCTATGCCCAACTCTCTGCTAATTTGCATATTACTGGAGATCAACCCACTGCCCTGGAGACTTATTAATGCTCTGATCACATCTTGTGCAGAAATCAGTCCCAGTCAGGACTCAGAGTGAACATGAAGGCCCCCACTCAGCTCCTCAGTCTCCTGCTGCTCTGGCTCCTCCCAGGTAAGGATGAAGAGCTTTAGAATTAACTCTGCCTGTGTGATCAGTACTGCCTGATCCTACAGGATAGTCCTCTTGTATCATTAGTAATAACATGGAGATGTGTTTTTATGTTTCCAATCTCAGGTGCCAGATGTGACATCCAGGTGACCCAGTCTCCCTCCTACCTGTCTGCTTCTCTAGGAGACAGAGTCTCCATCACTTGCCAGGCCAATCAGAGCGTTAGCCACTACTTAAACTGGTATCAACAGAAACCAGGGGAAGCTCCCAAGCTCCTGATCTATTATGCAACCAGCCGGTACACCAGAGTCCCATCCCGATTCAGTGGCAGTGGATCTGGGACAGATTTCACCCTCACCATCAGCAGCCTGGAGGCTGACGATGCTGCAAATTATTACTGTCAACAGGATTATAGTACACCTCCCACAGTGTTACACACCCAAACACAAACCACCCAAGTGAGGAGATGTGTGCGACTGGGCTGCCCCAGCTGCTCTGGGTGCCTCCATCTGCTGAGAGCATTTTGGAGATGCACCCATGCTTTGAATGCCACTGGAAGGTCTGGTAGAAGGGGCAGGGAGCCTCCTCAGCACACTGACTCCTTGCTCCTCCTCAGTGTCAGCAGCATAGACATGACTCTTCCCCACCTGATTTAATAAAAGACAGATGATTATACCTGCAGAGTCTGGTTTGTGACACCAGTCAGAGTTCACTCAGCAAAAGAAAAGCCAGTCTACATCGCTCAGTCGTGTCCAACTCTTTTCGACCCCATGGACTGTAGCCTACCAGGATCCTCCCTCCATGGGATTCTCCAGGCAAGAGTACTCGAGTGGGTTGCCATTTTCCTTCTCCAGGGGATCTTCCCAACCCAGGGATCGAACCTGGGTCTCCTGCATTCCAGGCAGACGCTTTAACCTCTGAGCCATCAGGGACTCCATATTCCAGGCAGTGATTTTTTTAAATACATAAAAATGTTTGTTCCAATGCTATTCTCAACCATATGTAAAATAGATAGGCGGTGGGAATTTGCTGCGTGATGCAGGGAGTTCTAATCCGGGGCTCTGTGACAACCTATAGGGGTAGGATGGGCTGGGAGGTGGGAGGGAGATTCAAAAGGGAGGGTACATACATATACTTATGGCTGATTCATGTTGAGGTATGGCAGAAACCAACACAATATTGTAATTATCCTCCACTAAAAAATAAAAAGGAAAAGTACATGGAGTGTGAGTCTTAAATATAACCTTTCAAAGTCTGGGGAGTGTGATACTAGGTGAAGCAGTGGAAGAAATAAGTGATTCTCTAGTGCTCCAGGTGTGGGAATTGCCCTCCTTGGTGTGGGAATTGTAAGATTCAACATTGTCTATCAAGGGACCCAGAAGGATACTAACCCCACAGAGAACCAGGTAATAATAAGCGGACTTATTACCCAGCATAAGCGGTGAACCTGAAGAGCCGATGAACCTACTCTAACCCCACTCAGCTGTAGCCTGTGAACACCTGGAGAGTGTTTACCTAGGTAGATACCCATACATACCCTCACTTTTGATCCAGGAATAGCCCTTCTTGGTATTTACCAAAATTAGTTTAAAACTTAAATTCACCTACACATGGATTTAATAGCAGCTTTATTCATAGTTGCTCACATTTGGAAGTAATCAAGATGTTCTTCAGTAAATGAATGGGTAAATAAATTCTTGCACATTCAGACTATGGAATATCTTTGCTGTTTAGTCACTAAGTCATGTCTGACTCTTTTGTGACCCCATGGATTGTAGCCCACCAGGCTCCTTCTGTCCATAGGATTTCCCAGGCAAGAATACTGGAATGAGTTGCCATTTCCTTCTCCAAGGGATCTTCCCAACCCAGGGATAGAACCCATGTCTCCTGCATTGGCAGATAGGTTCTTTACCACTGAGCCACCAGGGAAGCTCATGGAATATTACTCAGCTCTGAAAAAGAAATAGCTATCAAGCCACAAAAGACATGGAGCAAACTTAAATGCATATTACTAAGTGAAAGACGTCTATCTAGAATGGCTACATATTACATGATTCCCACTATATGACATTCTTAATGGCTGGATTATGAAGATAATTAAAAGGTCAGTGGTTGCCAGAGATTGGGTACAGTAGAGGAGAAGGATAAATAGGCAGAGCACAGAGAGTTTCCAGGTTTATGAAAGTATTCTGTGTAATATTAAAATGATGAATGCGTTTCATTGAACATTTGTCCAAACCCATAGAATGTACACCAACAGTGTTCCCTCAGGTAAACTATGGGCTTCCAATGATCTTAATGTGTCAATATAGGTCCATCAAATGTAACAGAGGTGTCACTCTGGTGAGTGATGTTGTTAATAGGGGAAGCTGTACTTTGTGGGGGCATAAGCGGAATCCCCTTACCTTCCTGTTAGTTATTCAACATGTACATTTTAAACTTCATCTGTGTTGGTGGTATGGCAGTCATGTGTTCCTTTTCACTGCAGAATAATTCTCTTATATATGAACATATAAAAATTAATTTATTCATTCTTTAATTAAAGAGTTGTTTTTAGGTTGTATGAATCAAGTTATTTTTGGAATATTCTTTTCTTAATATTTATTTACTTATTTATTTGGCTGTGGAAGGCAGGATCTTTTGTTTCAGCAAATGGGTTTTCCTCTAGTTGCAGAACAAGGACTTCGTTGCTCTGTGGCCTCTGGGATCTTAGCTCCCTGACCAGGGATCAAACCTGCATCCCCTGCATTAGAAAGTGAACTCTTAACCACTGGATCACCAGAGAAGTCCCTGGAATATTCTTGCAATGTCTTTTGTGGAATTATACACTCATTTTCCTTGGGTACATTCCTAAGTGCGGAAGTGCCAAGTCATAGGATTAGGATGGGTTTGGTAAACACTGCAAAATAGTTTTCCAAAATGATGAGTGTATTAAAAAATCCTCCAGCCATGTATACAAGTTCCAATTGCTGCAGTCCTTTCCAATATTTGGTATTGCCAGACATTTTATAATATCTGTATTGATAAAAATGAAGTGGTATTGTATTGAAAATTTATATTTCCCTGATGACCAATCATGCTCAAAGACTCTTTATATGTCTGCATGCTTGCACGTCTGACTGAGTCAGACAGTCAGCCATGTCTGACTCTATGACCCCATGGACTGTAGCCCACCAAGCGCCTCTGTTCAAGCGATTCTCCAGGCAAGAATACTAGAGTGGGTAGCCATTTCATTCTCCAGGGGATCTTCCTGATCCAGGGATCAAAACTGAGTCTCCTGCATTGCAGACAGATTCTTTACCATCTGAGCCACCTGGGAATCCCTTTATATGTCTACATAGACATTTTTATGCTATTTATGTAGTATGAATTATATATAACACATAAAATATATATTTGAAGAACCTGCCTACACTGTGGGAGACCCGGGTTCAATCCTGGGTCAGGAAGATCCCCTAGAAATGGGAATGGCTACCCACTCCAATATTCTTGCCTGGAGAATCCCATGGACAGAGGAGCCTGGTGGGCTGCAGTCCATGGGGTCACAAAGAGTGGACACAACTGAGCAGCTAACACTTGCACTGGTTAATCTCTATTGTTCTTTTGTGTTTGCTTCATGAGTTTACATGTGTGTCCTGTTCAATAAATTTTGGCTACTTTTAGGGCCCAAAGATATTTTCCTAAACTTTCTTTTAGAAGCCTCAGTATTTTACCTCTCACATGAAAACTAACTCTAATTTATACTTTTGCCTAGTGTTAGATGAATCAGAATTTTATTTACATTTCCATATCTAATAGCTCCTCACCATTTATTGTGAAACAAAAATAAATAAGCAAAAAACTAGGAAATTATACCCCACTTTAATGGCACCCCCGTCCAGTACTCCTGCCTGGAAAATCCCATGGATGGAGGAGCCTGGAAGGCTGCAGTCCATGGGGTCGCCGAGGGTCGGACACGACTGAGCGACTTCACTCTGACTTCTCACTTTCATGCATTGGAGAAGGAAATGACAACCCACTCCAGTGTTCTTGCCTGGAGAATCCCAGGGACGGCGGAGCCTGGTGGGCTGCCGTCTATGGGGTCGCACAGAGTCGGACACGACTGAAGCGACTTAGCAATTAGTGCATCTGTTAGAAACCAAGTGATTGTGCATGTGGCTCTTTTTCTCTATTTTTAAGATTTTTAAACTCTTTATTGAATTTGTTATACTATTCCTTGTGTTTTATGTTTTAATTTTTTGGCCGGGAGGCACATGGGATCTTAGCTCCCTAATAAGGGATCAAACCCACACCCCCAGCATTGGAGGGTGAAGTCTTAACCACTGGACCATCTGGGAAGTCCCAGCTCTTCTTCCTGATTCTGTTCTGTCTCATTTGTCTGTTTATCTATCTATGTACCTAGGGCACACACTGTTGATCATTGTAGTTTTATAATAATCTAGAAGAATGATATTATAAGTCTACTGACTTTATTTTTATTCTTTAAGGTTTTCCTGGTTCTTTGAATTTCCAGACAAATTCTAGGATCATCTTTTCAACTTCAAAAAATCCTTTGTGGATTTTAGTTGGATTACATAGACTCTACATGTCAAATTTTCAGAAATAAAATCTTAAAAATATTGAATTTTCCAGTCTATGGACAAGGAAAAACTCAGGGTACTGACCCAGGCTCTGGACTTCAGAAAGAGTCACCGTAACCAGCCAGGACAGTTAATTCTCAATAGGTACTTAGCCTAGTATTAGCAGAACCCAATGTAGGTTCGTATGACCTTCATCAGGAGTGCATCCATCTCTAATTTCAGGCTTTATTCTGGTTCAGTAGATTGGTTTAAGACAAGTACCTTGCCCACAGTTAGAGGCCTGCAGGTTAGAGATACTACAGAGTCACCGGCCTTGGACCACCCTCACATAGTGCACAGGTCAGGAATAATCCTCTTTTGCTATCTGCTGACCCTTGAGTTCAGACCGCACCTGTTGCTTTCTATGCTCCCACAACTATCCTTGGAGTTACTGTGATGGAGTTCAGGAAAGCAGGGTTGAATTTCATGGAATATGATTAAAACTCATTTTATTCTGATTTCAATATTCAGTACATGATAGTAAATGACAAGTCAGGAAAGTTCCCAAAAAAATGAATCCAGAGCTCTATAGCATTTTTTTATTCACTTGCAAATAGTAAGAGGGCCATATACTTTGTTTCCTTCTTGGTGATGGTGTTGCCAAAAGCAACACCAAAGTCGGTCCGGCTGCTTGCCGCTCAAAAGCCAATAAACAGTCAGGTTGGTGGAAAGGAACGTTTGATTTATTTCAGATGTTGGCATCTGGTAGGGGGAGGGTGGCAGACACCTGTCCAAAGGCTGACTCCCCACCACCACTGGCAACCAGTAGGGCGAGAGCTTTTGTAGACAGAAGGAAGGGGCTACATGCAGAAGCAGCACGGTCAGCTCTGACAGTCATCTTCACGTTGGTCACTGATGGTTGACCAGCTTGGTTGTTTTAGGTACAGTTAATCTTCAGTTCCAGGCTCCATTCATTCCCATTTCTTTGAGGCCAGTTCTCTGAATTGTGGCAGCTCATGTCCTGGGTACAGTCTGATCATCATGTAGTTACCTTCTCCACCTGGTGTTCTAGTATCTATAAGACGGCTCACAGGATACAGCTGAGATATGGCTATTATCTATAGCTCTTGAGAAATAGCTAAAGGTCCTTGACTATGCTTGCTGCTGCTGCTAAGTTGCTTCAGTCGTGTCCGACTCTGTGCGACCCCATAGACGGCAGCCCACCAGGCTCCCCCGTCCCTGGGATTCTCCAGGCAAGAACACCGGAGTGGGTTACCATTTCCTTCTCCAATGCATGAAAGTGAGAAGTCAAAGTGAAGTCACTCAGTCGTGTCCGACTCTTAGCGACCCCATGGACTGCAGCCCACCAGGCTCCTCCATCCATGGGATTTTCCACTCAGGAGTACTGGAGTGGGGTGTCATTGCCCCATTGCCTTCTCCGTGACTATGCTTAATGACTACATTGTTATTTGGTCTCCTTTGATTGTTTTCCTTTGTTTTCATATGTTCTCACTTCTCTGATTAAACTCTTTCTTTGACTAAAGTTTTCCACAGACAAAAGGTAGGCAGAGGACATGAGGGGAGCCCAAGGATCCTAGGGTACTACTCCATTTCAACAGTGCGACTATATGACCTGTTTATTCTTTTAGGTATGAGACGATTTGCCCTGTTTAAATTTAATAGTGTGGAAAGTGCTGTGACAGAACATTCTCCTTCAAAAAATGTGATCACTACTCAAGCACTCTTCCCAAACAATGCAGAATTTTCCTGCTCCTCACAGATATAACTCACATAAGTAATGCAAATCTCTACTTCAAAGCCAAGACGATGGTATCCTCCAAAACTCAGTGGGGGTAGATAACTTTTTAATGTGAAATTACTTTTAATTTTAAAAAACCTATTTAACAAGTATTCATAATTCTTAAGGAAATTCCCTGGGGGTGCAGGAATTAGGACTCTGTGCTTTTACTGCTGAGGGTGCAGGTTCAATCCCTGGTTGGGGAACTAAGATCCTGCAAGCCACAAGGTGCAGCCAAAAAATAACAGTAATAATTCCTAAATACAAAATAATCCAATAACTCTTCCGGGATTGAGTCTGATTTATTGTGTCTCCTCTGTCATAGAAATAAATGGCACCTAATTAAACCTATAAACCCACTAGTCCCCTATCCTTCTAACCAGTACCTGAGGTTCCAACATTTCCTCCCAATACTCAAGTCCACCTCCCAGGTCCATCTAGCATGTCACTCAAAGCAATACCATGCCAAGAAAGACATTTAGAATAGAATGAACTCTGGAGGAGTCAGAGATTCCTGGACCATCCTCTGTACATCTGTAAAGAAACTGTGAGTACGAGGAAGAGAACAACTTGTAAATCTTTCAGCTATTTTTTCTCCTATTTTATTCCATAATTACAACAGCAGCAACAACCTTCTGCTTCGACTGCTTGATCTTAATAAGTTTCCTCTGCTTTTTCCCTCAAACTAACAGGAATAATACTGAACCTCTTAGTCATAATAAGGAAACTGGAAAAATCCAGTGTAGCACAGGGATTCCATAAGTCATCAATGCTAAAATATTTGAGTCACCAGTACACACATATAGACCATATATGTTTAACATAAATGAAAAATAAACCCATGAAGCAGTAATTCTCATTAATATACACAACATGCACAGGGATCCTCTTTCTATTTTAGCTCATTTTATTTTATTTTATTATTCTAGTTTATATCATTAAAAAATTGCTCACTGCCCACTAAATTAATTTTTTGATCCATGATTGAATAAAACACTCCACATTACAAAATACCATTCTCAAGCATATGCTTCTTTTTTTTATAGTTGAATTATGTGTTTTTTTTTCCTTAGACTTACTCTTTATTTATTTTTTTATTCTTATGCTTCTTAGTATTGAAAATAAGGTCCAAAACACTTGAAAAAATACCCTAGAGTAGGCCCCAAACTGATAATAGTAGTTTTCCTTATTCTATGTCATGGGCTAAGTTTTGGAGACAAAGTGAAACGATTTTAAAAATTGAATAAGGATTATGTAAGAAAGAGAACAGCAATGTGACATTCTAGTCTTTCACAGGACAAAATATAATGGGCAGTGGGAGAAAACACACTGAAAGAGTCTGAAGGGCCATGACTGTAGATCTATGGGCTTCAGAACTGATGGATAAATTAAGATTAAGAGACTTGTGAACCTGTTGGATAAAAGATGACGCTGAACCCTGGCTGTGGGTGAAATATAGTTATGTATAGAAATATACTGTAAAGTATCTACTACTGTTTTCACAATTTCACAAGTATGGAAACTGAGGTAAAAAGAGTTCAAAAATTTGATTGATATCATACAACCAAGTAAGTTATGGAGCTCCAATCCAACTGAGATGGTTTGCCTTCAAGGTTCAGTGTGTTAACCACTGTGGCTGTGGATAAAGCTCTAATTTCTGAATGTACAGAGATTGTCTTACAATTTGGAATAACATCAATAAAGCAGTGTTTTGAGAGAGACAAAAGAAGAGAAAGCAAAGGATTTCTACTTGGCAATGGAGTTACGGTGGTGTGGTTAAGGTTGGGGTCCTCAGCTATTCAGTTAATCTCTGCTTATACCACACTTTTGTTGTTCTCTGCTAGTTTAACCTATGTGTCAATTTTTGGTTTCTGTCTCACTGCATCCCTCAGTTCCCCTGGAAGGTATTGTGAGGACAGGGTGATGGCTGCACAGGAAAGTTGATCCTTAAGGTCTCAGTTCTGATTGGATCTAAGCGTCACTCCATTTAGTAATCTCACAGGACGTGGTGTCCACTAGATGCTTACAGAAGGAGTGGACACTTTTCTGTATTCTCTACATCAAGTATATCGTGGTTTTATGTCACTATTTATGGGGAGATTTAAATTGCTTCTTTAAACCATATTGAATGCATACAGTCTAAAGGCTGGGAGCAGTGCCTCTGGTCCTCACTCTGCTCTCTGGCTCCACACAAGGCAAAGAAGCCTGTGTCTTTTAGGGTTTTGCGAAGGTGTCTTCATTACACAGCTCTTTCTCCTCTTCCCCAGCACTCTCTCTCCATCCATTCCAGGAAGAAATAGAAAATATAAACAGACCAGTCACAAGCAATGA
This sequence comes from Bos grunniens, assembly GCF_055505025.1. Lineage (NCBI taxonomy): Eukaryota > Metazoa > Chordata > Mammalia > Artiodactyla > Bovidae > Bos > Bos grunniens. The sequence continues at coordinate 60,474,927 of NC_141175.1, read as the reverse complement.
AATTGAATCTGTGTTAAAAATCTTCCAATGAACCAAAGTCCAGACCCAAATGGCTTCACAGATTAATTCTATCAAAATTTAGAGAAGATATAGCACTTATCCTTTTCAAACTCTGCCAAAAATGCCAGAGAGTGAAATACTCCCAAACTCATTCTAAGAAGCAGCATCTTCTTGATACCAAAAGCAGCAAAGATTTCACAAACAAGAAAATTACAGGCCAATATCACTGATGAACATAGAGTGGAAAATCCTCAACAAAATACTAGCAAACTGAATCCAACAACACATTAAAAGGATCATACACCACAATCCAGTGGAATTTATCTCAGGGATGCAAAGATTCTTCAATATATGCAAATTAATCAATGTGATTCTCCATTCATTCTCTAATCCACAAGTTCTCACACTTTTTAGCCTGAAAATGAATGAGTGCTCCTTCTTTGAATCTGATAATCAAGTATTCCATGATTTGTGAAATAGTAATTCTATACTGTTAAATCAATTCTCATTTACTTCTCCAGGAAAGATTTTCTTCGTATTGTTTATAACAGATTTCCACATGACCTGACCATACCTCCACCAGATCCCTGGGGAGAGCAGTAATTTCAAAATGCTTGACTGCTGGTGCCTGAAACTGCTGGAGGTGACACTTCGGATAAGGAGGGACTAATCTCATTGACTAAATTTTTATCATGACCAGTAGATATTACAAAACAGTGACAGATTTAAAGTGCCAAAAGGAAAAAAAAAAAAGGCAACAAGAATTTTATAATGAAACTATTTTTTGAAAACAAAGAAATGTAAAAATATCCCCTAATAAACAAAAGTGAAGAGAAGTCATTGCTAGCAGGTATGCCTATAAAAACTACAAAAGAAAACCCTTCAGATCAACTGACTCAAATCCACAGGAAGGAATAACAAAGGTAAAGAAGATAGAAACAAAAAATGCTTGCTTCAATTTACATAATGTTCAAGTCCAGGAAAAATCAAACTATTGTGACAGATGTGACAATAACAACTACCTTGTTGCACTAGGAGGAGTTATTATTGACCCAAAAGCTCCTTGAGAGAGGTGTTTGGAAACGATCTGGTCAGTGAACTTATATAAACTTGACTCAGTTGCACAAATAAGATTTCTGCCATTTACCCTGCATTTGTTTTAATCTCAATTTTTAAAAAAGTACAAACCGAGTACAAAAAAGTACAAACATTTATTTCATGTTTTAAATAAAAAACATGAAAAGAGAATAAGCATTACTGAATATTTATGAAACTTAAGTTTATTAAGGAGAAGGCAATGGCAACCCACTCCGGTACTCTTGCCTGTAAAATCCCATGGACGGAGGAGCCTGGAAGGCTGCAGTCCGTGGGGTCCCTAGGAGTCGGACATGACTGAACGACTTCACTTTCCCTTTTCACTTTTATGCACTGGAGAAGGAAATGGCAACCCACTCCAGTGTTCTTGCCTGGAGAATTCCAGAGACGGCAGAGCCTGGTGGGCTGCCGTCTATGGGGTCTCACAGAGTCGGACACGACTGAAGCGACTTAGCAGCAGCAGCAGCAAGCTTATTAAAGAGAAGTGTAAATGTAACTGGAAAAGTACTAAAGAAATAGAAAACTGGCTGAGGAAATGAAGGAAACATTTAATTACATCTCTTTCCCATTGGGAAGCATTGATTTTATCTCTGTTGGTTTTCCCTCAAACATAGACATTTTATATTTCTCTGCCCTCTCTCGAGAGCCCCTTATCCTCCCATTGGCACTCTCCATGTGACTGCACCCACCAGGGCATTTGCATTTTGGTCCCTAAGAAAGGCCTCAGATAAAACACTTCAGGTGAGAACTTTAAGTCTGACATAAAAGATCAGCTCTAGTCTTGCTTTGACTTATCATGACTCATCAGATGAACTCTCAAAATGAAGTTCTGCTCAGCTCCTGGGGCTCCTCCTGCTCTGGGTCCCAGGTGAGGATGGAGTGGGGATGAGAAAGAGGATAGGGGGTGAGTTCTGGGGCCACCACTGCCCTCCATGTCTGTTTTGTCCAGGAGTTGGAGGCATATGTTTTATCCTTTGGGAAGAGATATGTGATGTTTAGGTCTATGAGTCTGAGGAACATTCTAGAAAGAAAAAGGACCTATCCTCTGGTGAAGACTGTGACACAGAAAGAGGGGGATGTTGTAGGTGACTTGCAGAGAGCCCTCGGTGCATCACAAATCTTATGCTCTTTTTCAAAATTGAATATATTGGGATAGAAACCAAAATCACAAAATGTTGCTTAACTTGAAATAAATAACAGAAGGAGAGAATATGGCCATGAGAAAACAGAAAAATCAGGCATGTAAAGATAATATTTCCATAAACAGAGTGGCTTCCCTTGTGGCGCTAGTGGTAAAGAATCTACCTGTCAATGCAGGAGATATAAAAGACATGGGTTTGATCCCTGGGTTGGGAAGATCCCCCAGAGAAGAGAATGGCAACCCACTCCACTATTCTTGCCTGGGAAATCCCACGGACATAGGAGCCTGGCAGGGTCATAAGGAGTCAGACATGACTGAGCAACTAACATACTTTTTTCCCCACCAACTCAGATAATAAAGACATTTACAAAACCTTCCCTGAGCTCCCTTTAAACTAGAATATTTATCAGTGAATTTTTCTTATAGCCAATAACAGGTGCAGTTACTTAGGAAAGATGACCCACTTCATTCATACGTCTCAGGGCTCAGGAATCCAGTCCAGTGACCTGCAGGTGGGGAGCTCCCTCTGAGGGATGGCTTTATCTCAGTTATCACCCAAGGAGAAACTCTCACTTTTCATCAGAAAGAACCTCCGTTTGGACCTGTCATGACACAATCCTATGTCTGTCTCTAATCTTGGCCAAAGCAACGTGGACTTGTACTATTTGGGCTGACAAAGTCTATAGATCAAAGTCTAAAAAACATGTGGTGCTGGAGAAGACGCTTGAGAGTCCCTTGCTGCTGCTGCTGCTGCTAAGTCGCTTCAGTAGTGTCCGACTCTGTGCGACCCCAGAGACGGCAGCCCACCAGGCTCCCCCGTCCTTGGGATTCTCCAGACAAGAATACTGGAGTGAATTGCCATTTCCTTCTCCAATGCATGAAAGTGAAAAGTGAAAGTGAAGTCACTCAGTCATGTCTGACTCTTAGTGACCCCACGGACTACAGCCTACCAGGCTCCTCCATCCATGGGATTTTCCAGGCAAGAGTACTGGAGTGGGGTGCCATTGCCTTCGGAAAATCAAACCATTCAATCCTAAGGGAAATCAACCCTGAATATTCACTGGAAGGACTGAAGCTGAAGCTCCAATATTTTGGCCACCTGATGTGAAGAGCTGACTCATTGGAAAAGACCCTGATGCTAGGAAAGATTGAAGGCAAAAAGAGAAGAGGACAGCAGAGGATGAGATGGTTAGATAGCATCACCAACTCAATGGACATGAGTTTGAGTAAACTCCGGGAGATAGTGGAGGACAGGGAAGCCTGGCATGCTTCAGTCTGTGGGGTTGCAAAGAGCCAGACACGACTGAGCAACTGAACAACAATGACTACAAAATATGTAACCATATCACACTGTCCACCCCACAAATTCTAACTCCACGATAACACACTCAAATGATTCTACCAACAACACTATCTGATAACATGTAGGAAGCAGAGGTTCTTTTTTAGAATTAAGGATATTATGTTCTCTGTGTACAGGCTCTTTAAGAAAATTTCAAAGCCTTTTTCTGACAAAGAAATAATTTTTATAAGCATTTACTTGTTCTGTGTATTTCAAGGCAACAGATGGTAAAATAAAACATCAATCAGAATTTAAAACTTTATGTTAATTTGACAGAAAATAGCAATACTATATGAAATTCAAGCTAAAGAATACTTTGTAAAAGTAGCCTTTTAAAGAGTTGATTTGGGACTTCTCTGGTGGTACAGTGGATAAAAATATGCCTGCCAAAACAAGGGACATGGGCATGGGTTTGATCCCTGGTCCTGGAAGATTCCATAGGGCCCAGGATAGCTAAGCCCATGAGCCACAACTCCTGAAGCCCGTGTGCCTAGATCCTGTGCTCCTCAACAAGAGAAGCCACCACAATGAGAAACTCACGCACTGCAATGAAGAGCATCCCCCACCCATCGCAACTAGAGAAAGCCCACATGCACCAACGAAGATCCAACACAACCAAAAATTAATTAAAAAAAAAAAAGAATTGATTTACAACAGAAGAAAATACAGCCTTATTTCCACTCTTATTTTTTCACTATAGAAGTTTCCGTATTAGGTAATGAGTGACTAGGTTCCCAGGCCTGCCATAACCAAGTATCACAAACATAGAGACCTAAAACAATACAAATTTATTCCCTCATAGCTCCAGAGGCAGAAAGTTTAAAATTAATACCCCTGAGGGGTTCTGATCCAGCACTGTTTTCTACAGTGACCATATTTTCTTTTCACTTTTTTAAAAATTGGAGTATAATTGCTTTACAATATTGTGTTTGTTTCTGCTGTACAATGAAGTAAGTCAGCTGTAAGTTCAGTTGCTCAGTCGTGTCCAACTCTTTGAGACCCCACAGACTGCAACACACTGGGCTTCCCTGTCCATCACCAATTCGTGGAGCTTGCTCAAATTCATATCCGTAGAGTCAGTGATGCCATCCAACCATCTCATCCTCTGTCATCCCTTTCTCCTCCCGCCTTCAATCTTTCCCAGCATCAGGGTCTTTTCCAATGATCAGCTATATAAATACATATATACCCTCCCTCGTCGACCACCCTCCCCTTCATCCGATATCCCACCCCTCTAGGTCATCACAGAGCATTGAGCTGGGCTCCCTGTGCTATACAACAACTCCCCACTAGCTGTTTTACACATGGTGGTGTATATATGTCAATGCTACTCTCAGTTCATCCCATACTCCCCTTCCCTGGCCCTGTGTCCACATGTCCCTACTCTACATCTGTGTCTCTATTCCTGTCCTGCAAATAGGTTCACCAGTACTGTTTTTCTAGATTCCATATACATGCATTGACATATGACATTTGTCATTTTCTTTCTGACTTACTTCACTGTATGACAGACTCTAGGCCCATCCACATACAGTGATCATCTTTGACGAAAGCCCAGGAAAATGTCAGTCATAGGTACAGAACACTGAGACATTAAAAGAGTAGATTTGTTCTCATTATAACATACAGAATTTCCTTTTAAACTGTAGATTCAAGACTATGGCCAACCAAATACATGATGAGAAAAAGTTGATATGAAAAGAATTTATAACCATTCAGAAAAAAGATAATATACTTATATGAAAATATTCCTTGTTCATTCTCTCCTACTATTCCAAGGAAATTTTTCTCTTAAGAAATCCTTTGATTAATCTGGTATATTTATTCAAAATGTGATAGTCACCAGTCTATAACAACTGGTTCCCAAGTATTTCACATTCACTGCCTGAGGCACGAAATTCTGTTTTCTTGTCTTTTGCCTTAAATAGGGACTATAAGCTTTTTAGTCAGAAGAACGAGATTTTTCTAGCCGGATAAATTTCTTTTGACCCAAGTCACTTGAATGCTTTGTAAACTTTAATTCACTAGGTACTGGAGAAAGACAGTTTCTAATACTTGGCTCTAAAATTCTTAAACAGTTAACCAGGTGATAGAACATGACAGATTACTCAAGGTAACTAAAGTCCATGATGTTTTGGGGAGAAAACTTGAAGATCAATACTAATGGGGATGAAAGCTGTTTCCTTCTATCAATTAGCTAGGAGAAAACCAAGCAAGATGCCCATTCACCTCCCAAAGACTGATTTGCACATACATCTCCACATTGTCAGGGTCTCTAATGCTTTCTTAGAGAGGCAAGACATCTACACTGGGTAAAGTAGGCATCCTTAAGCCAGTGCCCCTTAGGTTTTTAGATCACAGTCACACATATATATACGGGCTTCCCTGGTGGCTCAGATGGTAAAGAATCTGCCTGCAACGCGGGAGACCTGGGTTCTATCCCTGGGTTGGGAAGATCCCCTGGAGTAGGGCATGACAACCCACTCCAGTATTCTTGCCTGGAGAATCCCCATGGACAGAGGAGCCTGGCGGGCTACAGTCCATGGGGTTGCACAGAGTCAGACACAACTGAGCAAACAAGCACAGCACAGCACACACATATACACAACATAGGTATAATACATATTTTAAAAACCCACAAAACAGACTTACCATAAGACCATATCACATATTCGTTTTCCATTCTATTTTATTTTATTCCATTATTCTAGCTATTGTCATTAAACTATCTGGTCATGACACTCTGAATATGGGGTCCCCAAACCCCAGGCAATGGAATGCTACCAGTCCAAGGCCTGATAGGAATTGGGCCACACAGCAGGAGGCGAGGGGGGATGGGCAAGTGAGCAAAGCCTCATCTATGTTTACAACTGCTCCTCATTGCTCACCTTACTGCCTGAGGTCCATCTCCTGTCAGATCAGCGCGGCATTAGATTCTCATAAGAGCGCAAACCCTACTGCACTCGAGTCATCCCCAAACTATTCCCCCTCCCCCGTCCGTGGAAAAATTTTCTTCCATGAAACCAGTCCCTAGTGGCAAAAAGGTTGTGGACTGCTGCTCTAAATTAAATGATTTCTTGGCCCGTGAACAGATAAAATCCTCCATTTTAAAATACGGCCCTAGGGAATAGGTTTCTAAGCATGACATGTTACAAAGGCCCTGCATTAAAAAGCCTGAAGAAACTACTGGAACAAACTCAAAAGTCACAGCAGGACTTTCTCCTTATTGTAAATCATGAGGCCAGTGTTAGAGAAATGCAGAAAAGATTAAAAAGGATCTATCAAGTTAGAACCAATATTTCACACCCATCTCGAGAGCTTGATAGCTCATATAATACACAATAGGTTCAAATTAAAATTTAAGTCTTAGAGTTATAAAAATATAACTATTTTTCTTACTAAATTTTTACAAAAAGACCTTCCTATTGTAATTAGATTTTAGACCCTCAGTACAGATAAGTACCACAAAATGTAGAGATGATTTTATCTTACAAATACCAGACAGAAAACCCTTGGGACTGAATGTGGATCCATGATGTGAGCACCCAGGAGGCCCTGAGCCCCACAGCAGCACTGGCTCTGCAGCTGTAAGGACAAAACTGCTTAACCCCTCATGATTTGCATGCTTTCTCCAGAGTCCATTTCTGCTCTTCAGAAGCCTCATAAATAGTGATTTTGAGGCAAGTGATTTTCAGGCAAGTGAATCTAAGTGATTCTGGGCAAGAAAAAAGAAGCTCAGGCAGAACCTGGATGAAACATGGGTGTCCTGACTCAACTCTCCTGCTTTCTGTTCTTCTGGCTCCCGGGTGAGAAGGGGAATGCAGGGGATACACCCTGGAGATGATGGGAATTCTTCCCTGCTAACTGGGAAATCCTGCCCAGGGTTTCTGTGGATCTCTGACCCCCAATCCCTTCTTAGAGACCCCAGTGCAGTTAAACTCTGCTGGGAGGCAAGAGGCATGGGATTTGTCAACCATGGTGACTTTGTGCTTTGCTTCCTTCTCAGCTGCCAGTGGGGAGGCTGTGCTCTACCAGACTCCAGCCTACATCGCTGCATCCCTAGGAGAGAGCATCTCCATCACTTGCAGAGCCAATCAAAGCATTAGTGATTACTTAAGCTGGTATAAGCAGAAACCTGGCCAGGCTCCTATGATTCTCATCTATGATGCTGATAATCGTTTTAATGGTGTCCCAGAGAGGTTCACTGCGACTCAATCTGAGACAGAATTTGTTTTCACAATCAGCCAAGTAGAGGCTGATGATGCTGCCATGTATTACTGCCAGCAGGATTATGCACTTCCTCCCACGGTGTTACAGCCCCAAACATGAACAATCCTCCCAGGCCAGTTATGTGCTGAGGGTTGGTGGTTACAGCAGCTGCACTGTGCTGTGTGCTCTGTTCAGAGCTGCAGGGTTTACTTTGAGGAAGGGTTTGCAGAGTGAAAGGATAATCCTTGCGAGGGACTTCAGTCCTTTGAAAGCTTCCTTTCTGGACAACACAAAACCCTCCAACCTCTATTTAATTTATTCTAAAAAGAGATTTCCATTTCAGGCCTGCAGAGGAGTTTGTCCACAACACGGTCTTTTCACGGTGTGTAAAAAGTTTATTGTTATTACCTTTTATTGAGGTATAGTTGTGTAATATGTGTTTCCAGTGCACAACATAGATTCACAATTTTTTAAAGTTATATTCATTTATGTGAAAGTCTCTCAGTCGTGTCTGATCCCTTGTGACCCCATGAACTGTAGCCCGCCAGGCTCCTCTGTCCATGAAATTCTCCAGGCAAGAATACGGGAGTGGGTTGCCATGCCCTTCTCCATGGGTCTTCCAGACACAGAGATTGAACCTGAGTCTCCTGCTTTGCAGGCAGATTCTTTACAGTCTGAACCACCAGGGAAGTTCCACATTCATTTATAGTTATTATAAAATATTGGCTATTTTTCCTGTGTTGCACAATATATCCTTATAACTTACTTTTTTAAGTTTTTATTTTGGATTGGGGAATAACCAGTTAACAATGTTGTGATAGTTTCAGGTGAACAGCGAAGAAACTCAGCCATACATATACACGTATCCATTCTCCCCCAAAATCCCCTCCCATCCAGGCTGCCACATAACATTAAGCAGAGTTCCATCGTGGCACAGTCTTTGAATCTCTTCTCTGAAAAGCACTCTGAGAAGTATTTTTAAAGACAGAAAACTGGGACGACCCAGAGAGATGGTATGGGGAGGGAGGAGGGAGGAGGGTTCAGGATGGGGAACACATGTATACCCGTGGCGGATTCATTTTGATATTTGGCAAAACTAATACAATTATGTAAAGTTTAAAAATAAAATAAAATTAATTATAAATTAAAAAAATAAATAAATAAAGACAGAAAACTAGACCAACAAAAAGAACCCATATTCAAGGAATATGACTATTTCTACTACTATTACTATTACAAATTCAAGGAAATATGCCTATTTATACTACTGATATTTTTACTAATACTACTACTACTAAAAATAATATACACAAACAATAACTACATGGCCAATTGCCATTTAAGAAGTCTTCAGTCAGTTCAGTCGCTCAGTTGTGTCTGACTCTTTGCAACCCCAAGGACTGCAGCAAGCCAGGCCTCCCTGTCTATCACCAACTCCTGGAGTTTACTCAGACTCATGTCCTTTGAGTTGGTGATGCCATCCAACCATCTCATCCTCTGCTGTCCCCTTCTCCTCCCGCCTTCAATCTTTCCCAGCATCAGGGTCTTTTCCAATGAGTCAGCTCTTCACATCAGGTGGCCATAGTATTTGAGTTTCAGCTTCAGCATCAGTTTTTCCATTGAATATTCAGTACTGATTTCCTTTAGGATGGACTTGTTGGATCTCCTTGCAGTCCAAGGGACTCTCAAGAGTCTTCTCCAATACCACAGTTCAAAACCATCAATTCTTTGGTGCTCAGCTTTCTTTATAGTCCAACTCTCACATCTATACATGACTATTGGAAAAACCATAGCTTTGACTAGACCAAATTTGTGGGCAAAGTAATGTCTCTGCTTTTTAATATGCTATCTAGGTTGGTCATGGCTTTTCTTCCAAGGAGCAAGTGTCTTAATTTCATGGCTGCAGTCACCATCTGCAGTGATTTTGTACTGATCCAAGAAAATAAAGTCTGTCACTGTTTCCACTGTTTCCCCATCTATTTCCCCATCTAGATGCCATGATCTTCATTTTTTGAATGTTGAGTTTTAAGCCAACTTTTTCACTCTCCTCTTTCACTTTCATCAAGAGGCTCTTTAGTTCTTCTTTGCTTTCTGCCATAAGGATGGTGTCATCTGCATGTCTGAGGTTATTGATATTTCTCCCAGCAATCTTGATTCCAGCTTGTGCTTCATCCAGCCTGGCATTTCTCATGATGCACTCTGCGTATAAGTTAAATAAGCAGGGTGACAATATACAGCCTTAACATACTTCTTTCCCTATTTGGAACCAGTCTGTTGTTACATGTCTAGTTCTAACTGTTGCCTCCAGACCTGCATACAGATTTCTCAAGAGGCAGTTCAGATGGTCTGTTATTCCCATCTCTTGAATTTTCCACAGTTTGTGGTGATCCACACAGTCAAAGGCTTGGGCATAGTCAATAAAGCAGAAATAAAAGATTTTCTAGAACTCTCTTGTTTTTTTGATGATCCAACGAATTTTGGCAATTGACCTCTGGTTCCTTTGCCTTTTGTAAATCCAGCTTGAACTACTGGAAGTTCATGGTTCACGTACTGTTGAAGCCTGCTTGGAGAATTTTGAGCATTACTTTGCTAGCATGTGAGATGAGTACAATTGTGCAGTAGTTTGAGCATTCTTTGGCATTGCCTTTCTTTGGAACTGGAATGAAAACTGACCTTTTCCAGTCTTGTGACCACTGCTGAGTTTTCCAAATTTGTTGGCATATTTAGTGCAGCACTTTCACAGCATCATCTTTTAGGATTTGAAATAGCTCAACTGGAATTCCATCACTGCCACTAGCTTTGTTCAGAGTGATGCTTCCTAAGGCCCACTTGGCTTTGCATTCCAGGATGTCTGGCTCTAGGTGAGTGATCATACCATCATGATTATTTGGGTCATGAAGATCTCTTTTGTATATTTCTTCTTTGTATTCTTGCCACCTCTTCTTAATATCTTCTGCTTCTGTTAGGTCCATACCATTTCTGTCCTTTATTGAGCCCACCTTTGCATGAAATGTTCCCTTGGTATCTCTAATTTTCTTGAAGAGATCTCTAGTCTTTTCCATTCTATTGTTTTTCCCTGTTTCTTTGCTTTGATCACTGAGAAAGTGTTTCTTATCTCTCCTTGCTATTCTTAGGAACTCTGCATTCAAATGGGTGTATCTTTCCTTTTCTCCATCAGGAAGCTCCCATAAGCCTCTTAACTTTCTCCAACAGAGGGCAGACAGACTGAAAATCACAATCACAGAAAACTAACTAATCTGATCACATGGACCACAGCCTTGGAACTCAATGAAACTATGAGCCATGCCGTGTAGGGCCACCCAAGACAGACAGGTCATGGTGGTGAGTTCTGACAAAACATGGTCCACTGTAGAAGGGAATGGCAAACCACTTCAGTATTCTTGCCTTGAGAACCCCATGAACAGTATGAAAAGGCAAAAAGATAGGACACGGAAAGATGAACTCCCCAGGTTGGTAGGCACCCAGTATGCTGCTGGAGATCAGTGGAGAAATAACTCCAGAAAGACTGATGAGATGAACCAAAGCAAAAACAATACCCAGTTGTGGATATAACTGGTGATGGAAGTAAAGTCCAATGCTGTAAAGAGCAATATTGCATAGGAACCTGGAATGTTATGTCCATGAATCAAGGCAAATTGGAAGTGGTCAAACAAGAGATGGCAAGAGTGAACGTCAACATTTTAGGAATCAGCGAGCTAAAATGGACTGGAATGGGTGAATTTAATTCAGATGACCATTATATCTACTACTGTGGGCAAGAATCCCTTAGAAGAAATGGCGTACCCATGACGGTCAGCAAGAGTCCGAAATGCAGTACTTGGATGCAATCTCAAAAACAACAGAATGATCTCTGTTCATTTCCAAGGCAAATCATTCAGTATCACAGTAATGCAAGTCTATGCCCCGACCAGTAATGCTGAAGAAGCTGAAGTTGAACGGTTCTATAAAGACCTACAAAACCTTCTAAAACTAACAACCACAAAAGATGTTCTTTTCATTATAGGGGACAGGAATGCAAAAGTAGGAAGTCAAGAAATACCTGAAATAGCAGGCAAATTTGGCCTTAGAGTACAGAATGAAGCAGGGTAATAGAGTTTTGCCAAGAGAATGCACTGGTCATAGCAAACACCCTCTTCCAACAACACAAGAGAAAACTCTACACATGGACATCACAGAATGGTCAATATCAAAATCAGATCAGTTGTATTCCTTGCAGCCAAAGATGGAGAACCTCTATGCTGCTGCTGCTGCTGCTAAGTCGCTTCAGTCGTGTCCAACTCTGTGCGACCCCATAGACGGCAGCCCACCAGGCTCCCCGATCCCTGGGATTCTCCAGGCAAGAACACTGGAGTGAGTTGCCATTTTCTGGAGAACCTTATACAGTCAGCAAAAACAAGACTGGGAGCTGACTGTGGCTCAGATCATGAACTCCTTATTGCCAAATTCAGACTTAAATTGAAGAAAGTAGGGAAAATCACTAGACCATTCAGTCAGTTCAGTTCAGTCACTCAGTCGTGTCTGACTCTTTGCGACCCCATGAAGTGCAGCACACCAGACCTCTCTGTCCATCACCAACTCCCAGAGTTCACTCAAACTCATGTCCATTGAGTCAGTGATACCATCCAGCCATCTCATCCTCTGTTGTCCCCTTCTCCTCCTCCCCGCAATCCCTCCCAGCATCAGGGTCTTTTCCAATGAGTAAACTCTTCGCATGGGGTGGCCAAAGTATTGGAGTTTCAGCTTTAGCATCAGTCCTTCCAATGAACACCCAGGACTGATCTCCTTTAGGATGGACTTGTTGGATCTCCTTGCAGTCCAAGGGATTCTCAAGAGTCTTCTCCAACACCACAGTTCAAAAGCATCCAGAGACCATTCAGGTATGACCTAAATCAAATCCCTTACAATTATACAATGGAAGTGACAAGTAGATTCAAGGAATTAGATCTGATAGACAGAGTGCTTGAAGAACTATGGATGGAGGTTTATGACACTGTACAGGAGGCAGGGATCAACACCATCTCCAAGAGAAAAAAAGCAAAAAGTTTGTCTGATGAGGCCTTACAAATAGCTGTGAAAAGAAGAGAAGCAAAATACAAAGGAGAAAGGGAAAGATATACCTATTTGAATACAGAGTTCCAAAGAATAGCAAGGAGAGATAAGAAAGCCTTCCTCAGTGATCAATGAAGTCTTAGAGATTTACTAAGTGTTGAATGTTGTAGCAAGGGCTTATTCACCTATAGCAATTATCTCATAATAACCCCCCTAATGATGAACAATCATTAGTGCTTAGAGCTACTTAGAAGTACTTAGAGCTTAAGTTACTCAAGGTACTAGTGGTTGTAAAGGAAGAAGATGGGGAAAAAAAAAAGTCTGTTAATCTGGCTCCAGGAGACCTTCCTGACCCAGAGATCAAACCCACATCTCCTGAAGCTCTTACATGGCAGGTGTATTCTTTACCACTGTGCCACTGGGGAAGCCCACAGTTTCTGCTGGTACCAGGCAAACTAGGTTTTCTGGTTGAAGTATAGAAGATTCTGGCTGGACCTGTAGATGATGATGACCTTCCTCTCCTGCAGACACAGCCAAGGAACTTCGAGACTGGGTCATCATGACGTCCCCAGAGACACCTGCAATCATGATGGAATGGCGATTATACATTGCATCATTCATATATTAAAGCATATATATATAAAATGTAGGGTTTGCTCCTTATCATAACTAATTACACCATTTAAGTAAAATGATTTACTCATTTTGCATGGTAAAATCATCTTTTAATTTTATAAAGATACTTCTTCCCTAAATCTCTCACCCGAGACCCAGAAGGCCAGAAAGATAAGGAGTTATGGCTGTGGCATTATCTTGCTGCTTCTCACTCTTCTGACGCACTCAGGCCCCATCTTCAGGAAACCCCTTTAATAGAGCCCTGAGCATCCTGCCTAGAGCTCCAGGAGCCTAGGCAAAGCATCAGAGCATGGCATCAAAAGTACATATGCCGTGAGCTGTGAAGACAAATAATGCACGATGAAAAGGAGACAAAAATATCATATGACTACTCCAGGAAATGTATGGTCTATGAGAGGCTTGGCAACCAAATTAAAACTGTGATTCCTCAATACCATTCAGCAAAAATTCCTAAATGTAAAATTTTCTTGCTATCAGCTGTACTTTTTCAAGCCAACTGAAGAAAACCTAAAAACTAATTTATGTGCTCAGTCTCTCAGTCGTGTCCAACTCTTCGCAACCTCATGGACTGTAGCCCACCAGGTTCCTCTGTCCATGGAGTTTCCCAGGCAAGATTCTAAGATGCCCTATCATATTATGGACTCCATATTCCACACGGGTCTTCCACCTTCATCTTCCTATGTGACTGCTTCCTCATCACGCTTGGGTTCTAATGTCTTAAATCCAAGACTCTCTTAGGATCTTGAAAAGATTTTGTGATAGGATGGTGCAATATGAAGTTTAAGGAACATAGTATTAATAGGTGCAAGGGTATAAATGGGCATTTGGTCTAGGGAAGACCTCAGCTTCTAAATAAGAAGACCTTGGGGAAAGACAGGAGAGAAAGCATGAGGAATAATATGTATAATTCAGGGAACATTTAGCATAAATATGTGTAATCTGTTCAGTCGCTCAGTCATGTCCATTGCTTTGTGACCTCATGGACTGCAGTACGCCAGGCTTTCCTGTCCATAGGTCAACTCCCGGACCTTGCTCAAACTCATGTCCATCGAGTCGGTGATGCCATCCAACCATCTCATCCTCTGTCATCCCCTTCTCCTCCTTTGTTCAATCTTTCCCAGCATCAGGGTCTTTTCAAATGAGTCAGTTCTTTGCATCAGGTAGCCAAAGGAATGGCATTTCAGCTTTAGCATCAGTCCTTCTAATAAATATTCAGGACTGATTTCCTTTAGGATTGACTGGCTTGATCTTCTTGCAGTCCAAGGGACTCTCAAGAGTCTTCTCCAACACCACAGTTCAAAAGTATCAATTCTTCAGTGCTCAGCTTTCTTTATAGTCCAACTCTCACATCCATACATGACTACTGGAAAACCATAGCTTTGACTAGGTGGACCTTTGTCAGCAAAGTAATATCTCTGCTTTTTAATATGCTGTCTAGATTGGTCATAGCTTTCTTCCAAGGAGCAAGTGTTTTTAAATTTCATGACTGCAGCCATGATCTGCAGTGATTTTGGAGCCCAAGAAAATAAAGTCTGTCACTGTTTCCATTGTTTCCCCATCTATTTCCCCATCTGTTTCCCCATCTAGATGCCATGATCTTCGTTTTTTGAATGTTGAGTTTTAAGCCAACTTTTTCACTCTCCTCTTTCACTTTCATCAAGAGGCTTTTTAGTTCCTCTTCACTTTCTGCCATAAGGGTGGTGTCATCTGCATATCTGAGGTTATTGATATTTCTCCTGGCAAACTTGATTCCAGCTTGTGCTTCATCCAGCCCAGCATTTCACATGATGTACTCTGCATAGAAGTAATATACTGTCTTGACATACTCCTTTCCCAGTATGGAACCAGTCTGTTGATCCATGTCTGGTTCTAACTGTTGCTTATTGACCTGCATACAAATTTCTCAGGAGGCAGGTAAAGGTGGTCTTGTATTCCCATCTCTTTAAGAATTTTCCACAGTTTGTTGTGATCCACACAGTCAAAGTAAGAGCACACAGAATTAGGAAGATGGCTGATATTTCTCAGATGTGCAGATAGAAAATTTCTTATCTTGGCTGGTCTTGATGGAGATAATGGGACAGACCATACATAAATGCTTAGCTGGAGATGAAAGGTTAGTGATGACAGATACCCAATGTCTAGTGCTTTGTTTACAAATCATGACTGTGTGCATTTTTATTGCTCTTCTACTTCATAGCATTTCTTGCTGGTACTGCTAATAATTTATCTTACTAAGAGCATCAGAGGATCAAAGAGAAGGCCCCACTGGCCTCCATCATGTACATAGGTTCTCATTTGAAGAAAGTTATAAAATTTTTGAAGTTTTCAGTGTGTGCCATACCTGAAAGACTCTGCCTTAGTTGGAGAGATAGCAAGAAAAGCAAGTTTTCAACTCCGAAGGGAGCAAAATCAAACATTCTAATCATAGCATGGTAGGCTGATTGTGCCCTATGGCCTGCATGAAGAAACATGTTCTCTGCAGGCTAATTTGTGTTGCTCTGGTCTAACGTGGGATGCTGGGAACTCATTGCTTCTGTGCGGTTACTGAGCTCAACCAGCCCTGCAGCCTCGACCAGCCCTGCCCTTCCCCTGCTGATTTGCATGTCCCCAGAGCTCAGCCCACTACCCCAGACATTTCCTTATAGTCTGATCACAGCCTGGGCAGGAGTCCGTCCCGGTTAGAATGCACAGTGAACATGAGGGCCCCTGGGCAGCTCCTTGGTCTCCTGCTGCTCTGGCTCCCAGGAAAGGAGGGAGAACACTGGGGATTTGTGCAGCCCAGTGTGGTCAGTACTACCTGGCCCTTCAGGGAAGTCCTCTTATAACTTGGTTAATCCTGTGGATATATGTTTTTATGTTTCCAATCTCGGGTGCCAGGTGTGACATCCAGGTAACCCAGTCTCCATCCTCCTTGTCTGCATCTCTAGGAGACAGAGTCTCCATCACTTGCCAGGCCAGTCAGAGCATTGACACTAAATTAGCCTGGGGTCAACAGAAACCAGGGAAAGCTCCTAAGCTCCTCATCTATGCAGTACCCAGGTCGCCTTCCTGGTTCCCTTCCCAGTTCAGTGGCAGTGGATTTGGGGCAGATTTCACCCTCACCATCAGCAGTCTGAAGGCTGATGATATTGCAACTTACTACTGTCAGCAGGATCATGGTTTACCTCCCACAGTGTCACACACACGAACATAGACCACCCAAGGAAGCAGATGGGTGAAGCTGGGCCGCCCCAGCTACTCCTCCTAGTTCCTCCATCTATTGAAAACAATGCACAAATACTCTCGGATGCACCCGCACTTTGAAAGTCACTGGAAGGTTTTGGCAGAAGCGGCAGGAGTCTCCTCAGTACACCCTAACCCTCTTTCTTCCTCCACAGCACCAGCAGCACAGACATGGCCAAGTCACTCCTGATTTAACATAAACAGAGATGATTTGCCCTGAGGAGCCTGATTTGGGCTTCCCACGTGGCTCAGCGGTAAAGAATCCTCCTGCCAATGAAGGAGATGTGGGTTTGATCCCTGGGTTGGGAAGATCCCCTGGAGGAGGAAATGGCTACCCACTCCAGTATTCTCGCCTGGAGAATCCCATGGACTGAGGAGCCTGGCAGGCTACATGGGGTCAAAAAAGAGTCAGACACGACTGAGCTGCTGACCAGGCATGCACACACACACACAAGGGTTCATGCAGCAAAAAGAAGTCACTCTAGATAGTTCAAACAGAAGTTGTTTAAAGCAAGAAACTAGGGTCTAAAGTACAATATCCACATGCTTGGGGATATGCTAATAAGGGAAGTGGATGCCAGAAATGGAAAATTCCCACATGGTTTCCCCAAAGCCAGAGCACCTCTGCTATTGGAGACACAGACTGCCTAACCGTGTGGTCCTCAGACTTGGGTAGGAAACCTAGGGGGAAGGATGTTGATGCTCCTACCTGCCTGGAGCACCTCACTAGGTGATCCTATGGTTCTCACCTCTGTCCATATATTATCCTGCAGAAAGGCTCAGTGGTGAGGAACCGACCTGCCAGTGCAGGAGCTGCAAGAGACGTGGGTTTGATCCATGCGTTGGGAAGATCGCCTGGAGAAGGAAATGGCAACCCACTCCAGTATTCTTGCCCACAAAATTCCATGGGCAGAGGAGCCTGGTGAGCTACAGTCCACGGGGTCTCAAAGAGTCGGACACCACTGAGCATGCATGCGCATATATAACCCGTGGATAATATTGAAGACTTCTCTTTGGGTTTCCAAATATTAGGGAAGTCCCCTCACTGGACAACCCTACATCTGGTCCCATCACTTCATGGCAAATAGATGGGGAAACAATGGAAACAGTGACAGACTTCATTTTCTTGGGCCCTAAAATCACTGCAGATGATGACTGAAGCCATGAAATTAAAAGATGCTCCTTGGAAGAAAAGCTATGACAGATCTAGACAGCATATTATAAAACAGAGACATTAATTTGCTGACAAAGGTCCGTCTAGCAAAGCTATGGTTTTTCCAGTAGTCATGTATGGATATGAGATTGGACCATATAGAAGGCTGAGCACTGAAGAATTGATACTTTTGAACTGTGATTTGGAGAAGACTCTTGAGAGTCCCAAGGAGATCAAACCAGTCAATCCTAAAGGAAATCAACCCTGAATATTCATTGGAAAGACTCATGCTGAAGCTGAAGCTCCAATACTTTGGCCACCTGATGTGAAGAACTAACTCATTTGAAAAGACCTTGATGCTGGGAAAGATTGAGGGCAGGAGGAGAAGGGGACGACAGAGGATGAGATGGTTGGATGGCATCACTGATCCAATGGACATGAGTTTGAACAAGCTCCAGAAGATGGTGAAGGACAGGGAAGCCTGGCGTGCAGTGCACAGGGTCACAAAGAGTTGGACATGACTGAGCAACTGAACAGCAACATGGGAGTAAGAGCCAAGAACAAGCCTAGTTTAACCCCACTTAGAAACCAAAGGAGCCAATTTAAGAAAAATCAAGTTTAAGAAGAGGGATTAAACTCACACATTCAATCACAATATTTCCCCTTAAGAATCCATGCTCCCAATGCAGGGGACCTGGGTTCCATCCCTGGTCAAGAAACTAGATCCCACATGCCACAACTAAAGATCCCTCATGCTGCAACTAAAGATCTGGTAGGCTGCAATGAAGAAGATTTTGTGTGCCTTGACTAAGACCCAGAACAGTCAAATAAATAAGTAAATTTTAAATAAATAAATACAAAAAATTTTTTAAACCTTAATTGCAAAATTGATTTTTTAAAGAAATAAACCCAAAGCAAATTCCCTGGCAGTCCAGTGGTTAGGACTCCACATTCTCATTGCCAAGGGCCCCAGGGTCAATCCTTGATCAAGGAACTGAAATCCACAAGTTTTGTGGTATAATCAGAAAAAAGAAACAAAGAAACCCACAACAGAAAGAACAGGGCAGAGACAGCAGCAGCAAAATATTAGGTTGTGTGGTAAGCAGCTTAACTGACCCCTGGAGCTGAACAGAATTGCGGGTGGGGGGGCAGAATTGGAAAGTAGAGTGAGATTGAAATCCTTTTGAAATGGAATCAGGACGTACATATCAAGGGAAGGAGGCAATGCAGGTCAGTGGACAGAAAAGATCCAGAGCCCAGGTTCTTAGTCAAAATGAGCAAAACTGGGAAGAGGAGGAAGTGGGGAGTGGTCAGAGGGGTGGGAGGGGCCTCTCACTGAGTAGTCCTGAGTCAGCAGAAAGCAGGGTAGAGTGTTCATGAAGGATTTGAAGATTTTGACAACAAAGGCAAAAATGTGAGGAACTGTTAGGTAAGTAGAATAGGGAAAAGGAGTCCAAAATGGCGGTGGCTAAAAGACAAGGAAGGGAAAAGCCTGCGAAAATAGAACAAAGGAAGGTCAAAGGAAGGTCTGAGGACCAGAGTGAAGACTTCAGGTAGAACAAACAGCACTCTTGGCTAAGCCCAATTTGCATAGGGCAGGCCCAGGTGGAGGAAAAAACATATAAAAGGAGGAGCCAAAGCACTTTCTTGCTCTCTTTCTCTCCCACATGCGTGCGCTCTTTCTCTCTCCCTCGCTCACTCTCTCTCTCTGTCCCCGCACTCTCCTCCACACTCTTCTCTTCGAGTCTTTGGGTTGGCATGCCCTCACGCTTTGAGGATGGATTCTCCTGCTATCTTCTAAATAAAATAGAGCTGTAACACTGATTTGCCTAAGAGCTATAACACGGTTTGTCCAAGACCTGAGAGCTGTGACGCACTGAGGGCTTTAATGTCTGTCGCTCCAAATCTTTGTTGTGACGAGACAAAGAACCAAGGAACATACACTCGCGTGACAGAACCAAGCCTGAATTCAGGGACTCCATGGCTGCTCGCAGAGCTGGCTCAATCACAGTAGTTGTCTGCAATGGGTTTCTGTGCAGCAGGGTGAGGGGGACACAGAGTTGCATGCCAAGTAGACAGACAAGGGGCCAGGGAACTCCAGGGTAGAGCTTGAAAGATTCATCACTAGTGTAAAACCAACTGGAAACCACAACATTCAATATATAAATCTCATTGTCAGAGCTTCTCCAAGGGTTCATAAGCCCTGGTATGTTGCTACTGTTTTATCTTTCACTCTAGAAAGTGAAAAAAAAAAAAAAAAAAAAAACACCTGCAGCCTTCATGTCTTCGTGGAAACAAGATATGTGTGTTTGTGTGCATGTTCAGGCACTCAGTGGTGTCTGACTCTTTGCAACTCTATGGGCTGTAGCCTGCCAGTCTCCTCGTCCATTGAATTTCCCAAGCAAGAATACTGGAGTGGGTTGTCATTTCCTCTTTCAGGGGATCTTCCTGCCCCAGAGACTGAACCTGAGTCTCTTGCATCTCCTGCACCAACAGTCGGATCTTTTACCGCTAGCGCCACCTGGAAAGCCCCAGAAACAAGATGAGCGTCTACATTTTCCAGAGCGGGACCAGACTTTCGGGTCAGGAGTACAGCTTATGTGCTTGTACATGGTTGGGCAAAGGACTTTGCTTCTCTCAGCATGTCTTTCTTTAGAAATGGATGGAAATAGACACAGCCCCAAAGCAGCAAAGAAGCAGTGATCTCCAGGTCTCAAGTGACCTCCTCTGTCTTCCTCCTTCTGGCCAAATGCAGGCCATCCTTGCCCCTTGGGGATTCAAGTCAGATGTCTATTTGTGGCACTCTAGCCTGGAGAACAGCACTTGATCAGGTTCTGATCACCACTGAATGTGGCTCAAGAATTTCCTCCTCATTTTTTGAATTATCAGCTTAAGTCAAGTACAAAGGACAGACAGTATGATCTTAAGGAGGAAGGAATCAAGCTGAAGCCAAAAGAACCACACCTACTTTGGACTTTACTGTGAATGATGCTGCTGCTCTGGCTGCTGCTGCTAAGTTGCATCAGTCGTGTCCGACTCTGTGCGACCCCATAGACGGCAGCCCACCAGGCTCCCCCGTCCCTGGGATTCTCCAAGCAAGAACACTGGAGTGGGTTGCTATTTCCTTCTCCAATGCATGAAAGTGAAAAGAGAAAATGAAGTCGCTCAGTCGTGTCCGACTCTAGTGACCCCATGGACTACAGCCTACCAGGCTCCTCCATCCATGGGATTTTCCAGGCAAAAGTACTGGAGTGGGGTGCCATTGCCTTCTCCGATTGTGAATGATGAGCTGGAAAAAATTTTGAACCACAGACTTCTGGATGGATTATCAGACGCAAACATTCAGGAGCCAGGTAGGGAATCCCTCAGTCCTCAAACTTTGCAAAATTGTGTCACTGTGTCTCTGACATGTTGGGTGGTTTTCTGTATGGTACTGATGGGAGACAGACCTTTCAAATAGGCTGGTTACTTGTGTCAAACTTAAAAAAAAAAATGGTGTTTCTTGAAATGCTAGACCTGAGAACACTGATTAGAAAGCTTCTCAACAGTTTTCAGGATGACTTATCCACATGTATTTCGTCTTTCTCTCTTTCATGTTTTCTTTCTCTCCCTAGGACAGAGGAGCCTGGTGGGCTACAGTCTATGGGGCTGCAAAGAGTCAAATACGACTGAGCAGCTGAGCACACACACACACCATGAGCAGTTGAGAATTTATTCTAAGAATCTGACTTTGTTGGCAGCCACATGGAAAGCAGCTTTAGTGATGAGTTTTTTGGAATGCTCCCCTAAATTTTCTGTTTCCATCACTCATGCATAAATCTAAGAACCCCTCAGACCAGTTTATTGACTCTATTTTTCCTTAGTAAATCAATCTTATCAAGGCCCATCCTGGACACTCTGTAGAATGGTAGGTCCTCACAGATGCTTCTAAGACATCCTTTGCCTTCAAATAATAAACCACATACACATTAGGTTTTTAGCCACTTTTCAGTGATCCATGTGGTGTTACAGCAAACATCACAACCATTCCTATTGATCCTATTGCGTGTAGTCAAAAAAACTAGCTTTTGCACAACAGTTCTTATAATAAGAATCTTTTATTAGTAGCAAATTCTGCTTTTAATAGTCATTTACTTACATGCTTCACTTTCAATCTCCTATTTACTCACTTAGGAATATACATTTTTCAGCCCCCACATCACACCCATATGTCCTACATTGGTAAAACAATATCCTCTATACAGAACAGGAGAACTCCTACCTTTTTTTGCACTCTTAATTTAAATATTATTAAAACAGTATTTGAATGACAAAGAAAAATTAAACATGTATATATCATTTAAAAATTATATTTACAATTGCTCATGACTATGGAGAATTCTACTTGATGATATCAAGCTATCAAAATTGGTACAGCCTTAGTGTTTCTATGGGAATATATTTCCATAATTTTTAAAAACCAAATAATCTACAATAGTACAGTAGAAAGAGAAGACATTGCTCCCCTTTCTTCCACAACAACACACCACTGTAATCAATTTTAGGAGACAATTACTGAGCACAGTTGATTGTATTTCCTTCTGCAATTAGCCTCTATTCATATCCATACATATTCAATTAAAATGGGATCATAGTATCATACAATATATACCATTCAGCCTATATCTTCTGTATCACCTTCTACGTGACTATGCAGAAACCTACTTTATCCCCTTAGTGGCTGTTTTGTGCTCCATTGCAAAGCTCTGACATAATTAGTTTATGATGAAGATGTCAGTTCTTTTCTCTTCTTTTACCTTTTTTTCTGATTGGAGGATAACTGCTTTACAACATTGTGTTAGTTACTATACGCTGTAAGTGAATCAGCTACAAGTATACATATATTCACTCCCTCTTGGGCCTCCCTTTCCCCCCACCATCCCACACCTCTAGGTCATCCTTAAGCACTGAACTGAGCTCCCGGTGCTATACAGCAGTCTCCCACTAGCTCTTAATATTTATTTTACACACAATATACGTCAGTGCTCCTCTCTCAATTCATCCCATCCTCTCCTTCCCCTGCTGCATCCACAAGTTCATTCTCTATGTCTACATCTCTATTCCTCCTTGCAAATAGGTTTATCAGTACCGTTTTTCTACATTTCATATATATGCACTAATATATGGTATTTTTCTCTTTCTGACTTACTTCACTCTGTATTACATACTCTAGGTTCATCCACATCACTCCAAATAACCCAATTTCGTTCCTTTTTATGGATGAGTAATATTCCACTGTATATGCCTAACACAACTTCTCTTTTTTTACTTTTTAAACAACATTTCATGTGTAGTCTTGTATATAGTATTGAACCTACTTCAGAATTACTATTACAATTTCTTTTGTAAAACTTACTATTACCATAGTCAGTATTAATCCTTGGTCCTTTATAATTTATCGGCTCTGATCTAGTCTTGATTTTTCAACTATTTATGGTTTGTTTTTGTCCCTTGTTTTGTTGTTTTCATTCATTCTGCAAATGTTTGTTGAGCATTTACCAAGTGAAGATACTAGACTGGACCTTCCAAATATAAGGCAATGAAACATCAAACAGCTTACAATCCAGTAGGGCAGAAAGAATCTAACTGCAGATAAGAGCAACTAGGTGTTACAGGCTCAGTGACCTGCCTCTGTACTCTACAACATTGAGTTGTTTGCTGGGAGATAATCCAACAGAAAGTCTCTCTTAAATTGAGTCTTGAAAGACAATTAGTTGTTCACAAGTAAGGCAGGTGAACAAAAGTGTTTCCAAGAAGAGGGGGAGCTTTGTAGAAGCTGGAGGTCTCAGGAGAACAGTAAGGACTTTAGTATGCTGAAGTGGGAATGGAAAGTTAAAAGGGAAACAGGACCAGAATAAGTAGAGATGGGCTCACAGCAAAATGAGGTCTTCAGGGCCCTTGATGGGGTTACTATGGAAACATCAAGGCATGCCACAATTCTCTAGCAGCTCCAAAGACAGCATACACCTGGTTCAGCTCATTGTGGCATGGTGGGTACCCCTCCAGCTCTACCTGTCCTATGACAACAGACAACTAACCAAGAAAAGTCTACTTTTCTACTCTTTTGATCTTTGTTTTTGTTTCATGGGCCATCTACAGCTTCACTCCAAAATATATTTCAAAATAAGACATGGGCCTTGGTTTGATATATTAATACATTTAGTCTTTTTTTAAAACAACATGGTGGCAAAAGAGAGTTTCAAATAGAAAAAAACATTATTTCAGTATTATTAACTGAGAAAAGCTAAGAAGTTTCATAATAACATTGAATGAGGTTTGTCATGTGCAAGCCCCGCCCCTCCCCTCACCCCAGGAGAAGGTATAAAGAAGTACAGTTTTTAAAATGATATTATTTACAAAACAGAAATAGACATAGAAAACAAATTTATGGTTACCACAGGGGAAAGACGGGGGAGAGATAAATTAGGAGTTTGGGATTAACAGATACATGATATTAAAGAGATAAACAACAAGGCCCTACTGTATATAGCACAGGGAAATACATTCAGTCAGTTCAGTTCAGTTTAGTCTCTCAGTCGTGTCCAGCTCTTTGCGACCCCATGGACTGCAGCACACCAGGCCTCCCTGTCCATCACCAACTCCCAGAGTTTTCTCAAACTCATGTCCATTGAGTCGGTGATGCCATCCAACCATCTCATCCTTTGTCGTCCCCTTCTCCTCCTGCCCTCAATCTTTCCCAGCATCAGGGTCTTTTCCAATGAGTCAGCTCTTTGCATCAGATGGACAAAGTATTGGAGTTTCAGCTTCAACATCAGTCCTTCCAATGAACATTCAGGATTGATCTCTTTTAGGATGGACTGGTTTGATCTCCTTGCAGTCAAAGGGATTCTCAAGAGTCTTCTCCAACACCACAGTTCAAAAGCATTGGTTCTTCAGCACTCAGTTTTCTTTATAGTCCAACTCTCACATCCATACATGACTACTGGAATACCTTATAATAATGTATAATGGAAAAGAATGTTAAAAAGAATATATATGTGTGTGTATATAGCTGAATCACTTTGATGTCTCTAACACAACACTGTAAATCAACTAAGCTTCAACTGTCTAAAAGTACAGGGTTTTATAAAATGAGTTTATCTTTCTTTCTAATTTATACTCAACCTGCTTTCCAGTAAATAAGTAGCAGTCCAGAGGTGGGAGATTGCTAACGTATGGGACCATTTATTTAGGCCATCGACATAAATAAATCATCTAAGGATTTTAGAATTCACCTAAGAATGACAAACATTCTCTATCAGAAAAGCCCCAGGGCCCCCCCACCTGCTTGAGATGGGAGTTAAGCTTCAGCGGCTTGACCCGAGGCTCTGTTCCCCTTTAGTGAGAAGGGTTTTTATACAGCGAGATAACGTACAGCTATCATTGTGATGGACGTTAGGTCAAGGAACCAAGCTGGAAGTCAAACGTGAGTAAAATCCAAACTTTCCTTTCTCAGTTGTCTGTGTCTTATGATCCCTGTGTCTCTGAAATGATCCATACATTCATTGACTCTATGAAACCAGACTCTGCCATTCTCCAGGGCAAAGCTATAATCCATCCGTAATCAAACAGGAGAACTGATTGCACATTTTCTATGAAGAACCAGTCTCTGGGTGAGAATAACTTGTCTGAGTGATAGTTTCAGAAATGTATTGGGGAGCAAAGGGTCTGTTCTGAAACAGAGCTTTGCTCAGTGGTCAGGAAGGGAAAGGGTTTTTGTATAGGAACAAGGTTAAGAGGAACTGTTGTGTAAATACTTTCGGCCAAGGAACCAAGGTAGAGATCAAAAGTAAGTATTGTTTTCAGCTAATCCTTTGCTGTTTCTGTCTAATTGGTTTACTTTTTGTTCCTTTTTGCCTGTTTTCATTAATTCGGTGTCAGGGCTAAAACAAATTTCATTCCCAGGTTAGGTACAGAGGAGGGGAAGGGAAATTCTTCCATAGGAGGCTAGCTGATGGTAAATTTAAGATTAATTTTAACGTAATTGGGGAAGGGGGCTTGATGCCCCTTCAGGGTAGGTATTTGTACAAGCAGAAATTAGGGGGAATCACTGTGGTTCACTTTCGGGCCAAGGACCAGAGTGGAGATCAAATGTGAGTAAACTTTTGTTCAATTGTTTGTACTGGAGACTTCTGTCCTGTTGTATCAGTTGTGCGGGTTTGTGATATTTTGGTTACATGAGCCATGCCTGGTGTCCCCAAAAGTAAAAGACAGAAAATCAGAAGATAGTCAATTTTTAAGCTGAACAAACAGCCACATCGTTGAATTTGTAAGGAGAGTAGGGTTTGTGGAGAGAAAGGCAGAGAAATGACTGGATTTTTCTGTGGACTGGGCTCTTTCCTGTGATTGGCTTCAGAAGGAGGTTTTTGTTAAGGGGGATATGTCAGGGACTTCGCTGTGAATTACGTTCGGCGGCGGGACCAAGGTGGAAATCAATCGTAAGTGCACTTTTCAACTCCTTTTTCTTATAGAGCTGTGAAATTTGGGGGGTTTAATGCTTGGGATATGAGTTGAGGTCAGTTTTGAAGAGAATGGGGTTCTTCTGAAAAATCAGATGAGTCGGGGGCTGGAAATCAGTTTGTCTCAAGAAAGAGCAAAAAGCTAGTTAGTTAATGTGGCACCTAAATGACCAGGTTTTCTCTGTATCTGACCATTGAAAGAGATTAGCAGCAAAAAGTGTTTTTTGTTGAGAGGAAAGTAAGTTAAATCTGTGGATCATCTTTGGCCAAGGGACACGTCTGAAGATTAGACGTAAATAATTTTTCTCTATTACCTTCTGAAATATGGGTCTAAATGCCAGTATGGACTTTTAGAGGCTTAAGTATGAGTTTTGTAGAGATGGGTAAATGAGACTATTTCAGATTTATTATCAGTTTGAAAAGTTAAACTCAGCTCCAAAACTGGATTTGTAGACAAAAAAGATTAATTTAATCTAAACCAAATGACTCAAAGGGGGAAAAAATAAGTGTCGATGAAAAAGGACACTTTTCCAAAGATAAAGATGTTTAGCTTTTAAAAATCATAACAGAGACTTAAATTTTTTACATCTTAAGATTTGTAGAATGTCCCTGGGATAGGATATTAAAATTTTTTCAAATATCTCCATAACAAGGAATCTTTGCAGCTCTAAAGAGCCAAAGTGAATTAATTTTCATTGAGATTTGCCAAATATTGTACTGATTTTTGCTAGATGTACAAAACAGAAAAGTAGAGAAATGTGTCTGATAAATTATTTTATACCAATAAAAATTAATGGAATGCACTAAAAAATCAGTAAGACATTAGAAAAATATACTTGTCTATGTTAAAGTTTCTGCTTGATTGAGAATCAGCAGCTGTGTTATTTTTAGAGTCTAAAATAAATGAAAAACTGTCAATATTCAGAAATGCTATAGGGGTTCTATACCTTGACAGATGACTCTAAAAAAAAGCCAAATTTCTGTATTAGACTGTACTGGAAATGTATAAATACATCTCCTCTTATAAATGAAGGCAAGAGGGTTGCTCCCAAAAGCTCAGCTTTGAAGAAATTTAAGCGAAGGAAAAGAAAATAACTGCACTTTTTAGATGCCCACAGACGTTAAAAAGATAGGAAATATTTTAATGAGTATGATTTTTCTTATTACTTGGCGGTGTCTTTGTACCGCTGTGGGGGCTGTGGCCGCTAACGTGGTCTGCAGACCTCGCGGCTGTCTTTAGACTTCGGGGCGTCTTCTTTCATGATTGAAGGACGTTGGCGGCCAGGCCCCTGGGCTCTAGTGGCCACGCACCTGGCCGCTAAAGGCCTCAAAAGGCATGGCCAACCCGGTGATCGCCCATTCAGCTGTGTTATGGCCCACTTTCCTGACACAGTGATACGAATCATGTCGCTAACAGTAGAGAACAGAAATGTGATGGACGTGAGCTAACATGGGGAAAATAGGGAGAAGCCTGATTTTTGACAGCAATTACAAAAATAAAACTTATATTATTGTATCTGCTTAATAAAAATTACCAGTAGGGGACTATAAAGAACTTAGTTTTTTTTTCAGTGATCTATAATTATTTCAATATCCTCTCATCAAATATATTTAGTAATAAATGTTCAATCAAAATGAAATATATATAAAAGTTAACATTATATATTTATATATATATATAATTTTCTCTTTATACATATAACTCTTAGGGCAAAATTCAGACCAGCAAAAATCTAACTGAAGACTAGCAATCTGGCCATTCAGGTTTTGATCAGTTAACTTACTGAGTTAAAAGTTCAAACTAAATATCATTATAGTTATATTGCTGAAAAAAAATTAGATAAATTTGTGGTGTTTTTAATTTTCAGAAATGTAATGGCTTCAGTAAGATTATATTTCAGGCGTACAAAATATCTAAATGTATATAAATGCCATTGATAAAAACTCAATGGCATTTTTTTATAAATGGCATTTTTTTATAAATTTTTTATAAAAAACAGGAAAGTATTTTCCAACCCCCTCATTCCATGATAGAAAATTTTCAATCTGGGTGTTTTACCCTTTAAAATCATTTTAAAATTCGTTATTGTCATTGTTGTTTACTCTGGCTAATTTCAAAAGTGATACTTGAAAAAGATTATTTTTGGTTTGTGGACAACCTGACAGGACTATTTTAGGGACATTTTAAAACTCTTTTCAAACTGTTTAAACTATGTAAGTATTTTAAACTGTTCTAAAATAATTTGGGGCCTTTTAAAAATCTTTCAATTAATTTTAAACTCTATTAAAAAGTTAATATGAGGTCTTACAAGAATTTCCATGTCAAATATGATAATTGTTTAATATTTTAATGCAGGATAGAATGTTTAAAGCCATCAAGGATTGACCCAAATAGGAGTATCTTCATAGGATATTTCATCTCCTTTTTTTCTAGAATTCAACTTATTTTACTGCATAGGCTATTTTATAAAATTCTCTGAAAAAAATAATACGAAGAGTAAAAGAAAGGAAAATATCAAAACATTAAAAATTCAGTATCTGATATTGAACTGCTTGGTTAACATGGAGGTTTATAGCTTTATAAAATCTGTTCACTGATCTGTGACTTCTCCCAGCAAAGAATTCTTTGTTATTTAATTCACACTCCCCCATTCAAGAACTCAAAGGCCCACCAAGGGGATTTCTAGCAGGCCATCTGACAGCTGCTCAGAAGTGCAGCTCATCAGCTTCTCCTGGGCAGGTGGCTGAAATTACAGTTGACCCTACGAGTCTGCCTGAGACTTGCCCCATATGGTGACAGTCATAAGGCCAGGGCTGGGGGTCTCCCTTTGAGGCCTTTTGCAAGGAGTGGGAGAGTTGCTGGCTTGATCACAGACGGTGAAGGGGTTGACACCCACACACACATGCTCGGACCCAGACTCAGAGTTTAGGGCTCACCCATGAAGGGTGGGTCTGACCCCAACACACCCAAAGGAAGCCCAGGAAGTAGAAGACAGCCTGACATCACTGCACAGGACTAGGAGAGGCAAGGGGGAAGTGATCTTGTTAGATCTGTTCTCACTTCTAAACTCCAAGAGGGTCTGATGAAGTGGTTTTGTTTCTTGGCCTCTTGCGCTGGGTTCCCTTGTAGGAGGCAGGGAACACAGATGAAGGAAAGAAAGATAAGGTCAGAAAACTTAAAACTCTTTTCAAACTGCTCAAACTATTTAAGTATTTTAAACAGTTCTAAAATTATTTAGGGCTTTAAAAAAATCTTTTAATGAATTTTTAAATTCCATTAAAAAGTTGATAGGGCTTCCCTGATAGCTCAGCCAGTAAAGAATCTGCCTGCAACGTGGGAGACCTGGGTTTGATCCCTAGGTTGGGACAATCCCCTGGAAGATATAAGGACTTACAAGAATTTTTGTATCAAATATGCTAATTATTTAATACTTTAATGCAGGAGAGAATGTTTAAAGCTATCAAGGATTGACCCAAAGAGGAGTATCTTCATGGGATATTTCACTTCATTTTTTTCTAAAATTCATATTATTTTGCAGCCTTAGAATGGCTGCAAAGAGTACAAAAAATTCAGAGCTTTCTTAAGGAGTAGGGGGCTACAGAAAAACTCAAAATCATGGCAATTGTGAGTTTGCTTCTTGACTTCCCTGGGTGGCCCCTGGATACTACAAAAAGAGCATGTGGCTCTCTGCACATCTTTCTATTGCATTTCCAAGGTCACCTCCAGACAGTGCACCCCAGTAGACAACTTCACTGTTACTTAAACACCCTTCTCTGTTCTTCCTTCCTCAGGGTCTGATGCTGAGCCATCCGTCTTCCTCTTCAAACCATCTGATGAGCAGCTGAAGACCGGAACTGTCTCTGTCGTGTGCTTGGTGAATGATTTCTACCCCAAAGATATCAATGTCAAGTGGAAAGTGGATGGGGTTACTCAGAGCAGCAGCAACTTCCAAAACAGTTTCACAGACCAGGACAGCAAGAAAAGCACCTACAGCCTCAGCAGCATCCTGACACTGCCCAGCTCAGAGTACCAAAGCCATGACGCCTATACGTGTGAGGTCAGCCACAAGAGCCTGACTACCGCCCTCGTCAAGAGCTTCAGTAAGAACGAGTGTTAGAGCAAGAGGTCTACAAGCTCCCCAGTCACCTGTGCTGATTCGGTCCCAGCCCCTCACCCCTCCTCAGGCCCTTTGTCCACAGATCAACCCCTATTGCAATCCTCTGACCCATCTCCCCACCTCATCCCCCTCCCCCTCTTTGGCTTTAATCGTGCTAATGTTGGGGGGACAATGAATAAATAAAGTAAATCTTTGCACCTGTGATTTCTCTCTCCTTTCTGATTTAAGGGTTTTTGTTTTGTTTTTTAAATTTTTGGGGGGATGGGGGGCTGCTGCACTGGGTCTACCCACTCCAGTGTACTTGCCTGGAGAATTCCATGGACAGTGGAGGCTGGCAAGCAATAGTCCATAGGGACACAAAGAGCTGGACTCAACTGAAGGGACTTAGCACACACGCACACACTGGGTCTTCATTGCTGCACGGAGTTTCTCTAGTTGCAAAGAGCAGGGACTGCTCTCTAGTTGCGGTGAACCGGCTTCCCACTGAGGTGATTTCTCTTGTTGCAGAGCATGGGTTCTAGAGCATGTGAGCTTCAGTAGTTGCAGCACAGGGGCTCAGTAGTTGCCCAGCCACAGCATGTGGAATCTTCCCAGACCAAGGATGAAACCCAAGTCCCCTGCTTTGGCAGGAAGATTCTCAACCACTGGAGCACCAGGGAAGTTCCTTGATCAAAGGTTTTTAAACACTGTTTTTCTAATGACCCCAGTTTATCTTCTAAGGAATTAAATATTGAGTTGATAAAAACCATACCATCATTTATAAAAATCATCAGCCTCCATTCTAGCCTACCCTACCTTACTCTTTCATGAAACCCACAAGCCATCTATATTCATAGCCCTCTCCTGGGCCATGGTATGAGAGGCTTGCTTCTTTTTTTTTTTTATTATTGAAATATAGTTGATTTACAATGTTGTGTTAGTTTCAGATGTACAGCAAAGTGACTTAGTTGTCTATATACATATATGCACTCTTTTTTAGATTTTGTTCCCATACAGGTCATCACAGGGTATAGAGTACAGTTTCCTGGGCTATACAATAAGTTTTCCTTAGTTATATATGTCATTGGGATTGAGACTCTTGCCTCTTTGATTTCCCCTTCTCAGCAGGCTTCAGAGCCCTTTGCAGGGTGATGGTTCTTATGATAACATAGTCTTTGATCCAGTTGAATCTAATTTACCAACAGAAAATCTTTCAAAAGAATGGAATGGCTAGAAACAGATTCATTCATTGTGGCTATACAATGATAATAATGTAGGTGAAGAAGCAATAGGGAGATATTTAAGTCCATTATGGCACTTTGACTTAAGGGAATACGATGCCTTCATTACATTTTAAATGCAATAGATGTTGAGGCCTCCTATCTGCCAAAGACCACATTAAATGTTTCCACAACCTAATTTAATTCTTACTACACTACACAGTTAAAATGAAAGAACATGAAAGTTGCCCAGTCGTGTCCAATTCTTTGTGACCCCATTGCAGTCCATGGAATTCTCCAGGCCAGAATACTGGAGTGGATAGCCGTTCCCTTCTCCAGGAGATCTTCCCAACCGAGGGATAGAATCCAGGCCTCCAGCATTGCAGATGGTTTCTTTATCAGCTGAGCCACCAGGGAAGCCCAAGCCCAAGAATAGTGGGTAGCCTATCCCTTCTCCACTGGATCTTCCTGACCCAGGAATCCAATCTGGGTCTCCTGCATTGCAGGTGGATTCTTTTACCAGCTGAGCTACCAGAAAACACAGTTAAAACACAAAATGTTTATTAAAGTGTAAGTCAGGTTCTATATAGCTGAGAGATATTCATACCCTAATACCTACCAATCCTGCCCTTGAATGAATATGTCCCTGCCCACTAAAAAAACTTATGTAAGAATTTTTCAGAGCATCTTCATTCATAAAAGCCCCAAACTAGAAACAACCCAAATGTCCACCAACAGTAGAATGAGTCATTAAATTGTAGCATGTTTGTATATTAAACTATAACTATACCAAACAATATAGATGATTCTCATAAGCATGACAATCAGCAAAAGAAACCAAACACAAAAGATATGCCCTATATTTTCATCTATGAAGAGTTCAAAACCAGGAAAAATACAATTAGAAATTGGGATAGGAATTACTTTGGGCCGCGAAGGCAATGGCACCCCACTCCAGTACTCTTGCCTGGAAAATCCCATGGATGGAGGAGCCTGGTGGGCTGCAGTCCATGGGGTCACCAGGAGTCGAACAAAACGGAGTGACTTCACTTTCACTTTTCACTTTCATGCATAGGAGAAGGCAATGGCACCCCACTCCAGTGTTCTTGCCTGGAGAATCCCAGGGACAACGATGCCTGGTAGGCTGCCATCTATGGGGTCGCACAGAGTCAGACACGACTGAAGCGACTTAGCAGCAGCAGCAGCGGAGGTAGTGCCTAAGAGAATATAAGATGGGGCTTCTTGTATTCTTGGTAATGTGAAGCATGCCATTTTGTGAAAATGTATTGAGCTGTGAAATTATAATCTGTGCACGATTCTGTATATGCATTCTACTTCAAGATATGCTCACATCAATATCTTATACCCAATTTACAGATAAGAGAGGCCAAGAGGAATAAGTAATAGATCAAAGCCACACAGATGGTGGGCCAAGGATCAAATCCCCTCCTGCCCAATTCTGCTCTCTTGACATCTATATAATCATTCTGCCTGCCGGTGCTTAGGGTGCTGCACAGAACAGAAACTCAAATGCTACCTTCTCAGGGACTTCTCCATTTGGAAATCAGAGGCATACATACATAAGTAGCAATGGAAAGGAACAGACGTTCAGCTATGGGCAAAAGAATGTAGTTAACCTGATCCATATATTAGGATCCCATGAATGAGAGGTTATGTGTTTGCGAAGCGGGGAGGTCAGGAGGAGGCCACATATAATACCAACCTTGACTCTCTTCCCCCACTTCTGTGCAGGCATCCTAGCCTCTCCCATCTCATCTACTTACCCATCCAACAAACATTTACTGAGCACCTTTTTCAGCTGATACCCTGAAAGAGGTACACAAGTAACTAAGATGGTGTCCTTTCCCTCAAGAACTTTATAATCCAGTTTTTCTTCCATTTTTTCCCTTTCCTTTGTCAGTACTGGAGCAAGTGGGAAAGGACTCTCATGGGAAAAGAGGGTAGGGAGACAACACTGACATTGTACATCTTGAGAATATTTATTTTTATCAAGTCTCTGAAATTTTGGAGGTCTGAACAAAGTTCAGAAAGACTTAGTAAGGTCCCTTCAAATGACATAAACTTTCTCATCCATCTCTGGAGGCAAAACTCAACAGTCAATAGCATCTCTGATCCCATGCAAGGGTCTTTTCATAAAGCAAAACTTTGAAGACAGACCCACTGTGACTCAAGGAAGTAGAAACAGGTATTACGGGTAATAATTGTATCCTACAAAAAGATACGTTCAAATTCCAGCTCGCATTCCTATAAAAGTGACCTCATTTGGGAATAGGGTTCTCGCAGATGTAATCAAATTAAAGTGAGATTATACTGAAATGCTGGTAAAGATGCAGTGAAACTGGATCTTTCATCCATTGCTAGCGGAAATGTAAGATGTTACAGGTAACACTAGAAAATAGTTGGCTGGTTTCCTGAAAAACTAAACAAAATACACCAGTAATTGCATTCCACAGCATTTATCCCCAAGAAATAAGAAAGTACACATACACAAAAACCTGTTCATAGTTATTCATAACAGTTTTGTATGTAATAACTGCAAACCACCAACATGGCCCCCTATACATGACTCGAAAGGTGACTCAGCAGATCCCTCAACATGCCTCTAACTAATAGGCTGAACAAATTGTGATATATCCGTTTTATGGATACCATGTAGCAATAAAAAGAAACAAAATACTGATATATATGCAACAACTAGGATGATCCTGAAGTGTACTATACTGAGTGGAAAAAAAAGAAAGCCAGTCTCAACAGGTCACACAGTACAAGATTCTTTTTACATGACATTACTGTTGTTGTTGCTCAGTCGCTCAGTCATGTCTGACTCTTTGTGACCCCATGGACTGCAGCACACCAGGCTTCCCTGTCCTTTACCACCTCCCGAAGCTTGCTCAAACTCGTGTCCATCGAGTCAGTTGCCATTCAACCATCTCATCCTCTGTCGTCCCCTTCTCCTCCTGCCCTCAATCTTTCCCAGCATCAGGATCTTTTCTAATGAGTTGGCTGTTCGCATCAGGTTGCCTAAATATTGGAGCTTCAGAATCAGTCCTTCCAATGAATATTCAGGGTTGATTTCCTTTAGGATTGACTGGTTGGATTTCCTTGCAATCCAAGGGACTCTCAAGAGTCTTCTCCAACACCACAGTTCAAAAGCATCAATTCTTCAGCACTCAGCCCTCTTGAAACTATATTATTATCGAGGTGGAGAACAGATTACTGGTTGCCAGGGGTGAGGGTTGGTGGGGGAAAAGAAGACTGAATGTAACTATAGAGGGAGAACTTGGTGGGCATCCCTGGTGGTCTAGGGGTTAAAAATCCACCTGCCAATGCAGGGGGCTCAGGTTCAATCCCTTCTCTGGAGTATTCCACATGCTGTGATACAACTAAGCCTGTGCACCACAACTACAGAGCCCGAACTCACTCTATAGAGCCTGTGCTCTGCAACAAGAGACGCACCACAATAAGAAGCCTGCATACCGAAACTAAAGAGTAGCACCACCACAACCAGGTTCACCACAACTGCATCTAGAGAAAACCCCAACGCAGCAACCAAGACCCAGTGCATCCAACAGTTAATTAAAAATTTAAAAATATGGGGAGAAATTGGTGATAAGGGAATAATCCTATTTCTGGATTGCAGTAGTGGTTATATACATCTAGAAATGTGATAGGGCTTCTCTGGTGGCTCAGACAATAAAGAATCTGCCTGCAATGCAGCAGACATGGGTTGGATCCCTGGGTCGGGAAGATCCCTTGGAAAAGAGAATGGCAACCCACTCCAGTATTCTTGCCTGGAGAATCCCATGGACAGAGGAGCCTGGTGGGCTACAGTCCACGGAGTCTCAAAGAGTCAGGCACAACTGAGTGACTAACAGTTCCACTTTCATCAGATCAGTTCAGTCGCTCAGTCGTGTCCGACTCTTTGAGACCCCATGAATCGCAGCACACCAGGCCTCCCTGTCCATCACCAACTCCCGGAGTTCACTCAGACTCACGTCCATCGAGTCAGTGATGCCATCCAGCCATCTCATCCTCTGTCGTCCCCTTCTCCTCCTGCCCCCAATCCCTCCCAGCATCAGAGTCTTTTCCAATGAGTCAACTCTTCGCATGAGGTGGCCAAAGTACTGGAGTTTCAGCTTCAGCATCATTCCTTCAAATGACATAGCATGGTACATACACATTGTAGCAATGTGACATTGCTGAGGTTGGTATTGTGCTGTAATTATGTAAGAAGTAACCACTGGGGGAAATGGGTGAAGAGCACACCAGACATCTATGTTCTGTCACTGCAGCTTCCTGTTATTCTCTAGTTTTTTTCAAAATAATCTTTTTTTAAGTGAGGTCATTTTGAATTAGGGTGGTCCCTAAATCCAATGCCCAGTGTCCTTCTATAAAGAGATTAGAGATGCAGCGACACACAGGGAGAAGGTCATGTGGTGATGAAAGCAAAGATTGGAATAAAGCAACTGCAAAGTAATTCACATCAAGGATCACTGAGCGTGCGTGTGTGCTCAGTCGCTTCAGCTATGCCAGACTCTTCTCAATCCTACGGTCTGAAGCCCACCAGGCTCCTCAGCACATAAGATTCTCCAGGCAAGAATACTAGAGTGGGTTGCTGTGCCCTCCTCCAGGGGATCTTCCCAATCCAGGGATCCAACCCATGTCTTCTGCATTGCAGGCAGGTTCTTTATCCCTGAGCCACCAAGAAAGCCCCCCAAGGATCATTGGAGAGCCAGAAAAGCTAGCAAAGAGGCTTGTGGTGGCTTCTGCCTCAGAGCTTCAAGCAGGAACCACTTTAATTTCAAGCTTCTGGCCTCCTGAACTGAATAAATTTGTGTCATTTCAAGTCACCAAGTTCGTGGTATCAGGTTGGCCAAAAAGTTCATTCTGGTTTGCCCGTAC
The DNA here is from genome assembly GCF_055505025.1 of Bos grunniens. Taxonomy (NCBI): domain Eukaryota; kingdom Metazoa; phylum Chordata; class Mammalia; order Artiodactyla; family Bovidae; genus Bos; species Bos grunniens. The sequence continues at coordinate 60,438,321 of NC_141175.1, read as the reverse complement.
CATCTTATGAAACTATTTAGCCACCCCAATACTTTGTTGGGCTCCCTTGGTGGCTCAATGGTAGAGAATCCACCAGCCAATGCAGGAGACACGGGTTTGGTCCCTGAGTCGGGAGGATTCCCTGGAGGAGGAAACGGCAACCCACTCCTGTATTCTTGCCTAGGAAATCCCATGGACAGAGGAGTCTGGCAGGTGACAGTCCATGGGGTCGGGCATGACTTAGTGACTGAAGAACAACAAATGCTTTGTCACAGCAGCCCAAGCAAACTAACATAATGGTGATAACAGGGATGAGAGTTCAGTTCTCAACAAACTTCCATCTGTACAGATGAATGAGTCAGCATCAGAAAATCATTAATTCTCTTATTGGTTAATAGGACAAGGAAGCTGAATCAGCCCCATGAAATGACAGCATCAGAAAAGAAAATGGTTTAGGGAAATTGAAAAAACCAGTAGTCTATAGATCTGTGGCACCTTCTATAGGCCTGGCAGCCACCTGGGCTCACCAAAGTCCAGCAACTCAAGAAAATACAAAGAGACTTACTAGGTTGGGGGACACAATGAAACAGCTAGGTCTTGGAATTGTCAGTGCTTGGACCAGGTACAGTGTAAAAAAATAAACAGACAAGGATCTGTCTTCACTTCCTCTTTCCCTTTCCTCTTTCATTGCTTATCCTCCATCGATCAGCTTTTGCTGCTGCTTCCTCCTCCTCTATCTCCCTTTTGGTCCCCCAGTTCTTGCTCTCCACCATCCATTTTTTGATTGTTTTTTTGTTACTATTTCTTGACTCACCCTCTTTTCTCTCTGTTTTATCCAAATTTTACATTTAATTATCAACCTGTTTAAGAACCTATGGGGATGTGTTAGCACCAAATCTAAGACCCATGGTTAATTCTGGAAACGTCTTTTCTTATTAAAAAAAAAAGAAAGTTAATAGAAAGTTACAGCATAGTTTTGAAGCTACTCTAATGTACTCTAATAGACATTAGAGCTGGAAAAAAAGACTCCAGGATCCATAATCCATAGCTTTGTCTTAATATAATGCAAATGTCTTATATCATACAAACCCAGAGGGGAAATGATGCATCCAAGAGTACTTGGGGTGGTGTGGTGGGTGGAACAGGTGGCTTAGGAGTGGTGGGTGGAAGTAGGGGTTTAGCCATTGGACTATCCCAATCTTATGACACTAAACATTTATTATTATTCTAAACCCACTCCCAACTACCAGGAAGTTTTGGTTCTTTTAACTGTGTCTTAGTGTATATGCAATCCATATGCTGCTTTCAAGATGTCCAATTATTTTTATTCCCAACAGGTGATGCCCAGCTCCATGCCATAGATGTGGACCTCTTTTTTCTCACGAATGATTGATATTTCATGCTTGGTAAGTCTCGAACACTGTTGAAACGCTGTCTCTGCCCAGGAAAAGACTACCAACCCAGCTGAAGGTGGGGGTATGCCAGTGTAGGGCCCCCAAGTTTTCCTTGAGAGACTTCCTTTTCTCACTTCCTTTTATTCCTTTTCTCATTTAGTAGTGATTGAATGCCTAAAATATTGCTGGCACTGTTTTAGATGCTGGAGATACAACATAGGTAAAATTCCCTGCCCTTGTGAGGATTATAGTCTAGCTGCAGAAATAAATGATAAATAAGATTAATACATAAACAATATCTTAAATAATTATATGTATTAAATACAAATTTATAGCAGAGAAAGAGGGCAGTGATTGTTAGAGTGAGGTTATAAGGTCAGATCAGTCATGAGGAATGTTGTCACTAATAAGGTAACATTTAGATTTAAAGACCTAAATGAAGTGAGGAAGTGAATCATGATAAGGGATAACCATTTTAGGCAGCGGGAAGAGCAATGGATGAAAAGTCCTAAAGTAGGTGTGTACCCAGAGTGTTGACAGCACAGAGTCACAGCGGGGAGGGGCAGGTCCTACAGGCGCCCGTTGGGTACAGGAAAATTTTTTATACTCCAAGTAAGACAAACAGTGGGTTTTGAGCAAAATAATTTCACATGACTTATACATAACCGGACCCTCCTGAGTGCTCTGATGAGAATACACTGTCAGGGGTGGGATAGGACCCATCGATAGGAGTTTACTAGAATAACCTAAGGCAAGAGGTCACACTGCTTTGAAAGCAGGACTAACAGGACATGCTGACAATGTGGGTGCAGAAAAAGACAGAGGAGACAAGGTTGCATCCAGGATTTTCTGCCTGAGGAATTGGGATAGAGTTGCTTTAATGAAATGAGGAAGCTTACAGAAGTTGCAAGTCTGGGAGAAAAGCTCAATTTGGTCCATCTAGAATTAACTTTTGCATAGAGTATGAGGTGTGAGAGTCAACATAAATATTATGTTTTCATACAGATACCCAGTTGCCCCAGCACCATTTATTTTTAAAGATTTTAATTTTCTCTGTTGGATTACTTTGGCACATTTGTTGAAAAACAGTTAACCATAAAAGTGAAAGAAAAAGCGTTAGTCATTCAGTAGTGTCCGACTCTTTGTGACCCCATGGACTATAGCCCGCCAGGCTCCTTGTCCATGGGGATTCTCCAGACACTCAATATTCTTTATGGTCCAACTCTCACATCCGTACATAACTACTGGATTAACCATAGCTTTGACTATACAGACTTTTGTCAGCAAAGTGACGTCTCTGCTTTTTAATAAGCTGTCTAGGTTTGTCATAGCTTTTTTTCCAAGGAGAGTCTTTTGATTTCATGGCTGCATTCACCATCTGCATTGATTTTGGAACCCAAGAAAATAAAATCTGTCACTGTTTCCACTTTTTCCCCATCTATTTGCCATGAAGTGATACCAAACATTACTTTTCCATCTTCATATGAATTGCCTTCCTCTCCTTTGAAGTGTCAAATCACTACCTCCAACATCCTCTTTTGTCTTTAGCTGAAGATGATATTTAAGATGACGGTTTCAGCCATTTGGGCAAGTTACTCAGTTTTTCTAGATCTCTCCCACTTATCCATGTGATTAAACTGTTTTCTCCTGTTAATGTGTCTCAGGTCAATTTAATTGTCAGACCAGCCAGAAGAATCTAAAGCAGTAGAGAAAAATGTATTCCTTCCTGACAAAGGCTTGTGAAAATCGTCTAGCAGAGAAAGAAGATCGGTGCTGTAAGAGAGAGAAGGAAAAATTGCTGAGGCATATCTAGTATGTGAGGTGGGAAAGGGGGACCACAAGTAGAGATGTTACCCTTACCTAGGAACACAGACAGCTCACCCCATAACAGAAGAGAAAGGGGTGTCCACAGGCACTGATGACATTAACCTTTCCTTGTGGACGTGCAAACTGTTACTAAGGATGTTATGTAATGTGCTTAAGATTACAGAGTTCATATGAGGTAGAACTATGTCTTAAACCATAAGCCCAAAACAGCAGTTTTTCTCATAGTTTTGCACATGGCAGGTTCTGTGTAAGTTTTCAATGTTACTGGTTTGTAACAGTACTAGTTAAGCCTCAATTAACTTCTCTAATACTAACAAAGGGCTTCCCTGGTGGCTCAGATGGTAAAGCGTCTGTTTGCAATGCAGGAACCAGAGTTCGATCCCTGAGTTGGGAAGATCCCCTGGAGAAGGAAATGGCAACCCACTCCAGTACTCTTGCCTGGAAAATTCCATGGACAGAGGAGCCTGGTAGGCTACATTCCATGGGGTTGCAAAGAGTCGATAGGACTGAGTGACTTCACTTTCACTTTTCAATACTAACAAAACAGTTGAACTTTACAGTGAATATGAATCTTTTCTATTAGTCCTTCTCAAAAAAAAAAAAAATATATATATATATATGTTTTTTTAAACTTTTTATTTTATCCTGGGCTATAGCCGATTAACAATTTTGTGATAGTTTCAAGTGGACAGCAAAGGGACTCAGCCATACATAAACATGTCTCCATTCTCCCCTAAATTTCCCTCCCATCCAGGCTGCCATGTAACATTGAGCAGAGTTCCATGTACTACACAGTAGGGCCTTGTTGGTTACCCATTTTAAATATAGTGGAATGTACATGGCCATCCCGAATTCCCCGTCTCTTCCTTCCTGGCAACCATAAGGTCGCTCTCTAAGTTGGTGAGTCTGTTTCTGTTTGCAAGTAAGTTTATCTGGAAAAAACACAAATTTTTATTTCATTAAAGGCTCAAAGAACAACCTCCAACCTATGACGTAGTAACAAAATATTGATGGTCAAGGTAGGAAACAAAAATTACACAGAGAAGACCTTCTGCAATACTGTTGGTGGCTCAACACATACCAAGTTGTAACAGATTTGTACACTATGATACAGTAATGGATAGTAATGTCTCAACACTGGCAGAGATCATGTCACTGAATCCACCAACAACCCATTTGTAGTTTGTATTATAAGCAAACTAAGACTTAGAGTACATACTACATCCAAGGTCATTTCCTAAGTCAGGAAATACTAAAATCAGTTTTCAAACTCAGGCAGCCTGATCAAGAGCCAAATTCTAAAATGCAGTCCCTTGATAACTACTATTCATGGTTGCAATTTTCAGGATCGAAGAATCACCGAACTTTGAATGAGAGGAGCTGGAAATTGAATATCTCATTAACAGATTTAGAGACTAAAAAGTATGGCATGACATGGTCACTGGGAGACAGAATCAAGATTTGAAGTCAGTGTTCTTTCTACCTGTTTTGTTTTTACCAGATGCAGCAATGAACTAATTAAAGACTTCTCAAGGGAGGAATTCATGACCTTCAGCAAAAATGGAGGGTCATCCAAGCCCAAGACAACTAGGAGTATTGGTCTAGTTTGGAAAGATAACTCATTAACCAAAGGTCCCTTTTTGGATCCCCAGTGTTTTCCACCATCACAGCACTCAGGCCCCAACCATGCCCAAACCACCCCAACCCCAGACTGGTTATTACTGAGTTTCATGGTGACTGGCCTAAGACCAAAAAAGTAATGAAATCGTAACAAGGGAGAACCCCAAGGACCAAGATAGCAACTGTCATAGCAACGGTCACAGTGCTTTGGTCAAGGAGATCTTTTGGGGAACTGAAAACAGAACCTTGAGCACATCTGCTGGTTTCACTCCCATCCTCCTTCAACAGCCTGTGTGGTTCACACACTCCACACCCTTGCACTAGTTTCCATGGCCCCCTGCACCTGGGACCCCCACAGCACCCGACCAAGTCTGTGTCCAGCACTAGGATGGAAGCAGCATGGACCCTACCCTTGTTTAATACCATCCTGCCTAACCCCACTGCCCCATCTCCAGTCCTAGAGGCTTGAAAACCTCAGCCCAGAAAGGTCAGCATCCTCTAAGTGGCTTGATGTGGTAACAGAACGCATATACACTGTATGTGAGAAGGAAGCTGTGAGCAGTCAGGTTCCTCATGAGGCCCCTGAAGAAGTGTCTGAGAGAAACAAGAAACAATTCAGTGGAATCTAAAAAGAAATGATACGAACAAAATTACTTGCAAAACAGGAAGAGACTCAACAGACTTAGAGAATGAATTTATGGTTGCCAGGGGTGAAGGGATATTTAGGAGTTTGGGATGGTCATGTACACACTGCTATATTTAAAATGGATAACCAACATGGTCCTACAGTATAACACAAGGAACTCTGCTCAATGTTATGTGGTGGCCTGGATGGGAAGGAGTTTAGGAGAGAATGGAGACACATGTATATTTATGGCTGAGCCCCTTTGCTGTCCACCTGAAACTATCACAGTATTGTTAATTGGCTATATCCCAATACAAAATAGGAGAAGGCAATGGCAACCCACTCCAGTACTCTTGCGTGGAAAATCCCATGGGCTGAGGAGCCTGGTAGGCTGTAGTCCATGGGGTCACGAAGAGTCAGACACGACTGAGCGACTTCACTTTCACTTTCAATACAAAATAAAAAGGTTAAATTTTAAAAAAATTTTTAAAGAAACCATTCATGTTGAATAGTTTGAGCATCTCAGGGATAGGAGGCTGGGAACACAGGGATGATTCACAGAAACATTTCAGATCACATTTCAGTAAATTTCCCAGCTCCCAGGACAGAAGCAGTCTCCTCTACTTTCCCCCCTTCCATCTATGCATGTAGCCATGTACACATCCATTCAGCCATGTGTTGGTCCTCACTCAAGTCACAGGGTTAATTGTTTGCACTTCTACACCAAGCAACCCTAACTAATATAGGTAATATCCATTTGTATGGATGCCCACACTCCTTCATTCCACAGATTTTCTTATTAGCATCTTCAGTACCTGGCTCTGTGCTATGTTCTGCAGAAACATGGTGAACAAGATAGAGCTCTCAACCTCAAGGAGCTCCCAACCTAGTGTGGAAACAAGCTAGCAGAAATCCCACCAGAGCAGTGGCATGTCTAAGGGCCCTGTGGAACCACACAGGATGGGCCCATAACACACGTTGGAGGTCAGAAAACCTCCATACAAGGAAAGATACATACCTTCATCCTCCTGCCCAAAGAGTAGCCAACCTGGGATTTACCTGACCCCAGGTAAACACCCCAGGGTGTTCTCTGGCTTCTCTGGTGGCTCGGTGGTAAAGAATCTGCCTGTCAATGTGGGAGAGGTGGGTTTGATTCTGGGTGGAGAAAAATCCCCTGGAGAAGGAAATGGCAACCCACTCCAGTATTCTTGCCTGGGAAATCCCATGGACAGAGGAGCCTGCCAGGCCACAGTCCATGGGGATAGCAAGAGTCAGACACAACGTAGTGACTAAACACAACAACAAAAGGGTGTTCTCATGAATCACTCCAGTGCTCCAACCCTTTGAGTGGGAAGCCATGGGCTAAGGCACTGTGACATGGGGATCCATCAATTGGAAACCCATTTACCCTGTCTAGGTCTTAGGTTCTTTGTCTATAATAAAGCAATAGAAATAAAACCTCTGTCTCAGTATTACTATGAACATTAAATGAAATATTGTGTGTAATTCACTTAGGATAGGGCATGTCACAGAGAATGTGGACAATCCACAATCTTTTCTGATTTTTAATGTTTCATAGGTTCTTGGTTTCCATGGCTGAGCTCAGTGAATATTCTCCCTGCAGTGATTCCACAAGGAAGCTTTTTAATTTTGTGTGAAATCTTCATTTCTTCCAGTTTGCAATAATACACCACAGTCCTTCTGTTCCTCTTCACCTAGTTGATATGTAAAGGCAAGAAAATTCTCTCAACCTTCTGAAAAATGGAAATACTGAGACACAAAGTAGAACCATTTATTGATACAATATCTCGCCCACAGGCCTAAGGATCAACTTCAGTTCAGTGTATTTCCTCCTCCAGGGCATCCTGCCTGACACTGTTATGGAACATAAAATGTTGCAAGATTGGCAAACAGTCCTTGAAATTACTGGACAGTAGCTATTTGAGGAATTATGCTCTGAGCCTTAATTTCATTCCTTTTCTAATCATAATCCTATAGGTTTGGGATTGTATCTGCACTCAATGACCTGAAGAATGGTAGCCTTGCTGTATAGCACAAGGAACTCTGCTCAATGTTGTGTGGCAGCCTGGACGGGAGGGAATTTGGGAGAGAATGGATACTTGTATACATATGGCTGAGGCCCTTCTCTGTTCACCTGAAACTATCACCGCATTGTTAATCGGCTATCAGATCAGATCAGATCAGATCAGTCGCTCAGTTATGTCCGACTCTTTTCGACCCCATGAATCACAGCACGCCAGGCCTCCCTGTCCATCACCAACTCCTGGAGTTCACTCAGACTCACGTCCTTCAAGTCAGTGATGCCATCCAGCCATCTCATCCTCTGTCGTCCCCTTCTCCTCTTGCCCCCAATCCCTCCCAGCATCAGAATCTTTTCCAATGAGTCAACTCTTTGCATGAGGTGGCCAAAGTACTGGAGTTTCAGCTTCAGCATCATTCCTTCCAAAGAAATTCCAAGGCTGATCTCCTTCAGAATGGACTGGTTGGATCTCCTTGCAGTCCAAGGGACTCTCAAGAGTCTTCTCCAACACCACACTTCAAAAGCATCAATTCTTCGGCACTCAGCCTTCTTCACAGTCCAACTCTCACATCCATACATGACCACATACCCCAATACAAAATAAAAATATTTTAAGTGTTGTAGGATTAGGTGGAAGGTGCATTTCCCAAAAGACTAAAATTTCGTACTGGAAAAATAAAAAAAAGAAACGAGCTCTCCAAACATCAGCACATGGTTTCAAGTGGTCCAACCATTCAGCTCTCTTCTCACCAGAAGTATGGTGAACTAAAAGTGTGTTTATATCATTGTGGAAAGGAGGCTCTGGAGTCTAAGACATCACAGACTCTTCTTGGACGACCTGCCAGCCGAGACCTGGCTTCTCACCTGGGTTCACATGGGCACAGGTGACGGCTCATTTACTGAAGTCCTCTAAAAACCCGATCTGGGTTTTTTGCCCTTCCCTATTGGAAAGAGACACATAACAAGGAAAAAATGAGCACCACAGATAGAGAGGAATGAGAAAATAAATAGATAAATAACTTGGGGAGTCAGAATATATTCAACTCATTCTCTTACAACTTCTGCCCCTACACCTATTCCTGGATTCTTTCATTCTATAGACATTTACGAGCACTTGGGTCTGTGTCCTGGGGGCTGGTGGGTAGGTGAGGGAAGATGCACAGTAAAGAGGAAGACACAGATGTCCCTAACTTCACAAGGCTGCAGATGACCTACAAACACTCACCTTGGGACCTTTAAGATCCTCAGCCACCACAGAAGCTTGAATGTGTTCCCTGGACCTGAATAAAATAAGGACCTTTCCCTACTCCCATTCATGTCTCTGTACTTGCCACAGACTCAAAGATCCACATATGAGCTTCCCACATATGTTTTCTTTCACTGCCCACCAAAGACAATGATCCAGAAGTGAGGAAATTCTGGATTGAGGATCACCAATCTAAATGGATAATCTATCCTAGACGTCTACATTCTGGGGGAGCTGCTTAAATTCTCTTCTTCTGTTTTAACAAATAGAAAATATTTTGTGTGTGGGTACACAGTGTTTTGGAGAAGGCAATGGCACCCCACTCCAATACTGTTGCCTGGAGAATCCCATGGATGGAAGAGCCTGGTGAGCTGCAGTCCATGGGCTCGCTAAGAGTTGGACACGACTGAGTGACTTCACTTTCACTTTCCACTTTCATGCATTGGAGAAGGAAATGGCAGCCCACTCCAGTGTTCTTGCCTGGAGAATCCCATGGACGGAGAAGCCTGGTGGGCTGCAGTCCATGGGGTCGCACAGAGTCGGACACGACTGAAGCGACTTAGCAGCAGCAGCAGCACACAGTGTTTTATTTAACAAATTAATGTTTGTAATTTAATTCCACAGTGTATTGAATTAAAGAACATTTGGAAAAAGATTAGAGGGAAAAGGGGACTTCCCTACTAGTCCAGTGGCTAAAACAGGGGGCTTCCAGGCAGGGGGCCCAGTTGGATCCCTGGTCACCAAACTAGATCCCACATGCTGAAACTAAGAGTTTTCGAGCTGCAACTGAAGATCCTCCATCCTGCAAAGAAGATCAAAGATCCCATGTAAAGCAACTAAACCCTGGTGCAGTCAAATAAATAAATATTTTTTAAAAAATTAGAGGGAAAAGGAAAAATAAAGAGAGCTGTGAAAGAAAGTGTTAGTTGCTCAGCTGTGTCCGATGCTTTGAGATCCCATGGACTATAGCCTGCCACGCTCCTCTGTCCAGGGAATTCTCCAGGCAAGAATACTGGAGTGGGTTGCCATTCCCTTCTCCAGGGGAATCTTCCTGACCCAGGTATCAAACCCAGGTCTCCTGCATCACAGGTAGATTCCTTACCATCCGAGCCACCAGGGAAGCCCAAAGAGAGCTGGAAGAAAGGCAAAAGATAATAGAAATTGGAATAAAAAAGAGAAAGACAAAAAGAAACAGAGAAACTGGGTAGCTCTCAAGAGAGTTCTCATTAGGTCTTTCCCCTGAGAGCCCAGGCCACAGGCTTCTGAGAACTTCTTTGTTGAGGTGGTGATCAGCTTGTCTGCCATGCACTGTATCATCTAGGGTTCCGCTGCTAGATGATAACCTAGCAATTAAATACTCTAGTAATGGTGATCTAGGAAAGAGTCTCCACTGACTTTATTGACCAGAGCAGCCACCCTAAGATAGAAAGATTTCCTCAGATTTCAGCAGTTGTGAAGAGAGCCCCAAGCCCAAGGGCTGGTTAGGTCTGAGGCCTCCTGCTCTTCTCCTTGAGAGCTTGTCTTCTCCTCCCCTCCCCCTGCCCACTCTTTGAGGATTGAAAAAGCTTGAAGACACATAACAAGGAAAAATAAACATCACAGAACATTTTAAGAAAATAAATAGAAAAGTAACTTGGGGACTCAGAACAACTCATTCTGTTACAACTTCTGACCCAACACCTATTCTTGGATTCTTCTCCCAAACTGACTAAAAATCCAAAGTTCTTGAAACAGGAGACAGTAATCAGAGAGATGAAAATGACATAGTGCAACACACACGCAGACCCACAGACTGGTATCTGACAAGAGCATCTCCACCCTCAATCTCAACATGGCTTTCAATTGTGCATTCTGCTCAGAAATACAGTAACACCTGATTTTTACATAAGAAAAACGAATGCATGTCTTCCAGTTACTGTATTCTGTAGTCAGAGTTAACAAATGAAATCAAACAAATTGTGTTTTCATAGGACTATCTGATATGACAATTTCAAATATACTTTTAACCTGTGTTGTCAGATTCACGACACACTCCGAAATAATGAAGCACAAGTGATTTGTGCAATGACACAATATCAAACTTGTTCACTTCATAATTTATTAGCTATTTATCTGCAGGTATGTCTGAAAATCAATGAAAACTTGGTTCTATTTTCAGCTGACCTCCAGAGATCCCATCTCCTCTAAAAGATCATCTCTGAAAAATGAGAAACTCTGCTGATTTCACCCAATCTACTCTCTTGATTCCCTGCATCACTGTGTTCAGTACATACCATCCATCATTCATGTATTTGATTTGTGTGAGACCCAAAGATTTCTGTCTTTATTTCCCATCAAAATATAAGCTCCTAAAAGGCAGGGAATTCTGTCCATTATAAAGAAACTGATAGTGTTTTTCTTGAAAACTATGCAACAAAACAATATTTGAAGATCACAATAGTAGTTTGAGAACCAACTGAAAGTCATTCTTTATTCTCATACTTTGGTTGATGATCCATCTACCATGTATTAAGACCTCGAACTAGAATTTTTGCACCTTCATCTTTATGCAGTTGTATACTTGTTTTAGTGCCTCATATGAGGCACAGTGCCTTGGTTGAAAAGCATTTGTTAAATAAACAAATGAGTAAATGAATATGAATTATTTATGGTTGATACATGTTTGTGTAACTATTATAGGGGTTGTTTTTCTGTGTGTGTGATTGTGCTTATTTGTTATTTGGATAGACAAACTCATAGAGTGTGACATTATTACCCCAGTTTACAGATGAAGAAATAGAACAGGAAAGACTGAGAAACTTGCCCAAGTGGAAAAGCCGTCTCTCAGATACCTGCCCTCTGATTTCAAACCTCCTTTTGTTCAACACAACCAACTGCTTGAAACACCATTGGATCTGACCATCCAGATCTTCCTGAAGAGTCCCATTGCATTTGGAATCCACCTTCCAAAAGTGACCTTCAGGGACTGGTCTTCTTGCTTTGCTGTCCATGTGTGGTGTACCTGCTCTATGCTGCCTTCAGTCACAATGAATTGTGTCTTCAGTCACAGCTAATAAATTATGAAGTTCTGATTTCATGTAAGGATGGGAGATTGCACCTTCTGGAGCCAGCCACCTAGAAATTAAGCATCATTTCTCACAATCCCAAATATTCTAGTTCAAATCCACCAACATCACCCCCGCCCACCACCTTGCCACTCTCTCTACTCTGTGCGCACACATGATGGGCATTTCCTCTTTGAGTGGAAAGCAAGTACACTTTTGGGTAGAATGGTTTGACCAGAGGTAAGAAGTCATTGAGTTGACAGGAAAGAACTTATTTGCACTAAATGACTAAGAATCACTGCTCTTTCACAACTGGAAAGGATTGCTTATGTTTCTCACCAGACAGATTTATCAAACAACCTCAGTTATAAGAAGAAGTTTTCAAAATAAATTGTGTGTATAAAGTTATTTCCAACACTTACTCCAAAAAGAAATATTAAAGTTATAAAAATTCCAGTATTTATTTAAAATTTTAATAACATTCTATTCTTGAGTTAAGAATGTTTTATAGACATGAGAAAAACTCTAACATAAAGGATAGACTCACCAGGAAGAATGTCATTTGACAATGGCCCTGAGACGTCAACTCACTGTGAAGAGATATAAGGACATGGAAGTCACAAGTTCTACCCTCAAGAAGTCTGTGTAAAAAATAAAACATAACCCTCATCCCCTAAAATGGGTAAAAACAAGGGCAATTAGAACAGTGCCAAATTGAACACTATCACCCCAAGAAGAACCAGGTAAAAGTATCAGAGTGATTGGGATTTGGTTTGAGTTAATCATGAAGTTTGGATAAGAGAGTTAAAGGTGAATTCACAGAACATTAGGACTGAGGAAAAGTGGCCAGAAAAATCAGTCAGATAAAAAAAGGAGAGACTAAGCCCTCAAAAGTTTGACTGACTGACTTTGTAGTTGACTAAGTAATTAACTAGTTAACTGCAAAATGTTGAAAGCACCGAAGGATTGATGCTTTCGAATTGTGGTGCTGGAGAAGGCCCTTGAGAGACCCTTGGATTGCAAGGAGATCAAACCAGTAAATCCTGAAGGAAATCAACCCTGAATATTCACTGGAAGGATGATGCTGAAGCTGAAGCTCCAATACTTTGACCACCTGATTCAAAGAGCCAACTCACTGGAAAATACTGATGCTGGGAAAGATTGAGGGCAAGAGGAGAAGGCGGCAGCAGAGGGTGAGATGGTTAGACAGCATCACCAACTCAATGGACATGAATCTGAGCAAACTCTGAGGGATAATGGAGGACAAAGGAGCCTGGAGTGCTTCAGTCAATGGGGTCATAAAAAGTCAGACATGTGTACACCTATGGCTGAGTCATATTGTCATTTGACAGAAAAACAACAAAATTCTGTAAAGCAATTATCCTTCAATTAAAAAATAGATTAATTTTTATAAAGTCAGACACAACTTAGTGACAGAACAACAGTAACAAAGCTTAACTTCCAATGATTTAGTAGTTGACGTTGAGCCAACATTAGAAGTCAGTTTTGAGGCTCTCTGTCCATTTCTCCTTCCTCTACATTTTCAAGCAGACTTAGCCAAGGAGGCTTTGAAAGGTTGGCGCATAGAGTGAGTGGAAAAGGACCCCAGGCTTCCCTGAGGTGGCAGGAAAGACTAGAGGGCAACCTGGGCCAGGCTGCTTTGTTAACTTCTGATCTAAAGGGAATGACTGATCCTCCGAGTCACTGGCTTAAATACCCACGTGTTTTCTTGATTGGTTAGATGAGACTAGCTTTCAATAGATGGGCTTGCATAGAGTTGAATCAGTTTGACTGAGGGTCCCTGTTGTGCTGCATTTTCTCAGAATCTTTCCCTTAATAAGAACCCACCTAATCAAACTGTGGAAGAACCAGTCCTAAGTATTCATGACTTGACCTATAAGGCAAATCATTGCATGGAATCAATGTGTCCCTGAAAGGTTAATATATTTTTAAGGGACATTTATGGAGAATTCTTTGAAAATGAAGGGTCCATCTACCAAAATAAAACATAAGTTTGCCAAGTTGACTATGGGTATATTTTTTAATCTTAAAGGGATATGAGCCTCTATTGGGGTTGACTGATTCTTAGTGGAACCAGACATTTTCTACAGAAGTAGCAAAACAAATTCATAAAGCTCAAACTCAGAGTTTCTAGGGCTTCTTCCTTCCTTTGGATTCAATAACAGGTTGCAGACGGAAGAGCCACAGAAATGTAAATGGAAGAGGGCTTCTCAACCTACTGGATTCGTATTTTTTTTCTCTTAAAAAAAAAAAATTGAGTCAGTCAAGACAGATCACAGTGAATTGAACATCAGAGAGGAAGTCTTAGCCCAGAGAAGGGTGGAACCTTCACTCATGGACTGGTACGATATTCAATCCCAGCCATTATCCAGTATGAAATTATCTAAAATGTTTGGTCTATGTCAATTTTTATAAGTGAAACCCTACTAAAGAGCATGTTTATGAAATTTTATCATTTCCATAACCCTAATACATCTATTATTTTCATTTCTCATGTCATATTACTTTCTAATATTTATCTGTGTATTTCATTCATACTGATAGGAGTAAGTCACACTATTACCATAATTTTGTGTACAACTTCTTTCATTTACTTTTATTTCCCAGCACTTCTGTTTTTTTCTCCTTTTTAAATCTTTTAAACTATAAAAGCATGATAACACATTTACAGAAGACTTGGAAAATACAGAAAAATGTTACATATAGTTCTACTATATATTACAGTTATTTTTAAGGAGATAAATTAAGATTTTTAGTTGGAGCTTCAAGATCAAACTCTCAAAAATTAATAGAATGAACATACAGCAGAGTAGAAGGATATAGTAGACCTGAAAAGCACCATGAACCAATTCAACATAATTAAGATTTGTACAATTTTCACACAACAATAAGATACAAATTCTATTCAAGTTCCCATAGACTATAAACTAGGAGACACTGGAACATATCCAGGGACATAAAACAAGGTACAAAAATTTCATGATCTAAATGTATTGAAATCGACGCAGAGTCAGTTCTCTAATCACCGTGGAATTACGTTAGAAATCATTATCAAAAGATATTTGAAAATAACCCGTACATTTTCAAGCCAGCACTTCTGTTTTTGACTTAGATGTTATCTTGATCATTTTGACAGATACACATCATTCTCTCCTATTGATAGTGTGTAATTTTACTTAGTCGTTTCTTTATTGTTGGCCTTGACTTTTAGGGTGGTCAGCTATGCTGGCACACCACTCTTCTTGAAAATCTGACTCAAAGACCATCACTGTGAGAATCTGTCTGCTCTGGTTGGGGTATTTTGTCTCCAGAACAACAACCGGTCGTGTCCTGACTTCAGCTGTTCTCTAATTGTTTCATATATGTTTGTTTTGTTTCATTAAAATATTGTTAGCTTAAAAAAATATTGCTAGCTTCTCAAGATCATGGGGCCAATTTTTTAGCCTCAAGGTTAATCAATAGCTAGCACTCATGAGCAGAAAAAATGTAAGTTATTATTTGACCCTAAGTGAACATTTTCAGAATGCCTAAAATGTGTCAAACATTTGCTAAGTAGGGCTACATCCTTTTTCGCATGTGTTTACCACAACAATCCCATAAAGGAGGTACTACTATTCCTAAATTACAAAAAAAAAAAGAAAAAGAAAAAAGGAGAATAAGACTCAAAGATTGATTTGACTTAGTCGCTCATGGACTGCAGCCCATCAGGCTTCTCTGTCCATGGGGATTCTTCAGGCAAGATTACTGGAGTGGGTAGCCATTTCCTTCTCCAAGGGATCTTCCCAACCCAGGGATTGAACCCAAGTCTCCCTCACTGCAGGCAGATTCTTTACTGACTGGGCCACCAAGGAAACCACCCCCCAACAAAGAAGAATAAGACTCAAAGATTGATTTGACCATCAGAAAAAATGCCATAGCCATTTTATAAATATCCATTTCTTTTTTATAAACTTTTTATTTTGCATTGGAGTATAGCCTATTAACAATGTTTTCAGAGTTTCAGGTGGATAACAAAGGGACTCAGCCATGCATATATTAAGACATGTATCCATTTTCCCCCATATTCGCCTCCCATCCAGGCTGCCACATAATATTGAGCAGAGTTCCACGTGTTCTACGGTAGGTCCTTGTTGGTTTTCCATTTTAAATATAACAGTATGTACACGTCTAACCCAAACTCTCTAACTATCCTTTCCCCTCAACTTTCCCCGGGATAATCATTAGTTCATTCTCTAAATCTATGAGGCTGTTTCTGTTTTGTAAGTATGTTCATTGGTATCATTTCTTTCTAGATTTCACATATAAGGGATGTCGTATGATATATAAATATCAATTTCTTAAAGTCTAATTTCTTAAGATTTACAACTTTTGAGAGGAATCTTTAACTCTTAAGTCAGAAAGGAAGAACCACTGTCATGGAAATAACCCTCCCTGATGAAATTAAATCATCCATTGTTTTCTGTGAGCCCATACATACACATGGAGATTTCTTCAAGGTTTTAAATGATGCTTGACCCTTGCTTTCCAGAGGGTTGCTGATACAGAGCAAAAGGGAAGTCAAAATAATGAGATAACCTACTCTAACCACCAAGACTCATTTGCAGGCCCAGCTACTCCTGCTAGAATAATATTGCTGAGAAAATGAAACAAAATAAAGACTGTGAATTCTAAGATCTGAGCCCTCATCAGAAACACAGGCACAGAATATCAAAGCTTGAAAGGAATCCTCAAGGTTACCATGAATAAGCCCTTGTATTTAACAAGTGAAGATAGTAGAAATGCCCACTGATAAATGAAAGGTCTCAGAGAAGTTGAAAACAGCACAATGGAAAACAGATCATCATCATTTCATTAATCTGAGCAACAGGTGAAGCAGCAAGGGGGTTTCCATAGCGCCACGTCAACATGGAACAAAGACTTTTTATTTTAAGAGCCCAGCCCTGCACCTGTGCTATCCAGCTGGGCTTGGTAAAAGAAGAAATGAAAACAGGCTCTTCTCACTATTGCGCTGGAGTGAGGGTCCACTCACAGGTTGCTTAAGCCACAATGGAGGAGCAAAATGCTGCTGATGTGTACCCCATGAGTGGGACCTTTCCTCCTAAGATTCCCAATTTCAGTTACTACAAAGTTTGTCCTCTTAGTACCAAGGAAAAAGTAAGAAAAAGAGAAGTGAAGTGTTAGTTGCTTAATCATGTCTGACTCTTTGCGATCCCATGGACTGTAGCCCACCAGGCTCCTCTGTCCACAGAGTTCTCCAGGAAAGAATGCTGGAGTGGGTTGCCAGCTGATCTTCCTGATCCAGGGATCAAACCTAGGTCTCCCTCATTGCAGGCAGTTTCTTTACCATCTGAGTCACAGAGAAGCCAAGGAAAAGTCAAAGAAAGGGATTGTTTAATACCCTGGCTCATGCCGAGTACCCTTCTCCCACTCCCATGAGTGGATTAAGCAGGAGGAATAGGAAACAACAGAAGGTCTGGTCCAGCCCAGCCATAGGTCAGAGGCAGAGAAATTAAGAACCCACTCATGTCCAGAAAAAGGAAATCATTCAATCTTGGAACAAATTGTCAAGAAAAGCAAAAAAAAAAAAATTTAATCATAGTTTCCTCAGTATAATAATAAAAGTACAATGAAAAGATGATGGACTTCAGAGCAGGCAGACCTGACTTTGAATCCAACTCTGCTATAACTTGGGTGACTGGCTTTGAGCAAGTAAGTGACACTTTCAAAAGCTCAGTTTCTTAGTCTGTAATTTTAAGATATTAACAGACCACCTCTTTAAGGTTACTGTAAGAACAGAGACACCACGAAAGAACCAAGTCCAGGGCCTAGGTTAAAAGAAAGTACCCTTGTTCTTTTTATCAACCTACACACAGGCGTTGCTTTACTATTTGCAAGTTTAGACAAAATACTTCCTGGAGTTTCTTCACTTTGGAACAGGAGCTATCAATCCCATCTTCAGAGCTCCACTAACAATAAAGCAGGATACACTCTACCATTCTCCTCCTCCTCCTCCCAAGAACCCAACACTCAAACTCAAAGGATTCTGTGAATCTCAGTTTAAATCCTGTCATTAGACCTCCTGGTTCTATCAAAACCTGATGACTTAATATCTGTTGTGTGCCATTATCAAAATCCACAAACCCCATTTCTTTCACAGAAGTCGAAATTAAAACATCCAGTGCAGGGCTAATGAAATTGCCAAAATTTGTTAAGAAACCTCAGAAAATTCCCTTTTTGCTGCCTTACCTAACGGATGTGTTATTCTAGTTAAAATAAATTAAATAGATTTTAAAAGATCACGACTGAAATTAAATAAAACCAGGAAGGAAAGGAAATCAGTAGATCTGGTTTCCTTTCTCTAGTAATTTTATTTCTTTGATAAAGCAAATGTCACTTCAGAATCTCACAAAAGATTACCGTAGTACTATAAAGGGGCAAAATGTTGGCCAATTAAGAAACTATTTCATAAAATAGCAAATAAATTTGATTTTATGTATTCATACTTCTGAGTGTACAAGAGTTTTGTAAACTATAAAGGGCTTCACCATTGTAAGGGGTTCCTGTGATTTCTGAACTAGGGCATTTTTCTTTTTGTCTACTCTCCTTCTGTGACTCTGATGATTAGCTAAGATTAATAGCAAACCTAGTATAGTGGTTAGTTACTCAATCATGTCTGACTTTTTGTGACCCCATGGACTCTGCACTCTAGGCTCCTCTATCCATGGAATTCTCCAGACAAGAATACTGGAGTGGGTAGCCATTCCTTTCTCCAGGGGATTTTCCCGACTCAGGGATCAAATTCTGATCTCCTGCATTGGCAGGCAGATTCTTTACCATCTGAGCCACCAGAGAAGCCCAATCAAACGTACAATTTGTTCTTTTACATGTTTTCACACATGTAAAAATGCATGTGCCTACAAGCAAGGCCGGAAAAGAAAACATGGACAAAACATTAAGCTGTTCTATTAAAGTGAAAATTTATGAACTTTCTTCCAAGTTTTTGTTATCAGAGTATAATTTTCCAATAAGTAATATTTAGGACAGGGAAAACATTGCTAAGATTGCACAGTGGAAGTCAGAAATAAACCATTGTTTTATTTTCCAATTTGGATAGATCAAAGGGCTTCCCAGGTGGCTCAGTGGTAAAGAATCCACCTGCCACTGTCGGAGACACAGAAGATATGGGTTCAATCCCTGGGTCTGGAAGATCCCCTGAAGAAGGAAATGGTAACCCACTTCAGTATTCTGGCCTGGAGAATTCCTAGGACAGAGAAGCCTGGCGGGCTATCATCCATCGGGTCACAAAGAGTTGGACACGACTGACCGACTGAGAGAGCACACACACACACACACACACACAATCCCTCTTGGGCACAGCTCTGTGCGAGGCCCTGGGCAGATCATTCTCCAGCCATGGAGACCCTGCCTAGAGTAAATAAAGCACCATTATTTAACCTGACAAACATGGGAGCTTATTGTTTCCTAACAGTTTGAACTAAGTGGTTTGAAAGGTTAAATTCTACCAGTTACAGAAATACTTTTCAGAATCCAAAATTATCCTTTATTATCAAGTGACACATGAACAATAAAAATAAGTTCAGCCATTCTGTATTGAAAACTGAAAATACTTTACATTTAGACAATTGTCTAAAATAAATTGACATTGCATGTCGAGGGACAGATACACGCTTTAGTCAATTAAGTAACTTCTCCCTAACTTCTCACATTCATTTGCCTAGTTCCACTCTGGAAAGTACTTTAAAAGGCAAAAATAGGTTAATGAAAAACACTGAAAGGCATTGAATATTTTACTGAGAATGTTTCTATTTAATTGTTGGAAAAGTAATCCATGAACTTGATAAAACGTTCATACAGTACAGAAGAAAACAATGTTTTAGCTCTAAAGTACATTTTTAATAAAAGTGGACTGAAACCAAAACCTGAAGTGTTAGAAAAGTCATAACAAGAAGCGAGACTTAGAGTTACACACTGTATAAGCTCTCCCTATGCTGCTGCTAAGTCGCTTCAGTCGTGTCTGACTCTCTGCGATCCTATAGACAGCAGCCCACCAGGCACCCCCGTCCCTGGGATTCTCCAGGCAAGAACACTGGAGTGGGTTGCCATTTCCTTCTCCAATGCATGAAAGTGAAAAGTCAAAGTGAAGTCGCTCAGCCGTGTCCGACTCTTAGCGACCCCATGGACTGCAGCCCACCAGGCTCCTCCGTCTGTGGGATTTTCCAGGCAAGAGTACTGGAGTGGGGTGCCATTGCCTTCTCCAAAACTCTCCCTATAGAGCAAAGTAATACTTCTACTTCCAAACCAAAACTTTTGAAATTCTTTTAGAATTGTCCTTAATATAAAAATTCAAGTTATCAAAGTGTTAATCATTTAATTACAGAAAAGTATTCTAAAAATAAGTTCTAGAATTCAGTCTCTTATTTGAATAAATATTTGGGGTCATTTATTCATTGCTGTCCAGATGGCTGGACATCATCACTGATGCAATGAACATGAACTTGGGCAAACTCCAGGAGATGGTGACGGACACGGAGGCCTGGCGTTCTGTAGTCCATGAGGTTGCAAAGGGTCAGACACGACTGGGTGACTAAATAACAATAGCAATTCATTGCCATTATTTATATCTGATATACATGAATGAGATGATCCACTGAGGTTCCTATAGAAAGGGGCATGCAGAAAATATATTTTATCCCATTAAATGAAGTTATAATTAATGAGAGGGGAGGAATAAATTAGGAATTTGGGATTAACAAATATTATACATTACTATATATAAAACAAGCAAGGACCAACTGTATAACACAGGGAACTAGATTCAATATTTTGTAATACCTTCTAATGGAAAAAATCTGAAAAAGAATATATATATGTAAATGTCTATAACTGAACTAGTGTGCTATTCACCTGAAACATTGTAAATCAACTACACTTCAAATTTTAAAAAGAAAAAAATATAGAAACAAAGAAAAAATTATAATTAACAAGTACTTGCCATAATTGAAAACAAAAGTCAATGAGATTACTTAGAGAAAGAAGTCCTCCTTTCTCCTCAAAACTTTTAAACTTAAATGTAAAGCTACTTATAGCCACATCTCACATAATAACCATCAATTTTAGGACGATGAATTCATTGTGGTGAATTTTACTCTATGTGAATTATATCTCAATAAAAAATAAGAATGCATTAAATAAAACCCAAGAAATTGTACTTGAGGGAAAGAAGCTGATTTAAGCCATCAGCCCAAAGGACCCAGCTCTCAGGTCTGCAAAGTACCTCCAGAATTTCCCATGTTGAAGGGTATTTGGGGGAGAATGGATACATGTATACGTATGGCTGAGTCCCTTCACTGTTCACACGAAACTATCACAACATTGTTAATTGACTGTACCCCAATACAAAATAAAAAGTTAAAAAAATTTCCAGATCCACATTTACAAGTGTTAGCAGCCTTGGTTCATGCTTATTCAGAGACTTAACTTTTCATGCTTAAAATAGTCTACTTTGATGAAACTATGCTTATTTTCTCCAATTAAAATTACATCTATCTATAAGGGAAAAGA
Organism: Bos grunniens; assembly: GCF_055505025.1. Classification (NCBI taxonomy): domain Eukaryota; kingdom Metazoa; phylum Chordata; class Mammalia; order Artiodactyla; family Bovidae; genus Bos; species Bos grunniens. Next base: position 60,416,942 of record NC_141175.1, on the reverse strand, counting down.
ATTTGAAAAATAATATATATACATACATATATATATATATATATACACTTGCTGTACATCTGAAACTAACATACTATAAATCAACTTAAAACTTAATTTTAGTTGAAAATTTATTTTCAATTAAAATAAAACTAAAAAAAACAAAATTGCATCTACCACCTCAACCCCTCGCAACTGTATTTTGCTTACACAATCTCTTTATTTCCTCTTCACTAAAGCAATCTTTTCCTTCCTCGTTTCCCAAATCAGAAAAGCATAAAGTTGAAAAGCATTCTATGCTCAGTGAGGGAAAGGAAACCACAGAAATGAAAGCACACTCTCTCAGCTGAGGAGTAAGTTGGAAAAGTAAGTAAATTGGAAAAGACCAACTACCTGGAATGATATGAAATTATGTTTCCACCTCCCTGGGCTTCCTCTGGATTCTCCAAACCCACCCAGCCACCCCTCCACCCCTCCACACATACACACACTCAGCCTGGGTGAGAGCCAGGGCCCAGCTCTTACCCCAGAGTTTCTGCACAGGCAGCAGATTGGCAGCACTCACTGTGGGAGCCCTAGTGGCAGCCCAGTGAGGCTCCTGCAGGGGCTGCAGGTGCCTTCTGTATCAGAGATCTGCTACATTTTACAGTGTTCACTATTCAGAGTTTGACTCTTTATCCCCCAGTCAAGCTTCCCCACTCCCTAACCCTGGAGCAATCTCCTGTGACCCCAGGGGACTTGTATGTAGCTGTCCAGGGAAGATGGTCTGCCTGAAGAGGTCATGGAGGAGTTTTGGTGAGGTGGGAATTCCAGCACAGCTCAGCCCAGCCTGCACTTCCAGCCATGGGAAAGCTCTGTGCATCCAGGGGAACAGATGGAGGCAAGGGTTAGATGAACCGAAGTACCTTTCTTGTCTTGACTGCAAAAAAAAAAGAAAAAAGAAAAATCCCCTGCCACTCACTAACGCAGCTCAAACTACTTCTGACCCTTGGCTGGTTAGTTTGCCCAAGCTGGTCTACTAGCATCAGTCACTTTGGGTGAGATGGTTTGAAGAACCAGCAGAAACTGCACAATACAGAGATTTGCACACAGCAATTTGAGATAAGGATTCGAGGAAAGGCTGAGATAGATTCAAACAGCATTTACTATTACGTGACATCTAGGACCGAGAACTCTGACCACTGGCACATCTGGGAAAGTCTCTTTAGACCAGGCCTTATCAGTACAGTGGGGGTCAAGCTTCATTGGAAACACATGTCCAACACCCCAAAGGAAAAATCAAAGACCCTCCAGTTCCAGTGGTGCATGCCTTGTTTTTCTCATGAATCCTGGCAATAACTTGTCTAAAATAGAAGGGAGGGGCAGCTCTGAGATGGGGAACGCCAGAGACAAACCTGTTGGAGCCAAGGATAGTCAACAGGGCAAGCTGTCCACTTGGGTCCCACTCAGCAAGGGCCACCATGAATCCCAGTCGGCCAACCAGCAGGCAGAGCAAGCCTGGTGTGCTGGGCTGGAGAGCCCCCTGCTGGTTATCGTGAAGAGACAACACCCAGCTCTTGACAACCCTGTGGACTGTAGCCTCCTCTGTCCTGGGGATTTTCCAGGCAAGAATACTGGAGTGGGTTGCCATTTCCTCCTCCAGGGGCTCTACCCCACCCAGGGATGGCAGGCAGATTCTTTACCACTGAGCCACCTGGGAAGCCCCAGGGCTTGGAGGATCACTCCCTAAAGCCTGGAGATGAATGAGACTCCGTATCTAAAACTCCATCGTCTGACTGCATCACACCCATCCTTATATGTGTATTACCTTTGTAAAAATATTTGACATCTCCCCTGCACATACTCACCATTTTTTTAGTTTAGTAATATTGTTTGGATTCTTTGGAAAATACAGAAAAACACTGGAATTCCCTGGCAGTCCAGTGATTAGGATCACTGCCAAGGGCTTGGGGTTCAATCTCTAGTTGGGGAATTAATCCTGCAAGCCATACAGCATGGCCAAAACAAATAAATACAGAAAAACACATGAAAATAAAAGTCACATATGATTCCATCAGCAAAATAACTATTACTTTCAACACTATTTAATATGCGTAATTTTCAATTGGTCGAGATCATGCTCCACCTACTTGCAGATGCATTTCTGCCCTTGGCGCCATTGGTTAGTCGGGTGATGGGAGGCTCTGGCAAAAGGTTAGGGTGGGAAGAAGGCTTAAACCAAAGCATTAGTTCCCCTCTGCTTTGGGGAGGAATTTTCCAGCAGTGGCTATATCTCTTTTGTGGTCCTAGCTTCCACCAAGTGCCCAGTTTCTGGGTTCTGATGACATCACCTTTTCCTGCCCTGGGAGTGCAGTGGCTTGTGGCTGTCACTCATCTCTGGGTAAATTCAACATAAGGATTGCTTCTCTGCCCTTCCACTTCCTGTGAATCATTTCCCATGATAAATTCCCTTTGCTTAAAATGCCTAGAGTGGCAGGAAAATGCCCTTTATTTTCTTGACTAGGACTGACATATGTCACTCACACCTATACTTTTTGGTTAATTTATCACCCAATATTATTCTATAAAGGTTTTTCAGTATCTTTTTTCTTTAAAAATCTTTCTTAATGGCTGCATAATGTCTCATGTGGAGAAGGAAATGGCACCCCACTCCAGTACTCTTGCCTGGAAAATCCCATGAGCGGAGGAGCCTGGTAGGCTGCAGTCCATGGGGTCGATGAGGGTCGGACAGGACTGAGCGACTTCACTTTCACTTTTCACTTTCATGCATTGGAGAAGGAAATGGCAACCCACTCCAGTGTTCTTGCCTGGAGAATCCCAAGGACGGGGGAGCCTGGTGGGCTGCCATCTATGGGGTCGAATAGAGTCGGACACGACTGAAGTGACTTAGCAGCAATGTCTCATGACATCACACCTTAATGGATTTGTGTTTTTCAAATCTGTAACGTTTGCTAGATTGTAACATTGGTATGAACATTGTTGTAAATAAATTTTTATCTACATTTCTTTTTTTCTCTAAACATTCAGAACCGGGGTTTTTTTGCGGGGGGTGGGGCGTTGGTTTTTGGGTTTTTTGGTTGCATCAGGTGACCTCTTAGTTGTGGAATGCAGGATCTTTGTTACATCACATGGGGACCTTTTGTTGTGGTATGAGGATTCTTTAGTTATGGCAAGCGGGCTCAGAAGTCGTGGCATGCAAGTCTAGTTGCCCCTCAGCATGGGGGGTCTTAGTTCCCTGACCAAGGATCAAACTAGAGTCCCCTGCATCCCAAGGTAGACTCTTAACCACTGGACCACCAGAGAGGTGCCCTCTATCTAAATTTCTAAGTACTTGATCAGATTGGATTTCTGGATGTAACTGAAAAAGATTGATTCAATTGATTCTTGGTGAGTATTGCCTCCAAATCCCCAGAAAGATGAGACCAATTTACAATCCTACCAGAGGTCTAAATAGCGCTTGTCTCACCTTGCCCTCTACAACATTGGTTATATTATTTGCTAATTTTATAGACCAAAAAAAGGCATCTGCTAGCTATTGTTTTAATTTAGATGTGTTTTGTTTTCATTGTTAGTGAAGTAGAACTTTTTCCGGTGTTCATTAGCCACGTGCATTTTCTCTTTTGTAAATTATCTACTTTACCATTTTACTGTACAGTCTGTAATGATTCTCTTATTGACTGAGGTATCAGTCAAGGTTCTTAGATGCAAACAACAGAAATTGGTTCTGGCTAAATTAGGCAGAAATGGGATCTATTTAAAGGATACAATACATCTCCAAGATAGATAGCAAGGCTGGAAAATTAGGTTTAGAAAATAGTACTTCCCCGGTGGTCCAGTGGTTGCAGGTTTGATCCCTGGTCAGGGAGCGAAGATCCCACATTTCTCATGGCCAAAATACCAAAACATGTAACAGAAAAATATTGTAACAAAATTTAACAAAGACTAAAAAATGTCCATATTGAAAATAGAACCAAGGATACCTGCTAACAGTGGAAATATGGCCAAGATCTCATCCTAAACTGATCTAAATAAGGTGCTGTATTGTGGTTGCTACCCTGAATGCTGTTCCTGGCCTTGCCGCCACCCACCACTAAATGCTGAATGCTACCCCCAGCATGAACATGGTGTGTATTTCTCCACCTCTGTGAATTTGGTCTGGCATTTTCATTTGCTTTGAGTTATATGAGTGAAAGAGATATTGTACAATGTCTGAGAAGGCCTTCTAGCTTTCACAGAAATGCCCCTTCTTAGAATTCAGCCGCCATACTGTTAGGAAGCCCAAGATGGCCCACAGAGAGTGAGAGGCCCAGGCAAGCCCCCGACATGCCAACCTCTGCCACGTTTGCCCGGTTGAAGTCACACACTGCCATACGTGATGGTGACGAGTCCAGCAAGCTCTGCTCAACTTGCAGGACTGTGAGCCAGTGAATGCTGGTAGTGGTCTTAAACTGCTCCGCTATGAGGTGGTTTACTACACAGCAATAGATAACTTGAGATGTTCCCTTAAGGTTCACATCCTGGGCAAGAACAGCCCATTGATCAAGCCTAGGTCCACGCGCTGGGAGCCAGGGAGCAGGAAGAAAGGATGCTTCAGGTGTAGTAGAAAGACATGCCTCACAGCAAGTTCCCACAGTGAGGAATTCCCCAGATAGAAATAGGGGGCTCAGATGCTGGAGAAGGAAAACAAAATCTGTTAAACTCAATACCTGCCTTTTATCTGCCTCTCCATATCTGCCTTTTGTATATTGATCTCACTGGACAGACACTGATCATTGCGTATCCTCCCACAAAACTCACTTTGTATCTCATTGTGTGTGAGATTCCTAAACAATGGATTATTCTAATGGAAACACTTTGAAGGTTAACTGGATTTAGGAAGTGCCAAAGTTCCTGCCCCCAGAATAACTAGTGACACTCAGAAAAAGTACCCACATGAGAGAGTGTTTCCTAGCAGTAGAAGCAAGCACCTTTCACAACCCAGATTTGCTGTGTCCTGAAACTGAAAAGAAAACATTCTACTAAAAAAAAAAAAAAAAAAGGCCTCAAATAAACTGGGAAGTCTTTCTTAATCTTTTTTTTTTTTTTTTTGGCAACACTGTTTGGAAGTGTTGCCAACACCCTCCCCTCTTTATTTCTGAACCTTTCCTATAGACTTACAACTGATTTCTCTGGCCCACACTCTGCCTGATTCATCCCATCCTCCTCCCTGCAGCTAGCAGTGACAGATCACCTCTCTCTACTGCCTAAAACACCCACTGTCAAGATTCAGAACAAAGCCTTTTGCTCTGATGAACATGGCCCTTCAGTAAGTGGTTCCTGCCTTTCCTTTTCTCAGCTCCTCCTGAGTCACCATAACTTGTCACCCACTCGCAGCTCCTCAGGGTCACCCACCAGTTCCTCACTAATCCTTGCCTTTGCACACTGTTTCCCCTTCATGAAACACTTCTCTCCTCATCTCCTTCCCCACTCATCACTGCCTGCTGGTGGTCTTTTACTCCTCCTTCAAGATTCAGCAGCTGGAGCAACCACCTTAGAAAGTCACTAAAATATAAACAGTAAAAAAGGAAACAAACAAACAAAAACCAGAAGAATTAGAACAGTATATTTTAAAATTTATTTAAATAAAAAAAAGGAAGTACAAACACACAAGCAGATAATGAAATAACATATCCACACAGAGATATATACATCAATACCAGCATTACTCATAAAAAATGGAAAAAACCCAAATGTCCATCAACTGATGAATAAATAAAATGTGCCATATTCATACAATAGTATGAATAAAAAAGAATAAATATTGAGAAAATTTTCCCAAAGAGAAACCCCTTGTCTGTTAGCAGTCACTCCCTATTTCCCCCGCAATGCCTCCCACCCCCAAACCCAGGTCCTAGGCAACCATGAATTCACTTTTTGTCTATAAATTCGCCTCTTCTAGAATTTCACATAAATGCAGTCATACAATATATGATAACTTGTGTCTTTTATTTAGCATTATGTTTTCAATCTTCATTCATTCTTATACAATGCATCAATATTGATTCTTTTTATTAAAAAAGAATAAATAAATTTTTTTGAATTAAAAAAAATCTTTTTTAAGTTACAGCTAAATGATCACCTACACTACAAGGCTTTCCCTGACTTTCCCAGGCAGAATACACACATATAATCACACATCTCAATAATCCTACATGGCACTTCATAGGGGTAACTAAAATTATTGTAACAATTTTTTGTTTCAGCAAATTCCAAAAAACAGTTGGCAGGTTATTAAAAAATTTTTTTTTATTATTACAGAAAATATCACACAAAAGCAGACAGCAGGGAACTCCCATTTACCTATGACTCAGTTCATGGTTTCCCCATCCAATAACACCCCCCCCCAAATTATTTTCAGCAAGCTATTTTTGCACATCCTAACCATTCTTCCCTCGTCCAAGGTAAGGAGCAATGGCTGCGCTTTGCTGGAGCAGCCGTGAAGAGATACCCCACGCCCAAGGTAAGAGAAACCCAAGTAAGACGGTAGGTGTTGCAAGAGGGCAGCAGAGGGCAAACACACTGAAACCATACTCACAGAAAACTAGTCAATCTAATCACACTAGGACCACAGCCTTGTCTAACTCAATGAAACTAAGCCATGTCCGTGTGGCAACCCAAGATGGGCGGGTCATGGTGGAGAGATCTAACAGAATGTGGTCCACTGGAGAAGGGAATGGCAAACCACTTCATTATTCTTGCCTTGAGAACCCCATGAACAGTATGAAGAGGCAAAATGATAGGATACTGAAAGAGAAACTTCCCAGGTCAGTAGGTGCCCAATATGCTACTGGAGGTCAGTAGAGAAATAACTCCAGAAAGAATAAAGGGATGGAGCCAAAGCAAATACAATACCCAGCTGTGGATGTGACTGGTGATAGGAGCAAGGTCCAATGCTGTAAAGAGCAATATTGCATAGGAACCTGGAATGTCAGGTCCATGAATCAAGGCAAATTGGAAGTGGTCAAACAAGAGATGGCAAGAGTGAATGTCAACATTCTAGGAATCAGCAAACTGAAATGGACTGGAATGGGTGAATTTAACTCAGATGACCATTATATCTACTACTGTGGGCAGTAATCCCTCAGAAGAAATGGAGTGGCCATCATGGTCAACAAAAGAGTCCGAAATGCAGTACTTGGATGCAATCTCAAAAACGACAGAATGATCTCTGTTCGTTTCCAAGGCAAACCATTCAATATCACAGTAATCCAAGTCTATGCCCCAACCAGTAACGCTGAAGAAGCTGAAGTTGAATGATTCTATGAAGACCTACAAGACCTTTTAGAGCTAACACCCAAAAAAGATGTCCTTTTCCTTATAGGGGACTGGAATGCAAAAGTAGGAAGTCAAGAAACACCTGGAGTAACAGGCAAATTTGGCCTTGGAGTACAGAATGAAGCAGGGCAAAGACTAATAGAGTTTTGCCAAGAAAATGCACTGGTCATAATAAACACCCTCTTCCAACAACACAAGAGAAGACTCTATACATGGACATCACCAGGTGGTCAACACCGAAATCAGATTGATTATATTCTTTGCAGCCAAAGATGGAGAAGCTCTATACAGTCAGCAAAAACAAGACCGGGAGCTGACTGTGGCTCAGACCATGAACTCCTTATTGCCAAATTCAGACTTAAATTGAAGAAAGTAGGGAAAACCACTAGACCATTCAGGTATGACCTAAATCAAATCCCTTATGATTACACAGTGGAAGTGAGAAATAGATTTAAGGGACTAGATTTGATAGATAGAGTGCCTGATGAACTATGGATGGAGGTTCATGACATTGTACAGGAGACAGGAATCAAGACCATTCCCATGGAAAAGAAATGCAAAAAAGCAAAATGGCTGTCTGGGGAGGCCTTACAAATAGCTGTGAAAAGAAGAGAAGCGAAAAGCAAAGGAGGAAAGGAAAGATATAAACATCTGAATGCAGAGTTCCAAAGAATAGCAAGAAGAGATAAGAAAGCCTTCCTCAGTGATCAATGCAAAGAAATAGAGGAAAACAACAGAAGGGGAAAGACTAGGGATCTCTTCAAGAAAATCAGAGATACCAAAGGAACATTTCATGCAAAGATGGGCTCGATAAAGGACAGAAATGGTATGGACCTAACAGAAGCAGAAGATATTAAGAAGAGACGGCAAGAATACACAGAAGAACTGTACAAAAAAGATCTTCATGACCCAGATAATCACGATGGTGTGATCACTGACCTAGAGCCAGACATCCTGGAATGTGAAGTCAAGTGGGCCTTAGAAAGCATCACTATGAACAAAGCTAGTGGAGGTGATGGAATTCCAGTTGAGCTATTCCAAATCCTGAAAGATGATGCTGTGAAAGTGCTGCACTCAATATGCCAGCACATTTGGAAAACTCAGCAATGGCCACAGGACTGGAAAAGGTCTGTTTTCATTCCAATCCCAAAGAAAGGCAATGCCAAAGAATGCTCAAACTACTGCACAATTGCACTCATCTCACACGCTAGTAAAGTAATGCTCAAAATTCTCCAAGCCACACTTTAGCAATATGTGAACCGTGAACTTCCTGGTGTTCAAGCTGGTTTTAGAAAAGGCAGAGGAACCAGAGATCAAATTGCCAACATCTGCTGGATCATAGAAAAAGCAAGAGAGTTCCAGAAAAGCATCTATTTCTGCTTTATTGACTATGCCAAAGCCTTTGACTGTGTGGATCACAATAAACTGTGGAGAATTCTGAAAGAGATGGGAATACCAGACCACCTGACCTGCCTCTTGAGAAATTTGTATGCAGGTCAGGAAGCAACAGTTAGAACTGGACATGGAACAACAGACTGGTTCCAAATAGGAAAAGGAGTTCGTCAAGGCTGTATATTGTCACCTTGTTTATTTAACTTATATGCAGAGTACATCATGAGAAATGCTGGACTGGAAGAAACACAAGCTGGAATCAAGATTGCTGGGAGAAATATCAATAACCTCAGATATGCAGATGACACCACCCTTATGGCAGAAAGTGAAGAGGAACTAAAAAGCCTCTTGATGAAAATGAAAGTGGAGAGTGAAAAAGTTGGCTTAAAGCTCAACATTCAGAAAACGAAGATCATGGCATCCGGTCCCATCACTTCATGGGAAATAGATGGGGAAACAGTGGAAACAGAGTCAGACTTTATTTTTCTGGGCTCCAAAATTACTACAGATGGTGACTGCAGCCATGAAATTAAAAGATGCTTACTCCTTAGAAGGAAAGTTATGACCAACCTAGATAGCATATTCAAAAGCAGAGACATTACTTTGCCAACAAAGGTCCATCTAGTCAAGGCTATGGTTTTCCTGTGGTCATGTATGGATGTGAGAGTTGGACTGTGAAGAAGGCTGAGCGCCGAAGAATTGATGCTTTTGAACTATGATGTTGGAGAAGACTCTTGAGAGTCCCTTGGACTGCAAGGAGATCCAACCAGTCCATTCTGAAGGAGATCAGCCCTGGGATTTCTTTGGAAGGAATGATGCTAAAGCTGAAACTCCAGTACTTTGGCCACCTCATGCGAAGAGTTGACTCATTGGAAAAGACTCTGATGCTGGGAGGGATTGGGGGCAGGAGGAGAAGGGGACGACAGAGGATGAGATGGCTGGATGGCATCACTGACTCGATGGACGTGAGTCTGAGTGAACTCCGGGAGTTGGTGATGGACAGGGAGGCCTGGCGTGCTGCGATTCATGGGGTCGCAAAGAGTCGGACACGACTGAGCGACTGATCAGATCTGAACTGTTCTTCATTTTTTAAGACCCGAGGAACTTATATTTTCTAGAAGTCCACAGCAGTCTAATAAAAATATAAGATTGATTAGCATTTTATGTGCCAATAACTGCTCTAAGCACTTGGCATGAATTAGTTCATTTAACTTCAAAATTACCTGAAAAGGTAACAATTTTGCAGCCATTTTACACTGAGGAAATCAAGGCTTATGGGTGAAATCAGTTCATTTCAGTTCAGTCGCTCAGTCGTGTCCGACTCTTTGCGACCCCATGAATCGCAGCACACCAGGCCTCCCTGTCCATCACGAACTCCCAGAGTTCACTGAGACTCACGTCCATCGAGTCGGTGATGCCATCCAGCCATCTCATCCTCTGTCGTCCCCTTCTCCTCCTGCCCCCAATCCCTCCCAGCATCAGAGTCTTTTCCAATGAGTCAACTCTTCGCATGAGGTGGCCAAAGTACAGGAGTTTCAGCTTTAGCATCATTCCTTCCAAAGAAATCCCACGGCTGATCTCCTTCAGAATGGACTGGTTGGATCTCCCTGCAGTTGGAAGGACTCTCAAGAGTCTTCTCCAACATCACAGTTCAAAAGCATCAATTCTTCGGTGCTCAGCTTTCTTCTGGAGAAGGCAACGGCACCCCCCTCCAGTACTTTTGCCTGGAAAATCCCATGGACAGAGGAGCCTGGTAGGCTGCATGGGGTCGCTAGAGTCGGACACGACTGAGCGACTTCAATGTCACTTTCATGCACCGGAGAAGGAAATGGCAACCCACTCCAGTGTTTTTGCCTGGAGAATCCCAGGGATGGGGAAGCCTGGTGGGCTGCCGTCTCTGGGGTCACACAGAGTTGGACACACCTGAAGCGACTTAGCAGCAGCAGCAGCAGCAGCAGCTTTCTTCACAGTCCAACTCTCACATCCATACATGACCACTGGAAAAACCATAGCCTTGACTAGACGGATCTTTGTTGGCAAAGTAATGTCTCTGCTTTTCAATATGCTATCTAGGTTGGTCATAACTTTTCTTCCAAGAAGTAAGGGTCTTTTAATTTCTAAACTTGTTCAAAAGTTACCAACCAGAAGAATGGAATTCCAAACCAAGGTTACTAATCATACTTAACCTCTCTCAGAAAAAAGTATACCTCAACTAAAATAGGGCTTCCCTGGTAGCTCAGAAAAGAATATGCCTGCAATGCAGGAGACCCAGGTTCAATCCCTGAATTGGGAAGATCCCTTGGAGAAGGGAATGACAACCCACTCCAGTATTCTTGCCTGGAGAATTCCATGGACAGAGAAGCCTGGCAGGTTACAGTCCATGGGATCGCAGAGAGTCAGAGACGACTGAGTGACTAACACTTTCAGCTAAAATAATCATTTAACTTAGAAGCTGAAAGAATGGTTCTCTTTCCTGGAGTTAAGGCCACTTATAAGGTCAGAGAGACCATCTGCTTGAGACACAGGTCTCAGTTCAAATTAGGGCAACTAAAGGGAACCCTTTCGGAGGCCGTCCACTTGACTCCATACTCTGTGGGTGTTAAGAAACATCTAGGGCCACAGTAGAACCCAGGCTGGCTTCAGGAAATCAAAGGGGCCTTTAAAAAGCAGAACAGGGACTTCCCTGGTGGTCCAATGGTTAGGAATCCACCTTCCAACACCAGGGACACGGATTCCATCCCTGGTCTGGGAACTGAGATCCCACATGCTGCAGGGCAGCTAAATGGCAACTAAGATCCAACACAGCCATAAAAAATATTATTGTAAAAGCCAGAACAAGGACAATACCAGAGTCCCCCACAATTCTAGAACTGTGTTCCCCAATCCTGGGTCACTGACGAATGAGTACTTGGAAGGTGCCTAGTCCAAAAGAAGACATACTGAAATACAATACACACTGTATTATAAAGACAGGGCTTCCCAGTTGGTGGTAGTGGTAAAGAACCCACCTGCCAACGCAGGAGACGCAGGTTCGATCCCTGGGTTGGAAAGATCCCTTGGATGAGGGCATGGCAATCCATCCCAGTATCCTTGCCTGGAGAATCCTAAGGACCAGAGGAGCCTGGTGGGTTACAGTCCATGGGTCGCAAAGAGTCAGACATGAATAAAGCAACTTAGCACACACATGAAGCCTTCAGTTCAGTTCAGTCGCTCAGTCGTGTCCGACTCCTTGCGACCCCAGGAATCGCAGCACGCAGACATGAAGCCTTAGTACCCCCAAAATGTAAAATATTGATTGAATATAGTCCAAATAGTAATATTTTAGATCTGTTGGGTTAACTACTAAAATTCATTTGTTCTTTTTGTTTTTTAACCTTTTCAGTGCAGCCACTAGAATGTTTGAATTACGTATGTGGCTCACAGTTCCACCGGGCGGTGCTATGCAGCCCTGGGTGCCAGCTCCCTGTGGGCTCTCACCTTGTGGCTGCCTCTCACAAGTTCACCAAGAAACCCGAGGCACACCACTGACATGGGAACAGAGGCCAAGTACAGCTAAACTCAGATCAGAGTTCTGATCTGAACTGAAATCATCAGGGACTGGAGACTGGCCCAACACTCCACCAAGAACAGCTTCTGAAATAAAATGAGTGCAACTCTACCTGCAACTCAAGTTGGAATACCCTTGAACCTGGGAACTCCCTCCAGTGTAGTTACATAATCAGGGAGACATTTGGGGGGTCTCATGGCCGGTACGCTGAGATGCAGGAAGCCAGGGCTTCGTTTCCTGGGAGAAACTGCTTCTTCCACCTTGCTGCTAAAGCAGAGATGTTCTCAGTGAATGGAGTTCCAACACAATTTATTCATCAGTAGTCTGCCTAATGTGCGTGCATGCTTAGTCACTTCAGTTGTGTCTGACTCTGTGCAACCCGAGACTGTAGCCTGCCAGGCTTCTCTATCCGTGGGATTTTCCAGGCAAGAACACTGGAGTGGGTTGCCATGCTCTCCTCCAGGGGATCCTCCCGACCCAGGGATCGAACCTGTGTCTCTTAGGTCTCCTGTGTTGGCAGGTGGGTTCTTTACTACTAGCATCACCTGCATGGTGCACAGAACACTGGCACCCCCTCCCCTTTGGATTCCACCCCACCCCAAGACCCGTATTAGTCATCACATTTCCTTCCCTCTCAGAGCTTCATTACAGGTGTTTACCTGCAGAGGTCCACTAGGGCACAACTGAATGCAAGGCTATATTGGGGTGTTTTGGTGTCCTACACTAAAAACCTGGTTACTAAAAAAGCAAAGGCACTGAACCCCTCTCAAAAACATCATGTGATTACTGGGTTAGTGGAGAGTGAAGACTGATGCAACTCTAAGTCTGGCTGCATCAGCTGCTAGGTGAGGCAGGAAGTGAGCAAACTACCTGGCACCAATGAAGCCTTGCAAGGCCGGAGTCACAGCATCGGCCATCTGTGGCCTGACCCTGCCACCCCAGTGCCCAGCATAGAGAAAGTGCTCAGTGCCTGTTAACCAAAGGGAAGGAGAGAGGAGATCATAGAACACTCAGGCCTCCAGTTCCTGGGGTCAGCAGATTCCGAGAAAGAGAAATGACAGCCAGGAACTGGCCTGGCTCCATAGCCCAACTTTGGTGTTGCTACGAACTAGCCTGGCACCCACGGCGAGACTACCGTGCTCTCCTGTGGATCATAAACAATCTCACAGACCATCACCAGACAGGGGCACTCTGTGTTATTTTTGTTCAGTTGCTAAGCTGTATCCAACTCTTTGTGGCCCCATGGAACTGCAGCATGCCTGGCTTCCCTGTCCTTCACTATTTTCCAGAATTTGCTCATACTTAGGTCGAGTCAATAATGCCATCCAACCATTTCATCCTCTGTTGCCCACTTCTCCTCTTGCTCTCAGTCTTTCCCAGCATCAGAGTCTTTTCCAATGAGTCGACTCTTCACATCAGGTGGCCAAAGAATTGCAGCTTCAGCTTCAGCATCAGTCTTTCTAATGAATATTCAGGGTTCATTTGCTTCAGGAGTGACTGGCTTGATCTCCTTAAAGTCCAAGGGACTCTCAAGAGTCTTCTCTGGAACAATTTGAAAGCATCAATTCTTCTGTACTCAGCCTTCTTTATGGTCCAGTTCTCACATCTGGTCCAGTACACGACTACTAGAAAAACCAATGGCTCAAAAGGTAAAGAACCAGCCTGCAATGCAGGAAATGCAGAAGACTCAGGTTTGATCTCTGGGTCAGGAAGATTCCCTGGAGAAGAAAATGGCAACCCAGTCCAGTATTCTTGCCTGGGAAATCCCATGGACAGAGGAGCCTGGTGGTCTAGTCCATAGGGTCACAAAGAGTCGGACACAACTGAGCATGCATATGCAACCCTAACCTTGACTATATGAATCTTTGTGGACAAAGTGATGTCTCTGTTTTTCAATATGCTGTCAAGGTTTGTCACAGCCTTCTTCCAAAGAGTGTCTTTTAATTTCATGACTGCTGTGTGACAGTGATACAAACACCAGATGACTCAATGATCATTTTGTCTCCATAAAACAGACAAAACATGAACATCATCCAAACCACAAATAGGACCAGACACCTCCCTTCCCTGGCTGTTGAGTGACTGCTGCTTCTTTACAATCCCAGCGTTATAGCCTTACTTTCTCAGTGAAAATTAGGATGCTGGGTCACAGAATTCTCCTGCTTCTTGATGACATCCAACCCAGAACAAGGTCCTCCCCAAAGCCCCAGACAGACACCTAAGTTCTCTAAGTCCTAACAGCCTTGGGCTGAGACTCCTTGTGGCATGTGACTTCCTTCATTCAATGAATCAGTAAAACAAATTTGGGGGCTTCCCTGGCAGCTCAGTGATAAAGAATCAGCTGGCCAATGCAGGAGACATGGGTTTGATCACTGGTCCAGGAAGATTCCACATGCTGCAAAGCAACTAAGCCCAAGCACCACAACTACTGAGCCTATGCTTTAGAGCCCGGAAGCCGCAACTATCGAAGCCCTCTTGCCCCAGAGCTGGTGCTCCACATCAGATGAAGTCACTGCAATGAGAAGCCTGAGAACCGCAACTGGAGAGCAGTTCCGCTTCATCACAACTTGAGAAAAGCCTGAACAGCAACAAAGACTCAGTACCATCAAAAAGAAAAAGAAAAAAGAAAATCAACTTTGTTCAGTTATGTGTTCTGAAGTCTTTGACTACAGGGAACTAACAACCCTTAGCCATAAACATCCTTCCCGGGCTAGTAGTGCCAATGGTTGCCACTGTGCCTATATCCTGGAAAGTGGAGAAAGGAAATAAGCACAGGAGGAGAGAAAACTGGTGGCAGCCTAAGGACTGACTCCTGCAGAGGGCCTTCCCAGGGCCAACCCTAGATTGTGCAATCTTCTGTGCCTTTCTCCCACTAAAAGAAAGCTCATTAGAAAAGAGAAATTTTCTACTATTATAGGATTACCCATGAACCTACACACATATACAATAAACCCGTTCACGAACTTCAGAACTTTAAAAATTACACATTACTTGTGATTCAAGTTACAAACGGTGGACACAGCATTAAGGAACGCAAACTCTCCAGAGTCCTACAACCAACTGGAATGATGAGCCAGAAAAGTCTGTCCTGTTTTCCAGTGTCTGACCTGAAAAAGTTACTTAAACTGAGCCTGTTTCCCACAGGCTCCACAACAGACACCACCAAACTCCTGTGAGATAACAGACTAAAGGCCCGGGACACAACCTGTACAAAGTAACAGTTAGGGCTTGGTCACCAGTCGCTTGGTAACGTTTCCCACCTCACAGCCCCTCTTCCCTACTGAACTGACAATTCCTCTGTGACCCTGTCTCACTCAAAAGGCTGGAAGCGTCTGGAGCCCAGGCGGTGTCTTACTTGTCTCTGCTCTCTACCCTCTTACTGCTGCTGCTGCTGCTGCTAAGTCACTTCAGTCGTGTCTAACTCTGTGCGACCCCATAGACGGCAGCCCACCAGGCTCCCCTGTCCCTGGGATTCTCCAGGCAAGAACACTGGAGTGGGTTGCCATTTCCTTCTCCAATGCATGAAAGTGAAAAGTGAAAGTGAAGTCGCTCAGTCGTGTCCAACTCTTAGCGACCCCATGGACTGCAGCCTACCAAACTCCTCCATGCATGGGATTTTCCAGGCAAGGGTATTGGAGTGGGGTGCCATTGCCTTCTCCGACCCTCTACTAGTCCCCACTAAGAATCGGCACATGATGGGAACTCAGCAAAGGCTTGATGACTGAAGAATATCAAAACTTGAGCGCTGGGGCCTCCCTGGTGGCTCAGTGGTAAAAGAGTTGGCCTGCCAATGCAGAGACAGAGGTTCAATCCCCGGTCAGGGAAGACCCCACATGCTGAAGAGCAACTAAGCTCATGAGTCACAACTACTGAGCCTGTGCTCTACAGTCCAAGTTCTGCAACAAAGAGAAGCCAAAGCAATGAGAAGCCCACACAGAAACGAAGACTCAAGACAACCAAAAATTAATAAAACTTAAAAAAACAAAAACCTTGTCAGCTGAAATAAAAATTGAATAGATTCTAATTCAAGTGATTTTTTCCCCCTGTAATGCCTCCCAGATATGTGGCAGCTTAATGTGGATATAAACCTTTCCCAAACACCAGGTTTGCAGCTTGTCCTGTGCCCCTGGGACTGACCACAAGCCTGCAAATGGGGAACATCCAATAAGACCACATTTATTAATGACTTCACTGAAGAAACTTTAATCAAAATTTACTTGTAGAACAAACTGGTATATGTGTACCTGAAACACAGGTGTTTAAAGAAGGAAAACCTCACATTCACAGTTAAGAGAACTGCACTTGGCTCACAGGTGTGAAGGCCTGTGAAACCCACCATGCATTTACTTGTGCCGTGGAACATGCAGGTGTTTTTCAGAAACATAGTTTAACTTTGTTGTTTATCTTTATCCCTGAATTTAACCTAAGAGCTTTTAAGGATCAAGAAGCAGTTGTATCAAGTTTTCTCAACTAAGACCTAGTGCCCAGTCTGTGTAAAAACTATGTACCATCCAGACCAAAATAGTCTTGGAGAAAAATAAAGCACTCCTAACAGCAGGTTTCCTAACAATGTGTGAACCAACTATTTTTAAAGAGCACCTTCAGAGAGAAAAAGAAGGAATTCAGAAGGAAAAGAAAACCTCTTCAAAGCTCAGTCCTGATGATTGACTTTGAGCTTAAAACTTGATTTAGCAGGAATTCTGATGCCTCTAGGTTTGGTAGCTATAATCCAAGAGTCAAAACAGAGGGCAAGGCGAGTGACATGACCGTCTAAGGATTGTGCAAAGTCAGCACTGGGGGATTAGGGCTCTCAACACAAACACCTTTACAGCAGGATGGATTCAGAGTCCCATCTAGAATCATCGCTGAGTTGATCACGGCCTTTCTGTTGCCATCTGTGAAGCTTTCTGGATGTTCACTGCTCGTTGGGCACACTGAAGATTACACACTGGGAGAACACAGGAAAGTCGGGTGACCCATTTTACTGCTTGTCAGCTTCCACGACTGAGGGTCTGACTAGCATAAAACTTGGGGATAATCTGTGACTTTTGTTCAGCTGTGTTAGTCTCCATTAATAAAGAAAATCGATGTCTTGTTTGACAAAAGTTCTATGAAATAAAGCTGCTATCAAGCTCTCTCAGAAATAAAGGAAATATTTATCTACTCTTGGGCTCAAGATTTGAGTGAATCCCACCCCTTATCAAAGATCCAATGTAAATTAAGTGAGCAAAACTGATTCCTATTTTACTGTAAAACGGACACAAATTATATAACAAAGACAAAGAGCCAAAATGGCACCATACTGTTTTATTTCAACCTTCAAACAATATAAAGAGGTACAACTTCTGATGCCAAACCATGCCAAGTAACAACAAAGGAACGAAAAAAATATTAACAACAAAAAGACAGTCATTGAAAGGTGCTTCACAGCAGTGCTTTGGCAGTTCTGGCAAGTATTTCTGTCCAATGGCTTCAAAACAAAAGGGTCTGAATGAACCCATGACCTCAGCTGAAGAACTCCCACACCCTCCCTGGGTAGTTTACACATTCTGAGTCATCACACACCACACCCTATACTCGCCAGACTTATATTTTTATAGTTCACCTCTTAGAACACAGAACTACAGATTGTGCGTAATTGCAACAAAAACTAAAAAACAAAACAGTGTGGTAGAAAAGTAAACGAACTCCTATGTTTCCAGTAAGGCATCAGGGAAATCGCTGCTGGCTGTGCCCTTCATTTCACCAGTTTGAAGAAACGTTTGACTTATATTTCTCAGCAAACCCAATATTCAGAAGCTTAACCAGCAGGCTCAAGTTAAAAGTTTAAAAGACAGTCCTTTTTTTTTTTTTTTTTTTGGTAAATGTTTCTTATAAAACATGAAATCAAGTTCCACTTTATTAAAAAAAAACAACTGAGCATTTTTAATAGTAAAAATATATATATGTTTATATCTCTCTTTTTAAAAAGACATTTAATAACAATACTTCAGAAGACTGGATTTAACCCTCACCCTGCCAAGCTGTCCACCTGGCACAGATACATTAAGGCAAAGGCTCAGAGAGGCATGGCCACCTTGGCGGTGGGCTGGGGACGCAAGAGGAACACACTCTGCTCCTGCAGGGCCCATTCAGAACGGCTTCTCCCTCATGTTCACCGAGCCGTCCTGCATCCCGAAGTAGACTCTCTCGGCCATGTTGATGAACAGCCCCGTGTCCACCACACCTGTGGGACGAAGGGCAGAAGGAAGTGTTAAGTTTGAGCCTCCCAAGGTAGGAAGAAAACCAGGATCACGGGGTCCGTAGGAGTGACCACCTTCAACAGCACCAGACAAATGATACATCTAAAGATGCACCTCATGCATGGTGATGAAAACACATCCTCGTTATTTTTATTCCTTCTTGCAGTCTCTCCCTCTCTGGGATCCTGGATTTCTCTCTGTACTCAAATGTGCAAGCTCTTTCCTGCCTCAGGGCCTTCGCTCACACTGTTGCCTTTATCTGGACCAGTCATCTTCTCAGAGAGGCCCTCCATCATGACTCTAAGTGCTCCCATTCCCAGTGATCCTCAATCACACTATCAGCCTTAGAAGCTTTTCCCACAAAGGGCTGAAAGATACTTGCAATGCATATACTACGTCAAGATGAAAACTCTCCAGATCAGTAAGACAACAGACAATCTAGTGGAAAAATGGGCAAAAGACTTAAGAGATACTTCACAAAAGAGGTTCTCCAAAACAGCCAATAAACATAGAAAACGGTGCTCAAACTGGTCAATAGGGAATGTAGGGACTTCCCCAGCAGCCCAATGGTTAAGACTCTGCTCTGCCAATGCAGGGACGTGGGTCCTGTCCCTAGTCGGGGAACTAAAGGTCTCACACGCTGCAAGGTGCAGCAAAAAAACTGAAAAAAAAAAAAAAAAAAGAATAAAATAAAGGATACATTTTTTTTTAAAAAAGAGAATGCAAATCAAGACACCACTACACACTCAACAGGATGAGTATAATGAAATTTGACTGGAATGTAAAGACACTCCCACACATTGACTATAGGAGTAAACTGGCAAAAAACCATGCTGGAAAATCTTTCTCGGTATATCTTCTAAAGCTGAACATATTCATACCTGATGATCCAGCAACTCTACTCCTCAGTATATATCAGGTATATATATATGATCCTCACAAGATATGTAAGAGAATGTTCCCAACAGCTAAAAACTAGAAACACCCAAATGCCCATAAGAGTAGAATGGATATACAGACGTTTTTTCACACACAAAAATGATGGTATACTATTCAGTAGTGCAAATTAACTACAACTGTCAGCAACCTTTACTGAAAATATTTCATATACACACATACTACAGTGAGATAATACTGTTCACCTACTCATGGACCCAGTGTGTGGGGAAGCACACTGGCATGCACTTCAGGCAGAAGGTAAGCTAACGCCATTGTGGAAGGCAATTCTGCACTATCTGGCAAAACCAGATACACTTATTCTTTCAGCTGGTAATCCCCTTCTAAAAAAGGACTGGAAATGAGTATCTGCTCATGCGGATCTGCCTAAATAAATTTTGTGAGCGTCACAAGATGGAATGCCATATTACTAAGAAAAAAAAAAAGAATGAGGAAGTTCTTTTGTGATCCATTATATAATAACCTTCAAAGGGGCGAAAAAACAGGAAAATAGGAAGACAGAAAAAACAGGAAAATAGGAAGACAGAAAAAACAGGAAACAAAACATGTGCCAAATATGCTGTCAACTGTGTAAACAAAGAGATGGGGGTGGGGGAGCTGACTTGTGTTTATGTAAAATCAACTCAAGAAGGCCACACACACACAAGGACACACAACTCTGGAAGCACTGGCTGTCTTCAGATGGGGAAAGTGGAGGGATGGAAGACAGAGACTTTTCACTGCTGATTCTTAAAATTTTGAAGTATGTAAATTCAAAAGGATAAAAAAATTTTCAAAGACAGCCCCCCCCATACATAAATAAAATCATCTACCGGCACTGCACCAACACGACAGGGGCCTCCCAAAGACATGCCCAGTGGCCACTCAAGACCCAGGCTTCTCAAAAATTCTACTGAGTCAAAAAGTTCCTTAGAGTTTTTCCATAACATTTCAAGGAAAAATCTGAACAAACTTTTAGGCTAACCCAATGTAACATAAGGTGACAGCTTCCACCTGATTCACGAGAAAGCCAAACTGAGTTCAGAAAAGACTTCAACGATTTAAGAGTAGAGGTGCAGGGCAGCTGTCAAAGGTCTGATCTCAAGAGCCACCTCTCTTCAGGTTATTAGGACGCTGGGAGTGACTAACCCATTCCTACACCCATCCCCAGATTAGTGGAAAGGGGAGAGGTGGCCTGGTCTGAACAAGGGGGAAAGAACCCCGCTGGCTTTGGCCCTTCTCTGCTCCGGGTGTAGCAGTGGAACACCCAAGGGTGTGGGAGCCAGGGGCCAGTTCTGCTGCCCTCTAGGTGTCCCCACACAAATGGACGTGCATGGGACACAGGCAGGGTGACAGAGATAGACAGGGAAGCTTTCCCTTCCCTCCTCCCTTGACCCAGTCCAGCATCACATATTACAACAGACCAAAGAGGAGGAGAAAAAGAGAATGAGAGAACAAACCACACGGATGACCCTGGAGGCACTGTGCTAAATAATTCACCATCTAGCTTCTCTGTTTACACCGTCTTCACTTAAGCTCCTAATGAAGCTCTGAACTTCTCTAGGATGTAGCTTCTGCTGACTGAGATGGAGACCAAAAGATGGGAGAAATCTGCTCACAAAGGACATCTCAGTGTCTCAATTAGCCTCGAAAAGTCTGAGCAGGTGCACCAGAGTCCCCTAGTGGGCACTGCAAGTAATCCTCCCACAGAGGAACAGCGCCCTCACTGGTGGGGGCTCCCTGTATTTGCATTATCACTAGGGCTAATTCTTCCAGATTATCAACAGCGTCCAGGCAGAACTCCCTATAACACACAGCACAGCACCTCGCCCACGGCAGGAATCTAACGAAGCCTGGGCTAACTGAGTCTTTCTTCTCCAGAGAACAGGCCAGAATCAAAGAGGTGGCAGCCAAGCTCTTTGCAGAGAAGGTGGGTTTATTTCAAGGCAAGCCCCCTGACACTCCATCGGCCCCATGCCTGCCCCAATTGAAACGGGTTGTGAAACGCCAACTAACAAAGCTGCTAGGTGAACAGTAACTGTTTTCAGGAGGAAAAGGCAAAGGTGTGAAGTGAGAAATTCCAAACATGTTATAAAACAAATTCTTCCCACCCAAGTCTCAAAGCCACAGCCACTGTGCCTCCCATGGCCAGAGGCAGGGGACAGCTATGAAGAGCCTGGGTGTCCACACTCAAGAGTATGTTACCTGGGATCATTTTGATGGCTATGTTCACTTCACTCCATTTGTGGACCCGGTCAAACTTCCAGTCCAGGATAAAGTTCCCATTATCCGTTACCACAGGACCCTAGAAGGTAATTGTCCAGTGGTGAGGTGATACAGATTCAGGCAGGCAGAGGGGACAGGGGAGTGGAGGTGATAACCAAGGACAAGTATCTTAAGCAACCCACTCCAACCAGTGCTCCACCTCATGCTTTCTGTTACTAGAAGGCAGTGCTATGAAGCAGTAATGAGCAGGAGTCCTGAAGCCACTGAGGCAGCTATCTCACAGGGGCCATTTTCCTCTGTGAGCTTCAGATTCCTCTATGGCAAGAAAGGGATAATGAAACCTACCTCCTTCGGCAGCTTATGCGTAAACCACATGGGTAAGCATTTACCACAGTGAGGGCACAGTGATGCTTAGCCATCATTAGAGTGAAAAACTACAGCAAGAGGACAACCAACAAGGCTCAATGCTCCCAGAGCTTCACACTGAGAACCATCAGTGAGGCAATGTACAACATTCCCCCACATCAGGCAGACCCAACAAAAAGATGGAGCAGTGAGGGGTCCTGGGATCACAGGGGCTAGGGGTAGTTTTAGTTAATTAACCCAGAATTACACAGCAGCTGTGGGCACTAGCAAGCATATAAGACCACAAATGTTGCCAGAATACAAAGACTGCTCTGCAAAATGGAGGAGTGGGAGCCCAGTAAGAACACCCAAAGGCAAGACGCTGGGGCTCTTGTGTGGTGGAACCCCAGCTCTGAGAGAACCCTGACAATCTCCTCTTGAATCCTCAGCTACTCAGGGAGCCAGAGTCAGAGCTTGGTATAACAACTATGATTAAGACTGTGATTTTTAAACAGTCACAAAACACCAGGAAGAAAATACATTAAAATAAAATAAAAGTTCATCAGGGAAGAGTTACAGGTAAGTTGCTTTCTCTCCTGTATGTTTCAAACTTTTTATATATAGTTCTGTCTGCAACTATAGTTAGTTTTAGAATTATTACTACTGCTTGTTTAATTAAGTGTAAGAAAAAAAGTTCTGTTCAACCCACTTTAGAAGCTGAAGTGAAGCGTTTGGACTAAGTATCTGGAGTGCATTCCTGGGGAGGAGCTTACATCCCCCAAGGAACTCGACTTCATTTAAACACAGGATGAGAAAAGAGGAAAAAGAAAATTATACCACAAAACCTGAATAACTCTCTGTCCCAGGAGGGACTCCCCAAACCCATTTTTAGCAGCTGTTAGAGAGATCCAGGTACAAAGATCAGATTACCTGAGGAGCATCAGATTCCAAGGGACAGAAAATGTGCCCATTTGTACAGGGTACAGTGTGTTAAGTATAGTCTTGTCTACATGAGTTTGAATATGGAAACTGATAAAGCCAGTGCTCTGCAAATAAGCCAATAGGCTAATTAAAAATAAACGGAGAGAACTTCCATGGTGGCACAGTGGATTAAGAATCTTCCTGCCAACGCAGGGGACAAGGGTTCTATCCCTGGTCTGAAAACACTCCACATGCCACAGGGCAACTAAGCCCATGTGGCACAACCACTGAGCCTGCACGCCGCAACTACTGAAGCCCACACACTTAGAGCCTGTGCTCTGCAACAAGAGAAGTCACCATGATGAGAGGCCCACACTTCTAGAGTAGCCCTGACGCCAAAACCAGAGAAAGCCCTTGAGCAGCAATGAAGACACAGTGCAGCCAATAAATAATCAACAGAAGCCACCTGCCCAGTCTGGGTAAAGACCTAACGGGAGGAGGAGGACAGGCCCCGAGAGCCTGGAACACCTTCCAGAAACCTTCCAGCCACTCACTGCCTTGTTGACGGCCATGCGAAGTTCAATCACGCCCCCAAACTTCTGGGTCACAGTTCGGCTCACTGGGACATAGGCCATAGGGATGACCTCAATGGGGATGCCCTTGTGCCACTGATCCCCGAGGTTCTTTGAATCTTTCCTAGAAAGAAAGAGTCAGAAATACAACAGATATCAATAAGCTCAGCAGTACAGACATGCCAAATTCAGGCATGGAGTTACTAACGAGGTGAGAGGGCAGGGCCAAGTGTCCAGGGCTTCAAACGGACTGGCTATGCTTTACTGTAATTAAATATGACAAAAATGTTAAAACCTGGATATGACTGGCTTGTGGTTAAACAGGTGTGAGGAACATAATCATTTATGCTCTTCCTACAGCTGTAATATTTTTTTTAATTAACATGCTCAGCACAAGTGCCTTCTAGTAGACTCTGAGAGCCTGGTCAAAGGCTGTCCACAACACAAATCACATGTGACAGAGGGGAAGCAGGGGTGCTGGGTGACTGCCCAGGGGCAGGCCTGACCTGCTTCCTCCGCAGGGAGCGAATAGGGTGAATGAGTGATCAATAAGGACATGCTCTATTAATGAGTGTGACATCAGTTTCCTCCTTCCAGCAGACACAAGAAATGGCAGTATCTTCCTTTAGCACCAAAGCAGAACATAATTGTCCAAGGCACTCTCCTGAGTCACAGGAAGGAGAAGTGCTCCTCCCTCCAGCTCTGTTTTCTCCTCCCTAAAATGAGGGCTGGCGTCTGAGGCACCTCCTCAGTGGACAGTTGAGAAACACTGAACATCGTACCTGAAATCGGCAATCACGATGAAGCGACTGGCATTGCCGGCCACAATCTTCTCCTGGGTCAGGCAGCCTCTGGGGAACGGGGAAGAAGCAAAGGAAAAAACACGGGGCTAAGTAAGACAAAATCTGAATTTGGGAACTAAAGTCAGATAAAGGAAACCAAAATCCATTCAGTTCTGACACTCAGAAATTTAATTTTTAATTCTTAAAGGAACAGCCCCACTAACTCTATCACACTGCAACAGACTAAATTGCGTCTCCCCGCCCTCTGCCCCCTAAAATTCATCTGGTGAAGGCCTAACCCCTAATGTGACTGTATGTGAAAGATGAGGTCTCTAAGGAAGTAACTGTGGTTCAATGAGGTTACTGAAGTGGGGCTCTGCTCTGATTAGGATGGGTATCCTTCTAAGATGATACCAAAAAGCTCTTACTCTCTCTCCTGCCACCACAGGAGGCTACACTGAGAAGGCAGCCATCTGCAAGCCCAGGGCTTCAGAACTGTGACAAACAAATTTTTCCCTTGAAGTCACCACATCTAAGATTTTTGTTATGGCACGTGGGCTAAAGACCTGCTACTTCCAGTAAATGGACTGTGGCAAAAGGAGTCTGTGTCTGGGAGAAAGGGCTCCCAGTGGGGCCACAGGCATAACCCAACTAAGATGCATCTGCATCTGCCAGAGAGCACGGTGCCTGGGGGAGGTCATGTGACTGTGGCATGAAGGGGAGGAGTAAGGACAAGCTTTGAACAACCTGCCCTCTCTGCCATTTGACAGCCAGTTATGAAGCAGAGATAGCACAGTGAGACTTTAAGCATGTTTTGTGTCACTCCAGAGTCTGGTTGATTATAAGAACGAGGAGACAGGGACTTCACCTTCTTCAACTCACCACTTCCTAACTCCCCAAAATTAACACTCAAGAAACACCCAATAAATGTTTTCCAAAGGAATAAATACACACATCACTCCCTGCTCAGAGCCCACCAACCTAGTAATCTAGTCCCAGTAATGTGTTCGCTTTAGGCTGTGCAATTTTTTTTTTTTTTTGGCTGTACAATTTTTAAAGTTGGAATCAGCAGAAGGCAGCAGAGAACCCATTAAGATGAATCACTTCATTGACCAGGCTCAGGTCCCTGTCACCAGACTGCTACTAACAACCACAAATGCCCAGCTGGCTCTACAGTCTTATGCCATCAACATCCGAGAAGAAAGACAAACTCGTGTGTATCACAGAGGCACTGTACTTATCCTGCATTCCACTTGGCTTTGCTAAGGATTAACTGGCAGATACTTGGCAAAAAAAGGCCCCACAACTCACCCACCACCCTTGATGAGGTTGAGGTCAGCGTCGACTTCATCAGCACCATCGATGGCAAGATCGATCTGCATTGAAGAAAGATACAAAAACCACTGAGACCCTCGTGAGGGAAGGCTCTGTGCTAAGCATGAACCTGCAACAGCTCTTCAGATCCCAGCTGCCCTATTAGCCAAGCACAGTTATTATTCCTATTTAACCAGTTAGGAAACTAAGACTCTCAGTGATTAAGTTATTCCACTAGGGTCATGAGGAAACATATAGACCACATCTGGGTGCAGCTCTCATCCACCACTTTATTCTTCCTCTACTCTTTGATGGGCTTCTCTTTGGACAAGCTGGAATTACTGAGCATGCAATCTCAGTGTGAGTAACTTCACTTCCAAGTACAGAAAGAGATATATAGTATATCTGTGGGATTAAAATTTCCTTGGAAGCAGGCAATAACGGAAAAAAGTCTGAGAAGCACTGATTTAGAAATGTCTGAACTAATATGGCAAAAACACGGGTATGCTGACACACATCTGATGTGATTTAGAATTGGAAAATTTCTGAGATCCCGCCCCCATGATCCCACTAAAGCACCTGTCTGGGCTTGCCCACTGCCTTTAACAGGAAGTTCCATTGCCAGCCCAAAAGCAGTGAAGGAGGAGAATAGGTTCATTCATGTTTCAAAATGTGAAATCAAGGAAGAGATATATTGATACTTCTCATCACTCCTGGTACTCTGCATGGACCATATGGGAGCCTCAGGAATGGTTTTTCTAAAAACATCAGTATAAAGAAGAAAATGGCAACCCACTCCAGTATTCTTGCCTGGAAAACCCCATAGAGAGAGGAGCCTGGTGGGTTACAGTCTGTGGGGCCACAAAGAGTTGGACAGGACTGAGCAACTGAGCACACATAAAACCTCAGGGTGCAAATTCAGTTCAAACTGCAAGTCAGAAGTTGCCTGATACGGAGGTACCAAAACTTTAGTGGGGCAACCTCACTTCTGCCTTTTTACAAGGATGAAGTGACAGCCCACAATGCTCCCCCCTACCCTGCACTGACCCCAGCTGCACCACAGCCAGCTCCCTGGGGACTGGAGGGAGGCAATCTTTTCTGCGTAGGTCCCATGTCCACCTTCAGCCCAAAGTATGCTATCACTTGGTCCTAGACACCCAAGCCACTCTGGGCACT
Source organism: Bos grunniens (assembly GCF_055505025.1). Classification (NCBI taxonomy): domain Eukaryota; kingdom Metazoa; phylum Chordata; class Mammalia; order Artiodactyla; family Bovidae; genus Bos; species Bos grunniens. The sequence goes on along the minus strand of NC_141175.1, from coordinate 60,390,196 downwards.
GTCCGCATATGCCCACATGCTAGCCTGGAGCTGCTCCCAGGGTTCCCATCCTTGCTGGAATGTTCTCTCCTGCCCTTGCCACCTAGCATCACAGCTCTGCTCAAATTTTCACCTCTTTCCACAAAACCCCTCTAAGCAGCAGCACTCTAGAGCTGGAGGCACCTGAATTCATCCTCAGGCTCCCACTTAAAAGAAGCAAGGCCTCAGGCAAACACCTTGCCTTCTCCATGCCTTTCTCACATTTGTAAAATGGGATGGTAATAGTCCCCACCTTCCGAACTACAGGAGCTTAAATACAGGTGACCCTGAACAACAGGGTCAGGTTCAAACCGTGCAGGTCCACTTAGAGGCAGATTGTGTCCACCACATATGCACTGCAGTACTACATGATCCATGGTTGGCTAAACACACAGATGCAGAACCACGAATACAGAAGGCCAACTATGGCACTCAAGCATCTGTGGATTCTGGTTTTCACAGTGGGTCCTGGAACCAAGCCCCTCGGACACTGAGGGATGACTGTGGTTTAATACTGACCAGCACTTAGTAGAATAACCATACACAGTGAGTTACAGTGTACAGTGAGGGCTCGGGAAATGCCAGCTGTGAGGATGCTCCACACTCTCCTCAACGTCAGTCTCTGGATTGCTTGTGTGTTCAATCATCTTAATCATAAAACTTCTGTTTTCAAAAGCCCATGCTTGCCTCAGACAATTGCTTCTTATCTCCATTTAGCGGTAAACTCCAAGGGCCAGCCTGCTCATATTACATGTCTGTGTGAGGGCTGCAGGAAGTCCTGGGTCTCTGAGCCCCCTCAGTTAAACCACAGGGAATGTCCTGGAAATTAAGAACCTCCCCACTTGTGACCTCAGCCAGGATTAATATCTAAAGTCCCAGGAGAAGAGGTAGTATGGCTGACTGACTTTCTTCCTAGACTTGATCAGATATCCTGAGCCCACGAACAAGTGACAGTCATGAAAAAGGAGGCAGAAAAACCCAGCAGCCTCTCTTACCTCTGGGTGTCGGTCCAGGTCACTGAGAGTTAAGCCATACTGCAGGATGAGTTGACGGGCCTGTGGAGAACAGGAAAAAGCACCTGTAATCATCTCTGACCGAGGGTGAGGATTCTCAGAAGCCACTTGGATCTAAGGGTCAGACACTCAGTACCACCAAAGTGAAGTGAAGTTGCTCAGTCGTGTCCAACTCTTTGCAACCCTGTGGACTGTAGCCTACCAGGCTCCTCCGTCCATGGGATTCTCCAGGTAAGAATACTGGAGTGGGTTGTCATTTCCTTCTCCAGGGGATCTTCCCGACCCAGGGATTGAACCCAGGTCTCCCGCATTGCAGGCAGATGCTTTAACCTCTGAGCTACCCTCCCAAATCCAACCTGAACCACCAAGAGATAGGGATCCAGCCCCGAGAATGGCAAAAGTTGGCCCATTCCAGGAACTGGAAGAAGGCAAACAGCACCTACTGAACACTCTGCTCCAGCACTAGACAGAGTCCCTCCTCTGTGACCTGTTACTTAAAATGATGTCATGGCCTCCAAAGCCTCTGGTAATACACTACAGTTGTTGCTGTTTTACTCTCTGAGTTGTGTGTGACTCTGTGTGACTTCCCTGGTGGCTCAGACGGTAAAGTGTCTGCCTACAATGCAGGAGACCCAGGTTCGATCCCTGGGTGGGGAAGATCTCCTGGAGAAGGAAATGGCAACCCACTCCAGTATTCTTGCCCAGAAAATCCCGTGGACGGAGCAGCCTGGTAGGTTACAGACCATGGGGTTGGACGGAGCAGCCTGGTAGGTTACAGACCATGGGGTTGGACGGAGCAGCCTGGTAGGTTACAGACCATGGGGTCAAAAAGAGTCGGACACGACTGAGCTTTCACTTTCTTTCTTTCTGTGTGACTCCATGGACTATAGCCCACCAGATTCCTCTGACCATGAGATGGATTCTCCAGGCAAGAATACTGGAGTGGGTTACCATCTCCTTCTCTAGGGGATCTTCCTGACCCAGGGATCAAACTGAGTCTCCTGAATTAGCAGGCAGTCTTTAATGCTGAGCCACCAGGGAAGCCCAATACAGTACAGTAGGTAGCCCTCATCTGTGGTTTCAGTTACCTATGGGCAACCTCAACCCAAAAATTTTACATGTAACATTCCAGAAATCACAAGTTTTAAACTGCACACCACTTTGAGTATAGCACGATGAGATCTCTGCTACATACTCCATCTGGTCCAGGATGTGAATCATCCTTTTCTTCAGCACACCCCACCTGTTAGTCACTTAACAGCCATCTCAGCTATCAGCCTGATGTCACAGTATCACAGTGCTTGTGTTCAACCAACCCTTACTGCACTTCATACTGGCATTCCTCAGTTTACTGTGCTTCGCTTTATTGTGCTTTGTTACCAGCTGAAGGCTGTGGCCACCCGGCCTCCAGGGAGCGTAAGGGTGCAATTTCTCCAACAGCATTTGCTCACTTTGTGTGTCACACTTTGGTAGTTCTCACGGTATTTCAAACTTTTTCATTATCATTATTACGTTTGTTACGGTAGCCTGTGACCAGTGAGCTTTCACGTTACTACTGTAACTGCTTTGGCGTTTTTTCAGCAATATTTTTAAACTAAGGTATGTCCATTGCTTTTTTAGACATAATGCTATTGCACACTTACTAGAATATAATGGAGTGTAGACATAACTTCTATATGCACTGGGAAATTCAAGTAGCTCACTCTGTATCATATTATATTACAGTGGAATGGAACCAAACCTGGACTATCTCCAAGGTAAAGCTCCAAAGCACAATAGTGATGCTGGCAATTCAGATACACCAAAGACAAGCCATAAAATGCTTTCTTAAGCGCAACAGTCAAAGTTGTTAACTTAGTAAGGAAAGGAAAAAAATTACACGCTAAAGCTGCTAAGATCTAAAACTGTAAGAACAAATCTTCCATCCATGAAACTGTAAAGAAGGAAAAAGAAATTTGTGCCAGTCTCACTGTTGCAACCCAAACTGCAAAAGTTATGACAACAGTGAGTAAATGCCTAGTTAAGATGGAAAAGGAATTAAATTTTACAATAGTGTATTTTGAGAGAGAAACCATGATCACATAACTTTTATCAGTGTCTTGTTACAATTGTCCTATTACTAGTTGTTGTTCTCTCTTACCATGCCTAATTTACCAACTGAATGTCATCACAGGTATCTATGTATATGAAAAAATATAGTATACATCACATTCAGTTGTATCCGCTGTTTCAGGCAGCCACTGGGGGTCTAGGAATGTATTTTCCATGGATGAGGGGGCAGGGGAAGGGGGGAGATTACCATTACTTTTTAAAACTTCCTAAGCTAAGACTTTGGGCTCCTAAATCACTGCAGATGGTGACTGCAGCCATGAATATAAAAAGACGCTTGCACCTTGGAAGGAAAGCTATGACAAACCTAGATAGCATATTAAAAAGCACAGACATCACCTTGCCGACAAAGATCCGTCTAGTCAAAGTTATGGTTTTTCCAGTAGTCATGTATGGATTTGAGAGTTGAACCATAAACAAAGCTGAGCACCAAAGAATTGATGCTTTTGAACTGTGGTGTTGGAGAAGACTCCTGAGAGTCCCTTGGACTGCAAGGAAATCAAATCAGTCAATCCTAAAGGAAATCAGGCCTGAGTATTCATTGAAAGGACTGATGCTGATGGTCCAATACTTTGGCCACCTGATGTGAAGAACTGACTCACTAGAAAAGACCCTGATGCTGGGAAAGATTGAATTTGACTCCTGGATTTTTATTTGATCCTATGAATGATTACTGCTTAATTTTTTAAGTACTGTGGAGATGTTTAAAAGTCCCCCTACTTTTCACAGAGACATAATGAAATACATACAATGAAATCATACTATGTCTGGGATTCCCTTCAAAATAACACAGGCAGAGGAGAAGGGGACAACAGAGGATAAGATGGTTGGATGGCATCACTGACTCGATGGACATGAGTCTGAGCAAGCTCCAGGAGTTTGTGATGGACAGGGAAGGCTGGCATGCTGCATTCCATGGGGTCACAAAGAGTAGGACACAACTGAGCAACTGAACTGAACTGAAACTAAGAGCCAAATCTATAAAACATAAGAAAATTTTTTTTAATAACGTAAAAAAAAATGACAGAAGATCACTATAAATTGATACACAGTGATAATTTCCAGGCCACACTGTTGAATAAAAATAAGCAAGAGAATACCCACACTTAGAAGAGGATGTAAAGGCAGGACACCAGAATGGCTGCTAGTGAGGAACACGGCAAACTGAGAGAACAGACTGGGAAAAATCAGGATGTTTGTGGCCAAGTCAGCACCACTGACTATATGCTTTCAATATATGGAGCAACCAAAGCATGGAAACCTTTTTACCAAAAGCCACGTCTAGAAAATATCTTCTACCTAAAGTCAAAACCACCTGAGATTAAGAATGAGAAGGTCTTGGTTCTAATCTTAAATAAACCAGTCACATGACCCCTATCAAGTTTTCTCACCTATAAAAAGATGAGGATAGATAATGACCAATGTCAATCTTCAAATCCTAAGACTCTAACAATAAAACACAAACACCCTGGACTTTGAAATGTATGGGTCCTATCTGGATCCTGATTCAAACAAACTGTAGAAAAATATTTTTAAAGGATAAGACAATAGGGGAAATTAGAATCCTGGATTTTTACTTCATCCTATGAAAGATTACTGCTTAATTTTTTAAGTATTGTGGAGATGTTTTAAAGACTCCCTATTTTTCAGAAAGACATAATGAAATACATACAATGAAATCATACTATGTCTGGGATTCATTTCAAAATAACACAGGCAGAGGAGAATAGGATACAGATGAAACAAAACTGGCCATCAATTGATCACTGTGGAAACTGGGCAATGGGTACACAGAAGTTCATTGCATTATTCAGTATCCTTTTTGAAGTTTGAAATTTTCCATAATAAAAAGGTAAAATAAAATGCTGAGTGAATCAAGTTCAAAAGAAAAAAACTCATGATTTTGAAAGAGAAATACATAATGAAGGGAGGAAACAAGAAACAAGGTATTGCTGGTTCATTTCTCAGTTCCTAGGTTTCTCCCAACATGATATTGGAGAAACGATACTGATCACAGACCCTTAGGCTATAAAAACATTTGGAAGATGAACCCCCAAAGCCCCCCGCGCACTGTGGTACTCATGCCTTTGGGGAATCCCTGCCCATGACGTCCTGAGGTTGTCCTGTGTTACCAACCGCACACAGCAGACGTGATGGCAAGCCCCAGCTGAGATTAGTTTACAAAGAAGAAAGGGCATGCTCCCTCAAGATTCCGACCCCTTCCTCTACTCACCCTCTCTCACACACACGCTAGGAAAACCTGCTGCCAAGCCCTGAAGACACTGAGAGCCCTGGGGACAAGGCCCACTTCACAGCCTGTGAAGAAGTAAGGCCACAACATCCACTTGACAGAGCATGGAAGCAGATCCTTCAAGCAGAGCTGAGATGCCTGCAGCCCTGTCCAACATTCAGCTGCAAGCTCATCAGACTCAAGGCCAGAAACACCCAGCTCAACCATTCCAGATTCCTGACCCCTGGAAACTATGAGCTTACAAATATTTGTTGTTCTAAGCTGCCAAGTTTCGGGGTAATTTGTTCCAGTGACAGATATCTAATACAGATGGAATATCTAATACAGATGCTGGAATAATGATATGAACTGAATGTAGCTCAGTGTGATATTCTATCACAAATAAAACTGTGTTATATATACTACTGGTGCTCAGTTCCTCAGTTGTGTCCAACTCTTTCAACCCTATAGACTGCAGCCTGCCAGGCTCCTCTGTCCATGTCCATTTTTCAGGCAAGGATACTGGGCTGGGTTGCCATTTCCTCCTCCAGGGGATCTTCTCAACCCAGGGATCGAACCTGTGTCTCCTGCATCTCCTGCACTGGCAGGAGGATTCTTTACCACTGAGCCACCTGGGAAGCCCATTATATATACTATGACCCCTGTTAACTGTATACTTTGGGTTGGCCAAAAAGTTCATTCAGGTTCTTCCATAAAATGTTACATTTGATGTAAACCTGAACAAACTTTTTGGCCAATCCACTAGTTAGAAACAATACTAAACTACATTCAAATGTATTACATGAAAACTGATGGAAGAAAACAATTCTATCATGATTCCTATGGGGGAAAGAAATCTGTATAAAATATATCATTTTCATTTAACACGAAGTTTAAAAACTGCCTGCACCACTTGCCAGTGTTATTGTTTCATGAGGATGTTCTGTTTGTCCACCTAGATGGTAATCAGAGTATGTGAGAGTACATTTTATATACACTTTCACCAGCAGTTAGGATTAGCTGAGCCAATAGTTGAGTAACTATTGTGAGTTCATTCAAAAAGGAGTTACCCAGTACAAACTCCTGCTTTAAGAAAAAAAAATGATGAGACTTCCCTGGTGGTTCTGTGGCTAGGACTCCATGCCCCCAATGCAGGGGACCCAGGGTTCGACCCCTGGTTGAGGAACTAGATCCCACATGCCTCTTCACCACTGCCGCCAGCTGCCTGAGTCAATGCCTGTCCAGAGTCTGCATGTGAAAGGAGCCCAGTAGGTAAGTTCTGCCTGTCTTACGTGGCTGGGAGGCCAAGTGCTTTCCATTTAAACAGTCTGAATCCCCAGTCACAACGTGAAGGGCCCTGTACAATGACCTCAAGGATCCCACTCAGGAGGGACCCTTCAGGCCTGCTTCCATCAGCAGGTCCTCCAGCACTCTCTTCTCCCCATATCTGACTGGATTCCCCCACAAGGCCTCTGTGCACAACCCTGCACATGGAGAGAAGCATCACCATGAGTGGCACAAACTCCTTCCTCCCTGGGTGTAATGCATTGTACTGTGCTCCCCCAAAAAAAGATTTATTGGGGCTTCCCTAGTGGCTCAGTGGTAAAGAATCCACCTGCCAAAGCAGGAGACACAGGTCCAATTCCTGGACGAGGAAATCCCACACACTGTGGAGCAACTAAGCCCATCTTCCTCAACTATGCAGCCTGTGCTCTAGAGCCTCTAAAGCTTCACAGCCTCTAAAGGAATCAATATCTAGCCTCCAGAACCTAGAGACAATGAATTTCTGTTTTTTAAGCTGCTCAATCTGTGGTTCCCTGTCATGGCAACCCTGAGAAACCAATGCAGTGAATTCAACACCACAGCCCTACTGTGGGAACATGGACCCATGGCTGGCTCAGCCACAGGTGCTCAACTGAGATTAGTATCTGTTGACACCATATACTCCAGGCTCACATACTGAGGGGCTCCTGAGAGTGTAATGAAACAACTCCTGTCTGTCTCTTCCAGCTCTTAAAAGTGCAGGGAGCAGGAAAGCTAATGATTAGTTTATACTTCTGGAAAAAAAGACAGGAAGAAAAATTCCTTTATCATAAATTTCTGCCTTCTCAATGCAGTTTCACAGCTGGTGCCTGCAATGCCTCATGTGATCAAGGACAGTGGCATGTGGCAGGCGAGCATTCCTGTTTTTCATCAGTTTTACAATAAAACCTGAAAACTCTGCATCTTCCCTTCTATCACCTTACAAAGGGAGACTAAAGGCCATTGTGAATAAACGCTGTTTTTGCTTAGACCAGATCTAGCTTTTAAATACTATGTTTATTTTCCTCTCACCAAATCTTTTAACTTTGAAGGGAAAATCTACAAAAATCCTTTAAGTCCCTAGGGGTTTACTTGTTTAAAAGATAGAGCATAAAATATTTTGGCTTCCTTTTAGTCATTTCAGGAGACTACAGCTGGCTAAATGTAACACAAAATAAGTTTGAATTTGAGGGAGAGAAAAAAACAAACCTCTGAACAAGTTTATTTTTTAAAGTCCTATGAACTGTGAATGACTCTTCCAACCGATCAACTGGAACTGGCCATCATTTTCCAGTCTTGCTATTAATTACCATGATAACACAAAGGTGTGCTGGGAGGATGCTATCTGAAAAACACAGATCAAACTTCCTTCCAATTAAAGAAATTTAATTGAAACTTCTTGAATGTGAACACCTGTATTTAGCTCAGCTCTTTCCCCAAACCTCTCTACATTTATGATAAAGGAATTTTTCTTAACGGCATAAACCAAAAAGAGGAGAAAACAGCAACCAGTTTTCAAAAGTTAGACCACTGATGAACAATCAGATCAGATCAGATCAGTTGCTCAGTCGTGTCCGACTCTTTGCGACCCCATGAACTGCAGCAAGCCAGGCCTCCCTGTCCATCACCAACTCCCAGAGTTCACTCAGACTCACGTCCATCGAGTCGGTGATGCCATCCAGCCATCTCATCCTCTGTCGTCCCCTTCTCCTCTTGCCCCCAATCCCTCCCAGCATCAGAGTCTTTTCCAATGAGTCAACTCTTCGCATGAGGTGGCCAAAGTATTGGAGTCTCAGCTTTAGCATCACTCCTTCCAAAGAAATCCCAGGGCTGATCTCCTTCAGAATGGACTGGTTGGATCTCCTTGCAGTCCAAGGGACTCTCAAGAGGGACTCTCAAGAGTCTTCTCCAACACCACAGTTCAAAAGCATCAATTCTTTGGCGCTCAGCCTTCTTCACAGTCCAACTCGCACATCCATACATGACTACTGGAAAAACCATAGCCTTGACTAGACGAACCTTTGTTGGCAAAGTAATGTCTCTGCTTTTGAATATGCTATCCAGGTTGGTCATAACTTTCCTTCCAAGGAGTAAGCGTCTTTTAATTTCATGGCTGCAGTCACCATCTGCAGCAATTTTGGAGCCCAGAAAAATAAAGTCTGACACTGTTTCCCCATCTATTTGCCATGAAGTGATGGGACCAGATGCCATGATCTTCGTTTTCTGAATGTTGAGCTTTAAGCCAACTTTTTCACTCTCCACTTTCACTTTCGTCAAGAGGCTTTTTAGCTCCTCTTCACTTTCTGCCATAAGGGTGGTGTCATCTGCATATCTGAGGTTATTGATATTTCTCCCGGCAATCTTGATTCCAGCTTGTGTTTCTTCCAGTCCAGCATTTCTCATGATGTACTCTGCATATAAGTTAAATAAACAGGATGACAATATACAGCCTTGACGTACTCCTTTTCCTATTTGGAACCAGTCTGTTGCTCCATGTCCAGTTCTAACTGTTAGTTCCTGACCTGCATACAAATTTCTCAAGAGGCAGATCAGGTGGTCTGGTATTCCCATCTCTTTCAGAATTTTCCACAGTTTATTGTGATCCACACAGTCAAAGGCTTTGGAGTAGTCAATAAAGCAGAAACAGATGTTTTTCTGGAACTCTCTTGCTTTTTCCATGATCCAGCAGATGTTGGCAATTTGATCTCTGGTTCCTCGGCCTTTTCTAAAACCAGCTTGAACATCGGGAAGTTCACGGTTCACATATTGCTGAAGCCTGGCTTGGAGGATTTTGAGCATTACTTTACTAGCGTGTGAGATGAGTGCAATTGTGCGGTAGTTTGAGCATTCTTTGGCATTGCCTTTCTTTGGGATTAGAATGAAAACTGACCTTTTCCAGTCCTGTGCCCACTGCTGAGTTTTCCAAATTTGCTGGCATATTGAGTGCAGCACTTTCACAGCATCATCTTTCAGGATTTGGAATCATTCAACTGGAATTCTATCACCTCCACTAGCTTTGTTCATAGTGATGCTTTCTAAGACCCACTTGACTTCACATTCCAGGATGTCTGGCTCTAGGTCAGTGATCACACCATCGTGATTATCTGGGTCATGAAGATCTTTTTTGTACAGTTCTTCTGTGTATTCTTGCCAGATCTCTTCTTAATATCTTCTGCTTCTGTTAGGTCCATACTATTTCTGTCCTTTATCGAGCCCATCTTTGCATGAAATGTTCCTTTGGTATCTCTAATTTTCTTGAAGAGATCTCTAGTCTTTCCCATTCTGTTGTTTTCCTCTATTTCTTTGCATTGATCACTGAGGAAGGCTTTCTTATCTCTTCTTGCTATTCTTTGGAACTCTGCATTCAAATGTTTATATCTTTCCTTTTCTCCTTTGCTTTTCACTTCTCTTCTTTTCACAGCTATTTGTAAGGCCTCCCCAGACAGCCATTTTGCTTTTTTGCATTTCTTTTCCATGGATGGTCTTGATCCCTGTCTCCTGTTCAATGTCACAAACCTCATTCCATAGTTCATCAGGCACTCTGTCTATCAGATCTAGGCCCTTAAATCTATTTCTCACTTCCACTGTATAATCATAAGGGATTTGATTTAGGTCATACCTGAATGAACAATGGTAAGTGGCAAAAATGAGGGAGAGAAATCCTAAACCTGTACTGGAGAAAGCTAAGAAGCAACCCCCAAAAGGTTCCAGGAACTCAGCGACACTGTGAACTTCAGATGCAACAATGGAAGTCATAAGGGAAAGCTGGCTGAAAGGCTATTTGAGAACCTGTTATAGCTTCTCATCTTTCTCCACTTCTTCCAAAGTAGCATGTTTATTCCCTGGAGAAGGTCAAAACAGCAGGCTCGGGACTGGGCTGCCAGGCAGAGCTGAAGATGGGGTTCTCCATCAGTGAGCTTTTGCTGTGGAGTAGCTACCCCAAGAGTAAGAGGCTTAAAAGAGCAAATAGTTATTAATTCTCATGATTCCATGGACAGACTGAAAAGTCTCTAGTATGACCTCACTCACTCGCCTCTTACCCTCCAGGGGAGTTAGCTGAGGCCTGTTCACAAGGCAACAAGAAAGGTTTCAGGAGCAAAAAGGCCAATCCCCCAAAGCAAAAGCACTTTTCAACCCACTGATGACACATTCCATTGGCAAAACAAGTAATATGATCAAGCCCAGAGTCAAAAACACACTGCAAAACGTAGCAGGTACTTATTTTCCATCTAGCACAAGAACAACACTGAAAATGGGAGAAATCAGAAACAGGTTTATGTCTTGAATAATGACAGATGTCTTCTCACCCTCCTCTCCTATTTGGTTCCCAGGACATGGCAGCTATGCATACCCCTTCTAAAAGGGCACTGGGCAGTCTGCACTAGGAAACCTGACCAGTCAAAGGAAAGAAAAATGATCTGACTCCAGAAGTTCCCCCCAAGATAAGGGCTTGGCAGACAAGCCGAGAGCAAGGGCTAGCCTCACCCTGAGGGCTGCTTTCCAATCAGCTTCTTAGTCTGCTAGTGTTCAAAACAAGCAGCCAGCTGAAGAACACCAGAATTAAGAAGTGCCAGAATTAAAAAAAGAAAAGACCAAGCACTCTAACAATATTTGTCTGTGTTGGTTGTGATTTGACCATATCAGTCAAAACTCAGAATTACATGCTAAAAAAGAGTAATTTTTTTTTTTTGACTGTACCACACGGCATGCGAGATCTGAGTTCCCCAACCAGGGATCAAACTCATGCTTCCTGAAGTAATAAGTGTGGATTCTTAATCTTAACCACTGGACAATCAGGGAAGTACCAGAAAAAGAGTAAATTGTACTGTCTGTAAATTATACTTCCAACAAACTGTAAACAACAACAAAATTCTGAGGAAAGATAAGAGGGAGAAGAGATCTTAGAACAAAAACAAAAGCATTAATATCCTCAGGGAGCTTAGAGAAGAAACTGGAAAAATTGAACCCATAAAACAAACAAACAAAAACTACTCAGAGAACAACAAAAAGAGTTCTTACATGAAATTAAACATATGAAACTAAAGAAAGCTCAATAGAAAAGTTAGAAAAAGCTCAATAAAAGGTTAGACAAAAGGACAAAACAGGCCATGAGCACCAAGGACTTAACAAGGGTCCCAAAAGAAAGATCAGAGAAAACAGAAAAGAAAATCAAAGGAATAATAGGGAAAAAGAAAAATCCCCCAAATTGAAGATGGTCAATTTGTAGAATGACATGTCCCAGCAAGTGCCCAGCACAGTGGACAAAAATAAACCCACACCAAAGTGAAATTTCAAAACAGTGGAGATAAAGATAATATAAGGGTGTTAAGAGTTCAGAGAGAATGAAAAATAGACTTCATACAAAGGATCAAGAATCAATGGCACCAAGCTCCTCAATAGCAAATTGAAAGCCAGCAGACAGAACCAAGAACTAAGAAATGATTTAGCATAGATTTCTATACCCAAATACCTGAGTCCCAGAGAGGCTAGAATAAAGACATTTTCAGACATCCAAAGTGCCGACAAGTTTGCACCCCGTGCACTTGGGTAGCTATCTGAAGCAGCAGTCCCCAACACTTTTGGCACCAGGATGGGTGCACCAGGATGGGTTTCATGGAAGATGATTTTCCCACAGGGGTGGAGAGGTGGTTTGGGGATGATTCAAGCTCATTACATTTACTGCGCATTTTGATTACAATGTGGGTAAACCTCAGTGGCTCAGAGGTTAAAGCGTCTGCCCGCAATGCAGTTTGATCCCTGGGTCGGGAAGATCCCCTGGAGAAGGAAATGGCAACCCACTCCAGTATTCTTGCCTGGAGAATCCCATGGATGGAGAAGCCTGGTGAGCTACAGTCCACGGGGTCTCAAAGAGTCAGACACGAATGAGCAACTTAACTTTCACTTTCTAACTTTTGATTACAACGTGATATATAATGAAATAATTATACAACCCACCATTATGCCGCCACTGATCTGACAGGAGGCAGAGCTCAGGTGTAATGAAAGCAATGAGGAGTGGCTATAGAAATGAAGCTTCCCCAGTTTCTAACTGGCCACAGACAGGAACCAGTCCATGGCCCAGGTGTTGGGGACCCCTGATATGAAACACGTGTTTCACTAAAGTTGAAGGAAACAAACTAAAGGATATGGGGGAGTAGTGAGGAGGAACAAGACCAAGGGACTGGATGATCCAAAATGAGACAGAACAGGTAAGTTCCTGAGCAGGAAGGGAGACACCTCCAAAGCCACAGCAAGGTACAGCTGCTAGCAACCAGAGACCCAGGCAAGAAGACAAAAGTCAAAGAGTAGAACATCTACTGGCCAGACAGGTGAGACTTTCCATGTAGCTAAGAGTTCGAGGCTGAATTAGTAAGGAGTATGTAGATAACCTGGCAAATGAAAAAAAAAAAAAAAAACCAAAGGCAATTTACTTAACTTTCAGAAAAACAAAACAACGGGCAGGTAAGGAAGCGTAACCACAGCACACTGTACAGCTCAGCTGCAGTTTGGACATCAGCTTTCTGTAAGCACTCAGTAAGCCTCACCAGAATATGACTGTCCTGAAGACTGGGAGAAGGGTGTGTGAACTGTGGAAACAAGGAGGGAAGAGAGAAGCAAATGCTCATCTTCCTTTCACCCATTCAGTGTAGAATTATTACCTAAAGTTGAAAAAAAAAATGTAAATAGCAAGAAAAGTATGTAGTTTCCAGATTCTGGAGCAAACATCCAATGAACTAAAATAGTTTTAAAAGTTTGTCCACCTATGGGACTTCCCTGGCAGTCCAGTGGCTACGACTACGAGCTCCCAATGCAGGGAGTGTGGATTCGATCCATGGTCATAGAACTAGATCCTGCATGCCGTAATGAAGATCAAGGATCCTGAATGCCCCAACTAAAACCCAGAACAGCCAAGTAAATAACTATTAAGAAAAAAAAAGTTTGTCTGCCTAAAGAGCCAGAAACAGTGGTGGTTGCGGGGGGTTGGGGGGGGGTGGCGGGGGGACAGTGCTGACGGGAAGAGAATTAAAGGAGTGTTTTGCTTTTTAATAAAAAAGAAGGGGCCTTGTTCACCGAAACTTGGTCTCACCATGTCGTTCTTTCTCTTACCTTCTGGCTGAATTATTCAGCCTCTTTTCTCCACTGAATTTCTTCACTGAGCTATCCTCATTCTATTACTCTTTATATCCTTAATTAACGTTTAATTAAGCAGTTGTTTCCTGATCCTCGCCGACGCCGTCCCCGCTTCGAATACCCTGGATCCACCGGGGCTGGTCCCCGGCACCTCAGTTCAGTTCAGTTCAGTCTCTCAGAAGTGTCTGACTCTGCTAGACTAATTTAGGGTCCTCTGGATTCATTGTTTACTTTAAATAAGAAATCAGAAGGAATTCATTTGTAAGCCAAAGTCATCTATAGCAAATATCATCCCAAAACTGCTCCATAAGTGTGTGGAATTTTAAAAAGCTGCTTCTCTCCCAAACTCATTTTAATGAAAAGACATAAAAAATTGGAAATGTAAAAGGGTAGGCACTAGTCCTGACTTTCCTGTTCATTAACTTGCTATGTGATATGAACAAATTATCAGTGGGGCCTCTATTTTGTTCCATACTCTTAAGTATAAAATGGGATTCATGTGATAAACCATAATGGAAAAGAATATGAAAAAGAATGTATATTTGTCATATAGGTGAGTCACTTTTATGTACACCAGTAATTAACAGAACATTGTAATTCAACCATACTTCAGTAAAAAAATAAAAAAGTAAAGTACAATTCAGAATGTGTATACTGGAGAGGATGAATCAGAAGAGATGTTATTATAGATATTTATTGTACAACTGAAGTACAAAGTAGCAGTCCAAAATTGAGGAAATGTAGTGACTAAGAGACAAGTAGAATAAACACAACTGAAAAAGGAAGGGTATGCCATGAAAAGGAGGTATTCAAAAAAAAGAAAAAAGAAAACTGGAATTATTTGACTCTTCAATCTACATGTATGTGTAACTGTGGGCTTCCCCGGTAGTTCAGATGGTACAGAAACTGCCTGCAGTGCAGGAGACCCAGGTTCAATCCCTGGGTTGGGAAGATCCCCTGGAGAAGGAAATGGCAACCCACTCCAGTATTCTTGCCTGGAGAATCCCATGGACAGAGGAGCCTGGCAGGCTACAGTCCATGAGGTCACAAAGAGTCGGACACAACTGAGCAACTAATGTCATATACAACTTTAAAAATGAACACCAATATCAAATAACTTACTAAATAAGAAAAATGCTAGATGATCAATTCTTTTGGAAAAATGACACACTTAGGATTTTTCAAAAGACCAAGGCAACCCATCACAACCCTTCTGACTTAGAGTATCTCCTTAGGACAGCCAGATTTCAAAAGCAAGAAAGGCCAGGTAAAACCACTTCCTTCCCAACCCAACGTAAGAATTATGGTACTGTCTTCAGTCCCGTGGGTGCCCACCCAGCTGGTCAGAGTCTCCAAGAGATATAACTTCAAGGAAGCTCTGGCAGGACACACTATCCTAACTTCCTATCATGTCTCCTCCTCCATTCCCCACTGACAGGCAGGGGCACACACCTGATTTAGAAGGAAACTTTCCTTGTTTAGTCACTCAGTCATGTCCAACTCTGCAACTCCGTGGACTGTAACCCACCAGGCTCCTTTGTCCATGGGACTCTCCAGGCAAGAATACCAGAGCTAGTAGCCATTCCTTTCTCCAGGGGATCTTCCTGACCCACGGATCAAACCGAGTCTCCCCCATTGGCAAATGGATTCTTTACCACTAAGCCACAAGGGAAGCCCAAAAGGATACCGTCCTCTCCCTTCAGCTCTGTCCCTTCACCAGAGCTACCTGCAGTGCTGAGCCTCCAGGACTGAGGGTTTCTTTAACCAAGTCCACAATATCACAGGAGCACCAATCGCCAGCAAGGCTAACCCCAGCTCACAGTACCTCCTCAATGAATTCAATGAGAGATGATAGGCACAACCTCCCCACAACGACCCCCTCCCTTCCTGAAGTCTACTCTTCCCGTATCTTTCCCTACATTTAATTGGCTCTGTTGCTTTCCTTCACCAGCCCCTACTATTTTATGGTCAAACAGCATTAGATATGGACTCAAAATACTATCCCTGTATTACTAACACATCAGTTAATGCCCTGTAGCCTGTTTTTTCATCCATAAATGGAAAAATACTTCTTGAGGATGGAGACCATGTGCTTATCTCTACATACTCCACAATATACTAAAGATATGCTAAAATATTCAGAGTAAATAAAGGAACACCTCTAAAACCATGCTTCTGAGGAGCAATCTCCCATCAATTGACTAGCCTCCTGCTCCTGGCTCTCTCACCCAGAACCACCCTGGTGCACAACCCAGAACCACACCCCCTCGTCCTCAGCAACCTGAAGATTCAGTGCCAACTGCCAAGATGGAGAAGGGAAAGCAGGACATACCTGGAAGGAGGTGGGAATACAGACGAGCTTCAGATTCTCTTGTTCCACTCTTTCAGCTGTGAAGACAAAAGCCATGCTGGTGGTTTTTCACTCTCCTCACTTTATCTTCCTTGTCATACACATACTTGCTCAAAGCCAACAGAAAAGGTCTAATCCCCACCACTGACAGGTCCCTTTCATTCCATGTCCCCACCCTTGGTGAAAAGTTGGTAAACAGACTGCACATGTCACCAGACAAGGATAAAAATGCCTAAAGAGGTTAAGAACCAATCACGGAAAGAGAAACATCAGTGTTTGCTAGTATGTGTTTGGGATTATTCAAAGAACTTTGTACATATGAACTCTTTTAATCCAGGAACCCAAAGGTAACTTACAATTATTATTCCCACTTTACAGATGAGGAAACAGGTGCAGAGAGACAAAAATAACTGGTAAGCAACTAGCAAACAACAGAACTAAGATCTGATCCCAGGCAGTCTAGCGCCACAGTCTTAACTACATCCCTATATTGCCTTTTACAGACAAAAGCTAGAACGTGACTTCTGCATTTAATAAAAAAATATAATCATTTATAGACCCCAGAGGACAGTTAAAAGAGGGTTTATTTATTCACTTAAAATTTGCACCTTTCCAGAAAGTTTGATTTAAACAAAAACAAAAGTCTTAGGAATTCCCTGGTGGTCCAGTGGTTAAGACTTGGCGCTTTCACTGATGGGGCCCAGGGTTCAGTCCCTAGTTGGGGAACTAAGATCCTACAAGCCATGTGGTATGGCCAAAAACCAAAAAACCTCAAGGGATGCAGACAAAGAATGCCTCCTCTCATTTCAGTAAACAAAGGATGTCATCAAGTCATGAGTCACTGCACCCACCCTAGGCAGTACACTCGGAGAGGATTCAAGATGGAGAAAAACAGGACACTGGCCCCAGGTTAAGCTGCATCAAAGGAGTAATTTCATTAAGCCCAGACTCTTGCATCTTCCCATACCCAGAAAAGCACTAAATTTATTAACTTGAGATCTGGTTTTTCCTTAATTAGCAGTAATCTTTTGATGTTCGACTACTGGAGTTTTGTGTGGTTATTTTTTTTGCAAAAACTCCTACATGTCCTGGCTTCTCAACGGTCCCTCAGAGCTATCTGAAAAGCTGTATCTGAGACTTAAGTCTTCAGTAATGCCCCAAATAAAACATAATTCTTGGGGAATTCCCTGGCAGTCCATCCAGAGGTTAGTACTCTGCAATATCATTGCAGGGAAAAGGGTTCAGTCCTCTTCAGGGAACAAGGGTTCAGTCCTCTTCAGGGAACTAAGATCCTGCAAGTCATGTGATGCAACCAAAAAAAAATCATAATGCTCAATTTTTAGGTTGAGCTTTTTTTTTTTTTTCCCCAGTCAACAGGGGAAAACTGTCTTATTAAAAAATATCAAATCTCTTGAGTCACTGAATGTGCACCTAGGGAGGTTTAGATGGCACTACGACGAAATCTACAGTAATCCCTGTGCCCTAAAAGCCCTCCACACGCACACAGTGCTGAGGCACAAGGGTGTACCACACTGAGGCCCTGTTAGGCTAATGAGAAGGCTTCCAGAAGCCAGCATGCCTGTACCACAATCATTCCTTCAAGACAGAGCATTCCTGGGCTTTGTCCCCTGAGCGCAGCCCCTTGGCACTGGGCAGAGGAGAGCAGCATTCAGGAAAGCCTCTCCTCTGGGCTCTGTTCTCACAAACAAAAGCAGGGCCGTCAAACCTGTTGAGCAGCCACCAGGGTTGACAGTTCCTGAGCCTTTCCTGAGCCCAGAGACACCCAAATCTAAATGAAGTCAGCACCTGCGGAGCCAGCCACCAACTGATAGGTCACACCATTGCCAGGGTCACAAATAGGACAAGCCTGGGCTGGCCTCGATTTGTGTGCCTGAGGGACCTCCAGCTTGAAAGGGCTTGCCTGCCTTAGGATCCATGAGGCCAAATGCACGCGCGCACACACACACACACCACCACACCAATGATGATGATTAAGGTTCCATGGAAAACACACACACAGAGACACAGAAACACAGAGACACACACCTCACCTTAAGTCAGCTCCTCAGCTCCTCACCTGCAGCACAGCAGAGCAAAGAAAGCCAGGGTAACCCCCAGAGTTGGGTGACGGGGCCCAAGAATAGCACTTAGAGGAGGACAGATATACTCACCTGACTGCAGGCTCCACATGGCTGGCACCAAGTTGGGCAGATGCCCAGCCAGTGCCCGCTGCCTACTTCTCCTCTATATCCCCTCCCCCACTGTCCTGCACAAAACATCGAGTTGGCCCCAAGACCATACCTATTCGCTGCACAGCATGGACAATTGTAGAACCACTCCCAATTCCCAGCACTTGGTTATTCTGCAAAGATAAAAAAAGAAGAGGGAAACTTTATTAATACTGTATTTTACTCCCTCACTAGCACCCTTTCTAGAGCTATAAAATTATAAGGAATAGCAATTCACTGACATGGGCACAAAGCAGGTACTGTGGCCACAGAAATATAATCACTGAACCTCAAAGCTGGACTTTGTTCCGGTGCCCAGTGGCAACTTATCAGCAGAGCCCTCCTCCTTCCATCCTTGACAATGCTACTACCATTTCCTCCTCTTCAAAGATAAACTGAGGCAGGTTAAAACTTTTAAGATTTTATTTCAGCAAACATCAACTCGAATTCGGCAGGATTCAACCTAGCAAACAGAAAGGATCTCTAAGAAGCTGTATAAAATTAAAGACTTTTATAGCAGGAAGGGAGTAGGAAAAATAAAGAAGCTACTTTTGGCTAAAAGGGAGTTGGTTACTGTAAGGTGAATTCCTGTAGGGGATGGCAGGGGTCTCCCAGGCAGATGGCCTCACTAGTGCTGATCAGGCGATCCTTGATTGGCTGGGCTAAGATTCCATTTCTGGGGGAGCCAAAAGCGTAATTAAGTATCAGTTTGGTGACCTGTGGCTTGGCATAAGCAACTCCCTTTGGGGCCTGTTGTCTTATTTTTAACACTCCTCATATTCTACCACACAGAAATGGCCTGCAGATGAACACTGGAGGATTTCTGGCCAACTCCAAAGAGAAAGACCCTAGGGAAAAACAGCCTAGCTGTACATTAATAGCAGAAAACAGAGGTTTCTGACTTCAGTGACTTTTCATCTATCTTCCCACATTGTAGATGTCAAGTTTTAACATCCACGAGGCAGGGGGCTGACCACAGTCTCCTTCAAGTTGGTGGCATCACAGCAAACCTCAGAGACACATCAAGTCTACCATCCAGAGCTCCAACCAAAGCCAACAGAAGAGAGGAGAGTCTGAAGCAACCTTGAATATCAAATCACATCAAGGGATCCTCATTTTGCACAAGTCTGCTTCAGAGAATATGGGGAGAGGGGGAAAGCTGAACTGGGAACATGAGAAACAGTCTTCATCTGGTGGCCATATAGGAAAGCATTCCATGAGTACAAAGGAGGAGAACCAGGCATCACACTACTGAGCCTGCCATTGTAAGAAAGGGGGAAGGGACCTGAGAGCAGAGCAGGGGCCCAGCCGAGGTCAGTTAGACCACAGACAGCAAAATAAGGCCAGGGTACTAACAGGAACTAATGTGGAGCTTGGTTCCTAAGCAACTTCCTCCGAGTAAGCTCTTCCCTGTTTAGGGCAGAACAGCTGCAGGCCAAAGCAGCAGCTATCCGCTACTAAGCACCTACAAAGATTTACAATGTTGATAAAGGTTGAATCTCACAACAATCCCTTGTGACCTCAAAGCCCCTCAGAGGTAATTCAACACCCCAAGGGAAAATAGATGGGCAAAGAGTGGAAACAGTGGCAGACTTTATTTTTGGGGGCTCCAAAATCACTGCAGATGGTGACCGCAGCCATGAAACTAAAAGACACTTGCTCCCTGTAAGAAAAGCTATGACCAACCTAGACAGCATATTAAAAAACAGAGACATTACTTTGCCAACAAAGGTCTGTCTAGTCAAGGCTATGGCTTTTCCAGTAGTCATGTATGGATGTGAGAGTTGGACTATAAACAAAGCTGAGCACCAAAGAATTGATGCTTTTGAACTGTGGTGTTGGAGAAGACTCTCGAGAGTCCCTTGGACTGCAAGGAGATCCAACCAGTCCATCCTAAAGGAAATCAGTCCTGAATATTCATTGGAAGGACTGATGTTGAACTCCAATACTTTGGCCACCTGATTCAAAGAACTATCTCATTTGAAAAGACCCTGATGCTGGCAAAGATTGAAGGTGGGAAGAGAAGGGGACGGGACGACAGAGGATGAGGCGGTTGGATGGCATCACTGACTCAGTGGACATAAGTTTGAGGGACCAGGAGTTGGTGATGGACAGGGAGGCCTGGCGTGCTGCAGTCCACGGAATCTGACTGACATGCAAAGACTGTCGCTTGGACATGACTGAGCGACTGGACTGAAAGGAACTGACTGAAGCGAAAATTTAAGACTTAGAAATGAGCAAGAGACTATTAGACTCTTACAACGAAATGCTGGAATGTGCAGGCATTATCTGATCCTACATGGGAGTGTGCCCCTGCAAATTCTTGCCCATTGAAATGCAAATTGTTTTGTGAAATCCAACTAATTATCCTATAGCTCTTGTTCAGTTGATGATAAGTCGATGATTAGTCCAACTCTGTGTGACCTCATGAACTACAGCATGTCAGGCTTCCCTATTTCCCAGAGTTTGCTCAAACTCACGTCCATTGAGTCAGTGATGCCATCCAACCAATTCATCCTCTGTTGCCCCCTTCTCCTGCCCTCAATCTTTTCTAGCATCAGGGTCTTTTCCAGTGAGTCAGCTCTTTGAATCAGGTGGCCAAAGGACTGGAGCTTCAGCATCAGTCCTTCCAATGACTATTCAGGGTTGATTTCCTTTAGGATTGACTAGTTTGATCTCCTGCTATCCAAGGGACTCTCAAGAGACTTCTCCAGATTTATAAGAGTTCCTGTAAATTTATTTAAACATTCCCTGACTGTATATAATTTTGTGGTTCTTTGGGTTTTCCTGTGAACAGTTTGGGTTTCCCAGGTGGTGCTAGTGACAAAGAACCCATTTGCCAATGCAGGAGACGTAAAAGACATGGGTTCGATCCCTGGATCGGAAAGATCCTCTGGAGACGGCCACAGCAACCCATTCCGGTATTCTTGCCTGGAGAATCCCACAGACAGAAGAGCCTGGTGGGCTCAGTCCAAAGGGTCGCACAGCGTCAGACATGACTGAAGCGACTTAGCACGTGAACAGGTTATAGCATCTTTTCCAGTTCCCTCAATTCAATGAGTCAAATTGGAAAAAAAAAAAAAAAAACCTCTGATAATGTTATTTTATATCTGTATTAATTATCATGATTTTACCTTTAAAAAAAAAGTCATTTTTTAGCAATATTAATTACTCCCCTACACAGCCTCACCTTGAATAAGCAACTACAGGAAGTTCAATTTGCTCAAGCATTTCAATTAAAATTTCTTAAGAGTTCCAGCAACTGATTAACAATGAACTCATTTGCCAAGGGGCAGGGGGGCCCTTTGTAGGAGGAAGAAAGGTCCTGGAGACCCCTCGGGACAAACTCCCCATGGGACAAATGCCACAGGAACCTCCAGGGCGAGCCCATGGACCCCACTGCTGATACAGTCCTTCTCAAAGTGAGAGGACAACTCTAGCAAGAAAAGACTGGAAAGAACGAGAGGTGGACCGAGTTACAAAAAAAACAACAAATCAAACGCTTATGTCCCTGCTTCTAACTGGGCCTCTCCTACCTACACAGGGCTCTGCCCATCAGCCGTGTTCCTGATCTGATGGAAGTCACTTTTACTGGCTCAAAGGTTACCAAATAACATCAAGAGGCCTTAAAATGGAGCTCGTATTAGGTCAGGAATCCACCCATGGTGGTGCCCTCATGAAGGTAATGCATCCACCAGCTGCTTAGCTACCTGGGCAAACCTCAACAGCAAGGTCTTCAAGACCAGTAAATGCTACACTACCACACAAAATAGATGAACATCAGAAAAATGTAAAAATCTTCAAGTAACGAAGGTGCTTCCTTAACTAGGGTGCTTCCCTGATGGTACAGCGGCTAAAGAATCTGCCTGCAAACGCAGGAGACACAGGACACGCTGATTCAATCCCTGGGTTGGGAAGATCCCCTGGAGGAGGAAATGGTAACCCACTCTAGTATTCTTGCCTGAAAAATCCCAAGGACAGAGGAGCCTGGTGGGCTACAGTTCGTGGAGTCACAAAGAGTCGGACATGACTGAGTGACGAGGCATTCATGCACACTCCCAGCAAACTAAGCAAACAAGGAAATGCCTTGACTAGGCAGGCTCCGCATGACCATCACATTCGACATGAAGCTGAGAGCTCCAGCTACACAGTAATTCAACTGCCAGATTCCTCATTTCCCCACTCTCCTGTCATCCAGCAGGCAGGGAGCACACAGATGAACTTGGGTGAATCACACAAGCTCTGTGCAAGGCTCCTCCCTTGGCTTTTTTTTGGTAGAGGCCAAGAATTGCGCAGACCTGCCAGGCCCAAAGCTCTTCAGCGCTGTGGTCTTGCTGCCCTGGAATCCAATGACTGGCCAGGAATCAGTGTAACAG
This sequence comes from Bos grunniens, assembly GCF_055505025.1. NCBI lineage: Eukaryota > Metazoa > Chordata > Mammalia > Artiodactyla > Bovidae > Bos > Bos grunniens. Next base: position 60,367,439 of record NC_141175.1, on the reverse strand, counting down.
CCAAAGCTATACAGAGGTGGCCCAACAGTAGCCAGGCAGGCTCCACCGGAGGAGCAGGCCCCTCCTAATGGCAACACTAAACCACAGGTCATATGTGCAACATCACAACTTGGCTCACCATGTCCAGTGGGGTAACCTCTTCTGTTGACCTACAGGAACTACCGTCCACCAACTTCTTCAAGCTCAGTCAGCCAAAATGCAAAGGCCAGGCTCCAAAGAGAGCATAGGAGGTTATAGACCTTTAGGAGAACGTGGCCCTGCGTGGTGACCCATGCTGCACCAGCAGACCTGAGTCAAGGATGGCTACCTAAGCCCTTCAGTAGAGAACTCTCCAAAATTTCCATTCACCCAGGAATGGAAGTAGTCACCACACTGGAGCACCAAGGGCCTCGGGAAGGGAAACCCTAACACTCCAGTGATTCAGCCTGCAACCTCCACATGTGTCCACACTCCACACAACTCATCAGACATTTAGCAGGCAGGTCCCACTGCGACCAATGCCGAATGAAAATCAAGTTTACTACCTTCCAAAAGTTTACCCTTCATGGGATTGGGATACACACATAACTAGACCATGAAACATAAAGCACCTAAGAGGTATGGAGGACTACAGAATTTAAAGGAAGAATTCCTCCCCCTACAAGGCTAGGGAAAAACTGAAAGGAAGAATGGCCTTTGAACCAAACCCTGAAGGACAGGGTTTTAACAGGCAAGAGCAGCAGACAAGAGCATTCTAGGTAGAGGGTAATGACATGAAAACACAGCCACGTCCAGCAGTCTGTCCCTTCCAATGTTCTGGTCCCTGGGAGAGAGGAGAGCAGAGAAGGAAACAAGACTGTGGGCTTAAGGACCAGAATCAGAGCCTCTTATCCTTGTATCCCCTCCACCTGGCTCACTACTGGCTTGTAACAGATGTCATACAGAGGTTAGGATGAGGCTAAGAGCAGAAGGGAGCTTCAGGAGGTGACAATGTATCACTTGGCTAGTCAGAAGAGACAAGACAAGGGCAACTGTGATCTTCTGGCCACAGGGAAAGCCTGAACAGGGAAAGCTGGTCCACAGGAAGGGTCCGTTCTAAGAACATTTCAAAGGTGGAACCAATAGAACCTGGCACAGAAGCTACCTTGATAAACTTACACAAACTGAGTATAAAACTGAGCAGGCCCTTGTGCTCTGTTTGTTGTTTGTAGGAAATAGGCTTCATACAGCCTCCTTGACCTTCCCTGAGTTCCAAAGGACAGATACAAGCAGTCACTATTCAGGTAAGGTAAGGAATGCAGAAGCAAGGGAGGAGCAGTCAAGAAACAAAGCGCTGTGAGGCAGGGTCCTGGTTCCTCCTCAAGGAATACACAGGACAACACATCTCTGAATTCTTTCACAGGAACTAAGGCCCCACCCAAGTAGAAAACTGCTAACCACCACACAGTTACCTCACCATCAGCCAATCAGAAGAAGGTCTACACACTGTGGAAGATAAGACTCTGACCTCCCTAAATGATTAACTGCAATTAACGTCCCCTTTCACCTTAGGAGTAGGTTCTAGAAGTCTGCCTTCTCTCCAGGTTGCCAGCCTCCAAAACAAAGCAATCTTTTCTTTCCCAAGTTTTGAAAGCAAACTTGTCTTTCAAGGGGTGAGCAGTAAAATCTGAGTTGGCTAACAAGGAAACAATTTCAAGTCGCAAAGTGCTAAAGGAAAATTTGGCCTTCGATGGAAAAAATGGATAACCCTGGAGAGGGCTGCTAAACCTTGACAATCAGGTACAGGACTATGATCAATAAACTTGTCTTGGAATTAAGTGATCTTGTTTGCAAAATACCCAGGATCAGCATCTTCTCCTCCCTTTAGCCACATCTCTGGCCACCACACCAACTACCTGACACATAGCAGGCACTCAACAAGTTCCCAGCACAGGAATGAAATGAATGAATCAGGGATACAAAGTACAAAATACAGGACTTCTTGGTGGCTCAGTAATAAAGAATCCACCTGCCAATGCAGGGGACATGGGCTCCATCCCTGGTCCAGGAAGATCCCAGGAGAGCAACTAAGCCTGTACGCCCCAGCTATTGAGTCTGTGCTCTAAGGCCTAGGAACTGCAATTACTGAAAACTGTGTGGCCTAGAGCCCATGCTCTGCAACAAGAGAACCCACTGCAATGAGAAGTCTGCACACTGCAACTAGAGAGCAGCCCCGGCTCACCACCAACTAGAAAAACAGCTGGAGCAGCGACAAAGACCCTGCACAGCCAAAAATAAAGAATAAATAATTATTTAAAAAAAAAACATTCAAATAGTGTTGACATCTCAGGAAAGAAGTCTGCAAAGGCAAATGGTGTTAACTGAGACTGGGGTGAATGCCAAAAGGTCAGTGGAGATCTCCCCAGGATTGTCTGGCAACTTCAGGCAACAGGTGGCTGGAGGCTCTGGCCTGAGGTGGGGGCTTGAAAATTTTTATTTAACCAAATACATAATAATAATAATAATAAACAATGGTCAGGAAGACATAATAGTAATAGGATAATAAGAAATCTAACATACAAGTCTTTTCTATTTGTATAGATTTCATTTGCCCATTACCATTCACTTTCTCCAGGTATTTGAAATTTCAACTGATTGTCCCAATGTTGCAGCTGAGACACTGAATCCCAAAAGGAGAGCCAGATGACACATTCCACATTCTCTCTGTGAACTCCCATAGAAATTCCTATTGCTAACCAGACTATTACACCAGAACAGGGCAGCTATGTATCTGGGTGAAGGCCACTAGAACAGGAGTCACTGGGTTTGGGTCTGGGAGGATACTCGGTCATTCCTCCTACAGAACACTTTGAGCCACAGGTTACCACGCGGGCCCCTCCCACTTGGCCAGGCTGTAGGAGGATCTAACATCTATCCAGCAAAATAACTTCGTACGCGAAAGCATTACCAAATGTAAAGAATAAAGAACCATTATTAGAGAAAAGAGAATCTGATACCACTTTCCAGAAAGCAGAAAACATTAAAAGCCAATGAAACCCAGGAAACTCCACCTAAGGGCAGAGATACTCCACTTGGCTCCCTGCTCCCAAAATTCTTACAATTAAGATAATTGATTGTTGACAGCAAATCCAAAAGACTCCACCAAGAGGACCACACCCGCCACTTAGCCAACAAGTGGGGTCACGACCTCACTAACATTACATTACGACCTTACATTAACAGCTAAACATCTCCACATCCCGACCTTAAAGAAGATCTCCGGACTTCAAGTGTCCACTCGAGCCCTGCCAAAAGGAGGAGGTTTAAAGTCTTTGGCTCCTCCGCTTTCCTCCGGCAAGTACATTCAGGAGCCGGTGCGCGCCCAGCTAAGCACGTCCCTGGAGTTAAATTTCAAAACACTTTTCAAATCAGCTTCCCACCGACTTCCCTGGGCAGTGAAGCGAGGTGAACACTTCTCAGCAGTCCCAGTCTCTTATCTGTTGATAAAGGAAGCCACGCGCTAAGTCCCTCCTAACCCCACTCCGAACATCAGACACACACCACCACGCTCCACTTGGCAAACTGTTATCTGGCCTGACAAGTAGTCTTTAGACAGCTCAACTTTAGCGTACTCGGCCCCAACCAATTCCGTATTTCAAAGGCCTTGAAGGAGCAGGTCTCAAGGCAGGTCAAGTGCGTACTCTCCCCTCTCACGCAGCCCCCGCTCTGCCAGGAACTTGGCGCACCTGGCAGCGCTCAGAACCCACAGCAAGAGCCCATAAGGCCGAACAAGGGGGCCCAAGCCCTGAACTGCTCACCCTCACGTGGTTCTCCACGGCCGCGCGGCCAGCCAGCTTCTTGGCCTCCTCGGCCTTTGACATCGCGGACGGGCCCGGACAGACGGTGTTAGTCTCCCTGATGCCGGTACTTGTACTGCCAGCGCCGAACTGCGAACGTCCCGGTAACTGCACGTGGGAACCCGGAACGCCCCAGCTGTTCCCGCCTCCGCCAGAGGCCGCGCCCCCGGCCCGCCCGGGCAGCGGGGCCAGGACCCGCCCGTAGAGGGTGCTGAAGGGCCCGGGGCGCTGCATCCCGCCGCCTCGCTCCAGCCTCCGCCACGGTCCCGCCTCCGGCTCCGCCGGAAGTCTTGAAACCCACGTACGAGGTCCGCTTCCGCTGCGGCGCGGTACATGCTGGGAAATGTAGTTCTAGGACTTCAGTGACCGGAAACAGCGCCTCAGCCTGGACTACCAGCCCCACAATGCTCCGCGACCGGGTGCGCAAATCGAAGACGAACTTTGGTGTGACGGCTCGTACAGCGCAAGCAGCCCCGGATGGATCAAGGCTAGAGTGTTTTCTGTTTGCCCCCGTGTCTGAGATGGGCGTGTTGGATCTAATCCTGTTGGATTTCCTAGACGTAAGAACGTGGCGGCGTTCGAGGCCTCAGGGCAGTCGCTCTTATGGAAATGTCCTTTTAGGAGTGACTTCTCTAGATGGACTCCACGGGGAAACGTACCTTCGGACAGCGGCTCACACTTTATTCCACCTTTAGACCTCCTTCCACAGGAGCAGGGCTACAAATTTAGAACCCCCAGCCTTAGGTGTTGTTCTGCCCTGCGCAGCATTGGATGGTGCGGTTCCCTCCAGATGGAGCTTGACTCGACGCCTATGTGTGACCTATAGAAATTATTGACTCAAAAAGGACTGTCGTTGAACTAAACAACTCTCTTCTTCCCTACCTATAAAGTGTCTTGCTGTGCGTGTCAACTGAAAAAAAGTACAATGTAAGAAAAGTGAGTTTCAGTTTTATTCTGGCAGCTTACTCGGGACTACAGCTGGGGAAATAACATTTCATCTCTGTGGAACTATTCCAAAAAGATAAGGGAGGAGCCAGTACATACATGTCTTTTTGGTCTTGGAAATGTAGTCAAGCGTTGTTGTTCAAGTAGCTCAACCACGTCAGGCTCTGCGACCCCATGAACTGCAGCCTGCCAGGATTTCCTATTCTTCACCATCTCCCAGAGTTTGCTCAAACTCATGTCTGTCCAGTCAGTGATGCCATCCAGTCATCTCCTCCTCTGTCTCCCTCCTCCTCCTGCCCTCAATCTTTCCCAGCATCTGGGTCATTTCCAGTGAGTTGGCTCTTAACATTCAGGTGTCCAAAGTATTGGAGCTTCAGCTTCAGCATCAGTCCTGCCAATGAATATTCAGGGTTGATTTCCTTTGAGACGGACTGGTTTGATCTCCTTGCTGTCCAAGGGACTCTCAAGAGTCTTCTCCAGCACCATAGTTCAAAAGCATCAATTCTTCCACACTCAGCCTTCCTTATGGTCAAACTCTCACATGTATATATGACTACTGGAAAAACCATAGCTTTGACTATACAGATCTTTGTCAGCAAAGTGATGTCTCTGCTTTTTAATATGCTGTCTAGGTTTGTCATAGCTTTTCTTCGAGGGAGCAAGCATCTTTTAATATGGCTGCAGTGACCATCTGCAGTGATTCTGGAGCCCAAGAAAAGATCTGTCACTGTTTTCATTGTTTCTGCCATGAAGTGATGGGACTGGATGCCATGATCTTAGTTTATTGAATGTTCAGTTTTTGATACAGTCAAGCATGCATCTTGGTAAAGTAAGACTGCTAATCACACACACACACAAAGATTCTCAAGTTAATGATTTTAGTTCTTTCCCAAGTATGGAAAGATGCAAGAATCTAGAGTCATTAAAATTCTTCCTTAGATACACATCTGAACTATCTAGAGGCCTTGTAGCCATAACACTAAATGCTTCATCCTTTTTACTCCATCCTGAATCACCCACGGAGAGCACTCTTGGGGCAGGGTTGAGTATAGCTGGATGATGAGTGAAACTCTTTCAAATCCTTTTTTACAGAGGGAATAGTAAGTGTGGGAGGATGCTTGTGTGCATGTGTGCTCAGTCACTTCAGTATTGTTCAACTCTTTTGTAACACCATGGACTGTAGCCTTACAGACTCCTTTGTCCATGGGATATCCCAGGAAAGAGTACTGGAGTGGTTGCCATTTTCTCCTTCAGGGGATCTTTCTGACCCAGGGATCTAACCTGAATCTCCTGCATTGCAGGTGGATTCTTTACCACTGAGCCACCTGGAAAGTCAAAGCAATGTTTAAAAACAAATCTAATGTAATCCCTGTTTACATCTTGATGGTACTCCATCATTTTCAGGATGAGTTCTAAACATCTTAACAAGGCATGCGGTGCTTCCCAGAAGCTGATCCCGACCTTTCCCTGGGCATCCTCCTCCCTCATAAGCACCAATCATAGCCAGCAACAGTTTCCCAGTGCACCTTGTTTTGTCATGTCTTCATGCCCAATGTCCTCCACGCATCCTTCCACAACCCTGGCCCCCAACTTCATCTTCGTCTGGCTAATGCCTCTTCATTTTCTAAGACCTGGCTAGGGCCTCACTTCCTGAATAAACTTATCTCAGTACTTTTCACGCTGATATACATCGTTTGCCCACTAGAGGGCAAGCTTCTTGATTCAGAGCCTAGAGCCTGCGTCTTTTCGGTCTGTGTCCACAGGGCTTTACAGTAGCAAAGGTAGGTGCTCAGTATGTGGTTGTTAGCTGGCTGAACAGATAGATGCATTGGGTGATGCATGGACAAAATGAGCATATCAAGATTTTGGTACAAACCAGAAATTGTTTAATGGCTTACAGTTTATCAAAATATGATTTAACATATATAACATCTGATTGAATTCATATCATATAAATTAAGTATGATGGAATGGAAAGAATAAAGAATTAGATTAAAACACACTACTATATATAAAGTAGATAAACAACAAGGACCTACTAATGAGCAACCATGTTTAAAAACAACTGGACTATATGATAATCTTTTATCTAGTTTGTTTTACTTTTTATACTTCATATTCAATGTTTCCATTTCATTTAGTTTATGTTTTCCAATTTCTCCATCTCTTTTATTTTTGATGTTCTTTCTCAAGCCTTTATCAAGAGTAGTAGAAAAGCTTTTGTATACATATATATATAAATAATTCAGTTCAGTTCAGTTGCTCAGTCGTGTCCGACTCTTTGCAACCCCATAAACTGCAGCATACCAGCCCTCCTTGTCCATCACCAACTCCCAGAGTTCACCCAAACTCATGTCCATTGAGTCGGTGATGCCATCCAACCATCTCATCCTCTGTCATCCCCTTCTCCTACCCTCAATCTTTCCCATAATCAGGGTCTTTTCCAATGAGTCAGCTCTTCGCGTCAGGGGGCCAAAGTATTGGAGTTTCAGCTTCAACATCAGTCCTTCCAGTGAACACCCAGGACTGATTCCCTTTAGGATGGACTAGTTGAATCTCCTTGCAGTCCAAGGGACTCTCAAGAGTCTTCTCCAATACCACAGTTCAAAAGCATCAATTCTTCGGTGCTCAGCTTTCTTTATAATTCAACTCTCACATCCATATATGACTACTGGAAAAACCAAAGCCTTGACTAGATGGACCTTTGTTGGCAAAGTGATGTCTCTGCTTTTTAATATGTTGTCTAGGTTGGTCATAACTTTCTTTCCAAGGAGTAAGCATCTTTTAATTTCATGGCTGCAGTCACCATCTGCAGTGATTTTGGAGCCCCAAAAAAAAAGTCAGCCACTGTTTCCCCATCTATTTCCCATGAAATGATGGGACCGGATGCCACGATCTTGGTTTTCTGAATGTTGAGCTTTAAGCCAACTTTTTCACTCTCCTCTTTCACTTTCATCAAGAGGGTCTTTAGTTCTTCACTTTCTTCCATAAAGGTGGTGTCACCTGCATATCTGAGGTTATTGAGATTTCTCCCATCAATCTTGATTCCAGCTTGTGCTTCATCTAGCCCAGCATTTCTCATAATGTACTCTGCATATAAATTAAATAAGCAGGGTGACAATATACAGCCTTGATGTTCTCCTTTCCCTATTTGGAACCAGTCTGTTGTTTCATGTCCAGTTCTAACTGTTGCTTCCTAACCTGCATACAGGTTTCTCAAGAAGCAGGCCAGGTGGTCTGGTATTCCCATCTCTTTCAGAATTTTCCAGTTTATTGTGATCCACAGAGTCAAAGGCTTTGGCATAGTCAAGAAAGCAGAAATAGATGTTTCTCTGGAACTCTCTTGCTTTTTCCATGATCCAGCGGATGTTGGCAATTTGGTCTCTGGTTCCTCTGCCTTTTCTAAAACCAACTTGAACATCTGGAAATTCACAGTTCACGTGTTGCTGAAGCCTGGCTTGGAGAATTTTGAGCATTACTTTACTAGCATGTGAGATGAGTGCAATTGTGCAGTAGTTTGAGCATTCTTTGGCATTGCCTTTCTTTGGGACTGGAATGAAAACAGACCTTTTCCAGTCCTGTGGCCATTGCTGAGTTTTCCAAATTTGCTGGCATAGTGAATGCAGCACTTTCACAGCATCATCTTTTAGGATTTGAAATGGCTCAACTGGAATTCCATCACCTCCACTAGCTTTGTTTGTAGTGATGCTTCCTAAGGCCCACTTGACTTCACATTCCAGGATGTCTGGCTCTAGGTCAGGGATCACACCATCGTGATTATCTGGGTCATGAAGATCTTTTTTGTACAGTTCTTCTGTGTATTCTTGCCAGATCTCTTCTTAATATCTTCTGCTTCTATTAGGTCCATACCATTTCTGTCCTTTATTGAGCCCATCTTTGCATGAAATGTTCCTTTGGTATCTCTAATTTTGTTGAAGAGATCTCTAGTCTTTCCCATTCTATTGCTTTCCTCTATTTCTTTGCATTGATCGCTGAGGAAGGCTTTCTTATTTCTCCTTGCTATTCTTTGGAACTCTGCATTCAAATGGATATATCTTTCCTTTTCTCCTTTGCTTTTTGGCTTCTCTTCTTTTCACAGCTATTTGTAAGGCCTCCCCAGACAGCCATTTTGCTTTTTTGCATTTCTTTTTCTTGGAAATGGTCTTGATCCCTGTCTCCTGTACAATGTCACGAACCTCTGTCCATAGTTCATCAGGCACTCTGTCTATCAGATCTAGTTCCTTAAGTCTATTTCTCACTTCCACAGTACAATAATATGTATAATATATATATTTTAGAAAACTTATGAATTTTTGCCTAACTAAAAAATTTATGACATTTTGATTCCACTTGTTTGACTAAGTATGAATAGAATGCTAGGTTTCTAATTAAAAAATAGATATGCAACAAGCAGCAAATGTTTACTGTATATGACAGGGAACTATAGTCAATATATTGTAATAACCTATAATGGAAAATAATTTCAAAGATAATATATGTGTATATGCATAACTGAATCAGCTTGCTATGTACCTGAAACATTGTAAGTCAGTTATACTTCAATAAATATATATTAAGAAAAAAAAAAAAAGCTTCCCTGGTGGCTCAGACGGTAAACCATCTGCCTGCAACACGGGAGACCCGGGTTTGATTCCTGGATCGGGAAGATCCCCTGGAGAAGGAAATGGCAATCCACTCCAGCACTCTTGCCTGGAAAATCCCATAGACGGAAGATTATAGGCTACAGTCCATGGGGTCACAAAGAGTCGGACACAACTTCACTTTCACTTTCAAGGGAAAAAAAAACAAGGACCTACTGTATAGCACAGGGAACCATATTCAGTATATTGTAAGAACCTATAATGGAAAAGAATCAATCTGTCTGTTTGTCTATCTATCTAAAATAGCATCACTTTGGTGTACACCTGAAATGTAAATCAACTATGTGCCTGCGTGTGTGCATGCTAAGTTGCTTCAGTCGTGTCCAACTCTTTGCAACCCTATGGACTGTAGCCACCAGGCTTCTCTGTCCATAGGATTCTTCAGACAAGAATACTGGAGTGGGTTGCCATTTTCTCCTCCAGGGGATCTTCCCAACCCAGGGATTGAACCTGAGTCTCTTATGTCTCCTGCACTGGCAGGCAGGTTCTTTACCTGGGAAACCGCAAATCAACTATACTTCAATTAAAAAAGAAGACGAGGTAGAAGAATCAACTTTTAGTGCAGTCTTTGTTACTAGCAGATAGAGGCTGCTTGCATTCTTGGCTTATGGCTTCTTCCTACGTCACTTGGTTTTGTGGTCACATTTCCTACTACTCACTCTGATCTACTCCCTGTTATTAGGAGCCTTGTGATTATATCTGACCCACATAGATAAACCAGGATAATCACCTCCTCTCAAGAACCTTAATTTAATCACACCCAAAAATCCCTCTTATCATACTTGGATGTGTAGTGGTAGTTGCTCAGTCATGTCTGACTCTTTGGGACCCCATGGATTATAGCCCGCCAGGCTCCTCTGTCCATGGGATACAAGGTAACATTCACAGGCTCCAGATATTAGGATTTGGACACCTTTGAGGGACCATTATTCAGCCTACCACAGGTAACAATAAGAAATGGCAGGTGTCAACCTAAACCTTTTAGAAGATTGAGAGGAAAAAAAAATCCCCTTTTCTTCCCTGCTCTACTATTACTATTAGGGAAAGTATTGACTGAAACAGCTTGCCCAGCAGTAAGGCAAGACTGTAGCTGCTTGCATGAGCTATCTTAACGACAAGAGGTCCTGGTAAGGAATGCAGAACCCAAAAGCTACCAGCAACCAGAAGAATTCAGGAAAGGTCAAAAGGAAAGAGGATTCACCATTCCATATGTCCTACCAACCTCCCAGAATCCTTCTCACTGCAATCCATCTTGGCTGAGTGATGCACACACCACTAGGAAAGACCCTAAATTAAGGAAATTTTAAGCTAAGAGTACATGTATATTCATGAAGGGGCTTGAGCAGCAGAGAACTCAGCACAGAATTGGTGCAAATATTCAGAGTCTAAGCTTTAGTTGATTTAGTTACCAGGGTCAAAAAAGGTCAGCATTATTATTGTATCCTCCACCTGAGTTCCCGCAGAACTGAAAGGTAAGTATCAGATTGCAATATATATCCCTTGAAGAGGAACTAAGGCTTTGTTTCATCGCTGAACTATTGTTTCTTAACTGCTTTTCCTTTGTTCCTGAATTCCTTCATTTCCATTTGTTGTTCAGTAGTTAAGTCATGTCAGACTCGGTGACCTCATGGGTTGCAGCATGCCTGTCCCTGTCCTTCACTATCTCCTGGAGTTTGCTCAAATTCGTATCCACTGAGTTGCTGATGCTATCCAATCATCTTGTCTACTATTACCCCCTTCTCCTCCCGCCCTCAATCTTTCCCAGCATCAGGCTCTTTTCCAGTGGGTCAGCTATTTGCATCAGGTAGCTAAAGGGCTGAAGCTTCAGCTTCAGCAGCAGTCTTTCCAATGAATATTCAGGGTTGATTTCCCCTAGGCTTGACTGGTTTGATATTTTTGCAGTCTAAGGGATTCTCAAGAGACTTCTTCAATACCACAGTTCAAAAGCATCAGTTTTTTAGCACTCAGCCTTCTTCATGGCTCAGCTCTCACATCCGTACATGACCACTGCAAAAACCATAGCTTTGACTATATGGACCTTTGTCGGCAAAGTGATATTTCTGCTTTTTAATATGCTGTCTAGGTTTGTCATAGCTTTTCTTCCAAGGAGCAAGGGTCTTTTAATTTCATGGCCTGTTCAAAGGCAAGCATTGTGGCCAGACTTAGGTCACAAAATGCCTGAGGCCAAAATGAAAGAAAGTCTTGCATGCTTCTCTTTCTCCAAGACCGTTTACCCTATCTGCTTCCACCAGCACCTCCACGAGTTCAATCTGGAAGCTTTCCAAACTCCTTACCTTAAGAGTTTTTATGAAGGCTTCATAATTTTGGTAGAAAAGGAACCCCTTCCAGGGCTTGAAAGTGGCTCTTGTCTAATACTTGGAAATGAATTATGCGAGGAGACTCTCATGCTGACAAAGCAAGAGGCTTCATTGGGAAGGAGCACCTGGGTGGAGAGCAGCGGGATAAGGGAAACCAGGAGAACTGCTCTGCCATGTGCGTGACTCATGGTCTTGGGTTTTATGGTGATGGGATTAGTTTCCAGGTTGTCTGTGGCCAGTCCTTCTGACTCAGGGTCCTTCCTAGTGGAGCACACATCACTCAGCCAAGATGGCTTCCAGGGAGAAAGAGTCTGAGAGGCTGGTACACATATGGCCTGGAGTCTCCTCTATGGTTTTGACCTTTCCTGAACTCTTCCGGTTGATGGTGGCTCGTTAGTTTCATGTTCCTTATCAGGACCTCCTGTCATAAAATAACTCATGCAGATGGTTACTGTGGTACCTGGCCAGGGTGGACGGTTTCAGTCAGTGTTTCCCTTAACAATAACACAGGCATGAATGATTAAATCATTGGCCATTGGTGATTAGATTCAATCTCCAGCCCCTCTCCTCTTCCTTGAGGTGTGGTTGGGGCTGAAAGTTCCAGTTCTCTAATCACAGTGGTTGGTTCCCCTGGAAGTTAGCAACCCCCACCACATCCTTAGGGTTCTTCCAAAAGTCATCTCGTTAACATAAACTCAGGCTGTGTTTGAGTTGCAGGTAAGAGTGGTGCAAGAGGATGTTGCAGTGAAAAAGAGAAGAAAAGTTTTCCTTTTACTCTTGCCCTTTCCTGAGTTTTTTTTTTTTTTCTCTAACTGTTCTAATCTATAGTGTGTAATGAAGTTTACTTTTCTAAAAACTAACCTGATATTTTGTAAGTTACATCCTGTACCTATCTCCCTCTAACTCTGGATGGGCTACATTTGCACCTGTTATCCTCTGTGTGTGTGTTAGTTGCTCAGTCGCTCTCTCTCTCACTCGCTGACTCTTTGTGACCCCATGGACTGTAGCCCTCTGTCTATGGAATTCTCTAGGCAAGAATACTGGAGTGGGTTGCCATTACCCTTCCAGGGGCTCTTCCCAACCTAGGGATCGAACCTGGGTCTTCCACATTGCAGGCAGATTCCTTACTGTCTGAGCCACCAAGGAAGCCCTGTTACCCTTTAACTCTATGCTGATCACATCCTATATCTGGTGCTTACCTTTGCAGCACTCTCTTTTCAGACCACCCCTGCGGGGAGCGAGCTCCGCCCCTGGCAAAGGTCATGAGGAAGGAGGCTTGGCATACGCAAAGGCGGGATCAAGCCTCAGAAGTCTCCCTGGAAATTCTCGAGCAATCTACCCCCAAAACCAGAGTCTGCCTACTTTCTGCTTTGTGCTTTCACCTACACCTCTGACTTTACGGGGGGCTGTCCCCCACTACCTCTCTGAAAAAAGAGTTAGCTTACAGCTCCAGTTAATAATTCCTGGGTGTGACAGTGTTTCAACCTACAAACTCCCTTGGAAGTCCTCTAGCCTGCCTGAATAGGTTTTTCTGGCCACATGTGATTGCTCAGAGCCTCCAAACTGAGAGGCATGAGATGTTCTAAACTGTCTAAATACAGATTCCTTTGAGCAGTTAAAAGATTGATTAGAAATTGTATTGGTGAAGGGATTTTCACTTGTTGGGCCAATGTTTGCTGCTAAGTTTCCATATCCCTTATCTGCTGTGTCCCTGGCAGTGTATTGATTAATATAATTGGTGTAAGTAGTAGCTTTAATGTTTGTAACCTGGGACCCTTGAGTTAATTCTTTTTCTTGTTATAGCCCACCACACCTTTGCTCTGTAGGAATGCAACTTTATCTAATGCTTTTTGGAGGCTGGCGCCTGACTTTAGAATAATCACCTTTAGAGAAAAAGGCCTCCGGGCCAGAAGATGATGCAAATCACCTAAACTTTTGCATATGATAAGTTTGCAGGAAGAAAGCCTGGCTTACTGCATGACTCTACCCCTTCCCCCATTATCCTCTATGCATAACTTAAGGTATAAAAACTACTTTGGAAAAAAGTGCGGGCCTTGTTCACCGAAACTTGGTCTTACCATGTCGTTCTTTCTCTTACCTTCTGGCTGAATTATTCAGCCTCTTTTCTCCACTGAATTTCCTCACTGAGCTATCCTTATTTCAGCCTCTTTTCTCCACTGAATTTCCTCACTGAGCTATCCTCATTCTATTACTCTTTATATCCTTAATTAGCGTTTAATTAAGCAGTTGTTTCCTGATCCTCGCCGACGCCGTCCCCGCTTCGAATTCCCTGGATCCACCGGGGCTGGGCCCCAGCACACCCCTTGTAGTTCTCTTTTTGCACTATAGAAAGAAGGCTGCAGGGACTTCTCTGGTGGTCCAGTGGCTAAGACTCTGAGCTCCCAATGCAGGAGGCCCGAATTCAATCCCTGGTCAGGAAACTAGATCATATGTGCCCCAACTAAGACCTGGAGCAGAAAAATGAATAAATTAATTTTTTAAAAAAGAAAAGAAGGCTGCAGTACAATAAGCCAAACCAAGACAATAGACCTAAGTGGCTACAAGACCTACTCACAGGGCTACATGTCACCAGCCTATGACTGCTTTTGAAACAATGCAAGAATGTTAGATCCTTTCACCTTTGTTTCTTATCACCTACCCCTGACTGGGAGCCCCTATCTATATGATCCTCCAGATTCCTGATTAGGGGAACACAGTTCTTGAGGCTCCAGCCTGTGCTATGTTTCCGCCCTCAGCCAGGGAGGATTAAAACCATCTTTCTATTTCCTCCAAACTCTGTCTCTATAATTTCTTGTCTTTGGTGGGCGTGTGTGCAAGGTAAGTTATTCAGTAATATATGACTCTTTGCGACCCTATGGACAATAGCCCATCAGGTTCCTCTGTCTATTGGATTCTCCAAGCAAGAATACTGGAGTGGGTTGCCATGTCCCCCTCCAAGGGATCTTCCTGCCCCAGGATCGAACCTGATCTCTTATATCTACCTGTATTGGCAGGTGGGTTCTTTACTACTAGGGCCAGTAGTAAAGGGCTGGGAAGCCCCGTGGTGGGCAGAGAAAGCCAAGATTTTGGAAGAACAAGGATGGTGATATCCCAGGTCTCAAGTGAGTCCCTGGAACAGGCCACCAAGTGTGAATCCTTGGCTTCGCATGGGAAAGAATTCAAAAGCAAGTCATACTAAAGTGAAAACAGATTTATTTAGAGCGATGCACATCCCATAGACGGAATGTGGTCCATTTCAGACAGTGAGAGCAACTCTGGGAGAAACACTCCGTAGACAGAGTGCAGTCCATCTCAGAAGGTGAGAGGCCGTCAACTAAGGGGTGGTTAGCTTTTATGGGCTGGGTAATTTCATAGGCTAGTGCTGCTGCTGCTAAGTTGCTTCAGTCGTGTCCAACTCCGTGCAACTCCAGAGACGGCAGCCCACCAGGCTCCCCCATCCCTGGGATTCTCCAGGCAAGAACACTGGAGTGGGTTGCCATTGCCTTCTCCAATGCATGAAAGTGAAAAGGGAAAGTGAAGTCTCTCAGTCGTGCCCAACTCCTAGTGACCCCATGGACTGCATCCTACCAGGCTCCTCCGTCCATGAGATTTGCCAGGCAAGAGTACTGGAGTGGCCATTACCTTCTCCGTCATAGGCTAATGAGTGGGAAGATTATTCCAACTATTTGGGGGAAGGGGTAGAGATTTCCAGGAACTGGGTCATTATCCAATTTTTAGCCTTTTATGATTAACCTAGGAACTGTCAGGGTGCCTACTGGTGTGTCATTTAGATGCTAATGTATTAAAATGAGATTATAATGAGGCTCAAAGTCTACTGGAAGTTGAATCTTTCACTATCTTGAACCCAGCTGGTTCTAACCAGTTTATGTCATGTCCTCAACAGCCATGTCATTCTTTTAAAGGTTATACCTTCCCAACTTCCTGTCTCATTTGAAAGGGACTTGTAAAAATAACTCAAGATACTCCTGTCACTTTTACACTCTGCAACTATTTCAGGAGCTGGGAACAAAAACTAAATATCATAACAAAAGATGTTCCTACACCTCTTATCACTTAGGAAATCACAAGGGCTTTAAGAGGAATCATGGGTGAAAGTGAAATGTATTTCTTATTCTTCTATATTTTTCTCTAATGGACCCTGTCAATGATGAAAAGGAAGAAAAGACAAGCTAAAGACTAGAAGGTAATATTTGCAAGCCACAAAGCTGAAGAAGAACCTATATCTAGAATGTGAAAAGAAAATCAGAATGAAGTCAGTTTTGCTAAGAGAGCTCTAAACTGGAGCCAGGAGACCACTGAGGAGGTGTGACTTATGTAGGGCTCAGCCAGATGGAATATGAACTTTGGACACATTGTCTTAAAGTAGGCTTCCAGAACATCTGCACAATGTTCCAGAAACTCAAGATAACTTATCAGGCTGTTACTCTAAATAACTCATGACTGCCTATAAGGACAAATATTTCCTTTTTTGCTTCAGAGCCAATCATAGTCTTGAGGGACAACTTTAACAATCTTGTTGCTTTTGCCTATATAAGCCCCTGACTCTTTTTCAACTTGGAACATTCTATTTTACCTGAATCTCTGTCTCCTGCATTGTGGTTCCTAAGTCCCCCAGTAAAACTCTTTTGTTCTTTTCAGCCTCAGTTTGATTATTGTTGGACAAGAATATACTTAAAAATGCTGAAAACTTAGCAGTAAAAAACAAAAACCAAAAGGATGCAACTAGGAAAAGGGGGGTGGGATGGAATAAGCACATAGAAAGATATATAATACCACTAGTCCCTAGGAAAATGAAAATTAAGACTATCAGCAGGTAGGATAGGGGTCCCCAGAGGAAGAGAATGAAGCATGGTTTTCTTGTCAGAAGAGAAGCAATTTTGTGATCTAAGCCTAGCCACAAGACTTGCCCTTGAACAGGCCTCAGTGGTTAATGATCTTAAGGGAACAAAAGAATGCAGGAACAAAGGAAAAGCAGTCAAGAAACAACAGTTCAGCCATAAAGCAAAGTTCTAGTTCCTCCTCAAGGGAAATACATTACAATCTGATGCTTATCTTTGAGTTCTGCAGGAACTCAGCCCCTCATCCAGGTGGAAGACAGTAACTACATGCTGAGCCCCCAGAGTGGTCAGAACCTAAGGAATGATTATGCCGACCTTTTCTAACTCTCATGATTTCAGTCAACTAACGCTTAAAGGTCCGTCTAGTCAAGGCTATGGTTTTTCCTGTGGTCATGTATGGATGTGAGAGTTGGACTGTGAAGAAGGCTGAGCGCCGAAGAATTGATGCTTTTGAACTGTGGTGTTGGAGAAGACTCTTGAGAGTCCCTTGGACTACAAGGAGATCCAACCAGTCCATTCTGAAGGACATCAGCCCTGGGATTTCTTTGGAAGGAATGATGCTAAAGCTGAAACTCCAGTACTTTGGCCACCTCATGCGAAGATTTGACTCATTGGAAAAGACTCTGATGCTGGGAGGGACTGGGGGCAGGAGGAGAAGGGGACGACAGAGGATGAGATGGCTGGATGGCATCACTGACTCGATGGACGTGAGTCTGAGTGAACTCCGGGAGTTGGTGATGGACAGGGAGGCTTGGCGTGCCGCGATTCATGGGGTCGCAAAGAGTTGGACACGACTGAGCAACTGAACTGAACTGAACGCTTGCACTCTGTCAACCTTTGCCCTAATTCTGTGCTGACCGCTCAGCTGACCCTTCATGAATATGCATGTATCCTTAGCTTAAAATTTCCATAATTTTGCCATTTTGAGTAGACACTGACACTGAGCAGGACTCTATGGGACTCCTGGGGGCAGGAGACTTTCTATTCAGACTCCTTGACCTTCCCTGAGTTCCAAAGGCCAGGTTCAAACCATTGCTAATTAGGGAAGGGAGAGGATGCAGAGACCAGGGAGGAGAAACAATAGTGCAGCCTTGAGACAGGGTCCTGGTTCCCCCTCAAGGGATATACATAACAATATCTTTGAGCTCTTTGTAGAGCCAAACCCCTCAACAAATGGAAGACAGAATTACTTGAAGCATTCTTCAGAAATCAGGAGACCACCTGAAGCCAGATTACAGGAGGGTAGGCCCTGCACACACACTAATCCTAACTGCATCCCCTGCCCTTGAAACGTTGTTATAAAACTCCTCACTAAACTCTCCTGGGTTGGGGCACAAAGTTTCCACTTTGCCTGGCAAAACAATAAAGCTATTCTCTTCTACTTCACTCAAAACTCTTGTCTCAGATTTGATTTGGCACCTGTGCACAAGTCTGAGCTTTCAGCATCAATGCTACTTTGGGCAAGATCTCTGTTGTTCTCCTTACTTGACACAAGTAATAATTTCTCCCTTCCCCAGGTTTTTTTCTTTTTGGCTGTGCTGGGTCTTTGTTGCTGTGCATGGCTTCTCTTTAGTTGCCAAGAGCAGGGGCTACTCTCTAGTTGCAGTGCACAGGCTTCTCACTGAAGTAGTTTCTCTTGTTGCAGAGCACGTGTTCTAAAGTGCACAGGCTTCAGTTAGTTGCAGCTCCCTGGCTCTAGAGCACAGGCTTAGTTGCTCCACAGTATGTGGGATCCTCCAAAACCAGGGATTGAACCTGCGTCTCCTGCATCAGCAGGCTACCAGAAAAGCCCCCTCTTCTCTCACTTTTTATCTTGATCATGTCTTATGGCTGGACGCAGGTAACAAGACCATACTGAGATATCACTTCATGCCTATTAAAACAGCTAAAATAAAAATGGGTGGGTTTCCTTGGTGTGTGCATGCATGTAAGTTGATTCAGTCATCTCCAATTCTTTGCAACCCCATGGACTGTAGCCTACCAGGTTCCTCTGTCCATGGGATTCTCCAGGCAAGAATACTGGAGTGGGTTGCCATGCCCTCCTCCAGGGGATCTTCCCAACCCAGGGATCAAGCCTAGGTCTCTTACAACTCCTGCACTGGCAGGCAGGTTCTTCACCACTAGCACCACCTGGAAAGCCATGACTCAGTGGTTAAGACTCTGCCTGCCTATGCAGGAGATGCAGGTTCCATCCCTGGTCCAGGAAGATCCCATATGCGGTGGAGCAACTAAGCCCATGCACCATGACTACTGAGCCCACATGCTGTGACTACTGAAGCTTGCACGCCCTAGAGCTTGCGATCCACAACAAGAGAAACCACTGCAACGAGAAGCCCCCACTTGCCATAACCAGAGAAAAGTCCATGCAGCACCAGAGACTTAGCACAGCCACAAATAAAATAAATACAATAAAATAAAAAATAGATGACAATACCAAATGATGGAAAGGCTATGAAGAAAAGGAATTTCTCTTATATTTCTGGTGGAAATGTAAAATGGTATACCCTCTGGAAAGAGCTTGCCAAACTTAATTTAGTTTAAAACAACATGCACCAGGAATATGACCCAGCAATTGCACTCCTAGATGTTTAGTCCAGAGAAATGGAAACCCACATCCACACAAAAAGCTATATGTGACTGTTCATCAAAACTTCATTTGTAATACTAAAAACTGGAAACAGCTATTAACAAAAGGTCCTTCAATGGGTGAAAGGTTAAAAAAATATGGCACATACTTTACATGGAACTTGACTCATCAATTGAAAATAATGAACTGCTGATACACACAACAGTAGGCATGGACTGCAGAGCATTACACTGAGTGAAAAAAAAGCCAATCTGAAAAGATCACATACTATATGATTGATTCCAATTAACTAACACTGTCAAATGACATTCTGGACATGGAGAGTTGATTAAGGGCCACCAGGGTTTAGGAATGGTGGAAGGGAGAGTTGGGGTGTGTATATTGCAAGTAACTGACTATTAGCTCTTTTTATTGTAAAATATAAGTGTCTGACATTAAGCTTTTGAGGGCTGAGGCCTCCACTTCAAAGGTGCTCATCTTAAACACACATGCTACTTGTAACACAACCAGATAAAGAGCCAGGCTGCCCCACACAAGAAGTTCCCCTTTTGGAAAGCCCTGACCGACCTCAATAACTGACCATTTGAGTGAGCAATCCTGCTTTTTTCTTCCCACATTTTAATTCCCAAAAGAGTAAACCTGAGAAACCCTAGGCACCCCATCTTCAACCCCAATAAAGACTGAACCCTAGGTCCATAGTCTCTTTTGCTCTCTCCTGTGACCTTGCTGTGTGGCCCAAAACATGCTGTGTACCCTCCAGTGTAATAAACTTTGTTTTTTTCAAAGTCCCGAGATGGCTTTTGACGATATGTGTCATGTAATAATAATAAGAACCATAAGGGCCAGACCAGTTGCAACTATGGCTCCAAAAGGGGAAATGATAAGATGGGGCTTATCAAGCGCAGTATAGCTCAGGCATTTCTAGCCCACAGTATCCCTACAGAAGGCTAAGACATACACAGAATGGGGTGACTTTACGGGGCATTTCTGGGGAAGGAATAATACTGTCTCTTGATTGCAGCTGGGTTGCATGAACTTAAAAATGACCAAATAAAAAGTACTCACACATATATTGCAGCAATATTAATTTCCTTGCTTTGATTGTGTTACTATAGTTACAGAAGGTATAAAATGTTTGCAACTTCCTATGAGTATATAATTACTTCAACATAAAACACAGACATAGAGAACCGACAAGTGGACATAAGGCTGGAAGGAGAGGGTGGGATGAATTGAGGGTTTGAGTTTGACATATATACACTGCTGCTGCTGCTGCTAAGTCGCTTCAGTTGTGTCCAACTCTGTGCGACCCGATAGATGGCAGCCCACTAGGCTTCCCCATCCTGGAATTCTCCAGGCAAGAACACTGGAGTGGGTTGCCATTTCCTTCTCCAATGCATGAAAGTGAAAAGTGAAAGTGAAGTCGCTCAGTCATGTCCGACTCTTAGCGACACCATGGACTGCAGCCTACCAGGCTCCTCCTCTCATGGGATTTTCCAGGCAAGAGTACTGGAGTGGAGTGCCATTATAGATGGCTAATGGGAAGCTGCTATAAAGCACAGGAAGCTCAGCTCTGTGCTCTGTGATGACCTAGAGGGGTGGGGTGATGGGTGTGGGAGGGAGGAACAAGATGGAGCGGACATGTGTATACTTATGGCTGATTCATGTTGTTGTACAGCAGAAACTAACACAACATTGTAAAGCAATTATACTCCAATAAAAAAAATAAAATGTTAAACACATACAATTATGTGTATGTAAGCTATAATACAATAAAGTTAATTTTTAAGTGATCTTTTAAATGTTTGGGAAAATGTAGTGTAACAGCCTGAGTTCATGCTTTGGAGCCAGGAATAATTGTGCCATACCCATAATCTTCTTCTTTAATCTCAGAGAAATATCTTAACCTCTCTGAGGATCCATTTTGTCATCCATAAAATAGACACAATACTACCCACATTACAAGGCTGTTGCGAAGTAAACAAATCTATATAGAATGTTTAGTTCACATAAGCATTCCACACGTTTTAGTTTCCTTTGTCTTTTCCCTTATCCTCTTATGGGTTTTCTTATATAAAATAATTCAAAAATCATTAAAATATATTCTTTATCATGTTTCTTTAGTGGTCAGTCATAGCATTGGGACTCACCCAGTCCTTACCCACTGTAATTCTATGCTCAGTAAATTCACCCAACCAAAACAGCAATTGTGGTTTACCAGGAAGCAATGTTAACACTTACCACTAGGTGGCAGACCACCCTGTCTATTGAAGATCGGTTTGGTCACCGGAGGTGATGGTAACCGGCTATATTTAGGTTATGAAGTCTTGCTGTTTCCTGCTCTGCAAGATATCTGGAAGAGAGATCTCCAGTTTCTCCAGATTTTTCTAACCCTGAGATTTTTTAATGTGATCCAACCCTTAGTTAAACTTGGTTCAACAGTGTATCGAGTATTTATCAAGCTCCTATGACAAATACTCTGCAAAGGGCTGGGGACAGAGCCATGCATGGCATGGTAGCTTTTAGACTGTGTGTGTGTGTGTGTGTGTGTGTGTTTATTGCAAAGTGTTTCCCTATCAAATCCTCCTATATAAATCATATAAGGAATTGCAAAATATATCTGTTCTACTTCACACTCAAAATGCTTTGACCTGGGCAAAGCTAGAAAGAATATGACCAAGTGGACAAAAATGATTCAGATGGATTTCAAATAAACTATGGTACCTTCTCAAGAAATCCGGGGTCATAGGGTAACCAATCTGTCCCAGTTTTGCTGGGACTTTCCCACTATTAGATCTAAAAATCCCACATTCCATGAAACCCCTCATGTGTGAGTGCTAAGTTGCTTTGCTGCTGCTGCTGCTAAGTCGCTTCAGTCGTGTCTGACTCTGTGCAACCCCAGAGATGGCAGCCCACCAGGCTCCCCCATCCCTGGGATTCTCCAGGCAAGAACACTGGAGTGGGTTGCCATTTCCTTCTCCAGTGCATGAAAGTGAAAAGTGAAAGTGAAGTCACTCTGTCGTGTCTGACTCCTAGCGACCCCATGGACTACAGCCCATCAGGCTCCTCCGTCCATGGCCAGGCAAGAGTACTGGAGTGGGTTGCCATTGCCTTCTCTGCTAAGTTGCTTTAGTAGTGTCCAATTCTTTGTGACCCCATGGACTGTAGCCTGCCAGGCTCCTCTGTTCATTGGATTCTCCAGGCAAGAATACTGGAGTGGGTTGCCATGCCCTTCTCCAGGGGATCTTCCCGACCCAGGGATCAATCCCACGTCTCCTGCATTGGCTGCATTAGCAGGTGGATTCTTTGCCGCTGAGCCACCTGGGAAGCCCAGCCTTTGCACTGGGCATAGGCAAATGGACGCTGATTTAGGCATGAAATTTGGGCGAAGCTGAGGCAATGAATTGGTCAGCTGGTGTTAGTGAAAACACTCAACCACACACAGTCTTCAGCAACACCACCCTCTGCAACACACATACACACACAAACACCCCTCGGAGGCTGAGTGTATGGATTACACAGCTCTGCACTCTGCTACCAAGAACATCTGGTTAAGCATGGTAAAAGCAGACACCAGTTACGTGCTTAAAATAAGTTAGGAGAGGGACTTCCCTCATGGTCCACTAGCTAGGACTCCATGCTCCCAGTGTAGGGGGCTTGGATTCGATCCCTAGTCGGAGAACTAGGTTCCACAGGCCACACTGAAGATGGAGGATCCAGCATGTCTCAACTAAGACCCGGGACAGCCAAATAAATAAATATAAAATGGCTCAGAGGTAAAGAATCTGCCTGCAATGCAGGAGACCTGGGTTCAGTCCCTGGGTCAGGAAGATCCCCTGAGGAATGGCAACCTACTCCAGTATTCTTGCCTGGAGAATTCCACGGACAGAGGAGCCTGACGGGCTACAGTCCATGGGGTTGCAAAGAGTCAGACATGACTGAGCAACTAATACTTTCACTTTAAAAAAAGAAGAAGAAAAAGAATATCCTTCCTTTTAAAAAAGAATGTTAGGAGGATTGCACAAAGGTGGATCACTTGGCACTGTCAGATGCTGCTCAGTGCTGGGAACCAAGAGGGACAGTGGGGTAGATGAGTAGGAGAGTGGGACCCAGCCTGCAGCCCATGCTGTCCACGCACAGCCTGTACATCGATAATGCATAGACTTCCGGGGCTGTGCCAAGTTTTAAAGGTAAACAAGGCTCAGGGCGCTGTGGCCAGTGTGTTTGATTTGGCACAGGGCCAGGGCGGGAGCAGAGGCAGGCATCTCATGATAATGACTCACAGTGCCTGGGAATGGCTGCACCTGAGGAGAGTGTACGAGGGACCATCCAGCCACCCTCCGGACAGCCTAAGTCTAGTTCGGGTGAGTCATGAGGCACGGTCACCAGCAGTCATCCCCTCCTCCAACCTCAGTGGCTTGCAGTCATTTCCTGTGTCATCCTTAGGCTCTGAGGGAACTGATAGAGGTGTTGAGAAAGATAAGTCTTCCTTTGTCTGTTCTTTGGCTAACCTGAAGTCAAGTTTGATGTGAAATGGAGATAAATGACTGAATCTTTCTCTTGTTTAATAGGTCACTGTCACTTTCAATCCGGTCCTGATAATGTTCCATGCTAATACTTTCACCCTTGTGTTTAGTCACTAATATGTTTACATGTAGGGCTACTCTGGTGGCTCACTGGTAAAGAATCCACCTGCCAATGCAGGAGACATGGGTTCAATCCCTGAATAAGGACGATCCCCTGGAGAAGGAAATGGCAACCCACTCCAGTATTCTTGCCTGGAGAATCCCATGGACAGAGGAGCCTGGTGGGCTACAGTCCATGGGGTTACAAAGAGTTGGGCATGACTGAACAACTATTACTTATAACTGATAGTCAAGATTGTTGAATGAGTGAATGACTATTCTGGTCCAGTATTTTGTCTGTGTTTTTACCTTTATGTTGCTACCAGAGACTGCTTCCAAGGAGATTTCTCTCAAATATCTCTGACCTTGAATCAGAGTCAGGATGGAAGCCTTTTTTGGAAGCCTTTTTTTTCGGCCACTCGGCATTTAGGATCTTAGTTCCCCATCAAGGATCAAAACTGTGCCCCCTACAGTAGATGCTCAGAGCCTTAATCACTGAACCACCAGGGAAGCCTCAGAATGGAGCCTTCCATAAAAACAAAACCCAGAGCTTCCAAACAAGACCAAGAATCTCCATATGAGGTGCAGGCAGCTGGACCCTGAGATTGCACCCTTGTTTAGACCCATTGGTCTTTTTCCTCTGCTTGCCCATCTGTGAGCAAATTCTTCCTATTAGATCTTATATTACAGCTGAATCAGCTATAAACAATGTCTACCTCAAGAAGGAGTGAGCAGTAATAAGTATGAGTAACATATAAAAAAGAAATCTTGCAGATTTCTGCTGGGTTTTTTTAATTGCTTTTTCTATTATTGTTTTTTTTTTCTATTATTTGTAAACCAAATAAAGCTCATAATGAAAAATCTAGCATAAATTCTTCAATGGATTTAAATATCTTTGTATTTTATTAAATATGCCATTTCTACAGATATTGGATTGTCATATATCTGCGTGTGATACATTGTTTAGTCAGCCTTCAGTCAAAGACTTGGTGATTGGGTGGGTTTTCAGAAGTCTGGTAATAATTCCTTGGTCTCTGAGGTTGGGATCAACATGCTAAGGAAGAGAACGTCACCTGAATCCAAGATACAACTCTATCCCAAACTCAGGAGACTCCCATTTGAATAGGATCCAAGGAAAATAAGGGAGTTTCCCCTTCTTCATCTCTTAACTTTTCCTTCTTCAATATTGGTTATGAGTCTCTCCACCCTTCTAGAAAGATATTCCTTCAAAATCCCCCAAAGAAATTCTTGATACTTCCAGGAGTTCTTAGGGACTAGATTTCAGTTCAAAGGTCTTTGACTTTGAAAAATGAAAATCAAAAGGTGGGGGACTTTCATATGTAGGAGAATTCCATGTCCTTACAAAAATCCCAGGTGGCTCAGCGGTAAGGAATTCACCTGCCAATGCAGGAGATGCAGGTTCAATCCCCAGGTCAGGAAGATCCCCTGGAAGAGGAAATAGCAACCCACTCAAGTATTCTTACCTGTAAAATCCCATGGACAGAGGAGCCTGGCAGGCTACAGTGCATGCAGTTGCAGAGTCAAACACAACTTAGCAACTGAACAATAACAACAACAACAACCTACTGTGTAGCACTGGGAACCATAGCCAACATCCTGTGGTAAACCGTAATGGAAAAGAATATTAAAAAAAAAAGTGTATATATGTAAAGAATCTATATACATATGTATATATGTATACCTGAAACACTTTGCTGTACAGCAGAAATTAGCACAGCATTGTAAATCAACTATACTTCAATAAAATAAATTTTAAAAAGCTACCAATGCCTGCTTCCCTCCAGATATTCTAATTTTGTGGATCTGAAATACAGTCGAGCAATAGGATTTCAAAAATCTAATAGGTAGCAAAATTAGACAACTACTCACCTGGACAAAAAAAAAAAACCATTTATCTGTGCATTGGCCACAGCACTAAGCATTTGCACTGATCTCACTAAGACTGGAGGCTAGTACGCTCTCTTTTAGTCTGCTAAGGGTCTCAAGCAACCAGCTAGGTTATTATTCAAAGTTCTCACTAGTGGTAGTTGGAAAGACTATGAAAATTAGAAAGGGGATGAATATTAAAATTCCCAGATTACCATGAGAAAAAACATCCAAGACAAGGGAGTTGCAGATTAGACTACATCCTTTTCTTAGAGTCTGTTGCTTAGGTATTCAGCACTACACATGTCCATTAAATGGCCACAGAAGAAAACTGGATACTGATGATGCACCATTTCCTAATGGGTACAAATGCTTTCAGACTGCTCAGATTCATAAGACTATGCACTGCACAAGCAATTAAGACTTGGAACACATTTTCAGTATGATGATACTCTTGGGCTCTGTGTCATTTGGCCTGATGAAGGTGTGGTCCGTTGTGTTCTAAAGTCAAAGGCTTGGCTTAATTCCAATATGGATCCATATTATAACAATTTTTTTAACATAATGGGATTTTTTAAAAAGTTACGAATGAGGGTGGGGTGTATGGAGAGAGTAACATGGAAACATACATTACCATACATAAAATAGATAGCTAATGGGAATTTGCTGTATAACCCAGGGAACTCAAGCTGGGGGCTCAGTAACAACCTAGAGGGGTGGGATAGGAAGGGAGGTGGGAGGGAGGTTTAGGTGAGAGGGGACATGGGTAAACCTATGACTGATTCATGTTGATCTTTGGTAGAAACCAACACAACACTGTAAAGCAATTATCTTTCAATTAAAATAAATATATTTTCAAAACTATGCTAGAGTAACAAAAACTAAAAACGATGTTATGAATGTAACTTAAGATGCTATGGATATAATATACAACATGACGAATATAATTAACACTGCTATATGTCATATATGAAAATTGTTAAGAGAGTAAATCCCAAGAGTTCTCATTACACAGAAACATTTTTTTCTGTTTCTTTAATTTTCTCTCTGTATGAGATGTGGATGGCCACTAAACTTATTGTGGTGATTTTTTCATGACATATGTGAGTCAAATCATTATGATGGACACCTTAAACTTACACAGTAGTGTCTGTCAATTACCTCTCAATAAAGCTAGAAGAACAAAAAAATAGTGTTCTGAATTATAGGGTATGCACATCAAATACAGGGCCTTTCCAGATAGTTCAAATGGTAAAGAATCTGCCTGCAATGCCGGAGATCTGGGTTCGATCCTTGTGTCAAGAAGATCCCCTGGAGAAGGGCATAGCTACCCTCTCCAGTATTCTTGCCTGGAGAATCCCACGGACAAAGGAGCTACAGTTTATAGGGTCACATGCTGTTAGTAGGCAGAATTAGAAGTTAACATTTCACAATGGACTATGATGCCTGAGCTAGTTTATTGTGTAAAATAAGTTAGCAGTATCAAAATCACCAGACATTATTTAGTGACAGGGGCCTGGCTTCCAAAAGAGTTCTAGCACTGGCATCTCTGAAGGGGGAAGATTGAAAAAAGAAAAGGGGATGACTTTAGAATGGAAAGAGGAGAGAAGTAAAATTTAGAAAACATTTAATGGATGAAATCATAAATCTCACCCCTCAAAACAGTTTTAATGAATCTGAGATTAAGAGCCTAGGTAGATCTAACCAAATCACTACAGCTGAAAATATTCTCTGCCACATAAGGGCCCATAGAGCATCACACAGGTTCCCTGGCTCGGTATCACCCATTTATTCCCATTATACATTGACATTCCCAAAACTCCTGTCATGCTCTGAACTCAGTTTCTTTGAGCATCAAATTATCAGATAGTATTGTTGTCTTCCTTTATTGTCTGGTAGCCAGTTACTTACCTTGCATTTCCATGTTGTCATTCTATTAAGTTTTTAAATAAATAAACTTAAAGATTTCAGTGTTTGAAGAATGAAGAAATTCTTTGCCAAAGGAACTTTAATGACAAAACTGCAAACAGTCATGCAAATAAATCAGAGTTGGTTTGATGGGTTTGAGAGAAAGGTTCTGTCTACTTTATACTACTTTGGCTGTACCTGAGTTAAGAGCTTAGTTGCAGTCTGGCCCCAGGATGTCAGATGGCAGAGAAGGACAAGTAGCCCAAGAGGTAAGTCACTGCAAATGACCCAGGAGCCTGGCAGAGTGAACCCAACTCCACATCACACCTAGGTGTGATGGTTAATTTCGTATGTCAACTTGGGTATATCATTGTACCCAGTTTTTGTTGAACACCAGTCTAGATATCAGGCTTCCCTGATACCTCAGTTGGTAAAGAATCCACCTGCAATGCAGGAGACCCTGGTTTGAATCCTGGGTAGGGAAGATCAGCTGGAGAAGGGATAGGCTACCCACTCCAGTATTCTTGGGCTTCCTTTGTGGCTCAGCTGGTAAAGAATCGACCTGCAATGCAGGATATATGGGTTCAATCCCTGGGTTGGGAAGACCCCCTGCAGAAGAGAAAGGCTACCCACTCCAGTATTCTGGCCTGGAGAATTCCATGGACTGTATAGTCCATGGGATCGCAAAGAGTCAGACATGACTTAGTGACTTTCACTTTTACTTAGTCTAGATATCACAGTGAAGGCACATTTTAGAGGAAATTAATATTTAAATTGGTAGACTTTGAGTAAAGTAGATTACCCTCCATAACGTGGGTGGGCCACATTCAATCAATTGAAAGCCTTAAGAAAAAAAGACTGAAGTCTCCAGTTGTTGTTTAGTCTCTAAGTCATGTCTGACTCTTTGCAAGCCCATGGACAGTTGCCCACCAGGCTCCTCTGTCCACAGGATTCTCCAGGCAGGAATACTTGAGTGGATTTTCATTTCTTTCCCCAGGGGATCTTCTAGACCCAAGTGTCAAACCCTAGTCTCCTGTATTAGCAGGTGGATTCTTTACCGCTAGCCACCAAGGAAGCTCGAGGTCTCCAGAAGAAGAGGGAATTCTGCCTCCAAATGGCCTTTGGACTTGAGATCACAACATCAAATCATCCCTGAGTCTCCATCTCCAGCCTGCTGGTCTGCCCTGAAAATGTCAAACTTAGTCCCTCAAATCACATGAACCAATTCCTTAAAAACCCTCCTCTCTCTCTCCATGCATACACAACACACACATCTTTTTTTTTTCTTTACACTTTTAAAAGTTTTTTTTAAGTTTGCTTTTAATTGGAGGATAATTGCTTTACAACGTTGTATTGGTTTCTGCTGTACAATGTGAATCAGCTTAGGTATACATATCTGCTGGGATATATGTATGCTGGGAAAGATTGAAGGCAAAAGGAGAAGAGGGCGGCCCAGAATGAGATGATTAGATAGCATCACCAACTCAATGGACATAAACTTGAGCAAACTCTGGGAGATTGTGAAGGACAGGAAAGCCTGGCATGCTGCAGTCCATGGGGTCACAGAGTTGGATACAACTGATCAACCGAACAACAATAAGAAAACCCCCTCCCTTTTGAGCCTCCCTCCCACACCATCCCCATCCCACTCCTCTGGTTCATCACAGAGCACCAGCCTGAGCTCCCTGTGTTATACGGCAGCTTCCCATTAGCTAGCTGTTTTACACATGGTAGCGTATATGTATGTCCATGCTACTGTCTCTCATTTGGTCCCACCCTCTCTTTCCCCCATTCTCTACATCTGCAGCTCTATTCCTGCCCCCACAGACATCCTATTGGCTCTGTTTCTCTGGAGAACCCTGCCTAGTACAGGAGGTGAGCCTTCTCCCAAGGTCCGATTTCCCCCATTATACATATCCAGCATGCAGGTGTGTTTAACACTCAGAGAAGGGGAAAGGTACAGCTAAAGGGGAAAACTATGACCCGGGCATCCTGCAGCTCCCTTAGGAGCAGTCACTGTGAAATGAGTTTCCCCGCTGCCCAGAGAGGAGACAAACGACGAAGAGTCATCTAGAAGCTCTCTGTGTCCAGGCAGTGAGTGGGCAGGGAGGAGTGACAACAGTCGGCAAGCAGGACCAGGTGAGCTGGGCATGGATCTGAGCAGGGTCTCTCTAGCCCATTTGTTCTCCTAATAGGAAAAGGGGCTTAACTGGAATCAAACTGGCCAAGCCTAAAGAGCATTAAAGCTTCCCTGGTGGCTGTAATGGTAAAGAATCTGCCTGTAATTCAGGAGATCTGGGTTCTATCCCTGGGTTGGGAGGATCCCCTGGAGAAGGAAATGGCAACCCACTCTAGTATTCTTCGCCTGGAGAATCCCATGGACAGAAGAGCCTGGCGGGCTACAGTCCATGGGATTACAAAGAGTCAGACATGACTGAGCAGTTATCACAGAAAGGGCATTGGGACTAGACCTGTGAGCATCCAAGGCATATCTTCAGAGGAGAATCTCTAGAAACCCAAGACTTTCTGTTAGAGGCACTGAGCATTGAGTTTATTTATTTAGCTGCCAAGGGTCTTAGTTGCAGAACTCAGGATCTTTCACTGTGACTTGGGGACTCTCTTGTTTTGGCACACCAGTTTAGTTGCTCTGAGGCATGTGGGATCTTAGTCCTCCAACCAGGGATCGAACCTGTATCCCCTGCATTACAAGACAGATTCTTCAGCACTGGACCACCAGGGAAGTCCCTGAGCACTGGGTTTTTTCATATTATAATCATGGGACTTTATTTTGAGGTTACTCACTACTAGAGTTTGAACATGTGAGTTATATTTGTGTGATACTACATTAATTGGACAATATTCCATTACCATCTGAGCCACCAGGGAAGCCCCACAAATTAAAAAAAAGGCAACCTATCAATTCATTGCTGTGAAGTGAACTAGAAAAACTGAATAGATTTGTCAACAATATACTCTCTTTTGTGTTTTCCTCTTTCCCTGAACTAAGAAGAATAAAATCAGTTTCTTGTGACATTTCAGGGACTTTTAGAACAAATGCATCTCCAGGAGATTCCAGGACTAGTGGACTGGCTTTCCAAAACTGATTTGTCCATGTGACCATTTTTTCAAGAAGCGTTTCCTGAGGTTTGTGTTTCATGGGACACATGAAATAAACATAGTCTTTCTTATTACTCCCCAGTTCTCTATTCCTTTTGTTTGCAGAACAAAGCTCTCAGTCTGACAAAAGAAGCCCTTCACAACCTGGCCCCTGCTCTGTAGGTGTATCTCTCACAATTTCTTTCTTTCCTTCTTTTTTGGTTTTATTAAACTACTTGAGTTAGGACTAGTCAAATCTGAAGTCTCTGGTCTGGGGCTAGACTAACAGAATTTTTTCTTGAGCAAGAAATGGTTTGCCTGCTCCCTCCTACCCCCACTCCCTCTTTGACCATAAGGTTCACAGCTATCTTAGCTATTACGTCAGCTTCTTAGACTTTCAAAGGAATGTTTAAATCAAGCAAATTTGCTGTGGAGGAAGTTAGTTGTTTAATATGAAAGCAATCTAATTTCTGGTAACCTAGCTAAGTTCTCCTGGAAACTCTAAAGACCAAATCTCTTGCTGGTATTTTCAGATAATGATTTTGTATATTTCAGATGACTTTATCTTAATTCATTTCCACTTTTGCCTTCTGTGTCTGTCCTGACAGTAGATACGGTTCTCACGATGTCTGTTCAGTGATGCAATCAAATTTACCATCCCTGGAACTGATCAAGTCCATGCCCATCTTTCATTCATAAAAGAAGGATTTATTTGGCTTCTCAGGACAAGAAAGATCTATATACAAAGGTTCTATCCTAGTACATGTGCACAAAGGGCCTTTTGCATTTAATTTTTATTGTTATTATTATTAATTTTTGGCCATACAGTGCTTCATGCCAGATCTTAGTTCCCTGACCAGAGACTGAACCCATGCCCCCTGTAGTGGAAATGCTGAATCTTAACTGCTGAACTGCCAGGGAAGTCTCGCCTTTTGCATTTAGAAAAGAAGTAAGTAATGCTTAGTCCTGTGAGGCTCATACAGCTCTGAGAAATTTAGTATGAACTAAGAACCAGTCATAAGAGCTGGGGTTTACATCTAAAGGACTTCTGTATTCGTGGTTTGGGTTATTTATACGCTTTGGTTTTGCAGAGGACCAATTAGCATTTCCTCCTTTAACCAACATAGAAAAGCAAAAAGAAAAAACAAAGTCTCTGGTATTGCCACAAGCTGAGAAATACACCCAATGTCTACAGAACGATACTATGCAATCAAGTCTGAACCAGCGTTGAGTAGGCCCTTGGAAGACGCCCTTCCATGTAAGAAGGTTGCTAGGCTTGAAATGTTTCCTTTCAAGAAAAGGTTCTCTCTCCCATCCTTAAAGAACCTTTACTTGGGGGTTATCTCTGCTCCTCCCTGCTGAACTGCTTATGGCTGGCTACCTGGTACACATTCAAGTTCATGACGTGCTTGGCCTTTTAACTTAGAAAAACAATTCCAAGGCCAGAGCTGTGTGTAGAAGCCACCCTTCCTGCCTTCTTTTCAGAACTAAGATTAAGGTTTTCTTATGAAAGCGGGACTTCCCTGGCAGTCCAGTGGTTAAGGCTCCACGCTTCCCTGCAAGGGGCAAGGGTGTGGCTTTCCAGGAACAAAGACTCCACATGTTGTTGTTGTGTGCTCAGTTGTGTTGGACTCTTTGTGACCCCAAGGACTGTAGCCTGCCAGGCTCCTTTGTCCATGGGATTTCCCAGACAAGAATACTGGAGTTGCCAGTATTCCTCCTCCAGGGGATCTTCCCAACCCAGGGATGGAACCCATGTCTCTTGCATCTCCTGCCTTGGCAGGTGGATTCTTTACCACTAGTGCCACCTTGGAATCCCAAGATCTCTCATGCCGGGCAGCCAAAAAAAAAAAAAATAGTTTTTCTCATAAAGGATAGTTTTTTTCACTGATTTAGCAAAGAGGGAGATAGTCATCAGAGAGATGTTTAAAAGGATAAAGTGGAGGACACTCTTCTATCCCACAGCCTCTCTCTGATCTCCACGTTTTGGCTTCTGCCAGTTCTCTCAGAATAAACTGTTTAAGGAAGCACAGATCGTCTGGGCCCCACCCACTAGCAGCCCGGCCACAGCTCCATCTGCCTTAGGATTTCAGAAAAACAGATCCACATCTGAGTCACTGGTGGCTTCTCTGGGTGAAACGGGGGCTGGCCTCTAGGATCAGGTGATGGTCGCATGGCTGGAAACACAATTACTAAGCCAATAGGAAGAGTGAATGTATTTTAGGCATGCTTGCCCTGCTTCTGAAATTCAGGAGCTGCAAGGAAGCTGCTTTCAAAGTGAAAGGAGGATTTCAGTTCACCACAGGCTGTCCGGAAAGGAAGAATGTAGAAACATCTTGTTACCTCAAAGCACAGCTGCGAGAGAGGAAGCCTGAGTTTCTACAGATGGATCAGAAGAGCAAATATCACAGGCTGACAACCCTCCACGTCAGCTCAGCCAGGGTTGATCACTTCCCTCAGAGTATGGTTGTTGGGGGAAGTCTGTAAAGGTGATACTGGCCTAAATTTCCTGCTCTTGGGGGATCTCTAAACTCAGCATTAAGAGAAGGGTGGGTACCTCCACCATCTCAATTCTGCAACAAGTGCAGGCTAACACCACTGGTTCTAGTCATTCATTTTTTCATTGGTTATTTCACGTCATTTCACCAGTACTTACTGAGCGCCTACTAGGTGTCCAGTGTTGCACGGATGCTGAAGAGACAGCAATTAACAAGAAGGGCTGTACTTGAACTGGTGGCAGCTCAGACCCACGGTGCTTTAGGATAAAGGACAGATGACCCTGTCTTCATGCTACTCAAGAAGGGCCAACCTGCAGGGGTTAGAAGTGCAAATAGATGAACATGAGAGCCAAAAAACCTTTGGGTTGGAAGGGACAGTTGGGAATTCCCTGGCATACCAGTGGTTAGGGCTCCATGCTTCCACTGGGCTTGGGTTTGATACCTGGTTGGGTACCTAGGATTCCTGCATCCCTCGCTGCCAAAAACGAAAAGGGAAGGTTCTGTCAGGATGATCCCTCTGACTTCCTTTTCTGACTCCCAGTGTTTTTCCAGGAAAATGACACTTACTGACTCACAATTAATAGTGTGAACTCTGAATTATTTTCTTAGTTCTGGGTCAGCATTGATTCAAACTCTTTGCACCAGTCCTCTCTCCAACCAGTTGTGTTTATTTGTAAGAAAATTAAAGGGAATTATTAGTTTATAATTTTTTTTTTCCAGTCATGCCATGCAGCATATGAGATCTTAGTTCCCTGACCAAGGATCGAACCTGCACCCCTTGTCTTCACAGAGTCTTAACCACTGGACTGCCAGGGATTTCCCTATAAGTTTATTATTATTCTATAAAATTAATGGGAATTATTCTGTTAGAACCATAGAATAGAGGAGGGAAGGGTAAGTATTTTTTTCCTACTGAGAATATTCAAAGATAATTAAAAATTAAACTAATGTCTCTGATATCATTAGTGCTTCGGTTTTATCAAGATAAATGAGCAAGTGATAGGAAAAGAAGAAGTAGGGAATAAAAAGGAGAAAGAAATGGAGCTTAAAGAAGTCAGGAGGCTTCCCTGGTGGCTCAGTGGTAAGGAATCCACCTGCCCGTGCAGGAAATATGAGTTCGACCCCTGGTCCAGAAATATCCCACATATTGAGTAGCATCTAAGCCCAAGCACCACAAGTACTGAGCCTGTGCTCTAGAGCCTGGGAGCTGCAACTATTGAGCCCATGTTCCCTAGACCCTGTGCTCTTCACAAAGAGAGAACTACCACATGGAGAAGGCAATGGCACCCCACTCCAGTACTCTTGCCTGGAAAATCCCATGGACAGAGGAGCCTGGTGGGCTGCAGTCCATGGGATCACTAAGAGTTGGACACGACTGAGTGACTTCACTTTCACTTTTCACTTTCATGCATTGGAGAAGGAAATGGCAACCCACTCCAGTGTTCTTGCCTGGAGAGTCCCAGGGATGGGGGAGCCTGGTGGGCTGCCGTCTATGGGGTCACACAGAGTCAGACATGACTGAAGTGACTTAGCATAGCATAGCATAGCATTTAATGGGTGCACAAATGAAATTTGTGGAAATAAATTCATTTCAGCAACTTTGCATTAAGTACTGAAATAATAGTTGCAATCAGTATCATGTTTAGCAGGAATTATTAGGTTGGTGCAAAAGTAATTGCAGTTATGCCTTGTTGAACTTTGCTGTTTGATATTGGAATACATTCTTAAATAAATGTGGTTATACTTAGATCATTTTAATGCACATTTCTTGCTTTATGCTTTTTTTGCTGATGACTTATTACTTGTTGTATATTATATATGTATTTTAGACTTGGGAAATGTTGTTAGACAAAAAGCAAATTTGAGCAATTTTCTTATTCAAGTTCAAAATGGGTTGTAAAGCAGCAGAGACAATTTGCAACATCAACAACACATTTGGCCCAGGAACTGCTAACGAATATACACTGCAGTGGTGGTTCAAGAAGTTTTGCAAAGTAGATAAGGCCCTCGAAGATGAGGAGCACAGTCGCCTGCCATCAGAAGTTGACAACAACCAGTTGAGGGGATCATCGAAACTGATCCTCTTACAACTAACTATAAGAGAAGTTGCCGAAGAACTCAATGTCAACCATTCTAAGATCATTTGGCATTTGAAGTAAATTGAAAAGGTGAAAAAGCTTGATAAATGGGTGTCTCATGAGCTGACTGGAAATCAAAAAAAGTCATCCTTTTGAAGCGTTGTCTTCTCTTATTCTATGCAACGAGTTTCCCGATTGGATTGTGACGTGCGATGAAAAGTGGATTTTATATGACAATCAGTGATGACCACCTCAGCAGCTGGAGTGAGAAGAAGCTCCAAAGCACTTTCTAATGCCAAAAAAATGTGGGGTTTTTGCACCATTTTTTAGTGATCTGCTGCTGGTCTAATCAACCACATCTTTCTGAATCCCGGTGAAACCATTAGGCCTGCAAAGAATGCTCAGCAAATTAATGAGGTGCACAGAAAACTGCAATTCCTGCAGCCAGCATTGGTCAACAGAAAAGGCCCAATTCTGCACGACCAATGCCAAACTGCATGTCACACAACCAACATTTCAAAGTTTGAATGAATCAGGCTATGACATTTTGCCTCATCCTCTATATTCACCTGACCTCTCTCCGACTAGTTCTTCAAGCATCTTGACAACTTTTGGCAGGGAAAGTGCTTCCACAACCAACAGGAGGCAGAAAATGCTTTCCAAGAGTTTGTTGACTCTCAAAGCATGGATTTTTATGATACAGGAATAAGCTTATTTCTTGTTGGCAAAAGTGTGTTTGTTATGGTTCCTCATTGTAATGGTTCCTATTTTGATTATTATAATAAAGATGCATTTGAGCCTAAAAAAAAAAAAAAAAAAGAAGCTACCACAATGAGAAGCCTGAGCACTACCACTAGAGAGCAGCCCCCAATCGCCGCAACTAGAGAAAGCCCGAGGGGGGCAAAGAAGACCCAGCAAGCCAAAAATAAATAAATAAAATTATAGGGGAAAAAAAAATGTCAGGAGGAAGACTTCCCCAGTTGCTAAGACTCCAAGCTCCCAACGCAGGGGGCCCAGTTTCGATCCCTGGTTGGGACGCTGTATCCCACATGCCACAACTAAAGACCTCACACGCTGCAGCTAAATATTAGGATCAGCCAAATAAAAATAAATAAATAAGTATTTTTGTATAAGTCAGGAGCTTTGCCGCAGTGAAGTGGGTAAAACAAGATTGGAATTTAATATTGCTATTTCCTGGGCTTCTCTTAACTGCTGTGCCCAAAGGGTTCAGATCTTTCTAAAAACTGATGAATAAAGATAACAGCCACTCATCCTTCAAATCTCAGCATCCAAGTTTCAGAATATGAAAGCAGGAATTAATACAACATGTCAAAGAGGCATCAAACCTATAATTGAAAGACACATCCTGGTTCTTTTTTTACTTTTCAGCTCTTAAGAGAATAAAAAACCTTAGGACTGGCAGCACCTAGAAAAGACATCTAGAAGTTGATATTTAGCTTGAAATTTATTTCATTGTCTATTTAAAGATATCTAAGGAAGAAAATGTCACAGCTTCCTAGATAAATCACTCCAGTGTTGAATAACTTCTTTAGCTTTCACCTGCATCTAGTCTCCTGATTTTCTCTAAGATGCTCTGCTTTTGTGATCGGGACTGTTACTGCTCTACATTTTTCACAATTCAACATCACAGTGCAACCACCCTTGACAAGACTCTCGAAACTTTCACACAGTGGGATTTATGTGAGTTGGTGGCTAGTGACCTGGGACCACTGAAAACACAACCCTTATCCACCTGGGCCAATGGATGGGAACTTCTTTGTCATGGGCAGGTGGCAGAGCTCTTGCCTTGAGCTTTGGTGAGTACCTGCATGTCCTCCTGCCCAGGAATCTTTCATGTTGTTTCTTCTCCTTTATTACTTTGAAATCTGCTTTTAAATATCCAGGTAGTTCATTTATTTATTGTAACTGAAGTACAATTGATTCAGAATGTTGTGTTAGTTTTGAAACAGAACGAGACCCTATGTTCCTTGGCCCCATGTCCTCAACCTTCCTTTTGTTTGTGGAAAATTTAGCCAAAGAATAAGTTTAATCAGAGAAGTGAGAAAAAGCAGAAGCAAAGAAAAGCAGAACAAAACAATAACAGATTAGACAGTAAGCAAAGTCAAGGACCTTTAGTTCCTTCTCAAGGGCTATAGATAATATTTGGAGCCATATCCTGTGAGCTGTCTTATAGAGACTGAAACCTCCACCAGGTGGGAGAAGTTAACTACATAATGACCAGACTGTAGCCATGACATAAGCCGCCACAATTTCAAGAACTGGTCTCATGGAAATGGGAACAAATCCACCCTGGAACTGAAGATTAACTGTACCTAAAATAATCAGGAAGATGCTGATCACAACTCTGATGACCAATTTCAAGATGACCGTCAGAGCTGACTGTGCTCTTTCTGCAATGTAGCCCCTCTCTCTGCCTATAAAAACTTTTGCCCCCTGATTATCAGTGGGGGATGATATACTCCAGTATTCTTGCCTGGAGAATTCCCGTGGATAGAGGAGCCTGGCAGGCTACAGTCCATGGGGTCGCAAAGAGTCTGATACAACTGAGTGACTAATACTTTCACTTTCATATATATATATATATATATATATATATTTCACATATCTATATTCTTTTTCAGATTCTTTTCCATTATGGTATATTACAGGATATTGAATATAGTTGCCTTTGTTATATAGTAGCTCCCTGTTTATCTATCTTGTATGTAGGTGTTTGTATCTGCTTACCCCAAACTCCCAATTTATTCCTTCCTGCTTCCCCTTTGGTAACCATAAGTCTGTTTTTCATGTCTGTGAGTCTGTTCCTGTTTTGTAAATAACTTCCTTTGTGTTGTACTTTAGATTCCACATATACATGATATCAAAGGCTATTCATCTTTCTCTTTCTGATTTACTTCACTAGTATAACAATCTCTAAGTCCGTCTCAGTTCAGTTCAGTCGCTCAGTCATGTGCAACTCTTTGCGACCCCATGAATCACAGCACGCCAGGCCTCCCTGTCCATCACCAACTCCCGGAGTTCACTCAGACTCACGTCCATCGAGTCAGTGATGCCATCCAGCCATCTCATCCTCTGTCGTTACCTTCTCCTCCTGCCCCCAATCCCTCCCAGCATCAGAGTCTTTTCCAATGAGTCAACTCTTCGCGTGAGGTGGCCAAAGTACTGGAGTTTCAGCTTTAGCATCATTTCTTCCAAAGTCCTTCTATATTGCTGCAAATGGCAGTATTTAATTCTTGTTTATGGCAAGTAATATTCCATTATGTATATTATGGGACCTCTATTTCTCCAGTGCAGCTCTTGTTTCTCAGGCTTTCACCAGTGAAGAGAAAATAAAGGGCCCAAATCATAACTCCAGAAATTGATTCTCTAAGGCCCACTCAGTCTTTCTGGAACTCCAGCTCCACAGTTGGCTATGCTAAGGCCCCACTCCAGAGTTCTTCCTCTCCTCAGTACTAGACACCTGTTGTTTTTGTCTACCCAGCCTTCATCCCCTCCTCAACTGATAGAACTCTGATTTCTTGTAGGATCATTCCCTCCCCCCAAATTATTAATACCATGTAATCCAGCAATCCCACTTCTGGATCCATACACACAGAATAACTGAAAGCAGGGTCTTGAAGAGATATTTGTACACCCATCTTCATAGCAGCATCATTTACAATAGTTAAAATTTGGAAACAATCAAAGTGTTCATAAATGGATGAATAGATAAGCAAAGTATGTTACACACATACAATGGAATACTATTTGGCTTAAAAAGGAGGGAAATTCTGACATACACTACAACGTGGTTGAACTCTGAGGATTTTATGCTAAGTGAAATAAGCCAGACACAAAAAGATAAATACTGTATAAGTCCACTTATATGAGATATTTAGAAGAGTCAAAATCTTGGAGATAGAATGTAGAATGATGATTGCCAAGGCTATTGTGTAATGAGTCTAGAGTTTCAGTTTTATAAGGAAAGAGTTCTGGAGATGAATGGTGGTGATGGTTGTACAACATTATGAATGTATTTAATACTGTTGATTTACATCCTTTAAAATGGTTAGGACAGTAAATTTCATGTTATGTGTACTTTACAAAAAAATCTCTTGAGAGCTTTTAACCAGCCTGATGCCCAGGCTGTATCTCTAACTAGTTAATTACATCAGATTCTCTGAGGGTGGGACCCAGGTATATATATATATATTTTTTTTTTCACCCCCACCCCTTGAAAATAATGGAAACAGTGACAGACTTTATTTTCTTGGGCTCCAAAATCACTGCAGATGGTGACTGCAGCCATGAAATTAAAAGACCCTTGCTCTTTTTAAGAAAAGCTATGACAAACCTAGACAGTGTATTAAAAAGCAGAGATATTACTTTGCCAACAAAGGTCTGTCTAGTCAAAACTATGGTGTTTCCAGTAGTCATGTACGGATGTAAGAGTTGGACCATAAAGAAGGCTGAGCGCTGAAGAACTGTTGCTTTTGAACTGTGGTTTTGGAGAAGACTCTTGAGAGTCCCTTTGACTGCAAGGAGATCCAACCAGTCCATCCTAAAGGAGATCAGTCCTGAGTGTTCATTGGAAGGAGCATTTCTCTTTCCACCTTCGCTAACTGTCCTGAACACCCACCCAAACCAAAGAAGATCTTCCTTTCAATCAACTGATTGAGTAAACTTTATTGCCAACAGTAAGAAGATGAAGGGGGAACTTCTCAAAAGTCCATTGCCCTGGGATCCAGGGTTTCCATCTCCTGTCTTCCTAGGGAACTTGTCCCTTACACATAGATAAGTTTTACTAAGCCCTGAGTACCCAACACTATGAAATGAATATGAGACGATGAGGATTCCAGAAGGACTTTGTTGGTATGGCCATCTTGGGAATGCTGGAAGTCAAGGACCCTGGGCATACTATTTGGGCAAGAGCTATATTGCTCAAGAATGAAAGGTAAAGGAGAGGGAGGCAGAGAGCTAGGAACTAGAATTAGAACTTCAGAAAAGATGTAAATTGGAAGGTGGAAAGGCAGTTAAGTCAGGAATTTCTGTTTTGGAAGACAATTGATAGAGGAGGAAAAGAGCACCATACTAACACCAAACTTACAATTCAATTAAATATGGGCTTCCCTTGTGGTTCAGCTGGTAAAGAATCCGCCTGCAATGTGGGAGACCTGGGTTTGATCCCTGGGTTGGGAAGATCCCCTGGAGAAGGGGAATGCCACCCACTCCAGTATTCTGGCCTAGAGAATTCCATGGACTGGAATACTGTTTTTCTCCTGATGATGAGAATACTTTCTGTCTGAATCTCAGTGCCTAGCAGGCAGGCCATGGCCTAGGCATTTAAAATATTTGATAAAGAATGCATAAAACAAGTAGAAAACACTGAGTCTGTTTATAAGCTCCAGCCCTATTGTATGATAGACCATAGGGGAATAAAAATTCTTGTTGTTGTCAATTTTTATTAAGTAATCTATTTCTTTTTTTAAAAAAATTATTAATAATTATTTTTGGCTATGCTGGGCCTTAGTTGCTGTGCTGGCTTTCTCTAGTTGCAGTGAATGGGCTTCTTATTGTGGTGGCTTCTTGTTGTGGAGCAAGGGTTCCAGGGCCCACAGGCTTCAGCAGTTGCAGCACACAGGCTCGGTAGTTGTAGCTCACAGGCCTAGTATGCAGAGTCAGCAGTTGCAGTGCATGGGCTTAGTTGCTCGGCAGCATGCGGAATCTTTCCACACCAGGGATTGAACCCATGTCCCCTGCATTGGCAGGTGGATTCTTATCCACTGCACCACCAGGGAAGTCCCTTAATCTATTTATTTAAGTTGTAGTAGATGATATAACTGGAGAAGGAAATGGCAACCCACTCCAGTGTTCTTGCCTGGAGAATCCCAGGGACAGGGGAGACTGGTGGGCTGCCATCTCTAGGGTCACACAGAGTCGGACACGACTGAAGTGATGCAGCAGCAGCAGCAGCAGCAGATGATGATATGACATCTGATGCCTACTTGGAAAGATACAAAAGGGTACACATTTAAAATTCTCCTTCTTAGGAATTCCCTGGAGGTCCAGTGGTTAGGACTCAGCACTTTTGATCTCTGGTGTGGGCAGGATACTAAGATCCCACAAATCATGTGGTACAAGAAAAAAATAAGCATAAATAAAATTCTTCCTGGTTGCACAACTGGGCAATATATTCAATCACTGAATGTTACACTTTAAATAGGTGAATTGTATGTTATGCGAATTGCATCTCAATAAGGCTGCTAGAAAAATGAAACAATCTTCCTTCAATCCTCCCATTCTTGTGCCTTGGCCACTCTGTTTTTTCCAGAAACAATCTTGTCGTCTGTTTTCTTCTTCCAGAGGGATATAGATATAGATAGGTATAGATATACACATTCCTTTACATAGAAACAAGAATACACAGAAGAACTGTACAAAAAAGATCTTCACAATCCAGATAATCACGATGGTGTGATCACTCACCTAGAGCCAGACATCCTGGAATGTGAAGTCAAGTGGGCCTTAGAAAGCATCACTACGAACAAAGCTAATGGAGGTGATGGAATTCCAGTTGAGCTATTTCAAATCCTAAAAGATGATGCTGTGAAAGTGCTGCACTCAATATGCCAGCAAATTTGGAAAACTCAGCAGTGGCCACAGGACTGGAAATGGTCAGTTTTCATTCCAATCCCAAAGAAAGGCAATGCCAAAGACTGCTCAAACTACCGCACAATTGCACTCATCTCACATGCTGGTAACGGAGAAGGCAATGGCAACCCACTCCGGTACCCTTGCCTGGAAAATCCCATGGATGAAGGAGCCTGGTAGGCTGCTGTCTATGGGGTCGCACAGAGTCGGACACGACTGAAGCGACTTAGCAGCAGCAGCAGCAGCAGCACACGCTAGTAAAGTAATGCTCAAAATTCTCCAAGCCAGGCTTCAGCAAAATGTGAACTGTGAACTTTCAGATGTTCAAGCTGGTTTTAGAAAAGGCAGAGGAACCAGAGATCAAATTGCCAACATCCACTGGATCATGGAAAAAGCAAGAGAGTTCCACAAAAACATCTATTTCTGCTTTATTGATTATGCCAAAGCCTTTGACTGTGTGGATCACAATAAACTGTGGAAAATTCTGAAAGAGATGGGAATACCAGACCACCTGACCTGCCTCTTGAGAAACCTATATGTAGGTCAGGAAGCAACAGTTAGAACTGGACATGGAACAACAGACTGGTTCCAAATAGGAAAAGGAGTATGTCAAGGCTGTATATTGTCACTCTGCTTATTTAAACTTCTATGCAGAGTACATCATCAGAGTACATCAGAGTACATCAGAAATGCTGGGCTGGAAGAAGCACAAGCTGGAATCAAAATTGCCGGGAGAAAGATTAATAACCTCAGATATGCAGATGACGCCACCCTTATGGCAGAAAGTGAAGAGGAACTAAAAAGCCTCTTGATGAAAGTGAAAGAGGAGAGTGAAAAAGTTGGCTTAAAGCTCAACATTCAGAAAACGAAGATCATGGCATCTGATCCCATCACTTCATGGGAAATATATGGGGAAACAGTGTCAGACTTTATTTTTGGGGCTCCAAAATCACTGCAGATGGTGACTGCAGCCATGAAATTAAAAGATGCTTACTCCTTGGAAGGAAAGTTATGACCAACCTAGAAAGCATATTAGAAAACAGAGACATTACTTTGTCAACAAAGGTCTGTCTAGTCAAGGCTATGGTTTTTCCAGTGGTCATGTATGGATGTGAGAGTTGGACTGTGAAGAAAGCTGAGCACCAAAGAATTGATGCTTTTGAACTGTGGTGTTGGAGAAGACTCTTGAGAGTCCCTTGGACTGCAAGGACATCCACCCAGTCCATGCTAAAGGAGATCAGTCCTGGGTGTTCATTGGAAGGACTGTTGTTGAGGCTGAAACTCCAATACTTTGGCCACCTCATGTGAAGAGTTGACTCATTGGAAAAGACCCTGATGCTGGGAGGGACTGGGGGCAGGAGGAGAAGGGGACGACAGCAGATGAGATGGTTGGATGGCATCACCAACTTGATGCACATGAGTTTGGGTGAACTCTGGGAGTTGGTGATGGACAGGGAGGCCTGGCATGCTGCGATTCATGGGGTCGCAAAGAGTCGGACATGA
Source organism: Bos grunniens (assembly GCF_055505025.1). Classification (NCBI taxonomy): domain Eukaryota; kingdom Metazoa; phylum Chordata; class Mammalia; order Artiodactyla; family Bovidae; genus Bos; species Bos grunniens. The sequence continues at coordinate 60,324,008 of NC_141175.1, read as the reverse complement.
CTGAGCGACTGAACTGAACTGAACTGGTATGCATATAATAGCACACATGCCCATATGTATACAGAAGTATATATCACCCTCTTTTTATTTAATCAATTTAATTTATTTATTTGGATGCACTGGGTCTCAGCTGAGGCATGGGGAATATTTTAATTGCATCTTACGGGATCTAGTTCCCTGAAAGTGAAAGTGTTAGTCACTCAGTTGTGTCCAACTCTTTGCAACCCCACGGGATTGTAGTTTACCAGGTTCCTCTGCCCATGGGATTCTCCAAGCCAAAATACTGGAGGGGGTTGTCATTCTCTTCTCCAGGGGATCTTCCTGACCCAGGGATTGAACCTGGGTCTCCTGCATTGCAGGCAGATTCTTTACCATTTGAGCCACACAAAAAAACAAAAACAAAAACAACACCAAAAAACAACAACAAAAAAAAACCAACCAGGGATCAAATTCAGGTCCCCTGCATTGGGAGTGCAGGGTCTTAACCAGGGGATCACCAGGGAAGTCCACCATCTTCTTTTTATTTTTTTATTTTACTTTATTTTTAAACTTTACGATATTGTATTGGTTTTGCCAAATATCGAAATGAATCCGCCACAGGTATACATGTGTTCCCCATCCTGAACCCTCCTTCCTCCTCCCTCCACCATCTTCTTTTTAATAGAAAAGCCTAGGGCAGAGTCCTAGAGGGTATGTGCATGTGTTTTCAGTCATGTCCAACTCTTTGGGACCCCATGAACTGTAGCCCACCAGTCTCTGTCCATGGAGTTTTCCAGGCAAGGATGGGTTGAATGGACTGCCATTTCCTCCTCCAGGGGATCTTCCCCACCCAGGGATTGAACCCAAGTCTCTTCTCTCCTAGAAGGATTAGAGACCAAAGTTTAGGAGAGGACAGTAGGTAACAGCTGCTGTGAAAGAGAAGAAGCACAGGCAAACAGAAGAGTCATGAAGTGCATTTTCAGACAGAACGGAGTTCAGACTGTTGAAAGATGGGAGGGAAATATAACCAGTCAGAGACTACAAGGAAGCCTAGGGCTTATTTGTGACACACAGGATCCCTGGTCTTTTGGCACCATAAAAGGGGACCAATGTATCCCAGTTTTGCCCCAAACCTTCCCAGTTTTAAGGCACAAGCTTTCAAGTCCTGGAAAATCCAGGAGTCTCAGAACCATTCAATCATCTTGGTGGGTTGATCCTCTCTTCCCCCGCACCCTGCCCAGGCAATAGAGATGGTGAGTATTATTTCATCTTGTCTGGATGGAGGTTTGATTTGTTCTCAAATGTTCCAGGATGGAGAGAGACAAGGAGAAAGCACAGGGTTAGATTGTCAGCTTTGTTTTCACCTTCACTATCAAAGGAAAGAGCAGCATGACCGATTGCAGAACTGAACCTGGAGGCTGGATTTTCTTCATGTTTCTTTGCCTCCAATGTACATCAGATCAGGAGTCTTGATCCTTTTTACCGCCCTTCACACCTGACTCTCTGGCAGGCTTTGTTCCCTCCACGGTCTGGATCAGGACTGGCCTTGTCACTTTGACCTTTTGGGACATTTGCTCATCTATCTTTTCACCTTTCCTGCTGGTCTTTGCTCAGATGGCAGAGCCGGAACTACTATTGCTGCTCTGTGTCTGAGCTCTGAGATCAGCAGGAGGGTTAGATTGCTTCCCCAGGAGCCTTCTCCTTTGGTGGAGCGGCTGGCATTACCTTTAGAGATTGCTCAGGTTTGGGAGGCTTAGAAGTTGGAGAGTGACAATTTTTCTCCTTAGTAAGTATTTTCTTTTCTAGAGACTTCTTCCTATCTTTTCTTCATACATTTCTGCTAGGTGCGGTCTGTGATGACTCACTTCCTGTCCTCAGCCTTTCCTTTTCCTGAATTTCTTCACTTTGTCAGCTTGTGTGTCTCTCCCGAGTTTGAAGTTCTAGTTTTGGCTCTAGAATGTCCCTAGCAGCTATGTCAACAAGCTTTGCCCCTCACTCACAGAGGCTGCTCACCCGGAGGTGCTGGTAGAGGAAATGTCTTCCTTGGCAGTACCCTGAGGCTTTACATTCACGATGAGTCTGTGGGTGGGAGGACCTGTACCATCATGCCTCTCTAATCATGTCGTCTGCCATAACTATCTTCATAGTCGTCTCCTCTTCCTTTGTATTTCTAATCTCTCTGGTGCCCACGACCAAATACTCTTCCTGCCACTGCCTGTCCTGTAATCATAGCCTCTGTCATAGTCTCTACTGCCTCAGTCATCATAGCAATCCTGGCCCCCATGTCAATCCACATTCCCATGTGGACCGGACCATCCTACTATCCTATTTATCCTAACACACATCGTGATATTGGCATGAATCATAACTATCTCAACACTTGTCTCCGAAGCTCTCATCACCTCTTCTGGACAAGTAGTTATCAAAGCTGTCCGCAGCAGGATGAGTCCTACAGTGTGAATCTCTTGGCCAAAAGAACCAAGTATCAGCCGAAGGATCCAGTATTGGATCAGCAATATCCATTTGAAATCTCCTGCCTTCTAGAAATCCTTCACTGATACTCAGGGTAATACTGAGCAAGGAATCTAAACTCGAGACCTCAAAGTCAGGGTAACCAAAACCTTTCAATCTGCTTGCTGGGTTCATGGGATAAATGCACTGGATTTGGGATGATAATGATGTATCAACTCAGGTTCATTGATTGTAGCGAATGTACCACCCTGGTGAGGGTGGACTTTGCTACTGTGGGTAGCTGTCCCTATGTGGGGAGAGGAGGTATATGAGAACTCTGTACTTCCTGCTCAATTTTGCTATAAACCTAAAATCTACTCTTTTGTTTTTTAAGATTGCTTTTTTTGATGTGGACCATTTTTAAAGTCTTTACTACATTTGTTACAATATTGTTCCTGTTTTCTGGTGTTTTTTTCTTTTTTTTTCCACCAGGAGGCATATGGGATCCTAACTCCCTGACCAGGGATCAAACCTGCACCCCCTGCATTGGAAAGCGAAGTCTTAACCGTTGGACCACCAGGGAAGTCCTAAACTACTCTTGAAAAGTACAGTCTATTTAGGTCTGCACCCATTTTTTGATTGGATTGTTTGTATTTTGTTTTTTGTGTTTTTTTTTTTGCTATTGAGCTCCATAAGTTGTTATCACATTTTGGAGAGTAATCTTTTTGTCTGACGTAAGCAGACATTTCTCCAAAGACATACAGATGGCCAAGAGGCACATGAAAAGATGCTCAACATCACTAATCATTAGAGAAGTGTAAGTCAAAACCACAGTGAGGTATCACTTCATACCAGCCAGAATAGCCATCATCAAAAAATCTACAAACAATAAATGACGGAGACAGTGTGGAGAAAAGGGAACCCTCCTACTCTGTTGGTAGGGGTGTAAATTGGTACAGCCACTGTGGAGAACGGTAAAGAGGGTCCTTAAAAACCTAAACGTAGAACACCACATGACCCATCAGTCCCACTCCCGGGCATATACCCTGAGAAAACCGTAATTCAAAATGACACAAATGCCCCCATGTTCACTGATGCTCAGGGTACTGCTATTTACGATAGCCAGGACATGGAAGCAACCTAGATGTCCACTGACAGATAAATGGATAAAGAAGATGTGGTACATATATATATATATATATATATATATATATATATATATATATAATGGAATATTATGCAGCCATAAAAAAGGATCAGTTTGAGTCAGTTCTAGTGAGGTAGATGAATCTAGAACCTATTATTTGGAGTGAAGTAAGCCAGAAAGAGAAAAATAAATATTTCATATCAACGCATATGTATGGAATCTAGAAAAATGGTACTGATGAACCTACTTGAAGGACAGAAATAGAGGCACAGATGTAGAGAACAGATTTTTCAACACAGTGGGGGAAGGAGGCGGGGATGAACTGAGAGAGTAGCGTTGACACATATACACTGCTACTGCTAAGTTGCTTCAGTCGTGTCCGACTCTGTGCGACCCCATAGACGGCAGCCCACTAGGCTCCTCTGTCCCTGGGATTCTCCAGGCAAGAACACTGGAGTGGGTTTCTATTTCCTTCTCCAATGCATGAATGTAAAAAGTGAAAGTGAAGTCGCTCAGTTGTGCCCGACTCTTAGCGACCCCATGGACTGGAGCCTACCAAGCTCCTCCGTCCATGGGATTTTCCAGGCAAGAGTACTGGAGTGGGGTGCCATTGCCTTCTCCAACATATACACTACCATGAGTAAAATAGATAACCAGTGGGAAGCAACTCCCTTGCATAGCACAGGGAGTTCAGCTCAGTGCTCTGTGATGACCTAGAGGGTGGAATTGGGAGAGTGGGAGGGAGGCTCAGGAGGGAGGGGATATAGGTATACTCGGAGAAGGCAATGGCAATCTACTCCAGTACTCTTGCCTGGAAAATCCCATGGATGGAGGAGCCTGGTAGGCTGTAGTCCATGGGGTCGCTAAGAGTCGGACACGACTGAGAAACTTCACTTTCACTTTTCACTTTCATGCATTGGAGAAGGAAATGGCAACCCACTCCAGTGTTCTTGCCTGGAGAATCCCAGGGACAGGGGAGCCTGGTGGGCTGCCGTCTATGGGGTTGCACAGAGTCAGACACGACTGAAGCGACTTAGCAGCAGAAGCAGCAGCAGCATGGTTGATTCATGATGTTGAACAACAGAAACTAGCACAACATTGTAAAGCGATGATATTCCAATAAAAAATAAAATCATCATACAATAAAAAAGTAGAATCTATTTTTAAAATGTTAAAGTCATTTTAAAAATTAACTGTTCCAGATCTAATTATGATCACATCAGATTTCTTTTTGCTATTGTTTGCATATATAACTTCTGCATGTACACCTTACAGATATGTCTCTTATCTTTTATCCAGGCAGATAAGCTTTGTATTATAACAGTTCTTATGCCATACATGCTTAATGTCAATACTGATATACTGGCATTTATAGCTACCACTTACTGTTGTTAATCTCTACCTGTCCCACCTGTTTCTTGTCCTCTTTTTCCTCTTTTCTTGCCCACTTTGAATAAATCACAGATTTTTATTATTACATTTCCTCCTATTAGTTATATCACCTTTGTATTAATATCATTCTTTAAGTGATTACCCTAAGACTATAACATGCATCCTTGACCTAATGCAGTATAACTAAGTTAGTACTTTATTTTCCCAGATAATGCAAAGATGTTTGACTGCTTATTAAAAAATTTTATTTGTTTATTTTTGGCTGTGCTGGGTCTTCATTGCTGTACTAGGGCTTTCTCGAGCTGCAGCGAGCAGGGACTACTCTATTTGCTGTGTGTGAATTTCTTGTTGCAGTGGCTTATCTTATGCACGGGCTCTAGGGTGCTCAGGCTTCAGTAGTTGTGGTGCACAGGCTTAGTTGCTGTGGAACATGTGGAATCTTCCCAGACCAGGGATTGCGAATCCGTGTCCCCTGCACTGGCACTTAGATTTTCCACCACTGAACCACCTGGGAAGTTCAGTGTTAGGCTGCTTTCACTGCATTTACCTACTCCCACCTTTCAAGCTGTGGGCTTCCCCAGTGGCTCAGTGGTAAAAGAATCTGTCAATATAGGAGTCATAGAAGATGACGGTTTGATCCTTGGGTCAGGAAGATCCCCTAGAGGAGGAAATGGCAACCCATTCCAGTATTCTTGACTGGTAGCAAAAAGACAGGACACACTAAGCACACACCTCTTGTACTATTGTTACTTATTTTAGTTTTGCTATTGTCTAGTCGCTAAGTCATGTCCAACTCTTGTGTGACCCCATGGACTGTAGCCCACCAGGCTCCTCTGTCCATGGGATTTCCCAGGCAAGAATACTAGAGTTGGTTGCCATTTCCTCTTTCAGGGGATCTTCCCAACCCAGGGATCAACCTTGTTTTTGCTCCAGGCTCTTCAAAAGTGACAGTTGGGTTTTTTGGTCTCTTTGTATTTTGGGGGCCATAATTTGCCCCAACTGTACATGCATGCACATGCATGTAGTTATTTTTAATCTCATACAGTTTCTTTATATTTTGCCGCTCTAGGAGAGATATGCCAGGTCAAGCATTGCAGCACTGCATTAAAGAGTCCAAGGCCCCAGCCGGTCTCACTGATTCAGATTCCAGAGCTACTGTGTAGTCACTGTGACTCTGCACGCTGTTAAAACTGGCACATACTCTTTTCCCTTCCAGTAATTTTTTATCCCATTCAGCTGACCATGACTCAGGACTTATCTTCTTTTTCCAAAATGGAACTTCTTGCATGTTTTTTCCCTTGAGTATAAAGCTTGACTCTCCTAACCACTGTGCTCTCCTGCCTGTTCCCTTTCCATCATAGCACTTATCTTGGTTTTAATAATATAAATACATTACTAAAATAGTGTCTGTCTCCCTAACTAGATAATTGTTAAGCTTCAGAAGGGCAGGGACCAGGCCTATTTTGTTCACATCTTTATTCCCATTACATACAGGTGGACACATGGTCCTCCCTGCATAGTAAATGAATAATAACAATAATAAAAACCTTCCACAGAATTTACAAATGGCAAGCAGATTTCTGATTCATTAGCTCAGATTGTTATTGTTCAAGCCATGATCATCTTTTGAAAAAGTCACAGATCTATGAAGACTAAATCCACTAAAATATATACACAAGCTAATTTCAAATGCAGACTTCCCAGGTGGCTTGGTGGTAAAGGATCTGTTTGCCAATGCAGGATACACAAGAGATGCAGGCCGATCCCTAGGTATGGAAGATCCCATGGAGAAGAAAATGGCAACCCTTCTCCAGGATTCTTGCCTGGAAAATGCCATGGACAGAGAAACCTGGAGGGCTACTGTCCATGGGGTCACCAAGAGTTGGACATGACTGGGCACATAGCACAGGGCAATTTCAAATGGGCAATACAAGTAGTCAACAATCATTTCTCATCTCACATTAATTTTCTGACACTTTCCTCATATTATCTCTTATATTCTCTCACTTAGGAGATCTGATCTGTTTAGTTGAGTAGAAAGTGATTAACTAGTTTGAGCTCTCTCATCTATTTTCTCATTTCAAAATAATTTCTTTTTGGGGTACTTTCTAATCTCTACTTTCAACATGGAAGGCACAACAGTCTCTGTTTTCTCCAGATACTCTGGGTTCTTGCTTCCTTAATCACTCCCTTCTATCTACAGCAACTACAATCTCTTCCATTTATCCATTTTGCTCTGTCCTCAGATTTTCATTTATTCAACAAATATTTATTAAACACTTACTAAATACTTTGCATTGTTTTAGGCTCTTTGAACATATCAATGTGTAAATGCTAATGGAATTTATGTAGGCATGGAGGGAGATAGACAATAAATATGCAAATTATTGCATCATTGACTCAATGAACATGAGTTTGAACAAACTTGGGAGATAATGGACAGGGAAGCCTGATGTACTGCAGTCCACGGGGTCCCAAAGAATCAGACAGGACTGAGTGACTGAACCAAAAAGATTTTATTAAAGAGAAAAATAAAGCAGGGGAGTAGTTTGGGAATTGAGGTGGGGTAGGGGGTTCAATTTTAAAAAGGGTCAGGAGAAGCTTTACTGGGAAGGTAACAGAGCCCTGAAAGAAATGAGAGAACTAGTCTCATGAGTATCTGGGTGTTATGGGCTGAATTGTGTCTCCTTTGAAATTCACGCGTTTAAGTCCTGACCCTAGTACCCCCCGAATGTAACCTTAATTGGAGAGACATCTTTTAAGGAGATTAAGTTAAAATGAGGTGGTAATGAGGGCTATGATTTGGCCCATGTGGAAGCTGGAAAACCAGTTAAGTGTTTTATACAGGAAAGACTGATGTACTGGGTTAGCTATTGTTGTTTGTTCCATTGCCAAGTCCTCTCTCTTTGCAACTCCATGGACTGCAGCAGTTCAGGCCTCCCTGTCCCTCACCATCACCCAGAGTTTGCCCAAGTTCATTTCCATTGAATCAGTGATGCCATCCAACCATTCATCCTCTGTCTGGGTTTATTATATAGATGATAAAATGAAGATGGATAATCGTCTTTTGAATTTAGCAATGGCGGCCACAGCATGAGCAGTTTGGTGGAGTTGTGGCAACAAAAGTAGTGTGTTTGACAAGGGGACAAGAGGAATTGAAGACACTTTAGAGTTCTTCCTGTATTGAGCAACTATGAAATATAGTTGACTGTGGAAAGGGAAGTGGAGGGTTTTGCTTTTGGACTGAAGAAATTAAGAGCATGTCTGTATGCCAGTAGCTTAAAAAAATTAAGATCTTCAAAATTTTGATGGGGACATAGCCTCTCACATATAGCCACACAACTGGTCTCATCTTTAATGCTCTTTTGAAAACACTGCTGAGGAATTCACAGCAGTTGGGTTGTTTCTAAACCACAACTCTTATCACTTCACTCATCTGGTCAGGAATCTTCAGGGTGTCCGGAACTGCTGCGTGAAAAGTTCTTATGCCTTGGCCAAACATTCAAATCTCCAGTTTGGCCTTTTGTGGTTTTATCTCTTTCTTGCCTTGTTAGTGAACTACAAAGCATGGCAGACCAAGATCAGAAGGCTTGGATGAAAAGTCATGGTTCTGTAAATAACTACTTATGTGACTGCAGACAAATGACGTAAGTGCACCAGGCCTGTGCTCCTTCTCCTTTCTAACAAGGAAGGGGCGTGTCGGATAGACTAGATTGCTGTAGGTCATCGAAGAAATCAGCATCTTTAAACAAGCAGTAATTCCCAGCCCAGTGGATGGATCTTCCATCCAACTCACGTTACCCCTTTCACCTTCAGGAACTACATGTTTTGTGCGGTCACTTATTTTTCCCGCTCTTCTTTTGGCTTTCCAAACAGACCAGGCTTTACAGCGGTAACTCCTTGAAGATCGGCCGCCTCCCCACCACCAGGGACTCGCCTTTCACTCTTCCTTTCACTTGGGACTGTCCTCTCCGCAGTCAGAATCCGCCACGTAGTAAGTGCTGCTTCCAACCAATCAAGAGGAAATTATCTCAGACTTTTGAGGGACATCCAGTTTCACCAATGATCTTCAAGTATTCTCTAGCGCCTCGCTTTGAGGGGCGAGGCCAATCAGCACAGTGGCCAATCTTCTCTGGGGAATGGTGTTCTGGGTACTGCCAAATCAACCAATCAGGTAAAAATGCTGCCTGGAGAGTCGTTTCTCATTGGTAAGCGCGTCCGGAAGAGGGCGGGCCTCGGGCTAAAGGCAATACAATTTGATTGGCAGCTTTGCTGTTGACAACCCTGGAGAGCCCACCTGCTCCAACAAGACTAGCGTCGGTACCCAGAGTGGCAGAGTCTGCAGCCAATCAGCGAGCAGATGCGCGGAAAGCTCGCTCAATGGGCGATGTCCAGAGGAGGCTGTCACTCAGGTGGCGCTGGCGGAGGCCGGGCTAAGACGTGGCCGAGGGAAAGCTGCTGGACTTCCTGACCATCTAGGCGGCGGCGGAGTCCCTAGAGCGTCCTCGCCTTAGTCGGGGATTCTGAACTGCGGGAGAGGCGGGCGCCGGCGGCTACACCTCCATGCCGGCTCGCGGGGCGGGCCGCTGATGGAGCGCGCCACCGGCCCGGGGTCGCTGGCACGGACGCTGCTACTGCCGCTGCTGCTGGGGCTCGTGGCGGGGACAGTGACCGCGCGGCGCACCTCTGACCTCCTCGCACCGACAGCGGAGGCGGCGTTCGGCCTTGGGGCCGCGGCGGCTCCCACCTCGGCTACGCGGGTGCCGGCGACGGGAGCCGTGATTGCAGCCGAAGTGACGGTGGAGGACTCCGAGGCGCTGCCGGCGGCTGCAGGCGAGCAGGAGGCGCGGGAGCCGGAACCGGAGCCGGAAGAGGAGCCCGATATTCGGCCGTGCGGCAGGTAAGGGGCGCGGGTAGAGCACCGGGATCGCTGACCCCTGGAGGCGACTTGTTTATGCGCGTGCGCCGCGGAGGTTCCGTGGCCCGCGGTCCCCCCTCCGCCGCGACTTCTAGCTGGCAGAGGACCACTGATGACGACCTGGGGGAGAGAGCGGGGCCGCCTGCCCATCCCCTGGACCAGAGAAGGGCCTCACTCTGCTCCCTGGCGCCCAGTTGTAGTTCCCTGGTGCGAGCAGCATCCTCGAAGGTACCTGGAGGATGCTAGGAGAACGGAGTGAGAAGTGGGAAAGAAACGTTACTTTCCTTCTTTAATTGCTTTCGAGCTTTACTCCTACCCCAAGCAACTTACAGCACTCCTCATCGTTTTTTTTTAATGAATTACCTTATGTCTGTGCTAGTGTGACAGCTGTTTGGGGAAAGAACTTCATAAAGAGATTTCAACATTTTTCTTTAAATACATCCCTGTAGTGCCCACGCACCAGGGTTGAAGTCAGTATTTCTCTAATTGAGATCTGTGGAACACCTGCATTAGAACCGCCCGGGGATGCTGGTTGACTGTACAGTTTTCTAAATCCCATTCCAGATTGACTGGATTAGACTTCCTCAAGGTAAGAAACTGGAATCTGCACATTTAATACGCACTGCAGACAATTCTTGAACACACTGAAGTTCAGAAGCTATGGTTTGTTTGAATTTCGGCAGTTCTTTGATATTTAGAGGGTTTAGTATATAAACATTTAATATAGGGCTGTTTTGGTTGAGTTGTTTCATCTCCTTAAAAACGTTTCTTCAAAATACATGTTTTAAAGCACTTTTCATGGCTGGGCACATGTGAGGCATTTTAATGGTAAATTATTTCGCAGATGACTAACTTTAGCACACCCGAGGAGAAAGTGAGATCCCATTTAATGGATGGAATGATAACAGCAGCATTAGGTAAATTAAACCAGAGAGGGTTACTGAATTAGAAAGCATTTTAAGTTTAAATGTAGTAATGACTAGATTATGACAAATTAGTTTTAATTTTTCAGTTAAATATCAGCGCTTTGATCTATATGCCTGGGTGAGGGCTCTAAGTCACTTCAGTCGTGTCAGACTCTGCAACCCTGTGGACGGTAGCTCGGCAGGCTCCTCTGTCCATGGCATTCTCCAGGCAAGAGTACTGGAGTGGGTTGCCATACTCTCCTCCAGGGGATCTTCCCGACCCACCTTAGTAGGTGGGTTCTTTACCACTAGCATCACCTGGGAAGTACTAAAATTTTAGAAACACCCTTTGAATGTTTATATGTAGATGATTTTAAAATGCCAAACATTTGACAGAATTTTCAGAGGTTTTGCTAATGAATTAGCTAGCTATCCAGAAAGAATGTTTTCATTTATCTTAAACTTCTGAAGCACTTGCCCAAAGTGAGTTACATGAAGTGGAATAGTATGTTTCATTTTTCCTAAAATACAGATCCACTGGAGCAGGTATTTATTGGTGCTTAAAAGGCCCCCCCCTGATGCCCTGGGGTTACAGAGGTTAGGCAGATAGCCCCTGTCCTCCAGGAAGAGGTGCAGTCCAGCAGTGAGGATTAAATAAGATGACCTGTAATGACATTACAGGGCAGAAGCCATGCAAATTAAGTGCTATCAGTGTCCCATGTTTCTTGTGGTGTTCAGTGAGTGGTACTGGGGTGAGGTAGGAAAGAAGACAAGAAAACACTCTGGCAGAATGAGTTGCTTCCTCAAAAGTGGGTAGAAATGTGATGAGCAGAGGCTGGACTTGAGGAAACAGCCAGGGGCACAGAAACTGTGTGTTTAGGGAGGGCTTCCCAGGTGGTGCTAGTGGTAAAGAAAGTGCCTGCCAGTGCAGGAGATGCAAGAGACTCGGGTTTGATCCCTGGGTCCGGAAGATCCCCTGGAGGAGGGCATGGCAACCCACTCCAGTATTTTTGCCTGGAAAATTCCACGGACAGAGAAGCCTGATAGGCTGCAGTCCACAGGGCCCCAAAGAGCTGGACACAACTGAGTGCATACACACACCCATTATTTTTGTTTGTATGCATCTGTGTGTATGTGTGCATGTGAGTGACCTGTAGGTACGAAAGAGTTACAAACATACATACATATGTGCTGGGCAGGGAGGGGTAGACGATAAGCCTAGAAAAATAGGTTGCAGCCATGTTGTATATATACAGCCATATGCTAGTAACATCATCAACACCTGGAAATGTTAGAAATCCAGAATCAGGCACTGCTGAGACCCACTGAATGAATATCTGCATTTTAAGAAGATCAGCATGCAATTCACATGCACACTGCAGTTTGTTTGTTTTTGGCTGCACCCCTTGGCATGTAGGATCTTAGTTCCCTGAATGGGTGCATGCTAAGTCACTTCAGTCGTGTCTGACTCTGTGATCCTGTGTACCGTAGCCTGCCAGGCTCCTCTGTCCATGGGATTCTCCAGGCCAGAATACTGGAGGGAGTTGCCATTTCCTCCTCAGGGGATTTTCCCAACCCAGGAATCGAACCTGTGTTGTTACGTCTACCTGCATTGGTAGGTGGGTTCTTTACCGCTAACGCTACCTGGGAAGCTCCCTTAGTTCCCCAACCAGGGATCAAACCCGTGCCCCCTGCAATGAAAGTGAGGAGTCTTAACCACTAAACCATCAGGAAAGTCCCTCACGCACTACAGTTTGAGAAGTGTTGTGTCAAATGCCAGGCCTGATCTAAGTTTGTGCTTAGGGACTATTTCTCCGGCATTACTGTGTACAGTAAAAAAACTTGAGGTGTGGAAACCAAAAGGAGCATGTTATAGCAGTGCCCATGAGAGGTACACTGTCCAGTGGATAGAGAACAGAGTGGGTGGAGTTGAGAGATTGCAGGTGGAACCTTGCTTCTTGGCAAATAAATTGATTCCTCCTCTCTTGGCACCACCAGCTAAAGATGCAGATGGGATGGCTAGGGAGTAGAGCACAGGTGGAAAGTGGAAAGATTAAGGGGAGCAGAGAGGAAAAGGTAACTGGTGTTGGACATGGTGACTTGGCAGTGCTGGCAGGAAGTCTAGAGGGAGACATTAAGTAGGAACAGTGCCTGCAGATGGAGAGATGTCAGGGTAAATGGTTGAAACTGTGCAAAGAGGAGCTTGTGATAAAAACTTCAGGAAATGCCCTTTATGTTTTGGAGAGATAAGTTGGCAAAGGAGACAGGTACAGCTGGCCAGGTTGTACAGGAGGCATAGGGTGAGGACTGAGAAGATGAAGGTAGTGGTAAAGATCCTACCTGCCAACGCAGGTGGATGTAAGAGAGGATTCAATCCCTGGGTCAGGAGTGACAACCCACTCTAGTATTCTTGCCTGGAAAATCCCATGGACAGAGGAGCCTCGCAGGCTACAGTCCATAGGGTTGCAAAGAATTGGATAACTGAAGTGACTTACCAAGCAAGCAAGCATACTTAGAGAAGGGGTTAAAGAGTCATCATTTTTGGGAATTCCCTAGTGGTTCAGTGGTTAGGACTCTGAGCTTCCATTGCTGGGGGCATAGGTTCAGTCCCTGGCTGGGGAACTGAGATCCTTAAAGCCACGCTACACAGCTCCCTGCTCCCCGCAACCCCCAAAGAAAAGATTCATCCTTTTTGGCCCCACTTCCTCAGTCCCTCACTGTTAAACCTGTTGGGATTGCTGATCTTCTTTATATATTCAGAGAGTGCGAGCTTATATAGACAGGTTGGAAAAGAAAGGAATAGGAGAGGAGGCGAAGGTAGTTGGCAAGCAGAACTGCTTCTTTCTCAGAAAGAAAAAGAGTGAAAAGAGAGGAGTTTTGCCTGCCAGAGAATAAGAGATCTTTGGCAAACAGAATTGGTTAGGATAATATGGGCTGGGGTTTAGGTGTCTGCCTAGTAGCTTAAATAGTATGGTAAGTTTGAGAAACCTTGAGTAAGTAAATTGGTAGAATCAGCAAGAGATAAATATGTAGTTTATAAAAGACTTTTTTTAAGTGCACTACAGAAAAAAGTGGAAAAAAAAAAGAGAATATCAATTCTATAACAATAAACCAATATCCTGTTTATTTAAAGAAGGAAGATTAGGGGAACAAATTTGGATTAACCAAGCGTTTATTTCAGATAACTGTGAAGAGCCATAGTCTTTGCAAAACTTTTAAAAGTAGGAGGTGGGAAATTGAGATCTTTGTTTTTACAGGTTTATTTTGTCTCCCAAGAAGCAGAATGCAACTTGCTCATTCTTTTTTTTTTTTTCTCTTGATGGAATTTTTATTTTCTTGTGATGGAATTTTCAATCTGAATGCTTACTCTGCATCTCAGACATGTAAATGAGTGAATAAACTATTTTTTTTTCCCTTTAAAAAGTAGCTAAAATGAACTTGTTTTTCTTGTAGCAGTCTTCTTGTCAGCGGTTCTTCTGGTAAATATTACATTTAGTTGAAATTTAAATGAGACGGTCATTTCAGAGTGTTGGGAAGAAAGTCAAAATCTCACCTCACTGTTCAGTTTTGTGCATGCACGTTGGCGTTAAATGATGAGTTACCAGTTTTCTGACTTCAGCACAAAAAGCAAACTGCAAGATGTCATTTGGCATTCTTGTGATGGGTTGAGCATCCTCAGATTGACATCTGACAACCTTGGAAGTTGTAAAGCACTAGTTTTAGCTATCACACCAATTTTTAAAGTATTATGTTCCTTTTGCCTCTGATTCCCCTCTAACAAAAGAGTCACTACATTTGACATTCATTTCATCTCTCATGCTTCTTTAATTTGTGCATCTGTAAACTGGAATTTTTGGATTTAATGAGTTGAAACAGGAAAACACTTCCCAAATATAAGATGATTTAATTCCTCTGTATTTCTTTCTCCTCTCTATCCTTTACAAGCTGATCTGATCTGAATCAATGGTTTAGAAATCTAGTCTTCCTCAGATTTTCAAATTCATAATCAAGCCTTTTTTTTTTCAACTAAAATGACCATTGAATAATAGAATTATAGGATACAGAGTTGAAAGGAAACTCAGTTATCTGTTCACTTTTCTGACCCCAGACTTTTTTTTTCCACTTATTTAAAACTTTTTAATTTGTATTGGGGTCTAGTCCATTAATAATGTTGTGACAGTTTCAGGTGTACAGCAAAGGAACCTTATCATAGATACCATGTATCCATTCGCCTCCAAACTCTCCTCCCATCCAGCTGCCACATAATACTGAGCAGAGTTCCATGTACTATACAGTAGGTCCTTGTTGCTTGCCATTTAAAATATAGGACTATGTACATGTCCATCCCAAACTCCCTAACTATCCCGTCCCCTTGGCAACCATAAGATCCCAGACTTTTAAAGTTGATTAAGAATCACACTGAAAGAAGAATTTGTGCATAACTTTCAAGGCAGGCTATAAGCCAAAGTAAATATACTTGGTGAATAATAGATTATCCTTCCTGTCTATAATTGTCTTTTTAGTGTAATTGACATCTGGACTCTGGCTTTGAGATTGACAGGGTAGAGGAAACTGTTCTGTATTCACACTCCTGGGCGCAGAAGGTGACCTGTCTTTATCACCTGCTGTAAGCTGTGGCTTCCGCATGGTCCTTCATTCCATAAATACTGTCTGGAAACTCCATCGAGTTTTTGTTTTTTTTTTTTTTGGTAAGATAGGAGCTGATTGTATATTTCTATTACAAAACATTTTAAAATGCAGGAAGTAAAGCTGGTAGATTTTAGAACTAAGTGTGAGAGGGGGAAATTTTTTTTAAGTTTTTCAGAAAGAGACTTACAGACTTAAGAGAACAAACTTATTATGGTTGCCTGGGGGGAAGGGGTAGTTAGGGAATTTGGGATGGACATGTACACACTGCTATATTTAAAATGGATAAGCAACAAGGACCTACTGTATAGCACATGGAACTCTGTTCAGTGTTATGTGGCAGCCTGGATGGGGTGTTTGTAGGAGAATGGATACATGTATATGGATGTCTGAGTGCCTTCACTGTTCACCTAAAACTAACACACTATTGTTAATTGGCTGTGTGCTAAATTACTTCAGCCACGTTGGACTCTGCAACCCTTTGGACTGTAGCCTGCCAGGCTCCTTTGTCCATGGGATTCTCCAGCAAGAATACTGGAGTGGGTTGCCATTTCCTCCTCCAGTTAATTGGCTATACCCCAATACAAAATAAAAAGTTTAAAAACCATTGTTTTAATGTTTTCCACGCTGTTCTATTTGTCAATAACCATTTTATTTAAAAGATTTCATGGAATAAAGCAGACAAAATGCTTTGAAAATGTTTAATTCTAATTGGAAACAGATATCTGCTGCTCTCACTTGGTTTATGCTATTGAAAACTTACACTGGATTTCTGTAAGGCTTAGCTGATATGTCAGAGTTATATAGTTAGTAATTTTTGGCACTATATTTGTTTGTATTGGGGGCATGACTAGTCTTGTGACAGGTTTAAATAAAGGAAGTTTGATCTGAAGATTTACTTAGTAGGTGAGGACTACGAAGTAAAGTCCAATTAATACGTTTGTTTTTCAACAAGAATATAGGCTTCCTTGAGTGAGAGCATATATTTTAGGCAGAGGATTCTTTTTTACATTAAAAAAAAAGCAGATTTAACCCAATCACATTTTTAATATTGTGACTGTTTTTTTTTCCTATGAAAGGAAATACGCAATTTTAAAATAAGCAGTTGTTAACATAGAAACCATTCAATCGATAGAACTTTCTACTGTCACCTACTTCTGTTTCAAATGGGAAATGTATTCAGGCAAAGTTACTGTATGAAAGAATTCAGCATTTACTTATCAGACTCTGATAAACTTAATTATAATAGGCAGGGATTCTGGGTGATGGAAGTCAGAGCAAACAAACTTTTTTAAAATTGGTATTCATTGTGGTCTAAGAGCATTTCTGCTCAGTTAAGGGCATAATCAGAACAGTAACAGGATGTGTGACATTTTGATGAGATTTCTGGGGGGAATAAAAGCTGCACCTTATAGTAATATAGGAGTTGTCACTTATGTAGACATATAGTTAACAGAATAGTTGAATTAGAGTTAAAAAAAACCCCGAAATTTATACTTCACAGTTCTGTCCAAAATCTCTTTTAGGTGCATGACCTTAGCCAAGTTGCATCTTTTCACATCTTTCTCAGCTCCTTTTTTGTTTTATGTGAGTAGTAGTATCTGCCCCAGCAAAATTTATTCATCCAACGAACATTTACTGCATCTTATTAGGAGCTCCACACTATTGGGTGCTGGGGATGGATACGTGGACTGTCCTTGAGTCCAGGCCTGAGAGGGAGCTACAAGTGTTAAAGAATTAACTGTACTGAGATGGATGATAACGACATAAGAGGAGTTTGAGAGCGAAGAGAACGGAGACGTCAACTGAGCGAGCCCTTGAATATGAAGTGTCAAGGAAGGTCTCAGCTGCTGGGATGATGTGAGCACAGGCTCAAAGCTGTGGTTGCCAAACCAGGGCTCTGGGACCCTTATGTACTTGCTTGTGGGGGAGCCAGGAGATTGGTTCTATGATTTCCAAATAACCTAAGGGAGATTGGCCATTCACTGAGGAGAAGGCTAATTAAAAAGTCAAGTTTTCTCGGTTTTGCACTGGAACTAAATACCAGACTTAATTAGTAATATCAGCTCTTTCTTTCCAAAAGTCTTGAATATTGTGATTAGTACTTAAATAGTTTCTCTAAAGATAGGAAAATTCATTAGAAGTGATATTTGGGGGACATATGAAATCATTTAAGACATGAGACAACAAAAAAATAAAGAAAAAAAAGATATGAGCCAAGTTAACAAAGGAACTTTGTTCAAAGAGTTAGAAACCTAGATTATGCCAGATTATGTGTGATACCAAGTAGTGTGGCCTTTATTCAGTGGGCACAGGGAGCTTTGGAAGTTGATCAAATCTGTTATAGAAACAAAACTGTCAGAAGAGTAGAGGAAGGAAGAAACCAGAGGCAGGAAGTCTTTTTTTGTTTGTTTGTTTTGGGTTTTGCTTTCTGTTAATTTTTTTTTTAGTCTTTTTTTTTTTTTGGTTTGGTTTTGGTTTGTAGGCTGGACGTCTTTTTAAGATGTTCTAATGTCATAGAACAAGGGCACTGGGACTGAAGAAGAATGAAAAGATTTAAAGGAAGCTTGAAAAACAGATCGAGAGTACACAACTGTTGTTGAAATGCAGGGGGGGAGGGAGGAGGCAGGTTTCATTTCCGATATAGATGTTCAGTGATAGGGTGGATGCAGAAAGCCTGGGGAGAGAAGGGAAGCTTTCTGAATGCATTGTGGTGATGCCCTGCTGAAAATGCTGAACTGGGGTTGGGAGAGGGATGAACTGTAAATACTACATTAGTTTAGGGAGCTGTCAGATTACACATACAGTAAGTGATGGACTTTGGACAAAACTAGAACTCCTCAGCCTACATTTTGGAGATTGAAAGCTGTAAGGATGGCAGGTGAGGATGGGGGCAAGAACTAGTCTAGAATGGGAGACAGCCAGTGTTCCGACTAAGGTCTTCCCTGGTGGCTCAATGGTAAAGAATCTGCCTGCTGATGCAGGAGACGTAGGAGACATAGGTTCAATTCCTGGGTTGGAAAGATCCCCTGGAGGAGGGCATGGCAACCCACTCCAGTATTCTTGCCTGGGAGGTCCCATGGACAATGGAGTCTGGTGGGCTATAGTCCATAGGGTTGTAAAGAGTTGGACATGACTGAGTGAGCACACGCACTGTGTTCCAGCTATCTCTGGAGGGACAAACCTGATGAGGGGAGGAGACCTGGCCTCAAGAGAGGTCATTGCAAACCTTTCTTGAAAGGGGCTTTGAAGAATCACACTATGAGTGAGAGAAAGTGCTTGCTGCTGAATCACCCAAACAAATGACTTTGTAAACTGAAGCAGCCTGTAAGTGAGAGAAATTTCTAGAGTTTGCTGATAGCGTTGATTAGTAGGCCATCTTAATCCAGGTAATGGATTTTTTTTTTTTTTTTTACTCCCAGGCAATCGCCCTTTGAGGTAAATCACTCTTTGCCAGACTGGTCTTGAGACTCACTTCAGGTACTTGTTAAGCCACCATCTCTGAAACCCCTCTGCAGAGGGAACCTCTGAATCTTCACTGGTTTTTAACAAGCACTCCAGATTATTTTGGTAATCAGGTCAATTTGAGTTATGCTGAGCTGGGTGAAATCGTCCTGTTTTATCCATGAAAAAGCAATTTGAATGGAGCCATGAGCAGAACAACAGCAGGGCTGTGGGGATGGGCACACAGGGTTGACTTCAAAGCTCTGATTCTTTCCCCTGGAAATGCTGCCTGTGTAGTTCTTTTGATTTTTAAATAAGTTAAAGAGTTTTTCATCTCGTTCATAGACACTGCCAAATAGAGTGGATCATGGGGAGATAAATGGTCTTAGATTCTCCCTGTTTTTGGGGGGGTTGTTTGTTTGTTTGTTTGTTTTTGAGGAAAGGGGATCTTATTTTGACCTCAGCTGGAGGACTGTTTTTCAGCAGTGTCTGTCTCCTTCAGGTGGCTCTCAACCAATAGAATTTCAGAGCATCTCTCTCCAAGAATGTGATAAGATGTAACTGTTAAGTATCTCTTTGCCCTCCAGCTGTTACTTATTTCCAGCAGCAGCAGAAGGGAAAGCCCTCTTCCAGTGATGTGCTTAAGACCCAGCCCATAAATTGTAGCAGTGGGGATAATGAATTTTTTTTTGGACACCTGACATGGGCTTCCCAGGTGGCTCAAGTGGTAAAGAATCCACCTGCCAGTGCAGGAGATGCAGGAGGCACAGGTTCGATCCCTGGGTCAGGAAGATCCCCTGGAGAAGGAAATGGCAACCCATTCCAATATTCTTGCCTGGGAAATCCCATGGACAGAGGAGCCTGGTGGGCTACGTTCATGGGGTCGCAAAGAGTTGGACATACCTGAGCATGCAAGAGGAATTGACAGGGTTTGTTATGGAAATTTCTGTTATTCCCATTAAGAGGAGTTAACAAGAATTAAGGATACGCCATACAGATCTAAGAATTTGATACTAATATCAATAGCCAGTTAAGAGCGTGATGTACTTAATTGTTCCTGCCTGCATGTTTTTCTTTCTTTCACTTGTTGCTTGAATTCACACATACCCTCTAGATACAATTCATCATTTGAAAATATCTTATTTTCTGAAAATATCTTGTTTATTTTAAAAAGCAGAATCTTTACATAAGACATATGTGTCTTTTTTTAAGAAATGCTTATTCTTGGCTGTTTTGTCTTCGTAGCTGCTTGGGCTTTTCTCTGGTTGTGGTGAGCAGGGGGTTGCTCGCCATCCGCAGTGCTTTGGACTCTCACTGTGGCTTCTCTTCTTGAGGAGTCCGGGCTCTAGGCATGCGGGCTTCAGTACTTGTGGCACACAGGCTCAGTAGCTATGGCTTGCAGGGTCTAGAGCATGGACTCAGTAGTTATGACAGATGGGCTTAGTTGCTCTGCAGCATCTGGGTTCTTCCCAGACCAGAGATTGAACCCATATAGCAAAGTGACTCACTCAATTGTAAGCATATAATATACTCAATTATATATACATATATGTATATTATTTTTCATTTTCTTTTCCATGGTGGTTTGAATTTTTTATACCTTTCCTTATGATATAATTTTTTTACTTACTTTATCCTTCTTCTCCAAGTCCCAGTAGATCTCTTTAGAATGCAAGATAATGTGTGGGGAAGGAAGTCCAGTTGTTCCTTTTCTTAATGGCACCCCACTCCAGTACTCTTGCTTGGAAAATCCCATGGACGGAGGAGCCTGGTAGGCTGCAGTCCATGGGGTCGCTGAGAGTCGGACACGACTGAGTGTCTTCACTTTCACTTTTCACTTTCATGCATTGGAGAAGGAAATGGCAACCCACTCCAGTGTTCTTGCCTGGAGAATCCCAGGGACGGGGAAGCCTGGTGGGCTGCCATCCATGGGGTCGCACAGAGTCGGACACGACTGAAGTGACTTAGCATAGCATAGCATAGCATAGTATGGCAAAATCTTATTTTCATAAATTCAGTTCAGTTCAGTTCAGTCACTCAGTCATGTCCGACTCTTTGAAACCCCATGAATTGCAGCACGCCAGGCCTCCATGTCCATCACCAACTCCCAGAGTTCACCCAAACCCACATCCATTGAGTTGGTGATGCCATCCAGCCATCTTATCCTCTGTTGTCCCCTTCTCCTCCTGCCCCCAGTCCCTCCCAGCATCAGAGTCTTTTCCAATGAGTCAACTCTTCTCATGAGGTGGCCAAAGTACTGGAGTTTCAGCTTTAGCATCATTCCTTCCAAAGAACACTCAGGACTGATCTCCTTTAGAACAGACTGGCTGAATCTCCTTGCAGTCCAAGGGACTCTCAAGAGTCTTCTCCAATACCACAGTTCAAAAGCATGAATTCTTTGGTGCTCAGCTTTCTTCACAGTCCAACTCTCACATCCATACATGACCACAGGAAAAACCATAGCCTTGACTAGACGGACCTTTGTTGGCAAAGTGATGTCTCTGCTTTTCAATATGCTATCTAGGTTGGTCATAACTTTCCTTCCAAGGAGAAAGCGTCTTTTAATTTCATTGCTGCAGTCACCATCTGCAGTGATTTTGGAGCCCAATTAAATAAAGTCTGCCACTGTTTCCACTGTTTCCCCATCTATTTGCCATGAAGTGATGGGACTAGATGCCATGATCTTTGTTTTCTGAGTGTTGAGCTTTAAGCCAACTTTTTCACTCTCCTCTTTCATGTTTATCAAGAGGCTTTTGAGTTCCTCTTCACTTTCTGCCATAAGGGTGGTGTCAGCTGCATATCTGAGATTATTGATATTTCTCCCAGCAATCTTGATTCCAGCTTGTGCTTCTTCCAGCCCAGTGTTTCTCATGATGTACTCTGCATAGAAGTTAAATAAACAGGGTGACAATATACAGCCTTGACATACTCCTTTTCCTATTTGGAACCAGTCTGTTGTTCCATGTCCAGTTCTAACTGTTGCTTCCTGAACTGCATATAGGTTTCTCAAGAGGCAGGTCAGGTGGTCTGGTATTCCCATCTCGTTCAGAATTTCCCACAGTTTATTGTGATAGTCAAAGGCTTTGGCATAGTCAATAAAGCAGAAATAGATGTTTTTGTGGAACTCTCTTGCTTTTTCCATGATCCAGTGGATGTTGGCAATTTGATCTCTGGTTCCTCTACTTTTTCTAAAACCAGCTTGAACATCTGGAAGTTCATGGTTCACGTATTGCTGAAGCCTGGCTTGGAGAATTTTGAGCATTACTTTACTAGCTTGTGAGATGAGTGCAATTGTGCGGTAGTTTGAGCATTCTTTGGCATTGCCTTTCTTTGGGATGGGAATGAAAACGGACCTTTTCCAGTCCTGTGGCCGCTGCTGAGTTTTCCAAATTTGCTGGCATATTTGAGTGCAGCACTTTCACAGCATCATCTTTCAGGATGTGAAATAGCTCAACTGGAATTCCATCACCTCCACTAGCTTTGTTCATAGTGATGCTTTCTAAGGCCCACTTGACTTCACATTCCAGGATGTCTGGGTCTAGGTGAGTGATCACACCATCGTGATTATCTTGGTCTTGAAGATCTTTTTTGTACAGTTCTTCTGTGTATTCTTGCCACCTCTTCTTAATATCTTCTGCTTCTGTTAGGTCCATACCATGTCTGTCCTTTATCGAGCCCATCTTTGCATGAAATGTTCCCTTGGTATAGATAGGGAACTAAATTAAATTAACACTTTTATTCTCTTGATAAATTTATTCATTTGCTAAATGAGTAAGTTCTCTGAAAGGTTTCAAAGGAGTTTACTTGAACTGGCTTGTCTTATTTTCTTTGAAAGGTTTCAAAGGAGACTACTTGAACTGGTTTGTCTTGGTCAACTTGTAGCTTTACTTTGAATTTCTATATATCGTATATGAAGTAGAATAGATAAAAGTAGCATTTTATAATCCAAACCAGGAACATAACTGTCTATGCTTGGAATTTGTATCATCTTTGAGAAGTAGACAAATACACCTAACAAATTCCTAGAAGGACCGTTCAACACATCTTTTCATTCCACAAGTATTTATTGAGAGCTTGTCATGTACCTGGGGTGTATTTTCCAGGATGCGAAGGAACAGCAGGTACAAAGATCTGAGGGAAAATTACACACCGTGTGTTTGAGGAATTGGGGGAATCAGTCTGGGGATATTGATTTTAGGTATGTGGACACTGAGAAGCCTGTTACACAGTCCGAATCTGGCAGGCAGTTAGATATGTATGCCCAGAGTTCAGGGAAGGGGCCTAGAACCAGAAATATAAATTTGAAAGTTGCAGATGTATGTCGTTATTGTTGCTGCTGCTGCTAGGTCGCTTCAGTTGTGTCTGACTCTGTGTGACCCCATACATGGCAGCCCACCAGGCTCCTCTGTGCCTGGGATTCTCCAGGCAAGAATACTGGAGTGGTTTGCTATTTCCTTCTCCAGGGGATCTTCTCAACCCAGGGGTCAAACCCACGTCTTCTGCATTGCAGGTGGATTCTTTACTTTCTAAGCCACCAGGAATAGATGATATTTTAATCTAGGAGAACACTAAAGAAAAGTACATGTAGGTAGAGAATATTTTTGGAGATAGGAGAGATGAGGAGCAACCAGGAAACGAGACTGAGAAAGGAAGCTTAGAATGGAGAAAAAATGATCAGGAGAGAATGGTGTCCTGGAAGCTGTGTGAAGGGTGGCTGATGGAGGATCAACAACCAGGTCCTAATGTGTGTGTTATTCACTAAGTGGTGTCCCACTCTTTGCGACCCCATGGACTGGGGCCCGCCAGGCTCCTCTGTTCATGAATGGAATCCTACTGTATAACACAGGGTTGTTCAGTGGCTCAGTCGTGTCCGACTTCTTGCAACCCCATGAACTGCAGCATGCCAGGCTTCCCTGTACTTCACCATCTCCTGGAGCTTGCTCAAACTCATGTGCATTGAGTTGGTGTTGCCATCCAGCCATCTCATCCTCTGTCGTCCCCTTCTCCTCTTGCCTTCAGTCTTTCCCAGCATCAGGGTCTTTTCCAATGAGTTGGCTCTTCACATTCAGGTGGCCAAAGTATTGGAGCTTCAGCCTTAGTCCTTCCAATGAATATTCAGAACTGATTTTCTTTAGGATTGACTGGTTTGATCTCCTTGCAGTCCCAGGGACTCTTGAGAGTCTTCTCCAACACCACAGTTCAAAAGCATCAATTCTTTAGCGCTCAGCTTTCTTTATAGTCCAACTCTTACATCCATACATGACTACTGGAAAAACCATAGCTCTGACTATACACATCTTTGTTGGCAAAGTAATGTCTGCTTTTTAATATGCTGTCTAGGTTAGTCTTAGCTTTTCTTCCAAGGAGCAAGTGTCTTTCAATTTCATGACTGTAGTCACCATCTGCAGTGATTTTGGAGCCCAAAAAAATAGTCTGTCACTGTTTCCATTGTTTCCCCATCTATTTGCCATGAAGTGATGGGACCAAATGCCATGATCTTAGTTTTCTGAATGTTGAGTTTTAAGCCAGCATTTTTAACTCTCCTCTTTCACCTTCATTAAGAGGCTCTTTAGTTCTTCTTGATGTAACACAGGGAATGACATTCAATATCCTATAATAAAGCAAAAAGAAGAATATGAAAAAGAACATAGATATATGTAACTGAATCATTTTGCTGTATACCAGAAGCTAACGCAATACTGTAAATCAGCTACAATTTTTTTAAAAAGTGCCAGTAAACTAGGGGGAAAAAATGTAGCTGATAGAGAGCAGGAGAAGTGGCTGGTCACGTGCTACTGGATGGTCAAGTGAATGGGATTTGTCACTGTGAAAGGCATGGGTGAGTTCCATTAAAGCCTTTTCAATGGAGGGGTAGAGACAAAAACTTGATTAGAAATAGTTCAGTACAGGAAGTGGGGAGAGGATTTGGAGACGAAGACTACACAACAACTCTTTCAAGGAGCTTTGTTCCAAAGTGGGGCAAGCAATGGATTGGAAGCTGGAGCAGGGAGAGTTGATGGTTATGTGTAATCTGGTTTGGTTTTTAAGTTGGGAAAAATAGTAGCAGGTTTGATGACTGGGGGTGGGGAGTGCCATGTTAGAGGGGAAATAATTGATGGGAAAGCAAGAGGAGAGATTTTGAGGAATAAGTCCTCACATATGCATGGGGAAAGACCTGTTGCCTGAGTGGAAGTGTTGGGAGTGGATGGGAATGTGGACAATTCATTTGCAGTACTAGGAGGCGAGGGGGATTTCATGGGTCCAAGTGCTGATACACAGAGAGATGAGATGGTGGGATCTCTTGATTATTTCTGTTTTCCTTAGTAAACACCTGTCTAGGAGGCCTAGTCCCTCGGATGCATGAGCTTGGAAGAAGTAGTGTAGGAAGTTTGAGGACACAGGCAGAATGAAATAGTTAACCTGGGACAGTGGGAGAGGATAGACTACATTTGTAGCCCTTTTGATGTTGATGGTAATTGAATAAAAGTGAGACCTGTCAGCATGGTTATGTTTGTCTTCAACTGCACAGATGCAAGATGGAGCAAAGGCAGAAAGTTGAGTTTAACTCAGGTTGGAGTTCTGCTAGTCCAGTGTGATGTGTAGGAGAGGAAAAAGGGAATTGAAGGCATGAGCAGGGAAGTGCCTAAGATGAAAGATGTGGAATATAAGCTGAATAAGAGGAACTTCACTGGCAGTCTGGTGGTTAAGACTCAGCATTCCCAATGCAGGGGTCCTGGGTTCAATCCCTGGTCAGAGAGCCAGATCACACACTCGGCAGCAAAGATCCCTCATGTGAGAACTAAGACCGGTGCAGTCAAGTAAATAAAAACTATCTTGGCTTTAAGGAAAAAACCAAAATGAAAAACTGGATAAGGAAAAAGTAAAGGCATAATGGTAGTGAAGTTCAGGGTAACAGTGGTAGGATCAATAGCTAATAGATTCTGGTGGGGTCAGAGAAGTAGAGGAGGTGAGCTGAAAAGAGGAGTTTGTGGCTTGGGGTTGGATGCTTAAAATTTCAGTGGGACAGAGAAGCTGTGATAGGTAATGACAAGGTCTTAGGTCTGTTCATGGTAATGACTGAGGCAAGGTGGACAGATCATGAAAACCCACAGAATGTGTTAATAGTGACAATGAACTAGGAGCCCAGAATTCCCAAGGAATGGAGCCAGCGACCCAAAGATCAAAAGACAATTATTAGGAGGGGTAATGGATGGAATGATTTGATCCTGAGGGTTTTTAGAGAGGAAGGAAAGAAAATAGTCTAGAAATGGTAGCACGGTACAAGGACTATACTTATCCCATCCCTGGACCTGGTAAGGGTGATGGAGAAAAAAAATTCTCATAGCTTCTGAAGGAGTGTCCTCAGGTTTCTTTTAGAGCAAGAAGGTGAGTGGACGTTCAGGGGAGGCTGTTTTAGGGTGAAGGCTCCAGGAGTTGGGGAAATACAAGAGTAAAGGACAGAACAGGGTATGTTGAGTTCCAAGTGGGGATTAGAGTGTGGGGACGAGGAGTGACCTTGGATTCTGGGGCTTTTCATAAGTGGCACAAGCAGATAAAGGGCATAGTGCGGTTGTCTTGGAGAGCTCAAGACAAGGTGGAAAGACTACAAGTCTCATGGGGATGTACCCCTGCTCCCGGCCCTTGCAGACAAAGCCCTGGGGAGAGGCTGGTTTCTTTCTTTCATTCTTTATTGGCTGCACTGGCTCTTTGTTGCTGCTCTTCGGCTTTTCTCTTGTTGTGGTGCGTGGACTTCTCCTTGTGGTGGCTTCTCTTGTTGTGGAGCACAGACTCTAGAGCTTGGGCTCAGTAGTTGTGGCACATGGACTTACTTGCACTGTGACGTGTGGGGTCTTCCTGGACTGGAGATCAAACCCACGTCCCCCAAACTGGCAGGTAGAGTCTTATCCACTGGACCACCAGGGAAGTCCGGGAGAGGCTGGTTTCTTTTAAGTGTATGCCTTTGGTATCTTTTTAACTCTGTCCTTTTCGTTTTGAATTTTACAGATCATTAGTGATCATCAGCACTTTAGATGGCCGAATTGCTGCCTTGGATCCTGAGAATCATGGGAAAAAGCAGTGGGATTTGGACGTGGGGTCTGGTTCCTTGGTGTCGTCCAGCCTTAGCAAACCAGAGGTGAGTATTTTCTGTTATGTGTCGACAGGGAAACTTAGTTAAAATGAGCACTTGTTGCTATTACTAGTTGATTTTGCTTATAGGACTGGGGCTCAGGAGCTGATCACCTAGGTGTGGGGGGTGTCTGTCTCTAGCAAGCTGTGTCCCCTGGAGGCATTTGCTTAGCTCTTCTTTCCCTCAGTTCCCCCTTCTGTAAAATAAGGTGGATGATGTCACCTACTTCTTAGGATTGTTTGGGGCCTGAAATGAGTTAATCGTATAAATGAGTAATTGAGGATACTATCTGCTGTACCAGTAAAGCTCATTTTCTGAGCTGTAACATGATCATAATTTCTTCTTCCTAACATCATCATCATCATCATCACGAGGTCCCTAGGAATAATAAATGTAAACAACTGTGTTTTAACAGTTGGAAATACATGTTGCAAAACCCCATAAATTATTCCCTATGTGTTCCCTCAGTTGTCCATCTTAATTTTAAATATAATTCATCTGAAATTTTCTTGTAATTTTAAACAAATTGGATTATTTGCAATTAGTTGCTTTCAAAACTTTTCTGGCACGTGACTCGTGAACTTGCGCAGGTGACTTAGCCCCTCAGAGCTTTAGCATCTGCATCGATAAAGTCACGACGTTGCCTACCTACCTCGATGAGAGGAACAGGTTAAGGGGAATTAAATGACAGAAGTTTATTTTTCTCACCTTTAGTCTAGACTTAGATGAAGACTCTCTCCTTTTCTGGCACTCTACCCTCTTGTTTAAATCATTTAAAACAGGTCCCTCTTTTGAGTTATGACTGCTGACATAGAAGCAGTCATCTGTTTTCCAGAACATTCTCAGCCTTTTACCTTGTTCTTAGAGGATAATCACTAGGGTACTCTTCCTCCTCCTGCCCCCACCCCCTCTCTTTTTTTGGGCCTCACCTTGTGGGACGTGGGATCTTAGTTCCCTGACCAGGAATCAAACCCAAGCCCCTTGCAGTGGAAGCATGCAGTCTTAACCACTGGACCACCGGGGAAAGTGTTAATCTCTCAGTCATGTCTGACTCTTTGTGACTTCGTGGACTGTAGCCCCACCAGGCTCCTCTGTCTGTGGAATTCTCAAGGCAAGAATACTGGAGTGGGTAGCCATTCCCTTCTCTGAGGGATCTTCCCCATCCAGAGATCGATCCCAGGTCTCATGCATTGCAGGCAGATTCTTTACTGTCTGAGCCACCAGGGAGGCCCCTCTGGAGCACCAGGGAAGTCCTCCTCTTTTTCCCCTTTCGTTGTCAATCTTCCCCTTTCAAAAAGCTTTAAGCTGGTACCAAGTTTGGGAAAAACCTAGCATGAGGGGCTTGAGAATGACCTGATTAGTGGTGATGGAACATTAGGATGGAAAAACTGCATCAGTGACCCCACTGCTCTCTAGAAAACCCAGGTTGAATTATGTTCTGGAGCACCCAGGCAGATACTTAGGGATGTGGCACTGCCCAGCCTCCACGCTTGCTATATGCTAAGCTTTGAGTAGACTTTCAGAGTGCCTGCTGCTTATCCAGCAGGATGCTAAAACCATCTGTCGAGAATCGTGAACTTCTGTGTTGTGAATTATTAATATAAAAGCACTTTGATTATAAATTAAGTTACAAATTTTGAATCAGGTGCAATAGTCAAATGAATTACTACCCAGACTGAAGAGTCATTTATTTGTATCCTCCTGGGATAATGCTTGGGCATGCACATTTTGCTTTATTTTCAAACTAGACGTAAAAGATGATGAGCAAAATCAGAAGACTGTAAGCTGTTTACACCTGAGGTAACATTCTGGTGTGTTGTAGTGGTGTAAAGCATGTGTGCTTTTACAAACTAAAATACACATACTGACAAAAAGAGAAATTGCATGTTATGACAAATAGTTGTGATAACCTGAGTGCCATTGAGTGTGTTTAAATTATAAGCAGCTGGTCAACCTTGAAGCTTTGCTTACTATAGCAGTTATATTAGCTGTTTTTTAAACTACAATTCAATTTTCTCACTGTCCCTACCATTTTCTGTGGTTTATTAGGGCTCTCTTGTTTTTTTGTTTTGAAATTTATTTAACTGGAGGATAATTAGTTTACAGTGTTGTCATGGGTTTTGCCATACATCAGTAGGAATTACCCATAGGCGTACATGTGTCCCCTCCATCCTGAACCCCCTTCCCAACTCCCTCCCCGCCCCATCCCTCCAGGTTGCTACAGAGCACTGGTTCTGGGTGCCCTGCTTCAAATATCAGACTCGCACTGGTTATGGGACTCTCATTTTAAATGTCCTGTTTCTAGTTTAATAGACGACAGCTTGATTTTCCTACATGCTTCTGCCTTCAACATGTTGCATTGTTGTTTTGGTTGAGCTATTTGAAGAAGAAAATCCACAGGTAGTTGGGAAAAGGGAGTATTCTAGTAGCCTTTTCATATAATTGTGGTCATTCTTTTTTGGTTCTACACAAGAACAGGTGAAGGTTTCTGGAAGGTTAGTTGCCCTGTGGAATCTGAAATCATATCAATGAGCAGTTGTACTCTGTTGCAGTAACATCCATTGGCCTGTCTTGCTTTTTACTCATGCATGATCTTCTAACATCATTGGGAAAATATTGATTCACTGAGTTCACAGATCTTCCAAATGTTGACATATTTCCTTGTAGAATGTTTTATAAAGTCAAACTTTTTATTATCCCCACCAATCTCATGAGAAAATCCTTTAAGTACTGGGAAGCTCACATGGGAAGATACAGCTTTTACAAGATTCTAATTTTCACTTGGCAACTTAGATTTGATCATTAACACAGTCAATTGTTTTCCTCAAAGTAAGAGGTTCACTTTGTTTATTTTTGAGAAAATGTCTGCCAGATACCCGAGTCTCATCATCATAGCTTTCCTTTCAGTTTTGCAAGTAAAAATGGAGCTTTGTGAGCAGTGCTGCTAGCTCAGCTCAAAACTCAGTCTCACAAGTACTTTTTCTCAAAACATGCTTCCATTAGTGGCTGAAGTCCTTAGTGCACACCTCCTAGTTGGTTGGGCAGAATAGTAGAAAGCTATGTATTTGGGTCACAACTTGATGAAATTAATTTTTATTGTTTCATCAGGATACTCTTTTTTAAAGAAATTTATTTTTAATTGGAAGATAGTTGCTTTACAATATTGCAGTGGTTGCCGTACATCAACATGAATCAGCCATAGGCATACGTATGTCTCCTCCCTCTTGAACATCCTTCCCACCTCCCTCCCCATCCTACCCTTCTAAGTTGTCCCAGAGCATCAGATTTGAGCTCCCTGCATCATACAGCAAATTCCCACTGACTATCTCTTTTACATATGGTCATATGTATATTTCAGTACTGCTCTCTCAACTCGTCCCACCCTCTCCTTCCTCCATTTTGTTCATAAGTCTGTTCTCTATGCCTGCATCTCCACTGGTGCCCTGCAAATAGGTTCATCAGTATCGTATTTCTAGATTCTATATATATGTGTTAATATATGGTATTTGTTTTTCTCTTTCTGACTTACTTCACTCTGTATATAGGCTCCAGTTTCATCTACCTCATTAGAACTGACTCAAATGCTTTCCTTTTTTATGTCTGAGTAATATTCCATTGTATGTATGGAGCACAACTTCTTTATCCATTCATCTGTCAGTGAACATCTAGGTTGCTTCCATGTCTTAGCTATTGTAAATAGTGCTGCAATGAACGTTGGGGTATCATCAGAACATTCTTGAGTGAAACTTTTTTCCTTCTATTTTGTCACAAGTGTGTGACAAGTGAAGATTCCAGGACTACAGATTTGGTGCTAGATTCAGGCTAAAGCACAGTTTTAGTTACTGTTGCTTCTACACTGTAAATGCAAATATCACCCCAGGGAAAGGCAGATAGCACCACCTTCTTATGAAAACCGCTTGACCATGTGCACTTGGGACAGAATCCACAGACCATGCTTTGAGACCAACTGATCTAGTATATAATAGAAGTATTAGGAGAGTATTGGTAAGGTTATAAACATTAACAAGGAGAGAGAACAGGTGGGCTTGGGTCACCCGTTACTCAGCAAGGTGTGCGTCACTCATCCTCTAGAAGTTATGTTCAGAAACTGGACGACACACCACCAAAAGAGGAACAGAAACTGCTATTTGAAATGCCCCAGATTAGATGCATAGCGTGACAGTACCCTTCTGAATGCATCTGATAGACTATTTTATGACAGTCCTTAGCTTTTAGGGAGAAAAATTAATTTTCTTTGTCTGAAGCTCAGCATTTGCTAGGGCAGGTAGTGTAGAGAGAAGGACTGGGTAGAACCCAGCAGGCAGAAGGAACTCGTGGGGAGATGTAACAGGAGCCACCCAGGTGACAGTAAGTCTCCATTTGTTGACTCCTCTATTAGAGTGTCAGTTTTTCCATACTTTCATCAGGAGTGGTATGAAGATGAAACAGATTAAACCCAGAAGACCAGAGAGGGTGTATTCTTTTTTTTTTAGATTTCAAACTTTTATTGGCTTTGAATCTTATCATATTTCAAACATAATTTTCTAAATCATAACAATTTTAGAATCAGAATAAATCTTATGTACCTTATATAAACCTTACTTGAATACATACAGAGTTCATTTTTATGGATGAAATTATGACTTGAGTCTTTTGATTACCAAGGATTATGTCTTATTGCAACACATTATTTAAATGAATAGATGATTGAAAATAAAAGAGCTTACCAGTGATCTCTTAATTTTTTTTTACAAACTATTTATAGTAAGTATTTATTTTTTTATTTTTTAATTTAATTTTATTTTTTAACTTTACAATATTGTATTGGTTTTGCCATATATCAAAATGAATCTGCCACAGGTATACATGTGTTCCCCAGCCTGAACCCTCCTCCCTCCTCCCTCCCCATACCATCCCTCTGGGTCGTCCCAGTGCACCAGCCCCAAGCATCCAGTATCATGCTTTGAACCTGGACTGGTGACTCGTTTCATATATGATATTATACATATTTCAGTGCCATTCTCCCAAATCATCCCACCCTCTCCCTCTCCCACAGAGTCCAAAAGACTGTTCTATACATCAGTGTCTCTTTTGCTGTCTCGTATACAGGGTTATTGTTACCATCTTTCTAAATTCCATATGTATGCGTTAGTATACTGTATTGATGTTTTTCTTTCTGGCTTACTTCACTCTGTATAATAGGCTCCAGTTTCATCCACCTCATTAGAACTGATTCAAATGTATTCTTTTTAATGGCTGAGTAATACTCCATTGTGTATATGTACCACAGCTTTCTTATCCATTCATCTGCTGATGGACATCTAAGTTGCTTCCATGTCCTGGCTGTTATAAACAGTGCTGTGATGAACATATTCTCTATGCTGCTGCTGCTAAGTCGCTTTAGTCGTGTCCGACTCTGGGTGACCCCAAAGACGGCAGCCCACCAGGCTCCCCCGTCCCTGGGATTCTCCAGGCAAGAACACTGGGGTGGGTTGAAGTGCATTTCCTTCTCCAGTGCGTGAAAGTGAAAAGTGAAAGTGAAGTCGCTCAGTCATGTCCAACTCTTAGCGACCCCATGGACTGCAGCCTACCAGACTCCTCCGTCCATGGGATTTTCCAGGCAAGAGTACTGGAGTGGGGTGCCATCGCCTTCTCCAATTCTCTATGCAGTGATTATTTTTTATTTTTATTCTTTTGCTATTTATTTATTTATTTTTGGCTGCACTGGGTCTTCACTGCTTTGTGGACTTTCTCTAGTTGTGCACGGGCTTCTCACTGCAGTGACTTCCCTTGTTGCAGAGCTCAGGCTCTAGGCACACGGGATTCAGTAGTTGCAGCATGTGGGCCCTATAGTGCAGGCTTAGTAGTTGTGGTGCCTGGGCTCAGCTGCCCGATGGCTTATAGAAACTTCCTGGACCAAGGACCAAACCTGTGTCCCCTGCATTGGCAGGCGGATTCTTAACAACTGGACCATGAGGAAAGTCCTCTGTGCAGTGATTATTAAAGTGATTGATCTGATGTTTCCCAGGTGACTCAGTGGTAAAGAAACTTTTAAAGTTATTAGTGCTAGAGGAATTGGTTGTGAGTCACATGTACTTTTGCGTGATAATAAAGTGAGAGCATCACAGGAACTTTGTAGTCTGTGTGGTATGGAGTATGCACCAGGATTCAGGGGCTAGTTCTAGTTGAGATGCTGCTGTTAACTGGCTGTGTGACTTGGCTAAATTATTTCAGTTGTTGTTGCTGTTGTTCAGTCGCTCAGTCATGTCTGACTCTTTGTGACCCCATGGACTGCAGCGCTCTGGGCTTCCCTGTCCTTTACCATCTCCCAGAGCTTGTGCAAACTCATGTTCTTTATTTCAGGAGAGCTTTAATTTCCTTCTCTGTAAAATGATGGATAGGACTAAATTTCTAAAGATTGTCCTAACTTCAGGGCTCAGGTACCATCAAATACATGAAACACCCTTATAAATTATCTAGAGGAATTTTTTGATTTCCCTTTTTAGTACCTTTAAGGATTCGTTTAAAAATAACACAAATTCACGACCGTTAGGTACATATCTTGTTGCCTCTCAACCTGCTCTGATGATGCCCTTAACCTTTTCTGACTCAAAAGGCGTATAAAATAGCTTATTATGTTGCTTTAGTCATGTTTCAATTGTGTTAAGGAAAAAAAATGAGTTCCCAGAGGATAAGAGAGATTGATGGTTCCATTAAAAACAAGAGTTTCACATTATTTTTAAAATGAACTGTAAGCTGCAGGAAGGTTGAGTTGCCTTGGGACAGAGATCTGATTTGCCACTCTTTCCTCTTAACTAGGTATTTATAAACTTCCTCAAAAGAACAGTGATATAAACCAAGCTAAAATGTGTGTGTGTGTGTCTGTGTGTCAGAATGAATGATGAACCTAAAGTTTACTCTGTTACCTTCAGCACATGTGCTCCTAGGTTCTATATCTAATACTTTCTTTAAAAATTATTTATTTTTAATGGATGGATAATTGCTTTATAATATTGTACTGATTTCTGCCATATATCGACATGCATCAGCCATAAGTATACATATGTCCCCTCCCTCCTGAACCTCCTTTCCACCTCCCATCCCACCCCTCTAGGCTGTCACAGAGCCACAGTTTGAGTTCCCTGAGTCATACAGCAAATTCCCACTGGCTATCTATTTAAATCAAATACTTTTGACAGTAGTTAAGAATTTTGTTTTCAGTTTTCAGAAGGATCACCTGAAATCCAATTTGCTTTTCTCTAGTGATTTATATGCAGAGTCAAAGCACTCAGGAGATTTGGCCATGGTTCTTCACTGATGGTTTTAAAATTTTTTGTGACATCAGTTCAGTTCAATTCAGACACTCAGTCGTGTCTGACTCTTTGTGACCCCATGTACCGCAGCACGCCAGGCCTCCCTGTCCATCACCAACTCCTGGAGTTTACCCAAACTTACATCTGTTTAGTCGGTGATGCCATCCAGCCATCTTATCCTCTGTCGTCCCCTTCTCTCCTGCCTTGAATCCTTCCCAGCATCAGGGTCTTTTCAAATGAGTCAGTTTTTCACATCAGGTGGCCAAAGTGTTGGAGTTTCAGCTTCCACATCCGTCCTTCCAATGAACACTCAGGATTCATCTCCTTTAGGATGGACTGGTTGGATCTCCTTAGCATGGTAGTTTTTTTTTGTTTGTTTTTTTATCTGTTTATTTATTTAAATTGGAGGCTAATTACTTTATAATATTGTAGTGGTTTTTGCCATACATTGACATGAATCAGCCATGGATGTACATGTGTTCCCCATCCTGAACCCCCCTCCCACCTCCCTCCCCATCCCATCCCATCCCTCAGGGTCATCTTAGTGCACCAGCCCTGAGCACCCTGTCTTATGCATCGAACCTGGGCCGGCAATCTGTTTCACATATGATCATATACATTTTTCAATGCTATTCTCTCAAATCATCCCACCCTCGCCTTCTCCCACAGAGTCCAGAAGACTGTTCTTTACATCTGTATCTCTTTTGCTGTCTCACATAAAGGGTCATTGTTACCATCTGTCTAAATTCCATGTATATGCATTAGTATACTGTATTGGTGTTTTTCTTTCTGACTTACTTCACTCTATATAATAGGCTCCAGTTTCATCCACCTCATTAGAACTGATTCAAATGCATTCCTTTTAATGGCTGAGTAATATTCCATTGTGTATATGTACCACAGCTTTCTTATCCATTCATCTGCCAATGGGCATCTAGGTTGCTTCTGTGTCCTGGCTATTGTAAGTAGTAGCATGGTTTTTCTTTGGGGTCTCTGGATGGCATTAGGATTACAGTTCACCAAATCTAAGTAGACATCAGATTCTTGAACTATCTGCTTACTTCTCTATGTTTTGAAACACACTTATAAATACAAAGACCTTCCTTATCTGTATTTAGAATGTATATTATAACTGTGTATATATAGCTAGTCTATCCTTAGACAATATTTTTACCTTTTCTTTATTTAGAGATACCATATTTGTTTTTTGTTTCATTTTTCTGTTAAAATGTCCTCCCCTTTTTTCCTCTTAAAAGGAACAAACAATTCTATTATAAGTCTATACTTAGAGTTTGGGGTTTTGTTTTATTTTATTTTAGGCATGTTTCTCCCCAAGGGACACACTGCCCTTTGGTTTCAGACAGGTGCAGAAACAACTATAATCCGAGAGCCTTCCAGCCTCCTCCCTGCCCTGCATCAGACTGCATTTGTTAAGATGGGCCTTCAAGAGGCTGAGGGTTGGTGGAGGGAGCCTTTGAAAAAGAGTACATTTTTAATGGATACTTGATTTGTTCATAAAGGGTCCATCAGTAGACTGTTTTGAGCATTGCTTTATTAAAAGATACTCTGTAATCTCTTTTAAAGATTCTATAATTTATACTGAAAGATGTCTGATCATTTGGCAGTTTTTCATTTGTACATAAACTAGCACAATGTGAGTGTTAGATGAGCACCATCTCAGATGGTGGTTTATTTGGAAAAGTCGCTGTCAGTCATGGAGCAAGCCAATATTTAAATAATTGCTTAGGTTAATTGCTTTTCTTTTAATTATAGAAGTGAAACAGTGCTTTGACATAATTTTGTCTTTTTCATCCCTTAGCGTGTCTGAAAGCAGTGCTGTGAACTAAATCGATTTATTCCAGCATGCATGTTGTCAAGTGAGAAATTGATTGACTCTGTTTTGTAGGAAACTGACCCCTTGTGCATATTATTTATCTACTTTATGGATGTTTATTAATCTAAGTGAAGGCAGAAGTAGTTACTAAACTCTATTTTTCACCATGAATGCCAAAAGTATACTTAATCAGTTAAGCTAGTAGTTTTCCTTGAGGTATTTTGTTTTATAGGTTGAGTGTAGGTTAAGGAAAGAAAGAATGAAAAAATGATTATCTACTTGGTATCTCACTGCCCTTGCGCAATAATTCAGAATCTTTGATGATTATAAATACCAAATTACTTCAGGATTTGTCTTTTCTTCTGCATTTTCTTTCTTTCTTTCTTCTTCTTCTTTTAAATCTACATTTCCTTTTAAGCATGTCACACAGGATGCCTTTGACTAATATCCAAATCTACTGAAAGATTTCATAATTCTTCATGTTAGATCAACCAACTGGTTGTTAACCCTGAGGCCCTGTCCTTAATCCTTGAGGAGGTATGATTCCCTGGAACACCGAATGTTCAGCAAATAAGCTTCCTCTACTCTCCCTCACATTAATTTCAACATTCTCATTGAAATTTAGGGACAAAGACATCGTATGTTAGTCCCTCAGTCGTGTCTGACTCTTTGCGGACCACCATGGACTGTAGCCTGCCAGGCTCCTCTGTCCATGGAATTCTCCAGGCAAGAATACTGGAGTGGGTTGCCATTCTCTTCTCCATGGGGTCTTCCCAACCTAGGGATAGAATCTGGGTCTCCTGCATTACAGGCAGATTCTTTACCATCTGAGCCACCAGGGAAGCCCATCATAATAGAGAGCAAATTACCATGGTGCTCAGTGCACTGTGAGCACCTGACTGCTGCTGCAGCTTTTTTTTTTTTTTTTTAATATTTATTTATTTGTTTTGCAGCATTGGGTCTCAGTTGCGGCACACAGGATCTTTCACTGCTATGTGCAGGCTTCTCTCTAGTTGCAGCTTGTGGGCTTAGTTGCCCTGCAGCATGTGGGATCTTAGTTCCCCAACCAGGAATGGAACCCACATCCCCTGCATTGGAAGGTGGATTCTTAACCACTGGACCACCAGAGAAGTCCCTGCTTCTTAACCCTAATGAGAGAGTCAGTGGTACTTGAACTTTAACACACCCCAAACTCAAACTGGTCTTTAAGGCGGCAGAGGGTCTTGCGGGACTGTGCGGCTGGGGTTACAGCAATGCGCAGGTCTGGTAAGATCCTAGCCTTTATGGAACTTACATGGCACTATGTGGAGCTAGCAGGGGAGCCAGATATAAAATTATTATAGTGTAAATATCATAGTCAAATTACGGTAACTGCCACAAGGAAGGGTAGAACTAAGAGAGGCTTAGCAAGGGTACCTGACGTCCCAAGGTGGGAGGTCAGAGAGGGCTGCTCAGAAGAAACAGTGTTTACAACTGAGATCCTTTGAGGACAAAGAGCTGTAAGAGATGGACAGAGATGCAGAGAAGGACTGCTCTGGGAGAGGAAATGGCCAGCGTCAAGGCCTTGCAGCAGGAATGATCATGGTGTGCTCAGAGCACTAAAGAAGGCAAGGGTGGCAACTCGGATGAGGGTGAGGTAGAGATGAGTCCATAGAGGGAGGCCGGGGTCAGACTGTTCGGGGTCTTATAATGTATGGGAAGCGTTTTGGATTTCATCCTCAGCCATGGAAAGCCACTGAAAGGCTTTAACTGGGAGAGACTCCTCCATAGTCAAAATGGAAAGGGTTTTTTGACATTCTGTTTTGCTGAGACTTTCAATGAGACTGATGAATCAGAAGGTTGGCACAGTGAGGCATTTGTATTATAAGCCAGTTATCTCTAACTGTGGAAGTATTTACATTTAGAAAATATTTGTAAAGGGACTTCCCTGGTGGTCTAGTGGCTGGGACTCCATGCTCCCAGTACAGGGGACCCAGGTTCAATCCCTGGTCACAGAACTAGATCCCATGAGTGTGCTCAGTCGCTAAGTCGTGTCCAGCCCTGTGACCCCCGTGGACTGTAGCCCGCCAGGCTCCTCTGTCCATGGGATTTTCTTCATGCCACAACTAAAAGGTCACATGCAGCAACTAAAAGATCCTGCATGCTGCCATGAAAACTAAAGATCCTGAGTGCTGCAACTAAGACCTGGTGCAGCCAAACAAATAAATAAGAATAAAATATTTATGATGTATTCACACCAGCCAGAAGTTGTGGAAATCTGGAAGAAAGTAGATAAATTCTTAAAATCCTACTAAACCAACCTCTCCTGTACTCTGCTGACTATGTATATTGTCTGTACTGACCATAGTATACTATGTTACATAGTTGTACTAACCATTACTTTGCCGACAAAGGTCCATATAGTCAAAGCTGTGGTTTTTCCAGTAGTCCTGTATGGATGTGAGAGTTGGACCATAAAGAAGGCTGAACGCTGAAGAATTGATGCTTTTGAACTGTGGTGTTGGAGAAGACTCTTGAGAGTCCTTTGGACTAGAAGGAGATCAAACCAGCCAATCCTAAAGGAAGTCATTCCTGAATATTCATTGGAAGGACTGATGCTGAAGGTGAAGCTCCAGTACTTTGGCCACCTGGTGGGAAAAGCTGACTCATTGGAAGAGGTCCTGATGCTGGGAGAGGTTAAAGGCAGGAGGAGAAGGGGACTACAGAGGATGAGAAGGTTGGAAGGCATCGCCTACTCAATGGACATGAGTTTGAGCAAGCTCCAGGAGGTGGTGAAAGATAGGGAAGATTCACTTGCTTCAGTCCATGGGGTCGCAAAGAGGCAGACACGACTGAGCAACTGAACAACAACCATAGAAAATGGACTGGAAGAGGAAGAAGAGCAGAAGTATGGAGACTAGTTAAGAGACTGGTCTGGAACAGATGGGGATAGCTTGGATTGGAGTGAGACAGGAAGTGGAGGGAAGTAAAGTGATGGATTGAAGAGATGTTTAGGGAGGGAAGTCTTTGTGAAATTAGAATACCAAAGGAGGAATTAGTAGTAACTTAAGAACAGGTGTAGAGAGGGAGAACATGAATTTGTTTAGATGTGATGAGTTCAAAGTGACTTTGAGAGCTCTCCAAGCAGAGATGTTAAGAAGGCATTTGTATATGTGGGTCTGGTGCTCACAGAGGAAAAGTCTGTGCTGAAGAGAAAAGTTAGGAGTGTTAGTGTCCCGGGAACTGAGAGAAACCATCCCTTGGTAGAGGAGTATGGTGAGAAAATGACCTCCAACCAACTTTTCTGAATCCCTAACACTTTTTTTTTTAATTTTTAAAAATTATATTGGAGTTTTGTTGCTTTACAATGTTGGGTTGGTTTCTGCTGTACAGCAGAGTTAATCCACTATCTGCATATATCCCCTCTTTTTTGGATTTCATTTCCATTTAGGTCATCACAGAACACTGAGTAGAGTTCCCTATGCTATATAGTAGGTTCTCATTAGTTATCTGTTTTATGCATAGTATCAATAATATATATATGTCAATCCTAGTCTCCCAATTCATCCCACCCCCACTTTTCCTCCTTGGTATCCATATTCGTTGTCTACATCTGTGTCTCTATTTCTGCTTTGTAAATAAGATCATCTACATCAGTTTTTTCTAGATTCCACATATATGTATTAATATACAATATTTGTTTCTCTCTTTCTGACTGACTTCACTCTCTGACAGTTTCTGGGTCTATCCATGTCTCTACAAATGACCCAGTTTTGTTCCCTTTTATGGCTGAGTGGAAGGCAGTGGCACCCCACTCCAGTACTCTTGCTGGAAAATCCCATGGATGGAGAAGCCTGGTGGGCTGCCGTCTCTGAGGTCGCACAGAGTCAGACACAACTGAAGCGACTTAGCAGCAGCAGAATCACTAACTTATTAAAATTCAAGTAGAGAGTGATGAATCAGAGAGAAAAGGGTTTCAAGGATAGATTAGCTTTAGTAGAATTTTAGGATTTTCCTGCCCTCTTGTAGATTTACCCACCTGGTTGGTGTGAATTCTTTAAAAGTATTTACAAATATGCTTAGAATGCAGGTGCCTCACTAAGAGAACCCTTTGATTTGTCAAAGTCTGATTGAAGGTCTCCAAGCAGAAGAAAATGTTAAAAAAAAAAACACCAAAACTCTTTCTGTTTTGACTGTGGAAGAATTGGGGGAACAGAAGAAGGAATGGGAAAAGCAGGATCCCCAAAATGGTAGAAACATTCATCAGTAGTTTGGGAACCAAGAGACATACCTTTTTAAAAATTAATTTATTAAGTTTAATTGAAGGATAATTACTTTACAATATTATGATGGTTTTTGTCATACATCAACATGAATCAGCCATGGGTGCACATGTGTCCCCTGTCCTGAACCCCCTTCCCACCACCCTCCCCCCCACCCCTCTGGGTTGTCTCAGGGCAATGATTTTGGGTGCCCTGCTTCATGCATCAAACTTGCACTGGTCATCTGTTTTACCTATGGTAATATACACGTTTCAGTTCTATTCTCTCAAATCATTCCACCCTCGCCTTCTCCCACAGAGTCCAAAAGTCTCTTCTTTACATCTGTGTCTCTTTTGCTGCCCTGCATATAGGATTATTGTTACCATCTTTCTAAATTTCATATATATGTGTTAATATGCTGTATTTGTGTTTCTCGTTCTGACTTACTTCCCTGTTTATAATAGGCTCCAGGTCCATCTACCTCATTAGAACTGACTCCAATGTGTTCCTTCTTATTGCTGAGTAATATTCCATTGTGTATATGTACCACAACTTCTTAACCATTCGTCTGCTGATGGACGTCTAGGTTGCTTCCATGTCCTGCTGCGGCTGCTGTGGCTGCTGCTAAGTCACTTCAGTCATGTCCAACTCTGTGCGACCCCATAGACGGCTTCCTACCAGGCTCCTCTGTCCCTCGGATTCTCCAGGCAAGAACACTGGAGTGGGTTGCCATTTCCTTCTCCAATGCATGGAAGTGAAAAGTGAAAGTGAAGTCACCTAGTTGTGTCTGACTCTTAGTGACCCCATAGACTGCAGCCCACCAGGCTCCTCCATCCATGGGATTTTCCAGGCAAGAGTACTGGAGTGGGGTGCCATTGCCTTCTCTGCTTCCATGTCCTAGGTATTGTAAATAGTGCTGCAGTGAACATTGGGGTACATGTATCTCTTTCATTTCTGGTTTCCTTAGGGTATATGTCCAGCAGTGGGATTGCTGGGTCATATGGCAGTTCTATTCCCAGTTTTTTAAGGAATTTCCATACAGTTCTTCACAGTGGCTATACCAGTTTGCATTCCCACCAACAGTGTAAGAGGGTTCCCTTTTCTCCACAGCCTCTCCAGCGTTTATTGTAGACATACCTTTTTAAATAGCTGTGGAGGGGACTTTCCTATGGTCCAGTCATTAAGACCCCAAGCTCCCAATTCAGGACGCCCAGATTCCATCCCTGATCAGGGAACTAGAGGCAAATCCAGCATCTAAAGCCAAACAAGGGAAGTTCTTTTTTAGAAAAATTCTAGCTAAGAAATGAAGAAAGAATGATAGAATTGAAAGTCAT
Organism: Bos grunniens; assembly: GCF_055505025.1. Classification (NCBI taxonomy): domain Eukaryota; kingdom Metazoa; phylum Chordata; class Mammalia; order Artiodactyla; family Bovidae; genus Bos; species Bos grunniens. The sequence goes on along the minus strand of NC_141175.1, from coordinate 60,282,275 downwards.
TCTTTTATCATTTTATTGAAGTAGTAGATCCTCAGTTGATACTAAAATGGTGAAAAGTTGATGGGACTCTTTAAAATGGAGGGACCAGACTGACTGTACTGAATCCACTGATTAATAGTAACACATATGACATAACTCAGGGGTTGGCAAACTTTTTCTGTAAAGGGCTAGATAGTAAATATCTTGGGCTTTGTGGGTTATGCAGTCTTTCTACTTATAGTGAGAAACCAGTCATAGGTGATACAGAAATAAATGAGAATGTCTGACCTTGATTGTTAATATAATAGGAAATATACAGCACAGCCTGTGAGGTAGTCTTGTCCCAAAACATCAAAGCTGCATCAGATCAAAGTTCCAGTTTTTATTACACCTTTTAAAGAAATACAGGGAATAGGGAGTTCCCTGGTGGACCAGTGGCTAAGACTCCATGCTCCCAATGTAAGGGGGCCTGGGTTTGATCCCTGGTTGGGGAACTAGATCGCACACACGGCAACCAAGACCTGGCGTAGCCAAATAAATTTTGAAAAGAAAAAGTGGGGGGGAAAGAAAGGAAAGAAATACTGGGAATAAAGTAACAAGTCACTTGCAAAATCCACACTGAGGGACATTCTGTAGGATGAATAATCTGGTTTCTCAAGTAAACCAAAGCGAGAAAAAGGGAGTAAAAGGGGCCTGATAGGGGACAAAAAGAATAAAATGTGATATGTGGACTTTATATTCCTGTTGGAGCAAATGAATTATATAGTTCTGAGTGCTAAGTCACTTCAGTCGTGTCTGACTCTGAGACTCCATGGACTATATAGCCTACCAGGCTCCTCTGTCCATGGGATTTCCCAGGCAGAAATACTGGAGTGTGTTGCCATGCCCTCCTCCAGGGGATCTTTTTGACCTAGGGATTGAACGCACATCTCTCACATCTCCTGCCTTGGCAGGTGGGTTCTTTACCACTAGCACCACCAAGGAAGCCCCAATTATATAGTATGTTTTTGCAACAGTCAGGGAAATTTGAATGTTAGATGATTTTTAAGGAATTCCTCTTAATTCTGTTAGATGTAACATTTGGCATGGTACTTATTTCTCAGCAGCAAATACTGAAGTATGTGTAGGTGAAATGACATGATGCCTGTGACTGACTTTAAAATACTGCCCTAACAAATAGATGTAGCAGATGAATGGAAAGTAGCAAAATGCTGATGATTGTTGAAACTGGGTCATAGACACATGGGGTTTTATTATAGTCATCTCTTTACATTTGATGTTTCAAAACTTTCATTTTAAGTTAAAGTTGAATATTACCCACCCAAAGTATATGTGTTGATGGTGGGAGGTTGGGGCTGGGTGGGTGGGGAGGTGATCGCATAGAAAAAGAACGAAGAACCAAATGAAAATATGTTTTTTTCAAATAAGAGGAATTTTTGTTTTCAGTCAGTTCCTTTATTTTCTCAGTTGAAGTTCCTTCTGCCACTTGAAAACAGAGTTCTTATCCTCACATTCTGATTTCAAATAGCAGTCCTTGATTCCGGGTGCCACTGGTATGCATTATGCCATTCAGGTTTTGATCAGAAATGGTAACTAAATTACTTTTACTAAGCTGCTTTGTGACTTGGTGGTTAAAGACCGGGGTTGGATCTTTGATACCGAGTTTGCCTGCCAATTTGACAAACCTTTTATTTTAAAATTATTCACAGGAAAAAACAAATAGAGGGAAACCCCGCCACCACCCCCAAATAATAAGCATGTGTGTTTTTGAAAATGACTGAAGTGGGAAGCGAAGCACGTAATTAGTCTGAGATGCAGAGCAGCGAATCAGAACAAATGGCTCCTTCCAGAGACAAACTGATGGAATGTGAAAATGCATCACCATAACCTACATTTTTTTTATACCAAGAGATTTGCAGCTGACTCTCCGGGTGACTCATTCCTATGCTGGGAGGGTGAGGTAATGCTTTTCTGAGAGGTGAGGTCATCTCTCTACCTGAACTGCAGGCCTCGACCGCTTCTGTGGCTCTCAAGGAAAAAGCGCCATCTGCTTTCACAGCTGCAGCCTCAAAGACTTCACAAAGATTGGTGCAGAGGTTAGCAGCCGTGAGTATGACTCATAAGCAGCCAATTAGTGAAGAGCAGCTATTTGAAAGTAAACTTTAAAATCATCATCCAGAAATATGACATGATCAAGGCTGGAATCATAATGCTTTTTTGTTTTGGGTTTTGTCCTCTTTTAAAATAAGTCCAAAAAAAAAAAAAAAAAGGCAAATAAAATAAGGCAGTTTGTCTCCGTATGGTCAATCACATGACATCTTCTTGGTTGTTTAAACCGTATTTTTAATTGCAGATAAGTTTACTTTCTTTTACATTTGGAAGCAAAGGTGAACTTTAGCTCCTGTTCATCTGATGGAGGTTTTTGTTTGTTCTTTTTTGTGTGTAGGGGGTGGGGGGGTAGTGATTGAGGGTGGTTGCACTTCGAAGCCTTTGCATTCCCTAAGGACCTGCCGCTTGTTTAGAGAAAGAGAAGTTGTTTAATGGAAGAGGAAACAAGTAAAAATAAATGTTATTTGTTTCCTGCAGACCCAGCAACCACTCTTCCTCTTTCTTGTAGTGATACACACCTGCTCTGCCTATTTGTCCTCAGCCAGTGCTTGCTGTTGACATTACCAGACAATACCTGTTTTTTAATTTTATCATTTTATTGAAGTTTTTATTATCATTATTTTTATTATAATTAAAAAAATATTATTTCATTGCATCAAGTCTTAGTTGTGGCATGTAGGAGCTTTGATCTTTAGTTGCAACATGTGGGATCTCGTTCCCAGACCAGGAATTGAACTCAAACCCCGTGCGTTGAGAGCCAGGAGTCTTAGCCATTGGCCCACCAGGGATGTCCCTTATTATCATTTTTATATCATAGTTTGAATTTATTGTTCTAGTAAATAGAAGAGAGAATGTGGATGGTAGAGAACAATAAACTCTTGATTTCCTGACTAATGTGTAACTTAAAAGGGGAGATTACTTTGGTAGCTTCACCATGACCTAAATCTGTTCTTAATGACAACTTTGAGTTGAACATTCTTCAAAAGATGAAAGGCTTTGATTTTTGAAATTAGAATTTTTTTATCTGTTATCAGTAAATAGAAGAAAGCAAAGAATAAAATAGTAATGTTAAAATTCTAAGATAATTTGCGGTGTATATGTATACATGCCAGTGTCATTTGAGAGCTCATTAAAAATCAAATGTTTATTTTTATTTATGTATTTATTTACTTTTGACCGTGCTACATGGCTTGTGGGATCTTAGTTCCCGACCAGGGATTGAACCCAGGCCCCTGGCAGTGGAGCGGAAGAGTCCTAACCACTGAGCCGTCAGGGAAGTCTCCCCAAATTTAGATTTTTAAAAAACAAAGAGAAATAGTTGGAGATCTTTAAATAGCAAGAATTATGATGAACCTTCAATTTCATGGTATAGCCTTCTGATTTTAATTACAGCTGCAAAGCTGAGTATCTGTTCTCTTTAATCTCTTATTTGGAAGTAATTTCACAGTACAAGAAGTTGCACACGTTTTGGTATGAAAAGTAGTACCAAAAAAAAAAAAAAGAACCAACCCTTGTATTCCCAGATTAATCTGCTCAAAACTTATTTGCTCTATCATTTGAGTTGTATGTGTAATCTCTCCTCTCCCAAACCCCCATACATACTCTTTTTTTTTTGAAATATCTAAAGATAAATGAAATATCCATTATAGCTCTTTACTCCTAAATGCTTCAGCATGCATTTCTTAATAGAGATACTCTCTTACATAACCACAGTACAGTCATCAACTTTTAATCAGTCGTCTATATTCCAGTTTTATCAGTTGACTTAATAATGTCTTTTATGGTGTCTTTCATTACCAGTGTAGCATCTAGTCTAGGGTCAGGTAGTACAGTTACTTGTCACATTAGCTTCTTTTAATCTGGATTTTTTTCCCCACAGACACTATCTTTTACAACATTGACATTTTTGAAAAATATTGTCTCTCTGGCTTTTTACTTAAAAATAAAATAGAATTTTCCTTCTTTTGTGCTTGTCTGATGTTTCCTGATAATTAGATCCAGGCTGTGCATTCTTGGTTCAGAATGCTGTGTAGGTAACCTTCTCTTAGGGTTTCCTGTCTATCAAACTCATTTGATCATCTGGTCAAGGTATTGTCTAAATTCTCCGCTATATAATGACTTTTCTGTTTTTTTGTTTTTAATCTACTGTTACTCATAAGCAGTTTGGAAGATACTTTGTTGTTGTTTAGTTGCTAAGTCATGTCCAACTCTTTTGCGACCCTATGGACTAGAGCCTGCCAGGCTTATCTGTCCATGAAATTCTCTAGGCAAGAATATTGGACTGGGTTGCCATTTTTTCCTCCAGGGGATCTTTCCGACCCAGGGATTGAACTTGCGTCTCCTGCATTGGCTGTTGGATTCCTTACCACTGAGCCACCAGGGAAGCGCAGGAAGATACTTTAGGACCATGCAGATATCCTGCTCCTCGTCAAAATTACCCCTAGATTTCACACCATGGCTGATTTTTGCCTGACACAGTCTTAACTGTGATGACTGCAAGATGCTAATTTTTCCAACTGCAGTCCTCCCTTCAAATATATCAGTAGACTCTTGGCATTTTATTGCAGTAAAAGCATTCCCTTCTCTCCCATATGTTGTTTATTTTATCTGTTTGTTAACAATATGGACTCATAAATTCCTTATTTTTTTTTCAATGCTTTATAATTCAGTAGTTAATCATTCTGGTGCTTCAGTTCCAGATGTGGTCAGTGACATGTTTCCATCTTTTTTTTTGTATATATTCTTACTTTTCAGACCAATAAGATATTAAAGATTCACCTTCTACCTGCCTTGCCCCAGCCCAAGAGTCAGCCATGTCTCTCAGAGGCCTTTGTTCTCTTGCTGAGGGAACGGAGTTTGATAGAGTCTGCCCACTAGGTTTGAGTGCATTAATTTTACAGCCACTGTATAAGCATAAACACGTACACATTAACATATTTAACATTTAACAGTACAGTGAACACTTTTGGAGACTGTAATATTGCCTCAGTATAGTCACAGCAAAAAGTATAGTAGGAAGACTTCGGTCAGTGAACTTCCACTGCTAAAATTTTCTTGGATTTCAAAGGAAAAATATAAGCGATGCTAGCCTGAAGGCCGAATGGGATTTCAGTGGGCAGAGTTGGTACTGGGGTGTTCCAGGGAGAATGAATGACATTGACAATGACATAAGTGAACAATAACAGTAATAACATTAAATATCCTGCCTAAGTAATGATGCCTGATTTCCACCCACGTGGGGAAAGGTGAAAGACAAGGAGGAAAAAAAAAATTAAAAAATTAAAAAAAGAAAGACAAGGAGGAGAAGGTTGTATGAGGTTGTGTTTAGAGGACTTTGAATGTTGGACTTAGCATTTGGGGTCTTTAGTAAGAAGATAATGGAGAGCTATTGAGGATTTTTGAATAGTGTCATAACAAGCTTAACTGACTTAGAGATTAATCTAGAAGATACACAGAGGTTAGGTTGAGGAAATTTCCAGCTAAGACCTGTGAAGAGATTATTATAATAGTTCAAACCAGAGATATAAGGATTTGAACTACGAAATGAAGGAAAGAAGTGGATTAGAGTCGTGTTTTTCAACCTGTTTTCTAGAACTCCAGGAGTGTGGGACAAACCTGGGGGTAGGGGGTGGGGGAAAGAACATATTAACTGAACAACACTTAAAACTCTTTGTGACAGAAAAGGATCTCTTTAAAATATCCCTGTAAGTATCTCTTTAAAGAAAAGATTCTGCTGCTTAAGGAACAAAGAAGTCCATAGAGAAAAAAAAATTTTTTTTTACATTTATATTGACATTTGTTTGGAGGCTTTTGGTTTTTAAACTCATACTTCTTTCATAGCCCCTTTTCCAAAGTTTTGAGCCTTCACAGTCAGGAAAATAGTTGTGGCATTAGCTGAAATAAGTCAAGCTGTGTCCTTTTTTTTTTTTTGCACCACATGGCTTGCAGGATCTTAGTTCCTTGACCAGGAATTGAACTTGGACCCCAGCACTGACAGCACCAAGTCCTAACCACTGAACCACCAGGGAATTCCTGAGTTGCGTCTATTTGTTAATGCTGAAAGGCCAGTGTCACAAAGGCATGTACTAATTTAAACTCTTTCTCCAGAAACAAGGTGTTCTTGGCCAAAACCTTTAGAGTCATCCTGGGCTCCTTTAGAGTCATCCTGGGCTCTTTTCTTTCGCTCGTGTGTACAGGGAATCCACCATGAAATCCTACTGGCTTTACCTTCCAATCGCATCCCTAATCTAACCACCGGCATCACCTCCACTGTCCACAACCACCACAGTTTTGGGCTTTCCGCTTGCTCTCCATCCTTGCCTCTCCAGCCTGTTCCCCTCCGCTGTCACCGTGTACTTCCTGCTTAAGACCTTTGCAAGGGCTGTTCCCCTATATCATCAGAGTTAGTACTTGTGTTTAGAGTTTGCTCAGATGTTACTTTCTCTATGGGAGCCTGCCCTGAACTTAACCATTAATGACAGTCCCTTCCTCTCCTATGCATATACTTTCCCTTCCTCCTTCATCTTGTTCTGTTTTTTTTCCTTATGGCATTTATCCCCTAACATAGTCTGTAATTATTTATTATGTTATTTAACTCCCCAGTCCAGAGTTTGAGAGCCACATTGGCAGGTGTTTTTGTTTTCTTTTTGTTTTGCTTACTTGTGTATCCTAAGCAACTGAATAGTCCCTGACGTGTAATCAGTTCAGTTCAGTTCAGTCGCTCAGTCGTGTCCGACTCTTTGCAACCCCATGAACCGCAGCACACCAGGCCTCCCTGTCTATCACCAACTCCTGGAGTTTACCCAAACTCATGTCCATTGAGTTGGTGATGCCATCGAACCATCTCATCCTCTGTCGTCCCCTTCTCCTCCTGCCTTCAATCTTTTCCAACATCAGGGTCTTTTCAAATGAGTCAGCTCTTCGCATCAGGTGGCCAAAATATTGGAGTTTCATCTTCAACATCAGTCCTTCCAAAGAACACTCAGGACTGATTTCCTTTAGGATGGACTGGTTGGATCTCCTTGCAGTCCAAGGGTCTCTCAAGAGTCTTCTCTAACACCACAGTTCAAAAGCATCAGTTCTTCAGCGCTCAGCTTTCTTTATAGTCCAACTCTTACATCCATACATGACTACTGGAAAAACCATAGCCTTGACTAGACGGACCTTTGTTGACAAAGTAATGTCTCTGCTTTTTAATATGCTGTCTAGGTTGGTCATAACTTTCCTTCCAAGGAGTAAGCGTCTTTTAATTTCATGGTTGCAGTCACCATCTGCAGTGATTTTTGGAGCCCCCAAAAATAAAGTCAGCAACTGTTTCCACTGTCTCCCCATCTATTTCCCATGAAGTGATGGGACCAGATGCCATGATCTTAGTTTTCTGAATGTTGAGCTTTAAGCCAACTTTTTTACTCTCTTCTTTCACCTTCATCAAGAGGCTCTTTAGTTCTTCACTTTCTGCCATAAGGGTGGTGTCATCTGCATCCCTGAGGTTATTGGTATTTCTCCAGGCAATCTTGATTCCAGCTTGTGCTTCGTCCAGCCCAGTGTTTCTCATGATGTACTCTGCATAGAAGTTAAATAAGCAAGGTGACAATATACAGCCTTGACGTACTCCTTTTCCTATTTGGAACCAGTCTGTTCCATGTCCAGTTCTACCTGTTGCTTCCTGACCTGCATACAGATCTCTCAAGAGGCAGGTCAGGTGGTCTGGTATTCCCATCTCTTTCAGAATTTTCCAGTTTATTGTGATCCACACAGTCAAAGGCTTTGGCAGTCAGTAAAGTAGAAATAGATGTTTTTCTGGAAGTCTTTTGCTTTTTCGATGATCCAGCGAATGTTGGCAATTTGATCTCTAATTCCTCTGCCTTTTCTAAATCCAGCTTGAACATCTGGAAGTTCATGGTTCACGTATTGCTGAAGCCTGGCTTGGAGAATTTTGAGCATTACTTTACTAGCATGTGAGCTGAGTGCAATTGTGCGGTAGTTTGAGCATTCTTTGGCATTGCCTTTCTTTGGGATTGGAATGAAAACTGACCTTTTCCAGTCCTGTGCCCACTGCTGAATTTTCCAAATTTGCTGACATATTGAGTGCAGCACTTTCACAGCATCGTCTTTTAGGATTTGAAAGAGCTCAACTGGAATTCCATCACCTCCACTAGCTTTGTTTGTAGTGACACTTTCTAAGGCCCACTTGACTTCACATTCCAGGATATCTGGCTCTAGGTGAGTGATCACAGCATCCTGATTATCTGGGTCGTGAAGATCATTTTTGTGTAGTTCTTCTGTGTATTCTTGCCACCTCTTCTTAGTATCTTCTGCTTCTGTTAGGTCCCTACCATTTCTGTCCTTTATTGAGCCCATCTTTGCATGAAATATTCCCTTAGTATCTCTAATTTTCTTGAAGTGATCTCTAGTCTTTCCTATTCTGTTTCCTATGAAAACCATACTGGAGTGTACCTGTGGGCCCCAGGAGAGACAGGTGGTTCTTTTAAATTGCTTTTGGTTGATAAGCTGTGCAACTTCATATGCTGCTCCAGAGGCCAAAGTACATCAGGCATGAGACCACGGCAGTATTTCCTATGACATGTAATAGGCCCTCCATAAACGTTGTTAAAAGAAGGAAGGACAACTAAGAGCATGAAATCATTAAGCTTGGTTACCAGGCTTCTTGCTCATAGCAGATCTGAGAAATTGAATGAAAGAAAGAGTGGGATGCTGCTTAAATCAACCTATGTTCCTTAGACCTGAATCATTGATGGTAACTGGCTTGGATAAAATAGGCCTGGAAAGTGCTGCATAAACTGTCCCTTTACTAGAAAATTACATTATCCATTAGCATAGTAATCACCATAAGAACTCCTACAGTAACTTCTGCTTGAACACACTTAGTCACAGAACTCTCATTTGGTCTTGTTATGGAGCACTCTTGGCTCCTGGTGAACAGAGTTTGAGGAAAACCATACTGGAGTGTACCTGTGGGCCCCAGGAGAGACGGGTGGTTCTTTTAAATTGCTTTTGGTTGATAAGCTGTACAACTTTGTATGCTGCTCCAGAGGCCAAAGTACATCAGGCATGAGACCATGGCTGTTAGTTCCTGCTGATTCTTTTATTTATTTTAAAAATTATTTATTATTTATTTAATCATTAATTAATTTGGTAATTATTTAATTATTAATTAATTTGTCAATTGTTTAACTATTAACATTATATTTATATTTATTTTTATCCTTTTATTTTTATTATTTATTTGTTTTATTGACATATAGTTGATTTACAATGTCGTGTTAATTTCTATGTACAGCAAGGTGATTCAGTTATATATATATATATATATCCTGTTTCATATTCTTTTCCTATTTGATTTATCACAGCATATTGAATATAATTCCCTATGCTAAACAGTGGGACCTTGTGGTTGGTTTACTCATTCTACGTATAATAGTTCACATCTGCTAGTTTTAACCTTCCAATCCATCCCTCCCCCACCCTCCATCCCTTGGCAGCCGCAGGTATATTCTCAGTGTCTGTTGTGAGTCTGTTTCTTTTGTGTAGTTAGGTTCATTTGTGTTGTGTTTTAGATTCCACATATAAGTGATATGTATGATATTTATCTTTGTCTGGTTTACTTCATTTAGCGTGATAATCTCTAGGTCCATCCATGTTCCTGCAAATGGCATTGTTCCGCTCTTTTTTATGACTGAGTAATATTCCATTGTATATGTGTAGCACATCTTCTTTATTCATTCATAGAATCCTTTTAAAAGTTAGCTTTTATTTTAGGTATTTGGGAACAAGATGATCATTCCTTCCCTGGATGGAGACCTCTTCCAGTGGGACCGGGACCGTGAGAGCATGGAAACAGTTCCGTTTACAGTTGAATCACTTCTCGAATCGTCTTATAAGTTTGGAGATGATGTTGTCTTGGTTGGAGGAAAGTCTCTCACTACATATGGACTCAGTGCATATAGTGGAAAGGTGAGTAAAAATGTTTAGTTTGTTTGGGGAGCTGCTGCTGCTGCTCAGTCACTTCAGTCGTGTCCGACTCTGTGCGACCCCATAGACGGCAGCCCACCAGGCTCCCCTGTCCATGGGATTCTCCAGGCAAGAACACAGTCAGACTAAACAAGAATAGAAGAAATAATTTCTTAAACTGTACTATTACTGGTTGAGGTCTGTTATAATTTTTCCCCAAGGATATCATTTCTTTTGATAAAAGAACTGTGAAGTAGAAAGGGGGAAGTACTATTAAGAAAAACTGAATTTATCCAAAACAACAGAATAAACAACAGAGTCAAACAGCAGAGCCAGGAACAGCAGAAGGAAGAGAAGGAATAACTGGTCTGCTGTGTGTCAGATGCATTTTTCATGCATCATTTTGAAATTATCACAATATTTCTAATGGTTACATTTAAAATTTTTTATTTGGATAGATGAGGAATGCTCCAAGGATTAATAATAATCCTGATGATAAGAATAAGCGCTACTACTTATTTATTTCTCTAGTTTGAGCCTGTCATGAGAGAATCTAAGAGGCAAGTTCGTGCTCATTTTAAGATGAGAAAATTGAGGCTTTCAAAGGTTCAGAAACTTCCAAGGTCAGATTTGATTTAAATCTGTCTGATGAAAAAGTCATGCTGTTAATGACCTATGCTTTCTCCATTCTTAGCTCTTAGGAAATAATCTGACTGTTAAGATTGGGTCTTATAAATCCATTGTTGGGAATAACTAAAAATACGCTTTTTTAGAAAGGTAAAAATCTCTTTCTAACCCCTGAACACATTGATACTTGAATATTTGTATATAGACTTGAAAACAAGGAAGAATAGAGAAAAGGTCTTTGATCCTTGAGTTTTTCAAGTTTGATGATCCCTTGTCTGAGTGTTCGGCCCATAGGCCCTTCTTGTTCTCGCAAGCTTTTTTTTGCCTTCTCCAGCCACCTGCATCTGTATTGTACTGAGGAGGCCTTATGGTCCTCTCTCTCCTTCAGTGTTCTCATTTGTGAAGCAGTGGGACTGAACCTGGGCAGCTAGTTTTGTGGTTTGATGTGCTGCTCCAAAATTCTGGTATCCTAGCAGGTACGCTTCTTTCTGTGAGGATTTTGGTCACACCATTCAAAGAATTTCCCCTTTCCTTTGAATGAGGATTTGAAAGAGGTACTTGAAAATGCTAACAGCTGTTAGAGAAGGTTTGAATTTTTTAGAACTAAATGCATCTGCTATATGGAATCTCCGAGGTGGTTTTTCTTTTTTTTTTTTTTTTTTAGCTCACCTTGGATTTTATTCATGGTATTATTACTAAGAGATCACAACTAGCTCTCCATTTCTTCATGGAAATAAATGCTCACAGTAAGACTGAAATTGTCTAAATTCTGAAACTCGTTCCCTGAAGTAAATATTCACTGGCACTTCTATGGTTCTGAATGTTTCATTTTAGGAACTGGTGGTAATCTAGCTATTGCTGCTTTTTTTTTTTTTCCAGTTTTTAAAAATTTATTAAAAAAATTTTATTGGAGTATAGTTGATTTACAGTGTTATGTTAGTTTCAGGTATACAGCAAAGTGAATCAGTTGTACATATATCCACTCTTTTTTAAGATTCTTTTCCCATATAGGCCACTGTCATCGTTGTTTAGTCGCTAAGTGGTGTCCAACTCTTTGCGACCCCTTGGACTGTAGCTTTCATGGGATTTTCCAGGCAAGAATACTAGAGTGGGTTGCCATTTCCTTCTCCATTGAACCCATGTCTCCTGCTTTGGCAGGCGGATTCTGTACTGCTGAGCCACCAGGGAAGCCCATATAGGCCATTACAGAGTATTGAGTAGAGGCCCCTGTGCTAAACAGTACAGCTGTTGCTTCTTAATCCTTGGGTACTTTTTATACATTTCCTCAATTTCCTTTCACTTTTTATAAATTATCGAGAGTCTTTTACTGTCTCTGATCTCCTGGAATGTATTCTCTTTACTAATTTTACACCTGTCTTTTCAGGTGAGGTACATCTGTTCAGCTCTGGGTTGTCGCCAGTGGGATAATGATGAAATGGAACAAGAAGAAGACATCTTGCTTCTGCAGCGCACCCAGAAAACTGTGAGAGCCGTTGGACCTCGCAGTGGCAATGAGAAGTGTGTATTTAGATGATGTTGCTGTTGATGTTTAGAAGTACAGTAAGACCAGAGTTCATCGGCTTTTTCTTTGTTGAGATTTTCTGAACTGTTTTTGTTTCCCCAAAAGCATACTACTTTTTAAAGAGAAATGTAGCCCCTCAATTTATCTGTTTATTTAGGCTGTGCTGGGTGTTGGCTGCAGCATACAGGCTTCTCCAGTTGTGATGTGTGGCATGTGGTATCTTAGTTCCCCCACCAAGGGTTGAACCCACGTCCCCTGCATCGGAAGGCAGATTCTTTACCACTGGATCATCAGGGAACTCCCTGTAGCCCCTAAATTTAAAACGGCTTCATGACTATTAATATTAACAAATCTTGAGCTGAACTTCTCACCATGTGCTTTTGGATATGGTAACCAGGAGGAGTCCCATACGATGACTGTATGTTAGCTTTGTTGTTGTGATTGCTTAGTCGCTCAGTTGTGTTTGACTCTTGGCGACCCCATGGATTGTAGCCCCCCAGGTGTTTCTTTCCATGGGGTTTCCTAGGCAAGAATACTGGAGTGAGTTGCCATTTCCTCCTCCAGGGGATCTTCCCCACTCAGGGATTAAAGCCAAATCTCTGCGTCTCCCGCATTGCAGGAAGATTCTTTACCAGAGTCACCAGGGAAGCCCATATATTAGCTTAGTTTTAGGTTATGATACTTTTCACAGCAACCTCACTGGTCAAAGTTCTTTGAATACAGACAGACAAAGCTGATGTGCTTTGTTTCACTTGGGCCTGTTGGACTCTGAAGTTCTCTCTGGTAGATAGTTTTGTGGTTTGTCTGACTACCACCTCAATTTTAAAATAATATTTTAATCTATTTTCTTAAAGTGTTAAAGTATAATTTATTTGGTCAAATACTTTTTTGTTTCCTTTTTCAAATAATGTAAATTTTTACATTTAAAATAATGTGATTAGGAACGTCCCTGGTGGTCCAGTGGTTGAGAATCTGCCTTCCAGTGTGGGGGGTGGGAATCTGGGATCAATCCCTGACAGGGAACTAAGATCCCACACGCTACAGGGCAAATAAGCCCACATGCCACATCTGCTGAGCCCACAAGCCAAAACTAGAGAGAAGCCCGCACACCACAGCAAAGGATCCTGCTTGCCACAACTAAGACCCAATGCAGCCAAATAAAATAAATATTTAAAAAACTAAGATAAAATTATGTGATTGGATTAGATATGCTAGTGGTCATAAATTACATGCTTGAGTTTTTTTAAACCTAATGTTTAAATTCTAAATTGCCATGCAATAAAAAGAATTTGAGAGCCCATGTTTATCTTTTTGAAAGTGAACCGGACTTTGAACCATTCTTTGAGATTTTGTCTAATTTGATGCACAATCATTGTTTCCTGAAAACGTTTCTCAAGTTCAGTGAAGAATGTATTCTCTCTTCATTCCCTGGACTGTAAGTCGAGGGCTTTGCTGGCAACCGGAGCTCCTTTATCCTGATGAGATTTTGTTTCCCTAAATGTTGAGTGCTTGTTGGGTGTTCAGCCACCATAGGAGCAGATGTGCAACTTAACAGAATTTGAATTATCAGAATGGGAAGAGTCTGCCACCTGAGATCCATATTCCTTGAGTATCTACTTTTTAACAGATGTCAGAATTCTAGGGCCATTTTATATCTAAGTGTCAAGACCATTATAGTGTCAATAGATATGTGATTTTTCTGTATGTTAATTATAGAGGAACATTACTGCTACCACTTTACAGATACGGACACTGAAACTCAGGCAAGGTTAAGGCTAACCAAAGAGAACTAAGATTGAAACTGAGGTGTTATGACCTTCAGACTTGGTATACTGGGTCACATTGCCTTTCAAGGCTCTATTTTCATAAAAATCTAAACTTGATGTATTCATCTTGCCTTTTACATTGGCTTATTGGGATATCCCAATAAGGGTTAATTTCTCTACACTTGAGTGAAATGTTTCCACACTTTAATTAAGAAGTAGGACCGACTGCAAGCTGCGTCATTTTGATGTGACTTTGATGTGTTTTGAGAAGATTGCCTTGATTTAGAAATGTGAACATTTGTTAATCTTTGAGAGAAAAATCTATCCCATAGCTGTTGTCAGATCACAGCTCTCAGAACCAGTTTCTAAAGGGCCAGGACCCAACTTATGCCCTCTTGTGGCTGAAATCAGTATAGTGTGCTCTTTTCCAGAAGATTGTGTTTAATTGTTCCTTTTCTCATCACCCAAATTTTAGTGTTTGTTTCTTCACTCTACAAGAGTTCTTTATTATTTGGTCCCTTTTTTAAAATGTAAATTTCTAAAACACGTCTTTGTAAATTTAAGGTGGAATTTCAGTGTTGGCCACTTTGAACTTCGGTATATTCCAGACATGGAAACTAGAGCCGGATTTATTGAAAGCACCTTAAAGCCCAGTGGAAACAAAGAACAGTCTAAAATTATTTCAGACGTGGAAGAGCAGGAAGCTGTCATGATGGATACAGTGATAAAGGTCTCCGTTGCAGATTGGAAAGTTATGGCGTTTAATAAGAAGGGAGGACACCTGGAGTGGGAATACCAGGTACCTAGAACCGCTGAGAATTTATGAATGCGTTTCTTTCCTTCTCAGTCTGACCAGACACGTTGGGTAAGGGGAGGTGACTGCCATTTTGCAATTTTTCAACTTGTTCTCTGTGCTCTAAGAAATTTGTGATTTTACATCGGTTAGAATGTGAAAGTTGCTCAGTTGTATTTGATTCTTGGACTATACTATACAGTGACCCCATGGACTATACAGTCCTTGGAATTCTCCAGGCCAGAATACTGGAGTGGGTAGCCTTTCCCTTCTCCAGGAGATCTTCCCAACCCAGGGATTGAATCCAGGTCTCCTGCATTGCAGGTGGATTCTTTACCAGCTGAGCCACAAGGGAAGCCCTCTGTTAGAATGTGGCTATTATGAAAAAGACAGAAGATAGCAAGTGTGGGTGAGGTGAACAGCTTATAGCAGCGTTTCTTTGACCTAGATGTTATGGGAAACAGCATGGAGGATCCTTATAATATTAAACAGAAGTGAAGAGTTGATCTTAAATGTTCTTACAATACACATACAAAGTAACTATGAAATGATGGCTATATCAGCTTGATTGTGCTAATTATTTCACAGTGTGTACATGTACCAAAATATCATACTCTATACGATAAATGGCTTCCCAGGTAGCTCAGTGGTATAGACCCGTCTGCCATGCAAAAGACACAGATTCAATCCCTGGGTCGGGAAGATCCTAGAGAAATCCTGGGTCTAGGAAGATCTTCTTCCTAGAGAAGGAAATGGCAACCCCCACCAGTATTCTTGCCTGGGAAATTCCGTGGAGAGAGAATCCTGGCAGGCTATAGCCCATGGGGTCACAAAAGAGTTGGACATGACTTAGCAACTAAACAACAATATCATAAGTACATACATTTTTATTTGTCAATTATACCTCAATAAAGCTGAACAATAACAAAAAAGCTGGAAAATGAAAAAATTTTAAATAAATCTGTGTCTTTAAATGGTATTTCAGGAGTTGGGATACATATAAATACTGCTTGAAGATATTTAAATTTTCTTTTCCTTTTGTTGTTTGTTTAGTTTTGTACTCCCATTGCATCTGCCTGGTTGGTTAAGGATGGCAAAGTCATTCCCATCAGTCTTTTTGATGATACAAGTTACGCGCCCAATGATGGAGTTTTAGAAGATGAAGAAGATATTGTAGAAGCTGCCCGGGGAGCCACAGAAAACAGTGTTTACTTGGGTGAGTGGATGTCTCTTAGCTCGAGATAGTACATGTTGAATCCAGGTTTTATTTCTACATGGTCTCTCCCTACTTCAGGTGTGCCTATAGGAGTTTTAATTTCTTAGTACATTCTCTGGCCTTAAGATTTATACTTTGATTTCTGTTCTGCAGTGTTTTCTCATTCTTTCAGTTTTGAAACTTCTAATTACCATAGTGTATTCTTTTTCTCAGAGACCTTTATTTAAAATGCTTAACAGTGTTGCCATTACATAGCATGGTTTCATGTTACTTATGTATCCTCAAAGTCTAAAACTTTTTACATTTGTATTTGTATCCCTATCAACTTGCACCCTCTTAAAGATTATATTTAGTTTTTTCTATATGAGATGGCTGGATGGCATCACTGACTCAATGGATGTGAGTCTGAGTGAACTCTGGAAGTTGGTGATGGACAGGGAGGCCTGGCATGCTGCAATTCATGGGGTCGCAAAGAGTCGGACACGACTGAGCGACTGAACTGAACTGATACATCTATACAGCTTATCCAAAAAATTAAAACAAAATTCTTGTGTGCTACTGGGCAATTGAAAGCCTTTAATATAATACATTTTGAAGACCCTAAAATCTAATTATTTGAACTAATTTTGTGGCCAAATTCTCATAAAATTCTTTTAGCGCTATCAATGTGCTACCCACCCCTCAATCTCAGTGAAATGCAAGAATTTGAAAGAGTAACATGTCACACACATGATATGACAGTATTTAATTGAATTGTTAGTATCTTGTGAATGATAGGTGTTTAGGTTTTCTTAAAGAAAAGGTGACTTCATCTAAGCTATTAGTTTCCTAAGATTACAATTATTTCTTTCAGTTTTCCTGCCAGAGGGGTTTTCCAGTTTTTACCAAAGATTATTCAGTGAGAAACATTGTAACGTGTACATAACTTTCCTGCCCTGTTTTTGTTGAATAACCTTTGGGTCAAATTTGAGTGCTTCAGGCATGAGTCTTTGAAAAGAGCTGTGTAGCACATGAATAAATAACTGAAATTCGTCTAATTTTATTAAATCAAAATGAACCTTTTTGGAAAAAAAATCATTGGCACTTGATTCTAAATGTAATTGACAGGGTTCTGGTTGATTTAGGAATGTACAGAGGCCAGCTGTATCTGCAATCATCAGTCAGAATTTCAGAAAAGTTTCCTACGAGTCCCAAGGCCTTGGAATCTGTCAATAGTGAAAATGCTATTATTCCTTTGCCAACCATCAAATGGAAACCTCTAATTCGTAAGTGAACTGTGAACTTTTATAAATGTTATTAAGATGTTCAGAGGCCTGATCATGACTGTCTTTGCCCTAGTTTTGAGTATCACGAGGATCACAACTATTATATACTCTGTACTTTCTAATGGCCCTCCTAATGGCTCAGCAGGTAAAGAACCTGCCTGCCAATGCAGACAGGTTCACTCACTGAGTCAGGAAAATCCCCTGGAGGAGGAAATCGCTACCCACTCCAGTATTCTTGCCTGGAGAACCCCATGGATAGAGGAGCCTGGTGGGCTATAGTCCTTGGGATCGCAAAGAGTAAGACACTACTGAGCACACATGCTTGTACTTTCTAATAAATGGGGAAGGTATTTCAGAAGTTAATGAATTTTAATTATCATTTACAACATGATTTCATCGAAGCAACAGCTGCTTCTGTAGAAATCAGTGTTAATAAAATGTTTTTCTAGACAGGTTAGAAAAATTTTTAATCATTCTCTGACCATGCCTTGGTATCATTTAGTTTATATTTATGTTAAGAATATTTGTGAAACATTATCTGGCTATCACATCATATTCTTTGAGACACTCAAATGAATTGAATTCAAATATTAAGCCATCTATTTTCTTCGGCTGTCTTTCTGTACCTTGTATATGTTTTTTTATCACATACACCACATCAGATTTTAATGACTTGTATAAATGATTCATCTTCTCTACAAGACTGCTTTTCAAGGGAAAAAATCTTGGGCCATTGTTTGACTAACATGTTTAAACTGAACTGTGGTTGAATATCTGTGTTTTGAATGAATGAGGCATGCACATTTTCATTAAAATCATAACAGTGAAGATTTCACCGTTTTCTTTTAGATTCTCCTTCTAGAACTCCTGTCTTGGTGGGCTCTGATGAATTTGACAAATGTCTTAGTAATGATAAGTTTTCTCACGAAGAGTACAGTAATGGTGCGCTTTCAATCTTGCAGTATCCTTATGGTAAGTGTGATTACCTTTGAACTGAAAATGGTGTCTGACTCTTCTATTTATTTTAGTTTATTAATTTGAAATTAATAGAATTCAAATGCAGGGTAATCAGTTGGAGGGTAAAAAATAAAATATCTTGGGAAGCAAAAGTTGTATATGGTGGCCAAGGTTCCAGAGACTGTTTGCAGGGGTTTTGTCACATGCTAGATTGGACACACCTAACTTACCTATGTCTCTATTCCTTCATCTGTAAAACAAAGATATGATAATCCTATATATCTACTTATCGAATTGTTCTAAGGTCTAAATGAAATAATGTAGTCTTTTTTTGTTTTGACACGTACACACTGCTATATTTATTTATTTTAAAAAATGTATTTGTTTTTGGCTGCCCTGGGTCTTCATTGCTGCATGTGGGCTTTCTCTAGTTATGCAGAGCAGGGGCTTCCCACCATGAGTACGCAAGGGCTTCTCATTGTGTTGGCTTCTCTTGTTGCAGGGCACAGGCTCTAGGGCACGAGGGCTTCAACAGTTCTGGTGCCCGGGCTCATTAGTTGTGGCTTGTGGGACCTAAAGCATACAGGCTTCAGTAATTGTGGCTCAATGGTTGTGACTGAACAGGCTCTGGAACACAGTTGTGGCACATGGGCTTAGATACCCCTCAGCATGTGGAATCTTCCCAGACCAGGGATTAAACCCATGTCCCCTGAACTTGCCAGATGGATTCTTATCCAGTGCTCCACCAGGGAAATCCAATAATGCTTAGTCTTAATTAGCACCAAGTCTGGCAAATAGTAAATGTTCAGTAAGCATTAGTTCTTGTTATTACCTCTTATTTAATGATCAGCTTATATAATGTAGTCTATGTAATATCCATCTGTATAGTGAAAATAGATGTTTCCCATAAGAGCTATGTGAAAATGCTATACAATGGGATTATTTTAATTTTGTTTTAAGACAAGGAAAATTAGCATGGAAGTCAAAAATAGGTGAAATTTGGCATGCAACACATTCCTGTTTATTTAGGAAAGTGAAAGTAAAGTCGCTCAGTTGTGTCCAACTCTTTGCAACCCCATGGACTGTAGCCTACCAGGTTCCTCTGTCCATGGGATTTTTCAGGGAAGAATACTGGAGTGGGTTGCCATTTCCTTCTCCAGGAGATCTTCCTGACCCAGGGACTGAACCCAGGTCTCCCGCATTGTAGGCAGACGCTTTACCATCTGAGCCACCGGGAAAGCTGGGTATATTCAGATATGAAAGTTGAACATCTTTTGAACAGTTGAACATTAAAAAAAAAAATCCTCAAATCTGTATTAGGCAAAAACATAGGCTCCTCATCAGTTAGTTACCCTAGATGGTAGAACTGGGAGGTTATTGTAGAATTTAAATTGATTTCGTTAAAAAAAAAAAAAAACAGAACAAGGTGCTAAAGTCTGTTATTGATCAACATAGAACGCAAAAGAGAATTGTGTAATCTGCCCATACTGTGTAAAACAGAAGTTAAAAAGAAAGCTGCTTTCTAGGACAGACTCATTTTGACAGCCTGAAATGAACCAGAGAGCACAGTGGAAATGTTTTCCTTTCCTTGTGAAGAACGAGTCATGCTAAAATTTGGTATTTTGGTATTTTTTTGGGGCTAAATGAAAGGAAAGTTTAAAATTCTTGAAGGAAGTTTGAATACTAATTTTATTTTCCACTTAAAGGATTGAATTATTAATGAGAAAATGAATAAGAGTTTTTTTTTAGTCTTATTATTATTCAGTAGAAAGAAAATGTATGGTGTTATGGAATAAAGAAAAATATATCTGTGTAGAAGGAAGAAAAAGCACGGTAAATGAGGCTGTGGAAATTTGCTAAAGAGATGATATTTTAAAAAAAGGAATTGAAAGTGTTATAAGTCATAGGAAATTAGATAATTATTAGCAATTAATGGTGGAACTATATTGGTTTATCTTTTTAAAGAAACCCACTTCTAATGTTTATTTTTTTGAAGATAATGGTTATTATCTGCCATACTATAAGAGGGAAAGAAACAAACGGAGCACGCAGATCACGGTCAGATTTCTTGACAACCCGAATTACAAGAACATCCGCAAGAAGGACCCTGTTCTTCTCTTACACTGGTGGAAAGAAATAGTTGGAACCATCGTGTTTTGTATTGTAGCAACAACTTTCATTGTACGCAGACTCTTCCATCCTCATCCTCACAGAGTAAGACATTTTTTGGAATCTCATTTATTTCAGAGTGTTGGGACTCTAGAAAACTTTATGTGTGTGTGTGCGTGCGCACGTGCCCATGTGCTGGGCAAAGGGTACATTTCCTTAAATTTCACCCTGAAATCACTGTTGCCTATATTTTTGTTTCCATGTGCTTGTCACTCCTCCTTCACTCTTCAACCCTAGCTCCACCCTGATCATTTCCCTTCCCTTTGACAAAGAAAATGCTGTTGTTTTGTGTTCTTCTAATACATTTTTTCAGTATTATTTGTTCTTCCATGTTATTTTACAGCCTAATATTGTTAGCTAACTTCAGTTCAGCTTTTGTACTGAGAGTGATTTCTTTTCCCCCACCTCTTCAGCAAAGGAAGGAATCTGAAACTCAGTGTCAAACTGAAAATAAATATGATGCTGTCAGTGGAGAAGCTAATGACAGTAGCTGGAATGACATAAAAAATTCTGGATACGTGTCACGGTAAGAGTCTTATGCTAAAGTGTGTGTGTGCTGTAGCTTTTGCTGGTAACTGTTCCAATCCAGAAAGGAATAGCCCTAGATAGAGAGGACAAATGGATTGCCAGAATGGAGAGGAGTGGGACTGGTGAGCGAAATAGATGAAGACTAGAGTAGTTGTTCATTTGACATGTGCTCTAAACCTCCAGTTATATGGTAAGTCACAGGGATATAATAGACAGTGTAAGGAATATGGTTAATGATACTGCAGTAACTGTCTATGGAAGCAGATGGTTACTAGACTTACCATGGTGATCATTTTATATTGTATACAAATGCCAAATCGTTATATAGTGCGGCTGAAACTTACATATTATATGCCAACTATATTTCAATTAAAAAAGAAGAAACCACCTCTAAACTAAGATCTTGTTTAACTTTTTTTTTTTTTAATGTATGTGTACTAAGTCGCTTCAGTCATGTCCAACTCTTTTTGACCTTGTGGACTGTGGCCCATCAGGCTTCTCTGTCCTTGGGATTCTCCAGGCAAGAATACTGGAGTGGGTTGCCATGCCCTCCTCCAGGGGATTTTCCAGACCCAGGGATCAAACCCTATTCTCTTATGTCTCCTTCATTGGCAGGCGAGTTCTTTACCACTAGCGCCACCTGGGAAGCCCTGAAACAGACTTATCCTTCAAATGACTTAAACTCATTCAAAGTGGCATAAAAGATAGATAGATGCATAGTGTTACAAAAGTTTAGAATTACAGCCACCATGTATGTCAATTACATCTCAGTAAAATTGAAATTAAAAAAAGAATTATGGCCATCAAATTGAGTTGTTATTCAGATAACTTAGTTATTGAGGGTTTACCATGTATTGGGCTTGACATTAATAATTGATAATTATTACATTACTAAAATATGATATAAATAATAATGTTAATTATTATATTATTAGAGTATGATGTAGATCTCCTGTGTTACTTAATCCTCATTTATCTTATCCTTGTTCTGTCTAAAATAAAAAGCAGAAAAATGGGAGAAATACACCAATAGAATAGATCATTGTTAAAAGCATAAAAAAGAGATTGGTTACTTAAAAAGCAGCCAATTCAAATAATTTGAAAGTAAAATATAAGTAGAGAATCTGTTAGCAGATCTGTCAGGTGTACAGATTTTAATGCTTTGTGGGACTAGAAATGATGCTGTGGTTTGGTTTTCTTATTCCATGGATTATTGCTACATTTCCCCTTGGTTTTGATATTGTGCCTAGCACTTCCGTAATGTGGGGACAAGGGGAAGTTCTGTATGAAACTTATTGCTTAATATCCAGGATAATAACAGCTTTATGACAGAAAAGACTGATAATTACAACTAAAATGTGTGTTATTTTGATCATCTGTGAATTTATCTAAGCTGCATTCATACTGTATCCTCAAAAATTGAGAATTGACTGTAATCAGTATGTTCTAGCAAAACGTACTGGGTGACCAGCAAGTGGTAAAGGCTTTAATACCCTTGCTAATAGAGATGCTGACTTACATGTCAGTGGCCAACACCACCAGCAGGCAGGGAGGGAGAGGAGACGGGCCCACCAGCTCCATGGGCAATTCACTACCCAAGCCATTCATTGTTCATTCAACATCTATGCTGAGGAACTATGTACAGGACAGTAACTCAGGCTTTGGGGGAAATATCAATAAAAAGACTGGGCTTATCACCTGGAGGAGCTTAAAATCTGTGGAGGAAGGTGATACTAGATAAAACATATAAGAAAAAAACCCACGAGCTAAGTGACTAATCCTGACCCTGATGATTCAAGGTGTCATACATGAGGTCACATTTTAATTAAAGCATAAATCATGAGTAAGTGACAGGTGGAGATGGAGGCTGAGTGGGGTATGATGAATAAGCATATATTTGTAAGGCTGTTCTGAAGAGAATTGGAATAATGTACTCTAAAATTGAATCAGACTTAATTTTCCTTTCATTTTATTCAGTATGAAGAGAATGCTGTTGTTTTTAAAATACCGGAGCTCTGTGTAATACCTGGTGTTTATTGAGTGCCTACTATGTTCTAAGCATCATTAAGAGCATGAACTCTGGATTTAGTCATGAATTTAAGTCCTAAGTTGGGACCTGAGTCAAGGTGATACTTAGGTTTATAGAGTCTGTAATCATGTATAGGATATGATTTTATATATAATGGATATATCTCTTTTTCAAAAGATATATCTATTTTCATGTTAGTGTTTTCTTTAATGTAGGAAGATAATTCAGTTGGCCCTCCAGGAGGAGGATGTGAACTTCATGGGCTTTTGCAGTTGGGGAGATGGATTTGTACTGAATTACCTTGAGTATGTATTTTTAGGCATACAGATTATGACTCTTCATTCTCTGGACAGTAATTGGCCCATGGAGGGTTGGGATGTATTGTCTCTATTCCTAACACCATGCTCTAACCAGCTGAGCCAACTGCTAAATTAATATGAGTGTGCAAGTCATAAAGTAATAAACTTAGCCTTATAAGGGACACCAAAGGTAATCTAGTTCAACACTCCCTTCCGTGGCTGGAAGAATATCTTCCACAGCACACATGCATGCATTCATTTATTTATTAATTCATGCATTATTCGATAGATATTTGTTGGACCTTCTATTTGCCAAGTAAAACCAGACTATGGAAATACAGAGAGAAAAAAGAATGCTTTCCTGCAGTCAAGTCTGTTAGTCACTCAGTCCTGTCCAACTCTTTGCGACCCCATGGACTGTAGCCTGCTAGGCTCCTCTGTCCATGGGATTCTCCAGGCAAGAATACTGAAGTGGGTTGCCATTGCCTTCTCCAGGGGACCTTCCTGACCCAGGGATTGAATTAGGTCTCCTGCATCGCAGGCAGTTTCTTTACTGTTTGAGCCACCAGGTAGTCAAGTCCCCTACAGTTCAGTGGCAGCGGAGAGAGAAAGCTGCATGTAAATAACTGCAAAATAGTAAGACTTAATTTAAATATTCCATGTACTGTGTGCAAAGTGCTATAAGATCATTAAGACAGGGGTCTAGGAAGGCCTTACAGAGGTGGTGAGATAAACAGAATGAATGAAGAATAGAATTTTATTAAGTCCAAATAAGTTCCCATTGGAGCCAATAGTGGAAGCAAAAGCCCTCAAGTTTGAGAAAACCTGGTGCAAGCTGACTGGAATATACAGAGCAGAGAAGCAAGGCCAGACAGTAATGGGGAAATAGGCTACAAAGTGGAGGTCTGCCTGTAAGTGCCAGATGGTGAGTTAGCTTCTGTCCAAATACCTTTGGTGATGAGCACACTGACTCCTGAGGCATCTCAGCAAATTTCAGATAGCTTTGGTTCCTAGAGAGATTTCTGGATAAAAATGTACTTAAGGGACTTTCTTGGCAGTCCATGGTTAAGACTGCATGCTTCCACTGCAGGGGGCACGGATTTGATCCCTGGTCGCGGAACTAAGATCCCACATGCTGCATGGTGCAGCCAAAAAAAAAAAGTTACTTAAATATAATAGGACTGATTAAATCTTTTCCATAAAATATACAGGCACTGACATAAGAGTAAAATACATTTTCTACTTGAATACAGAATGCCACAGGAGATAAAAGGTTACAGAATTAAGGATTAATTATTTTGATGGATGATGGAAAGTATTGGATAGGACAGAAGAGTTTTAAAATTGCTGTGAAAAGACAGCCTTCAGAATGGGAGAAAATAATAGCAAATGAAGCAACTGACAAAGAATTAATCTCAAAGATATACAAGCAGCTCCTGAATCTCAATTCCAGAAAAATAAACAACCCAGTCAAAAAATGGGCCAAAGAATTAAACAGACATTTCTCCAAAGAAGACATACAGATGGCTAACACACACATGAAAAGATGCTCAACATCACTCATTATCAGAGAAATGCAAATCAAAGCCACAGTGTTGTGCCATCTCACGCCAGTCAGAATGGCTGCTATCAAAAAGTCTACAAACAATAAATGCTGCAGAGGGTGTGGAGAAAAGGGAACCCTCTTACACTGTTGGTGGGAATGCAAACTAGTATAGCCACTATGGAGAACAGTGTGGAGATTCCTTAAAAAACTGGAAATAGAACTGCCATATGACCCAGCAATCCCACTGCTGGGCATACACACCGAGGAAACCAGAATTGAAAGAGATACATGTACCCCAGTGTTCATCACAGCACTGTTTATAATAGCCAGGACATGGAAGCAACCTAGATGTCCATTGGCAGACAAATGGATAAGAAAGCTGTGGTACATATACACAATGGAATATTACTCAGCCATTAAAAAGAATACATTTGAATCAGTTCTAATGAGGTGGATGAAACTGGAGCCTATTATACAGAGTGAAGTAAGCCAGAAAGAAAAACATCAATACAGTATACTAACGCATATATATGGAATTTAGAAAGATGGTAACAATGACCCTATATGAAAGACAGCAAAAAAGACACAGATGTATAGAGCAGTCTTTTGGACTCTGTGGGAGAGAGCGAGGGTGGGATGATTTGAGAGAGTAGCATTGAAATATGTATATAATTATATGTGAAACAGATTTGAGTCCAGGTTCGATGCATGAGACAGGGTGCTCAGGGCTGGTGCACTGGGATGACCCTGAGGGATGGGATGGGGAGAAAGGTGGGAGGGGAGTTGGGGAACACATGTATACCCATGGCTTATTCATGGTAATGTATGGCAAAAACCACTACAATATTCTAAAGTAATTAGCCTCAAATTAAATAAATTAAGAAAAAAATTGCTGTAAGAATAAATGATTAATAAGTGATTCCCCATGAAGCAGAAGCTTTTTAACTTTTTATAAATTTCCCAAGGAAAAAATTAAAATGTGTTTGCTTCATTTATACAAATAGAAAAGCAAAGAAAGCTAAATAAGAATTTATTTACAGTCTATTAAGATAATTTCTAGATTTAGTTTATATAAAGCAAAATTTAAAACTATTGCAAACTTTTAGAAATTTACTTTTTTTTTTTTAGGTATCTAACAGACTTTGAACCAATTCAGTGCATGGGCCGTGGGGGGTTTGGAGTTGTCTTTGAAGCTAGAAACAAGGTTGATGACTGCAATTATGCTATCAAGAGAATCCGTCTCCCCAACAGGTAATGGATGATACTTTTAGTAAACTTGGAGTTGGAACTGTATTATCTAATCTCATAGGCAATATGTCCTTCTTACTGTACCCCATAGAGACTATAGAAAACATAGTTTCTGAATCTTATGTCCTAAGTGCCACCAGGTAATCAGCTGACCGCTTTGTATCCTTTTAACAAATATGCCCTGTTTTTGATTCTTAACAACTCAGGGCATTCCCACAGTGAATTTTGGTAACTACAAACTTCTAGTACATATCACCATTGAAAAATAATCTATATTTATTGTGGAAAATAAGAAATAGTATTAAAATAAAGACCAATCCATGTCTGCTCTACCTAGTAATAAAGACTTTTAACATTTTAGGGTATTTTCTTTTGATTTTTTTTACTGGTCATAAATTTACCTCATTGGTAGCACAGTTATCAATATAATACAGTGTATCTATTGCTTCCTTTGTTGTGTGCTCAGTATTTTCCTTGAAATTAAGGGTTTGTTATTGAAATGCTAAAATATTTTGAAGATGTTTTATGCCTGGATAATAGTCCAACGAATACTTGTACCATATCTTATTTAACTGTTTGCTGTTATTAAATACTTAGGTTTCCAATTTGTTGAAATTAAAAATAACTTTGCAGTGTTCGTCTTTTATAGAAAATTTTGATCACATCTATTTCCTTAGGATAGATTCCTGAAAATAGAATTTTGGGCTCAAAACGTGTGCTGCTTAAAATGATTGGCTTTCAGATACCTTTCTTGCCATCTATTGTGGAAGCCTCCTGTGGGTTCTTTTCTTTAAATAATGAATTTATTTACTTTTGGCTGTGCTGGGTCTTTGTTGCTGCACGAGGGCGTTCTCTAGATGTGACGAGCAGGGGACTTCTGTTCCTGCGCAGCACGGGCTCTAGGGCACATGGGTTCAATAGTTGTGGCGCACAGGCTCAGTTGCTCCAGCCGGGCATCTGGGATCTTCCTGGACCAGGGGCCAAACCTGTGTCCCCTGCACTGGCAGGTGGATTCTTAACCAGGGACCGCCAGGGACATCCTCTCCTTTGGATTCTTGATTAAACGTTCACTAATTGCTGGACTGTCATTCTAATGAATAGTTAAACGTGCTGTCCAACAGATAGAGACACAGGAATGAGACGGTCTGAGTGAGACAGGCTGGAACCTGGGACCCTTTGCTGCGATGCTTGCACCTGGACACACTTCTCCTCAAGCAACAAAATACAAAGAAACTATTAATACATAGGACTAATAAATAGTGCATGCATGTGCAGTTGTGGCGAATTGTGGACAAAAGATACAAAGAGATCAAAAAACCCAACTGCCTCTTTTGAAGATCCTGGAGCAAGAGCAGGGTACTGCGCATGCCCTCTGCACACAACACCACCTAAGGGGTGGGCAGACCACCTAAGCCACCCCTCTGGCACAACCCCTGGACACATGCCTACACTCACCCCATGTAAGGAACCAACTTGCTCCTCCTCGGGCAGTGAGTGAGCAAGGGAACCTGTTGTTTATTCTCGCTGCCCCTGCTATAGCAGGGGCCCCCGTAAAGCCTTGCCTGAATTTCTTATCTGGCTTCTGATCAATTTCTATTGATTAAGGAAGCCAAGAACCGTGGTTGGTAACATGAGTGCTTTGATATATAATTTTCTTTTCTTTGGTATATAATTTTTGCGTAGTTTAAATATTCCTATATATTAGGCTCTGGATAGGATGTAAAATTAAGAAAGGCTTCTGCCCTCCAGACCCTGTAACTATTTGAGGCCCTTGTATGTGTACTCAAATAACTGCAAAGCGAGTGAGATTATCACCCATGGCTTAGCTTAGTAAATAGGTTCTCATGAGGAAAGCACAGATATAGCCAAAAAGCAGTCAAAGAAAGCAAGCCTTATGATGGTGGTGATGTCTGTACCATGTTCAAGGGGAGCCTGTCCCTTGGTGGACACACGTAGGGGAAGGACAGCCAGATGCACTGAATGGGCTGAGCGTAGTCTCTGGGCACACACTCGCAGAGGTGTAAATATTAGTAAGGATTCTGGCAGGAGTGAAGCAAGGGTAAAAATGGAGGGGTAGGACTTCCCTGGTGAACGAGTGGTTAAGACTCCATGCTTCCACTGCTCAGGGCATGGGTTTGATCCCTGGTCAGAGAACTAAGGTCCTGTAAGCTTTGCAGCATGGCCAAAAAAAATGGAGGAGAGTACGGAAGAAAGATGGGAAAAGTGGCTTCCAGCACCTGAAATGCCAGGCAAGGAGTTTAGATTTTATTCCATAGACAGTCAACTTTGTGCCTTTGAGCAGAAGAAGGACATGATCAAAGTGGAGGTGGTATGTAGTAAGAGACAAGCATGTAAGCATGTTCAGTAGATTTTTTTTTTTTAGAAGTTCAATCCTAAGATGCAGAGCATTAGTGCAGCAGAAGTAGAGACAGATGAGGAAGGAATTGTTCAGTCGCTCACTCGCATCCAACTCTGTGGCACCCCATAAACTGCAGCACAACAGGCTTCCCTATCCTTCACTGTCTCCCAAAGTTTGCTCAAACTCATGTCCATTGAGTCAGTGATGCCATCTAACCATCTCATCCTCTGTCGCCCCCTTCTCCTCCTGCCTTCAGTCTTTTCCAGCATCAGGGTCTTTTCCAATGAGTAGGCTCTTCAAATCAGGTGGCCAAAGGATTGGGGCTTCAGCATCAGTCCTTCCAGTGAATATTCAGGGTTGATTTCTTTTCGAATTGACTAGTTTGATCTCCTTGCAGTTCAAGGGACCCTCAAGAGTCTTCTCCAGCACCACAGTTCAAAAGCATCAATTCTTCCACACTAAGTCTTTTTATGATCCAACTCTCACATCTGTATATGACTACTGGTAAAGCTATAGCTTTGACTATATGGACCTTTGTCAGCAAAATGATGTCTCTGCTTTTTAAATGCTTTCTAGGTTTGTCATAGCTTTTCTTCTAAGGAGCAAGCATCTTTTAATTTCATGAGTCGATTCACCACCACAGTGATTTTGGAGCCCAAGAAAATAAAGTCTGTCACTGTTTCCATTGTTCCCCCATCTGTTCTCCAAGTGAGGAAGAAATGAGTGTCAGGAATTAAAAGGAGGAGCTGATAGGATTTGGTCACTGAATGTGAAGAATTCAGAAATCTATTGGAATTTTCAGGGCAGGACCATTAACAGTAATAAAGCCCAGTGAGAAAAGTGGGAGTAGCTGACTCTTAGGGAGGGAAGAGGATATAACATATTCATTAATATTATGTTGTTTCAGGTGATGGTGGAATCCCTTGAATGTGAGCTTAGATCCATCAGAAAAGGTGTCAGAGCAGATCAACTCCAGATGCTTTTCTGGCTAAACATTACTGCCGTGATATTCAGTGAAAGTGAAAGTGTTAGTCACGCAGTCATGTCCTACTCTTTGCGACCCCATGGACTGTAGCCTGCCAGGCTCCACTGTCCATGGAATTCTCCAGGCAAGAATACTGGAGTGGGTTGCCATTCCCTTCTCCAGGGGATCTTCCTCACCCAGGAATCAAAGCTGGATCTCCTTTGTTGCAGGCAGATTCCTTACCGTATGAGCCACCAGAGAAGCCTGAGGCTTTAAACAAAGAAGGACACACATACAAGCCTTTTGGATTCTTGCGTATACCTTGTCAGGGTGCTTCTTCTCTGTCTTCCAGAGCTGCCAGGCTGAGCCCTCTTTTCTGAATACTTCACTTCCACCTCTTCATCTCCCTATTAAGGAATGAGCATTAAGCAATTACCTTTAAGGGTCTGTAGTCATTCATTTTTCGTCAGTTAAGAACTCTTTATTTGAGTGGATGGGTACACTTGTAGCACTTATTTCTAGAAGAGAAAATAAATACTATACATTTTTTTTTAATACAACACTTTGTTGGTTTTTAGAATTATGCTACTAGGCTGATTTTTCTGTTTCTGATTTTTAGAGTCAAGCAAGAATTCTTTTCTTAGTATTTTGCACTGTTGGATATAACTGCTTCTTCAGAGCAACCTTCAGGGTCTTCTTTGTTTCTCTGTTTCAGGGAACTGGCTCGGGAGAAGGTAATGCGAGAAGTGAAAGCCTTAGCCAAGCTTGAACACCCAGGAATTGTGAGATATTTCAATGCTTGGTTGGAAGCGCCACCAGAAAAGTGGCAAGAAAAAATGGATGAAATTTGGCTGAAAGATGACAGGTAACTTGGTTTGACATAGACTTAAAAATGAGTGTTTCTTTCAGGTTAATCTTTGATTTACATGAATAAAATATCCTTTCTATTACTATAACTTTAGAGGTTGGTTTTTTTTTTCAACAAAAGAATAGCACATTACTGATTCTGTTATCATGTTTTAGAATCTTCTTTAGTTACTTAAGTTGGTTTAGTTTTTAGAACATGAACTTTTTTTTCCCTTTGTTTGTCCAGAACATGAATTTCTAAACTCATTGGTAGATAGGGCTCTATGATTTATAATTCACTGAGGGATTTACAGTAGCCTTTCTCAATGAGAGACACTGTCTGACTTTTGTCTCCATTTTTTATTTTCAATTTTCATTTAGTTTCTTAGGACTGATGGTTAGCAATTTTACAACTCCTTTCTGAAGTAGTTTTAAACTACTTGCATTTAAAAATATATGAACTCAGGCAACCTGTAGATAATTCCTATGTTAAATATGCTATTCCCTAGGAGAGAAGGTCCTTTTAAAAACTACTAAATAAAAAGAAAAAGGAAACAGGTTACTTACCAAAGGGCTGGAGTAAAAATAGACTACTTACTCAATAGCATGAGTACATGCGTGTGTGCGAACACGTGCGTACTCAGTTGTGTCCGACTCTGTGACCCAGTGGACTGTAGCCCACCAGGTTCCTACGTCCGTGGAATTTTCCAGGGAAGAATACTGGAGTGGAATTTCCTCCTCCAAGGGATATTCCCCACCCAGGGATCAAACCTATATCTCCTGTGTCTCCTGCATTGGCAGGTGGATTCTTTACCACTGAGCCACCTAGGAAGCCTACTTACTAAGTAGACCACTTAGCTACTAAATAAACTACATTGTATTCAGCTGGAATAAAATTTCTGCCTAAAAGTACCTAACACAGCCCTAGGTCCACATGAGGTACCTAGTTAGCTGCAGTGACCATTGTCTATAGCCCAACCACAGAAGGACCAGGAGAAGTGGCTCTGTATGTCAAGCCCTGATTTGGATGGGGGCTTCCAAATCACAGGTACTGAGGGTTCCTGGCCTTGATCTTCCTTTGTGCCTTGTGTTTTACATAGAACCTGGCTGCTCTGGGCATGACAGTCCCAGATAACAGTTTCTGGTATGAAATCAAGCTTTCCAATTAAGGAATGGCCCGACTGATCTTTGTCTCCTGTGGCATGTTTTCATTGAATTTCTGTGTCCTCCTTTGGTAACTGGCTTTATTATAATTGAAGCTTTGGAAGCAAAGGGTGTAGTTACAACATTGTAAGTCAGCTATACCTCAATAAAAATAAATCAATAGAGGGTAGGAGGGAGGCTCAAGAAGGAGGGCATATATGTATACTTATAGCTGATTCATGTTGTACAGCATGCATGCTAAGTCGCTTCAGTGTGTCAGACTCTGCAACCCTATGAACCGTGGCCCGCCAGGCTCCTCCCTCCATGGTATTCTCCAGGCAAGAGTACCGGAATGGGCTGCCATGCCCTCCTCCAGGGGATCTTCCCGACCCAGGGATCAACCCCACGTCTCTTAAATCTCCTGCATTACCACTAGTGCCACTTGGGAAGAACATAACATTGTAAAACAATTGTACTTCAGTAAAAAAATAAATTTAAAAAAAGATACTCTAAAAAAATTTAATAAACAAGCAGACAGAGGATGTAGTTCATGCAATTTAATCTGCACATGTTCACTCTTGTGCCTTTTACTTCTCCCATTCTTAGCACAGACTGGCCGCTCAGCTCTCCTAGTCCCGTGGACGCGCCTTCTGTTAAAATACGCAGAATGGATCCTTTCTCTACAAAGGAATGTATTGAAATCATAGCTCCTTCGCCACACAGCAGCAGGTCTTTTTCAGTTGGGATTTCTTGCAGCCAGACCAGTTCATCCGAGAGCCAGTTCTCTCCGCTGGAGTTTTCCGGGATGGACCACGGAAATGTGAGCAAGTCAGCAGATGCAGTATGCCAACTCCAGGACAGCTGCCTTACAGACTGCGAGGGGGAGGATGGTACCATGGATGGTAATGATGAAGGGCACTCCTTTGAACTTTGTCCTTCGGAAGCTTCTCCTTACATAAGGTCCAGGGAGCGAACCTCCTCGTCTATAGTATTTGAAGATTCTGGCTGTGATAACGCGTCCAGCAAAGAGGAGCCCAGAATGAACCAACCCCCTGTGGGCAACCATTATTCGAATAAACTGTCTGCACTCCGGCATTCCGGTAGCAAATCTTCGGAACCTACTGTGTCTGTTTCTCCGTCAAGACCAACCACTTTAAGTTTAGACCTCACTAAAAGCTCGGTGGGGAAACTCCAGCCCAGTTCGCCCAAGGTGTATCTGTACATCCAGATGCAGCTGTGCAGAAAGGAAAACCTCAAAGACTGGCTGAACAGCCGCTGCACCATTGAGGCGAGAGAGAGGAGCGTATGTTTGCACGTCTTTCTGCAGATTGCAGAGGCGGTGGAGTTTCTGCACAGCAAAGGGCTCATGCACAGGGACCTCAAGGTCTGTTATCTGTGGTTTGTCACCCGAGGGTTTCAACCTGTTTTATTTTTCTATTTATTTCATTTACTTACTTTTTAAAAATTGATCTTATTTATTTGAGTGCATTGGGTCTTTGTTGCAGCACACAGGATCTTTTAGTGCTGTGGCTTCTCTTGTTGCAGAGCACAGACTCTAGAGTGCTTTGACTTCAGTAGTTGTGGTGCATGGGCATGCTGCAGTCCATGGGCTTGCGAAGAGTTGGACATGACTGAGCAACTGAATTGCACTGAACTGATGGGCTTAGTTGCTCCCCAACACGTGGGATTGAACCAGTGTCCCCTGCATTGGCAGGTGGATTCTTAACCACTGGCCCACCAAGGAAGTCCTTTACTTATTTATTTTTCTTTTTAGAAGATGGACTTGACTTTTCTGAACCACTTTTCAGAGTCAGGCCCATCTGGGCCAGCCCCCTGGGAGCTGAGTGACTGCACATCTCAGCCTCAGTTTGTTGTTGTTATTCAGTTGCTTGATCACGTCTGACTCTTTGCCACCCCATGGACTGTAGCCAGCCAGGCTCCTCTCTCTGTGGAATTTCCCAAGCAAGAATACTGGAATGGGTTGCCATTTCCTTCTCCAGTACTTATTTATTTTTATTGAAGTAACACAATGTTGTATTAGTTTCAGGTGAACAGCAAAGGGATTCAGTTATATATATATTCCCAGTTGAAAAGTATGCTAAGTCAGTCAGTCGTGTCCAACTCTTCTTGATCCCGTGGACCGTAGCCCACCTGGCTCCTCTGTCCATGGGATTCTCCAGGCAAGAATACTGGAGTGAGTTGCTATTTCCTTCTCCAGGGGATCTTTCTGACCCAAGGATTGAAACTGCATCTCCAGCATCTCCTGCATTGGCAGGTAGATTCTTTACCACTAGTACCAGTTGGGAAGCCCCATTTGAAGCCCAACGAAAGTAAATTTTATGAGCTAAATGGCTTTTTTTCCCCCTTATTTCAAAGGCCTATGAATGGTGGTCATGTTAGCTGAGGTTAGAGTAAGCTGTAGGAAAAGATGATAATATTATATATGCATATATATATATATATATATTTTTTTTTTTTTTGCTGTGGACCATTCCATTTTTAAAGTCTTTATTGAATTTGTTACTATGACTTATGTTTTGGTTTCTTGGCCAAGAGGCATGTGGGATCTTAGCTCCGCAAGACCAGGAATCCAACCTGATTCTCTGCATTGGAAGGCGAAGTCTTAGCTTCTGGGCTGCCGGGGAAGTCCCAGGGTGATATATTTCTTGTGCAGGATTTTGAATGTGAGGAGCCCATGGTCAGGTATATCCAATGAGCAGCTGCATATAAGAGTTTAGAATTCGGGACAAAGTTTAGAATTTGGGACAAGGTATATGGGACCCTGTATTAGAAGAGACAACATAAGATTGTAGTTAAGGGAATTCCCTGGCAGTCCAGTGTTAGGACTCTGCACTTTCACTAATGTGGGGCCCAGGTTCAATCCCTGATCAGGGAACCAAGATTCCTCAAGCTGCACAGCCAGGAAAAAAAAAAAAAAAAAAAAATATATATATATATACACACACACACACATATATATATATAAAGATTGTTGTTAAGAGCTCTTATTATTCTCCTTGACAGCCTACATTTCCCTTTTATAACAAGCCCAAATGTCAGTCTGTTTCATTCATTCACCATGTAGTAGTGATTTGCTACAGTAGGGCAAGAATTGGACACGTGGCAGTGGAGCAGATACCCTTTTCTCATGGAGCCAGACTGCCTGGGTTTGAACCTGCTCCACTCCTTACTAACTGGGTGACCTTGGGTGATTTACTTAGCTTCTCTGGGCCTCAGTTTTCATATCTGTGGAAGGAGGGACCAATAGGACTAAAAGGGTTATGAGTATTGCATGAGTTAATAATAATAAACAGTAATAAACCACTTAGATCATCTTCTGGCCTATTGCAAGTGCTCTGTGTGTGTTTGTTATTATTATAATCATCCTTTAGGTCAGAATGTAGAGGAGCTTGCCGAGTGTATAGAATAATGAGATTTAGTTGTTATGTGGCTGCCCGGATGGGAAAAGGAGTTTGGGGGTAAATGGATACGTGTGTGTGTATGTGTGTGTGTGTGTGTGTGTGTGTGTGTGTGTGTGGCTGAGTCCCTTTGCTGTTCACCTGA
Source organism: Bos grunniens (assembly GCF_055505025.1). Taxonomy (NCBI): domain Eukaryota; kingdom Metazoa; phylum Chordata; class Mammalia; order Artiodactyla; family Bovidae; genus Bos; species Bos grunniens. The sequence goes on along the minus strand of NC_141175.1, from coordinate 60,247,375 downwards.
AACTGGCATAACATTGTTAATTGGCTGTACCCCCAATACAAAATAAAAAATTAAGAAAAGAATAAGGAGATTGAGGATTAAGTACCTAGACACTAGGGAATGTGAATCTCTAAGGATTTATTTAGACAGATGTTCAATGAACACTTGCTCCCCTTGCCTTTTCTTTATTCACAGTACTTGTCTAGAATGAAGGGTTGTTTTCATTTTCACATTAGTCCATTGTAAAGGGAAAGATGCCTGAGAATATCAAGTGTCCTGTATTTATTTTCTGTAGTCATTTAAATAGTTCTCGTCCCTGTCTCTCCTCCATACACACCCACTGTGCTTTTACCTGCTTTTTTCCAGCCTTCCAACATATTCTTTACAATGGATGATGTGGTCAAGGTTGGGGATTTTGGACTGGTGACAGCAATGGACCAAGACGAGGAAGATCAGATGGTTCTGACCCCAATGCCGGGCTATGCCAGGCACACGGGGCAAGTGGGGACCAAGCTGTATATGAGCCCGGAACAGGTGAGCTCTTCCTTTTCCTTCTGAGGATAAATAGATTTTTGTTAAAATAGTTTTTTTAGGTATGCTCTGTCTTTTTTTTTTTTTGGCCATGAAGTCTGGCCTGCAGGATCTTAGTTCCCTGATGATAGATCGAACCTATGCCACGTACTTTGGAAGCACAGAGTCTTAACCACTGGACCACCAGGGAAGTCCCTAAATAATTTATTAATGAGGATGGCAGCAAGCTAGATGTACCCCTGTGAATCTCCATCTGTGCTACATTTCAAATACCCAATAAAATAAAAATCTGAAAATGATGAAAACTGACAGTAGTGTTCCACAGGCAACACAGCTAGGGTGCAATTCCTGCAACCTGGATTGGGGGTGGATAAAGAAAAATATTCACAATGCATGAAATGTGCTTGCCTTCTGAACCAGAACCTGACAACAGCCAGAAATTTAGTGTTTATTTATTTTTGGCTCTGCTGGGTCTTCATTGCTGCAGGCTTTTCTCTGGTTGTGGCGAGCAGGGGCTGCTCTCTGTTGTGGTGCGCAGGCTTCTCATTGTGGTGGCTTCTTTTATTGCAGAGCACAGGCTCTAGGCAGCGGGCTTCGGTTGTAGCCCATGGGCTCAGTAGTTGCAGTTCCCAGGCTCTGAATCACTGGCTCAATAGTTGTGGCCCACGAGCTTAGTTGCTCTGTGGCAGGTGGCACCCTCCCAGACCAGGGATCGAACCTGTGTCTGTTACACTGGCAGGCAGACTCTTTACCACTGGACCACCAGGGAAGTCCCAGAAATTTAGAGGAGACTTTGAATGTCCTCCTCCCAAACCTAACTCTCATTTCCCCTTATGTGAACTAGGTAGGAACTGTTTTCAGAGACAGTTGGAGGTAGTTTAGTGAACTGCCCTCTGTGTTCATCCACAGGCATGGCAGGAAACAGAGGCAGACAGGCTGAGCTGTGTTGCCTTGTGGGAAAAACTGTAAATGGAACAGAGACCGGAAGTGGTCAGAGCAGGGCATCCTAGGAGATTCAGTGTAGCATCCCCAGAGCTGATGATATTCACAAGCTTATAGATGCTTAGATGAGTGGTTCTCAGACTTTTTGGCCAGTGCCTGTTTATACTTAAATATGATTGAGAGCTTAATAATTTTTCTTGTGAGATTATATCTATCAATATTTGCCACATTAGAGATGAAAGCAGAAATTTATAAAATTTTAGTAATTCAATTAAAAATAACTGTCTTAAATCTATCAAATCTTCAAGATACTTTCTGAAAAATAAATATTTTCCCAAAGAAAACTAGTGAGAATAGTGGTATTTATTTCCATTTTTTTAAAGCTCTTTACTCTCTGACTTAAAAGGGTTAGATTTCATATCTGCTTTTGCATTTAATCCCTTGAACTATGTTATTTTGGTTCAAGTATATTAAGCAAATCTGACCTCAAACAGATACGCAGTGGGGAAGGGAGGAACATTTTAATACCATTTCCAGGTAGATATGGGCATCACCAAAACTCAATAAGCAAAAGTTTCTGAAGAATCATTTGCCCTGTGGAATCTAAAACCATAGCAGTGGACATTCTGTATTCTGTTACTGTAACACCCATTTCACACTTTGAATGGACCTCTTTTTCATGCATGAGTTTTTAAAGTTGTGCGTTGGTCATTTGGAAATTATTGGGTCTCTACGTTATGTGTCTTCCAAAAATTGTCACAATTCAGTATTGTTGTTGTTTATTTGCTAAGTCGTGTCCAACTCTTTGAATGCCATGGACTGTAGCCACCAGGCTTCCCTGGCCTTTATTATCCCCCAGAGTTTGCTCAAACTCATGTCCATTGAGTCGGTGATGCCATCCAACCATCTCATCCTCTGTCACCCCCTTCTCCTATTCCTCTCAATCTCATATAATATTTTTAAAAATCATCAATATTTTAATATCACCAACCAAGCTCACCAGAAAGCGCTTTTAAGTATTAGGAAAGCTGTCAGGTTCCCAGTGATGGACACAAATTTTCCAAAATTCTGAAGTTCACTTCAAAGTTCAGCTTTTATCTTTGGCAACAACTGTCAGTTTTCCTTGAAGTGCCATTCTCACTTCATTCATCTTTGAGAAAATACTGTCAAGTTCCAAGTCTGAATAACCACAGTTGGTCTACCAGTTTTTCTTTCAAGTCAGAGTGGTGCTCGATGAGAAGTGCTCAGTGAGAAGTTCACATAGGAACTCGAACAATTGCATAAATGCTTTCTCTTGAGACAGCATTTTACTTCAGCGTGGAGCAGAACTGCTTTATGAACACTGCTCACTGTGTCACACAAAATATTAAGAAGATGCGTGCCTGAGGGGCAAGACATAATAAAATTAATCAGTTTTACTGCTTCAGCAAGGATATTTTAAGTGAAACTGTCCTTCTCTCTCTTACTTCCACTTTCTCTTTCTCTTTTTCTCTTTTCTTTCTTGCTTTCTCTTTCCCTCTTTTTCTTTCTCTTGCTGTTGCTTTCTCTCTCGCTTTCTCTTTTTCCTTTTCTCTCTTTCTCTTTCTCTCTCTTGCTTTCTCTTTCTCCTTTTCTCTCTCTCTTTCTCTCTTTGTATCTCTTACTTTCATTTTCTCTCTTTTTTCTGTTTCTCTTTCTCTTGCTTTTTCTTTCTCTCTCTTTCTCTCTCACTGGCTCTCTTGCTTTCTCCTTTTCTCTTGCTTTTTTTTGCTCCCACCCTACTCCCCCAGTATGTAAACTGAAGAACATAATTACTACTAGTATGGTTTGGTGCCATTGCCTTAATTTGTGCTAAGATTCAGCAGAGCAAATGTCAACACAGTGAAAAGACAAATCATATCTTAGAATTATTATGAAAATAGTCTTGACTTTGTAGACCTCCTGAAAGGATGTTGGGATCCCCAGGGATCCATAGACCACACTTTAAGAACCAATGGATTAGATTATCTTTGGAAGGTTTTATCAGAGACCAGTCATAGGAATCAGCCTTTATTTTACTGTTGTACAATATCCTTCTAGACTGCCTGAGTTGTTTGCATTATTTAAGTGTGTTATTTTTCATGCTTAACATTTTCATTTTTTAATTTAATTGGTTTTTTTTTATATAGTCCTATACTTAGACATCTTGAATTTCAAGATAAAGGAAAAATAGTATTAAAGTATTTAGGTAGGGAAAAAAAGAGGTTACAGCTTAAAGAGCTTGTTTTCTGTAACACTCAACTCTAGAAGACAATAAACCAATAAGTACAGTTTTGATGAAAAATAGCTATGACCTGCAAATCATGTTTCTGGACAAAAGTCATTCGTGTAAAAGAAAATAGGTATTTTTAGGTAAATAAGAGTTAAAAAAATATCTTGGTGCATTGGCTGGTGGTCCAGCGGTTAAGACTCCATCCTTTCACTTTTGGGTATTTGATCCCTGGTTGGGGAACTAAGATTCTGCATACCTCTAACTAAATAAAAAGAAATATTGATGTGAGTATTCTCAAAGTTCCGGCCTTTGTTGGCCTTTGCCAAGTGTCAAGTTATGTGGCTAGCTTCATTTTCCCAAATGAAAGGCTTCTTATGAGTCCTAGGAGGTCACTTTTAATTTGAATGAGACTTTTTAAGAGTCTGTTGGGTTGTAATTCGTTTGTTCCTTTTAGCAAATAAGTTCTTGTTAACGCCTTCTCTCTACTTTGCCCAGTTCTGGATGGTAGGAATACAAAAGAAGCAGCTCCCTTCCCTCCAGGTCTTTATAATCTAGTTGTGAAGAGTAAGAAATAACACACATGAAAAATACAGCCGAGAATGCAGAGAAGTCCATAATTAAGTGCCGTAATGAGGGCTAACCACAGTTGATGAGTGGTTTGGAAGATTTTCTCATGAAAATAGGTGAGGACTAAGATAGTCAGAAATGAGAGATTTGCTTTAGATAGTGCCGGCTTTGAAAAACTTCACCTCAGGGGTATGGGGGCAGCTTTTCCTGGCTCCTGGCTTCCGCTGGCCTATTTTACTGATGCATATCTCAGTGCTATACCTGGGCTTCCTTCTGTGATGCTGAGTAGTTTAATTACTCTTGCTGTGGGTGACTTAAAGAAAAGAGGCTTCAGAGATGATTAACTCTTTGCTAACATTTTTACCTGCAGGATTACATTTAAACCAAGTAGGGACTAAGTCATTGTTGGGATTCACTCACGCTATATGATCATCTATGATACTGTCTCTGTGACTGTTCTCCTAATCTTCTTTATTTGGGATTTCAGATTCATGGCAACAGCTACTCTCATAAAGTGGACATCTTTTCTTTGGGGCTCATTCTGTTTGAATTACTATACCCGTTCGGCACTCAGATGGAAAGGGTCAGGGTAAGTTCTTCCCCTCCCCTCCAAAAAGGCAGAAGAAAATACTCTTCAATTGACAAAAGAATGAGTTGTAAGAGAAAAATAAGTTATTCTTAATACCAACAACTTGGTTGACTGCAAGTAGAAGAGAAATAATTTGTAGACTCTTTGCTTCCATTTAAAGCTCAGTCTTCAAAAATTATTGTGGTGAATTGTCTGTTTTCTTGCTGTTGCTTAAATTCATCATAACTTAACCATATTTTGCACTCAAATTTGTCATAAGGGCAAAGCTAGGGGAACCACAGGGTGGGGCGATGGTGGTGGTCAAGAGAATTTTCCAGAGAACAAATGACCACACAGTCATATGCTTAAAAGCTGAAAAACTAAGCGTAGTTAAGTTTTCTTTCCCCTCTCAAACTAAACCATGACTATTGCCTTTAAGGAGTATAGTACTGAAAGTCTTAAAAATAGTGCCTAGAATATATAAAGGATGACTAGAGTTCAACAACAAGAAACAAACAACCCTGTTAAAAAATGGGCAAAGGACTTGAATATATATTTCTCTGAAGATTACAGATGGCCAGTAGGTACAGCATCACTATTCATCAGGGAAATGTGAATTGAAATCACAGTGAGATACCACTTCACACCATCCAGAATAGCTATCATAGAATAAAATAAGAGCAGAAAATAAGTGTTGGCGAGGATATGGAGATATTAGTGCTCTTGTGCATTGCTGGTAGGAGTGTAAAGTGGTACATTCCACTGTGTAAGACAGTGTGACCCATCCTCAAAAAGGTAAACATGGAATGACCGTGTTCTTCTAGGTTCTACTCCTATTTCTCCAAGAGAAATTAAAACATAGGTCCACACAAAAATTGGTACACAGATGTTCATAGTAGCATTTTCATAATGACTAGTAGGTAGGAGCAACCCAGATGTTAATCACCTTGGATCCTGGCTTGGATCCCTTGTTTCCTAGATTTCATGTTTTGTTTTGTTTACTCTCATTATTATTACTCTCTTATTTTGCTGGAGCACATTCTGCAGTAAATTTCTCAGAAAGAATGTATGAGGGAAAATTTTAGAGTCCTCGGGTATCTGAAAATGTATTTTTTTTCCCTATCCTTATACATAATTGATAAATTGACTAGGTTCTAGTTCTAGATTGAAAATAACTTTCCTTCAGAACCTTGAGGGCATTGCCCCGTTCTCTTATAGCTTCCAATAGTGCTGTTGAAAAGCTGATACCATTTTGATGTGTCTTTTTTTTTTATATGGGGTATTTTGGATCTGTTATATCTTCCTTTCTGAGGGCTTTAGGGATTTAGTTTTTATCAGTGCTGTTGTGAAATTTAGTCCTCTCAGATCCTTTCAGATCTCCCCACCAACCCTGCCCACCCCCTGCTCACTTACTGTACTTAGCACTTGGTAGATTCTTTGAGTTAGAAGGATTCATCCTTCAGTCTAGTAAGTTTCTCATATTTTTTTTGGATAAATTCTTCAATTTTTTTGTTTTTTCTGGGACTCCTGACTTATTCCTAAAAATGTCTAATTTTTTTCCCTCCTATTTTCTATTATTGTCTTTTTGTACTATTTTTTGCAGAAGTTCCTTAACTTGTTCTTCTCTAACTTTCGTAATTCCTTTGACAATTCAGTTTTTATCGTCTAAGATTGTTCCTTTTTTGTAGTATTTGCACTCTTTTTACATGAATTCAGTCTCTTCATATTGCTGAGAATCTCAATTATATGTATGTATGTATTTCTTCCCCTATACTGTCTCTTTCCTTTTTTTTTTTTAGCTTTCTGTTTGAAATTATTATAGATGCACAGAAAGTTGCAAAGATAATATAAGAAATACCCTCCATCTAATTTCTAAGTGTTATGTCTTACATAATTATAGTACAACATAAATTTGACATTGGTACTTTGTATTCTGGGTATTTTATCTCTTTATGGTTTCTGTAACCAACACTGCAGTCTAGATACAGAAGTGTTCCATCCCTCTTGCTACCCCTTTATAGTCACACTTACTTTCTCCCTACTAATATCTCTGAGTTTTCTAATGATTTGTGTGTGTGTTTCACATGTTGACAATCCTGACTGTTCATATTTAAGAATGGTGCTCTAAAATGGTAACCAGAAGTGGACATTAAAAAATAAACAAAAAAGGGAATTCCCTGGCAGTCCAGTGGTTAGGACTCAGAGCTTTCACCTGCTGTGGATCCCTATTCCATCCCTGGACAGGGAACTAAGATCCTGCAAGCCATGCAACCAAAAGAAAAAAAACCTGAAGTGGACATGACTGTTAAGTGTTATGATCCAGTGCTTTCTTCAGGGTGGAGGTGGGGGAGAACGAGTGTTAGCATGTTAGCATCTCCCACATGTTAGCATCTCCCACATGTTAGCATCCCCACGTTAGCATCTCGGACTTTCCTCATTCTCTCCAGAGAAGAAGCTTCATTCTCCTGCTTGAGAAAGAATTGGGATGGATGGGGGTGGAGAGTGTCTTACTGTTGAAGATCTTCACTCGTTCTGTTTTCCATGCCCCCCACCCCCCAATTCATCCTCATGCCTCTGTTTGGAATGCCTTGGTTCAGTTTCTTCAAAGGACAAACCTCTGTGTCCTGTGAACAGTGAAAGCGTTAGTTGCTCAGTCCTGTCTGACTCTTTGCTATCCCATGGGCTGTAGCCTGCCAGGCTCCTCTGTCCATGGGATTCCCCAGGGAAGAATACTGGAGTGGGTTGCCATTCTCTTCTCCAGAGGATCTTCCTGACTCAGGGATTGAATCTGGGTCTCCCGCATTGCAGGCAGATTCTTTACTGTTTGAGCCATCGGGGAAGCCCTTTGTGTCCTATGGGGGTTTATAATATCACTTCATATACAGAACTTCCCACAGCTCTCCTACAGCCATCTTCATCCCTCACCCCCACTTCCTGCAGGTTCCACACAGCTAAGCAGTTCCCCATCTGTTGGCCTTATCCCCCGTGGGCACCCTGGTTTACCTTTCTCTGTTGAGCTAAAGTAGTTACACTATGTTTCCATCTACTTTCTCTCTCTTTCCAAAGATGTGATCTTTTCTTCCATTGCACTCATTTTAAAGATTTAAAATGTTTTTCCTTTCTTTGGAGTTGTTTTAGTGAAAATGTTTACTTTGAAATATAGTTAAAAAAACAAATCTGCCATGTTTACTCTTTTTTTTTTTTTTTTTTGGTTGCACTGGATCTTAGTTGTAGCACAGAGGATCTCTGATCTTTTGTTGTGGCATGTGGGATCTAGTTCCCTAACAAGGGATTGAACCCAGGCCCCCGGCAGTGGGAGGGCAGAGTCCTAGCCACTGGACCATCAAGGAATTCCAGAAAATCTGCGTTGTTTAGCCAGAACCCCTCTGAGATTCTATTAGTGAATGTAAAAGAGACTATTCAGTGATTTGACCAAGATGTTTTTTGAAAAACTAATTTTATTGAGGTATAATTTACATACAGTACAGTGTACCCACTTTCTACATTTTTATGGGATTTTGATACTTTTAAACCTTCATGTAATGACCACTACATTCAAAATACAGAATATTTCTATCATCCCCAAAAGTTGCCTTTTGTTCCTTCCCAGTCAGTCTCCTGTTCTTTCATCCCATCCTGATTCCAAGCAACCACTCATCTATTTTGTCTTAGAAAGTTTCATATGAATGGAATCATACATGTATATACATTTGTGTCTGCCTTCTTTGACTCGCCTTAAAGGTTTTAAGGTTCATTCATTACTCAGTGTGTCAGCAGTTTCTCCTTTTTATTAAGTAACATGCCATGGTATCTATACGTAGTTCCTGTGTCCATTTACCTGTTGGAAACACCTGTAAATAAAGTGGAAGTTGCTGTGAACATTTGTAAACTGGTCTCTTTGTAGACACACATCTGTTTTTCATTAGTCTTGGGTAATTAGGAGGTAGGATTGGTAAATTATGTGTAAATGGTTTAACTGTATAAGAAAGTGCCATTTTATATTCTCACCCACAGTGTAGGCGAGTTCTAGGTCCTCGGCATCCTTATCAACACTTAGGTTTTAGTCTTTACATTTTTTGGGTATTCTGATAGGAGTACAGTACAATCAGATTGTGGTTTCACTTTGCATTTCTCTGATGACTAATGACCTTGACCATCTTTTCAAGTCCTTTGCCAAGTATATGTATTATGTATTACGACTAATTTATTCCAGCCAGTGGCTTCCCATTTCATTTTCTTAATGAAAGGGCAGCAGGTTAAAAAAAAAAAAACATGTTATGGGATTAAAAATTCTGTGATTCAAGACTCAAGCATTTATCTGCACATTATTTGGTAGGACCTACCTATTAGCAGGTGAAACACTCCCTTCTATGGCTTGTGTCATAGATTCTTCTAGTGAAGTTTCTGTTTTCCTTTAGTGGGAAGTGACAAATGCCAGCCCAGTTCATGTTTTTGTTTAAGTACATTTTAGCTTATTTCTCAAGAAATATGAAGACATACTTGCTTTATTTCATTTCTCAAAACTAATTCATTACAAAAGGAGTATCAGGGACTTCCCTGGTGGCACAGTGGTAAAGAATCCACCTGCCAATGCAGGGGACATGGGTTCAATCCCTGGTCCAGGAAGATTCCATATGCTGTGGGGCAACGAAGCCCCTGAGCCACAACTACTGAGCCTGTGCCTAGAGCCCGGGAGCCACAACTACTGAGCCCATGTGCCACAGCTACTGAAACCCATGTGCCTAGAGCCTGTGTTCTGCAACAAGAGAAGCCACCACAGTGAGGAACCCACACACCACAGCTAGAGAATAGCCCCCACTTGCTGCAACTAGAGAGAGCCCAAGTGTAGCAACGAAGACCCAGAGCAACCGAAAATAAATAAGTAATAAAAATGTTTTAAAGGAGTTTAAGGCACTGTGCCAAATAGTTTGCCTGAATTACCTCATTTAAGTCTCAAAGCAATCATACAAAGTAGACACTGTTATCCTGTTTGTATGAAAATTTCCCAAAAAGCTAGTTTATTTTTTATATTCAGAATTTAGCACAATTGACTTAGTTTACTTCACTCAAAAAGAACACTGTGTCCTTTTATATCAAATACAAGTGATCAGTGACTAGTAGAAAAAGTTACCCACTTAAGAACACAAATGTGTGTTCATGAATGATTGAATTATTTTTTATGCAGATCAGTCCATTTTCAGTTAAAATCCAGATGTCAGGATCATGTACAGTTCTAATATATGTAAATTATATGGTGATTTGGTGGCAGATAAATCTGTGCCCAGGAAGCACTGATGTGTAGATTATCAAGTCAGAAAAAGCTATTGATAAATTTTCTATCTACTTAATGTTCAGCCTTTCTTACAGTATCAAAAAATATCTCTGTTTAAATAGATTAACATATCAAAATGGATTTAAAGATAAGTAACACTTTTCTTTCTTTGCAGATCCTAACTGATGTAAGAGATCTCAAATTTCCACCACTATTTGCTCAAAAATATCCTCGTGAGGTTGGTATAATTCTCATCTTTTATTTTCTTTAAAATCTTACTTAGGATGTGAAGTCAGCAGTCAGCTCATCAGTTTCCACATTTTATAGATGAGGAGGCCTAAGGTCTAAAGAGGAAAGTGACCTGATCCCAACAACATACAACTTGTTAAACCAAAGGCTGGGGAATTCCCTGGTTAAGAGTGTGACCTTCCACTGCAGGGTTGTGAGTTTAGTCCCTGTTCTGGCAGCTAGGAGTCTGCTCCATGCTGCATGATAGCCCATTCAGGGATTGTAACAACCTTGCCTTTGAGTAGGGCTTCCCAGGTAGCTCAGTGGTAAAGAACCTTCCTGCCAATGCAGAAGATGCAAGAGACGCAGGTTCGATCATGGCAACCACTCCAATATTCTTATCTGGAAAACTCCATGGACAGAGGAGCCTGGCAGTCTGTATGTAGTCCATGGGGTCACAAAGAGTCCGACATGACTGAGCAATTGAGCATGTGCACACCTTTCAGTAAGGCTGAACCTAAAGACCCCACCTTCATAGGAATCAAGTTGCCATTATAATCAGGCCATTAATTTCTTTATCTTAATGAATTTGACACAGATCTTAAAAACCAGCTTCTTAAAAAAAAGTCACTCATTTCCCCTGATTTTGTGTGTTGGAATTATACCCCTCAGAGAAACAGTAAATGATTCAGAATAGTGGGAAGGGAAAGTTAAAATGGTCTTGATAGTGAAAACTGTGTAATGAACGTTTGAAGTTTCTTTTTGCAGTTTTTGTTTATTTATATTATGTCCACAAGCACATCACTTTAAAATTTACGCACTGATGGTTCTTGGATTTTCTTAGTAAATTCAGTTGAAGAAAATTAAAATTTGTGGCTAATTATCAAATTGGAAAAAGTCTAATTGATCTTTCAGTATTTTAAGTATATTGAAGGGTTGCATTAAAAATGAACTTTATAACAATATAGAGATATGCTAACTTAAAGTGAAGTTTATTTTACTAAAAATTAGTTTGTTGTATATTTTGCAAAGTGGTGAATCAGTTCCTGGGGGACTCACAAGAATCTGTGTTATATTAAAGTGGTTGGAAAAAAATCAGGAAAAGGGGCTAGGTACTGACCACTGGCATGATTTATTTTTCTTTTTATTTATTGGGGTATAATTGCTTTACAGTGTTGTTAGTCTCCGCTGTACAATGAAGTGAATCAGCTATACATTTACATATATCCTCTCCCTCTCGTATCTTCCTCTATTTGCCTCCTTATCCCACCCATCTAAGTCATCACAGAGCACTGAGCTGAGCTCCCTGTGCTATATAGCAGCTTCCCACTAGCTGTCTCTTTTACACATGGTAGTGTATGTACATCAACACTCCTTTCCCCGTTCATCCCATCCTCCCCGTCCCTCTGTGTCCACATGTCCCTTCTCGGTGTCTCTATTTGGTATGATTATTTTTTAATTGACATCTTTATTGAAGTAATTGTACATTCACATGCAGTTGTAAGATGAATTTATTTTAAGGGTCAGACTGTGTTTCAGAGATGTGATTTAAGGCCCTTTATATTAGGAAACAACCAATTAACCTGGAATAGTCCATGTGTATTTGGAGCAAGACTTGGCCAAACTATGACCCATAGGCCAAATCCAGCCTGCTACCTGTTTTGGTAATAAAATTTCATGGGAACACTGGCAGGCCCACCTGTTTACGTACGGTCTGTGGCTGCTTTTGTATTTCAGTGGCAGAGCTGAGAAGTTGCTCACACACAGATGTAGAGAACAAACATATGGACAAGGGAGGGTGAGGTGAGGTGGGTGGGATGGGGTGGGATGACTTGGGAGATTGGGATTGACATACATACCCTGCTGATCCTATGTATAAAATAGATAACCAGCGAGAAGCTTCTCTATAGCAAAGGGAACTCTACTCAGTACTCTGTGGTGAGCTAAATGGGAAGGCAATCCAAAAAAGGGGGGATATATGTGTACCTATAACTGATTCCCTATGGAATCAAGTGGCTCAGATGGTAAAGAATCTGCCTGCAATGCCAGAAACCCAGGTTCGACAACGTTCAGCACAACTAACACAACATTGTAGAGCAACTGTATTCCAATAAAAATTAATTGAGAAAAAAAGAGAAACTGGCTCACCAACTTAACATAGTTACGGAAACATAATATTTAGTGGACTCCTGATTTAGGCAATGGTTTAGTGGCCATCACAAAACAATTTTTATCTTTCAGTATGCCATGGTGCAAGACATGCTGTCCCCATCCCCTACTGAACGGCCAGAAGCGGCGAGCATCATTGAAAACGCGATCTTCGAGGACTTGGAGTTTCCAGAAAAGACACTCCTCAGACAGAGGTCTCGCTCCATGAGCTCGCCCGGAGCAAAACATTCAAGACACTCCAGCAGCCCCCACAGCCCTTTGCCCAGCAATTAGCCTTAAGTTCCGCTCTCGCCCCTAACAAGTGACGTCAGAATAGCCTGCTTCAGAGGAATGTTGCTTTTCCAAAATCGCAGACTTGAAAATATGGTTCTCCACTTGATTTTGTTTTAGGCTGCCTTTTCTAAATCAGATTTTAAACTGGATTTTGGAGCTCACACCTCATCTGAGCCAACTTTTGATTTTCGCTCCAGTCGAGGGGAGGGCTGTCACATGCGGTCCTTTCCCTCGTTGGTCTGTTGAAACTGGCTGGCCAAGCATTCTGTCCTCACGTTTTGCCTAAGGAGGTAGAAGCAATCCCTAAAATGTACAGAGAGAATTACGAAATGGAAATATTTTTATAGTACAGAAAAATGAAAGTCCCTACATGGTGGTAACCATATTGTTATAGAAAGATGCTTTCTAGAGAGATAGTGGAAGTTTTAAGACTGATTTCAAAACAAAGCTGACTCCCATTTTTGTCCCTGGTGGGTGAATTAGGAAGCTGCATTATTTTGGAGGACAAGTAGCACAAATTATATAGCTAGTTTTCTAGGGTCATTTGTAGCATTAAATAGCTTTATTCCTCAGATAGTTCTAGGGAGAAAGGTTTTTAAGGGTTTTTTGTACTTTTACCTCCAATAAAAGGAAAATGAAGCTTTTTGTGTAAATTGGTCAAAAATTCTGGCTTGGAGAAGGAAAAAAAGCCGTAGTAAGAAACAAATCATATATTACAACTAACTGCTTCAATTATGGACTTTTTAAATCTAATGAAATCTTAAATGTCTTAAATGTAATACTGTAGGTTGATACTGTCTCAGAACTGATTGTAGATAACAGTTTAATCATCTAACTTGCTAACGTTTTTATTTTTCACTGTAAATAAGTTTATTTTTTATTTATAAAAATTCTGAACTCAATCCATTTGGGTTGGTGGTGTACAGAACGCACTTAAAAGTGTGTTAACTATTGTGACTTCTTTCAAGTCTAAATGGTTTAATAAAACTTTTAGAAATGATATATGGTTGATTCTTATTTGAGGGAACTAGCTCCAAAATGGAATTTTTCAGATTTTAAAATGGGATCATAGGTCTCCAAAGAGTCATAACCCTACTCTCAAGAAAACTTATTCCTTATAGATGATCTTATTTACAAAGCAGAAATAGAGACACAAATGTTGAGAAGAAACATATGGACATCAAGGGCCAGGGAATGAAATGGGAGACTGGACTTGACACATATACACTATTGATACCATGTATAAAATAGATAATTAATGAGAACCTACTGTGTAGCACAGGGCTTCCCAGGTAGCTCTGTGGTGAAGAATCTGCCTGACGATGCTGCAGTCGCAAGAGACAAGGGTTCAGATCCTGGATTGGGAAGATCCCCTGGAGTAGGAAATGGCAACTGGCTCCAATATTCTTGCCTGAAAAATTCCATGGACAGAAGAGCCTGGTGGGCTACAGTCCATGGAGTCGCAGAGTTAGACATGACTGAGCACACACACACACACACATACACACATGCTGTATAGCGGGAGCTCTATTACAGTGCTCTGTGGTGACCTAAATGGGAAAGAAACCCCAAAAGGGGGATATACATGTGTGTATAACTGATTCACTTTGTTATACAGCAGAAACTAACACATTTCAAGCAACTATACTTCAATAAAAATTAATTTAAGACAATAGAAAGAAAACTTATTCCTAACCTGTTCTAATGGACATGAGTTTGGGTAAACTCCGGGAGTTGGTGATGGACAGGAAGGCCTGGCGTGCTGTGGGTTCATGGGGTCGCAAAGAGTCGGACACTGAACTGAACCTGTTCTAAACAGGCATCTTCTCGTCCTCTCCCAAAGACTTCACAGGACCAAGTCCTTTTCAAAATTCACTGGACTCATAATCCAAACACATTAGCTCAGTTTCTACTCTGTGCCAGAGACATAAAGACCATTCTACCCTAAAGGGAGGCTGCGCAGAGCAAAGGCTATGGCAAAGCCAGTTGTGTTGCGATCACGATGTGTCTGATGGAGGCATCTGGCGTGCAGAGCTGCCAGGCACAAACTCGCCAGACACAGCCTTCAGGGTTGTAATGATTGTTTCCATCTTACAGACACGTGATGTCTGCCCCATAGAGTTTGAGCAGTTTGTAAGCTGGGCACACGTCACAGATCTTTGTGTGCTCTTCCCAGATTCTCACTGCTTAATGAGGCTCCAACTGTCTTTCTTCCCTGTTCAGCTTGGCTCCTAGCCAGTTCAACTCTTTTTTTTCTTCCTCTCTTAGCCTGCTTCAGTGACTATTTTCCGCTTCACCCCAGCGAGGGATCCTGTTGATTTCTTCCCATTCTGCCAACTCGGTTCCAGCTGCAGATCCTTTGACCCTCACAACCACCCTGAGAGCTAGCTATTTAGGGATTTCCCTGGTGGTCCAGTAACTAGGACTCCAGGCTCCCAATGCAGGAGGCCCAGGTTTGATCCCTGGTCAGGGAGCTGCAGATTCCACATGCAGCAACTGAAAAAAAAAAGATCTCGCTTGCTGAGGCTGGGACCTGGTGCAGTCAAATAAATAAAAATATATAGTAAAATAATAAAATTTAAAGTTATAAAAAATACCATGGCAGATGTTATTATTACCATTCTTATTGTAAAACTCAGGTCCAGAAAGATGCTGTGATTTGCCCCTTATTAACAGCCAATCAGAGCAGAACTGGGACCAAATCCCAGGAATTCCAGTCCCTAGTTAAGGTTCTTGCCTACTCCCTCATACCAAGCTGTCTTAAGGATTTGCAAGTATCTAACCTGGGCTTTCTTGGTGGCTCAGATGGTAAAGAATCCACCTGCAATGCAGGAGACCCGGGTTTGATCCCTAGGTCTGGAAGATCCCTGGAGAACAGAATGGCTACCCACTCCAGTATTCCTGCCTGGGAAATCCCATGGACAGAGGAGACTGGTGGGCTACAACCCATGGGGTCATAAAGAGTTGGACATGACCGAGAGACTAACACACTTTCACACGGGGTCTGTGATCTTGGTTGCGACACATGTGAATCTAGTTCCCTGGCCAGGGATGGAACTCTGGCCCTCTGCATTAGGATCTCGGAGTCTTAGCCAATGGATCAGCAGGGAAGCAAGCCCCCCTTCTTTCATTTTAATTCTGCCTGTGCCTCTGCTGGCTATCAGTACGAAAGCAGTGTTGGAAGCTCAGGGGCTGGGCCACAAGAACCTGACAACTCCTCAGGGGTCGCCAGAATGGAGTCTCCAGCACTGTCTCCCAGAGCTCTTTTTCTGGACTCCAAACCCTACCTCCTCCTCCTTCAAGTTGTTGCTTTTCTGACATCTTTTCAAGCCCTCTCCCTCCAGACTTGCCCCACAGGATGCAGTTGAGCCAGTAATTGGTACAAACCAATCTCCTTAATAGCTGAGATCTCAGAAGGTATGGGTACCCCTTCTTGTAATCCCATCAGCATCCAGCATAAGGTGTGGTACTTGATCGCTTATTTGTCAAACTGGATTTGGAGAACATAACATGTAATTGACATAGCTGCAGCCCTCAGAAAATAGCCAAATGAGGAAGAAAGGAAATGTACCAGTCATGGCAATAAATAACTATTTGCAAAGTGAAGGAGAAAAGATGGTTCAACAATCCTAATGTTAAAAACAGATTTAAAAATCTCAAATCCTGGAAGTTTTCTAAAGGAATGAGATCTTAGGGTTTAATTTAAATGAGAGGAAAAGTGGGCTGGGACCCTGAGCATCCATTTGGCTCTGCCTGATGCTGTTGCTTTAGCCTACTACCTTCTCCATTTTTCACTGAAGTGGGTTACATCCCCCACCCCTGCAGGGGTGGGGTCCCATAGGGAAGCCACACAGCTTATAGACTCTGTGCTGGGAGTAAGCACATGCACACAGCTTCCAGCTTCCAGATTCCCTCAGGAAAGCAATACCTTGGCAGTGAGTACTGGTCCAGAGGTCAGGAAGACTGTGAGAAATTCTGAAAACGAGCTATCTAGCCTGCCCTTTGCCTCCTAGAAGAACAGAAAAGCGGACACTTAGGATATTCCAGGCAGTTTTCTTTTTCCAGATTGTTTCTCACTGATACTTTCCTATGGAAGCATTTACACCAAAAGTGATTGTATTTCTCCAAGGAAGTGGAGACAGAACAAGTTTCCAGTGCAATCAGGGATCATGGAGTGACTCAGTCTTACTCTTGGAGTAAGTCAAGGGCAAAGCAGGAACTCTGGATGTTTTCTGGATCACTTCCAGGGACGTTTGCTCTTTTGAGAACTAGATTTGTAAGGCACTTTGCCTAAGGAGACTTCCCCATCCAGATTCTAGTCCTGCAACTACCGTAACTGCCACCAGGGGGCTCATTTTCACCTTTTCTCCCAAGAAATCGAGTCGGACACGACTGAGCGACTTCCCTTTCACTTTTCACTTTCATGCGTTGGAGAAGGAAATGGCAATCCACTCCAGTGTTCCTGCCTGAAGAATCCCAGGGACGGGGGAGCCTGGTGGGCTGCCGTCTATGGGGTCACACAGAGTCGGACACGACTGAAATGACTTAGTAGTAGTAGTAGTACAGACCTTTCAGGGGCTTCCCTTGTAGCTGAGCTACAAAGAATCCACCTGCAGTGTGGGAGATCTGGGTTTGATCCCTGGGTTGGGAAGATCCCTTGAAGGGAAAGGCTACCCACTCCACTATTCTGGCCTGAAAAATTCCATGGACAGTCCATGGGGTCACAAAGAATCGGACACGACTGAGCAACTTTCACTTCACTTTCACAGACCTTTCAAACAGGATCTTTGGACATTATATTGATGTGAAAATGATATACATTCAGTAGAAACTGTACTTTGAATTTAAAATTTTGATCTCTTCCTGAGCTAGTGATACATTGCGTGATGTATTCTCTAGTGATGCTGGGAATTCGGCCACACAGTTAGGAAGAGAAACAACCAGTACACTTAAAATCATTCTGCACTCAGACAGCTATCCTGTTTTTCACTTTCAGATCAGATCAGATCAGTCGCTCAGTCGTGTCCGACTCTTTGCGACCCCATGAATTGCAGCACGCCAGGCCTCCCTGTCCATCACCAACTCCCGGAGTTCACTGAGACTCACGTCCATCGAGTCAGTGATGCCATCCAGCCATCTCATCCTCTGTCATCCCCTTCTCCTCTTGCCCCCAATCCCTCCCACCATCAGAGTCTTTTCCAATGAGTCAATTCTTCACATGAGGTGGCCAAAGTACTGGGGTTTCAACTTTAGCATCATTCCTTCCAAAGAAATCCCAGGGCTGATCTCCTTCAGAATGGACTGGTTGGATCTCCTTGCAGTCCAAGGGACTCTCAAGAGTCTTCTCCAACACCACAGTTCAAAAGCATCAATTCTTTGGTGCTCAGCCTTCTTCACAGTCCAACTCTCACATCCATACATGACCACAGGAAAAACCATAGCCTTGACTAGACGAACCTTTGTTGGCAAAGTAATGCCTCTGCTTTT
Organism: Bos grunniens; assembly: GCF_055505025.1. Taxonomy (NCBI): domain Eukaryota; kingdom Metazoa; phylum Chordata; class Mammalia; order Artiodactyla; family Bovidae; genus Bos; species Bos grunniens. The sequence goes on along the minus strand of NC_141175.1, from coordinate 60,229,129 downwards.
GAATATGCCATCTAGGTTGGTCATAACTTTCCTTCCAAAGAGTAAGCGTCTTTTAATTTCATGGCTGCAGTCACCATCTGCAGTGATTTTGGAGCCCAGAAAAATAAAGTCTGACACTGTTTCCCCATCTATTTCCCATGAAGTGATGGGACCAGATGCCATGATCTTCGTTTTCTGAATGTTGGGCTTTAAGCCAACTTTTTCACTCTCCACTTTCACTTTCATCAAGAGGCTTTTGAGTTCGTCTTCACTTTCTGCCATAAGGGTGGTGTCATCTGCATATCTGAGGTTATTGATATTTCTCCCGGCAATCTTGATTCCAGCTTGTGTTTCTTCCAGTCCAGCGTTTCTCATGATGTACTCTGCATATAAGTTAAATAAACAGGGTGACAATATAGAGCCTTGACATACTCCTTTTCCTATTTGGAACCAGTCTGTTGTTCCATGTCCAGTTCTAACTGTTGCTTCCTGACCTGCATACAAATTTCTCAAGAGGCAGGTCAGGTGGTCTGGTATTCCCATCTCTTTCAGAATTTTCCACAGTTTATTGTGATCCACACAGTCAAAGGCTTTGGCATAGTCAATAAAGCAGAAATAGATGTTTTTTGGAACTCTCTTGCTTTTTCGATGATCCAGCAGATGTTGGCAATTTGATCTCTGGTTCCTCTGCCTTTTCTAAAACCAGATTGAACATCAAGAAGTTCACGGTTCACGTATTGCTGAAGCGTGGCTTGGAGAATTTTGAGCATTACTTTACTAGCGTGTGAGATGAGTGCAATTGTGTGGTAGTTTGAGCATTCTTTGGCATTGCCTTTCTTTGGGATTGGAATGAAAACTGACCTGTTCCAGTCCTGTGGCCACTGCTGAGTTTTCCCAATTTGCTGGCATATTGAGTGCAGCACTTTCACAGCATCATCTTTCAGGATTTGGAATAGCTCAACTGGAATTCCATCACCTCCACTAGCTTTGTTTGTAGTGACACTTTCTAAGGCCCACTTGACTTCACATTCCAGGATGTCTGGCTCTAGGTCAGTGATCACACCATAGTGATTATCTGGGTCGTGAAGATCTTTTTTGTACAGTTCTTCTGTGTATTCTTGCCATCTCTTCTTAATATCTTCTGCTTCTGTTAGGTCCATACCATTTCTATCCTTTATCGAGCCCATCTTTGCATGAAATGTTCCTTTGGTATCTCTGATTTTCTTGAAGAGATCCCTAGTCTTTCCCATTCTGATGTTTTCCTCTATTTCTTTGCATTGATCGCTGAAGAAGGCTTTCTTATCTCTTCTTGCTATTCTTTGGAACTCTGCCTTGGTGGTTCAGTGAATAGGAACCCACCTGCCAAAGCAGCAGAACAGGTTCAATTCCCAATCCAGGAAGATTCCACATGCCACACAGCTGCTAAGCCTGTGAGCCACAACTACTGAGCCCGCACTCTAGAGCTCCAGTGGCACAACTGCCGAGCCCGTGTGCTGCAACTGCTGAAGTTCGTGCACTTAGCCTGTGCTCAGCAACAAGAGACGCCACTGCAGAGAGAAGCCTGCATGCGCACCGCAACTAGAGAGTAGTCCCTGCTCACCGCAGCTAGGAAAGCCTGCCACAGCAATGAAAGGCCCAGTGCAATTAAAAATAATAATAGGCTTTGTATTAGAAGATTTTGCCTGACTAATGTGCAGATGACATCACCCTTACGGCAGAAAGTGAAGGGGAACTAAAGAGCCTCTTGGTGAAGGTCAAAGAGGAGAGTGAAAAACCTGGCTTAAATCAGCATTTGAAAAACTAAGATCATGGCATCTGGGCTCATCACTTCATGGCAAATAGATGGGGAAACAATGGAAACAGTGACAGACTTTATTTTCTTGGGCTCTAAAATCACTGCAGATGGTGACTGAAGCCACGAAATTAAAAGACACTTGCTCCTTGGAAGAAAAACTATGACCAACCTAGACAGCATATTAAAAAGCAGGGACATTACTTTGCCAACAAAGGTCCATCTAGTCAAAGCTATGGTTTTTCCAGTAGTCATGTATGGATGTGAGAGTTGGACCATAAAGAAAGCTGAGCACCAAAGAATTGATTCTTTTGATCTGTGGTGTTGGAGAAGACTCTTGAGAGTCCCTTGGGGTGCAAGAAGATCAAACCAGTCAATCCCAAGGAAATCAGTCCTGAATATTCACTGGAAGGACTGATGCTGAAGTTGCAGCTTCAATACTTGGGCCACCTGGTGTGAAGAACTGACTCCTTGGAAAAGACCCTGATGCTGGGAAAGATTGAAGGCAGGAGGAGAAGGGGATGACAGAGGATGAGATGGTTGGACCGCATCACTGACTCCATGGACATGAGTTTGAGTAAGCTAAAGGTGTTGGTGATGGACAGGGAAGCCTGGTGTGCTGCAGTCCATGGGAATCGCACAGTTGGACACGACTGAGTGACTGAACTGAACTGAGGCTAATATTCTGAGCACATTTAAAATAGGTGAGGCTATAATATTCAGAAGGTTGGCTGACTTAAATGCGTTTTCGACTTAGCGGCGTATGGGTCTGTAACTCCATGGTAAGTTGAGAGCTGGAATAGAAAACACTCTTCCACCTGTAAAGGTATCGCCCCTCCTCCAGACATCATGAGAACACCATAACAAGCAGGTCCACAGTGACTGACTTAAACATGCCAGACATAAAAAAATTCAACCATCACAAGTCCCATAATGCCTCTGCCATGAGCTACTTTTAAATTCCTCAAGTGGACAATGACTTAAAATAATAAACCTAGGGCAATATGTACTGGCTACTTCCAACAGCTTTAGCATCCCTCATCTTGGCTCAGCATCCCTCTTTAGAGCAAGAGAGTATCTTCTTTTGCTGCTTCCCCTGCTCGGGCTGGTGCAATAAGAAAAATGGGGAAGGCAGGAGGAACAGCCCAATCAAAGGCTTGGTGGGGAGGGGAGGAATGAGAAAGTGAGCTCTCTGTAATGGGAGTGGAGAGAAATAAAAGAACTTGACAATTATTTTTGAGGCAGGAAGGCCAGGGACACTGGAATTAAGTGAATAATTCAGTCAGTCAGTCAGTCAATTCAGTCGCTCGATTGTGTCTGACTCTTTGCAACCCCATGGACTGCAGCACGCCAGGCTTCCCTGTCCATCACCAACTCCCTGAGCTTACTCAAATTCATGTCCATCAAGTTGGTGATGCCATCCAACCACTTCATTCTCCGTCTTCCCCTTTTCCTTCTGCCTTCAATCTTTCCAGCATCACCGACCCTTTCAGGGTCTTTTCAAATGAGTCAGTTCTTCCCATCAGATGGCCAAAGTATTGGAGTTTCAGCTTGAGCATCAGTCCTTCCAACGAATATTCAGGACTGATTTCCTTTCGGATGGACTGGTTGGATTTCCTTGCTGTCTGAGGGACTCTCAAGAGTCTTCTCCAATACCACAGATCAAAAGCATCAATTCTTCAGCACTCAGCTTTCTTTATAGTCCAACTATCACATCCATACATGACTACTGGAAAAACCATGGCTTTGACTAGATGGACCTTTGTCTGCAAAGTAATGTCTCTGCTTTTTAATATGCCGTTTAGGTTGGTTATAACTTTCTTCCAAGGAGCAAGTGTCTTTTAATTTCAAGGCTGAAATTACCATCTGCAGCGATTTTGGAGCCCAAAAAAATAAAGTCAGTGAATAAATGGTAGAAGAGAAAAAGATGAGTCTTGGATTTCTTTTTTTCTTAAGGTTTATTTTATTATGTATTTATTTTTCATTGAAGGATAATTGTTTTACAGTACTATGTTGGTTTCTGCTAAACATCAACATGAATCAGCCATAGGTATACATATGTCCCCTCCCTCTTGAACCTCCCTCCCACCTCCTTTCCCAGGCTCTTGGATTTCTAGTGCAGAAACTTCCATAGAATCTAAAAGAAGGAGGAGATGGTTTGGTTTGCTGCCTTTTGAAAATAATGGATTTCCCAGGTCTCTGTGGTAAAAAAAAAAACAAAACAAACCTGGGGCTTTAGTCAGGAGAAAATGGGAAACCATTCCAAGTTTCTGAGCCAGGGAGGCTCAGATGTGATGTGATCCTTAAGATCCCTGTGGCAAGTGAGGAAGAGAATGGACTGGAGAGAGAGGCCTTCACCCAGCAGAGTGGGCAAAGGGCCTGAGCCTGGTCTGTGGGAGCCAGAAGACACCTCTTGTCCAGTGATTAAGCCTGGGCTGGCTCCCAGGAGCCCAGGGCCACTCTTCTGTCATCACTCTTTAGTGCTGGGTATGGAAGGATTTCTCCAGGCGCTGTTGCAGTGGGAGGCTCCCTGTCTTCTGCCTCCTGAAAAGAAGGGAGCTTTTTTTTTTTTTTTAATATTTATTTATTTCTTCATTTGACTGCACCAGGTCTTAGTTGCAGCATGTGGGATCTAGTTCCCTGACCAGGGATTGAACTTGGGGCCCCTGAATTGGGAGCCTGGAGTCTTAGCCACTGGACCATCAAGGAAGTCCAGGGAGCTTTTATTTTACGATTTTTTTGTAGTTCTACTTTAACTTTTTTAAAATCAATTTTTATTGGAGTATAGTTGCTTTACAATGTTGTGTTAGTTTCTACTGTACAGCAAAGTGAGTCAGCTATATGTATACATATATCCCTCCTTTTTTAAAAATTTCCTTCCCATTTAGGTCACCACAGAGTACTGAGTTCTCTGAACTATACAGTAGGTTCTTATTAGTTGTCTATTTGCTATATACAGTATCAATAGTGTATATATATGTCATTCCCAATCTCACAATTCATTTAGAAAAATGGTACAGATGAACCTATTTGCAAAGCAGAAATAGAGACACAGAGAACAAACAAACAAATGTATGGATACCAAATGGGGAAGGGAAGCGGGTGGGATGAATTGGGAGATAAGGACTTTTAGAACTCACTCTTTTCATACTGTTCATGGACAGCAAGGAGATCAAACTAGTCAATTCTAAAGGAAATCAACCCTGAATATTCATTGGAAGAACTGATGCTGAAGCTGAAGCTCCAATCCTTACCACCTGATGCAAAGAGCCAACTTACTGGAAAAGACCCTGATGCTAGGAAAAATTGAGGGCAGGAGGAGAAGGGGGTGACAGAGGATGAAATAGTTGGATGACATCATCAACTCAGTAAACATGAAATAAACAAACTCTGGGAGATGGTGATGGACAGGGAAGCCTGGTGTGATGCAGTCCATGGGGTCACAAAGAGTCAGACATGATTGAGCTATTGAACAACAAGAGCTCACTCAGAGAATATGTCAGGAAGGATAACAGCAAGGTTGGGATCAGCTCAACCTTGGCATCTGCTTTGTTGCAAGCAGAAAGAACATGGGTAGGAAGAGGAGCCCAGACAATGCAGAGTTCACTAGTCAGAACTCAGGTGCTTTCAGGAGACAGAGGAAATCCGCACTCCCCAGAAAGGTCAGAAATTTGCCCAGTGGCAGAGAGAGGCTTTGATTCTGAGAAGTAATGAAGGGGAAAGGGTGTTCTTTCTTCAAAAGTATCTTTTGAAGAAATACTCAGACTAAAGGCTGAATAGATGAAGATACATTTGTACTCTGATATGTTGCAAATGAGTCAGCAGCCTAGATGGAATGATTAAAGCAGATAAGTGACAAATCTCCAGGTTGCAAAGGAGTGTGAGTAGTATGATTGCAGCCAAATGGAATGGCTTCTATATCTGTTTAAATGGAATATTTTCATTGGGATAAAGTTTAGAAGTACCTACACCAAACACCACACTGTTTATCTCAGGAGAGAGGAATAGGGGAGGAGGGTCAAAGGAAGAGATTATTAACTCCAATCTTCATCTCACCCATCCTTTGACCTCTTTCAACAGAGGCACTATTTTCAGGATTAACAATATTCAAGGGCTTCCCTGGTGGCTCAGTGATAAACAATTCGACTGCCAATGCAGGGACATGGGTTCGATCCCTGGTCTGGATTTCACATGCCACGGAGCAACTAAGCCCATGCATCACAACTACTGAGCCTGTGCTCTAGAGCCTGGGAGCCGAAGCTACTGAAGCCTGTGAGACCTAGAGTCCATGCTCTGCAACAAGAGAAACCACCACGATGAGAAGCCAGCACACCGAAACTAGAGCAGCCCCCGCTCACCACAACTAGAGAAAAGTCTGTACAGCAATGAAAACACAGCACAGCCAAAACTAAACAAGTAAATAAAAATAAAATTATAAAAGATCAAAGAATAATCAATTAATAAAACAAGAAAAAGGAAACCAATAAACTATTTCCACTATTTTAATTGATCTCATCTTTGTATCCTGCTGCTTATAGTTTAGACAGACGTGATATGGTCTCATTTAATTCTGCTGGGCCCTCTGCAACTCAGATATTTTCACGGCAGTTTTATCCATAAGGAACCAACACCATTGTTAAAATAACTACAGTCACAAAGCAGGAAGCTTGTAATAATCCACTTATCATCCCACCACCCACAATTTCACTTCTGATTTCTTTCAATCCAGAGGGCAGTTTCGAAGAGTGACAGGTAACGAGAGACTGCTTTGTAGTCACAATCAGCTGTATTACTATTTACTTGTTTAGTATAATTTTCCTTGATCTCTTTAATCTGTTTCCACAACTGCAAGTAACAGGTTTTGAAGATCAAGGGGATAAGATATATAACGTTTAGCACAGAATCCTACAAGTAGTAAACACTCAATAAATAGAAATGAAAACAAAATCATAACCTCAGTTTCCTCAACTCTAAAATGGGTATAATTTGGGACTTCCCTGGTGGTCCAGTGATTAAGACTCCCCACTGCCAATGCAGGGAGCTCGGTTTCCATCCCTGATCTGGGAACTAGGATCCCCCATGCCGTGCAGCATGGCCAAAAAATTAAACAACAATAGAAGTAAACAAATAGGGCTTCCCTGGTGGCTCAGTGGAAAAGAATCTACCCGCCAATGCAGGAGACAGGGGTTCAATCCCTAATTTGGGAAGATCCCAGTTGCCAAAGAGCAACCCAGGCTGCAAGCTGCAACTACTGAAGCCAGAGTGCCCTAGAGCCCATGCTCCACAGTAAGAGAAGCCACTGCAATGAGAAACCCACACACTGCAATGAACACTAATCCCCACTTGTTGCCTGCAACTAGAGAAAAGCCGGAGCAGCAACGAAGACCAAGCACAGTCAAAATTAAATACATAAAATGGGCATAATTTGTTGCAGAGTTACTATGAGGATTAAGTGACATAATTTCAGTTAAAGAGTCACACAAAAGTGCATATATGCAAATCTACGATTACCTGATCGGGGAGAGAGGAAGGTAGAGAAAGAACCCCTGGCTGTTAACTGCCCTCAAGGAGTAGAAAAGAAGGAAACAGGAGACGAAAGCAGGAAAGATCCCAAAGTAAAATATGTAGCTTATAAATTTCATACTGTTTCTGCAAAACTACAGACATTGAATATACATATGACAAAGACCAGAGGCTGACAGTTGATGTTACGAGGATAATGTGTTAGGTTAAGATGAAAGTGTGGTTATTATTAAAGTAATCAAGAGACGCCCTTTGTTACCCGAGGGGTGTGGGGCTGCCCTGTGGGGCCAGGCAGGTGGGGGTTAGTGCTGAAAAGTCCCCCTTTCTTTCAGAACTTTGACCCTAAGCTTCAGGTCAATAGGGCAGCCTGAGAATCTTCCTCGGTTTGACTCCGCGGGGAGCCGGGGCGCAGGGTGGCCAGAGGGTTTGAAGACCAAAGGTATGTGAATGAGACATCTATTCTCTGGCCCGCGGTCTGATGTCTGGCTCCTGCGCAGCCGGGAGTGGCGCCAGGAATTGCTGTTGGTGCAAAGACCGGCCCGGGAGGAAGAGAGCTCAGATTGACCACGTGGGGGCGATAAGACACCGAGGGAAGGCTGGAGCTCCGCGGACCGTGGGGTTTGACTGGGTGGTACCTAGTCGGTCCAGTGGCTTGTCCCTATGTGGGGCAGATGCAGGAAGGCGAACTGGACAGGGGGCACTTTAGTGGGGATGTGATGGACCGCGGACGCTGCGCGAATGGTGCGCACTGCGCGGAGGAGCTGGTACCTCCGCGTTGTTAATTACCTCCCACCTCCCGCCCTCTTTCCCTCTCCCCTCCCTTGGGTAGAATGAACCTGCCTGGGGCTCAGACCTGCTGCCCGCGGTAGGGTGGGCTCCTGCGCGAGTTTCAAAGGCAAACATTCCTGGAACGCCTACTGTACATCCACTCCTATACTAAGCACTGTATATTCATGAGATCTCTTCTAATCTTCACAACCGCCTTGGGAGATAGTATTGCCTCCATTCTATAGCGGAGGAAAGGAAAACTAAGTCGAAGGATTTACCCACAATAGGGATAATCAGGCACATCAGACGGATTGTAAATATTTTAAAATAAATATATGAATGAAGAGAACTCAACCTCCCTGCTCAACAGGGAAATACGAACGAAAGCAACAACGGGGATCCCATTTTTCCACTCGTCGATGGCAAGAATTTGAAAGATTCACCTGTGGGGGTGCGTGTGTGATAAAAAGAATTCTCCACAGTGTTAGGAATGCAAAGAAGAATGCATTTGAATGAATTTTGGTATCTGTTGAAATTTGCAAGCAAATTCTTCTTGATGCAGAAATTCCCCTTGTGGAATCTATTCTTCAGAAATAGCCACACACTATATTAACCTTAGTGGGAAAGGCAAATAAGGTTTTGTTTTGTTTTGTTTTAAGGTGATTTACCTGCAATTATGCAGCTATTGAATGAGCCTGGAGTCCAAACCCGCTGTATCTGATTCAGATAATCGCTGGCCTTGGGCATCGTTTGGAGCGGGGGAGGGGGAGCGCTCCCGCGTGAATGCGATTCATGGGCAGTGGAGTCTCTAGGGGTGCCTGCTAAAACGCACATTTTTGGGGGAACCTTTTCTAAGGTTTGAAAAATCAAAGGCTTTAGGAATTGTTATCCTAGAACATGTTGTTTAGTCCTTAAGCCTTGTCAACTCTTTGCGACCCCATGGACTCCTCTGTCCATGGGATTCTCCAGGCTAGAACACTGGATTGGGTTGCCATGCCCTCCTCCAGGGGATCTTCCTATCCCAGGTATGGAACCTGCCTCTCCTGCTTTGGCAAGCGGATTCTTCACCACTGAGCCACCTGGGAACCTACATTAAAACAAACAAACAAACAAAAACTCCCTGGATGATTTTTAAAGCTCTGCTTTTCTATCTCTGCAGCAGGTTAGAATACTGGGACCTTTAAAAATGCCATTAACCCCCCGCCACACTCCAGCCTTAAAAACCCACACTCTCTGTCTGTGACATCCAGACATCAGGCTTTTTTTTAAGCTCCCAGGTGATTCCCAGATACAATCAAGGCTGGGAACCACAAGCCTCAACAGTCATAGTCCTGCTGGCCCAGGAGTGTGGGCAGAAATGCAGAATCTCAGGTTCAACACCTCAGACTGGCTGGTTCAGAATCCACACTTTAACTGGAGCCCCCAAATGATTCATAAGCAAATTAACGTTTGAGGTAGATGTGGGTGAGGTTTTCCATTTATTTCAGCACTCCTCCAGTAGCCTAGCCTCAGAATGATAGTGTGGAGAGAAGACTGGAACTATGAGTAGCCACCTACAAGTAGCATAAACAACTGGGCCATGGTTAATTCTACCAGCATCTCCTGCTGTTGGTCAATCGCTAAGTCATGTCCAACTTCTTGCAACCCCAATGAACTGCAGCACACCAGGCTTCCCTGTCCATCACCAACTCCGGGAGCTTGCTCAAACTCATGTCCATTGAGTCATTGATGCCATCCAGCCATCTCATCCTCTGACGCCTCCTTCTTCTCCTGCACTCAGTCTTTGCCAGTATCAAGATCTTTTCCAATGAGTCAGCGTTTTGCAGCAGGTGGCCAAAGGATTGGAGCTTTAGCTTCAGCATCAGTCCTTCCAATGAATATTCAGGGTTGATTTCCTTTAGGATTGACTACTTTGATCTCCTTGCTGTCCAAGGGACTCTCTTGAAGTCTATCTACTTCAGCACCACAGTTCAAAAGCATCAATTCTTCAGTGCTCAGCCTTCTTGCTTTCCTTTTTAGTTTATTATCATTTTTCCAATTGGTATGGAATCTCCTTGTCTTACTGTTCTTGCTGTACTCCCAGCCCTTAGACTTGTGCCTGGCATATACCATTAAACAAATATTTGCAAACAAGTAAGGAGTTGAATTCAAAAATAATTTTTCTCCTGCACTGTCGGCCTTTTTTCTTTTTTGGTATGTGAGGGACTCAGATGCTTCTTTCATTTGTGTTCTACACACACACACACACACACACACACACACACACACACACGTGTATATATATACATGGGCCTCCCAGGTGGCACTAGTGGGAAATAACCTGCCTGCCAATGCAGGAGACATAAAGTGATGTGGGTTCGATCCCTGAGTCAGGAAGATCCCCTGGAGGAGGACATGGCAACCCACTCCAATATTCTTGCCTGGAGAATCCCATGGACAGAGGAGCCTGGTGGCCAGACATGAAGAGCCAGACGTGATTTAAGTGAGTTAACACACACACATATTTATATATTTTGTGTGTGATAAAATATACACATAACATAAAATGTACCATTCAAACCACATTTAAGTGTATAGTTCAATAGCATTGAGTATATTCAGACTTTTGTGTAACCATCACCAATCCCTCTCCAGAACTTTTACGTCACCACCTTTCCACCTCCTCCTATCCCTGGGCAATCACCATTTCTCTTTCTGTCTCTGTGGGTTTGACTACTCCAAGTACTTCTTATAAGTGAAACATATACATATATACACATACACATATGTGTACATGTATGTGCACATATGTGTATGTGTGTACATACATATGTATATACACATACACACGTTTTGAAAGTGAAAGTCGTTCAGTTGTGTCTGACTCTTTGTGACCCCATGACTGTATAGTTCATGGAATTCTCCAGGTCAGAACACTGGAGTGGGTAGCCTTTCCCTTCTCCAGGGGATATTCCCAACCCTGAGATAGAAGCCAGGTCTCCCATGCTGCAGGTGGATTCTTTACCAGCTGAGCCACAAGGGAGATGTTTGGAAATTAATGCACACATTCTGGCTTGTTGTGTGGCCAAAATACTCTTGAGACATTTAAATAGGTGTTGAAATTCCCTGATGGTCCAGTGATTAGGACTTGGGGCTTTCTCTGCCAAGGTTATTGCTGTTGTTTGTTGTTTAGTCTGTAAGTAGTATCCGACTCTTTTATGACTCCATGGACTGTAACCCATCAGGCTCCTCTGTCCATGGGATTTCCCAGGCAAGGATACTGGAACGGGTTGCTGCTGAGTCACTAGGGGAAGCCCTCATTGCAAAGGGTCCAGGTTTAATCTCTGATCAGGGAAGGAAGATCCCATAAGCCAGTGTGTCTCGGTCAAAAAAAAAAAGCTGCTACTCTGATCCATCTCCACCCCTCCATGCTGTCTCTTGCACCCCACTTTGTGATTTAGCTCCATCAGAGATTTACTACTGGCTGATCTTGTCAAGACTTCCAGGAACTCGGCATTCTCTTCTGCTGCTTCTCAGAGCACCAGGGAGCCAATCTCCAGGTAAACTGGATGAAAATGCAGATGCTTGACATTTGCTCCAGACCTAGCGACTTTCCACCCACACCTGGTGGGGCTGAGGATCAGCATTTTATCAAGGTGCTCAGATAGTATTGCCTGCTAGGCGTGACTTCAGAGTTTCCAATCCACAGTGGATGGCCACTTGATCCAGAAGAGGGCACACTGCAGCACAAGCCTGAGGTCTGCAGCCCCGCCCTGCCTTAGGTACTTATCCTTCTGTGAAATGGGGCTAAGAATTCCCAAGTCACAGAGATGAGATGAACATCTTGGGAGATAGCATCTGCGATTGTGTTTTGTAAACGCTGAAGAATATACACATGTAAGGGCTGTTAGTATTATCTCAGAGAAGCCTCCCAGTCCTGTTTCTGCAGTCTCATCATCAAGGCCCCACCCCAGGCCAAGGAATGACAAAAACATCCCATCAGATTGACATCATGGTGGGGGCGGGGAGCTCAGTTCATGTGTCATGTCTTAAGCAAATGAAGTAAAACACTTTACTAACATTTACCAAAAATTTTTAAATATCCATTAATGTACATTCTTTTTATTTTCTTTTAAGTACACCTCTTTATTTTTTTAAATTGAGGTATAGTTGATTTACAATGTTGTGTTAGTTTCAGGTATACAGCAGAATGATTCACTTATATATATATTCAGTTATATATATATTCAGTTATATATATATTCAGTTATATACATATATATATATATATATATATATATATATATATATTCTGTTTCAGATTCTTTTCCCCTATAGATTATTACAAGGTACTGAGTATAGTTCCCTGTGTTATCATATTTCATGTACTGGTTTGGATGGTAAATAATCCACCTGCAGTGCAGGGACCCTGGTTTGATACCTAGACCAGGCAGATCCCCTGGAGAAGGAAATGGCAACCCACTCCAGTATTCTTGCCTGGAGAATTCCATGGACAGAGGAGCTTGGCGGGCTACGGTCCATGGGGTCACAAAGACACAACTGAGCAACTAACGTGCACATTTGCACCTTGTAAGATGGGTATAATTATCCTCATTTTACAGATGAGAAAACTGAAGGTTTTCATGGAAATGGGATTTCATGAAAGAAAGAAGCCAAGCTTCAGATCCTGTGACATTTGGCTAAATCACCTGATCCTTCAGGTTCCTCGGCTATAAAGCAGAGTGAGAGGTAGATTATCTCCTCAATGGTTATGAGGGGTATTTTATAATGCATGTGCCTGGCCTGACACTGGGATTGGCACATAGGTCCCCTCCATAGCCCCTGCTCCCTATTCTGTGCTCTACTCCTGTTCCCCGGGGACCTCAGGGAGCTCTAAACATGGAGAGCAATGAAGACAGATGGGGTGGCTACTAGTACCCAGCCATGTTCTGCTGCAGGAATAACCAGGCATGGAGCTAAAAGCCTTCTGCTGAGAAAATTGCCATGTCTGTTGGCCATAGCAGGCTTCTCCTGGATCCACTGATCAACCAGTCCAGGCTAGGATCAGGACTGGGAAGGCATGGGGCCAGGGATATTGGGGGTAGGGGGGTGGCACGGGGGGTTGACAAACTTTATTTGAAGTTCTCACCATCCTGCTTTTCCCAAAGATGACTCTGATTGGTAGAGAGTAGAATTCAGTGGGCAAAGGTGTGAGCCATCTTCGAGAATGTCTGCCCAGGTAATTTCACTTGACATGGCCAGGTACAGAGAGCTTCGCTGGCTGAAGTTGGACAGACCACCTTGTCTGGAGCCTGATGCAGCTGGAGGCCAGAGCATGGAAAGCAGCTACAGAAATGTCTGGAGGTCAGGCCTGGGACCACCTCCTTTCTATGTCTCGGCTTGGAAAGCCTGTCCTCTGCCATTCATTCCTTCGGTGTTTATCTAGCACCTGCTGTGTGCCAGGTCTCAGGAGCCACCAAGATAAATAAAACAATTTTATATTTTAAGTAATAATCTTAAGTGTTAGTTGCTCAGTCATGTCCAACTCTTTGCCACCCCATGGACTGTAGCCTGCCAGCTCCTCTTTCCATAAGATTCTCCAGGCAAGAATACTGGAGTGGGTTGCCATTCCCTTCTCCAGCAGATCCTCCCGACCCAGGAATTGACCTGGTCTCCTGCATTGCAGGCAGATTCTTTACTGTCTGAACCACCAGGGAAGCCCTAATAATTGTAAAGATAATAAAAATAAAAATTAAAAATATCTTACTGTTATTGAGCCTTCACTGTTTGCCAGGCTCTAGGCATTGACTCATGTAACCCTCACAGCATCCCTATAAAGTGTGGAAAAATGAAAGGACCTAGGAACCCAAACTGCTTGGGACATGAGATTATCAAGGCAAGCTCTTTGGAGGAGGTGATAATGCAGTTGGGAGAAAGCAGGACTTTCTAGCAGACAGACAGAAGCAGCAAGTGCAAAGCACAGAAGTGTGAAATGTGTGTGTGTGTGTGTGTGTGTGTGTGTATAGGGAAGGCAGGGAGGTGGGGTTGGAAAGGTTGATGCCACATATGAAGGGCCTTTACAGTGACGACCCCAAAGGTGTGGTTCTTCAGGGAGATGAGAAATAATCCGACCTTTTTTCTAAGGTTCCTCTAGGGGTAATACAAGGAGGAACTGCAGGGGGCGCTCCTGTGCCAACAGAGGACATTGCTGCAGCGGCGTCCGGAGGAAGAGCCAAGTCAAGAGATTTCTGAGGCAGAAACTTGGGACTTTAGTGGCTGTTGCTCAGAGAAAGCCCAATTTATCAGCCTTCAGACATGAGAACGTGAAGCTAGTGCCTCATATGCAACATGTTGGGGTCTCATCCTCCTCTTTTGAGCGGATCCCTCCTGGAATTCCCCTCCACTGTCCTCTCCTGCTCCATGTGACCCAGGGCTCAGCTAGTCTTCTTGCCCTGTCCAGTCCTGGAGCTGTCCAGGTACGTCTGGACGCTCAATTGTCTATCTTAAGCAGAGCCAGTCATACCCCTTGTAACGCTAGGATGAACCCCTGAAAGGGGGCTTCCATGGTGGTCCAGTGGTTAAGAATCTACCTTGGAATGCAAGCGACACTGGTTGGATCCCTGGTCTGGGAAGATCCTACGTGCCTGAGAACAACCAAGCCCATGCACCACAAGGAGAGAAGCCACCGCATTGAGAAGCCCGAGCACCACGACTAGAGAGTAGCCCCTGCTGCAGCAACTAGAGAAAGCCTGTGCACAGCAACAAAGTCTCAGCACAGTCAAAAATAAATATTTTTAAAAAGAAACATGTAAAGAGAGAGGGAGACATAAAAAAAAAAGAAAGAAAACAATATTATTCATGTTTTCACCTCAACTAAATCATTTTGTGGAAGAAACTATATGTTCAAACAGCTGATTCACATGACAACACTGGGGAAAATGTTATTTATTAACAAGTACTGAGAAGTAGTGCAATTTCATTCTTAGATACCTTTTTTATGGACATGTTGGAAGGCATCATGGATAAAAGAGATTCACTGAAGAATATAACAGGTAAGGTAGAAGGGAACATACTAGGTAGGAAGCATTTCACAACTGATGAGGAGACAAATGTCTGTGAGTCCAATTGTTTTGTTATATTTATTCATTTATATTTTAGATTCAACATATAAGTGAAAGCATACAGTATTTGTCTTTCTTCTGTCTGACTTATTTCACTAAGCATATTACCCTCCAGATTCATTTGTGTTGTTGCAAATGGCAAATTTTCGTTCATTTTTATGGCTGAGTAATATTCCATTATTAGTTAGTGTAAGTTGCTGAGTCGTGTCTGACTCTTTACGATTCCATGGACTGTAGTCCACTAGGTTTCTTTGTCCATGGCATTCTCCAGGCAAAAATCCTAGAGTGGGTTGTCATTCCCTTCTCCCAGGGATCTTCCCAACCCAGGGATCAAACCCAGGTCTCCTACATTGCAGGTGGATTCTTTACCATCCAAGCCTCCAGGGAAGCCTAATATTCCATTATACATATATTCAGTCACACACACACACACACAAGGAAATGCCGACCCACTCCAGTATTCTTGCCTGGGAAATCCCATGGACAGACGAGCCTGGTGGGCTATAGTCCATGGGGTCACAAAGTTGGACACGACTGAGCGACAAACACACACACACGCACACACCACAGACATAGAGAACACACTGGAGGTTACCTGTGAGAAGAAGAAAGGGGGAGGGGCCAGAGATTGGGCTTTGGGACTAAGAGGCACAACACAACATGGTAAATCAACTTCAATAAAAATTTAAAACCAAACCTGTTTAGTAAGTGATTTGGTAATATACATCAAGAACATATTCATACACTTTGACCCAGTAACTTCATCTTTCTTTTTCTACCTAACTGGAGAAAAAAGTTTATTCTGTGACGTTACTTGTAAGAGAAAATACATCATTGGAAACTTGGATGTTGAACAATACTAATTATGCAATAATTAGTCCGTGCAATAATATTTATGAAGGTTTAAGGTTGAGTAACAGTGTGTATACTTAATGCAACAAGACCAAGCAGAATGTAAAATAATGTGTTCAGTGTGAGATTTGTAAATATGCATATAAACATGTAAAATGTGCATATAACTAAACACAGACTGTATCACAGGTGTTATGTTCACTCAAAAGGTATGAGCATTATTAATACCCCTTACAGATGAGTAAGTTACTGTTCAGAGAGATGAAATAAGTCTTTAGAATACTCCTCAGCTGGTAAATTGTGAACTCAGGAACCCCAGTTTTGCCTGGCTCCCCCAAACTGGTGGATTTCCAGTTTTGTCTGGCTCCACTGCACAATAATTTAAGAGTTACCTTGACTCCCTGGGCATCAAAAAGTCAACCAAAGTTGTCAGTGAGCAGTGGGATTACAGGTGGTTTCTTTTTCTTCTTCACACTTTTCTTCATTTTGCAACATATTCCAGAGAAAATATATGCAGATTACATATTTAAACTTTTATATTTGAAACTAAATAGTGAACATATTTGGAGCATGTGCTAGATAAATGTTTATATCGACCAATGTGCAAAAATCTCCTATAAATTGATGAGAAAAAAGATAAATAATTCAAGGGAGAAAGATGCAACTCAGAAACTCAATGGTTAGATTCAGTAGCCAAAAGATTCAATATATTGCTAGAAGTTAAATTAAAACTATGCTGGTACATTCTGATGAACCAGTAGTTAATACTCCATGCTTCTACTGCAGGGGACTTGGTTTCAATCCAAGAACTGAGTTCGCACATGCCTTGTGGTGTGGCCAAAAAAAAAAAAATGCCAAAAACAAACAAAAAAAAACGCCAAAACAAAAACATGATGAGATACCATTTTCCATCTTATCAAATTAGCAAAATTTTTAAAGATTCATAATATCCACAAGCTGGTGGGGAGATGGGAAAAGAGGCACTCTTACCCACTGCTGGCAGGAAGGAGGCTGTTCTGGTAGGATCTATTAACACTACATACTCACATGGTTTGACCTGGAAATCCCATTTGTACAATTCTGCCTAATAGAAATCAAAGCACCATTTGTAAGGATATATGTTTATGAATAATTATTGTGGCATTATTTGTAGAGAGGGAATTGGAAAAAGCATGACTATCCACCAATATGAAAATAATAAATCAAAATCTATCAAGTCAATGGATTATCAGGCTGTCATGAAAAAGAATTGGATCTGTAAGTAATGGAGTGTGAAAAGGAATAGAGTACTGTGTATAGCATCACTACTGAAGTGTGATTTATCTCCCAGCAGTACTGGCATCATCTGGGAGCTTGTTTGGAAATACAGAATCTTGTTCTCATTCTTTTTTTTTCTTAATCTTTTTCTTTTTTTTTTTTTGATGTGGACCACTGACCATTTTAAAAATTTTTATTGAATTTGTTACAATATTGCTTCTTTTTTTATGTTTTTTAGGCTGCGAGGTATGTGGGATCTTAGCTCCTTGACCAGGAATCGAACCTACATCCTCTGCACTGGAAGGAGAAGTCCTAACCACTGGATCGCCAGGAAAGTCCCTCGTCTCCATCCTTGACCTATTGAACTGGAATCTGCATTTTAACAAGATTCCCTACAGAAACACCAGTGTTTAGTGCGATCCTATAAAGGAAATGCCTTCTCATGTGTCATGGCAAAAATGGTCCCACCACTTCATGGGAAATAGATGGGGAAACAGTGCAAACAGTGTCAGACTTTATTTTTCTGGGCTCCAAAATCACTGCAGATGGTGACTGCAGCCATGAAATTAAAAGACGCTTACTCTTTGGAAGGAAAGTTATGACCAACCTAGATAGCATATTCAAAAGCAGAGACATTACTTTGCCAACAAAGGTTCGTCTAGTCAAGGCTATGGTTTTTCCTATGGTCATGTATGGATGTGAGAGTTGGACTGTGAAGAAGGCTGAGCGCCAAAGAATTGATGCTTTTGAACTGAGGTGTTGGAGAAGACTCTTGAGAGTCCCTTGGACTGCAAGGAGATCCAACCAGTCCATTCTGAAGGAGATCAGCCCTGGGATTTCTTTGGAAGGAATGATGCTAAAGCTGAAACTCCAGTACTTTGGCCACCTCATGCGAAGAGTTGACTCATTGGAAAAGACTGTGATGCTGGGAGGGATTGGGGGCAGGAGAAGAAGGGGACGACAGAGGATGAGATGGCTGGATGGCATCACTGACTCGATGGACGAGAGTCTCAGTGAACTCCGGGAGTTGGTGATGCACAGGGAGGCCTGGCGTGCTGGGATCCATGGGGTCGCAGAGAGTCAGACATGACTGAGCGACTGATCTGATCTAATCTGATCTACCAAAGTCTGACCTTTAGTTCTACGTTAACTTCTCACTTTTAGCTGGGTGCATGGCCACTTGGGACAAAGATTATGTTTCCCAGCCTTTCTTGCAGTTGGGTGGGACCATGTGGCTGAGCTCTGGCCAAGAGGACACGACTGGAAGTGAAGAGGGTCACTTCTGCCCCTAAAAGGGACATTGACTGAATCCCCCTGGTGGTTTCTTACTTACATTTTTTTAAGTGTGCACTTATTTTATTTATTTATTTTTGGCTCTGCTGGGTCTTTGTTGCTATGAGGACTTTTCTCTAGATGTGGCGAGCAGGGGCTACTCTTTGATGTGGTGCAAGGGCTTCTCATTGTGGTGGCTTCTCTTGTGGAGAACCACTCTAGGGCATGAGGACTTCAGCAGGTGCAGCACATGGTCTCAGTAGCTGTGGTTCCTGGGCTCTAGAGCACAGGCTCAATGGCTGTGGCACACAGGCTTAGCCACTCTATGGCACTGAGATCTTCCTGGACCAGGGATCAAACCCGTATCTCCCGCATTGGTAGGTGGATTCTTTATCACTGAGCCACCAGGGAAGCCCTGTTTCTAACTCTCTGCTAACTGAAAGTTATCAGTCACAAAATCAGCCACTGTATGAGTTTGTTCAGTTGCCATAACAAAGTACAACAGTCAGATATTTACTTTCTTCCAGTTCTGGAGGCTGGAGTATCTAAGATTAAGATCTGGCAGCGTAAGACCTCTTTATGGCTCCCAGGCTAACGTTTTGCTACATCTTCACATAGCCTTTCTTTGGAGAGAGAGAGAGAGTGTGTGTGTATCTTCCCATAGCCTTTCTTTGGAGTGTGTGTGTGTGTGTGTGTGTGTGTGTGTGTAGAGCTCTCATTGTCTGTGTGTGTGTGTTTACTTTTTTCTTTTTCTTTTTAAAGACCACCAGTCTTTTCAGATTAAGCCTTCACCCTTTTGACCTCATTTAACCTTAATTATCCCCAACTCCATGGGGTCACAAAGAGTCGGACACAACTGAGTGACTGAACTGAACTGAAAGGCCCTGTTTCCAAATACAGTCATGTTAAAGGTTAGGATTTCAACATATGAATTTGGATGGGGGGCACAATGGACTCCACAGCAGTCACCTGGTACTCAGAGCCAGAAACTGCTACAAAGAACGCCCTTTCCTCTTCTCTCACCTGCTTACCTCTAAACTGTTAGATGAGAGACAAACTAGTACATTTTTCAAGACTTTGTACTTTGGTTCTCTTTGTTACAGCACCTTAGCCTGTTTCCTAACTGACCCTTACATTTGTGTTCCCCAAGGTCCACTGAGCAAGAAGAAATACAGGAAATGAAGCCCTCTAAATGGTTACTGTTGATTGCTACAAGGGTGGGAGTGCGGAATGAATTAAGAGCATTGAGGTTAAAACTTATCCAACAGCATTTTAAGGTTTATGATCTTACCCAACTTTCAATGACTGTGGGAAACATGATTATTTTCCCTTTTGTAAGACTCCTTACAGCAAGGTTCTTACTTATACTGAAACACACATATTCCACCCTTCATACATACCAGTTTCCCTTCTTCCCTCCCTCCCATCTTCCTTCTATGGCGGGGATGCTGTGCCCCGGGGCAGGCCAGGGAGTCAAGTCAAACCAGGCAGGCCAAGTCAAACAAGCACAGTCTTGGTGCCACTGGATCGTCTTTCCAGAGTTTTATTTTTAGTTCTCCAATCCGTACTTCAAGGGATTTCCTTGTGAGAAGAAGGAATTTCCACAGGGCCCTTGGAAGGTGTTCTCAGCCTACCTACTGGTAAAATGGCATCAAGGGGCCCCATCGGTTCAATATGGGAACCTTGACTGTACAGTGATAAGTACAGGCACAGCCGGGCAGTAGAAAGTAGCCTTTGCCCACGTCTGGGGCGGGCTGGTGCTCAGGCTCCAGAAGACAGGGGAAGTCGGCGCTCTGTTGAATCCGGTTTGGGTCGCCGTGGGCCAGGTACAGAGCGTGGGAAGCTGGGTACACAGATGGACAGGTGCTGGTGAACCTCCATTCATCCTCCACTGGGCCCACACGGCCCTGGGGTGGGAAGAAGCCAGGTTGCCCCAGGTCCTTGGCGGTCATGTGGGGCCTTTTGAAGGCAGGGTATCCATCTTCTAGCTTGGGGTTGGGGCTGGGGGTGGGTCTGTAGAACTCTTTGTCCCGGAGTTGGGTGTCCAGCTTTGCTTGCTGTGGAAATAAATCATATACGAAAAGAGGGCTGAGCGAGGCAACAGTGAAGCTTCTTCCTAGGTAGTCTCCAAGACAGAGCACACTTGGAACTTCCCTGGCAGTCCAGTGGTTAAGACACCATGATTCCACTACAGGGGCATGGGTTCAATCCCCGGTTGGAGATCTACGATCCCACATACCGCAAGGTGGCCAAAAAAAGAAAATTAAATTTAAAAATAAATAAATGAGACAGGGTATACTTTTCTTTACTTTCTAGAGATTAGTTTTTGAGTGGCAATATATACAACAGAAGGACGTACTGAAATAGTACAAAAGGGTTTATAGCGAAAAGTAAGTCTATTTCCTACCCTCCTTCTTTCTCAGGTCCCCTCTCCAGGGACACCCACTGTCATCAGAGTGTTCTGTGTCTTATTAGAAATATTTGATGTACATGTAAACTTACACGTATATATCCAGATGCCTTCCATCTGTACACAAGTGATACACATTATCATTCCAGTCTGCACTTTGCTTCTCCTAAATAATCTCAGAAACGGTTCCACCTTTGTTTGTATAGATCTTATTAATTTTAGTGGGGTTACCTCAAGATAGGAACTTTAAACAAGGCTTAAAAAGAGCAAGGGCTTCCCAGGTGGCTCAGTAGTAAAGAATCTGCCTGTAATGTAGGAGTCGCAGTTTTGATCCCTGGGTCAAGAAGATTCCCCCGGAGAAGGAAATGGCAATCCACTTCAGTATTCTTACCTGGAGAATCCCATGGATGGAGGAGCCTGTGGTGCTCCAGTCCATGGGGTCTCAAAAGAGTTGGACACGACTTAGCAACTAAACAACAATGAAAAGAGCAAATGATAAAGGAAAAGACTGACACATCTACCTATATTAAAATAAGAATTTCTATTCAGTGAAAGAGTGACATGACGAGTCACAGACTGAATTTTGCCACTTATATAACTGACACATGTAAGAGTCCAGAATGTTTAAAGAACCCATACGAATTAATAAGAAGAAGACAAGCCACTCAATAGAAAAGTGGACAAGTGACATAAGCAGAAAAATAAACAGCCATGAACAAATGAAAGATGAAATCACTGAAATGAAAATTATGACCACAAGAAAATATTATTTCAAGCCCAGCATCACCGACTTGATGGATATAAGTCTGAGCAAACTCCAGGAGTTGGGGATGAACAGGGAAGACTGGCATGCTGTAGTCCATGGGGTCGCAAAGAGTCAGACACAACTGAACGCCTGAACTGAAGTCAGCAAAAATGAAAAGAAGTCTACCACTCCCAAGGAATGACAAGATTGGAGAGCTACCTGACTGTCCTGGTGGGAAAGTAAATTGTTACATCCACTTTGGAACAGTGATGTCACCTCCAACGAGTAATTCCACTCCTGGGAGGGGTGAACGCCTGCACAGGAGGCCCTGCCTCATCTTCATTGCAGTATTTGTGGGTGGGAGGAGTCACAAAAAATAAATAACCCCAATGTCCACTGACAGGAGAGGGGACAAATGTGTCATGGCATCTTCGTGCAATATAATATTTATATCGCAGAAAATGAATAACATGCCATAATGTTCAGCAAAACAATAGAAGTCAGAGAAGAGGACAAATAATATGATTCAATTATATAATGAAGTTCCAAAAGAGCAACCCTAAATAATTTATTTAAAGAGATTGCTGTTGTTTAGTCACCAAGCTTTGTCTGACTCTTCCAGACCCCGTGAACTGCAGCATGCCAAGCTTCCCATTTAAAGAGATACATACATAAAGGTAAAACTATTTAAAACACACACACATATAAGGGAGTGCTTAACCCAAAACTCAGAAGAATGATTACCTCTGGAAGTCGGGGGAGGGGTGGGAACAGGGAGGGGCACGCAGGGCTCTAATGTGTTGTGTTTTAAGCTGGCTGATAATAGGTACGTTGGAGTTTATCAACGTTATTTAAACTGTAAATGTTTTTTATTTACTAGGTGTTGTATGGGTGACCTACTTGGTGTATATTTGAAAACAATACACACAAACTTCCCGGGTGATCCAGTGGCTAAGACTCCGCCCTCCCACTGCAGGGGGCACTGGTTCCTTCCTGGTCTGGGAAGATCCCGCATGCCCCGAGGCATGGCCAAAAAAAGAAATAAAACAGTACACACATGTACACACAGAATACCTCTTTAGATCTCCTGGCTTCAGACACTGTTCTCAGTAAGTGCCCTCAATGTCCACACTCACAATAAAAATGGATAAAGAGGATTTCAGTGGGCCGTTGAATGGAAGGCAGGACTGAGTGACTTCTTACCTCTTCTGATGTGACCCTGGCATATTTGTGCTTCCCATAAGGTCTGTAGTCGATCATATAGGAGCTTTGGTATATGTCCAAATCCACAGGGGCCTAAAGGTTAAGGGAGAACACTAAACAAGAGATTTCAACATGTCGTTCTTCCACTTAAAGGCTTTCAGTGACTTCTCATTGTTTGTAGGACAAAGGTTAACTTTTGAGCCTGGAATTTGGAGCTCTTCATGATCTGGTTTCTACTTGATTCTACCATCTAAACCCCCTTGGCCCAACTCTATGCCCATTACCCCAGCCTCACTGCTTTTGACTCTTCCCAGGTGGCTGGCACATATTCTTATCTCCAGCTGAAAACATGAGCTGTATTCTTCACCTGCTGGCAAATTCCTACACATCCTCCAAAACCCATATTAAATCCCTTCCCCCCAAATTTCTCCCTCCCATCTCTCTCTACCTTCCAACAATTAAACTCTTGTTCCTCTGCTTCTACGGCACATTTTACATCCCTCACTACAGCAGTTATCACGGTGTGCTATCACTGACTTAGTGAAGGATACTCGATTAGGATTTAATCTTAGGCATCTTTTCAACCTTAAAGCCCAATGCACTGCCCGACACACTGTGGGTGAACAATAAATGTACACTAAGCAAGTAAAGGAATCTCCAGAAAACTATAAACTCTTAACTTTCTTCTGCTTATTTAAAAAAAAAAAGAACGCCATGCAGGGTTGGTAACCAGAGGGAGCTTCAAGGAGCCTGGCCCTCCCTGGGGCTGTTTGTCAATGCTGCGGATCTTGAGGTGGTCACAGTGGTCAGAAGCCCACAACACTCACCTGTCCGGGGAACACCACACCTGACATAGCAGACAACCTAGACACAGACAAGATGATTAGCCCCGTTTCTGCCACAGGCAGGGAAAATAGTCTAAAGCTCCACCAACCAATCACATGACTCAATCGCCAGGCATTGGTGATGGCAGCAGGGATAAATGGGTTGGTGGACAGGGGTCCTGGGGCACAGGGGCTACAGCAGGACTCAGAGGGAATCCGTTGTTGAGAACATCAGATTTACCCCTCAGGCAGAGGTGAACCTGATAGCAAGTGCTGTGCTAGTAAATGTTTAGCAATCTCCTTTTTGGGCGGGGGAGGCAAATAAACCCCAGGTTATAGCATTTGCGAAGTTCTGCTAAGTCATTTCCACCCTGGCCCATTTCGACCCACTCCAGTATTCTTGCCTGGAGAATCCCATGGACAGAGAATCCCATGGGGTCGCAAAGAGTCAGACACGACTGAAGCGACTTAGCACTCATGCAAACAGAATGTGCTCCCAGAGCCGGGATAACTCCAGTGCATGGGGTCCCTGGGAGCCAGGGTTCTGAACAGCCCTGAGAAAGCAATGGTCAGGCCTGGAACTTAGAGGCATCCTGATGTGGAAGCACAAACTATGTTTCTAGTGGAGACTGAAGGGATCCAGGGTGATGGTTTTGAGGCTCTGTATTCTTGGTGGACAACAGCTGTGGATGGGTCCAATCACTCCCTAATCCTGATATCTTAGTGGGGAGGCCTTTCTACCTGGGCTTGGGGGAGCTCTCTGAGCCCACTCCATCTCACGTACTTGGCTCTCTAGGTTCTGGATGGCTCCTCCATTTCATTCCCGTGGCATCCTGCCCTGAGCGCCATTCCATTCAGGGTCCGTGGACCATCAGGGTGGTTGAGAGACCTCAAATAGCCCCTGTGTCCCTTCCTTTTTGTGCATAGACAGCTCCTCTCCCAGACAGGAAGCCAACTTCAATGCAAAGAGCACCTACCCTTCCTTCTGCCGAGAGGATAATGATGTTTCAGCCCTGCCAGTTCCAAGTGTCCCTGCCACCTGGACAGGCTTGCTGCTGTGTCCCTCACCACAGCAGTCTGTGAGATGAACCCTGACCCATACAATGTTGGCTATTTTGGTCACAGTCCCTGGGCATTGTGATGGGGTGACTGGCCAACCTCCTGTGTGTCTGTCCCCTTATCCCTGGCCCCACCCTTTCTCACGGAGAGCTGATGGTATTCCAGCACACCTGAGCCAACATGAACCCTGGCAGCATCGAAAGGTACCCAGAATGCAAGGCTTTCCAACGCTCTGCTGAATCAGTCTATTTGCAGGTTAAAAAGAATCTCATTGGGGATTATGACATTAGACTTTCTGTGACTGAATCCATCTCATACCAGAGCCCTCCCAAGCGTCTGTTGCCTGAAAGCCTGGCTTATCCCTCCTCTGTCTGTCAAAATTCCACTCTCCTTCACAATTATTTGGATGGTTGTAATCCAAAACAAAAAATAGTAAGTATAGATGAGAATGGGGAGAAACTTGTGCATTGCTGGAAGGAATGTAAAATGATGCAGCCACTGTGGGTAAGTGGATAAGAGCTTGACGGTTTCTCAGAAAATTAAGCATAGATTTGCCGTGCATGTGTGCATTCGTGCTAAGTTGCTTCAGTCATGTCTGAGTCTTTGTAACCCTATGGACTGTAGCCCACCAGGCTCCTCTGTCCATGGGTCCCTCCAGGCAAGAATACTGGAGTGGGTTGCCATTTCCTTCTCTGATAGATTTGCTGTTTGATCCTGCAATTCCACCTCTGAATATGTACCTAAAAGAACTGAAAGCAGGGACTCAAGCAGATATTTATACATCTGTGTTTCTGGCAGCATTATTCACAATAGCCAAAGGGTTGAAACAACCCAATAATCCATCGGTGGATGAATGCATAAACAGACTGTGATGTAGACACACAATGGAATATTACTCAGCCTTCAAAAGGAAAGGAATTCTGGCACATGTTACATGTGAGAACCTTGAAAACATGCTAAATGAAATAAGCTAGACCTTAAAGGACAAATATTGTATGATTCCATTTTCATAAAACACCTGGGTGGTCAAATTCATAGATACAGAAAGTAGAACGGTGGCTGCCAGGAAGCTGGGAGGAATGAGTGTCGAGTTTCAGTTTGGAAAGAGGAAAGAGTTATGGAAATGGAGAGTGGTGATGATTGTGCAATGTTGTGAAAGTATCTAATGCCACCAAACTGTGAACTTAAATGGTTCAAATGATAAACTTTACATATATATACCATTTGCATAAATGTTAATATATTTACTCTCATACACACAAATTCCACTCTAAGGGCCACCTCTTCCACAAAGCTTTCCTTGGTTTCTCTCTAGATACACCATAGACTCCTTTCATTGACCCAACCAATATTTATTGAGGACTTATTTGGTGTTGGGCACTGTTCTGAACCTTGCAGATTCATCAGTGAACAAAACAGATGGAAATTCCTGCTTGCATAGGACTTACACTCTGGTGTGAACAAGACACAGAGTAAACCAAGTACTAAGTGATTCAGCCTCCATTAGATCCAGCAAAGAAGCAAGATGAGGGAAACTTCCTTGGTGGTCCAGGGCCTGGGTTTGATTCCTGGTCAGGGAACTTGATCCCACATGCCACAACTAAGACCCAGCATAGCCAAATAAATAATTTTTTTTTTTTTAAAGAAGCAAGATGGCAGAATGACTGAGGCACTTCAGATTGGGGTGGAAGTTGTCCAAAAAGGAGAGAGATATTAAAGCAGCAATCTAAGCACAGAAAGAACCAGCCATGCAACTGTATAGTTCCATATATACAGTAGGTCCTTGTTGTTTATATATTTTATATAGAGTAGTGTGTATCTGTTAATACCCAATTCCCAATCTATCCCTCCTCCCCTTCCTTTTGTTAACCATGAATGTGTTTTCTGTATCTGTGAGTCTATTTCTGTTTGTAAAGTCCACTTGTATCTATTTTTCTTTTAGGATCCCACATGTAAGTGATAGCATATATCTTTTTTCCCTTTCCAAACTTACTTCACCTAGTATGATCATCTCTAGATCCCTCCCTGTTGCCAGCAAATCATCTTTAGTTCCTTATTGATAAAACATATATTCATAGATTGGATGGGAAAACTAAAGGAGAAAAGGCTTTCCCAATAATTCAGTAGGGAAAGACCTGGAGAAAAGGGCTTCCTAGCACAGGGGTCAGGACTGCAAAGCTTGGAAGACAGGATCAAGAGTGGAACAAGAAAAGCCAAGGAAAGGAGTGGGTGAGGGCATGAAACCAAGAGAGGGAGCATGTTGTGCATCTGTGACTGTCCCATTTTTCATTCTAGCTTCCCTTTAGAGAGCTGTTTCTCTCCCTTTCAGGAATCATGTTGTTTAAGTGGTGCTGATCCTACCCCAGCTCTAAATGGGTGTTGTTGTCCCTAGAAAATTCCAGCTCTAGGCTGCCATTCAGGGAGAGGATGGTGACCCAAGGTGGGCTGGTGAGTACCATCCCCAGCTCTTGGGGAAGAGGATCTCTCTTTCTGAGACAGCATACCTCAGGGTCCCTATTTGTTCACTGAGAGTTGAAACACTGTGTTATGTTTCAGACTTCCTCCAACCAGACTTCAAATAGTCAGGGATTTTTGTAAAGCTTGTGATGGACCATGCAAAATATCACGTGGTGCCAATTTTTAAGTTTGTACAGTGTGATGATTGTTTTTCAGTTGCTAAGTCGTGTCTGACTCTTTGAGACCCCATGGACTGCAGCGTGCAAGGCTTCCCTGTCCTTCACTGTTTTGACAGTCCATGAGATTGCAGAGTCAGACATGACTGAGCATGCATGCATGCACAGGGCCAGATTGGGTCTGATAAAAACAACAGTTATAGTGCGATACATGTTATTTTTCTGAAATACACAACACAGGTAAATTTCTCATGGTTCTTGCCTTCTCCTTCAACAGCACGTGTGTGTGGCGGGGCAGGGGGGCAGGGGGCATCTTGTCCACACTCATTAGGTATGAAAAAGAAACCAGAAAGCAAATCCTGGTTGTTATTTTTAAGCCTAAATCACATACAAGTGCTGGCTTCAAATTGTGTGGGCTAAGATAAACTAAATTTCATAATACACCAACATAAGTTCATAATACACCAACACAAGTGTATTCCTGAAGTAAATGTTGTTTAAAAAGCACACACCAAAAGACAGTGTGTGGACAGGATTCAATAAACTGACTCTTTGCGACCCGTGGACTGTAGCCCACCAAGCTCCTCCGTTCATGGGATTCTCCCGGCAAGAATACTGGAGTGGGTTGCCATTTCCTTCTCCAGTAACAAAGCACAGGGCACAGCAAAGGCCCTCAAAAAATCCTCCCCTCCTGCCTCTGGGAGGAGATTAACCTCTGCATCTTTATTTCTTTTCTTTTTTTACATTGAAGTGCAGTTGATTTACACTGTTTCAGGTGTACAGCAAAGTGATTCAGTTACACATACACACACACACATTCCTTTCCGATTCTTTTCCATTTTAGGTTATTAGAAGACATTGACTATAGTTCCCTGGGCTAGATAGTAGGTCCTTGCTGTTTATTTTATATATAGTAGTGTGTATCTATTAATTCCAAATTCCCAATTTATCCCTCCTCCCCTTCCCTTTCGGAAACCATGAATTTGTTTTTCTCCCTCTCTGTAAGTCCATTTCTATTTTGTAAAGTTCATTTGTATCTATTTTTTTTAGGATTCCACATGTAAGTGATATCCTATGATATTTGTCTTTCTGTCCAAACTTACTTCACTTAGTGTGATCATCTCTAGGTCCCTCCCTGTTGCTGCAAATCATCTTTGTTTCCTTATTGACAAAATACATATTCATAAATTGGAAGGGAAGGCTAAAAGAGAAAAGGGCTTTCCCAGTGGCTCAGCCGGTAAAGAATCAACCTGCAATGCAGGAGACACAGGAGACAGCAGGTTCCATTCCTGGGTGGGGAAGATCCGCAGAAGGAAACTGCAATCTACTCCAGTATTCTTGCCTGCAAAGTCCCACCGACAGAGGAGACTGTTGGAATAGAGTCCTTAAGGTTGCAAAGAGTCTGAAAGGGCTGAGCGACTAGGCAAACAAAGGAGAAAAACGCGCACAATGCTTTGGCACCTGATCTGTTATGCTGTAGGAGTTTAATTATTGCAACCTTCATTCATCTGAGAGAAATTCCTATTGGCTTTCTCTGAAGAAAAACCTGGGCCCGCAGTTTCTGTCTATGCAAATTCAGCTTGCTAATGTTGTTAAATCACAGGAGGAAATTCTTCTGGAAGCCCTCGAGTTCCTCCAGGCTTATATTAAAGGGATTACAATCCATTTCCTTCCTAATTCG
Source organism: Bos grunniens (assembly GCF_055505025.1). NCBI lineage: Eukaryota > Metazoa > Chordata > Mammalia > Artiodactyla > Bovidae > Bos > Bos grunniens. Next base: position 60,200,031 of record NC_141175.1, on the reverse strand, counting down.
CCTAATGCGCTCTGGGAAGCCCTCAGGCCGGGGATTAAAGCATTTACGCCTTTAATTAGGAGCAAACCTTCCCCCAGAGCCTGAAGCACAAACAGCGAGTCGACACTACAAAGGCCTCCTCCCAGAGCAGTGGGGATATTGATCCCCCTCCGGGAGCCCGGAGTCTCGGAGGGTTTAGCAAACGCTGCTTTTCCCAAACTGGGTATCTGAGCCGGGAAGGCCCTCAGTAGAAATAGAAACCCTTTCACGCCAAGAGCAAACAAACAAACAAAAGTCGATCCGTGGAGTTCAGCAGCAGCGGAAGCATCTTCAGGAGGGGGAGGGGCCGCGGGACGGTCCCACCGCCTCGCTCTTCTAGGTTTTCCCTGTACGCTCACCACCGGGTCATTAGCTTTGAAGTGGACGGCTCTGAAAATTAAGCTGTGTTTGTGCATCAGCGAGGTCTGTCTCCACACGGATGCTTTCGCCAGCTCCCAACACGGTCTGCTAGCCCCTTCCACGCCAGATTCCTGGGAAATTCCTGGGTCGCCAAGCTATGGATTTCTTCAAGGGCAGCGCGGTGACTGCTTCAGAGTCGCCTGGGATGCGTATTAAAACCAGATTTCTGCTGCCACCTTCAGTGTCAGAATTTCTGGGAGGGGGAGCCAACTAGGGAATCTACCTTTTCGCAAGCCTCCCCGGTGATTCTTAGGATTCCTACACTCCTCTGGAAGGAAATCCTGGCTGGGCCACCCCCCCAGCCTTTGTGCAGGAGGAAGCTGAGACCCAGAGCCTTCCAGGATCTTGTACAAGGGCAGTCAATCGACTGGCTGCGATTGGTACACTGGTGGATGTGTAGGGTACTCCAGAAATGATGCCAAAAGAGCTGGGGAAATTGTTAAATTGGGACAAGAATGTGGGGCATTTGGCTCCATTTGTTCAACACACATGTATGACCACCTTTGGTGAGCGAGACGTGTTAAATGCTGCTGCTGCTGCTGCTGCTGTGTGTGTATGTGTGTGTAATAGTAGTAGTAGTAGTAGGAAGGGTGTGTTGTTGGAATGATGATAAAAAATGGAAAACATGGGACTTCCTTGATGGTTCAGTGGTTAAGACTCTGCACTTCCAATGGTAATGCACTTCCCAGGTGGCGCAGTGGTAAAGAATCTGCCTGCCAAGGCAGGGACACAAGAGATGTGGGTTTGATCCCTGGGTGTGGAAGATCCCCTGGAGAAGGGCATGGCAACCGACTCCAGTATTCTTGCCTGGAGAATCCCATGGACAGAGGAGCCTGGTGGGCCACAGTCCATGGGTCACAAAAGAATTGGACATGACTGAGCATGCGCATACATACTTTCAATGGTCAGGGAACTGAGATCCCACATGCTACATGGTGCAACCAAAAAAAGAAAAAGAAAAAAAACACCAGGTTCCTGCCATCTAGCACTTTATAACCTGGTGAGTCGGGGGGAGGAGGAAGAATGAACCAGCACAGGTGGAAGTGTGGAGGCAGGACCATGTGGTATAGAATGGGGCCCGGAGACCTAGCAGAGATGTGGTGGTGAAACCAAGTCTTAAATGACGAGCTTTATTTTGCCAGAAACTGGCCCTTCTCTGAAGGTTCCATTTCCTGTCCACCCCTGCTCACCCACCCTCCTTTTCTCTGAACATTTAGGACACTCCGGCAGATACCTGTCACTTTATAGATGCTATTGAAATTCCAGTACTTTGGCCACCTCATGCGAAGAGTTGACTCATTGGAAAAGACTCTGATGCTGGGAGGGATTGGGGGCAGGAGGAGAAGGGGACGACAGAGGATGAGATTGCTGGATGGCATCACTGACTCGATGGACGTGAGTCTCAGTGAACTCTGGGAGTTGGTGATGGACAGGGAGGCCTGGCGTGCTGCGATTCATGGGGTCACAGAGAGTCGGACACAACTGAGAGACTGATCTGATCTGATCTCATGCATTTTTTACTTCCTCAAGAGATCTGAACTGCCTTTTGCCTGTCCACACCCTCTGAGCCTAGACTAGACCTGTAAATGCTGGGTCTTCCATGACACTCTTTGATTGTCTGGGGAATTTTTCAAGGTCAAGCTGGAAGGGCAGGCTGCAGTAGGACAGTGAAGGCCTTCAATGCTAAGGAGTGTGGACTTTCAGACAAGAGGCTGAGTTCGAAAAGGAAAGAGTTTGAGGGTCAGGTGACTTTGCATTTGAACCCAGCTCTATCACTTACTGGGCTTCCCAGGTGGCTCAGTGGTAAAGAATCTGCCTGCCAGTGCAGGAGATGTGGGTTCGATCTCCAGGTCAGGAAGACTCAGAGAAGGAAATGGCAACCCACTGCAGTATTCTTGCCTGGGAAATCCCATGGACAGAGCAGCCTGGCAGGCTACAGTCCATGGGGTCACAAAGAGTGGGACATGACTGAACATGCACCCATGCACTACCATTTAACAACAGTGTGTCCTTGGATAAGTTACTTACGTTCTCAAGTGGTCAAATGGGGGTTGAAAATGCCTTGCTGGCAGGAGAAAGGAATAAAGTGCTGTGTTGGTCCTGCTCAGCACGATGCCCAACATATACTGCAAATGGGATATACTCAGCGAAGAAGAACGAGTGTGGTAGATACCACTCAATAGTAACATGATGAAGGGGACATTTTAAAGAGGTCAGTGTGGATGAGTGTGCAGCACAGACAGGAAAGGGGACACAGCTGGAGAAACGACAACAGCTGGAGCCTCTACAATCAGCCGGGCACTTGAGAATTGGCTGGACGGTTGGAGATGCTGGTAACAAACAGAGCATGTACCCTGTGTTGGTCACTGTCCTGACAGCATCATCGTGACCCTACAACACAGATTCTTCTTCTTTTTGATTGTGCTGGGTCTTAGACGTGGCTTGAGGGATCTAGTTCCCCAACCCAGGCCTCCACTGCATTGAGAGTGCGGAGTCTTAGCCACAGGACCACCAAGGAAGTCCCTACACGAAGCCCTTTTCATCCCTCTCTTCATTTTGTAAATGCGGAAAATGAGGCACAGAGAGGTTAAGTGACTTGCTTAGGGTCCCTTGTGCCTAGTAAGTGGCAGAATCAGGATTGCAGCCCCAGCTGCCTTGGGCCAGAGTCCACATTCTCCATCTGAGGGCCGTACGGCCTCCACACACCCGGAGAAACAATGGACAGGGTTCTAGAATAGGGCAACCTGTATGCTGCACTGCAGGGGATGGTCTTCCTTTCAGTGTCCTGAAATTGCCTGAGAAAGTGAAAAGTGGTTCCTAATCTAGAGACTGGCACCCATGGCTGGGCTGTGGTGTCCTCCTGCTAAATGTGAAGATTCACATAACACACACATTCGACAAGACCCCTGTGACTACAGCGGATCAAGGCAGAAACAAGACTACTCTGTAATTATGTCTGAACCCAGACAAAGGAGGAACCCTGTCCAACACACAAAAATGACCAAAAAGCTTCATTCTGGCTAATAAGCCACTCCTGCTTCTCATCTTAACCCTCCTTCCTGATAGACAAAAATTATTGTGATACCCAATTATAGAGTTACACCTGCTTCCCAACATTGTCCAATACAGACCAAAGCCCCGCTTCCTCGAACTCTCCCTCAAAACCCTAACACAAGGCCAAATCCTATGATCAGTACTTCCTGACACCCCATTCTAACAATTCCCCCTTGTGTGTCCTCTCTCTCTGGACAAAAACCCAGCTGTTCAGTCCCAGGCAGGTTCCTGGATGGAAGTCACTGACAAGTCATTGGAAATCCCAGTGTTTCAATATCCAAGCTGTTTCCCAGATTGCCTCTCCCTGTCAGAAGTGGGATCTTGGTCAGGCTATGCCATGACTGGGGCCTCAGAAAGAGTCACTATAATTATCTTTGTGTTCCCCTAATCCCAGGTTGGAGAAGGCAATGGCACCCCACTCCAGTACTCTTGCCTGGAAAATCCCATGGATGGAGGAGCCTGGAAGGCTGCAGTCCATGGGGTTGCTGAGGGTCAGACATGACTGAGTGACTTCACTTTGACTTTTCACTTTCATGCATTGGAGAAGGAAATGGCAACCCACTCCAGTGTTCTTGCCTGGAGAATCCCAGGGACAGGGAAGCCTGGTGGGCTGCGGTTTATGGGGTTGCACAGAGTCGGACACGACTGAAGCGACATAGTAGTAGTAGTAGTAGTAGTAGTAGTAGTAGTAATCCCAGGTGGCTCAGTGATAAAGAATCTACCTGCCAATGCAGGAGACTCCGGTTTGATCCCTGGGTTGGGAAGATCCCCTGAAAAAGGAAATGGCAACCCCTTTTGTAAATGGAATTACAATGTAATTTACAATAAGTAAATTACAAAAAGGAAGAACCCCTTCCTCAGTATTCTTGCCTGGGAAATCCCATGGAGAGAGGAACCTGGTGGGCTACAGTCCATGGGCTCACAAAAAGTCAGACACAATTGAGGGACTGAGCACACACACAATCTCCTTTAAAGAAAAGAGAAAGAATTCTTCATTAAAGTGACAATGAGGATCATATTGACATCAACAAATTGTTAAAAAGATTCAATAGGGACTTTGGTCCAGTGGTGAAGAATCCACCTTCCAACAAGGGTTCAATCCCTGATCGGGAAACCAAGATCCCACATGCCCTGGGACAACTAAGCCCATGAGCTGCAACTAGAGAGCCTGTGTGCAGCAAGCAAGACCTGACCCAGCCAAATATATATATAGGGCTTCCCTGGTGGCTCAGCTAGTAAAGAATCTGCCTGGAATGCAGAAGACCTGGGTTCAATCCCTGGGTTGGGGAGATCCCCTGGGGAAGGGAATGGTTACCCACTCCAATATTCTGGCCTGGAGAATTCCATGGACTGTATATAGTCCATGGGGTTGCAAAGAGTTGGACACGACTGAGCTACTTTCACTTTTTTATTAAAGAAAATTCAACAGCAGAACATGCAGCCATGTCTAGCATGGTGACTGGCAGAAAGAGCTTAGACTGCAATTCTTAATTCATTTTATTGTTATTTCAGCAGTGCTCAAAAGCATTTTAAAAAATTCATCCAGATTATTGGCTTCTCTGTATTAAAACAAGGCTTAAGTTATGGAATATAGGTGAAGAATGAGGTATTGAGTGCCCCTATATCATACGTTTTTCCCAATAATGAAGCTTACTCTTCTAAAAATTGAATATTACAAAAATTAAACTGTGTCATATTAAACAATCTTTTTCTTGTGTTTAGCACAAGATTAGGCATTTCTCAGAATAAAAATACACAAATGACCAATAAATGTATCATTTCAAATCAAAGGAATGCAAATAAATATGAAATTTCCTACTTATGAGTGCCAAAAGGAAGTTTTATTAATAAGTATAATGTCCAGTACTGGCATGAGGCAACAGGCACTTTTTCATACATGATAGTCATGAGTATAAACGACCATAGCTTTTTCAAAGGCAGTTAGAGCTACCTGCCTAAAGATCAGAAGGCTGTACTCTTTGACCTAGCAGTTACACTCCTGGATGTTGGTCTGACATCAATTATCACTCACATGTACCAAGACAGGCATAGCATGGTTCATTACGGAATTGCTTGAAACAGGAAAAACTTGCAACAAATGAAATCTACATTGGCAGGAGCTGATTAAATAAACATAGAAAAATCCACACTGAAATATTAGCACACCTTTAAAGGAAATACAATAGACCTTCAGATGAACTGAAATGAGAGGATGTTCATGTCCATGAGAAGGAGATACTATTTCTGAGAAGATATTAAAGAATAATTGTGATAACCTTAGAGATGGTTGGATAAAATTCTTTTGCCTAAAGACCTGGAGGTGAAATGGAGAATTACACCTCTCGGGGTCTCTTTTCCATAGTAAATCTAAACTGTATCCCATGACTGCTCAGTAACTAGTGATTATTGTGATGGTTGATGATGAAGAAAGAAGTGGTAAAGATTCTATGCCCCAAAGAATTAGAACACTACTATCCCTAAAAGATCTTACTTTGCCTAACAGTTACTCCAGCATATTAGCAGCCCTTATTTTGTCTCCGTTTATCTCTGTTGCCTTCTCTAAATTCTTTCCAGTGCTTTTTGGGCCATGGGTCTGGGGTCAGTGGTGGGTCGGGCTATTAGATGTTGAAAGGGCAAGGTGATCAGTAAGTCACACTCCCATCCCCTCCCTACCTGACCTGGCACTGGCACCGTAATCTGTGAGAGGATCTGCCTTTATGCCATCACGTTGGAATGAAGTGCCGAGAGGAGCATCTTCCCAAGGAACCCCGTTGACAGATTGGTCAGTCACCTTGAGGTCAGACCCCCTCATACCTCATACCACAAACCTGGCCACGAGAGGTTGGGAAAAAAGACTGACTTTTTTGAGCACAAACACTTTCAGGGTAAGCTGGTGGATCTTTAAGTGTGGTCCTTGGACCTCCACAAGTAACTGCTAAAAACAGTCTCAAAATCCCATTCCCTATCTTCCAAATCAGATTTTGATGGGAGAAGCTGGAGTCAGGCATGGGAGTCAGCATGTTAGACAAGTTCTCAAGAAGATTCTTTTGTGCCCTGAAGCTTGAGGACAACCTAGACAGACTTTGGTGATATTTTGCCCATAGGCAAGTCTTTCAGCAACCCATGATGATTGATCATATCTTTGTGTGAAGCATTTGCAGACAGTCAAGTGACCTTATGTCTCGATTATCCTGCGGTAGAGAATAACTAGAAGTAAAAAATGCAACTTGGGACTTCTCTGGCAGTCCGGGGATAAACACTTCACCTTTCAATGCAGTGGGGTACAGATTCCATCCCTGCTCCAGGTGCTAAGATCCCACATGCTTCAGGGTCAAAAAGCCAAAACATAAAACAGAAGGAATATTGTAACAAACTCAATAAAGACTTTAAAAATGGTCCACATTAAAAAAAAAAATCTTTAAGAAACAAATGAAGCTTGATTTAAGTGGGTGCCTCTGTGTATATTCCAGCAAATATCAGACGGAAGATAACACCAAAAACAATGTTAGGAAGAGAAATAAGAAAATTTCAAGACATATTGTATAGATACAAGCCATTTACTCTGTGTGTGTGTGTGTGTGTGTGTGTGTGTGGCTGTACTTCATGGCATGTGGGATCTTAGTTCACCAACCAGGGATCGAACCCATGCCCCCTGCAGTGGAAGTGAGGAGTCTTAACCACTGGACTGCCAGGCAAGTCCAATATGCCATTTACTGATACTTAGCAAACATTTATTGAACAGCTCAGAGATAGAGATACAAATTTATGAAAAAGAAAGATTTTAAAAGTTGAAATACTTACCCTTAGTTCTGAGATTTCCTCCCTGTTTATGTCTATTTGTAAAGTATCGTGGACACAGGCGCCAAACCTTCAGTGACGACTTTTCACTCTTCCAGGCCTCACATACCAGAATGTCCTAGGCAGGGAAGGCCCCTTCCCAGCTCCAGGACAGTGTGTCTGAAGCATTCCTCGTCTGCTTTTGTAGATGGTCCCTGCTCAGTAAGGCAGTAACACCTGGCTCTGCCTCTCAAAGCCCCGATGTGCCCCAGACATCTACCCAGTTCCTGACTTCCATCAGACTTGAGCACAGGTTTTCCTCTCCATCCCACTCCTTCCAAGTCAGGCATGATCCCAGATCCCTACCAGGTCCATCCCACAGCCCCGTCTCAGCCTTGCGTCACCTCCTGCATCCCAGGGATGTTCTCCCGTCCTCTACGTCAGCTTCAATGTCCCATCTACCATCTGTCTCACCTTCTAAACCTTAAACACCAACACTGCACACCTCCCACTGTGAACTCAAGGCTTTCTCCTCCTCTGGAAAACACTACAGTTTCCATCAGACAGGACTGAGCAACTAACACTTCACTTCACTGTCTTATGAGACACAGAGGAGGGCTCAGAACTCAGAATCAGTGTGTGAAGGGGACGCTGAGGGTGACAAAGGCTTCCTGGGGGAGCTGAGCCCTAGGTGAGGTGTGGGAATGGCTAGGGCTCTGCCCTTCACACACTCACATACATACACACAAGCACACCTCTCAGCAGGTAAGCTGGTTTTTGCTGAATCAACCCCCTTATCTGAGGCTGTCTTTGGTATTCATTTGAGCTGAACTGAACTAACAAAGAAAAGCTGTGGAGTCTACACGGGGCCTAAGGCCAGCCAAGGCTGAGACTATAATAGCTTCAACACTTGATGAGAGGGGTGAATGTTGTGGAAAGAAAGTGGACCGACTAGCCAAACACTTGTTTTCATGGCCCAGCTTGCCACTAACCAGCTGTGTCACTCTGGTCATTTAATTTTTCAGGGGGCAGGAACGAGGTAGGAGCAACAGGACCTAGTGAGGAGAAAGGGAGAGAGAGAGACATCATTGGTACCTGGGACCTGTTTCCCCATGACACAGACTTCTAGAAGACAAGAACCTCTTGTCATTAAAAAAAAAACAAACAAAAAAAACAACTATTTATTTATCTGGTGTGTCCGGTCTCAGTCGTGGTGCATGGGCTTAGTTGCCCCCTGGCATGTAGCATCTTAGTTCCCCAACGAGGGATCAAACCTGCATCTTCTACATTGGAAGGTGCATTCTCAATCACCGGACCACCAGGGAAAGTTCCAAAGCTCTCATCATTTTATTGTCTATTATACTTCTAGGGTTGGACTATACTGTGTCTTAAAAAAAAAATTATCCTCAAAATAAAAATGTTAGGATCTATGGTAAAATTTCCCCTCGATTCTCTGAATTAGGAATAATAAACTCAACTTGTTTTATTTGTTTAAATTTATTTTATTGAAGTATCATCGATTTGTGTTCATTTCTGCTGTACAACAAAGTGACTTAGTTATACACATATGTGCATATGTTCTTTTTCATATTCCTTTCCATTATGGTTTATCATAGAATATTGAATACAGTTCCCTGTTGCTATATAGTGGGACTTTGCTATTTATCCCAAACCAGACTTATTTTAAATTTCAAGGGTACTGCAGATCCTGTGACCATGTTTAACTTTTATTTTCTTCATAACCCTCACACCTTGCTGGTGAATCTGTCTGCCTCAGTTGGACATGGTGCCTTAGCACCTCATTTGGAGATAAGAAGAAGCTGTTCTTTTCTTCTCACACCTGTAACACCACTTCCAGGAGTCCAGCCAGCTCTGACTCCCATCTGCAGACCGTGGGCGTTTCCACCCTGGCTTCATTGTCTCTTATCCTTTTTTTCCTTCCTTATTATTTTGTATCTTGTTATGTTGTCTGTATTTTTGCAAATCACCCTGAACCCTTCTAGAATAAGGCCAGGCACACACATGTACCTTACTGATCATCAGCATTCTCTTTTGGAGACCACTGAACTGCTTGATTCAACTCATTCCTTTGTTAGTGTCTGTTACCCACTGGCCTTTTCATACTGTTCGTAGGGTTCTCAAGGCACTTTTAGCCATCTGATATGAAGAGCCGCCTCATTGGAGAAGACCCTGAAGCTGGGAAAGATGGAGGGCAGGAGGAGAAGAGGGTGACAGAGGATGAGATGGTTGAATGACATCACCAATTCAATGGACATGAGTTTGGGCAGACTCCAGGAGATGGTGAAGGACTGGGAAGCCTGGCATGCTGTGGTTCATGGGGTGGCAAAGAGTCAGACATGACTAAGCAAATGAATAACACACTGGTCACCCTGCCAGGGGGAGGGCAACACACGCTATACAAGTAATCAAAGAGAGAAAATTGATACCAGATAGAATTAGTGCAAAGGAGGAAATAAGCAGTAAAACAGGAAAGGAGGGCAGCATTTACCCAGGAAGGTGCAGGCAAGGCCTCTCTGAGGACTGACACTTAAGCAGGGACTTGGAGGACAAGGCGAGGTGGGAGAGGCCAGCCCAGGGGAGAAGCACAGAGAAACAGGCTGGGTGGGTTTCAGGAGGGGCAGAAGGATGGTTTGTGAGGGGGAGGGGAAGGGCAGCAGGCCTGCAGAGATGTGTCAGCCAGGTATGTAGATTTTGGTTTCAGTGCAATGGGAAAGCCCCTCTTGTACCAGAAATGACAGGTTCTGTTTCTGAAGATGACAGCCATACCATTGAATACCACTTTGAATGCAAAAGCAACAGCATGGATACATGCAATGACTCGGATGGATCCCAAGGATATAAATGATGCATGAAAAAGAGAAGCCCATCTTGAAGGGTCACAAACCGCACGATCCCATTCATACAACATTCTCAAAATGACAACGTGATAGACAAGGAGTTTATAGACAATTATAGAGTGGACTTCCAGTATTCTTGCCTGGAGAATCCCATGGACAAAGGAGCATGGTGGGCTACAGTCCATAGGGTTGCAAAGAGTCAGACATGACTGAAGCAACTTAGCAGGCACCCATATAGGGTGGATGCCAGGGGTCAGGGGAAGAAGACTGGGTGACACTATGAAGTGTAACATAAGGAAGATCTTGTGGTGATGGAACAGCTCTGTATCTTTAAAAAAAAATTAATTAATTAATTACTTTGGTAATTAGTTGCGACATTGGTCTTACTTGTGATATTGGGATCTAGTTCCCAGACCAAGAATTGAACCCAGGCCACGGAGCATGGAGTCTTAGACATTAGACCACTGAGTAGATTACTCAGAACTCACAAAATGGATGTAAAACAGCAATGTCTTAGGTTTGTCTAGGGTCTTGTGTGTGGACACATAGAAATATGTACATAAGACATTTGTGCTTCAGAAAATATTTGTGTGCATAGGTCGTGATTTATGAGCATAGTAATAGATCATTTGATGATTGGGATCCATTTATTGGGGGGCTCTGGTATTATTATGTGGGTTCAAGCCTGTGGGTTCTGAGACAGAAACACAAGTAACACTGATGAAGGATTACCAACACAGAAGAGCTTCCAAGAAGCAGTGTGCTTGGAGGAACCCAGTCAGAACTGATGCTGTCAGTGGCTGTGGTGAGAGGGTCAGAGCCCTTTGAGGAATAAAGATACCCTGTAGCACTGAGGTTAGGGTCTCACCTCAGGGTATTGGTTGGCCTAGGCCGATGTCTGAAGGAACTTTTGAAGGAGCTGCCTTAGAATGGCAGGTCAGGTCCCCCCGCAACCCCCCACTCACCCTGTTCTGCAGCCAGATTGGCCCTGCCTTGACTCTCTGGCCCAATCAGTGCCCTCTGAGTTAACACTAGGGGACCTGGACTTCCGACACCACCCACCCAACAATCCTATCTTTATGGTTATTAATGTCAATATCAGTGAAAAGGACTCACCTACAGAGCCCTTCATTTGGCCACATGGATGGGTCTTGTCATTTGAATGAGGCCAGTGCTGCCAGAACTGGACAGGAGGCTCCCATCCCAGGGCCGTCAGAATAGACAGAGCATTTTAGCTGTTCATACCTCCTGGTCCTGAGAGCTAAAAGAACACACGCTTTTGCAGAAACAAATGTTCTATGCTCCCACTGACCTTTTGAATTACATTAGAAAGTTTTTGGTTTTGTTTTGGCTGTGCTGGGCAGCTTCTGGGATCTTAGTTCCTTGACCAGGGGTTGAACCCTGGGTGACAGCAGTGAAGAGTCCTAACCACTGGACTGCCAGGGCACTCCCCACAAAGCTATTTTATGGAAATATGTGTGGAAGTTAACTTGACTTAAAACAAATTCTTATTTATTTGGCTGCATTGGGTCTTGGTTGCGGCATGTGGGATCTAGTTCTCTGACTAGGGATCAAACCCGGGCCCTCTGCATTGGGAGCACAGTCTTAGCCACTGGACCACCAGGGAAGTCCCAGTAACTTGACATTTAAGACTTTACAAGTAGTAAAGGAAATAGCATGACAAAAAGGATATCTTTGCAGCAAGCCCTGAAGTTCTTACTGTCTTCCTCAAGTATTTATAATATCCAAGCTTGCGTGATGTTGTCATGAATGGCTCTCCTCCTTCCAGCCTCAAAAAAGGAAATAAAAGCCTTAAAGGATATGAAGATTTGACCATATTCCAAGCCTCAAGGTGTTAGAAGTTTAGAGCTCTTTGAATTCAGACATTTACTTGAACGTCTCATGGCATCTCAAACTGAACGTGGCTGATGCATATTTGGGGGGGATACATGGAAAGAAAACCGAGGAGGCAATACACTTGAAATCAGGATGTCAGTTACCTCTGTGGGGAGGGATATTTGTGATCAGGAAGGATGCTGATGGAGTGAGTGATTTGCAGCGTTCCATTTCTTAATCTGGGTAGAGATTACTTACATATGTTAGAATAATCCATTACATTAGTACATTAGAGCTTTCCTGGTGGCTCAGAAGATAAAGAATCTGCCTGCCGTGTGGGAGACCTGGGTCCGATCCCTGGGTTGGGAAGATCCCCTGGAGAAGGAAATGGCAACCCACTCCAGTATTCTTGCCTGGAGAATCCCATGGACCAAGGAGCCTGGTAGGTTATAGTCCATGGGGTCACAAAGAGTCAGACATGACTAAATGACTAACATTTTCATGTACATTTTAAGCATTTTCCTTTTTTCTTATTTATTTATGTTTGGCTGTCCTGGGTCTTTGTTGCTGCTCAGCCTTTTCTCTAATTTCGAGGCATGGGGGCTACTCTCTAGTTGCGGTGCGCAGGCTTCTCATTACAGTGGCTTCTCTTGTTGAGAGTACAAGGCTCTAGGGCACATGGGCTTAAGTAGTTGCAGAACGTGAGCTCAGTAGTTGCAGCTCCCAGGCTCTAGAGCACAGACTCAGTAGTTGTGGTGCACAGGCTTAGTTGCTCCTCAGCATGTGGAATCTTCCCGAATCAGGGATTGAACCCGTGTCTTCAGCATTGGCGGGCAGATTCTTTACACTGAGCCATCAGGGAAGCCCCAAGCAATTTTCTTTATATGAACTTTTTTCCACAATCAACAAAAGGAAAAGTTGTGTTGCTCACTCAAGCCTGGTCTTCTTCCCTTCTCTACCATTTCAGTAATGGGTGACACCACCATCCATCCAGTTACTAAGGTCTAAGACCTGGGGGCTTATTCTTGACTCTTTTCCTCCCTTTCCTCCACCTCTACATCCACTCCATCACAGCCTCAAAAGTTTTCTCCTTTCCCTCCAAGCTTCACACCTCCACTGTCACTACTCCATCCAACCTCCATCAAGTCTCTGTGGATAACATTACCACTGACATCCACTCTTCCTCTTCAACACAAAGACCAGGAACTCCTTAAAAAAACTTATTATTTGAAATGATTGCAGATTCACAGGAAGTTACAAGTACAGAGTGTTCTCGAGTTGCCCCCAATGTTAACATCTTGTGTAACTATATTATGCTGTCATACCAGGAAATTGACATGGATATAATCCATGGAGTTTATTAAGATTTCACAGGTTTGACCTGCACTTATTACTCGTTTGTTGTAGTTGTTTTTCTTTCTTTCTTTCTTCTTTTTTCCTTGGCTGCTTTGTGCATGAGGGATCTTAGTTCCTGGACCAGGGATTGAACCCATGTCCCCTGCACTGGCAGATGGACTCTTGACCACTGGACCACCAGAGAAGTCTCAGCAACCAATGCTTAATTCATGCCACTTAACATCATTTATTATGACGTGCCAGACATTTTACAAAACACTCTGCAAGGCTCACTTCTTTTTGTCCTTCCCCGTGGGTCACACAGCTTGGACAAAAAAAGGTAACTTGCCTTAAATTGCAAAGTTAAAGAACTGAGGCACTGAGGGTCAAACTTCGGTTGACTTTGCCACTCTGCTTCATGGCCTCTGACACTGCTATTGAATTCAGTTCAGTTACTGGGTTCTGCCAGCTGCTGTCTGTGCCAGCTCTGTGCTGGCCCAGGGCACTGCTCTGCCCTGCAGCTGAGAAAGCCAACCATGAGGCATATTTCCAAGACTGCTGATGGCAGATGGCAGTGTCTGTACTAACAAAGGACGTTTATATTTACATACCACCTAGTGAATTTTATTGGTTCTACCTAGAACAACTGGTAAGGCCCAGCTCAAAAGACCCTGGAGCTCACAGTAGTAAGGGGAAAATGCCTGGGTGCTTCTTCTGCACATGGTTCTTCTGTCTCCTGACTCACAGGGACCACAGCAGACATCTGTGAGCATTTTCTCTGAGCCAGAAACTGAATGAAGGACTGAGAATTTGAGATCAGCAAATGCAAACTAGTACATACAGAATGAGTAAACAACAAGGTCCTGTATAGCACAGGAACTATATCAATATCCTGTGATAAAACATAATAGAGGACTTCCCTGGTAGTTCAGTGGTTAAGAATCCACCTGCCAAAATAGGGGATGTGGGTTTGATCCCTGGTCTGGGAACTAAGCTCCCACATGTCTCACAGCAACTAAGCCTGTGCACCACAACTACTAAAGCCTGTGTGCGCTAGATCCCATGCTCTGCAACTAAAGAAGCCACCGCAATGAGAAGCCCGTACACTTAAACTAGAGAGTAACTCCCACTTGCCACAACTAGAGAAAGCCCTCCAGAAGCAATAAAGACCCAGTGCAGTAAAAAATAAATGAAAAAAAAAAAAGGAAAAGAAAATGAAAATGAGTACATGTGTGTGTGTGTGTGTGTGCGTGTGTGTGTTACTTGCTCAGTTGTGTCTAACCTTTTGCAACCCCATGGACTGTAGCCTGCAAGGCTCCTCTCTCCATGGAATTCTGCAGGCAAGAATATTGAAGTGGGTTGCCATGCCCTCCTCCAGGGGATCTTACCAACCTAGGGATCTAACCCCGGGTCTCCTGCATTGCAGGAAGATTCTTTACTGTCTGAGCCACCAGGGAAGCCCAAATACAAAGATGATTAACAGTCAACTTTAACTACATTTCCCATAAACAGGTAATAAAAACCCATTTGAAATGGTTTAAAAGTTCAATGTTTAAAGCAACAGTTAGTGCTTCCACACTTTTTTTTGTGGATAATCGGATGAAAGCCATGGAAACTTTTTCCAAAAATGTGGATTTTATGTGCAAAAAATCCTATCTGCACCATCAAGGACTTCTCAGAGCCCCTGAGGCCCATCCACTGACCCCAATGATAAGACATTGTTCTACAGATTTACAAATAGGCAAATCCTTTGTGAAGCAAATATTCTTCCTCTGACTTGCATTTTATAACTCTCTCTCTCCTTCTCACTCTGTATCTCTCCCTCTAAACACATACACATCACTGTATATTTGCTCATGAATTGTCCACTATTATCTTTATTCATTATCAGAGTACTTTTCCCTTTTTTATATACTATATTGCAAACCCATGTTATCATAATAAGCCCTTCTTCCATCTCACTAAACACTAATTAAGCAAAATTTAAGCTACATCATTTGGCTAAACTGATACTGTAGATCTTTAATTTTCAAACTGATTTTGCCTTTGAATTGATTTGTAAGTTTCTTGCAAAATATGTTCAGTATTGCTATAGTCCTAGAGCTACAGAACCAAATCCATCTGAGGAAGCAATCGGGGGATAGGAAACATCTTTGCTACAAAAGTAGGCCACTTGTTCATATAAGAGAAATACAGACTCTTGATAATATAGTCATCTCTTCTGGTTACTATTTGCAGGGGACTTGGAATTTAAAGGGGCCTCCCTGGTGGCTCAGATGAGAAAGAATCTGCCTGCCAATGCAGGAGACACAGGAGACACGGGTTCAGGAAGGGGATGGCTACCCACTTTAGTATGCTTGCCTGGAGAATTCTATGAATGGAAGAGCCTGGTGGGCCACAGTCCATGGCGTCTCAAAAAGTCGGACACAACTTAGCGACTAAAACAACAACAAAACAACAACAGGGAACTAAGATCCTACATGCCATGTGGCATGACCAAAAAAATTTTTTTTAAAAAGTGATCATGCACTACCTACTCCATGTATATTATCACTAGTCCTCATGACAATCCTGTAATGGATGAGAATGCCAGTTTTACAGATGAAGAAACTGAGGACCAGAGAATTTAAGGACTTCGCCCAAGAGCACATAGCTAGGAAGTGACCCATGGTTTGTTTGGCTTAAAAGGCCACTCTTTTTCAGCTACCATGTTGCCTCTCTGGTTTTGGCTTCAATTTGGACGGGGACACATGTTTATAGAGTATACCCCCTTGGAAGTAGAAGTGTTCATTTTATCCTTGAATAGTCCTCTACTGAAATGTCTTACAGCACTAAAACTAGAAACTGGGACTTCCCTGGTGGGCCAGTGTTTAAGACTTCACCTTCGAATTCGGGGACTGAGGATTCAATCCCTAGTCAGGGAGCTAAGATCCAAAAAAACCAAAACAGAAAACAGAAGCAATATTGTAACAAATTCAATAAAGACTTTAAAAACGGTTCACATAAAAAAAAAAAATCTAAAACAAGAACAAAACAAACAAAAAACCCTTGAAACTGACAAAACAGATCCTTCAACGGAACTAGCATAGAATATTTTTAAGTTGGTGTCTTTAGCACTACCATACAACCTGTTTATTTTTAGAGTAAGCAAGGAATTTGGCAATTTAATTCAGAACACTTTTTTTTTTAAACCTAAGCTCATGCAGGGCTAGAGGCTGATTTTGAACTGAAAGAGCAGAGTCTCAATTCCATGTATGCCTAAAAAATTTGTTTTCTTCTAAGATCATTCCCAAGTGGATAATTAAATCCAAGATTTTCTCCCATTGGCCCACTTTTTCTCTGTTAGGTAACATAAACCTGTCCTAGAAAAAAAAAGTCTATGGTACCAGACAACCACCTGCTTTCATTGATGGACAAGCAAAGCAAGACGTGGCCTTTTGCATCAGGAGATAATTAAGCAACTGGACAGTTTCAGTTTGTGTCAAGAGTCACCCTCTCCCTTTGATCTATACTTCAGCTAAGGTGCATCACAGATCTTAGGGGTCATGGGAGAAGAGGGCAGGGCAAGAGAGAAATTTCAGTCCACCTTGAAGTGTGAAGTGTTTGCTTTTCACCAGACATCTCATCTCACTTCCTCTCTAGTGAAAATCTACCCTCCATACTCCTTAATGAACCCACCCTGGCATTCTTCAGCTGCCTTTCCCAAAACTTTAGGAAGCTCAAAATGAAGTTATTGCTTTCTGAAATACCATGAAAGCTGTGTATTCTAAAACACTCTGTGAGGTTTTTTGGAGGCTTCTCTGAGTTTTTTGTTCTTGTATGCAGAAAGTGTTTTGTGGCCAGAATCTAAACACAACATCTCTGAATTACTGAAAATTGTCATCATAAGAATTTAAGTAAGAGTCACAGCATTTTATTGAACCCCTCAATTACAACTCTCCTTTTATCCCTTATTCCATGAAGATTACCTCACACTGAGGGCCCTACAGACACACATATGCAAAAAGAGGGCTTTTATCTGGTTTGAAAGGCTGAGGGGAAAGGTTAAAGATTTCCAGTGACTTTTTCTAGCCTTAAAGCTTTCTTCTTATCTTTTTTGCTCCTATGTCTTCATACCATCAACGATGCAGTAAAATTTGGAATTCTCTCTCTTTACATCTTTGTGCCACCCCCAACCACAAAACCCTGAGGCTCCGTTAATTTCAAAATGATTAGACAGAGCAGAGATAAGGGACCAGGGAAGCAGAGCCACTATCCCAGGAATGCTGACCCTACCCTCCTTCTTCTTCTCTTTTTTAAATATTTATTTAAATTATTTATTTTGTTGCACTGGATCTTAGTTGCTGCCTTTGGGATCTTGTATCTAAGTTGTGGCACGTGGGATCGAGTTCCCTGACAAGGGATGGAACCTGGGCCCAGAGTCTTAGTCGCTGGACCACCAGAGAAGTCGTCCCCTACCCCCACGCCTTCCACCCTACTCCACCACAGTCATCAAAATTACTTTCATCTCAATTTGATTTTATTTTATTTTTTTTCAATCTCAATTTTAGAAATCAGAAGTCCTAGAAAAGAGCAGGGATGTCACTAGCATCCTTGTCAAAGCCATAGCCTGCAGACAAAAACATGGGCTCCCTAGGACTCCAGGGTTTCATTTCTTACCCTGTGCAACTGTGAAATAAACTATCTGCCATTACAATTTGAAGAAGACAATGATGCAAGTGATTGGCTACTGAAGGCAGACTAAAATGTGGAGCTACTGCTTTTTGATATGTGTGTGAGTGTTAAGTTGCTTCAGTCATGTCTTACTCTTTGTGACCCTATGGACTATATGTAGCCCGCCAGGCTCCTCTGTCCATGGGATTCTGCCATGCCCTGCTCCAGGGGATCTTCCTGACCAGGGATCGAACCTGTATCTCCTTAGACTGCTGCATTGTGGGCAATTCTTTACCAGTGAGCCATCTGGGAAGCCCTTTTGATGTGTAGATACAGCTTTTTGAAAGGCTGATAGGGTGATAGCTATGTTTCCCTATGCCCCTCCATCCCCAATAGGGCAGTGATTTTGCTCCGAGAGACAAGGCATTTCTTTATTCAAGGACCATTTGGACACAGGCTTCAACATTTCCTGGGCTGGTGATTTCCCTGGTGGTCCAGTGGTTAAGACTACACACTTCCAATGCAGGGGGCAGGTGTTCAATCCTTGGTCAGGGAACTTAGTGGTATGGACAAAAGAAAACAAACAGAAAAGCAAAAAAAAAAAAAAAAAATCACTTGCTGGGCTGTGTGGACTTGTAGATGTTCCAGGACCTCTCTGGACTTCAGCTGCCATCAATAAATTATGGTGGTGTTATTAGTGTCCAGGGGAGCTAAGAGACATGGGAGAGACACGGAAATGGATGAGCCATCTGGCTACCTGTCTCCACTACTGGTCTGTTCCTGTTGGGGAAGAAGTAGGAAAAAGTAGATCCTACTTTTTAAGAAGTAAGATCCAGAAACTGGAGGAAGTTTACCTGAGGAGGCAATTCAATCATGCTCTTATAGCCAAACATCCTGTTGCATCTTCTGAGCACTGACCACACGTGGGTGTTGTTTTTGGCCACACTACATGGTATGCAAGAGAGTTCCTGACTAGGGATTGAACCTGTGTCCCCTGCAGTGGAAGTGCAGGGTCTTAACCCCTGGACCACCAGAGAAGCCCCTATGGTTTTGTTTCATTGAGAAAAGTGTTTTCTCTCTGTGATTTCCATTTATACTCCAGACTTGGGCACTGCCTTTGCTGTCAGTCAAATTCTCTGTTGACTAATGAATGCTCCTGGGTTCTAGAGATTGTAAGTTTTGGTTTAGCTCATCTTGACTTTCACACTCAGCCAGCTGAGTGGCTTTTTAAGTGGAGAACTGGGTGGTTTTTTAGGTTACCTTGTGCCTGGCAGGTACTGCGCAGGGCACAGAAGAGGGGCTCATTGTTGACTAAGGAAATAGAGGCCTGGGTTCAGTTTCATATTAAAGCCTCCAGGATCCAGGTGTTCCTCTTGGCACATCTGGAAGTTGGGTGACATCAGTCCAAGGGTGTGCTCTGCACGTGAGAAGTAATTCTCAGAGACTTGAACTGCTTCTCTGTGCCTAAACACTTGGACAGAAGTTTATTTTCTTCTTATTTAAGAAAGATTTCAAAACCGTGTGCAGGGAAAAAAAGTTTAGAAAGAAATCACCAAAATGTTACCGGTAATTGTCTTAGATTGGTGGAACTCTGTGTTATTTCTTTGCTTTCAACATTTGAATATTTTCTAAGTTTTCTGATATACATGTATTAGTTTATAATACTGTATAAACTTTTTTTTGAGCTTTAAAAAATTAAATTTATTGAGATAGTTATAGACTAGCATAGTTTTAAGAAATATGCAGAGGATTCCCCAGTGGTCTAGTGGTTAAGACTCTGAGCTTCCACTGTAAGGGTCATGGATTCGGTCTCTGGTTGGGTGGTTGGGAAAGTTCCATAAGCCACACAGTACTGCCAAAAACAAAAAAAAAAGAAAGGAAAGGAAAAGAAATATGTAGATTCTGTGTACCCTTCCCCATTTTCTCCCAAGAACAACATGGTAAAAAACTGTAGCACATCGGGATTAACATTTTATATAAAATAGATACCACCAGAATCTATAAAATAGATAACCAGTATGTGTAAAATCTTGCCTGGAAAATCCCATGGACAGAAGAGACTGGTGGGCTACAGTCCATGGGGTTGCAAAGAATCAGACACCACTGGGCATCTGAGCATATATAATATAGATAACCTATCAGTATACATAATGGGCTTCCCTAGTGGCTCAGACAGTAAAGGGTAAAGAATCAGCCTGCAATGTGAGAGATCTGGGTCCGATCCCTGGGTTGGGAAGATCCCCTGGAGGAGGGCATGGCAACCCATGGCACTCTGATATTCTTGCCTGGAGAATCCCCATGGACAGAGGAGCCTGGCGGGGTACAGTCCATGGGGTTGCAAAAAGTCGGACATGACTGAGCGACTAAGCACAGCACATGTATATGTAAAATAGATAACAACCAGGATATATAAAATGGATAACCAACAAAGACCTAAGTGTAGAGCACTGAGAACTATACTCAATATTTTGTAATAACTAACAAGGGAAAAGAATCAGAAGAATAGATGTGTATATATGTATACACCTGAATCACTGCTGCACACCTGAAACTAACACAATATTGTAAATCAACAACACTTCAATAAAAAATGAAAATTAAATTTAAAACACTATAGCATGATAGCATAACAAGATACTGACATCTATAAGGTCAAAACATATGTTTCCCTTCAAGTTTTTTTTATAGCCACATTGACTCTTATCCCCCAACTAACTTTTAAAAATATTTATTTATTTATTTGGCTGTGCCAAGTCTCAGTTGAGACATATGGGATCTAGTTCCTGGACCAGAATGGAACCTGGACCCCCTGCATTGGGAGTGTGGAGTCTTAACCAATAGTCCACCAGGGAAGTCCCCAACTAACTTTCAATGCTGCCTATACCAGAGAACAAGGTCAGATGCTAAGAAGATAAACGTACAGGGACCAACAGAGACTCCAGTCCGGATGCCAGCCTACATAAATTTGTTTTTTTCTAAAGAAATTTTTACCAATGATCTGAATTAGTATTTAAAATATGCAAGTTCCATCTGTCCAGTGCTCCTTTCATAATCTTTCTCATGTTTTATTTCTATGAGGAGACTCCTACTATCAAGTATAGATTCAAATAACCACCAGGAGAAGTCCTTTTTTAATTGAATGTCTACTGTCTATACTAGATACTATTCTATATGGAATATTGAGTGTGAAATACATTGAATTGCATGAGGACCAAAAAGGGCTTGGACACAGTTTGAATGATAGCTGGGGAGATGCTACATAGTGGCACATATTTTAATAATACAATTTGGGAAGTCTGACATCCCTGTTTTGTCTTCCTGGGTTTATTCCTGGATTTGAAACTGTCTGGGTTGTATTCAGTGGTACATAAACATCTGCTTGAAGGAAGACTTTGAAGAGATCTCTGCATTAGTGTCATTCACATAGAAAACTGAGCAGTCACAAGGGGCCAGAAGCACTGTTAGGAGAAGAACAAATAAAGCCGAGAGGTTTATGAGAAGCACTGCCAGTTTGACTGTTGCCTAGTCCACCTGACATTTTGGCTGTGTCTCCTCTTCCATCACTGCAAGTTGTCAGGGTGTTTGTGGATAAACAGAGTCCTTCTCTGGGTGATCTATCTTCTTGCCCTGCTTGGTTTGTGCACGGATCACTGCCTATCCTTGGTGAAGTGGCCTAGAAACTTCAACAAGCATTTTTTAAAAAATCAAATGCTGACTTAATTGCTCTACAAATGCAAGATACTGTCTCTGTATCTCTGTATGGCTCCCTTTAGACCCTGAGTGAACTGATGAGGTCTCATCACCAACTGGAAGCATCCTGGCTTCTTACAGATTAGAAAATTTGGACATCTTAGGCTCTTCTTGGCCTGGTCCCAACCTTGCCTCTCCACTTCTCCAATTTCATCTACCACTTCCATTCATTTTCCAAGATGATTTTTTCTCCTTACCATCTGTCATCTTCCTTTCTTAAAATTCTGTCCCAAATGCTCATTCTTCCTTCCTCAGCAATCAGCCAGCTCAAATGCCACCTGGCCCAGAAGCCTTCTCTGATTGCCCCAGATTTTCACAGCACTCTCTTTATGCGCCCAACTCCTATCTCAGACAGGCTGAGACTATATTTGAAAATCCAGGTGTGGGAGATGTTGAATGATTCCTTGCTGCTGGAATGGTAAAGCTTATTGAATTTATTATATATATAATTACTAGCACCAGGAAATTAAAAAAAAAAAAAGCTTTAATGCACTGCATTCAGCAATATTCTCTTCTTATATTTGTTGTTCCTTCTCAGTACCTGCTCTGGCAGGTGAGATTTCTCCCTAACCCAGCATCCTCCAGGGAACCAGTACTGGAGAACTTAAAAAATGTTCTTCTCTTCATTTCACATCTGGTTTCTAAGACTGTTGATTTGTTATAATGTCACGGGCCCAGCATACCACTGGGTGAAAATCAATTTACCAAACGACCAATTAGCTGAACCAGCCCTATCTTTGGGCTTCCCTGGTGGCTCAGCTGGTAAAGAATCTGCCTGTAATGCAGGAGACCTGGGTTCGATCTCTGAGTTGGGAAGATCTCCTGGAGAAGAGAATGGCTACCCACTCCAGTATTCTGGCCTGGAGAATTCAATGGACTATACAGTCCATGCAGACTTGTGAAAAGGAATTATTTAGGCTAGATCTTAGAGAATGGGCAGAATTCAGATGAACGATGATAAGGGAGGGAAGAAAAAGCACATTCCAGAAGAAGGAACCAGCAAGAGCAAAAAAATTTCCAACAAAAAAAAGAAAGAAAAGGGGAAAAATAGTTTTAAAATAGATGATTGTTCACCAAGTACAGGATACTTCCCTGTGGGTATGTATGCTATTATAAATACAAATGAATAAGTCATCCAAACCTTTTGTCTTCATTAGATTAGTTCAGCTCAGTTCAGTCACTCAGTTGTGTCCGACTCTTTGTGACCCTGTGGACTGCAGCACACCAGGCTTCCCTGTCCATCACCAACTCCCAGAGCTTACTTATACTCATGTCCATCGAGTTGGTGATGCCATCTAACCATCTCATCCTCTGTCATCCCCTTCTCCTCCTGCCTTCAATCTTTCCCAGCATCAGGGTCTTTTCCAATGAGTCATTTCTTCGAGTCAGGTAGCCAAAGTATTGGAGTTTCAGCATCAGCATCAGTCCTTCCAATGAATATTCAGGGTTGATTTCCTTTAGGATTGACTGGTTGGATCTCCTTGAAGTCCAAGGGACTCTCAAGAGACTTCTCCAACACCACAGTTCAAAAGCATCAATTCTTCAGTGCTCAGCTTTCTTTATGGTCCAAGTCTCACATCCACACATGACTACTGGAAAAACCAGATCTTGCTTAGTAGCTGCCTCTGTTCTTCTATTTCTTGGTGATATAAGTTCTGCTAAAGGATGGAGATCTAGCCGTGAAGAATAAATTTGCCTCCCTAAAGGTTCAACTTCTCTCAGTGGAAATGGACTTGAGTTAAATGGAAGTTAGCTCATGCTGTCACACAGCTGGGTATGAAGTGAACTCCAGGATATTTGTTCAGTAGTTTTGGTAACCTCAAAAAGAACAATAGATGACATTATGCTTAGTGCACCTGCCTGCTTTCCAGTGTTCCTCGAGCCTTGATCTGAGAATCTTCTGCATGGTGATGGCAGAGGGAGGGGTAGTGTGTTTCATAGAGTATAGGCTCCAGGAACAGACCCAGACTCCTATCAGTCTCTTCAGGGGTGGAGCCAAGAATCTGAATTTTAAGACCTGGTGCTATTTTATTTATTCAAGTTTGAGATTAAATGCAAATAAATAAATACACCAAGACTGAAATGCGAATCTTGAAAACATTTAATTTTTTTTACAGGACTCAAGACCAGCCTTTCTGTTCAATATATGTATCTTGGTATTCCTTCTTTCAGGCAAAAGAGCTACTTTAAATGTCTGACGTGTAAATACATGATAAACACCTAAACACCACAAAAGTCAGAAACTATTCGATTTCTGACTTTTGTCAGAAAGTTGGTGTTACCTACGAGACATCCACTTTAAATATAAAGATACAATAAAAAAAAAAGTATAGAAAAATATATACCATGCTAACACTGAAATGAAAAGATTGGTATGGATATATGAATATCAGATAAAGATTTCAGATTCCAGAGATAAAGATAATAATGAAAAGGTCACTTCAAGAAGAATACAGAACAATCCTAAACATTTGTGCATCTAATATCACAGCTTTGAAAATAAAGTAAAAACTGAGAGAAATACAAGGAGAAACAGATGAACCTACAGTTAAAGTTGGAAATGTCAATTCTTATCTATCAATGTTGCATAGAACAAGTAGACTGAAAATCAGTAAGGACATAGAAGATTTGACTAATACAATTCACAAACTTAATCTACTTAACATTTATAGAATATTGTGTCCAACAGTAGCAAAATATACATTCCTTTCAAATTCACATAGAACATTTACCAAGGTTGACTATGTTCCGGGCCATAAAACAAGTCTCAAGAAAAGGAAAAAAAAAAATTTGGGGGGGGGGGCGGTCATGCCATGCGTCATTAGGAATAATTCCTCTACCAGGGATTGAACCCATGCCCACCATAGTGGAAGCGTGGAGTCTTCACTACTGGACTGCAAGGGAAGTTTCCAAGTCTTAAGAAATTTTAAAGGATTTAAATCATACAAAGCATGTTATCAGACCACAATAGAGTTAAATTAGAAATTAAGCAGCTCTCTGGGAAATCTCCAAGCATCAGAAAACTAAACAACACACTTCTAAAAACTCAAGAAGAAATAAAAAAAAGGGAAGTTAAAAAGTATTTAAATGGAATGAAAACAAAAATGTAACACCAAAATTTGTATGATACAGATAACACTTGGAGAGAGATTTTTTACTTTAAATACCTACAGTAGAAAGGAAATGTCTTAAGTTAGGATTGCCAGACTTAGCAAATAAAAATACAGGATACCCAACTGAATTTCAGATAAACAATAAAATTTTATTTAGTGTATGTCCCATGCGATATTTAAGATAAATTAAAACATTTTTTATGTAAAGCTAAAATTTAACTGAGCAGCCTATATTTCACCAAGTAATCTATCTAAATTAATGCTCTCAGATTTCACCTAAGAAAGTAGAAAAAGAAGGTCAAATTAAAGTCAAAGGAACTAGGAAAAGGGGGAAAAAATAAAGTTCAAAGCAAAAATAAACAAGAAAACAATAGGGAAAATCAATGAAACCAAAAATGGTTCTTGGAGATTAATAAAACTGATAAATCTTTAGCTAGATTCATGAGAGAGATAAATTACAAATATCACGGGACTTCCCCTGTGGTCCCGTGGTTAGACTCCACACTGCCAGTATAGGGCAATTCCTGTTTGGGGATCTAAGATCCCACATGCCACATGGTTAAAAGATTTTAAAAAAGAAGAAGAGAAAAACAAACAAACATCAGGAATGAGAGAGAGGGAATGCCTCTACAAATCCTAGAAATATAACAAGGATAATAAGAAACTATGAACAGGACTTCCCTGGTGGTGCAGTAGATGAGAACTTGCCTGTCAATGCAGGGGACACAGGTTTGATGCCTGGCCCGGGAAGATTCCACATACCTCGGAGCTGCAGCGCCACAACTACTGAGACCAAGTGCTGCAACTACTGACGCCTGAGCTCCTGGAGCCTGTGCTCTACGACAGGAGACGCCACCGCAGTGAGCAGCCCACGCGCCACAACCAGAGAGTAGCCTCTGCCTGCCACAACTAGAGAAAGCCTGCCCAAACCCAACAGAGACCCAGCGCAGCCAATAAAAAAACCAAAAGTGGACAACTTTATGTCAGTAAACTTAACAACTTAGATGACATAGACAAATTCCTTGAAAGATACAAACTACTAAAACATACTTAATAAGAAATAATAACCTGAATGGTCTTATATTTATTAAAGAAATTGAACTCATAATTAAAAATTTCCCACAAAGAAAACTTCAGGCCTACCTAGCTCCACTGGTGAATTCTATCAAGTGTTTAAGAAGAATATATCAATTCTATGCATACTCTTCCAGAAAATTGAAGACAATGAAACATCTCCCAATTTATTTTGTGAAGTGATGTTATCCTTATATCAAAACCACATAAAGACCTTACCAGAAAAGAAAACATACTAATATCTCTCATGAACATAGACATAAAAATTCTTACCAAAATAGAAAATCAAATCCAGAAATATTCTTTTAAAAAAGATAATACTTCAGGACTATATGGGGTTTATTCTGGGAGTGAAGAGTTTAACATTTGAAAACCAGTTAATAATTCATCAGATTAACAGACTAAAGAAAAAAAACCCTATCATCATTTCAAAAGATGCAGAAAAAGTATTTACAAAATTAAACACATGTTCCTGACAAAAACTCTTAGTCAGGTAGACTTATAGGAGAACTTCCTCAACTAGAAAACCTACAGCTAACATCTTCCTCAATGGTACAAAACTACATACCTTCCCCTTAAGATTGGAAACAAGGCAAGGATATCCACTCTGACCAGTCCTATTCAATGTCATTGGAGTCCTAGCTAATGCAATAAGTCAAGAAAAAGAAGCAAAATCCATAGATACTGGAAAAGAAGAAATTGTCACTTTTTGCAGAGAACAGAATTACCTATGTAGAAAATAAAAAAGAATATACAAAAGGGCTCCAAAAACTAAAATTTGGCAAGATTATAGTATATAAGGTAAACAATAGAATCTCATTCTATACCTTGTAATAATTAATTCAGAATGAATCACAGACCTAACATGTAAAATCTTACACTATAAAACTTCCTGAAAAAAATATAGAAGCAAACCTTTGGGATAAGCAAAGATTTTTCAGATACAAGACTAAAAAAACATGTCCACAAGGAACTTGTTTTATTTCTTGTTTGTGGGGGTGGTTACTCCTCTATATATGTTTGTCAAAACTCACAAAACTGTACACTAAAAACATGGTGAATTTAATGTATATAAATTGTTACTTAATAAAAAATCAAATGTAAAATAAAAGTTTGACACATTTTAAATACTATGCAAAGCTTATTAGGAACTGACATCCTGCAGGTGACAAATGCAGTGGCACTGAGTTTGGAGGCAGAGACAACTAGGGAGAGGCTGAAAATGGTGAAAAGCAAGAACTCACTAAAGGATTTGAAACAAAGTAGGAGCTGGAGAAGAGATAATCAAGCAAGCACTCAATGTGAGAAACAGAAGAGGAGACACACGGCGCCTTAAAGTGAAGTCACTCAGTCGTGTCTGGCTCTTAGCGACCCCATGGACTGTAGCCTGCCAGGCTCCTCTGTCCGTGGGGTTTTCCAGGCAAGAATACTGGAATGGGTTGCCATTTCCGTCTCCAGGGGATCTTCCGGACCTAGGGATCAAACCTGAGTCTCGCGCACTGCAGGCAGACTCTATGGTGCCTTACTCACTCTTCAAATAACACAGCAGGAGGGTGGTGGCTGAAGTCTGGTTGGCAGTAACGATGGAGGGGGACCCAGGACAACCCTGGAGAGAGCAGCCCAGTGGATGGATCACTATGTACAGAGTTTAGCACATCACCATTATGTCAGCATGCAATGGAAAGAACACGGAGCCAGGAGTCCAGATATCTAGGTTCCAGCCAGGTGAAGCCAGATAAACCAGAGACATCACATCTGTCATGAGGGTTAGTAATGATGGCTCTCAAGCCTCTTCCTCTAACAGTCTTCCAGTTATGTAGTTTATATCCTGAGTCTGACTGCAATATACTTTTACCCAGTCTTTAGTTTATGAAGCGCTGTTAGCACCAACCTCATTCATCCCCTGGAGGTGCTGTGGAATGCATGTTGTTACCATTTGCGTGTGCTCACTTGCGTCCAACTCTGTCACTCCTGGACTGTAGCCCTTCAGGCTCCTCTGTTCATGGGAATTTTTTCAGGCAAGAATACTGGAGCTGGTTGCCATTTCCTACTCCAGGCGATCTTCCCGACCGAGGGATCGAACCCAAGTCTCTTGTGTCTTCTTATTCCCCCTTTACATCTGATGAAACTGTTAAACAGTCTCACTTAAAGTCATATTAAGTCCTATCCCTTTCACCCATCCCACAGCGAGGGGCAGAGCAGTGGTGACTTGCTAGGTACAAGGCTTTGGGCTGAGGTTCAGACAGAAAAGCTTGCTCTCTCCAGTGAGCTAAGGAGAGCGTGCCAGGTGCATACACAACTCTTTGTCTGCATCTTACCTATTGCTTCTGAAAGCCCTACTTTCAGTTCCCAGTTTCGTAAATACTTGCGATAGTTGGTGCGTACGGTGCGTAGGCCAAATACTGGCCTTGCAAAGATACTAGGGTTCTACTTTCTAGAATTTGACAATATGTTACTTTACATGTTAAAGGCGATTTTGCAACTGTGATTAAATTCAGGATATCGAAGTGAGAGATTATCCCTGGATTATCCAGGTGGGTCCATTGTAATCACCAGGGTCCTTGTCAGTGGGAAGCTAGAGGGTCAGTCAAAAAAAAAAAAAAAGTGTGAGGATGGAAACAGAGGTTGGAGTGGTGCACTTTGAAGATGGAGCGAAGGGACCACAAGCCTAAGAATGCAAGTGACCTCTGGAAACTGGAAAAGGCAAAGAAATGAATTATCCCCTGAAAACTCCAGAAGGAATGCAACCCTAGTGACACCTTGATTTTACACTTCTGACCTCCAGTATTTTAAGAGAAAAAATTTGTGTTGCTTTAAGTCACTAAATTTGTGGTAATTTATTATAGCATTAATAGACATACGGTAGGGAAGGAGAACGTTGATATTTCAGAATTAGATGTGTTTACAAAATGTAAAGCCAGAAATTGTTTAATACTTGCCCCACATTTAAAACAAAGCAAAATGTGAACACACACACACACACACATCCCTGTTGATGGCTTAAGCAAAGTAGCTCATTTGTCCTATAAAAAAAGGACCTTAGTTTTGCTGTGTTTAGCAGATACTATTAACACTAAATAAATTAAATTATAATATATTAATTATAATTATATAAATTATATAAATATAATAAATATTATATATATTATAAAATTATAAAAATTATATAAATATAAAAATAATAATTATATAATAAATTATGTAATATAATAATATAATAAATATAAAATCATATATAATATATATAAATAAAATAAATATAAAAATAAATATAATATAAAAGTATTATATAATATATAATATAATAAATATAAAATAATTATATAGTAATAAATTATACAATATAATTATATAAATTATATAAGTATAATAATTATTTATCTAAATTATTAAATTTAATAAGTTAAATTAACACTATTTAACACAAAGAAATTGTTATATGATTCCCTCCAGGACACCAAATAAATTAAGGACAAATAAAATCCTTTTCCAGACTTCCCTAGAGGTCCAGTAGTTAATAGAATGAGCTTCCAATGCAGGGGGAGTGGGTTCAATCCCTGTTCAGGGAACTAAGATCCCATATGCCTTGGGGTTCAGCCAAAAAATAATAATAATTTTTTTTAAAAAGGTTCTTTTCTACTCAGAATTGTACTCAGAAAAACAAACGCGAAGGTAACGTTTACTAATACAAACTCATTTTAGGGCTTGAGTGGAGACAAATAATGGTTTAAAATCCAGTTGGAGGTTTTGATCATTTATGTCCATAATTTTCTGCTTCAGTTTTCAAAATTTCCACCTTTATCTCCATAATACATTCAAGACTTCTCAGATATGGATTTCTGATTCAGAATAAAACCATTCTTAATTCTCTGAAAGCAAGCATTGAACTACCTCAGGAGTTTATAAAAGGGTGTATAGGAATAAATCTTCCTTTTTACTTTGAAAATTTGCTTAACATTTGTTTGAGCCGACCTCTGGCTTTGAGAGTGACCTCCTGCTCCATTGCCCTAAGCATGAGTTTCTTGGTCATTCCAGTTCTGTGTTAACAGACAGTGACATCATCCGCAGCCGAGAGATGGCTCTCAGGTTACCATACAGATTGACTTAAGCTCCAGAGAGGATTACAGGGCAGACCTTGGCTAAGTGTGGAGATGCTGTTACAGCTAAATCAAAGGTAACTGTGAGGTCTCTGGCAGCCACCTGTCAACAGGTAAGGGAAGGAGGAGCCCATAAAGGAACCTTGAGTCATGATGACATTCTCCAAGCTTTATTTTTATTTCAGGTTAAAGGGTCAGACAGAAAAGCCATTCGCAGTGGTCTTTATTTATGGTTCTCAGAGGCCCGGTTGGTGAAGCATCTTGAAGAAGAAGGATGGCTCAGGTGGGAACCCTGTTTCCCCACCCACCTGATGACAGACTGAGGGCCTCGCACTTTGTGAAAGCCCAGCTTTTTATGAATGAGCATTAATGTTTGCAGGCACAACACGAGAGCCATCCTCTCTCCCGTGCAGAGAGCTGTGTGTTTTCCCTCTGTCCTCCCTTCCTGGCCACCTGAAAAGATGCATTCCTATCACCTGTCACTGACCTTTGAAGGCCAGGTAAGGAGATATAAGCATCCCTGGCTGGCAAGCTTGGCTGCGGGAGATTCTCACACTCTTCTCCAATGCTCAAAAGCCAGTGCAAGACTTCCCTCGTGGTCTGGTGCTTAAGAACACACCTGCTAATGCAGAGGATATGGGTTCGGTCCCTGGTCTGGGAAGAATCCACATGCTGCGGGGCAAATAGACTTGTGTGCCGCAGCTACTGAGCCCGCACCCCTAGAGCCTGTGCTCCACAAAAAGAAAGCCACTGCAATGCGTCCTCACAGCACAGCTAGACAGTAGCCCCTGCTCACCACAGCTAGAGAAAGCCTGTGTGCAGCAATGAAGACCCAGTGCAGACAAAAATAATTACATTAAAAAAATACAGTGCAAATGTTTTATTGGTGCCTTCTCTTGATGCAAGAATAAGACTCCATTCTTAGCAGAGGTCGTTTTCCCTGAGTAGGTGCAGTGCTCAGAGAAAATGGCCAGAGAGAAGCAGAGAAGGAAGGAGACTCCTCACCCTGTTGCTCTGGGTCCCCTCTACCTCCTTCTCATGCTTTAATGTTCAATTTGGACCTCTTCCCCACCCCGCAGTCTGATGGCGTGGTCCTCTACACTTTCACGTCCAGCTGACACAGTGGGTTGGCAGGCAGAATGGCAAAGGTGGAGGGGCCGGGGTGGGCTGAATGTCTTCTTTGCCAACTGAAGGCTTCAGGACCTCAACATCTGGGAGCTAGATTCGTCTTCTGTGAAGGAAATTTGATAAAGCCAGCCTCCAATGCAGTGTGTTGAAAAATACCTTTTCCCCAGCTCATTGCCTGGCTGTCTTGTTCTCATTCTTCAGAGGGAGGCCTGCTCTTCACCTTCCCCCTCACCCACCCTTCCAGAAAAAGCAAAGGAACCTCTTCTGTATTGTTCCATAAACCTGGCCCATAGAAGCTGCTCAAAAAGTATTTGCTGAATGATGCAGGCTTAGCCAGCCTTATGGGCTGTATCATTCCAGACGGTCAAAGGGGTGCCCATTACAGCTCATGTAACCCTCCCATCTAACATATTTTACCAAGAAAAGAAGAGCTGCCTTAATATTCAATTAATGGTGGGACTTCCCTGGTGTTAAGAATCTGCCTTGCCCTGCCTGGGTTTGATCCCTGGTTGAGGAACTAAGATCCCACACGCCATGGAACAATTAAGCCCACTCGCCACAACTAACACCTCATACAGCTACTTTAAAAATATTCAGTTAATGGCACTAAAGGGGTAGACTGACAGAAGAGTGATCTGGGATGGATCAAGTTTGGCAAATATATGAGGAATTGGATCTGAAACATCTTTCTACTTTTCTCAAGAGACCAAGAGCTGGCCAGGGGTGGGTGATGGCTTGTTCACCCCTGTATTCCTGCACCTGGCAGAGTGCCTGTATCCAGTTATCATTATCCTATATCATTTAAGCAAAATGATAGGGAGATAAATGAATCAAATGATTTTTGAAATGTCTTTGCATGCACAGATAAATACGAGATACATTGTTCTCTTTGTTGCCTCCACTGCAAGTAGAGCTTGTGCCTTCCCTACATGTGTGCCTTGACCCCTTCCTTGGTCACCTGGAAAGACTTGTTTCCATTGTCATAACTGGCCTCTGAAGGACAGTGAGCAGGTACAAGCACCCATGATTGACAAACTTGGGTCTGGGAGATTCTTATATATCATAAGGCAGCTAAACCCTAGTAACAGTATTAACTGATAACTGATATGTTAGTTAATAATAAAGTATACCCTTTCCAAAAGACACTGCCATTTAGTCTGATGATTCTTTTTCTTTTTTTAGCTTCTCTGGGCTTTCTGTTGCTGTGTGTGGGCTTTCTCTAGTTGTGCTGCTCTCCTTTGGTACTCTCCGGCTTCTCACTGTGGTGGCTTTTCTTGTTATGGAGCACAGGCTCTAGGTACGTGGGCTTCAGTAATTGCAGCACATGGGTTCTAGAGCATGGGCTCAGTAGTTGTAGCACACGGGCTTAGCTGCTGTGCTGCATGTGGAATCTTCCCGGACCAGGTATTGATCCTATGTCCCCTGCAATGGCAGGTGGATTCTTACCCACTGTACCATGAGAGAAGTCTTACTCTGATGATTCTTGAAAACAAGAGATTTTAGCACACAAAATAGCAAAGTTGTAACAGACAAATGAGTGGAAATGATACTTTGGAACACAGAATAGCTTCAAGATACCAGCTGAAACAATTTTCATCATCCCAAAAGAAATTCCATATCCCTTTGCAGTCACTTCCATTTCCTGCCTCCCTCCCCCTTATAACTCTTTGCGACCCCATGGACTGCAGCCAACCAGGCTCCTCCGTCCATGGGATTTTCTAGGCAAGAGTACTGGAGTGGGTTGCCATTTCCTTTTCCAGGGGATCTTCCTGACCCAGGGATCAAACCCGGGTCTCCCGCATTGTAGACAGGACTTCCCTGGTGGCTCAGGCAGTAAAGCGTCAGTCTACAATGCGAGAGACCTGGGTTCGATACCTGGGTCAGGAAGATCCCCTGGAGAAGGAAATGGCAACCCACTCCAGTACTCTTGCCTGGAACATACATGGACGGAGGAGCCTGGTAGGCTGCAGTCCATGGGGTCGCTAGGAGTTGGACACTACTGAGCAACTTCACTTTCACTTTCACTTCCGCCTTATAAATGGAATCTTACAATATATGGTCTTTTGTAATTAACTTCTCAGCATCGTGTTTTCAAGGTTGATCCATGTTGTAGCATGTATCAGTATCTCATTTGTTTTTATTGCCAAATATACGCCCTTGTATTGCTATCCCACTTTTCCGCATCTGCTGCTGCTGCTGCTGCTAAGTCGCTTCAGTCGTGTCCGACTCTGGGCGACCCCAGAGACCGCAGCCCACCAGGCTCCCCCGTTCCTGCGGTTCTCCAGGCAAGAACACTGGAGTGGGTTGCCATTTCCTTCTCCAACGTATGAAAGTGAAAAGGGAAAGTGAAGTCGCTCAGTCATGTCCGACTCTTAGTGACCCCATGGACTGCAGCCTACCAGGCTCCTCCGTCCATGGGATTCTCCAGGCAAGAGTACTGGAGTGGGGTGCCATTGCCTTCTACTCATCAGTTAATAGATCCCTGGGTTGTTTCCCATTTTTGGCTATCTCTCCAAGTTTTGAAGACACTTCTATATTTCTCCAATTATCCAGTTATCATTACTATCTAATGCAATCCTTTGTGTGTGACCTTGGACTTTTACTGTTATAACTTTCAAGATATTCTCATCATTCCTAATGCAGAAATTTCATGATGATGTGCCTTGGTGGAATTTGAATTTATCATTCAATGCCCTGATCGCTCAATGGAACTTTTTAACTGAGATACCTGAGGCTTCAAAACTGGGAAATTTTCTTGTATGATTTCTTTATACTTTCCTTTCTTCCATTTTCTTGACTATTTTTTTTAATTCGTATGACTGGATGTTGGATCTTCTGGCTTGATACTTTCTTATCCTCTCCTACTTTTCATTTCTTTTAATTATAGTTTCTAGAACATTCTTTTAACTTCATTTTCTAACCTTTCTGTTAAAGTAGCATGTATGTGTGTTTTCATATAAAAATGGTCATCAATATTCTAAATGACACATCTGTGTATTTTGTTCTAACAGAAAATGTGATCATTACTCACTCAATAAGCTTCAAAATAAAATTTTAAAGGAAAATTAAAAGCTCATTTTCACATGTAAAGGATCTCTTATTGCACGTTATAGTGTAGGCACCTTCTGCTAAAAAATAGTTCACAACCCATCTCATGTGTTTGTTCTTTTACACTTGGCTGTTTTGTGATCTGGGCTTCCCGGGTGGCGCTAGTGGAAAGAACCCACTTGCCAGTTCAGGAGACTAAGAGATGCAGGTTTGATTCCTGGGTCAGGAAGATCCCCTGGAGGAGGGCATGGCAACCCATACTAGTATTCTTGCCTGGAGAATTCTATGGACAGAGGAGCTGGGCGGGCTACAGTCCTTGAGGTCCCAAAAGAGTCAGACACAACTGAAGTGACCTAACATGCACACATTTTGTGATCTGGGTAAGTTGGTTCCTTGGGCAGAGGGCAAAAGGATACCATGAGAGGGGTCTTCATTTTTGTCTCGTCTTCTATGATATTTTGTGGGAAATGATGGTAAAGCTATAGAGTAAAACGTCTTTTCGGGGTGACATATGGCTCATACACCTTCCTCTTGCTGACCATCCCTGAAGCCTTTCACTTTCTTGGGAAACAAAAGAGTATGTAGTTTAGTACACAAGTTCTCAACACCGAGAGACTCGCTTTAAAAACACTGACCTTGACCGTACAAGCCACAGGATCTTGGCCCTGAAATCCTTCTGTCTCAGTTTCTTCATCTGTAAAATGCAGTTAGTAATAACAGCCACTCATGGCGTGGCTGTGAGAGGGAGCTCTGTTGCTTTGTGGGAAGAAGCACTGAGAATAGAATCCAGCCAAGCAGCGCTGTTAACCCATCCTCTGTATTGATTTTCCATTGCTGCTGAGTGGCCTAAAAAAACACAGATTTATGATCTTACAGTTCTGGGGATCAGAAGTCCTAAAATCAAAGTGTTGACAGGGCTACATTCCTTTAGAAGCTTCAGGGGGGAATTTCACCCACTGCCTTGCCTGTTCCAGCTCACCTATATTCCCTGGCTCATGGCTCCTTCCTTCATCTTCAAAGCACATCATTTCAGCTTCAGCTTCTGCTGTCACATCTCTGACTCTGATCTTCCTGCCTCCCTTTTATTTTATATTTATTTATTTGGCTGCTTTGGGTCTTAGTCGCAACATGCGAGATCTTAGTTGTGGTGCATGGGCTCTGGAGCAGGGGATTCAGTAGTTTGTGGTGTTCTGGCTTAGTTGCTCCATGGCATGTGAGATCTTAGTTCCCAGTGTGTGTGTGTGTGTTAATTTCTCAGTCATGTCTAACTCTTTGCAACCTCATGGACTGTAGCCCCCGCCAGGCTCCTCTGTCTGTGGGATTTCCCAGGCAAGAATACTGGAGTGGTTTACCATTCCCTTCTTTAGGGGATTTTCCTGACCCAGGGTCGAACCCAGGTCTCCTGCATGCAGATTCTTTACTGTCTGAGCCACCAGGGAAGTCTTTTATTTCCCAGACCAGGTATCCAACCAGCGCCCCCTGCAGTGCAAACTCAGAGTCTTAACCACTGGACTGCCATGGAATTCCTTGCAAAGTTCATTTTACCAAGTGACGAAACACAGTCACAGTTGCCAGGTTGGAGCAGCATTCTTTTGCCTGCCACAGCTATCTTGCAAGTTGGTGGAAACGTTGTCCCTCTGTGTGTTATACAGGGCTTCCCTGGTGGCTCAGATGGTAAAGAATCTGGCTTCAAAGCAGGAGACTCAGGTTCGATCTCTGGGTTGGGAGATCCCCTAGAGTAGGAAATGGCAACCCATTCCAGTATCCTTGCCTGGAGAATCCCATGGACAGAGGAGCCTGGTGGCGACAGTCCATGGGGTTGCAAAGAGTCAGACACAAATGAGCACGGACCTCCACCACCAAGTATGAGTAAAGACAGTAGCTCTGGCCCTGAGAAGAGGATTAGCGGGAATGGAAGGCCTGTGTTGTGAGAATGTATGTATAACAACAACAACAAGAACAAATCCCACTTGTAGCTGTGGGCATGAGACTCCTTTCCTTCCCAAAATTAAAAGAATAAGGCTTTGGAGGCCAGGGGAACAGTGCCGTGAAAGGGAGGGATTCGGACCAGGCCAGGGGAGCCAGCTATGAGGAAGCAGCACTCAGATGTTTTAAAGGATGGATTAGACACACACTCCAGGTGTTTTGAGATAACTCTCCCAACACACTCAGCGCTCTGCATTCCTTTCCACGACTCTCTAAGAAAAGTGTCTCTTCTGGCTTAGGAAGAATAAAAAAATTGCCACTCCGACCCCCTCATCTTAATCCCTTGCCATTTGGAGAACAATAGAGAAAGCACATCTGACAAAGGTGTCGGGCTCCTGTCCAGGGCCTCTTTGCTTTGTGAAGGGCTCACAGGGAAGCTTCATCTTCACGCTTCCTCCAAGGCTGGAGGCACAGACCAAGACAAGCCCCTGATTTCAGTTTCTTTTGGAAATGTGTTAACACAGACATTGGAAAGATGGCTTTGGGACTCATCATCTGAGGCTGGTGCTTCTAGCCCTGGGGCTCCCAGACATTACTTCCACACTTTATTAAATTTGAAATTAGGGGACCTTCCTGGTGGTCCAGTGATTAAGATGCTGTGTTCCCACTATATAGGGGGCACAAGTTCAATCCCTGGTTGGG
Source organism: Bos grunniens (assembly GCF_055505025.1). Lineage (NCBI taxonomy): Eukaryota > Metazoa > Chordata > Mammalia > Artiodactyla > Bovidae > Bos > Bos grunniens. The sequence continues at coordinate 60,163,242 of NC_141175.1, read as the reverse complement.
GACGATCCCATGTGCTGTGGCGCAGCTAAAAAAAAATCATAAACTTGAAAGTAGGTCTCTTGTCAGACCTAACTTTTTCGCCAGACAAGAATTAAACATGTCAGGACACTGAGATGCATTTTCGGATGCTTGGTAGCAGGGATACCACCTACTGTAAAGTAGCTGCAATGTAAATGTTCCCCAAGAGACTACTCAGCAAACAGTACCAAAGCATCTCTGGATATTGCTGCTGTTCAGTCGCTAAATTGTGTCCGACTCTTTGTGACCCCATGGACTGCAGCATGCCAGGCTTCCCTGTCCTTCACCATCTCCCAGAGCTTGCTCAAACTCATGTCTATTGAGTCAATGATGCCATCCAACCATCTTATCCTCTGCTGCCCCCTTCTCCTTTTGCCTTCAATCATTTCCAGCATCAGGGTCTTTTCCAATGAGATGGTTCTTTGCATCAAGTGGCCAAAGTATTGGAGCTTTAGTTTCAGCATCAGTCCTTCCAATGAATATTCAGGGTTGATTTCCTTTAGGATTGACTGATTTGATCTCCTTGCTGTCTGAGGGACTCTCAAGGGTCTTCCTCAACACCACAATTGAAAAGCATATCACTGGATATAAGTGATATGAAAGTCTTTTTTCAAATGACTTTCCTCCAAGTACTCTCCTTTAATAATGTCCACAATAAAAATGGACTAATTTCAGGCAATAAAACCAAGCAGATGTGTCATATGGGAAAGTCAGAATCATATCTCTCTCTTCTAATAATTTTTGCAGGAGCCATCGCTGTGTGGAGTGCAACAGAACAGACTGACGATTGAGGGGCTGTGATTCTGTGCTGCCTTTCCCCCTCACTTCCTTGAAGCTGAGGTAATCTGCAAGGAGAAAACTTGAAAATGGGCAGGAAGGCAGTTTATTATAAAGTGCTTTCAGGGCTTCCCTGATGGCTCAGTGGTAAAGAGTCTGCCTGCCAATGCAGGACACATGGGATTGATCCCTGATCCAGGAAGATCCCTCATGCTCCAGAGCAACTAAGCCCATGGGCTACAACTACTGAGCCCACATGCCACAAGTACTGAAGCCTGAACACCCTAGAGCCTGGGCTCCACAATAAGAGAAGCTGTTGCAATGAGAAGCTCGCACACCTCAGCTAGAGCAACTCCCTGCTCACTGCAACTAGAGAAAGCCTCCGTGCAGCAATGAAGACCCAGCCCAGCCAAAAATAAATAAATAAAATTACTTTTTAAAAAAATAAAGTGCTTTCATATTTCAAAAATAAAGTGCAAAAATTCTTCATTGGTCATTAATAGATAGATCCCTGGATATAGGGAGGCATTTTCATAGAGTAGGTTGCCACGGGCTCTGCACACCCCATGGTGATAGTGAGAGATGGAAATGAGACTAAGGAAGAGAAGATCAAGAAATTTCCAGGGTTGGACTTCCCTGGTGGTCCAGTGGTTAAGACTCTATGCTACCAATGTGTACCAGGGGGTAGGGGTTCAATCCCTGATCAGGGAACTAAGAGTACACATGCCCTGAGGCGAGGCCAAAAGATCTTTTTAAAAAGAAGAAAGAAAGAAAAGAAACCACCAGAGTATAACCCCAAACCTCTGATTCTCCAGAAGTCTTCTTGACTGCATGCCTCGCTGTTATTTTCCTGAGACATCAAATGAGAAATTTCAAAAAGCAGAAGACTGAAAATACACTTTTTCAGATTCTCTGTGGTTTCATTTTACAAGTGATTCAACAGCAACTACCTTTATGGCATGCTTTCAAAGTGTTCCACTGGCCATAATATTTTTTTGTATTAATTAATTAATTAATCACTTTATTATTGAAGTGTAGTTGACTTATATTATTGTATTAGCATCAAGTGAACATCAAAGTGATTTGGCTATACGTATATATATATGCATCTATGTTCTTTTATTTTAGGAGAAGGCAATGGCACCCCACTCCAGTACTCTTGCCAGGAAAATCCCATGGATGGAGGAGCCTGGTAGGCTGCAGTCCACGGGGTCGCTAAGAGTCAGACATGACTGAGCGACTTCCCTTTCACTTTTCACTTTCATGCACTGGAGAAGGAAATGACAACCCACTCCAGTATTCTTGCCTGGAGAATCCCAGGGACGGGGGAGTCTGATGCGCTGCTGTCTATGGGGTCGCACAGAGTTGGACACGACTGAAGCCACGTAGCAGCATGTTCTTTTTTATACTTCCTGCATTGGCGGGCAAGTTCGTTACCACTAGCGTGGACCTGGGAAACCCCCTCTACATTCTTTTTTAAAATTCTTTTCCATTATAGTTTATTATAAGATACTGAATGTGGTTCTCTGTGCTATTCAGTAAACCCTTGCTGTTTCCTTCTTAATGTTTAATTAAAATATTTGCTCATAGAGGACTTACCATTCCTACAAAAGAGGCAGAAACTTGAGTAATCTAGGTTTAAAAAAAGATAGATACACAGATATATGATATATAATGTAGCTCACATCTATATCTCAGAAGTTTAATTTGATAGTCAATAGGCTATATAACTTTTTGACTAGGACACTTGTCAAATGTCAATAATAGTATCAAAAAGTATACCATCAATAGGAAACCATGGAATCCTAATTACCTTTGTTTTGCCACCACTCCTATTACAGATTTTCCTTAAATGTCAGTGTTGTGGGAGAAGGAGAGGGTGGGATGATTTGAGAGAATAGCATTGAAATGTATACATTACTGTATGTAAGATAGATGACTTCCCTGTAGGTCTTAAGTTAAAGAATCTGCATGCAATGCAGGAGACCCAGGTTCGATCCCTGGGTCAGGAAGATCCCTGGAGGAAGGCATGGCAACCCACTCCAGTATTCTTGCCTGCAGAATTCCATGGACAGAGGAGCCTGGTGGCTACAGTCCATGTGGTCACAAGGAGTCTGACACAACTGAGCAATTAACACTGCTACAACTATGTTAAATAGATAACCTGTGCGAGTTCGATGTATGACACAGGCACCCAAAACAGGTGCTCTGTGATGACTTGGAGGGATGGGGTGGGAAGGCAGGTGGGAGGAAGGATTCAGGATGGAGGGGACACATGTATGCCTACGGCCGATTCATATTGATGTATGGCAAAAGCCATCACAATATTGTAAAGTAATATCTTCCAATTAAAATAAATAATTTTTTAAAAACTTAAAAGGCAAAAAAGAAATGTCAGTGTCACTTTTAGACTAAATAGCAAATTGTATAAATGAGTCTCTGACTGAGAATTTAGCTTCCTTCCAAAAACAATGAATGAAGTCATGGAATAAGTAATTTTATTTCACAGAAAAGGCTAGGAAAATTCCAATATATAATGTTTTATTAATTCAACAGTTTTTAAGGGTCCAAGCCTCTGCTGGATGGAGGCACAGAAGCCTCAACCCTGGCACCAGAGTTGAGCAAGCATTTCTCATCAGCACTCACTTGCCCAGGAAGGGAGTTCATCTTCTCAACCCTGCGTGTGGACAACTTCAAACCAGACTACAGAACTGGAACTCATCAAACTCATTGGCGACCAATAGGTTTGCCCCTTCCCCAAGTTCAGCGCTTCCCCTCTGCCAGGTCACTCATTACATCCTAAGATGTCAGCTACTTCTTTCTCTCCTTCCTCTCTCTCACAGCTCCACTGCCTTCCTCTCTCAACATTCATTCATTTATCCAGCAAATATTTATGGAGCTCCATCTCTGGAGGTGAGCGCAATAGATATGGCTCCTGCCCCTGGAAGTCCAGAGTCCAGCACTGCAAGGACATATCAACCGAATAGTCACACAATTACACACTAGTTACCAGCTGTGAAAGTACTATGAATACAAGTAATATTAGCGCTTCCCTGGTGGCTCAGTGGTAAAGAATCCACCGGCCACTGCAGGAGATATGGGTTCAATCCCTGCTCTGGGAAGATCCCACATGGCTCGGAGCAACTAAGCCCGTGCACCACAACTATGGCGCCTGTGCTCAACAGCCCGGGAGCCGCAACTACTGAAGCCTGCATGCCTTACAGTGCATGATGCACAACAAGAGCAGCCACTGCAATGAGAAGCCTGCGCACAGCAACTAGAGGGTAGCTCCCGCTCATCACAGCTAGAGAAAAACCCGCACAGCAACAAAGACCCAGCACAGCCAAAAATAAATAAATAAAATGGAAAAAAAAAGTAACATGAGATGATTATAAAGGAGCCCTCACCTACATTGGGAGGGAGAAGGGGGAAGGAGCTAGAGCTGCTTTTCTGAGGATGAAGCTTTGAGCTGGCATCCTAAGAACAGGTAGCAATTAACTGGCTGAAAGACGGGAAAGTGGTCCAGGCCCAGGAAGGAGAATTTGCCAAGACCCTCAGGAGGCAAGGCGTATTATTTCTCTTTTCTTTTCCTAACTCTGAGTTACCTCTTATAATTATCCCCAACAAAAGAGTGTGGAGGTGGGGGGAACTGCATCTGTAAGAATTGAAATTCTTGCTACTGAACAAAAGTTATCCAGAAGTAAGTTCAGGATGAAACTTAGTGGCTCAGTCATGTCCGACTCTTTGAGACCCCATGGGCTATAGCCTGCCAGGCTCCTCTGTCCATGGGATTCCCTAGGTGAGAATACTGGAGTGGGTAGTTATTCCCTTCTCCAGGGGATCTTTCTGGCCCAGGGATAGAACCCAGGTCTCCTGCATTGCAGGCAGATTCTTTACCAGTGGGTTTAATGTATGAGGATGTAGGACTTGGGGAGGTGTGATCCTGACTACCAGCTATACCCTGGTATCCTTTCCTTCTTTCTTTTTAGCACAAGAGCTATGCCCCGCCCACTGGATCTGTTGTTTTAGCAGGGCACAGACCTCCCACAGACTACAGTCCCCAGCTTCCTTTGTAGCCCTGAGGTGTCCATCTAAGTTCCAATGGGATTTTAGTGGAAATAAAAGTTGCTTCCTTTAAGGGAGATTGCTTGTTTTCCCTCCCCATGGCCACATTCTTAACCAGTGGATCACGAAGGAAGTAAGGTCTACCATGCTCTCTTCTGACAGAGAAAGTTCCTGGGTCACTGGGAAGGTTCTGGTGCACAGTCACACCCCAGGTCAGGACTGTTCCATGTGACAGAAGTTCACTGTAATATTGCATTTGGGGGTTTCCTTAAGTTAGCCTGTCCCCTAATTAACAGAGAAGTGGTTGTCTTACTTAATCATTTGGTCTTCATAATGCCAACCAAGACAAAAGTCATCACCAAAATCATGATGGAAAAGATGAAGAAATTTGATTATCTAAGAGTTTTGTAGGTTAGCAAACACAAGTCAAATCAAATGCCAAATGCCAAAACTGGAAAACAGTATTTGCAACACAGGATAGATGAAAGACTAACTTCAAATACTTTTTTTTTTCTGGCTGTGCCTCTTGACTTACAGGATCTTAGTTCGCTGGCCAGGGAGTGAACCTAGGCCCTGGCAGTGAAAGTGCCAAGTCCTAACCACTGGACTGCCAGGGGATTTCCACATACATTTTATTAAGTATTAACTACCTATCAGGCTCTGTGCTGAGTGCTTTATAAGGACTGTCCTGATTAAGACTAACTATAGGGACTTCCGTGGTGGCTCGGTGGCTAAGACTCCATGCTCCCAACTTGGGGGACCTACGTTCAACCCCTGGTCAGGGAATGAGCTCTCACAGGCTGCAACTAAAGATCTCAAAAGTTGCAACAAAGATGAAAGTGCCACAACTAACCCCGTGCACCCAAATAAATAAATACTAAAAAAACAAAAGACTGTAACCTTGTGTGAAGGTGCAATACAACACAGTGATTAATCGTGGACTCCAAATTCATCACTGACTTGCTGTGCGGCTTTGGGGAAGTGACCTAAAATGGGTATAATAATAGTACCTTCTTCCTAGGGTTTATGAAAATTAGATGCTACAGCATTGCTATGAACAGTGGGGCGGGCAGGTGGTGCCCTGTATAAGGACAAACTACTAAGGCGATAATTAGGTCTGATACCCAGTGCCTGCTCTCCAAGTCAGGTGCCTTAGTGCAGGGTGATGCCAGCCTGAGAAACGAGTGCCTTTTTCTAATTTTCACAAAGATGCCTTAAGGACTAGTGGCCCTGAAATGAGATGCTAGGAAATGCTCCCTGGGAAGACCAACCAGTCAGCAGGGGAGCAGGGGCTGCTCAGGACAAGTTAACAACTGTCAGGAACATTGTTCTCATTCTCCTGATGAGAAAACAGGCTTAGGCAGGCTAAGTGATTTCTCTACCACAGAACTCAGACATTCTTATAGCTGCATAACAAAAAGACAAACAATCCAAAAAAAATAGGTAAAGGACACCCTTCACAGAAAAAAATAACACACATACGAAAAGACATACAAAATTACTCATAATTAAAGAACTGAAATGTGGACTTCCCTGGTGGTACAGTGGATAAGAATCTGCCTGCCAAAGCAGGGATCACAGGTTTGATCTCTGGTCTGGGTTCCGCATGCTACTAAGCCTGTGTGCCAGCCACAACTACTGAGCCCCTAGTGCTGCAACTACTGAAGCCCGGGCACCTAAAGCCTATCCTCCACAACAGGAGAAGCCACTGCAATGAGAAGCCCGAGAACTTCAATGAAGAGTAGACATCGTTCACTGCAACTAGAGAAAGCCCGCATGCAGCAATGGAGAACCACCCAGCAAGACCAGAAATAAATGAATAAAATAAGGAAGTGAAAGTTGAAACAGTAAATGAGACATTTTTCATCTCTTAGATTAGTAAACATGGGTTACATTCAGTCTTGAATAAAACTGAGAGGAAACAGTCTCTCGCACTGTTGATGGGCCTGTAAGTTATCCTGGGAGGCTTCCTCCTACCCCGAGTTTCATAACTAATCATTGAATTCCAATGCCTTAAATACTCAGGGCTTCTGATCTAGGATAATGGTCAGTTGATCTTGGACACGGGCAAGCTTTTGGTGGTCAGTGGCTCATCACTACAAGGTTTTCTCCGAGGTTTTCATATTTAAGTTTAGATACTGTGCTGTGCCTAGTCGCTCAGTCGTGTCCGACTCTTTGCAACCCCAGGGACTGCAGCCCGTCAGGCTCCTCTGTCCATGGGGATTCTCCAGGCAAGCCAGGAGTGTGTTGCCATGCACTCCTCCAGGAAGTTTAGATTCTAAGAAATTTTTATTGTTTCAGAACTTAAAAAAAAAGAATGCTTCAGGACTTCTCCAGTGGTTCAGTGGCTGAGACTCCTCAATTCCAAGGCAGAGGGCCCAGGTTTGATCCCAGGTCAGGATCCACAGCTAGAGATCCTGTAAGCTGCAACGAAGATCAAAGATCCTGAGTGCCAAAACTAAGACCTAGCAAAGCCAAATAAATAACTATAAAAAAAGTAGAAATTAAAATTTAAGTTTCCTTTTAAAAAAAAAAAAGTGCTTCATTGTATACTTTGTACTGAATTTATCTTGGCTTTGGGTCAATAAGATGTAAACTTCTGAAATAATTGCCTTTGAAAAGGCAACAAAATGGGAATCCTCTGGTGCTTCAGTGGTTAAAAGTCTCTACTTCTCCACTGGAGGAGACGTGGGTTCAACCCCTGGCCTGGGAACTAAGGTGAGATGGTTGGCTATGCTCAGTTGCTTCAGTCATGTCTGACACTTTGTGACCCCATGGATTGCAGCCCAACAGGCTCCTCTGTCCATAGGATTCTCCAGGCAAGAATACTGGAGTGGGTTGTCTTTCCTACTCCAGGGGATCTTCTCTACCCAGGGACTGAACCAGCGTCTCTTATGTCTCTTGCATTGGCAGGTGGGTTCTTTACCACTAGTGCCACCTGGGAAGCCAAAGATGGTGGAGGGGGAGGCAACAAAACAAAAAATGTTAACATGAGTGTTTACAATTATTCTGTATAAATCATTCCTCCTCTTGCCTCTTGACAGAGACTATATAACATCGTTTAATCTTTTATTGAAGACTCAGTGTCATCATTATTGAAAATCAATGACTCTGTCTTCTCAGAACTCAACATCAAACGGTTTTATATTTACCTACAGGCTCAAATAAATTAAGGGGAATATTCAATAAATGATGTTGGGACATCCAAGTGGCCTTCCGGAAAAAACAGAAGAAAACATTATTTTATAATCTCAGAATAGGGAAGAACTGACAGCTATGACATGAAATTTCGAAGCCCTTAAAGAAGATACTGATATTTGATGATATAAAAATGACACCTGAATGGTAAAAGACAAAACAAAAACCAAAAAAATCACTGAAACAAAGTTAAAAGATAATATGAGAAAAAACATTGTAACTCATATTATAGACCAGGGGCTCAGTTTCCCCAAAACAAATGGAGTACTTAGAAATCGATAAGAAAGTTACTAGTATCTTAGAGGAAAGTATTATCACAACTCCCACAGATTCAACCTAATCACTTCCATTTTTTTGCCTGTTTTTCCTTAGGCAGGGGTAACTTGAGGGCAGAAACTCTTGTTTCTGCCTTGTCCAGAACCTGGCACATCTTTGTCACTTCATTAGGGTTTTGTTTTTCCCCTAAATTAAAATTTCCCCTAAATTAAAAAGTTTCATAAGTTATATACTGCATTTGCAACCATTTGGCCAGATACTGTCTCCCCTAATAAAGTGAAAGTGAAAGTGAAAGTTGCTCAGTCATGTCCAACTCTTTGCGACCCATGGAATACATAGTCCACGGAATTCTCCAGGCCAGAATACTAGAGTGGGTAGCCTTTCCCTTCTCCAAGGGATCTTCTCAACCCAGGGATTGAACCCAGGTCTCCCACATTAAGATTGGTCCAAATAATGCTCTACAAGGGAAACCTCATATTTTAATTTTTCTAGGGGACTTTCCTGATGGTCCACTGGCTAAGACTCCATGCGCCCAATCCAGGGGACTCTAGTCAGGGAACTAGATCCCACATGCCACAACTAAGATCTGGCACAGCCAAATAAAAAAAACAATATTAAAAAAAATTATCCAGCAGGGAAGTGTCCATTGATCTTTACTTTGTTGTTTCTGAGCTGTGTCTTATCCATGATCGAAGGCAGTGCACTTCATTCCCAGGTTTATCAATTCAGAAAATAAAAAAAATAGGCAATGATAAAAACTACCACTTATTGACTGCTTAGTATTTTACACACAATCCTTGGAACGATTTTATTTTTAAAAATAATTTATGCATTTATTTATTGATTTTTGGTTGCACTGGGTCTTGGCTACTGCACACGGGCTTTCTCTAGTTTTAGCTAGTGGGGGTTACTTTTCGTTTTGGTGCATGGACTTATTGCAGTGGCTTCTCTTCTTGCAGAGCACAGGCTCTCTTCTCTTGTTGTGGAGTGTCTGGGCTTCCGAAGTGGCAGCACTCGGACACAGTAGTTGTGGTCTGTGGGCCCTAGAGCACAGGGGCTTCAATAGTTGTGGCACATGGGCTTAGTTGTTCCACAGCATGTGGAATCTGTGTCCCCTGCATTGGCAGGCAGATTCTTATCCGCTGGACCACTAGGGAAGTCCTTGGAATGATTTTAGTATTGTCATCTACATCTTATACCTGGGAAAATCAAGATTCAGAGCTTCAAGTAGTTCTTTAACTGATGGTACCACTCTCTAAGCTTAATAAGCTGCTAAGTTGAGACCAGAACTGAGATCTCTCAGGCTACAGAAACCAGAGAGATGAAACATTCTGCTCTGTCACCAAAAAAGCTTCTGAGGCCCTTTATCAGAAGTTCATGAGAGCCTCTGCCTTACAGGGGCAGATGCAGCTAGCATCCCACAATGACCTGTGCCCTCTGTATTCAAGTTCACTCCATTCTCACCTCTCAACTCTATTTGGGAGATTTCCTTTCCTTCTAAGACCACCTCTTCTTTTCCCCCCAAAATTTATGTAGAAATAGACCCATAGACACAGAAAACAAACTTATAATTACCAAAGGGGAAGGTGAGGAGGGATAAATTAGGAGTTTGGGATGAAAATATACACACTACTATATATTCCTGGTGGCTCAGATGGTAAAGAATCTGCCTGCAGTGCAGGAGACCCAGGTTCGATCCCTGGGTTGGAAAAATCTCCTGGAGGAGAGCACAGCAACCCACTCCAGTATTCTTGTTTGGAGAATCCCATGGACAGAGGAGCCTGGTGGGCTATGACGGTCCATAGGGTCGTAAAGAGTTGAACACGACTGAAGCAATTTAGCACTCATATATAAAACAGATGACCAATAAAGACCTACTATATATAGCTCAGAGACCTATACTCAATATCTTCTAATAACCTATAATGGAAAAAGAGTCTAAAAACAAAGAGATATATTAATATATGTGTATATAGGTGTAACTGAATCGTGTTGCTGTAAACTAACACAATGTTGTAAATCAACTATATTCAATAAATTTGTCTTTAGAAACCACTATATATATATGTATATATATATAAACAGGACTTCCCTGATGGCTCAGAGGGTAAAGCATCTGTCTGCAATGCAGGAGACCCAGGTTCGATCCCAGGGTCGGGAAGATCCCCTGGAGAAGGAAATGGCAACCCACTCCAGTACTATTGCCTGGAAAATCCCATGGATGGAAGAGCCTGATAGGCTACAGTCCATGGGGTCACAAAGAGTCGGACATGACTGAGTGACTTCACTTTCACTTTTATATATATATAAACACATTCATATGAAGTGCTCCTGATTGCCTGATTATTTCCATATCTTGTATCCCAACTTTGTGCCTCTGCTTCTCCACTTCTGAGGGATGATATAGGCACATGCTTGCTAGTTGTGGCTCTTAATGTCATCTCCAAATGGAGATAAGGTCAAGGATGCCTATAATTTGAAAAATAATTTGATTGATTCTGACAATTCTCTCTGATCTCCCCAACTTGAGAATCATTGCTTTATCACTTAAGTGTATCTACAAAGGAATATTTGGGAGTTCCCTGGTGGTCCAGTGGTTAAGACTTTGAGCTTCTACCGCAGAAGGCACAGGGTTCAGTCCCTGGTCGAGGAACTAAGATCTCACATGCTGTGTGGTGTGGCCAAAATGTTTGATTTTTTTTAAATTTAAAAATATAAAGGAATGTTTGCCCTCATTTTTAAAGTATTGAATAGGTGAGTATGCCCCCAAATTCCAGTGTGAGGATCAATAGGGGCGGGGGTTAAGAAGTATAGAGCCTGCAGGCACCCTATTATAGAAACTCAGTCTCCATGAGGTGGAGCCAAGGAATCTCCATTTAACATGCTTCCAGGGTGACTCTGCCACAGGACAAGGAAACACTGGATGGAAAAAGGTCAGCACAGCTTCTCCAATTTCAGCCCCAGGTGAGTGGATCTACAGTCAAGAGGAAGCCAAAGGACCAAGGCAGTAACCAACACTTTCATCATCATCATCACCCTCCCAAACTATCCACAGAGTGCCTATTATATGAAAGGCAATTGTTGTTCAGATGCTAAGTTGTGTCTGACTGTGACCCCATGGACTGCAGCATGCCAGGCTCCTCTCTCCTCCACTGTCTCAAGAGTTTGCTCAAATTCATATCTATTGAGTCAGTGATGCTATCTAACCATCTCATCCTCTGTCTTCCCCTTCTCCTCATGCCCTCAATCTTTCCCAGGAATAGGGTCTTTTCCAATGAGTTGGCTCTTTGTATCAGATGGCCAAAGTATTGGAACTTCAGTTTCAACATCAGTCCTTCCAATTAATATACAGGGTTGATTTCCTTTAGGATTGACTCATTTCAGTTCAGTCGCTCAGTCGTGTCCTTGTGATCCCATGAACCACAGCACGCCAGGCCTCATCAGCAACTGCTGGAGTCTACCTAAACCCATGTCCATAGAGTTGGTGATGCCATCCAACCTCTCATCCTCTCTCATCACCTTCTCCTCTTGCCCTCAATCTTTCCTAGCATCAGGGTCTTTTCAAATGAGTCAGCTCTTCTCATCAGATGGCCAAAGTATTGGAATTTCAGCTTCAGTAGCAGTCCTTCCAGTGAACACCCAAGACTGATCTCCTTTAGGATGGACTGGTTGGATCTCCTTGAAGTTCAAGGGACTCCCAAGAGTCTTCTCTAACATCACAGTTCAAAAGCATCAATTCTTCTGCACTCAGCTTTCTTTATAGGCCAATTCTCACAGCCATATATGACTACTGGAAAAACCATAGCCTTGACTAGATGGACCTTTGTTGACAAAGTAATGTCTCTGCTTTTGAATATGCTATCTAGGTTGGTCATAACTTTCCTTCCAAAGAGTAAGCGTCTTTTCATTTCATGGCTGCAATCACCATCTGCGGTGATTTTGGAGAGCCCCCAAAATAAAGTCAGCAACTGTTTCCACTGTTTCCCCATCTATTTGCCATGAAGTGATGGGACTGGATGCCATGATCTTAGTTTTCTGAATGTGGAGCTTTAAGTCAACTTTTTCACTCTCCTCTTTCACTTTCATCAAGAGGCTCTTTAATTCTTCACTTTCTGCCATAAGGGTGGTGTCATCTGCATATCTGAGGTTATTGATATTTCTCCCGGCAATCTTGATTCCAGCTTGTGCCTCTTCCAGTCCAGTGTTTCTCATGATGTACTCTGCATAGAAGTTAAATAAGCAGGGTGACAGTATACAGCCTTAACGTACTCCTTTTCCTATTTGGAACCAGTCTGTCGTTCCATGTCCAGTTCTAACTGTTGCTTCCTGAACTGCATACAGGTTTCTCAAGAGGCAGGTCAGGTGGTCTGGTATTCCCATCTCCTTCAGAATTTCACTCATTTCATATCCATGCAATCCCAGGGACTCTCAAGGGTCTTCTCCAGCACTACAATTTGAAAGCATCAATTCTTCAGTCTGAGACTTCTTTATGGCAATTACCAACCTCAAAAGGTACAAGCAAAGCAAAGGGCCCTAGGATAGAAAGGCTATGAGAACTGTAATTAGAAGAGTGAATCTGGGTTCAATTGGATGTTGGTTAAGAAGAGGTGTAGTAAGTCAGTAAGATATATCTGATCCAAAGTTTTTATATATAATGAAATCTAGCAAACTGAGGAAGCCACTGATATTACAAAACCAGCCCATCTTTGTGTATTTGTCAGACACAGGCTGAATTAAGGCCATGGTTACATCTTGACCTGTCTACTCATACATCTAAAGAAGAGAACCGGGTTTTACATTTATTGACTAGGGACTTCCCTGGTGGTCCAGGGTAAGGAATCTGCCCTTCCACAACAGGCGACAGGGGTTCGATCTCTGGTTGCTTGGGAAGATCCTGCATGCTGCACAGTGCAGCCAAAAAATAAATAAAATAAGATAAATATACTTAAATTTATTGACCAGTTCATGGCAAACCATGATAAAGCTTGGGAGCAATGCATTGGGAAAAGCTTGGAGGGTTCTAGGAGCATGGCTGGTTAACAAGTGAATGGACTTCCTTCAGGTTGTTTCCCCAAACTCCCAAAACTATTCATCTTGTGTTCACTGGGGAACTCTCAGCCACAGGAAATAGGCAGGAAGATTTCAGGAGACAATTAAAATTGTCAAATGTATTAGGCACAGGCTTCCCTGGTGGCTCAGACAGTAAAGAATCCTCCTGCAATGCGGGAGACCTGGGTTCAGTCCCTGGGTTGGGACTGGAGAAGGAAATAGCTACCCACTCCAGCATTTTGGCCTGGATAAATCCATGGACAGAGGAGCCTGGTGGGCTACAGACCATGGGGTTGCAAAGACTCGGACATGACTGAACAACTTTCAATTTTCATTAGACATATATCACTACAGTCTCAACCTTTTGAGACTGAAAGACACAGGCTGAAGCTCCACTCTTGTCTTTTAAGATAGGAGAAGAATTAAGTCTTTCTAGAAGAAAATTCTATCTTCATGGACATCACATGCATGATTGGGTGAGGAATTGCAAATTAGCATATCTTTAGATAAGTTTTCCTCATTTGAAAGCCTAATTTATCCTTAAAGGACAAGCTTGTTTCAGAATTCCCAAGCCAGATAAACTGACCTTGGGGATTATAAACTCGTAGTCTGGGTCCCCTGGGTCTCTTGGTCATCTGGGTGGGAAAATTCTCATCATTTGAAGCTACATGGGAGCAAAAATTTATAGTTTATAAAGTTTATCTGGAGCCGGAATCAGGATCTGTCATGCTCAATAAGTATTTCTTGAATTCATAGATGAGCCTGTTTATAAACTTACCCAAAATACTTGCTGAAAGTATTTTGCAGGGATGAAGAAATATTTGTCAGTGTTGATAAAAAGGATTTTATAAGCATAATCCAACAATGGTCAGAGCCCAAGAAATCATTTCTCTATTCCTTTTTGGATTATGCCTTCACAAATTTATAATAGATTCTAACAATTACTTAAGATGGCTTCTTAAATCAAACATTTTTGAATATAAGTTAGCCAAACCTATCAAATGGGTCAATTAAATAGCATTTTCCATTCCCATGCTAACACATGTAAGCTGCAATTCTTCATGCTGGTTAAAAAAAATTCAAAAAACAAAATTTGTTTTATTACTGTAAAACAAGTGTGGTGTTTAATGTAGAGTGCTAGCACGCTTAGTTGTGTCTGACTCTTTGCAACCCTTTGGACTGTAGCCAACGAGGCTCCTCTGTCCATGGGATTTTTCAGGCAAGACTACTGGAGTGGGTTGCCATTTCCTCCTCTAGGGGATCTTCCTGACTCAGGGATGGAACCCGAGTCTCCTGTGTCTCCTGCATTGCAGGCGGATTATTTACCTACTGAGCCATCGGGGGAGCCCTAGTAATATATGCTGCTGCTGCTAAGTCGCTTCAGTCGTGTCCAACTCTATGTGACCCCATAGACGGCAGCCCACCAGGCTCCGCCGTCCCTGGGATTCTCCAGGCAAGAACACTGGAGTGGGTTGCCATTTCCTTCTCCAGTGCATGAAAGTGAAAAGTGAAAGTGAAGCTGCTCAGTCGTGTCCGACTCTTAGCGACCCCATGGACTGCAGCCTACCAGACTCCTCCGTCCATGGGATTTTCCAGGCAAGAGTACTGGAGTGGGTTGTCATTGCCTTCTCCTACTAATATATAATTTTGTCTGAATCTTATTTATTTTTAATTGGAGGATAATTGCTTTACAATGTTGTGTTGGTTTCTGCCGTACAACACAAATCAGCCACGATCATATCTATATATATATAGATAGATATAAACAGATATCTTTCCTCTTAAACCTCCCTCCCCTTAATTTTTTAAAGTTGAATTATAGTTAATTTACAATGTTCCATTTATTTATTTTACAGTGTTGTTCTTAATTTTGATTTAAAAATAAACATCATTATACTGAACATCACTTTGTTACTAAACTGATCATAAGTCATGCCGTTCTTTCTACTGAGGAATTTATTTTCAGATTTCAATCTTTGCTAATGGAATTAAGTTTACAGTTACTTATATTACATTATTCATGTTTTTATTTTTAATCTTTTTGAAATTTAACATTATTGAAGGCAACAATTTTTTCAGCAATATTAGTGAACAAAATTAATTTAAATTTTGTTCCTTCTATGGCAGTGATATATAAATCATACAATCATAATAATCATATAATTATCATATGATCATATAATTAAGTATATATATGTATATACTTAGTAATAATGCTATATGATTTTCCTTCCAAACGATGGAATTTAAAAGTTGAATCAATTAAAAGAAAATACTAATAATTAGCATAAGTGGGTTAGAATCATGAAGAGGACATCAGAAGGGCTAGATTTAGTGGAAACACTGAGAGCAGAGCCAGCACGGAGTAGAGACTAGGCTGGCTAACAAGACGAGCTGCCTCTCCTGGGATCCCCTACACCATGCTATGGAGGTTACACTTTATCCTAAGAGCAGTGGGAATGACTAAAGAGTTAAAATCAGTGTCATGATGACATTTGCTCTTCTATCAATATAAAATCATTATGGGGCAGAGAGAGGATTAGAAGTAACAAAAAGAGCCAGGGAGTTCAGTTAGGAGTCAACTGCAAAAATCCAAGGGAGGGATGATGGTGGTCTGATTCTTGGTGTTGCCAGCAGGACAAAGAGCAAAGAACTGCCATGGCCTGACTTGGTCCTTCAGTAGAAGAACCTCTGGTTCTTGGCTTAGACAATGGGTCATGGGAATATGGAGGAGAAGTGGATTTTAAGAGGATAATGATGAGATGCTTAGATATATATTGAAGGTGACTTGTATGAAAATGAAGAGGAAATAAATATTCAGTAGGAGCTGGTGGCTGGGCCAGGACCTCATATGAGTGAACTGGATAGGAGTTGCTGTTGTTGTTCAGCTGCTAAGTCATGTCTGACTCTTTGCGTCCCCATGGACTGCAGCATGCCAGGCCTCCTTGTCCCGCACAGGGAGTTACCAGCATTTAATATTTCTTTTGCAATGGATAAAATCCTACCTGTGTGTGTTTGCTAGGGCTGCCAAAGTACTGGGCTGGCCAAAAATGTTGTTTGGGTTTTTCCATATGATGGTACAGCAAAACCCAAATGAACTTTTTGGCCAACTCAATACAGACTGAGTGGTTTCAACCACAGAAATTTATTTCTTCGTAGTTCTGGGTGTTAGATGTCCAAGACCAAAGTGTCAGTGGCGTTAGTAACCTCTGAGGGTTTCTCTCCTGGGCTTAGATGACTGTCTTCTCCCTATCTTCCCATGGTCTTTCCTTTGCATGTGTGTGTCTGTGTCCTAATCTCTTCTCATAAAGGCTTTAGTCATTTTGGATTAGGGCTCCCTTGTCCTAAGAACCTAATTCACCTTAATTACCTCTGTAATGACCAAATAGTCACATTCTGAGGTATAAAGAGGTAGAAAGTCAACATTGTGGTTTGGCAGGAATGCAATGCAGCCCATAATGTCACATCCTAACTTGTTAAATCACAATGGAAATCTGTTGGCTAATGAAAACAGGAAGTTCAAAAGGTTGAAGGAAGATTCTGAATAAAGGGATTCAAATCTTGGATCCAGGACATGTCTTCATTCCTGTCATTCAGCTTTACATGATGTCACCCGCAGCGTCATGGTACCAATGATGGTCATTTCAGGGCCACATCCTCTGTACAGGAACCAAGACTTGTGAAGAAAGGAACTGGCTAATGAAAACAGGAAGTTCAAAAGGTTGAAGGAAGATTCTGAATAAAGGGATTCAAATCTTGGATCCAGGACATGTCTTCATTCCTGTCATTCAGCTTTACATGATGTCACCCGCAGCGTCATGGTACCAATGATGGTCATTTCAGGGCCACATCCTCTGTACAGGAACCAAGACTTGTGAAGAAAGGAACTTTTTCCTGATAATCCCAAGAGAAATTCTGAAGATGATCTTAAGTGACCTATCTTTTTTTTTAACTTTTTATTTGGTATTAGAGTACAGCTGATTAACAATGTTGTGATAATTTCAGGTGAACAACGAAGGGACTCAGCCATATATATACATGTATCCATTCTCCTGCAAACTCCCCTCCCTTCCAGTCTGCCACAGAACATTGAGAAGAGTCCCATGTGCTATACAGTAGGTCCCTGCTGGTTATCCATTTTAAATATAGCAAACTCTACATCAAACTCCCTAATTATTCCTTCATCCCAACCTTCCCCCTGGCAACCATAAATTCATTCTCTATGTCTGTGAGTTTGTTTCTGTTTTGTCAATTCCTTTGTATCATTTCTTTTTAGATTCCACATATAAGGGATGCCATGTGATATTTCTCCTTCTCTGACTTAAGTGACCTATCTTAAATCATTCACTCACGTCAAACAAATCACTGCTGTAGGAAAGAGTAACTCTGGGCAAGGGCCAAGACTGAGTCTCCAGTTTTTCCCTGTCCAGTGGCCAATCCCACACAATTCTTACAAGCCCGCAAGTATAGCTCTTCTTTACAGAGCTATTAAACAGGCAGTAATAGCTGTAACGAACCATTACAACTAAAGGCACAGGAGTGGATGTGGCAGCCCATGAAGAATGTGTTCGAGGAAAAGAAGAGGACTGAATTAGGAACCTGAGGGGGTAAAAAACTATATTCAAAGGATGAGATAAAAAATAGATAGACATCCTTTGAAAATGCAGAAGATAAAGGAAGAAAGTCAGGACAGAGCGCTATCATAGATCCAACAGAAGAGATAATGTTAACAAAGAAACCACAATTTGCAACACCTGGGGGTGAAAATTAATATCTTTAATCACAAAGAGCTCAGACACATCCATTTTTTTTAAAAAGAGCAAAATGAGCAAAAGGTCAGAACAGGAAGTTAACAAAACGAAAAAATTAACATGACATGTGACTAG
Organism: Bos grunniens; assembly: GCF_055505025.1. NCBI lineage: Eukaryota > Metazoa > Chordata > Mammalia > Artiodactyla > Bovidae > Bos > Bos grunniens. The sequence goes on along the minus strand of NC_141175.1, from coordinate 60,144,973 downwards.
TTATTCATTCATCAGGGAAAACAAACCGAAACACATTTGAGATATCCTTCTGTGCTTTTAAGATCAGTAAATAAAAAAACTTGGAACACATCCAGCTTTAGCAAAAGGGAAGGAAAATAGGCGTCCAACATGAACCTGCTAGTGGTATAAACTGGGGCATCCTCTTGAAGAACCATTTGTCAGAATCACATGTTTAAAGGTATGTCCTCTTTGACCCAGAAAATCCCAGCTAGAAATTTACTTGTTGTGGTTGCTGTCACTAAGTCCTGTCCCAGACAGTGACCCCATGGACTACAGCACATCAGGCTTCCCTGTCCTTCACTATCTCCTGGAGTTTGCTCAAACTCATGTCCATTGAGTCGATCATGCCATCCAACCATCTCATCCTCTGTCTATCCCTTCTCCTTATCCCCTCAGTCTCTTTCAGCATCAGGGTCTTTTTAATGAGTTGGCTCTTCACATCAGGTGGCCAAAGTATTGGAGCTTCAGTCCTTCCAATGAATATTCAGGATTCATTTCCTTTAGGATTCACTGGTTTGATCTCTTTGCAGTTCAAGGGACTTTCAAGAGTCTTCTCCAGCACCACACACAATTCAAAAGCATCAATTCTTCGGTGCTCAGTCTTCTTTATGGGCCAACTCTCACATCCGTACATGACTACTAGAAAAACCATAGCTTTGACTATAAGGATCTTTGTTAGCAAAGTAATGCCTCTGCTTTTAAGCCATTTTCTTTAAAGGAGGTAGTTGTAAGATCCATCTAAAGTAGGTTAAATTCAAAATGCTGCTACTGCTAAGTCGCTTCAGTCATGTCCGACTCTGTGCGACCCCATAGACGGCAGCCCACCAGGCTCCCCCATCCCTGGGATTCTCCAGGCAAGAACACTGGAGTGGGTTGCCATTTCCTTCGCCAATGCATGAAAGTGAAAAGTGAAAGTGAAGTTGCTCAGTCGTGTCCGACTCTTCGAGACCCCATGGACTGAAGCCCACCAGGCTCCTCCATCCATGGGATTTTCCAGGCAAAAGTACTAGAGTGGGGTGCCATTGCCTTCTCCAAATTCAAAATACTGCCTAACAAATATGGAGGGACACCACCAAATTAAAACAGGGACAGGCTGTAAACCACTCTTACAAAACAATACTGGTGGGTCTTCACTGAACATCTCATGAAGGGGAACACCAGGAGGACGAATGAGGTAGACGTTTGGACATATGGACTGCTTTGGAAAGTTCTCCAAAACATATTAATGGAACTAGAAGGTGCAAAGCTATGTCAATGGCATGGATTCTGCTTTAAAAATAAATAAATAAATAAAGGCATATATCTGTGCAGGTTAAGTACCTCCAAACATTTTCTGGAGGAAAGCATAAGAAACTGATAGGGGATAGGAAGTTGAAGGGGTGAGACTTCTAATTTCCATTTTACATCATTTAATGCTTTTTAACTTTAATTTCTTTAAGTAACAAACAATAATTGAGCATGCACCAATGATAGGCACTGAACCAGCCACTGGGGAAATACCGGAGGAGGCAATTAATGATGGTGTCCCTGGTGGCTCAGTTGGTAAAGAATCCCCCTGCAACACAGAAGACCCAGGTTTGATCCCTGGGTTGGGAGAAAGAAATGACAACTCACTCCAGTATTCCTGCTTGGAAAATCCCATGGACAAAGGAGTCTGGTGGGCTACAGTCCATGGGGTCACAAAGAGTCAGAAACGACTGAGTGTCTGAGCAGAGCATATATAATTATTGCCGAGAGCTCCCAGCCTGGGCTTCGTGGTGTGATTGCCTGGCTCTGAATCAGCTTTGAATCTTGGCTGCACACTTAGAAATTACTTAACTTCTCTCTCTGAGACTTCATCTGTAGAATGCAGACTGAGAGTTCTTATCTCACAGAATTGCTGTAAGAAGTAAATGAGATAACCCATGGAAGATGCTTAGCACAATGCCAGGCATTTAGTACATGTTTCCTTAATTGTAAGCACTCAAAAAAAGTGAGCCACAGAGTCACGGAGACACAGTCCCCAGCCTCAAAGAACACTCAGTATAGTGAGTAGCTGAACTGGAGAGGAGGAACTGGTTATTAGAAATGAGAGTCCAGAGAACTGGATAACCTACCAAGCCGATGCTGAAGCCATCCAGCAAGACAGGAGGGCTGGAGGGCATTTGTGCCCTGAGGAGGGAGGAGTTGGGGGAAAAGTAGCCTCAGGGCACCATGGGAGGATCCCGGGGAGCCAGGATGCTTTCAGAGCACGGAGAGACACTATCAGGCAAGTCTTCTAGGAGAGCTGAAGACACTCTGGGAGCAGGTCTGGAGCACAAGGAAGGGTCTGACAAGTTAGCTGAGGAAGCTCAAGAATGGGGCTAATCAGCTAGAGCCAGAGGCCAGTGAAGCATTCCAGAGGATTGGGGAGGGGAGAGTGAAGCACTGGGAAGAGGTCTAAGGTTCAAGCAGGCAGTGATGTATTAGTAACTTTGTTCAAAGGATTTGTTGGATCACCATGGTTTGGGCTGATAATTTTTTTCTCTTATTCTTCTGGACTAAGTACACAGAACTTCGGTGGTATCTTCAGAGGCTTCAACCCACAAGAATCCCAAGGAGTCATCCTTTGTGCTAGGCATCCTGTGCCTAATGTTGGCAGTGGGAAGAGCGCCATAAGCCATGGGGGTCAGCTGGCCTATGGCCTGGTAGTGCTTCTGAGCCTCCCTGCCCATGATTTTTGCACTCTGCCCCCGGTATCTGAGCCTCCCAGGTAGCAGCAGTTGTAAAGAATCCTCCTGCCAATATAGGAGATGTAGGAGATGTGGGTTTGATCCTTGGATTGAGAAGATCCTGGAGGAGGAAATGACCACTCACTCCAGTATTTTTGCATGGAAAATTCCATAGACAGAGAAGCTAGCTGACTATGGTCTGTATGGTCACAAAGAGTCAGACCCAATGAGTGACTGAGCATACACAACACCTGTATTTACAGCTCACTCCAGTCTTTGACTCCCAGGTGGCTTAGTAGGGGGACCAAAGGGGCAACTTGGCCAAGGTTAACATGAACAGCTCACAGGTAAATGTGTTCTTGGAAAAGAAAACAGAGGCTAAGTTGGTGAAAAACCTGCTCTCCTAGTGGAAAAGAGCCATCTCAGTTTCCCATCAGCTCTTAGATTCAGTAAGTAGAGCCTAAATGTTTGTTAAAAACTGATGGACAGCACCTCTGACATCTGCTGCATCTGCAGTGATGCACTGGGAGGGGACAGAGGCTCTTCAGTGTGCTCCTCATTAATGACACTGCTGCTAAGTCGCTTCGTCATGTCCGACTTTGTGCGACCCCAGAGATGGCAGCCCACCAGGCTCCCCTGTCCCTGAGATTCTCCAGGCAAGAACACTGGAGTGGGTTGCCATTTCCTTCTCCAATGCATGAAGGTGAAAAGTGAAAGTGAAGTCGCTCAGTCATGTCCGACTCTTATCGACCCCATGGACTGCAGCCTACCAGGCTCCTCCATCCATGGGATTTTCCAGGCAAGAGTACTGGTGTGGGGTGCCATTGCCTTCTCTGATTAATGACACTACCAGTTGCTATGTGTATGTATATATATATACACAATATATATATACACACACACACATATATACTATATATACATACATATATATACACTATATATATACCAGTTGCTATATGTGTGTGTGTGTATATATATATATATATATATATATATATATATATACATACTATATCTATATATATAGGAGTGGTTTCCAACTCCTTGCAACCCCATCATGATGGACTGTAGCCCATCATTCTCTGTCCGTGGGATTCTCCAGACAAGAATACTGGAGTGAAACAAACAAACAAACAAAAAAGAATACTGGAGTGGGTCGCTATTCCCTTCTCCAGGGATCTTCCCTAACCAGGGATCGAACCCAGGTCTCTCGCATTGTGGCCCGATTTTTATGGTCTGAGCCACCAGGGAAACCCCTAAATGAGAACCAATTAAGTGGTCAGCAATTGGAAAAAGTAAGGAATGAGGTGGTGGGTCCAGCCCCCATAGATGCAATATCTTTCCTTCAAGAATCCATCTTTTCTTCACCAGAAAAATCTTACATATTTTAGCCTATGTGGTAGTTATTCTTACTTCATTTTCCCCTAAACTGTATTCTTTGATTACAATGAGTTTTCCCACTTTCTCTTAATTTTTTAATAGCTGCTAAGTCTTTATTTGGGCTTCCCAGGTGGTTCAATGGTAAAGAACCCACCTGCCAATGCAGGAAACATGTGTTCGATCCCTGGGTCAGGAAGATCTCCTGGAGAAGGAAATGGCAACCCACTCCAGTATTCTTGCCTGGGAAATCCCATGGACAGAGGAGCCTGGCAGGCTACAGTCCATGGGGTCACCAAGAGTCAGACACAATTGAGTGGCTGAACAACAACAATTGTCTCTAATTACTTTTGGCATTAAAAATTGACAACAATCCATATCCCCTATTGATGAGCTACAGTGTGTGTATGCTTGGGTGTGTTTTCTTTTTTTCATTTGGGGTATAGTTGCTTTAAAACATTGTCTTAGTTTCTGCTGTATACATATAGCTGATTCAGTTCTTGCCTTCTCTTCTCACCTCCTCTGTTGTTCTAAGTTGCAACTATGGGACTTCCCTGGTGGTCCAGTGGGTAAGACTCCACGCTCCCAATGCAGGGGGCCTGGGTACAATCCCTGGTCTGGGAACTAGGTCCCCCATGCAAGCACAAGGAAGATCCTGTGAGCCACAACTAAGACCCAGCACAGCAAAAACACATAAATAAGTTGCAGCTATCAGGAATTAAGAGCACTGAGGTTATTTCCAATGTATATTACCTTTTTCTTCCTCAGTAAATATGGAAATGGATAAGGAAATGGCAACCCACTCTAGTATTCTCGCCTGGGAAATCCCATGGACAGAGAAGCCTGGCAAGCTATAGCCCATAGGGTCGCAGAGTTAGATCCAACTAAACAACAAAAAAATATGGACAAATACTAGCAAATGCCATAGTGCAAACATTTCTATGCTATAAATCAATGAGTGTAAAGAATTTTACATGTTATTATAGTATTTGTTAAAAATGACTACATTCCATTGTAAATTACTGTTGTTGCACAAGGAAGCATCTAGAATGTTACCAAATGTCAGTGGAAAATAAATGAGAGATTTTCTTCAGGTTGAAAGGTTTCCCAAAATGTTTTATTTTCCAGTGATGAAAACATGCAACATCTACCTTTGTTTTACATAATTTTACACTGGTATAGGTACATTGATCAATTGCCTCAATTATATTCTTTTGTGAAAAGGCAATTTAACAATACATTATTACAGAGAACTTGCATTTTATGCCTAGGTTTTATTCTATTTGCTTTTCTGTTTTTTTTCAAGTGTACCGAATGTTTTAAAATTTTGTTTAAAATTCCATGTGGCTCAGTCAGTGATAAAGAATCCACCTGCCAATGCAGTAGACACAGGAGACTCGAATTCCATCCCCGAGTTGGGAAGATCCCTTGGAGGAGGAAATGGCAATCCTCTCCAGTATTCTTGCCTGAAAAATCCCATGGGCTGGGGAGCCTGGCCGGCTACAGTCCATGGAGTCGCAAAGAATCAGACAGGACTGAGCAACTTAGTACATACACACGGATTTAAGATATTATTTTAAATTTTGACATTAAAAACCAAGACTGTGACCAATGAGTCTTAAGCTTGGCTAATTAATATGTAATTTAAAAACAAATAGAAAAAAGTATGATATCCAAACCCTTAGCAGGGGTGAACTGTTCATTTCACAGGTCCCTATCTGGATATCTGCTGTAACAGAGCAAAGAGCCGCTAGGTGGCTCCATTAATTTAATAAAATTAAAGTTGGGAAAAGATAATGTATAGTCAAGGAGCAAAATATCTCTTTTAAGCAGAACCTTTAACCAAAGAAACAATGATCTTTAATCATAGCCTCTCACTCAGAATAATTTGGAATATAGGATTAAGAGTTGAACTAAAAAAAAAAATCTGCAAGACTGCAAAGTATGTATGGGTAATCAATTTGCTAAAAAAAGTATATTCTTAAGGACATCAATTACTAAGGGAGGGATGGTTTCAAATCTTTCCTAATTTATTACCATCTAGTTTGCCAGCTTTTCTTTTGAACTTTTTCTCTTTTTTTGTTTAAACTTTAGGAAAAAATATTAAATTTGAGCATTTATTAAGTTACTAAAAATTGCTTTCCAATTTCTTGACTTACAGCTGTCATCCTTATTAACATCCCAAGAAAAATAACAACTTCGTCTGGGCTATTTGGGAAGGAAAACGAAAGCAGTTTTCCTTCCCTCAAAATACAACTAAGGCAAACACTACTCCATTCTATACCATTTGCAAGGAGACGGAAAGAAACTGTGTGACAAGAATTCCTTGCCGGGTTCACAAAAGACGAGAAAAAAATGTTACATTTGAAGTGTGAGTTGCATTTTAGGTACCCAAGTTGGCTAAGATCTTTGGATTTTACTTTTTAAGAAGTGCTAAAACAGAAGAGGATCATTTTCCTGAAAGTACATAAGGAACTGTCACGAAAATAAATGCGGGAGGTGGGTTCCGAATTATTAAGTATTCTGAATCGTCAATCTGCAATTGACAAATAGGAAAAAAAAAATTTTTTTTTTCCTCTCCCCTCTCCTTTAAAAGAGAATCTCAGACCTGTGACCGCTTAAGAAAATATTTAGAACTCAATTTAACCGTAAAAAAAAATTTTTTTTTTCTTATCATTCGGAGTCAATAAATAATGATGGCGTGGCACTTGAGTCTCCACAGTATTTTGCTGATTTTGTTTGTTTTTCCGGGCAGGAGCTGCATTAGAAAACTTAACAGAAGTAGAGGGCAAGTCTTCTGCCATAATTCGTTGAGATCGTTTTTTGTAAACGAGCGCTTCTAGCACAGTTTAAATTACAGTTGGCTTTAAAATGCTAATTCCGAACCCACTTATTTATGTGTCTTTGAAAACGTTTACCCTTCTGTTTTCGAAGACAACAAATGACACCAAAAGTCTGCGCAAACTGGACCTAAAATGCATGTCTATTTTCCGGATAGGAACGAACCTATCGCTATGTTTAGAGAAATTAAAAAACCGATTTCGGTCCTTCCCTTCAAAGAATTCCCTAGGACAAGGGGACGCACCAAGAATGCTCCTTAATATCTACGGTGTACCTCCAAAGACTTGTAAATCGCGTCTATTATTCTCGACTGGGAGCCGACCAGTCGAGACCGGACGTGAATCCTGCAACTGATCACAAAAGATGTAGAGGCTCCAGGTCGAAATATCAAAGGTTGGGGCGGGGGCAGGCAGGTGGGCTGAGCGCCCACCCAGAGTTAACTCACAGACTTTTTAGAACAGTCGGACCGTCCTGGAGATTTTCTCTTTGTTTTGATATTCGTTATTTTATTTCGTTCTTGTGCTGAGGACACAATGGTTAGGAATGGGGAACAGGTTGCTTGAATATCGGAGGCGCCGGCCTCCCCCGGGCTTCCCTGGTTCTTCCCGACCTCCCTCCGTTCCACCCCGGCCCGGAGAGGAGGGGTTGCAGCGGCCGGGCAGGCGCGGCGGGCGGCCGGAGGTTTCCGCGCGCTGGGCCGGGATGCGTGCGCGGGCAGGTGGGGCGTGGCGGGGGCGTGGAGAGCCGGAGCCCGCGGGCAGCCGCCCAGCCCCGGGACCGGCCCGGGAGGAGCCCAGCCGCCGACGGTTATAAGAGGCTAGCTCGTCGGCGCTCCGCGCTCACCCATCAGTCCCCGCCCCTCCTCGCCGAAGACACGAGTCGCCGAGCCAGGGCCGCAGGGTTGGCCCCCAAAGGGATGCTCTTGCCCGAGCGGCGAGGTCAGCCCCGCTCGCCCCTCGCCGCCGCCGCCGCGCCGCGCCAGCCGACGGCCGCCGACATGGCTCTCTACTGTGGGGACAACTTCGGCGTGTACTCGCAGCCCGGCTTGCCCTCGACCGCCGCCGCCGCCGCCGCCCCGGGCGCCCCCGCACCCGCCCGGGCGCCCTACGGACTCACCGACTACGCCGCGCCGCCAGCCGCCGCCGCCAACCCCTACCTGTGGCTCAACGGGCCGGCCGTGGGCGGTCCCCCCGCCGCTGCCGCCGCCGCCGCCGCCGCCGCGTACCTGGGCGCCCCTCCGCCGCCGCCGCCCCCGGGGGGCGCGCCGGGACCCTTCCTGCAGCCGCCGACCGCCGCTGGCACTTTTGCCTGCGCTCAGCGGCCCTTCGCACAGCCCGCGCCCGCCGCGCCCGCCTCACCCGCCGGGCCCGCGGCGCCAGGGGAGCTGGGCTGGCTGTCCATGGCCAGCCGCGAGGACCTGATGAAGATGGTGCGGCCGCCCTACTCGTACTCGGCGCTCATCGCCATGGCCATCCAGAGCGCGCCCGAACGCAAGCTCACGCTCAGCCACATCTACCAGTTCGTGGCCGACAGCTTCCCCTTCTACCAGCGCAGCAAGGCCGGCTGGCAGAACTCCATCCGCCACAACTTGTCTCTCAACGACTGCTTCAAGAAGGTGCCCCGCGACGAGGACGACCCAGGTGAGGGCGGACAGGTGCTTCCCGGCCGGTCCCTTACCCACACCCGCCCCCCACTACGCCCACCCCGCAACTCACGCACACGCAGAGGCAGGCCAGGGTGGGATAAAGGTAAAAAGCCTGAATCTTTAAGCGGAAAGTCAGTCCTGAGTGGTGTTCCTTAGGCGGTTGGAAGGGAGGGTCGAGTTACCGGTAAACGGATTAGGAATAAAAACACGGGTGGGCTCTCAGATAACGGATGGCTGTAAAGAGATTCAGATGAGCCGAGAATCCCATCACATTTCAGGAGAGTGAGGTGGGGAGAGACGGGGAGTTGGTACCCGCTGTACGTAGATGCGTTTCGAACCTTACCTGTTTAGAAACGTAATAGTGTAAATCCCAAATGTGCTTCGTGCGGATCTAAGCCCCTGAGGTGAGGAGGGCTGGGTGATAGTGGCTTGTTAATGGTTTCCCTCTTAGCTGAGGAATGAGGTGAAGAAAAGCTCAAAAATCTCAGAAACAGATTCTTACTGGAGGTTTTCTGAAGGCGCTCAGGACTAGGGGTGTGGGGTGAGAATCCGGTTAGGGAAAAGAGAAAACTGTTTCCTTGCCTTCTACAGCAGGAATCCCCAACCTCTGGGATCTAATGCCTGATGATCTGAGGGGGGGTAGATGTAGCAATAATAGAAATAAAGTGCACAATAAAAGTAATGCACTCAGACTCCCCCCCATCCCTTAGCCCCCTGCGTTGGTGGAAAATATTGTCTTGCAGGAGACCAGCCCCTGGTGCAGAAATGGCTAAGGATCAGTGAGGGATACAGGATTCTTTGTAAATTATGTAAATGCTCTGAAGTAGTTGTGTTATTGTTCAGTCGCTCAGTCATGTCCAACTCTTTGCAACCCCATGGACTGCAGCACTCCAGGCCTGTCTGTCCTTCACCATCTCCCAGAGCTTGCTCAAACTCATGTCCAATGAGTAGGTGGTGCCATCCAACCATCTCGTCCTCTGTCGTCCCCTTCTCCTCCTGCCTTCAATCTTTCCCAGCATCAGGGTCTTTTCTAATGAGTTGGCTCTTCGCATCAGGTGCCAAAGTATCAGAGCTTCAGCTTCAACATCAGTCCTTCCAATGAAGAGCAGTGCTTTCCATTTGAAATGCTGTACAAACTACACGTAGTTGAAAAATTGTCTAGTAGCCATGTGAAAAAAAGTAAAAAGATGGTGGGAATTTATTTTTTAAAGCAACCCAAAATGTCATTTCAACATGTAGAACATATAAGAAATTATCCATAAGCTAATTACATTATTCTTTTGGTACTAAGTCTTCAAAATCCTATGTATGTGTTATACCATATTTCACTTGGTACAAGCCACTTTTCACGTGCCCAGCAGCCACGTGTGGCTAGTGGTTACTTTACTGGACAAGGCACGCAGCTCTCCAAGATGCATCTGCCCAGATTTGGCCTCTAAATCACCTGAGGTGATCATGTCAATTGTCACGTACACTCCCGGACTTTCTAAAAAGGTCAAGGATCTCAAGCCAGTGTCTTGTCAAAGCTTTTGGTAGCAAGGTGACACAATATAAATATTCTGGTAGGAGTAGGTATGATTGGTTGTTTAGATGGTAGTTACGTGAATTAGGTTTTTATTCTGCAACTATTTGCAGAAAATGTGTTGGTGGAGGTAATGGATGTGGAGGGGTGTGTGGTAGTGGTTAAGAATGCTTGACTCTAGAGACAACCTGCTTATATCCTGGCCCTGCCACTGCTAACTGGGCTTCCCAGATGGTGCAGTGGTAAAAGAATCAGTCTGCCAATGCAGTAGATAGACGTGGGTTCGATCCCTGGGTCGGGAAGATCCCCTGGAGAAGGAAAAGGCACCCAGTATTCCTGCCTGGGAAATCCCATGCTCAGAGGAGCCTGGTGGGCTACAGTCCACGGGTCACAAAGAGTCAGACAGGGCTGAGCAACTAAGCACGCACACACCGGTGGCTAACTGGGAGAATGACAGGTTGCTAACCAGTCTGCACCTCAGTTTCCCCATCTGAAGAATGGAGGCGATGATATCACTCGTCTCCAGAGCCATGAGGAGTAACTAGAGTTATCAATGTGAAGAACTCACTACAAGATAAGTGCTTTACGGTATTTGCAAATGCCAAAGATTCTTTTTACCAGAAGTGATGAGAGCCGTTGGGAGAAAAAAAATCCTCGAGGATGACAGATCTTTTTTACTTCAACTGTGCTAGATAGTGAGGGAGTTTTTCTAAGCAGAAGACTAGCATTGCTTGCATTAAATGGGGTCCTGGTCTGAGATCAGCCTGGTGGAGGAAAAGCTGGGAAGATGTGCAAGGGTGCCTCTTGCCCAAGGCGAGGGATGGGTGTGGAGCTTCCTTGTACTTTCAAATAGATGCCATCCAAGGTGTGTTTAAAACAGTCAATTGCTCAGTAATAACTTGTCGTTTCTGTTGGACAAGGCGGAGGGTTGGGTATTGGAGGTTGCATTTTTCCAGTGGAGTATTTTTTCAGGGCAAATACTATACCCTTTCAGCAAATGATAATGATAATAGATACCTTTTTCTTTTCACTGCTCACTGTGTATGGCTTCTTTGCGGAGATCTATCATTTACCCCTCACGGCCAACCTGTGAGGTGAGTACTGTCTTATCCCTATTTTTATAGATAAACAGAGGCTCAAGTTCAAGTAGTGCCAGTTCCCCCAAAAGGACAACAGAGTGGATTGAGCATCTCTGTCAAGTTTCATGAGAGCCTGCCTCCCTCATCTCAGACCCAAAGCTGGGCATGTGGGGCTTCCCTGGTGGCTCAGTGGTAAAGAATCCGTCAGCCAATACCAGAGGCGCGGGTTTGATACCTGGGTCGGGAAGATCCCTTGGAGAAGGAAATGGCATCCCACTCCAGTATTCTTGCCTGGAGAATCCCGTGGACAGAGGAGTCTGGCAGGGCTACAGTCCATGCAGTTGCCAAAGAACTGGACATGATTTAGTGACTAAATGATAACATGGGCACGTATACCTCCTCTTCTAACCCATCTTTCTCATCTTTGCAGGGAAAGGTAATTACTGGACCCTGGATCCAAACTGTGAGAAAATGTTTGACAACGGAAACTTCCGTCGGAAGCGAAAGCGCCGCTCGGAAGCCAGCAGCACCCCCTCAGTGGCCGTGGGGACTTCAAAATCAGAAGAAGGGCTCTCCCCGGGACTGGGGTCTGGAGTGGGTGGGAAGCCAGACGGAGACAGTGCCCCTGCATCTTTGAGACCCTCCCAGTCCCCAGAGCCTCCTGAGGACACCAAGAGTACTGCCTCCTCACCGGGAGTGTCCATGCTTTCCTCCACCCCTTGCCTGAACAGCTTCTTCAGCAGCCTCAGCACCCTAAGCGTCGGTAGTAGCAGTGGGAGCACGCAGCGGGCACTCACTGGCAGCCGTCCTCTAGGGATCCAGGGGCCCCAGGTGCCCTCAGGCGGCGTGTTTCCCCCCAGCTCCGTCCCGGAGCCCTCATCAGACCCCTTGCAACTGAATCACAGCTCCAGCAGCAGCAGCAGCCAGAGATCTTCCTACTACGGCCCCTTCCCCGCCAGCACCAGCGGGGCCCCGAGCAGCCCCTTTGGCAGCCCTTTCTACAACTTCAGCATGGTCAACAGCCTCATCTACCCTCGGGAGGGCTCTGAAGTATAGAGCCCCAATTCCCAGACTCAACTGTTGGACACCTGAGATCTCATGAAAATACAGATCTCCAGGCAGTAGGTCTGGGGCAGGAACTGAGATTGCATTTTCTCCAGAGCTCCCGGCAAGATCCACTGAACACACTCGGAACAGCGTGTGGATGCAAACTTTTTCTTTACCCGACAAGCTTTCTCTGGATAAAGGGCCTCCCTGGAGAGAAATCCAGTCCAGTCTGTCCTGGGATGGAATCCGAGAGCCCTGTGAGGGCAGGGACCATGTCTGTCTGTTCATCACTGTATATCAGGGTCACAGGGTCCAGTGGGCACAGACTTCAGATGCAAAAACAAGTGAATGAAGTTACTGGGTCAAAAAAAGTAACAGTTGGCACTGGAAGCAGCAGGGAATGGTTGGGACCGACCAGCTGCAGGCTGCTGTGGGCAACTGGTCTTCTCTGCCTGGCAGCCTTCTGTTTTTTCTAGAAAAGTCAGAGACCTGCATTTTTCCAGGAAACCTCCATTTGTCCTCTTTGTGGCTAATGGAAAGTTTTTCAAATACTGTGCTAGAAAGCACCGCAAATCTTTGAGCTCTCTACCCAGCTCACAGATCACCTCTATTTATGCTTAGTGTCAGGGATGTGTCAGACATTAATAGCGATAGAAATGCCCAGACACACCCTGTGTGCCAGGCATATTAGTTCATTTAATCCTCACAACAACCTTGGGACAAAGGTATTGTTACTCCCCCTCGTTTTCTGTATGGTGGCAGTAAACTGCCAAGATGTTAGGTCCAAACAGTAAGTCATGAAGCCTGGATCTAGTTTTTTGATTTTATTGTTTGTGTGTGTGTGTGTGTGTTTAGTTTTCTGTCTTGTTTTGTTTTTTGGCTGCACTGTGTGCTTTGTGGGACCTCAGTTCCTGGATCAGGGATTGAACCCAGGCCACAGCAGAGAAAACACCAAATCCTAATCACTAGACCACCAGGGAACTCTCACCAGAATCCAGTTTTAAGGCAATCTGGCTCCAGAGTCTGTGCTTGTAACCTTTGTGTTCTAGTCCCTGAAAAACAAAGGCATTAACATGCATAGGCAGAGTAAGTAGTGTCTAAAGAGTAGGAATGAGCTAGGTTTCATCTGACCAAAGATTCTGGCTGAAACCAGTATTGCTTGGGATGTTCTGAGCATCAAGGATGGACACCAGCTCTGCCTCACTTTTGCTGCCATATTTCTGAGATCTGTGGTGACCGTCCTAGTTAACTGGTATCCTGTCTTTTTTTAGCATATGTCCTGGGTTTTTCATCTTTGAAACCAAGTTTTAGTATTTTATTAAAAATAGTTTTTAAATGGAATTTTTATTTTTAAAAGAAAACATTTGTGGTCAAAAATTTTTCTAATGTAATATATTTTAACACTCCCTTTTACTTCTCAGGAGGTGTCATCATTTGAATACTTTTTATGGTCACCGTCTTGGTGCCCAAGAGAATGTCTGTATGTGGCAGACACTCAGCCACAGTTTGAACTTATCCAAAAAGTGTTAGTGCAGAAAGTGTGATTTTATTGGAATAGTGATGCATTAAGATGAAGTTAATGTTCTATGAATTACCCTTGTACCATGTTTGGTCTTTGATGGGAACATTGCTAGTTTTTAATTTTTTTAGGAAAAGGAACACAAATTAATTGTAAAAAATTGTTAACTTTTCCCTGTATATTATTTGAGATTCACAGCATTATCGTTAAATTGGAAGTTTGAAATAATACATATAGAAAATTATTTTTTTTTAAAATAGTCTATTGAGGTATAAATAATGTCAACATTACTTTTTAAATATTATACAGGAAGACAACCAAAGAAACTACCTACCCTCATACTGTATGTACAAAAACCCCACTTTCTATGGATATTTTTGTATGTGAAAAATTGTATGGACTTTTATAAATATTGTTTCTAACACAATTCTATATTTGTAAATTAATTTATAATGTGAACTGGGATGATTTTTTTTTTCCCCAAGAAAGCACACTGCATGCTGGAAATCACATAAAATAAACTTGAAGTGGGATGACTTCTGGTTCCTTTTTGGGCATCTTGTTCTCCTAGCTTTAACTTCTTTCTATAAAGGAATAGAGCTGTAAGCAGCATGGCACAGAAACTGCTCCCGGATTTTTGTGTTGAGAGAGCAAGCAATTGATTTTTTTTTTCTTTTATAAAATTTTATTCTTAACACCAAAAGCATTTTGCATTGGGGTATAGCCGATGAACAATGTTGTGATAATTTCAAGTGAACAGCGAAGGGACTCAGTTATATATATACATATTCTCCCCCAATCCCAGTTTCTTTATTGGGCTTGTTCTACCTGCCCACATCTTAAGGGATTGGAATGAAACAGTTCTGGAGGATCTCTAGACATGAGCATCTTGTTTGTATTTTAACAGAGTAATGTTTCTGTCTAGCTCAGCTGGTGAAGAATCCTGGAATGCAGGAGACTCCTGGTTGATTCCTAGGTCAGGAAGATCCCCTGGAGAAGGGAATGGCAACCCACTCCAGTGCTCTTGCGCTTCCCTGATGGCTCAGCTGGTAAAGAATCTGCCTGGAATGCGGGAGACCTAGGTTGGGAAGATCCCCTGGAGGAGGGCATGACAACCCACTCCAGTATTCTTGCCTGGAGAATCCCATGGAGGACAGAGGAGCCTGATGGGTTACAGTCCATGGGGTCGCAAAGAGTCAGGCACGACTGAGCAACTAACAACAAGACCTCTCCAGCTGGCAACACTCCTCGGGGAGAACTCTGGCTTTCAATGCTGTGGTCCTCATGGAGGGTACAGGCAGCCCATCGTCTCCAAGGAAGTAGCTAGGAAACTTGAATTTGGCCCCAACTAGAAAATACCTGAAAGATAAGGTTTCTAGCCTAGGGTTTCTCAACATGAGCAGTGTAGATATTTGGAGCTGGATAATCCATTGTAGAAGCTGCCCTGTGCATCACAGAATGTTTAGTAGCAGGCTGGAAGCATTTCCCCTCTTCCTTCCCCCAATACACACACTGCCCCAAACCCCCCAGCCTCTGCTCCCAGGCCCTGAGATATTGGTGCAAAATTAGATCTGATTGAGAGCCACTGATCTAGACCAGCACCCTCCTAATTTGCCAATGAGAAGATGGAATTCCCTCACTTCCCCACACAGAGTTCTTAATAGTGGAGTGAATAAGGACTCTGGTACAAGACAGTTTCTGTCCTGCGAAATGGCTTTTCTCTCTTTTTAAAAAATTTTTATTTTTTATTGAGGTATAGCCGATTAACTATGTTGGATAGTTTCAGGTGAACAGTGAAGGGACTCAGCCATATATAAATATGTATCCATTCACTGCTATATTTAAAATGAATAACCAACAAGGACCTACTTACTGTATAGCACATGGAACTCTGCTCAATGCTATGTGGCAGTCTGGATGGGAGGGGAGTTTGGGGGAGAATGACTTTTAAATGAGTTGTGAGCAGGATCGGCCCAATCATTGAGGCATTTCTCAGAAATGAGAACAGAACTGAGGCCTGTCACACTGGAGGTAGACACCTGCCATATTTTAGTTGCTTGTTATAGAAAGGCTTATGGTAGCCTCCTTGGCATCTGGTTATTTCTATTAATAGAGGCCTAGACTGGGAATAATTCTGACCAAACAATAGTAAACTATTTGGGTTATTACTCTTTGATAGGGATGGTGGTGGGGAGGACAGGCTTAAGGATATCTTGGAAAGAAAGACATTTTAAAAGAATGTGATGAGCTTGTATTTGGAAGCATCTAGATCTGGGTGTTTGATAGCTATGAAATGCCAGAAAGATGGCATTTATGAGAACAAAGGCAAAGACAAGAATCCACTTCTGATGATCTCCCAAAAAACCACAATGGGCAGCAGGGTGGCTTAGTCCTCACAGGAACCAAAGAAGCTGTGCTGAGGGGCAAGTTGTGCCTCCCGCTGGGCCTGGGATTAAAGGGAAAGAGCTGCCTCTGCCTGTGATGTTTCCAGGTCAAAGTCTGCACCAGCACTCCAACTGGCACCGATTTCCTGCATCTGTGACATGTTCTCCCTGGGAAACAGGTTAGAAATTCTGGACCTGAGCTAGATTGTGATTTCTGTTGTTTGAGACAGTACAGAGGAAAAGATGTCCCTTTCTCCCTACCCCCATCCCTACCTCATGAAGTTAAAGCAACCTTCTTTCTTCAGGGTTCTCCCAGAGACCAGAGCCTGGTGTCAAGTTGCAGACCAAGCTGAGGACCTTTGGGCACATGGCTAACTTGAAGCAGCTACCTTTCAGCTCTTTGGGCTTCCCTGGTGGCTCAGATAGTAAAGAATCTACCTGCAATGCAGGAGACCTGGGTTTGATCCCTGAGTCGGGAAGATCCCCTGGAATAGGGAATGGCTACCCACTAAAGTATTGCCTGGAGAATTCCATGGACAGAGGAGCCTGGTGGGCTACAGTCCATGGGGTGCAAAGAGTCAGACATGACTCAGACACCACTGAGCAACTAACTGTTTCTGCCTTCTAGGACCTAGTATATCTTTAAGAATAAGAAAGGGGCAAAGGAGAGTTTGAAAAACTAATAAGTAGGTTTCAGGTTTCCTTCTTGATACTTTTAGATCCTTCATCTCGTTCTAGAGCTTACTGGAAAAAGACAGCCGGGGAGCCCAGAGGCTTCGAAAACTGTGCGCCTTTGCCCCCACCCCCTCCCCCAGCTCCTCCTTGCGCTCAGGGCAAAAAGGCGGGGCCAAACTTTGCCCCCCTCCCGCCCCTCCCCCCCCCCCCACCTCGAGGAAGAAAGACCGCCACTGACCTTCAGAGGAAGCTCTCTGCCTTCCTCAGACTTTCCCGAACTTGGAAAGAGCCTAAAGCTTTAGTATCTGTTGTTTTTTCCCCCTTTGTCTTCCTGAGCTGTCCCGGTAGCTAAAACCTTGAGGTTTTTAATGAAAAAGAAACCTGTGCTTGTTTCCTGAGGCAGGGATTTGCTGGTTCTGGGGTAGAGACCCGGGGGCCTGCGGCCTTGCCTTTTGTCATGGAAAGCAGTCAGCTGGGTTCGTGGCTGGGTGGCTGGCACCGCAGAAGGAAGAAGGAATTTCCTATCAGGTCTGAAAACAAAACGAAACAAAAGGTCAAAAAAGACTTGATACCTACGGAATTCCTCCCAGCCTTTTAATTCATAATGTCTGGGGATCAACGCCAAACCCCTGGGAGGCCTGGAGGACAGTGCTTTATCATTTAAAAAAAAGTAAGCATTACAATAACTCAGTATTGGGTGCCAGGCACAGCCCTAAAATACACATATATATACTGTGTGCTAAGCCGCTCCCATCATGTCCGACTCTTTACCTGTGGACTGTAGCCCGTGAGGCTCCTCCTTCTATGGGATTCTCCAGGCAAGAACACTGGAGAGTGTTGCCAAACCCTCCTCCAGGGGATCTCCCCGACCCAGGAATCGCACTTGTCTCTTTCCTCTCCTGCATTGGCAGGTGGATTTTTTTTTTTACCATTAGCGCCACCTGGGAAGCCTATATATATATAATACTATATGTATATATTCTATAGTATACACTATGTACTATATACTATATATATATCAGAGAAGGCAATGGCAACCCACTCCAGTACTCTTGCCTGGAAAATCCCATGGACGGAGGAGCCTGATGGGCTGAAGTCCATGGGGTCTCGAAGAATCGGACACGACTGAGCAACTTCACTTTCACTTTTCACTTTCATGCGTTGGAGAAGGAAATGGCAACCCACTCCAGTATTCTTGCCTGGAGAGTCCCAGAGACAGGGGATCATGGTGGGCTGCTGTCTATGGGGTCGCACAGAGTCGGACACGACTGAAGCGACTTAGCAGCAGCAGCAGCAGCAGCATACTATATATATATATATATATATAAAATTTAAGATAGCAACTCTTTGAAGTAGACACTATAACTCATTTTACTATTGAGAATACTGAGACCCAGAAAGTTTGTATAACCGAGCCAAGGTCAAAAATTTAAACAGTTGCTGCAGGTAAGTTGTTGAAATAAGATTCAAAATCAGGCCATCTGATGTCACAGCCTACCTGCCCTTAATCTATAATACTGTAATACCTCTCCATTTTGAAGAGGAGAAACAGAAAAGTGACTTGCCCAAGGTCACATAGCTTTCTGGTTGCAGATGTGGGCTTAGAACCCAGGTTTCTGCCCTGCCACCTACACACTTCTCTTTAGGCACCTCATTTGTAAGCTCCCTGAGGTTGGCTTTTGTGTTTGGAGCTCCTCTTCAGGGACACAGAAAGGTAAGCAGAGAGAAGACACTTTTCCTTGAAATTTCCTCCTTTACAGGGTTGGCCTGCAGCAGATCAGAAGCTCGGGTCTCAGGCTTTGAAGCTGCCGAGGGAAGCCAGATGGAGATGCTGATTTGAAACCTCAGACTTTGAAAATAAAATTGGAAATTTACCCACTGACTCTCTAATTCCCTTTGGGCATCCATGTGCTGGGCATTGAAGATACCAAGATGACTAGACCCAGATCCTTAGCAAGCAGGGCAGGGGCTGAAAACAGATGTGCAGAGGGTAGGAAGGATCAATCAATCCATCTTCATGGCAAATAGGTGGGGAAACAGTGCAAACAGTGGCAGACTTTAGTTTTTGGGTCTCCAAAATCACCGCAGATGGTGATTGCAGCCATGAAATTAAAAGACACTTACTCCTTGGAAGAAAAGTTATGACCAACCTAGACAGCATATTAAAAAGCAGAGACATTACTTTGCCAACAAAAGTCCATCTAGTCAACGCTATGGTTGTTCCAGTAGTCATGTATGGATGTGGGAGTTGGACTGTAAAGAAAGCTGAGTGCTGAAGAATTGATGCTTTTGAACTGTGGTGTTGGAGAAGACTCTTGAGAGTCCCTTGAACTTCAAGGAGATCCAAGCAGTCCATCCTAAAGGAGATCAGTCTTGGGTATTCACTGGAAGGACTGATACTGAAGCTGAAACTTCAATACTTCGGCCACCTGATGTGAAGAACTGACTTATTTGAAAAGCCCCTGATGCTGGGAAAGATTAAAGGCAGGAGGAGAAGGGGACGACAGAGGTTGGATGGCATCACTGACTCAATGGACATGGGTTTGGGTGGACTTTGGGAGTTGGTGATGGACAAGGAGGCCTGGTGTGCTACAGTCCATGAGGTAGCAAAGAGACGGACACGACTGAGCGACTAAACTGAACTGAAAGGAAATCAACCTTAACTAATCATTGGAAGGATTGATGTTGAAGCTGAAGTTCTAATACTTTGGCCACCTGATTTGAAAAGCTGACTCATTGGAGAAGACCACGAGAAAGATTGAAAGCAGGAGGAGAAAGTGACAACAGAGGATAACATGTTCAGATGGCATCACTGACTCAATGGACATGAATCAGAGCAAACTCTGGGAGATAGTGGAGGACAGAGGCGCCTCACGGGCTGCAGTCCACGGGGTCACAGAGTCAGACATGACTGAGCGACTGAACAACAACAAGGGAGGATCCACAGGGTGGGGCTTAACTTCCCCCACCCGCTCCCAGCCTCCCGTGAGGGAGACAGAATGGCTTTACCTCCTGGAAGAGCAGCAGGTCGTTTCCCAGCACTGGGCTGAGAGGCTGCAGCCCCACCAAGGGCTCCTTCACCCCTTCCCTCTGCTGTGCTCCTGCTGGGAGGAGTCAATGGAAGGAGTCAAGCACCTTGTTCAAAGCCCTGGTGCTTCTGGATTGACAGGAGAACAGAAGCAGCCACCTTCAAGCAGAGCTGTCTTCAAGGCCTCAGGCCGTGGTGCACGACTAGAGTCATTTCCCCCACGCCCTTGC
Source organism: Bos grunniens (assembly GCF_055505025.1). Lineage (NCBI taxonomy): Eukaryota > Metazoa > Chordata > Mammalia > Artiodactyla > Bovidae > Bos > Bos grunniens. The sequence continues at coordinate 60,124,912 of NC_141175.1, read as the reverse complement.
CCTTCCAGCACTAGCCGTATTCCAGCCACGCCAACATCAACATAGATACTCCTGGCTCCAGGTCCCCTGCTCTTCAAAGGAGGTTCAAGGCCACAAGCTTTCCTCCTCCCCAGTTTGTTGTTCAGCCACCAAGTCATGTGCGACTTTTTGCGACCCCATGGACTGTAGAACACCAGGATCCTCTGTCCTCCCCTATCTCCTGAAGTTTGCTGAAATTCATGTCCATTGAGTCTGAAGTTCACTCTCTTGAAATGTATTAAGCAAACCACAAGGCAGGTGCCTCTGCTCCAGGTTGGGATCAGCAAGCCAGGCATTAATAAGCACAAGGACTTCTTCCCTCTCAGCCCCAAAGATGATGCCAACTCACCCCATCACATCACTGCTCACCTCCAACTCCCCCAGCTTGGACTGACCCACAGGGACTGCAACTGGGGCCCAAACGTATTGATACAAACTCCCTGGGTCTCAGTCTCCTGGATAAAATCAATAATAGTGACACCTCCATCATAGGGCTATTGAGAAGGTTAATGCATCTATTTTATATTGAATCTGTGTATCCAACTCTTTGCGACTTCATGGATTGTAGCCCACCAGAATCCTCTCTCCATGGAATTCTCCAGCAAGAATATTGGAGTGTATAGCCATTCCCTTCTCCAGGGTATCTTCCCGACCCAGGGATTGAACCTGGGTTTCCTGCTCTGCAGGCAGATTCTTTACCATCTGAGCCATCAGGGAAGCCCCAACTTCCAGAAGGGCCTCAGCATCCACTCACAGAGGCTCCGCTTGTTTCTTCTCAGAAAGTCTGAGGTAAATGTTATCTATTTGTTTGCCCAACAGTTTTGCAGAGTATTATTAGCCTCATATTATAGAAAGGCAAGGGATTCCCAGGTGACGCTAGTGATAAAAAACCTACCTGCCCATTCAGGAGACCCAAGAGACCTGGGTCCCAAAAGGTCTCTTGCCATGCCCTGGAGGAGGGCATGATAACGTACTCCAGTATTCTTGCCTGGAGAATGTCATGGACAGAGGAGCCTGGTGGGCTACAGTCCTTGGGGTCGCAAAGAGTCAGACACAACTGAACACATATGTATTAGCACACATGCATGCATAGAAAGGCAAAAACAGAGTGGGAATCTTGGCAAACAATTGGCTGTTAGGGGCCATAGAAGTCCCACAGGAATGGGAAGTTCACTTATTCCCACCTCCAATGAGCCGGTGAGTCAGTTAATAAACGTTCCAAACACCTACTAACTCTTACTTTGCTTCCTGTGTTCCCCTCACACTCCACATTCGTGACTGAAAAGGGGACTATTGGCTCTAGGATTCAAAATTAGTCTCCAGCCCACGACTTCCCACAGGCTCCTGGGCCAGCACCATGCCTCCTGCCTGGAGGTCACAGCAGCCCCAAACTGGCCTCCCAGCCTCCACTCCTGGCTCCCAACTCTGCACCTCACACCCATCCCTACCTTTCTGAGCTCCTTTTCTCTTTGGAACCCAGAGTAATCTTTTAAACAAGAGTATGATAATATTGCTTTCCTGCTTAGAATCTTTGGGTAACTTTCCTTACCAGCAAACTCCAAAGGTCTTTTTGGCGTTGCTTAAACTAGTTCCCTTAAACTAAAGGCTTAAACTAAACCCTTATCCCTCAGTACCCTCTTTTCTTGGCTCCAGACACTTACTGCTTTGCAGCCCCTCACATATTCCAATCGCTTCTGTTTTCGGGTCTTTGCAGTTATTCCTTCTGCCACAAGAGCTCAGTTCCTCGGATCTCTTCAGGCTTTCTCTCAGAGGCTCATCTCTGGAGCAACTGTCCTTTGAGCATGTCACCCTCCCCTCCCCTCTTTCCACCAAGTCCCCTCTCAGATCAGATCAGATCAGTCTCTCAGTCGTGTCCGACTCTTTGCGACCCCATGAATCACAAGTCCCCTCTAGATGCCCTTTATACATTGTTTTTTCCATCTTCACTGAACCCCTTATGTGTATCCCTCCTGTTTTATTTTTTATTTTTATTTTCTGGCTGAGTTGTGCCACATGCAAGAATCTTAGTTCCCCGAACAGGGATCAAACTCGTGCCCCCTGCAGTGGAAGCACAGAGTCCTAACCACTAGACTTCCAGGAAAGTCCCTCTTCCTATTTTAAAGTAAAATGATTGTCTTATTGATCTAAAAACAAAAGGATGTTTTCCCGCCTTCCTCTGTGGGGAAACTGAGGCACAGAGCATTCCTTTTGCCCCAATTTTGATGATACACCTCATTTGTCCATTTGGGGTATCACCACTCGGTACATAAAAAAGAAAAGTTCTTGTTCTCCTCCAGTTTTAAGTGGGCAAAACCCCAAGAATTTTCGCTATGTTTAGCCTGGATTTAGAAGGCAGCCGTCCCCATCTCCCCACACATCGCTTCCTTCTTTCTGCATTCATACCTCCCTGTGTTCTCCTGGGGACCGGAGTATCAGCCAAACACCTGGAGTCTTTGATCATTTACCCATCAGCTGCCCCCCAGCACTCGCTTCAGCTAGAAGACTTTCAAGTTCTCCCCCTTCACTAGGAATGGGAAAGGAAAAAAAAACGAAACAAAACACCCGTAGCAGCTGTTACACTGCACCTTTCTTTGCCTACTGGTAGTAAGTGCCAAGGAATTGCTACTTCAGCAGAGATTTTAAAAAGCCTTCCTTCGATGGGATTAACTTCCGTGCAGCCGACACACGATGGCTGCCGCTCAGCAGAGTAACGTTAGCCGCGGAAACCCAGCCCCTCCACTGTCTTTCCAGGCTGTGTGCCCAATGTCCTGCTGTGTCTAGTTTCTTGATTCAGGAACTACTGAGAACATACATGTCTTAATAATAGGACTGTTGCCATTGCTAACATAGAGGTGGGGCTGACACTTGTGAGATAATGATCTTCCTTTCCAGCGTCTTACATGCTAAGATTCCTCCAAAAGGGCAGCACTATAATTCATTTTGATACTCCCAAATCTAGTGGCCCTTCATTCAGCACTTTTTTTACTAACCACTTTCTTTTTTTCTTTATTTTGTTTTCAGTTTTTGTTGTTTTAATTTTTATTTTACTAATCGTTTTCTATACCTACTCATTGTGTTATTTAAGTTGAGTTCAGTTGTGTCCGACTCTTTGCGACCCCATGGACTGTAGTCTGCCAGGCTCCTCTGTCCATGGGATTTTCCAGGCAAGAATACTGGGGTGCATTGCCATTTCCTCCTCCAGGGGATCTTCCCAACCGAAAGATTGAAGACCTGGTGAAAATCAAGGTCCCTGTAAGGATGGCGCTTACATTCCAGGGAAGGAGGAGAAGACAAGAAGGGGTAACAGCACAGACAAAGTGCTTTGATGGGAGAAGTGCAGGGTGCTGTGGGAATCTCTGGGAGAGACCCCACCCCTGACCAGAGTAAGAGCTGGTGAGGCCAAGAGGGCAGGAAGGAGGGAAGAGGTATGGGCAGGTGGAGCCTAAGGAAGTAGAATGGAGGTCTGGAAACCAGAGTTCATGGCTCCTATGGGAACTGAGAAGCTGCCCTCAGAGGCAGGGCACATACAGCAGAGTTTTTAGGCAAGCAGGGCAGTGGAGGGGGTGGAAACCCTTCAATAGAATAAAACTGGGCAGACTAGAATGGAATAGAAATGAATCAGACTTCTATTTCATAGAGAGTTCTTCGTGGAGAATCCTTTGAGAGGACAAGATATTCTTAGAGAGACCTCTCTGGAAGTTACTGTAGCAAGAAAGAAGTGATGTGAATCTGAAATGGTGTTGGGATAATAAGGAAGAAAACAAGCAGAGGTTTGGGGGACATTTAGGAGGTAGGAAGGGACAGACTGTGGTTTCCGGAAAGTGGTAGTTGAGCAAGAAGCAGGACTCCAAGATGACATCAGGGTTCTGCCCCAAGTCGTGGTAAAGGGTGGTACCATTCACCAGATCAAGACAATACAGAAGAGGGGGGACTGTCTGTGGGTTCTCCAGGAGGAACTTTCCAGCAGGATCTCAGTCCATAGATTGATTATGAGTGAGGACCAGGTTCACTATGTAAATCTGGAAGGTATGGGAATGTGAGTGAGAGATTTAATTTAGTCATTTAATAAATATTTCTTTGCAGTTCAGTTCAGTTCAGCTCAGTCATGTCCGACTCTTTGCGACCCCATGAATTGAAGCACACCAGGCCTCCCTGTCCATCACCAACTCCCGGAGTTCACTCAAACTCATGTCCATCGAGTTGGCGATGCCATCCAGCCATCTCATCCTCTGTCATCCCCTTCTCCTCCTGCCCCAAATCCCTCCCAGCATCAGAGTCTTTTCCGGTGAATCAACTCTTCCCATGAGGTGGCCAAAGTACTGGAGTTTCAGCTTTAGCATCATTCCTTCCAATGAACACCCAGGACTGATCTCCTTTAGAATGGACTGGTTGGATCTCCTTGCAGTCCAAGGGACTCTCAAGAGTCTTCTCCAACACCACAGTTCAAAAGCATCAATTCTTTGGTGCTCAGCTTTCTTCACAATCCAACTCTCACATCCATACATGACCGCTGGAAAAACCACAGCCTTGACTAGATGGACTTTGCAGTTACTTTGTGCCAAGTCCTGGGCAGGCTGGAGATTCAGTGACGAGTAAAATAGACTTTTTCCCCTCTCTCTTAGAATTTGTAGTCTAGTAGGGGAGACCAACAACGAGGAAATAATCTTGCTGAAAGTGAAAGTCGCTCAGTTGTGTCATGTCTAGCTCTTTGCAACCCCATTGGTCTGTGGTCGCCATGCCCTCCCCCACCCCCCATGGGATTCTCCAGGCAAGAATACTGGATTGGGTAGCCATTCCCTTCTCCAGGGGATCTTCCTGACCCAGGGATTGAACCTGGCCTCCCCCATTGCAGGCAGATTCCTTACTGTCTGATCCGTAGGTAATTATGAAGTGGCTTGAGCGCTGTGAAGGCACGTCCAGGCAGGGTGGGGAGGCAGGGTAAATTCTGTGAGCATAAAAGGAAGGATGGCAATCTGAGCCTGGGGCATCAGGAAGGGTTTTCCTGAGTGCAAGAGGCTTGAATTGAGATCTGAGAAAGTGGGCAGGTGTGGACCAGGTGAGGGGAAGGAAAGCACATCCTAGACAGAACAGAACTGACAAAGTCTCTGCGATGAAGAGGACCCAGCACGCTGGATGCGCTGATCAGGGCTGGGGGCTGTGTAGAGCAGTATGTGAGGCCATAATCAGATTTGCATTAGGAATGGTTGTTTGAGGTCGTGGGTCTTTAGTAATGAAGCAGACAAAAGTAGGATATTATTGCAGTTCAGGCAAGCGACTTGAACCACTAGTGACAATAGAGGAAGAGACGAATTCTTTGTTGTTTTTTTGTTTGTTTTAGTTGCTGCATATGGCATCTAGTTCCCTGACCAAGGATGGAACCCAGACCCTCTGCACTGGGAGGGCAGAGTCTTCCCACTGGACTGCCAGGGAAGTCCAGAGACATCAATTCTTGTGAAAGGTATACAGCAAATAAAATCAACAAGACTTGATGAGGCATTGGATGTGTAAGAGAGAAATGAGTCAAGGATGAGGTCTATAGCCTGGGAAACTGGCTGGTAATTTTCCTCTTTCGGAGATGAGGAAAATCAAAAGATCAGCTGTTATTTGATGTGTGTGTACATGCATGGGGGATCATAAATTTGGTAAAATATATTGAGTTGAGATGCCTTTGAGACATTCAGGTGAGAACACATATGATTCTGGAGCTCAGAGAAGCCTAGGCTGGAAATTTAAATTATGAGTCATTGGTGTAGAACTATTAATTAAGAGAATTCTGGTTTTTGACAAGCAAAGATCTTGGAAGTTATCAGTTCCATGCTCACACTAAGAAAAAGCTGAGCAAACTGAAAATCAACAACTTTTCTTAGATTCATCAGAGAATTGGTCCCCCAAACTGGAAAGAATGATGAACACTGAGAATCACATTTTACTGGGAGCAAAGTTCACAAAGACTTGGACATGAATGAATGACTAACACTTTCACTTTTACTTCACACTGCTTACTATATACTAGACATTATTTCAGAAGTGCTTTCAAAGTCAAAGTCACTCAGGCATGTCTGACTCTGTGTGACCCCATAAACTGTAGCCCACCAGGCTCCTCTGTCCTTGAGATTTCCCAGGCAAGAATACAGGAATGGGTTGCCATTCCTTTCTCCAGAGGGTCTTCCCAATCCAGGGATTGAACCCAGGTTTTCTGCATTGCAGGCAGATTCTTAACCACCTGAACCAACTATGAGGCAGGTATCATTATTTATGGGATGGGTCCCTTCCCTTAGGTCCTGTTACAAGTAGCATCTTGGAGCATTACAGGCAGTCCTAACAGGCAACAACGTGGGAACCTGGATTTGCTTTGCTCTTTGTTGCCTTCACTAAACTTCTTTCAGATTTGTTATCTCTATTGAAAATCTCCACTATCATTCTTTTATTAACAATAATTGTCTTATACCCCAAATAAAACCTGTTGTCCTGCCATAGTCATAAATACAAATAGTCTTTAGGCAACGAATGGCATAAATAACTACAATGCCATGAAGGAAATAGATACAATGGAATAACCCTAGGTCTGGAGAATCTTTGAAGACTGTGTATGGCGGGGCTGGCCAAATGGATAAAGAGAAGATATTCCAGACAAAAGATAGAGTATGAGTAGGCTACCAAGGTGAGAAAGGACAGGGGGCAGATCACTGGGACTCGGGTTCTTGAGTCAGGTGGAAAATGGGAAAGCAGAGGGAAGAAGGCCAAAGAGATGAGCTGATCACAGGAGAGTCACTGTCAGCCAGGAAGAGGATTTTGAACATTGTTCTGTGAACACTGGGAAGCTGTTGAAGGGTTTTAAGTAGAGAAATGACATGACTAGCTTCCCAGGTGGCTCAGTGGTAAAAAATCTGACTGCCAATACAGGAGCCACAGGAGAGTCAGAAAGATCCCCTGGAGAAGGGAATGGCAACCCACTCCAGTATTCTTGCCTGGAGAATCCCATGGACAGAGGAGCCTGGCAGGCTTACAGTCCATGGGGTTGCAAAGAGTTGGACACAACTGAGCAACTGAGCACAAAGTATCATGTTTACAAGACCCTTATTCATGCTACAGTACAGAGACATAGTAAGATAATTCCATTAAGTCATTGGTTATGAAATCAATATAGAAAACATATTTCATTTCCATTGTACAATATTAACAAGATAGAAAAGGAAACTAGAAAAACCAACCCCCCACACAAGGGAGACTAAAGGTTTATAATAGGAGAAAACAGAAGAAGATAAACCAAAGTGCTAACAGAAGAAATGCTTCCAGAGGTTAAAAAAAAGACTGGAGTCTTTCTAGGTTTCATTATCTCTCATTTCGTATTTCTTTTAACAATTAATTAGTTGATATTTATAATCTTCAGATGGAAGGAACTCACCCACTGCCAAGCAGGATTTTTGAGAGGGGAAAAAAAAGACCTACACATCCAACTACCACACAATTGCACTCATCTCACACACTAGTAAAGTAATACTCAAAATTCTCCAAGCCAGGCTTCAGCAATATGTGAACTGTGAACTTCCTGATGTTCAAGCTGGTTTTAGAACAGGCAGAGGAACCGGAGATCAAATTGCCAACATCCGCTGGATCATCAAAAAAGCAAGAGAGTTCCAGAAAAACATCTATTTCTGCTTTATTGACTATGCCAAAGCCTTTGACTGTGTGGATCACAATAAACTGTGGAAAATTCTTCAAGAGATGGGAATACCAGACCACCTGACCTGCCTCTTGAGAACCTGTATGTAGGTCAGGAAGCAACAGTTAGAACTGGACGTGGAACAACAGACTGGTTCCAAATAGGAAAAAGAATACATCAAGGCTGTATATTGTCACCCTGCTTATTTAACTTCTATGCAGAGTACATCATGAGAAACACTGGGCTGGAGGAAGCACAAGCTGGAATCAAGATTGCCAGGAGAAATACCAATAACCTCAGATATGTAGATGACACCACCTTTATGGCAAAAAGTGAAGAAGAACTAAAGAGCCTCTTGATGAAAGTGAAAGAGGAGAGTGAAAAAGTTGGCTCAACATTTAGAAAACTAAGATCATGGCATCCAGTCCCATCACTTCAGGTCAAATAGATGGGGAAACAGTGGAAACAGTGGCTGACTTTATTTTGGGGGGCTCCAAAATCACTGCAGATGGTGACTGCAGCCATGAAATTAAAAGACGCTTACTCCCTGGAAGAAAGGTTATGACCAACCTAGACAGCATATTAAAAAGCAGAGACATTACTTTGTCAACAAAGTTCCATCTAGTTAAGGCTATGGTTTTTCCAGTAGTCATGTATGGATGTGAGAGTTGGACTATAAAGAAACCTGAATGCTGAAGAATTGATGCTTTTGAACTGTGGTGTTGGAGAAGACTCTTGAGAGTCCCTTGGACTGCAAGGAGATCCAAGCAGTCCATCCTAAAGGAAATCAGTCCTGGGTGTTCATTGGAAGGACTGATGTTGAAGCTGAAACTCCAAAATTTTGGCCACCTGCTGCGAAGAGCTGACTCATTTGAAAAGACCCTGATGTTGGGAAAGATTGAAGAGGAGAAGGGGATGACAGAAGATGAGATGGTTAGATGGTATCACTGACTCAATGGACATGAGTTTGGGTAAACTCTGGGAGTTGGTGATGGACAGGGAGGCCTGGCGTGCTGTGATTCATGGGGTTGCAAAGAGTCGGACACAACTGAGTGACTGAACTAAACTGACTGGACACTCTGGTAAAACTCTAGAAATCCAAGGATAACACCTACTAAGGAAGGAGAATCAGATGGGTAGCAGACTTTCCCCCAACAACACCGCATCCTTTGAGGACTTCTTGGGACATAAAGGACAGAAGGACAGATTGCAGCTAAGTGAGGCAAAGAAAAGGAATATACTAGGAGTGTATGTGGTAATTCACAGAATCAAAGGAAACTCGAAAAACTGTCTTCTGGGGGAAGACATATTAGCTCTGATGGTCTCAGCAGGAGATATCCTCTGGACCCCATCACTGACAAGAAGGAGCTATAGCCAAGTGTAGTATTTGTGTCACTCTGCATAAGATGCAAATTCCAAGGGAAAGTTTCTGATTGACCTGGACAGAGAGGGGAGTGGGACATCTTGCATTGAGAGGATACAGTTACTAGAATAGTGAGGATGAATTTCCAGTCAAACCACACATTAATTCATACAGTCAATGCATGTGTATTGAGTCCTTCTATGTGCCAGGCACTGTTCTGTGTGTTGGACAGAAACAGTGAACAAAACAGACAGAGACCCTATTCTCACGGAGCCTACATTCTGGTGTGGAGGGTGGGGATTGACGCAAAATAAAGTCAGCCCCTTGACCTCTTTTCTCCAGTAATGAAATAGAATAAGTTCTGAAGAAGTAGTATCCTTGTCCTTAAACAGTGTTCTTATTATTTTATTAAGACAATTTCTGTTTGCATGCCAAGTCATGTCCAACTCACTCTGACTCTATGGACTGTAGCCCACCAGGCTCCATGGGATTATCCAGGCAAGAATATTGGAGTGGGTAGCCATTCCCTTTCTCCAGGGGATCTTCCCAACCCAGGGATCTGGGTCTCCTGCATAAAAGGTAAATTCTTTACTGTTTAAGCCAACAGGGAAGCCCTCTTTTGGCCACACACTCCTTTAATTCTTACTTCTAGAGAAATCCACCATTACCCCTTGTACTTGAAAGAATATATTCAAGATATGGAAATCATGGTTGACATGAGTTTCCCTCAACTATTTAAAGATGTTATTTCATAACTTCTGGTTCCTATTATAAGCTGTCTGAATAACTCTCATTCCTCTGGAGAGGATCCGTCTTTACTCTCTGGCTGCTAGTAACATGTTCTCTTTGCCTCTGGTGTTCTACAGTTTCACTAATATATGTAAAGGTATGGATTTGATTTTGCTTACTCTGCTTGGTATATGCTATCCTTGTATCTGTAGATTTTTGTCTTTTATATGTCCTGGAAAATTCATGGTCATTATCACTTCATTTCAATTTTTTTTTGGCCATACCACGTGACATGCAGGGATCTTAGTTCCCCAACCAGGGATCAAAACTCTGCATTGAAAGCACTGAGTCTTAACCACTGGACCACCAAGGAAGTCCCTAGATCTTTCTCTTTTATTCTTATGTATTTATTTATTTATTTATTTATTTTGGCTGCAGTGGGTCTTAATTGTGACATACAGGATCTTTAGCTGTGGCATGTAGCATCTAGTTCCCTGACCAGAGATTGAACCTGGGCCCCCTACATTGGAAGTGCAGAGTCTTAGCCACTGGACCACCAGGGAAGCCCCTGTCTCTTTAAATATTGGTTCTCCTTTATCCTCTCCATTTTCTGTTTCTGGGACTCTGATTTAATGTATATCGTATTTCTCACTCTACATATGTTACCTCTCTCCCTACCATATGTTTCACCACCTTGTCTCTCTGGTTTGTATCCTCCATCATGTTATCAGTTCTATCTTCCAGGTTACTCAATCTTTCTTCATTTCTCCCTGGACTTTGCTTAACTTTTTTACTATTGATCTTTAAATTTGAATAATCACACTTTTCATTTCAATAAGTCCAATTTGTTTCTTTTCCAAATGTACCCTAGCATTTCAGATAGTCTCTTGTGAATTGCTTAGCTTTCAGTTCAGTTCAGTTCAGTCACTCAGTCACGTCCGACTCTTTGCGACCCCATGAATTGCAGCACGCCAGGCCTCCCTGTCCATCACCAGTTCCCGGAGTTCACTCAAACTCATGTCCATCGAGTCGGTGATGCCATCCAGCCATCTCATCCTCTGTCGTCCCCTTCTCCTCCTGCCCTCAATCCCTCCCAGCATCAGAGTCTTTTCCAATGAGTCAACTCTTCGCATGAGGTGACCAAAGTACTGGAGTTTCAGCTTTAGCATCAGTCCTTCCAAAGAAATCCCAGGGCTGATCTCCTTCAGAATGGACTGGTTGGATCTCCTTGCAGTCCAATCGACTCTCAAGAGTCTTCTCCAAAACCACAGTTCAAAGGCATCAATTCTTTGGCACTCAGCCTTCTTCACAGTCCAACTCTCACATCCATACATGACCACTGGAAAAACCATAGCAATGACTAGACGGACCTTTGTTGCCAAAGTAATGTCTCTGCTTTTGAATATGCTATCTAGGTTGGTCACAACTTTTCTTCCAAGGAGTAAACGTCTTTTAATTTCATGGCTGCAGTCACCATCTGCAGATTTTGGAGCCCCAAAAAGTAAAGTCTGACACTGTTTCCACTGTTTCCCCATCTATTTCCCATGAAGTGATGATGGGACCAGATGCCATGATCTTCGTTTTCTGAATGTTGAGCTTTAAGCCAACTTTTCCACTCTCCTCTTTCACTTTCATCAAGAGGCTTTTTAGTTCCTCTTCACTTTCTGCCATAAGGGTGGTGTCATCTGCATATCTGAGGTTATTGGTATTTCTCCCGGCAATCTTGATTCCAGCTTGTGTTTCTTCCAGTCCAGCGTTTCTCATGATGTACTCTGCATATAAGTTAAATAAGCAGGGTGACAATATACAGCCTTGACATACTCCTTTTCCTATTTGGAACCAGTCTGTTGTTCCATGTCCAGTTCTAACTGTTGCTTCCTGACCTGCATACAAATTTCTCAAGAGGCAGATCAGGTGGTCTGGTACTCCCATCTCTTTCAGAATTTTCCACAGTTGATTGTGATCCACACAGTCAAAGGCTTTGGCATAGTCAATAAAGCAGAAATGGATGTTTTTCTGGAACTCTCTTGCTTTTTCCATGATCCAGTGGATATTGGCAATTTGATCTCTGGTTCCTTTGCCTTTTCTAAAACCAGCTTGAAACAATCCATCTTTTATTTTGTAAACATGTTGTAAATATATAAAAAACGTGTATTTTCTGTATATTATCTTCTGGATCTGATAATTTCAATATTTGAAGTCTTTGGAAGTTTAAATCTATTGATTATTTCAGCACAGTGCCTGGTTGACTCAGCCTTGGCTCCCCACAGTTCTGAACTCTGCAAAATGTAATTGAAGCCATTTTGCATTTTTGTTTTGTTTTAAGCAAAAGACAGTCTTCTGCCCTATCCATAATATGAAATTCAGGCTGAATGGAGTCTAAAGATTTTACTTAAGTTTTTGTGTAAATCTCTTGGTTTGAATAAATCCATATATGGTACAATCTTAAGTTAATAAATATTATTTTTATATGCAAAAAAAATCTATTTATTATTTCAGCTTACTCTCACTCAAGGCAGAAGAAATCCTGGAGAAAGTTCTGAAAGTGCAAGAAAAAATAACTTCTCAGATAGTGGAAACTCTGGGGATCCAAGAACAGATGAATCTGGGGATAAAATATGGCACAAGAGTTGAAATCTATAGCCTGGGCTTCTACTTGGTGCTGGATAGGCTAGGTTTCAGCACCACAGGACAGGTTGCACTAGGGCCAAACACAGAATCAGCAAAGAGGCGGCCACTGGCTGGTTCTAGCAGAAGTACAATGGGATCATTCTTCTTGGCAAAATAAATTCCCATTTCTATCCAAAAGGTCAATAAAAAGTTTTCAGTGAAATATATATATATATATATATATATATATAAAATGAAAACCTCACATTAGTAAATTCCTGCATTTTGAATGCTACACAACAGTAAATAATTATATATAGATGAAATGGAAACATTTCTAGGAATACTGTATGTCAATTAATAAAACTCACACATAATAGGAATAAGCCCTGAACAGATGATAACCACAGAAGAAATCTAAATGACAATGAAAAATCTACACCTAAAAAAGGCACTAGACAGAGAAAAACTTCTGAGTAAGCTCTACTGGTGTTTCAAAGACCATATTACTCCAAGGAGACCTTTAAACACATGTAAGTATAAAAATTTATTCTTTTGTTCTATGAAGCCAGCAAAATCCAGACAGCTCCTAAACTGGCTAGCTCTCCAAAGAAAATTTCAGACACATTTCACTTGCAAATATATGCCAATATAGGACTTCCCTGGTGGTCCAGTGGTTAAGACTTCATGTTTCCACTGCAGGGGGCACGTGTTTGATCCTTGGTCAGGGAACTTCCACAAGCCATATAGTGCTGCCAAAAACAAATATACGCCAATATACACAAAAGTTTATTGAGAGACAGGCTCTGTGGAACTCTTGTGTTTCCACACATCTTGCAAACAGAGGTAATAACTGCCCTTTTGTTCTAGGCTATGATTTCAAGGATGCTTGTATAGTCAAAACCCTGGAAGACAGTGATAGAACCTTCAGCTGGAATAGAGGGGAAATTGCTTACTGTATGATAAAAATGATGTCTCTCTCCAGTGTCTTTTCTTGTTGTTGTTCAGTCGCTAAGTCATGTCTGACTCTGACTCCTTGAACTGTAGCTCGCTGAGCTGCTCTGCCCATGGGGTTCTCCAGGTAAGAATACTGGAGTGGGTTGCCATTTCCTTCTCCAGGGGATCTTTCCGGACCAGGGATTGAACCCATGTCTCATGCATTGGTAGGCAGATTGTTTACCACTGAGCCACCAGGGAAGCTTCTCTTTGCTTACTTCTCTATATAAAAGATTCAGGTTCCTAAACCCTGGAGTTCTTCAAATGTGATATAATCCTGCTGGCTGTATAGCACCTGCCTATATTGTGGGATTTATGGAGCAAGGGAAACCAATGGAAACTTGATGCTTATGCTGTTTGTTGTGCTGTGAATAATAAAGTTGTCTGTCTTTGACCCAAGGTCTTGTGTATTCTGTTAGTTTATATGATACTATGGTTAACTTCCTAGCTTGCAAGTACGCATAAAAAAAAAATCTCTTAACTTTCACAGTTCTCAATAAAGTCTGAAACTATTATAACTATTATCAGGTTGAATTCAATGGGTGAAAAGATCATATATCATGGAAAATAGGGTTTATTCTAGTTGTTCAAAGATGATTCATCATTAGGAAATCTGTTAATATAATCGACTGTATTAAAAGAACAAGAAAATGAAGTATATGCTGAAAAATTGTTCATTAAAATTTATTACTTATTTCTTATTAAAATTAAATAAAACAATGAACATCATTAAAACCATTACTAAGCTAGGAATAGAAAAAAAACATTGCTTAATTTAAGAAAATGTTTTTATAAGGAACAAACAACAGCACTTTCAAAGCATTCCCATTAAAGACAGGAACAAGGCAGAACTTTACACTATTACCTATACTTTTCAACATTGAGCTAGAGCTAACTAGGCAGTAAGAATAATGAACAAGAGGAATAAATAATTGAGAAAGAACAGAGATTTGCCATTTTGCAGTTGGGTAATATTATCCTCTAAAAAATGCAAGAGAATCATCTAAAGAACTATTAAAACTAATGAGATATTTCAGAAACACAATCATGATCAGATATAAGATTTATATACAAAAATCCATGGCTTTCCTTTATAGAATCAATAATCAATTAGAAAATATAAATGAAAAAATATTTCATGCTAAATAGCAATAAAATCTATAAAATTTCTAGGTATAAGTTTAACAAGGAAAAGGCAAGCTCCATGTTACATATACAGATTTTTTTAACAATTCCTAAAATCTCACTGAATGTCATAAAAAGAAAAACGTGCTCTTGAATAGGAAAACAATATATAATGATGTCACTGTCCCCCCAAACAATTAGTAAATATAATTTAATACCACTTGATGTTCCCAAGGAATTTTTAATGTAACTGAAGAATTTTAGGGACTTCCCTGGCAGTCTAGGGGTTGACTTCCACACTTCCATCATAGGGCGCTTGGGTTCAATCCCTGGCAGGAAATTAAGATCCCATATGCCAAGAAGCCAAAAAAAAAAGAAAGAAAGAAAGAAAGAAAAATTCCAGCACTTATCTGGAGCAGAAAATAATGTATGAGACAATTCTGGAAAAAGAAAAAATACATATGTGTGCATCTTCCTCCCCTTATTAGCTATTAAGATATAGCATTTACAAAATTTAAAACAGCATGTATCAGTGCATGAAAACACGGTGGCTCTAGGAGACAGTCTTCAGATTTCATTAAGGAACCCACCTACATTTAGAATATTCTGAAGGCATTTTAAATCAGTGGAAAAAGGAAAACACACTAAAAGAGTTAGAGCACTTGGAACCCATGAAGAAAATGTAAATTTAAACTCTTATTACATTTTACTATAATTTTCTTCTTTTATTTCCCTGCCCTTTGCTTATCCAGTTCTTTTGATTACTCTCTAGGTCTTTTTCATCTTCTGCAAAATGAAAAGTTTAATATTTATTTACTCTCTCATGGGGTCTCATCTTTGCTTCCTGACAACTCATCTGGAACCTGCTAAGTTCGTCTGTCCATAGAATTTTCCAGGCAAGAATGCTAAAGTTGATTGTTATTTCCTACTCCAGGGAATCTTTTCAGCCCAGGGATTGAACCCAAGTCTCTTAGGTCTCTTGCCTTGGCAAGTGGATTTTCTACCAACTGCACCAACTAGGAATCCCCAAGTAGGCTCAATTCTTTATCGGCTTCTGACTTCAACTTGTCAGTCTTCAAGGGAGAGAAGACCCTTTTCTCTCTGGCTTCTCTCTGCCCTCTGCTTACTGTTGGTAACTGCTTCTTGTCAGAACAGTGAACTCCCAGCCCTGATTGCCTGCCAGGCTTTTGCTTGGAAAAAGGAGTGCACAGTTTGGTTTGCTTTTGAAGCTTTAAACATTTCTACAACAGGAACAAGTAGACAACACCCAATCAACCAACTAAACAAAATCGCCTAACTTCTGGCAGAGCTAGGCAGAGAAGGTCACAGGGGTGATCACACCAATTCAGAGCCTGAAGGGAACCGCTTCACTGTGAGCTCAGCCTCACCTGGGCCCAGACATCAGTTCAGCCTCCTACGCAGGGCTGCCTTGATTCCCCTTCTCTTTCTGATTACACCAGAGTCACAAGTGTCCTAGCCTGCAGATAGAGACAGAATGTGCCCTTGAACTCCACCCTAAAGCACAGGAATTTGAGCTTGGGGCTAATGTCTCGCTTTTTAATATGCTGCCTACGTTGGTCATAACTTTCCTTCCAAGGAGTAAGCGTCTTTTCATTTCATGGCTGCAATCACCATCTGCAGTGATTTTGGAGCCCCACAAAAATAAAGTCAGCCAGTTCCCCCATCTATTTGCCATAAAGTGATGGGACCAGATGCCATGATCTTAGTTTTCTGAATGTTGAGCTTTAAGCCAACTTTTTCACTCTCTTCTTTCACTTTCATCAAGAGGCTCTTTAATTCTTCTTCACTTTCTCCCATAAGGGTGGTGTCATCTGCATATCTGAGGTTATTGATATTTCAAAAAGCAGAGACGTTACTTTGCCAACATAGGTCCATCTAGTCAAGGCTGTGGTTTTTCCAGTGGTCATGTATTGATGTGAGAGTTGGACTATAAAGAAAGCTGAGCGCCAAAGAATTGATGTTTTGGAACTGTGGTGTTGGAGAAGACTCTTGAGAGTCCCTTGGACTGCAAGGAAATCTAACCAGTCCATCCTAAAGGAGATCAGTCCTGGGTGTTCATTGGAAGGACTGATGTTGAAGCTGAAACTCCAATATTTTGGCCACTTGATGCGAAGAGCTGACTCATTTGAAAAGACCCTGATGCTGGGAAAGATTGAGGGCAGAAGAAAAAGGGGACAACAGAGGATGAGGTGGTTGGATGGCATCACCAACTCAATGGACATGGGTTTGGGTAAACTCTGGGAGTTGGTGATGGACAGGGAGGACTGGTATGCTGCGGGTTCATGGGGTTGCAAACAGTGGGACACGACTGAGTGACTGAATTGAACTGAACTCTAGAAGCAACTTCCAGTAAATCTGTGTGCTCTTTGGTTGGGAGGAAGCCCTATCACTGATGCTTTCTGGGCTTTGTCACTGTATTTTTCCCCTCTCCTAGACTCTCAATCTCTTTGTTGTTGTTCACTCACTAAGTCTTACCCGACTGTATGCAATCCCATGGACTGCAGCATGCCAGGCTTCCCTGTCCTTCACTATCTTCTGGAGTTTGCTCAAACTCATGTCCATTGAGTAGGTGATGCCAACCAACCATCTCATCCTCTGTTACCCCCTTCTCCTCCTGCCCTCAGTCTTTCCCAGCATCAGAGTGGAAGCCCTTTTTTATTCACTCTCTATCCAGAGCCTTCTTGTCATTGATGATGTCACTCCCATATGAGGCAAAATTCTCTCTTCTTTTTCTAGTTTGGCCCTTAAGGGTACAGTAAAGGCTGCTGCTAGCCCAGACACCCCAAGATTGGAGCTATGTCTGTTCTAAGTACCAGGGCTGAATCTCCAGGACTTGGTTGGAATTTCCTAAGATTTGCAAATTCTCCCTGTAGAAAACTCCATTCTCTGACATTGAAGGTATGTTTTCTGGCATCTCGTTTGGAGGACTGCCCAAGCAGATAAAAATCTTTTTCCAAAGTACCCTAAAGCAGTGTTTCATTCCAACCACATGCAGTCCATGATAAAGAGGGTAAGGGGCTTTCATTCCTCAGTGCTCTTGGGCTGGAGAAAGGACTTCTCTCAGCCTGACCTCTCCAAGCACATTTTCAGGGCATCCTCACCCTGTGTAAGATGTGGGTTGGCAATATCCAGTGTAGAGCCACTATAGACACCCCTTGAGAGATCTGGTGTTGGGAAACAATTTCAAGGTCCAGATTTTAAAGCTGCCTTGTAAGCTACCTTTAAATCTGTGTTCTGTTTTATCCATTCTTGGAAAGTCTAATCACTGAAAAAGAGGGTGAATGAAGTGTTAGTCACTCAGTCATGTCTCTTTGTGATCCCATGAACTGTAGCCCACCAGGCTCCTCTGTCCATGGGATTTCCTAGGCAAGAATACTGGAGTGGCTTGCTATTTCCTTCTCCAGGGGATCTTCCCAGCCCAGGGACCAAACCCTTGTCTCTTGCATCTCCTGCATTGCAGGCATATTATTTCATCACTGTGCCACCTGGGAAACACATTCTTGGTAACAGTAATCACTGAGTAAGACAGAATCCTAGCAAAAGAGTTCAAGTAACATTGGAAACGGGCATCTGATTGTCAGAGTCCGAAGACTGGAACAGAAGCTCAGAATATCTGGAAGAAAGGATTTGTGACCCAGCAATTTGGGACAAGGGCTTCTTTGAGGCTCAACGGTGAAGAATCCACATGCCAGTGCATGAGACATGGGTTCAATCTCCCTTAGGAGGAAATGGCAACCCACTCCAGTATTCTTGCCTGGGAAATCCCATGGACAGAGGAGCCTGGTAGGCTACAGTCCATGGGTTCGCAAAGAGTCGGATATGACTTAACGACTAACCGAGAGCAAGTTGGGACACGGACCCCTATACAGATCTGAGGAGCTCTCATCTTCCTCACTCTAAAAGGCTCTCTCCAAAAAAGATTAAGGGGCAGAATAGACCTAGATCAGGAGTCAGCAACCTACAGCCCTTGGACTAAGTCCCACCTAAGGCCTGCTTTTGTGCAGACCCTGAAAAGTTTTTTCTTTGTTAAATATTGGGGGAAATCAGAAGAATCCTCTTTTATGACACATGAAAATTATATGAAATTCAAATTTCAGCATAAATAAAGTTTTATTGGAATACAGCTCCTCCCATTCATTTGCATATTATCCCAGGCTGCTTTTAGGCAGCCACTGCAGAGCTGAGTAGTGGACATAGACAATGTGACCCTCCAAGCCTAACATGTTTAATCTCTGACACTTTACAGAAAAAGCGTGCTCACTACTAGTTAAGATCATAGATAAATAAAGCCCTTGATTTGACATTGCTGTTGCTGTTGTTTAGTCATTAAGTCACATCCAACTTTTTGATCCTATAGACTGTAGCCTGCCAGGCTCCTCTGTCTATGGAATTCTCCAGGCTAGAATCCTGTTTAATGGGTCGCCATGTCCTTCTCCAGGGGATATTTCCGACCCAGAGACTGAACCCATCTCCTGCACTAGCAGGCAGATTCTTTACTGCTGAGCCAAATTAAAGCGTAGTAGTTTTACTCAATTCTTTGTCAGTTAAAATCAATGTCTTCTTTTCCTCTTTCTCCTTTTTCTCTTCTTCTTATTTTGGGGAATATAATAATGAAGTGGCCAGAGCAGCCATGGTCAAGGGTAGTCTTCGCTTTTGAGCATTTTTTTGCCATTTCTTTAAGCTGCTTTTAAAATTTTGTGGGAATGCTCTTAGTTACTTTTTTTTCCCCCAGAAAGTTTTCTTTAATATCTATGCTAAATAAATAGCATTTGCACACAAGACAAAGCCACCAAAGACTTTTGCAAGAATCTAAAGTGTATGAAATTCAAGGTAAACGTACCAAGGTGCATCAGTTATTTCAAATTCTAAAATCAAGCATCTGCATATAAGTAGTTACCTGTTACTTTTGTTATTTTCATTTTTTTTAATATGCCAAAACTTTAGTGTATCTCAAAGTGTAAGAAAGTATAATGGCTATTCTTTCTCCATTAAAGTACAACTCATTAATTCTACAGATAACCTCCTGGTGGCTCAGATGGCAAAGAATCTGCCTGCAATGCAGGAGACTTGGGTTCAATCCCTGGTCAGGAAGATCCCCTGGAGAAGGAAATAGCAACCCACTCCAGCATTCTTGCCTGGAGAATCCCATGGACAGAGACTGCTGGGCTAGAGTCCTTGGGATCGCAAATAGTCAGACATGACTGAGCAGCTAACACTACTCCTACTACCTCCTTCTGCTGCTGCTGCTGCTGCTGCTGCTAAGTCGCTTCCGTCGTGTCGCCCATCAGGTTCCCCGGTCCCTGGGATTCTCCAGGCAAGAACACTGGAGTGGGTTGCCATTTCCTTCTCCAATGCATGAAAGTGAAAAGTGAAAGTGAAGTTGCTCACTCGTGTCCAACTCTTTGCTACCCCATGGACTGCAGCCTACCAGGCTCCTCCGTCCATGGGATTTTCCAGGCAAGGGTACTGGAAGGGGGTGCCATCGCCTTCTCCATACTACCTCCTAAGAGCTGGATTTTGTGCTGGCATTCAGATTCAATGGCCATTGTCACTGGTCCCTGTCCTCAAGGACTTTAAGAAAAGACAGGCCAGTGAATGAGCATTGACAAATTCACCATCTATTTTTAAAAATATTTATTTTATCTATTTGGTCGCACCATGTCTTAGTTTAGGCATGCAGGATCTTTTTTTTCAGTTGTGGCACTCGAACTCTTAGGTGCAGCATGTGGGATCTATTTTCCTGACCAAGGATCGAACCCCGGCCTCCTGCATGGGGAGCCCAGAGTCTTAGCCACTGGACCAGCAGGGAAGTCCCTATCTTTCTTAGTTACTGTTAAAAGGAAAATGTGAAGCCTGTGAAACAGTGACAGAGGCAGCACTCAGGGACTCGCTCAGTTCCCCGTGCAGGCACCAGTGCCACCTAATCGTTTGCCCCACACAAAAGGTGGATCAGAGAAAAATCACTTCTTTATTCTTCTCCTTTACATCATCTCCCCCGCACCTGGGGAGTCTGGATGCAGGGAGACCGAGTACAACACGCATCTGATGATGGGTTGCACCAAAGCACACCAAGATCTAAATCCTTCCCAGATTTATGGAGATTTTCCATAGCTTAACTAGATTTCTAATTGTCCTGCCACCTGTACTGAAATGTACAGTGTGTGTTAATCTCAAATTCTTTTCTGTTTCCATAATCTTGATAAAGTTTCCTGCACTCAAACAGTAAATCCAATTTGGTCCAGGGGTTTTAAAGAGGGAGCCAAATTCACTTTTATGCTTTTCAGCATAAAGGGTTCATTGGAGGTATTTGGGCAATGAAAAGGCCTGCACAATTTCTCCTTTCTCTCTCCTTCCCTATGCTTTGCTTCCAGGCTGAAAGCCTGAGTTCATGTGTCTGTTGTCTCATTGCAAGGTTCCTATCATTTCAGAGGAGTTTAGAAAGAAATGGTGAAGGGTTTCCATATATTCAGCACACTAAGTGCTCTTCTCCCTACAAACTGTTTATTTGGAGATGACAGTTCCCCAACGCCCTTGTTTATTTCCCATGGACATTGATATACAATAAAAAGACAAGGACTTGTTTCCACAACCATTCTTCTGGACATTTTTTGAAAATACGTATTTTAAAATTTTTATTATTTATTTTTTGCTGAAGCTGAAGCTCCAATACTTTGGCCATCTGATGCAAAGAGCCAGCTGATTAGAAAAAACCCTGTGGCTGGTAAAGATTGACGGCAGGAAGAGAAGGGGGCAACAGAGGATGAGATAGTTGGATGGGATCACCGACTTAATGGATGTGAGTTTGCTCAAACTCTGGGAGATAGTGAAGGACAGGGAAGCCTGGCATGCTGCAGTCCATGTGACAGTCCATGTCACAGAGAGTCGGACATGACTGAGCAACTGAACAACAACAAGGTATTTTTTGCTGCACTGGGTCATTGTTGCTAGGCACAGGCTTTCTCTAGTTGAGGGAGCAGGGGCTCTTCTCTAACTGTGGTGCATGGGCTTCTCATTGCGGTGGCTTCTGCTGTTTCAGAGCACAGGCTCTAGGGCATGTGGCTTAGGTGCCCTGTGGCATGTGGACTCTTCCTAGATCAGGGATCAAACCTGTGTCCCCTGCATTGGCAGGCAGACACTTAACCACTGGACCACCAGTGAAGTCCTAGACATTTTTTAATGTTTGCCCTGTGTCTAGCGAAATCCTAGACATTTTTAAAAATTTTCCCATATCTGAGTTTGTCCTGTGACTAGGCAAATTGGTTTAACAGCTCTTCCCTCAAATGTGAAATTAGAATAAGATGGTCTCTGCCCTGCTACTTCCTAGGGCTGTTTTCAGGAAGTAAATGGGATGAAATATGTAGCTGTCTCTGAAAAAGGAAGCACTTTGTGGGAGTGTTCAACCCACTTCAAAAGAAGAAACCTGATTTTCTGAATGTCCCTTCTTTGTCCTGAATTCCCCATACACAAAATTAAGGACAGTTTTTTTTTTTTTTCTTTAATTGAAGATCTTGAGTTCTGTCTTTTGGTAAGCTGTTTGACCTAGCTTCAGTTTCTTCATCAGGAAAGTTTCATCTTAAAAACCAAAATTATATGTATGGATACAGAAAATAATCTGCTTGTAATTCAGTAGACAAGGGTTCAATCCCTGAGTCAGTAAGATCCCCTGGAGAAGGGAATGGCTACCCACTCAAATATTCTTGCCTGGGGAAGTCCATGAACAGAGGAGCCTGGCGGGCTATATAGTTCATGGGATTGCAAAGAGTTAGACACGACTGAGCAACTAACACTTTTACTTTTAGTAAGATGTTATCATTAGAGGAAGCTGAGGGCAAGGTACATGGATCTCCCTGCACCATTTTCTCAACTTTCTGTGAGTCTAAATTACTACCCCCCCAAAAAAAAATTAAATTATATATAAAGCTCTTGACACAATGCCTGACATATTTTAGAAACTTATATATGGTAGGTTAAAAAATTAAGTGGACAGGTCAAAGTTTTTTGTGTCATAAGAATTATATAAACTTGAACTTAATTATTAGTAGTATTATTTGATATTATTATCTAACATCATAATAACTAATAGTATTTGTAGAATATTTACTATGTACTGGACAATTATCTTAATATTATATTATTTAATTCTGACAATATCCTTAGGTAGTAGTTACAATTACCACCCCCAGTTTTACAGATGAGAAACCTGGGGCATGGAGAGGTTAGGTAATTGATCTAAACTCATAGAGTTTAGAAATTGAGAAGTCAAAATGCAAACTCAAGCAGTATGATTGTAGAATTCTTATTCAAAGAAAATATCATTATTTAGGCATCTGGGAAACTTTAGCCGAGACGAAGCCCCAGGTGGGAAGCCTACATCCTTGTGCTCTCATTTTTCTCTTTTCTTCCAGGGTGCTCCCTGGAGGACTGTGTTAGGTGAAATTGGAAATATTCCCTGGAGGTTTATGGCACCCCACTCCGGTATTCTTGCCTGGAGAATCCCATGGACAAAGGAGCCTGTCGGGCTACAGTCCACAGGCTTAGTCATGACTGAAGTAACTTAGCTCTCATGCAAGAACTCCCCTGCCTCCAATAATTTACTTCTCCCAACACTCTAGCTGGTAGAAATTCTACTCATGGGGAATTGTCTGAATTATAGTGGTCATTTGCAAATGGGCTTGCCCGATTAAAAATGCACCTTCCCTACCACAGGACCCAGTACCCACACCTGGGCATATATCTAGAAAAAACCATAATTCCCAAAGATATCTTCACCCCAGTGTTCATCACAACATTATTCACAATAGCCAAGGCATAGAAGCAAACTAAATGTCCATCAAAAGAGGAATGGATAAAGAAGATGTGGTTCACATATACAGTGTAGTATTACTCAGTCATAAAAAGGAACAAAATTGTGCCATTTGTAGAGATGTGGATGGACCTATAGACTGTCATACAGAGAAGTAAATCAGAAAAACAGATATTGTATTTTACTGTATATATGTGGAATATAGAAAAATGGTACTGCTGCTGCTGCTGCTGCTAAGTCGCTTCAGTCGTGTCTGACTCTGTGCGACCCCATAGACGGCAGCCCACCAGGCTCCCCCGTCTCTGGGATTCTCCAGGCAAGAACACTGGAGTGGGTTGCCATTTCCTTCTCCAATGCATGAAAGTGAAAAGTGAAAGTGAAGTCGCTCAGTCGTATCCGACTCTTAGCGACCCCATGGACTGCAGGCTACCAGGCTCCTCTGTCCATAGGATTTTCCAGGCAAGAGTACTGGAGTGGGGTGCCATAGAAAAATGGTACAGACAAACCTAATTGCAAAACAGAAATGGAGACACAGACATGGAAACAAATGGACACTAAGTGGGGAAGGGGAGTGGTGAGATGAATTGGGAGACTGGGATTGACATATATGCATTCTTTATACTATGTACAAAGTAGATAACTAATGAGAACCTACTGTTCAGCACAGGGAGCTCTACTCATGCTATATGGTGACCTAAATGGGAAGAAAATACAAATAAGAAGGGATATATGTATACATATAATTGATTCACTTTGCTGTACAGCTAAAATTAACAAAACACTGTAAAGCAACTATACTCCAAAAAAAAATTTTTTTTAATTGCATCTTCCCTGGCCTCTGTGCTAAAGGGCCACATTCAGTGGTCTGGGCTAGGATTCCAGAACCTGTATTTTTAAAAGAATCTACAGATGGATTCTTCATGCTTGTGCTCATGCTCAGTGATGTCTGACTCTCTGTGACACCACGGACTGTAACCCACCTGGCTCCTCTGTCCATGGAGTTTTCTAGGCAAGAATACTGGAGATGGTTGCCATTTCCTCCTCCAGGGGATCTTTCCTACCCAGGGATCAAAACTGCATCTCTTTGATCTCCTGCATTGGCAGGCAGATCCTTTACCACTGAGCCATCTGGGATGAAGCCAAGATGAAGCCACCTGGGATGAATCCATATGGATTATCATTAGCCAAATTTTGGGGAAAATGACTTAAGATTGTATTTTCCAGAGATATCTAATATAAAGCATATGGTGGTTTGGATGAGCAGAGTTTGCAATAAGGGATAAATATTTCATCAGGGACACTCAGACAAAAGTGGATTTGGGAGCAGCTGGTCTTGGGTTCTGATCCTGATTTTCTGCTTTTGAATTCTGTGGTCACTTACTTTCTGTTTTCTCATGTTTGAAATGGAGACAATTCAACCCATCTCACAGGGGAGCTATGATGATTCACCTTAATGTCATAGAAAGTATACTTTGTATATTATTATTGTTGTTATTTCTCTGAGCCACAGTCAGCTCCTGGTCTTGTTTTTGCTGACTGTATAGAGCTTCTCCATCTTTGGCTGCAAAGAATATAATCAATCTGATTTCGGTGTTGACCATCTAGTGATGTCCATGTACAGAGTCTTCTTTTGTGTTGTTGGAAGAGAGTGTTTGTTATGACCAGTGCATTTTCTTGGTAAAACTCTATCAGTCTTTGCCCTGCTTCATTCCGTATTCCAAGGCCAAATTTGCCTGTTACTCCAGGTGTTTCTTGACTTCCTACTTTTGCATTCCAGTCCCCTATAATGAAAAGGACATCTTTTTTGGGTGTTAGTTCTAAAAGGTCTTGTAGGTCTTCATAGAACCGTTCAACTTCAGCTTCTTCAGCGTCACTGGTTGGGGCATAGACTAGGATTACTGTGATATTGAATGGTTTGCCTTGGAAACGAACAGAGATCATTCTGTCATTTTTGAGATTGCATCCAAGTACTGCATTTTGGACTCTTTTGTTGACCATGATGGCCACTCCATTTCTTCTGAGGGATTCCTGCCCGCAGTAGTAGATACAATGGTCATCTGAGTTAAATTCACCCATTCCAATCCATTTCAGTTCGCTGATTCCTAGAATGTCGACATTCACTCTTGCCATCTCTTGTTTGACCACTTCCAATTTGCCTTGATTCATGGACCTGACATTCCAGGTTCCTATGCAATATTGCTCTTTACAGCATCAGACCTTGCTTCTATCACCAGTCACATCCACAGCTGGGTATTGTTTTTGCTTTGGCTCCATCCCTTCATTCTTTCTGGAGTTATTTCTCCACTGATCTCTAGTAGCATATTGAGCACCTACTGACCTGGGAAGTTTCTCTTTCAGTATCCTATCATTTTGCCTTTTCATACTGTGCATGGGGTTCTCAAGGCAAGAATACTGAAGTGGTTTGCCATTCCCTTCTCCAGTGGACCACATTCTGTCAAATCTCTCCACCATGACCCGCCCGTCTTGGGTTGCCCCACGGGCATGGCTTAACTTATCATCTAGTGCCACAGCAATCAGACACAATTTAGTGACTGAACAGCAGCAAACCACATAAATGAGCTTCCCAGCTGGCTTAGTGGTAAAGATTCTGCCTGCCAATGCAGGAGATGCAAGAGCTGCAGGAGACATGGGCTTGATCCCTGGATCAGGAAGATCCCCTGGAGGAGGAAATGGCAACCCACTCCAGAATTCTTGCCTGGAGAATCCCATGGACAGAGGAGCCTGGTGGGCTGCAGTCCACAGAGGGTGCAAAGAGTTGGACACAACTGAGCACGCATGCACAACATAAATAGGACTGATTTATCAGCCAGTCACCTTGGAGGATAGAAAGTCAGACCCTGGGAAATTTCAATAGTATGGTCAGTTTTGATTAAATGGAAGCAGATTTCCAGAGACAGAGCAACACACTGGAGGGTCTTGGGCAGGTAAAAATTTATCCCTTAGGAAAGCAGCTCTAACAAGATTTGTCTCTTTAAAAAGCCAACAGTAGTCAGCAGAGGAGTTGATGATGAACAATCACAAGTTTATTACCACTATTGAAAGAAACCCTGGAATGAACGAATCGAGCCCACTGATCTTTGGGAGTAATGATTGCTGTTGTTCAGTCTCTAAGTCATGTCCAACTCTTTGTGACCTCATGGGCTGCAGCACATCAGGCTTCCTTGTCCTTCACCATCTCCCAGAGTTTGATCAAACTAATATCCATTGAGTTGGTGATGCCATCCAACCATCTCATCCTCTGTCATCCCCTTGTCCTCCTGCCTGCAATCTTTCCCAGCATCAGGGTCTTATCCAATGAGTCGGCTCTTCAAATCAGGTGGCTAAAGTCTTTGCATAAAAAAGACTGGCTTTTTCATCAACCTATGGTGCCAGAAATTATTCTACCCTTCAGGACAGACCTGGACTTTTGCCTTCATGTGTGAGGTCTCATCATTATAGACCTTGATAAGATACACCATCATGATATCAAGGTTCTTCCCATCTAGCAATTGAGCATGACTAGAATAGATGTCCTGACCACTCCTCTTAATCACATGTAGATGTACACATATATAACAAAGATCTCATATCCTCTCATGGAGTCTCTCTGGAGATAAATCAGTCGGCCCAGGTAAGAGGTTTAATGACCATTTAAAGCTTTATTAAAGCTTCCCTGGTAGCTAAGTCAGTAAAGAATCTGCCTGCAATGCAGGAGATCTCAGTTTGATTCCTGGGTCAGGAAGATCCCCTGAGAAAGGATAGGCTACCCACTCCAGTATTCTTGGGTTTCCCTGGTGGCTCAGCTGGTAAAGAAGCCACCTAAAATGCGGGAGACCTGGGTTTGATTCCTGGATTAGGAAGATGCCCTGGGAAAGAGAAAGGCTACCTACTCTAGTATTCTGGCCTGGAGAATTCCATGGGCTGTATAAGTCCATGGGGTCGCAAAGAGTCGGACACTACTGAACAATTTTCACTTTCACAAAGCTTTATTGACTGACTTCCCTTGTAACTCAGTTGGTAAAGATTCTGCCTGCAATGAAGGTGACCTGGGTTCAATTCCTGCATTAGGAAGACTCCCTGAAGAAGGAAATAAGAAAATTTCTTTTCTAAATTTATTTCATATTTTATTAATTGAAGCTAAATTCATGAGAATTAAATAAGGGAAACTCAGAGTTTCAAAATTTGGGCAGCTTTGTATATCTTAAGATCCATGGAGCTAATGCTTTGGGGGCTGCCATTCATTTGGAAAATAAAATAATTATATTGGGCAACTGGGTAACAAAGGGGCCATACAAGAATGTTCCACAAGTACCCACCTTCCAACACAAAGGTCTTGCCTGTAGTTGTGTGCTAGAATTGTCTGAAAAATTAATAGGAGATGTCCTGACCTTACTGTAAGGTTTTGAGCAGGAGGCTTAGGCTGGGAAGCTTCTAGACCCAACATTTCTAAAAAGCACTTCCCCCCAGCTAGTGATTCAGATGCATGCCAGAATTTGAGAACCGCTGTGCTAGCTGTGCTAGCGGATTTCATGGCTTTGTTTCCCCAGAAGAACTTGACATTATCCGAGCCAGCAGCTGGTCCAGCTCCCTCTAGATCTCCTCCAGCTTCTCTTAATCCCATGCCAGGTGTGTGTCAGTTCATCCTCTGGCCATTCGATACTATGCCCTGGGCAAATACCTTGGTTGGTCCAGTTCCTTGCTTGGGAGGGTGACCTGAACCTTTTTCTTCCTGAAGGATCTGAGCCAATAGCAGACCTGCATGCACTTGGTCTATTGTAGTTTTCCACTGAATTTTACCATAGCTTACAGGAGAGAGAAGGCAATGGCAACCCACTCCAGTATTTTTGCCTAGAAAATCCCATGGATGGAGGAGCCTGGTAGGCTGCAGTCCATGGGGTCGCTAAGAGTCGGACACAACTGAGCGCCTTCACTTTCACTTTTCACTTTCATGCGTTGGAGAAGGAGATGGCAACCCACTCCAGTGTTCTTGCCTGGAGAATCCCAGGGACCGGGGAGCCTGGTGAGCTGCCGTCTATGGGGTCACACAGAGTCGGACACAACTGAAGCAACTTAGCAGCAGCAGCAACAGGAGTTCTAAGAGGACCCCAGGGAACCCCTGCATTCCAGAAATATACTCCCTGACCTCCACTGTGTGACTGCAGCCTAATTATCTCTTGAGAGTCAGGATCAGTCACCCCAAACACTACAGTGACCTCTTCGCCTGTTGATTCACTGGAGGGATGGGGCAATGTGGCCAGGTGGCCATCCCAGCTTCCTCTTCAGTGGCCTCCCCAGTTGTGCCCCTGTGGGACAGCTCCCCGCCCCCCGACCTTGGTGACTGAGACCTCTCCACCAGCAGGGCACGGAGATGTGAAGGCAGGAAGCCAAATGCTGGCTGTGGATCTGCAGGGCTAACAGTGAGAGGAACCACTCATGTCCTTGCCCCGTGGTCCATGGCCAACGGATCCCGGAGGAACAACAGTGTATGTAGGTCACTGATTTATAGCACACATGGCTCAAACCCCGCCAGGTATTGCCACCCATTTGATGGCATACGTAACTGAGTCCTGAAAAGGCCATCAACTATTGTATAAAGGCTTTGCTTTAGGACAATAAGAAACATGATAAGAGAAATGAACTCTGTGATCCTAAGTCCATTGTTCTCATTTGCTATAAAAGAAACTCCTTGGTCAGAAGAAATGCTATGTGAATAAAGGTGAATAAGACACTTTGGGGACTTCCCTGGTGGCCTGGTGATTAAGAATCTGACTTCTAACGAGAAGTCATTCGTTAGGGCAACTAAGATCCCATGTGCCATGGGGCAGGTAAACTCGCACATTGCAACTAGAGAGAAGCTCGCTCTCTGCAAAACATTCCATGTGTTGCAGCTAAGACCTGATGCTGCCAAATAAATAAATATTTTTTTAAAAGACACTCGGTAAGTCCCCAAGGGATGGTTTTAGCACAAGGCTTGTGGGCAGCAAAGCATGCCCGAAGGCAGAATGTGTAGTTCAGAAAGAATACATGACAGCCTACTTTTTATAGTCTCTTGGGAAAAAAATTTAAATGCAAAATGTAGCAAGTAAAGGGGAAAATTCAATTTACTCTCATCCCTTACTTTCCCCTTCTCCTGTCTGTACATAATCCCAATACCCTCACCAGAGCTTTTGACCATCCATCTTTGCTCTTGCATTCTCTCTGCTCTTTCTTGTGCATTTATACATATATATGTGCATATAGAAACAGAGGGGTTTTTTTGGTCTTTAAATCTTAACTGGCTTTTATTGCATATACTGTTTCAGAGCTTTCTATTAAAATCCCTTTTCTTCATTAACTCTTTAAAAAAAAATTATTTATTTTTGTCTCTGCTGGGTCTTCGTTGCTGGGTGGGCTACATTCTAGTTGCCGTGTTCAAGATTCTCATTGCGGTGGCTTCTCTTGTCGCAGAGCACAGACTCTAGGGCTCTCAGACTTCAGTAGTTTCAGCATTCGGGCTCAGTAGTCATGGCTCCTGGGCTGTAGAGCACAGGGTCAATAATTGTAGCATATGGGCTTAGTTGCTTTGCAGCATGTGGGATCTTCCCAGACTAGGGACCAAATCCGGGTCTCCTACACTGGCAGGAGGATTCTTTTACCACTGGGCCACCAGGGAGGCCCTTGCTCGTTTTCTAATTGCATTCCCACCCCGACCGACCCCACCCTTTACTTTCGAGTTTAGAGAGTTTTTAATACATTCTGGGTACAAGTTCATTGTTGGATGTGTGATTTGCAAACAGTTTATCACCATCTGTGGGTTCTTTCCATCTTCTTAACAGAGTCTTCTACAAAGCAAAACTTTTAGACTTTGATGAAGAGCAGTTTATCAATTTTTTTTTACTCTTGTGGATCATGCCTTTGTTATCATATCTAAGAACTCTTCACCTCTCCCTAGGTAACGAAGATTTTCTCCAGTGTGTTCTTCTAGAAGTTTTATAGTTTCAAGCTTAGCATTTACCTTGCTGATCTATTTTGAGCTAGCTTTTGTTGTGTGATTCAGGTGAACATTCTTTTTTACCTGTGAATATCAATATTCTCAACACCATTTGCTATAAAGATTATCCTTCCTTCATTGAACTGCTTTTGTACCTTTGTTAAAATTCAACTGGCAAAACTTTGTGTGTGCCTATTTCTGGACTTTATTTTGTGCTGTGATCTAAGTGTCTTTCCCTCTTGAGGCTGCACTGTCTTAATTACTGAAACAATTTCAGTAAATATATAGGCCTCAAATTAGATAGTGCGAGTTCTCAAACATTATTCTTTTTCAGGATTGTTTCGAATATTCTAGTTTCTTTGTCTTGCCATATAAATTTCAGGATCAGGTTGTCTATATCTACAAAGAATCCTGCTGGGACTTGAATAAATCAATTTAGGGAAAATTTACACTTTTACTATGTTTGGTCTTTCAGTTAATGACAATAGTATTTCTATTTATTTGGATTTTTAAAAACTTTTTTAAAATCAGTTTTTAACTCATTTTGTAGTTTTTAGCACATTTAGATTAGTTTTTAGATTCTGTACATGCTTTGTTAGATTTATACCCAATATTTCCTTTTTATTCTTAAAGCAATTTTAAAGAGCTGTGGTGGTTTAGTCACTAAGTCATGTCCAACTCTTCTGATCCCATGGACTGTAGGCCTGCCAGACTCCTCTGTCCCTGGGATTTTCCAGGCCAGAATACTGAAGTGGGGTGCCATTTTCTTCTCCAATTATAAAGAGTAGTGTGCTTTAATTTTTATTTCCAATTGTTCATTTCTAGCATTGGTTGTTAGCATGATTTTTTTTTTGGTGTTGATTTTGAATCTTGAGAATCTGCTAAGTTCACTTATTAGTTCTAGGCATTTGAGGGATTTTGTTTTGTTTTTGATTGATTCCCTTTTATTATTATTATTATTAATATTTTGGTTGCATGGGTGCTTCATCGCAGTGAACTGGCTTTCTCTAGTTGCGGCACACAGGCTCGCTTGTTGTGACATGCAGGATTAGTTGCTACGTGGCATGTGGGATATTAGTTCCTGACCAGGGATCGAACCGGTGTTCCCTGGACTGGAAGATAGATTCTCCACCATTGGACCACCAGGGAAGTTCTCTCGTTGATTTCTTGGGATTTTCTAGACGATAATGTAAATCGAGATAGTTTATTTTTCCCTTTCCAACTTCTATTTCCTCTGCTCTCCTTTTCATTCATTGGAACTTACCCTGACTTACTTATTCATTCTCTTGTTAATGGAAACCCAGTTCTTACTTTATCCCAAGCACCTTTTCTGATACCTGTACATGTCCACATTCTTTATTCAGGTCCCTGGGAGCCAGTCTTTCTTGGAATTCTGATTTTTTTTTTTTAATTTAAAAAAGGTGGTTCATTGCACTTATTGAATATTTCATAACACTCCCAGCAATATCTGGGGCAGCATCATGTAATCAGATATATTAATTTTTTTTCAAAGAAATGAATGCATATTCATACAAAATGAGATAAAGTCTAAAAATTGCTCCACCTCAGTTCTCATTGGGTTTTGCTGCAAATGTTTGTGCCAAACTTAGGGACAAAAACCTCTCTGTCTTAAGAGTTTTGGGATTTTGGAATTGAAGATATGAAATTCTGTGTCTTTATTATTTGACTTGGAGTTTGGTGTGGCTTTGAATTTGTTCTTCCTCACCTTAGTTTTGCCTAAGTGTTTTTGGAGTTTCTTTTCTCATTCATCTGGTTCCCCTCTTTATTCAGTCTTCTGGGAATTCTTCATGATTTCTTCTCTGCTAGTGGTATCTCTCCAATTTTCTATGATAATTTCATTCTTTATCTAAGCCACTTTTCTTTCATTTTAAGAGTTGGAGAATTGCATGAGACAGGGTGCTAAGGGCCAGTGCACTAGGACGACCCTGAGGGATGGGATGGGGAGGGAGGTGAGAGGGGGGTTCAGGATGGGGGACACATGTACACCCATGGCTGATTCATGTCAATGTATGGCAAAAATTACTACAATATTGTAATGTAATTAGCCTCCAATTTAAATAAATAAATAATTAAAAAAAAAAAAGAGTTGGAGAGTTGACGATGTGTGTTCTCATCTGCCATCTTGATGTGACAGCCCGGATCCATTATTTCTGCTTCACATATTCACAAGATACACAGACATGTGCATGCACACACATACAAAATGTTTTTTAACAATGACCATGTGCTACTTTTGTAATCAATAAGTGATCATGGCCTTGAGGTGTCTAATTGGGATTCCTTCCCCTAAACCCAGTAAGATGAGGATTGGTTGCTTTATATATGTATGTATTCATCTATTTTTGGCTGCACTGGGTCTTCATTGGTGTGCAGGCTTTTCTCTAGTTGTGGGGAGTGGGGGCTACTCTCTAGGTTGCGTTGCTCAGGCCTCTCACTGTGGTGGCTTCTCTCCTTGCAGTGCAAGGGCTCCAGGGTGCAAGTGGGCTTCATTTGTTGCAGCACGTGGGCTCAGTAGTTGCGGCTCAAGGTCTCTAGAGCACAGGGCCAAAAGTTGTGGGGCACTGGTTTAGTTACTCTGAAGCAAGTGGAATATTCCCAGATCAGGGATCAAACTCATGTCTCCCGCACTGGCAGGTAGATTCTTCACCACTGAGCCACCAGGGAAGCCCGGTTGCTTTACTCTGAAGAGAACCAAGGAACAACAGAGAACAGGGAGTCATTCAAAGTGGGCATCTTTCCAGAGCTTCATCCTTCATAAGACTCAGAGGTCAGAACAAAGAACAGAGGGAAATGTCCGACACACTAGCAATGATTGGTCAGGTCACAGATGATATTCACTGTCTCTTCCGTATTTTTCAAATTTTCTGCAGTGAAAATATAGAGTGTGTTTTGTTTTGTTTTGATTTTGACTGCACTGTGTGGCTTGTGGGATCTTCCTTTCCCACCCAAGGACTGAACACCAGGGCTGTCAGTGAGAGTGCTGAGTCCTAACTATTGGACCATTAGGGAATTCCTGGGACTTTTTTTTTTCCTGTCAGACTTTATTTTTCTGGGCTCCAAAATCACTACAGATGGTGACTGCAGCCATGAAATTAAAAGACGCTCACTCCTTGGAAGGAAAGTTATGACCAACCTAGATAGCATGTTCAAAAGCAGAGACATTACTTTGCCAACAAAGGTTCGTCTAGTCAAGGCTATGGTTTTTCCTGTGGTCATGTGTGGATGTGAGAGTTGGACTGTGAAGAAGGCTGAGTGCCGAAGAATTGATGCTTTTAAACTGTGGTGTTGGAGAAGACTCTTGAGAGTCCCTTGGACTGCAAGGAGATCCAACCAGTCCATTCTGAAGGAGATCAGCCCTGGGATTTCTTTGGAAGGAATGATGCTAAAGCTGAAACTCCAGTCCTTTGGCCACCTCATGCGAAGAGTTGACTCACTGGAGAAGACTCTGATGCTGAGAGGGATTGGGGGCAGGAGGAGAAGGGGACGACAGAGGATGAGATGGCTGGATGGCATCACTGACTCGATGGACGTGAGTCTGAGTGTACTCCAGGAGTTGGTGATGGACAGGGAGGCCTGGCGTGCTGTGATTCATGGGGTTGCAAAGAGTTGGACACGACTGAGTGACTGATCTGATCTGATCTGAAAAAACTTTTTTATGGCTTGGTAACAAATAGCTCAGTTGTTACATTTGCTTCTACATTCAGTCTGTTGTGCTATATTGTATTGCTCAGTTACATAAAGAAAAATCCAGTCTCACGTGGTTGTGTAGTTGGAAAGGTAGGTATTTACAGACACCCCAAAAGACGTTGGTAATTGCCATGATTCTTGGCTCACAAGTAGACAGCTTTTCTGGAGTAAAATTAATGTAATATCCACTTTTAAAAATAGAAGTGTACAATTCAATGGCTTTTAGTATGTATATAGAATTGTGCAACCAATATCACAATCAATTTTAGAATTTTTCATCACCTCAGAGAAAATCTCGGCATCCTTCCACTATTCACACTCTCCTTCCCTACTCCCCAGCCCCAGTTCCCATCCTTCTCAGATCCAAGCAATCATGAATCAGCTTTCTACCTATATTTGCACATTCTAGACATTTCATATAAATGGCATCTTATAACAAGTGGCTTTTTGTGTGTGACTATTTTTGATCATAAAGTTTTCAAGATTCGTTCAGGTTATAGTTTATAATTCATTCCTTTTTATGACCAAATAATATTCCATCATATGAATATACTATTTTTGTTTATTCATTTGTCAACTGAGAGACACTTGGGTTATTTTCACTTTCTGGGTATATGAATAATGCTTATACAAACATTCATCTCCACATTTTTGTTAGGACAAATGTTTTCCATTTCTTGGGGGGAATTCCTAGTGGTGGAATTGCTAAGTCAAAAGGTAACTCTTGACCTGGTGGTCAAGTGGTTAAGAATCTGCTTTGCAATGCAAGGGACGTGGATTCCATCTCTGGTTGGGGAACTAGGATCCCACATAGATGGAGCAACTACAGTGTACCACAGCTAGAAAGCCTGCATGCCTCAACTAGAGAGTCCGTGAGCCACATCAAAGATCCCATGTGCTGCAGCTAAGACCCAAAGCAGCCAAATAAATAAATAAATAAAACAAAAAATGAACCACCAGATTCTTTTCCAAAGTGGTTTTTTTGCCACTTGAATGGCCGCAGCATCCACAAAAACTGTGTAAAAGACCATGTAGACTTCTATAATAAAATAACATTTGTATTTTCTTTCTCCAAAGCTCCAATACTT
Organism: Bos grunniens; assembly: GCF_055505025.1. NCBI lineage: Eukaryota > Metazoa > Chordata > Mammalia > Artiodactyla > Bovidae > Bos > Bos grunniens. The sequence goes on along the minus strand of NC_141175.1, from coordinate 60,089,818 downwards.
TGGCTACCTGATGCGAAGAGCCGACTCATTGGAAAAAGACCCTGATGCTTGAAGATTGAAGGCAAAAGGAGATGAGGACGGCAGAGGATGAGACGGTTGGACAGCATCACCGACTCAATGGACATGAGTTTGAGCAAGCTCCAGGAGATAGTGGAGGACAAGAAAGCCTGGGATGCTGCAGTCCTTGGGGTCACAAAGATTCGGACACAATTTAGCAACTGAAAAACAACAATAATTCTCTTCCTCAAAAGAAAGAAATAATATTGAAAAGTAGTTGTGAGTTCTAATTTTATGTCTCCTGCAAGGAGCAAGTCATTTGTTTTCATCTATAAAATGGGAACAACCAACAGTATCATCTGAAATTCTCTGACAGAAGAAACTGGTTTGTGCTTGCTAAATACCATGAACAGAATTCTTTCACGGAAACTCTTTGAACCTGAAACTGAGTAGTACTCAGTGACCAGGGGTCTGCAGTCTTAGGAAAGCCTTAATCAGCCTTGGTCAGGGAGGCAGAACCGATATAGGAGTATGTGGGGTCTGCCCCCAACCCTCAATTAAAGGGCAGTTTATGCAACATGCCTCCTTTTTGAATCAGAGCCAGGGTCATTGTTGGGCTGAGGTAACATTAATTATTTTTCCGCTTGTCGGATTCCATGAAAAAGATGTGAAAATGGCCTGTTTGTGAAAGAGTGCAGGCAGAGGCTGTGAGCTGATTATGTCAAACCTAGTCAAAGCTTCCTTGGTGTGGGAGATTGTAATCAACAAAGCATGGCGGCATCTGGGCCCATTACAGGAGGAACCCCATCCTGCCTGGCTCCCCAGCAGAGACAAGAAGCCAGCTTTAACCCTTGCTGGACTGCATTGCCTTGCTTGAAGCAGAGAAATTTTACTCTCACCAAGTATCTATTCGGAGAAGGCAATGGCACCCCACTCCAGTACTCTTGCCTGGAAAATCCCATTGACGGAGGAGCCTGGTGGGCTACAGTCCATGGGGTCGCGAACAGTCGGACACAACTGAGCGACTTCACTTTCACTTTTCACTTTCATGCATTGGAGAAGGAAATGGCAACCCACTCCAGTGTTCTTGCCTGGAGAATCCCAGGGATGGCGGAGCCTGGTGGGCTGCCGTCTATGGGGTTGCACAGAGTTGGACACGACTGACGTGACTTAGCAGCAGCAGCAGCAAGTATCTATTACACATTTAAAGCACAGAGCAATAAAGGAGGTAATTGTTCTTGTTTTATGGGAGAGAAGAGTTTGAATTTCTTCCTTGCTAGAGCACCATTAATTCCTTTTTTTTTTTTAATTTACTTATTTTTGGCTGTGCTCGGTCTTCGTTGCTGCCCACAAGCTTTGTCTAGTTGCAGCAAGTGGGGGCTACTCTCTAGTTGCGGTGCGTGGGCTTCTCATTGTGGTGGCTTCTCTTGTTGTGAAGCACTGGCCCTAGGCATGTGGGCTTCAGTAGTTGTGACGCACGGGTTTAGTTGCTCCATGGCACGTGGGATCTTCCCAGACCAGGGGCCAAATCTGTGTCCCCTGCATCGGCATTGGCAGGTGGATTCCTAGCCACTGGACCACCAGGGAAATCCAGCATCAGTTGTGACTTCGGCAGCCATACAGATGAGTTAAGGCACCAAGCTGCAAAGCTTGCAAGATACAGAAATAAACTAAAAAAAAAAAAAAAAGTCTGAAAAAGACCTCAGAGATCATTAGCAGGGTGCTTTATACTTTCTACATAGGTGGGGCTTAGGTACTATGTTCTGATAGAAAGAGATGTCCCTGGATGGCAATGGATAAACATTCACTTTATGCAAGATTGAGACGTCTTCAACTGTCTCATCAGAGGACTAGGTGAGGCAGCTGATGATGCTATGGACAAAGGAAAGTTCATCCCCTCTTGGCAAACATTCAATCCAATAATCATTAAATGTGTTGGACCCAATTTTCTTTCTTTTTTAAAAATCCCTAACATTTGTTATGTTCCCTTTCCTTTCCTGAAATAAAAAGTATTGATAATAAAGCCTACTTCCAGGGGGACTTCCCTGGTGCTAAGACTCCATGCTCGCTATGCACGCGGCTCAGGTTCCATCACTGGTCAGGGACCTAGATCCCACATGCCATAGCTAGGAAACTAAGAGTTTGAATACCGCAACAAAGATCCTTCGTGCCACAACTAAGACTTGGTGCAGTCAAATAAATAAATAAATAATATTTTAAAAAGAAAGCCTACTTCCAGACATGACTAGATAAAAATCACATGCCATGAATATAAACTGTTACTGATCTGCAGTGATAAAAACAGCTTATACCAGAAATGAAAGTCAACTATATTGAAGCATACTGTGTAGCTCAATGGACATTTTTTCCATAGCAAGACTTTCCTGATGAAGCAAACAAGATGCTGGTCTCCATTCTGATGCAAGTTTCTTATCTAGCAGCACACCAGGCATTTTCAAATAGCATTGCTCTAGATGATATCATGAAGCAATCAGATGCTTGCATTCATATTTCAAGTCAACATGAACATGACAGCCACAAGCAAAGACTGATACAGGCATATAACATTGACAGTGTCAGTAAAGCCTGAGTACTATTATCACTAATGATGTGATTTCCCCAAATTATAATGAGTGTTAGTCATTTATTTGTGTCCGACTCTTTGCAACCCCATGGACTGTAGCCCACCAGGCTTCTTAGTCCATGGGACTCTCCAGGCAAGAATACTGGAGTGGGTTGCCATTCCCTTCTCCAGGGGATCTTCCCGACCCAGGGATTGAACTCAGGTCTCCTGCATTGCAGGCAGATTCTTTACTGTCTGAGCCATTAGGAAAGCCCCTAAATTATGGTAAAGTTCTAAGTAAAATTTTGAATACATAAGCTCTTCTCTTGGTTCCTAATGCAGTTGCACTTCTGGAAATTTCAGTGCACATTAAACCATTTATGTGCAATTCAACATTCGGTTCTAGGCTCTGATCAACCTCATCTGAGGTTTTTCTCCTCCTGCATGAATGTCCAGAGGAAAATCAGAAAATTCTGGGACAGGCAGTGCAGTTATTCAAGGTGAGGAACTCCCCACACCTGAAAAATCTCTAGCATCTATACTGCTTATATCCTCCATATAGTCATGACACCCAATCACTAACGAATAAAAATGCTCTCATACGTTTCCATAATCCAAAACCCTAGACCATCACAGATGGCCCTAGGAGAGAAGTGGCTCCCCTAAGATGACACATGAGTCCAAGCGGACACCGAGATGGGAACTTAGATACTTGGTTCTTTATTCAGCCCAAATGTCACCAGTCCAAAGTTGCTTAGGGTTGCTGCCCACACACAACCCTGCTCATTTCTTGCTGGATGCCAGTCCTGATGCAACCAGTCCTGCTGACCATTAACTCACTATTGCCTATAAGCAATTAATGATCTAAAATGTTAGCTTAGATCCTTCTCAGTCTTTCTGCAAGATTTTGATAATGTAACCCTCACACAACTCCAAGTTAGAATGTCTGTGACTCAGGGATTTCCCTGGTGGTCCAGTGGCTAAGATTCTGTGCTCCCAAATCAGGGGGCCAGAGTTCAGTTCATGGTCAGGGAAGTAGATCCCACATGTTGCAACTAAGAATTCACGTACTGCACCTAAAAGACCCTGCATGCCCCAACTAAGACCTGGTGCAGCCAAGTAAAATGTTTCTTTTTAATTGAAAATGAAAATAACATCTACGACTTGCTCACATTCAGAGAGCAATTTTCTAACGTTAGTGTTGAAATATCTACGAAAAAATGTTTCATGGGCAGGTATGTTTTGAAAGTCCTGGACTAGCTAGCCGGAGCAGACACATTATTCTTCAGACTCTTTAATACATGAATGTGAGTGTGGATTTCCACTTCTGGAATGTGACTTGAGTCATTTTTTCAAAGTTATTCAGTCATGAAGTGCCTCCATTCCCTGGTTTGTTGTTTTGTGTTTAAGAAGCTATTTGCTAATGAGATGTGGATAATTTTTTTGTATATATATATATATATATTTTTTTTTTATTTTTACAGTGTTGTGTTGGTTTCTGCCATACAACAAGGATCAGCCATAATTAAACACATATACCCTCCCTCCAGAGCCTCCTCATCCCATCTGTGATGACCTGGAGATGTAGAGCATTCACATCTCTACCCTCATTTTTGTAGATAAGAGAGAGGGGACAATAGATACTGACTGAAGTGAGAAGTTAAAAGAGGTTATGGGAAGTTTGTGCACTGTTTCAAATAGAAAATAAAGGAAAGACATTTGATCCTTTTTACTTTAATTCTCTAAGTTCATGTTGTGTTTTCTTATTGTTTGTTTGATTCTCTCCATTGGTTGGGCACAAAGCCTGGTCCATCATTGCTACTTAAATCATATTTGTTAAATGAATTACTTAGTACATTAAATAATCAATAGCAATCTACTTAAAAGGTGGTGGGACAGTTTCAGGTTATTTTGAAAAGTGAGATGTTTCTTTATATTTCTTAAGAGAACTCCTACAGCAAGAGCATCAGCAAAACTTTTTAACGCCCACATATAATACCAAAATTAATCAGAATAGGCAGGAACAGTTGTACAGGTTATGCACTGCACAAATTATTGGGGCACCATTCACTGTTTCCAAGAAGAGTGTTTACAGTTGGGTTGGGTTGAGAAGACAAACATACAGAAATAATTCTAGACCAATCAAAGATAGTTTGTAGTTGTTGTCTATGCCAGGGAGTGCTGTGGTTCAAGCTCTGGTATATTGTGTATACTGTTTGTATGATCCTTGGCTGACCTCATGGGGTGCAAACAAGTCCTTGGATGACAGAGAGTAAATATGGATGTTTCATAAAATGTTTATGTAATAAAACCTTATTCCAAACTCGCTCACTTTCTGCATATTACCAATTCTTGGTCAAATGCTCTACTTCCATGCCTTCGCCCAGGCTGTTCCCTCTATTTGAATCTACTTAAATCACCCTTCCTCTGGAGTTCCTGAAGCACTGCAATTTATCCTTCAGGGCCCAGTTCCAACATCACTTCTTCTTTGTGGTGTCCTTAGACTTCACTTTGGCATTCACCTGCCATGGCAGAATTCACTGTTCCCTTGTATTTGTACCAGTAGCACTTTGTAACAGAGACTGCTACTGCTTATATGAAAAGCAAGAGAGGGAAATGGTTATGTGCTTTACTATTATTTTTAAAATTTTAAAAACATTTATTTATCTGCACTGAGTCTTAGTTGCAGCATGTGAACTCTTAGTTGTGGCATGTAGGACCTAGTTCCCTGACCAGGGATGGAACCTGAGCCCCTGCATTGGGAGCATGGAGTCTTAGTCACTGGATCACCAGAGAAGTTTCAATGGTTATGTACTTCAAGTCAGATAGGGGAGCTTTCAAAATCTAGGGGCTCTCCCATTAACAGCTATAACATTGGGGAAGTTACTAACCTTTTCTAAGCTTCAGTTTTCCCTCCTTTAAAATGGGACTAGTAATAGTTACAGTAAAGGTAACAGTAATAGTGAGATGATGCTGACATTTAAGGGAGATGATATATAGGTAGGATATATTTCTGCTTTGCATTGTTCCAAAAGAGAACTGGTTATCATGCTTCAGGGAGAATATTCTTTTTTTTTTTGGCCACACCATAAAGTTTGCAGGATCGCAGTTCCCCAGTCAGGTACTGAACCCCAGGTCCCAGCAGTGAAATTCTGCAAAGCTCCAAGTCCTAATCACTGAACTGCCAGGGGGTTCTCAGAATATTCTTGAGAATATATCTCCATGTTTATTTTCAATTCTAGGAAAACTGTCAAATATTTACCAGTAGTACTTACTTGCTTAAAATGATTTATTAATGACTAAATTATAAATGCATCTTTTATTTCTTTCGTCCCTAAGCCGTTTCTTCTTCTTTGTTCATAGTGAGCTACCTCTGCCCAGTTCATTTGTTGAGACAGTGTGCTAATTTATTTGGGAACAGAAAGGCAGTGGGAAGCATTAGTATCATGTTTCTGTCATCAATGGTTGGACAACTCTGGAACCTACTAATTCTCTTTTGTTTGTTTGTCTGTTTTTGTGGCCACCTGGCATGTGGGGTCTTGGTTCCCCAACCAAGGATTGAACCCTCACCCCCTGCACTGGAAGCACAAAGTCTTAACCACTGGACTTCCAGAGAAGTTCCTGGAACCTAGTAAATCTTACCTCCATATGGTCTGATAGGAGAGAGACACTAATAGTCAGGATTTACTGTGGGTTGGGCTGTCTTGACTGGAAAAGTGGTCCTGGTATTTACAGAGTTGGCATTCCCAGGGCTGCCCCAGAGCAGCAATCCCATGCTTGACAAAGGCTGAGTAATTCACTATCCAAAATATCACAGCAACCATCAAGCCTTTCTCCAGCCTGATCAAGGGGCTGTTTACAAAGTCGAACCTGAATCAACACACTACCCATTCCCTGAGTGAGATTCAGTGCTGGGCCACCTTGAATTTATTGATCAGTTCTCCAAATAGATCTTAAGAAGTTCTGTCCACAAGTGAAATCCATGCTTAAACTGTACAAAAAACAGGGATTTTCAGCTTCTAGACGTTTCAGTAATAAGCATGTTCCCTCAAACTGTGCACACTTCCGTGCTGTGGGCTACTCTCCCTCGAGCATATTCTGTCTTATTGTCCTCTCGTCTAACATGAGTATGAGGAAAACACTATCAAGCTTGTTATATCCTCTTCATCTGCTTCACTAACCCAATCCCATCCTTCCCTTTAAAATTTTTCCCTTGGGCTTCTTCCAGTTCAAGATGGCGGAGTCAAAGGATGTGCCCTCATCTTCTGTCAGACCACCAAAATTGCAACTAGCTGTTGAACAACCATCAACAAGAGGGCACTGGGAACCCATCAAACAAGACACCTCATATCCAAAGACAAAGAGGAAGCAGGTAGATGGCGTGAAATCACGATAAAATCAAATCCCATACCTGTCAGGTGGGTGACCCACAAACTGGAGAACAGTAATACCAAAGAAGTTCTCCTACTGTTGTGAAGGTTCTGAACCCCATGTCAGGCTTCCCAGTCTGGAGATCTGACAAAGGGACTGGGAATCCCAGGGAATCTAACCTTGAAGGCTAGTGGGATCTGATTATAGGATTTCCACAGGACTAGGGGAAACAGAGACTCCAGTCTTGGAGGGCACAAATAAAGTTAATCAATTGGACTTCATGGCAGTCCAGTGGTTAAGACTGTATACTTGCAATGCAAGAGTTGATCCCTGGTCAGAGAACTAAGATCCCACATGCTGCATAGCACAGCCAAGAAAATGTGAAAAATAAAATAAAATCGTTCACTGGTACTATATATGAACTTGAAACCAAAACTCTTTGCATCTCTGTGTGTTCTCTTCTGATCTTTTTCGATGATTGAACATAGTGTTTCGAACATAGTTCTTGTTTAGTCATTTGAAATTCATCATGTACCCATTCTGTTTCATTTTATTTTTCTTTATCTCCCACGTGTTCACTGCATTTATATGGACCATACCTACATAAGTGTTATTTGAAGAATTTATCATTTGCCATCTTGCTAATAAACAAGAATTTTCTTGGTTGATTTTTGTTGTTATTTAGAGTTGTTTACATTTTTCTGTCTTATAAAGGGCACTAGTAGGACTATCTTTATGCCTTTCATTTTCATTATTTCCTTGAAAATATATTTTACAAGTAGAATTATCTGACCACAGTTCTTGTAATATTTGCACATCACTTAGCCAAACAATTTGTATCTACCAAGTCACATATAAGTGTACCTTTTTTTCATGATCACAGAGTGTTACTCTTTTCATTTCTGTGCTCAACTTGATAGAGATATAATCATCTCCTAAACCTATTTTGGGTTGCCTTTTTTTCTCTATTAGGAAGCTAATGAATTTTTCAGATTATATACTATCTGCATTTCCTTAAATATAAACTATATTTGGCCACAGAATGAGTTACCCTTTTCTGTTGAACACTTAATAGCAATTAGACATAATCACAGTGGAAATGATGTTAATGACAATACCAGGCATAATACAGAGCTAATCATTTAATAAACCATTAGGGAATATAAAGAGCTATTTTAAACTCCCCAAATAGAAGATTTCTACAAAACCACTAAGTGGAAGATATGGTCATCTTCACAACAGGAAGGGATCAGTGGGGCAGACAGGATTTCAAGACTTTCGAAGCTTAACAGTGTCAGCCTGCATGCCAGCAGAAATACTGAATACAACCACTGTCTTTCTTGTCTTAGATTGCACCATTCAGATGCCTACAATGGCTAGGTAAGGAACATAAATGTTTTTTGGGCCAGATAATATAATGTAATGGGAGGTGAGGACAGGAGAATTGGCAAGTCATGCCTACCTGTGACATTGAACCCTTATTAAGGAAAACATCCTCCCCCTACACACCCCCACGCCCCACCAAAAAAAGGCAAAACAAAACAAAAAAACCATGTCTGTGGTCCAATTTGGCCATTTTCTGCCAGACTGTGATCTCTGGTTAAGGCTTCTTTTGGAGATTGTACTCAAATGTCAAGAGAGGTCTTGGGCAAACAAGTGAGATATGAATAACAGTTCAGTTGCCTTTGAATACTCCTAAGAAAAAGGGGCTTCCTTGGTGGTCCAGTGGTTAAGAATCCACCCGCCAGTGCAGGGAGCATGGATCCGATCCCTGCTCCAAGACAATCCCACATGCTGCGGAGCAACTAAACCCGTGCACCCCACCTACTGATCCCATGTGCTGTAACTACTGAAGACACCCTGCTCCAGAAGAGAAATCACCGCAGTGAGAAGCCTGTGCACTGCAGCGAAGAATAGCCACCCTTGCCACAGCTAGAGAAAGCCTAAATGCAGCAATGAAAACCCAGCACAACTAAAAATTTAAAAATACTACTAATGAAAACAGTAGCACAAGCCCAGTGAATTGTAACTATCTTCCTGCCTCAAAGACAAGAGAGCACATTGGAGATTGTGGCCAGTTGGAGAATGTATACCTCCGTTTTTTTGGTTTGTTTTTAACTTCTTATTATGGACATTAAGAAATACAAAACAGAATAGAAGAGTATAGTGAAGCCCATGAGCTCATCACCCAGCACGTCATCCCTCACCAATTATAGGGGTCCCTGTTCATTTCTGCCCCTGGTGAGTGGGAGCAGGCACTGTTCCAGACCACTTAGGAGTGATAGGCCAGGACATGGAGCCATCAGTGCCAGATTTTTAAAAGAAGCCAGGCATTTTGATTTTTACTTAAGGCCTCCTGATTTTTCTATGTTGGCAATTTATTTAAATTTTTAACACAACGTAGAGGTCAAAATGTGCTCCCAAACTTAGTGAATGAACTTATGGTTGCCAGGTGGAAAGGATGGGTGTAAGGGATAGTTAGGGAGTTTAGAATCAACATGTACACAATGGACAACCAATAAGGTCCTACTGTATAGCACAGGGAATTCAACTCAGTGTTATGTGGCAGCCTAAATGGGAAGAAAGTTTGGGGAGAATGGATACGTGTATATGTATGGCTGAGTCCCTTTGCTGTTTATCTGAAACTGTCACAACTTTGTTAATCAACAGAAATGGCAACCCACTCCAGTATTCTTGCCTGGAGAATCCCAGGGACAGGGGAGCCTAGTGGGCTGCCGTCTATGGGGTCGCACAGAGTCGGACACGACTGAAGCGATTCAGCAGCAGCAGCAGCATACTCCAATATAAAATAAAAAGTTAAAAAAAAAGTTTATGCTGTCAGTTGCTGACTTTTGGTAATGACATATGCTTGGAGAAATGCTGGTGATGAGAGAGGAAATGCAGTCAAACACTGAGCTGATCCTGAGCCCCTTAGAGATACCTGTGTGCAAAAGCATTGCCCCATGGATGGGCCACAGCTGGGCTAGACATGGCTCTGTGATGACCCTCCTAGTGGGGGAGGTTTTCGTCCTCCCTTAGACACCGAGCTCCTTGAGGGATAGTATATCTCCTAGGACCCAGCAGATAATTCTAACCAGTAGAGTTCTGAGGAATGAATGAACAAATCAAAACACAGGAGCCTTTCTGCTATGCTTGAGTCTCAGAGTCACTTCCAACACCATCAAATGGAGGCATCTCCAGTTCCATTGCAACAACTATTGTTTTCCTTGTTGCTTAGAAAAGCATTTTGTTGTAAAATGCTCTATTCTTACTAATTAAAATTTGAATAATGAATGCAATATATTTTCCAGACCGATTGATATCTTTCTTGTTTAGGTTATGAGTTGATTAATTCATCAAGAATCATGTGATTTATGGCTACTTTAGAAGATAAAAACACATGGTATTGGTAGTTATGTCGTGTTGAACACGAATGTTTGAATACTGAAGATTGTCAGCTATTTGAGAGTGGGGACTATACCTTAGCCTTTTAAAAATTGATATATTATTCACACACCATAAAATTCACTCTTCTAAAGTTGGACAACTCAGTGGCTTTTAGTATATTTGCAAAGTTATGCAACCATCACCACTATCTAATTCCATAATATTTTTATTACCCCCAAGACAAAGCCCTGTACCCATTGGTAGCTACTCACCATTCCCTCCTTCCTCCAGCCCCTGGCAACCACTAACCTGCTTTCTATTTGTATAGATTTGCACTTCATGTAAACAGAATCATACAATATGTGGTCTTTTGTGTCCAACTTCTTTCTCTTGGCACATTTTAAGGTTCATCCATGTTGTAGCATATATCAGTAACAAATTCTTTCTAGGGTTACCTATTGTTCCATTGTTTGGATATCTTTCATTTTGATTATCCCTTCATCAGTTGGTAGACATTTGAGTTATTCTTACTTTTTGGCTGTGATAAATAATGTGGCTATGAATATTCATGTGAGTTTTTGTGTGAACATACATTTTTAGTTCTCTTGGGTATTTATCTAGGAGTCGAATTGCTGATCCCTGATAGCTCAGTTGGTAAAGAATCCACCTGCAATGCAAGAGACCCCAGTTCAATTCCTGGATTGGGAAGATCTACTGGAGAAGGGATAGGCTACCCACTCCAGTGTTCTTGGGCTTCTTTTGTGGCTCAGCTGGTAAAGAATCCACCTGAAATGTGGGAGACCTAGATTTGATCCCTGGGTCGGGAAGATCCCTTGGAGAAGGGAAAGGCTATCCACTCCAGTATTCTGACCTAGAGAATTCTATAGACTGTATAGTCCATGGGGTCCCAAAGAGTCAGCTATGACTGACTTTCTGTCACTTTCACGTTTAAGTTTTTGAGAAACTGTCAGGCTTTTTCAAATATATAAATTATTTTATATCCCCACTAACAATGTATGAGGGTTCAAACTTTTCCACATTCTTGTTAATATTTGTTATTGTCCATCTGTTTGATGATAGTCATCCTCAGTTCAGTTCAGTCATTCAGTCGTATCCGACTCTGTGACCCCATGGACTGCAGCATGCCAGGCTTCCCTGTCCATCACCAACTCCTGGAGTTTACTCAAACTCATGTCCATCGAGTTAGTGATGCCATCCAACCATCTCATCCTCTGTCGTCCCCTTCTCTTACTGCCTTCAATCTTTCCCAGCATCAGGGTCTTTTCAAATCAATCAGTTCTTTGCATTAGGTGGCCAAAGCATTGCAGTTTCACTTCAGCATCAGTCCTTCCAATGAATATTCAGGACTGATTTCTTTGCTGACCAAGGGACTCTCAAGAGTCTTCTCTAATTCCACAGTTCAAAAGCAGCAACTTCGGTGCTCAGCTTTCTTTACAGTCCAGTTCTTATATCCATACATGACTCCTGGAAAAACCATAGATTTGACTAGACAGACCTTTGTTGGCAAAGTAATGTCTCTGTTTTTTAATATGCTGTTTAGGTTGGTCATAGCCTTTCTTCCATGGAGCAAGTGTCTTTTAATTTCATGGCTGTGGTTATCATCTGCAGTGATTTTGAAGCCCAAGAATATAAAGTCTGTCACTGTTTCCATTGTTTCCCCATTTATTTGCCATGAAGTGATGGGACTGGATGCCATGATCTTAGCTTTTTGGATGTTGAGTTTTAATCCAGCTTTTTCACTCTCCTCTTTCACTTTCATTAAGAGGCTCTTTAGTTCCTCTTTGCTTTCTGCCATAAGGGTGGTATCATCTGCATATCCTAGCAGATGTGAAATAATACCTCATTGTGGTTTTGATTTGCATTTCCTTAATGATTAATGATGTTGAGCATCTTTTCATGTGCCATTTATATATTTTCTTTAGAGAGAAGAGTTATTGGGTTATTTGTCTTTACTTATATGTGAACCGTGAACTTCCAGATGTTCAAGCTGGTTTTAGAAAAGGCAGAGGAACCAGAGATCAAATTGCCAGCATCCGCTGGATCATCAAAAAAGCAAGAGAGTTCCAGAAAAACATCTATTTCTGCTTTATTGACTATGCCAAAGCCTTTGACTGTGGGGATCACAATGAACTGTGGAAAATTCTGAAAGAGATGGGAATACCAGACCACCTGACCTGCCTCTTGAGAAACCTATATGCAGGTCAGGAAGCAACAGTTAGAACTGGACATGGAACAACAGACTGGTTCCAAATAGGAAAAGGAGTATGTCAAGGCTGTATATTGTCACCCTGCTTATTTAACTTATATGCAGAGTACATCATGAGAAACGCTGGACTGGAAGAAGCACAAGCTGGAATCAAGATTGCTGGGAGAAAGATCAATAACCTCAGATATGCAGATGACATCACCCTTATGGCAGAAAGTGAAGAGGAACTAAAAATCCTCTTGATGAAAGTGAAAGAGGAGAGTGAAAAAGTTGGCTTAAAGCTTAAACATTCAGAAAACGAAGATCATGGCATCTGGTCCCATCACTTCATGAGAAATAGATGGGGAAACAGTGGGAACAGTGTCAGACTTTATTTTGAGGGGCTCCAAAGTCACTGCAGATGGTGACGGCAGCCATGAAATTAAAAGACGCTTACTCCTTGGAAGAAAAGTTATGACCAACCTAGATAGCATATTGAAAAGCAGAGATAATACTTTGCCAACAAAGGTCCGTCTAGTCAAGGCTATGGTTTTTCCAGTGGTCATGTATGGATGTGAGAGTTGGACTGTGAAGAAAGCTGAGTGCTGAAGAATTGATGCTTTTGAACTGTGGTGTTGGAGAAGACTCTTGAGAGTCCCTTGGACTGCAAGAAGGTCCAACCAGTCCATCTTAAAGGAGATCAGTCCTGGGTGTTCATTGGAAGGACTGATGCTAAAGCTGAAACTCCAATACTTTGGCCACTTCATGCAAAGAGTTGACTCATTGGAAAAGACCCTGATGCTGGGAGGGATTGGGGGCAGGAAGAGAAGGGGACGACAGAGGATGAAGTGGCTGGATGGCATCACTTACTTGATGGACATGGGTTTGGGTGGACTCCGGGAGTTGGTGATGGACAGGGAGGCCTGGTGTGCTGCGATTCATGGGGTTGCAAAGAGTCAGACACGACTGAGCAACTGAACTGAACTGAACTGAACTGATTCATTTATTTTAAAATTTATTTGGCTATCCTGTGTCTTTGTTATAGCATGTGAGATCTAGTTCCCTGACCAGGGATCGAATCTAGGCCCCTGCATTGGGAGTGCAGAGTCATAGCTGCTGAACCATCAGGGAAGTTCCTGTCTTTTTACCATTGTGTTGTAATAGTTCTTTATACATTTTGGATACTGGGTTATTATCAGATATATAATATTTTCTCCCATTCTGTGAGCTGTCTTTTCTTGGTGTTCTTTGAAGCACAAAAGGTTTTAATTTTGATAAACTTCATATACCTAATTTTTACTTCTGTTGCTTGTGCTTTTGGTATCATATCAAAGAAACCATTGCCTAATTCAAGGTCATAAAGGTTGATACCTGTTTTCTTCTAAGAGTCTTGTACTTTTAGCTCTTACATTTAGGTCTTTGATTCCCTTTGAGTAAATTTGTGTGTATTGTGAATAGAGGTCCAAATTCATTGATTTGCATGTGGATATCCAATGGTCCCAGCACCTCTGCATAATGCCTTAGACTTTGAAAATTTTATTCCTTGTAGGACTGAGTACAGTTCCTTTCACCTGTTGAGCAAGCAAATTGATTTGTTTAATTACAGTGGAATTCTGAGTAATTGAACTCTTTTTTTACCTGAAAGCTAAAGCTTTCACAGAGGACTTTACTCAAAGGGGTAACACTTTTCAGGAGTTTGAATACATGACACTGTAATAAGTTCCCATTGACTCCTGGGCTGGACAAAATCTAATCAGAAATACCAGAGGACAGCTTAGTCAATGAGGTTTAGAGTCTTTGGTCTCTGCTTTCCAGTGTGCAGAATTGAGCTAACAAGGTGATTCTTTCCCAAGAAGACTTTAGGAAAGTTTTACACTCTCCAGTACAGGCAGTCTTGCCAGGGTGAGCAGATATGGTCCCGGGTGCCATCACCTGCTACCCTCGTGCCCAAGCACACATCACAGATGGAACCTGACCCTCTTCCCCACTGAGCCCCAGTGCATCTCACAACCCTCTCCAACACTGGACTCCAGGCAGACCAGGCACTCAATCGAAATTTGGACAGAAAAAAAACTTGTTTACCCTATGTGGCCAAATCAAAGATATTCCTATTCCCAATGTGGCAAATTATGTGATTATGTGGTTCTCCCAGAAGTAGCTCTGAAAGTGAACAAAGACCTTTTATTAAGCTTTTTTTTTTTTTAATTAGGTTAGGTTATGAATTATAGTATTTGATTTTCTAAGTTTGCAACTAGTCTGCATTTGTCAAATTTGTTCATGATATAATGTGCTTATTATTTAGCACTCAGTTTATATATTCCATTTTGTTTTATTGGCTAGGCTGTGCAGCTTGCAGAATCTTTGTTTCCTGACCAGGGATCAAACCAGTGCCCCAGAAGTGAAAGTGCCAAGACCTAACCACTGGACTACCAGGGAATTTCCCCACATAGCATTCAATTTAGATCACAAAACCGTGGTCAGATTTTTACTTTCATGCTGGCTTTCCTGGTAGCTCAGACAGTAAAGAATCTGCCTGCAGGAGACCCGGGTTTAATCCCTGGGTTGGGAAGATCCCCTGGAGAAGGGAATGGCAACCCACTCCCGTATTTTTGCCTGGAAAATTCTACGGACAGAGGAACCTGGCAGGCTACAGTCAATGGGATCATGAAGAGTTAGACACAACTTAGGGACTAACACTCCTGCTTTTATGCTAAAGTGTTTCTTTTTTTGCTTTTCTTTAATTTTCCTTTTTTAAAAGGAATATTTACCCTACCGTACAACAAGAAGTCCAGATGTAAATGAGCTTGAGGTTCCCTATCTTGGAGGTTTTCTGGGCTTTTCCACTCTTTGAGGACAGGGGCTTCTTTATTAAGCTTCAGCCTGAATGTTGTCAAAGAAAACTACCTCCCACAAACCGCCTGGACACTTAGCTAGCAGATGCCATGGCTGAGCCAGCACAGCTGTCACCAGGCATTGGAGATCAGGTGACACCTGATGGAGAGAATCAGAGTAGGTGGCATGGCAATCAACCTGGCTGAGGTCAACGTGGACATCCCTCGACCTTTGAATGAGGGTCGGGCAGACACACCACTCCTCTGCAGGCTGCCCTGGCTTTGCCCGGGTGGCAGTGGTGGGAAGTGCCAGCCAGCACAGAACGAGGGGAGCCCAGGTAGCAATTATGTGGGGATAAATAGCCATTACCAAGGAGGCCTGACAACTGTAGGAGACCGCAGTCTATTCAGCAGCAACTGCTTATTTTCCCATTGATCCTTGGCGGGATAGGGCCTTGCCTTCTGCAGCACCCCAAATAACAGGCTCGCAAAGCCCAGTGCTAAGAGGTGGCATCTGAGAAGAATCCGCTCAGGTCTTCCTGTCTGTTTCATCTTAAGGCCTGCCAGGAGAAGAGATAATTACGGGTCTGCGATATTCTCTCTATCACAGACAATGGAGGGATCAACAGATGCCTCTCTGAAATCAGATTAAAAAAATTTTTAAAAGGTTTCGGCTCAAGAGGATACCAGCATTTCCCACAGTTTCAGTTAGATGAAAACGGTAAGAGAGAGATGGAGAAGGAAGAAAGGAGAGGAGGGAGGGAGGAGGAAAGGAAGCTTGAAGTTCTTAAAGATGGAAATAACTAATGTGGGGGGTGCTAAACACTCTGTTTTCCTGTTACGTCCTCCTGAATGTATTTCCCTGGGCCCGTGGCACCACCTGAAAGGCTCCCACCAAGATTCATTTCAGGGGACTTCCCGGTGGTCCAGTGGTTAAGAATCTGCAATCCCAATGCAGGGTGTTCAGTCCTGGTCAGGGAACTAGACCCCACATGCTTCAGTGAAGACTGAAGATTCCAAGTGCTGCAACTAAGACCTGGTGCAGCCAATTTTTAAAAAAAGGACCTATTTCATATGAAACCAAGAACTCCCCATGAGTCTCAAGCCCCTTTGCAGTCATTGTCACACCTAACCCCCCACCACACCCCCCACCTCTGCTGGCCAACTAACCATGATCTGATTTCCATCACCATGTAGCAGGTTTACCTAATTTAGAACTTTATATGAAAGGGATGTATATATATTAATAGTTTGAACTCCTTTAGTTGGGCTCTTCCATGTCATTGCCTGTATCAACAGTTCATTGTTTTTCATTGTTAAGTCATTTCATTGTGTAGCTATATCTAAGTTATATCTATAAGCTATATCTATTTACCTATTGATGGACATTTGATTGTTTCCAGTTTGGGGCTACTGTGAAAAAAACAATTATAAACATTTCTATGAGTCATTTTGTGGATATGTTTCTACCTAGGAATGGAATTTCCTGCATTTAAGAGAGGCAAATTTATACTTTTTATAACAAAGTCACAATCTGATTTTCAAAAGGGGTTGTACTATTTTATGTTTTATTATCTTTGTAAGAGGTTCTGATTGTTTGGAATCCTTGTCAAGTCTTGTGATTATCAGCCTTTTAAAATTTCACTATCATGTTTTCATATGTGTTTCCTTGATAACTCATGATGTTGAATACAATTCCATGTACTTCTTAGCCATTTGAAAATCTTCTTTGGTGAAATTCCTGGTCTAGATTTTGGCCATTAAAAAAAAATTGGGTTGATTTTCTTATTATTGAATTGTGTAGATCTTTTTTATATTGAAATTCAAGAAAATTATCACATACATGCATTGTGAATACTCTCCTCCAGTTCTCATTCCTCGTTGAAGAGTAAAGGTTTTGATAAAATCAGATTTCTTTCTTCTTTAGTGATTGATATTTTTTGCTTTATTTCCAAGAATTCTTTGCCAAAGCTAAGATTGCTTTTTTTCTTTTTCCTCTGAAAGTTTAATAGTTTTGGCTTTATGTTGGTATGTGATATATCTCAAATTAATTTTATGTGTGGGGTGAGATTGGGGTTGCAGCTCATTTTTTCCCTTAAGATCTATAGTTATTTCAGCATCATTTGTTAAAAAGACTACCCTTTCCCCGTTGAATTGACTTGGCATTTTGGTTGAAAATTAATCGATCATCTGTAAGTAGTTTCATTTCTGGACTCTGTTCAGTTTTGTAGGAAGAATGGAAATATTAGCAACATTAGGTGCTTCCAAAATAATATAGCACAGGACTTCTCTGGTGGTCCAGCAGTTAAGTCTCCGAGCTCCTAATGCACAGGGCATGGGTTTGATCCCTGTTTGGAGAAGATCCCTCATGCCTCGTGGCACAGACAAAAAAAAAAATTAAGAACATCACATACCTATCCATTTTTCAGGGCTTTAGTTTCAGCGATGTTTTGTTGTTTTCAGCGTAGAAGTCTCATGCGTACTTTGTTAAATTCATCCTAAATAGGTGATTTTTTAATGTTATTGTAAGTGGTACATTTAAAAATTTTGTTTCTCAATTTCTTGTTGCTAATATTTAGAAATTCAATTAGTTTTTGTATATGGACCATGTATCTTTCAGTCTTGCTGAATTCACTTATAAAATGTAGTTGTTGTTCTATGGAACCATATGAAGGCTTTCTATGTACACAATCAAGTTGTTCTGCAAATATCAGTTTTCTTTTCCAGATCCTCTGCCTCTTTTTTTTTTTTTTGATGCCTCAATTTTGAGCAAAACTCCTTAGAATAGACATCTTTGCTTTGTTCTCAGACTTAGTAAGAAATACTTCAGTATTACACCGTTATCATAATACTATGATATTTAGCAGTACATTTTTGTAATTCCTTAGATTAGGCTGAGGAAGTTCCCTTCTCTTAGTTTGCTCTGATTGCGAAAAAGTGTTAAATTTCCACAGATGCTTTCTGCACATCTATTAAGGTTTTAGTACCAGGGTTACATTGGACTCATAAAACCAATCAAGAAGCATTTTTCTCTGTTCTATTTTTTTGGAAAGAGTTTGTGTATGACTGATATTAGTTCTCTCTAAAGTGTGATAGAATTCACTAGTTGAAGTCATATGAGTCTGGAGATTTCTTTGTGGATTTTATTGATAAATCCGGCATACTTAATAGAAAGAAAGAAGTCGCTCAGTCGTGTCCGACTCTTTGTGACCCCATGGACTGTAGCCTATCAGGCTCCTCGGTCCATGGGATTTTCCAGGCAAGAGTGCTGGCGTGGATTGCCATTTCCTTCTCCAGGGGATCTTCCCGACCCAGGAATTGAACCCAGGTCTCCCGCATTGCAGGCAAATGCTTTACCACTTTTTAAAAATTTCCTCTTGAGTAAGTTTTGATAAATTACATTTTGGAGAAATTAATCCATTTCACCTTGTCTTTTTTTTTTAATATGTATTTATTTGTGGCCACATCAGGTCTTGGTTGTGGCATGCCAGATCTTCCGTTGTAACTCATAGTCTGTTTGTTGTGGTGTGCGGGGTTCTCTCTAGTTGTACTCAGGCTCCAGAATACATGGGCTCAGCAATTGTGGCACACAGACTCAGTTGCCCTGAGGTACCTGTGATCTTAGTTTCCCAACCAGGGATTGAAATGGATTCCCCGCCCGCTACCCCACCAGTAGCGGAGTCCCAGCCCCCACTTGGAAGGTGAATTCTTAACCACTGAGCCACCAGGGAGGTCCCTTATCTAGGTTTTTTATTGCATTGGCCTGAAGTTGTTCATAAGATCCTCACATTTTTCTTTATAACTCTAGGATCTATCAGAACTAAAGAGAACACTCCCGCATTGAATAGGAGCTGGCAGAAAATCTCCAAGACTCTTCTTTCTGATGGAAAATTCCAGGATTAATAAACTATCACAGGAAGAAAGTCTTGAGTCTTTTCTATGGTCCTCGGCTGCTAGATTTCTTAGTTCTTCAGCTCTAAATCAAAAACAGGAATACTTTTCTTACCTGAGGCATCTTTCCTCTTACTTCATTTTCTTTTCCTGCTCTCCTTTTGAGAGTACTTGTTCCAGTCTTGGTCTCTCTTATAAAGTAACCTCAAATGGCTATTTGAATTTGCAATGGTAATTCGAATGCAGATGCTTCCTTAGCAACAAAATTTTGTGATGTTTAGAGGTCTAATGAGTACATTTTGCTGAGCAAATCATTTTTAACCATTGTTTTGAAAACTTAACAAAACCTTAAGGGAATTCCCTGGTAGTCCAGTGGCTAAGACTCTGTGCTCCCAATGAAGGGGGCCCAGGTTTAATCCTGAGTCAATGAGGCAACCCACTTCAGTATTCTTGCCTGGAAAATTCCGTGGACAGTGGAGCCTGGCAGGCCACAGTCCATAGGGTTGCAAAGAGTCGGACACGACTGAGAGACTAACATTTTCACTTTGAGGGAGCTAAATCCCACACGACACAGCTAAGAGTTCCCATGCTGCAACTAAAGACTCCACATGCCACAACTAAGACCTGGTGAAGCCAAATAAATGATAATAAATAAAGTAAGTATTAAAAAAATAACCTTAAAAGAGTTCAGGTTATTTTACCACGGCGGGGACAATGCATGAGTCACAGGTTTCCCCAGCTCTTTCCTCATGAACTTCCTGGGACTAAACTTTGCAGAAACATGTGAGGATCAATGCACTGGTTGAAGGCATGTAGAACACGTGCTTCAACCCAGCAAGTCAACCGGATGGGAAATACTCTTCAAAAGACCGCCATTCTTCCCAATTTCCTGGCCATTTTAATTCAATAATAGATGTTGCTCAGTATGAGAAAATTTTCATTCCTGGGTGGGACGGAAATACAGGATAAAATCTTGCTCCCTAACCACCTGCCACATCCCCCCACCCTAGCCCTCCACCCCTGCTCCAAGCGCGCACACACACATACACAGCAGTGTTCTGCACTGTTTCTTCTCCAAATTATCAAATTATCCCATGGTCAAAAGGTATTTGGTCCCATCCAGTCCCTCTCAGTTTGTGGTAGGACTAATTTGTTAATGGGGCTCCAGAAGGAAAGTGCCTAATGTTTCTTCTAATTGGACATGACTGCTTCAGAATGACTGCGGCTGCTGGCCAGCTCTCACTGTCCCTGAGGCTGGATAATAAGCTTCTGCCACTGGCCTCTGGGTCCTGCCCGGGACCATCTGCAGTAATGAACTTGGAAGGCTCATTGTAGATTGCAGAAAAAGAAAAGAGAGAGAGAGAAAAGCACAGTCCAGCTCTTGTCAGTGGGTCCAATTATAGCTTCTGCCAGCTTAATAAAAGAAATTCAGAAAAGCTAGACTAGGAAGGGGCTGGGAGGGAGCAGACAAGGAAGGATGGGGATCGGAACACCCATGCTAGGGGAACTGGACTAAAATTTCTCCAGGACCCAGCTTGCTATAAGGAGAAGATCAGAGTCCATGACAAATGGGGTTGACTCTTAAGTGAATATTCACTGGAAGGACTGATGCTGAAGCTGAAGCTCTAATACTCTGGATACCTGATGCAAAGAGCTAACTCATTAGAAAAGACCCTGATGCTGGGAAAGATTGAAGGCAGGAGGAGCAGGGGGCAACAGAGGATGAGAAGGTTGGATGAAATCACCGACTCAATGGGCATGAGTTTGAGTAAACAAACTCCAGGAGATAACGAAGGACAGGGAAGCCTGGTGTGCTGAAGTCCATGGGGTTGCAAAGAGTCAGACATGACTTAACCACTGAACAACTCTAGTGTCCAAATGTGAAACTCATCAATCTTGGGCATCGCCAAGTGTTACTGGTCTAAGGGAAGAAGCTTCCCTACATCTCTTATACTCACTATTAATACCCATCACCCACATCAGTACGGGAACAGTACCCACTGTGCCTATCCACACTAATTACTATTAACATCATTGTTGATTGTTGGTTTTGTTTTTTGGCTGCACCACATGGTTTGGGAGATTTTAATTCTCGAATAAGGGATCGAACCTAGAACCATGGCACTGAATGCACCAAGTCCTAACCACTGGACCACCGGGGAATTCCTGATCACTTGCTTTCTGAGACAGGATCTTAGAGTGCTCAACCTGGCATCTATCACTAAAACCATTCTGAAGATATTTTTATTTATTATTTTAAAAAATATTTATTGTTTATTTATTTGGCTGTACCTGGTCTTAGTTAAGGCTCACGGTATGTTTCATTGCTTCATGCGGGATCTCGTTCCCTCACCAGAGATGGAATCCCAGGTCCCCTACATTGGGAGCATGGGGTCTTAGCCCCTGGACCACCAGGGAAGTCCCCACAATATATTTAAAAAAATTTTTTTACTGTGAAATAAATACAAATACACAGAAAAGTGCATAAATAAATATGTAGCTTAAGGTATTATGAACAAGGGAATGCTTGTAGTCATCATTCAGCAAAGAAACAACTTTTCTAGAAGACCCATCCTACCCCATCCTGATCCCAGTCTCTTCCTTTATCTCTAAAGGTAACCACACCCGGACTATTATGCTAATAATTTCCTTGCTTTCTTTATAGTTTCACTACTTCAGTAGACATTCTTACACTATAGGTTAGTTTTGCCTGTTTTTGAGATTTATGCTAAAAAAAAGAAAAAAAAAAGAAAGAAAGAAAGAAAAAAGCCCAATTATCAACTGTTTAGAAGCTGTAGTATATATTTATTCTTCCCACTTGCAGGGTTTAGAAATTAAAGTAGCAGTCACCATCAAACAGAGTTTTTATTCTTTTTCTATTTTCCTTTCCTTTTCAAATATGTATTTATTTGGCTGCATTGGGTCTTAGTTGTGGCACATGGGATCTAGTTCCCCAATCAGAGATTGAACCTGTACCCCCTACACTGGAAGGTGGAGACTTAACCACTGGACCACCAAGAAAGTCTCCCATTTTCCTTTCTTTTTCCCTTTCCTTCTGTGCTTCCTTCCTCCTTCTATCACCAATGCTCTTCTCATTAAAGTTATAGAGATTAGAATACGTGATCTGACATCAGACAACCTGGGTTTGAATTCTTGCATCAGAACCTATAAGCTGAGGGGCTTCCCTGGTGGTCCCGTTGCTAAGACTCTGTGCTCCCAATGCAAGGGACCTGGGTTCAATCCCTGAGCAGGGAACTAGATCTCACATGCCAAATAAATAAATAAAAATAATTTAAGGGGGAAAAAAAAAAAGAACTTACATACTGAGTGAACTTGGGAAAATTTATATAAATCTCTGAGCCTTGCTGCCCCATTTTCCTCAGCAGTAATACAGAGCTAATAATATATCCACCCTCATTAGAGAGGACAAAATAAAAATACATTCAGTGCTTAGTGACTGGCACATAGTAAACATCCAACAAGCGCTTCACACGTGGCCCTAGTGATAAAGAACCAGCCTACTAATGCAGGAGACATAAAAGACAAGGGTTTGATCCCTGGGTGGACCCAGTCCCTGGGTCAGGAAGTGACTTAGCCAGCATGTATGCAAACATCCAACAATATCAGCTATTTTCTCTCTTTCCCTCTCTTCTGTTCTCCTCTCCTCCCTCTCCTCTCTCATCTTCCCTCTTCCATCTCCTGCCATCTGTCTTCTTTATTTTTCTCTCTCCTGGTTCATTTATCCTTTCATTTATGTTCTCTCATCTCTCTCACCTTCTCCGTCATTTTATCCACCTTTCTAGCCCTTCTCCCAGGGCCCTGGCAAAGCAAGCATCCCCTTGGCTGGGTCTCTCCAAGAAGAAGAAATGAAGCATTTCTAACCTGGATGGCATTCATGGGTGTGGTGAACCAGCCTGCATCATCAAACAACTTCTTGTTGGGACCTCCCCAATGGTTCAGGGGTTAAGAATAAGAATCCACCTTGCAGTGTGGGGGACGTAGGTTCAATGCCTGGTTGTGGAACTAAGATCCCACATGCTGTGGAGCAACTAAGTCTACACACTGCAACTACTGAGCCAGTGTGCTCTGGAGATGGCATGCCACAAGTAGAGAGAAGCCAGAGCGCTGCCCTGAAAATCCCACGAGCCTCAACTAAGAACCCATTCACCCAAACAAACAAAAAGCCAAACATCTTGTCAAAAGATATGATCCCAGGCTGGACCACAAGCATCTGACTGCAAATTCCAGCGTCAGGAGTAGCCAGAGAAGTTGCCTCCAATTTTTGGTTATCTCGTTTCCCTAGCATGACACCGATTTCTTGATAGTTCCTAATTGTGGAATTTACTTTAACATTTAAGAGATTTGATAAATCTTATCACATAAGCCAAGGACAGAAGAGCCTGGCGGGCTATCTAGTCCATGGGGTTGCAAAGAGTCAGACATGACTTAGCGAGTAAACAACAACAGCAATTACATAAGCACACGGTTGCGGTAAAATTTTCACACAAAATAAGAATATCCATGGGGTTCTCCAGGCAAGAATACTGGAGTGGGTTGCCATTTCCTCCTCCAGGGGATCTTCCCAACTCAGGAGTTGTACCTGCATCTCCTGTGTCTCTTGCATTGCAGCAGTTTCTTAACCCACTGACCCACCTGGGAAGCCCTAAAATTAGAATGAGTTAGTGTAAAAGAATGATGTCCTCCTTGCTCTATCCTCCTACTCTTGGTAGGTGTGAGACCTTGGGGACCTTTTTTCTATATTGCACGGGTGTTGTGACTTACTTTATTTACAGAAATAGGATTACATGCTACAGCCTGTGCTGTGACTTCTTATCACATACAACATACCATGGACCACTATCCATGCCAGGACTTCCTAATCTATCTTTCTTTTTCTTTTCTTTTTTTGGCCACCCACACAACTTGCAGGATCTTAGTTCCCCAACCAGGGATTGAACCAGTGCCCTGGGCAGTGAAAGCACGGAGCTTTCACACTGGACTACGTGTGAATTTCCTACCTTTTTTTTTTTTAACCTCACCATGAAGCATATAGGACTTCCTTTGTGGCTCAGAGGGTAAAGCATCTGCCTGCAATGAGGGAGAACTGGGTTCAATCCCTGGGTGTGGAAGATCCCCTGGAGAAGGAAATGGCAAACCATGCCAGTATTCTTGCCTGGAAAACCCCATGGATGGAGAAGCCTGGTGGGCTACAGTCCATGGAGTTGCAAAGAGTCGGACACAACTGAGTGACTTCGTTTTCATTTTTCATGCAGCCTATAGGATCTTAGTACCACAGTGCATGTTAGTTGCTCAGTTGCTTCTGAATCTTTGAAACCCCATGGACTGTGGTCTGCCAGGCTCCTCTGTCCATGCAATTCTCCAGGCAAGAAAGACCAAGATTTTGGCTGACAACAAGAATACTGGAGGGGGTAGCCATTCCCATCTCCAGGGGATCTTCCTGACCCAAGTATTGAACTTGGGTATCCTGCATTGGAGGCAGATTAGTTCCCCAACCAGGGATCAAGCCCATGCCACCTGCAGTAGAAGTACAGAGTATTCCAGAGACATCCCCTACCTTATTCTGCATAAGTACCACTGGGCTTCCCAGGTGACACTAGTGGTAAAGAACCCACCTGCCAAAGCAGGAGACATAAGAGACTCAGGTTTGATCCCTGGGTGGGGAAGATCCCCTGGAGGAGGGCATGGCAACCCACTCCAGTATTCTTGCCTGGAGAATCCCATGGGCTGAGGACTCTGGTGGGCTATGGTCCATGGGGTTGCAAAGAGTCAGACACAACTGAAGTGACTTAACACACACGCATATGTACCACCAGTGGCTCAGTGGTAAAGAATCTGCCTGCAATGCAGGAGACCCTTCCTAGCCTTGATCTGGGAAGATCCCCTGAAGAAGGAAATGGCAACTTACTCCAGTATTCTTGCCTGAAAAATCCCATGGACAGAGGAGCCTGACAGGCTACAGTCCATGGGATTGTAGAAGACTTGTACATGATTAAGCAATATCAACTCTTGAAGGATGTTTAAATTCTTGACTTCTTACTCCTATGAGTGCTACAGTAAACATGCCTTTATGTGTATTGTTGAGTTGTATGTGAATATTCTTTCAGAATGGATTTCTAAAGTTGTTTTTCGTGGGTCATTAGACAGATATCTTACATTTTGATAGGAATTGTCATACTGTGACCAAAGTGAAGAGAAAGAAGTGGGCATGCATTTGAAAGGTACGGAGAAGAACACTCCAGGCTAAGATATTTTGAAAGCAAAGGCCCTGAAGCAGAAGAGAGCTATAGGTTCCAGAGGTGAAGGAAGGTGCTGTGACTGTGTTTAGTGACGAAGAAGTGACATAGGCTTGGCAAAGTCAAGTAGAGGCATTGGGGGTTTGCATTTTATTTTAAGTGCTATTTGGAGCCATTAGTTAGTTAGTTAGTGTTAGTCTCTCAGTTGTGCCCAACTCTTTGCAACCCCATGGACTATAGCCCACCAGAATCTTCTGTCCATGAGATTTTCCAGGCAAGGATACTGAAATGGGTTGCCATTTCCTTCTCCAGGGGAGCTTCCCAACCCAGGGATTGAACCTGGGTCTCCTGCACTGCAGGCAGATTCTTTACCTACAAGGGAAGCCCATTTGGAGCCATTGAAGAGTATTAAACAAAAGTGGCTCTATTGAAGTGCTGTGCTTAGTCACTCAGTCGTGTTTGACTCTTTGCGACCTTGGACTGTAGCCTGCCAGGCTCTTCTATCCATGGGGATTCTCCAGGCAAGAATGCTGGAGTGGGTTGCCATCCCCTCCTCCAGGGGATCTTCCCAACCCAGGGATCGAACTCAGGTCTCCCACATTGTAGGCGGATTCTTTACTGACTGAGCCACCAGGGAAGGCTCTATATTGATAGCGGTCTCTGATTACATGGTGCCTTGAGGCAATCACCTTAAAGTCAAAACCAGGTCATTCATTGACACAAAGACAAAAAAAGATACAAGGACTATGTGGGATATTCTGGAGATAGCATGAGTGAGTCAAGGTTTCAATACTTTCCAATTAAATGACTCAGATGATGGCAGCGAAAGTTCATTGTGAATTGCAGAGAAGTCATGGGGTCACTAAGCCTTTGAAGTTTCCTGGCAGCTCAGAGCTCTAACCAGGCTGAGAGGGCCACGGGCTTTGGTATGGTTTGAAGGGAGCTTGAGAAGGGGAGAGAAATTCCTTTGCACTAAGGGAAGGGAACATGAAATTGAGTAGATGGTGTGGTTCTCTGTATGAAATTCTGGGGAAAAGAACAAAATATTTAAAGGCAGATGTTATGGAAGAGTGCTTCCCTGGTGGCTCAGATGGCTATAGGAGAGAAGTTCCTGAGATTCTATGCTGTCCTCAAGCCAGGTTGTCTAGAGGAGAGGTTTTCAAACATTTTTTTGCTCATGTCCCTTATGAAAAAATTTTTGAAAAAAATGATGTACTATTTCATATACTTTTTTTTGGGTATACTTTTTAAGTTGACATTAAACTTTTAAAATTTATTTAGCTGGAAAAATGTGATTTCTAAGTATATATGCATATACACATGCATGTAATCTAAAAATATAACTATTTCATCAGTTTTAAAATTTGTCCAATATAATATGAGCCACCAGGGAGGCCCCAAGAATATTGGCATGGATAGCCATTCCCTTCTTCAGGGGATCTTCCCGACCCTGGTTTCTCACATTGTAGGCAGATTCTTTACCTTCTGAGCCACCAGGGAAGTCCTGTACATATATATACACAAGCATGTGATTTAACAATATAATTATTTCATCAGTTTTAAAACTTATCCAATATAATTGAACTTTTTTTACTGTATATTTATTTGTACCATGATCCAAATAAAGTCTACACATTGTAATTGGTTGATACACATATTAAGTCCATTAACTTAAAAGTTTCCCCTTCATCTCCATCTCTTTTTTACCCCTTGTAATTTTCATTGGAATTTTTCTAAAAAAGAAAAGAAATTGTTCTATAGTTTCTTACAGTCTAGAGTTTGCTGAATGCATCCCTCTGGTGTTTTATGTGACATGAGTTTTAGAAACTTGATTAGCTTCAAGTTTGATTTTTTTCTTTTTTTGGTACTGAAACTGTTTACCTCATCTTGGAACTTGAACCAGAGTGCCGGGATTCGAATCCAAGAGGTCAGGATTCAAACCAGCCAAAACTTTGCTTGAGACTTGAACCCACATGGCTGGAACTCGAACCCAGCTAAAACCCAAGGTCTTCCAACTGAGATCACAGAGCTGCTTTCAGAACCTAATGAAGTTTAGGTTCTTGACGTCTCATTGCAGGAAGAATTCAGTTGAGAGACAAACTGCTAGCTTTTATGGGCTGGGTAATTTCATAGGCTAATGAGTGGGAGGATTATTCCAAATATTTTGAGAAAGGTGAGGAGATTTCTAGGAATTGGGTCACTGCCCACTTTATGGTCTTTGATGGCTGGCCTTGGAACTGTCACGATGCCTCTGGATGTGTCATTTAGCTTGCTGATGTGTTGAGTGTATACTGAGGATCAAGGTCTTGTCAGTTGACTCATCAGCCATCTTGGACCCATTTGATTCAAATGAGTTTACAGTATGTCCTCAGGCAGATGTTATGGAGAAGGCAATGGCAACCCACTCCAGTACTCTTGCCTGGAAAATCCCATGGATGGAGGCGCCTGGTAGGCTGCAGTTCATGGGGTCGCTAAGAGTCGGACACGACTGAGCAACTTCACTTTCATGCATTGGAGAAGGAAATGGCAACCCACTCCAGTGTTCTTGCCTGGAGAATCCCAGGGACGGGGCAGCCTAGTGGGCTGCCATCTACGGGGTCGCACGGAGTCGGACACGACTGAAGCGATTTAGCAGCAGTAGCAGTATGTCCTCAGGCTATGACATCATTCCTGCAAAGGTTGTGCCCTGCCCCCTTCCTTCCTGTTTCAGTATCTCATTTTAAATCAAAATGCTTATCTTAATTTTTTTAACCTTATAAATAATATGAAGACAAGCCCATTCCACAAGAGCTTAGGCCTTTTACTATGAGTTTTCTGAGGCACCCCTCCTTGCCTTGACCAACAGTCAAGGCCAAGACAAACTCTTCTCCATGCTTTCTTCTTCCAGCGCCAGATTGTTGTTTTTTCTAATTCTTATTTCCCTAGGGTGTGTGCATGCTAAGTCATTTCAGTTGTGTGTGACCTTGTGTCTGATTCTGTGTGATCCAATGGACTGTCTGTAGCCTGCTAGGCTCTTCTGTCCATGAGATTCTCCAGGCAAGAATGCTGGAGTGGGTTGCCATGCCCTTCTCCAGGGGATCTTGGAGAATCGTTCTGCATTGCAGGCAGATTCTTTACCATCTGAGTCACTAAGGTATATGCTTTGTAAAGTCATGCATACTAAGTCGTTTCAGTTGAATCCAACTCTTTGCACCCCATGGACTGTAGACCACCAGGCTCCCCTGTCCATGGAATTCTCCAGGCAAGAATACTGAAGTGTGTTGCCATAACTTCCTCCAGGGCATCTTCCTGACCCAGGGATCAAACCCAGGTCTCTTATGTCTCCTGCATTGGCAGGTGGGTTCTTTGCCACTAGTGCCACTTGGGAAACCAACCCTTTGTAAAGGTCCAGCTTTAAAAGAGGTCTTTGATCTTACTCCTTGGTCTGGATTGCAACATCTTTGTCCAGTTGCCTGCATGTGACCTGAACTCTAGGTACCTGGGTTAACTGTATGCCATCTGGGCAGCTGATAGCTCTAGATAGTGATTATCTTGCACTGCCTCTTGTCCCAAGATTTTCCCTTTTTTTTTGTTGTTGTTATTGTTGTTGCTTTGCTCCTTGTTGAAATCTCACCCATGCATAATAAAAAGTGGAACTGCTTGATATTGGAGGGTATCAATATTTTTCAGTTGCTTTGTTTCTGGAAACCCTGAAATCAGAGATAATCCTGCAACTTTAGAATTATTATTTTAGTATTTATTTATTTGGCTGTGTCAGGTCTTGGTTGGGGCATGCAGGATCTTCATTGCATCATGAGGGATGTTTCGTTGCAACGCACAGACTCTCTAGTTATGTCTCACAGGCTCCAGAGCACGTGGGCTTCTCTACTTGTGGCACATGAACTGAGTTGCTCCACCACACGTGGGATCGTCGTTCTACAACCAGTGATCGAACCCATATCCCCTGCATTGCAAGGCAGATTCTTAACCACTGGACCACCAGGGAAGTCTAAGAATTCTTTTTAATTATCCCTTATCTAGAATTTTGAGCAGGAAGACTGGGATGCTTGGTGGGGACTTCTTCCAGGAAATGGTGTTAAACTTGCCACCTGATGATGAGCAAGAGGCAGCCAGGTGAAGAGCAGGGAGAAGACAGTGGTCTGGAGATGGGAAGGCCAGCAGAGGAAGCACTTGCAGGAAATCTTCATGGCAGAGAGGGAAGACACCGAGCAGGAGCAATGGCAGGGGACCCAGAATGGGCTGGAGGGAAAGACTTGCTCTATCTGACCTAATCGGAGAGGCTAGCTTGTGGCAGTGAGATTCCCACTGCAATTTAAATCTTTGCTGTGATTTCACCACCTAGGCTCCCTTATTTTCACCAAGGTTGCATGTATGCACGTGTGCTCAGTTGTGTCTAACTCTTTGCAACCCCATGGACGGTAGTCTGCCAGGCTCCTCTGTCCATGGGATTCTCCAGGCAAGAATACTGGAGTGGGTAGCCATTCCCTTCTCCAGTGGATCTTCCTGACCCAGGGATGGAACAGAATCCATGTCTCCTGCATTGGCAGGTGAGTTCTCTACCACTGCACCACCTGGGAAGCCTCTACCAAGGTTATAGGAAGTACAAAGATCTACCCCCCTCCCCGACCACCCCCCAGCAACTGATGCTATTCTCACCATACCATCAGAACTGTGGCTGGAAAACCTATTAAACTGCCCACAAGCTTCTGAATAAGCTCAGATTCATGCCTGAACGATGGGACTCTCCCGTCCGTTTAGTTAGAGCAAATGGGCTAGTGTGGGTGGCAAATACCACATCCTGGCATTACCTTTCTCAAATGCCTTGCTTTCCTTTTCTTGTGCTATTTGGGAGGCATTTTTCTAATCAGGAACCTCCAGCCCCAAAGTAGCTGAGGAAGCTTGGGTGGCTTCCCCTTGGGGGGCAGCTGCCTGGGAAACCAGCCAAGTTGCCTCTTGGTTTTGTGAGGGGGAAGCCAGGGTACAGGTTGGGGCGAGGGGCTGAGCAGAGGGAGGGCTCGGCTCCCTTCGTGTGTCTGCCAATAGCCTTGTGTTGTGTATACCTCTGTACACAACTGTGTGTATACGTCTGCCACCAGCCATCTCTTTAGAATTAAGAATACAAGTTAAACAACTCCATGAAAGTTCATATACTTGTTGGTTAGCAACCTTGGAAGAACTCACTCAAATAACACCTGAATAGTATTTCTCCCTCTTTAGACACCATGTTAGTAGCCTGTCAAAATGAAGTACCACAAACTGGGTGATATAAAACAACAGAAATGTCTTCTCACATACTTACAAGTCTAGGGGGTTTGAGTCCCAGATAAAGTTGCTGGCAGGTTTGGTTCTTCCTGAGAGCAATGAGGGAGACTATCCTATGTCCTCATCTTGGCTTCAGATGTTGCCAGCAATTCTTGTGGTCCATCAGTTTACAGATGTATCCCTCCCACCTCTACGTCTGTCTTCACAAGGCATCTCCCTATGTCTGTCTTCACATGGCCATCTTTTTTATTGTTTTCTTTGTTGTTGTTGTTTTTGGTTTTGGCTGTGCTGCGAGGTTTGTGGGAACTTAGTTCCCTGACCAGAGATCAAACCTGTGGCACCCTCAGCAGTGAAAGCATGGCGTTCTAACCACTGTGTGTGTGAGTGATAAGTTGCTTCAGTTGTGTCCAAGTCTTTGCGGCCCTATGGACTGAAGCCCACAGGCTCCTCTGTCATGGGCTTCTCCAGGCAAGAATACTGGAATGGGTTGCCAGGTCCTGCTCCAGGGGATCTTCCCAACTGGGGATCAAACCCATGTCTCCTGTGGCTCCTGCATTGGCAGGGGGGTTCTTTACCACCAGCACCATCTGGGAAGCTCCTCTAACCACTGCATCATCAGGGAATTCCCGGCCATCATCTTATAAGGACACAGATTGTACTGGATCATGGACCCACCTAATCCAGTATGAGTTCATTTTCGCTTAACTAATGACCTCAGCAATGATTCTGGTTTCAAATAAAGTCACATTCTGAAGTGCTGTCTGGGTAAGACTTCAACTTTTTGCGGGGGGGAGGATACAATTCAACTCATGACAGAAGGAGAAAATGCAAACAAAAGATCTATAACAACTGTGCTGAAAAATTCGCTTCTCGGTAATCTATTGCCTGCTATTTTGAACCTCAGTCGTATTCTAGGCCTCCGTGTTTGAAGATTTAACAGTCCAAATTTCAAAAAGGTAAAAGAAATTCTCCAGGTTTTGCTCACTAATGTATTCACATAGAGTCTCGGTTTTCCAGCATCAGAGTCCATGGGGGTTTGGTCCTTACTGAGGATCTCATCTAAAGGACTGGCTCACCCAGGATTCTGGCAAGTAGATTTGAAATTACAGGGAAGAGAGGAGAAAAAGTGGAGCCTTTTTGGAATTTATTTTAGAGTATGATATGAGATGGAGATCTTATGATTATTCCAAATGGTTATCCAATTTATCCCTCTGCTCTTCATTGAGAATACAGGTATAATATTCTGATACAAGGGCTTCCCATGGTGCTCAGTGGTAAAGAATCTGCCTTCCAGTATAGAAGCTGAAGATAGATGCAGGTTCAATCCTTGGGCTAGGAAGATTCCCTGGAGAAGGGAATGGCTATCCACTCCAGAATTCTTACCACGATAATCCCATGGACAGAGGAGCCTGGCAGGCTACAGTCCATGGGATAGAAAAAGAGTCATACATGACTGAGCATGCACATACATGTTTTCCAAATGTGGTCTGTACTTTTCTGCCTCAAGGTTTTGCTGTTCCTGTCTGATTTTTCATTATTCTGATCTCCCAGAAACCTACTCTTCACCAAGACTCAATATCTCTGTGAAACCTCTTTCAACTTCCCTGGTAGAGTTAATTTCCCTCTCTTCAAGCTTCCATAAAACTTTGCAGGTGCCTTTATTTATAATCATAGCATCTTGCATTATAATTATCTTCTTATAAAGCTGCTTTCCCCCAGGACACTCGAAGAAGCACACATTTCTTTTCTAGGCCGAGTAAAGTTGGGAAAGTTCTATTTGGATGATAGAGGATGATGCTTCCATTCATCTGAGTATTCCTTTCTCTGCAGTTGAGTACCTGATATATAAACTGAGTAAGCTCACTAAGACATAAAGGAGGGGACTTCCCTGGTGGTCCAGTGGCTAAGACTCCACACTCCCAATGCAGGGGGCCTGGGTTCAATCCCTGGTCGGGGAACTAGATCCCACATGCCACAAGAAAGAGTTCATATGCCACAACTAAAAATCCAAAGTACCACAAAGAAATCACAGATACCAAGTGCTGCAACTAAGACCCAGTGCAGCCAAATAAATAAATATTGAGGGAAGAGAAAACAAAGACATGAATGAATAGACAAGGGAGCCCATTCGTACAAGAAGAACTGGAACCGGAATTTAGATGGAGGACCATGGCTTCCCTGCCCCACAGGATGCCTTCCGATGCTGAGCTACACTTCAGGGACATGTTGTCTCTAGGAATGTTTGCTGACAGCTCAAGCGGGGGACTTTATCAACTTGAAAAAATGCCACTCTGCTTCCTGTGTGTGCTCAGTTGCTTCAGTCATGTCCAACTCTTTGGGACCCAATGGACTGTAGCCCACCAGGCTCCTTTGTCCATGGGATTCTTCAGGCAAGAATACTAGAGTGGTTTGCCATGCCCTTCTCCAGCGGATCTTCCCAACCCGAGGATCGAACCTGCATCTGCCTGCCTTCTCCTGCATTGCAAGCAGATTTTTTACCCACTGAGCCACCTGGGAAGCCCACTCTGTGAGCTTACTGTACTCTACCCCACTATTCTGCAGCCCACACCTAGCGAGGCTTTCATCCATAGTCCTTGAGAAGAATCATGCCACCTAGAGGCCAGTGGAGGAACTTCTTTCCCTATGAAATTGTGCTTGGCTTGCCTTCCAATTCAGCCTCTAGTGAGACCTTCCCAGGCGCTGCCTGGGCTTGAGGCGGAGTCCTCTGGTTCGGAACTGCTCTGAGAGTTATGGGGGTCACACTGCAGAGGAAGAAGCTAAAAGCCTCTTTCCTTTGCTTTCCGTGGCGAAGTCCCAGCTCTGCCAGCTGTTTTTCTCTGAACCTCCGTCGCACCGAGAGAGCCTCCCAGAAGCCCAGGGTTGCCAGGCGCGGGAAACAAGGCGGCTTTATTTTGCATAATGCCTGGGGTCAAACGGGCCCTGAAAGGCGGCGGGGTAGGCGGCTGTCAGGCCCCGGAATGCACACACCTGGACCTGGGAAGGCTCCTTTGAATTCCAGCTCCGCGGTCTCCTGGGGGCTTCCCTCTGGCGGTGGGTGGGAGTTTGGCAGCTGTGCCTCAGGGAGACGACTCCACCCGGACCGCCAAGTCTGCGGCCACCGGGGGAGAGGTGGGGCGCCTACCTATCTTTAGAGATCCCCCCAAGAGCCTTCCTATGTCTCCTCACCTGCAGTTCCCACCCCTCCCCCACGCCAGACCCATGGGAAACAGAGCTTTCCCGAAAGAAAGGAATCGTTTGCAGACAGACTTCCTCAACGGCTTACAGGGTGGAAGGGACCGCAGAGTGTGTGAAGTCAGGCCCTTGGATCCTGTCAGCTTGAGTCTTGCCCATGGAGTCCCTCGCTCCCAAGCTGACAATGTGAGGTTGAACCCCAGAGAAGTTAAATGATGGCCCTAGCTTTCTAGCTGATTCGTGGGGGGCCCGCACTAGTATTTATTTCCTTTCTATAAACTGTTCTGTCAGGATTACAACAAGTCCCCTACACACAAAAGAGCTCTGTTTTGAGAGCATGTTCCTAAGCGCAACATAGTCAAACTAGGTACCCAGCTAACACAATCGGCTATATAGTACTACACTGTCATAGGTTTGCCGTACTTGTCACACAAATAATACATTAAAAAAACACAAAGAATAAAATATTTTTAATCTTAGAGTGCACTTTAATCTTAGAGTACAACAGCTGGCATACAGGGGCTGACACTGAGTGAACAGGCAAGAAGAGTTGCTGACTGCAGGGAGAGGAGGTGGGAGATGGTAGAGCTGAAGGATCATCTGCAATAGGAGATGGAGGGTAAGCCTCAATTTCACTCACTGCTGATGTTGCTGGAATGCACACGTTTGCATCTTTGAAAGTTCATAACTTAAAGGTTCATATGCAGGGGACTTGATATTTCATAACAGCAATCACTATTTTGGAAACTTCTCATGATAGAAAGCTAGGCAACCCACTCCAGTACTCTTGCCTGGAAAATCCCATGGACGGAGGAGCTTGGTAGGCTGCAGTGCATGGGGTCGTGAAGAGTCGGACACGACTGAGTGACTTCGCTTTCACTTTTCACTTTCATGCATTGGAGAAGGAAATGGCAACCCACTCCAGTGTTCTTGCCTGGAGAATCCCAGGGACGGGGGAGCCTGGTGGGCTGCCGTCTATGGGGTTGCACAGAGTCGGACACGACTGAAGTGACTTAGCAGCATGATACGTTAGGGCTTCGCCCGTGGCTCAGTGGTAAAAAAATCCCCCTGCAATGCAGGAGACAGGAGACAGGTTCGCTACTTGGGTCAGAAAGATCCCCTGGAGGAGGAAGCGGCAACCCACTCCAGTGTTCTTAACAGGAAAATCCCATGGACAGAGAAGCCTGGCGGATCTAAGTGACTAGATGGAAATGGTATGATATTCTTTGATTGAAGCAGCCCCAGCTCCATCTGGAAGAAGATGTGGCTTTCCCTGCCTCTTATCTGGATCAGCTGCTGTTCCAGAATGGGAGGACCGTGAGCATATTGGCCCCAAGACAGGCCAGCCCTCAGACAGAAGGCAGCCAACATAAGAGCTAAAGTTATACATCATGTAAAGTTGAGTCTCTAGATCTACAGTGAATATCCTTCTAGAAAGTTCATCTTTTCTCTGTGAAGTGAGGACAAAGGGAATCTTATTCTTCTGGGACAGGGCAAGAAGAGGAGAGAGCTGTCATGCAGGGATCAAGAGTCCTTGGCAGAATCTGTGACAACAGTTCAAGAAGACCCCAGGGATGGAGAAAACCAAGGAGGCCTGTAGGCCCCTCTGGGCCTGGACCACCATTCTTAGAAGCGGGGGAGGGTGTGTTTCACTACCACTGGGTCTAAAAAAGAAAGAGTCAAGGCTGTATTTTTTTTCCCTTTATTTATTTTATTTTTTGTGTCATGCCAAGCAGCATGCAGAATCTTAGTTCCCCAACCAGGGATCAAACCCATGTCGCCTACATTGGGAGCATGGAGTCTTAGCCACTGGACCACCAGGGAAGTCTCAAGGCTATGTATTTTAAAAAGGACTGGTATAGAAGGGGAGAACAAATAAGGAGAGGCAGCAAAAAGAGAGAGGAAAGGCGGGGAGGAGGAGACAGGATGGCCATAGATCCTCACCAGACCTCTCATTAGAGGAGCATGTCTTTGAACTTGTGAGATGTGGTGAGCAGGTTGGGGATGGCAGTGTTGAACACTACAGGGGAGGTCCCTCACTAAAGCAGGGGAGGGAGGGATTCGCTTGTGGCTGAACATGGGCCTCCCTCTGGGGATGTAGAAGATCCTGGGCTATAGCTGTGGTCCCCAGGCCAGTCCAGTGTCCAGCTGTGTCCAGCTGGGATGTGTATGCTCCACTATGAGAAGAAGGGGAAGACATCATGGATAAGTAATTTCACCTAGAAAATGATGCTAGACCTTTCCCATCTGTGGAAGGCTTCTGAATGAACAGCAATGTGACAAACCACAAGAGCTTCAAGGATGCAGACAGAAGCAACCAAAGTGATCACTTTAATTCCAGAAGCAGAAACCTTTCCATGTATCTTCTGAGCCCCGGTGGGTACTTGGTCAAGGGGCAGCTGTGAGGTTTCTATGGCTCTCATGAAGAGAAGAGGGATCACAGAGGGCCAGGGGGTGCTATCTGGAAATTGCCCGGACTGCAGACTCATGAGCAAACATGTTAGTTGAAGCCATTCAGTTTTAGAGTGGCTTGTTGCACGTGCTATGCTCAGTCACTTCAGGCTTGTCGACTCTTTTTGACCCAATGGACTACAGACAAGCAGGCTCCTTGTCCATGGGATTTCCCAGGCAAGAATACTGAAGTGGGTTGCCATTTCCTTACAATATCAGATAATTGGAAGACACACTTGTTCCTTAACCTCTTTTAATGTTTTCAGTAACCGTCCCTGATTTACAGGCAAGAAAAGCAAAGCTCAGAGTAGGTTAGTCACATGATGTTATAGACTGAATTGTACCCTCCCCAAATTCATAGGCAATCCACTCCAGCATTCTTGCCTGGAAAATCCCATGGACGGAGGAGCCTGATAGGCTACAGTCCATGAGGTCGCAAAGAGTCGGACACGACTGAGCGACTTCACTTTCACTTTCAAATTCATAAGTTGAAGTGAAAGTGAAAGTGTTAGTCACTCAGTCACGTCCAACTCTTTGCAACCGCATGGACTCTAGCTCACCAGGCTTCTCTGTCCGTGGGATTCTCCAGGCAAGAATACTGAGTGGGTTGCCATGACCTTCTCCAGGGGATCTTCCTGACCCAGGGATCAAATCTGCCTCTCCTACATCAGCAGATAGGTTCTTTACCACTAGTACCATCTGGGAAGCCCAAGCTCAGTAGCTTGAAACAATATACATTATTGTCTTAGAGTTCTAGAGGTCAGAAGTCAGAGATGGGTCCTGCTGGGTAAGATGTGGGTAGATGTGGGCAGAGCTGAGATCCTTTCTAGAAGCTTTTCTCGATAATTCATTGCCTTGACTTTTCCAGCTTCTGGAGTCCACGATTCCTTGGTTTGTGGCCCCCTTTTTCATCTTCAAAGCCAGGAATGGCAGATTGAGTCCTTCCAATGTTGCCGTCTCTCAGATTCTTCTGTCATCGCATCTCTCTCTGACTACAGGCAGAAAAAGTTCTCTGCTTTGAAGGACCCACATGGTTAGATTGGGCCCATGTCTTATTCAGACTTCCCAGGTGGTACCAATGGTCTAGATCCTGCCTGCCAATGCAAGAGATGTAAGAGATGCGAATTTGATCCCCAGGTCAGGAAGAACCCCTGGAGGAGAGCATGGGAACCCACTCCAGTATTCTTGCCTGAATCCCATGGACAGAAGAGCCTGGCGGGCTACAGCCCATAGGGTCGCTCTGAGTCAGACATGACTAAAGCAACTTAGCATGCATGTCTTATTCCCTTCAGGCTGCTGTAACAGAATACCACAGACCAGGTGACTTATAAAGAACAGAAATCTACTTCTCACAGTTTGGGAGGCTCGAAGTTCAAGAACAGGGCACAGGCATGGTTAGGATCTGGTGGGGACATTCTCGCATGTCAAAGACTTCTCATGGTGTCTTCACATGGAGTAAGGGGTTAGGGAGTTCTCTGGGTTCTCTTACCATTAATTAACTTAAGTTAACTTATTTATTGGCTGTACCACATGGCATGTGGGATCTTAGTTCCCCAACCAGAGATTGAACCTGCACCCCCTGCAGTGGTAGCGTGCAATCTTAACCATGGGGCCACCAAGGAGGTCCCTAGGCTCTTTTATAAGGAGGCTCATTCCATTCATGAGGGTGGAGCCAAAGGCTTTACCCTCCAATACTATCATCTTGGATGGTAGATTTCAACATATGAATTTGGTGGGGTGAGGGAACACAAACATTTACACCATAGCAGCCTACCTGCATAATCCAGGAAAATCTCCCCATCTTGATACCCTTAAAGTATCAAATGTGCAAAGTTCCTTTTGCCATGAAAAGTAAGATACTCACAAGAACTGTGGGGTAAGATGTTTGCTTCTGAGTATACTGGAGTGCTTATGTGTGTGTGCTAAGTCACTTCAGTCATGTCCAACTCTTTGCGATTCTATGGACCGTAGCTGGACAGGCCCCTCTATCCATGGGATCTTCCAGGCAAGAATATTGGAGTGGGTTGCCACAGAAAGAGAATAATAGGTTTACGTCTATATATTCTCTGTTCAAGTTACAGTCAGAGAACTAGACGATTTCTGTGGCAGACTTAAAAGAGTATCATTTCTTGCAATCACGGGATGGACTTCTCTGAAACTGGTATAAAAGTGAAGTATGTGGTTTGTCCATTCTAAAGGAGATCAGTCCTGGGTGTTCTTTGGAAGGAATGATGCTAAAGCTGAAACTCCAGTACTTTGGCCACCTCATGCGAAGAGTTGACTCATTGGAAAAGACTCTGATGCTGGGCGGGATTGGGGGCAGGAGGAGAAGGGGACGACAGAGGATGAAATGGCTGGATGGCATCACTGACTTGATGGACGTGAGTTTGAGTGAACTCTAGGAGTTGGTGATGGACAGGGAGGCCTGGAGTGCTGCAGTTCATGGGGTTGCAGAGTCAGACACGACTGAGCCACTGAACTGAACTGAACTGATGTGGTTTGTAGAATCATTATGTAAGTATAAGTCACAGCTTAACTACCTGTCTTGTGTGAATGTGAGGGTGTTGGTTATGGAGGAGTAGGACTCTCATTTTGGAAGAGGGATATCTGGGTAGAGTCAGAGGAAGCTGAGAATCTTGAACTTCTGAATCCTCCCTGGCAGTCAAAATGATCTGTCCTTTCATGGCTGAAAATAATTGCTCATTCTTGCCTGAAGATCTTATAAAAATCTCAGAATTCATCCCAATTATCTTTTGTTTCCTCCTGCCATGACTAGGGTCAGATCTCTGTCTGCTCCTGAGCAACAAATACCAAATTTGACTCGTGAGTTTATAACTCCAAAAACTTGCAAGAGTTTGTGAATTAAAATCAGTAAAAACCTGGGGTGGGAGTGGATTCTAAGGAATGGATTGCAAATTTAGATCATGTCAAAACTGATATGAGGGAATATACCAGAGATTTCATATTTAACATGTTAGCTTGTGTAGCTGGAAGTGGTTCTAACAGTTCACTTACTTAAGTCATTGAATTTTGGATTCAACAAGAGCTCTTCCAATGAGTTTGAGATTCCAGAATTTCCAAGGCATAAGGCAGAGTGCAATATAAAAAGGATGAGAATTTCAGGCTAGTTTTGTCATGATCTGCATAAACCCACCCCCGCCACCTCCTTCTGCATTCTCCTAGAAGGCCCAGAGAACACCATCTTCATTATG
The DNA here is from genome assembly GCF_055505025.1 of Bos grunniens. Lineage (NCBI taxonomy): Eukaryota > Metazoa > Chordata > Mammalia > Artiodactyla > Bovidae > Bos > Bos grunniens. The sequence goes on along the minus strand of NC_141175.1, from coordinate 60,050,201 downwards.
AAACTGAGAAATAGATTCATCTTTTAGTAATTTTTTTAGTAATTCATTCATTACTGGGAGCAGTACCAGTATTCTTTTAACTTAATAGTAGGTGTGACCATAGAATTTGCCACCACTGAAATTTCAGTAAGGTGATGGGATGTGCGTGTAAAAGATACCAAGTGGCAGCCTTTAACTACCAGAGATGAGATTGGCACATTGATAATAAGGGCTACCAAGGGTGGGGTGATGATTATAGTATTTTGACCCTTCATGTTCTCTGATTACAGTATCTGTATTAGCCTGGTTCTTCCATAGAAACAGAACAGGGTAGATAGATGGATAGATAAAGCAGATATTTATTTATCTATTTTTAAAATATTTTATTTTTTAATTCATTATTTATTTATTTGGCTGTACTGGGTCTTAGTTGCAGCATGCATCATCTTCAGTTGCAGCATGTGGGATCTAGTTCCCCAACCAGGGATGGAACCTGGGCTCCCTGCACTGTGAGCACAGAGTCTTAGCCACTGGACTCCCGGAGATGTCCTTATTTATTTATTTATTATAAGGAATTGGCTTATGGGACCATGGAGGCTGAAAAGCCCTAAGATCTGCAGTGGGCAAGTTGGAGACTCAGGAGAGCTGGTGGTGTGGTGCCTGTCCAGCTCCACAGGTCTGAGAACCAGGAAACCTGATGCTCATGTAAATTCTAGTCCAAGTCTGAGACTGAAGATGGAAGAGCGATGTCTCAGCTCAAAAAGAGTCAAGCAGAGAGAGCAAATTCTCTCTTACTCAGTTTTTTTTATTCCAATCCTGGACTGGATTGGATTAGGACCATCCACGTTGGTGAGGATAATCTGTTTTTACTCAGTCTGCCAGTTCTAGTTTCAACCCCATAAGAAACAGGTTTGCAGACTTAGAATGATGTGCAACCTCATATCTGGGCATATTGTAGTACAGTCAGGTTGAAAGATAACATTAATCATCACAGTATCCCTAGGGATGAACAGTCAACTAAAATATTACTTAATCTATGAAACAGGGAAAACTCCAGGCCTGCAATAACAAACAGAAGAGGTAGGAATTATTTTAATAACAGCAGGGGAATCTAGTTTGCAATTTTCCAACACTTGCAGAACCAACAGTATAAAATGCCCACTTTGGAAACACCAACGTCAGTGGGCTGGTCCCCCTTCTAAAGGTTTAGTTTCCCAATCACAGGGACCCTCCTCTGAGTTCAAAGGCACCAGCACCAGATGAGCCATTCTTAGAGCTTTGAGCTTCAACTAAGGTAGTCTCAGAAAATAAGCTCTCAGAGATGCTGTTTGGGGACTGGTTTGGTCATATCCTTTAGTTTCTTGCCAGTGGGGGAAATGAGATGCTAGCATTTGAACACATAGTAGCATCACGATTAATCAAATGATCACTTGTGTCAGATTGTGATGAAGCACCTACTGAAGACTTCCCCTAGTGGGATTTGCTACCATTTATTAAAATGGTTATAAACCTGAGGAAAAGGAATCATCCAGAACTTTTGAGGAATACTAGGTACTGGATCTGAATTTACATTAATTTCTGGATACTCAAAATGCGACTATGTCACCAATGAAATGGGGGTTACTGGTGGTCTGGTGATATATGGAATCTTAGGTGAATTTCAGATCATATGGGGCTCAATAGATCCATAAATCAGTTATATAGTTATTTCCCCATTTCATGAATGTTAATTGGATACGCATACTTACTAACTGGAAGACTACCAGTCTTGGCTGTTTGACCCATGGAGTAACCAGCATGTTGAGTGGAAGGATCAAATGGAAGCCACTGGAACTTCCTTTATGACCAGGATAGTAGACATAAAAATAATATCTTATCCCTAAGGGAATTGTGGACTTAAAAGACTCAGGGCTGGTAAAACTCCATTTGACTTTCCCATTGCCCATGTAGAATGCAGGTGGATGCTGCAGAATGACTGTGGATTATCAAAAATTTTATCACATAGTGATTTCCACTGTGTATCTGAAATCTACATATAAGAACTTTACTAGAAAAATAATCAACACAGCTCCTGGTAGCAGGTCTGTAGCTACTGATGTGACAAATACTTTTTTCTCCAGTTCCAATCTTTTCTCCAGGCTTCCACGGTGGCTCAGATGGTAAAAAATCTGCCTGCAATGCAGGAGACCTGGGTTCGATCCCTGGGTCAGGAAGATCCCCTGGAGAAGGGAATGGCAACCCACTCCAGTATTCTTCCCTAGAGAATTTCATGGACAGAGGGGTCTGGCGGGCCCCGGGCTCCCAGTCCATGGGGTCGCAGAGTCAGACACAACTAAGTGACTGACACACAACCAGCAGTTTGCTTTTTCCATAAGCTGTTAGCCCTGGTTGCAATGAACTGCTGTGCTATCCATCCCCACTTGGACCCGCAGTCATCTTTAAATGTTCTGGCTCTTAAGAGATCAGACACTCTCCAACCTACCTCCATTCACCCCATAGCACCTTATCACAGACTCTCAATACCTAACAGAGTCTCCTTCTGCCAGTTCCCAGGGAATGAAGACACAGAGTAAACAGGAGCTGCTTGTCTATGCCCTATGTCATACTCCATTTCCCCTGACTTCTGCCATTAAAGCTGCATCAGAATGAATGAACTAAACTCTGAGTTCTAGCATAGGTTGTTTTGGCTCTGACTGTTGCAATTTGAAACCTTACCTAGAAGATCAGGGCACACAAGAAAGCCTGTGGGTTTCTTTTCTCTGTCAAGAATTATCCTCTTTGGTAATTGTAGTTGTTCAAGTGAACTTAATAATGAGATAATAACTAGATACATCCGTTTTACTTTGTATTGGAGATATGAGCAAGGAGATCTATGTCAGATGGTTTGTCAATCAACAAGGAAGTGTTAGGGAAGTTAGGGGGAAAAAAAGAAAAATCTTCAAATTCTGCTTCAAAACCAGGGCATCAGAATTTCCTGGGCCAAAGAGATGGTTACATGAAAGTAAATTTTAAAACTTGAATAATTTGGATGAAATTGGATGCATTACAAGGCTTCCTGGGATTGTTTTACTTTTTTTCAATTTTATTTAAAAAATATTTATTTATTTGACTGTGTCAAGTCTTAGTGGTGGCCTGCAGAATCTTACATTGTGGTGCATGAGTTCAAGAGTTGCCCTGCAGCATGTGGGATCTTTCAGGACCTGGAATCGAACCCTCATCCCCTGCATTAGAAGGCAGATTCTTAATCACTGTACCACCAGGGAAGTCCTGTTAGGGGTGATTTAAATGTCCCTGCCTTGAGGGGACTTGTACTTTGCTAGGTACAATTAGTGCCATGTATAAGGGAGCCTGAGGGAGTGCACATGCCCCAGCTATTCCTGAAATCTCCACCCTTTTCGTAGTTTCTTATGACACATCTGCCTCTTACTCCATACAGGTCCTCCACTTTCCTCCCTTCTGGGAGAAGGTGTCTTTACAGCATGAGCTCTTCGCTCTTCGCTCTTCATTCCTTGATTAACAAATAAAGTTGCTGATCTGCTTTGCCAAACCTTGTTGTTGTTCCATCACTAAGTCATGTCCAACTCTTTGCGATCCCATGGACTGCAGCACACCAGGCTTCTCTGTCCATCACCAACTCCTGGAGCTTGCTCAAACTCATGTCCATCGAGTTGGTGATGCCATCCAACCATCTCATCCTCTGTCATTCCCTTCTCCTCCTGCCTTCAATTTTTCCTAGCATCAGGGTCTTTTCAAATGAGTCAGTTCTTTGCATCAGGTGACCAAAGTATTGGAGCTGCAGCTTCAGCATCAGTCCTTCCAATGAATAGGGTTGATTTCCTTTAGGATTGACTGGTTTGATCTCATTGATGTTCGATTCATTGGCACTCAGCCTTCTTTATGGTCTCATCCTTACATGATTACTGGAAAAACCATAGCTCTGACTATACAGTTCTCTGTTGGCAAAGCGATATCTCTGCTTTTTAATATGCTGTCTAGGTTTGTCATAGCTTTTCTTCCCAGGAGCAAGTGTCTTTTAATTTCATAGGGGCAGTCACCATCCACAGTGATTTTGGAGCCCAAGAAAATAAAGTCTGCCACTGTTGCCAAATCTGGTCTCATTCAATGACATGATTCGCACTCAGCAAAGGACCAGCTAGGGTCCACCTGATACGAGACATTTCTCAAGGAATCTGTGAGACTTAAAGAACAAAGTGATGGTTACCAAAGGGGAAAGAGGAGGGAGAGGGTTAAATTAGGAGATTGGGATTAACATATGCACACTGTTATATATAAAATAGTCAACAAGAACCTACTGTGTAGCACATGGAACTCTACTCAACACTCTGTGATAACTATGTGGGAAAAGAATCTGAAAAACAATAGTTATATGTATATGTATAATTGAATCACTTTGCCGCATACCTAAAACTAATGGAACACTGTAAACTAACTCTGTGCTGTGCTGTGCTTAGTTGCTCAGTCATGTCTGAGATCTTTTTGACCCCAGGGACTGTAGCCTGCCAGGCTTCTCTGTCCCTGGGGATTATCCAGGCAAGAATACCAGAGTGGTTCACCATGCCCTCCTCCAGGGGACCTTCCCAATTCAGGGATAAAACCCAGGTCTCCTGCACTGCTGGTGGATTCTTTACTGTCTGAGCCACCAGGGAAGCCCAAGAATACTGGAGTGGGGAGCCCATCCCTTCTCCAGGGGATCTTCCCCACCCAGGACTTGAACCCAGGTCTCCTGCATTGCAGATGGATTCTTTACCTGCTGAGCTACTAGGGAAGCCTCATAAATCAAATCTACTCTGGTATAAAATAAAATTAAAAAAAAGAAAGTCACTGCCATCAAAGTCCCCACATGAAACTCCACCTAGAATCATAGACTTCACATCACCTATCACATCTTTTCATTTGGATGTCAAGTAAAAGAGGCCAAGATAGGTGAGTAACCATCATCTCCAGTTCACACAGCTTGCTAGAGGCAGAATCAGTGCCTCAACCCAGGTCACTGGATGAGTGGTGCAGGATTCATCATGGTAAGTTTTTCCCAATCAGAGAAAGATTAAACTTCCAGCAATAAGGAAAATTCTGAAGAAGACTTAAAGGAGGAAATGAATGTGGATAGGTGGAAGCCAAGACAGGCCTAAGGAAGGTAAGGATGGAAGGGAGAAGCAAAGGCAATTCCCACCCCACCCTTAACTCTATAACTATGATGGATTTTCCCAAAGAAGGCAGACTTTACCTTCAGGCTTTCTGGAAAAATGGGAAGGTAACATCTGGTGAGGGACAAAAATAGAAAGTATTATTGGGCTTTTGAGGCTGCTTACTTGAAAGAAGAGCATAAATCATTCCTTTGCCCAGAGCCCTTATCTGTTCTTTGTGCCTTTGACTGTGGGTGTGTAGCAGGTGGGGATAGAGAAGTGGGTGGTGAGGAAGTTTCTCCTCAGTGGAAATCCCCTGGTGGTCATGCATCCATTGGAGGGAAATGGGGGGTTGTATCCATAGTATCTATGTAGGGGAAACTCTCCAGAGATAATAGAAAAACAGACTTGAATGAGCCACAGGGAGAGGATAAAGACAGACAGATGCTGGCTGATAAACAGTAACAGAAACACAAGAAAAGGAGAAGAAAGGAATGGGACGGGGCCTATCATAGTCCAGGTTCATCTTACATGCCTCCTTGAGGCTTTTTGTGACCCTTTGAGGGTTTTTTTTTTTTTTTTTTTCTTTTTTAAAAAAGAACCATTATATATATTTATAAATGGGTATGCTTCCCTGGTGGCTCAGTGGTAAAAGAATCCGCTTGCAATGCAGGAGACATGGGTTCAGTCCTGGGTAGAGAAAACCCCCTTGAGAAGGAAATGGCAACATGGCAACCCACTCCAATATTCTTGCCTGGGAAATCCCATGGACAGAGAAGCCTGATGAGCTACAGTCCGTGGGGTTGCAAGAGTCAGACACAACTTAGTGACTGAACCATGACAACCATATTTATATACATATATATATAATATAAAAATAAAATATTTATTTATTTACTTGGCTGCTCCAGGTCTCAGTAGTGCCACATGGGATCTAGTTCCCCAACCAGGGATCAAACCTTGGGTGCCTGCATTGAGGGCTCTGAGTCTTAGCCAATGGATCATCAGAGAAGTCCCAGCCCTTCAGCTGCTAACACCCTAGCACACTGCTTTCATAATGCCTGGGGCTTGGCCTGTCTCTGTGTCCAGTGCTTATGATGAGATGCCTCCTAGGGATTCAACTGAGAATATGAGAAGGGACTGGCAGGAGGTGTCAGAGGACCTCTGGTAATCCTTGGTTGTCTACTTATCATCAACGGAGACCCCAAAAATCCCCTATATCTTGGTTTCTCCCCCTAGGCTGGAAACCTGTATTCTCATTCACTTTAAAAAAAAAAAACTTTTTATTTTTAAATTTTTGTATCATTTCAATAGATGCATTTATTATGAAAATCGAGCTTTTAGGAAGATGTTTCTCATTGTATGTATTCTAAAAAGTCATATTGAACCCACAGTTTGATAATTAATTTTTCTGGTTGAAAATATTAAAAATAGTAATATTGAGTTGATAGTGTTGATTTCAACTTGGGTGACTAGGGAGCAAAAGTGTTCTGTAATTGTCTGCCCTGCCAGAATAAGTAATTCTATCAGCAATATGGGAACAAAAGCTTTAGACCTCTTTTATCTGAGCAGCACATTTTCTTTTTTTTAAACTTTTTATTTTATATTGGGGTACTGTTGATTAACAGTGTTGTGACAGTTTCAGGGGTACAGAAAGTGATTCAGTTATATATATACATGTATCAATTCTTTTTCAAATTCTTTTCCCATTTAGATGGTTGAATAATATTGAGCAGAGATTCCCCGTGCTATATAGTATGTCTTTATTAGTTATCCATTTTGTTTTTCATTTTTTAAACTTTTTACTTTATATTGGTGTATAGCTGATGAACCATATTGTGATAGCTTCAGGCGCACAGCAGAGTGACTCACCCATACAAATACATGTTTCCATTCTTCCCCAAACTCTCCTCCCATGCAGGCTGCCACACAGTATTGAGCAGATTTCCCTGGGCTATACAGTAGGTCCTTTTTGGTTATCCATTTTAAATACAGCAGTGTGTACATGTCAGTTCCAACCCCCCTAACTCATTCACCTTTGCCGTCCAGCCCCATCCCCTGTAAGCAGGCAGGCTAATGAGATTTTCTTTTAATGTGCCTCCCCCTTAGTCAGCACAAAGACCTGTATTCTGTTCAACTGATATCCTGCTCCTCTCTCTACAGTCAACATTTCTTTAGCCTTAATCCTTTAAAACCCCCTTAAACAACTCAAAAGCAATAAAGAGATAGTTCTTGGTTACATTTCTCCCTTTTGCTTTGTTCTTCCTAAACCTGTTCTCAGATTGCAGGCCAGAAGGTCTTTGTGTGAATGTTGACTCATCTGGTTCATTCTAATGAGATCACCGACAGCATAAACGGCGGCTGGCTGCTCCTGGGCTGGGTGTTGGGTAACAGCTGTCTGGCTATGGAGCTGGGCCTTCCTGGAGGAGAAGAAAGGGAGGGGGACCACCTGGGACTTTGCAGCATCAATGACTCCCAGGGGCCTAAATGTGTGATCACTGGATACTGCAGGACTGCTCGTCCCCAGGCGACAGGATCTCTTCTGTCCACCTTGAAGCCCCCAAACACCTACACCTGTAATGAAATCAGCAATCTGCCTTGCCTCTCAGCTTCCTGGGGTTTGTATAACATCCTCATGTGAAAATACACACGAAACTCATTATACTGTTAACTTTAATTGGTTTCTTAGCACACAGACATTTGATAGAAATTAGCTAGGAAAGAGAGATTTTAATGAAGAAAATAAATAAGGCTTTAGAATATCTAAGGAAGACAAGCCTTGGTCAGGTGAAGGAATAGAAAATCCAGCATGCAGTTTATGGATACCTAGGTTAGGATGCATGCTAGTGAATGGTGAATTTGGACAAAGTCCACTGACTCTTTGAACCTAGGTAGTCTTTGTTCAATCTCTAAGTTGACTCTTTGTTACCCCATGGACTGCAGCACGCCAGACTCCCCTGGTACCTCATCTATAAAAAGAGGAAAATAGAATGTTGGTAGGTTAAATGATGTTGGTAGATACAAACAACAAAAAGTTGAAAGGATCAATATATATTTTTTTAATACTTTTGTTTATTTATTTAGTCTGTGCTGGATCTTTGTTGCTGTGAGGGCTTTTCTCTAGTTGTGGTACACAGTCCTCTCATTGTGGTGGCTACTATTGTTGCAGAGCACAGGCTCTAGGGTGCTCAGGCCTCAGCAGTTGCGGCTCCTGGGCTAGGTAACTGTGATTCCCAGGATCTGGAGCACAGACTCAATAGTAGTGGTGCATGGGCTTAGTTGCTCTGCAGCATGTGGAATCCTCCTGAATCAGGGATCGAACCCATATCTCCTGCATTGCCAGGTAGATTCTTTACCACTGAGCCACCAGGGAAGCCCAGAATGGGGCAAAATTTTGACTGTTTAACAGTAACTGATAGACCAGACTAGGAAGCAAATATGAAGAAATGTTACTGCCTGGATGTCTTGTGTGTGCATGCAAGAGTGTGCACTGTTAAATTAACTATGATCTTGCAACAGAGATAAGCAGCTGTGGGGACCCAGAGGGAAGTAAGAGTGGGGTGGCAGTGAAAGGGAAGCACAAAATTCTAGCCAAATTAACAATTAAAGGTAACAAATATAGTTAATATATAATGTAATGTAACACACATGTATACATATACATATACAGGCACATACATATGTTCACAGGGAACTCTCCTCAGTATTATGTAACAACCTAAATGGGAAAAGAATTTGAAAAAGAATAGATACATGTATATGTATAACTGAATCATTTTGCTTTATACCTAAAACTATCACAACATTGTTAATCAACTATAAAATAAGAAGTTAATAAAAAACAACAAAAAGACTAAAAAAAACCCACTTTATTTTCACTTGGATTCAACATGTCTCATAGAGAGGAAAATAGTTCTTATTGGACTAAGTAAAAACAGTGCACTAAAAAAATATAAACTTTGGGGGCTTCCCTGGTGGTGCAGTGGATGAGAATCCACCTACCAATGCAGGGGACACAGGTTCCATCCCTGGTCCAAAGAGATTCCACATGCCGAGGAGCAACTAAGCCCATGTGCCACAACTACTGAACTCACACACTAGAGCCAGCAAGTTGCAAATAATGAGCCCAGGTCCTGCAACTGCTGAAGCCCGAGCACCCTAGAGCCTGTGCTCTGCAACAAGAGAAGCCACCACAAGGAGATGCCTGCACATCACAACTGTCGAGTAGCTGAAGGTACAGAAAGCCCATCAGTCAGTTCAGTTCAGTTCAGTTGCTCAGTCCTGTCTGACTCTTTGCGACCCCATGAATTGCATCACGCCAGGCCTCCCTGTCCATCACCAACTCCTGGAGTTCACTCAGACTCACGTCCATCAAGTCAGTGATGCCATCCAGCCACCTCATCCTCTGTTGTCCCCTTCTCCTCCTGCCCCCAATCCCTCCCAGCATCACAGTCTTTTCCAATGAGTCAACTCTTTGCATGAAGTGGCCAAAGTACTGGAGTTTCAGCTTTAGCATCATTCCTTCCAAAGAAATCCCAGGACTGATCTCCTTTAGAATGGACTGGTTGGATTTCCTTGCAGTCCCAGGGGCTCTCAAGAGTCTTCTCCAACACCACAGTTCAAAAGCATCAATTCTTCGGCGCTCAGCTTTCTTCACAGTCCAACTCTCACATCCATACATGACCACTGGAAAAACCATAGCCTTGACTAGACAGACCTTTGTTGGCAAAGTATTATCTCTGCTTTTCAATGTGCTATCTAGGTTGGTCATAACTTTCCTTCCGAGGAATAAGCGTCTTTTAATTTCATGGCTGCAGTCACCATCTGCAGTGATTTTGGAGCCCCCAAAAATAAAGTGTGACACTGTTTCCCCATCTATTTGCCATGAAGTGATGGGACCAGATGCCATAATCTTCGTTTTCTGAATGTTGAGCTTTAAGCCAACTTTTTCACTCTCCTCTTTCACTTTCATCAAGAGGCTTTTGAGTTCCTCTTCACTTTCTGCCATAAGAGTGGTGTCATCTGCATATCTGAGGTTATTGATATTTCTTCCGGCAATCTTGATTCCAGAAAGCCCATGTACAGCAACAAAGACCCAGCACGACCAAAAATAAATGTGACTTCCCTGGTGGCTCAGATGGTAAAGCGTGTGCCTACAATGGGGGAGACCCGGGTTCAGTCTGTGGGTTGGGAAGATCTCCTGGAGAAGGAAATGGCAACCCACTTCAGTATTCTTGCCTGGAAAATCCCATGGACAAAGGAGCCTGTAGGCTACAGTCCATGGGGTCACAAAGAGTCGGACACAGCTGAGTGAGTAGAGAAAGCCCATGTAGAGCAACAAAGACCAGCACGACCAAAAATAAATAAATAAATGTTAAAAAGAGAATACCTTAAAACAAAACAAAAAAAACTTTGAGTAATATAAATAAAAGTTACAAAATTCAAACCCAAAAAACAAAAAGAGCAGAATGGGACTTCCCTGGTGGTCAGTGGTTATGACTCCAATCATCCACTGCAGGGGGCACAAGTTTGATTTCTGATTAGGCAACTAAGATCCCACATGCGGCAGGCCAGGGCCAGAGAATAGGAAAAAAAATGGACAGAAGACCTGAAAAGACATTTTTCCAAAAAAGACATACAGATGGTCAACAGGCACATGAAAAGTTGCTCAGCATCACTGATCATCAGGGAGATGCAAATCAAAACCACAATGAAAGATCCCCTCCACCTGTCAGAATGACCGTTATCAAAAAGATAAGAAAGAATAAGCTAAGTGTTGGTGAGGACGTGCAGGAAAGGGAACTCTTGTGCACTGATGGTGGAACAGTATATCGGTGCAGCCACTGTGGAAAATATTGTGGAGGTTTCTCAAAAATTAAAAATAGAACTACTGTACAATCCAGCTATTCCATTTCAGGTATTTACCCAAAGAAAAAGACACTAATTTGAAAATATATATCCACCCCTATGTTCATCACAGCAAGGAATATTTACAATAGTCAAGACATGCAAAGGACTAAGTGTCCATCAATAGGTGAATGGATAAAGATGATGTGGTATACACGTATGACAGAATATTACTCAGTCATAAAAAAGAATGAAATCTCACCATCTGTGACAACATGGATGAACCTAGAGGGTATTATGCTAAGTGAACTATACCAGGCAGACAAAGACAAATACTCTATGATCTCATTCATGGAATCTAAACAACAAAACAAATGAACCAACAAAACAAAACAGAAATGGACTCATAGAGATCTCACAGCTGAGAACACCCTGGGGAAATAGATAAAGGAGATTAGGAAATACAAACTTCCAGTTATAAAGTAATTGTCATGGGGATGTAATATACAGCATAGGAATACAGTCAATAATATCGTAATAACTTTGTATGTTGACAGATGGTAGATTTATCGTGATTATTCTGTAATGTATGAAAATATGGACTCTCTATGCTGTACACATGAAACCAATATAATACTGCTGGTCAGTTATAATTCAAATAAATAAATAAATACATTTTGAATTTTAAAAGTATTTTAAACTAATTCTAATTAAAAAACAAAGCATATAGCTCATGTACTGTCAACTTGGGAACCGTAACAAAATACCATAGATTTAGTGGTTTAAACAACAGAAATTTATCTTCTCACAGTTCTGGAGGTTGAGAAGTCTAAGAGCAAGGGGCTGGCCAGTTCAATTCCTGGTGAAGACTCTCTTGCTGGTTTGCAGACAGCCATCTTCTTACTGCTCCTCACGTGGTAGAGAGAGAATGTGAATTCTCCCAGGTCTTCTCTCATAAGGACTCTAGTCGTATCAGATGTAACAAAGGAGTATCTTTATTTCAGGCTTCCCTGGTAGCTCAGACATGCGGGTAGCTGCCTCAGACAGGTAGCTGCCTGTCATGTGGGAGACCCAGATTCGATCCCTGGGTTGGGAAGACCTCCTGGAGAAGGAGAGGGCTACCCGCTCCAGTATTTTTGCCTGGAAAATCCCATGGACAGAGGAACCTGGTATCCTACAGTCCATGGGGTTGCAGAGAGTCGGACACGACCGAGCACACATGCACGTGCATTAATTACTGTTTGACAGCATTTTGCCCACAATAGAACATCACCTATAGTCCTTGCTACCGGAAGTGTAGTCTGCAGACCAGCAATACCAGACTTCACCTGGGGGCTTAATGAAAAAGCAGAGTCACCATCACAACCCTCCTGAATTATACTCTTTTCTAAAATAAATCTTTGGGTGATTTGTGTTCCCCTTACTTTGGGATTCTCTGGTGGCTCAGATAGTAAAGAGTCTGCCCGCAATGCGGGAGACCTGGGTTCAATCCCTGGGTCGGGAAGATCCCCTGGAGAAAAAAATGGCAACCCACTCCAGTATTCTTGCCTGGGAAATCCCATGGATGGAGGAGCCTGGCTGACTACAGTCCATGGGGTCGCAAAGAGTCAGACACGACTGAGCAACTTCACTTTTGGGTGATTTGTGTACCCTTCACTTTGAAAAGCAGTGGTCTATAGGATACCTACTCTCTCAAATACTCTGAGACTTGCTTTATGACTGCATAATCCATTTTGATAAGTGTTCTATTTATGCTGGAAATAATGTATATCCTATGATAATTGGGTGTAGATTTCCATATGTATCCTTTCATCCAAGCTTGTTAACTGTGTTGTTCAAAGCTTCTATGTATTTTCTGATTTTGTCTGCCTGAACTACCATTTACTGAAAGATGTGTATTGAAACTTCCCAATTTAGTAATGATTTCTCAATTTCTCATTATAGTTCTATCAATTTTTACTGCATATATTCTGGTATTTATAAATGAATTGTTTTATACTCTTGCTGAATTAAACTTTTTATCATTACATACTGATGTACATATTGATATATAGTGATTTCTACTCACTGTTTTTTAAAGGAAAGTAGTGATCTTTCTAAAAAATATTTATTTATTTGTGGCTGCATCAGGTCTTAGTCGTGGTGCGTGGGCTTCTCTCTAGCTGGATGCTCTGCCTCCTGAGTTCGTGGGCTCTGTAGTTGAAGCACTCTGGCTTAGTTGCCTCTTGGTGTGTGGGATTTTAATTTCCTGACCAGGGATCGAACCTGAATTCCCTGCCTTGGAAGGTGAATTCTAAACCATTGGCCCACCAGAGAGGTCCCAGGAACTCTATTCTTAGTGATGTTCCTTTTCATAAATCACACTGTGATATTAGTGTAGCCATGCTTGCTCTCTTTGGGTTAGTATTTGTCTGGTATATCTTTTAAATTCCTTTTACTTTCTCTTTAGGCTTGAGGTTTGAACCATAAAGCACCATTTCACTGATCCAGAAATTGTTGTAATCTTCTGCCATTTTTGAAGTTTGTCCTTGTGCTTATAATTTCCAAGAATGCTTCTCATTTCTTGTGTTTTCAGTATCACATCCATTCGGTTCAAGACTGGTTGTTCTAAAAAAAAAAACAAAAAAACAAAACAACAACAAAAAAAAAAGACTGGTTGTTCTATTTGTTCATCTTGATCCTTCTGTTTATGTTGTCGGCTATTGTCAAGTATCTGGTGATCCTTGCTTGTCTGTTCACATTTCTAAATGAAGAACTCTTGATAAGTATTTGTGGCTATGACAAATTCCTCTGCCATTGTTCAAGTCTGTTTCCCCAACAGACCTTACTCTTGAACAGGGAGGCTGAGCAACCACTGCCTGTAAGAGCCGATGCTTGGGGAACAGCAGGCCAGCAAGCAAGGAGGAGCCCCCATGGTTGTCAGAGAAAGGAAGGTTACTCCACAGGAGAAGCACTGTGGTGTGTTTTATTTCTGGGAAGATAAGTATCTCTCAGCTTCTGTACAACCATCATGGACACGCAGTTACTGGGCATTTCTTTGCTTCTTCTGGCACTAATACTGCCCACGGCACACCCTTCAGCTAATTCAGTTGCTGTTCTAAGGATTTTACATGCAAATGATTCCCCACTGGCTGCTCTGAGCAGAAGGGGCTACACAGGTGATTTAACTCATTCTTGCAGACATAATCACTGGACACTTACCCTGGTCTCTGTATTTTGAGAATTGCTTTCCTTGGGGACCCTTTTAGAGGAGCATTCTTTACTATATCTGTTTCAGATGTGTTTTCTCTATGAACCTCATCAGATGTGTTTTCTTTTTTTTCTTTTTCTTTTTGCTCTTTTTTTAAAATATAAATTTATTTATTTTAATTGGAGGTTAATTACTTTACAATATTGTATTGGTTTTGCCATACATCAACATGAATCTGCCACGGGTATACACGCGTTCCCCATCCTGAACCCCCCTCCCTCCTCCCTCCCCGTACCATCCCTCTGGGTCATCCCAGTGCACCAGCCCCAAGCATCCAGTATCATGAATCGAACCTGGACTGGTGATTCGTTTCATATATGATATTATACATGTTTCAATGCCATTCTCCCTAATCATCCCACCCCCTCCTTCCACTAGCTCTTAAAATTTTTGTGCTGTTGATGGCACCAAGTCTTATTTTTTCAGAACTGGTATATATTTATTATTTTAAAATCGGGGAACTTCCCTGGTGGTCCAGTGATTAAGAATCCACATTCCAATGTAGGGGACATGGGTTCAATCCCCGGTCACGGAAAAAAGATTCTACAAGCAGTGGAGTAACCAAGTCAGCATGCCGAAACTACTGAGCCCACAAGCCACAATGAAAGATCTCACAGGCCGCAGTGAAGATCCTGTGTGTCGCAGCTAAGACCTGATGTGGCCAAAAATAAATAAATAATTTTTAAAAACTAAATTAAAAAATAAAATTAGGCATTCCATTTTTTCACCTAAACACATGCTCAGTCCATCATGTTGAACTAAATATTTTATCACTAAGTTTAGATTTGTAGATTCCAATTGAATTTACAGTAAATTGTCCATTCCATTTCTCTGCCTCAACAAAATATAACTCTATTTAAAGAACCATTTTGATAACTATATTAAATTATTGTAGTAATTCTATATTAAAATGATGTTTCCTTTAACAAATAAAAAGATGTTTTCTTTAGAACAAAGTAGAAGAAAAATAAGTATCAAAGTTCTCTTTTTAACTACAGTAATTTTAGAATAATAATATATATACATTATATAATTGTAATAATACTAATTAGAATAATTATTTCTATTAACAGGCTTTATTTTGAATATTTCATTTCAATTTAATTAGTCATAAATCTTGCCACATCTTCCAGCATTTTCCTTTTTGAGTTGTAAGTTTTCTTTCTCTTCTCATCAATCAGAATCAATATTTAAAATTCTTTTTCCGCTTTCCCAAAGGTAGCAGAAATGAGAGAAATCACCTCTTTCTCTACATTTGACATTGTGAAACCCTATGAATGTTCGTAAATCACAATACTCCCAATAACTCAGCTTTATAGAGCTTCCAATTTGGCGTTTCTCTTCCATTGCTAGGGGCTTCCCTTGTGGCTCAGCTGGTAAAGAATCCGCCTGCAATGTGGGAGGCCTGGGTTCAATCCCTGAGTTGGGAAGATCCCCTGGAGAAGGAAAAGGCTACCCACTCCAGTATTCTGGCCTGGAGAATTCCATGGACTATAGTCCATAGGCTCGAAAAGAGTGGGACACAACTGAGTGACTTGCACTTCACTCACGTCACTTTAGTTCCATTACTAGAGGTAATGAAAGCCGAAATTCACAAATTTTATATACTTTAACATATATAATTTTGCATATATCATATAATGTTTGTACTTAGAGTATATATTTATAGTACATATATGATATATAGTATTATAATACAATATAATTATGTATATTATAGTACTATATAATATACAAAATTATAATTATATACAATTTATATACTTTATTTACACACACATATATATTTGAGCACAGCCAAGAGGAGCTACCCCCACATCTGAGGTCAGGGGCAGCGGCCAAGAGTGCCAGGCTGGGACAACACAGGAGCAGCCGAGAGGAGCTACCCCACATCCGAGGTCAGGGGCGGTGGCTGAGAGGAGCTACCCCACATCCGAGGTCAGGGGCAGTGGCTGGGAGGAGCTGCCCCATGTCCAAGGAGCAATGGCTGCATGGGCGCAGGAGGACCTAGAGGAGCTACTCCACATTCAAGGTCAGGAGGGGTGGCGGTGAGGAGATACCCCTCGTCCAAGGTAAGGAGCAGTGGCTGCACTTTGCTGGAGCAGCTGTGAAGAGATACCCCACGCCCAAGGTAAAAGAAACCCAAGTAAGACGGTAGGTGTTGCAAGAGGGCATCAGACGGCAGACACACTGAAACCATACTCACAGAAAACTAGTCAATCTAATCACACTAGGACCACAGCCTTGTCTAACTCAATGAAATTAAGCCATGCCCGTGGGGCCACCCAACACGGGCGGGTCATGGTGGAGAGATTTGACAGAATGTGGTCCACTGGAGAAGGGAATGGCAAACCACTTCAGTATTCTTGCCTTGAGAACCCCCATGATCAGTATGAAAAGGCAAAATGATAGGATACTGAAAGAGAAACTCCCCAGGTCAGTAGGTGCCCAATATGCTACTGGAGATCAGTGGAGAAATAACTCCAGAAAGAATGAAGGGATGGAGCCAAAGCAAAAAGAATACCCAGTTGTGGATGTGACTGGTGATAGAAGCAAGGTCCGATGCTGTAAAGAGCAATATTGCATAGGAACCTGGAATGTTAGGTCCATGAATCAAGGCAAATTGGAAGTGGTCAAACAAGAGATGGCAAGAGTGAATGAACATTGACATTCTAGGAATCAGCGAACTAAAATGGACTGGAATGGGTGAATTTAACTCAGATGACCGTTATATCTACTACCACGAGCAGGGATCCCTTAGAAGAAATGGAGTAGCCATCATAGTCAATAAAGGAGTCCGAAATGCAGTACTTGGATGCAATCTCAAAAATGACAGAATGATCTCTGTTCGTTTCCAAGGCAAACCATTCAATATCACAATAATCCAAGTCTATGCCCCAACCAGTAATGCTGAAGAAGCTGAAGTTGAACGGTTCTATGAAGACCTACAAGACCTTTTAGAACTAACACTCAAAAAAGATGTCCTTTTCATTATAGGGGACTGCAATGCAAAAGTAGGAAGTCAAGAAACACCTGGAGTAACAGGCAAATTTGGCCTTGGAATACAGGGCAAAGGCTAATAAAGTTTTGCCAAGAGAACGGACTGGTCATAGCAAACACCCTCTTCCAACAACACAAGAGAAGACTCTACACATGGACATCACCAGATGGTCAACACTGAAATCAGATTGATTATATTCTTTGCAGCCAAAGATGGAGAAACTCTATACAGTCAGCAAAAACAAGACCGGGAGCTGACTGTGGCTCAGATCATGAGCTCCTTATTACCAAATTCAGACTTAAACTGAAGAAAGTAGGGAAAACCACTAGACCATTCAGGTATGACCTAAATCAAATTCCTTATGATTATACAGTGGAAGTGAGAAATAGATTTAAGGGTCTAGATCTGATAGAGTGCCTGATGAACTATGGAATGAGGTTCGTGACATTGTACAGGAGACAGGGATCAAGATCATCCCCATGGAAAAGAAATGCAAAAAAGCAAAATGGCTGTCTGGGGAGGCCTTACAAATAGCTGTGAAAAGAAGAGAAGCGAAAAGCAAAGGAGAAAAGGAAAGATATAAATATCTGAATGCAGAGTTCCAAAGAATAGCAAAAAGAGATAAGAAAGCCTTCCTCAGCGAACAATGCAAAGAAAGAGAGGGAAACAACAGAATGGGAAAAACTAGAGATCTCTTCAAGAAAATCAGAGATACCAAAGGAACATTTTATGCAAAGATGGGCTTGATAAAGGACAGAAACGGTATGGACCTAACAGAAGCAGAAGATATTAAGAAGAGATGGCAAGAATACACAGAAGAACTGTACAAAAAAGATCTTTATGACCAAGATAATCATGATGGTGTGATCACTTACCTAGAGCCAGACATCCTGGAATGTGAAGTCAAGTGGGCCTTAGAAAGCATCACTACGAACAAAGCTAGTGGAGGTGATGGAATTCCAGTTGAGCTATTCCAAATCCTGAAAGACGATGCTGTGAAAGTGCTGCACTCAATAGGCCAGCAAATTTGGAAAACCCAGCAGTGGCCACAGGACTGGAACAGGTCAGTTTTCATTCCAATCCCAAAGAAAGGCAATGCCAAAGAATGCTCAAACTACCGCACAATTGCACTCATCTCACAAGCTAGTAAAGTAATGCTCAAAATTCTCCGAGCCAGGCTTCAGCTATACGTGAACCGTGAACTTCCAGATATTCAATCTGGTTTTAGAAAAGGCAGAGGAACCAGAGATCAAATTGCCAACATCCGCTGGATCATGGAAAAAGCAAAAGAGTTCCAGAAAAACATCTATTTCTGCTTTATTGACTATGCCAAAGCCTTTGACTGTGTGGATCACAATGAACTGTGGAAAATTCTGAAAGAGATGGGAATACCAGACCACCTGACCTGCCTCTTGAGAAACCTATATGCAGGTCAGGAAGCAATAGTTAGAACTGGACATGGAACAACAGACTGGTTGCAAATAGGAAAAGGAGTTCATCAAGGCTGTATATTGTCACCCTGCTTATTTAAATTATATGCAGAGTACATCATGAGAAACACTGGGCTGGAAGAAGCACAAACTGGAATCAAGATTGCCGGGAGAAATATCAATAACCTCAGATATGCAGATGACACCACTCTTATGGCAGAAAGTGACGAGGAACTCAAAAGCCTCTTGATGAAAGTGAAAGAGGAGAGTGAAAAAGTTGGCTTAAAGCTCAACATTCAGAAAACGAAGATTATGGCATCTGGTCCCATCACTTCATGGCAAATAGATGGGGAAACAGTGTCACACTTTATTTTGGGGGGCTCCAAAATCACTGCAGATGGTGACTGCAGCCATGAAATTAAAAGACGCTTACTCCTTAGAAGAAAAGTTATGACCAACCTAGATAGCATATTCAAAAGCAGAGACATTACTTTGCCAACAAAGGTCTGTCTAGTCAAGGCTATGGTTTTTCCAGTAGTCATGTATAGATGTGAGAGTTGGACTGTGAAGAAAGCTGAGCGCCGAAGAATTGATGCTTTTGAACTGTGGTGTTGGAGAAGACTCTTGAGAGTCCCTTGGACTGCAAGGAGATCCAACCAGTCCATTCTAAAGGGGATCAGCCCTGGGTGTTCTTTGGAAGGAATGATGCTAAAGCTGAAACTCCAGTACTTTGGCCACCTCATGCAAAGAGTTGACTCATTGGAAAAGACTCTGATGCTGGGAGGGATTGGGGGCAGGAGGAAGAGGGGATATCAGAGGATGAGATGGCTGGATGGCATCACCGACTCGATGGACTTGAGTTTGAGTGAACTCTGGGAGATGGTGATGGACAGGGAGGCCTGGCATGCTGCAATTCATGGGGTCTCAAAGAGTCAGACACGACTGAGCGACTGAACTGATATATTTTATAGGCCAATCAATCCTTTGGAAATTTTCTAAGAAAACTTCAACTCACCAGCTTGTTTCTGTATTCCATTAAAGATTATATTCTTTTAGCTAGAACACAACTTTGGGGAGGGGGAAAGAAATCCTCCCATTTTAACAGAAAACTTGAGTTTTACAGAAAGAGACTTCATGTGGTTTCAAGACAGACAGGCAGAAACACACAAGTTTCTCAAGGCACATCAATGCCCACCGTGAGTGCCCTTCAAAAGCAGAACCTTGATTCTGGGACCTTAAGCTCAGTCTCCTGGGGAGCTGTTCATGTTTGTTCCTTCCTCCATGTAGGGAAGCATGTTGGCTGTTACCTCTGGTCCTGGCCATTTATTTACACTAGATTCTTCAGCGTCACTGCCAGAGATATTAAAAAGCAGAGAGAGACCTTGTCCTACTCCTTCTGTTGGTCTGGGCTATGCACCTATGTGGAGAGAGCGACGAAAATCTCAGACAGTGGGGAGAGGGAGGGGCAGTGTGGACGCCTGTCACTAACCACCTTTTCCTTTCCTCTTACTGTAAAGTAGTAAAAACAAGCAGCATCCAGACCTCTTTGCCGGGGAATGGGGCTGCTGTTTACAGATAAACAGAGACCTGCTGCCTGTTAGGATCCCAGTAACAAAATTCGGTCAGAAGACCGAAAACACAATTGTGTTTACAGATCAGCAGCGACATGCCAATGTCATGTTGGTGGCGGAAGGCAGAGGTCATGTTTACTGCAAGCAGAGGTGCCTGGAGCTGCCACGGGGGCTGCCGGCGGGGGATCACGAGGAGGAGGCGGAGGAGGCGGAAGCAGCTGTGAACCCGCAGTCGCCTCAAACCTCAGACCGCAAAGGGTCGGATAGCAGAAGGGAAGAATAGAGACTGCTGTGCTTCACAACATAGCATCCGAGCACCGCGGGGGCTGAAACGGGCCATCTTGACCCCCTGCGCGGGCTCTGGTTTTCCAGTTCTCAGAAACATGACTTCTGGCTGGGGAAAAGCCTGTGCAGAAAATAAGCTACAGCAACTCTTGCTCAGTCGTGTCAGACTCTTTGCGACCCCATGGACTGTAGCCCACCAGGCTCCTCTGTCCATAGAATTTCCCAGGCAAGACATACTGGAGTGGGTTGCCATTTCCTCCTCCAGGGGATCTTCCCCACCCAGAGATTGAACTTGGGTTTCTTGCACTGGTAGGTGGATTCTTCACCACTGTGCCACCTGGCAAGCTTAGCCAAAAGGCTACAGCAGCAGGAGGTCACAAATGGCACAGAATAGCACCTCCTGGGTGGACATATTACTGTTTGGGACCATGACCCCTCCCCTAAAAACAGGTACTGGTTGCCCTGTGGATCAGTCCCCTTTAAAGGCAGGATGTCGTCATGGTAACGACATGTTTTCTGCAATTGGAGTGACCTGAGACCTTCCTGGTTCTGCCACATACTTTTGGTGTGACCGTGAGCAATTACTTAAGCTCTCGTTGCCAGAGTTTCATCATCTATAAAATAAGAAAAAAATTGCTTGTCTCTTAGAATTAGTAAGAGGATTAACAGAAATAATAAACGGAGAGCTAGAGTTCCAGGTGGTAAGCGCTCAATAAACAGTAGCTGTTGTTACAAGAAAGTTGTTGTTATTGGGGTGAAAGCCCTACTCCGAAGACAATTAGGTATAAGTTGGTGATTCATAAAGAGTTAAAGAGCTCAGGAAAAATAGTCCTGCTGACCTGTGCTTTGGCTTCTCAGCTGAAGGACTGCACAAAGCAGCCGCACTGAGGCAGAAAGTAGGGTGACCAGCTCGTCCCAGTTTGCCTTGGATTTTCCCAGTTTTTATAGGACAAGTCTTCGGTCCTGGGAAACGCCTGGCAAAGATGGATGGTTGATTGCCGTAGAGGCCACATGGCATTTGTTTGGGAATGATTATATTTAAAAGTAATGTACGTCATGGAATGTTTGCTCCTAGAGTGACCCTCTGTGTCTTAAAGCTCAGGCGTTTGGTTGGAGGGAGTCTAATAAGGGATAATGGTGCTTGGCCTCATTCCTCGTTAATGGCTTTAATTGGAGCTGGGGTTATCTGGCAGGGCAACTTCCACCCAGCCTGCTGGGCAAATCCCCTCCCCACTGGGCCCAGTCATCAGACAGATTTGTGTGGGGAGGCGGGGACATGGCTTTCTCTTGTTCTTCTCTGGGGACAATCCATGCAGAATGTTCAAGGGACACTGCCCACCATCCACCTTACGGGGCAGAACCTAGGATGAAGTTGGGTCTCTCCCAACCCTGACCCACCAGAGTAATGAGCAAGCTGGTGCAGCCCACCCTGGAGACCGCATCTGTGGCTCTTCCTAGACCTTGACCTCTGCCTCAGGGAGGAGCTGGACTCCAGACTTTGAGGTCGGCCCGCCTGGCGCATCCAGGCTGAGTGCTGTCTCCTGTGATCGCCAGCTTGCTGTCAGACGTTTGGGGGCAGCACACACAGCATGTCCTGATTCCTAACAGCCTCAGATCAGCATCCTCAGGATCCTTACAGTCCTTCCAACTTCCTCCTCTGAGCTCCAGGCACGAGGGAAGAGTGCTGATTAATATCAATATTGGGGAGCATTCAATATGATGTTTTAATCCAAAGACATGGTTTAGAAATTGAAATACATAATTTCAGTTTGGGCTTCCCTGGTGGCTCACTTGGTAAAGAATCTGCCTGCAATGTGGGAGACCTGGGTTCAATCCCTGAGTTAGGAAAATCCCCTAGAGAAGAGAATGGCAACCTACTCCAATATTCTTGCCTGGAGAATTCGATGGACAGAAGAGCCTGGTGGGCTACAGTCCATGGGTTGCAAAGAGTCAAACACAACTGAGCGACTAACCTTTCCTTTCTTTGTCATAGTCTGCATTCCATCTTGGAATACAAACATACATCCCACATCTTTTTTATTGGACACTGAGGTTGCCTCCATATCTTGACATGCATTACAAGAAGACAAATGCTATCTTTGGGGATATACAATATATTTGTTTACTGTTGCTACTGTAACAGATTACCATAAGCCTTACTGGCTTAAAACAGTACAAATTTGTTATTTTGTAGTTCTGGAGGTCAGAAGTACACATGAGTTGGTGGGGCTGCCTTCATTTCTGGAGGATCCAGGAGAGAATCTGTTTCCTGGACTTTTCCACCTTCTAGAGGTTGCTGTGTTCCTTAAGTGTGGCTTCCCTGGTGGCTCAGGTAGTAGTCTGGCTTCCCTCTTGGCTTAGACGATAAAGAATTTGCCTGCAATGCAGGAGACCCGGGTTCAATCCCTGGGTTGAGAAGAGCCCCTGTAGAAGGGAATGTCAACCCACTCGGGTATTCTTGCCTAGAGAATCCCATGGACAGAGGAGCCTGGTGAGCTACAGTCCATGGGCTGGCAAAGAGTTGGACACAACAGAAAGACTAATACTTTCACTAAGTCAAGGCTCTCTTTACCTTGACCTCTGCTTCCACTATCACATCTTCTCTGCCTTTGATGTGGACGTTGTGTGAGCCGTTATTGCTCATCACAATGGGAAATGTGTCTGGGACAAAGCCTGAGGTGGCTGTCCCTTTCTTGGTAGGGAATGCAGTACTGCATCTCTGCCCTTGATGGTGACTGCCATCTGTGGGGGCAGGGCAGTAACCCAACATGACCAAGCTGACCCTGCAGCTTGCTGGCAAAAGGATGGATCAAGAGCAGAAGGAACGTCTTCATGGAGTGGACATGAGTGTTCCTCCTCCTGGGGCTGTCCAGGACTTGAGGGAGAAGACTGTCAATTTACATACTCACATTTACATATTTAAATTATATTAAATGTAATTTAATATGTACATATTTAAAATTATATTTAAATATAATTGTCTTAGAAAAATTTTCTCAGAGGCAAATCTACAGGAATAAAAAAAAAATGAGAATGAAATAATCCTTTCCTTGAAATATAGCCTTGTGAGGCAAGTAAACACATACAGGAAATGAAAACCAAGGGGACTGGTGTAATAAATCTAACAGAGTGAAGTGTTATTGTGCCTGTGTGATTCTATAAACAGTGAATAATTTGTTGTGTTTCTTTTTTTTTTACATTTATTAAGCACCTACTGTGTGCCAAGCCTGTGCTGATTCTAGGGCTGCTTTTGTAAAGTAGGTGGGCATAGACCTCTTATCTTCTCTCAAAGAGAGTACAGTTCAGTTCAGTCGTTCAGTCGTGTCTGACTCTTTGAGACCTGGTGGACTGCAGCACTCCAGGCTTCCCTGTCCATCATCAACTCCCAGAGCTTGCTCAAACTCATGTCCATTGAGTTGGTGATGCCATCCAGCCATCTCATCCTCTGTTGTCCCCTTCTCCTTCTGTCTTCAATCTTTCCCAGCATCAGGGTCTTTTCCAGTGAGTCAGTTCTTGGCATCAGGTGCCCAAAGTACTGGAGTTTCAGTTTCAGCATCAGTCCTTCATGAGTATTCAGGACTGGTTTCCTTTAGGATTGACTTGTTTTGCACTGGTTTGTTCTTTGCACAGAATGGCAGCCCATCAATGGAGAAGATGAGGAAAGGCTTTGCTTCTGAGATGATGACTAAGTGTACAAAGATGACACAAGAATCAGTCTGCTTGTTATCAAAGAAATGCAGACTAAAATAAGAATGGAACACTATTTTACATCAGTCAGATTGGTCAAGTATTAAAAGGCTTGACAACACTATGCATAGCTGAGGATGTAAGAACATGGAAATTCACACAGGCTGATGGTGGAATAGATATTGAAAATATTAACTATATAGCCCAGCAATTCCTCATCTAGGTATATGACCTAGGACAACAGTTCTCAAAGTTTTCTCCCCAGTACCCTTTCAGGGTTCTATGAGGTCAAAGCTATTCTCATAATAACGTTAAAATACTATTTTACTCTTTCACTTTCATTCAACAGATTCAATGCACAGATAGAAAGAATCCAGACTCTTTTTATTAAGCCACACATTAGAGATATGCAAAATAGAAAACAATTTTATCTTCTATTTTTTTTTTGTTTTTGAAAAGAAAATGTTTATCTTATATATGTCATTTTTAAAAATTAAAGTAATTTTATTTTATAAAATTTAGTATTGTAATGCTAGTTGCTCAGTCGTGTCCAACTCTTTGTGACCCTATGGACTGTAGCCCTCCAGGCCCTCTGCCCATGGAATTCTTCAGGCAAGAATACTGGAGTGAGTAACCATTCCTTTCTCCAGGGAATCTTCCTAACCCAGGGATCAAACCCAGGTCTCCTACATTGCAAGCAGATTGTTTACTATCTGAGCCACCAAGAAAACATTTTCAATTTAGTTTCTAATATGGTAAAGAGTGGAAGGTATGATATACATAAACAAAAATTCTTTGGATTCTCAATGATTTTTAAGAGTGAAAAGAGCCCCCAAACTAAAAGATTTGAGAATTACTATCCTAGAGAATTTTTCACATGGGTGTGAAAGAAGACATAGAAAAGGATGTTTATTTTAGCACTGTGGGTTTTTTTTTTGGTTTTTTTTTTGTTTTTTTTTGATGACACTGTGCAGCTTGTGTGAACTCACTTCCTCGACCAGGGATTGAACTCAGGCCCCTTGCAATGCAAGCACCGACTCTTAACCACTGGACTGCCAGGGAATCCCCAGGACTAGTTTTGATAATTAGAAATAGGAAACAACCTGAATGATTGTGTGGGACTTGCATAACTACTTTATGGTATATTTATAAAGTAGCACACCATCAACAGTTAAACTGAATGAATCAGATGAATGTGAATCAACACTAAAAACTTCAAAATCAATGTTGAATGAATAAAAATGAAGTATTAAAGGAATTATATTTAGCATTATTCCATTTATATATGATACAAAGAGATATAAGTCCATTCTATTTGTTGTTTTGGATACATACAGGTATAATTAAATTATAAAATATAAATGGCTGCTGCTGCTGCTAAGTCACTTCAGTCGTGTCCGACTCTGTGCAACCCCATAGATGGCAGCCCACCAGGCTCCCCCATCCCTGGGATTCTCCAGGCAAGAACACTGGAGTGGGTTGCCATTTCCTTCTCCAATGCATGAAAGTGAAAAGTGAAAGTGAAGTTGCTCAGTCATGTCCGACTCTTCTCGACCCCATGGACTGCAGCCTACCAGGCTCCTCCATCCATGGGATTTTCCAGGCAAGAGTACTGGAGTGGGGTGCCATCGCCTTCTCCGATATAAACGGCTATCATATAATAATTCTGACAATGCCAAGTGCTGGTGAGGCTGTGGAGCAACTGGAATTCTTTTTTCTTTTAATATTTTATTTATTTATTTATTTTTGGCTGTTCTGGGTCTTTTTTGCTGCAGGTGGGCTTTCTTTAGTTGCAGAGAACGGGAGCTATTCTTTGCTGTGGTGCGGGGGCTTCTCTTGTGGACCACTGGCTCTAGGCATGCAGGCTTCAGCAGCTGCTGAAGACTCTAGAGCTCAGGCTCAGTAGTTTTGACTTAGTTGCCCTGCAGCAAGTGACATCTTCCCATATCAGGGATCGAACTTGTTTCCCTTACATTGGCAGGTGAATTCTTAACCACCTGACCATCAGGGAATTTCGAAACTGGAGCCCTTACACACTGCTGGAGGGATGGTCAAACGGTCCAGCTTCTCTGAAAAACTGTTCAGCATTCTCTTATAAATGTAAACATACACCTATCATCTGATCTAGCCACTTCACTCCTCAGTATTTATCCAAGAGACATGAATGTACTGATGTTCACACAAAGACCTGTACACAAATGTTTATACCATCATTTTTCATAATGGCTGCAAATTAGAAACAACCCCAAACTCCTTTAGTAGGTGAATCAATAAGCAAACTGTAATATTAATCTATCCACACAGTGGAATATTACACAGCAATAAAAGGGGACAAATTATTAACACACTCAGCAACTTAGATAAACCTCAAAAGCACAATGCTAAGTGAAGCAAATCGGTCTCAAAATGTCATGTACTACTTGATTCTAGTTATGTGATATTTTTGAAAAGACAATATTATAGTCATGAAAAATAGATTTGTGGTTGTCAGGGGGTGAGGTGTCAAGACAGTGTAGCAATGCAAAGAGATAACAGGAGATAGTTTTTGGAAATGATGAAGCTATTCTATATTCTGATGAATCTGTATGTGTGCTAAAATTAATAGAATTGTACACAAAAAGAAGTGAATTTTAATACTATCTTTTACGTTAAAATTTTATTTGGTGGCTCAGAAGGTAAAGCGTCTGCCTACAATGTGGGAGACCTGGGTTCGATCCCTGGGTCAGAAAGATGCCCTGGAGAAGGAGATGGCAACCTACTCCAGTACTCTTGCCTGGAGAATCCCATGGATGGAGGAGCCTGGTGGGCTATAGTCCATGGGGTCGCAAAGAGTCGGACACGACTGAGCAACGTCACTCACTCACTTAGTTTTAGAAAGTTTTAAATTTACAGAAAAATTATAACCATAGTACAGAATTTGCATATAACCCACACCCAGTTCTTCCCACTGTTAACATCTTACATTAGTGTGGTAACTTGGTCACAATTAATGAACCAATTATTTATGTATTATCAACTAAGTCCCTGCTTTATTCAGATTTCCTTACTTTTTTTTTTTAACCTATTTTTTTACCTATGTCCTTTACTCTTCCAGGATCCTATCTAGGATACAGTATTGTATCTTGTTATTATGTCTTTTTAGCCCCTCTCTCCCACCTGTAACAGTTTCTCATTTTCCTTATTTTTGATGACCTTGATAAGTGGCTCAGAAGGTAAAGAATCTGTGTGTAATGCAGGAGACCTGGGTTTGATCCCTGGGTTGGGAAGATTCCTTGGAAAAAGGAACAGCTATCCCACTCTAGTATTCTTGCCTGGAGAATTCCATGGACAGAGGAGCCTGGTGGGCTACGACTAGTCCATGGGATCACAAATAGTCGGGGGCAACTGAGTGACTAACACTTTCACTTTTCACTTTCATTGACAAGATTGAAAGGTCAGCTATTTTGTAGAATGTCCCTCCATTGGGGTTTAGTGTCTTTCTCATAATTAGGCTGGGATTTGGGGTTTGGGGGAGTAAGGCGGCAGAGGAAGTGCCTTTCTCAGCACATCATATTGAGGGTAGACTTCCCTGTAGCTCAAACAGTAAAGAATCTGCCTGCCATGCAGAAAACCAGGGTTCAATTCCTGGGTTGGGAAGTTCCTCTGGAGAAGGGAATGGCAAATCCACTCCAGTATTCTTGCCTGCAAAATTCCTGGCAAGAAGGACTGTCGACGTCCTTCATCACTGTTGATTGACTTTGACCACCTGGCTGAGGTCGTGCTTGTCAGGCTTCTCCACTGCGAAGTTAACCCTTTTTCTCCCCTTTGGTACTCGGGAGGAAGGAAGCACACGTAGTGCATCCTTAAAGAGCGTTCCACCATGCTCCACTGGCTTTTCTTTCTTTTGGCTGCACTATATCTTCACACGGGCTTTCTTTAGATGTGGCCCAAGGCATGTTGGGTCTTAGCTTACCAACCAGAGGTCAAACCGGAATCCCCTGCCTTCGAAGGTGGATTCTTAACCACTGGACCACCAGGCAAGTCCCCATTCTCTGCTGTCTTGAGAGATGAACGTCTAGTTTGGAGTTCTTCTGTGCAGGATATCTATCTATCCTCCCCTTCCATTTATTTACTTAGACATTTATTTATATTAGGATGGACAGATGGAGATTTATATTGTGGTTATAAGTCAATAACATAATTTATTTTCGTATTGTTCCCAGCTTGTGCCACTGGGAACTCTTTCAGTTGGTGCCCGTGTCCCTTTAACATATCCCCATTGCTGCACATGATGGTCTTTGGCACTTCTTTCCTTTCTGGTACTATAGATGCTCCACACTCATCTTGTGTATTTTCTGCCCCTGCCCTACATTTAGCCAGTTCTCTAAGCCTGTCCCTTCTATTGGGTAATGGTTTTATTTTTATTTATTTTTTGAACGTCTCTTTTTTATTTAAATTAAAAAATTATTTATTTATTTATTTACTTTTCAGCTGCGTTGGGTCTTCGTTGCTGTGTGCGGGCTTTTCTCTAGTTGCGGCAAACCACTCTTCCTTGTGATGTGCGAACTTCTCATTGCAGCTTCTTTCGTTGTGGCCCTAAAGCGTGGATTTCAGTAGTGTGGTGCACAGGCTCAGCTGCTCTGCAGCATGGGGGAATCTTCCCAGACCAGGGATTGAACCCATGCTCCCTGCATTGGCAGACAGATTTCTATCCAGTGTGCTTCCAAGGAAGTCCTACTGGATAATGGTTTTAGAAAGCAAGATCCGGGCACTGCATGTGCTTACTATACTACTGGTGTGCTTTTACTTCTGGGCTCTCTCAGCTGACAGAATGAGGAGATGTATTTATACTAATTCATATAGGTATGTGTGCGTGCTCAGTCACTTCAGTCGTGTCTGAATCTTGGTGACCCTAAGGACAGTAGTCCATCAGGCTCCTCTGTCCATGGGATTTTCCAGGCAAGAATGCTAGAGTGGGTTGCCATGCCTTCCTCCAGAGGATATTTCCCAGCCCAGGGATCAAACCCACATCTCTTGTGTCTCCTATATTTAAGGCAGATCCATTACCACTGAGCCACTGGGGAAGCTCTATATAGGTACACGTATCTATGAATATTTCTATTTGTGTCCATCTCTATTACACTAAACATGAGTTTATACTAATGTCTCCAACACTAGTTCAGAACTGCAAGGATCATTCTGGCCTTCTTCCCTCACTTGTCTGTAACCCCCTACCAGTGAGAAATCCAGCTCCCAATATCTACTATCCATTTACTTAATTGTTTAATTTCTCATGTGTATACTGTGTAATGGTTTTAGACTTGTCCATATCCCACTGAGAAATAATTTTACCAACTAGAATACAGTGCTTATGTAAGTTTCCCTTTGCCTTTAGTCTTGTAGCCTCTCTTCATTTTCAAAGTCACTTTGTTGTTCAGTCACTCAGTTGTATCTGACTCTTTGTGACCCCATGGACTGCAGCATGCCAAGGTTTCCTGTCCTTCATGTCCAATGAGTCAATGATGCCATCCAACCATCTCATCCTCTGTTGTCCCCTTCTTCTGCCCTCAAAGTCACTTAGGTCAGCACTTTTTCCCTTGCTCCAATCAATGAGGCTATTTAATATGTTTTATATATTCAGACACTTCATGCATTCATTCTTCTGTCATAGTCTGCATTCCATCTTGGAATATAAACATACAGCCCACATCATTTTTAATCTATTCATCTCTTGATGGACACTTAGGTTGTTTCCATATCTTGGTGATCAAAAATAGTGCTGCTGTGAACACTGGAGTGTGTCTAACTTTTCAAATTAGTGCTTTTGTTTTTTTCAGATATATGTCCAGGAGTGGAATTTCTGGGTCATTCGGTTGTTTTGTTTTTAGTTTTTTGAGAAAACTACATACTGCTTTTGTAGATATGTATTTTCAATTCATTTGTATATATACCTAGGAGTAAAATTACTGGTCATAACTATATTTAACTTTTTGAACAATTGCCAAAATGTTTTCCAAAGTGGTTGCACCATTTTGAATTCCCATCAGGAAGAAATGAGAGTAGCTGTTTCTCTGCATCCCAACTGGAAATTGATATTTTAAGATTTATTGATTTTAGACATTCTAATTGGTGTGTAATGGTATCTTATTGTTGATTTAACGTGAATGCCCTTAATGGCAAATGATATTCAATATATTTTTCTTCCTTTCTTGCTCTGGGTCTTCATTTACAGTGCAGCGACTTCTCGTGGTGGTGGCTTCTCTTGTTTTGGAGCACAGGCTCTAGGCACATGAGCTCCAGTAGTTGTTAGCATGCAGGCTTAGTAGCGCCATGGCATGTGGAATCCTCCTAGACCAGGGATCGAACCTGTGTCCCCTGCATTGGTAGGCAGATTCTCATCAACTGTACCACCAGGGAAGTCCTCAATATCTTTTTGTATGTTTATTTTCCATCTGTATATCTTCTTTAAAGAAGTATTTGTTCAGCTCTCTTGCTTGTTTTAAATTGGAGTGTTATTTTCTTATTGTTAAGTTTTAAGGGTTTTGTATTTTTTTATACAAGCTTTTTATTGGGTAATTGATTACAAACTACTATAAGATAATTTTTTTAATAAGAATAAAGAGAACATTAAGAGTAAGGAGAAAAAAGGAAGCAGGGGCATGGTTTCTGGAGCTGGTAATCCTGACTTCTGCTTCTGGCTTTTCTTCTTGTTAGCTGTGTATCTTCCTGGGGACTCAGTTTCTCTGTCTGAAAAATAAAGGTTAAAAAATATCTATCTTTGAGAGTGACTAATATGGACTAATTATGGACTAATACGGACTAAGATAGTTAAAAAATATCTATCTTTGAGAGGGACTAATATGGTGAACTGTAAAATTACTGGTGCTTGTGAAACATTCAATAAATGCTAATTTAAATCAATTTACCTTACCCACGATTACCGGGTCAGCAAGAGGGGGAACCGGAAAGCTAGACATTTCTGCTTTCAAAACCTGTGCTTGCCCCACGTTCTCCCCACTAGAGGGCAGCACTAGAAGTCCAGCCGCCCTGGGGGCCAATTTTGCCTCCGCTGCCTACTAGCTGTGTGACAGTGGAAAGGAGACTTTATCTCTCTGAGCTTCAGTTTCCTCATCTGTAGAAGGAGGGTTAGATGAGCCAGTGTATTTTAAAAAGAATCTAGCACTGTCTTTGGGACATCAGATCAGATCAGATCAGATCAGTCGCTCAGTCATGTCCGACTCTTTGCGACCCCATGAATCGCAGCACGCCAGGCCTCCCTGTCCATCACAAACTGCCGGAGTTCACTGAGACTCAGGTCCATAGAGTCAGTGATACCATCCAGCCATCTCATCCTCTGTCGTCCCCTTCTCCTCCTGCCCCCAATCCCTCCCAGCATCAGAGTCTTTTCCAATAAGTCAACTCTTCACATGAGGTGGCCAAAGTACTGGAGTTTCAGCTTTAGCATCATTCCTTCCAAAGAAATCTCAGGGCTTATCTCCTTCAGAATGGACTGGTTGGATCTCCTTGCAGTCCAAGGGGGTCTCAAGAGTCTTCTCCAACACCACAGTTCAAAAGCGTCAATTCTTCGCTGCTCAGCCTTCTTCACAGTCCAACTCTCACAGCCATACATGACCACTGGAAAAACCATAGCCTTGACTAGACAAACCTTTGTTGGCAAAGTAATGTCTCTGCTTTTGAACATGCCATCTAGGTTGGTTATAACTTTCCTTCCAAGGAGTAAGCGTCTTTTAATTTCACGGCTGCAGTCACCATCTGCAGTGATTTAGAGCCCAGAAAAATAAAGTCTGACACTGTTTCCCCATCTATTTCCCATGAAGTGGTGGGACCGGATGCCATGATCTTTGTTTTCTGAATGTTGAGCTTTAAGCCAACTTTTTCACTCTCCACTTTCACTTTCATCAAGAGGCTTTTGAGTTCCTCTTCACTTTCTGCCATAAGGGTGATGTCATCTGCATATCTGAGGTTATTGATATTTCTTCCGGCAATCTTGATTCCAGTTTGTGTTTCTTCCAGTCCAGCGTTTCTCATGATGTACTCTGCATAGAAGTTAAATAAGCAGGGTGACAATATACAGCCTTGATGAACTCCTTTTCCTATTTGCAACCAGTCCGTTGTTCCTGTCCAGTTCTAACTGTTGCTTCCTGACCTGCATACGAATTTCTCAAGAGGCAGGTCAGGTGGTCTGGTATTCCCATCTCTTTCAGAATTTCCCACAGTTTATTGTGATCCACACAGTCAAAGGCTTTGGCGTAGTCAATAAAGCAGAAATAGATGTTTTTCTGGAACTCTCTTGCTTTTTTGATGATCCAGCGGATGTTGGCAATTTGATCTCTGGTTCCTCTGCCTTTTCTAAAACCTGCTTGAACATCTGGAAGTTCACGGTTCACATATTGCTGAAGCCTGGCTTGGAGGATTTTGAGCATTACTTTACTAGCGTGTGAGATGAGTGCCATTGTGTGGTAGTTTGAGCATTCTTTGGCATTGCCTTTCTTTGGGATTGGAATGAAAACTGAACTTTTCCAGTCCTGTGGCCACTGCTGAGTTTTCCAAATTTGCTGGCATATTGAGTGCAGCACTTTCACAGCATCGTCTTTCAGGATTTGCAATAGCTCAACTGGAATTCCATCACCTCCACTAACTTTGTTCGTAGTGATGCTTTCTAAGGCCCACTTGACTTCACATTCCAGGATGTCTGGCTCTAGGTCAGTGATCACACCATGGTTATTATCTTGGTCATGAGATCTTTTTTGTACAGTTCTTCTGTGTATTCTTGCCATCTCTTCTTAATATCTTCTGCTTCTGTTAGGTCCATACCATTTCTGTCCTTTATCAAGCCCATCTTTGCATGAAATGTTCCTTTGGTATCTCTGATTTTCTTAAAGAGATCCCTAGTTTTTCCCATTCTGTTGTTTTCCTCTATTTCTTTGCATTGATCGCTGAGGAAGGCTTTCTTATCTCTTCTTGCTATTCTTTGGAACTCTGCATTCAGATGTTTATATCTTTCCTTTTCTCCTTTGCTTTTCGCTTCTCTTCTTTTCACAGCTATTTGTAAGGCCTCCCCAGACAGCCATTTTGCTTTTTTGCATTTCTTTTCCATGGGGATGGTCTTGATCCCTGTCTCCTGTACAGTGTCACGAACCTCATTCCATAGTTCATCAGGGACTCTATCTATTAGATCTAGACCCTTAAATCTATTTCTCACTTCCACTGTATAATCATAAGGGATTTGATTTAGGTCATACCTGAATGGTCTAGTGGTTTTCCCTACTTTCTTCAATTTAAGTCTGAATTTGGCAATAAGGAGTTCATGGTCTGAGCCACAGTCAGCTCCTGGTCTTGTTTTTGCTGACTGTATAGAGCTTCTCCATCTTTGGCTGCAAAGAATATAATCAATCTGATTTCGATATTGACCATCTAGTGATGTCCATGTATAGAGTCTTCTCTTGTGTTGTTGGAAGAGGGTGTTTGTTATGACCAGTGCATTTTCTTGGCAAAACTCTCTCAGTCTTTGCCCTGCTTCATTCCATATTCCAAGGCCAAATTTGCCTGTTACTCCAGGTGTTTCTTGACTTCCTACTTTTGCATTCCAGTCCCCTATAATGAAAAGGACATCTTTTTTGGGTGTTAGTTCTAAAAGGTCTTGTAGGTCTTCATAGAACTGTTCAACTTCAGCTTCTTCAGCATTACTGGTTGGGGCATAGACTAGGATTACTGTGATATTGAATGGTTTGCCTTGGAAATGAACAGAGATCATTCTGTCATTTTTGAGATTGCATCCAAGTACTGCATTTCGGACTCTTTTGTTGACCACAATGGCCGCTCCATTTCTTCTGAGGGATTCCTGCCCGCAGTAGTAGATATAATGGTCATCTGAGTTAAATTCACCCATTCCAGTCCATTTTAGTTTGCTGATTCCTAGAATGTCGACATTCACTCTTGCCATCTCTTGTTTGACCACTTCCAATTTGCCTTGATTCATGGACCTAACATTCCAGGTTCCTATGCAATATTACTCTTTACAGCATCAGACCTTGCTTCTATCACCAGTCACATCCACAACTGGGTATTCTTTTTGCTTTGGCTCCATCCCTTCATTCTTTCTGGAGTTATTTCTCCACTGATCTCCAGTAGCATATTGGGCACCTACTGACCTGGGGAGTTTCTCTTTCAGTATCCTATCATTTTGCCTTTTCATACTGTGCATGGGGTTCTCAAGGCAAGAATACTGAAGTGGTTTGCCATTCCCTTCTCCAGTGGACCACATTCTGTCAAATCTCTCCACCATGACCCGCCCGTGTTGGGTGGCCCCACGGGCATGGCTTAGTTTCATTGAGTTAGACAAGGCTGTGGTCCTAGTGTGATTAGATTGACTAGTTTTCTGTGAGTATGGTTTCAGTGTGTCTGCCCTCTGATGCCCTCTTGCAACACCTACCGTCTTACTTGGGTTTTCTCTTACCTTGGGTGTGGGGTATCTCTTCACGGCTGCTCCAGCAAAGCGCAGCCATTGCTCCTTACCTTGGATGAGGGGTATCTCCTCAACGCCGCCCTTCCTGACCTTCAATGTGGGATAGCTCCTCTAGGCCCTCCTTCGCCCGTGCAGTCACGGCTCCTTGGACATGGGGTTGGTCCTCCCCGCCGCCGCCCTTGGCCTCGGGCTTAGGGGCGTGGGATAGCTCCTCCGCCAGTCCCTCCATAGTAGATGGTATATATTTCACTTACATGTATTTTAAAAACATGCAACATAGCATATTGGGAAAGACAATGAACAAAAAGTCAGGAGTCCTGGACTCATGTACCTCATCTTGCTGTGTGACCTTGGGCAAGTCTTGACCTCTCAGGACCTGAGTCTGCATCTACATTAAAGCATTAGAATCATGGAGGTGGGGGAAAGGATATTTTAAAATACAATACAAATTATGAAATATACATGACTGCTGCTTAGTCACTTAGTCATGTCCAACTCTGTGACCCCATGGTCTGTAGCCTGCCAGGCTTCTCTGTCTATGGGATTGTCCAGGCAAGAATATTGTACTGAGTAGCCATTCCCTTCTCCAGAGGCTCTTTCTGACCCAGGAGTTGAACCCAGGTCTCTTGCATTGGAGGCAAATTCTTTACCATCTGAGCCACCAGGGAAGCCCACATATATGGTGTAAACACTAAAATCAAGGTAGCAGATGCTAGTAGAGAAGAAAAGAAATGAAATTGAAGAAAGACTCATATATGAGTTTCAATTGTACTTCTAATGCTTTATTTCTTAAAGACAATTTGAAGTAAATATGGCAAAATATTTAGCTTTGGTAACATGCATGGTAGAACATGGTGGATATTATTCAATATTTATTCTTTTAAAAGAGAGAGAAGAGTTTGGTGAAAAGAAGATTGAGGATGGAGGTATTTGTTAAGGATGTTACAGGCATAAGGAAGTGAGCAGCAACATAAAGGAGATAAATAGTATGGTGTTTCCTGAGATATTGTGGATACACTGAGTTCAAGAAGGGAGTGGCTGAGATAAGCAAGCAGTCTAGACAGAGTCAGGTCAAGGAGGGTCTTGACTGCCACAGTGGGTCGTATGACTTGATCTTGTT
The DNA here is from genome assembly GCF_055505025.1 of Bos grunniens. Taxonomy (NCBI): domain Eukaryota; kingdom Metazoa; phylum Chordata; class Mammalia; order Artiodactyla; family Bovidae; genus Bos; species Bos grunniens. The sequence goes on along the minus strand of NC_141175.1, from coordinate 60,014,422 downwards.
TGCAGTAGGCATGGGGGATGGTGGTCACCAAAGAGTTGTATGGTATGTGATTGCACATTTTAAAATCATTCATTTATTTGTTCTAATTCATACTTCATTGACCAATTCACTTTTAAATGCCGTGCCAGTTATTGTCCTGGGCACTACTAGTGTTGAAAAAGATAAGCACTGTCCTTTTTTTAATGGAGTAAGTCTTGAGGAAGCAGGCACTGAAGCTACTGATTAATCCATCATGATACATTACTCCAGTAGAGTGTAGCTGCTAGAGGCAAGCACACCAGTTAGGGCTTTGTACAAGAGTTGGACTGGGGGACTATTTAGAGAGCCTGGTCCTGGGCAGTGGTAGGCAAGAGGAAGAAGAAAGGATGAAATTAAGGATGATTGCTGCTAAGTCACTTCAGTCATGTCCAACTCTGTGCAACCCCATAGACGGCAGCCCACCAGGCTTCCCCGTCCCTGGGATTCTCCAGGCAAGAACACTGGAGTGGGTTGCCATTTCCTTCTCCAATGCATGAAAATGAAAAGTGAAAGTGAAGTCACTCAGTCATGTCCGACCCTCAGCGACCCCAAGGACTGCAGCCTTCCAGGCTCCTCCATCCATGGGATTTTCCAGGCAAGAGTACTGGAGTGGGGTGTGGAGGTAATAATTGTTGGTTGGATGAGTCGAGAAGAGAGATCAAATCATCACTGATGTCTTTAGCCAGAGTGCCGGGGGAGCCAGTGGTGCCACCCTCTGTGGAGAATAATATTATCTTCTGTGTCCTTTCTGTCTCTTGCATCTATGGCCCTCAAAATTGTTTAGCATTTAGTAGTCCTTCTGTTTCTGCAGAACACAATGAAATATTAATATTTGTACCTTGAGAGTGAAATGTATAATACTGTGATAAATCAAGCACCATTTTATATTAACTCCTAGCATAAGCAAATTATAACAGACACTTTGAATTAAAATAAAAATCCCAGGAGAAAAAGTTAAAATTAAAAATTTACTCATTAATTTTTTCCCCCCCGAAGACTAGAAAATGACCATCTTTATAGTGCTTGAGCATCAGAAAATCTTGGTCCACTTTGAGATGCCTGGATTCTGTGAGCATAGTTGGAAGACCCCTACTTTTTATGGTGAATCAGAGCCCTTCCTGGTGGTGTTTCCAGAAAGTTGCATAAATATTCCAATTCTCTCTTTAATAGCAGAGATGATGGGAGGGGCAAGGAATAGTACTACCAGTAGGGATTTTTGGTGCTAATGCTGGCAGAGGGACCATCAGTCTAATCCTGAAGCTTCTCGTGATGTCAGTATTGGGGGAGCTTTCAGAGTCAAGAGTTGAGTGGCAGTCAAGAGTTAGTGGTATGGAGATGGATGCTCAAATGGGCCTTCAAAATGAAGTTAAGAATGACAAACAACCTAAGTTTTTAAATGGCCAGAAGATTTGAACATATGTTTCTCTAAAGAAGACAATCAAATATACTCACATGAAAAGATGCTCAAGTTATTAGTCATTGTGTGCATGTGTGCTAAGTTGCTTCAGTCACATCTGACTCTTTGTGACCCCATGGACTGTAGTCCACCAGGCTCCTCTGTCCATGGGATCTTCCAGGCAAGAATACAGGAGTGGGTTGCCATGCCCTCCTCCAGGGGAACTTTCTGACCCGGGTATCGAACCTTAGTCTCCTGTGGCTCCTGCATTGCAGGCAGATTCTTTACCACTCAGCTTGGCTTATTAGTCATTAGGGAAATGTAAATTACAATAAGATAACACTTCCTACCTGCTAGGATGACTATAATCAACCAGCTAAACAACAGTAAATGTTGACAAGGATGGGGAGAAATGGAATTCTCATACATTGTAGGTAGGATTGTGAAATGGTACAATCACTCTGGAAAACATTTGGCAGTTTCTCAAAATGTCAAACCTTACAACCCAGAAATTTCACTCCTAGAAAATTGAAAATATATATCCATAAAAATATGGTACACAAATATTCATAGCAGGATTATATTTTTAAAAAGTAGAAGTATCCAAATTGTTCATCAGTTCATGAATGGATAAACAAATGTGATACATTCACACAAAGGAATATTATTTGGTTACAAAAAGGAATGAAATGTTGATACATAATGCAACATAGATGAACTTTAAAATATCATGCTGAATTTACAAGAGGGAAGTTTATAGAGATATAAGCTTACCTCAGGAAACAAGAAAAATAAAGATCAGAGCAGAAATAAATGAAATACGGACTAAAAAAAAAAAAAAAAAACAGAAAATATCAATGAAACTAAGAGCTGGTTGTTGGAAAAGATAAACAAAACTGACAAACCTTTAGCCAAACTCATCATGAGAAAAAAGAGAGGGCCCAAGACAATAAATAAGAGATGAAAAAGGAGAAGTTATAAACAACACCACAGAAATACAAAGGATCATAAGAGATTCCTACAAATAGTAAATGCCAATTAAAAACAGTCTTGAAAAAGGGGACAAATTCCTAGAAAAGTACAATCTCCCCAGACTGAACTAGGATGAAATAGAAAATATGAACAGACCAATGGCCATAATGAAACTGAATCAATAATTTTAAAATTCCCAAAAAACAAAAGTTCAGGACCAGATGGCGTCACAATAAATTCTACCAAACATTTAAAGAAGAGTTAACATATACCCTTCTCAAACTATTTCAAAAAACTGCAGAAGAAGAAATGCTTTCGAACTCACCCTGAGGCCAGAGTTACCCTGATACAAAAAACCAAAGATATCACAAGAAAAGAAAATTACAGGCCAATTCTGATGAACACCAGTGGACAAACCTTCAACAAAATATTCACAAACCAAATCTGACAATACATTAAAAGGATCATATACCATGATCAAATGGGGCTTATCCAAGACATGCAAGGATGGTTCAAGATTTGAAAGTCAATCAATGTGATATACCACATTAACAAACTGAAGATAAAAAACATTTGGTCAGCTCAAAAGATGCGTAAAAACTTTTGATAAAATTCAACATCCAGGTGTGATTAAAAAAAAACCTCCTCAGAAAGTGGGTATAGAGGGAACACACTTTAACATAATAAAGGCCATATATAATAAGCTCCACAGCTAACATCATACTCAACAGTGAAAAGCTGAAAGCATTTCCTCTAAAACCAGGAACAAAGCAAGGATGCCCACTCTCACCACTTTTATTCAACATAGTATTGGAAGTTCTAACCACAGCAATCCTACAGGAAAAAGAAATAAATGGAAGCATTCTGGTCACTGTTAAGATCAGACTTGGGGTAAGACAGCTTGAGGGTGTGGAGGGGAGGAAGAGTTTGAATCACTGAAACCAGTCAGAAGGCCATCATAGCAACCCAGGTAACACATGGTGGAGACAGGGATGCACCATTGTGGAGAGAGTGGTGGTGGTTAGAAGCTCTTAGATCTTGGATATTTTTGATTGCTTATTTCATTTTTTTCTTGTGCATATATTGACTTATTATCAGTTTTATAAAATTTAGATAATATATGCATCTTGCTTTTTTATCACTTATCAATGAATTGTGGAAACTCCAGCAAATTTCCTAGTAAAAAATTGATTTAAAATAATCAATTTTAATTGATTTTAATCAAGGGGTGGCGGTGCGATACGCCTTGATGAAAATACTGAAATGTATTCAACTGTTAATGGTTGAATGTAAATTAACTATGAATGTTAAATGTCATCTATATTTATAGGTATTCACTTCATTTCCACTATTTTTGTCTCTGAAAAATGCTAGATTATATACATATTATTATTACAACTGTTTTTACTTATTGGGATAGATTTCAAAAGAATAGTACCGCTGGGCTCAATGTTACATGCAATTACAATATTATATTATGAGAAATTTCAGACATACACAAAATAGAGATAATAATATAACATAATGAACCTCCATGTACCCACCATGCTGCCTCAGCAATTATCAGAACATGAACAATCTTGTTTCATTTAAATACCCTCCCCCTTCTCTTTCTTTCCACCCCCAGTACACACTGGATTATTTTGAAGCCGTCTGGATATATTTTTAAGGTAGAGACAAGATTTCCTAACATACAGGATGAGGCATGTAAGAGAAAAAGAGGAGTCAAAGACTGTTCCGAGATTGTTGGACTGGGCAGCTGAAAGGCTAGTGTGGGCATCAGTTAAGATGGAGAGGACTAGGGGTGAGGGAGGTTTGGGAGGAAACATTTGTTTTTGGACAGGTTGACTCTGTGATTGGTTAGGCAGTTAAGTGCAAATGTCTAGGGGTCAGTAAAATAAATGGACCTGGAGTTTGAGAGAAAGTAAGTGCCTGGAGGCATAAATTTGGGGACCACTGATTTATCCCATCCACAGGCTTGGATGATATCATCAGGAAATGAGTGTAGGTAGAATAAAGACCAAGCTTCATGGCCTCTGTGGACAGTAGAATGTGTGCATGCTCAGTCGTGTTGACTCATTGTGACCCTATGGAATGTAGCCTATTAGGCTCCTTTGTCCATGGAATTTTTCAGGCAAGAATACTGGAGTTGTTGTCATGTCCTCTTCCAGGGATCTTCCCAACCCAGGGAATGAACCTGAATCTCTTGTATCTCCTGCATTGGTAGGCAGATTCTTTTACCACTGTGCCACGCAAAGAAGGTCCAAACCCCAGAGCCTGTGAATATGTTACTTTACTTGCAAAAGGGATTTTGCAGATGTGATTAAAATTAAGAACCTTTACATGGAGAGATTGTCCTAAGTGAGTGAAAGTGAAAGTGAAAGTGTCAGTCATTCTGACTCTTTGCAACCCCATGGACTGTAGCCTGCCAGGCTCCTGTGTCCATGGAATTCTCCAGGCAAGAATACTGGAATGGGTTGCCATTCCCTTCTCCAGGGGATCTTCCTGACCCAGGGATTGAATCCGGGTCTCCTGCATTGCAGGTAGATTCTTTACCATCTGAGCCACCAAGGAAGTGTCAGATTATCCTAAATTATCCAGATGAGTCCAATCTAATCACATTGTATGGTCAGGCCACTCAAGATGGCTGTTCTCTTGCTTTCCATACATCCCCTTCTTGACCAGTGGCTGCTTCACTTACAGCCTACTCACATGACTGACCTTACTACATACTTGCCCTGGCCCAGTTAGTGATTGTTTGAACTTTTAGATCAGAATATCTCCACTATGATAGAGATACCACCCACTTATCAAAGGGGTGGTAAGGGGCATACCCCTCTGCTGGTTTCCTGAGTAACCGATGAGCCAACCTGATGTCAGTTCACCCTATAACTGGCAGAGGAAATGCAACCTACTCCAGTATTCTTGCCTGAGAAACCCCAGTGGACAGAGGAGCCTGGCGGGCTACAGTCCATGGGATCACAAAGAGTCAGACGACTGAGCGTCTGAGTAGCAGCTCCTACATGAAGGGGTGGAAGAAGCAGCTGAGACCTCTGACTGAGAAGCAGCCAGGTGGATAAGAGGAAACCAATGAAGATGGTGTCCCAGAAACCAAGGAGGTAGCAGGAGTCTGGGCCATGTGATGCTGATCAGTCTAATAGAAGAAAACAGAGATGCTGCCATTGGACTTAGGAATGTGGTGTGTAATTCTCTGAAGAGTTTTCTGCAAAGGGGAACAAAGACATGGGATGAAATTTAAGAGATATTTGTTGTCACTTTTTTTCTCAGTGGAGCAGTGGGACTTCCCTGGTGGTCCAGTGGTTAAGAATCCACTTCCCAATGCAGGGAACACAGGTTTGATTCCTGGTGGGGCACCTAAGCCCATGTGACTAGAGCAGTCACGTGAGGTCACCATGCCACAACTACAGAGCCTGTGCACTCAAGAACCCACATATGGCAACTACGGAGCCTGAATGCTCTAGAGCCCATGCCCCACGAGAGAGGCCCGAGCACCACAATGAAGAACCAGCACAGCCAAGAAATAAAAATAAATAAAATGGGAGAAGAAGCAGTATGTTTGTAAGCTGGTAGGAGTGAGAGAGAAAGTGAGAAATAAAGAGAGAGGGGAGACTAGATGGAGGGCTATTTCTGAGAAGAGAACAAGCTGAATCAGCTTTTCTGGAAAGAGAAGTTCAACAGATGGAAAAGCAGAGCCTTGGGTGTTATTGGAGGAAGCTGTGTGGCAATTTTGCCAGGAGTCTATGATTTTCTCTTCTGTTTGTGTCATCTCCTTAGTGAGGTAGAAGGTGGGGCCAGGGCTGAGGAGGTCTGGAGAGAGAGAAGACGTAGAATAATTACCTAGGAGAATGGCAAACGGCATGAAAAGGTGGTGTAGTTAAATTTGGAAAACTCAGCAGTGGGCACAGGACTGGAAAAGGTCAGTTTTCATTCCAATCCCAAAGAAAGGCAATGCCAAAGAATGCTCAAACTACCACACAATTGCACTCATCTCACATGCTAGTAAAGTAATGCTCAAAATTCTCCAAGCCAGGCTTCAGCAATATGTGAACCGTGAACTTCCTGATGTTCAAGCTGGCTTTAGAAAAGCAGAAGAACCAGAGATCAAATTGCCAACATCCGCTGGATCATCGAAAAGGCAAGAGAGTTCCAGAAAAACATCTATTTCTGCTTTATTGACTATGTCAAAGCCTTTGACTGTGTGGATCACAATAAACTGTGGAAAATTCTCAAAGAGATGGGAATACCAGACCAGCTGACCTGCCTCTTGAGAAACCTGTATGCAGGTCAGGAAGCAACAGTTAGAACTGGACATGGAACAACAGACTGGTTCCAAATAGGAAAAGGAGTACGTCAAAGCTGAATATTGTCACCCTGCTTATTTAACTTCTATGCAGAGTACATCATGAGAAATGCTGGACTGGACAAAGCACAAGCTGGAATCAAGATTGCCGGGAGAAATATCAATAACCTCAGATATGCAGGTGACACCACCCTTATGGCACAAAGTGAAGAAGAACTAAAGAGCCTCTTGATGAAAGTGAAAGAGGAGAGTGAAAAAGTTGGCTTAAAGCTCAACATTCAGAAAACTAAGATCATGGCATCTGGTCCCATCACTTCATGGCAAATAGATGGAGAAACAATGGAAACAGTGACAGACTTTATTTTAGGGGGCTCCAAAATCACTGCAGATGGTGACTGCAGCCATGAAATTAAAAGATGCTTGCTCCTTGGAAGGAAAGTTATGACCAACCTAGACAGCATAGTAAAAAGCAGAGACATTACTTTGTCAACAAAGGTCCATCTAGTCAAGGCTATGGTTTTTCCAGTGGTCATGTATGGATGTGAGAGTTGGACTGTGAAGAAAGTTGAGTGCGGAAGAATTGATGCTTTTGAAGTGTGGTGTTGGAGAAGACTCTTGAGAGCCCCTGGGACTGCAAGGAGATCCAATCAGTCCATCCTAAAGGAGACCAGTCCTGGGTGTTCATTGGAAGGACTGATGTTGAAGCTGAAACTCCAATACTTTGGCCACTTCATGCAAAGAGTTCACTCATTTGAAAAGACCCTGATGCTGGGAAAGATTGAGAGCAGGAAGAGAAGGGGACGACAGAGGATGAGATGGTTGGATGGCATCATCGACTCGATAGACATGGGTTTGGGTGGACTCCGGGAGTTGGTGATGGACAGGGAGGCCTGGCGTGCTGTGGTTCATGGGGTTGCAAAGAGTCAGACACGACTGAGCAACTGAACTGAACTGAAATCATGTCTGCTGCTTTTGTGACCCCATGGACGGTAGCCTGCTAGGCTCCTCTGTCCAGGTGACTTCCTAGGCAAGAATACTGGAGTGGGTTGCCATTTCCTTCTTCAGGGGATCTTCCCCACCCAGGGATTGAACCCACATTTCCTGCCTTGGCAGGTGGATTCTTTACCACTGAGACACCTGGGAAGCCATGGATGAGAGAAGCACAGAATAACTGCCAGGCAGCATTCAAGACCCACTTAAGGTTCACTTACTTCCAAAGGGAAATAAAGTGGAAAATATCACTAAAAATAGATCTGCAAAGGGCAGGTTTCCCCTGATGCTAGATCTCTAATTCCCCGTTCACATTCTTCTGACAGAGGCTGTGAGCATTCGGTCTTTAACTCACTCTTAGCAACTTTTTGGCCTCTACTCATGGGGCCTCTGGGCTCTTCATTGTTAGCCGCCTCCCTGGAGCTAGTCTGCTGAATATCCTGTTCAAGGCCAGATGAAACAATTTTTCTGTTTCCAGCTGTACCACACCCTTTGGCGACCTCCCACTGAGTTCTGATTTCTGGTCTAGACAAGACCCTTCTTCTTCTTCTTCTTTTTTTTTTTTTTTGCTCATTTGCATAGTAGAGATTATTGACATCAGCCAGATCCCAGTGAGTGCACAAACCCGTCTCAGCCCAGGTTCTCAGCCTCAGCACCAGTCCAGGCTCCTCTCCCAGGTGGCATCTTCCTTTTCTTTGGAAAATATCATGTGAAGACTCACATCTGAGTAACAAGGATACACCCCTTGTAGAAATAATACAGTGATCCCCTTGGGTAGTTCTTTCCTAGATCTTGGGGGGCGGGGGGTGGGGTGGGAAGTAAGCATAACTAAGGAGGTGAAGGGGGAAGAAGTGCTTATTAAAAAGGTAAAGTCAGGGACTTCCCTGGCAGTCCATTGGTTGAGACTCTGCTTCCAATGCAGGGAGTGTAGGTTTGGTCCCTAGTCGAGGAATCAACACCCCACACTCTGCGGCACTGCCAAAAAAAAAAAAAATAGAGGTTAGGTCAAAGGCAATCTGTTCTAATCCAATTTGGTCATATTTTAGCTATGTAGGACTGAAGTGTGTGTGTGCCTGCTCAGTCATGTCTGACTTTTTGCCACACCATGGACTAAAGCCCACCAGGCTCCTCTATCCATGGAATTTTCCAGGCTAGAATACTGGAGTGGGTTGCCATTTCCTTCTCCAGAGGGTCTTCCCAACCCAGGAATAGAATCTGAATCTCTTGCATCTCCTACATTGGCAGGCAGATTCTTTATCACCACCTTGGAAGCCCTAGCACTGGGGAGGTAAGGTTATTAAGAAGGGAAAGACCTAGAAAGGTCACTGTAAAATTAGGGAAGATATTTTTAGATGCATAGGTGAAGTCTTCATTTTCCGTGGAAGCTTCCAGAATTGCCTGCTTTGGACTCTGCTCCATGTAGAGTCAACTATTTGCTGTTTCATCTGGAGGAAAGCTCCTTTGCTACCTTCATAATCCCATTCACCCATTCCCTCTGCCAAAGAGCCCTCTAGCCCTAATCACCAACTTTAAAACTTTTTTTCAAACTTTAACTTCCACTTCAAATTTTACCTCCTTTATCATCTTTGGTTGTTTCAGCCAGAAGCTTTCTTAAGCTTCTTCATAAGTTCTTAAAGCAATGTACTTTTTCTTTTATTTATTATCACCCTGATGAAAGTGAAGTGAAAGTGTTAGTGGCTCAGTCGTGTCTGACTCTCTGTGACTCCTTGGACTGTAGCCTGGCAGGCTCCTCTGTCCATGGGATTCTCCAGGCAAGAATACTGGAGTGGGTTACCATTCCCTTATCTAGGGAATCTTCCTGACCTAGGGATTGAACCCGGGTCTTCTGCACTGCAGTCAGACTCTTTACTCTCTGAGCCATCAGGCACAAGGTAAATGCTATCAACTTACTAAGGAGCCTTTTTTAGACTCCCCTCCCCACCCCCAGTAACCTTGCTCTTGCAAAGGAACCATAAGACTACAGAGTCAGGGTGTCCAGAAGAAGGCTAAGACTCCAGGATTTTAAAACCATTGTAATAAGAAGGATGCAATATAAGTCACATGGCTGAAGAATTGGCATACTGGATTCTGTCCATAGGGTTCCAGTTTCTTTGACTCCTTCTTTGACCAGAAGACCATTCACTGACAGATACCAGGAACCTGGTTCAGATGTTAGATGGAAGGCACAGGAGAACTAGGAGGAACTCAGAAAATACAAAAGGGTTAAGTTTAGGAAAATCATTACAAAATCTTAAATTTCAAATCATATAAACAAGAGATGGATCACAGGACTTTGTTGGTGATCCAGTGGTTGAGACTCCACCTGCCAATGCAGGGGCACAGGTTCAATCTCTGGTCCAGGAAGACTGCACATGGCACAGGGCAAATAAGCCATGCACCACAACTCCAGTTGTGTCTGCACCTACAGAGTCTGCAGTATAGAGCCCAGGAGCCACCACTGCTGAGCCCATGTGCCACAACTGTTGAAGCCTTGTGTCCTAGAGCACATGCTCTGTGACAAGAGAGGTCACTGTGATGGGAAGCTTGCACACTTCAAACAAAGGGCAAACACTCACTGAAACTAGAGAAAGACAGTGCACAGCAATGAAGACCCAGTGCAGCCAAAAATAAATAAATCTTAAAAAAAAAGAGATGGATTACAAAGTATTATTCACACTACAGAAGTACCTTAGAGCAAGGGTCCCCAGTTCCCAGGCCATGGACAGGTACAGTTCCTGTTAGGAACTGGGTTACATAGCAGGAGGTGAGCGGTGGGCCAACTTCATCTGTATTTACAGCTACTCCCCATCACTCACATTACTGCCTGAGCTCTGCCTCCTGTCAGATCAGTGGTAGCATAATAAATGTAATGCATTTGAATCATCTTGAAACCATCCCCCACTCCCACCTATGCTCCATGGAAAAAGTGTCTTCCATGAAACCTGTCCTTGGTGCCAAAAAGGTTGGGGACCACTGCCTTAGAGTATGCCTTTGGATAATAGCATAGTGAAGGGCAATGAAAATAGAATTTGACTTACAAAAAATATACACAAATTCTGAGAAACATTCATTATACTAAACGTAGTACACTAGAGAGTTCAGTCATTCAGTTGTGTCTGACTCTTTGTGCCCCCTTGGACTGCAGTACACCAGGCTTCCCTGTCCATCACCAACTCCTGAAGTTTACTCAAACTCACGTCCATTGAGTTGGTGATGCCATCCAACCATCTCATCCTCTGTCATCCCCTTCTCCACTCACCTTCAATCCTTCCCAGCATCAGGGTCTTTTCTAATGAGCCAGTTCTTCCCATCAGGTGGTGAAAGTATTGGCGCTTCAGCTTCAGCATCAGTCCTTCCAATGAATATTCAGAGTTGATTTCTTTTAGGATTGACTGGTTTGATCTCCTTAAGAGTCTTTGCCAACACTACCATTCAAAAGCATCAGTTCTTTGGCTCTTGGTATGGACCTAACAGAAGCAGAAGGTATTAAGAAAAGGTGGCAAGAATACACAGAAGAACTGTACAAAAAAGATCTTCATGACCAAGATAATCATGATGGTATGATCACTCACCTAGAGCCAGACATCCTGGAATGTGAAGTCAAGTGGGCCTTAGAAAGCATCACTATGAAAAAAGCTAGTGTAGGTGATGGAATTCCAGTTGAGCTATCTCAAATCCTGAAAGATGATGCTGTGAAAGTGCTGCACTCAGTATGCCAGCAAATTTGGAAAACTCAGCAGTGGGCACAGGACTGGAAAAGGTCAATTTTCATTCCAATCCCAAAGAAAGGCAATGCCAAAGAATGCTCAAACTACCACACAATTGCACTCATCTCACACGCTAGTAAAGTAATGCTCAAAATTCCCCAAGCCAGGCTTCAGCAATATGTGAACCGTGAACTTCCTGATGTTCAAGCTGGTTTTAGAAAAGGCAGAGGAACCAGAGATCAAATTGCCAACATCTGCTGGATCATCGAAAAGGCAAGAGAGTTCCAGAAAAACATCTATTTCTGCTTTATTGACTATGCCAAAGCCTTTGACTGTGTGGATCACAATAAACTGTGGAAAATTCTGAAAGAGATAGGAATACCAGACCACCTGATCTGCCTCTTGAGAAACCTGTATGCAGGTCAGGAAGCAACAGTTAGAACTGGACATGGAACAACAGACTGGTTCCAAATAGGAAAAGGAGCACGTCAAGGCTGTATATTGTCACCCTTCTTATAAAACTTCTATGCAGAGTACATCATGAGAAACACTAGGCTGGATGAAGCACAAGCTGCAATCAAGATTACTGGGAGAAATATCAATAACCTCAGATATGCAGGTGACACCACCATTATGGCAGAAAATGAAGAGGAACTAAAAATCCTCTTGATGAAAGTGAAAGTGGAAAGTGAAAAAGTTGGCTTAAAGCTCAACATTCAGAAAACTAAGATCATGTGATCTGGTCCCATCACTTCATGGGAAATAGATGGGGAAACAGTGGAAACAGTGTCAGACTTTATTTTTGGGGGCTCCAAAATCACTGCAGATGGTGACTGCAGCCATGAAATTAAAAGACGCTTGCTCCTTGGAAGAAAAGTTATGACCAACTTAGATAGCACATTAAAAAGCAAAGACATTACTTTGCCAACAAAGGTCCATCTAGTCAAGGCTATGGTTTTTCCAGTGGTCATGTACGGATGTTAGAGTTGGACTGAGAAGAAAGCTGAGTGCCGAATAATTGATGCTTTTGAACTGTGGTGCTGGAGAAGACTCTTGAGAATCCCTTGGACTGCAAGGAGATCCAATCAGTCCATCCTAAAGGAGACCAGTCCTGGGTGTTCATTGGAAGGACTGATGCTGAGGCTGAAACTCCAATACTTTGGCCATCTCATGCAAAGAGTTGACTCATTTGAAAAAACCCTGATGCTGGGAGGGATTGGGGGCAGGAGGAGAAGGGGATGACAGAGGTGAGATGGCTGCATGGCATCACCGACTAGATGCACATGAGTTTGAGTGGACTCCGGGAGTTGGTGATGGACAGGGAGGCCTGGCATGCTGCGATTCATGGGGTTGCAAAGAGTCGGACACGACTGAGTGACTGAACTGAATGCTTTCCTTATGGTCCAATTCTCACATCTATACATGACTACTGGAAAAACCATAGCTTTGACTAGATGGTTTGCCTTGGAAACGAACAGAGATCATACTGTCAGTTTTGCAAGTACTACCTTTCAGACTCTTTTGTTGACTATGGCTACTCCATTTCTTCTAATTCTTTTTCTCCTATTCTTGCCCATAGTTCAGTTCAGTCGCTCAGTCATGTCTGACTATTTGTGACCCCATGGACTGCAGCACGGCAGGCCTCCCTGTCCATCACCAAATCCCAGAGTTTATTCAAACTCACATCCATTGAGTCAGTGATGCCATCCAACCACCTCATTCTCTGTCATCCCCTTCTCCTCCTGCCTTCAATCTTTCCCAGCATCAGGGTCTTTTCAAATGAGGCAGCTCTTTGTGTCAGGTGGCCAAAGTATTGGAGTTTCAGCTTCTACATCAGTCCTTCCAATGAATACCCAGGACTGATTTCCTTTAGGATGGACTGGTTGGATCTCCTTGCAGTCCAAGGGGCTCTCAAGAGTCTTCTCCAGCTCACAGTTCAAAAGCATCAATTCTTCGGCACTCAGCTTTCTTTATGGTCCAACTCTCACATCCATACATGACTACTGGAAAAACCATAGCTTTGACTAGCCAGACCTTTATGGGCAAAGTCAAGTCTCTGCTTTTCAATATGCTATCTAGGTTGGTCATAACTTTTCTTCCAAGGAGCAAGCATCTTTAATTTCATGGCTGCAGTCACCATCTGCAGTGATTTTGGAGCCCAAAAATTAAAGTCTGTCACTGTTTCCATTGTTTCCCCATCTATTTGCCATGATGTGATGGGACCAGATGCCATGATCTTAGTTTTCTGAATGTTGAGCTTTAAGCCAACTTTTTCACTCTCCTCTTTCACTTTCATCAAGATGCTCTTTAGTTCTTCACTTTCTGCCGTAAGGGTGGTGTCATCTGCACATCTGAGGTTGTTAATATTTCTCCAGGCAATCTTGATTCCAGCTTATGCTTCATCCAGCCCAGAGTTTCTCATGATTTACCCTGCATATAAGTTAAATAAGCAGTCTGACAATATACAGCCTTGACATACTCCTTTCCCTATTTGGAACCAGTCTGTTGTTCCACATCCAGTTCTGACTGTTGTTTCCTGAGCTGCATACAGATTTCTCAAGAGACAGATTTCTTGCCCACAGTAGTAGATATAATGGTCATCTGAATCAAATTTGCCCATTCTGGTCCATTTTAGTTCACTGATTCTTAAAATCTTGATGTTCACTCTTGCCATCTCCTGTTTGACCACTTTCAATTTACCTTGATTCACGGACCTAACATTCCAGGTACCTATGCAATATTGCTCTTTATATCATCAGACTGTACTTCCATCACCAGTTACATCCACATCTGGGCTTTTTTTTCCACTTTGGCTCAGCCTCTTCATTCTTTCTGGAATTATTTCTCCACTCTTCTCTAGTAGCATACTGAGTACCTACTGACCTGGGGAGTTCCTCTTTCAGTATCATATTTTTTGCCTCTTCATACTGTTCATGGAGGAGCTTCCCTCATAGCTCAGTCAGTAACAAATCTGCCTGCAATGCAGGAGACCCAGGTTCGATTCCTGGGTGGTGAAGATCCCCTGGAGAAGGAAATGGTAACCCACTCCAGTATTCTCGCCTGGAGAATCCCATAGACAGAGGAGCCTGGCAGGCTACAGTCCATGGGACCTGGACACGACTTAGCGACTAAACAACGATGACCACCACCACTATTCATGGTGTTCTCAAGGCAAGAATACTGAAGTGATCTGGCCTTCCCTTCTACAGTGGACCACGTTTTGTCAGAACTCTCCACCATGACCCGTCCGTCTTGGGTGGCCCCACATGGCATGGCTCACAGTTTCACTGAGTTAGACAAGGCTGTGATCCACATGACCAGTGCTGTGTCTTCACTGTGACATGCAGGATATTTTGGTTGACACATGTGGGATCTGGTTCTCTGACAGGGGATCGAACCTGGGCCCCTTGCATTGGGAGTTCAGAGTCTTAGCCACTGGACCACCAGTGAAGTTCCTTCAATCTTTTTTAAAATGCATATTTGTTCCTTCCCAAGATTAAGATCAAACACCTTGTATTGTCTTTTTATTCCATTGATTTACACTTAGAAACAGAGGCTAACTATTTTCCAGTACCATTGAGTTATCTATCCAAATCACACTTTCTCATGTGTAGTATTCCAGACTACGGGTGGACCATGAATTATTATCTAAGCTCTCATTAATGTTTATAGTTTTGTATTTTGCTGTTATAAACAGTGGGCAGGGAGTATCTTTGCAGAAATCTGTGTTCACACTCATGGTTAGGACAAATTCCTAAAAATGAAATTGCTGATTCATGTAAATACCTATGGATTAAAAGGCATCCAAGCATCTCAAGACATGGACAGGAGAAAGGGATGTTTCCAGTTGCATTGTACACATTTTGTATGACGCTAAGTGAGGTGAAGAGTGGTACTGACTGGGATTTCCCTACTGGTTCAGTGGCTAAGACTCCTTACTACCAATGCAGGGGGCCTGGCTTCGATCCTTTGTCAGGGAACTGAGATCTCATATGCTTTGCAGCACAGCCAAACAGATAAATAAATAAATTTCATCATGTTCCTTTATCATATATTTTAAAACACATCATTTTCTTAAATTGAAGTATAGTTAATTTACAATTTTATGTTAGTTTCAGATGTGTAGCATAGTGATTCAGTATTTCTGTGGATTATATTCTCTTATAGTTTATTATAGGATAAAGGGCACAATTCCTTGTGTTATACAGTAGGCCCTTATTGCTTATATATTTTAGACATAGCAGTTAATCCTATATCCTTAATTTATCCCTCCCCTCTTCCCTCTCTTCTTTGGTCGTCATTGGGTTATTTTCTATGTCCTGTGTCTATGAGTCTGTTTCTGTTTAGCATATGCATTCATTTGTATTATTTTTTAGATCCCACATATAAGTGATACTATATAGTATTTGTTTTTCTCTGACTTATCTAACTAAGCACAATATTCTCTAGGTCCATCCATGTTGCAGCAGATGGCATTATTTCATTCTTTTTTATGGTCAAGTAATATTCATATATATACATATGCCACTTCTTCTTAATCCATTTATCTATTGATGGGCACTTAAGTTGCTTCCATGTCTTGGCTATTGTAAATAGTGCTATGAACTTTGAGGTTCATGTGTCTTTTTGAATTAGTATTTTCATTTTTTCTGGATATATACCCATGAGTAGAATTGCTGGATCATATGGTAGCTCTACTTTTAGCTATTTATGGAACCTCCATAATCTTCTCTAAACTGGCTGCTGCTGCTAAGTCGCTTCAGTCATGTCCGACTCTGTGCAACGCCATAGACGGCAGCCCACCAGGGTCCCCCGTCCCTGGGATTCTCCAGGCAAGAACACTGGAGTGGGTTGCCATTTCCTTCCCCAAAATTGGCTGCACCAATTTACATCCCTACCAAGTGTTCCCCTTTCTTCCCATCTTCTCCAGCATCAGCTATTTGTAGACTTTTTTATGACAGCCATTCTGACAGGTATGAGGTGATATCTCATTATGGTTTTGATTTGCATTTCTCTAATAACTAACTATGTTGAGCATCTTTTCACATCTGTATGTCTTCTTTGGAAAAAAAATGTCTATTCAAGTCTTCTGCATATTTTTTAAACATACCATTCTTAACGTCTACAATGTAAATCATTTGTTCTTTACTAAGTTTCAAACAAATCAAAACTATAATAATTTCTGAAGAAAATTTTGTTTTTACTTTGAAAGGGGCACTTCTTTGGTTGTTTTTTTTTCTTTTTTTTTTTTTAGTTAGTTTTGTATTTTATCAGTGTGGGCAGTAACTCTCCTTTCAGGTGGAGAATAGTACACTGGCTTGTTTTCAGCATCAGCTTATTCTCTGCTTTGTAAGCAGTGACATCCTTCCTCCCTGATTCTGATCATCACCTCCAGCCCCTGTGAAGGACCGTGGTTCTACAGGACCTTAGTGTCACTACAGACAGGAAAAACTTGAGGACTGAAGCCAGAGAGGTTCTGTCCAGGGTTCCAACAGAAATGTAGTTCTCTTCTCCAGAGTCCAAAGGGGAGGCTGCCAGCAGCCCTGTCATTACAACAGGAGGATGAAAGGGCTGTCAGTAGAAGGATATAACCTCCGGTGAGGGTCTTGAGAAAGGAAGGATCTTCAGACTAAAGGGGATGGATGGCAAGGAGTGCCTTGAAGGGTTTGCTTAGTGCTTTATACCTGAGCCAAGTTACCTGAACAAGGAGAGACTATTCTTTTTTTTTTTAATTAAAAAAAAAGTTTTGGCAACACCACAGGACATGAGGGGATCTTAATCCTCCCGCCAGTGATAGAACCCATGCCTCTTGCAGTGGGAGCATGGAGCCCTAACCACTGGACTGCCAGGGAAGTCCCCATGGAGAGACCACTCTTATGAGAACCCTCAGGGATCTCAGTCGACCTGCCGAGGATGCACAAGGCTTCCGGTGCCCTCTGGAACCCAGCCCAGCTCCTTTGCTCCTCTCCCTTTTCCCAGCACTCCTGCTCTACTTCTATGGACAGCTTACCCTAACACTCCCACCTTCTTACATCAAGCCTAAGGACCATTTACGTTTTGTTGGGGTCCAAATTCCCCAAGATGGTGATGCTCCAACTCCAGGTTCTAGCTCCACCTCGACTACTACTCAAGTGAGCCATCTTAGATCCCTTATTCCATTGGCTTCATTGACTTCACGTGTAAAACTAAGAATTGGATGATCTATCCTGTAAAGGATCTTTCAACTTTCAAGTTAGTTAAGTTGCTCAGTCGTGTCCGACTCTTTGCAACCATGTGGACTGTAGCCCACCAGGCTCCTCCGTCCATGGGATTCTCCAGGCAAGAATACTGGAGTGGGTTGCCATTTCCTTCTCCAGGGGGTCTTCCCTACCCAGGGATCGAACCCAGGTCTCCAGCATTGCAGGCAGACGCTTTAACCTCTGAGCCACCAGGGAAGCCCTTAACTTTCAAGGTGTTTCTACAAATCACTGCAGCAAAATGCGCTGTGCTTAGTTGCTCAGTTGTGTCTGATTCTTTGCAATCCCATGAATTATACAGCCCATGGAATTCTCCAGTCCTGAATACTGGAGTGGGTAGCCTTTCCCTTCTCCAGGGGATTTTCCCAACCCAGGGACTGAACCCAGGTATCCCGCACTGTAGGTGAATTCTTTACCAGATGAGCCACAAGGGAAGCCCAAGGAGTGGGTTGCCATTTCCTTCTCCAGGTGGTCTTCTCAACCCAAGTCTCCTGCATTGCAGGCAGATTCTTTATGGTCTGAGCCACAAGGGAAGCAGCAAAATAGGGACCACCAAAAACAAGCAAGCATCTAAAGGAAAATTATAGGCTCCTAGGAAACCTCAATGTATCCTCATAAAGTTTCATTTGAGTTATGGTGAAATGACAATGGGACCAATCCTTTCTCCAATTCCTTTTCTTGACAGGGTAACAGCTCTTGTGATACAAGAAACTGTCACCTATATGTCAAAAAGTGGAGCTCACAGACCAACTGGTGAGTTTCAGTTTACTTTCAGATGTAAGGAGTCTGAGGGGCAATTTAAGTCTCAGGTAGCAATTTGTTCAAGATATTTTAATGATTAATAAGCATGCCAGGACAAACTTTTGGAAATGAGAATGGGCCTGAGATTTGGGGGACATTTAGCTATTAAATAGGCTCTAAATAGGCTCTTACTCTGAGGAAGAGGAGGAGGAGATGAAATAGAGGAAAAAGAGAAATAGGAAGAAGGCAATAGGAAATTTTATTGTCTTACTCAAGGTAAATGAAGCTCATCCAGCCTCCCCCTCCCTGGAAACACTGGCTTCTTCCTGGCCTCTTGATCTTACCTGCCCACCAAGACTAAGTCACTTTTTTAGAGAAGAAGACAGTTAAGGGATTCAAGTGCAGACTCCAAAGTCAGCCAGCTTGAGTCTGAGTCTCCTCGCACTACTTACCTGCAGGGCTATGGGCAAATACTTAACCATTTCTAAACCTTAGTTTCCTCATCTGTATAATGGGTTCCTATATTATAGGCCCTAGATTTAAATGAGAGAAAGCAAGTCATGCCCCTAGCAGAGTATCTAGTGCTCAACAGACACCAGCCATTGTTATACTGAATCTCCCTGGATTAAATTCTATGGCAAGAGACCCCGCCTCTCCCCCTAGACCTCAGTCTGCCACCCACTCCTCTGCCCACAGCACCCCTCCCCCTTTTTTTAAAAAATAGGATTGATCATTCTGATCCCCTACAAGGAAATGTGCGGAGCCGCAGACAGAACGGAAGAGCAGCTTATGGAACCTAAAGAAACTCATGGCAATCAGCGGCCCTGGTGCTTTCCACCTGGAAATCCTCCCTATTCATCCTTGGTTGGTGGGGAGGGCCAAAGTGAACACACCAGATCTAGTGGAGGCCTCCCTTGAGGGTAAAAGGAGAATGGAGAAGGTTCCAAGCCCAGCTCCACCACTGACGAGCTCGGTACACGGTGGAGCTCAAGACGCATTTCCTTCTTCGTCTCTGAGCGATGCCCCAGAAACCACAAGAGAAGACGCTAAGTCCCCAGTAACAACTTTCATCTTTCTGCCTGCTTCTCCGCTCTGGCCTCTGGAGGAAAGTTCTCGCCTGCCTGCTTCGCTCCTCAAGAGTTTATCAGGCGCTTCCCCGGGACCCAGATGGCCCAGCCACTCCTGAACCACCTGGGGAGGGAGTCTCACCAAAGCCTGCTTGGGGCCCCTTCCAGGTGCAAAGCCGGTAATGGGGCCAGCCTCGGGGCAGGCGGCGGCTGCGGGTCGGCAAGCAGGGCCTAGAGCCGCCTGATCCACAGAAACTTGGGGGTGGGGAGGCGACATCAAAGGCGCGGGGGGCCCAGAGCGCTGGGGTTGTGGCGCAGGGCGGGGCGGAGGGGGCCAACGCCTCGCCGACCTGCACATTTCTGTTTCTTTCAGGGTAAGAGAACACGCCTTTTGAGGATGACGATCGCCTTCCTCTTCCTGCAGAGCCGCGGTCCTTACACACTCCGAGCTGGGAGGAGGCTGCCGGGCGCCCGGGGAGGGGGCGGTAGCAGGGGTCGGCCTTCCGCACGTTGTAGCTTGGCACCCACTCCCAATGGCTCAAAATTCTCCAAACAGCAGAATGGGCTTGAAAAGAGATAATGACAACTGAATGACAGCCGTGATTTCAGGAGGCAGATATTCGCGGAGATGCCGGCACCGATTCTTCTCTGTGGTGGCCTAGGTGTAGAGGCTTCCGGGAGGTGGCGCGGCTCCGGGGAGGGGGAGGGTAGAGGTTCTCAGCCCCCAGACCAGGGCCTCGGGGCTGGACAGACGATTGGACATTCGCCCTTGGCAAGGTCGGAGGCCCTCGAGGTCTCAGCAGGCGGGGTGCGGCTGGTCCCCCTGGCAGACCCTTGGGCTCTTCGCGGGAGCTTCGCTTCTCATGAAAGTGGGCTTGAGAGTGGAGGGGATGAGCATTGGAAGAGGTAACTTGGGGGTGCTGAGGCAGATTGTGGGGGAGGAGGCTAGAGACACTTCTGGAGAGGACCTCCTGGAAAATAGGCCATTGTGAAAAGCATCACCTGGGAACTTGTTAAATAGGTAAATCATCTGAATCAGGTTGACCCTGGCAATCAATTGACTCAGCAATGGGCAGGCCCTCCTCCAAGTGATTCTGATGCCGGCTCAAGTTCAAGAATCCCTGGTACAAAGGAAGGGCACTGACCTCTGGGGCTGGGACCCTCAGTTCTCCCATCAGTAAAGGAAGGGTGGGGCCAGATCAGGGAACCCTGGTGGATGGAATCAGGCAGGTTACACAGGGTGAGAGGGGGCAGGTAGGTAATGTCACACCCCAAAGGGCCTGTGCTCTGTGCCAGCCAGATGTCACCTGGCCTGAACTGGGGACAGATTGTTGCTATATTATCTGGTTTTGCAAGAGAAGCTGGAAACCTAGGTTTTTAAAATGTGAAGTCTTCTGTGTTTTAAGTGTTGGGAACTAGTTAGACATTTCAAAAACATTGTGTGGGTCTTCACTATAGGGCAAGCACAACACATCTACCACCTGGATTTGCCCTGTGGTTCCTAGTTTATTCTTTAAACTCCAAGATCTCATCTTACCTTGAAATAGCCTGTGAGATTGACAGAAATGTGGCCAAAGCCCTGGGACAGAAAAGTACGGCTTTCTGAAGTTCTAAGAAATTATTATTAGGAGAGACAATTTTTTGAACACCTGGTAGTCACACAAAAATATCATTGTTCCTTTAACTCCCTCCTTGCTCTTCTCTATCATCCTCTTAATCAGGGCACCTCATTGTTCTCATTATAATTTAGACCTAAAAAATGCTGACCCACAGAAACGGTAAGTAACTTGCTCAAAGCTATCTGCCAGAGTCAGACAACATCCTCATCAAGACCCGCTCTAAAAATCACCTAGCATTTACCAAGTGTTTTGCCTCCATGCCAGATATTGTTCTAAGTACTTTACAGATATTAACTCTTTTACTCCTACAACAACCCTGTGAAATGAGGATCGCTTTCATCTCCCACTGTACAGATGAGGAAACTGAAGCCCAGAGAGGTTAAATGACTTGCCCAAGGTCACCCAGTTTGTAGGCTGGTAGGTGGCAAAGCTGGGATTTGAACATAGGTGGCCCATCTGACTCCAGAGCCTACCACACTTTACTGCCTTCCCTGCTCTCAATGATAGGCTCCTCCTGTCCCACCAGGATGAGGTCCCTAGGAATGTAGCAACTCAGATGGGCATAAAAGAAGGTACAATTGAGCCTCTTTGCAGGGCAGGAATAGACACACAGATGTAGAGAATGAATGTGTGCAAACAGTGAGTGAAGGAGAGGCTAGGACAAACTGGGAGAGTAGCCTTGACATATATACACTACCATGTGTGAAATAACTAGCTAGCAGGAAGCTGTGGTATAACACAGGGAGCTCAGTTCAGTGCTCTGTGATGACCTAGAGGGGTGGGATGGGGGGTGGGGTGAAAGAGGGGCTCAAGAGAAATGGAATATATGTATACATATAGCTGACTCACTTCATTATATAGCAGAAACTGACATAACATTATAAAGCAATTATACTCCAAGAAAAAATCTAATCCAATATGAAAAGAAAAAAAGGGTCTGTGCTGATGGAGCCCAGCAAGCCAAGCGCATGCAGAGCTCTGACCCAGCAGGTCAGCCTCTCTGTAACATCCTCCCTAATGTAGCCAGTCGGGCTTAAGGTGTCAGGGAATTTGACAGTTTTAACAAAGGAGGTGTCATCTGGAGAAGATGAAAGAGCAGAGCTATTTATTTGAGGATTAGAGCCTTAAGAAGTGTCTGTAACTCTCCAGGCTGCATTTCTGCATCTCATTCTTCTTGTTCCTGACAGTGTTCTCAGGGCTTTGGTGGTAAGAATGCCCTGTAATCTAGTTTAATGTCCCATGGCATTCTAGGCAGAGGAGCTATTTTCCTACCCCACAGCACTTGCTCTGAAATTGTCCAGATGGAAAGAGCACTGAAAAAGGAGTCAGGAGGTCTGGGTCCTAAGCCCTCGCCTTATAAATAGTTGATTGCGAGACCTGTGGAAATGACTTTTACCTTCCTGGGTTCCGGCTGCTCCTTCCCTGGTGTAGCTTGCACCACGTGTAGCTAAGGTGGAAATTCCTTTTCCCACCTGCGCTCTCTACATGTCCTGTGCTCAGCAGCCATGTGTAGCAGGTGACAACGGTCATACTGGATGGTGCACATGTCAGACATCCCTCTTATTGTAGCAAGTTCTGTAAGGAGGTGCTGCTGGTGCTCGAATTAGCTAATCCTAAAGCCCTTTGAGGGGCTTCCCAGGTGGCTCACTGGTAAAGAATCCACCTGCCAATGCAGGAGACAAGGTTTGATCCCTGGCTTGGGAAGATCCCTGGAGGAGGGAACGGCAACCCACTCTGGTATTCTTACCTGGGAAATCCCATGGACATAGGAATCTGGTGGGCTACAGTACATGGGGTCGCCAAGAGTCGGACATGACTGGGCAACTGAGCACACACACTCAAAACTCTTTGAACCCTTAAATCCTATGCTTTGTTTGTTTCTGATACATGAGCAGTCACTATTCATAGCTGCGAGATGTTCTCTAGGGTTGGTTGATCTTTGCCAGTGAGGCGGGTACAGTGAGCTTTTAGCTGGTAATTTCACCTTGTGCCCAAGAGCGACTATTAGAGAGACATCCAGTCAGAATTAGCAATGCAGCTTTAGACCATGAATGTTCCTGCTCTTTGATTCCTATTGGCCCGTAAAAGAAGAGAACGTTGGATTTAATTATTTAAGCGTAAAGGTAAGAATGAGACGAACAGCACTATTCGACAACAGTCAGGATATGGAAACAACCTAAATATCCATCAGTAGATGAATGGATAAAGATATATGCATGCAGTGGAATACTATTCAAGCATAAGAATAAAATAATGCCATTTGAGCAACATGGATGGACCTGGAGATTATCATACTAAGTCAGAAAGAGAAAGACAAATACCATATGATATCACTTATATGTGGAATTGAAAATATAACACAAATGAACTTATCTACAAAACAGAGACAGACTCACAGACTTTTGGTCGCCAAGAGATTACAGGATGGAGGAAGGATGGAGTGGGAGTTTGCGATCAGCAGGTGCAAACTGTTATGGAGAGAATGGGTAAATCACAGGGTCCTACCATATAGCACAGGGAACTATTTTCAATATCCTGTAATAAACCATAATGGAAAAGAATATGCATGCATGCATGCTAAGGTGCTTCAGTTGTGTCCAACTATTTGCGACCCTATGTCAGGCCAGGCTCCTCTGTCCATGGGATTCTCCAGGCAAGAATATTGAAGTGGGTTACTATGCCCTCCTCCAGGGCATCTTCCCAACCCAGGTATTGAACCCACGTCTCATTATGTCTCCTGCCAGGCAGGTTCTTTACCACTAGCGTCACCTGAGAAGTCCAAAAACGAATGTATAAGTGTGCATATATGCTTATAACTGAATCACTTTGCTATACAGCAGAATTTAACACAATATTGTAAATCAACTATACTTTAACAAAATAAATATTTTTTTAAAAAGAATGATATTATTGCAACTGATGTTGGGATAAAAACATTGAAGGGGTTTCATCAAATAAGAGTAACAGCTAATATTTATCTAGCACTTAGCCTATGTCAAACGTTGTTCTAAGCACTGAACATGTTTTAACCCTCATAGCAATGCCATGAGGCGGGTACCACTATTACCCCATTTTATGGAGGAGCAAGTTGAGGTATAAGAAAGGTTCAGCAGTGCCCACTGCCACGTGGCTAATATTTGCTGGGGCTGGAATTAGGGCTGCCAGATAAAATCCATTCGATTTTTACTGGGTGCCCTGTATTTTTATTAGCTAAATTGACAACCCTAAGTGAGACACAAGTCTAAGCATTCTGGCTCCAGAGTCTGTACTCTGTCTCTATTTGCTGTCTCTTGGAGGACGCTCTTCGGAGAAGGCAATGGCAACCCACTCCAGTACTCTTGCCTGGAAAATCCCATGGATGGAGGAGCCTGGTAGGCTGCAGTCCATGGGGTCGCTAAGAGTCGGACACGACTGAGCGACTTCACTTTCACTTTCCACTTTCAAGCATTGGAGAAGGAAATGGCAACCCACTCCAGTGTTCTTGCCTGGAGAATCCCAGGGATGGGGGAGCCTGGTGGGCTGCCATCTATGGGGTCGCACAGAGTCGGACACGACTGAAGCGACTTAGCAAGAGCAGCAGCAGCAGCAGCAGCAGAGGACACTCTTTGGAAGAAAAGCTATGACAAACCTAAACGGCATATTAAAAAGCAGAGGTAGAGGCATCACTTTGCCAATAAAGGTCCCTGTGATCAAAGTTATGTTTTTTTCAGTGGTCATATATGGATATGAGAGTTGGACCATAAAGAAGGCTGAGTGCCAAAGAACTGATGTTTTCAAACTGTGATGCTGGAGAAGACTCTTAAGCGTCCCTTGGACAGCAAGGAGATCAAACCAGTCAATCCTACAGGAAATCAAACTGGAATATTCACTGGAAGGACTGATGCTGAAGCTCCAGTACTTGGCCGCCTGATGTGAAGGGCTGACTCACTGGAAAAGATCCTGATGCTGGGAAAGATTGAGGGCAGGAGGAGAAGGGTGTGACAGAGGATGAGATAGTTTGATGGCATCACCAACTTAATGGACATGAGTTTGAGCAAACTCCAGGAGATAGTGAAGGACAGGGAAACCTGGCGAGCTGCAATCCATGGGGTCTCAAAGAGTTGAGGTGACTTAGCGGCTGAACAACAACGAAAGAGAAAGGTAATTTTAGATGCTATGTTCCAAGACATGAGGAAGCACCTCCTTGGAACTCTGCAGCTCTCCTCAATGCCACCCCAAGTCCTCAACTCAAACGCATGGATATCAACCAGAGCATGAAGAATCTGGGAGTACACACTGTATACAAACTAACCAATTACAGATGCCCTGTAACAGGATCCAGGTTTTCTGTCCTAAAGCATAAACCCAGCTTCACATCTAGACAAGTAGCTGCCGTCATTCCCAGAATTCCAGAAAGCTACCCACCCCGTTCCCATGGATGCCCTCTCAACACTTTTGCTTTAACACATGACAAAAAAAAAAATCAGGCCATGACTTGAGAATACCTGAGGCATATATTCTAGAAGTTTCATCAGCCAATTCCAGATCTGCTAGAATTGAATCTTCAGAGGTGGGATAGGGGCATCTGCATTTTTAATAAGCTCACCGGGTAGTTCTATTGGGTGCCCAGGTTTGATGACCACTGTTTAGAGCTGCTATTGATGCTATTGTCCATTCTCAGGAAATTTTCCCTACATCACGCACCCCATCTTCCAGGACCTGCCGTCTCCCTTGTTACCTTGAATCCTTTCTAGTCTTTTCCATCCTTGCCTATTTCCTCCACTCGTTTCTCTCTTTGAAAATATTTGTATTTTTTTTTTAGGCTGCATCAGGTCTGAGTTGTGGTACGTGGGGTCTTCTAAAATAGTTGTGGCATCTGAACTCTTAGTTGAGGAATGTGGGATCTAGTTCCCCGACCAGGGATGGAACCCAGGCCTCCTGCACTGTGCGCACAGAGCCTTAGCCACTGGACCACCAGGAAAGTCCCCGTTCAACCCATTTCTTGTTTATTCTCCCCACCCCAGAGCTGAATCCTCCCAGGCTTTCTCTCCTAACATCATTCTGATTTCTATGTAATCAAATTTCCGGCCCATCACTATATCAATATTCTCATGACCCATTTATGCACCACCTTCACTGACTGTCCTGGGCTTCCCAGGTGGCTCAGAATGTAAAGAATTTGCCTGCAATGCAGAAGTCCTGGGTTAGATCCCTGGGTTGGGAAGATCTTGGAGAAGAGAATGGCTACCCACTCCAGTATTTTTGCCTGGAGAATCCCATGGACAGAGGAGCCTAGTGAACTATATATAGTCCATGGCATCATGAAGACTCAGACACGACTAAGGAGCTGAGACTTTCACTTTTCCACTGTCAGAGAATCTAAGTTAGATTTGTGGCTGGGACCTCAGGGGTGGGGGTGGGGAACAAAACTCAGTTTACAAATGGAGAAGGGAAAAAAAAAGGTTGAACAGATGAAGTAACCCTCCCAAGAGGCAGAGAGAGCTTGAAGGGAATCTCTCTGGAGAATCTGGTCTCCTGAGATCCAGGCATGTGCACGTAACCTGTCTTATATTTACAGGGACAAAGGCTACAGCTCTAAGCCAGATATTGACTCAAACAAGATATTTGGTACATTTTCGCCCCTGCTCCAGGGATGATTTCGATAATTGGAAATTTATGGGTATTTGGTGAGCCCAAATCAACTCGCCACAGCCTAGGAATTCTTGGAGTCTCTAAAATGTGAGATAAGCGGGCCTGTCAGCTGTTTAATTAACTATGTGTACTTTGCAGAAACTATGACTCACCTGTACTGATCTGCACTGACAGGAGAGTCTGACAGGTGGGTGGCGGGCTGGGTGTCCTTTACGGCAGTCAGCTCAGAAACCAGACGAGCACCCTTCTTTTTCTTTAAACACCTGCCCTCGAGTTGCGGTCTATTAGTGATTCCGTCTAATTTGGCAAGAAATTCTTGAGTATCTGCTGTATCCCCAGCACTTTTAGGAATCATACTGTCTGAGAAAGGGCATATGTGCCATCTTGTTAGACAAGACAGGAAGAAAGGTGATACAGGATGTATGCTCCCTGCTGGTGTCAAAATCAGTGAGTTGTTGTTGTTTAGTGACTAGGTCATGTCCGACTCTTTGCAACCCTACAGACCATAGCTTGCTAGGCTCCTCTGTCCATGGGATTTCTCAGGCAAGAATCCTGGAGTGGGTTGCAATTTTCTCCTTCCAGGGGATCTTCCCAACTCAGGGATGGAACCCACGTCTCCTGCATTGGCAGGTGGATTTTTCTTTCTTCTTTTTTTTTTTTTAAACCACTGAGCCACCAGGGAAGTCCATCAAAATTGGTGAAAGCAACTCTAAAGACTAAAGACCCTTAGGAATCCTTCAGTGCATCTGTGAAGTGAGCATTGAGGACCTACTTTGTATTGCAGGCAGGCCTGAGAGCTGAAGAAGTGGATGGAGGTGAATAGGGTGTGGTCCCTGCCTTCAGGGAGCTGGAGGCTATTACTGGAGGTGAGAGGCACCTTGGGGCCTTTGGATACAGGGAAGTTTTACTACAGCTGATAGTCTTAAATTAGAAGAAAACCTCTGGGCTTGAGGGTAGGGAGGGGTCTCTGTGGCTCACATCACTCCAGGAGTGACACAGAATGAAAAGAGGGCTCATTTTTTCCATACATATCTTATCATGGTGATTTAGTCTCTAAGTCGTGTCTGACTCTGTAGTCCACCAGGCTCCTCTGTCCATGGGATTTCCCAGGCAAGAATACTGGAGTGGGTTGCCATTTTCTTCTCCATGTTAATGTATGATACATGTGAATCATACCTGGGCAAGCTACTTAACAATTCTCTGCTTCTATTGGTTGACTGGTGAACTATACATACTAGTTACATCTACTTTGCTGAATGGTTTTGATGTTTTCTGTTGGTTTTTTGTTTTTTAGTGGGAACTTTTTTTAAAACAGTCTTTATTGCATTTGTTAAAATGATGCTTGTTTTTTGTTTTGACTTTTCGGGCCGCTAGGCTTGTGGGATCCTACATCCCTGATCAGGGATTGAACCTCCACCCCCTGCATTGAAAAGTGAAGTCTTCATCACTGGACTGCCAAGAAAGTCCCATGTGGTGATGGTTTAATTAAATTAGACATAGCAGCTTAAACTGCCTTAGTAAAGTACCTGACTCTGGACATGAAACAAAGAGGGTCAGTCATTCCTGCATTTAAAACAGAAAGCAGCTCTATCACTTCCTTGGTTTGGAATTCCGTAGAGCATGCGGTGGGGGTTGCTGTGTCACTGAATTACCAAAATGATCAGGTGGTATGGCACTGTGGCAAAGCATGGCAAAAGAAGGATCAAGGAAAGAAGAACAAGAGCAGAGCAAGGGTAGACGGAGGGGGAAGGGAGAGAGGACGTATCAGACATCGCAAGAGCCAGGTGGGAGAACATTCTATCTGTGCTTGTGACAAGCTATTCAGAGCCCACACAAAGGAAAGCAATGCCATAAATAGATAATTATTTAGGTAGTATCTATTTAATCAGTCCAAAATGGTACTCAATTACTAGAGAGTTAGAAATCCTTAATTACTGGTGTGGCATTTTAGAAGAAGAGCCTAGGAAATATGCAAATGCTCCTGCTGGGTGCCCAGGTGGGACCCAGGCATGCCAGGTGGCTGCCATTCATTCACCTGGGAGAGGCACGGGGACTGATGTCATCAGAAAGCAGCTGGGACAATTATAGGTTTGTGGGGGAACAACTGGAGAACTGGGAGAAGCGAGAGGAAGCTAAGCTGTGCCTAAAGCTATATTGTGGCTCAGCTGGTAAAGAACTCACCTGCAGTGCGGGAGACCTGGGTTCGATCCCTAGGTTGCAAAAGCATGTCCACTTCAGTATTGTGGAGAAGGGAGAGCCTGTCCACTCCCGTATTGTGACCTGGAGAATTCCATGGACTGTATAGTCCATGGTGTCACAAAGAGTCAGACAAGACTGAGGGACTTTCATTTCATTTCACCTGTACCTTTTTTACTTTGAAAAAAAGAAGAAGAAAAATTACAGCCATGATACATGCTGAATGAATGAATGAGGTTGAGAAGTTTTTTGTTTGATTTTTAAATTTTATTTATTTATTTTGGTCCACACTGGGCCTTGGTTGCTACGCTCGGGCTTTCTCTAGTTACAGGGAGCAGGGAACCAGCAAGGAAACCAGCGTAGGGTCAGGGAGCATGTGGCATTTTCCCAGCACAGCCCAACAGAGGAGGTGCCCCCGAGACTGCCTGTGGTGCCCATCCTTGGGCACTCTTCACTGTGGTGCTCTGGTTTCTCCTTGCGGTGACCTGAGCACAGGCTGTAGGGCACACAAGCAGGCTTCATTAGTTGTGGCATATGGACTCAGTAGATGCACTCACAGGCGCTAGAGTGCAGGCTCAGTAACAGTGGTACATGGGTCAGTTGCTCAGCAGCACGTGGGATTTTTGTTCCCAGACCAGGGATCAAACCTGTGTCCCCTGCCTTGGCAAGTGGATCCCCAACCACTGGACCACCAGGGAAGCCCATGAGAAGTTTTTACTAATTTAACCCATATTCTGTCTCTCATTCTAGCCCCACTTCATGAAACAGAGAAAATTGGTTTTCTGTCTAGAAGAGAGAATACTGACTATAATAAAGCAACTCTGCATTATTTTACGGAGAAGGCAATGGCACCCCACTCCAGTACTTTTGCCTGGAGAATCCCAGGGACGGGGAAGCCTGGTGGGCTGCCGTCTTGGGGTCGCACAGAGTTGGACACGACTGAGCGACTTAGCAGCAGCAGCAGCAGCATTATTTTAAGTACTTTACATGATGACTGTAAGCCCCAATAACTAGCCTCAGAGGGAGGTACTATTAATATGCCCATTTTATGGATGAGGAGACTGAGGCATAAAGTTCATGTAACTTAGGATCACACAACTGAGGGGTGAAACTGAGAACCACACTAGGTAGTCAGGGTTAGAGTTTACATTTCTGACCACCAGGCACATATTTTCTCTGTCAAGATCCCAGGAACAGTCTTGGACATAGGTGCAGTGAAACATGGAAGGAACCAGCAAGGAAACCAGTGTAGGGTCAGGGAGCATGTGCCATTTCCCCAGCGCAGCCCACACAGAGAAGATGCCCCCAAGACTGCCTATGGTGCCCGTCCTTAGGGGGCTGACTGTGGTGTGGGCATCATGTCCCCCATCCCCACCTCCCCTGGGGCTTCTCCCTGGGGTGACTTCTCAACTCCTTTCAGGGAGTGTTACCCCACATATAACTCTTCTGCTGCTGCTGCTGCTGCTAAGTTGCTTCAGTCGTGTCCAACTCTGTGCGACCCCATAGACGGCAGCCCACCAGGCTCCACCACCCCTGGGATTCTCCAGGCAAGAACACTGGAATGGGTTGCCATTTCCTTCTCCAATGCATGAAAGTGAAAAGTGAAAGTGAAAGTGAAGTTGCTCAGTCGTGCTCGACTCTTCGCAACCCCATGGACTGCAGCCCACCGGGTTCCTCCGTCCACGGGATTTAGAGAGTCCTAAAATGATAATGTGTTGTGTTTTGTTTTGTTTTGTTTGAGATAGAATTGATTTAAAACATTATATTAGTTTCATGTATGAAACATAGTGATTAAAAGTTTCTATACATTAGACTCCATTGTGCGTGTGTGCTAAGTTGTTTCAGCCATGTCCAAATCTTTGCAACCCTGTGGACTGTAGCCCACCAGGCTCCTCTGTCCATGGGATTTTCCAGGCAATAATACTGGAATGGGTTGCCACGCCCTCCTCCAGGGGATCTTCCCAACCCAGGGATCAAACCCACGTCTCTTAGTCTCCTGCACTGGCAGGTGGGTTCTTTACCACTAGCGCCATCTGGGAAGCCCTACTCCATATACAGTTATTATAAAGTATTGGCTATTTTCCCTGTGCTGTACAATGTACGTAATGTGTGTCCATCTTGGGTGATGCCTACACTGTGAGCAGGATTCCTCACCCTCACTCCCGCAAAATAATTTCAGGAAGACTTCAATCCAGGGCCAAGAGTTCCTATGGGTAATTCAAAGGTATCAGAGATTTCTTGTGGTCACATCAGAGTCATGCCAGTGAGTTATCTCTTAAATGACCAAAAGGAACCTTAACTAAAAATAAGAAGTTCGTCACATAAAATTAAGAATTTATTGCCAGAAGGCACTTTTCCACTGACTGGTTGTGCAACCACAGTGGGAAATAATAGATGCTGAGGAGCTCATGTTGGGGATTCCTTGGGGCTTTCTTCCCACCTTGCAGTACTTTCCCACGCCGAGTTAAACCTGGACTCTCTTATCTCACTTTCCAGATAGTGTATGTACAGATGTGTGTGTGTGTTGCAGATATCTGTGTGTATATATATGTGGCTATGACAAGCAGTGTGGAGGAACGTGGCTTGAACTATGACCGGAGTGAACTGAGCCATTCTACTTTTCCCCCCATGAGTTGTGTGACTTTGGATTGGTCAACTTCCCTCTCTGGGCCTTGCTGTGGTTAACTCAGAAGGCATAGGAATTGGACATGTTTTCACCCAGAATTTAGGATCTCCAGGGGCTTCCCAGGTGGCACTGGTGGTAAAGAACCTGCCTGCCAGTGTGGGAGACCCATGAGATGCGGATTCAATCCCTGAGTTGGGAAGATTCCCTGATGAAGGAAGTGGCAACCCACCCCAGTATTCTTGCCTGGAGAATCCCATGGACAGAGGAGCCTGGTGGGCTACAGTCCATGGGATCAGAAGAGATGGACATGACTGAGTGACTAAACAACAACAATAGGAGGTGACACAGGACTTCCCCTTTCAGATTTGGACTGTGAAGAAGGCTGAGCACCGAAGAATTGATGCTTTTGAACTGTGGTGTTGGAGAAGACTCTTGAGAGTCCCTTGGACTGCAAGGAGATCCAACCAGTCCATTCTGAAGGAGATCAGCCCTGGATTTCTTTGGAAGGAATGATGCTAAAGCTGAAACTCCAGTACTTTGGCCACCTCATGTGAAGAGTTGACTCCTTGGAAAAGACTCTGATGCTGGGAGAGATTGAGGGCAGGAAGAGAGGGGACAACAGAGGATGAGATGGCTGGATGGCATCACTGACTCGATGGACGTGAGTCTGGGTGAACTCCGGGAGTTGGTGATGGACAGGGAGGCCTGGCGTGCTGCAATTCATGGGGTCACAAAGAGTCGGACACGACTGAGTGACTGAACTGGACTGAACTGATAAGCAGCATCTCCCAGACCCCAAGTCCAAGTCCTCCCTATCTTCTCCTGTTGCCACCCCGAGGCAGCCACCCATGAGAACTACCTCTGCCTCCCTGTTGATATTTCAACACTTTCTCCTCCTTCACCCCCCGCCTTGCTGGGCGGGTGGTGGTGGGGGGGGGGGGGCGGCGGCAAAGCCACAATCAAAGTAGGCATGTCCAAACCTTGGTTCTCACAGCACCGCCAAGCAGGCTGCTTTCAGAGATGAGCTCCATCCTGACCCAGACTTGCAGCCCAGCTCACTCATCTGCAGACAGCTTTGTTCTTCCAGGCCCAGCACGAGACTCAGTTTCAACACAGCCACACAGATCCAATCTTCCCGGCCCACCCCAACCGCAGGCACTGCCTCCAGCACCTTGCTCATGCTCTCAGAGACTTGGCTCATTGTCTCCTGGGATGGAGGTGCCCAACACCCTCTAAGTTTCTCTGATCCCAGGTGAGAGTGGTGACAGGAGCACAGGTGAAGGGGGGCGGGGATTGTGCAAGGCTCCTCTGGAGGGCCAGTGAGAGCATCTATTTATTATTTTTCTGCTGATTTATTGGGCTGTCTGAGTCCTACCTTTGGTGAGAAAACTTGGAGGACGCTGATACTGCTGTTCTTGAAACCAGAAAGATAGTGGTGGTGGCAGCAGCCACATGGCACACAGGAGGCCTTGGAATCTCAATGGATGGCTTCACATCGTATGTGACAGTGTGAACCCCAAGCACTCAGGGCCTCTTATGGTCCCCAGAGAAGACAGCACCATTTGGGGGATGTTGGAAAGACTGTTCCAGGTTGTTCCTTTCTGTAGCTTCTCCAGGTCCAAAGACTGTATCCAGGCATTCCTCTCTTCAATGGGGGAACAGGTGTAAGCCAGTCCACTTATAAGCCACTGTTTAGAATTTACATTTTGCCAACAATTGACCTATACCAACTGACCTATACTCACTGAATTCAGTGAGATATGGGCTTTAATTGAAACCAAAATAAGCTCAGGAGTAGCTCAGAGCTCTGTGGACATCTAACACCTTCTTCCTCTCTGTGGATTTATCTTCAGTTCTTCCCAGACCTCTAAGCTGTTGCCTAAACATCCTTCAAGGGGCTTCTCTGGTGGCTCAGTGGTAAAGAATCCACCTGCCAATGCAGGAGATGTGGATTTAATTCCTGGGTCAGAAAGATCCCCTAGAGAAGGAAGTAGCAACCCACTCCAGTATTCTTGTCTGGGAAATCCCATGGACAGAGAAGCCTGGTGATACGAAAGAGTCAGACATGACTTAGTGACTAAACAACAACATCCTTCAAGTCCTAGTCCAGGTTCCAAGTCCTGGATTAAACCTTCCCTGACCATCCTCTTGATTACACTTTTTCTAAGCATCAGAGCCGCCCACGTAATATGGCCATCAATATTGTCTATTGTTCACTAATTCCTTCTTATCTGTGAGTGTTATCTCCCTAAAGAATCTGGAAGACTGGAAGGCCTATCTTTTATTTCTTTTGGAGCCTAACTTCCATATTCTCTGGCACAGTGCTGATCCTGGAATTAAAGTTTAATAAATGCTTGCTTGATTGAGAAAGATAATACTTTGTCAATAGATCAAAGAAGCCAGAGATAAGGAACAACTGTTCCAATCCCTTGGAAGAGACAGTCTTGTTTACCAATGGTTGTCCAAGCTCCCCTTCATTCCCTCACCAGCCCCCTGGGGTCATGTGACTAATTCTGGCCAATAGACTGTGAGTAGCAGTGCCTCTGTCACTTCCTGTTTGAGGGAGGAAGTCCCCCATTTTGAGTTTTTCACACTCTTCTCTACCCTCTGCCACTCATACTGTTGCTATGTCAGTATTGCAAGATGGTGGTATTTCCATCGACTTGGGTCCAAGTGACCCTGTGGAGCCAATCACCCAGTGTGAAAATCATAAAATTTGTATAAAAGAAATAAACTTTGTATAAAACCTCCAAAATACGGGAGTTTGTTCCTGCAAATAAGCCTCACCTGACTACTATGACTCCTACTCTACTTACTTAAATATGTTTTAGAAATAAGGATGATCTTCCCATTGAACGTAGAAACACAGAAGACAAAGAAATAATTTTAGTCTAAAATAGGCCAAAAAAGGGGCATCTTGCCTGTTGTTTCTTAAAATGTGGCCCAAGGAGATATATGTTAAAATGGATATATGCATTAAGACGCTGGTTAAATTGCAGATTCTTGGACCCTTTTCTAGACCAGGTTCTGGCCTAGAATTTGGGTATTTTAAAAAGCATTTTTATCGAAGTATAGTGGCTTTTCAATGTTTCTTCTGTACAGCAAAGTGAATCAGTTATACATACACATGTATTGCTGTTGTTTAGTTGCTAAGTCATGTCCAACTCTTTTGCAACCCCATGAACTGTAGCCCACCAGGCCTCTCTGTCCATGGGATTTTCCAGGCAAGAATACTGGAGTGGGTTGCCATTTCCTTCTCCAGGGGATCTTCCAGGCCCCAGGATATAATTCAGTTCTCCTGCACTGGCAGGCAGATTCTTTATTGCTGAGCCACCAGAGAAACCCTACGTATGCATATATACCATCTTTTTAAGATTTCTTTCCCATTTAGATCCACTAGTATTCAACATAGTTTTGGAAGTCCTAATCACAGCAATCAGAGAAGAAAAAGAAATAAGACCAATCCAAATTGGAAAAGAAGAAGTAAAAGTGTCACTCTTTGCAGATGATATGATACTATACATAAAAAATCCTAAAGACGCCACTGGGAAACTACTAGAGCTCAAAAATAAATTTGGTAAAATTTCAGGATACAAAATTAATACTCAGAAATCTCTTTCATTCCTATACACTAACAACAAAGATCAGAAAGAGAAATTAAGGAAACAATTCCATTTCCCATTACAACAAAAAGAATAAAATACCTAGGAATAAACCTACCTAAGGAGACAAAAGATCTGTACTCAGAAAACTACAGGATACTGATGAAAGAAATCAAAGATGACAAAAAAAAAGATGGAGAGATATGTCATGTGCTTGGATTGGAAGAGTCAATATTGTGAAAATGACTATACTACCTAAAGCAGTCTACAGATTAAATGCAATCCCTATTAAATTACCAATGACAGTTTTCACAGAATTAGAACAAAATATTTTATCACTTGTATGGTAATACAAAAGACCCTGAATAGCCAAAGCAATCTTGAAAAAGAAAAATGGAACTGGAAGAATCAGGCTCCCAGGCTTCAGACTATACTACAAAGCTATAGTAATCAAGAAAGAAATATAGATCAAGGGAACAAGATAGAAAACCCAGAGATAAACCCACACATCTATGGTCACCTAATCTATGACAAGAATATACAATGGAGAAAAGACAGTCTCTTCAATAAGTGGTGTTGGGAAAACTGGGCAGCTACATTCTTCAGTAAAAGAATGAAATTAGAATACTTCCTAACATCATACACAAAAATAAACTCAAAATGGATTAAAGACGTAAATATAAGACCAGGCACTAAAAAAGTCTTAGAGGAAAATATAGGCAGAACACTCTGACATAAGTCACAGCAAGATATTTTTTGACCCATATCCTAGAATAATGAAAATTAAAAAAATAGTAAATGAGATCTGCTAAGTCTGCTAAGTCACTTCAGTCGTGTCCGACTCTGTGCGACCCCATAGATGGCAGCCCACCAGGCTCCCCTGTCCCTGGGATTCTCCAGGCAAGAACACTGGAGTGGGTTGCCATTTCCTTCTTCAATGCATGAAAGTAAAAAGTGAAAGTGAAATCGCTCAGTTGTGTCCCACCCTCAGCGACCCCATGGACTGCAGCCCTCCAGGCTCCTCTGTCCATGGGATTTTCCAGGCAAGAGTACTGGAGTGGGGTGCCATTGCCTTCTCTGAAATGAGATCTAATTAAACTTAAAAGCTTTTGCATAACAAAAGAAACCATAAACAAAATGAAAATAACAACTTCAGAATGAGAAAAAATTTCTGCAAATGAAGCAGCAGACAAGGGATTAATTCCCACAATATACAAACAACTCATGCGGCTCAATTAAAAAAAAAAAAAAAAACGACAATGAAAAAGTGGGCAGAAGACCTAAATAGATATTCTGCAAAGGACATACAGATGGGCATTTATATTTTAATAAGCTCCTAGGTAATTTTTTATGCACAATTAAAAGCATGTCAGAAGCTTTTTAAAAATGCTGATTCTCTGCCTCACTTCTACAGAGCTTTTTTTTTAATTGAAGTATAGTTACTTTACAATGTTTCAGGTATAGAGCAAAGTGATTCAGTTTTATGTAGATATATAGTGCGTGTGTGTTAGTTGCTCAGATGTGTCCAGCTCTTTGCGATCCCATGGACTGTAGCTTACCAGGCTCCTCTGTTCATGGAATTCTCTGGACAAGAATACTGCAGCAGATTGCTATCCCTTCTCCAGGGGATCTTCCTGACCCAGGGATTGAACCCAGGTCTCCTACATTGCAGGCAGATTCCTTAATCTCGGAGACACTAGGGAAGCCCTTATGGACATACATAATATATAAATATGAATATATACATATATTCTTTTCAGATTCTTTTCCATTATAGGTTATTACAAGATAGTGAATATAGTTCCCTGTGTTATACAGTAGGTCCTATTGTTTATGTATTTTATATCTGGAGAAAGGCCTATGTATCACTTTGTTGTTTTTTGAAGTTCTCTCTTATGATTTTTTAAATGTGAACTATTGACCTGAATTAATTGTCTAAAAGTGTCTTCAGTTCATGTTTCAGAGTGTTAAATAAGAAGGAATAGCTTCACGATTGAGATGTGAGCTCAGATGAAGGTAACTGGTATGGTGTCCTGATTCATCTGTGACTCCTCCCCGTTCAGATGTCACCACCTACACAATACAAGGCAATGCCGTGGGACCCTATGGGCATGGGTGGCTCATCCAGATGAAGTGACATTCTCTGGGACCAGAAACTTTATCTTCACAAAAAGAGTGCTTCTTCTAAAATGTTCAGCTTTCATAAAAGGCTATTTCTGTCACCCGGTTTTGTTTCAACTCTTTTCCTCATCTATAAAGTGGGCTTAACAGCAGTCCCTAGTCTTATAAGTTTGTTGTGAGAATTTAGACAAAACAAAAGCAAGTTACACACACACATCCACTCATGATTCATTGCACAGAAAAGTTTTTTATTTCACCCAGATGAATCAATTCTTACAAGAAAAGTCACTATCTTCGACTTCCCAGGAGGCTCAGTGGTGAAAGAATCCACTTGCGAATGCAGGAGATGCAGGAGACACAGGTTCAATCTCTGTGTCGGGAAGATCGCCTGGAGGAGGAAATGGCAACTCACTCCAGTATTCTTGCCTGGAAAATCCCATGGACAGAGGAACCTGGTGGGCTGCGTTCAAGCTCAAAAAGAGTCAGACACAACTGAGCACATGAGCATCAATAGTCTTCAAGAATTCCTGGAAAGTTAAAGTGTCACTTGACAGGAGGTGAGCAAATGTTGGAGAAGGCAATGGCATCCCACTCCAGTACTCCTGCCTGGAAAATCCCATGGACAGAGGAGCCTGGAAGGCTGCAGTCCATGGGGTCGCTGAGGGTCTGACACGATGGAGCGACTTCACTTTCACTTTTCACTTTCATGCATTGGAGAAGGAAATGGTAACCCACTCCAGTGTTCTTGCCTGGAGAATCCCAGGGACGGGGGAGCCTGGTGGGCTGCTGTCTATGGGGTCACACAGAGTCGGACACGACTGAAGTGACTTAGCAGCAGCAGTGGCAGCAGCAAAGTAAATGTCTTTTTGTTTTAAGTTTCATTCTAGTAACTTTGGACTGGCAACTTTGCTCTCAGTCATCACCAACATTTTAGAATCAATCTTTCTTTTTTTTTTTTTTTTCCTTCTTATTTTTGGCTGCACAGCTTGTGGGTATCTTAGCTCTCCAACCAGAGATTGAACCCAGAACCATGGCAATTGAAGTACTGAGTCCTAACCACTGGACCACCATGGAGCTCCCTAGTCTTAATCTTTTGATCGTGATCACTAGGAGCTGATATTGGTTCATTGAGAATAAGCCACTTTCTGATAAGATTGCTTATTGAATTGTTAGGTTAGTAGATGCAGTGTATCTTAATATTTAGCAAGGCATTTGGCAAGCTGTTTTGGGGTTTCTTTTGTTTTTTCATTTTTATGAGACTATTGTGAATAAAACAAAAGCATGAGCTTTTAATTAAATTCTCCAAGCATATCTAAAAAATCATTGTTGATGGCTCTGTGATCTTTCTACAGTGTTGTACACTCTCAACCTTACCTTAACTTAGAATTCCTCAGAACCACCAAGGCAGCATCCTACTCAGTGTAAAAATACCATAAATAGCTGTTAAATGAATGCTTCCAAGGGACAGAATTCCTTTTTTTTTTTTTTTTTTGAGATATATTTTATTTATTTATTTTATCCGTGGCTGTGCTGGGTCTTTGTTGCTGCTTTTGGGCTTTGTCTAGTTGCAGCAAGCCGGGGCTACTCTTCATGTGGGTGTGAGGACTCATTGTGATGGCTTCTCTTGTTATTGAACACAGGCTCTAGGCGTGAGGGCTTCGGTAGTCACAGCACGTGGGCTCCATAGCTATGACTTGTGGGCTGTAGAGCACCAGCTCAATAGTTGTGGCACACAGGCTCAGTTGCCCCAAGGCATGTGGAATCTTCCAGAACCAGGTATCGAACTTGGGCGCCCTGCTTTGGCAGGCAGACGCCTAACCCCTGGACTGCCAGGGAAGTCCACCAAGAGATAGAATTCTGGTTAACTTCCCTTCACTGCTCTCTTCTTGGCTCCCTTGTTGACTTATAGCTTAGACAATAGTGATGGGTGATGAGGTCAAGGTCACAAATGTTCTCCCATGAAATTAATAGGTAGAAAGATGACCTTTTTTTGCTCAATGAACAGGGGCATAAATGTAGTTGGGGAGATCTGGTCTAGCAACATTCTCATTAAATCAGTGTTTGCTTGACCACAAAATCAATTCTAGCCCGTGATGTTCTTGGCAATTGAAACATTTAAAGGTCTTAGCATGTTTAAAGTCATCAGATCATCTTTAGGTAATGATTTCATTGCAGTCAGCACCAGTAAGCCTTTATTGAATCTTACTATAGTGGATTGAACTGTGACCTCTTAAAAGTCATATCTAGTAGAGCCTGTGGTGATGGTGGTGCTTTAATAGGTAAGTCGTGTCCAACTCTTTGTGACCCCATGGACTGTAACCCTCCAGGCTCCTCTGTCCCATGGGATTTCCCAGGCAGGAATACTGGAATGGGTTGACATTTCCTAGTGACTTTTTTCTTTTAGTTATTTTATTTTCAGTTTTAAAATTTCTATTTGGTTCTTCATTTCATCTTCTATTTCTTTGTTGAGGCATTTTTCATTTGCTTCAAGTATGCTTATAACTGCCTGCTAACATAACATGTGTGTGCTCAGACATGTTCAACTATTTGCATTTCCATGGACTGTAGCCTGCCAGGCTCCTCTGTCCATGGAATTCTCCAAGCAAGAATACTGAAGTGGGTTGCCATTTTCTTCTCAGGGGCTCTTCCTGACCCAGGGATCAAATGCACATTTCCTGTGTCTCCTGCATTGGCAGGTGGACTCTTTACCACGTAGCCACCTGGGAAGCTCCAGAACCTGTGTGTGTGACTTTATTTGGGAAAAAGTTCTCTTCAGATATTATTAAGTTAAAGGGATTTAAAAGTGAGATCATCCTGGATTGAGGGTGAGTCTTAAATCCAACACCAGGTGTCCTTATAAGAAGGGAAGGCAAAGTGAGGACAGAGCCAGAGATTGGAGTGATGCCACCACCAGCCAAGGGAATCGGGACTGCCAAGAACCACCAGAACCCCAAAGAGACAACGAATGATTTGTCCATAGAGTTTTTGGAGGGAGTACAGCTCTGCCACCATCTTGATTTCAGACTTCTGGTGCCCAGAGAGAATAAAATTCTGCTGTTTGCAGCCCCCAGATTGAAGTGGTTTTCTGTAGCAACTCCAGAAAACTAGTCCAGTCACCGTGGTATTTAATCAGAGCTATGGTGACTGGAATAAGGACTGGTCTGGCAAATAGGATGGAGGTCTTTAAGAGAGTGCCAGAGAGGAGAGGGAAAGAGAAGGACATTGATGGAGCCCTGCTCTGAGCCAAGCGCCAGTGGGTTCAATCTATCCCCTCATCAGTCTCACAATGTAACTCCCAGTTACGGCTTCCTTCCTTCTTCTCCTCAGACAATCTCTCCTGAGCATGCACTGGGTGCACAGCCCTCCTCTGAGGCACTTGGGATAAACCAGAGGGACATAGGTAACACCTCTGCCTTCATGGAGTCCATGTTCCAGTGGGGAGGAGGGAGGAGTTCATTGAAAGCAGAAAACTAGACTATGAAACAAAAACCAGAGTGTTTGTTGTTGTTGTTTCAAAAATAATTTTCAGATTTTTGAAAATTTTATTTTATTCATTTATTTTGACTGTGCTGGGTCTTTGTTTCTGCATGGGCCTTCATTAGTTATGGCGAGCAGGTGGCTGCCGTCTAGTTGCAATGCATGGCCTTCTCATTACAGTGGCTTCTCTTGTTGCAGAGCATGGGCTCTAGAGTGTTTGGGCTTCAGCAGTTGTGGCACGTGGGCTCAGCAGTTGCAGCTCCTGGGCTCTAGAGCACAGGCCAATAGTTGTGGCACACAGGCTAGTTGCTCTGCAGCAAGTGGGATCACCCTGCACCAGGGATCAAATCCATGTCTTTTGCACTGGCAGGTGGATTCTTTACCACTGAACCACCAAGGAAGCCCCTAGATATTTGTTTGTAATACCCAGCTTGGATGAAGACATCAGTCACCACAAACAGTCATAGAAAAGGCTTTGACTTAAGGAAGTGTTAACATCAAGGGTGAGTTAAGAGACCCTTACTCCACCCTGGAGGAAAACAAAAGTCAGAATTTGCTTCAGTATTGGTTAATAGCAAAAAGAATTTGGAGAAAACTTCCAAATTTTACCTAGACTTACTTTTCTTACTAACCTCTCTGGGACTGTCGCCTAGTCATCACAATCAATGTTTTAGTTTTTACTAGCAAAGGCACATTTAAAGGAAAAGTGTGAGTTTTTTTCTGGGGCAAGGGGCCCTGCAAGAAACCTGGGTGGTTGAATCATGAAGCATGACTATCCTATTGGTGGTAATTTACTCTAATTGAGTACAAAA
This sequence comes from Bos grunniens, assembly GCF_055505025.1. Taxonomy (NCBI): domain Eukaryota; kingdom Metazoa; phylum Chordata; class Mammalia; order Artiodactyla; family Bovidae; genus Bos; species Bos grunniens. Next base: position 59,972,890 of record NC_141175.1, on the reverse strand, counting down.
TACCTAGAAGGAATTGAAATGTCTCTTGATTGCTACTTTGTAAGCCCAGAATTTTAACAGATGGTGAAAAGCAAAGAAATCATTTTCAGTTTTACGAAGGGAATTAACAGGAAGACAATAGGCTTCTCTTGAGACAGAATCCTTTGTGTGTTCATTTTGCTAGAATTCAGCTCTTCCTCAAAGGAAAATATAGCACCAATTACAAACCTACCGCTATTTATACTGAAGCCAGTAAATTCCAGTGATACATTTATTTATCAGGAACAGGGATGTTTTGGTTGCATGGCTGCAGGTGTAGACAGCGCTGCAGCCCTTGGTGATGAAGAGTTCATTTGCTATTGCCGACTTTGCTTTTTATCCAGTGAACTCCGTTATAAAGCGATGTCTCGAGAGATTTGTTATTTGAAATTGTGCGGTGCATAAGAAGGTACAGAAAGCAAGCCCCATCTTTATTCCTGGGAGAATCTGTATAGGAGTAACGCAAATAGACAGATTCAATTCAGGAGCAATGGAGGCTTCTTCTTGTGATGGCTGGCCAAGAAGAACAATCCAGAAGCCACTGTGCAAAACCTCCTGTGTCTTAATGGCCTGAGATCTTGCATGGAAACCACATCCAGGGCCGTGGATTTACCCAAACAAATAGTCGGAGGCCTTCCAAAGCTGTAGCCTAACTGCTGTTTACACTGTAAATAAGAAAGACATAAACAGCTCTCTGATGAGCTGCTGTCACATCTGGGCTGCTTCATGGGAACAGAGGCGTGTTCGGGAGGCTTGGCTGGCAGCAGCTGCATTTCCCCAAGATTGGCCCTCCTGGTAAAACTTTGGAGATGTAGCCGATAAGAGATCTGGAGAGGAGCCTTCTTGGCACTCCCTAGAAGGCTGTTCTTGAAAACAACACAGGGCTGAATTCCCTCATCAACTCTTTCCGTCAAACTAGCCATCTGGGAGTGTGTTGTTTAGTCACTAAGTCCTCTCCGACTCTTTGTGACCCCCATGGACTGTAGCCTTCCAGGCTCCTCTGTCCATGGGATTCTCCAGACAAAAATACTGGAGTGGGTTGCCATTTCCTTCTCCATAGGATTTTTCCAACCCAGGATTGAACACCCGTCTCCTGCATAGGCAGGCAGATTATTTACTGCTGAGCTACCTGGGAAGCCCCTGGGAGTGTGTAGCAGGAATGAACGCTCATACTCAGCATCTGGCCTGGCTGAAAATCCTGGACACTCCCTTTATCACTTTGGTTGTGCCACTAATCTGCAAAAGCCCAGAGATTAGCCTTCCAGCAAAGGGGTGTGTCAATATGCCAATACTTAACAGAAAGAACATTCTGCAGAAAGCTCTATGCTCCTTGGTATGGAAGATGAAAATAGAGACAGTCCCTGCCCTCAGAGCTGTCAATCTGGTTGAGAGGATAAATTGGTAAGAATTCAGCCAGGGGAGGAAGATGAAGGAGGGTTTCCAGCCAGGGAGGGTGAGCCAGGCCCTAACCCTTGGGCTGTGACTTGCAGTCTGTGAACCATTTTTGTGGGACATGTTCTGTTCCTCCTTTGATTTCTCATGGCATTTATTGTTCATAACTGGTGTTCCCAGGCAGCTTAGTGGTAAAGAATCCACCTGCCAATGCAGGAGATGTGGGTTCAATCCCTGGGTTGGGAGGATCTTTGGAGAAGGAAATGGCAACCCACTCTAGTATTCTTGCCTGGGAAATCTCGTGGACAGAGGAGCCTGGAGGGCTATAGTCCACGGAACACAAAGAGTGGGACACAACTGAGTGATTGAGCATGCAGGCATGTGGTTCCCAAACTGTGTGCCGAGGGACCCAGGGCACGGCAGCAAGTTCACAGGGTGCTGCTGATGTTTTAGATTTTCTCAGAGAACCATCTGTCCAAATGCATGCAAAGTGCTAGCTCAAGATATTGCGGTGTCCATGTTAGATTGTGCTGCATTACTTTGGATGATCTATTTGTATAGTTGCTGTGATTTTTCTTTTACAATGTTCCACATGACAATCAGTTTGGAACAGGAAATAAGGGTGGCAGTATTGTGTTCAACCAACCTGATTCCAAGGTCTGAAAGGTTGTGCAGAGAATTGTAATTATTTAGTAATGAAATGCAAACACTATTTTTTCTTTTTGTCTTTTGAGTGTTAATTTTGCAAGTGGCTACTAAATTATTAAGCCGTAAGTACTTATTAAGTTGTTTGGACCTAATTGCTTAATTACTTAATAAATGGAATTGTTGGTATTTCTTCTGGCTTAAGGGCACCTTGAAAAAATGGCTAAGACACTGAGGGTTCTGTGAACAGAGAAAGTTATGGAAGCTCAGGTGTACAGCATTTACCGTGTGATTTCTTTCTTTCTTTCTTTCCTTTTTTTTTGGCCACACCACGTGGCATGCAAAACTTCCCTGACCAGGGATTGAACCTGAGCCCCCTGCAGTGGAAGCCGGAGTCTTAACCACTGGACCACCAAGGAAGTCCAATGTGAATTCTTGTTTTCTCTCATCATGTAACATCTTGGGAAACAAGATGGGTTGGATGGGTTCTGTTTGCTTCTTTAAGCAGTTTCTCCTGGGAGTGGACTTGAGAAGAATAAGAGAATATTTTCTCTAGAAGATCCAAAGGAGCTTCGAGAAAGGAGAAAAACTGACCAGCAAGTGAATGGGAGAGAACTGGATGAGTTTAGACAGGAGGAGAACCCAAACAAGAGAAAGGCCAGGGGAAGAATTTATAAATAAAATTAAGTTTAATTAACTCAGCGGTTAGAGGATGGTATCACTTTTATGCAAAGGCATGTCCCCACTTCTCTGCTAGGCTCTTGAACAGTGTATGTTTTTCCTTATTTCATAATGAGGGATACATTTTAAGTAAACTTGTTTTATTACTATTAATAGATGTTTTAAAGTCAGTGCTAATGAGGGAATGAAAAGTGACTTCCATTTGTTTATTTGTTTGTTGTGTTTTGTTTTGTTTTTGTGCTTCATATCTAGAGTTTTCCATGCCTAGAACATTCTTCTTTGCTATTTAAACAAAGCATCATTTTCCCCACTGTTGACAGCTGGATGTAAAGATGAACTTGAGGGGAGTCTTGCCTGGATGAATTTGCCAGCTCCCAGTAAACAGGGGTGCCATATGTTATGTTCCTTTGACTCCTGGAGAGTCTCGAATGCTAAATCACTATAGATTCTTCATGGAATGGACTCATGAGGGCCATGAATAGAGGAAAACTTGGGAAGTTATAACAATGGTTTAGAATTTAGTTCATCTTTTGTTGACCCGAGGAAGTCAAGTAACACTCCAGCAGAACCAGTGGGTGGCAACTCAGTCTCTCAGAGCTCAGTGTCTTCATAGCATTGTTGTGAGGTTTACTAGAAGTTGTGTGACAGGATGGTGTGCAAAATAAACATTCAATAAAGTTCCATCTGAAATCAACAAGACAATCGAATATGTGTTTCCATTGCCCCTGACTTGTGTCTTTTTCTCCTCCAGACTTCTTGGTGGTTGACTGGCCATGTGAGCTTTGTATGTCCTTCCTTGCTCTGCTCTCCGATAACTCTATTCCTTTGATTTCTACTTGTCAACCTACTCTCTGATCTTTATGCCCTGGGTCTTGCGTTTGTGTGTTTGATGCCTTCTGTGTGGGACCCTCCCCCGGCAAGTGTAGCAGCTGCCTTGGTAAGGATTTGCTGAGGATCAAGAAGGCTATGATTGTGACCACATCTTCAGAGAACATTCAAACATGGGAATCTCCCTCAAAGCCAGATTGTCTTCTGAACTTGGAAATTCACAATCAAGTAGTGATTATATTGTTGTTTAGTTGCTAAATTGTGTCCAACTCTTTTGCTACCCCAGGGACTGTCGCCTGCCAGGTTCCTCTGTCCATGAGATTTCCCAGGCAAGAATACTGGAGTGGGTTGCACTTCCTCCTCCAGGGGGTCTACCCACCCCAGGCTGTGTCTCCTGCATTGCAGGTGGATTCTCTACCACTGAGCCACCAGTGGTTATATAGGGGCTTCCCAGGTGGCTCAGTGGTAAAGAACCCCCCTGCCAATGCAGATGTGGAGATGCGGGTTCGATCCCATGGACAGAGGAGCCTGGTGGGGTACAGTGCATGGGGTCTTAAAAGAGTTGGACATGACTTAGTGACTAAACAACAACAACTGGTCATATAACTGATTCTAGAGCCAGACTGCCCATGCTCAAAAAAATAGATTCTGGTTCCACTGCTGCTGCTGCTGCTGCTGCTGTTGCGTCAGTCGTGTCCGACTCCATGCGACCCCATAGACGGCAGCCCACCAGGCTCCCCCGTCCCTGGGATTGTCCAGGCAAGAACACTGGAGTGGGTTGCCATTTCCTTCTCCAATGAGTGAAAGTGAAAAGTGAAAGTGAAGTCGCTCAGTCGTGTCCAACTCTTAGTGACCTCATGGACTGCAGCCTACCAGGCTCCTCCATCCATGGGATTTTCCAGGCAAGAGTACTGGAGTGGGTTGCCATTGCCTTCTCCGCTGGTTCCACTATTAATGGCATTCATTTAATGTTTCTGTGTTTCTGTTTCCTTTTCTATGAAATGAGAATAAAAATATCATCTACTTCATAGTGTTGCTGTGAGGATGAAATGCATAATACATGAATGTGCTAGAACGTGTGCCAGGCACAGAGGAGGAGCTCAGGCATTGGTGGCTGTCTCCATCAAGGGTCTGGTTTTAAGCCTGCACCACCATCTGCTGGCTGTGTGACCATAACTGGGTCCTTTCACCTCTCCTGGTCCCAGATTTCTTGTCTGCAAAACGTTGATGGCACCATGTATAATTGCTTTGCCAAGTTGCTGGGATAGGAGACTGGAAAAGTTCTGCACACAAGTAAGATTTCAATGTGTTCTTAGTGCCCCCTTCTTTTTCCATTATACTCAACAGAGAGCATGGGGAAGTTTTCTCTTCCTGAGAGAGGATGCTGAATGCTGGACAGGGTTCTTAAGTCCAGCCTAGGCACCCACCGGCCACCATGTTGGACTCAATCCAAGTAGCTGTCTCAGGGCTTCAGTGGTGTCTCAGCAGTAAAGAATCAGATGCAGAAGACACAGGAGACACAGGTTTGATCCATGGGTTGGGAAGATCCCCTGGAGGAGGGTATGGCAACCCACTCCAGTATTCTTGCCAAGAGACATGGACATAGGAGCCCATGGACATAGGAGCCTGCTGGGCTGCAGTCCCTGGGGTCGCAAACAGCTGGACACTTGAAATGACTGAGCATACACGCAGCCATCTCACCAGGGCGCCCGGGGAGACACATTACTTGCATCTTCCCTGGGTTTCTGAATGAGTCCAGAGCCTGGTTTTCTGTCTCTCCTTTTCTCAATTAGGGAAACAGTCGAGCACTGTCGATTCTTTTTTTCAGGTCTCAACAAGTCCTGTGCTGCCCTGAAGGGAGGAGGAGAAGAGAAGAGACAGGAGGAAACTCTCCCTGTAAAACTTGGCTTTGACTGAATAGCTTCCAGTTGCCTTGAAATCCAATCTTCTTTTGAACTTGAATTTGCCATCAGTCACATTCTTGGAAGGCAGTAAGCTCCAGCCCAGTCCTGACAGTCACAGGGGATAATTCCTTTCCAAGAACCTGGAGTGGTAGAAGCGGGCTGACTGCTAATGTTTCCTTTCACCTGCTCAGGGAGACTGAAGTGTCAGGGGTTTCAGCCCTGAGAGACCCTAGAGACATCCTATTATCTGAGTTTAGGAGAAAAAGTGATCTCTCTCTACCTGCTATCTCTAGAACTGAGGGATAGTTTAATATCTCTTTTATACTTCATTATCAAACTCTCAAATGCCTGGCTTCTTCACCCCAACCAACAAAACCTGACTTGAGACTGTTTGATTAATTAATTAAACAAATGAATTAATTAATTCTGATTAATTAGTTAATTCAACAAATGTATATAAAGTACCTACCATGGGTTCTAGGCATTGGAAGAACAGTGGACAAAATATCTGCTCTCCATGAAGTGCACCCCCAGCACTTAGACAAAAACCAACCAAAGTCAAGATGGATATCTATCAGAGATAAATGCCTGGGTCACAAGCCAAAACATATAGGTTTGAGAGAGAGAGCTCTACCGTGTAAAAGACGTTTGACACTGGGTATACCACTTAGGTTCCCTGAAACTCAATCTCTCATCTATAATGGGCATTGTGTGACCTGCTCATCCCTTGTCCATGCAATGATAAAATGAAGGGAAATAAGTGAAATTATTTTATGCTGCAATATTGCATGCCAGTTGGTGGCATACAGATCTGCTGTACCAACTCAAACTTTTTGGTCAGTTATAGAGGGAACATTTATCGAGCATCTACTATATATCACACATTTGGAATACCAAGATGAATAAGATATGGCCCCTTCTGGTAGATATGTCTCCTTCTGGTAGAGGAGACACACACAGAACAGGTGGTTATACAAGTGTGTGATGAAAGCAGCGATGCAGCCATCCGAGAGAACCCATGGTTACCCAGGGTAGCCGTGGATAGCCCCATCCTCGGGAGAGGAAGATGATGGAACACGAGTTGAGTCTTAAAAGACACATTAAAAGTAGCCAGATGAAGAGAGTGGCATGAGAGGGGGACTTTCCTGCTCACAACGTTTCTGTGAACAGAAGAATGGAAACCATGGCAGCTCAGTTTCATGGTTCTCAGGCATTGAGTAATGGCCGGAAGTGATGAAAGAATAGTTGTTAACAGGAAGCAGCTTCTGGGAAGCCTTGTCTACCATGATGTGTTGGAATTTTTTATCTAGACAACAGGGTAACATTGCAAGGCTTTGAGCAAGAACATCAGAGCATCATCTCTAGGTTTTAGTTAATGGCAATTGTGTGATGGATTGGCTAAAGGGACACTTGCAGAAGTAGTGAGATAAGAATATTGCTGTAATTTCATAGCACAAGGAACTATACTCAATATTTTTGTAATAGACTATAAGGGAAGAAAATCTAAAGTATGGATAGTGTGTATAACTGAATCGCTGTGCTGTTACACCTGGAACTAACACAATATTGTAAATCAACAATTCTTCCATAAAAAAAGAAAGAATATCGCGTATACTTACAGCAGGGTGGTGGCCTGAACTCAGGTGACAAAGAAAGGTTACGGTGGATTTGTGAGATATTTAGGAGGTGAAATTACAGGACTTGGTAATAGCTTGAATGGAGTGAGGGAGATCCAGAGATGAAATGATGCCCCAGTTCCTAGGATGATTTCCTAGGTGGAGGGTGCAACAGGAATCAGAAAAGAGAGACGGTGGGGCAACCCAGGCGGGTGTCCAATTCTCCATGCTCCCAATGCAGGGGGCCTGGGTTCGATCCCGGGTCAGGGAACTAGCTCCCACATGCCATGACTAGGAGTTCACATGGCACAACTAAAGGCTTCTAAACACGGCAATGGAGATCAAAGATCTTGAGAGCTGCAGCTAGAACCCAGCACAACCAAATAAATAAATACATATTTTTAAAAAACACTAAAAGAAGAGAAGGTGTTAAGGGAGAGAAGACAAGTTCTATTGGATTGGATTTCTGGGTGGAGCGAGAAGTCCAGAAGCTGGTTGCATACAGGCAGCCCCAACATGCTCTGTACGTGTTAATGTCAGTTGCCACGTATAGTCAATACCTAGTCCTTCCCTGCACCTCTCAGCTGCCACAGCGTATTAACAGGAGTAATTGTACAAGGCAATTACTCTACTTCTCTGCCAGCTCTTGGGTCCACAAATCACTACAGAATAACAAATGTGCATCATGATCCAGGACCAATCACATCATAAGATTAAAAAGTAGGTCAAAGTTCAAGCAATACAGACATCAAGTGCAAAGCCCCCAGTCATGCCAACACACCCCTCTGACCCTCTGCTCCCATCCTCACTCCCCCCCCCGGAAGAGTTTCCTGGGGGAAAAAAAAATGGGACTTCAAGCCAAGTCCTGAAACACATGGCTGGACTGTGACATCTTCCACTACCTTCAGAGTGAAAGCTAGAAATCTGCCAGGCTTGCTTCGCAGAGATTTTCCTGTTTTGTGCAAATAATGATTCTTGTCATACATGACCTGGAGACCACCCCTGGCACCTGAGAAACACAAAGGAAAACAGAAAGGACAGAGGCATATGTCATAGTTCCTCTTCTTGTATCCAAAAGAGTGTTTCATGACTCTTTTTGGACTGAGGAAAGAAGAGAAGAGAAAGAAAGTGGGGCTGTAATGCTGTAGGAATGACACTAGCCTGGGAGCCTCAGTTTCTTCATCTGAAAAATGGGGCTATTGAGCCACCTCATGGGCTTTATTGTAAAGCCCAAATGAGATGCTGTGTGTGAGAGAACTTTTTCAACTATGAACGATTGTTCAAAGCTGAGAGGCAATAAGTATATCTGGATAAAAGAGAGAAGAGGTGGAGAATGCAGGATCTTGATAGACAAACAACACAGCACAGGGAAGTATGTTCAACTATCTTGTAATAACCTATAATAGAAAGGAATCTGGAAGAGAATACACACACACACACACACACACACACACACACACACACACACGGCTGAGGGGCTTCCCAGCTGCCATTGCAGGAGATGTAAGAGATGCAGGTTGGAATCCAGGATCAGGAAGATCCCCTGGAGAAGGAAATAGCAACTCACTCCAGTATTCTTGCCTGGGGAATCCCATGGACAGCGGAGCCTGGCAGGCTATGGTTCATGAGGTTCCAAAGAGTCAGACATGACTAAAGTGACTTAGCGTGAACACACACATAATGACTAAATCACTCTACTGTACACCTGAAACACTGTAAATCAGCTATACTTCAATTTTAAAAAATTAATATTAAAAAATATATATATATACAGGGCCCTGGTTTCCTACACAACTCAGAATCAGTTACAACAGCTTCAGGAACTTCTTGGGTTCCTACTACACTCTGGGCTCTGTACTATGATTACTGTGTATGTGGGTGCTCAGTCACTCAGGCATGTGACCCCACGGACTATAGCCCACAGGCTCCTCTGTCTGTGGGATACTCCAGGCAAGAATACTGGAGTGGGTTGCCATCACCCCTCGCCAGGGGATCTTCTGACTCAGGGGCTGAACCTGCATCTCTTGCGTCTCCTGCATTGGCAGACGGATTACTAGTTTCCATCTGTTTTCCTGCTTGAAGCAGGCCAGCAAAAGCACTACAGTACAGTTCAGTTCAGTTCAGTCGCTCAGTCGTATCCAACTCTTTGCAACCCCATGAATTGCGGCACGCCAGGCCTCCCTGTCCATCACCAACTCCTGGAGTTCACTCAGACTCACATCCATCGAGTCAGTGATGCCATCCAGCCATCTCATCCTCTGTTGTCCCCTTCTCCTCCTGCCCCCAATCCCTCCCAGCATCAGAGTCTTTTCCAATGAGTCAACTCTTCGCATGAGGTGGCCAAAGTACTGGAGTTTCAGCTTTAGCATCATTCCTTCCAAAGAAATCCAGGACTGATCTCCTTCAGAATGGACTGATTGGATCTCCTTGCAGTCCAAGGGACTCTCAAGCACTACAGGGCTGTCTTATTCACTGCTCTGAGAGTAACAGCTCAGCTGTTAGCAGCAGCTGGTGCCTTTGTGGGAATGGACTGATCAGAAAGCAGGGGACAGAGTATTTGACATTTGGCAGGGAAGAGGCAGAGGTTTTCAGGATGGGCTACTTCTCAGGAGGCCAAGTGAGAGCACCCACGGCATGGCAGGAAGGGAGAAGCCTTGGGATCCATCAAATGTGGGTCAAAGCTCAGAGCCCCCACCAACCATCTCTGTGACTTCGGACAAATGAGTCATCTGACCTCTACTGACCTTACTTTTCTCTAACACTGGGATATTAACAGCACTCTTCTCACAGTGATGCTATGAAGCTTACATTCAATAATGTATGGACCATCTTTCCAGGCCATGGAGGAGGCATCATCTGGTAGTATCAGAAAACCTGCCTCCAGGGGGCTCCTGATCAGCTCAAGCCCAGTCCCCAGGGTCCTTCATGCCTCTGCTAGGGATAATCTGAGCTGTCCTCAATGCAGAATTATATGCTGGGAACCATAAAAGATAGCCCAGGGCCAGACAGACACCTCTGCGCTTTGACCACAGTCTGTATTTCTTTTCTTCCATCTCTCCTGCCCACTCATCTTCTCTTCTTCTTTTGCTTCTTCCTTCCCCTGTTCCTCCCCTCTTCCTTCTTTCTTTCAAAAAATATTTACTGAGCACCTACTACAAGTGAGACATCATTTTAATTTTTATTTACTGCCCCCCCCCCCTTTTTTTTGGCCACACCACAAGGCTTGAAGGATCTTAGTTCCCCAACCAGGGATTGTACCTAAGCCCTGTGAGTAAAGGTGCTGAGTCCTAACCACTGGACCACCTAGGGAATTCCCCAGGCATTATTTTTAGAGCTGAAGTTGTAGCAATGAATAAAACAATGTCTCTATCCTCTAGGGCCTTAAATTCTAGCTGGGGGAGAAAGAGAAAGAAGCAGAGTAGATATTAATTAGGACTGTGAGGAAACAGCTAAAGAAGGGAGATGGGCAGGGACTCAGAAGGTGGGAGAGGGGGCATTTTAAGGAGATTTGTGGGGGACGAACTCATTGAAAAGGTGAGCCAGGTGGTTCAGACGGTAAAGAATCTGCCTGCCATGCCAGAGACATAGGAGACATGGATTCGATCCCTGGGTCAGAAAGATCCCCTAGAGAAGGGAATGGCAACTCACTCCAGAATTCTTGCCTGGAAAATCCCCATGGACAGAGGAGCCGGTCAGGCTACAGTCCATGGGGTCACAAAGAGTCGGGCATGACTGAGAGACTAACATTTAACGTTTAAGCAGAAGCTTGCTGTGAGATTCATTTTCTTGTCGTCAGCAGCAACCTGGTAGTGGCAACATTAAAACCCACTCATCCATTCTGTGTGTAGATACAGTTTGGGGTGCAAAGTACACACCCCCATATGTGTAAATGCATATGCGTATGAAGGTGTTGGGTAGGTGGGGTCCCCGACAACCCCATTGTGGGTGCAGCCTGGACCCTATGACTGTCCCTCCAGCTGACTGACAACACTGCCCCCTCCCTGTCTCCTTCCCCACCAGCTTGGGCATGTCCCTCCCCTCCTGCTTGTAACTGCAGACCCACCACCGTGGGGACAACCTCGTCTCTCTTCTCTTAGGTTGTCATTGCAGGGCTGGGGGCTGTGAGGGCCTCTGGTGACTGGATGGAAGAGAGAGGCAGAAACATAAACTTTAGAGTCATTCTCCTACCTTCTCTCATGGCCACATCACTGCCAAGGGGCCTCCATGGATGACATCCACCACCCCTTCTTGCTTCCCACCTTTGGAGAGACCCATTCTTGTTTTCACTCCCAGGCTCCCTTCCCAGCTCCCGGGATAAAGTTCTTGGGAGATGCAAGTATCTGTTTTTTCTCTCCAGAGAATCTTTCAGCCATCTCTCCATCATCACCACCAAGATATATATTTGCCTTTCCTCACAGAGGCAGAGGTGGGAAAGAAAGAAGATGGGAAGGAGGGAAGGAAGGAAGAAGGAAGAGGAGAATGAAGAAATGGAGAGAGAAAGAGAGGGAAGAAGGAAAGAAAGAAGGAGGGATGGAGAGAGGAGGAGGAGAGAGGAAATGGAAGAACTGAGCCTTCACAGCCCATGGGGTTACCATCTCTATAACCGGCCACCTCCAGCCTCAGGAACTCTGAAAGGACTGGGGTTTGGCTTGGGGCCATGATGCATGGAACCTCTTCTAAGGCCCCCTGCCATCTGTTCTGTAGTTAAACAGGAAGAGAGAAAACCTACAGAGGCAACAGGTGGCAGAGAAGAAGAAGGGGACCGTACAGGTCAGGGAACTAGTAGGGGGTAGTGATCGAAGGAGCAAAGCAAGATGGCCAGGGCCTTGGGGCGAGGGGTGGGGAGGTGCAGAGGGTAGTCCCGGAAGGTCTCTTCTGTCAGAATCCTCTCCAGTTCTCTCCAGCTCTGGCCTTGCAGGGGGCCCTGCCAGGGGCCACAGGACCCCTCAGCAGATGCTTGGTGGGTGAGCAGGACAGCCAGCTCGGTGGGCTCAGTTCTCAGCCAGAGGGAGGCCCGCCAGCCCCGTACACCCACCAAAGGCGTTGAGTCTCCCACGGGGAGAGGAAAGAATTGCCAAACTCATTTCTTCTCTGAAGTCAAAGAAAACAGTATAAACACGGTGGGCTCTTTGAATTATCCACATGAAATGTTTAATGTGTTTAGCCTGGAGCAGAGGAGACTTAATAAGGAGATGTTCCCATAGTGATTTTGTTAAAAATTTTAATAATCAACTACCATTTATTGTATGGTATCCTATCAGCCACAAGGCTCCAGGCACCTTGCCATGTGCTCTTCTCTCTGAAAGCCCTGGAAGGATGCCCCACCCAGATTCACACACACACACACACTAATACCACCAGTGTTCCAGGAAATTTCTCTGAGACTCAGAAACATTAAGGAACTTTTTTAAAGTCATAGAACTGGTAATAGAGTCAGAATTGGAAACCCAGGTGGGCTAACTCCAAACCAGGGACCTCCATCACTAAACTAATCTGTTTCTACTTACACTTCAAGGATGAATCAGACAAGTAGATTCAGTCCATTCAGTGCAGAATGAATAAATAAGGCAGAATGGGCCTCTTGAACCATCTATAGCTTAATTACTTTTTCCTAAAAATCTAAGCAATTCTGCAAGAGTTAGAGCTTCTTCAAAGGTTGAGATATTCCATTCAGAAGTTAGCACCTCATGCCCTGTAAGTACTTTAAAAATCAAAAGGATCTTTTGAAATATATTATGTGTTTTATTTCTAAATGATAAGGTATTACCATCACATGACAACAAAGGTACAGACCAAATGATAAAGAAGAATTTATCCTCGATCTCACCTCCCAATTCATCCACTCCTGCCTTCATAGGGAAATCACTAGAGACACATAGAATTTGCCAAAAACAAAATGAAACTAAGTATTTGAAAGCTTCTAAATAGAACTTCTCAAAAGATGGGATGTATATGTTTCAACCATTTTCATTAAAAAGAAGAAACAGACCCTGAATCATTACAAGATTAGGACTTTCCTAAAGAGTTTCCTTCATGGTTGCTTCAACTCTCCCCACTCCTCTCAAATGCCATCCCTTTTCTGCTTCCAGTGCAAGTCCTGCTTTCATTTGCCCCAAACATTAGACAAGGACCTTTCTCCTGGATACTCTAATCACCTCCTACCCTTTCTCTGCTTCTGTTCTATTGCCCTTCTCTCCAATTACCCTCTAATCTTTCAAAAACACGAATCCGACTGTTTCTAGAATAAAGACCTCAATTCTTAACATGGTCTCTGAAGGATATTCTTGGTTGCTTAGCAACCCTCTACCTCACTCCTATGAGAAATGTTATCAGTTAGGCTGTGTTGAGGGTTTCCCCTACGGCTCAGTAGGTAAACAATCTGTCTGCAATGCAGGAGACACAAGTTCAATTTCTGGGTCAGGAAGATCCCCTGGAGGAAGGCATGACAATCCACTCGAGTATTCTTGCCTGGAGATTCCCATGGACAAAGAAGCCTGGCAAGCTACAGTCCGAAGTGTCACAAAGAATCAGACATGACTGAGCAACGAGGCACACACACAGGCTATACTGAAACGCAAGCAACAGAGCAACTGACTCACAGTAGCTTAAGCAATAAAGACCTTTAAGCAACTCATACGTGTTCCTTGTTTAATGTAGTTGCTCTACAATGTTGTCAAAGACCCATGATCTTTCTGCTCTCATCTTCAGCATGTTGGCTGTTGGCCCTCCCATCTGTCACCTCATGAGTACAGGAAGGCTGCTATAGCACCAGATATTACAACCATATTTGAAAGTAGGAAGCCTGGGAATGTTGGTGAGTGGGGCATTGCTTCAAATGATAGTCTTCTTTTTTAAGAAAAAATTATTTATATTATTTTTGGCTGTGCTAGGTCTTCATTGTTTTGTATGACTTTCTCTACTTATGGTGAGCAGGGGCTACTCTTTGTTGCTGTGTGCAGGCTTCTCTTGTTACAGAACATGGGCTCTAAAGCACTTGGGCTTTGGTAGTGGTCCACAGGCTTAGTTGCTCCTTGGCATGTGAAATCTTCCCAGACCAGGGATCAAACTCATGTCCCCCGATTGGCAGGCAAATTCTCATCCACTGCGCCACCAGGGAAGTCTGATCATCTCCTTTTATAAGCAAATATGCTAAGTCGCTTCAGTCGTGTCCGACTCTGTGTGACTCCATGGACAGCAACCCACCAGGCTCCTCCGTCCACAGGATTCTCCAGGAAAGAATAACTGGAGTGGGGTGCCATTTCCTTCTCCATATAAGCAAATAAATATCCCCCAAAAGCCTCCCAGCAGACTTTCTCTTACATGTCACACATCGGTACTGTGTCACTGGGCCCTTTATAAGTACAGTAGAACCTGGTAATGTGAAAATATGGCAAAGGAAAATGGCATTACCATGACTGACTTAAATCAGTCATGATTCATCAAGTGAACCACTGGGACATGGAGGGAAGTTTGGAGGAGACTTCTAGGAAAGTGATTATTTTTTAGGACAGCATCTGCACGTGATCTTGTTCTCTTCCTTAGGATGCAGTCTTGCATGGACATAAAGCTCTTCAATCATATAGCCATCTTGTTTCCACCCTGATAAGCAGTGATGCAAAGAAGAGGGCAGAACTAAAAGCATAGATGGAGCCTGTGGTGGGCAGGCCTCTGAGCTGCACCCCTTCCTTGGTCCTTGCCTCCTGGATTCATGCCATTGGGTAATCTCCTCCCCTTGAGTATGGGCAGAACCTAGAGACTCTCTTCTAATGCACAGAATAGGGTGGAAGTGGTGGTGTATCATTTCTGATATTAGATGATAAAAAGACTGCAACTTCCACCTCAGGTTTTCTCTCTCTGTGTCTTAGCTCACTTCCACTGGGTGAAACAAGCTTTCATGCTGCACACAAAACTCTTGGGCTCCAAAATCACTGCAGATGGTGATTGCAGCCACTATATTAAAAGACTCTTGTTCCTTGGAAGAAAAGCTATGGCAAAACTAGACAGCATAGTAAAAAGCAGAGATATCACTTTGCTGACAAAGGTCCATATAGTCAAAGCTATGGTTTTTCCAGCAGTCATGTACAGATGTGAGAGCTGGACCATGAAGAAGGCTGAGTGCTAAAGAACTGATGCCTTAGAACTTTGGTGTTAGAGAAGACTCTTGAGTATCCCTTGGACAGCAAGGAGATCAAAATAGTCAATCCTAAAGGAAATCAGTCCTGAATATTCATTGGAAGGACTGATGCTGAAGCTCCAATACTTTGGCCACCTGATGTGAAGAGTTGACTAATTGGAAAAAGACCCTGATATTGAGAAAGACTGAGGACAGGAGGAGAAGGGGATGACAGAGGATGAGATACTTGGATGGCATCACCAACACAATGGACATGAGTGTGAGCAAACTTCAGGAGGTGGTGAAGGACAGGGAAGCCTGGTGTGCTGCAGTCCATGGGGTTGCAAAGAGTCAGAATGAGCAACTGAACAATAACAACAAATCTATGGAGAGGCCCAGATGGTGAAGAACCAAGTTGCTCAGTCTAACTGCCTTGGAGAACTGAATAACCACTGCCAAAGCCACTCAGCTGATCTCGGAAGCAGGTCTTTCGGTCTTAGTCATGTCTTAGGATGACTGGAGCCCTGGTTGGTACCCTGGCTGCAGCCCCATGAGAGGTCAGAGGCATCCAACCAAACCACTCTTAGATTCTTGACCTAGATAAACTGTGAGATAATAAATGTTGTTTTCAGCTGCCTAATTTCAGGGGTAATTTGGCACACAGCAATTGTTAACTAACACAGCCATTAGATGAAGTCAACTCTCAAGCCTGTTTGTGCATATGTCTTCCAGTTACATAAGACAATACATTTTCTTCTTTATTAAGCCAATTTAAGATGTTTCTCTTATGTGCAGCCAATCAAAATTGATCTAATTGATCAAAGCTGATCTAATTGATCAAAAGAAAACTGCATATTATCTTTCTGTAGCCTGTCTCTCTGGCAGCAACTGAAAACTCTTTCCCATTTTTCTAAAATACTCCAGCCACCAGCCACCATGGACTTCTTTTAATTCCCTGAGTCCATCATGCTCCTTCCCATCTTCTGGGTTTTTACTCACTTTATTCCTGCTAGCCCAAACATTCTCCACTTTATCTTGTTAACTCTTTTTAGTTTTTCAGACTTTAGCTTGTAATTCATTTCCTGGTAAAGTCCCTAACCCCTCCAAATAATACCATGCCTCTTATTTATCTATTTTGGTTTTGGCTGCACTGGGTCTCCCTTGCTGTGTGAGGGCTTTCTCTAGCTGGGGTGAGCAGGGGCTACTCTCTAGTTGAGGACACAAGCTTCTCATTGTGGTGGCTCCTCTTGTTGTAGGGAGCACAGATTTAGCAGTTGTATCATGTGGGCTCAGTAGTTGTGGCTCTCAGGCTCTGGAGCACAGACTCAGTAATTGTGGCACATGGGCCTAGCTGCCCCATAGCATATGGAGTCTTCCCAGAGCGGGGATCAAGCTCATGTCTCCTGCATTAACAGGCAGATTCTTAACCACTGGACCACCAGGACAGTCCAGTGTTATGTTCTCCCAGCACCATGTACCTTTTTCCAGGCACTTATCACAGTGCTCATTATGTTTTGTGTCATCCTTTGGGTATTTCTTATCTTCTTTCTCACTGAGGACAGGGCTCATAGCTACTGTAGCTACTCGTAGGTACATAATTACATAAGGTAACACTGGGCCGAGGTGTTCAATATAGTGATGGAACAGGGCAAGTTCTCAATGAATAATTAATAAGTGAATATATAAGAGCTTTGGAAACATATACTGGTTGCCCTAATGAAGGACCAGGACTAACTAAGAATAGATTTTGGAGTCATCAGTATAAAATAAATATTTTCACTCTTGGAAGAAAGGAGTCTCCCAGGAAAACTATGTGAGTGAAGATGAAACTTGAGGATTTCTATCGTGTGGAGGTTGGGGAGGAAAGAAGCCACAGTAGAGTAGGTCCACAGGTAATGAGGGAGAAAGTCTAAAATGCCAAAGTCATTTAACCATCAGAAGGAACTCAAGTCCTTGAGAAGCAACAAGAGGTGGGACTCTCAGAGTGCCAACCAAGTAAGGGGCACAGTGAAAATCAAGCTGGGTTGTTGTTGCTGTTCAGTCACTAAGTCATGTCCAACTCTTTGCAACCCCATGGACTGCAGCATGCCAAGCTTCCCTGTCCTTCACTATCTCCCAGAGTTTGCTCAAATTCATGTCCATTGAGTCAATGATGCCATCCAACCATCATCATGCAGAGAAGCAGCTCAGAGTGTTGGGTCCTGAGAAGGACATACGAGTGGCTCTTCTCCTGGAGTTAGGGGACCAGAATGGTCTTCCCGCTCCTCACACCTGTCCCTGTACCCCTGCCCAGTGGCAGGAATAAGACAGACAGTAGAACTGTAGCACGTGGATGGGCTTCCCAGATGGTGTAGTGGTAAAGGATCTGCCTACCTATGTAGGAGATTCAAGAGACACAGGTTTGATCCCTGGTTCAGAAAGATTCCCTGGAGGAGGAAATGGCAACCCACTCCAGTATTCTTGCATGGAAAATTCCATGGACAGAGGAGCCACACTCTGATGGGCCACAGTCCATGGGGTTGCAAAGAGTCAGACAGGACTAAGCACACACAGGCACATATACACACACACAGAGTTGTAGTTCTTTGAAAGCAGTGACAACCACAGCACGTTGTAAATGAAAAGAGATTCTCTCCCAGTACAGATTCAAGTGGCAGCATCCATCAGTGTCCCCCAGGGAAGACTCTGCCAACCCCAGAAGGGTCATAGAATGATGATGTAATCCGACATCTCTGCGGATTATTCGGCACTGCCTCTTCCTTCTCTCTTTCTCTTTTCTTAAGATTTGATACAGGAGCTCAAATTATTTTGACAGTTATTTTACCTTGACTTTTTTGTTCAGCCCTTGGCTCATACATCTAGATGAATCTGAAATCTACGTATTCATTACAACATCATCTATCTGGCACGACCATGTGAGGGATGAGTCTGGATCTGATGAACACAGTGTCTATCTAAGCTAAGAGTTTGAATCAGAAGATGAAATTTCCAGATAACTAAAATTTTCTGCTTGAGCAACAAAAAAGAAAAGAAAAGAAAAGAAATCAAACATTATCAAGTTCAACACCCTCTCACTTTGAATACAATCTGCAGCTCCTTCCTTCTTTTTCTTTCCTAATGGTAAAGGGGATGGTAGGGAAGTAGAAAGATGAGCAAGATAGAGAGAGGAAAGGGAATGGGGGACATGGTTAAGAGCAGAAACTCTCTGAAGCAGGTGTCAGCAAACGTTTTGCTGTAAAGGGCTGGATAGTAAATATTTCAGTCTCTGTAGAAACTGCTCACTTCTGACGTTGCAGTATAAGAGCAGCCACAGGCAATATACAAATGTGCACAGCTGTGTTCCAATAAAACTTCATATGGTCACTGACATTTGAATTTCACATGATTTTCATGTGTCACAAAATCTTCTTTTGATTTTTTAAGTTTTGTTTTTTTTGTTTTGTTTTTTAGTCTAAAGCAGTTTTAGGTTCACAGCAAAATGGAGAAGGAAGTACAGAGAGTCCCATATACCCCACTACCCACATATGCACAGCCTCCTCTATCATCAAGATCCCCGCCAAATGTGGTCCATGTGTTACAGCTGACGCACCTACACTGACATCACCATCGCACAGAGTCCATAGCTGACATACAGTATGGTTTACTCTTGGAGTTGTTTATTCAATGGTTGATTTTTTTTTTCAATAATTACAGTAACAATTTTTAGCTTATGTGTGTGCTAAGTCGCTTCAATTGTGTCTGACTGTAGCCCACCAGGCTCCTCTGTCCATGGGATTCTCCAGGAAAGAATACTACAGTGGGTTGCCATGCCCTCCTCCAGGGGATCTTCCAAACCCAGGGATCGAACCCACCTCCTTTATGCCTCCAGCCTTGGCAGGCGTGTTGTTTACCACTTGTATGACCTGGCGAGCCCTTCTTAGCTTATATACCAAACAAATACAAGTAGAGAGTGGGATTTGGTCCACAGGCTGAAGTTTGCTGATGCATAATCTAAAATGTGAGTGGAAACTACCAAAAGAAGCAAGTCTCTAAGTTTCCCTTCCCTCCCGTCTTCTTCTCTCTACGCTCCTCCTTTCACCCCTACAAAGTTCAAATTTTATCCTGTAACATTCGTACTGTTCCTCTTAGTTTCTACCTTGGTAGTGGTTCAGTCACTAAGTTGTGTCTAACTCTTGCTACTCCATGGACTGTAGCCTGCCAGGTTCCCCTCTCTATGGGATTTTCCAGGCAAAAATCCTGGAGTGGGCTGCCATTTCCTTCTGTTCTCAAACAAATACTTACATTTGCATTCTAGAAATTGGTTCTTAACCACATGTTCACATTCCTGTAACTGAAGGATTAAGGAACATTCAGAGCTTTCTCTAGAGTAAGATTCTTAAGAAAAAAAGATAACAAAGGCAGTAGGACTTATGGGAGAGTACATGACTTCTAAAAGTCAGCTCTGTTGGGACTTACCTAGTGGTCCAGTGGTTAAGACTGCACTTCCAGTAATCAAAGGGCTCAGGTTCAATCCCAGACAAAGGAACTAAGGTCCCACATGTCATGTGGCCAAAAAGTATAAATAAAGTAAAATAAAATTGGGTCTTAAAATTAAAAATAAAATAAAATGTTTCTTAAAAAATGAAGCTCCATAAAGTATGTGCCTTCCCACATTTTTCTCTATCACTGTATTACAAAGTAAAAATCATTTCTTGCTAACTGTAATGCTTAGATTTGATTTTTAAATTGTCTTACCTATGCAGAATGTTAAGTGATTTTCTCTAAAGCCTAAAAATGTTCAGCCATCCCTACTTTTGGATGAAACAAATGGTCAGTATTGCCACTCACAATCAGGGAAAAGCCTTCATAAGTATACTTATTGTGGGCTGATGTCCTTGTCCTTATATTTGCATAACATAAAGGTCATGGCCATCAAGGAAGAACACAGTGTCTGAAGTGAGACAGGCTTGGGTCTAAACCTAGTTCTGCCACTAATTGTAGGACTTACCATCTCCTTCTTCTTCTTTTTAAAAGATATTTACTTATTTTTATTTATCTGGCTGCACTGGGTCTTAGTTGTGGTGTGCAGGATTTTAATTCCCTGACCAGGGATGGAACCCAGGTCCCCTGCATTGGGTGTGCAAAGTCTTAGCCACTGAAGCAACAGAGATGTCCAGGACTTACCTTCTTGAAGCTTCAATCCCATCCCCTGAAAGCTAGAAATAATAAAAGTCAATTGTTCTGATGTTTAAATGAACTAACAAATATGAAATCCTAGTTCACATTAGTGTTCTTCATCCCTTCCATCTCTGGAGGCTATCCTAACACCCTGCTGGTTTACCAAGCCCCCTTGTTTAACAATCAGCAACGACCTTCTATTTTTTACCTGAAGGCAGAGCAAGCAATAAAAAAGCATTCAAAGTGAATCTCCTGCATTGAAGGTTTTTTTTTTTTTTTTTTAAAGCTGTCTCAGAATATTCAACTTGGATTCAATTACTTACAGCAATAATTAATAGCACATTAGTCCATGAAGCCGGCTTTCTAGAAGTAATAAAGCCAAGCAGAACATGAGCTCACGGCTGCTCTTGGCTCTTAAGTCTCTGCTGAGAAGAGGAGTCTGCCAAGGAATGCTAGGGGGAATTATCAGGGGTGAGGGCTTGCCAAAGCAGAATTAGCCAGGCTCTGATGCGTGCGGTGGGCGCCGGGCAGATGGGGAGACGGCTGAGAGCGAGGCAGGAGTCAGGGAGTGGGTGGGGGCTACAGGGGAGGCTTGGAAGAACCGCAGCAAATATAGGCTGGGGTTGTGATGGGGAGGTGGGGGTGCTGAGCCCAGAACTGTGTACTTGAGTTACAGAGGGGCCTTGCTGTACAGCCCTGATTCAGTTGCTGAAGCTAGAAGAGACTCACCATCAGGTGGTTCTGCCCTCTCGCTGTGCAGATGACAAAGATGTGGCACAGCCGTGTCCAGACCTGTCCATGTTCTGTGAAGGAAGAGCCTCCTTGAATATGGCTCTTCCTAGGGGTCATTCATGGCTTCCCTGGTGGCTTAGACGTAGTCCTCCTACAAAGCAAGAGACTCTGGTTTGATCCCTGGATTGGGATGATCCCCTGGAGAAGGGAAGGGCTACCCACTCCAGTATTCTTGCCTGGGGAATAGCCTGGACAGAGCAGCCTGCTGGGCTACAGTCCATGGGGTAGCATAGAGTCGGACAAGACTGAGCAACCATTCATACATCATAGGGGTCATTCAGAGAGGGTAAGTCCAGTGTCTTGGCCTGGCCAAAGTAGAAACAGATGTCCAGAAACTGCTCAGTTCATCTTGTAAATGTCCAGGCAACATTACCTGCTTGTCCATCACCCTTGGGCAGAAAGGGCCCCCCCAACACACCCACACTCACTTGCTATTGCTTTCTTTTGGGTTGTGAGAGCTGAAGTCAACTGTTAGAGCTTTTAAAAAACAATTTGTTGCTATTGCAACAAATATTTACAGTATTTATTCTAATAGTAATACTAATAATAAGTGTGTTAGTCATTCAGTTGTGTCCGACTCTTCTTGACCTGATGGACGGTAGCCCACCAGGCTCCTCTGTCCATGGGATTCTCCAGGCAAGAATACTGGAGTGGATTGCCATTACCTTCTCCAGGGACTAATAATGAACCAGACACCAATTTGTGGAAATGATCCTTCCACAAAAAGGGTAAGAATTAAATGCCTGTGATTAGCCTGGGGGGATGGAGGGTTCACCTCCTGATTGCCCGCTGGAGAGTCTCCCAGTAAGAAGGACCCCTGCTCTGTTACCTGTGTCTTCAGAGCCATGGCCACCCAGCCAAAGCTTTGCCTACCCGTCTCCCACCCCTCCCCTGGCTAAACACCATCCCCCCACCCCACTTTTCTCCCCTCACCATGTATACCCCTCCACACGAGGAGGGAACCTGGCAATGGGAGAAGGTGGTTGCTTGGTTTTTCAGGGGAAAGAGGTGCCAATTACAGCCTTTATTAGGCTCATACCGCCGTCTCCCTGCCTCTCGACTGCTGCAGACCACACACACACTCAGTTTTCTTGCTCTGGGACTAGAGGCCTGTGTGGTCCTGCCGACTCACTTATAATAAATCTGTGAGCTTAATAAAAGGCATCACTTCTATCTTTTGATCTCTCTTGAGTTACTCATTAGCTCTGGGTAACACACTTCTTGACTGACAAGCCCTTCTCAGGGAAAATCCAAGCTTGGTGGTTCTTCAAACAAAAAGTGGCATGGAGAGGTGGTGTGTGTGTATGTGTGTGTGCACGCACATGTGTTCTTATGTTGGTGGTGACATACTGTGTGATTTGTAGGAAGGGAGAAGGGGAGGGAATAGCTTGGGTATCCTAGGAGACATCTGGGACAAGGTCTCCATAAGAGATGAACATCACCCAGGGCCAGTGCTGCTGGCAGAAAGTTCTAGAACCCTCAGCCGTTGAGCTCTGTAGGCCCCACCTGTTCCAGTCTTCCCTCCTGCTTTCCTTTAATCCTTCTGAGGATCCCATTTCTCCATGGACCCTCTCTATTGACTCCCTGTTAGCACCAAGTCTTAACTTTAATTTAATCTGAGTTTGTTTTCAATGCACTAAGGCCACTTTCTTGTCTGTAAATTCATTGAATGGATCAATACTCCTTTTTCTTTCCCATCTCCTGGCACACCCCAAAATCTGTCATACCAGCCACCATGTGTAGGCGCTAGCTACACTTCCTCTGGACCAGGTTCTGGGCTGAGCTCTGAAAGTGGATTATCCCCATGTGTCTTCACCACTGTCTGAAGTAGAGACAGCTCAGACCTGCATTAACAGTTGAGGAAAGTCAGGCCCCAAGGATGTAAGTGAGTTGCCTGAGGTCACACAGCTCATAGGTGTGAATCTCACTCTGGAGCCATCTAAACCCACAGGCCCTGCCTCAGCCTCCCCTCCCCTCATGTTGGGCCTCCCTAGGATGCTCAGCTGTGCCTGCATTCTACACCCCCTCCAGCACCCAAGTCAGAAGTCGAGGTAAAGTTCCCAGGGTTCCAGTCTCCCTGGGACTCACGTCATGCTCACTCCCTCTGTGGGACTTCACCTCGGGCCACGGCTGCTCTGGGAAACCACAGCCACTCAGGGGACGGAGGGGTAGACGCCAGACTCAATATCGACTCACTCACTGTGTGTTGGCGTTCTCAGCTGAGAAAACAAAACTACGAGGCCCGCCATGTTTGGTCCTCTTTACCTCACAGACAGCCTTCTCTCCAGCCACCCCCACATGAAACCACAAGCTCAGGGGCCACAGGGCCTCAGAAGACAGAGAGGTGAACTGGCCTGGTGGAGGAGAGTGCAGGGGCCTCAGCCGAGGCAGGCTCAGGCTCCAGCCCTGCCCCTCAGCACCTATTGACCTTGGCCGTGTCTCTCAGCTTCTCTGCTCCATCTCTTCACACATAAAAGGGAAGTAATAATAATGACTACTTCTTTTTTAAAATCTTTTTAATAGTTAATTTATTGATTAATTTCTAGCTTCGATGGGTCTTCATTGCTGCACATGGACTGTCTCTAGTTGTGGCAAGCGGCGGCTGCTCTTCATTGGGATACTTGGGCTTCTCACTGTGGTGGCTTTTCTTGTTTCAGAGCACAGGCTCTAGGCGCACAGGCTTCAGTAGCTTCAGCACAAGGGCCTAAGTTGCCGCATGGCACGTGGAATCTTCTGGACCAGGGATCAAACCCGTGTCCCCTGCAACGGCAGGTGGATTCTTAACCACTGAACCACCAGAAAAGTCCTCTTTTTTCTTTTTAGTAATTTTAAAAATTATTATATATTTTACATTGGGCAGTTCAGGAAAGGAAGTAATTGCAATGATTCAAGCACATAAATGATTCAAATTTTAAAAAATCCTTTGTGATTACGTCTAATCAATAGTAGAAATGTATGTAGACACCAACTCAGCTAACAAAATAAGTAAAGTAACTCTATACACTGTAAATCTCAGTAATGAGAAACATGAATGATCAGTTAAGTTGTTTTGCCATTTTGTTTTTTTTTAAGAAACATGATTCACATTTGCTTCAATCACATACACATTCATTTCAAGTGTTAAATTAGACCACTGATGCCAACAATTTAAACCTATGATATTAAAAGGAAATCTAGTTTAATACAAAGAAATTTAGGAAGAAAATGTCAAGACCCTGATCAGAAGTATTCCACACAAGTTGTACCACTCTAGTATACAAAGGTTCAAGTAAGGTTGAGAAAAAAGACTTGATTCTTTTTCCCAAGGAAAGCATGATCCAAGAAATAGGTGAGCTACACATTCTATGGAAACCAGCCAGAAATCTATACATTGCCAATAAGGCACTCCTTGCCTTAATAAATAACCACATTTTAAAAACCTATATGCATGCACACTAAGTCACTTCAGTTGTGTCTGACTCTTTGCAACCCTATGGACTGCAGCCCACCAGGCTCCTCGGTCCATGGGATTCTCCAGGCAAGAATACTGGAGTGGGTAGTCATACCCTTCTCCCAAGGATCTTCCTGACCCAAGGATGGAACCCAAATCTCTTATGTCTCCTGCACTGGCAGGTGGGTTCTTTACCATTAGCACCACCTGGGAAGCCCCCTCAAAAGAAACCTAGGTCATGTTATAAAAACAGAACATATAGAGTAATATTTGTGACTACAAGTGTGATTTGATTTTTGCCTTCTATAAACAATATTCTTTGAAATGCTTAAAGTTCTTTTCTGGTGTGACAAGCTACAGGTGTACATGGGATGGTCTACTGATTAACCTTCTTAAAGTATTTCTTGGAAGCAATCAGATGGAGTTGGATTATAGGAGAATCCAGTGTCCAGCTGGCTAGGCAAACTTCTCAATGGCATTGCACAAACTGGAATGCCTTCACCAAGCTAGGGTCTCTCCCATGCTTGGGCCCACTGGGAGATCATTGACACTCAAAGGCTTGATGACTCCATTGGGGTCAATTATGAAGAGACCTCTTAGTGCAAGAACAGGACCTTCTAACAAATAGCACACCCTAATCTCAGGAAGTTTATTTAGTCACATCTGACAAGAGCATGATGTTCATGTGGCCCAAACTACCATTTTTCCTCAGTGTATTTATCTGGGTCAGGTGGCTGAGTGGGAATCTACCTGACACTGCAATGATTCTACATTATGAAATTCATTGGCTTTGTCACCAAAAGCAGTAATTTCCATAGGACACACAAAGGTGAAATCTGAAGGATAGAAGAGCACCAAATATTTCCCCTTAAAGTCATCAAGGCTTGGACTTCCCTGGTGGTCCAGTGATTTGGAATCTGCCTGCAAATGCAGGGGACATGGGTTCAATCCCTGCTCTGGAAAGATTCCACCTGCTGCTGGTCAACTAAGCTCATGCACCAAAATGAACAGTAGGCCCTGCTGCTACAAGTAGAGAAAGCTCATGAGCAGCAATGAAGACCCAGCACAGCCAAAAATTGATTAATTTATTAAAAAAAATATAAAATCATCAAGGCTTAGTTCTTTGAATGCTCCATTGATAACAGCTGTACCCTTACAGTAGCATGCATGCTGGGTGACAGCAAGAGCATGGTATAAGGTCTGCAGAAGCAGAAATGTCCCAAGGAATGGCACCCACATGTCTGACAATCGAAACCCCAGAGCTACCTTTCCACATGGCCACCATCTTCAGTGTCAATAATGCCTATTTTATATTAAGTGAGATAATCCATGTAGAAAAGCCTGGCAAAAGGAAGTCTTTTTTTCAAGGTGAGCTATGATTAGTGTCATGGGTTGAATTGAGTCCCCTCAAAGTTATGCTGGAGTCCTAACTCCCACTACCCATGAATGTGACATTATTTGGAAATAGGGTCTTTGTAGATGTAATCAATCTAAGATGAGGGCATTTGGATGGACCCTAATTCAATATGGCAGATGTCCTTATGCGAAGGAGAAATTTGGACACAGATGTACACAGGGTGGAGAACCCCTGGTGAAGACACAAACCTAGAGGGAAGGTGGCCAGAAGCTGGAAGAGGCAAGAAGGACCTTTGTCTTGAGGTTGAAGAAGGAGCATGGCCCTGCTAACATCTTGATTTCAAACTTCTAGCCTTTAGAACTATGAGAAGATAACTTTCTCTTATTTTAAGCCGTCCATTTTGCGACTTTTTTACAGCAGCCCTAAATGAAGCCCAGGCAGCCCAGTGGTAAAGAATCCACCTACCAATGCAGGAGACATGGGTTTGATTCCTGGATCAGGAAGATCTTTCAGAAAAGGAAATGGCAACCTACTCCAGTATTCTTGGAAAATCCCATGGACAGAGGAGTCTGGCAGGCTACAACCCACAGGGTCACAAAAAGAGTCAGACATGACTTACCGACTAAACAACAACAAAACTAGTACAATTAGCATTAAAAAGATTTCTGGACTAGGATACCCAAGACTTCTTTCTTAGTTTTGACTTTGCTTCTAAATAGTTTTGTAAACTTGGGCAAATTATAAAGGCATCGATTGTTAGAGCTGAAAAAGACTTTAGGATCAGGGGAAGAAACCGAGGCCCACAAAGGGGAGGGACAGGCATATAACCCCAGAGAACCTCAGTGACTTCATCTGTCAACAAGAGATAATTATCCCCAGCCCACTTACTCTGCCCAGCTGTGGTTGACATGTCAATAAGATCACCTGGGTAGACCAGTTGCCACCACAATCTCAGCAACACACACACACACATACTACTGTCTGCCTTCAGAGGAGCACCCTTGTCAGTTTCCCAGGATTCTGGTTGATTCAGAGAAAGGAGCCAAGCCAATGATGAGCTATTTGAAGCAGATGGAATCCATAGGGTGTCTGGGCACCCATGTGACCATGAACCCACTGGTTAGGTAAGGAGGGAGGAGCTGGGTGAATGTGTCAGTGTGTCCTTTGAGAGGCAGTACAGAGAGCATCTATTGACATCAGTGAAGGAGAGTTTGGGCTCTTAGGGAAGAAAGTGATGAATGGACACCTGGATTCTGCACCAGGTGTTGCTGCCTGAGTCACTATGCATCCTTGGGCAAGTCTCATACCCTCTCTGGGCCTTTCCATATCTGCCTATACAATATGAAGCTGGGACCTGCTCCCAGATCTCTGTGACTCCAGAATCTCTGATCTTAACCATCATCTTATGCTGCCAAAAGAGATGAAAGCAACCGGTCAGTCCAGGGAGTACAGAGTGTCAGTAGGGCATTATGGACATATGCATACATCTATGTTCTAAAGTCACAGAGCTGACAGCATCAGAAGGTGATCTGGCTCAACCTGCCAGGTGATAGCCCTCCTAAGTGGATGTTGTAATAGCTTCTGGATACTCCAGTGATGTTTTTCTTATTCCTCTTGAGCATACTCATTCTGCTGGCATGAAAAACAGTCTTCCTTATATGAGAAAGTGATGAATATAAAGATTATGCTCAGTTGCTCAGTCATGTCTGACTTTTTGCGACCCCATGGACTGTAGCCCGCCATGATCCTCTGTCCATGGAATTTACCAGGCAAGAATACTGGAGTGGGTTGTCATTTTCTCCTCCAGGGGATCTTCCCAACCCAAGGATCAAACCCATTCCTCTTATGTCTCCTGTATTAGTAGGTGGATTCTTTATCACTACTGCTACCTGGGAAGCCCAAATATAAAGATTAAGAGTTTACAAAACCAATTCAAAGTCAAGCTGGGTTCTGCCATGCTTTTTAGCCTGTATGAATTTGGGCAAATCACTTTGCCTTTGCTAAGACTGATGTGGAAACTTTGCAGAGTCACCGTGATGGTGAAGCAACGGAAGACTGTGACAGCTCTTGGCAACCCCGGAACACAGCAAGTGCTCAAGAAATGTGGGCTTTCCCTCCCTTGTGTTCATCTGGAGTCAAACAGATTTACCTACTCTTTGTACTTCTGAAATTTCTTCAACTGTCTGAAAACGACTCTCAAGTGGTTCCCCAACCCTTAGCGTTTTCACCTTTCTCTCCATCATCATCTTCATCATTGCCATCAACACCATTATCTTTTATTATCATCATCACCAACAGCTTCCTCACCATCATCTTTAGTCATCAACTCTTTTTTTTTTTTTCTATTGTACCATTCAGCTTGTAGGGTCTTAGCTCCCAAAAGTGAAAGTGAAAGTCACACAGTCAGGTCTGACTCTTTGTGATTCCATCTACTATACAGTCCATGGAACTCTCCAGTCCAGAATATTGGAGTTGGTAGCCTTTCCCTTCTCCAGGGGATCTTCCCAACAGGGATCGAACCCAGATCTCTCGCATTACAGGCAGATTCTTTACCAGCTGAGCCACAGGGAAGCCCAAGAATACTGGAGTGGGTAGCCTATCCCTTCTCCAGCAGATCTTCCCAACCCAGGAATTAAACCAGCGTCTCCTGCATTGCAGATGGATTCTTTACCAACTGAGCTATGAGGGAAGTCTTGCTCCCCAAACAGCAACTGAACCTGAGCTCTCAGTAGTGAAAGCTGGGAGTTCTAACCACTGGACTACCAGGGAATACCCCATTACTATCTTTTATCTTTATCATCCTCATCATCGCATCACACACGTGAGTTAATACTAGAATTTATCATGTATTCTTACAGGTGTGGCCAGTGGATCCTTCAACAATCAGTGAACTGAATATTTTTCTCGTTTTATAAATGATAAAACTGCATCTCAGAGAACTAAGCTAACTTTCTCAGACTGACGCAGATAAAGGCATCAAAGACAGAAACCTAACCTAGGTTTCATGATGCCAAATCTTAGGACGGTTCCTTTGATGGCACTACTGTTTGGGGTTTTTTGGGGGGGTTTTGTTTGTTTTTTATTTTTTAATGTGGCTGCATCCAGCCTTAGTAGCAGCCCATGGCTCTTCATTGTGGTGCTGTAGTTGTAGCACTCAGGCTCTCTAGTTTTGGCACCTGGGGTCCAGAGAACAGACTTAGATGCCCAGCAGCCTACAGGATCTTAATTCCCCAGGCCAGGGACCGAACCTATATCCACTGTGTTGGAAGGTGGATTCTTAACCATTTGACCACCAGGGAAGTCCTGGAATTACTGTTTTTAGCAAACATATCACCCAGACAGCTCAGGTTATACAAGGAATGAGGTGGGACCCTCCATGTGTTTTCCAATGAGGTTTGATATTCTCCATTAAGTTCTTGTGCAACTGACTTCTCAAACTTAAAGGGAAAATTTTGTGCTTGAGTGTGTGACTGTGTATGTGTGTGTGTGTGTGTGTGTGTGTGTGTGAGAGAGGATGTAGGTATCCCTGGAAACCTCTGGAGCTCTGCTCCTGCCAAGCAGACTTGGGATTCAGCCCACACCTGTGAAATTTGGATGTCTTTTGTCCCCTGAGAGTCTCACTCTGCCTGGCTAATCCAGGCAGAGCTTCCTGCTGCCTCCTTTCAGGACGCAGTTCAGACCAGAATATTAATGGAGATTACAGCAAGGAGAAGAAGCAATCTGAGCGAGGGAGGGGGCTGCCGGGCAGGAAGCTTGGCATCCTGGCGGAATCTTTCCATACATGATCTCGAACCACTTGTTTGGAAGCAGTATGTGATGCAGGGGGGCCTTCCCTGGGGTGTCTGGAGCTCGTCTGTATCCTCTCCCCAGGTTGTTCCGAGGACAAATCGTCTCATACCTTTTTCAGGTAATTGACATGCACGCATCTTTCTTCCCCCCATGCATATCAAACTCTGCTTACTATAGAGTGACCTTACAGCCCAGTTGGACTGAGACAGGTTTACATCTACTGTCCTGACGTTTTACTATCTGTCACCATCAAAAGTGAATGTGAAAGTCGCTCAGTCATGTCTGACTCTTTGCAACCCCATGGACTGTACAGTCCATGAAATTCTCTAGGCCAGAATACTGGAGTGGGTAGCCATTCCCTTCTCCAGGGGATCTCCCCAACCCAGGGATCGAACCTAGACCTCCCGCATTGCAGGTGGATTCTTTACCAGCTGAGCCATCAGGGAAGCCCTGGTCACCATCAAAAGTGTCCCTATTTGGATTTTCTTCCAAGAATAAGCATCAAAGAAGACAGGGAACAAGAGCTACCACATGTGGGGGTTGCCATGTAGATTACTGGGAAGAGCATTAGACTTGGAAGCAAAGGAGGGTTAGACCACTTTCTACCTAAGTAGGACTCAGATGTGTCATCTGTAAAATGGGCATAATTATACCAACCTCCCAGGGTTTTTGATGGTGAATGGCCTTAGTGGGCTCTGTTCTCTGCAGTCATCACCTTGAATGATCTGTTTTACCTTCATTTTTCAGTTACAATTAAGCCTGTTTTTCTTCAGAATTTTTGAACGTCTGGTCACGTGAAATCAGTGGGGACTTTGGGCCAGCCAGGGTCAGGGCCTGGTCACCTATAGGATCTGCTCAGAGCTATAAATGATCCATGGAAAAAAAATTCAACCCATGTTTCAGTGTTGTGCCAGCTGGGA
Source organism: Bos grunniens (assembly GCF_055505025.1). Taxonomy (NCBI): domain Eukaryota; kingdom Metazoa; phylum Chordata; class Mammalia; order Artiodactyla; family Bovidae; genus Bos; species Bos grunniens. The sequence goes on along the minus strand of NC_141175.1, from coordinate 59,942,248 downwards.
CAGCCACACCCAAGGAACTGCTAATTTGGTGGATGGATTTGGAACTGGAAAATGAGAAAATGATTTACTTGTTGGAAGTTTAGAATATGAGAGGCAATAAGCAGAAAGTGGTATTAGGAGATGGATTAACTACACTAAAAGACTGAATGTCTGTCAGGGAGGAAGATACTGGAGTCAACCCTGTGAAGTCATTCCCCTGGAGATCCTGGCTTAGAAGATTCTCTTCAGCCTGTTTCCTGAGCCCAGCACTGCTCCCCAAGCCCTACATTACTGAGTTCCAAAAGGTCCCCTCGTGCCACTCTCCCGCTCCCTTCCACTGCTGGTGGTTGACAGGGACACTCGTCAGTCGCCATCTGGCCTGCCTACTATGCTGCATCTTTTCCGACCACACAGCACCTGAGCACCTAAGGCCATGACTACAGACACACCTCTGAGACCACCTCAATAAAACGGATATTGTAATCAAGCAAGTCCCACGGATTTTTTGGTTTCCCAGTGCATTTCAAAGTTACGTTGGGTTTCTGCTTCCCTGGTGGCTCAGATGTAAAGAATCTGCCTGTAATGCAGGAGACGCAGGTTGGATCCCTGGAGAAGGGAATAGCTCCAGTATTCTTGCCTAGAGAATTCCATGGACAGAGGAGCCTAGTGGGCCACAGTCCATGGGGTCGCAAAGAGGATACTACTGAGTGACTAACACACTTTCCCTGTTCTTATTGGTAAAGAATCCACCTGTCAATGCAGGAGACACGGCTTCAATCCCTGATCCAGGAAGACCCCACATGCCTCGGAGCAGCTAAGCCCGTGCGCCGCAACTACTGAGCCTGCGCTCTAGAGCCGGGGAACCACAACTACGGAGCCCACGTGCCAGAACTAGTGCAGCCCGCGTGCCCTGGAGCTCATGCTCTGCAACAAGAGAAGCCACCACAATGAGAAACCCTAGCACTGCAACTAGAGAGTAGCCTCCACTCGCTGAAACTAGAGAAAAGCCCGCACAGCAGTGAAGACTCAGCACAGCCAAAAATAATATTTTAAAGTTCTGTTAGTAGACTGTTGTATGATGTGTACAAAAGCATTATGTCTAAAAACTAAGATACATACCTCAATTGAAAAAATCTTTATTGCTATAAAATGTTAACCATCATCTGAGCCTTCAACAAATCATAATTTTTTTTGCTGGTGGAGGGTCTTGTCTTGATGTTGGTGGCTGCTAACTGATCAGGATGGTGGTTGCTGAAGGCTAGGGTGGCTGTGACATCTTAAAATAAGACAACAATGAATTTGCCACATCAATTGACTCTTATTTTCATGAATGATTTCTCTGTAGCATGCATTGCTTTCCAATAGTGTTTTACCCACAGGAGAACTTCTCTGAAAGTTGAAGTCAGTCCTCAGAAACCCTGCCACTTTTTCATCAATAAGTTCATGTAATATTCCAAATCCTTTGTTATCATTTCAACAGTCTTCACAGCATCTTCATTGGGAGTAGATTCCATCTCAAGAAACCACTTTCTTTTCTCATTTCCTAGAAGCAGTTCCTCATCTGTTCAAGTGTTATTATGAGATTGCAGCAATTTAGTCACATCTTCAGTTTCCACTTCTAATTCTCTTAGTATTTTCATCACAGCTGCAGTTACTTCCTCTACTGAAGTCTTGAATCCCTCAAAGTCATCTGTAAGGATTGGAATCAACTTCTTCCAAACTCCTATTCGTGTTGATATTTTGACCTCTTCCCACGAATCACAAATGTTCTTAATAGAGTCAAGAACAGTTCATCCTTTCCAGTAGGCTTTTTTTTTTCTCTTAAACATATTAATATATATTCAACTCATCCATAATAAGATAAAGATTAAAATATTTATGATAAGAGAAAAAGCACCAACATGTATTTTCCTCTATCAAAATGCCAAAAATAAACAACTTCAAATGGAGAATAAATTTTATAATATCTACCAAAATAACCAATACATAGGCTCCTTAACCCATCAACTCTGGTTTTAAGAATTTATTCCACATGAATAAAATAATATATATTGCTATTGTTGTTTAGTTGCTAAGTCATGTCCAACTCTTTGTGACCCCATGGATTATAGCCCACCAGGCTCCTCTGTCTGTAGGAATTCCCAGGCAAGAATACTGGAGTGGTTGCCATTACCTTCACCAGGTCCAATAGGTTTTCCAATGATTCTGCCCAGATCCATCACTATCTCTGGCATCCACAGCATTATGAAATGTATTTCCTAACTAATAAGACTCAGAAGTAGAAATAACTCCTTGCAGAGTGGATGTTGTATTAGCAGGTAGGAAAACAAAATTTATCTCATTATGCATTTCCAGAAGAGCTCTTGGCTGATCAGGTACATTGTCAATGAGCCGGAATATTTTGAAAGGAATCTTTTTTTTTTTTTTCTTAGCAGTAGATCTCAACAGTGGGCTTAAAATATTCAATAAACCATGTTTCAAACAGATGTACTGTCTGAGTGTTGTTCTATTTAGGTTTTGTTCTACTTATAAAGCACAAGCAGAGCAGATTTAGCATAATTATTAAGGGCCCTAGGATTTTGGGAAATCAATAAATGAGCATTAGCCTCATTATTCCCACCTGCATTATTCCCTAATAAGAGAGTCAGCCCCTTTGAAGCATTGAAGCCAGGCATTGACTCTCTAGCTCATTGACTGCTCTCTAGCTATGAAAGTCTTAGATGGCATCTTCTTCCAACAGAAGGCTGTTTCATCTACACGGAGTACCTGTTGTTTAGCATAGCCACCTTCATTAATGATCTGAGCTAGATCTTATGGATAACTGGCTGCAGCTTCTACATCAGCACTGGTTGCTTCACTTTGTACTTTTACACTACAGAGATGTCATCTCTCCTTAAACCTTATGGACCAACCTCTGCTAGTTTCTCACTTTTCCTCTGCAGCTTCCTCACCACTCTCAGCCTTTACAGAACTGAAGAGCAATAGGGCCTTGCTCTGGATTAGGCCTTGACTTAAGGGAATGTTAGAGCTGGTTTGATCTTCTATCCAGACCACTAAAACTTCTTCCACATCAGCAATAAGGCTGTTTTACTTTCTTATCATTTGTGTGTTCACTAGAGCAATGCTTTTCATTTCCTTCGATAACTTTTTCTTTGGCCCATGAGACCTAGCTTTTGGACTATCATGGCTTTCAACATATCTTCCTCACTAAGCTTAGTCATTGCTAGCTTTTGCTTTGAAGTGAGAGATGTATAACTCTTCCTTTCACTTGAAAACTTAAAGGCCTTTAAAGGGTTATGAATTGGCCTAATTTCAATACTGTTGTGTCTCAGGGAACAGAAAGGCCCAGAGAGAGGGAGAGAAAGGGACAATGACCGGCCAATGGAACAGTCAGAACACACACACACACACACACACACACATAACATCCATCCATTAAGTTCACTCCTTATATAAGCATGGTTCATGGCTTCAAAACAATTACAATAGTCACATCAAAGATCAATATCACAGATCATCCTCACAAATGTAATAACAATGAAAAAGTTTGAAAGTAAAAGTGTTAATCGCCCAGTCTTGTCCAATTCTTTGCAACCCCACGGACTGTGCCACCCCTAGGCTCCTCTCTGTCCATGAAATTTTCCAGGCAAGAACACTGGAGTGGGTAGCCATTCCCTTCCCAGGAGATCTTCTAAACCCAGGTTTTGAATCCAGGTCTCTCATATTGGAGGCAGATTCTTTACTATCTGAGCCACCAGGAAAACCTAAAAAAGTGTTAGAAATACTGTGAGAATTACCAAAACATGATATAGATCCAAAGTGACAAAATGCTGTTATAAAAATGGTGCCAATAGACTTGCTCAACACAGGGTCATCACAAACCTTCCATTAAAAAAAAAAAAAAAAAGATATCTACAAAGTGGAATAAAACAAGGTACCCCTGTACTCAGAGCCACAGGTGTTTCCAAATGCAGAAAGTATTGCCAGGCCTTGTTTAGGCTGTTTTCTCTTCTGAACGGGTCCTGGTTTTCCCCACCATGTGAACGCAGTCACCTTTTTTATTTATTTATTTATTTATTTATTTTTAATTTTATTTTATTTTTAAACTTTATATAATTGTATTAGTTTTGCAGTCACCTTTTTTAAAAAAATATTTTTTTAAATTTGTTTGGCTGTGCTGGGTCTTACTTGGTGGCACATAGGATCTATAGTCATGACTTGTGAATTCGTAGTTGCAGCATGTGAGATCTAGTTCCCTGACTAGGGATCGAACCAGGCTCCCTGCATTGGGAACTCAGAATCTTAGCCACTGGACCACCAGGGAAGTCACTGCAGCCACCTTTCAACACCAAAAATAAAGATTATTGATCCTCAAACCTTTTCTTGACTCCAACTCTCCGGGCCGTGTGAATCATTCCTCCCCTACTACTTCACTGTGAGTTTAGTTTTCTTTGCAAACATGGCCATACTTTAAGGGTGTTAGGTAGTTAGAATAGAAAAAGGAGTCCAAATTGGCAGCAGCTAAAAGACAAAGAATGAGATAAAGCACGAGAAAGGGGAACAAAGGAAAAATCCATGGACCTGAGCGGGAACCTCAGGTGAAACAAACATGCACCCTTCCTGATTGATGATGGAGGCAAGCCCTAATTTGCATAGGGCAAGCTGGGGTGGGGGGAGGAGACAAAAAGTATAAAGGAGACAAGATGAGGTGAGGTCTCTCCTCCAGGGTCAGCCTGCCCTCATGCCTTGGGGGTGTACTATCCTCTATTTACCAAATAAAATTCTGAGCTGTAACCAAGCTGTAACACTGATCTGTCATTTCAAATCTTTGCTGCAATGAGACTGAACTGAGGAAACTGCACACTCTTCCAACAGAGGAAACTGTCTCTGTGTGTGTCCCCTCCATCCTGTGAGCTCTGGAAGGGGAGGTGCTGTCCCTACCCAGCTTTGCATTTCCAGTGACTCACACGATGGGATTCAAGTTAACCTCTTTAAGACTCTTCTCAGGACACAAGGTGCTTTGACTCTTTTATTAGTTAGGGTTCTGCAGAGAAACAGAACAAATATATTCATTATGTACAGAGATGTAGAGCTTGCCTTGTGGCTCATTGATAAAGAGTCTGCCTGCAATGCAGGAGATGCGGTTTCAATCTTGGAGTCAGGAAGATACCCTGGAGAAGTAACCCACTCCAGTATTCTTGTCTGGGAAATCCCATGGACAGAGGAACCTGGAAGGTTACAGTCCACGGGCTTGCAAGAAAAGTTGGACATGACCTAGAAACCAAACAACAACCGAATATAAAGACAAGGGTGACACACGACCCAGAGAAGTTGACACGTGAAATGAACCATCACAACTCCTCTGCAAAGCTGGATATTGTTTAAAGGCAACCAGCATCCATTCCCTCCCACTTCTAGCCTCTTAAGTACACTGTAGACTCAAACCTGAGAGCTGTTTCCCAGATTCCTTTGCCAGCAAGGATATTATTAAGGTTCAGGTTCTGCCAATGGATCAAACTGCAAGAGATTTTGAAGCAAGGCAGAGACATCCTCCATCCAGCACCAGGGACAGAAGAATAAACTCCTGCAGATGTAGTTTTACAGTGGCTGCTAGATTCCTATCCTCTTATGTCAGCTGTGCTGGCAGCACTGTAAGCAGATAGGGGTGAGGGCCCCTGTGAAAGAGAACCACACATGGCTTTCTTGACAGAAGAAAAGCCATTTTTGGCCTAAGGCATTTCATGATCTAATCCTGGCCTCTCACTGTTTCCATTGTTTCCCCATCTATTTGCCAAGAAGTGATGGGACCGGATGCCATGATCTTAGTTTTCTGAATGTTGAGTTTTAAGCCAAATTTTTCACTCTCCTCTTTCACTTTCATCAAGAGACTCTTTAGTTCTTCTTTGTTTTCTGTCATAAGGGTGGTGTCATCTGCATATCTGAGGTTATTGATATTTCTCCCTGCAATCTTGATTCCAGCTTGTGCTTCATCCAGCCCAGCATTTTGCATGATATCATCTGCATATAAGTTAAATAAGCAGGGTGACAATATACAGCCTTGATGTACTTCTTTCCCAATTTGGAACCAGTCTGTTGTTCCATGTCCTGTTCTGTCTGTTGCTTCTCCACGATGGCAACAATGGAAACGGTGAGAGACTTTATTTTGGGGGGCTCCAAAATCACTTTCAGATGGTGACTGCAGCCATGAAATTAAAAGACTCTTGCTCCTTGGAAGACAAGCTATGACCAACCTAGACAGTATATTATAAAGCAGAGACATTGTTTTGCCAACAAAGGTCTGTCTAGTCAAAGCTATGGTTTTTCCCAGTAGTCATGTATGGATGTGACAGTTGGACTATAAAGAAAGCTGAGCACTGAAGAATTGATGCTTTTGAACTGTGGTGTTCGAGAAGACTCCTGAGAGTCTCTTGGACTGCAAGGAGATTCAACCAGTCCATCCTAAAGGAAATCAGTCCTGAATATTATTTAGAAGGACTGGTGCTGAAGCCTTAAACTCCAATACCTTGGCCATGTGATGTGAAGAATTGACTCAAAGGAAAAGACCCTGATGCTGGGAAAGATTGAAGGCAGGAGGAGAAGGGGACAACTGAGGATGAGATGGTTGAATGGCATCACTGACTCTATGCTCATGAGTTTGAGTAAGCTCTGGGAGTTGGTGATGGACAGGGAAGCCTGGTGTGCTGCAGTCATGGGGTTGCAAAGAGTCGGACATGACTGAGCAACTGAACTGAATCCTTGCCTTAATGCTTGTCCTTGAACAAGTCTTGCTGATTAACAATTTTAAGGGAACAAAAGAATGCAGGAGCAAAGGAAAAGCAGTCAAGAAACAATAGTTGAGTGATAAAACAGAGTCCTAGTTCCTCCTGAAAGAACATACATCACAGTCTGATACTTACCTTTGAGTTCTGCAGGCAACTCCACCCAAGTGGAGGAGGGAATGATGATGTTGACCTTGTCTGATACTTGTGACTTCAATCAACTACAGCTTAAACTCTGTCGACCTTTGTCCCAGTTCTATGCTGAAATCTCCTCTGCTCAAGCACCTTCATGAATATGCACGTACCCTTAGCTTAAAACTTCCCCAATTTAGATGTTCTGGGAGACATTGCTTTGAGAAAGATCCCACAACAAGTAAGTTCTCCTTACTTGCTGTGAATAATAAATCCTTCCTTCTCCCCATCTTTGGCTTGGTTGTGTCTTGGCCTGACACCTACAGAGGTGAACCCAGTTTTCAGGTGATAGTGGTAAAGAACCCACCTGCCAAAGCAGGAGACAGAGGAAATGCAGGTTCAATCCCTGGGCCAGGAAGATCTCCTGGAGAAGGAAGTGGCAACCCACTCCAATATTCTTGCCTGAAGAATTCCATGGACAGAGAAGCCTGACATGGGGTCACATTGAGTGGGACATGACTAAGCAACCAAGACTAACAGCACTGTATAGAAAATTGATCTAGAAAATTGATTCATTAACTTAGCTTAATGAAATTTGCTCCTGAAAATGCTCTTGAGGTGTATTAATGTTGGTATGATTCTATTTTTTAAATTTTGTATATCTAGATCCAGAGTCCAAATAACTTCAGGTCAATACAATGATATTTCTTCTGGGGTTCAGTGCAAAAAGGAAAATAAAAACACTTTAGAGATTTCAAGAAAAATTGGTTTATTGCAGAGAATAAGGTATTTGAAGTGAGGAATAAAGCCTGGGGCCAGCAAATACTAGATTTTTGTTGGGCTGCCTTTGCAGGTCACAATCCAGAGGTCAGAAAGCTACAGAGACCTGCTGCTGTCACCTGAAAACTGGGCTCACCTCTTTGTAGGTATCAGGCCAAGACACAACCAAGTCAAAGATCAGGAGAAGAAAGGATTTATTACTCACAGCAAGTAAGGAGAACTTACTTTGGGATCTTTCCCAAAGCAGTGTCTCCCAGAACATCTAAATTGGGGAAGTTTTAAGCTAAGGGTATGTGCATATTCATGAAGGGGCTTGAGCAGAGGAGAATTTAGCATAGGATTGGGGCAAAGGTTGCCAGAATTCAAACTGTAGTTGACTGAAGTCACGAGGATCAGAAAAGATCAACATCATCATTCCATTCTCCACCTGGGTGGAGTTTCCCTGAGAACTCAAAGATAAGTATCAGATTGTGATGCATGTCCCTTGAGGAGGAACTAGTACTCTTTTATCACTGAACTATTGTTTCTTCAAGGCTTTTCCTTTGTTCCTGCATTGTCTCTCTTCCCCTAAGATCCCTAATTATTGAGACCTGTTCAAGGGCAAACACTGTGGCCAGGCTTAGGTCACAAAATGCCTTAAGCCAAAAATGGCTTCTCCTGTGTCAAGGAGAAGAAGATGACAGAGGGTGAGACAGTTTGGATGGCATCACTGACTCAATCGACATGAGTTTCAGCAAATTCGGGGAAATAGTGAAGGACAGAGAAGCCTGGTATGCTGCAGTCCATGGGGTCACAAAAGTCGGACACAACTTAGTGACTGAACAACAAATGTCAAGAAAGCCATGCTTTTGACTTCCCTGGAGGTCCAGTGGTTAAGAGTCTGCCTGCCAGTGCAGGGGACATGGATTCAATCCCTGGTCCAGGAAGATCCCACATGCCACAGGGCGACTAAGCCCACGACTACTGAGTCCTTGCATCCTAGAGTCTGTGCTCTGCAGGAAGAGAAGCCTCTGCAGTAAGAAACCTGTGCACCACAACTAGAGAAAACCTGCACACAGCGACAAAGACCCAGCACGGTCAAAAGTAAGTAAATAATAAATAAAAATTAAAATAAAGGAAGTGCGCCTGGTTCTCTTTCTCCAGGGACCCCCCTACCCTATCTGCTTACAACACAGGTATACGGTTTTCCTTCTTATTTCCATTTTTATTTTATTGAAAAAAATTAATCAGGATAATGTTTTCTCTGTTTATACTATAAAATTTAACAATGAAAGATGACTTGCTTATCAATCAGGAGGTTATTTTTGTGAAATTGAATCATACTGACCACATCTTCTAATATTATCATCTGTGTTTTGTGATTTTATTTTTACAAAATCTAATTGTCCTAGTGAGAGTCTAAATTTTTCAGTTTTGCCAGGAAAGTTTAATTCTCCTGTCAGTTTTTAATCCATAACAAATTTCACCGTATATGGCTTTATCTGTTGACAGTTTAAGCACATGCTGAACATTCTTACATAGACTAATTTTTCTTGGATCAAATTTTTGCAGTTCTGATGTTTACCCACAAGATGTGTGTGACTTTATGATATAATAAGCAACATAAGCAATAAGACTAAAATATATTTAGTCATCATACCCTTGTAATTTCCTAAGTTATTAGGGCAATTAAGAGCGTCTTTTGTTTTAATACTTGGGTTTTATCCTCAGTTCCTAAAATAGCTTCAGAGATCTAAAGATAAACAGATATCTTTTATTTGTGATAACAACCGCCCCTCAACCACACCTGAGTTTATGTTAATAAGATAATTTTTAGAAAGCCCCTAGATAACCGCAAATGGGGGCTGGTTGCCAGAGGAGCCAATAGAGTGATTACAGGGTTGCAAGTTCAGCCTCTCCTCCTATCTCTGAGAGATGAAAGAGGCCAGTTGTTGAATTAATCATCAGTGGCCAGTGATTTAAGCAACCATGCCTATATAATAAAGCCTTTATAGAGACGTCCCTGGTGGTCTAATGGTTAAGAGTCTGCCTACCAGTGCTGGGGACATGGGTTTGATTCCTGATCCAGGAAGATTCCACATGCCACGGGACAAGTAAGCCTGTGTGCCACAGCTAGTGAGCCCACTCCCTAGAGCCTGTGCCCTACAATAAGGGAAAACACAAGCCTCAGCACTGCAACTAGAGAGTAGCCCCCGCTTGTTGCAACTAGAGAAAGCCTACATGCAACAATGAACACCCAGCACAGCCAAAAATAAATACACAACTAATTTTTTTTTTAATCCTCTGTAAAAACTCCAAAGGATAGAGTTTGGCAAACAAGAAACATCCATGTGACAGGAGAAGGGTGAACACTGACCCCATGGGGACAGATGCTCCTGTGCTCAGAATCCTTCTGGACCTTGTCTTGCAAGTTATGAGAGACATGGGGACCCACCACTTGTGTTTGAAGTTGGAAGGAGACAGGCTTGTGGGACTGAGCCCTTCACCTGGGGAGTCTGCACTAATTCCAGTTAGCATCAATATTAAATTGAACTGTGGAACACCAAGTTGTAGGTATTGCAGATCCCTCTTCTGTAGGGGTTACAGAATTGCTTGGTGGAAAATCCACTTATTTGGTGACCAGAAATGAAGCATTCTGTGAAAAGTGTTGCAGTAGAAGAAAACAGAGGAGTTTTTTTTGTTTTTTGTTTTTTGTTTCAGTGTTATGGTTCAGTTTTTAGAGTTTACTGTTTGGGGGCTTGCCAGGTGGTGCTAGTAGTAAAGAATCCACTTGCCAATGCAGGAAACTAAGAGTTTGATCCCTGAGTCAGGAATATCCCCAGGAGGAGAAAATGGCAACCCACTCCAGTATTCTTGCATGGAGAATCTTATGGACAGAGGAGCCTGGTGGGCTACAGTCCATGGGGTCGCAAAGAGTCAGACACAGCTGGGCACACATGTGTTCTATTTTAGTCGATGTCAGATTTATTTCTTGGTTATAACCGCTACAGGTAAATTCTACCAGTAATCAATTCACTATAAGTGAATTAATTGTACACAGATCAATTCTTTGCATGGTTTCTTAACTGAAGCAAAGTAGATCAGAACAAAAAGGCAGAGGATGCATGGGCATAGTCAGCTCACAGTATTCCTATCTTCAAAAAAATTCCTGCTTGCCTGATTTCCTTAACTGTATAATATACTTGTCCTGAGGATTAAGTTAAACAATAGGTCAAATGCTTAGCACTATATCTGCAGCATTAAGCACTCAGTAATAATTAATCACTGTTATACTAACTCTAAGTGTTTGTGAGTTAAAAATAAACTTGGAATCCTGTGAGATGGATGCTATTATAATCATCCCTATTTTACCACAAGGGAGCATAATTGATAGGTGGTTGGGTCACGTGATTCTAGAATATGAGACCAGGTCTCCTGACACTGGTTACAAAATCCTTTCTCTCGCCCTACACAGCTCTGCAGGGGAAAGAATGATTCTGTCCCAAGAGGAGGCAGACAGCTCTGTGTTGTGCCAAGTGGACACAATGGTGGTATACATGTCAGATCATTGTGGGAATTCAAATCAAACACTGCCAAGGACTTTCTTGGTGGTTCAGATGGTAAAGTATCTTCTGGCAATGCAGGAGACCCAGGTTCAATCCCTGGGTGGGGAAGATCCTCTGGAGAAGGAAATGGCAACCCACTTCAGTATTCTTGCCTGGAGAATCCCACAGAAAAAGGAACCTGGCAGGTTACAGTCTATGGGGTCCCAAAGAGTTGGACACTACTGAATGATTAACACTTTGGATAATGCAGGATAATCTCTCTATTTTAGGGCTTCCCTGGGGGCTTAGATAGTGAAGGATCTGCCTGCAACGTGGGAGACCTGGATTCAATCCCTGAATTGGGAAGATCCCCTGGAGGAGGGCATGGCAACCCATTCCAGCGTTCTTGCCTGGAGAATCCCCATTGGCAGAGAAGCCTAGTGGGCTACAGTCCATGAGGTTGCAAAGAGTCGGACATGACTGAGTGACTAAGCACAGCACAATCTCCCTATTTTAAGGTCAGTTGATTAGCAACCTTAATTCCATCTGCACCTTAATTCTGCTTTGTCATCTAACCTAACATATTCACAGGTTCTGGGGGATTAGCACATGGACATCTTTGGGACCCAATATTCTGCCCACCACAAGCCTATAGAAGTCTCCTTGGGGAAAAGTAAGGCATAAAAGGGCCCATCATTATGGAAAATTGGTCAGTTCCTGCATTTCATTCTAGCTGTTGGGCAAATTCCTGGGAGATGGTGTGATGTGGCTTTGGTGTCAAGCAGATCTGAATTAGAAGTGTGGGTTTAACACTTACTGATTAGTTACTCAGGCACTGAATTATCTTATCTTCAGGGTGACAATGGTAATACTGAGGCACATATTTTAGCAAGAGTTCAATAAGACAACACCTGTGACTCTGCCTAACACATTCCAAGTGTTCAATATCCTTCTACTGTCACCCACTTTACGATATGTAGGATCTCTTATCACGTCTTGACACTTATTTACTTAGCAAATATCTATGGAGCATGAACTATGTGTTGAGTATTGTATTAGGTGCTGAAGGGTAACCAGCACCTGGATCTGCCTTATCTGACCTTCAAAAACACAGCGGGGACAGCGCTGGATAATGGATCATGCAAGGAGCAGCAGCAAAGAAACCAGAGGGTGGCGATGCTTCCTCCAAGATCTGTGTCTGTCACCTTTTACTAGGCAAGGCCCAAGAAACCCCTGAATTACAGGGCAAGGCTGCCGGGAATGGGAGAGAGTAGGTGTCAAGAAAATGAGGTTTGAATTCAGACCTAGATTTTTTTTTAATACTTTTCATTATGAAAATTCCAAATATTAACAAAAGAAGAGAATATAAAACTGTTGTTTGATTCCACAGCCACCAACCACATGTGGCTATGGAGCGCTTGAAACATGACTAGTCAGAAATGAGATGTTCTGTAAGTGTAAAATACCCACCAATTTCAAAGAATTAGTTTTTAAAAAACATAAAATATCTCATTAATAATTGTTTATATTAACCACATTTGGTATGGTGGAGCAAATAAACTGTATTACTATAACTAATAACACATTTTACTCCTTTTTATTTTTTTATTTTTAAAACAATTTTATTTATTTATTTACTTTTGGCTGTGCTGGGTCTTTGTTGTGCAGACTTTTCTCTAGTTTTGGTGAGCAGGTGCTACTCTTCATTGCGGTGCACAGGATTCTATTGTGGTGGCTTCTCTGCTACAGAACACGGCTCTAGAGCATGTGAGCTTCAGTAGTTTCAGCACAGGGTCTCAGTAGTTGTGATTCCCTGGCTCTAGAGCACAGGCTTAATAGTTGTGGTATATGGGCTTAGTTGCTCCAAGGCCTATGGAGTCTTCCTTGATCAGGGATCTTACCTGTGTCTCCTGTACTGGCAGGTGGATTCCTTATCACTGAGCCACCAGAGAAGCCCCATTCCTTTCTTTTTTTTCCCTAAATATTTATTTGGCTGTACGAGGTCTTAGTTGCAGCATGCGGATGCTTAGTTGTGGCATGTGGGATCTCCTTCCCTGACCAGGGATTGAACCTGGGCCCCTGCATTGGGAGCACAGAGTCTTAGCCACTGAACCACAACGGAAGTCCTACCTCCATTCCGTTTTAAATGTAGCTAAAATATTTTAAATTATGTATATGGCTCACCTTAAATTTCTATTGAGTCAAGCTGATATAGAATAAACCCCCGTTTTGAATGAATCATTCAACTTCAACAATTTTCAATTTCTGAACACTACTGTTTCATTTATATCCCTACCGACCTCCACCCCACTGAATTATTTTGCAACAAGTTCCAAGTATTATTCGTATGTCTATATTTCAGAATGTACTTCTAGAATGACTATTTTTTTTAAATAGTCTCATTATTACACTTAATAAAAACTAACCTATATCAATTATATCTCACTAAAGCTGGAAAAAGGAGAAGGCAATGGCACCCCACTCCAGTACTCTTGCCTGGAAAATCCCATGGATGGAGGAGCCTGGTAGACTGCAGTCCATGGGGTCGCACAGAGTCAGACACGACTGAGCGACTTCACTTTCACTTTTCACTTTCATGCATTGGAGAAGGAAATGGCAACCCACTCCAGTGTTCTTGCCTGGAGAATCCCAGGGATGGGGAAGCCTGGTGGGCTGCTGTCTATGGGGTGGCACAGAGTCGGACACGACTGAAGTGACTTAGCAGCAGCAAAGCTGGAAAAAACTGACAGTAATTCTTTAAGGTTATGATATAGAGATTTCTGGTTTCAGTAAAGATGGGATAGACTGATTTCTTCCTCTTTCTGCTGCTGATGCTAAGTTGCTTCAGTCATGTGCGACCCATAGGTGGCAGCCCACCAGGCTCCCCCGTCCCTGGGATTATCCAGGCAAGAACACTGGATTGGGTTCTTCCTCTTTCTAGTATAGCTAAAAACCCTGGACTTAATTATACAAATTGGGCTTCCCTGGTGGCTCAGTGGTAAAGAATCTGCCTGCCAATGCAGAAGATGCAAGAGATGTAGGTTTAACCCCTGGGTAGGGGAAGATCCCCTGGAGGAAGAAACGGCAACCCACTTCAGTATTCTTGCCTGGAAAATTCCGTGGACAGAGGAGCCTGGCGGGCTACAGTCCACAGAGTCACAAAGAGTCGGACATGAGTGAGCACACATGTGTTTGTGTTAACAAGCAGTTGGAAGCATACTTGAAGCAAATAAAAAATGCTTCAGCAAAGAAGTAGAAGATGTATATAATGAAGAACCAAATGGAAATTTAAAAACAAAATAAAATAACTAAAAGAAAAAAAATCACTAGATGGACTCAATAGCATAATGCTGTAACAAAGGAAAAAAATCAGTAAACTTCAACATAAAATAAATTATCTAATATGAACAACACAGAGAAAATAGACGGAAAAAGAACAGAATTTCAGGAATCCCTAAGACTGTAACAAAAGATTTAGCATCTGATGTCACTGGAACCACAAGACGAGAGAGTGGGGGCTGAAACACATTCTACAGAATAATGTCTGACGTTGTCCCAAATTTGGCAAAAGACATAAACAGGTTCAAGAAACTGATTAAACCCCAAACAGTACAAACCCAAAGAAGTTTATGCCAAGACTCATCACAGTTAAACTTTTGAAAACTAAAAGCAAAGAAAAATATTGAAAGTATCAAGTGAGAAATGGCACCTTCAACAACAGATTTCTCATCTACAATGATGAAAGAAAACTCAGAATTCTATGTCCACAGAAATATCATTCAATAATACAAGGGATATTAAGACATTCTCAGATGAAGAAAAACTAAGAGAATTTGTCACCAGCAGACCTGCCTTAGGAGATAGCTTAACTATGTTCTCTACAAAGAAAGGACTCTTAGAACATCAAGAAAGATGAAAGAATATGGGAAAAGTAAAATATGAGTAAATACAGAAGATTTTCTTCTCCCCTTGAGTTTTCTGAATTATTTCATGGTCGAAACAAAATTATAACATTGTATGATCTGTTTCTCAAAGTATGTATAGTAAATATCTAAAACAATTATAAATGCAAGAAGGTAAAGGGACCTAAATGGACATAAGATTTCTACATTTCACACAAACAAGCAATAAAATGCTTACACTAGTAGACTGCAATATTACATATATGTATATATGTGTGTCGGAGAAGGCAATGGCACCCCACTCCAGTACTCTTGCCTGGAAAATCCCATGGACGGAGGATCCTGGTAGACTGCAGTCCATGGGGTCGCTAGGAGTCGGACACAACTGTATAACTTTCAAGTAGACAACCTGAGCGACTTCACTTTCACTTTTCACTTTCATGCACTGGAGAAGGAAATGGCAATCCACTCCAATGTTCTTGCCTGGAGAATCCCAGGGACGGGGGAGCCTGGTGGGCTGCTGTCTCTGGGGTCGCACAGAGTTGGACACAACTGAAGCGACTTAGCAGCAGCAGCATATATGTGTGTGTGTAATATGAAGAGCAACTACTAAAAAAAAACCATACATAAAGATACATCCAAAAACACTGGTGATATATGAAAATGAAATTCAAAAAATATATACACATAATCCATACAGGGGCAGGAAAAAAGACATAGAAGAATGGAAAACAAAGGGAATAAGCAAAAAACAAAAAAATGATTCATAAGCCCTAATATATCAATAATTACAATAAATGTAAGTGGTCTGAATACTCCAGTTAAAAAAGAGATTGATCCAGGGGATTAAAAAAATATATGACCCAACTATATGCTATCTATAAGAAACTCACTTCAAATATAATGATGTGGGTAGGTTGGATATAGAACAATACCCTGGGAATTCTTTGGCAGTCCAATGGTTAGGACTCTGTGCTTTTACTGCCAAGGGTGCAGTTTGATCCCTGGTTGGGGAACTAAGATCCTACAACCACTTGCTATGGTCAAAAACAAAAACAAAAACGGGATATCTCCAAAATACCATGCAAACATTAATCAAAAGCAGGGCCATGCTGAAATCTTGACTTCAGGCTTCTGGTCTCCAGAATTATAGGGGAATGTAGTTCTCTTGAGCAGCCCAGTTTGTGGTATTTGGTTATAGCAACCACTGCCTCCTTCAGAGCTAAGCATACAACTCCCGCTGGGGAGCCTTCCCCTGCACCACCTTGCCAACCAAACCAAACCTTGCCATCCCAAACCAAACTCATCACTCACTTATCCGTTTCCTCCACTAGTCAAGGGGGTCACTTCCACAGGGGACACAGCAGAAGCTTTGTGAGGGCAGGGAACTTGCCTCCCTTTCTTCTGCCATTCATTCCTTCCCAAACTAGTTTTTGATCACCTGTTTCTGGCCAAGTATTGTTTCAGCCCAAAGGATACATCATTGAACAAGACAAACAATACTCTTACTTTCAGGGAGCTTGGGTTCCAGTGGCTCAAGGGAGACAAAAGCTTCTAAGCATGTTAATCAAATAAAAAATGTCACTTCAGATAATGATAAGTTTATGAAGGAAAGTGATGGGCGAGAGAAAGATGACTCTGGAGAAGGGAGAGGTGGGGACTTAGGGAGAAGGCTTGCAGTGCCCTTACAAACGCAGCAAGAGAGACCTGAATGGAGCCCGCCATGCTGTGTGAAGCCCATCTTCCTCATTAAGGTCTGCATTCCTTGGCACTTGGGATGGTGTCTGTAGAGCTTGTCATTTTGTTCCTAGAATCTGTGATGTATTTGAACTGGCACTGACCCCCACCTGGAGCAGGTGCCCAACAAAATCATGTCTTGTTGAAGGAATGTCTGAATGGGGAATGTTATGAGAAAAATGCTAGAAACCACAGAAAGGTCCTGGTATATATTGTGTGTTCCAAAAAACACCCCTGCCCCCGCCCTTTTCTCTCATTGTTAGCAGCACACATGAACTTGGAGCCCATTGGCCCCGTACAACTTGACCCTCACATTACCAAAGATGCCCCTTTCCAAGAGACTGCCCACCAACATGACTCCATTCTGCAAACCCCACATGCAGGTCAGAGCAGACTTACTGGCTCCTCACAATACAAGCATTTCATGCTGGCAATAAGCAGTCATACTGATACAAGAGTTATAAATTTACAAAACCCTCTCACATCCACCATATCCCTTCAGTTTTTCCAAATTCCTTTAATGCAGACGGCACCATCTCTGCCATTTTTATGGACAAATATCCACTCTCAGAGAAGCAAAAGGATTCCCCAAAGTTCACCCACGGAAAGTTGGAGGAGACTCTGACTTCAAATCTCTCACACCTCTGACTACACTACAAGGCCAGGCCGGGAAGAAAATCTAGTTAATGACTCACCTGCTGAGGGAGGTGTCAGGAAAAGGAGACACCTGGTTGTGCAAAATCAGACTATGCAATCCAGGGACTTCCCTGGTGGTTCAGTGGTTAAGAATCAGTCTTCCAAGGCAAGAGAAGATCCCTGGGTAAATAAGATCCCACATGCTGCGCAGCAATTAAGCCTGTGCATGAAACAAAGACCTAGCACAGCCAAAGAAAATGAGAGAGAGAGAGAGACTATGGGGTACTGAACCACATATTGTCAGCAAATGTTGTTATTATTACTGATGGCAAAAGTTCCAGAAGCAGTGAAGTCCTTTGTTGTCTAGAAAGATACTGCCAAGTTAGGGGTCAGAAGCCCCGCAAGCAAGACATCCCGCCCCCGTCCCCCGCACAGCCACACCCCTCTGCCCCCAGCTGGCTGGGTAACCTCAGGTACATCAGTGAACCTGTTGCTTGAATGGGCTTCCCAGGTGGCACTAGAGTTAAAGAACCCGCCTGCCAATGCAGGAGATGTAAGAGACAAGAGCACTCTTTTGTTTATAAAACAAAGTAACAAATTAAAAAACAAAAGGGAAAACAAACAAAATAAACAACAACAAAAAACAAAAATAAACAAAATAAAAGAACTGAGTTTCCTTCCTTTCCTCCATCACAGGGTGACCATGAGGGTAAACTAAGGAAGGGAAGTGGTTCTCAGGTGTGAGTGGAGGCCTATGAGCCCCTGGAGTTTTGCCCAATATTTGAGTAAAGATTTCCATCCAGAGAGAGGGAGAGACAGACAGGAGAGAGATCTCCCTTCCAGATAGCCCAGAGATGAAAGGCAGATAATGGGCTGGTTCTCAAACCCTGTAGTTGTGGCAAAAATCAGTGACCCACTACACTGCAGTCCTCCAGGATCCTCAGGCAGGGGACCACGGGGCAGGGGATGGGAATGGTTCCTCTCATTGTCAACTCTGCTGATCCACAGCCAGCATTTGGCTTCCCACCTTCACATCTCTGGGCCTTGCTGGTGAAGAGGTGTCAGTCTCCAAGGGGAGGTGTCCCACAGGAGACATGGCATAGGGGCCACTGAAGAGGAAGCCAGGATGGCCACCTGGCCACGTTGCCTCCTCCCTCCAGTGAATCAACAGGAAAAGAGGTCACTGTACTGTCTGGAGTGATTGCTCCTGACTCTCAAGAGGTAATCAGGCTGCAGCACATAGTGGAGGTCAGGGGGAATATGTCTGGAATGCAAGGGTTTCCCTGGGGTCCTCTTAGGACTCCTGTAGGCTGTGATAAAATTCAGCAGAAAACAACATCAGCCCAGTGCAAGCAGATTTGCTATCTGCCCAGGCTCTTCAGGAAGAAAAAGTTTCAGGTCACCCTCCCAGGGTTTTCCCAGGTGGTTCAGTGGTAAAGAATCTGCCTGCCAATGCAGGAAACACAAGAGACCCAGGTTCATTCCCTGGGTCAGGAAGATCCCCTAGAGTAGGAAATGGAAACCCACTCCAGTATTCTTGGCTAGAGAATCCCATGCACAGAGGAGCCTGGCGGGCTACAGTCCATAGGGTCGCACAGAGTCAAACACGACTGAGCAACTGAGCAACAACAGCAACAATATCCTCCTAAGCAAGGAATCTCAACCACCCAAGGTATTTGCCCAGGGAGGATGGAGTATGGAATGGACAGTGGAAAAAGAGAATTATGAATACCAGCTATTACAAAACCAGTTTCAGAACAAGCACTTTAATATGTGCACACCTTACCTGCCTCCTGAGAAACCTGTATGCAGGTCAAGAAGCAACAGTTAGAACCAGACATGGAACAATGGACTGGTTCAAAATTGGAGAGGTTCTTGCATAGGTCTATGGGGTGGCCCCTGAAGGAGAAAAACTCCAAGCCAAGTTAAAGGACATACAGTGGCTAAGGATGTGGGCACACTGGGACATGCCCATGAGTCTCTCTCTGGAGCTTGGGCAGGAAGGAGCCAGCCTGCCATTAGGGACCCTCTGGCAGCCCGCCAGGAGAGAGGGAACATAGGCAGAGGTCAGGTGAGCAGATTGAAACAGGCATGCACCCAGTCTATTGAACAGATGCTGGCGGTCCCATCAGCAAGCTGCCAGGCTCCATGTAAGATCAAACCCCAGCCCCAGCACCTGTGCTCCGGGCAGCTGGCCCTGCTGCGACAGGTAGGGACCCAGGAGCCAGGTGCTTCCTCCCACGTGACAGAGCCCAGAGCCTACAGCTGTCAGGGATTAGGGTGCACTGCCGTGGGGCACTAAGGGGTTAAACTCCAGGCAGTCCTTCTGCACCCAGCTGTCTCCTCTGCCTTTTTGTCTGCTGCCTTCCTGCTGCTCCATTGGAGGCTCTAGGATTGCCACAGCCTCTTCATCAGCCCGGTGATACCTTTAGGATTCATTTCTAATGAACACAGTCAGCCTCCAGGGTTTTGAGCATCCTGACCCAGGAGCCCAGAGGCCTGATGAAGTAGAAACAAAAAGAAACTCCTGCGTGGCAGACTCAGTATAACTGTTATTAGCTGCGCTCCTGCTATGTGCCGAGTGGGTTGATAGTTACAGTCTCAGCAACTCTGTGAAGCTGGTCTTAGCATCCGCATTTTCTAGGGATTTCTCAGAGGCTCAGAGGAATTAGGTAACTTAACAAACTTCACACAGGGAATAAAAAGCCAACAGGAAAATCAAAACCCAGTTAGTGTGACTTGAAAGTCTTTTCTCATCTCAATCCCAGAGGTTGCTGTTCGTTAGATCTCCCTCTTTTAGCCCAGATGGGGCTGGGGTGGGGGGCAGAGGGGGAGAAGCATGATGTATCACAGTCGTTCTCAAAGTATGGTCCGAAATTGGCGGCCTCGGCATCACCTGGGACCTGGCTAGAAATGCAGAGTCCCAGGCACCCCCCACCACCGACCTCCTGAATCAGACCCCTGGGATGGGACTTAAAAGTGGACATTTAATTTCCAAATAAATGGGGTTTTTAAAGTACCTTTGATATTAATTTCTCATTCTGATATTAATTTCTCATTTAAATGCTTTTTTCTCTGCAATTACCTTCTATGTTTTTTCAGTCTTTTTAACTTTATAGAGGCTTTCAATGGCTTTGTCAAAGATCTCTCTTGGTGAATGTCACACTGCACTTGAAAATATGTGGGTTATTTTTCAAATATCTCTTGATATTGATTTCTAACATAATTCCGCAGTGATAGGACAACAAACGCTGTATGATTTCAACATCTTTAGACCATGAAATTTTTGTACCTTGTTTTGCATCCCTGGATATGTTCCAGTGTCTCCTGGTTTATAGTCTATGGGAACTTGAGTAGACTGTGTATCCTGCTGTTGTGTGAAAATTGTATAAATCTTAATTAAGATGAATTGGTTCATAGGTCTACTATATTGGTAGGTCTACTAATTGGTTCAGGTCTACTATATCCTACTTGTCTACTCCTTCTAGTAATTCTTGAGAGCTTGACACTGAAACTCCAACTAAAAAAGCTTAATTTATCTACTTAAAAAATAATTGTAATCTATACTGGAACTATATGTAACTTTCTTCTGTATTTTCCAAGTCTCCTGTAAACATGTTTTCATACTTTCATAACTTAAAAAATAAAAAAGAAAGAAAAAAAAAAAAGAAACCTTAGGTGGGGCCCAGGCATCGCTGTGTTAATGAGTCCTGCAGGTGGTCCTGATGTGTGCTGGAGGTGGAGAACGAGGGTCTAAGGCTGCGGCCCTTTAGGCCTGGGCTGCGGTGCCCTGGCTGCGTGGGGCTCCCAGGTGGGGAGGGCTGAGCGTAGGCCCGGTGGCAGGACACTAACCAGGAGGAGTGGTCCAAACCACCTCACGGTGGTCCATTCACAAACCACCTCTCCTGACCTCAGCTATTTTAGCCTCAACCAAACACAAGGATGCATATCATCTCCCTCTTGCCTTTTTTTCTTTTGAACTTTTTATTTTGTATTGGAGTATAGCCAGTTAACAACGTTGTGATAGTTTCAGGGGACCAGTGAAGGGACTCAGCCATACATATACATGTATCCATTCTCCCCCAAACTCCCCTCCCATCCAGGCTGCCACATAACATTGAGCTGAGTTTCACGTGCTATAGAGTAGGACCTCGTTGGCTATCCACTTTTAAATATAAGAGTTGTACACGTCCATCCCAAACTCCCTAATTATCCCTTCTCCCTATCCTCCCCCCCAACTGCCCTCTTGTTTTTGATGACATTTTGGGATAAGCACTGGCTGCAAATCCCAGCTCCACCACTTCCTGGCTGTGTGACCTTGGCCAAGCCACATTCCTGATCTGAGCCTTACACTCCTTCTCTGTAAAATGAGATGGTTGTGTCTCTACCTTTGAGAGTTGAGTGCCAGGAGCTCAGCGCCATGCCTGGCATGTTGTTGGCAGATGTTACTGCTGTGGCTGCTCAGGGTTCTGATGACTAGCCCAGGTCTCCTCTCCAACTGCTTGAGGTCTGACCCCCTAAGGAGGCCGAAAGGAGTAGAGTCCCGCAGCCCTGCCTCTGCTCCCGGCAATGAGAGCGTTACTCCCTCAGGAATCCTGGAGATGACTTGGGTCTGGGGAGGCCCTGCTCATGCCTGCTCCGGCGGCATGATGCTGGATTCATTACTCACCTGCTTTGGGCCTCAGTTTCCCATAAAGAGAAGATATGCTCAGAGTTTTGTGTTTTTTTAACTTTTTATTTTGTATTTGGTTATCGCTGATTAACAACATTATAATAGTTTGAGGTGAACAGCAAAGGGACTCAGCCACACATAGACATGTATCCATTCTCCTCCCAAGCTCCCCTCCCATCCAGGCTGCCACATAACATTGAGCAGAGTCCCCTGTGCTGTACAGGCGGTCCTTGTTGGTCACCCATTTTAAATACTGTGCTCAGAGTTTATCCAGTTGGTTTCAGGATTCCTGGAGAGAGGCTGCCAGGGCCATCTGAGCACTGATGGAGACTGATCAATCATTCCACAGAAAGTACAATATAAAAGACAGACCACACCAAATGCCCTCATAGATTGCAACATTTCAGAAACATTAAGCGTGAATTTCCAAAGTGAGGCAGTACAGCAGTGCTGAGCAGGTTGTTGGCAGAGCCCTTGGCCACCTTCTGAGTAAGACTGATAGCTTCTCAGAGAAGTTCCATCACAGACTCCTGGTGGCAATTTTCCCACTGGAAACCTCTCCTGTGAGCCCTACAGGGGTTCGTTTGCCTCTCTTTGAATATAGTAACTCCCCTATATACAAACTTTAAGTTGTGAACTTTCAAAGATACAAACATGCGTTCCATCAGCATCAGGCATAAGTGAAATTGCAGCTTGCCCTCCATCTCTTGTTGCTGATGACCCTTCAGCTCTACCATCTCCCACCTCCTCTCCCTCCTCCAGTCAGTAACTCTTCTTGCCTCTTCACTCCATGCCAGCCCCTGTGTGCCAGCTGTTGTACTAGACTACTGTACTTTTCAAGGTACTATAAGACTAAAAACGTTTTCTTGTGTTTGTATTGTTTGTGAAAGAAGTATTATAAACCTATTACAGTACAGTACTATATAGTTGATTGTGTTGGTCATTAGGCTGACTTTGCTGGACTTAAGAATGTGCCCTCAAACAGAACACATTCATATGTAGGGGATTTATTGTACTTCCAGTGATGGGAGCTCCTCTCTTAGGATAAACTCTTGTCTTTGGTCTCTCATGGCCTCCAAGGCCCCGGGATAAGTCTAGGCCAAGAGCCCTCTGGGTATTTGCAGACAAGTCCCAGAGTCTCCACCAGCAAAGTCTCGTGTTTGTCTTGAGTCCTCAGCCCTAGCACCTATAACCATCTTGTTCCCAGAATATTCTGGCATAGTCTAAAAAATAAAGTTAATTAAAATCACATAGGGAATTTCATAACCCTTCCCAGGCTTACACACCTAAGGGGCAACAGTAATAACATCCCCACCCATTCCTACGTGTTTAGAGCTTTTCCTTCAAAGCAACTCCTCACTATTTACAAACTTACAGGAGTCAAGAAGTGACAGTAAAGGTGGCAAATGGATTTCACTTGCACACTGAAGCATGATTCCCTGGATTTTGGGGTGCCCCTGATTTGGGGGTTGCTTTGGAAGTTATGTGCTTAGCAAGTCTATTTTGGTTCATCAAGGACTCCCAAGAGTCTGTCCCAGACAACTTTGTCCCTAAACTCTAACAGGCGGATCTTACAGTGATAATGGATGGATGGATTCTTTGATTCATTCACTCAATATCTGAGAATATGAAGATGAACAGGGTCTATACTGTCAAGAAGCTGACGGTTTGTGGAGGGGAAAAATATGAATAATAACATGTGTGCATATTCATGCTTGTCCAATTCTTTGCAACACCGTGGACTATAGCCCGCCAGGCTCTGCTGTCCATGGGATTTTCTAGGCAAGAATACTGGAGTGGGTTGCTCCAGGGGATCTTCCTCTTCCAGGGGATCTTCCCGACTCAAGAATCGAACCCAAATCTCCTGCTGCTCCTGCATTGGCAGGTGGATTCTTTATCACTGAGCACCTGGGAAGCCCATACATATATACACATTCTTTAAAAATTCCTTTTCCATTATGGTTTATCACAGGATATTGGATATAGTTAGTTCCCTGTGCTATGCAGTAGGACCTTGTTTATCCATTCTATAAATACTAGTTTGCATCTGCTAATCCCAAACTCCCAATCCATCACTCCCCACCCCTCCTCCCCTTTGGCAACCACAAGTCTGTTTTCTGTGTCTGTCTACACAGCTTCTGAAACAGAGTAGGTGATTCATGTATATTCATAGGAGTCATGTGTATCCTGTTTGGCTGAGTCATGTAGTGTTGAGTTGGAGTGAAATACATGTTAAAGGCAGATATAATTTTCTATTTTAATTTCAGAAATATATATGTGTGTGTGTATTTTAGATGTGCAAAACAGTTATCAACAGAAGTGATCTTTTATTTGTATGTGGGAGGTAGGGAAGGTCAAGGGTTACGAGTAAAAGGAAGGTTTACTCTCTACACTTCCCTGGTTTTTTTTTTTTTTCACAGTGCAGAAAGTTAGAAAGATTGTAGGAGCCTTTCACTTTTACATGACAGATTTTTATTTTGTGATAAAGAAATATGTTGTTTGAAAAAATACATATACACCAAAGCATTACCAGAAAATGGTATTGATTTCAAAGCCCAAACATTTCAGAGTTCCAGTTAAGTGTATGCTAACTTGGTCTTCACTGAAGTATCTATCTCATCCTCAGAGACTGTACATTACAGTTTACAGAGATGCCTCTCTTCGATCCACAAGCAGTCTCACTCCGTGGCAGGTGGGGGCTCATGAGGCCTGATGATTAATTGTGTTAAGGGGGAACTCTAACAGGTGTTTGAATTTTAAGAAGAGAACAGAAAAGACAGTTATTGAAGACCTACACTACTAGTTATAATGAGGGTAACACTCCTAATAACAAAAGCTATTATTCCTGCTGTTGTGTGATTTGAAACTCCCTGAGGCTGCCTTGGCTGGTGAGGAAGCAAGTCCATTCTGTCTGCTTCTGTCCTTCCAGCACTTAAAGGTATCTGGAGCTCAGAAGAGGCTCAGTGAGCTTTTTTGGAAATATAAGTTGAAGAAATGAATGAAAATTCTGTTTAGATTCCAAGTCACACTCACCATAAACACAGTTTGCCCTGGTGACGCTGGCTCAGGAGTTTTAAAGCAAAGGGACACAGCATGCCAAAAATGACCATTTATGACTTCCTCTGGATGTCCTGGCAATTGGTCCTGATTCCACATCCATGCTGCTGCTGCTGCTGCTGCTAAGTCGCATCAGTCGTGTGTGACTCTGTGCGACCCCATAAATGGCAGCCCACCAGGCTCCCCCATCCCTGGGGTGATGTTTAATAACCCAAGGGTTAAGGAAGGCTTAGAACTTTCCCTTTAAAAAATGTCTACTTCATCTTTCATTTTATTGTCCTGAATTTCATAATCAAATCATTTTCTGCATCCTGATATTTGGATGATGTCCTTTAAACTTCTAAATAGAGGCCAGAGCTTCCTATGTCTTGCTCTCAATTTCTCTGGGCTCTGCTTTCCTTTCTTTTTAAAAAATTTTTACTGGAGTAGAGTTGCTTTACAGTGTTGTGTTAGTTTCTACTGTACAGCAAAGTGAATCAGCTAAACATATACATATATCCCCTCTTTCATGGATTGTCTTCCCATTTAGGTCATCATGGTCTCTCCTCTCTTGCCTTAGATGATTCTGAGGTATTGACTGT
Organism: Bos grunniens; assembly: GCF_055505025.1. Taxonomy (NCBI): domain Eukaryota; kingdom Metazoa; phylum Chordata; class Mammalia; order Artiodactyla; family Bovidae; genus Bos; species Bos grunniens. The sequence goes on along the minus strand of NC_141175.1, from coordinate 59,916,469 downwards.
CTGGTTGAGGGTGGGGTGGGGAGGGGTTTCCTCCTGATTAAGGGATGACCACTAGGAACAGATGTGAGCAGCCATGGTGTAGACAGCATGATTCCTACTCCAGCCTAAGACCTAAAGTAACAGGCCACATGGGGTCCTCAAGTCTCAGCCCAGCTCACCATTCCAAGCCAAGTGGCCAGTGTGCCTCTGGGCCACAGAACCCCAAGATCCTAAACACACCTAAGGGTTTCACATTGTTCCATTTAGTAACAGGCTTGTTGGTGATTCATTTAAATGGGGGCATCTTTGGGATCTCTGGCTGTCCTAGGGTCTTTGGTGAAGCATCTTCATCCACCTGGTCCTCCAACAACTCCAAGGCTGCCATAGCCTGGCTTCACTCCTCTGCTTTGCTCCTGAGGAGCTTTGTAGAAATCTTGTCTGTGTGGAGGGAACCCCACAGGACCACCCATATTTGAGGAAGTCTGAACCCCAGTTTTGTAATCATTGCTGGTTATAAAATGAGAGTACCACAGACTTAGCGATTAAAAGAACACACGTTTGAGGGACACCCCTGGTGGTTCATTGGCTAAGACTCTGAGCTCCCAATGCACGGGGGCTTGGTTCAATCACTGGTCGAGGAACTAGATCCCACATGCTTCAACTAAGAGTTCTCATGCTGCAGCTAAAGATCCCACTTGCCACAACCAAAAAGATCTCACATGCTCACATACTACAACTGAAAAACAAAACAAAACAAACAAACAAACAAACAAAAACTCGCACACCATAACAAAGACCCCACATGCCTCAACTAAGAACTGGTGCAGCCAAATTAAAAAAAGAAAAAAACTCACACATTTCTTACCTCACAATTTCTGTGGGTCAGGAGATGGGACGTGGCTTACCTGGGCTCTCTACTGTGGGGTCTCTCATGAGACTGCAAATGAAGTAAGCATCTGCCAGGGCCGGGTCTCTGAGGCTCCAGGTGGAAAAGATCCTCTTCCAAGTTCATGTGGTTGTTGGCAGGATTTAGTTCCTCACAGGTTGCCAGACTGAGAGCTTCGGTTTCCTCTTGGCAGTGATCCAGATAGCCCCAGTTTCTTGTCTCATGGGTCTCTTCATAGCACAGCTTATAACACAGCAGCTGGCTTTGCCAAAGGACAAAAGGGAGAGAGTCTGCAAGAAGATGGAAGTCATAGAGCCGTATCACTCATGGGAGTGACAGCCTTCAATGTATTTGTTGGTTAGAAGTAAGGTTCACTCTCCCTCAAAGGGAGGAATTGACAGAAGCATGAATACCAGGTAATAGCCAACAAGGTGGGGGGTGGCTAGGGGAGGGAGTCTGTTCACCACAGTTCAGTTCAGTTCAGTTCAGTCGCTCAGTCGTGTCTGACTCTTTGCGACCCCATGAATCACAGCATGCCAGGCCTCCCTGTCCATCACCAACTCCCGGAGTTCACTCAGACTCACATCCATCGAGTCAGTGATGGCATCCAGCCATCTCATCCTCTGTCGTCCCCTTCTCCTCCTGCCCCCAATCCCTCCCAGCATCAGAGTCTTTTCCAATGAGTCAACTCTTCGCATGAGGTGGCCAAAGTACTGGAGTTTCAGCTTTAGCATCATTCCTTCCAAAGAAATCCCAGGGCTGATCTCCTTCAGAATGGACTGGTTGGATCTCCTTGCAGTCCAAGGGACTCTCAAGAGTGTTCTTCAACACCACAGTTCAAAGACATCAATTCTTGGGTGCTCAGCTTTCTTCACAGTCCAATTCTCACATCCATACATGACTACTGGAAAAACCATAGCCTTGACTAGACAGACCTTTGTTGGCAAAGTAATGTCTCTGCTTTTCAATATGCTATCTAGGTTGGTCATAACTTTTCTTCCAAGGAGTAAGTGTCTTTCAATTTCACCACAGGGGTGACCAAAACTGTATAAACCCTAGAGAGTACACATTTCTATCACAACCGCTTATCTCTGCCATCATAATGCAAAATCAGCCATGCATGCAAGCATGCTTAGTCCCTTAGTCGTGTCCAACTCTTTAAGACCCCATGGATTGCAACCTGCCAGGCTCCTCTGTCCATGGAGATTCTCCAGGCAAGAATACTGGAGTGGGTTGCCATGCCTTCCTCCAGGAGATCTTCCCAACCCAGCCATAGACAGGATGTCAACAAATGAACACGTTCGAATAGAACTTTATGAACACTGAAATTTGAGCTTCTGGTAACTTTTACATGTCACAAAATACTAGTCATCTTTTGATTCCCTACCTCCCCACTCCCGAATTATTTAAAAATGAGCAAATCAAGTTTTATTAATCTGCGTTGCTCCAGCATCAGATGCTTTTGGATAACCTCTCTGCATGCAGTCAGTTTCTATTGTTGGATTTTAGAGATTGTTTGGTTTAAGTCTTTCCCCTCCACTTCTTTTTTCTTTCTTTCTTTTTTTGGGCCACCTCACAGCTTGTGGGATCTTAGTTCACTGACCAGGAATGGAACCAGGATTCTAGAAATGGAAGTGCAGAGTCTTAGCCACTGGACCACCAGGGAAGTCCTTTCCCCAGACTATTTTAAGGGAGGTAAATAGTCCCTGAATTTGTTGAACCTCAAATTCCCTCCTCAATTTTACTCTGGGAAGTCAGGCTTAGAGAAATGCTTCTTTGTCCTGAACTGACTTGTCCTGGGGCTGGAAAGCATCCTTTGACCAGAATATACAGGCCGCTGATGAGGACCCTCGGTTCAGAGGAGCAAAGTGATTGCTCCCCACTTTGAGGCTGCAATTGGGCACTACATGTCCTACCTCCCAGTCCAAGGCACTCTCAAGAGTCTTCTACAGCACCACAATTGGAAAGCATTGATTCTTTGGTGCTCAGCCTTCTTTAGGTCCAACTCTCACATCTGTACATGACTACTGGAAACACCGTAGCTTTGACTATACAGACCTTTGTCAGCAAGTGATATCTCTGCTGTCTAAACTCGAGTGCTCTTTTAAAATGTTAATGGGATCATGCCTCCCCTTGCTTGAAAGCCTTAGATTAAAACCCCAATTCTTCCCTGCAGCCCACAGGCCCTGCCTGCTTCTCCCACCATTCCTCCCCCAACCTCCACGTTTGCTGCAGCCTCTCTGGGCTTCCTCTTTGTTCCTCTAGCAACCAGGCCCCTGCCCACCTCAGGGTGTGCCTGCTGTTCCTGCTGCCTGCTGTCTTACAGGCTCTTTACTGGGGCTTTTGAATTATTGGTTCCTCCCATTCAGGTCTTGACTTAAATGTTGCCTCCTCCAAGGGGCCTCTGCCAGCCTCCTTTCTAAAGGAGTCACACGCACTCTGGCTGCCAGTCTGTTTATTCCTTCTGCATCCTTTATGACCCTGCAATCATCCTCTATATTTACAGGTTGATCGTCTTTCTCTAATTTACTGCTGCATCACCAATACTTACTGTAGAAGCTGGTACATGGGGCAACTCCTCTAACATTTATTGAACGAACCAATAAATGGGCTTCCCAGGTGGCTCAGTGGTAAAGAATCCACCTGTCAATGCAGGAGACGTGGGTTCGATCACTGGGTTGGGAAGATCCCCTGGAGAAGGAAATGGCAATTCACTCCAGTATTCTTGCCTGGAAAATCCCACGGACAGAGGAGCCTGGTGGGCTACAGCCCATGGGGTCTCAAACAGTCAGACATGACTTAGTGACTAAGCACACCCACAGGAACCAATAAATGCTTCTCTTCTCTTATCAGGAATAACCACAACTCAAAAGTCCTTCAGAGAGTGAATGCTTGAACAAACAGTGGTATACCCACATCATCGATACTACTCAGCAAAGAAAAGGTACACACTGTTGATATATGTAACAACTTGTGTGGGAGCTTAGGGGAACTAAATTGGGTGAATAAAGTGAACAAAGGCAATTTCAAAAGGTTACATACCAACCTAGTTAGCATATTAAAAAGCACAGATATTACTTTGCCAACAAAGGTCCGTCTAGTCAAGGCTATGGTTTTTCCAGTGCTCATATATGGATGTGAGAGTTGGACTGTGAAGAAAGCTGAGTGCTGAAGAATTGATGCTTTTGAACTGTGGTGTCACAGAAGACTCTTGAGAGTCCCTTGGACTGCAAGGAGATCCAACCAGTCCATCCTAAAGGATGTTCATTGGAAGGACTGATGCTGAAGCTGAAACTCCAATACTTTGGCCACCTCGTGCGAAGAGTTGACTCATTGGAAAAGACCCTGATACTGGGAGGGATTCGGGGCTGGAAGAGAAGGGGACAGCAGAGGATGAGATGGCTGGATGACATCACCGACTCCCGCACATGAGTTTGGGTGAACTCTGGGAGTTGGTGATGGACAGGGAGGCCTGGCGTGCTACAATTCATGGGGTCGCAAAGAATCAGACATGACTGAGCGACTGAACTGACTGACTGACTGACTGACATACCGTATGATTCCAGTTATATAACACTTGAAATATCAAAATTATAGTGATGAAGAACAGATGAGCGGTTGCCTGGAGATGAGAATTGGGTGGAGGAGAGTGAATCTGTTAAGGGGCAGCATGAAGGAGCCCTGGTGTGTTAAAACAGTTCTGGATCTTTTTTTTTTTTTTTTTTAACATTTATTTATTTGGCTGTACTGTGTCTTAGTTGTGGTATGAGGGCTCTAGCTCCCTGACCAGGGATCGAACCCTGGGCCCCTGCACTGGGGGCTCGGAGTCGTAGCCACTGGACCACCAGGGAAGTCCCACAGTCTGGATCTTGATTGTGGAGGTGGTTACACAAAGTTACATGTGGGATACAGTTGTGCAGAGCTATTACACATATACACAGAAAAGTATTTGTAAAGCTGGTGAAATAAGTTCCGTGCATTATAACAATGTCAATTTACTGGTTTTGATACGGTACTATAGGCAAGCAAGATGTTCACCCTGGGGGAAGCTGGGGGAAGGGTGCCTAGACATGCCTATTCATTTTTTCCCCAACATTTTATGAATCCACAATTGTTTCAAAATAAGATATGTTCCCTACAATTAAAAAAAAAAAAGACACAGAGTTCCCTGGTGGTCCAATGGTTAAGAATCCACCTGCCAATGCAGTCGACATGGGTCTATCCCTGTTCCAGGAAGATCCCACATGCCATGGATCAACTAAGCCCCTGAGCCACAACTCCTGAGCCCATGCTACACCACAAGACAAGCCACCACTATGAGAAGCCCAAGCACTGTAAATAGAGAGTAGTTCCCTCTTACCGCAACTAGAGAAAGCCTGAGTGCAATAGCAAAGACCCAGAACAGCCAAAAATAAATAAAAAGACAAGCTAATATGCTTTTAGGGTTTCCCTGGTAGCTCAACTGGTAAAAAATCTGCCTGCAATGCAGAAGAACCTGGTTAAAGATCCTCTGGAAAAGGGATAGGCTCTTCACTCAAGTATTCATGGACTTCCCTGGTGGCTCAGATGGTAAAGAATTTGCCTACAATGAGGGAGACCTGGATTCAATCTCTGGGTTGGGGAAGATTCCCTGGATGAGGTCATGGAGACCCATTCCAGTATTCTTGCCTGGAGAATCCCCATGGACAAAGGAGCCTGGTGGGCTACTGGCCATGGGATCACAAAGAGTCGGACACAACTGAGTGACGAAGCATAGTGTGGTACGTGTGTGTGCACTATGAATATGCTTTTAAACCTATTTTTATAGGCAGCGTTGCCATTGAAGTATAAAATATGTGGTATGGAGAAGGCATTGGCACCCCACTCCAGTACTCGTGCCTGGAAAATCCCATGGATGGAAGAGCCTGGTAGGCTACAGTTCATGGGGTATCAAAGAGTCCGACAGGTCAGAGCGACTTCACTTTCACTTTTCGATTTCATACATTGGAGAAGGAAATGGCAACCCATTCCAGTGTTCTTGCCTAGAGAATTCCAGGGATGGGGGAGCCTGGTGGCTGCCGTCTATGGGGTCACACAGAGCTGGACACGACTGAGGTGACTTAGCAGCAGCATTCAACTATAAGCTTTTTTAAAAAATAATTAATCAATGTATTTTGCCTTTAATATCAATGAACAATTCTTTTCTTTGGGGACTGGTATTTCTCCCTGGTTAATACTTGACATGGATGGTGCTTTACAGATCATACAGACTTCCACAGGCATCATTTCCCTGGAGACTATCAGTCCTCTGATCGGAATCTCTGTTTTATGGATGAGAAAACCAAGGCTCAGACCTTAAAGTCATGCACCTTCACTGAGAAGTGGAGCATGAGTGATTCGGGACCCAGTTCTCCTGATTCCAAATTTCCCCTCTTCCCCCTTTCCACCAATGACATACATTTGAATACCTGTTTGGAAATCCTTTGTTGTTCAGTTGCTAAGTTGTGTTTGACTCTTTGCAACCGCATGGACTGAAGCACGCCAGGCTTCCTTGTCCTTCACTATCTCCCAGAGTTTGCTCAAATTCATGTCCATTGAGTCAGTGATACTATCTAACCATCTCATCCTCTGCCACTCCCTTCTCCTCCTGCCCTCAATCTTTACCAGCCTCAGGGTCTTTTCCAGTGAGTCAGTTCTTCACATCAGGTGGCCAAAGTATTGGTGCTTCAGCTTCAGCATCAGTCCTTCCAATGAATATTCAGGGTTGATTTCCTTTAGGATTGACTGATTTGATCTCCTTGCAGTCCAAGGAACTCTCAAAAGTCTTCTCCAGCACCACAGTTCAAAGGCTTCAGTTCTTCATTTCTCAGCCTTCTTTATGATCCAGCTCTCATATCTGTACATGATATCCTAAATTAATCTACATTTCTGCTGATATTCAGACTCTGTGACCTGTACCCATTCTCTCTCTCCTATACAGGGCTGTGGCCTCCCAGCTTCCACCAGCCCCAAGAAGCTAATTAGTACTGCTTTTGAAAAACTCAACGTGGACTAAGAGAGAAAAGAAAAATTGTGTTGGTTGTTGCTCATCTGCGGATGTTTCCCTTGCAAAACCACATCAAAGCAGCGAAGCCCACCGTGGACTTGGCCAGAAACCAAAGCTCGCTGGCCAATCTGAGAAACGGCAAGTTCAGTCAGGCAGAAAACCATTTTATCTTCTGGGCCCAGATTCCTCGCTGAAAACTGATGGAGGTGGAACATCCCCCTAGCAGCAAAGCCCTCTCTAAGCCCCGAGTTGGCTTAGGGAGCCCCCTACTTAGGCTTGCCCCACACAGGCCTGATTGCGTTGGAAGATGAGGCTGCAAACAAACCCCACAGAGTATCACTGGGTGCCTACTGGACGTGGAGCACATGGTGAATGTAACCTTGGGAACAGCCCATCACACTTTGAGTGCTGAAAAATGAAAATGTGTTCCATCTTCCTGAGAGGCATTACCAAACCTGTGTTCACTTGGGGAGGAAGAGAGAAATCAGAGGGGTCATCCTGTTAGCCACCGAGGGCGTGTTCTGCAGGACATTGCAGGAAACTCACAGTAAAGATGCCCCCTCCCCATATAGCTCTCTGGGGGATCCCAGCATTCAGAACACATCGAACCATCTAAGATCTCCCAAGGAGGAACCTAGATTTGATTTTTTTTTTAGGGTTCACTTTTTAAAATTAATCTTTATTAGAATATAGTTGCTTTATAATATTATGTTAGTTTCTCCCGTGCAGTAAAATGAATCAGCTGTATATATACATATATCCCCATCCTTTTGGATTTCCTTCCCATTTAGGTCACCACAGAGCATTAAGCAGAGTTCCCTGGCTATACAGTCGGTTCTCAGTAAATTTGATTTGAAGGAAGTGTGAGATTCACAAGGTACAAGTATGGGGGTGGGTGGGGGCCAGGGGCTGCAGTCTTGAGGAGGGCGTTTCAGCAAGGGGCATCAAGGACACTCAGCCCTGGGTGCTCCATCTCTCCAAGTGTGATTGTGTTCCTATCTCAAAAACCCTGAGATTCTTGGTGGCTGGACCATGGCTTTCATCTTTATAGTCCAAGTGTCTAGTCTGGTAGGCTACAGGGGTCTCAAAGAGTTGGACATGACTAAGCAGACTAATACTTTCACTTTTCTAGCACTGTACCTGGCACATAATAAGTACCCATATGCTTTGAGTGAATGAATGGATTTGAGTAATGGAATTTTTTAATTTTAAGAAAGCACAATTTTAATTAATTAATTAATTAATTTTTGGCTGTGAAGGGTCTTAATTGTTGTGTGCAGGCTCAACAGTTGCATCGGGCAGGCTTAGTTGCCTCATAGCATGTGGGATTTTAGTTCCCTGACCAGGGATCAAACCCATGTTCCCTGCATTGGAAGGCAGATTCTTAACCACTGGACCACCATGGAAGTCTCTGAGTAAGGGAGATTAATCAAGGATTTCCAAGCTATGGAGGTGACACAATTTTACCTGTGTTTTAGGACTATCACCTTGACAGCCCTGTGTAAGCCGTGGCTATAGAGTAAGAGTTTGGGGATTTTAGATGGGCATTCTAAATCTGAGAAGATATGGCAAGTCACATCAATCTTTCTTCACCCCCTCCCAATTTTTTTTTAATCCCCTGTTGGCCATGCTCCTTGTCATGCAGGAAGGATCCTGGTTCCCCAACCAGAGATTAAACCCACATTCCCACAGTGGCAGCACAGCTTTAACCACTGGACTGCCAGGGAAGTCCCCTCACCTCCCAGTCTGATCATGTAAATGAAGAACCCAGTTAAGACATAGAAGAAATGAAAGGTCTTGAGCTCTTTGGAGATCTGAGGTTTCAACTAAACGTGGCAGTCACCTTCCCATTCGCTGTGCCTTACAGGGACCTTGGACTTGATAAATATATGTTGATTCATTAAACAAAAAGACCTGGGGAATAGCATACCTATGGAGGTATGGGCATTTTCAGTTCATCGCATCTGTTCTCTCTCTCTATGTTGGAAGAGTTCTCATCCTTATAAATTTTGATGAGAGAAGCCCACCTCACAACAAGGAAGCAGAAACTCATGAAATTGCTTGTCCAGCTTCCTTATAAGCCAGAGCACTGGCATGGGACCCAAGCAAGCCAACTAGAAGCCCCCTCCTTCCTTGGCTTTAATGAGGTGCCAGTGACACCATCTCATACTCAGCGATGAACTTCCTACAGGGCACATATCCCCCGGGCAGACAGGACATCACCAAATATATCAGCGATGATCCAGAGGGCTGACGACAGATCCAATCCTGCCACCAAAAGGCCATCATAAGTGACAGCCCTGCCTCCACACCTAAGAGAGGCCTACATAAGTGAGGAGTGGAAAAGACCCATCACAGCCATTCAACCCAGGAGCATGGCCTTCGAATGACAAGTAAAGACTCCTTGATTCCATATTTCAGACTCTAGACAATGACTCACTGTCAAAAGCTTAAGGACACTTGAAAGTTTTTTCTTATACCAATGGTTTCTGAATGTTCTGAAGAGATAAAACTTTGAGTTTATTTCATACTAGACGGGAGGTTAAAAGCATAATATAGAGGCCAGAAACATAGATCCCAGAATCAAACAAACTAGCATTTGGTTCTAAAATCCTGCAGTCCAATAAATAACAAATAAATGTTTAAAAAGAAAAGAAAAAAAAATAAAATAAAATCCTCCAGTCCAGCAGTGAAAGAAATTATACAAATGAATTTACTTGCAAAATAGAAACAGACTCACAGACTTAGAAAACAAATTTATGGTTACCAGGGGGGAAGGGATAGTTATGGAGTTTAGGATCAACACATACACACTGCTATATTTAAGATGGATAATCAACAAGGACCTACTATATAGCACAGGGAACCCTGCTCAGTGTTATGTGGCAGCTTGAATGGGAGGGGGCTTAGGGGAGAATGGATACATGCCTGTGTGTGGCTGAGTCCCTTTGCTGTTCACCTGAAACTATCACAACATTGTTAATCGGCTTTGGTGAAGGAGTTGGTCACTCAGTCACGTTCCACTCTTTGCAACTCCATGGACTGTAGCCCACCAGGCTCTTCTGTCCATGGAATTCTCCAGGTAAGAACCCTGGAGTGTGTAGCCATTCCCTTCTCCAGATAATCTTCTCGGACCCAGGGATCAAACCCAGGTCTCCCTAATTGCAAGCAGATTCTTTACCATCTGAGCCACCAGGGAAGCCCCTAGTGGGCTGCATTTCAACATAAAATAAAAAGTCTAAAAAAATAAAAGTAATAAATAAAACAGAAATAAAATAAAATCCTCCAGCTGTGTGACTTTGGTGAGTTCAGCTAATTGTGGCTATTATTGTTACTGTCATCATCATTGCTATTACGGTCTGAGGACACTATTTGAGGAGTCAGGATTGGGGTGACAGAGGGAGACAAGGTGACTCCAAGAACTCCGTCTGAGCACCTGGCTAAGCAGAGGCAGATGGGTGCAAAAAGGATTACATTTGCTCAGTGTAGCCCTGGGGGCAGAGGACCAACCAATGGTGGAGGCTTCAGGATGACATGTTTGGCCTCAACATGAGCCTTTCTAATAATAATCTGAAGATATGCCAGGGTCATTTAGTGGATAGTAAATCTTCAGGATGGGAGGCGTTAAAGCCAAAGTTGGAGGAATACTTGGTGAGCTGTTGGAGAGAGGATTTAAATGGATATTAGATTTGATCAAAAGTTTTAGCAGTGAAACTTCCCTTTTAAATGAAATGTACTGTGAAACCCCAGTCAATGCTATAATTACCCCAAAGGCATACTAAGCATAGGCTCAGAGCAGCAGTAAAGGAGCAAAAGGGAGAGAGAACAGTTCCACTCAAATAAACACAGTGAAAATGTTTCCATCAGCAAAACCAGAAACGGGCTACTTTAATGTCAGTGACTAAAAACAAGTTCTATGTAGGCATGGAGGCATAGTAGTTTCTCAGTATTTGGGGCCTTTAAAGTCTTAATCTGGTCCTGAGCTGATTATAACAAACAGATCAAAGCTGAACTGCTTTAAAGACGGCAGGAGTAAGAGCCAGGGGCCTCCTCCCAACAGGCCTCCCACTGAGGCCCCTACAGGGACTCTGAGGACCCCTAGAGAGTCCTGGAGCCCAGCCTGAAAAATCCCAGAGCATCCTTCTAATCCTGGGATTAGGGGCAGTTCTTCCCATCTGCACACACTGGCTCAAGTCAAGCCCCTCTTAGAGTTTCATCTACCATATTTCTACCAAAAGAGTTGGGGAGGACAGTGGGGGTGGGGTCCGGCTGCTCATCACGCAAAAGCCAATAAACAGACCAGGTTGGTAGAAAGGAAAGTTTGCTTTCTTTCCAATGCCTGCAACTGGGCTGGGGGTGGTGGATGTCTGTCCAAAGACCAACCCCAACCCCCACCCCCACCCATCCCAACAAGCAGGCAGTGAGAGCTTTTTATAGACAGAGTGTGTGTGTGTGTGTGTGTGTGTGTGTGTGTGTGTGTTGGGGGGGGCAGTTACATGTAGAAACAGCACTGCTAAGTCGCTTCAGTCGTGGCCGACTCTGTGCCACCCCATAGACAGCAGCCCACCAGGCTCCGCTGTCCCTGGGATTCTCCAGACAAGAACACTGAGTGGATTGCCATTTCCTTCTCCAATGCATGAAAGTGAAGAGTGAAAGTGAAGTCGTTCAGTCGTGTCTGACTCTCAGTGACCCCATGGACTGCAGCCCACCAGGCTCCTCCGTCCATGGGATTTTTCAGGCAAGAGTACTGGAGTGGGGTGCCATTGCCTTCTCCGAGAAACAGCACAGTCATCTTCAAATTGGTCATAGTGGCCTGACTAGCATCATCTTGGTTGTTTTAGGTACAGTTCATCTTAATTTCAGGGTCCATTTGCTCCCATTTCTTTGCAGTCAGTTCTCGGAATTGTGGCGGCTCAAGTCCCGGGTACAGTCTGGTCATCGTGTAGTTAATTTCTCCACCTGGTGTTTTAGTGTCTATAAGACAGCTCACAGGATGTGGCTCAGAAAGAGCTAAAGGTCCTTGATTATGCTTAATGACTAGATTATTATTATTTCGTTTCCTTTGATGGTTTTCCTTTGTTTCCACATTTCTCACTTCTCTGTTAAACGTATTCTTTGACTACAGTTTTCCACAGACAAAAAGCAGGCAGAGGTCACAGTGGGGGAGCAAGGACGATAAGGTCTTGCTCCTTTTCAATATTATTTCATTTTAATTTGCTTAGTCATTTTCACTTTTCAAATTCCTCCCCCGCCCCATATCTATTATCTTAGTTTACTCACCCAGTGTTTCTTGATGAAGGCTGGAGGATGTCTCTTTTATCTTTATTTTATAGGTAAGGAAACACATCTTGATCACACAACTAATTTTTAAGTGGAGAATTTCTAACGTACAAAAACTAAGATGCCACATGCCACAAGGCATGACCAAAGACAACAAACAAAAAAGGAAAACCTAAAAAGTGAATAGAAAGGTATAATGAACCCCTAAGTATCCACTGTTCAACCCCAGTAAACATCAGGCCACATAGTTCAACCTTATCTAAACCTCATCCGTGTCCTCATTCCGGTTTGATCTGAAACAAACTTCAGTCATCATAACATTTCATCCATAAATATTTCTGTGTATTTCATTAAAAGGTTAGGATTCTTCTCTCACTGTTTAAAACATAACCACCATACCATTATCATATTTTAAATGTTAAATATAATTCTTCAGTTAGACATCAAAAAATGTCTATTATGTTTTCACATTTCCAATTATTTGATAAATGTTAGGATTATTTCCATTTAAAAAATCATAATCCAAGTAACAACTTGACTTTACAATTTGTTAAGGTTTTAAATAATCTTTTAACCTATGCTCTCTCGGGCACTTAGTCCCTCAGTCGTGTCCAACTCTGGACTGTAGCCCACAAGGCTCCTCTGTCCATAGGATTTCCCAGGGAAAAATACTCCTCTGTCCATAGGATTTCCACTGAAGTGAGTGGCTGTTTCCTCCTCCAGGTGATCTTCTCAACCCAAGGATCAAACCTGAGTCTCCTGCATTGGCAGGTGGATGCTTTACCACTGAGCCATCGAGGAAGCCCTCATGCTATTTCTAATCTTGCAGTTTATTTGCTGAAGAAATTCAGACATTTTTCTATGTGTTCCCCACAGTTTGGATTGTGTTGATTGCATCCTTCTGGTGTGATTTAAAGTGTTTTTCTCTCCTCCCTTTTCTGTATTCCCTGTAAACTAGTATTCGGATCCAGAGGCTGGATTGGATGTAGATTACAAAGCTATTTACGGAGAGTAGGGAACTGCTTGGTGTGCTGAAGTCCATGCTACTGGGTCCATGCATGATCTCCTCTCTGCCACCAGGGTCAGTCTGCTCATGAGCCAGTGTGCAAACACCAGGGAGGATGAGAACAGAAGTGGGCTGACGGCTATTGGCTGAGGTCCTAATCACTCAGTTGTTTATCTCCTTCTTCTGCAGAGCATGTTCTCTGATGGGCATTAATGGGTCAGTACAAAGATTCTCACGCTTAGCGACCACCCCCAAAGGTCTATCCACAGGGCTCCTCTCCAAACTTACTTCTCCTTCAGCTTCTAATTTTGCTTTTCCAGGCCCTTGACAAACCATCTAAGCCATTGACCACAGCCCAGGTGGTCAGTGGCTTCCCAGGTGGTGCTAGTGGTGAAGAATCCGCCTGCCAATGCAAGAGACACAAGAGGCGTGTGTTTGATCCCTGGGTCGAGAAGATCTCCTGAAAAAGGAAATGGCTTCAGTGATTTTTGCCCAGAAAATTTCATGGGCAGAAGAGCTTGGCAGAATACAGTCTGTGGGGCCACAAAGAGTCGGACACGACTGAGGAAACAGCACAAACACCAGGAGTCTCTGTTGACACCTTAGTTAGGCAACTTCGCTGTCTCACAGAGGATGATCAAGTGTCCATTGGTAGGTCTTCTTACCATTACCATTCAAGGCCACGCCTGAGAGAGGCCGTAGTGTTCCTGCAGTCCACTTTGGGTATCACTCAGTTGACCCATCTGTGATCCACACTGGGCTCTTTTTCTGCTTTGTCAGTCAGCTGGTCATAAGGAGCACTTCCTCCTTACATAAGATCACAGAAGTAAACTAAGGAGGTGCTTTAGAGTAGTAGCGGGAAATGGCGTGGATGTCCAGGCCATCCACTTGTCTCCTCAGCCCACTAAAGCCCAATCCCCAAAGCAGCACTTTCATTATATGATACACTTCTGCTGCCTCCTTCCCAGGCCTATAACTTGTTGGCCCTCTCAGTATCCAGCTCCTGACCGCATGGCCACTTACTTCCCACGGTCAGAGGCTGTATTTCTACAAGAACCCAGGGATACGTCAGGAGTTGTTTTTGCAATAAAGGGACATAGTTCTCTGCTGCAAATGCCTCTCCCTGTTTCCTGAGGGCTCGTGTTGTGTTGTCACTCTTACTGGGATGTACAGGAGATGGACCTGGCATCTCTACCACAGAGAGATGGTCTGATGCTGTGTGATCTCCAAGGTTGTACAAACCAGGGAGCAGGGCTGCCTGTGCTATAGTCTGGAGCTGCTGGAGAACTGCTTTTGCTCTGGGCCTCACTCAAAACTAGGGCTTCCCACATGGCGCTGTTGGTAAAGAACTTGCCCGCCGATGTAGGAGACATAAGAGACACAGGTTCCATCCCTGGGCCAGGAAGATCCCCTGGAGGAGGGCATGACAACCCATTCCAATATTCCTGCCTGGATAATCCCACAGAGGAGACTGGAGGGCTACATTTCCTAGGGTCGCAAAGAGTCAGACTTAGCATGAGTGCACCACACCTCTCAAAACCATCAGCCTTCTGTATCTCCTGATAAATGGATCTTAGCAGGATTCCCAAGTATAGAATATGTAGCCTCCAAAACCCAAAGAAGTCTGCCAAGTGCAACTTCTAAAACCCAAAGTCTGCCAAGCGTTACATTTCTTTCTCAGTAGTAGGAATTTGAGATGGAACAAGTTATTCTTTGCTTGGCAGAGTTAGCCTCACCATGGCTCAAATCACTGGACCCTTAATAACTGTGTCAATAGAGCAGTTCCCTGACTCTTCTCTGTTTTTCTCTAATATATCTATTTAAAAAAATACTGGATGCATTTACATAGGTGCCATTGATAATAGCATGTGATAATATGTTTTTCAAAAATGATGAACCTTATGAAGGATGACAGGTAACTTTACCTAATTGTACACATATGACATCTAACACAGCCTCCACTGGTGTTTGGTATTCAACAACCGACTTTTTTTAAGTGGTTTTTAAAAATTAACTTATTTTTTATTTATTTATTTTTGACTGTGCTGGGTCTTCATTGCTGTGTGCAGGCTTTCTCTAGCTATGGAGAGCAGGGGATACTCTCTAGTTTTGAGGAGAGGCTTTCTCATTGCCTTGGCTTCTCTTATTGTGGAGCATGGGCTTTGGGGTACGTGGGCTTCAGTAGTTTCAGCACCCAGGCTTTGTTGCCTCACTGCGTATGGAATCTTCCCAGATCAGGGATGGAACCCATGTCCCCTGCACTGGCAGGTGAATTCTTAACCACTGGACCACGAAGGAACTCCGGGCTGTGGGGCTGGCAGCTTTGGCTTCCTTGGGAAGGTCTTGTTTTGTCGGCGCTCTGGATTTTGCCCTCATGTCTCCCAAAACTGCCTGTGCTATTCTGCCAGACTGCCAGATTGCCTCTGGCTTTGCTTCTCTCTGTTTTGTTTTGTTAGTTCATTAATTCATGTATTTTATTAACCTGTATACAATTACTTGTCTTCTGGTTTGTTAAAACAATAGGTCAGACAACATTTGCCATAATAATGTCTGTCAAAGTGACTGGTCATAAAAACTTCAGCACATTATTCATCTGAAGGACACTCCCAGTGAAGGTGATTGATTCTGCCATTCTCCTCCACCTTGTAGTTTTTCAGGACAGCCAGCTTAACCTTTTTTCTCTTATGCTTGTTCTTCTTGGGAGTGGCATGAGACTTCTTCCTTCTCTTAGCTCCACCACGATGTCTCAGCACAAGATGAAGAGTGAACTCCTTTTGAATGTTGTAGTTAGACAAAGGAAATCTGTCTTCCAGTTGCTGATCAAGAGGAACACCTTCCTTATCCTGGATCTTGGCCTTTACATTTTCTATTGTATCCAAGGGCTTGACCTTGAGAGAGATGCTGTTCCCTGTCAGGGTCTTCATGAAAATCTGCATCATGGTGGCAGTTCCACCGCAGATTGTGTATCCTAAAGTGGCTTTCCTTCTCTCCGTGAGCTTCAGGACAACCCAGCTAGTGTCTCCTTCCTGCGTTTGTCTTCACAGAGGCCACTGGTAAGGTTTCTCAAGGGGGTAACTGTCTTGTACTGTTGGGAATTTTTTATGTGTGTTTTTTTAAAATTTTATTGGAGTATAGTTGTTTTAGGGCTCCCCAGGTAGCTCAGATGGTATAGAATCTGTCTGCAATGCAGGAGACCCTGGTTGGATTCCTGGGTTGAGAAGTCCCCCTGGAGCAGGGATAGGCTACCCCCTCCAGTATTCTTGCCTGGAGATCCCATGGACAGAGGAGCCTGGAGGGCTACAGTCCATGGGGTCACAAAGAATCAGACGTGACCGAGAGCCTAAGCAGAATAAAGCATGTAGTTGCTTCACAGTCTTGTGTTAGTTTCTGCGAACGCAAAGCAAATCAGCTGTAGGTATACATTATCCCCTCTGTGGGGGTTTCCTTCCCATTTAGGCCACAACAAAGCATTGAGTAGAGATCCCTGTGCTCTCCAGTAGGTTCTCATTAGTTATCTGTCTTATACATAGTACCATTAGTACCTATACTTCATTCTCAATCTCCCAACTCATTCTATCCCTCTTTTCCTCCTTGGTGCCCAAACATTTGCTCTCTGCCTTGTACTGCTTTTAGACTTTGGCTTTGGTGAGCTCCAGCAATCCACTCTGTCACCCTGGCTGTCTGTCTGTCACTATTTCTCTCATACACACACCTTGCAGGACTGAAGGGCATATAGTCTACACCCCAGCTGCTGGGAGCTCTACTACAGACAACCCTGAACCCTAAGCTTAAGCAGAAATCATCTCAGTGGAAGGGCATCACCTCACCGATTTCCCTCTTCCTGGAGCTAGCCTATAACCAATGAGTAGTTGATACAGAGGATAAAGACCCACCTCACCTGCATCTTTCCCTTCCCTTCCTCTGAAAAGGCCACCCTCGAATAACCCTTCTGTTGCCCACCCAGCTGCACCCCTCCCCTAACCAGGGTGGCCAGCTTGGAGCCCCTTCCCTTAGGCTGCTCCTCTAGCCCCTCTGTTGGAAAGGTTCTTGAACCCAAGTCTTCCTACCTGACTTTCATATGTCAAGGCTGACTTTCATATGTCAAGGCTCCTGTTTGTTTGGGTTTTCACTGGGTAGAAAAAAAAGGGAGACTTCCAGAAGAGAAGAGAGAAAAAACAAGTAGAGAGGGGTGAGGATAATAGGCATGTACTCGTGAAGCCCAGTCCAGTTGGCCAAAGGATTTTTTCCACATTGTTGTTGTTCAGCTGCTAAGTCGTGTCCGACTCTGCAATCCCATGAACTGCAGCACACCAGTCTTCCCTGGTCTTTTCACACTATCTTAGAGAAGAGGAAAATGTACTCTTGCTACCTTCAGACAGTGAAACTACAGGTGATCTTTGCTTTTTTTTCCCCTATAGTTTCCAAATTTAAAAATTTTTATTTATTTTTGGTTGTGTGGGTCTTCATTGCTGCACCTGGGTGTTCTCTAGTTGCGGCTCACAGGCTTCTCATTGCAATGGCTTCTCTTGTTGAGGAGCATGGACTCTAGGGCGCCTGAGCTTCAGTGGTGGCAGCATGCGGGTTCAATAGTTGTGGCGCACGGGCTTAGTTGCTCTGCAGCATGAGGAATCTTCCCACACCAGGGATCGAACCTATGTCCCTGGCATTGGCAAGCAGATTCGTAACCACTGGACCACCAGGGAAGTCCAGAATTTTCTTTTTTTTTTTTTTGCAATGAACAAATAATTATTTAAAAAAGTAAACATACAATAAAGCTCTTTAGAAGAAGGAGGGGGCCTAGAGGGCTTCATTCCTCTCCTCCTCTGTTCTCTACCTTCCTCTCCCAAGAGGATGTAGTCCAGGGTGGCTATGGGCAGAGGAAGTCAGGCCGCAAATCTCCGAGGCAGCTCAAAGCCAGGATTTCTGGCCCAGCAGATTCTCTCATTCTTTGCTTCCAGCCCCAAATCCCATGCTTACTCACTTCACAGTACCTACTTTTAACCTGCCAAATGCCACTAAATCTGCAAATTAAACCTCAGATTACAGAACTCTTTTTGATGTAAAAAAAATGTGGGGATTTTTTAAATGTAATTATTCATACACTAAGATTTTAATTGTTCTGCTTTTCTCACTCTCTCACCTTTTTTTTTTTTTTCAAGGCAGGGTGATTCCCGAATGCGGGCCTGCCCAGGCAGCTCCATGGGCCGAAGAAGGAATTCCTGGGAGGCTGTGAGGGGTCTGAGCAGCAGCTGATGGCTCAGGCCACGCCCCTTCCCCCCTCCCCCCGAACCTCCCCACAGCCTCCCACCACCGCAACAATGCAACACCAAAGGCCAGGTCTCAACGTGGTCCCTATGTGGGGAGCCTTGGACCCAGGCTCAGCATCTATGGCACTGGGACTCAGGAAGGTTTTGGAGTGGGAAACCTGGAGCCAGCCTGGTACGGTTCAGAGAGATGGGGAAGTGGTCTGGGCTACCTGCCCACTTTATTCCCGTCTGCTCCTCTCCCCGATCTTGAGCTGCAACCAGACTGGTTTTTAAAACTTGTGATTTTAACCACTCCCCACCAGCAGTTAAGAATCTGCCTTCCAATGCAGGGGACTCAGGTTTGATCCCTGGTTAGAAAACGAGGATTCCACATGCCGTGGGGCAACTGAGATCACGCACCACAGTGAGAGAGAAGCCCCCGCTTGTGGCAGCAAAGACCCAGTGGAGCCAAAACAAAAATAATAATAACATAAAATTTGTGTTAAAATACACATAATATAAAATTTGCCCTTTTAATCATTTTCAAGTGTCCAGTTCAATGGCATTAAGTACCTCCACAGTCTTGTGCAACTATCACTACCATCCACCTCTGCAAAATTTTCATCATCCCAAACTGAAAGTTCTCTACCCATGAATTAATTCCCCATTCCCTGCCCCCCGCCCCCCACCTCCCCGAGCCTGTGCAACCACCTGTCTCTTTCTGTCTCTGTGAATTTGCTATTCTAAGTACCTCATCTAAGTGGAATCGTATGGTGTTTGTCCTTTTGTGTCTGGCTCTTTCACTCAGAGTAATATCTTTATTCATGTTGTAGCAAACATCAAAATTTCTTTTCTTTTTAAGCCTGGATAATGTATGAATATACGATTTGTTTACCCATTCATCTCTTTTATGGGGTCTTTTTTTAAAAAAGTATTATTATTATTGTCTTTTGGCCATGCTGCATGGCATGTGGTATCTTGGCTCCCTGACCAGGGATCAAACCCATGCCCCTTACATTGGTAGCTCTGTGTCTTAACCCCCGGACCACCAGGGAAGTCCCTACTTATTCATCTCTTGATGGACACTTGAGTTGTTTTCATGTCTTGGCTACTGTGAATAATGTTACTATGAATATGGGTGTACAAATATTTATTCAAGTCTCTGCTTTCAGTTCTTCAGTCTTGTTGTTTAGTCTCTAAGTCGTGTCTAACTCTTTTGTGACCCCATCGACTGTAGCCCACCAGATTCCTCTATCCATGGGATTTCCCAGGCAGAAGCACTGGAATGGGTCGCCATTTCCTCCTCTAGGGGATTTTCCCCACCCAGGGATCAAACCCACATCTCCTATGTCTCCTACATTGCAGGCAGATTCTTTGCCACTGAGCCACCAGGAAAAACCTATTCTTTGAGTTACATACCCATAAGCAGAATTCCTGGATCATATGCTCCAGACTGATCTTTTAAGCATACAAATTAAACCATTTCATCCCAAGCTCTCTTGGGGACTACTAGGGTCTGCATGATGGGGTGCCCCTGGACTCAGAAGCTCATTCCATCCCATTGTCCCCTTACAGACCTGGCCATGATACTTATCTTCTTGGGGATTCTCAACCACTCAAGCATGCCCCAACCCTAACCCCTTCCTCTAGCTGTGACTTCTCCCTGAAATGTTCTCCTGCTAGGATATCCAGTCCTCACAGCTGGGGTGGCTCAGAGACCGTCTGCTGACCACCCCACCAAAACCAGCCCTGCTCCTCTGATCTTCATCACATCTTCACCCTCTCTGTTCACTTTCCTTTGCAGCCTTGTCATACTCTGGACTTACCTTGCTTATTTATTTATTCCTCTATTGCCTGCCCCCTGCCCTCCCCCCAAATGAAAGTTCCAGAGGAGCAGGTACTTTATCTGTTATATCTGCATGTCTAAACCCATGCTTAAGCCCATAACTAGCTTATAAACAGCACTCCTTAAAAATGTATCAGATGGGGATTTCACTGGTGGCTAAGTGGCTAAGACTCTTTGCTCCCTATGCAGGGGTCCTGGGTTCAATCCCTGGTCAGGAAACTAGATCCCACATTCCAAAACTAAGATCCCGCATGCTGCAACCAAGACCCAGTTCAGCCAAATAAATAAATATTTTTTTTAAATGTATTGGAAGAATGAATGAATGAATGAGTGCAAGCCCATGACTTTCCAAGTGGGTGGACTTAGCCCGCAGACGAAACATGTGTAACTTAGAGGAACATAGAGTTTACTTGAAGATAGGGGGATGCTATATTTATATGTATTTTTAACAGGTATTTTGGGACTTCCCTGGTGGTCCAGTGGCTAAGACTCTGAGCTCCCAAGACAGGAAGCCTGGGTTTGATCCCTTGTCAGGGAGATAGAGCCCACATGCCACAGCTGAAGATCTCATGTTGTGATGAAGATTGAAGATCCCACGTGCCGCAGCTAAGACCTTTTGTTGTTTGGTCACTCAGTCCTGTCCAACTCTTTGCCACCCCAGGGACTGCAGCATACCAGGCTTCCGTGTCCTTCACCATCTCCCAGAGCTTGCTCAAACACATGCCCATTGAGTCGGTGATGCCATCCAACCATCTTGTCCTCTGTCACCCCCTTCTCCTCCTGCCTTCAACCTTTCCAGCATCAGGGTCTTTTCTAATAAGTCAGTTCTTTGCATCAGGTGGCCAAAATATTGGAGCTTCAGCTTCAGCATCAATCATTCCAATGAATGTGCAGGGTCGATTTCCTTTAGGACTGACTGGTTTTATCTCCTGGCTGTCCAAGACCTGGTGCAGCCAAATAAATAAATAAATATACATATATATAGTAAAAGGTGTCTAACTCTTTGCGACCCCATGGACTGTAGGCTGCCAGGCTCCTCTGTCCATGGGGTTCTCCAGGCAAGGATATTGGAGTGGGTTGTCTGTCGTCCTCCAGGGGATTGTCCCAATCCAGGCATCAAACTCATGTCTCCTGCATTGCAGGTAGATTCTTTACCCACTGAGTCACCTGGGAAGCCCCTTTAAAAGGTATATTAAGGTATATATTAGGGCCATAACCAAGGACAACAAACTGAGTGGCCTAAACAAGAGAAACTGTGTTTCACGGCTCTGAACACTGGGGCTTTGAGATAAGATGTCCACAAGGTTGGCTCTGTCTGAGGATCACGAGGGCAGGATCTGTCTCATTGGCTTGAAGATCGTGTTTACTCTGTGTCTTCACGTCATCTTCCTTCTGTACGTGTCTGTGTCCTAATCTCCTCTTCTTATACAGACACCAATCATGGTGGATTACAGCCCACCCTGATGACCTCATTTTAACTTAATTACCTCTTTAAACACCCTGTCTTCAAATACAGTTACACTCTCAGGTCCTGAGGTTTAGGAATTCAACATAAGAATATTCATCCGGTGGGGGGTGGGGGCACAATTCAGTCCATAACAGTTGATAAGAATTCCCTTAGCCCAAACCCCAAATATATAGGTTTCCCAGGTGGCTCTAGTGGTAAAGAATCTGCCTGCAATGCAGAAGAGTCGGGTTCGATCCCTGGGTTGGGAAGATCCTTTGAAGAAGCGAATGGCTACCCACTCCAGTATTCATGCCTGGAGAATTCCATGGCCAGAGGAGCCTGGCAGGCTACAGTCTACGGGGTCTCAAAGAGTCGGACATGACTGAGTGACTTTCACTTTCAAACCCCAAATATATGTGACTCACTCCCTCTAGAAGATTTTTTTTTTTTTTTTGGCTGTTCTGGCTCCTTGTTACTGCTTGCAGGCTTTCTCTTGCTGTGGCAAGTGGAGGCCTCTGTCTAGTTCTGGTGTGCAGGCTTCTCTAGTTGCTCGTGGGCTCAGTAGTTGCAGGGTGCTGCCTTAGTTGCCCCCATAGCATGGGGGGTCCTAGTTTCCTGACCAGGGATTGAACCCGTGTCCCCTGCATTGGAAGCTCCGAGTCTTAACCACTGGACTGCCAGGGAAGTCCTCCTCTAGAAGCTTTTACTAATTGTCAGGACCGCACTAGTGACTTCCCCTGTTCTCAGAACCACCACAGAAAACTACCCAGGCTCCCAACACTTTGTGTGTGTGTGTGTGTGTGTGTGGACAACTACTGGAGAGTGGGGTTGACTTTCTTCTTCTAGATGCCTCCTCATGCCTTGCATGGTACTGAGCACATAGTAGGGACTTTATAAATTCTGTATATTCACTTGGTTGCTGATACCAAACTAGACACTGAGAACAACTTTTTAATCTGAGGAATTCCATCCTGTCCCCATGAAGGATCTATGAAAGTAAAAGATGCAGCCCAGTGGAGGGACATGGAGACTGGGAAGGAACACAGAATGTAGGAACTGGGGGCAGGGAGAGAGGACCAAACCCACCATGCACAGCGCCAAGAGGGGATGAGATACATCTGAGACCACCAGCTGGACTACGGCAGAAACAGGAGCAGGAAGGGGGACTCCTGACTCCCAGGCCACTCCCACATCCACTACAAGGACCACTTCTGTCCCTAGGATCCGCTTGGATGCCTAGAACAATCTGGTCCAACTCCTTGAGTCAATTACACACAGATCAACACATCCAAACACAGCAAGTTTCATTTATCTAAAAAAAGGAGGGCATATTCTGTCACTTTGAGAGGAACCACTTAAATTGTAGAAAGAGAAACTTCCTTGGTGGTCCAGTGGTTAAGACTTCACCTTTCAATGCAGGGGACACATGTTCAATCCCTGGTCGGGGAACTAAGATCCCACGTGCCACAGGGCAACTAAGCCCAAGTGCCACAATTGAAGAAAGCCCACAGGCCGTGATGAAGACCCAGCACAGCCAAAAATAAAATAAATTAAAGAATTTTAAAACATCATTGAAAGATTTTGTGTGTGTGTGTGTGCACTCAGTTGTGTCTGACTCTTTGCAATCCCACAGACTGTAGCCCCCCAGGCTTCTCCGTCCATGGAATATTCCAGGCAAGAATACTGGAGTGGGTTGCCATTTCCTACACAGGGGATTTTCCCAACCCAGGCATCAAACCTGAATCTCTTGCATTTCCAGGATCAAACCCAGGTGTCCCGCATTGCAGACGCATTCTTTACCATCTGAGCCACTAGGGAAACCCAAGAATACTGGAGTGGGTAGCCTATCCCTTGTCCAAGGGATCTTCCTGACCCAGGAATCGAACTGTAATTTCCTGCATTGCAGGTGGATTCTTTACCAGCTGAACTAACAGGGAAGCCCCTGGGAAGCCCTACCAATTGTCAAAAGAATTATGTAGACTAGAATGGAAGATTCCTGATACTAAATGGCACTGGGCAGACTGACCCTTTCTTTTGTGTCTTCTCTCTCTCTCTTTTTTTTTTTTTTGGTGGGATCTTAGTTCCTGGACCAGGGATTGCACTCGGGTCATGTCAGTGAAAGTGCTGAGTCCTATCAACTGATCCATGAGCAAATAGACTGACCCTTCCATTGATGATGCTGATGGCCTGGTCCTGGCAGGACCTCAGGTCACCATCCTGAGCATCCTCCCCACAACCTGTCCTCTCTGAAGTCTGCAAGATTGGATCCACTTCATGGTGGGTCCCCTGGAAGTTGAATTCTACCATAAATGTCCAATTTCAACATGCTACTTACTCCACTTCTCTTTTTCCTCAAGATGAAAGCACAACAAGACCCCCATCCTTTGCTTATTTACCATCTTTGCACCATTTTATTAAACATCTGCACTCTCCCATCCCCCACACCACTTCCAAAGTATGCTTTCTAGACATAAATCACACCATTTCAGTCCCTTCTTCCAATCATTTAATCACATAACACCCCCCCCCCCCCCCCGCCACACACACACACACACACCACCACCACCTCTAGGGATAAACCACAAGATTCTTAGAAGAACATGGAAGTATTTCCTGACACCTTTCTTTTCACAAACACCTTCTCTTTAGGATGCCTTTAGCCACAAAGTACATAAAACTCAGCTAAAGTGGATTTAAATATAGTCAGCCTTGTTATCTCCTCTAAGCGCCTCTGAGGGCCAAGGACCCTGTCTCCTTTCTATTCTGCCGCCCTCACGAGGGGAAAGTGGCTGCAGCGGCTCCAAGTGTCCCCACCTCCCATTCCAGCGTCAAGAAGCAGAGCCAGTCCTGGATGAGCTTTCCCTTGCATCTCACAGGCCAAGGTCAGGTGACTAGCCCTTTGTGAAATTGGCATGGGGAATGGAGGACCATGATTGCTTTATATCAGCTTGCATTTCCCCAAGTCCCAGGGCTCATCTTAACTCTCATTTTTCCTTTGAAGCATTTCCTATCCCACCTCTGGCAGGGCCGCTTGGTGTCTTCTCATCATCCAACAAACATCCACTGAGCATCTGGGCAGTGCCAGGCATGGGGGATACAGTAGTGGACAAAAACAGATACTGTATTACCCTCGTTTTGCCTCTATTTCCATTACAGTTGTTGTTGTTCAGTCACTAAGTTGTGTCTGATTCTTTGGGCACTCATAGACTGCAGCACGCCAGGCTTCCCTGTCCTTCCATTGTCTCCCGGAGTTTGCTCAAACTCACGTCTACTGAGTAGGTGATGCCATCCAACCATCTCATCCTCTGTCATTCCCTTCTCCTCCTGCCCTCAATCTTTCCCAGCATCAGAGTCTTTTACAGTACTAGACAATATATCTATTATAGTACTGGACAAATTATATTTTGTGAAGTGAGTGATATTAGACACCTCTCTGAGCCTCAGATTCCTCATATATAAAAGGGGAATGATAACCTCCAACTCACTGCTGTAAGATTAAGCAATAATGTACTGTATAGAAACCAGAATGTGCCTGATTTATAACTGATGCTCAAGAAATCAAAACTTTACAGGGTTTCCACAAATATAGAGTAATTCTCTTGTGCGTGAATTTCTAGAACAGCCTATTTTTAAACACACAACATAAAATACATGGGATAAAAAAGGAAACCAATTATACTGAGAGACAGTTACCAAAATACTTTTAAGTACATGTGGTATGCTGCACTCAATATGCCAGCAAATTTGGAAAATAGCTTTGGCCACAGGACTGGAAAAGATCATTCCAAAAGTTTATCAATCCCAAAGAAAGGTAATGCCAAAGAATGTACAAACTACCACACAATTGCAGTCATCTCACATACTGGCAAAGTAATGCTCAAAATTCTCCAAGCCAGGCTTCAACAGTACATGAACCGTGAACTTCCAGATATTCAAGCTGGATTTACTAAAGGCAGAGGAACCAGAGATCAAATTGCGAACATCCACTGGATCATCCAAAAAGCAAGAGAGTTCCAAAAAAACATCTACTTCTGCTTTATTGACTATGCCAAAGCCCTTGATTGTGTGGATCACAACAAACTGTGGAAAATTGTTAAAGATATGGAAATACCAGACCACCTGACCTGCCTCCTGAGAAATCTGTATGCAGGTCAGGAAGCAACAGTTAGAACTGGACATGGAACAACAGACTGGTTCCAAATAGGAAAAGGAGTACGTCAAGGCTGTATATTGTCACCCTGCTTATTTAACTTATATGCAGAGTGCATCATGAGAAATGCCAGGCTGGATAAAGCACAAGCTGGAATCAAGATTTCTGGGAGAATTCCCCAAACTCCTTTACTTGGGTCCAACCCATAACAGGAAGTATCGCTTTTGCAAAGTGAGAGAGACTCAGAGTTATCAAGCTTTTATTTAATTAGCTGTGTGGCCTTAGTTAAGTCAATTCTCCTCTCTGAACCTGTTCATTCATCTGTGAAAAGCAAGGGTTGGGGGAGAAGATGTTTGTCTCCAGACCTGCATTCTTTTAAAATTTTATTTATTTTTTAATTAAAGTATTGTTGATTTACCAATATTATATTAGTTTCATGTATACAGTATAGTAGGGGCTCCCCATGTGGCTCGGTGGTAAGGAATCTGCCTGCCCACATAGGAGACACCAGAGACACAGGTTTGATTCCTGGGTTGGGAAGATCCTCTAGAGGAGGAAATGGCACTCAATCCAGTATTCTTGCCTGGAAAATCCCAAGTACAGAGGAGCCTGGCAAGCTACAGTCCATAGGGTCACAAAATGTCAGATGTGACTAAAATGCATGTATTCAGTTCAGTTCAGTTCAGTCGCTCAGTCATGTCCGACTCTTTGTGACCCCATGAATCGCAGCACGCCAGGCCTCCCTGTCCATCACCAACTTCACTCAAACTCACATCCATCGAGTCCGTGATACCATCCAGCCATCTCTTCCTCTGTCGTCCCCTTCTCCTCCTGCCCCCAATCCCTCCCAGCATCAGTCTTTTCCAATGAGTCAACTCTTCACATGAGGTGGCCAAAGTACTGGAGTTTCAACATGCATGCATACAGCATAGTAATTCAGTATTTTCACAGACTATATGCCATTAAAAGTTATTACAAGATAATGACTATAACTCCCTGTGCTATACAATTTATCCTCATTGTGTATCTGTTTTATAAGTAGTCGTTTGCATCTCTTAATCCATACCCCTAAGTCCCCTCTGCCTCCCCACTCCCCTGTGGTGACCACTCGCTTCTTCTCTGTGTCTGTGATTCTGTTTCTGTTCTGCATATACATTCATTTGTATCCGTGTTTAGATTTCACATGTAAGTAACATCAAAGAGTAAATATTCTTGCCGTTTAAGAATTCTTGATCAGTAGTATATTTGTGTGTGTGATGATTTCATTTGATAATTTTTTAAAGGCATTTTCTGCACCATCTGTCCGGCCCCCTTAAAAGTAAGTCAACACATAATTTTACAGTCTGCATTTATACCTGTATTTACAATTGCAAGCAACAATATCACCTCACTTATCACAAACCAGTAAGGAGAGGCAGACAGATATAAGGTTATATGACATCACAAAGGACTGTGCTTGGGATGTGTTCCCATGTATAATATATGAAAGGTGATGGAGGAGGAAGTTATTCCACCGCAAAAGGGAGGTAAATACACTAAACGAGCCACAACAATCACCTCTAAGGAGTGCAGTGCCCCCGTCACAGGACACCAGAGATTTGAGTGCAGTACATGAGCGAGTGATCACATACATCAATGGGATTACTTTGAATTTTATTGATTTTGTTTGTGGATTTGTTCTCATTTAACTGGAATGTTTATCTCTGTTTCTTGTATGGGCGTTATCAGTATAACAGGTTCATAGGTAGTTTTACCTTTGTATATGTTTTAGTAGCATGATTACAAAAGAAAACCTATGTAGGACAATATTGGAAATATATGTGATACACACAAACACAAACACATGATATATATATATATATATTTAACTTTTAAAAGAGGGAGCTGCCAATATTAAATTTGAGAAGCAATGAGCTAAAAATAAAAATCTCTGGGGCCCATCACACCCTCTGACCTTCAGGGACACTAATTTCTAGAGAACAAAGTCAGACCTGCAGGCCTGTGGGGTGTGGGGGTGGGGCTGGAGCTGGGTGGGGAGATGTCAGTCATCTTTGGAAGGAGAGAGACTTTGGGTGTGTTCTGCTGCCCTCTGCTGGCCATGTGAATAATCGGCCGGGCTCATTCCAGACTTCGAGAATTTGGAGGGCTCTTTTGGCTCAGACAGTAAAGCGTCTGTCTACAATGCGGGAGACCTGGGTTAGACCCCTGGGTCGGGAAGAGCCCCTGGAGAAGGAAATGGCAATCCACTCCAGTACTATTGCCTGGAAAATCCCACGGACAGAGACTGGTAGGCTACAGTCCATGGGGTCGCAAAGAGTCGGACACGACTGAGCGACTTCACTTTCACTTTCCTTTGGTCCAGAGATGGCGAAGGACAGGGAAACCTGGCGTGCTGCAGTCCATGAGGTCGCAAAGAGTTGGACTCGACTTAGCAACTGAACAACAAATTGGTCCAGAGGTTGAGGGGGACAGGGGAATGGGGCGAGAATGCAGCTCGAAAGGACCTGCATTTTCAGGAGCGTTGCCCAGAGCTGGGTCTTGACTGTTCTGAACGCTCAAGACCTAAATTGCGTGGGTTTTACAAGTTAGCGCTGTCCCTGCCTCGGGATGAGGTCTGGCTCAGGGATGGTGGAAGACTGTGATCCCGGCGACTGAGGACACCAAGAGGAGGCTGGAGAGCTGGCGCTCAGTAGGTCCCCCTAGCGGCCAAATCAAGGAGACTCCAGGGGCTTCACCCTGACCGGACCACCCAGAGCCCAGCCTCAGTTCTTGGCTCTGTACACTCTACAGGACCTTGGCCTTGGTGACTTAGGTTCTGCGCATTCATTCAGTGGGAAGGAGCTCCCCTCCCCGAGGATCAAGTACACAGATTCTTTCGCTACAACAGGAGGTCCCTCACCTTCTTGTAATAGATCTCTGTGGTGGCTGAGGCTTCCCAAGTGGTGCAGTGGTAAAGATCTGCCTGCCAAAGCAGGAGACGCAAGAGATGCAGGTTCAATCCCTGGATTGGGAAGAGCCCCTAGAGTAGGAAATGGCAGCCCGCTCCATTATTCTGGCCTGGGAAATTCTATGGACAGAGGAGCCTGGTGGTCTACAGTCCATGGGGTTGCAAACAGTCGGACACGACTGAACAGGCAGGTACTTTGATGGCTAAACCATTGAGAAGAAGGAGATAGTTCTGAGTCTAGGAGCATCAGACCCTTGGAGACCCAGCCCAGCCTTCTTCACCCCACCCCACCCTCTCCAGCTTTGTCATCTTTCTTCCTCTAGGCCCTGCAGCGCCCCCTGCTTGTTCTGTTCTATACACTGGGTATGAAGCTCTTTTCAGGGAAGGTTAGGAGTGGAGGCCAGGTTCTGGCTTATGGGGTACTTGACAGCAGCCCTTAAGGAATGTTTTAGTAATTGGGGAGCAGGCCCTAAACCAGTCGCCACGACACAGGTCAGGGCAGGTGGAGGAGGAGGAGGCTGCAGGAGGACGCCTGGTCTCCTGCCCTGGTGAACCAGTAACCAGACCTCACAGCCTTGGGACAGCCCCTGGGGGCTCCCACAAACTTTACCCTTCTCCGTAAGTTGACCCTCGCCCCATCTTTTCCTACCTTTTCTCTCTCCGCAGCACTTGTTAGGAAGCCAGCATGCTGGCCCTCAGCGTTTGCCCAGCAGGCACCTGGGAGATGCCCAGGTTGTGGAATGTTATTCATTTATTAACCAATGGGTAGGGCCTAAAAAGAAATTCTGGGAAGATGCTTTCTTGGGCAAAGGCCAAGAGCAGGACAGAGAAGGGGGCCCTCTCCTCTTTCCAGGAAGCCAGTTGTCCAGCCCTTCCTGTGCTGCTCACCCTTTGTTTACTTGGGGACACAGAAAACTCAGCAAAAGCTCCCTGACTTCATCCATCTGAGTCTTTCCAGTGGGAGCCACTAGGCTGGGCCTCCTGGCCAGTGGCTGACAATCCCACAGAATGATTCTCACCTCCCTCTGGTCCCATGACCACAGCCACTTCACTCAGCAGACACCAGCTCCAGGGAGCCCCAGGAGGAACCCAGCTCCAAGCTGGAGCCTGAGCCAGAGGAGAGCTCCTTGCAAAGGTGCTGGCTCTGTGCACCACCACCCCCGCCCCCTCCAGATGGCCCTTCTGCTAGTGATGTGCTTTCTTCTCTTCTCCTCCACCCTCAGACATGGCCCTTACCCCATCTAGCCCGCAGGCTCTGATTTAAAGAGAACGTGGGAGCCATCAGGCCCAGAGCTCCTCTCCTGATCTAGCTCACAAACCCTGCACTCAGCTTCACATCCTTCTTCCAGGACTCACTGACTGGGTGGCCTTAGGCAAATTACTTAACCTCTCTGAGCTTCATTTCCTCATCTCTAGAATGGAGCCCATAGTGGTACTTTCTCATTCAGTCCTTGTCAGGACTGAAGAAGCCAGTGTCTGGAACATGCTTTACAAGAGGCTGAGCCCACCATGAAATTAAAAGATGCTTGCTCCTTGGAAGGAAAGTTATGACAAACCTAGACAGCATATTAAAAAGCAGAGACATCACTTTGCCAACAAAGGTCCATATAGTCAAAGCTATGGTTTTTCCAGTGGTGAGAGTTGAATATGAGAGTTGGATCATGAAGGCTGAGCACTGAAGAATTGATGCTTTCAAACTGTGGTGTTGGAGAAGACTCTTGAGGGTCCCTTGGACTGCAAGGAGATCAAACCAGTCAATCCTAAAGGAAATCAACCCTGAATATTCATTGGAAAGACAGATGCTAAAGCAGAAGCTCCAATATTCTGGCTACCTGATGCAAAGAGCTGACTTATAGGAAAAGACCCTGATGCTGGGAAAGACTGAAGGCAAAAGGAGAAGAGGATGACAGAGGATGAGATGGTTAGATAGCATCATTGACTCAATGGACATGAATTTGAGCAAGTTCCAGTAGAGAGTGGAGGACAGAGGAGCATGGAGGGCTACAGTTCATGGGGTCTTAAAGAGTTGGACATGACTTATGTATATGTAGCAACTGAACAGCAACAGCCTATTATGAGTGCTCAAGAAAGGGAATCATCCCAATTATCTTCATCAATGCAAATTAACAAGACTTGTTAATGGCCCAGAAGAGCCCCTACTGACATTCAGTCTCCCATTGACCCTTGCAAAGATTCTGCTGGGCACACTGATCAAGCCAGAACAACTCTAACACTGCACCCAGAGCTGTGCCAACTCCATGGGGCCACGAGGGAAATTTATTCTCCAGGAAGAGGCAAAAGAAGACAAATTCGGGAAGCAACTAGTAAAAAACACAAGACAGCTTAGAAGTACTAAATTGTTCAGTGCAGACTAAATTATGTTAATAAGAAGCATTTGTATGGCATTTTAACATTTACCTAGCTATTGGAAATGCATAATCTTATGAAATTCTCAAAATAAACCAGCAAGGTAAGTGTTATAATTAGTAGATGAGGAAACTGAGGTTCGGCGAGACAAAATGGCCTGTGTGTGGTCACACTGCCAGTTAGTGGATAACTCAGAAAGAGAACTTCATCCTGCTTCTAACTTCTTTCGTACTGGGATCCTTGCTTTGGCCACTGAGGGGGATGCATTGTATGTAAGTATGATTGGGTATATGTAGGTATTTGTCTGTACATATGTCTGTGTGCCTTTGTTTGTTCACAAGGGTAGATGTTTCTTCTGACCTCATCTCACTCCTATCCTTTCCTCCAATCAGCCCCAGAATATGGCCAGAATATCCTGAAGTTCATGTTTCATGCTATTTGTGCAGTGTCCAGTGGCTTTATTCTGGGTCCCCTTTCATAGATATACAGTGGCCTCTCACTGCTGCAAAGGTCTCCAAACCATCCAGAAGGTGAGGGGTTTTGTGACCCCATGAAGTGACTGAGCATGCATGCATGCCTTATTTAGGGCTTCCCAGGGTGGCTCAGAGGTAAAGAATCCACCTGCCCATGCAGGAGATGCAGGTTTAATCCCTGGCTCAGGCAGATCCCCTGGAGGAGGGCATGGCAACTGACTCCAGTGTTCTTACTTGGAGAATCTCATGGACAGAGGAACCTAGCAGGCTACAGCCCACAGGGTTGCACAGAATCAGACACGACTGAAGCAACTTGGCACACACACGTGACCCCCAACACTGCCCTGAAGGCCTCAGAAATATGGCAGCAGAGAATAAGGAACCACTGTCTCTGGCCACACGCAGCAGGTCCTGGGTGCCGGGGTGGGGGTGGGGTGGGGGGTGCTGCAGGCAGGGACGTGGGAAGCAGGTTTGCAGAAGCCTGTAATAGGCCTAAGGGAGGGTGGAGGAGGACCCAGCAGAAGGGCCACGGTCCGGGGCAGGATGGAGAACGGCAGACCAGAGCAGGATGTGACCAGCTCCTTATGACCTGAGGAGATGAAAAATGCACGCTGAACTTGAAGACACATGGGGCTCAAGTCCCACCCCTCTGCTTCCTCTTGGTGCCATCCTGACAAGTTACTTCAGCTCTAGAACCTAGTTGATAGTAACATGCATTGCACAACTTGCCATCAGGATTAAGTTAGTTGCTTTGATGAAATATCGCCTGGTGTACAGTAGGTCCTTTCAGGGCTGCACTATGACTTCGGTGGGCCCCGGGCACTTTTGCTTTCAGGGGGCAAAAATATTTAAAAATTTTTGTACTACTGTGTTGGTATAAACACGAATACAACCCAAGCCAGATTATATTCGCTTCCTTTTGTGTGCTGTGCTTAGTCGCTCAGTCATGTCCAACTCTTTGTGACTGCCGTGGACTGTAGCCCTCCAGGTTCCTCTGTCTATGGGGATTCTCCAGGCAAGAATACTGGAGTGGGCTGCCATGCTCTCCTCAGCTTTTAAAAGAAATTAAAATATCTCCATGGACCTCTTAAATATCTCATGACCCCGAAGTATCAGGCCTGTCATGCCTGATGGATAAATGGGTTCAGGAGGCTCCATCACGTTTGCTCTTAAAGTGTCTCAGAAGCTGTGAAGTCCTGTGGCTGTAAGGGTCATGTCATTCTTTTAGGAGGCTGCCCCGTCCTCCTGTGTGTCCAGCATTCCTGCTCTCTCTGCACTGAGTGTCCTGCTTCGGTGTCAAGTTTTTCAGTAAGAGGGTGCCCTCTGGCCTCTCCCTTCAAGCCCCTGGACACCACGGAGATGCAGGCCTGGAAGTTCTGATGTGGGGTGGCAGGCAGAGATCAGCCTGGGCGACCAGAAGCTCCTGTAGACCTCAGGGCGCAGGCAGGCAGCTTTTTAGCTTTTAGTTTTATATTGGATTATAGCTGACTAACGATGTTGTGATAGTTTCAGGTGGACAGCAAAAGGCCTCAGCCGTACACATACATGTATTCATTCCCCTCTGAACTACCCTCCCATCCAGGCTGCCACATAACAATGAGTAGAGTTTCCTGTGCTATACAGTAAGACCTTGTTTGTTATCCACTTTAAGTACAGCAGTGTGTACATGTCCATCCCAAACTCCCCTTAACTATGGGGAGAAGACAGCTAGACGGCCACTGGGTCCTTTCACAGCAGCCCTCAGAGTAGCTGCAACAGTGCCCTCTAGTGGTCAGAAATCTCTCCACACTGTGCCTGCCTCACCTGCCATCCGAAGGGGCTCCCAGGGTCCAGGGTCTGAGGGTGTGCTGATATTGCAGTCTTTGTGTTTGTCTAACCCCCTCCCTCAATCCACACAAGATTTGAACCCAATAATATAAGTAAATCCACAACTATCTGTGGCGTGTTCATGTACACACAAAGCCAAGGTTAAGCTCTAGATCACTGCTGTCTCTAGAAATACATTGGGAGCCACAAGGGCAAGCCCCATATACAACTTTAAATGTCCTTAGAAAAAGAAAAGGAAAAAGATGGAATTAATTTAATATTATATTTTATTTATTCTAATACATAAAAACACCATCCTTTCAACAGATCATTGATATAAAATTACTGAGATATTTTAGATTTTTTTCATTAGATGTCTTTGAAATCCAACATGTAATTTACACTTGTGGTACATCTCAATCAGAACACTATCTTGAATCAAGATATCTTAACAAGAATCTTCTTGAAAAAGAACAGACACGTGTATATGTATAACTGAATCACTTTACTGTACAGCTGAAACTAACACAACATTAATCAACTATACTCCAAAACAAAGTATTTTATGTACTTCATAAATTTTATAGCTGAAAAAGCAGATCCATATTACTTGAATTTTTCCAGTCATACTTAAAAGTTTTCCAATAACTGAATCAAGTAAGAAAATTTGACATTTAAATGTAAATTAATTAAAAAATTTTAAATTCAGTTCAGACTATTCACATTGCAAGAACTCAACAAATGTTTGGTGGTTCCTGAATTGGGCAGTGTAGGCTAGATCATAAAAACAGTAGCAGGAAGAGAGCATGCCCTTGTGGAAACAAAGCATATCTCCCTGTGACAGACAATTATTTATGAACTTAAAGTCCTTGGCCAGGGTTTCCTGAAATTAGAGGGCGGAAACTTATGTGGGGGCATTTGTAAGAACTGAAGACACCCCGCCTATGTCCACAGATTTGCTGTGCTCTAGGGTGGGGGCTTCACTTTCACTTTTCGCTTTCACGATTGGAGAAGGAAATGGCAACCCACTCCAGTGTTCTTGCCTGGAGAATCCCAGGGACGGGGGAGCCTGGTGGACTGCCGTCTCTGGGGTGGTACAGAGTCGGACACAACTGAAGTGACTTAGCAGCAGCAGCAGCAGCAGCAGCAGCAGCAGCAGGGTGGGGGCTGGGAGTTTGCATTTTGGGGAAACCCAAGGACCACACTTTGAGAGTCATCACACAGTATCTGGTAGATGTGCAGTCACAGAGGAGCTTTGTTCCTGGTCCTGCCAGTTCCAGAATGCACCAGGCACAGTGCTCAACCAGGACTACCAAAGACAGGCCCACAGGCAATCCACTGGACGGGGGCAGAAGAGATAAATGTAAGTGCTGTTATTATTTCTTCATGTCTATTTAGCACACCCTGTGTGCTAAACATATATATATATATCTTTTTTTTTTTTTTTTTTTTGCCACACTATATGAACTTCCCCGACCAGGGATCAAACCTGTGCCTCTGCATTAGAAGCATGGAGTCTTAACCACTGGACCACCAGGGAAATTATACATAGTTTAGTACACATACGTTGGGCTTCCCCAGTGGCTCAGATAGTAAGAATCCGCCTGCCAATGCAGGAGACACAGGTTGGATCCCTGGGCTGGGAAGATCCCTGGAGAAAGAAATGGCAATCCAGTCCAGTATTCTTATTTAGAGAATCCCACAGACAGGAGGAGCCTGGCAGTCTACAGTCCATGGGGTTGCAAAGAGTGGGACACAATTTATCTACTAGACACAACAACAAAGCCTCTGACAAGGCAGGCCAAGGCCTGTGATCTGGTTTGGGGACCAGATAAACTAAGACTCAAGCCAGACCTGTGCTAATGGACTCAGCGGTCCCCATCTGCCTGGGTCCAAAATCTTAGAGCCGAGGTTGACCCTGAACCCCAGACTTTCCTTTCTTTTTTAAGTTTTTGTTTATTTATTTATGTATTTACTTATTCTTTGTTGCTTTGCTCGAGCTTTCTCTAGTTGCTACAAGCGGGGGCTACTCTTCCCTGTAGCACACAGACTTCTCATTGTGGTGCTCTCTCTCGTTGCGGAGCACGGGCTCCAGGCGCCCAGGCTCAGCAGTTGTGGTGCAGGGGCTTTGTTGCTCCCTGGCATGTGGGATCTTCCTGGACCAGGAATCAAACTTGTGTCCCCTGCACTGGCAGGCACATTCTTATCCACTGAAACTTTCACAGGCAGCAGCAATGCTCCTGCACTGTCCGGCGGTGGCAGTGCACCCCCAGCAACATCTACAGGAGCCCTCCCCACCTCCCAGGGGATCAGGCGCAACATCAGGCGGTGACAGCACAGAGCATCCTGGGAACAGAGCACAGCCCGCTGGCTCCAGACCCCCACCTCTAGAGCAGCCCCCCGAGAACCTCCTGCACAGACTCTCAATGGGGAGAAGGTGCCCCAAGCGGCTCACAGGGGACACCTCCCAGGGTCAGAGGCCTAAAGGAAGCCATCTCCAGCGGGGCTATGCCGGGAGATTCAGGAAGCGCCTCTGCCACTGCTGGCTCAGGTCCTCAATCGTGTCCCGGAGCATCCGTGTCCAGTCATCGCCCTTCCGCATTGGGGTGCAGCGTGCCTCCTTGTGCTCCAGGGCGAGGATCTCTGCCGGGGTGTCCAGGGTCAGCCTGGCAGCCCGCACAGCCTCCGGGAACTTGGCTGCAGAGGCGGGAGCCAGACAACAGCGGGGAGGGCTGGGGGAAGTGGGGGAGGTGAAAACAGGGGGTGGAAGATGATAGTGGGGCAGGTACCGGAAGAAGGTGAGGCGGGAGAAGAAGGAACAGGGGAAGGTTAGAGGTAGGGTGGAGAGAGACAGGGAAAAAAACAGGTTTGGTCCCTTGAATTCATCTCTGCAATAACTCTGCTAGCCAACTGCTCCTGCTTTTTGGGGTTCAAGCTCCCTCTTCTAGGACCACAGTCTCAGCACACACCTTCACTCAGCACCCACTATGCTCATAAAACCCATTTGTGGGACTTCCCTGGTGGACCAGTGGTCGAGACTCTGTGCTTCTACTGCAGAGAGCCTGAGTTCGATCCCTAGTCGGGGAACTAAGATCTCACATGCCATGTGGGGCACCCCTCCTCCCAAGAAAAGCAAGTTGTTCACATTCCTGTGCCCCCTGCTTGGGGAAAAGGATGGGCCCAGAGAGGTCCAAAGGGGTCCCCCCTCCCTGAAACTCAGGCACCCACCCCACCAGTACCTGGGCTGCTGCCTGTCCACCTGCTGGTAATGGCAGCTCACGGCCACGGCTGAGTGCGGGCACAACAGGTACTGGTTCTCCTGCCAGCAGCGGCC
The DNA here is from genome assembly GCF_055505025.1 of Bos grunniens. NCBI lineage: Eukaryota > Metazoa > Chordata > Mammalia > Artiodactyla > Bovidae > Bos > Bos grunniens. Next base: position 59,879,677 of record NC_141175.1, on the reverse strand, counting down.
CATCGTCTGGGTGATAGCCTCATCTGACACCGATTGAGAGGTTACTGCCTCCGAAAGCTGAGGGGAAGTGGGGAAGAGATGACCAAAAACCCACCACCCAATACAACCATCTGGGTACACATCAGAAACTCAAATGAAATGGCTCAGATTCAGCTCAGAGAAAAAGCTAGTTTCCCATGTTTCCCAGTTTTAAACAGATTCACTCAAGTTAGAGGAAGCACACGTTTGAGTTTCAGGTCAATACATTTAGTTAGAATTTGGCTCTGGATCAGCAAAATAGAACATGTGCTTGCTCAGCAACCAAAGGAAACACAGGCTAAGGGCACTCAAGCATTCCTAGTGCTTTGCTGTTAGTGCGCCCCCTCCCTGTAGGTATGGGAATAGTTTCCCATCGGTTTCCACCCAAATCTCCAGCTTTCCTTTAGGAAAATTGCCCACTACCTCAGAAAAGGAAGACTCCCTTTTCAGTGCTCCCTCGGTGTAGATGGTTTATTTGAGCATTCTCTGGAAATGCACTGCATGTGCCAAAAACCATGAATATAATCAACTTCAATCAATAAAGACCATGTTGCTGCTGTTTAGTTGCTAAGTCATGTCCGACTCTTTGTGACCCCATAGACTGTAGCCCTCCAGGCTCCTCAGTCCATGGGATTTCCCAGGCAAGAATCCTGGAGTGGGTTGCCATTCCCTTCTCCAGGGATTTACCCAACCCAGGGATCGAACCCATGTCTCCTGCATTGGCAGGTGGATTCTTTACCACTGCGCCACCTGGGAAGCCCAATAGAAACCACAGGTTATTATAAATTGTTTAGACATCTTCCTGACCCATTATGGTTCACAGCAGACAATGAGTGTGTTTGTTTTATTTATATTTGAATCTCTAGCACCAAGCACAGTTCCTGGCTCATGGGCAATAAGTAACATGAATGAATGAATGAACAAATGAATGAATGTTGTTTCAGCAGATGGAGTAACTTCTACATGTACAGCCAGGGAGAGAATGAAGAACCAGGGGATATGGTGTCTGTCTTCACATAGCATCTCATTTACATGAGGAGAAGGAATATCAAAACAAACCATTAAATAAGCTGAACTTTAGTTGTATTACGGTCTTCATAGTCGTGTTCCCACCAAATTTATATGTTAAAGCCCTAATCCCAATATGATGGTATTTGTAGGTGAGGCTTTGGGAGGTAATTAGGTCATGAGGGTGGAGCCTTCATGAATGGAATTAGTATCTTTATTAGTGTCTCATATTCCCCCATATGAGGATACAAGAAGGTGGCCTACTACCTCCCAGAAGGGGGCCCTCACCAGAATCCAACCTTGACCTTGATGCTAGCACCTTGACCTCGGTCCTCCAGTCCCTGGAATTGTGAGAAATACATTTGCATTGTTTATAAGTCACCAGTCTGTGGTACTTTGTTATAGCAGTCCAAACTGATTAAAACAGGTTGCATCGAAGAAGCATAGGGAGACTTCCCTGGTGGGAAGCACAGATTCCAGAAGACAAATTCCACACCCGTCTGTGTGAGTGACTGAGCCCACAGAACTGTATCTAGTTCTGGGAACAACTCTTTAAGATGGACACCAACCACTCAAAATTACGCCATGTAATTCACACCATGTAGCTAAAGGAACCAGGAAGGCTTAGCAGGTAAAGGAAGATTCTCTTCAAGTATGGGAATCAGCTCACCAGTACACAAGCTAGAAGGAACAGATTCTGGCTTGACATAAAGAACTTTGTAATGACGACAGCTGATGTGAGGTAGTGAGGTCCTTGTTGTTGGAAGTATACACAGTCTGGATGACCAATTGGTAGGAATGTGGTAGAGAAAATTATAGTCAAATTCAATATATGAAATCCTTTTTTGATATTAAATAAGTTTCCATCACCAGGTTACATTAAAATAAAAGCAATCCTTCCCTAGAGGGCTTCCTAGTAGTTCAGACGGTAAAGCATCCGCCTGCAATGCAGGAGACCTGGGTTCGATCCCTGGGTCAGGAAGATCCCCTGGAGACAGAAATGGCAACCCACTCCAGTATTCTTGCCTGGAGAATCCCATGGACAGAGGAGACCGGAGAGCTACAGTTCATGGGGTCACAAAGAGTTGGACACAACTGAGCAACTGAGCCCTAGACTCCTATCCATCTGGAGACAAAATTTCTCCTTATTCTTTATTTTTTTAATGTAATTTTTTGGCAGTGCTGTGACTTGCAGGATCTGAGTTCCCTGACCAGGGATCAAACTTAGGTCCCCTGCAGTGCAAGCACAGAGCCCCAACCACTGGACTGCCAAGAAACTCCCTCTCCTTCTTTATTTTTTTTAAAAAAGTTAATTGAACAATAGTCTCTGCACATACTGGATAGAGAAAGTGGCTTCCAGTTGTTATTATTGGAAATCAACAACAATAATGAATAAAATAATGATAGTTAATATATTAAGCCCTATATTGCCAGGCAGTATACAAAGCGCTTGATGGACTTAAATCTTCAACAATGCCATGAGGCAGGTATTCTCATGATTCCCATTTTACCGATGAGGAGATTGAGGCACAGAGTTTAAGAATCTAACCCAAGGCCTCATAACTGGCTTGGATTTACATGCATCTAACTCTAAACCAAAAACCTCTAAACCAACCACCTCTCCCCATTCAAAAAATAAATCCTCATAAACTCCAGAAGTGCGAGACTCATAGCAGGTACTCAAAAAAATACCCAAGCATCTCCTTTCCTTGAAAAGATTTTCAAACCCCAGGTCTGGTCTCGTGGCTGTACCCTTTCCTTTCTCCATGGTGTGTGAGTGGTAACTGACCTTGCTGTGCAGCTCCTTGGGTAGACTCACACTTTTTGTACTTTCAAACTGCTCCATGAGGGCTCTTATCACCTGGCTGTCAGAGCCAGACAGCAGCCAGAAGATCCTCTCCATGTTGTAGGGAACCTGAGCAGAGAGGCAGGGTCCCAGGGGTCATGCTGACCTCAGCCCTTGTCCACCTCCATCCAACCAACACCTGGGGCAGACCTGCACACACATCCCACCTGAATGTCCATGGCCAACGCCAAGGTTGGCTTGACCGCTTTGGACAGAGAGAAGTCTCCCCATTGGATGGTCCTGTGGATGATGTCATTGCTGTTCACTGCCACGACCAGGTGAATGGGCAGCCCCATCTTCTGAGCGATGCACCCAGCTTATGAGAGGAGAACAATGGTTTCTTAGCCATGACACCAAAATCACAGACAACAAAAGAAAAAATAGATGACTTGAACATCATCAAAATTAAGAAGGTTTTGTGCTTTTTGAAGCTTTCATGCTTCAAAGGACACTATCAATATATCATTATCAATTTATCGCTATAAAAAGGCTACCCACAGAATAGGAAAAACCATTTGCAAATTGTATATCTGATAAGAGACTTGAACCGAGAATATATAAAGAACTCTTACAACTCAACAATTAAAATACAAATAATCCAATTAAAAAATAGGCTAAGGACTTGTGTAGACATTTCTCCAGAAAAGATAAACAAATAGCCAACGGACATATGAAAAGACACTCAACATCACTGTTGCTGTTGTTTAGTCACTAAGTGGTATCCAACTCTTTTGCAACATTTGTAACCCACCAGGCTCCTCTGTCCATGGGATTTTTCAGGTGAGAATACTGGAGTGGGGTGCCATTTCCTCCTCCAGGGATCTTTCTGACCCAGAGATTGGCAGGTGGATTCTTTCCCACTGAGCCACCAGGGAAGCCCACTCAACATTATTAGTCATCAGGAAAACACAAACCCAAATCACAGTGATACACCACTTCATACCTACTCGGATGGTTAGAATCAAGAAGACAGATGATAACAAGTCTTGGTCAGGATGTGGAGAAATTGGAACCCCCATATACTGTTAGTGGGAATGGCAAATAGTGCAGCCACTTTGGAAACCTGTCCAGCAGTTCCTCAAAAAGTTAAGCACAGAGCTCCAGTACGACCCAGAAATCCACTCCTAGTTTGTATATACTCAAGATAACTGAGAACAGAGCCACACAAACACATACACAAACGTTCACAGCAGCATTATTCATAACTAAAAACCTAAGCAATCCAAATGTCCATTAACTCTTAAATGTGTAAACAAAATGTGATACATCGATACAATAAAATAGTATTCAGCCATAAAAAGGAATAAAGTACTAACACGTGCTACAGTATGGATGAGCCTTGAAAATGTCATGCTAAGTGAAAGGAAGCTAGACATAAAAGGCCACATATTGGATGATTCCATTTACATAAAATGTCCAGAATAGGAAAATCTACGGAGATGAAATAGATGAGTGACTGCCTAAAGCTGGGAGAGAGGAGGGAATGACTACTTCATGGGAACAGGGCTTCCTCTTAGGGTGATGAAAATGCTCTAAAACATTATGGTGATGGTTGCACAAATCTGTGTGCACTAAAAAGTATTAAGCTGAATACTTTAAACGGGTGAATTGTGTGGTACGTGAATCATAGAGCAATAAAGCTGCTACCAAAAAACAAAAAAGGAGGAAAGAGTAGGAGGGGGTTACTGTGCCCTGATGCTGTTCTCCACGCCAAACCCTGCCCCCACCAGGTACCGACACACAGCATTTGCAGAAGAGAAAACAGAGGTTCTGAGAAGTTTAAATGACCCACCCAAAGCCTGCTTTGGGCTTCCCTGGTGGCTCAGATGGTAAAGAATCTGCCTGTAATTTGAGAGACCCAGGTTCAATCCCTGGGTTGGGAAGATCCCCTGGAGAAGGGAATGGCAACCCATTCCAGTATTCTTGCCTGGAGAATCCCACGGACAGAAGAGTCTGGCGGGCTACAGCCTATGGGGTTGCAAAGAGTCGGACACGACTGAGCTACTAATTCTTGCACTTTCAGAGCCTGCTAAGTGGCAGAGTGAGGATGTGAACTTAGAGGTCTGTCTAAGTCTGGAGCACACGCTGAGCCCCAGACGAAGAACTTTCAGGCTGAGTCTTTCAGTGCTTTCAGGCTGAGTCTCCTGGAAAGGGGCCGAAGGAGGATGGGGAGGCAGCTACTGTCCACCTAACAGCAGCTCCTGTTTGCATGAAACAAATAAAATGCCTCACCCCGAGAGATGGAGAGCCCAGAAAGGTAATGTAGTTTAGGAAGGTTCCTATTCCCATGAATAGTTTATTTCTATGAGTAAGTAAAAGGAGTTAGGGATACCCACACCACCCAGTGTCACTCAATTTTGCAAAGCACTTTCACAGTCTTATTTCATGGGACCCTCAGTAAATGCCATGAACCTTGCATGACAGGGGAACAATGGAGGCTTAAGGGGTCCAAGGGCTTAAAGTCAAGCAGCTAGTTCCTGATGGAGCAGGGCTAGATAGGAGATCCCTCTGCAAATGTTGCTTTTGTGCCAGGCACTGTGGCAGATACAGGGCACAGGCAGGTGGTACCATTCCCTGGGGGGTGATGCAGATAGGCAGTGTGGTGGGCTTCCCTCCATGGACGGGGAAGAAGGCTGAGCCGTCCTTGTCTAACAGCCAGCTCATTTTTTCCATCGCTGTGTTAGCTGAAGTCATAAAGACTCCTGAGCACTAAGATGCTTTCATGGTCTCACCTAAGCCAACCTGGGCACCCATCAGAAGCGATGCCATTAACAGAACCATCAGAAAAAAGTCACGTCCATCAAGAGGCAGCCTCATAAGTTCTAGGGCGAAGACTGAAGCCAGCTTGCCTGGGCCACCATCCTGGCCCTGGGACTGACCAGTGCATAAACAATGACAGGCTGTCCAAGGACTTCTATGTGCCACAGCCTCCTCACTGTAAAATGAAATTAACGTGGGCCCCTCATAGGCCCATGTGAGGATTAAATGAATTGATATGAGGGAAGCATTCAGAGCACTGCCTGACACACAGTCAGTGCTTGATCAACGTTCCTATAAATTATTACAGGAAATGATTTTCATGCCATGCAGCTTTATAGCACTCGACCTTCACAAAGTTCACATACACACAGAATCTAATTTGCACCTCACGCTCGTCCTGAGAGATATGATAAGCGGTCCAACCTCCCTTTGATAGCCGAGGAGCTGAACCTAAGGGATAGCCATTCAGCTAGTAAAGGACAGAACTGGAGCCAGAAGCCCAAGTCCAGGACTCTTTCCACATCACACGGTCTGTGAGGAGAACATGCTGTGCCAGGCGAGTCCTTATCCTCAGAGCAGGGAGCTGGCCAGGGCTGGGAGGAAAGTCCACGTTCCCGGCAGAGGGCTCTGCCATCCAGGAACAGCAGCTGAACCTTCACCTCATCTCCCCACACTCTGCTGAGCGACACATCAGATCAGGCGGCCGAGCACACTGGGGTTAACCCATTACTCTCCCTCTGTGGCGAAAGGCCGGGATGTCTTCCCAGGAAGTCAGGGGGACATTTTCTGGAAGGTTCTTTTGTGTAGTTCCCCATCACCTAGGACCCAACCTGGGCTTCCATGGTGGCTCAGTGATAAAGAATCCACCTCCCAATGTAGGAGACCGAGGTTCAATCCCGGAATCGAGAAGATCCCCTGGAGAAGGAAATGGCAACCCACTCCAGTATTCTTGCCTGGGAAATCCCATGGACAGAGGAGCCTCGTGGGCTACAGTCCTTGGGGTTGCAAAGAGCTGAACGTGACTAAGCGACGAAACAACAAAGGACCCAACCTAGGTTATAGCCAAAAGGTGGCTGGGAGGACAAGGACCACAGGCATTTTTCTGGAAAGCCCATTTCCATCCAGGGGTCTTCTCACCTGCAAGGTTACCGGCAGCCCCCGTTGGCACAACCACCTCCACGGGGGACAGGGGGTGCATGTCTAAGGATGGCGCACACCGGAAGTAAGCAAAGAAGTGGTGGGCTATTTGCACGAGGACCCGGGACCAGTTGATTGAATTCAGACTCATTAGGTTGTGCTTCTTGACAAAGGCCACGTCGGCAAACACCGTCTTGATGGGCTCATCCAGTTCATCGCTGTTACCCTCCACTGTCAGGGGAGAGAGGAGACGGAGCTGTCAGGAGCACAGAGAACCCCTAGATGGTCAGCATGTGCCCACAAGGACTTTCAGACTGAGCCCATCGCACTGGGACCTTCACTCAACCCATGGCTCATATCGTTGTGGTCACATTTCCAATGTTTCTACCATTATCTAAAATTAGATATTAAATGTCAACCTTCTGGGACACTGGGGGAAGAATTCTTCTTTGTAGTCCAGGCCCTCTTCCCCAGGCTCTGGGAACAAGGACAGGATAGTTTATCAGGTTATAAGATGGTGAGAGGCTGAGCTTTACTCCATGGTTCTCCATCAGGGGCTGAGGGGAAAGAGTTGCTCTTTCTATGGGATCTGCCCTTGTTCCCTCATTTAGATCAAAGGGTGGAGGTTCTACCCTCGGCTCCTACGTGGCAGGGAAGCTGGTATGGGCAGGATTTCTCCTTAAGCTGGGTGTGTGTGCACTTTAATTTATGGATAAATTAATTGGGTAATTGTTGGGCAAATCAGCACCTAGTCCAAGTTGCACCCCTCAACCCAGCCCAACCAGCAATCAAGCCAACATTAATCTCTTATCTAAAACCTGGGTCTATTTCTCCATTGAATCCAAACTTGGAGGCCAGAGGGGGATAAGATTATTGGGGGTAAATGCCAGAGTAGGCGTGGAGGTTACCATTCATTCCCCCTTTCATCATGTAGTAGCACTGAGACTGCAGTACTAACTCCAGATCCATGTTACAAGGGGGATATTTGCTGGGGTTCAAGGAAAAGATTCACTGCTTTCAAGAGACAGCCACAGGAAGAGAGACTTGGTTACCTTCAGTAACCATCATGAACCACAAAAAGCTTGAGAATTGGGGAAGATGGAACCAAGAATACTTGGCTCCCAGAAGGCAGTGAAACAACCAGTCAGAAGCCCATTCCATTTCTATACTTACAGGTACATGAGCTGGAAATTACCCCTGTTCAAGTCAGTCTGAGTTAGGTTTTCTGTTACTTCCAGGCAAAAACAACCCAAATAATACATAACTAACATTGGCTGATTATCCTGTGCTTAAGAAGAATTGAGTATATAATGTACAATGGGTATTAATGACTTCAGAAAACATCAGTGTCTAAGACACAACAATTCAGGTGACCCATCTCTGCTCCCTGAGCTCCCTAGTCCTAGGGAAAACACACACCCACTGCTAGCTCCCAAACTAACGCATATTCTCCTGGAAACCAAGTCAGAAGATTCCAGAAAGGAAAGGAAGAACTTGAACGGTACTGTTTTGAAATAAAAACTAATTTATGCACATTTATGACATACTGTATTCATCACCATCCACATGTCTGCCACATTTTCCTAATGTGCACTGTTCTCCAACTCATGATCAGGAATGATGCTTCTATACACGCCCTTAGATAAAAGCCTTCCAACATCTGTATACAAGGAGAGAAGGCTGCAGGTCCAGAACAGAGGCACAAAAAGCTATTCTCTGATCTGATTCTAGGCAAAGACAGTCGCAGATCCATAAATAGCAATTCTGGTGCTTAGGGTTTAACAGAAACCCTTAGGAACCTGAATGTTGTGCATTAAAATCTTGCCATGACTGCAGGAAAATGTAGTCAGATGCTCCGCTCAGTCACGTCCACTCTTTTTCGACCCCATGGACTGCAGCCTGCCAGACTCCTCTATCTATGGAATTTTCCAGGCAAGAATGCTGGACTGGGATGCTGTTTCCTACTCCAGTGGATCTTCCCAACCCAGGGATCAAACCCGCATCTCTTGTATCTCCTGCACTGGCAGGTGGATTCTTTACCACTAGCGCCACCTGGGAAGCCCAATATGTGGCCAGATATGGGCAATGAATTACCAAGGTTAATTCTGCCAACACTTGCCTTAGCTAAACAATAAACTTTTCACTGGAATGTACATGGGTTTGCTAAAGGAAAGAGTAGAAGAGGCTTTTTGTTTGCTCTTGAACAAACAGACAAAGGATATTCACGCTAATCCCCTGGGTAACAGTTGTTTTCGCTGTGTTTTTGGTCCTTGACAAAATTGGTGTTATATAAAACTTCATCTATGGGATTATAACAGGAGGCCAGGCCAGCTACAGAAGGAGGGTTCTCTGCTACCACATTTGTTGTCCTGCTAGGTGAGTGACCAAACCAAGTCAGGCTACCTAGACAGCTTGCTCCAGGCCACAGAGCACAAAACTTCACCAAGATCTCTACTGCTCATTTTCCTATCCCTTCCTTGGGGGTCCCTGGGGTGCAGTGGGGTGTGACAGGTAGAAATAAAAAAGTATACAAGTGTGTGTTAGTTGCTCAGTCAGATCCAGCTCTTTGGAATCCCATAGACTGTAGCTGGCCAGGCTCTTCTGTACATGGAATTTTCCAGGGAAGAATACTGGAGTGGTTTGCCATTCCCTTCTTCAGGGGATCTTCCCGACCAAGGGATTGAACTCAGGTCTTCCACATGGCAGGCAGATTCTTAACTGTCTAAACCACTAGGGAAGCCCACAATAAAAAGTATGGCTCCACTCAAACTCACTCTGCCTTCCTACACTCTTGGGCTTCATAATGATTACATGCGCTCAGAATAGATGGCCAGACATTAAGATTTTTTTTGCCTTTCTGCAAGCATAAAATGCTATGATTCATGATGTGGCTCAGGAAGTAGGAGTCATGAGCCATAGGTACCACTGAGTAGCTTCCTATTTTAAATACTTAGACCTGCTAACCAAATGCATTAGTTGATTCAACACTGCAAGGGAAGATGTGAGCTGCCAACATGTAATAGCACATTCTCTCAGAGGGCAATGTGTTTTTGCCCTCTGAACCTCTGTGCCCTGGAAAAAAATCCAAGTCATCTGGCTCAGGCTATGACTGAGCTGCCTTGCAGACATGGCACAAACAGGTTGAATGTGCATGAAGGTGGCATTCTTTGGGGTATGGGTTTAAACCTGCACTTCCTTGGATGTACTATTTATTAGTAATGGTTTATGCACCAGTCACCTCCAATAGTTTCTGAGACTGTGTAGCCACAAGCCTACTTAGGGCTAAGTCAGGGCATATACCAACCTCAAAATATGACTGATAAAGGGAGGGAAGGAGAGAGAAAGGAGAGGAGGCAGGATGCTCAGCTAGACAATTGATTAGCTTGGTTCCAGTCCATCTCGCAACATAGAACCACTCAAGGCAGGGCCACGCTGTCCCTAGAACCTCAGTCCCAACACTCACCTCCGAACACGTGGACGTTCTCTCTTAGCACTGTTGTCATCTGGAGCTCCTGAATCTTTGTACAGTGACCCTTGGGCAGCAGAACAATGATGTCCACGTTTTTTGCCCCCTGAACACTCTCAATGGCAGCACTTCCTGTGTCTCCAGAAGTTCCTGGATGGGAAGAAGGAGGAACCCCCCTCTTTAGACAAAGAGAGATGGAAAGAAATTGGCCCCTAAAGCACAGTTGCCAAGTGAGGGGATACCCTGGAGGATAGGAATCCAGTACTTAACCTGGGGTCCTTGAACCTCCAAGAGACCCATGGATACAAATCAAGGCACCTGTGAAGTTGGCAGCATATCATCTATGTATTTTTTTTATTTAAATTATTATTCTGAGAAGATTCCATAGCCTCCATCAGTCTGTCAAAAGGGTCCATGGCACAAGAGAATGTTAAGAACCCTGCTCTACAAATGAGGAGGTTGGGATTAACATATATATTTAAAACAGGACTTCCCTGATGGCTCACCGGGTAAAGAATCCACCTGCAATGCAAAAAAACACAAGAGATACAGGTTTGATTGTTGGGTCAGGAAGATTCCCTGAAGAAGGGAATGGCAACCCACTCCAGTATTCTTGACTAGGAAATCCCATGGACAGAGGAGCCTTGTGGGCTACAGTCCATGGGGTCACAAAGAGTCAGGCACAACTGAGCACTTCACATATATAAAACAGATAACCAACAAGGACCTAGTGTATATCACAAGGAACCATACTCAATATTTTGTAATACTGAGAAATCCCACAGACAGAGGAGCCTGGTGTGCTAGATAGAGTCCATGGGGTTGCAGAAGAGTCAGACACAACTTAGCGACTAAACAACAATAGATACATATAACCGAATCACTGTGCCGTATACCTGAAACTCACATGGTATTATAATTCAATTTTTTAAAAAAGAAAGCTGCTCTAGAAGAATCAGTAACATACTCCCCAAGAGACATCAGTGGAGGGCATCCCATGGGCGGACACCAGCCAGCTGGGGTACTGTGGGCTCCAGGGCACATGCCCAAGATGCACACCTACAACCACGGTGATGTGCCTCTTCCTCTTCTCCAGGAAGTACTGCAGGAACTGTGCTGTGCAGCACAGGGACAGGTCCTTAAACGCATAGGTGACCCCGTGCCACAGCTCCAGCACGTTCAGCCCATTCCTCAACCTGGACAGATGCACCACCTCTCTGTGGCGGAATCTGCTGAAGGCACGATCAATCAGATCTGCAAGGGGAAGGAAGGGAAATCGTACATTGAAAACGGCATTCTCTCATCCTCCTCCAGGGCTTCCCAGGTGGCACTAGTGGTAAAGAATCTGCCTGCAAATGCAGGAGATGCAAGAGATGTGGGTTCAATCCCTGGGTTGGGAGGATTCCCTGGAAGAGGAGATGGCAACCCACTCCAGTATTCCTGCCTGAAAAATCACATGGACAGAGGAGCCTGATGTGCTACAGTCCATGGGGTCACAAAGTGCCAGACACAACTGAGAGTGTGCACACGCGCACACACACACACTTGTCCTCCAAGTTCATTCTTAGTCTCTTTACACTTTTAAATTTGAATTTTCTATCTTGTTACCAGAGTAAAATACCTGAAATTTTTATCATAAAGGATACTGTGTATGAATATAATTGTATAATCCTAGGGGGAAAAGTTTGGAAAGACATGAACCGAACTCGAACTGTTCATGGATTCCTCACAGTGATTCTCCCAGACAGCAGAATTGATGCTGTAAGACTTTCATTTTTTACTTTATAGATTTCTACACCATTTGGATTTCTTGTGTGCATGTATTCCAGTAGAAATTCAGTTAAACAATCACGCAACAAACAAATCAAGTATCTCATCTCTTCTAATTTTCCTTCCTAAAAATAGAGAGTTGTTTCTTTGTTTTGCATTACTTAATCTCACACCTGTGATGCCAGAAACTTGGGGTCCTACCTAAAGCTAAGCCCATCCAGAGTAGCATTTCTCAAACTTTAATTGGCAAACCAGTCACCTGGGATCTTAAAATGCAGGTTTTGGATCAGTAAGTCGGAGGAAGTAATGAGAATTCTAACACATACCCAGGCAATGCCATCAGTGCTGGTCACTGAACTACATTTAAAATTTTTTTATTTATTTATTTTTATTACATCCAGAGTAGCTGTGGGTGGGCTACTCTCTAGCTGGGGTGAGAGAGCTAGCCTCTCTCTAGTTGCACGAGCGAGCTTCTTACTGCAGCGGCTTCTCTCATTGCAGAGCACGAGCTCTAGGTGAGCCGGTTTCAGTAGTTAAGGCACTCGTGCTTAGTCGTCCTGCAGCACGTGGAATCTTCCTGGACCAGGGATCGAACCGGTGTCCCCTGCACTAGCAGGCAGATTCTTCACCACTGGATCACCAGGGAAGTCCCAAACTACATTTTGAGTTTTCAGTCTCAAACTCTCATTACTAGGTTGCTGCTGCTGCTGGATTATATTATACAGCTGGTCCATGGACCAGCAGCATTAGTATCATCTGGACGTCTGATGCATGCATGCTCAGTTGCTCGGTCATATCTGACTCTTTGCAACCCTATGGGCTGTAACCCACCAGGCTCCTCTGTCCATGGAATTTTCCATGCAAGAATACTGGAGGGGGTTGCCATTTTCTCCTCCAGGGGATCTTCCCCACCCAGGAATCAAGAACCCACATCTCTTGAGTCTCCTGCATTGGCAGGCAGATTCTTTCCCCCTGCACCACCAGGGAAGCCTGGACGCTTGATAGGAATGCAGAATTTTCAGGCCCGCCCCAGATCTACTGAATCAGAATCTGCATTTTAACAAGATTCCCAGGGACAATCTGTAGGCACATAACAGTCTGAAATGAGCTGGTCCAGAACACTCTCAAAATCCCTTCTGGAATTACCATTTGAGGAAATAAAATAGCAATCTGTGGGTCTGGGTGCTTTATATACTGTGCTGTGTTATGTGTTATATATGTGCTGTGTTATGCTGTGCTTAGTTGCTCAGTTGAGTCCACCTCTTTGTGACCCCATGGACTGTAGCCCACTAGGCTCCTCTGTCCATGGGGATTCTCCAGGCAAGAATACTGGAGTGGGTTGCCAATCCCTCCTCCAGGGGATCTTCCCAACCCAGGGATTGAACCCAGGTTTCTCGAATTGCAGGCAGATTCTTTACCATCTAGCCACCAGGGAAGCCCAGAAATGCTGAAGTATATGCAAGAAGGAAATATTCAAACATTCAAGCATCTCATTCAAGGTCAATGGTGAAATCCCTAGTTTTGAAAAGTTTTTTTTAAAAACAAATTCTCTGCCGATTACTTTGGCATTCCCCACACTGGGGTGGGAACTGGAATGGATGAAACTCTGAGGATATTTCCAATTCTGGGATTTCAGAGTCTGGGAAAAACTCCAAAGTTTGGGAAATATGACTGGGGACTTGTTAGTTATTCAGTCATGTCCGACTCTTTGTGACCCCGTGGACTGTAGCCCACCAGGCTCCTCAGGCAAGAATACTGGAGAGGGTAGCCAGTCCCTTCTCCAGGGGATCTTCCCAACCCAGGAATCAAACCTGGGTCTCCTACAGTACAGGCAGATTCTTTATCATTTGAGCCACCTGGGAAGCCAAACTTTGGGAAATATGACTGGGGATCTCCTAGGGGTTGAATGACGGATTTGCAACTCTGGGGGCCGGGCTGGCAGAATAGTGAGGTGGGAGAGTAGAAAGGTAGAGGGGTGCTCACCGTTTAGGTCATCTCTAGGAATGAGCTCAGGTCCAATGAAGAGGCTGCACAGCTCCTTCACCAAGCTGGGGTAGGAGAGCGTGCTCCACTCATGCAGCGTCTCTCTGCCCAGCTGTGGAAGCTCCTCAGGCATGTAGAGGCCCCCGTCTGGAGCATAGCCAGAGAAGAGCGCCTCCTTGAAGTCAATCCGTGGGGCCATACCCCGAGTGCTGACATACCACATGATCCCGGGGGCCTGCAGAGGGACCAGCCCCAGAGGCATTTAATCTCCAAGCTCAGTACCCCATGGGGCAAAGCCCAAGTACACCCAGCTCCCTCAGCTAACCCCTAGGCCATCACTCATCAGGCATGCATGTGTGCTAAGTCACTTCAGTCGGGTCCAACTCTTTTGCAACCCTATGGACTAGAGCCTGCCAGACTCCTCTATTCATGGCATTCTCTAGGCAAGTAGACTGGAGTGGGTTGCCATGCCATCCTCCAAGGGATCTTCCCAACCCAAGGATCGAACTTCGAGTCTCTTATGTCTCCTACACTGGCAGGCGTTCTTTACCCCTGGCGCTACCTAGAAAACTGAGTCAAATTGTTTGACTTTAAACATTGTTTAAGCAGTTAAACGTGTTTAACTTAACCATGGTTTTTCAAGTAGTCATGTAGGGATGTGAGAGTTGAACCATAAAGAAGGCTGAGGGCCAAAGAGTTGATCCTTTCGAACTGAAAGCTGAAGAAGACTCTTGCGAGTCCCTTGGACAGCAATGAGTTCAAACCAGTCCATCCTAAAGGAAATCAACCCTGAATATTCACTGGGAGGACTGATCCTGAAGCTGAAGCTCCAATACTTTGGCAACCTGATGTTAAGAGCCAACTCACTGGAAAAGACCCTCATGCTGGGAAAGATTGAGGGCAGGAGAAGCGGGTAGTAGATGATGAGATGGTTGGATGGCATCACAGACTCAATGGACATGAGTTTGAGCAAACTCTAGGAGATAAAGAAGGACAGAGGAGCCTGGCCTTCTGCAGTCCATGGGGGTTGCAGAGTCTGAACAGCAACAAACCAGAAAGAGAAGCCCAGAAGCAGAAGCAGCTGCCACAGGACGTGAACTTGTGAAGTTAACCAAGAAAATCTAGCACCTGGGTTGGACTGCTGAACGGACTAATGACCTCTGGCGCAGGATTTTGTAATTTGCCCCTGTGACTCCGCTGGGCCCTATTCCAGGGTGGAGACGGGTCAGAAAATATCTGACCAATAATCTGGATGCAGAGCAAAGGAAACAAGAAATGGCCGCAAGGCAGGGAAACATTTTAAGAAGGGCTCCTCCTCCAGGCCAAGAGATTTTCTGAGCAAGGATGGGGGCAGGGCGGAGACTTAAAATCGGGCGGCCGAACCCTAAGCGGCTATCGCTGCGCCCCTGGGATGGTGGCCAAGGCAGGGCCATGGCAGGCGCCGCCAGCCTCTCCAAGTCACTGGCACCTCTGGCTGGCCTGGCCTTGGGCCAAGGCGTTTTTGATCAGGCCTGCGGGATAAAGTTCCACTCCCAGCCTAGAAAAACCCAACAGGCTTAGTGTCGGGGCTCTCCGTGAATTGCAGAAATCCTGCAAAATTTTCGAAGCGTCGGGAACCCTCAACCCTCCCAGGTTTCCTCCAAGTCGCAGCGCCCGAACTAGAGGCTGAAAAAAAGGGGGAGGGGGGGCAGGGAGGCCGACCCTGCCACGCTGAAGACAGGGTTGAGCGAAATCGCGAGTAGTTTCGGAGCTCAGAAGTCTCGCTACCGATGAGCTCTGCGAGGCCGCCGCGATTGCCGGGGGGCGACGCGGGGAGGGGACCCGAGGCCGGCGCGCCGGCTCGCGTGGGGCGGAACCCCAACTCCCACCCCGGAATCAGCCGGCTGGGCCGGATGGTAAGAGGGCTGCAGGGGCTGGGGCGGCGTGGTTACCCGGTCCCAGGCTCCGGAAGCGGCAGAGCTCGGCCGGGGAGGCGGATCGAGCGCAGTGGGAGTGCCAGGCTCCGGTCTTGAGGGCGGGACTGGGCGGGCAGCATGCAGGCTTCGGGTCGGAGGATGAGCAGGGCCTCATGGGTAGGAGGCCGAGGGCGGAATAAGTGGAGGAGGAAATGAAAATGAGACGGAACCTTGTATTCCACATTTGGCCTTTTTTAAAACCACTTTGCTAAACGTTTTATTCAGCCTCTTAATCGTCACTGCAGCCCTGGAAGTACCATACCGCCGCATGTTTCAGATTTGAAAAACTGAGCGCCAGGTGGAAAGAAGAAAGGTCCTTAGCTTCGCTGGGCTTCACGCTTCCCACCTGCAAAAATCTCAAGATTGATGAGCTCTCTGTTTCTCAGGAACTTCTCAGGAGTGCGTCAGGAATTCAGAATCCACGGGGATTCATGACATCGTTTTGTAGGAAAACACTTTTTATTAAGCATAGATCTATTCTAGGGGTTTCCCTATAGCTCAAGGGACTAGATCTGATAAGAGTGCCTGATGAACTATGGACGGAGGTTCGTGACATTGTATAGGAGACAGGGAGCAAGACCATCCCCAAGAAAAAGAAATGCAAAAAAGCGAAATGGCTGTCTGAGGAGCCCTTACAAACAGCTATGAAAAGAAGAGAAGCCAAAAGCAAAGGAGAAAAGGAAAGATATACCCATTTGAATGCAGAGGTCCAAAGAGTAACAAGGAGAGATAAGAAAGCCTTACTCAGTGATCAGTGCAAAGAAATAGAGGAAAACAACAGAATAGGAAAGACTAGAGATCTCTTCAAGAAAATTAGAGATACCAAGGGAACATTTCTTGCAAAGATGGGCTCAATAAAGGTCAGAAATGGTATGGACCTAACAGAAGAAAATATTAAGAAGAGGTGGCAAGAATACACAGAAGAACTGTACAAAAAAGATCTTCACGACCCAGATAATCACGATGGTGTGATCACTCACCTAGAGCCAGACATCCTGGAATGTGAAGTCAAGTGGGCCTTAGGAAGCATCACTACGAACAAAGCTAGTGGAGGTGATGGAATTCCAGTTGAGCTATTTCAAATACTAAAAGATGATGCTGTGAAAGTGCTGCACTTAATATGCCAGCAAATTTGGAAAACTCAGCAGTGGCCACAGGATTGGAAAAGGTTGGTTTTCATTCCAATCCCAAAGAAAGGCAATGCCAAAGAATGCTGAAACTACCACACAATTGCACTCATCTTGCACACTAGTAAAGTAATGCTCAAAATTCTCCAAGCCAGGCTTCAGCAGTACATGAACCATGAACTTCCAGATGTTCAAGCTAGTTTTAGGAAAGGCAGAGGAACCAGAGATCAAATTGCCAACATCCGCTGGATCATTGAAAAAGCAAGAGAGTTCCAGAAAAACATCTATTCTGCTTTATTGACTATGCCAAAGCCTTTGACTGTGTGGATCACAATAAACTGTGGGAAATTCTTAAAGAGGTGGAAATACCAGACCACCTGACCTGCCTTTTGAGAAACCTATATGCAGGTCAGGAAGCAACAGTTAGAACTGGACATGGAACAACAGACTGGTTCCAAATAGGAAAAGGAGTACGTCAAGGCTGTATATTGTCACCCTGCTTATTTAACTTATATGCAGAGTAGACCATGAGAAACTCTGGGCTGGATGAAGTACAAGCTGGAATCAAGATTTCAGGGAGAAATATCAATAACCTCAGATATCCAGATGATACCACCCTTATGGTAGAAAGTGAAGAAGAACTAAAGAGCCTCTTGATGAAAGTGAAAGAGGAGAGTGAAAATGTTGGCTTAAAGCTCAACATTCAGAAAACTAAGATTATGGGATCTTGTCCCATCACTTCATGGGAAATAGATGGGGAAACAGTGGAAACAGTGGCAGACTTTATCTTTTTGGGGGGGCTCCCAAATCACTGCAGATGGTGACTGCAGCCATGAAATTAAGCGACACTTACTCCTTGGAAGAAAAGTTATGACCAACCTAGACAGCATATTAAAAAGCAGAGATATTACTTTGCCTACAAAGGTCCGTCTAGTCAAGGCTATGGTTTTTCCAGTGGTCATGTATGGATGTGAGAGTTGGAGTGTGAAGAAAGCTAAGTGCCGAAGAATTGATGCTTTTGAACTGTGGTGTTGGAGAAGACTCTTGAGAGTCCCTTGGACCGCAAGGAGATCCAACCAGTCCATCCTAAAAGAAATCAGTCCTGAATACTCATTGGAAGAACTGATGTTGAAGCTGAAACTCCAATAGTTTGGCCACCTGATGCAAAGAACTGATTCATTTGAAAAGACCCTGATGCTGGGAAAGATTGAGGGCAGGAGGAGAAGGGGACGACAGAGGATGAGATGGTTGGATGGCATCACCAACTCGATGGACATGAGTTTGAATAAACTCTGGGAGTTAGTGATGGACAGGGAGGTGTGGCGTGCTGTCATGGCACAATGGAAATAAGCAAAAAGGCAGTGACATATGTTAAAAGTGGTAAATCATCTCACTTTTTCCTTATATTTTTGTTTTTAGTGCATGCAGAGGAGTGTGTCCTAGGACTCATCAACTTAGTGAGCTCATTGGTCAGGGTGTGGGTCTCATGCCACCATTGTTTTATTGTTTTTGGGTGCGTCTTATGCTTCTATTACATGGTTTTGTTGCTACGCAACCCTGCTTGGTTTTGTGGTTAAACAAATCTACTTTCTTTCTTTTTTTTTAATTGGAGTATAATTGCTTTAGAATGTTGTGTTAGTTTCTGCTTTACAATGTGAACAAGCTCTAAATATACATATGTCTCTTCCCTCTTGTGCCTCCCTCCCAAATCTGCTTGCTTGAGTGATCATTAACTTACAGGGGTTCCCATACTTTTTTCTTCACTTAAATGTTTTAGTGAGATGAACTATTTAACCACCTGCTTTGTACCTTTTGGAGAAGGAAATAGCAACCCACTCCAGTACTGTTCTATGGACAGAGGAGCTGTGGCTACAGTTCACGAGCTCACAAAGAGTTGGACACCACTGAGTGTCCGTCCCTGTAGTGTCTGTCCCTGTTCTACCCTGTTTTACTCTTTTCCATAAACTTATCACCCCCAGACAATCTAGAGGGTCACTGGTTTCTCCTCACTGTACTGGAAGATCCCCGGAAAGCATAGGATAGTTTTGTTCCATTCTCTGATTTATCCCCAGTGCTCAGAACAGTGTCTGTCATATAGAAAATGCTTGATAAAGTATTTGCTTAAAGAGGAAGGAAGACATTACTGCAGTGATGGAGATGTTTGACACTGTCTCTACCCTGATACCTTCCCTTCCTCCTGGTGCCTCTTAGTCCCAAACTTCTTACCAGCACATGACTAGGAATAAAAACAATCAGTTAATTCCTTTTAATGAGTAATGCTATTCTGAGTGAGGGTGTCCCCGGTGACTCAGCAGTAAGGAATCTGCCTGACAATGTAGGAGATGCAGGTTCAATCCCTGGGTCAGGAAGATTCCCTCGAAAAGGAAATGGCAACTCATTCCAGTATTCTTGCCTGGGAAATCCCATGGACAGAGCAACCTGGTGGGCTACAAAGTTGCAGAGTCAGAAATGGCTTAGCAACTAAACAATAACTCTGAGTGTGGTTATGTGTGGCTTTCAACAAATTTGGAGGGAGGCAAAATAGAGTAAGGTCAATATATAATTTATTACTTCAGGTGAGTTAAGAAATAATAGGTGACCATCAAGTCAATACAGGTATTGTACACACCATGTGGATGACACAGGTCAAGATCACAGAGAACAAGCCTGAGACAATATGGGACACAAGTCAGGCAGGACTGTCATAGATCAAGCTAGGCTGGGAGCAGATGTCAACTGTCTCAGACAGGGCTCAGCAAACTATGACCCACGGGCCAAGTCTGGCCCACTGCCTGGTTTCATGGATACAGTTTTACAGGAACCCAGCTGTGCCCATTCATCTGAGTACCTTCTATGGCTGCTTTTGCACAGAGTGGAGAAGCTGCACCATAGACTCTGTGGCCCATGTCCACTGGGAAAAAAATGTACAAAAGTTGAGAATTACGTTTTGTTTGGCAGACTTACTGAGAACTTAAGCCTGGGAGGCAGCCTCTCAGATAGCTCTGAAGCACTGCTCCAAAGAGGTAAGGGAAGAGCTAGAATATATAGGAATTTTCACAACAGAAACCAAGTAGTCAGAACATTAAGAGATAACTGTCTAAAAAAAATTTTTTTTAATGAAAAAGATAACTGTCAAAAGGGAAATCAGACATGTCAAGTTAATGAATTTAGCACTTATGTATGGGAAGATGTAAGAGTCTGGGTTCATTGAAATCATTCCTTTGATATGCACCTTAGCTGTCTAAGGCCAGTGTCCCACTTTTCTCTAATGTGAATCCCCTTGGGGTGTATAGTCTGATGGAGGCTGCAGTGGCTGAAGGTTTGATGGCTCCAATATCCTTTGTTTCCCAATAAGGCAGGTGACATTTTTGGTCCACACCCGCACAGCCTCATATGTTTATTCTCTGGCGCTTTACAGAGGATGTTTGCCCACCCTGTTTTAGCAGCTTCTTCCTAAGTAGAATTGACAGGGAGAGAGTGAACGTGGGAAGTATTTGTCTGAAAACTTTGAGGGAGATTCAGGACTTGTTGACCATCTATCTCACAATGGGATGCCACAAGCAGCATCAAGAAAATATCTTCCAAGGAAAGGAAGGCAGGCACCGAGGCCAGGAAACTATGTGAGCCACAGAGGGGCACAGGGGCAAGGGGAACAGCTTAAAACACAGTTTTCTTTTTATTTGATTGATTGGTTGGTTGATCTTTTGGCTGCACCACGCAGCATGTGGGATCTCAGGGGATCTTAGTGCCCAAACCAGGTTTCGAGCCCACTCCCCCCGAGTTGGCAGCAAGGAGTCTTAACCACTGGACCACCTGGGAAGTCCCTAGGCTACATTTTTTAAATCTGCGATGCTCATCGGAGCTTCCTGAATGGAAGGAGCACTATCCCAAGTAGTAGGAGAAGAGGGGAGAACAGTGTGTTTGCCTTGACGTCAGGGGTCGCAAAGAGTTGGACACGTCTGAGCGCACACGAAGAAATGGGGCAAGTTACCCACCGTTGGGGGAAGAAGGTCCCTGAGGCCAGACCTTGGAGACATCACAGTGTCTTCAGGAATTAGCTATGATGCTATAAGTCACTCTGACATCTGTCAGTCATTGCATACGGCTGCCCCAGGGGGAGGTGTGACGTTGAATGAAGCCGATGCAATCAGTGTCTACAATTGTCCCATCAGCTGATAGAATCTCCAAACAAGGCTATGGGTTGAAGGTCTTCTCCCAGGGGTTCCCAGCAGCTGAGGAAAACGCTCTTCCTTCCTGAAGCAGAGTGTGAGCAGAGCATTGTAGCATCCTCCTCATTTAGAAAATGGTTTCAGAGGAATAGAACTCTCATTCTCTGGAGCTGACATTGTTAAAGTGATAAACATTTACTCTGCCATTCACACATTTTATTGCATAAATTATGTATAATATATATGATGTATATTTAATGTATAATACATCAGATCAGATCAGTCGCTCAGTCGTGTCCGACTCTTTGCGACCCTATGAATCGCAGCACGCCAGGCCTCCCTGTCCATCACCAACTCCCGGAGTTCACTCAAACTCACGTCCATTGAGTCAGTGATGCCATCCAGCCATCTCATCCTCTGTTGTCCCCTTCTCCTCTTGCTCCCAATCCCTCCCAACATCAGAGTCTTTTCCAATGAGTCAACTCTTTGCATGAGGTGGCCAAAGTACTGGAGTTTCAGCTTTAGCATCATTCCTTCCAAAGAAATCCCAGGGCTGATCTCCTTCAGAATGGACTGGTTGGATCTCCTTGCGGTCCAAGGGACTCTCAAGAGTCTTCTCCAACACCACAGTTCAAAAGCATCAACTCTTTGGTGCTCAGCCTTCTTCACAGTCCAACTCTCACATCCATACATGACCACAGGAAAAACCATAGCCTTGACTAGACGGACCTTTGTTGGCAAAGTAATGTCTCTGCTTTTGAATATGCTATCTAGGTTGGTCATAACTTTCCTTCCAAGGAGTAAGCGTCTTTTAAGTTCATGGCTGCAGTCACCATCTGTAGTGATTTTGGAGCCCAGAAAAATAAAGTCTGCCACTGTTTCCAC
Organism: Bos grunniens; assembly: GCF_055505025.1. Lineage (NCBI taxonomy): Eukaryota > Metazoa > Chordata > Mammalia > Artiodactyla > Bovidae > Bos > Bos grunniens. The sequence continues at coordinate 59,857,553 of NC_141175.1, read as the reverse complement.
TGTTTCCCCATCTATTTCCCATGAAGTGATGGGACTGGATGCCATGATCTTTGTTTTCTGAATTTTGAGCTTTAAGCCTACTTTTTCACTCTCCACTTTCATTTTCATCAAGAGGCTTTTTAGTTCCTCTTCACTTTCTGCCATAAAGGTGGTGTTATGTACATATCTGAGGTTATTGATATTTCTCCCGGCAATCTTGATTCCAGCCTGTGTTTCTTCCAGTCCAGTGTTTCTCATGATGTACTCTGCATATAAGTTAAATAAATAGTACATATATGATGCATAATTAAATATGTTATATATATATATATATATATATATATATATATATATTGTCCATGGATTCTCCAGGGAGGAATACTGGAGTAGGTAATCATTCCCTTCTCCAGGGGATTTCCCAACCCAGGGATCAAACCTAGGTCTTCTGCACCGCAGGCAGATTCTTTACCATCTGAGCCACCAGGAAAGCCCAATAATTAAATTATATATATATATATATAATATATAATCGTGTCCAACTCTGTGTGACCCCATAGATGGCAGCCCACCAGGCTCCCCCGTCCCTGGGATTCTCCAGGCAAGAACACTGGAGTGGGTTCCCATTTCCTTCTCCAATATATATATTGCACCTAAAAAAGTACCAGGCACTGGGCCAGGCTCTGCACTTCATGACCCCATAGTCTGCAGAGCAGAGGAACACAGACAACTGACAAGTGCTCCAAGGGAAGCAAGCACAGGCCTGGCTCACCACATAGATTTGGGGCTCAGGAGATGTAGCCAGAGTTTCATGGAAGAGGTGGCCCCTGATCCAGCCTGGGCAACTCGAGTTTGCAACTTTAGGTGGAGTGGAAGAGGGTGTCTTTTATACAGTCACACCATGCAGAAATTTTAAGTGATAGGAGCCGTTGACTCCCTTCTCTCCTGCATGGTACCACCACCCTGAATTCCAGCTCTTGGTTCTTGATTCCAGCATAAACCAGAGTGTTTACATTCATTGCCACTAGAGGGCAGTATTCAGTTAAGCGTGCTTGCTACAGTGGCTTTATTACTGTCAACCCTAGTATCAGTTGAACTAGTTTCAATTTTGGTTTGTGGGGGAAGGGGGACAAGATGAGAAATCTTGTGGCAATAGGGTTTTCCATTTCTTTTACTTTACTTCATAAATTTGTATATGACATTTATATCCATCACCCAAACTTACTGAAAAATTAGGCAAATACTAGAGTATGACTCTTCATGGTGATTGGAAATTACTGCCTAATGTTTTCCTAGAAAATTGGTATAACTTCCCTGGTGGTCTAGTGGTTAAGAATCTGCCTTCTCATGCCAGAGGTGTAGGCTTGATCACTGATCAGGGAACTCAGATCCCACATGCTGCCTGCTGTGGCCAAGAAAAGAAAATTGGCAAAAACTAGAGTTTTGCTATGAGAATTTTCTTTTTTTAATATTTATTTATTTATTTGTCTTCAGGGGTCTTAGTTGCAGCACATGAGATCTTCGGTCTTCATTGCAGCATGCAGGATCTTTAGTGGCAGCATGTGATATCTTTTTGAGTTTCCTCATGCAGGGTTTTAGTTGCCATATGTGAACACTTTAGTTGCAACATATGGAATCAAGTTCCTGATCAGGGATCGAACCCAGACCTTCTGCACTGGGAGGTTAAAATCTTAGCCACTGGACCACCATTGAGAATTATCTTTTATTACTACCCCACCTCCTGGCCAGGGACCTGGTATACACACTGGTAATGTTATACTTACTTTTTTTCATGATCTCCAGTTGGCACCATCTTCTCTCACTTGTGCGAGTTCTGCCCACGCTCCACAAGGTGAGGAGAGGTTGGACTTTCTGTGGCAGGTGCTATGGGGCATGGCCGGGGCATCCTCTGACAGCAAGATGGCAGAGGTGTGCCCACCTGGGCACCTGAAAACCACCAAATAAGCCTTGTGATCCTAATCTTCCATGATAATGAATCATTGATAGCATCTAAAGCCAGAAAAGAAATGAGAGGAGGAAAAAAAGAAGAAAAAGGAACAATTATAAAACGTGTTATTTAGAAATGTATAGAAAAGTATCAGAAAAAAAAAATAGCTAAAAGTTGAAAGTGGTTGTAATGATCTCATTACTTTTACCTTTTATTGGGTGTGTTTTTTTTAAAAAAACTTATTTATTTTATTTTTTGGCTGTGGTAGGTCTTCGTTGCTATTCATGGGCTTTCTCTAGTTAGTGTGAGTGGGGGCTACTCTTCGTTTCAGTGTGAAGGCCTCTCTTTGCGATGGCTTCTCTTGTGGAGCACAGGCTCTAGGCACTCACTCTAGGCTTCAGTAGTTCCGGCCTACGGGTTAGTAGTTGCAGCCCTCAGACTCTAGAGCGCTGGCTCAGTAGTTGTGGCCCACAGGCTTAACTGCTCCACAGCAAGTGGGATCTTCCCCGATCTGTGTTCCCTTTATCACAAGGCAGATTCTTAACCACTGGACCATCAAGGTAGCCCTAGGTGTGTTTTGATGTGCATTTTAAAATTATAAGAAAGGTCCTAGATTCTCAACTGTTTTGTGCCCCAAAACACAAGGGGAGATTCATAAACACCCAGACTCCACCTTCAGAGATCCAACTGGTGGGTCTGCAGTGGGTTCAGACATCTGGATGTTGAACATGGTACAAGACCTCGGTGGACCACTTTGGGGGCTTCTATTCTAGGTTCCAGAGAAGGCAATGGCATCCCACTTCAGTACTCTTGCCTGGAAAATCCCATGGATGGAGGAGCCTGGTAGGCTGCAGTCCATGGGGTAGCTAAGAGTCGGACACGACTGAGCGACTTCACTTTTCACTTTCATGCATTGGAGAAGGAAATGGCAACCTACTCCAGTGTTCTTGCCTGGAGAATCCCAGGGACGGGGGAGCCTGGTGGGCTACCGTCTATGGGGTTGCACAGAGTCAGACACGACTGAAGTGACTTAGCAGCAGCAGCAGCATTCTAGGTTCCAAGTGGGATGGAGCTGCCCCCCCAAGTTCTATTCCAGCTCCACTCCTTCCTGGCTGTGGGACTGTGAGCCACTCACTTCACTTCTCTGTTTCCTAAAATTAACAAGGGATCACTTCTTGCATGTTTTGAGAGGCGAAAGTTGAGAGTCAAAAGAGCATCTTTTTAGAAAAATGCAATATGATACTTTGTACACAATTTCAGAATATTCCTAGACCCTTCTGGGTCCCATAGATTCTTGGTTACAATCTCTTGGAATGAATGTTTTCAAAGAATGTGTCCTTTGCAGTTCTGATGTTCAAGGTTGATCTGGAATTTGGATACTATGGGCAGGCTGGGGGAGAGGGCTGGATTCAACCTGGAGATCAGCATAAGAATCTCTGTCCATGAGGCTCTCCTGATATATGCTAAATGGGCACTTCATTCTGCTTTTTATGGGATTGAAGAGCTGGTCACTAACTCACAGATACAAACAGGATAGAAATCTCCCCAGCCAAGACCTTAGTAGCTAAGCTTCCTGTGAGTCCCGAGGGACCAAGGATGCTTCCTGCTTTTCCTACTAAGCTATGAACTGTTCCTCAAAGACTACCACCTACATCTTTCTATGCCCAGCACCTGCAAAGGAATACTTGGCATACTTTTGTGTTAAGATTCACTGAATTCAAATGAAACAGACTGAAGCAAGTGAAGTCTATTGGCTAAAACCTACATCAACCATCATAGATAAAAACATGAAAACTTTAAATTAGAAATAAGGCAAGGTGACCTACTATTACCATTATTGTTATCACAGCTCTGGAAGTCCTGGCCAAGATTATAAGGCAAGAAAACGAAATAATAGGCATAAGAATTGGACGGGAAGAGATTAGATTGTCATTATTTGAAGATTATATGATTATCAGTAATTAAAAAGAGAGGGGACTTCCCTGATGGTCCAGTGGTTAAGAATCTGCCTTGCAATGCAGGGGGCAGGGGTCTGATCCCTGGTTGGGGAATCAAGATCCCACATGCTGCAGGGGACCTAAGCCTGTGTGCCACAACTACTGAGCCTGTACACCACATAAAAAGATCCTGCACGTCGCAACCAAGACAAGATGCAGCCAAGTAAATAAACATTTTTAAAATTTTGTTTAAATAGAGAGAAAATAAGAAAACAAACTCAAGACCAAAAAATCTTTTTTAAAGAGAGAGAGAGGACTTTTGTTTCTGGCCACAATGAACCTTTCTGCCTAAAACAACCAAAAACAAAAAATATATGAAACAACAGTTTTCAGAAGTCTGGACAGCATACAGTGAAGGAAATTAATCTTGCAGAGACTGAAAGTAAATGATATAAGTCTTATGATTGTCCCAACTTACTGGCTTGAGTTCCTAGACTATGGCACAAGCAGAGGAAACCCAGGCAGACCTTGGTGAACCTCTTGAGCTGAGGAGACAAAACTGAATATCCAGGAAGACTAAGTCAGTGAAAGCTTGCAAAACAGAGGACTAGAGAGGAGACAGCATCACAGGCAGAGAATCCCAGAGATCTTCAAGTGTTACCAGAGAACTGATCAGCAAGGGAACTACTCCAAAGCCAAGGAAAGAACCAAGCCAGAGGATTAGAGGTAATAGTGCCTGCTCCCACCACATGAATTATGGGAATTGAATCCTTACTTTTGAAAGAGCTAATCTCACTACTGGGGAATAATTATTCCTAGTCAGAGCACTGTTCCAGCCTGCCTATCAAATCTTAAAGATCCAACAGAATCAAACTTTTTGAAACCACATCCCAGAATGAAAGTCAAGAGTATTAATGGGACTACAAGAAAGTTATAAGACACTAATGAAAGAAATCAAAGATGACATAAACAGATGGAGAGAGATTCCATGTTCCTGAGTAGGAAGAATCAATATTGTGAAAATGACTATACTACCAAATGCAATCTACAGATTCAATGTGATTCTTATCAAATTACCAATGGCATTTTTCACAGGACTAGAACAAAAAATTTCACAATTCATATGGAAACACAAAAGACCCTGAATAGCCAAAGCAGTCTTGAGAAAGAAGAATGGAGCTGGAGGAATCAACCTTCCTGACTTCAGATTATACTACAAAGATACAGTCATCAAGATAGTATGGTACTGGCACAAAAACAGAAATATAGATCAATGGAACAAGGTGGAAAGCCCAGAAATAAACCCATGCACCTATGGGTACCTTATTTTTGACAAAGGAGGCAAGAACATACAATGGGGCAAAGACAGCCTCTTCAATAAATGGTGCTGGGAAAACTGCACAGCTACATGTAAAAGAATGAAATTAGAACACTTCCTAACACCATACACAAAGATAAACTCAAAATGGATTAAAGACCTAAATGTAAAACCAGAAACTACAAAACTCTTAGAGGAAAACATAGGCAGAACACCCGATGACATAAGTCACAGCAAGATCCTCTGACCCACCTCCTAGAGTAATGGAAATAAAAACAAACGTAAACAAGTGAGACCTGATTAAATTTAAAAGCTTTTTCACAGCAAAGGAAACTATAAGCAAGGTAAAAAGACAACCCTCAGAATGGGAGAAAATGATAGCAAATGACACAACTGACAAAGGATTAATTTCCAAAATATACAAGCAGCTCATACAACTCAATGCCAGAAAAACAAACAACCCAATCAAAAAGTGGGGAAAAGACCTAAACAGGCATTTCTCCAAAGAAGAAATACAGATGGCCAACAAACACATGAAAAGAGGCTCAATGCTGCCTATTATTAGAGAAATGCAAATCAAAACTACAATGAGATATCACTTCACATCATGAAAAAGTCTACAAACAATAAATGCTGGAGAGGGTGTAGAGAGAAGGGAATGGTCTTGCACTGTTGGTGGGAATGTAAATGATACAGCCACTATGGAAGATGGTATGGAGATTCCTTAAAAAACTAGGAATAAAACCACCATATGACCCAGCAATCCCACTCCTAGGCATATACCCTGAGGAAACCAAAATTGAAAAAGACACATGTATCCCATTGTTCACTGCAGCACTATTTACAGTAGCTAATACATGGAAGCAACCTAGATGTCCATCAACAGATGAATGGATAAAGAAGTTGTTGTAGTATATACACACAATGGAATATTGCTCAGCCATGAAAAGGAGTGCTTTTGAGTCAGTTCTGATGAGGTGGATGAACCTATAACCTATTATACAGAGTGAAGTGAGTCAGAAAGAGAAAGATAAATATTATATTCTAATGCATATATACGGAATCTTGAAAAAAGGTACTGAAGAATTTATTTACAGGGCAACACTGGAGAAACAGACAGAGAATAGACTTATGGACATGGGGAGAGGGGAGGAGAGGGTGAGATGTATGGAAAGAGTAACATGGAAATTTACATTACGATATGTAAAATAGATAGCCAATGGGAATTTGCTGTATGTCTCAGGAAACTCAAACAGGGGCTCTGTGTCAATCTAGAGGTGTGGGATGGGGTGGGAGATGGGGGGAGGTTCAAAAAGGAGGGGATTTTAAAAAAAGGGAGGGGATATATGTATACCTATGGCTGATTCATGTTGAGGTTTGACAGAAAACAACAAAATTCTGTACAGCAATTATCCTTTAATTTAAAAAAAATAGAAAATATGATACATCTATAATATTAGCCTTGCTGGGAAAATCCCATGGACAGAGGAGCCTCATGGGCTACAGTCCATGAGGTCACAAAGAGTTGGGCATGACTAAGGGACTGAGCACAGAGCATAATATTAGCAATATCTCTAAAACATCAAGAAATTAACTTTATAAAACACATGACACTTCTGTGGGAAAATGTATATATATGCCATGTAGCTTGAAGGATCCTTGGCAGTCAAAGTGCAGAGTCCTAACAGCTGGACCACCAGCAAAGTCCTGATGTGGGGAAACTTTTGAATCCTATTAAAGAAGGCTGAGTGCTGAAGAATTTATATTTTCAAAGTGTGGTGCTGGAGAAGACTCTTGAGAGTTCCTTGGACTGCAAGGAGATCAAACCTGTCAATCCTAAAGGAAATTAACTCTGAATATTCATTAGAAAGAATGATGCTGAAGCTGAAGCTCCAATACTTTGGCAACCTGATGTGAAGAGCCAACTCACTGGAAAAGACCCTGATGCTGGGAAAAATTGAGGGTGAGAGAAAGGGGTGACACAGCATGAGATGGTTGGGTAGCATCACTGACTCAATGGACATCAGTTTGAGCAAACTCCAGGAAATAGTGAAGGACAGGGAAGCCTGGCACGTTGCAGTTCATAGGGTTGCAGAGAGTTAAACATGACTTAGGGACTGAACAGCAACAAAGAACATAAGAGGATGTGCAGATATGTTTGATGAGATAACGGTGTTATAAAGATAACGCTTCTCTTTAGATTGATATAGATATAGACACAGATACAAAAAGTACTTGATTTATCAGACATGCACAGCACTGCAAGTAGGCGAAAACACAATACCATCTGAACAAGGTTGAGGTTTTGTTAGAAAAGAAGTGGGTGAGGATGTACGTTAGGAAACCCCCACAGTGTCTGCTGCATCAGTAAGCGTGGTGTAGGGAAACAGCCCTGATCACAAGTCGAGCGAAGTTTGAGTATCAGCTTCAACACCAGAACTCTGGAAGTTTGGGCAAATCTCTTACCACCTCTGACCCCTTATCATCCTTACAAAAGCCAAGTCTGGACCATGTGCTCTGTATAGCACATTAAGTTCCATGTTTCATCGCCCCATCTCCCTGCTCCTGCACCTTCAACTTCTGCATAGCAGCTCACAGCTGCTATGGAGAGCAAAGGGGCACCTTTGCTCCCTTATAGGGAGCAAAGAGGCACCTCTAGCCCCCCATGCTCCTCAGCCTTTCTTCTTGGGGAAGATACCCACATGGTTGGTCTCTATTAAAGCCCTAAGCAGTGCCAGGAGACAATTTGCCATGCTGGGAAGATCAGTAAATTCCTCAAGGACAGGGGCTGCAACTTGTTAACATCTTGGGTATTAACAAGGGATGAGCAACATCCCAGCATGAGGTAAATGCCTCATAAACACTAGTTGTGTGAAGCAATAAATACATTGCTTCTTAGTTCAGTTCAGTCGTTCAGTTGTGTCCGACTCTTTGCGACCCATGAACCACAGCACACCAGGCCATCCTGTCCATCACCAGCTCCCAGAGTCCACCCAAACCCACGTCCGTTGAGTCAGTGATGCCATCCAACCATCTCACCCTCTGTCGTCCCCTTCTCCTCCTGCCCTCAATCTTTCCCAACATCAGGGTCTTTTCAAATGAGTCAGCTCTTTGCATCAGGTGGCCAAACTATTGGAGTTTCAGCTTCAACATTAGTCCTACCAAGGGCTGATCTCCTTCAGAATGGACTGGTTGGATCTTCTTGCAGTCCAAGGGACTCTCAAGAGTCTTCTCCAACACCACATTTCCAATGCATCCATTCTTCGGCGCTTAGCTTTCTTTATAGTCCAACTCTCACATCCATACATGACCACTGGAAAAACCATAGCCTTGACTAGACAGACCTTTGTTTACAAAGTAATGTCTCTTCTTTTTAATATGCTGTCTAGGTTGGTCATAACTTTTCTTCCAAGGAGTAAGCGTCTTTTAATTTCATGGCTGCAATCACCAACTGCAGTGATTTTGGAGCCCCCCAAAATAAAATCCCTCACTGTTTCCACTGTTTCCCCATCTATTTGCCATGAAGTGATGGGACCAGATGCCATGATCTTAGTTTTCTGAATGTTGAGCTTTAAGCCAACTTTTTCACTCTCCTCTTTCACTTTCATCAAGAGGCTCTTTAGTTCTTCTTCACTTTCTGCCATAAGGGTGGTGTCATCTGCATATCTGAGGTTATTGATATTTCTCCTGGCAATCTTGATTCCAGTTTGTGCTTCCTCCAGCCCAGTGGAAGGCTTCTTATTCTGCAAGTGACAAAATTGTTGTTGGGGAAGCTGGGATTGTGTAACCAGGACTCTGTGGTCTGACTGAAACAGAGCAGGAGCCTATGGTCCTTGCCCCCTACCCCCCACCATGTCCTCTGCCTACCTTTTGTCTGTGGAAAACTTTAGCCAAAGAATCAGTTTAATGAGAGAAGTGAGAAATTCGGAAACAAAGGAAAACTGTCAAAGGAGACTAAATAATAATAATGTAGTCATTAAGCATAGTCAGTGCTCTTGCCTGGAGGATCCCACGGACGGAGGAGCCTGGTAGGCTGCAGTCCGTGGGGTCGCTGGGAGTCGGACACGACTGAGCGACTTCCCTTTCGCTTTTCACTTCATGCATTGAGGAAGGAGATGGTGGCCCACTCCGGTGTTCTTGCCTGGAGAATCCCGGGGACGGTGGAGCCTGGTGGGCTGCCGTCTATGGGGTCACACAGAGTCGGACACGACTGAAGTGACTTAGCAGCAGCAGCAGCAAGCATAGTCAAGGACCTTCAGCTCTTTCTCAGGGGCTGTAGATAATATTCTGAGCCACATCCTGTGAGCTGTCTTATAGATATTAAAACATCAGGTGGAGAAATTAACTACATGATGACCAGATTGTATCCAGAACATGAGCTGCCACAATTCCAAGAACTGACCGCAAAGAAATGGGAACAAGTGGATCCTGGAACTGAAGATTACCTGTACCTAAAACAACTAAGATGAGGCTAGTCAGACCACTGATGACCAATTTAAAGATGACTGTTAGAGATGACTGTGCTGTTTTTTGTGTGTATCCCTTCCCCCCTCCCCACACACACTCTATCTATAAAAGTTCTCATTGCCTGCTTGTCAGGGGTGGGGGAAGTAAGCCTTTGGACAGGTATCCATCACCTTCCCCTACCCCAAGTTGCCAGCATCTGAAATAAAGCAAACTTTCCTTTCCACCAACCTGGCCTGTTTATTGGCTTTGGAGTGGCAAGCAGCCAGATCCACAGCCTCTTTTGGTAACAAGACTACAAATTCTGCACTCTTTCCGATTGATGGCAATGACTATTTTGTAACCAATTGGGACCCTTTGCAACTTTCCCAGGACAGATCCCCACCCCCCATATACTCTACTTTAGCTCCTCTCTGAAGTATCCAGATAATAGTGTCTGATGCACATTTCTTGGATAGTTTTGCAGATGCTAAAAGCCCCAACAAATAAAAGAAATTAACCACTTGATGAGCCTGAGCCCTTTACTACCACCACGCCCTCCACACCTACTAGCCCCTAAGGATTGATAATGTTAAACCCTGTGACACTACCCTATTACACGCCCCCCATCAACCAATCAGAACTGTGCACCAACTGACCACACACACTGTGACTGTCCTCCCTTACCTTGCCTTTAAAAATGCTTTGCTGCATTTTAAAATAATTTTTATTTATGTATTTATTTATCTTTGGCTGTGCTGGTCTTCGTTGCTGCTTATGCTTTTTTCTAGTTGAGGCGAGTGGGGGCTACTCTATAGCTGTGGTGCCTAGGCTTTTCATTGCAGTGGATTCTCTTGTCATGCAGCACAGGCTGTAGGGTGCATGGGCTTCAGTAGCTGTGGCTCACGGACTCTAAAGCACGGGCTCAATACCTGGGCACACGGGCTTAGTTGTTCCACAGCACGTGGAATCTTCCTGGACCAGGGACTGAACCGGTATCTCCTGCATTGGCAGCAGATTCTCTACCACTGAGCCACCAGGGAAGACCACTTTGCTGCATTTTTAACCAACAAGGATTTACTGTATAGCGTAAGGAACTTTGTTCAATATTATGCAACAACCTAAATGGGAAAAGAATTTTAAAAAGAATAGATAATGTATATGTATAACTGAATCATTTTGCTGTACATCTGAAACTAACACAATATTGTTGATCAACTACACTCTAATACAAAATAAAAAGTTAAAAAAGGAACTTCCCTGGCAGTCTGCACTTCCAGTGCAAGGGACATCATTCAATCCCTGGTCAGGGAACTAAGATCCCACATGCTGCACAGCATGGCCAAAAAATAAAAATAAGCAAATTATTTTTTTTAAGTTAAAAAAAAATGCTTTGCTGAAACCTATTGGGGATTTCAGGCCTTTTGAGCATTAACTGTCCCAGACTCATTGATGACACCTTACAGTAAACGCTGCACTTTCCTTAACCACGACCCAGTGTCAGTAGATTGGCTTTACTGCACTCAGGCAAGTGGACCTAAGTTTTGGTTGGGTAACAATTTCATATGCCCATTGAAGAGATTGAGAGTAGAGGCCAGGACCCCTCCTCCCCAAGAGTCACTGAAGATGATTGACGGCAATAAACCGTACATGACAGTTGGAGTCTTATTATGCCCACTTGAGTGCCAGAGGGGTCTCTGGATGCCAGGATGTATGACCACTGATAGACTTGAATAGACAATATAGTGGGCAACTTGAAGGTCTAGTAGAAGGTTTTCCAAAAGGGAGGGAGAAATGGGAAAGGGAGCCCCCTGGAGAGATCCCCAAGATACTTGGGGGACCTCCAGCCACCACATCCCATCTCATCCACAGAACCTTCCCCAGGAGAGCTTCACTAATGAAATAACAGAAATCCAAACCTTGCTTTGCATTTAGAATGAAGGTGTGAAGGGAGGCACCCCTGGCACAGTGCAGACAGTTTGAGGATCACTCTCAGAAGGCCTGCCTTCTCGGCTGTTTCCTTGCTGTGTGGCCTCAGGCAAGATGCTTTCCCTCTCTGAGTCTCAGTTTTCTCTCTGGAGAAATGGGAGTGATAGTGTAAACCGTGTCTGCCCAACGGGTTGTTGGAATGAGTAGGTCTTTGTAAGCTGAGCTGTGCAGAATAACATTTGGCGTTTTATTCTAGCCTTCAGAAATTTGGAGTTTCTTTGAACTGGGCTCCCCAACTATAATGAAAAGAATCAAGAGTCTGTCTGATGAACCTACTTGGAAAAGGAGTCAAGTGAATGGTCTGAGACACTGACAAGTCCCACCTTGACCCATACGTATTTATGAGGAAAAAGAAAAGGTTTGAATCCACTTTTCACAGCTAATCCTGCCGTTTCTCTGGACACCAGGGTTTTCTTGGAAAGCTTTGCACTGACCTTGGAGAACAGTTCACATCAGAGCTATTTTCAGCAAAGACAGCCAAGGAAGGAGGACAGACTCCGATGCCCTAAGTTACGAGAAGTGGGTCTGTCAAATATTAATAATTAGTTGAAATTTAACCAAATTGTCAAAAGTTTGGTCAAAGGAGAGATTTGGGTCCGAGCTGGACTTGTGATATAAAATGCACCCCACAACCCCAACACACATACCTATCAGCAGATGGGGGACTGGTCTTACTCCTGCTTTCAGTGGACAATGTACATTTTGTGAGCTCTGTCTGCATCATGGAACGGTAGTCTTCCCTGACTATTTCCTTTTTTTTCTAAAGATTTTTTTAAATTAACGTATTTTAGTTTTGCTTGCGTTGGGTCTTCATTGCTCCTTGTGGGCTTTCTCTAGTTTCGACAAGCAGGGGCTACTCTCTAGTTACAGAGTGCGGGCTTAGTCTCTAGGGCACTTGGGCTTCAGTCTTACTTGCCCCAAGGCACATGGGAGATCTTCCCGGATAAGGGATCAAACCTGTGTCCCCTGCATTGGTGGGCGGATTCTTAACCACAGAGCCACCAGGGAAGCCCCCAACTTTTTCCAAAGGTTAGTGAGCTTTACAGTTTCTATGAAATGCTTATAAGGATATTACTAAACAGATGCCAAGCCTCTCTCATATTCACTCAAGGCACAGTTTATTCCTTTATCCTGTGTAATTAAGGATTCATCAGGCTGCAAATGCTAGAAAGAGCTGCCACTGGCAGGCAAAGTCTTTAGCATTTGTTTTGTTCTTATCTGTTCACTCAGCCATTCAACAGGCATGTCCTGAGTGGCTTCTACTCTCAGCAACTTTGTTAAGTTCCAAAGACGCACATAAACATATACTCCTGGTCCTCAAGAAACTTACTAATAATAAACAAAAGAAAACAGAAATAGAAGTGTCATTACAAACCCAGAAGTTTCATATCTGGTTTTATCATTGTACCTCTGATTTAACACTATGGTTATTATTTCCTGAAAGTTGAAATCCTCCCAATCATAGTTCAGTAGACTAAAAGTAAGAATTTTGCTTTTTGTGGAAACTTTACTGCTTAATCTAAAGTCCACAATACTCAAAAAAATATGTTTTCTCTTTCTCTGTTTATTCTTTTAACTGAGGATACTTGCTTTACAATATTGTGTTGGTTTCTGCTATTTTTCAACATGAATCACACATAGGTACACATATGTCCCCTCCCTCTTGATCCTCCCTCCTACCTCACACTCCATCCCACCCCTTTAGGTTGTTACTGAGCGCTGGTTTGAGCTCCCTGAGTCGTACAGCAAATTCCCACTGGCTATCTATTCCACATATGGCACAATACTCAAAATTTTAATAACCCAACCAGAGTTTGAAGCACGAGGGGAGAGGTGATTATTGAAGGAGTCCCAAGATTTTCCCTTTAGCTTCAGACTGAATGGAACCTTGGGTATTCCCACGCCTATTGGTGGGTCTACAGAATAGCTCAGGGTTACTTTGATGTGAAGAGCTGATTCATTAGAAAAGACCCTGATGCTGGGAAAGATTGAGGGCAGGAGGAGAAGGGGATGACAGAGGATGAGATGGTTGGATGGCATCGCCGACTCAATGGACATGGGTTTGGGTGGACTCCGGGAGTTGGTGATGGACAGGGAGGCTTGGTGTGCTGCGGTTCATGGGGTCTCAAAGAATCGGACACAACTGAGCGACTGAACCGAACAGAACTTTTTGGAACTTACAGCTCTTTGAGATCTTTCTTGGCAGCCCCAAAAACACTACAGACCATTTGGTGAGATTCCATCTATTGTGAAGCCATCCCAATTTTTGTACATTTGTGGGAAGCATACTGACGAAGGCATGACAGTGGTTCCTCCTAAGTGGAGTCAGTCCTAGGTCCAGTATCTATAAGGAGATCAGAACGGTTCTCACATTAATGAACCCATCTGCCCTGGTTTCTATACATGATTCCTATGCATTTGGTGAATATCAATCCCTGTGCTTCTTGATGCACTTGGGAAATCTGATGGAGTCTGACTTCTCATCTCGAACTGATGTCATTGATAGAGATGGTCCAGACTCTTCCCTTGGCAGGGACGGATCCATGGTTTTGAATCCTGGCTTCTGTATGTCTCACCTGGGAGAGCTTGAGTAAGTTTCTTTATTCCTCACAGTGCTCTTTCTAAAGTAGGTTTTAACATATTGAATAAATGGGATAATTCATATAAATGAGCCAGTAGCAGTGAATGTTCAGTATTAGCCTTGTGTAGTGAATAGCTGTAATAGTCAAGGGCATGCTAAAGGAACAGGGTGGCCCTGCAATTTTGAGTCTAGGACCATGGTCTAGATCTGGGAGTTGACTGGTCCCAGTTGTTCTCATCACCACAGGAAGCAGCCAGGAAGTCCTGATTTAGCAGAAGGAGAGACTGCGCTGAGTATTTCTCACATGGCAATGACTGCCTCATTTTAATCAGTTAATTAGTTATTTACCAAACAAATACATTGTGGGGAAAAAATCAAATAAAAGCAAGTAAACAGTACCTTTCCACGACTCTTTCCCTTCCCACGACTCTTTCCCTTCCCACTGTTCTCTTCACAGGTCACACCTATGAACTGTCTGGGATAAACACTTCCTTCCAGACTTTCTCCACATACACGTGGGTGTATGTACACCTATGATCATGGTTATTGGGTTTTAAAATTTTAAATGAAATCATATTATGCACTTTTTTCTATAACTACCTTTTACTGGGGCTTCCCCAGTGGCTCAGTGGAATCTGCAATGCATGACACTCTGGTTCAATCCCTGCGTTAGGAAGATTCTCTCAGGCAGGAAGATCCCCTGCAGGAGGACATGGCAACCCACTCTGGTATTCTTGCCTGGAAAATCCCATGGACAGAGGAGCTTAGCAGGCTACAGTCCATGGGGTCGCAAAAGAGTTGGACACAACTTAGTGACTAAACAACCACCTTTTATTACCTTAGTAATACATCTTTGGAAATATTTTCAAAACAGGACGCATTCATTCTTGTTCATGGACTATGATCTATGTAAACAATCCTTCATTGGTGGATATTTTAGTTATCCTTTCCCCAGCTCTGTTTGGGGAAAATTGTATTAAATAACACTACAAAGAGAATATCAATGTGGAGGATGTTCATTCATGAACCAAGCAAGTTCAAGCTTTAGGGTTAAGGATATTCCAGGTCACAGACCCTTGAAATAAGTGGGGACTACATTTTAAAGTTTAATCAGAATTTGCTGAGCCCATGATACATATACAAAACCAGAGAATCCATCAGGAAGGGGAGCCTGGCACAGGGGTCAAGTGACAAGGCAGCCTGAAGGAATTCTGCTAAACAACTTTCATCTGCTTTGACTGTTTCTGTTGAGCTGTTGACATAGATGCTGGATTTTGCCCTTGGGATTTTAAGGGCATCATGGACATTGGACTATGTACAAACAACCTACTAGGAACTGAAGCTGAGTGGAGAGCAGAGAAGGGAGAGCTCCCAAATACACAAATAGCTTCATTACATTATTACAGCTACTGCTATTTTCATCAAACATTTACTGATCCTGACCCTGTGCCAGAGACTATGAAAGCCCAGTAGCAGAGACAAGGATGAATGCTTGTACCCTATTATCAAGCACCTTGCATCGGAGGGAGGAGGAGGCATAAAACCAGGAGAGGTTGTAAAATAGAGTTGTATAAACAGTGAGAGAGGGGCAGCAACTGGAGTCTAGAGTGAGAAGGAAATACTTCCAGCTAGGAGGAGCAGAAAGGGAAAAGGGGGGGAAGATTGTCTTCAGATGATTTTCTTTGGTAGAGGCAGTCCTAACGTGGTTGGAAAAGAATTGCCAGACACAGAGCATTTCAGAAGGGAGTGAGTTTATTAAGAACAAAGAGCAGTGATAATGTGAGCACTGCAAGTGCAATGGGCCAAACTTCTGACAGACCAGGGCGAGTCAATGGTTCTCATGGTTTAGTAGCCAATTGTTATGCCCTCAAGACAGAAAATTCCTGCTGGAAGGTTGGCATTAGGAGATTGGTCAGGGCTTCCTTGGTGGCTCAGATGGTAAAGAATCTGCCTGCAATGTGGGAGACCTAAGTTCAATCCCTGGGTTGGGAAAATCCCCTGAAGAAGGGAATGGCCACCTTCTCCAATATTCTTACCTGGATAATCCCATGGACAGAGGAGCCTGGTGAGCTATAGTCAATGGGATTGCAAAGAGTCAGACGTGACTGAGCGACTAAGACTAAGACACTATAGGGTGATCACTGGAGTGGGTATTTTTACCTAATTTGGGGTCAGGAAGCCTGCTGGTGATGATCATGGGGGCTTTTGGAAATGTTTGCAAAGGGGTTAAGTCAACTTCACAGGTGACCTTGGTTCTGGGCTCCACTTCTGTGGCCTTGGTACAAGACCTCGCACCTGTGGCCTTGAAGCAGGACTCAGCATCTCCCTACATCTCCCACCTGAGCAGATGGATGGTGTTAACATCACCATGGTAACCCAGGCTGCAGCTTTCAGGAGCATCTTCAATTCTTCCCATACCTTCCCACCCACCTATAAAAGTGAAAAAGCAAAAGTGTTAGTCATTCAGTCATGTCCAACTCTTTCTGACCCCATGGACTGTAGCCCACCAGGCTCCTCTGTCCATGGGATTTTCCAGGCAAGAATACTGGAGTGGGTAGCGATTTCCTTCTGCATGGGATCTTCCTGACCCAGTAATGGAACCCGGGTCTCCTGCATTTCAAGCAGCTTCTTTACCATCTGAGATGGATCCCCAAATGCTCTCAGTTACAATCACACAATAGCTCTCCAATTCATACCCACTCACCTCTTCCCACATTTAGATCTTCATCCTCTCCTGCGATAATTTTCACAGGAGTTTCCTAATCTACTTATCCACCTCAAATTCTCTCTCCATCCAACCCATCTTTCATACTATCTAAGGGTGCTCTATCAAAATCACAAATCTGATTATCATTCCTCTGCTTAAGAACTTTGGCTGACTTCCCATCACCTAGCACAGCAATATCGTAAATTTTTTCACTAGCATATCAATTTCCCATCTTTTTGTCCCATTTCCCTGTGTTCTTGTGCCAGTTCTTAATTTGTGTCTCTCAGCCCCTTCCCCTCGATTCACCACTCTGCTCTGTGTTTTGGGGACTGGAATCTACAAATTATATTTTCTGAACTCCTTTGCCAGCTGCTTTTCTGTTAGGATGTAGGGTATGCCAATCATCCAACCAGAAGGCAATTGGACATCAGAAGGAAGAGGCAATCTTCCTTATTTGAAGTTCTCATGGCTGTTATTGTGGCAGTAGGAGTACAGTGGCTCTAGATTCCAGCAGCCAGGTCAAGGTGGATCCAGAATTGAAGGTGCCAACAACCTCCAACACCGTAGAGGCAAGTTTAGATCTCTGGGTTCCAGCCCAGGGGCATCACCAGCTTCGAACCCCCTTCTTCCTTTTGCTCTTACAGCTCCTCCAACACCTTGGTAACCAATATCCTGTATTCAATTCCTGCATTTGAAATACCTAGGGTAATGTCTGTTTTCCATACTGGACTCCTGTACTATTAGTTATATACTATTTTTCTCTAAGTGACCCCTTTTTAAAAAGAAGCAGATTGACCTTATCTAAAGCCATAATATCCATGAGGTTGTACGTTGGTGTATGTCTGTCTAATATATGTTAGACTAAGTGCAGAACTATTAATATTTAAGTTGTTCATCTATCTCCCATATTTTTGGGGAAAATTTATTTATTTAGTCAGTTACTTATGTTTTTGGCTGTTTGGGGTCTTCGTTGTTGCACGGGCTTTTCTCTAGCTGCGGTGAGTGGGGGCTACTCTTTAGTTACTGTGCTCAGTCTTCTCATTGTGGTCACTTCTCTGGGGTGGAGCACAGGCTCTAGGGTGCTCAGGCTTCAGTAGTTGCGGCTTCCAGGCTCTAGAGCACAGGTTCAGTAGTTCTGGTACATGGGTTTAGTTGCTCTCTGCAGCATGCAGGATCTTCCCCAAGCAGGAATCAAACCCATGACTCTTGCATTGGCAGGTGGATTATTTACCACTGAGCCACTGGGGAAGCCCTGTATATCATCTTAAATCATATCTTGTGCTGATATACACCCCATTCTGGGAAACTATAGTCTAGAGGCTACAGTGTAGCCTCCATGTCACCATCTGGTTGTAGCCTCCCTCCCCAGCTCCTGTCTCTGGTTCTCCTATAAACTCTTCCATCTTCTCTGTCCTTCCCCCCAAACCATATGCCTTTCTTCAGCAACAGCATATTTTGTCACATCTTTGCATGCTTTGTTCTCCATTCATGAAACTATCTTGATTCCTTCCCTGAGCAGAAAATTCCTTCTCATTCTTAATTTAATCATCCCCTACATTCTGAAGTGAAAGTGAAGTCGCTCAGTCGTGTCCGACTCTTTGCAACCCCGTGGACTGTAGCCCGCCAGGCTCCTCTGTCCATGGGATTCTCCGAGCAAGAATACTGGAATGGGTTGCCATTTCCTTCTCCAGGGGATCTTCCCGACCCAGGGATCGAACCCGTGTCTCCCGCATTGCGGGCAGAGGCTTTACCCTCTGAGCCACCAGGGAATCCCAACATTCTGAAGTATCATTTAAACTTCACGCTAGTCAAAGGGCAGCTTTGACCTCTTTCACACTCCCCTTGCAGTGAATTCCTTTGTAGATTCAAAATATAACCTGTGCAGGAACTTCATAGAGTAGGTCAGCATGTCACTTGTTGGGTGAATAGTCAAGAAGTAGATGAGTTATCTGATGCCTGTGGCTTCTGTGGTATCTGAGGCTGGATAAAGGCTGCCCCGGAGGAGGGAGCAGAGTGGTGCACACGATCGCCACGGAGCACAAGATGAGTGCTTACAGAGTGGCCCAAGGGAAATATCCCAGTAAATCCAATACAGGAGGAGCAGCAGACCCTAACTTTGAAGAATTAACATTCAATAAAATACGCTTTGCAGGGCACCTCTTCTGAACAAAGGCTCAGCAGTAACCTCAGGACCTTTCATTTCTTCAAAATCTTGCTTCATGCACATGGACTGTCTGGTTATTTGGTCTAGAGCAATAGGGCATTTCTAAACCGACGGTAACCCAGCCATCAGTGACTCAAGAGGTCAATAGCACCTAGCCTGTTGTCTTATCAACATTTTCTAGACTCATGTTCCATGGAAAGTGCAATGCTAATCTCTGGTTTAGAAGAATTCTGGGGGGGATTAACCAAGATACTCCTTTTAAAATTACAGTATTGGAGGGGGATTTGAGAAGGGATACGTGTATGTGTAAGGCTGAGTCCCTTCACTGTGCATCTAGAAGTACCCCGACATTGTCAGTTGGCTATACCCTAATACAAAAGAAAAAGTTCAAAGAATCACAATATGGAAATAAGAAAAGTCAAAGACAAGCTTTAGGGGTCAAGCACATGGGGTTCATGCTGCTATTTGGCAGCTTCCTATTTGGGTAGCCGTTACTAACTGCTTCTCACCTTAGTTCTCTCATCTGAAAATGGGAATAATAATGCTTACCCTAGAGTATCGTTTTGAAGATACAGTAATAATTTTCATTTTTTTAAATTGGGATATGGTTGCTTTACAATGTTGTGTTAGTTTCTACTGTATTGCAAAGTGAATCAGCCATATTTAGAAACATATCTCCTCTTTTTTGGATTTCCTTCCCATTTAGGTCACCACAGAGCACTGTGCTGAGTTCCCTGTGCTATACAGTAGGTTCTCGTTAGTTATTTATTTTATACACAGTAGTGTATATATGTTAGTCCCAATCTCCCATTTTATCCCACCTCTCCTTGGTGTCCACACATTTCTTCTCTATGTCTGTGTCTCTGTTTCAGCTTTGCAAATAGGTCATCTGTACCATTTTTCTAGATTCCACATGCATGTGTTAATATACAATATTTGTTTTTCTCTTCCTGACTTACTCCACTCTGTATGACAGGTTCTAGGTCCATTCACAGAGAAAGCATGTCCTTAGTCAATTAGTGGAAGGTGCATTTTATTGCTGTTAATGTCATAGAATTCATGGAACTGAATAGAAATCACGAAAGAAGTTGTCAATCTAGAGGAGCTGAGCCCCCCAGGAGGGCTACATGCAGAGGGACTGTAGAGCTGAGCCTTGAGCAGTGTCAGCAGAGTGACCATCCTGACTCTAAATGGCTGATGATTCACGGCCCAAAGACACAGAGAATGCAGGGCTGAAGGGTGGGGGTGTTAAGTTGGTCAAGGGTTGCCTGGGGAGAGCTTTCTTTTTGAAGTGTCAGGCTGACTGACTTTGAAGCCAGCTGGAAGCTTCCAACACTCAGAGGGCAAGGGCCACAAGGACACAGGGACACAGGGCAAGCAAACACTATTAGCTTTTACAGCCTACACAGGAGCTTTACAAACCAGCCTTGCAGATAAGTTTCAAGTTCTTCCTTGTTACATCAGCCCTCAAGTTAGTGCTACTGCCTCCCATGTAATTCACAACACTTTCTGCTTTACTGCATCACAGTAAACTCACTGTGGGCCCAAAGTGAATCACAGGAAGGACTCACTTTTTATCATAGGGATAGTCCAAAAGGTTATTGTAGAAAAGGAAATTTTATTGAATACATTTTTCAGTATAGTCTGTGTAAGTGTGATTTCTCTTACAGGGCAAACTACCACCCACAATTTTTGTTTGGCATATTTGCCCTTGTGCCCCCCTAGTGACTTCTTCAAGCAGGCAAGACCTCTAAAAGGCCAAGGGTGTTGAGTGGTTCCCATTCTAGGTACTGGACAGTTGTTATAGGAGGGCATTCTTTTTTAACATTTATTTACGTTACATGTCATTTACTGGACTGCATCAGGTCTTAGCTGTGGCCTGTAGGATCTTCCATTGCAGCGCACAGACTCTCTAGCTGTGGCTCACAGGCTCAGTCGTTGCAGCTCGTGGGCCCTCTATTGTGTCGTGACAGCACTAGAGAATGTGGGTTTCATTAATTGCAGCACATGGGGTTTCTCTGCTTGTGGTGCATGGGCTTAGTTGTTCCTCAGCATATGGGATCTTAGTTTCCTAACCAAGGATGGGATCCGCGTCCCCTGAATTGCAAGGTGGGTTCTTAACCACTGGACCACCAGGGAAGTCATAGGATGAGATTCTTTAAGGAGTTTACAATGATTGAAGAGACAGAATAGAATATGATCAGCAAGGCTTACGAAGGTGTTTTAAACATTTTTGCAGAAGGATGTACATCCTGAAATCCCACCCAAAGGATCTGAAATAGCACGTGACAGAAAGAAGAGACTTGCAGGAGTGATGACATGGCCAACCAAGCTGATACGAAGTCTTCCCTCAGGATGAACCTGCCGCTTGAACCATAACAGTGTTTCCGATGTACGGCTGAGGTTACAAGAAAAGAAAGAAAAATCCCTTGATGCCAGGAGCTCTGTAGGAACTGAAAGTTGGAGCAGTAAGCAGTGAGCTGAGCCTGGAGCACCTAGAGACATTACCCACTGGCCCAGGGAGATGGGAAGGAAACTTGTCCTCAAGTTTTGTGTGTGTGTGTATGCTCAGTCACATCCAACTCTTTGCAACCCCATGGACTATAAGCAGCCCACCAGGCTCCTCTGTCTATGGGATTTCCCAGGGAAGAATACTGGAATGGGTTGTCATGTCCTCCTCCAGGGGATCTTCCAGACTCAGGGATCAAACTTTCATCGTCTCCTGCATTGGCAGCAGGGATTCTTTAACACTGAATCACCTGGGAAGCCCTGTCCTCAAGTCAGATCAACATAACAGTTGGGCTTGAGCTGAGATACCTCTGGGCACACAGCAGAAGCAGATGCAAAGTGCTGTGACCCCCGCCTCTGATAGGACCTTCACATTCCTGAAGGTGACACAGGTTGACAACGTGTTTTCAGGAGACAGTCAGGATCATTCAACAGATAAGTAAGTGGAGCCCCAGAGAAGCTCAGTGCTTTTGTTCAGGGTCACACATCTGTTAGCAGGAGCCCTAGACCCAAACTCAAGTCCTTCCCCTCCTGCAGCCCTGCCTCTAAAGAAGTATGGCTCATGTGGCATCTCCCAAAACACCCAGGAAATTGGGCAACCTGGAGCTGCAGGCGTCCTGGGGTCAGATCCAAGTGCAGAGGAGCCTGGCCTCAAATGAATGGCGGTCATATTCTGGCTACCAAGAGGCTGTCCCTGCTCCCATGCCTCCACACTGCTCACCTAGTAGGGAAAGTAAAGAGAAAGACTGTCTGGTGGGGCTCGGAGCGGGCTGCAGTCTCTGAGTGGACAAAAATCAGAAGCTGAGCCTGTGAAACAGGAGTCTTTTTTTTTTCTTCTTGGAAGCCACTTGAACTTTGTCATTGCAATTGGACTTATCTCCTCTTGTGTTTACTTAGCTTGTGGGCGAGAAATGTCATTACCCTTTTTGATTTTATGGAAAACCATTTACAAGTGTTAAATATTGCAGTGGCTACTAATCTCTGTGGCTTCAAGACACACACACACACACACACAGTCTAGTCAAGAGCAGGCTATCGAGGGCTGCCTGAGAGTCTCCCTGTCTTGGGTCTGGGAGAGGGAAGAAGTCCTTGCTTCATATCTGTAGTCTTGGTCCACATGCCTCTGTCAGGCTGTCCCTTTGTGTGGAGGCTGTAGGGTCTCCAGCAGCTAGGCCAGCCCCTTGCCCAGTCTCTGAGCCGGTCACGCTCAGTGCTGCCTGGATGGGGAGGCAGGGAATGCAGGGCAGGTGGAAGGGTTGCAGGGAGTTGGTTCTTAGGCACTGCTCTCCCTCAGACACTAGAAAAGGTAGCCAATCCAGGCTTCCTGATAGGTCTCTGGGACTGATACTGTCCTGCCCTATGAAGAAACTTTTATGATGCTCTGTCCCCCTCTCCACCTTGGGGCCCACTGAGCAGCACTGTGGGTGTGGCATTTGACATTCATGGTCAAGGGGAGAGAGTCCAGATGTGGAATTTATGTCCGGTATCCCTTTACCCAAGAAGAGGTGTTAGGCAGGCATGACTGCATACTAGAGTGTGGTGTGTCCAGGCCACTGCCAGTGATCCTCGCAGATAGAGCAGGGAGGGTTTTGAGGTGGGAGGAGGTCTCAGGTATAAATGAATTTAGCCCAAGGCTCAACCACCGTACAGCCATTAGACAGACACATGCCAGCTATCAGCCTGTGGGCATTAGCCTCCATGCGCTTTCCTGATGGCTCGGTGGTAAAGAATCTGCCTGCCAATGCAGGAGATTAGGGTTTGATTCCTGAGTTGGGAAGATCCCGGGGAGAAGGAAATGGCAACCCACTCCAGTACTCTTGCCTGGAGAACCCCATGAAGAGAGGAGTTTGGTGGGCTACAGTCCCCGGGGTTGCAGAGGGTCAAGTATGACTGAGCAACTAAACAACAATAGCCTGTGTAACCCAGATGCCAGCAGAGATTGGATGGTCCTCTGGGGTTTGAACAAAATTAGCTTGAATTTCTCCTAAACCCAACCTAAGATCTCCCTCAGGGAGATCCCTGAGGGAATGCATCCCCTGGCCACTGGTCTTCCTGGTACCGTTTTCAGTACCAGGTACTGTTCTCAGTATTTCTTGCTTTCAGTACCAGGTACTGTTCTCAGTACTTCTTGGTTTCACTGTGCTGTCTCGGCTCCATCACATCAACCCAGAAGTGAAGCTCAGCCCCTCATCATTTTCCTCTTGCACATCTACTGATGCAAGAATTATACTTTACTGAAACATGGAGGTAGCTGGGGAGATAATTAAAGAAAGATGGATGGGGATTCACTTGGCAGCAAACAAGCAGCTTCAGATTCAACATCAGTCCTCCTAGAAACCTCCCTGTGCCTGGGGGTGCCTTAGTGACCTGTCACCCCATACCCTCTTGCTGGCCCCTCTCCTTTCGGCATGCTGCCCTGCTCCATCCTCTCTCCAACCATCCGGGAGAGAGAAAGAAGATGGAACCAGTGTCTCTCTCTCCATCTCCTGATCAGCACAGCCCTGCTTCATCATCTCAGCCTCACTGAACACCTCCCCAGCTCCCTCGCTCTCTCTCCCAAGCAGCTTATCTGATCATTTCCTCTCTCTTACACACACACACACACACACACACACGAGTTTCCTCTCTGAGACAAATTCTGATTCCAGTTCTTAAGATAATGGATTTTACTTCTTTGTGTGTGTTCAGTTGCTTCAGTCGTGTCCAGCTCTTTGAGACCCCATGGACTGTAGGGCATCAGGCTCCTCTGCCTATGGGATTCTCTAGGCAAGAATACTGGACTGGGTTGCCATGCCCTTCTCCATTTACTTCCTTACATATCCCATCCCCCCAAAAAATCATCGTCCCACCTGGTGGAGACCCTCAGTACAAGGAGACATATTTAAAGGGACCTAAGGTTTCCCTGGTGGCTCAGATGGTAAAGAATCTGCCTGTAGTGCAGGAGACCTGGGTTCTATCCCTGGGTCAGGTTGGAAAGATTCCCTGGAGGAGGACATGGCAACCCACTCCAGTATTTTTGCCTGAAGGATTCCATGAACAGAGGAGCCTGGTGGGCTACAGTCCATAGGGTAGCAAAGGGTTGGATACAACTAAGTGACTCACACAATTAAGGTTCAGAACAAGACAAGAGGAGGCTGTGCCGTCATCCTGTCTGGGCCATTTTCCCCACTTCCATCCCAGTGCCATGGCATTCGTGGTAACTAAAAATGGCTGTGAGTTCTCAACATACACGTCTCATGCTTAATGTGCTCCAGGGACCATCCTGACTTGTGGCCTGGGAAGCACATTGTGTCCCAGGCACTGTTAGAGGGAGGGCAGAGCAGAGCTCGCCTCTGCACTTGGAGGAAAAGGTTTACTGGTGCCAGATCCTCGGGCACATCAGCCACTACCCTCTGCCCACACTGCTCGGCAGGTAGTGATCTCCCTGTGGCAGGATGTATGCTAGTGCACCTGCCAGGAAAGCCAGAGCCAGGCTCTGGCATGAGCACGTGGACTTCTAAGGTACTCTGCTGGATCAACAAGTCTGAACTCTGGAAGTTTGGGAAAGTATTGTGAGAGGGCTGGAGAGAAGGGAACGCACCTCTACTGTGGGCTGACACACCCTGTTAGTCTTGCTCTGGGGCACCGGTGTCCCCTGTCATGAGTCCTCAGCTACTCACGGGTCCCCTACCTCAGGCACAGTCAGAACCTGAGGGCTTTCTAGGCTTGCAGAGCAGATGGCCCAGCAGCCCAGCAAGTTCTGGGGTGCAGATTTCTGGTGGGGAGGGCTGCCAGTTTGGCAGATGAGAAAGTGAGCACCTTGGTGACTGTGCTACATGTAGGACCAGATAAGATCCCCCAGCAGGGGAGAGAACTATCCAGCAAACAGAGAAAGCTCTGCCTGGAATCTCCTACCATCCGCTCAGACTCGAGCTGGAATGGCAGACCAGAACTGCAGAGAAAGGAGAGAGACCGACAGGGGTGGGAAGACTGTCACTGGCTCTTGGACCTGAGGTCCACAGTACCAGCCCTATTCACATCCGCCAATGCTAAACTTTCAGCCAGGCGCAAATCTGTTAGGCACACACACACACACACACCAATCTCCTGGCTGCCCAGCCCCAACGATTCAGTGGTTTGATAGGGTGGACCAACCTGACTATTCTATCTCTTGTTTTTGTTTAACGAGAAACAACGTGGCCTCATTGTCCACTAACCGTTTTTATTTGCTGACTCATCACTCACTGGACGTTGACTACGTGCCCGTGTGTTGGGAATACCAAAGAAAAGGTACAGTGGAAAAGAAGACTTAGAGAAAAAAATCCCAGTAGGAATGAGAATATAGATATTTGCAACGTGTTCTCTGAGCCCAGAGGATTCACAGAGAAGATGACCAAGGGGAGAAGAAAAGAGAGGCAGAGGGAGCCCCGTGAAAGCCACAGGGAGGCATGGATACCCTGATAGGTTTTGTTGATCCAGGAGGTCCTACCCTCTTCTTTCTCCTAACTTGTCTCTGGCTGATTAAATGTATCTCAATTTCCACATGTCTGATTTAAAGGTATCCTTTCACACTTCCAAAAGGATACTGTGCACCTGTGGGCATCAAGGAGGGATTCCCAAAGCAGCTCTAGGGGCTGATGACAGGTTTGTAAAAACTAAGTTTGTGTGACGATAAAGATGGGAAGACTGTGGACATAGTGGGGGAAGGAGAGTGGGGACGAACTGAGAGAGTAGCATTGACATATATATATACACTACCATGTGCAAAATAGCTAGCTAATGGGAAGCTGCTGTACAGCACAGGGAGCTCAGCTCAGTGTTGTCTGATGACCTAGAGGGCTGGGCTTAAGAAAGAGGGGATATATGTGTACTTACAGCTGATTCACGATGTTGTCCAGCAACATAGTGTACAGTATGTAAACTAACATAATATTATAAAGCAATTACCCTCTAATAAATTAATTTTAAAAATTATTTTTTTAAAGATGGGAGGAGATCGTAAGGTTATATAACTAAAGTGAGATTTTGAGGCTGAAGGGATTCCTTGGTATTTTTCTTGGAGCATGTAGATTTAGACTCCAACACACACACACACAAACACACACACACACACACCTACATGTATATGGGTATACATACATGTGAACATGTACACACATGCAGGTTTGTGTGTATAGGTATGTATGGGCTTCTCTGGTGGCTCAGTGGTAAAGAATCTGCCTGCCAATGCAGGAGACAGGGATTTGATCCCTGGGTTAGGAAGATTGCCTGGAGAAGGAAATGGCAAGCCATTTCAGTATTCTTACCTGGGAAATTCCATGGACAGAGGAAGCTGGTGGGCTACAGTCCATGGGGTCACAAAGAGTCGGAAACAACTGAGCGACTAAACAACAACAATAGGAAGGTATACACACACACACACACACACACACACACACTTCACAGGAAAGGGGCGTCTTAAAGGCTGCAGGGCTGGAGGGCTTTGCACCTGATTGACACTCACCAATGTTTGCTGAATTGGAGCAATCCACTGCCAGGCCCATCCTGTTTTTTTTATCGTTGACCATTGCTCTCAAGAGTTAATGTTTGACCCTGGCCATAAAGGAGATGACAGCTGATGACTTGTGACCGACTTTTGGAGAGGAAAGAGCCCCCTATAAATTAGCCCACACCAGCCCACACTGGCAGCCCTGCCAGAAGAGCTGTTGGATCACCGCCACCATGAACTTCTCCGGCAAGTACCAAGTCCAGACCCAGGAGAACTATGAGGCCTTCATGAAGGCAGTCGGTGAGTGCTGGGCCAAGGCTGGGGATCGTGGCCATGAAGGCTTGGCCCTGCAGATGGTGGCCAGTCAGGGTCCTGAAGTCAGACAGGAGGAGCAGTTCAAGCTTCATACAGATTTGGAATCATGTTCTGCAGGTTCCTTGTGCAGTTTTGGGCTATTCCTCCCTGGACAAGACTATGCCTTAGGGAAGTGGAAATGGCACTGAACTAAGATCTGATCTAGAGTGAAGTCACCTCCATGGCCACCTCACTGGGTGACCGTGTTCATTCACTCATTCATTCCTTTCCCCACTCTTCTAACAAACTTTGATTCAAGGCCAACCACACGCTGAGCAGAGTGCTGTGCTGAGCAGATACCACAAAGACAGATAACAATGAGCCACATTTCAAGGTCAGAATTTAGAGAAAGAAAAAAGAGAAGAAATGAATGCAACACAGCCTCTCTTAATGTGCCTTGAGTGTTGACTCAGTATCAGGCCTCGTGCTAAAGCCCCGGACAGCCAACTTCCTGCTGTTAGCT
This sequence comes from Bos grunniens, assembly GCF_055505025.1. Lineage (NCBI taxonomy): Eukaryota > Metazoa > Chordata > Mammalia > Artiodactyla > Bovidae > Bos > Bos grunniens. The sequence goes on along the minus strand of NC_141175.1, from coordinate 59,829,698 downwards.
TCCTCTCACTCAGTCGTGTCCAACTCTTTTCAACCCCATGGACTGTGGCCCACCAGGTTCCTCTGTCCATGGAATTCTCCAGGCAAGAATACTGGAGTGGGTTGCCACTCCCTTCTGCAGGGGATCTTCTGGACCCAGGGACTGAACCTAGGTCTCCCACACTGCAGGCAGATTCTTTACCGTATGAGCCACCAGGTTGAGTCCTCACCAAAAACTCTGAGCTCGGCACTATTATTTTTCCCATTTTACAGGCAAGGCAATGAAGGCCTTGAAAGAGCAACTAATGCCAACCGGGGTCACACAGATCATAATCCCAACCTGAGTTGAGATATAAAGCCAGCACTAGTTCCCAGGGACCCCACTTTAAATCCCTGTCACCCACCCACCCCACTGAGTCACTTACAGGAGGATGTGGAGGCCGTGGGAGGGTATCAGGGGAAGGCTTGGTAGGAGTGAAGGTGAGCCTTGGGCCTTGGGAGATGAGAAGGTGTCCCCTGGGGGCTGGAGGAGGAGATTGTGTTCCAGGGGGAGGAAGTAAATGGGGTGGGGAGACAAAGAAGAGTGCTGAGAAGGAGAGGGTGGGGAAGAGAGCAAAGGCAGAGACAGGAAGCCTTTTGGGGTGGCTGAGAGCTGGGATCTTCTCCTGTAGGACACAACACAACACCTCTTGTCCCTGCATCCCTCACCTGGCATCAGGAGCCTCCCCATCACTGTCAGTGCACCCGGTTTTCCTGAGCCTCAGTTCATATGACAGCACAGACACTCTGACATTCATCACATTCTGTCCCCGGAGAAGGGACTCCTGGTCCATTTTCCTTAAAAGCCTTGATGGCAGAGGTGGAAGCAGGGATGGGGGCATAGGCTTGCCAGGCACGATCCTGCTGTGTGCCTCTTGCCCCTGAATAATTTTTTAATTAATTAATTTTTTATTGGAGGATAATTGCTTTACAATGTAGTGTTGGTTTCTGTCATACATCAGCATGAATCAGCCATAAGTGTATGTATACCCCTTTCCTCTTGAATCTCCCTCCCATCCTGGCATAATTTTTAAGAGCTTCCCTTTCACTCTCAGGAGGGACCTGGCTTGGGAGACAAGCTGATGGTCACCCTGAGTGTGGAGGAAAAAAATACTTACTCTCAAAGAGCAAAGTCTCTGAGCTTTAAACAGGGAGGACGGAGGAGGGAGAGTGAGTAAGAAGCAGGTGCTCAGACGAGGAAAGCTTCCCCAGGGCTGAGAAGTGATTTTTTCTTTTTTTAACAAACCAAACTGGCAAGATAGTGGGCACCTGAGGTCAGGCCAAGTCAGGCCACTGACCTTCCCTTTCAGAGGTTGAAGCTCAGTTTGTTCACAGGGCTCCAGGAAGTACCAAGGCCTCAGGGATCTTTCCTCCCGCTTCTCACCACAGGGATTCTCTTGTGACCGCCAGCTTGCAGGTCCCACCTCTGCTGTTTAGTGGCTCAGTCACGTCCAACTCTTTCCACCCCCATGGACTGTAGGCCACCAGGCTCCTCTGTCCATGGGACTCTCCAGGCAAGAATACTGGGGTGGGTAACCATTTCCTTCTACAGGCGATCTTCCCAACCCAGGAATCTAACCTGGGTCTCCTGCATTGCAGGCAGATTCTTTACCGACTGAGCCACCAGGGATGCCCCACTCCCACTTCTGCCCGCCCCTAAGCCTTTAATGCTTCTCTCCAGGGATGCCCGATGACGTCATCCAGAAGGGGAAGGATATCAAGGGGGTGTCGGAAATCGTGCAGAATGGGAAGCACTTCAAGTTCATCATCACCGCTGGCTCCAAAGTGATCCAGAATGAGTTCACCTTGGGGGAGGAGTGTGAGATGGAGTTCATGACTGGGGAGAAGATCAAGGTAGGAGGCACCCCCTCCAGCCACCCTCTGCTTCCAGAACTTTTCCTGGAGCCTGGACCCAGACTTCCTTCCTCAAGGCTCCCAGCTTACAATTCCTACTGCTGAGACCCTATCTCTGAACCCACAGCTGGGGTGGAAAGGCAGTGAGATAGCAGAAACCAAGATAATATTGTCTCCACATGGTTCAGTGGATAAAGAATCCACCTGCAATGCAGGGGACATAGGAGACGCAGGTTCGATCCGTGGGTCAGGAAGATCCCCTAGAGTAAGAAATGGCAACCCTCTCCAGTATTCATGTCTGGGAAATCCCATGGACAGAGGAGCTGGCCGGGCTACAGTCCATGGTATTGTAGAGTCAGACACAACTGAGCGACTAAACACACAAGCAAAAAACACAATATTATAAAGCAATTATCCTCCAATTAAAAATAAATGAATAAACCAGCTCTTAAGAAGCTGTTAGGAAAGGTGTCAGTTTCCTGGGAACTCTGGCCTGAGAATCTGTTATTGTTGTTCAGTTGCTCAGCCACGTCCGACTCTTTGTGACCCCATGGACTTCAGCACACCTGGCTTCCCAGTCCTTCACTATCTCCCCGAGTTTGTCCTTTGAAGTCAGTGATGCCATCCAACCATCTCATCTTCCGTCACCCCCTTCTCCTCTTGCCTTCAATCTTTCCCAGCATCAGGGTCTTTTCCAAAGAATTGGCTCTTCGCATCAGGTGGCCAAAGTATTAGAGCTTCAGCTTTGGCATCAGTCCTTTCAGTGAATATTCAGGACTGATTTCCTTTAGGATTGACTGGTTTGATCTGCTTGCACTCCAAGGGACTCTCAAGAGTCTTCTCCAGCACCACAGTTCAAAAGCATCAATTCTTTGTCACTCAGCCTTCTTTATGGTCCAACTGTAATATCCATACATGACTACTGGAAAAACCATAGCTTTGACTAGAGGAGAATCTGAGCTGTCCCATATGGAGGGTATGGGGGAACCAAACCTGGAGCAGGAGTCTAAGATTCAGATCTTCCAGGCCCAGAAACAGACAAGTGAGAGTCAGTGCAAAACCTTAACAGAGCCCTAAGTTCATCCCTGAGCCTAAGGAAATAGCTTTGCCGAGCCTAGAGCTGGTGGTCATGGGGAGAGACTTCCTGAAGGAGGTGCTGGCTATACCAGAGAACCAAGGCTCCAGGCAGGCCTTCAGATCAAGCCTAGCAGGTTGGTCAGTGACTCCTGGTCTTCGCTACCTCATCTGTGAAATGGACACAGTCACTTCCCAGAGCAAAGATAGTGGGTAAGCCAGCATCACCTCTATTGGGCTGTGGATAAGGTATGCAATTCAAGCTGGAGGTAGGATGTGTGAGTGGTGGGCAGGCGGTGGCAGGGAGATCCAGGCAAGGGGGTGCCCCTCACAAAGGGTCTCTATTCCTCCCTCCCAAACCCCGCATGCCAATACTGGCCTCACTGATACCACTGAGCAGAGGTCCTCACTCCTCTCCCCCAGCATCCCCGACCCCAGAAAACTTTGTGCATCTGTCTCAGCACAACCATTGGTCTTTTTTTTTTTTTTTTAACCTTTTCTAGTGGCTCTTGACTTCTGCTTCCCCAGATGAAACATTACAGATCAGGAAACCTATGATAAATTTTAGAAGGGAAACTCTCTTATCCGCCAATAGTAAGGGGCAAACAGTCATGGCCCTTTCCAGCTGTCGATTTTGGAGGCAAATTTTAACCTTGGCCAGTATCTTCTGCTCCCTGCTGGGTTTCTGTTACCTCTCCCTGGATGTGTGAAAAGGAGACCACAAGAGGAAAGATGAAGGTGCTAGAAGGAATAACATAATGTAACACAAAACCAAGACAGGTGTTCTCCCAAACGGCCAGTGTTTTGAATCTACTTCCTCCCTCCATTAACTTGGAGAATTGTTACTTGATTTTATTTTAGTGTTTGATTTGAGACTACTTAGCCATCCTATGCTGACTCCTGGATCACAGCCCATAAATGAAAAGTCTGACAAAAGAAGCCCTGCCGTTTTCTTCAGTTCTTACATAACCTCACTTCTGTTCAGAGCCAGGGAAGGGGGTTTGGTTGCTGTAAGCAGAGTCCCATGCCGGGGAGCCAACCTCATTAGTGAGAGAGTTACTCCCTCTGGGACCCGTCCTCACAGGCTATTTCTTCTGTCCCCTACAGGCAGTGGTTCAGCAGGAAGGTGATAATAAACTGGTGACAACTTTCAAGGGCATCAAGTCTGTGACTGAATTCAATGGTGACACTGTTACCAGTGTAAGTCTGCACTCTCAGCTTGGGGGTCCTAGTACCTGGGGCTGGGTGGGGAGGTGGGTAGTCGGGGGTCAGGGGAGACATGAAGAGCAGTGACTATTTCCTGTGGTCAGTCTCTCCTACTGCTTCCTGAGCATCCTTTGTGCCCCAGGCAGTTTCCACACATTTTCTCAAATCTTCCCACCAATGCTGAATTTCCTAAATGTGGAAACTGAGGCAGCATACAGCCAGGAAATGGCAGAGCTGGGGTTCCTCTGAACTGGATCTTACTCACAAGACTGATATCCATGGTGATACACTGCACAACCCTAGGAGGAGCCACTCTCATTACAGATGAGGGGCTTTGTACATTTCTTACCATCTTGCAATGAATGCCAATAAGGCACCTGTGGAGAAGGAAATGGCAAGCCACTCCAGTATTCTTGCCTGGAGAATCCTGTGGACAGAGGAGCCTGGCAGGCTACAGTCCATGGGGTCGCAAAGAGTCAGACACAAGTTAGAGAATGAGCAGGAGCAAGAAGTGTTCAATGAAATGTTGAGAAATTGGATTGGATTGAACTGGTCTTGCTCTAAGTCACTGATGTAGAAAGGAATTCTGTAAAAGGCAGGACAGCTCTGCATGTGAGGAAGTGACAAAGACTTGGCATGGGATTTTAGAAAAGATTGCCGATCCTTCCTCCGGTCCTATAGACAACAGAGGCGTCTCTGAGTTGCTGCGTATATTAGCATACTGGGGGTTTAACTATCCTTTATAATTCTACATCAGATGAACATTTCATGCTTTTCTGGCTTTCAGACCATGACGAAGGGCGACGTTGTCTTCAAGAGAGTCAGCAAGAGAATTTAGACAAAGTCTGCATTTCATATTCTTTTAGTATGTACAACTAATGTAATAAAGTGAACTTTGTTTTAAGAAAAAAATGTCTTCTTTTTGCTTAAAGGAGGAAGGGGAAGGGGAGTTAAAGGAGAGAGACTGAGAGAGAAATGGACCTGGTGTTGCCTCTCTCTCTCTCTCTCTCTCTTTTTTAATATTTATTTTTGTTTATTTGGCTTCACCAGCTTAGTTGTGGCATAGAACATTTGGGATCCAGTTCCCTGACCACGAATGGAACCCAGGCCCCCTGCATTGGGAGTCTCAGCCACTGGACCACCAGGGAAGTCCCCAAAATGTCCTTTCTTCTTAATGGTTTTTCCTTGATGGGGTTCTTGAACACTGATCACCTCTAGTTTTGTAAATCTTGATCATCTACATGTTACATCCTGCGGGGTTAGGTCTGATTCTACCCTGAAAGCAGACCCCAGGCTGTCCACTCAGGCAACCCTATAAGGAACACATGATGTGGCTGGATCTGTAGACCAGCCCTGGAATGACATGTCCCGCTGGACAGCCACACAGCAAGGAGCTGGAGCATGAGGCTGTGTGGTGGACTAGGTCACTCCCATGGGGATAGAGAGAGCAGGATCGCTGGACAGGCAAAGGGAAGCCATGCCCACAAGTGTGGCCTTGGCAGCCCCACCAGCCCCACCCACCTGAGGACATGAACAAAAGGAGCAGGCCCTGAACCACCCAATGGACAATTCTCCCTCTAGGGAGTGCCAGAAGTGGACAGAGAAACCTCTAGAAAGTCCTTCTGGGCTGTGGGCAGAAGCAGATTAAGGGAGAAGAGGGGTGTTTCCCCAAACGGTTATGAGTTGAGTTGCATCTCCCCAAAACTCACGTGTCAGAGTCCTAACCCTCAGCCTCTGATTGTGACCTTGCTCAGCCATAGCCATTACAGATGTAACTAGGTAAGTTAAAATGAGGTCATGCTGGAGTAGGGCAGGCCACTAATCCAATGTGGCTGGTATCCTTATAAAAACGACAAATGTATGGGGACTTCGAGCTTCCCAGGTGACTCAATGGCAAAGAATCTGCCTGCCAATGCAGGAGACATGAGTTTGATCCCTGTGTTGGGAAGATCCCCTGGAGGAGGAAATGGCAATGCACTCCGTTATTCTTGCCTGGAGAATCCCATGGACAGAGGATTGTGGCAGGCTACTGTCCATGGACTTGTAAGGATTTGGACATGAATGAGTACAAGCAGAAGCAAGATGAGGGCTTCCCTGGTGATCTAGTGGTTAAGACTCCAAGCTCCCAATGCTACGGGCCTGGGTTCAATCCCTCGTCAGGGAACTAGATCTCATATGCTGCAAGTAAAGATCTTGCATGCATGCCACAACAAAGACTGCTTGTGCTAAGACCTAGCACAGTTAAATTTAAAAAAAAAGAAAAGCATAAGTTTGTGGAAATGGAAACATGCACACAGGGAGTATGCCGTGTGGAGACTGGAGTTATGCAACCACAAGCTGAGGAACTAGCAGAAACCAGGAGAGAGACCGGGACAAGATCCTTTTCCACCTCCTGCGAAGGGGGCGGAGCCTTGTTCACCTTGATGTTCGAGTTCTGGACTCCAGAATTCTGAGATAACAAATGTCAATTGTTTGAGCCAGCCAGAGAGCTGCCAAGCTCTGGAATTTCTATCTTACATCCCTCAGCTCTCAGAACTGCATCCAGCCCACAGAAATCTCTCAACAAATGTACCTTGATGATACTTAGAGAATAGACTTATGGTTGCCAGGAGGAAGAGTGGGGGGAAGGGATATTTAGGGAGTTTTGGAGGGACAGTACCCACTGCTGTATTTTAAATGGATAACCAACAAGGACCTACTGTACAGCACAGGGAACTCTGCTCAACGTTATGTGGATGGGAAGGGAGTTCAGGGGAGAATGGACACATGTGTATGTATGGCTGAGTCCCTCTGCTGTTCACCAGTCATACCCCAGTACAAAATATAAAGGTAAAAAAAAAATTTCCAGAAATTCACTTCTGAAAAAAAAATGTACCTTGATGAACAAATGACTCTGTCACCTTTCCCACCTCTTCTCCTCCCTTTTCTGGAGGTGAAACCCAATTACTTTTTACTTGCATAGTATCGCAGGCCACAATGGCAACTCCCTGCCTCTCTCTCTTACCTGTGAACCTTCACCCCACGAACTGTCATCTTCCCTAAAAACAGCACAGGTCATAATGCATCCCAGTTCACTGACTTATACATGAGAGTCAAACTCCACAAATGGCATTCATGTCTCTATAACAGGGATCAGTAAACTTCTTTTGTAAAAAGCCAGAAAGTAAATATTTTCAGTTTTGTGGGCCACCCAGTCTCTGCCACAGCCCACCAATTCTGCTGTGGTTAACACTGAAGCAGCCACAGATGATGCCCAAACAGGTGGGCATGGCTGTGTTTTACTGAAACTTCATTTTTGAACACTGAAATTTGAATTTCATATCATTTTCATGTGTTCTTCTTTTGACTTTTTAAAACTTTTTAAAATTAATTTTTTATTTATTTTTAAATGTTGTTTGTGCTGAATCTTTTGTTGCAGTGCACAGGCTTTCTCCAGCGGTGGTATACGGGCTTAGTTGCCCTGAGGCATGTGGGCTCTTAGATCCCAGACAAGGGATTGAACCCATGTTCCCTGCATTGGAAGGTGGACTCTTAACCACAAGACACCAGGGGAGTCTCTGATTTTTTTTTTCCAACCTATTTAAACATGGGGAAATATCCTTAACTCCCACACCACGTAGAAAAAGGTGGTAGCCAGATCTGAGTCATGGACCCTATGATTAAAGTGAAGACCTTGAAGTGGGAAAATTATCCTGGATTATCCCACTGGGGCTAATGAAATCACAAGAGTTCTAAGTGAAAGAGGCAGGCAGGAGGGTCAGAGAAGGAGTGATGTCCTGCTGACTGGGGACCACAAACCAAGGAATGTGGGCATTCTAGAAGAAGCATTTAGAAGCTGGAAAAGACAAGACACAGGTTCTTCCCCAAGGATCTCCTTATTGACTTCTTTCTGCATCCTTAAGAGAAGTAAACCTGAGCCATCCAGGTTAAAGGTTATATCTGGCCTTTAATACACGTCTGTTAATTCACTTGTGGGGCGGTGGACAAGAGGCTTAGTCTGAAGGGTTTGGTGTGGCACTGGAAGGCAGAGGTTTCAGAATGCAGAGTTCACCCTTGACTCTTTAATGATCTTTCTATCTATTCTGCTGTATCTATGTAGCAAACTCCACTTTTACTGACTGATAACACTACAAATTAATATGTTCTTCTAAAGTTCAACCGATCACCATGACGTAAATATTCCCACCAAGTCCAGTGGCAGGTTATCAGTGTGATGCTATGCAGAGGTGGGAAGAGGTGTGTGTGGCTGACTGTCTCGAGCTGGTCTAGCACACCACTGCTTGTCTCTGTCCTTCACCCCCACTTTCTCAGTAGGGGAAGGGACACCCCAACAGAAGCATGGGTGGAACGCTCATGGACCACTTAGGATGAGACAGGCACTGTTTTAAGAAACCTATATTTTTAAAAACGTATCTTGGGGTACTCTTTCTACCCCCTTCTGATGTCTATATCAGAAGCTTTCTCTATCTCCTTTACACTTTAATAAAACTTTATTACACAAAAGCTCTGAGCGATCAAGCCTCATCTCTGGCCCCAGATTGAATTCTTCTCCTCCAGAGGCCAAGGATCCTGGCCTCTTTGCATGATTCAGCAACAACCTTTCATCTTGGGGGGCTCGTCCGGGATTCTTCAGGACAAGATGGGAGCTAACAATTCCAGCCTCACTGCTTTGAACTGTATCCTGAAAAACTGGGATAGATTTGATCCCCAGGGCTTAAAGAAGACACACCTGGTCTTCCTATGTGATACTGCATGGCCATGGTATCCATTGGAGGATGGCGAATGGTGGCCAGTTGGAGACACTGGGGCAACTTATTCCGAGCTTATTGAAGCCTCTGGCCCACTTTCTTCCTGATCCACTTCTGTAATGGGACTGTCTGGACAAGCCAAAAGCTTTTCAACAAGCATTAACAGAACTCCAGGAGACGACTCCTGACCCAACCTCTGAGTCAAGCAAGCCTCTATTTGAGCCAGGAACCGAGCTGTCAAAGTGCCAGGAATTGATTCGTGGGTACATCACACTTGAATTAAGAGGTGGCACCATGACCGAAACTAAGTGACTTCATTTTATGTCTTTACTTTCTATGCTCTGACTTTGTACTTTTCAGATGGGCCTGATAATCTATGTGAGCCTACTTCTGCTGACTCCAAAAATCTTGAGTCTGCCATTTAATCCTCAAGACAATGCCTTCCTGTCCTGGGCTCACTCCTACGCAGCATTTCATAATCGGTCTAACTGCTGGGTCTGTGGAGTGGAAGGCTTCCTGTGGTGGACATCTCCACTTCAAGGAAAAGACTTTCTCCAAGTCTGCAAATACATTCAACAACAATCATATGTGATGCCTCTTCTTAAACTGATGACATCTAACAACCCTAAAATGGACTGGTGCAACACTTGTACTTTAACTATGGACATAACGTGACTTTTAATTTTGATTATACATTGTCTCGGTTCGATGACTGTTTCACTATACATAAGGCAAATAGGTCTAGATCTAATGGTTTTTTTACCTGATGTTTATTAAATATGGGATGAGGCTATATGGCTAACTCCTGAAAAAGGACGTCTAATATCTACTGCCCCTATATGCTGGGAAAAAACAGAGCCATCCCCAAAAGTTAGCCAACAACTTAATTACAATGATTGGAAGCAATTGGGATTTTTGCCTCAGGATATATGCAACGTAATCTTTCCCATGTTTTCCAACCCCAGTTTAGGTCCTTCCTTTGTCTGGCCAGGCACTAATTGGGACTGGATATCTCAGTCACGCCGGCTTGCTCCAAATGGGACCTATTGGATATGTGGCTCTTACCTATGGGCATGGCTTCCCCCTGGTTGGATAGGGAGATGCACCCTAGGGTGCCTTTACTCGTGGCTTTATGTTTTCAGAGCTTCCAGAAAAATCTGCTGATTTACCCCACCTTAAACTCCATGGGCAAGGTCTGTATTTCACTAGTATGATTATTTGGCTGCAGTGTTTGTTCCCTCTCTGGAAACTACAGATGTTATGCTACGAGTAGATGTTTTGACTAATTTTACTCAACAGGCATTGCAAGATTCTCAAAAAGCTATTTCAGCTCTTAAGGCTGAACAAGCACAAATTAGAAAGGTGGTTTTACAAAACAGATTGGCTTTAGATATTTTGACAGCTGCGCAAGGAAGAACTTGTGCCATTATTCATACCCAATGCTGTACATATATACCTGATATGAGCACTGATGTTACTTATTTTTCTAAACACATGAACAAGATGATTGGGGCTATGGACACTCCTGAAGCCTCAATTGCCTCACTTTGGGAGACGTTAACTAGTTCCCCATGGTGGAAAACTATCTTAATTACAATAATTCTGATTGTTGTAAAAAAAAAAAAAAACCGTATCTCTTATAGTAACACTCCATGGTATGTAGAAATAATGAAACTGAAGCATGGATGAAATAACCAGCCCAAGATCATCTAACTAATATCAGGACCACTGATATGAACTTAATTTGTGTCAGTGTACATGATCTTAAAAACTACACTGAAGAATTCTCTAAAACTGCACTAATACAGTAGACACCAGCTACATTAGCTATTTTCATTGAAATATAGTAGTTAAAAGCTCAGTTCGTCACTCATACTAGACGCATTTCAAGTTCTCAGTTGTCCCATGTTGCTAGTGGCTACCATACTGGACACAGATAAAACACATTTCCATCATGACAGAGAGGTCTATTAACACTGCTTTAAACAGACTGTCAGAAAGAAAGAAGCCACACACATTTGCTTGGAAACATGGAAATTTAATAGCCTATTTGGACTGCTATAATAAAAACTCAAGATACATAGTTCTATGTCTCTTGTGCTCTGATCTAAGCAAATTCATTCACTTAATCATTCATTCAATACATATTAACTGAGCACCTACTATGTCCCAGGACCTGTGCTAGGTTCTGGGGATAGAAAGATGAATAAAGGGACAAAGCTCCTGCCCTCCAGAGGTTTACAATATGACGGAGGAGGCAGACGAGTAAAAAGGCGATATAAGGTCATGAGGAAAATGTTATGATGGGAGATTCAAGGGTAATATGACAGACTCAGATAGGCAGCCAGCTGAATCTAAAGCTTTCAGGAAGGGCTTTACAGAAAGGGTGATTTCCAAAGTGGGTGCTGAAAGATGAATAGGAGTTGATAGGTTTTGCATATTTTAGACACAATGTTTCGAAACTCAGAGAGGCACAGGAGGACATGGGTCACCCAAGGACCCATGAGTAAGTGGCCCTGACTAAAATCTCAGATGAAGTAAATACACAGTAAGTAACTAGACCAGTAGTCAGATGTTCTCCTTGGGGGCAATGGGTGTTGAAGAGGAACAGGCGCAGGAGTAGGGAGAAAGGAAAGAGAAAGAGTTCCCTTTTGGACATGATGAGTTTGAGGGGCAGAACGTTCGACAGGAGATGTGGGACTAATGTTCAAGAACAAGGTTAGAGGGTACAGACTTAAGAGCATCAGCCTCAAAAGTATGAAAGTGTTAGTCACTCAGTAGTGTCTGACTCTTTCCGAGTCCATGGGCTTCAGCCTGCCAGGCTCTTCTGTCCATAAGATTCTCTATGCAAGAATACTGGAGTGGGTTCCCATTCCTTTCTTCAGGGGATCTTCCCAATCTGCAGGCATATTCTTTACCATCTGGGCCATCAGGGAAGCCCTGAGGCCGCGAGGAAACAAAGAGCCTGGCTGAGCTCCTGGGGGAAGGTGTGCAGAGGGAGATGAGGACCAACTGAGAGTGACCAGAATGAACAAAACCAGCTCTAGGAAATACCAGCCTGTCAAGGGCAGGAGAGAAACCTCAACAGAGAATCATTACAAGGATGTGGTGCCCAGAAATCAAGGGCTGTGATGCCAACTGAAGCAGAGAAGCCAAATAATACGAAGGCTGAAATGGCCCACCATGAGTCGACCTTGGAAGGCGCCACGATCATTCTGCAGTGGGTTCAGGAAGAAATGGAAAGTGAAGAAAGCTAAATTCCAGTATACAGTAGGTGCAGAAAAATGCTGTCTGATTCCACTTATACAAGGTACCCAGAATAGTCAAATTCATAGGGCCAGAAAGTACATTGGTAGATGCAGGGCAGGGCAGGGAGGGGAGTTAGTATTTAATGGGGACAGAGCTTCAGTTTAGGAAAGTGAAAAATTTGGGAGATGAACAATGGTGAGCACAACAATGGGAATGTACTTAGTGCCACTGAAATGTACAGTTAAATATGGTTAAAATAGTATGTTTCGTATTATGTAACTTTTACCATAATAAAAAAAAAGCTTTTTTTTTTTTTAAAAGAGGGACTTCTCTGGTGGTCCAGTGGCTAAGACTCCGTGCTTCCAATGCAGGGGGCCTGGGTTCGATCCCTGGTCAGGGAAATATATCCCACATGCTCAAGTAAGAGTTTATGTGCCACAACCAAAAAAAAAAAAAAAAGCCCAATGCAGCCAAAATCAATAAAAAAATTTTTTTAAAAAGAGCTGTTAATAAACATGGGAGACAAAGCCTTTTAAAAAATAGTTAACCTTAAAGATTATGAGTCCCCTGCAAGTCAATTAACTGCTTTAAATAAGCCAGAAATGTGAAGAATCCAAGATGAGAGAGAATATAGGGGAAGCGAGGTTTAAAGACCCAGAAGGGGACAGGAGTCCAAGGCGCAGGTGGAGAGTTTGGCTTTGGAGGAGAAGGGGGTGTGAGGAGGGGGGACGGGAAGGACAAGCACAGATATGACATGTGTGAACCCACGTGGGAAGAGGAAACTGAGGAAATCCCATCTCCTGGCCCCTCCATGAAGCAGGCAATGAGGGCCTGCTGAAAGCTGAGAACGCAAGAACAGGAGTGAAGAGCTGAAATAACCACTGGGCAAAGGGGGAGCCAGCAAGGGGCACAGGGAGCACATCTGGGCTGCACCCCAAGGCCAGCTGAGGTTGGCAAGGAGTCTGTGGAAGAACCTGTGATGAAAGGTGCCATTTTCCTGGCTGTGCACAGACCTCCAGGTACAACAGAGGAAAAATAAGACAGCTGAATTAATCTAGGTCAGAACTCTGCTGGAAGGGGGCATGGGCCAAAAGGAAGACAGACACCTAATTTGAGGAAGAGGGGATGGGAAACAGACCAGGAATATGGGGGAATGACCAGCAGTGTGGCAGATGAGAGTGACAAAGAAGGAAAGAGATTTGGAGGAAGGTTTTATATGAGGGTAAGTCACTTCAGTCATGTCCAACTCTGTGGCCCCACGGACTGTGGCCCGCCAGGTTCCTCTGTCCGTGAAATTTCCCAGGCAAGAATACCAGAGTGGGTTTCCATTTCCTATTCCAGGGGATCTTCCCAACCCAGGGATCAAACCAGGGTCTCCTGCATTGGCAGGCCAGTTTTTACCACTAGTGCCACCTAGGAAGACTGGGAATAGAAGAGGGACCATTTGAACTGGCACAGTTGGCTCCCTGGGAGAGGGCTGGTTCCATCCTTTGCCGTGTAGTATGTGGGCTTAGAAGAACTGTCACTCTCCCAGTGAAAGTTCTAAAGAAGCAGGTGTCCTCAGTAAAGAGCCAAGTGCCAGGTACAAGCACTCTGCAAAGTGTTGGCATCTTTGCAGAACTTTTTGGACAAAGATTTTGGCACATTGGCAGGGCTGTTAGGTTCCAAGGGAGGTAGTGGATTGTTCTGAGGCTGAAGGGGTGTAAGGATGGAGGAAGTGACTCTTTAGGCACAGGTGACAAATCTAGGTCCTGGGGGGATCATGTGACTTCAAGATGTTAGTCAGAGCTCTGGGGTCAAGGGTGGCTCCAAAGGATATAGAAGACTTGGTGACACTCCCAAGAAGAGGGTTTTGGTCCAGGATCCCCCAAAACACTGGTGATAAGTTTGGGCTCCCAGAAGATACAAGAGCACAATTAGAACAGCTGTCCCAGGCCAATGGGACAGCTGGATTGGTTGATTCCCAAGACCCTCATTCTTTTTTTTTAATGCAATTCTGTGTCAGCATATTTATTGCTTATGTACTTAAGGAAAGAGAAATCAGAATTCAAAAGGTATCACATTTCCATTATTGAAGCATAAAATTGAGAAGCTTGATGACATAAGTTTTTAAGACTCAAAAAGCTCTCTTTATCTCTTTTTATCACTGTAGTTCTATAACTAGGCCATTTGCAAACTATGTCATTTTAGCACAAATTTTAGATAGGCAGTGTATTTGTTTGTACATTAAATCTTACATGATCTGGAACAAAGCCTAAGGCACCACACTTTTGGGAATATGTACAATTGAACTAAATCACTGAAATGTACTAAATAGAATTGACATGTATTAACATTGAACTTAATTTAATGCTTTTTCTATGTTTTTATGGAAGCGCAGTTGACTACCACATTATATTGGTTTCAAGTGTGCACCATATGATTTGACATTTGTATATATAGGAAAAGATCACCACAGTGAGTCTGCTTGTGGTAACGAACTTGTCACCACACAAAGTTACACATGATTTTATTTGTGAGAATTTTTGAGGTTTACTTTCTTGGTGACTTTCAAATTTGCAATATGGTATTATTTGCTATAGCCACCATGCTATACATTACCTCCCTATGACATCATATAACTGGATGTTTGTACCTTGTGGACCCTTTCATTCATTTTTAAAAAATTTTTTTTTTAATTTTATTTTATTTTTAAACTTTACATAATTGTATTAGTTTTGCCAAATATCAAAATGAATCCACCACAGGTATACATGTGTTCCCCATCCTGAACCCTCCTCCCTCCTCCCTCCCCATACCATCCCTCTGCCAAGACCCTCATTCTTGAGTGAAAAATCAAGAGCAGCTCCCCAGGAGATGAGAGCAAGTAGATCATACCCCAAAGAGGTCCCAACCTCAGTGTGAAGTGTCCAGATTAGACATTTCTCCTGGTAAGAAAAGTAAAGAACCCAGGGTATGGACAATGAAAGAAATTAACCCAAGGAAGTCATAATTATTCATAACTAAAAATAGAGATTTCCTGGGGGTCAGTGATGAAGTCTAAGCTGATATAGACCACCCAGGCACATGTAACCAAATCAAATATCCAAAGGCCAGTTCTGCTGGACCCATGATTATCAGGTAGGTGGGTTTCCAAATTTCTCCCTCAGCTTCACCCTAAAGAGACTTGGGCCAGAGAAATCTCAGCTAACGTCCAACTACTCCCACATCATGGGAATCATAAGGCTTGACTCAGAGGGTAGAGAAGGGAGCCACTCCGTCTCTGTTCTAAAAGTAGTTTCAGAATAATCCTGGGAACCCAGACTTTAAACTGAGGCCTCAAGTGGCTTGAGCAAACCTCCCTCTCCTTCTGCATAGTACCCTTATTAAAGAGGTTCTAGTTCTCTGAGTAGGACCCACATGGCCCAAACACAGTCCCATCTTCATAACTCCACAGTCACCTGTGGAAACTGGACAACACTCATTCCAGTCAGCAAATCCTGAATATCCCTGAGACACCTGCACAGATAGGTGAGCAGACAGCTGAGACTCCAGGTACCTGCAACTCTTAGCTCAGAGGTCATCTCCTCCATGACTAACCGCCACCCACCCCCACCCCGCGATGGACACACACACACACACACCCTAGACACATATCCCTCTCTCCATACAGCTTACCATTGCATTTATTGTCACACTGTGTTTTAATTGTTTGTTTATGTTTCCTCTCCCCAGTTACCTTTGGAACTTCTTTATACCTAAGGTCTAGCACCCAATAAACACTTGTAGGATGAGTTAGACCGGGCTGGGCTGGGATAGAGTTAAACTGAATTGGACTGAGTTGAAGTTAAAGAAAATGACACCAGGGATCACAGAGCAGTAAGTTTCCATGGCAACATAGTTGCGTATTACCCTGATTTCCTCAAGGGTCTCCCCAGAAACCCATCACCCCCAGGATGTCTCCCCAGTGCCCCAGCCACGGCGCCCCTCCCCCACCATGCAGGTCTTCATTGCTTCTTGTGGAACAGAGCTGGCGCCGGCTCTCTGCTGGGCTCGGCCATGACCTGCATGGGTTGGTTGTTCAGGGCGGCCTCGCGCATCTTGTGGTACATGAATTCGTTCTGGCGGAACATGCGCAGTTCCATCTCCGTCTGCATCCGCATGGCCTGTGGGACGCGGATACATCGGAAACAGTGATGACAAAGCCCCAGGACGTGTCGGTCTCTGACTTATGTTGGCCCTGCTGGAAAGGACACATATACACCCTACACACACATGCACGCATGTATACTCACACTCATCCACTGGGGGTCGAATGTCTTGACAGTGGGCTCCATTTGTTAGGAAGAGGCAGTCACACGAACCACTGAGAGAGCAGCTTGTGGGACTGTTCTCAGCAGAGATTATTCTTAGGAAGTGCCAGGTGGGGACCTGGGTTTGAACCTTGGCTCCTGCACTGAAGTCCCATCTAACATTGTGGGACTTAATTCCTTCAGCCCTCAATTTGCTCATACATGAAATGGGTGAGATGCCCTGTACTTTATAATGTGCCAGGAAGACTACAGCCTGTGACACATAGCAAAACCCTCACCCTCCTAATGTTAATTCAAGAAATATTTATCAAGGGCCAGGCTTCGCTGCAGGGCTAAGGTCAAAGCAGTGAATATGGTGACAATGACTTATTTGACAAGCTTAATATACTGACATAAAGTTAGTCTTCTCGTACGTTCTATGACGCTAGGGTCTGTCTTCTTTCCCTATACTGCTGCCTGAGGACAGGCCTTTGGACTCTGTTACTTTCAAGTAAATCAGTGTTCAAAGCACAAAGGAAACCAGTAGCTATGAAGAGCATTCCATTCACACACCAATTCATCAAACCCTTGTGCCAACCCTGTCTTTTTCCTCCATTTCACTGATAAGGAGACTGAGGCCCATACATTCAGTATTAGCAGCCACACAGCTGGAAAGTGGTAAAGCAGCAGCAGCAGCAGTCTGATTCTAGAGCCTGTGCTCTCTGACTCTACTCCACATAGCAGGTTTTCTAATGTACGTGTTACACACACATGCATACCATTAGGTTTTCTCAGTCTAGGCTTGGAGCATCCTAGGGTTCAAGTCTGAGCTTTGCCATCCACTAGCTTTGTGACTAAGGACAGGTTAGTCTCCTTCCCTGGGCCTCAGTTTTTTCAGATGTAAAATGAGAGGAGGGACTAAGCATGTCTGAATTCCCTCCTGGTCTAGCAGGCAACTAGGGTCTTTGCAAAAGCAGAATTTAGTACTCAGCTTTCATCTTCAGAGAGCCCAGCCCAGCCACAAGATGCCACTTGCCTCTAAGTCCTTGGTGATGGGATGAGAGGGTCCATGTGTGACCAGGAGGATGGCATAAGCTTTGCAGATCATGCCATGCCCTACTTCAATGTTGCCAGCATGCCAGTTGGTCAGCCCTGCCCGCATGATGGCCATGCCCAGCTGGGCATTGTTGTGATGGTACAGCTTCCTGTGGGGACATAGCAAGTAATCATAACCCATATTCCCAACCTGCCTTGCATCTGCACAGCATTTGACAGCTTATAAAGCAACCATGGGACTTTCCTGGTGGTCCAGTGGTTAACAATCCTCCGTCCAATGCAGGGGACACAGGTTCAATCCCTCACTGGGGAATTAAGATCCCACTTGCTGTGGGGCAACTAGAGAGCCTGTGTGCCACAACTAGAGAGAAGCCTCAGCACACTGCAATGAAGACCCAGGGCAGTCAAAAATAAATAAATAAATAAATAAAAGTGACCTCACTGATTAAGTCCATTTGCTTTCCCATCAGCCCTGGGAGGTATCTGCCATCAAAGATAGATTGAGGCACACAGAGCTGCAGTCAGATACCAAACACCCCACATGGTGAGACTGTGAGGTGGAGACTCTGACCTGGGCCACTGAGCCAAGTCCTCACAGGGAAACGGGGGCAGGATTGTACTTGGAACTTGAGTACTGGGAGCTTGCAGCCTTCAGGAGTACCCAACCTCTCCTTGGGAAAAAGCTAAGAAGTTTAGGGGAAAAAAATAATTTGAATGCTCTTCGTGGGACCAAGTGGTATTCTTACCTCCCTGGTACCCTCCTTTTGTACCCTCCATGGATTGAAAAGGGTACCCTCCATTCAAAAAATACAACTTTCTTATGCAAAAGTATTCATTTGGCCAGAAATACAAATTCACACACCAATGTGGACACATATGGCAAGAGAAGACATTAGCAGAGGAAAGGTAAGGAAGTTGCCTTTTACAGTTTATAAGCAAGGATGGCCCACACCTCTTTTATTTTCTTTCTTTTTTTCCTTCTCTTTCTCTCTGTTTTTTTGTTGTTTTTTTATCACACTGTGGGGCTTGCAGGATCTTAGTTCCCAAACCAGGGATTGAACTCTTATCCCCTGCAGTAGAAGCACAGAGTCTTAACCACTGACTATCAGGGAAGTCCCTTTCTTTTTTCTTTTGATAAACTCTAAAGCTGCAAGATTGCCTCTGTTGATTGGTTGATTGGTTGGGGGTGGGGGGAACCTTTCTAGGCACTTAAAAGCAAGCCAGATTTAGCCTTAAGGAAACCAAAAACAGAAGATGCCACCCAAATAATAGACAACCTGGAGGTGGGAAAGACAAAGGTTGACACACAGATTTCATCTCAAGTATCAGATCTGATTATTTGGACATTATTGGTGGGCACACCATGATAAAGAGGTTCAGTCATAAAGAGGATGGTGATAGATTACTAATGCCTGCTGTGGGTGCCAGAGGGAGGGATATAGTGATATGCCTGCCATCTTCTTACCATCCCTGAAATAGACACATTTCTGGAGACTACCTGAGACCCAGGATCGTCACCTACATGTAGCCATCCACCATCCTCCTGGCGTAGTGTGAGGCCTCCTCAAAGGCCTGCAGGTAGGAGAGGACCTCGGAAACAATGCTCAGCAGTCGCAGCGTGTAGATGTTGGTGTCGGCAAACACTGGCTCCTGCTTCTGCAGGCACTCCCGGCATAACTTCACAACCTAGGAGACACAAGCCCTGATTGTACTCACTGCACCAGAGCACAAGCTTAATTCACATACGGGAGCATCATGATGCCATCATGGACACTCATGCTTCGAAGACTGAGGAAACTGCTAACAGAGATGGGAAAGCACCAGCTTGTGATTTGAAGAGAAAAATGGTTCCCATTTGGCTAAGATGTAGAGATGGAAAGGGTAACTGTGGGACACAGTGCTGACATGGCAGGATGAGGAGTTACCATAGAAGTTAGTATGGAGTCTGTTAACAGATGAATGGTACATATGTACAAGGGAATTCTGCTCAGCCATAAAAAGGAAATGAATTTGAGTCAGTTGTAGTGAGATGGACGACCCTAGAGCCTGTTATACAGAATGATGTAAGTCAGAAAGACAAAAACAAATATTGCATATTAATGCATATATATGGAATCTAGAATATTCATTAGAAGGACTGATGCTGAAGCTGAAGCTCCGATACTTTGACCACCTGATGCAAAGGGCTGACTCATTGGAAAAGACCCTGACCCTGGGAAAGATTGAGGGTGAGGGGAGAAGGGGATGACAGAGGATGAGATGGTTGGATGGCATCATCAACTCAATGGACACAAGTCTGAACAAACTCCGGGAGGACAGGGAAGTGAAGGACAGGGAAGTGAAGGACAGGGAAGCCTGGGGTGCTGCAGTCCATGGGGTTGCAGAGTTGGACATGACTGAACAACAACAAATGGAATCTAGAAAAATAGTACTGATGAACCTATTTGCAGAGAAGAGATGGAGATGCAGACATCTTTCTCTGTGTCCATACCTCTGCCATGTGAGGATGCAGCGAGATGATATGCAAGGAAGGTGGCCAGACAAACATGAGCTAAGTTTCCTATCTGCTGTATGTATGTGTGCTAGTCAGGAGTTTCCTTAGCAATTGACAGAAACCTAAATAAAACTGGTTGAGAATAATGGAATCACACACTGGTATATTAAAAGGAACTCAGCCATTAAAAGGAACAAAACTGGGTTATTTGTAGATGTGGATGGACCTAGAGCTGTCATACAGAGTGAAATGAAGTAAGTCAAAAAGAGAAAAATAAATATCGTATATTAATGCATATATGTGGAATATGAAAAATGGTATTGATGAACCTATTTGCAGGGAAGGAATGGAGACGCAGATATAAAGAATGGACACACCAGGGGAAAGAGAGGGAAGGACAAACTGAGAAGGTAGCACTGACATATATACACCATTAAGTGTAAAATGGATAACTAGCAGGAAGCTGCTATATAACACAGGGAGTCCAGCCTGGCACTCCATGGCAACCTAGAAGGGTGGAATGTGTCAGGGACGGAGGCTCAAGGGGGCATTGATGCATGTCAGAGACCTCCACAACATTGTAATTATCCTCCAATTAAAAAAGAAGTCAGTAGGGAGTTATGAAAGCTATATTCACACATTACTTCCTCTCACAACAGCATGACGAGAGAAGTGCTGCTAATATCCTCATTTTCCCCGATGAGGAAACAGAAGCACAAAGAGGGTAAGCGCTTTGCTGAAGTTACACAAAGAGTGAGCGATGCAGTGCAGATTCAAACCAAGCAATGGAGCTTTATCTTAACCATCATGTCCATGATTCTCCATCGTGGCTCTACTTCGGAATAATCTGGAGAGCTTTTTTTTTTTTTTTTTTAATACCTTGAACAAGTAAAATTTCTACTTCTTAACTATGCTTCAATAAAGCTGGAAAAACATAAAGAGTATACCACATGCTGGAAGATATGACCCCTTCTCATGAAGTATTGCTTATAAAGCAGTGCTTCACCTGAGCCTTTGACAGCCTTATAACACTTTTTATTAGGCTAGGAGGATGTGTAGTACGGTAGGTGATGTAACCAGTAGAATCCAAGCTATGGCTCCATTTCCACACCTCTATGGCTATAAAAGGCATCATTTGGACTAGTGATACCAGTATGCACTCAGGTACCATTGGGACAAAATCTCTGTAAGTGCCTGGAGAGCTTTTTTAAATCCCGGTGTCTGAGTCCTACCCCAGACCAAAGAAATTAAATATCTAGGGGAGGGACCCTGGCATCTGTAGCTCGTATCTGCCCCCGGGTGGCCCTTATGCACAGTGACATTGGACAGTCATGACCTGCTAGAAGTGTACAGGATGGATTGGAAGAGAGAGGGTCCAGGAGACTGACTAGAAGGAGGCCACATTGGTCCTGGTGAGGAAGAAGATGGGCTCAATCCCAAGGGACTTGGAGGCAGGCTTTCCTGACTAATTCACATGTAGACATAGCTTCAGTGATGCCCTACAAAGTCAGATGGTTTCTAGATTTTAGTGGTTCATAGCTCTCCTCTCTTTCCCTTGCCAATCTCATGGAAGAAACGTCACACAATTCTTTCCATTTCTAATGAGTGGGAATTAGTTTTCTCTGAGATTCTCCCAGAGGCCCCTGGGGCAACTGGGTGGTGGTGTGACGGAGTGTGAGCTAACAAGCCATCCATCCTGAAAACAATCATGAACTCATAGGCACTCTCCAGCCCTACATCTGGCCCTGCCCAGCTTAAGCGCAGAAGAGGACAGACAAAGAAGAAGAGAGGACAGAGGAATGGAATCAGGAACTGAAGCTCCTACCTCAAACCTCTAGATTTTCTATATTGCACAGCAACACTTTGTTCATGGGACTCTCCCTGAGACTTGACAGACTCCTGGGAGGCAAGCAGCATGTCCTGTGTTGGTCACCTCAATAAGGGCTCAAAAATAGGCAATGAATGAATGAGGAAAGAAGAATGAAGACAACGGACAAGCTGACAGAAATGAACAGAAATGAATCTCCCACACTGCCACACCCTAGTGGCATCCAAACCCAGCCACACAAGTTCTTTAAAGAGCTTGGAGGGGGAAAAAAAAATACTGTGATGATCCCTGTGTTCTGTTGCAGACTGGGTGAATCACATCTCAGGGGGTGAGACACAGGAATCTGTATTTCCAACAAACTGCCTGACAGAATTCAATGCAAGTAAGTGCTCTGCAGGTCAGTGCTGGTGGTGGGTCTCAACTTTAGGTGCACATTGAAATCACATGGGAGCTTTAAAAATCTTGATGTCTGGGTCCCACTCTAAGAGATTCTGGAAGGACTGTCCTGAGTGTCAGTATTTTTCAATGATTCTAGTGTACAGCCTGGCTCTAGCGTACAGCCAGGGTTGAATGCACAGTTAGAAGAGCCTGGAAACTGTAGACAGGACACACGTTCAGTTACCAGAAAGCAAGCCATCCACTGCCGTTTCCATTCCTCCATCCCTGATGCCAACCTAAAATATTACAGACCATCCCCCAAACCCCAGGGACATTTGTCAGGCTGCCTGTGCTTTCCTCAAACCCAGTTTTAGTGAGTTGAACCATCAGTGAGAACACGCCCCTAAAAGAGGCTGCATGGCTTAAGGGCGAGAAGAGTCATGGTCTCAACCATGGGCCATCTTCCAGAAAAAAAACCTGTTTGGTAGCCTCTCCGTCTTGACTGCCCCCCACCATTTCCCTCCTTTACTAGAGAACACTTCTGCCCTCTTCCCCACCCCTATCCCCTATAAAAATGAATTTTTACCTCGTGGTACAAACCCTCGGAGCGAGCCTTGTCGATTTTTTCCAGTGTATCCTTGGAGAATTGTATCATCTCCTTCACCACCTCCTGAGAGGGCTGGGAAAGGAAGGGACACTGAGCTGGAGACCCGTTCGTGAGGCAACCCACCGCATCTCTGAACAGCCAACATTTGTTTTATTGGAGTATAATTGCTTTACAATGTTGTGTTAGTTTTTGCTGTTCAACGAAGTGAATCATCCATAACTGTACACATATCCCCCTCCCTCTGGGACCTCCCTCATACCTCCCTACCCCGCATCCCAGAGAACTGAAGTGAACTCCCTGTGCTATAGAGGAGGCTTCCACTGGCTCTCTTTTCATACATGGCAGAGTATATATGTCAATCCCAATCTCCCAATTTGTCCAACCCTCCCATCCCCCCGACCATGTCTACTTTTTAGTTCTCTATGTCAGCGTCTCATTCCTGCCCTGCAAATAGGTTCAGTTGCTCTTGTTGACATTTACTGTAGTACGAGATTAATGCCTTCCTCCTTGTGAATGCTTCATTTCTGTAAATGCCGCTCAGGATCCCTATAGCTTTTCCAACTCCCTCATTATGCTTCTGATGCACATTGCATTTTCCATTGACCAAGTTCCTGAGCCTTGCTGCTGGGTCATGTTCCCCAGCCCAGCTCGTGCCTGGGTTTATAGACCCCAGTGAAGAATCTGACATTAATCCCTGTTGTGTTTTCTCTGGCATTTTGGATTCTTATTGTATTCTATCACCCAAAATGTTTGCCATTCTTCCTCTTGACTTCAAATCAACCACATATTCTATAGGTATGGTCTTGAATCTTTGTTTTCACCCAAATACTGACCAGCACAGGGCTGAGGACAGAAGCTGAGAGTTTGACAAAAAAAAAAAATCATACTCCAGTTTGCCACTGAAGCTCATTAAACAGGGCCCTGTGGCTATGGGCTGTCAACCCTTTCACGTGTCTCTGCATCCTGCTCATAGTTCCTTAGGATGATCAAAATGATATCATGGAATGTCCTTGGTGATCTGGTGGTTAAGAATCCACCTTACAAAGCAGGGACACAGGTTTGATCTCTGGTCAGGGAAATAAGATCCCACATGCCCAGGAGCAACCAATCTGCGTGACACAACTAGTGAAACACGAGTGCCACACCTCCAGAGTCAGTGCCCTGCAACAAAAGGCCCGTGGGCCTCAGCGAAGACCGGACACAACAAAATAAATAAACGCATGATTAAAAAAAAAAGGCTACCATGAAGAACTTGTTAGCTGTGAAATCTAGACCAATTAGGCTTCCTACGTTTGCCTAAGCAGTCTAGTGATCTTGTAAAACAAAAATGAGGTTTTGATATTCAAGGTACCATAATTAAGAAGCCAGTTCCCATGAAAGCATAATTTTGAAGAAAAAGTGCCAGATTTCCCAAAGACCAAAGAAAGAGTTTGCCTGCAATGCTTACCAATATCAGAAGCTCTTTTCTGGGGGGAAAAAAAAAAGTTTTTTGCTCAGGCAAATCTGATATAATTTTTTCCAAAATAAAAATATCTTTATTATTTATTCTGACTGTAAAATTAATATATGCAAACTGTAAAAAAAAAAAAAAACATATGAAAAAAAACATGGAGAAAAAAAGCAGAAATCCCCAGAACACACCCAAAGATGGACACAGTATGTTGAGGAGTATTTTCTAATACATATACATAGGAATAATATTTTAAATATTTAACAACTAGTATAGGAAAAGCACTGACAGATCAAAGGCACAGACACATCAATAGTATGTCCACATGACCATATTAGCTTACACTGGCTGAACTTCGGTCCTGCATGTTCACACATGCATGAGTGTGTCTACATCTATAGCATCATATTTTTCTAACTGGTATAGTAACATATTTATCTCTATTGCCTGTTTTTTTTTTTCACTCATTATAGTCAAATCTATGGTTTTTCCAGTAGTCATGTGTGGATATTAGAATTGGAACATAAAGAAGGCTGAGTGACAAAGAATTGATGCTTTTGAACTATGATGCTGAAGAAGACTCTTGAGAGTCCCTTGGAGTGCAAGGAGATCAAACCAGTCAATGCTAAAGGAAATCAGTCCTGAATATTCATTGGAAGGACTGATGCTGAAACTGAAGCTCCAGTACTTTGGCCATCTGATGCGGAGTGCCAACTCATTGGAAAAGACCCTGGTTCTGGGAAATATTGAAGCAAAAGGAGAAGGGGGTGGGAGAGGATGAGATGGTTAAATAGCATTATTGACTCCATGGGCAGGAATCTGAGGAAACTCAGGGAGACAGTGAAGGACAGGGGAGCCTGGAATGCTGCAGTCCATGGGTTTGCACAGAGTTGGACATGACTTAGTGACTGAACAGTAGATATTTCCCCATATAAATATGAAAACAAAACTACCAAGCATTTTAAAGAATTTTACAGACATTATCATGCTGCCCACATGAAGAGCTCATTCATTCTGGGTTCTAAGCATGACAGTCTGGAGCAAAAGGAGCATGAGACCAATTTTCTAAGGAAAATGGTCTATCCCAGGCAAAAAAAGCCCTGTAACTGCTTTCTAAAAAAAAAAAAAAACCTATATTGCCTTTTTAATAACTAGAATATTCTACTGTATGAAGCTAGACTAATTTATTTAATCAGGTCTCCAAGTATCCAATTTTTTTTTTTTTACCATAAGGAATTGGGGTCAACAACTCTGTTTAGATTTTCTGCTTAAATTGTTTTGTGGAGTCACCTTCCCTAAACTATCAAAAACTAACAAGAGAATGGGCATCTGTTCCCTTAAAAACAACCCTCCTCCATAGATGGAGATCGGGGTCTTCTCTCAGGCTCCCAGCTGTCTTGAGCCAGGTCTGCTGTGTTCACTTTGCAGTAGGAGAGCTGCCAACCAAGACAAGCTTGCTTCAACATCAGGATCACTTAAAGAAGTGGGATTATGTTTCTTTCTCTCCCCTCCCCTCCACTTACTTTGACTTCTGCAGAATTCTTCATTATCCCTATAATTCTAACTACCTTCATTTCCATATCCTTCTGTACCTGAAAAGTGAAAATGTCAGCCACTTAGTCATGACCGACACTTTGTGACTCCATAGACTGTAGTTTGCCAGGCTCCTCTGTCCATGGAATTCTCCAGGCAAGATTATCGGAGTGGGTTGCCATTCCTTTCTCCAAGGGATCTTCCCAATCCAGGGATGGAACTCAGGCCTCCTGCATTGCAGGAAGATTGTTTATTGTCTGAGCTACCAGGGAAGCCTGGGCTTCCCCACAATTCTGTTTGTTTCTGTACTTGCCTCACAGCCTGACAACTGATGCATACGTCAGTGCTCTGCCTTCTATTGGGTCTTACACCTGGGTTATCCTTCACCTTGACCTTTGATTTGGCTGAGATTTCTGGCTGCCTTCCTGCTTGACGACCCAAATGTTGACTTCCCGCCTGAGTGCTACTCAGCCCCCTGTTAGTTAAGTGGTCATGTTTTGGTCCCAGACCACATCATTTCAGTGTGTGTCTGCTTCCCTAAGCCCATTTGAATCAACCACATTAGTGAGAGGAGTCCACATCTTGCCTGGTATGCAGAGTCCTGTGAGTAGAGTCCAGAGGTGTAGCGTATCATCCATCCATCAAACCTACATCTTCGGTTTCACCTATCATTTGTTGCCCAAGTGTTGGCTCATAAAATCCCATCTAGTTGATGACTACTAGTCTCCAAGTTACTGTAAGTTCCATCATATTCAAAATTCTTAGTGAATCTTCTCAGTTCAGTTCAGTTCAGTTCAGTCGGTCAGTCGTGTCCAACTCTTTGCGACCCCATGAATCACAGCACGCCAGGTCTCCCTGTCCATCACTAACTCCCGGAATTCACTCAGACTCACATCCATGGAGTCAGTGATGCCATCCAGCCATCTCATCCTCTGTCATCCCCTTCTCTTCCTGCCCCCAATCCCTCCCAGCATCAGAGTCTTTTCCAATAAGTCAACTCTTTGCATGAGGTGGCCAAAGTACTGGAGTTTCAGCTTCAGCATCATTCCTTCCAAAGAAATCCCAGGGCTGATCTCCTTCAGAATGGACTAGTTGGATCTCCTTGCAGTCCTTGCAAGGGACTTTCAAGAGTCTTCCCCAACACCACAGTTCAAAAGCATCAATTCTTTGGCACTCAGACTTCTTCACAGTCCAAATCTCACATCCATACATGACCACAGGAAAAACCATAGTCTTGACTAGACGGACCTTTGTTGGCAAAGTAACGTCTCTGCTTTTGAATATGCTATCTCGGTTGGTCATAACTTTCCTTCCAAGGAGTAAGCGTCTTTTAATTTCATGGCTGCAGTCACCATCTGCAGTGATTTTGGAGCCCCCCAAAATAAAGTCTGACACTGTTTCCACTGTTTCCCCATCTATTTCCCATGAAGTGATGGGACCGGATGCCATGATCTTTGTTTTCTGAATGTTGAGCTTTAAGCCAACTTTTTCACTCTCCACTTTCACTTTCCTCAAGAGGCTTTTTAGTTCCTCTTCACTTTCTGCCATAAGGGTGGTGTCATCTGCATATCTGAGGTTATTGCTATTTCTCCCAGCAGCCAGCTTGTGCTGGAAAGAAATGTGAAAAGAAATGCAAAAAAGCAAAATGGCTGTCTGAGAAGGCCTTACAAAATAGCTGTGAAAAGAAAAGAAGCGAAAAGCAAAGGAGAAAAGGAAAGATACAAACATCTGAATGCAGAGTTCCAAAGAATAGCAAGAAGAGATAAGAAAGCCTTCTTCAGCAATCAATGCAAAGAAATAGAGGAAAACAACAGAATGGGAAAGACTAGAGATCTCTTCAAGAAAATTAGAGATACCAAGGGAACATTTCATGCAAAGATGGGCTCGATAAAGGACAGAAATGGTATGGACCTAACAGAAGCAGAAGATATTCAGAAGAGGTGGCAAGAATACACAGAAGAACTGTACAAAAAAGATCTTTACGACCCAGATAATCACGATGGTGTGATCACTGACCTAGAGCCAGACATCCTGGAATGTGAAGTGAAGTGGGCCTTAGAAAGCATCACTACGAACAAAGTTAGTGGAGGTGATGGAATTCCAGTTGAGCTATTTCAAATCCTGAAAGATGATGCTGTGAAAGTGCTGCACTCAATATGCCAGCAAATTTGGAAAACTCAGCAGTGGCCACAGGACTGGAAAAGGTCAGTTTTCATTCCAATCCCAAAGAAAGGCAATGCCAAAGAATGCTCAAACTACCGCACAATTGCACTCATCTCACATGCTAGTAAAGTAATGCTCAAAATTCTCCAAGCCAGGCTTCAGCAATATGTGAACCATGAACTTCCTGATGTTCAAGCTGGCTTTAGAAAAGGCAGAGAACCAGAGATCAAATTGCCAACATCCGCTGGATCATGGAAAAAGCAAGAGAGTTCCAGAAAAACATCGATTTCTGCTTTATTGACTGTGCCAAAGCCTTTGACTGTGTGGATCACAGTAAACTGTGGAAAATTCTGAAAGAGATGGGAATACCAGACCACCTGATCTGCCTCTTGAGAAATTTGTATGCAGGTCAGGAAGCAACAGTTAGAACTGGACATAGAACAACATACTGGTTCCAAATAGGAAAAGGAGTATGTCAAGGCTGTATATTGTCACCCTGCTTATTTAACTTATATGCAGAGTACATCATAAATCTTCTCAAGTAATCAATAACTTGCAGGATAGACTCAGAGAATACCAAGCTGTTAGATGTTAAGAAAAATGGTACTGATGAACCTATCTGCAGGGCAGGAATAGAGACGCAGACATAGAGAACAGACCTTGGACATAGAGGGGGCAGGACAGGGTGGCATGAATTGAGAGAGTAGCAGTGAAATGTATATATTACCATATGGAAAATAGACAGCTAATGGGAAGTTGCTGTATAGTGCAGGGAGGTCAACACAGTGCTCTGTGACAACCTAGAGGGGTGCGATGGGGAGATGGGGGGAGATTCAAGAGGGAGGGACATCTGCATACTTATGGCTGATTCACATTGTTGTATGGCAGAAGCCATCATAATGTCATAAAGCAATTATCCTCCAATTAAAAACAAATTTAAAAAAATAAAGTGCATCTCCTATAGAAAGCTTTTTTTTTTTTAATCTTCTTCAATTTGATGCTGTAAGAAAAAGTGCTACTTTAAGCTCTTGAAGGGAGTTAAATTTTTTCAAGGAGGCAACTGCCAAGGTTCTCAAAACAACCTGGCTGAAAGGTTGTTAACTGACCCATGCAACATGTGATGAAGCTATTCTGAGAAGGGAAATGGGCTGTTCCACTTGGCTCTCTTTTCAGAGTAAAGGAAGGAAAGCCTGATCTGCAGACAGGATTTAAGGAACCCCACAGAGAGAGGTTCCACTCTCCAGGAGCACCAAGATTAATAGAAGGAGGAGATTAAAGATTAAAACAGGGAGGAAGAGAGAGGAGCCAGAGGAGAAGGGGGAGGAGCTAGTGGTGAAGGGGGAGGAACCGGAGGAGGAACCAAAAGAAGAGGAGGGGAGGGAAAGAGGGACACTGGCTCCCCAAACTTGAAAAACTGAAACATTCCTATTGTGAAAACCATAGGTGAAAGCTGGAGAAAGAGGGAAAAAATAAAAAATTTAAAAAACAGCAACCTAAACAAGGAGGGTACAAAGCTACAACTGAGGGAAATTGGTGTTATTTTCTCATTTTAAAAACATTTGGTTTTTATTTTTATCCAGCTCTATATGTGTATATATTATATATATACATATATATAATGTATACATATATATAATGTATAATGTAACATATATATACACACATATATATATATGTGTGTGTGTATATATATGTATATATGAGTCGGAAACAATTTGATGCCAACTGAAGGTTTGAAGTTGAGTCACAAAGGCTGATGTACAGAGAGGAGCTTATCAGGCTGTGATAAAGCATTATTTAAATAAATAAAAGCAATTGGATGACATCATAGAAAAGCCTGAAGGAACTGTTAATAAGTTAGTCCAAGGCCCCACTTCACAGATGAGGAAACTGAAACCCACAAGGAAGAGCCTTGCCCAAGCTTAAACATTCAGGGTAACAGCCAGAACGAGAACACAGGCCTCCTAATTTTTTCTCCAGTGTTCTTTCCGCTACAATATTTGGGGGGTGGGAGGGTGGGGGGCTGTGGTGGGGGCAGAGGGAGGCAGTGAAAGTGTTAGTCACTCAGTCGTGTCTGACTCTTTGTGACTCCATGGACTGCAGCTTGCCAGGCTCCTCTGTCCATGGAATTCTCCAGGCAAGAATACTGGAGTGGATAGCCATTCCCTTCTCCAGGGATATTTACAACCCAGGGATCGAACCCAGGTCCCCGCATTGCAGGCTGATTCTTTACTGTCTGAGTCAACATGAAAACCCGAGTTATTGTTATTTCTTTATTTTAATAGAGAAACCATTTTGATATAAAAATAATAAAAAGCTTTTGCTTTGAATCCAGGTCAGTTCAAGCAGAAATCATTGATGTTTTGTATCAAGAGAGATGTCAGCTCTTCAATTCAGATAGGAAGATGTGGGCATATGGTCACCATCTGGTAGCAGCTTATCTAAAGTGAAGGGGCAGGAACTAACAGCCACACATCACCTACTTAACTATTGGCACTGCCAGGTAATTATCAAAAAATTCAAAAGCCTGTATGGGAGGGGAGTTTGGAGGAGAATGGATACATGTGTATGTATAGCTGAGTTGCTCTGCTGTGCACCTGAAATTAACACAACATTGCTAATTGGCTATACTCCCATAAAAAATAAAAAGACGAAATGGAAAAAGAAAAAACAACACATCTGATATCAGAATCTTAAAATGTGACTATAGATTTTTGGGTGTGTTTAAGGATATTCTCCTAAAAATGTATAAAATATACAAAAATATTAAAATCTACATGTATAGTGTATTATATGAGCATAGACGGGTCCTTTCAGGATAAGTAAATAGGAAATAAATTAATTAGTACTAATGAACTCAAAGGGGCTTCCCAGGTGGCACTAGTAGTGAAGAGTCAGCCTGACAATACAGAAGACATAAAGAGACACAGGTTTGATCCCTGGGTCGGGGAGACTTCCTGAAGGAAGGCATGGCAACCTACTCCAGTATTCTTGCCTGGAAAATCCCATGGACAGTGGAGCCTGGCAGGCTACAGCTCACAGGGTGGCAAAGAGTCAGACACACTGAAGCAACTTAGCATGCATGCAATGAACTCAAAATAAATAAGAAACAGATATTCCATGTCATAATAAGTAATTCCTGTTTCTTATCTAATTTATTTTGAGTTCATTTGTACTAATTAATTTATAATTAAACTAATACCTTAACTTGGTTTCTATAAAAAGAAATTTCAAAAGATTCAAAGAAATAACTACAGTTATTTCATTTAATTTCAGAAGTGAGAAAAGAAGATCTTGTCTCTTAAAAATTAGGTAGTGGTTGCTGCTGCTAAGTCACTTCAGTCGTGTTCGACCCTGTGCGACCCCATAGACGGCAGCCCACCAGGCTCCCCCGTCCCTGGGATTCTCCAGGCAAGAATACTGGAGTGGGTTGCCATTTCCTCCTCCAATGCATGAAAGTGAAAAGTGAAAGTGAAGTTGCTCGGTCGTGTCTGACTTTTAGTGACCCCATGGACTGCAACTTTTCAGGCTCCTCCATCCATGGGATTTTCCAGGCAAGAGTACTGGAGTGGGGTGCCATTTCCTTCTCCAGGTAGTGGTAGAAGCAAGTTATAAAAAAATTACTCAGGTCCAGGCAGCAGGCGGGAAGGCTGGCTGGCTTGCAGATAAGACACACGTTAACCTGCAGGTTCTAGAAGGTCAGGTTAAGGGTGGACACAGTAGCTTATTCCTTTCTGTACCTCCTGTGGTACTGAGCTCAGTGCCCCATACATACAAGCCAATTCACATTTCCTGGACTATAGAACCTTTGATTCTATGAAAATGGGGTTGTTCCTATAAAGAACACATCCCTGAGTGTTTTGTATCCTGCCCTGTATCGAGATTGACTTCTGCTTGCACACACATGTGGGTACGCGTATCTGTGTGAGTGCATGTGTCCTTTCTAATTTTAATAATTAAATAAATTTAATTTTAATTTGCATACAGTGTTACACTCCCCTCCCAAATTCAATCCATATGTTTCAGTTCTAACCCCTAGTACCTCAAAACATGACCTTTTTAGAAATAGGGTCAGTGCAGGTGTAATTAATTAAGATGGGGTCAAACTTAATTAAGGGTGGCCCCTTCATCCAATGGCACTGGTGTTCTTATAAACAGAATGCCAGGTAAAGAGAAAGATACATGCATGAGGGGAAGACCATGGACAGAGGCCCAGGCCCGTCTACCATCTAAGGAATGAGGCCTAGAGCAGATACTCTCTTCATAGCTCTCAAAAGGAACCAGTCTAACCAAGACCTTGATTTCAAATTTTAGCCTCCAGAACTGGGAAACAATATATTTCTATTGTAAGTCACCCAGTTTGGGGTCCTGGGTGTTATGGCAGCCCTAGGAAACAAATTCATATGTCAATGTTTGGCCCCTTAACTCTTTTCCCTTAAGAAATAGAGCTCAGACTTCCCTGGTGGCACAGTGGATAAGAATCCACCTGCCAATGCAGGGGTCACGGGTTTGGTGCCTGGTCCGAGAAGATGCCACACAGCTACGGAGCCTGTGTGCCACAACTACAAAAGCATCCAGAGCATGTGCTCTGAAACAAGAGCAGCCAGCACAACGAGAAGCCTGAGCACTGCAACGAAGGGTTGCCCCTGCTCACCACAACTAGAGAATGCCTGTGCGCTGCAAGAGACCCAGCCCAACCAAATATAAATAAATAAATGATTTTAAAGAAAGAAGTAGAGCTCAGCTAATCACAGTAGCTAAGATGCAAAAACGACCTAAATGTCCATCAACAGATGAATGAATAAAGAAGATGTGGTGCCTATATACAATGAAATATTACTCAGGGATTTAAAAAGAATGAAATAATGCCATTTGCAGTTCCGTGGATGGACCTAGAGATTATCATACTAAGTGAAGTAAGCCAGAAAGAGAAAGACAAATACTATATGGTACCTCTTACATGTGGAATCTAAAATATGAGATGAATGAACTTGTCTACAAAATAGAAACAGACTCACAGACATAGAGAACAGAGTTATGGTTACCAAGGGGGCGGGGAGGGAAGGATTGGGAGTTTGAGGCTGGCAGACACAAACTGTTATCTATAGAATGAATAAACAACAAAGTCCTCCTACATAGCACAGGAAACTATATTCAGTATCCTGTGATAAACCACAATGGGAAAAAACATGAAAAAGAATTATGTGTGCGTGTGTATAGGCTTCCCAGATGGCACTAGTGGTAAAAAAACCTGCCTGCCAATCCAGGAGACACAGGTTCTATCCCTGGATCAGGAAGATCCCCTAGAGCAGGGCATGGCAACCCACTCTAGTACTCTGGCCTGGAAAATCCTACGGACAGAGAAGTTTGGCAGGCAGCAGTCCAGAGGGTCACACAGAGCTGGACATGACTGTAGCGACTTAGCATGCACACACACATGTATAACTGAATCATTTTGCTGTATACCAGAGACTAACACAACACTGTAAATCAATTATACTTCAATTAAAAAATAATAAATGAAAAAAAAAGAAATAGAGCTCCTTTCATATTTGTACATAAAGATATACCTTATCAGTTTTAGTGACTTTGAGGTATTGCCCTAACTTAAATATTTCCCTATTGGTGGTTACTTAGGTATTATTCAATATTTTGTTGTTCCCAACAATGCCACAGTGTCCTATCTCTTTATACATATACCCATGCATGTATGCAAGTATACCTGCAGGGTAATTCTTAGAACAGCTTGGCCAAAGGGTAAAAATATTATCTATTAAAAATAAAAATAAGCTAGTGGCAAAAAAAAAAAAAAATGTCTAGAGTAGCCTGGGGATGAGAGAAATGAGTGGGGGACAGTAGCACTGATGCTGTAAGTAATTGAGTGGGTCCCACCATCTGAACCTAGAAGTCAATTTTGTTTGTAGCCTTTGCTGTAACCAGAGACAAGTTTCTGCCAACACACAGGATGCAATGTCTGTGTGCGTGCTCAGTCACTTCAGTCATGTCTGACTCTTTGTGACCCTATGGACTACGGTCCACTAGGCTCCTCTGTCCAGGGGGTTCTCCAGGCAAGAATACTGCAGTGGGTTGCCATGCTCTCCTCCAAGGGATCTTCCCAACCCAGGGGTCAAACCCAAGTCCCTTATGTCTCCTGCTTTGGCAGGTGGGTTCTTTACACTACTGCAACCTGGGAAGCCCAATAGGATACAGAAGTTAATTCACAAGTATATTTGTGTCTTCAAATGCACTGATGGATTGTGCATTATACAGAAGTACTGAGTTAGTCTCTCCAAGGAGTCTGGTGCCCAGTTAAAAACCTATATGTGCTTTTTCAGATCTGACTATAAGCTGTACCCGGCAGGCCACACAGGTAGGAGGGAAAGCTGCTCTCCCCACGAAAGACTTGGTGCAAGGCCAGTGCACTGCCGTCTCTGAAGGGAGGTGCAGCCAAGGGCTCAGGCCCATCCTGGCAGGTCACACTCTTCACATACAGGCATTCCTGACCCAGGTGCCTTCATTCTTAAGTCTCTCTCTCTCTTTTTAATTGAAGTATAGTTGATTAACTGAGGTCTTGAGGTCTTCTTCAGGAGCCTCTACTGAGGCCTGCTTATTGTGAAAGTGGAGTTGGGGGAGATTTTCTTTTCTTTTTTAGTATTTTCTTGGCTGCACCACATAGCGTGTAGGATCTTAGCTCCCGGACTGAGGATGGAACCCATACCCCATGCACTGGAAGCATGGAGTCTTAACCACTGGACCACCAGGGAAGTCCCTGGGGGATTTTGAGACATGCTTCCTCATTCTGACTCTGTATCCCAGACTTTTCTACTCCTAACTCTTCCCCCACCTCCCACCCCCTCACTCACATGCCTCAGGGTCCATAAAACTGTGGGGCCTTCAGTTCTGGGTCTCTCAGCAGTGAGCCAACCCTCACATCTGTGCTGATCTACCTGACCCTCCACCTGTGTGCCTTCCCATGGGGGGAAAATGGACTGGGGGAATCGGCGCCCACTCCAGTCTCAGCCTCATGCTTTACCATTACAGGTAAGTGATTACAAGCTTGCTGCTTTAATTGGCTATTTTGTCGCCTAGCTCTCCCAATTCAGCAAGCCCCTGACCCCCTCGTTGATAAGACTTGCAATGCTCAGTGGTCTCACCACTGATGAGGAAAGAGCTACTCAGGAGGTAAATGTTTTAACCAATCTAAATATCACCTGGTCTGCACATTGCCCATTTCCATAAGACTAGGAACATATCTGTGATAATCTGACAACAAATCTCTTTGCCCATCTGGTCTCTCTATGAGAAACTCTCTGCATCACTTAATGTGCAAGGGGGCAAGAAGAGGAACTTAAATTTACTAAGTGTCTACTCTCTATGCCATTTCCTTTACATAGATCATCCTGTTTAATCCTCATAGCAGCCCCTCACAGTGGATGTCATGTTCTTATTTTACAATTGAGAAAACAGAGTTACTTCCCCAAGCTCAAAAACCTGGCAAGCAGTGGCACCAAGACACTAGCTAGGACCCATCTGTGGTGCTCTGTCCACAAATCAGCAAGGCAAGGGCACCTTGGTTAGCTGGGGAATCCACCCTTGTCTGGCTCTTGAGGAAGATGCCCAAAAGCACCCCAGTAGTGGGGCTGCGTGTACCTTTGGGTTGTCTTTCACCCCCAGGAAGAGGTCATCCTTCAGCCCCTTCTGGCAGTGCTCACACGTGCAGTCAAAGTAGTACTGTCTCTTCAGCTGCTTCTTGCGTTCTTCACTGACGTTAAGGAAGTCGATATAGGACACCGTCAGCTCCTCTCCTTCTGAGATTTTGCCCAGGGCTCGGAGCTCAATTCTGGACCAAGGTAAAGGAAAAGAGTCAATCAAATCCAGGGTGGGATACATGCTCTTCAAGGTTTCAAGGAGTTGAACCTCAAAGACAACTTCCACTAACACTCTGAGAAAACATTCCTCCAAAAGGGGCAATTGTGACATAAAGGACAGTTTTCTGAATAGGTCTGCTCTACTTGTCATAACAATCAAATCTGCTGCATTCAGTCTGTTGCTCTGGAAGCAGCTCAAATAGATTCCCAGTAGAGAGCTGGGCTTGGTCATAAAAGCATATGAAGCTTCCATGTCTACAATTATCCCTGTGCATTTAGCCACTGATTGTAAAAAAGGAAAGGAGAAATAATAAGGTACAAACTTCAAACAAGAGAAGACTTAATAGTCATGTCTGGTTGGTCAAGGACGGCTTCTCTCAGAAACACACATATTCAGTTACCCACAATCTTAACCCATTTTGTGTCTAATTATAAGGCCTGGCCTATCTAAACTTTTGGTCCAATGGTTCAGGCCAACATTAAGTGAGGAGAGTTATGCTTGGAGATCTCTGAAGGCAACTAAAGCCTGGCTCTTTAGTACCCCACTGCATTTTTCACTTTTTTGTTTACTTGGGGACATGAATTTGGGGTTGAAGGTGGGTTAGAAAGAGCAGATGACATTTCAACCACCTTCCAGCCTAGACCTGAGCCTCCAGTTACCTACAGCACTACACACCTCACCATGTAATAGAGACAGAATGTGCTGAAGACAAAAGGCCGCTGCACAACTGACACCCAGCTAAGCCAAACCAGCAGAGACCAGCCCGTGGACCTCTCAGCCATGCATCTTCTACCCACAAGGCCAGAAGCTATAGAAAGAGTAGTGAGCCCAGAAAACTGTGCTTCTGTATCTAAGCTGTGCTCCTGTATCTCCCCAAGATCCTGGCACCTTCCTTCCCAGAGAGAACCCATCACCTAGAGAGTGAGTGGCAGGATGCGGAGGGCTAGGAAAGCATCAGCAGAGAGGTCCGCAGTCATTCCCTTCACCTCCCAGAGAGGCTGAGTCAGATGCCATGTGAAAGGCAGGAGATGGTCTCAGTCAGAGGCAACCCCTTCCACATGTTCTGAGGTGACAGCCCAGCAAGGAACAGCTGAATGGCAGTGACACCTGTGTCCAGGTATCTGAGGTGACTACTCCTCTCACAGTGGGGTACACTGTGATGCCCAATAAATGTGATCATACACACACACACACACACACACAAGTTATATGGAGACCGGCAAAATTGTCACCTTTAGTCCCTTGTTTCCTTTCATCTCCACCCTAATTTTTGACTGTTACTGAAGGAGTGAGGCCTGGTGTGCTGCGATTCATGGGGTTGCAAAGAGTCGACACGACTGAGCGACTGAACTGAGCTGAAGGAGTGAAAAGAAAAAGGAGAGAAGGGCAAGATGGCCTACTTGCAGCTCTGCTTAGAATCCTAATATGTCCTAGCTGCAGGGCATTGACCTTCTCATTTCACAGATGAGGATGCTGATACCCAGAGAGATGAAGTAACTTCCCTGAAGGTCCCACAGCACTTTGGCAACGGGGCCAAGATTTTGAACTCAAGAGCTTTATCATATCATACTGGCCATTAATTCATGGTTGGCCCAGAAGCCGTAAAGAGAATATATGAATAAATACTTACCAAAAACATCACAATTACAGATACCAATTTTAGAACTAGTCTGAGTACGAAATTGGAGGTTATGAACAAACACACAGTCCTTTAGTAGGTCAGTAATATCACCAGTCCTCATTTCATGGTAAACAGGGTTTAGAGGAATCATGTGTGTTTTTCTAAGAAGATGTGGACTGGAAGGGACTGTCATACTTTGGGGTTAGAGGAGAGAAAGAAATGAGGAGTAAAAGAGAAAGAAGAAAGGGAGCAAAAGCAAGCACAGCACAGAAGGTAGTGGTGGGTGAGGAACAAGATGATTAACATAAATGCATTAAACATACAGTATTCAGCAAAGACGAGATTTGGGGGAGCGGACAGGCATTACAGACAGACAGCAACCAACGGGTCTCAGGAAGGGGCATTCCCAGCAAATCAGGCAAGTGAGGGAGATGGGTCAGAGGAACAGGGAGGTTTTCAAAGACTGACCCACCTCATCTGGGTGTGAAACATGGATTTCACTGCCTCATGACTGAAAAACAAAACAGACACCCAAATGGAAATCATTATCATCGGCTCATCCCATACAGCTAGCAACAGTGCACAGCATTCCAGGTTATGCCATCAAAGCTTTGGCCAGCACAACCAACTCTCTTCCAACCCCTTCTAGCTGAGCTCCCTTGGCAAGATGTAGCCTGGTTAATGGAAAGTACATTTGATATGAAACGAGAAGTTCTGGGTTCAAAAGGACTCAGCCTTGGGCAAGTTTCTTCCCTTCCCTGAGCCTTGATGTTTTCATCTGTAAGCTAACAACAAGACTGTCATAAAACAATGAATTCAAAAGTAGAGGGCTACCATATTTTTCAACGGCAGGGCAAAAAAAAGCATGCGAACCATTCATGAAAGATGCTCCTGGGTGCCCAGGCAAATTTGAACACCAAATCATGGGCAAATTGGGCTTAGAGTAGCCCTTCAGAGCCTTAGGGTCTTCTGAGTGGTTCGCCAATAGGGCTTCAACTTCAAGTCACCAGCAGCATTGCCACCAAGAAGCAGAATCAAACAATCCTTGGATGGTTTACTCTGGCTAATTTCTCTTTAAAATGAAAGATTGAGGGCAAGAGGAGAAGGGGGCAACAGAGAATGAGATCGTCGGATGGCATCATCTACTCAATGGACATGAGTTTGAGCAAACTCCAGGAGATAGCACAGGACAAGGAAACCTGGTGTGCTGCAGTCCATGGTGTCACAAAGAGTTGGATAGGACTAAGCGACTGGACAACATCAATTTCTCTTTTAATGAAATAAATGTTCCTGCAGGCATTCTTTTCCATAAATAAGTGAAGTAGAGTGCTAAAAAATCATATGGGAAGCTACATATTATTATCCCTCTAAACAAGCATCTTGGGCATAAGGGTGGCCTCTTTTGATGTCTGTCTTGGGAAGAGTTTGAATATGTCTGGAGACCAGTCACACAGGTAGTATGTAAAAATTGCTAGGATTAGAATTGGACTCCTAACATCACAACAAGTATTCTTTCCACTATGGCAGGCACCTAGACTGTTACTGCAAAGTCACCTTCTCTCACACAACAGCCAAGAAGCTCGGGTACCGCGTGTCTGCTCAAAATTAGAGGATGCATCGAAGCCAGAGTGGACACTGGTGATGATCTGAAGAAAGGGCCCCTCAGGTTTCTATGGTAGTGACAAGAAGGGCACTGGCTCACCACCACTTATGGGAGGGGTACCCAGAAAGACCAGTCCCACTTGTGAATTTAATCCTCCCTGCCTACCAGGGTAACTCCAGACACCAGTCCTTCTGGGGAGGATTCCATGAAGTCCAGGCCAGTGACCCCAAGAGGTTTAGGAAGGGAAACACAAATATACTGGGAAAAGATTGTCATCTGGGTCCAAAGTAAACTTTCCTGTCTTGAGGGACTTTCTCAAGTGCTCAAAAGCCTAGTGTCATGCATGCCCTTGCTTTCAGAATTAGGAAGGAAAAGGGAAATCAGAGTCCAGGCTCCACTGGAGCATAAGCTTGTTTCTTGGCTGAGAACCAGAAACCATTATTTTTGGGGGCAAACCTGCTCATTGTTGATGGCTTATAGTTAACTTGCATCATCATAAGAGCTCGTCTCTAACAGTAAAAGAAATATTTCAGTAAAGAATCTGCCTACAATGCAGGAGACCCGGGTTCCATCCCTGGGTCAGGAAGAGTGCCTGGAGAAGGGCGTGGCTACCCACTCCAATATTCTTGCCTGAAGAATCCCATGGGTAGAGGAGCCTGGTGAGCTGCAACCCATGAGGCCACAAAGACAGACACCAACTGAGTGACTAACAGTTTTCTTTATATCCCCAGAGCTCCCCCAGTCTGAACCATGGACAACCTGGATTCATCATGTTTTCTGACTCTTCTCCATTTGCACCCCACCCCAAATTTTGTTCTCTGCCCTTCAGTCCTCTGATCTGTGCCTTCCAGGGGGTGAGGGTGACCTCTGAAGTTTTCATAACCAGATTCTTTGGTCATCTGGCTTCTGGTTTAGCCAATGGGAGGAGATCAGAAGGTGGGAGGAGAGAGAAATTGGGGTATTTAGTCTCTTGGCTCCCTCTCTGCCTGACCACGGTTCCAGCTGTGGCTGGTTTCTCTACAGGCACAGCTGAGCTGTTGGGCTGGGGAACAAACGGCTCCCTCCCATGGCTACAGCTCTCATCAGCCACAGAACAGCACTTCCTCCATCACCCCTCCAAGTCTAGAGGAGGTCATGATTTCATGTTGCTGCCCGGACCCTGGACACCTCACCATTCTTTTGTCAGTTTCTTCAGCTTTACCCACACTTCTATCAATTGCCCTTTTATTAAATTCTCTTAGGGTAACCCTTGAGTGCGCCTTCTGATTTCTGCTGGTAACTTGACTAACACATGCTCCTGACAGGCGCCTTCTTGGCCAATGATGCTCTGCAGTGACCCCTAGATAGAAAATCTCAGGCTTCAAGTTTGAAATTACACAGTAGTTAGAGGTTTATTTAACATATCTCAGCCACCTCAAGAAA
Organism: Bos grunniens; assembly: GCF_055505025.1. Lineage (NCBI taxonomy): Eukaryota > Metazoa > Chordata > Mammalia > Artiodactyla > Bovidae > Bos > Bos grunniens. Next base: position 59,789,255 of record NC_141175.1, on the reverse strand, counting down.
TATACAAAGACTCAGAAATCACTTTGCTACCTTCCTCATTACATTTTTCCTCTCTACACTTATTCTGGAATAAAATTTCAATTTTCTATCCAGATGAAATCCATGCTAGTTCAGGTCCAACAGTTTACTTTTGGTTTAAGTCAAGTGTAGAGATGATACCCTACTGTCTCCCCATCCTTAGCACACCAACCCAAGTTAAAGACATACTCACTTGCCATTGTTAAATATGACAGTGCAGTTGGGCCAACAGTCATGGTTCACCAGGGCCAGGTTGGGGAAGACGCCCACGCCCACAGCCTGCAGGCCTCGCTGGTCACTGAGTGTGAAACCATTGCAATTAATCTGCCCAGAAGAAAAGATGAGAGTCAGCTAACAGACCAGACATAGACTTGGTGCAGAACACTAACCAGCTGTTGAAAGTATTTTAAAAATAGAAAACGTGGTCTCATTCTGGAAATGCTTAGAGAGTTTGGAAACAAAACAGTTAGTCTCCTGATCTCTATGTGATTCCAAATGACCCTCAAGATGAGTACCATGTGAGAGTCTCAATTTGCACCATTACCTTGAAAGTCTAGGGTAGCTGTATTCTTAAAAAGTCCAAGATAGGAATTCTCTTGTGGCCCAGTGATTAAGACTCATTTCCTTCACTGCCATGGGCAGGGGTTCGGTCCCCGGTTGGGGATATAGGATCTCACAAGCTACACAGCAGTGCCAGAAAAAGCCCCGAACTGCCTCTTGTGTTGCAGAGATTGTGTACAATAATAAAATAATATCTGGGACACTGGGATGGTTAATTTTATGTCAATTTGGCTGGGCTGTGGTGACCAGATATTTGGTTAAACATGATTCTGTATGTTTCTAAAAGGTGTTCTTTGGGTGAGGTGAACATTTAAATTGGGAGGCTTAGAGTAAAGCAGGTTAGCCTGCACAATGGAGGTGGGCCTCATACAATCAGTCGAAGACCTTCATAGAGCCAGACTGATTCCCCAAGTAAGAAGGAATTCTTTCAGCAGACTGCCTTTGTACTTGAAACACAATTCTCCTTTTTGGGTCTTCAGCCTACTGGGCTACCAGCAGCCCCTACAATCACAGGAGGCAGTTCATTAAATCTCTTTCTCACTCGCTCTCTCTTTCTACACACACACACACACACACACACACACACATCCTCGTGGTTCTGTTTCTCTGGAAAACTCTACTACTGAAGCACTGGCACGTGGGGAGGACTCTGAGGTGCTGAGCACGATCATACTATTTTATTACGAGAACTCCCTCCTCAGCCCACTCACCAGCAGCCCAGCAGGCACGCAGCCTGCCAGATGGGAGACAAGTTCCCACAGCCCACAGCCTGAGTCGGCTGACCCACTGGGCTCCCATCCCCTCCTCCCTCATGGCTTCAGAAGGCCTGGATTTGTGGCTCAAGACAAAGCCCTCCAGAAAGCCCCTACTCTCCTCTCCCTGCATCCCCATGATCAACCCATTAGATCTGGAAAAAGGAAGAATCTTATTTCCAAAGTGCCTGGTCAGCAAGAAGAAATAGTGACTGGATCTTCATTTTCTTTTCTTTCAAGATTTGGGGGGTGGAGGGAGGTGGACCATGTTTAATCTTTATTGAATTTATTACAGTATTGTTTCTGTTGTTCTGGTTTTTTTGCATGAGGCATGTGGGGGTCTTAGCTCCCTGACCATGGATGAAACCCATGCCCCCTGCATTGAAAGACAGAGTCTCAAGCACTGGACCACCAGGGAAGTCCCCCTGGGTCTTCATTTTCAATGTGGAGTAGAGAAAGTATAGAAGTGCAGATGAACAAGAAAGTAAATCACCATCGAAATATGCGGTGGGAGATAAAGAGTAGTTTTCAGGTGGGATGTTGGTTTCAGACCCCACAGGAATGACCTCATAGTAACACAAGACCAGAAAGAGAACTGAGTGAGAGCTACTCATCTAAGGCCTCCTTTGCCCTCCAGAGCTTTTCTTGGCTTCCCCAGTCCACACTTTATCTTTTGATGCAGATCATTTTTAAAGTGTTTATTGAATTTGCTACAACATTGCCTGTTTTGTTTTGTGTGTGTGTGTGTCATGTGTGATCTTAGCTCCACATCCAGGGATTGAACCTGCACCCCCTGCTTCAGAACGGGAAGTATTGACCACTGGATCACGAGGGAAGTCCCTCCCCTTCCTCTCTGACCTGGCAGCGCTGGGGTCGCTGGCCCACCTCCACCCCACCCCATCCTCACGTTGAGCGAACTCTTACGCACCACACCGAAGATATGGGAGATGTACTGCATGCTGAACTGCTGGCTCTGCGGCGGCCAGTACTGCAGGAACGTGTCCACGTCCAGCCGCAGCTCCTTCTGCTCCTCCTCCCCGAAGTGTTCCACGTGGTTCTGCAGGTCGTCCACGGAGACCAGGCAGCCCTCGGTGAGCCCGCTACCCTCTCTCTCCACCCGCCACATGATGCGTGCCGCCAGCCTGTGCAGAAGGGTGGAGTGAGTGAGGCCTTACTGCGATCATTATTTCCACAAACACTTGTGGAGTGCCTCCTGCTGCCTGGCGCAGTGTCGGGCTCAAGGTAACAGTTCTGAACTAGATGGATGGAATTTCTTGTGTTGTGAAGCGTCTTAGAGTGGTAGTTGGTGGTTTAGTCACTAAGTCCTGTCTGACTTGCAATTCCGTGGACTGTAGCCCTCCAGACTCCTCTGTCCATGGGACTTCCCAGGAAAGAATACTGGAGTGGATTGCCATTTCCTTCTCCAGGGGATATTCCCCACCCAGGGATCAAACTCAGGTCTCCTGCATTGCAGGTGGATTCTTCACTGACTGAACTATGAGGGAAGCCCTTTTAGAGTCGGGGAGACCTAAGTTGAAAAGATAATCTAAACTAGTGCTAAGTGCTATGCCCAAAATCAAACAGGGTGACCTGAGTGGGAGCGGGAGGGGAAGCCAAGGTGCTCAGGGGAGGCTGGAGGAGGCACACGGGGCTGCCAGTGGAGTGAATAGGAGCCAACTCTGTGCAGATGGGGAAAGAGCAGCGAACACAATGGCCCTAAAGAGAGAGAGAGCTTGGCATGATTAGAAGCAGCAAAATGGGGACTTCCCTAGTGGTACAGTGGTTAAGACTATGAACTTCCACAACAGGAGACATGGGTTCAGTCCCTGGTTGGGGAGCTAAGATCCCACATGCTGCAGGGTCCAGTGAAAAGAAGCAGGGGGAAAAAGAAACAGCAAGATGCTGGGGCTAGGGAGCAAGGAGAAGAAAGCAAATAAAGGTGAAGACGGAAACGGAAGCCATATTTTGTGGTCTGGGAAGCCATGAGAGGGGCCTGGGGACACAGTGAGGTCCAGTTACCTGTGTCTCTCCTGACCCTGCGGCTAACTGAAATGAGCACTGGAGAAGTCTGATGACTCCACTTCTTACTGTGTGACTCTGGGCAAGTTGCTTGCCCTCTCTGAACCTCTCCAATGGTGAGTAAAGTGAGGGTAATACACATTCCGTGCCATGCTAACCTCCAGAGTGCTGGTTCTCATACTGCCCTCCCTTTACAGAAGGCAGGAAGAGACCAAAGAAAGAGGCCCACCACTCCAGATTGGTGGTGGCACTCTGAACCTGCAGGGCACTCACTTAGAAAGCTTGTCTTGGGTGACCACAGATAAATAGATCTTTCACAATACACATGTATAGCAAATCAACACAATGTACAATACATTTTAAATATCAATATCTTACGACTTAATCAATTACACCTCAATAAGAGGGAAATTTATAAGTAAATAAAATTGCACATGAAATTACAAAAAGAAGGAGTAGGGGAAAAGAAGATTTCAACAGATGGAACTAAGGGGGACAGGAGATGGGGAGGCTGACTAAGCAATTTCATTTTGCAGTTTCCCATAAGTTACCAGGATATGATGATTCCAGTCTGGGCTTTAACTTCACAGTTAAAATGCTCAGTTCAAATGCTTCAGCATCACCATCCCCATCTCCTCCACTCTCCATTGCCAGCTTCATAAGCACCTACCTGCAATCTAGCATGAGGTCCTACCCTGGCAGAGCCTCCTGGACTTAGTAGCTCTGGAATTAAGGTATTGGCGCAGAGATTTTTGCAAATGCAAATGCATTTCAGGTATTTGTACTGAGTCCAAAGGGCTAGTGTACAACCATGGGGACGAGTGGAGCTGTGATAATTTGAAAAGTTCTATTTTGTTTAAAGAGGTTAGTTGCTATTGAGCTCTCATTTTGCCAAATCTTCACTTTTTTTTAAGAGAAGCCAGAAATCTTAATTTTTTTAATGTGCAACTTGCTAATTTTTTGACATAGCAGGTCAGTTTTTAATTAATTTTAATTAGAGTATACTTGATTTACAGTATTGTGTTAATTTCAGTTGCTAACCATAAGTTTGTTTTCTATACCTGTGACTCAATTTTTATTTGGTAAATATGTTCATTTGGACATTTTTTTTTTAGATTCCTCATATAAGCCATATTATATGATACTCAGATCACTTTTTAAAAATTAAACATTGAGGAGCCACACAGAACAAGTTTGCAGCCAGCTCCACCCAGTGGAAATTCCCTCATAAATGGGCTTCCCAGACCAAGTGGGGCGGGGCTTCTCTGATGGCTCAGATGGTAAAGAATCCACTCACAATGGGGGAGACCTGGGTTCAATCCCTGGGTTGGGAAGAGCCCCTGGAGGAGGGCATGGCAACGCACACCAGTATTCTCACCTGGAGAATCCCTGCGGACAGAGAAGCCTGGCAGGCTGTATTCACGGAGTCGCAAAGAGTCGGACACAATTGAGTGACTAAGCACAGCCCAGATCGAGGGAGAGCACAGAAGCAGCAATCGTAGTCTGTTTGGGGCTTTCTCTTGATTTGCTCTCAGCCCAACTTGCTTGGACCGAGGCGTGGTGCCCCCGCTGCCACCCGACTCCTCACCTGACATTTGGAAATGCAAAGCCCCACCCCAGGGCCCAGCTCTCACCTGATGTTCTCGTTGGGCACCTTGCCATATCTCTTGATGGCCGAACATTCATTCTTGTGGTTCAGCCAAGCATCTTTCTGGCAGGTGCGGTCACAGTAGTGGGCAAACTTGCACTGCCCACATCGGTGGAGCTTCTCCTGCCTCTTGAAGCAGGTGTGGCACACAACATTCACCAGGCTGGAAATAGGGGGAGAAAACTCTGACCATGGGGCACCACACCAGCTGTTGGGAGACTGGCGTTTGGGTATGGGCTCAGTGGGCTGTCCTTGCCTTTCTCAGCTTCAGAGTCCCACCTTTCAAAATGAGGAGCTTGGGTTTCCAAAGGTCCCTTCCAGCTGTAACCATTCTTTTTTATAATTTTATTTATTTATTTTTGGCCCTTCTGGGTCTTCATTGCCGTGAGGGCTTTCTCTAGTTGCAGCAAGCAGGGGCTGCTCTTTAGTTGCAGTCCCAGGGCTTCTGATTGTGGTGGCTTCTCTTGTTGCAGAGCACAGGCTCTAGGGCTCCAATAGCTGTGGGACTCAGACTCTAGAGCACAGACCCAATAGTTGTGGCACATGGGATTTGTTGCTCCACAGCATGAGGGATCTTCCCAGATCAGGGATTGAACCCATGTCTCCTGCATTGGCAGGTGGATTCTTTACCACTGAGCCACCAGGGAAGCCCTGTACCTATTCTTTTGGCAGATATTTTTCAGTGAAACTAATAAAGGGACACTGTTGAACTCTGCATATAAACCCTCCAGGTTAATTCAGTAAGTATAGATTTACGACCTGTATGCGTTAGGCACTGGGAATATCGCAAGTTGCTGGAGGAACAATTGAACTGGGGTCACCAGGCAGCATGAGCAGCACTATAGGAGGAGGGATGCAGGGTGTTCATGGATCACAACATAGGAGTTCCCCTTTAGGAACCGGGGACGTCTTCTAAGCCAAGGGAGTGGGTGGAAATTCCTCACAGTCCTCTTGCTGAAAGTCACAGGTCATTAGCACCATGGCATGGGAGAGAGCATTCTGTGTCACGTGTCCTTCTCGTTGTTGAAATAGACTGTCCTTTTCTCCAAAGAATAAAAAAGTCATAATTATCTACAGTATAATGGGACATGACCTGTTTTACCCAGAATGACATCTACATATTTATGTCACAGTTCTGTGTGTTTAGCAAGAGTGAGAATGACAGAGTTGCTGATATCACCAGTGTTACGTGATGTGTTCTCTTGGCTCAGAGAGAAAGTGGAAGTGATGGGTGGCCAACTCCACAAACCGCTGTGAGGTGCAATGCCAGTAATTAATTATAAAGTTCTCAAGGCTTTGAAAGGTTAGGGCTTACTTACAGGTTAGGTTATTCCCATAGTAATGTCTTCCTCACTCCCTTGTATTCCCTGAAGTTTTCCCAATGAGAGAGGAAGAGTAGAATTACTTATAATTGCGCAGAATTGCAGCCCGTTAATTACTATGCCACTACTACTACTTGGACCAGGAGAAGGCTAGGGACAGAGCCCCAAGATACTACAGTAGAGACCTCACCCCATACTGGGTGATGGAGAGACCTTTACAACAATGTATACAATCCCTTATCAGGCCTTGACTCAATTCAGCCACCAGTTCAACAATCTCTTGCCCTCATTTTGTCTCATCAGAGTCTTTACAATCACTTTGTTATAATAAATGTTTAATTACAATTCAACTTCCCTGGTGGCTCAGACGGTAAAGCATCTGTCTACAATGTGAGAGACCTGGGTTCGATCCCTGGGTTAGGAAGATTCCATGGAGAAGGAAATGGCAACTGGGAAGACAGTGATGACCTATACACTAAAGGGTTGCTGTGACGGTTTAACAAAAGAGAATTGCTTAAAAATATCTCTGAAAATTGCAAAGCACTGTGTAAATGGGACTCTTGTGGGGACTGAAAAAATGAGACTAAGGAGGAGAAATGTGGCTTGGTGAAGGTCATCAGCTAAGCTGGCTGGCAGAAGCAGTCTTTCTCTTGGAATCTAAGATGTGGTTTTAAGTGGGAAGGGATAAACTAGGAATGTGGGATTAACAGATACACATTACTGTATAGAAAATAGATAAACAACAAGGACCTACTATATAGCACAGGGAACTATATTCAATATGTTGTAATAACCTATAATGGAAAAGAATCTGAAAAAGGATATATATATGTATAACTGAATCACATTACTGTATACCTGAAACATTGTAAATCAACTATACTTCAATAAAATAAATAAGTCAGAAAGTGGTATTAGAACTTTGTTTATTTAATTATAGTTGATGTATGGTATTATATGTCACAGGTGTACAATGTAGTGATTCACAAGTTTTAAAGGTTATACTCCAATATAGCCAATATTTTGTCATAGCTATAAATGGAGTATAACCTTTAAATTTTGTCATCACTGTCTTCCCAGAGATATTATTCTCACAGGGGTCCCTGGTGCCTGACACTGTTCCCAGCACAGAAGGCAGAGGAAGCTCCCAAACCTACCTGCTTTGTGTACAGCCCTGAGTGTGCCCTGCCCCAGCCAGCGGGTCCCTGCTCACTCTTTCCTCTGCAGCCCTGGGTTGTATCATCTGTCAGAGTCAAGAGGGATGGAAAGGCAGCTGCTGCTCAACTCCTTGTATGGAAATAACTGGTTCCTGAACAGATAAATGCAAATAGAAGGCGCCTGCAAGGTGGACGAGCCCTCTAAAAACACAGCCAGAGAGGACTGGACCAACTGTTCTGGCTTCCTGGGCTACCTAAAAACTTGTAGCCTGAGAGGAGGTCTCCCCTTAAAAATTGCAGGGGAGAGCATCTGTCTTAAAGAAATCACATCTGGGAGGGGGGTTCAGGATAGGGGGACACATGTATACCTATGGCCAATTTATGTTGATGTATATGAAAAACCATCACAATATTGTAAAATAATTATCCTCCTATTAAAATAATTAATTTTAAAAAAGAACATCGCATCCCCCAAGTACCCAGAGAACTTTACAATATTTTGAATTCCTTCTTCCTTCCTTGTTCCTTCCCATCTTTCTTCTTTTCACAAGTTTTTATTGGGCATCATTTGCAACAATGTGGATGGACCTGGAGGGCATTATGCTCAGTGAAATAAGTCAGAAAGAGAAAGATAAGTAATGTTTGTTATCACATATATGTGGAATCTAAAAATTAAAATCAACAGATGAGTATAACAAAAACAGAAACAGACTCACAGATGTAGAGAACAAACTAGTGGTTACTAGTGGGGAGAGGAAAGGTGGAAGGGTCGTGATAGGGGTACGGGATTAAGAGACACAAACTACTGGGATTTCCCTCGCAGTCACGTGATTAAGACTCTGCACTGCCAATGCTGGGGGATGCAGATTCAATCCCTGGTTGGGGAACTAAGATCTCACATGCTGTAATGCAGCCAAAAGATAAAAAATAAATAAAATTTTTAAAAAGAAGGTGTTGGTTTTAAAAAAAAAAAAAAAGTCTCATCATAATTGATAATGATTCCATGATCCTACCACCTCCTTCTGTAAAGACGTATTTTTTTAAAAAAGAAATACAAACTACTATGTATAAAATAAATAAGCTGTAAGGAAATAAGCTAGAAGGATACAACACAGGGAAATATAGCAAGTGTTTTGTAATAACTTTAGATGGAGTATAATCTATAAAAATATTGAATCAGTGTGTCATACACTTGAAACTAATATGATATTGTAAATTATACTTCAAGTTTTGAATTTTTTGTTTGTTTTATGTTTTTTACTATATATATATTTTTAAAAGTAAATTAAAAGTTCTAAGTGTATTAAAAACCATTTATTGAGCATCTGTTATGTGCCTTGCCTTGAGCTAGCTGACAGAGATAAAGAAGATACAGACTTTGCCTTCAAGCAGTCCCCAGTTTGGGCTGGTGCATAAACACATATAAGGAAGGTGAGGCATGCCCCCCAGGAATCCTGCTGCAGGATTCAAGGTCAAGGAAGGAGGAACCTGGGAAGGCCATCACCAAGGAGGCCGGGAGGCATGGTTCTGACTGTCTGAAGATGAGCTGAGTTATACATAGAAGATCAAGTGCTCTGCCACGGACAGGCACTGGCATGAGTCAAGGGCTTCCATGGGGGGAGCAGTCAGGGCAGGTGTGTCTAGGAGACAGGAGGAACTGTTTGACAAGATCACATTACTGGGAAATAATGTTGGAAAAATGACTGGACTGTGGGGGACCTAGAATGCATCTTTCAGTAATAAGACCTTATTCTGCAGCTAGAGGGGCTGGGATGGAGGGGACAGAAGAGGTCCAGTGGAGGCTTCTGTAGAGAGGAGAAACATGGCCAGAGTTGGGATACTCTGTTTCTTTTTGCTACGGCATCTACCTAATGTCATTTTTAAAAAATTGTATTTGTTTGCTTTTGGCTTTGCCGGGTCTTTGCTGCTGCTCGGGCTTTTCTCTAGCTGTGATGGGGGGATGCTCTCTAGCTGCAGTGTGTAGCCTTCTCACTGCAGTGCCTTCTCTTGTTGCAGCGCATGGGCTCCAGGCGAGTGGGCGTCGGTAGTGCTGTACATAGGCTCTAGAGCTCCGTAGTTGTGGCATTTGGGCTTTGTTGCTCCACAGCATGTGGGATCTTCCCGGATCAGGGATCAAACCCTGTATCTCCTGTATTAGCAGGTGGATTCTTCACTACTGAGCCACCAGGGAAGCCCTCTAATCTTGTTTTTAAATGGCCCATGTCAATCCTTAAGGGATTCACATTTGCACAATTATTTACCTTAGCAGAAGTTAGGTGGTGTATATCCCTAGACCAGACCTAGAGATTTTTAACATTTCTTTAATTAAAATAGCAACTTTCAAGATTTTCTCTGCCACAGCTCACAGGAAAAGGCTTACACACCTCACTCAGACCTGGATGCACCTCCCACACTCTACCAAACCCCTCTTCCCAGACTCAGAACACATCTTCAGATGCAAATGAGAGGTGATATTGTTTGGGGGACAACTTGGCATTTGACCTAATCTTTGCTTAAAAACACAAGCTGGAATCAAGATTGCTCGGAGAAATATCAATAACCTCAGATATGCAGATGGCACCACCCTTATGGCAGAAAGTGAAGAGGAACTAAAAAACCTCTTGATGAAAGTGAAAGTGGAGAGTGAAAAAGTTGGCTTAAAGCTCAACATTCAGAAAACGAAGATCATGGCATCCGGTCCCATCACTTCATGGGAAATAGATGGGGAAACAGTGGAAACAGTGTCAGACTTTATTTTGGGGGGCTCCAAAATCACTGCAGATGGTGACTGCAGCCATGAAATTAAAAGACGCTTACTCCTTGGAAGGAAAGTTATGACCAACCTAGATAGCATATTCAAAAGCAGAGACATTACTTTGCCAACAGAGGTCCATCTAGTCAAGGCTATGGTTTTTCCTGTGGTCATGCATGGATGTGAGAGTTGGACTGTGAAGAAGGCTGAGCGCCAAAGAATTGATGCTTTTGAACTGTAATGTTGGAAAAGACTTGAGAGTCCCTTGGACTGCAAGGAGATCCAACCAGTCCATTCTGAAGGATATCAGCCCTGGGATTTCTTTGGAAGGAATGATGCTAAAGCTGAGACTCTGGTATTTGGCCACCTCATGTGAAGAGTTGACTCATTGGAAAAGACTCTGATGCTGGGAGGGATTGGGGGCAGGAGGAGAAGGGGACGACAGAGGATGAGACGGCTGGATGGCATCACTGACTCAATGGACGTGAGTCTGAGTGAACTCCAGGAGTTGGTGATGGACAGGGAGGCCTGGCGTGCTGCAGATGGGGTCGCAAAGAGTCAGACACGACTGAGCGACTGAATTGAACTGAACTTGCTTAAAAAGCTATTATCCCCAAACTTCTGCATTTAAGGATTAGTTAATCAAGTTTAGCAACACAGCTCACTATGGGTCATGTGACATATCAACATGTCTGACCTCTGCAGATGAATTAAAGTGCCAAATTAAATATATAGTCTAAATCTACTCTGTGGTTATCCTTAACATCAAATGCAAATGTTGAAGACTGTAACCCAAATACTTGCACAGTTACTCACTCATTTTCTGAACTATCTGTTCAGGAATTTCTCTAATCCCTTTATTAAATTATTTCCATTTATAGCATCATTTATATCCCACCACCTACCCATCAGCTGTTACCAGGTTAAGGTCACACATGTATTTGTGCATATGCCATGGTTAATTCTGGTGTTCCCACGGGTCCACATAGAATTACATGGGCTGAAAGCCCAGCCGTCTCTGCTGGACCTGAAGAAGCGCAGAGCTGGCTTAATTTTCAAAAAAGCCCAGCTGACAGTAATTTGTTCTAAAATATCCTTCTTTTCAAACTCTTAGACTTAGAGAATGAACTTATATTGTTGGGGGAAAGGATGAAGAAAAGGGATAGTTAGGGAGTTTGGGATGGACATGTACACACTGCTATATTTAAAATGGATAACCCACAAGGACCTACCGTACAGCACAGGGAGCTCTGCTTAATGTTATGTGCAGCCTGGATGGGAAGGAGTTTGAGGGAGAATGGATCCATGTGTGTGTATGGCTGAGTCCCTTCGCTGTTCACCTGAAACTGTCACAACTTTGCTTGTTAATTGACTATACTCTAATACAAAATAAAAAGTTTAAAAAAAATCTTTATTTTTCTCATATTTTCATCTTTGATTTTCCCTGCTCAGATGGATAGATAGGTTCTCTTGGGCACTTCCAACTCTTTAAACAGAATTATTTAGGAGTTGGTCAAGAACTTTAAAAAAAAAAATTCACTGTCCTTTTCACTTTTTAACATCATGTATGACAAATTGAATTAATAGAAAATGCATTTTATTGGTTGAAGTAAGCTGAAAAATAGCCCCCCAAAATGTCTATGTCCTACTCCTGGAAACTACATGAATTACCTTACATGGCAAAAGGGACTTGCAGATGAAATTAAGATTAAGAACCTTGAGGTGGGGAGGTAATCCTGAATCATCTGGGTGAGTCTAACGTAATCACTAGGGTCCTAACTAAGAAGGATGCAGGGGGTCAGAGGAGAAGATGCTACACAAGTGCATTAAAGATAAAGCCCAGAGATATAGGCAGCCTATAGAAGCTAAAAAAATCTTGGAAACGTAGTCCTGTTTTATTTCAGATAGTAAATTTGTGTTGTTTAAACCACAAAATTTGTGATAATATTTTATACCAAGAGTAGAAAACTAATTGGGGCTTTCCAGGTGGCTCAGTGGTAAAGAATCCACCTGCTAATGCAGGAGACATCAGTTTGTTCCCTGGGTCAGGAAGATACCCTGGAGAAGGAAATGGCAACCACGCCAGTATTCTTGCCTGGGAAATTCCATGAATAGAGGAACCTGGCAGACTACAGTCCATGAAGTTGCAAGAGTCAGACACAACTTAGTGATTAAACAACAACAAAGGAAACTAATACATTGGTTTATTATTATAAACATTTTTTTCCTGTATCAAAGTGAAAGTGTTAGTCACTCAGTCATGTCCAACTCTTTGCAACCCTGTTGACAGTAGCCCTCCAGGCGCCTCCGTCCATGAATTTCCTCAGGCAAGAATACTGGAGTGGGTTGCCATTTCCTTCTCCAGGGAATCTTCCCAACTCAGGGATTTAACCCAGGTTTTCTGCATTGCAGGCAAGTTCTTTACCATCTGAGCCACTAGGGAAGCCCCTTTTCCTATATGCTGCTGCTGCTGCTAAGTCGCTTCAGTTGTGTCCGACTGTGTGCAACCCCATGGACGGCAGCCCACCAGGCTCCGCCGTCCCTGGGATTCTCCAGGCAAGAACACTGGAGTGGGTTGCCATTTCCTTCTCCAAAGCATGAAAGTGAAAAGTGAAAGTGAAGTCGCTCAGTCGTGCCGGACTCTTAGCGACCCCATGGATTGCAGCCTACCAGGCTCCTCCATCCATGGGATTTTCCAGGCAAGAGTACTGGAGTGGGTTGCCATTGCCTTCTCCTTTTCCTGTATAGTCACATGTATATTTCTGTTTCTTACCTACAAGTCTCTGGATCTAACCTTTCTCAGGCCCCAGAACCAGATCTTGATTCCTCTGCAATTAATAGATGCATATTCTTTCTTTTATTATGACTAAATATTAATAATTGACAAGAACAAAAGAAAATTAGGTAGGCAATGGTAGGCCCACTTGTGAGGGGTGGGTGGTTGGGGAGGATAGTGAAAAGAAATGACAGACAAGATCCTGGGAGACTCAACCCTTGCCCTGCCCTGTGTGACCTGGGAAAGCCTCACTAAGCCTCAGTTTCCCCATCTGTAAGAGAGAGGACTTGAATGAATTCGATGGGTCTCAACCTTCTTCTGGGTTGAGGACCATTTTGAAAGTAATAACTTTCTCCCCAGAAATAAAAAGCATGCATGCACATCCACATACATTTTGATCCTCCCGTCACAGGTGCTTCCCTAGCTAAGGATCCAAGAACCCAGGTCAGGAACCCATAGGCTAGAGATTCTCTAAATGTAAGACATCTGGGACTTTATCAAATAAAAAAAAGAAAAAATCGAATAGTATTTTTGGCTTCTAGAACTGCCCATGGCCACTTTCCTTATGAAAAGTATATTCGTTGTATGTGATGCTAAACTAAATCAAAACAAGCTTTATTCCTATATTAGCCTAACACCCCTGTCTTGCCACACTGTAGTCCCTTGCATGTCCTGAAAAAAAAAACTCAGAAAATCTCAGACTGGAAGAGATCTTCAGGGTCCTATGATCCAATTCCCCTCTGTGGCCCAACTCGTACTCTACATCATCTCTGTTGTCATCAAGAAATACACACTTCCCACCTCCAGACTGCCAAAGCCCTGTTCTACCTAGAAGGCAATAGAAACTCAGTGTCGGGGGCTTAAAAGCTTACAGATGCTCCAGAGAAAGATTTGGAACTGAAACATCTTTTTTGTTGTTTAGTCCCTCAGTCATGTCAGACTCTTTGTGACCCCATTGACTATAGCATGCCAGGCTTCCCTGTACTTCACAGGGAAAATAGACAAATTGCAGAAGAAGAAACGTAATGACCAATAGGCATATTTAAAAGACCTTTCACCTCCTTAATAATAATAAATTCAAACAAAATAATTCTGGGCTTCCCTGGTGGCTCCGTGGTAAAGAATCCACCTCTCAACTCAGGGGACACAGGTTCGATCCCTGGTCTAGGAGGATCCCACATGCAGCAGAGCAGCTAAGCCCTTGGGTCACCACTATTGAGCCTGTGCTCTAGAGCCTGGGAGCTGTAACTACTGAGCCCACATGCCCTCAAGCCTGTGCTCTACAAGAGAAGCCACCGAAATGAGAAGCCTGAGTACCACAACTAGATAGTAGCCCCTGCTCACCCCAACTAGAGAGAAGTCCACAACAAAAACCCAACACAGCCAAAATAAATAAACAAATTATACTAAAAATAATAATAATTATAAAATACATTTTAAAGATTAGTGTTAGTCACTCAGTCGTGTCCGACTCTTTGTGACCTAGTGGACTGTAGCCCGCCAGGCTCCTCTGTCCATGGAATTCTCCAGGCAAGAATACTAGAGTGGGTTGCCATTTCCTTCTTCAGAGGATCTTCCCCCAGAGATCAAATCGGGGTCTTCTGCATTGCAGGCAGATTCTTTACCATCCAAGCCACCAGGGAAGCTCCTAAAAATGAATCTGTCTGCCATTGCAGGAAGACACAGGTTCAATCCCTGGTCTGGGAAGATTCCCACATGCCGCAGGACAACTAAGCCTATGTAAAGTTAAGTACAGAGCAAAAGGAGAAGACAGAAACCTTGAACAACTCAAGCTTATCCACCATGCTTGGGGTCTCACCCACTTTCAAAGACCAAATCCATGAAAGACGACTCCTTGGTAAATTGACCTTATCCACCTACTTTGCCTTCATCCCCTTCCAGCATGAAACTCAGAATCCCCAAAAAGCATGACACACAGGCTCCCTTCTAAACGTCAGTTTTGGTTGATGCACAATGGCTGCCTGAAGTACCCTGTTAGAAAGAACAGTGAGGCCAAGTTGGAGTTAAGGAAGAAGGTGTTGCCTGATTGATTAGCCATGTCTCCCAGGGATCCTGGTGCCCAAGTGCTGCTCATTTGCCGGTCTCAATGGATTATCTCTGTTTTATTCTTGGCCTTTTATGTTTAAGCAGATGACCTGTTTTTCCAACCAAGCAAATTAAAGAGATTCTAACCAAACTAAGGGCTATATAATAAAGGCCTGAAGAGCTGCTCTGAATGCTAAGCCCAGTCTATTCTAGCAAAGACACAATTCAACTTGCAAGTCAACATGACACAGTGCAGCATTATATTTTAAAGCTAAATATCTCATGCATCATAAACCAGAAATTCCACTCCTAGGATACACACCCCATGTATCTGTTCACCAAGAGATACAAACAAAAATGTCCATAGCAACTACTTGCAGGAGGATGGAAACATAAATTGTGGTACATACATATACAGAGCTTACTCATTTTGTTAGTTACACAAAACTATATGGATAAATAATAGAACATTTGAATGAAAGAAGCAAGAGCATAAAACCACCTATAACTGTATACCCCGGTTTAAAAGATGAAAAAAAAGCTATAAAAACTAAATTATATATTGTTTAGGAATATGTACATATATGGCAAAACTATCATTGAAAACATAGGGAAATAAGCAACACGAAATTCAGGAGACTACTATAGTTACCTTTGGGGCAAGTATGGGACAGGATAGGGAAAGATAGGCAGGATGAATGTAATAGAATGTTCTCATTAAGTAGGATGGTGGTTTCACAGGGGTTCATTTATTGTAATGCTTCATGGATGTTCGTGCGTGTACTCAGTCACTCAGTCGTGTCTGACTCTTTACAATCCCATGGACTTTAGCTGGCCAGACTACTCTGTCCATGGAATTTTCTAAGCAAGAATACTGGAATGGGTTGCTGTTTGCTACTTCAGGGGATCTTCCCGATGCAGGGATCGAACCCTTGTCTGTTGCATCTCCTGCATTAGCAGGCAGATTCTTTACCACTGTGCCACCTGGGAAGCCCTGTAATGATTCACAGAATTTATACATATACATATATACATATATATATATATATATATATATATTTCATGTATTGTTTGCAAGAAGAGATTTTCATTTAATGCACTACTCAACTAAAGATAAAATCTTCATTTTGGAAGGTAATGCAGATAGCCTGGTTTGCAGTAACACAGTGTTAGAAAATGCTTCTTTCATAGGGTGACTTTTGTGGGTCACCTGGTCCTACTTCCCCAGTCAGGTTCCTCCCTTCCAGTGGCTGAATCTCATCAGGAGCCTAAAATTGGAGTGAGGATATGATGAGCAAAGCTTTCCTCTGATGCTTCTCTAGGCTGTCTCAGGTACACCTGAGCAGTTCCCTCATCTTTGCAGTGATGAATTTGATTCTATCTCTTATTTTTTAATTATGAAGCAGTCATTTCAATTTCCATATTTCTTTCTTTTTTATTCAAATATAGTTGACTTGAAATGTTGTATTAGTTTCAGGTGTACTGGGTAAATCACTTTAAAAAATAATCTTTTCGATTTTTTAAATCATTTTAAAGATCATTTACTCTAATCATCCTAATCTTTATTACTATTATAACAATAAGATTTTATTAACAGTTTATCTGCAACATGCACTAAAGTTGTTTTTATATAGTTATTACTTCAAATGAATGATGAATTTTTTTATAATAAGAAAAACATGTAAACAATCTGAATGTCCATTCATAAAAGAATGGTCAGAAAGTATGCAGTCTTAAATTCTACAAAGAGAGTATAGTAACACAGAAGATACCTAAATCATTAAATGAAAATCTTCCCAAGTCGGGAAGTGGTAAAAAAATCTGCCTGCCAGCACAAAAGACACAAGACGGGGAGGTTTGATCCCTGGGTCAGGAAGATCCCCTGGAGTTACTCCAGTATTCTTGTCTGGAAGATTCTACAGACAGTAGCCTCGTGGGCTATAGTCCATGGGATCCCAAAGAGTCAGACATGACTGGGAATGCTCGAAGTTTAGATAAGATCCCAACTAATAGTACAAATAAATGAAACCTATGTTTTAAAATGGGTTTCCCTTGTGGCTCAGTGGTAAAAAAATCCGCCTGCCAATGCGGGAGACTCAGGTTCAATCCTTAGCTTGGGAAGATCCCTTGGAGAAGGGAATGGCAACACACTCCAGTATTCTTGCCTGGGAAATCCCATGGATAGAGGAGCCTGTGGGGTCACAAAGAGTCAGACACGACTTAGTGAATAAACAACAACAACATTTTAAAATAAGCTGGAAGGAAATGACCACCATGTCAATGCTAGCTTCATGTGAAGATACATTTTTCTCTTCCTAAGTTTTACTCTTGTAATGGAAGGAAAATCCACTCAACTTCGGACACTCTTGAAAGGGAAACTGATTGGCAATACTGGTTTTTAGGGAGTTGAAGACACCCATGGATGTTCTATAAAAGGCAAGATGGCGACTCAGTAGTAGTAGTAAGATCATTGTTCAGAGTTTCTGTGTTTCTAGCTTTTTCTGTCTTACTTCTGAATCCAATTGATTCCTCAACTGCCCCCAACACACCCACACAAGTAAATAAAGTAAGACACACTCCCCCTGAAGAAGTATTACTGTCATCTCAGCCTCTCTAAATTCCTCAGCTGTAGCTAGCCATACACTCCATTCACAGCCTTTTCCCTGAAGGTCTTGGTGGGCAGGAAGAAATGAGAATTTGAATGCTACTTAAAGTATCTCTGAAAAGCTGTGAAGATCATGGCATCCGGTCCCACCATTTCATGGGAAGTAGATGGGGAAACAGTGGAAACAGTGTCAGACTTTATTTTTCTGGGCTCCAAAATCACAACAGATGGTGACTGCAGCCATGAACTTAAAAGACGCTTACTCCTTGGAAGGAAAGTTATGACCAACCTAGATAGCATATTCAAAAGCAGAGACATTACTTTGCCAACAAAGGTCCGTCTAGTCAAGGCTATGGTTTTTCCTGTGGTCATGTATGGATGTGAGAGTTGGACTGTGAAGAAGGCTGAGCGCTGAAGAATTGATGCTTTTGAACTGTGGTGTTGGAGAAGACTCTTGAGAGTCCCTTGGACTGCAAGGAGATCCAGCCAGTCCATTCTGAAGGAGATCAGCCCTGGGATTTCTTTGGAAAAAATGATGCTAAAGCTGAAACTCCAGTACTTTGGCCACCTCATGTGAAGAGTTGACTCATTGGAAAAGACTCTGATGCTGGGAGGGATTGGGGGCAGGAGGAGAAGGGGACGACAGAGGATGAGATGGCTGGATGGCATCACTGACTCAATGGACGTGAGTTTGAGTGAACTCCAGGAGTTGGTGATGGACAGGGAGACCTGGCGTGCTGCGATTCATGGGGTTGCAAAGAGTCGGACACGACTGAGCGACTGATCTGATTTGATTCTCAGGATGGTCATACAGTGAGTCAACCACCAAATCTAGATTATCAGAGACCATCTTAATTTAGACCACATCAGTGTCAGTCAGGTCACCCCAATTTGGGGGCTCAGAGAATACTGTCATAATGTTATCACAGTGGAGGGTTTTTTAAAAATAAAGATTATTGCTACTGGTTCGGGAAGATCCACTGAAGGAGAGTATGGCAACCCACTCCAGCATTCTTGCCTGGAGAATCCCATGCACAGAGGAGCCTGATGAGCTACAGACCACGGGGTCACAAAGAGTCGAACACAACTAAAGCGACTGAGCACGCACGCATGCAAAAGTGTAGTGGTCAAATATGGACAGGACTGTAGGGGAAATGGGAATGTAAATTTAATAGATTCTCTTTGGAGGGCCTGTTAAAATGGAAAACAGCACACCCCAAGGCACGGTGATTTTTCTCCTAGCCAGTTCACCTAGAGAATAATCACACATGTATGCAAGTGGACATGGTCAAGGATTTCAATCACAGAAACATTTGTTTTTATGAAAAATTGGAAACCACCAGATGTCTCTCAACAGGGCAATAGATTTTTGAAAGTTCATATATTCATATGGTAAAATACCCACAGCAGTTAAAATTGGTGGTCCATATAGCATATGGATCAACGTGGATAGATCTACATGTTGAGGGAGGGGGAGGAAAAAAAAAGCCCACAGATCTTTGAGGATTTAAAAGAAGTGGCTATAGATTTAACGGTTCCCATGAGGATAAATATCAAAACATGTTGTTTAGTGAAAGGAGCAAGTTCAAGGATAACATCGAAAGTATGATATTATTGGGAGTTCCCTGGTGACCTAGTAGTTAGGATTCTGTGTTTTCACAGCCATGTCCCAGGTTCAATCCCAGGTCAGGGAACTGAGATTCCCCAAACCACACAGTGTGGCCAGGAAAAAAAAAAAGTATTGTGCCATTTCTGTTAAAAAGAAAAAACAAACTACAGCTATGCATTTTGATAAGTACAGATATATATATATATATATATATATATAGGTATCTATCTATCTATCTATATATATCTATACCTATTTCTACAGGTAAAGAGATGTAATAGTACAAGAACATTCTAGAAGGAAACACATTAAAATTAAAACAAGGATTACCTCTGAGGAAAGACAGAGGAAACTGGGACCTGGGGTGGGAAAGGTGAAACAGGACTACAGGTCATTGGTGATATTCTAATTTTCAAAGGTAAATGGATTCCAGTGTTACTTGTATGCTTGCAATTACTTTTTTAAAGTCTCAGCAATTACTTAATCTTCTAATATATCTATTACACCTCAGAAGCGAAAAATATGGAGCCTTCCATAGAAGAATGTCTCCTAGACACCACACCCCCTTTTCATTCCCTTTCCCTCCACCATCTCCACTCACAGCACTCCCACTCGGGCAAGTTCACTTATGTTCTGAGTGCTTGTGTTGTGCTTAGTTGCTCAGTAATGTCCAACTCTTTGCGACCCCATGGACTGTAGTCCGAGAGGCTCCTCTGTCCATGGGATTCTCCAGGGAAGAAAACTGGAGTCGGTAACCATTTCCTTCTCCAAGTGATCCTCCCCACCCAGGGACTGAACCCAGGTCTCCTGCATTGCAGGCAGATTCTTTACTGTCTGAGCCACCAGGGAAGCCCAGTGTCCTGAGAGTATGCCCTAAAGCCTTCAATCACCTTTGCAACCCTCCTAGGCACCAGAGCAAATCCCATGCAGAGAAAGTAACGCCAGCAAACAGCTGTGCATGTACCCGTCATTATCAACAGCCACATGAATTGTATCCCTTCCCATGATTATTTTTTTATTAATTGGAGGATAATTCCTTTACAATGTTGTGTTAGCTTCTGCTGTAGAACAATGTGAATCAGCTATATGTATACATAACCCTCTCCCTCACACCCTAACCCTATCCCCCCTGCTCTGGGTCATCATATCACCAGGCTGAGCTCCCTGTGTTACACAGCAGCTTCCCACCACCTACCTATTTTACGCACAGTGGTGTACATATGTCAGCGCTACTCTCCCTCAATTTTGAGAGCAAAGTATTTGAGAGTGTGGCACTGGCCAAATCACCAGGAGTAAAGAAGGCAAGAACCCACATTCCATACCTGTCAAAAACCACAGCGGAATAAGCCCGCTCGGCAAAGATGATGTCGGCAGCACAGAACTCCTTCGTGGCCTTCAGACCTCTGCCTTTGCCCTCAGCAGTGAAGACCTCCACGTTCTCCATTCCCCCTATTGTCATCTCAGAGTCTTCGGGCAGCTCGGCAGATATTTAAAACTGAGCCAAGTCCCTTGTCCTCGCAGCTATTTCAGCACCTTCAGCATCCCAAAGAGCAAGTCTATAAATGGACAAGCACCTCCCCTTCCCTACCCCCTCCAGCCCCTGGGCCCTCTCTCACTCCCCCTTCTGCTTCTTTTCTTGGAGACCGGGATGGGGGAGGCCAGTGGACAGTGACCCAGGAAGGATCCCCTCCACCGCCCAGCCAAGCTGACGAAGTAGAAAAAGACCATGGGCTGGTGTGCTTCTCAAATTGGGCCTGAAAACTTTGGAAAAGTTCCTTTGCAAGGAGTAGTAAGTCCTGGATTGCAGTCATGCTCAGCTTTAGTTGGAATGGGCAGCACTTGGTCAGTAGGGTATTTTTAGCAACCAGATGCCTCTGTCAATCCAAAGCAGAGACAGCTGAAGTGGTCCAAGAGAAGAGGAGAGGTGATGTTTGCTGCTCTGGGACCCTTCAGCTGTCAGACTTGGACTTTCTCAAGTGAGATGGGGCCCTTGTTTCCTCCATGGGTAGACTATTGGCAGAAAGTAACAGATGATAAATTGACCCTTTGCCATATACATAACCTCTCTCCTCCCTGGTGGCTCAGACAGTAAAGAATCTGCCTGCAGTGCAGGAGAGTCAGGTTCAATCCCTGGCTCAGGAAGATCCCATGGAGTAGGGAATGGCAACCCACTCCAGTATTCTTGCCTGGAGAATCCCAGTGGGTACAGTCCATGGGGTTGCAAAGAGTCGGACATGACTGAGCAACCAAGTACTCTCTGGGCCCCAAGGGGCCTCCCTCTTCTCTAATATTCCTTGACTCTCCCACAGTGCCCCTCCCAGGGCATGGAGGTCTGAGCATTCTCTGATGAATGCAGGTATGTTGGACCACAGGATGTGTTATGAAAGGAGGCTGGCTTTGAAGAAGAAAGTCCTCATATCTATCATGCTGTCAAATCTCCCTTAAACTTTATGTCTGTTACCAGAAAAGTACCAATACCTTCTTTCCCAGGAATGAGGACATTGGAAGGATTAGTCTAAAATCCCAGCTATTGAACACTGGACGCCGCTCATCTTGATCATCAGACAGCTCTCACTGAGGTTGAAAAGAAAGACACTTGCAGATCTGGAGCTATGGCTTATCTTCCAGGTAATATTTTTAGTTTCTGGGATGCATCTGTTTACGGATTTCTGTGCTCTGGGTTTCTGTAAGTGTACTAGTTTACAAGCACTGGCTTCTGAGTTAGACAGGTCTGCATGTGAATTTTGAGCCTTCTAGGACCATGGGCTTCCCAGGTGGCACTAATGGTAAAGAACCCGCCTGCCAATGCATGAGACATAAGAGACCCAGGTTCGATCCCTAGGTGGGAAAGATCCCCTGGAGAAGGGAATGGCAACCCACTCCAGTATTCTTGCCTAGAGAATCCCATCGACAGAAGAGCCTGGCAGGCTACAGTCCATAGGATCGCAAAGAGTCAGACATGACTGAAGCAACTTAGCAGGACAACTTTGAGATAGTACCTGTAAAACAAGGGTGATAATTTCTACCTCACTGGTAAATGAGATAATAGGTACAATGGATATGGCACAGCACTTGGCTATGTTCATACAGAACTTACTAAACGATAGCAAATTTATTTTATTTATTCTGTCCATTTTCTTCCCCCAAACCATCAAGATACATTCAAAATTCTAATGTGTCTTCAACCCAATTGCATCTCCTGATGCTTCTTTGCTCTTGGAAGCAGCTGGAGAATCGTCTGTCAGACCTTGCACGCATGCTAGGTCACTTCAGTCGTGTCCGACTCTTTGCGACTCCATGGATGGTAGCTCGCTAGGCTCCTCTGTCCATGGGATTCTCCAGGCAAGGATACGGAGTGGGTTACCATGTCCTTCTCCAGGGGGTCTTTCTGACACAGGGATTGAACCCAATTCTCTTGTGTTCTTGCATTGGCAGGTAGCTAGCACCACCTGGGAAGCTCTCTCCATGTATCCCAGTTTTTAGGTCATAACACATAGTACCTGGAACTAGAGAATAATTCAGCGAACTCTGATCTATCCCAAAGGGCAAAATACGTTAAGACATTTAAAATTGGGTGCCCCAAAAGTAAACATCACATGCTCTTGGGGGAAAAAAAGCAATTAAATAAGAGTTCTTCAGGTTAGTCTCAAATGAATGTCTGCACCCACATTGCCTGGCAAGAGCCAGGGTCCACCCTTGGGAGCCAGCAGCTCTGCCTGGTAGAGATGACCTCATTCTCCTCTAGACACAGGTTCAGCCCAACCCAAGGTCAAGGAAGACATCTACCTGCCTGAAATCAGAAAGAGAGAAGGAGCATCAAACCTGGTGCTTTAGTTTCAATGGTGAGTCTCAACCTTCTCAGAACAGCAAGATTATATTATTAAAACATGGTAGAGGGCAGTGCAGTGGATGAGAATGCAGGGGACATGAGTTCAGTCCCTGGTTTGGGAATATTCCATATGCCATGGAGCAACTAAACCCGTATGCCACAACTACTGGGCCTGAGAGCTGCAACTACTGAAGCAGGCATTGCCTTTGGCCTGTGCTCTGCAACAAGACGAACCACCGCAATGAGAAGCCAGCACACCACAACTAGAGAAGGCCCACACAAACCAACAAAGACCCAGTGCAGCCTAAATAAATAAATAAAATTTAAAACATGGTAGACAGAATAATGGTTTCCCAAAGATACTCAGGTCCTACTCCACAACCCCGTGAAGATATTATCTTACATGGCAAAAGGGACTTTGCAAGTGTGATTAATTAAACCTCTTGAGAGAGGGAGGATTGTCCAGTTGGCCCGATGAAATCATAAGAATCCTTATAAGAGGGAGTTGGGGGGTGATCAATGTCAGGTGGAGATGTAACAATGGAAGCAAGAAGGTCAGAGTCAGAGAGAGAGACATTTGAAGATGCTATATGGTTGGCTTTGAAGTAGGAGGAAGGAGCTATGAGCAAAGAAATGCAGGTGCCCTCTAGAAACTGGAAAAGGCAGGGGTATAGCTGCTCCTCCAAGAGCCCCCAGGGGGAGCACGGCCCTGATGACACTTTGATTTAAACCCAGTGAACCCTCCGTTTCTGGCTTCTGATAACTGAATTCTAATATAATAAGTTTATGTTATTTTAAATCACTAAGTAATTTGTTAAAAAGCAGCAATAGAAACTAACACATACAGTATTATACTTTGTTTTACATAAGAGATACCAAGGGAACATTTCATGCAAAGATGGGCTCGATAAAGGACAGAAATGGTATGGACCTAACAGAAGCAGAAGATATTCAGAAGAGGTGGCAAGAATACACAGAAGAACTGTACAAAAAAGATCTTTACGACCCAGATAATCATGATGGTGTGATCACTGACCTAGAGCCAGACATCCTGGAATGTGAAGTCAAGTGGGCCTTAGAAAGCATCACTGCGAACAAAGCTAGTGGAGGTGACGGAATTCCAGTTGAGCTATTTCAAATCCTGGAAGATGATGCTGTGAAAGTGCTGCACTCAATATGCCAGCAAATTTGGAAAACTCAGCAGTGGCCACAGGATTGGAAAAGGCCAGTTTTCATTCCAATCCCAAAGAAAGGCAATGCCAAAGAATGCTCAAACTACCGCACAACTGCACTCATCTCACACGCTAGTAAAGTAATGCTCAAAATTCTCCAAGCCAGGCTTCAGCAATACGTGAACCGTGAACTTCCAGATGTTCAAACTGGTTTTAGAAAAGGCAGGGGATCCAGAGACCAAATTGCCAACATCCGCTGGATCATTGAAAAAGCAAGAGAGTTCCAGAAAAACATCTATTTTTGCTTTATTGACTATACCAAAGCCTTTCACTGTGTGGATCACAATAAACTGTGGGAAATTCTGAAAGAGATGGGAATACCAGACCACCTGACCTGCCTTTTGAGAAACCTATATGCAGGTCAGGAAGCAACAGTTAGAACTGGACATGGAACAACAGACTGGTTCCAAATAGGAAAAGGAGTATGTCAAGGCTGTATATTGTCACCCTGCTTATTTAACTTCTATGCAGAGTACATCATGAGAAACGCTGGGCTGGATGAAGCACAAGCTGGAATCAAGATTGCCAGGAGGAATATCAAGAACCTCAGATATGCAGATGACACCACCCTTATGGCAGAAAGTGAAGAGGAACTAAAAAGCCTCTTGAGGAAAGTGAAAGAGGAGAGTGAAAAAGTTAGCTTAAAGCTCAACATCCAGAGAACTAAGATCATGGCATCTGGTCCCATCACTTCATGGGAAATAGATAGGGAAACAGTGGAAACAGTGTCAGACTTTATATTTGGGGGCTCCAAAATCACGGCAGATGGTGATTGCAGCCCTGAAATTAAAAGATGCTTACTCCTTGGAAGAAAAGTTATGACCAACCTAGGTAGCATATTCAAAAGCAGAGACATTACTTTGCCAACAAAGGTCCATCTAGTCAAGGCTATGGTTTTTCCAGTGGTCACGTATGGATGTGAGAGTTGGACTGTGAAGAAGGCTGAGCACCAAAGAATTGATGCTTTTGAACTGTGGTGTTGGAGAAGACTCTTGAGAGTCCCTTGGACTGCAAGGAGATCCAACCAGTCCATTCTAAAGATCAGTCCTGGGTGTTCTTTGGAAGGAATGGTGCTAAAGCTGAAACTCCAGTATTTTGGCTACCTCATGTGAAGAGTTGACTCATTGGAAAAGACTCTGATGCTGGGAGGGATTGGGGGCAGGAGGAGAAGGGGACGACAGAGGATGAGATGGCTGGATGGCATCAACGACTCGATGGATGTGAGTTTGAGTGAACTCCGGGAGTTGGTGATGGACAGGGAGGCCTGGCGTGCTGCAATTCATGGGGTCACAAGGAGTCGGACACAACTGAGCGACTGAACTGAACTGAGAGTAAATATTATATAAAATCCTTTTTGATGTATGAAATTAAATTTATAGAGAATATAATGTGTTAGTTCTTGAACCTAAAAAACATAGATTACTAACTTCTCTGGGGCTTCCCTGGTGGCTCAGATGATAAAGAATCCGCTTGCAGTGCAGGAGACCTAGGTTAGATCCCTGGGTCAGAAAAATCCCCTAGAGAAGGGTATGGCAACCCACTCCAGTATTGTTGCCTGGAGAATTCCATGGACAGAGAAGCCTTGCAGTCTACAGTCCATGGGGTCACAAAAGAATCAGAAATGACTGAGTGACTAACAGGGTCACTTCACAAAGTCTGAGTATTTGTCCCCTCCACCTCCAAATTCATACGTAGAAATCCTCACCCTCAATGGTGATGGTATTAATCTGTGGGGGCTTGGGTAGATCCTTAAATCATGAAGGTGAAAACCTCATGAATAAGAGTCATGCTTTATATATAGAAGAGGCTCCAGAGATTGCCTTGGCCCTTCTCTTCTGCCATGTGAGGATACAAGGAGAATTCTGTGACTTGAAAAGAAGCCTTCATCCAAACATGCTGGCACCCTGATCTAGGACTTCAAGCTTCCATAACTGTAAGAAATAAATTTCTGGTGTTTATAAACTACCCAGGCTTTGGTATTTTGTTATTGCAACTCAAATGGACTAAGACTCTGATCTAACCTAGTAAAGGAAAAGGGAAAATGACAGTTAAATTATAATAAAATAACATATATTCATTGTAAACTCCAGGAGATATTGAAGGACAGAGAACTCTGACATGCTGCAGTCCATGGGGGTCTCAAAGAGTTGGACACAACTTGGCAACTGAACAACAACATAAAAAAAAAAACTAGCTTATATAATGTTAATACTATTTAAAAAATAAAAGGACCCAGCTTTTTAAAAAAATTTACAGAAACTGATCTATGATTACGTAAGACAGTGTTCTAGACTCAGATAATTATAAATACGATTTTACATAAGTGAAATGAATATCCAGATATTTGAAGTACAAGGCTGTTGCTTACTTCCTGGGGCATCCAGCATCTCTGGCCAGGACCAGTGAGACAGGGGATGTTGACTCTAGTTATCAGGCTGGTGATGGAGAAGGGAGCACAGGGCTCTGTGGTATCAAACACCAACACAAATCCTATGCAAAGGCTTTTTGCCCATCTACCCACCTACATTTCATTTTTTCCCCACTGGGATCAGCCTTTCTTGCTGGCCCTAGCCCTACTTCTGCCAACAATAAGCCAGTGCTTACATGTGCGTGCTCAGTTGTGTCTGACTCTTTTTGACCCCATGGACTGTAGCCCGCCAGGCTCCTCTGTCCATGGGATTTAACAGGCAAGAATACTGGATCGAGCTGCCATTTCTTCCTCCAGAGGATTTTCCCAAAAAGGGATCAAAGGCATGTCTCATGCCTTCGCAAGTGGATTTTTTACCACTGTGCCACCTGGGAAGCCCACATTATGTCAGTTGCACCCTACAATCATCATAACAACCAAAATATCCACCCCCACATTTCTAAGATGGCCCCTAACTAGTGGAACTGCCTCCATTGAAAAGTGCTGGTCGTCATCATCAGAAAAAGCACATTTAGAGTTTTTAGTGGATTTCTTATCGCTCTACTGGAGATGTTTAGCCAGAAAAGATTTAAGAAGGACATGAGAGCTTTCTTCAGCATCATTCATCAAAGCATGGAAGAAGCAGGAGATTCATTCCACGTTTCTTAAGAGAGCAAACGAGGGTCCAGAGTGGACATAACCATTTGGCAATGTGGTGTCGAGGTTAAGATCCTAAACTTGAGCTTCACAGACCCTCACAATCCTATCTCTCTTGAGCACTTTTCTGCTCCAAGAAGATGGAAACTTTCCCATTGTTAATGATTTTAATAGCCATCCAGTCTCTTTCTTTGATATATCTATTAACAGATAAAGAAGGATGGTAAGAAAGAAAGAAAAATGAGATTGTGGAAGTCAAAGGACCCCTGGTCCCACAAGTACTGGCTGAGTTAGGAGATTGCAGACAAGGGAATGATGAGAATGACTACAGTGGTTCTGTAACTCAAAGTGGGATCCAGCTGCTCGCCACTCCAAAACCATTAAAGAGGCCAGGCTGGTGGAAAGAAAAGTTTGCATTATTTTGGTTGCTGGCAACCGGGGGTCAGGAAGGCGGATGCTTGTCCAAAGGTCAACTACTCCCCAACCCCTAACAATTAGGGCACAAGAGCTTTTATAGACAGAGAGAGGGACTGCATACAGAAACAGCAGTCAGCTCTGACGGTCATCTTGAAGTTGGTCATTGGTGATGTGACCAGCTTCATCTTGATTTAGTACAGTTAATCTTCAGTTCCAGGGTGGGTTTATTCCCATTTCCTTGAGGCCAGTTCTTGGAATTGTGGCAGCTTATGTCATGGCTACAGTCTGGTCATTATATAGTTAAATTCTCCACCTGGTCGGGATTTTGGTATCTATAAGAGAGCTCACAGGATATGGCTCAAATTTTTATCTATAGCTATTGAGAAGGAACTAAAGGTCCTTAGCTGTGCTTAATGACTACATTATTATTTGGTCTCCTTTGACTGGTTTTCTTTGCTTCTTCATTTTCTTACTTCTCTAACTAGATTTATTCTTTTCTAAAAAAAATTTTATTTATTTATTTATTTATTTTTGGCTGCATTGATCTTCTTTGCTGCACTCAGACCTTTTTTCTCTAGTTGAGGAGAGCTGGGGCTACTCTCTAATAGCAGTGCACAGATTATCTTTGCAGCGGCTTCTCGCTGCATGGACTCCAGGGCAAGAGGGCTTCAGTAGTTGTGGCACATGGGCTTATGTGCCCCATGGCATGTGGAATCTTCCCAGACCAGAAATTGTCCCTTGCGTTGGTGAGCAGATTCTTACCCAATAGATCTGGACGTATTATTTGGCTGAAGTTTTTCCACAAACAAAAGGTCAGCAGAGAACATGGGTGGGACGATGGAGGGGAAGAAGGTGGTAAGGACCATAGGGTCCTGCTCCATTTCGGTTCCATTTACCTCGATTTTTAGCTGAACTCCCCTCCCCACTCAGGCCATACACAAGGACATTACTATGGCTATTGAGTACCCAGCACCCTAAAGAAGTGTGGGCAACCATTGCTGGGTTCCCAGTCTTGTACCTCAACGGTAGAAGAAGCTAACATGAAGTGGCCAAGACTGGGGCCTATTTTGGAAAGAATTATTAGCATAACATTATAAGCCTAAACATGGGTTTCAAGTAACCCTTACTATAAGCTCCACTGGTTAACTTTTTTTTTTATGTATTTTTGGTGGGGATGCTTCCCTGGTGCCTCAGATGGTAAAGAATCTGCTTGTAATGTGGGAGACCCAGGTTCAATCCATGGGTTGGGAACATCTCCTGGAGAAGAGAATGGCTTCCCACTCCAGTATTCTTGAGACTTTGTCTTTTTTTTTTTTTTCTAATTTATGTATGTATTTATTTATGGTATAGATTCTCAGATTCTTATTTTATTCGATAAGTTGTAAGACATTGTTATTGTTTTTTCTTTTTCATTTGTTATTAACTCCTGTATTTTACTTTATTTTTTTTCAGCTTTATTGAGATATAATAACATATAACATTGCATAAGTTTAAGGTGTGCAATATGATAATTTGCCACTGGTTAACTTTCATCTCGGATAGAATCTGTTCCCAGATTCCACATCACAGCCCCAAAATCTTTTTTTTTAGCGTCAAAGTCTTTAACCATATTCTGTTTTCATATTATTATCCTGAATTTTTGAGCAAATAATCTCAGAGGCCTTGAAAGAGTGATTGCATTCCCTTCAGTTGGATATGCTACAGTTCAAGGAATATGTAGAAGTAAGTGTGAAGGTGGAGATGTCTGTGAAACCCAGAGTAACGATTTTGAACCACCAAGACAGTTTGTGTGCCTGTGTTAATATCATGGTAGCTGATCCACCACGCTCGATCCTTCCTTTTGGTGAGATTCAGTCACACACCTGCAGGACCACCACCTAGTGGCAAATCAAGAGAGCTGCAAGATTTTAAATCTTTTTTTGAAGACCTTTTTTTTTTGCCAGGCATGGCTTTACTGGGGCCCCTGCTGTAGCAGGGCGGAGCAAGAATAAACAACAGGTTCCCTTGCTTGTTTGCTCCCCTAGGGAGGGGACAAGCTTGTTCCTTATTTGGGGTGAGGGTAGGGATGTGTCCAGAGGTTCGGCTGGAGGGGTGGCTTAGGTGTTGTGGGCAGAGGGTGTGCTCTGTACCCTGCTTTTGTTCCTGACACCCAGTTTTTGCTCCCGGCTCTTCTAAAGTGGTGGTTGGTTTTTTGGTCTCTCTGTATCTTTTGTCCAGAGTTCACCCCAACTGCACATGCAGGCAGTTGATTTTAGTCCTATATAGTTTCTTTATATTTTGCTGTTTGGAGGAGAGGTGTGTCCAGGCGCAAGCATTTTAGCAAAGGTCCCCAGGTCTCCCAACCTGTCTCATTCCCCACTGTGAAACTGTGCTCAGTCGCTCAGTCATATCTAACTCTTTGCGACCCCATGGACTGTACCCCACCAGGCTCCTCTGTCCATGGGATTTTTCAGGCAAGAATACTGGAGTGTGTTGCATTTCCTACTCCAGGGGAAAAACTCTACACCCTTATTATTTTAGTAAAAGTACAGCACTTTATCATTGGTTTCGACCTTCCTTTGTACCCAGAGCTAAGATTCATTTAGGCCAGGGCTCGAAAAGGTTCCTTTAGGCCTGTGAACTAAGAACAATTTATACATTCTTTAATGATTGGCACTGGGGTAGAATGGGGGAAATCAAAAGAATATTTTGTGACACTTGAAAATTATGTGAAACTCAAATTTCAGTAACAATAAATCATATAAAAAAAGCAGCCATACTCATATGTTTACATATTTTCTAAGGCTTCTTTCACACTATAGCCCCAGAGTTGAATAACTGCAACAAAGACCACATGGCCCACAAAGTCAAAAATATTTACTGTCTGGCCTTTTACAGAAAATGTTTGCCAATCCTGCTTTAGACTAATAGTAGCTAACGCCTAGCAGTGTTAAATAAGCCAGGGGTTGCTCACTGTTTTCAAATGCATTCACTGGCTGATTCATTATCATTTCATAATCACAGGATCAAAGAGGTTTGTGGGCACACCTAGCCCTCACATTCCAGAATGAGAGGAGCAGGTTCCCTCCTGAATAGTCCATTATATCCTGTGTAATCGGGGTTCCCAGGTGGCACAGTGGTAAAAAATACACTTTCCAATGCAGGAGACCCAGGAGACAGAGGTTGGACCCCTGGGCCGGGAGGATCCCCTGGGGAAGGAAATGGCAACCCACTCCAGTGTTCTTGCCTGGGGAAGCCTATGGACAGAGGAGCCTGGCGGGCTACAGTCCATGGGGTCGCAATAGAGTTGGACATGACCTAGTGACTATACAACAACAGTAACAATCCTATAAAATTACATCATTGACAAAACTTCACTCTCTCTGGTCCCTGCATTCTTACTAAAGTAGCACTCCTGCTTCCATCTTTCTTCCTTCAGCTCCTAAAATTCTCAGCTCAAATTGCTTTCCTCTCAAGAGCTCCTGAAGGCACTCATTCCACATGCATTTATCAGCACTTTTACCAGGCACTATACTCGGTGCCCCGACACAAAGGTGATTAAAATGTAGGCCCATATGATATATAAAATAGATAACTAATGAGAACCCACTGCGTTTCACAGGGA
This sequence comes from Bos grunniens, assembly GCF_055505025.1. Classification (NCBI taxonomy): domain Eukaryota; kingdom Metazoa; phylum Chordata; class Mammalia; order Artiodactyla; family Bovidae; genus Bos; species Bos grunniens. The sequence continues at coordinate 59,757,844 of NC_141175.1, read as the reverse complement.
ACTCTATTCAATGCTTTCTGGTGACCTAAATGGGAAGGAAATACAAAACAGAGTGGATATATGTATGCATGCTAAATCACTTCAGTTATGTCCAACCCTTTGTGATCCCATGGACTATAGCCCACCAGGATCCTCTGTCCATGGAATTCTCCAGGCAAGAATACTGATGTGGGTTGCTGTGCCCTCCTGCAGGGGATCTTCCCCACCCAGGGATCAAACCTGAGTCTCACATCTAACCTGCATTAGCAGGCAATTCTTTACCACTAGCGCCACCTGAGATGCACAAATACATGTATACGTATAGCTGTTTCACTTTGCTGTACAGCAGAAACTAATGCAACATTGTAAAGCAAATCTACTCCAACAAAAACTTTTTTTGAAATATAGGCCTGGTATCTAAGACATTGACCATTTAGAGAGAATTATAGGTAATGGCGGCTTCCCTGGTCGCTCAGTGATAAAGAATCTGCCTGAAACGCAGGAGCCAAAGGAGACAAGGGTTCGATCCCTGGATTGGGAAGATCCACTGGAGCAGGGCATGGCAACCCACTCCAGTATTCTTGCCTGGAGAATCCCATGGACAGAAGAGCCTGGCGGGCTACAGTACATGGGGTTGCAAAGAGTCAGACACTGAAATGACTTAGCACATACGCATGCATATAGAGATGTACAAGGCAAAGGGGAAAGGGTAGTAATGGCAGCCTAAGAAATCAGGAAAGGCTTCAGAAGTAGCAGACAAAGATAAGTGTGGGAGTGGGGGGAAACTTTCAGGCCCAAGGACAGAGCAGAGATATGGAGGTAAAGAAACAGCATGATATTGTATAGGCAATTACAATCAGTATTCTGGGAGCTAAAGAAGCACACGTATTATACTTCACTTTATCCTCTGTCACCAGACTATCTCACCCTTTATGTCCAGTGTTTCATATACAGCAAAAATAAGTGTTTGAATGCTTGAAACTGTGCTTTATTTGCATTACTTCATATTGCTTTCACAACATCCTTTGAGGTGGGTATTACTGAGACTTCCTAGTTAAAAAGTAGATCCCTCTCCTAAGTATAATCCCCCAGAGAAACTCTCACATGTGAGCATAATGAGACTGAACAAGAAAGTTAAAGCAGCATCGTCTATAAAATTAGAAATGGGAAATAAGCCCAAAGTCTTAAGACAGGAGAATGGATAGCTCATGTGTATTCATACAATGGATGTTATAGAGCTGTGAAAGGGAATCAGTTATAACCTCACAACTCAACAGAGGTTAATATCAAAAAATAGTAAGTGAAAAAAGGAAACTTCAGGGGAATAAATAGTAGGCAAAATAACATTTATGTAAAGTTTTAAATCATGCAAAGTAATACATCATGTTACTTAGGGATACATATCTATGTAGTAAAAATATAAAGAACCAGGCTACCTCGCCCCTTGCTGGCATTCAAAAAAAAAGAAAACTTTCCTTTACACTAACCTGGCCTCTTTATTGAATTTTGAGCATGAGAATAAGAAATGCTGAATTCAGGATAGTGTTTACTTCTGAGGAAAAGAGGAATTCATTCGGAAGTAGGAAGAGGGTGTTTCAGGAAGAAGTGGCAGATGCAATAAACTGAGTTATGCATAGTGTTTATGGGAATCAGTAAAGGTTTAATGTTGCTGAATCATAAAGTGAAAGCAGGGTGGGGAAGTGAGAACACTGGGAAGCTAATGAGATCAGGGAGGTGCACAGAAGCCCAGTAGTACAGCATTCATGATTGACTGAATGAAGAGCCAGTAATGACTTCCAGGTAGTACCCTTTGGCAGTACCGAGAGTAGACTGGAGGGTGAAATTGAAATGTAGCAGTACCCTATGGTCCTTGGATCCCCCACCCCACCATGTCCTCAGCCTGCCTTTTGTCTGTGGAATAACTCCTGTTGTTGTTCAGTCACTCAGCCCTATCCAACTCTTTTCGACTCCATGGACTGCAGCACACCAGGCTTCCCTGTCCTTCACTATGTCCTGGAGTTTGCTCAAACTCATGTCCATTGAGTCAGTGATGCCACCCAACCATCTCGTCCTCTGTCATCCCCTTCTCCTCCTGGCTTCAATCTTCCCCAGCAGGGTCTTTTCCAACGAGTTGGCTCTTCACATTGGGTGGCCAAAGTACTAGAGTTTCAGCTTCAGCATCAGTCCTTCCAAAGAATATTCAGAATTAATTTCCTTTAGGATGGATTGGTTTGATCTTCTTGCAATCCAAGGGACTCTCAAGAGTCTTCTTCAGCACCATAGTTCAAAAGCATCCATTCTTCTTTGAAAGAAAGTACTCAGCTTTCTTTATGATCCAGCTCTCACATCCATACATGACTACTGGAAAAACCACAGCTTTAACTACATGGACCTTTGTGGGAAAAATAATGGAACAACTTTAGCCGAAGAATAAGTTTAATCAGAGAAGTGAAAAAATGCATAAACAAAGGAAAACAGTCAAAGGAGACCAAATGATAACAATGCAGTCATTAAGCAAAGTCACGGGCCTTTAGTTCCTCCTCAAGAGGTATAGATAATATTCTGAGCTATATCCTGTGAGCTGTCTTATAGATACTTCTCCCCTCAGATGAAGTTAACTACATGATGACCAGACTGTAGGCCATGACATAAGCTGCCACAGTTCCGAGAACTGGCCTCAAGGAAATGGGAACAACCCACCCTGAAGATTAACTGTACCTAAAACAATCAGGGGTTTCCCTGGTAGCTCAGCTGGTAAAGAATCTGCCTGCAGTGCAGGAAACCCTGGTTCAATTCCTGGATCAGAAAGATCCCCTGCAGAAGAAGTAGGTTACCCACTCCAATATTCATGGGCTTCCCTGGTGGCTCAGATGGTAAAGAATCCACCTGCAAAGCAGGAGACCTGGGTTCCATCCTTGGGTTGGGAAGATCCCCTGGAGAAGGGCATGGCAACCCACTCCAGTATTCTTGCCTAGAGAATCGCCATGGACAGAGGAGCCTGGCTACAGTCCATGGGATTGCAAAGAGTCAGACACGACTGAGCAAACAAAGCACAGCACACAAAACAATCAAGATGACACTGGTCAGACCACTGATGACCAATTTCAAGGTGATTGTCAGAGCTGACTGGGCTGTTTCTGCATGGAGCCGCTCCCTGTCTATAAAAGCTCTTGTCCAGATTGTCAAGGGTAGGAGTTAGTCTTTCCACAGATTCCACCCTATCTCCCGCTTGCTGGCATCCAAAATAAAGAAAACTTTCCTTCCCACCAAACTGGCCTCTTTTGACTGTCTGACTTTTGAGCAGCAAGCAGCCCAGAACCCACTTTCGGTAACAAAATCAGGAATGATGATAAGTAAGGCAGACATTGCCCCGGCTCTAACAAAAGATAATGAGAACCAGAAATTAGGCAATGCTAGTTTGACGGGAAAGGAGAACATACAGAAGAGAAACTTTTGCACAGTGCACCAGGGGGCATGCCCATCAATTGGGAGATGGGTGGAATATTGTACAGCAACGAAACGAGTAAATTACACGTATATGCAACAGCTTGGATGTACCTTAAAACAGCAAGTGAAACAAGTCCCAGAATACCGCTAGAGAAAGACATAAATCTTATGAAATTCAAAAATAATCGAAACTTTTCCCCCACACATATTTCCTTTCAAATGAGTATATCTTTATCACATATATTATATTCATATGAAAGGAAATGACCACAAACAGGGTATTAATTTCCTTGGGAGATAGGGAATTAGAGGATGAAATGAACCGGTGTGTATGTATATTTGCATACACTGAGACTATCAGAAGGAGAGAGAAAGAGGTCATTTATGGAGCAATGATGACAGCATATCAAGACCAAGGATTTTCCACCCTGTATTAAAGGCTCTAACAAAGAAAACCAGTAAGGGAGGAAGGCATGTATTTTTCTGATTTTTTAAAAATTGTATTTATTGAGCTATGTCTGGTCTTAGTTGCAGCACTCAGGGTCTGTGTTGTGTCATGCAGGACCTTGTCTTGTTGCACATGGACTCTCTGCAGCGGGCAGGCTTAGTTGCTCCTCAGCATGTGGGATCTTAGATTGAACCCAAGTCCCCTGCTTTGCGAAGTGGATTCTTAACTACAGAACCGGGAAAGTCGCAGGTTTTTGGGTTTTTTTTTTTTTTTTCAATTAATTTAATTGGAAGATAATTACTTTACAATATTGTGATGGGTTTTTGCCATACAGCAACATGAATCGGCCACAAGTATACGTGTCCCCCCACATCCTAAATCTTCCTCCCATCTCCCTCCTCACCCTATCCCTCTGGGTTGTCCCAGAGCACTAGCTTTGGGTGCCCTGACTCATGTATTGAACTTGCACTGGTACAAGTGCATATGGTAATGTACATGATTACCATATGGTAATACACATGATTTAGTGCTATTCTCTCAAAACCTCGCCTTCTCCCACTGAGTCCAAAAGTCTGTTCTTTACATCTGTGTCTCCTTTGCTGCCCTGAATGTAGGATCGTCGGGTACCGGCTTCCTAATTGGTTTCAGACTCTCCCAAGGTGAGCTGCCCCAGGAGTTTTTCCTCTCTTCCAATGGTGGGTGCGTGCTAAATCGCTTCAGTCCTGTCCGACTCTTTGTGACCCGATGGACTGTAGCCCACCAGACTCCTCTGTCCATGGGATTCTCCAGGCAAGAATACTAGAGTGGGTTGCCATTGCCTTCTCCAGGGGATCTTCCCGACCCAGGGCTCAGACCCGTTTCTTGTGGCTCCTGCATTGGTAGCCGAGTTCTTTATCCCTAGCACCAACTGGGAAGGCCCATGGAGAGACCAAGGAACAGCAAAGAAAGTGAAAGTGAGTCACTCAGTCGCGTCCAACTCTCTGCGATCCCATGGACTGTAGCCCACCAAGATCCCCTGTCCATGGGATTCTCCAGGCAAGAATACTGCAGTGAGTTGTCCTTTCCTTCTCCAGGGAATCTTCCCGACCCAGGGATCGATCTCAGGTCTCCCATATTGCAGGCAGACTCTTTACCGACTGAGCCACCAGGGAAATCACCAAAGAGCAAAAGACTAAGGAACAGCAAGGAACACCGAGGTACACCAAGGAACAGCAAAAGAAAGGCTAATGCAAGCCAGAGAAGAAGAGAACTCGGGAAGTGACGGACTGAGCGGGTAGGGCAACCCGGAGGGCGCGGCTTTCGTGGAGCCGGGAGACTGCGCAAGCGCAGTAGCGCGCCTCGCCGCCATGGTTCCCGGTTCCGTCCAGTCAGCCGCTGGTGGTGGCGGCGACTTCCCCTCAGGAAGTCCGGTCTCCGCCTCCTCCTCCTCCTCTTACCCCGCCTGTTCGGCAGCGGCGGAGGCGGCGGTGCGGCAGCGGTTGTCCCTGCCTCTCCGCCACCTCCACCTCGGCCTATCCCCGGGCTGGCGGCGCTGGCGGGGAGGGGGACAGTAGTTGTAGACGCTGCCCCTGCCTCAGAGAAGGTGAGTTCCCGCCCCGGCGGCGGGGGCGGCCCGGGCCTTTAGCCCCTCCATCCTGCGACCCGGTAAAGGCCCGGCGCGCCCGGAGAGTGCGAAATGGCGGACCGGACAGGACCTGAGGCTCTCCGCTCCCCTCCCCACCCGTCACCCCTGGGAAACGGGCGCCGGGCTCCCACGTGGATCGCGGAGGGAGAAGGGACGTCTCCGCTGCCGGGGGAGCTGAGGTTGGAGCGGGAGAGAGGCGACCCGGCCGAGGCTGTAGATAGAGAGTGACAGGGCGAGGGAAGGGGAGGATGTGATGGGGACAGAGGCAAGGAGAGAAAAGGCCCCAGACGCGGAAGGGCGTAGACCTGCGCGGCGTGAAATTGAACATCCCGGAAAGTGGCGACCTCACTCACAAGTAGGGAGAAGTGGAGTCGGAACTTGGGGAGAATAGGAAGTAAACACGCGAGCCCAAGGTTCCTGGGGCCCTGGAGGAAGAGAAGAGGGGGTTAAGTTTTGAGGGATCACTTCGCAGAGTTTCCCCGGGTTTTTTGAGGATAACACCCTTTAAAACAAGCCTCCAAGATGTACAAGCTCATCTTGATAGTGGTGTGAGTTTTAATAGATACCTGCCAGTGTCAAAGCAGGACTTCAGTTAGGGCGGCGAAAACAACTTTTATTCAGTAACTACTGATAGTAGGAAAAATACTGAGCTCCATTCCGACTTTTCGCAGAAGTGACTGGGGGGTCTTAAAAGAAGGAATGGGGGAAGGTGGGGTTCAAGTAGAGTCGGAGAAGTACAGACTTAACAAAGGGTTGGGCAGTGTCAGCTTGCTGGCAATTACGGAAGTGAGAATTCTGTTTTCCCACAGAAACTGGGAGACAGCCTCTGAAATACATGATCATCACATTTCAAAGGAATGACTTTCAGATCCGTGAGACTCAGACACACCCGAGCTGTAGGAGACAGAAATACATTTCAAAGAGCCTGAGGAAGAGTTCGCAATTGTAAACCCTTTAGTAAGAACTGTATGAAAGAGAGGCCAGGAACCTCATCAGGTGTTGGCTAGAACAAACAGTAAATATTTTTTTGACAGCCGTGAGCTTTTCCAGACCTGAGCTCAACGATGGGGCTGGTTCATTCAAACGTGACCATGTTAAAATTTGGTCAAGTCTCTGCAAAAGTTTGAAAGAAATATACCTGCCTAGAGTTTTTACAGTTTTCACCAGTTCATTTTCCCTAAAACAAAGAGCTACTTCTTGACCATTTCGATCTAAGAGATGTTTGAGTTCTTACAAGTACTGTAAGAACTTACAAGTACAAACAAACTGCTGGTTCCAAACTATGAGTTTAGGCTTTAAGGCAGTTTTGAAATGATTTTGGATCGTGGAGCTTGATCCCACTGCAGAAGATTCTAGTAGAACATTCAGCCATCTTCAGTTTCATAGTTAATTTTTAGTATTTGCAGTGTTGCCTCATGTTGCTTTTTGTCTCCAGAGAGACAAAATGAGAACATTATTTTTGGTGGAAGCCAGAACATTGTTGGATAATTTAATTTTCCTTTTTCCTGAGGAACAGCAGTAAATATAACTTCATTAAAATAATTTTTATTTTCATCTTCCACAGTATACTCTATTTTTGTGTACTCTTGAATAATCGTTTATACCTTTCACTTGAAGGAATGACAAAACAGTAAAATATTATAAATTTCTTAGAACATTTTGTAAATATTTTATATAAATTCCATTCACTAAAAATGGAAATCAGAAACTGTAACCAAATGATGTCTCATTAAGTACCTTAGTGAGAGCAACTTTTAGAAGACTAGGTTTAGTGTCTTCAATCAGCCTGGGTTAGTATTACTGTTCTGAGATTAAAAAAATAAAATCTGAATTTTCTGCTTTCATACCAAACTTCCTGCCTTTCACTAACAAGCCTGAGCTATTATGATGTCAAGACTACAATTCAGTTTAGCTTCCATAGCCACATCACAGAAATTTGGAAACAGTTTCTCATGGGGGGGAAAAAAACAGCTTTTTGCCAGAGTGGGGTTTTTTTTGTTTTGTTTTGTTTTGCAATGACTTTGAATATGTGCAGTTACTAAAGACTAAAAATCAGTTCAAAACAAAGTGTTGGCAGGCAGTTACCTTTCTGTACTGCTTCAAGGTGGTTTTGAGGGCATAGGAGTCTTGACTAAATAGATTCTAGTGCTAATTTCTCAACTAGCTTTATGACACTAAGTCCCAAACTTTCTGAACTTGTTTTGCCATCTGTGGGGAGGGGAGTTGGACTAGCCCGATTGAGTGACTTTCACAAACAGATGCTTTTGCCCTGCCCCTACCTTAGAGGACAGTTAGCAGTGTTTGAAGACTTTTTTCCTTGGTTTTTGCCACTGGACAAGGAACAGCTTGGTAAGCAGTGGTACTACTGGTATCTGCTAGATGCCAGAGATGGCACACACAACATGAAAAGCACAGGGCACCAACATAGACATACCACAGCCTCCACAAAGGATTATCCTACATGAGATGTCAGTGTCAAGGTTGAGGAAGTCTGCACAAACCAAATAGAGGACCTCACCAGCTTTAAAATTATGAACTGGTTTGGCTTGGCTGTGTACTAGAACAGCAATTTATAAAACGTGAAACTTTGACTTAAAATGGCTATCAAATGACGTTCAAAGAGTAGTGAAATATTTTGAGTTACAGCTGAGATTTTGTTAGGATTTGGAAAATAGAATTTACTACCTAAAAATTACCTCGTCACTTTTAAGTAAATATCCTTATTAATTATTCAGTTAACTGCTACTTAACAAATAATAAATATTTGATATGCTATTTAAAACACTCCTAGGACCCGGTATATTTTTAGTTTAGATATTTATAAACGCCTAATGTAATTTCCTATTGTACATGAGCTGGAAGAGAAAAAAAAAATTTATCTAGTACTTAGCCAGTATCTTTTTTTCTTAAGATTCCTCCAAAAGGTGTCAAAGAATTATCATCCTTTCAATTATTAAATTCCACTCTCCTTTTCAAGATCCTGAAAGGACTATTAAAACTCCTGATCCATTTTCACCTATAGCTGTAATACTTATGAAGGAGCTTCTCTTAAACTGGGCTTGATAATAAAGGTCAGTAAGGATTAAGAATTTGCAAGCAGGGAATATATAGAAGGTGTAAATTACAAATAGGAAATTGAGAAATTAGACTCAATCACAAAAACTCAAATACCACATGACCAGACTTACTTGAAAAGAAATATACATCACATTTATGGTGAAAGTGTAGTAAGATTTTCCAGGACACTTTGTAATTCATTGAAAGAAGTTTCTCAAATATTTTTGACAGTTAAAAACTTTTTTCAGAATAATATTACTAAGAAATCAATAGAAACAAAACCACAGCAAACAGTTCTTTCTTATCTGGCTTTTTAAAAGAAAAGAAAATTAGACTCATTTTCAGAATGAAGAGCATTTCTAACTGCTTATTGAATCTAACCCATTTACATAGCAATTGTCTGAAGTGTTCCTTTGTTTTTTTGCAGAGATTCGAGACAAATGACAGAAAATCAAGCTAACAAGCCCTTATATTTATTCAGAAACCATTTAGAGCCCCTCCCATTAACCAGGTTCTTATGTTAGGACATGATCATTCTTACTGACCTATTCACATTTACTGACCTTTTGGAAGGACTGGCACGTATTTGATGACATTCTAATTCAGAATGGGCCCAAGTAAAACTAATTTCTTAGTTGATCTAGTCAAGGTCCTTGAGCTAGCTAGCCATAGATTACTTACAATGATTGATATTCAAAACATTTGTGTGTGCTCAGTCACTCGGTCATGTCCAACTCTTTGTGACCCCATGGATTGTAGCCCACCAGCCTCTTCTGTTCATGAAATTTTCCAGGGAAGAATACTCGAGTGGGTTGCCATTTCCATCTCCAGAGGGTCTTCCCAACCCACGAGTCGAGTCCAGGTCTCCTGCACTGCAGGTGGATTCTTTACCAAAGGCTTAGTTTGAGTAAAGACAGGAAATTTCCCTGATCATCTAATGATTAGGAATCAGTGCTTTTCCTGCTGGGGCCTAGGTTAGGGAACTAAGATCCTGCAAGCTGTACAGCACAACCAAAATAAATGGACATAAATTTTATATTACATTTGTAACCAATAATCCCAATTAATGATTTTGTTAATTCCTTTATGTTTTGTCATTGGAAATGTGCCATAGCAAATCCTGTTACTTGTGTGATTTTATTAGTGTAAAATAACTATAAGTCATCCAGTTCTATGGCAAACTCATAGGTCACATACTAATCTCATTTCCTGAAAAGGCAAGGTTAATAACTAACTCAGTTAAGAGTGAGTATTCATAATACTAGAAAGTATACACTGCATCTCTCAAAACTTCTTAGATGGAATTTGACCCTCTGGTAAAAAGGAATAAAGCAGCATACTTTGGTTAAGAGAACGGAATCAGTTACCTAGTCTCCTAAAACAGCGGTCCCCCAAACAGTCCCCAACTGTTTTGGCACCAGAGACCGGTTCCGTGGAAGACAATTTTTACACAGACTGGGGGATGCAAGCGATGATCAGCTATAAATACAGATGAAGCTTTGCTTGGTTGCAGGCCACTTACCTTCCACTTTGCAGCCCTGTTCCTAAGAGGCCGTGACAGTTAACTGTCCGTGGCCCAGGGGTTGGGAACCCCTTTCCTGATACAGGCTGTGCTCTAGTCTTCCCTCAGGTTATAATGGTTTTAAAAGATTGCCAACCTCAAGAGCCAGGAGCAAGGCAGGGATGTCTATTCTCGCCAGTTCTTTTTAGTATTGTCCTGGACGTCCTAACCAGTATAGTCAGGAAAGGAAAAAAGGTTTACAGATTGGAGAGGAAGAAATCAGACTGTCTTTGTTTGCTGATACTAATGATCTGATCATCTATGGGCTCCGTGGTGGCTCAGTGGTAAAGAATCTGCCTGCAGTGCTGGAGAATAAAGTTCAGTCCCTGGGTTGGGAAGATAACCTGGAGAAGGAAGAGGCAACCCACTCCAGTGTGAAATTTCATGGACAGAGGAGCCTGGCAGTTCATAGTCCACAGGGTCACAAAAGAATCAGACACAGCTTAGCAACTCAACAACAAATAATCATCTATGTAGAAAATCCCAAGGAATTTTGGAAAAGCTACTAGAATAAGTGAGTTTAGCAAGGACACAAAGTACAAGGTTAATATACAAAACCAATACTACCTGTAAATGTTAGAAACAAGCAATTAGACATTGAGATTTTTAAAAAATACTATTAACTATTGCATAAAAACCAAAATACTTCTGGATAACTTTAACAAAGTACAATGAATGGTACATAACATTGCTGAGAGAAGATGCAAATGGTGGGGAAAATGTCCTTTAATGCTTCTTAGTGAACTCCATGTAAAAATGTAGTACTGTGTCATTAATTTGATATATTTAAAAAAGAGTTTATTAAAGGGAAACTAATTACACCTAAAACTTGCCAAATTAACATTCTAATTTTGCTCAAACATTTTTTCTTCAGTGATTAAAGATATTTAATAAGTATTTTTTAAAACTTAGTTTTAATGTCATGTTACAACACAAATCGGGTAGTGTCCTGTGGGCATGAAAATTTTTAGTAAATTTTTCACTCAGATTGAGTTGATTTACTCATCAACCTATTAAACCTATTGTGGCATATTAAAAACATATATAATGCAAAAGTTAAATTCAGGTTTTGCAATTTCTAAAAGGGTGATTGTATGCTTGCTTAGTGGTGTCCAACTCTGTGACCCGATGGACTGTAGCCTCCCAGAGTCCTCTGTCCATGGAATTCTCCTGAAGCCATTCCCTTCTTCAGGAGATCTTCCCGACCCAGGGATCAAACCTGGTCTCCTGCATTGCAGGCAGATTCTTTACCATCTGAGCTGCCAGGGAAGCCCCTGAAAGGATGATTGGGGTGTAACAAATTTTCTGACAAGATTAGAATTAGGAACAGTGGAGTGGTTCTTAGTATTTTATTAAATACTAAACCTTTTTAGACAGTTTTGAATTGCAAGTAATTCATACTTTTCATTTTTCATATTTAACTCAGTAGTTCACATGCAATGTTTTTATTACTTTAGCTTTTGCAATGGCTTTACCTATTATTACTGAAATAAGACCAACCCTTGTACAGATATTGAATAGCAAGGTGCCTAGTTTCATTTCTCGAAATAAAAGATTACATTTTCTTTCTATTTGCACTATATCTTTCCTGGAAGCGAATGGCATTGTGGATAGTCATCTATAACTAGACTTGTACAAATAGGAACATCAAGTTTTCAGAATTTTGCTAGATTTTTTACAAAAATTAACCCTAATCTGAGAAAAATACTCCAAATGAGTTTCAGAAGAAACAAACTATTTCTTGCTTGAGACCTAATACCAACTTGTAAATAGATTGGATGTTTCTGCTTGACATTCCATTCTTTTAGACGTCAAAGTACATATAGCAAACATTAACACAGGACATAAACTGAAACCTTATAAGAGTTGGTTTAAAATCAGCAATCAGAAAAGATAGTAAGAATCAAGTTGAAATTTGACTTTTCATTTAAAAAAAAAGGTCCTTCTGAAACATGAGTTAGCTTGAAATGCAAAGAATTAGGTACTCCTGTCAGGCACTCCTGACCTGTATAGCCATAATCTTTTCTTCATTTGGCTTTCTGTAGTTACTGGAATGGGCTTTTAGATGGCTTAGTGGGTGAAGAATCTGTCTGCAATGCAGGAGACAGGAGAGACACAGGTTCCATCCTTAGTCTGGGAAGACCCCTGGAGGAGGGCATGGCTACCCACTCCAGTATTCTTGGCTGGAGAGTCCCATGAACAAAGAAGCCTAGCGAGCTACAGTCCTTAGGGTCCCAAACAGTCAGACACGACAAGCAACTGAGCACACAGTTACTGGAATAATTGGTTGGAAAAACATTTCAGTTAAATGGATGAAATCCCAAATAACAATAAAAACAGCCCAGTTGTACAGCATTTACTATGTGCCAATACTCTTCTAAGTACTTTACATTTGTTAATTTCCTTAAGATCCACAATACCTGAAAAACTTGACCAAGCCTATATAATAAGTGCCAGAACTGACTCTAGAGTCCCTATGTCTAGCTCCTAGAAGCAGTGAGAAAATTAACATTGTGTGGCAAGCAGTAGTTCTGCATAGGTTGGCTTAAGCTATGTTAGGTGGATGATCTTCCTGGAAACAAAGCCAACATTTAAAGATCCAGTGTAGGGACTTCCCTAAAGTTCAGTGGTTAAGACTGCTTCTGCTGCAGGGGGCACACAGGTGGGTTCCATCCCTGGTCGGGGAACTAAGATCCCACTTGTTGCTTGGCCAAATATCTGTGTGTGTGTATATATATATGGTGGCTCAGACGGTAAACAATCTGCCTGCAATGGAGGAGACCTGGGTTCAGTCACTGGGTCCGAGAGATCCCCTGGAGAAGGGAATGGTAACCCACTCCAGTATTCTTGCCTGGATAATTCCACAGACAGAGGAGCCTGTCAGGCTACAGTCCATGGAATCACAAAGAGTCAGACACGACTGAGTGACTAACACACAGTTACGTATCCAGTTTAACAAATTACAGTAGAATGTTTTTTCCAAAACATTCATTTTAGATCTTTAAGCACCTCTCATACACTTTACTGAGGTTTACTTTACTTATAGTAAACAGCACTCATTAAAAGTGTACAATGAGTTTTTGGCAGGTATTTGACATGAAACCACTTTCATAAACAAAATGCCATGTATTTCCACCAGCTTGAACACTTTTCTCCTCCTCCTTTACAATTTATCCCTCCCTCCATCCTTGTGCCTGGCAACCACTAATCTGCTTTCTATCGCTACAGATTAATTTGTGTTTCTAGAACTTTTATAAGTAGACTCAGTAGGTACTCATGCTTTTACTCAGCATGATTATTTTGTGATTCATCCATGTTGTATGTATTGCTATTTTGTTCCTTTTCGCCGCTGAATAATTCTGTTGTATGGATATACCACACTTTTCTTACCCATTCCCCTGCTGATAGAGTTGCTTCTGATTTTGGCTATAAGAAATAAAGCTGCTATGAGTATTCATGTACATGGACATGTTTTCATGTCTCTTGGGCAAATACATAGGAGTGAAATGACTGGATCCTATAGTAGGTGTTTAACTTTTAAAGAAATTGTCAAAACTGTGTACCATTTTAGATTATAACTAGTATTGTAGCAAATGCCAAGATTAAAAGAATCTGAATTTTAAGATTGTCAGAGATGAGAGTGGTGGCCTAAACCTTTACCAGGATAAAGTGTAAAGTCCTACATTTAGAAAAGTAAATCAATTACATTAAGTCCCAGATGGGAGAAGTCAGCCAACATGGGGAGAGAGATACCGCTGGGATTTTAACAATTACAAAGATCAAAAATCAGAAACATGTCTGCTCTAAGACACGAAGTACTAAGGCTGGATGCCCGCCCCAAATCATTTCCCTCAAGTCCAGAGTCCTACTGTAATGTGCCCCAGTAACTTCTCCTTCAGAGAAGAAGTATTTTCTGAACTAAAAAATACATCATTGTTGTTGTTCAGTCGCTAAGTCATATCCAACTCTTTGTGACCCCATGAACTGCAACACGCCAGGCTTCCCTGCTCTTCACTGTCTCCTGGAGTTTGCTCAAGCTCATATGCAATATCAGAGGCTTACTAAATGTTTTCATACTGAAATTGCCATTCCAATGAGCAAAAAGCTATTACTTTAGCCTTGTAAGCAGTCTTAACTTGAGAAGTTAAGATTTGATATGGTATATGAAATGATACAGGGTTGAAAATTGAAAATATTATCGTAAATGTCTTACCTGCCCTTATTTTATTCATAGATACCACGTTGAGTGAGCAAAGACTGAACATTTTACAGATACCTTTTGTAGAAGGCTTATAAGAACTAGTGCCATAATTTGAATCATAATGGATTTCACATTATGAGGTAGGTTGAAAATAAAGGACATCTCAATTATTAGCGTTATTTATACTGAAGCATTATACATATTATACATAATTTATACTGAATTATTTATATATGTTATACTAATACTTTGATTTGAAAGCAAGCAAAAGTATAACACTCTTAGTTCAGACTAAATATAGTAAAATTCCTGAGTAAATAAACTAAAACTCACAAGTGCTATTTTCAAATTCGGAGGTGTAAATTTTGGATCACTTTCTCTAAAATAAACAATATTATTTATTTTTCAAGGGTAAAATACACACTGGGCTTCCCTCTTGGCTCAAACAGTAAGAATCCACCTGCAATGCAGGAGATCTGGGTTCAATCCCTGGATTGGGAAGATCCCTTGGAGGAGGGCATGGCAACCCACTCCAATATTCTTGCCTGGAGAATCCCCATGGACAGAGGAGCCTAGCAGGCTCCAATCCATGGGGTCGCACACTGAATGATTAAGCACAGCACAAAACACATACTCAAAAAGTTGGCTTTACTTTCAGATTTACAGGAAGCAAAATAAGAAATTGAAGATGCATTTTGTGAGTTTTCAGATGATTGATTTATGTTGATGTAATTCTAAACTTTGAATTATTTAATCATTATAACAAGATTGTGCTTGCAATATTGTAGAGCAGTTAACCTTCGATAACTTCAAACTTCAAACCTCAAAGCAAGTTTAACTTTTTTTGGAAAAAAGAAAAGATTGCTTGGTTTCAGGTAAAGGGAAGTAGAATATTGGGCAACAATAGATTTTTAAAATCTCTGCTGTCATGGTTTTTAGCTCCTCGGTTGTTGCACAGTCTCGCTATTTGGAGAAAGTTCATGCTAAAAAACGGAACTAATTAATGAGTGAATATGATCAGATTTCTCCACCAAGGTCTCAGTCTGATAAGGGTAAGGTTCAGTTCACCTCTTCATTGATCTCTGCACCATCTGTGATCTTTTGGGGTTGTCTTCAAGTTTCATCCATGGTATACCATTTTGTAGTACCTCATTCCTTTATATTCCTGAATGACATTCCATTGTGTGAATTGCCACATTGTGTTTATCCATTCATCAGCTAATGAACATTGATTGTTTCTAATTTTAGCTGTCAGTAATAGTGCTGCTGTGAACATTTTTGTACAAATTTTTGTGTCGACATAGATTTTCATTTCTCTTGGGTATATATTTAGGAGTGATATTGCTAGGGTTATGTGGTGACTCTGTGTTTGACATTTTGAAGAACTGCCAAACTGTTTTCCAAAGTTGCTGTACCATTTTACATTCCCACCAAGAATGAATGAAGTCTCCAGTTTTTCCTCTTCTTTGCCAGCACATTATTTATTATCTATCTTTTTAATTATAGCCATCCTGTGAGTATGAAGTAAAATCTTTTTCTTATAAAACATTTTTAAATATAAAAATAGAGAAAACAGTATTATGACACCTTCTGTACTTATCCAGTTTTGACAATTATCAACATCTTTTTAATTTTATTAGTGACTTTTTAAAAGTAGCTTTATTGAGGTATAGTTGAGGTATGTACAGGAAACTGTACATATTCCAGGTATATAATTTGATAGGTTTGAAACATATATATTGATGAAATGATCACCATAGTTAAGACAGTAAACATATCCATGCCCCCAGAAATGCCCCTTATAATGCTGTGCTGAGTTGCTCAGTCATGTCCAACTCTGTGGAACCCCATGGACTGTAGCCAGCCAGGCTCCTCTGTCCATGAGGATTCTCCAGGCAAGAATACTGGAGTGGGTTGTCTTGCCCTCCTCCAGAGGATCTTCCCAACCTGGGGATCAAACACAGGTCTCCCGCATTACAGGTGGATTCTTTACTGTCTGAGCCACCAGGGAAGCCCAAGAATACCAGCATGGGTTGCCATTCCCTTCTCCATTAGATCTTCCTGACGCAGGAATGGAACCAGGGTCTCCAGCATTGAAGGCGGATCCTTTACCAGCTGAGCTCCCTCCTACTTTTTCCTGACTACTTTTTCCCAGGCAACCACTGTATTGCTATAGGTTAGTTTTCCTTTTTCAAGAGCTTTATGTACATGGAATCGTGTATTATGTACTATTTTCTCAGGCTTTTTTGAGTCAGCTTGATTATTTTGAGATTCATCCATTTTGTCAAGTGTATCAATAGTCTGATCCTTTTTATCATTGATTCCATTATATGGATATACCACTGTTTGATTTATGCATTTATCTGTTGATCAATATTTGGGTTTTTTTTTTCTTTCTGGGGCTATTACACATAAAACTGCTGTGAATATTCAAGTATAAGTCTTTATGTGGACATATACTTCCTTCTCTTTAGGATAAATATCTAGGAGTGGAATAACTAGATCATATGGTAGGTGTATGTCTAACTTCCTTAGAAACTACCAGACTATTTTCCAAGTAGTCGTACCATTTTATATCCTACCAGCAACATTTGAGAATTCCAGTTGTTCTATATCCTCACCAATCTCTTTAATTTTAGTCATTCTAGTGAGTGCATGATGGTATTGCTTTGTGGTTTTAATTAACGTCTACTTGATGATGAATCATACTGAGCATCTTTCATGTGTTTACTGTCCATTTGTGTATATTCTTTTCTGAAATGTCTGGTCAAATTTTTTTGCCCCTGTTTAATAATATGTTACATTTTGCTCTAGTCAGAATTTTTCTACTATTTAAGTTGAATAGGAACTAAATTTTCTGGCTCACCAAATTAGGCTTCATTTAGACTTCCTTTTTAATCTCAAATTGCCAGTAAAACTAGCTGATCATTGGTGACTCTAGATTGCTGTCAGACTTGTTTCTGTTAAAGGAAGGAACTGCATGGGTTATACTGCCTCATAATTTTTGGAAATAAAGCATATCACCAAAAATATTATCTTCTCATACTAAGTACATTTTCTGCTATATTTGTAATGCAGGATTTGAGGTGGGGACAGAAAGAGAAATAGTAGTTGTACTGCCCCATCCCCCAAAAAGCAAGCAAACAAAGGTTAGCATATCGGCTTGAAATTTCTTCTGAAACTTTTCTCTACGTAAATCCCTACCCACTCTGAGCTTTCACCTCCATTTCCCGCTTAGCCCTCCCACCAGCTCTTTAATAGAGAACAAACCAGAAGGCATTCTAGAATGTCTTTTTCACCAATCAGAAGTAACAGAATGAAATCCAATTCCTTATGCAGAAGATACAGAACTCTGTTCCCTCATCTTTTCTCATGCCCTATACCTACGAGTAGTTTTGTCTCAGCTGGATTTCTAATTTCCAGCATTCCAAAACCATTTTATAATTTTATTGTTAAGTCTTACAATACTGTTATCTGGTGAGTATGTATGTTTATTTTATTTTGAGTGAACAAAAGATTTTTAAAATTACCTCTCTATGGTTTGTTACTTTTCTTAGACAACAGTGTTCAAGAATCTGAATTTTAGAAATTATTTGAGCACTCAGATCAGGCCACTCACCATGGATGTGTAAGTCCTTCTATCCATATATCCCTACAAAGCTTTACATTTTTAGCCCTACAAAAGAATTATACATGTCAGCTCCTTTCTGCCTCCTTCATCTCACTTCTGAGAAGGATAAAATTACTTGTGAGTGGCATAGGCAATATTTGACTTCCTTATGCTCCTTTTTGGCATATAATATCATGATATTTAACTTTTATACCAAAGTAGATTTTAATTTTGGGATGGGGAAGGGGCTTCTTTATTTTGTCTTTTGAGATTCTTCAAGAGTAAAGGAAATATTCAGAATTAAATAATCTAGTAAGAATTTTCTCCCATCTTTTCTACCCACAGAGAATCCCTTGTCAAGCTAATGAAGCATTCAAAGAAGACATATGACTCTTTTCAAGATGAACTTGAAGATTATATCAAAGTGCAGAAAGCCAGAGGCTTAGAGCCAAAGACTTGTTTCAGGAAGATGAGAGAGGATTATTTGGAAACCTATGGGTACAAAGAAGAGGTTGACTCTAGACCCAGGTGTAGAATGTTTGAACAAAGACTCCCATATGGAACCGTCCAAACCTACCCAAGATCATGCAGTATTTCACAAAGAGTGGAAAAGCAGTTACCTCAGTGGCTACCAGCTCATGACAGCAGGCTGAGACTAGACTCCCTGAGCTACTCTCAGTTCACCAGGGACTGTTTCTCAGGAAAACCTGTACCCCCGAACCTTAGTCAGCACGAGTCTAACTGTAGCTCATACAGTGTAGAATCTGGAGTTTACAGGCACCTCTCCTCAGAAAATAATACCAGTGCCCATCAGGCTAGTTATAAACACATACATCAGAAGAGGAAAAGGCACACAGAGGAAGGCAGAGAAAAGCCAGAGGAGGAGCGGCCCAAGCATAAGAGGAAAAAAGCTTGTGAGGAAATAGATTTAGACAAATACAAGAGCATCCAAACAAGCAAAACGGAGGCAGAAACAGTCAGAGTCAGTACAGAAAAGCTTAAGAACCGGAAGGAGAAAAAAAGCCGAGATGTAGCCTCTAAGAAAGAGGAACGTAAGCGCAGAAAAGAGAAAAAGGAACAAGGCCGAGAAAGGACAGAGGAGGAAATGCTTTGGGACCAGTCTATCCTTGGATTCTGAAGCTCTTGCATTGGTTCCCCCAGGGTTAAACTAATAGCTGAGAAGCTTGGTTTTACAGTGTTCATGTTCAAATCCCTCTTCTCACATGAGCAGGTACAAAGGCTAAAAGAACAGGAAACAGAGTACGCTTGCTATCCAACATGCAAATATTTTTCCTCATTTTCTAAAATCATTACTACATTTTTCTTATACATAATGTAATTTCCCTTAACAAGAGTGGCTCTGCTTTTATTCATCTGGTTGCTGTGATGATGGAAGTATTTTTCCCTTGGGAGGTCATTTATATTTAAGTAGGATTAATAGGCTTAACAGAATCTATTTCTTGATTGGGTTTTAGTTTGGGGTGGGTATTTTTATATTCATTAGTTTTCTCTGTGAAGCAATTTAGATATTTTTCCTCCGTTAGATCTAACTTGCAGTATATTTTCTAGATTGAAAGGTGGAAAATGACATACATTATAATAAGCTTAAGTTACATACAGTTTTTAAAAAGAGTCTTGATACAAAATCAGTTTATATTCTGGAAATGTTTATAATATAATAAAAATCTAATTTCTACTTTTTTGTTTGTTTTGTTTTGTGTCATTGATCTGTTCCTATTCGATGAATATTCTCTTCTGGAAGAGCAATAGCCAAGTAAATTTAAACCCACTTTTTGGATAGAAATCTGTGAATGGCCACAGTTTTTCCAAATAGTTGAAATTGGGGGATTAAATGGCATTATTCTTTCCTGACCAGTATTTTCTGTTCTGATAATCCCCTTTTTTATGATAAACATATCAAGTATTCAAGCACTGCTCTTTTGTTGTAGAGAGTAGTGACCTGGAAATCTGAATCCCAGAATTCTAGTCTCAGCTATGCCTTCAAGTTGTTATGTGACTTTGGGAAAGTCTCTCAACTTTATTTTCCTCACTATTAAATATAACTAGAAGCACTGGCCTCTAAAATGCCTTGGATAACAAGATGCCGCCATGATATGAAAACTCTTTGCATTCTACAATGTTGTGCATATATATTATAATATTAACTTTAACCTTATTTTGCTAATGTGATTTTTTATTTTATATTTTATTATATATTCCCTTGGGGCTTTCTGGTGGCTCAGACAGTAAAGAATCTGCCTGCAGTACAAGAGACCCAGTTTCAATCCCTGTATTGGGAAGACCGCCCTGGAGAAGGGAATGGCAACCCCCTCTAGTATTCTTGCCTGGGGAGTTCCAAGGACAGAGGAGCGCAGCAGGCTACAATACATGAGGTCACAACGAGGCACAACTGAGTGACTAAGCGCACACACACACATATTCCCTTCACCTGCTCAACCCTCTGCATGTAATCAGTCTCCCCACCCTTGCTAGGCCACTGCCTTACTCAGCCCTGAACCCTCTCTGGGTCCCCACCTTGCCTAGCCTCCTACCTCAGTGGGCCTCAAATAGCAAAGAAGAAAGGAAGGAAGTGGAGGAGGGAGAGGGCATAGGTGACCCATTTTATTTTAAACTAATGACTGCAACCTCCAGTCCATCAGGTTCCCCTAGTAAATTTCCCACCCTCAGAGATGTCTTTTATACTCTCCGCTCTCTCCTCAAACCTTCTCCTCCCTGGTGCCTCCCATACAGGCCCCCTTTCTCTCAGCTGATGGATCACAAGTACTTTTTTAAAAAAGAAAAAAGGTCAGAGAGCTAGCTGAGCAACCCAGTCTATGATAATGTGTTTAAAGCAACCCAAATTGACAGAGATGGTGACCTCTAAATTTCTGTTTCTAGACTAGATTTCTCCCTGAGTTGTGGACTCATAACCAACTGCATTTGTTGCTATTTCCAAGTAGAACACCAAAAGAGCACACACTTCTCAGCAATCATTCTTCCCTCAGTCTTCCCCCATCTCCACAAATAATACCACCATCTTAATTGTTCAAGCCAAAAAATCACTAAAATCACACTTAACTCTCTTCTACGTCAGAGCCATCAGTGATTCTTCATGGTTTTACCTCCAAATTATCTCTCCTATTGTCCACTTCTATCTTCACTGCCACCACCCTGACCCAAACTAACCCGGGTATTGTTTTGGGTTTATTTGAACCAAACAGGATTAACAGGTCTGCTGCTGCTGCTGCTGCTAAGTCGCTTCAATCGTGTCCGACTCTGTGCAACCCAGTGGACGGCAGCCCACCAGGCTCCCCTGTCCCTGGGGTTCTCCAGGCAAGAACACTGGAGTGGGTTGCCATTTCCTTCTCCAATGCATGAAAGTGAAAAGTGAAAGTGAAGTCGCTCAGTCGTGTCCGACCCTCAGTGACCCCATGGACTGCAGCCTTCCAGGCTCCTCTGTCCATGGGACTCTCCAGGCAAGAGTTAACAGGTCTGAGAAGAGCTGAAAACTGGGAAAAGTCATCACAGGCTTTGAGTTAATGAGTATAAAACCAGCAACAGGTGTATCAAGAGATCAAATAGTGTCATGGCCATCTAGCACTGTGGACTTCAGAAATGCCCAGCAAATATTTCCTTCCAGAAAGACAAAATCTTACCTGAAAAGAAAACTGCTAGGTTGAAAAACCAAATTGGGCAGGGAGGTAGCACTGGGGGTAAGGGAAAGAAAAGGTTCCAAGAGTAGGGAGCAGGGGAAGGTGCCAGATAAAGAACTCAGAAAATTCTGCAACAGCAAAATACAACATCTGAGGTGAGAATACCACCTTGCCAGGCAAGACCCACTGGCCTGTAAGAAACAACAGAAAACTTTTCTGAACCAAGCTCCACTCCAAATGGCAGAGAAATAACCATATCTTGAGCCCTTCACTGTAACAAGAGAAATCCCTCGAGCCATGAAGCTGGAAAATGTACCCAGGGCATTCCTTCTCCACAGAAATGTCCTCACAGTAGTCCAGGTCAACACATTCCATTTAAACTTTGGAAAGGAGGAGGAGAATATGATCTAGCCATACAGAGTGTTACGAGAGAAAAATGAACTAAAATACTTTGACAAGAAGACACCAAAAAAAAATGCAAACACAAAGCAGATTAAAAACTCCAATACTTCAAACAAGGCTGAAAGAGATTAAGAAAACAGTTAAAACTTTAAGAAAAGTTAGAATGGACTTCCCTGGAGGTCCAGTGGCTAAGACTCCCTGCTCATGATGCAGGGAGCCTGGGTTCAATCCCAGGGCAGGGAACTATCCCCACATGCCACAATTAAGACCCTGCACAGTCAAATTCCATGGGGTCGCAAAGAGTCGGATATGACTGAGCAACTTCACTTTCACTTTTCACAGTCAAATTAGTTTTTTTAAAAAAGAAAAAGCAAAAAGGGCACAAAACAGAAAAAGAACTCTGGAATAAAATGGCCAATTATGCAACTGAAAAAGACAGTAGTCAATTCCAAGAAAACTAAAATTAATGCAGTAATGAAAAAGTAATTCTAATTTTTAGTCAAAAATATTCATTGAGCATTCACTGAGCATCAAATTAGAGCCAGACATGGTTACTAAATAATGACCTTGACAGATAATAGGGGGGAAAAATAGTAAAAGAAAACAAAATCAAATCATTAAAAGGAATACAAGAGAGTATAGGCACCATAGAAAGAACAGGGTAGGAAGGAGAATAATGAAGATATTCCAACAAAAGTAAATTTACACCTTGCAAGAAGGTGATAAAAGATGAGCAAAGACGATCCAAAGCAGGGGACTTCCCTGGTTGTCCAGCGGTTAAGAATCTTCCTTCCAAACTAGGAGATGTGGGCTTCATCCTTGGTTAGGCAACGAAGACCCACATGCCTCAATTGACCCCTCACACACACCCCCAGCAATGGATGCAGGGGCACTCAGCGACTTAGCTGACTCCTCTGGGAGTATAGTGTACGGCCCTCTGCAGACAAAAAACAAGCCAAAGGAAAGGACAGCCCTCAAAGGCAGGGTGGATGTCCAAATCAAACCAACATACCACAGATGGCCTGGAGAACAGAGTCCCTAATGACAAGGGACTCCAAATGGTCCCCAGGTCCTGGCAAATACTGAACATCCTTGTATACCTCATGCCCACAGCTACCACAAAGGGAGCTGCAATACTCCCGCCATTTTCCTTGGAAGAGAATGAAGAAAGCTGAGGCTCTGAGAAATGGGTTTGTCCAGGGCTACTCTGGAGCCCAGTCGTCTCTCCTTCCAGGACTGAGGTTTGAAACACTCCACCCCGCTTTTAGGGAGCTGGAATCCAGGAGAAGCCTACTGGGTGGGGTTGGGGGCACGCGGCACATAGGTGCTGTCTTCTGGAGGGGCCAAGGGTAAGGAACTGCGTTTACCATAGATCTTGAAGGGAAGGAGGGAGCCCCAGCCTCAGGGCATATGAGAGAATATGCAGGTGACGGTGGGCACAGGCCTCACTTGAAAAATGAGGTTATTGTCCTGGTCTGATAGGAAAGGGAGTAATGAGCGATTTCTGGGCAGAAAAGGAGGGCGTTGAAACGGATGATCTCAAAGGTTCCCCTCCATTTGGGAGAATGGAGCTCAGCAGCAGGCTCTGCCGCAAGGTGACCTCATCTTTCATCTGGAGCGGCCTGAACCCAGCACCTGTGAGCTCCTGCCCAGGCCTGCTTGTCTTGCTCTCCCAGGTCTCCCCACCAGACTTCACTCCATTTCACTTCCTGCCCAAGGTTGCTGGCAAGGTGGGAGCAGGAAGTGAGCCTGAACAACGCCCCTCAGCTGGGCGCAGCCCCGCAGCCTTGTTTTCATTGCGTTGCTGTCTTCCTGCCGGATGCAGGGTGCTGCAAGACCACCTCCTCCTCCATCACTAGTTCATGTCAGCTACATCCCAGGCAGGCACACTGCCTTCTGATGAGTGATGAGAAGTCTGGTGTGCTATAGTTCATGGGGTTGCAAACAGTCAGACACAACCGAGCAAATAACACACACACCACACTGCTTTGTATAATGTAACATTAAGTGGAGTTTTGAGGTTAAGAGAGAGATGGGCATACCAGACCACCTGACCTGCCTCTTGAGAAACCTGTAAAAAGGTCAGGAAGCAACAATTAGAACTGGACATGGAACAACAGACTGATTCCAAATAGGAAAAGGAGTACGTCAAGGCTGTATATTGTCACCCTGATTATTTAACTTCTATGCAGAGTACATCATGAGAAATGCTGGGCTGGAAGAAGCACAAGCTGGAATCAAAATTGCCAGGAGAAATATCAATAACCTCAGGCATGCAGATGACACCACCCTTATGGTAGAAAGTGAAGAAGAACTAAAAAGCCTCTTGATGAAAGTGAAAGAGGAGAGTGAAAAAGTTGGCTTAAAGCTCAACATTCAGAAAACGAAGATCATGGCATCCCGTCCCATCACTTCATGGGAAATAGATGGGGAAACAGTGGAAACAGTGGCAGACTTAATTTTTCTGGGCTCCAAAATCACTGCAGATGGTGATTGCAGCCATGAAATTAAAAGACGCTTACTCCTTGGATGGAAAGTTATGACCAAACTAGATAGCATATTAAAAAGCAGAGACATTACTTTGCCAACGAAGGTCTGTCTAGTTAAGGCTATGGTTTTTCCAGTGGTCATGTATGGATGTGAGAGTTGGACTATAAAGAAAGCTGAGTGCCAAAGAATGATGCTTTTGAACTGTGGTGTTGGAGAAGACTCTTGAGAGTCCCTTGGACTGCAAGGAGATCCAACCAGTCCGTCCTAAAGGAGACCAGTCCTGGGTGTTCATTGGAAGGACTGATGTTGAATGAAACTCCAGTACTTTGGCCACCTGATATGAAGAGCTGACTCATTGGAAAAGACCCTCATGCTGGGAAAGATTGAAGGCAGGAGGAAAAGGGGATGACAGAGGATGAGATGGTTGTATGGCATCACCAACTCGAAGGACATGGGTTTGGGTGGACTCTGGGAGTTGGTGATGGACAGGGAGGCCTGGAGTGCTGTGGTTCATGGGGTTGCAAAGAGTCGGACATGACTGAGCGACTGAACTGAACTTGAGGTTAAGAAATGGAAGGAAGTCCACATGTATGCTTATTAGACTGCATTGAGGAACATAGTGTACCCATATCCAGTCATTATGACCTTCCCTGAGTTCCAAAGGGCAGATGCGAGCAGTTGCTAATAGAGTGAAGAGCAGCCAAGAACCCAAAATAGGCAAGATTAAAGGGACCAGATAAACTCATCAAAAGTAGGAGACTGCCCACCTGAGATGAGATTAAGGGAGTGCAAGCCCCACACACACACTAACCTTGTCAGACTCCACCAGTATAAAAACCCTCAAGTTCTAGGTTTTCAAGGCAGAAGCCTGGTATATCTCCCTTTGCGTTGCAAAGTGGTAGAGCTATTCTTTTCTACTTCACCCAAAACTTGTCTCCAGGATTTGATTCGACACGGATGTACAGAAGAGCTAAGCTTTCAGTAACAGAAGTCAGTCTCTGAGAAGAGCGCGCTAGACTAGCTCCAGGAAAAGACTGGATGCTTTCCTAGGCAACTTCCAGTCTGAAGGTTTTGGTTCACCCAGAAGACAGTGAACATCATGGATCGGAATGATAGCCTCTCTCCGTTTGACCAGGATCTGACCTCCCCTCAAGGTGCCATGAGTCCTGGAATCCCTGTCTTCAGTCCAATGATGCATTATGGCACAGGACTGACTCCGCAGCCAATTCAGAGCACCGACAGTCTGTCTACTTCAGAGGAGGAGCAGCAGCAGACGACGGTGAGAACAGGTCGGGTTTCGACGACATCCCAGCAGGCAACCCAGGAGGCCTTGGACCAGACACCACAGCTCTTCGACTCACAGCCTCTTACGACCGCACCCTTGCTGGGTACCACTCCCCTGTATCCATCCCCCATGATCCCCATGACCCCTGCCATGCCAGCCTCAGAGATCGCTGAGTTGGTGCCACAGCTGCACAATGTTGTATGCACAGTGAATCTTGGTTGTAAACTTGACCTAAAGAGCATTGCCCTTCTTGCTCGAAATGCTGAATATAATCCCAAGAGGTTTGCTGCTGTAATCATGAGAATAAGAGAGCCCCGAACCACTGCACTTTTATTCAGTTCTGGGAAGATGGTGTGCACAGGAGGCAAGAGTGAAGAACAGTCCAGGCTAGCAGCAAGAAAATATGCCAGAATCATACAGAAGTTGGGTTTTCCAGCTAAGTTCTTGGACTTCAAGATTCAGAACATGGTGGGGAGCTGTGATGTGAAGTTCCCCATAAGGTTAGAACCCCTTGTGCTTAGCCACCAACAGTTCGCTAGTTATGAGCCAGAGTTATTTCCTGGTTTAGTCTACAGAATGATCAAACCGAGAATTGTTCTCCTTATCTTTGTCTCTGGAAAAGTTGTGTTAACAGGTGCTAAAGTCAGAAGTGAAATTTATGAAGCCTTTAATAACATCTACTCTATTCTAAAGGGTTTCAGGAAGACATCGTAATGGCTGTCGTGTGCTCCTGCCTCCTCCACCCACTTTTTTTTTTGTAACCAATTGGTTTTGGTGTATTTGTTGTGTTGTAGACGGTCCCATGTGGTGAGAGGTTGGACTTGAGGTTGTAAATCACAGTTCCAATTGAAGCTCTCCTGCATGTGTACCCCATAAGGGTGCCAAGAAGGGGTATTATTTCTGCAGGAAGAACACCAGAAGTGTTACTGTAAGTTGTTGAAACTGTGTTACTAATCGGGCAGTAATGTCTGTTTATTTATATTTAGATTTTAAACATTTCATGCTTTTTTTAAAAAGTTTTTGAAAACTCTTGTATTTTATTGATTGATTTTTGGCTGTGCTGGGTCTTTGTTGCTGTGCACAGGTTTTCTCGAGTTGTAGTGTTTGGGCTTCTCCTTGCTGTGGCCTCTCTTGTTTCAGAGCATGGGCTCTTAGGTCACTCAGGCAACAAGCTTGGTTGCCCTGAGACATATGTGGAATCTTCCTGAATCACGGATCAACTCCCGTGCCTTGGCAGATTCTTAACCATTGGACCACCAGAGAAGTCCACTTATTGCTTTTGACAAGTTGGTTTAAGGGGCAAAACTTTGTGTTAAGGCACCTCAACAACTGATTAGACTTTGTTTTATTTAATTTCTTCCCCATAATCCAGAGTTTTGTTTTGTTTTCTACCAGGAAAAGAAAAATCTGTTTTGAAAGGTGTTGTTTTCTAATTGGTAACTCTTAAGGATTATTTTTCTACCAGACACATTCGCCTTTTCAGTATTTCAGGACAAAAAAGAACTTTTGCATTCACATTAATGAACATAAATGGCTGCACATATCTTTCTTCCTTCAGAGTACTCTGTAGAATAAATCCTGTTTATAAAAGTGTTAAGAAACAAACCAAAAAAAAAAAAAAAAGCCCAAAATAGAGTCCCTTGGGCTAAGCCCCATTGTGATTAGTTTAGGCCCCTCCCAGGAGTAGAATTTTAAACCAATTAATCCAGAATTACCCAATCAATCAACTCCTGTGATGTAATCTGCCTAAAGCCCCCTGCCTTTCTCTAAGGGAGGTGACTTTGCCTAAAATAATCCAATCTTAACTTCGTCTTCCCATCTTCCTTCTGTCTATGAAAGCCTTCCATTTTGTTCAGGTCCTCAGAGTTCTTTTCTATTTGTTAGAAGGCATAACTGCCAGACTATCAAATAAAGCCAATTAGATCTTCCAGTTTACTCAGTTGAATTTTGTTTTTTAATGTAACAAAAGCAGCACTACAGAACAGTGAGGAAGATAGATTTTTCAATAAATGGTGTTGAAAAAATATGATATCTGCAAGGGAGAACTAATGACATAGAATGCCTGCCTCACAGCTTGGACAAAAATCGATTCCAATTGAATCATGTATCCATGAAGCTTTCAAGACATCCTGTGAGAATATATCTTTATGATCTATGGCAGTGGTTTTCAGTCTGGGCCAATATTGCTCCCCAGGAGATATTTGACAATGTCTTGAGACATTTTTTGGTTGTTAAAACTGGGGCAGGGGTAGGGACTTCCTGGTGGTCCAGGGAATTTAGTTACATAGAACTGAGTGAACTGGTAAATATGGTTATAATTTTTATGGCTTCTATCTTAAAAATACTGGTTTAAATCTGTGTTTTCCAAGAGTAAGGAAAATCTCCCCCTTAAGCTAATTATGACTTACAATAATTTGGTAAATTATACCTTTGTAAGAAGAATTGAAACATTTATTTTTTTCCCTCTATTTGGTTGATCCTGCGAGCAACATTTGCGTAAGTTGTGTACAGCCTGGACAATGAAACTATGGATAGCTCATTAAATCAGTTATGACTCCTTTGGTTGCTTGACTATTGCAAGTGGGTTACAACTAGATATACTAATCATTGTTTTAATTTGTTCTTT
The DNA here is from genome assembly GCF_055505025.1 of Bos grunniens. NCBI lineage: Eukaryota > Metazoa > Chordata > Mammalia > Artiodactyla > Bovidae > Bos > Bos grunniens. The sequence continues at coordinate 59,729,461 of NC_141175.1, read as the reverse complement.
GTTTTCAAACTGTTTGTGCTTCGTGCCTCCCTGCTGCACTTCATCTTTGTCAATGGTACTGGCTGCATTACTTATATCTTGTCTAATTTATAAGACTGTTGTCTCGTGTAATACCCAGTGTGTAACCAGGCCTCCAACAAAGCTTAAATGACTAAAAATATAACATAAAATAAATGTAACAGTTTGATTCTAGGTATGGGAAGAAGCAACAAGGGAAAATGTCTGCTGGATCATAATTAGGCACAAGATCCAGAGAAACTTATTATGGCTGGGGTCTAATCCAAAATTTAGCACCCGGAGTGGCATATCAAGAGCTTTCACCCCATCTGGGATGAGCCTCCCAGCACCGTGAGACAAAATTTGATCATGAACTGTCTCCCAAATATTGATCAAATTTTCAACCAAGAGGGGAGAATCTGAGAAACGGAATACTTTCTGCCTTGTCAATCATCAGCAATTTCAGCCCTCCAGTGGGAGCGGATGAGCCCTGAGAAAACGGAGGAAGGAGAATACCTGCCACCAGGCAGTCATCAGATTGCAGCCACTACCTATGGTGAACCCTGAGGAAATTCAGGATATGAAAATACAGGATTACAGGCCCCAGACAGCTGAGGTACATATCAAGGAAATAATTTTAATGAGCCCTGACTCTTGCATCTTCCCATACATAGAAAAGCACATAATTCCTTAACTTGAGATGCTGCCTCCTGGGTTATATGTCCAATATTTCTAAGTCTACAGGTGTAAAGTAGACACATACCAAATAGGAACAGAAGAAGACAAATATCAACAACTGGAACACCGATAGCAGACACTCTTGGACGGATTCATCTGATAAAGCAGTTAGAACAGTCATCACTCCCTTTTCCCACAAGACTGTGGAATGGACATTGACAATGGGGAATTGTAGCAGGGAAGAGCCAATTCTGACTCCACGATGGATCTGTTTATTTGACCTTAACCTTTGTTTTTGCTGCTTTTGTTATTATAATCATACATAAAGGCCTGTGTCGGAATCCTGCCTCTCTACCAGACTATTAAAGTGCCTTTGTTAGAATCTGACCCAGCCCACCTGTGAAACTGGCACCCAGACCTGGATAAGATGGCTAATTTGAGACATTAGTCTGCTATCTTCTCAGTCAGCTGGCTTTCTGAATAAAGTCGTATTATTTGCCTAAACACCTTGTCTCTCAGTTAATTGACCTGTCATGCAATGAGCAGGCTTAAACTCTGTAACATGCAGAGTTCCCAGGTTTGGAGAGCCTTTCTATCCCCCATTTCTTGTAGGCAAGTCTCCAGCCTCCATGGCCTAGCTTGGGTTCCAAAAGGTGGATTTGAACAATAGATAAATTAAAAGACGCTTGCTCCTTGGAAGAAAAGCTATGACAAACCTAGACAGCATATTAAAAAGCAGAGACATTACTTTGCCGACAAAGGTCCATCTACTCAAAGCTATGGTTTTTCCAGTAGTCATGTATAGATGTGAAAATTGGACCATAAAGAAAGCTAAGCACCGAAGAACTGATGCTTTTGAACTATGGTGTTGAAGAAGACTCTTGAGAATCCCTTGGACTGCAAGGAGATCCAACCAGTCAATCCTAAAGGAAATCAGTCCTGAATATACATTGGAAGGACTGATGTTGAAGCTGAAACTCCAATACTTTGGCCACGTGATACAAAGAACTGATTCACTGGAAAAGACCCTGATGCTGGGAAAGATTGAAGGCAGGATGAGAAGGGGGCAACAGAGGATGAGATGGTTGGATGGTATCGCCAACTCGATGGACATGAGTTTGAGCAAGCTCCAGGAGTTGGTGATGGACAGGGAGGCCTGGTGTGCTGCAGTCCATGGGACTGCAAAGAGCTGGACACAACTGAGTGAATGAACTGAACAGAAGCAAGGGAAAGAAAGTGAAAGTGAAAGTCGCTCAGCCCTGTCTGACTCTTTCCGACCCCATGGATTATACAGTCCACAGAGTTCTATAGGCCAGAATACTGGAGCGGGTAGCCTTTCCCTTCTCCAGGGGATCTTCCCAACCCAGGGATCAAACCCAGGGATCAAACCCAGGTCTCTCACATTTCTGGTGGATTCTTTACCAACTGAGCTACAAGAGAAGCCCAAAAATACTGGAGTGGGTATCCTATCCCTTCTCCAGCAGATCTTCCAGACCCAGGAATTGACCAGGGGTCTCCTGTGTAACAGGCAGATTCTTTATCAACTGAGCTATCAGGGAAACTCCAGCTTCAACTTCAAGTTGAAGTTGAATGGTTCTATGAAGACCTACAAGACCTTTTAGAACTAACACCCAAAAAATATGTCGTTTTCATTATAGGGGACTGGAATGCAAAAGTAGGAAGTCAAGAAACACCTGGAGTAACAGGCAAATTCAGCGTTGGAGTACAGAATGAAACAGGGCAAAGGCTAATAGAGTCTTGCCAAGAGAACACACTGGTCATAGCAAACACTCTCTTCCAACAACACAAGAGACTTTACACATGGATATCACCAGATGGTCAACACCAAAATCAGATTCATTATATTCTTTGCAGCCAAAGATGGAGAAGCTCTACACAGTCAGCAAAAACAAGACCGGGAGCTGACTGTGGCTCAGATCATGAACTCCTTATTGCCAAATTCAGACTTAAATTGAAGAAAGTAGGGAAAATCACTAGACCATTCAAGTATGACCTAAATCAAATCCCTAACGATTATACAGTGGAAGTGAGAAATAGATTTAAGGGGCAAGATCTGATAGAGTGCCTGATGAACTATGGATGGAGGTTCATGACACTGGACAGGAGACAGGGAGCAAGCCCATCCCGAAGAAAAAGAAATGCAAAAAAGCAAAATGGTTGTCTGAGGAGGCCTTACAAATAGCTGTGAAAAGAAGACAAGCAAAAAGCAAAGGAGAAAAGGAAAGACATACCTATTTGAATGCAGAGTTCCAAAGAATAGCAAGGAGAGATAAGAAAGCCTTCCTCAGCGATCAATACAAAGAAATAGAGGAAAGCATGAGAATGGGAAAGACTAGAGATCTCTTCAAGAAAATTAAAGATACCAAGGGAACATTCCATGCAAAGCTGGGCTCAATAAAAGACAGAAATGGTATGGACCTAACAGAAGCAGAAGATATTAAGAAGAGGTGGCAAGAATACACAGAAGAACTGTTCAAAAAAGATCTTCAGGACCCAGATAATCATGATAGTGTGATCACTCACCTAGAGCCAGACATCCTGGAATGTGAAGTCATGTGGGCCTTGGGAAGCACCACTATGAACAAAGCTAGTGGAGGTGATGGAATTCCAGTTGAGCTATTTCAAATCCTAAAACATGTTGCTGTGAAAGTGCTGCACTCAATATGCCAGCAAATTTGGAAAACTCAGTAGCGGCCACAGGACTGGAACAGGTCAGTTTCCATTCCAATCTCAAAGAAAGGCAATGTCAGAGAATGCTCAAACTACTGCACAATTGCACTCATCTCACACACTAGTAAAGTAATGCTCAAAATTCCCCAAGCCAGGCTTCAACAGTACGTGAACCATTAACTTCCAGATCTTCAGCTGGATTTAGAAAAGGCAGCAGAACCAGAGATCAAATTGCCAACATCCACTGGATCATCGAAAAAGCAAGAGAGTTCCAGAAAAAACATCTATTTCTGCTTTGACTATACCAAAGTCTTTGTGTGGATCACAACAAACTGTGGAAAATTCTGAAAGAGATGGAAATACCAGACCACCTGACTTGCCTCTTGAGAAACCTGTATGCAGGTCAGGAAACAACAGTTAGAACTGGACCTGGAACAACAGACTGGTTCCAAATAGGAAAAGGAGTTCATCAAGGCTGTATATTGTCACCCTGCTTATTTAACTTATATGCAGAGTTCATCATGGGAAATGCTGGTCTGGATGAAGCATACGCTGGAATCAAGATTGCTGGGAGAAATATCAATAACCTCAGATATGCAGATGACACCACCCTTATGGCAGAAAGTGAAGAGGAACTAAAGAGCCTCTTGATGAAAGAGAAAGAGGAGAGTGAAAAAGTTGGCTTAAAGCTCAACATTCAGAAAACTAAGATCATGGCATCCTGTCCCATCACTTCATGGCAGATAGATGGGGAAACAGTGGAAACAGTGGCTGACTTTATTTTTTTGGGCTCCAAAATCACTGCAGATGGTGACTGCAGCCATGAAATTAAAAGACGCTTACTCTTTGGAAGGAAAGTTATGGCCAACCTAGATAGCATATTAAAAAGCAGAGACATTACTTTGCCAACAAAGGTCCATCTAGTCAAGGCTATGGTTTTTCCAGTGGTCATGTACGGATATGAGAGTTGGACTATAAAGAAAGCTGAGCGCCGAAGAATGATGCTTTTGAACTGTGGTGTTGGAGAAGAGTCTTGAGAGTCCCTTAGACTGCAAGGAGATCCAACCAGTCCATCCTAAAGGAAATAAGTCCTGAATATTCATTGGAAGGACTGATACTTAAGCTGAAACTCCAATACTTTGGCCACCTGATGCAAAGAACTGACTCATTTGAAAAGACCCTCATGCTGGGAAAGACTGAAGGCGGGAGGAGAAGGGGACAACAGAGGATGAGATGGTTTTATGGCATCACTGACTCGATGGACATGAGTTTGGGTAAACTCCGGGAGTTGGTGATGGACAGGGAGGCCTGGTGTGCTGCAGTCCATGGGGTCACAAAGAGGACTGAGTGACTGAACTGAACTGATCATTTCAGTTGCTCAGTTGTGTCCGAGTCTTTGCAACCCCATGAATTGCAGCATGCCAGGCCTCCCTGTCTATCACCAACTCCTGGAGTTTACCCAAACTCATGTCCATCGAGTCGGTGATGCCATCCAGCCATCTCATTCTCTGTCGTCCCCTTCTCCTCCTGCCCCCAATCCCTCCCAGCATCAGAGTCTTTTCCAATGAGTCAACTCTTCTCATGAGGTGGCCAAAGTACTGGAGTTTCACCTTTAGCATCCGTCCTTCCGAAGAACACCCAGGACTGATCTCCTTTAGAATGAACAGGTTGGATCTCCTTGCAGTTCAAGGGACTCTCAAGAGTCTTCTCCAACCCCACAGTTCAAAAGCATCAATTCTTCGGTCATCAGCTTTCTTCCCAGTCCAACTTTCACATCCACACACGAGCCCTGGAAAAAGCCTTGACTAGACCGACCTTTGATGACAAAGTAATGTCTCTGCTTTTTAATATGCTGTCTAGGTTGGTCATAACATTCCTTCCAAGGAGTAAGCGTCTTTTAATTTCATGGCTGCAGTCACCATCTGCAGTGATTTTGGAGCCCAGAAAAATAAAGTCTGACTCTGTTTCCACTATTTCCCCATCTATTTGCCATGAAGTGATGGGACAGGATACCATGATCTTAGTTTCTGAATGTTGAGCTTTAAGCCAACTTTTTCACTCTCCTCTTTCTCTTTCATCAAGAGGCTCTTTAGTTCCTTTTCACTTTCTGCCATAAGGGTGGTGTCATCTGCATATCTGAGGTTATTGATATTTCTCCCAGCAATCTTGATTCCAGCTTATGCTTCATCCAGACCAGCATTTCCCATGATGAACTCTGCATATAAGTTAAATAAGCAGGGTGACAATATACAGCCTTGATGAACTCCTTTTCCTATTTGGAACCAGTCTGTTGTTCCATGTCCAGTTCTAACTGTTGCTTCCTGACCTACATACAGGTTTCTCAAGAGGCAGGTCAGGTGGTCTGGTATTCCCATCTCTTTAAGAATTTCCCACAGTTTATTGTGATCCACACAGTCAAAGGCTTTGGCATAGTCAATAAAGCAAAAATAGATGTTTTTTCTGGAACTCTCTTGTTTTTTCCATGATCCAGCAGATGTTGGCAATTTGATCTCTGGTTCTGCTGCCTTTTCTAAAACCAGCTTGAACATCTGGAAGTTCACGGTTCATGTATTGCTGAAGCCTGGCTTGGAGAATTTTGAGCATTACTTTACTAGTGTGTGAGATGAGTGCAATTGTGCGGTAGTTTGAGCATTCTTTGCATTGCCTTTCTTTGGGATTGGAATGAAAACTGACCTTTTCCAGCCCTGTGGCCACTGCTGAGTTTTCCAAATTTGCTGGCATATTGAGTGCAGCACTTTCACAGCATCATCTTTCAAGATTTGAAAAAGCTCAACTGGAATTCCATCACCTCCACTATCTTTGTTCATAGCAATGCTTTCTAAGGCCCACTTGACTTCACATTCCAGGATGTCTGGCTCTATGTGAGTGATCACACCATCGTGATTATCTTGGTCATGAAGATCTTTTTTGTACAGTTCTTCTGTGTATTCTTGCCACCTCTTCTTAATACTTTCTGCTTTGTTAGGTCCATACCATTTCTGTCTTTTATTGAGCCCAGCTTTGCATGGAATGTTCCCTTGGTATCTTTAATTTTCTTGAAGAGATCTCTAGTCTTTCCCATTCTGATGTTTTCCTCTATTTCTTTGCATTGATCGTTGAGGAAGGCTTTCTTATCTCTCCTTGCTATTCTTTGGAACTCTGCATTCAAATAGGTATGTCTTTCCTTTTCTCCTTTGCTTTTTGCTTGTCTTCTTTTCACAGCTATTTGTAAGGCCTCCCCAGACAGCCATTTTGCTTTTTTGCATTTTTTTCCCATGGGGTTGGTCTTGACCCCTGTCTCCTGTACAATGTCTCCATCCATAGTTCATCAAGCACTCTATCTATCAGATCTAGTCCCTTAAATCTATTTCTCACTTCCACTGTATAATCATAAGGGATTTGATTTAGGTCATACCTGAATGGTCTACTGGTTTTCCCTACTTTCTTCAATTTAAGTCTGAATTTGGCAATAAGGAGTTCATGATCTGAGCCACAGTCAGCTCCTGGTCTTGTTTTTGTTGACTGTGTAGAGCTTCTCCATCTTTGGCTGCAAATAATATAATCAATCTGATTTCAGTCAGGGAAACCCATAATCAAGGGAGGAACAGCCAAAAAAACACCTGAAGCAAGATTAAAAGAACCACAGAAACACATCAAGATTGGGAAACCACCCACCTGAGATGAGATTAAGGGAGTACAAGCCCTGCTCACACCCTATTCTTCTCAGAGACCCCAGCTTTGACCTGCTGTTATAAAAATCTTCAAGTTCTCTGGCACATAATTTTTCAAAGCATAATCCTGATGTATCTCCCTTTGCCTGTCAAAGCAATAAAGCTATCTTTACCTTACCAAAACTCTGTGTCTGGGATTTGATTTGGCGTGTGTGCTCAATTGTTCAGTTGTGTCCAACTCTTTGCAACTCCATGCTCTGTAACCTGCCAGGCTCCTCTGTCCATGGAATTTTCCAGGCAAGAGTGCTGGAGTGGGTTGCCATTTCCTATTCCAGGGGATCCTCCCAACATATTTTGTATCTCTTGCATCTTCTGCATTGGCAGGCAGGTTCTTTACCACTGAGCCACCAGGGAAACAGCAGTGTACTCGATAAGATCCCGCATATCACAACAAACACCCAATGAAGATCCATGTGCTGCAATTCAGATAGCCAAAAATTAATTAATCTGAAAAACTTGAGGTAGATGTTTCAATTGTCATCTAGCTGGTAAAGGACAGGGATGCTGTCCTGCGTTTTATAATGCACAGGACAACCTCTACATCAAAAAGTTACCTAAACTGAAATGTCAGTAGTGCTGAGGTAGAGAAACTCTGGTCTAAGATTAGGAAATTACATCTTAAATATGACACAAAAAAGTGCTGTTTAATTATTAACTTTAACAACATTAAAATTAAGAACTTCTGTCCATCAAAAGATACTGCCAAGAGAATGAAGATGCCAGGCACAGAGTAGGAGATCTCATACACACAGACCCAGCGAAGAACTCACTTGAGAACTCGAGAAAATCCAACAGGTCAATAGATATTAGGAGAGGTACTCAGTATCATTGTGAACATGGAAATAGTGTTGATTCTAATCGTTGCAATTAAGTACAGAATTTAAAGCCAGACAGTTCCAAGTATTAGAAAGAATGTGAAGCACTCAAATGATTCTGGGAGGATTTAACCTCTTGATAGAACCACTTGAAAAACAGTGTCTGATGAAAAACAGTGTCCCACAGTGCGGGACTGTGTCTGATGAAACTAATGTGCCACAGCGTGTAGACTGCAATTGTAGATCTTCCTCTACGGGGTATACAGCCTATAGGAATGCAGGCTGAAGTATATCTGGAGATCTATGTAAAAGTACACATGGCAGTGTTGTTTAAAAATGGCCCTGGACTGGAAACCCTCATGATGCCCATGAATGGATAAATGAACTGTGGTTGTGTATGTATGTACGTATATTTTTTTTCATAGACTGGAATTCCATACTGCCATGAAAATGAATGCACTGTGGTGAAATTCAGAACGAAAGAACTGTATGTGATATGATTCCATTTAGTTATAACCAAGAAAAAGGTAAAACTATCATAAATTGAGATTTATTCTTGAGTGATAAAGAGCAAGGATGGGACGACCATAAAAATCACACAGTTGGGGAATTAAGATTAAGAAAGGAGCCAGGGCATGGCAGTGTTTTATTTACCAACTGAAACTGTAGTTTAATAAACTTTTCCTTTGTAATAAATCATCATGCTGTAGGTTTTTGATGGTGCACATTTCTGCTTGTGTGCTATATTTTATGATTTGAGAATGGCTTGCTTTATTTTTAAAATATTTCAAACTAAACTCTTCAAACAGGATAGAATAATAAGATTTAGATTTGAGACTGTGTCCCAAGGCGATGAGCTTAAGTGTTCCAGAAAGAAAGAATAAGTGAAAGTCGTTCAGTCCTGTCCAACTCTTTGTGATCCCAGGGACTATACAGTCCATGGAATTCTTCAGGCCAGAATACTGGAGTGGGTAGCCTTTCCCTTCTCCAGAGGATATTCCCAAACCAGGGATCAAACCCAGGTCTCCCTCATTGCAGGCAGATTCTTTACCAGTTGAGCCACAAGGGAAGCCCTAAATGTTCCTAAATCACCTAAAATTCTATGACTGGATTTATTTCTCCTGATAGCCTGGAGCTGTGAGATGGTGAGATTCTAAAACCTGAAATCCCCAGACAAAGAGGTGTGGCTTCCTGCTTCCCAGCTTCCCTGCTTCCAGGGGATCTGGCAGAGATGTTTGAGCTGCAAAGAAGTTGAGATTCTTCTCCTGGAGCTGAGTAAAACCTACCCCTGACTAGGGATCCCTTCCTGCCTCCCTCCCTCCCTCCCTTCCTTCTTTCCTTTGAGGTACTAGGCAGGTGAAACTCTGCTCTCCGTAGGCCCACAGGTCTTCTACTTACATAACCCCAAAGTCTTGTAGGCTCGAGAAATAAGGGTTCCACCTGTGGAAATTTCTCTCAGTAAACCAGTGCATGCATGGTGGTGATTCCAGGTAAAAGGTGAGCCAAATGTGTTGCTTTTTTTTTTTTTTTTTTTTTGCACTCATGTTTGATGGCTGTGGGCGTGCTAGCTGGAAGAGGTGGTGGCTTGAGGGGCAAACGGGAGGATGCTGGGTGGGAAGCACGGCTGAGGCAGGTAAGACTCCTTGGATCTGGGCTTCTCAGGGCACCTGGACTTGTGGGGGCGAAGTGTGGAGAGAGGTCAAGGCCCTTCTTCACTCCCATATTCATTGAGCAAGTATGTGATTAGGCATCTACCTTGGCCCAGGTGGCGTGGTGGTAAAGAATCTACCTGCCAGCGCAGGAAAGACAAAAGACTTGGCTTCAGTCACTGGGTCAGAAAGAGCCCGTGGAGGAGAAAATGGCAACCTGCTCCAGTATTCTTGCCTGGGAGTGTCCACAGATAGGGGAGCCTGGTGGGTAACAGTCTATGTGGTCACAAAATTCAAAGTTGGACACTACTGAGCATGCACGCGCTTCAGTTCAGTTCAGTCACTCAGTCGTGTCCGACTCTTTGTAACCCCATGAATTGCAGCACGCCAGGCCTCCCTGTCCATCACTAGCTCCTGGAGTTTACCCAAACTCATGTCCATCGAGTCGGTGATGCCATCCAGCCATCTCATCCTCTGTCATTCCCTTCTCCTCCTGCCCCCAATCCCTCCCAGCATCAGAGTCTTTTAGGTCAGCGCAATTCGATATAAGACAGCAGCGAATAAGGAATCTCTGCTTGCTGAAGTATTTCTTTTTCTTTTCCAATTTTTGTTGTTGTTGTTAGCTACACTGGGTCTTCGTTACTTTGCCCAGGCTTTCTTTAGTTGCGGTGAGGAGGGGCTACTCTTCTTGCAGTTCATGGGCTTCTCATTTTGGGGACTTCTCTCCAACAGACTCTAGGGCTCAGTGGTTGTAGCTTTCGGCCTTAGCTGCTCCATGGTATGCAAAATTTTCCTGGACCAGGGATGGAGCTCTGTCTCCTGCATTGGCAAGCAGATTCTCATCCCCTGTGCCACCAGGGAAACCCTTTTAATTTAAAAAAGTTTTTGTGTTTTTTTTTTAATTTTTTGGCCACTCTGCACTGTATGTGGGATCTTGGTTCCCGAACCAGGGATCCAACCCGCACCCCCCGCAGTGGGAGCACTTAAGCTTAACTACTGGACGGCCAGGGAATTCCCTTGGTGAGGGATTTCTATCGGAGGGTGGTTAAGATGAAAAATAGACCAAAATTTTCAGTTTAAAAATGTATGTCAGATGCAGCATCCAGAAAAGGAGAGTCTTCTCCTGGGATCCATAGTCCAAGAGCTTGAGCTAGAGGGTGCCCACGCATCCCCTCTGGCAGGGAGAAGGAAGGCTAGAAAGGAGGAACAAGGGGAGGGTTATCCGAGAGAAACCAGGAACTTCAGATAAGTGAGACAACCATTAGTGGCTGGGCTTTGTAGGCACCCTTGGGGGTTTGGGCTTCCTTCTTAGGAAAGAAGCATACCCAAGGGATTTTGAGCAGAGGAGTTTGACCAGGTTTGACCAGGATTACATACATTAAAAAATTTATTTTGCAAGTATTCTGCAAGATAACACATTTGCAGGAGACTTAGAAAATACAGAACAAGGTTACATATAGTTCCACTATATTACAATTGTTTTTTTAAGCAGATAAGGTTTTTAGTTGGAGTTTCAATATCAAACTCTCAAAAATTAATATAATGAATATACTGAGAAGTAGAAGGATATAGCAATCATATTTTCATAATTTAAAAAATAAAAACTTTAGATGAAGATAATTATTCTGGCTGCTGGTTTGGAAACAAACTCATCAAGCAGAAGCTAGAAGGCCAATTAAGAAGGGACAGTGAGGAGAAGGAAATGGTAAACCACTCTAGTATTCTTGCCTGGAAAATCCCATGGACAGAGGAACCTGGTAGGCTATAATCCATAGGGTCACAAAGAGTCAGGCATGACTTAGCAACTAACACTTTGACGCTCAGGATGGATTTCCTACCTCCAAGTCACCCTTTGAGGAACCGCCTCATTTTGTACTGCTTTGTGTAAACATAAAGACTACTGTTTAAGACAACAACAAAGCTGTGATACAGCAGAAATGTGGTCCCACCCCCTGCAGGAGCAGCTTCCATGCAAAGAAATGCTCCCATCCTGGATGCTTTTTGTGTGTGTGTGGCTCCAAGGGGCACCTCAGGCATGTGTGATCTTAGTTCCCTGACCAGGGGTCGAACCCAGGCCCCCAGCATTAGAAGCAGGGGAGCATTAACCACTGAACTACCAGGGAAGTCCCCAATCCTGCAGAGCAAGCAGGACTTGTGATGGTGCTGCCCGGTGAGGTAGGGAGCAACGAGTGTCTCCTAGGGTTCTGATCTGAACCATGGAAGAAAGGACAGGAGTGAAGGGAGATGGAGAGCCTGCAGGCAGTTCGAGCTCCCCAAACTCCCTACAAGTTCCCTGGGAGAAAAGTGGACTGGAATCTCCAACTCTGAGGGTGAGAGCAATGGGAGGGGAGAGGAAATGATGTGAGCTCTGAGCAGAAGGAAATGTCTTCAAGGGCTTGGTTTTAACCAGATGTGGTATTATTATTATTTATTTAACAAATTTTGCTTCCTACTCTATGGTGTAGCTAAGTTTATCTTAATATAGAGCATCCCAACTAAAAACAAAGCCAGAGGACCAGAGATGAGGCGGAGAAGTAGGCTGGAAAGGGATAACCTAGCAGACCGTGAAGAAAGGGAGAAGCTGATGGGGGCTTGGGGGAGGGATCAGAGGGAGCACGGATTCTATAAAGGCTGTGGGGGTGGGGTGCAGAAAGGGAAAGGCAGGCAGCAGTTGCAGCTGGTACTTGAGACTGAGGAGTAGGTGGAAGTCGGACGTGGGTGGCCTGGGGACTTTTGTGTGTTGTGCGCGCGTGCACGTGCTTGCTCGGTCAGTCCTGAGTGACTCTTTGTGACCCCATGGACTGTAGCCCGCCAGGCTCCTCTGTCCGTGGAGTTTTCCAGGCAAGAATTCTGGAACGGGTTGCCACTTCCTTCTCCAGGGGACCTTCCTGACCCAGGGGTCCAACCATGTCTCTCTCATCTCCTGCATTGGCAGGCATGTTCTTTACCAGCTGAGCCATGGGACAAAGGACAATTTTAGAGCAGTAAGAAACAGAGGGCCTTGGCTGGAGGAGACATCCAGTTGTCCTTTGGTCTGTGGGAATTGGTCCCAGGATGCCTCTGCCCCCATGCTCAGGGCTTTTGTATAATGAATGTGACTCGGGCTATGAATACAATCTGGCTCTGGTATTGGTGATTTCACGTTCGTAGATACGGAGCACAGCAAGGAGTGCCCGCTGTAATCAGATTGACTTTAAAAAGATTTCTCTGGCTGCTTTTTCCTGGAGACGGATTCAGGGGTGGGTGAAAAGGGATGGGTGCTGATACGTGGCACTGGTGAAGAGACCAGGGTTAGACTGGGTAGGTGGTAGCCAGGAAGAAGGACTCTAGGTAGCTTTCAGGGGTGTGTAGTAGGTGAAATAGGCCAGGCTTGGCAGATCTCACAGTGCACACGTTTTCTGTGTATGACTGTATCCAAGCCCTATGTAAGCAGGGCCTGCTTTCCCCAGCCCTGTCCCCTCCCACCTACCTCCCAGTGGACAGATCTGGACCACACCCCTCTCTTACCAGTGCTTGTTAAGGCTGTTTATGTTGCATATTTAGGAGGTGTGGCGGTGATGGTTTAGTCGCTAAGTCTAAGTTTTGTGATACCATAGACTGCAGCCCACCAGGCTTCCTTGTCCTTCACTATTGACATAAGTCAACAGCATGAATAAGTGGCAGCCTGACTCCAGATCCACACCTGCCCAGAGTTGTAACCTGCCTAAAGGCTCTCAGATCCCACCTGTGCCCTGGGGGTGTGTGTGTGGTGGAGTGAGTCCTTTCAGGGATTTTGCATTCCACCCTCCTTGTGGCTCAGGCAGTAAAGAATGCAGGCGACTTGGGTTTCTACAATTTCCTACAATGCAAGAGATCTCGGTTCAGTCTCTGGGTTGGGAAGATCCCCTGGAGAAGGGCATGGCAAACCACTCCAGTATTCTTGCCTGGAGAATTTCATAAACAGAGGAGCCTGGAGGGCTATAGTCCCTGGTATTGCAGAGTTGGAAATGACTGAGCGACCAACACTCTCACTTTCATCCTTCCACAATGAGGAAATGACTGGATGCCTCTCTGAAATCACCTCACAAAAATCCAGAATCAGTTTGAATCCCCCACACAAAAAACTGAACCTCTCTCCTACAAATTCAAACCCCTCTCAGGTTCTGTTTACGGGAGGAAGTCTTCTTCCTGACCAAGAATGTTTCAGGAGCAGATCCTTCCCGAGGAGGAGGGCCTTAGCCTGGCAGCCCACCTCTGGGCCAGCACCCTACTACTGCTGCTCTTGCTGCCCAGCTGCTCAGTCGTGTCCGACTCTGTGCGACCCTATGGACCGTAGCCTGCCAGGCTCCTCTGTCCATGGGATTCTCTAGGCAAGAATACTGGAGTGGGTTGCCATGCCCTTCTCCAGGGGATCTTCCTGGCAAAGGGATTGAACCTGCAGTCCCTTACATCTCCTGCATGGGCAGGCAGGGTCTTTACCACTAGTGCCGCTTGGCAGCACTACAGCGCCCCACAGACCCGGGTCGCTCACGCAGTGTCTGCAAAATACTGCTGCTTTGTTGACCATAGCTAAAAATTAGGAGGACCTAAATTTTCAGGGATCTGATTTGTTTAAGTGAATTATATATATAATTTTCTTTTAGCCGTGCGGGGTCTTGCTTTGCACAGGCTTCTCTCTAGTTGCTGCTGGAGGGCTCTCTAGTTGTAGGGTGTGGGCTTAGTTGCTGCTTGGCATGTGGGATTGTAGTTCCACCACCAGGAATCAGACCTGCATTGGAAGGCAGGTTCTTAACCACTGGACTACCAGGGAAATCCCTGTTTGTTTTTTTAAAGAATCATGGTCCATGCCTGTTCTGTCACACCAAGAAGCTCCCATAAAGATAAGGTACAAACTTTGTGCACTGAAGTAGAAAATGAATCTGAATACATTGTTTGGGAAGAAAAGCTGAGTTGCAAACCAGAATGCACAGTCTGACCTCCCGCCTGTTTGATCAGAGTTTTAGTCCTCAGGAACACAGTAATATAGAGCATTCCTGGTGGCTCAAACAGAAGAATCTGCCTGTATGTGGGAGACCCAGGTTCAGTCCCTGGGTTGAGAAGATCTCCTGGAGAAGAAAATAGCAACCCACTCCAGTATTCTTGCCTGGGAAATCTCATGGACAGAGGAGTCTGGCGAGCCTCAGTCCATGGGCACCCCAAAATAGTAATATGGCCAGTAGTTACCTCTAGAGAGAGAAATCAGCTCAGGTTTGTTTTTTTTTTTTAAGGAGTTTTATTTATTTTTATTTATGGCTGCCAGGAGTCTTCACTGCTGTGCTCGGGCTTTCTCTGCTTGCGGTAAGTGGGGGCTACTCTTCGTTGCGGTGCACTGGCATCTCATTGCAGTGACTTTTCTTAGTGCAGAGCACAGGCTCTAGAGCTCCAGTTTAGTACTTGTGGCACACAGGTTTAGTTGCCCTTCGTTGCCCTGAGGCACGTGGGGTCTTCCCAGACCAGGGATCGATTCTTTACCACTGAACCACCTAGGAAGCCCAAAATCCACTATTTGATTTTACAGTGTATATTGCTGCTGCGACTTTTTTTTTTTTAACTTTTAGCACAAATAGGTGTTTATTTTAATTAACTAGAAAAACAAAACATTAACATAAAATAGAGACAAAGTTCTCCGAATAGACTACCAGTAACACATTAAATGCTGCTAGCCATCATTGCAGCTTCCTAATGAGAATATTAATAGCTGATGGGCACTGACCAGTGTCTCTGCACCCATCACTCTTCTAGTCCTCATAGCACCTAGAAGGTTGGTACCAATATTGGAGTAGTTAAGTGCGCAGGCTCTGGATCCTCTGCCTTGGTTCAATTTTTGGCTCTTCCACTTTCTGGCTGTGTGACCTTAAGTAAGTTATTTAAACTCTAACTCAGTGTCTCATTTGTTAAAAAAAGAAGAAGAAGAACAGGTCTAGACTTTATCACAATAAGTAGAATCTTTCTCTGTTCTTTTACCCCACCTATGAGATTAAAACACACACACGTGTCTGTGTGTGTGTGTGTGTGTGTGTGTGTGCGTATGTGTGAGAACATGTTTGAAGATCTCTTTTATCTCTTTCTTGGCACATAATACAAGGACTAGCCAGTTCTGTTTTTGTAGAATTTATGAATAATTTGTTTGCCTGATGTTCTCTCTGCTTTCTTAAAATGACTTGACTTTCTTTTTTTTATTATACAAGTAGTGTTATTTATGGCAAAAAACACAAAGTACAAGTAAGTAAAACTGAAATCATCTATAATCCCTGAACCTAGTGATAACCACTGATAAATTTTAGACATTAATGATATATTCCCAGGGCTTCCCTGGTGGCTCAGTGGTAAAGAATCCACCTGTCAATGCAGGAGATATGGGTTCAACCCCTGGTCTGGGAAGGTCCCACATGCCTCAGAGCAACTAAGCCTGTATACCACAACTACTGAGCCTGTGCTCTAGAGCCCGGGAGCTGCAAATACTGAGCCCAAGTGCCTCCATTACTAAAGCTCGAGCACCCGAGAGCCCTCGCTCCACAACAAGAGAAACCACTGCAGTGAGAAGCCCAAGCACCACAACGAATAGCAGCCCCCGCTTGCTGCAACTAGAGAAAGCCCATACAGCAACAAAGACACAGCACATCCAAAAGAAAATAAATAATCTTTTTAACGATATATTCCCAGATCCTCAAATTTACACAGTGTTTTAGGACACATTTTCTTAGTCCATTATATTTTATGATTCTCAGTCTATGTCAAAACCACATATGTTTTTATTGATGTATAAGTGATTTCCAGTGTTGTGACAGTCTCTGCTATACAGCAAAGTGACTCAGTTTTACACATATATACATTTCATTTTTTAATATTCGTTGCCATTATGGTTTATCCCAGGAGACTGGATATAGTTCCTCACGCTGTACAGTAGGAGTTTGTTGTTTATTCATTCTAAATGCCGTAGTGTGCATCTACCAACCCCAAACTCCCAGTCCATCCCTCTCCCTCCCCATCTCGCCCTGGCAGCCACAAGTCTGATCTCTATGTCTATAGGTCCATTTCTGTTTTGTACCTAGGTTCGTTGGTGCCATACTTTAGGTTTCACATATAAGTGATATCATACAGTATTTGTCTTTCTCTTTCATGACTTACTTCACTTACTATGATAATTTCTAGCTGCATCCATATTGCTGCAAATGGCATTATTTTGTTCTTTTTAATGGATGAGCAGTGTTTTGTTGTATATATGTAGACAGCTTCTTTTTCCACTCATCTGCTGATGGACAGTTAAGTTGTTTCCATGTCTTGGCTATTGCAAATAGTGCTGCTATGAACAGAGGGATGCCTGCATCTTTTTGAATGACAGTTTTGTCCAGGATATGACCAGGAGTGGGATTGCAGGATCATACGGTAATTCTACTTTTAGTTTTCTGAGGACCCTCCATACTGCATTGCCTAGTGGCTGCATCAACTACACTCTCAACAACAGTGTCAGAGGATTTCCTTTTCTTCACATCCTCGCCAGCATTTGTTATCCATAAACTTTTAAATGATGGTCATTCTGACCAGTGTGATGTCTTCTTTGGAGAAATGTCCATTAAGGTCTTTCTTCTGCCCATTTTTTGATTGGGGTATTTGTCTGGAAATCAAGAGATACATGGTATTGACAGCTACATATATTTTTTAAATCAATATTTTCAAAATATATATACAAAATAAATATTTTCAATATACATATATTTTCAAAACCAATAGCTACATGGTATTTATAGTACATGATTATAATAATATAATCTCCACTAGAAATTTGACAACCTGATCTTTTCAAAGAAAAAGCATACATTTATAGCAAAACAATTAACAGAAAGCTTTTCTTCATCTTCCTTGGCAGAGATTCATCCATAGTCAGTATAATGGAAAATTCTAAGACCTGTGACTCTTTTCAACATGAACTTCAGGATTACATCAGAAAGCAGAGAGCCAGAGGATTAAAGCCAGAGGTTTGCTTTAGAAAGGGGACAGAAGACTCTGCATACAGAGAAAGTGACCACACAGCACCCAGACCTCCAGTTCTGGAGCAGGGCTTCCCCTTCAGGCAGCCCCACAAGTCCTGTGGTTCCTCCAAAAGGCTGAAAACAGTGGAAAGCCACTCGTCCCCACTGTCCAGTAGTCATCACTTCAGACAAAGACTGGAACCTGTTAGTCACTGTCAGAAAAAACACGACCATTTCTTCAATAACTGGTGGTTTCCAAGGCCTCCTGTGCAAGGAATGACCACTGGTCCCCACGCCACACAACACAAAGATGAGGCTAGCTGCATCTCAGAATACCTCACCAGCATCCATCAAGACAGAGATCAAGACAGAGGCTGGAAGAGAAGATCCAGGGAAAAGGAAGAAGGAGGACACGGTGGCGAGGACCAGGCAGAGTGGAAGAGGAAGAACCACGAGGATGGAGATTCCTACAAAGAGAATAGGAGGAAGGCCAAGGTGGAGCCAGGCAGCACAGAGAAGTCCAAACACAGAAAGAACAGCACCCATGATTGGGACACCAGGAAGGAGAGGAGAAGGTCCAGTAGAGAGAAGAAGCATCCTGACAAACACAGCGCCCAAGAGTGGGACTTGTGGGATGAAGCTATCCTTGGCGGTTGTTACTGATGCACGGGATTTGGGCCCCAGATATTAAATGATTTGGATCCATTGGAAAGACTGGATTACATGGTATTGAAGCAATTCATTGGCCATACTGTTAGGGGAGACACTAACTGAAACAGCCATCCCTGGTCAGGCAAGATAGTAGTCACTTACGTGAGCTATTTTATAACAGGAGGTCCCAGTAAGAAACCTGGAACTAACAAGCTACCACCAACCGGAAGGTTGGGAAAGGTCAGAGGACAGAGGAGACTCCAGTCCATATATTTCACCATCCTCCCTCCAGAGGATCCTTCTCTCTGGATTCCATCTTGGCTGAGTGAACCACATGCTACCAGGAAGGACCCTGAGGAAGTGATTGGCCAGAGACAATTCAGAAACTCATCCCATCACCACAGAAACCCGAGACTGTGAACCATGTGGCACAGCAGTCCTCCTGGGTTTCCTGACCTTCCTGCTCACCACCCAGGTGCCCCATCCCAGTAAAGTCTCTTGCTTTGTCAGCTCAGACAATTCATTTCTGAGTGTTATTCAAGAGCCCAACCTCAGGCCCTAGAAGGGGTCCCATTCCTGCAACAACACTTCAAAGAATATAAAATTAGATCCCCACCTCTGACTCTTCAAATATATCAAATATAAAACCCAGTTGGTTTCAAGATATAGATGTAAGCCAGCAAGATGATACCATCCATGTTGCTGTGTCCCTTTCTCAAAGCTGAAACCCAGCCAGGCACCTGAGTCAGCAAGGTCTACATCCGGGAGTATCCACATGGCAGACCTGATTGGCTGAAAGTTGGATCGACCTTGGGCATCTCTGTTTTCTTGTGAATCTATCTCATCAAACAACATAATGAAGATGTTTTAGAGTACAAAAGAAGAAATGGGTTGGAATAAACTTTTGAAAGACTGGTACACTATGTTAAGAATATAGATTTTAAGAAATCAATGCTGAAGGATTTACTCCTTATATCAACTTTTAGTTTCTAATCAAAATATTTATTCTTTAGTGATCAGGGTGCTAGAACTAACTAATCCTAGTCTATCATTAAAAGTAAAAAAGAATCCAAATACCATTTTCTTCCAGAGAAGGAAGTAAAAATGAATCCTCTTACCAGAGTTTCTTCTGACTCCATTTCCTTGAGCATGAAAGATTATCATTTGGGTCACTGGTTTGTTGTTGTTTTTAACAGATCAATATTTTTTTTTAATTTTTATTTATTTGTGTCAACTACAAATTGGCACTTGCCGTGGGCACTTGCCATCTACCTCTATAAGGAGTAAATCCTGTTTTGCTGCGGCTGCTGACCTTTAACATGCTCTGAAAGGAGTTCAGGGTGGAGAACAGAAATGAGGCACTCTGTGCTGGTGTGGGGATGGGGAAACTAGCAGGATAGGTCTTCAGATAGTTAGATATTATCAGGAGCCGAACTGATAAGCCTAATTCTTGCATCTTCCCATATCTAGTCATCGTGAAGTCGTGATGTCGCTCAGTCGTATCCGACCCTTTGTTACCCCAAGGACTGTAGCCCACCAGGCTCCTCCATCCATGGAATTTTCTAGGCAAGAATACTGGAGTGGGTTGCCATTTCCTTCTCCAGGGGATCTTCCCAACCCAGGGATTGAAACCAGGTCTCCCGCATTGTGGGCAGATGCTTTTCCGTCCCATATCTAGAAAAGTACTTAAATCCTTCATGGTGATGACTGTTTCTCTTGACTGGCAAAAGCTTCATGAGACTAGTAGAAACATTCTGGAAAAATATGTGCTTGATTGCATGTATTCCCCCTTCAGCAAAAATCATATATATACTCCCCTTTTCCTCCTGCCTCTTTGGAGCAGTTTCTCAGAGCTATCCGAGATGCTGTCTCCTGGGCTGCAATCCTCTTTTTGCCCCAAATAAAACTTAACCTGCAACTCTGACATTGTGCATTTTTTAAGTCGACATTTGGCTGCACCTGGTCTTAGTTGCACCACTTGGGATCTCTGATCTTTGTTATGGCGTGCGGGATCTTTAGTTGCATCCAAGAACTCTTAGTTGTGGCAGGTGGGATCTAGTTCCAAATCAGGGATCAAACCCAGGCCCCCTGCATTGGGAGCAAGGAGTCTTAGCCACTGGACCACCAGGGAACTCCTTACCTTTGAAACAACAACAAAAAAATATTTTTAAAGGTAAGAAACAGATTGGGAAAAAAATATGTGCAACACTGTCTATTACTATCTCCTGTGCAGTTATCAAATGACTGCCTCTTAGCTCCAAGCATCTTCTTTGCTCTTTGAGAATTGACCCTATAAACAAGTCTCCTTTGCCAGCTGTCTTGTTAGTCTCTGCCAGTAGAAGGCGCTGGAGGGACACCATAAACGGAGCTGGAGGGACTTTTCCCAGCTTTGCCAGTTTTTCGTGGTAGCAACTCCCTGACTTTGCGTGTGTGATCTAGGGACAGCCCATGTACCCTGACATATTTCTTTGTTCCTGAACGACTGTGTAGCCTGGGGCATTTATGTTCTTTCTGCAGAGGTCTGAACCTGGGTCACAGGAGCCCCTCTTCCGTTTTTCAGTGCCTCCTACCTTCTTCCTCCCTCAGGGATCAAGGGAGGGCAAACTTCAGCCTGCAGGTTAAATCCAGCCCTCTCTTGTATTTGCACACCCCTCCATCTAAGGACGATTTTCACATTTGAACCCCAAAGTAGCAGAATGTTATCCCAAAGCAGTGGATCCCATTCTTCTCATTAAAGAACTTCATTAGCAAAGCTTGTACTCGGTTATTACAAAGATGGTGGAAATTTGTTTTCTGTGTTGTTTTACAAGCAGCTACATAATATCCTTGATTGTGCCTCTTACTCCACAAAGCCTAAACTATCTACCACCTGGCCCTTTACCCAAGAAGCTTGCCTGTCCCTGCCTCAGTTTTTTTATACCTCTTTTAGTTGTGCTTAGTCACTCAGTTGTGTCCAACTCTTTACGACCCCATGGACTGTAGCCCACCAGGCTCCTCTGTCCATGGGGATTCTCCAGGCAAGAATACTGGAGTGGTTGCCATACCCTCCTCCAGGGGATCTTCTCAACCCAGGGATCGAACCCAGTGAGGATTCTTGTTAACCACCTCTTATTAGTTAAAAATTCTTTATATCTAATTTTCTCTATTCAAATTAGTGGTACAGTTTGTCTCTTGATTTGGCCCTGAATGATATAACCCTAAAAGACAAATATCTTCTACCATTTTAATTAAAAAAAAAAAAAGTAAAAACCCAATAAGAAAATAGGCATTTATCTATTCATTTAGTGAAAAAAATATTGAATTATTGTCATTGTTCTAGGCGTTAAGATAAAGCAGAGGATGAAATACAAGTGAAATATAAAGAAGAAAAGTGAGAAGGAAGCCTCTACTGATGTATAAAATAGAGCTCATTTCTGGGATGGGGTCATGATGAGCAGGTAGATCACCTGGAAGTAGATCTGGATGAACCTCTGGGAGTCTTGCAGGCTGTGGGAGCATCCATTTTTTGTTGTTTGGTGAATGACAGTTGTTCAGTCCTGTCTGACTCTTTTCGACCCCATAGACAATATCCATGGAATTCTCCAGGCCAGAATACTGGAGTGGGTAGCCTTTCCCTTCTCCAGGGGATATTCCTGATCCAGGGATCTAACCCAGATCTCCCTCATTGCAGGCAGATTCTTTACCAGCTGAGCCACAAGGGAAACTCAAGAATACTGGAGTGGGTAGCCTATCCCTTCTCCAGCAGATCTTCCCGACCCAGGAATGGAACCAGGGTCTCCTGCATTGCAGGTGGATTCTTTACCAACTGAGCTATCAGGGAAGAACATGTGGTATCCTTCGTTCCCAACTGCTTAAAACCAGTAGGCTTCCCACGTGGCACAGTGGTAAAGAATCCAACTGCCAATGCAGGAGACTCAAGAGAAACGGGTTTGAACCTTGGGTCAGGAAAATCCCCTAGAGAAGGGTATGGCAACCCTCTCCAGTATTCTTGCCTGGAGAATCCCATGGACAGAGGACCCTGTCGGACCACAGTCCATAAGGTCACAAAGAGACATGACTGAGCATGCATGCACAACACACAAATGCCAGTAGCTCCTTCTCCCTACCCGAAACACTGAATCAATCTTATGTCTACAGGACATGCCCCCTCCCAGAGGTTTCTGTTCCCTCTGAGAATGCCTGACTTAGCCTCCGAGTTCAATTGAACAAACAATTAAAAATCAAGTCCCTGATTTCCTTTGTCCCTAAAGACAACCCGGTGAGACATGTAAGGTTGTTGTGTTTTTTTTTTTTCTAATAAGTTGAATATGTTTGAACAATTTTGTTGTGCTGTAATTGACATGTACATATTTAAAGTGTAAAATTTGATGTCTTTTAAAATATTTAGTTATTTATTTAACTGCATCATGTCTTGGTTGTGTCATTCAGGATCTTTCTGTGCCACATATGATCTCTCATGTTGTAGTGCTGTAGTGTAAAGGCTTAGCTGCATTGCTCCACAGCATGTGGGTTCTTCGTTCCCCGACCAGGGATCAAACACACGTCTCCTACATTGCAAGGTGGATTCTTAACCAGCGGGCCACCAGGTAAATCCCCACTTATCAGAGGAGGAAATCAAGACCTCATGGGGTGGAAGATCCTAGTATTGATTCCAACCTAGGTTCTGTGAGACCCGACCCAGTGCTCTTCCCACCCTTGCTTTCAAATGTTACCTTAAGGGATGCACGAACACAGCCTCAAACTACATTAAGTGACCCAGGGAGAAGGTGGTTCACTGTTTAGTTCTCGTCCTCTCCTTTTGCTCAGCAAGGAGAAAGGCTCCGTTCAGTGCTGGTGTGTCTTTACACCCCTCTCCAGGGCTGTTAACCTCCCTGCTTACTTCAGCTTTTGTTTGTATGGTGTATGTAGCAGTTACCTTCCATTTATGGCACTTGTTAGTAGAATTATTTTTAATAAATTTAAGAAATAGAGTCACAGATGTAGAAAACAATGTTATGGTTACCAGTGTGGAAAGCGGGGGGATAAACTGGGAGACTGAGATTGACATATACACAGTACTGTATATAAATAGATACTAATAAGAAACTACTGTACTGCACAGGGAACTCTTCCCAATACTTTGAAATGACCCATATAGAAAAAGAATCTAAAAAAGAGTGGATATATATATATATATATATGTATGGGCTTCCCAGTTGGCACTGGTAGTAAAGAATCCATCTGCCAATGTAGGAGACACAAGAGATGTGGGTTCAATCCCTGGGTCAGGAAGATCCCCTGGAGGAGAAAATGGCAACCCACTTCAGTATTTTTGCCTGGAGAATCCCATGGATAACAGAGCCTGGTGGGCTACAGTCCTTAGGGTCACAAAGAGTCGGACATGACTGAGTGAGCACACAAACATGTATAACTGATACACTTTTCAGTACAGCTGAAACTAACACAGCATTATAAATCCACTATATTCCAAGAAAAATTTAAAAATATAAAAATTTACTCAAACTTTTCTTTTAAAAGTCAATTTAATATAAAGGAAACACACACACACACACACACAAAAGTCAATTTAAAGAAAATTAAACCCTGGAAGATGTAATCTGGAAAAATAAAAGTGAGAGGTGAATAACAAATGGTTGGGAAACACCAGCCTAAACCACACCTTGTAGAGTTTACAGGCTGACATGTTGCGGTATGAGATAAGATTAAGATTCAAATAAGGAATAACTGGCAATCTGGGAAGAATTTATGAATAGTTAGTTATATCTAAAGCTGTGTCTGGAGGTTGGGAAACGTTTTACTTTTTTAAATATATTTTATTTATTTGATGGCACCATATTTTAATTTTGGCATGTGGGATCTAGTTCCTTGACCAAGGATGGAACCCAGGTCCCCTGCATTGGGCGTGTGGAGTCTTAGCCATTGGACCACCAAGGAAGTCCCTGGGAAAAGATTTAGGCTGAATGGTGAGGGCTTTCTAGAAGGATCCACGCTAGTTTTGCTTCATCAGGAGGCAATAACCACTGAGCTGTTTCAGATGTATTTCGCATCATCTTGAGCTCCTTAACTTGAAAGTTCTTGACTAGAAAGCTCAGGAGTCTACATCATCATCCCCCACGATGAAATTGTACATCATTTCCAGCATACGATTGAGAAAACTACTTGTTTGCTGAATGGAAGGCATGAGGGCAAGAAAGCTTTTCTAGGTTAGCACAGCCTGCAGAGGCTGGAGAGTAAAACTGGAAATGTGGCTCAGCTTTGATGATTCACAGTCATTAATACCTTTGCCGCATTGACTACAGCACAGGAATGGCTTCAGTTCTAAAAGCATTCACAAGCCAAAGCAGCTCAGTGGTCGAACTAGCACAAAGCTCACACTACAGACAAATGTCCCTTATGAACACAGATGCAGAAATTCTTGACAAAATTTTAGCAAGCTAAACCCAGGTTTCTCGGGTGGCTCAGCAGTAAAGAATCCGCCTTCTAATGCAGACACAGTTTTGATCCTTGGGTCAGAAAGATCCCCTGGAGAAGGAAATGGCAACCCACTCCAGTATTCTTGCCTGGAGAATTCCATGGACAGAGGAGTCAGGCGGGCTATAGTCCATGGGACTGCAAAAGACTAGGACATGACTTAGCGACTAAACAACAACAAACCCAACTACATATTAAAAAGATTACACATCATGACCAAGTGGTATTTATCCTAGAAATGCAGGGTTCAACATAAGAAAATTAATCTATGTAGTACACCACATTAATAGGACAAAGGAAAAAAGAGCCACATGATCATCTCAATGAAAACAGAAAAAGAATTTGACAAAATTTGATACCCTTTCATGGTAAGAACACTCAGAAAACTAGCAATATATGGGAACTTCATCAACACGTATATGGCAAAACCATAGCCAACATTATACTCAATGGTGAAAGTCTGAAAGCTTTCTCCTAAGATCAAAAATGAAACAAGGTTATCTGCTTTCATCCATTGCTATTCAATATTATACTGGTAGTTTTACCAGCACAATTAGATAAGAAAAATAAATAATAGACACCCAAACTGAAAAGGAAAACTATCTCTGTTCTCATACGGCATGATCCTTTACGTAGAAAATCTCCAAGAATACACACGCAAAAAAACTATTCCAGCTAATACACATTAAGCAAAGTTGTAGGGTACAAGATCAACACACAAAAATCAGTCGTGTTTCTATACACCAACAATGAGCAATCTAAAAAGGAAATGAAGAAAATAATTCAACTTACAATAGCATCTAAAAAATAAAACACCAAAGAATAAATTTAACCAAAAAAGTGAAGTACTTCTACACTGAAATAAAAAATAAAATGCTAAAGGAAAATAAAGAAAACCTTAATAAATGAAAAAACGTTCTGTGTTCATGGAATGGAAAACGTAATATTGTTTAAATGGCAATTCTACCCAAAGCAATCTACAAATTCAAGGCAAATCCAATTAAAATTTCAACATCTTTTTTTTTTTTTTTTTGGCAGAAAGGGAAAGGCTGATTCTTAAATTCATGTGGAAATATAAGAGGTCCCAAATATTTAAAAAGAACAGTGCTGGGCAACTCACACGTCTCCATTTTAAAACTTACTACACAACTACATGTATTGGGTTTTGTTGTTTAAAGAAAGGTCTGAGAGCCAGAAGGCCAATGGTGTAGATTTCAATTCTAGTCCAAAGGCCTGAGAACCAGGAGTGTTAAGGGCAAGAAAAGATCAATGTTCAGCACAGATGGACAAGCAGAAAGAGGGCAAATCCATCTTCCCTCCACCTTTTTGTTCTACTCAGCCTTTCGACACATTGGATGCTACTCACTCACACTAGGTTGGACCATCTACTTTACTCAGCCCACTAATTCACAAGCTACTCTCTTCCAGAAACAGTTTCACAGACACACCCAGAAGTAACATTTAATCAGGTATCTGGGTATCTGTGGTCTGGTCAAGTTGACATAAAATTGTCCA
The DNA here is from genome assembly GCF_055505025.1 of Bos grunniens. Lineage (NCBI taxonomy): Eukaryota > Metazoa > Chordata > Mammalia > Artiodactyla > Bovidae > Bos > Bos grunniens. The sequence goes on along the minus strand of NC_141175.1, from coordinate 59,703,275 downwards.
TTACACTACAGTAATCAAAACGATGTGTTACTGGCATAATGGTAGATATATACATCAATGCAACAAAACTGAGAGTCTAGAAATAATCCCATACCTTTGGTCAACTGATTTTCAACTAGCATACTAAGATTATTCAATGGGGGAAGAGTAGTCTTTTCAACAAATAACACCATAACAACTAGATATCCACTTGCAAAAAAATCAAGTTAGACCCCTACCTCACACTGTATATAAATGTGAACTCAAAATGGATCAATAACTGAATTATAAGAGCTAAAATTATAAAACTCTTAGAAGAAAATTTCAGGGTAAATCTTCATGATCTTGTATTCAGCAATTGATTCCAAATACAAGACCAAAAGAAAAATAGAAATATTGGACTTCATCAAAATTTGAAACTTTTGTGCATTAAAAGACATTATTAACCAAGTGAAAAGACAACTAGCAGTATGGGAGGTAATAGTTGCAAATCATACATCAGAGAAGAGTCTAGTATCCAGAGTATATAAAGAGCTCTTAAAATTCAACAACAAAAAGAAAACCTAAACTTTTAAATGGGCAAAGGATTTGAATAGACAAACAAATAGGAAATACAAATGGCCAAGAAGCATATGAAAAGATATCTAACATCATTAGTCATTAAGAAAATGCAAATCAAAACCACAATAAGATGCTACCTCACAGCCACTAGAATGGATATATTAAAAAAAGAAAAAAAGAATAGAAAGTAACAGGTGTTTGTGAGGATGTGGAGAAACTGGAACCCTCATACATTGTTAGTAGAAATGTAAAATGGCATAGCTGCTATAAAAATAGCTGTAAAAACTCCTCAAAAAGTTAAATACAGAATTACTACATAACATAGCAATTATAATCCTAGGTATAGCGGTGGTGGTTTAGTCACTAAATTGTGTTTGACTCTTGCAATCCCATAGACTATAGCCCACCAAGTTCCTCTGTCCATGGGATTTCCCTAGCAAGAATAATGAAGTGGGTTGCCATTTTCTTCTCCAGGGTATCTTCCTGACCCAGGGACCGAACCTGGGCCACCAGGGAAGCTTTGTTGATCAGCTGCTAACTTCCCATTTCAGTGTTATTTTAACAGGAATTACACGTGTGAGGAAGATAAAGAGAGCGTGATAATTTTCTCAGCTCTTCCACACTCTGAAGGTCAAGGTCTGGATGTGCCCCTGACCCAGCCCGGCGCCCCAGCTCACCTTTCTCAGCATCAGACTCTGTGTCACTGTTAGTTAGCTTTCTTTCACCCTCTCAAGTGTGTGCTCTTGAGGGCAGGGCCTGGGTCTTGGTTACTCCAGGCCCCGCTGGCCCAGGGGCACCCAGAAGGCTCTCTGGGTTAAGTAACGACTCAAAAAGGAAGGAAGTGACCGGAGTTAGGGTCATGCTCCATCAGCACTCTCGAGGGACCCTCCTGAGCACCCTGACTTCTCTGAGCCTCAGCTGCTTCATCTGGAGTCACATGGAGTCATGACCCTGTTCTAGCCTCCCAGGGCAGAAGGCGATCCCACACGCGCGGATCACTTGGCGCGGGACAGCGGCATAGCCTCCCTACTGGAAACGCAGCCAAGACCTTTGAAATGCGGGGAGGATGAGGGCGGAGACCTCCCCTTTCTCACACCAGACTCCCGCCCTCTCCCCGGCCAGGGCCCTCCCTCCCTGCTCCCCGCTCCCTCCTCCACCCCCACCCCGCCCCCAGCTGCCCCGCCCGGACCTTCTCAGCCGAGCTCCGCCGGGACCGGGTGTCCGGGGCACGCCGAGATGCAGGCGCGGCTGTGGCTCCTCCTCGCCGCGCAGCTGGCAGGTAAGGCGGGGAGACCCTGGGGGCGCGGGGCTGGATGCGAGGGCTCTGCGCTGGGCCCGGGAAGAGCCTGAGGCGTGAAGTTTAGGGAAAGCTGTCTCCGCAAGATGCCGTACCCAGACCCCGGATCTGCGGGGGCATCCGGGAGGCAGCCTCGGTCCCTGGGGATGGAAAACCTCCCAGGGACCCCACTACCCCCAGGAGTCCCCGGAGCCTCTGCACTGAGGTCACCTCTGCCCGCAAAGCCTGAACCTAGGAAAACAGAGACCGGAAGAGAAAAGGGAGAGTTGAAGTAGATGAAAAAGAAGAAAAGAGAGATGGGGAGGTCCAGAGAGGAAGGACATATGCCAGGGCTCCAGTTCTGGCTTTGGTGCCCATCTCTTGGCCCAGGGTTCCATAGACACATTATGATTACTTCCAGGGAAGTATTTGTAGGACAGTTCACCAAATACCAGGCTGTTGCCAGTTTTCAGACAGGTGTGGCAGGGTCCCTCCTCAGGGTGACTTGGTTCCTGAATATTCCCTGGGGTGGGTATTGTGGGCAGTGTAGCTTCCAGAACAGGCAGCAATGGAGTTGGAATGTTGGAACAAGAACAGAGGAGGGAGTCTGTCCCTCTGGCCAGCCCAGTCAGTCTGTCTTGTAGAAGAAATCCCTCCCCACTCCAAACTGCCCACTAACTTGTGGTTGATTTGCTCTCTAATCCAAAAATTCCCAAACTGGTCTTCCTGCCAAGGTGACAGGGCCTGCCAGCCTGGCTGTGACCTAGTGACCTCAATGGCGTCTCTAGCAGAAGCTAGTCTAGGCCATTCAAAGCGACTAGAGTTACTGCGGATCATTTTAGAAAGAGCAGGTCCCTCTGAGTGGGACCACCAGGTGACTGAGACGATGAAATGAATCAAATGAGACCATGCGTGTGGCAAGGGCTGGCCCTGGGACCGGAGCACACACAGGATTCAACCACAGCCAGGGGTTCCATCTCCAGGGGCTGAAAAGCAAGTGGGCACGAGAGAAACCAGGGTGTGTCTGGGCCAGGAAGTCTTCGAGTCAGGACGAAGGCAAGGATCTACACAAAGACCCCAAAGCCCCTCTGAACTGTCTGTCTCTGGAGGGGTCCCACTGGGGCTTTCTTAGAAGGGCCTGGGGAGTCTGTGTATTCTCGGCCCTACTATGTGCACATGAGCCCGTGACTGGGATCCTAGAGAGGATCACAGGTTTCCTCATTTCAGAGAGTGGCACAAAGCTTAGGTTCTGGGGTCCCAGACCTGGGTTTAAATCTGAATCTATCACATAGAGGCCGTATGACCTTAAGCAGGTCCTTAACCTCCTTGAGCCTCTGTTTCCTCATGTGTAAAATAGGTGTTATTTCCTCCCGAAAAATTTGGAGAGGAATAAATGAGATAATGCATAAATCATGTTCAACACAGTTTGATAAATATTGGCATTATCAGTTCTTTTTTAAAATTTATTTACTTTTGGCTGCACCACACAGCATCCGGGATCTTAGTTCCCCAACTGGGATTCAAGTTGTGTCCCCTGCGGTGGAAGGGTGGAGTCTTAATCCTTGGATACCAGGGAAATCCCTATCCGGTTCTTATTGTCTTCCCCTGGAGGTCAATGACCCCCAACAATGAAGACTCTCTACTCTGCTAAAAAGGCAGCATGGTTTTCAGGGAGAGGAGAGAAGGCTCAATAGCCACTTGGGCCCCAGGTATCTTTTCATTCTCAGTGGGAGTAAAGGCTGAGTGATCTGTGATGGGAGTCCGGAAGTTTGCTTCTTCAGTGTTAGAGAAGGTCAAGGCCAAGGAGCCTGAGCCCCAAGTAGGATTATGAATGTGGGCTTGTTGTTGTTTAGTCACCAAGTCATGTCCCACTCTTTGTGACCCCATGGACTGCAGCATACCAGGCCTCGCAGTCAGTCCCCCACCATCTCCCGGAGTTTGCACAAGTTCATGTCCATTGGATCGGTGATGCCATCCAACTATCTCATCCTCTGTCACCCTCTTCTCCTTCTGTCCTCAATCTCCCCCAGCATCAGGGTCTTTTCTAATGAATGTGGGTTCAGAAAGGCTTGGGTACACACACACACACACACACACACATGCACACACAAACATCCTCTGCCCATCCAGGCCTATATCTTCTCTGGGCCTCAGTGCTCCCAGATCTAGGTCCTGGTCTGCAGAGTCTTCTCTGCCCCACAGCTAAAATGAAAGCTTTACCAAGTCAGGTTCCGTTTGGTGGACTTGGTCATGAAGGACCCCTTCTAATTTTCTCCTTAAGATTTCATTTGCCTCCAGTAGCAACTGCTGAGAGGTGTCACATAGACGATGATTTACCCGAGTACAGTGAGGTTCAGTTTGCAGTGCTTTTTTGAACATTCTGAGTCTTGGAGGTGGCTCAGTGGTAAAGAATCTGCCTGCCAATGCAGGAGACCCCTGTTCGATCCCTGGGTCGGGAAGATTCCCTGGAGAAGCAAGTGGCAAGCTAGTACAGTATTCCTGCCTGGAGAATCCCATGGTCAGAGGAGCCTGGCGGACTACAGTCCATGGGGTCACAAAAGAAGTCAGACAGTCAACAACACTAAACAGCAACAACAAGCCTGGGAGGTAGGCAAGACAGCAGCATCAAACCGCCCTCCTTTTCCAGGAAGGAGACAGGGTCCACAGCTTGCCAGAGATGCCACAGCTGGTGTGGGGTACAGGCAGGGTTCAAGGCCAGGTCTGTGAGTTCAGCTCTGGGCCTCCTGATCAAGGCCCTACCTGCAGGGGCTTCCCATTTGAGACTGAAGTGAACTCCCAGCACCTCTTCTGGGGTGTCTGTCCCTCCACTTGGGAATGGGGATGCAGAGACCATTTACTGGCTTGGGGAGTAATGGGCTGGGATTGTGTCTGTGGGGGACAGTGAGTTCCCCTTGCTGGTTGTTGTCACTGTCTGGAAACAGTGACTGGTCTTCTTATAGGTTGACTAGAGCAGCCAGGTGTTTGGCCAGTAATTCTGAGCTCCTCTCTGAGCTTGACCTGGGTTTCCTTAGGCCACCCGGAACCTTTTGAAAGTCTTCATAGAGTGGCCACAGAACAAGTTGGAAGGCAACCAGCTTTGACTTCAGACTGCATCCTTGACTTTGACTCCTGGGTCACTTATTAGCTGTAAGCAGGACTTTGAAGAAGGCATTTCAGGCCTCAGTTCCTCATATGGGGATAAAAATCCTAAAGTAAGTCTGAAGCTTGATGGGGGTAATTTATACCAAGAGCCAGGCATAGAAGCATGCAGTCAACAAGTGGCACTTTTCCCCCGTCCCCTTTGTCAGGCTGGCATCATGAACACCTGCCTGATGGATGATCACCCTGGTGGGTGGGGTGCTCTCAGTCCTGGAACTGCCGGCCGTATTTCACACAGCCCCTGGGCCCTGCAACCAGGCAGGCTCTCTCATCACTTCTCCTCTCATGTTTGACTCTGGGACCCCACAACCCCTGCCAAGAAAAGGTGCTGATGGTCTCTGCTCTTTCTGCTTCTTATAGCTCTGCACGGCAGCTTGGCCCTCGTGCAGACCCCTGCATTCTTGATGGTTCAGACCAACCAGATGGTGACGCTGTCCTGTAAAACCCAAACCTCACCTTCTAACACACGCATCTACTGGCTGCGGCTGCGCCAGGCCCTGAGCGCTAACAGTCACTATGAGTTTCTGGCCTACTGGGAGTCCAAAAAGACTGTGTATGGCAAGGAGGTGGACTCGGAGAAGTTGACTGTGCATGGAAATCCCCCCCAGAATGTGCTCACGCTCCAAAATGTGAAGCCTGCCGACAGTGGTGTCTACTTCTGCATGATCATTGGGATACCCAACCTGATCTTTGGGACGGGAACTCAGCTGAGTGTGGGTAAGAATCCGGCTCAGTGCTGCAGATGAGCACTGAGTACCTACTGGGTGCTGAGTGCGTGCCATGTCCTGGGACGGCTCCCATTCTCAGTGAGCCCTACTCGGAGGGAGGGGTTGACTTCCAGGAGCAGCAGCACTACTGGTCTTTTTTTTTTTTTTTTTAAATGACTGAAAGCTGTATTTGAAACTTTTTATTTTGTATTGGAGTATAGCCGATTAACAAACAATATTGTGATAGTTTCAGGTGAACAGTGAAGGGACTCAGCTATACATATGTATGTATCCATTCTCCCCTGAGCTGCCCTCCAATCCAGGCTACCGCATAGCACTGAGCAGAGTTGCTAGTGCTGTACAGTCGGTCCTTGTTGTTCATCCACTTTAAATATAGCAGTGGGTGTCCATCCTAAACTCCCCTTAGCTATCCTTCCCTCCCATCCTTTCCCCTGGCAACCATAAGCCTCGTTCTCTAAAACACTACTGTTAATAATATTGTGAGCCAAGCTGGTGCAAAGGTTGTATGTAGTTATTTCATTTCATGCTATTGACCACACTGAGAGGCAGGTGCTGTTTGATTCCCATTGGAAATGAGATGCTTTGGGGCATTGCTGCTTATTCCAGTAACAGGGTGGCATTCTAGGCCCATCTGAGGCTGAGGCTGAGGCTGGATTGGTCCGTGTCCCAGCACCTGTTAGAAGTCCCCTCCCAGTGTGCCCACAGGGAAAGAATATTCTTGCTGCCTGGACATACCCAACAAGAGCATTCACGTTTGGCATAGGGGCCTGTGGCTTGAACCCACACCCAGAGTTGCAGGGAGCAAGGAGGTTAGACCCCAGACCCAGCTACAAATTTACCATGTGCCCATGGGCAGGTCACTCCCCTCCCCAGGCCTCAGTTTTCCCATCTGTATCATGGGACTGCTAAGGACCTCCCTGATTCCCTCTGGCCCTTAGAAGCTGCAGTTCCTCAGAAGTTAAGTCAGCAAGTGCAGTAGAAATATATTTTGAGCCACAGATGTAATTTAAAATTTTCTAGGGAGTTCCCTGTGGAGAAGGCAATGGCACCCCACTCCAGTACTCTTGCCTGGAAAATCCCATGGGTGGAGGAGCCTGGTGGGCTGCAATTCGTGGGGTCTCGAAGAGTCGGACACGACTGAGTGACTTCACTTTCGCTTTTCACTTTCATGCATTGGAGAAGGAAATGGCAACACACTCCAGTGTTCTTGCCTGGAGAATCCCAGGGACAGGGGAGCCTGGTGGGCTGCCATCTATGGGGTCGCACAGAGTCGGACACGACTGAAGTGACTTAGCAGCAGGGAGTTCCCTGATGGTCCAGTGATTAGAACTCATCACTTTCACTGCCTAGGACCCTGATTCAATCCTGGGTCAGGGAACTAGGATCCCAAAAACCTTGGCCAGAAAAAAAATATTCTAGAAAGCAGCCACATTCAAAAAAAGTCAAAAGACACAAGTGAAATTAATTTCAATAATACATTTTGTTTAACCCAGTTTATGGACAATATTATTATTTCAGCATGAAATCAGTATGCAATTAATTACTGATATATTTTACATTTTCTTTTCATACTAAGTGCTCGATGTGTGTTTTAAATGCACAGCACATCTCGAGGCAGACTGGCCACGTTAATGTGTTCTGTAGCTCATGTGGCAGGTGGCTGCCGTGCGGGACAGTGAGGGTTAAACTATCAAAGGTGTAAAGGAATTCTCAAAGGCCAACATCTGGCTTCAACCCCCTCCCCAGATTAACTCATAGTCAAGGCCAACCCCCAGCAGGCCTCCCACTATCTTGCTTCCTTCTCACCTGAGATCTTCTCAGGCTGGAGCATTGAGAGTAACAGGGGGCCCCCACGAATTGGACCACTCAGCATGGGAGGTGCAGACATAGCAACATAATTACGAAGACACAAGCCAGAGTGATGCCCTCTTCACATGTCACCAGCCTCTGATCTTTTTTATTTTTTAACTTTCTATTTTGTATTGGGTATAGCCAATGATCAATGTTGTGATAGTTTCAGGTGAAGAGCAAAGGGTTTCAGCCATTCATGGATGTGTATCCATTCTCCCCCAAACTCCTCTCCCATCCAGACTGCCACATAACATTGAGCAGAGTTGTCTGTGCTGCACAGTAGGTCCTTTTTGGTTATCCATTTTAAATACAGCAGTGTGTATGTGTCCATCCCAAACTCCCAAACTGTCCCTTCCTGCCCTGGGTCTTAAATCAGGAGGTGGGGAGGATGGGGAGAACTCTCGCACCAGAAGCTGAGGCATCCCTGGAGGGATGGGTGTTAACTGATTCTTGTATTGAATATTAGGCTCTTCTGAGTTTGGGGGTTTGGTTTGGTTTATTGTTTTTGTCTCTATAAGCCTTACACTTTCCACTTAAGAGATTTCAGGGGCTAAGAAAGGTGGATGGTGAAATAAGAAAAACTGGTTTTCAGAAGTTCCCCCCACCTCCTCCACTACCTGCCCACTCCTGGCTTTGATCTTCCCAACCCCCTGACTCTGCCTGGCTCCCCGGGAATGGCAGTCTCTCCCCAAAGCACGTGCTCCCAACCGTATCATCTCCCTGGGTGTGGGGACTCCAGAGCAAGAGCTCACCCTCTGGCTGGAAGTTCAGGACAGTTTAAAGAGGACTGTTGGATGCTAGTGGTAAAGAACCTGCCTGCCAATGCTGGAGACATAAGGGATGTGGATTTGATCCCTGGGTCGGGAAGATTCCTTGGAAGAGAGCAGAGGAATCCATTCCAGTATTCTTGCCTGGAGAATCCCCATGGACAAAGGAGCCTGGCAGCCTACAGTCCTTAGGGTCTCAGAGGGTTGAACACGACTAAATCAACTTACCATGCACTTGGATGGTAGAGAAAGTATTGGGGGGAAGACAGGCTTTTTTCAGGCACCTTAAGACACCATGGACTCAAAAGTCCTGCCCCTTTCAAAGAGGAGAGAAGTGGGGAGATTTGAACGGGGTGCGTGCCTGCTAAGTCACTTCATTCGTGTCTGACTCTTTGCGACCTTGTGGACTGTAGTCCACCAGACTCCTCTCCATGAGGATTCTCCAGGCAAGAATACTGGAGTGGGTTGCCATGACTTTCTCCTGGGGATCTTCCTGACCCAGGAGTCGAACCCACGTATCTTACGTCTCCTGTATTGGCAGCTGAGTTCTTTACCACAAGCGCCACCTGGGAAGGTGAGGGTGGGTAATCAAGAATAATAACGGATTCCTGACTCTGGGCAAGAAGACATTAAAATCCAAAGGTGGGACTTCCCTGGTGGTCCAGTGGTTAGGACTCCATGCTCCCAAGGCAGGGGTGTGGGTTCAATCCCCTGGTCAGGGAACTGAGAGCCCACATGCCGCGTGGTGTGGCCAAAAATTTTAAAACAAAAAAATAGAACAAGTTCCCCCACAAAGCTCCTAAAAGCCCCAGGCCACTGGGGTCTGTAGATCTGCCCCCTGCAGGCTCACCACTGCCCCAGTGGGAGTCTGTAGGAAGGAGGGAGATGAACAGTTCGGGAGCAGTGAGGACTAAAAGGGCTAAGGGAAGGCCAGGCTGAGACACCCCAGCTGAGGGCCGGGCTCCTCTCAGGCTTTCAGAACATGAGGCTAAGGCCGTTCTCCCCCTTTACAACTGTTTCCTTCAACACCCTGATGACCTGAGGTGCTCAACTTTTAAAAATTTATTTATTTATTTGTTTGGCTGCATCAGGTCTTAGTTGCCGCACATGGGATCTTCGCTGCATTACACAGGCTCTTTTGATGCAGTGCTCAGACTCCCTAGTTGTGGGGCAGGCTCCAGAGAGCCCGGGCTCCGTATTAGTAGCATGTGGGCTTAGCTGCTCATGGCATGTGGGATCTTAGTTTCCTGACCAGGGATCAAACCCACAATTCCTGCATTGCAGGGCATATTCTTTACCACTGGACCACCAGGGAAGTCCCTGTGCTTAACTTTTTGTCAAAATACATTTGCCCCTTAGGCAATGTGTGGCACGAGAATCTAATATAGGCATTCTTTGGCTCAGATGCTGGCCCTGCTGTTTATTGGTTCTTGAACTTGGGCAAGTTCAAATAAGCAACTTGAACTTATTTCAACCCTCTGAGCCAAGGCTTCTAGGGATAAAATGGAGAAACTAGTGCCCATCCCCAAAGTTGTTGGTTCGTAAGCTTAAGCTAACGTGCTTGGCACAACCGCTAGCATGAAGTAGGAGCTTGGTAAGGGTCAATTCTGGTTAGCTGGGTCTTCTTGAAACCCCCCAGATCATGCAGAACAGGGGGCACAATTTCTCTACTGCCCATGTCTCAGGGTGGTGAGGGTCCAAAGAGTCAACATTTTATATGAAAGATGCCAGACCCAAAGGATCAAACACTGGCTGCCCCTCCCAGTGCCCTTGACTCCAGAGTCCAAGTTCACGTGTCACACAATTCCCTCTCCTACCATTTTGCAGAAAATCAGCGAAATGTCTTTTCCCAGCTGTCAGAGGCAGGGGGTTGGATTCTCGAGCCTCGGGCGTCTCCCTTTGCCCTGTGGGCTTGTCCGCCTGCCCTGTCCCACCACTTCAGTCATATGACAGTGGATTAGAATGAAAGAGAGGCGTTACCCACCAGGAGTCAGGAGAGGAACTTGCGGACCCCAGCCAGGCCCTTTCCTTTGTGGGGCCTCGTAGGGGTCAGTCCTTTACATCACTAGTGTTCACCTTTGAAATTAAAGGTTGAGACTAGTCTAAAGGTCCCTCTGATAACATATGTTTGCTTGGTTTTTGCTTTTTTTTTTTTTTGGTTGAGCACCAGGACATGTGGGATCTCAGTTCTCTGACCAGAGATGGAACCTGTGCCCCCTGCCGTGGAAGCACAGATTCTTAACCACTGAGGCTGAGGAAGAAAATCTCAACCTACACAACCTCCCAACCTGCTTGGTATTGTCCAGAAAAAGGCACCACCTCCTTTCTTCCAGCTTCTTCCATTCGCACAAGGAGGAGGGCTCGGGGGTTGGTCGTGCCAAGGGCTAGGGGACTCCAGATGTAGCTCAAGATCTTCAGTGAGGTGAAGCCATCCATACCACTCACTTTGCTGGGCTCACTGTTCCCTGTCATTCTCACAACCACCTTAGAAAGGAGATGGGGGTCATCTCACAAAGAAGCAATAGGACTTGCCCCTAGTCATTACTGTTGTTCAGCTGCTAAGTCATGTCTGACTCTTTGCAACCCCACGGCTACAGCACACCAGGCTCCTCTGTCCTCTGTCTCCTGGAGTTTGCTCAAGAGACGGTGATGCTCTCTAATCACATTCTCACTGCCTCCTTCTCCTTTGACCCAGCATCAGGGTCTTTTCCAGTGAGTCAGCTCTTCAAATCAGGTGGCCAAAGTGTTGGAGCTTCAGCTTCAGCATCAGTCCTTCCAATGAATATTCAGGGTTGGTTTCCTTTAGGATTGACTGGTTTGATCTCCTTGCAGTCCACACAATGGTTGATCAGGGGTCTTGGGGCTCTTTTCATATCTGGATGGCTCCAGAGCCCCTCTCTCCAAGACACCAAGTTGACCTCCATCTCTGAGCCCTCAGATCCATCTGAGAATTACTAGATCAAAAATCCCATTGATCTGTGACCTTCAAGCCCATAACAGCCTAGGGAACACTGCTGCTGCTGCTAAGTCACTTCAGTCGTGTCCGACTCTGTGCGACCCCATAGACGGCAGCCCACCAGGCTCCCCCGACCCTGGGATTCTCCAGGCAAGAACACTGGAGTGGGTTGCCATTTCCTTCTCCAATGCATGAAAGTGAAAAGTGAAAGTGAAGTCGCTCAGTCATGTCCGACCCTCAGCGACCCATAGACTGCAGCCTTCCAGGCTCCTCCGTCCATGGGATTTTCCAGGCAAGAGTACTGGAGTGGGGTGCCATTGCCTTCTCTGAGGGAACACTGAAAAGGATTTTAATACCTGAGTATCAGACATGCAGTTATAAGTTTTGTCTCTGAGTCCACCTGCGGTTTACCTGGCTAAGACATGTGTCTTGCTTATTTTTGCAGTTGATGTTCTTCCTATCTCTCCCCAGCCAACCAAGAAGACCAGCCCTAAAAAGAAAGTGTGCCATCGAGTCCCAACCCGGGTGACTCAGAAACGTGAGTTCTCCCATTCCTCCGGATTCTCAGAAGCACAGCCAACACTCATTCTCCCTTTCTCCCTCCCTTCCTTCCATAAACTCTTCACAAGTGTGGACTCTAGCCTGTTTCTCTAGCCCTGAGCTGGAGTCTAAAGGAGAGCTGAGTGCGACAGCAGTGCTGTTTTCCAATCGCTCATATTCTAGTGGGGGACACACTCGTAAATCGTCACAGGACAAAACTTAATGGACTCAGTGCTCAGTCGCTAAGTCGTGTCTGACTCTGTGCAACCCCATGAACTATAGCCCAACAGGCTCCTCTGTCCATGGACTTGCCCAGGCAAGAATACTGGAGTGGGTGGCTGTTTCCTTCTCCAGGGGATCTTCCCCAACCGGGGATCGAACTTGCATCTCCTGCATTGGCAGGTGGATTTTTTTTACCACTAAGCTACCCGCGCCCTTAATGAAGGATCTATCTGCCCAACACTTGCACATGAATGCTCCCAGCAGCATTTTTCCTTGTTTCTGTTGTTAAGTTGTTATTTGTTTTTTGGCTGTGCTGGGTTTTCATGCTGCACAGGCTTTTCTCTAGTTGTGGTGAACAGAGGCTACTCTCCAGATGTGATGCACAGGCAAGCAGCAGCTTTCCCTGGAGTCACATTTTGGGGAGGTGATTTCACTTCACCCAGGACCTTTAGCTGTGTCTAGGTCTCTAGTTCAGGTCATAGCTCAGGAGGCCTCCCCTGACCCCTCTCCGCCCAGAAGAAAGGGGTCTTTCTACCTTCCACATCCCTGCAGCTTATGCCCACCTCCATTACTTAAAACTTTATCCCGGCATAATCTGCATGTCATAAAATTCACCCATTTTAAGTGCATGACTCAGTGATTTTTAATAAATTTACCGAGTAATGCAACCGTCACCACGAACTAGTTTTAGAACGTTTCCATCAAACTCTCAGATCCCTTGTGCCTATTTATAGTTAATCTCTGTCCCCCCTCCCAGCCCCTGGCAACTGCTAATCTACATTCTGTTGCTATAGATTCATCTCTCCTGAACATTTCGTACAAATGGAGTCATATGGTATATGGTCTTTCATGCCTGGTTTCTTTCACTTTGCATCACATTTCTGAGGTTCATCTAGGTTAGGAAACCCATGGAGATGAGAGGGAGGAAGATAGAAACTCACATCTCAGAACGGAAAAGGACCTCCCAGGGCCTCTCACCAAACTTTCCTCTCCGCGTGGCACCATCCAGCCTTGGTGATGGTGGTTCCCTCCCCAAGAGCAGCCCATGCCATTTCCTTCCTCCCTTCCCCACCCCGCCCTGCCCCACCACCTCTCCTGCCCTAAAGCTGTAGCCATGGGACTGGCAGGGACTGTAGAACTCAGGAGACTTGAATCTGTATCCAGGCCCTGCTTTTTACTATCCAGATCGCCTTGGGCAGGTAATTGAACTTCTTTGAATCTTGTTTTTTCTGAACTGTAAAATGAGAGATAAAAATGATAGTAATTCCTTCCTTCCTCACAAGATGGAAGTTTGCAGTTAGTACTGTACTTGACACATAACAGATCTTCAGTAAACGTTCTACCCCTTCTCTGACATCCAAAACTCTTTCTTTTTCAACCCTGGGTATCAGTCTGCAGCCTTGCCTTTTTCACCCATGGGTCCTGATTCTGCCTGCTTTGCTACTCACAAGGACCAGTCACAGGGAAAGAAAGAGTATCAGAGAAAGATTTGGGGTATCAGTTTATATTTGATATAAACTCTGCTGTTTACATAATTTACAAAATGAGCAGAAGGACAAATTTTTCTTCTTCCATAGAAGAAAAATCATACATGGTCAATACATGAAAATAGGCTGAAATTGGCAAGTAGGAAATTGAAATGAAATATTATTTTTCACCCACTGCTCTGCAAAAGTTAAAATCTCTGATAATGTCAGGAGTAGGCAGGGTGCATGACTGATGATTAGGAATGGAACTCAGTGAAGCCTTTTTGGAAGGCATTTTATAGTATCTGTTATTATTGAAAATGGATATAGTCTATGGTTAGTTGTTCTTATTTTCAGTATCTGCCTTGGGTAGGCTCCTGCACAGGGAGAAACAAACCTGGATGTTCTCTGCCGCCTTATTTGTAAAATTCAAAAAACAAACAAAATGTACATTAATGGCTAAATAATCCATGGTACAGCCATACTTCAGATGACATGCTGTTAGAACAAAGAATATGCTGGCATGTTTAAGAAAAAAGCCTGGTTGCAGAACAATTTGTACTGTATAAGCCTCTGTATTTTTAAAACTATATGTGCTACAATGAACACTGGGGTACATGTGTCTTTTGCAATTATGCTTTTCTCAGGGTATATGTCCAGCAGTGGGATTGCTGGGTCATAGTGGTTTTATTTTTAGTTTTTTAGGGAATCTCCACACTGTTCTCCATAGTGGTTGTATCAATTTACGTTCCCACCAACAGCGCAAGAGGGTTCCCTTTGCTCCACACCCTCTCCAGCATTTATTGTAGATTTTTTGGTGATGGCCATTCTGACCAGTATGAGGTAATGGGAAATTGCTGCATAGCACAAGGAGCTCAACCTGGTTATCAACCTAGGTTATCATAACCTCGAGGGGTGGGAGGGAGGTTCCAGAAGGAGAGGACCTATGTACACCTATGACTGACTCATGTTGATGTATGGCAGAAGCCTCCACAACACTGTAAAGCAACTATCTCCAATTAAAAATAAATTAAAAAAAACTATATGTGATGTGTCTATGTAAATTACATATGTGTATATGCAAATTAACAATGGTAGTTACTTCTGTGAAGGAGCTACCGTGAAAATACATTCAGCTATTTCTTCTAAAATTAAAATTTTTTTTTAATAAATAATAAAAATCCCATTACCAGGCATGCAAATTGTCTATCTCATTTTGAACAAAAGTAGCTACTGAGTTTATTAACTGTTAAAATTTGGATGTGGGACCTGAAGATTGGGCTTCCCTGGTGGCTCAGACGGTAAAGCATCTGCCTGCAATGTGGGAGACCCAGGTTCAATCCCTAGGTCGGGAAGATCCCCTGGAGAAGGAAATGGCAACCTACTCCAGTATTCTTGCCTGGAAAATTCCATGGATGGAGGAGCCTGGTGGGCTACAGTCCTTGGGGTCAAAAAGAGTTGGACACGACTGAGCGACTTCACTTTCACTTTCCTGAAGTTTTATATATGAAATGATTTCAATATGTTTAAAGAGCCTAGAAAAGACTAGAATGAAGCATGGAAAAAAGTGGTATTCTCTGAGTGGTGGGTGGGGCTTCCTGTGGATTTTTCCTTCTTTGTGTTTATCTGCACGTCTCAAATGTTCATTCAACACGCATGTATTTTCCAGGTCTGTCCTGTGCCCCGCTCATCCTCGGCCTCCTGGCGGCCGGTGTCCTGATTCTTCTGGTGTCCTTGGTTGTGGCCATCCACCTGCGCTGTAAGTTATTCCCTCTTGGGCCGCCATGTACATGTGTTTGCTCAGTCGCTCAGTCGTGTTCTACTCTTGAAACCCCAAGGACTGGCCTGCCAGGCTCCTCTGTCTATGGAATTTCCCAGGCAAGAATACGGGAGTAGGTTGCCATTTCCTTCTCCAGGTAGATTCTTTATCACTGAGCCACCTGGCAAGCCTGGGTCTTCATGGTGACTCCTTTTGCTGCTGGATGTGTCCCCGAGGGTCCTTTCTTCTCTAGGGGAACAGGCAGGTGGCAGCTGGTGGGAAGTTTGCTCCTCCAACCCCAAACCCATGATAAGTCTGAGAAGTGATTCTTGGCCTGAGACCAAGCTGCAGGAGTCAGAGACCACCCCATCTCTGGAGTCAGACAAACCTGGATTTGAATTCAACCCTTGATCTAGCGACTTGGGCAGATGCCCTGGCCCCACTGAGGCTCAGGGGCCCTACCCAGGGTAACCATATTACCTACCTCCCCGGCTTGTTTTTGTAAAGTCCTGCCCCAGGGCGTGTACTCTGTCAGCAGGAACACCCAGGAGCAGTTGGGGTGGAAACAGTGCACGGAAATTACACTGGGGGTTGCATTTCGCTCCCCAGAACTAGAAATCCTCCCCTGAGGCTGTTGGGAAACTCAGAGATGGTTTGCTGTTCTCAGCCACTTCAGGGGTAGGACCACTTCCGTCTACGGGCTCCTAGGCGAGCTGGTGGTTCAGATGGTAAAGAATCTGCCTGCAATGCAGCAGACCTGGGTTCGATCCCTGGGTTGGGAAGATCCGCTGGAGAAGGGAATGGCAACCCATTCCAGTGTTCTTGTCTGGAGAATTCCATGGACAAAGGACCTGGTGGGCTACAGTCCATGGGATCACAAAGAGTCAGACTTGACTGAGAAACTAGCACTTTCACTTTCAGGGTAGTTTCAGGGAAGGCCAGCACAGCTGGCCAAGAGCCTAAGAGCCCAGAGCCCCAGACTCTACTCCTGACTCTTCTGCTCACTGGTGCCACTCTGGGCTTGTGCAAGTCACTCACCCTCTCTGGGCTTCTATAAAATGAGAGGGGTTGGCCCACTGGAACGGAGACTAGGTCAGTGGCTCTTTTATAAGTCACAGACCCCTTTGAACATATGATCACAATTATCGACCCCCTCTACAGGGAAATGCATAGTGTGCACACTTTTGCATATAATTGCCACCCAAAAAAGGATCCATTTATTTCATTCTAAGAACCATTAGAGCTCAGGGGTCTGTAAACATTTTGCTCAATGAACTCATCAGTGAAAAAAATCTTTTAATTATAAATACTAACTGCAACTAACTGTATTTTTAAAATATTATGTATGTATATATTTAATATATACTTATAAATATTTATTTAATAAATTATTAACATTTATGTTATCTGGGTTTATTTAATATATTGCATTAGACAAAATGTTCATTCAGATTTCTCTGTACCATCTTACAGAAATCCCAAATGAACTTTTTGGCCAACTCAATACTGTGTATATTATTAAATGTTCTTCAGAAATAAAAAGGATGAGATAAACATGAAAATACACATGCTCATATTTCCTTCTTACATCCCAAGGGGAAATCTTGCACACCCTCAGAGTCCACAAGCTCTGGTTTAAGACCACCTGTCTGTACAGCCTCTCCTTCATGACCTGCCGTGAAGGGCAAGATGGTGCATTCAAGGGCACACAAACAATCCCTCACTAGCTACAGGATTTTAAGTAAGTTACTCAGTTACACACTCACTCTCTAGATCAGTTTCCCCATATGCAAAATGAGATAATAAAATTCAACTCCTAGCATTAAAGGAGTTAAAACCCATAAGGAGCAGAGCCTGGAATCAAAAGAAGTGGTTCTAGGCGTCGGCTGTCCCTCTCATCACTCTGCTTGCTCTCTGGGGCTTGGTATCTGCAGTTTACAACCCATGTCAACCAGCACTTTTGTTTTCTCCTTCCAGGCCTGCAGAGGAGAGCCCGGCTTCGTCTCTTAAAACAGTAAGTGGCTGAGGTCTTGAAAAAGTGCCCAGCCTGCAGCCCTGGGTGTAGCCCCTGGCAGCTGCTCACAGGCATCTGAGGAGCCCCAGCCAGGCACCACCTTCAAAAACTCACACACTGTATGAGTAGATGCGGTGATGGAGTTCAGGCAGAGAGAGAAACTAAGCAAACAGAATACTGGCTAGTTGTTTATGTCAAGTGTGGTAAGATTTAGCTCTTAGATTTTTTGAGGATAACAGTGAACTCTTTTCTTTTTTTTCTAATTGCAATATGGTTGATTTACATTAGCGACCGAACTGAACTGATTAGTTTAGATGTACAGCAAAGTGATGCAGTTATATATATTTTATTTTTCAGATTCTTTTCCACTATAGGTTATTGAATAAACAGTCAACTCCTGCTTGGTTAGAACCAGAAGGATATCCCAAACTTTTGCCCCCTGTTATTTCATTAAACTTGGTCCTGCATGACATAAGAGGGTTATTTTTACAGATCAAGACCTGCTCAAAGCATTTGGGGCAGTAGAGAGCAGAATGGAACTTGAAGACAAGTCAGTTGACCCCCACTGGCAGTGGAATTCCTTCCTGGCTAGTGTTGTGTGTTGGACTTGACCCCACCTGGGTCCCAGGAGTCAGCAAACCCACCGGCTCAGTTACACAGACACAGGGGCAACAAGCTTGCTCTTTAGGCCCACTGAACTGTGTAAGCTCCAGCAGAAGCCAAGGCTGCTTGCTGCTTCCATACTGAAGGGCTTCTGGACCACTATTTGGCCATGGGCTGTGCCCTTGGACTGATTTTTCTGCCTCAAAACAGATAGTTTCATATCTACCTATCTCATTAATTACATTCCCCTCTATGTAGAGGTGTTTGAAAAAAAAAGAAAGTTCCTGCCCCTAGACTGAGGATCAAGAGCTTTGGCTCCATTCAAGCAGATCTTGGTTTGAATTCTGTCTGCTACTCACCATCCTTGTGACTGCAGGCAAGTCACTTCACCTCTCTGAGCCTCTGATCCCTCATCTATAAAATGGGACAGCAGTAACAACCACATGGCTATTGTAAGGACTTACGGGGGAAACACCTTCCAAGTGCTCAGCTCCTGTATTCTTGGAGTCCAAGCACCAGCTCATGCTACTTACAAAAGACGATTTTATGAGCCCAACAACCAAGACACAAAATGTTTTCTTGTTGATTATAAATGACATACAATATTATAATGGTTTCAGATGTGCAACATACAAAGTAGTTTTTAAATGTTTATTTTTATTTATTTACTTATTTTTGGCTATACTGGGTCTTCATTGCTACACAGGCTTTTTTCCAGGTTAGGTGAGCAGGGGCTACTCTATAGTTGTGGTGCCAGGGCTTTTCATTGCGGTGGCTTCTCTTGTGGAGCACAGGCTCTAGGGTTCTCGGCCTTCAGTAGTTGCAGCTCCTGGGCTCCAGAGTACAGGCTCAGTAGTTGTGGCGTGCTGGGCTTAGTTGCCCTAAGGCAAGAGGGATCTTCCTGGATCAGGGATTGAACCTGTGTCTCCTGCATTGGCAGGCAAATTCTTAACCACTGAGCCACCAGGGAAGACTACAATGTACTTTTAAATATTCTGAAATTATAAATTTTCAAATATACTCACTATACTATATGTTCTACATTATCATACACATTGTATTTGGGTATATTTATACATGTTGTATTATACAGTTGCTTAAACATGCCTGCTACATTTCATAATTTTTTGATGATAATTTTCTTTTTTTTAGCTGTACTGGGTTTTTATTGCTGTGAGCAGACTTTCTTTAGTTGTGGTGTGCAGGCTTCTCATTGTGGTGGCTTCTCTAGCTTCAGAGCACAAGCTCTGGGCACGTGGGCTTCAGTAGTTGGGGCTCCTGGGCTCTAAAGTATGAGCTCAGTAGTTGTGGTGCACAGGCTCAGTTGCCTTGCAGCTGGAATCTTCCAGGACCAGGGATCGAACCCATTTTCCCCTGTATCAGCAGGCAGATTCTTAACCACTGGACTACCAGAGAAGTCCTTCAATGATC
This sequence comes from Bos grunniens, assembly GCF_055505025.1. NCBI lineage: Eukaryota > Metazoa > Chordata > Mammalia > Artiodactyla > Bovidae > Bos > Bos grunniens. The sequence continues at coordinate 59,683,963 of NC_141175.1, read as the reverse complement.
ATTGTGATGGTCTGCAATTTTTACTTCATGTGCTAGATTTAGAAACTCTCCCACATTTGCTGCTGCTGCTGCTGCTAAGTCGCTTCAGTTGTGTCCAACTCTGTGCGACCCCATAGACGGCAGCCCACCAGGCTCCGCCATCCCTGGGATTCTCCAGGCAAGAACACTGGAGTGGGCTGCCATTTCCTTCTCCAGTGCATGAAAGTGAAAAGTGAAAATGAAGTCGCTTCAGTCGTGTCTGACCCTTAGCGACCCCATGAACTGCAGCCTACCAGGCTCCTGCGTCCATGGGATTTTCCAGGCAAGAGTACTGGAGTGGGGTGCCCCCACATTTAGGAGACAGTAACTTAAGAGTTTTTGTCTCACCCTAGACCTCCGGTGTGTTTCAGTCATATATTCCTTGCGGTGACCTTTTATGGAAAATGTCTCCCCGTCAGGGTACTGCCTGTGACTCTGCCTCCCTCCCACCACTTTGTTTCAATTTGTTCCCCTGGTGATTTGATGCCAGTTCAGGGGGAATCTGTTGCCAGACCTCATGCTGTGGCAAACCCAGGGGTTCTGAGGATCAGGTCAGGTGAGCAAGGGGCTGGGGGTGGCCCTAGGAGGGACCCAAGCCCCTTCACCCTCTTCATTCCAAACAGCTCTCCTCTCATCCATTGCCCATAGTTACACTTACCTGTAAGATGTCATTGAACAAAAGGGTCTGAGGCTAAAAGAAGTTCGGAAACCACCTCTGGGTTTACTCTCATGATCCAGGTGTGGATGAAATAGTCCCTGGGCCTCAAAGAGCAGCTGTTACAAATTCAGGTTGCAGTTTGGGGCAGATATTCCCCAAATATCTGCTAACTGGCTTTAGAAAATCATCCGTCAGCAGGTCATCTTCCTCTGGTCCCTTAATGCACATAGGTGAATCGCTTATCTTAGAAGGCACCGCAAGAGGTAACACTATTCAAAGCTAGAGTTCTTAGGGCTGCACTTCTTTAAGCATTTTAATTTTTGGTGTGTGTCTTAAACAATAGTCTTTATGTTTACCCAAAGCAGTACAAAGTGAGGCAGTTCCTCAGAAGGTGACTTGGAGCTAGAAAATCCATCCTGAGCGTGAAAGTGTTAGTGTTAGTTGGTAAGTTATGTCCAACTCTTTGCCACCCTATGGACTGTAGCCTGCCAGGCTCCTCTGTCCATGGGATTTCCCAGGCAAGAATACTGGAATGGGTTGCCATTTCCTTCTCCAGGCATTTTAAATTTTTCTTTAATGACGAAGATGGGCCTTAAAAACATTCTAACACAAACCTCTTGGCCCTAGGCTACTTACTGGGACTGGAGCCCTGCATCCTGAGGAGCTATTTATCAGGAAATTCAATAGCATTTGCCTGAAAATAAGTGGTTTCACGTGTTTCCCATTGTTTTCAGGTTTTACAAGTGACCAGAGAATATGTTTTCTGGTGTCCCGCTACAAAAATACATTGGTCAGTGATGAGCGAGATCCAGAAAAATGAGAGAGAATGGACACACTCAGCCGTGGAAATGTCACTGAAACCGCAGAAGCTGCCTGTTTTTAACTACTGCAAGTTCTTTCTATGGGCCTCATGCATGGGATCTACTTGTTACATGATCACTGACAATCTTAGAGAGAAGGCTTCAGAACCCCACGGCACTTCCTGCTACTTGCAAGGCGCTCTGGACGACTGAGTCCAGAATGGCGCCCAGTGCACCACTTCTGGCTCCTGTAACTCAGCCTGGGTTGGTCCGGGAACTTTGTGTTGACCGTCCAGCCACCACATTTCTTTGCCCAGGTAGGGCAATGACACTGAGACCCGAATCTCTCATGGGATGGTGATGGGATGGGTCCCCTTAGTCTTCCCGGGGCTAACCCTTTCCACAGGGTGGCCCCTGAGAGCAGACCCAGATTGGAAATGAGGCTTCCAAGGGGCTGATCTGGCTCTCAGCGTCACTTCAGTTTCTGAGGACCTCCTTTGGGCCTGGGAACTTGTGGTCTGGGAGACAGGAGGCCCTTTGATCTCCCAATAGGAAGTTCTTCAGCTTTCACTTCTGCCTTCCCATGGTTTATATATTTCTTCTCTTGCTCACTGTTCCTTTTATGATAATATCTTTGTTGTAACAATAAAGTCTTGGGTAAAAAATGCGGATGGCTCCTGTGATGTAAATGCACAAAAGCTCATCTATGCGGCAAAGATGTTGGTGCTCAGTTAAAAAGAAATTAATGAGGTTAAAATGACTATGGCTTCATTCTGCATCAAGCTCCTCATGTGTTCGTGCTAAGTTGCTGCAGTTGTGTCCTACTCTGCAACCCTGTGGACTGTAGCCTGCCAGGCTCCTCTGTCCATGGGATTATCTAGGCAAGAATACTGGAGTGAGTTGCCATTTCCTCCTCCAGAGGATCTTCCCAAGCTGGAATTGAACCCACATCTCTTACGTCTCCTACATTGGCAGGAGGGTTCTTTACCATTAGCGCCACCCTCATTTGCCCCCAAACATGCCGTAGTCCTCTTCGTAGCTGTAGAGAAAGCCTGGAGGGGATGGAAGCACCCAGGGCACCTACAGCCAGGAAGCAGGTGCCTCCAGGGCCAACCCCAAAACTGCTTTCACTAGCACCTGTTCATTTCTACTGAGCATGGAACCCTGGGGACGCCTGGCCATGAGGCAGGAGAACTTGCACCAAAGAAGAGGTGAGAGGGACTTCCCTGGTGGTTCAGTGGTTGGGACTACACCTTCCAACTCGGGAGACAGGGGTTCAGTCTCCCCAATTTGGGGAGCTGGGATCCTGCATGCCTCTGGCCAAACAACCAAAGCATAGAACAGAAGCAGCGATGTAACAAACCAAATAAAGACTTTAAAAATGACCCACATCAAAAAATAAAAAGAGAGAGAGGGGAAGGTGAGAGACCTCAGGGTCTCTGCCGCATGTCCATTAATATTTTACTGTTTCTCAGCTTCAGTAGTCAGAGAAGAAAGCTACAAGGAGAAGATGCTGAGCTGGAATGGAGGAGTCATAAGAGCCCTGGATCTTATCTTAGTTTCCCAGCCTGCACTTGAGCAACTTAAGAACTATCGGGCCAAAGAAGAATTCAACGTTTGGCCATGTTAATAGAAGCACATGACCCAGGTCAAAGGAGGAGAGTCCCACCTGCATTTCCTGGCCTGCCCTGGGCTGGGAGGTGTAATTTAAGAAGGGCAATAACAAACCAGGCTCCATGCAGAGGCCTCTGGCAGCCACAGAACGTGACTGTGACTCAGGCTGGAGTGAAACATCTTCTGGCATCTGAAAGGCTTCCTGTGGAGTCGGAGGGCAGGGCAGGTCTAGTTGTAGTGGACGGGAGTCAGAAAGACTTAGATGAAGGAAGTGCGGAAGAGAAGCAAACATTTTCTGCCCACCAACTGTGAGGTCAACAGAACAGGTTGTCTTCTGAGGCTGACAGATCAGCGGAAAGGGCCGGGTTAATCTAGACCGAGTCCTCCAGCGTTCACTTTCCTCCAAGATGCCCTATTTAGAAGTGTAGTGTTAGTCGCTCAGTCGTTGCTGACTCTTTGCAACCCCACAGACTGTAGCCCACCAGGCTCCTCTGTCCATGGAATTCTCCAGGCAAGAATTCTGGAGTGGGTTGCCATCTCCTCCTCCAGGGGATCTTCCTGACCCAGGGATTGAACCTGGGTCTCCCTCATTGCAGGTGGACTCTTTACCATCTGAGCCACCAAGGAAGCCTGGACCAGAGTCCTCCAGGGTTCACTTAGCTCCGAGATGCCCTATTTAATAAGAGACTAAGGCCCAGATGTGCACTGTGCCCTCCCTGAAGGTCACACCCCGTCCGCAGAGGAAGTTAAGAGCAGGCCTCAGCGGCCTCATCCCTCTCCGAGCTCTGCTATTTAACTGCATCTCCCAGCCGCTGTCTTTGTGGTAGTGTTTAGTTGTTTGCACGTTCTCGTGGAGTGAGGTTTGGGGGTCTGGGTGGGGGAGGCGGGCCTCTGTTTTCGGTGCCGCCTGGGCTCCATCTGCCTTGGGAGCCAGGTGTACAGACTTGACTGCCAGTGAGGGGGGCTGCGGTGAGGAGGTTTGCACTCAGCCCCTGACTCTTGTTTTGAAGAAGTAACAGAGCATTTATTGCTTTCTGTAGGGCTGTTACAGCAAAATATCCAAAAATGTTTCTTGATTTAGCTATCTTTTGACTAGGAGTTTCACCTGTCGGTGTGTAGCTTAAAGAAACACATCCCGGCATGTATCTTAATGAAACACATCCCAAAGTGATGTGGCATAGAAATATGCATTAGGTTGTTTCTTGGAGTGTTGCCTGTGAGCCAAAACTTGGAATCAATCCAAATGTCCCTTAAAAAGAGCCAGTTAGATCAAATGCTGTGCAAGGGACTCCATGTACCTGTGAAGAAAAGAACTGATGCCTATTCACTGCCGTCAAATGATGACCGCTACATCTGCATCTATTTTAACATCTGTATGGATTATTCTTTTTATTATTTATTTATTTTGGCCTCACTGTGAGGCATGTGGGATCTTAATTCCCCGATCAGGACTCGAACCTGAGTCCCCTGCGGTGGATGCACAGAGTCTTGACCACTGGACTGCCTAGAAAGTCCCAGATTATTCTCTTTTTTAACGTGGTCACTGTTAAAATTCAAGCACAGATTTAAAAAAACAGGCAAATGTATGTAAGTTAGAAGTCAGGATATGGGTACCCTTGGTGCAAGGATGATCATGAGAAGGGAGCAGAGGTTTTGTTTTTCCATATGGGAGCTGGTCCCAGGGGATATTCAGTTCGTGAAAAGTCATACAGCTGTATAGTCATGAGATGTCAACTTTCATATTGTGGCTTAGTCCCTAGGTCATGTCTGACTCTTTTGCGATCCCAAGGACTATAGCCCACCAGGCTCCTCTGTCCATGGAATTTTCCAAACAAGAATACTGGAGTGGGTTGCCATTTCCTTCCCCAGGGGATATTCCTGACTCAGAGATTGAACCCGCATCTCCTGCATTGGCAAGCAGATTCTTTGCCACTGAGCCACGTGGGAAGCCCTCAACTTTCATATATAGCTATGGAAATAGATGTACATTATACTTCTATAAAGAGAGATTCTAAAAATCCAAGTACAGAACATTGCAGAAATGTGTAAAATTGGTATTTTAAAGTTTCTTATTCTTCCAAAATGTACTTTTTTTTTAATTTATTAAAAATTCCATGTACTTTTTATTTATTTATTAAAAATTCTCTCCTATCTTTTAAAAAAATTTATTTCTTTTTACTTACTTGGTTGTGCTAGGTATTAGTTGCAGCATGTGGAAACTTATAGTTGCAGGATGTAAACTCATAGCTGGGACGTGTAGGATCTAGTTCTCTGACAAGGGATGGAAACCAGGCCCCCTGCACTGGGTCACTGGACCACAGGGAAGTCCCTCTGCATGTACTTTCTAAACCAAAACTTGGAATCTTATAAAAATATAATGTATAATATAAAACATAGAACATAGAATCGTTTTGCTTGATTTTTTTTCTCTAATAATATATCGAGACCTCTGGACATGTTTGTTCCTATATGCATAAAAAAAAGGTCTGGAAAGATCGACTCCAAACTGTTAATGGCAATTACACTGGGGAATTTCCATTTCTGCATTGTACATTTCTACTGTCTGTGAATTTTTTTTTTTTTTTCCCCACAACAATCACCTATTACTTTTATAATTGGGGAGAAAGAAAAAGCTTGGAAAAAAGAAACAGCTTCTGTTAAAAAGAGGCTCTGGTGATTGTAATATTAAAAAACTGGAATCAGTTTAAATAGCCATCAATGAGGGATTTGTTATTAAATCATGATTTTTAAAAATCTGTACAATGGAAATCAGTGATACACGCTGAGGTGGCTGGACAACAGGGTCTTACTCTACCAGCTCTATAACCTTGAGCAGGCTATTTGACCTCTGTGAACCTGTTCTTTCCTTTGAAATGGGGGCTCCAGTGGTATCTCCTTCTTGATCTTGCTGTTGGCCTTTAATGACCACAGATAGGAGGGTCTGGGGCAATGCTGGTTTCCTCCCCGCCGTCCTCTCAGTGGGAAGCAAGGGTGTGCCCCCTCCCCCAGTGGAGGCCAAGTTCAAAGGAGGAAGGAGGCTCTCACATCCCCTTCATTTACATCCTGACTCAGCCCCACCCCCACCCCCCGCCGGCTGTTCTCTACCTGTAGAAAGTGAGCAACGTGTTTTCAGAACGTGATCCCCAGCCCCACAGTGTGGGCTGCAGACCTGATCAGAATCTACCACCCCAAAGGGAAAGAGAGAAAGAGCCCTATGTTCAGGGGCCTTTCCAGGTATGGAGGATGAAAGAGATTTCCTCTGTTGCTTCTTGGGAAACCTCCTCAGATGCGTCACCAACACTCCTTGGTGGCTGTGAGTCACTGGTTCCTGGAGTCCTCCCGCTGCAAAGCTCCGTGCATCAACCCCAACAGAAGGAAACCAGAGGCCTCAACACTGATGAGTTTGGGATTCCCAGAAATACGTGTGACACGTGTGATTCTTATCAAACCGAAAGCAAGAGTGCTGAAAAGGGCACTTCTGTCCCTGCAAGGTCTCCCTGGCTCTCCGGAGTCCTGTTTTTTTCCATTAATTGACTGCCTTTTACATGCAGGTCCTCATCTTAGGACTTCCCTGGTGGCTCATTTGGTAAAGAATCCACCTGCAATCCAGGAGACTCAGGTTCAATTCCTGGGTTGGGAAGATCCCCTGGAGGAGGGCATGGCAATTCACTCCAATAGTCTTGCCTGGAGAATCCCATAGACAGAGAAGCCTGGCAGGCTACAGTCCAGGGAGTCACAAAGAGTTGTACACTATTTAGCAACTAAACCACCACCCCATCTTAGAGTTTATCTCAATTCATATATGATTATTTTTTATTGATTTTCATTGGAGTATAGTTGCTTTACAGTGTCATGTTAGTTTCTGCTGCACAGCAAAGTGAATCAGCTATACATACACATGTATCCCCTCTTTTTTGGATTTCCTTCCCATTTAGGTCACTACAGAGCACTGAGTAGAGTTCCTTGCGCTATACAGTAGATTCTGCTTAGTTATTTTGTACATAGTATCAATAATGCGGTTGTGGTGGTTTAGATGCTCAGTCTTGTCCAACTCATTTGCGACCCCATGAACTGTAGACCACCAGACTCCTCTGTCCATGGGATTTCCCAGGCAAGAATACTGGAGTGGGTTGCCATTTTCTTCTCCAGGGGATCTTCCCAACCCAGGGATTGAACCTGCATCTCCTGCTTGGTAAGTGTATTTTTTACTACTGAGCCCATCAATAGTGTATACATGTCAATTCCAATCTCCCAATTTATCTCACCCCTTTCCCCCGTGGTAGCCTTACATTTGTTCTCTGCATCTGTGTCTCTATCTCTGCTTTGCAAATAGGTCCATCTGTAACATTTTTCTAGATTCCATATATATGCCTTAATAAATGATACTTGTTTTACTCTTTCTGACTTACTTCACTATATATGACAGTCTCAAGGTTCATATATTATTGATTGCAGACCATCTTCCTTCCTGCCCCTCATTTATGTGAAGAAATCATCCAGTTCTCTCTGTGTAGTTCATGATGCTCTTCCTTAGGCTGCTTACTGTGGCTTCAAATATATTAACTCCAGCACCTTTGTGTGCTGGTCTGCCCTGTGCTGGGATGAAGGGTGGCCAGGGTGACACCGTCCAGCCCTCCAGACTCATGTCTGCTACAAAAGAGGTTCTAGGCTGGAGCCAATCCTTCGTTTCCTGGAGTGAGGGGACCAAGGACTGTGGGAGCCTTCTGGCCCTGTACTGCCACCTGCCCAGATGCTCAATATTCCCAAGGTCTGGGACCAGAGTCTAAGTGAATAAAAAAACAAACAAGAAGGCTCACCTAGGAGGCCTCAGGCACCCACAGGCAGAGTGCTCTGATGTCAGTGGGCCAGAAGCACTGCCCTCTCTCTACATGCCCCCCCCAACCCCCACCAGCACCTCTTCTCCTGGATCCCCCACCCAACATCTCTGGGCATCCCAGGGTGGCAAGGACTCAATTTCTCCACTTTCTCAATGTTTACTACCAAGTACAATCGACAAACCCTCTGGAGAACACAAACTCAACTTATTAGATGCTAACTGAGCACCTAATGTACTCTTGGCACCAACCCTGGGCTTACATCATCTTTGGGGGCCGGGACAGAAAGAAGGCTAGCACTTGGGTGACATCAGAGTGAGTGCCTTTGAGGCATCACTGCCCCCACCTTTGAGCTGGCCCTAGACAGACAGTAAATAAGTCACCAGTAAACACGTAGCTGATGGAAACACAAGGCTATGGCATGACTCACATCCTCACAAAAAGCTTTGTTCTGGGACTTCTCTGGTGGTCCAGTGGCTAAGGCTCCACATTCCCAGTGCAGGGGGCTTGGGTTCTTTTCCTGGTCAGGAAACTAGATCCCACATGCTGCAACTAAAGATTCTGTGTGCCCAAACAGATGGAGAAATATACCATGTTCATGCATCAGAAGAATCAATATAGTGAAAATGAGTATACTACCCAAAGCAATCTATAGATTCGATGCAATCCCTATCAAGCTACCAATGGTATTTTTCAGAGAACTAGGACAAATACTTTCACAATTTGTATGGAAACACAAAATTCCTTGAATAGCCAAAGCAATCTTGAGAAAGAAGAATGGAACTGAAGGAATCAACCTGCCTGACTTCAGGCCATACTACAAAGCTACAGTCATCAAGACAGTGTGGTACTGGCGTAAAGACAGAAATATAGATCAATGGAACAAAATAGAAAGCCCAGAGATTAATCCACACACCTATGGACATCTTATCTTTGACAAAGGAAGCAAAAATATACAATGGAGAAAAGACAATCTCTTTAAAAAGTGGTACTGGGAAAACTGGTCAACCATCTGAAAGAGAATGAAACTAGAACACTTTCTAGGACCATACACAAAAATAAACTCAAAATGGATTAAAGATCTCAATGTAAGACCAGAAACTATAAAACTCCTAGGGGAAAACATAGGCAGAACACTCTCTGACATAAACCACAGCAAGATCCTCTGTGACCCACCTCCCAGAGTAATGGAAATAAAAGCAAAAATAAATAATGGGACCTAATTAAACTTAAAAGTTTTTGCACAATGAAGGAAACTATAAGCAATGTGAAAAGACAGCCTCAGAATGGGAGAAAATAATAGCAAACAAAACAACTGACAAAGAATTAATCTCAAAAATATACAAGCAGCTCATGAAGCTCAATACCAGAAAAATAAATGACCCAATCAAAAAATGGGCCCAAGAACTAAACAGACATTTCTCCAAAGAAGACATACAGATGGCTAACAAACACATGAAAGGTGTTCAACATCACTCATTATCAGAGAAATGCAAATCAAAATGAGGTACCATCTCATGCCAGTCAGAATGGCTGCTATCAAAAAGTTTACAAACAATAAGTGATGGAGAGGGTGAGGAGAAAAGGGAACCCTCTTACACTGTTGGTAGGAATGCAAACTAGTATAGCCACTATGGGAAACAGTGTGGAGATTCCTTAAAAAACTGGAAATAGAACTGCCATACGACCCAGCAATCCCACTGCTGGGCATAAACACCGAGGAAACCAGAATTGAAAGAGACATGTGTACCCCAATGTTCATCACAGCACTGTTTTCAATAGCTAGGACATGGAAGCAACATAGATGTCCATTGGCAGATGAATGGATAAGAAAGCTGTGGTATATATACACAATGGAACATTACTCAGCTATTAAAGCATTTGAGTCAATTCTAATAAGGTGAATGAAACTGGAGCCTATTATACAGAGTGAAGTAAATCGAAAGAAAAACACCACTACAGTATATTAACGCATATATATGGAATTTGGAAAGATGGTAATGATGACCCTATATGTGAGACAGAAAAAGAGACACAAATATAAAGACAGACTTTTGGACTCTGTGGGAGAAGGTGAGGGTGAGATGATTTGATAAAATAGCACTGAAACATGTATATTACCATATGTGAAATAGATCGTCAGTCCAAATTCAATGCATGAAATGGCACTCAAAGCCAGTGCACTGGGACAACCCAAGGGGATGGAATGGGGAGGCAGGTAGGAAGGGGATTTAGAATGGGGAGGACACATATATACCCGTGGCTGATTCATATCGATGTATGGCAAAAACCACTACAATATTGTAAAGTAATTAGCCTCTAATTATAATAAACAAATTAACTTTAAAAAAGATTCTATGTGTTGCAACTAAAGACCTGGGTCAGCCAAATATGTAAATAAATAAACATTAAAAATAAATAAAATAAAATAAAAGAGTTGTGTTCCGCTGACAGAAGGGTTTGCAGCTGCTCACAGTAGATTTGTGGAGGTCTCTGTGGTTGGGTGGGGGCAGAATGAAAAGGGGAAGATTTGAAGTGTTGGCAGGTGACAGAGGCCCCCCTTCCCCAGCACATCCCCTCCCCCAGCAGCCCCTCAGCATCCTGTGGGCAGAAAGCTGGCGGCTTGGCTAGATCTGCTGTCAGGGGAGGGACAGGCCAGGCAAAAGGGGTGCTGTGATTCCTGTCTCTGCCCCCTCACCACACTTCAGGCCTCAGCCAAGCCTGGGGGGCCCAGGGAGATTGGGAGATAGAAAGAAAAATGACTCCCACAAAAGAAGCAGGCCTTTGTGAAAGACCTTCTCTGGACCCTACTCAAACTCAGAAACTCAGAACCCCGTCTCTGGTGGCCCACCCAGTCGTGTGGAGGGTTGAAGAAAGCAAGAAGAAAAGTGCACTGGGGCTCAAACAAGAGCCAGTCTTTGCTCCAGCGGCTGTTCACATCTTCCTGTGCCAGGACTCTGTTAGCTCAGCCAGCATTGTAAGGAGCTAAACTGTGGAAAAGAGAACGATGCCATTGGGGTTTCATCTATGTAATTTCTGACTGAGTGTGCTCCTGTGTGTATGTGGCAAGTGAAGTGGGTCAGTGTATTTGCCATGGAACATATTCCTGATTATTGACAGACAAGGCCTTTTGATAGACAGCTGTCCTCATACTTGAACCTGGTCAGACTCTGCTGATGTTAACACAAAATCTCCCCACTGGCTCCCTACCCTGCCTTTAGTATCTAACCAAACTAAACTAAGACCTTTGCGTGTATCTGTGTGTTTATGAGAGGAGGGTTAATTCAAACTGTTCTCCATCTCCTGCCATCACCTCTACAGCAAAATTTCAACTTCATAGAATGAGTTGTGACTCCGTCATGATTAAGAATACTACATTTTCCAGAAAATGGAAATCTGTCATTTACATACAGTCACTGGGTGAAAATGTAAATGCAGGATACCACTCACTGCTGGAGAGGATGTGGACAACCTCAGAGGCGTTGCCCATAGCATCATGAAACACTGGAAACTTCAAGAAAACAGTTTAGCGGTATCTAGTAACATCTAGTAGTTACATACAGACATGAGAGTTGGACCAGAAAGAAGGCTGAGTGCCAAAGAATTGATGCTTTTGAATTGTGGTGCTGGAGAAGACTTGAGAGTCCCTTGGACTGCAAGGAGATCAAACCAGTCATTTCCAAAGGAAATCAACCCTGAATACTCATTGGAAGGACTGATGCTGAAGCTGAAGCTCCAGTATTTTGGCCACCTGATGCAAATAGCCAACTCACTGGAAAAGACCCTGATGCTGGGAAAGACTGAGGGCAGGAGGAGAAGAGGGCAACAAAGGATGAGATGGTTGGATGGCATCACCAACCCAATGGACATGAATATGAGCAAATTCCAGGAGATAGTGAAGGACAGAGAAGCCTGGAATGCTGCAGTCCATGGGGCTGCAGAGTAGGACACAACTTAGTGACTGAAAAAAAATAACAACAATCTAGTAACGTCTAATATAAATTACATACTCTAACTCAGCACTCCTATAAAGTAAAAGCACATTACCTCAGAATAAATATATAAAGATGATTATTGCAGTTTCCTTTATTGGGGCAAAATAAAAAGTGGAGACAACCCCAAGCTAATGAGTGGGGAATCACTAAATAAATCGTGATCTATCCACACCCTAAAATATCACATAGTCATCAAAAGAATGACTTACAAGAGTGATCTGGCAAGACCACCAGGGAGCCTCAGAAAACAAAAACAGAGTGTATTTAAAATATGATGCTGGGGCTTCCCTAGTGGTCCAGTGGTTAGGACTCTGCTCTTCCAATGCAGGGGGCACGGGTTCCATTCCTGGTCAGGGAACTAGCATCCCATATGCCGCATGGCCAAAAAACTCCAAAGGATCCTATTTCTATAAAGCAAATAATCACCTGTAGAAAACCTTCTACAGACGTATAGCTGAGCATATATCATTGCATGAGGAGCTATCAATAAATACCGCTGTAGAAGGATACCTGCCTGACCACCACCAAGAGGCACAAGCGCTAAAAAGCACTGAGGAAATAGTTTCATTTCAATAATGAAAGATTAAAACAAAATAACCCTTCTTTTATTTTAATTACCTTGACTGTTAAAATTCAATTTCACAATACATCAGAAAGCACCTAAAAATCAGTATTTTTGTTTGTTCGGGCACTGCTCAATTTCCGAAAGGATTCGGGGCAGTTTACAAAGCTATATGCAGGGAGGGAGCCATAAGAAAGGATGAACCGGCAATGGGACAGAGCCGTGGCACATCACAGAGCCCCAGCTGGCCTTCAGCGTCTCTAAGCCGGCTTATCTGTGCTGGTAAAACTTGATGTTTCTGTGTCCTTCATCCTCAAATGATATCACCTCTTACTTTCCAGCTTTAGTTTTCCAGTCACTCCAGGAAACTTATTTTCTCTTCTAAATTTATCTATAATTACAGTTCGCCTCCCCCCATGGGCTGTGATGCTCCGGCTGTGGGTTCATGGTGCGAACACTCCGGTCGCTCAGAAGCACGGTGAGATGATAGAGCACAATTTCCACTCATCTTTACTTTTTTCCACAGAAAGAATTTGTTACTGCAGTAGCTGAACAAGAGTTTCTGCGTTCAAAAAGATGCATTTTGAGCATATTGGTCCAATGAAGTTGTTGACTTACTGAGACGTGGTTCTTTGATCCTTTTTAAAAAGTTATTTATTTTTCCTAAAAGCTGGAGAATAAAATTTCCCTCATCTCCCCAAACTCTTGTTGTTGTTCAGTCACTAAGTGATGCCCAACTCTTTACGACCCCAAGGACTGCAGCACACCAGGCTTCCCTGTCCTTCATGATCTCCTTAAAACCCTTAAAAACTCTTAAAAAACTTAAAAACTCTTAGTTTTTAATTTCTCATCGGGGTCCCCGAATCTAGCTGACTTCTCAAAGTGTCAGAATCCCTGAGGCTGATCTTTAGGTTTTTTTTTCTGGACGACCCTCCACCCCCGGGGACTGGGGGAGCTTAAGCTTTCACAGAAGCTTTGTTACTGATTGGTCATGTTCTGAATTCCTGCTTCCTCACTGTGGTGGCCTGTTTTTCCCATCCTTATGTCCCAAGAGAGGGAAAATTTTGCAGAGATAGAAGAATGTGACTCAATCATCTTTTTAGAATCAGAAAGTTTTCTTTCTCAAAAGTGATAGCCTCTCCCTCCTGAAGGAAGTGACAGCTACTAGACACATACTGGTCAATTTACAATTACTAATCCCAATAATTAAAATACAGTGATTCAAAGAACAGACCCCAGTAGAATACATGGATTACATGCTACGAGTGGCCTTCACATACACAGGGAGAGAATGCATTCTATAATATTCTATAATAAAGGGTGTTGAGACAATTGGTAACTATTAGGGAAAAAGGAAGTTTAAGCCTTTTACATCTTGCACCAAAAGAAATTTCAGGTGGTTTAAATAAAACCACCTTACGCACAGACTGTTTCAAGAATTAAAGACAAATTTGTTTCTAATACAGACTGAAGTTGTTTAAACAAGTAAACAAAAAATAGGAATTCATTTTTTAAATGCATTTCACCTGATCATAGCAGAAAATAATATTCTGGATAGATAAGAATTCTGATACATGAGCCCAGTTGTATTCCATGGCTCTGAATGCAGACGGGTGCCACCACTGTGAAGGGCAATTTGTTAACATGTATCAGGAGACATAAGCTGTTTATATTTTTTGACCCAACAATTCCACTTCTATGAAGTATATCATGAAAAGGTGATTATGGCTATACAGAGGGATTAGTAACAGCGAAGACATGCATCACGCTGTTGTAAGCATATTGTAAACATGCTAAAAACCTAAATATCCACCAGTGGAATAAAAGAATACATCCAGACACTGTAAAGAGAGCCCCTAAAATGATGCTATGCAAGAATGCTTAATAACTGGAAAGATAGTCACAATATATTTGCTTGTTTTTTATTTTTTATTGAAGTAGAGTTGATTTACAATGTTTCACATGTACACCAAAGTGATTCAGTTATATGTATATACATATTATTTTTCAGATTCTTTGCCATTATAGGTTATTACAAGATACTAAATATAGTTCCCTGTGCTCTACCGTAGGTCTTGTTGTTTATCTATTTTATATATAGTAGTCTGTATCTGTTAATCTCAAATTTCACATCTGTCCCCTCTCTTCCCTTTTCTCCTTGGTAACCAAAAGTTTGTTTTCTATGTCTGTACCCAATGTATTTTCAAATTTAAAAAGAAGTTCATGGAACATCAAATGTTATCGGAACCCAATCTTGGAGGAGAGGGAAATTATCTGTGTATAAAAAAGATATATTAAAAAGAGACTCAGAAAGACTATGTGCCAAAATGCTCAGTCGGATTGTTATAGGGGTTGGGGGGAGGGCAGATTACAGGTGGTTTTTACCTTCTTGTTTATGCATGTGAATTGCTTCCATCTGTGTATTACATTTATAGCCAGACAAAACAGTAAGCAATTTTAATTTTATAAAATATATATGAGGAGAAAAAATAAATAAAATAAAATATATATGAGGAGAATGTATAATGACAAAAATTACTGCTTAAAAGAAGTTTTTAAAAAGCTATGAAGAATTATCAGAGCATCCAGAACATGGTCCCATTTTTAAGACAGAGAATCTTGAAAGTGCCGTAGCAGAGGTTGCTGGTTATATCTCTGGGCATAGAATTGTATGAATATTTTAATTTTCCTCTTCTCTTTGTTTTGCTATATCCTAAATTTTCTCTTAAAAGATACATGACTTTGAAAAATTAGAAAATAATGTTTTTTCAGGCTGTACCTATTTAAAACATACTCATTTTAAACATACTTTTAAAACATACAGAATTTCACACCTATTTGTTGGCTGCAAACATCACAGACTCACCATCTCCAGCCACCCTGAAGATTTCATGTCTCTGAGTCCAGGGCTGTCAGAAAGGCATCTTACCCTTTAAACTGAGCTCAAAAACAGCATCCCTCACAGCTGCAAAAATCTCCTTTGAGAGGAAAAAAAAATCATCAAAAGAAATTTAAAATTTCCAGCATATCAATAAGGTTATGGACTTTATGGACCTATTTTTAAAAGTTGTCTGTGGGTCTGACCACACTCGTATACACATTTCTACTTTTCAGAGGAGGGTTGCCTGCCTCCAATTTCGCTTAGAGTTTCAAGTTACCAGATGACCCACGTCTTCACACATTGTTTACTGACGTTCGATTCGACCTCAACTGCCAGTCACTATCTCCACTTTTATTAAGCACTTATGTGCTTGGTGGGGCTTCCCAGGTGGCTCAGTGGTAAAGAATGTGACTGCCAGTACAGAAGACACAAGAGACGTGGGTTCGATCCCTGGGTTGGGAAGATCCCCTGGAGGAAGAAATGGCAACCCACTTCAGTATTCTTGCCTGGGAAATCCCATGGACAGAGGACCCTGGCAGGCTACAGTCCATGGGGTCACAAAGAGTCTGACACAACTGTGTGCAAACACACACACACACACATACATGTGCTTGGTACTGCACTGTCTCAACTAACCCCTTACGCACAGACGTATTCTTGCTATTTTATAAGCAGGACGCTAAGCCCAAGCTCCATCCAGTCCCCAGGCTGGAAAGTAAATGGCAAAGAAAGGACTTTACTCAAATACCACCACCCAGTGACACCTGGTATGATGTCCTGTCCCCCACCCCAACGTACAGAGACTAGTACAAGAGTGGTTAAACTTGGGTCCTGCATAAACTTACCCAATCTTCTCACCATACAAAGTCCCAGAGTTCATGCATGATCCCTACATAGAAGATATACTGTGGGCTCCTTCCCTACTTTACTTGTGGCAGCAACTGCAACTAAAATTCAAAAATCTTTGCAACTGGTAAAGTCTGATCCTTCAGATATAGATCTCTATGTTGAGAAAGGAACTGAAAGCCCATAGAATTCAGCTTCCAAAATAATATTGGGTTGGCCATAAGGTGTTACAGAAAACCCCAAACAGATCTTTTCAGCAACCCAATACTTGAACACCCTTTACAACAACCTTGCCAAGAGTTCGTCCACCTTCCATTTAAATATTTTCTGTGACATGGATCTCACATTCTCTGGGCAGCCCAGCTCCCATTTAACTAATTCTGCTGGGTAAACACACTGACTGAAACTGCCCATCCTGGCCAGGCACCAAAGTAACCATTTTTGTAAGTTATTTTATGACGAGAGATCCTGATAAGGAACACAGAAGTAATAAGCCACCACAAACAGTAAGAATTTGAGAAAGGTCAAAGGAGATGCCACATGTCCTACCATCTCCCAGAATCCTTCTCACTGGAATCCATCTTGGCTGAGCAATATGTGCACCCCCAGGAAGGACCCTGAGTCAGAATGATTGGCCAGAGACAACCAGGAAACCAATCCCACCACTGTAAAACCCGAGACTGTGAGCCGTGTGGCAGAGCAGTTCTCCTGGTTCCCTTACCCTGCTGCTCTCCACCCGGGGGTGCCCCTTCCCAATAAAGTCTCTGGCTTTGCCTGCACATGTGTCTCCTCAGACAATTCACTTCCAAGTGTTAGACAAGAGCCTCCTTTGGGCCCTGGGTCCCCCTTTCTGCAACAATTCCACTGACGGAATTCCTTTTTTCTCAAAGGAAGACCCTGCATTCTTCAAGAACCCCTCAAAATTCACAGCTATATCCACATGTGACCATCTCCATGGCGATTCCCAGTGTGCCCGCTGTCACTCCATCGCTTTCTAGCCCACACAAGGAAGCCAACAGCAACGCAAGTGATACTTTATTATATCAAAGAATAATCTTGAACCTGCTCTCCATTTTAGGAAGTGAGTATTTTTAATTGCCACACTTCACACCCAGCAGTGACCCAGTAAGCATACAGAGAAGGTTGAGAAGGTGAGTTGGGGTTCTTTCCATGTAGTAGGGCTTAAGCAATGCACCCACCTGTACTTAAGGAAGTATAGCCACCCTTCCTGGGTCCTTTGCTTTCCCAACACATTTGTTGGTGTTCCCCTGGCCCAGCGCTTTCAATGGTATCAATATGAGTTGATCCGTGGCCCTTGTTTCCTCTTCACTAACAAGCCCACACATGTCAGATTCTCTGAATATTCCATTGTTTGCAAGAAAATCACCATTTTAGAATCACTCTTTGTTTTGTTGATTGGGAGGAGATATCTCCATCACCCTGCCACACCACCAGGCTGGTGAGCTAGCTAAGCAGGGGGCAGGTGTGACCGCCTCTTCACTCCTGTGGCCCAGATGGACTCTTCCAACAGCTAGTGGCAGAGCTCAGAAGACAACGCAGGCTACCAGCACCGCCGCTCCCCACAAGACCACATTTCCTCCCGGGGTTTCAAGGGCACATCAGTATAAGATAAATGAGACTTCCTAAAAAACTACCTAAAAACATGAGTGCCTCAGCCTGCTGGGTCTACAGAGCTATCAGAGTTTGGGCGAGCTGTCTTGGATGTTTCCTCCAAGAGCTCCAGCCAGTGACGTCCACCCATGCAGGTACGTGCTCCTGTTCATGACCGATCAGCGTCCCCTCCCTGAGGACAGGGTCGTGGCTGTTCTCGGTGTGACTTTGCAGGTAGCTGACAGACACATGCTGAGTCACTCGGCCTGACACAGTAAGGGCAGTAGAGGGTGACAGTGGATGGGCAGGAGGTAAGCTGACCCCCACGGAGGTGGTCCTTTCTGGAAAGCTCCCACGCCTCAGTTATGGTCTGCTGAGTACTCAGGCTTAGAGGCAGCACCGAGATTGGTCATAGTACTTTTCTTCTCCTATATATTTTCTGTTGCTTTCTTCCCAGAGGGGTCTGGCCCATGGGCATCAGCCAGTAAGCAGGAGGCTGAGCGGGCTGGAGCCCAGGCTCCCAGGTCAGGGTCTGCCCCAGAGCCTCAGGGCATCATCCACTAGGACAGAGCACCCACCACGTTCTGACGGCAGCGTGATCATGGCTGATCACAGCGACCGCAGGCCAGCCACAGGCCTCTGTCTTTGCATGCCTGGGGTTTGCTGTGACAGTTAGGGACCCTGCGGCTGCACTTCAGATGAGGTCGGATTAAAATGTGCAAAGGTCCCTGTACCCTGGACTTTTTCCCAAGGGGAGTTAAAAGGAATGACCCAAGGAGTGCTTCGGTGGGGAGTGGGGGATGCTCAAGGCAGGCCATTGCCGCCCACACACGAGCAAGGGGAGTCAGGTGGAGTTGCTGCCACCCAGGGTCCCACCTGCACACCCGTCTCTTTTATGTGGGGACGTTATGTAGGGCGGCCCCTTCCCCTCCAGCAGCTGTTTGGTAAGACGAACAAGTTCACTTATAAGCACAGATGTCATGTCCCGGCTCTGTCCTCTGTGGCAGGCCCACAGATGCCTTAGCACCTTGGAAGGTCCAAACCGACAGCGCCCAAAGAAACCACTCAGACCTTTGAAACCCAGACTGGAGCTCAATCCTCAGGAAAGAGACTGCTCTCGGTATTATTAGCTTTATTTAATATTAGTAACATGGTTCACATGTTTCAGAAATATAAAAACAACACAAATAATTGATGCTAAGAGAACATTTTAGTACATTGTGGTCCATTTCCTTGGCAGACAATTATTCAACACTCAACTGTCATAAAGATATTTTTAAGAGACTCAGAGTGTTCATGCAAATAACCAATGGGCTTCCCTGGTGGCTCAGACAATAAACAATCTGCATGCAATGCCGGAGACCAGGGTTCCATCCCTGGGTTGGGAAGATACCCTGGAGAAGGGAATGGCAACCCACTCCAGTATTCTTTCCTGAACAATCCCATGGACAGAGGAGCCTGGTGGGCTAGAGCCCATGGGGCCACAAAGAATCAGACTAACTGAGTGATTAACATTTTCACTTTCTTTCACAATGGAAAAACAGAACATAACGTTGCATTTACAGTAAGTAAGGTCTAGATGAGACTGTAGGTAAGAAGCAAGAGAAAGCACGCCAAGCATACTCTGAAGAATCTAGAATCTTCTTTTCACCCCCTATGGTGGACCCTGCTCTCCCTTCCTCTCCTCTCCTCTCCCCACAGGCCTCCCTCTGTCGACTCCACCCCACAGTGGAGTGATGAACCGCACCCCCCATGACCCTGGGAGGGAAGGGGGCAGTGAGGGGATGAGGGATGAGGGGATACGATTTTTCTTTTCTCTTTTCATTCGGTCCTTCATCCAATCACTTATTCAGTCTTCACTCACTTGCTGCTCGACCTTGGGAAAGGTGGCTTTTGGTCCCTAAGCCTGTTTTCACTCCTACAAATTAGAACAACCTCCCTGCCCTACTTCAGTTACTATACCCACAACCACTCAGCAGTAAATGAGGGTGTGGAACAAAGTGGTGATTCGAGGCTCAAGGCCATGCCGGGTGAGAGACTGCACTCATCTGTGCCTCAGCCTTGGTGTCCGAGAAAAGGGGCTCCCGGGTACCTGGACCCAGATGTCATGCAGGTACATGGTGTGGCAGCATGAACGCCCCACACAAAGTAGTGGCATTTGTTCCTAGTCTTGGCTGTGCACTTGGCCCAGCCCAGGGCACTTCTCATCTGGGCCTCTTCCTCAAAACTCCCACCACACCTAGAATATACCACTGTTCCCCCAGTACCCCAGGTCATCACCCCCAGGACCCCTACACACACACACACTTATACACACACACTGCACAAAGACCACTTCCTCCTCACACTCTGTGCTCCCCTCCCTCTGCCTGAACACCCCAGGGCTCCTCTTTTCCTCCCCTCATCCTAGGGGACACCTCCCCCACTCATCCTACAACACTTAGGTTTTCTATAAAGCTCCCCCCCAAAATTCACTGTCTCCACATGGCTCAGCGCATAAACAATCTGCCTGGAATGAAAGAGACATAGGAAATGGAGCTGCACGTTCGCTCCTTGGGTCAGGAAGATCCCTGGAGGAAGGCATGGCAACCCACACCAGTATTCTTGCCTGGGAAATCCCATGGACAGAGGAGCCTGGAGGGCTACAGTCCATGGGGTCAAAGTATTGACACGACTGAGCAACTAAATACACTCAGTGTACTTCTGTTCTGTCTTTCTGTGTTTTTCCTGTTCTCTCTGCCCCACTACACTGTCAGCCTTTGAGGCAAAGACCACACGTGTTTCTTGAGCAGTTGCTCAGTGCTCTGCATAGCACTACAGTATTTACATAAAGGAGCAAAGATGCAATATGTTTAAAATGAAAATAAATCAGAGACTTGGTCTGAGCTTTGAAAATGATTGGGGATTTTTAAAAAATGATTGTGGAATATGATAAATATTACATGATTCACATATATGAGGTTCCTAGAGTAGTCAAATTCATGAAGACAGAAAGTAGAACGGTGAGGGGAGGGAGATTAGTTGTTGTTTAGTTGCTAAGTCTTGTCCAATTCCTTTGTGACTCTACGGGCTGTAGCCCACCAGGCTCCTCTGTCCATGGGGTTTCCCAGGCAAAAATACTGGAGTGGGTTGCCATTTTCTTCTCCAGGGGATCTTCCTGACCCAGGGATTGAACCCTGCATTAGCAGGTGGATTCTTTACCCTTGAGCCACTGGAGAAGCTCTGGGAGGTTAGTGTTCAACAGGAATATGAGAAAGTTCTGAAGATCGGTGCTGCCAATGTTTCAGTGTGAATGTACTCACCACCACTGAACTGTACACTGAAACAGTTAACGTGGTAGATTTTGTTATATACACTTTGCCACAATTTTTAAAATTTATAATAGTTGTGGGAAAGACATAAATATACTAAACTGGAAAATTCTGAAACAACATATGAATAAATGACACAGACAATATGGAGCAAAAGCAACACGTGTACTATTTGATTAAGCCCCCAAAAGACAGAAGCCCAGTTCTGAAGGCTGTTTCAGGGTGGAGTGTGGCTTTGTGCTGAGCATCTCTTCCCAAGAAGGGAAGTGAGTTATTTTTAAGTCTTCCATTTGTAAAAGTAATACAATCATGGTACTACACATGGCAGAGACTTAGAAACTAGAAAAAAGGAGTGAGGAAGAAGCATCTTGATGTATTTTCATCTAAAATACATCATGATGTATTTTCATCTAAAATACATCATGATGTATTTTCATTTTTTAGTTTTAATCATGCTCAGTATGGGCTTCCCAGGGGTAAAGAATCTGCCTGCTAATGCAGGAGACGCAAGAGACTCGGGTTCGATCTCTGGGTCAGGAAGATCCCCTGGAGAAGGAAACGGCAACCCACTCTAGTGTTCTTGCCTGGAAAATCCCATGGACAGAGGAGCCTGGGGAGCCCTTGTCCATGGGGTAGCAAAGAGTCAGGCACGACTGAGCATGCACAAGTTTGTGTTCTATACTGAGTATATGTTTTCATTAAACATATACTTATATACATATTTTATACATATGTATATTTTATGTATATATGTGTATATTTATACATATGTATATACATACATATTTTTATATTTTTATATGTTTTTATTTATTATATATGTCTTTATACTATAAGCAGTTTCTTATTCTTATACAATTTTATAATTATGATTCATAATTTTAATGCTTAAAATTATATCAACAGATTATCACAGTTTACTTAATGACCCTTTATTTTTGAATATTCCAGTTGTTTTCAACCTTTAACATCTCTGTTCATATCCTACTGTACCAAGTCTAAGATTATATACAATCTGGAGAATTTTTCCAGATTGGAATTACTGGGCATATGGGTATAATTATTTTTTATAGTTTTTAATATTTGGTATCAATTCCTTTTTAGACCATCAACAAGTTCCAATACTACACCACTTTCATCCACAATAGGTATCATTTCTTCCCCCTGGTGAGTTATGGGTGGGAAATATTTTTTTCAGTATTGATATGATTTGGTATTAGAAGACTGCCACATTTTTCAAAGCCTATATATTTTTAGAGCAACTTTAGGTTCACAGCAAAATCGGAAAGGTACAGGGATTTCCCACATACTCGCTGCCCCGACACAAGACTAGCCTCTCCTCTCATCAACATCCCTCACCAGAGTGGTGTATTTGTTACAATTAATGAACCTACAAGGACACAACATTGTCATCCAAAGTCCATAGTTTACATTAGGATTCACTCTTGGTGTTGAACATTCTATAGGTTTGGACAAATGTGTAATAGCATATGTCCATCATTATGTCACGTAGAGTAATTTCATTACGCTAAAAGTCCTCTGTGCTCCTGTTTATCTCTCCCTTCCCTTAATTTTCTCCCTTCCCTTAACCCCTGCCAACTACTAGTCTTTCTACTGTCTCTATGCTGCTGCTGCTGCTGTTGCAGCAAGTCAAGTCAGTCGTGTCCAACTCTGTGCGACCCCATCGACGGCAGCCCACCAGGCTCCCCCGTCCCTGGGATTCTCCAGGCAAGAACACTGGAGTGGGTTGCCATTTCCTTCTCCAATGCATGAATGAAAAGTGAAAGTGAAGTCGCTCAGTCGTGTCCGACTCTTCGTGACCCCGTGGACTGCAGCCTACCAGGCTCCTCTGTCCATGGCATTTTCCAGGCAAGAGTACTGGAGTGGGGTGCCATTGCCTCCTCCACTGTCTCTATAGTTCTGTCTTTTCCAAAATGTCATATAGTCGGAACCTTCTCATATTGACTCTTTTACTTAGTAATATGCATTTGTTTCCTATGCATTTGTTTCCTATGATGGACAGGGAAGCCTAGTGTGCTGCTGTCCATGGGATGACAGAGTCAGACACGACTAAGCAAATGAACTGACCTGACTGAACTGAAGGGTATCTTGTCTGTGTTAGTCGCTCAGTCGTGTCTGACTCTTTGCAACCCCATGGACTGTAGCCCACCAGACTCCTCTGTCCATGGAATTTTCTAGGCAAGAATACTGGAATGGGTTGCCATTCCCTTCTCCAGGGGATCTTCCTGACCCAGGGATTGAACCTGAGTCCCCTGAATTACAGGCAGATTCTTTATCGTCTGAGCCACCAAGCAAGCTGGAAGGGTATCTTGATTGCTTCCAATCAGGCAGTTACGAATAAAGCTGCTATAAACATCTCTGTGAGGTTTTTGTATGGACACGAGCTCTCAACTCCTTGGGTAAACCCAAGGAATATGATTACTGGATCATAGGGTTAAAATATGTTTAGTTCTGAAAGAAATTGATAAACTGCTTTCCAAGTGGTTGTACCATGTTGCATTCTCACTAGTTGCTCCACATCCTCACCAGCATTTGATGTTGTCAGTATTAATATTTTGGTCTTTAATATTAAAAAGGCTTTGGTCTTTTTAATAAGTGTGTGGTGGTATCTCATTGTTTTTATTTGCATTTCCTTGATGATGTATAATGTGGAGCATCTTTTCTCAGGCTAAATTGCCATCTTCATATGTTTTTGGTGAGGTATCTGTTAAGATTGTGGCCCTTATTTTAATCAGGTTGTTTATTTTCTTATTGTTGAGTTTTTAAAGTTCTTTGTATAATTTGGACCACAGTCCTTTAGCAGATGCATCTTTTGCAAATACTTCTTCCGGTCTGTGGCTTGTCTTAGCACTCTCTTGACATTGTCTTAGCAGAGCTGAAGTTTTTCATTTCAATGAAGTCTATCTTATCATCTACTTCTTCCAAGGATGGTGACTTAGAAAGCAGCATTTTAAAACTCTGTTTCCCAGGTGGAACAGCTTTCCTTGTAGTACACAGACCTTCCTGCTATTCTGTTTATAGACCTAAAGCATAGAACTTATGCTAGAAACACTGCAGGAACTCATATATAATTATGACTGATTCACGGTGATGTACGGCAGAGACCAGCACAATACTGTAAAGCAATTACCCTCCAGTATATATATGTGCTGCCGTCTATGGGGTCGCACAGAGTCAGACACAACTGAAGTGACTTAGCAGCAGCAGTGTGTATGTATTAGTTACCAAGTTGTGCCCAATTCTTTGTAACTCCACGGACTGTAGCTCTCCAGACTCCTCTGTCCATGCAATTCTCCAGGCAAGAATACTGGAGTGGGTTGCCATTTCCTTCTCCAGGGGATCTTCCCCACCCAGGGATTGAACCCTGGTCTCTTGCATTGCAGTCAGATTCTCTATTGTCTGAGCCAGCAGGGAAACCTGTACTTAAATTACCACTTGCAAATAATCCTGCCCCAAGGATCTGCTAAGTTTGTTTCCAGGCACCAGATACCCACCCTAAGGTTTTTTCTTTTTTCCATTTGCTGCATTGCCTGCATACCAAGGAGGGTATCTGGTGCCTGGAAACAAAATCAGCAAACCCTTAGGGCAGGATTATTTACTAGTGGTAATCTAAGTAGGTTACACTGAGTTGCTCGAGGTGACACCAAGGGAGTCTTCACCAAAGTTGTTGGTCAGAACCCCACCCCACCCCCACGCAAGCAGAGGGCAGAGGGACAACCCAGAACCTAAGAGCAGTCAGTAGTTCTCCAAAATAAGAGAGAAGCAGAGCTGGAAAAGGCAAAAGAATAATGAAGGCAAGATGGGGTTAGCAGTGGGAAGGGAAGGGTGCAGGAAGCAAGGGGCAGAGAACAAGTGCAACCTCACCCCTTATGTGGACTCTGACTTCGGAGGGCTCGTTATTGTGGGGGCTTTCCCCTACTGTGTCGTGGTCTTGCTAAAAGTGAAACTGTGATTTTCCAAGGGTTCTGAAGTGGTTTGCCCTGGGAGGGAAGATGTTCCACGTAGGGGGTCCACACTGGCTTGAAAACAGTCCTCCAGCTTTCCGTTACCAAGCCCTAAGGCAGTGAGCCCCAACTCACCCTGTGTCCCAGAGTGGGCCAGGAGTGAAGGAACCCGGAGCACTTCGGCTCAAGTGAGACCTGGCGGGCCTAGACCCCAGCTGCTTCATCACCACAAGATGAAGATGGGTAATAAAGCTCCCATCCACTGGGTCCCCCCAGGTGCCAGCACTTTTAATGAGCCCTTTAACACAAGAGGAGATTGAGGCTCAGAGAGGCTCCCCAGCATGGTTGAAATCACACAGCGTTTAATGAATCGAAGTGCTAGGATCCAACCCCCAGGGACCTGACTCCAATGCTTTACCTACTACACACACGTGCCAGAAATAACCCAGCTGCTCTTTAAGACTTTGAGGAGATGCAAGGCTGCAAGTTTGGTGGAAAAACTTGGGAGAAGCCTGTGTAACCTGATCAAAGTCTGAGTAATTGAATTATTTGAGAAGAAATTCTCAAATTAATGAATCCTCAACTTCTCAAATTTCAAATTAATGAAGTCCAGCTACACAGACTGGTTCAGGAAAAGAGGTGAGACTGGAAGGGAAGTGGTGGGAACCCTGGGGGCAGACAGAACTGCTCAGTAGTTAAGACAGAGGCTGGTATCTGGCAGACCTGGGCTGCCATGTGATGCTGGGCAAGTGATCCGGGCTATTTTTTCTTTAGTTTTATTGAAATAAGATTGACATAAATTATTATATTAATTTAAAGTATACAATATAATGCTTTGATATACGCATATAGTGAAATGATGAATAAGTCTAGTTAATGTTGCTCATCTCACATAGTTACAAGTTTTTCTATGATAAGAACTGTAAAGGTCTACTTTCATAACAACTTTCAAATACACAGTACAGTGTTGTTAACTATAGTCACCATGCTGTACACTACATGCCTGGAATTTATTTATCCTTCCATCTGAACATTCATACTTTTTGATCCCCTTCATCCATTTTCCCCACTACTCACCTCTAGTAACTGCTGATCTTTGCTTTGCTTTGTTCAGTGTTTTTAGATTCTACATATAAGTGAGATCATACAGTATTTAGCTTTCTCTGACTTACTGCATTTTGTTAACGCCCTCAAGGCCCATCCATGTTGTTGCAAATGGCAGGATTTCTTTGTTTTCTGTGGCTGCATACTATTCCACTGTTTATATATACCATATTTTCTTTATCCATCCATTCATTTAAGGACACTTAAGTTTTTTCCATATCTTGACTACTTTAATAATGCTTAATGAACATGGGGATATCAATAACTTTTCAAGATAGTGGTTTCATTTTCTTTGGATGAATACTCGGAAGTGGAATTCCTGGATCTTATTGTAGTTCTATTTTTAATTCTTTAAGGAACAATCATACTATTTTCCATAGTAGCTGCATGAATTTACAGTCCCTCCAACAGTGTATAAGGGTTCCTTTTTCTTTAAACATCCTCAGCAACACTTGCTATCTCCTGTCTTTTTTTTTTTTTTTTCCTGTCTTTTTGATAATAGCATTCTAACAGAAGCAAGGTGAAATCTCAGAGCGGTTTTGACTTGCATTTCCCTGATATAGTAACACTGAGCACCTTTTCATGTACCTATTAGCCGTTTGTATGTCTTCTTTGGAAAACTGTCTATTCAGTGTTCCTCTGCGTATTTTTTAATAGGATTGTTCAATTTTTTTGCTATTGAGTTGTATGAATGCTTTAAATATGTTGAATGTATGCGTGCTCAGTCACTTCAGCTGTGTCCAAGTCTTTACAACCCTATGGACTGTAGCCCACCAGGCTCCTCTGTCCATGGGATCCTCCAGGGAAGAATACTGGAGTGGGTTGCCATGTCCTCCTCCAGGGCATCTTCCTGACTCAGGGATCAAACTCTCATCTACTGTATCTCCTGCATTGAAGGCAGATTCTTTACCCACTGAGCCACCTGGGAAGCCCATATATATTGGATATTAACCTCTTGTCAGATATATGATTTCCCTGGCTATTTTTCAATACCCTAAATCCCACCCCCACTCAAGGCCAGGAAACAGCTGCTTCATTAACCTTGGAATTTCCAGTACTTCAAGCAGTTCATAGGACACAGAAGGTACTTATTACATGTAATTATTCTATTAAATGTCTACAGACGATGGAGTTTTAAAAATTTTCTTAAATTGTATAACATGTCAAATAAAAGTACTGAAAGTCATATAATAAATACACAGAGACCCCTGTCAGATTTAGAAAGTTTAACATTTTTCCAGTTTGTTTCAGTTTTTTTATTTCAAGAAATAAATATTAGTACTGACTTCATCCCCATTCCCTCCTCCAAAACTGCCTAGAGATCATCAGAGCATAAAAATACAAGACCCAACCATATGTTGTCTACAAGAAACCCACTTTAATTGAAAAGACTCAGATGAGTTGTAAAGGGATGGAAAAGCTTTAGCATGCTAACACTAATAGAAAGAAAGCTGCAGTCAGACACAACAGACCTCAGAACAAAGAAAATTAACAGGGTTGAAAAGGGTCATTATATATTATTAAAGGGGTCAATTCTCCAAGAAGACTTCATAATCCTTAACATGAATGTACCTAACAACAGAGCATCAAAAGATTTGAGATAAAAACTGAGAGGGCACAAGGAGGAACAGACAAATCCACAATTACAGTTGGATTTTTTTTAAATTGACCTCTCCACTTAGCATGTGGGATCCTAGATCCCAGACCAAGGATCAAACCCACATCCCCAGCTTTGGAAGCTTGGAGTCTTAACCTCTGGACCACCAGGGGAGTCCCTATAGTTGGATATTTCAATGTCCTTCTCTAAGTAACTGGTAGAGCTAGCAGGCAGAAAACCATCATGAGTTAACTTGCACAGCACTATCAAAGAACTTGATTTAATTGACATTTATAGAATACTCCATCAAACAACAGCAGAATACACATTCTTCCCAAGCTCACATGGAATACACACCAAAGCAGACCTGACTCTGGGCCATAACACATACCTTTACAAAATTAAAAGAATAGAAACCATATAAAGTATGTTCTTAGAAGACAGCGAAATTAAACTAGCATCACTAACAGAAAGATATCTGAATGATATATTCTATTTGGCGATTAAACAACATACATCTAAATATCACATGGGTCAAAGAATAAGTCTTAATAGAAATTAAGAATATTCTGCTTCTTTTTTTTTCCCCTGGCTGGGTCTTCATTTCTGTGTACCAGCTCTTCCTTGCAGCAAGCAAGCTTCTCTAGTGTTGGGGCTTGGGCTTAATTGCCCCATGACATGTGGGATCTTAGTTGCCTGACCAGGGATCGAATTCATGTCCTCTGATTGAAGGTGAATTCTTAACCACTGGACCACCAGGGAAGCCCCCAGAAATTTAAGAATATTTTGAACTAAATGAAAATGAAAACACAATTTATCAAAATGTGTGGGATGCAGCAAGGACAGTGCTTAGAGGCAAATTTATAACATTAAATGCATATATTGAAAAGGAAGGAAGATCTAAAATAAAAAGTCTAAGCTTTCACCTTAGGAAATAAGAGAAAGAAGAACAATTTAAGCCTCGCGCAAGCAGAAGAAAAGAAATAAAATTAGAGCAGAAATCAATGAAATTAAAAACAAAAATAATAGAGAAAATCAAGGAAACTAAAAGCTGGTTCCTAGAAAAGATCAATAAAATTGATAAATCTCTAACCAGGCTAACCAAGAAAAAAGAAGAGCAGACACAAATTACTGATAGAGAAATGAAAGCAGGGTCATCTCTACTGAGCACATGGACATTAAAGGGATGCTGAAGGGATACTGTAAACCCATGGAACTACTTGTGTCTGACAAGCCGGGCCATTCCTCTTCTTTCTTAGTCCTGAAAAAAAAAGGACTTCAGCTCCCCACAACTTACCCCACTTCCCCAACAACACTCCCTTTATCTGAGGGCCATTAGAACAGGAATCTGTCAATTCCAGGAAAATCATGTAATCTCCTTGGATTTCACTTTTCCCTGTATTTCAGCTCAACCAATCCTAAAATCTCACTGTCCTGTGTGCATACTAAGTCGCTTCAGTACTGCCTGACTCTTTGCAATCTACTGCACTGTAGCCCACCAGGCTTCTCTGTCCATGGGATTCTCCAGGCAAGAATACTGCAGTGGGTTACCGTGCCCTCCTCCAGCGGATCTTACCAACCCAGGGATCGAACCCAGGTCTCCTGTGGTTCCTGCATTGCAGGTGGATTCTTTACCACTGAGCCACTGGGGAAGTCCCCTCACTGTTCTTAGTATGAGTTAAAGAAGTCTCTCCCACAGTTGTATAAGCTCTGGGCCCCACAGAACCCCTACCCGCTTTGTGTGCCACCCTGAAATACTTGCTCAGGTGTGGGGGCAGCAAGGAGAGAGGCAGTCAGGGTGGATTCAGGGTATCAGGTTTGAAGGGATGGACTTTTATTTTTCAAAAAGGTGTTTTATGGCACAATAAACATAATTCCTGGGCTTCTCAGGTGGTACTAGTGGCAAAGAACCACCCACCAATGCAGGAGACACCAATGCAGTTTAGATCTCTGGGTTGGAAAAATCTGGAGAAAAAATGGTAACCCACTACAGTATTCTTGCCTGGGAAATCCTATAGGCAGAGGAGCTTGGCAGGTTACAGTCCATGAAGCCTCAGAGTTGGACATGACTGAGCAACTGAACACTTACTACTACTAAACATAATTCTTAGAATGTAAGAGCTGGAAGAGACTAACCTCCACAAATGAAAAGTTAGAAAAAAGAAGCATAAAAGGGCAAGAACAGACAATCCACTCACAAAAAAAGAAAACTGAACTGATTAGACCTACAGGAAAAAAAAAAAAGGTCAACCTCGATAAAAATCAAAGCAAAATTTTTAAAGCATCTGTGATTCTTACTCTTATTTATTCATGTTCTTTTTATAAATTTTGCTGACCATGTGGCAGCCAACAGTGTGCGTTTGTCAAATCCTTAAGAGGCCAATTTGGCTTTCAAGGCCATTTCCTTCTGAAAATCCAGACCAAGAAAATAACTCGAAATGTATAAAAAGATACATATACCACTACGCATATTTGTTTATCAGCTCAAGAGCCATGTGGTTTTTACATCCAGAATATTACTTTAAAATAAGGAAGGGTATAAAATAAAGGGTATAAACTTCTAGCTATAAGATGAATAAGTTCTGGGGAAATACTGTACAGCCTTGTGACTATACTTCATAATACTATCTTGGATGTTTGAAAGTGGCTAAGAGAGTAAATCTTAAATGTTCTCAACCCACACACAGAAAGAAATGTAAATATATGAAGTGATAAATGTGTTAACTAACTTTATTATGCTGATTTTGAAATATATATGTATATCAAACCATCATATTGTTTACATCTTAAACTTACACAATGTTGTATGTCAATCATATCTCAATAAAGCTGGAACAAAAAAATTTTAATTAATTAATTAATATGTAAGGCAGAATCTGCTAGACATGTAAATAGGAAATGGTAAATTCATAAACATATTTTGAAAATTTACAGTTCTTTCAGAAATTAACAAATCAAGTAGATTAAAATCAAGAACATAGCAAATATGGATAATATATATTTACTAACCTTGATCTAATATAGTTTTGTATTCAGTCAGTCAGAACTATGCCTAAAGTTATTTTTAAAATTAACCATCAATCAAAAGTTCAATAAATTCCAAAAGCGTAAATACAAGCCACATCTTCAGATCACCAGACAATAAAATGAAAAGCAAATGGGAAAAAAATCTACAAACTTAAAAAAAACTATAACATTTTCAACAAACATTCAGGATGATTAAAATACAAAAATTTAAATTACACACTATTTGGAAACCTCTGTATCATAATGAACCCAACCTAGATGCCCTACTAACTGGGGACTGATTGGGAAAAACATGAGCAGAATATTATGCAGAGATCAGGTGAGACTCATAAAGAACATGTTAGAAGAGAACTGTGTATGGTAAAAGAATAGTGAACAGCATCCTTTTTACAATAAAATAGAAAATATGACAATGGGAAATTTTTTTTTAATGTATAAATATAGGATTCAAACGAAAGACCACAAATAAATACACCAAAATGTTAAGACAGATTGCTTCCCTGGTAGCTCAGACGGTAAAGAATCTACCTGCAATGAGGGAGGCCAGGGTTTGATCCCTAGATCGGGAAGATCTCCTGGAGAAGAGAATGGCAACCCACTCCAGTATTCTTGCCTGGAGCAGTCCATGGACAGAGAAGTCTGGTGGGCTACCGTCCACGGGGCCGCAAAGAGTTCGACGGGACTGAGCGACTCAACAAACACACATAGTTCCATACTGGCACTATGAGCAATTACTTTTTCTTTTGTATTCCTCCCCCTCTGCAAAAGATGTTTTAACCTAGAAAAACAGGCAAACCTTTTGGGGTTAAATATTGATGGCATCCATCTGAGGCAGAGAGTAATTTAGGGATGTGCTAGAGTCACAAGCTCAGTACAGGGGCGGGGATGGGGAGGCACCCGCTGCACCCACACGACCCCGACCCCGACCCCTACTCCATTTCTGGAACCAGAAAAGAAGACTGACATCACCAGAAGAAACAGGCCGGGCCTAGGTACTTGCTAGTTCCTGACATCAGGACATGATTTGACCGAGGGGCTCTGGTTCCAACCTCCGCCCAGACCAGCGCGGGGCTGGGCCTTCATGTTAACTAAAGCCAAGAGCCGAACGAAATCGTTGAACCGGGCCAAGGAACCTCAGAGAAGCCCTGGCCCCTCTAACCTCCCACCTAGCGCTCTGAGCCTTTCCCTTCTCCCGGACCAGCCGGAGCCCAGCGCTGCCTAGACCCTTCCCTGCACGGCGACTTCGGCGTCCCGCGGGCGCCAGCAACCAGGGACCGGCGCTCCACCTGTCCCCAGGACATCCCGAGCACCCTGCCCCATTGGCTTCCTGCCGTTGCCTCCCTCCTTCCTTCCCCTCGGCCCGATCCCCACCCCCACTCGGGGATACAGGTCCGGATGAGCAGTTGAGAGTACCCCATCCGCGGCCCCTCTGCTCTTTGGTCCCGCTGTCTGTGCCAGGGGTCCAGCAGACAGCAGTCGGGTCAGTCCCGGGGTGGGGGTGGGGGTGGGGGGTGGGGGTGGGGGGGGGCGGGGCTCCCGGAGCTGGGCATGACCTAGGATCTCCAGTCAGGTCCCTTTTCATTTTTGACAAGTGAGGGAAGGAGAGTTGGGAGAACTTGCAGCCTAGCACAGAGAAGAAAGAGGTTCTCAATTTGAGGACTCCTTACAATACTTTGGCCACCTCATGTGAAGAGTTGACTCATTGGAAAAGATTCTGATGCTGGGAGGGATTGGGGGCAGGAGAAGAAGGGAACAACAGAGGATGAGATGGCTGGAGGGCATCACCAACTTGATGGACATGAGTTTGAATAAACTCCGGGAGTTGGTGATGGACAGGGAGGCCTAGCGTGCTGCGATTCATGGGGTCGCAAAGAGTCAGACACGACTGAGCGACTGACCTGAACTGAACTGAACTTCCATCCTTAATGGAAAACGGCATGGCAGCCCAGTCCGATGTTCTTGCCTAGAGAATCCCATGAACAGAGGAGCCTGGCGGGCTACACTCCAGAAGGTCACAAAGAGTAGGTAGGATATGACTGAAGCAACTTAGCATGCATGCATGCATTCATTCCACCCTTAAAGCATCAACATTTTATTTCTAAGGACAGGGACTTAGTGGTAGATATTGAGGGAATGGGGAGGTTAGGAGTCTACAGGAAGCATATCCTGGCCCCCCTCTATCTGGAGCCAGAAATTCCATCTTTAACCAGTCTTTTGATCCCCAGTCAAATGCAAGTCTTACCCTCCATCCCATTCCACTCCATCCCCCAGGGGAGAAAGAAAAGAGGAATCCTAGGAGCCTGTAATAGGACTCCTGGGAGTTGGGGTGGGAATCCTGAGAAAGGCGAGGTCCAAAATCACTGATGGGGGACAGCTGGGTGGGGGCATTGACGATGGCTGGTCCCCAGCTGGCTGGGAGGGAACATGAACCAGCTTCAGTTTTGCAGGTGGGCAAGCACAAACAAAATTCAAAATTCTTCTCTCCTTTGTTGTTGTTCAGTTGCTCAGTCGCGTCTAACTCTTTGTGACCTCATGGACTGCAGCATGCCAGCCTTCCCTGTTCTTCAACATCTCCCAGAGTTTGTTCAAACTCGTGTCCAGTGAGTCGGTGATGCCATCCAACAATCTCATCCACTGTTGTGCCCTTCTCCTCCTGCCTTCAATCTTTCCCAGCATGAGGGTCTTTTCCAATGAGTCAGCTCTTCACATCAAGTGGCCAAAGTACTGGAGTTTCAGCTTCAGCATCAGTCCTTCCAGTGAATATTCAGGGTTGATTTCTTGTAGAATTGACTGTTTTGATCTCCTTGCAGTCCAAAGGACCCTCAGGAGTCTTCTCCAACACCACAGTTCAAAAGCATCAATTCTTTGGCATTCAGCCTTCTTTATGGTCCAACTCTCACCTCCGTAAATGATGACTGGAAAAACCATAGCTTTGACTAAACGGACCTTCATAGGCAAAGTAGTGTCTCTGCTTTTTAATACGCTGTCTACAGAGGATGGGAGAAGGCAATGGCGACCCACTCCAGTACTCTTGCCTGGAAAATCCCATGGACGGAGGAGCCTGGTAGGCTGCAGTCCATGGCGTCGCTGAGTCGGACACGACTGAGCAGCTTCACTTTCACTTTTCACTTTCATGCATTGGAGAAGGAAATGGCAACCCACTCCAGTGTTCTTGCCTGGAGAATCCCAGGGACGGGGGAGCCTGGTGGGCTGCCGTCTATGGGGTCGCGCAGAGTCGGACACGACTGAAACGACTCAGCAGCAGCACAGAGGATGAGATGGCTGGATGGCATCACCGACTCGATGGACGTGAGTTTGAGTGAACTCCGGAAGTTGGTGATGGACAGGGAGGCCTGGCGTGCTGCAATTCATGGGGTCGCAAAGAGTAGGACACGACTGAGCGACTGAACTGAACTGATGTTTGTCATAGCTTTTCTTCCAAGGAGTAAGCTCCCTCCTTTCCTCCTCCCCAACTCTCAACCGGGACCAAACTAGAGCAAGGCTGCCCCCTGCAGGACAGAGCAGGGCATCCTGAGTGAGCAATGCTCGGGCTTGGTAGGCAGCGTCATGGATTACTTGGTCCTAGCTCAGTAACTGCCTCCTGAATTAAATTGCTCACCCTCCCTGACCCTCCGATTTTCTTCCTCTATAACATAAAAATGTGTTGGATGGTCTATTCTCTGAGCTCACTTCCAGGTCCAGATTCTAGATCTTTCCTTTCTCCTGCCCCCACCTCGGCCCCACCCAGGGCCCCTCAGCCCTGCTTCATCTTTCTGACCGCATGGTCCTGCCCACCCACCGCAGCGCCCCAGTTTTCACCCCAGTGCTGTGCGCTGGGCTCTGTGCCCTATGCGTGCAGCCACACAAGGTCAGGACTTGACCCCCGTTTGGGGCCACTGTTTTCCTGGAGTAAGAGCATAAATGTGCTGCCTGCCTCTGATCAGGGTTGTCTGTCTCCAGAAAAAAAAAAAAAAAAAAGGAGTTCTTAGGAGAAACGGTGGAGGGGGATCACCGATTGACCTTGGATCCATCGGTGTGGCTCTTTTAGACCTCTGCCAAGTCTGGCCCAGAGAATTCTATAGAACAGAATGACCAAGAAAAGAAGGGAGTGTGAACTGGCCCCGCCTCCTCTCCAGCATCAACTATGCCTCAATAGCCCTGCGGGGTGCTGGCTTCCCCAGACACACTGAGAGGTGTTTTGGCCTCGTGCCTTGGCAACACTGCCTGCCTGCAGCTTGGCTGCCCACCCCCCAACCCCCCAATCCCATCACGCCTGCTTCTTCGCCTCCAGGAAGACTGAGTTCAGGCACAACTGGCTCTAGTCGCCCTGATCGCCCTCCCCAGTCCCCACCCCACCTGGCTGGGGGCGGCAGGCGGCTGGGCTCCCAGTGCTCCTGTCCGGGGGCTGCACCCACCACATCCTGGCACCCTCATCGTGGTATCATCACATGTTCTCTTGTCTGTCCCCACACCCACGGCAAACCCCACCCACACCCCAGCTCCCTGTACTTTTCTCCACTGCACAACCGCGGAGGAGCGGGGGCGGGGGTCGCTGGCTCTGCCTTCCCAGTAAGAGCCTGACTGGAGCTCAGGGGAGATCCTAGTTCATACGTTGTCCTCTGGACATAAGCAGGGACATTCCCGAAGGGCGCTTTACCCAAGCGTCTTGAGGTGTGGAGCGAGCAGCTCATCTCTCTCCTTCCTGCTAAACTGAGAAGGTGCAAACCACCCTAAGAAATCCTCTAAACCCCATCATCTGAAACCCAACAAAGGCAGGGGACTTGGAGTGGGGGAGAAGCTGGAGGACCAGTAGAGAATGGAGGGGAATGCCTTCAACTTCCCTCACCTTTTCTTTCTTTTCCCAGCTCCACCCTTTCTTTCTGCCTTTTCCCCCCTCTTTCCAGGTCCACATCTCCTCCTCTTCTTCCCTGGGAAGGCTCTGATAAATGGGTCTCCATGCTGCAGGCGCTGGGGGCCTTTGAGAGGGCCCGCCCTCTGGTTCTGGTGGTTAGCTCTGGAAACAGTTGTCCCCCCTCCTGCAGTGTTTCCACTGCTTTGCCCTCCAGCTTCCACAGCTTACCACACAGGTGACCCAATAACACAACTCAGATCCCCCCGGAAAGTTGCCCGGGGCGCTGACCACCCGCAAAGTCATAGTTTGTGACCATGTAAAACTTACTGGTTGAGCTGAGGTTGCTTCACGGATGCGCCAAATAAAAGAATTAACCCTCTTGTGTAAAAAGAAAAATTTCCACTGCCTTTTTAAAGTTTCTATTTTGGGTAAACTGTTTCCAGGCAACAAATCATCTCACCAAAAAAAGAAGGAGGAAGAGGAGGTGAAAAAGGAGGAAGTGGGGGGAGGAAGCGGGGGAGAGGACAGAAAGAAAGGAGCCTTTTAATAGTTTATTTTGCCCCACCAAGTTTTTTTCACAGAGCCTGAACTGTGAATACAGCAGGACTCTGGATTCTGTGAACAGACAGAAGAGCTGAAGTCTCATTTGATTGTTGAAATTAGTAGTAAACAACTGATTGAAAAGAAAACAGGTTCTTTAAGCACCAATGATATTTGCATTTTAAGTGATGTGAGTTCGGGAAGGCAGGGACAGCACCTGGTGTGAGGGAGTTACTTAAACATTGTTGACACTCAAAGACAAGGAAAGCAAATGGGCCATTTGGGAAAGAGGCTAAATGGCCAACATCTGACAAAAGGCTCAATCTCAACCATGTTTAAGGAGATACAGATTTAAACAACAACAAGATACCTACTCACACTTATCAGATTGGCTGAATTGAAAAGACTGGCAAAACCAACAATTAGAAAGCATGTGGGCAAACAGAAATTCATCCATAGCTTGGTGTGAGTATAAGCAGGTACCATTACTTTGAAAAGAACTTTGTGAATAAATAGGAAAAGGAGTACATCAAGGCTGTATATTGTCACTCTGCTTATTTAACTTATATGCAGAACACATCATGAGAAATGCTGGGCTGGAAGAAGCACAAGCTGGAATCAAGATTGCCAGGAGAAATATCAATAACCTCAGATATGCAGATGACACCACCCTTATGGCAGAAAGTGAAGAGGAACTAAAAAGCCTCTTGATGAAAGTGAAAGAGGAGAATGAAAAAGTTGGCTTAAAGCTCAACATTCAGAAAACGAAGATCTTGGCATCTGGTCCCATCACTTCATGGGAAATAGATGGGGAAACAGTGGAAACAGTGTCAGACTTTATTTTTGGGGGGCTCCAAAATCACTGCAGACGGTGATTGCAGCCATGAAATTAAAAGACACTTGCTCCTTGGAAGGAAAGTTATGTCCAACCTAGATAGCATATTCAAAAGCAGAGACATTACTTTGCCAACAAAGGTCCGTCTAGTCAAGGCTATGGTTTATCCAGTAGTCATGTATGGATGTGAGAGTTGAACTGTGAAGAAAGCTAAGTGCTGAAGAATTGATGCTTTTGAACTGTGGTGTTGGAGAAGACTCTTGAGAGTCCCTTGGACTGCAAGGAGATCCAACCAGTCCATTCTAAAGAAGATCAGTCCTCTGGGTGTTCTTTGGAAGGAATGATGCTGAAGTTGAAACTCCAATACTTTGGCCACCTCATGCGAAGAGTTGACTCATTGGAAAAGACTCTGATGCTGGGAGGGATTGGGGGCAGGAGGAGAAGGGGACGACAGAGGATGAGATGGCTGGATGGCATCACTGACTCCATGGACATGAGTCTGAATGAACTCTGGGAGTTGGTGATGGACAGGGAGGCCTGGCATGCTGCAATTCATGGGGTCGCAGAGTTGGACACGACTGAGTGACTGAACTGAACTGAACTG
Source organism: Bos grunniens (assembly GCF_055505025.1). Classification (NCBI taxonomy): domain Eukaryota; kingdom Metazoa; phylum Chordata; class Mammalia; order Artiodactyla; family Bovidae; genus Bos; species Bos grunniens. Next base: position 59,646,308 of record NC_141175.1, on the reverse strand, counting down.
AACTGATGGGGGTAAGATGGAGTAGGAAATGGCACCCTACTCCAGTATTCTTGCCTGGACAGAGGAGCCTCACAGGCTACAAGTCCATAGGACTGCAAAGAGTTGGACATGACTGAGCAACTGAGCACACACACGGGGATAACAGAGGGAGATGCTTGAAGTCATCATTTTTCTCAAGGCCAGTGTCTTCCTTAAGTCATTCCTTTCCCAGGTTGATACACTAGAGAAAATTTTGTATATGGACTCTAGGGAGTATATGTAGAAGGATGTTCCCTGCAGTGTTGTTTACAATGGCAAAACCTAAAAACAACCAAAAGTCATCAACAGAGGACTAGAGAAATAAACAGTGGCATTTGTCATCAAATCTTCTCTTCAGTTCAGTTCAGTCTCTCAGTCATGTCCAACTCTTTGTGACTGCATGGACTGCTGCATGCCAGCCTTCCCTGTCCATCACCAATTCCCAGAACCTACTCAAACTCATGTCCATTGAGTTGGTGATGCCATCCAACCATCTCATCCTAGTCATCCCCTTCTCCTCCTGCCTTCTATCTTTCCCAGCATCAGGATCTTTTCAAATGAGTCAGTTCTTCACATGAGGTGGCCAAAGTATTCAAGTTTCAGCTTCAGCATCAGTCCTTCCAATGAATATTCAGGACTGATTTCCTTTAAGATGGACTGGTTGGATCTCCTTGCAGTCCAAGGGACTCTCAAGAGTCTTCTCCAACACCACAGTTCAAAAGCATCAATTTTTTGGTGCTTCACATCCATATATGGCCACTGGAAAAACCGTAGCTTTGACTAGACAGACTTTTGTTGGCAAAGTAATGTCTCTGCTTTTTAATATACTGTCTAGGTTGGTTATAACTTTCCTTCCAAGGAGCAACTATCTTTTAATTTCATGGTTGCAGTTACCATCTGCAGTGATTTTGGAGCCCCCCAAAATAAAGTCTGTCACTGTTTCCACTGTTTTCCCATCTATTTCCCATGAAGTGATGGGACCAGATGCCATGATCTTCATTTTCTGAATGTTGAGCTTTAAGCCAACTTTTTCACTCTCCTCTTTCACTTTCATCAAGATGCTCTTTAGTTCTTCTTTGCTTTATGCCATAAGGGTGGTGTCATCTGCATATCTGAGGTTATTGATATTTCTCCCAGCAATCTTGATTCTAGCTTTTGCTTCATCCAGTCCAGCATTTCTCATGATGTGTTCTGCATATAAGTTAAATAAGCAGGGTGACAATATATAGCCGTGACATACTCCTTTCCTGATTTGGAACCAGTCTGTTGTTCCGTGTCCAGTTCTAACTGTTGCTTCTTGACCTGCATACAGATTTCTCAGGAGGCAGGTCAGGTGGTCTGGTATTCCCATCTCTTTCAGAATTTTCCACAGTTTGTTGTGATCCACACAGTCAAAGGCTTTGGCATAGTCAATAAAGCAGAAGTAGATGTTTTTCTGGAACTCTCTTGCTTTTTCAATGATCCAGCGGATGTTGGCAATTTGATCTCTGATTCCTCTGCCTTTTCTAAATCCAGCTTGAATATCTGCAAGTTCACAGTTCACCTACTGTTGAAGCCTGGCTTGGAGAATTTTGAGCATTACTTTACTAGTGTGTGAGATGAGTGCAATTGTGCAGTAGTTTGAACATTCTTTGGCATTGCCTTTCATTAGAATTGGAATGAAAACTGACCTTTTCCAGTCCTGTGGCCACTGCTGAGTTTTCCAAATTTGCTGGCATATTGAGTGCAGCACTTTCACAGCATTATCTTTTAGGATTTGGAATAGCTCAACTGGAATTCCATCACCTCCACTAGCTTTGTTCGTAATGATGCTTCTTAAGGCCACTTGACTTCACATTCCAGAATGTCTGGCTCTATGTGAGTGATCACACCATTGTGGTTATCTGGGTCATGAAGATCTTTTTTGTATAGCTCTTCTGTGTATTCTTGCCACCTCTTAATATCTTCTGCTTCTGTTAGGTCTATACGATTTCTGTCCTTTATTGTGCCCATCTTTGCATGAAATGTTCCTTGGTATCTCTAATTTTCTTGAAGAGATCTCTAGTCTTTCCCATTCTATTGTTTTCCTCTATTTCTTTGCACTGATCACTGAGGAAGGCTTTCTTATCTCTCCTTGCTATTCTTTGGAACTCTGCATTCAAATGGGTATATCTTTCCTTTTCTCCTTTGCCTTTCACTTCTCTTCTTTTCACAGCTATTTGTAAAGCCTCCTCAGACAACCATTTTGCCTTTTTGAATTACTTTTTCTTGGGGATGGTCTTGATCACTGCCTCCTGTACAAAGTCACAAACCTCCATCCATAGTTCTTCAGGCACTCTGTCTATCAGATCTAATCCCTTGAAACTATTTGTCACTTCCACTGTATAATTGTAAGGGATTTGATTTAGGTCACGCCTGAATGGTCTAGTGCTTTTCCCTTTTTTCAATTTAAGTCTGAAATTTGCAATAAGGAGTTCATGATCTGAGCCACAGTCAGCTCCCGGTCTTGTTTTTTCTGACTGTATAGAGCTTCTCCATCTTTGGCTGCAACAAATATAATCAATCTGATTTCAGAATTGACCATCTGGTGATGTCCATGTGTAGAGTCTTTTTCTTGGGGATATCCATCACCAACTGGAGTGGCAGCTGTGTAGTGCTGGAGTGACTTTGAGGAGATACCCCATGTCTAAGGGCAGAGAAGCCCCAGAAAGGTGGTAGGAGGGGGGAAATTATGTTTAGAATCAAACCCCATACCCACTTGAGATGCTCAGAGGGCTCAAACAAACCTTGTGCACACCAGGACCCAGAGACCCCACAGAGACTGAGACAGAATGGTGTTTGAGTGTCTCCTGCAGAGGTATGGCTCAGCAGTGGATTGCTACAGGGGCAGGAACTCTGGGTGCAGTAGACCTGGGTATGGCATAAGTCTTATTAGAGGAGGTCACCATTAACACCACCACAGAGCCACCAGAACTTACACAGGACTGGGGAAACAGACTCTTGGAGGGCACAAACAAAACCTTGTGTGCACCAGGACCCAGGAGAAAGGAGCAGTGACCCCAAAGAGACTGATCCAGACTTGCCGATGAGTGTCCAGGAGTCTCCAGTGGAGGCGTGGGTCGGCAGTGGCCTACTGTAGGGTTGGGGACCCTGAGTGCAGCAGTGCATGCATGGCACCTTTTGAACAAGATCGCCATTATCTTCATTACCTCCAACCATAGTTTGGCCTCAGGTCAAATAACAGAGAGAACACAGCCCTGCCCATCAACAGAATTAAAGATTCTGTTAACCTTTAATTTAAAGCTTAATTTAAGATTCTAGTGGATTAAAGATTCACTGAGCATGGCCCCACCCATCAGAACAAGACCCAGTTTCCCCCTCAGTCAGTCTTTCCCATCAGGAAGCTTCCATAAGCCTGTTATCCTTCTCCATCAGAGGGCAGACAGAATGAAAACCACAATCACAGAAAACTAACCAGTCTGATCACATGGACCATAGTCTTGTCTAACTCAATGAAACCATGAGCCATGCCGTGTACTGCCAGCCAAGATGGACAGGTCATGGTGGAGAGTTCTGACAAAACGTGGCCCACTGGAGAAGGGAATGGCAAACCACTTCAGTATTCTTGCCTTGAGAACCCCATGAACAGTATGAAAAGGCAAAAAGATATGACACTGAAAGATGAATGCCCCAGGTTGGTAGGGGCCCAATATGCTACTGGAGATCAGTGGAGAAATAACTACAGAAAGAATGAAGAGACAGAGCCAAAGCAAAAACAATACCCAGTTGTGGATGTGACTGGTGATGGAAGTAAAGTCCGATGCTGTAAAGAGCAATATTGCATAGGAACCTGGAATGTTAGGTCCATGAATCAAGGCAAATTGGAAGTGGTCAAACAGGAGATGCCAAGAGTGAACACTGACATTTTAGGAATCAGCAAACTAAAATGGACTGGAATGGGTGAATTTAACTCAGATAACCATTATATTTACTATTGTGAGCAAGAATCACTTAGAAGAAATGGAATAGCCATCATAGTCAACAAAAGAATATGAAATTCAGTACTTGGATGCAATCTCAAAAACGACAGAATGATTTCTGTTCGTTTCCAAGGCAAACCATTCAATATCACAGTAATCCTAGTCTATGTCCCGACCAGTAAAGCTGAAGAAGCTGAAGTTGAACGGTTCTATGAAGACCTACAAGACCTTTTAGAACTAACACCCAAAAAAGATGTCCTTTTCATTATAGGGGACTAGAATGCAAAAGTAGGAAGTCCAGAAACACCTGGAGTAACAGGCAAATTTGGCCTTGGAATACAGAATGAAGCAGGGCAAAGTCTAATAGAGTTTTGCCAAGAGAAGGCACTGGTCATAGCAAACACCCTCTTCCAACAATACAAGAGAAGACTCTACACATGGAGATCAGCAGATGTTCAATACCAAAATCAGATTGATTACTTCTCTTGTATCCCCCTAAATATGAAAGACTGTGCTCCACTCATGAAAAAAACAAATTTTGTAGTAAAATACACAGAACGTAGTATCTACCATCCTAACCATTTTTAAGTATACAGTTCAATGTGCAGTGTGAAGTACATTCTTGTGCAACCATCACCACCATCCACCTTCAGAAGTTCTCATTTTGCAAAACTGAAACTCTGTACCCTTTAAACAATAACTCCTCATTCCCCTTCCCCGCCCCCCAGCCCCCAACAACCACCATTCTACTTTCTGTCTCTGATTTTGACTACTCCAGGTACTTTGTGGTCTCCTGCACTGCTGCTGCTGCTGCTAAGTCACTTCAGTCGTGTCCAACTCTGTGCGACCCCATAGACAGCGGCCCACCAGGCTCCCCCGTCCCTGGGATTCTCCAGGCAAGAACACTGGAGTGGGTTGCCATTTCCTTCTCCAATGCATAAAAGTGAAAAGTGAAAGTGAAGTCACTCAGTCGTGTCCGATTCTTCGTGACCCCATGGACTGCAGCCCACCAGGCTGCTCCATCCATGGGATTTTTCAGGTAAGAGTACTGGAGTGGGGTGCCGTCACCTTCTCCACTCCTGCACTTCAGGCAGATTCTTTGCCATCTAACCCACCAGGCTAGCCCTAAGTAAAGCATACAGTATTTGTCTTTTTGTGATGGCCTTATTTCACTTAGCATAACATCCTCAAGGTTTATCCATGCTGTAGTATATGTCAAATTTCCTTCCAGTTTAAGGTTGCATAATATTCCATTGTATGTATATGCTACATTTTGCTTATCCATCCACCCATCAGTGGACATCTAGGTCACTTCCACATTTTAGCTATTGTGAATAATATTGCTGTGAATATGGTATACTTCTTCACTCAATTTTAACTTGACATCAAACACTTTCCATCATAAATACTTGTAAAGTACATAATTTCCCATGTGTTGTAAATAATTTTTTTTTTTTTGGCCACACAGACTTTGGAATCTTAGTTCCTCAACAAGGGATTGAACTCTCACCCTTGGCAGTGAAAGCCAGGAGTCATACCCACTGAACTGCCAGGGAATTTCCCATAAATATTTTAAAATAAAACCTTACATCACCCTTTTTGTTCCTAATAGAACAAATTATATATCAACTTTATTTCAGTAATCACCCATTTTGAAAATATAAGAACAAGTTCTTTAACTTTTGGAAATTTTCCATCATTCTTTTTTCCCCTCAAACTTACGAATTCTATCCCACTTCTTCCATAGACATTTATTCTAATATGATATGTTCTTATGCTTGAAGAACTTTTATTGCTCATACTTCTCTGCCCCCACAAAAGCAAACAAATTGAAGTTTTAAATTTCTAGAACGATAAATTCCTAAGTACTAAAAATTTAGATTATGCCACCATTGCAACATAGTACACAATTACTCAAAAATAACAAACTACAAATAAAATTAATTATTAATTATAAAAGTTTAAATTATTAAAGAATAATTATTAAACATAAAAGGTAATCTATGGTGATAAAGTACTATAGTTATACAAAATGTTACCAATAGGTGGAGGATACATAGGATCTGTCTATTTTATTTGTTACAATTGCAATGTCAATCTATAATCATCTCAAAATAATAAGCTTTATTTAAAAGTAAATTGGAGGGGAAATTCAGCTCTTAAGGAGATGAATGGGGTCCAATTAGTTTATGAACCCATGGGATAATACGACCTATTGTTAGAATGAGACAGGACTCAGCATCAATTATTTTCTGTTTGTTTTGTTTTTTCACACAGTGTAAGCACTGAGAAATTTTGTTCCCAAAAATAAATAGTTGGTTTTGTTACAACAGGCTTCCCTGGTGGCTCAGATGGTAAAGAGTCCACCTACAATGCAGGAGACCCAGGTTTGGTCCTTGGATTGGGAAGATCCCCTGGAGAAGGGAATGGCAACCCACTCCAGTATTCTTGCCTGGAGAACTCCATGGACAGAGGAGCCTGGGGGGCTATAGTCCATGGGGTTGCAGTCAGACATGACTGAGTGACTAACACTAACACTTTGTTACAGCAGAGTCATTAAGTTTTTTCACTTTTTCCAAAAAATTTTGGCCAAAGAAAACCAACAATAACCCCATAATAGTGATATATCATCAAAATGTAGTTTTAATGATCTATTAGTTGCTTCGTTAGTTTGCAACTAACAAAGTACCACAAACTAAGTAGCTTAAACAATAGAAATGTGTTCTCGCAGTTCTGGAAGCTAGAAACGCAGGATTGAGGGGTTGGCTACATTAGTTCCTTCTGAACATTGAAAGGAAGATCTGTTCCATGACTCTTTCATAGTTTCTAGGGGGTTGCCGGCTGTCTTCGGGGTTCCTTAACTTGTAGAAGAGTCATCCCATCTATGTCTTTATTTCCACTTGATGGTCTCCCTGGCTGTGTGCCTGTATCCAAATTTCTCCCTTTTTAAGGACACCAGTTAAACTGGATTAAGACCCCTCCTAATGACCTCATATTAACTTAATTGTGTATGTGCTCAGTCACTCAGTCATTCCCAACTCTTTGCGGCCCCATGGACTATAGCCCGCCAGGCTCCTCTGCCCATGGAATTTTCCAGGTAAGAATACTGTAGCAGGTTGCCATTTCCTACTCCAGGGAATCTTCCCAACGCAGGGATCAAACCCAATCTTGTGTCTCCTGCAGTTGGCAGGCAGAGTCCTTACCTCTAGTGCCTCCTGGGAAACCCATTAACTTGATTAGTGCTCATTCGCTCAGTTGTGTCTGACTCTGCGAGCCCATGGACTGTAGCCCACTTAGGCTCCTCTGTCCATGGGATTCTCCAGGCAAGAAAACTGGAGTGGGTTGCCATGCTGTCCTCCAGGGGATCTTCCCAACCCAGGTCTCCCACATTGCAGGTGGATTCTTTACTGTCTGAGCCGCCAGGGAAGCCCATTAACTTGATTGCTGCTGCTACTGCTAAGTTGCTTCAGTCATGTCTGACTCTGTGTGACGCCATAGATGGCAGCCCACCAGGCTCCACCGTCTCTGGGATTCTCCAGGCAAGACGGGTTGCCATTTCCTTCTCCAATGCATGAAAGTGAAAAGTGAAAGTGAAGTCGCTCAGTCGTGTCGGACTCTTAGTGACCCCATGGACTACAGCCTACCAGGCTCCTCCATCCATGGGATTTTCCAGGCAAGAGTTTGGAGTGGGGTGCCATTGCCTTCTCCGATTAACTTGATTACCTCTCTTAAAATCTTATCTCCAAAAAAAGTCAACTTCAGAGGTACTGGGGATTAGGACTTCACTCATATGTAAGTTTTTTGTGGGTGCCCGGAGGGGACAGGGAACATAAGTCAATCTATAACACTTACCAACTCTAGCAGGTCCTCTTTCAATTGTTTTGGAATCAAAGACTCAGGAAGCACTGACCTACATGTGAATTGGTCATATCTTTAGACTTATTCACTTCTCAGTTTCTGGAGTCACTGAAATAGGCTTTATGCTATAGCCTCTCAAGTAGCTATTGACAAAGCTACTGTCCCTCTCTCACTGAAAAGCAGTTGCCTACCCTGATGAACTTAGAAACTGTTGGGGAAATATAAATATTTTTTATTACCATGAAAATTTACCAAAAAAATTTTTTATCTTATCAAAGGCTTTCCACCTTGTTTTCACCAAAACTTTGGATCTAAAGGTTTCTCTCATTTGATTCATGGAAAAAACAAAAACAAAAAACTGCCAACTATCCTCATTGGCACAGGCTTCAATGTCAAACCAACTAGCAAATCAGGCTTACCTTCTGTTAAAAAAGAAGACTGATTCCTTTTGCAATTCCAATGAACATGTTTTTAAAGTTAATTAATTAATTTATGTATTTTTGGTTGCACTGTATCTTCACTGCTGCATGGGCTTTCTCTAGTTGCGGTGAGCAGAGGCTACACTTCATTACCGTGCTCAAGCTTCTCATTGTGATGGCTTCTCTTGTTGTGGAGCACAGGCTCTAGATGCACGGGTTTTAGTAGTTGTGGCTCTCAGGCTGTATAGCGTGGGCTCAGTCGTTGTGGTCCCTGGCTTAGTTGCTCTGTGGCATGTGGAATCCTCCCAGATCAGGGATCGAACCTGTGTCCCCTGCATTGGCAGGCAGATTCTTATCCTCAGCATCACCAGGGAAGTTCTCCAATGAACATGTTAATGTGCATCCCGTAATACCTGTCTCTCTCTGAACTCCAGCTCTACAGTAGAGAGGTTGGTAGAGTGATGAGTTTCCGGAGATGGCCATAAAGGAGCTCAGCCTCCAGCATTTCTGCCCAGTGTCCTGTTTTCCAGCATCTCAGAGACTCTTCTCAAAAGAAATGCATTCTTTGTCAATTCCTAAGCAAATAGACATTAAATGAAAAATATTTGAGCGTAGGGGTGCATGTATCTCTTTTCTTTGCACCACAGTAAGATACAGGAGGTTGGGAGGTCTGCTGTTTTGTTTTAAAGCAGGAAAAAAGAGCAATCATGAAAGGTGGAGTGGAGAAAGAGAATCTGCAAAAACTAGACAAAGGCATTTGTTCTTGGGCAGATCCATCTCAGGAAAAAGGAAAATAGGCTTTGAGGATCTGGAAAACAACCCCCTTAAAATTATGTATTTACTCTGTGGGTGAAAAGGAAAACTGGTGCAGCCACTATGGAAACAGTAAGGAGGTTCCTCAAAAACTAAAAAACTCAACAGAAAACAGACAGGGGGATACATATACTTACGGCTGGTTCACATTGTACAGCAGAAACCAACACAACACTGTAAAACAATTATCCTCCAATTAAAAATTAAAGACAAAATAAAACAAACCAGAAAAAACAAACAGAAAAAATTCACATGGCTCAGGAATGGCCATGTGAATATCAAACTAGACTTCAAAACAAGGTATCATCAAAGATAAAGAGGGACATTTTGTAACAATAAAAGGGTCAATCTGCCAAGAAAACAGAACAATCCTAAATGTGTGTGTCAGTTCAGTTCAGTCGCTCAGTCATGTCCGACTCTTTGCAACCCCATGAACTGCAGCACCCCAGGCCTCCCTGTCCATCACCAACTCCCGGAGTTCACTCAAACTCACATCCATCGAGTCGGTGATGCCATCCAACCATCTCATCCTCTGTCGTTCCCTTCTCCTCCTGCCCCCAATCCCTCCCAGCATCAGAGTCTCTTCCAATATGTCAACTCTTCACATGAGGTGGTCAAAGTACTGGAGTTTCAGCTTTAGTATCATTCCTTCCTAAGAAATCCCTGGACCTATCTCCTTTAGAATGGACTGGTTGGATCTCCTTGCAGTCCAAGGGACTCTCAAGCATCTTCTCCAACACCACAGTTCAAAAGCATCAATTCTTCAGCGCTCAGCTTTCTTCACAGTACAACTCTCACATCCATACATGACCACTGGAAAAACCATAGCCTTGACTAGACGGACCTTTGTTGGCAAAGTAATGTCTCTGCTTTTGAATATGCTATCTAGGTTGGTCATAACTTTCCTTCCAAGGAGTAAGCGTCTTTTAATTTTTGTACCCAGCAACAAAGCTTCAAAATATGAGAGGCAAAAAATGGACAGAGTTAAAGGGAGAAACAGACAAATCCAGGAACATGACTGGAAATGTAACATCCAAATTTTATAACTGATAGACCCCCAAATGCTGCTTCTGGACAGGAGGCAAGGTATTTGAGGATGTGCAATTTTATCTGTAATGTTCATCTGAAGCAAATGTGACAAAATGATAACACATTAGTTTTGAGAGGTGCTTTCTGGGGAGCCTTTGGGTGTTTTTATATTATTTGCTCTATTTTTCTGTGTTCAAATGCTTTCTTTAAAATTAAAGGGTGAATGGAAGAAACATTTAAGTGAACGAACAATAAATGAAATCCAGACATCAGCATCACCTCATCCAATATTCCTCTAGCTCCCTACCCTCTCCAGCCCACCCTCCTGCCCCCACCTCCCTCTTTACCTGGGAGTCTTCCTCTGACAAACATGTGGGAGTCGATGTCCTTAGTGGGCCAGGTGTTGAACACAGGCTTACAATCTCTTCCTGCCACAGGCTGCATTCAAGTCGTCCCAAGCTTCCCTGTCCTCCCAAAGCTCCTTTATAGCCCAAATCCACAGCAGCCACCTCTCCATAAAGGATTGCCACCTCTCAAGCCCCATCCTGAAGTTCCTACACCGCCTGAATTACTGCCAATGTTTTCTTCCCTCCTCTTAAAAATGCGCCTTCCCTAAAGGTTCAACATGCTCCTTTGCTTCTCCTTTCTGCTCTACCTGCCTTTGCAATCAGACCCACTCTCACAACTTAGATGAATACAACCTTGCACAGGCTGGGTTCCCAGCCCTGGTCCCTCTCTCAAACTCAAATCCTGCCTCTCCAGTTGCATTCAGGATGCTTCTGTTTGAATGTTCTTGACATTAAAGATTCTTAGCAAGCTGGCCCCCAACTTTACAGCAAGCGCGTGTCTGCACGAAGAGAATGACACAGCATCATTATAAGTTGTCAACCGACATGTGGGTTTTTCCCGTCACAGATCAGTTTCTTACTCTCTTCACTCCATCCAAGCTGTGACTAAGGTTCTCCCAAGGGTATTTTAAATATTATCTCAACTTCTTCTGGCCTCCTGGGCTGCCTTCCTCTCTGTGCTTCTGAAGTCTTCTGGTTCAACTTGGCATGTTCAGAGATGAGCATCTTTTTACTTATCCTGTTTGGCATTCTGGGAGCCCTTTTGATCCGAGCACTTGTGTCTTTTAATCTACACCCAAGATCTCTTCCAGTGTCCCTTCTCCACACTCTCTTTATTCTCTTCTTTCTGAAATTCTATTGAATATTTCACAGTGCTCATCCACATCTTAACAGCTTTTCAAACTGTTTCTGTATCTTCTCGCGTTGCAATGTTAGTTCCTCAGCACCAGTTTCCATTTTACTAATTATTCCTTCAACTCTGTCCAGTGTAGGGTGTATCCTAGTTTATATCTAAACTATATATAGATTTTATTTCCAGTATTCTCAGTATTTATCATATTCAGTTGTGTTTGTTTAATTTCTGTGTTTTCTATACCTTCTTTTTCTCTGTTTTAAACTCTTTTCAGATTGCTCTGTAATTTGTATCTCTTCTGAAGTGAACTCCCATCCCAATTTTAGTAAGTTATCTTTACATGTATTTTGAATTTTCAGTGTGTATATAATCTCACTTTGAATGGGAACTTTAAAAATCTCTCTTTTTGGAGAGGGAGAGAGAGAGAGGAAATGTGAGACTAAAGGATCAGTTAGGAGCCAGGCTGGGTTTCCATCTCATCTCCACCATTTACTAGCTGTGCAACCGTGGGTAAGTTATTCTCACATCTCTGAACCTCAGTTTCTTTCTCTGAAAAAAGGGAGAACGAAACCCACTTCAGAGGGCCCATGAGATTTAAAATAAGTCCTGCCGAGTTCTAGACCACTGAGGGTGCTCAGAAAATGTCAGTTTCTCCTTTTCTCAGCAGATGTAGGCAGAAATGATGACACTGGTAATAAAGTTCAGTGACACAATGAAAGTTAAAAAAAAAAAAAAGCAAAAGCTCTCTCTCTTTATACTCCATCCTCCTATTGTTTTCAGGGCAACAGTCAGAACCGGGCCTTATTCTGGTGGCTCTGGGCTCTGTTCAGTGGTGACACTGGAGATCAGGTGACTGCAGTCTCTGGCCTGCCCGGCAATCACTGTAGGGACACAGCCCCATATGAGCCATGACTATGGAGAAATGCACAGCTTTCTCCAGCCTTTCACTGAGGAATCCTGACCCAACCCCCTGTTTCAAATAGAGAGCCTGGCTTCAGCCTCTCTCCATAGATGAAGCACTCTGGGACCCTGTTAGCTGAAGAAGTCAAACCCTCAGTGCCACTGCTTCAAGATGGACCCTCAAGACATGGGCTCAAGAACAGAGCCCCTGGCTCCTGATTTCAGCCCTGCTTCCACCCCTACATTGAGGACATATTCACCGTGCTTTTGAATGAGTCCATCTTCTCCCCTTCCTCCTTCTCCTCCTTCTACCTTCAACCATACCATCACTACGTATTAAAACATGGTATTAGCACCATCTTGATTAGGAGTCAAATGCCTCATTCTTCTTTTTTAATATATATTTATCTAATTTTTGCTTGTGCTGGCTCTCCATTGCTGCATGCAGGCTTTCTCTAGTTGTGGCAAGTTCGTTGCAGTGTGTGGGCTTCTCATTGTGATGACTTCCCTTATTGCAGAGCATGGGTTCTAGACACGCGGGCTTTAGCAGTTGTAGCACATAGACTTAGTTTTTCTAAAGCATGAGGAATCTTCCCAGACCAGGGATCAAACCTGTATCCCCTGCATTGAAATGCCAGCAGATTCTTGTCCCCTGTGCCACCAGGGAAATGTGTTAAATGCCTCATTAAAAATAACCTCTCTCCCTATTCTTACTTTATCTACAAGCCAGCCACTTCGTAAAGCCTTTCCTGAGCACTCTTATCTGAAATGAACTATCTCCACATCTTCTTGTCTGCTCTACTCTGCTTTTACCTGATTTAGCTTTTACCAAACAAGGTTCTTGAAGACCAAATGTGTAGCACGTCCTGTTAGGCACCATGATAACAACCATGAACAAGACGAGGTCTCTTCCTCAAGGGACCAAGGTTCTGCTCATCAAGCTGGATGAACAAATAAAGCACTGCTGTGCAGAGTAAGTGCTTCAGTCTAGGAATGCCCAAGGTCCAGCTGACACCAAGAAGCCTATGGCCTATACTTCCTAGGATCAGGGGGAAGGGGTGGGTAAGGGACTGAGCCCCAGAAGGAGGAGATGCTTGGGTTGGAACTTGAGGAAGAGGAGATTACTAAGCAGACAGCAGAGCTGAGAACAATCCAGGCTAAAAGAATAGCATGTTTAATGGCACTGAGGTGGAAAGGAGCAAGGTCTCTTTGAGAAACCAAGAGACACCAAGCTAAGAAGGTGTGAAGAAGGCAAACAGGAGAAGATGAAGATGGTGGGCAGGCCTCCAACAACATTCAGGATCACCCAGTGTTCCCCCTGGGACCATAGGAAGCCCGTATAGGATGGAGCACAGGATTAGCAGGACAAGATTTTCGCTGAAAGGGACCAGGAGCACTGGAAGAGACCAGAGTAGAAATGGGGTGCTCAGTTAGAAGACCACTGCAAAATGTCAAGATAAGAGATGGCAATTGCCGAGCTGAACTTGGGGGGTTGAGGGTAGAGAAAAGTGGGAATGGCAGAAGTGAGGTAGAGTTAACAGGTGTTTGTGATTGAGATAAAGCAAGGCCCTGATAATTCTAGAGTTCAAAGACCTTTCTAGGCCCAAGTAAGCTAACTCCCTTCCAGGATGATAATATCTCCTGGACCAGCAAGGGGAGACAACAGCTAACTTCCAACACCATGATTCCAGGTTGGCCCTGGGTCAGCATCTTACGAGCTGGGGCACAGGGCCCTGGCTAATTTCCTGCCACTACCCCACCCAGTTATACATTCTGAATAGGTCTTTAATTAATGTGTGTGTGTATGTGTGTGCATGCTCCATCATGTCCAACTCTTTTGCGATCCCATGGACTGTAGCTCACTAGTCTCCTCTATCCATAGGATTTCCCAGGCAAAAATACTGGAGTGCGTTGCCATTTCCTTCTCCAGGGGATCTTCCTGACCCAGGGATTGAACCTGCGTCTCCTGCTTGGCAAGTGGTTTCTTTACCACTGAGTAGTTCTGTGGTTTAAGAACATATACCTTCGGATTTCCCTGGTGGTCCATTGGGTATCATTTTGCCTTTCAGTGCAGGGAGTGTGGGTTCGATTCCTGGTCAGGGAGTTAAGATTCTACATACCCCATCGCCAAAAAAAACAAATCATAAAACAGAGGCAATATCGTAACAAATTCAATAAAGACTTTTACAATGGGCCACATTAAAAAAAATCTAAAAAAAAATAACGTATACCTTGAGGAAAACAAAGACCTGCTTAAATTTGGCCTAGAAACTGGTGACCTGTTTAAATCAGCATAAAAAGTGGTGTTTTCTAAGGGACCATGGAAAGCCCTGGCAGGATGGAGCACAGACCAGGTTAGCAGGACAAGATCTTCACTGAAGGGACCAGAAGCACTGGAAGAATGCTAGCCTCTCTGTCATAGAAACTGGTGATTCTGTTACGCTGTCACTCCCTGAATGTGTTTAAAAATAAGGAGTTTGAGAGTGAGGCTGCTCCCATTTCTTCATCCACCCCATGTGAGTGCCGGTGTGGGATGCGGAGCTCACCTGGCAGTCCTCATCCAGCCCTCTGCACACCTGGCCCTACAGCAAACAAGCAGCGCCAGAACGTGCACAGTTGCATCTGTTCTGTCTGCGACAGGGCGGATGTCATTGTGGTTATGCCGAAAATCTACCAGCTCTCTGAAAAATAACATTGGGGTCACAGAGCCTCCTCGGTGGGTTTGACATGTTGCCTTGACATCCCCCCATCCTCTGTCACGCTCTGCACAAGGGGGCTGCCAGCCCCCTGGTTGACACTTTTCTAAGTAGCAAGGCTAGAAGACCTCCACAGCAGTTACAGCTCACTTCCGGGAGAGTGGGACAGGACAATTCTGTTTTCAAGCTTTGTACCCCAGAATCTGGGCATTGTCATCTTCAGGAACCCGGTCCCCAAGATCCAAATATCTGCAGGTTGACTCTGGCTCCTCTCCAATGCTTCCTCCACCAGCAAGGTGCACCTTCGTGGCCGGCCATCCTCTTCACCTTCCTCCTGATGGCACCCTGGCCAAAAGGGCCATTTTTGCAGTGGGAACAGAGATGAAGTAAAATGGGAAATTATCTAAAATGAGGACTGCCTTGTCAGTGGCCTATCTGGACTTGGCTGTTTCCTTGTGACCCTCACTCATGTGAGTTAAGGCACAGCTCTGTGTCTACGCAGCCAGGGACACAAACACACACACATATTGGTATGCCAGGGGAACCACTGCTGTGTGCCACAGTCATATCCATTATTACAAAGGGTTTTCCTTCCTCAACCTCCCTAGTCTTCCATTTGAAAATGTTCCATGTACATGAGTGATTGCTCAATGATATAGATGCTCTGGATCTACTACAGCCTTACTAGTAACTGGAAAAACTGAGAAACTGCTGGGACTTTCCTGGTGGTCCAGTGGCTAAGATTCCACACTCCCAATCCAGGGAACGCGGGGTTCCATCCCTGGTCAAGGAATTAGATCCCACATGCTGCAACTAAGACCCAGTACAACCAAATAAGTAAAGAAGTGCTTTTTTAAAAATTGAGAAACTCCTTAAATGTCTGATAATAGGGAAACTAAATTATGGAACACTCATATAAAATGCTAGAGAAGAAAATGGCAACCTACTCCAGTATTCCTGCCTGGGAAATCCCATGGACAGAGGAACCTGGTGGGCTACAGTCCTTGGGGTCAAAAAAAAGAGTCAAACACGACTAAGCATATAAAATACGCTCCTTTAGAAGTATGGGTGGATCTACAGGTGCTGACGTGAAAAGCTTTCCTCTTCTACTGTTAGATAAAAAATGCAGGTTGCAAAAAAATACGTGTATAGTACAACCATGTGTCTAAAATGATGTATAAGCATCTGTTTGTGCACAGACTATATATGAGGGGCACACATAAGTGGTTTTCTCTAGAGAATGGACTACGGGAGGAGAGTTGAGACAGGGAAACTTCCCCATACTCTTTTTTTGTATTGTCTGAAGTTTTTCAAAAATATATAACTTTTGTAATTTAAAAGACACTTTTAAAAAAATCTCTAAATATAAGACGTTAAATAGTGTGTGTTAGAGTAAGTACCTCAGACGCCTTGGGTAGAGGGTGAGGGAGAAAATAAATAAATAAATCCCATCCAAGACTCAAGCTCAGACTCCATGAAGGGAGTTTTGCAGTTTTGCAAACACAGCTCAGCCTGCTGTGATATGACATGTGACATCTGGGAGGGTGTCTGGGACATAGGCCTAGCCACCTGGCAGACCTCATGGATGGGGCAGCCACATGGAACAGATAACACCAGGTCGTTTGTCTCTAGAAACAGGCGGCAGCAGCATGAGGGGCGTGCACTGTGGCAGGGGTCCCCAACCCCTGGGATCTAACACCTGATGATCTGAAGTGGAGCTGATGTAATAATAATAATAAAGGGCACAATAAATAAAATGTGCTTGAATCATCACCAAACCATCCCCTGCCTCCAGTCGGTGGAAAACTTGTCTTCCACCAAACTGGTCCCTGATGTCAAAAAGTTTGGGGATCGCTGCACTATGGGATGTAAAGTGGGAAGACCCGGAAGAAATGAGAGAGGGGACCCATTATGGGGTGGAAGGTTTCAGGACAGCAGCAGACAAAAAAGGAAGGGGCCAAGGGTGTATCAGGTTCAGACAGGAAGAACCATCTCCACCCAGGCTGACACATGTGCCTGCCAAGCACCCAGAGCCAGAATGAGATTCAGATTCCAAGGCTTGGGAGCTGGCCAGGGGCTGAAACAGAAGCGCATTTCAGCATGGGGAGCCCACAGTTCAGATCATCAGTGGCGCTAGTGAAAAAGAATCTGCCTGCCAACACAGGAGACACAAGAGACCCGGGGTTTGATCCCTGGCTTGGGAAGATTCCCCTGCAGTAGGAAAAGGCAACCCGCTGGCAGTATTCTTACCTGGAAAATGCCACGGGCAGAGGAGCCTGGCAGGCTACCGTCCATGGGGTCGCAGAGTCAGACACGACTGAGAGCACCATCAGTCGTGCATTATGGGCATGTAGTGGGGGGTGAATAGGAAAGACCAGGGCAGGGGCCTGGGCAGGAGGCTGGGCAGGGGGCTGGGCAGGGGGCTGGGCAGAACCAGCACTCAGAGGCTCCAAGCCAAGGCAGGGCTGAGCTTCCACGCAGACCTGCAGGTCACCAGGAGGCTTCAAGAGTGACACCATCACATTCCCTTTTGGAGAATACTGTTCACAGCAGTGTGGTTGGGGGACTGGCCAGAACAGGGGCTAGTGTGGAGGCTGCTGCAGTGGCCTCGAAGGAATGAGGCTGTGGTGGCCAGGTTTAACTGCTGAGGAAAGAGCACGAGGAGCAGAAAATCACAAGCCCCACACACTGCTTGACCGGCTGACTGGTGGAAGTCTCCTCAATGGAAGGAAGAAGGTCTTTTCCTCTGTGGGCACCCGGATTCCCCTGTCCGAGTTCCCCAGACGTGGGCCAGTCACTAACTCCTCTTAGTCTCAGCCCTCAGGGCCCAATTCGCAGGGATCTAAAGCCCCAAGTTGTCGGTGCCAGGGCCACTTTGAATGAGGTCGAAGGAAGTGGACATTTCTCTTGCCTTCCTGCTTGCTCACCCTCCCTTCTAGAAATCTCTCATTTCTATGTTCTGCCTCTGTCACACCCACAAGAGAGCCCTTCCAAGGGCCACGTCCAACCATCCTTGTCCTAGTTCTCCACCCGGCCAGATTGCCTCGACGGCCCCCATTCACGGACCCCCACACGCCCACCCCTCTCTGGGCTGGCGGGTAACAACCGCGAAAAGGAGGGCGACTCTTTTCTCCGCGGGGCTTCAAGTGACATCACATCCTCCGAATGCGAAATTGGGCTCGGCGGCCGGTCGAAGGGCGAAACTTCCCCCGGCCCGGTCGGTGATCCACCGGCTCCTGCGCGCCTCGGAGTTTCTGCGGCGGGGAGAGCGCCATGGCCTCACTCTTGACCGCCCTGATCCTGCCGCTGGCCCTGCTGCTGCTCGGTGACTTGGCGACCCCTGGGGGAAGCGGGGGCGGGGCTGGCATGGGATGGGGGGGTCGGGGGGGTGGTGCGGCACGGGGCTCCCGGCTCAGTCTCGCTGCCCGTGTCCCGCAGATGCCGCCAAGGTCCTCGGGTCGCTCTCGTTCCGGATGTCGCCGACGCAGAAGGAGACCAGACTGGGCGAGAAGGTGGAGCTGCAATGCGAGTTGCTGCAGTCCGGCATGGCCACAGGGTGCTCCTGGCTCCGCCACATACCCGGGGACGACCCCAGACCCACCTTCCTAATGTACCTCTCCGCCCAACGGGTCAAGCTAGCCGAGGGACTGGACCCCAGACACATTTCCGGCGCCAGGGTCTCCGGCACCAAATTCCAGCTCACCCTGAGCAGCTTCCTCCAGGAGGACCAAGGCTACTATTTTTGCTCGGTCGTGAGCAACTCGATACTGTACTTCAGTAACTTCGTGCCTGTCTTCTTGCCAGGTTCGGGCGGCCCGGGTGGGCTTTGGGTTTCACGTCTGAGTCCGTTTTTCACACGGACACCGCTACGTTCGAGTCTCTTGGGGTTCGAACCTCTGGGGGCTACTTAGATACTGTTCCCAATTCACAGAGGAGAAAACTGAGGCTAGGGTGTGACTGGGTAGTAATTCAAGGTGACTTTTTAGGTCTGGTTGATCTGGGCTCGAGTTCCGGGCTAGTATGATCCTTGGCAAGTTATTGCACTTCAATTATCTGAGCTTCCCTCTGCTGGTCAGTAGAAGGCGGGTGTCCCACCGTCCCACCCCCGCCTCCTCCAAGCCCTCGAGGTTTCTGGTGGGGCCCTGGAGAGAGGCCGGGCGGAGGGGCACGGGCCTCTGTGTTCATGTCCAAGGCACCCAGTGCACTCAGACGACCAGGCGGTCTTTCAGCATCTCCCTGCGCTGAGCGCCGAGCTCCGCTGAGCCTCTACGGCTCCTCCAGTGGCTAATCCGAAGGGTTCGCGGCCACAGCTTCAACGCGGCCCCTAACCACTTCTCCGTTGCTCCCGTAGCGAAGCCGGCCACCACGCCGGCGATGCGGCCATCCACGCGGGCGCCCACCAGCGCGCCGCAGACTAGGTCGGTCTCTCCGCGATCAGAGGTGTGCCGGACCTCGGCGGGCAGCGCAGGTGAGGCGGGCGCGGCAAAGGCCCTCGCCGGGGCCCCACTGATCTTCCTAGCAGCCCAAGCGGTGGGGAAACGAGAGCCGGAACCGGGAAAGGGATATGCCCGCTTCAGCGGGGTGGGATAGGGTCGCGGGGCGGGGTGGGGGGGGTAGGTTTCCCAGGGTCGGGGGGGGATCCCGAGCCTTCTCCTAAATGTCCGCGTCTTCTGTGTCGTCAGTGGAAACGAGCCGGCTGGACTTCGCCTGCAATATCTACATCTGGGCTCCCTTGGTCGGGACCTGCGGCGTCCTTCTCCTGTCATTGGTCATCACAGGCATCTGCTACCGCCGTAAGTCCTGGGGAATCGCGCGGGAAGACAGCCCGATTTTTGCAGCGCTTTGGTCTAGGCCGCCCTTGCGGGCAGTTCAGTTGGGTTCGGATTTCTGGAACTTTGAGCTGCACCGCAGGGCCAGGCACTGCCTATGTCTTTCCTGGAGAGAGTACGCGGGGAAAACCCCTTCTCTTTCCACACCCCGGGAAGTTTTTAGGAAGGCAGAGCCCCATCCCCGGAGCGGCAGCGGCAGGGGTGGGTGTTACACCCGCAAAGCCCGCAGGTCTGGGCTTATTACAAACGCCTGGGATGGAGGCAGGGCGGGGCCCGGCTGTGGCCCGGGGACCAGTGCCCAGGAAGCCCGGGTCAAAACCACTACAGGCAGTGGTTTATCCTTGGCCCCCTTCTTGTGAGCCCCCACCCCAATTTGGATCCTACTGCAGGTGGCCGTACTAACCCACGTTCACCCACGTCTGTATTTGCAATGCTTTTTAAATTGATGTAAAGAGGGGTGGGAAAGAAGACCTCACCTCAGTTCTCAAGAGTTAAATGCTACTTACTGCATAGCACTATATTCAATATCTTGTAATTATCTATAAGGGAAAAGAACCTGAAATATTTGTTTACATATATATATATATATATATATATATATATATATACATTTACATATATATGTATATGTTATTCCCTCAGTCACATCCGACTCTTTGGGACCCCATGGATTGTAGCCCACCAGGCTCCTCTGCCCATGGAATTTCCCAGGCAAGAATACTACAGTGGGTTGTCATTTCCTCCTCTAGCAGATCTTCCTGACCCAGGAATCAAACCTGGATCTCCTGCATTGCAGGCAAATTCTTTATCACCTGAGCCACCAGGGAAGCCCCATATATTTACATGTATATATATATTTACACATATAAAAACTGAATCACTTTACTATACATCTGAATCTAACACAATATTGTAAATCAACTATACTTCAATTTTTTACTTTTAGTAATAATTATTAAAACCATAAAATGTAAATATATTATGCTTTATAGCTTGTGTTTTAGTAACTTAATCTTCTTTTCAGTGTCAATCATTATTATGCACTGTCATTTTACAAGTTTACTTTATTATGATGTATTTTTTCCAAATATTTACTTATTTGGCTGTGCTGGGTTTAGCTGCAGCACGTGGGATCTTTTATTAATAGTTTTAGCATGTAGGATCTAGTTCCCTGATCAAGGATCAAACCCTGACCCTCTGCATTGGGAGTGTGGAGTCCAATACACCTGACCACCAAACACCTATGATGTATTTTTTATAATGTTGATGTAGTTATTGTTTGCTTTGAAAAAAATAGTCATAGCCACACTAGAAAAAACTTATAATCCTAAATAAACAGGAAAAGTGAAGCAGAAATCATGTTTGGAACTGTTGGTCATGGTGAGATAATCATTTTACCCCTTCTTTTTCCTTAACCAGGGAACCGAAGACGTGTCTGCAAATGTCCCAGGTGAGTCTCTTATAATCTCTGGACCTGCTCATCCCAGGGAGCAGATGGTGGGGATCTTTTCCAGACAGAGGCCATGGCAGCAGAGTCCTGAGGTCCAGGGAGTTACTATAGTGTCTGAACAGATGCAGGCAGAAAGGTGACACTGGGGAGGACATGGAGGTGAAGCTGGACTAATGGAAAGAGCAGTGTGATTTCAGGAAATGTCCATCTTATTTGACCTAACCTGAAGTATTCCCCCACTTAATCCTATATCCATGAGTGCTCAGTCATGTCTGACTCTTTGCAACCCCGTGGACACCCACCAGACTCCTCTGTCCCTGGGATTCTCCAGGCAAGAACACTGGAGTGGGTTGCCATTTCCTCCTCCAGGGCATCTTCCTGACCCAGGGCTTGAACACACTTCTCTTTCGTCTTCTGCATTGGCAGGCAGATTCTTTACTACTGCACCATCTGGGAAGCCCCCAAAGACCTGAGGTTCTTTTATCTGCATGATTCCGTCTGAATCTTGTTGTCTTCCTTTCTTTCATAAATATTGATTTCTTTCTTTTAAAGTTTTTATTTATTTGGCTGCACTGGGTCTTCATTGTGGCACACAGGATCTTTAGCAGCGCATGTGAACTCTTAGCTGCAAGCATGTGGGATCTAGTTCCCTGACCAGGGATCAATCCTGGGCTCCCTGCATTGGGAGCACAGAGTCTTAGCCACTGGACTATTAAGGAAGTCTGAGTCTTGTTGTTTTCTTAAGAAAACTTTTTTTATTTTCCCATTGGTTTGGTCTAGCTTTTTGGGGTGGGAGGGGAGAGTCAGTTTTATCACCTGAACCAAATATCACTTGATTAAAAAAAAAATGGCCTTAGTTGCTCATTTCCCTGTGGCAACTCAGGGCCTTGATTTACTGCCAAGGACTGGAGGGGGAAGAAGGGGAAGTCAGGGATAGAGGCAAAGAACTACCTGGCAGTTCAAGTGACTCCCTCATCCAATTCCAGCCCATGATCATTCTGACATGATCAGGAAAAGACATAAGTGAAAAATGGTGTCTGAAAGAGAGGCCTCAGTCTCCTTTCTCCTTCCAGCTTAGTCTGAGGCAGCACTGCCCTAACATCTAGCAAGTGCCCTCGCTAGCCCAGCACAGTGATGGGAGTCACACCCAGGGAATTCCTTATGCTCACAGCAACCCAATAGGGGAACATCACAGTGCCATCTCACAGATTACTGGCTCAGAGATCAGGAAATCTAGTCAAGGTGGCAGAGTCATGCTTACACGTTAGCTATCAACAGTGCTGTTATTTAGTTGCTCAGTTGTGTCCAACTCTTTGCGACCACGTGGACTATAGCCCACCAGACTCCTTTGTCCATGGGATTTCCCAGGCAAGAATACTGGAGTGGGTTGCCTTTTCCTTCTCCGGAGGATCTTCCTGACCCAGAAATTGAACCCGCATCTGCTGTTTGGCTGGTGGATTCTTTACCACTGATCCACCCATCAATAATATTGGGTTGGCCAAAAAGTTCATTTAAGTTTATCCCAAAACCCAAATGAACTTTCTGGCCAACTCAATCATAACAACCTTAAAGTTTACCAGTGCTTTATATATCTGAATATATATAAAGTTTTTAAGTTTCAAGTTTCATAACAACCTTTAAAGTAGTCAGTGTGGTTACCATTTTATAGATGAGGAAACTGAGGCTTAGGACCTTTAGTGACTCGTCTGAGGCCATACTGCTAGCAAGCAGGAGAGTTGCAACTTCTGTTCAAAGCCCAGGCTCCTCTCTGTGGTTGGGGGCCAGGGCAGAGAGGGTTAACGATAACCAACTCTATTCACCAATTCCTTTCAGTAGATGAAAATGTTTCAAGTTTTATACCTGAGGTTTGCATTTCACACTCCTTGATATTTCTCTGCAGAAACCCAAGTTCAGTGTCTTATACATTGTTATTTTTTAACAATGGAAATGTAATGAATTTCCAATGCATATACTAAAGGTGATATACCAATGGATATCCTTTAAGAGCAGAGAAGGATTTTTTAGCAGTTTCAATATTGGAAAGTTTTTGGAGGAGAATCATCCGTTATCTCTATCTTTTCTGAAATTTTGAAATGAGTGAGAATAAAATTCTGTCCCAAAATACAAAACCATGCAGATTAAAACTATGAGAAATTCACACACCTGAGTTAATAAGCTCAGTGATGACCAAGGGCAGCTCAGCTTCAACCCAGATGTTTTGGAGGATGGTGTGTACAGACATGACACTCACGATGAATCAGCCCATTTAGAAGGTGCTAGCCCAGTAGTGAATTAACACATCAAATTTGGGTTATCAAAGGGAATTTTAGGTAAAGTAGCTCTACTTGACTGACAGACGGTGGTTCATTCACATCCTCCCCTATCGCTGTGATCCTCTCAAGGGCTGAGAATCAACTCAGATGATGGCTTGGTTATCAGCTTGCTTCTCACACCTCCATGGGGACCTTGACAAAGTCCCCAAGAAGCTAGACTAACTGGCTTCAGATGCTGCCTCCAACCCCTCCTAGCTACGTGACCTTGGGCACATTCTCCAGCTTCTCATCTCAAGATGGCACAAGGAAAGTTCTTGGCAGGGTTGCTGAGGTCCTTCACCTAGTCCCATGCTGGTGGCCTGAGGACAAGTCCTCAGACCGCCCTGAAGGCTGGGAAGCTGGTGGAGGTGTGTGTGGGTAGACATGAGTGGATGCTGCATCAAATTTCAGGGGCTCTTGCTGCACTGACAGTCACCCACCTCTCTTTCAGGCCTGTGGTCCGACAAGGAGGCAAGCCCAACCTTTCAGAGAAATATGTCTAACATGGCGATGGGCCCCGTGTGACAGCCACTACAAGACTTCGCACTGAGAACTCTCCTGAGATCCTTCCCTTTTGATTTCTCCCTGCTTCCTTCCTTCTCGTTATTATTATTTTTCATGGGGGTGGGGTGGGAAGAGTTACTTTTTCTTTATTATTTACTTTGATACAAAACAAGACACTCGTGTCTAAGGCATACCACAAGGGTTATCATGCTGTTGTGCTCCCATACTCGGGAAGAGGGCGGGCGGGCCAGAGCTACCGCAAGCTCTATTCTCAGAACCTGGCTGTGAGAACTGGTGGGGGCCTCCGCACCCACTCAGCCCCAACTTCTCCTCCACCCATTTTACAAAAGAGGACGCTGAGGCCCAGAGATGGGGAACAGCTGGATCAGAGTCCCAGCAGGGCTCCACACAACTGAGATCTTTCTTCTGGAGGCCTCTGTCTCAGCGTGGGGAGCTGGATCTCAAGCCTCAGAGAACTAGTTATTTCTGAAGCATCTGTGATAGACCCATGACTGCACCCAGAGCCTCGATGAGGTAATGAAATAGGACAAGAAAACTTGACAGAGTTCTGTGATACTGCTGAACAGGATCAGATTATTTTTTTATAATCAAGCATGAAATGATACAGATAATAGGAATTCTTCCAATGAAGTGGAAGGAGTGAACTGAATGATGGAAAATGAGCAACCTGACCTCTGAAGAAAATCTCTGGGAAATCCCAGCCTAGAGATGGTTCTCCCAGCCCTTGTGTTGCAGAAGGACCCATGAAAGAGGAGAGGCCACCCTCTGCAAGCATGATTTGAGCGTTAGGAAAGTTGAATGGAGTTCAAGTCTCTCTAAACATTGAGATTCCGTATTCAAACATGCTCCTGGGTTATCGGTGAGTTTTTATAGTTTGTAAAGGGAGAATTGTGACCGAGCAGCTGGCACAGGCCCTGGCCACCCCAGGCTAGCAGCTGAGGGGATGTGCAGACACTGGTGAGGAGGCTACGAGCCCAGCTGCAGCCCTACAAGGCATTTCCTTTCTTACTGTGTTCTGCAAAAAATGCATGCTCACTGGGAGAAAAAATGTAGCTAAGGTAGTAAGAATCATCCGTCATTCTTTACCTCAGGGATAATCCATTGTTAATATTATGGGCTACATTCTTCCTGATTATTTTCTGTGCCTACATATAAAATATGTAATTTTTAAAAATGGGATTGCACTATGCTTTTATAAATGGCTTTAATAAACAAACGTTTATGGCTTACTTCTTAATAGCAAAGTCGTATTTCATTTGTGGTTGTGCCATTATTTAACCATGACTTGATATTTCATTGTTTCCAATCTTCCACTACCTGTAATAACAAATACTACTAAAAAGTTGCAGACATCTTGAGGACAAACACCTGACATTCTTGGGTCACTGCCCACTTTCACCTCAGACTCCCCATTTTCACATCAATCAAAATCAATTCGTCTCTTCTTGTATCATCTTCCTTCATTTTGTTCTTCCTTGGTAACAGATGAGTTGCTACTCCTCTCGTAATAAATCACAAACTCTTCATTTTGTCCTTCAGGTGAAATAGACATACGGAAAAGTGCACAAACTGTAAGCGTACAATTCCAAGTCATTATTCAATGAACTCTCACATAGCTGGCACCACATCGGAAACAGAACTTCCCCTGCCCTCTAGAAATGGCCTTCCACAGCCTTAATTTTAAAAAGCAGTCTACTTTTAGAGAACAAAAATCTAGAGGAAAAAGTATCATAAGTGTGGGAAAGCAGAAGAGAAACTGGGAAGGTTTCTTCAAGACAAAATCTGGCTCTGACCCCTCCTCCCAAACCCATCAAGCTAACCAGAATGGGGATGGAGGGGGCGCACCCCAGGGACAGAGGCCTAGCTTGGAGAGGGTTGCAGGCTCTGGGCTGTCTCTGTGTTTCCTGAAAGAGGTGAGGAGGAGCATTCCTCAAAGGGAGGAACAGTAAAAGGGCCACATTCTTTCTGGGCTACATTCTTCTACATTTTTTCTCCAACCTGCAGCTCAGGTGTGAGCAACTGGGAGCCATGAGGCTCCAGAAAGGATTAAATACTCCCTGATTTTTTTTTTCATATCCCCCACGAAAGGGCTGGGCTTCCCTGATGACTCAGGCAGTAAGGAATCTGTGCCTGGTGGGCTACAGTGCTTGGGATCGCAAAGGTCAGCACGACTGAGCAACTGACACATACATGAAAGGACTTCTTCACTCAACACAAATAAAATGGTAAAACAACAATTTGGAGATTAAAAATATTAACACAGGAAAAAGCAAGCCTTAGAACTGGCCCTCGAGACCAGGAAGAAAATAGAGCAGCAGTGTACAGAGCAGGAGGCCTAAGGCACGCCAGGGGTGGGCTGTGAATCTAGGCTCAGGGCTCACGGAGACCACAGACATCCAGCCTGCTCGTTCTACACATGCAGGAGGACCGACAGTTCAGAGCCGGAGGCCTCAGTCCCAACAGTCTCTTTTTTTTTTTACTTGCCGATCTGTAGCCTGAAGCACTGGTTTTTACCAATTTTCCTATGTGAAAGATGCCCACAGCACATTTTTGGACCCCGAAAAACAGGAACTTAGAGAAATCACTTATGTACTAGGCAGTAAGCTTGGTTCAGCTGGCCAGAATCCAGTTTCAACATTTAATAAGGATGCATTCTCTTATCAAGACCATAGTCTAATTGTTGAAGAAAAAGAGAAATTGGTTGTTTCTTTTTTCCAGCTTTTAAACTGCTTTAAGAGAGCCCACCCTACGGAAATCCCCTGTGACACTTCAACAAGTGGGTCACAGAGAACTTTCTCTCTCTTTTTTTTTAACCAACAAGAAGCTGCCCCTCCTTTCTGCACTGGGCCTGTGTGCAAATCTTTCCTGCACATGATTTTACAATAGCCAATTTTACGACAGCCATGATTTTACAAGCTATTCCTAAAAGCAGACTTGAACCGTTCTTCTCCACCAAAGGGAACTGCAGGAGGCCTCAATTACCAGAGATTAGGTTAAATGCAGAGGCACTGAAAGCAGTTTCTTGGCTGTGCTAGAAATTAACTGTGCATTCTCCAGCAAATGACAATGCCTCGATACCTGTTTCCTCACTTGTAAAATGGGGGTAACAATAGTCCCTATCTCAAAAGGTTGTTGGAAAGAATATATGTATCTTTTTCAGAGCCTAGAACAGCTTCTGGAATACAGTAACAAACGCGTCCTGAAAAAATGAACGTGTACTAAACTTGTCAAAATTACTGTTGTACCAGTTACACTCTGAACACAGCCACTCGTGTCTGATTCTTCTAATTTCTCTTATATCCATAAAAGGGGTACACAATAGTCATTCCTGAGTGGTCCATGTACTATGCATACACAGGGATCTCTGTCATACACATCTCACGAGAGCTCAGTCTCAGATGGACACGGCCTCGAACTGCGTGATGAGAAGCTCCCTTCAGCCTGGCATCCTGAGAGCCACACCCTTTCTGTGTGGCAAGAGTCTTATCATCCTTGAAACAGTGTAGTTTTCAAGACATTTCCCTCTGCAGTTATAAGCTGTAGTGAGCATATGCTTCATTTACTTCCAAAGAAGCAGAAACAGCTGGCTTATAGCACATGCTTTGTTTCATGTGATGACCTACACTCATTTTCAGTTCAGTTCAGTCGCTCAGTCGTGTCCGACTCTTTGAGACCCCATGAATTGCAGCATGCCAGGCCTCCCTGTCCATCACCAACTCCCGGAGTTCACTCAGACTCATGTCCATGGAGTCAGTGATGCCATCCAGCCATCTCACCCTCTGTCGTCCCCTTCTCCTCCTGCCCCCAATCCCTCCCAGCATCAGAGTCTTTTCCAATGAGTCAACTCTTTGTATGAGGTGGCCAAAGTACTGGAGTTTCAGCTTTAGCATCATTCCTTCCAAAGAAATCCCAGGGCTGATCTTCAGAACGGACTGGTTGGATCTCCTTGCAATCCAAGGGACTCTCAAGAGTCTTCTCCAACACCACAGTTCAAAAGCATCAATTCTTCGGCACTCAGCCTTCTTCACAGTCCAACTCTCACATCCATACATGACCACAGGAAAAACCATAGCCTTGACTAGACTTGTTGGCAAAGTAATGTCCCTGCTTTTGAATATGTTATCTACGTTGGACATAACTTTCCTTCCAAGGAGTAAGTGTCTTTTAATTTCATGACTGCAGTCACCATCTGCAGTGATTTTGGAGCCCCCCAAAATAAAGTCTGACACTGTTTCCACTGTTTCCCCATCTATTTCCCATGAAGTGATGGGACCGGTTGCCATGATCTTTGTTTTCTGAATGTTGAGCTTTAAGCCAACTTTTTCACTCTCCACTTTCACTTTCATCAAGAGGCTTTTTAGTTCCTCTTCACTTTCTGTCATAAGGGTGGTGTTCTCTGCATATCTGAGGTTATTGATATTTAGCAGTCACTTAATATTCTCCAGCAAGGCATATGTGAACTTGTACAGCAGAAACAGTATGAAAAGCTTGTGCTCAACTGCTGGTCATCTCAGCACCTACTGAAGGCCCTGTCCCTGTGGGCCTAGTTCACCTCTAAGATGCCAGCTACCAGTTCCCCTTTTCTGCTCTCTCTGAGCTATATTTGCATATGTCATGTGTCTAATGTTTTATTGGCTTAATGAAATAAAACCTACCTACCCACTCTTCAGCATTTACCATGGGCCAGGTATCTCATTTGCTGCTGCTGCTAAGTCACTTCAGTCGTGTCCGAGTCTGTGTGACCCCATAGACGGCAGCCCACCAGGCTTCCCCGTCCCTGGGATTCTCCAGGCAAGAACACTGGAGTGGGTTGCTATTTCCTTCTCCAATGCATGAAAGTGAAAAGTGAAAGTGAAGTCACTCAGTCGTGTCCGACTCAGCAACCCCATGGACTGCAGCCTACCAGGCTCCTCCATCCATGGGATTTTCCAGGCAAGAGTACTAGAGTGGGGTGCCATTGCCTTCTCCGAGGTATCTCATTTAGGCCTCATCAAAACCATGAGGTGGGGATTCCCAGGTGGTGTTAGTGGTAAAGAACCTGCCTGCCAATGCAGGAGACATAAGAGATGCAGATTCCATCCCCAGACTGGGAAGATCCCCTGGAGGAGCGAGGGCATGGCAACCTACTCCAGGATTCTGGCCTGGAAAATCCCATGGACAGGGGAGCCTGGCAGGTTATAGTCCATAGGGTCACAAAGAGTAGGACACGACTGAAGCAACTTAGCACGCATGCAAAACCATGAGGTAGAAACTATTATTCTACTTTACAGATGCGTCAACTAAGGCATAGATAGGAAGTTTCTTTCTTATTTTTTTTAAAGGCATAGACTTTATTTATTTATGGCTGTGCTGGGTCTTCACTGCTGTGCAGGCTTTTCTTTAATGGTAGTAGTGAGTGGACCCTAGAGTGTGGGCTCAGTAGCAGTGGCTCATGGGCTTAGTTGCCTCACGCCATGTGGAGTTTTTCTGGACCAGGGATCGGAGGCAGATTCTTAACCATTGGACCACGAGGGAAGTTGGATGGAAGTTTCTATCACTTGCCCAAGATCACACAACCGGAATTTGGTGGAATCAGGATTTGAACTCAGATCTAATCCCATATGCCAAATTCTTAAATGCCCTGCTATATTGATTATTTTATAGTCTGTCTTTAATTTTAAAATTAGGCAAATACAGGAATACTTGAGATATTGTAGATCTGGTTCCAGATCACTGCAATAAAGTGAATATCACAATAAAGTGAATCACAAGAATTTTCTGATTTCCCAGTGCATATAAAAGTAATGTTTATACTATACCATAGTCAATTAAATGTATACTATATGTCTAAAAAAAGACACATACCTTAATTTTTAAAACTTTGTGGCTAAAAAATGTTAACCATCATCTGAACCTTCAGCAAGTCACAGCAGTAACATCCAAGATTACTGACCACAGATCACATAACATAATAATGAAAAAGTTTAAAATATTGCTAGAATTACCAAAATGTGACAGAGACACAAGGTGAGCAAATGCTCTTGGAAAAATGGTACCTGTAAATTTGCTAGATGCAGGGTTGCCACAAACCTTCAATTTGTTAAAAAAAAAAAAAAAAAAGCATTGGATCTGTGAAGCACAATAAAGCAAAATACGATAAAATAGGGTCTTCCAGTAGAGCATTTAAAAATGCTTTAAAGCTTTATAAGCATCTCAAAACCAAGATGCACACTTTTTACCTACGCAGATACCAAGATAGAAAACAAAGGTCATCACTGGCTCTGAAATTTGATACATGGCAAGAAGAATGTTCTAGAACAAGGGTAGAATAGGGCTTTTGTCTGTAGTTAGGGTGAGGTTCCTGCTTCTACCATGAATACCACCAGAGGCCAAGAAATGTATGTCAAGGAGATATTCCAGTAATAGCAAACTTGTTTGTCTCACATCTCAGGACAGGTAAGAAGTTGCATTGACTACTGGTATTGATGACTTAATTCCATTCTGTGAACGAAATTTCACCTGTTACCTGGCTGAGATGCACAGTTAAGTGCGTCTTGTGGCAGAGACCACAAGTTACTCTTGTCAACAACCATTCACCCCTTCTTCCTTCCTAACAGAACCTTCCTTTTATTATAGGCAGCAATGTGCCTGGCTCAAAGACTACATTACCCAGACTTTCCTGCAGCCAAGTGTGGCTAGTAAGTCCCTGGGTAGAGCTTCCAGGAAAGACTTCAAAAGGGCTAAGCTAGGTGGAAGCTTGTTCTTTCCCCACTTGCTTCCTCCTTGCTGCCTGGAACACAGACACGATCAGAGGTGAAACAGGCCACACGGCAAGACCGTGGGTCCCTTGATGGCATGAAGCCACCACACAGACCTGATGGCCTACTGCATGTGTGCTGCTGATGCTCACCAGCACAGACACAGGCCCTCAGCCCAGATTTCCAGACCACCTCTCAAAGCTTTCATGACAACGTAATAATTTTCTGTGAAGTTCCTCTACAGGGCTGATGCGCTCACTGATCTAAATTAACTAAAAGCAACACAGTCTTGTGCTACGACAGGAAACCTGAAATACATTTTTTTTAAATTGGGCTTTGTTTAGTCACTAAGTCATGTCTGACTCTGTGACTCCATGGACTGCAACACGCCAGGCTTCCCTGACCTTCACGATCTCCCAGAGTGATCTCCCCTCCCTCTTGAGCCTTCCACCTCCACCCCCATCACAGAGCACTGAGTTGAGCTTCCTGTGTTATATAGCAGCTTCCCACTAGCTATCTATTTTACACATGGTGATATACATACGTCATTTCTAATCTGTTCAGAAGGGAAAGCTCCCTAAACAGTCTTGAACGCTAACAAATAACACACTTCTTTTTAAGGCACGTCTTTGCTTCCAACAGGAAATGACATCAAAGTCCTTCATTTGAAAAGCAGCACTTGCTTGGTGGCTGAATGCGGTCTCCAAATGGAGTGAAAAGGTGAATCCCTACAGGAGGCTGGCAGAACATCACTAAGCTCACGGAAGCCAATGAAGTAAGGAGAGTGTGGAGAAGTTAGAAACTCACCCAAAAAGTGAAGACAATAGGAAGAAATGGGAATGATTTTTAGAACAATCAGAGCAGGGAGTTCCAACACTTGAGAGACAAGCACACTTTAATGTTTCACTATATTGAAAGAGACTTCTGAGCATTGTATGTGACAAAAACATCATCTTGCTGTATTTTCATTTAATTTCTCTCAGATTACCCTCATTGAGAGGAGAGACCAAGATTGTCTTATTCACCATGCTGCCCACCAGGACCTACTGTGCTCAACAAAAACTCACACTCACCTTCATTACCTACCAAACAGGCTCTCCCAGGGTCTAACCTCATCCTCTCCCCAACCACCTTTCAGCCCACTGTGGCCAGAGTGGACCTTAAAAACACATAAATAGCTAATGGGAACCTGATATACAGCACGGGGAACTCAGCTCGGTGTTCTCTGACAACCTAGAGGGGTGGGATGGGGGTGGGGGTGAGAGGGAGGCTCAAGAGGCAGCTCAACCTACAGCTGATTCACATTGTTGTACAGCAGCAATGAACACAACATTGTAAAGCAATTATACTTCCATTAAAGTAAGTTAAAAAGCACAAATCAGGAAATTTCCAGGCGGTCCAGTGGTTAGGACTTCAAGCTCCCACTGCTGAGGTCACCAATTCAACCCCTGGTTGGGGAACTGAAGATTGTGCACTTGCTCCCACCTGCCACCCCGCCTTGCATCGTTACATCTCACCTTTCTCTTCCCTCCCATCATCCTGCAGTAGTTAGGTCACTGGTGGGCAATAACTACACTACGGGACCTTGGTTCTCTTCTACTTTTCTGCACCTACTGGCAGTCCATAAGCTCCTGGAGGCCCAGGACTCTGCTTCTTCCTAATGCCTGGCACTTAAGGAAAAAAAAAAATTCTATGTTGAATGACTGAAGCTGTCATACTATGTTACTTTCTGCATTTCACAGGCACACATCTGCCTAAGTTACTAATGGATTCGGTTGCACAAGCCGATATTTAGCCTGAAGCACTTTGCGCTTTTCTGAGCTTGAGGAAAACATAGCTAAGGAAACAAGAAATTCCCTGACACACAAGCGCCCTTTCTTAAGACAGTGCTTCTAATGTTTACCTATTTTGGAAGACCAGAGAAGGCAATGGCACCCCACTCCAGTACTCTTGCCTGGAAAATCCCATGGAGGGAGGAGCCTGGTAGGCTGCAGTCCATGGGGTCGCTAGGAGTCAGACACGACTGAGCCACTTCACTTTCACTTTTCACTTTCATGCATTGGAGAAGGAAATGGCAACCCACTCCAGTGTTCTTGCCTGGAGAATCCCAGGGACGGGGGAGCCTGGTGGGCTGCCGTCTATGGGGTTGCACAGAGTTGGACACGACTGAAGCGACTTAGCAGCAGCAGTATGGAAGACTCACAGAAGCAGCACATCCCACTGCAAGGAAAAGGTTTTTGGAAAAAGAGAAAAAAATATTATCATACATATTAACAGTGATTTCAATGAAGCTTTGTGAATGGATCATTCCATTATCACCCCTTAGTGCAAGGCTTCCTATTTTGGCTGTGCCTCATAACTTGTGGCCTTTGGCAGTGAAAATGCAGACCGCCAAGGAATTCCCAACGCAAGGCTTTTTGAAATAGTGGATTCTGACCCGTTAGAGTCATGAAATCAATTGTCTTGATAAGCATAAACCAAATAATAAGCACTAGGTAGTTTTTTGCAAAACTTTTGAGAATTATAAATTTTACATGTATACAGGGTTATACTAATTTCTTACTGGTTGTCAGAAAAAAGTAGGAAAGAGTGTCCTCTGGGAAGTGACATTTGCTTACTGGGATACTGTTCATCTTCAAGCTTCTCTGGGGGTAGCGGGGGAGGTGAGGGGCATCAAGCTGTTCATTAGAGGGTGCATTTTTCAGTCTTTATTTTGCCATGACAAAAACCCAGTATTTTACATCTTTGGTGCTCATGCTTCCCTGTTTTGGTGGAAAGGAGTGGAAAATGCATTTTGCCATGCTGCAAATTTCCAATAGTTATGTACAGATGTGAGAGTTGAACCATAAAGAAGGCTGAGTGCCAAAGAATTGATGCTTTGGAACTGTGGTGCTGGAGAAAACTTTTGAAGAGTCTGTTGGACAGCAATGAGATTAAACCAGTCAATCCTAAAGGAAATCAACCCTGAATATACATTGGAAGGATTGATGCTGAAGCTGAAGCTCCATTACTTTGGCCACCTGATGTGAAGAGTCAACTCACTGGAAAAGACCCTGATGTTGGGAAAGATTGAAGGCAGGAGGAGAAGGGGGTGGCAGAAGATAAAATGTTTAGATAGCATCACTGACTCAACGGACATGAGTTTAAGTAAGCTCCAGGAGATAGTGAAGGACAGGGAAGCCTGTTGTGCTGCAGTGTATGGGGTTGCAAAGAGTCAACACAACTTAGTGACTGAACAACAAATACAACAAATAGTCTCTCAGTTACCTGGATGCCTAAAGAAATACACTGATTTTTAAGATAACTGTACTAAGAGTTCTAAGCACACTAAATTTAACTTTTCTCGATGACTCATAACTTAGTCATCAAGGCTAAATTTTGTTCAGTACACGTGACCCTTATCTGCCACGTTTAAGAGGGAGGATACTTAATAATGTCTTTCCTAGTGGCTCAGATGGTAAAGAATCTGCCTGCAACACAGGAGACCCAGGTTTGATCCCTGGGTCGGGAAGATGCCCTGAAGAAGGGAACGGGTACCCATGCCAGTATTCTTGCCTGAAAAACCCCATGGACGAAGGAGCCTGGAGGGCCCCAATCTATGGAGTCGGAAGACTGAGCGACTAACAATCAATCAGTACTTTATAACGGGCTTCCCAGGTGGCACTAGTGGTAAAGACCCCGCCTGTCAATGCAGGAGATGTAAGAGACGCAGTTTTGATCCGAGTTTGGAAGATCCCCTGGTTGAGGGTATAGCAACCCACACAAGTAATCTTGCCTGGAGAATCCCATGGACAGAGAAGCCTGGTGGGTTACAGTCCCTGGGGTCAAAAAGAGCTGGGCATGACTGAAGCAACTTAGCATGCATGCACATACAACAGATTAGTGACCAGAGACATAGTAATACGTCTTTGGTTATTGTTGTTCTGTTGCTAAGTCATGTCCAACTGTTTGTGACCCCATGAACTGCAGCACACCAGGCTTCTGTGTCCATCATTATCTCCCCAAGTTTGCTTTTGTTATCCAAACGTTATTCACTGGAGACATTTCAATATTCATTTACATAGCAAATTGCCGGCCAGTTTGTTAGTTTCTGCAAAAACTCCCAGGTCAATGAGACAAAATAAGGGAGCATCCAGGGAACTCATCGTGAAGAAAGTTTTCTCAGGAGCACACAGATGCGGATTCAGTAGGTCTGGGCTGAGGTCTGAAATTCTGCATTTCTAAAAGCTCTCAGGTGATGCTGCTGCTCTTATTTACTTGCTAAATTGTGTCCGACTCTTTGCCACCCCATGGACTGTAGCCCGCCAGGCTCCGTCCATGGGATTTTGCAAGCAAGAAAACTGGGAGTGGTTGCCATTTCCTCCTGCAGGGGAACTTCCGGATTCAGGGATTGAACTCATGTCTCCTGCACTGGCTCCTTCTTTACCGCTGAGCCAGCAGGGAAAGCTGCACTTTGAATCTAGAGAAACCCCAAATGCTGCAGGGATAGGTGGCAATGCCAGGCTTCATCTGTACCTCCTGGACCTCCTAGCTCCAGATGCTACTGGGTGTGGGATTCATCAGAAAATATCTGATGAGAGTGAGTCTTTCTCTCTCAGAAAATACAGAAGCAGCACAAAAGATTCTGGGTCTCTACCACCTCAGGGTGTCATGGAGGAAGACAGACAATGCGTCCTCTGTTCCTCCTTGGCAAAGCTGGGTGTAGACACCCTCCCCCACCAGCAGCTGTTTCTGGATGCATCTTCCCACTGTCTGCTTGGTCAGGGGGTCCCAGGCACCCACAGGATGAGCATGAGGGGCAGGAACCTATAATTATCAACCCAATCCCCCTTCTCTAGAAGTTGGGGATGGTGCCCAGCCAACACCTCCTCTCACACTGCTGGTAGCAACAGGAAAAGGATGAGATGGTGACAAAGATATTTTCTTAAACTGTTTACATGCAGACCCTCAGCAGAGGCAGACAGCAATGCTCTCTCACCTCCATGCTCCCTCCCTCCCTCCTGCCTCTGGCACCTGTCACATTTATACAGACTGGTTCCACAAAACACTTTTCAAATGTGCATTTCTTTAATTTTGAAAAATATACACAGGAGAAGCCATGTGTTTTACATAGGAATACACACATTAACAAAGCATTTCTTATAGTTTCCCAAAACTCTATTATATGTCTGAAATTTATAAATTAAATATATCAGAACCTTTTAAGTTAAAATGAGATCCCTGAAACTACCAGATACGCTCGACTTTTTCTCAAAATCAAATGAACAGAGAATGTGAATATGGTTCGTGTTAAATAAGGTTTATTGTTAGCTTTATTGCCTATAGTCTATAAGATGCAACTTTATTGTGCCTTTGCAAACAGAATACATTTCTTAAAAAAAAAATGATCAAAATTTTCCATACATATAGCTCTATATGATAGATTACAGTGCAACACTATTGTTACATAATTATAGAAATACTATAGAACCCAAGAGCACAGGGTAAGCAAAAGAAATGCAATCCTGAGCCATCTGAAAAAGATGATCTGATGAATCTTTTTAAGTGTAGGTTTAGAAAACATGGAGGAGGGGAAAAAAATACATGCACACTGCAGTCAGGAGCAAAATACATTAAATACCTGTTCAGCGAGACACAGGTGGGGGCAAATGGTGAACTTCAGACACATGCACACTCACTCATTCTCCCGTTTCTTCTCCTGCTACCCTCCCATCCCCGACACATTCACTCCCACCCCTTCCCAAAAGAAAAACATCAGGCACTAAGTCCTAGTGAACCCCACATCTGCCTTGCTGGAGAACATTAAGTGACTGCTAAAATAAGAGTGTAGGTCATCACCCATAACATCAAACAAAGCATGTGCTATAAGCCAATTCCAGCTGTTTCTGCCTCTTTGGAAGTAAATGAAGCATATGCTCACTACAGTTTAAAACTGTAGAGGGAAATGTCTTGAAAACGACACAGTTTTCTCTCCGTATGTCTTGAAGTAAAATCAACAGCAGAAAAACCTGCCCTAAAACTAATTGCCTCATCTGCAATTAAAATACATTTGTCATTCTATTTTTGGTATCTATTCCATTCTCCTTCAATAAGCACAGTTTGTGAAGTTTGTACCTGTTTATGGTAAACACCACTGTGCCGCAAAACGCCTGCCCTCACTGGACGGCCTTACAAAGCACCAAATCTTCTGCGTGTTCTTTGCTAATAACATTCCCTCAAGACCACAGCATTCTAGTGTTCCCAAAGATGATGCAAGTAGAGATAAGTAATGAAAGGTATTTGGTTTGTGTCTTCACCTTACACAGCCTAGCGATGAAGTTAACCAAACATGCCTCCATGCCTTCCCTGAAATTAACCTGAGTCAGCTGACTAAGCAGACTGGCCAGCCTGTCAATCCACTTAATCAGAGATTGAGCTGGAAAACCGGAGGGTTAATGTCTACCAGCAGCTTGCCTTGTGCAGATAAACCAAGAGTTCTTGGTTTTTGCAAAATCTACTGTCCCAGAGGGTGAAATCACCGAGGTGGAAAATAACTCACAGCATACAATATACTGAACTTAAACTGCATAACCCGTGGGACTACTTGGAGAGAAAAAAAAGGATCTTCATTCCCCACATAATGAGATGTGGGTTTTAGTGTGTCCGTATACATCAGCTGCTACAGAAAAATCAGTAAGATTTGCTTCATCACCTTCTTAGGTTCAATCAAATGCTCATACACTCACAAGATACTCATACACCCTATGAATATGAGGTGGCTCTTCTCTTCAAAATTTTAAAAATCAAGAGGCACCAATACCCGTTCATTTATGTATTAGAAGTATCATAAAATCACCACTAAAATGACAGAAATGGCATCAGTGATGACTGCACAAAGGAGAAAAAAGATCAAAAGACAACTTTTGCCACCGCACTTGAGTGTGTACTTGAAAGCACAGTGGCTCTAAATCAGAATGTAAGGATCTGATAAGGTTTTATTGGTTTAGCATAGTTCCATGGCCTCTGTCGGAGCCTGGGAAATGGAAACAGTTTCCAAGAGATTTAAGAAATCACTCAGATTCTGTTTTAAATGCACACTGTTATCATTAATCTGACTGTAAAAACCTTGGCTCTATCACAACCTTTTTCAAGAGAAAGCAGAGTGCAATGACTGCACTGACAGTCTCAGTGACGACCTGGTCCTGACACCATTGGGGAAGGTGTTTCTAGAGTTGAAAGGGCAGCATGCTGCATTTCCGTATCTTTGGTTAAGCTCTGGTCTCTTCAAATCCACCTCTTTCCTTCACATTTAGTCACCAGTGAATTTTAAGTCCGTATGTTTAATTATAGAAGGACACAAGACATCATTTGCATGTTAAATTATCAGATCAACAGTTTCAAATTTTTGGCCCTAACCCTGCCCAGTGGGAACCACAAGGACCCTGCATGGGCAAATGCAAAATCAGATGCTTCCATTAAAGCATATTCTAAAGTTTCACGAGCTGCACAGCAAACTGTCAATGGGGCTGCCAACACTGCGAGAGGGACAAAGCAGAGCTTTTTCTGGCTTCTCTTCTTGAAAGGGGCCTAAGCCAGCTGCTGTGGGGTCTGGCTGTCAAAAACACAAACCACTGGCCTCCAGAGCAATGTCAGTAATGTAGGAACCTTACACAAAGCCTCAATATTGTGTGGGTGTTCGAGGTGGAAAGGTGAGAATAAGTTGTAACTAAAACTAAATCTGGCCTAGTGAGCAAAAGGTAAAAAAATAAAAAAAATAAAAAAGACACTCTGGGTTTAACTGAAAGAAAAAAGATAAATCACTTTTACATCCTCGGCCCAAGTGTTGCCTGGAGTTCTCTACCTTCTCCGGGAGTCCGAGGAGCTACTCTCCGCTCTCTTCCTTCACTGCTTTACCAGACAGAGGGTTCCAACAGGAGAGCTGTGGAGTTGAGCCGGAAGTTGGCCAAAGCAGGAAGTCGGGCAAAGCGAGCACTGAGCAGGCCAATCAAGTCCTGGCTCAGCCCCGCAGCATACAGTAACAACCCTCACCGTCAGCCTGACCACACACAGCAACCAAGCAGTCCCCTTCATTTACAAACAGATCCCAGCTCTCCCTGGTAAACATTTCAGGATGAACCATCCAGGCTGGTATATATGACAGCAAATGCTGCCAGTTTCCAATAACTGAGCACCAAATCCGGTATCACCCTCCTCCCCGCCCACGCAAACGAAGTCAGTCTGCAGTTTAAAATGTGAAGCGTCACGTTTCTCTTTGCTTCCGTGTCGTCTCCTTTCTTCATTTTCTCGTGGAAGTTTTCCTATATTGATAGTCAGTTCTGAGTCAGATGATATAGAGTTGCAAAGTATTTGGTGATTTCCATATGACATTCTCAAAATGAAGTAACTTCATGAGTTTAAGTCAGAATTGCGTCCACAGACGTCTTTTCCTTGTAGTTCATCATACAGAGAAAGATTCTCACGCATGGCTATTTCCGGACAGTGCATTAAATGAAGATACCTCACAAGAGAAACGATCATTATCTGTATCCATCAGAATAATATACAGATTCACAGTCAATGAGATGATACGTTTTGCAGAAGAGAGGCATTGAACAGGATGCTATTCAAATACAAAAAAAACAGCAATAAACATTCTGTGCTACAGAAAATTTGCTAACTTCTAACTTTAAGGACTGAAAGTGATGAGTCTGATAACTGCATCTGAGGACTGGAACATGCTTCTTCCCTTCCAGATACACAATGTTTGATGCTGGTGCACATGTATATATATATGTACACACACATGCACAACACTGTGTCTGCAATGATATACAAATGCAATATACACAGCCAAGTCCTGAAGGCAGATTTCGGAGAAGAGGGCTACCAAGACCAAGAGAGCAAATGTCAACTTAACACTTCTAACATTAAAATTCTGTTTTATTGAACACACTCTTAAAACAAGCATCTCTTGGCAATAAAAGCAAAGAAACAATAGTACTGCTTCCACTGTGTTCTAGTGGAAGACTGGTCACGCCGACCTGCTAATAAATTCATTATGGAATTTTGCAACAGGCAGCCTGCTGGGGCCACCAGCAGAGCTCAGGTGCAGGTCTGCTGACTTCTCAGTGAGAGCTGGAGCAGAGGAAAATATCAGAAAGCAAATTCGCAATTTATCACAGCTTTCTTCCTTAAGCAAAACAAAAACAAAACCCTGCAGATGAGTTTCATAACCACAATTCAGTTTATCAAACTTTTTTTCTGAAGGATTTTCATTGAATTATGTTACATAACAGGAAATAAAACTTCTTCACAAACATTCTCAAGGCTTACAGTTATCAGGAGAATGACAAAAGTAAAAGCAGGAGAACTATTAAACACATGGCAGGAAGGTAAATTTCTGTTTCTGCTCTTAAAAAGTAAAAAAATCACCATATAATTAAGTACAAAAACCTGCATTGAATGACAACTGCTGGTGTATTTACTTGATCAGAAATGAAGACCAAGAATATAATAAAGCCCTATGATAATATCCAACTGGAGCACTCCCCACTGTGTGTACACACTAAGATGTTGGCAAAGTTTCTGGAGCGTTAGCTTATAGAAACATGGGAGTCCTTGGTTAGCTGCATTAAATGGAACGTTCTCTTCTGAAATGCACCCTCGATTCAGTTTCACTTACAAATTGCAAACTAACGTTATTTCTTCAGAAAAATATTTGTTTGGCATCTCCTGGACTTTGTTCCATTGGACAATATGGACATTTTAATCTAAAGACAAGAAAGAAAACATTGAATCAAGAAACAGGATCAGCACTGAGCATTCAATTTTTATCTAGTTACAGAGTATCTTGTAACAATCACACTCACAGATATGCTTGTTTGTGCACATAACTGTGCTCTCCCTGAATAGAACAGCCATGCTTTGAAGAGTTAAAAATAAACATCATCCAAACCAGACCCTAAATTGCAAGGCTCTTCTTCAGTGGCAATCAGTGAAACGTATTTTGAAAACAAAGACAACTGTTGTGAAAATTGCTTTTGGGGTTTCAGAAGCAAATTCAATTTTTTTTTTCCTCCAAGGTTTAGCTTGCACCTATCTCAGAATGACTTTCAGATGTACTGGTGTCACAATCCACACTCGTGCAGCAAAACTGATGCCAGCTGCTAGGCCTACACGGCACGCAGCCAACCCAGAGTGGCCTACATGCACGTGGTGGCACACGACATGCTGTGGTGGCATCAGAAACCAGCATGGTCTGAACCAAGTTG
Organism: Bos grunniens; assembly: GCF_055505025.1. NCBI lineage: Eukaryota > Metazoa > Chordata > Mammalia > Artiodactyla > Bovidae > Bos > Bos grunniens. The sequence continues at coordinate 59,605,313 of NC_141175.1, read as the reverse complement.
CCATCCACCTGCACTCGGCTGCTGAGAAGAACACAAACAGCTTCAGGGCCTTTTCTTCAAAGAAAAGGCTTCACTGTAAAGGGTCTGAAATGAACTCCAATGAGAAATTCTTTAGCTGCCTATGCTAGAAATAGAGTTTCGAAACTGTTTTTTTAAATCTAATTAATAAATTCTTGAACAAATTTTTCAGTCTTTAGATTGAGAAAAGATCACATACCACGCACTAAATAAGTAAATCTATATATTTCTAAACTCTAGCTATGTTTACTTATCCTTATTATTTATTGTCCCAACAAGTTCCACATATATATATTACTAACATTTAAAAAGTCAAGACACTTACTTGCTACCATTAAACATTTTATTCAGGGCATCTCTTGATATAATATGACCACAGACCAATTTCATGGGTGGATTGTTATCTGTTGTTTGCTGACGAAGAATAGGACAGGCAAATATTGAGTGATACCAGCACTTTTTACCAAGGTCCACTTCAATCTGTTTTTAAAAAGGTAAAGGACTCAAGTTATATTTCAGGAAACCATCCACATGCCAGTATGCACTCTGCGGCAAAGAACATTCATCAAACCTGCTCATACGAAGGTAACTTTTTACAGCACCCTTCTAAACTAACTCAAAGATGGACAGTCTTAGGGACTCAAAGTATTACCTCATCATTCTAAATCAACCTTCAAAATTATTTATAACACGATATAGCAAACCAAATTCTAATGCCTGAAAGCAAAGGTCAAAGGCAAGGCAATACTCTGGAAGTCAAACACTCTTAACACTCTGAAACGTTTCCTTGGAAAGCCCCTTCCAGACCTGGATCACCCTGGAGAGCCAGGGCAGAAAGTACACACTTCTCAGATTTACAAGTGCTGGCAGTCAACTTTCTGCTGAGTCCAGTCAACTCTCTGCTGAGTCCCTCTTCAAGACTGCCCTCACCTGAAGGACTCATCAAGATGTACGAAAGAGACACCAAGGGACTTCCCTGGCATTCCAGTGTTTAGAGCTCATGCCTCCACTGCCAGGGCAGGGGTTTGATCCTTGGTCAGTGAACTAAGATCCCACACGCTGCATGGCATGGCCAAATAAATAAACTCACCAGAAATGCTGATGGTTTTCACAACACACTGATACAATTCAGTGTGCTAATTCTTAAAAGGCAGACTAAATATTGCTTATTGCTGTGTGGGCTTTAGATCTGGGTTTCCCATGTTTTGTATGCAACTTCCAGAGAAACCACCTGAAACAAGGGCTTCAAACTAAATTTCAGCCGGAGAGTTCACACCCCATCCATCTGCGCCCACAGCACTCTACCGGCTCGCTCTCTCTGCAGTGAGCAGAACAAAAGCTATGAGATCACCGTAGCATAGTGGTTAGCATGGGACAGAGGCTTCATAAACAGCAGTTCTTTCTGTTTTCTCTTCTTCTAAATCTCAAATGGCTATCAACAGAAAAGTCTATATTGCCCAGATTCTTCCAAGAAAGTTAGCAGAGTGTAACAATGATCCCGAGATAAAATAACCAGATCATTCTCCCCAACCCCCAACTGCTTTATTTTGACACACAGGCGCCGGGTGAATTCAGATTTCGGTGCGCTCTGTTCTAGGGTGCAAGCGCCAGACACTGACAATACAACTGGGAAAGTGCCAGGTTCTCGGAGGCACCTGCCTCAGCAAAGCGAGGGGAGGCTCGAGTTCTTCTCACTCGTTTCAACGAGCAGCTGCCACGCGGGGCACTGCTTGTGTCCTGACCACACTCAGGACTGGGCGTGCACCTGTGCCTTTCATCAGAACTGGTCTCTGAGAAGTGGGGCAACCAACTGACAGTTATCAGCTGGAATTACAAGGGAACTGCAGATAAACCTGCACACAGAGGTGGTAGGAGAAAAGCGAAAAGCTAAATACATATTTTTGGCCTTTGGGATCCGTGACCAGGTCAGGCAGGAATGAGAATTCCTGTCAAAGATCCAGTGCCTACTGTCAGAGGCCTGGTGGAAAAACACAAACACACAAACACACACACACACACACACACACACACGATGACCTATGTTATGCTTCCATGTCATAACTCCTATGGCAACAAAACCTAACTACCTACTGTGTGTTCCATATTATTCTAAGCATTCCTCTGTTATCTCTATCTAGCCTTTAACAGCCCCATAAAGAGAAGGATGGTCCCATTTTAGAGATGGACAAACTACCACTCTGAGGAGAGAGAGAGCTGGCAAGTGACTAGAGTAGATGCTGACCTTCCAGACACCCTGAAAGGTAGTACAGGGTGGAGCACAGGAGTGAGGCACTCTGTGCTCCAGGAAAACTGGTGCAACACGTCTTCAGATAGTCAAGTATTTTCAGAAACTGATATTCTGAGCCCAATCCTTGCATCTCCTCATATCTATCTAAGGTGCTGTCTCCTAGGCTGTGGTCCTCATTCTGTCTCCAATAAAACTTAACTCACAACTCTCATACATTTTTTTTGAAGTCGACAGCACTTAGAACACCACTCATGCCTCAGTATATCCACCCTTCCCCCTTCTGACCTATTCCTTCACTAGCTGTCGCTGCTGCTATAAATCAAAATGGTAAGAAAACTCCAATGCCTCCAAAATGTACCTATGGCTCAGATAGTAAAGAATCTGCCTGCAATACAGGAGACTAGGATTCGAACTCTGGGTGGGGAAGATCCCCCAGAGAAGGGAATGGCAACCCTCTCCAGTATTCTTGCCTGGAGAATTCCATAGACAGAGGAGCTTGGCAGGCTACAGTCCACGGAGTCACAAAGAGTCAGACACGACTGAGTGGCTAACACTACTACCTACCCTGCTTTTACTGTTTAATCATGTCTCCGTACAGATAAAAGAATCCCTGTCAAATGGCTACAATAAAATTTCCTGATTAAAAGGCAAAATAAGCATTTAAAATCCATCGCATCCACGTTCTCTTGATGGGAGAGGTAATAACCAATAGGAAATGGCACTCACAGGTAATTCATCTTTCTGGTTCCAAACGCCAGTACACTGCCTCTGTTCGATCACAGCTTTGATGTTAATTAAAGCTGGCAGCGCCACACAACCTGCTGAGAAACTGGAGGGCAGAAAAGGAAATGTTAAAGCCAGACCAGGTGGCAGAAAGCTTGGTCCCAGGCAACACCAATTCCTCCAGCCTGCATGCTGTGTGCAGAGGGTCCCATTGGATTCTAGGTATGATAAAGCCATCTGTTTTGCTGAAGTAGTGTGTGCGCACATACATGTGTGCACATGTCCACACATGCACATTCTTTTTTTTCTTTCAAGCGTAGGAGAAGGAGAGTGGATTTCTTTGCCAGGCAAAGGGGAAACAGCAGGCTAGTGCCTCAGGAACTGTGGCCCCCCACACAGAATTCTTAGCATTAATGACACTCTGAAACGTTTCCTTGCACAGCCCCTTCCAGACCTGGATCACCCTGGAGAGCCAGGGCAGAAAGTACACACTTCTCAGATTTACAAGTGCCGGCGGTCAACTTTCTGCTGAGTCCAGTCAACTCTCTGCTGAGTCCCTCTTCAAGACTGCCCTCACCTGAAGGAAGCGACCTGACCAGGGTCACATTCTAAGACAGCTCCGCCTGATCACACAGAAGTTGTCCCAACTGGGATGACCCTACCAGCCACTGCAGCTCCAGAGTGCCGCAGGGGTGGGCTGAGGCCTCTGGTGACAGAGTTCAGAGTTCAGCCTGATCCTGCTGCTCTCGCTCCCTGCAGCCGGTGATCCCAGTAAACCTCCTGCACGTCTGTCTCCCCCCACTTCAAGTCTGTCCCAGGGAACCCGACCCTGCAGCCCCACAGCATGTTAAAGTGAACTGCACTGTCTCCTACGTAGGACTCTGACCCCTGTGAACACAGGCTGCCCCGATTCATCTCTGTGTCCCACACAATGCCTGGACAGAGCAGGGATTCAAAACACTAGAGGAATCAAACGAATTGAAGAGCTGCAAGAGTCAGTTCTTGAAACAGGTTCTTAAACCTTTTGATCTCAGGAATGCTTTACAGGCTGAAACATTAAGGATCTCAAAGGGTGTTTGGTTTTGTGGGTTCCATCATTATTTATTGTATTACAAAGTAAAATTGGGAAATGTTTAAAATTTAAATGTTGAAAATAATAAATATATTACATGTGATAGATAACACTCTCACAAAAAATAACTATATTTTCCAAGCCAAAAATAACCTTGTGAGAAGAGCAGCACTGTTCTCTGTTTTTGCATATCTTTCTAACCTCCAGTTTAACAGAAGACAACTGGATTCTTATACCCTCCTCTGCATTGTCTGTTGCAATGTATTCTTCCCGTTGAAATGGAAAAAAAATCCAGTCTCACACAGATATGTAGCACTTTAATTGCCTTTTCATATAATTGTGGATCTTCTTCTTTAATGTCTCACTGAAACACCACAAAGTAGCAGTCTGTTAAAAAGGTGAGCTGCAAAGTGGAATCTGAATCCTTGCTGTTACGTCGAGTATTTTTTGTACTCTGCTCTACTAAAACCCAGTGGTCTGGAACTCTGAATGAATCCTTGACTCATGCGTGATTTTGTAAGATCATACTGCTCTTCTAAGAGCTAGCACGTTTTATTATACATCGAAAAATTAAAATTATTATCACCACCAATTTCATCAGAAATGTCTTTAAGCACTGGGAAGCTGTCAAGCTCACAGTGCTGGGTTCAAGTTTCCCCAAATTTCTATTTTAGCTTAAAAATTCCATCACTGTGGCAAAAGACACCACCAGTTGCTTTCCCTGACATGAGAGGCCTACTTCATTCATCTGAATAGATGTCTGCCAAAAGGCTGAGTGTGAGTAACTGTAGTGTTTCAGTGGATTTTCAAGTAAAAACTGTGTTCCAGGAAAAAGCAACTAGTCCTTTAGCTCATAATTCAAACATGGAGTTTACTGAACCCACCATGTGAACAAAGTGGGAAAGGCTCTCAGAGACCCCCAAAGGATCACAGACTCAAAGGATCACACTCTGCTAACTGCTCCTCTAAAACTGTCGCCAAGTGTGATGATCTCCTGAAATACCATCTATACTCTTCTTGAGAAAGACAAACGTTCTCTCAGCTTTAAACATCAAGAACCAGACCACAAATTAAGCAGAACTGATCAATGTGATGAACGTTTCAAAAAGAGACAGGACACGTATATACAATAGAATAGTACTCAGCTATTAAAAAGCACAAAATTGTGCTATCTGCAGAGACACGGATGGACCTAAAGACTGTCACACAGAGTGAATTAAGTAAGTCAGAAAAACAAATATTGTATATATAATGTATGATATATATAATGTATATTATTTATATGTATTATATATAATTTATAACATATATTATATATGTAATTATATATAATATATACTATGTATATAACGTACACATGTGGAATCTAGAAAAATGGTAGAGATGAGCTTATCTGCAAAGTATTTCCAAATAAGAGTCACAGGTGTAGAGACCAAACTTATGGATAAGGGGGATAAGGGGGGAAGGGGGGGATGGGATGGACTGGGATCAACATATACATGCTACTACGTAAAAATAGTTAACAAACGAGAACCAACTATAGCGCACAGTGAACCCTCAAAAATAAACAAAAACTAGACCGGACAGTGTGCATACCTGACACTGAGTGGGGACTCCACGGAGAGCCCCAGGAGGGCACAGGCATCCCGGGTGAAGATGTCACAGATGTCAGCCCACTGGTTTGCGTCAAGCAGGTGAACATACGGTGAGTTCTCAATCCCTTGTCTCAGGTACACGAGGCTCCCCATCAAGACCTGAATGTCTAAACAGAAGCAGCAGCAATTTGGAGGTGTGGATGCTCACACTTGAAACAAGAGTTTGCAAGTTATACACTGAAAAAGGCAAGAATTTCCCCAGTGGACACAGCATAAAAATAACTTATTAACAATGTCTTTTAAAATTCTGGTCCTTAAGCTTGCTGTCTTTTAAAGAAGCAGCGCAGAGGAAAACAAGAAAAGGAAAGCACTAAATATTGAATGTATAATTATTTTATTCTTACAGCACAGTGTGATTACCATTATCTGGAGGAGTAACCACTGTGTCGTAAGTGGGGCCATTACCATCTTTGGCTGTGAAACCAGCCAGCCCCACACTGATCCCTGGGGCTCAGTGCTGCCACCCTGGTGCGCCTTCAGACGTCTGGCTGTGTGACAACAGCAGCACAGGAGGTGGCGGGGCGAGTGGTGGAACAAGAACACACCTTATTTCCTCTTAGTTTAACAGCATCCTCCAAAATGTAAGGTTTCTTTCTGGCTTTTCAATTAAGAGACTTTCTGTTTTTAAGCCTTGCCGCATGGCTTGTAGAATCTTAGTTTCCCAACTAGGATTGAACCTGGGGCCCTTGGCAGTGAGAGCACAGAGTCCTAACCACTGGACTTTCGGGGAATTCCCTCAATCAAGAGGCTTTAGTATTTCACTTCTGTTCTAGAGCCAGTCAAGAGCTTTTTAATTAAGTGATTATCATCTACAATTGTTTCAGTTTCTTAGCAAATACATGTTACATCTACTTAAGACAAACAAATTCCAGTGGCAGCTTTAGCCCTGTTTCAACCATTAAAACCCTCAGACTCTAGACTCACCTTTTTGATGATTTAGAGCAAATGGCTGAAAATTTTTAGCATACTGCAATGCCTCTCGCTGATTTGTAGTTCCACCCATTAACAAGCTAATAAAATACAGTCTGTGTAGCTTAAATTCCAAGGAGCTGTTTTGGGCTATGAGCATTTCTCGGTTTGATACTGCCCATCTGAAGAAAAAGCAAAAAATGATTCAACAGTAATAAAAAGCACAGGCATGTATGTTAAAAGTGGTTTGAAACCTAACAACAGAAGTGTGTTTAGTCTGCCATCTTGTGGAAGTTGGTGGTAACATCAACCCTTAGGACCAGAGGCTTTGTAAAGAAAATAAACTATACCAAAAGATGCTCTGCAGCCAGTGAAAGAAAGAAAAACATTAAATTAGATGACAATTACTATTTAATAAGGTTTTACATCAAGACAAGATCGATTCTGACATATTTGGAACTGTACAAGGCCACACGTTGAAGCCGACGTCACTCATGAGATTCACTACCGGCTGCCTAGATCCACTACTCGTCCTGTTAAAACTGTTATGTTTATAAATGTATCAGAAGATTCTGAAGGAGAATCATCTATGTTTAAATTTTCAATGAAAAGGAAACCCAAAAAAGAGGGGATATGTGTATACATATAGTTGGTTCACTTTGCTGAACAGCAGAAACTAACACGACACTGCACTGCTGCAAGATTCTGTGCTACTTGCTTTTAGATTAAAAATAGTAAACATAGGTATTTACCCTCAAGATGCTTTTGATCTAATCAGGCAGATAAAGCTATAAAAATACCATGTAGTGTGTTCAGTGCCAGAAAGGTCTGTACCAACACTGCTAATAAGAGAAGGAACGATATAGCAGTTCCGAATGATCCCAAGTTCAGTGACATCAGCCTCTGTAGTACAAAAAGTTGGAATTACTATCTTGAGCCGGGACTACCAGTTAAAGGTGAGCGCTAAAGCAGAAAAGTCTATCAGCCAGCTGTTAAAATCAAATTTGCAAGCAAGTGGTAAGAAACACTGCTTTATTTCTCTAAACATATTGACATGTAGAAGATGTCAAGTATCACATTCTTCTCTAATCTGATCTTCAGTTAGACATTCCCCATTTAACCCAATTCACCAAGGACCCTCAGAATCTAAACTGAGCTACTCTACTATTGAGTTGGCCAATATGTTTGTTCGGGTGTTTCCATTAAGATGCTACGGAAATCTCAAATGAACTTATGGGTCAACCCAATACGAAAGTAAAGTGTTTCAAGTTACTTGTAATGAATCAGTTGACTGGCATTAGACTTCACAGACAGCACTTTCACTGGATCCTGTATGTGTGCTTGTTGCTCAGTCACGTCCGACTCTCTTCGACCTACTGGACTATAGCCCTCCAGACTCCTCTGTCCATGGGATTTCCCAGGTAAGAATACTGGAGTGAGTAGCCATCCCTTTCTCCAGAGCATCTTCCCCACCCAGGGATGGAACCCAGGTCTCCTGCATTGCAGGAAGATTCTTTACGTCTGAGCCACCAGAGAAGCCCTCACTGGATCCTATCCTTCCCCAAAGGACTGCAAATCCATATATCAATACTCTAATCAATCTGCTGATGCAGCCGCATCTTAGAGTCTAATCATGAAGCTCCTCTGACCTCAAAATCAAAGTAATTTTTAAAAATAGTAATCACTTGGATCTTGGAAATATTTACTTAAATTTAAGTAAGCCTTGGATCCTTAACTGGCACTAAGGTTAATGCAGTCCAATTGTAACACCAAGGCAGATTCTTAACCACTAGACCACCAGGGAAGTCCCCAGAATGGCAAGGTTTTATGGGTTTTTGTTTGTTTGTTTTTACAGTCTTCAATACAAAGTAGAAGTAAATGCTCCATCATTTAAACCACAAGCAGCTTTCTGTTCCTAGTGCAACTTACATTAAAAGGTGTTGAAGCAACTTCAACTTGGTTTTTACATTCATAGGACTTTAATATTTATTTATTTGGCTGTACCGGATCTTAGTTGTGGCATGCAGGATCTTTAGTTGCTGGATGTGGGATCAAGTGCCCTGACCAGGGATTGAACCCAGGTCCCTTGCACTGGAAGCATGGAATATTAGCCACTGCACCACCAGGGAAGTCCCCATAGGACTTTTCAATATGCCTCATACCACAGCTTCCTGTAAGTCTAGCTCTCATCCCAGCTTTCCCTTGCTGTCATCATTTTCAAATCATCCTCAATGCATTCAATTTCACCTCTAGTAATTCATCTTTGTTGTCCAAGCCTGTCTTTCAATGATCCCTTTCTGTAATATGTCACGTGGGCTTATTACCAGGAGGTGAGGAGGCAATAGAGCCACACACTTGCTGTCTGAGGGTGAACTGAGTAACAGATATGCTGTGACCAAGCACCAAGAGACTAAAGAGCAGTGACGTGACTGGCCGTGACCATGCTGCACATCTGTTATTTATGTTGTGATCCACGACTGAAAAGCTGGCAGAGAAGTTTGTATTTTATGTACCTACTCGCAATATACCATGGTGACTGAAATCTGAACTGTGTTGCTGAGGAACTGGTGTTATCTCACTAAACTGTGAAATTTGGGCATACTGGGAATTGTGCAGTGAGAATTGCCCATAGGTTCGGTAGAGAAAAGAAACAGGAGAGGAAAAAAAATAAGGATTTCGGAGGCAAGAGGTTACTTTATAAAGACAAAGATGGCCCGGAGTGGTACAAAGAACAAAGAAGTTTGAGGAACCGGGTCTACCACCACTGAGGTCTCTGCCCCATCCATTCTTCTTTCTGGGAGGAGGGGAGGCTGAAAACCCAGAGGGCAGGTTATGCAACATAGGGAAGGAGAAAACACAGTGGCGGGCCAATAGGGTGAGCTGGAGGCATTTGTGATGTGGTGTGAAGAATCAAAGGAGGAAATTAAGAGGGCTGCTGAGAACAGAATGGAGGTGGAGAGAAGTGCACGCCAAGAAAAACATGCAAACATATTCAGACAACCTGATGCAGCAACCTGCATCACCATCAGCAGCACCGTGTTTAGGTGGAGCAGAGCTGGTCTGGCAAGAACGCTTGTTCCTTCCATGAAATGAGGAGCCACGGTCCCTTCTCCCAGTGTAGGGAGCAGTTGTATTTTTACAAAAGTACAATGGAACAAACTGAGTAGCTGAGAACAGAACTGAAAAATTCAAGGCCCAGGCTCAATTACTACATTTTCTGTAAGTTTCCTAATAATCTCTTCATCCACTGAACTCTAGATGTTTTTTATTCGAACCTCTCACAATCCACTTAGGAGGATGGTCTCTTAAGGCGGGAGTTCTGCCTTGCTCAGCTTGGCACCCCCTACTTTGAAGGGGCACAAGATAGAGCAGGTCAGTAGAGCCATATGTCGTTGTTAGTTGCTAAGTCATGTCCGGCTCTTTGTGACCCATGGACTATAGCCCGCGAGGCTCCTCTGTCCATGGGATTTCCCAGGCAAGACTACTGGAGTGGGTTGCCATTTCCTTCTCCAAACATGCATGGATTTAAATGCTGGCTCCGTGGTGTGAATCGTGGTGATCTGTTACTTAATGCACTCACATCCGTTTCCTTACTATAAAATGGGGGCAACTCATAGTGTTATGAGCATTAAATGACAGGGCAGGTTAAAGCAGTGAGCCCAGAGACTGGCACAAATCGACAATCATCAGCTACTTAATATGTGTTTACTGAATAGATAAGCATAATATTCTCTAAAATCATTAATTAAAAAGTGACAATCTAAAAGTTACTTGGGCACTTCTATATAATACTCAGTGTTACTTTGATTTTTCTAAAAACAACTCTCTGGGAATCAGCATGTATCAGCTAACTCCCTTCAAAAATTTTTGAAGTTTTCTCCACTAGAAGTTCACACTGAATATGTGGGTGTTTGATTCACTGAGCAGGAGTAAGGGGTAGAAGGGAGTCACCACCTTAATTAACCTGAAAATCATCAAATCCAAAAACAATGAAGCACATGAAACTACAAGAGCACAAAACTACAACTGGCACCAAAAACTACTTGTCCACACAGCTCCGGAGACACACGACGAAAGACAAAAAAACAGTTAATAAAGGAATGGGGTGCTGTATTCTGGTTCATGGCACTTCTGGCAGAAGATTTCTGATCTTTCATTTTTTAAAACACTAACACCCACTACACTATAACCAGTTCCCTGGTGGCTCAGATGGTAAAGAATCTGCCTGCAACGCAGGAGACTGGGGTTTGATCCCTGGGTCAGGAAGACCCCCGGGAAAAGGGAATGGCTACCCACTCCGGTATTCTTTCCAGGAGAATTCTATGGACAGAGGAGCGCAAAGAGTCGGACACGACTGAGCGACTAACGTTAACACACAAATACACACACGCACACACACTATGAGCAGCAAGGTAAATGTCAACATTCAGGTAAATTATTAGCTTTACTGTAGTTTCTAAAAAAAAAAAAATCTGCTTCCAAATCTCCCAGTGTTCACCACAAGAGCACCGCCCGCTGTGGAACCATTCCGGGTTTAGAGAAACACTGCAAACCAAACAAAATGACACCCAGTAAGGTCACCTATGTCACAGTTCTGGTTCACTGTAGCGCTAATAAGACCTTCTGGGCCTCGTTCATAAAAAGACCCCAAAACAACACCACTTACTTAGGTGATGAAGTCAGAGGCAACCCACGTCCACACAATTATCATACAGAAATGGGAAGTGTTCGTTATCTTCACTGTCAGGCCTCCAAAGGGACTTGGCCCATTATTCGTTCCATGTTTAGCATTTCCTTATTATTCCAAAAATAATTAAAACAAGATTCCACCTTCAAGCTAGCTGTTCTTTTCCAGGACTAACTGACAGCACTGGTCTGCTTCCCTCTCTCCTCCCACCATCCTGCCGGCCTGGGTTGGTTTCTGTTTCTGGTTGGTGTTGTTCAGCTGCTAAGTTGTTTCTGACTCTTTCCAACTCCATGGGCTGCAGCATGCCAGGCTTCCTTGTCCCTCACCATCTCCCCGAGTTTGCTCACACTCATGTCCACTGAGCCAGTGATGCCATCCAACCATCTCATCCTCCTGCCCTCAATCTTTCCCAGCATCAGAGTCTTTTCCAATGAAAAATGCCTCTTGCCAGTTCCTACGGCACATTCCACTACGATCTTTCACAGCATTTTTTTTTTCCTTTTGAGCTTTTTATTTTGTACTGGGGTAGAGCTGATTAACAATGCTGTGATAGTTTCAGATGAACAGTGAAAGGAATCAGCCATACATACACATGTATCCATTCTCCCCCAAATCTCCTCCCATCCAGGCTGCCACATAACATTGAGCAGAGTTCCATGTGCTGTACAAGAGGTCGTTGTTGGTTATCCATTTTAAATATAGCAGTGCGTACACGTCCATCCCAAACTCGCTAACTATCCCTCCCCTTCAGCAACCGTAAGTTCATTCTCTAAGTCTCACAGCATTTTTTAAAAGGTTCAAAAATATCTTCTTTTTCTATCTATGTTGGGGCTATCTTCCTGGGGGTAAAAGCAGAAGGTCAGGGAAATGAGTGGCAGGCATTACTCCACAGGGGTAGACTTGGCTGAATGTTACTGGTGACCAAAATCAAGGGCTTAAAAAATTCAGAGATTGGAAAAAACCAAAGTTCAGCCCAAAACAGTGAGGAACCCTATCATTTTGCTTTAGGATAGCTAAACATTTCATTTCTGAGGTTACCGGCAAATGGTGACTCCTCAGATATGAGTTGAATCCATCGCTGGAACTACTAACATTTCACTCATCTCAGAGCTGGTGTGAATCTCTGTCCTTCTTATATGCTATTTAAGAAACCACACAAAGGGCAGTGATTCACATTTGAACCTCTTTAAACCACCACATTCACACTTAACTTTTACATGAGGGTCTTAGTCACGCAGAGTGTGGTGGGCATGCCTAACAGATGTCATGTGTGGCCAGCATGTTGGACAGTACAGTTCTACAGACGGGTGATTTTTTTAATAAAGTACATATTTAAGTATGTACTTTATTTATTTAAGTATTTATGACATTGCCTTATTTAATGCTAATTTCCCACCACAAAACCAAGTGTTTGATAAGCCTAAATTAATAACACATCAGCATTGTATAAGAACAAATTCCAGAGTCTCCCTTAGCTCCCCTCCTGGCCTAGTTCAGCTCCTTATCCTTTTTAAACACTTCCTCTCAGGGATATTTTATTTCAATTTTCCCTTCTTTTGAAAAGAAAATTCTCAGTTTCTCTGTAGTCATGGTTTGCCCACTTGTTTCCAATAATCCTCAAGTCTTTGGTGACGATGCATCCAGATAAGAGATGGCCATGTCTCTTCTTCCTCCTGAGAAGCACTGACTGTCCTTGCAACTTCATGCAAACTTTGGCCAGACAACAGAAAATGATGTCCTCACACCAGATGTTTTTTTTTTCCCCTTTTGGCCTTTACATTCCATTGACCTTTCTTCTGTCCTATCTTCTTTCCACTGGGCACCTCTTTCCATTTTCAATTATCTTCTTTTTAACAGAGTTGCTCTTTTTCCACTGGATTCAATGCATGGACACAGTGAGTTAAAACTGTATCCCATTCCTCAACTTACCTCTTTGGCCCATTCAGAATTAAAAAGAGCCAGCACTCAGACGATAAAGAATCCACCTGCAACGAAGGGACCCGGGTTCCATCTCTGGATTGGGAAGATCCCCTGGAGAAGGGAATGGCTACCTACTCTAGGATTCCTGCCTGAGAACTCCCATGGACAGAGCAGTCTGGCAGGCTGCAGTCCATGAGGGTGGAAAGAGTCAGAGGTGACTGAGCAACTAAGCATGCACACACCACTCAACAAAACCAAAAACGAAGAAAACAAAACCAAAAACACTCAAACTGAGGGGAGACAAACCCAACTTGTTGAAACCTTGATCCCTTTTCTCCAATGGTACAGGCGACACCTATGAGAGCCTTTATTCTGTGGGTCTATGTGGCTATTAAAAGTACCCGAGTCAGCAAGACTGCCACCTGCAGGAAGACGAAACTAATAACAAAACAGACACCAGAAACAGCTTAATCACGGTCACTCTCTTTTCTAGTAGTAATCAAGGCTCCGTGACCAGACATCCTTGCTGGCTTTTCTAAAACTTTTCTAAAACCTCCATTTTCTAAAACTTTTCTCTGCTTATAAACAGTGTTTTAGTCACTGATACCACAATTTCTCTAACTCCAGCAAGTAATTTCTTCACTTCAAAACCACTGTTCACACACACCTCCAAGAAACCACAATGGCAAGCTCACCTCATACCCGCTGTGGCTTTTACTTCCAGCCTCACCTAATTACTAAGCTTAGAGATGGAGTCCTCTCATATTTCAGAGCTTGCCTGTACTGTTCATGACCTGTTCAATCTAAAACTCTGCAGTGGTCTAGACTAATGAAATACTCTTTCTTCTGTGAAAAAATTCTAGAACATCCCTCTGTATTATAATCATTCAATTAGTTTTTGTTTCCTTATGGCATTCCCCTGAAGCTTAGCAAACAGAACTTCAAATTCCTCTAAACAAGTGCTATGAGGCCCCTGGGCCTGCTTTGGGTGTTCGAGGAAAAAGAAAATGAGTTTCCAAGTATGCAAGGTTGAAAGTCAAATTCTAGACCGTGGCAAATCCACCAAGGCAATATTTAGGAAGGCAACCATCTGGCTTCCTCTCAAGATAGCACTTTCAAAATGTCAGCAACTGGTACATGTCTACAAGGACAGTTTCTATTTTTCTAATTTTCTCCATCTCATCATATTAAGTTACTGTTATTCTCCCATTGACTCTAGTTATTTTTGACTTTGCTTCTATCTGCCACATGAAGGAGGAGGTCATGTTTGTTCAAAGTTCTTCTTCAAATTATTCCATCATTTATTGAATGCCTACAATGAAATAAGCACTCTGCGAGGTGCCAAGAGGAACTCAAAAAATAGGGTGATCTGAGTGAGGAGAAAAATCTGCACACAAACTCAGAAATACAGGGGCAGGAACAAAAGAGTATGCAGGATCCTGACTGTATGTATAATTAGTTGTTCTTCTGTCGCTTCTCTCTGCCATATCATCCTTCTTTACCACCTTCTTTCCACTGTCTTTTACTGGTTGCAATTAATAGCTGACAACACTCACCAGACTTCCTTCTCATCTAGTCCTCCCATCTAGTCAACTCCAGCCATATTAACCTTTCTTGCTGGCCTCTGTCTCAACTGCCAGGCTGCCTGAAGGAACTGTTGCAGTCTCTCACCCTCTTCTTCCTCTCCTGGGTGCTTCCACGATGCTTCCGGGTACAAAGAGAAGATGCCACACGTGAAATATGAAAGATTCTCTCCAGTGTTTCTGAACCAGAATCTTGGAAATTCATGTCCCACATTTTTAAATTTTTGATTCAAGCTGAGTACGTGGGTCCTTGCCCACGTGGGAGCTATGTGCTTAGTGGCTCAGTTGTGTCTGACTCTTTGCAGTCCTATGGACTATAACCCACCAGGCTCCTCTGTCCATGGGATTTTCCAGGCAAGAATACCGGAGTGGGTTGCCATTTCCTCCTCCAGGGATCTTCTTGGCCCATGGATCGAACCTGTGTCTCATGCGTCTCCTGCCCTGGCAGGCTGATTCTTTACCACTGAGCCACCTGGGCAGTCCCAACTTTGCCCATAAAAGATGTTGAGTAAATACCTGCTTTGCATCCACCAATAACTGGCAAGAACTGGAAAAGTTTGAGTTTCTGTAACGGATATTTGTATTAAACTAACACTTTCCAAACTTATCGGTCTCCCACATTTGGAGGCTGATTCTTTACCATCTGAGCCACCAAGGAAACCCCTATAATTCCACAGATCTCCAATTTTGTGAGTTTTATTTAGTAGGTGTTATTGGGGGTGAAAGGAGAGAAGGATTCTTTGGTTAATTATGCACGGGAAACACGGATTTCACAGAGTTAAATGAGTTTCTTTATCGTAGAACTGCAGATGGCCTATCTAGTATGCGAAAGTAAATCTTTTAGAGGAGAGTACTAGAGACTACCACATGAAGCTTTCCTCAATTAACCTTCTGACTCCATATCCTTTTTTTCCCATGGAGCACCTTCCAGGCTTAATTCCTCCTCGGTAAACTGAGTACTTACTTCATAGGGTTATTATGAGGACTGATAAGTTAATACATACAAACCGCTTAGAACAACGTGAGGCATATATTAATAGTAAGCACTCCAAGAGAGATAACTGTAATTATCACTACATCCCACATGCAGATACTTAATGTGGCACTATTCCCAGAAAAATGTAACAAGAACATTTTTATTGTATAGTTGGCCCTCAGCACCAAGGTTGCAGAACCTCAAATACAAAGGGCCAAAAGTAACAAGCCATTTTACATAAAGGACTTGAGTATCTGTGAGTTTTGGTATCCACAGAGGTTTCTGGAACCAATGTCCCATGGATACTAAGAGACAACTGCAGAGAAATTTCCACTGTTACTGCCAGGCAGATGGAATGAGTCCTTCCTTTGCCTGAGAGGCACTGCTTAAGGCTACAAATAACAAAAGACATTTACAGAAATAACTGATATATATAATATCGTTATCAGTAAGAAACTTGAGATCTTACAGGAAAAATACACAGTTAAAAGAGTCTTATGAATTTTCTTCAGTTTAAAAGGAAAAAACCTTGAGTAGTTTGAGGGCTAAGGCAGTCCAAATACTTAGTATAGTCTCTGATACATAGTAATAAGCACTCAATAAAAGTCTGATGAAAAATCTGAGAAATTAATAGATAAATGAATATTACCTCAATTAACAACTTACATATCATTTCTAAATCACTATAGAACAACTGAGAAACCCATCACACTTTTATATTTAGGCTCCCTCACTCTCCTTTAGAGTTTAATCATTTAGGTGGAATATGAAAGTAGAGACAAGAGTGACTGCCATATTTAAGAGGGTGTTTGAGGCATTTGATTAAATTTCATCTTATAAGGGTGTGTCACAATGAAACCTGCTAAAAAATCCATTATAAAAATAAACTAAAAAGTGATATGCATAGTACACAGTGGTGCTGGGTGACATTTATATCTTTAAAGAATGAAAATAAATGAGCTACCTGATATTTATAAATTATACAGAAATTTGTAATTTATAAATTTACATAGGGCTCTATCTCTGTCAGGGCTTCCCTAATAGCTCAGGGAAAGTTGATAAAGAATCCATCTGCAACGCAGGAGACCTCAGTTCGATTCCTAGGTCGGGAAGATCTGCTGGAGAAGGGATCCACTACCCACTCCAGTATTCTTGGGCTTTCCTTGTGGCTCAGCTGGTAAAGAATCTGCCTGCAATGAGGGAGACCTGGGTTCGATCCCTGGGTTGGGAAGATCCCCTGGAGAAGGGAAAGGCTACCCACTCCAGTATTTTGGCCTGGAGAATTTCATGAACAGTATAGTCCATGGGTTCGCAAAGAGTTGGACACGACTGAGTGACTTTTACTATCTCTGCCTGTTCATCTAGGCTGGTTTTAGAACTTTCAGAATTTGCTAAGAACTGAGAAATGATGAGAAACAGAAAAAACTAAGCTATGAAGATTTAAATGGGTTAATAGAAGGGAAAAAGGTGTAATTTATAAAACTCATCAAGGATCTTCCCAACTATATTTCCGCCCAGAAACAATGAGCTCGGAGAAGGCAATGGCAACCCACTCCAGTACTCTTGCCTGGAAAATCCCATGGAGGGAGGAGCCTGGTAGGCTGCAGTCCATGGGGTCGCTACGAGTAGGGCACAACTGAGCGACTTCACTTTCACTTTTCACTTTCATGCATTGGAGGAGGAAATGGCAACCCACTCCAGTGTTCTTGCCTGGAGGATCCCAGGGACTGGGGTAACCCTAGTGGGCTGCCATCTATGGGGTCACACAGAGTCAGACACGACTGAAGTGACTTAGCAGCAACAATGCACTCATGTATTTCCGGTTTTAAAATCCTACGATTCTAAGGCTGTGCCCTCACAACAATATCACTGCTTCTATTACCCAGATTCTTTCTGTTACTTTGTAGCTTTCCTTTCTTCCTTTTTAAGACAAATAATGTGATTATTATCACATTAAAAAATTCTAGGACAGGGGTCAGCAAACCATGGCCACGGGCCAAACAGGACTTGCTGTCTATTTCATATGCCACATGGCCAAGGTGGGTTTTGTTGTTTGTTTTTTTTTTTACCTTTTTAAAAGGTTATAAAATGAAATAAAGAAAAACATGCAACAGAGACCATACATGGCTTGCAAAGCCTAAAATACTTATCTGGCTCTTTATGAAAAACTTTCCTTGACCCTGTTCTAGTATAATACTTAACACAGCTAACCCAGTAATTTCATAGAATTCACATCAATGACAAGTTCACAATGAACTATTTTATGATGGTAATTAGAGTAAAACTCCGCAACATTTGTTCTCTTCATGTGTACCAAACCCCACACATTCTGCAAGTTCAAATATCAAATTCAGATGCCCTGAACAACAGTACTTCAGTTATAAAGCTAGTCTGGCTACAAGAAACCCTCTTCTCTCATGGGAATTCAGACCAACTGATAAGTGAAATGAGTGTTAACCATTTTCTCAAATTGCATATCCCCCAAATGCACTCGACTAAAAGAAATAAAATTCTCCCTTGATTACTCTGAAGTCTACCCCACATGAGATTAAGAGAGAGAGATCTCAAAATCTTCAACGTGTTTTCTAATTCCGTTTTCTTACAGAGTTCTCACAAAGTATTCAAAGGAAAACAAACTCAGTAACTCACTCCAGAGCAGGTCTCAAAACTCGGACTTTCAATGCTTCTAATATTCGATTTAACTCCACAAATGGTTCTTTCTGGCTTGGGTCTACAGAAAGACCAGATTCCTGAAAAAAAATCAGAAGAACTTTTGTTAGCAAAAGTCAGAGTAAAGAGATACGGTAAAAGCATATTCTACATTATAAAATGTGAGGTAAATAATTAAAGATAGTTTCTTTTTAA
This sequence comes from Bos grunniens, assembly GCF_055505025.1. Lineage (NCBI taxonomy): Eukaryota > Metazoa > Chordata > Mammalia > Artiodactyla > Bovidae > Bos > Bos grunniens. Next base: position 59,586,657 of record NC_141175.1, on the reverse strand, counting down.
CATATACTTCTCTGGCAGAGACTGAGGACTAAGCCCCAGTATCCCTCTTCCTCCTCCTATGATAGTAGTAAACCCCATATTTTAGCTGGGCACGTAAGCATATGGAATAAAGCTGGGCTTTGCAAAATGTAAGTTCTGGCCAATGAAACACAAACATATGTCTTTGTCCCTTCCTGGAATACAAAAAGGTCAAGCTGGGGTTCTGGCTTCCCTGGACCATGAGGACAGGGGTCACCTTAGAAACAGCAGAGCTAAACGGAGCTGAGATCCCTAAGAGTTTCATGGTATGTGGCTACCACATAAGTCATGGATGGCTTACTATTTCCTATTCTTGTGTAAGAGAAATAAACTTCATTTTTGTTTAAGCCATTGGTATTTTGGGTCTCTGATACTTGTAAACAAACAATCTTAAATGACACAATTTATTTTAGGAAATTTATATGGACACAGAATCCTGTAATGTATAGAGAAAGACTTGAGTTACTACTTATCTAAATTGTTTAAAATAGCAAAGTCTTAGATCAGAGGTCTGGTTTACAGACTACCTTTAGATTATTTAAACCTTATGGTCCTTCACTCTTCTAAATGAAAAATACAACAGCACAAAATCTAAGCCACAGAAGAGAGTTTGAAGACACATGAAATGGAACTGAATCCAAGATCCTCCACTAAGAACCTGTACGGTGGCGGGAGCCAGCGTGAGGAACTCCGCCCATGGCAAAGGTCATGAGGAAGGAGGCTCGACACTCGCAAAGGCGGGATCGAGCCTCAGGAGTCCCCCTGGAAATTCTCGAGCATCTACCCCCAAAACCAGAGTTTGCCTACTTTACTGCTTTGTGCTGTCACCTACACCTCTGACTTTATGGGGGGCTGTCCCCCACCACCACCATCTCTCTCTCTCTGAAAAAAGAGTTAACTTATAGCTCCAGTTAATAAAGTTCCTGGGCGTGACAAGAGTGTTTTAGTTCACAAACCCCTCAGATGGCTCTCTAACTTGCCTGACAGGTTTACCTGGACTCCTATAGCTATGCATACAATTGTTTACAGTCTCCCAACTGGAAGAGGCAGGGGAAGCTTAAGATATTCAAATAGTATAGAGCCTCTCGGAGAGTTTGAAATTGTCAGAATAGAACTAGTAGAAGATTTCATTGTTGAGCCAACGCTTGCTGCCAAGTTTCCACATCCCCTGTATTGTATCCTTGGAAGTGTATTAATTAATATAGTTGGTATGTAGAAAAAATAAGTAGTGGCCTTGGTGTTAACAAGTTTAGACCCTTAAGGTAATAAATTCTTTTCTTTGTTGTAAACCCACTGCACCTTTGCCCTATAGGAATGCAACTTTGTCTAACACCTTCGGAGGATGGTGCCAAACTTTAAAATAATTACTCCTAGAGAAAGTAAGTCTTATGGCTGACAAACCTTTATCAGAGTCATAAAATGTTAACAGGCCTTCTGGCCAGAAGATGATGTAAATCACCTAAACCATTTGTATACGATAAATTTGCAGAAAAGAAAGCCTGGTCTCAATAAGGATCAAAAACTGCTGACTTTGCATGATTTCACACCCCCTATTATCCTCTATGTGCAACTTAGGGTATAAAAGCCCCTGTTGAAAATAAAGCTACAGGCCTTGCTCACCAAAGCTTGGTCTCCCCATGTTGTTCTTTCTCTCACCTGGCTGAATTCCCATCTGGAGCGTGGAGGCTCATCAAGCCTACTAATTTTGCCTGGGCTTCTAAAATCTGACCGGGGAGGCCTTAGTGTCTTCTCTCCTTGGGGAGAACGGGAGGACGCCTGCAGCCTACGTAGGTGATGCAAACTCCTTGTCTTGGAGTTTTATTGGTTTTCCACATAAACCAAGTTATTCGGCCTCTTTTCTCTACTGAATTTTCTCACTGAGCTATCCCTATTTAACCACTCTTTATATCTCTAATACCTAGTTAAGCTATCGCTATTCTAATCGCCGATGCCGTCATCCTGAGGGAATCCCTGGATCCCACTGGGGCTGGACCCCGGCAGTACGGTCTTGGGCAGGTTATTTCTCTAGACCTCAGATTCCTCATCTGTAGAATGGGGGAAATAATTTCTTCTTCACAGGGTTACAGTAAGGAATAAACTCAGGGCTTGGCTGGCAGTAAATACTTAATTAATATTGCTGGTATTATGACTATGTGGTATTGGTAAACTGTTCTAAGTTCATGTCTATTTTAGCTTGAAATTCGTTTGATAAAGTTCTTTAAGCTGGGCCAGATTAGAAGAGCAAATATAATCCTCTTTGTCCTCTTCTCTGCTATACTAACCTTCCCGTCAAAGAGATGTTTTATGGCACTAGTGGTAAAAAACCCACTGACCAATGCAGGAGACGTAAGAGAAAAGGATTCAATCCCCTGGGTCGGGAAGATCCTCTGGAGGAAGAAATGGTAACCCACTCCAGTATTCTTGGAGAATCCCCATGGACAGAGGAGCCTGGTGGGCTACAGTCCACAGGGTCAGAAAGAGTCAGACATGACTAAATGACTGAGCATACACAGTACTATATGTAAGAGGTAACAAGTTAAGAACCTACTGTATACCACAAGGAACTCTATTTGGTGCTCTGTAATGACCTATATGGAAATGGAGTCCAGAAAAGAGTGGAGAGATATATATATATATGGCTGATTTACTTTGCTGTACAGCTGAAGCTAACACAACACTGTAAATCAACTGTAAAATAATAATAATAAAAAACTGTTTTAAAAATTAAGTAAAATGCACTGGCTCCCTCCCAAAAAACAAAAGAGGAGATGTTTGGAAAAGTAGCACCACTTCTGACCCTTGACCAACATTCTGGGGCAAGAATAAGGAAATAATTTGAATAGCAAGTTCTAGGACTATAATTTTTAACCAAGTTTAAAAAAAAAAAAAAAGGAGAGAGACTTTCTAGTAAACTGAGGTCAGCACTGGTGATTAAAACGTAACAATCTACTTACAGCTAGAAGACTTAAAAACCCCAAGGATCTCCCTTGTTTTCATTTCATCCTCACCTGGCAGAGCTCCTCAGCAACATCTAGCATTCCTTGTCTGAAGAAGTGCTCCACCATCACCTCATTGAGAAGCCTCTGGCTGTCTGCCTGCCAGCAGCCGTCTATCCCCACACTGCTGATGTCGGAATCGAAATTCTGAAAGGCAAGATACCAAGTCATGAATTGACCAGGAGGCATCACTTGATACGTTTTCACCCCACCTACCTTGACAGAAACCACCACCTTTGTTTAACTCTGTGACACCTCCAATAAGTCCCCAATTCCAATTTGTCTGCAGCCTATGACAGGAAGCAGTCTTTTCCACTGTTCTTTTCTGAAACCCCCACTCTCATTCATTATTGCTGCAAGGGTAAATGTTTTCATTTTTAAGGGTATTTTGGAAAAATAAACTTTATAATGATTCTGTAAATAAATTGATTTCTAGGCATTATATGACAGCAATATTTTCACAGGTGTGCAGTGACAATTGCAAAAGCATGTTCAATGCAGCGTTGTCTAATAGGAAAAAAAAGGAAGAGCCATTATATCGAACATAGGATTATTCAATAATCCTTGGCCTATCCCAAGAATTGCAGTGCCAAGGTGGGGGTTGGGGGAAAAGAGCCTGGACAGATGGCTCAGACAGCAGGCTCTGGAGCCAATCCACCAGGGTCTGGACCCTGGTTCCATCTAACTAGCTGTGTGGTGGTGGTGGTGGTTTAGTCACTAAGTCATGTCCGACTCTTTGCGACCCCATGGACTATAGCCTGCCAGGCTCCTCTGTCCATGGGATTCTCCAGGCAAGAATACTGGCTGGAGTAGGTTGCCATTCTTGGCCAAATCACTCAAGATATTTGAGCCTCAGCTTAAGTAGAGAAAATACTTTTATGGACTTAACTGTATCCTCTCCCAGCGCCTTATAAAGTTAAAAGGAGACCATTTTGAGCCCTAATCCAATACAAATGATGTCTCAGGTGGCACTAGCAGGTAAAGAACCCACCTGCCAATGCAGGAGACTTAAGAGACACAGGTTTGATCCCTGGATAGGGAAGATCCCCTGGAAAAGGAAATGGCAAACTCGCTCCAGTATCTTTGCCTGGAGAATCCCGTGGACAGGCGGGCTACAGTTTACAAGAGTTGCAAAGAGTCAAATATGACTGAAGCGACTGAGCATGCACGCACGCAGGACACATACAGGTGCAGAAGGAAGACCACCTGTTATACACCAGATGTCTGTGTCCCTCCCAAATTCCTACATCAAAGCCCTAGAAACCAGTGTGACTGGCTTTGGAGACAGAGTCTGGGAGAAGGTAATAAAGGTTAAATGAAGTCATAAGGGTGGGGCCCTCATCCAGTAGGGCCGGTGTTTATGAGACAAGGAACAAACACCAGGGCTCATTTGTTCTCTCTCCACCACATGAGGACCCAGGGAGAAGGTGCTCATCTGCCAGCCAGGAAGAAGGCTGCCTGCCCTCAACAGGCAGTGAATTGCCCAGCACCTTGATTTTGGATTTCCCAGTCTCTACAACCAGAAGAAAATAAACTTTTGTTGTTTAAATGGAATTTTGGAATTTTGTCATGGCAGCCCAAGCAGATAAAAACACTGCGTGATGACATGAAGAAAAGATGCCTGTCTACACATCAGGGAGAAAGGCCCCAGAAGAAACCAACCCTGCCTGCCACACCTTGATCAGGAACTTACAGTTTCCAAAACAGTGGGGAAAAGAATGTCTGTGTAAGCCACCCAGTCTGTGGTACTTTGTCATAGCAGCTCTTGGAAATTAATATGCTCCCTTATTGGTGCAATGAAAAGGTAGTTACTACTCTGTTAATCTTACTATTCACAATTAAAAAGTAAGGTTCATTGCTCTATATCTACTAACATGGAAAAATGTTCTTACCCTTAAATGAAAAAAAAAAAAAAAAAGCAACTTCTACAGAAATTATGATGCCATTTCTTTTTTTAATGACACCATTTCTGTTTTTAAAAAAGCTTACACAAATGCTCACAGAACAAATGTGAAAAGAATATATAAAGTACTAGCAGAGATTATCACTGGAGATAACCACTCTTACACAAAGAGCAAACATTCCTTTTATAGCAAGCTAAAGGATTTCGTCAAAATCTATTACAAAAAAAAAAAAATCTATTACAAAAAGAGAGGGTGTTGAAGGTTCTGGTTCTGGGTAAGATCAAGCAAGTACACCTCACCCTGACTCTCTGAATGCATTTCCAAAACCAGGACTGAAGGGAGTGGCTACTCGAGGCAACTCTGAAGAGCAGTAACTGGATCGGGGAGGAAGGCAAAGAACTGAAGGTGAGCTTACTACTTTCCTCCCTCCAACATCTATCTCTCAGTCTGGAGGTAGTACAACCAAAACCCACAACAGGACAGGCACCTCCAGGAGAAGCCCTCCAGGGCTGGCATGAGGAACAGGAGTGGGTTTTCCTATCATGTAGAAGGGGGTGGAAATAAATCACATGCTTTTTTCCTTCCATTTTCTTGCACCCCTAGCTCAAGGCAGTCTGAAGTTAAGCTTCTGTTGTGAATAAGAAGCATTTGTAAGCTTTTTTTTTTTTTCCCCCAAACAGAAACGGTGTCATTAAAAAAAGAAAGAAATGGTGTCGTAATTTTCACAGCAGTACCTAGATTATGTTTGATTGAATAAGCAGGAAACAAGACTCGGCAGATCTTCAGAACTCTGCACGTGTTAAGTCAGTCATGTCCGACTCTTTGCAATCCCATGGACAGTAGCCCACCAGGCTTTTCTGTCCATGGGGATTCTCCAGGTAAGAATACTGGAGTTGCCACGCCCTCCTCCAGCGGATCTTCCCAATCCAGGGATCGAACACACTTCTCTTATGTCTTCTGCACCTGCAGGCAGATTCTTTACCACTAGCACCACCTAGGAAATCCACCACAGTAGGCAAGTTAAAACTCTGAGGGAAGGGATCTTTTCTCTCCAATCAGAGGAGTGATGGTCCCAAGAAGGAGGGGCCAAAACTCCTCTTGCATCTTTTCTCTCTGTCCCTCTACCTGGTAGCCCCAGATACAGGCAGAATTATGATAAAATACAGGGGATCGGGGTACATCACCTGATGCAAAGAACTGACTCATTGGAAAAGACCCTGATGCTGGGAAAGATTGAAGGCAGAAGAAGGGGACAACAGAGGATGAGATGGTTGGATGGCATCACCGACTCGACGGACATGAGTTTGAGTTAAGATCCAGGAGTTGGTGATGGACAGGGAAGCCTGGTGTGCTGCAGTCCATGGGGTCGCAAAAAGTCGGACACGACTGAGCAACTGAACTGAACTGATCAGGGTATATAAAGCCCAGTTCTCTGGCTGGATGACTAAACAGGAAGCTCCAGAGAACTCTAAAGTAGCAGGGAGATCAGAGAGAGGAAGAAACTCAGAAAAGTAACACTCTCATCCAGAGTTGTTTATGAACCCCTGGGCTTGCCCTCAAGTGGCAAAGGCATGGGTCTGACCCTCAGCGGCACAGCACAGACTTTGAAAGAGGAACTAGGGGTCAGACCTAGCTTCCAGGTCCTAGAATGGCCACTAACAAGACATATCTGAACAGCTCTGTAACGGCTTTGGAAATAAGCTGACATTGAAACTACAACTCAGAGAAGACTGGTCAGAACTTGTAGTCTGAGTCCAACAAGGTAGTGACCACTAAAACAAAACTTGGAACTAAGGTCTCCCATGCTGCAACTAAGACACAACACAGCCAAATAAATAAACATTTAAAAAAAAAAAACCTCACAGGATGTAATTAACAGCAGAATAGAGGTGAATAGCACAAGTCAGTGGAGATCCATAGAAATGATCTAATCTGAACAACCAAATAAAATTTGAAAAAAAAAAAACAATGAATAGCATCTCAGGGACCTGTAAGACAATAACAAAAGATCTAACATTATGTCAATGGATTGCTAGAGGGAGAAGAGTGTAGTGTAGGAAAAAAATTTTTTTAACATTTCCCAATTTTGTCAAAAGACATAAACCTACAGATTCAAGAAGCTCAGCAAACTCCTAAAAGGATAAGTTCAAAGAAATCCAAACTCAAGACATCACAGAATCCAACTGGTAAAAATTAAAGACCAAGAAAAATTTTGAAAGTAGCTAGGGAAAAGTGATACACTGCTTATAGGGAAACTATAATTCAAATGACTACAGATTTCTCAACTAAAAATCCTAATTTATATACTTTAAAAATAATTGTAATATATAGTGGAACCATATGCAACTTTGTTCTGTATTTTCCAAGTCTCCTGTAAATGTGTTATCATACATTCATATTTTAAAAAAGAAAAAAGGACTACAGATTTCTCAACAGAAACCATGCAGAGACCAGAAAGAAGTGACACATTTTTCAAGTACTAAAAGAAAAGAACTGAATCCCAGAATTTTATATCAAGTGAAAATATCCTTCAGGAATGAAGATGAAATAAAGACATCCTCAGATGAAGGGAAGCTGAATTTGCTGAAAGAAGACCTGCTCTAAAAGAACTGCTAAAGTTCTTCTGACAAAGGGGAAATTACCCCAGTAGAAGGCAACTCGAAACATCAAGAGTCAAGAAACTGGCCAATCTACCTCTGAAAGCTTTCTGTGTTCAATTTTACTTCCACTCCCTTATCTTTCATAGGTGTTAACCTATGTTAACCTGATAAGCCTCTTGAATTGTTTTTTAAGCACATAAATGTAATTAGTTTCTGTTTAGATTAAACTGAAATTATTAATTCAATCCTTAGTTAATCATTGCTTAAGCATGGTACAGCGCACAAAAGAACAGGTGGTAAGTAATCCACAATAGAACTGCAAACCACATACTATTTACAATCACCATAACACAGCACAGCTCTCCTCTTCAAAATTCAGCCCACTTTTCTTTAAAGATCTATCTATTCTTAGATGTCAAGTCAGTAGCCTAAAACTAAATATACAAATTTAACATTTGGAATTACTCAACACAAAAACAAAAAAGCAAAATTACTCTCAGAATCTTAAATTTTTATTCCTTTTCTTTTTATAGACCTCTTTCTTGGCCTGGTACTTAATCTAAAGAATGAGATAATACAAAGTACCTAGATGCTAAGGCAATAGCATCCATGCCCATACTGAAGAGACTGTATTTAGCACTGAAAAAATCAGAATTGCTTGGTGTGGCTCTCTACTTTCCTCATCCAATCTGCTTACCAGATTCTGCCTGTTGAGAGATGACTTTATAGCAGTCTATCAGTACCTTTAAGCTAATCATCACATCTTTATGCTGTCTATGACAATCAGAACACTGGAAGTAAAGATGCCGCTACCTTGTTCCTCCTCTGGCCTGGGTGGGATACAGGCCTTACAAGGGTGACTGATGGTGAAAAGGAGCAGGGCCCAAGGGCCTCACTCCCCATGTCCTCAGCCTGCCTTTTGCCTGTGGAAAAACTTTAGCCAAAGAATTAAGTTTAATCAGAGAAGCAAGAAAATGCAGAAACAAAGGAAAACAGTCAAAGGAGACCAAATAATAATAGTTTAGTCATTAAGCATAGTCAGGGACCCTTAGTTTCTTTTCAAAGGCTATACATAATATTCTGAGCCATATCCTGTGAGCTGCCCTTGTAGATCCTGAAACCACCAGCAGGTAGAGAAGTTAACTACATGACGACCAGACTGTAACCACGACACAGCTGCACAATTCCAAGAACTGGCCTCAAGGAAACGGGAACCAACCAATCCTGGAATGGAAGACTAACTGTTCTTAAAACAATGAAGATGACGCCGATTAGACCACTGATGACCAAGATGACTGTCAGAGCTGATTGCGCTGTTTCTGCATGGAGCCCCTCCCTCTGTCTATAAAAGCTCTTGCCCCTGATTGGGGGTGCGGAGTCAGCCTTTGGACAAGCATTCTCCACCTCCCACTGCCAGCATCCAAAATAAAGCAAACTTTCCTTCTCACCAACCTCTTTATTGGGACACAGTCAGACCTGGGTTCAGTAACAATATCACAGATTTCTCCCGTATTTTATTCCCCCAGATAAAAGGCTAATCAAATGAATAAAGGAATGGTATCAGAGGATGACAGAATTTATTACCAACTCTTGCCTGGAAAATCCCATGGACAGAGGAGCCTGGAAGGCTGCAGTCCACGGGGTCGCTGAGGGTCAGACATGACTGAGCGACTTCACTTTCACTTTTCATTTTCATGCATTGGAGAAGGAAATGGCAACCCACTCCAGTGTTCTTGCCTGGAGAATCCCAGGGACGGGGAGCCTGGTGGGCTGCTGTCTATGGGGTCGCACAGAGTCGGACACAACTGAAGTGACTTAGCAGCAGCAGCAGGAATCTGTCTATAACTCTCTAAATGTCTGCATGCACTCCATAGGCAAGAATCATTGAGACTAAGATTTCTCACTGATCTATCAACCTCATTCAATCCAAACACAACCTTCAGATTTCTACTGATTCATTTACTGATTATTCCCCAATCGCATTAACCCCCAACAAATCAAGTGTCTATTATTCAGCAGGAAAGAAAGAGATAACTTTGGAAGACCCAATGGTCAACTCCAAAGCACAGACCATATGAAAATAGTTTTTTCCAGCAGTATACGTTTACATTTAGTCATAATTCTAATAGCTACCACCAGGCAGGAACTGCTCAAACAAAACAATTCCTCCAAATCTTTCCTTCATGTACTTAAACCAAAAGTAAATTTTGATCATCTAGAAAAATTTAAAACAGTCTAACATTTAAACAGATGTAAACACTTCTTTTACAAGGATGCTCTTCATGTAATTTTATTTCACTACTATACTGGTGGTAAGAAAAATCGAAAACCCTTACACTCAAGACATCTGTACGACATTTAAGTTCTAGAACTTATCTGCTAGTCTTGGAAAACACAACTAAGCATGACTAAGCAAAGCATTAGATGAAAATTTCTGAGCTCCCTTCTATCATTTAGATCTTGCAGTTTAAACCACTAAAGTGGATGAGTAAATTTTTTTCATAGCTTATTTCCTGCTCACATGTAGTAAAAATTAAAGCTAAAACTGTAAAAAGAGGTCAAGGAAATGCAATATAGTATGAGAACTCCTTTTGTTATAAGTGCATGTTCTTACTATTGCATCAGAGCAAGGATCAGTTCCAGGCCCTGTTGCTAGGTGGCCAAAGTCATCTGCATGGCTGCCCAGGAAATCAGCAGCATCGCAAACCAGCCAAGAAGTAGATAGTGAAGAGAAACACCTGTCTATTAGCACTTCTGTTTTACTCCATTTTTTCTTTTATAAAGGAAAAGAAAAGAAAAAGCATGGAAGGATGTTCTTAAATGTGAAGGCACATTTTCAAAAGATAAAAAGCACATATTCAAGGGTGTGTCTGTCTAGAGAAGATATTACAGCTTAGAGAAATTCAGGACACACAAATCTGTATACCATCTCATGTACTTTTAGTATCATTCACGTTTTTAATGGATTAAAGGTTTTAAAGTCTGGAGGCTAGACAGAGGAGAAGTAAATAACTTAGACGATCCTTACAAGACTATGAAATCTAAACAAACCACCCTACCTGTTTGCTTAAACATGCTTATGAACTGATTAGACTTAAGGACTGGTTTTCACTGCTCATCATCCAAAACCAATCCCTTTCTGAAATACATTTTATGAAATTATAATTATTGAGTAAGCAGTGACAAAAGAAGTACATGATAAAACTCAGTATTTGATTTAACGCCTAAGTGCCAATTCTTTTCTGTTTTAATATTTATTTATCTGGCTACATCAGGTCTTAGTTGCAGCATGAGAACTATTAAGTTGTGGCATGTGGGATCCAGTTCCCTGACCAGGGATGGAACCCGGCCCCCCTGCATTAGGAGCAAGAAGTCTTACCCACTAGACCATCAGGGAAGTCCCTGCCAATTCTTTAATACTGCTAATTTTTAAAAAACTTCTCCATCGACTTTGGTAGAAAAACTGGGATGTGACCCTAACAACGTGCTCTTGTTGCACCTATGAGGAATCAATTTCCCTTCCAAGCACCTAGTTAAACATCTGGTTTACTTAGCAGCAGTAGCAGCAGTGAAAGGGGTACTGCAGAGAACATTTAACTGAGAAGAAGACCTGGACTCTGGCTCCATGCAGCTTGGGAAAAGTTATCTACTACTTAACACACAACAGAAAAAAAAGATACTATGCAAACACTGGACAGCAACAAGTAAAAGAATGAAATTAGAACACTCTCTAACATCATACACAAAAATAAACTCAAAACGCATTAAAGACCTGAATGCAACAAGGCCAGATACTATAAAACTTAAGAGGAAAACACAGGCAAAACACTCTTGACATAAATCACAGAAAGATGTTTTTCAATCTACTGCCTAAAGTAATGAAAATGAAAACAAATGGGACCTAATTAAGCTCAAAAGCTTTTGCAGAGCAAAGGAAACCAAAAACAAAGGGACAACAGAATGGGAGAAAATATGAGATTTTTACTAAATGTCTTACTAGTAGTGTGGTTAGTCTGATGTTTTATTTTATTTTTAGGGAATTTGTTCCTAGCTTCTAATCACTGTGATCTTTTTACAGCTTTGTTAGCCATTTCTTTTCAGTAATTCTGAAAATTCTACCCAATACATGTATCAAATTATCTGCCTATATTTCAGAACTCAGTTCTTTTTCGCCTTGCTCAGAGTAAGTTTTCTAGCCTTTTTCATTTCCCTCCTTGATGAACAGTACCATCTCTCTACTACATAAGGATTTATCCGTTATACAATAATAGTACTTCAGAGCTAGCTGACCTCACCCATTCTAATTATTGTTTAAGGCTAAATGCAAAACATTTTCTCCTGCCATTACTTTTTTCTCCTCTTACACCCCAGGAAGACCTATATAAAAGGCTCACTCAGAACTATTTTACAATGTTCTCTATTTCATTTTGTATAGCCTTACGCCATTTTTTTTTTTAACAGTCATCATTTTGCCTCACCAATGCATATGCTCCATCTAGTGGCAGAAGATCAGTTTAGGAAAAGTGGTGTACAAAAAGGGTTTTTTTTTAAAACCATTATTTGCCCCCTTTATAAAACATTACCAGCCCTGCAATGGCCTGATTTCCTAGTACAGCACAGTGTTTAAGAACAAATGCTTGAGTGAAACCTTTTCCCAAACCTTCATCTACCACTTGCATACCTTGGGGTACGTTACTTAATATTTCTGAATCTTAGTTTCCTCACATGTGAAAAGGGAATAATGTGCTTGTATCATGGGCTATTGGAGGAGGAAATGGCAACCCACTCCAGTATTCTTACCTGGAGAATTCCATGGACAGAGGAGCCTGGCAAACTAGTCCATGCGGCTGGAAAGAGTCGGACACAACTGAGCGACTGACACACATCATGGGCTATGCGTGTATGTGCGTGCTAAGTCGCTTCAGTCATGTCCGACTCCTTGCGACCCTGTGGCCTACAGCCCATCAGGCTCCTCTGTCCATTGGATTTCCCAGGCAAGAATACTGAAGTGGGTTGCCATGCCTTCCTCCAGGGGATCTTACCAATCCAGGGATCGAACTGGAGTTTCTTACGTCTTCTGCATTAGCAGGTGGATTCTTTTAACACTCCAGTGTTCTTGCCTGGAGAATCCCAGGGACAGGGGAGCCTGGTGGGCTGCCGTCTATGGGGTTGCACAGAGTTGGACACAACTGAAGCGACTTAGCAGCAGCAGCGTCACCAGGGAAGCCGTCTAAATGTATGTAATGCTCTCAGCTCAGCATGTGGAACATGGTCAATTCTCCGTAAGTGAGAGCCATATTTTCTGCCTTCTCCTTAGTCTATTTTCATCCTTAAATTTTAAGGAGGGTAGGCAAATCCTCAAATGTTTTTATCATTCCCTCCCTTTTTCCCCTAATTTCCTTGGATCAAATCTTTAGGCCTTCCATCACTGCCTTTTCCCCAGCCTGACCTTGCCTGACAGGGGCAGCCACTCTCGTCAAGTCAGTTCCTGAGAGTCTTTAACAGGAGTCAAGCATTTTCTCAGCTGTTCAGTTCCTTGCCTGGCCCCACAGAAGACCACACCTCACTGCTCTCCTGTGCTAAATCTTACCCACTCTCACAAGTCAAATGTAAAAATATCAACTCCAGGGACTTCCCCAGTGGTCCAGTGGTTAAGACCCTGCCTTCCAATGCAGGGGGGCGAAGGTTCAATCCCTGATAAGGGAACTAAGATCCCATATGCCTTGTGGAGTGGCCAAAAAAATAAACAATTTAAAAAAAATTAAAAACAACTAAAAGGAACTTCCCTGGTGGCACAGTGGATAGGAATCTGCCTGCCAATGCAGGGGACACAGGTTCAATCCCTGGTCTGGGAAAATTCCACATACCTCAGAGCAACTAAGCCCATGTGCCACAACCACCGAGCCTGCATGCTGCAACTACCGAAGCCCGTGTGCCTAGAGTCCATGCTTTGAAACCAGAGAAACCACCACAGCGAGAAGTCCTCACACCACAACGAAGAGCAGCCCCCGCTTGCTGCGACTGGAGAAAGCCACTCACAGCAACGAAGACCCAAGGCAGCCAAAAATAAATGAATGAATAAATAAAATAAAATATCAACTCCACAACCTTAATCAAGAACTCAATGATCATCTCTTTTCTTTTTATTAGTAAGCAGAGTCTGTCCTAAGCAAACTTACTTTATGTTGCCTCAGAATCTTTCTAGTTCTTTGACATGTACAAAAAGCACCCTTACACGAATACACTACACCACAATTTTCTAAAGAACAGGTACTGTTTTTCACTGTCAACTGTCCCACAGCAAATGTTAGATACTTGAATCTTAGCATGATTTCATCCACCCACACACAGAAGTCTAAAGCAGTAATTATGTTTACTGACTTTTCTTACTTAGGAATTAAACTTAAAAAAAGTCAAAAGACTAATAAGTAAAGCACTAAATAAAATATCCTAAACAGGAAAGAGTTCTAGATTTTCTTAAAAATAGAGAAGGAAATAAAAAACACATTCGTTTTTACTTAAAAACAAAAACAAAAACACACACATTTTTTTGGCTACAAAACCCAGCGGTTGATATTTATTTTAAATTGTGATTATACTGCTGCTGCTTCTGCTAAATCACATCAGTCATGTCTGACTCTGTGTGACCCCATAGACAGCAGCCCACCAGGCTCCCGTCCCTGGGATTCTCCAGGCAAACATACTGAAGTGGGTTGCCATACAGGCATCTAAAAACTCTCAACACATTAAAGCAGAAATCTTCAATAATTTTTTATGTTGGCAATGATTAAAAGCCAGAAAGTGTCTTGCCTAACATCATGAACTTTTTTGCATAAGTTTTCAAGGAAGTGATGACTAAAAAAGTTTAAAGGACGCATTAAAACATTAAAGGAAAAAATAAATTTTTTTAAGCATGTCAAAATTTACTCAAGTTCCTCACTCAACCACCAGCCTGCTCATATATGAGTCACCAGCTTCCTTACTGTCCTCCTCTCGGCAGGGTGGGAACATGTGCCCGTAACATGGTGCTCACATGCTGCCGGACAACATTCCAGTTTATTACTCAAGGCTGTTTACTGTGATACATAAAGGCTTAAGCCACAGTGGCTTCAGCTTCATCCTGTTTGTTCGCCAACCCACGAGTCCACCCAGCCTTTATGACAGGTGGCTCCAGAAGCTTGCACAAATTTACGAGGTGCAAGCTAGAAGGGCAGGAAGACTTTACAAACCAATGGAATCTTGGACAACATCAGTCAACACAGAATTCCTCAGGTGCGCGAGAAGCTCGTGTACAAGGTCTAGGCAGTTCTAGTGGGGTCACAGCCTCCTTTACAGCTAATGCTAAGTAGATGCCGCCCCTTAACCCCCCCAAAAGGGAAGAGAATACACTGAAAAATATTAGAGAACTTCACTAAGACATCCAAGCTTTCGGCTGTGCCTCAGGACTATAATTCAACAAATTACCCCAGGATCAACTTAATGGTGTCATTTCATGATAGATCAGAAGAATCTAGAAGCCAGGTCACCTAGAACCTAAACTACTTTCACAGGAACATATAAAACTACCCCCTCCCCTCCAAAAGAACCTGTAAAAGCCCTTATAACTTCCAAGTACATGAAAAATATACCCAAAAGATAAATGAATAAATTAAAATATTTAATCAGCAATATTCACCTCAAATATCTCCCCACTAAAAAGGTCAGAATGTAGGTTACTCCCTATGTGGATCTCTTGTTGTCCACTTTCAAAAAGATACTTCCATTTCTAGCACCAAATACATTTAAATGCTTTGTCTCAAAAATTAGCCAAAACATGACAACCCTTATGAATATGTATAAAGACTTGCCAAATCCCAAAGAAGACATGTTTAGCAAGTCGCCAGTAGCTGGGGGACAAGAGTAAAAGAGGGCTCTGATGATAACTGGCTTCCCTGGGGGCTCAGACAGTAAAGAATCCACCTCCAATGCAGGAGACCTGGGTTCAATCTCTGGGTCAGGAAGATCCCCTGGAGAAGGGAATGGAAACTCACACCAGTATTCTTGCCTGGCGAATTCCATGGACAGAGGAGCCCGGCGGGCTACAGTCCATGGGGTTGCAAAGAGTCGGACAAGATGGAGGGACTAACACTGATGGTAATTAGGATTAGACAAGACATAAGCTAGGAAATGAAGGCACAATGGCCCCCTTAGCAGCGGCACCAGGCAAAGCCCTGAATCCCAGATCTTGGTAGCCAGGAGACCACACACGAGGTATGACTGTGAGGCCATCCCCACCTATTCCGGAACCTGGGATCTTTTCTCTGACTGGCTGCTTCGGAGGCTTCAGCTACTCTCACTGTCCTGACATCTTCTGGTCCTGCCTGTCCCCATACCATCATAACTGCGGGTAGCCCAGTGGTCACTGCCAGGAACCTCTTGGGGTCTGAACCATCACTAGAATGCCTTGGTCACTGGCAGCTGCCAATATCTGAAGCTTCCTAAACATCACCAGTAGTTACTTCACCCTAAGGAACCCTAAAGAGAGTTCCTCATTCACAGTGATTTAAGATCATCCCTAAAGCACCCCCAACCCCACTCTTCCAGAAGGTCCTTGAATCAGTATACACCAATAATCACTTCAGGCATCAACTGAAGACATACGACGCCACAGTCTCCAAAAAGTCTGAAGCCAAAGCCACTTCCAAAGCCCTGTTTACATCCTCAGTTAACAGACAGGCCCCACAACCTCAGAGCTATTTCAGAGAACACTCACTACCTTCCAGCCTCTGCTGGCAACCGCCATCACAGATCCAAAAATGGGACCGCTGCAGCCAACACCACTTCTCTGGCCTCTTTCACTGAGTCAAAACCCTCAGCACACTGGGAGTGGTGAGACCTCTCCCAAAGGTCATTAACACTTCTGAAGGCCCAGCTACCCAAACGATCTGCAGAGCCCCAGCCATTCAGTCCTGTCATACCGAACCTACAAGTTAGCAATACTTCCTTAAAAGCATCCGTGTTAGATGTATAGATCAGTCTTTTGGACTCTGTGGGAGAGGGAGAGGGTGGGATGATTTGGGAGAATGGCACTGAAACATGTATAATATTACATAAGAAACGAATCGCCAGTCCAGGTTCGATGCAGGATACAGGATGCTTGGAGCTGGTGCACTGGGATGACCCAGAGGGATGGTACAGGGAGGGAGGTGGGAGGGGGATTCAGGATGGGGAACACGTGTACACCTGTGGCGGATTCATGTTAAAGTACGGCAAAACCAATACAATATTGTAAAGTAAAAAAAAAAAAAAAAAAAAAAGCATCTGTGTTATAGTTCTCACTTGGGCTGCCTTGACTTTAGCCAGCCAATACTACCACTTTGTCAGATTATTTCTAACAGTTAGGCTTGCACATGAGTTAAGAGCCATTCTCTGGATTCCACAAGTTTCCATGTTACAGCTACTGTCCTCATGCATACAGATGGAGCAGCTCATAAGACATGTTTTGCTACAAAAAGTTCTCTCCAAAATTTTTTTCTACTCTCCCAGAAGTTTACAACATGTGAACAAAAATGTCTACAACCAGTCACACACTCCCCAATAGCTGAAACACTCCAAGGTATCACACAGTAACCTTAAGCCACTTCTCTTGGGCTCTACTAAGACTAAGAATTCCAAGGGCAAAACTGGCCCAGTGCTAAAAATGGTAACTGCTTATAAGCAAACCTCCAAGTCAAAGATTTAAGAGATGTCACAAGAAAATCACTCAACTCAAGTGACCGGCTCTGCTGGCTAGCAACCAACCCACTCACACAGCAAACAACACTGGAGCAAAGTGACCAGTAAGCTCACAGGAAGACAAGGAGACTAGGATGATGCAGGGCAGACAGATGCAAGCTTTGTTACCCCAATCATCCTGTAACAGAGGCCGAGTCACACCCCAGGAGTCACTCAGGAAGTAGGAAAAGTTATTTCTATAAACAAACTCCCTCAGAGTAAGTTAAAAATTTGGAAACTGACTCACCTTGACACTAGGAGTGGTCATCATACAAGAAAATGGGTTTTTAAAAAAAAGGCTATAAAAAGAGGTTTCTGGTTTGCTTTTATTCGTATTTTTTGAAATAACAGCAACACGGAACTTTAAGAGTACCACAGTAAAACCACATAACTAAAAGCAAGGATGGAAGAAATAGTACAAACAGTGAGAAAGCTAATGTGATGAAAGCAGCCATGGGAAATGGTGGATGATGCTAGAACACACCAAACACTCCAGACAACTCCATACCTTATCAATGGCTTTTCCAACCCGAGAAACGCTGCTGTGGATGTCTTTGTGGTCAGAGGCCAACTTCTGAACAGTATCCTTTATTCTCTTACAGCACTGTGTCAAGACAAGTGAAAGTGTCCCTGATAACTCAGCATCTTGACCTATAAAAAAAGAAAGAAAGAAGACTGGCTATTCACAAAAGCAAACCCAAAGATGGCAAGTTATCACACTGGCCCTCTAGAAGATGAAAAGGTAGATGTGAAGAAAAATCAGTAACAGCCAGAGGGGATATTTTTCAAATGAACAGTAAGAAAGCTAGCTTAATTTTTGCATCATTTGGAATACATTTTAAAATTTTACTATGACATAAATCACTTATGTAATAACTAAATTGAATAATACTGCCAAGGTATTTTTAAGAAAATACGTCTAAGTGAATAAACTCACTTATTCAATTCACTTAAAGTGTCCAAATCATTCTCACAACATTCTATTACTAAATTTCATAAGGAGAGAAGTCTAATTGCTTTATGTTCTACATAAAGAAGAAAAACAAACTTTTTTGGATAATATGAAGAAACGGTGAACATGGCAGAAAACAGTTTACATATCCCCACCTGTAAGCCTCAGTGAGCCATCCCTACCAGTCAGGGTGGGAGGAACTCTCTGGAACTTCGAGTTCCCAGATGCCAGCCAAGGGCCCACCCTGCAAGCAGGTCTTTCTAAGCATTAGCAGCCTCAGGCTGGCTTGCAAGGTTGGTCTCTGGTGGGCATCTGGGAATCTGGACTTCAAGAGGGTTCCTACCACTCTAACTGGTTAAGAATGGCTTGCTGTGCCTAAACTGTAAAATGTGGTTTGTGCTGAACTGCTTTTCTTCTGGGAGTCTGGATTTTGGTATCTGCTAGACAGAGGGTGCCTACATGACCGTACCCAGTAAACACCAGAAGACTATGTCTCCAAACGAGCTTCCCTCGGAGATAAACACTTCACGCTGTTGTTGTTTAGTCACTGTATCCGACTCTTTGCGACCCCATGGGCTGTATCTGGCCAGGCTCCTCTGTCCACAGGATTTCCCAGGCAAGAATACTGGAGTGAGTTGCCACTTCCTTCTCCAGGGGATCTTCCTGACCCTGAGACTGAACTTGTGTCTTCTGTATTGGCATGTGGATTCTCTACCACTGAGTCGGGGAATACCATAACACTTCATACTTGTTAGTGTTTGATGCCAGAGGAATTAAGTATGCCCTGTGTGACTCCACTGGGAGAGAACTCTCTGCAGCTTTCTCTTGGTTTCCTCTAGACAATGCCCCGTGTGCTTTTCTCCCTGGCTGTTTGTCTTGTACCTTTTTGCTGTAACAAATGTTAGCCACGAGTATGAGCGTGACTCCCTGTTGAGTCCAGTGCCTCCTCCTGTATTACTGGAATCTACAGTAGTCTTGGACTGCAAGGAGATCAAACCAGTCCATCCTAAAGGAAATCAACCCTGAATATTCATTGGAAGGACTGATACTGAAGCTGAAGCTGAAGCTCCAATACTTCAGCCACCTGATGCAAAGAGCCAACTCACTGGAAAAGACCCTGACACTGAGAAAGACTGAGGCCAGGAGAAGGGGGCATGACATGGTCAGAGGATGACATGGTCGGATGGCATCACTGACTCAATGGACATGAGTTTAAGCAAGCTCTAGGAGATGGTGAAGGACAGAGAAGTGGGGTGTGCAGGAGTCCATGGGGGTCACAAAGAGTCGGACTTAGGGACTGAACAACAACAAAGTAGTCTTGGGGACACTTTTTCCTTGATAAATCAACAGAAAGTTACTACAGCTGATATCCTCTTCCCTTGGGCTACCTCCTCAGAAAAAGGCAGCAGGAGGAAGAGAAAGAGAAGTCCGAAAAGAGATTGTTCTCTTTATTTGTATTCTCTTTGTCTCTCTGAATTTGTATTCAGTAATACTTGTCAGTTACCTCAAGTATAGATCTACACATCCACACCTGTAAGCAACAGACCTAGCTCCTGAAATCTTACTGAGTGGTTCTTAAAAGTATAATTTACATCAGAGTGATCTGGAGGTCTAGTTAAGACAAAGTAGATGGATCTACATCCCCAGAGTTTCTGATTTAAGAGGTCTGGGATAGGACCCAAGAATTTGAAAGACAGTAGCCCAAAAGTAAAAGCAGTCTTAGGATCTTCATTCATCGAACAGCTATTTGTTGAGCATTCAATTACGTGACAGGTACAGCTGTGTCCAGGCAAAAAATCCCAGCAAACCATAACTTCTGGTGAGCAAGATAAATACGACGTCAGTCAATTACACAATATTGCAAAAGAGGATACGTGCTCCTGGCAGGGGTGGGGGACCAGAGTAAAACAAATGGAGAGTGAGCCATTATAGGGTTGAGCCACTGTAATCTTAAACAGGTGGACGTGGTAAGCCTCACTGAGGAAGTGACATCTGGGCAAAACCTTGAAAGAAGAGGGGGAAGGGTAGCAGAATATGCCACCCCAAAATAGCCTTTTGGTGTAAGGATGATCTTGAGCTGATTATTTCTGAGAAACAACAAACACAGGAGAAGCTCTGAAAACAGAGTAGAAGTTACCCTTTTATAAGGGAAATTTAAATGTATAAAATTAACCTCCATTTTTAAGGGTATCTCTGTATGAGGAAGAGAAGAATGACTGCTGCTGCTAAGTCACTTCAGTCACGTCAGACTCTGGGCGACCCCACAGACGGCAGCCCACCAGGCTCCTCTGGGAGCCTGAGATTCTCCAGGCAAGAATACTGGAGTGGGTTGCCATTACCTTCTCCTAAATCACAAGAACGTTTTATGAAAGCTCAGACTTAGATTTACATAAAAAACCTAACCCGTTTACTGTGCTTTTCCTGCTAACCTCCCCATTACTGGCCCACCCACACCTACCTTTCTTGTGTCTTTAGCCGAAGCTGGTCTGTAAGCCTGAGTTCTAAGCCACCTCTGTGAGTTACTCACGACTCCCTGGAATACTGAGTGCACCTCCCACATGCACATGAGGTATACGTGTAAACAGACTGCTTTTCTCTAATTAGTCTGTTTTTTATTATAGGAGTTGTCTCAGCCAAGAACTTGCAAGGGTAGATGTAAAATTACTTTTTCCTTCCCTACAGAGGAATGCATTCCAGCATTTATGACAACCACTGAGAGAAGTAAAAAAATAAGTAAACAGAAGATGTATCCATAAGGTACCCAATTCAATACGGGGTGGCCAAAACAGAAATTGCCCTTATTTCTAAACACAACTGCACAAAGTATGTATCAGGTGCTTCCAATTTCTAGTGACGCAGTTTAGGCTAAGGGAAGACCTGGTAATCCAGGAAAAAAATTTAGATCTGTCTAAAACATGTCCTATACATACTTTGGGCCAAAAGAACCTAATTGCTTCAGTAAGCTCTGTCCTGGCCATTTCTGCTCTTTCTGTATCTAACCTTTATCTAACCTCAATGACTTTATCTTCTCTTTGAACTTCTTTGCCCACAGACTTACTCAGTCTTCTCAATTCCTAATGAATTCTGTTTTCTCCACCACTCCCCTGGCACAGAATCAAACACCATTTAACAATTTCAGATATATACACCATCATTAGTCTCAACTAGATGTAAGAACCAAAGGGAAGACAAATTCTTAAACTGTATACTCCACAGTCTTACGTACCCTACACATTTGCAGGTGCTATTAATGTAAGTATACAGATTGATGGTAAATAAAGTAAGGGGGAGAAAACAGTTAAAAAGAAAGTGATACTCAACAAATGGTGCTGGAATAACTAGCTACTCATTTGCAAAAAAAATCATATTACAGACAGAAATTAACTCAAAATGGAATGAAGACAGAAATTAAAAGCTGAAACTATCAAACACTTGTAAGAAAATGGTTTTATTCTTGATCTTGGATTGGGTGATGGTTTCTTAGATATGACACCAAAAGCAACCAGACAAAAAGATAATTAAATTGGACTTCATTAAAACAAGGGCTTCCTTTGTGGCTCAGCTGGTAAAGCATCTGCCTGCAATGTGGGAGACCTGGGTTCGATCCCTGGGTTGGGAAAATCCCCTGGAGAAGGGAAAGGCTACCCACTCTGGTATTCTTGCCTGGAGAATTCCATGAACTATACAGTCCATGGGGTCACAAAGAGTTGGACACAACTGAGAGATTTTCACTTCATCAAATCTTAAAAACTCTTGTGCTTCAAACACTACCAAGAAAATGAAAAGAGAACCCACAGAATGGAAGAAAAATACTTGCAAATCATGCATCAGATAAGGGTCTAGTATCTAGTATACAAGAATTCTTACAAGTCATCAATATCAGAATGTTCTGTCAGTCGCTCAGTTGTTTCCAACTCTTTGCGACCCCATCAACGGCAGCATGCCAGGCCTCCCTGTCCATCACAAACTCCCAGAGTCCACCCACACCCATGTCCATCGAGTTGATGATGCCATCCAACCATCTCATCCTCTGTCGTCCCCTTCTCCTCCTGCCCTCAATCTTTCCCAGCATCAGGGTCTTTTCCAATGAGTCAGCTCTTCGCATCCGGTGGCCAAAGTATTGGAGTTTCAGCCTCAACATCAGTCCTTCCAATGAACACCCAGGACTGATCTCCTTTAGGATGGACTGGTTGGATCTCCTTGTAGTCCAAGGGACTCTCAAGAGTCTTCTCCAACACCACAGTTCAAAAGCATCAATTCTTCAGCGCTCAGCTTTCTTTATAGTCCAATTCTCACATCCACACATGACCACTGGAAAAACCACAGCCTTGACTAGACGGACCTTTGTGGGCAAAGTAATGCCTCTGCTTTTTAATATGCTATCTAGGTTGGTCATAACTTTCCTTCCAAGGAGCAAGTGTCTTTTAATTTCATTGCTGCAATCGCCATCTGCGGTGATTTTGGAGCCCAGAAAAATAAAGTCAGTCACTGTTTCCACTGTTTCCCCATCTATCTGCCATGAAGTGATGGGACCGGATGCCATGATCTTAGTTTTCTGAATGTTGAGCTTTAAGCCAACTTCTTCACTCTCCTCTTTCACTTTTATCATGAGGCTCTTTAGTTCTTCTTTCTTTTCTGCCGTAAGGGTGGTGTCATCTGCATATCTGAGGTTATTGATTCTTCTCCCAGCAATCTTGATTTCAGCTTGTGCTTCCTCCAGCCCAGCGTTTCTCATGATGTACTCTGCATAGAAGTTAAATAAGCAGGGTGACAATATACAGCCTTGATGTACTCCTTTTCCTATTTGGAACCAGTCTGTTGTTCCATGATGAACAATCCAGTTAAAAATAGGCAAAGAATTTGAAGAGATTTTTTTTCCCAAATAAGATATAGTGGGAACTCCTTGGTGGTCCAATGGTTAGGTCTTGGTGCTTTCACTGCCATGGCCAGGTTCAATTCCTGATCATGGAACTAAGATTCCACAAGTCGTGTGGCATGGCCAAAACAAAAGATATACAAATAACCAATAAGCACAGGAAAAGGTACTCAGCATCATTAATCAATAGGGAAATGCAAACCAAAACTACAGTCAGAAACTACTTCACACCCACTGGGATAGCTACAATGAAAAAAGGTAGACGACAATAATAAGTGTTGGCAAGAATGTGGACCCACATATATTGCTGAGGGATGGTGCAAAAGCTGTAGAAAACATTCCTCAGAAAGTTAAACAAAGTTACCGTATGAGCCAAGAATTCCACATGTAGGTACATCAGTTCAGTTGCTCAGTCGTGTCCGACTCTTTGCAACCCCATGAATCGCAGCAAGCCAGGCCCAAGAGAAATGAAAACATACATCCATACACAAACTTGTACATGTTCACAGCAGCATTTAATAGCCCCAAAATAGAAACAATTCAAATACGCAAATGATGAATGGATAAACAAAATGTGGCAAGTCCATACAACAGAGTATTATTCAGCTATAAAAAGGAAGGAAGCACTAATATATGCTACAACATGGATGAACCTTGAAAATAGTAAGCTGAAATACGCCACGCAAAAGGCCACAGATTGCTTGATTCTACTTATGTGAAATGTCCAGAACAGGCGAGGAGATTCATAGTTGCCAGAGCTGGAGAAGTGTGGAATGGAGAATGACTGTGAATGAGAGGAGGTTTCTTCCTGGAGTGAAGAAAATGTTCTCAAATTAGATAACGGTTATGACTACACAAGTCTGAATGTACTAAAAGTTAGTGAATTTCACACTTTCAAAGGGTGATTTTGTGATATGTGAACTTTAACTTAATTTTTTAAAAAGCCTAAAAATGCAAACCATAACATCTGGATATGTTTATTTCTACAATTAGGAGACAACAAACAAAAGGTTAAGGAACACAAAAGCAAAGCTCAAGCTGGAGAGAAGTCATTTGGGGTTTGCCAGTTGAACTTCTATGCCCCAACCTCAAAATCCATTGATATTTTCAAATTTTAGTGACTCAGTTTGCTATGTTTATAAATCATAGATGTGAGGAATAATATAAGGTCAATTAACTAACACTGAGTTTTCAGTATGCCCCAAGGAGAATAATTTCTACAAAGTATTTGGAAGCACAAGAAAAGTGTAATGGCATAATCTGAAAGAGAACCCCAGGAAAGCCCTGTTCAGAGAGAAGGATTCCACTAATGCATTTTCAAATGGATTCGGTGGAAAGCAGCCAAAGGTAAAAACAGGTTTGGAAATCACTGTAATCACCAAACCGACTGAGACCAATCTTCTAAGTCCTAAAGGGAGAGGCCTAATGTTCTTTCCATTTACTTGTCTGAAAACAAAACCTGCTTCTAAGAGAAACAGAAACCTGCTTCTCTATGAAAGAAAACTAACTGGATTCAGTTCCTAGAAGTTAAACTGGGCAGTTCCTGTGACAGCCATCTTTACCATAACAACCAGAGCTGAAGGTGAACGCTGGGATCCATGTTGGCCACTAGGAGAGTGGTCACTTTTTACCCAGGATAAAGTCCTGTGCAAGTGTGTCTGGCAATGCGATAAACCTCCCTGGACTCAGGACCCATACACAAGTATGAAAAGAAATCACTCACCTTTTACTGTCACCACAAATACTTTTTTTTCAAAGACTATTTTTCAAGATCAGTTTTATACTTACAACAAAATTGAGAGGGAGGCAGTGAGACTTCCCAGTATACCCTGCCTCCACACATGTACAGCCTGAAAGTTCTTTTCTTTTTATTTAGCCCACTGTCTGTGTATAACCACACTTTAGCCATTCATCTACTGAAGGACATCTTGGCTGTCTTCAAGCTTTGGCAATTATGAATAAACCTGCCATAAACATCCAGGTGCAGGTTTTTGTGTGAAGTTAAGTTTCAACTCCTTTAGGTAAATACCAAGGAACACTGATTGTTGCCTTTTATTGCAAGAATAATGTTTAGTTTTGTAAGAAAACACCAAACCATCTTCCAAAGTGGCTGTAACACAGAAGTACTATTTTTAAGGTCACTTTTATTATTTGACTTGATTCAACAAGCAAAACAATTAGTATGGCAATAATCAATCCTAAATCCAAGCAAAGAATCCACATACACAGTTGGTCTAAGTTAAAGATACTTTTCCTTTTAGTGCAATAGAACAGTACCTTTTATAAACAAAATTTAAGCATGATATTCTCTAAAATTAGAATAGACATGGTCTCCTCCAAAATCAGACATCTGCCAAACTAAATTACACATATGTGAGTTAACTCCTAAATTGATTTTACCTTGCTTCCCAGGCGGTACAGTGGTAAAGAATCTGCCTACAATGCAGAAGACACAAGAGACATGGGTTTGATCCCTGGGTCAGGAAGATTACTTGGAGAAGGAAATAACAACCCACTCCAGTATTCTTGCCTGGACAACCCCATGGACAGAGGAATCTGACAAGCTACAGTCCATGGGGTCACAAAGAGTCAGACACGACTGAGCAACTAAGCACACAACATTAAGTTGTTTTTATAGAACCCAGTTAAGGCTTCAAGTTCTGCCCTTAGCTTCACTGCCTATCCATTTCAGGATTTATGTCCATTAGTTACCTGGAAACAGTAAATTAGAAAAATATTTGCTTGCATAGCTTCTTGTACTTCTCTACCAGGGTTCCACACTACACTGTAAATATTTATTTATCACTCCCATGAAATTACTTGAAGGTAGAAAACGTAAGTATTTAATTTCCCATGTTCAGCATGGAAATCAGCACATATTAGGCATTCAATAACTATTTACTGAATGAATAGAAACATAATAGATTGTGTACTACACCGTCTCAATTTCAAGGATAAGACTGATTCTAAAGGTCACTGACAACATGTAAAATAGGTAGCTAACTGGAAGCTTCTGTGTAACACAGGGAGCTCAGCCTGGTACTCTGGCTCCATCATGACCCAGAGGAGTAGGATGGAGGGCAGGGTTGGAAGGTAGGTTCAAGAGGGATGGGATATATGTATACTTATGGCTGGTTTGTGTTGCTGTACGGCTGAAACCAACACAACACTGTAAAGCAATTATCCTCCAATTAAAAATTTTTTTAAAAAGTCATTGACAAGTAAACATGGATATGCTTGCAAGATATTAAAACAGAAAAACTTGAAACTCTAAAAAGGTCGGTATTAAAAATTATAATAAAGGGCTATTTCATACTGTATGTAGCAAACCATAGTTAGCGTCAGTCACTCAGCTGTGTCTGACTCTGCAACCTCAAGGACTGTTGCCCAACAGGCTCCTCTGTCCATGGAATTCTCCAGGCAAGAATACTGAAGTAGGTAGCCATTCCCTTCTCCAGGGGATCTTCCCAACCCAGCGATGGAATCCGGGTCTCCTGCATTGCAGGCAGATCCTTTATTGTCTGAGCCACCAGGGAAGCCCGAGTAGCAAGCCAAACTGTGGCCTGCTGAGGTTTTGGGCTTCTCATGAGCTACCCTGGCACTCAGGACACAGTAACCACTCAACAGAGACATACTCAGAGGAAGCAGGAAAAGGCACAAATAGAAAACACTCTTTTTTTTTTTCCTAGAGGCAGTACACCCTGAAAACAAAATAAACTTTTTGGTATATTAACAGCTGGCAAATGTACATAGTAAAGGAAAGTATAGCATTTGTTCGTCTACCCCAAAGGTAGATTCACAGATGGGTATTCGGATCCGCTGTACCAAATCACAGCCGAGGCGGGTGCCAAGTCCAAACACAAGAGAAAACAAATCACCTCAGTTTATCTCTAAGATCTAAGTGACGTGGCACAGACTGACAGTCCTCCTGGAGCAGAGAGCCAGACCAATGAGATGGGCACCGGGAAGAAAGCAGGGCTCTACCGGAGTCTGTGAGGCAAGAACTGGCCAGAGAAGAAGAGAAGGAAGATGTAGGAACAAGTTTTTAGATGTCTGTTAGATATTTTTAGGGGCTTCCCAGGTGGCTCAGTGGTAAAGAACCTGCCTTCCAATGCAGGAGACTTGGGTTCGATCCCTGGGTCGGAAAGATCCCCTGGAGAAAAAAATGGCAACCACTCCAGTATTCCTGCCTGGACAATCCCATGGACAGAGGAGCCTGGCGGACTACAGTCCATGGGATTGCAAGAGTCAGACACGACTTAGTGACTAAACAACAAGATATTTTGAGAGCCTGCTCACTTCCTTCAAATTCAAAATACAGAGAACTAATCAAGACATCTATTTATCTCTGAAATGAATGAGTGAACCAGATAGGGCTTCTTATAGCATTTGAATATGGGTTTCTTATTTAAAAATCAAACCCAAATTTCTACCTTCCCCTCTCCTGAACTTCCCATTTCCCTCCTGGTTCTATAATTGTCTCTCTTTCATGCTCAGAACCCTAGATGAACCTTTGATTTTTCCAGCCCTTCTCTCCTATTCTGCCCCATGTCCAGGTAATTTCTTCCCTCAGGAGACTCCACACCTGGGTCTCTACATCTCTACCACTACCCCAGAATAAGTCCCTATTTCATCAGGCGCACGCTGACAAGGAACCTTAACTAGTCTTCTGCCTCTAGTCAAACTTCACTCCCATTCCAATCACCCAAAATGCTAACTGGTCTCAGATCATGTCTCTGTCCTTCCCTTTTCACCGGCTCCAACCCAAGTCTCTCAGTATCTTCTCAGTTTACCACCTGCCCTGACAGCCCTGACTCTATAAAACCTGAGTCCAGCTTAATTTTCATTCTTCTGTTTCCTACCTCCCCACTCTGATCCTTCATTGTTCCCAGGATGCCTCTTGTACCCTCACTCCTCTGCATCTTTGTTCCTGCCAACCTCCTCTCCCAGCACCCCATCCTATCTTCCTCCTCTCCTCATTCAGTCTCTGTTACTGAAACTGCCCACAGGTTAGAGGAGCCTGTCCCTGTCTCAAATCCCACCCTGTTGGTATCCTTCAATCAGCATTTACTGTATACACATGGCCTCGCACTGTAAAAACATACTGGGCTTACCTCCCCAACTACTCAGAACATGCTTGGAGCGTGAGGATGACTGCTTGTCCTCTGTAACTCCCACAAGATTTAGCCCAGTTTCACATATAGCTGGGGATTAGTAGCTACTAACCACGTGCTCTACAGTGCAATTGAAACAGCCCACCTCTAAGCAGTTCATTCTAAGGGCTCCTTCTCTTCCTATTTTTCTAAACTGATAGTATTTACACCAACCAGAAGCACTATCATCTAATAATATTAAGCATGCTGTGTGCTTAGTCATTCAGTCATGTCCGACTCTTTTCGACCCCAGGCTCCTGTCCGTGAGGATTCTCCACGCAAGAATACTGGAGTGGGTTGCCATACCCTCTTCCAAGGGATCTTCCCAACTCAGGGATCAAACCCAGGTCTCCTGCATTGCAGGCAGATTACTATTCCACAGCCATGGTTTTTCCCCTCTCAATTGTAAAACTCTGGCCTCATTATCCAAATAAAGTTCCTTGAAGACAGTTGTTAATACTTTTTGAATATTCCTAAGAGTGTTAAGCAGACCACTGGACACAATGGCAGTTAACACACACCAGTAATAAAGATATCTAAACTCAGTGTCTCAATTAAGACACTGCTTAAAGGTACGGACCTTAAAAATAACAAGTAAACCTTGTTTTACAGAGTTCAAAGCCAGTTCGTACTATCTAATTTCCACAACCCATGATATAAGCTATCAGTCTACTGAGGAGGAAAGAAGTTAAGTGAAATTGTAGAAGCAGTGAGGGCTTCCCAAGTGGTACTGGTGGTAAAGAATCCACTTGCCAACGCAGGAGACACAAGAGATGTGGGTTCCATCCCTGGGTCGGCAAGATCCCTGGAGGAAGAAATAACAACTCACTCCAGTACTCTTGGCTAGAGAATCCCATGGACAGAGGAGCCTGATGGGCTGCAGTCCATGGGGTGGCAAAGAGGTGGACACAACTGCGCACAGATGTGTGCATGCACACACGCGCGCGCGCGCGCACACACACACACACACACACACACACACACGGAGAGGCAGTGAAGTGATAGAACAAGGACTCAAATCCAGATCTCCTGAGCTCAAGGACAAAACTTTATGTTCTTCTCCACAAGCACAAACACATCTTGTCTCCTCAACTAGCCTCTACCTTCCTGGTGGACTGAGGCCATGCATACCATGCTTCTTTTTTAAAGTCTCTCTTTATCTCCTCCCAAACATCTTCACAGACCAATAAGAAGATATTAAATCTATATGGATTGCACACATACAGCACATCCTGTGCCCCAGGCCTCTTAGGTGGAGAAAGACTTGGCAAAAGAAGACATATGGATTTCCCAAACAATGTTCCGAAGACATATGGATTTCCCAAACAATGTTCCCAAAGAACCACTTTGAGCTCAGCCATACGATCACTAAACCAAAACAGAGTGGAAGCTTATTTCTAAAAGCCTCAAGTGCTGCCAGAGATTCTAGTTTCTTGTTCTCTGAGCTGTTAGACTAGCACATAATCTAAGAAAGCCAGAAGAAACGCTCTGTTGAGAGTTATCACCTCCCCAGTGTTACTTTGAGGAGTAACATGAAGTACCACAGGCCTCCAAGTACATAGCTTATGGCCAGGACTCCCCAGGTCTCCCCACAACTACCTCTTGGGGTCATTTTCAAAGATTTTACAGATGAAGAAGCAGGGCCCCAAATAAAAACAAGTTTCAATATCCCAAGTGAAGAGCAGTCTGCCTAAAACACCACTTCACTATGCTAACTACTAAGTGACTGCAACATGAAAACACAGAAATTTCTCTATTAACTCTAGTAAGATAGTATCACAGAAGTGTTGGCAAGTTTCCCCCTTACCGAGGTTATTATCCAGAATTAGAAACTACTCAGGAGATAAGATAACCTTAGGGAAATGATTTTATTATACCAAGCATTAAAGTCATTTCAAGTAAGTTCCCAAAGGTAACATGAATCAAGCTGTAGTCTCAGAGTCTACACATGAAGTCATACCAGCAACTCAGGGCTTGAATTATCTGAACACTACAGTTACAAGTCAAGGAGAAAGCTGAGACGTAAAGATTGGGCTAATCAAGAAACCATCTCAAATAATACTGTTATCGATGTAACTGGCAGCTGGCTCAACTACAGCGGGCATCTATCACTTCAAGTCTTCCTTTCTAGAACTCTCTCCTTTATTTGAGCAACAACACGTCACATGGTCATGAATCATCTGACACTTGGGAAACACAGCCCAAGGCGGCTCATGGACTTCACCCAGAAGCCCCTCTTACTGATCTGAACTAGGACAATAAAAATATTCCCTAGTAATTTTGTTGGAAATACAGAAAATAGGCATGTCCCCATCTCTGGGATTGCAAGCAGTACAAGAATGACACGAGTCCACGGGCCATCTTTGCTTCCATGTGGAAAAAGCTCTGCTGAGGATGAAGCCAACCATGGAGGAAAGCGCAGCCGAGAGAGGAAGAGAACAAAACCAGTCCTCATGACACCCTCTGTGCCCCGGGAGCCGCTGGCCTATCCTCAGCCTTTTTAGTTATGAGTCAACAAATTCCATTTTAATTAAAACCATTCTGCCACCTGCAACCAAAAGGATCCTGAGTGATACAGCAGTCCGAATGAGTAAGGTGCCAGATGACAGAGTTACCTCCCAAATGAGCCTGGAAAGGAATGGCTGACAAATCTGCTTCTAAACCCAACTGGAAACACCAACGCTAGCCTATTATTATTATGATTCTCACCATCTATAAAACAGCCCAAGTAGATCGGTGACCGGTCTATTCTCTTCTTTGAGTTTCTGAATACTGGCTAATTCACACAAACTTTTTTGACCTACTTATCTTGCTACTTTCCAGATTAGATGCTAAATGGAGATACCAAATTTTATTCAAAACTTGAACGGCATTAATTCTTTCAAGAGTGTCTTGTACTTAGCAAAAAGTTTAGTTAACAAATGGGGGACCAAGCTATGCAGCCTACTTAAAGTACACCAAATAAGGATAACTAAGTAAGACATACCACTAGTCCACCAAACCCTGATCCTTTTACAGTTAGTTCAACACAGACACTCAACACTGGTAGACGCTGAAAAGCAGGGAATCTGCATATATAAATAAACATACTTTTAAATATATATATGTAATATATACAATTCAAATTCCAGAATGTAAAGTTAGTTATACCTAACATGTAACCCCAGACCTCTGGTTTTTTTGTCTACTGACCCAATACTATATCACATAAATTAGTTTAAAATGTGACCATCTAATTTGCTTTTTCTTTCATGTTTAATTGCTTACTTCTCATTTATCACTCTCAAATTAAAAAAACAAAAAAAGAAGCAATTCTGTAATTAGTAATTAAATTCTCTTTGATTCACCAAAGAGATAAAGGTAGAAGATCATACTCTAAGTATCAGACCACACAGAAACACACGGAGTTTTAGCTGATAATATACATTGACTGCACCCACAAATGAAACAATCTCTACCAACTTGCAAATTGTGATAATACTAAGCCTAAATCACCGTATGCAGAACTACACATCCAATGCCTTAGAGAAAAAATAAAACACTGATATCATTTCCCTGAACCTTAAAATTTTTTCCAGAAACAGCCAAATCTTTGGCTATAAAATGGACAATTAGGTGGTCCGAGAATAAGAATGACTGAAAGGGAGATTTTTTTTTTTTTACTAGATAGCCTTTTTATCACTTGAATTTATACCATTTAAATGTATTATCTACTCAAAAGAAATACAATTTTAAATTTAGAAAATTCCTTGACAATCACTTTCAGAAACCATATTCGAACTCCTTTTAATAAGAGCTCAAAAATAACAATTTCATTAAATACTGTACATCCTTTACACTTATAAACACTGTAATTTTTTTTCAAGTATACTATATACATGTAATAAAAGTTACCCAGTTGTTCCAGCCTAATTTTCCATCACCAAACATGAATTTCGAATATTAACAATAAATCATTTATGATTCTTTTATGTTTTCCTTTCCACTACAGAAGTGCTATTGATTAACAAAATACAAATACACTTGCCGTCCCCCAAAAGTTAACAATACATACCCACAAGGCAAATCACCAAAATGTATCTAATACCACTTATCTATTAATCAAGGGCTGTCCAAAGTGTGGTTCCCCTACCAATGATGTGAATGGTGACTTTAGCTGTATGTGAAGTATTTTAACATATTTAATATAAGGTTGATCATACCTAACATACCAAATCTAGGACTTTACAATTATTGCCCAGAATGAGGATAAATCTACCGAAGTGAAACTGTGAATCTACCTGAAAAATAGGAGTGTGCATGTGTGAGAGAAGTTTGAGAAGAACCAGGGCATCATCCAAATGAGATCAAGGGCAGAGTGAGAATAATCACCAACAGCATCGACTGTATTAAATCTTACAGCAAACTTCATGCTCACAGGGAAACTCTCACTGAAAGGAGGATACACTAAATGATGCACTAAATGCTCTCCTCTTCCCCCAGAGTTAGGGAAATGCCATGTGGGGCAATTTAGAGCAGATGAGAGGATCTTAGGGGAGAACAGGCAAGCCCCTTCTGGGCAGAGTTCACGTCACGATCTGGAACAAGGGTGGTGCGAGTGGACCACGGTTGTCAATGGGTTTTCTTTGATGGTTCATCAGTTTCTACCACAAGCCATCCTAACCATCCTCACATGGTATAGCTGTCTGCTCACAACTTTAGGAAAGAGAAATTTAAACATAAGAAAATGTAATTCAACCTCAAAAACTGACCTGACCCCCTGGCCCTCACTAAAGAACACTACTGAATCAGGCAGTTACTCACCAACAGTATGATGCAATGTTGGGGGATCTGTAGAGTCCCCATGATTCTACTTTATTCATATCACATTCTTACAAGAATATCATCACAAATGAACCCAAAGAATGAGCTTATTATAATAAGCCTAATTATAGAGGCTGCCAACTGGAGCCTCTCCATCAGGTCATGAGAAACCACCAGATCACTCTCCCAGATAGGCATATTCAGAGCTTTGAAAACTTCCTTTAAACTTGAAAATGGAGTTCCAAAATCAGATTTCAGTCCATATAGCTTTAAGAAGGGTATACTTAAGACTCAATGTAATACCCACATTGTCTGCAGAGAACTTTAGAAATCATCTGCTTTGAAAAATACTATTTTCCAGACACCAAGACATGGTATCTGTTGTCTTCATACAATAGAACATCATAAGAAAGAAGATTTTATTTTGAAAACTAGACCTAGTACTTGTGGTATTTATTTTTCTTTCATGTTTTATTGGTGCCTTTAGTCTCTTAGGGGCTTTCTTGGTGGCTCAGACAGTAAAGAATCTGCCTGCAATGTGGGAGACCAGGGTTCAATCCCTGGGTTGAGAAGATCCTCTGGAGAAGGGCATGGCAATGCACTCCAGTATTCTTGCCTGGAGAATTCCTTAGTCTCTTAATCCTATTCTTAAAGAATTAAAGAAAATCAAAGAGATTATCAATATAAAACTGCAATCTGTTAGATAAGAAGGTAAAAAATAGGCAGGAACACCACAATTCACATCAGACCGTTTGAACAACACGGCAAACTCTGTGGCTAATACCCCTCTGACCATAAGTTCCTCGAAAAGTCCCAAAGAGGTCTAAAACACATTCCTGCTTTAGCAAGTTCTCAAAATTATTTTATCCATCTGTGATTGGCCCCAAATCCCCTAAAATGAAGTTCAAATCACATTTGCCTTCAATTAATATGCTCTCTCTCTCATGAAAAAAGGGATTTTGTAATAGTTTCTATCTTCTCTCTCTCTCAAGCTCTGCAAGCCCTCAATATTCAACCTGTTCCTTAAAAATGGAATCATTCCTTCCACCTCTCCACGTCTACACCCTTCACCTACTCCTACCTTTTTCAGTCTTTGCATGTGAAGCATGTCCAACCCTTGGGACTCTATGGACTGTAGCCCACCAAGCTCCTTGGATTCTCCAGTCAAGAATACTGGAGTAGGTTGCCATACCCTCCTCCAGGGGATCTTCCTGGCAAGGGGATCTAACTTGCAGCTCTTCTGTCTTCTGCATTGGCAGGCAGAAGCCACTTGCACCACCTGGGAAGTCCCTTTTCAGTCTTTAACGATATAAAAAGATTGCCTCTCCAGATGAGGGGCAGATGGGGCACACCTTCAGCCCCCTTACTTAAGCAGCCCCTCTCACCTCAATCTGTATTATTTTTCTTAACTCCTAGTCATCTAGTTTAACAATTCTATGAAACTGCTTGCAAAGAGGGTCACTATTGGTCCCAATAGCCAAACACCAGCTGACCAACCTCTCTAAGCCTGCCCTTTCTGTTTCTGCTGGCACCTGCAGGACCTTCGCTCTTCAAAGGGAGTTCAAGGCTGTGGTTAGACCCTACTGTCTTTCCTCTGTGCAACCTAATGATCTCCTTCACTCTCCTTTGTGAAGGACACCAGGACACCATCTTAAACCTTACTTTGCTCCCAAACTCCATCTATGCATCTTCAGCCAATAGGAAACATGATGCCCTTGATTATCTTCATCAGTCCTTCAGTTTCTCACTTGTCCCAAACCAAGTTCACCAGAGCCTTCCCAGGAGACCCATCCTACCCCACATCTGCTTCCCCCTTGCAGGCAGCCATCTAGGTCTGCTCATTTTTCCATGTTCCTATTTCAAGTCCTAACCCCACTATGGTCACTGGGTTTGCTTCTTTCTTGGAGTTCCCAAGTGACTGCCGTGTCCAGGATGAGATGCTGTTATAAGACTCCCTCACCATGGATGGGGCTTCCCAGGTGGCTCAGTGGTAAAGAATCCACTTTCTAGTGCAGAAGATGCAAGTTCGATCCTTACGTCGGAAAGATCCCCTAGAGGAGGAAATGGCAACCAACTCCATTACTCTTGCCTGGAAAATTGCATGGACAAAGACGACTGGTGGTCTACAGTCCATGGAGGCGCAGAGTCAAACACGACTGACCCACGCACACAGGCACCATGGATGAGCACTAACTCTCAACTGAAAGCAGTCTGGGAAAGGAAAATGTACAGGAAGGAAGGAGAGGCGGAAAGAAGTCAGCCAGCGCCACTGTCCTCAACCACACTTGCTCCAGTGTCCACACGTGACCCCAGCTACCAAACCTTCCTTATCAAAGATTTCTGTTCAACCTCTGAGTTGAGCAGGGCCCCCAAACTCAACAAATGCATTCCATGAAGTCCATTACTTCTTGCTCAGAAGGAATCATCACTACAGACATTTTAACCTAAAGAATACCAGACTTTTCATGTTATTTAAAGAACTCAAACCCAAAGAATCCCACCCAGCTTCCACAAGTTAACTGCAGCTAAGTATCTTCCCCCAGGGCCTAGGGCTATAATAATAGAGAAGAAACACCTTCCATTGAAAACCTGCTTTCTGAAAGGAAAACAAGTAAAAACTTGACCAGGTAACACATGTAACTAACAACTTGCTCCACAATGTGTTTCTGGGGAGGCTACCTCCAGTCTCATCGCAGAATGCAACTGGGAGAGCTTAACAGTTTGATTTAGCTAGTTTCTTAGGCATCACATCAGTGCCGCTGCGGAGTTGAAAGAAAGGCTTCTTCTACAGAGAGTCAAATTATGGAGTTGAAGCAGCGGCTGTTTGTTAACCCACAGCTAAGAATAACATGCGAGTTTCTAATTTTAAAAAAATGAAGAAAAACGAGGAAAGTCAGTCCCTGGCTAAATGTTTGGGGCGAGGAGGAGGAGGGACGGGGCTCTCTGCACTGACCCTCTCTTCGCCCGGATCCTCGGGCCCAAGGCAATTAACTAGGGGCGCCCACCCCGGGAGGGAGGCAGTTTGCAGGTGCGACGAGCCGGCCCCGCGCCCGGGTTTAAACCTGGATGGAACCCGTGGCTCCAGAATTAGTTTCCGGATGGGTTCCCGCTCACTTTTAATTAACAACGAGATCGGGGTAGGTTCGAGACAGTTCGGGGGGAGAGGAGGAGGAAAAGTCACAGGGGCCTGGGGATCTCGGCGCCCCGGAGAAGGCCGGGTCTGGCCGCCTGCAGACACCCTCCTGGCCCGCCTGGGCCCGAGGGGCTCGGGGTGGGTGGGCCCAGTCCCGCGCGACCACCCGGGCCGCCTTACCGTGGCTCTGCAGGATCTCGTGCTTGAGGCCACCCGTGTAGTCGATGAGCTCCTCCAGGCCGCGCTCGCACAGTTGCCCATAGCCCGAGAACTTGTGCAGCACCTTCTCCAGCTCGCGCTCCACCGTCACGCACTGATCCATCCCGGAGGCGGCGGTGGCGGTGTTCTGCTCCTCGGCTCGCGAGTGTCCGCAGCCGTTCGGCCCGGGCCCGGCCGAGGCCGCGTCCTGCTCCTCGTCCCCCAGGCGGGCGGCGCGAGAGGCCGAAGCGGCGGAGGAGCTAGCCCTGGCGCCAGGGGAGCCTCGCGAAGCCCGCGCCCGCCTGCCCCATGGCGCCCCGGCCCCGACCCCGGCGCGTAGCCGCTGCTCTCGCTCGCTGGTCAGACCCGGCCCCGCGCCCCTGCTTCCCCGCTCGCCGCGTTCGGCTGCCCGCCGCGGCGCCGCCGATTGTTTTTGTTTTCACGGGAACCGACCGATGACCTGGTTCTCCCGGGCGGCACCAAGCGCCGCCGACCCGAGGGGGGCAACCACCCCAGCTAGAGGAGGCGGCGCGGGCTGTACCAAGCGCACCGTCGAGGGGGGTCAGCCAGGCGAGCGCGGGCGGAGGAACACAGCCGCTCGCGCCGCCGCTCTAAAGATATGGGCCGTACCACGCGGGAAGCGTGCGAGGGAGCGGGAGAGGGTGGAGCCAGCGCCCAATTGGTCCAAAGAGCTAAATTGAGAACTTTAGAGACAGCCCCAGAGCTCCGAGAGCGCTACAACTACGCGCTCCGTAAACAAGTGGGTGGAAACCTGCCCTAGCAACTCCACCCAGAAACGGGGAAAACGAACCAATGGGCGCCGGGAATACGTAAGGACCCAACGTCCTCCAGTCCCGGGCCGAGGCGTAACCCTTCAGCCAATCCGGGACTAAGGGCAAAACCAATAGACTCGTTGTTGGAGGGGGTGACTTGGAGAGCATCCCGGGAAGCTAGGCGTTTTGGGTGAAGCCATGAGGGAAAACAAGGCAGAAATAAAGAGGTCTGTTTCCTGTAGGACTTCGCCCTAGCCTTGTATTATTTCATCTCTCCATCACTCAAGGGGGTACGGTCGTTCCGAAGTTTTGGAAGACGGATTCGCCGCCCCGAGGGGGGAAATCCAGCTGGGCCGGACGGGGTGGGAGGTGCTACGGGCGAGGGTCTCAATAGAGAATGAAAGGCGGGGGTGGTTGTGGGGCAGAAGGGGGTGCTTAGTGGCCCGGCGCAGCCTGCGGTGCTCCCTCGACTCTTGCGACACTAGAGGTCACACGCCTCACCCCTCTACCCACCTCCGCAGGCCTCGGCCCTTTGGCCCCTGGGCCTGGAGCCTCTCCTGACCGGTTGCTTCACCCTGCGTGTAAGACGGGCAGCTTCGCGGACAGGAAACTCGAGTCGGAGATTGGGGCAGTCTGGCCCCTGCCTCTTCGTCGCCTTATTCCATTGAATAGTTTGGAGTTAACCCCTTTGCGTAAATCCTTCCCTGACTTGGCGATGGTGCCTCCAACCTTGGTCTATACCTAATCGCTCACTGAGCTGCAGCTGAGGAGGAGCCAAGCTGCTGCTTGCCTCGTACTTGTATTTTCTTTGGCCTGGAAAACTCTTCTACTTTCTCATCGTAAAATTAGCTCCCTTGTCCCACTGATGGTCCTCCCCAGACCACACTCCCTCCTCCATTGCTATGTCATTTATTATAATATCAATTGTATCATCAGTTTTATTCTTTGCGCACCATTATTAAAATCTGAAATGATTTGATTCAATTTTTTTTTTACATAGGTGAGCCTTTATTCGTATTCAATGGCTTATTCTTTTTCATTTTTATTTAGGATATTATCATTTTAACAACTTAAAATGTTATTCCGAAGATTAGGTGACAATGATTTCTTTAATCTGAAAATTAAACTCTGAGAGTTGGAAACTTAACTCAGACAAGCAACTAATAAATACTGGATTTCCGGAATTGTTCCAGTTGTAGAAGGGAAAACATGCTCACGGCGTGCTTTTATTTTTAGTACTGATGTTGGGGAATAATTTATATCCCATCGATTCTCAAGTAAAGAATGCGTAATGAAATAAAAAAGACCTTTTCCTAGTTTTATTCGTTTACTTTTCTGTCTGTAGCTCTTCAATAGATTTCCAATAAGGCAGCCCCCTTGCCTGTGTTTTCTGTGCAGTAAGTGCCTGGAGACATGGTATGCTATCTTCTTCTTTTTTTAATTTAGTTAAAATCTCATTGAGCCTCAATTCCTTTTTTTACAATTCGTAAGTAATTAGGATTAATAATACTCAACTCCATTGTTAGGAAAGTTAAGTGAGATAACTTATGAAAACACCCAGAAAGCAGCACATGATAACCACATGATGAATGGTGGTGGTGTTTGTTACTATTGATGTCAGTTCCCAGGAATAAATCTGAGATGGCAGTTTAGTCAGGGAATCATGTTGATCTTGCACCCAGTCCTTTATTTCTTGGTGATTCTCAAGGGCAGCCCCAACTGTGGCTGTTACATACCTCCTTTCTCTTCCCTCCCTTGCCCATTCTCCTTTCTTTCTTGGCAGGTGACCCTGAGTCCTGCTTCCCTGAGAATCCTCTCCTCAAAATGTGTCTATTGATACCATCCATTTGGTGAACTGTTGTCAA
The DNA here is from genome assembly GCF_055505025.1 of Bos grunniens. Taxonomy (NCBI): domain Eukaryota; kingdom Metazoa; phylum Chordata; class Mammalia; order Artiodactyla; family Bovidae; genus Bos; species Bos grunniens. The sequence goes on along the minus strand of NC_141175.1, from coordinate 59,547,633 downwards.
GTACCAGAAGGAAGAAGAGGCCCTTTTCCCTTCCTAAGCTGTCCCTGACCTGGTCATGTAGGGGGAACCTTCATTTAACCCTTCTCAATCGGTTTGCCTTATCCTCAGTTCTTTGAAGGCCAAACTGCCCAAACAAATCCTCTACATGTGTTCCTCCTGTTTCTCCAAGGATCACCTTGATAAGCTCAGTCACCCTTTCTCACTCTTGTTTCCCTTGATCTCACTGCAACACATGAAAATTACGAATCACCATCACTTTTAAATTCCTTCCTTGGCCTCCAGGGCATTGCCATGGTATGGTTCAGTCACCCCTTCTCTCTTACTGGCTCTTCTTTCTCATTCAGTCACCTATATGGATGGGCGTTTGCCCCAGGTTCTATTCTCAGCCTTGTTTTCTCTCTACCTGCTGTCCTGTGAGAGCACATTAAAATTAAAATTGTCCTGATCTGTTCTCATAAACTAGCTTCACATTCCCCCCAACTAGCAAGACATCATCATCCAGAGAACTCGTTACCTCCAATGAACATGTCAAAAAGAGAATCCGTATTTCCCTTCCAAAACTGACTCTCCTCCTCTTGACAGCATTACCTTAACTTTCGCATGTTTCTATGCCACCTTACCATCTTCATCTTTAACTTACCTCTGTGTGTGTGTATGTGAGTGTGTGTGCCCAATTGTCCAGTCGTGTCCAACTCCTTGCAGCCCCATGGACTACAACCCACTACAACCCACTTCTGTCCATGGGGATTTCCCAGGCAAGAATACTAAAGTAGGTTGCCATTACCTCCCCCAGGATCTTCCTGACCAAAGATTGAGTCCATGTCTCTTGCATCTCCTGCATTGGCAGGCAGATACTTTACACTGCACCACCTGGGAAGCCCTTAATTACCTCTAGGGTTCTTGAAAACCTTTCCTCCATCAGATTCCTTGGCTCCATTGACCTGTTTCCATTGCCACCTATATCCTTCTCAAGATTCCTTCACTAAGTAACCTGCCTTCAGTCACCCTAGAATTATTGGTGCTTTCCACATGTCCTCATCAGTTTGCCTAGGGATACAGATTGTCTCACTCCCTTTTCCATTCACCCTCCACATTTTCTCTGCATGTTCTGTATTGAGTCTAACTTCCTAATGTCTTAAATGAGGCTTTTCAGTTTCTGCTTCCTTCACCTTCATTGTGCTTGGTCGCTCAATCATGTCTGACTCTTTGTGACTCCATGGACTATAGCACATGAGGCTCCTCTGTCCATGGAGATTCTTTAGGCAAGAATACTGGAGTGGGTTGCCATGCCCTCCTCCAGGGGATCTTCCCAACCGAGGGATCAAACGCAGGTCTCCTGCATTGCGGGCAGATTCTTTACTGTCTGAGTCACCAGGGAACCTCAGGAAAACCTGAGTGGGTGGCCATTCCCTTCTTCAGGAGATCTTCCTGACCCAAAGATTGAACCCAGGTCTCCTGCATTGCAGGCAGATTCTTAACCATCTGAGCCTCACCTTCATTAGTACTTTTTTTTTTTTTTGCTGTGCTGGGTCTTTGTTGCTACAGGCAGACTTTATAGTTGTGGTGCATGGGCTTCTCATTGAGGTTGCATCTCTTGTTGTGGAAATCAGACTCTAGGGTGTGTGGACTTCAGTAGCTGTGGCTCATGAGCTTCGTAGCCCCATGGCAGGTGGGATGTTAGTTCATGGACCAGGGATCGAACCCATGTCCCTTGAATTGGCAGGCAGATTCTTAACCACAGGACCACCAGTGAAGTCCCTTCATAAGTACTTTTGTCATCCTTCCAAGATTATAATTGCTTCTCTTACTTCTACAGTGCCATCAAATGAATCTTCAAAAAAATAATAATAATCTTCATTCTCCTGAAAAAGTTGTTATAAGAATTAAATCAGACAATCCATGTAAGGCACTCAATATAATTCTGGGTATATGGTAAGAGCTATTATTATCCACTAATGAGAAATAATCAAGACTTCCCATTACCTGCAGCTTCAAATCCTGATTCTTAGCTGTGTGGTCTGCCCAGCATAGCAGAGTATCACAATCCCCCATCCAACCACTGGGCACTTTCATACTTTGAGGGTGAATTAAGCACAGCTTTGTCATGCTTTTTCTTCTCCTAGAATGCTTTTCTTTATCCTCAGCCACTCAAATCCTTCTCTTTCTTCAAGTAATAAGACAAATCCTATTACTATTACTATCTTTCGCTACTGATACCTTCTAGATCTTGGTCTGCCACTCCTTAATATGGTAATCATCAGCCATAGGTAGCTATATTTTTACATATTTATTTATGTATTTGTCTGTACCCGGTCTTAGTTGTGGCATGCCAGATCTTCAGTCTTCATTGTGGCGTGCAGAATCTAGGTCCCTGACCAGGGGTCGAACCCGGGCTCCCTGAATTGGGAATGCAGAGTCTTAGCCCTGGATCACCAGGGAAGTCCCCCTATGTAGCTATTTAAATTAAATTTTTAAAATTCATTTTTTCAGTTGTACCAGCCACATTTCAGCTGCACAGTAACTACAGAGGCTAGTGGCTACTGTGTTAATCAGCACAGAACATTTTTTTTTACTGTAGAAAGTTCAGTTGACCAGTTCTGATCTAGACCATGACCCTAAGGGTTACCAGCCGCTCCTTTAACTGCTGGAGGACTTCTCTGTTAAGCCATTTAATGCTTAAGTGCATACTGCTCCCATATTTTTAGTTAACTTTTCCAAAATGTACCTTGTTTTCTAAATAGATTGTTAGCTCCTAGGTCATAGATGAGTTTTCTTTTCTCTCCCATAATTTGATCAGCACAGAAAAAGTGCCCTAGGTACTTCTTAAAGGAAAGAAGATAAACAAGAGGAGTGTGTGCGTGCTAAGTTGCTTCAGTCCTCTCTGACCTGTGACCCTATGTAGCCCACCAGGCTTCTCTGTTCATGGGATTCTCCAGGCAAGAATACTGGAGTGGGTTGCCTTGCTCTCCTCCTCCAGGGCATCTTCCTGACCCAGGGATCAAACTCCTGCATTAGCAGGTAGGTTCTTTACCACTAGTGCCACCTGGGAAGCCCAACAAGAGAAGAGACTGCAAATTTAACCAAGGAAAGAAAAATAGTACTTGTAAGGGCAGAGATCTTTGTTACCTTTTTCCTTTGTATTGGTCCTTCCTACCTAGTGCATAATTCCTTTCAGCCTAAACCTTGATTTCTCAGAGAAAAGTCTCTAGAAGTAACAGCAGAAAAATTCCATTTTCAGAACAACTGCAAATTATTTTTCTATGACTACATTTTTACCACACAGCAAAAAATAATTCACTCACACACAAACACCAACCAACAAACAAAAACCCCATCCAGCATCAACTGAGCTCCTGCCCCCATAATTTGTTCAAGCTAGAGACTGTTTCATTTGCAATCATTCTAGACTTTGCATTGATCCTCCCCTCCACCCCAAATTCCACTCTCTGTAACATTTAAGAAAACAATCCAAAGAAAGGAAAAAAAAAATCCTTTTGTTTTATGACCAAAATACATCTTCTTTGTTAGAAAATTAGAAAATACAAATAGGTTAACAGAAATAATCATCCAGTGAAATCCCAAAACCCAGAAAAAAAAAAAATTAGATTTAACACTTGGGATGAATTTCCAGACTTTTTCTTGCATATACAGATAGGCCCATAGGTGAAGGATGTTTCTCATTATTTAGAATTATTTTGTAGACTGTTTTTATTGTCTTCAACATTTCTCTGGGGCTTCCCTGGTGGCTCAGACAGTAAAGACTCCGTCTGCAATGCAGGAGACCTGGGTTCAATCCCTGGGTCGGGAAGATCCCCTGGAGAAAGGAATGGCTATCCACTCCAGTATTCTTGCCTGGAGATCCCACAGACAGAGGAACCTGGTGGGCTACAGTCCAAGGAGTCACAAAGATTCGGACACGACTGAGTGACTAAGCACACATATTTCTCTAACAAAAAGTTTTCAGAACTGCTTGTGACATCTTTTCAAAATGTTTAGTAACTGTTATACATAACTATAGCTTAGCATTCACCCTTATTCAGTATACCTCATACATATTTTTTTTCATCTTAACTTGCTCTTAGATGCTTGAAAGTAGACAGACACAAGACAGAAAAAGTAAAAATTTCATCTTTCAAATTTGAGAATCTATAAAGAAAACTTTTAAAATACGCTTTTTATGCAAAATGCACTTTCAGATATGAGTAAGAAAGACTATGTTTATAATTGTAAAAAAAAAAAAAAAAACAACTTTGTGAAAGAGACCTTGCTAATTTCCTGACTGTTCTAGCTGACAGCCAATACAAAAAAGTAAGGTTAAATTGAAAAAATGTGTTATTATGAAATATCAAATTTTGAAAATAACACTCCTTTTCATCATTTATTTAAAAATCAATTTTCATCATTCCCAAGCCATAAAAAAAAAAAAAAGAAATCTCCACATGAGACATTTCTGGAAATTGCTGCTAAGACTAATTTAAGAAATGGGTAAAAGCATAACTACCAGCAAAAGTATTGATCAGAATGTTTTTCAGTTCTTTTATATCTCCTGTGTGGTTTGGGGCATATTGCCCCTTACATGCCTGTTTGCTGGCTGGCTGGATTATACCTTGCCTGCCATTATGACCTACTGATAGGCAGTGTTAACAATAATGCCTCTTCTTCTGTATGCACTACCACCCTCTTTCAGCACCACTAAAGATTGTTTAAGACAGCCTCTCAACAGCAAAGCCATCCCCAATGTGGTCTTCACCCCTTCTGGAGGCCGGGGCACTTCTCCATTGGCTGCCTTCTGGTTTTGTTGTTGTTTAGTCTCAGAGTCGTGTCTGACTCCTTTGTGACCTCATGGACTGTAACCCGACAGGCTCCTCTATCCATAGGATTTCCCAGGCAAGAATACTGGAGTGGGTTGCCATTTCCTTCTGGGAATCTGCCCAACCCAGGAATCGAACCTGAGTCTCCTACATTGGCAGGTAGATTCTTTACCACTGAACTGCCAGGGAAGCCCACCTTCTAGTTTAGACATCCCTTAAAGATCTCTGTGAGGATGATACGCAGGCACTGCCCTCATATATTACGCCCTGTAGGGGTCTTTATACCTTTTGGACCTGGTCCCACAGGTTTTATTGATCTGATCATTTTCTTTCTGGAATCTGGGTGTCTTTCTATACTTTGTTTGCTGCTCAGTCTTTTGTGTGGTTTACAGGTATAGCAGGAAGGGTGATAGCACTGTAATTCTGAAGTAATTCACTCAACCCCGCCCGGCCTCAGTTTCCTTGTTTATAAAATAAGAAGCTTGAAATAGATGACCTTTAAGTCCCTTCCAGTTCTAAAGTTACAGAGACGCCAGTGTTTATTAGACAACATGTGAGGCACTACCCAACCAAGCAGGAAATACATAGATACACCTTCCTTGCTCTTTTTCTGGGGTGGGGGGCACACCCTGTGGCTTGTGGGGTCTTCCTTCCCAGACCAGGTATCAATCCCGTGCACCCTGCAGTGGAAGCTGGGGTCCTAACCCCTGGACCACCAGGGAATTCCCCCTCCCTGCTTTTGAAAATTTTGATGCTGAATCACTACTTCCTCATTGCAAAAGTGTAATGGGTATTTTTCCCCCCTTTGGCTTTGTTTATTTACTCCAGTAATAATAATACCTACCATTTATCGAGTGCTTACAGTATGCCAGGCACTTTGCTTTAAATATGTGATTATCAGAAGCAACTTTGGAAGTAAATATTATTTTATCTGTATTTTACAGAGGAATAAACTGAAGCAGAGAGGGATTTCTGCAAGATCAGACAGCTAATACACAGTGGAGCTGGAATTTGAATTTAAATCTGACTCCAAAACCCATTAGCCCTCTACCTCCGAAAAGCAAAATTATGCTCCATAATTACTTGTTAGGCATGTGGTTCCTAATAACACAAAGGATCATTTACTCTAAGTAATGTGGTTAGGTAATAGGAGTCTAGGGCTAAAATTCACAGAAATTGTAACACTGCTACTTGCCAGCTTTTACACCGTTGGCAACAATCTTAACCCAACAGTCTTATTTTTTTTAAATAACAATTTCTACTCCACCCACCTTGCAACATCACTGAGTTATATATATTTATTTCTAAAGTAATTTAAATGTGTTTTGTATGGTAAATGTATACATGTAATTAGCAAATGTATAAGAATACATATGAATAGATTCACAGAAAGTTCTTCATAAACCATGAAGCCCTATAAAAATCCAGGGTGCTGTTATTTCCTCTTACGTATGTATTTGATGCATCTGTTTATGTATCTTGTGTGCATGCATGCTCAGCAATGTCCGACTCTTTGCCACTCCATGGACTGTAGCCCACCAGGCTCCTCTCTGCATGGAATTTTCCAGGCAAGAATACTGGAGTGGGTTGCCTTTTCCTACCGCATCTATTCAGGGCAGAGTCTAGGTTGTAAATTGCTGACGTATAAGATTCATGACTTTTGACAACCTGGGGGAAACTCCAGACAGTAAACTAAGCAAGAGCTTAAGACATGGCCTTTTGAGACTTCCAGTTCCACAAACACAAACTAATCCCATTCCTCCAGGTTGTTTCTAAAAAAAAAAAAAAAAACAACCCTGGATGTAGCACAGAAGAAAAACAGGAATATTTTGAAAGGTAGAAAGAAGTTGGGCAGTATAGGGATCTTAGGACTTGAAAGATGACCTGGTGGTTAATTCACAGGTTTTCTCCAATATCTCAGTTGTTGTCATTGTTGTTTAGTTGCCAAGTCGTGTCTGACTCTTCTGCAACCCCATGGACTGTAGCCTGTCAGGCTCCTCTGTCCATGGGATTTTTCCATGCAAGAATACTGGAGTAGGTTGCCATTCGCTTCTCCAGGGGATCTTCCTCACCCAGGAATCAAACCTGCATCTCTTCCATAGGCAGGTGAGTTCTTACCACTGAGCCATCAGGGAAGCCCCCCATATCTCAGATGGGGTACTGCAAAAGACTCCCACTCAGCACCACAAACAGGCACACACAATAAAGGCTCCAAGAAAGCCTATTTTTCCTAACCAAAGCATGGGAAAAGGGATGGCCTAACACTGAAAACTTTGTTGGCAATATCCATCCTATTCCAGCCAAACACAAAAAACTGCATCCTCTCCCCCTAGCATGGTATCAGCAGAACTGAGCAGGGACATGATTTTCCACTCAACCCCCCTTAATCCATGGACCTGGAGGCAGCGCTCCAGTTCCTCTGCAGGATGGTTTTGGCAAGGCAGAGTAGGGAGCTGACCTTCCATCTCCTGCCTGGCAAAAGCAGGTGGTGCTCCAGTTCCCCCAGCAGGTGGTACCAACAGATTGAGCAGGGAGCTGAGTTTATACCCCTGGTTAAGAGGCAACACGACACTGGGAGTTGTTACCCCCCACCCTTCCACTGGGAGCAAGGGGAGTGCTGAACTTCCACCCCACCTCTTTGCAACAAGGCAGTATGAGTCCGGGCTCCACTTTTGCCAAAGTGTGTTGGCAGGGCTTGGAAGCTAAACATACATACCCAGCAGCCCATGTGTTAAATCTCAATAGGGGACTGCCTGCTCTAAAGGCAAAAGAAGATTAAATGTAACCCAGAGCATTGTAAATATACTATCCAGAATGTCCATGATGTGATTTTTTTTTAATTACTCATCCAACAACTAGAAAAATCACAATATGAATGAGAAAAGACAATCAATAGATGCCAACGAAATGAATCAAATGTTGGAATTATCTGATAATTACATTAGCGCTGAGTTGCTTCTGTCATGTCCGACTCTTTGCAATCCTGTCCTGCCAGGTTCCTCTGTCCATAGGAGTCTCCAGTCAAGAATACTGGAGTGGCTTGCCATTTCCTTCTCCAAAGGGTCTTCCCAACCCAGATATCAAACCTGCATGTGTTACATCTCCTGTATTGGCAGGCAGGTTCTCTATCACTAGCGCCACCTGTATAAGCCCATGATAATTACATTCAGTTCAGTTCGGTCGCTCAGTCGTGTCGACTCTTTGCAACCCCATGAATTGCAGCACCCCGGGCCTCCCTGTCCATCACCAACTCCCGGAGTTCACTCAGACTCCCGTCCATCGAGTCAGTAATGCCATCCACCCATCTCATCCTCTGTCGTCCCGTTTTCCCCCTGCCCCCAATCCCTCCCAGCATCAGAGTCTTTCCCAATGAGGCTTCCCTGGTGGCTCAGACGGTAAAGCGTCTGCGTACAACACAGGAGACCCAGGTTCGATCCCTGGGTCAGGAAAAGTAAATGGCAACCCACTCCAGTACTCTCGCTTGGAAAATCCTATGGACGGAGGAGCCTGGTAGGCTACAGTCTATGGGGTCGCAAAGAGTCGGACACGACTGAGCGACTTCACTTCCACTTCACTTCAACTCTTCGCACGAGGTGGCCAAAGTACTGGAGTTTCAGCTTTAGCATCATTCCTTCCAAAGAACACCAGAATTGATCTCCTTTAGAATGGACCGGTTGGATCTCCTTGCAGTCCAAGAAACTCTCAAGAGTCTTCTCCAACACCACAGCTCAAAAGCATCAATTCTTTGGCACTCAGCTTTCTTCACAGTCCAACTCTCACATCCATACATGACCACTGGAAAAACCATAGCCTTGACTAGATGGACCTTTGTTGGCAAAGTAATGTCTCTGCTTCTCAATATGCTATCTAGGTTGGTCATAACTTTTCTTCCAAGGAGTAAGTGTCTTTTAATTTCATGGCTGCAGTCACCATCTGCAGTGATTTTGGAGCCCAAAAAATAAAGTCTGACACTGTTTCCCCATCTATTTCCCATGAAGTGATGGGACCAGATGCCATGATCTTAGTTTTCTGAATGTTGAGCTTTAAGCCAACATTTTCACTCTCCTCTTTCACTTTCATCAAGAGGCTTTTTAGTATTTCTTCACTTTCTGCCATAAGGGTGGTGTCATCTGCATATCTGAGGTTATTGATATATTAAAGCTATCATAAAAATACTTCAGCAATCACTGACAAAGTTTCTTGAAACAAAAACAATTCAGCAAAGATATAGAGACTATTAAAAGAATGAAACAAATTATAGAACGAAAAATACGTAAGTAAAATTAAAAACTTGCTGTTTGGGCTCAAAAATAGTGAAGATAACAGAGGTTAGAATCAGTGAACTTGAGGAACAGACCAATAGAACTTATTGAATCTAAACAACAGAAAATAGTCTGGAATAAAAATGAACAGAGCCTCAGGGACTGTGGGATATTATTTTTTAAGTAACAATCATATCATTGTAATCACAGAAGGAAAGAAGAATGAGAGCAAGACTGAAAATATATTCAAAGAAATAATAGCTGAAAACTTCCCTAATTTGGCAAAGATATAAACCTATAATTTCAAGATGTTGAACAAATACCAAAGCCTGTATGATAAACCCAAAGAATTCCACTTCAAGACATATGATAATTAAACTTCTGAAAAATAAAGAAAATATCTTGAAAACAGCCAAAGAGAAATGACACCATTTTGTAGAGAGAAAAACCAATACAAATTGCAGCAGATTTCTCATCTGAACCATGAAGGTCAGAAGGAAGTGGCACATTTTTCAAGTACTAAAAGGACAGGGTTGTCAACCCAGCATTCTATGTCCATTGAAAATCACCCACAGACATACCAAAAATGATATTGGAACGTAAGGAAGAAAGAACAAATACGCAAAAATGTTGGTATGTGCAATAGACTTCCCTTCTCTTGAGTTTTCTAAATTTCTAAATTGGCACTGAAAGCAAAAATTATAACACTGTTTGATGTGGTTCTAAATGTCGGTAGAGTAAATATTTAAGACAATCATGTTAACAGGGAGGACAAAGACATAAAGGGAGATAAGGTTTCTATGCTTAAGTTGAATTGATAAAGTGATGCAAGTAAACTGTGATATGGAGAAGGAAATGGCAATTCAATCTAGTATTCTTGCCTGGAAAATCTCATGGACAGAGGAGCCTAGTGGACTGCCATCCATGGGGTCACAAAAAGAGTTGGACACATGTTAGAACTAAACCACAAATAAGAATTTAATAGGTATGTATAATGTAATACCTAGAGTGATGACTAAAAAATATATACAAAGAGTAAAATCAAAAATACTATTGATAAGGGGAAAAGGAAGAGTTATTGTTTAAGGGGTACAGAGTTTCTGTTTGAAATGACGAAAAAGTTCTCAAATGGATAGAGATGATGGCTATATAACATGGTAAATGTATTGAATTGCATACTTAAAATGATTAAATATGGTAAGCTTTATGTTAGTGTATATTTTGCCAAAATCTTAAACACAAATAATTAAAATAATTAATTTTAAAAACATAGCAGTGGTAATAATTTTGCAATATATAAATGTATCAAATCAGTATGTTGTATCTCTTAAATTGCACAATGTTATATATGTCAGTTATATTTCAATAAAGCTGGGGGAAAACACCATAGATAAGTCAAAATGGAATTCTTTAAAAGTGTTCAAGTAATCCACAGTATGGCTGGAAAAAAAAACTAGAGAAATAGAAAACAAAGACACAGAAAGCAAAACATAAAATGGCAAACTTAAGCTCTGACATATCATTCAGTTCAGTTCAGTCACTCAGTCGTGTCCAACTCTTTGCAACCCCATGAATTCCAGCACCCCAGGCCTCCCTGTCCATCACCAACTCCCAGAGTTCACTCAAACTCACATCCATCGAGTCGGTGATGCCATCCAGCCATCTCATCCTCTGTCGTCCCCTTCTCCTCTTGCCCCCAATCCCTCCCAGCATCAGAGTCTTTTCCAATGAGTCAACTCTTCGCATGAGGTGGCCAAAGTACTGGAGTTTCAGCTTTAGCATCATTCCTTCCAAAGAAATCCCAGGGCTGATCTCCTTCAGAATGGACTGGTTGGATCTCCTTGCAGTCCAAGGGACTCTCGAGAGTCTTCTCCAACACTAATGATATGTCTTCTCTGTTGGAGAAGACATATCATTAGTTACATTAAATATAAATGGTCTAAATATACCAGTTAAAAGACAAGATTGGCAAAGTGGATTAAAAACCAGGACCTAACTTATATGATATCTACAATAAGCTCATTTCAAATATAATCGTATAGACAGGCTGAATATAAAAGTATTTTAAAAGACATATCATACAAATATTAATTGAAAGAAAGTAGGAGTAGCTATATTAATATTATATAAAGATGACTTCAGAGCAAAGAAAACTGCTGGAGGTAGAGATGGGCATTATATCATAATAACAAGATCAATCCGCCAAGAAGACACAGCAGTCCAAAATAAGTGTGCACCAGACAACAGTTACAAATTATGTGAAACAAAAACTGATAGAACTAGAAGAAATAGACAAATTCACATCAATAGCTAGAGACTTCAGCAACCTTCTTTCAATAGTTAGTAAAACAACTAGATAGAAAGTAAGCAAAGATATGAAAGAGCTTAACACCACTGACAACTAGCAGAATCTGATCAACATTTACAGATACCCAACCTGCTGCAATTCATGGGGTCGCAAAGAGTCGGACACAACTGAGTGACTGAACTAAACTGAACTGAACCCAATAATAGCAAAATATGCATTCTTATGAAATGTCCATGAAATATCAAGATAGATCATATCCTGGACCATAAAATAATTCTCAATAAATTTAAAAGAATTGAAATCATACCTAGTATGCTATCCAAACACAGTGGAATTAAACTAAAAATGAATAACAGTAAGATAACAGGAAATCTCCAAAGACTCAGAAACTAAACAACACACTTCTAAATGATACAGGGTTAAAAAAAGGTCTCACCTCAAGAAACCAGGAAAAGGAGTGCAAGATAAACTGAAAACAAGCAGGAAGAAGAAAATAATAAATACAAAAGCAGGTATGAATAAAATTGAAAATAGGAAAACAGTAGAGAAAATCATAGAGGAACATTAACAAACCTCCAATAAGATTGACAAGGAATAAAAGAAGACACTAATTACAATATCAGGAACGAAACTGGATATCACTAAAGACTCTGCAGACATTAAAAGATAATAAGAGGACTTCCCCGGTGGTCCAGAAGTTAAGACTCTGAGCTTCTGCTGCAGGTGACATGGGTTCAATCCCTGGTCAGGGAACTAAGATTCCAAATGCTATGCTGTGCGGCCCCCTCAAAAAAGATAATAAGGAAATGCTACACCTCTATTTTCTATACACATAAATTTAACAACTTAGATGAAACAAACCTCAAAAAACACAGACTAGCACAACTTGTGCAGTGTGAAATAGATAATTTTGTTTTATGTTTCTCAACAGTGGAAACAGTGTCAGACTTTATTTTGGGGGGCTCCAAAATCACTACAGATGGTGACTGCAGCCATGAAATTAAAAGACACTTACTCCTTGGAAGGAAAGTTATGACCACAGCATATTAAAAAGCAGAGCCATTACTTTGCCAACAAAGGTTCGTCTAGTCAAGGCTATGGTTTTTCCTGTGGTCATGTATGGATGTGAGAGTTGGACTGTGAAGAAGGCTGAGCGCTGAAGAGTTGATGCTTTTGAACTGTAGTGTTGGAGAAGACTCTTGAGAGTCCCTGGGATTGCAAGGAGATCCAACGAGTCCATTCTGAAGGAGATCAGCCCTGGGATTTCTTTGGAAGGAATGATGCTAAAGCTGAAACTCCAGTACTTTGGCCACCTCATGTGAAGAGTTGACTCATTGGAAAAGACTCTGATGCTGGGAGGGATTGGAGGCAGGAGGAGAAGGGGACGACAGAGGATGAGATGGCTGGATGGCATCACTGACTCGATGGACGTGAGTCTGAGTGAACCCCGGGAGTTGGTGATGGACAGGGAGGCCTGGCGTGCTTCAATTCCTGGGGTCGCAAAGAGTCGGACACCACTGAGCAACTGATCTGATCTGATCTGATCTGTCTCTCTTTTTTGTTTTTGTGTTCCTGGCATGTGGAATCCTGGTTCCCCAATCAGGGACTGAACCCACACTCAGCTGTGAAAGCACAGAGTCCTAACAACTGAACAGCAAGGGAATTTCCTAAACAGATCATTTGAATAGCCCTATAGTGAAGAGGAACTAAAAAGCCTCTTGATGAAAGTGAAAGTGGAGAGTGAAAAAGTTGGCTTAAAGCTCAACATTCAGAAAACGAAGATCATGGCATCTGGTCCCATCACTTCATGGCAAATAGATGGGGAAACAGTGGAAACAGTGTCAGACTTTATTTTTTGGGGCTCCAAAATCACTACAGATGGTGACTGCAGCCATGAAATTAAAAGACACTTACTCCTTGGAGGGAAAGTTATGACCACAGCATATTAAAAAGCAGAGCCATTACTTTGCCAACAAAGGTTCGTCTAGTCAAGGCTATGGTTTTTCCTGTGGTCATGTATGGATGTGAGAGTTGGACTGTGAAGAAGGCTGAGCGCTGAAGAGTTGATGCTTTTGAACTGTAGTGTTGGAGAAGACTCTTGAGAGTCCCTTGGACTGCAAGGAGATCCAACCAGTCCATTCTGAAGGAGATCAGCCCTGGGATTTCTTTGGAATGAATGATGCTAAAGCTGCAACTCCAGTACTTTGGCCACCTCATGCGAAGAGTTGACTCATTGGGAAAGACTCTGATGCTGGGAGGGATTGGGGGCAAGAGGAGAAGGGGACGACAGAGGATGAGATGGTTGGATGGCATCACCGACTGGATGCACATGAGTTTGGGTGAACTCCAGGAGATGGTGATGGACAGGGAGGCCTGGTGTGCTGCGATTCATGGTGTCACAAAGAGTTGGACACGACTGAGTGACTGAACTGAACTGAATGGCTACCTAAACAAATGGATAAATATACTGTGTTTGTATATTTGTATGTATTTTTACTGTGTATGATGATAAATACACTGTGTTTGTGTAATGTATGATTACTCAGTAAAGATATGAATACTTTCCAAATTGATTAGATTTAGTGTGCTTCTGATCAAAATCTCAACACGGTATAACATAGACAAGCTTGCTATGAAATTTATATGTAAAAGTGCTGCACCTAGAATAGTTAAAATAATTTTGAAAACAAAGAAAGAACTAGGATAAGTCATTCTATTCAATGCTAAGTCTAAATATATAGCTACAGTAACCAAGCCTGTATGGTACTGGCACAGGGATAGACTGATAGTTCAGGGAAATACAAATAGAGAACAGAAATAGACTCACAAATACGCCCAAGTGATTTTTAGCAAAGATTTAGAAAAAATTCAAAAGAGGAAGAATAGCCTTTTCAGCAAATATAGCTGGAGTTATTGGGCATTCATAGGCCAAACACAAGTGAATCTCAATGTAAGTCAAATATTTTTTACAAAAATTGCCTCAAAATGGATCTTGGACTTAAATGTTAAACAGGTCATATAAAACTTAAAAAGAAAAGAAAAACTTGGCAAAAAATCTTTGGGACACAGGGATAAGCAAAGAATGTTTATTTGACACCAAAAGTATAATCCATAAAGTGAAAAAATCATTCATTGAACCTCATCAAAATTAAAAAGTTTTGCTCTTGGAAAGATCTTGCAAAGAGAATAAAAAGACAAACTATAGACTGAGAGTATAATTGCAAACCTTGTATCTGACAAAGGACTTGTTTCTGGAATACATAAAGAACTCTCAGAACTCACCAGTTTAAAAAAGGAAAAACAGTCCAATCAGAAAAAAGGCAAAGGAGGTCCAGTGGTCCAGTGGCTAGAACTCCTTGCTCCCAATGCAGGGAGGCTAGGTTCAATTCCTGGTCAGGGAACTGGATCCTGCACGCTGCAACTAAGATCTCTCATGCCCATGCCACAGAGAAGACCCAACGCAGCCAAATAAATAAAGTAAATATTAAAGAGAAGAAAAGGACATGGATATACATGCCACTGGAAAGGATTTACAGATGGCAAATAAACAAATAAAAAGCTGTTCAAAAATAATTAGCAATTATACATATACATGTATCTATTCTTTTTCAAATTCTTTTCCTATGTAGGTTATCACAGAGAATTGAGCACTTTACTTTGCTGTACTCTTGAAACTCACACAACGTTGTTAATCCTATATAAAATAAAATTTTTTAAAAAACAAGAAAAAGGAAAAACTAGCAATTAGCAAAATACAAATTTAAACCACAATGAGGTATCATTTTATGCCTATCAGGATGGCTAAAACAAAATGTAGCAATATGCCAGATGTGAGTGAGGTTGAAGATAAACTGGATCACCCACACACTGAAGATGGGAAAAAGGTACAGTCATTCTGGACCAGACTATGGCAGTTTCTTGTAAACTGAACTTGCTTATCATGTAACCCAGCAGTTGTACCTTGGGGCATTTATTCCAGATCCATACAAAAAAATAACTTGTATGCAAATGTTCGTAAAAACTTTACTTTTGTGATAGCCCCAAACAGGAAATAACCCAAATGCCCTTTAACAAGTGACGGATTAAACAAACTCTGGTACATCCATACCAAGAAATATTACTCTGCAGTTAAGAGGACTGAACTGTTGCTACACAGGACATCATGGATACATCTTAGTGAATTACGCTGAGTGAAAAAAAAAAGCCAGTCTCAAAAATTGTTGTTTGCTGTTCAGTCAGTAAGTTGTGTCCGACTCTTTGTGACCCCGTGAACTGCAGCACACCAGGCTTCCCTGTCCTTTACTATCTCCCTGAGTTTGCTCAAACTCAGTTTGTCTTAAAAGTTATTTGTATATATCATTCTTGAATGACAAAATTATAGAGATTGAGAACAGACGAGATGGCAGGGACTGGAGACAGTGGGAGGGGCAAGGGTGCCTGTGGCTATGAAAGAGGAACTTGAGGGACCTTTGTGATAGAACTGTTCTAGATGTTGCTTCTGGTAGCCACACAACTCTACTTATGTGATAAATTAGCATATAAGTAGGATTCATCATTGGAGAAGGTGATGGCACCCCACTCCAGTACTCTTGCCTGGAAAATCCCATGGATGGAGGAGCCTGGTGGGCTGCAGTCCATGGGGTCACTAAGAGTCAGACACGACTGAGCGACTTCACTTTCACTTTTCACTTTCATGCATTGGAGAAGGAAATGGCAACCCACTCCAGTGTTCTTGCCTGGAGAATCCCAGGGACGGGGGAGCCTGGTGGGCTGCCGTCTATGGGGTCACACAGAATTGGACACGACTGAAGCAACTTAGCAGCAGGATTCATCATACACATGTACACATTCACGTACACACATGCATGTTAAAACTAAGTAAATTTGATGCACTGTACCAGTGTTAGTATCCTGGTTGTGATATTGCACTGTGTAGGATCTCTCTGCCTTATTTCTTATAACTGCATAGGAATCCATAATTATCTCAAAAAAATTTTAACTGGCCTTTTGAGAATAATAATGTCCAGTATTCTTGCCTGAGAAATTCCATGGACAGAGGAGCCTGGCAGGCTACAGTCCAAAGAGTTGCAAAGAGCCAGACAACACTGAGTTACTGAGCACATATGCACACATGGTAATAAAGCAGAAAGGCAACTACTATTTATGTCTCTAATTATTGTATCTAGAGCCTCTTCTCCTTGGTTTTAGGTTTACCTGGCTCCTTTTTCCAGTGATTAAGTACAGTTTCCCTTTCTCCATACCCTCATCAACATTTGTTTTCTGTTTTAATAATTTTATTTATTTATTTATTTTTGACTATACTGAATCTTCGTTGCTTTGTCCAGGCTTTCTCTAGTTGTAGTGAGCAGGGGCTACTCTCTAGCTACTGTATGTGGACTTCTCATTGCAGTGGCTTCTCTTGTTTTGAAGCACAGGTTCTAGGCAAGTGGGCTTCAGTGGTTGTGGTACACAGACTTAGTTGCTCTGTGGCATGTGGAATCTTCCCGGACCAGGGATCACACCCATGTCCCCTGCATTGGCAGGCGGATTCTAATCCACTGAGCCACCAGGGAAGTCTTAGTGATTAATTCTAAATTATGTTTAATCCCCCTTCTTCTGTCTTCTCCATTTTGCCTATCAAATTATCAATAGGTTATTTGGGCCTGATGCAAGGTTATTTAAAGTTACATTTAAATATAGAAACTCTGATTGCAGTTCTTAAACTTATGATTGATTTTCCTTGTTGTCCCAAGGGCAGGGAGAGCATCATACTCCCTAATGGACAGCACGTGGGAAGTATGTAAACAGTGAGTTTCTGTTGCTGCCAAAGACTTGGTTACTAATCCCCTAAATCATCTTGTTTGTTGAAACAACTCAACTTATTCTGAGCTCCTGCCTTTACCTTTGGTTGAGAATCAGGCATTACTCTTTTCGGAAAAGAGTAACACTTTAAAACTCCAAGAGAGTAATGTTTACCAGTAGAAATAAGGTCAGAATGTAAGGAAGTACATATACTGATTTGAAACATTTGAATGGAGTGTGTCCTGGGGGCAAGTCTTTTGCCCCCATACCTCAGCATATGCTATTCCACTGAATGGAATGCCTTACTTCCATATTTCAAACACTGCCCAGGTGTCTGAATCCTTCTGACCCCTTTCTTGATCTTACAGATATAATCATTTCCTATGCTGATGGCTCAAGTGGTAAAGAATCCACCTGCAAACCAAAACATGCAGGAGACCTGGGTTCTGTTCCTGCTTTGGGAAGATCCCCTGCAGGAGGAAATGGCAACCCACTCCAGTATTCTCGCCAGGGAAATTGCACAGACAGAAGAGCGTGGGGGACTACAGTCCATGGGACTGCAAAGAATCGGACAAGGTTGAGCATGTGTTCATGATGATGACATGCTACTCCTGTAGAACCAACATACCTCTGTTGTCGCACATAAAGTGGAACAGAAACAGTACAATACAGTGATCAAGAACTTGAACTCTGGCACCAATCTGAGTTTGAATCTCAGTTCCACTAGCTGCGTGACCATGACCAAGTTATTTAACCTCTTGTTGCCTCAATTTCCTCTTTTATAAAATGGTGATAGTAATAATATTTACCTCATAGAGTTGTTGTAAGAATGAAATTAAACAATATATGTAAAATGCTTTAAAAAGCATCTGGCAAGTAATAAGCATGATGTGTTAACTATTTTCTGTTTTAAAATTTTTGGCCACACCATATGACATGTGGAACCTTAGTTCCCCGACCAGGGATTGAATCTGAGCCTCCTGCATTGGAAGGTGGAATCTTAACTACTGGACCACTGATGAAGTCCCTATTTTCTTTATATGTTTATTTTATTTATATGTTTGTATGCTTAATTGGCTCATAAACTACTTGAGAGCAGTGAAGGTTATCTATTGCTATATTCAAATTACTCCAAAACTTAACGATTAAAACAACAAACATGATTTTATGGCTTTGTGAGTTAGGAATCTGGAAACACTTAGGTAGCTCCCCTGGTTCAAGGTTTCTTATCAGGCTGAAGTCAAGGTGTTGGCTTGGCTGGCAGAGGGCCCACTAGGGGAGGATCTTGTGGTTGTTGGCAGAATTAATTCTTCATGGATGTTGGACCCAGGTCTCATTCCTCACTACCTGTTGGCCGCCTTCAGTTCCTTTCCCCTGGGCAGCTCACCACACGGTGGCTGGCTTCCACTGAATGCACCGGCGAGACAGGCTGAGTAAGAGGATTCACCCTGATTTTCTAACCTAATCTCAGAAGTGACATCCTTCACCTTTCCTGCCTTCTGTTTGTTGGACGCACAACACTAGGTCCAGCCCACACTCTAGGTGAGGGAGTTACACAAAAGCAAGAATAAAAGGAGGCAGCGCTCCCTGGAGCCCATTTTAGAGGCCGCCTGCTCAGTGATTCACGTTCTTCCCATGTACAAATTGTACTCATTATTTCCCTAAGTCTCATCTCATTATAGGCAGGGACTGTAACTACTGCCACCTTTTCTTACAGATTCAAACAAACGGAAAACGGTCACTGTCTTCTGTGTTGTGAAGCAAAAGTATAGAATCTTTTGTCACTACAACTTAAAGCTAGAACAAAATTCTATAAATAAAAATGTAATAAAGAACAAGATTTTTCTGAGTCTTTATTGTAAGTGCCCTGAAACCTTCTGGAGAATTTAGTAATTACACAAATTTTAAACATCCATCATTTTAATTTTTTTCCCATATTTGGTTTGAGTGTGAAGCTATTCCAAGAGATCAGGAGGTAAAACTTAATTTTACATCTTAAATTTCAATAAGCTCATCCACATAATTTTTATCTTGTCTATTTATGGTTGGAATCATGATGCCAAGAAATGTGGATAATTTAAACTCTCTTTTCCAAAACAGCTCCTCATTATGGTTGTCCAAGAAGGTACAATCAAATAAAACACAGCATTGCATTCAAATAGAACTCTTCTTGGGCTTCCCAGGTGGCTCAGTTGTGCAAATCTGCCTGCCAATGCAGGGGACACAGCTTCGATCCCTGATCCGGAAGATCCTACAGGCCTCGGAGCAATTAACCCCATGCACCACAACTATTGAGCCTGTGCTCCCGAGCCAGGGAGCCGAAACTACTGAGCCCATGTGCCTCAACTACTGAGGCCCTCATGCCCTAGAGCCCGTGCTCCGAAACAAGAGAAGCCAAGAGAAGTTTCTGCACGGCCAAAAATAAATAAATAAATAAAATGATAAAAACAAATGGAACTCTTCTCATTCAGTCATCTCTAGGGCATTTCTCCCATCTCTAGCTATAAGTGCATTCATTCACCTGCAGTATGAAACAAAGTAGGTATCTGACACACCTTGCTCTCTGTCCTTGAAACGTGTTTTCCCAACGCATAAGCAAAAGCCATCTGCTTTGCCATGGAGCCTCTGGTTGGATCTGTAATAGCAGTTGGAAGAGGGCACTTGGAGAAAGGGGAGACAGAAGGGGATTGCTCCTTATGAAGACTTGAGTTCAGTGCCGTGAGAAAAACCAGAGAAATTTACATTGAAGCTGTCAGGTCTCCTCAAGGAGTGTGTATTGATGGCACAATAATTAAAATCTATTTCTCTTGTTCCCAGTCCAATGGGCCAGAAAATCTTTTTCCTGTTTTAAAACGTTGGGATTTTAAGACAAATTTTAGTTTTTAGATTTAAATGATCAATATAAAGGGAGATTTTTTAGCTACTTCATCTATCAGAACCAAAGATCCTGGTACTCAATTTCATTTATTCATATCTTGTACTTTACAAAATCAGAATTCTCAATGAATGTTACAAAGGGAGGTCAGATAGTTTAGCTTTGATACAAGAAACCATTTTAAAATTCTAATTAGATGAAAAGGAATATGGTTTTTTAAATTAAATTCTACAGTCACTTCAGTTTAAAATTTCCCTTCTGTTAAATAATAATAATAAAAACTAAAAAAGAGAAAAAGATCCTGTTCTTATTTGTGTTGTGTGTGCTTAGTAGCTCAGTTGTGTCTGATGCTTTGCAGCTCCATAGACTGGGCCTGCCAGGCTCCTTTACCCATGGAATTTCCCAGGTGGGAATACTAGAGTGGGTTGTCATTTCCTACTCCAAGAGAGCTTCCCAACCCAGGGATCAAACGCAAGTCTCTTGAGTCTCCAGTATTAGCAGGCAGATTCCTCACCATAGTGCCACCTGGGAAGCCCCTGTCCATATTTACTCCTTCCCAAACACAGGAATAAAAACCTATAGAGATCTTCAGGATAGTAGTTTTATTTTTCCTGAGAAGCAATGAAGACTATAATTTATAAAAAATCAAATAATATATTATAAATAATAACTAGTTCTGTCTGTGACTGCCAGTCTCCTGAAATAACACTTCTAGGGATTTCTGAGCATTGCCCACTTACTAAATCTGATAACCTTCCTGTCCTGCTCACTACTGACCCTTATATTCTCAAAATTCCTTCCCAGAATGAACCTTCAGTTCTGATCTAAATGGGTCTCCTCACTTTCTCTGCTCACATTGTCCTTGCTTCCTCCCACACCTCTCTGCTAATCTAATGCCCTTTTCAATCCCCTGAAGTCTGAGCCTACCCTTCAGAGAATAGCTTATATGATGATTTTTCCTTGAAGCCTCCCCACACCATGGGGACCCTCTTGGATCTCTGTCTCCTATGGATTACTCTTTTTTTTTTTTTAATTACTTTTCACTGGAGTAAAGTTGCTTTACAATGTTGTGTTAGTTTCAAATGTACAGCAAAGTGAATCAGCTATTTGTTGTTGTTCAGCTGCTAAGTCATGTCCAACTCTTTGTGACCCTATGGACTGCAGAATGCCAGGCTCCTCTGTTCTCCACTATCTCCCAGAGTTTACTCAAACTCATGTCCATCGAGTTAGTGATGTTATCTAACCATCTCATCCTCTGCTGCCCTCTTCTCCTTTTGCCTTCAATCTTTCCCAGCATCAGGGTCTTTTCCAATAGGTCAGCTCTTTGCATCAGGTGGCCAAAGGACTGGAGTTTCAGCTTCAGCATCAGTCCTTCCAATGAATATTCAGGATTGATTTCCTTTAGGATTGACTGGTTTCATCTCCTTTGTGTCCAAGGGACTCTCAAGAGTCTTCTCCAGCACCACAGTTCAAAAGCATCAATTTGGCGTTCAGCTTTCTTTATGGTCCAACTCTCATATCCATACACGGCTACCGGAAAAACCATAGCTTTGACTGTAGAGACCCTTGTCGACAAAATGATGTTTCTGCTTTTTAATATACCATCTAGGTTTATCATACCTTTCCTTCCCAGGAGCAAGCATCTTTTAAGTTCATGGCTGCAGTCACCATCTGCAGTGATTTTGGAGCCCAAGAAAGGAAAATCTGTCACTACATACATCCCCTCTTCTTAAGATTTCCTCCCCATTTAGGTCACCACAGAGCGTTAAGTAGAGTTCCCTGTGCTCCACCGTAGGTCACCTGTGGATTACTCTTGCAGATAAAATTTGTCACTGCTTATTTTGGTTCATAAACAAATGTTCTTTTTAAAGTTATCATCTAACATTTTCTATGTGTCCATCATAAAGCCATCTTGTCGTGATATTTGCTCTCAATTTTCAAAGACCCGTGGAGATGAACAGGTTGTAAGTGGGAGTTTGTTCTGCAGATGCTGGACAGTGCTACCGGGTGGTGATAAAGAATGCTGCATATTCTTGAAGTCGAAGGCGGCAGGAGCAGAAGAAGGTGTCTTTCCTGAATTAAAAGGTAGGTTTCTGCCTGAAATATTAAAATTAGATATCCAAATCACAATGCAGAAATAAACTAAAACAACCTCAAATTCAAGTCGCCTAAAGTTGATATTTCTATAGCATATCTTACTAAAAAATATTATCTATAGTATATGTGCCTATGCACACATTTGCGTATCTGTATTCCATGATACATGAGGATTCCTTGCCTTGTGGTTTCTTATTTGTGAAACTCTGCAATTTTCAAATTTCCCTGGATTTTTACTTAAACTAAGTCCTTTTGTGAGCAGCTTGTCAAGTTTACTAGTGTTTTCTGGCAAGGGTTCTATGTGACTACTCCTGGGCTCAGAAGTAAAACATCTACAAACTTCTGAAGTAAACTGTAATGGTGACAGGTTTTATTCATCTTTCTTGGGAAACTTCTTCCGGAATTTTTCAACCTCTCTCTTACTTTGCTCTCCAGTCATTTCTCTGTATAATATAAGTAGGACACTTTTATAATCAACAGCCATAACTTCTTATATATTTCCCACCAAACAGAAGGTGATATTCAGCCAGCTAGAAAACTTCATCTTAATTTTACCCTTTCCCATGGCCATCTCAGGCAAGGAGTCTGTTTGGCAATTTTTATTTACTGACCTAAGTTACCAGTTTAACAACTTTTTTCCTTGGCAAGTTATAGCACTCGAGCTTGTGTGTGTGTGTGATTTCAGTGGTTTGCATCATACTACATTTAAAGCGACAGTATCCCTTTTGGGAAACAGAAAAATAGCTGATTTCATCATACTCCATAACTAAATTACAGGTTTCTTTTAAATTTTCTCTTTCCTTCACTTCTCCCAAATTAGCACAATGTTTAAGTAGTATAGTGCTGTGCTGTGCTTAGTCGCTCAGTCATGTCTGATTCTTTGCAACCCCATGAACTGTAGCCCATCAGGCTCCTCTGTCCATGGAATTCTCTCCAGGCAAGAATACTGGAGTGGGTTGCCATTCCCTTCTACAGGGGATCTTCCCAACCCAGGGATCGAACCCATGTAGCCCACATTTCAGGCAGATTCTTTACCAGCCGCGCCACAACTCCAAGTCAGGGCATTAGTGTTACACCTGGCATCTGCCTTCCTTAGGAGGCTTCCCTGGTGGCTCTGACAGTAAAGAATCTGCCTTCAATGTGGGAGACCCAGGTTTGATCCCTGGGTTGGGAAGAGCCTCTGAAGAAGGGCATGGCAACCCACTCTAGTATTCTTACCTGTAGAATTCCATCTACAGAGGAGCCTGGTGGGCTATGGTCCATGGGGCCACAAAGAGTCAGACATGACTAAACAACTAACACTTTCACACTAACAGTAAAATTTAAGACTCAACACACTGTTAGAGAAGAAGTGATAAAGCCTTGATCCAACAACTCCCAAGAATGAAAACTGTGGAACAATTTCCTGAGCTGGTCTTCTCCTGTTACTCAGACATCTGGACCCAGAAGGGGTTAGGAGGAAATGTCATGATAGAGTTGCTATGTTAGTTATCTACTGCTGTATAACAAATTATCCCCAAACTTAAGAGTTTAAAACAACAAACATTAATTGTTCCACTTAATTTCTGTGGTTAAATAATCCAGGAGTGGCTTAACTGGATGATTCTGGCTTAGGGTCTTAAAAATAAGTTTTATATATATACACACACACATATATATATACACACATATTTATATATATATATATATGTATATACATATACATATATGTAGTTTTTCCAGCAGTCATGTAAGGATATGAAAGTTGGACCATAAAGAAGGCTGAGTGCCAAAGAATTAATGTTTTCTAATTGTGGTGCTGGAGAAGATTCTTGAGAATCACTTGGACAGCAAGGATATTAAACCAGTCAGTCCTAAAGGAAATCAACCCTGAATATTCATTGGAAGGACTGACAGTGAAGCTGAAGCTCTGGTACTTTGGCTACCTGATGCAAAGAGCTGACTCATTAGAAAAGACCCTGGGAAAGACTGAGGACAAGAGGAGAAGACAGCGGCAGAAGATGAGACAGACAGCATCTCTGACTCAGTGGACATGCGTTTGAGTAAACTCCGGGAGATAGTGAAGGACAGGGAAGCCTGGTGTGCTGCAGTCCGTGGGGGTGGCAAAGAGTCCAATTCTTTGGACTATAGCCCCATGGACTATAGCCTACTGGAGTGGGTTGCCATTTCCTTATCCAGGGGATCATCCTGACCCAGAGATCCAACCCAAGGCTCCTGAAGTACCAGCCAGTACTTCCCCAGTGGCTTAGCCAGTAAGAATTTGCCTGCATTACAGGAGCCTTGGGTTGGATTCCTGGGTCAGGAAGATTCCCTGGAGAAGGAAATGGCAACCCAGACCAATATTCTTGCCTGGGAAATCCCATGGAGAGAGGGGCCTAACAGGCTAAGGTCCATGGGATCCCCAAAGAGTTGGACACCATTTAATGACTAAACAGCAACAACAAAGTAGATATGTATATATTATATACATAATTTTATATATAAAATTTATATATTGCAAGAAAGTGAACACGTTTTATTTTACATGAACATTACATTAATCAGAATGTATCATGTGTTTTGCCATCATTTCAATTGTTTTCTAACTTTTAAAACTATCTTCTGGAATGTGATTCTGGGAAAGTAATTCTAGGACAGCACTCCACTCTGTGTCACCAAGAAAGCAGCATTTAATTTAACTATAATATACATGTAACTATCCTTTATGGTTTAGTTTAAAGTTCAACATTAGTTAATTAATCAGTAATGCTAGTTAATGGATAATCCTGATGATGATATCTTATTTGTCCAGTATTTTTTTAAGTTAAAAAAATTATTTTCAGAAAGAAGAGGGCAGGGTTGCTTGGTGTCTGCTGGGGTCAGAGCTAAGGTAATGCTGCGAGTGTGGCTTCCTGTGTGCCGGGGGTCCCCGACTTCAGGGCTGACGTGGATCTGGGGAACGGCGGTGATGAGGTCACCAGGCAGTTGATCCAAACGGGAGTCGGAACCACCAGAGTCCCCGTAGGGATCTCGCCGGCTTTGGGACAGGTCCTGAACAGCGTGTGTTCTGATGAGTTTTTATGATCATCTCCCCGACGCACAGCTCCCCTGCAGAGCCCTCTCCCTGTAAAAAAAAAAAAAAAAAAAAAAACAACAAAAAAAAATTATTTTCAAGTTTCTTTTTTTATTTGTTGTCATATCGGTTTTGTTTCCTGTACCTGGCAAAAAGCTTTCATCCTTTTAGGGAGACAACTAAAACTCAGTGAGATGGTTCACTAACTGGAATTAGACCAGAATCACCATTGCAATTTCTACTCATGATTTACTTCACATGATAGTTTGTAATTTGTAAGCAGGAGGGTTCTATAAAGAAAATGGAATGAATATGAATGTTTCGAAAAAAAATCCACTAATAGAACAGTAGGAATATGGAAAACAAGCAAAATGAACTTAAACAAGACATGAATTTACAAAGCAAAATAGGGTTGAGGGAAAGAATTTTTATCCTCAAGGGCCCAAAGAAAAGGAAAAAAATGAAAAAAGATCATAAGAACCACAATGATACTGAAGCAACTCAATCCATAGGAAGAAAACAAAAGCAAAACAGGACCTGAGAACTATAAATTAGGATAGGGTGGTCTTATCAAAAGAGGTCATTTTAATAAGTCATGTTCAGGATGGGAGGAAAGGCTATTAAAAATTTCTTCAGACCACATGGGTCTGCTCCTCCCAGAGAAATGCAGCAACATAGCAAATAATAAAAGGGAAAAAAAAAAAAAAAAAAACCTAATGAAAGGATCAGTGTCGAATCATGGGAGAGATTAAGCAGAGAGCCTTTTAAAAGAAATCGAGAGTCCATAGTTGAAAGTGGAAGAAGATGAAGAAGTACAAAGGGCATAGAACATGAGTCAAAAGTTTGGGGTTCCAGCCCAGTTCCCCAACTCGTTGAGCCTTTGTTGTTGCTGTTCAGTCGCTCAGTCACGTCCAGCTCTTTGCGTTCCCCTGGACTGCAGCACGCCAGGCTTCCCTGTCCTTCACTATCTCCCAGAGTTTGCTCAAACTCATGTCCGTTGAGTCAGTGATACCATCCAACCATCTCATCCTCTGTCACCGTGTCTTCCTGCCCTCAATTGTTCACAGCATCAGGGTCTTTTCCAATGAGCTGGCCCTTCACATTAGGTGAGACATTTACTTCTCTGTGACTTTGTTTCCTCAGCTATAAACTAAGATTAGAAAGTCATGGTACAGGAGAGCTCTCTCTTTTTATTTATTTATTTACTTTTGGTTGCATGATTTTTCTCTAGTTGCAGTGAGCAGGGGCTTCTCTTCATTGTGGTGCTTGGGCTTCTTGGGCTCTAGGGCACTCAGGCTCAGTGGTTAAAGCTCAGTAGTGTGGTGCAACGACTCAGTCGCTCTGCAGCATGTGGGATCTTCCCAGACCAGGGATGGAACCTGTGTCTTCTTCAGCACTGAAGTGAAGTGAGGTGAGGTGAAGTGAAGTTGCTCAGTCGTATCCGACTCTTTGCGACCCTGTGGACTGTAGCCCACCAGGCTCCTCCGTCCATGGGATTCTCCAGGTAAGAATACTGAAGTGGGTTGCCATTTCCTTCTCCAGGGGATCTCCCCCACCCAGGGATAGAACCCAGGTCTCCTGCATTGCAGGCAGACGCTTTAACCTCTTTCTTTACCACTAGCCACAAGGGAAGCTCCTCTTTTGGTATTTTAAACATGCTGCTCTCTGCCATCTAACTTGTATTGTTTCCAAAAAGAAACCTGGTGTTTCTTTCTACATAACTTGTATCTTTTCTCAGGTTGTTTTTAATCACTTTTTTTTTTTTTTGTAAAATGATAATGATGTACCTAGGACTTCCCTGGTGGCTCAGACAGTAAAGCGTCTGTCTACAATGTGGGAGACCTGGGTTCGATCCCTGAGTTGGGAAGATCCCCTGGAGAAGGAAATGGCAATCCACTCCAGTACTATTGCCTGGAAAATCCCACGGACAGAGCAGCCTGGTAGGCTACAGTCTATGGGGTCGCAAAGAGTCGGACACGACTGAGCGACTTCACTTCATTGTGATGTACCTTGGTGTAGTTATTGTTGTATTTCTTGTGCTTGGGGTTTGTCAAGCTACTTGAACCTTTGAATTTATATTCTTCATGAATGCGAAAAAAAAAAACTTTGACCAATGCTTCTTCAAGTATTTTGTAGATACCCAATCCTATCTGTTGAGGACTCAAGTTACTTTTATATTAGGCTACTAGAAGATGTCCTAAAGATCACTGATTTTCTGTTCCTTTTTTATTAAATTTTTATTAAATCTATGCTTCAGTTTAGATAGGTTCTATTGCTATGCTTTGATGTTTACTAAGCTTTTTATGTTAATTTATAATCTGCCATTAATGATATCCAGTTCAGACACTATAGTATTTATCTCTACAAATTCAATTAGTTTGTTTTTTAAAAATTAATTTTATGTTTCAACTTAAGTTTTTGAACATATGGAACACAGTTATAATAATTCTTTAATGTCATTGACTGCTAATCTAACAACTGTGTAAATTCTGGTTTGGTTTTGATTTATTGATTCAATCCTCATCATCATTGGTCATATTTTCCTGCTTCTTTGTATGTGTAGTAATTCTTGATTGGATGCCAGACATTATGAGTTTTGCATTGTTAGGAGGTGGCTATTTTTATCCTTGTGTATGTATATCTCTGAACATTGTTTTGGAATGCAGTTAAGATAATTGGAAACACTTTGATCCTTTCAATTTACAATTGTTGGGTGAGACCAGGGCCATGCTTAGTCAAAGGTTAATTATTTTTTACTACTGAGGTGAGATCCTTCTAAGTACCCTACCCCGTGTGCCATAAATTATGAGGCTATCCAATTTGGCTAATAGAAACAGGCCTAGTTCCTGGCCCTGTGTGAGTTCCTCTAATCCTTTCAGATGGTTAATTCCCAAATCTTGAGTAATTTCGACACACTTATGCAGTGATTTGATCTCTGGTTCCTCTGCCTTTTCTAAATCCAGCTTGTACATCCAGAGATCAAATTGCCAACATCCACTGAATCATAGAAAAAGCAAGAGAATTCCAGAAAAAACATCTGTTTCTGCTTCACTGACTATACCAAAGCCTTTGATTGTGTGGATCACAACAAACTGGAAAATTTTTAAAATGATGAGAACACCAGATGACTTTACCTGCCTCCTGAGAAACCAGGACAAGAAGCAACAGTTAGAACCAGACATGGAACAACAGACTGGTTCAAAATTGGGAAAGGAGTACGTCAAGGCTATATATTGTCCCTCTGCTTATTTAACTTATATGCAGAGTATATTATGCGAAATGCCAGGCTGGATGAAACTCAGCTGGAATCAAGATTGCCGGGAGAAATATCAACAACCTCAGATATGCAGATGACACCACCCCAATGGCAAAAAGCAAAGAGGAACTAAAGAGCCTCTTGATGAAGGTGAAAGAAGAGAGTGAAGAAGCTGGCTTAAAACTCAACATTCAGAAAACTAAGATCATGTCATCCGGTCCCATCACTTCATGACAAATAGATGGGGAAACAGTGACAGACTTTATTTTTTTGGGCTCCAAAATCACTGTGGATGGTGACTGCAGTCATGAAATTAAAAGATGCTTACTCCTTGGAAGAAAAGCTATGGCAAACTTAGACAATATATTAAAAAGCAGAGCCATCACTTTGCTGACAAAGGTCTATCAAAGCTATGGTTTTTCCAGTCGTCATGTATGGATGTGAGAACTGGACCGTAAAGAAGGCTGAACACCAAAGAATTGATGCTTTCGAAGTGTGGTGTTGGAGAAGACTCTTGAGAGTCCCTTGGATGGCAAGGAGATCAATCCAGTCAATCCTAAAGAAAGTCAACCCTGAATATTCATTGGAAGGACTGATGCTGAAGCTGAAACTCCAATACTTCAGTCACCTGATGTGAAGAACCGACTCACTGGAAAAGACCCTGATGCTGGGAAAGATTGAAGGCAGGAGGAGAAGTGGGTAATAGAAGATGATGGTGGTTAGATAGCATCACTGACTTGATGGACATGAATTTGAGCAAACTCTGGTAGATAGTGGATGATAGAGGAACCTGGCTTGCTATAGTCCACGGGGTCGCAAAGAGTTAGACATAACTCAGTGACTGAACAATAAACAATTGTTTAAGCTATCATTACTTTCTGTGCCTGTCTGATTTTTCTTTCTATCTGCATTCCTTCACTTTCTTATTAATAACTGTTGAATCTGCGCTTTCAAACTTAATGAAGGGCCTGGAAACTAAAGCCTCTTTCTACAAACAAGAAACAGGGGAAACAGAGGGACTTGTACCCGGAGGGTCCTGCAGGGTCCTGCTCAATTTTGATACAATTTACAAATATTTTTCTCCCATTCTGTGGATTTTTCACTCTCTTTATAATGCCCTTTGAAGTACAAAAGGTTTTTTTTAATTTTGATGAAGTCTGACTTGTGTATTTTTTTTCTTTTGTTGCTTGTGATTTTGGAGTCATATCTAAGAATCCACTGCCAAACTGAAGTCATCAAAATTTACCCCTATGTTTTCCTCTAAGAGTTCTATAGGTTTATCTCTTATATTTAGACCTTTAAAGCATTTTGAATTAATTCTTGTATTTTGTGTGAGTTATGGGTTCAATTTCCTTCTTTTGCTCGTGGCCATCCAGTTTTCCAGTATCATTTATTGACGAGACTATTCTTTCACTATTGAATGGACTTGGCACCTTTGTTGAAAATCAACTGACATTAGATATATGGGTGTGACTAGGAATTCTGTGATTAAGACAGTAGTTTCCAAAGTGAGTGTGTACGCCCTTGATCTGCTAGAATACAGAAAGAAGTTATTAAAATGATCTGTTAAGATACAGAAATAAATTATTAAAATTATATACAGTTTTAATTTAATATATAATTTACACATATGGGCTTCCCAGGTGGCACTATGGTGAAGAATCAACCTGCCAGTGCAGGAGACATGGGTTTGGAAGATTGCCTGGAGGAGGAAATGGCAACCCACTCCAGTATTACACAATATATAAATTAAAATTATCTATCCTTAACAAATTAATCTTTTTAGTATTTGTTGTTGTTGTTGTTCAGTCACTCAGTCATGTAAAACTTTTTTGCCACCCTATGAACTGTAGCCCTCCAGGCTTCCCTGTCCGTGGGATTTCCCAGGCAAGAATACTGGAGTGGATAGCCATTCCCTTCTCCAGGGGATCTTCCCAACCCAGGGATCGAACCCATGTCTCTTGCATTGGCAGGTGGATTCTTTACAACTGAGCCACCAGGTGAGCCTAAAACAAACTCCACTGAGTAAATCTGAAGATCTAGTTGGCTTTATTCAATGATTCATCAGCAGCACCCCATCTAATGAAGAGAAAGACACTCTCTGGAGTTGTACAGAATGGGAGGTTTTTATAACTAGAAGAATGGGACAAGAAAGGATTAGCAAAAGAAAACAAAGGATTATTTTAGGCCAAGCCATCTTCTTTTGTGGAGAAGGGAACAAAACAGCTTTTATTATGCATTCTTCCTCTGGGGGTGGGGTGTGGATAGGGAGAGGGCCCACCAGATTACCTCACGGGTGTTGATCAGAAAACCCCAGACTGGCCCATTAAGGTGACATTCCTGGGGAAAGCTGAAGCTAAAATTGGGTCAGGTATTAAATCTAGGTTTGGTATCCTGGGCTTTAGTAAAAGTTACACCACTTTGGGCCCTGGTTTTCTTTTTGACGACTTTGTCAACTGACCCTGTGATAGACCTTTTATTTTACTTTCTGTATGTTGTGACATATCACAATATATTTACTACAGGATGCCATGAACATGATTCATCTTTTCTTTTTTAAAGAATTTTCAGTGATAGACCCTATAGAATATTTGTACTGAGAAGGAAAGGCACAGAGCAATTTTCAGATACCATGCAGAGGTTCACATAATCTTTCTCAATCTTTTCCCTCCGGAGGAACTCTTGAAATAATTTTCAGAGAATGTCTATATAATTTTTTTTTTTCCCTTACAGCTCCTAGGTGGCTCAGTGGTAAAGAATTCACCTGCCAGTGCTGGAGATGCAGGAGAAGTGGGTTTGATCCCAAGGTTGGGAAGATTCCCTGGAGTAGGAAATGGCAACCCACTCCAGTATTCTTGTCTGGAAAATTCCATGGACAGAGGAACCTGGCGGGCTTTAGTCCATAGAGTCACAAAGAGTTGGACATGACTGAGCCACTGAGCACGCACACATAGTACATTAGCATTGAAACAGGAAGGAAGTGGGCAGGGCACAAACTTAATTTAAAAGAATAGCATAGCCCAGGGACATAATATAAACTGATTAGAACCAAATGGGTCCAAGATGGCGATGAGTCAACTTCCATGCAACCCTGAGCCTCAGTATTTGCTTATTGTAGCACATCAGCTCAATGACACATCCACAGGTGCCATCCATGACAGTTCCAAGGCTGACCATCAAAGCCCAAAAAGTGAGTGGTGGCCCAACCCCTGGAAATCTCCATCCCTTCCCCAAAATCCTTTGAATAACCCTCCCAGTCATTGTGTGTGTGCTTAGTCGCTCAGTCATGTCCGACTCTGCAACCCCATGGACTGTAGCCTGCCAGGGGGCTGTCCATGGGGATTCTCCAGGCAAGAATACTGGAGTGGGTTGCCATGACCTCTTCCAAGGGATCTTCCCAACCTAGGGATCGAACCCAGGTCTCCGGAATTGCAGGTGGATTCTTTACCATCTGAGCCCCCAGGGAAACCCAGTTATTAGCCTATGAAATTACCCACCCCATAAAAGCTAACCATACCATATTTCAAGGCCACTCTCTCCTTCTGAAATTATCCACACTCTGTATCTCTAAATAAATCCACTTCTTACCTATCACTTTGTCTCTCACTCAATTCTTTCCATGATAAAACATCAGGAATCTGAGCTTCATTAAGTGCTGAAACCAAGTGTGTGATCTCAGTTGGAAGATCATGAATTTTGACAGCCTTTGAGTCCCAAATTGGATTTTGGCCAGGTTCAAGTCCTGGCCAACTAGGTTCAAGTCCCAGTATGAGTTACACAGTTTCAGCATGATCAGTAAATTGTAGATACATCAATCCAGTAATAACTTCCAATGATTTTTTTGAGTAGAGGATAAATACTTTCTTGAGGATCCGTTTATTTTAACTAACTGGTTAGCCTACTATTTTGTGTGGTTCTCCCTACTGACCAAAGATGTTAACTCATAATACCTACTTGATTTTTTATCTTAACCAACTATTCTGAAATTCTTATCAGAAATTCCTACTAAATGATATTCTAATGAGGTTAGTATGTCATATATGATATGTGCAAGAGTGTTTGTTTCCCTCACTTAAAGTTTCTTTTAACCATGTCTTTGCAAAAGAATCAAATAGCTAAAATTAGCTTACTTTTCCTGAAATTTATCTCCTTATTGCCTTGTCATAAATATTTAAAACTCATGAGGCAAATATAATATATTTTTGTCAAATAACTAGCTTAATACAAAATGAAATTTAATTTTTTAAAGGGGGGAGTAGATTTAACTTATGTAAAGATCATATATTGTTTTAATTAATATTATTTACAACATGAAATTTATTGACAATGCTGAAAAGTTACAAAAATTATAAACCAAGCAATATGAATAAAAATATGACCTAAGAGGGAATTACCTGGTGATCCAATGGTTAGGACTCTATGATTTTACTACCAAGGGCCTGGTTTCAATCCCTGGTCGGGGAACTAAGATTCCACAAGCCATGTAGCACAGCCAAAAAAAAAAAATCTTGACCTAAGACAGCTTGATTCAGCACTATATGAAAGGATTTCCTTACTTAGTGACATGATCATTTGATCCCATACAGGCCTAGCAACTGCAAAATTACAACATATATACTAATTGCATGATCTCTTTTATCAGACTATATAAAAGCATTAAAACTATTCTTTATGAAACTAAAACTAAAGAATGAAATTTACCTTTTAATTGAAACGTGCCTTTTTTTTTTTTTTTTTTTTTGCTGGTCCAACACTGAGATTTCATTTTCAACTAAAATGAGACAATTTCTGACACTGGTTAAATACACAAAGCTTATCTACACATTTAAGAGAAGTTAAACACTTCAGCAAAATGATCATTGTTTTCCCATGAATGAAAAGTGAAAGTGAAAGTCACTCAGTCATGTCTGACTCTTTGTGACCCTATGGACTATACAGTCCATGGAATTCTCCAGGCCATGGAGTGGGTCCTTCTCCAGGGGATCTTCCCGACCCAGGAATCGAACCCGGGTCTCCTGAATTGAAAGCAGGTTCTTTATCAACTGAGCTATCAGGAAAGCCCCCTTCCCATGAATAGTGGGGTCCTATTTTTTTCAAAGGAATCCAGAACTTGTAAACCTCATTTAAATATACAGACTGTAGTTCAAAAAGTCCTCTTTTTTTTTTTTTTTAAATCTATTAAAGTGGACTTTATTATTTATTTATATTTTTTTATTTGACTGCAACAGGTCTTAGTTGCAGCATTCGGGATCTTTCCATGAGCGGGCTCAGTAGTTGCCAAGCGCAGGCTTAGTTGCATATGGGAGCTTAGTTCCTCTACCAGGGGTGGGAATCCCTGCCATAGAGGGCAGATTCTTAACACTGGTTAAGGGATTAAGTGGTTTAAGAGAAGAGAAGGGAGACCAGGGAAGTCTTCCTTCTCTTCCCTTAAAGGTACAGTTCTCAGGCTGAGCAAAAGATTCAAAGAGTATGAGTTGCTCAAGTCATACCTTGGGCATACAAGGACTGTCTGTGGTGCATACTCATATTCATTCATGTCTGAGTCTCTTCGACCCCATGGACTGTATAGCCCATCAGGTTCCTTTGTTCATGGGACTTTTTAGGCGAGAATACTGGAGTGAGTGGCCATTTCCTTCTCCAGGAGATCTTGCCAACCTTGAACCAGCTTCTCCGATGTCTCCTTCATTGCAGGTGGATTCTTTACTGGCTGAGCCATCAGGGAAGCCCCAACACAGGAACTGTGATTCAGTGAGATTCTGTGGTTTTGCCAAGTGGTTTTCAATAAGATGTGAGGCTTGCAGAGACCCTTCCTCATCTTCAAACCTAATCAACAGTGGAAACACGTCAATATTTCCCTTTGGAACATAATTTCTCAAATTTTCATTTCTTTTCAATCTAAGAACCTATCTCTCGAAATCGAAATGTTTTCTCTGGGATTTTATGATTCATCTTTTAACCTAAACTCCCGCTGAGAATTCTTTTTCTGCTAAGCCACTAAATTCCTGTTGGTAGCAGATTTATGTGCTCTTTATCCAGATGTTCACACAGTTTAAAAAATATTCTTGAGTGAATTGTTCTCTTTTTAATAAAGTTGGTGGTTTTTGTCACATTGTCTAGACTTTTAAAATTTCTTGTTTAACAGGCTTTGACATCAGCACTTCTCTATGAAGAAAAACAGTATGTTGTGAACAAAGTCGGAATTTTCTTTGCTCATTAGAAGCAAAGCCTTTCCTGGAGACAACCATTTATGGGCTCGGTCATTACAAATGTTCACACAGTTCTTCAGGTACAAAGACAAAACATTACAAGTATGTTGACCTTGACTAGTTTAGGGAGCTCTTTGTAGCAGCAGCAAAAAAAAAAAAAGCTCTCAATTTTCATCTTTATTTATAAATCTTACAAATGTTGTGCTAAGACATTTATTGGTAAAATCTACTGACTCATCAACCTGGCTAGACAAGCAATTGTTGTTCAGTTTATCACACAAAACTTTGTTGGCATAATGTTACATGTCACTAATATGTTGACTGATTATACTGTTGGGTGATTTTTCCTTTTCTGGACAATAAATAAAGGCTAATAAATAATGTATTTCCTGAGCATTTTTACCAATTGTGACATTTTTCTTTCTTATCTTTATTGAAGTATAGTTAATTTATCGGAGAAGGCAATGGCACCCCACTCCAGTACTCTTGCCTGGAAAATCCCATGGATGGAGGAGCCTGGTGGGCTGCAGTCCATGAGGTCGCTAAGAGTTGGACACAACTGAGCGACTTCACTTTGACTTTTCACTTTCATGCATTGGAGAAGAAAATGGCAACCCACTCCAGTGTTCTTGCCTGGAGAATCCCAGGGACAGAGGAGCCTGGTAGGAGGCCGTCTATGGGGTCACACAGAGTTGGACATGACTGAAGCGACTTAGCAGCAACAGCAGCAGTTAATTTATAATGTTGTGTTAGTTTTCAAGTGTACAGCAAAGTAATTCAGATATACATATATGTATATATGTGTGTGTGTGTGTGTGTGTGTATAAATCTTTTCCATTATAGGTTATTACAAGATATTGAGTATGGTTCCCTGTACTGTACAGTTGGTTCTTGTTGTTTATATATATTATACATAGTAGTGGGTATATGTTAATCCCGACTTCAGTACCCAAGCTTTGGTAGCCACAAGCTTGTTCTCTATGTCTGTGTGTCTATTTCTGTTTCATAAATGAGTTCATTTGTATCCTTTTTTTAGATTCCACATATGAATGATATCATATGATATTTGTCTTTCTGTGTCTGACTTACTTCACTTAATATGATAAATTCTAGGTCCATCTGTGCTGCTGCAAATGGCATTATTTGATTCTTTTTATGGCTGAGTAGTATTCCACTGTGTATATGTATCATATCTTCTTTATTAATTTATCTGTCAATGGACATTTGCGTTGTTTCCATGCTTGGCTATTGTAAATAGTGGTGCAGTGAACACTAGGGTGCATGTATCTTTTCAAATTAGACATTTTTTCTGGGTATGTGTACAGAAGTGGAATTGCAAGATCATATGGTAACTCTATTTTCAGTTTTTTAAGGGCCCTCGATACTATCTGTAGCTGCTGCAGCAATTTACATCCTACCAACAGTGTAGGAGTGTTCCTTTTTCTCCACACCCTCGCTAGCATTTATTATTTGTAGACTATTTTTTGGCTGCACTGGGTCTTTGTTGGGGTGAGCAAGGACTACTCTCCAGTTGTGGTTCACAAACTTCTCATTGCAGTGGCTTCTCTTGTTGTGGAGTATGGGCTGTAGGGCCTGTGGCTTCAGCAGCTGCAGCACGTGGGCTCTAGAGCATGGGCTCAGTAGCTGTGGCATCTGGCTTAGTTGCCCTGCAGCATGTGGAATCTTCCTGGACCACCAGGGAAATTCTTTGTAGACTTTTTTTTTTTTTATATTTGACTGCTCTGGGCTTTCTCTAGTTGCAGCAAGCAGGGCCTGCTCTTCCTTGTGGTGTGCGGGCTTCACACTATGGTGGCTTCTCTTGCTGCAGAGCACAGGTTGCAGAGCAAGGGCTCAGCAATTGTGACTGAGTTGCTCTTGCGTGTGCAGTCCTCCCAGATCAGGGATCAAACCTGGGTCTCCTGCATTGACAGGCAGATTCTTATCCACTGTGCTACCACGGAAGTCCTATAAACATTTTGACGGGACCATTCTGATGTGAAGAGCCGAGTCATTGGAAAAGATCCTGACTCTGGGAAAGATTGAGGGCAAGAGAAGAAGGGGGTGACAGAGGATGAGATGGTTGGATGGCATCACCAACTTAATGGTGATGAGTCTGAGCAAACTCCGGGAGATAGTCAAGGACTAGGAAGCCAGGTGTGCTGCATGGGGTCGAAAAGAGTCGGACACAACAGTTCTGACCAGTGTGAGAACTGTTTTGATTTGCATTTCTCTAATAATTAGCAACGTTACTTATCTTTTCATGTGACTGTTGGCTATCTGTATGTCATCCTTGGAGAAATGTCTATTTAGGTCTTCTGCCCTGGGTTATTTTGTTTGTTCTGTTTTGACATTAAGCTGTATGTGCTGCTTTGTGTATATATATATGTATATATATATATATATATATATATATATTTTAATTAATCCCTTGTTGGTAGCATCATTTGCAAATATTTTCTCCCAGTTTATAGGTTGTTTTTTCATTGCGTCTATGGTTTGCTTTGCTGTTCAAAAGCTTTTAAGTTTAGTTAGATACCATTTGTTTGTGATTTTTTTAAACAACAGTTTTACTCTGTTTCAAGATTCTAATAGCCACATAAAATAATCAGCCACTTTCCTTGTCAAAATGACTGGGATGTGGAGTTATATGTCTTTGCAATACGCAGGGACACATTGCTTACTCTGCAAGCTGTTTAATACAGTGCACAAAGGAACAGAGCAACTTGAGCTCATTGTCCTCAGGTACAATGAGATGCTTCAAAAGATTGAAATTTTCATCATAAACTCAATCTGAATTTTTCTCTTCTATCTCACATCTTGTCTTTAAAAGTCATCATGTTAGAAACCACATATGTTTAAAAGCACCAACACTAATAAAATACGAAATGGTGCTGTGCTAAGTCGCTACAGTCGTGTCTGACCCTTTGCGACCCTGTGGACTGTAGTCCTCGGTCCATGGGATTTTACAGGCAAGAATACTGGAGTGGGTTGCCATTTCCTTCTCCAGGGCATCTTCCTGACCCAGGGATTGAACTCAGGTCTCCTGTGTCTCTGCATTGGCAGGCAGATTCTTTACCACCGAGTCACTTGGGTAGAGCATAACAAATAACTTTGTGAGAAAAATTACTCCAAATGATAAATTTTCACTACATGATTCACTAATACAACCCATGCTTTCAGCGATTATAGTTTATGAATTAGTGGAATAAATAATAGCAATAAGTTATTGCAATAGTTATAAGAAATAGGAGGGAGCCATTGATAATACTCTGTTATGAAATACTTGCACTACCCGTGAAGCATTAGAGTGAATTAGCTGTAAATGTAGATTGCAAACCTTAAGGAAAATGCTTAAATATA
Source organism: Bos grunniens (assembly GCF_055505025.1). Classification (NCBI taxonomy): domain Eukaryota; kingdom Metazoa; phylum Chordata; class Mammalia; order Artiodactyla; family Bovidae; genus Bos; species Bos grunniens. The sequence goes on along the minus strand of NC_141175.1, from coordinate 59,509,604 downwards.
TTTTTAAACGTATAATTAACAGACCAAGAGAGGAGACAACAAGGAATCATATAAAATGCTCTATTAAAACTAGAGAAGGCAGAAATGAGGGCTTGGAAGACAATAGAGGTGCTGGATCCGCGGCGTGGTCCCTAGGGAGCAGTCCAGGAGGGGATGGCTTCACCCAGTCTGCTCTTGGTACTCAGATCTCTATCAATTAAAAAAACCAAAAAACAAAAACAAAAGTGACATTGGCCTCAATAATGTCATCTTTCTTTTTATCTGTAACTGAATTTTCTAAAAGGAAAGTCTAATTGCCGCCCTTGGTTTTCTCAGCTTGCTGCAATCTGGCACCCACTCCTATCACTTCTTTGGAACTGCTATGGCAAGCTCACAACAATCTGACTTCCAAATCCAGAAGTTACTATGCAGTCTTTATCTCACCTCCCTCTCTGAGATACCCTCTTTTTTGAAATTTTCAACCCCTGAACTTCTGAGAGCCACAACTTTCCCATTTATCTCAGACCTCTCATCTTGGGCTTCTTTGGCTTTCCTTCTCACTGCCTGTCCATCCACCTCAACTACTATTCTAATTAACCTTGTCTATCTTCCAGGTTCTTCTTCCTCCTATGCTCTGGTGATCTCCCAAATCTCTGCTTCTAGCAGGACCACTTCCAGACCTCTAGACCCACGTGAAAAGTGAAAGTGAAAGTCGCTCAGCTGTGTTGGATTCTTTGTGATCCAGGCCAGAACACTGGAGAGGGTAACCCATTCCCTTCTCCAGGGGATCTTCCCAACCCAGGAATCCAACCCGGGTCTCCTGCACTGCAGGCGGATTCTTTAGCAACTGAGCTACCAAGGAAGCCCATCTAGACCCGCATAACCAGTTGACAAATAGTCTTCTCCACCTGGATGTTCCACAGGTATCTCAAATTCAACAAATCCAAAATTAACTCATTATCTTTCCTGTGGTGCTCTATCCTCCTCCCCATCTGCCTTCCTTGCCTTAGTCAATGCATCTACTGCCATTTTAGTTATCCAGCAGTTAGCTCATCATGCCCCAAAGATCAACACCTAATAAGTTCTGTTGCTGCTGTGTTAGTTCCTAGTTAGTTAGGCCCAGCTCATTTCTTACCTATGCTATTGCCATGTCTTCTGCCTAGAAATCTGCCTTCAGACTTTTCCTCACACCATCCATTCTCCTCCCTCCTGGCAGGGACATGTTTCTAAAATTCAAGGTTGATAAGGTTCTTCTCTTGCTTCAGATCCCTCAGTGACTTCCCTCTGTCCATGCCACATAGTTCATGTTCCTCAGCACCTCTCACAAGGTCCTTCATAATCTGGCCCTGCTCACTCACTCAGACTCATTCTCTAGTCCCTCGCCAGCTGTACTCCAACAGTAAATGAAGAAATTAGTACTGAAACACTTCCTAAGGTATCAACATATGACTGCTGCTGCTGCTGCTAAGTCACTTCAGTCGTGTCGGACTCTGTGCGACCCCATAGACGGCAGCCCACCAGGCTCCGCGGTCCCTGGGATTCTCCAGGCAAGAACACTGGAGTGGGTTGCCATTTCCTTCTCCAATGCATGAAAGTGAAAAGTGAAAGTGAAGTCGCTCAGTCGTGTCCGACTCTTAGCAACCCCATGGACTGTAGCCCACCAGGCTCCTCGGTCCACGGGATTTTCCAGGCAGGAGTACTGGAGTGGGGTGCCATTGCCTTCTCCGAACATATGACTACTGAAATATTAAAATAAATGAAAAAGTTTAAAACACTTTGTTTAATAGCACCAAGCTGAAGTTACTGAACTGTCCATCAAATGAAGAATAGATAAGGAAATTGCAGCATACTCAATAATATTACCAATGGACAAGAATGAACCACTTCCATACACAACAAGAACAAGAATGAATTTTACAGATATAATAATGAGCAAAAGAAGGCAGACATAGGAGAGTACAATCTGCATGATTCTATTTATATGAAGTTCAAGATTAGATAAATCTGTGGTGATGAAAATCAAAGAAGTGATTACTTCTGGGGGTGGTTTGACTGGAAAGGAGCAGAAGGGAAATACGTGGGGAGCTAGAAATGTTCCAGATCTTCATCTGGGGGTGCTTACACGAACTCTGTCTATCTCTCTATGTCTGTAAATATTAATCAAGATACATAGTTAAGATTTGCATACTTAGCTGCATATATGTTACATCTTAATTTTAAAATTGCTGGGAATTCCCTGGTGGTTCAGTAGTTAAGACTCAGTGCTTTCACTGCCGTGGCCCAGGGTTCAGTCCCTGGTTGGGGAACTAAGATGCCACAAAATGAGAGGTGAGGCCAAAAAAAGTTTTTAAGCAATCAAAATTGCTAAATTTTTAGAAAGTTTGCTAACTGGGTATGGGGAGATGAATATATTGCTGGCTGCACAGTAAATTGATAACCATCTTTTAGAAAGCAGTCAGTCAATATGTAGTGAGAATTAATACTTTACATCATTTTACCCACTAACTCCACTTTAGGTTAAAAAAAAAATCCTAAGAAAATAGCAAGCAAAAAAAATTAGAGACCAGTTGTAAAAAGATTCTTGGAACAGTATTATCCATAAAAATGGAAAGCTGTGTACACATCAAATGTCTAATTATTGGGAAAAGGTTAAGTAAACAGTGGTAAAGGAATACCATAGAATTGTGTATAAGCATATAAAATATCTTACAACTTGTTCACATACATACAAAATTATACCCTAAATAATGATAATTCCAAAATTAGAATGCAAATATAATGTACCAAATTTAATCAATTATCTATATTCCATATAAATTACCTAAAATTTAATGGGTTTTTGGACACATCCTGTGACTTGCAAAATTTTAATTCCCCAGCCAAGGATTGAACCCACAACCTCAACACCGACCACAGAGAGTCCTAACCACCAGACCATCAGGGAATTCCCTAAAATTTAGTGTTTTAAAACAACTATTTTTATTTGCTCATACACTTGGGCTGGGTTAAGCTCCATTGGATTTTAGCTGGCCTGGCCTGGGGTCACACTCGTGACTGCAGTCATCTGGCAGCTCACCTGAGGCTTGACAGTCTCAGTTTCATTCACATGACTGGATTTTGGCGTTGGGTAAAGGGTAGGCCGCAAGGAGACTAGGTCAAGCTTCTTTATAGGATGGTAGCAACATGGCAAGAGCAGAAATCACAAATCTCTTATGACTTCCCTGGTGGTCCAGTGGCTAAGAATCTGCCTTCCAAAAAAAAAAAAAATCTTCCTTCCAATGCAGGAGCTGTGTGTGTTTGATCCTTGGTCTGGGAACTAAGATCCCATGTGCCCTGGAGCAACTAAGCCCTCAGGCCGCAATGAAGAACCTGCAAGCCAAAATTTTAAATAGTAATAATAACCTTGCCTCATTTCATTAAAAAAGAAAGAAGAAACTGCATTCTCTTGTTACTCAAAGTGAGTCAGCAGGCTGGAAGAGATTCAGGATAGGAGGAAATAGATTCCATATCTTGATGGAAGAACATCTAGGTCGCACTGCAGGGACTGTTATAAACAGAGAGGATGGAGTTTGTGGTCATTAAAGAACTTACACACCAATGAGTCACAACCAGTCCCACAAGAAACATATTAATCATGTGTATGTATACTGATAAGGATAGAAGAAACCTCCAAACAGCTGTAGCAAGCTGTTTTATATATACGATTTTTTTCCTGTAAAGTTGTTAGCCATTAAAATAAAAAAAATAAGAAATTTACATACCAAAATATATTCGTTTGACCACATTAAATGAGAACACAGAAGACCATTTTGTGTACAAGCAGTGCTCATAAAAGGCAGCAGACAAGTAACTCCAGCATTCTAGATTCTATTAATATATTTAATGACAGCAGATATGGCAGGGACTGAATAGGCTTTCCAGGAAGCTTCAAAGATTTTTTGAAAGATTTCCTCATCAGGGAACCTGGACTAGTCTATTTTTATAAAGATAATATCAAAGTTTGTGACAGAAGAAAATGCTGCATACCTGTTCAAGAGCAAAGGTTTCTATTTCACCTAGAACTTCTTAGTAGCACTGCCCTGCACTACCAAAACAGGTCCTCCACCCATTGTTTTGGATTTCTTCCACTCAGTGAAATGTGTCCTCATGTTCTTATTTCGAAAAAATTTGCATTTTACATCCATACTCATTCGATACCCATTAATATATTTCTTTCACCATTTTGCTCTGCTTTCTACTTACTTAGATGCCTAGGATTTCTCCTAGTATAAGGATATTGTTGTTTAGTCGCTAAGTCATGTCCGACTCTTTTGTGACCCTGTGGACTGTAGCCCTCCAGGCTCCTCTGTCCATGGCATTTCCCAGGCAAGAATACTGGAGCGGTTTGCCATTTCCTCCTCCAGGAGATCTTCCTGACCCAGGGATCGAACCTATGTCTCCTGCATTGGTAGGTGGATTCTTCACTGCTGAGCCACTTGGAAAGCCCAGCTATAAGGATGTACAGCCCCTAAAACTTAGTGTTACCTGAACTGAACTTGTGTCTTCTCAGAGCTGCTGTCCTTTCTGCCCTCCAGGGTTAATGGCATCCTTATCATTGTAGGCATATCCAGGCTCAAAACTCTGGACTTACCTCCATTTCCTCCCTCTCCCTCTCCTCCTAGTTGGCTTCCTCAGCCAGCTAGGTTGATCTTTGAAAAGCCTCTCCTGTCTGCTTCCATTCTAATCCTCAGGGCCATATCAAACTTGCACAATTATAACTGCCTCTCATGTCTTCATGTTTTTTTCTCCATGCCTCATACTGACATTTCCTTTATCTTTATAAAACAGACCAGTCCAGGTACCCTGATGAGGAAATTCAAGTACTACTTGTCTTCTAGGTTATAGACTGAAGGGGGATATTGACCTCCTTCCCTGCCCTTAGCAGCCAAGGCTTTGTGAGATAAAAGATTGGACACCAGGGATGAATTCTTGGAGAGTCAGGAGGAGAGTCTGAGGGTTGGTTGCACACGTCTAAGGTTATGGAGTCTCCCCTGTGGCTCGGTGGGTAAAGAGTCCACCTGCAGTGCAGTAGACACAGGAGACATGGGTTCAACCTCTGGGTCAGGAAGATCTCCTGAAGTAGGAAATGGCAGCCCACTCCAGTATTCTTGCCTGAAAAATCTCATTGACAGAGGAGCCATCCATAGGGCTGAGTCAGACATGACTGAGCAACCAAGCACACAGCACAGGGTTATGGGGTAACGCTTTGTGGATCAAAATGTGGTCTACAGACCTGCAGAAACAGCGGCATGCGGAAGTCTGCAAAAATGCAGAATTTCAAATGCTACCCCAGACCTACCCCAGAGTTAGAATCTGCATCCTAGCAATACCTTGTGATTTGCATGCACACTAAGGTTTGGGAAGCATTCCAAGAGATAGACCCCTTGGGCACCACTGTAATCCTGTTGGCCTCACATCTTACTCTAGTAGAGACTCCTGGAGCTTAGTTTTGCTAAGTAGAGTAGTCCATGTGAGGCTGCCTGCCCTCAGACAGAGCCAGCTTCATGGGCCTGAGACAGATCTGTGCACTCACACACAGAAGGGCCCCACACTGGGATCCAATGCTCTGCTGTCACCATCTTGAAATTCTCAAAAATTTTTGAACAAAGGACTCTGCGTTTTCATTTGGCACTGAGCCCTGCAAATTATGTAACTGGTCCTGCTCCAGGATAGGAAGAAACAGCAAAGTCTGGGCCACAGGTTGAGTGATTTCTCTTTGGTGGTGGTGGTGAAGTCACTAAGTCAGGTCCAACTCTTGTGACCCCATGCACTGTAGCCCGCCAGGCTCCTCTGTCCATGGGATTTTCCAGGCAAGGATACTGGAGTGGTTTGCCATTTCTTTCTCCAGGGGATCTTCCCAATCCAGGGATTGAACCCAGGTCTCCTGCACTGCAGGCAGATTCTTTACCAACTGAGCTACTAGGGAAGCTGATTTCTTTTTAGGTTATATGTAAGCTCCCAGACCTCTAACATGATCCTAATGGAATTGGGAGAGTGAGGAGAACTCCTTCCAACACACTTTTGTCTGCAACAAAACTGTTTTGTTTTTTTTTTTTTTTGCAAACTCTGACAAATGAAGCAAATTTGATTTAATTTTGGAACATAAAAGAGTGTAACATTGCTTGCATTTCATGTGTTACAGAGCAAATACTTACCCCTTCCGTGAAGACTGTATTAGGTCAGTCTTTTTAAAAAAAAAAATATATATATATATATATTTATTACTGTGAGGGTCTTTGTTGTTGTGTGAGCTACTCTCTAGTTGTGTTGCCTGGGCTTCTTGTTGTGGTGCCTGAGCTTCTCGTGTGGTGGCTTCTCTTCTTGCAGAGGACGGGCTCTAAAACGTGTGGGCTTCAGTAGTTGCAGGGTGTGGGCTCTGTAGTTGTGGGTCCTGGGCTCTAGAGCACAGGCTCAGTAGTTGTGGCTCACCGGCTTAGTTGCCCTATGACAGGGTTCCAGGACCAGGGATTGAACCCATGTCTACTGCATTAGCAGGCAGATTTCTTACCACTGAGCCACCAGGGAAGCCTAGGTCAGTTTTATGTTTAAAATTCTGTAGTGGGTTTCCATGGAGAAGGCAATGGCAACCCACTCCAGTACTCTTGCCTGGAAAACCCCATGGATGGAAGAGCCTGGTAGGCTGCAGTCCATGGGGTAGCACAGAGTTGGACATGACTGAAGCGACTTAGCAGCAGCAGCAGCAGCAGCAGCAATGGGTTTCCATCACCCAGAAACTGAATTACAAATCCTGTAACAAAACATTCAAGATTATGCTTGATCTAACACCACCCTAAACCTACTGTTCACTAAATTCTGTCATTCAAATAGAACTAAACTCTAGTTCCACTGACAAGTCTTCCCTCCAGCCCTGTCCCCATCCATCCAGATCACATTCCTGACTCCCAGTAGCCAACCCCTGATATTAGGTTCTTAGGAGTATGCATGCGTAGGTGTGTGCTCAGGCACTCAAATCGTGTCCGACTCTTTGCAACCCCATGGACTATCACCTGCCAGGATCCTCTGTCCATGGGATTTTTTTCAGCAAGAATACTGGAGTGGGTTGCCAATTTCTCCTCCAAGGGATCTTCCTACCCAGGGATTGAACTGGCCTTTCCTGCACAGGCAGACAGATTCTTTATCACTGGGCCACCCGGGAAGCCCTTATGAGTGTATAGAACCTTTAAGCTTTTATAAAAGTAAATAATATGTACTCTGTTTCTTTTTCTTATACAAAAGGTAGCACACTGCATTCACAGATCTCTCCAGTATTTTATTTATGCTACTGCCCTTAGCTTGGGATATTTTTCTATACCATCTCCATCACTATGTCAAGCAATCTTCAACACTCATTGCAAACACCTCTCCCTGAAGGTTTCCCAAATCTCACTAGTTGCAATTTAAGATTATGTTCCTGGGACATAAAATAGGAATTTTATAACTGTACTGTAATTAGCTGTTTAGTATGTCAAAAATTGTGTCTTGGTTTTTTTTTAAATGGCATTTCACATGGGTAATCAGATAGATTTAAATTTAAGTAGATTTTCCTTCCTCTCTTTACATTGCTATAGGATTCTTTCCTTACTGAGAAGCATAGACTTTAGTGACCTATATTCTTTTATTCCAACACTTACTGTCAACAATATTCAGTTCAGTTCAGTCGCTCAGTCATGTTCAACTCTTTGTGACCCCATGGACTGCAGCAAACTCATGTCCATTGAGTCAGTGATGCCATCCAACCATCTCCTCCTCTGTTGTCCTCTTCTCCTCCTGCTTTCAACCTTTCCCAACATCAGGGTCTTTTCCAAAGAGTCAGTTCTTCAAATCAGGTGGCCAAAATATAGGAGTTTCAGTTTCAGCATCAGTCCTTCCAATGAATATTCAGGACTGATTTCCTTTAGGATGGACTGGTTGGATCTCCTTGCAGTCCAAGGGACTCTCAAGAGTCTTCTCCAACACCACAGTTCAAAGGCATCAATTCTTCGGCACTCAGCTCTTTATGGGCCAACTCTCACATCCATTAATGGCTACTGGAAAAACCATAGCTTTGACTAGATGGACCTTTGTTGGCAAAGTAATGTCTCTGTTTTTTAATATGCTGTCTAGGTTGGTCATAACTTTTCTTCCAAGGAGCAAGTGTCTTTTAATTTCATGGCTGCAGTCACCATCTGCAGTGATTATGGAGCCCCCCCAAAACAAAGTCTGTCACTGTTTCCACTGTTTCCCCATCTATTTGCCATGAAGTGATGGGACTGGATGTCATGATCTTAGTTTTCTGAATGTTGAGTTTTAAGCCAACTTTTTCACTCTCCTCTTTCACTTTCTTCAAGAGGCTTTTTAGTTCTTGGCTTTCTGCTGTAAGGGTAGTGTCATCTGCATATCTAAGGTTATTGATATTTCTCCCAGCAATCTTGATTCCAGCTTGTGCTTAATCCAGCCCAGTGTTTCTCATGATGTACTCTGCATATAAGTTAAATAAGCAACGTGACAATATACAGCCTTGATGTAGTCCTTTCCTTATTTGGAACTAGGTCAACAATATAACCTTGCATGAATCTAAGTCCTTCTAGGTTCCAGGTTCATAGTTGTCCTTTATTTCTATGTTACTCGTGGTTCTTACTCAAGAGTACTGACTCATTAGTACCTCTACCATCTTTATCACTAGGATGAGCTGCACACATTGTTAACAACTTTACAACCTGATGCTGAGATAAACAAAGCATAAAGTCACTCAGACATCACCGTTGGTATTGCTTCCAACTTTTTTTTCTACCCTGCTTGCCAGTTCTGGATGAGGTTATAACAGTGCCAGTTAGTTGGCACCTCATGTTCTCTAATTAATCAGTCAACTCATCACTAATTCATGTTAGGAAAACTTGTACTAAAGACCTCCTCTTGCAGATAGACTCTCTGTACCCAGCAGGGAACATGCCCTCCAACAGTGTTGGGCCTACAGCTAAAAAATTCAGTGACCAAAAGAGAAGAAAAGAAGACCAGTCCAGTTAGAAAATGTTTGCCTAAGGATTCTGATTGCTCTGACTGGGGTCATAAGCCCATCTCTGGACCAGTCACCATGGCCAGAGAGATAGAATAGTAGTATTGCCCAGTGCCAGAACAAGGACCAGGTTATTAACAAAAAAAGCTGGGGAGGTGAAGGAATCTTGAATAGACAAGAACATTCATTTCTACTCCACATTGAATTGAAACAGATTCCCTTACTTCAAGTTTCCCAGGTGGCTCAGTGGTAAAGAATCCACCTGCCAATGCAGAAGACCCAGGAGACCGGTTCAATCGCAGGGTCTAGAAGATCCCCTGGAGAAGGAAATGGCAACCCACTCCAGTATTCTTGCCTGGAAAATCTAACAGACAGAGGAGCCTGGCAGGCTACAGTCCATAGGATCACAAAGGGTTGGACACGACTGTAGCAACTTAGCATGACACAGGAATGATTTTACAAGGTCAATAGCAAAAACACACTATTAATTGCTTTACCTTGCCTTGCGTGGGCTTTTTCTTTTTCTTCTACTTCTATTTTTATCCACTGGCTAATGTTTCAAGCTCCACAACTTTGGAGAAATCCTTTTGCTTAATTACTCTGAGCTGCCAAACCTAATCCCAATCTAGATATGGAAAGCGATTTCATTTGCCTTATATTTGGCTGCTCACAGATTAAAAAGGGAAAGTAATACATGAGTTTATCACACTCTTCTCTTATGCAGCTTGTTAAGTAACAGCATATGCACTGACAGTGGAAGTAGTAAATTGGTACAACTGGGGAAAGGGGGAATAAATTGGGAGATTGGGATTTACATATACACACATATATATATAACAGATAACTAATAAGAACTACTTGTATAGCACAGGGAACTCTGCTCAGTACTCTGTAATGATCCATACGGGAAAAGAATCTAAAAAAGAGTGGATATATGTATATGTATATGTATGACTGATCCACTTTGCTGTACACCTGAAACTAAGATAACATTGTAAATCTACTATGCTCCAATAAAAGCAGTGGAGTGGGTTGCCATTGCCTTCTCTAAAAAGTTAATTTAAAAAATAAATTAGTACAACTACTCTGAAGGGCCTATTGGAAAACATATGAAAGCATCTTTTAAATATTCATGTCTTTTGACAAAGAAATTCCTCTTCTATAGAAGTTATCCTAAGGAAACTATCAGTGATGATAATTTGTAGAATCAGGGGGTAAAATCAAAGATGCTCAGCAAAGCCTTGTTTGGAATATCAAATTATTGGAAATGTTGAGAATTATGGAACTGATCAAATAGATTATCTTATATCCATACCAGACTTTAATGATGTTTCAGAAATGCGTCAATTTGAAATGAAAAAATTTCAGAATATATTGGGAAGTGAAGAAAGCAATTTATTAAAAAGTGCACATTGTGCTATTAGCCCATTTTTTGTTTCTTTGAAAGTACATAGGAAAGGTTCTGAAGGATTTCCACTAAGGCATTAATAGAGAGAATTATGAGACTACGATTATGATAGTCTCTTCTTGCTTGGTCATGTTTTCTTATTTTTCTCTGAACATCACGGATTACTCATGCAATCAGATGTCAACAATAAACAGTGTTTTGATTGCTGTAAGAATTTTGTGAAGAACTGGGACTTCTCTGGCAGTCCACTGGTTAAGACCCCACTTTCACGGCAGGTGGCTGAGGGTTTGATACCTGGTGGGGGAACTCAGGAAGGGCTTCCTAGTGGTTCAGTGGTAAAGAATCTGCCTGCCAATGCAGGAGCCTTGGGAGATGGGGGTTCGATCTCTAAGTGGAGACAATCCCCTGGAGGAGGAAATGGCAACCCACTCCAGTATTCTTTCCTGGAAAATCCCAGGACAGAGGAGCCTAGCGGACTACAGTCCATGGGACCGCAGAGTCCAACACAACTTAGTGACTGAGCACAGGGGAAGATCCCACATGCTGCACAGTGCAGCCAAAAATAAAAATTAAAAAAAGGATTATGTGAAGTTAATGTCCTTGTGCAGTCTAAAAAGCTGTCACCTGCTTCTCCCAGGCCAGCTAAAGTCAGTATTCCACTGAGTGAATTTGCCTTTCTAGGAAAGAAGATTTATCTTTAAAAAACAGGATTTCTAATTTTATATCCTGATATCTCTGCTTGGACAACTATACTACTATCAGGTATTACAGGCTTCACAACTGGAGGCTCTGAGGCAGATAATTTGCACCTAATTTCAATCAATTTGTCTATTTGCTAAAGGAATGAAGTCTGCAAACCTCACTAACTGTTTCCAGAATTCAGTAATATTTTATTAAAATTTAGGGCAATTTTCTTAGGAAGAAAGAGTTCCCTGTAGTTAACTTCTCTAAGTTAAATAAAGACCATGAAGAAGGCTGAGCACCGAAGAATTGATTATTTTGAACTGTGGTGTTGGAGAAGACTCTTGAGAATCACTTGGATAGCAAGGAGATCAAGTCTGTCAATCCTAAAGGAAATCAACCCTGAATATTCATTAGAAGGACTGATGCTGAAACTGAAGCTCCAATACTTGGGCCATCTGATGAGAAGAGTCGGCTCATTAGAAAAGACCCTGATGCTGGGAAAGATTGAAGGCAGGAGGAGAAGGGGATGACAGAGGATGAGATGGTTGGATAGCATCACCAACTCAATGGACATGAGTTTGAGCAAATTCCGGGAGATGATGAAGGACAGGGAAGCCTGGCGTGTTGCAGTCCATGGGGTTACAAAGAGTCAGACACGACTGAATGACTAAACAAAAACGATACATGACAAAACATCCCGTGCATCCAAAATTCTCTCAATTATACCCTGTCTACGTGATTTTGGGACTATCATTGCCCTACTGTAAAATCATCATTGTCATCAATCACATTACTGAGTACATACAACATGCTAGTCACCACATATGTACATTATACGTATCATTAAATTTGAACTTCCCAACCCACTTTGGGGCTTCCCAGGTGGTGCTAGTGGTAAAGAACCTGCCTGCCAATGCCGGAGAAATAAGAGCTATGGGTTCAATCCTGGAATAGGAAGATCTCCTGGAGGGAGGGCATGGCAACCCACTCCAGTATTCTTGCCTGGAGAATCCCATGGACAGAGGAGCTTGGTGGGCTATAGTCCATGGGTTTGCAAAAAGCTGGACACTACTGAAGTGACTTAGCAGCAGCAACAACCCACTTTGAGGCTGGTGCTATTATTATATTATTGTATAAATTTATAATATAAATTTATAGAACAGTCTTATGGACTCTGTGGGAGAGGGAGAGGGTGGGAAGATTTGGGAGAATGGCATTGAAACATGTAAAATATCATGTATGAAACGAGATGCCAGTCCAGGTTCGATGCACGATACTGGATGCTTGGGGCTAGTGCACTGGGATGACCCAGAGGGATGGTATGGGGAGGGAGGAGGGAGGAGGGTTCAGGATGGGGAACACATGTATATCTGTGGTGGATTTATTTTGATATTTGGCAAAACTAATACAATTATGTAAAGTTTAAAAATAAAATTAAAAAAAATGAGATATATATAAAGTATATGAAATACAATTATATATATGTGTGTGTGTATATAATTTTGAGTCAAGTGCTATTATAAGTCCATGTGGTAGACAATTTTAAGTGGTCAGCCCAACATTTCCCTCCCCTATTCCTAACAACACTTTGGAAAATGGGGTTAATGAGAGAACCTATCTCATAGGATACTGTAAGGTTGTGAGTCTTAGATGAGTGAACACATGACTATCACAAATAAAGCTGCTATACACATTAATGTACAGGTCTTTGCATGGGTATATACTTTCTTTTGGCTTCCCTGGCAGCTCAGATGGTAAAGAATCCATCTACAATGCAGGAGACCTGGGTTCAATCCCTGGGTGGGGAAAATCCCCTGGAGGAGGGCATGGCAACCCACTCAAGTATCCTTGCCTGGAGAATCTCCACAAACAGAAGAACCTGGCCAGCTACAGTCCATGGGGTCGCAAAGAGTCAGGCACAACTGAGTGACTAAACATACAGATACACTTTGTTTTCTCTTGGGAAAATAGCTAAGAGTGGAACTGCTGGTGGTAGGGTTGGTATATGTTTAACGTAAAAAAAAAGCCAAAAGTCTTTTCCGAAGTGGACATTCCATCTTATATTCTCACATCAGCAATGTGTGAAGGTGCTGGCTCGCAATGTGTGCGTTTTTATAGGTTGTGATGTCACCTCCCTCTCTTTATGCTATTGTTGTTTTGTATTTATTTTACTTACAAATGTTATAAACTCCATAAAGATTTTTATTATTATTTCATCATCATTTTCAGTTTAAAAAGCAGACATCTTTTAAAGAGATTTAGATAAGAAAAAGTCACATACTTATCACATAGTTACCATTTACAGTGCTCTTTATTCCTTTGTGTAGATCTGTATCTCCATCTGGTATCATTTTCCTTCTGCTCATAAGATTTTCTTTAACATTTTTCAAAATGAATTTTGGCTCATGATGAATTCTTTCGTCTCTTGTATGTCTAAAAAAAAGTGTATGATTTTTCTTTTTTTTTAGTTTTTTTTAAAAATTGAGGTGTAATTTCAATACCATAAAATTCACTATTTAAAGTGTATAATTCAGTGGCTTTTAGTATATTCACAAAATTGTGCAACTGTTCCCATTATCTAACTCCAGAAAATTTCATCAATTCCCACAAGTCCATACCCATTAGTAGTCACTCCTCATTCTCCCTCCTCCTCAGACCCTGACAGCCATTAACCTACTATCTGTCTCTATGTCCTTAATTTTTGAAATATATTTTTACTGAGTAAAAAATTCTAGGTTCAGTGGACCATTACTCATCCATGAAAAGGAACGCAATTGTGGCCTTTGCAGAGATGTGGATGAACCTAGAGACTGTCATAAGATTTGAAGTAAATCAGAAAGAGAAAAACAAATATCGGGTAGTATTGCTTATTTGTGGAATCTAGAAAAATGATGTAAATGGGACGTTTTTGCAAAGCAGAAATAGAGACATGGACATAGAGAACAAACATATGGACTCCAACGGGGGAAAAGTGAGGTGGGATGAATTGGGAGATGGGGATGAACGTATATACACGACTATGTATAAAATAGATAACTAATGAGAACCCACTGTATAGCATACGGAACTCTCCTCAATGGTCTGTGGTGACCTAAATGTAAAGGAAATCCAAAAAAGAGTGCATATATGTATACGTATAGCTGATTCACTTTACTGTACAGCAGAAACTAACACAACATTATAAAGCAACTCTACACCAATAAAAATTAATTTAAAAAATTGTGGGCTGACAGAATTGTTGTTGTTTTTTACATTTCTTTAATGATATTTTTCCAGTCATCTCACATTATTTTCAACAAGACAATGAATGTTTTCCTTATATGTGCCCTTCTGTAAGGTAGCTTTATCCTCTGGCTGCTTCTAAAATTTTTCTCTTTATTATTGTCTTTGAACAATTTGATTATAATATGTTTTGATATAGTTTTATTCATAGCTTTTGTTTTGGAGGTTCGTTAAGGATCTTGGATCTGTGAGTTTATGGTTATAAAATTTGAAAAACTTTTGGCCATTATTTCTTGTAATATTTTTGAACTCCATTATTTAGTTTCTCTTCTACCTCATCTGAGGCCTCTAACTGCATGTGTATTAGGCTTGAAGTTGTCCCATAGGTTATTGGTGCACTTTCCTTTTGCTTTTTTAAATTCACTTTTTCCTGTGTATTTCATTGGATGGTTTCTAGCACTGGATTTTTCACTAATCCTTTTTAAAGTAATGTCTAATCTTCAATTAATCATATCCAGTGTGTTTTTTATCCTAGACACTGTAGCTTTCATCTCTATAAAGTCAATTTGGAAGATTTTCCATCTTCATGTCTCTACTTAACTTTTTGAACATATGGAATACAGTTAGAATAGCTGTTTTAATTTAGTTGACTGCTTTATTCTAACAGCTCTGTCAGTTCTGGTTCATTTTTGATTGATTGGATTTTTTCTCGTCCTTATGGAATATGTTTTCCTGGTCCTTTGCATGTCTGGTAATCTTTGGTTGAGGGCCAAGCATTGTAAATTTCACCTTGTTGGGAGATGGTTTTATTTTAAAGACAATTTTTAAGGAAAGTTTTAGATTTACAACAAAACTGAGAGATACGGAGACTTTTCACATACTCCCCTGGCCCCATACATGCATAGCTTCTCCCATTTTCAACATCACTCACCAAAGTGGCAAATTTACCAAGAATGAACCTCCACTGATACATCATAGTAACCCAAAGTTCATAGTTGACCTTAGAGTTCACTCTTGACATTGTACATTCTATGGATTTGAACAGAAGTAAAATAGCAGTATATCAACCACTATAATATCATGCAGAGTATTTTCATTGTCCTGCAAATCCCCTGTGCTCTGCTTATTTAACTCTCCTCCCCAACCCCTTTCCCCAGATGGATATTTTTGATGCCAAAGAATATTCTTTTTTAATTTTTATTTATTTTTGGCTGCATTTTGTTTCCGTGCATAGGCTTCTCATTGCAGTGGCTTCTCTTGTTGCAGAGAATAGGCTTTATGCTCAGTAGTTGTGGCCCATGGGTTAGTTGCTGTGTGATATATGGAACCTTCCTGGACCAGGGATCAAACCTGTGTCTCCTGCATTGACAGGTGGATTCTTAATCCCTAAACCACCAGGGGAAGTCCGCCTACAAATACTTCTGAGATTTGTTCTTGGATGCTATTAAGTTACATGGAAGCAATCTAATACCTTCGGGTCTTGCTTTCCTGATTTGTCAGATAAGACCATAGCAGCACTGTTTGGAGTTAGCTATTCCCCTTTGAGGCAACATGTTTCTTTGTACTCTGTCCACGGACCTGTATGTCATGAAACTTTTCAGTATGGTTGGTGGAAAAAGGCACTCTTCTTAACCTGTGTGAATGCCAGTCACTGTTACTGCTAATCTTTATAGGTTATTCTTTACCTGAATTTGCATACTTTCCTTGTATACATGTGCTGATCAATACTCAAAGGGCACACTCTAAAAATTTTCAGAGTAGTGTCTCTGTGAAGTTCTCTCCTCCCTGATATTCTGTCTTACAAATTTAAACTCTTTGGTCTTCAATGCTTTGAGCTCTATCTCCTCGATGCAAGGAGATCACTGGCTTCTGCCTGGGTTCCTCCTCCCCCCTCACAACTTTGAAGTTCTCTCTACCAAGCAAACTGAGACAAAGAATAATCCATATACATAAAAATGTATTACTAAATGTTTAGGCATGTATGAGTGGTCCAGAGGGATGGACTTAGCCTAGGGTGGGGGCTGAGAGCGACTTCACTTTCATTTTCACTTTCATGCATTGGAGAAGGCAATGGCAACCCACTCCAGTGTTCTTGCCTGGAGAATCCCAGGGACGGGGGAGCCTGGTGGGCTGCCGACTGTGGGGTAGCACAGAGTCAGACACGACTGAAGTGACTTAGCAGCAGCAGCAGCAGGGGGCTGAGAGAAGGGGATTGTCAGCATGGATTGAGGCAGCTGCGTGTGGCTTAGTGGACGACACTGGACTTGAGCCAACTTCAGGAGAGGAAAAATAGTGTATTTCAGGCCAGAGAGCAGCTTCCAAAGAGATTTTCTCCTAGTGACTGGTACCATTAGTCGACATGCCAGAGACAGGAGAAGTAGCAAGACAGGGATATAAGGTAGCTTCCTAGAGAGAGAAAAAGCCACAGATTTAAGAATGGTTCTGAACTAGATGGATAGAGAACAGAGGAAAGGTCTTCCAAGGAAACAGTTTGAAGAAATTCTGAAGTGTAAGGGGAAGTAAAGGCGAATAGAAAGAGGAGGTCAGCTCTGGAAGACATTCCAGGGAAGACAGTCTATGGAATATGGAGATTTCATCTGGTGTGGCCTATGAAAGGGAGTGAAAAGTCAGTGCAGGTACTTCCCTAATGGTCCAGGGGTTAAGAATCCACCTTGCAATGCAGGGGACTTGGGTTCAATCCCTAGTTGGGGAACTAAGATCCCACATGCCGTTGAGCAACTAAGACTGTGAGCCACAACTAGAGAGTCTGTCCGCCACAACCAAAGATCCCATGTGCTGCAGTAAGACCCCAAGAGTCAAATAAATAAATGACACAGTGGTCTTCAAATTAAAAAAAAGAAAAGCTAAGGCTGACTCTGATATTCAGAATTTTGTTCCCTCATGGGGAAGTCTTTGGGGACAGTTCTCCATGGTTCTATAGTTCAGAACACTGCTGACCACCTGTGGCAGCTGATCAAAGAGCAGGCATAGTAGGAAGTGGACACATCCATTCACACAGGGCTGACCTGCAAACCTATACCTTGAAACAGCTGTAAATACTAGTGGCTCAAGTGGTAATGTACCCACCTACCAACGCAGGAGATGGAGGTTCAATCCCTGGGTCAGGAAGATCCCTTGGAGTAGGAAATGGCAAGCCACTTCAGTATTCTTGCCTAGGAAATGCTATGGACAGAGGAGCCTGGTGGGCTACAGTCCATGGGGTTGCAAGGAATCGGACACAGCTGAGCGATTAAGTGTGCACGGGCATGCACACACACACACACACACACACACACACACACAAATACTAACCATATATCCCACTTGAGAATTTCCCTTCCAGAGAAGACATCTCAGAGTTACACACATATGTGACTTTAAATATATTCTGTTGGGTGTTGATAATCCTCAGGTTATTAACTTTTGAGGGAAAATTCCCCAACATTTTTGTCTTTTGACTTCATCAGTGCCAGTTTTCTACACAGAGCACCTCTAGATCCTTCTCTCTTTTGTTTCCTTTTATTAGACTAAAATATAAGCATCTAGTTGAAAGTTTATGGAAGAAAGTACAGACGAAATCAATTCTTCTCAGAGCTAGGGACAAGTTGGGTTCTCCTTATATACACAGACACTCCCTTTTATTCAACAACAGTGACAGCTGGAACTTACAGTACACTTGTGTAGAAAATGGTCCTTTACCTGCTTCTCATGGATTATTAACTTACATTTATACAAACCTTGTGAAATTGACACAAATATTCCCTATTTGCTGGGAAACATTGAAGGCAGGAGAAGGGGGCAACAGAGAATGAGATGGTTGGATGGCATCATCGACTCAATGGACATGGGTTAGAGTAAACTCCCGGAGACAGCGAAGCACAGGGAACCCTGGTGTCCATGGGGTTGCAAGACTGATAGAGTGAACAACAACAAAGTACCTGTTTTACAGATGATGACCTGAGGAACAGAGAGATTGAATAATCTATGTTTTCCCTAGAGCAAAGCCTAAAACAAAAGCTTTTGGATGAGTAGTTTAATTGAGAAAATGACCCCAGGGACAGGTGTGAGGGAGGAAGGGAGTGAAAAGGGAAGGAAATGAAACCAACACAAGAATGTGCATTATGGACGAGCATTATGAAAGACTGGTTGTTCGATCCCACGGGATTGTCTGAGAATTTTCCATCTGAGAAGACAGAAGGCAAATTTGTACATCAGCTACCTCCAACCCCCATTCCATTGGGCAGTGTTTGCCCCGTAGCACATGAAGTTTTGTACTTCCAAGTATAAAAGCTGAGAGCTGAGATGAGTCCTGCAGCCATACTGCAAGGCATGTCAGAAAAACCTCAGGACAGAAATCAAGAGACATATGGCTTAGATGCTATCGGGCTACACTATATAGACTGGCATGCAACTGGTCATCTCATCAATGACCAAAATAAGAGGTGAGGTGGAGAGTTTTTGAAATGCACAAGGACTATTTTGCTCAAAGTCCCACCACTAGTGTTCAGTGGAACATGGCAGAGCTGCAATATGAATGCAAAGCCCTTCTGAGCGCTCTTGCCAGGAATATGGCATCCTTGATATTTTTCACTCTTGCCATTGCTGGGGAGATTGAGGGCAGGAGCGGGAAGGAGAGGAGGGAGGCAGTGGTGTGGCTTTGAAGTAAAGTTAAGGGAAAGTTGCTCAGACATGTTTGACTCTTTGCAATCCCTTGGACTATACAGTCCATGGGATTCTCCAGGCCAGAATACTGGAGTAGGTAGCTGTTCCCTTCTCCAAGGGATCTTCCCAACCAAGGGATCAAACCCAGGTCTCACACATTGAAGGCAGATTCTTTACAAACTGAGCCACTAGGGAAGCCCAGTGTGGCTTTAATCATCTTATAATGTACTACAACTTTTCTCCAGGGGATCTTCCTGACCCAGGGATTGAACTCAGGCTCCTGCATTGCAGGAGGATTCTTTACCATCTGAGCCACCAGGGAGTCTTTACATGTTAGTCACATGTGTGTGTGCTAAGTCACTTCAGTCATGTTTGTCTCTCTGAGACCCCATGGACTGTAGCCCACCAGGCTCTTCTTCCATGGTATTCTCCAAGCAAGAATATTAGAGTGGGTTACCATGCCCACCTCCAGGGGATCTTCCTGACCCAGGGATCAAACCTAAGTCTCTTATGTCTCGTGCATTAGCAGGCAGTTTCTTAACCACTAGCACCACCTGGAAGGCTATACACATATAGATAGGTAGATAGATAGTGTACTACAACTTCTAGTCCCTGCAAGGCATCACACCTTGAGTTGTCAGAGCAGCAAAATTTTTCAGGCTCACACAAATCTCCTGCAGGACTCAAAGTCCCCTAGGAAAGGACCAGACACCCACCTGGGGTAGGACAGTGGACAGCAAGCACCAAGGTAATCATTTTACTGTGACAAATGACTTTTCCCCATACACCTTTCATGGTTCCACTGCTCCTCATTTTGTCCTTTTCATATTCAGCAGTTTTCTAAGTAAGCCCAGGGCCCCATGTTGTCTTTCACTTCAACTGTTCCTGAACTGTCACGTGTTTTCCTGTAAAATATTCTACTTGCTTCCCCCTTGACTATTGTCTCTCGTCATCTATTTTGTTTTCAGCAACTATCAGTCAGTTCAGTCGCACAGTCATGTCCAACTCTTTGTGACCCCATGGACTGCAGCTCGGCAGGCCTCCCTGTATTACCAACTCAAACTCATGTCCACTGAGTCAGTGATGCCATCCGACCATGTCATCCTCTGTCATCCCCTTCTCCTGCCTTCAGGAGGAAGGCTGATGGAGCACCTAGCATCAGGGTCTTTTCCAATGAGTCAGTTCTTCAAATCAGGTAGCCAAAGTATTAGAGTTTCAGCTTCAGCATCAGTCCTTCCAATGAATATTCAGGACTGATTTCCTTTAGGATGGACTGGTTGGATCTCTTTGCAGTGCAAGGGAACAACAGAGTCCCTTGGACTCTCAAGAGTCTTCGAACACCACAGTTCGAAGGCATCAATTCTTCAGCACTCAGCTTTCTTTATACTCCAGCTTTCACATCCATACATGACCACTGGAAAAACCATAGCTTTGACTAGATGGACCTTTGTTGGCAAAGTAATGTCTCTGCTTTTTAATATCCTGTCTAGGTTGGTCATAACTTTCCTTCCAAGGAGTAAGCGTCTTTTAATTTCATGGCTGCAGTCACCATCTGCAGTGATTTTGGAGCCCCTCCCGCCTCCCCGAAAAAGTCTATCACTCTTCCCACTGTTTCCCCATCTATTTGCCATGAAGTGATGGGACCGGATGTCATGATCTTCGTTTTCTGAATGTTGAGGTTTAAGCCAATTTTTCACTCTCCTCTTTCACATTCATCAAGAGGTTCTTCAGTTCTTCTTCGCTTTCTGCCATAACGGTCATGTCATTTGCATATCTGAGGTTATTGATGTTTCTCCCAGCAATCTTGATTCCAGCTTGTGCTTCATCCAGCCCAGCATTTTGCATGATGTACTCTACATATAAGTTAAATAAGCAGGGTGAAAATATACAGCCTTGACGTACTCCTTTCCCAATTTGGAATCTGTCTGTTGTTCTATGTCCAGTTCTAATTGTTGTTTCTTGACCTGCATACAGATTTCTCAGGAGGCAGGTCAGGTGGTCTGGTATTCCCATCTCTTTAAGAATTATCCACAGTTGGTTGTGATCCACACAGTCAAAGGCTTTGGTGTAGTCAATAAAGCAAAAGTAGCTGTTTTTCTGGAACTCTCTTGCTTTTTTGATGATCCAACGGATTTTGGCAATTTAATCTCTGGTTCCTCTGCCTTTTCTAAATCCAGCTTGAACATCTGGAAGTTCACGGTTCACATACTGTTGAAGCCTGGCTTGGAGAATTTTGAGCATTACTTTGCTAGTGTGTGAGATGAACATTCTTTTGGCATTGCCTTTCTTTGGGATTGGAATGAAAACTGACCTTTTCCAGTCTTGTGGCCACTGTTGAGTTTTCCAGATTTGCTGACATATTGAGTGCAGCACTTTCACAGCACCATCTTTTAGGATTTGAAAGAGCTCAACTGGAATTCCATCACCTCCACTAGCTTTGTTCATAGTGATGCTTTCTAAGGCCCACTTGACTTCACATTCCAGGATGTCTGGCTCTAGGTCAGTGATCACACCATCGTGATTATCTGGGTCATGAAGATCTTTTTTGTACAGTTCTTCTGTGTATTCTTACCACCTCTTCTTAATACCTTCTGCTTCTGTTAGGTCCATACCATTTCTATCCTTTATTGAGCCAATCTTTGCATGAAATATTCCCTTGGTCTCTCTAATTTTCTTGAAGAGATCTCTAGTCTTTCCTATTCTATTGTTTTCCTCTATTTCTTTGTGCTGATCACTGAGGAAGGCTTTCTTATCTCTCCTTGCTATTCTTTGGAACTCTGCATTCAAATGGGTATATCTTTCCTTTTCTCCTTTGCCTTTAGCTTCTCTTCTTTTCACAGCTATCTGTAAGGCCTCCTCAGACAATCATTTTACCTTTTTGCATTTCTTTTTCTTGAGGATGGTCTTGATCACTGCCTCCTATACAATGTGACAAACCTCTGTCCATAGTTTTTCAGGCACTCTATCAGATTTAATCCTTTGAAACTATTTCTCACTTCCACTGTATAATCATAAGGGATTTGATTTAGGTCATATCTGAATGGTCTAGTGGTTTTCCCTACTTTCTTCAATTTAAGTCTGAATTTGGCAATAAAGAATTCATGACCTGAGCCACAGTCAGCTCCCCGTCTTGTTTTTGCTGACTGTATAGAGCTTCTCCATCTTTGGCTGCAAAAAATATAATCAGTCTGATTTCTGTGTTGACCATCTCGTGATGTCCATGTGTAGAGCCTTCTCTTGTGTTGTTGGATGAAAGTGTTTGCTATGACCAGTGCGTTCTCTTGGCAAAACTCTGCTGGCCTTTGCCCTGCTTTATTTTGTACTCCAAGGCCAAATTTGCCTGTTACTCCAGGTATTTCTTGAATTTCTACTTTTGCATTCCAGTCCCTATAATGAAGAGGATATCTTTTTTGGGTGTTAGTTCTAGAAGGTTTTGTAGGTTTTCATAGAACCATTCGACTTCAGCTTCTTCAGCATTACTGGTCAGGTCATAGATTTGGATTACTGTGATTTTGAATGGTTTGCCTTGGAAACGAACAGAGATCATTCTGTTGTTTTTGAGATTGCATCTAAGTACTGAATTTCATACTCTTTGGTTGACTATGATGGCTACTCCATTTCTTCTATGGGATTCTTGCCCACAGTAGTAAATATAATGGTCACGTGAGTTAAATTCACCCATTCCGGTCCATTTTAGTTCACTGATCCCTAAAATGTCAATATTGACTCTTGCCATCTCCTGTTTGACCACTTTCAATTTGCCTTGATTCATGGACCTAATGTTCCAGGTTCCTATGCAATATTGCTCTTTATAGCATCGGATTTTACTTCCATCACCAGTCACATCCATAGCTGGGCATTGTTTTTGCTTTGGCTCTGTCTCTTCATTCTTTCTAGAGTTATTTCTCCACTGATCTCCAGTAGCATATTGGGCACCTACCAACCTGGGGCATTCATCTTTCAGTGTCCTATCTTTTTGCCTTTTTATACTGTTCATGGGATTCTAAAGGCAAGAATACTGAAGTGGTTTGCCATTCCCTTCTCGAGTGGACCATGTTTTGTCAGAACTCTCTGCCATGACCCATCATCTTGGGTGGCCCTACGTGGCATGGATCATAGTTTCATCGAGCTAGACAAGGCTGTGGTTTGTTTTAAATGGCTTTACTTTTTAAATAGTTTTAATTTTTGGCAAGAGAATTGGCTTTGAACTCGTCTAGATCTTGGTTTGAATCCCAGCTCCATGGCTTACTAGTTTTGTGGCTCTGGTAAGTTATTTTTCTGATCATAAAATAAAAGCAGATCTTGTTCTAAAAACTGAAAACATCCCTAGGCTTTGTTGACTGTCAAAATTCTTACAAATGCACAGATTATGCTCGATTATGCTTGGTTCATAGGAGTTGGCTCTGCTAAACACCAGGAAGTTTCTGGAAAAAATAACGCAGAATCTTTACTCTCTTACATTTGTTCAACAAGGGTCTGATCCAGGCATCATTCTGGGTGTGGGAGCAGTGAACAAGTTAGGCAGTAGTCCTGCCCTTAAGGGGTTTGCATTCTAGCTGTGAGATTTCAGAAAACACACAAGTAAATGAATTAATTAAAGATGATGACAAGCTCTATGACTAAGATCCTTCAAGCCATGTGACACAGCCAATAATAATAATAATAAGTAAAAATTATAAATAAGCTCTATGGGAGAAAGAAAATAGGTCACTATATTAGAAATTGACTTTGGGAAGAGAAGAGTAGGAAGAAAGTTATTTTAGCCAGGCTAGTTATAAAAGGCTTCCCTGAGGAGGTGACATGTAAGCTAAGCTGTGATGAATGAGACTGAGCCAGCCATATGTATTAGTTACCTGTGGCTGCATAACAAATTACCTCAAAACTCAGCAACTTAAAATAATAAACATTTCTTACCTCATGGTTTTCTGTGGGTCAGTGATCCAGGCATGGCTTGGCTGGGTATCTGACTCAGGGTCTCACAAAGGTTAAAATCCAGGTGTTATCTGGGTCTGCAGTCAATTCAAGGTTTACTGGGGGAGGATCAGCTTACAATGTCACCCACATGGCTGTTGGAAGATCTCTTTGCTGCCTGTTGGTCTGAGACATCAGTTCCTCACCATGAGGGTTTTCCATGGGGTTTCCTAGGCGGTGCTCATGGTAAAGAACCCAACTGCTAATTCAGGAGACATAAAAGGTTCAATCTCTAGGTTGGGAAGATCCCCCGAAGGAGGGCATGGCAACCCACTCCAGTATTCTTACCCATGGAGAATCCCATGGATGCTGGAGCCTGGTGGGCTACAGTCTATGGGGTCACATCGAGTCAGACACAACTGAAATGACTTGGCACTTACCACATAGTAGGCAGCTGACTTCCTCAGAATGAGGCAGAGAACCAGAGAGACTGTACCCCACATGAGAACGCCCTCCCTTTTGTAATCCATCACCTGTATTCCATTCTGCTTGCTAAAAGCAAGTCACTAAATCTGAACCATATTCTAGGGAAGGGGATAATACAAAGTTGTGAACACCAGGAGATAGAGACAATTGGGATACCTTAGAGGCTGCCTGCTATACCATGCAAAGATCTGGGAAAGTGTTCAGGACAGAAGAAAGAAAATACAAAGGTCCTGAGTGGGAGAAACCCTAGTTATGTTTCAAGAAGTGAGAGGAAGCTGATGGAGGTAGAATGTACTGAATAAAGTTGAAAAACAATGGTAGGAGATGAAGGAGTCCGAAGGCAGACCCTGCAAGGTCTGAAAAACTTTTATTTTTAAAAAAATAATTTTCTTTCTTTCTTTATTTTTGGCTGTGCTGGGTCTTTGTTGCTGCAGAGGCTTCTCTCTACTTGCGGTGAGTGGGGGCTTCTCTTCATCACAGTGTGCGGGCTTCTCATTGCAGTGGCTTCTCCTGTTGCAGTGCATGGGCCCTAGGGCACACTAGCTTCAGTAGCTGTGGCACACAGGCTCAGTTGTTGTGGCTCCTGGGCTCCAGAGCACAGGCTCAATGGTTTTGGCGCACAGGCTTAGTTGCTCCACGTCATGTGGGATCTTTCCAGACCAGAGACCAAAACAGTGTCTCCTGCATTGGCAGGCAGATTCTTTACCACTGAGCCACCAGGGAAACCCAAGAAGTTTTTATTTTACTCTAAGTGCAACATGGATCCACTGAAGGGTCAGTGATGTAATCTAACCACTTGACATTTTCCAGAGCTCTGTGGTGGATAGAGTCCCACTAAGACTTTACGGAGCAAATGTCGTGGGTGAATAAAGGTAACTTTGGGGCTCAAAAAATCTTGATGGCACCCAAATGCCTCTTGAATAAGTATAAAGACCTCAGAATGCTATAGAATATTCCCCTTATCTCCCACCACTCCCCTAAACTTCAGTCAAGGGAAAGTTTCCCAAGCATGTACTGTGTTTTCCTGTTGCTGAGCTTATCCTATTTATTCTACCTGAAGGACCGTCCCACCATCTCCACCTGTCAAACTTGAACACTTTTCCCAGTCTCTTCTTAAGTCCCACCTCTAATGTGAAGCCTTTCTCAAATCTTCCCTTCCTTGAACCCCTCTTGTTTCTTGTTTATCCACTTTTTAATTTTGCCATGTATTTCCTGGTATCAGTAATTCATATCTAGATTGCAAGTTCCTTGAGATTAGGGACTCCACTTTCCTTTGGACACTGGATGTGAAGTGCTGACCCACTGGAAAAGATCCTGATGCTGGGAAAGATTAAAGGCAGGAGGAGAAGGGGGCGAGAGGATGAGATGATTGGATGGCATCACCGACTCTATGGACGTGAATTTGAGCAAACTCTGGGAGATAGTGAAGGACAGGGAAGCCTGGCATACTGCAGTCCATGGGGGTCACAGACTCAGACATGACTGAGTGACTGAACAACAATGTCAACAATTTTGTGGATTAAGCATATATAATCAGTATTCAACAAACATTTGTAAACTTGAAATAAACTGGGAACTAAATGATTACAGCACCTTTGGTTGACTCTGAGGGTTTCCTGAGAGATAATAATTTCCCTTTGGTTGATACTACGCTGTAATTGTCTTACCACAATTCACAAGCTATACTTAGTATGTTCTTTGACCATAATAGAATTAAATTAGATATTAATAACAGAATACTCTTTACAAAATTTCCAAATATTTGGAAACTAAAAAACACACTTCTAAAGAAGACATAAGTGAAAGTAGAAATTAAAAGGGTAGTTAAAAATTATTTTGAACTAATAAAAATAAAACAAATTAGAATTTGTAGGATACTCCAAAGGCAATTTTGAGGGGAAAATTTATAGACTCAGACACCTAGATTAGAATAAAAGAGAGACTTCAAATCAATAATCTTCAGTCACTAGAAAAATAAAACCAAATTAAGCCCAGAAGAAGCAGAAGAAAATAAATAAGATCAAAGTATAAATTGATATTGGAGAAGGAAATGGCAACCCACTCCAGTGTTCTTGCCTGGAGAATCCCAGAGACAGGGAAACCTGGTGGGCTGCCATCTATGGGGTCGCACAGAGTCGGACACTACTGAAGTGACTTAGCATTAGCATAAATCAATAAAATAGAAAACAGAAAAACAATAGAGAAATCAATAAAATCAAAAGCTTCCTCTTTGAGACAATTGATAAGTTGATAAAATTCTTACCAGACTTATTGGGAAAAATAGAATACATAAATGACAAATATTATGAATGAGAGAGGTGCTATCTCTTCAGATTCTACACATATTAAAGGGACAGTTAGGAATTATTAAGAACAAATTTATGCTAATAAATATGAAAAGTAGGTGAAATAGACAATTTCCTTTAAAAACAAAAATTGCCAAAGCTCACTCAAGAAGCAATAAATAATCTTAATAGCCCTATATCTATTTAGGAAAGCAGTATAATTAAAAACTTGCCTCCAAAGAAACTCTGGGCTGAGATGAATTCATGGGTGAATTCCAGCACACATGTAAGAAGAAATATTACCAATTCTACACAAACTCTTCCAAAAATATCAAAGAAGAGAATAGCTCTCAGCTCATTCTAGGAAGCCAGGATTACCTTTTAAATGAAGCAAGACAAAAAGGCATTACAAGAAAAGAAGACTACAGAACAAAAACTCTATACAAAGTGTTAGCAAATTAAATTCAATAATATACTAAAAGTTTAAAATATCATATGATCAAATGAAGTTTATCTTGGAACTGTGACTTAGAAGCTCTGTTTGACATTTAAAAGTCAATATACCTCAACATACAAATTAAAAATAAAAATCATATGCTTATGAAGACAAAACTCAGCATCCATTTCTTTTTTTAAACTATTTCTTATTTGTATTTATTTGGCTGATTCAGGTCTGAGTTGTGGCACGTGTGATCTTTCTTTGAGGTGCACAGACTCCTAGTCATGGCACGCAGGCTCAGTTGTTGCAGCTTGCTGGCTTATTTGCTCCACAGCAGGGGGGATCTCAGTTCCCTGATCAGGTATTGAACCCTCCTCACCAGAGATCAAATTGCCAACATCAGCTGGATCATCAAAAAAGCAAGAGAGTTCCAGAAAAACATCTATTTCTGCTTTATTGACTATGCCAAAGCCTTTGACTGTGTGGATCACAATAAACTGTGGGAAATTCTGAACAAGATGGGGATACCAGACCACCTGACCTGCCTCTTGAGAAATCTGTATGCAGGTCAGGAAGCAACTGACCTGCATCCAGTTAGAACTGGACATGGAACTACAGACTGGTTCCAAATAGGAAAAGGAGTACGTCAAGGCTGTATATTGTCACCCTGTTTGTTTAACTTCTATGCAGAGTACATCATGAAAAATGCTGGACTGGAAGAAACACAAACTGAATCAAGATTGCCAGGAGAAATATCAATAACCTCAGATATGCAGATGACACCACCCTTATGGCAGAAAGTGAAAAGGAACTAAAAAGCCTCTTGATGAAAGTGAAAGTGGAGAGTGAAAAAGTTGGCTTAAAGCTCAACATTCAGAAAACAAGGATCATGGCATCCGGTCCCATCACTTCGTGGGAAATAGATGGGGATACAGTGGAAACAGTGTCAGACTTTATTTTTGGGGGGCTCCAGGATCACTGTAGATGGTGACTGAAGCCATGAAATTAGAAGACGCTTGCTCCTTGGAAGGAAAGTTATGTCCAACCTAGATAGCATACTCAAAAGCAGAGATATTACTTTGCCAACAAAGGTCTGTCTAGTCAAGGCTATGGTTTTTCCAGTGGTCATGTATGGATGTGAGAGTTGGACTGCGAAGAAGGCTGAGCGCCGAAGAATTGATGCTTTTGAACTGTGGTGTTGGAGAAGACTCTTGAGAGTCCCTTGGACTGCAAGGAGATCCAACAAGTCCATTCTGAAGGAGATCAGCCCTGGGATTTCTTTGGAAGGAATGATGCTAAAGCTGAAACTCCAGTACTTTGGCCACCTCATGCGAAGAGTTGACTCATTGGAAAAGACTCTGATGCTGGGAGGGATTGGGGGCAGGAGGAGAAGGGGACGACAGAGGATGAGATGGCTGGATGGCATCACTAACTCGATGGACGTGAGTCTGAGTGAACTCTGGGAGTTGGTGATGGACAGGGAGGTCTGGTGTGCTGCGATTCATGGGGTCGCAAAGAGTCGGACACGACTGAGCGACTGAACTGAACTGAACACCTGCATTGCAAAGTAGACTCTTAACTACTAGACTACCAGGAAAGTCCCTCAACATCTATTTCTAAGAAATACTCTTAGTAAGCTAAAATTAGAAAGGAGCTTCCTCAACCTCATAAAGGTCATCTAAAGAATACTACAGCTACCATTATACTTAATGGTGAAAACCTAAGTACTTTCCTCATAAAATCAGGAAACAGATAAGAATGTCTGCTCTTATCAGTTTAATTCAAAACTTGCAGTGGTTCCAGCCAGCGCATTCAGGCAAGGAAAAATAAATAAATAGATAAAGACATCCAGATATAAAAGGAAAATTCAAACTGCTTTTATTTGCAGATGACATAATGATCTATGAAGAAAATATGATGGAGTCTTTTCTTAAAGCTATTAGAACTAATAATTGAGACCCGTAAGGTTATAGGCTACAAGATCAATGCACAAAAATCAATTATATTTTTCTGTAGTCGCAACAAATAATTAAAAATTTGAATATAAAAGCATTACCATGAACAATAACAGAAAAAATAGTGATAAATTTAACAAAAGAAGTGAAAGACATGTACACTAAAACTACAAAGTACTGCTGAAAGAAATTAAAGGAGGCCTAAGTAAATGGAAAGACAAGATGTTCATGGACCTGAAGACTCAATGTCATAAAGATGTCCAAGCGTCCTCAAATTAATCTATAGACTCAATGCAATTAAAATCAAACTCCCAACAGGATTTTTTGTAGAGATAGACAAGCTGATTCTAATATTTTTAAGGAAATGCCAAGAATCTAGAATAGCCCAACCATTCTTAAAAAAAGCATAAAAATTTCAAGGTATCACACTGCCTGATTTTAAGGATTATCATAAAGCCACACTAATGAAGACAGTGTGGTATTAAGATAAAGATAGAAAAATAAATCAGTGGAATAAAATAGGAAGTTCAGAAATAAGCTCATACATATATCTGGACAACTGGTTTTTGACAAAGGCACAACATGGTGAAGAAAGAATAGTCTTTTCAATAAATTGTGCTGAAACAATCGTATATACATATAAAAAAAAAAAGAACTTAGATTCATAACTCAGTTCCATTCAGTTCGTCACTCAGTCATGTCCAACTCTTTGCGACCCCATGAACCACAGTACGCCAGGCCTCCCTGCCCATCACCAACTCCCCGAGTCCACCCAAACCCATATCCATTGAGTCGGTGATGCCATCCAGCCATCTCATCCTCTGTCATCCTCTTCTCCTGCCTTCAATCTTTCCCAGCATCAGGGTCTTTTCCAATGAGTCAGTTCTTCAAATCAGGTAGCCAAAGTATTGGAGTTTCAGCTTCAACATCAGTCCTTCCAATGAACACCCAGGATTGATCTCCTTTAGGATGGACTGGTTGGATCTCCTTGCAGTCCAAGGGACTCTCAAGAGTCTTCTCCAACACCACAGTTCAAAAGTATCAATTCTTCAGCAGTCAGCTTTCTTTATAGTCCAGCTCTCACATCCATACATGACTACTGGAAAAACCATAGCGTTGACTAGATGGACCTTTGTTGGCAAAGTAATGTCTCTGCTTTTGAATATGCTGTCCAGGTTGATCATAACTTTCCTTCCAAGGAATAAGCATCTTTTAATTTCATGGCTGCAGTCACCATCTGCAGTGATTTTGGAGCCCCAAAAAATAAAGTCAGCCACTGTTTCCACTGTTTAGCCATCTATTTGCCATGAAGTGATGGGACCAGATGCCATGATCTTCATTTTCTGAATGTTGAGCTTTAAGCCAACTTTTTCACTCTCCTCTTTCACTTTCACCAAGAGGCTCTTTAGTTCTTCTTCACTTCGTGCCATAAGGGTGGTGTAATCTGCATATCTGTGGTTATTGATATTTCTCCCGGCAATCTTGATTCCAGCTTATGCTTCATCCAGCCCAGCATTTCTCATGATGTACTCTGCATATAAGTTAAATAAGCAGAGTGACAATATAAGTCTTGACGTACTCCTTTTCCTATTTGGAAACAGTCTGTTGTTCCATGTGGAGAAGGAAATGGCAACCCACTCCAGTACGCTTGCCTAGAGAATTCCATAGACAGAGGAGCCTGGAGGGCTGCTGTCCATGGGGTCGCACAGAGTCGGACATGACTGAAGCGACTTAGCATGCATGCATGCATGTTGTTCCATATCCAGTTCTAACTGTTGCTTCCTCACCTGCATACAGAGTTCTCAAGAGGCAGGTCAGGTGGTCTGGTATTCCCTTTTCTTTCACAATCACAGTTTATGGTGATCCACATAGCCAAAGGCTTTGGCATAGTCAATAAAACAGAAATAGATGTTTTTCTGGAACTCTCTTGCTTTTTTGATGATCCAGTGGATGTTGGCAATTTGATCTCTGATTCTTCTGCCTTTTCTAAAACTAGCTTGAACATCTGGAAGTTCATGGTTCACGTATTGTTGAAGCCTGGCTTGCAGAATTTTGAGCATTAGTTTACCAGCGTGTGAGACAGATAGAATGATGCTAAAGCTGAAACTCCAGTACTTTGGCCACCTCATGCAAAGAGTTGACTCATTGGAAAAGACTCTGATGCTGGGAGGGATTGGGGGCAGGAGGAGAAGGGGACGACAGAGGATGAGATGGCTGGATGGCATCGCTGACTTGATGGACGTGAGTCTGAGAGAACTTCGGGAGTTGGTGATGGACAGGGAGGCCTGGCGTGCTGTGATTCCTGGGGTCGCAAAGAGTTGGACATGACTGAGCAACTGAACTGAAATGAGTGCAATTGTGTGGTAGTTTGAGCATTCTTTTGGCATTGCCTTTCTTTGAGATTGGAATGAAAACTGACCTTTTCCACTCCGTGGCCACTGCTGAGTTTTCCAGATTTGCTGGCATATTGAGTGCAGCACTTTCACAGCATCATCTTTTAGGATTTGAAAGAGCTCAACTGGAATTCCATCACCTCCACTAGCTTTGTTCATACGATGCCTCCGAAGGCCCACTTGACTTCACATTCTAGGATGTCTGGCTCTAGGTGAGTGATCACACCATCATGGTTATCTGGGTCATGAAGATCTTTTTTGTACAGTTCTTCTGTGTATTCTTGCCACCTCTTCTTAGTATCTTCTGCTTCTGTTAAGTCCATACCATTTCTGTCCTTTATTGAGCCCATCTTTGCATGAAATATTCCCTTGGTCTCTCTAATTTTCTTGAAGTGATCTCTAGTCTTTCCCATTCTATTGGTTTCCTCTATTTCTTTGCACTGATCATTGAGGAAGGCTTTCTTATCTCTCCTTGCTATTCTTTGGAACTCTGCATTCAAAATGGGTATATCTTTCCTTTTCTCCTTTGCTTTTCGCTTCTCTTCTTTTCACAGCTATTTGTAAGGCTTCCTTGGACAGTTATTTTGCTTTTTTGCATTTCTTTTTCTTGGGGATAGTCTTGATCCCTGTCTCCTGTACAATGTCACAAACCTCTGTCCATAGTTCATCAGGTACTCTGTCTATCAGATCTAGTCCCTTAAATCTATTTCTCACTTCCACTGTATAATCGTAAGGGATTTGATTTAGGTCATATCAGAATGGTCTTGTGGTTTTCCCTACTTTCTTCAATTTAAGTCTGAATTTGGCAACAAGGAGTTCATGGTCTAAGTCACAGTCAGCTCCCGATCTTGTTTTCGCTGACTGTATAGAGCTTCTCCATCTTTGGCTGCAAAGAATATAATCAATCTGATTTCGGTGTTGACCATCTGGTGATGTCCATGTATAGAGTCTTCTCTTCTGTTGTTGGAAGAGGGTGTTTGCTAATGACCAATGCGTTCTCTTGGCAAAATTCTATCAGCCCTCCTTCATTTTGTACTCCAAGGCCAATTTTGCCAGTTACTCCTGGTGTTTCTTGACTTCATACTTTTGCATTCCAGTCCTCTATAATAAAAAGGACGTCTTTTTGGGGTGTTAGTTCTAAAAGGTCTTGTAGGTCTTCATAGAACCGTTTAACTTCAGCTTCTTCAGCATTACTGGTCGGGCACAGACTTGGATTACCATGATATTGAATGGTTTGCCTTGGAAACGAACAGAGATCATTCTGTCGTTTTTGAGATTGCATCCAAGTACTGAATTTCAGACTCAGGGATCAGTAGAGTTAGCAGCTCTTATTCAGAAATCCTGCAAAGATATAATTATTCTGCTTACAGTGGTGAAGAAAACACATATTAAGTTAAATTAGCCATGTGACCCAGAACTTTTCCTACTAATTTTTAAATTAGTTCTTCCTAGAATCTAGGAAAATATGAACAACCATTTGGTCTAGCTTCTGTTTCCTAGCCAGGTAAATTTAATGTAAATCATAGAAGAGAGATGGAGGGTCAAAGATTCCATAATAATAATTTCCTTCTCCTGCATTTATTTTCTTTATCCTCAAGAAACTGTTTCTTATATCCAACTAAAAATTTTGTTTAATTTAATTTCCTTTTGTCCTGTTCTTTTCAGTTACTTTGATGAATTAGTCAAAAGAATTGGTCAAATATTAAAGCAAAAACTCTGTCTTATAGGAAAAGGTTAGCACCTTAATGTTACAAAAAACATTTTCGAGACTTCCTGGTGGTCCAGTGATTAACCTGGTTGAGGGTTTCCCAGATGATGCTAGTGATAAAAAAATCTTCCTGCCAAAGCAGGAGACATAAGAGACACCAGTTCGATACCTGAGTTGGAAAGATCCCCTGGAGTGGGGCATGGCAAACCACTCCAGCATTCTTGCCTGGAGAATCCCAAGGATGGAGGAGCCTGGTGGGCTATAGTCTATGGGGTCACAGAGTGGACACAACTGAAGCAACTTAGCACACAGGCACCAGTGGTTGAGACTCTGAATTTCCAGTGCAGGGGGCACAAGTTCCATCCCTGGTTGGGGAACTAAGATCCCACATGTCATACAACAAAGCAAAAAACATTTGCATATCAGTACGTAGAAAAGGTAAACATTTTACCTTTTTTTCTTTTTTAAGCAACATGGGAGATTGTATTAACACAGCCCTGACCTCAAGCCCAGCAGGATGTCTTTCTGAAAAACACAGAGACATGCTGTGTCTGCTATAAGATTTTCTGTATTTTTAAAATGCATTTTAAAATATTTCTTATTGTTTAAAACAAAAACATCTTAATTAAAAATGGTCTAAGGACACAGGCCTGAACGATAAACTTACAAGGTGAGGAAAGAAGTAGTTTATTATTCAAATACACAATTTAAACCAAATCAGCAATGAGATGTCATTTCAGATGTAAAATTGTCAAATACTTTTAAAAATGAAAATGCTAGTCAAGGAAATCAAACATGTGCTTACAGTAGGATTATCAGTTGATACAAATTTGTTCATTGTGTGAGAATAATGGGATTGTGCATATTTCAGATTTTCTTTTTGATAATACTTATTTCCTATATTTTCTGTAATAAAAATGCATACTTTTATAACAAAAAACTCACTTTAAACTGAAAACAATACTGCTATTCTAAGGTTCTCTCTTATCTTTCTCTTTATGCTCACCAGCACCAACTTTTTAAATTTTTCCTATTTTCATTCTAAAATCAAATTTATCAAGGTTTTCAGGACTTCATTCATTTTCTTTATGTCCTTAATTCAGCTATGATTAGTTTTTAAATTATCCTATCAAAGCAGGTTTGAATTTTTAAAAAGCACTTTTATACTTTCTTCTTTAAATAATCAAGTCATATTTGCCTTACACTGCAACTAAAGCATTCATTCACCACACTGACATTTTAAAAATTTCCTAGTATCTATGTTCTTTGTCCAAAAAAACCAGATTTATTAAGTACCTTCTATGTATCCCTGGAGGCTCAGATGGTCAAGAATCTGTTTGCTATGCAGGAGACTAGGTTCAATCCTTGGATCAGGAAGATCCCCTGGAGAAGGGAATGGATACCTTCTCCAGTATTCTTGCCTGGAGAATTCCATGGACAGTGGAGCCTGGCGAGCT
Organism: Bos grunniens; assembly: GCF_055505025.1. NCBI lineage: Eukaryota > Metazoa > Chordata > Mammalia > Artiodactyla > Bovidae > Bos > Bos grunniens. Next base: position 59,474,984 of record NC_141175.1, on the reverse strand, counting down.
ACAATCCTTGGGTCAGGAAGAGTCGGGCACAACTGAGTGACTAACGCCTTTTCACACTTTTCATGTACTCTGGTACCATCCCTGTGTGTCGTGCAATGCTGTATGTGTATGTGTATCATGTATGTGGGCAAATACACATATGTATGTTAATGCCCATTTGTTAAAAACACGAGCCAGTAACTAAGCTTAGTGCCTTATCAGCTTCATTAAGTCCTCACAACAATCTTACAAGATCATTGTTTTATTTCTGTTTTACAGATAAGGCTTTGAGAGGGGCTGTAATATGTCAGAGAATGGCTGAAAAGGAGGAACCTCTTTTTTTGGAGAGACATAGCTGCAAAATGTGGCTTTCAACAGAGCTGAGAGGTAGGCACCCTGCAAGGCAGCTCTGTTTGCATGTTGCTGTCCTTCTCCCCTGGCCAGTCAGCTGGCCAGGAGTCACCGGTCCTCTCATCTTCCAACACCAGGAAAAGCAAGCAGGAGGACCCTGTACAAACACTTTGAAGACAAAGGTAAATAAGGGAGACACAGGAGATGCAGGTTCGATCCCTGAGTCAGGAAGACCTCCTAGAGGAGGGCATGGCAACCCACTCCAGTATTCTTGCCTGGGAAATCCCATGGATAGAGGAGCCTGGCGGGCTACAGTCTATGGGGTCCGACAAAGAGTCAGACACAACTGAAGCAAGTTAGCATACACTCACGTCCTCTGCCCAAGAGAGAGTTACATACATTCAATCACAAATTTAAAAACATCTTAACAGGTCCAGAGAACAGAAAGCAAGGAAAAGCTTTATATAGTAGCACTCCAATGGTACTTTTTTCCTGCTTTTTTGAACAAGGGGTTTGCATTTTCATTTTGTCCTGGGTGGGAAAACTCTGTAGCAATGCCAGCTGTTTCATGGTCAGACTATGTGTCATTGTAGCTTCAGGTGATCAGGGGAGGGAATAGTTTACTCCAGGAGGAAAGGTCACTTATTGTTTGCTTACTTCCCTTATTTACCTTTGTCTTCAAAGTGTTTGTACAGGGTCCTCCTGCTTGCTTTTCCTGGTGTTGGAAGATGAGAGGACCGGTGACTCCTGGCCAGCTGACTGGCCAGGGGAGAAGGACAGCAACATGCAAACAGAGCTGCCTTGCAGGGTGCCTACCTCTCAGCTCTGTTGAAAGCCACATTTTGCAGCTATGTCTCTCCCAAAAAAGAGGTTCCTCCTTTTGAAGATTCCAGCTTATGTGCTAAATAAGTCTCCCAATGCCACATTGCCTATTCCTGCAGTTAATGCACTGTGTGTGTGTGTTCTGTCACTAAGCCATGTCTGACTCTTTGCGACCCCAGGGTCCACTATGTAGCCTGCCAGGCTCCTCTGTCCATGGGATTTCCCAGGCAAGAATACAGAAATGGGTTGCCATTTCCTTCTCCAGAGAATCTTTCCAACTTAAGATCAAACCTGTGTCTCCTTCACTGGCAGGTGGATTCTTTACTATTGAGCCACCAGATAAACCCAGATAATGGCCTAGTGCACTGGAAAGCACAGCACGATACCAATGCTGTGATCAACAAGGTCATTTCTACAGCCAAAGGACTGGATGGGCAGTTCTCACAATCACAGCAGGACATGTTTCTGGAGAAGGCACCCAGGAAAGTCTGATTTTCTTACGGAGAAAAACAGTAATTAGGTAGTCAAAGAAATTATAGGGAAAACAGTTAAATCGCAACAGAAGCCAGAAGATAATGGATCAATGCCTCCAAAATTCTGAGGGGAAATGGTTTCCAATTTAGAAGTCTATACTTGGCTATACATTCAAATAGGAAGAGGAACTGAAGCTATTAAATGGTTTAAGAAAAAAAAGTGTGTGTATGTGCTCAGTTGTGTCTGACTCTTTGCGACCCTCTGGACTGTAGCCCACCAGGCTCCTTTGTCCACAGTATTTCCCAGGCAAGAATACTGGAGTGGGTTGCCATTTCCTCCTGTAGAGAATCTGCCCAACCCAGGGATCGAACCCACTTCTCCTGCATCTCCAGCACTAGCAGGTGGATTCTTTACCACTGAGCCACCTGGAAAGCCCTAAGAAAACAATATGCTTTTACTTAAGATAGAGAAAAGACATGATAAAGCAACTGCAGCAAAAATCTTAGGAATCAGTGAATTGGTGAAGGGTATTAAGGAGATTTTTGTCTTCCAAGTCTTTGTTTCAGAAAAAAAGAATAAGAATAGAATAAAGGAATTTTTAGATGTGTAAGGTCTCCAAAGTTCACTTTCTTACTAAATCACTGTAGCTGTTGTGTTCCATGCAAACAAGGAAGTGAAGAAACAAAGTGTAATCATGGGATCAAAAAAAAAGAGTCTAACATAGAAGAGAAGTGAAGGGTAGTCCTGGGATGACAGCTATGTAATTGGTCTGGAGGGTAACCAGTCTACCAAGAGCAGGAAGACCAAGGACAGAAGGTTTATTTCGAATAAAACATGGGATTGATAAATTAGACATTTGAGTGGTTTGATAGTTCAGACAGAGAGTCTGGGAATGAATAAGTGGACAGGGCCCTAGAAAATAGAACAAACCAAAATTTGAGTTAATTATTAACTCCAGGGAAAATGAACAATTGCACCAGAAGGGAAATATAAATGATGTGGTTCAGTCATGAACAAGATTTATATGGATGCATTAATATAAAAATGAATATATAATATAATCACATTGGGAATTAGGGGCAGGAAATGGTGTGTGAATGGAGGGTATAAAAGAGATCATTCTTCATCTTCCATGGTAAGAAATCAATAGATAATGTATAAAAATGGAAAAATCAAGAAAAGCAACAGAAGCCTATTATTTGGAAATAGAAAGGTAAACATGAGAAAAATGCTTAATAGAATTGAAGGCTGTTACTTCTGAGGAACGGGAACCAGAGTGAGAAGGGATAAGCAGAGTATCTGGATTTGCCTGGGGCAGTCCCAGTTTGTCCTTGATTGTTTGGCATAATTTTGTTACCATTGCCCCTTTCACTCTCAAAATTATCCCAATTTTGAAGTCTTGAAGTGTTCTTTGATATGGATAATACTTTGACTTTTTATTTTTTAAAGAGCTTCTTTGGTAGCTCAGATGGTAAAGAATCTGCCTGCAATTCAGGAGACCCAGGTTCAATCCCTGGGTGGGGAAGATCCCCTGGAGAAGGAAATGGCAACCCACTCCAGTATTCTAACCTGGAGAATTCTATGGACAGAGGAACCTGGTGGGCTACAGTCCATGAGTTTGCAAAGAGTTGGACACAAAGAACAACTAACACTTTGATAAAAATAAAATTCAAAGAGGCTCTTTGGACCCTAAATTAAATAATCTCATTTCATCCAGCTCAACCAGAGATACTGACTTTTCTTTTCTCTACAATTAATTCTCTATTTTAAATTAAATACAAGCAGTATGTCTGTTTCAAAGGAATTTTACATTCACTACCTTATTCAATCCTTACAGTAAATGGCTGACGGGGTAAGCAGCTTATCCCATTTTATAGGTGACAGAAAGGAGGTTTAGAGCCATCTTGTGACTTCTTAACAAGGTGACACAGTAGTAGATACTAGTCTATCCTGGACCAAGCCCTCTAATTCTGGTTTCCATGCTTTTGCCACAATACCAAATGACAAGGCATTTCAGCTATCCCATAAATGAACAGAATCTGAGATGTAAAATCAAGAACCCAGACTAGCAGGCTAGCTGTTAGAAAAACCAGATTAGGAAAACCAATAAATAATCCAAACATCCCTTTGTCATCTTGGTCTTTGAACAGAAATTCTACTTAATCTGCCCAGCTGGGCAGAGTGGACACTGAAATCATCCTCCTGGGATCCCACATGCTCCCACAACTAAGTGTTTGCATGTTGCAACTAAAGATTCCACTTGCCGCTGTGAAGACCCCACATGCTGCAACTAAGACTCTGTGCGACCACATAAAGATATACAATTTTTGAAAGCGAAGAACTAAAAAGCCTCTTGATGAAAGTGAGAGGAGAGTGAAAAAGTTGGCTTAAAACTCAACATTCAGAAAACTAAGACCATGGCATCCGTTCCCATCACTTCATGGCAAATAGATGGGGAAACAGTGGAAACAGTGACAGACTTTATTTTGGGGGGCTCCAAAATCACTTCAGATGGTGACTGCAGCCATGAAATTAAAAGACACTTGCTCCTTGGAAGAAAAGTTATAACCAACCTAGACAGCATATTAAAAAGCAGAGACATTACTTTGCCAACAAAGGTCCATCTAGTCAAAGCTATGGTTTTTCCAGTAGTCATGTATGGATGTGAAAGTTGGACTATAAAGAAATTTGAGCGCCGAAGAATTGATGCTTTTGAACTATGGTGTTGGAGAAGACTCTTGAGAGTCCCTTGAACTGCAAGGAGATCCAACCAGTCCATCCTAAAGGAAATCAGTCCTGAATGCTCATTGGAAGGACTGATGCTGAAACTCCAATACTTTGGCCACCTGATTTGAAGAACTGACTCTTTGGAAAAGACCCTGATGCTGGGAAAGATTGAAGGTGAGAGGAGAAGGGGATGACAGAGGATGAGATGGTTGGATGGCATCAGTGACTGGATGGACGTGAGTTTGAGTAAGCTCTGGGAGTGGGTGAGGGACAAGGAAGACTGGCGTGCTGCAGTCCATGGGGTTGCAAAGAGTCAGACACGACTGAGCTACTGAACTGAACCAAACTAAACCTTGAGGGAACAAGGCCACAACTGTTGGGATGGGACGCAGTTAAACACAAAATGTCAAAAGTGTTCTTTAATAACTCCTTTCCAGTCCTCAGCTCAATTTTCCCCACCTGCCTTTCTAAGAACCCACCTGCCCATACAGGAGACAGAAGAGATGCGGGTTCGATCCCTGGTGGAGGAGATTTCATGGAGGAGGAAATGGCAACTCACTCCAGTATTTTTGGATGGAGAAGCCCATGGACAGAGGAACCTGGCAGGTTACAGTCCATAGGGTTGCAAAGAGTCAGGACTGAAGCTACTTAGCACACATACATCCCTCTTTTATAATTGTATTTGAGTTTTTGGTCAGTCTTTCCTCACCAGTGAGTACAATTTGAAGTGAAGAATCTCGTTTTATATGTCAGGGTTTGGACAGCAATATTATCCAGTAACAACATCACTGTGACATGCCCAAGGATTCTGAAATTTCAGAACCAAGCATTTTAGAACGTCTAATATAGTCTCCCACATTGATTTGCCAGCCCCAGAAACAAAGCCACACTGAGGCTAGTTAAGACACAGAAGCAGAGGCCAAGAGCTGATGGTACATTTCTATACTCCTCTGATTCTTTCTCCCTGCCCTGTGTCGGTCCTTACTAAATCCTCTTCCAGCAGCTGGACATTGAGATGCCCTTGCTTCCTTTATTTTAAAAGGGTACCACTCTGAGGCTACATTCTCACGGACTATTCTTTGCCTTCCATTCCTAATTGGCTCCAAGAATGAGGATCAAACCCCCATTCTTCCTACAACTTTCACCCCTAGTTCAAGACATTCAACAGCTTTGCACAATAGCTAACATTTCTCTCGTAATTTCTGGGTCTTTTTTTTTCCTCAAAAGGGGGCTTGTAGAAGCCAGCCTTACTGATTTTATGTATGCAACCCCCTTCTCCCTCAAGACTGGCACAGAGATTGACATGAAGAGTCGGTTCTATTGGGGTTAAACACAGAACCTCCTACTGTGTGCTCAACCACATTACTCATTTCATACAAGTTCCTCTTGCTAGCGGTGCCTTACTCAGGGAGGGTAAGGAAAGAAAACAGCAAGGAAACTTGGCACTGGTACATATCCACAGGCAACAACCCCTTGTCCTGGGAACTCAGTGCTTCAATACCTGGCTTTTTATCACTCCTGAGACTGAAAAGCCAAGGAGTGAGGAGGGCCTTGAAATGGACAGGGACTGGTGGGCCTAATTCTGATTCTCCTTTTGGCCAAACTTCTTCCCACACATAAATGTACAAGCTACTACATCCTGGCCTAAAGATGGCAAATCATTGTTTTTCGGGTTTCACCTTCTACCACCTCAAACCAACCGTGCCAAAATTTCCCCAGTTAACCAGGACTCGGCAAAAACGTACCTTTTGACTTTTACCTATTTTAAGAGGATAATTGTTCTGTCGCTCTTTGCGTGTCTGACTCTTTGCGACCCCCTGGACTGCAGCACGCCAGGCTTCCCTGTCCTTCACTATCTCAGGGAGCTTGCTCAAAGTCAAGTCCATTGAAGCAGTGATGACATACAACCATCTCGTTCTGCGTCGTCCCCTTCTCCTGTCCTCAAATTTCCCAGCACCAGGGTCTTTTCTAATGAGTAGGTTCTTCGCATCTAATAGCCAAAGTATTTGGAGCTCCAGCATCAGGACTTCCAATGAATATTCGGGGTTAATTTCCTTTAGGATTGACTAGTTTGAATTAACTGCCCCATTTTCACCGAAAAATACACAAAGCGACACAGTCCTAAGTCCAACAAGACAGTCAAGATCAATCACTAAAACATGTGCAAGGCAAAAGAAAGGAGAGAGAAAACACTGAAGAGGCAACTTCGGGAGCGCTTTAGAGGACGCACCGCGTCTTCGGATGGGCTCTGCTTGTTTGCCCCTAGGCTGGGGCGCCCAGTTCCTTCCCCGCACCAGCCCCTCCTCAACGCCGCCCGCGGGTGCTCCCCTCGTGGCCCGCCCTCGCCCCGCCCTCCCTCTTGGCCCCGCCCTCCCCCCGCCCCACAGCCGACGTCAGTTGTTATGTCTCGGCTCTGGCCGCGGCCGCAGCTGATCCTCTACGCTGGAGGCGACCGTCGCTGCCTCGTGAGGTGGCAGGGGCGTCGGGGACGGCGGCCGAGACCCGCGCCGCCCATCTGAGCCGGGTGGGAGCTTCGTGACTGGGAGGCCGCCCGATAGCCGTCCCGGGGAGCCGTCTGGGGCCTATTTCTGCTTTTTTTGCCCTCCTGGACCGTCGTCTCGCGCGCCCCCATTTCCTTCTGCAGAGACTGCGACGCCCCCTCACGGGCCGGGCCGCGTCGCGGTGCCCGCCCGCCCGAAAGGCGCAGCCTGCCGGCCTGAGCGAACCTGGAGCCGCCGCCGTCGCCGTGTCCGCCACGCTTCTCGCGGAGCCTGGGCGGCCGGCGGGGCCTGGAGCCTGGGAGCCGGGCGCGGCGCTGCAGCGGCCGCTCCTCCCCGCGCTGGGCCCCGGGCCTGGCCCGGCCGAGCGCCGCGCCCTCCTGACCGCGGCCGCTGGAGCCCGGCCTTGGCCCGGCCGGCCCCAACCGCCTCCTGGGCCTGCCGTCGTCCGGCCCCGGCCTGCAGGCCGACCCCCGCTTCCTTTGTGGACCTGAATGATTTTTTTTTTCTTTTGGCCTCCCCTTTCCCTAAGATCACGGTGCTGGAAGGCCGACCCCGCCACTTCGATCAGTGCCTCCCAGCCCGGGGAAACGGCCCTCCTCTTGTTTTTCCCCTCGGGCTCTTCCCGCGCCTCCCTCCTATCCGGGTTTAATTAATTGATGGAGTTTTTTTAGTCCCCCCCACCTTTTTTTTTTCTCGCCTCTTGGCTAGAAGGCCCCGCGCGAGTCCCTGCGTCTCTGCCCCTGGTCATCTGTTCCTCACCCCCACACATACCACCCCCCACCCACCCCGGTCCACCTGCCTCCCGCCGGGGATGGCCTCGCGGTGACGGCAGCCAGGACCCCACGGCGAGCTGGTGCCCTCGCCCACGCACCCCCCGAGTCTACCCTCCTCCTCTCCGTATTCTGAGCTCTCTGAAAAGAGAGGAGACGCAGGGGAAGATGTGGCTGAAGCTTTTCTTCTTGCTCCTCTATTTTCTGGTCCTTTTCGTCCTGGCCAGGTTTTTTGAGGCCATTGTGTGGTATGAAACTGGCATCTTTGCCACCCAGCTGGTGGATCCGGTGGCGCTGAGCTTCAAGAAGCTGAAAACCATCCTGGAATGTCGGGGGCTGGGGTATTCGGGGTTGCCCGAGAAGAAGGATGTCCGGGAACTGGTGGAAAAGTCAGGCAAGTATCTGCTCCCCGAGGGTCTCCTCGTGGGCGAGCGGGGTGGTCTCCCAGGATGAGTCGATACCTCGAAAGGTTAAGTAGATTACTTCCAGAGCCGCCTAGATTTTCTTTGTCCAGTTTTTCTACCAAAAAAAAAAAAAAGGGAGTAAACCCCAGTTTTCAGAAGGGGCCTGGAATTATTTGTAGGGGTGTTGGCATGTCTTCCTAAGATTATTTTAAAATAACAGTTTCACGTGCAGCTTCTTAGCGTTGTTTACGGAGTGGTTTTCTCAAAATTTGGAAATGTCAACCAGTCACAAACTGGAAAGCATGATTTGTCAGTTGAAATTCATAAGGCTATAAGAAAAGAAGAACCCCCATAACGTTGACTATGGATCGAAGCATTTGTCACCGTAGTAATAGCAAGATACCGGAGGGAAAAACATTCCTGAAATATTTAATATCAAAGAAGCGTTTAGGCCTAGGATTTCAATTTTATTTTATTTTTTCTTCTAATTTTTTGAGATATAATTGACGTGCAGCACTGTACAAGTTTAAGGTGTGTAGCATGATGATTTGTATGTCATGAAATGGTAATCACAGTAAGTTTAGTGAACATCGGATGCCAAATTAAATGGAAAAACATTTTTTTTAAGATATACATTTGAAATAATGAGTTTAAATTTAGAGAAAGTGTACATGGCACAGTATTAGCTTTTCATACTTTAAATTTGGTGAAAATAAGGTGATTTTTTTGTGGAATGTCTACCTTGTTTGTTTTGAAAGAGTTTATTTCTATTTCTGTAATGATTTTTTTTTAATTGTATCTTGGATGAAAACTATTTTTTCCCTTCTGTACCACAAGCACTGCTGTATCAACTTAAATGGGTTGAGAAATAGAACTGAGCCAAGAGACATTTAACATGTTAACGCGTGCAGTTGCAATAACTTAGTTTTGGGGTAGAATTTGAGTGAGAAATACACATAATTTTTTTTTCACCCCTGACAAACTATATCTTTGTTTAGACACATTTCCTGGAAGGGAGAGGGTACTGTAATTTGAGAAAGGCATTTTGGGTTGCTGTAGGAAGCAGTTGAAAGTGATAGTTAACTTTTTTGTTGTTTCAGGTATATCTGTCAGCTGTGTGTTTTTTATTTATAAGAGTTTTTTTCCTATTTAGTATCTTACAGCCATGCAATATGATAGACAAGAATACTAACTTCAGAGGACTTTAGCACCCACATGTTTGTTGGTTACAGTTAGGATCATTACTGGGACAGAAGAGTAAACATTCTCTGTAAAAGTGACCATTTTTTCTTTAAATTTGCATAAAATTGTGCCTCTTGTTTATTGACTGGTTTTTGATTACTTTTATTTCTCCCATGGCTGAGGTGTAGTGTAGAGGGAATAGAGTAAGGTAAAAGATCTCTAATAAATAAACTCTCTAGGTTTAGAAATAAAAAGTGCCTTAACTGCCCAAGCCAAATCATTTTTCATGATAAAGTGATTTGATAACACATTTTTTTTCTTTTGATTTTGATTTTATTTAGCATTGCCTTCCTTTGAGCCTAAAAATGCTTGTAACTTTGAGCATACAAAAAGTGCACTTAATATTTAAAGAATACACACAGCCCACAAAAATATGGCTCAGATCCCATGTTTTATAGCACATCCCACAATTTATAAAGCAGTTTAACTTTATAGTTTAAGGATTTGCTGTGAATGGTTTTGCTGCTATCATCATGATACGGTGCTTGTTTTGCCTTGTGAACAGTTGACAAAAGTTAATTTGATGGCAGTGTTTTTCTTTACTTATTATTTCATGATACAAACTATAAATTTGCACTGTAAGTGTGTATGAATATGAAATTTGTTCTTATAGATAATCTTTTGTATCTGACCTTCAAGTCACATAAGCCTTGTTGCTATTTCATGCAGGTGATGACAGTCAGTTTCAGAAGTATATAAATCATGCTATTTTAAAATTTAAATAGTGTATTTACATAAAATACCTGGACACAAACTAAATAATACTGTGATGGCTTTGGGGACTGATATAAATTCAGTAATTTCCTAATGAATTATGTGATAACTCCAAGTCTGTTTTGTTCATTTTTGCCTGACACATAAAAGGTTCTTACATAATTAATGTGAATGTGTGAATATTAAACAGACATATTCATGTTCTACTCTTCTGTAGAATGCAACGCAAGTACAATGACATCATATAAAATAGAATTAATTATTGAAACATGAGATTTTTGAAATCTTATTAATGTTTTTTCTTTTCTTCAGGTGACCTGATGGAAGGTGAGCTTTATTCTGCACTCAAAGAAGAAGAAGCATCTGAATCTGTTTCTAGTACCAATTTCAGTGGTGAAATGCACTTCTATGAGCTTGTAGAAGACACAAAAGATGGCATCTGGCTGGTTCAGGTATTAGAAACAGTGATAGAAGTGAAATAATTGTTACCAAAATAGTAGTCACCAGCTGGTGACCCTTCTGTGTACTTGTGTCATCTTTCTTAGACATAATCAGTTCTCATGGGGAGGCTTCAGTGTTCGCTTAAAGAGGTTTTGCAGACCAAGGAAAGCGAACATTAATTAAAGAGTGGGGAAAGGGAAGTGGTGGGGAAAGAAAGTTGGACTGTTTAGAATCAGGAGAGGCAAATCCATTTTTGTTGTCAGAGCTTCATTAAGAAACACATGTATTCCTTTTATTTAGTGATTTGTGCTTTTTCTCCCAGTTTTTATTCAGTGATCCAAATCATTTTTGTTTTTAAAGAAAAAACCCTAAAGTAAAAGTAAAGGAGTCCTTTTGTTAGGGAAGTAACCAGCTGTGTGCCTAATAGAAGAAGCAGTGTTGTGGGAAATGGTAGGGGGCTTACTACTTTGCTCATGAAATTGATGAGATTATAATTTTAGACCTTGGCTCTTATGCTGTCAAAACTGTGAGATTTAGTTAGCAATTAGAATTTTAGAGCTATGAAGGGCCTCAAAAAAAATCATCTTTAATGCTTCTGAAAGTGTGGTTTATGGTAAATGAGTGGACACGCATTATCATTTGGGTATTTTTATGTAAGGTAGAAAAATCAGTATTACATTGAACATGTAATTTCATAACATTGCTGAGAGAAAGTCTGCTGCTGCTGCTGCTGCTGAGTCTCTTCAGTCATGTCCGAGTCTGTGCAACCCCATAGACGGCAGCCCACCAGGCTCCCCCATCCCTGGGATTCTCCAGGCAAGAACACTGGAGTGGGTTGCCATTTCCTTCTCCAATGCATGAAAGTGAAAGTGAAGTCGCTCAGTCGTGTCCGACTCTTCTGGACTCCGTGGACTACAGCCTACCAGGCTCCCCCGTCCATGGGATTTTCCAGGCAAGAGTACTGGAGTGGTGTGCCATTGCCTTCTCCGAAAGAAAGTCTAAAGTTATTAAAAGTAACTTCACTTAAAGTAACATCTTAAATAAATTAGCAACATTAATTCAGCTAAAATTATAATTATTGAACCAGGATCAAATCCCAGGTCCCCTGATTTCTTGTCCAGTGTTATTGCCATTTCACATTGGGGTTGGCAAAGTTTGGTTCAGGGCATAGGAAACAAAATAGCTGTTGCTTCATATTTCTTTCTTGAGAACAATGACTGCAAAATAAGGTAGAAAAAGCTGGGAGTTGAGGGACCTTAGCAGCGAATCTGATCCTGTCACTGATTTGCAATATGATTGTGAACAGATTTTCTGTTGCACGTGGCCTCAAATAAATACATTTACACCTGAAGAAGATAGAATAGTAGTTCCTTAGCCTAACTGTTGACGTTTGGAAATTCTTTAGCTAATTGCATTGGATATCACATGACCTTTCCTTTACTGCAATCTTCCTATAGTATTTGACCATTTATCCTCCTGTTAATCTATTAATAATTTGACATTTTTAAAATTCAGCAAGCAGAAAAACTGGGAGGAGCATATGGGTACTATCTATACATTATCCATCAAATTCTAGTCTATTTCTGTGTTATTAGTATTGAAAAAATAAACTGTAGCGTCTTTAAAGCCTTAATTTATAAATAGTTATTCTGTTTCTTTCCCCAGATATTTAGTTCTGATAGTCTGATTGAGGAAGACTTGTGGGTTTGGTTTTGGTATTTTCAATTCATTACTGAGATTGAACTGAACAGCCAGTCCCACTGCCCTATGTGTTACGTTTGTCCATGTTTGTCATTGAACAGTCCCATGGAGATGAGTGATAAAGAGGCTGAACACCTTCCAAAATTGGAAAACCCATGGCAAAAGTCTGGAAATCCTTTTGGTGTATAGAGTGTTGCCTATAGACAACAAGCACATTCTGCTTCACTAATTCACAATATAGTCTTAGCTTCTAAATGATCTATTATTTTTTGATATCATATTAAAGATAAGCATGGATTAAACTCCCTTGATACATTACAAAATTCATCCAGTTTATTCATCAGTTAATTGTGCACAAGGCCAGAGATACATGAGAACATACACCAGCCTAACTCCTTGCTCTCTGAAGCAACTCACATTCTATTTGGGAGAGGGAGGCACTAACTAAATAAATATTTAATATAACATCAGTTAATGGTAAGTGCTAAGACAAATAAGCAGAGTAAGGAGACAAGAGAGTGGCTAAGAATTCTCTAATAAGGTGACATTTAAATGAAGTGAAGAACAAGTAATGAATGGTAGTGAATGTTAATGTTATACATTCTTATCACTAAGTTATTTTTCCCTGAGAATGTTTTTTTAAACTTCATAAGTGTTAATAGTTAATGGTGCAGTAGGACACAGTTTTTCTAGTGACCTTCAAGATTTGCACTGATCACCACTGTCTGGCTTGTGTTCCCCGGGTCCAGTGGCTTGCATCTGTCAAATGGCTGCTTGGGTTGAAAGAACAGTCTCTGGCAGGACAACTGAGAAGACTGAGATAGAAACCTCGGTTACAGTGTCCTCAGCACTGAACTTACCAGCTAAGCTCATCGGCACAGACACTTTGGCTCTTAAAAGAAAGCTGTGTTGTTGTTTTTAATTGAAAATACCTTCTCAAAATAGAAGAGAAATATTCTCTCAATTGCTTGTCATTCTTTCAGTTCAGGTTATATTTCTTTGATCTTTTGTGAAGGACAGCATTCAGGGTTTCAGTTGTTAACTATTTGAATTATCAATCTTTTCTGTTTGTTTTGAAAGAAATCAACTCATTTCAGTTTGCTCTGTCATCGCTGCTGTTGCTGTTTTAATCTGTGAGGGTGTATAGAACCCAACCAATTCAGTGTTCTTCATATTGCATTTGTTTTAGGTAGCTTGTGTAAGAAATATTTAAGGATATCAAAATTCTTTTTATTTTTCCTCCCAGGTTTCTAATATCATTTTCTTAATCAGATGAATTATACTCTCCTTCTGTGTTTATTGAAGAAAAATGTAATTAGGTAGCATATAATTGATAATTAGCACTTTATATTTCATATGTTATTGAAGGGATGTTTCGGTATACTGATTTAAGGGGGAAAGTCACTTTAATAAATGGATATTGTTGTTGTTTAGTTGCCACATTATGTCTAACTCTGCGAACCCATGGACTGTATGTAGTCCTCCAGGCTCTTTTGTCTGTGGGATTTCCCAGGCAAGAATACGGGTTGTTGTTGTTCAGACAACAGAATACTGTTGCTAAGTCATGTCCAGCTCTTTGTGATTCCATGAATCCCTGTCCTTCACTATCTCCACTGTGATATAATAGTGGATAGAATACTGGAGTGGGTTGCCATTTTCCTCTCCAGGGGATCTTCCTGACCTAGGCATCAAACCCGCATCTCCTGCATTACAGGCAGATTCTTTACTGCTGAGCCACTGGGGAAGCCCTGTGTAAATGGGTGTATGACTTAGCTATTCCATTACTTAGTTCATTCTTTTTCTGGAATGAATTGGTAATCTAGATTGACTGATTACCTTTTTCGGTGACACTGCATGTGGATGACACTACAAAAGAAAAAGTTAGTTTCTGTAATTTAATTAACTCATTCTATATCCATTATGAGGAAGGAAATAGCAGCCCACTCCAGTATTCTTGCCTGGAAAATCCCATGGACAGAGGAGCCTGGTGGGCTATAGTCCATGGAGTCGCAAAGAGTGGAATACAGTTGAGTGACTAAGTACACACTACAATTTCTGTCTTCTCAGTAACTCATGAGTTTATTTTCTGAATCATATATGTTGACGATCTTCATATCTTTCTGTTAATTGTTTTAAGATGTATTAGCACTCATGACGGAGAAGGCAATGGCACCCCACTCCAGTACTTTTGGCTGGAAAATCCCATGGACAGAGGAGCCTGGTGGGCTGCAGTCCGTGGGGTCGCTGAGGGTTGGACATGACTGAGTGACTTCACTTTCACTTCTCACTTTCATGCATTGGAGAAGGAAATGGCAACCCACTTCAGTATTCTTGCCTGGAGAATCCCTGGTGGGCTGCCGTCTATGGGGTCGCACAGAGTCGGACACAACTAAAGCGACTTAGCAGCAACAGCAGCGCTCATGAATTAGCCTTACATTAGAATATTAGCATGCTTCTTTTTTTTTTTAATATTTATTTATTTTACAGCATGCAGGATCTTTAGTTGTGGCATGCAAACTCTTAGTTGCTGCATGTGGGATCAAACCTTGGCCCCCTGCATTGGGAGCACAGAGTCTTAGCCACTGGACCATCATAGAAGTCCCTATATTTCTTTTCATGTGAAACTTTTCCATAGTTCTATATTCTCTGTAATAAGAGGTAGGAAGAACTAATTGTAGTTTCTAAGGCAGCAGTACATATGGGACATATTTACCAATAATAGACTATGTAATCTATGAAAGAACCAAGTCATCTTTTTTCAGTCAGCTCTTTCTAAGTTTTCTTGCTCTGTTCCTAACCTAACCTTGTATCTTTCATTAGTTATTTATTTCCAGTTGTGTAGATTCTTTGATGCTACTGCCAACCAATCTTTTTAGCATCACAAATAGAAGTTTCTTTTCTTTCAAAAGATTCTTGCTCAGAGAGGCAGATGGAATAGTACATCTGAAATTAAGAAGTTAGCATACATTATGGGTTTTATGGATTTATCCTGTTCTTAACATTACTATTTCTGTATTTTGACTTTTGTTCAAAGAAGTTCAAAGACGGACCGTGCTATCTATTCTCTACTGGCTCTGTCACATCATAAGGAATTTAACATCACCGTAGTTGAGGTAGCAATGAAAAGCATATGCTTTAAAGTAAAGCTTTAGGTCAATATTTATTGAAGTTATTATGTTAATATAGTTCCTGATTGGCTGAAAAGAGTTACCAGCTGTTTTAAAATTTTATTTTTTTACTCCTAGATAGTAGTTTTGTTCAAGGAAATTCTAACTTATTTATTGCTCTCGTTACACAATGTAAAGGTGAAATACTTGGTAAGTCTTCCTTTATTTTGTATTAGTGAAAAGCTTTTATTTGTGTTTACTCATGATGAAAGCTAGTGAGGCTACCAAAGAATTAAATGCTGTTGAGTTTTGGTTTTATCAGTTAATCATCTTCACTTAATGATCTTATACAATTTGCATATATATATTTAGATTGTCTATGATTTTTTTAAAGTAGAAAACTCCTTGTTATAATGCAATATTGAGAGATGCAGAAAATACCATAGTTCTACACTCCTTTTATATAGAGTTATTTAATTTAGCCTCCATGTTGTATAAGAATTGACAGTATTAAAAGGTATACAACAAATGTTCTGATTAGTAATAAAACCCACCTCTGAAAAATAGGCAAAAATGTGTAGGTTTTTTCTTATACAAATGTAATACATGTGGAAGGGACCCAGCAATAACCTGAGACCCGGTTTCTCTTGGGAAGCTTAACTGAACTGTAGAAGTTTGACATCAGAAAATATGGGAATTTAGTGTTTCACATTGTCCAACTGAGTTCCTTCCAGTGTGTGCTGAACCCAGCGTCATGAAAGGCAATTGTTAACATCTCTTCCCAACTCCACATTTAGAAATATCACTTTAGTAACTTGAAATCAGCTGTGTGGGAGGACGTCTGTAAATGATAGAAATCAGGACTTCCATTTTCTTCTAGAGAGCTCATAGTTAAACATTTACCAGCCAACCACTGGTTTCATCCATTCATCCAACCATCGTACAAATATTTATTGAAATATAATGTGTGCCAGCTGAACCTTGTGAGGAGGGCAAAGAAGATGAGTAACCTACAGTCTATGCCATAAAACAGCTTACTGTTTGATTTACTAAAATGTGTGGGCCAATAAAAAAATGTTAGCATAGATCATCTTTCCCAGCTAGTAAGTTAGGTGGTCTGTAATGGTGCTTCCATCTTGAGAGATCCTAAAGAACTATTAGACAATGAAGTGGAGTCCAGGAAAATTAGTACTAGGAAAAATTTAGTAGTTTTTCTCCTGGAAAAAAGTGTATTTTTAAATACACTAAATTGGAAGTCTTCATGTGTAACTGGACTGAAGAACATTGATGTGCAATAGCATAACCAGGTACTAGTTATACTAATGTTTGTCAGAAAACATCCCAGGTGACATGTTGCTGGGGAAGGGATTTTCATTCTAACAGAAGTCAGCTTGGAGCCTTTAGATAACCTATATAATCTGAAGTAAAATAATGAGTTCAGTTGCTCAGTCATGTCTGACTCTTTGCGACCCCATGAACTGCAAAATGCCAGGCCACCCTGTACATCACCAACTCCCGGAGTCCACCCAAACTCATGTCCATTGAGTCGGTGATGCCATCCAACTATCTCATCATCTGTTGCCCTCTTCTCTTCCTGCCCTCAGTCTTTTCCAGATCAGGGTCTGTTCTAATGAGTTGGCTCTTCGCATCAGGTGGCCAGAGTATTGGAGCTTCAGCTTCAGCATCAGTCCCTCCATTGAATATTCAGGACTGATTCCCTTTAGGATGGACTGGTTGGGTCTCCTTGCAGTCCAAGGGACTCTCAAGAGTCTTCTCTGGCACCACACTTTGAAAGTATCAATTCTGTGGCGCTCAGTTTTCTTTATGGTCCAACTGTCACATCCATACATGACTACTGGAAAAACCATAACTATGACTATACCTATAGAGTCAAATAAAATGTTTGTTTTTTTTTCTCAAAGCCTAAGGGATTTTTCATTTTTATGTGGTTCTGTTAGGAATTATTAAACTCTTAAAAGCAGATATTAGAATCAGTTCAGTTCAGTTCAGTTCAGTCGCTCAGTCGTGTCCAACTCTTTGCGACACCATGAATCACAGCACGCCAGGCCTCCCTGTCCATCACCAACTCCCAGAGTTCACTCAGACTCACGTCCATCGAGTCAGTGATGCCATCCAGCCATCTTATCCTCTGTCGTCCCCTTCTCCTGCCCCCAACCCCTCCCAGCATCAGGGTCTTTTCCAATGAGTCAACTCTTCACATGAGGTGGCCAAAGTACTGGAGTTTCAGCTTTAGCATCATTCCTTCCAAAGAAATCCCAGGGCTGATCTCCTTCAGAATGGACTTGTTGGATCTCCTTGCAGTCCAAGGGACTCTCAAGAGTCTTCTCCAACACCACAGTTCAAAAGCATCAATTCTTCGGCGCTCAGATTTCTTCACAGTCCAACTCTCACATCCATACATGACCACAAGAAAAACCATAGCCTTGACTAGACAGACCTTTGTTGGCAAAGTAATGTCTCTGCTTTTGAATATGCTATCTAGGTTGGACATAACTTTCCTTCCAAGGAGTAAGTGTCTTTTAATTTAATGGCTGCAGTCACCATCTGCAGTGATTTTGGAGCCCAAAAAAATAAAGTCTGACACTGTTTCCACTGTTTCCCCATCTATTTGCTATGAAGTGGTGGGACCGGATGCCATGATCTTAGTTTTCTGAATATTGAGCTTTGAGCCAACTTTTTCACTCTCCACTTTCACTTTCATCAAGAGGCTTTTTAGTTCCTTTTCACTTTCTGCCATAAGGGTGGTGTCATCTGCATATCTGAGGTTATTGATATTTCTCTTGGCAATCTTGATTCCAGCTTGTGTTTCTTCCAGTCCAGCGTTTTTCATGATGTACTCTGCATATAAGTTAAATAAGCAGGGTGACAATATACAGCCTTGACGTACTCCTTTTCCTATTTGGAACCAGTCTGTTGTTCCATGTCCAGTTCTAACTGTTGCTTCCTGACCTGCATACAGATTTCTCAAGAGGCAGGTCAGGTGGTCTGGTATTCCCATCTCTTTCAGAATTTTCCACAGTCTATTGTGATCCACACAGTCAAAGGCTTTGGCATAGTCAATAAAGCAGAAATAGATGTTTTTCTGGAACTCTCTTGCTTTTTCCATGATCCAGCGGATGTTGGCAATTTGATCTCTGATTCCTCTGCCTTTTTTAAAACCAGCTTGAACATCAGGAAGTTCATGGTTCATGTATTGCTGAAGCCTGGCTTGGGGAATTTTGAGCATTACTTTACTAGCATGTGAGATGAGTGCAATTTTGCGGTAGTTTGAGCATTCTTTGGCATTGCCTTTCTTTGGGATTGGAATGAAAACTGATCTTTGCCAGTCCTGTGGCCACTGCTGAGTTTTCCAAATTTGCTGGCATATTGAGTGCAGCACTTTCACAGCATCATCTTTCAGGATTTGAAATAGCTCAACTGGAATTCCATCACCTCCACAAGCTTTGTTCATAGTGATGCTTTCTAAGGCCCACTTTACTTCACATTCCAGGATGTCTGGCTCTAGGTGAGTGATCACACCATCGTGATTATCTGGGTCGTGAAGCTCTTTTTTGTACAGTTCTTCTGTGTATTCTTGCCACCTCTTCTTAATATCTTCTGCTTCTGTTAGGTCCATACCATTTCTGTCCTTTATCGAGCCCATCTTTGCATGAAATGTTCCCTTGGTATCTCTAACTTTCTTGAAGAGAATAGCTTGCATAAATACGGCCCTGGGGTTAAACACTGCCACGTACCTGCTTCAGGGATGTTCCCATTTCTCTTCACACTCTTTTGTTGCCTATGCTATAACCAGGGATGCTTATCAGTTATAGTGACCTAAATTGATTAACCCCTTGATACATTGTCATTGTAAATACAGACCTGAAGTGTTTGGGTTATTTGCAGCCTTGCTCAGGAAATAAGAGTGAAAGGGGAGTTACTAAAAACAGCAACAGGGACTATGGCAATATGATTTTACAGTTTTTTTTTTAAACCTGAGTAATCTGAAAAAGAAGTCAAGATTTCTTTGATTACTTAATGGATAAAAGAGCTACCATTTTGACTCTTCAGTGGTAGGAAAAGAAGTGAAGAGAAGAGAAGAACCTGTCTTCTTGGATCTCCCTTATTCTTCAGATAAAATTTATAAAGTACTTTTAGACAATAGAAAACTGTGGAGGCTAGGAACTTATTGGGTAATGTGCCTGTGTGAACCTCCTCAGAAAGCACTTTTACCTACTAAGACCATGTCCTCTCATTGTCCTCCTGGCTACCTCAACCGTCTGAGCATTTTGATAATACATGTCTCCCTCCATGAGGCCTTTTATTTTCACTTAAGAGTACTATCAGAGCCATTAGTTCCGTGCCTTAAGTTGTGTATTTGTGTAGGTATTTATTAAGCATCAAAGTTACATTACATATGTTACATACCTATGTGTGTCTCTCTGGGTATGAGAATGATAGTATCAGTCATATACAGCAAGGGTTATTGGACAGTAATCTGTTGGCACATAACGTGAACTTTTTTATTATTTATTTATTTTTGGCTGCACTGGGTCTTGATTTCTGTGAGTGGGCTTTGTCTAGTTGCAGGGACAGGGGCTGGGCCGGTTTTCTGGTGTGCAGGCTTCTCTTGTTGTGAAGCATGGGCTCTAGGGCTTCAGTTGCAGTGCACTGGGTTTAGTTGTTCCTCAGCATGTGGAATCTTCCCAGACCAGGGATCAAACCCCTGTCCTTTGCGTTGGCAGGCAGATTCTTAACCACTTAGCCACCAGAGAAGTTCTAAAGTGAACTTTAAGTCACTCTTCACCATCATGCAGGTTCTCTCCTCCTGGTGCCCTTGAAATTTGTTCCCAGGGGAGAGCCCAGACATGAGGTATTTGTACCGTCTCTTGCCTCACCCAGCACTCATTGCATATACTCACTCCCCTGGGATTTCACTTGCTGGAGGCTTTGTGAACATGGAAATGGCCCGCCCTTCTAGATAGCTTAGTGGCCCCCAGAGTATTGTCCTATAATGTTGAATTAAATAGTATCGGTACTGTAACATTCATGAAAAGTAACTTGGCCTATATACCCGGGGCTTAAAATACATCAAACATATGGATTCATGGAGACATAGGACATTTTTGGCTTTCCTTTATAAGTTCTCATTTAGTCATTTCTGGTTTTAATTTTTGTTTTTAATATATAATTTTTGTTTGTTTTTCTGATATCTCTATTGAAATTCCCTTAAAGTAGGAAGACAGAGAATAAAGGGAAAAGGTATTAACAATTAGAAAGGCTGAGAAAGAAGTCATTACATATTTTGAAGGTTAACCTATAGTTTTCTCTTTTAAAAATCTTTTTCTTCTTCCAATCCTAATTGTGTTTGAAAGCTATTTGCAAATTTGAAGTTAGAAGTTCAAGAATGTAGAATTTATTAATGGTAATTTTTTTTAATATGTTAGTATCTTTGTGATTGTTAAGAAAAATCCCATAGAAGTAGTAGTATTGATTCAGTCAGTTCAGTTCAGTCACTCAGTCGTGTCCAACTCTTTGCGACCTCATGAACCACAGCATGCCAGGCCTCCCTGTCCATCAACAACTCCTGGAGTCCACCCAAACCCATGTCCACAGAGTTGGTGATGCCATCCAACCATCTCATCCTCGGTTGTCCGCTTCTCCTCCTGCCCTCAATCCTTCCCAGCATCAGGGACTTTTCAAATGAGTCAGCTCTTTGCATCAGGTAGCCAAAGTATTGGAGTTTGTGCTTCAACATCAGTCCTTCCAGTGAACACCCAGGACTGATCTCCTTTAGGATGGACTGGTTGGATCTCCTTGCAGTCCAAGGGACTCTCAAGAGTCTTCTCCAACACCACAGTTCAAAAGCATCAATTCTTCGGTGCTCAGCCTTCTTTATAGTCCAACTCTCATATCCATACATGACCACTGGGAAGACCATAGCCTTGACTAGATGGACCTTTGTGGGCAAAGTAATATCTCTGCTTTTTAATATGCTGTCTAGGTTGATCATAGCTTTCCTTCCAAGGAGTGTCTTTTAATTTCATGGCTGCAATCACCATCTGCAGTGATTTTGGAGCCCAGAAAAATAAAGTCAGCCACTGTTTCCCCATCTGTTTGCCATGAAATAATGGGACCGGATGCCATGATCTTCATTTTCTGAATGTTGAGCTTTAAGCCAACTTTTTCACTCTCCTCTTTCACTTTCATCAAGAGGGTCCTTAGTTCTTCTTCACTTTCTGCCATAAGGGTAGTGTTATCTGCATTCAGTCAAGCATAGTTTAATAGAAAACATGTGTTTGACTCTTGGTTCCATAATTATACTTTAGAAAAAAAGTGAAATTTGAACTTGTTGAACCCACACATGGTCATTTTTAGTAAGCTCATTTGGGTTATTTAAATTTTTCAGAGCAGAGAAATGACTCCAAGGTCCATTTTCTTCACAAGTTAATTCTAGAGAATAGGCTACATGGAGGAGAATATGGCTTACTTTTTAATTTGGTTTTGACCCCCTATGTATAACTGCCACAGAGTATGAGAATTCCCACAATGTTTTAGATCTTTTCCAGTAGAACAGTTGCTTTTTCTTACAAGAAGTACAGTGATAATATGATCATCCACTTAACAAGACCTAGGGATAGAATATGTTTTTCAGAAAAAGTAAATAGATGTATATGGTTGGTTTGATGCCATTTTAGGTGATTAAAGTTTCTGTTTTCCTTCTTGGGAATAGGTCATCGCAAATGACAGAAGTCCTTTGGTGGGTAAAATCCACTGGGAGAAAATGGTGAAAAAGGTGTCGAGATTTGGAATACGTACAGGCACATTTAACTGCTCCAGTGACCCCAGGTAAGTTGATGGCAATTCTTAGAATTTGAGTTCTGACCAGAAGTTTTCAATGTAATAAAGACAGTGGTATTAGAAGCCTGTTTAAACTGAAAATTAATTAGCATGCTTAGCACAGTGTTAGTTACACGGGTGCTTGATTAGTAGTTTTTGGTAACTGGCAGTTTCTTTCTTTCAGATCTCTTTTTATCTGGTTCTTCAGTGCTGTTTCTAACAGGGTGACTCTTTAGAGTATGTCTTTGGTATTTTTTGTTTCAATTTTATTTCCCAAAGAGACTTCAGTACATTTATGGTTTTAGGTGACACCTTTGTGCCGATCTAAATCTTCCTTAATTCGAACTCCTAGTTTGCATTTTGACAGTCGTTTCCATCTGCCTACAAGTAACCCAGATGGAATATATTCCCTAAATCTAGTGTTCAAATTCATATTGATCTTTTTCTTTAGTAAATCGTGTCCTTTCTGCCTTTTTCTGTCCTTTAATATTTCTTTTTTTCATTTTCTCAGACAAGAATCTTTGCAAGCACTTTTGTTTCTTTTTGTCATCATCTCCAGTATTTAGTCGTCACATTATTTTACTATCCCATTGTTCTTCAAAATGCGTTTTATTTGAATTTCTAGTGCCTCCAAGTTACAACTTGAATTAATTTGTTTATTTAATTATCCATTCAATAAATATTTAATGAAGGATTAGCATGTACAGCATGTTCTGTTTAGTGCTGAGGACAGGGCGTAGCATATGTACATAGAAACCCCCATGTTAGGTAGTTTCTAATGTAGGTAGACATGCCTGACATATATTGTCCCTTTTATGTGGTCATAGTGGGAGACCCATTGGCTGAAGAAAACCTGCCTCCACTACTGCTTCACCTCAGATTCTCCCACCCTTCTCCTTCAGGCACATGTTTGCTTTGATTTTCCTCACTGTCCTTGTTCTGCTCACTTGTAACATAGGCTGAGACCTGTGGGAGGAGGACCCCTTAAAAGTTGAGGATAAGAAGGGACGTTGTTGTGTCTCCTCACTCACATGTAATCTCATTTACCCACAAAGCTCCCCTTTTCACCTTTACCACAGAATCTTGATTGTGTTGTGATGCCTTTGGTGTAAATGTCCACGATAGCCTGAGTGTTCATGTTCTTATGAAAAGGAAATCATTCTTATTTCTATCTTTTGTTTACCAAAGACAATTGCACTTGGTCTTATTCCATCATTCCCAAATAGAGTATAGGTGAAAGATCTTCCCGCAACCCCACTGGTGATTGCAATACCAGAATGAATGATAGTTCTAATATATTGATTTTTTTTTTAGATAATGCCAAAAATCAGTACTTAACATAGCTAACTTATTGAAAAGTATTCAGAATTTATTTTTTTAAAAGTCAATAAACTAAATAATACATTTAAATACTATAACTTTTAAGTACATTAGAAAATATCAAGTAAAAATAAATATACAAAAATATAAAGTTTAAACACATTTCAGTCTAATATAAATTCTTAGATAACATTAATAGAAAACTCAAAATGAAACTAAGCAGAGTATAAAGTGAAAATAATCTATTAAGCATGAAAACCTGAAGGAAATAGTATATTGACTTTTAATATAATCTTGTAAAGGAAAATGCGTCAGAAGTGTCATGCTGCTGCTGCTGCTGCTAAGTCGCTTCAGTTGTGTCTGACTCCATGCAACCCCATAGACGGCAGGCCACCAGGCTCCTCCGTCCCTGGGATTCTCCAGGCAGTAACTGGAGTGGGTTTCCATTTCCTTCTCCAATGCCTGAAAGTGAAGTCGCTCAGTCATGTCTGACTCTTAGCGACCGCATGGACCGTAGCCTACCAGGTTCCTCCGTCCCTGGGATTCTCCAGGCAAGAATACTGAAGTGGGTTGCCATATCCTTCTCCACAGAAGTGTCATAATTGAGTCCAAATTTAGTACAAATTTTTCTAGCTTTTCTTTTGAAAAGCCCTATTTGATTTTATACCAGCTAAGGAATGGTAAAGAGAAACATATAAGCTACCTTTAAGTTTCCTCTGAATCCCTCATCTTGATCTTCAGATAATCCCCCCTCTTACTTATGATGGAGGGCTACAGTCCATAGGGTTGCAAAGAGTCAGACATGACTGACTATCTGTCCATGGGATTCTCCAGGCCAGAGCGCTGGAGTGGGTAGCCGTGCCCTCCTCCTGGGGATCTTCCTGACCGAACCCTCGGTCTTGTGGCTCCTGCATTGCAGGCAGATTCTTTACCACTGAGCCACCGAGGAAGCCCATTTATGATGGAAAAGACCCTTTTTGAGCAACTCTTTCTTTTTTGCTGACTGCAGCTATCATTTTTTGTTATTAAAGAGACATTTTTACATCATTTTCTCTAGTCTTGTCACAAAGATAAAGATCTTGATGCAGAGTTATTTATATCTATTTCAATATTGTCATGTTCATTTCCATTTATTTGGAAACTCTGTTCTTGCCATAGATGGTATGCTTAGTCAGGGTCATTTTTTTCTTTCTTTTTTTTTTTGAGGATTATAGAGATACAGAAGAGCAAAATAGGGAGATAATAGAAAAGTGTTCAGAATGTCAGTGCAAGGTGTAACTGGGCAGGGAATAGTGTTATTCAGCAAGCATTTTAATATGTTGAATAGTTTCATCATCCTGATCTTAGATTTTTAAAATCAGCAAAACTGGTGAGTATCCCCTACTGCCTGTGTTGCTTTCTTTGACTATAGTTCTTTCTCTCGGGCGGCCTCAGGCACAGCCTCCTCTGACATGCTGGGCCCACTGTAGAGTGGTACTTTCCTGACCTGATTGGCTCCCCTTAAGAACATTCAGAACCACCACTCTGTGCAGCATCTGACTCTGTCCATGCCAGCAGTTTTCATTTCTTTCCCACACAGCCATCTTACCTGGCCTCAATTCCTCTCATTCCCCAACCTAGTGGTCTGTCTCAGGGAGCTTTTCCCTGCCAGGTCTATTCTTTACTCTTTTATTCCCCCATCTTTGGAGAAAGTAGAAAGTGAGGTGGGACATTTATCTTTAAGAGGTTGGAGAGGCAGGGCAGGGATAGTAGAGAGTGGATGGAGGGCCCTGGAATTACAGGAGTTGAGTGATAAATGGGCCAGGAGGGCTTATGATGAAACAGTCATGGGTGGGGACCCATGGAATAAGCAGGGAAGGGAAAGGAAGGAGGAGACTGGTGAGTGGGACAGGAAGGCCAGGGAAGACAGTGACCTTGTCTGAAGAAACAACAGCTTATAAACAATACCAAAAGTTCTTTTTATTTTTTTTCAGTGTTCCTTTTTTAAATATAATGTGCCATACCAGAATGGCACACTAAATACCAAAACTTAGTAGCTATTTTTTTTTTATCCTTTTTAGTCTTCAAATTGTCTAAGAGATCTCAAAAAGTTTAAGAATGGGAGGATATTTTTATGATGTTGTCGCCTTAAAAAGTTGTTTTGAATTAGCAGTAAGAAGTTTTTATATGGATATATGGCAATATAACCTTATTAAAAAATAATATGAATATTAGTCTTATTTTCTGTTTAACAGTTGGGTTTTAAGATTGATATGATATACTTTGTGTGTTGGATTTCAAGTCTAGAAAACATGATTTAATCTGAAAGATACGTGATGACAAACAAAATCTTATTGTCCTAGGTACTCTTAAATTCTTCTGCAGTGATAAACCTTAAAACTATCAATGTCACTTATCTCTGAGCTGAAAAGAAAGTACATAGTGCATTTGTTTTCTTCCATGAAGAAGTAAATGAACTAAGACTTTGCCTGTTTTATAGGGTAAAATTTTCTGTCAGAAAGACTGTAATTTAACAAATTTAGAAAGACTGTAATTTAACAAATCAGAAAAGCCAAATATTCTCTAAGGTGGTTATAGAAAGATGAAAAGAATGACCAAGAGTAGAAATGTGTCATCTCAAGTATCCCATACAATTAAAAACGTAAAGCAAGTTAGATAATTAAGATGTAAATAAGACAACTATCTATATGGAGTTCACTTGTGGTTTTGGTAGGGGTGGAGGAAAAACTAGCATTCATGTCAGTGAATTATTATTTTTCATTGAACAAAGACACAGAGTAGAAGGTATTTTATTCTGTAGGAGTATATAATTTTCAAGCCATTTCAATTAAAGCTGTATTGATATTAATGGTATCTGTGTTATTAAGGAAGTAAATCTAAACAACAAGGTGAGTTATGGTCTCTAATCCTGAGTCACCCAGATAGTTTCCCAGAGTCATTACTAATCTTGTCTTTGTGACATAACATGTTGTCTTCACTTACCTTAAATTGTATCATGAAATCCTGAGGTAAAATTGATATTGTCATTATAAAACCATGTGCCATGTATATCAAGACTTCTTTCTCTCTTAATCTGATCATATAAATGTGTAATATGCTTATGTAATTTAGTTAAATGTAGGCAGTGGCAACCCACTCCAGTACTCTTGCCTGGAAAATCCCATGGATGGAGGAGCCTGGTAGGCTGCAGTCCATGGGGTCGCTAAGAGTCAGACACAACTGAGCGACTTCACTTTCACTTTTCACTTTGATGCATTGGAGAAGGAAATGGCATCCCACTCCAGTGTTCTGCCTGGAGAATCCCAGGGATGGGGGGAGCCTGGTGGGCTGCCGTCTATGGGGTTGCACAGAGTCGGACATGACTGAAGCAACTTAGCAGTAGCAGCAGCAGCAATCTATGCTTATTACTAAGTAAAGCATAATATTTATGATTTTCACCTTAGTATTCTGAATAGCACAATAAAAAAGTAAATACTTTTTACCATTCATTTACAAATCTGTAGTGAACAAAATGTATCCACCTAGTAGATTTTGTTTTTTCCAACTTTACTGAGGTAAATTCATATGTCATAAAACTCCACATGGTAGGTTTTTAGGAAAGACTGTTTTGAAAAAAGAAGGAAACTGTTTCCTTATTATTAAATTATTAAAACTGATTATCTCTCCACTGTAATACAGCAGCTGTTTTCATTTTCTGGTATCTCCTTTCATTCATCTTTTAGTTTTTTTTTTTTTTTTTTAGAAAGAGAGGTTTGTCACAAATATTATAGCAAGACCATGTCCATTTCCAAGAGGATTAGAGTCCTGACCCCATTGGATAAAGCTAAACAAATGATTTAATTTTAAATTCTTCTATATTTACTGTCACAAAATGGGAGTCATCCTTGGACTGAATCTCTTTTTTTTTTCAGCAATTTTATATTTATAGAAGAGTGATAAAGATAGTATAGAGTTGCCATATATAATCTTTCACCAAGTTTAGTTAGTATTTACATAACCATGGTATAATGGTCTAAAGAAATTAACACTGGTACAATACCATTAACTACATTACAGATTTTATTCCAGTTTCACCAGTTTTCCAATAATATCCTTTTTTCCTGAATCTCTTCTTAATCTGAAAACTTACTATCTTTGTTTCCTCTGTGTTAAATACTCCTCTTCATGGTCTCCATTAAAGAGATGAACAAGTATAAAAAACATAGGACTTGCTCTTTACTTGTTGAGCTTTTGTGCAGATTTCTCTGTGATAGTGTTTGTGTGCATCAGGCATGTGGTGGGTGCTTGGGTTAATAAATGTGTAGAGCGTGGCTCCTACCCTCAGAAACTTGCATTCAAGTCAGGGACTCAGCATACAAGATAATCCATTTCCTTCTCTCTTCTTTGCCCACTTGAATCTAACCATTCTTCAAGACCTAGTTCAGTTCCCAAACCTTTTATGAAATCTTCACCAACTCAAACTCCCAATAAAAGTCCCTTTTTTTGAACTTCATTTACATTATTTAGTGGTAGGATATATACAGTTTTATTCTTTTGTCTCCTTAATAGGATTTAAAATTCTTTGTGAACAGGAATCATTTTCCTATTATATTTTGGATCCTACCAACACATAATGTATTGTTGTTGGTTAGTCTCTAAGTCATATCTGACTCTTTGCGGCTCCACGGACTGCCGCACTCCAGGCTTCCCTGTCCTTCACTCTCTCCTGCAGTTTGCTCAAACTCATATCCATTGATTCGGTGATGCCATCCAGCCATCCCATTCTCTGTTGCACCCTTCTCCTTCTCCCCTCAATCTTTCCCAACATTAGGGTCTTTTCCAATGAGTCGGCTCCTCACATCAGGTGGCCAAAGTATTGGGGCTTCAGCTTCAGCATCAGTCTTTCCAATGAAAATTCAGGGTTGATTTCCTTTAGGATTGACTGGTTTGATCTCCTTGTCCAAGTGACTCTCAAGAGTCTGCTCCAACAATGCATTAGGTGCTGGATGTATGTGTCAGTTCCCTTGACTCTAAGGCTTTTTAAGCTCTAAGGTTTTTGTTTGAAAAAAAAAAAAAAAAAAGAGAAAGGGAGAAACAGAGATAAAAACAAAAAGATGATAAAAAGCTTTGCTTTTCCTCTTATACAGCTGGTACTGCTTTTGATTGTTTACGGGTTATTTGTTTTGGGGGAGAGGGTATCTTTCAAGGGCTATGGAAATTATCAGGGAAAGACAAACTGTACAACAGGGAAGATAAGCAAGCTAGCTCATCTAGCAGCCTTGCTGTGTACTTACAGTTCCCTCTCTTACAGATACTGCAGGAGAAGAGGCTGGGTTCGATCCACACTCATTATGTCTGTTCCACAAACGAGTACTTCCAAAGGGAAAGTCATGCTTAAAGAGTACAGTGGGCGCAAGATAGAAGTAGAGCACATTTTTAAGTGGATAACTGCTCACGCAGCTTCTCGGATCAAAACCATTTATAATGCTGAACGCTTGAAAGAAGAATGGAATAAAAGTGATCAGTATTGGGTAAAAATATACCTATTTGCAAACCTGGACCAACCGCCAGCTTTCTTCTCTGCACTAAGCATAAAGTTTACTGGAAGAGTTGAGTTTATTTTTGTAAATGTGGAAAAGTGGGACAACAAGAGTTATATGACAGATATCGGTGTCTATAACATGCCGTCATACATACTTAGAACTCCTGAAGGAATTTACAGATACGGAAACCACACAGGCGAGTATATATCTCTTCAGGCCATGGATTCATTTTTGCGCTCCTTACAACCTGAAGTAAATGATTTGTTCGTTTTGAGCTTGGTTCTTGTTAACCTTATGGCTTGGATGGACTTATTTATCACACAAGGAGCTACCATCAAGCGATTTGTGGTTCTCATAAGCACTTTAGGGACGTATAATTCTCTTTTAATTATCTCCTGGCTACCTGTGTTGGGCTTTTTACAGCTCCCTTACTTAGATAGCTTTTATGAATATAGCTTAAAATTGTTGAGATATTCCAATACCACCACACTGGCTTCATGGGTAAGGGCAGACTGGATGTTTTATTCCTCACACCCAGCCTTGTTTCTTAGTACATACCTTGGACATGGTTTACTAATCGATTACTTTGAGAAGAAGAGACGGCGCAACATCAACAATGATGAAGTCAATGCCAATAACTTAGAATGGTTATCAAGTCTATGGGACTGGTACACCAGCTACCTCTTCCACCCGATTGCTTCTTTCCAGAACTTTCCTGTAGAATCTGATTGGGACGAAGACCCTGACTTGTTCTTGGAGCGATTAGCTTTCCCTGATCTTTGGCTTCACCCCCTGATACCGACTGATTATATAAAAAACTTACCAATGTGGCGATTTAAATGTCTCGGAGTCCAGTCTGAAGAGGAAATGTCAGAGGGTTCTCAAGATATTGAGAATGACTCAGACAGTGAGAGCACAGACACTTTGAGCAGTGAGAAGGAAGTATTTGAAGATAAACTGAGCATCATTCACAGTTCTCCAGGAAGAGCAAGTCACTGTGATGCTGAGGCTTGTTCCTGTGCCAATAAATATTGTCAGACCAGCCCTTATGAAAGGAAGGGGCGGTCCTATGGATCATATAGCGCTAATGAAGATATGGAACCTGATTGGTTAACTTGGCCTGCTGATATGCTGCACTGTACTGAATGTGTTGTATGCCTAGAGAATTTTGAAAATGGATGTTTGCTAATGGGGTTGCCTTGTGGTCATGTGTTCCATCAGAATTGCATTGTGATGTGGTTAGCTGGGGGCCGACACTGTTGCCCTGTCTGCCGGTGGCCTTCTTATAAAAAAAAGCAGCCATATGCACAACACCAGCCCTTGTCAAATGACTTCCCATCTTAACCATGTGCAATTTGTCCTTTATAAGCTTTGCGTATCTTACAGCCTGCCTTTTTAATGTTAGTCACAATGTTTTTGTGGTTTGACGTTTAGTTTAATGTTAGTGCAGTGACAGGAAATACACATTATGCTAATGTTGATGACAATTATTTGGTTGCCTTGTGTGTCAATTTGAATGCATACTTAATTGTAAAAATTTTTATTTACAACATTGGAAATTCAGAAGTTAATGTTCTTTTGTAAGCACAAAGAAAGTATGATAGAAATTTATCCTCGCAAGACTTTACAAGGTAGGATCAAATTCTAATGGAATTGAGGCAGTTTCTTATCCTAAATGTTTCCTTCCTTTTTACAATTTCTGTCCAGTACCTCTTGGTTAAATAATGTATGCTCTGAGACATGAAATTAAAACAGACCTATGAAATAAATTATTTTAAAACCAGAAGATTACAGCTTTTCTGATGTTAAATTGTTTTTGATAAGGTGGCTGAGTGCTCTAAGTGTTTTGCTTGTTTGCTAATTTCACAGTTGAGTCACATATGGTTCTTGGATTAATGTGGTGGAGGTGGGTGGTGGAGGAGACAGATTATGTTGCTGACACTGGCCAGAGGTGGTTTAGTCCTCCTTGGTTAGCTTTGATGGGAAGAAATTTCATGGTGGGTGTTTTTAAAAGTATTAAATCATTTATGAGTATATTCAAGTAAACAAAATCAGTTATAGCATACTAGCCACACATAGATTACTTGATATATTTTTCCTGACTTTTTATTTTGAAAAATTTTTTTAACTATAGAGAAATTGGAAATATAGTACAGTGAACATTCACTTGTCTCATTCACCCAGTGTTTACATCTTGTTACATTTTCTTTATCTCCTCTATGTCTATAATCTTTTTTTTCTTTTCTTTTTTTCCCCTGATTCCTTTGAGAATAAATTTCAGTCATGATGATGCTTCTATACTGTTAAATGTATCATCATGTGTCTCCTAAGGACATTTTTTACACATCCACCACACCATCATCACACCCAGAAAATGTAATGTTGATTTAACAGTATCTAATACACAATTCATACTCCCCAGTTGCTCCCAAAATATTCTGTATCTTTATATGTTTCTGTTTGTTTTCATTGGGAACTCAGACAGGGTTTATGCATTGGGTTTAGTCTCTTTTCTTTTATTCGTTTCTCTAGAGCAGTCACCCTGCCCTACCCACTGCCCTCTCCCCACCCCCCACACACACTTTTTAAGTCTTTTCTGACATTTTTGCAGAGTACAGGCTAGTTGTCTTAAAGTGTTCCACATTTCTGGATTTGTCTTGAGTGTTTCTTCGTAATTAGATGAAAGAACTTTGCCTGGGTGGTCTCTATTTCTCATTTGTATAACATCGGGAGCGCATGATGTCAGTTCATTCCATTGTTGGTGATGCTGAATTTGCTCAGGTAATATCTGCTTTATCTTTGCAATGTAAGGTATTTTCCACTTGATAATTAAGAAGGAATCTGTGAGGCCGTGTGAGTATCCTGTTCTTCAGCAACCTTTAACCTAATGGTTTTAACATCTGTTGATGATTGTTGGCCTGAATCTGTTACTAAATAAGAGTTGTGACGTGGAGATTTTTAAATTCTGTCCTTCATTCTGCATTTAGTAGTGGCATTTTTTGTGTGTGTAGAGGAGCTTTCCATTTTTTCATCTCATACTTTGAAATGTCACTGTAGATCAAGATTCTTTTTATATTCAGTGTGTTAAAATTCATTATTCTTTTTGATGCACAAATCATTCCAAATTTGGTAAGCGGGAGCCCCTCTAAGCTCGTTCTTATGTCCTGTTGACATCCCTTTCGATCTTGAAACACTTTGTTGCTTTTGGACACAAGATATTCCAGACTCACTTTGTATTTTCCCTGGCCCAACCCTGTAATATGCCATTTCTTCAAAGCACCCAAATTTCATGGACTTTTTAATATCCTTTACCTTCTGTCCCTCAAAATGGTAAGAAAATTAAATTTTCTCTTTCTGAATTGCTGCTGGGTCGTTAGCAGAAACATTTTTTTCCTTCATGGTGCACTGAGCCTCATTTTCATACAGGAATGGGAGTAGTAAGAAATAGCAGTTACTAACTTTGTATTAATATTTGGAAGCTTTTTAAAATTTTTAAATAAGAATATAAGCACTGCTCCTTATGCTCTTATTTTCCTTTTGGAAAAGAAAATAATATTACTGTTAATGTTTCCTAGAGTTGTGCCATTGGTCCAGTGTTCTTTTCTCTCTGGTGTTTTCAGCAGATGTCCCAAATCACCATGTTCAGGCGAAGACCCCTCCCCAGATCTTCAGTTTCATGTATAGCTCTCTGCTGAACAGCTCCTTCTGAGTGCTCTTAAGTAATTCAGTTCAGTTCAATTGCTCAGTCGTGTCCAACTCTTTTCGACCCCATGAATCGCAGCACGCCAGGCCTCCATGTCCATCACCAACTCCCGGAGTTCATTCAAACTCATGTCCATAGAGTCAGTGATGCCATCCAGCCATCTCATCTTCTGTCGTCCCCTTCTCCTCCTGCCCCCAATCCCTCCCAGCATCAGAGTCTTTTCCAATGAGTCAACTCTTCGCACGAGGTGGCCAAAGTATTGGAGTTTGACCTTCAGCATCAGTCCTTCCAATGAACACCCAGGACTGGTCTTCTTTAGGATGGACTGGTTGGATCTCCTTGAAGTCCAAGGGACTCTCGAGTCTTCTCCAACACCACAGTTCAAAAGCATCAATTCTTCAGTGCTCAGCTTTCTTCACAGTCCAACTCTCACATCCATACATGACCACAGGAAAAACCATAGCCTTGACTAGACGAACCTTTGTTGGCAAAGTAATATCTCTGCTTTTGAATATGCTATCTAGGTTGGTCATAACTTTCCTTCCAAGGAGTAAGAGTCTGTTAATTTAATGGCTGTAGTCACCATCTGCAGTGATTTTGGAGGCCAAAAAAATAAAGTCTGACACTGTTTCCACTGTTTCCCCATCTATTTGCTATGAAGTGATGGGACCGGATGCCATGATCTTAGTTTTCTGAATGTTGAGCTTTAAGCCAACATTTTCACTCTCCTCTTTCACTTTCATCAAGAGGCTTTTTAGTTCCTCTTCACTTTCTGCCATAAGGGTGGTGTCATCTGCATATCTGAGGTTATTGATATTTCTCCCAGAAATCTTGATTCCAGCTTGTGCTTCTTCCAGCCCAGCGTTTCTCATGATGTACTCTGCATATAAGTTAAATAAGCAGGGTGACAATATATAGCCTTGACGTACTCCTTTTTCTATTTGGAACCAGTCTGTAATTAGTGAATCTCAAAGCAGCTCTACCTTCTCTCTCTGTATCCCCTAGTCTTCGTCTTATGGTCCTGATTTCAATTCATACATATAATATTGTCCATAATGAAATGTATTTTATGGAAAAGGAAATAGCAACCCATTCCAGTATTCTTGCCTGGAAAACCTCATGGATAGGGGAACCTGGTGGGCTACAGTCCATGGGGTCACAAGTCGGACACACCTTGGCAACTAAATCACCACCACTACCATAGGTATTTTAAAAGATAATTGAAATTTCTCCTCCAGCATCCCAGAGCACACCACACTTTTGGAGACTACAGGCATACCTTGGAAATACTGCAAGTTTGGTACCAGTTCACTGGAGTAAAGCAAGTATAGCAGTAAAGCCAGTCATAGGAATTCCTTGGTTTCCCAGTGCATATAAAAGTTATGTTTTTAAAAAAGTTATGTTTACACTACTGAAGTCTATTAAATATGCAATAGCACATCTAAGAATGTACATCAGATCAGATCAGGCACTCAGTCGTGTCCAACTCTTTGCGACCCCATGAATCACAGCATGCCAGGCCTCCCTGTCCATCACCAACTCCTGGAGTTCACTCAGACTCACGTCCATCGAGTCAGTGATGCCATCTAGCCATCTCATCCTCTGTCGTCCCCTTCTCCTCCTGCCCCCAATCCCTCCCAGCATCAGAGTCTTTTCCAATGAATCAACTCTTCGCATGAGGTGGCCAAAATACTGGATTTTCCGCGTTAGCATCATTCCTTCCAAAGAAATCCCAGGGCTGATCTTCAGAATGGACTGGTTGGTTCTCCTTGCAGTCCAAGGGACTCTCAAGGGTCTTCTCCAACACCACACTTCAAAAGCATCAATTCTTCGGCACTCAGCCTTCTTCACAGTCCAACTCTCACATCCATACATGACCACAGGAAAAACCATAGCCTTGACTAGACGGACCTTTGTTGGCAAAGTAATGTCTCTGCTTTTGAATATGCTATCTAGGTTGGTCATAACTTTCCTTCCAAGGAGTAAGCGTCTTTTAATTTCATGGCTGCAGTCACCATCTGCAGTGATTTTGGAGCCCAGAAAAATAAAGTCTGACACTGTTTCCACTGTTTCCCCATCTATTTCCCATGAAGTGGTGGGACCGGATGCCATGATCTTAGTTTTCTGAATGTTGAGCTTTAAGCCAACTTTTTCACTCTCCACTTTCACTTTCATCAAGAAGCTTTTTAGTTCCTCTTCACTTTCTGCCATAAGGGTGGTGTCATCTGCATATCTGAGGTTATTGATATTTCTCCCAGAAATCTTGATTCCAGCTTGTGCTTCTTCCAGCCCAGCGTTTCTCATGATGTACTCTGCATATAAGTTAAATAAGCAGGGTGACAATATATAGCCTTGACGTACTCCTTTTCCTATTTGGAACCAGTCTGTTGTTCCATGTCCAGTTCTAACTGTTGCTTCCTGACCTGCATACACATTTCTCAAGAGGCAGGTCAGGTGGTCTGGTATTCCCATCTCTTGTTTTAAAAAGTACTTTATTGCTTAAAAACTGCTATCACGTAAACCTCCAGCAAGTTGTAATCTTTGCAATATATTGAGTAGTATTAGCCCAGAAGATAAACCAGTCTCCTTACCACTGGCTTACAAGGCCCTGGCCTAACTTACATACATCGTGATTGTACTGCCTGCCTCTTTAGGGTCATGCTCTACTTGTTCTCAGCTTGGTGCTCGTCTGTCCCCTCTGCCTCATGTTCTCACCCCTCTTCTAGGCTTTATCTGGCTAGATCTCACTTTCTCCAGAAATGTTACATCTCCTACCCATCTTTTCTTTCCTCTCCAGGCTTATGAAGAGACACAGATATCTTTACAGTGAAAGCTCTGATGGCAGTCACCCTACTCAAATGATCAAACTTACCTTTGCAAATAATGGAGCAACCCCATTTCTCCTTGCCCTTTCCTCATATATGCCCTTTTTTTTTTTTTTAAGGCCTCACCATTTGGCATGTGGGATGTTTGTTCCCCGACCAGGGATTGAACTCACCTCCTGCATTGGGAGTGCAGAGTCTTAACCACTGGACCACCAGGGAAGTCCTGCCCTTCTTATATCCCAGAGATAGCTGGTATATGCCTGTCCTAGTTAGTTGCATTGTATTAAAACTACACACATGTCTTTTCCAGGTGAACTCCTTTAAGGTAGGAACTTGCTCTATTCATTAAATATATCAACATGCTTGGAATAAAATGGAGGTAATACCTTTGAATGCTAGACATGCTATGAAAGTATTACAGTAAGGTCAAGGAGTAAATAGTCGGTAGAGGTTCAGGTCTTCAGGGAAGGTTGCATCAGTCAGTTCAGTTCAGTCGCGTCCGACTCTTTGCAACCCCATGAATCGCAGCGTGCCAGGCCTCCCTGTCCATCACCAACTCCCAGAGTTCACTCAGACTCAACGTCCATCGAGTCAGTGATGCCATCCAGCCATCTCATCCTCTGTTGTCCCCTTCTCCTCCCACCCCCAATCCCTCCCAGCATCAGAGTCTTTTCCAATGAGTCAACTCTTTGCATGAGGTGGCCAAAGTATTGGAGTTTCAGCTTTAGCATCATTCTTTCCAAAGAAATCCCAGGGCTGATCTTCAGAATGGACTGGTTGGTTCTCCTTGCAGTCCAAGGGACTCTCAAGGGTCTTCTCCAACACCACAGTTCAAAAGCATCAATTCTTCAGTGCTCAGCTTTCTTCACAGTCCAACTCTCACATCCATACATGACCACAGGAAAAACCATAGCCTTGACTAGACGGACCTTTGTTGGCAAAGTAATGTCTCTGCTTTTGAATATGCTATCTGGGTTGATCATAACTTTCCTTCCAAGGAGTAAGCGTCTTTTAATTTCATGGCTGCAGTTGCATATGTACATGCTAAGTCACTTCGGTCATGTCCTACTCTGCAACCCTATCGACTGTAGCCCACCAGGCTCCTCTGTCTATGGGATTTCCCAAGCAAGAATACTGGGGTGGGTTGCCATTTCCTTCTCCAGGGGATCTTCCTGACCCAGGGATCCAACCCAGGTCTCCTATGTCTCCTGCATTAGCAGGCAGATTCTTTACCTCTGAGCCACCAAGGAAGCCTAGTCCATGGAAGCATGACTCATGCTTTAATTGTGAAGCATAGCAAACAATGCTTTTGTTTTCCTGGAGGTAGAGAATTGAAGGAGAAATTCAAGATTGACAGACTCTGAACTGTAACTTTTTTATTTTTGAATTCTTAGAGCGACCTAGTGAATTTAATTAAAAATTCCAAGTATGTAGGCTTTCTAATTACTGAACTCTGGTTAACTGTAATAGTGGGATGCACAATTGTGTTCTGCTCAAGAGTTTTTTCCTCTATCTTCTCTATTTCTTGTGGAAGTATTTTCTTTCTTTAAAAATGATAAGCTCCCTGAAGGCAGAAGTAATGCTATAATCTACTGTTATATCCTTAACATTTTAGACCCAGAGTAGATATTCAATAAAGAATATTTGCTTGAATTTTATAAATCTTCTCTAATTTTGCCCTTTACCAAACTTATCACCACCTGTCTAGTATGTTTAGTCAGTGTTGCTACTCTTAGTAAAATTCTACAAACTTTTTCATTTGGGAATGGACTTTGAGAGCATCATCTATTTGTTGATAAAGGGTCTGGTGACATGTTTCTGCCTGGGTAACAATCTGGAGTTTGAGGAGGTCTTTTCACAAAGACAGAGTCGTAGAGTTTCAGACACAACAAAAGGGAAGTTAGAACTCTGATATTTTCAGGGCCACTTTTGTTATGTTGTTTAAATGCTCTCCATTTAGTTTTACTAATTTCCTGAGCCAAGTGGCTAAAAACAATAGGTTTCTGGAACAAAATGCCTCAAGCTGACTCCCAGCTTTGTTGCCAGAGGCTTGGATAGGAAGCATCCCTTAAAATGCCAAACAGGAATATCTTGGGCTTTTAAAACAGTATTATTCAAATTATTTGTTAGTATTGAGCATAGTGGACTGTAACCAATCTTAATATATAATATTTTGCTTTAATAGCACTTAATGGGGTTTTTAATGAGAAAAAAAGAGCATTCTTACAGTTTTATTGTTGAAAATAATAGAATCTGAGTGGCAGAAACAAGTGTGAAGGCCCCTTTGTCCAATATTATGCCTTGATTTAGATTGTTGATGTCTCTCTTATGAATGAACTGACACAGTCATCATTTAACGAAAGATTTGCTACATTTGCAAGAATCTTCAAACAGTTCTCCTGCCAGGATCCACAGAAGAATATGCAGTTAACTGGCAGTAGAGCAACAGCAGGTGCTGGAGACCCAGATCTGGACAGGTGGCAGGACACTTCCCATGTCGCTATCTTTGGGAAGGAAGATGAGTCAGGAGTTCATCTGTTGACAAGAACTAGTTCTGATTAACCAAGTTGCTCTGAAATATGTTATGCTACTTACATTTATTCATCAAAATGGCATCTATTTAACCAGAATTTTTATTCAGAGAGAAATCTGTGAACTATTAAAGACCATCCTCAAGAGTTTAGCACCAAACTCATCCCCTAGTATCTCCAAAACAGCAATCAGGAGACATGAGAGCATCTTTCTCCTGCTTCAGCCAAACATACTTTCTGCTGTATGGAGTGATAGACGACAGAATTCCAGACCCTGCTGTATTTTCAGGGCTGTGGAAAGGATGAGAGGTAATATCACCACAGCAGAAGATAGTTCATGGTATAATATGCACCAGACTGGGCTATACAGAAATCAGAGAAAGGATCTTTTATAATTTCAAATTTTCTAAGGGCTAAAGTAAGACTATAATAATTCATTCAGTTGCATTCCTTTAAGGAGGAATGTATCTAACCCATTTTGGAACAACATATGTGTTTTATTTAGAATCTGGTAATCAGAGACCTTGAGTTTGTTCAAACAGCTAGAAGTTTTAGTCTAGGAGAATGTGGTGTTAATTGTAAGTTGCTTATTTATCTGAAAATTATGCCATAGCCTGAGTGCAGTACTAGTATTTCCTGAAATAATATTCTTATAGAGTGAACCACAGGTGAGAAATGGAAAAGGCTTTTGATGCCTTGTAACATGTATTAATCAGCTTAAGAAAAAAGTAGAGGAGTAGGACAGGAGAGGTAGGGCTTCCCAGTTGGCTCAGTGGTAAGGAACTTGCCTGCAAATGCAGGAGATGCAAGAGACACAGGTTCAATATTTGGGTCAGGAAGAACCCCTGGAGTAGGAACTGGCAACGAACTCCAGTATTCTTGCTTGGAAAATTTCATAGACAGAGGAGCCTGGTGGCTCCTATAGTCCATGGGGTCGAAAAGAGATGGACATGACTGAGCAACTGATCACACCCATACAGGACAAGAAAAGGATGGAACAAATGAACAGTACCTTCTTTAACCATTTTCAGAAGGGAAAGGCTACCCACTCCAGTATTGCCTGGAGAATTACATGGACTGTGTAGTCCATGGGGTCGCAGAGTCAGACACGACTGAGTGACTTTCACAGGGAAAATATGTTATTTTTTTCCCCTTTAAAGTTTTTACTGAAGGGCAATGTATCTCCACGCATGCATGCATGCTCAGTTGTGTACGACTCTTTGCAACCCCATGAACTATAGCCCCCCAGGCTCCTCTATCCATGGATTGCCTAGGCAAGAATACCAGAGTGCGTTGCCATTTCTTTCTTCAGGAGATCTTCCCTACCCAGGGATCGAACCCATGTCTCTCGCATTGGCAGACAGATTCTTTTAACACTGAGACACCTGGGAAGCCTGACTATATCTCCGTCAGTTCAGTTCAGTTCAGTCGCTCAGTCATGTCCGACTCTTTGCAACCCCATGAATTGCAGCACGCCAGGCCTCCCTGTCCATCACCAACACCTGGAGTTCACTCAAACTCAACATCCATCAAGTTGGTGATGCCATCCAGCCATCTTATCCTCTGTCATCCCCTTTTCCTCCTGCCCCCAATCCCTCCCAGCATCAGGGTCTTTTCCAATGAGTCAACTCTTCGCATGAGGTGGTCAAAGTACTGGAGTTTCACCTTCAGCATCATTCCTTCCAAAGAAATCCCAGGGCTGATCTCCTTCAGAATGGACTGGTTGGATCTCCTTGCAGTCCAAGGGACTCTCAAGAGTCTTCTCCAATACCACAGTTCAAAAGCATCAATTCTTCAGCACTCAGCTTTCTTCACAGTCCAACTCTCACATCCATACATGACTACTGGAAAAACCATAGCCTTGACTAGACAGATAAATATTAAATGTCAAGATTATTAATTTATTACAAACTCAACACACTCATGTAACCCATCACCCAGATTAAGAAACTGAGCAATTGCCACATCCCAGCAACCTCCCTTGTTTCCTTAGTCATTACTTCCACCATCCTCCCCAAAGTTAATCTCTGTGATAACTTCCAAAACCATAGATTAGTTTGGCTTCTTTTTGAGTGTTACATAAATGGAATCATATAGTGTGTGGTATTTTGTGTGGTTAGGGTTAGATCTCTCATTTATATGTTCATGAGGTTCATCTCTATTGTACGGAGCAGTCATTTGTTCATCATTATTACTGCATAGTATTGATGAACATGTGACAATTTATACATTCCATTATGGGGGACATTTAGCTT
The DNA here is from genome assembly GCF_055505025.1 of Bos grunniens. Lineage (NCBI taxonomy): Eukaryota > Metazoa > Chordata > Mammalia > Artiodactyla > Bovidae > Bos > Bos grunniens. The sequence continues at coordinate 59,434,755 of NC_141175.1, read as the reverse complement.
ATTTCCAGTCTTTTACAAGTATAAATAGTGCTGCTATGAACATCCTTTTATGTGACTTGGGTCACATTTCTGTTGAGGGTGAAATTTCTGGGTTATTGAGTGTCCCTCAGTTCAGTTTTGATAAACACTGACAGTTTTCTGAAGTGGTTCTACCAATTTACACCCTCCCCAGCAGTGTATGAGACTTACAGTCGTTCCACACTCTTGTTAAAATTTGATGTTACATTTTTTTTCATTCTTATAATTAGTGGGTTTTGTTTGCATTTCTCCAATGACAGCTGACACTTGACACATTGTCACATGTTTATTGGTCATTTGAGTTACCTCTTTTGTGAAGTCCTTCTTCAAATCTTTTCCCCATTTTTCTATTGAGTTACTGTCTCATTGAATTATAGGAGTTATTTATATATTCTGTATGTAAGTCCTTTGTCAAATATACATATTACATATTTTCTCCCTGTCTGTAGCTGTCTCTTTGGGGGGCAGGATGGATTTTTTTTTTTTAAACATTTTTTCCCTCGGAAATTTTTAGCTATACACAAAAGTAAAGAGATTAATATAATAAAATCCCATGTACCCAATTTCAATAATCATCAACTCACAGCCAATCATTTTTCAGCTATATGACTATTAAAAATCATACTTTGTACTGCCTTAAACTGTCCTTTTATTTCCATTATTAATGCTTTAGGCCTTTATTACCTCCTTCAGTGTTCATTTGTTTATCCTTCCTATATTTATTGAAGTTGAACTAATAATAAAACCCAGTGAATGTATTTCTGTATTTACATTACCCGAGTTCTGTGAATATGGTGGCTCTGTTGATCACTCGCTTTTTTTTTGCTTAGCCTTCTCTGGTCCTCCTCTACCTGATTTTCCTTCCACTTCTCCTATCCTTTGTAATTTCCTTTCTGGGACCTCCTTCCTCCTTACCTCCTTCAGAGTTATTCTCCCAGGGTTCTTTTGCACTTCTCAATTCATTTGGGTGATTGCATTGATACTCATGTCCTTGACTCCCACTTATATACTGCTGACTTCTGAGTTTATGTCTCTAGTCCAGAACACTATTCAATACCAGATCTCCATACAGAGCTATCTTATGAGCAGTTCACTTGGGGAACCCACAAACATCCACGGCACACTTGTTGACTGTTGACCTCTTCACACCCTGTCACCAACCTATTCTCCCATTCTCCATTATACTAGAATTCTAGCTGAACAGATATCCAGCTATCAGTATCTCTCAGCTCCCACTGTAGTTAGGTGTGACCAATGTGAGTAATTCCTATCAATGCACTGTAAGCAAAAGCGATGCATGCCACTTCTGGATCTTGACTTAAAATATTGGGTATGTGTAGTATAACTAACTTTCTCCCCTACATCAGCTTGCCAGATATGGTGATGACTTGAAAGTCAGGTGTGACCAGTGCACGGCGCTACCTCACCAGCCTGAGTTCTTGCATGACCTCACAGAGCAGAGCTCCCTGACTATGGAGATTACTAGACCATTCCACAAACAAGTACACTTAATATTTAGATCATTGCATTTCAGGTCTCTCTGTTATAGTAGACTAGCCTTTAACTATTACAGCATCTCAGTCATCTCATGTCATCAATTACAGCATCTCAATCATATCGTATCAAAAATTTACTAATCTTCCTTCCACCTAAATATTCTGTGTCTTCGGTTCCAATACAAGTAAAGGCTCTTGCAGTTACGTTATCATTTTCCTCTCTCCATCCCTTCATTGAGTTTTCCTAAGTGCAATTCATATTATTTCTTAATAATGACACAGGACTTCTAGCTATGATGGAGGAATTGGTAATAGACTGGTCTTGCTGTAACTGTAAAGCCAGACCAAACTATATGAGCAATTGCTTTCAGGCAGTGGACAAACAGGCAGCACAAGACTGAAGATCCCTAAGAGAAGGGCAACTAACGGTAAGCTCCACAATTACCTAGCTCACTGCACAGAACAATTTCCTGATTGTAATACAGAGAGCTTGATCTCAGCAGAATACAGTTGTCGCACCAAGATTCAACCATGATGTTGCATGTGTCTGTAGTTCATTTTTTGTATTGCTGATTAGTATGCTATTGTATAAATATACCACAATTTACATATTTATTTGCTGATGGATATCTGTTCCATTTTTGCTATTATGAATAAATCTGCTTTGAATATCACTATACAGTCATTTGATGGACATAAACATGTATGTTGAGTATATAACAAGGGATGGAGTTGCTCTAACATAAAGTTTTTACATCTTTAGCTTTAGTTGATACTGCTAAAGAATTTTCCAAACTAGTTGTACCAATGTACACTCTAGTCAGCAGTAGATATGAATTCTCATTTCGGGACTTCCCTGGCGATCCAGTGGTTAAGACACCACACTTCCACTGTGGGGGCATGGGTTTGATCCCTGGTTAGGGGACTACGATCCTGCATGCTGTGCTGCACAGCCAAAAATGAGAAAAATTCTTGATTACTCCATATTGTTTTCCTGCACTTGATACTGTCAGTGTTTTTAATATTAATCATTCTTTTTCTCCCACTTTAATTGAGATATGTGATGTATGACACTGTTTTAAGGTATACAGCATAATGATTTGACATTTATACATCATTAAATGATTAACACAATAAATTTAGTGAACATCCCTCATTGCATAGATACAAAATTAAAGAAATAAAAATGTCTTCTCTTGTGATAAGAATTCTTAACATGTACTCTCAACTTTCATATATAACACGTAGCAGTGTCAGTTATATTTATCGTGTTGTATATTACATCCCTTTGGAGAAGGCAATGGCACCCCACTCATGGGTGGAGGAGCCTGGTAGGCTGCAGTCCATGGGGTCACTGAGTCGTACACGACTGAGCGACTTCACTTTCCTTTTCACTTTCATGCACTGGAGAAGGAAATGGCAACCCACTCCAGTGTTCTTGCCTGGAGAATCCCAGGGACGGGGGAGCCTGGTGGGCTGCCGTCTATGGGGTCGCACAGAGTCGGACACGACTGAAGTGACTTAGCAGCAGCAGTTAGCGGTATTATTTTTGACTGGAAGTTGGTACCTTTTGAGTACTTGCATACAGTTCCTCCTTCCTCCATATCCTATCTCTGGAAACCACAAATATGATTTCTTTTTCTATGAGTTTGTTTGTTTGTTTTTGAAGTATAATTGATCTACAACACTATGATAATTCAGGGTGTACAACATGGTGATTCGATTTCTTTTTGCCAATTTTAAAAAGTCAAGGTGTAGTAGATACACAATATCATACAAGTTCAGTTCAGTTCAGTCGCTCAGTCGTGTCTGACTATTTGTGACCCCATGAATCGCAGCACGCCAGGCCTCCCTGTCCATCACCAACTCCAGGAGTTCACTCAGACTCATGTCCATCGAGTCAGTGATGCCATCCAGCCATCTCATCCTCTGTCATCCCCTTCTCCTCCTGCCCCCAATCCCTCCCAGCATCAGAGTCTTTTCCAATGAGTCAACTCTTTGCATTAGGTGGCCAAAGTACTGGAGTTTCAGCTTTAGCATCATTCCTTCCAAAGAAATCCCAGGGCTGATCTCCTTCAAAATGGACTGGTTGGATCTCCTTGAAGTCCAAGGGACTCTCAAGAGTCTTCTCCAACACCACAGTTCAAAAGCATCAATTCTTCAGTGCTCAGCTTTCTTCACAGTCCAACTCTCACATCCATACATGACCACAGGAAAAACCATAGCCTTGACTAGACGGACCTTTGTTGGCAAAGTAATGTCTCTGCTTTTGAATATGCTATCTAGGTTGGTCATAACTTTTCTTCCAAGGAGTAAGAGTCTTTTAATTTGATGGCTGCAGTCATCATCTGCAGTGATTTTGGAGCCCCAAAAAGTAAAGTCTGACACTGTTTCCCCATCTATTTCCCATGAAGTGATGGGACCAGATGCCATGATCTTTGTTTTCTAATTGTTCATACAAGTTACCGGTGTATGATACAGTGATTCACAATTTTATACTACATTAATATTACTATAAGGAGAAGGCACTGGCAACCCACTCTGGAAAATCCCATGGATGGAGGAGCCTGGTGGGCTGCAGTCCATGGGGTCGCTAAGAGTCAGACACAACTGAGCGACTTCACTTTCACGTTTCACTTTCATGCATTGAAGGAAATGGCAACCCATTCCAGTGTTCTTGCCTGGAGAATCCCAGGGACGGGGGAGCCTGGTGGGCTGCTGTCTATGGGGTTGCACAGAGTCGGACATGACTGACGTGACTTACCTGCAATATTACTATAAAACGTTGACTATATTCCCTGTGTTGTGCAATATACCATTGTACCTTATTATATATATATAACAGTTTGTATTTCTTAATCCCTGTTCTTTTAATGCCCCTTTCCCCTCCCTCTCCACTGTAATAACCACTAGTTTGTTCTCTATATCTGTGAGTCTGCCTTCTTTTTTGTTATATTCACTAATTTGTTTGTGTTTTAGATTCCACATATAAGTGAGATCATAAAATATTTGTCTTTCTCTGTCTGGCTTATTTCACTTAGCATAATACCTTTCAAGTCCATCCATGTTTTCACAAATGGCAAAATTTTATTCTTTTTATGGTTGAGTGGTAGCCCATGTGTAATCTGCTGTTTAATTCATTCACTGAGGTTTATTCAGTGACTAAGGTTTTTATTTCTGTTGTTATATTTTCTTACGTCTAGAAATTCTTTGGTTCTTTTTTCATTTTTATGGTCTCTTGTTTCTTTAAGTCCCTCTTTCATTTCTTTGAACATTTTAAGTATAGTATTTTTATTTTACATTTGAGAATTCTAATATCTGATGTGCTTTGGACTATAATTATGATTTCTTTTAAATTTACTCTTGGCCTCACATATTTGCATTTGGAAAATTTTGTTTATCTTAATATGTATGAGACACAGGTTTGATCCCTGGGTCAGGAAGATCCCTTGGAGTAGGAAATGGCAACCCACTCCAGTATTCCTGCCTGGAAAATTACAGGGACAGAGGAGCATGGTGGGCAACAGTCCATGGGATCACAAAGAGTTGGACATAAGACTGAATGACTAAGCATACAATCTGTAGGAATACTGCAGTGCCTGAATTTGGGGTATATTCTTTCAAAATGAGCTCAGAATGTTCTGACAGGTACTGATGATGCCGTCCACTAAAGAACAGTTTAAATTAATATCTAGGCTTGGGATTTCCAACACTGTGAGAATATAGTATGGCTTTAAATCCATATAAGGGCATATTTATAATGATGCTTTCTTAAGGAAGCCTTCTATTTTTATTTTTCCTTCAGAGCTGTGGCCTAAAACATTTCCTTCTTGGCTGCCTTTGCAAGCAGATAAGACTTTTTTCCTAGCCTATTCTTTCACTGAGGATAAGGTCATCATGGCTCCTAGCTTCGGGGTGGGGGGGTGTCTCAATTTTGCTTCACCATTTTATCCTGCCAAAGGCCTTGCCTTCTGTTCCTCTATCCAGTCATTAAAATCAAGCGTACTATTTGATTCCATTTACGCAAAGTTCAAGAAGAGCTGAAACTAAATCTATAGAGATAGAAATCAGACTAATGGTTCTCTTTTGGGGATGTTGACTAGAAACAGGGATGATGGAGCCTTCTAAGATTTGGAAATGTTTTAAATATTGATCTATGTAGTGATTCTGTAGGTTTACACATATGTACAAATGCACAGGACATACACTTATTTGAACACTTACTGTCTGTGTCATACTCTTTTTGCAGTACACAAACAGGGTTCTTGGTTTCTGTTATTGGCAGATATTACTGATTTCCCTTATTTTTCTGAGACCAACCATGCACATAAAATAGTGCAGCTGTATGTTATGAAAACTATGTGGTTTGCAGTGAGTTTTTCAGAATTTCCAGTCCCCAAAACGTTGAATGTGTGAGCTGCATGCTCACACTTTCCGATTCTGATACTGTTTCTTGGAGACCTTAGTAAAGTATTGCTTAAAAATTCAGTTTGATTTTTCTTATGGTTTAAAAGAGAACTTGTCCAGTTATATTTTTGATCTGCTTTGCTTTTATTTTTAGTTTTTTATTGGAGTATAGTTGATTTATAATGCCACTTTCTGCTATACATAAAAGTGAGTCAGTTATACATATACATATCAGTTCAGTCGTGTTCAACTCTTTGCGACCCTATGGACTGCAGTACACCAGGCTTCCCTGTCCATCACCAACTCCTGGAACTTGCTCAAACTCATGTCCGTAGAGTCAGTAATGCTATCCAACCATCTCATCCTTTGTTGTCCCCTTCTTCTCCAGTCTTTAATCTTTCCCAGCATCAGGGTCTTTTCCAATGAGTCAGTTGTTTGCATCAGGTGGCCAAAGTATACATATATCTACTCTTTTAAAGATTCTTTTCCCATACAGGTTATTACAGAGTATAAGTACAGTTTCCTGTCGTTCGATTTTTTTTTAAGTTCAGGCTTTGTCCCTGCTGTGCTGTGGAGAAATAAGAAAAGGCATGTAGTCTCCCATGAGAGGAGATTTGGTGATAGAAATGGTGCTCTAGAGGGCAATACAGGGTGGCTGCAGTGATTACTGTGATTTCCCAGGGACGGTACTCGCTTCAAGCCAGAGCCAGTCATCAGATATGTACTTACCCTTCCCAAATGGGAACTACCCCTACTTTGGGGCACGATGGAGGATAGAGGTTTGTTGTTGTTGTTTAAAGAATTCAGCTAACCGGTTTGCCTCCACCCTCTATCACTTTATTTCTTCTTTCAAGTGTAGGACCCATGTGTATATGTGAAGATTGTTGGAAGTTGAATTGTGCCCCTTCAAAAGATGACATTCTAAACCCCTAGTACCTCAGAATGTGACCTTATTTGGAAATAGGGTCATTGCAGATATAGTTAAGATGAGGTCATGCTGGATTAGGGTGAACCCTTCATACAGTAGGACTGCTGTGCTTACAAAGAGGAGAGTATCCCTGTGGACTGGATTGTGTCTTCCCCAAATCCATGATACATTGGAGCCCTAACCCCCTATGTGATGGTATTTGGAGAAGGGTCCTTTGGGAGATGATTAGATTTAGATGAGGCCTTGAGGTGGGGACCTCATGACAGATTAGTACTCTTATAAGAGAAGGCAATAGTTATTAGTACTCTTATAAGAGAAGGCTATGTCTCTACCATGTGAGATCCTAGCAAGAAGGCCAAGCCAGGAAGAGTGCTCTCCCCAGGCTGGCACTTATCTTGGACTTTCAGCCTCTAGAATTACTAGAAAATAAATTTCTGTTGTTTGAGCCACCCAGTCTTTGGTATTTAGTTTTGGCACCCCAAGCTGACTAACACAAACACTACATAGTAACAGAGGTAGAGATTGGAGTGATGCAGTGGCAAGCTGAGGAAAGCCAGTGCTTGATGGCCATCACCAGAACCTGGAAAAGGGCAAGGAATGATCCTCCCCAGAGTCTCAGATGGAGCATGGCCCTATTGAATGGCCCTACTGATACCTTGCTTTTGGATTTCTGGCCCCAGAACTGTGAAAGAATAAATTTATCTTGTTTAAACCACCTGATTTGTCATACTTTGTTAAAGTAGCCTCGTAGAATCTAATGAAAGTTGCTCAGTCATGTCCAGCTGTATGTGACCTTATGGACTGTAGCCTGCCAGGCTCCTCTGTCCATGGGATTCTCCAGGCGATACTAGAATGGGTTGCCATTTCCTACTTCAGGGGATCTTCTGAACCCAGGGATCGAACCCAGGTCCCCTGCATTGCAGGCAGATTCTTTACTGTCTGAGCTTGAAGAAAGCCCTAAAATAGGAGTCTTAATACTAGAGTCATTGTAAGGTTGGTGGAGGAAGGTTGGAAATGGGCAGGAGATGATTCAAAGTTTCTCTTTGCCTTATCTCAAGTCATAAACTGTGGTCAGGAGTCCCTCACACTGGAGGTTAGTCAGAAATTAAGAAATCCACTCCAAAATTATTACATAAGGTATGGGAGGGAATTCAGTTTCCCAAAGGTCAGTTTATAGCTAAAATTTTGAGAGTCCATCTGTTGTATAAAACAAGGTATATCTTGTTTTTATTAGGTCAACATTCCTCCTAGGAATTGGATTGTGACTTTCTTGCCCAAAGCATTTCATTAAACTGTCTACCTGGTGTATGAGGAACAGTTGTAAGCCAGGAAGCTCTCTAAGGTAGGAAATCTTACCGAAATAAGCAAGGGCAAACTGGGGGAAGGAAGGAAACAGTACTTTCTATTTGTCATTTCAAATTTAGGGAAATTTTAAAGCACTGGGCATTGAGACACCTTTCAGAACATCTGTTTATAATATTTTTCAGGGATCAGGAGGAGAGTGCATATAAAACCTTAAAAATGTGTGTGAATAAATGTCTGTGTGAACATATGGAAGGGAGTGCAATCCTGTTAAACACTTGCGGTGCTTGGCAGGAGTAAAGAGCCAGAATGCCTGCTCACTTAGTTCTTCCCACCCCCTCAGATGTGAGTCTCAGCAGGTGGGAGGATCCGGTGCAAGCTTCCTGAGGCCTGTGTAGGAAGGATAAATTACAGCCACAGCCACAGCACTGTTTGAAGTGTTAGTCACTCAATCATGTCCAACTCTTTGCAACTCCACGGTCTGTCCATAGAATTCTCCAGGCAAGAATACTGGAGGGGGTAGCCATTCCCTTCTCCAGGAAATCTTCCCGACCTAGGGATCGAACCCAGGTTTTCTGCATTGCAGGCAGATTCTTTACCATCTGAGCTAACAGGGTTGTCCAATGCCAAGGCAGTTTCAGGAGACAAATAGAGAGTATATGTTGCTGTAAGAGTGGAGTTCTGAAAATGTGTGGAGGGTGCACAGTGCCCTTCCAGTCACTGAGTAGCAACCGTATTGATGTATTTTTAAGGCTCTGTCAGTAGCTATGGGTGGCGTATTTCCATAGGCTGCCACACGCCAAATCAAATGTCCTATACACTCTGACCTCTCTGTCCTTGAGGACCAACTTTATTTTTATTTACTTTTATTTCTTTGGCTCTGTTGGGTCTTGGTTGTGGCACATGGGGTCTTTAGTTGCAGCACATGAACTCCTAGATGCAGCATATAGGATCTAGTTTACTGAGCAGGGATTGAAACCAGGGCCCTTGCATTGGGAGTGAAGAGGCGATGACCAACTTTAGACAAGTGCGTTTAGTAAATGAAATGCTTGTGATCCCAAACCCCCATCCAGTAACTGGGAAGGCTCTAGGCACATGCTGTTTCTTTTGCACTGGAAACTCTTCATCTCTCCTCTTGCTCATCCATCAGGGCTCAGCTTATACAGGCATACCTTGGAGTTACTGCGAGTTGATTCCAGACCACCTCGATAAAGCGAATAATGCAAGAAAGCTTGTCACATGAATTTTTTGGTTTCCCAGTGTATATAAAAGTTATGTTTACACTACACTGTAGTCCATTAAATATGCAATGGCATTATGTCTAAAAAATGTACATATAAAAAATACTTTATTGCTAAAAAAGGCTAACCATCATCTGAGGCTTCAATAAGTTGTATTACTTTTGCAATAGTAACATCAAAGGTCACTGATCACAGATCATAACAAATATATAGTAATAGTGAAGAAGTTTGAAATGTTGCTAGAATTACCAAAATGTGACACAGAAACAATGTGAGCAAATGTCATTGAAAAAATGGTGCCAAGAGACTTGGTGATGCAAGGTTGCCACAAACTAACTGTTAAAAAAAAAAAAAAAAAGCAGTATCTGTGAGGCACAATAAAGCAAAATAGGCTCAGAGAAGGGTCACTATTCATCATGTGCTTCCTATAGTCAGAATTTTACACATTTGTGGTAATTCACTTGATTTTACTTATCACCATTATTTAGTACTTGTCCTTCTCATCAGATTGTATGGGGTTCTTTTCATTCATTGTTGTTTTCTTAGAGCCTATAGAGTGCTTAATATATAATAAGTATTTGGTAAATATCATTGACTAACTGGAGTCCAGTGTCCCCCCGCCTGAAAAATTGCCGCTTTATAGTTCATGCTCAAAAAAAAAAAAAAAAAAAGAAGAAGAGGGGTATGGTGAAGGAGACTTCAAAACATTTCCACAGATCTCTTATCTTCAGAGAGCTCCATCATACTAAAAAAAACCAGAAACAAAAAAAAAAAGGAAGGGAGACAATTCAATGGAAAATGGGCAAAGGATACAAAGAGGCAATTCACAAAAAAGATTCAAATAGCCAAAAAACATACAAAAAGATGCTCATCTAGACTAGTAATCAGATAAATGAAAATTTAAAACAATATGCCCTTGAATTGGCAAACATATAAGTGATTAATAATATTCATAATATTCATTGTCAGCGAGCATTTAGGGAAAAGAGAACTCTAGTACACTGTTGGTAGCTCAAACTGTGCAACCTATACAGAGTATATAGTTAGTACTTTAAAACTTGTGCTTTAAACTGTGTCTATTGTTAAAGGGGAAAATTGGAAACCACATTGCGTTATACGATAGGGAAATGGTTAAATAAATAATAGTACATTCCTGCTTTGGAATCCCTTAGCTCTAGATATTAACATCAAAGAAAATCTATGCAAAATTTTTTAAAAACAAGATTGCAAAACAGTATGTAGGATATGATCCCAAAGAAGTAAAACTATATTAAAAACATATTCTCCAAAGTAAAAGCCACAAAGAATTCACACCAATTATTTAAATAACTATAAATAATTTGAGAACTTTTTCCCTGAGAGAGTGTGGAAGTTCTACTTTTTACAATGAACATGTACTGCTATTTTTTAGAACATTATTGAAGTATGTTGATGTAAAGTGTACAAATTCAAGTGTCTGTTTTTACTGAAGTACAGTTGATTCACAGTGTGTGAGTTTCAGGTGTACAGAAAGTGATTCAGTTATATATCTTTTTCAGATTCTTTTCCATTTTTGGTTATTACAACATATTGAATATAGTCCCGTGTGCTATACAGTAGGTCCTGTTGTTTTATATACAGCAGTGTGTATCTCTTGCCCGTCCTCCTTTCCTTGTGGGAACCATGAGTTTGTTTTCTATGTCTGTGAGACTGTTTATTTTACAAACAAGTTCATTTGATTGTTTTTTAGATTCAGCACGTAAGTGATATTGTATGGTATTTGGCCTCTTCTGTCTGACTTACTTCACTTAGTATAATAATCTCTAGGTCCATCCATGTTGCTACAAATGGCATCATTTCATTCTTTTTTATGGCTCAGTAATACTCCATTGTATTATCCATATCTACAATATCTTCTTTATCCATTCATCTGTTAATGGACATTTAGGCTGGTTCCATGGTGAAGTGTCCAATTTTTAACAAAAGCATATATCTGTGATACTGTTGCCACAAGCAAGATAATGTCCATCACCTCCCCAAATATCCTTTACGTCCCTTTGCAATCTCTCCTTCTTGCCTCTTTTAAAAACAACCCCTGTCCCCTAGCAACCACTGATCTACTAGCACTAGAGTTTGCATTTTCTAGAATGTCATAGAAATGAAATCATACAGAATGTACTTTATTTCCTGGCTTCTTTCACTCAGCATAACTATTTTGAGATTCATCTATGTTGACGCAGATATCAAGTTTGTTCTATTTTTATTATCTACCACAACTGGTTTATCCATTTACTTGTTGATGGACCATTGGATTATTTCCATTTCTCAGCAAATACAAATAAGGATGCCAGTACAAGTCTTTGTAATCACATGTGCTTTTCCTCCTCTTGGATAAATAACTAGCAGTGGAAATGGCATGAGGCAGATATATGTTTATCATTTAAAGAACCTGCCAAAGTATTTTCAGAATGGTTGTACCATTTTACAGTCCCACCAGAGATGGGAGTATGGGGTTGAGGTCGTAAATAAGTGGATTCTTCACCATCATGAGACAAGGTAATGAGAATAACCAGCAGCTCACCAGTGTAGATTCAGAGATTGCCCAGCTAAAATGCAACTACTTCTTTCTAGTCACAGAGTCCTTTGAGAATTTTATTAAGGTTATATGGTTTATGTGGGCTTCCCAGGTAGTGCTAGTGTTAAAGAATCTGCCTACCAATGCAGGAGACATAAGAGACCCGAATTTGATCCCTTAGTCAGGAAGATCCCCTGGAGGAGGGCATGGCAACCAACTCCAGTATTCTTGCCTGGAGAATCCCACGGACAGAGGAGCCTGGCAGGTTATGGTCCATAGGGTCGCAAAGGGTCAGACATTACTGAAGTGACTTAGCACCCCCACGGTCTATGCAGACTGTTGCTGCTGCTAAGTCACTTCAGTCGTGTCCGACTCTGTGCATAGACGGCAGCCCACCAGGCTCCACCGTCCCTGGGATTCTCCAGGCAAGAACACTGGAGTGGGTTGCCATTTCCTTCTCCAGTGCATGAAAGTGAAAATTGAGAGTGAAGTCGCTTAGTCATGTCCGACTCTTCGCGACCCCATGGACTGCAGCCTACCAGGCTCCGCCGTCCCTGGGATTTTCCAGGCAAGAGTACTGGAGTGGGGTGCCATTGCCTTCTCCGATGCAGACTGCAGGACCACACAAACACACGCATACACACAGGCACAAGGCAGGTAGGAATTATCCCCGTTGGAAATTGCCATGGCCTGAACAAAAGCTGTGACACTGGAGATGAAAGGGGAGGGCTGGAGTTCCTTAAAAAATTGAAAAGTTACAACTGTTGGGACTTGAAAGGAGAGGGGAGAAAGAATGATGCCCCGGTTTTAGTGACTAGGCCATGGTGGAGACAACAGAGGGGAGGAGCAGCTCTAGCGGGAGGAAGCGGTCGTTTCTGGCTCGCTGCATGTGAGGTGCTTACAATCTTAGGAAAGTGGTTATAAAAGTATCTTGCTTGGGCGGAGATACAGACTTCCGGACAGTAAGGAGATCAAACCAGTCAATCCTAAAGGAAATCAACCCTGAATATTCACCGGAAAGACTGAAGGTGAAGCTCCAATCCTTTCGCCACCTGATGTAAAGATTCGACTCTTTGGAAAAGACCCTGCTGCTGGGAAAGACTGCGGGCAGGAGAAACGGATGACAGTGGATGAGATGGTTGGATGGCATCACCCGACTCAACAGACGTGAGTCTGAGCAAAGTCCGGGAGATGGTGAAGGACAGGGAAGCCTGGCGTGCTGCAGTCCCTGGGGTCACAAAGTCAGACACGACTGAGCGACTGAAAAAACAGACTTCCGGGACAACAAAATACAGATTTAGGTGAGCAGGTGCAGCTGTTATCACCGGGTTCAGTCAGTAAGTTCGCATCCTTCGGAGGAATCACCTCTACGCCTCAGAAAAACACACCTAGCTCCTCACCTGGGTCCACAAGTCCCCTCCCCGAAAGTGCGCGATTGCGTCAACCTTTCTGACAAAACCTCCGCCCCGAGTCTGCGCATGAGTTCGGCGCATGCGCACCAGGCTCCCCGCGGCCGCTCCCTGCTCCTGGCGCCCAGACTCCTTGCCTCTCAGCGGCCCCGCCCAGGCGGCTGCCCGTGACCTGCCACGGCGCGGGGAACGGAAAGCCGGGAGGGGCGAGACGAGGTCAGTTCGCCATGGGGCTGTTTGGAAAAACCCAGGAGAAGCCGCCCAAAGAGCTGGTAAGGGCAGCGGCGGCGGCACCGGAGTGGGTGCGTTTGCGTGGGGGTGCGGTGGAGTTGGTAAACGACTGGACACTTCCACCGCGGCTGGCTAGGTGCCGCTCGGCCCCCATTTCCGGGGCCTCCCACTCGACCGAGGGGCCGGAGGAAGTCTTTAAGGAAGCGGCTGTGGGGAAAGAGAACCCCGGAGTCCCATTTCCACAAGGGGGCCGAGGGCCGGGTGAAGGGGTTCCGTGGTATCGGCTAGGGGCGCGGAGGCAGCAGCGCCGGCCCGGCCTCTGGAACCCCTTCCCCGGCGCGCGGTGGTACGTCCCGCGCGGAACCTTTAGCTGGCGCAGGCCCCGCCCCCTCCCGGCGATCTGCGGACGGCGGGCGGACCTGCAGGGTCCCTAGTATCTTCCCTAGGAGCCCATCCCGAAGTCGAGAAGGTTCAGGCACCTGTCGTCCCTTCCCCGCAGCCGCGCCTTATTGAGAGGGAGACTCAGGGTCTCTTTCCTCTGCCCTTCAACGTTGACAACCAGACGCACAATGATAGCAGGGACCGTACTTTTGGAAGAGTGGTACCTTAGTAACTACATCTGGTGTGGAATTCTGAATCTCCCTGTCAACTTCCATCACTTCCCGATACTGTGGAGCGCTTTAAGAGTGCCCTGCCGAGTCCGGAGCCTAAGTTCGTATCCAGGTTCCGCACATAATCAGCTTTGTGATCTAGGGAAAGTTCATTTCTGCGTGCCTTAGTCTTGTGTGTTGAGTAGGAATGACAGTGTATCACTTCAGAGTCATAGAAGACGGAAGGACGTTAAGTTTTATTAGCTAGTAGTGTGCTGCTGCTGCTAAGTCGCTTCAGTCGTGTCCGACTCTGTGCGACCCCATAGACGGCAGCCCACCAGGCATCCCACCTGGGATTTTCCAGGCAAGAATACTGGAGTGGGTTGCCATTTCCTTCTCCAATGCATGCATGCATGCTAAGTCGCTTCAGTCGTGGCCGACTCTGTGCGACCCCATTGACAGCGGCCCACCAGGCTCCTCTGTCCACGGAATTCTCTAGGCAAGAACAGTGGAGTGGGTTGCCATTTCTTTCTCCCAGCTAGTAGTGCTAGTTTCGGTAAATATGTTTGTTTTAGGCCGCCCCATGCGGCTTGCGGGATCTCAGTTCCCTGACCAGGGATCAAACCAAGTCCGTGGCAGTGAAATCCGGAACCCTAATCACCGGACCACCAGGGAACTCCCAGAGTAAATTCTACATCAAGGGTCCCCAACCTCTGGAATCTAATTCTTGATCTGAGGTGGAGCTGACGCACAGTACTCGTATGGCTCTTCAGTGGTTCTGAAACCATCCTCATCCTCCTTCAGTGGAAAATTTGTCTCCCACGAAAACAGTCCCTGGTGCCAGAAAGACTGGGGACCGTTTTTGTACCTTACTTTCAAAGTGCAGACCAACAGCATCACCTGGCACCTTGTTAGAAATCTCAAGCCCCATCTGTTGAACCATAATTTGAATTCTGACAAGATCCCCGGTGATAAGTATGCATATTAAAGTTTGAGAAGCATTACAACACCCAGTACATACTTATTCATAATGGGAAAAAAAAAAAATCTTTCATTTAATAGGTGATCTCACCTGTTCAGCTGTGTGTGTGTGTGTGTGTAAGTCGCTCAGTCGTGTCTGACTCTTTGTAACACCATGGACTGTAGCCGGCCAGACTCCTCTGTCCATGGGATTTTCCGGGCAACAATACTGGAGTGGGTTGTTTTTTCCTTCTCCAGGAGGTCTTCCCTTCCCAGAGATTGAATGTCTCCTGCATTGCAGGCAGATTCTTTACAGTTTGTGCCACCAGGGAAGCCTGTTCAGCCCTAGCAGGCATATTTCAAACCATTGTCATGCATCAGGAGGTTGCTGGCACATCCTGTGTGTGTTAATGTCGATTGTATTCAATAATCATAGGTACTAAAACAGTGTTGTTGTTCAGTTGCCATGTCGTGTCCCACTCTTTGCAACCCCAAGGACTACAACGCCAGGCCTCCCTGTCCCTCACCATCTCCCAAAGTTTGCCTGAGTTAATGTCCATTGCATCGGTGATGCCATCCAGCCATCTCATCCTCTGATGCCCTCTTCTGCCCTCAATCTTTCCCAGCATCAGGGACTTTTCCAATGACTCGGCTGTTCACATCAGGTGAAAGACCCTGATGCTGGGAAAGATTGGAAGGACTGATGCTGAAGCTGAAACTCCAATACTTTGGCCACCTCATGTGAAGAGTTGACTCATTTGAAAAGACCCTGATGCTGGGAAGGATTGGGGGCAGGAGGAGAAGGGGACGACAGAGGATGAGATGGCTGAGGGCATCACTGACTCGATGGATGTGAGTCTGAGTGAACTCTGGGAGTTGGTGATGGACAGGGAGGCCTGGTGTGCTGCGATTCATGGGGTCACAAAGAGTCGGACACGACTGAGCGACTGAACTGAACATCAAAAATTCAGTTCTACAACAAGCATCTTAGAATACATACAAGCCACAAAATGTTCATTATATTATGCTATTCAGTTTGCAAAGTAATGTCATACTCTTACTTCATTTAAGCACCCTAGTTTCTGTTTTACCAGCGAGTAAAGCTGAGTAAGTTGCCCTAGGGAACTAATATTTACTGTTCTAGTATCTACTCCAGTCTAGTATCTGCTCTAGTATTTTGGTCAGTTCAGTTCAGTCACTCAGTCGTTTCCGACTCTTTGCGACCCCATGGATTACAGCACGCCAGGCCTCCCTGTCCATCACCAGCTCCCGGAGTTCACCCAAACTCAAGTCCATTGAGTCGGTGATGCCATCCAGCCATCTCATCCTCTGTTGTCCCCTTCTCCTCCTGCCCCGAATCCCTCCCAGCATCAGGGTCTTTTCCAATGAGTCAACTCTTCGCATGAGGTGGCCAAAGTACTGGAGTTTCAGCTTCAGCATCAGTCCTTCCAATGAACACCCAGGACTGATCTTCTTTAGGATGGACTGGTTGGATCTCCTTGCAGTTCAAGGGACTCTCAAGAGTCTTCTCCAACACCAGGGTTCAAAAGCATCAATTCTTTGGTGCTCAGTTTCTTCACAGTCCAACTCTCACATCCATACATGACCACTGGAAAAGCCATAGCCTTGACTAGACCGACCTTTGTTGACAAAGTAATGTCTCTGCTTTTCAATATGCTATCTAGGTTGGTCATAACTTTCCTTCCAAGGAGTAAGCGTCTTTTAATTTCATGGTTGCAATCACCATCTGCAGTGATTTTGTTATCTTCAATGTTTGGCCTTAGTTTTGCTGTTCATAAAATGAGAAGATTCTGGGGAAATAGTCTCATTACCATTTAAACTAGTGCAAACTGTGCAGTGAGATTGATAACTACTGATCTGAGCTGTGGCTGGATGATCTTGATTATTCCCATTTCTCTTACATAACTTTTTCTTTCACAAAATCCCTTTCCATTTTGTAAGTTAATGAAAAAATTTTGATGGGTTTAATGGACCTTTTTCTCTGACATTTAAAGACACATGTATAAAGTTTCTGTAGTTTTTTGATAAGTGTTTCTGATGACTGAATTTTTATGGCTCTTCTTCACAACACATGTTTTATGCAGTTAAATTCAACAGATATTTATCGAGCATTTCCTTTGTGTAAGACATTGCACAAGGATTTAGTGAATAAGAAAAGGTCTTTGACCTTCTGGAGTGTACAGTCTATAATGTGTATGCACATTAACATCACTGTGTTAGTTGTATATAATTATATTAGTTTAATATGATTAACATAGTGATTACAAAAGAGACTCAATGGACATGAGTTTGAGTAAACTCCAGGAGTTGGTGATGGATAGGGAGGCCTGGCGTGCTGCAGTCCATGGGGTTGCAAGAATCGGACACGACTGAGCGACTGGACTGAACTGAACTGATAGGGTTCTGTCTAGTTATACTACAGACGGGTGTAACTTACCCTAGGGGTCACAGAAGGCCTCCCAAAGTAACAATTAAGCTGAGACTTGAAGACCAAATTCAGAAAATATATTCTTTAACTACTTTTCTGACTATTGTTAACATTTGGGGAAAGCAAGATTTTCTGGTACTTGTGTGAAATTGTTGTTCCGTTAGTTGCCACCTTTTACATAGTTATTGAATTGTTCCAATTCATACTTCAATGCTTCTAATTATAGATATACTTTAAGTATAAACAAAGTAGGATTTATCATTTTTGGGTGTTAATAAAATGGACATTGTGCTTAATCAGCATTATTGGGAAGATTTGAATGTAGGGCATCCCAAAACTAGTTACTGTCCATTGTGATAAATATCTATTTGTTACATGATCAGTTGAGTATATTTGTGTGGGTCTAATTCTAGGCACTCTATTCTGTTCCATTGATCTGTGTGTCTATTCTTTAGACAACTACTCTGTCCCAGTATTGTGCCAAGTTGCTCAGTCATGTCTGACTCTTTGCACCCTAATGTACTGTAGCCCACCAGATTCCTCTGTCCATGGGATTTTTCAGGCAAGAATACTAGAGTGGGTTGCCATTTCCTTCTCCAGGGCATCTTCCTAACCCAGGGGTTGAACCTCCATCTCCTGTGTCTCCTGGATTGCAGGTAGATTCTTGACCTATTGAGCCATCAGGGAAGCTCGAATACTGTAGCTTTATATTAAGTCTTGAAATTGGGTAATAGGGCATCTTCCAGCTTTGTTTCTCTTCACTTTTATCAGGGCATTTGCCTTTCCATATAAACTTTTAAATCAGTTTGTTGATATCTACAAAATAGACTTTGGTGATTTGATTGAGATTGCATTGAATCTACAAATGAAGTTGGAAAGAACTGATATCTTAATGTTCAGTCTTCTAATACATGAACATGGAATATCTCTCCATTTATTTATATGTTTTTTTTTCCTTTCATTAGTGTTTTGTGGTTTTCTACTGGTAGATCCTATACATATTGTTAATTTATACCCAAGTGTTTTATTGTTTTCTTTGGTGCTCTGCTAAATGTTTTTAAATTTTCTGATCACTTATTACTGTGTATTTGAAAGTGGTTAACTTTTGTGTATTAACCTTATGCCCTATGACCCTGCTGTATTTGCTTGTTAGTTCTTGGAGTCCCTGGTGATTTTTTTGGATATATGTATGTGTATGTATATATATATATCCAACCCAAAGAATCAACAGAAAATATCACTTTAATTGTTTTGTCCCAAATTTGTATACCTTTTATTTCCTTTTCTTATTGTGCTAGCTAGGACTTCATTACACATTGAATAGGATTAGACAGAAATTATATCCTTGCCTTGTTCCTGATATTAGCAGGGAAGGCTTCTAATTTCTTGCCCTTGGTTATATTGTTACCTATAGTTTGGGGTGGAGGAAGCTGCAGTTTTTTAAAAGTTAAATTGAGGGATTTTCATTTTATTCAGGTTTATAATTCAGTTTAGTCACTCAGTTGTGTCAGACTCTTTGCAATCCCATGGACTGCAGTATGCCAGGCTTCCCTGTCAATCACCAACTCCTGGAGTTTACTCAAACTCCTGTCCATCGAGTTGGTGATGCCATCCAACGATCTCATCCTCTGTCATCCCCTTCTCCTCTGGCCTTCAGTCTTTTCCAGCATCAGGGTCTTTTCAAATGAGTCAGTTCTTCACATCAGGTGGCCAAAGTATTGGAGTTTCAGCTTCAGCATCAGTCCTTCCAATGAGTATTCTGGACTGATTTCCTTTAGGATGGACTGGTTGAATCTCCTTGCTGTCCAAGGGACTCTCAAGAGTCTTCTCCAACACCACAATTCAAAAGCATCAATTCTTCGGTGCTTAGGTTTCTTTATAGCCCAACTCTTACATCCATACATGACTACTGGAAAAACCAAAACTTTGACTAGATGGACCATTGTCAGCAAAGTAATGTTTCTGCTTTTTAAGGTGCTGTCTAGGTTGGTCATAACTTTTCTTTCAAGGAGCAAGCATCTTTTAATTTCATGGCTGCAGTCACTATTGGCAGTGATTTTGGAGCCCCCCAAAATAGTCTGTCACTGTTCCCCTTGTTTCCCCATCTATTTGCCATGAAGTGATGGGACCAGATGCCATCATCTTCGTTTTCTGAATGTTGAACTTTAAGCCAGCTTTTCACTCTCTCCTTTCACTTTCATCAAGACACTCTTTAGTTCTTCTTCACTTCGTGCCATAAGGGTGGTGTCATCTGCATATCTGAGGTTATTGATATTTCTCCCAGCAGTCTTAATTCCAGCTTGTGCTTCATCCAGCCCAGCGTTTCTCATGATGTACTCTGTATATATGTTAAATAAGCAGGATGACAATATACAGCCTTGATGTACTCCTTTCCCGATTTGGAACCAGTCTATTGTTCATGTTCAGTTCTAACTGTTGCTTCTTGACCTGCATACAGATTTCTCAGGAGGCAGGTAAGGTGGTCTGGTATTCCCATCTCTTGAAGAATTTTCCAGTTTGTTGTGATCCACACAGTCAAAGGCTTTGGCATAGTCAATAAAGCAGAAGTAGATGTTTTTCTGGAACTCTGTCATTTTTTCAATGATCCATCAGATGTTGGCAATTTGATATCTGGTTCCTCTGCCTTTTCTAAATCCAGCTTGAACATCTGGAAGTTCACGGTTCACTTACTATTGAAGCCTGGGTTGGAGAATTTTGAGCAGTACTTTGCTAGCATGTGAGATGAGTGCAGTTGTGTGGTAGTTTGAGCATTCTTTGGCATTGCCTTTCTTTGGGATTGGAATGAAAACTGACCTTTTCCAGTCCTGTGGGCACTGCTGAGTTTTCCAAATTTGCTGGCATATTGAGTGCAGCACTTTCACAGCATCATCTTTTAGGATTTGAAATAGCTTAACTGGAATTCCATCACCTCCACTAGCTTTGTTTGTAGTGATTCTTCCTAAGGCCCACTTGACTTCACATTCCAGGATGTCTGGCCTTAGGTGAGTGATCACACCATCATGATTATCTGGGTCATGAAGATCTTTTTCGTACAGTTCTTCTGTGTATTCTTGCCACGTCTTCTTAATATCTTCTGCTTTGCATGAAAGGTTCCCTTGGTATCACTAATTTTCTTGAAGAAATCTCTAATCTTTCCCCTTCTATTGTTTTCCTGTATTTCTTTGCATTGATCACTGAGGAAGGCTTTCTTATCTCTCCTTGCTATTCTTTGGAACTGTGCATTCAAATGGGTATATCTTTCCTTTTCTCCTTTGCCTTTCACTTCTCTTCTATTCACAGCTATTTGTAAAGCCTCCTCAGACAACCATTTTGCCTTTTTGCATTTCTTTTTATTGGGGATGGTCCTGCCTCCTGTACAGTGTCACAAACATCCGTCCATAATTCTTCAGGGACTCTATCAGATCTAATCCCTTGAATCTGTTTTTCATTTCCAATGTATAATCGTAAGGGATTTGATTTAGGTCATACCTGAATGGTCTAGTGGATTTCCCTACTTTCTTCAGTTTAAGTCTGAATTTGGCAATAAGGAGTTCATGATCTGAGCCACAGTCAATTCCCAGTCTCTTTATAGTTTTTGCTGACTGTATAGAACTTCTCCATTTTTGGCTGCAAAGAATGTAGTCAGTCTGATTTTGGTATTGACCATCTGGTGATGTCCATGTGTAGAGTCTTCTCCTGTGTTATTGGAAGAGGGTGTTTGCTATGAGTGGTGCGTTCTCTTGGCAAAACTCTATTAGTCCTTGCCCTGCTTCATTCTGTACTCCAAGGCCAAATTTGCCTGTTATTCCAGGTAGCTCTTGACTTCTTACTTTTGCATTCCAGTCCCCTATAATGAAAAGGACATCTTTTTTGGGTGTTAGTTCTAGAAGTTCTTGTAGGTCCTCATAGAACCATTGAACTTCAACTTCTTCAGCATTACTCGTCGGGGCATAGACTTGGGTTGCTGTGGTATTGAATGGTTTGCCTTGGAAACAAACAGAGATCATTCACGGAGAGTTTTTATTGTGTATATAGAATATTGTCAAATGGTTTTTTCATGTCAATGCATATGATTTTTCTTATCTATTGATGTGTAGTGGATTATGGTGGCCAATTTTTGAATGTTGAACCAGCCTTGCCTACCTAGAATAAATCACACTTGGTTATGGTTTATAATTCTTTTTATATAATTTTGCATTCAATTTGCTAACATTTTGTTGAGTATTTTTGCATTCATGATATATACTGGTCTGTAGTTTTCCCTTCTTGTAATGTCTTTATCTTGTTCTGATACTAGGATTATGCTAGCCTCATAGAATGAGTTAAGAAGTATTCCCTCATATTTTCTTGAAGATTTTGTAGAGAACTGGTATTTCTTCCATAAGTCTGGTAGAATTCAGCAGTGAAACTGTCTGGGCCTGTTACTTTCTTTGTTGGCAAGTTATTAACTACTGATTCAATTGTTTTAATAATGATAGGCCTATTCAGATAATCTACTTCTCATATGGATTTTAGTAGGCTTTCAAGTAGTTGGTCCCTTTCATCTAATTTACTAAACTTGTGAGCATAGAATTGTTCGTAATATTCTTTCATTTTTTATTCTCCATGGACTCATTAGCTGATGACCCCTTTTGTACTTCTGATATTGGTAAACTTGTCTTCTCTTTTTTTTTCTTTGTTAGTTTGGCTAAAGGCTTATTTATTTTACTGATCTGTTTAAAGAGCCCAAATTTTTGGCTTCATTGATTTTGTGTTACTCTCCTCTCTTCAATTTCATTGCTTCTCTTAATTTTTTAATTTCTTTTCTTCTGCTTGCTTGATGCTTAAATTTCTATTCTTTCTTTCGTTTCCTAAGGTGGAATCTTATGTTATTGATGGTTAGATCTCTTGTTTTCTAATACATGCATTTAATGCCATAAATTAATTTCCTAATGCTTTTGCTGCATCCTGTACATTTTCATAAGTAGTATTTATTTTCACTTTCATTTAATTCAAAATAATTTTAGATTTCTATTGAGACTTTTTCTTTGACCCATCTGTTATTTATATTTATGGTGTTTAATCTCCAAATATTTGGGGATTTTTCTGGTACTGATTTCTAGCTTCATTCCATCATGGTCTCATAACACAGTTTGTATGATTTCTGTTTTTTTAAATTGTTGGAGTATGTGCATTATGGCCCAGAAAGAGGTCTGTCTTGAGAAGTGTTTGCCTGAAAGCTTGAGAAGTGTATGCATTCTGTTGTTAGAATATTCTGTAAATGTTAACTAGATCAAGTTGATTGATAGTTCTGATTAGGTCAGCTATATCCTTACTTATTTGCTCTCTGTTCCATCTGTCAAATTATATCAAGAGAGGTTTTGGTATATTGTAAATGTTGTGTTTATATGGAAATGTTGAATTACTCTTTTAAAAGTGTATCACAGTGATTTGATACCTGTCAATGTTCATTTATTTGGAGAAGGAAATGGCAACCCACTCCAGTGTTCTTGCCTGGAGAATCCCAGGGACGGGAGTAACCCCAGTGGGCTGCCGTCCCTGGGGTCACACAGTCGGACACGACTGAAGTGACTTAGCAGGAATGTTCATTTATAATCAGACATTTTTATTTCAGACATTTTTATTTTCTTTCTCCTTGAAAGGGGAATTTCTTTTTTTTTTTACATTGTACTTTCTCCCATAGATTTCTCCTAAAGTAATACTTCTATGCTTAAAATAATTTATTATACTTAGAACAAAAGTATGTACATACTTTTTATGATAAAAATACTCAGAAAACTAGGAATAGAAGGAAACTTTCCTAACATGATAAAGGTCATTTATAAAAATTTGCAGCTAACATGATACTTAGTTATACGTTATAAATTGTGAAAGATTGAAAACTTTTCCCATAAGATCAGGAGCAAGACAGAGATACCAGCTTTGCTACTACTAATCAACATTGCATTAGAAGCCCTAGCCAGTGCAGTTGGGCAAGAGAAAAAAATAAAAGGCATCCACACTTATAAGAAGTAAACCTGTTAATTTGTTGATAACATGATTCCACAAATAGAGCACTCTAAAGATTCCTGATGCACCAGAAAATTAGTTGTAGGTGATTCAACAGAGTTGCAGGTTTCAAGGTATTTTAAAAAATCAGTTGTGTTTTTTACACTCACAGTGAAAAATCTAAAAAAGGAAATTTTGAAATTTCATTTACAGTAGTATCCAAAAGGATAAAATACGAGGAATAAATGTAACCAAAGAAGCAAAACATTTATACACTGAAAATTGCAAAAAAGTTGCAAGAAGAAATCCCAAGTTTATAGATTGCAAGACTTAATGTTGTGAAAGTGTCAGTACTTCCAAAAGTGATCTGCAGATTCAGTGCAGTGCCTATCAAAATTCCAAATGTCTTTCTTGGAGAAATGGAGAAGTTGAGCTTCAAATTCATATGGAATACAACAAATTCCAAATAGCCAAAGCCATACTGCAAAAGAAAAACAAATTTGAAGGACTCATAGTTCATAACTACAAAACTTACTATAAAGCTACTGTAATTAAAATAGTGTGCAATTAGCATAAGGTTAGATATATAGATCAGTCAGTAGAATAGGATTGAGACTCCAGAAGTAAAACCATACACCTGTGGCCAGTTGATTTTCTGTAAGAGTGCCAGGATCATTCAGTGAAAGATTGTCTCTTCAATAAAAGGTCTGTGACAAGTGGGTATCCACATGTAAAGAAATGAAGCTGAGCTCTTATCTCACTCCATACACAGAGATTAACTCAAAATGGATCAAAGACCTAAATTAAAGTCTTTGACCTAAAACTATAAAACTCTTAGAAAAAAATGTAAGGGTGAGTCTTCATGACCTCATATCTGACAGTGGATTCTTTTGTTATAACACCAGAAGCACAAGCAACAGAAGAAAGACAAATTGGAATTTCTCAGAATTAGTGCCGTTGTGCACCAAAGGACATTATCAAGAAAGTGGAAAAGATGACCTGTGGAATGGGAGAAAATATTTGCAAATTATATGTCCAGTGAGGATCTACTATCAGAATATATAAAAAATTCATACACTCAACAATAAAAAGGCAACTGAACTTAAAAATGGATAGAAGACATTAACAGACATTTCTCCATGGGAGATACATTGAAACAAATGGCCAACAAGCACATGAAAAGGTATTCAGCTTCATTGGTTATTAAGGAAATGCAAATCAAATTCACAGTGAGATACTCTTTCAATAGTTTCAGCAGATTTGCTGTAATTAAACAGTTGAAAAATAACAAGTGTTGACAAGGACATGGAGAAGTAGGAACCTTTGTACATTGCTTGTGGGAATGTAAAATGGTGAAGCCCCTTTGAAAAAGAGTTTTGGAGTTTCTCAAAAATATAAATAGAATTAACGTTTTTTGTTCAGTCACCCAGTCATGTCCGACTCTTTTGCGACCCCATGGACTGCAGCATGCCAGGCCTCCCTGTCCCTCACCATCTCCAGAAGTTTGTCCAAGTTCATGTCCATTGCATGGGTGATGCCATCCAACCATCTCGTTCTTGGATGCCCTCTTCTCCTTCTGTCCTTGGTCTTCCCCAGCATCAGGGACTTTTCCAGTGAGTCGGCTGTTTGCCTCAGGTGACCAAAATTATCACGTGACCCAGCAATTCCACTCCTATGTGTATACCCAAAAGAATTGAAAATAGTTACTCAAACAAATACTTGTGTTTGTTCATAGCAGCACTATTCACCAGAAAATGAAACCAACCCAAATGTTCATCAGTAGATGAATGGCTAAATAAGTGGTGTTGTATGTACATACCATGCAATATTATTCAGCCATAAAAAGGACTGACGTATTGATACGTGCTACAACATGGAGGAACCTCAAAACCACTATACTAAATGAAAGAAGCCAGACATGAAAGACTGCATATTCTATGATTTATTTTATATTAAATATTCCAAATAAGCATATCAAAAGATTAGAATAGCAAATTAGTAGTCACCAGAGAATGGGAAGGAGGGTGGTCATAGGGGAAGATTATTTATAGGGTATAGTGTGTTCTTCTGACACACTGAAAAAGTTCTGAGACTAGAGGGAGTTGGTTTTCAAATAAAGTGAAGGCACTAAATGCCACTGAATTATACATTTTAAAATGGCTGTGTGCTATGTGATTTTCACTTTAAAAAACATATAAACCTAACATTAACTTTTTAAATTGTATAACTATGCAGTTTTAAGTTCTTTAATATTTCATTTGGGAATTAGAGTTGTTGTATAATAAATATTTTATAGATTTTGTTAAATAGTGGTTTTAAAGTCATTATAAATAAAATTTATTGACAATTCATCCTAAGGGTATGAATTTTTTAGTGCCGTTTAGTTCATGTATCCATGGATAAGTGCTAAAGGGTTCAGCATCAATTCCATTCCTGTTTTATTTTTATTTTTGACCTTAAATCCCACAACCATTGTTTATTATAAAGGTTAACCCTGATCGTCATGATTGGTAGAATTTCTGGTAGTAATCGTGGGCACCAGGGTCTCCAGACTTTTGAATTTGCAGCTATTAGCAGTGTTCAGTGTCCTCATCTTGGTTGAGGATGTCTTTGATCTTTTTTTTTGGAAACCTATCTACATATTTCTGACAGTAAGATCACCAGGGCTTTGAAGGTGAACTGGTAGATTGCAAAAATCTGGGGTATGTGACCACCACCCTTCACATGGACACTGAGGTCCATGCCAGCTAATTGCTCCTTCCCAAGAAGTAGAACCGTTGCTGGGAGCTTGTATTATAGCTGTGCATGGGTGGATCAACTCTGGGGGTAACCCATTCACCTACAGAGACTGTTGCCCTCTTTGCAGTGTGCCGTGACTATGGCCATCTTCTTGTGTCTGAAGATCTGTGCCAGGTGCCAGGGGCCCTTGGATGACATGACACTGGTGTAGACAAGAGATCTTCATTGTGAGGTGCCTCAACTAGAAGAAAGTCCTATTTTATGTTTTATTAGACTTGAACGTTGGGAAACATTGTTAATATTAATAAGTAGATGGTAGTGGAAAGGATTTTGTACATCAGCATCACATAGTTCTTTGAACTTCTGGATCATATGCCAGAAAGCACATATTGATTTAATGTAAAGTTTAGTTTTAATGATTTATCAACTGATAAATGATTTTCCTTCATTTTTGAAATTGAAGGACTAGGGAAAAATGCGTAAAAATGTGGCAATCATGAGTCATTCACTACTTTCTCAACACCTACACCAGTATTTCTAGTTGGCTCTATGTTAAGTGCTTCAGAGGTTTTTGCCTCTCAGGGAAATCTATCATAGTAAAAGACATGGAGGCTGGAGAAATATTTCTTCTGTAAAATGAAGTGGTGTAATTGTTAAAGGGAAGAAAGAAAAGGTGAACTTTTATGACACAGGTACAGCAGTTTTTAAAATAATTATGTATAGAAATAAAAAAATCTGTTGCCCATAAAACCTTTCTATCCCCATGTACCTCTTGAAAAATTGTATATACCTGCAGGGTGTTGAACTCTCTCAGAGATTTTGTACAAAGTGCTTCATACTGCCTTCAGAATAGGAATCTTTGAATAGTTTGAGAATTCTATGTACTATGAATAAAAAGACTAAAAAAAAATAGAATTTGGCCCCAAGGCAGTTTCTTTCAAAATAAGCTTATTTTGTTTCTAGATTGTGTCAGGATTAAATGTAAAATTGGCTTCTCTTATAATTCCTTTTCTAAAATTTTTCCCAGGTCAATGAATGGTCATTGAAGATAAGAAAGGAAATGAGAGTTGTTGACAGGCAAATAAGAGGTAAATTACTATTTTATGTCTCTTATCCTGTTGCTGTATTTTGCATTAGTTCATAAAAATAAGCTGAATCTACATGCAGAAAACATAGTTTATATTATTTATAGCTCTAATTATTTGCTTTCTAATTATAAGAAAAATAAGATATAATCAACTCAAAGAAACTTTACATTTTAAAAGAAGTAAATCTTTCCTGGAGCCTGAAATTCAGCTATTCAAGGGGAAGGGACCATGTTCATTCAGCTCTGATATCCTAGAGTCTAGGTTCGTGTTGGAAACAAAGCAGGTGCTCACGTTCTATGATAGAATAATGGCCTCCCAAAGATGTCCATGTCCTAATACCCAGAACCTGTGAATATGTTACCTTACATGGCAAAAAGGAACTTGCACATTTGATTAGAGATCTTGAGATGGGGAGATTATCCTGGGTTCTCTGGGTGGGCCCATTGTAATCACAAGAGTCCTTATAAAAGGGAAGCAGTATGTTGAGGAAAGGAGTTGTGACCACAGAACCAGATGGTGGAATGGTTTGCTTTGAAGATGAAGGAAGAAGACATAAGCTAAGGAATGCATTTGACCTCTAGAAACTAGAAAAGGCAAGGAAATGGATTCTTTCTTGAAGCTTCCAGAAGAAATGCAGCTTTTCCAACACCTTGATTTTATTATATATTTATTTGTGGTTGCTCTGGGTCTTTGTTGCTGGGCGTGGGCTTTCTCTAGTTGTCGTGAGCAGGCTTCTCTGCAGTGGTTTCTCTTGTGCAGCACAGGCTCTGGGCGCATGGACTTCAGTAATTGTGGCAGGCGGGCTCAGCAGTTGCCGAGTGTGGGCTCTAGATCATGCAGGCTTCATTAGCTGTGGCACACTGACTCAGTAGTTATGGCTCATGGGCCCTAGGGTGAGCTCAGTAGTTGTTGTGAACAGGCTTTAGTTGCTCTGTGGCATGTGAAATCTTCCTGGACCATGGGTCAAACCCATGTCCCCTGCACTGGCGGGTGGGTTCTTATTCACTATACCATCAGGGAAGTCCAACAATACTTTGATTTTAGACTTCTGTTCACCAGAATTAAAGAATAAATTTTTGTTGTTTTAAGCGTTTAAAAAAAAAACACCTAAATAAACTTCTTCCTATTATAAAGAAATGGTTTTATGGAAGTCAGATTAAATAAATTGTACACTCATGTTCATAACAGCATAATTCTCAATAGCAGAAGGTATAAATAACCCAAATTTCTACTGACAGATGAATACATAAACAAAATGAAGTATATACATACAATGGGATATTTATTCAGTCTTTAAAAAGAAGGAAATTCTGATACATGCTAGCACATAAATGAGTCATGAAAGCATTATGAAGTAAAATAAGCCAGACACAATGGGACAAATACTCTGATTACACTGAGTCTAATTTATAGAGAAGAAAGCAGAATAGTGATTACCAGGGAATGTGAAGAAGGAAAAATGGAGAGTCACTGTTAATGTGAACAGAGTTTCAACATGAGATGGAGGGAAAGTTCAGGACATAGTGGTGATGGCTGTACAACAGTGTAAGTGTACTTGATATCAATGAACTGTATATTTTTAAATGGTTTGCATTCATCAGTTTATGTACATAGGATATCAGTTATATGTGGAATGTAAGCTATGATACAAATGAACATAACTATGAGACAGAAACAGACTCAGAGATAGAGAACAGACTTGTGGTTGCTGGGTGGTGAGGAAGGTTTAGGAGAGGGAAGGATTGGTCACATGGTAATTAATTCTGTATTTAAATAAATTTGGGGGGGGTGGTGGGCATTAGGAGAGGGAAAGATTGGTCAAGTGGTAATTAATTCTGTATTTAATTTTAGATACTAATTTTAGCCATGATAGCATTTTCCACAGCACTGTACCATTTTACATCCCTGACATCAAGGACTAAGACAATCAGAAACAACCACAGGGACTTCCCTGGTGGTCCAGTGGCTTAGACACTGTACTTCCACTGCAGAGGGCCTGGGTTTGATCTCTGGTCATGGAAGTAGATCCCACATGCCACCACTAAGACTTGGTATGGCCAAATAAATAAAATATTTTAAAAATAACAAAGAGAAGCAACCACATGTACTGAGGAATATAGGTGGTCACTGTGCATGCCCAGGGAAATACACAGGTTCTGAAAAGACCTGAAAAGGCTAAGTTTACATCTCAGGATGAACTCAGTACAGAGATACCCTACAGCAATAAAACCAAACAAAAAAGCCTGTTAAACCCTGGGGAAGTAGGAAAATCTAATTTCCAGAGTTATCATCTTAAAAAGCTTAAATGTCCAGTTTTCAAAATAGCAACAAGATCACAAGGTATCAAAAAAAACAGGGAAGTATGGACCATTGAAAGGAATGAACAGAAAACTTCCCTGATAAAGACCAGATTGACAGATTTACTAAACAAGACTTTAAAACAACCATCTTAAAGACATGCAAAGAACTAAAGTAAGGTGGAACAAAGTCAAGAAAATGATAATAAGCAAAATGGAAGTATCAGTAAAGAGACAGAAAACATGAACAAGAAGCAAAAAGAAATTATGCACTTGGAAAATATAATATTCAATGAAAAAATTTCTAGAGTTATTCAGAAGCAGAGTTGAGCAGGCAGAAGAATTAATGAACTTGAAAATAGTACAATTGAAAGGGTCAAGCCTGAGGAACAGAAGGAAAAAAAAAATGAAGCAAACAGAGCCTAAGGGACCTGTTGGAAACCATCAGTTGGGGCAGCATACACATTGTGGATGTCCCAGAAGGAAAGGAAAGAGAGAAGGTGCAAAGAGATTATTTGAGGAAATAAAGATAAAAACTTAACATATTTCATGAAAAATGTGAATATAACCACCCAAGAAGCTCCACACACTCTAAGGTGGAATAAACTCAAGAGGCCCATGCCAAGGCATATTATAATCAAACTATAGAAAGACAAGGGGTGAATGTTTAAAGCAGCAAGAAATGGCTTGTCACATACAAGGGATCCTGAATAAGACTTTCAACAGATTTCTCATCAGAAATATTGAGCGCCAGAAGGAAGTGAGTTTATATATTTAAAGTGCTGGAAGAAGATACCTGTATATCAAGAATCCTATATCCAGCAAAACAAAGGAGGGACCGTCCTACTTAAACGAAAGCTCATTGGGTTTGTTATCACTAGACCTGCCTGGCAAGAAATGCTAAAGCATGTCCTTCAGGTTGATAGATAGTAACAAACTGTTACTGTAGATAGTTACAATAGATAGTAACTTGAAGCTATAATGAAAAAATAAATATCTCCATTAAAGATAAATACATGGGCAATTTTGAAAGCTAATATTTTTGTAAGTTTGGTTTGTAACTTCATTTTTTGTTTTCACATGATTTAGGAAACTTGTGCATTTAAAAATATGTTAGGCTTTATTTTGTAACATATAGTGCAGAAAGATGTACTTTTGTGACATTAGTAACTGAATGGGGGTGCAGACAAAACTGTAAAGAAGTAAAGTTTTTGTATAATATTAAAGTTAAGCTCATATAAATTCAAATTAGTGTTATCACATTAGTATATTAAGTGCATTTACCATGATAATCACAAAGAAAGTAGCTGTAAATTATACTCAAAAGCAAATGAAAAGGAACTTGAAATAAGACACATAAGCACAGAAGAAGATAATGTAGGAAATCAAAGTTAAAAAACTATAAGACCTACAGACAAAAGAGGCAAAATGGAAGAATTAAGCTCCTGCTCATCAGTAATTACTTTTTTTAAATTAATTTTTGTTGGCATATAGTTGCTTTACAATGTTGTGTTAGTTTTTGCTGTACAGAAACTAACACAACATTGTATACATATATGTATACAATGTATACATATTGTATATTATGTATATTATATGTATACATATATCTCCTCTTTTTTAAAGATTTCCTTCCCATATTAATTACTTTAAATGTAAATAAATTAAATTCTCCAATCAAAAATAGATCTTGGCAGAATGGGAGAAAATGACCCTAGTGTGTCCTGTATATAAGAGATTCACTTTAGATCCAAAGATACAAATAGGTTTTGAAAGTGAAAGAAAGGAAAAAAGATATGCCATGGAAATAGTAACTTAAAGGATGGAGGTTGCTGTACTAATATAAGATAAACTTTAAATCAGAAAAGATTATAAGAGTCAAAGAAGGACATTATATTTTAACACAATAAGATGTAACAGTTACGTACGTCTATGCACCTAATGACACATGGTTAAAATATATGAAGGAAAGTAGATTCTACAACAGTAGTTGAAGACTTTAATATAACTCATTTCCAAAAGTGAATATATAACAATCAGACAAATTAGTAAGGATCAAAGATGACTTGAACAACACAACAATCAACTAGATCCAAGAGACGTATATTGCCGGGGACCAGCCCCGGCTGATCCAGGGTATTCGAAGGAGAGACGGCATCGGCGAAGATCAGGAAATAATTGCTTAATTAAACGTTAATTAAAGATATAAAGAGTGATAGAATGAGGATAGCTCAGTAGGGAAATTCAGTGGAGAAAAGAGGCTGAGTAGCTTGGTTTACGCGGGGGACCAATAAAACTTCAAGACAAGAAGCTTGCACCACTTACGTAGGCCGCAGGCGTCCTTCCGTTCTCCCGAAGGAGAGGAGACACTGAGGCCTCCCCGGTCGGATCTTAGAAGCCCAGGCATAATTAGTAAGCATGGTGGGTTCCGCGCTCCAGATGGAGACTCAACCAGAGTGAGAGAGAGAGAGCGACATGGGGAGACCAGTATTTCGAGAAACTGATCCCAATTCTTTATTTTCCAGAGTCTGTTTTTATACACTAAGATGTTATACAAAAGTCACGTGGGGACAGCAGTCCTGACTTTTATTAAAGTCAGGTGCTTCACACAAATGTATACAGAGGTCTTAGGGGTGTTACATCATCTTCTGGCCAGGGGGGCCTGCTGACAATTTACGACCCTCTCCTTGTGACAGCGGTCAGTCAATCAGGACACTTATTTCTCCAGGGCTGATTATTCTCAAAACAGACGCCACCCAAATAAAGTTACATTCCTACAGGGTGAGGGTGTAGTGGGTTTTAGTTAAGGAAAGAATTTACTTAGCCTAAGGTCTAACGTGATTAATATCAAAGGTTAATTCTCTATATTCATTAATGTGTGTAAGGGCAGGGGATATGGAGACTTAGCAACAAACATTGGCTCAACAAATGAAAAACCCTTCACCAATACAATTTCTAATCAGCCCACTATACTTATACTTATAGTTTTCTAACTTCTCTAAAGAACCTGTTTTTAGAGGGTTTAAAGCATCTTGTGCCTCTCACGGTTGGGAGGCTGTGAGCAATCACATGTGGCCGGAGGAGCCTGTCAGGCAGGCTAGAGAACCTTCAGAGGAGTTTGTAGGTTAAAACACTCTTGTCACACCCAAGAGTTTTTATTGACTGGAGCTCTAGGTTAACTCCTTCTCCGAAAGAGGTGGTGGGGGACAGCCCCCCGTAAAGTCAGAGGTGTAGGTAAGAGCACAAAGTAGTAAAGTAGGCAGGCTCTGGTTATGGGGGTAGATGCTCGAGGAGTTCCAGGGGGACTCCTGAGGCTCGATCCCGCCTTTGCGTATGTCGAGCCTCCTTCCTCATGACCTTTGCCATGGGCGGAGTACCTCACTCTGGCCCCCAACAATATATAGAATATTCAATGCAACAACAACAGAATATACATTCTTAAGTGCACAAGGTACATTATCCAGGATAGATTTTCAAATTGTGGATGAAGAAGTTAAATTATCTGTTTGCCAGTAATGTGATCTTACATGTATAAAACCCTAAAGATTTCACAACCCAACTATTAGAACTAGTAAATGAATTTAGCAAAGTAGCAAGATACAAAACAAAAATCAGTTGTATTATTCTGTATGCTAGTAGCTGGAAAAGAAAATTAAGAAAACAGTGCCATTTATAATAGTACCAAAAATAAAATACTTAGGAATTACCTTAACCTAGGAGGTGAAAGGCTTATGATGAAAGCTATAAGATATTGCTGAAAGAAATTAAAGGCATAAATACATGGGAAGACATCCTATATTCATGGATTAGAATAATTAACTGTTAAGATGTCGTAGCACTCAGTGTGATCTATAGAGTCAATGCAATCCTTATCAAAATCCCAATAAAGTTTTTTGAAGAAATGGAAAAAGATCTGTCCTAAACTTCATATGGGATCTCAAGGGATTCCAGAGAGCAAAAAAAATAAACATTGAAAAAGAACAAAATTGGAAATTCACACCTCTTTATTTCAAACCCTATTGGATATTTACAGAACATTCCATCCAAAAGCAGCAGAATACATATTCTTTTCAGGTACACATGGAACATTCTCCAGGATAAATCACACAGTGGACCACAAAACAAGATCAAAAGACTATCAACCATCTTTTCTAACTACAATGCTATGAGACTGCAATACTGTGAGAAATCAACTACAAAGGGGAAAAAACTGCAAACACAAACTCATAGAGACTAAACAGTATGCTACCCAAAAGCCAGTGGGTTACTGAAGAACTCAAAGAGGAAACCAAAAAATACTTAGAGTCAGGGAACTCCCTGGCAGTCCAGTGTTTTGGACTCTGTACTCTTCCCGCCTAGGGCCCAGGTTTGATCCCTGGTTGAGGAAGTAAGATCCCACAAGCCATGCAGTGCAGCAAAAGAAAAGAAAAAAATAATTATGTGGAGTCAAGTGAAAATGGAAACACAGCAATCCAGAATCTATGGCATACAGCAAAAGCAGTTCTGAGGGAAGTTTATAGCAATATAAGCCTACCACAGGTAATAAGAAAAAAATTTCAAATAAAGGAACTAGGATAAATAACTTGCAAACCCAGTTAGTAGGAGGAATGAATAAAGAAGATCAGAGAAAAAATAAATGAAATAGAAAAAGTTAAAGAACATTAGAAAGGATCAGTGAAAGTAAAAGGTGGTTCTTTGAGAAGATAAACAAAATTTAAAAGTCCATAGCTAGACTCGTCAAGAAAAAGAGAGGGCCTAGTAGATAAAATAAAATCAGAAAGGAAAAAGTAGAACTTAAAATTGACACTAGAGAAATACAAAGAATTATAGGAGATTACTATGGACAGATTACTAGAAGAAATGGGTGAATTTTTAGAAATAGAGTCTTCCAAGATTGAATCAAGAAGAAATAAAAAATATGAATAGACCTATTACCAGTAATGAAATTAAATCAGCAAGAAAACAACTCCCAAGAAACAGAAGTTGAGGACCAAATGGTCTCATGGGTGAATTCTACCAAATATTTAAAGAAGAGTTTACATCTGTCCTCAAACTATTCCAAAAATTTGAATAGGAAAGAAAACTTCCAAACTCATTCTTTGAGGCCAGCGTCACCCTGATGTCAAAACCAAAGATATCACACACAAAATAGAAAAATACAGGCCAGTATCACTGATGAACATAGATGCAAAAATTCCCAACAAAATATTAGCAACCAAATTAACCAGTACATTGAAAAGGATTATACTCCATGATCAAGTGGCATTTTATCCCAAGGACGCAAGGATGGTTCAGTTTATGCAAATTATACGTTGTGATATACCACGTTAATAAACTGAAGAATAAAAATCATACAGTCCTCTCAATAAATACAGAAAAAACTTTTGACATAATTCAACATCCATTTATGATGTAAAACTCAACAAAGGGACTAGAGAAGGTACATCACTCAACATAATAAAGGCTATATGACAAGCCTACAGCCAACGTCATATTCAAGAGTGAAAAGCTGAAAGAAGGCATTTCCTCTAAGATCAGGAACAAGACAAGGGTGGCCCACTTTTGCGCTCTTTATATAACATAGCCTTGGAAGTCCTAGCCACACAATCAGACAAGAAAAAGATATAAAATGATCCAAACTGGCAAGGAAGAAGAACTGTTACTTTTTGAAGATGACATGATACTATGTATAGAAAACCCTAAAGACACCACCAAATAATTATTAGAAGTAATAAATGAATTCAATAAAGTTGTAGGATACAAAATTAATATAGAGAAATCTTATGTTTTTTTACAACAAACCATCAGAAAGAGAAGTTAAGAAAACAATTCCATTTACAATTGCATCAAAGAGAATAAAGTGCCTAGGAGTAAATCAAATGAAGGAGGTAAAAAACTTGTATTCAGAATACTGTAAGATGTTGATGAAATAAACTGAAAATGACACAAACAACTATACCATGTGAATGAGTTTGAAGAATTAATATTGTTAAAATAACCATACTACTCAAAGTCATCTATAGATTGATTTCAGTACCTATTAGAATTCCAATGGCATTTTTCACTGAACAAATAATCTCAAAGTTATATAGAAACATAAAAAACCTCAAATAGGCAATAAAACTGATTTTAAAAATGGGCAGAGAACCTGAATAGGCATTTTTCCAAAGAAGACATACAGATGGCCAACAAACAAATGAAAAGATGCTCAGCATCACTAATCATCAGGAAAATGCAAATCAAAACCAGAGTGAGACACTATCTCACACCTGTGAAAAATGGCTATTATTAAAACGACAACAAATAAAAATTGTTGGATTGGGATGGGGAGAATGGGGAACCCTTGTGCAATATTGATGGAAACGTAAATTGGTGTAGCAACTGGAAAACAGCACGGAGGTTCTTCAAAAAACTAGAACTACCATATAATGCAGCAGTTACATGTCTGGGTATTTTCCCAAAGGAAACAAAGACACTAATTTGGAATGATATATTCATCCCTATGTTTACTGCAGCATTACTCACAGTAGCCAAGATATGAAAGCAACCTCAGTACCCATGATAGATGAATAGCTAATGATGTTGTATGTGTATACATATATATGCTAGAATATTACTCAGTAATAAAAAGGAATGAAATCTTGTTGTTTGTGACAGCATGATGGACCTCAAGGGAATTATGCTAAGTGAAATGAGACAAAGAAAACACTATGTGATTTCACATATATGTGGAATCTAAAAAACAACAAATGAACAAACATAGCAAAACAGAAACAGTTATTGAAGCAGAGAGCAAACGGTGGTCAGAGGGAGGGGTGCAGGGGAATGAGTGAAACAGATAAGGGAGATCACGAGGTACAAACTTCCAGTTACAAAATAAATGAATCACAGGGATGAAATGTACAGAGTGGGAGATATAATCAATAATAATAATATATCTTTTATGATGATGGGTGGTAACTAGACTTGTGGTGATCATTTTGTAATGTACAGAAACACCAAATCACTCTGCTGTGCACCAGGACCTATCATAGTGCTATAGGTCACTTATAGTTCAAAAAACCACAAACAAGCAAATTCATAGAAAAAGAGATAAGATCTGTGGTCACCAGAGGTCGAGTTTGCAGGGAGTGAGAATTGGATGAAGGTGGTCAAAAGGTACCAACTTCCAGTATAAGATAAATAAGCACTAGGGATGTCATGTATGACAGGATAAATATAATTAATACTGCTGTATGTTATATATGAAAGCTGTTAAGAGAGTAAATCCTGAGTTCTTATCACAAGGAAGAAATGTTTTTCTGTGTTTTGTATCTGTATGAGATGATGGATGTTAACTAAACTTACCATGATCATTTCATGATGTATGTCAGTAAGTCATCACGCTGTTTTGTAATACTTTTAGCATGTTCAGGCTTTCCTTAAGTTGCAGGTTCCTTAATACCAGTACCAACAGACGTTAGATTGGGCTTGCAAAAGCAGTCTTGAAATTTTGTCTGGTGTAATAGGATTTATTTTTCTGTTTAACTTATATTGCTTTAATGTGATATTGGAAATAATATTAGAAATAATTTATTATTTTTATTTGGTTTATATCCTCCTGTTTCCTACTTGACACATTTAGATCACAATGAGAACAGATTTCAGTGCTAGTAAATCTCCTTGTTCTTCAGTCACTAAGTCATGTCCAACTCCTTGCAACCCCATGGAATGCTGCACGCCAGGCTTCGCTGTCCTTCAGTATCTCCCCAAGTTTGCTCAAACTCATCCATTGAGTCAGTGATGCCATCTCCTGGTTTACCCTTAATCTTTTGGTGTTTTGTGTTCTGTTCTAAATTTAGATATCCAAAGAGAAGAAGAAAAAGTGAAACGATCTGTGAAAGATGCTGCCAAGAAGGGTCAGAAGGATGTCTGTGTGGTTCTGGCCAAGGAGATGATCAGGTCAAGGAAGGCCGTGAGCAAGCTCTATGCATCCAAAGCGCACATGAACTCCGTGCTCATGGGGATGAAGAACCAGCTGGGTAAGACAGCAGTTCTTACAACCACCTCATTAACTGAGGCTCTTGCCATATCCTAACACTAGTTTCCTTGAATAGGAAGAACAGTCTCAGTTCTGGCATTTACTCTTTATATTGTCTTAGGTGGGGAGTTACACGAATGCAAAATAATACTTACTATTTTCATTTTTTATTTTACTGTTATTGATTTTCTTTTGCCAGTGTTGTTGAAGTAATGGGAACGTCTACAGCTTAACCTGCTTCATTTAGAATTTAGACTATTTCCTCATGTGAACAGTGTTGAAAAATGACCTGAAGGTTGAGTCCTAGGAATAAGAAGTGGGCCCAGGCCTTAGAGAGAGGACAAAGAAAGAGCTTCCTCTGTCCTGGACCCAGAGCTGCCTCAAGTAGGATTTTAAATAGTCTAAGCTTGGCTTTGGCTTTTACTCCCCTCCTTCTCTTCCTCATCTCTGGCTCTCAGCCTGAGGCTTTCTTACATCTTAGGAACCTGCTGGCCTTGTGTTAGGTATTCAGCATACATATGGACTTAATTTTTTTTTTAACTCATAATATTTAAGAAGAAACCTACTGATCTACTTAGCTTTCAGGATCCAGTATAATATGGTTTGCCATCTTTCACAGGCATCTGTCTCCAGGTCACTGACAGCTTGAGGCATAGGTTACATTTTACATCCAGTTGGTTTCTTTTCTTACTTAATTTTGGCTAAATGAAGAAATCCTAACCCAGAACTAGAGTTCTTTGAGAATGAATGGCAGCAAATGACTGTCAGATAATTTGACAGAGTACAGACTCTGAAATTACAGGGAAATTTTTCCACTAAAGAATATCTTCAGGGAATTCCCTGGTGGTCCAATGGTTAGGACCTCATGCTTTCACTGCCAGGGCCAAGTTCAAGCCTTGGTCTCGGAAACTAAGATCTCACAAGCTGTATGGCGTGGCCAGAAAAAAAAAACAAACAGCATCTTCAACTCTGTCAGTTACTATTCTGATGAGTACATCACATTCAAGAATTAGAAGACTTGAATGTTTCAGTGTAGAGGCTGGTGCCACATGAGTGCCTGATTCATTATTTGGTTGTATTTGGCTCTGAAAGTGTTTCTTTATGTTCAATTTTAACATTTGGATGTGGGTTTTTATTTTTACTATGCCTAATAGTGAATATATCAGTTTCTTTCTCCAGATACTGAAGAAATAATCTATGAATTGAGAAAGAGTTTAAAAAAAATGAGCTATTTATACTGTAGCTTCTTAAGTTTTAAAAACTGTGTTATTTCAGCCCTAAAGTGATGTATTTAGGCTGTTTAAATATTGGATAAATAACCTACATATATGCCTTTTGGACAAGCCAGGTATTCAGTACCAGAGAGAAACAGTGTAATCTTACTGTTATTTTGAAAACTAAATACACTTTACAGCCATCAGTGAAATCTTCATATTCACTTCTGTTTTTTTCTGCAGCCAGCTGAAAAGGTACGTGTTCAATTGACTATAATAAGATTATTTAAAATTTTTTCAGCATTTCCTTTAGTGGATCAACATCAGAAAATGTTTAGCTTATTTTGCGTTTTCTCTTCCTATGAATAAGGCCCTAGAAGGCAATGGCACCCCACTCCAGTACTCTTGCCTGGAAAATCCCATAGATGAAGGAGCCTGGTAGGCTGCAGTCCGTGGGGTCGCTAAGAGTCAGACACAACTGAGCAGCTTCACTTTCACTTTTCACTTTCATGCGTTGGAGAAGGAAATGGCAACCCACTCTAGTGTTCTTGCCTGGAGAATCCCAGGGATGGGGGAGCCTGGTAGGCTACCGTCTATGGGGTCACACAGAGTCGGACACGACTGAAGTGACTTAGCATAGCATAGCATAGCATACATAGACTCTTCTCCTCAGTTGCAAAGATAATATATTGGATGCTTATGTACCTAACAAGGGCTTCCCTTGTAGCTCAGCTGGTAAAGAATCCACTTGCAATGCAGGAGACCCTGCTTCGATTCCTGGGTCAGGCAGATCCACTGGAGAAGGGATAGGCCACGCACTCCAGTATTCTTGGGCTTCCCTGGTGGCTCAGCTGGTAAAGAATCCACTTGCAATGTGGGAGACCTGGGTTCGATCCCTGGGTTGGGAAGATCCTGTGGAGAAGGGAACAGCTATTCACTCCAGTATTCTGGCCTGGAGAATTCCATGGACTGTATATCCATGGGGCCGCAAAGGTCGGATAGACTGAGTGACTTTCACATGTACCTAACACCCAGAACCAATAAAATTTGACATTTTATTATATTTGCTTCAGTTTTTATA
The DNA here is from genome assembly GCF_055505025.1 of Bos grunniens. NCBI lineage: Eukaryota > Metazoa > Chordata > Mammalia > Artiodactyla > Bovidae > Bos > Bos grunniens. The sequence goes on along the minus strand of NC_141175.1, from coordinate 59,394,743 downwards.
TTAGAAAGCAGTATTACTAAACTTGAAACTTCTCTGATACATCTTTCCAACCCCATTCCTTTCTCTTTCAGTCTCCCCAGAGGTAACCATTATCATAACTATTAAAATATATAAAAATGGTATTATATTTTGTGTTTCATTCTGCATTGTTTGCCATTTATCATTGTAAGGTTGAAATATACCCATATAATAATATATTTTGGTATGATATTTACCATACCAACTTAATGATGAGTATGTTTTGAGATGATAAATACATATTTTTAAGTCCTAGGTCGCATTGCATCCTTTGAATGTATCACATTTTATTTTTCTTTTCCCTATTGATGGACACTTAAGCTTTTCTCAGTTTTTACTATTACTAACAGTGCTGCTTTGAATGTCTTCACTTTTGCACATGTGTTTCTTTAGGACAGTTATATCCTCAGAAGTGGAATTGCTGCATTAAAAATAGCTGGGTTTAAATTTTACTAGAACTGCAAAATTGCTCTCCAAAGAGGCTAATTTGTGTTCCCACCAGCAGCGGATGAGGGTTCTTTTTTTGAACCTTTTCATCAGTCCTTGTCAGACTTTTTAATTTTTTTTTTTTTTAGACTTTTTAATTTTTGAGAAATGTTATAACATGTCTCTGGGAACTAGTGGGCTTGATCATGCTCTTCTGTTCACCTTTTCTTCCTATATACTGAATCCAAAATATCTTTTCAAGGAATTACAGCTCACAAATATTCACTAATCTACATGAAAAAAATCTCTTGTAGCATGTACTTCCAATAGTGAACATAACACACAAACAGCGTAGTTAAGAGCCTATTATTCTTTTTTTTTTTTTTAACTTTACAGTATTGTATTGGTTTTGCCATATATCAACATGAATCTGCCACAGGTATACACGTGTTCCCCATCCTGAACCCTCCTCCCTCCTCCCTCCCCTTACCATCCCTCTGGGTCATCCCAGTGCACCAGCCCCAAGCATCCAGTATCGTGCATCAAACCTGGACTGGCAACTCGTTTCATATATGATATTATATATGTTTCAATGCCATTCTCCCAAATCATCCCACCCTCTCCCTCTTCCACAGAGTCCAAAAGACTGTTCTATACATCAGTGTCTCTTTTGCTGTCTCGTATACAGGGTTATTGTTATTCTTTAAATATACACCCATAACAACATATATTGTTGTTTCAAATATATAGTCTTTGTGGCTTTATCACACCTGCAAAGTAAAATATTTGCTATTTGATACTTATGTTAAAATACTCTTTTCTAGCTCCTCTCCTCTTTTCCATCTTTCCTTTCTCCCTGTAGGTGAGCTCATCTAACCTCGTGCCTTTAAACGCCATTGATTTCCAGATTTTTATCTTCAGGCCTGACTTGTAGGGTATAGCTGGCATCTCCACTCATTCTTAATGGGTATGTCAAAACTAATATGCCCATCCAAGCATCTTGGCTAGCCTTACTTCATCCATATCCCCGACTTCACCCTATGTTCCCCCCTGAGAATCCAAGACTTCATGTAGTTTCTTCTGCACATGTTTCCACACGGGTTTCTAAAAGACAAAGAGTTCCATCCTTTGTGTTCCTTGGTCTTTCAAGTCTTGGGTATGTTAATGTGATCATTTCATTTCCACTGTATTTTCTGTTTCTTTCTGATAGGAAAAGATTTTAGTCAAATGCTAGATTTCCTGGGCTGATCCTTTATAATTTTTTTTTTTTAATCTTTCCTGTTTTCACTTTGGAAATAATAATAGTACCTTCCTTATAGGGTAGTTGTGAGGCTTAATTCAGTGCCTGGCCCTTGGTAATTGCTATATGTGTGGGCTCTAAATATAATTTTTGTTACCATCATCAATTTTGTCTTTGTGTTCTGCCTTCTGAACATACTTCCTAAATTTTCTCTATTTTTTATTTCTTTTCTTGAATTTATCTATCTTAATTTTAATTTTTGGAAAAGAGTTCTCTGATCTTTATTTGAAAAATATCATTTTATTCTTATTTCCTGAATATAATATTTCTTATTGATAGTCTTAAAATATGCATTCTTTTTTATTATGGTTTACCCAGGACATTGAATATCGCTCCCTGTGCCATATGGTAGTAGGACCTTGTTTTCCATCTATTCTGTATGTAATAGTTTGCATCTACTAACCCTAACTCCTAGTCCATTCCTTCTCTACCTCCTTAATAGCTTAAAAAAATTTTTTTTATGTTCCTTGCATTGTTTCTCAGAGCGCCTTCTTCCCACCACCCTTTTCTTCCTTATCTCTTTCCTCTTTTTACGAGAGAGGGAGGGAAGAGAGTGGAGAGGTTGGATTAAGTATGAGTTTCATAAGAAGCTTCTGCAGTCTTCTCAGGTAGGTAGCTTAAGCTACAAAGAGAAAAATTATAATTCATGTAATAAATCCATTTCTTTTAGCCACTATTATATGCCAGATATATTTGGGGGCACCAGACATAAAATAATGAACTGTAAAGACAGTCATTGGCCTCTAGTTTTGGAGTAAAAAGCAAAAATACATAAATTTAATAAAAAGAAGCATACCTAATAAAATAATAAACTTAATAAGTAAATGGGTATTTATAAATGCACATTGTAATGAGCACTAGGAGACTATAAAAGGGAAATGCACTCAAGGGTGGCTCCTTTCAGTCTCTGATGATATCTGAAGGATGAGTAATTAAGGGGGGACTTATTCCAACCAGAGTGTCAGTGACCTGTGTGAAGGCCCTAGGGCCAAAAGAACTATGTATTTGAACCCTGAAGGAAGTAGTTCTGGGAGATTGGGGTACCTGGGCGCAAGGGAGAAGGATGGCTGAAAAGGATGAGCAGGGAGGTGAAGAAGACAGTTGGGACAGCTGTAAGAAGAGCAGGGCTTTTCAGATTCCAGTGTGGAGGCCCTGCAGATCAGCTGCAGTGGGGGTGCAGAAGCAGAGCTCTGAGGGAGAACTAGAGGCGTCCGGGTAGAGGAGTGGGGGCCCGGAGGCACAGGGGAAGTAGTTCAGACTGTGCTCAGCAAAGCCCTTGATTCAGTGTGACACGAGTGCTTGACAGGGGAGTGGGAGGTGAGGCTGGAAAGGTAATCTGCAGTCAGAGTTTGGAGCGCTCAGCTGAGGGTGGTGACTTCATCTCCTAAACAGGACAGAGCCTCATCGAGTACTGTGAGCACAACTGCAGGTGCAGCCAGGCAGGAGGCCGGGGGACCTGAGAGGGGATGGTCAGGGCCCAGCTGGGTTAGTCTGGTAGGATGAGTGGGAGAGAGGACATTGGAGAACTGCTCTGGATGCCAAGTAAGTGAACGTGGTGAAGGTAGAAATAAGCCTAAGGTGCTCCAAACCCTGAACCCAGAAAGAGCACAGTGCATTTAAAGACTCTGGAAACCCAGAAGGAGGGAGAAGCAGGCCTAAGAGAGACAGAAGACTCTACTTGGGGCTGTCAGACTGGCTCCGTGCAGGTCGCCCTGCTTCCCCAGCACCTCAGCACAGTGCCTGGCTGGAGGAATCCCCAGGGAGGGTTGTTGAGGGGGTTTATAGTTGGATATTGTCTGTTGGCAAATTAAATACAACAGAGAAGGTAACTGATAATAGAACCCAGAATAGAGAGGGAGAGGGACGTCTACATTTTGGGAGTGAGAAAAGAGAAAACTAGAAATACTGTGACATGAGTTCCCATGTCCCCATCCCACCCTGAGCCTGTTATTGTTTGAAAAGTCACCATTTGATGAAGTCATTTCTTCTCCTTAAGATGTTTCTCTTTTCAAATGCAGATGTCCCTGGGAGGGGTGGTGTATTAAGTCCTGTCAGCTATTAATACATTGTCATGATTAGATGTTTTCCAAGTGTTACTTTCTGACAGCAGCTTCTTGCAGAACAAGACAGATGATGAGTATGTTTTGGTTGGGAGAGAAAGTTAAGAGAAGCTAAGAAGGTGGGGCGGGAAACAAAATTATCATATGGTCCAGAAATTCCACTTCTGGATAAGTAAGAATTGAAAGCAGGGACTCCAAACAGATGTTTTTACATCCATGTTTATAGCAGCATTATTCATAACAGGCAAAAGGTAAAGACAATTCAGTTGTCCACTGAAGGATGAGTGGATAAACAAAACATGGTATATATAGTTCAGTGGACTACTGTTCAGCCTTAAAAAGGAAGGAAGTTTTGGGGACTTCCCTGGGTTCAGTCTCTGGGTTGGGAAGACCCCCTGGAGAAGGGAAAGGCTATCCACTCCAGTATTCTGGCCTGGAGAATTCCATGGACTATATATATGTATAGCCCATGGGGTCACAAAGAGTCAGACACAACGGAGGAACTTTCACTTTCACTGGTGGTCCAGTAGTTAATACTCTGCCTTCCAATGCAGGGGGCGATGGTTCAATTCCTGTTCAGGAAACTAATATCTCATATGCTGCAGGGTGCAGCCAAATATTTAAAATATAAAAAAGAAGGAGGAAGTTCTGACACATTACAACTTTAGGTACCTTGAAGGCTAACGTTATGCTAAGTGCAGTATGCTTGTCACCAAAGGCCAGATGCTATGAGATTCCACTTCTGTGAGGTATGGAGAATAGTCAGAATCATAGAGAAAGTGGGATGGTGGTTGCCAAGAGGTGGAGGGAGAGGGGAATGGGGAGTTAAGAGTTTAATGGGGACGAAACTTTATAAATTCAAATTCTGTAGTGCTTCATCATTTTCATATGAAATATTTTTCCTTTGCACAAACAAAATACAATATAAACAAAAATTTTAAAGGGTAAAAAACATCTCCTTCGTGAATTGATTGTCTCCATTTGTTTTATAGTTGATTTTTGTCATTATTCATACGAATACTTACTTTACTCAGCTGTAGGTGTAGTGTGAGCGCCCATGGTTGGCATTAGGTGAGAGTGGCTGGAGGTAATCAGCCCTCTGGAATCTTAAGCCTTATCTATTCCTGTAGTGGGCTTCCCTGGTGACTCAGCTGGTAAAGAATCCTGCAATGTGGGAGACCTGGGTTCGATCCCTGGGTTGCAAAGATCCCCTGGAGAAGGGAAAGGCTACCTACTCTAGTATTCTGGCCTGGAGAATTCCATGGATTGTATGGTCCATGGGGTCAGAAAGAGTTGGACACTTTGTGACTTTAACTTAACTTTGTGAAACTTTATTGTAAGACTCCATATTTTCTTATAACTATTCATTCTGCTTATAATGGCCATGTTTAAGATGGCTTTTGTGAATGTGTTGCTCCCCTGGGCCCTTGCTCTCAGGGAATTGCATTTCGCTATTGATGCCATTTTTAATATTTTTTTCTGATTTATTTAAATTTAGCTATAATTGCCACAAGAACCTATGATAAGTGGAAACAACTTTGTAATTTTGTTGCTTTAATTATTGAAATCAGACTCAGAATATTCCCATTGGTCTTTGTATCTATGATTATGAAGCTAAATCTATATTTAGCTGCTTTGTTTCCATATTTGGTTATTGTTATAATTTATAGCAGAACTTGTATTTGTGTGTGTGTTTCATTTGTATCTCTAGCAGGCATGGTAACATAATGTTGCTTTGTTTTTATATACTCTTTTCTGAGGGTTTTTTAAAATTAAGCTTTTTGAGAGAATTGTAGATTCACATACATGGAGTTGTAAGAAATAATACAGAGAGATTCTGTGTATACCCCTTACCCATTTTCCCCCAGTGGTAACATTTTGCAGAGTTAAAGTAAGTATTATACCCAGGAGGTCGGCATTGATACAGTCAAGCTTTAGAATTCTTCCAGTTTCCATCCTTACAGGGATATCTCATGCTGCACATCTGTAACCACACCCACTTCCCTCCCATCCCCACCCCCTCTTTATATCTGGCAATCATTAGTCTGTTTTTTTTTTCTAACTTTTTATTTTGTATTGGCGTATAGCAGGTTAACAAAAAATAGTTTCAGGTGAACAGCTAAGGGGCTTAGCCATACATATACATATATCCATTCTCCCCCAAACTCCCCTCCCCTCCTGGCTGCCACATTAATTTTATAATTTTACTATTTCAAAAATGTTATATAAATGGAATCAGCCCATATGTAAGTAACCTCTTAGGATTGGCTTTTTTTCTTTTTTATTGAAGTGTAATCAACATACACTATTATACTAGTTTCAGATGTACAGAATAGTGATTTGACATTTATATACTTTATAACTTGATCACCTCAGTAAATCTAATAACTTATCCTACAAAGTTATTGCATTATTACTGACTATAATTCCCTGTGCTGTACATTACATTCCCATGACTTATTTTATATTAAATACTATACTTATTTTATATTAAATTACTAGAAGCTGCCTGGAAAATCCCATGGACAGAGGAGCCTGGTGGGCAGCAGTCCATGGGGTCGCTAAGAGTCAGACATGACTGAGCGACTTCACTTCACTTCATGGGCACCTTGTCTTTGACAAAGGAGGCAAGAATATACAGCAGAGAAAAGACAGCCTCTTTAGTATGTTGGTGCTGGGAAAACTGGACAGCTGCATGTAAAGGAATGAAACTAGAACATCTCCTAACACCATACACAAAAATAAACTCAAAATGCACTAAAGACTTAAATGTAAGGCCAAAAACTATAAAGCTCTTAGAGGAAATCATAGGCAGTACACTTCTTGACATAAATCACAGCAAGATCCTCTGTGACCAACCTCCTAGAGTAATAGAAATAAAAACAAAAATAAACAGGTAGGACCTAATTAAACTTAAAAGCTTTTGCACAGCAAAGGAAACTATAAACAAGGTGAAAAGACAGCCCTCAGAATAGGAGAAAGTAATAGCAAGTGAAAAGTATTAATCTCCAAAATATACAAGCAGCTCATGCAGCTCAATACCAGAAAAACAACCCAATCAAAAAGTGGGCAAAAGATCTAAACAGACATTTCTCCAAAGAAGACATACAGATGGCTGATAAACACAGGGAAAGACACTCAGCATGGCTCATTACTAGAGAAATACAAATCAAAACTACATTGAGGTATCACCTCGCACCAGTCAGAATAGCCATCATCCAAAGCACAGAGCGCTCTAAGCATGAAGTGCTCATGTGCTTCACAAGCCCCTCTGTGTGACTGTGACCTTTCTCAGTTTAAATGTCAGCTAGCTTTTATCATGCTAGCTCTATGTTTTCTGTAGAATACTAACCTTTTTATTTTTGGAGATTCTTATTTTACTGTGAAATGTATACGGCTGAAAATTTTCTGTGCTCTGCCTTTCATCCCTCCCATCTTTAACTCCTGGCAATCACTGATCTTTTTACTGTCTCCATAATTTTCCATTTTTTGAGAATGTCATATATATACTTGGAATCATACTGTATGTAGCCTTTTAGATTTTCTTTTTAAAAAAAATATTTATTTAATCTTCGGCTGTGCTAGGTCTCCATTGCTGCGCATGGGCTTTCTCTCATTGCCGCTAGTGGGGGTACTCTCTCACTGTAGTGCACAGACTTCCCGTTGCAGTGGCTTCTCTGGTTGTGGAGTACAGGCTCTAGGCCACATGGGTTCAGTAGTTGTAGTGCACGGGCTTATTAGTTGCTCCATGGCATATGAAATCTTCCCAGACTAGAGATTGAACCCATGTCCCCTGCATTGGCAGGTGAATTTCTAACCACTGGACCACCAGGGAATTCCTAGATTGACTTCCTTCACTTAGTAATATACATAAAAGGTTTCCTCCATGTTTTTTCAAGAAACTCATTTTTAATGTTGATTAATAGTCACTGTGTTGATGTCCCACACTCTGTTATCCATTATTGTTCACTTGCAAGGCACATCTTGGTTGATTCTGAGTTTTGGCAATTATGAATAAAGTTCTTGTAAACATTCACATGCAAGTTTTTGTGTGGACATAAGTTTTTAACTTCTTTGAGTAAATACCAAGGAGGGCTATTGTCGGATCATATGTTAAGAGTGTATTTAGTTTTGTAAGGAGCTGACAAACTGTCTTCTGAAGTGGCTGTACCATTTTGCATTCCCACCAGCAATGATTGAGAGTTCCTATTGCTCCACATCCTCACCAGCATTTGATATCAGTGTTTTGGGTTTTGTCCAGTCTAATAGGTGTGTACTGGTACCTCGTTGTTGTTTCAATTTGCATTTCCCTAATGACGTAGGATGTTGAACATCTTTTTATGTGCACTTTGTTTGCCATCTGTATGTCTTCTCTGAGTTGCTTGTTTAGGTATCCTGCCTATTTTTAATTGGGTTGTTCATTTCCTTATTGATGATAAATATAGATACTTAGATAATAAATATGACATAGATGATATTTATCATTGATGGTAAATATGACACTTTAAAAGCTTTAAGAGTTCTTTCTATATGTTAGACCACAATCTTTTTCATCATAAATGGCTGATGAAAATCTTTTCTTCCAGCTTTTGGCTTGTTTTCTCATTCTGTTGTGGGGATAACTGTGTTTACTTATAAAATAATTTTTTTCTGACACGTGCTTTTTTTCCTTGTGTAACATAATTTGTTACTACCATGATTTCTTTTAAAGAATATAGGGATTTCCCTGAAGGTCCAGGGGTTAAGAATCCACCTTCCGGTGCAGGGGATGTAGTTTTGATCCCTGGTTGGGGAACTGAGGTCCCACACGCCTCAGGGCAACTAAGCCTGCATGTTGCACAAAAGATCTTGTGTGCCTCAACTAAGACTCCACACAGTCAAATAAATAAATATTGAAAAGAAGAATATATAGTATGTGTACGGTCTTGGACTACAGAGAATGTTTTCTAACTGTCACCACCTTACACTGACACACATTTTCTCTTATTTTCCTGTTGACCAGTGGCAGGTCCCTCCCAGAGCAGCTGCGATCCATCAACTGGTGTGTGGGAAGCGTTGCTTGCGTTGCCTAAAGCCTCTTTTCCAGTCTGGCCCTGGCAAGGCCTAGAGACATTCTTCTGTGTGTGACTTGTCCTGATGTCACAGTTGTTCCTAGCTAGCTTCGTTCCCTCAGGGTCAGACTCCGGCCTTCAGGTGTGAGTCTTGGTGTGCCTGAAGAATTTGTACCTATTGGAGCCAGAGTAGCACCCAGTTTAGCAAAGTCTGCTTCGGTCAGCCAGCACAGTCATGCAGTCCACAAGCACATGAATAGCCCTGGGAGCCCGCCCACTCCCGCTGACCTTTATTAGAGCAGCCTGTGATTTGCCTGTCTGTCTTTATTCCATCCTGTGCTGCATTGTGTTGAGCGATCCTGTCATCTTTGCCTTTCAGCGGTTTTGCGAGTGGCTGGTTCCCTGCAGAAGAGCACAGAAGTGATGAAGGCCATGCAGAGTCTTGTGAAGATCCCGGAAATCCAGGCCACCATGCGGGAGCTGTCCAAAGAGATGATGAAGGTGACCTGGGGCTGACCCTGTGTCCTCTTCCAGAGCACTAGGAGTCAGCCAGCGGCAGAGCCTGGGCCAGTGTGCACAGGAGCAGACAGGTCATTGTGTTGTGGCCCGGCAGAAATGATTTTGAGGATAGAAGCTGTGGGTTTTTTTTTTTTTTTTTAACACCAGGACAAAATACAAAACAAAACAAAAATTGTATTGGTATATATATGTATTGGCCAATTAACAATGTTGTGATAGTTTCAGGTGAAGTGAAGGGACTCAGCCATTCTTATACATATATCCATTCTATGCCACACCCGCCTCCCATCCATGCTGGCACATAACATTGAGCAGAGTTCCATGTGCTATACAATAGGTTTTTGTTTGTTATCCATTTTAAATATAGCAGTGTGTACATGACATTCTCCCCAACAACCATGAGTTCCTTTTCTCAGTCTGTTAGTCTCTCTCTGTTTTGTGAGTAAGTTCATTTGGGTCATTTCTTTTTAGATTCCACACATAAGGGATGTCATATGATATTTCTCCTTCTCTCTCTGACTGACTTCACTCAATATGACACTCTCTAGGTCCATCCATGTTACTGCAAATGGCCTTATTTCATTCTTTTTAATGGCTGAGTAATATTCCATTGTATTTATGTACCACATCGTCTTTATCCAGTCCTCTGGAGGACAGAGGCTGTTAACACTGAAATTGTCTGAGCCGAGCATGGCAGAGGCTGGGTCAGATTGCCATTTTGCCTTAGAAGAAGCAATGGTATGTCTAGATCTCCAGGGGAGGTGGGTGACCCAGGAAGCAACTGTCTGTAGAGTTTGGGGAGCTCAGGATTATGGGCTCTGAGGTGAACAAGGAAACAGAAGAAAACCCAGGTTCCTCTGTTTGTACCAGAGGAGTGTTAGTGAAACAGGTGGTTCAAGACCAGGGGTTGGCAAAGTTTTTCTGTAAAGGGCTGGATAGTAAATGTATTTTTTATTTCCTGGGCCATAGGTCTCTGTTGTAACTACTCAACTCTACTTTGTAGTTTAAAAGTAGCTGTAGATAATATGTAAACAAATGAGCATGACTGTGTTCTCATAAAACATTATTTCTAAAAGTTGGCAGTGGATTGGGTTTGGCCTGTAGCTGGCTGACCCCTGTCTTAGACCAGAAAGTGAAAGTTTCTCAGTTGTGTTAGACTCTTTGTGACCCCATGGACTTAGCCCACCAGGCTCCCCTGTCCATGGGATTCTCCAGGCAAGAATACTGAAGTGGGTTGCCATTCCTTCTCCAGGGGATCTTCCCAACCCAGGGATCAAACCTAGGTCTCCTGCATTACAGGTGGATTCTTTACCATCTGAGCCACCAGGGAAGCCCAGATAAAGGAACTGAGAACCAAATAGAAAGCAGTAAACTGCTGCTGCCCCAGGACCAGGGCCTGGCAGGGACCTGCACCAGTGGCCTTTGGGTGGGGGACAGGGCTTAGGAGGGTGCTGTTACTGAGCCCCCAGCTGCCTGTGGTGCAGCACACACGCTCTCCTGGAGAGTTCTCCCGGTCACCTTGAGATGTTGGTATTTTTTTCCCCTATTTTACACAGGAGTAGGAAACTGAGTCTTCAAGTTGCCAGGTGACTTGCCTGAGTGGCCTTGGTAGGAGAGGACAGGTCTGGGGTTGGAGCACAAAGGCCTGAGCTGCACCAGAGGACTTGGTGCTAGGCGGGCCCCACCAGTGCTGCCTCACAGCTGTGAGCATGTGGCCTGAGAATCCTCGTGTGTGGCTGTGCAGAGAAGCTGCCTCCCTTCCTCCCAGGGGATTTGATGTATGAACTTGGGTTGTAAACAGGGCTCCTGGGCCCAGGAGAGGGGAACAGGAGAAGAAAGTTGATAGAAAAGAAAGGCAGCATCAAAAGCCCAGAACCCGGGTCTTTGGAAGGAGAAATCCCTGAGCAGTGATCAGGATGGAACCAGGTTAGTGGGATGTATCCTCTGAGAGTGATACGTGGGTGTCTCACCTCACATTGTGATGTCTGTCTATCTAGAGCTGGGTAACACAGTCATTCTTCGAGTGACTTCATGCCTGCTCACTGACCCATAAGCCACTGAGATCTGAGGGTGGGGTCTTGATTATAGAATCTGGAATCTCTTCCACAAAAGTTTCTAAGCACTGAAAATAATATAGCTTTGGAGGAAGGCATATATGTAGTAGATAATATTTCCTGAATTCATACAAGGATGCCTCTCCAGGTGCAAACGGAAGCCTCTGCTGGGGTCCCAGCACATCAAGGGCAAAGACACAGTCTTACTCATTCCATGAGTCCCCAGACCCAGGGCTATCTGTGGCACAAAGCAGACATTTGGTGAATGAATGGTTGCTAGCTGGATGGATGAGTAAATGAATGGCCACTTACTCCTCCAGGATGTGGAAGGCTGTTAAGAGTCAGGTTCCCCTGGGCTCTTTTAACCGAGTTAGTATGTATTGATCCAGCAGTAAGATCCATTCTCCTAGGCCAGAGGGCTCCACTTGTAACCTTGAATGTGAATTTGTTGGTTCATTTTGGTTGGGAGGAAAAGGGTCTGAGCATGGGCAGAATACAGAACTAGCTAGATTCATACATTAAGAATCACCTGAGTGGTCTGACAGCAGGACAGAGGGCTTGCTTTAAATCTGATGCCGTCAGCATGGTCGGTGAGGGTCATGCCCTGCCTGAGTGTGGTGGAGCAAGGGCTGGAGCTGCCGCACGTGATCTCATGCTCGCGTGACATTGCTCAGCGAGGGGGACCGTTGTCCGGTGTTAGAGAGCAGTTTTCTTGTGTCTGTAGTGGGGCTGTGCTCTTGAGAATGAAGTAGGTTAATTGGCTGGCGTCAGGCTGCTGGGCATGGGGCTCACTGTAGGGAGTGTGGGCACTGCCTTGTTGGGTCCAGAAATGTTGACTTATCAGTTCTCTCAGGTTTTGGTGAATTGACTGATCCTTACCAGACCCGTCAGGCTGACTCCGGGCCAGCAGCTATCACTTGGACCTGCTGAAGTACAGGCCTTTTCTGGGTTCTATGGAGCCCCACCCTGCTCTTGGTATTTGTTATCATAGTGTCTTCTGTGACTCCAGCCTACTTTGATACTGTGTCTCAACTCCTGCACTCATAGATTTGCGACATCAGGGCAAATGCTTCCTGAGACAGCACCCTCTCGTCTCAGCAGGTTGTTCCCCACATGCTGCATTATCGTCCGAGTTACTCTGTGAAACTCTGCTGATAGAGGCCCCCTTCCAACCTTAGTACTAAATTTGGAGAGCAGATTCCCTTTGGCTTTTTGCTTCCTCCAGAGAGGGCAGATGGCATGTGGTGTTTCCTGTGGCTTAGACCTGGGAAGGGTGGACTGGACTCACAGACACCAGATCTCAGTTGTTGCGCTGGGCCCTCAGGGACATCTGTGAGGAATGGATTTAACAGTTGTGGGAAGTGACATGGTTTATTCTATATTTAGGCTGGGATCATAGAAGAGATGTTAGAGGACACTTTTGAAAGCATGGACGATCAAGAAGAAATGGAAGAAGCAGCAGAAATGGAAATTGACAGAATTCTGTTTGAAATCACCGCAGGTATGACCCAAGATCCTCCCTCTTTCTCCTCTCCTTTTATGGCCATCCTTCCTGCATTCACAAGATTAACTAGTAGCTTTTTCTTCAGATTCTAACTCCCTTCCACATTTCTTACTTTATTTTTAAAATTTTCATTTATTTTATATTTAGCTGTGCTTGGTTTTTGTTGATGCCCGCAGGCTTTTCTCTAGTTGCGGCAAGCACGGGGCCTCTCTAGTTGTGGTGTGTGGGCTTCTCATTGTGGTGGCTTCTCTTGTGGAGCATGGGCTCTAGGGCACACAGGCTGTAGTAGTGGCACAAGAGCTCGGTGGTTGTGGCTTCTGGGCCCCAGAGCACAGGCTCAGTAGTTGTGGTGCACAGGCTGAGTTGCTCTGCAGCATGTGGGATCCTCCTAGACCTGTGTCTCCTTGATTGCAGTCACATTCTTTACCAGATTTCTTTACTGAGCCACCTGGGAAGCCCCTACATTTCTTACTTTAGATTATGCAAGTTATTACTTGAAAAACAAGTATAATATCTATAACCATATTTTATAAAATACAAAGACAAAGAAGTTTTTGGTCCTGTATTCTGCTGTCAGGCGCTTAAACTAGTATAGACTTTCTTGAAAGCAGTTTGGCAGTAGCAAAGCTCTTTAACTCACAGATTGGCTTCTGGGAACTTATTCTAGTAATTTAAGATTTAGCTCAAGGATGTCTGTAGTATTATTGATAATATTGAAAAGTTTGAAACAAGCTAAGTGCCTAATAATAGAATATTGGTTAAGCCCATTGTGTTACATCTACGGTAATGGAATATGTCATAGTTGTTACACAGAGATGTATTTATTGACATGGAAAGATGTTCATAATATGCGAAGAGAGCACTGTTACTGAAATACACTATTGTTTAAAAAAACACATCTATTGAAAAAGTCTAGCAGGGGGATAAATAAAAATAATAGTTATCTATGAGGGATGGTTCATAAGCTTTTAAACTGTATTTTCACTTCTAGACTTTCTGAGTTTTATGTTTAATAACAAAACTCACTAGATTTAATTTTTATTTGTTTTCAACTATTGGGGGAATGAAGGCTACAAGAAAATGTTTTGTAATGATTTAGAAACAATTTAGTTTTACTGAGAGAGAATATTTAACATCTTCATGAATCTTGAAAATTAAGTATGCACTAGTGTTTAGGGATTTAGATCAAGAGGTTCAGAATCAAAATTCTTAAAATCTTTAGTTACTGTGACTTTGATATTAGAAGTTGGTGTTTGTGCACATTTGTCATAGTAGCCCCACCAAAACAGCTGTTTTGTTGCTCCTGTTCTGTTCTTGTCAAAATGAACCAGGTATGAAGAACAGAGAAAATGAGGGACCGCTGCTTAAGCTGATGTTCTGTTGACCTGTGTACTGTTTCTTTACAGGGGCCTTAGGCAAAGCACCTAGTAAGGTGACGGACGCCCTCCCGGAGCCTGAACCTTTAGGAGCGATGGCTGCATCAGAAGATGAGGAGGAGGAGGAAGAGGCCCTTGAGGCCATGCAGTCCCGTCTGGCCACACTCCGCAGCTAGGGCACCCTAGCCGGCCGCAGGCTTTCCTCCTGGCCCCGTCACCGGGCGCACACTCCTTGAAGCCTCTGCCATTTCTGTGTCTCTTGCACTACACCTCTGGGTGAGACACTGCGTTCTGGAGAAGGTTCTCTGCTACTCTCTCTTCTCTCTCTGCAGAGGCTTGGGATTCAGTGAGATAGTTCTTGAGAGGTGGTGTAATAAATGCATCATTTTCAGGAGTATAAATAGAAGTTATCTTTTTAGGGGATGAGGGCAAAGAAGTCTTGTCTTCTCACAATGCACTTCAGAGAATAGAATTGATTGCCTGAATGTTGAGGACTCTGTACTTTCTTTTTTTGGTCTGCAAAACACTATATAAATGGATTTTAATAAATTTCTGCTTTAACACTTGGTCTTATCATAGATTGTCAGGTGCAGTGAACTTGCAAGGTGTCTCTTAGCCCAAATTATGTCCTGTGTCGGCCATGAAAAGAGGTGTTACAGCAGGGCATGTGGGACTCGGAAGCTCAGTGGAAGGCACTTCTGCTCAGTGGACGCTGCTCCTCAGCCTCCACAAGGTGCTGTGCCAGCTACTCTTCCTGTGTTTGTCAGCTTTGTATAAGCAAAAGGATGCCTGGGAATTGTGACCCCTTGTTTTGGGGGCTGGGTGGCTATATTACATTGACCTGAGGCAGGTGTATGTGTCTGCAGCTTTTTCCTTCCCACTGCAGATTATGGACAGCAGTGGGGTTAGGCCTCTCTCACCCTCTGATTGCCTTCTCCTGTGTTAAGCTGGTTGTCTTGGATGTATGGGATATGAGCATACATATCAGTGCTTTCTCAAAGCCAGGAGCTGACCAATGAGAAGGGCATGGTGCAGTCATGCAGTGTAAACGATTCACACATTTCTAAGTGACGTTTTTAAATCATTCAGCAGTAGCGACTTATATTTGTGTGGGCCTGACAGTTTACAAAGCTGTTGAACATATGTGATCATTCAGTCTTCACAAATTAGGAAAACACCTCAGCTTGCTGAAGTGACATACTCTAAATCATAAAATGGCAGAACTGGGGTTCAACCCAAATCCCTCTGGCCCATGTCTGATGTGCCCTACACAGGTAAGGAAAAAAACCCAGCCACTGTCCCCCCAGGTCAGTTTCCGTAGGTTGTGTGGAGAAATGCGAATGTATTGGACGTGCTGCAGTGAGGACCTTTTCCTCTCATCCTGCGAAATGGGACTCTCCAATCCAAGGCACTGTCCTCTTACTCTTGATCTCATCTTCAGGATGCAGTTCAGTTTTTAAGTAAACTTCTTTTGAAAGAAGTTTTAGATTCAGAGCAAAATTGAGCAGAAAAGAGAGTTCCCATAAATACCTCTTGCCCTGACACATGTAGTCTCCCACTTGTATGTGTATATATACACATCCCAGAAGTATGTGTATTCCTGGAATCCTACAGTATGTAGCCCTTTAAGATTGCCTTCTTACATTTAGTAATATGCATGTAAGTTTCCTCCATGTCTTTTTCATGGCTTGATAGGTCCTTTTTAGTGCTGAATTATATTTCATTGCTCACAGGTACTACACTGTACATTCACCTGTGGAAGGACATTTTGGTCGCTCCAAAGTTTTAGCAGCTGTGAATAAAGCCATACATGTCTGTGTGCGGTCTTTGTGTAGACATACATTTCACTCATTTAGGTGAATAACAAGGAGCACAATTGCTGGATCATATGGTAAGAGTATGTCTGGTTCTGTAAAAAGCTGACAGTTCCAAAGTGGCGGTATTGTTTTGCATTCCCACCAGCAGTGATGAGAGTTCCTACTGCTCCACGTCCTCACCAGCATTTGATGTTGTGTTTTGCATTTTGACTGTCCTAGTAAGTGTGAAACAGAATCTTGTTTTAATTTGCATTTCCCTGAAGATATATGATGTTGAACATCTTTTTATACACTTTTTTGCCATATGTATATATTCTTTGGTGAGATATTTGTTTAGAACTTTTGTCCATTTTTAATTGGGTTGTTCATTTTCTTATTGCTGAGGTTTAAGAGTTCTTTGTATACTATGGATAATAGTCCTTTATCAGAAATATCCTTTGCAAATGTTTTCTCCCAGTCTGTGGCTTGTTTTCTAATTCTCTTCATGCTTTTCTCACAGAGCAGTTTTTAATATTAATGAAGTCCATCTTACTGGTTATTTCATGATAGTGCCTTTGATGTTGGATCTTAAAAGTCACTGCCATACACAAGGTCACTTAGATTTTCTGTGTTATTTTATTAGTAGTCTTATAGTTTTGTATTTTACATTTGGGGTTCCCAGGTGGCTCATTGGTGAAGAATCTGCCTGCCAATGCAGGAGACACAGGTTTGATCCCTGGGTTGGGCAGATCTCCCAAAGGAGGAAATGGCAACCCACTGCAGTATGCTTGCTGGGATAATCCCATGGACAAAGGAGCCTGGTGGGCTATAGTACATGGGGTTGCAAAGAGTTGGACATGACTGAATGACTGAGCATGCATGCACTATGATCTGTGATTAATTCTTGTAAAGCATGTAAGGTCTGTGTCTAGATTTATTTCTTTGCATGTCCAGTTATTCCAGCCCTGTTTATTGAAAAGATGGTCTTTGCTGCAGTGTACTACCCTCACTACTTCATCAGAGATCCATTGACTGCATTTATGGGGGCCTATTTCAGGGCTCTCTGTTCTGTTCCATTGATACATTTGCCTATTATTTTGCCAGTACCACACTGTCTTGATTACTGTAGCTTTATAAGTAAGTCATGAGGTCAGGTAGCATCAGTCCTCCAACTTTGTTCTTCAGCATTGTATTGTCTGTTCTGGGTCTCTTGCCTCTCTAAACAAACTTTAGAATTCATGTGTCAATATGCACAAAATAACTTGCTGGGATTTTGATTAGGATTGCTTTGAATCTACAAGTGAAGTCGAGAGGAAGCAACACATTGGCAGGATAGTTTTATGACTGCATTTATCTGGCTGATTTATTCACGGAGTGATTTTGGAACTAAGGAATGCTCATAATCTCTTGAGCACTTTTGTTCTTATGTGGATAATCAGAGTTTATCCAGGTGCATGGATGGATAGAATAATGACAACCACTCTTTCAGCGATTCAAATAAAATGATCTAAATATAGGGTTGGTTTGTTTTAATTGTTTGAGGGTTTTACTCCATTCCTATTTTCAGGCTAAGGAGAAAGCACTGTTGGCTCATTATTAGGCCACACATCCCATTTTCCCCCAGTACTCTGTTGGGTATCAGATATTCTTCTGGCCCGTCAAAGTCAACACCTGCAATAAAAGTTTTCCTCTAAACCTCAAGCCCTTGACTTAGTTCCAGCACCAGCTCCTACTTGCCCCACCCTAAACACAGATGATTCTACTTGGTGCCCCCCCCCAAAAAAATTTCAAGGGTACTCAGAATAGCATTCTACACCACCAATTCATTTGTTTTGTTTTCTTCTCAAACACAGCTTACTCTTTAAAAATCACTGTCCAGCTTGTGGTGATCACCCAGCAGTTCACTCGAGGCAGATTATAACTTGACTTTCTCTGTCCCTGCCCATTCTCCCTATATTGTCTGCCAGAGACGACTTCCTGAGCGCCCTTGCCAGTTGTACAGCTCACATGGCCTTAGGCCCTCTTTCTTGTCTGATATATTTACAGGTATGTCTTAGAACTCCTGGAGAGAAGGGGTCATAACTTCTATTTGTTCCAAAAGAGTACTAGTCTTGTCTGCCTCTGCACCTCTCCCCAAAATCCAGCCCCATAACTGTATTTATGGAAGCAACTGTGAAAAATCAAAGCTTTAAAAAATTGGACCATTTTTCTTGTCCTACCCTGGTGACAAATGCCCTTCAAAAGCTATTCTGTATTACCAGTAAGAAAGATTCTTATGTGAAAATAAACTTGGGAAATGCTTGGTTGAAATAAATATAAAGCAGGCTTTAACTTTTCTTAGCCTTTCATGTGCTTTTACCAAATTTATTTAACCAAGCACTTTTCTTTTGAGATGCCAGAATGAACACTGCTTGGCCACTGAGCCATTTCAGAAACTCAAGTCTAAACCACAGTAGGGAAATACCTTTTCTTAAGCTATGGGAGTTCTCATTTACAAATAATTATATTTATGTAATATATGTACAGAATTATGTCAGCAAAATGGAGGAGTAGACAGTTTCAAACCCATATCCTTCCAAAGAAACATTGAAAAAGTCCCAGAAACTGTCAGAACTCGAAAACGAAGGTTTACAACAACCAACAAAATATTAAGGAAAAAGAAAAAACAGACAGCTTTGTGGCATTTTTATTTGCCCTTGGCAAAACTCTGTCACAGTTTGGCAGCATCTTGAAGACAGCAGCCCACGTTTTCAAATGTGAGACCCTGGCCCCTAGTTCCAGGAAAAGAGAAGAGGACCTTATTCACAAATTACTGTGTTTGGCCCAATCTAAGGGCCATCCTGAAGGAATAACACAAGGTGCCGATCTCTGGTTTGCCTATCTTGGAATTTACCCAGGGTGGAAGAGCATCAAGTATTGTTTGAAAAAATGTTATGGGTTTTTTTTTTTGTTTTGATTTTAATGTGCACTCACCTGGGGCAAAATTTTTCAGCTGAAACGTACAAGAGACTGCTCAAAACCTGGGAGGAAAAGCCAGGGAGACGTTTGTTGTTGTTGGTTGTTTTTTTTTTTTATATTAGTGCATTCAACAACAACTGGGTATACTGGGGAATTTAGAAAGCCAGGATAGGAATTATGCTCAGAAAAGACCTGAAAAGACCCCTAGGTCTAGGCTTGGTGCATTCAGAAAGTGAAGGTTGAGTTAGAACCATAAATGGTCTGGCTAAGTGGTAAAGAGTATCCAAGCACACAGCCAATCCATAGAAGACCCGAACAGGTATTTTTGTTTGTTTTTTAAGTTTCTGGCATTCAAGGAGATCTCTGTTAAAATACTGGCTGAACACAGCTAAGCCTTCAGAAACTCAGAACAGAAAATCCTGGGGAAGTGAAAGATTCTGATTTTCAGTATTATTCAGGAATATTTAAATGTCCAGTTTTGAACAATAAAATTATAATGCATACAAAGAAATTTGGAAGTATGGCTCATTCAAAGGAAAAAAAAATTTTACACAAACCATCCCCGAGGAAGCCCAGACATCACACTAGACAAAGACTTTAAACCAACTGTCTCAGGTATGCTCAAGCAGTAAAGAAAACCAGGAAAATAATATATGAACAAAATGAGAATATCAATAGAGAAATTATAAAAAGGAACCACATAGCAATTCTGGAGCTGAAAAGCACAATAACATGAAAAAATACACTAAAGGGGTTCAGCATATTTGAGGAAGCAGAAGAAAAGTAAACTTGAATATAAAAAAACTGAAATAATCCAGTCTGAGAAGCAGAAAGAAAAATGAAGTGCACACAGCTCAAGGGATTTGTGGGAGACCATCAACTCACCAACATGTGCATTATAGGAGAACCAGAAGGATAAGAGAGAGAGGAGCAAAAAGAATATTTGAAGAAATGATGACTTAAAACCTCCCATATCTGAATTAATCTGTACATGCAAATAGCTCAACAAATTCCAAGTAAGACAAAAATCAAAGGGATCCACACTAAAACATTATAGTCCAGTTGTTGAACAATACAGACAGAATCGTAAAAGCAGCAGAAGAGAAGCAACTCCTCACATACTAGAGATCTTCAATAAGATTAACAGCCACTTTCTCATTGGATACCAGGGAAGCCAGAAACAGTGGAGTGACATATTTAACAAACGGAAAGCAAAAATTGTCAATGAAGAGTATCATAAAAAGCAAACTTTAAGAATGAAGGAGGAAATAAGATATGCCCTGCTTTAAAACATAAAAAGCTAAAGGGGTTCATTACTAGTAGAACTGCCCTACATGAAATGCTAAAGAAAGTCTTTCTGGCTGTAATGAAGACACTAGATAGTAACTTAAAGCCATAAGCAAAAAAATAACACCAGTAAAGGAAACTACATTGGTAAAAGCCAGTACTGTACTTTTGGGTTTGTAACTCCTCTTTTTTCTTATAAAGGTTAAAAGCAGATGCATACAAATATACATTCATGTTAAGGGACACACAATGTGTAGAATCTGTGTCAAAACAATATAAAGGGGGAGTGACTGAGATGTATAAGAGTAGAGATTTTGTATACTATTGAAACAAAATTGATATTATTCAAACTTGGTCATTGTAACTTTAAGATGTTAATTATAATCACTAAGGTAACTACTGAGATTAAAAGAAAAGGAAAGAAAATTTCAACTAAATGTGAAAAAAGGCAATAATGGAAAAACTAAACAAAAAATATATACAAAAACAAACAGGTAAACAGCTAAGTCCTTCCTTATTAGTAATATAAATGGATTAAAAGGAGATCAGTCCTGGGTGTTCATTGGAAGGACTGATGCTGAAGCTGAAACTCCAATACTTTGGCCACCTGATGCGAAGAGTTGACTCATTGGAAAAGACCTTGATGCTGGGAGGGATTGGGGGCAGGAGGAGAAGGGGACGACAGAGGATAAGATGGCGGGATGGCATCATCGACTCTATGGACGTGAGTCTGAGTGAACTCCGGGAGTTCGTGATGGACAGGGAGGCCTGGAGTGCTGCGATTCATGGGGTCGCAAAGAGTCGGACACGACTGAATGACTGAACTGAACTGAACTGAACTGAAACCCCAATTAAAAGGCAAGAGATTGGAAGAACAAATAACATAATCCATCTATATGCTGATTCATTTTAGGTACTGTACAAAGATACAAAATATTGAAAGTAAAAAGATGGAAAAAGATATCGCATAGGAATAGTAATTGAAAAAGAAGTAGGATGTCTATGTTTATCAGATGGGCTTCCCTTGTGGCTCAGCTGGTAAAGAATCTGCTTGCAATATGGGAGACCTGGGTTGGGAAGATCCTCGGGAGAAAGGAAAGGCTATCTACTCCAGTATTCTGGCCTGGAGAATTCCATGGACTGTATAGTCCATGGAGTTGCAAAGAGTTGGACATGACTGAGCAACTTTCACTTTCATGTTTATCAGATAAAATAGATTTTAAGTTTAAAAAGATTACAAGATACAAAGGAGAACCTTAATTATTGACAAAAGGGTCAATCTGTCAAGAGGATATAACGATTACATGTGCACCTAATAATAGAGCCCCAAGATACATGAAGCAAAGATTGCCAGAAATGAAGAGAGCAATAGACAATTCTGCAATAGTAGAACTTTCAATAATGAACAGAACATCCAAGCATAAAATCAATAAGGAAACAGAAGAACTGAAAACACTATGTACCAATTTGATATATACAGAATACTATACCCCAAAACAGCAGAATACACATTGTTCTCAAATGGAATATTCTCCAGGAAAAACCCATATGTAAGGCCACAAAACAAGTCTCAAGAAATTTTAAATTATACTAAATTTAAACTGAAATTATACTAAATATCTTTTCTGACAACAAAAGATGAAACTAGAAATCAGTAACAGAGGGAAACTAGAAAACTCACCAATAAGTGAAAATGAAAATCAAAAAATTAAAAGAACTACTACTTGATCCAGCGCTTATATTTCTGGGTATTTATCTGAAGAAAAGGGAAACACTAATGCAACAATATATGCACGCCCAAGTTCACTGCAGCATTATTTACAATAATCAAGATATAGAAACAACCAAAAAAGAAAAAGGTCACAAAAAAGACAAGGACACTTCCTTTTGCTATTTTTATTCAACATGGAACTAGAAGTTCTAGCCAGAGCAATTAGGCAAGAAAAAGAATTTAAAGGCACCCAGATTGAAAAGGAAGATGTAAAATTGTCCCTATTCATAGATGACACGATCTTATATGTAGAAAACTCAAGATTACACACACACACACACACACACACTGTTAGATACAAATCTGGCAAATCATAGTTTAGCCTTACCTACCTTGAATGTGCTCAGAACACATTAAACCAGAGTTAAGCAAAATCATCTAACCTAAGCCTATTTTATAATAAAGTATTGAAGGCTGAGCACTGAAGAACTGATGATTTTGAACTGTGGTGCTGGAGAAGACTCTTGAGAGTCCACTGGACAGCAAGGAGATCAAACCAGTCAATCCTAAAGGAAATCAATCCTGAATATTTGTTGGAAGGACTGATGTTGAACCTGAAGCTCCAATAGTTTGTTCACTTAATGTGACAGCCAACTCACTGGAAAAAGACCCTGATGCTAGGAAAAATTGAGGGCAGGAGGAGAAGGGACGACAGAGGGTGAGATAGTTGGATGGCATCATTGACTCAATGGACATGAGTTTGAGCAAACTCTGCGAGAGAGTGAAGGACAGGGAAGCCCGGCATGCTGCAGTCCATGGGGTTGCAAGGAGTAGGACACAACTGAGCAACTGAACAACAATTGAATCTTATGTAACTAATTGAACACTGTACTGAAAGTGAAAAGCAGAATGGCTGTATGGGTAACACCGTTAGTGCTCACAGCTGAAAGCACACTGGGTCTGAAGAATGTTCAAAGCATCAAACTAAAATTAATTGCTGGATGATGATGCTACAGGGTCATCAGTCTTTCTATGAGGCTTGAGAATAGCTGGAAGGAGGAACTGGGGTACAGACCCTTGGTTTAGCAGATACAGTGTTCTTCAGGAAGATAACTAGCTTTGCAGTTTTTCTTCTCTATGGCAAGCAAGAGCTTCCTGAACCTACCTGCCAGGTCTTGCCAATCTCTTATAATTAACAACCATTTCTAACATCTGTACACCACTGGTGATAGTAGCAAACACCTCTGCTAAGTTTCTTTGCTGTGAACTTTTTTGGCGTCTCAGATAGAACTGTTCTTCCTCACCGCAACTTCTTTCTCCAGTTCAATCAGCTCTTCAGTGGAAGGCTCTTCAGCCTCAATGCCAATGGTACTGCAAGTTTTCTTATTATGGTGATAATGGGAAGTGTATTCTTACTCAGATTTCTGAATGCTCTAGGGTTTCTTAAATGGTACATTAGGAAAGACTTTAATTTGAACCCTGCAACATTTCCACCCAAAAACTTAAATGGTCTCTGAATGCCTTGAATACAGGCATTGTATTGAACTCTTGAATGTATGTATGTCCTGACATAACAGTTCTCGAATAAGCTTGTTTCATCAATATTAACTTTTTCTTCTGGCAATTTTTAAAAAAACATTTATTTGGCTGCAAGGGGTCTCAGTTGCAGCCATGGGATGTTCACTGCGTCACTCAGGATCTTTTGTTGCAGCACAAGGACTCTCTAGTTTTGTGTGGACTCAGTAGTTGTGGTCCGTGGACTTAGTTGCTCCGTGAGATGTGGGATAAGTTCCCCAACCAGGGATTGAACCTGCGTCCCTGGCATTGCAATGTGGATTCTGAACTGCTGGACCACCAGGGAAGTCTCTCTGGTGAGTATTTCTCACCCACAATTGTCCTATATAGCTCTTCCTTCAAATCATCAGCATCTTTTAGCGTCAGTGCTGCGTCACTGCTGAATTTCACACTATGAAAATCATGATGCCCTTTGAAGCTCTGAAACCTAGCACAAGTTGCTATAAACACTTAGGTATAAAGAGTGAATCGAAAAGCCTTCTTACCTTAGCCTAGGGCATCGTTGGCTAAGTGGTATAGCACGTGACAATTTTTCAGTATCATCATTAGACCAGCTCTTTTGTGATGACAGTGTGTTTAATTGATGCTATTCACTGCATCAGATTCACTTCTTAACCTTTAAAATAGTTGAGATCATCAATGGAAATTCCTAACTCATGTGCAGTGACCATTACTGACTGGCTTGCTGCCTTTGTGCTGGGCAATTATCCCGAGTTTTATCTCAAGAGTAATTGCCTTCTTCTTTTTCCCACTAGCAGCAGCAGATGCAGATGGGCACTTTGTAGACATCACAGGATGCAAAAACACAAACCAAGGTACATTTTAAAAAACGCCAGCAACACAGTACACTGAAGGGTATTGGTTGTTTACCCTTGAGGTCATATGGCTGACAGGGAGCTGTCAACATCCATTTCTAATGAAAGCTCTCAAAAGTGAATGTAGAGGGAATGTACCTGAATATATATCGTGTCATATATTACAAGGCCAGAGCTAACATAAAACATACAAAAAATATAAATCATAAAATCTGAAGTTTTAGATGTTGAAAAAATTGAAATCTATAGTTAAAATCTTTCAACTGCATGTTTTCACTGATGAAATGCTTCTACTACACATTTTAGAAATATTACTATAAATACATATAAATCTGTAAATTCCTATCAAAGCACTGTTGTAAACTGAACTCATTTTTGAAGGTTGTATTTTTATTATTGTTTCAACTATCTAATTTCTTTCTGATTTCTTCTTGGTCATTCATTTACTTGGAAGTATGTTGCTTAATTTTTCAACATTTGAGGATTTTGTAGTTATTTCCATAGTCATCATAGAACATATTATTTTTTAATATTTAGTTGGCTGTGCCAGGTCTTAGTTGCAACATGTAGGATCTTCAGTTGCAGCTTGCAAACTCTTACTGTGGCCTGGGGGATCCAGGTACCTGACCAGGGATCAAACCCAGGCCCCCTGCCTTGGGAGTGCAGAGTCTTAACCACTAGACCACCAGGGAAGTCCCTATCCCCCACTTTTTGAAAGTCTGCTTTACACTATTTCACATTTATGAAATACCTATGTTAGTACCTGTTTTTGCTAATGGAAAGAAATCTGAAGAGGATTTTTTGTTTTTACAAAAAAAAAAAAAGGCAAAACGTGAAAACAGCATTCAGCGTTTTGTTTTGCAACAAGCTGGAACAGTGGCAGCATACACGCTGAGCCATAAAAGTGGCATTGCCATGCTCCTTTACACAAAACTACACTCGGCGTCAGGGCGCCACAGCTATGAGCTGTGTCTGTGGCACCTGTGCCTGATGTCGACTTACTTTGTGTGTCCGTTAGCAAGATGTGTCCTAAGGTACCTGCTTCTACGCGTGTGAAAGGTTTCATAGGAAACCTCTTTTCAAACAGTGGGGGAAACCTGTACTTAGAAAAGGCATACTTGTTCCTTCTACCTTTTTCATCAACTGAAAATAAGAATGTCATTTTCTCATTCGACTCCAAAGGTTTTTCCTACTTGGAGTTAATTTTTATTTTGGTTTAAAGATACATAAAAAAATTGATGATTTTAATCATTTTTAAGTGTACAATTCAGTGGTAGTAAGGACATTCACAATGTTGTACAACCATCACCATTCATCCCCAGAATTTTTTCATCATCCCGAACAGAAACTCTGTGTCCATTAAACAGTAACTTCCACTTCCGCTTCCTCTCAGCCCCAGCACCCATCACCGTACTTCTTGCTCTATTCTAGGAGTATGACTGTTCCTCATTATAAGAGGATCATATAGTATCTCATTCTGTGTGTCTGCCGTTATCTCACTTAGCATATTTTCAAGACTCGTCCATGTTGTAGCAGGTGTCAGAATTTCTTTCAAGACTGAAAAATATTCCACTGTATATAAATGCCTCTTTGCTTATCTGTTCATCTGTTGGGTTGTTTCCACTTTTGGCTCTTGTGAATAATGCTGCTGTGAACATGAGTGTACCAGTATCTGCTTGAATCCTTGCTTTTGATTCTTTCGAGTTTAAACATAGGAGTGGAGTTGCTGGATCATACGTTAATTCTATGTTTAAGAGGAACTTTATCCAGATTTACGAAAATACTGTTAAAATTGCTTAAGGTTATCCAGGAATTTACAACTTCCCTTGTACACCATTTTTTCTTGCATAATGATGTGGGTTTTCTTTCCTGAGAAATTCTGGCTGTTATCTGAAAATGTCAGTAATGAACAAGGAAAACAATTTTTAGGGGTCTAGACTTAACCCATCCCTCACCAATCTCTTGATTCTCTGACTTATTGTCAAACCTGTACTTTTCTGTGTCTGCTAAGTAAATATTTCTCTATAGTTCCCTGTTACTCAACCCTGAACTGTATCTTTTTACCAATCTTTTGGTTTGTAAAAGATCTTTTTTCTGCTTCTTAACTAATGTGCTGAATTTCTAATTTTAATGTCTCATTTCTGTATTCAGCTTCTTTCCCAATCTGGTCATTTATGGCAACCTCATTCTTTTATCATATCCCCATACACCCATTTCTTCACGCATACTAAATGTTTCAGAATATAAAGTACTGGATCATTCCAGAATTTACAAACATTGCAGGTTTAATATAGCAGTTTGCAGGTTTGCATTGACTCTTGCTCATGGGAGCTTTCAATTTTTTTATTTGTGGGCATCTGATTATAAGTAATACGTCCTTGGAATTATCTTTGGGATTCCTTTGAGGTCTGGCTTGATGGTGATTTCTTCAGTAGAGAATTCAACTTTTCATCTTCTTTTGGCTATTGGGGATTTCTAACCAACAGTGCCAATTCTAGATCCAAAACTGTATAAAGGAGCTTCTGGTAAGACGTTCCCAAGGAAGATGTTTCCCACTAATAGATATTTCCATTTATTCTTTTCAGAAAACTTTATGTTTTTGAAAGTTCATCCATTAAAGATTTTGGCTTGAGGTGGGTTGGCATTAGGTATGCATCTTTGACTTACCACTCTGAGCTCACAGGTAAAAACCCAGGCTCCAGGCCTTGTCTATGTTACTTGATTTCAATTTAATCATTTTAGTACAGCTAGAGCTGTTTACGAAAATCAACAAGGTATAGAAAACTGGCTTCTTTATGAATTTCCTTTCTTCATAGAGATGATTATTTTTGATACTACAGTTTTAAAACTTCTAATAATTTCATTTTCTTTTGTAAACTCTTGAATTATAAAGGGTCAGAAGAGAGACAAAGTGTTTTGACCTCTTAACTTTTTAGAATCATTTAGCTAGTCACCATTTGGTTTTTCGGTTAATTTTCATTTCTAAAGGTAGTTAATCAGTGGTGTTTCTTTATAAAAATGTGACAGGAGTTTCCACTTGGTTGGGGAGGAACTTGTTTCCATGTAAGCACTGTAATACCCATTCAGAAATCACTATAACATCGAATTTCTGTGCTTTTAGGATGACTTCCTGGTGTAAACTCTTACACCCATTAATACTGATGAAATGTGTGTTGACTCTGCAACCAGAGAATAATGCCAATAAACTGAGTCAAAACATTATATGAATACTTTAATGCAAAATGCTTAACACTTAAAATTAGCAAAGCTTCAATTTAAATTAAAACTCCATTTAACTAAAGCTGGTTAACCCCAAGAATTGTACAGTAGCTGACTTCTGCTATATAACGCCAGTCCTAATGCAGTACAGTAGAAGAACTGCATTGTTGGCGGTCGCTTCCTCCACTGTTCTTCTGAACCCTAGGGGCTGGGAGAGAGGGTACTCAGACGGACACAACAAAACACAACCCAAATCAACTGTGTGGTGGTTCCTAAGAGTTATAATCCATTTGATTAAACTGTCCAACCACACAGCTGGGGAGTAACTGCAGATGTTGTTCCAAAACTGAGAAGGGGTTCTGTCTTTACAGGTGGGTAGAAGCTCTGCACTAGGTGAGAAGTCACAGTTTTAAAGGATGCATGTTCTGTAAATAGTTACTACATATACACATTTAGTGTCTGTAAACACTAGAAATATACATTAGACAGAGTACCCCCTTACCAGGTGGGTACAGTTTAAAAAAGAAGATGAGGTAACATGAGTCTCAAAGTCCACAGGAATCCTGCCTGAAGAGTTTGAACAGCTGCCAGTAATTCACTTCCAATGTGCAGGGGTAAGGTGCCTCTGGGACCCTCAGGGTTTGCCAAAACTGGATTCACTGGCTTTCAGCATAGCAACCGCATCTTTTACTGCATGGTAGATAACATTCTTCACCTGATCGAAATGAGAGAAAATATGGTCAAGTTTAGCATTAAATCTAAAATCTGTCCACTGAGAATAAACTTTCCCCCTACCAATTTCATTACCATGCTCTTGGAACTTAAGACTAAAATTCAATATGAAATGTTAATAATTCTTGAAAGGCCCCTGGGATCCTTGGAGGCTTTTATACACATTTTAAACCCATGCCTCCTTTGAAGAAATGAAAAGCTCATTCTCCCCCTTCCACAGGCTTTGATCCTATGTGGCCCTGCCCTCATTGAGTGCAGAGAGAAGCAACTCCCAGGGTACAGCTCTCTCTTTCAGGGTTTATATATGTCCCTAGTTTTCTAAACGAAATCACATATTTTAGATCATTCACTACTGCAAGCCTCTAAACCAAAGTGAGATTCCCTTCTGGTTTATTCCTCCTTTGCCTAAGTAGGTAGTAGAACCAGCCAGTTCATCAACTCACTGTTACCTAGTGTGATATGGCCAAGTTCATGGACTATTTTTTTTGTTGACAGGAAATAAGGATTTATTGGTGGGCATGAGTAAGGAGGGGACAGCACTAAGGCTCTCCTGAGTGCAGGGCCCGCCATTTGTCCAGGGGCCCAAGATTAAGGATGTATTTGACTCCACAGTGATCTGGGATGAGCTGCTTTTCTGCAACCATGTTTTTAAATTCATCCACATTAAACTTAGTAAATCCCCACTTCTTAGAGATGTGGATGGATCTTCTGGTGACCAGGGAATTTGAACTTGGCCCTGTGGAGGGCTTCAATCATACGCTCCTTGTTCTACAGCTTGGTATGGATGGACATTCACTGACAAAGGGCCATGAAGTCAGAATCAGAGAATGCCCGGGATCACAGCTATTTTTACCTGTAATTTATCTTCGTGGTTTGTATGAGTCTGTGACAGATAGCGGAATTCCTGAGTAAGCCAGAAGCAGTGCTTAACATGTTCTGGAGAAACAAAATCTTCAGCCACCTTGATACAGCTATATAAGTTATGAACCTGGAAAACAAGAAGCCACATCAGTAACACAAGCCACATCAGTAGTGTATGGAGAATAAAGAATACAATAATGGTTCTTGCCTGATGTGGCGCTCCTGCTGGGATAAATACCACATCTCCAAGAAACTGCACAATAGCCCAGCCTTGAACCCCATACTCTTGATGCAAACGCTTCCTCAGTGATCGGTCTAAATACCAGCTCTGATCATGAATGGGATCGTGGTCGGCGGGGTTTTCCTGACCTTGCTCTTCTGACACCTAGAATACATTCCAAAGGTTATGAAACTGAGTTACGTGCTAGGGCTCCAGGAGGGCATTTGGCTCCTTGAACAATGTGGACGGTCAGTAAACGTCAGGCCTTCTTCAACATAAGCCCTGGCTGGCAGAAAGAGAAAATAGTACTCAAAGACAATAACTGAATGGACCAAGAGGAGACTGATAGAAAATGTGGGTTCCTTTGTCATTTCCTATAAACCAAGAAAATGTGGGTTCCTTTGTCATTTCCTATAAACCACTACTGGCAGTCTGCATTATTTTTGTAAATACTGTGTTTGGACAATGTTTTGGCCTAGACTTTTGAATGTAAATAGACTTAAGCTCCTTAAAAATAGATTTATTGCTCTGCAGTTGTTATAAACCTCTAATTCACTTAACAATTTGAGTTATGAAACAGTCCCAAAGATGGCTACAGATGAAACTTGTTTATTCTAGACCAGTATTCGGCAGCACAGATTCAGGGTGACACTATCAAAGGAACAACATGGTGACCAGGAGGTCCTCTAGAGGAACCAAGTTATCCTTAGCAAAAGACATCCTGATTGAGGCAAACACTGGTTAAGGATCTAACTTGGCACAAGGCTAGGACCTTTCGTATCCATTCCTCATGAACAAATGAAGAGTACCAGCCATAAACACCTGTGTTAAAACTAGCAGCCTCAGTGGCAAACAGGTTAAAAATTGAACATGCCCATCTGTGTCTAGAACAAAGGATTCCACACAGAACCCTTGCTGAATAACCTAACTACTGGAATCTTGGGATCTTCAAAGTCCCTGTATACCTCTCCCATGACCCTTCGTAAGTTGACAGCCACCAGCAGGGTGTGAGGTCTCCCTGACCTACTACCACATGAGGGTGGACAAAACCAACAGAGACCTGAGTAACTCACTTGGAACACAGCTCTCAAGGGCAAAGAAATGATACATGGATTTCTGAAGTGCTTAGGTTTTTAGGGCTGTAAAAATAGATATTATGTGATGATCAGAGGAACTACCATGAAGGTGAAGGCAGAGCACAAAACCCTCCACATTCACTGGAACATAAAACACAGACATGAGAAACAAAACTAGTTCCCCCCCTTTCAAAGATGTGAGCCTAATCATCTAGAAACCGATGATCCTTAGAAACCAGCTTTAGCCTACCCAATCTGAGATGCACAGGTTTAACATTTGAGGTTGTGATTATTTGTCAGTGACCCAGTCAGGTCTTGACATGTAGTAATTAATAATACTGCCGTTCTGTGCGTTTCTCTCTTCACATGCCACAGGGTAAGGAGCACACCTTTTTAAGAAATTCTCGTATCTTCTCTGTGTCCTTAGCAGCATATATGTGCCAGAGAGCTCCTGGCTTCTCTTTTCCTTCAATAAATCGCTTTATTGTGAGTTCATCAGAATCTCCATCTTGGATAGTTTTAAGGACTTCTGGAGCAAGAGAAGGCAAATATCAGATCACACATGTTCCAGCTCAGAGAGTAAGCCCCACTTTTTTTATGCTTAGGATCCTACCTTCTTCTTGGTCACACTGTCCTTTGGGAATTCCCACATAGACCATGACATTAGCTGCATCAGATACATCTAGGTGAAGATTTGTTGTTCCATATTTCCGATCTTCTGGAGTAATTAATCCTGCAGGCAGAAAAGCCTGAAATTTACTGAACTAGCACAGGTTGCCACAGTCTTTCCCACTCCCTGGAATGCTACTGCTAAGTCACTTCAGTCATGTCCGACTCTGTGTGACCCCAGAGACGGCAGCCCACCAGGCTCCCCCGTCCCTAGAATTCTCCAGGCAAGAACACTGGAGTGGGTTGCCATTTCCTTCTCCAATGCATGAAAGTGAAAAGTGAAAGTGAAGTCGCTCAGTTGTGTCCGACCCTCAGCGACCCCATGGACTGCAGCCTACCAGGCTTCTCCGTCCATGGGATTTTCCAGGCAAGAGTACTGGAGTGGGGTGCCATTGCCTTCTCCAACTCCCTGGAATACTTGGCCACAAAATTTAAAATCTACCTTTCTAAGCATGGAAGAGTAACAGAACAATATTCAATATTAAGTTATTTTATCCTTTCAACTTTGAATAAATATTAAATGTTTACGTTTGTAAGAATAAAAAAACAAGTTCTAATACAAGTTCTAGTTTCTGGTGCTAGGCAAAATACCTGAAAATCTGGATGAAATTTAAATAAAATATGGATAAAAGAAAAAAAGACAAAAGGGCTTTTTAAAAATAAGCCAGTATGCTGACAAGAAAAGAAAGTCAACACTAGAAAGTAGGACTTGGGAAGGTAAGTGGACCACTGAGGCTGGGATTTGTCAAAAGGATGTCTGCTCAACCAGGCGAGCTCAAGCTTTCAAGCTTTGGTTGTCACAGCCAAGGACTCTGGGCTAAGACATAAGATGGGGATTCTAACACAACACTTCCCTACCCCTGCCCCAAACAAACACAGAAAGCTAGGACCTAAAATGACTATGTACTCAGTCACACTTGGATCCCTCAACGATGGAAGAGGTTGAGCCAGGCAGAGGCTTCCTAGGTGGCGCTATTGGTAAAGAACCCGCCTGCTGATGCTGGAGACATAGAGTCACAGGTTCAATCCCTGGGTCAGGAAGATCCCCTAGAAGAGGACATGGCAACCCACTCCAGTATTCTTGCCTGGAGAATCCCATGGACAGAGGCAGGCTATAGTCCATGGCATCACACAGAGTCGGACATGACTGAAGCAACTTAGCACACACACACGAGTCAGAGCATGAGGTCCATGCTGGTGCTCATAACCTGAGAATCTAATCTCCTCCCCCAGGAGAAAGCCTATTTGCTCAGCATTCACCTTGAGGCTCATCAAGCCTTGCGGTTACCTTGGATCCCCATCCTGACATGAGAACACTGCTTCTTGACTGGGCACAGAGCCAAGCATGGCTCAGGATGGGCAAGCCAAGGCTGTTTTCTAACCCGCCAGGCCCTGCAACTTAAGCCCTGCTTGTTTGGAGGCCAAGGAATTTCTCTCTGGCTTGCAGGGGCCTCTGGTTTAGGAGCAGCCATATACACAGGAGCCAACACCTTATCATTTCAACCTGGGATCATGGCCCTAGGGCTTAGCTGCAGTTTCCCTTCTTTCCAGTGTGCTGAAACGCCAGCCCTAGGAGTGAGTAAAGCATTAGATATTGGACAAAATCATAGGATATATGAGATTTTCTTTAAAATAGTAAAGGAAAAAGTATGAAGAGAGGAAATAAGGAAACAACTATGGAAAAAAAGTCTGAGAGCTGTTGTAACTGGGAGACGAGTACATGGGAAGTCACTGTCCTAGACTCAGGTTTTCAGTGCATTTACTTTTCTATAGTAAAATGCAAACAAGTATAATTTGAGAAGAAAAAAGGCAGTGTGATAGGTGGCAACTGAATTAAATGAGTAGGTATTAATGACAACATGGAGGAATATCCCTAAGTCTGATTCCATTCATATAAAGTTCAAAAGTAGGTTAAATACTGAAAAAACATTCTGCAGTAATACAAACATATGGTAAAATTATAAATGTAAGGAAATGATAAGCATAAATGTCAGGATGTGGGCTAACACTGGGAGCAGAAGGAAGCAGATGGAGCTGGGAGGAGTGAGGAAAGGTGAACACGTCTCAGAGTGACATCAGAAGCTGCTTGCTGGTTTGGCCAGTGGAACCAAAAACAATGGTCCCAGGGAAAGGATTCCCATGAAAGAAAATCCTGAAACAAAACACGCCATGGACTTTCACGCAAAGAACATAAGCAGACACAGTAGGGGCTGCTAGGTGACAGATCACTGGGGCTGGCGATTGGTTCAAGCCTGGAAATCAGGAGACTTTAGACCTAGTCCCATACCTGTTACTAGACGCCCCTTGGGTCTCCTAGTCAGGTCAATGTCCCCTCTATCATCCTCAAGTCCTGGTCCCTATTTGTAAAACTACTGGTGGTGGTGGAGCTGGAAAGAGGTTGACTTGTGATCTTTCCAAAGAGCCTTTCACTCTACTTTGTCTCCTGGAGAAGTCACTGCTCAGTCACCCAACTTTTGAAAAATGACTGCTCATTAGTGAGGTTTATCATGAAGTGGAAGATGTTTGAAAATGAACACGTTTTCATTATTTCCACCCCTAACTGGTTACTCTAAATGGGAACAATTTTGATATGAAAAGCTATTATAGAGTGGCACTGCCATCTATCAATTGGATCTAGGAGGAAAAGACCTCTATCGAGCTATTTAAACCAAATATATAGACTATTTATATTAAAAACATCTCAGGTAACCACTTCTACCTTACACAGCTTTCTAATTTCTATTAGACCTGGATAATCATGATGAAACATTACACCATTTGCTTTAGTAGAAAAGTGCTTCCATTCATGTAAATCTGTTGTAAATCCTCACTGTGAACAGAACACACCCTGCAATCCCAGCCATCCAGCTGCTTTGAAGGGCTCAGAGGAAGGCAGCACAGCTGCAGAACAGGCTGCTGCCCCATAACACAGGCAGAGCTCTCTAAACTGAGACCTGAAGAGCGAGGGGAAATGGGCATGGGCAAGGGGACTACTGCCAGCTGTGTCCTCTCCCGTAGACCACCTCCCAGCCCACCCTGGCAGAACTATCTTGGGCACTTGGACTGTGGGAACTCCCCAGAATAAAGGCCTCTCTGGGAATGTTCCCTGACCTCACTCCAGGTGGTTCCTGGCCTGACTCCACTGTAAGAACTGGGGGCTAAGGTCCAAACCCTCGCTCCCGCTCCCCCAACGGTGTCTGGAGAACATGGCAAAGATGCCAAAGAGGGTTTGCCACCCTCGAGTCTGAGACACTGGAATTGGGACTATGTGAGGAAGGAATAACAATGAAATACAAATTCAAAGAGTATGTTTAATACTAACTCAAATAACTGAACACTACCCACCAGCACAGAACACTGCATTTAAGTGCATCTGATGTTAAAACAGCTGAAATTCCAGCAGACTGACCTAAATGTCCAGCAACATTAAAACAATGAATAAACTGACCTTCATTAAATGAGGTACCATGCAACCATCAAAAATGATGATGCAATCATCATAAAAACCACTGAGCAACATGTAAAACTTTTCTTGTATAATATTAAGTATAAGAGAAAATTTTTATTAAAAAATGGCATATGCCCTACAACTGCAATTAAGAAAGGGAAATATACATACACGTGGCCAAGGGATGAAAGGAAATATGCAATAATGAAGACCACTGCTACGTTAAAGGGTAGGATTACAGACATCTTCTCTCCCTCCCCCAAAACCAATGTTACAAATATTTTAATGTGTTTTACTTCTGTAATAATCTTTTCAAGTTAACCATTTCTTTCTTACCATAAGCATTATACATCTTGGGACCCAGATCTGGCCTAACAAAGTAGTTTGGCAGCCGTGAGGCCAAGTTTAGTTTGCCGTCTCTCCTTGTGTACTCAGGCAGTGGAATGTTGGCCATCAGATCATCAAACCTAGAAGAAGACAATGAATTTGCAAAATAAGCTTGCATTTCTAATCACTTATATGTGGGATCTCTATATGACACAAATGAACCTGTCTGTGGAAACAGAATCAGAGACACAGAGAGACTGGTGGTTGCCAAGGCAGAGATGGGTGGGAGACAGCTGAACTCGGAGTCTGGGATTAGCAGATACAAACTGGTAAATACAGAACTGATAAATACCAAGGTCCTTCCGTGTAGCACAGGGAACTATATTTAATATCCTATGATAAACCACAATGAAAAAGAATATGAAAAAGAATGGGTGTATATATATAAACTGAATCACTTTTCTGTATAGTAGAATAACGCAACACTGTAATTCAACTATACTTCAATATAAATGAAAAAAACATTTAAGGTTAGAATTGCAGTGCTTATGAACAAAGTATTCTTTCTCTCCTACAGCACACATATATATCAAAATAATCTAGAAAAAAAAAATCTAGAACACTGCAGACAAAAGATCTGAGCAAAAACTTCCTGATATGAAGTAACACTAAGGGATATATAATTCCTTAGTTCTGAGCATTCAAGGTTCAAGCGCAAATCAGGAAAATGGATCAAGCAATTCCACTGTCTTGTCTAAAGCAATGTCACTACATTCTACCCAACCCTAACATGCCTGATCTCACTCCTGCCTACAAATGAGTGCATGCATGCCTGAGTCAGCCTTTTCTCTGGTAGAGCACCACAGTGGAAACAAAGAGGGTTTTCATTAGTGAGCCACATTTAAAAGTCAGTAACTTCTTCATCTCACCAGGATCATTATTTCTCAAGAAAAGGACCATCTCTCCCCCTCCCATAATCGTACCTGGAGGGCATCATATCTCTAAAATCTTCTCCTGGTGGCCAGTCCTTAAGTTTCAACACCATTGGCTCTTTTTCATTTTTCAAGCGGTCTGAAAGGTAACCAGAATTATTGAATTGTTACTATTTATAACTCGGAAACAGATCAAAATCAATGGCAATTAGCACTTAATGCCTTAACAATGCAAATAAAATGTATTTGTCTTTGCAAAATCTTTATAACCTAACACATCTGGTTCAGTTCAGTTGCTCAGTCATATCCAACTCTCTGCGACCTCATGGACTGCAGCACGCCAGGCTTCCCTGTCCATCACCAACTCCCAGAGCTTGCCCAAACTCATGTCTATTGAGTTGGTGATGCCATCCACCATCTCATCCTCTGTCGTCCTCTTCTCCTGCCTTCAAGCTTTCCCAGCATCAGGGTCTTTTCTAATGAGTCGGCTCTTCACATCAGGTGGCTGAAGTACTGGAGCTTCAGCATCAGTCTTTCAATGAAAATTCAGGACTGATTTCTTTTAAGATTGACTGGTTTGATCTCTTGTAGTCCAAGGGACTCTCAAGAGTCTTCTCCAACGCCATCTGAACAGTTCAAAACCATCAATTCTGTGGCGCTTAGCCTTCTTTATGGTTCAATTCTCACATCCATACATGACTACTGGAAAAACCATAGCTTTGATTCTATGGACCTTTGTCAGCAAAGTATTATCTCTGCTTTTTAAGATGATGTCTAGGTTGGACATAGCTTTTCTTCCAAGGAGCAAGTGTGATAATTTCAAGGCTGCAGTCACCATCTACAGTGATTTTGAAGCCCAAGAAAATAAAGTCTGTCACTCTTTCCCTTGTTTCATCTATTTGCCATGAAGTAATGGGACCAGATGCCATGATCTTAGTTTTTTGAATGTTGAGATTTAAGCCAGCTTTTTCACTCTCCTCTTTCACCAAGAGGTCTTTTCCTTTTTTTTTTTTTCCCTCCCCTTTCATCAAGAGGTTCTTTAGTTCCTCTTTACCATAAGGGTGGTGTCATCTGCATATCTGAGGTTATTGATTTTTCTCCCAGCAACCTTGATTCCAGCTTGTGCTTCATCCAGTCCAGTGTTTCTCATGATGTACTCTGTATGTAAGTTAAATAAGCAGGATGACAATATATAGCCTTGACGTATTCCTTTGCCAATTTGGAACCAGTCTGTTGTTCCATGTCTGGTTTTAACTGTTGGTCTTGACCTGTATACAGATTTCTCACGAGGCAGAAAAGATGTTCTGATACTCCCATCTCTTTAAGAATTTTCCACAGTTTGTTGTGATCCACACAAAGGCTTTAGCGTAGTCAATGAAGTAGATGTTTTTCTGAATTTCTCTTGCTTTTTCTATGATCCAACAGATGTTGGCAATTTGATCTCTGGTTCCTCTGCCTTTTATAAATACATTTTGAACATCTGGAAGTTCTTGGTTCATATACTGTTGAAGCCTGGCTTGGAGAATTTTGAGCATTACTTTGTTTGCGTGTGAGAGAAGTGCAATTGTGTGGTAGTTTGAGCATTCTTTGGTATTGCCTTTCTTTGGGTTTGGAATGAAAACTGACCTGTTTTCCAGCCCTGTGGCCACTGCTGAGTTTTCCAAATTTGCTGGCATATTGAGTGCAGCACTTTCACAGAATCATCTTTTAGGATTTGAAATAGCTCAGCTGGAATTCCATCACCTCCACTAGCTTTGTTCATAGTGATACTTCCTAAGGCGCACTTGACTTCGCACTCCAGGATGTCTGGCTCTTGGTGAGTGATCACTCCATCGTAGTTATCCAGGTCATTAAGATCTTTTTTGTAGAGTACTTCTGTGTATTCTTGCCACCTCTTAATATTTTCTGCTTCTGTTCCATTCTGTCCTTTATTGTGCCCATCTCTGCATGAAATGTTTCTTACGTATCTCTAATTTTCTTGAAGAGATCTCCAGTCTTTCCCATTCTATTATTTTCCTCTATTTCTTTGCACTGAAGGCTTTCTTCTCTCTCCTTGCTAGTCTTTGGAACTCTGCATTCAGATGGATGTATTTTTCCTTTTTCTCCTTTGCCTTTTGCCTCTCTTCTTTTGATACACAAATATTAACTTTAACATTCACATCCTGCAAATTACCAACCATTTTATTTATTCAGTGTCAAGAAATCCATTATACCCAGCAAGGGGTAGTAAAATAAAGATCACTGAGTAATTTGTATTAAAGCCCTGTCTTCTCTGGATTCTCTTTGAGAGCCCTGTTTCAAACTGCTTCTTTGAGATCTTAGCTGCTCCCTTTTGTCCATGTTACATAGGTAGTGTTTTGATAGATCCAGTTTCCTCCTATACAGTATTCCAGAAGAAGTAAGCAGCTTCCCAAATAACAAACAGCATAACACTTTAACAATCAAAGGTCACAGATGTCTAGAAACCCCAGTTTTCTGAGGCCAGCATGAAATAGAAATGACTTATTTTGCTCAGAGAGACTGAAACAACCTGATGTTCTGTCTAGAGACAGTGGGCCCACTCCTCCCACCCTCCAACCACCCTCCCCCACCACCCCATCTTCTGGATGATACATAGAGGGTTTAGTCAGACTATTTTCCTGTAATAGACAATTAACCATTCCAGGTCATGTCAAGGAACTAAGAACCTCTAATTGAAAAAGATATGCTGAAATTACAATTTATAGCCATGACTCATTATGATTAACAGCAACGATAACTATTATTTCACACCTCTTACTGTGTTCTAGCTTCTGCTGAGTGTTTTAAATCCATTTAGTTCTTACAACTCAATCTAATATCCCAGTGACTTCTGGCACTACATAATATTCCTACTTTTGGATGAGGAAATTGACTGAGGTCAATTGACTGAAAGATGACTGAGGTCATCCAGCTATTAAGCAGTAAGAACTGAAACTGGAACCCAGGTTTGACTTCAAACCCTATGTTCTTGAGGACTAATGTTTATATACCAGTGTTTCATGGTCAAACAAGTACTGTCCCATAATCTTAACTTAAATAGGTGCACAACAAACACAGGAAAATACAGGATACAGTGTTTGCTCAGAACATCAGTGACATTTCAGTGTGGGTGGTGTGCTGGGGTCTGGCCAGAAGAATGATCAATATGGAAAAGGCAGGCTGCCATGGACTTTGGGCTGCCTTAACCATCTGCAGGCACGAGTAAGTGTGAGCCCTAGAAAAATGAAATAAGCGAGTTCACATACACAGCAAGTACATATCAAGAGTCAGGATCTGAACCCAGGCCTAAATGGAATGCACACTGTGGTATGTGTGCCTCTATATCCTCTTTTGCCGACAAAGATCCCTCCAGTCAAAGCTATGGTTTCTCAAGTAGTTCATATAGGAATGTGAGAGTTGGACCATAAAGAAAGTTGAGCATCAAAGAATTGATGCTTTTGAATTGTGGTGTTGGGAGAAGACTCTTGAGAGTCCCTTGGACTGCAAGATCAAACCAGTCAATCTTAAAGGAAACCAACCTTGAATATTCACTGGAAAGACTGATACTGAAGTTCCAATACTTTGGCCACCTGATGTGAAGAGACAACTCACTGGAAAAGACCGTGATACTGGGAAAGACTGAGGGCAGGAGGAGAAGGGGTCAACAGAGGATGAGACGGTTGGACAGCATCATTGACTCAATGGACATGAGTTTGAGAAAACTCAGGGAAGACAGCAGAGGACAGAGAGGCCTGGCATGCTGCAGTCCATGGGGTCACAAAAGTCGGACAGGACTGAGCAACTGAATGACAACAAGATCCCCTTTCAAAGGACCTGCTGCCCTCACAGCTTTGAGGTCAGCCTCAGGTGCAGAGAGCTGCCCTGCCAGGTCTTGCCCTTCCCATGGCCTGAGGGAGGTGAAGGGATACAGGCCCTGACTCTTCCTCACTTCAGCCCAGTCTGAGACCACGAGGGGTGACGCTTGCTCCAGAGCTCCCTGTCAGGTATGCCACGGCTTCACTAACTACACTGCACCTGCCTCCTCTTTCATTTCATAGACTTTGATTCCCAGGTAAACATCTGACATCTGAAACTCCACCTTAACCTTCATGTGTAGAAACCTCCATTACACTCCACTTAAAGTCAGCTATACCTGGTTATAAAGTTTGTTCAAAGTGTGGGCCATAACCTGTAAATGTGAGTAACAGACAAAAAGGAAGCAAGAAATTACAAGGTAAAGGTATACCTTAAAAGAATGAGAAATGAGCAAACCTGAATTGAGAGTCTACAGATGAACTGGCCAAACCCTCTCGAGGGGGCAGGAGCCTGACGACAGGTGCTGGGGCTCACAGGGCACTTGTAAACACGTTACTGACTGGCCAGTCACATAAAGCACCCAGCCTCAGCACCAGACACACGGCCCCCTGACCAAGTAAGGAGGCAGTAACCAGGCTCAGCTGTGTGGAAAAGGACTCAATTCTCTGGCACTTTCAGCTCGGCTTGTCTTGTTAAACATACTGACAATCTTCTTGTTAAATAGCAAAGCTACATAAAACCACCACCCTGGAGGCACAAGCCCTGCCTGGCTCTGTGTTCCCCGTCCCCCGCCATTGGGCACATGTCTGTCACAGGACAGACACGGAGTCACCTGAAGAAGAGGTGACTAAAATCTCACTCTCAAAGAACTACCAAGAGAATCTGCCTCTGTTCAAATGCATAGAATTTGTAAAAAGAAAGGGAGGAGGAGGTAAGATAGGAATTTTAAACTCCAGACTCACAGAAAATACTGCTGCTC
This sequence comes from Bos grunniens, assembly GCF_055505025.1. Taxonomy (NCBI): domain Eukaryota; kingdom Metazoa; phylum Chordata; class Mammalia; order Artiodactyla; family Bovidae; genus Bos; species Bos grunniens. Next base: position 59,354,014 of record NC_141175.1, on the reverse strand, counting down.
CCACTGAAGGACAGTCGGCTCCTGCTGCTCCTGTGCCCACCCCCAACCCCACTTCACACCCTCAGCCCCTTAAAGGGTCTGTAATACGTACTCGGAACATCTTCAAAGCCATCCCAGAAGTCTCCTACTGTTGCTCCTGTGATGATTTCATTGGTTCTGCAGTTAACGAGGTCAACTTCCTGGTTTCCAAACTCCCTCCTGAAGGACTCCGGTTTCCAGAGTTCAGTGTTCAGCTTGTGGTGCACCCCTGACACCATCACTGGCTAGGAGAGGAGAATGAAGACTTTGGTTTGAACTCCCCCAGCCCTGTCCCCTCTCCCAAGGCCGCCCCTCCTCAAACAGCTGCTGATTTTTTTCTCTGAGGCTGGTCCTTAGGTTCAGCTCCCAAAATGACATCATAGTCCTCCGTGTTCGTACAGCATTTCGTGTCTTTGCTTACCTGCTACACACACCCCTTGCTCTCAAATTAACTAGCAAGCTTTGAAAAGGAAGGATCATACCTTCTGACTCAGATCCCACGACTCACAGAACAGCAACGCCATGGCTCAGGGCCAGGGACGTGCAGGAGAGACAAAGGCAGCGAGAATGCCCTGTCCGAGGCGGGTGTTGCCACTGGCCTGCAGCTTCTTGTTAATCAGCCAGGAACATGACCCTGAGATCGCCCAGTCTTTTGGTTACCCAAGATAGGCCAGAAGTCCTCATTTTCATGTGAAATAGCCTGACTAAAACATTAGCAACAAATTCAACTTTTAAAAACCATTATATGGAGATTCCTTAAAAAACTGGGAATAGAACTGCCTTATGATTCAGTAATCCCACTGCTGGGCATACACACCGAGGAAACCAGAATTGAAAGAGACACAGGTACCCCAATGTTCATCGCAGCACTGTTTATAATAGCCAGGACATGGAAGCAACCTAGATGTCCATCATCAGATGAATGGATATGAAAGCTGTGGTACATATACACAATGGAGTATTACTCAGCCATTAAAAAGAATGCATTTGAGTCAGTTCTAATGAGGTGAATGAAACTGGAGCCTATTATACAGAGTGAAGTGAGCCAGAAAGAAAAACACCAATATAGTATACTAACGCATATATATGGAATTTAGAAAGATGGTAACAATAACCCTGTATACAAGACAGCAAAAGAGACACTGATGTATAGAACAGTCTTATGGACTCTGTGGGAGAGGGAGAGGGTGGGATGATTTGGGAAAATGGCATTGAAACGTGTATAATATCATATATGAAACGAGTCACCAGTATAGGTTCGATGCACGATACTGGATGCTTGGGGCTGGTGCACTGGGACGACCCAGAGGGATGGTATGGGGAGGGAGGAGGGAGGAGGGTTCAGGATGGGGAACACATGTATACCTGTGGCGGATTCATTTTGATATATGGCAAAACCAATACAATATTGTAAAGTTAAAAAAAAAACAAAAAACCCATTATGCAATCCTCAAAAAACCAAACAAGACCTACTGTACAGCTCAAGGGAACCCTGTTCAGTGCTCTGTGGTGACCTAAGTGGGAAGGAAATCTAAAAAAGTGGGGATATATTTATATGGCTATCCCAATGGGTCAGTGGCAAAGGATCTGTCTGCAATGCAGGAGATCTGGGTTTGATCCCTGGGTAGGGAAGATCCCCTGGAAAAGGAAACAGCAACCCACTCCAGTATCCTTGCCTGACAAATCCTATGGACAGAGGAGCCTGGCGGGCTACAGTCCATGGGGTCACCAAGAGTTGTACATGACTAAGAGACTAAAACAGGAGCATTATAGCCGATTCACTCTGTGTTAGTACAGTAGAAACTAACACAACAATGGAAAGCAACTAAACTCCAATAAAAGTTACCTACAATAAAAAAATCAAGCAAGTCATTATATAATCCAAACAAAACATGTCAGTGGACTGTATTCAGTGTGTCATTGTCATCATGAGAAAATCGTGTTAGTAAACAGGACTGAAAAAAAATTTTTTGTTGTTAAATACATACATTTTTCTATTTGGCAATTCCCAAGTCCTGGCCTTGCCCAAGAGCAAACTATTCCTTTAGCGAGGATTCTATTTGGTCCAGAAGAGAAGACAGAGATCCAGAAAACATAAACCAAAACAAGAATGTAAAGAAGCAGGTCCACAAAGCCAAGCATCATCACCTAAACTATCAACCAAAACTTCAGATGGAGCATCACTGCCCTTTAAAGCAGGCTCCCGCCTGGGAGACTACACACCAGTTCCAGGCTGACACTACATGGCTCAGGGCCACCTAAAATTGTCTTCAGCATAAGGTTATAATTCATGGAAGAGGGACACCTGATTTTTATCCTATTTTGTCTAATCCTCCAAACTTCATTAGCCTCAGTCATATACCCAATTCTCCAATTGACATTTATCACACAAGAATCACTGAGCCCAGAGAGCACTCATCAAAAATCCAAAGATGGGGCTTCCCTGGTGGTCCAGTGGTTAAGAATCTGCCAGGCAATGCAGAGGACATGGGTTCAATCTCTGGTCTGGGAAGATCCCACATGCTGTGGAGCAGCAAAGCCTGTGTGCCACGAATACTGAGTCCGAGCACTACAATACTGCAAGCCTGTGCTCTGCAACAAGAGAAGCCACCACAATGAGAAGCCTGCACACAACACCACAGAGCAGCCTCCACCTCTGCAATGAGAGAAAACCTGTGTGCAGCAATGAAGACCCATCACAGTCAAAAACAATAAAATAAAAAAATAAAAGATCCAAAGATGACTGGTTGGAAGCAATCAAAACCAAAACCTCATCAGAGAATACAGCTCAGGAATGTTTGTGGTAAGAAATAAGACTCACAGCCACACACTGATTGCATTCACCCTAAACAATAAAGTACAGAAAAAAAGAGATAAAGTGTATAGCACTTAAAATCCAGCAAGTGGGGAGGGGAGGGGCTGTGGGGTGAGGTTGTCAGAAGTCTACCAAAGGCACTGGGAAGGGGATGTGGCGGGGCTGGGCAAGAGGCCCCTTACCTGCCCTTGTTTCCAGCACTCCCTGAACACATTCCAGTTGCTCTTGTTGTTGGGATCTTGCAGGCAAAGCAGACGGTTATCACACAGCCAGTAGTGGGGAGTGTCAAAGCCCAGAATGCTGGGCTTGATGGTCAGTCCTTGGGGCCTCTTTGATAAATCAGAGCAGGTCTTATTTTGTACCAAAGAGGCAAAGATGTCATCAAGGATTTTTGGTGTATTCTTGAGTCCATTTTCTGTCTGAATTTGAAAAAGAACATAAGTCTTAAACATGTCATTCCCTACCATCAATAAACCCTATATTCCTATAACAGTAGGATGAGTACATATTACATACCCAGGGAAGAACCCAAGTCAGAACTCTCACAGAGGTAAGTCTTCTTCCTCTACCTGATATCACAACTCTCAGAAGTGGTACATAAAAAAGTGTACCCATCAGCCAAGAATTAGAATCAGCCCATCAGTGTACCCCAAAGCCCATAAGCCAAGAATTAGAAGCTGTGAAGCCCATCTGCCAATGATACAGCCTTTGTATCCATGAAGGAAGAAAGCAATGGACTCACATCCTTCTTTCTACTTTCTGTTTTAGTTTCTCTACTCTCTTCTACTCTGACTCTGTTCATCTTTATTGAGGGGGGCAGGGAGTGGAGGAGAGTATAAACAGTAAGACAAATACATACCTTTCCTGTAGAGGAATTCAAGAGATTTCGGAGGAAACCCGAACTGTTGTTGCTTACAGGTGTCAAAATTGTGCTGTTAAAGGTGTGGAGGACTGTGCTGGATTTGCACAAGGGGGGGAGGGGTGGAAGGCATTTGATTTCATTCTTTAAAATTGGCATCGCTGGTTGCTTTTCTAAAACGGAAACCAAAAACATCCAGATGGAAAAGCATTCTGAAAGGCAGAGCCCTTACTAGTCTTCTATTAACAGAATTACTATGGAACCAGGAAACTTAAGAGGATAAATACTAATGATATTACTGATTTTGGTAAGGATTTCCAACTGCTATTTACATATATTATACATAGTATATATATATAAACATTCAATACCCAAAGTGATACTATGGTAAACTGTACTTTTTATTTGTTCCGGGTATGTAAAATACAACTGATTTTTGTAAATAACATTGTAACTATCAACCTTGATAGTATTTATAAATACAGATTCTCTTAGAATTTCACATGCGTAATTAGATTGTCCACAAATATCAACAGTTTTCTCTCTTTATTTCCAATCCTAACATCTTTTTGTTCACTTCACTGCAATAGCCAGGACTTCCAGTACAATGTTTAATGAAAGTCTGAAGACAGGAATCCTCGTCTCATGCCTGAACACAGAGGGAACAGCTTAAAAATTATTCAACTGATTAAAAAATTCAGTAATAATTTGACATGTTTGCTGTCAACTTTATCGTAGAAACTCATTACATTAAGGATATTCCCTTCTGTTCCTAAGTTTTTTTGTTTTAAATATAAGCAGATTTTGAATTTTACTCTTTTTCTGTATCTCCTCACATGACTTTTCCCCACTTTTTAAATGTTAAAACTGCAGCTGCACTTCTCAAGCCCTATTGGGTCACCCCGTGTTAAGTCCTTTATTTACTGTACTGAATTCTATTCAGTGAGATGTTTAATATCTCTGCGTGAAAGAAACTGATCTGCAATTTTTCTTTCTTGTTGAACAGCCAGAAAGCAGAATCACCTAAATTCTAAATACCTGATTTCCAAACCCATGCTCTTTATACTACAATCAAGCATCCTGAGACAACAGCATGGATGAGAAAAATAAAGTTGAAGACAGAGTGTTCCCATTTAGACAGAATAGGAAATATATACAAGGTAGAGATAGAAAGGCAAAAATTACTATTGAAACTAATAATTCTCAGCCCACCCTATTCTTGCCAAACAGAAGCTCAACAATGACTTCTATCACCAGCAAAAGTTCTCTCTGGGCTTGCAACTGTGTCAGGTCTCAGGTGACTACAGGGAACCCCTAACCCTCCACACTGCTTCTCCAAGTAACTGAGGTTTGCCAAGTCCCTCTGGGAACAGATCAAAGTTCTGGAAGGCAGGAAACACTCACCCTTGTTCTCCTTGTTGACATTGCCACTGGTTAGGTCTGCCAGCCAGTTCAAAGGAGACGTGCTGGCCGGACAGGCGGGTTTCACACTGCTGGCTGGTTTGGAGGCGGCCTCCCCACCCACAGTCACTGGCTCCAACCCCGAGGGATTCTGCGGGAGCATGGTACCGAGAGTTGCTTTTTCTCCAGTTAAGGAAGTCTGCGTTGAGTATAAAAGGAGAACTTGACACAGGCTGGAAAACTGCATTTTCTTATCTTTTCCCCTAACTGCTCACCAGTAGGAAAGAAATATCTGCAACAAAACCACCCAATAGCCCTGGAAATCATCACAGTTGCAGTAATCTTCCAATAATAGAACAGAACTGTGTAGTTTTGTGTAGAAGAGATTTTAATTTTTTAACTTTTAAGTATTACTAGAGAAAGTATAAGACGTGAAGGATGTAAATACAGCAAGATACAACCCCACTATTGTAGCAGCATCTCATATTCATTCATAGTCCTATCACTCCATCCACCACGTTTCTTTACAATGCCCAGTTTGTTCCCATCACCCAAGTGTCATGAGTAAGCACTCAAAAACCAGCGACTGAACAAGTAAATGAGGCAGTGTAGGAAATACAGCTGTGAATTCAGGAGGAGGTGGGAAAACGCAGAAAAAGGAAATGCTCTTTTGATTTAGTGTAGCGTAGGAAGCTTTAAAAAGTGATGAAGAGCCCTAACAAGAACTCAAAACATGAACCGAACATGAACAACAACAAAAACGACAAACAGAGCACACCACTTATTTTACTGACATTATTATTCCTCTATTACTGATGAGGAAGCTAAAGCACATATACGTCAGTTCATCTGAGCCAGAGTTATGCAACTAGAAAGTAGCAGAAAAAGAATTCAAATTCAGTTCTGACTCCAACGATCAAAACTCTTCTACCAATGCTGCCTTCCACACCACAGCTTCATAAAAATGTAAAATAATTTCTGATTACTAAAAACAAGGAGTGAGGAAGAGTAAGGGGGGTAGATGTGATGACAGACATGAAGGAAATGTCACCATAAAGAGGCCTGTGAGCACCAAGGAAATGTACACATTTTTTAAATTGAGAGATACAGAAAGGATTGTTTCAGTATTATTTCCTTCAATTCTTTATATATTTATTACAGGTAAAATATATTTAGTAATTAAAAAATGTTAGGCTTATCTGAAAAATTTTAACTGTGTAAAACTATAGTAAGTTTAAAAACCTATACAAATTTGATAGCAATTTATTAAGTAGACTGTAACAGAAAAGGTTTTGCTTTTTCAAGGAATGAAAATTAAAATCCTACTTAAAAGAGACTACAAATAAAGTCCACAAAAATAAATGTAAAACTTGAGAATGGGTCTATAAAGTGCCACATGAAACAGATGAAGCATTTCTTTCCACTGACAGTTCTACCCATGTTCCTTTCTAATATACTATAGAAATCCTCGGCTTATTGAAAACAGACAGACAACAATTAACAAGGATGGTGAATCCAGCATAAACAGTAATACCTGTTTTATGTCTTCCTTTGAGGCTGGTTTTGAAAAGAGTTTGAACTGCCTGTTTGAACAGGGACAATTTGCTTTTATTCCCCATTTTGCTCTTACAGAATGAACAATGTCTCCAACATCATAGAGGGCTAAAAAAAGGGCACAGGCAAACATCTGAACAAGAATATTAGGTACTTTCAACCTCAACATTACAAAGCAGAAGCTGGTATTTCTAACAAGATAACTTGTTTTAGCAGCACTTATTTTAGAGTGGGCTTCCCAGGTGGCGCTAGTGCTAAAGAACCCGCGTGCCAATGAAGGAGACAGAAGAGACGCGGGTTCAATCCCTGGGTCAGGAAGATCCCCTGGAGGAGGGCATGGTAACCCACTCCAGTATTCTTGCATTCTTGCCTAGAGAATCCCATGGACAGAGGAGCCTTGCAGGCTATAATCCATGGGGTTGCAAAGAGTAGGATAGGACTGAAGTGACTTGGCATGCGTTTTAGGGTGCTTACACTCCCTCCTTTCCATTCTAAGTATGCTTTTCCCTAAATGCGCCATTTTCTTTCCTTTTAAAGAACTATTCAGAAAGCCTTAATCAAAAACTTTGGGGGCATTATTTAACACACTTCTGGACAATTTATGGTACACACTAAAATAAAGATAGCAAGTAATTATATTACACAAAATAAAACCAAACTACCAGCCCCTATGAGCTAATCAAAACACAGGCAAAAGAAAATCATTGCATCCCATGAAATACCTTTTCCAGGAATGATCTGTGTAGGCATGAGGTTCTCTGGCTCATGTATTTGACTCTTCACACATCTCAGCCAATTGAAAGTCTTATAGGCAGCACCTGGAAAGAACTGATTTGTAGTTACTGCTCTTTATGGACTCTGGCCCCACAAGTTTCAGAAATCCATCACCCGCCCATCAGTGAGAGGCTTAACTTAAGAGTAGAAGGGGCTGGGAGAAGAATGAAGTCAGCTCTCACCTTGTTGGCAGTTTTTCCTCTTCATCCGATAGCAATCCACACACACTCCAAACCCACACCTGGGACACACCCAGTGCAGGTTGAAGATGGTGGTGTCACACACGTCACACATTTCCCGCACACCTTTGACGGCTCGCTTCCAAGCAACCTGTCCTACGAAAATCAATAAGCCACTTAGTCTTGGGGAGGAGAGGGCCCCCGAAATAAAACATGAAGGGGGAAGGAGTTCGTGCCATTACCCCCTCTCACTGGAGCTCCTGGTAACTGTTTAGCCTCCAGAGCCCACCCCAAGCCCCCGCCCCAGGCATGACGCTCTCCTGGACTCCTCCAGCATTCCCATCAGCTCATATCTGCACTCCAGACTCGGGCCTCTCTGTACATGGCACACAGTCAAGGGCAATTTTGCTTCCCTTGAGGAGCAACAAAATTAAAAGACGCTGTTCCTTAGAAGAAAAGCTATGACAAACCTAGATAGTGTATTTAAAAAAGAGACATCACTTTGCCAAAAAAGGCCCATCTAGTCAAAGCTATGTTTTTTTCCAGTAGTCAGGCATGGATGTGACAGATGGACATAAAGAAGGCTGAGGGCCGAAGAACTGATACTTTTGAACTATGGTGATGAAGAAGACTCTTGCAATCTCTTGGACAGCTAGGAGATCAAACTAATCAATCCTAAAGGAAATTAACTCTGAATATTCATTGGAAGTACTGATGCTGAAGCTGAAGCTCTACTACTTTGGCCACCTAATACGAAGAGCCAACTCATTGGAAAAGACTCTGAGGCTGGGAAAGAGTGAAGGGAAAATGAGAAAGGATGGCAGAAGATGAGACGGTTAGATAGCATCGCTGACTTAACGGACATGAATCTGAGCAAACTCCAGGAGACAGTAAAGGACAGGGAAGGTGGTGTGCTGCAGTCCGTGGGGTTACAAAGAGTCAGACACGACTCAGCAACAGAACAACGAGGAGATTAAACTTCATGCAAGCAGAATTCCTGCTTAGATCTCTACTTCCACCCCACCCTCCAAGGAGTTCTGCACACTACTGGTGCGTAGGAAGTCCTGCTGGGTAAGTCAATGAAGAAAGCAGCACTGGTTATGCAAGTTGGGGTTTAGACACAGGTATCAGAGAGCAGTGGTTCCTCACCTTTTGGGTCATGAGACGCTCTGAGACTATAAAGGCAGCACAGACCTCGCTTTCTTCAAAGAAAAAACATTTCACTCAAATCCACAAACCCAACCTTCAGTGCAGAGTGTCTGGTTATTCACAGATGCCCCGAAACCTCTCAGACTGCTCATTAAAAACCCTCCGGGTGCTTAGGGAACCTGGAGGGAGCAGCCCATTAACTAGCAAAGGTACAACGGTCCAAAGTTGGTTCCTTCACAGACCAGAGACAGAAACTCAATTTTGCTAGAGCCAGGAGTGATGTGGGACCCCCAGGACCGACTCACACTAACCAAATAGTCAACAGATGGAGGCATAACCTAGACTTCTACAAAGTAGCATCTTCTGTTCCAGTGGTCAAGCTCTTGAGAACTGGAGGGAGGGGCCTTCCCCGCGACGAGGAGTGCCAAATACAGCATCAGAAAGCTTCAAGAAGTAGGAACAAAGGGAGGACATTTCCCTGGGACACAGAAAAGCCCAATGTCTCGATCAGAAGATCATTGTCTCTCTCTCTCTCCTGAACAAGACAGGATCAATACTGTCACATTTGTGTTCTAAAGAGAACATACATCTTTTTCTAATCCCGTCAGTGGTGACTTTTTTCTTCAGACTGACCATAAAACACGTGACTAACTTCAGTTTGCTTCAAAGTAATCCAACTGCTGAGTGAACCTCTGTCATTTTATTACAATGTGAAAGTTCAGTGCCTAATACATAGACCTTCAGGCATTTTACAGACAAGATTTTATGAACTTCACCTTGGTCACTGGATTAGACTATTTTATTACAGAGTAGTCTTAGACCTCTTAGCCATCTATTCAATGATTGTCATTGAAAAGACAGAATAAATGTTTGAAGGCTGGGACCTGCTTCCTAAACTCAGGAGCAGAGGGTACCATCTCACCCCCCTCTCTAGGAACACCTTGTGGTAGCATCCTTCAGGATCACTCACAGAGAGTTCCTCTCTCCAACTGACCAGCTTGTCACAGAGGAAATGAAGAGGAACAGGACAATCAAGAAGGAAAGGCTAATCACATATACATCTTTAAGGACCAAGTTTCTTAATTATGCTCTTAAAAAGACAACTGTAGTTTTTTTGGAGTGGAAAAATAAAAATCCACATTTTTCAGACAACTTAACAGTAGCCCTGCTGATTCAGGAAGCTACTAATATATTTCAAAGAAGTGTTTTTACTTTCCAATCACTCATATACCACCTGTAGATAAGTTACTTAAGAATTCTTTAAATATTCTTTTACTTAAAAGTATGTAAGAAGAAAACTTTTGTATCTTTACTGAAAATAAAACACCAGAGTCACTTGTCCTAAATGTAAGATCACAGGAGATTCTTGACTTATCAGGGTCTCTATTGCCCAAGAGAACAGAGTGATTCTAAAGCTGCTTTTCAATTCAGTAGGACTTCAGCTGCCTGTAGAGTTTACAATGCCACTCCCCACCTAGCGCTGAACTTCCACTCCTGGGAATGCCCCAGTTTCCATTCCCTGAACTCTGAGATACAAGAATAATCAAACTTATCTAATATATTATTTTGGTGCTTAAACTAGCTTCAGTTAGTTCCTGGAACCAATGATAAAAATTCTTAACACTGGTATGTACAGATGCTTATATTGAAACATATATGGTTATACAAAGTCTGAAAAGATACCTACTAGAGGAATAAAAAGGCTTCACTTTTTACTTTGAACCATTTGTGGAAGACACAATGATGGAACAAAGTGTGAGACTGTCTCACCCCTTAAGGTGAGCCCATACTGTTGGTAACGCTGTGCAAATTCCACCACCATCTCTCTTTAGCTTTCTTAACAAAAAAGGAGTTCCACTCCTTTAGTAAACAACCTAAACAACCTCCAAAGAGAGGTAACTGACTCTAATTAAATCAACAGGCAGAATCTGTCACAAGGAAAAAAAGGCAACCTCAGTATACCAAAGTCGTCTAAACTTCTAGGTGAAAATGAAACCCACACATTATTTGGACTTAGGTATCATTTAGGGATGAAAGTCAAGTTGGACTCAAAAATCCTATCCCCTAAGAGGTGCTCTTACTGTGTGGCTCAATAGTTGACATAGCTTCCTTTTCAGAAATCACCATTTGACAGAAGTGGTCTCCAATGTTGGCCAGGATATACTTTGCTGTGTCCAAATCAGTCCCCACAACATTTCTGGTTAAAGGCAACCACAAGCCAATTGCTTCACTGTCATACTTGTTTGGTGTTAAGAAGCCTTCTACCCGCAATACACCATGTTTGTTGAACTGTAACCTAGAAGAAGTGAAAGGAAGAAAGAAAAAAAAAAAAGCATGTTACATATATAAAATATTGATTTACACCTTGTTGTTACTATTTAAATATTTAAATCAACCCCATTTCCTTCCCAGCTTTCTATAATCTCCATGGCTAGTAACAGCCAATTTACTATGTGGCAGCATCAGTATAAAGATTTTCCCTCAAAAAGACATGAAGGACTGGAGGGGAGAGGAGGTGTGCTTTACATTCCAACCAGTTATCTAATCCTGTCACCTCCAGGCACAGCTACTGAACCTGCCTGATGTGGATGGAAGTTAATAGCAAGAACAATCACAAGATGTCACAGAAGTAAACTGATAACAAACAGAAGGTGATATAAATAACCTGATCAGATCTGAATATAACAACTGCTAAAAGATTAATGCTCAGCAGATGAAGGCTAACCCTAGATATCACTGAAGCCAAAACCACATGAATTCATGAGGTATTCAGAATCCTTAGAATTCTAGCTGTAAATTACCATGCAAGATCCTGGAATAAGAGGCAGTGTTATGATGGGGCTTGGTACCTAGGAAGGTGGAGCCAAAAGCTGAGTATTTTCTCAACATTCTGTTTCTAATACATCTTTGACATCTATCATGTTTTTTCCTAGGTTGTGTAGTAGTCTGGGATTTATTAGAAGACTTCATGTTAAGAGACAGTAATTAAGCTTGGCCTTGCAAGAACAGGTAGATATTACGTAACAGATGGCATGTCAAGGAAACGCTATTTCATATAAAGGCAAGAAAAATGCAGGGACCGCAATTTCTTTGCTAGTCATTGGGCAGTTGCCAAAATTTTTTGAGCCCATGAGATGCACGAAATTGTGCCTTAGGAAAATCATTTGTCCAGAACTGGAAGCCCATGGGGAATTGCATTAACAGATGCAAACGTATTTCTAGGAGCCCACAGTTTTTAACTGACATTCCAAATGAGAGCTAGTCATAATTCTAAAAAATAAATTTGGAAGACAGTTCAAATGGGGAGGAGACGGTAAACAGGATATGGCAACTGAACTTCACCATGACCCTCCCCTCCCCTATTTCATCTACAGAACATAATGGAAAACAAACCTGATGGTACTTATGACAGTATCGATCATCACTGTAAACGTCAGGGGGAAAACGCTCTATTTTTAAAATTTTAACATTCTTTTTACCAAAGAAGTGAGTTTGTTCCACACTGGCTTCTCTTAACACTTACCACAGTTCTAATGCTACACACACTTTACTGTGGTGCTTTTGCAATTTACTCAGGAATGAATAGGACAAACTACCTACCATCTAAAATAACTCTTGTTCATTAAATAACCTTCAATCTGAAAGTTACCAGCACAGACAAAATGATCTAAAATGCTTGTGCATTTAATTCAGTTCATCAGCAATCTTGAATCTTGATAAAACTAAATGGGGAGAGATAGGAAGAAATGAAAAGCAACACTTCTGTTTATGATTAGAGTTAGTTGAGCCTGAAATTCTACCTAGATTTCTGAGAAAATGTATCATATCTAAAAGCTCATCTATACCCAGAACAACACTGCTCATTTATATATCAAAAAGACCAGAAGGCTACCTTTCTCTTCACTCAGGATGGAAGAATTTGAAGAAAATTAAATTTGACTTTAAAATAAAAAAAGCAATGCAAAAATGAAAGCTTTTGCCTATAAAAGTAGAAAGAATTTTTTTAAAAGATACACCTCCTTCCTGCTGGCATAGAGACAGGAATGCTCAAAAGCTGCCAGGGGGCATGGATGCAGGCGCAATATTCCTCCAGGGCAATGTAGCAGAATTCACATATCAAAGCCTTAAAACACACACCTTCTGACCCAGTAAGGACACTTCCAGTCTCATCCAAAGTAAATAATCAGAGAGATGGACAACAGATGATCATCTCTGTATTTAGTGGCAAAAAATACACAATAATCTGAATACCAACAAGGGAATAGGTTAAGTCCATTTTCAAACATCATTATTCTGGGTTCTTTCATAGTTATTCAAAAGTATTTGCTGAAAAAAGTTAGTATGATCGGATTTCCCTAGTGGCACAGCAGATAGGAACCTGCCTGCCAATGCAAGGGATGCAGGTGTGATCTCTCATCTGGGAAGATTCCAGGTGCCTCGGAACAACTAAAGTCCATGAGTCACAACTGCTGAGCCCACTTGCTGCAACTACTGAGTCTTAAGCCTTAGAGCCTGTGCTCTGCAACAAGAGGCCAGCGCAAGGAGAAGCCCGTGCACCACAACAAAGAGTAGCTCCTGCTCGCTGTGACTAGAGAAAGCCCGCATGCAGCAATGAAAACCTAGTAGAACCAAAAATAAAAATAAATAATTTTTTTAAAAAGTCAACACGATCAAGTGGTTCCTATTATGTACTGGGAAAGTACATATTGGGGAAAGTAAGATTCAAAGTATTTATACAACAAGTAGGTATGCTTGAATATATTCTATAACCACATAAACACTAAGATGGCTGAAAAGTTAACAGTAGTCATTTGTGTGGTGGTTTTTTAGAACCTTCAGAATTTTTCTGTATTTGTTATTTCTAAAATCAGAAGTTTGTATTTTCAAGCTTCTTGCTTTAAAAAAAAAACTGAAAAGGAGTATGAGTAGGAAATACCATGTAATAAGATCGAGACTCCTAAATCTACAGATCAGAAGTATCATCTCTAACTTTTCCAAGTTTTAGACTTACTGTTGATAGAAGAGGAAGGAGAAAAGCACATTAAAGGGCTCAGAGTACCTCAGGTTTCCCCCACAGGCCTCACCTCCTGAAGTGAAAGAAGCGGCAGAACACAGGCGAGTCTTTCTGCTGCTCCTTGTCCTTGCGCAGGCTGTCCAGGCGGCACTCACGGCACTTGGGCAGCTGTGCCACGATGTTCACGCAGGAGTCGTCCTGGACAAAGGCCTCGCCACTCTGCTGCAGCTTCTTGAGTTTGGCTGGGTCTGTCAAGACTGACTTCCGAGATGGGGCTAGAAAAAAAAAATGAAGGAAATGGCATGTCAGATTTTTTAAAAAATCACATCAATCTTTGACTGAATACTCAAAAGGTCAGATTTCCCAAAGGGAGAACTCATCATCTCAATTACTGGTTCAACTGTAATTTCCGAAAATGGCTGAAGACAACTATCGGAACAATTGGAAGTTTTATTCTCTTTAAAATGCTTCTCATTTGGTGAATCCATTTGGCAACATAAAACCCCAGACTCACAATTCCAAGGTAATGCATACTTGTATTCATAACCCTAGATAAGATAAACGTTTTGGGGCTTTATCTGGTAGTTCAGTGGTTAGGAATCCACCTTCCAATGCAAGGGATGCAGGTTCGATCCCTGCTTGGGGAACTAAAATCCCACATGCCCCAGGGCAACGATGCGGTGCGCTGCAAACTGCAGAGTCTACACGCTCTGGAGCCCATGTGTGACAACTAAGATCCGAGGAAGCCAAAAATAAATAAAAATATGTAAATAATTTTAAAAAAAGCCCAAAACAGATAAACATTGCAGGCAGACTTCTCCAAAGCAGACACTTAACTCAAACTCACTGCAAACTTAACAATACACAGGGATAGGTTTATCTCAATAGAGGACCACGTGGAAACCAATTCTGTCAGTTTTTACACTCAAAAAAGACTGGCTTAAGAGGTGCTTTCTAAAGCATTCTGCAAAGCTAACCATTCCAAACATAACAAAACCCAAATAACATAGCACCCCCCCCCCCCCCGCCCCCCAGTCTATAAGTTATTTCCTAAGTGCTTCCAAGAGCACTGACCCCTGCCCCTCAAACAATCTTAAATTTCCTTCACACATACTTTCCATTCAAGATTAAGAGCCTTGGCTAAAAACAGAATTTCGATTCTAAGTAAACGCATGTTTAAGTTTCAACTTAAAAGCTGGGGAACTTGAATGGAAATGCAACATAGTGTCTAAAGGGAGAAAAAAGTAGAGACCTAATTTTAAAGAGCAACCACTCTGTTAGGGGAAATAACACAGAAGGGAATCTATTTCTAAGTCAAGAGCCTTTGGGCACGCAGTGAGCCCTCTGCATCTGTGGGTTCAACCAACAATGGATTGAAAATACTATACAGGGACTTCCCTGGTGGTCCAGTGGTTAAAACTCTGCATTTTCAATGCAGGGAGTATGGCTCCAATCTACAACCAAAAATTTTTTTAAAAAATGAAAACACTACACAATCTGTGGCTGGTTGCATCTGCAAATGCAGAACCCCAGTGTCAGATGGGGAAGGCTGACAGTAGGGGACTTGTGTATTTGCAGATTTTTGGTATCTGCAGGAATCCTGGAACCGATCCCTCTTGGATACTGAAGAATAACTGTATTTCATATAAAACCAACAGAAAAGACCTTACCTTGGGGTCCAAGGGAGCTGAGAAAAGGAAAGTAGATTCTTAAGCAAACAAAAAACAAAAACACAACTTTGGGAGAACCACTCGAGAGATGGGTGGGAGATGCTGCTAAGAGGTCTTGAAGGAAACTAGAAGTAAGACCTCAAACCAAAGGTGGTTTTAAATAAAATAAGCATCTTTAATAAATCACCTTTGATGTGTCCTGATGTTCTCTCTCTTTTAAAGCAGGACTAGAGCACACCTTAAAACGCTAAATGGATGCCGTCAGGCCCCAACTCCTTAAACACTGTTATTCAGTAAAAGAGAAGGTAAAGTAAGGTAAAGTCAGAAAGGAGAGAAAATAAAGTAATCAGTAGTTTAAAATTCCATCCTGATACTGAAAACACATCACCCTTTGAATGGGACCAGATTTTCCCAAGCTGAGTCCAGAGATTATCTTAACAACTGTCTTGCCTGGGCTTAAAAGAGGAAATATCTAGAAATAAGCAAGTTGAATTATCTAAAGTTAGCTCTGTATTGAGGAGTGCAGCGGTTGATCTCTCATCAATGATTCTCTTAACTCAGAACCAAAAGCAATACTGACTTCTGAGAAGCCATGCATCTACCAAATAGAAAAAAGGGTGGCTGTTCAACTCCAGCTTGTTTTTGTTTTCGAACCCCTAAGTAAGGTCACACAGTGGAGCAGCAGTGTCCAGTGGAGTCTTTCCAAATCCACAAGCAATACTGGTGGAAACAGTAGAGATCTCGGTAGGTTTCTAATCACACTGCCTTACTCCTCAGCCAGAAGTCCCAGTAGACAGCACACAGCAGGATGTGACAAGGCCTCTCATTTCCCTCAAAATCATTTTAGTTGGAACAGAGTTGCACAACATATTAAGCAAGACAAAGGTGGACTCTGAAACTCACTTCTATATCTATTATGTGTTTACTGGTCTAGAACTTTTACTGCTTCTTCACATAATATGAAAATACTTTGCCTTAAAAACTAGCTGAATGTGAAGGCTGGTGACTCAAAAAGAATAAAGAAATAGAACAGGGACATGGTCATGAATATTCACTTTCTTGGGGAGTTACATAACTTCTGAGGAACAGTATAATCTTATGCAATTAATTTTATGCAAATTACCAGCTATATCAACTTAAACCTCAAGAATGAAGAAGCTGGGTTAGAAGAATTACTCAGCAAAGAAAGTTCTTTTCCAACTCCTCCAACTCTACTTCAGGAAGACCCCCAGTCAAATCCACCCATCCTGCCCTCTAGTTTCAGAGCCCTGCAGGAAGAGCTAGAGTGTGGGATTATCCATTTGTTACTTATCCAAATGAACAGCATTTTTATTAACTGTTTTTCAAGTTTTTTTATACCCAGTTGACATCTATCAAATCTATTTTTAAACTGAACCTTTTGACATACTGGAGCCATTTAGCTCTGTTAATTCTAATAAGAGAGCTTCTAATAACTCCCATCACTGAAATGCATCCTCAACTTATAAGTATCATGAAATACAATGTACCATTATCTCTATATGAAGAGCACTGAGTTCTAAATTGTGCATGCAAAGGGACTTCCCTGGCACTCCAGTGGTGGGACTCTGCTTCCACTGCAAGGGGTATGGGTTCAATCCCTTGTTGGGGAACTAAGATCCCACATGCTGTGTGGTGTGGCCAAAAAACTTAAAAACAAACAAACAAAAATCACGGGTGAAGCAGGACCTTCCCTTAAGCAAAGAGGGGAGTCCTAAGTTAGCACTGTCCACTACTTCTTTAACTAAAAATCTCTTTGCTAGATAGAGGTGGTGATGCAATTCCCTTTTTTAAAAAACTTCAAGTCTGAACTATCCCTGTGTGAGCATAAAACTTTAATCACTTCCTTCTCTCCAACATAGATGTTACAGAAAAATCAGTTACAGGATGACGATAAAGCAAGCAGATCACTTTAGATTTTTTTTCAAAATTTTCTTACAACCAAAAACTGGGACCCACCTAAGTCATATGGTAAATGCATATACGGGTATCCCTGCAGCCTTTAAAACGCTGACAGACATCTACAACTAATGCGCTGGGTAAAACTGTTGGTACGAACCCATGTGTCTCACAGCTCATCTGTGTTTCCATATACATAGAACCAATTTCACCAAAATATGAACAGTATCACTTCTCAGATTTAGGGGTTTTACTTTCTTCTTTGAATTTTTTCTACCATCATTTTCCTATTATTTTCTCATAAGGTAAGAAGAAGATAATGTATGTACTGACAACCATCTTACCTTTTACCAATAAACATATGCAGAAACACTCACCATTCTGGAATTTATTGTTGCTTCTTGTACAGCAGCTTTCAGGATCTACTTTTGCTGAAGACGCCTTTATATTCTGTGACTGGCAGCCTAAAGTTGAAGGTTCTCCCCTTTTTTCTATGCAACTATCAGGACTGTTACTATTGACAGCTGCTTTCTCTTCTGGCTTCTTTGAAAGGACATCAGATGTGGAAGGTGCATGTTCGAAATGCTTCTGCAGTTCAGGAGTGTTGGTGATTTCCAATTCTGCCACAGAAGCCGCCTTTATTGGTATGCACTCCTTAGGAGGATCAGTCGATGATGGAGGAAGAGATTCCACACTGCTTTCCTCTTCAGTGCTGGTCTTCAGCTGGGAACAGCTTCCCTTTGGTTCATTCAGGGTTTTTAAGTCTCCAGTTCCAATCTGAGAGGACTTTGAAGAGAGCAAATCTACTTTGCAGGCAACATCTGGTTTTGTTCTCAGTATTTCAGGCTTTGTATTTAGACAGGAAGAAAGTTCTGGTAAAATCTGTTTATGACATCTGAAAAAGATTAATATGGAAAACTAGCATCTAGGCCTCTTTCATCTCTTCCCTACCTTCCAAAAATAATTGCTTGCTTTCCTAAAGTAGACAGTATGAAAGAGAAAAGAAAACTGCTTATATCAGAGAATTCAGGATAGATTTCTGTGGGCTGGAGTTAAAAGTAATCAGTCAATGGCTAGGAAAAAATATCTTAAGACATTAAGAAAAACACAACCCTAAATTCTATCTGCGTGTTCTCATAGTTAACTACTTCATGTTAGTTCTATTTCTCATAGCAAAATGAACCTTAGCTTTCCCTCAAAACAGAATATCACATGAAACCAAAATCACCAGTAGCATAAAACTCCATCTATGAACATGTTACCAGCCTAGCACTGGACAATCTCATGCTTGTTTGGTCAGTGATCAGGACCCGAAGCAAAGAGAAGGGCCAGCTGATGACGTGCTTGTTCACAGAACCATCTGGTACCCTCTCCACCCCTAATAGGGGTTTATCCTTCAAGAAGTTTTGTTTCTCTGAAATTCGTCATAAAGTTCTTTCCTCAGCAGAACGCAAAGTCCTTTTTCCCTCTTACACTAGTCTTCCTGCCTCTACCAAAGGATCTCATCCTGGAGAAGTTCTCATTGACGCACTCATGTTGTTGAGTTGCTCAGTTGTGTCTGATTCTTTGTGACCCCAAAAAACTGTAGCCCACCAGACTCCTCTGTCCATGGGATTCTCCAGGCAGGAATACTGGAGTGGTTTGCCATTCCCTTCTCCAGGGATTCTTCCCAACCCAGAGATCAAACCCAAGTCTCCTGTATCAGCAGGCAGATTCTTTACCATTGAGCCACCTGGGAAGCACTCATACTAGATATCTTTGTTTGGGTACCACAAATTTCTTACTGTTACCTCTTTCAACTCTGAATAAACAACCTCCCCCGACCCTGCCCTTTCTCTGACTGTTCCATGGTCATCCTCTAAGCTCCCTCCCTGGCAGCCTGCTGTCCTCCCTGTGAACTGGTGTGCTCATGCACTCTCCCATTTACTACAGTGGTCTTCCAAGCCTACCTTTCTACACCAGTTTCTGAGCCCTATCTTAGGTCTTTACAACTGCTTACACAGGCCACCATCCCTCCTAAAAAAGATCCTTCTCTTAAAACTCATCTCTCCATTAATCTTGTGGCCACTTTAAATTTCTGATTAGATTTTACATTTCTTATTCCACTATCTTCTGTAAATAAGTAACTGTAAGTCATAACTACTGCTTCCTTGATTTTGTCTTACTATTTTCTCTACTGCTACATCTCTCAGCTATAGTTGAGGTCCAGGCTGATGAAGCTCATTCACTGGAACCCTGTCTCCCTCTACCCCACACTCCCATGGATCTCAGTCTTCCACATACAACCAACTGGCTCCCTTTCCTTGAAAAGTGGACATCTATTCTCCAGCTGTTTGTAGTATTTCAGTAGACCATTCTCTCTACTATACAAAGTCAAGAAAGCTCCTCTTTCCTCACACCCCCTTTTCTTTTCTGTGACCTGTTTTATGTAGGTCTGTATGCCAACTACACGTATCACCTCTGAAGGCATATGACCAATTGGAAACTAACCTCCCCTGACAACCTGAGATACACTGAATGGCAGGTCATTACATCAAATTTTCACTGCACTAACACTCTCTAAACACTGAATGTAGGGTCAATCTTGCCACCCGAGCAATGTCAGCTCAGACAGAAAGAACCATGGCTAAAATAACCCTTCTATATTATGATTAAACATCAGTATGGGCTTCCCTGGTGGTACTAGTGGTAAAAGAATCTGCCCGCCAACGCAGGAGATGTAAGAGATGCAGGTTCGATCCCTGGGTTGAGAAGATTCCCTGGAGGAGGAAATGGCAACCCGTTCCAGTGGGTTGCAAGATTAAACATCTTTAACTTCTGACTCACCCCTGAGGGATTTTTGCTCCGAGGTTCGGTGGAGAGTTGGCGGCTTGGGGAGTGCTCTGCTGTCTCGGGTCCTTACTTGGCGGAGTAGCTGCAGTACAGCCAAGCAGTATCTCCTTAAAAACTGTTGTGGGAACAGACTGTACAGGACACACACTAGGAGAGGCCTAAAAGATATCAAAGCAAGCAGATGTTAACAGGGAAGCCCCTAGTGCAGAATTACAAAATGCTTGCAAGATTCAAATTTATTTGCTTGGTTTAGTGGTCAACAAGCACAATACCACCACCAATAAAAAGAAAAGAACAGGAGAACAATGAATAAACCACAAATTAAGGACTTATACCTGAGGGCTATCAAATAAGTCACTCCAGCTTTTCACAAAACTTGAGTCTTCCTAGAAAAGACCACAAGTTGATCTTTTACAGACCTTTGAATACCAGGAAAACACAGCCATGTGGCAATTACTTGACTAGTGCAAGGCACAGAAGTGAGCTTTTTATCGACTGTCTTCAAATGGTGGCAGCTTCACATGCATTCAGTTCAGCGTTACTGAGTGCCCACCGCGCACTTACTGCGAGGACTGGCAGGAGACCAGACCACATAGGGCTCTTGCAGGCAGTGGAGCCTACTTGGTACCACATAAGCCTTTACAATGCAATAAAGGTTGAGGACATGGTTCTTGCTTGTAAGTGGCTCATCAAGGCACAAACGTCATCCCAAGCTGCAAAAAATACCAAGTCATGACAGGCCTGTGGGACAAAGTTAAGACACTTGTCCCCTTCCCTTTTTGTGTACTTTTACCTTTACAAAAATACGAGTGACAGACCAACTTCTTCCCAGTTTATACTATCCAAAAAAATAAAACTTCCCATCATGGAAAGAGAAGGAAGAGATTAAACTCAACTTCACACAACTGAACATTCTATGGCTAAACCAGGTGAAATCCACAGACCATTTTCACCAGCCTCTTTACATGTGTGTAAATTTAAAGTCACTTGTCCTTTTCATTCATTATCTCTTTTAATGACCTTTACATTCACTTTACCACCAGATCTAAACTTGTAGAATCTTTTAAGTGTCTTCATCTTCTAGTTACTAACTCCTAAAATATGATGTAGAACTTCTCTTAAGTAAGTTTTTAAAACCAGTTTTTAAACCTCACAATTCTGAATGTAAACCATGTAGCCTACATGTGAATCTTCTTTGCAGACATTTACTTTGATGGCCTTGAAAATACTGTCTATGTTAAATAAAAACATCTGAAAAATAAGAATTTACTTAATCAACATTAAAGTTCTGGCACAGCTTTCCACTATTTCACGGTGCCAAGTTATCTGATCATGTATTACACTATGTGAGCTCAGTTTTGGTTAAATATTAGCTTAGTGTTTCCCAGAAGGATCTTTGTGGGGAAGCTTTGGCTAGTCTAAGGACATCCCTGGGATAGCCAAACTTTCCCTCTGTGGGCCTCAGTTTCCTCATTTTTAAAATGAATTAAGGAAATAAGATATTTTTATTTTGTTACAATATGCACTGAACTGCTCGAGCCAGAAAACCCTCCATCTCATTTCCCGTATCAATCAGCCAGAAAATGCTGCTTCTATTTCCAAAATGTTTGTGGAATCTATCAACTTCTTTCCAGGCCACCCCTACCACCATCTTTCCCCTGGACTATCACATGTATACTAACTGGCCTGACCTCCTTCCATTTTTGCCTGAACTTTTTGCCTCTTCTCTGAAGTTAAAATTCTACCACAGAGCAATCTTTATAAATCAGTCACTCCAGTGCCGACTAGAATTCTACACGGTCTGGTCTCCGCCAACCCCCTAGCCTCATATCACTCCATTTGTTAAAAGTGCTCCAACTAAACTGGTTTCCTTTCTGGTCTCCAAATGTTCTAAGCTCTTTCTTGCCTGCACCTCTGTACTTGCTATTCTCCTCTGGGTCTGGACATTTTCACGTGGCTGGTCCCATCCTTCAGCCTCAAATCTGCTCAACTGTCACCTCAGAATCTCTAATCACTCTTTCCAAAGCAGTGTCCCAAAGCATAACTGCCTTACACTTTATATTACCATGTTTCTATCTTCCATTGTACCAACACACTGTGCAAATACCTTAAGCTACTATTTTATTGTCAGTCTCTTCACAATGAAACATAAGCTTCTATGGACAGAGACCCTGCTCTTACATCACTGTTAAATCTTTTAAAGCCAGGCACAGAGCAGATGCTCAATAAATAAGACTGGTGGAGTGCATGAATGGATAAATGCTCTTAGCACTTCTTATTTGAAAATGGTAATAGCTACAACTGTATTCTGAGTTAACTAAAGAGCCAAGCAGTAATGCCCACAAATGTCTAGCACATATTAAATGCTCAGTTAAGTATTAACTGGAAATAGGGTTGGACAACCAGATGGAAGGAAGGAGGACTCTCTTGGTGCCTCACCATACCAGGCAAAAGTTCTGGAGAGGAATGGCAACAACAGAACAGTGGCCAAGAGTGCTGGGTTTTGGTGTTAGACCCTGGTTGGAATCCAGTCTCTGACACAGTCTCAGCACATTATTTAAGCTCTCTGAGCTTTGGCTTCCTCAGTTGTAATGATGAGTAATAAAGGAAAGCAATGAGAAAAAAGGCAAGTAATGAAGCATACTGTATACGGCAGTGCTTCACCACAGTACCTGGCACATTGATTAGCTATCTCAAAGCAGAAACACATCATGCAAAACTCCTCGGTTCAGCCACCATGTGTTAGAACGATCATGACCTGGATCATTTCCTTTAAGAGACTGAAGTAAGTAGATCACTATAACTCTCCTAAGGTTTAACTTAACAGGCATAGCACTCTGATTCCAAACCCGTCTCCATGTGCACACCGCTGCACTGGCCTGACTTGGCAAGGGTCAAAGTTTCTTCTTACCTGAAGAGTTTTCCCTGAAGGTCTTCTATACCAGTCATGGCAATAGTTCCTCCCTGCCAGCAGACGGAGATAATATAATTGAGTGTATAATGATATTCCAAAAAGGATACTGCTGGCTCATACTACTCAGCAGACTGTCTCAATTAACCAGGCAACATCCTAACTCTGAGGAATAGTCTGCTAGGCAGAGAAGACCTTCAAGGAGCCAGATGCTACTGGCAAACAGGTTCACCTTATCCAGAAGTATTCATCAAGGCAATAAAGAGTCTCATCTACCTAATCCTAAACTCTTGTCACCCAAAGACTACCAACTCTGCACACATCCAACATATCTGCAAAGTGGAAACACAGTGAGACATGCACCAAGTGTGTTACTGTACTCACCTTTCACTCACATATTTAAATGAACTCTTTCTCTCCCCACATCTTTCTTTACCTCTCCATCTCCCTGAAACTTAGGCTAGGCCAGTGTTTCCAAAAAACTTGTCTGATTACAAGGATGACCCATGACAAAGAAGAATATTTACTGATATGGAAAAA
The DNA here is from genome assembly GCF_055505025.1 of Bos grunniens. Lineage (NCBI taxonomy): Eukaryota > Metazoa > Chordata > Mammalia > Artiodactyla > Bovidae > Bos > Bos grunniens. Next base: position 59,330,381 of record NC_141175.1, on the reverse strand, counting down.
CATTCATAATATACTGTGAAATCATGAAAGCTACACAAGAGTATGGCTTTTAGTTTTTTAGTTTTTTTTTTTTTAAGCCTCTATAACTATACAGGAAAAAGAAAAACAAACAAAAATAGGAAGAGGATAGGTATTCCAAAATGTGAATAGTGAGTCTCTGAAAAGTGTGATTATGAGTGATCTTTTCTTTACTATGCTTTTCCAGGTTACCAAAATATTTTTAAATGAGAGTAACTTTTTCAAAAAAAGTAAGAACCTTTATTTTGAAAATAAGTGCAATAGAAAGAAGAATAACTTTTTATAATTAAAAATATAGTAATAATTTCTAAAACATCAATACCCAGGTAAAAATTTACCATCGCCAACTTCCTTTAGAATGAGAAGATAACTAGGATAGGTCTTTCATTTGCTTGTTGAGGCAAGGAATATGGCTTTATTTGGAAAGCCAGCTGACTGAAAAGATGGCAGACTAATGTCTCAAAATAACCATCTTCTAGGATAGGTCTTACGAGCTGAAACAGACATGCTTTTCTACATCAAATTTATTTTCACATTTTAGATGTCAAAGTTAAGGCTCAAATAGGTTGAGAGACTTATCTCCTAGCCAAAGTTCAGGCCTTTTTGAAAATAGATTCTACTGTTCCCAGTAATCAGTTCACACAAACCTACTGAGCTGGATAGGATGCTGACAGAGAGCAGAGAGACATGCTCCCTGCCCTTCAAGAGTGGGAGTCAGTAAAGATTGTCATACTGAGTGAAATAAGTCAGAGAAAGAAGAAAAAATACTGTATGACACCCCTTATACATGAAATCTAAAAAGAAATGATACCAATGAACTTACAAAACAGAGACTCACAGACAGAGAATGAATTTATGGTTGCCTATACACACTGCTATATTTAAAATGGATAACCAACAAAGACCTACTCTATAGCACATGGAACTCTGCTCAGGGTAATGTGGCAGCCTGGATGGGAGGAGAGTTTGGGGGAGAATGGAGACATGTATATGTATGGCTGAGTCACTCTGCTGTTCACCTGAAACTATTACAACATTGTTAACTGGGTATATCCCAATACAAAGCAAAAAGTTTTTTTTTTTTTAAGATGCATTTTTAATACATAATATTAAAGCATAAAAGACTAATATTTTATTGATCCATGTATCAGCTTTTAATCTATGAATATGATATGTATTTTCATTAATTTGTGGCTTCGTTCAATACTTTCATGATTGTCTCCATTAAAAAAAAAAAGTGTGAGTCAGGAAGAGAGGATCACTTACATATGTATGTTACTATATTTTACAGGCACTACCTTTGCCTTCAAGGTCATATATTTACTTGCTCAGTTGCCTATCACTTCACTGATAAACTTGACACTGTGAAGAACTGGCACCTTTCCCAACAGGACGTCCCCAATGACCCCAGTCCCACTTGTACCCCAGGTTGATTTCTCCATGATCCATTAGGATGCCATTTCCTGAGTAATGGTCCCCACCTCAACAGAACATCATGTTGCTCTCCTTTTCATCTCACTGTTTACACTGATGCCTTCTCTATGACAGACAACACTCAAATAACCTCTCCAAATCACCCTTTATTATCTCTATCCAAGACTGCTAACAATTTATCCAGTGCCAAAACCTGACAGGTTACTATTCTACTGTTTCTCTTTCAGCTTCTAATACCCTGGATCACTTGACTATATCCCATGAGCTTACCTCTAAGAGGCAGTAATCACTTGCCTGACATCCTCAATTTGCAATCCTTACTACACTACTTCAATCTGGTGAACGTTAAGGCAAAATGAAAAGGGAGTAATATTAATTTCCAAAATGACCTCTCCATTCTTTCCTGAATTACCTGAGGTCAAGCCTTCACATATGGAAGAAAGAAAGAGGTACTAGATACCTTGGTTTACACAGTTTCTGCTCAAGCATTAAAGCTCCTGTGGCCTGTACACAGGCTTAAGCTTCAGGAAAGTCCATCATCCTAGCCACCCAGATTTTAGTATTTGTGTGGTATGTGCTTGCTTTGGTTCTAGTTGATGTTGTAATCCAGTCCGCCCTGATTCAGAATCTCAGATTCATTCAATGACTCTGACCACTCTCATGCCATCTCTCCTTGCCCTCTTTCTCCAGACGCCTAAATTTCCCTCCAAAATGCTGCCAACAATCTCAACTTGGTCAATTTTAAAATTCGAAACTCCAGCCTGGAGCAGAGCATCATAAAGGCATTTTTGACAATTATAACACAGTAACATATTCATGTAACTTAAGTACATCTGGATACCTAAGTTGTGAGAAAGTTATCTGTACTAAGACCTAAGGATTCAACTCACTTAAAGAGCCTATAGTTTTTTACCCAGATTTCAAATTTTGACCCTGGTATTTATACTCCCTTAAGAAGTTTATCCCAGTCCTCCATGCCCTTATTAGGCTAGTCTGTCTAGCCCAATCTTTTGGGAATTCTGACTAAAACTTTCCCCAGTGTGTACACTGTGATGTTCTAAAGACATGTACTAGTAATTACAAAGCATAATAAAACACAGAATTTGACCTACTCTGGGATATAGGTTAAAACAATGGTAGAGATGTTAGGTGAGGCTTCCCCAAGGAAGCAATATCACATTAGAAAGATACACGGGAGTTACTTAGAATGAAGACAGCATTAGAAGAGAAAGGGGGACTACAAGTCCTGAGGTTGGAGAGAACATGAGGTACCTAAAGAGCTAAAGAAGACCAGCTTCTCCATAGCATGGAAGAGAGGGAAAAGCTGACAGCCTTAAGTTTCTTGACCCAAATCCTAACTACTTCAGGAGGATAGAAGTAAATCCAGTACTTGAACTCAACAGTGCCACTCATAGAAGCCTGTACTTTTCTCGGCAGAAATTAGTAATGGCAAACCGACTGCTTCCTTCAAAAAGCAAGTATGTTGGTTCACCCAATCATTAATGACCAATCCAGACCTATTATCCAGGTGGGAGTCCTATTTCAATACCAATCTACTCAGAATTCTAAGGTTCCTCCCCTCTTCTCATGGATGCCATTCTTTTGATTCGATACACACAACTCAATTTATCTTTAAAAATATCTCCATGTGGTGGAATTGTCAAACCTACTGAGGATTTTCAGCAAATATCAAAAATAGTGAACCAGAAATGTATATTATCTCCATCTGCTTGAGCATAGAAATTATGGCCAAGATCTGGGACCAGGAGAGAGCAGACACAACAGCACAGATGAGCAGAGAAGACAGCCTTATTACCACTAAACATACTGGCCATGCACTGCAAGAATTAAAGAGAGCTTCACATAAGTGACAGAAAAAAAGCAAGGCTACCTCGGAGCATGATTTTGCCTGTTTGGAAACCAGGTTTCCATTATTCTCTGAAGACTTGCGTTTCACAGCTCCCATTCTTATAGAATTACCTAAAATGATTAAAAACAGGTAAGTCAGCCTCCCTGTTTCTCTTAAGATGAGAAGGATGAAGGGGAAAGGAGAATAAAAGTTTTAATCAAACAGTATCTTACCACATGTCACGAAGTTATCATGTACAACTTCAACATGAATCAGTGATGGATCCACAATTTTCAGTGCTGGAATCTTAAGAACAAACAAAACAAAGATACCAGGACATTTAAAAAATGCTCAGGAATATACCAGAAATTACCTCTACCACTCAGTCGTGTCCCGACTCTTTGCGACCCCATGGACCACAGTCCTCCAGGCTCCTCTGTCCATGGGATTCTCCAAGCAAGAATACTGGAGTAGGTTGCCAACCCCTTCTCCAGACGATCTTCCTGACCCAGGTATCATCAAACTTTGGTCTCCTGTATCGCAGGCAGGTTCTTAACCATCTGAGCCACTAGAGAAACTAGTTAACAATAGGAGTTTCTTACATATAATTTCCTTTTAAAAAATTACTGATTTTTTTTTTCCAGTCCGCTATTTTAATATAAAATAACAAAGGTATTTATTTAGCTCCTATGTGAAAGTAAAAGTGTTAGTTCCTCATTCGTGTCTGACTCTTTAACAATCCCATGGACCGTAGCCCACCAGGCTCTTCTGTCCATGGAATTTCTCTAGGCAAGAATACTGGAGTGGGTTGCCAATCCTTTCTCCAGGGGATCTTTCTGATCCAGGGATCGAACCCAGATCCTCCTACATTGCAAGCAGGAGATTCTTTACTGTCTGAGCCACCAGAGAAGCCCCATTTAGCTCTTATAAGATACTATAATTACTTTTTATAATTATCTTCCTCTGTCAACTTATCTTACATGCAATTATCATGATTTTTACCTCCTCACAGTTGACTTGAAGAGTTTTTGACATTGGGTTTCCATTTACAATGGTTGCAGAAAACCACTGAGTTGATGGGTCCAAGCTGTAAATTTTTACTTCTGAACCAACTAAATTTTTGTCACCTTAAAAAAAAAAAAAAAATCCTTAGAGCGATTTGCATTATCTCTGAACAGCACCATTTATCCAGCAAAATTTTTTCCCAAGTCTTTAAAAAAACATGCAATATACAAAAAGGAAAAATTAAAAGATATTGCTATAAACTTAAGACAGACATTTCAGCAAAGGCAGGAGAAAATGTAAACTTTCCATTTTAAAGCTTCAATTTCCTATTGCTTTATCTTAGACTTGGCAGTATATTTATCCCAGCATCTGTATCAGACCAGGTAGTATCAGATAACTCATTGAGACCTAACTCACTCTCCTATGCAGTTTTAGAAGATCCAAATTCAGGAACCTCATCGGAACTTCTAAGTCTCCTAAAACATTCACAATTATGAAACTGACCAAGAAAATCAATAACAGTAATTGGTAAGATCAAGATCACCAAATTAATGTTTTACTCATTTTATAAGACTGAAATTCCAAACATATCAAATTTCATGTCAAAATATAGCTGAGCTTGTTCAGTATCTACTTCACTTTTATATCGTTCACATGATCCTCGGGCTTTCCAAATTTCAGAGACTTTAGAATACATTCTAGAATATAGTCCTCCACTCATCAAGCTGCATGGGAAATGCATCTAAAGAATTACTAAAAAAATGAGACATTTTAATGAGCAAATGAGTGAGAAGGGCTAAAACACAGCTTTTTACAAACTAATCACTGGTTAACTCATGAGCTATCACCAACAGACAATCCACATACCTTGTAAAAGATGGCTTTCATCTAAATGTTTCACAATCAAAGCTTGAAATTCTTTACTGACACTCTGATTATCCATCAGTGAAAGACGGAGATTGTTTACATCCTGAAAAATTGAAAATCATTACATTTTAAGGTAACAAATAAGAACAGTTGTTTAAATTCCAGTGGTTATTTCAATTCATTTAATCACAGGGATTAATAGTGTCAATTAGCCATTTGATGGCAGCAAACCATTGCAACTCCAATGAACTAGACAGGTCAAACAGTAAGACACCATCAAATGATCACAAATATAAGGCAGACAGAAGTGAAGCCACTTGAAGCTAAGAGTGAGACAGATACTAAGAGTGGCTCAAAGCATAATTTTAAATATGACAAAACTTAGACTATGGGACATATAATAAGCAAAGTAGCTAGTCATGCCAAAAATACTCTGTATCCCAAACTCTAGGGATTAGGGAAGTCACAGATCCAAATGCAAGGGGCAGAAGACACATACATAAGAAAATACTTAGATCTGTAGTGTCTGAAATTGCTGTTTTTAATAAACATCATTTCACATAGATTCATTTGAAATGAATCGAATTTGAAACCAGAATTCCAAATGCATTCTTCTTTACAAATGGTAAAGGTGGGGGTGAGGAGGGACAAAAGCTGAAGCCTAGGTCTTCAGCTAGACAGTTTTGAAACATTCAATTCTTGGCAGCTCTATTTCTGGCACTATTCCACAGTGTTCTGGCTTTGTGTGTATACTCAGTTATGATAAATGTATACAGATTGTCAATAAGAATAACCTGTCAGACCCGAGAAACCATATAGCACAGAAGCCCTTCCAATACTAGGCTTTCATGCTTTTCTGCATGTGAAATGGGTACACAATGGCCAAAAATAGTTCGTCCATTTTTCCCACTGGGAAGAATACCCTTTTACAGAGGCCATGCTGAAAAAATTTCTTAAGTAACATTAAACTAGGGGCTTCGTAAGAGTGCAACATTAAATTACCAGAATGAGCCATGTTTTTGTTTTTTTCCCCCTCATGCTATTGCAATTTCAAAAAATTTAAATGTGTTCACCAATTCATACTACAAGGTAAAAGAGCATTAATGGGGAGAGTCATTAACATTAAATGGCTCTTAAATAAGGTAGAATAATTGGATTCTGCCTAGAAGAGTTTCAAGGGCTCATCAAAAGTGCCAGGTAACTGAGCTGGACACTTAGTCATTTTTCTTATCCACCTATACCTGAGATGAATTCAACCCAACATTAGGTTTCAATTCCAACTTCTGCGTACCCCAAATAATTTTCAGATTCTCTATTCATTATTTAGGACAACCCTCCTACTGTGGTACCCATATCAGCCAACATAGAGTCTCATACAGTAGAAGCCTTACACTATCACCTGCCTCTAGAAGAGAATGCCCTGAAGCACTTAACTTTGGAAATCATCATCAGTAAAAGTCAAGAATACATGCAGAGTCTCCCTCAATCAGTATCATATTAATAACACTCACACTGACAGCACAGAGTGCACCTCCTTGAGAATAAAAACTTACTGATCTTTTCAATCTCAGGAAACAAAACTGAGTTCTACTTTAACTGAAAAGATGAGACACATTAAAGATGAAAAACAGAACTGTCCCGAAAACAATGTTAAGAAGTAAAAACTGCTCTCTGCTCAGTAGTAGTCTTCCACAGCCCCTCCTGTATGTTCCTTGGTCCTTAAAAGCAAGTATTCCGCATTTCAACGTAGGAAAAATATCAAGATAACCTTCCTAGCGTGCATGCACATGTGCCCAGTCTCTTCGGTCATCGTCTGACTCTTTGCAATCCCATGAACTGTAGCCTGCCAGGCTCCTCTATCCATGGAATTCTCCAGGCAAGAATAATGGAATGGGCTGCCATGCCCTCCTCCAGGGGATCTTCCCGACCCAGGGATCAAAACTGGGTCTTCTGTGGCTCCTGCACTGCAGGCAGATTCCTTACCTCTGAGGCACCAGGGAAGCCCCATTTACCTGATATATGAAGATAACTTGTGCCCACAACTAAGAAAAAACATCTTCCTCTATTCCATTCACCTAAACATTATAAAATAAGGTTCAGAGTATGAATCTTGTTTTCACTCACTTCCAGGATATGGAAATAAAAGTGAGACTTGAGCACAGAAAAGCCAATGCTTTGGGTTTTCCAATACAGACCCAGCAATGGCAATGACCCTTGGTCCTAAACTGTCTTGTAGCTCATAAACTGGTTTAATGGTTCTATAGGCCACAGAAACAAGTCAGGTCACAAAACCAAAGAGGGTAAAGAGGATAACTGAACTTCACAAATGACATCTAAAACAACAAATGTTCATTTTAAGACCAACATTACTCCCAAGGTAGTGATCTGTGGAAGTAATGTGCATGTTCTTCCCCTCCCTCCCAACATTTTTATAATAAAGGAAAAAAATAAACAAATGAGCAAGACCCAAGAGCCTAAATGTTGTGAAGAAAAAGGTAGTTCTGCAAGCTAAACTGGAAAGAATAGGAACATACACACACACTTGACTCATACCGTTTGCAATAGTTAGGTCACCACACACACTGAATTTGTTAATACTGAACCATTCTTAGGGGAAAGATGGGGTTAGGTTTCTTGAAGCCTCTGGGCACAAGAGACATCAACCAATCACAATACATAACCTTGTTTTTGTGTGTTTCTGTTGGAAAAAAACCCACTTCACAGTTTTTAATATATATAACTGCATTTATTTGCATGCAAAGTCGCTTTAGTCATGTCCAACTTTGTGCAACCCTATAGACTGCAGCCCATCAGGCTCCTCTGCCTCCCATTCTCCAGGCAAGAATACTGGAGTGAGTTGCCATGCCCTCCTCCAGGGGATCTTCCTGACCCAGGGATCGAACCCAAGACTCCCGAGGCTCTTGCATTGCAGATGGAATCTTTACCCCTGAGCCAGCGGGGAAACTGTATTACTGCATTACTAACTTTGAACTCACAGCTACCATACCTCATAGCTGAATGAAGCTTACATAACACATGTTCTAAGACTCACGTAGAAACAGTACAGACCACTTCAGCACTATCCCAGGGGGCCATTTTAAACATTGAATTAACCAACAATGTAGTACTAAACAGACTTTGAAAAGGACACTTGTTTACAGTAGAAGAGATGAAACAAGAAGGCAGAATGGCACCTTATTCAAACCTCAGCTGGGAACAGGTGTCAGACAACTCAAAATTTTCACCACTCTGCACATGTCTGTGAATGACCATAAAAGCACCAAAATACTAATTGGGGGGTTACAAATATATTTCAGCAAGTAAGCAAGTCCCCAAACATAGAATCCTTAAATAATGAGGACTGATATATATGCATACAGATACATGTATATATGAGTAACAGTTAATCTTTTAAAAATCATTTTCGTATCACCTATTTTAAAAATTATTTCGTATTACACACAAAAGCCATCAACAGTAGTACCTTTGTCCTTCCAACCCCAATAAACAGTACCAACCCAATGGCTAACATTGAGCATTAATGTCTACTATCTGCTCATAAGATGGGTCCTTTTTTCTGCTAGATATCTGATCTGGAACAATCAACGTCAATACGTTAGTTCTCACATTAAAGGAGTTTATACTTCTATTTTTAGGGCTTAATATTGGTTCTAAAGTTTTACCTGTATAGGCTTTAAAAGGTCTTTAGAAAGAAATACTCTTTGTTGATCTCCTAAAAAGCGAATAGATGTTATGGACCCCAAACCAGCTTTGTCCAGTAGAGATTTGTACATCTGAAACAAAAGAAAATGTTTTGGCATCATAACTGCTATTAGTATCATTGTGAAAATGGGGACTGGCAATGTTCCACACAAAGATTAAACCATTCATTTGTTTTACTTACTACTAGTATCTCAATAATAACTATTTATGTGACCAAAACAAGAGCGCACAATTTTTATCCAGAATCAATCATATAAACCCGATACACATTTGAGAGTCATGTTAACATATAGGTCTGGGTTTACAGATGTATGGCTTGGCCCAAATTTATGCAGAATACTGTTTTAAGTTTATTTTTCTGGGGAAATGGGCCATGTTTTTAGCAAATTCTTAATAGATGGAGGAAAAAATACGAAAAGCAAAATACAACTTTAAACAAAACCCTACATCACTCAAAACCCTTCCGGGGCTCATCTCATCCATGGGCAAAATCTCAATTTGGTTCACACACCATGCAGGTCCTTCACAAGCTGGCTAGCCTTTTAATCATCCTCTTGGCCTTTCAACTACCCAAATCTGTCCCAGCTCACCTCTCAAACAGCATTAACTGTCCTCGCCAGATACAGAGCTCACTCTTTGCCTTTAACTGCACCAGACTTCTGGTGTGGAAATGGCACTATCATATACTGACTGCTGGTGTCTTTAAAGTCAAAGAAATATGAGCTGGGGGAACCTTAAAGATCATGAGACCAAAAGTGGAAACCCTGACAGGAGCCAGGCAACACCTACTATTCAGCTTCAGCCTACTGTTGCTAAAAGCCTGTTGCTACAGGCTTTAGTGTGGCCATATCTTACTGTTCTTTCAGTAAGAACTGGGAATCTAGATTTTTAAGAATATTCTCTACATTTTTTTAGGTAGACAGCTAATTTAGATTTTTTTAAAACACTGTAAGGGGCAAACTAAAAAGATCTGTATGTCGGTATTTATCGGCTGGTTTCCAATCCTTGACCTAGAAGTTCCCCATATTACCCTCACTCCCTACTCTTCAAGTGAGGAAACTGAAAACCCATGAAAGTCAAGGGTCCAGAATTGTAGGCCTCCTAACAGGGCTGACAGGAGATCCTGGGGCTTTTTCTGAATCTTCTGCAATATCATATCTCTGTACTATTATTTTCCAGAAGGCCAACTATAGATATTACATATAGATTTTCCCTGTTTCGTTCATAATGGATGAAAGAACTTCTCAGGGGTTCAATAAGCCCAAGTTTTACTTACTATTGCAGGCCACTGAACAATTCGCTCAGAAATTTCAGGAGACTTTCGTTCAGCCAAAACCAAGTTATGTTCCACTAAGAAAGCTCTCCTTAGGAGGCTGTAGACATCTATCCATCTTCTCTTCCTCCAAGATTCTCCATCAAACTCCACACATACCTAGACAAACAGAATTGAAGGAAAGCAGACTTGATTAACAAGAACATGAAAGACGCCTAAGGTGAAATTAGACCCTGATCAGTCTATTCAGATCTGTATCTGTGAAATATGCTGCTCCCACTCCTGCTCTCTTACTTCCCTTCTCAACCCACAATAAAATAACCAGATATGAGGCTTCCCTGGTAGTCCAGGGATTAAGAATCCGCCTGGTGATGCACGTGACAGGAGTTCGACCCCAGCCTAGGAAGATTCCACATGCCACAGAGCAATGAAGCCCATGTGCCACAACTACCAAACCTACGCTCTGGAGCCTGCAAGCCACAACTACTGAAACCACGTGCTGCAACTGCTAAGGCCACATGCCTAGAGCATGTGCTCCACAACAAGAGAAGTCAGCACAATGAGAAACCTGTGCACCGCAACTAGAGAGCAGCCTCCGCTCTCCACAACTAGAGAAAGCTGCGCATAGCCATGAAGACCCAGCACAGTCAAAAATAAATATTAAAAAAAAAAAAAAAAAAACAGATATGTTAGTCTACTCTAAATATCAAGCTTTGGCTCCCAGGCCACTTTGGGAAGCAGAAGTCAAAGGATATGGGGGCCAATCTGTCCTCAAGTAATCTCTGGGAAGACCTAACAGAAAAGAAACCCCATGTAGAAGGTTTTCACATGTTAATTAGACATCAGAGCTTGGAGAATTGAAAGACAGAAATCTGAAACCCTAAGATGTACTTGTCACAGGGCATTGTAATTCTGTGTTGACACGGTCACTAAGTAGTTGATGACCCCCAACAACACAATCCACCACTGGCTTTTACATTCCTCTGATAGCAGCAGATTCAGCAAGAGGCACTTTCAATGCTTTGAGTTGAATAAACTGGGAAATTTACCTCAGAATTTGAACTCCAAGAAAACTGTGCTAAATACAGAAGTAATTGATAAATGACACCAGAATTTTCCTAAACTACCTGTGTAACTTCTTATATGAAAATTAAACTACTTTTAAAATACTATTTTCCAAGTAACTATGAAATTTACTGCTTCTGATTTGTAAAATACCTTTTAGCCTTAAAGTTATAACCCTTGACCTAGAAGTTCCCCACATTATCCCCTTAAAACCTGTATAGATATTTTAAGATATAAAGGTAGAATTCAGTCTAAAAGTGGGTCTCTGACAGTAATGCAGTAGTAATCAGTCACAAAATTCTTAAAATTCATGTGAATGTACCAAAACACCTTAGCTTCCTTAACCCATTAACAATATGCTACCCTTTTACATTGTCGTTCACTCGCTAAGTCATGTCTGACTCTTTGTAACCCCAAAGCACGTCAGGCTTCTCTGTCTTTCCCTATCTCCCGGAGTTTGCTCAAATTCATGTCCATTGATCCAGTGATGCTAACTAACCATCTCATCCTCTGTCACCCTCTTCTCCTTTTGTCTTCAATCTTTCCCAGCATCAGAGTCTTTTCCAATGAGTCAGCTCTTGGCATCAGGTGGCCAAAGTACTGGAGCTTCAGCATCAGTCCTTCCAAGAAATACTCATTGGGTGTTTTCCTTTAATTTATTCTAAGTCTTTTAAAATGTTTTTTATATTTTAACTGATACGATATATTCCCTTGGTATTCAGTGTAAAAATCACTATTTTTGATTTAAAAGCCCTCATTTTTGCCTTCAAAGAATTAGTAAATCCATCAACACTTCATAATTTCAGAGACAATTCTATCTCCCTTTTCAGCCTTTAGGAAAAAAGTTTACTTATTTTCCATTCACTCATCAGAATCCAATTCAAAAATCCTTTCCTCAAAGACATTGTCCCTTACCCAAGAGCCCCTCTCTACCCCAAGAGAAGTCCCTTGCTAACTGTACTCAAAACTCTGTCCTTTTCCTTCCCAACACTTATCCACATTTTGAATTATTTATTTGTGGTTAATTGACTGACATATTAAAAACTCGAATAGGTCAAAGTCTGTGTTGGCTTTTACTTACCACTGTATTTCATGGGTCTCCATGCTTGTTGAGTGAATAAATTTCTCTCTGAACTGGGCTCTTACCTTCTGTTTCTCTCATCCACTTGGAAGGCAGGAAGATCCCAAGGGATATACCACTAGCCTCAATCCCAAACTTTTTCAGGTTTATGGCTATATAATATCAATCTTTAAAATCAATTAAATTTAAGACCAATCCTATCTTCCTCTCCCAATCACAAAATGTACATCCCTAATTTCTCAGACAACTTCCCCTGAGAAGAGCATATCTTCTTGGTATGGCAGGCTTTTATCCTTGCAGTTATTACAAAGTGCAAATGGGTAAGCACCTATTATGTGACAAGGCCCCATGTTCTATGATTCCACTGGTTCTATGTATTCCATCCATCACCATAACCAACCAATGGTCTTTCAAGACAGAGGTGTTCAGAGACTGAGTATATTCCTTTCTGTTTCTAGCCACAGAATCCGTGTCTTCCGATATCTTCCCCAGTCCTTCTGCCCCACCTCACATCAACTTCAAACCCAACCTAGCTCTGGACGACAGAGCTTTCCCATCAATGTAGTGTACCAGGTGTGTACATCTACAAACTTCAGAGCCACAGAGATCTGGGTTTGAATGCCAGCTTTGCTGAAGCTTTCTTAGAATGGTTTTATATGCATAAAATACAATGCAACCAATTAACTGTACCCAAGTCAAGAATGCTTGCCAAAATCTAAGCTCTCTGAATTTAGTGTTCTAGCGGCTTCAGAATGCAAGTACTAACACCTACCCTTCACGGAATTGTTAGGTAGATTTTAAAGGCAATGTACATTAAGTATCTGGCAAGCAGACTAGGCAGCTTTAAGACCTTCATGAAAACTCAAATCTTAATTTATCAGAGTATCACTTCAGTTAGGAATGGGGGAGATAAAGACTTAAATATGATCACCTAACATCAATTCAGAAAAAAAAGAAGTAATCTAAGATCTTAAGTGGTTTCTCAAAACTTAAGCAATATCACAATTCTTATCATATCACTATCTACAAAGCTTATAGTCAACCCTAAACCAAAATTTAGACAATGTTCCTCTTTATATCTCAGTTTTTCAATAATTTGAAAACTAAATTTAGCTCTTTAAAAATAAGTTTATGACTTTGAAGTATTAGATCACATTAATCAAAAATTCATATTTAAAAAGATGGCTTTTAAAATACATATAATGAAACACAACAAATTGTGAGCTTTCTTAAACATGCTTTCAAAAGTTTCCTATCTATCACAACCACACATCTTTCTTTTGTGTGCTGAGGTTTGATGTGCTATATATAAGGACATCCCCCTGTCACCGTCCCCAAAAGTCTCTTCTGCAGAAATTTCTATAAAAATGTACCAGTAAGAATTCAAATTCAGGGGGAACTAACTCGATGGATGTGAGTCTGAGTGAACTCCGGTAGTTGGTGATAGACAGGGAGGCCTGGCGTACTGCGATTCATGGGGTCGCAAAGAGTCAGACACGACTGAGCGACTGAAGTGAACTAAACATGATTTTACCAAGCTCCTGCAAGCTGACAGATGCAGCTAGTTCTCATTGTAAAGAGTCTTCTTCCCGCCACAATCCCTTGGTCCAGAAAGGAGATGTTATTTATGCTATATAACTCCAAAGGCCAGAAAGAGGCCTATTTAATTATGATTCACTACCTGTAATTTCCAAAGTTCCAGATTTTTAACAGGGCATCTTGTAAATGTATGTCTATTAGCCTATCAAATTCATTGACCAGATGTTGGATATTTCAAGTTAATTATTTCAAGCTGCTGCTAAGTTGCTTCAGTCGTGTCTGACTCTGTGCGACCCCACAGATGGCAGCCCACCAGGCTCCCCCGTCCCTGGGATTCTCCAGGCAAGAGCACTGGAGTGGGTTGCCATTTCCTTCTCCAATGCATGAAAGTGAAAAGTGAAAGTGAAGTCGCTCAGTCGTGCCCTACTCTTAGCGACCCCATGGACTGCAGCCTACCAGGCTCCTCCATCCATGGGATTTTCCAGGCAAGAGTACTGGAGTGGGGTGCCACTGCCTTCTCCGATTTCAAGCTAGTTTTCCCCAAAAGAAAACCTCTTTAAGACACATGAATTAATATTATCTAATCAAGCTAATTTCAAGACCTCCCACTTAGTATACACTAATCTTACCTGAGTATATGATTATGAAAACTATCAGACTGGCCAAGTAAAATGTTTCCAGGTTTAAAAATAGGCACTTACACAAAGGCATGTTTTTTAATCCCAAAGTTTTTGATGACATTATCTACTCTATGTCCAGCATGACGATGCAGAAGGCCACTTATTTCACTACTTCACAAATCAGAAATTATCTCATTATGCTTCTACTTATGTCTTCTTCCACCCAGACTTTTATCTAAAATCCTAGAGTCAAGCATTCAATTGTAGGGGTAAACAGTTATTACACTGTGCTAAAAGTTTCTCATTTTACATGGCTTGACAGGCAACAGAATCCACCTACATTCATTCAAGTTTCAACTGTATGCAAGAATGAAAAGACCAGGCAGACAGTAGTCATGGCATTCAGCTGCTAATGAGTGGGAAAAGCTATGACAAATCTAGACAGTGTACTAAAAAAGAGACACTACTTTGCCAACAAAGGTCCATATAGTCAAAGCTATGGTTTTTCCAATAGCTGTGTATGGATGTGAGCATTGGACCATAAAGAAGGCTGAGCACTGAAGAGTTGATATGTTTGAACTATGGTGTTGGAGAATATTCTTGAGAGTCCCTTGGACTGCAAGATCAAACCTGTCAATCCTAAAGGAAATCAATCCTGAATATTCATTAGAAGGACTGATGCTGAAGCTCCAATACTTGGACCACCTGATGTGAAGAGACAACTCACTGGAAAAGACCCTGATGCTGGCAAAGATTGAGAGCAAGAAGAGAAGGGAGGGACAGAGGATGAGATGGTTGGATGGTATAACCAACTCAATGGACTTGAGTTTGAGCAAACTCAGGGAGATAGCAAAGCACAGGGAAGCCCAGCATTCTGCAGTCCATGGGGTCACAAAGAGTCAGACATGTCTTAGTGAGTGAACCACAAAAGCAAGGAAGGGAAAGACCTAGACAAACAAGGTAGAGAAGGAGGACACTGTGAACATGCATAATGAACAAAGCCAGTTAGAAAGCAACCTGCCTCACACTCAAATAAGAATGGGATAAAAATAAGGTTAAATAAATTGTTCTAATCACACCTAATTAAGATCTGTTGTTATTCCAGGTAAAGAGAATACCACTGTTCCATTGCAAGACTATTTCTAAACTGCTTTCCTATATATAAGTAATAACTATTTGCTTCCTTCACGTATCTGTTCAAATATTTTAGCAAAAACTACATGCCAAGCAATGTTCTTAGTTCTGGGGATATTGATACTAGCAAAGTAAGAGTCCTGCTAATTTCATTCTATCTGAATATTAAAGCTTAGTATTTAAGGTTTGCAGACAAAAATGGGCAAGTTATTTAACTTGTTCAAGCCTCTGTTTGTAAAACTAAAAACTGTGGTTTACTATCTAGGATTTTTGTGAGAATTAAATAAAACCATTTACTGTTTCAGTTGTTCAGTCATGTCTCTTTGTGACCCCATGGACTGTAGCCCACAAGCTCCTCTCTCCATGGGGTTCTCCAGGCAAGAATCCATGTGGGTTGCCATTTCCTATTCCAGGGGCTGACCGAAGGATCAAACCCCTGTCTCTTGAGTTTCCTGCATTACAAGTGGATTCTTTACTGCTTGAGGACCTGGGAAAAGGTATTTGTTAATTCTGTCTTCACCACTAAACAATGTAACTGAGTAAGTGGCTTTGCTACAAAGTCTTTCTTAAATGAACCAAAGTTAACAAGCCCTGGCCTTATTAACTCCTCAACCAAGGAAGCAAATCAGTCTAGACAGACTTGGACTACTACCAGTGCTAAAACAGGTGCACACTACTTGAATTTTATTCCTTCTTATTCATTATTGCCCCCAGTCCCAACCCATTCCCCAAATCCCCCTAAATCTTACAGCAGGGTCTTACTCAGTTTCTGCCTGTATCTTGCCAAACACAATTGGTTTCAAAGTTTCCAAAACTGCTTTTCGTAATACATGTCCCTATACTTATGCCAATTACTTCATCTGCTACTCCATTAAGGAATGCAGCAATAAATCATGATTAGAAAAGACAAGTTGAGTAGATTTCTTACATGAGGGCTGAGTTGTGAAGAATGTAGGTAAAGCAAAAAATCCACTATAAGTTAAATTGTTCTTGAATTAAATCCCCCTGGCCTCCAGGTTAGGCACCTTAGCCCACTGGAAGACAAACAGCCAAACCTAGATTCAAGTGCTCTCTCTGTCCCTTAGTAGCTAACTATGCAAGTCTGGACAAGACTTCCTTTTTAAAATCTATTTCTTCTTTCTGAAAATGAAGCTATCACCACCACTTCAAAGGCTGGGGGTGAGGAAGATGCAGGGAAGACGACACATAAAGGACCTCCTAGACTGCCTTCCTAACCCAACAGGTCCTTGATCTCTGATGGGGAAGGGAACACCTAGTGTCTCATCAGTTGCTAAAGAACTAAAAACCGTGAAGCTTAATCTCGTTTCCACTCAAATCAAATAAAAACCAAGGCAATAGAGAAAATTTTACTTGTGAAATAAACCATAACAACTATGATTAACATCTACTCCCCAAAGCCCATTTTTAATGGAGAAAGTTTATTAGCCTAAAGCAAACAGGTTGGCCATCCCTGCACCACACTAATTCTTTCTGTAAACCTCAAAACCCAGTTTTCAATGAGTGAAACCAACTTCACACTGTATGATAGGAATCCTTCAGTGGCACAGCCTTTGATTAGGGAGCACGATGATTAAGAAAGCAGGCTCAACGGTCAAAACTTTCTGGTGAGAACAATTCCAATTGTGACTTAGACAAGACAATCTACCCCAGGCCCAGTATTTTTGTCTGTAAAGTGGGGAATATTAGTACCTACCCTCAAAGAACTGCTGTTAAGGATTAAATATGAACACAGCCATCAACTGTTCAGCATGATGCCTAACACATGGTTAAGTACACAATGGTCACTCCTTTTTCCACATGAACATAAAGTAGACTACGGAAGCTTTGAAAATACATGACCACATATCCTTTCCTATAACCTTTTGCAAACTAATTACTAGTTGGGGCATGCACTGTCACCTTGAAAGTGTCCCCCTTGAACAGTGTTTCAGAAATCAACATGTATTCAACTGCTAGCGCGAAAGCTTGCTTCCCTTATCTGAGCAGTTTGCAAGAAAAAGCCAAGATAATGACCAAGTGAATCTATTACCCAGGATGGAAAGCTCTTCTGTTCTGACAAGCTTCCTTCAAGTTATCACCACTTCAGAGTTTTTGTTGGGGACCTCTCTTCAGTTATTTTTTTGCACAAAGGAGACTTTATTGGTACAATGGCTTTCTCACTGGTCGTTTCCAGCACCCTTTCACACCCATACTTCTATCAGGGAGTAAGAGCAGAATTCATCTCTTTTTGAAAAGATCTAACTGAAAAAGATTCTGCGTGTCATTTCGATTCAAAATCACCTGCCGCAATTGTTCCCATTTCTCCCTCCCTTCCAACACTCCAATGGAGTGTTTGAAGTCATTCCTCCGGCACACCGTGTAAGGGGCAGCTCCACCCCAGCCCTCCATATATGGTCATATCCCACACCCACTTACAGACTCTTCAAAGACAACCAGGAACTCACTCCTGCCCTGACCCACCATATACGGGCAAACACCCACCCTAACACGCTAAAAAGAGGACTATGCTCCTCCCTCTACACACACTTTTTTCCTCACAAGTCTGAAAGTTTAAGAAGTTGGGGGGAAGAAATTCGGAGGAACGAACCAAAAAACCCAACTAAAAGCACTTGCATCCGCTATTCTCAACGCTCGATTCTCAAATATTCCAAATGTCACCCACCTGCCCAAGATAGTATTAACAACACTTCCCCCCTTTCCTAGAAGGAACCGTACTGTCCTGAGTAAACACTGTAGAAGGAAATGGCAACCCACTCCAATATTCCTGCCTGGAGAATTCCCACGAACAGAGGAGCCTGGCAGGCTACAGTCCATGGGATTGAAAGAGTCAGATAAAACACAGCAACTGAGCAAGGAGGCACAGGGCGGGCAACAACTAAGCATGTCTGAGCAACCCCTAAGCCCATTATTAAAAACAGGCAACTCCAGGCCAAACACACCTCGCTCTACACACCATTTCAAAGACTTTGAAGGTCTAGTTTTCTGCACCTTCAGATCAGATGCCAACTTCTGGTCGCCTTTTCAGAAAAGGGGAGGGGGGGAATGGGGGTGTGCTGGCTGTCTCGTTACCAAGGTAACTAGGAAACGTCCGACTGTCGAGGCTCGGGAGCCGGTTATACCTTCAGATCCTTCTTGGTAACGTCGGTGTGGGAGACGGCTCGAATGGTCCCGGAGAGCCAGGGCCACTCGGCGACGCGCTCCACGTCCCAGCTGTCGTGGCCGCCGTCGCCGCCGTCGCCTGCAGACAGACTGAGGAATCGCTTCCCCACCAGTACTGGCCAACTTTCTCCGAGCGTGAGCACCATGGTTTCCACGCTGCAGGAAGGGCTCCTCCCTGCAAAAACACAAAAACAAAATGCAACGGTGGCGACCGGCAGGAGCGGGCCGGGAAGAGAGGGCAGTGGGGGCGAGGGGGCGGGAAGAGGAGACCAGGGAGGAGGGAGGGTCCTAACCTCGCTCTGAGGACCGGACCCCGGGCGGCGGGGGCGAGAACGTAAGACTCAGCACCCGATCTCTCCACCCGCGCCTTCCCCGCCCCCCTCCCCTCTCCCCCACCCCAAACACGGGCCCCAAGCGCCGCGTGACCCTCGCTCTCCCAAGTTTCGCTTTTCCAAAACCTTAAACCTCACCACAGACTAAGTGAGGAGAGAATTATTTGCTTAAGTGGATCTGAAAGTGTTCGCCCCTCACCCCGGAAAAGAAAAGGCCCCGAAGCAGAGGGCCCGTCCCAGGCGGCCGGGTCCCCGCCCCGGGCGGCCCCGCGGGAGGGGCGAGCCCGCGGTTCCGCACTTGCCCCGCCGCCCCGCCCCGACACCCTTCTCCCCGGCCGCGGAACCCCCGGCCGGCGCCCCGGCGCGGGGATGGCGGGGCCGCGGGCTTGGCGCCTTCACCTTTCTTCCTCCGCTCCCCTCAGCCGAGGCCGCGGCGCTTTTACCCCGCCTCCCGCCTCCCTGAGTCACCGGCGGCAGCCGCCGTTTCCAGCCGCCCAGCCGACTCTAGCTCTGACTTGGTTCAAGAGCTCTCACAAGACACGCACAGCCTCCTGGGTCCGCCCCCTCGGAGCCGCTTCCACCGGTCATTGGCTGAGTCCGAGGAGCTGGGCGAGACTAGTAGGGAAAGAGCCCATCACCATTGGCCGTCCAAGCGAGGGCGGGGCGAGAGAAAAAAACAATTCCTTGGCTGCCTCCTCCCTCTCCCCTCCCCCTTCCGACTCCCGGACGACCCCCATTAGGTTAAAGTACACCGAGCGTAAGCGAGGGATTCCTCCGCCAGGGCCATTCTTTCCATTTGTTGCCTCACGGATGCAAAAAAGTCCCGAGAAATCGGTTATCAACTTTAGGACCCAGAGGAAAATTACTGTGGTGCACAGATAAGACTAGATGGCGAACCCTAGGGCTGTAAGTGCCTATTGGATTGCTTGTCAACTGCGTAGGGTGTCGACCGAAGATAGGTTTTCCACTTGGCGGAAGAATCTCACAGGAAAGGGGTGAGGGCGGTGCAGAGTCAGCGGGGGAGGGAAGGGACTGGAACGTGCGGTTTGAAGCGTACTCAGCTAGAGGGAGGAGCGACAGTGTTCGAGAGGCTCGTGCGCAGGCGCTTCGCGGAGCAGAGGCTGGAGCTTGGGCTGCTGGGCGAAATGGCCGCGGGAGGCGCAGGCGCACGTGGTGATGATCATGGAACGTCTGAAGTCCGCCATTTTGAAGGAAAAATGAAGAAAGGCATGGAGTCACTGGGAAATGATATTAATTATATCTAAAGCAAAAGAGGCCA
This sequence comes from Bos grunniens, assembly GCF_055505025.1. Lineage (NCBI taxonomy): Eukaryota > Metazoa > Chordata > Mammalia > Artiodactyla > Bovidae > Bos > Bos grunniens. Next base: position 59,309,982 of record NC_141175.1, on the reverse strand, counting down.
TTCGTACAATACAAGAAGGGCTATTTTCTTTATTTTTTTTTTAATGTAAAGGGAGAATGAGAAGATATTCTGAGTCTTACAAAGAAAATGAAAGACTAGATCAAGGTCATAATGATACAAGATATGAAGAGGAAGTGACTTTGAAGGACAAAGGAGTTGAAAGGTGATTGTGTCTGTTCCACCTAAAGATTTTTGGTTGAATGAAGAAAAAAATGCAATGAAGGAATTGAAGATCTGTTATTTTATAAAGGCTGGTGCTTGATGTGGTATCACATTTAATCTTTAAGATTAAATAAGATTAAGTGGAGATCTCAAGCTCACATTTTACAAGTGTGAAAACTGAGAATCGGAAAAAGTTCAGAAACATATTCAAGGAATTATAGATGCAAGTTAACTCCGGGTGTTGATTTTAAACATGTATGTTCTAAATACATGACATTAAATAAAAAAATTTAAGAATAAACACAAGAATTAGTTTGATTGATTTACAATTTGCAGACCATTAAAGAGGGGGGAAATGGAACAAAGAAAACATATCCAGTCCAGCATAAGTCAGAATGGGAACAAGGGAGGGAAAAAAAAAACAAACAACTAGACAGAAATATGCTAAATTGATTTTAAAAATTAAAGAAGTATAAAGATCAGTATTTACAATAAATATAAGTGGGTTAATTTTAATCAGACTTTAAAAAGACTCACTGGATTAAAAACAACCTATAAATTGACCTTGAGCAAATGCCAACAGCAGCACAAAGCATGAGAATATGGCCCGTAAAGAGTTTCTAATCTAATGGTAATCAGTGCACAGCAATAGAGTGATGTTAATAAAGTTGAAAGTAAAGGTATCAAAAATGGTTTTATAATAATGAGGATGAAGTCCACAAAGACAGCATAACATACACTAGAACTATTGTGACTGTGGGAACATATTCTAACCTTCGCTAAGGTTAAACATGAAAATTTTTTTGATAATTTGTAGTAGAATGTACTGAAGATATAAATACATCTATCCCAGGAATAGGCATCTCAGATTTTTAAAATTAGGTATAAGGATTTAGAGTACATAATTATTAATTTGAAAAGCAATAGCTACGAATAATTATATAAAATTCAAATAACATATAATTCCTAGGTTACATTATGGTTCCAGAACTTGGAAAAGATGGAAAGATATTCGATGTTTTATCCAATTTTATAAAACTCGTGAACCCCTATTATCAAATCTGAATCAGTAGAGTATAAGAAAGGAAAGCTATATAGTTCAACCACACTTGTAAACATAGACCAAAAATTCTTAATAAAATATTAGCAAGTCCAGCAGTATATTTTTAAAATAATCACCATAGTTAGTTAGGATTATTATTTGAATATGAGGTATTTCAGGTTTAGATATTTTCTATAATTCACCACAACAGGTGAAAAGAGAAAAATCAGGTTTAGTTTAGTAGAGACTGAAAAGAATACTCACTCATAATGAACTCCAAACTACCTAGAAAACTGGGAGTATTAAGAGCACACACATACTTAATGCTTATTCATGATTAAAATTTTTTAAACATCCTACAAACCTAGAAATATGACACCCACCCTAGAAAGACACCCATGCTAGAAAAACACCCACAAATATGAACTAAGAGACATCAACAAGGTTGTTCATTTCACCATTATTTGTGGCTGTGAAAAGTTAGAAATAATCTATATGTTCTTCAATTGGGTCATAAGTAAATAAAATACGATACATATAATGAAAAGTGAGTAGAGCATTTGAAAGGGAATGAAATATATTAATATTTAGATGTGCCAATAAGGATAGATTAGCAAAGCACATTTTGAATGGAAAAAAAAGTTGCATTTGGCAATATTTGAAAATACACAAAAATTACAGTATATATTAAAATTTATAACTGGCTACTAATATTGGAGAATGCACACTAGTAATGGGGGGTGTAGGTCAAAGATGATTTAGCATTGTAATTCTCTCACTTTTATAAGACAAAAGTATTCATGTTACTTTTGAAATTTAAAGTTATATTTAAAATCCTATAAATGTGATCTACTACACTGACACTCAAAAATATTCGTGACAAATTATTAGAACTAATACCAGAGTCAAGAAGGTGGTACAATAAAAGATCACCAACAACAAAAAGATCAAAGGAATTCCTAATCCTGAACAAGCATTAATTAGAACAGAAAACAGAAGAAAAAGAAACCACTTATGATCATGAAAACTATAGAATACAGGAAAAACTACAGAAAAAAAAATAATGTGAAATGAACAAAACCTATAAGAAGAAAACTGTAGGACTTTACCAATGGAAAGATAGCTATAAAATGAATACATAAAAGAAGATTTGAAAAACTCCATTTCCTTGTATTACTTGATAAAGATGTCATTTCTCCTCATGTTAAACTAATTCCAGATTAAATTTCTTTCAGTGAATGAAAGAATCAAAATACAGTATGTAAGTAATTAAGAGAATACAGAAACAGACCCATGGATATATAAACAATGAGCTTATGATTAACACAGCATTTCAAATGAATGTAAATAATAAACTATTCAATATATGCTTGGGGTTTCTTATTTATTAGAAAGAGGAAAGCACAGCAACCCACTCCAGTATTCTTGCCTGGAGAATCCCCATGGACAGAGGAGCCTGGCGAGCAACAGTCTATGGGGTCACAAACAGTCTGACATGACTGAACAACTAAGCACATCATTCATTAGGAAAAAATAACAAAGTCAGATCCCTACATTAGTGTCAGAAAAATAAGTTACAGGTTGATCAAAGAGCTCGATATTTAAAAAATCAAGGCAATGGCACCCTACTCCAGTACTCTTGCCTGGAAAATCCCACGGACGGAGGAGCCTGGTGGGCTGCAGTCCATGGGGTCTCGAAGAGTCGGACACGACTGCGCGACTTCACTTTCACTTTTCACTTTCATGCACTGGAGAAGGAAATGGCAACCCACTCCAGTGTTCTTGCCTGGAGAATCCCAGGGACAGGGAAGCCTGGTGGGCTGCCGTCTATGGGGTCACACAGAGTCGGACACGACTGAAGCGACTTAGCAGCAGCAGCAGTAAAATATTTAAAGATTCTCCACCCATTGCCATCCTCTGTCCCTTTCTCTTCCTCTTCCTGAACATTTCAGTCCTAAAGATATTAGAGTTCAGAGTAAGGTAGGTTTTCATAAGAAGTGGCTGCCCGGCATGGAAATTTGAGCTAATTAGGAGTTAGTCCTGGTGGGGAGAGTCAGAGCCCAAGTGGGATGACAATAGTAGACATACAGAAGGTTAACCCAGCATGAGATACCTAGAGCCCAAGCAAGGTGAGGTGGACATGCATGAATGGGGATCACCTGGTTGTGATGCATTAGAGTCCAAACAAGGTGAAGAGACTGTTCTCATTGTGGGAGAGCCTGCCACTTGGTATTAGAGCCTGAGGAAAGTAATAAGAGCATTCACTCAGGGATCAGCAAAAGACACTGAAAAGACTAAAAGAAATCTTAGAAGTAGTAGGAGAACCAGGATAGAGGTATATCCTAGAAACAAGACAGAAGGGAATTTCAATATGGAGAACCATTCAGAGAAGTCAAAGGATAAAAATAAACCATTCAGAGAAGTCAAGACAAATGGAAAAGTGAGAAACAGGATGTTGACACTTCCAACGAGTATATTTTAGCCTGGATGTATTGCCATAAATCATTTCTGTTGGTTCATAAAAACTATCACCCAAGTTCCAACATATAATTACAGTAAAAATCCTGCCACCAAATTGACTTACCCCAAGGGACATCAGAAGTTTCCAAAATCTCTTAGGAAATTTAGCAATTGAGACTTCACTGGTGGCACAGTGGTTGAGAATCTACCTGCCAATGCAAGGGACATGGGTTTGGTCCCTGGTCCAGGAATATCCTACATGCCAAGGAGCAACTAAACCTTTGTATCCCAACCACTGAGCCCTTGCTCTAGAACCTGTGAGCTGCAGTTACTGAGCTCTTGCACCTAGAGCCTGTGTTCCAGAACAAGAAAAGCCATCCCAATGAGAAGCCTATGCACTACAACAAGAGAGTAGCTTCTGCTCGCTGCAACTAGAGAAAGGTCCACGACTGGCAATGAAGATCCAGTGCTGCTGCTGCTACTGCTAAGTTGCATCAGTCGTGTCCGACTCTGTGTGACCCCATAGACGGCAGCCCACAGGTTCCCCCGTCCCTGGGATTCTCCAGGCAAGAACACTGGAGTGGGTTGTCATTTCCTTCTCCAATGATGAAAGTGAAAAGTGAAAGTGAAGTCGCTCAGTCAGTCCGACTCTTCACGACCCCATGGACTGCAGCCTACCAGGCTCCTCTGCCCATGGGATTTTCCAGGCAAGAGTACTGGAGTAGGTTGCCATTGCCTTCTCCAAGATCCAATGCAGCCAAAATTAAATAAATAAAAGAAAGAAAGTTAGCAACTAGGAATTTGGTGTTTGTTTGGACCTTGATTCCTCACCTGCAGAACAATTAAAATACAATTTTCTGTCTGAATCTGCTTTGTTGAAATAGCACAATAGTGTTTTGTGTGAAAATTTAAATGTCTTATGTTATTTCTGTTAATGTTTTGTTAATAAAGCAGAACATCAGTACTAAGTTCCTTGTCTCTTTCTTTTTTTAAGAAGTTTTTCTATTGAGAAATAGTTTATTTCCAGAGAAATGGACAGATCTTAAATGACTAGTTTCTTCAGTTATCCAAATGCAAATATCTGTATAACTCACATCCCCATCAAGATGTATTAACAGAACAAGGGTCAGCCAACTACAGGCTACAGGCCAAATCTCGTACACAGCCTAGTTTTCTACAGCCTGGCGACTGTCCTGATAGTCCAGTGGTTAAGACTCAGTGCTTTCACTGTCGAGACTTGGGGTCGGTCCCTGCTCAGGAAACTAAGATCCTGCAAGTCATACAGTGCAGCCCAAAACAATAATAATAAAACCAGAAGTGTAAAAACACTTTATGATCATGCAAATCATACAGAATTCAAATTTCAGTGTCTATAATAAAATTAGAACAAGCCTCTGAACAGAGGGACCTCATAACTTATTTTCTTCTGTAATTGCCTTAATGTCTTCATACTGTGGTCCCTAAAGATCCCTAAACTTCCCGAAAAGGCTCATACTCCCTCCAGCCCCCACATGAAAAAAATCTCTTTCTTAAAATCATATATTTCAGTTTCTGACTTCTCAGCATCTGGCTGAATGACTCTGAAAGTGCCATAACATTGTTTCAAAGTTTTGTTGAACTTGTCTTTTAGTTAGTTGACTTATGACCAAATATATTGGTATTTCTCCAGCTGTTTTCTGTTCTGCCACCCTCACATCTACCATCTGTACAGTAAATGGAAAAGGGAAAATGGAAAATTTCATATGAGACAGTTCTTAAATGCAATCTCTTGTTTGTTTTTCTTCCCAATGTTTTATTATGAACGATTTTAAATATTACCTATATGACAACCATCTAAGTTCAACAATTAACATTTTGCCACGATTGATTTATTTATGTAATTTCATTTATATGTATATAGATGGGCTTCCCAGGTGACACTAATGGTAAAGAACTTGCCTGCCAATGCAGGAAACATAACAGACATGGTTTCGAACCCTGGGTCAGGAAGATCCCCCAGAGGAGGACGTGGTAACCTGCTCCAGTGTTCTTGCCTGGGAAATCCCATGGACAGAGGAACCTGGGAGGCTACAGTCCATTGACTAGCAAAGAGTTGGAGAAGACTGAAGCAACTTAGCACAAATATATGTAGATATAATATTTTTTCTGAACCAAGCAAATTTGTAAACATCATTGAAATTCACCACTAAATACACCAGTGTGCATCTCCTAAAATATAGTTTTTTCTTTAATTTTTCTTTTGAGTATAATTGCTTTACAATGTGTTGGTTTCTGCTGCACAACAACGTGAATCAGCTGTAAGTATACACATGCCCCCTCCCTCTGGAGCCTTCCTCCCCATCACCACCCCCATCCCAACCCTCCAGGTCATCACAGAGCACAGAGTTCAGCTCCCAGTGCTATACAGCAGCTTCCCACCAGCTAGATATTTTACACATGGTAATGTATACAGTGCTACTCTTTCAATTCATTCCACCATCTCCTTCCCCACTGTGTCTACAAGTTTGTTCTCTGTGTCTCCATCTCTATTTCTGTCCTGCAAATAGGTTCATCAGTGCCGTTTTTCTAAATTCCATATGTATGCATTAACATACAATAAAAAATAATCTTTTCTTACAAAACTATAATATTGTTATCTAGTGTAATTTAAAATCCTGTCCATTTTCAACTTTCTCTAGTTATTTTGTGTTTAGTTTGAAGAATAACATTCTTGGATCTCAAATATTCCCTGAAAGAAAGAGGTGATGAATAACTCATAACTAAGAAGTTTGAGGAATTTCCTGGAGATCTGGGGGCTTCCTAGGTGACAGTAGTTGTTAAGAACCCACCTGCCAATGCAGGAGACACAAGAGATGCAGGTTCGATCCCTGGGCCAGGAAGATCCCCTGGAGCAGGACACGGCAACCTACTCCAGCATTCTTGCCTGGCGAATCCCTCCAGGCTACAGTCCATAGGGTTGCAAAGAGTCAGACATGACTGAGCAATTTATCACACCAGTGGTTTGGACTCTACACTTTCACTGCCAGTGGCCCAAGATGAATCCTTGGTTGAGGAACTAAGATTCCACAAGCCATGTGGTGCAGCTCCCCACCCAATAAAAAGGTTGAGTCTTTTCCCTATCTCTAAAATAAAGTGAGGACTAAAGGGATCCACCTTTCATAAAAGTTGAACAGATAGCTAATTTTTGCAAATCTTTCTGTCTCCCCCCTAAGAAGGCACAGGGTAATAATCATTCCTGAGAAGTTTTCCAAATTAAAGATTGTACATATTTGGATTCTTAATATTTACCCCTCTCCCCAACAAGTGATTAACTGATTTTATATCCTGATGATTATAAGTTCTAGCTTTTCATAATTAAATGATTTGAGTTGCCTAACAAAAATTTAGAACACAGCCACACACATTTGTTTGTTTTATCTATGACTAATTTTATGATACAACACAGACTGTATGACCCCCCCAAAACCTAAAATATTTGCTCTTTACCCTCTTACAGAAAGTTTGCCAAACTCTGATAGAGAACATTTCATGACTCTTGAATGTTCCTAAGTGTTCTATTCTAGTCAATACCCCTGCCCAGAGTAGCCTTTGTTCCAATTTCTATTACTAGAAATTGATTTTGCCTGTTTTTTAATTTAATCTAAATGGCATATTCCTTTGTTTCTAGCTTTCTTTACTCAGCATGTCTTTGAGATTCATCCATATGATTACATTTGTAAGATGCTTATTTCCTTTCATCGCTAGGTATTATTCCATTGTCTAAATATGCCATATTTTGTATGTCCATGCTCTGTTAAATATCTGAACTATTTTCAGTTCTTAGTTATTATGAATAATATAATTATGAATATGTTTGAGTTTAAGTCTACTATTTTAGTGTTTGACTTCTGTTTGTCTCATCTGTCCTACCTTTATACTTTCCAGTATTTTAACTCTGCTATTGTTCATTCATTCCTGTAAAATCAGTTTTTATTTCATACAATTTTCTTCCAGCCTAATGGATTTTTTAAATCCATTTTAAAAAAATGGATTAACAATGTATTCAGTCATTTAGATGGCATGTTGTTCAGTCACCAGTTCATGTCTGACTCTTTGCAACCTCATGGACTGCAGCACTCCAGAGGACCAATAAAAGAAATTATCTGATAATTGTTCACTGTGTAATTCTATTGATAATACTAAGCCAAGGATCTGTTATATATTCCACTCAGTTGTATTACGAGTTTCCATGTGTGTGATTTGAACAACAACAAAAATTATGTACATGATATAAAGCTGCTTTTCTTTTTTAGTTTTAAGAGTAGCTCAATGATTTGGGGAGTGTTAGTACAGCACAGCACATACATAAGAAGAAAAGTACAAAATGATATTTAGCATTTTACTCTGAAAAGAATTCATAAGAATGATAATTGGAAGGTAAGACTTCATCTTTGTTTTCAAATGAGTGATTTTAATTTTTCTCTATGAAGAAAAAGTTTAATTAAATTTATCAAAAAACTGACTCATTGCAAAAGACCCTGATACTCATAAAGACTGAAAGCAGGAGGACAAGGGGATGACAGAGAGTGAGATGGTTGTACGGCATCACCAACTCAATGGATAAGAGTTTGAGCAAACTCCAGGAGATGGAGAAGGACAGGAAGCCTGGCATGCTGCAGTCTATGGGGTCGAAAAGAGACAGACATGACTTAGCCACTGAACAGCTAACTGAAATTTATTACAAATTTACCTAAACCATTAATTTTTGAAGTTCTGGTAGAGCTCAGCACTTTCACACTGATGAACTAATTTTAATAGATCTTACAGTGTACAGATGTGCTGGAGATAAATACTTTCAGCTTTTGTCTGTTTAAAAAGACACAATTTTAGGAAATTTCCTGGTGGTACAGTGGTTAGGACTCAGCATTTTCACTGCTGGGGCCTGGGTTCAGTCCCTGGTCAGGGAACTAAGATCCTGAAAGCTTTGTGGCAAAGAAAAAAAAGGTCATAATTTTACCTTCCTTTCAAAGGATATTTTTGCTAGATACAGAATTCTAGATTGACAAAAAATTTGCCCCCTTTTAACTTTAAAGATGCCAAATGCATTATCTTTTGGTCTCTATTATTCCTGATAAGAAGTAGGAATGATATTTTTCTTATCCTTGTTCCCCTGTATGTAATGTATCTTTTAGTCTTTGCTGCCAAAATATTCTCTTTACCTTTGGTTTTTAGCATTTTGACTCTGATGTGCCTAGGTGTGGTTTTCTTTGTATTTAAACTACTGTAGATTTACTGAACTTCTTAGATCCATGTTAAATATCTTTAATTTTAGTAAAATTCTTAGCCAATATCTCCTTAAATGTTTTCATTTCATCTCTCTCCTTGTAAGAATTCATTCACACATATACTAAACTGTTCAATATTGCTTTATGCACTCAGGTATTTTGTTTTCACTCTTTTCTTCTTTGTATTTTGGTTTGGGTATTTCTAATGACTTGTCTTGAAGTTAACTAATGTCTGTATCTAACCTCCTCTTTTTAAAATTTCTTTATTTCTTATATTACTTTTTTTATACCTAGCATTTACACTTGGCCCTTTATTATAGTTTTCCTCTCTCCATAAAAAGTCCCCATCAGTTAACAATGTTGTCCACTTTTCTCACTAAATCTTTTATTTATATCTCATGATTATTTTTAATATGAATTTTTATTTTGCCAACATATGGGACAGCTCTGTGTCTGATTCTACTGACAGTTTTCTCTCCTGACAATGGATTTAATTTGAAAAGAATGAAACAATGACATTTGCAGCAACATGAATACAACTAGAGATTATCAGACTAAGAGAATTAAGTTAGAAAGAAAGAGAAAAATACCATATGATATCATTTATATGTGGAATCTAAACTATGACCCAAACAAACTTATCTATGAAGCAGAAGGAGAATCACAGACATAGAGAACAGACTGGTGTTTGCCAGAGGGGAGGAGGTTGGGGAGGGATGGAGTGGCAGGGTTGGGTTAGCAGGTGTAAGTTTTTACATACAGACTGGATAAAAAACAGTGTCCTACTGTATAGCACAGTGAAAGATATTTAATATCTTATGATAAACCACAATGGAAATAATATTTTTAAAAAGAATTATATATATATGTATAACTGAATCACTGCTATAATTACAGCATAATTAAGATAACGTTGTAAATCAACTATACTTCAATTAAAAGAGCAAAAATAACAGAGACACTAAAATGGACCAATGAAATGCTGGTTGACTTGTGAAATAAATAGAAGTCCAACTCAATGACTCTGCCATAGGCATAGGCTGTACTAGTAGGGTCTGGGTGGGTGTTTCAGAGTCAACACAGTTTTCTTGACAAAATATCTACAGCCAATCAACTGTGCTTCTGAGTCTCACCCTCTAGAGTCTCTATTTTTGTCATCAGGTAAATATCCAACAGAGTCCCTTTAGCTTTAGGATCCTGCACTTTTACTGCCAAAGGTCCCAGGTTCAATCCCTGGTTGGGGAACTAAGATCCTGCGAGCTGTGTACTGTAGCCAAAAAAAAAAAAAAAACATCTGGAGGTGAGGGCCATTTCTTGAGGTGTTATTAACAGTGTTGCTGGAGGTTCTTAATTGCACTATAGAAAAAAAGACACAGTAGAGGCACTGGTACAGTGAAAAGAGCAAGGGCTTTGACTCAGGAGCCTGGGTTTGTGCCCTGACTCCATCATTTAATGGATGATTGAGCATGATATCTAATCTCTATGGAGCTCAGTGTCCTCACAGATAAAAATGCCCCAGTAATACCTACCACACTGGGTTATTCATGAGGACAAGGTAAAAATAACATATATGCAATCTTATCTTTATGAAAGATGAGATGATTAGTTATGCATATTTTTAAAATATTTATTTATTTGGTTGTGCTGGGTCTTATTTGCAGCAAGTTGGATCTAGTTCCCTGACCAGGGATCAAACCTGGGCACTCTGCATTGGGGTCGTGGAGTCTTAGCCACTGGACCACCAGGAAAGTTTCTAGTTATACATACTTTAATGCATACATATTCAACTACAATATAAAATCAAATTTAAAATAGCACTGTCAAAAAAAATAAATAAAATAGCCCTGTCCTTTGAAGAATGAGGAAAATTTTCCTCCTAATATATCAAAGAAGACATGGTTTGCATTGTGGACTATGAAACACATATATAAGTCATATATTTTTTAATGATCCAAGGGCTTATGGTTGAACTGGTAAGATCAGGGGTTTAAAAAAATTGAGATGGAGTGAGAGGTTTTCACTGTTTCACTAATTTTCACAAAATTTCACTAATTTTAGACTCAGTCTTTCAGAATTCCGTCTCCTTTGCCTACAATTAGAGAGGTATCCCCTTCATTTCTTATCACAAGGCTCTGCTAAATTAAAACTGGCTTTACCCATTCTATATTTGGAGAAACATGAGTTTCATCAAGAGCTGCAGGGAAGTAATATTATGTTGGTACAAAAGTAATTGTGGTTTCAATCTGAATTTTAAATCATTATTACTAGGCTTAAGCATATCTTTATTAATTACAATAGGAACCATTACAATCAACACATTTTCACCAACAAGAAATAAGTTTGTTTATTCCCATAGCATAAAAGTCTATGCCTTGAGATTCGACAAACTCTTGGAAAGCATTTTCTGCATCCTGCTGGTTGCGGAAGTGTTATGCGTGCAAAAAGTTATTGAGGACATGGCGAATGAGGCAAAACTTCGTAGCTCAATTTGTTCAACTTGTGAAGCCTTGGTTGTGTGACATGCAGTCAGACGTTGTTGTGGAGAAGAATTGGGCCCTTTCTGTTGAACAATGCTGGCTGCAGCCATTGCAATTTTCCGTGCATCTCATTGATTTGCTGAGCATACTTCTCAGATGTAATGCTTTTGCTGGGATTCAGAAAGCTGTAATGGATCTGACCAGCAGCAGATCACCAAACAATGACCATGACCATTTTTGGTGTAAGTTTGGCTATGTGAAGTGCTTTGGAGCTTCTACTTGGCTGAACCACTGACCTGGTCATCGCCAGTTGTCCTATAGAATCCACTTTTCATTGTATGTCACAATCTGATCAAGAAATGGTTCACTGTTTTTGCACAGAATAAGAGAAGACAACACTTCAAAACAATGATTTTTTTGATTTTCAGTCTGCTCATGAGACACCTTTTTCACCTTTCCAATTTGCTTCAAATGCTGAACGATCACAGAATGGTTGACGTTGAGTTCTTCAGCAACTTCTCGTGTAGTTGTAAGAGGATCTGCTTCGATAATGGCTCTCAACTGGTCCTTGTCACCTTCCAATGACTGATCACTATGCTCCTCATCTGGAGAAAGCAATGGCACCCCACTCCGGTACTCTCGCCTGGAAAATCCCATGGATGGAGGAGCCTGGTAGGCTGCAGTCCATGGGGTCTCAAAGAGTCAGACACGATTGAGCAACTTCACTTGCACTTTTCCCTTTCATGCATTGGAGAAGAAAATGGCAGCCCACTCCAGTGTTCTTGCCTGGAGAATCCCAGGGACAGGGGAGCCTTGTGGGCTGCCGTCTATGGGGTCACACAGAGTCGGACACAACTGAAGTGACTTAGCAGCAGCAGCAGCATGCTCCTCATCTTCAAGGCTCTTGTCTCCTTTGCAAAATTCCTTGAACCACCACTGCACTGTATGTTCATTGGCAGCTCCTGGGCCAAATGTGTTGTTGATGTTTCAAGTTATCTCCACTGCTTTACGACTCATTTTGAACTCAAATAAGAAAATTGCTTGAATTTGATTTTTGTCTAACATCATTTCCCTAGTTAAAAATAAATATAAAATAAACAGCAAGTGATGTCATTAGCAGAAAAACATAAAGCCAGAAATGTGCATTAAAATGATATATAATGTAACCACATTTGTTTAAAAATGTATTCCCATATCAAACAGCAAATTTCAACAACACAAAAACAGCAGTTACTTTCACACCAATCCAATACCTAACCTTGGAAATTTAAGAATGTATCATGAAAAATGAATAAACCTACTCATTTTTAGGTCCATTCCTTCATTTCAAAATAAACCTTAGCTCTATTTTCCAGTGGAGAAATTATTATGAACATATCACCTCCAAAACACAAGCATATTGTTGGCTTAATTATTTGACTCAACAGTGACCTTGTTTGGTAGAACCGATAATAAGACTGCTACTGCTAAGTCACGTCAGTCGTGTCCGACTCTGTGTGACCTCATAGACAGCAGCTCACGAGGCTTCCCCGTCCCTGGGATTCTCCAGGCAAAAACACTGGAGTGGGCTGCCATTTTCTTCTCCAATGCATGAAAGGGAAAAGTGCAAGTGAAGTCACTCAGTCATATCCGACTCTTCTCGACCCCATGGACTGCAGCCCACCAGGCTCCCCCAACCATGGGATTTTCCAGGCAAGAGTACTGGAGTGGGGTGCCATTGCCTTCTTCGAATAATAAGACTGGTTTGAGGATATTGTTTGAGGATATTGTTGCCATGATCTGGCTCTAGAAAAGTGAAATCCCCTCTGGTCCTCTTACTTGCCATGTGGCATCCTTGAAATCATGTTTCGTACTACTGCACACCTATCAGATTGACCAAAATCGAAATCAACAACACCACCAAATGCTGATACAAAGATGCAGAACCATTGTTGATGGGAATGTAAAATGGTACAGTTACTTTGGAAGATAGTTTGGCAATTTCTTGCAAAACTAAACACACCCTTGCCATGGGATCTAGCAGTTATGCTCCTTGGTATTTCCCAAAGGAGTTGAAAACTATGTCTACATAAAAACCTGCAAATACATGTTTGCACAAGATTTATTTGTAATTGCCAAAACGTGACAGCAACTAAGATATCTTTTAGCAGGTGAGTGGATAAATGGCTCTATCCAGACAGTGGAATAATATTCAGTGCTTCAAAACCATCAAGCCATGAAGCAAGACTTAGAGGGGACCTTACCTGGTGGTCCAGTGGTTAGCAATCTGCCTACCAATGCAGAAGACACGGGTTCAATCCCTGGTCTGGGAACTAGGATCCAACATGCAATGAGGCAACTAAGCCCATGTGCCATGACTACTGAGTCCCATTTAGGGCTCCCCAGGTAGCACTAGTGACAAAGAATTCACCTGCCAATGCAGGAGATGCAAGAGACACAGGTTTGATCCCTGGATCAGGAAGATCCCCTGGAGAAGGAAATGGAAACCCATTCCAGTATTATTTCCTGGAAAATTCCATGGACAGAGAAGCCTGGCAGGCTACAGTCCATAGGGTCACAAAGAGTTGAACACAACTGAAGCGACTCAGCAGGCAGGCAGGCATAGCTGATTTACAATGTTGTATTAGTTTCTACTGTGTAGCAAAGGGAACCAGTTATATATGTACATATATCCGTATATCTTTTTAAGATTCTATTCCCATATAAGTCATTAAGAGTATTGAGTAGAGTTTCCTGTACTGTATGGTATGTCTTTATTCATTATTTATTTTATATATAGTAGTGTATATGTGTTAGTGAGCTTTCCTGTTGGCTCAGACAGTAAAAAAAATTGCAGGTATGCCTGCAATTCAGGAGACCCAGCTTTGATCCCTAGATCAGGAAGATCCCCTGGAGAAGGAAATATCCAGTCCACTATTCTTGCCTGGAGAATTCCATGGACAGAGGAGCCTGGCGGGCTACAGTCCATGAGGTCGCAAAGAGTCGGACACGACTCAGTGACTAACACTTTCACTTTCCCTTGTCATATGTTAATCCTAATCTCTTAATTCATCACTCCCCGATTTCCCACGTAGTAACCATAAGTTTGATTTCCAGGTCTGTGAATCTATTTCTGTTTTGTAAGTAGGTTGATTTGTACCATTGTGTTTTAGATTCCACATGTAAATGATATATAATATTGAATATCTTTCTCTGTGTGACTTGTAACAATCTCTAGGTCCATTCCTGTTGCTGAAAATAGCATTTTCATTCTTTTTTATGGCTGATTAATATTCCATTGTGTGTGTATATATATATATATATTACACTTAATATTTTAGGTATCAGCTACAGTGGAGTCATTCAAAATTTAACAAAAATTTATTGAGCATCTACTATGTGTCAAACTCTGTTCTAGGCATTGAAGATAGAGTAATAAAACATACAAAAATTCTTGCCTCTCCAGGGCTTTTGTGCTAATGGGGAGATGGAAGGAAAATTAGTTTACTGTACAGAATAAGAGAAGACAATAAGTTTTAGGAAGAAAAAAAAAAGTAGAATCAGTCCTAAGTGAGACCTCGTGGCAGAGACCTGAGGATGTAGAGGAACAAGTCATGAGCTGCATTTTCAAAATATCTTGACCACATTGCCATTTAAAATAAATAACAAAATTGAGGATATTCTGGGACTTCCCTGGTAGTCCAGTGGCTAAGACTCCACGATCCCAATGCAGGAGGCCCAGGTTCCATACCTGGTTAGGGAATTAGATCCCACTTGCTGCAACGAAGGGTTTACATGCCTCAGTTAAAAGATCTCAAATGCCTCAACTAAAGATCCTGCATACTGCAACTAAGACTTGCATGGTCAAATAAGCAAATATTCAAAAAAAAAAAAAGAACTGACAATTACTGTAAGCACCATGGATTTTCATCTTAATGAAATGGGAAGCTACTGGAAGGTTTTCAGACTAAGAGAGAAATGACTTGATATACGTTTGCCCAGGATGCTCCTTGGATCGAGAATGGAAGTTAGGGGTCCATGTATGAGGCTGTTGCTGTGGTCCAGGTGGGACATGGGCTAGCAGTGGAGGTGGCAAGAGGCAGTCAGATGATAGGTGTATTCTGAAGGCTCTGCTGACTGATTGAATGTGAGGGGTGAGAGAAGGGAAGAGTCAGGATCTCGTTCTGTGTTCATACAGTGGCCTCACTCACAGATACACTTCCTGAGTGGCATTCCCTCAGTGACTGTGCTGACTCCTGTGGTTCACCACAAAGTCTATTTCCATGAAAATTTGAGCTTGATGGTGTCAACTGTGGTGTCTTTATCCTCACCACAGAATGATTGATCCATGTCCTGGATCCTCTGAGCATGGTCCTCAAGAAGCATGTGCTTTCTGTTCTCATGTGCTGCATAATGTTTGGACATACTTAATTCTTTGATTCTCCCTGAATGTTCCCCCTTTCTCTTTCCTCTTCGAAAGCTCTCACTCTCACCCTGTTGAACTCAAGAGTAATATTTGCTGGCAAATGTGAAGTGGATCACTTTGAAGTTGAAGCTTTAAGAACTAGACCATACACTTCCCTGGTGGTTCAATGGTTGAGAATCCATCTGCTAATGCATGAGACATGGGTTTGATCACTGGTCCGGAAAGATCCCACAAGTCTTAGAGCAACTAAGCACGTGTGCCACAACTACTGAGCCTGAGCTCTAGAGCCCAGGCTTCACAATGAAGAGTAGCCCCCACTCGCCACAACTAGAGAAATCCCTCATAGCAATGATGACCCAGTGCAGCCAAAAATAAATAAATAGAATTAGACCACATTTCTCCACATTTCCTCCCCCTCAGCCACAATGACTGACAGTATTTCATACACACACTGCTCCATCAACACGGGTCCTGAAGTGAAAACAACATGGAATAGAGACACAGCATACTCCTCAGTAAATATGTAGCCCAAGGGAGGAAAATAAAAACAAACTTTAGCTGCTGTAAAGAGAGATTTGGGGATAATTTGTTCCCACAGCATCATTTAGCCTATCCTGACTGATAAACTCACCTAAGGACATGTCGCGATAAACAGGGTTGCTGGGATTTTTCTGGGGTTCAAACCTAGACAGTCTCGCTGCAGTTGTTGACAAGTCACCAAATGTATAATAACACTGTCTCTTTATACAAACCCAAAAGTTGCAGCCCACAGCAGCTTAGGGAAGCAACAGGTATTAACTTTTTCAATAATGCCAGCTCATTTTTATTTCAAGCCTCTTTTCCATCAAGATGCTATAAGCTTCAGTGCAGGGTTAGGTCTATAACACTGTACCATGGATATACTTTTAACTTAGTAGATACAGAGTTATGGAATGATCTTAATTCCCATCACTCCCCTGTTTAGACTTATCTAATGACTTCCTTTATATCCAAAATCAAACCCAAACCCTTACCATGGCATGGACATCCTCCTGTGTCCCTGATCCCCTTTGGTCTCCCCTCTGACCTCCTGACACATCTGCATGAGGCTTCAGCCACTTCCTAGACTCACTAGGCAGGTCCCCACCTAGGACCATGCCACTTGCACGAAAATCTGGAACTCTCTTCTCCCAGATGTTCTTAAGACTCATGCAAGTTTCAACTCAGCATTTATTCCTTTTAAAAGACCTTCCCTGGCAAGCCCCTCTCTGCATTGCCTTCCCTCTCCCCACCCCCATCCACCACTAACACAATTATTCTACTTCTGAAACTCAGAATACCTGAAATTATCCTGTTGATTTATTTACCTGTTAATTATCCATTGTCACCCTCTTTCACACACCAGAAAGAGAAGAACTGTTGTGTATCTTGTTAACTGAAATTCTGGCCAAAAACTGCAGGAAGAGGGCTTGTGTGCTCAGTTGCTAATTCGTGTCTGACTCCTTGCAACCCCATGGACTATAGCCCACCACGCTCCTCTGTCCATGGGATTCTCCAAGCAAGAGTACTGGAGTGAGCTGTCATTTCCTTCTCCAGGGGATCTTCCCGACCTAGGGATCAAACCCACATCTCTTATGTGTCCTGCTTTAGCAGGCATTCTTTACCACTGGGAAGCCTGGAAAAGGGTTTAGCACATGGAAATGCCCAATTGTGGAAATATTACTAACATTATAAACAGTTTTGATACATATTGTCAAAATGCTTTCCAAAAAAACTGGACAACTTACATCTTTCCTGCATCCTTGATAGAATTGGAGATTTACAAGTTCTATTTTTGCTAATTTTCTGGTAACCAAATTTAAATCTAGTTTCCCAAATCTACTTTTATTTGATTATTAGTAAGGCTGAACATATCTTTTTTCTAAAAATCATTTATTTATATTATTTGTCCATTGATGAGTTAGTGCTTGTGCTACTGATCTACATGTCTTCTTTACAAAGACAGGTAGAATTTCAAAGATCAGTAACTTATGGGAGCTTGAAATCTATTTTAAAATATCTCACTACAAGTCCAGGATAAACCATGCTCACATGGTTTGTTTTGTTTTGTCTTTATTGGAGAGGAGAGTGCCTACTTAGCTAATAGCCATGTCAAGGGGATGACTGCAGGCGTAAACAAAATACTTTTCACAATACTGTGAAAAAGAAGAAGAAGAAATCCTACTTAAAACAGACAGGAATAGTGAGTCTGGTAGGTAAGTAGAAGTCCTAGTCCCAGGCTTCAAAATAAGATTCAAGATGAATTCCAAAGGGAATTGCAAAATTAATGTCTCCATTTGAGACAAAGATTAGATAAAGCTACATTTAATAATATTAAGGGCAGGGACTTCCCTGGTGGTCCAGTGATTGAGAATCCATCTGCAATGCAGGGCACATTGGTTTTATTCCTGCTCTAGGAAGATCCCACATGCCAAGGGGCAACTAAGCCTGAGAGCAGCAATTACTGAGCACTCACACCACGACTACTGAAGCCCATGCACTCTAGAGCTGTGCTCCACAACAAGAGAAGTCACCAAAATGAGAAGCCTGCTCATGGCAATGAAAAGAAGCCCCCACTTGTACAACTAGATAAAGCCCACATGCAGCAATGAAGACCCAGCATAACCAAAAAAAAAAAAAAAGAATCTGCCTTCCAATGCAGGGGACAAGAGTTCAATCCCTGGTCTAGGAACTAAGATCCCACATGCTGTTGAAACAACTAAGCCTATGCACCACAACTACTGGGCCTGAGTGCTCTGGAGTGGAGCCTGTGTGCCACAACTGAGACCTGACACAGCCAATAATAAATAAATAATAAATAGTAATACTGGTTCAGTTCAGCTGCTCAGTTGTGTCCAACTCTTTGCGACCCCATGAACTACAGCATGCCAGGCTTCCCTGTCCATCACCAACTCCTAGAGCTTACTCAAATTCACGTCCATTGAATTGGTGATGCCATCCAACAATCTCATCCTCTGTCGTCCCCTTCTCTGGCCTTCAGTCTTTCCTAGCATTGGTATCTTTTCTAATGAGTCAGTTCTTCATATCAGTTAGCCAAAGTATTGGAGTTTCAGCTTCAGTATCAGTCCTTCCAATGAATATTCAGGACTGATTTACTTTAGTAATACTAAGGCTAATTTAAAAGGTAAAAATAGGCTTTCCTGTTGGCTCAGACAGTAAAGAATCTACCTGTAATGCAAAAGACCCAGGTTTAATCAGTGGGTTGGGAAGATCCCCTGGAGAAAGAAATGGCAACTCACTCCAGCATTCTTGCCTGGAGAATCCCATGGACAGAGGAGTCTGGGGGGCTACAGTCCATAGGGTCGCTAAGAGTTGGACATGACTAATTCTTTACCATCTGAGCCACCAGAGAAGCACCCTAC
Source organism: Bos grunniens (assembly GCF_055505025.1). Classification (NCBI taxonomy): domain Eukaryota; kingdom Metazoa; phylum Chordata; class Mammalia; order Artiodactyla; family Bovidae; genus Bos; species Bos grunniens. Next base: position 59,290,771 of record NC_141175.1, on the reverse strand, counting down.
TTACATAATATCCCTATAATGTAATACATCACTCTTTACCACATATTTGGGCAGAGACAGCCAGTTATCTCTGCATATCCATTAATGTCTCTTTTAGGGAAAAATACCCAAGTTTTAGCTGACTCGTGGTCATCGAGGTCAAGATTACATTTCTGAGCCTGCTCGATAACTAGATGTGACCATATGACTAAGTGCTGGTGAATGTGATATGAACAGAAACAGTAAGGTGGACTTCCAGGTCATGCCTTTAAAAGGAAGGTATGACCTCCAAGCCTCCCCTCCACCTCCTGCTGAATGGAGTATTAAAGGGTGAACAATGGTCCCAGTTTGTATAGATTCCTGAGTTGCAGGGCACTCTGAGCTAAAACTGGGGAAGCCTCAGTCAAACTGGGACAAGCTGGTCACTTTAAGTGTGGATATGATGGTAGAGACTAGAGCAGCCATTTTGGAAGCTGTTAACGACAGAGAAGAAATTGGGTTCCTGACCCCATGACTCTTACATAAGTGAAAAACAAACTCTTTTCAAGCTACAGTTATTGTGGCTTCTTATAAGAGACACAGATTCAGTCCCTGGGTTGGGAAGATCCCCTGGAGAAGGGCATGGCTACCCAGTCCAGTATTCTTGCCTGGAGAATCCCATGGATAGAGGAGTCTGGCAGGCTACAGTCCATGGGTTTGCAAAGAGCTGGACACAACTGAAGTGACTTAGCACGCACATACATATGGCAAAGGGATTTTGTAGATGTGAGTAAATTAAAGATTTTGAGATGAGGAGATTATCCTGGCTTATCCAAGTAGGCTTGATATAATCCACAATAGTCTTCATGTAAAAGGTGGCAGGAGGATCAGAGAAGGAGGGATGATGACAGAAATGAGAGACAGAAAGAGGTCTGAAGATATTCTGATCACTTTGAAAATGGAAGAGGAAAAAGACAGAAAGAGAGAGGTTTGAAGATATTCTGATCACTCTGAAAATGAAGGAGGAAGGGACCATAATCCCAGGAATGCAGGAGAGCTGGAAAAGGCAAGAAAATGGATTCTTCCCTGTAGCCTCCAGAAAGAATTTAGCTCTGTTGACACTTTGATTTGAGGACTTCTGAGCTTCAGAACTATAAGACAATAAATTTGTGTTTTAAATAAACAAATAAAAAGTCCATGGTTGAATCTATTCTTTTTCTCCCTCAAGAAAATCCTACAATCAGAGAAGAAAAAGAAATAAAAGGAATCCAGATTGAAAAAGAAGAAGTAAAACTCTCACTGTTTGGGGATCACGATGACGTGATCCTCTACAAAGAAAACCCTAAAGACTCCACCAGAAAATTACTGGAGCTAATCAATGAATATAGTAAAGTTGCAGGATATAAAATTAACACACAGAAATCTCTTGCATTCCTATACACTAACAATGAGAAAACAGAGAAATTAAGGAAACAATTCCATCCACCATTGCAATGAAAAGAATAAAACACTTAGGAATAAATATACCTAAAGAAACAAAAGACCTATATATAGAAAACTATAAAACACTGATGAAAGAAATCAAAGATGACACAAATAGATGGAAAAACATGCCATGTTAATCGATTGGAAGAATCAATATAGTGAAAATGAGTATACTACCCAAAGCAATCTATGCAATCCCTATCAAGCTACCAATGATATTTTTCAGAGAACTAAAACAAATAATTTCACAATTTGTATGGAAATATAAAAAACTTCAAATAGCCAAAGCAATCTTGAGGAAGAAGAATGGAACTGGAGGAATCAGCCTGCCTGACTTCAGGCTCTACTACAAAGCCACAGTCATCAAGACAATATGGTACTGGCACAAAGACAGAAATATAGATCAATGGAACAAAATAGAAAGCCCAGAGATAAATCCACGCATCTAGGACACCTGATCTTTGACAAAGGAGGCAAGAATATACAATGGAGAAAAGACAGTCTCTTTAACAACTAGTGCTGGGAAAACTGGTCAACCACTTGTAAAAGAATGAAACTAGAACATTTTTTAACACCATACAGAAAAATAAACTCAAAATGGATTAAAGAGTTAAATGTGAGATGAAAAACTATAACGCTCCTAGAGGAAAACATAGGCAAAACACCCTCTGACGTAAATCATAGCAGGATCCTCTATGACCCACCTCCCAGAGTAATGGAAATAAAAGCAAAAATAAACAAATGGGACCTAATTAAACTTAAAAGCTTTTGCACAACAAAAGAAACTATAAGCAACGTGAAAAGACAGCCTTCATAACAGGAGAAAATAATAGCAAGTGAAGCAACTGACAAAGAATTAATCTCAAAAATATACAAGCAACTCCTGCAGCTCAATTCCAGAAAAATAAATGACCCAATCAAAAAAATGGGCCAAAGAACTAAACATTTCTCCAAAGAAGACATACAGATGGCTAACAAACACATGAAAAGATGCTCAACATCACTCATTATCAGAGAAATGCAAATCAAAACCACTATGAGGTACAATCTCACGTGGGTCAGAATGGCTGCTATCAAAAAGTCTACAAATAATAAATGCTGGAGAGGGTGTGGAGAAAAGGGAACCCTCTTACACTGTTGGTGGGAATGCAAACTAGTACAGCCACTATGGAGAACAGTGTGGAGATTCCTTAAAAAACTGGAATTAGAACTGCCATACGACCCAGCAATCCCACTGCTGGGCATACACACTGAGGAAACCAGAATTGAAAGAGACATGTGTACCCTAATGTTCATCGCAGCACTGTTTACAATAGCCAGGACACAGAAGCAACCTAGATGATTGTCAGCAGACGAATGGATAAGAAAGCTGTGGTACATGTACACAATGGAATATTACTCAGCTATTAAAAAGAATGCATTTAAATCAGTTCTAATGAGGTGGATGAAACTGGAGCCTGTTATACAAAGCGAAGTCAGTCAGAAAGAAAAACACCAATACAGTATATTAACGCATATATATGGAATTTAGAAAGATGGTAACAATGACCCTATATGCGAGACAGCAAAAGAGACACAGATGTATAGAACAGTCTTTTGGGCTCTGTGGGGGAAGGCTAGGGTGGGATGATTTGAGAGAATAATGTTGAAACATGTATATTATCATATGTGAACTAGATCACCAATCCAGGTTCGATGCATGAGACAGCATGCTCAGGGCTGGTGCACTGGGATGACTCAGAGGGATGGGATGGGGAGGGAGGTGGGAGGGAAGGTCAGGATGGGGAACACATGTACATCCATAGCTGATTTATGTGAATGTATGGCAAAAACCACCACAATATTGTAAAGTAATTAGCCTCCAATTTAAATAAATTAAAAAAAAAGAAAATCCTAATATTTAAAAAATGCTTCCCCTCCTCATATAACTGTGATGAAAATGAACTTTTTTCTTCTAATGAGTTAATAACAAAGGCTAGCCTTTGTTAATTGCTGATTACATAATATGTAAGCTTTATCTCGTAGAATCTTCAAGATAGACCTGTAAAGTAGATATATTATTCTAACTTTTCTTATGGGCAACTGGAGGCTCTGAAAGATTAGAAAACTTGCCTAAGAGCATGTAGCTAAAAAGGGTGAGTTGGTGTGTCTTTGTGAGTTGCTCAGTTGTTAAGTGTGTCCAGTTCTTTGCAACCCCATGGACTGTAGCTCACCAGGCTCTTCTGTCCATGGAATTCCCCAGGCGAGAATAGTGGAGCTGGTTGCCATTTCCTATTCCAGGGGATATTCCTGACGTGTCTTATACAATTTGTGACCCTGAGTGTGAAAAGGTGCCTGACTCTGCTGTAGACCATTATTGACTGCTGCAGCTGTGACAGAGTGTACAGGGGACTGAGAGGGGCCTCCTGGCAGCACAGTTGGCTTGACAGATTTGGCTGCCAGCTGCCTACAATCGCAGTGTGATTTCTCTCAAAGAGCACCCTGCAAGGGGCTCGCACTGGTGACCACAGCCAGAACACAGGGGTCCTGCTCTCTTGCTCTATGCCCCTCCCACTTCAGATACCTCCCTGCGGGCTACTTCAGGCCTAAGAAAGAAAGTGAAGTTTCTCAGTCGTGTCTGACTCTTTGCAAACCCATGGACTACAGCCTGCCAGGCTCCTCCATCCACGGAATTCTCCAGGCAAGAATACTGGAGTGGGTAGCCATTCCCTTCTCCAGGGGATTTTACCGACCCAGGGATTGAACCCGGCTCTCCTTCATTGCAGGCAGACTACAGTCTGAGCCACCAGGGAATCCCACTTCAGTCCTAAATCCCTTCTTAAATACTCACCTTTGATTATTTTTCATAAGTATATCTTTCTTTTATAAGAGTTTAGTCTGAAATATTTTTAACTCTGTACTTTATTCTTTTTATCCTGATTTATGTTGCTCTGACTTATTTTAAAAATGTTATCAGAATACAGTTGATTTACTCCAATAGAGTTGTTGGGTTAGTTTCAGATGTACAGCAAAGTGAATCTGTTATAAATATACATATATCCACTGTTTTTAAAGTTCTTTTCCCATATAGTTCATTAAAGAGTATTCAGTAGAGTTCCCTGTGCTATACAGTAGGTTCTTACTAGTTGGCTACTTTATATATTAGTAGTGTATATATGGCTCTGATTTATTTTCATCAGCCGTTCAGTCGCTCAGTCGTGTTCGACTCTTTTCGACCTCATGGACTGCAGCACAACAGGCTTCCGTGTACTCTATCTCCCAGAATTGGCTCAAGTGTATGTTCGTTGAGTCAGTGATGCTATCTAACCATCTCATCCTCTGCCACCCGCTTCTCCTTTCGTCTTCAAACTTTCTGGTGGCTCAGACAGTAAAGAATCTGCCTGCAATGCAGGTGACCTGGGTTTGATCCATGGGTTGGGAAGATCTCCTATAAAGGAATGGCTACCCACTCCAGTATTGTTACCTGGAGAATTCCATGGACAGAGGAGCCTGGTGGGCTACAGTGCATGGGGTCGCAAGGAGTCTGACATGACTAAGCGACTGACACTTACAATTTCACTAGTATACTTTAGCAGTCACTATTATCCTCAACTGGAATCTATCACCTCCACTAGCTTTGATCGTAGTGATGCTTTCTAAGGCCCACTTGACTTCACATTCCAGGATGTCTGGCTCTAGGTCAGTGATCACACCATCGTGATTATCTGGGTCATGAAAATCTTTTTTGTACAGTTCTTCTGTGTATTCTGGCTATCTCTTCTTAATATCTTCTGCTTCTGTTAGGTCCATACCATTTCTGTCCTTTATCGAGCCCATCTTTGCATGAAATATTCCTTTGGTATCTCTGATTTTCTTGAAGAGATCTCTAGTCTTTCCCATTCTGTTGTTTTCCTCTATTTCTTTGCATTGATCGCTGAAGAAGGCTTTCTTATCTCTTCTTGCTATTCTTTGGGACTCTGCATTCAGATGTTTATATCTTTCCTTTTCTCCTTTGCTTTTCGCTTCTCTTCTTTTCACAGCTATTTGTAAAGCCTCCCCAGACAGCCATATGCCAGCAAAATTGGAAAACTCAGCAGTGGTCACAGGACTGGAAAAGGTCAGTTTTCATTCCAATCCCAAAGAAAGGTAATGCCAAAGAATGCTCAAACTACCGCACAATTGCACTCATCTCACACGCTAGTAAAGTAATGCTCAAAATTCTCCAAGCCAGGCTTCAGCAATACGTGAACTGTGAACTTCCTGATGTTCAAGCTGGTTTTAGAAAAGGCAGAGGAACCAGAGATCAAATTACCAACATCCGCTGGATCATAGAAAAAGCAAGAGAGTTCCAGAAAAACATCTATTTCTGCTTTATTGACTATGCCAAAGCCTTCGACTGTGTGGAAAATTCTGAAAGAGATGGGAATACCAGACCACCTGATCTGCCTCTTGAGAAATTTGTATGCAGGTCAGGAAGCAACAGTTAGAACTGGACATGGAACAACAGACTGGTTCCAAATAGGAAAAGGAGTACGTCAAGGCTGTATATTGTCACCCTGTTTATTTAACTTATATGCAGAGTACATCATGAGAAATGCTGGACTGGAAGAAACACAAGCTGGAATCAAGATTGCCGGGAGAAATATCAATAACCTCAGATATGCAGATGACACCACCCTTATGGCAGAAAGTGAAGAGGAACTAAAAAGCCTCTTGATGAAGGTGAAAGTGGAGAGTGAAAAAGTTGGCTTAAAGCTCAACATTCAGAAAACAAAGATCTTGGCATCCGGTCCCATCACTTCATGGGAAATAGATGGGGAAACAGTGGAAACAGTGTCAGACTTTATTTTTCTGGGCTCCAAAATCACTGCAGATGGTGACTGCAGCCATGAAATTAAAAGACACTCCTTGGAAGGAAAGTTATGACCAACCTAGATAGCATATTCAAAAGCAGAGACATTACTTTGCCAACAAAAGTCTGTCTAGTCAAGGCTATGGTTTTTCCAGTGGTCATGTATGGATGTGAGAGTTGGACTGTGAAGAAGGCTGAGCACCAAAGAATTGATGCTTTTGAACTGTGGTGTTGGAGAAGACTCTTGAGAGTCCCTTGGACTGCAAGGAGATCCAACCAGTCCATTCTGAAGGAGATCAGCCCTGGGATTTCTTTGGAAGGAATGGTGCTAAAGCTGAAACTCCAGTACTTTGGCCACCTCATGTGAAGAGTTGACTCATTGGAAAAGACTCTGATGCTGGGAGGGATTGGGGGCAGGAGGAGAAGGGGACGACAGAGGATGAGATGGCTGGATGGCATCACTGACTCGATGGACGTGAGTCTGAGTGAACTCCGGGAGTTGGTGATGGACAGGGAGGCCTGGCATGCTGCGATTCATGGGGTTGCAAAGAGTCGGACATGACTGAGCGACTGATCTGATCTGATCTGATATTATCCTCAACATTTTTGATCTTCTGGTTTTGCTTGTTTCAATCTGGTTTTGGTTTTTTTTTTTCAGTTCTTTACATTTTAAATTCCTTGTTTTGATTTATTTTATAATTTCTATTCTCAAGCTCATTTTCTTCTTTGTACCTGAACACTATTTTAGCTTTAGGATTTATTTAAAGATTACTTGGTACTTTTTTATTGGTATTTATTTTCATATTTTACATTATTTTAAATTCCTTAAAAAATAATTTTGTATTTAAACTGTACCATTGTTTTTACCAGATCAATTATTAAATTTCTGCCTTTGTTTTGAATTTGTTTCATGAATTTGAATCACGATTCTTTCCCTTTCCTTTCATTTTATTTCTTTATCTCCTTAAAAAAAGATAACTTTATCCTAATAGCTTCATCTATTTCTTCTTTTCTTAACTTCTATATCTTACTGTTTATTTTTGTAACAGTTATCAAGAAGCTGCTGGGAGGTTGAAAACTTCCACAAAAACTCTCACCATAAGCTGGCAAGATTTCAGCTCTGGCTACAGCTGTCCCTCAGGCTTCTCTTAATAGATTTTACATGTGCCTGCACTACTCAAAAGATTAAAAAAATAACAATAAGGGAAACAAATTACCCCTCCTGAAAAGAATGCCTTCCTGACCATGGAGAGTTTGCTGTGCATCAGCGGAGGACATGGATTTATCAGACACCATCACTGGGCTTGGGGAGCGGCTTGTCAGAATGCAGCCACTGAAGCAATGCCAGAACTGCACATGTAGTCAAATGGTGAGCTTCCACCTGGGATTGTTTTATGCTGATGTTCACTGTTTTTGGTCTTTGCTGTTGTTTAGTCGCTAAATTCTATCTGACTCTTTTGTGACCACATGGACTGTAGTCTGCCAGGCTCATCTGTCCACGGGATTTCTCAGGCAAAATACTGGAGTAGGTTGCCATTTCTCACTCCAGGGGATCTTCCTGACCCAGGGATGGAACCCACGTCTCCTGCCTTAATAGGCAGATTCTTTACCACTGAGCCACCTGGGAAGCCACTTGGTCCTTATGCTCTTGGAAAAAATGCTTTCCTCAAGCAAGTAGGTGTGAATCTCAGGTCTGTAAGAAATTTAAGCTTCTATGCTTTTGAGGGAGGGGAGGAGTCATGCCCCAGGGTATGCGGGATGTTTGTTCTCCAACTAGGGATTGAATTTATCTCTCTGCAGTGGAAGCCAGGATCTGTTACTTACCTGGACTACCAGTTAAGTCCCAGAGCTTCTTTACTTTCTATGAAGTGAAGTGAAGTCGCTCAGTCGTGTCCGACTCTTAGCGACCCCATGGACTGTAGCCTACCAGGCTCCTCCATCCGTGGGATTCTCCAGGCAAGAATACTGGAGTGGGTTGCCATTTCCTTCTCCAGGAGATCTTCCCAACCCAGGGATCTAACCCAGGTCTCTCGCATTGCAGGCAGACACTTTACCATCTGAGCAACTCACCTTAAACTCCATATCCAGCCTAGCAGAAGAATCTAACTTGAGTCCTGGCCAAGGTCCCCCATCCACAAAGTTGTATCTTGGTTTGAGAATCTTTCCGATCTAAGTCAGCTCCCTGGTGGCTCAGACAGTAAAGCATCTGCCTGCAATGCAGGAGACCCAGGTTCGATCCCTGCAACCCACTCCAGTACTCTTGCCTGGAAAATTCCATGGATGGGGGAGCCTGGTGGGCTACAGTCCATGGGGTCGAAAAGAGTCGGACACGACTGAGAGACTTCACTTTCACTTTCACATGCTTGGATCCTGTCTAGTCATTAGTCATCTGAGCCAAGTTTCTGCTCACCTATTCCATGCCTTCTAAAGACAAAGACATCTTTTCAAGACTGAAAAAAAGACAGGATATCCATTCCTCCAAACTTTTATACTTCTTTTGCTAAATTTATACCTGGTTTATTCTCTTTTAAGTGGAATTGTTTTCTTAATTTCATTTTTAAATTGTTCACTGCAAGTATTAGAAATATAATTGATTTTTTAATATTGATCTTATGTCCTGCAACCATGCTGAATTTGTTTTAGTTCTAATAGTTTCTTAAGTGGATTCCTTAGAATTTTCTACATACAACTTTCTACATGTCATCTGTATGTAGAGATGAATTTGCTTCTTCCTTTACAATCTGAATGACTTTTATTTTTTTTTCTTGCCTAATTACCCTGATTAGAAGCTTCAATACAAGGTTCACCAGAAATGGTGAAAGTGGGCATCCTTATCTTACTCCTTGTCATAGGGGAAAAGCATTTTGTCTTTCACTATTAAGTATGATGTTAACAGTGGGTTTTTGGGTAGATACCCTTTATAAAATTAACTTCCTTCTTCCCTAGTGGCTCAGACGGTAAAGAATCTCCTTGCGATGCAGGAGACCTGGGTTTGATCCATGGGTTGGGAAGATCCCCTGGAGAATGAAATGGCAACCCACTCCAGTATTCTTGACTGGAGAATTCCATGGACAGAGGAGCCTGGCGGGCTACAGTCCTTGGGGTTGCAAAGAGTGGACATGACTGAGTGACTAGCACTTTCACTTTCATTCCTAGTTTATTTAGTATTTTACCATTAAAGGCTGTTGGATTTTTGTCAAAAAATTTTTCAGTGTATATTGAGATAATTATGTGGTTTTTGTTTTTTTCTATTAATATGGTATATTACATAATTGATTTTAGATGGTAAATCAATTTCATTCCTGGAATAAATCCCACTTGGTCATGGTGTATAATTCTTCTTATATGTTGATAGTTCTGTTTGGTAATATTCTGCTGTGTCTATGTTCGTTAGAGATATTGGTCTATAGTTTTGTTTTTTTTTTTCTTGTGATGTCTTCATCTGGTTCTGGTGTCTGGTTATTACTGGCTTCATAGAATGATTTGGGAAGTGTACTCTGCCCTTCTGTTTATTAGAAGAGCTTTGTGAGAAACTGGTACCACTTCTTTTTAAAATGCTTGTTAGAATTCAGCAGAGATGGCTTTTCTTTGTGTGTAGTTTTTTATTATGAATCCAATCTCTTCACTTGTTATAGGCCTATTCAGGATGTTTTCTTAGGTCAGTTTTGGTAGTTTGTACTTTTCTAGGAATGTGTCCATTTTATCTAAGTCATCTAACTTATTGGCATACAATTGTTCATGATAGTCACTCAGTCGTGTCAAACTCTTTGTGACCCCATGGACTGTAGCCCACCAGGTTCCTCCGTCCATGGATTCTCCAGGCAAGAATACTGAAGTGGTTGCCATGTCCTTCTCCAGGGGATCTTTCTGACTCAGGAATTGAACCCAGGTCCCTGGTGGCTCAGACAGTAAAGTGTCTGCCTACAATGCAGGAGACCCGGTTTCAATTCCTGGGTAGGGAAGATGCCCTGGAGAAGGAAATGGCAACCCACTCCAGTATTCTTGCCTGGAAAATCCCATGGACGGAGGAGCCTGGTAGGCTACAGTCCATGGGGTCGAAAAGAGTTGGACACGACTGAGTGACTTCACTTTCACTTTCACTTTCTCCTGCATTGCAGGCAGATTCTTTACCATCTGAGTCACCAGGGAAACGCTCAATTATTCACAATATTCTTTTATAATCCTTTTTATTTCTATATGATAGGTAACAATATCCCCTCTAACTTTGGTTTCTAGCAACTTAAGTCTTCTCTCTCTTTTTTTTTCTCTGTAAATCTAAGATTTACTAAATATTTGTCAACTTTGTTAAACTTTCAGACAAACAACTTTTAACTTAATTTTCTATGTTGTTTATTTTCCATTTCATGAAATTCCACTCTAATCTTCAATATTGCCTTCCTTCTGCTTTCTTTAGATTTAGTTTAATCTTCCTTTTCCAATGTCCTTTTTTTTTTTTTTTTTTTGCTTCACTTCGAAGCTTGTGGGATCTTAATTCCCTGACCAGGGATCAAACCCAGGCCCACAGCAGTGAAGGCACTGCATCCTAACTTCTAGACTGCCAGGGAAGTCTCTCCAGTATGTTAAGATGGAAGATGAGGTTATGATTTGAGATCTTTTTTCTTTCTTTATATAGATATTTATAACTATAAATTTTCCTCCAAGTACTACTTTGGCTGTATGTTATACTGGTCATAACAAACACCCTGTTCCAACAACACAAGAGAAGACTCTATACATGGACATCGCCAGATGGTCAACACCGAAATCAGATTGATTATATTCTTTGCAGCCAAAGATGGAGAAGCTCTATACAGTCAGCAAAAACAAGACCAGGAGCTGACTGTGGCTCAGACCATGAACTCCTTATTGCCAAATTCAGACTGAAATTGAAGAAAGTAGGGAAAACCACTAGACCATTCAGGTATGACCTAAATCAAATCCGTTATGATTATACAGTGGAAGTGAGAAATAGATTTAAGGGCCTAGATCTGATAGATAGAGTGCCTGATGAACTATGGAATGAGGTTCATGACATTGTACAGGAGACAGGGATCAAGACCATTCCCATAGAAAAGAAATGCAAAAAAGCAAAATGGCTGTCTGGGGAGGCCTTACAAATAGCTGTGAAAAGAAGAGAAGCGAAAAGCAAAGGAGAAAAGGAAAGATAAAAACATCTGAATGCAGAGTCCCAAAGAATAGCAAGAAGAGATAAGAAAGCCTTCTTCAGCGATCAATGCAAAGAAATAGAGGAAAACAACAGAATGGGAAAGACTAGGGATCTCTCCAAGAAAATAAGAGATACCAAAGGAACATTTCATGCAAAGATGGGCTCGATAAAGGACAGAAATGGTATGGACCTAATAGAAGCAGAAGATATTAAGAAGAGATGGCCAGAATACACAGAAGAACTGTACAAAAAAGAGCTTCACGACCCAGATAATCACGATGGTGTGATCACTGACCTAGAGCCAGACATCCTGGAATGTGAAGTCAAGTGGGCCTTAGAAAGCATCACTACAAACAAAGCTACTGGAGGTGATGGAATTCCAGTTGAGCTATTCCAAATCCTGAAATATGATGCTGTGAAAGTGCTGCACTCAATATGCCAGCAAATTTGGAAAACTCAGCAGTGGCCACAGGACTGGAAAAGGTCAGTTTTCATTCCAATCCCAAAGAAAGGCAATGCCAAAGAATGCTCAAACTACCACACAATTGCACTCATCTCACATGCTAGTAAAGTAATGCTCAAAATTCTCCAAGCCAGGCTTCAGCAACATGTGAACCGTGAACTTTCTGATGTTCAAGCTGGTTTTAGAAAAGGCAGAGGAACCAGAAATCAAATTGCCAACATCCGCTGGATCATGGAAAAAGCAAAGAGATCCAGAAAAGTATCTATTTCTGCTTTATTGACTATGCCAAAGCCTTTGACTGTGTGGATCACAATAAACTGTGGAAAATTCTGAAAGAGATGGGAATACCAGACCACCTGATCTGCCTCTTGAGAAATTTGTATGCAGGTCAGGAAGCAACAGTTAGAACTGGACATGGAACAACAGACTGGTTCCAAATAGGAAAAGGAGTATGTCAAGGCTGTATATTGTCACCCTGTTTATTTAACTTCTATGCAGAGTACATCATGAGAAACACTGGACTGAAAGAAGCACAAGCTGGAATCAAGATTGCCGGGAGAAATATCAATAACCTCAGATATGCAGATGACACCACCCTTATGGCAGAAAGTGAAGAGGAACTCAAAAGCCTCTTGATGAAAGTGAAAGTGGAGAGTGAAAAAGTTGTCTTAAAGCTCAACATTCAGAAAATGAAGACCATGGCATCTGGTCCCATCACTTCATGGGAAATAGATGGGGAAACAGTGGAAACAGTGTCAGACTTTATTTTTCTGGGCTCCAAAATCACTGCAGATGGTGACTGCAGCCATGAAATTAAAAGACGCTTACTTCTTGGAAGGAAAGTTATGACCAACCTAGATAGCATATTCAAAAGCAGAGACATTACTTTGCCAACAAAAGTCTGTCTAGTCAAGGCTATGGTTTTTCCAGTGGTCATGTATGGATGTGAGAGTTGGACTGTGAAGAAGGCTGAGCACCAAAGAATTGATGCTTTTGAACTGTGGTGTTGGAGAAGACTCCTGAGAGTCCCTTGGACTGCAAGGAGATCCAACCAGTCCATTCTGAAGGAGATCAGCCCTGGGATTTCTTTGGAAGGAATGGTGCTAAAGCTGAAACTCCAGTACTTTGGCCACCTCATGTGAAGAGTTGACTCATTGGAAAAGACTCTGATGCTGGGAGGGATTGGGGGCAGGAGGAGAAGGGGACGACAGAGGATGAGATGGCTGGATGGCATCACTGACTCGATGGACATGAGTCTGAGTGAACTCCGGGAGTTGGTGATGGACAGGGAGGCCTGGCGTGCTGCGATTCATGGGGTTGCAAAGAGTCGGACACGACTGAGCGACTGATCTGATCTGATCTGATAAATCCTGAAATGTTGTGTCTTCATTTTCATTCTTCTCAAAGTATCACCTAATTTCCCTCTTGACTTCTTTGACCCATTGGTTATTTAGGAATATGTCCTTTAATGTCAACATATTTATGACTTTCTCAAATTTCTGTTTTTGATTTCTAATGTCATTCCACTGTGGTGGGAGAATATAACTTGTATTTATATGATTTCTATTGTTTTTAATTTATTTTATGGCCTAGTATAATGTCTGTACTGGAAAATATTTCACCTGCTCTTGAGAATTATGTATATTCTTGTGTTGTTGGGTGGAGTGTTACTTTAATGCCTCTTAGGTTTTCAGTGTTCTTCAGGTCTTCTGTTTTCTTTTTCTTCTCAATTTTCTGTTTGTTATATTCATAATTGTAAGGAAGTATTGAAGTCTCCAGCTCTATTGTTTAATTGTCCGTTTCTTCCTTTAGTTTGGTTGGTTTTTGCCGCTTATATTTTGGTGCCTATATGTTTACAACTGTTTTGTCTTCCTGATGAACTCTTTTAGCATTATTAAGTGACTTTTTAAATCTCTAGTAATTTTTTTTTTTTTTTTTTACTTAAAATCTATTTGTCTGGTAGTAGTGTAGCTACTCCAGCTTTCTTATGGTTGTTGCTTGGATGCTATTTTTTTGTTCTTCTACTTTCAATCTATTGTATCTTTGAATTTAACATTTTTTTTTTTCTAGAGAACATATAGTTAAGATCTTATTTGGCTTTTTTAATTCAAGTCTGATAATCTCTGCCTTTTCAATGGATTGTTTCATCCATTCACATTTAATATTTTTACTGATATAGTTGAATTTACATTTACCATTTACTTACCTGTTTTCTGTTCCTCTATTCCTCATTTCCTGCTTTCTTTTGTATTAAGCAAATATTTACTAATGTGGCATTTTAATTACTATAATGTTTTTTCACTACATTTTTTAGGTGTTTCCTAATTTGGCTTATCATATACATCTTAACTTATTAGAGACAGCTTCAGATTTATATTAACTTAGTTCCAATCAGATGTAGAATAATTACTCCTATATAGCTCTTCCCTTTTCTCCCTTTTTGTGGTATTGTTATACATACTGCATCTATAATTGTTATAATGTTTACTTTATATAATTTGATGTTTTATACAAGCTGATGTTTTATACAGAGAAGAAAGAACAAGTGCATATTAATACTTCCCTTTATATTAATCTTTTACTTGTCATTTCTGGTTCTTTTTATTTGTTCTCATGGATTCCAGTTACCATCTGAGTCATTTCCTTAGCTCAGTACAGTTTTGCTCCTGCCTACTTCCTTTGGGCTTTTACTGGCAAATGTATTTCTATATGCTATAGACCAAATAATACATTATACTCATATTATTTTTATATATATGTATTGTTTTTTAAATCAGTTGGAAAGAAGAAACTACATGCATTTATTATGATCTTTATAAGTTACTTACCTTCACTGGTATTCTTTCCTCCCACCATTAACGCCCACCTTACGGATTCAAATTCTATGGTCACTTGCTTTCAGCCTGAAGAACTTCCTTTAGTATTTAGTAAAGCAGGTCTACTAGCTACAAATTCTCTAAATGTTTTGTTTATCTGGGAATGAAAAGATGGCTTTGCTGGATATAGGGTCCTTAGTTGACAGCTTATTTTTTGATCTTTGTATATGTAATCTTTGTGTGATCCCACTGCCTGTCTCTGTTGTTTCTGCTGAGAAGTAAGCTGTTTATTTGGTTCCCTTTTAGGTGATGCATCATTTTTCTCTTGCTGCTTTCAAGATTTTTGCCTCGTCTTTGGCTTTCAGCATTTTTATTATGATGTGCCTGAGCCTTTTATGTCTATCATACTTGGGATTCATTTAGCTTCCTGGATGTGTAAATTACTGTTTTTCAATAAATATGAGAGATTTTTTAGCCATTATTTCCTCAAATATATTTTCTATTCCTTTCTTTCTTCTACTTCTGTTACTTCTATTACATGTATATTGGTACTTAATAATTTCCCATATTTCTCAAAGGCTCTGTTCATTTTCCTCATTTCCTCATTTTTTTTTTTCTTGCTGTTCTTCTGACTGCATTATCTCTATTGATATAGTTTTTTAAATTGATACAGTTTTAAGTACTTTAATTCTTTCTTCTGTTAGTTCAAATCTCCTGTTGAGTCCCTCTAGCTAAGCTGTCATTTCATTTATTGTACTTTAAAACTTCAGAATTTCCATTTGCTTCTTTTCACAATTTACATCTCTTTATGGATACTGTCAATTTGCTGCGACACTGTAGTAGCACTTTTCCTTGCTTCTTTAATCATACTTTCTTTTAGTTTATTGAACATACTTATAATAGCTACTTTGAAATCTTTGTAAAATGTGACATTCATTCACTCTCACAGATAGTTTCTCTTGCCTGCTTTTTTCCCCAGAGTATGAGTCATACATTCCTTTTGTTGTTGATGTTGTTGTTATTGTTGTTCTGCTGTACCTGCAAGCTCAGTCATGTCTGACTCTCCGTGACCCCATGGACTATAGCCCATCAGGCTCCTCTGTCCATTGGATTTTCCAGGCAAGAATCCTGGAGTGGGTTGCCATTTCCTCCTCCAGGAAATCTTCCCAAAACAGGAATCAAACTCTTGTCTTTTGTGTCTCTTGCATTGGCAGGCAGATTCTTTGTTATTTGGGCCACCTGAGAATGCTTTTTAGAGACTTGATATTTTAGATATATATTGTAGCAACCTCCCCACTCTAAGGATTGTTATTATTTGCAACTTTGTGTTTAGTGACTAGCTGGATTATTTGATGTAGTCTCTCCTGCGCATGGGCTTCCCAGGTGGCTCAGTGGTAAAGAATCTCTCTGCAGTGCAGGAGACTCAGGTTTGATCCCAGAGAAGAAAATGGCTACCCACTCTAGGATTCTTGCCTGGGAAATCCCAATGGACAGAGGAGCCTGGTGGATTACAGTCCCTGGGGTCGCAAAGAGTCTGAGCAACTAAACAAGGACGTCCCACCCATCCCCACTGTTTAGCTTCTGAAGCTGTTCCTTGGAGATGCAGCCTTGGGGTCTTGCAGTCCCTCAGGGATGAAGGTAGTTTTGGTAGGACTCTTTTTAACTATCTCTTTTCCTGACCACACTCAGCAGTGTGGAATGTGTAAAACAAGACCAGGAGCTGACTGTGGCTGTGGCTCAGATCATGAACTCCTTATTGCCAAATTCAGACTTAAATTGAAGAAAGTGGGGAAAACCACTAGACCATTCAGGTAAGACCTAAATCAAATCCCTTATGATTATACAGTGGAAGTGAGAAATAGATTTAAGGGACTAGATCTGATAGACAGAGTGCCTGATGAACTATGGAATGAGGTTTGTGACATTGTACGGGAGACAGGGATCAAGACCATCCCCATGGAAAAGAAATGCAAAAAAAAAAGCAAAATGGCTGTCTGAGGAGGCCTTACAAATAGCTGTGAAAAGAAGAGAAGTGAAAAGCAAAGGAGAAAAGGAAAGATATAAGCATCTGAATGCAGAGTTCCAAAGAGTAGCAAGGAGAGATAAGAAAGCCTTCCTCAGTGAACAATGCAAAGAAATAGAGGAAAATAACAGAATGGGAAAGACTAGAGATCTCTTCAAGAAAATTAGAGATACCAAGGGAACATTTCATGCAAAGATGGGCTCGATAAAGGACAGAAATGGTATGGACCTAACAGAAGCAGAAGATATTAAGAAGAGGTGGCAAGAATACACAGAAAAACTGTACAAAAAAGATCTTCACAACCAAGATAATCACAATGGCGTGATCAACTGACCTAGAGCCAGACATCCTGGGATGTGAAGTCAAGTGGGTCTTAGAAAGCATCACTACGAACAAAGCTGGTGGAGGTGATGGAACTCCAGCTGAGCTATTTCAAATCCTGAAAGATGATGCTGTGAAAGTGCTGCACTCAATATGCCAGCAAATTTCGAAAACTCAGCAGTGGCCACAGGACTGGAAAAGGTCAGTTTTCATTCCAATCCCAAAGAAAGGCAATGCCGAAGAATGCTCAAACTACCACACAACTGCACTCATCTCACATGCTAGTAAAGTAATGCTCAAAATTCTCCAAGCCAGGCTTCAGCAATACATGAACCGTGAACTTCCAGATGTTCAAGCTCATTTTAGAAAAGGCAGAGGAACCAGAGATCAAATTGCCAACATCTGCTGGATCATGGAAAAAGCAAAAGAGTTCCAGAAAAACATCTATTTCTGCTTTATTGACTATGCCAAAGCCTTTGATTGAGTGGAAAATTCTGAAAGAGATGGGAATACCAGACCACCTGATCTGCCTCTTGAGAAATTTGTATGCAGGTCAGGAAGCAACAGTTAGAACTGGACATGGAACAACAGACTGGTTCCAAATAGGAAAAGGAGTATGTCAAGGCTGTATATTGTCACCCTGCTTATTTAACTTATATGCAGAGTACATTATGAGAAACGCTGGGCTGGAAGAAGCACAAGCTGGAATCAAGATTTCTGGGACAAATATCAATAACCTCAGATATGCAGATGACACCACCCTTTTGGCAGAAAGTGAAGAGGAACTCAAAAGCCTCTTGATGAAAGTGAAAGTGGAGAGTGAAAAAGTTGGCTTAAAACTCAACATTCAGAAAATGAAGATCATGGCATCCGGTCCCATCACTTCATGGGAAATAGATGGGGAAACAGTGGAAACAGTGTCAGATTTTACTTTTTGGGGCTCCAAAATCACTGCAGATGGTGACTGCAGCCATGAAATTAAGACGCTTACTCCTTGGAAGGAAAGTTATGACCAACCTAGAAAGCATATTCAAAAGCAGAGACATTACTTTGCCAACAAAGGTCTGTCTAGTCAAGGCTATGGTTTTTCCAGTGGTCATGTATGGGTGTGAGAGTTGGACTATAAAGAAAGCTGAGTGCCAAAGAACTGATGCTTTTGGACTGTGGTGTTGGAGAAGACTCTTGAGAGTCCCTTGGACTGCAAGGAGATCCAACCAGTCCATCCTAAAGGAGATCAGCCCTGGGTGTTCATTGAAAGGACTGATGCTGAAGCTGAAACTCCAGTACTTTGGCCACCTCATGCAAAGAGTTGACTCATTGGAAAAGACTCTGATGCTGGGAGGGATTGGGGGCAGGAGGAGAAGATGAGATGGCTGGATGGCATCACCGACTCAATGCACATGAGTTTGGGTGAACTCCAGGGGTTGGTGATGGACAGGGAGGCCTGGCATGCTGTGATTCATGGGGTCGCAAAGTCGGACATGACCAATCGACTGAAATATCATCTGATTTCTCCATTGTTTTCAACAATGTCCTGGGGGCATAAACTGCTCCTTAGACTAAATCAATAAAATTTGGCTTCTAAGAAGGGATAGTTCTCAAAGTCAGTTTTTAAGATTTGATCTCAGGCTGGTTGGATGGCATCACAGACTCAATGGAGATGAGTTTGAGCAAACTCTGGGAGATGGCGAAAGACAGGGAAGCCTGGTGTGCTGCAGTCCATGGGGTTGCAAAGAGTAGGACACGACTTAGTGACAGAACAACAAGAAGCTCCTTTAAGCAGCTTCTCTCCTCCAGACTTTTGGAAAAACCAGCTGGCCTCCAATTTAACCTATATGCCCAGTGAGGCCACTGATCTTCCTAACTGCTTTTCACCACAACCTCCACTGTTCCTGATATGCTCTTAGGCTTGAAGTTCTTTGTACTCTGTTCCTAATAAAATCTGTTCCTTGAGAAGAGATTAGCAACTATTTGTTTTATGGCTTATTTCTCTTCCCAGGCAAAAATCTCTGAGTCACAGTTCTGGATCTGGGAGTAAAGATAGAAGAGATCATCTTCTCTCTGAGTGATACTCCCATTTAGGAGTCTGACATTTGGTAGATGGGTGGGGTGAGGGTGGACGGGAAATCGGGGCAGTAGTCTCAGATCTCCTTATCTTCTTTCTCTCGGTGTGAAGTGACTGCCTTATGAGCTGAGACAAGGGAAGTTGGAGTCCCAGTATTCTCAGTGGCACCATGCTCAAGGTAGAGCTTCCTCCTCATGAGTGGCAGCTGGGTGAGAAATGGCAGCCTCCACCAGCCAGCCACTTACCTGACACAGGTAACTGGGGGCCAGATGAGAAATGCTGATGTCCTGCCTCTTGTGCTGCACCGTGCAGGCCTGCTAGGCCTGTCCTTGCCCAGCTTCAAACCCAAAGAGCCCAGATCAGTGAGAGACATCAGTGGTTTGATGGATGGAGGAGTTTACACATCTGAAGCAAGCGGTGACACACCACTGTGTACGATGGACAGCAGGCAGGACATGGCAGCAGTCTTTGCTCCCAGGGGGAAGTGGAGATTGCCAGTTATCAGGGAAATGGACATCAGGTTGGTTCATGTGTTACCAGGGAAACCAGCAGAGGAGCATGCCCCTCAATGCTTCTTTGATAAGAATAATCATTATCTGGTGCCTGGGGTAAGTATGTGTAAGTTCAGTCATGTAAGTAGGATATATGTGAAGCAAACACTGGTCAAGCAGGAATGTACAGAGAGCAAGAGAACAGACACTTTGAGTAGCCTGACCATACACTGCCCCTTTCAGGAAGACAGTTCTCCAACTGGGAGCTGAGGAAGAGAGGTGGGAGCCCTGAGTTCTTGGCTGAACCAGTCTGGAGTAGAGTCTCCATCCTGTCAAGTTGGAAAGCTGAAGGCAGGGAGCACATCTGGGTTCAAATACCTTATAATTATTCATACTGATTTTTTTTTAAATATTGAATTTTAATAGGTTTTTGTGAATAAATATTTGTTCAAGGACTTCCCTAGTGGTCCAGTGGTTAAGAATCTGCCTGCCAATGCAGGGGACATGGGTTCTATCCCTGGTCCTGGAAGATCCCACAGGCCTTGGGGTTACTAAACTCTTGTGTCGCAACTACTGAGCCTGTGCTCTAGAGCCCAAGAGCCACAAATACTGAAGCCTACACAACCTAGAGAAGCCACTGCAATGAGAAGCCCATCCACGGCAACTAAAGAGTAGCCTCTGCTCACTGCAACTAGAGAAAGCCTGCTCGCAGCAGTGAAGACCCAGTGCAGTCAAAAATAAATAAAATTTTAAAAATATGTGTTCATTTGCTGTATGTCTTTGGGACCATTTCTAGAGATTTTAAATGATTTTTAAAAAAAATTTTACCAGTTTCACTAGGAAGTGGGTCCACAGAGCTCCAAAAGTCCCTTTTCCAAGATCTTTCTTTTCATATTGGCCCAAGTTAGTAAATCTTTGGTTGTGGGTTGCCCTTGCATGGGGAGTAAATGAAAGTGTTAGTCACTTGGTCATGTCTGACTCTTTGTGACCCCATGGACTATAACCTACCAGGCTCCTTGGTCCATGGGATTCTCCAGGCAAGAATACTGGAGTGGGTTGCCATTTCGTTCTCCAGGGGATCTTCCCAACCCAGGGGTCGAACCCAGGTCTCCCACACAGCTGGCAGATTCTTTGTCTTCTGAGCCACCAGGGAAGCCCAGAAGAGAGCAAAATATCTCACCTGCTCTCCCTGTCTCAGGTTACTGGCAAGTCAAGACGGCACTGCTTTGTCAGTCAGGGATGCCTCCCCCACGTGATGTTTTCTTCTCTGTTTGTTACTGCCTTCCAAACAAACTCCTTGGACTCCAGGGACAGGTGGGGTGGGGTGGGTGGGGATCGTGTTCTCACCTGGCCAGAGGGCCTGGGATGTGGCCTTGGCACTTGACACACAGCATTTACCTCCATACCCCATTGTGAGCCTGGACCCAGCTCACAGCAGAGTTTTCTTAGACAGTGATTCCAAATCTCAGTTGTCCCAGAGTCCAGAAAATTCTGTGCCAGGATAATCAGATGCTTAGAAGTGGGGAAGAAAGAGCCAGGCTCAGCCCCTCTCACCCATGTTGGCTGTCCCTTGTCCAGTCTAACATCTTTTGTTTGTTTGTTTTGGCTAAGCTGCATGTGGGATCTTAGTTCCCTGACCAGGGATCAAACCCAGGACCCCTGCAGTTGAAGTGCAGTCTTAATCTCTGGACCACAAGGTAAGTCCCAAGCTTTTTCAGCAGCAAACTACAGTGGGCTGTCATTGCCTCCTATTCCTACCACCCCAGGCTCTGGGCTGTGGTTACAGTGGCTTCAGGACTTTGAAAAAGGAGTCTTAAACCAACCTAGCCTTTAAAGCCTCAGAAGGGAAATGCTGTTCTAAGTTGCTGCTGCTGCTGCTGCTGCTGCTAAGTCGCTTCAGTCGTGTCCGACTCTGTGCGACCCCATAGACGGCAGCCCACCAGGCTCCCCCATCCCTGGGATTCTCCAGGCAAGAACACTGGAGTGGGTTGCCATTTCCCTCTCCAATGCATGAAAGTGAAAAGTGAAAGTGAAGTCGCTCAGTCGTGTCCGACTCTAGTGACCCCATGGACTGCAGCCTACCAGGCTCCTTCGTCCATGGGATTTTCCAGGCAAAAGTACTGGAGTGGGGTGCCATTGCCTTCTCCATGTTCTAAGTTAGGGGATCTCAAACAGGCCTATCAGCCACCTGGTTGTTAGAAAAGTCTCTCCAAGCCTTGAGTCTATGGACCCTAATCCTCGTGTCTGGTCTTAAGGCAAGTTGCACAGTATGTTTCCACGGTCACCCGAATGATTCAACTTAATGACACTAACAATGGGGCTCATTGCCATAATGTGTGCTATAATCTGAATGTGCATTCCTCCATTGAAGCCTAATTCCAATATGATGGTGCTTGAAAGTGGGGCCTTTGGGAGGTAATTAGGGTAATTTGGGTGGATTCCTCATGAATAGGGGCTTCACTGATAGCTCAGTTGGTAAAGAATCTGCCTGCAATGCAGGAGACCTGGGTTCAGTCCCTGGGTTGAGAAGATCCCCTGGAGAAGGGAAAGGCTACCCACTCCAGTATTCTGGCCTGGAGAATTCCATGGACTGCATAGTCCATGAGGTCACAAAGAGTCAAACACAACTGAGCAACTTTCACTTCATGCTTCTCATGAATAGGATTAGTGCACTTAAAAGAAGAAGTTCCAGGCTTCTCTAGTGGCTCAATGATAAAGAATCCACCAGCAATGCAGGAGACACAGGAGATGCAGGTTCGATCCCTGGGTTGGGAAGATTCCCTGGAGAAGGGCATGGCAACCCACTCCAGTATTTTTGTCTGGGAAATCCCACAGACAGAGGAGCCTGGCAGGCTAGAATCCATGGGGTCACAAAACAGTCAGACATGACCTAACAACTAAACAACAAGAGGCTCTGGAGAGCTCCCCACTCCATTTTGCCATGTGAGGTTGTAGGGAGAAGATGGATGTTGATGAACTAGTAAGAGAACTCTCACCAGACACCAAGTGTGTCCACATCTTGACCTTTGACTTCCCAGCCTCCAAAACTATGAGAAATAGTAATAACTTCTGCTATTATTAATGTAATCCACCAAGTCTGTAGGATTTTGTCATAACTCTTTATATGCTGTCCTACGAGCAACATGACCTCATCTGTGAAACATTCCTCCTAAAAATATTGAGCCTGGGACTTCCCTGGTTGTCCAGTGGTTCAGAGTCTGCCTTGCAATACAGGGGACGCAGGTTCAATCCCTGGTGGGGAAACTAAGATCCCACATGCCACGGGGCAGCTAAACCTGTGTGCCAGAACTTCTGAGCCCATGAGCCACAGCAAGGGAGTCAGTGTACCACGAGGAAAATCCCACATGCCACAACTAAGGCCCAACACAGCTAAATAAATAAACATTTTTAAAACATATTGAGCTTAAATGTGATCATGAGAAAACAGCCAGACAAATACATTGAGGGATATCCTGCAAACTAGCCTGGAATCATCACACGTGGCAATCAACCCTCCCTGAACGTGTGTGCCTCGGGGTAGGAGGTGGGCTGGTCCTGGGACACTAGGGAAACCAGAAGTTCCTGGGCATCTGTTGCCTGCCCCCTGCAGTCCTCAGCCCATCTCTGACCTGAGCACAACAGACTCCCCAGCAAACCCCTCGCAGGATCACCCCAAAGCGTCCAAGGCAGAATCAGGCTGCAGCACCCCTCCCCGAGACATGGTGGAAGCTACATTCTTGCTTCCTCTTCCTTTCCCTGTCCTGTCGGCCCCGCTCTGTGATGACTTCTTCCTTGGGAAGTCTCTTGCATAGGAATTCTCCTCTCTGGGTCTGCTTCTGGGGAATCTCTCCAGAGTGGGGACACCCCAACCTAACAGAGATTTTTCTGTGTGCCCTCAGGAACTCCTCCTCAGGCTCCACTCAACATTTGACACCCTGGCCACTCTCCTAGGCACAGATCTTCTCTAAAACCTGTGTCTTGACTCCTTCCTTCCACTTCCTCTCTAACGCTGCCTCCTTTGCTTCCCTCTCTGGCTGAGATCACTTGCTCTACCCATGAATGGAGTGTTCCCCAGAAGTTTTATTTTTTCTTTTCTCTCTACATTTCCTCACTTGACAAACTCATGTACTGTCAGAGTTCAGCTGTTACCTTCACACTGTACGTGTTAGTTATTCAATTGTGTCTAACTCTTTGTGACCCCATGGATGGTAGCCCGCCAGGTTCCTCTGTCCATGGGACTTCTCGGGCACGAATACTGGAGTGAGTTGCTTTTTCTTCCCCAGGGAATCTTCCCAACCCAGGGATCAAACCCGGGTCTCCTGTATTGCAGGCAGATTCTTTTACTACCTGAGCCACCAGCGAAGCCTGCCAAAATCCATCTTCTGTCCTGAGTTTCAGTCTCGTGGTACTACCAGATACTGGCAGCTCATTCTCACTGTCTAAAATGGGACTCGATATTTCCCTGGGGGTCCAGTGGTTAGGACTCTGTGCTTCGACTGCAGGGGACACTGGTTTGATCATTGCTCAGTAAACCAAGATAAGATTCTGCAAGCCACCCAGTCAAAATAAATAAATAAAATGGGACTCTCCTTCAACAGACTTTGCCTCCCTGTCTCCTAGTTCTGGGACCAGTACCTCCACCCTACTTCAGTATCATTCCAGGCTCCTCACTCTACTTTGTCCCCTTTTCCCAAGCACTTGCCAAGGACTATTGGTCTTGTCTCCACAATTCTTGACTCATTAGCCCGCCTTTCCCATTGTCCACCACGTCAGCAAATCAAGTTCATATCCAGGCCTAAGCTCCTCCCATTCTTTGCGGTCTTGGGTACTTCTGGTTCTATCCCAAGACATCACAAAAGTTGGAACAGATCCCAGGATCCCAAACTTCTCTCTGAAAGCATCATTAATGAATTCAAAGACTATTATATCTGTTTATATCTAGTAGATTCACATTATGATATTGATGTCAGAAAATGTTAATATCAGGATTGATAGGCATTTTGGGTCACAGAAAGAATCCCTATGCACTACGGGGTAGACTGGAAAGGTAACATAATTCAGTGTACCCCAAGTTATGACATTCTAAAGCCCTTTATAAAAGGTTACTATAAAGTAAATGAGAGACATTCATCTCATGGACATGCATTGAGTTGTGAAGTTATGGTAATTTGCTGAAAATAACTGGATAAATTTTTTTCTAAAATTTTTAAGTTTTTTAAAATTCATTTTATATATTTATTTTTGGCTGCGCTGGGTCTTCATTGCTTCTTGGACTTTTCTCAAGTTGCACAGAGCAGGGGCTACTCTCCAGCTGCAGTTCACAAACTTCTCATTGCAGCGGCTTCTCTCGTGGAGCATGGGCCCTAGGGTGTGTGGGTTTCAATAGTTGTGGCACACAGGCTTAGTTGATCCATGGCATGTGGGATCTTCCTGGACCAGGGACTGAACCTGTGTCTCCTGCATTGGTTGGCAGATTCTTTACCATTGAGCCACCAGGGAAGCCCTTTCTAAAACTTTTAAGTACATTGTCACTTTCTATTATCAAAAGACAAACACCTTGTTCTAATTGTGTAGAAGACAATCTATTACTGACACTATCAAAATAGTGATATTTAAGAATATTGACTTTTTCACTAGTATGTCACTGACATGTATTTCCTCCATAGCAACATTTAACATGCATCTGTGTGACAGATTATTATTTATATTATCTGCCCATAGATGTAACTTCCTTCTGGGAAATTGCCCCTGCCCTCCAGACACACAAGTCTGTCATTCTTTATACCTTGCACTTTCAGCTACCAGTAAGGGTAGATCCTAAGGATTCCTGGACCCAATTCCAGTGTGTGTGTGTGTGTTTCTGTGAGTGTCTTTGTATGTCTGTGTGTGTGTGCTCATGCATGTATGTGTTCATATGTGCACACATGAACTTCCCCACACCAACAAGGAATTCTTGGATGCCAGCAAGATGTCAGAGACTTCAGCTCAGTTCTGACACTATCTACCTAGAGTTAGAATCAGATTCCACAGGTACAGGGCTTTGTCCCACAAGACCACCCTCCACTTCAGACCAATCACAAGCCCAGGTTGCTACCTGTACTTCTCACTGATTGGCTCTAAATCAGAGGTTCCCATGATCTCCTCTTGGGGTTCAGTTAATTTGCTAGAATGGCTCATAGAACTCAGGAAAACCCGTTTACTCACTAGATGACCAAGTTATTATAAAAGGATTATTCTGCATGCTCACTCATGTCCAACACTTTGCAACCCCATGGATCTGCAGCCTGCCAGGCTCCTCTATTCATGGGATTCTCTGGGCAAGAATACTGGAGTGGGTTGCCATACCTTCCTCCACAAGATCTTTGGAACCTGTGTCTCTTATGTCTCCTGCATTAGCAGGTGGATTCTTTACAATTAGCGCCTCATGGGAAGCCCCAATAAAAGGATATCAAAGGTTGCAAATCAACAGCCAGATGAAGAGATACTCAGAGGGACATCCCAAACAAAGGAGCTTCTCTCCTCATGGAGCCTGAAACCTGGCATGGTGGCACTTGGAACTATTCTTGTTCTCCAGTGTGGAAGCTCTCCAAAAAGGGCCAAAAAGTTATCCTTCGGGGTTTTATGGAGGTTGCTTTCCTGGTGGCTCAGAGGATAAAGCATCTCCCTGCAACACAGGAGACCGGGGTTCAATCCCTGGGTTGGGAAGATCCCCTGGAGAAGGAAATGGCAACCCACTCCAGTATTCTTGCCTGGAGAATCCCATGGACAGAGGAGCCTGGTGGGCTACAGTCCATGGGGTCACAAAGAGTCAGACATGACTGAGTGACTTCACTTTCTTTCACTTTCATTCCATAGTTATGATTGATTAAATCGTTGGCAAATGAGAATTGATTCAACTTTCAGCCCTTCTTCCCTCCCTGAGGTCCGAGAATAGGGAAGGACTGAAAGTTCTACCCTCTAATCACATGATTGGTTCCTTTTGCACTCAACCCCCATCCATAGCTACTTCTAAAAATCTTAATGATGACCCACTTTAAAAACTAACAGACAATGATCTGAGTCAGGTTTAACGGATTCATTTTCTTGGGATCTCCAAGATAAGCATGCAAATACACACTCACATACACAACAGACTGACTTTGACCTTCTCCCTTTCAGCAGAACTGAAGAATATGCATGTGTACACAGGCATACACAAACACACACATAAATGCTGTTTTCTGGAAATACAGAAAGTCAAAGGCCAAATTGCCAAAGTGAAGTTTTTTAGGGAATATATCTAGCATTATATTCAAGACATGGAAGAAAAATTGGTATTTTTGAAGTCCTGTTTTCCCAGGACTGGGTTTTGTGTTGCTTTCTCCTCCCTTTCATTTGCTGCCCATAGAATCCTGTCAGGTAGATATTATTATCCCCATTTCACAGATCAGTGAGCTGGAGGCTCAGAGGCATGAAGCTCAAGGCCACACGGCTAATAGGTAGATTGGAATTCAGAACCAAACCTGGGTCCAGACTTCCCTGGCAGTCCAAGATCCTATAATTCTAATGCAGGGGGCACGAGTTTGATCCCTAGTTGGGGAGTTAAGATCCCACATGCTTTGTGGCACAGTAAAAAAAAAAAAAGTTTGTTTCCAAGCTCCTGGATCATACTTTGTGGATTATGAACTGCTCTGAGATGGAACAGAACATAACAGTTCATTTCTGAAAACACACTTCATATTTTCCAGAATCACAAGAGGAATGTAGGTAAGGTCTCAGGCTAACCCAGCTTCTGGGGACTTATCCTCGTGGAAAGAGGTGCATCCTGTTTATGGGTGTAGAGTGGTACCTGTGTCACTGGGGCTGGTTTGCTCTGTGAGTCTGTGGAAGCTGCACTGTGAGGGGCAGGAACAAGAAGACAGTGTCGGGGGCGGTGGGAGGACCAGGGTTATAAAGGGGAAAGAGGTGAAGGCAGAGAGGGAGAGACTGAGATCCAGACTTCCTCGTCCCCAGTCTCCTAGTTTTGTTCTTCAAAAGCCAATGACTATCTTCCAACCCATGAACTATTGACTGTAAATTGATACTTACACACCCTGGGCCATCTCTCCATTAATAGGATGACAGATGTAGACTTATAACACTCTCAGGGCTTCACTGGTGGCTCAGTGGTAAATAATCTGCCTGCTAATGTAGGAGACCCAGGTTCAATCCTTGGTCTGGGAAGAGCCCACATGCCAACGAGTAGCTTAGTCCATGCACCACAACAATTGAGCCTGTGCTCCAGAGGCCAGGAGCCACAACTACTGAGCCCACATGCCACAAATACTGAAGCCTGCTCACCCCACTGCCTGAGCTCCACAACAAGAGATGCTGCAGCAATGAGAAGCCCATGTACTCACAACTAGAGAGTAGCCTCTGCTCACTGCAGCTAGAGAGAAGCTGGTGCAGCAACAAAGACCCAGCACAGCCAGAAATAAATAAATACGTAAAATAAAATAAAAACAACAGCAAAAAAAAACCCCAACACTGTCTATTGGGAGGATTTCCCTCCATTCCTGTCTATCAGACTTGTTTCTGAAGGAAGAGGTAAACAGCATCTGTTCACTTGAGGCCATATCATATACACCCATCTGTAAATTAAGCCTGCCCTTTTCTTTCCACTGTCAATTAGTAATAATTCCCCATGAGGCTGTGGATATGTGCTGAGAGAGAAACAGTAGAACAGTAGGAGTAAGAACCATGGGAGTGTGGCTGACCTGCTCATGCAATTTTCTTTAGCTTTTAGACCTGCTGGAGCCCTATCTTCTGACTACTATTTCCATTATACACTGAGTGCTGTTCCAACTTCATGTCTCAGTGGATCAAATAACATCCAGTTCATGAGGGAGAGTTTGGGTTGCCTAGTGTCCCATGTTCAAGATTCAATCTCTGTTGGACCCAAACTCAGCCTTGTTCTGATAATTGGTGCCTGGGGACTTGTGGGTTTATGGAATTTCTAGGCTTCTCTAAAGATCACAGGGCTTCCTATGCAAAAGAGAACCTTGTACAAAAAAGCTAACTGAAAACCTCCATCCTTAACATGGTTTTGTTGCTGCATAAATCAGGATAATAATGACTAGCATGGTTTTCATTTCTACTGCCTTAGTTAAGCTTTGTAACAATTTGGTGAAGTAGGTTTTATAGTCTGTATTTAATCAGAGAGAAAAACTAAGACATGGCTCTAGAAGTTAAAGGCCTTGCTCAAGTTTAAGTGTCTCAAAAGTGGTGACAACTGGGACTTTCCTAATAGTTCAATGGTTAAGAATTCAAGGGTTCAATGCAGGGGGCAAAGGTTCAATCTGTGGAAGGAGGAATAACATCCCACATGCTGCATGATATAGCCAAAAGATAAATAAATAAAATAAAAATAAATAAAAGTGATGGAACCTGGATTCAAACTGCCATCTCAACTTCTGTCGTCCCCTTCTCCTGCCCCCAATCCCTCCCAGCATCAGAGTCTTTTCCAATGAGTCAACTCTTCGCATGAGGTGGCCAAAGTACTAGAGTTTCACCAAATGCTGGCAAGGAGGTGGAGCAATAGCAACTCTCATTTACTGCTGATGGGAATACAGAATTGTACAGCCACTTTGAAAGACAGTTTGTCAAATGTTTTTAGTTAAGTTTTAGCTTAGTTTAAAAAACTAAACATACTCTAACCATATGATCCAGTAATAGCCCCTCCTTGGTATTTACCCAAAGGAATTCAAAGTTTATGTTCATGCAAAAACCTGCACATGGAGGTTTATAACATCTTCATTCATAATTGCCAAAACTTAAAACAACCAACATGATCTTCAGTAGGTGAATGGATAAATAAACACTGGTACCTTTAAACCGAGATGTTTATTTAGCGCTAAAAAGAAATGAACTATCAAACTGTGAAAAGACATGCATATTACCAAGTGAAAGAAGTCAATCTGAAAGGGCTACATATAGTAAAATTCCAACTATATAACATTCTGGAAAAGGCAGTAAAAAGATTAATTGTTGTAGGGAGATGGGGAAGGGAGGGATGAACAGGCAGAGCACAGAGAAGCTTCAAGGCAGTGAAACTTCTTCTGTATGATACTGCAGTGGTAGACACATGTCATTATACACTTGTCAAGACCCGCAGAATGTTCATCAAGAGTGAACTACAGGAACTTTCCTGGTGGTGCAATGGCTAAGGCTCTGCACTCCCAACACAGGGGACCCTGTTTGGATCCCTGGTTGGAGAACTAGATCCCACACTCTGCAGTGAAGATCCTGCTTGCTGCGACTAAGACCTGGTCAGTCAGTCAGTTCAGTCACTCAGTCGTGTCCAACTCTTTGTGACCCCATGAACCACAGCACGCCAGGCCTCCCTGTCCATCACCAGCTCCCAGAGTTCACCCAAACTCATGTGCATTGAGTTGGTGATGCCATCCAGCTATCTCATCCTCTGTCATTCCCTTCTCCTCCTGTCCCCAATCCCTCCCAGCATCAGGGTCTTTTCCAATGAGTCAACTCTTCACATGAGGTGACCAAAGTATTGGAGTTTCAGCCTCAGCATCAGTCCTTCCAATGAACACCCAGGACTGGTCTCCTTTAGGATGGACTGGTTGGATCCCCTTGCAGTCTCAAGAGTCTTCTCCAACACCACAGTTCAAAAGCATCAATTCTTTGGTGCTCAGCTTTCTTCACAGTCCAACTCTCACATCCATACATGACCACTGGAAAAACCATAGCCTTGACTAGACAGACCTTTGTTGGCAAAGTAATATCTCTGCTTTTAAATATGCTGTCTAGGTTGGTCATAACTTTCCTTCAAAGGACTGTCTTTTAATTTCATGGCTGCAATCACCATCTGCAGTGATTTTGGAGCCCAAAATAATCAGCCTAATAAATAAATTTTTAAAAATATTTTTTTAAATGGTAAACCACAGACTTTGGGTGATAATGATGAGTCAATATAGGTTCATCAGTTGTAACAAATACACCATTTTGGTGTGGGATGTAGAGAGTAGGGAAGGCTACTAATGTGTGAGGAAAAGGGGTATATGGGGAAAATACATGTATATATTATAGCTTTTACAAATGGTAATCTACTTTTAAGAGGGATAAAGTAGGAAAGAGAGTCCCTTGGACTGCAAGGAGATCCAACCAGTCCATTCTAAAGGGGATCAGTCCTGGGTGTTCATTGGAAGGACTGATGCTAAAGCTGAAACTCCAATACTTTGGCCACCTCATGCGAAGAGTTAACTCATTGGAAAAGACTCTGATGCTGGGAGGGATTGGGGGCAGGAGGAGAAGGGGACGACAGAGGATGAGATGGCTGGATGGCATCACCGACTCAATGGACATGAGTTTGAGTGAACTCCAGGAGTTGGTGATGGACTGGGAGGCCTGGTGTGCTGTGATTCATGGGGTCTCAAAGAGACGGACACAACTGAGAGACTGAACTGAACTGAACCGAAGTAGGAAAGAGGAAGCTACATAATCAAGCAAATATAATGGGTACGAATCTTAGTTTGCTAAATTTATTTTCCTTAAATCAATTTAATTCTGACTCTAAGACTTCATCCTTCCCACAAAATCCATCTGGGACACTCTTGGGCCCCTCCCCGTGATGCAGAAAGCTCAGCTTCTTTGTGCTCTGATGCCAAATTGAATCTCTGAGACAGCGTTTAGGATGAAGTAGACAAAGATTCTTTTGTTGACTATGATGGCTACTCCATTTCTTCTAAGGGATTCTTGCCCACAGTAGTACATATAATGGTCATCTGAGTTAAATTCACCCATTCCAGTCCATTTTAGTTCTCTGATTCCTAAAATGTTGACGTTCACTCTTGCCGTCTCCTGTTTGATCACTTCCAATTTGCCTTGCTTCATGGACCTAATGTTCCAGGTTTCTATGCAATATTGCTCTTTACAGCACCGAACTTGACTTCTATCACCAGTCACATCCACAACTGGGTGTTGATTTTTCTTTGGCTCCGTCTCATCATTCTTTCTGGAATTATTTCTCCACTGATCTCCAGTAGCATATTGGGCACCTACCAACCTAGGGAGTTCATCTTTCAGTGTCCTGTCTTTTTGCCTTTTCATACTGTTCATGGGGTTCTCAAGGCAAGAATACTGAAGTGGTTTGCCATTCCCTTCTCCAGTGGACCACGTTTTGTCAGAACTCTCCACCATGACCCGTCCATCTTGGGTGGCAGTACACGGCATTGCTCATAGCCCTTTGAGTTAGACAAGGCTGTGGTCCATGTGATCAGATTGGCTAGTTTTCTGTGATTGTGGTTTTCAATCTGTCTGCCCTCTGATGGAGAAGGATAAGAGGCTTATGGAATCTTCCTGAAGGGAGAGACTGAGGGGGAAACTGGATCTTGTTCTGATGGTTGAGGCCATGCTCAATAAACCTTTAATACAAATTTCTGTTGATGTGTGAGGCTGTGTTCCCTCCCTTTTATTTATCTGGGGCCAAACTATGGTGGAGGTCATGAAGATAATGACAACCTCCTTCAAAAGGTCCCACGCATGGACTGCTACACTCAGTGCCCGCAGCCCTGCAGCAGGCCACCACCAACCCACATCTCTACCAGAGACTCCTGGACACTCACGGACAAGTCCGAGTCAGTCTCTTGTGGGGTCACTGCTCCTTTTTCCTGGGTCCTGGTATGCACAAAGTTCTGTTTGTACCCACCAAGAGTCTATTTCCCCAGTCCTGTGTAAGTTCTGGAAGCTCTATGGTGGGATTAATGGTGACCTCCAAGAGGGCTTATGCCATACCCAGGTCTATTGCACCCAGAGCCCCTGCCACTGTGGCAGTCTACTGCTGACCTGTATCTCCACAGGAGACACTCAAACACAGCTCTGTCTCAGTCTCCGTGGGGTCTTTGTGTCCTGGTGTGCACAAGGTTTGTTTGAGCCCTTTGAGCATCTCTGGCAGGTATGAGGTTTGATTCTGAACATGATGTCACCCCTTCTACCATCTTGCTGGGGCTTTTCTGCCCTTGGACATGGGGTATCTCCTCACAGTCACTCCAGTGCCACACAGCTGTGCAAAGAATAGCAAGGGGAGATGAGAAAGCCTTTCTCAGTGACCAGTGCAAAGACAAAGAGGAAAAAAATAGAATGGGAAAGACTAGAGATCTCTTCAAGAAAATCAGAGATACCGAAGGAACATTTCATGCAAAGATGGGCACAATTAAGGACAGAAATGGTATGGACCTAACAGAAGCAGAAGATATTAAGAAGAGGTGGCAAGAATACACAGAACTATATAAAAAAGATCTTCATGACCTGGATAATCATGATGGTATGATCACTCACGTAGAGCTAGATATCCTGGAATGCAAAGTCAAGTAGTCCTTAGGAAGCATCACTATGAACAAAGCTAGTGGAGGTGATGGAATTCCAGTTGAGCTATTTCAAATCCTAAAAGATGATGCTGTGAAAGCGCTTCACTCAATGTGCCAGCATATTGGAAAACTCAGCAGTGGCCACAGGACTGGAAAAGGTCAGTTTTCCAACCCCAAAGAAAGGCAATGCCAAAGAATGTTCAAACTACCACACAATTGCACTCATCTCACACACTAGTAAAGTAATGCTCAAAATTCTTCAAGCCAGGCTTCAACAGTATGTGAACCATGAACTTCCAGATGTTCAAGCTGGATTTAGAAAAGGCAGAGGAACCAGAGATCAAATTGCCAACATCTGTTGGATCAGCAAATAAGCAAGAGAGTTCCAGAAAAACATCTATGTCTGCTTTATTAACCATGCCAAAGCCTTTGACTGTGTGGATCACAACAAAGTGTGGAAAACTCTGAAAGAGATGGGAATACCAGACCACCTGACCTGCCTCTTGAGAAATCTGTATGCAGGTCAGGAAGCAACAGTTAGAACCTTACATGGAACAACAGACTGGTTCCAAATTAGGAAAGGAGTACTTCAAGGCTTTATATTGTCTCCCTGCTTGTTTAACTTATATACAGAGTACATCATGAGAAACGCTGGGCTGGACGAAGCACAAGCTGGAATCAAGATTTCTGGGAGAAATATCAATAACATCAGATATGCATATGACACCACCCTTACGGCAAAAAGTGAAGAACTAAAGAGCCTCTTGATGAAAGTGAAAGAGGAGAGTGAAAAAGTTGGTTTAAAGCTCAACATTCAGAAAACGAAGATCATGGCATCTGGTCCCATCACTTCTTGGCAAATAGATGGGTAAACAGTGGAAACAGTGTCAGACTTTATTTTGGGGGGCTCCAAAATCACTGTAGATGGTACTGCAGCCATGAAATTAAAAGACACTTGCTCCTTGGAAGAAAAGTTATCCAACCTAGACAGCATATTAAAAAGCAGAGACATTACTTTCCCAACAAAGGTCCATCTAGTCAAGGCTATGGTTTTTCCAGTGGTCATATATGGATGTGAGAGTTGGACTATAAAGAAAGCTGAGTGCCAAAGAATTGATGCTTTTGGACTGTGGTGTTGGAGAAGACTCTTGAGAGTCCCTTGGACTGCAAGGAGATCCAACAAGTCCATCCTAAAGGAAATCAGTTCTGAATGTTCATTGGAAGGACTGATGCTGAAGCTGAAACTCCAATATTATGGCCACCTGATGCAAAGAGCTAACTCATTTGAAAAGACCCTGATGCTGGGAAAGATTGAAGGCAGGAGGAGAAGGGGACGACAGAGGATGAGATGGTTGGATGGCATCACTGACTCAATGGGCATGAGTTTGAGTAAACTCTGGGAGTTGGTAATGGACAGGGAGGCCCAGTGTGCTGCAGTCCATGGGGTTGCAAAGAGTTGGACACGACTAAGTGACTGAACTGACTGAGGAAAGAATAGCTTTATTGTTTCACCAGTTTCACCAGTCAGAGGGGGACACAGCAGGCTCCTGTTCTCAAACACTATTGTGCCCACCCAAGAGGATTTTGTGAGGAGTTTTATAGCAACAGTTCAAGGGTGGGGTTGCTGAAAAGATTAGGGTGTGTGCAGGATCTCAGGTGATTGGTCTCCTATCTGGATGAGCTTCTCTGGTCCTTTTAATTCTGCCTCAGGTGGTTTCTTGGCTGCTCCTCCCTTGATTAGCAACTGTTCAAATCTGCCCTTTGGAACTCAGGGAATGTCACAGAGGCTGGAGTCTTACCTTTGTTGTTGTGTAGTTGCTATGTTGACTCTTTTGAGACCCCATGGACTATAGCTCATCAGACTCCTCTATCCATGGGATTTCCCAGGCAAGAATACTGGAGTAGGTTGCCATTTCCTTCTCCAGGAGGTCTTCCCAACTCAGGGATCAAACCCCTATCTCTGGCATCTCCTGCATTGGCAGGCAGATTCTTTGTCACTGCACCACTTGGGAAGCCTTGCCTACAAGAAACAAAAAATGTTTCTGTTTCCAGGAGCCCCATAGGGTCCTCCTTCGTTTCACCCCTTCCCCTTCCCCTGCTAAGTTGTCTTGGCACTCCAGAAAGCTGATAGAGCCCTGATAATCAGAGAAGGGTCTTTACTCTCTGGTGGTGGCGGTGCTCAGTCATTCAGTCATGTCTGGCCAGGCTCATCTGCCCATGGAATTTTTTCAGGCAAGAATACTGGAGTGGGGTGCCATTTCCTACTCCCAGGGATCTTCCTGAACCAGGGATTGAACCCACAACTCTTGAGTCTCCTCCACTGACAGGCAGATTCTTTACCATTAGCACCACCTGGTTGACTGCATTTGCCACTGTCCCCAAGAGAGGGAAGAAAAGTTTGGATAAAAAGCTATGACAAACCTAGACAGCGTATTAAAAAGCAGAGACATTACTTTGCTGACAAAGGTCCATTTAGTCAAAGCTATGGTTTTTCCAGTAGTCGTGTATGGATGTGAGAGTTGGACCATAAAGAAGGTTGAGCACAGAAGAATTGATGTTTTTGAACTCTGGTGTTGGAGAAGACTCTTGAGTGTCCCTTGGACTGCAAGGAGATCAAACCAGTCAATCCTAGAGGAAATCAGTCCTTAATATATATTGGAAGGACTGAAGCTGGAACTGAAGCTCCAATACTTTGGCCACCTGATGTGAAGAACTGACTCACTGGAAAAGACCCTGAAGCTGGGAATGACTGAAGGCAGGAGGAGAAGGGGATGGCAGAGGATGAGATGGTTGGATGGCATCACTAACTTAATGTACATGAGTTTGAGCAAGCTCCAGGAGATGGTGAAGGACAGGGAAGCCTGCCAGGCTGCAGTCCACGGGGTCACAAAGAGTCAGACATGACTGAGCAACTGAACAATAACCAAGATGGGGAATAACGTGGGGGGTGAAGAGGGGGGAAGCACTACATTATCCATAAAGTGAGGCTTCCAGCTCTTGGTGGTGTTCTTATACAGCCACGATCCTGGAGCTCACACCACTTTCTAAGGCAGCATCCCCTCCTTAAGACTGAATGTGGCCCTTGGAGATTACCATTCCTTTTTTCTTATCTAACTTCTGTACCTCCTGGGGGAGGGGGGCTGAGGAATGTGTGACTGGCTGTTCCCTCAACACTATGGGAAGGGTCATGGGAAATCAGGGGAGGCTGTCCTAGGACCTCTGTGTCCCTGTCATCCCAGCCAGCCACTTTTCCTCTATGGCTGCTGCTGCAGGAAGGCTTGAGGAACCGCTGTATGGTGCCAGAGTTCTGGAGAGAAAAGGGGAACAGAGCTCTTCTGCTTTCAGATCTCTCAGATCTCCAAACTTACATCTCTTTCTGTACTGACCATACAGTAGCCACTAGCCACGTGTGGGTTATTTAATTTTAAATTCATTTACATAACGTAGAATCTGGGAGAAGGATAAATCAGGAGGTTGGGATTAACATATACACATTACTATATATAAATAGATAAACAACAAGGACCTACGTAAAGAGCACAGGGAACTCTACTCAATAATCTTAAAAACCTATACGGGAAAAGAATCTGAAAAAGAATAGATATATGTATATATATAACTGAATCAATTTGCTATACACCTGAAACTAACACATTGTAAGTCAACTATGCTGCTGCTGCTGCTGCTAAGTTGCTTCAGTCGTGTCTGACTCTGTGCGACCCCATAGATGGCAGCCCACGAGGCTCCCCCATCCCTGGGATTCTCCAGGCAAGAACACTGGAGTGGGTTGCCATTTCCTTCTCCAATGCATGAAAGTGAAAGTGAAGTCTCTCAGTCATGTCCGACTCTTAGCGACCCCATGGACCGCAGCCTACCAGGCTACTCTGTCCGTGGGATTTTCCAGGCAAGAGTGCTGGAGTGGGGTGCCATTGCCTTCTCCGAAGTCAACTATACTCTGATATAAAATAAAACTTTTTAAATAAATTTTAAAAATTAAGTAGAATCTGAGACTCCCCTGGTGGTCCCATGGCTAAGATTTCACGTTCCCAATGCAGAGGGCCTGAGTTCAGTCCCTGGTCAGAGAACTAGATCCCACATGCTGCAACTAAAGATTCCAAGTACCACAAATAGGGGGCCTCAGTGGTAAAGAATCTGCCTACCAATGCAGAAGATGTGGGTTTGATCCCTGGGTGGGGAAGGTCCCCTGGAGCAGAACATGGCAACCCACTCCAGTATTCTTACCTGGGTAATGCCATGGACAGAGGAGCCTGGTGGGCTACAGTCCAAGGGGCCGCGAAGAGTCGGACACCACTAAGCACAAACACGGTATCTAAGACCTGGCGCAGCCAAGTAAGTAAATATTTTTAAAAATGTAACTGAGCTCACTCCTCAGTTACACTCGCCACACTTCAGGGGGCTCAAGAGTCACATGTGTCTAGTGGCTACTGCATTGGATAGTACAGATATAGAATGTTCCTATCAGCACTAAGAGTCCCACTAGACACCTCTGAAGTACTGTTTTCATTTCATTTGGATCCGACTCGGGTGAGAAACTACCAGTTCTCTTGCTTCCTCACCAGCTGTCTGCTATTCCACAGGCCAGGGAGAATTTTTTATCTCCTTTCATCTCCTGTCAAGAGCATGTTTGTGTGTGCGTGTGTGTTCCAGGGGGCACACACTGGTTAATGACAGTACCCCAACTCCTCAGCTTTCCCATTCTTCTTCTCCCATTATTTCCTCAGTGATTCCTGTCATTAAATTGCTGACCTTCCCTCAGATTCATGAGAAGAGGAAGGAGTCGTCACATGGTGATTTATTAAGTGTCGTATCACAGTGCAATTCCTTTTATTATAAAGGAAGCTATTAAAATAACTATTGATTACTACTCTTTATTGTTCGACATGAACATTAGACTTTATTGGTGTTGCATGCATTTCTTTTTACCATAACTGAGGTCTGTTAAAAAACAAGATTCTTGGATGCTGATCTGGCCATTCATCCCATCTGAGTGGTTGTTTCAGAGGGAACACTGAAAACAAATGAATTGGTAAATATCTAGCAAATCAGAAGGAAGGTCTTGAGGAAGGAGGAAAGCGGGGGTTCTGCGGTTAGTTAATAAACTGAAATGCCCTGCTGTCAGCTGTGACTGTCAGACACAGAGTTTTATGAGATCATATTATCATTCTGCTGCATGATTTTGCTCTCTCTCTCCTCTTACACAAAGAGAAGAAAGATTCAAGGGAAATGAGAAGGGCAGAAATAGACCATTGTTCTCACCCCAGTGGACTGTAAAAAGTTCAGTGTCTGTGCCCCTGGAGGGAAAGAGGGTCTTGAATGTAAGGCTCCAGAAGGAATTGTGAAATCAAGCTTTCCTCCTGCTACTGAATGCTGGAGATGTGCATATTCCTTAAAATGTACCATGCATTTTCTTTTTTAAAAAATTTGTATTTATTTATTTTTGGCTGTGCTGGGTCTTCGTTGTTGCACAGGCTTTTCTCTAGTTGCAGTGCTTGGGCTTCTCTTGCTGTGGACCACGGGCTCTAGGGTGCATGGGTTACAGTAGTTGCATTTCCTGGGCTCTAGGACACAGGCTCAATAGTTGTGGCACATGAGCTTAGTTGCTTCGTGGCATGTGGGATCCTCCTGGACCAGGGATTGAACCCATGTCTCCTGCATTGGCAGGCAGATTCTTTACCACTGACCCACCAGGTAAGCCCCACATTTTCTTTTAATTATGAAAGTCACATATGCTCAGTTTAGGAAACATGAAAAATATAAATAAATATGAAAAAGAAATGAAAAATTTATCACTATGCAGAGATAAATACTAGTATGATTTCCTTCTGTTTCATTATACACAATCCCACACACCTTTTTTATTTGAACATAATTGGAATATATTATACATAATTTGGATCCTTTTTCTCTTTTTACATTGCATCCTCTTTTCCCATTTCATCAAAAAATTGTTTTAAAATGTCATTCATTTTTAACGACCACATAATATTCCATTCTATAAACACACCATAATTTAGCCGTTCTCCTGTTGTCAGACTTTTAAGGACTTTTTTTTCTTATGAGTAGCATGGTGGGAATTCCCTGGTAGTCCAGTGGTTAGGACTTCACATTTTTACTGTCAAGGGCACGGACTCAATCTTTGATAGGGGAATTAAGATCCTGCAAGCTGGGAGGTGCGACCTAAAAAACAAAACAAGGACAATGAACTTTTTTGTTTGTTTGTTTTGCATGTGCTTATTGTGAGTCATCAGAAGCAGAAATTCTTCATCGAAGAACATGAATTTTTATACAGTTTTTGGTGCTTCATAGCCAGGTACTCATCAGGCAGGTCTTCACCTGCCAAAATTCCAATTTAGACAAATTTAAGCTGTTTTCTGGGCTTCCCTGATAGCTCAGTTGGTAAAGAATCCGCCTGCAGTGCAGGAGACCCTGGTTTGATTCCTGGGTAGGGAAGATCTGCTGGAGAAGGGATAGGCTATCCACTCCAGTATTCTGAGGCTTCCCTTGTGGCTCAGCTAGTAAAGAATCCTCCTGCAATGTGGGAGACCTGGGTTCAATCCTGGGTTCAATCCCTGGAAGGGAAAGGCTACCCACTCCAATATTCTGGCTTGGAAAATTCCAGGGACTGTATAGTCCATGGAGTCGCAAAGAATCTGACATGACTGAGTGAGTTTCCCTTTCACTTTCAAGCTGTTTCCTGAGGCAGTGTGCATGTTTGACCCTTTGCGACTCCATGGGCTGCAGCTTGCCAGGCTCCTCTGTCCATGGAATTTTCCACGCAAGAATACTGGAGTGGGTTGCCATTTCCTTCTCCAGGGGACCTTCCCAACCCAGGGATCAAACCCATGTCTCCTGCATCTTCTGCATTGGCAGGCAGATTCTTTACCTCTGAACCATCTGGGAATCCCAAGGCAACATGAGTCTCATGAAAATCAAAGGAAACTATTTTTTTGTGTCCTGAACATTCTAAAATTGTTACAGAGTATGCCAGTTATCAGTTGATTGCTTCTCAACTCCAAATTCACCCTTTTTGACTGCTCTCTGAAAATGAGGCTGGGACCTTGAAATATTTTTTTCCTTTCCCAACTGTCTGTAAAGCTTTGTCAGTAGAGGGTGCTAGAGAAACACTACAGAAGGAAAGCTTTGCTTCCTCATTCCAATGTGCCTGTCCAGCAGGTTCCGCAGCAGGCACAGTATCTCCAGCCCCAGGCTCTGGCAGCACTGAAGGGTGTAGCTTTCCCTGGCACCCTACCTCTGGTTATTTGTAGCAGAATGCCTCCTGTGTCACCTCCCATGAGCAGTTTTCCCTAGTGCCCTAGAGGGCTGAATCCCAGCAAGTTCTGCTGCTGCAGTATCAGCACCCCTGCCATTCTGTGCATCATGGCAGCCGTAGGGGTCACAGCTGCTCCTTGTATCTATTCTCTTTGCTTTTTACTAGCCAATCCTTTGTTATTCCAATCCACTATTAGAGTTAATAATTCTTTGCATTAAACCCTTCCTATTCAAATTGCTCTGTGGTTTTTCTTTTCTTTAAGAATTAAAAAAATTGGGGGGGGGGGCGCTGCTGTGCTGGGTCTTTGTTGCTGTGCAAGGGCTTTCTCTAGTTGCAGCAAGTCAGGGCTGCTCTAGTTGCGGTAAGCAGGCTTCTCATTTCAGTGGCTTCTCTTGTTGCAGAGCAGTAGTTGCAGTGCGTAGGCTCCGTAGTTGTAGCTCTCAGGCTCTACAGCACAGGCTCAGTATTTGTGGTCCCCATGGCATGTGGGATCTTCCTCCATTACAGATCAAACCCAAGTCCCCTGCATTGGCAGGCAGATTCTTAACCACTGGACCACCAGCAAAGTTCAGTTTCTCTTTTCTGATCAGACCCTAACTGATCCTGGGACTAGACTGCCCTGATCTCTCTCATGTGTGATGCAGCCTGACTCCTCAGGCCAACCTAGATCTCAGCTCTGACCCAGACCCAAATATTCTGAGTTGCAGTGTTAAATAATCAAAACACTGATTTAAATGCCCTTTTAAGCTTTCAGGTTGAAAGTTTTATTGATGTTTAATTTAGAAGGCAAAGTATATGGACCACTGAACTATTGCTTCCTCCTC
Organism: Bos grunniens; assembly: GCF_055505025.1. Classification (NCBI taxonomy): domain Eukaryota; kingdom Metazoa; phylum Chordata; class Mammalia; order Artiodactyla; family Bovidae; genus Bos; species Bos grunniens. The sequence goes on along the minus strand of NC_141175.1, from coordinate 59,249,696 downwards.
TTTTCTGATGGCCTCTATTCAGCAGCCACCAAATTCAGTCAATTCCTCCTGCATCCTTCTTTGCCCATTTCAGGCATTTAACCCTCTACACACAGCAATGCATTCCTGCTGTCACTGGGTAATTCTCCTTTCCACCTACTGCTCTATTCAAAACTAATGGCATCTGACTTAACAGTCCTCAACCATGACGTTGGGTGATCAGTGACCTAGTGAACTAATGAAGATCATACATTTTCCCTTTTCTGTTTTCAGAGCACCAGCAAATGAGACTGTCTGGCATATTGGGTAAATACGAGACATCAAAGATAACAGCTATTCTGTTCTGTTGAACATAAAAGAAAACCCTCAGTTTAAGGATGGGCTTCCCTGGTGGCTCAGATGGTAAAATGTCTGCTTGTGATGTGGGAGACCAGAGTTCAATCCCTGGGCTGGGAAGATCTCCTGGAGAAGGAAATGGCAACCCACTCCAGTACTCTTGCCTGGAAAATCCCATGGAGAGAGGAGCCTGGTAGGCTACATTCCATGGGGTCACAAAAAGTCGACATGACTGAGCAACTTCACTTTCACTTTTTCACTTTCAGTTTAAGGATATATTAAGTATTATTGACGGAGAAGGCAATGGCACCCCACTCCAGTACTCTTGCCTGGAAAATCCCATGGGCAGAGGAGCCTGGTAGGCTGCAGTCCATGGGGTCGCTAAGAGTTGGACACAACTGAGCGACTTCACTTTCACTTTTCAGTTTCATGCATTGGAGAAGGAAATGGCAACCCACTCTAGTGTTCTTGCCTGGAGAATCCCAGGGACGGGGGAGCCTGGTGGGCTGCCGTCTATGGGGTCGCACAGAGTTGGACGCGACTGAAGTGACTTAGCAGTAGCAGCAAGTATTACTGAATGTTTTCATGCTAAGTCACTTCAGTTGTGTCTGACTCTTTGTGACCCTATGGACTGTAGCCTGCCAGGCTCCTCTGTCCATGGCATTACCCAAGTAAGAATACTGGAATGGGTTGCCATGTTCTCCTCCAGGTGACCTTCCTGATCCAGGGATCAAACCCACATCTCCTGCTGGGGTGAGGTTGTATTGTTGTGCTTAGTCGCTCAGTCGTGTCCGACTCTTTGCAACCCCACAGACTGTAGTCCGCCAGGCTCCTCTGTCCATGGGGATTCTCTAGGCAAGAATACTGGAGTGGGTTGCCATGCTCTCCTCCAGGGGATCTTCCTTACCCCAGGATCGAACCGTGTCTCTCATGTCTCCAGCATTGGCCAGCAGGTTCTTTACCACTAGTGCCATTTGGGAAGCTCTTAAATACTATTAAGTAATAATAAATTCCTCCTTCTCTGGCTTTCTGGAAATTGCACAGTCCTTCAAGATCCAAATTACATGTCACTGTTTTGTTACCTGAAACCTAGGCTTGTCTTTGATGAGTGTTGAGCCAAAAGACACAACCAAGCCAAAGAGCAGAAGGAAGGATTTATTACTTGCAGCAAGTAAAGAGAACCCCAAGGATCTTTCCCAAAGCAGGTCTCTCAGACAGCAAAACTGGAGGAGTTTTAAGGTAAGGGTACATGAGGAGGCTTGAGCAGTTGAGAATTCAGCATTGAATTGGGGCAAAGGTTGACAGAGTCCAAGCTGTAGTTGACAGAAGTCACAACAGTCAGAAAAAGTCAAGTCATTATTCCTTAGATTCCAGTTGATCTGGTTATTGAGCACTGGAGGGGGTTTTGCATTTGGGAAAACAGCTCAGAAAACGCTTCAGGCTACTCTTTACCATGGAAACAGAACTGGGAGTCTTTATAAGTAATATATCACCTTTGCTTTCATTATTTCTCTTGCCTGCAAACAGTTGTTTGTTCCTGCATTCTTTTGTTCCCTTAAGATCGTTAATTACTGAGACCTGTTCAAGAGCAAGCATTGTGACCAGGCTTAGACCCCAAATGGCTTCTTTTATGTCAAGAAAGTCATGCCTGGTTCTCTTCCTCTGGGACCTCTTACCCTACATACTTACATTTCAGTGATGCTTTCTCTCAGCTTATCAGTGGGAGTAAATTCCTTCTTTCCTCTGTGTCCTTAATATGTTTATCCCTTGCCTGTAGAGCAGATCATAGTATGTCTATGGTATGTTTGTCTTGATGGGAAATCAAGTTTCCCATCAGATTGTGAATTCCGGCTGTAAAGTTACCATATCTTGTTCACTTCTGTGTTGACTCCTAAGTGCCTAATTAATGAATACTATGTTGTTATATTAATTGGTAATAAACTTGATACTATGTGATCAACATTCAGCGGACAAGAACAACTAGTATAAGATGCACTCTAGACAAGTGGGAGAAGGCAATGGCACCCCACTCCAGTACTGTTGCCTGGAAAATCCCATGGATGGAGGAGCCTGGTAGGCTGCAGTCCATGGGGGCGCAAAGAGTCAGAAACGACTGAGCAACTTCACTTTCACTTTGCACTTTCATGCATTGGAGAAGGAAATGGCAACCCACTCCAGTGTTCTTGCCTGGAGAATCCCATGGACGGAGAAGCCTGGTAGGCTGCAGTCCATGGGGTCGCTAAGAGTCGGACACGACTGAAGCGACTTAGCAGCAGCAGCAGCAGCAGCAGACAAGTGGTTCTCAAACTGTAGCTTGTATCAGAATCTTGGAGTGAAGGTGAGGTGGGATAGGGTGGAGAAGGGAGGATTGTTAAAACACAGATTTCTGAGCCCCACCAATTTAGAGTTTCTAAATCAGTAGGTCTGGGTAAGGGTCCCCAGATCTGCATTTTCAACAAATTCCTAGGTGATGCTGAAGCTGCTGGTTTGGAACCACATTTTGAGAACCTCTATGAGACAAGAGGGCAGGAGGCAGGGCACAATCATTAAAAGAATGACGTAGCCATTGAGAACTGGATTCACCAGAAACTGGTTAGAACTGATTAGGTCCAAGATGACAAAAGACTGACTTCCAGTGGATTTCAAGCCTCATTGTATGCTCATTGTAACACATCAGCTAAATGACACACTACAGGTGCCATGACAGTTCCGAGGCCCAGCAAAAGAGGCTAAAAATGGGCAGTAAAGAGGCTAAAAATGGGCAGTGACTCACTTCCGGGAAATCCATGCCCCTCGCCTGAAATCCTCCCATAATCCTCCCACTCATTAGCCTATGACATAAGCCAGCCCATAAAAAGGAACCACTCCCCAACACCTTGAGGCTCTCTCACCTTTTGAGACAGGTGGTGTTCAGTCTCTGGAATGTGTACCTCTGGTTTCACTTTACTGTGACTGCCCTTGAATTCTTCCCAGCTCACCTGGTTACCATCCCAGGAACTTGTCAGAGACCCAGGACACAACCATCCTCTCACACCCCATTTTCCTGTAACTTCTTTACAAAGGATATCAATAAATCTGCTTCTTACCTATCACTTTGCATCTTTGAATCCCTTTTGCATGGAGACTTAAAGAACCTGAGCTTCATTAAGTCCTGAGATGAGTTGTATAGTTTCAGATGGAAGATTGTGGGTTCGAGTCCCATATGAGTTGAGGTTTCAACTAGGTTAGCCCACCCCCATCTTTCTCAATCTTTCTTCCAAATGTGCTTCTGTCAGCCTCAATGAACCCCAGGTATGAGAAGACTCCCAAAATGTGCTTTTCCCTAAAGCAGCACCTGTCATAGATTCTTTTATTATTATTATTAATTTTAATAAATAAGCCACCTGGCTTGCTGGATCTTAGTTCCCCGACCAGGGATTGACCCCAAGCCTTTGGCAGTAGAATCACAGATGCTTGATACAGAAACTTCAATTAGAGAAACTTCAGGGGCTTCCCCGGTGGCTCAGATAGTTAAGAATCTGCCCTTAGTGTGGGAGACTTAGGTTCAATCCTTGGGTGGGAAAGATCCCCTGGAGAAGGGAATGGCAACCCACTCCTGTTTTCTTGCCTGGAAAAATCCCATGGACAGAGGAGCCTGGTGGGCTGCAGTCCATGAAAACCTGCTAGCACGAAAACCAGACAAACCCAGCAACTTTCACTTTCAGAGTTTTCTATTAATTCCCATTTTGTATCCAATTCGGGAATCCTTGTGACTGTCAAGTGGTCCACTACACTTAAAATTTCACCTCCTGTAACAGTCAGTGGTCCTATTTCCCTCAAGTTCTGACACTCTCTGAGTTGGATCTCGGGTGGCCGCCTCTGAACAGCTCCGGGAACCTCCCCTGTTTTGTTATTCTCACCCACCTATTCCCGATTCATTCTAGGTCTTCCCAGGGCATAAGTGTGGGAACGATCCGGGGTGAACTTGGGTTCCACTCGGGGACTTGACTGAATTGCCCGGCCTGGTGAAGAGCAGAGCTCCTCCAGGTCCTCAGGGTCTTGCCCTTCCTCCCAACCCGGCCCGGTGACTTTTTTCGAGCCCTCCCCTCTGGCTCCCCTAGGGGGCGCAGGCGCCCCAGGCCAGTCCCAGCGGCATCCCTTCTCGGGGCGCACAGTGCGGACTTTCTATTAGCGAGACTGCCCTCTTTGGAGGAGAAATTGGGTCCGCTTGGGCTTAGGAGTCAGATTGCTGGGTCTTGTCTGACCCTGTATTCCTGCGTCACCATGAACAAGTTATTCACCATTTCTGAAACCTTAGGAAACCTTGCAGGATTAGTGTGAGAAAAATACATTTAAAGCACTTGCCACTAGCCTGGTAGATAACGCTGTTGTAAAACACCTATTTCTGCTTCATTGACTACACTAAAGCCTCTGACTGTGTGGATCACAACAAACTGTGGAAAATTCTTAAAAAGATGGGAATACCAGCACCTTACCTGTCTTCTGAGAAATCTGTATGCAGGTCAAGAAGCAACAGTTAGAAACAGACATGGAACAATGGACTGGTTCCAAATTGGGAAAGGAGTACGTCAAGGCTGTATATTGTCACCCTGCTCATTTAACTTATATGCAGAGTACATCACGTGAAATGCTTGTCTGGATGAAGCACAAGCTGGAATCAAGATTTCCGGGAGAAATATCAATAACCTCAGATATGCAGATGACACCACCTTTATGGCAGAAAATGAAGAGGAACTAAAGAGCCTCTTGATGAAAGTGAGAGTGAAAAAGCTGGCTGAAAACTCGACATTCAGAAAACTAAGATCATGGCATCCAGTCCCATCACTTCATGGCAAATAGATGGGGAAACAATGGAAACAGTGACAGACTTTATTTTCTTGGGCTCCAAAATCATTGTAGATGGAGAATGCAGCATTGAAATTATAAGACACTTGCTCCTTGGAAGAAAAGCTATGACCAACCTAGGCAGCATATTAAAAAGCAGAAACATCGCTCTGCTGACAAAGGTCTGTCTAGTCAAAGCTATTGTTTTTCCAGTAGTCACGTATGGATGTAAGAGTTGGACCATAAAGAGAGCTGAGCGCCGAAGAATTGATGCTTTTTATCTGTGGTGTTGGAGAAGACTCCTGAGAGTCGCTTGGACAGCAAGGAGATCCAACCAGTTCATCCTAAAGGAAAAAGGCCCTGAATATTCATTGGAAGGACTGATGCTGAAGCTGAAGCTCCAGTACTTTGGCCACCTCATGCAAAGAGCTGACTCATTTGAAAAGACCTGATGCTGGGAAAGATTGAAGGCAGGAGGAGAAGGGGATGACAGAAGATGAGATGGCTGGATGGCATCACCAACTCGATGGACATGAGTTTGAGCAAGCTCTAGGAGTTGGTGAAGGACAGGGAAGCCTGGCATGTATTCTTGCCTGGGAAATCCCATGGACAGAGAAGCCTGGCAGCCTGCAGTCCATGATGATCACAAAAGACTCAGACATGACGTAGTGACTAAACAACAAAAATTTACTTTAGTCACACATCTGTTTTCTCTATCTCCATATTCAGTGTAGACACCTGACTCCAGAAAAAAATACTCACTCCTGAATCTCTACTTTTCATTGGATAATCTTTCCATCTGGAAAGTTCTAGCTCTCTGCCCTACTTGTTTTAATAGTAAATAGAATACCTAGTATTTATTGACAGCTTACTCTCTGCGAGATACTTTAGAAAAAGATCCTCTGAAACATGAGCTCCTATAGACTTTAGGACAACCCATGAGGTTGGAATTAATTTTGTCACTATTTTACAGGTTTCTCTGCACTGAGTGTTGATCATGTTCTGAAAGTGTTAGTCGCTCAGTCATGTCTACCTCTTTGCGACCCCATGGACTGTGCAGCCCTCCATAGAATTCTACAGGCGAGAATACTGGAGTGGATAGCCATTCCCTTCTTCAGGGCATCTTCCTGATCTAGGGATCAAACCCAGGTCTCCTGCATTGAGGGCGGATTCTTTAGTCTGAGCCATCAGGGAAGCCCAAATCACGTTCTAAGCACATATTATCTTTAGCTCTGTTGTCTCTTTCTTTCTTTTTATGTGCCCTTGTCTTATCTGACATTCTCTGTTACCTACTGGCTTTTTTACTTTGGGCGTGTTATTTATTTCCAAAGGCCTGATGTGAGGCTAAAATGGGATAATGCTTGTAAAGTGCACAGCCCGCTGCCTGGCATGCTAAGTGCTCAGTTAATGGTAGTTTTTATCATTACATTATTAACAAGAGCTGGAGCATAACCTCTAAGTGCTTTTGCCTCCTCACTGTCTCCCCAGCACCCAACCTTGCCTATTTTTAGTAACAATCTGCTCATTCACTAATATCACCTACACACTGGCTCATTTCATCACTTCTACAGTAGAGAGGGGGTGACTGAGCTGTGGATGGCCTCCTGGCCCTGGGCCCGAGACTGGACTTTGCACAGAGCTGTTTGCAGAGGGCGGCCTTGTGGCTGGCTGTCACAAACCCAGGACACTGTATGCTTTGTTCACGTGACTGTGATTCCCACTCTGTGCCCTGCCAAGGATGCAGGAAGAGCCCAGCCTCCAGAGAACACGGAGAAAACAAAGGCAGATCCCCCGGGATTCTCAAAGTACTGCCTGTATCAGTTTCCTAGAACAGCTGTAACAAATTATCACAAACTTGGTGGCTTAAGACAACACAAAGTTATTCTCATGACTTCAGGCTAGAAGTCTGAAATCAAGGTGTGGGCAGGATTGATTTCTTTTGGAGGCACTGGAGGGAAGTGGGTGGGGGGGCCTCACCCATGCCTCTGTTCTAGCTTCTTTTTTTCAATATTCACTTTAAAATTTTATTTATCTATTTATTTAGCTGCACTGGGTCTCAGTTGTGGCAGGAAACTTGATCTTGACCGTTGACCTTGATCTTCACTGTTGAATGCCAGAACTATAGTTGCAGCATATGGGATCTAGTTCCCTGACTAGGGATTGACCCTGGGCCCCCTGCATGGAGAGCATAGAATCTCAGTCACTGGACCACCAGGAAGTCCCTGCCTTATCTTCCTATCGAGGCTGGCGATCCTTGATATTCCTTGGCTTAGAGACGTATCACTCCCAACATCCCTGTCTCCATCATCACAGGACCTTCTTCCCTGTGTGTGTCTGTGTGTCCTTGCCTCTTCACCTAAGGACAGCAGTTCTCAGATTTAGGGCCCAGCCCAATTTAGTATAGCCTCATCTTAACCACATACATCTACAAGACTATTTCCAAATAAGGTCATATTTTGATTTCCCAGGGGGATATAATCCCGGGGGACCATTACTCATCCCACAGTGTCCCCTCACCTCCCCATCTCACCAGTGGGGTTGCTGCTGTTCCTTGGATGTGGTCCTGGTCCCTCACAGAGAGAGGGTTACATGGTCTACAAAGCTGTGACTGCACTTGAGTGCGTGCCTGCTCAGTCATGTTTGACTCTGTGATGCTATGGACTGTAGTCCACCAAGCTCCTCTGTCCATGGGATTTCCCAGGCAAGAATACTGGAGTGGGTTGCCATTTCTTCCTCCAGGGAATCTTCTTGACCCAGGGATCAAACCTGAGTTTCCTGCACTGAAGATAGTCCTATAAGTAAAGAAAGAACAGGTCTCAGGAAGCAGCTCTAGGGAAGACTCCCAGGTGACTCAGGGAGTCTTTTGACCAACTGCCCCCCTCCTCCCTGCCCTGCCCAACACCTCAAATGGATTTCTCCAGTGGCTTAGCAGTACAGAATCTGCCTGCAATGCAGGAGACCCAGGTTCAATCTCTGGGTCAGCAAGATCCCCTGGAGGAGGGCATGACTGAAGTGACTGGGCACACATGCACACCACCTCAAATGGGGAGTATAGGGGGGAATTCTGTGTGTGGTGGGGCATGCTGCCATGAGGAGATCCTTGGGAAAAGCAGAACAGAAGGTGAGATGGAGCCAGACTGTCTAAGGTCTGTACTAAGACAAAGGTTTCTAACCTTTTTGGGTGGGGGTGGGCAGGTGGAGGTGTCAGTGACAGTTCTGAGAGTCATGGGAACGCTTTGGAACCACTCCCCTGATCGAAGCTCAAATGCACACATAAAACAATGTTTGCGGGCTACCCTAGAGGCTTGGTGGTAAAGAATCCACCCGCCAATGCCAGAGACTCAGTTCAAATCCCTGATCTGGGAAGATTCCACATGCCTCAAAGCAACTAAGCCCCTGTGCCACAACTAGAGCCTGTGCTCTAGAGTCTGGGAGCCACAACTACTGCGCCCCTGTGCCGCAACCACTGAAGCCACGACAATGAGAAGCCCACACACCACAACCAGAGCACAGCCCATGCAGCAGCAACGAACCCCCAGCACAGCCATAAATGAATAAGCAAAATTAAACAAACAAATATCATTTTCACAGACTTTCTGGGGTCAACAGCAGCAACCTGTATCCCAGAAAAGAGAAACGTTACACCAGCACCGTCTCCCTGCCTCCCACATGGGCAGGCTCCCTGCTCCTGGGTTCCAAAACTCAGGCTGGAACCCTCAGCTTGGAGGGGTCATCAGAGAAGGCAGTGCTGTTCTGGATGGAGCGTCAGTTTCCATGGGGAAATGCAAGCCTGCTTCTGTAGAGGGCTTCTGAAGGGCTCTTGCAGCACGGCTGAGTCTGTCATTTGGGGCTTGGTTGTCCTGACGGTAATCCACTTTAATGAGCTCAACAGTAAGAACAGACAAAGCAGCCTTTTCACGTGGTCCTGGCTCTGAGTTGAAATGCTTTCCAACTTCACATCCAAGTGTCCCACAAGCATCACTCTGCCGTGCTTTGGCTAGCCAGCGCTCCTCATAATAGTGGGGCTCTGGGTGGATTAATTAGAGTTTATGGTAACAATTCAGCCACCTTCCACACAACCTGCTTCTGCCTGGAGAGCAAAAGAAAAGGCTTTAATTAATTCTGAATTAAAATAACTAGAAAGAAATCTCGGCAGTCTACCAATCAGAGAAGGCAAACTTAAAATTAAGCTAATCACAGAAGCCAGAATTTCACACACTCAGATGGCTCAAATTATGAGTGTTGGTCTTGTATTTGATGGAACTATTTCCAACTAAATCAATTAAAATATGAAAGTAAAAGATTGTGTTGTTAAAATAATAATATACAGTCATTGAATTTAAAAAAATCAAATATCCAGAATAAATGTGTGTGTATATGTGTGTGGGGAGGTGGGTGTATCCATTTAGAGCTATTATTTATGGAAAATTCCCTGGTGTTCCAGTGGTTAGGATTCTGTGCTTTCACTGCTGAGGGCCCAAGTTCAATCCCCAGTCAGGAAACTAAGATCCCGCAAGTCTTGAGGTATGGCACAAAAAAAAAAAGGTTATCATTTATGGACTTTCATTCTCCAGTTCGGGAAGATAGGGGCTGGTTGTGTCAAGTAACAGGAGAAACTTAGGGAGTGCTTCCTTTGTGTCTACTCCCGTATTTGCTCCATATATATATGGAAAGGAAAGAGAAGGGAAGGTGACTAACTCTCAGTCCTGTCCAACCCTTTACGACCATGGACTGCAGCCCACCAGACTCCTCTGTCCATGGGATTCTCCAGGCAAGAATACTGGAATGTGTTGCCATTTCCTTCTCCAGGGGATCTTCCTGACCCAGAGATTGAACCCCGGTCTCCTGCATTGCAGGCAGATTCTTTTACTGTCTGAGCCACAAGGGAAGCCCTATTATGAAGTCATACGTATAACTTAATTTAAATCTTATAAATAATCCTATGGGAGATCACCATTTTGTGGATAAGAAACTGAGTTTCTAAAAGCAAACGTTCAGATAGCTCAGCATCATCATTAATGCTTGTTGTTTCTACTGAGATAGACTCTTCTTTCCTGGATAGCCTAAGTGTCATGTTCCCTGAAAGTCAGGTGGATGAACCAGGTTTCCTCTGATCTGGAAATGCTCTACTTGTAGACTCTGCACAGTTCTACAGAGTGAGTGAGCGCTGCTTGTTTTCCCGGATGTGTCGGCCAGGTGTTCTGGAACGGTGGCATTGCAGGGAAGTGTGAACTTCCTTCACTCTTCTCAGGGGGACATTACCCTGAAAGCTAATCAACTGTCTCTGGGCTCCGGCCCAGAGGATCCTGGACCTTTGGGAAAAGAGGAGTATGCAATGAGCTCAGTTCAGCCCTTGTCCAGCCCAGCTGTCTTAGTCCATTCAGGTTACTACAACAGAACATAGTAGGCTGGGTGGCTTCATCAACAAACGTTTATTTCTCAGAGTTCTGGAGGCTGGGAAGTCCAAGGCCAAGATGCAATTTCCAGGTCTAGTGAGAACCCACTTCCTAGTTCATAGTAGTCATTTTGCTGTGCCCGGACTTGGCAGAAGGGGTGAGGTGGGCGAGCTCTTTTTTGAGGGCACTGATATCATTCATGAAGACTCCACTCTTATGACCCAATCTCGTCCCAAAGGCCCCACCTCCAATGGGGATTTTTTTTTTAGTCACATTTAAAAATATTTTTTAACTGAAGGATAATTGCTTTACAATGATGTGTTGGTTTCTGCCATATAACAGTGTGAATCAGCCATAAGTATGCATGTGTCCCCTCCCTCTTGAACCTCCTTCCCATCCCGCAGCACATCTTCCCACTAGCGGTCTATTTTACACATGGTAATATATACGTTTCAAAGCTACTGTCTCAGTTCGTCCCACCCTCTCCTTCCTTCACTGTGTCCACAGGTCTTTTCTCCATGTCTGAGTCTCTGTTCCTGCCGATGGGGATTATTAACATACGAATTTGTGGCGTGATGAGGGGAGGACACAAACATTCAGTCTATAGCACCAGCTTCATGAAGTAGTAAATGAACCCCTTAGATGGTCTCACTGATGAGACTGTAACACTCTTGGAAACTGTTAACACTCTTGAAAGCTGTCAGGAAGCTAAAGAGGTTGGGTTGAAGCTGGGGATGGGGGCAAAGCAATCAGCTGCTCCTCTGGGTTTGATACAAGGGAATAGAGATTCTCTGTCTTCTGGAGCTGCTAACCTGGGCGGACAGAAGTCTGGGGCTGCTGGACCATCTGTCTTCAGCCCTCTGTGTGGCTACCACCTCCATGCAGACACAAATATCAGAGAGCCAGAGTGAGGGAAATACAGCTCTGGTAAAGTTGGCATAGCCTGGGAGCTTGTCGTGTGTGTGTGTGTGTGTGTGTGTGTGTGTGTTTAAATGCTTTACAACATTGGTTTCATTTCTGACGTACATCAATCTGAATTAGCTATAGGTGTACATATGTCCCCTCTCTCTTGAATCTCCCTCCCTCCCACTTCCCACCCTAGTGTTTTTCATTCTATATTCATTCAACAAGTTTATACGTAATACCTGCTACATGCCTACCGCTGGGTCATGAGCCAAGGAGCCCAAAACCATGGATGGATAAACTAGGCCTGTGTTCTCCAGAATTTCCCAATCTGCTAGGATTGAAGGATGTGTCATCAAATACAAGGCATTTCACTACCCCCTGCTATGTGTGAACGAAACTTCAGAAGAAACAAAGTAGGGAGTGAGCAGCTTTGCTCGTGTGTATGGGTGCTCTGTCATGTCCAACTCTTTGTGACCCCATGGACTGTAGCCTGCCAGGCTCCCCTGTCCATGTTTCAGACAGGATGTTACATAATGCATAAGAGTCAGGGTGATGAGAAAAGGATCTTCTTGACCCTGAGCACAGCCAGGGTAAGTATGGTGGATGCTGCAATTTTGTGTGCCGCAGAGAGAAAGCCAGCAATGGGGAAAGCAGTATTAAAATCCATCTACAAGGGGGCATATGCTGTGGATCGAAACTCCACTCTTCCATAGCTGAGCTGTGGGGAGTCTGGGCTGTGGGTGTTGGCATCAGGGTTCCCATCTCAGAGGACCAGTACCTGGGGCTGGGTATGCCTGTAGTTGGCTATTGATGGATATCCCTCAGCATTCTGGTGTCTCCAGCAGTCAGAAAGTCTTTCATGGGAATCGTTGGCCTTTTGCACACCTTTTTGTCCCTCTGTGATCTCATTTTCCTTTCCGTTCTAGGAATGAACAAACATCTCACGGGAATAATGGGAATCATGTTAAAGACTTCATGGGTCAGTTTCGTTTGAGGCTCACAGCCTTACATGTAAGCAGGGCAAAGATAATTTCCTCTACGTTCCAGGTGGAAAACAAAAACCTGCGGCTCAAACAGGTAGTAATTTGTTCCAAGATCAATGGCTCACTTGTTGTGCAGGCAGAACTCTGGAAATTCTGACTTGCAGCACGGTCCACATTGCTTAATCAGCATTGCTTCTCTAGTATGTTATCTTATGAAGCATACGTTAGTAGCTTCACTTGTGTGGGATGAGTTCAGAGGCCCCATAGGTCCTATGGACCCTGAAGAGTTACCTCCAAAGAATTTCCCTCCTTGCCCAAGATGAAGTTTTTGTCTCCAAGCACCTCTTTTTAAAACGCCAGGCTCTTGGGACTTTCCTGGTGGTTCAGTGGTTAAGATTGCGCTTTCAATGCAGGGGGCTAGGGTACAATCCCTGGTTGGGGCACTAAGATCGCACATGCCACACCACACAGCCAAAAAAAAAAAAAAGCAGGGTTCTTACCTTGAAGACCTTGAAGCCTGAGCTGTTATAACAGGAATACCATAGGCTGTGTGGCTTAATCCATAGGAATTTATTTCTCACAGTTCCAGAGGCTGGGAAGTCCAAGATTAATGTACCAACAAAATGGACAAACGTCCTTATTTTCTTGGAGCTTACATTTTAGTGATGAGAGACGGATGCTAAACAAGAAAATTAAGTAAAAAGACAGTACACTGTAACCGCCACCTCTTTAGGTCACCTGTAACTCATGTTTGCTGAAGGCAGCCTGCTCTAGAACAAAGAGCATGGAAGGCTGGCCTGGGTCCCAGTGCTGCCCCTTGCCGGCTGGGTGACCTGGGGTCTCAACAGCCACATCTGTGATTCCGAATGTATAGGCTGTAGAGGTCAGGGGCAGGTGTAACCAACAAGATACAACTCCCCAGTTGTAGGAACATTTAAACTATCATCAAACATTTCGGGCAGGGGTTTCTCTGGTGGTTCAGTGGCAAAGAATCTGCCTGCCAATGTAGGGGACATGGGCTCAATCTCCAGTCTAGGAAGATTCCACGTGCCGTGAGGCAACTAAGCCTGTGCACCGCAGTTACTGAAGCCCCGCACCCTAGAGCCCGTGCTCTGCAACAGGAGATGCCATCGCAAAGAGAAGCCTGCACACCTCAAGGAAGAGTTGTCACCACTTGCCACAACTAGAGAAAGCCCACTGGCAGCAACAAAGACTCAGCACCACCAATAAATAAATAAAATTATAAAAACTACATTTCAGGCATACAAAATATATAGGGAGAATAGCAACATGAACACTTACAGAACTACCTACCAGCTTTAAGACATGAAACTGTAAATTCAAGGTTGGCTTTGTAATGTGTCCACTTGGTTGGCCTAAATTGAATTTCCTGGAATTCCCTTCCCTGGATGTTTATGCTGAATTGGGCCAAGAGAGACTTTTCCTGAGATTTGGAGGTCCAAACTGAAGCAGCAGTCATATTATTTCTTCCACGTGGGAGGTCAGGACACTTGCTTTTATTGCACACTCTCGCTTCTCACCTTGGTGACTGTGGCAGCCATCCAGGCCTGCACTGCTCCATCGTGTCCTGCTTCTTCCTTCAGTTTCTCTGACTGCTGAGCCAGGTGTGTGCTAAGCTCTGTGACAAAGGAGGTCAGCTTCCCCTGCAGGATTCCCTTCATCGGGGTTGGAGGTGATGAGTGAGTGACATGGCTTCCTGTCCATCCTTGTGGGTTTTGGCTCAGGCTCATGGGTTCTACCTCATCCTCACTCTCCCCAACTTTATATTTGTCTTCCCTTCCTTAGCCCAATTTTCAGCTAGAGCATTGTGTTATATACAAATAAGTAGTTTGTTGTTGTTGTTGTTACTTTTGGCTGTACTGGGTCTTTGCTGCAGCACAGGGCCTTCTTCAGTTGAGGCACGGGGGCTTAGCTGCCCCTTGGCGTGTGCAATCATAGTTCCCCAACCAGGAATTGAACCCGTGTCCCTTGTTTTGGAAGGCAGATTCTTGCAGATTCTTAACCACTGGACCACCAAGGAAGTCCCAAACAGGTAGATTTTAAAAAATCAATTTACTGAGGTATAATTTCCACATAATAAAATTCATACATTTTAAGTGTATGGTTGTTTGTATTTTTTTTTATTTTTAAATTTTTAATTGGAGGATAATTGCTTTATAATATTGTCTTAGTTTCTGCCCTACCTCAACATGAATCAGCCATAGGTATACATATATCCCCTCCCTCTTGAACCTCCCTCCCTGGTTGTATTTTTAAAAATGCATACACTGGGCTGCATCCATCACAATATATATACAGAGAACATTTCTATCACCTCAAAATTCCCTTCTGCTCTCCCCTAGTCTTCTCTCTCTACCCTATATAAATAACAGTCTGCTTTCTGTCACTCTAGATTAGATTTGTCTTCCCTAGTGGCCACAGGACTGGAAAAGGTCAGTTTTCTTTCCAATCCCAAAGAAAGGCAATGCCAAAGAATGCTCAAACTACTGCACAATTGCACTCATCTCACATGCTAGTAAAGTAATGCTCAAAATTCTCCAAGCCAGGCTTCAGCAATACGTGAACCATGAACTTCCTGATGTTCAAGCTGGTTTTAGAAAAGGCAGAGGAATCAGAGATCAAATTGCCAACATCCGCTGGATCATGGAAAAAGCAAGAGAGTTCCAGAAAAGCATCTATTTCTGCTTTATTGACTATGCCAAAGCCTTTGACTGTGTGGATCACAATAAACTCTGGAAAATTCTGAAAGAGATGGGAATATCAGACCACCTGACCTGCCTCTTGAGAAATCTGTATGCAGGTCAGGAAGCAACAGTTAGAACTGGACATGGAACAACAGACTGGACATGGAACAACAGTTCCAAATAGGAAAAGGAATACCTCAAGGCTGTATATTGTCACCCTGCTTATTTAACTTCTATGCAGAGGACATCATGAGAAACACTGGACTGAAAGAAGCACAAGCTGAAATCAAGATTGCTGGGAGAAATATCAATAACCTCAGATATGCAGATGACACCACCCTTATGGCAGAAAGTGAAGAGGAACTAAAAAGCCTCTTGATGAAGGTGAGAGTGGAGAGTGAAAAAGTTGGCTTAAAGCTCAACATTCAGAAAATGAAGATCATGGCATCCGGTCCCATCACTTCATGGGAAATAGATGGGGAAACGGTGGAAACAGTGTCAGACTTTATTCTTTTGGGCTCCAAAATCACTGCAGATGGTGACTGCAGCCATGAAATTAAAAGACGCTTACTCCTTGGAAGGAAAGTTATGACCAACCTAGATAGCATATTCAAAAGCAGAGACATTACTTTGCCAACAAAGGTTCATCTAGTCAAGGCTATGGTTTTTCCTGTGGTCATGTATGGATGTGAGAGTTGGACTGTGAAGAAGGCTGAGTGTCAAAGAATTGATGCTTTTGAAGTGTGGTGTTGGAGAAGACTCTTGAGAGTCCCTTGGACTGCAAGGAGATCCAACCAGTCCATTCTGAAGGAGATCAGCCCTGGGATTTCTTTGGAAGCATGATGCTAAAGCTGAAACTCCAGTACTTTGGCCACCTCATGTGAAGAGTTGACTCATTGGAAAAGACTCTGATGCTGGGAGGGATTGGGGGCAGGAGGAGAAAGGGACAACAGAGGATGAGATGGCTGGATGGCATCATTGACTCGATGGACGTGAGTCTGAGTGAACTCCAGGGAGTTGGTGATGGACAGAGAGGCCTGGCGTGCTGTGATTCATGGGGTGGCAAAGAGTCAGACATGACTGAGCAACTGAACTGAACTGACTGAACTGAACTGAGAGTTTTTTAAAATAAATGAATAACATGATATGTACCCTTTTTTTGGCTTTTTAAAATTTTTCTTAGCATAAAAATTTTTGAGATTCATCCATGTTGTTGCATGTATCAGTAGATCATGACTTTTTACAACTGAGCAGTATTTCACTGTATGGAAACACCACATTTTGTTTATCCATCCACCTATGGATGGCCATTTACATTGTTTACATTTTTAGCAGTTACAAATAATGCTACTATGGCTCTGTGGTAAAGAATCTGCCTGCAATGTAGGAGACTGGGGTTCGACCCCAGGGTCAAGAAGTTCCTCTGGAGAAGGGAATGACTACCCACTTCAGTATTCCTGCCTAGGGAATCCCATGGTCGGAGGAGCCTGGCAGACTACAGTTCATGGGGTCACAAAGAGTTGGACACGACTGAGCAACTAAACACACACATGCACGAGAACATTTGTGTACAAGTCTGTGTGATCGTATGCTTTTATTTCTCCTAGGTAAAATATCCAGGAGGTAAATGTATATTGGGCCATTTGGTAAATACATATTTCTTTTTTTGTAAAGATATGCATCTTCTAATATTTATACATTGTATGTGTTTTAAAATACTTCATTTTATGAATGAAATCTTTAAAAAAACATTTGGCATTTTAGAAACTGCCAACATGTTTTCCAAAGTGGCTGTGTCATTTTTCATTCCCATCAACAATGTATGAATTTTACTTGTGCTTCCTGTTCGTTAGCATTTAGTATTGTCATTCTTTTTCATTTTAGTTGTTCTCCCGGGTGGGTGGGCTATCTCACTGTGGGTTTTTTTCAATCATATTTTTATTTTTGGCTGCCCTGGGTCTTCATTGCTTTGAGTGGCCTTTCTCTAGTTGTGATGAGCAGGAGTCACTCTTTTTGCAGCGTGTAGGCTTCTCATTGCAATGGCTTCTCTTGTTGAGGAGCACAGGCTCTTGGCTCATGGGCTTCAGTAGCTGCAGCACGTGGGCTCAGTAGTGGCACCTTGCAGGCTGTAGAGCTTGGGCTCAGTAGTTGTGGCTCACTGGCCTAGTTGCTCTGCAATATGCGAAATCCTCCCAGACCAGGGACCAAACCTGTGTCCCTGGCACCGGCAGGCGGGTTCTTCTCCACTAAGCCACCGGGGAAGTCCTCACGGTGGTTTTAAATGGCCTTTCCTGGGCCCTGTTTGTGTTTTTCTGGGGGCTGTGCGAGGTCTCGGTTTCAGCATGTGGGATCTTGAGTTGTAGCAGGTGAACTCAGTTGGGGCACATGGGATTTAGTTCCTTGACCAGGGATTGAACCTGGATGCCCTACATTGGGAGTACAGTCTTAGCCACTGGACCACTAGGGCAGTCCCCAGGCCTTGTTTCATGACTACCTCATGACGTATGTTCTTCTATTATCACCCTCACTTTACATGTGAGGAGACAGAGGTCTACGAAGGTTCGGTAGCTTGCCCAAGGACATGATATGCCTAGTAAGAGGCAGAACTAGGGTTCAATCCAGCCACTATTCCTCCAGAGAGCAGACTCAACTCCTGCTACATTATTCTCCCAAGAAGTTTTGGGGTCCTATCACGGGTAGTCATTTATAAGGGGGGGTGACAAGAGCACCCAGTCACCTGAAGGGAAGAGTGTGGCCTAAGTCAAAGCTTTATAGCCTAAAGATAGACGTCTGAAGAACAGGAGACAGACGCTGCAGCTGCCTGTCCACAGTTGAGGGCTGGGCCGGGACGCATGCCAAGGGCCCCTGGTCTCAATCTCTGCCTTTCCCTGCTGCGCCCTGCCAAACGGCAATGTGGCAGCTCTGCCCGCAATAGATAGCACAAGATCATGCCTCATCCTCCCACTCCTGCTGCTTGAATCCTGTCGGCACCCAGGAAAGGGCCCCATGTGACTCAGTAACCGTTACAAGAGTCTGGGGGGATGCCAGGGGAAAAACTGTCTTGCAGCCTTGAATCCTTATGGAAACAGGTGGGGTATAAATTATAAATCAACACATATGCTAGTTCTACAAGGGAAGATGGAAAAATTAAAAAAAAAAAAAAAAAACGCAAAACCCTACAACAATGTCAAGTGTCCAATTATGCACCTCTTGAGTCCATGATACCCAAGGACTAGGGCAGAGCAATGGCCCCTGGACTTTTGAATTTCAAGCAACAGTGACACTTGAAAAAAAAGAAAAAAGGAAGAAACTGAAGGGAATGGCATTAGTTTGGTAGTTCTTTACTTTGCCAGGAAGGACATTAAAAAAATAACAACCACTAATTGCTATCACCATGATGTCATAAAAGAAAGGACATATTAGGAACCCCAAAGGTATAAAGGACAATCTCAGAATAAGAGATGGTCTTTAGATGGCATACATTAGCTTTATGAAAAGTGCACTATATTGTCTTGATATTTCTCACTGAAAATGCTATCACTGTCAATTTTTTTCATCACCCAAAAGTTCCTTCTTGCCCTTTTGCAGTCAATTCCCTTTCCCCATTCCTGGCATCTGGGAAACACTGATGTATTTTCTGTTACTCTGATAGTTTAGGGAGAAAGCTAGAATTTGCAGAGCCAAAGGTTTTGTTTTGACTAGAATTTCATATAAATGGATGAAAAATTGAAGTCTCTCTTTCCTATTTTCAACTTTAAAAATCCCAGGGGAGAACTTTGGCTCAGCTTGTGCCCAGTGCTCACCCGTGGCCAGTCAAGGTAGCAAGGACAGGACCTGTGAGAAAATGACATTTGAAGGGTGGAAAATTAAAAAAAAAGATTGGAGGATGGGGAAAATCACTCCTCAATGCAAAATGGATTGATCTTCCCAGAAGAAAGGGTACAGGGGGGAAACAGATTTTAAGTATCCACCTAAGTATCCACAGCAACAGCAATTCATGTGAAAAATAACTTAAAGCTAACCAGCTGATAGGGCTGCAAGAGTCTCATTGTTTCAAAGGCTCTATCTATTCCCCTGGCCCGAAGTTTTCCAGGGTCAAGGACAAACTGGAAGGAGTCTATGAAGGAGAGAATTAACATATGTAACAGTTATCCTGAAAGAGATAGAAAGAAATAGAAAAGCAACTTTCTTCTCTCTGTGTTCTTTCCCCTCGGCTACCTGTTTGTACTGTTGAACATGTTTGTTTTTTTTCCCAACCCTTGAATGAAATCTGGTTGGTCCCACTAGCTTTTTGGTACTCTTCAGATAACAGAAAGATCTTCAAATATTTTAATCCCAAGAACAGTCTCATTTCATTAATGAAAATGTCCAGTTGTGTGCATCAGTCAAACCTGATAATTCTATTACTAGGAATGGGGGGCATCTTCAGGAGAGAAGGGCTTCCCTGGTGGCTCAATGGTAAAGAACCCTCCTGCCAATGCAGGGGACGCAGGTGCAATCCCTGGGCCGGGAAGATCCCCAGGAGGAAGAATTAGCAAACCCACTCCAGTATTCTTGCCTGGGAAATCTCACGGACAGGGGAGCCTGGAGGGCTACAGTCCATGTGGTCACAAAAGAGCTGGACACGACTTAGCAACTAAACAACAAAAACAACTAGGAGAGAAACAGCATGTGACCAGCTTCTCTAATTTCCCACCAGAAGTCTCTCTTTAAACTACAGTTTTCCTTCCATATCCACCCCCCAACACCACTAACAGCATTTTCTGACCTGGGTGCAGGGAGGGGATGGAGGAAATTCCTATTAGCTTGGTACTGTCCTGATCTGTCTAGTAGGTATTCCAAGCTTTTTCCTGTGGGGTACCAGGCTTCTCTGGTGGCTCAGTGGTAAAGAATCCATTTATCAATGCAGGAGACATCCGTTTAATCCCTGATCTGGGAAGATCCCTTGCAGAAGGAAATGGCAACCCACTCCAGTATTCTTGCCTGGGAAATCCCATGGACAGAGGAGCCTGGTGGGCTACAGTCCATGGGTCACAAAGAGTCAGACATGATTTAGCAGCTGAGCAACAACAACTATGTTCACCACAGTACCTTGAGTCAGGTATGATGAGGCTGGATCAGGAGGGAGAAAGCAGAAAGGTTTACAGCTTTGTTATACTCACGGTTCCCTGGACAGAGCACCCCCGCGCATAGGGCTACTCACTGTAAACAGGGGGGTGGACGACAAGGCAGACAGACGGAGGGAAATCGTGGTTTCCGTGGGAAGGAAAAAGCAAGGCAGGATAAACAGGTTTAGGACTGGCTAATTTGAATAATTTCGGTGGGCTCGAGGACATAGAAGCTGTCCCTGGCCATCTGGTACTTGGCCCCAGAGTGATAAGCTGGGTTATGGTGGCCTGTGCCAGAGTCTGATAAGGCAGGTGGTGGGGTGTGGACTTATTTGGCTGCCGATGAAGGGAAACTGACTAGTCCCTGCTGGGCCTCAAACCTGGGTCAAAACGGCGTTAAAACAACAACAACTCTATTACAGGTATTTTATGGGTTCTTTGGTGGTTTAGATGCTAAGTTGTGTCCGACTCTGGTGATCCTGTGGACTGTAGCCCATCAGGCTCCTCTGTCCATGGATTTCCCAGCAAGAATACTGGAGTGGGCTGCCATTTCCCTCCCCAGGGAATCTTCCTAACCCAGGGATCGAACTCAGGTCTCCTGCATTGCAGGCGGATTCTTCATTGATTGAGCCACCTGGGAAAGCCCATGCGCTCTTTGGAGACCCCTTATCATAGAGAATGTCTTGTCTCCTGTTCCCTTATTGTGAGCAAGGTCTTTTTTCTGCCTGTATCTCACCCTCGCTGTCTCTCTGCTCCCTCTGAAGGAACGTTTCCAGCCTCTTTCCAAGGTCTGAGGTCTCCTCTCCTCTGCTAGGGAGCTGTCTTGGGCAAGTTTCCTTTAAAGAAGGCTTCAAGCTGGCTCTTTTCTGTGTCTCTGGCATCTGACACTGAATTATACATGACATCGCATCAGCAAAGAAGAGGCTCTCAGAAGGCACCATGGAGGCAGTGAGGAAAACAGCAGCCAAGGGCAGGCGCAGTAGACAAAGATTTTTCAAGCTCACGTGGAACAATGTACCAGGGAGCCCATCTGTAAGGGCCAGGATTTGGGTGAGAAGGTTAAGGCACTTTTTCAGTAGCAAAATGTAAGGGCGTGCCACAAGACGCAGTTATCAAGATAAATCACATTTAGTGCAATGTTTAAAAACAAAACAAACGCTCTAGATGCATATTTTCCCTTTTGCTTAAGACTCCAAAATGGCTCCACAGGGCACTGGCGCTAGGCAATACCAGCTTCTCTCTTCCTCCGGGTCACTTGGAGCCACTTCGACACAGAGACGCTGGAGCAGCCTCCAGGAAAAGCTGTCCTTAGGAAATAACCCTTATCTGAGCCTTGAAGAAGGAGACAAGGCATGGAGTGTATAAACCGGGGAAAGGGGACAACGTGGTCTAAGTCCAAAATGCCTGAAGTAAAAAGGCCCGGAGCGGGGATCTGGGCCATGGTGGTAGCTGTGAGTTTGTAGGCAGAGACCAGATTTTGTAGGAACTCTTCAGCATTTTAAGCACAGGAGACACAGGCCCAGATTTGTTTCTTAGACAGATAACGCCTTGCGGGGGGACAATTGGAGCAGTCAGATGTGGATACAACTAAGTCCCTTACGAGGCCAGCGCTGTATCCGGGCAAGGGATGACTGTATTCCAATCAGAACAGGTGGACACAGATTCCCAAAGTCCACGCCTCAGTTTATCCCCCGGAGCACAGAGGGTGGGGCGGCCCCGGGGTCTCTGTCCTGCCGATTAGGCTACCGCAGGGTCCCCTTGTGAACGGCGGGGGCACCGGGGCGCGCTGAGGAACCGCCCGAATTTAACCGGGGGACCCGGAGCCAGCGGGGCGGGGCGGGTCCCGCGGTTGCCCGAGCCGCTCGCCGCCCAATCGCCGCGGGCCCGCGGTGCCCCGGGGGGCTGGGGCCGCCGCCGGAACGTGCCGCGGCTGCGCCGACGCGCGAGCGCCGGGCAGGGCGGCGGGCGCGTTCAGTCTGGCGGCGGCGGCCGTGCGCGGACGGACGTGCCCGGAGCGCCGCAGCCGAGCCGCCCCGCGTTGCCGAGCTGCGCCCGCCCGGCCCCCGCCATGGTGGCATGGATCATCTCCAGGCTGGTGGTGTAAGTGGCCTCCTTCCCCGCGTCCCTTCCTTCCTTCCTTTCCCTCCTTCGCCGCCGCCGGCCCCGGGGGCTGCGCGCGCCCCTGCAGAACGCCAGCCCGGGTGGCTCCGGCTATTAATACCCGGCGGCCGCTAAATTTAGCAGGTACAGTAGCTGCCGAGGTCGCGGGCGATCGGGCGGCGCAGGACGCGGCTGCTGCCCTGCGGGGCCGGGCCCGGGGCTCCGGGGACCGGCGGGTGGGGCCGCTAGGGCTGGGGCGCACGGGGTTGCGCCGGGGGCCGAGTGTCGCCGCGCCCGGCCGCTTTGTTCCCCCGCTTGATGGGCTTGGTAGAGGCCCCGAGTGGGCGCGCCGCGGGGACACGCGTCCCTCTTGGGGGAGAAACGCTGGCTTGGGATCGCCCCGCCGCTACGCTTTTGTCGGGTGAAATTGACAGCAGAGCCTGGGCGCTGCCTGGAGGGGTAGTCGTGGAGAAGGGCAGAGAGGCAGAGGCGGGGCTCCCCAGGGGGTTGAAAAAGACTCCTTTTTAGGGTTCTCAAATTGACAGCGGCCAAGGGAAGTGGGACGGAGAAGGACACCTCTGAATCTCGCGTCCCCTTGTCTGAGTCCTTTGGCGGGGGGTTTGAAGGAGAGAGATAGACAGGTATCTATCTCCGGGAAATTTCCAAGTGACAGACGGCCACCCTGACGGTGGCGATGACACCTCCTCGGCCTTGCAGGAGAGCGCAGAGTCATCCGGGGTGAGGCCTGCGTGAAGTCATCGCGGGTGGGCGTGGGGGGCGTTTTCTGTTCTGACAAGCCCCAGAGCTGACTAGACCTTTGAAGATTTCCTTCTCTCGTGGATTTGCCCTCCTTTGGAGATAGACAGAGCCATCTATTCGAGTTCCTCCCCTTCGTTGACCAGCCTCTCCTGAGTCAGATTTGCCACCTGCTCAAGGAACCGGGGTGAAATTGGTCTGGGAAGGGGGGCCAGGTGGTGCGATTCTGTTTTTTTCTTTGTCTGAGAAAGAGGGGCTCCCGACTCCGGTTGATTCTGCACCATCACCCTCCACGTTTAGGAACACCTCCCATCTCCTACCCTTCTTTCCTGATTTTCAAAGAAGCCGGTCAGGGGCCGCTTTGGGAAGCAGTACTCAGCATTGTCTCCCGGCCACCATTCTGGGCTTTCCTCCCAAAGCCAGTGCATGTGCCTTTCAGCCCCCCGAGTTGTTCATTCCTTGCGGGCCTGTCCTTGCAGCTGTTGCCGCCTGCTGGGGGTTTGTGCTGTACCTAGAGGTGGCATGTTAAATATTTAGAAGATTTCTGCGGGCAGGGCTGGCATGAATAACCCAGGGAAGTGGCTGGCACGGTGGCTGGCCCCACCTTGTGCCCGATCAAGGCCTGTCTTGCCTTCTGGGTGGTTTTTTGTTTGTTTGTTTTTTTCTGAAGTAGTGCTGTGATTGTCATATTTTCAAGTGGCTTCTGGGGGGACTTCAGGGTGGGGCCAGAGAGTTGAGTTGGCCAGGCTGGAGGGCTCACTCTCCATAGGTCCTGCTGGGCTGGGGCTGGAACACTGAGGAGCCAGGCTTTCTGAGGTCCATGTGTCATAAGGGGTCCGTGTGACCATCTTTAATTTTATTAGCACCCTCAGCTTATATATGAGGCCCCTGAGAGGAGTGGAGAAGAGAAGCATAGGTTTGGGTGGGGTCTTAGGGACTTGTTATTTTCAAAAATAACCACACTTCCCAGAAGTGAACAGTTTCATTTCAGAGAATGTTTTGTTTGTTTATTTATTTTTAATTGAAGGATAATTACTTTGCAGTGTTACGTTGGTTTCTGCTGTACAACAAGATGAATCAGCCATAAGTGCACAAATATCCTCTCCCTCTGGAGCCTCCCTGCCCCCTCCCTTCCACACCTCTAGGTCATCACAGAGTACTGGCCTGAGCTCCCTGTGTAATACGGCAGCTTCCTACTAGCTGTTTTACATATGTGTGCTTAATCGCTTAGTCATGTCCAACTCTTTGCAACCCTATGCACTGTAGCCCGCCAGGCTTCTCAGTCCATATAGATTCTCCAGGCAAGAATGCTGGAGTGGGTTGTCGTGCCCTCCTCCAGGGGATCTTCTCAACCCAGGGATGGAACCCAGGTCTCCTGCATTGCAGATTCTTTACCGTCTGAGCCATAGTAATGTATATATGTCCATTCTGCTCTCTCAATTCATCCCACCCTCTCCTTCCCCAGCTGTTAAAAGACCATGAGAAGTGCTCCTTAGCCCAGGGCCCTCTACTCCAAGGGGGAGTTTTTGGAATGTGGGGTTGTTATTCCGACTGTCAACTCCAAAAGTTCAGAGATACCACCTATCCCTCCAGCCCCCAATTCTGCAGAAATCCAACATGTGTCATTTGTGAATTGTTAAAACCATTTAAATAAGCAGTACCTGTTTTGTATAAAAATACCTATTCATTATAGGAAAATTAGAAAATATAGACCATATAGACTATAAATCATCTACATGGCTACCATATGTGCGTGTGTGCTAAGTCACTTCAATTGTGTCTGACTCTTTTCTGCCCCAAGGACTGTAGCCCACCAGGCTCCTCTGTCCATGGGATTCTCCAAGCAAGAATACTGGAGTGGGTTCCCTTGCCCTCCTCCAGGAGATCTTCCCTACCCACCCATTAAATCCGCCTCTCTTGTCTCCTGAATTGGCAGGCAGGTTCTTTACTGCTAGCGCCACCTGGGAAGCCCAGCTAATGATAATTTTAAGAGGTATATTTGTCAAGATGTGTTTTCCTAGGTATGTACAAATATACATATGCACGTATGCTTGTATTTACCATTCAAGGAGATTATTGATTCAGCCCACATTTCCACACACCCCTTAGCAAAGAGTAGAAATCCCATGTTTGGAGCCAGAAAACCCTTGGTTCAAAACCCAATTCTGCCTCTTGCCAACATCCCAGTTCACAGCTCAGATCCAAGGAGATACTAGTTCACAAACACTAGTTGAACTCATGTTACTGTTGCAGAGATTTCAATGATCCTTGACTGATAAATTGTCAGGGACCACTGAAAGCATTCAGTCAACGAGAATCCCCTCCTTCTGTCCTCCAAGCGAGGGTGTACAAATTCTGGAAGGAGCTTTCAGATGTTATTCCTACAGATTTCAAACTGGCTGCCCTGGTGGCCACCTAGCATTAGTGGGTTGGCTCTGGGCTTGCAGCCCTGATCCCTTTTCTTTGTTTTATATATTGGGGTTCTGGATCAAATGTAATTTGGAAACTATGTGGGTTTTACTGCTGATAAAAACTGCTGAACCAGTCCTTCCCTCATCTGTAAAACTCTTAGTGAAGTGTGCTTTGTCTCAGGGCAGGAGGTGAGCTGGAGAAAAACACAGGTACTGGATTTTGGGGTCAGTGCTTTTTCCACCTCTGCCAGCCCTTGACCTAAAATGATGTCATTCAAGCTTTCAAGACTTCTAGTATGAAGTCCTATGATTTTGTCCACAAGTCCCTTTTCCTGTAAGCAATCTTTTCATGATTTGGTAAGCCTCTGTCACATCAAAGAATGTGTAAGGAAGACCTATTGCTGTGTTCTGAGAATGGGGAGGGAGTATCTTCCTTCCAACCAGAGGCGTCAAGACAAGCTGATGGTGTCTGGGGACAGCCAGCTGTGTTTGTGGCTGTCTGTGTTGCCATGGACTGTGAGCATTTTGAGGGCAGTGGTGGTGGCTTTTCTTCCTTTCCCACCTCTTGCCCCCTCCCAAGGCTCTTTTGTGAAGTCCCTGGCACCGCAGTGCCCTCAGTAAATGTTGGTTGTGTTGAATGAGGTCAGAGGCCCTGGGATAAGCCAGGGAGCTGGTCAGGGTTATTCTCTGGGGACGCAGGTTAGTGGGCATTGGCACAGGCTTGTGTCCAATGGGCAAAGCTCTTGAAACAGGAACCGATTTGAGATCCTTCTCTCTTGCCAGCTGTCTTCCTTTTAAGTCCCTTCACTTAGCTAGGAAGAATTAAGGAAGAAATATTAATGCAGTAGCAAGGTAGCCCTTAGGGCTTCCTTGATGGCTCAGTGGTAAAGAATCCTCTTGCAGTACAGGAGATGCATGTTCCACTCCTGAGTCGGGAAGATCCCCTGAGGAGAAAATGGCAACCCACTCCAGTATTCTTGCCTGGAAAATCCCACAGATAGAGGAGCCTGGTGGGCTATAGTCTGTGGGGTCTCAAAGAGCCAGACATGACTTAGCAACTAAACAGCAACAACAACAAAGTTGGCTTTGTTAAAACCTGGTTGATAACTGCGTGGAACACGGAAGCTCATTTAGTCCTGGGCTGCTTGCCTTCTTTAAAATACTTTGTTTTCTTTCCAAACCACTCAAGGCCTAGGTGTGAACGAATTTCAAACTGTGCACTGGGGGGAGTTGGGGCCACAAAGAGCGTCCTCTGTACCTTCTTGGGGGAATGCATTGTCTTGAAGCTTTTATTCCAAGGAGCAGGTGTTGCCTCCTTGTCTCTGGACAGAATTTTTTTGATATTTATTTATATATTTGATTACCTGGTCTCAGTTGTGGCACGTGGAATCTTTAGTTCAGCATGTGGGATCTAGTTCTCTGACTAGGGATTGAACCTGGGCCCCCTGCATTGGGAGCTCAGAGTCTTAGCCACTGGACCACTAAGAAAGTCCTTGGACAGAATTTTGTCTGAGACCCAGGCTGTTGGCTAAATGGATCCAGAGCTTCCTACCACTTAACTGGATTGTTGGGGTTTAGTCACTAAATTGTGTCTGACTCTTGTGACTCCATGGACTGGAGCCTGCCAGGCTCCTCTGTCCGTGGGATTTTCTAGGCAGGAATAGTGGAGTGGGTTGCCATTTTCTACTCTAGGGGATCTTTCTGACCCAGGGATTGAACCCTAGTCTCCTGCATTGGCAGACAGATTCTTTACCACTGAGCCACCAAGGAAGCCATTTACTGGGTTAGTAGACCAAAACTCCAACTCATTGCATGGGGAAAAAGAGAGTCCTAATTCACCAATAATTTTAAATAACCAATAGCTATGCCAAAAAATGGACTTCGCTGGTAGCTCAGCTGATAAAGAATCCACCTGCAATGCAGAAGACCCTGGTTCAATTCCTGGGTCAGGAAGATCCCCTGGAGAAGGGTTAGGCTACCCACTCCAATATTCTTTGGCTTCCCTATTGGCTCAGATGGTAAAGAATCCGCCTGTAACGCGGGAGACCTGGGTTTGATCCCTGGGTTAGGAAGATCCCCTGGAGAAAGGCGTAGCAATCCACTCCAGTATTCTTGCCTGGAGAAACCCCATGGACAGAGGAGCCTGGTGGGCTACAGTCCATGGGGTCACAAAAAGTTGGACACGACTAAGCGACCAAGCACACACACACGTGCTGAAAAATGCCACTTTTCCACGTTGCACATCTTTAAAAAAATGTTAGTTTTTAGAAAGTGAAAGTCTGACGTTTAAAACAGAGTCTTGGATTGATAGCTGAAGATCTAGCTGAGTCCTAGGGTTGGGATTTGGAGTGTGCTCTGTATGCTCTGGGTCGGGAATAGACACGTAGAGGAGTCTGGAAGGAATGTGGGTTGTCCTCAAGATATTCCCCAACTATTGCAACACAAATGGAAAAAAGAAAAAACCATACACTCTTAAATATAAGCTTTTTTCTTTGGGGCCTGCTCTGAAAAGTAGAATGCAGAAATGTGATCCTGTTAATGGAGGGTTCAGGTGGGTTAATGATTTCGCTCCTGGCACTGGGTGTGGCACAGGGTAGCAGCCTGGTGAACGTTTCAGCTGGACTGTTGAGAGGAAGGATGCCAGGTTCTAGTCCAAGTGCTGATCTGACCTGCCGGCAGGGTCCTGAGGGCAACTCATACCCATGCTAGGGCCCTGCTTCCGGCCTGTTGTTGTTTAGTAGCCAAATCGTGTCTGACTCTGTGCGACCCCATGGACTGTCGTCCACCAGACTCCTCTGTCCATGGGATTCTCCAGGCAAAACTACAGGGGTGGGTTGCCATGCCCTTCTCCAGCTCCCAGTCTATGAGACAAGATTTTTGACCAGCATCATTCTTGGTGACATTCCAAGAGCCATTGCTCCTCTGGGCCCCTTCCTTTTCCCCAGATCCCCCAGCTGGCCCATATGCACCATGTTTGTTTATAAACAGGGGCAAGTATCCGCAAGGAAGTGAAAAATATCAGCTTAGATTCTGTTGCCCTGATTTTTGTTTATTAATCCTGCCTGCCTGCTGGGAAGTAGCTTTTGTGCCCTTCTTCCTGCTGGGTCTTAATTTGAAGGGTAGCTGACAAGTGACAGTCTCACCGAGCTAGTAATGGCTTAGTCCTCCCCTTCCTCTTAAAGCGAGCTGTCCTTTTTGGGGTATATATTATCTGCACGGAAAATGAGCCCTGCGTAGAATGAGAGAAGGGAGGATCAGGCCCTCAAGTAGCCACCTGGAAAGGTTGTTATTTTGTATTGTGTGTGTGTGTGTATGTGAGTGTGTTGTCCAAGGGATTTCAAGAGGGTGGGAGGTGGGGTAGACTTGACTATGCAATAGCCTTTGGAAGTTTTAAAAAATATTTATTTTTGTTTATTTATTTGGCAGTGCCAGGTCTTAGCTTCAGCCTAGTGGGATCTAGTTCCCCAACCAGGGATTGAACCTGGGTCCCCTACGTTGGGAGCACAGAGTTTTAGCCTGTGGACCACCAGGGAAGTCCCTGGCATCTTTGGAATTTTATTGCCAACAAAGAGCCATGCACATGCCCAACTGGTGACCAGGATTCTTGGTGTCTGTGGAAATTTTTCCAAGAACCAACAAGTGTTAAGAGAGTTTGCATTTGGGCCAAGAGAATATTTTCCTCTCACTTCTGGGCCTTGGGAAGGCCCTGATGGATTGGAAGTTGGATAGTTACATACATATGGTTTGTTCTGAACTTTCAGATCTCACCCATCTTCACACAGAAGTGCATTGTTTTCCCTTTGGTTCATTTCAGTTGCCCTGGGGGCCTTTCCTTTGATTTATAGAGAAAAAGTAAATATAAAGAACCAAGTATCTGGTACACAGGAGGGGTGTCTGAAAGAATCTGGACAGGTAACCTGATATTATAGCTCCCAAGCCTGGTATGCGTACCTCAACCAGGATGGCCGGTGGGTTTCATCTCTTATAATTGACAGGAGGTTGCCTGGGACCAGTCTTGAGATGGGGTATAAACCTGAGTTGGGCTCACTGGTGAAGGAGACCAATAAGGATTCATGTAGGGAAGATGGTAATGGAGCATACAGATTAGTTCAGTATTTGCTCTTCCAAACTTAGCCTGTTCCCCATCATGGAAGATCCATCCCACTGTTCCCTAAATTAGTAAACAGAGAGCAACATCCTTTATCTGACTTAACATCCCCTCCTCATGTCCTGTCTCCACCAGGCTTTGTCAGTTACGTGGCAGCACTACACCACAGATGCCTCCTTGATACCAGCATAGGGAGCTGTCCAGCCCGCGGCTCTGTAGTCTGCCTCTGTCCCCTTCGGGTGATCACACGTATGCCATGCTTTCCTTTGCCTTTCACAGTCTCAGCTCAGTTACATTCTCCCTTGGCTTCTCTCATGTACTTGTACACTCATGTCCTTTCCACTTCCTTTAGGGATATGGATGGCACTTTGGGCTTCAAAACACGTTTCCCATTCCCACTTGGTAACATACCCCATCCTACCTCCCTCTACTCCACTCCACTGTGGACGTGGGCAGGGACTCAGGCCGAGCTGCACATTTTCATGGACACAGAGATTGGTTCAGGGGTGGGTATGTAACCCAAATGGAACCCCTAGACCCTTCCCCAGGGTTTCTTGATTTGAAGCTGAGAGAGAATAGACTTGCCTGGGGGACCCAGAACTGGAAAGATATGAACGTGGGACTGCTGGTGGCTAGCCGGCACGAGAAGAATTCGTAGAGACCGAAGAAGGTAATTATGGCAAAGCAGAGGTAAATAGGGATGAGATGCAGGAATAGAAAGCAGGAAGCTGGCACCAGAGTCTTGATTCTGGTTTCTCAGGCTCTGGTTCCTGCAGCTCCTCCTTTGATTCCTTGATCTGTCCCACATCCTACAATGAAGGCCTTGGATAGTGCTTGTAGTTTTTTTTGGCCGTGCCTTGCATTATGTGACATCTTAGTTCCTTGACCAGGAATCGAACCTGCATTCCCTGCATTGGGAACTCAGAGCGTTAACCACTGGACCACCAGGGCAGTCCCAAGTAGTGCTTGTGTGAATTAAACATTTATTGTAGTGGTAAGGATGGACCGGGTTATGCTGCAGCAATAACCCTTAAATCCCAGTGGCTAGAGACAGCAAAGATTTATTTCTTGTTTTATGCTGCCTGTTCGCTGTGGGTTGGCAGAGGCACTCTGCTCATGGTCATCACCAGAGGCTCAGGCTGACTGAGTATTTTTTGTCTCCAGGTGCTATTATTACAACATAAGGCACCAGGATTCGTTGGAGTATGGAAAGAAAATGGAGAGTCAGGTACCAGCTCTTAAGTACCTCTAACCAGAAGTAACATGTGTCATTTCTGCTCACATTTCATTGGCCAAAGAAGATCATGTGACCAAGCCTGAATTCAACTGGGTGGAGATTTTCAATCTCACGAAATATCTGTAGTCAGCCCCAGTGACCACCATATATGTTGAATGAATGAATCCTTACCAGCTTTGCAAACCTCTACATGGCCTTTTTTTGTTAAAGTTGGGGTGAGATGGGATTTTTTTTCCTATTGCTATCAGGACAGTGCTAACATACTCCTTTACCTCTTCACAGTAGAAAAATCTTTCTCTCTCCTTCTGACCTGTTTTCTTTATCCTGTTGGATAGTTTTAAAAGGAGGTCTTGGGACTTCCCTAGCAGTCCAGCAGTTAAGACTCCATGCTTCCACTGCAGAGGGCATGGGTTTGTTCCCTGGTTTTGGAACTAAGATCCCATGTATGGCACAATGTGGCCAAAAAATAAAACTTATATATATATAAACAAGAACCTACCATATAGCACAGGAACTATATTCAGTATCCAGTAATAAACCATAATGGAAAATAATATGAAAAAGAATACACACACATACATATAACATACACACACACATATATTTATATAACTGAATCACTTTGCCATAGACCAGAAACTAACACATTATTGTAAATCAACTATATTTCAATAGAAACTTCCTTGGTGGTCCAGTGGCTAAGACTCCATGCTCCTAAAGCAGGGGCCTGGGTTTGATTCCTGGTCAAGGAACTAGATCCCACATGCCGCAACTGAGAGTTTGCATGCCGCAACTAAAGAGGTCCCACTATAACTAAAAGATTCTGTGTGCCACAACTAAGACCCTGTGCAGCCAAATAAATTAAAAAAAAAAAAAAAAACTATACTTCAATAAATAAATATTATAAAGGAAAATATTTTTTCCTTTTTAAAAAATTATATATTCCTTTGTAAAAGTCATTTTTATTGGAGTATAATTTATTTAGGGAAAAGATTTCAAAAAATAAAATAAAATAGATCATAGCTTTCCCCTATTGTTTAAAAACTGTCTAAAGATCTCCCGTCACACAGAGAATAAAATTCAGACTCCTCCCCATTCTCAACAAGACTCAGCAAGGCCCAGCCCTTGCCCACTGCACTGACCTCACCTGGTACTGCTCCCCCATCGCTCACTCAGTTCCATCATCTTCGTTGTTCCTGGAGGGTGACAAGCTTGTCCCAGCCAGAGGCCTTTGCACTTGCTGTGCCCTCTGCCCAGAACACTCTGGAGTGGATGGGCCATGGCCCTGAACACACTGTCCTGGATCACGCATGGCCCTTTCCCTCTTTCTGTTACGTCTCTGCTTACATGTCATGTATTTAGAAGAGGCCTCTTTTGATCACCTTCTCCAAGATATCCCCCACCCACACCTCTGTGCTCTCGTCCCTACTGGAAACTAGCTTTTAATTCTTTTCTTGTTTCTGGCCAATCTCTCTACTAGGATATGATCTCCATGGTTTGTTTTGAGACTTTTTTCCTGTTTCATCTTGTAGCTGTTTTTTTAGTGTCTAGAGTGGTTCTAAGCTCATAGTTGGTGTTTAAAAAACATCCAGGGACTTTCGTGGTGGTCCACTGGTTAAGACTCCTTGCTTCCACTGCAGGGTGGGGTGAGGGGGGCATGTGTTGGATCCCTAGGAGGGGAACTAAGATCCCGTATGCCTCTATTTATAAATAAATAAATAGATAAAAATATGAATGATGACTTTGTATTCCCTCTGGGGTTAGAAGATCTTTTTTAAAATTCTTTATGATGACTAGGTCCTCTTGGTGTGTTGTCATGCCCTGTCCACCATCTGCATGCCCCACAGAGGAGCTCCTGTCCCTGAGATTTGTGATCAGAATAAGTGATGTCAAAGTGAAACTGTATAACTCAGATTGGGACTTGAACCCACAGTCTTTTAATTGAGACTACATCTCGTCTCAGGAATTAATGAAACTTGGGTTCTTGATATTTTACCGTGGAAAGAACTCAGTGAGAGACAAAGTGATCGGTAAGAAGTGGATTTATTTAGAGAGAAACACTCCACAGACTCAATGTGGGCCATCCCAGGAGGTAAGAACAGCTAGAAGATCCTTTTTTAAACCTAGGTTTGTAGAACCCTGATTCGTGACTATGACACATAGCTTAACCTCTATAAGCCTCAATTTTCTCATCTGTTAAATGAAAGATTTGGCTTCTGCCTCTGGCAGTGTAGAAAACTATATAGCCTGAAACTCCTCCTATAAGAAAACTGAATGAAACATTTTTCTAAAACTTGTGGATGAAATCTAAGTGATCCCCTAAAAACATAGCCAGACTTTTAAGTAAGAAATTTGCCAAGAGACAGGACAGAGACAGATCTGTTTTGCTGGGCTGTAAACTAGTCCTGCAGCAGCCGCACAACAGACTACCCTGAGATTTAGTTTCAAACAGCAGCCGTTTTGTTATCATCTCCTCTGGCTCTGTGTTCAGGAATTTGGGCAGGACACGAACCACAAAACTCATTTCTGCCCCGTGGTATCTGGGTCTCAAATGGGATGATGCAAATGGCAACAAGTGGCAGACTAGCCATCTCTCACTTTTCATGTGTTCCAAGACCTCTCCACTTGGTCTTTTTATGTGATTTCTCCAGCATGGAGGCCTTGGAATAGTCAAGTTTCTTACATGGTAGTTCAGAGCTGCAAAAGTGAGTGTCCAAGAGGGAGTTCCCTAGTAGTTCAGTTTTTAAGAGTTTGGCTGGTCTTGGTGCAGTACAATGTGGGTTCGATCCCTGGTTGGGGAATTAAGATCCCACTTTTCATGGAGCAACTAAGCCTGCATGTTGCAACTACTGAGCCCACAACAACTAAGCGTGCACACTGTGAAGCTCGTGTTTCACAACTAGAGAGTCCCTGCACCACAATGAAAGATCCTGCATGATCCCACATGATACTGTCATACGGGATCTTTCCTTGTGGCTTGCAGACTTTCTAGTTGTGCCACCCGGGCTTAACTGCTCCACCTCATTGGGGTCTTAATTCCCCCACCATGGATCAAACCTGTGTCCCCTGCCTTGCAAGGTGAATTCTTAACCACTGGACCATCAAGGAAGCCCCCCTGCAAAACTTTTCATCAGCTGGTCTCAGAAGTCCCAGGACAATATTTCAGCTGCATTCTATTGGCCAAACAAGTTGCTAAGGCCATCCTAGATTTGAAGAGAGAGAGTTTAGACTCTCCCTCTCCATAGGATGGGGAGAAGTAATTTGCAGCCATCTTTAATATACCATCCTGGGGGACTGGCCTAACTTGATTTTAGTATCTCAGTAGAGAAAAGAGGGGCCTTGAGTCTGTGGGGGTAATAAGTCAGAGCTGAACATTGCATATAGCTCAGATTTGAAGGGCATTTTGCAGCCTGCTGCTGCTAAGTCGCTTCAGTCATGTCCGACTCTGTGCGACCCCATAGACGGCAGCCCACCAGGCTCCCCAATCCCTGGGATTCTCCAGGCAAGAACACTGGAGTGGGTTGCCATTTCCTTCTCCAATGCATGAAAGTGAAAAGTGAAAGTGAAGTTGCTCAGTCATGTCCGACTCTTAGCGACCCCATGGACTGCAGCCTACCAGGCTCCTCCATCCATGGGATTTTCTAGGCAAAAGTACTGGAGTGGGTCCTCAGTAAAAGCATAGACCCACTGGCACAGGAAGATGGCAGTGAAGTTTGTCTGTCTTGCCCAGGGTTCTTGGTAGGGGGAAACTCTCCCTTGGGAATTTGAAACCTTCTATGGCCCTGTCCTTATATGGATTTAGGGTTTAAATAAACACATTCTGCATGGTCTCTGTACCCTTAGCTGAGAGATTAACATAAACATTGTTCCTAGAACAGCATTACTCCTGCAGCATCTGATAGAAGTTAATCCAGCCTCTTCCCTGGTGGCTCAGATGGTAAAGAATCTGTCTGCAATGTGGGAGAATGGAGTTCGATCCCTGGGTTGGGAAGATCCCCTGGAGAAGGAAATGGCAATCCACATATTCTTGCCTGGAGAATTCCATGGACAGGGGAGTCTGGCATGCTACAGTCCACTGGGTCGCAAAGACTTGGACACAACGGAGCATAAGGACAATGGAAAAAAAATTCAGCCCACCAAACTGCTGGTTCTGCTGCCGCTAAGCTGAGGGGAGTTAAGAATAGCCTAAAAAGGGACTTCCCTGTCAGTCCAGTGGTTAAGACTTCACCTTCCAATGCAGGGGGTGTGGATTCCATACCTGTTTGGGGAACTAAGATCCCACATGTCTCAGGGCCAAAAAAAAAAAAAAGAAAGAAAACATAAAACAGAAGCAGTATTGTAACATTCAATAAAGACTTTTAAAATGGTCTACATAAAAAAAAGAATCTAAAAAAAGAATAGCCTAAAGAAAGAACACTCTGATGTTCTTACTTTGTGTCTATTTCCAGATTCTCCTTGATTTGTAAAAAGTAATTATTGAGTCAGTAGAAAAGATTACAAAGAAGTGGTTACGATACACAGTAATGGATAATAAATGAAGGCTCCTTTACTCGCCAACCAGTTTAAGACATAGAAAATTACCTTCATTGTATCAATATATCACTGTTTACAGACATCTGGGGTCTTCCTAGATTTTTGTTTTTCTCTTTTGCTTGTGAAAGGAAAGGAAAGGATTTCTGCAGTGAACATTCTTGTGTGTGTTTCCTGGTGCACCGGTGCACAGATTTCTTTAAGAATGGAAAGGCTGACACATGGGGTATATGTATCTTTCACTAGGCCAGATAACATAAATGAAGTTTCCTAGATGTATGGGTCTCTTTCTGGGCTTTTTATCCTGTTTCATTAATCAACTTGTCTGACCCTGCACCAGGATCACACTGTCTTCGATACCATAACTTTTACGAAAATGCTTGGTATCTGGCCTGGCAAGTCTCCACATTTTTTCATTATAATTTGCCTTCTGAAATGGTTTTTCTCCAGAGAAATATATTACTTCAGTTGTGCCATGTCTTTACCATCTCTTGCTATTGTCACACTTGGGAATTTTTGCCAGTCTGGTGGGTACAGAATGGAATCTCATTATAGGTTTTAATTTGCATTTCCCTGAATACTAATGAGGTTGAACATCTTTTCATATGTTTATTGCCCATTCATGTTCTCTTTTCTGTGAAGAGCCTGTTTAAGTCTTGCCAATTTTTCTCTTATCCTTATCCAACTGATTTGTAGGAGTTCTTTAAATATTTTAGATGCTAATCCTCTGTCACTATGCATTACACATGTTTTCTCCCAGTTTCTGGTTTATTGTTTCATTTTCTTCGTGGTGTGTTTTAATAAGCAGAAGTTCTTAATGTGATTGCAATGGATTTAGCAATTTTTTCATTTACAATTTATACTTTTTGTGTCCTAGGAAAACCTTACTTACCTGAAATCATGATGCTATTCTCCTTTATTGTTCCTAGCGATCAGTTTAATAGTTTTCTCATTCACATTAATTTCTTAACCCATTTTGAGATGATTTTGGTGTATGATGTGGAATAGGACTAGAGAGGTTTTTTTCTATAAAGAAAACCAATTGTCATAGCACCATTTATTATAAAGTGTGTCCTGTCTCTTTACATCTGTGATTTCCAGCCTGTCATAAAGTAAGTTTCCATGATGTGTAAGTCTATTCTGGGCTCTTTATTCTGTTCCTTTGAACAGTTTGTCTGGCCCTGTACCAATACCACTGTTTTCATTACCATAATTTTATGAAAATTCTTGGGATCTGTCCTGGCAAGTCCCCCCTACCTTCAAAAGTACCTTAGCCCTTTCTCTTCCATATACATGTTTTGAATTATCTTAAAATTATAACACAGATGCATAGACACAGAGACATACACATGCTCACTCAAAAATCTTTTGGGGGTTTGATTGTAGTAACATTGATATTCTTGAGGTATTGAGTGTTCCAATCCATAAACATGGTCTCTATCTGTGTTTATGGTCTTTAAAGATTTTCAATATAATTTTTAATGTAAATATCTTATGTATCATTTTTTAGATTTATTCCTAGTTACTTGATGTTTGTTGATGCCTGTGTATTTGGTATCTTATTAAAATTTTCATCTTCCAGTTGTTTGTTAGACTGCATCCTTGTCAAACTGTAGATTCTTTTGGGCTTTCCAGATAGAGTCATGCCATCTGAGAAGAGCAGTGTCGTGTCTTTCCAGTAATTATCCCCCTTTTTCCCTGCCCCTCACTATCCTGGTTAAGATCTCTAGTGCAAGATGAAAAACAGTGATGAAAGCAAGCCTTCTTGTCTTGTTCCTGATTTAAAAAGGAATGCTTCAGCATTTTCCCATAAAGTATTGTGCTAGCCGTAGGGTTTTCAGAAAACTTTAAAAAGAAAACTTTACAGAAACTTTTAAAGAAAACTTTAAAGAAGCTTTAAACGGTAAAGAAAACTTTATTGTTGTAAGTTTTGTTTTCATCCTAGTTTGCTGAGAGTTTTTTTATTGAATGATATGGTATTTTATCTGATCCTCCCTTGGAGATGATAATGATTTTTTTGGCCTTTAATTTGTTAAGTGGCAAATTGTATTAATTAGTTTTACCTTTAATCAATTTTGCCTTCTTGGAT
This sequence comes from Bos grunniens, assembly GCF_055505025.1. Classification (NCBI taxonomy): domain Eukaryota; kingdom Metazoa; phylum Chordata; class Mammalia; order Artiodactyla; family Bovidae; genus Bos; species Bos grunniens. The sequence continues at coordinate 59,212,228 of NC_141175.1, read as the reverse complement.
AAAGGCAATTTGATTATAAAGTTATTTTTCTTTTTTGTTGTTAGAACAACCCGAGATTCAATTTATTCATGTTTAGTTTTTCTTTTTAAAATTATATTTGTGAGTGATATTAGCTGTGCTGTCTTGTCTGGTTTGGTTAAAAAGATTATGTTAGCCTTATAAACCAAGTGGAGGGCGGATATATCCTCCTTTTTGTACTCTGGAATAATTTGTGTAAGATTAGATTTCTTTCTTGTGTGTAAAATAAGTGACCTTACCAGTAAAATTATCAGGGCCAGGTGTATTATTCTGTGGGAAAAACTTAACATATCTGTTTGATTTCTTTGATGATTTTAGAGTTTCTCTATTTTCTTGAGTCAATGTCAGTTTAGAGTTCATTCATTTTACTAATTTTTGAAATTTATTGATAGTTAACATTGCTTCTGTCCCCCACTCCTTTTTTCCTTTTTTTTTTAAGCAATATTTATGATTGAGATTAATATCACTACTTCAATAAGCAAATTACCCCATTAGGGGAAAAAAGGGAATTAAAAAAAATTTTTTTTAATCTAGCTCTCATTAGATATATGGTGAGGTGTTCTTACTCTGTCTTCCATATCTCTTCATTTCTTATTTCTGATTCCTGTTTTGTCTTTACTACTTCAAAAAAAATTATTTATTTTATTTATTTGGCTGCATCGGGTCTTAGTTGCTGATCTTCCTTGTGTCATGAGAAATCTTTTCTTGGGGCACATGGGCTTCAATAGATGTGGGACATGGGCTTAGTTGCTCTACAGCAGGTAGGATCTTAGTTCCCCTACCAGGGATCGAATCCTATGTCCCCTGCATTGCAAGGTGGATTCTTAACTACTGGACCACCAGGGAAGTCCCTCCTCTGCTTATGAATAATTTTCTCCACATCTGTCTCTAATTAGCTGCTTATTTCTATTTGGTCATACTTTATGGCCTCTGTTCCCTCCACATATTTTAAGATTTTTTTAAAAATTTATTTAATTATTTGTTTAGTTTTGGCTGTGCTGAGTCTTGGTTGCTACGCGGGCTTTTTTCTAGTTGGGTTGAGTGGGAGCTGTTTCTAGTTTCGGCGTGTGGACTTCCCATCGTCATGGCTTCTCTTGTTGTGGAGCACAGGCTCTAGGGTGCACAGTCTTCAGTAGTGGCAGCGCATGGGCCCAGTGTTTGTGGCTTCCGAGCTCTAGAGCACAGGCTCGATAGTTGTGGTGCATGGGCTTAGTTGCTCTGCTGCATGTGGGATCACACCCATGTCTCCTGCTTTGGCAGGCCGATTCTTTGCCACTGAGCCACCAGGGAAGCCCCCTTCCACATATTTTAAATTCATGGATCTTTTATCCATGCATTATTTGTAATGTCACACATGAATCATTTAGCAACTATTGACTCACCAAGTTAAATGCAGATCTTCTAAATGTTGACAAATACACAGTGTCAAAAAGCACTTTCATTAATTTCATCATCAATCTCATCAGAAAAGTTTAAGTGTTAGGACACTGTCAAGTTCATGGTAGGAGAGGAAAATTTTCAAAAATTCTAGTCTTTGCTTGAAATATCAAATTTTACCATTGACAACAAACCTTATTTGTTTTTCTTGAAGAAATGGGCTCATTTCCTAAAACATTCTTGCCAGATGAATAGCCATGGTTTGTTAGTCAATCAAGTAGCGATAGTGTTCCCTGAAAAATAGTGGATAATCAGCACATAACTCAATGACCCAAGGGCTTTTCCTCATGACAGGGATCATACATTGGTATGCAACAGTGCTTAATGCTTACTTCCCATTTCATCACAAAATATAAAAAACAACTCTACTCCAAGGTCAAGATTTAATAAAATTGATGATTTCTGCTTCATCATAATGACATTCTTAAATGAAACAGGCTTTTTTTTTTTTTCCCTACTGGGTCGTGGTGAGGAATACAATCACTACTGCCAAGGTTTAGTGCCATTGCCTTGATTCATGCAAAGGCTGTGGTTTTACCCTCTATTGTTTTTGCACCATCAGTGCAAATTCAACACAGTGAAAAAGGCAGATGTCTTCGTATTGTCATTAAAATTGTTTTGACCTCATGAACCCTCTGACAGGGTCCCAGAAACCCCTGGAAAGGGTTTGGGGGTCTCCCAGAAGTCTGTGGAGCCTGCTTGAGAACCATTCACTGTTCTATACAATCAACAATCTTTTCCATACTTAAGAAAATCAACTGTCTCTCCACGGTTTCACCCAACATGTGGTCCATACTCAAATTAACCCCAGTTTTTAAGAAACTCTTTATTTTTTTCTTGTTTCTATTTGGATCCAGTTAAAGCTCACACATGTTATCTGGCTATTGCATCTTTGACTAACCTAGAACAGTCCCCCCACGTGTGCGTGTTAAGTCACTTCAGTCGTGTCCAACTCTTTCAGACACTGTGGACTATAGCCTGCCAGGCTCCTCTGTCCATGGGATTCTCCAGGCAAGAATATTGGAGTGGGTTGCCATGCCCTTCTCCAGGGGTTTTCCTGATCCAGGGATTGAACTCGCATCTCTTATACTTCCTTCATTGGCAGGTGGGTTCTTTACCACTAGCGCCACCTGGAAATCCCATCAACTTTATGGAAACTCTTGACTGTGATATAGATGTTCTGGACTTGTCAGACTTGTCCTCATGGTTAGACTTAAGTCAGACATTGTATAGATGGTGAGATGCACTTCCCACTACCTTCTGTCAAGCGGACAGAATGTCAGGCTGTCCCGTGATTGATTATACCAAACTTGTCGTCGTTGTCGTTTAGTTGCAAAGTCACGTCCAACTCTTTGTAACCCCATAGACTGTGGCCCACCAGGCTCTGTCCGTAGAATTTCTCAGGCCAGAACACTGGAGTGGGTTGCCATTTCCTTCTCCAGGGGATCTTCACAATCCAAGAATTGAACCCACATCTCCTGCATTGGCATGTGGCTTCTTTACCACTGAGCCACTGAGGAAGCCCACCAAACTTGATCACTTGGTAAAAAAGAAAAAATTTACAGTTTCTTTAAATCCAGAATTTTTAGTTATTTTCAATGGGAGGGTAATATCCAAATATCTTGTCTGATACTATTGGAAATAATAATATCCTTTTGAGTGCTCATTTTTGAGGTTCAGAGGTGTAGCAGTTAGAATTCTTTTGGTTCCAAGAAAAAAAAAAAAACACACAAAAAAACTCATGCTGGCTCATATAACTTAAAAGTCTAGGGTGGGGCTGACTTCAGATGAGGCTTGATCCAGCAGCCCAGGGTCAGCACCAGATTCTCTTGGTCTCTCCCCTACACCAATGTTAACAATGTGTTCCCCTTGTGGACACATGGTGATTTCTAGCAGCTTCTAGGGGTTTTCGGGTCCAGGAGGAAGAGGGCATCTCTGAGTATCTTCGTGGGACACAAGGAAGCTTCTTCCTCAGAAGCTCCTAGCGAGCATCTTGCTCTCCTGATTTTGGTCACACACCTGTCTGGTTAGATAGCATCACTGTCTCAATGGTCATGAGTTTGAGCAAACTCCAGGAGTTTGGGAGATAGTGGAGGACAGGAAAGACTGTCATGCTGCAGTCCATGGGATCGCAAAGAGTTGGACTCCACTGAGCAACTGAACAAGCCCAGGTGCTGTCTTTCCTGGCCTGGCCAGCTCAGCCCAGCCCTGCCTGCTTGCTCCCCCAACCTGCGCTTGCCTCATCTCAGGAGAGGCAGCCTCCAAACTCTGAGGTCAGCCCATCCCCGCAGTTTCCTCCCGGATGTAACTGAGGCTCAGCACTGACCTGGGGGCAGCTCTTTGAGCTTAATGAGGCTCTGAGCAAGCAGGTGCTTTCCCTGCAGGACATGGTGCTGGCTGGGGGCAAGGTGAGGTCAGCGGTGGTTGCGGCAGGCCTTTCACCAGGCTGGGAGCTGTGTGGCTGGATGAAGTCACTTGGAGTGGGAGCTCTGATCCTGGGAAGACAGTTTGGAGACAGCTTTCCAGATGATAGATGGACCATCCCACTCACTGTGGGGCAGTCCTTCCTTTACCCCATGGTATGTATGTGCATGCTCAGTCACTCAGTCGTGTCTGACTCTTTGAGACCCCACAGACTGTAGCCCACCCATCTACATGAGACTCTGTCCATGGGATTCTCCAGGCAAGAATACTGGAGTGGGTTGCTGTGCCCTCCTCCAGGGAATCTTTCCGACCCAGGGATTGAACCCACTTCTCCTGCATTGGCAGGTGGATTCTTTACCACTGAGCCACCAGGGAAGCCCTTCTTGTTGGATACAGAGTCACAAGCATGGTGGCTTCCAGGCTGAGACCAGCCCACCTGTGCTTATTTGCCTTGTGGTATTTGGAATTTGAGTCATTCACCACATTTAAAATTGAGAGCTGTGGCAGCCACATCCAGATTTCTGTCTTCTCTGGAAGACTTGGACAATTGAGGCCCCAGGGTGATTTCAGCAGGGCAGCATCAGCTGAGCTGAGCAGTGGCTGCCCCTGGGGCACATGCCCCTGGGTCTACTCAGCCCCACCTGGTCCAGTTACTGAAGGCTGCTGGAGATTACCACTGCTCATCGTACACCTGGTCATTTCCCTCACCAGGCTGATGCAGTATTTCCAGAGCAACCTGGGCAGATAGGCATTAGTATCCCTGTTTTACCAGTGAGGTAACCAAAGCCCAAACTGATTTCAACATTTGATGTAAGAAAATAGTCATGGCCCAGTTCATTCGTGGCTCTGCTGCTTAACAGTTCTGTGAGCTTGGGTGAGTCACTTTGCCTGCCTGGGTCCCAGTCTCCCCATTCATAAAATGAAGGGAGGGGTAGCTAAATGCTTACAGGGTCCTATGACATATGTCACCTGATTAGTCATTGGCTGTTTGCTGCTTGGTTCTGGAGGGACACAGATCTGTGCCTTGGTCCCCAGACCTAAAGGCAAAACTTGGATCCAACCGGTCTGCCAATGCAGGAGACATAAGAGGCAGGTTTTGATCCCTGGGTTGGGAAGTTCCCCTAAAGAAGAAAATGGCAACTCACTCCAGTATTCTTGCCTGGAGAATTCCATGAACAGAGGAGCCTGTTTGGCTACAGTCCATAGGGTTGCAAAGAGTCAGACAGGACTGAAGCGATTTAGCACAGCACAACCATGATACAAGTAAGTACTTTAAAAACTACATTTATTTATGTATTTGGCTGCACCAGGTCTTAGTTGAAGCATGAGGATCTCCGATCTTTGTTGCAGCAAACAGGATCTTTTAGTTGTTGTTTTTTAGTTATAGCATGTAAAATCTTTAGTTGTGGCATGCAGGATCTTTAGCCTTTGAACTCTTAGTCACTCTTAGTTATAGCATATGGAATCTAATTCCCTGATAAGAGATTGAACCCAGGTCCCCTGCATTGGGAGCGTGGAGTCTTAACCACTGGACCACCAGGGAAATCTGCAAATGAGTACTTTTATTGACATGTTTGTACTCCAAGTAAGATGTTGCATGGGCAGCTGTGTGTGTGTTGTTTCACTTTATCCTGACAGTAGTCCGATGGGATAGGTGCATAGTATTATTTCTGTCTTACAGATGAGCAATCTGAGACTTAGAAAGGTTAAGGAATTTGCCCAGTTCTTAATGGTTATCCATTGGCTCTGATCACAGCCTTTATTTGTCTTTGTTTGGATGTTGCAGCATTCTTTCTGTCCAGAAAGGATCATCAATAGTGGAAGGCAGTGAGAGAGCAAGGATCCAGCCCTTCTGCAGGCAGTCAGACTCATGGAGATGCCAGAGCCCTGTGGGCTGGGCTGGTTGGTCCTCAGAGGTCGTGTGAAAGAGGAGCAAGTGGTCTTCCAGGTGCACTTGGATTCCCTTCTGCCTGGAGGCAGGCATGTGCCAGGCTAAGGTGTGGGGGTAAAATGTGCCAGCTGTGTTTGAAGGACCAGACTGACTCAAGTTGAGAATTCATGTTGGGATGTCTGGGGAGTTCAAGTGGGGAAGGTAGATTTGAGGTCGAAGTATTGGACTTTGCTTTTAGACAGGAGTGAGCCAGTGAAGGTTTTTAGAAAGCGGAAGTGATGTGAAAACAATTCTATCGATGTCAAGTTTGAAGCAACAGGGTTGAACCAGAGTCTTGGCAGTAGGAATGGAGAAAGAGGACTGAATTGGTAAGTCAATATAACAGAAATAATTGACAGAACCTTGAACCCCACATGTGTATAATCAGAAGGAATTTTGGAAGTCATCTAGAGCTTTAACTTGTCTTGGCGTGGGGACTCCCCCTTTGGTGGCATCCATCACAGTAGTACATTGAGTCACTTTTTTCCTAATATTTATTTGGCTGTGCCAGATCTTAGTTGCAGCATGTGAGATCTTCATTCTTCCTTGTGGTGTGCAGGATTTTTAGTTGTAGCATGTAAATTCTTAATAACCCTTTAGTTACAGCATGTGGGATCTAGTTCCCTGACCAGGGATCAAACCCAGGCTCCTGCATTGGCAGTGCAGAGTCTTAGCCGCTGAACCAACAGGGAAGTCTTTTGAGTCACTTCTCATGCAGGATAATGGAATAGTTGCTTATGTGGCTGTTAGTTTCTTGAACCAGCATGTAAGGGTGAGAGTTACTCAGTGTCTGTGCTGATGTGAATAGTGTCTCCCCAAAATTCGTGTCTACCCGAGACCTCACATACAAAAGACACAAAGATGCGTGCATGCTCAGTCATGTCTGACTCTGTGACCCTATGGATTGTAGCTCATCAGGCTCCTCTGTCCATGGAATTCTCTAGGCAAGAATATTCAAGGAATGGGTGGCCATTTCCCTCTGCAGGGGATCTTCCCCACTCAGGGATTGAACCCACGTCTCCTGCATCTCCTGCATTGCAGGCAGATTCTTTACTGCTGAGCCACCAGGGAAACCCACCCGAGACCTCAGAATGTGACTTTATTTGGTAATAGAGTCTTTGCAAATGTAGTCAAGTTAGGATGAGTTCACACTGGATTAGGGTTGGCTCTAATCCAGTGACTGGTGTCCTTATAAGAAGGAAATTTGGATGCAGACTGAGACATGCAGGGGGAGAATACCATGTAACAGTTGAGGCATTTTACAGTGATGCCTCTGCAGTCCAAGGAACACCAGGGATTGCTGGCAACCCCCAGAAACTAGGAAAAGATAAGGAAGCATTCTCCCTTTAAGCCTTTGGAGGGAGTGTGGCCCTGCCGATACCTTGGTTTCAGACATCTCCCCTCTGGAACTGAGAGAATAAATTTCTATTATTTTAAGCCATCAAGTTTATGGAAATTTCTTATATTAAGTTTATGGGAACTTGTACTCATGACCTTGCAAAACCCACAGTCCCCTGCTGGTCTCCCTGTTTTAAGAAGAAACAGAGCTGCCTGGCATGACTGTCCTCAGAGGACCTGTTCAGGGTCCAGGCACTGTTCTCTCCTTTCCAGTGCTCCTGTGTGTGCTCAGTTGCTCTGTCGTGTCCAGGTCTTTGTAACCCCATAGACTGTAGCCCACCAGGCTCCTCTGTCCATGGGGTCTCCCATGCAAAAATACTGGGGCTGGTTGCTATTTCATCCTCCAGGGGATCTTCCCAACCCAGAGACCGAATCTGTGTTTCCTGCATTGATAGATGAACTCTTTACCACTGAGCCACCTGGGAAGCCCTTCCAGTGCTCACAGCCATTCAATTATCCAGTCTAGAATTTTGCACTTGTTCAGGGCCCTCTATAATGTACTTCTGCCGTCTATGGGGTCGCACAGAGTCGGACACGACTGAAGCGACTTAGCAGCAGCAGCAAAGGACCTTATTCACTGTTCCCTGTGAGTATCCCTACATATGTCGTGCGCTTTCCATGCTTTGACTTGAGTCCCCACTCCCCCTTTCCTGAAGGCCACATCCCTATCGCACCAAGCTGTATCCCACCCATCTTTAACATCTGCTCTTTCCTCCTGGGCCACTCTAGACTAAGGTGGATTCTGTGTCCTGCACCCTCAAAGCACACTCTGCTCGCTAGCACCTGTCATTGGGCAATATTCTTCCCAGCTGTCTTGAGACATATCATATGTTTTCTTATTTCTTAACTCATATTTTTTTACTTTGCCAATGTTGATGGCTTTTCGGCTGGGCTCAGGTCTCAGTCCTTGAAGGTAGACAATCTGTCTTTTGATCCTTTTTCTGCTCTATACACTTTATACATTGTTAGTATTCAACATATACGTAGTGGAGTTTCTAAGCAATGGTAGGTGATAATTTTCTTTGCCGGGGAAAGATTAAAAAACAAGAAAGTCTGTTGCTTCATTGTACCCCAATGTTCATCGCAGAACTGTTTATAATAGCCAGGACATGGAAGCAACCTAGACGTCCATCAGCAGATGAATGGATAAGAAAGCAGTGGTACATATACACAATGGAGTATTACTCAGCCATTGAAAAGAATACATTTGAATCAGTTCTAATGAGGTGGATGAAACTGGAGCCTATTATACAGAGTGAAGTAAGCCAGAAAGAAAAACACCAATACAGTATGCTGCTAAATCACTTCAGTCGTGTCCGACTCTGTGTGACCCCATAGACGGCAGCCCACCAGGCTCCCCCATCCCTGGGATTCTCCAGGCAAAAACACTGGAGTGGGTTGCCATTTCCTTCTCCAATGCATGAAAGTGAAAAGTGAAAAGTGAAAGTGAAGTCGTTCAGTCATGTCTGACTCTTAGCGACCCCATGGACTGCAGCCTACCAGGCTCCTCCGTCCATGGCATTTTCCAGGCGAGAGTACTGGAGTGGGGTGCCATTGCCTTCTCCATACTAACACATATATATGAAATTTAGAAAGATGGTAACAATAACCCTGTATATGAGACAGCAAAAGAGACACTGATGTATAGAACAGTCTTTTGGACTCTGTGGGAGAGGGAGAGGGTGGGATGATTTGGGAGAATGGCATTGAAATATGTATAATATCATATATGAAATGAGTCGCCAGTCCACGTTCCATGCATGATACTGGATGCTTGGGGCTGGTGCACTGGGATGACCCAGAGGGATGGTATGGGGAGGGAGGAGGGTTCAGGATGGGGAACACATGTATACCTGTGGCAGATTCATTTTGATATATGGCAAAATCAATACAATATTGTAAAGTTAAATAAAATAAAATTTAAAAAATAAAATAAAAAACAAGAAAGTTTGACTCAAAGGAAAGTCTTCTTCACGTTTAGGGTAGAAATCGTACTCTGGGTCCAAGAAGGTGATGGTATGTCTGTATATATCTTTGGAGTACAAACTCTGTATCTTTCTCCCATTTAAAAAAATGTATTCACTTTTCACTGCACTGGGTCTTGGTTGCTGCCCTGGGCTTTCTCTAGTTGTGGCGAGTTGGGGCTATTCTCTGGTTGCGGTGCATGGGCTCTCATTGTGGTGGCTTCTCTTGTTGCAGAGCATCAGTTTGCGAGTTTGGGCCAAGTAGTTGTGGTGCATGGGCTAAGTTGCCCTGTAGTGTGTGGAATCCTTCTGGACCAGGGGTTGAACTTGTATCCCTTGCACTGGCAGGTGGATGCTCAACCACTGGACCACTGGGGAAGTCCATCCCCATCTGGCCAAAAAGCAACCATCAGGCATTGTACAGCTTCTGTGTGCCTGCTTCTGTGATGGGCTTGAGGAGGTGGTGGTAGATAAGACAGAAATGACCTTTATCCTCCATGAATGTTTAGTTTTGTGGGAAATATTGACCAAGAGGAACAGTTCTTGACTTGCTGCTTTAATAGCTTTTCATTCAGGTGACACGGTAGAGACAAGACTGGGGAATCAATGCTGGAAGCCAGGTTTGTGCTGGATGACCACTTGACTCAAGAGTGAACCAATTCTGTTTTCCCTCTCTTGGGAAAGTGAGAAGTGAGATTCAGAGATAGCCAGTTGCCATGGACTGAATTGTGTTTTCCTCCAATTTATATAGGGGCTTCCTAGGTGATTCAGGGGTAAAGAACCTGCCTGCCAATGCAGGAGAGGCAGATTCGATCTCTGGGTCAGGAAGATCCCCTGGAGGAGGGATCCACTGCAGTACTCTTGCCTGGGAAATCCCATGAACCAGCGGAGCCTGGTGGATTACAGCCCAGGGATCACAAGAGAGTCAGACGCGACTGAGCATGCAGGCACGAATTTATATATTGAAGCCCTAACGTCCAATGAGAAGGTATTATATTTGGAGGTGGGGCCTTTGGGAAGTAATTAGGTTTATTTATTTATTAATAATTTTATTTATTTAGTTTTGGCTGTTCTGGGTCTTGTTACTGTACACACTTTTCTCTAGTTTCGGTATCAGGGTTTCTTACTTTGGCAGTTTCTCTTGTTACTGAGCTGGGCTCTAGCGGGTGTGGGCTTCAGTAGTGTGGCTCCCAGACTCTAGAGCACAGGCTCAATAGTTGTGGCACATGAGCTCAGTTGCTGCATATCATATGCGATCTTCCCAGACCAGAGATTGAACCTGCATCTCCTGTATTGGCAGGTGGATTCTTTACCACTGAGCCACCAAGGAAGCCCGGTAATTAGGTTCAGGTGAGGTCACAAGGATGCACCCCCATGATGGGATTAGTGCTGTTGTAAGAAGAGATGCCAGAGAGCTCCCACATTACCCCCTGTCTCTGTGATAGGAGGACACAGAAAGAAAGCTGGCCATCTGTCAGTCCTCACCAGATCCGAGCCATGCCAGCACTCTCATCTTGGACTTTGAACCTCCAGAACTGTGGGAGAATAAATTTCTGTGATTTAAGCCTTCAGTCTGTAGTACGTCGTTATGGTGGCCTGAGCTAAAACACCAATTATTCAAGAGGCAGGAGTCGTAATAAGTAAGCATGAGGAGGTGTGCAGGCTGTGTTCTGCCATAAAGAGCATGTGGAAGATGGGTTAGCAGAGAAGCAAGAGTGACAGAGATCATTAGAGCACAGAGGTGTGAGAAACCCTGCCTGCTTTCCTAGGCTCTCCAGTCCCCGGTTCCGGACACTCCCAGAGCCCAGCTGCCCTGGGGTTCTGACTTTACCCCAGTGTCCTCCCCACAGATTGCCTTTGTGGCTTATGCCAGCTTGGTCAGTTTCTGTTACTTACAACCAAATGACTCTCTTCCAAGACCCTCCCATTTTACAGAGGAGGACAATAAGAGCCCAGAGGCTGACTAGTCCAGGGCTCCATTAGTGAGTGACAGAGTCTGGGCTGCAGTTCTGGTCCTCAGACCAGCTCTCTGCAGTCCTGCCCTTCTGGGCTAGCAGGGTGAACTTGTTAAGCAGACCTGGGAGGCTCTGAGACCCCGAGGAGAAATGCTGTTATTCTCTCACTGCCAGCAGTTTAAAACATGATCTGTGTTGGGTCATCCTTGAAAGTGCCTTCCTAACATCACATGTGTTTTCCCCCCTTTTTCTGTAATCCTGTCCAATTGACAGCAGGGCTGTCACCAATCACTTTTTTTTTTTTTTTTGGCCTTTGAATCTTGCATCTAAAAGATTCTTAGCAGCGTGCACTTGGCTGACAACAGAGGTCTCCCCAGTCCTTCCTGCCTTCTCTGCATTTGTCTGCCTTTTGTTCTCGTAATCGGATACATGTTTCTATCAAGAACAGGTGATTTTCTCCGAGCTATATGATAGGGAACACCTGACACCCATACCCCATTTGGTTTCTATATTTATGTTAAGCTATGTTTTAAAAATGAGCTCATCGTTAGTTGGAAGACATGTAAAAATAGAAAGGAAAAAATATTACTGTTTCCACCTTCCCACCAGGACTGCTGATAACATCATAGAGAATCTTTCTGGTCCTTTTCTGCTTGTGAAGTTAATTTGCAAAAATATGCAGTTGTACTTATACATAGTAACAACTTTGTATTCTACTTTTCACCTGAAGATAATGCTCTAAAGAGTTTTGTGCCCTTTCAGACATTTTGTAAATATCACTTTTAAGGGCTGTTATCCATTCTAGTAAATTGAGCACAATTAAGTGTATAGTAAATCCTTTTTGGCATGTGCTAAGTCACTTCAGTTGTGTCTGACTCTTTACAACCCCATGGACTGTAGCTCACCAGGCTCCCCTGTCCATGGGATTCTCCAGGCAAGAATACTGAAGTGGGTTGCCGTGCCCGTCGCCGTGCCCTCCTCCAAGGGATCTTCCCCACCCAGGGATGGGACCTGTGTATCCTGCATTGGCAAGTGGGTTCTCTACCACTAGTGCCACCTGGGGAGCGTGAATGACAATAAATAAATGTATGAATGTGAAAGCCACGCTCATGTTGAGACATCCCATTTGTTTCTGACTTTGTGCATGTGTGTGGCTATAGGGAATGGTATTGTTGGCCTTTGTTTTTCAGATGTTTTCCTTATGCTGATGGAATTAGGGATAAATAGGTGTGAGTCTTTGAAAAGCTTTTGATGCGTGGCATCAAATGGATTTCATCCACAGAGCACTGATTCCCCTGTTCCCAGTAGAGTGAGCGACCCTGTCAGAATTTCCTGTATGGTTCTCTGCCCAAGACTGAGTGAGAACAAATAGCTGTTTCTATCAGCGTTCTTTGAGGTCTGTCCGGAGAACTCCCAGCCGCCTGTTTGTAGATCGCATGACCCCTAGCAAGAGGGAGGGACATACATTTTGTTCTTTCATTTGATAAAGTTAAAGTAACTGTTTGTCTCCAGCATGTGGAAAAACGTTGCCAGTGTGATGCTGTAGGTTGTTTTACATGAAAAGCCATCAGTCCTTTTTTTTTTTTTGGATGAGTGGATAAAGACTACCTAACAATGTAAGCCAATTGGAAGTATTTTATTATGATCACACTTTTTGAAGCAAAAGTAGGAAAATGGGAAACTAGATTATCTTTACTCAACTGTTTTTGTATATTCTGCATTTCAGGAAGAGAGGCCTAGTGTTTTTTTGATGAGGGTGGGTGGGAAAAGTCTCACAGAAGAGGTGGGACTTGATTTAGAGTAGGAGCTGAGCACAGGGAGCATCACGAGGACCGTGTGAGAACTCCCGTGGTGGCTGGGTTTGGCTGGATCGGCCAGACTGCACACCTGTGTGTGTGTGTGCGTGTGTGTGTGTGTATGCTTGGTCATATCCAACTCTTTTGTGACCCCCTGGACTGTAGCCCACCAGGCTCCTCTGTCCATGGAATTTTCCAGGCAAGAATACTGGAGTGGGTTGTTATTTCCTCCTCCAGGGGATCTTCCCGACCCAAGGATTGAACCTGGGTCTCCCACATTGCAGGTGGATTCTTTAGAGTCTGAGCCACCAGGGAAGCCCCTGAACAAGGTCGGATGCCTTGTTTCCATGGAAGGAAATAGGGCAGTGATCTTCAAACTGTGCTCCGGGGCCAGCAGTAGCACCACCTGGGATCTTGCTAGAAAGGCAGGCTTGGGCCCTATGTTAGACCTACAGACTCAGACACTCTGGAGGTGGCCCAGCAATCTGTGCTTTAACAAGCCCACTGAGGAATTCTGATGTACCTCACATTTAAGAGCCCCTGACATAAGGAAATGGGGTTCGAGGGGAAGTATATGATCCAAGAGGAAATACTGACAGGCTGTTGGAGAATGGAGGAAGTGGTGGAAGCTAGGGAGAGGGGTGGTGTGGCTGGTGTGGACACTGGCCTTGCCCGATCTGTGCACCCAGGAGTGTAAGGAGTGTGCTGCCCAGGCAGTTTTGGCGGTGTCTCAGTAAAACTCTTTGGTTGCAAGTAACAGAGTCCTTGGACTGCAAGGAGATCAATGCAGTCAATCCTAAAGGAAATCAGTCCTGAATATTCATTGGAAGGACTGATGCTAAAGCTGAAGGTCCAATACTTTGGCCAGCTGATGTGAAGAACTGACTTATTGGAAAAGACCCTGATGCTGGGAAAGATTAAAGGCAGGAGGAGAGGGGGACGACAGAGGATGAGATGGTTGGGTGGCATCACTGACTCGATGTACATGAGTTTGAGCAAGCTCCAGGAGAGACTGCAGGTGTGCTGCAGCCCATGAGGTCTCAAAGAGTTGGATATGACTGAGCAACTTCTGATCAGCTTCAGCAAGAGAGGATGTTTGTGGGAAGGATGTTGGGGTGGCTCCCAGAGTATGAAAGGACAGAGTCCACCTGGACTTCAGGAAGGACTGAAACCAGGAGCTGGGCATGGTGAGAACCCAGAGAGTGTATGAGCTTAAAATAAAAAAGAGACTCAACTCTGTCCTTATACAGTATGTCTGTCTGTCTCTTTTAGCATGAAATATTGTGTTTGCTTCTCTGTACTCCCTTCTTTCTGTCTCTGCAGACATCCTTTTTTGCTTTGGTGACCATTTGGTTGGACATGGCCATTCTCTGTGTGTGTGTGTGTGCTCAGTTGTGTCCGACTCTTTGCGCCCCCAGGGACTGTAGCTTGCCAGGCTCCTTTGTCCATGAGGTTCTCCAGGCAAGAATACAGGAGTGAGTTGCCATTTCCTTCTCCAAGGAATCTTCCTGACCCAGGGATTGAATCCGTGTATCTTTTGCTTCTCCTGCATTGGCAGGTGGATTCTTTACCACTGTGCCTACAGTCCTCATTTTCAATAACCTGCAGATCTCTCAGCTCTAATTCTAAATTCCTGGGGGGAAAAATTGGAGAGGTCCAGCTGGGGGCCGACAGTGCCTGAATCAGCTTTGGCTGGAGGCAGGGTCCTCTGTTCATGCCTGGGGATAGGGATGGGGGATGCGGAGGGTGGGTGGTCCTTGTAAGAGAGGTGAATGGGCAGCATGGCTGTGCCACAGTGTCTGTTCCTCAGTGCAGTGTTTTCATGGTTACTAGTGTGATCCACTAGTATGGGGAAATGGTTTTTGTTTTCATTCATAATGAACTTCTTAACAGCGCACTCTTGCAACACAGCAGGGCCCCTTTAAGGGTTTGTGCGCACTAATTATTAGAAACCCTATTGTTGGTGGAGTTGGAAGGAGGGGATGGGAGGGGAGGAGGGGATGGGAGGGGAGGAGCTTGTTGGTGCAGAGGGACTGACACGGTGATTCTTTTCCTTTTGAGGGCAGGATGATAGCTTTTAAAGCTGCTCTCCATAAGAGTCTGTGATTACAAATAAAACAACGGAGTCTGGGCATCTCAGCCTGAAGGACGAGAGTGGAGGAATTGCGGTGGCTTGTGTGTTCCTTCTTCTTGAGCACAGTAGACGCACCTTCACCTGATTGGTGCTGTGGTGTGTTTGGGTCCATGCGTCTTTCTTTCCTATGAAATCTGGGACTAAGTTGCTAATGGTTTTACAAGAATTGTTCCTTTGTTTTATTTGAATATTTCTAACTTCTGGGAGACCATAGGGCATATGTGTGAATGGATCTCTACCCACTTTCCAAAGAGGGAAAACTCCAACTCACTGGTTTCCTTTACTGTTTTGGTTGTAAACTGCTTCTCTAACCTTCTCTCTGCCCCGAGTCATTCATTCATTCATGCATGCATTCACTCATTCCTTCACTCATTCGTTCATACCTTCTGTGTGCCAAGCACTGTGTAAAGAGATAAACTTCGTCTTACTTCACGTTTGTTTTATTTATTTTAATTTTTGGCCACGCCCTTCAGCATGTGGAATCATAGTTCCCCACCAGAGTTTGAACCCACATCCCCTGCATTAGAAGTGGGGGAGGGTCTTAACCATTGGACCTCCAGGGAAGTCCCCTAGAGTTTGTCCTGCTTCGTACTTTCAATCACCCTCCCTGGCACTTCCTTTTTAGTTTTCCCTCCTCCTCTCAGCCTTTGGAAGGACCCCCCTGGCAGAAGATACCCTGGAAAATGACAGCTCCCCCCAGTCCATGCCCAGCTGGCCTGATCCCAACTCCCCTGAGCCCCTTGTAGCCCCAAACCCAGGATGCTCTCACATCATTGAGGATTTGCTCATGTTTTCTCCCTTCCTGAAGTGTCCCTTTCTTCCTCCTGAATCTACCAAGCTCCTGCTCATCATTCAACATCTCCTGGAGCATCCCCTGCTAATTTAGCAGCCCAGCCTCAGCTCACAGAGCGCGGCTGTGGGTGTGATGATCTGATTGTCATTTAGCTAGACTTGAACTTGGTGATGCCTAGGACTGTCCCACTCATCTTTAGATCCTGACTGATGGATAAAGGATCGAATGCTACTCTGGGCAACAGGATGGGGGAGAAAAGGAAAGGATAAAGGAGATAAAGTCACTCATAATTCCACTATAGAAATGCATTCTGGGGGGATCCTTAAGGCTATTTGAACACAAAAATTTTGTGTGGTTGGAGTTACTATGTATCTTGCTTTCTCATTAACATTAATATATTAATATATCCTTGTGTCCACAATATTTATAAACGGAATTTTAGTGACCTTTTAAAATTGTACAGTCAATTCCTTTTTTTAAATTGTTGGACAGCTGTATTATTTTCAGTTTCTTTTGTAATAAAAAGCCATGGGATGTGTTTGTGCCTTAATCTTTGTTTACCTCTGATGATTTCTTTTGGGTAGGTTCCCAGGAGTACAATTGCTAGGTCAGAGGGTAGCAAAGCTATAAAGATTTGAGCGATAAGAGCAACTTGCCTCCCAGAAAGATCATACCAATCTCTCCTCCCATCTGCAGTTCTGGATGATTGGGTTTGTAAATTCTTTAAAAAAAAAAAAATTGAGGTGAAAAAAAATAAGAAGCACTGATATCCTCTTTTTTAAAATTTTTAATTGAAGGATAATTGGTTTACAATGTTGTGTTGGTTTCTGGCATACATCAACATGAATCAGCCTGATATCCTCTTAACTGGCTATGACTTCCATCTGGAGGGAGCTTTCCAGGTGGCGCTAGAGGTAAAGAATCCACCTGCCAATGCAAGAGACATAGGAGATGCAAGTTTGATCCCTGCAACGGGAAGATCCCCTGGAGAAGGAAATGGCAACCAGCTCCAATATTCTTGCCTGGAAAATCTGTCTGGAGGAAGTGGCAGCTTTTCCTGTTTTTGGAGCCCCTGTGTGGAGACAGGCTTGTTGCCTTGCAGTCCAGGGCTGGGAGCTTGGCCCTCAGTGACAAGGGCCAGGGCTCTCAGCATAGCTGCCCCTTCCATGACCCCAGAGAGACTCTGTAGCTTTCCGAAGTAGGGAGGGAAAGAAGCTGCTTGCTGACCTGTGGGCAGGGGGCTTCAGACAGCAATGCATTGGCTGAACATCCATCACTGAGGGACTCAAGCTTCAGGAAGCCCATCTGGCTTTATAAAATCTACCAGACATTAAAGGAAAATGGAGTGAGGGTGAAGCATTTGTTGCCGTCATGGTGCAGAGAGGTCGCTACTGTGCATTCATCTGCCTGGGGCTTCCTGGCCACTTAAGCCCAGGAGCAAACAAAGATGGGTTCCCAAGAGGTCATTCATTTCCAGACAGGAAATTGGACCTGCCTGGAAGCTGAACTTGCACCCTCTTGCACATATACATCTGTTGAAATATTAAGTATACTCTGCATTAAGCAATGAAGGGTACACAAGAGATGTAGTTTCAATCCCTAGGTTGGGAAGATCCCATGGAGGAGGAAACGGCAACCCACTCCAGTATCCTGGCCTGAAAAATCCCATGGACAGAGAAGCTGGGCAGGCTACAGTCCACAGGGTCTTAAAAAGTTAGACACAATTGAGTGACTAAGCACACAGAACCTGCAAATTCACTTTGAGGGGTACAATTGTAGCCCCCCAAAGGCGATAAGATCCACTTGCTGTTGGCACCCCTGTTTAAACCGTGGTATTGCTTATTTTTGCTGATATACTTCTGGAATTGGTGCCATTTTGAGGACACTTAAAAAATCAAGTGAACCCTAATCAAGTTTTTATTTTCCAGCTGAGGAGGATCTCACATAGATTATGTTTTTTAAATTGACATTATTTTGTCACCTAGTAAACTGAAAAAAATTACTTAAAACGTTTAATATGAATGGGCTTCCCAGGTAGTGCTGCTGCTGCTTCTGCTAAGTCGCTTCAGTCATGTCCGACTCTGTGCGACCCCATAGATGGCAGCCCACCAGGCTCCCCCGTCCCTGGGATTCTCCAGGCAAGAGCACTGGAGTGGGTTGGCATTTCCTCTCCAACGCATGAAAGTGAAAAGTGAAAGTGAAGTCGTTCAGTCATGCCCGACTCTTTGCGACCCCATGGACTGCAGCCTACCAGGCTCCTCTGCCCATGGGATTTTCCAGGCAAGAGTACTGGAATGGGGTGCCATCGCCTTCTCCAGGTAGCGCTAGTGGTTAATAACCCATCTGCCAATGCAGGAGATGTAAGATGAGGGTTCAATCCCTGGGTGGGGAAGATCTCCTGGAGGAGGAAATGGCAACCCAATCCAGTATTGTTGCCTGGAGAATTCCATGGACAGAGCAGCCTGATGGGCTACAGTCTATAGGGTCGCCAAGAGTCAGACACAACACACAGCACAAATTGAAAAAATTAATTAAAACATTTAATATGAACAAAATGGGAGATGGAAAGCTAACATCTGGTGAGTATTAAAACTTTTGTTTTAATACTCTGGTCCCTTTAAAATTCTCATTTCATTGAATCCTTACAGTGGGAACTGTTTTTTTTCTTATTTTTGTAGATGAGGGAACTGAAACTTAGAGAATTTAAATAACATTCAAAATCATGAAGTCAGTAAGTGGTAGAGATGAAATGCCTTTCTCGGTATTTAGGGGGTGGTTCTTCTCCTGGCTCTGGCAGGAAGTGGACTAAAGGGGGGGTGGTGGGTAAGCTAGCTGCCGTGACCTGGTCCTGGGAGGGACAGGGCTGTGTGCCCCTAGGAGAAAGCCTGCTGTGGTTTCTGCTGAGGATCTGCTCTGAGAGGAGCTTAGAGGCACTTCAAAGGGAACCAGATGGAGAAGTTGGACAGCTCCCAGCTTCTCTGGCCTTAGACCCTCACTGTGGGTGCCTGTGTTTAGTTGGGGTGATCTGAATCCTTATGCAAACATACACTCTCGGTGGGTACTGCTGTACTGATTTCCAGCTCTCTCAGCTCAGGAACTGGAGCCTCACCTTTTGGTACCATCATAATGAGTTTGTCGGTAGTACTGCGGTGTGAATGGCTTTATGCACACGGGTGCATAATCCACCCTCAGGAGGCCTCGGTCAGCTCCAGGGGACGTGAGTTCAGGTTGGAGAGGAGAAGGTCAAGGGGATCTGAGTTTTTAGGCATTAGTTGTCAGAGGCTGTGTCTTAGTCAAGTCTTCACCCCCACCACTGCTCCCTTTTCTCCCGCATGAACCAGGAGAGAGAAAACCAACTGGATGATTTAGCATCATCCAAAAAGGGGAATTTGGGGCTTCCCTGGTGGTCCGGTGGTTAAGATTGCACTTCCACTGCAGGCGGTGGGACGCACAGGTTAGATCCTTGGTTGGGGAACTAAGATCCCACATGTTGAGTGGTGCGGCCAACAAGGAAAGAAAATATGAATTCTGCTAATTCCTAAATCAGCAGAGTTTAAACTATTACTGGTACACATCCCTCCCCAAGGCTGCCCTGGTGGCTCAGTGGTAAAGAATCTGCTGGCCAGGGCAGAAGATGTGGGTTCGATCCCTGGGTCAGAAAGGTCCTCTGGAGAAAGAAATGGCAACCCACTTCAGTATTCTTGCCTGGGAAATCCTATGGACAGAGGAACCTTGAGTTTAAACTATTCCTCAAACTTAACAACAAGAAACCAAAGCTTGCCCTAAGATTCAAACTCTGTAAATAATGGAAATAGGGGAAGAAATAAAGTAAAAAAAAAATTTTTTTTTAATTAAAAAAAACAAAAACAAAACAAAAAGGGGAATTCATTGTAAAGAGTTAGGGAGTTGCAGTTGGACTCCATGGGGTCCTAGAAACTGGGCTGGAAGCTATTGGGAAGCCTTCTGTTCTCACTTCCTCCCCCTCCCCAAGACCCTGCTCTCACATCTCAGCTTCATTTTCTGTGTATATGTGTGTGTGTGTGTTCACTGTTCTCTTTCTGACTCTGTCTCTCCAGGCTTCTACTTTTCATGTGCGTGCATGCTAAGTTGCTTCAATCATGTCTGACTCTTTGTGACTCCATGGACTGTAGCCCACCAGGCTCCTCTGTCCATAAGATTTTCCAGGCAAGAATTCTGAAGTGGGTTGCCATTTCTTTCTCCAGGGGACCTTCCCGACCCAGGGATTGAACCCACATCTCCTGCTCTGGCCTGCAGATTCTTCACCACTGAGCCACTAGGGAAGCCCTGAGGAGGGATGTGTACCAGTATTTTATTGGTATACCAGTATTAGAAGGACATATTTAGTATAACAATTTGTTTTAACTACTGTTATTGCTGGATGGTGGGATTCTGGGGGATTTTTATTTTATTCTTTTTTTAAGGGTCTTAGTTCCCTGACCTGGAATCAAATCTGTGTGCCCTGCAGTGGAAGCATGGTCTTAACCACTGGACCACCAGGTCCAGGTCTTGTCCTTTTCTGTCTTAAAATTTTTTTCTACAATAAGCATAAACAAGTAACATAGACAGGTTAGGTTTATGTTAAGAGTAAGTAAGTTAAACCTAGTGGTTTCACTAGGCCAGTAGGTAATGAGTGGCTTGTAGAAGATGAACAATAGGTGATCTCTGCCCTCAAGGAATTTATGGCCTGACAGGGAGGGTGATATAAGCACATATAAATCAAGCTGAAAGGAAGCTATGTTAAATGCTAATAGATTATTACAAAGCGTGTAAAAGCCATTTACACTTCTAAGAAGTTCAGGGAAGGGCCTCATGAAAAGAGTAGCCCTGGATCTGAGTGTAGAATAGGGGTTCTCAGCCAGGGGCTCTTTGGCCCCCAGAGGACATTTGCCAGTCTCTAGAGGCATTTAAAAAATTTTCATGTATTTATTTAGCTGTACCAGGTCTTAGTTGCAGCATGTGGGATCTGGTTCCCTGGCCAGGGATTGAACCTGGGTGCCCTACATTGGGAGTGCAGAGTCTTAGCTACTGGAACCACCTGGGAAGTCCTTCTAGAGGCATTTTTTCTCTTTTTAATTTAAATTTATTTATTTTTAATTGGAGGATAATTACCTTACAGTATTATGTTGGTTTCTGCCATACGTCAACATGAATCAGCCATAGGGATACGTATGTCCGCCCCCCAGCCCCCCGCCCTTGAACTTCTCTCCCTCCTGGAGGCATTTTTGATCTTCACAGATGGGATGGAGGGAATGCTACTGGCATTCCCTAGCATGGTAGGGAATGCTACTACCAGCAACCCTGGTGGAGAGACCAGGGTTGCTGCTGAACATCCTTCAATGCTCAGGACAGCTCCCTCCCTGACCAGCAAATAATTTCCTGGCTCCAGATGTCAAGGCTTCTAATCCAGTCCATGGGATTTTGGCAGACAGAGCTGGGAAAGAACCTTCCAGGCAAAGAGAATGATGGCAGGGCACAGTGGCAAAAACACATGATGTGTGCCCAGGAATTAGCGGAGGGCACGTGAGGCTGGTGGGGTGGGCCCAGCTGGCTGGTGGGGCCCTCAGTACCAAAGCAAACAATTGGATGTGTTCTGTGGTCAGTCGGGAGCTGTGGAAGTTTTGTGTTTTTATTTATTTGGCCATGTGGGTTCTTAATTGTGGTGTGGTGGGAGGTCTTTGTTGCAGCATGCAGGATTTTTTAGTTGTGGCGTGCAAACTCCTAGCTGTGGCACGTGGGATCTAGTTCCTGGACCATGGATCAGACCCAGGTCCCCTGCATTGGGAGGGTGGAGTGTTAGCCACTGGGCCACCAGGGAAGTCATACCGTGGAAGATTTTGGAACAGTGGAATCGCTCCATCAAGAAGGGTATCATTTCTGCTCACCGCAGCTTTGCCTCATTGCTGGCTCATCTGCACACCCATGCTCAATCACACCCGTATGTTCCTGTTTTCCACCTCAGGCTGTCCATTCTTTGTTTTGTACGCTTCCGAAGGAAAGCTGTGTCAGCATTCTGCTTTGCTGACCCGTGATTCCCATCTACTGGTGACAAAGGGATACAGCAAAAACATGATCCCCCTTTGGACCGCTCTATTTCCTGCTGCAGTTTCCCAAGAATCTACCCTGGCGAGGGGTGACTGTCCACATCTGTGCAGATGGCCTCGGAGCAGCTTTGTTTGTTTGCTCATCACCACTGTTTGGGTGTTTGCTGACATCCTCATGCTCTCTCAGGATGCAGCGTGGGGTGGGGGGTGGTGCCCAGGGGACAGGTCACACTCAGCAGTGTCCACACGGGGCAGGCAGAGGCCAGGACTGGAGCTGGGTCAGATTGCAGTCATCAGATGAAAGAACGCTGAGGCAGGGGAAGGAGTGCCCCAGAACTCAACAGGGTTCTGCCCCCACCTGTTCACTGCTGATTTGTCAGCAGAGCAGTGCTGGACACTTGCTGGACCGGGTCAGTACAATAGGTACCAGGTCAGTAGATCAGTGATTTCTTTTTTTTCTTAATATTTATTTATTTGGCTTTGCTGGGTCTTAGTTGGGGCACTTGAGATCTTTGGTTGCTGTATGTGAACTGTTAGTTGTGGCATGTGGGATCTAGTTCCCTGAGCAGGGATTGAACCCAGGCCCCCTGCATTGGGAGCTCAGTGTCTTAGCCACTGGACCACCAGGGAAGTCCCAGTTGGTCAGTGATTTCTGAATGAAAGGGTGAGGAGAGGTTCAGGGAGGGATGGTGTGATGGCTCAAGATCACACTGCCAGTTGGGATCAGAGCTGAGCCTAGATCCATGGTTCCTGACCCTCAACTGGGAGCCCTTCTCCTGTGCTGCACCCCGTTCAGTGCATAGGGACCCAGAGATGTCACCCTAGGCCTTGACTGATACAGATCTTCCCGAAGACCAGGCCCCTATACCCAGCACTCTGTGCTCCAGTCCCCTCCTGTTGAAGTCCACTGCTAACCAACTAACTAATCCACCCTAAAAAGCAACTTGCCTTCTCTACCTGCAAACGAGCCACAGAACCACACCATACTACACCACAGGCTGTGGTTCCTTTAGTTATCCCTCCCAGGATAGCATACCCCCAGGGGCACCTCCAGGGCTGGTGCCTTGTTGTTTTTTAGTTGCTCAGTCGTGTCCAATTCTTTGTGACCCCGTGGGCTGTAGCCCGCTAGGCTCCTCTGTCCATGGGGTTTCCCAGGCAAGAATACTGGAGTGGGTTGCCATTTCCTCCTCCAGGGAATCTAACCCACCTAGTGATTGAACCCACATCTATTGCATTGGCAGGCAGGTTCTTTACCACTGAGCCCCCTGGGAAGCTAGCCCAGGCTTAATTCTTCACAGACCAGTCAGGGCTGGGGTTTGAGGAAAGATCCTATCAATGCTGAAGTTTGGGCTAAACTATACCATTCATGGCTTCCCAAGTGGCTCAGTGGTAAAGAGTCCGTCTGCCAACGCAGGAGACGTGGGTTCAATACCTGGGTTGGGAAGATTCCCTGAAGTAGAAAGTGGTGACCTACTCCAATATTCTTGCTTGGGATATCCCATGGACAGAAGAGCCTGACAGGCTATGGTCCATGGGGTTGCAAAGAGTTGGACACAACTGAGCACATGAGCATGTGTACCATTCACAGTAAAACCTTCTTGGTCAAATGCACACAGGGAGAGGAAGTAGTGTGAACTTGTCCATCATTTTCTCTGTTTTGGGATGGAGGCAGGGTGAATACAGGTGTCTCTGACACTACCAGAACCTTCTTGGAAGAAGCATTTCCCTGATGTCACGCAGCCAGAAGGAAGCAATGAATCAGGGTGGGATGCTTTTAAGAGTCCACTGAGACAGCAGCACTCCTCCCTGTGCTCTGAAAACCATGCTCATTGGAGGTTAGTGTCCACTAACCCCAGGAAGGGGCTTGCAGGCAGTGCCACCCCTGGTCTCCCAGCCACAAAGCATCCCTAGGTCTTATAGGCACAAGGGCTGGACTCAGCCCCACCCAGGGCTGTTCAGGTATAACTCCCACGGTGGCTCCTGCTTCACCCTGCTGTTAGTGGGACACCATGGTCCTTTGCTCACAGCCTCCACCATAGGGAAATAATGTCACAGGTGTGTGCAGCATTTCTTTTCAATGTATTTTCTTGTTGTAGTTGCTCAGTTGTGTCTGACTCTTTGCGACCCCATGGACTGTAGCATGCCAGGCTTCCCTGTCCTTCTCAATCTCCCAGAGTTTGTCCACTGAGTTGATGATGCCATCTAATCATCTCATCCTCTGTCGCCCCCTTCTTCTCCTGTCATCAGCCTTTCCCAATATCAGGGTCTTTTCCAGTGAGTTGGCTCTTCACATCAGGTGGCCAAAGTATTGGAGCTTCAGCATCACTATTTTCTTGTATATCATCCCATTTGACAGGACTACTGGCTCTGGTGGGGACACCCCATTGTGTAGAGGACATAAACCCAGTGAGTCTCCTGGGTGCTTGTCCAAGGACCGTCACCCAGTGAGTGGTGCAGCACAGACCGGCTCTGTGGACAGCGAAACCTCCGGGCATCATGAAGATGAGAGGAGATGGAATGGGTGGTTTACAGTGCGGTGCTGGCGCAGAGCAGGCAGTGGGTCTGCCTGCGAGAAGGGCATGCTGCACACACTCCCTGGGGAAGGTCCCGAGGTTGGGGGGGTAGACTCCCAATCAGTGGGAGGTTCTCTCAAGCTTTTGTTTGATTTCAGCAGAACCCAAGTTGTGTTACAGTTTGAAAGAGCCTTGGGAAGTGGGCTTATGTATTAGATAGGCTCATTTTAGATAAAACCAGCCTTCACGATGACTTACCAAGATTTCCTCAGCAGAGCCTGAGGAATATCATAATATTTTACCGATTTTGTGCTGTCAAAAAAAGTTGGGACATCCATTTAGCACCGAGGCTTTGAAATCTCACATTCTAGTTTCAGTCCTGACATGGACTCGCTGTGTGATCTGCAGTTCAGTTCAGCCCCTCAGTCATGTCTGACTCTTTGTGACCCCATTGACTGCAGCACATCAGGCTTCCCTGTCTATCACCAATTCCTGGAGCTTCTCAAACTTGTGTCCATTGAATTGATGATGCCATCCAACCATCTCATCCTCTGTGTGACCTTAGCCTGATTATTTAACTTCTCTGATGGACATCTTCATCCTGGGAAATGTAGATTAGAATCATGCCTACTTCTAGAGTGGTTGTACCTGCAAATGCATGTAGGGCGCTTGGGGCTGTGCTCAGTAATCAGCGCCGCTTATTATGGGATGTTAACCTCCCCCCACCCCGAAATGTAAAGTGTTTCAGCTTGCTGTTGGTTCCCAGGATAGCAGGCCATCCCTCACCAGGACTTCCCTTTCTGTCCACCCTGTCTTCATGGCCATCTGGAGCTCACAACAAATGGAAAGAAAGCATACTGTTTTCATTCTGAATTGACTAAATTTCTTATATCACCCTCCTCTAATCCAACTCTTTGTGTTCTGTGTTGGAATTGTTTTGTCCTTGGTGACCTAGTTTTATCCATTCTTTTCAGATCTGCAAAAGCAAATGGAACAGATGTTACAAAGCACTTCTCATTCTGTGTAGTTGAGAGGAATATCTTTGCTAAATGAAGCAAACTATTTGATGTATTTCAGCTTCTTAACTACTAAGCATCATTCTACCTCATCTTTTTTTTTTAATAATTTTATTTATTTATTTTTGGCTGTGCTGGGTCTTCGTTGCTGCATGGGCTTTTCCTTAGCTGCAGTGAGCAGGGGCTACTCTCCTATTGTGATGCACAGGCTTCTCACTGCGGTGGCTTCTCTTGTTGCAGAGCATGGGCTCTAGGGCCATGGGCTTCAGTAGTTGTGGCTCTTGGGCTCTAGAGCACAGGCTTCAGTGATTGTGGTGCACGGGGCTTAGTTGCCATGGCATGTGGGATCTTCCCAGACGAGGGACAGAACCTGTGTCCCCTGCATTGGCAGGCAGATTCTTTACCACTGAGCCACCAAGGAAGCCCCTCCCCCTGCCTCCTCCCCCAACCCCCACCCCTCATTTAAAAAAAACTTTTTTCCTTTTTGGCCGAGTGGCTTACAGGATCGCAGTTCCCTGACCAGGGATCAAACTCAGACCATGGCAGTGAAAACCCGGAATCCTAACCAGTAGCCAATAGGGAACTCCCTCCTCCACACCTTTTAGAGCACTACCAAGGATTACCTTTCCAAGCGACAAAATGTTGTTACCCAAACCAGGGCCTTGCCTTTCTCTCTCAGGGTCCGTCTGCTCCTGATGGCTGCACCCCAGGAGTTGTAAGCAACCAGCACAGCTGGGAGGCTGGCATGCGCTGATCTCTCAGGGGAGCCGTGGGCTTCCTTGCATCACCTGAAGCACAGGTGTTCTTGATGATGGATTGGCCAGCTCAGGAGCCCAGTTCACAATGCCCAGCCAGATCAGTTCTGTAGCAGTCATTAGCTGCGCTTTTTCCATAACTGTCCCTTGTAATTAACAACTCCCTGACGATCGAGACATGTGCTGGAGAACCTCCTCTCAAAATTGAAATTTCACTCACTAAAGAAAACCTGGCTGTTTTCCACTCTGCTTTTTCTTTTCTTGGGCTTTTGTGTTCTCATCAGGGAGGCATTCTGGGCACTGGCCAGACAGCCCTGCTGCAGACAATCTCTGTTCTTCCATGAGCAGGTAAGTCAGGCCTGGATGTGATTAGCCTTTCTCTAGCTCCTCCCACTTTGGGTGAGGTGACAGTGATTTTGGTGGCTGCCCAAGCCTTCCTGCAGACAAGCCCAGGGGCCTGGAATCGTAATAGTTTCTTATGTGTCACACAATAACCAAGTCACCTCCAGATCTTTTCTGGAGGAAATCAAGATGTATATATATATATAGATGATGGATTGGCCAGCTCAGGAGCCCAGTTCATATATATATATATACATATATATATCATATATATATATATATGATATATATATGACTTCCCTGGTGACCTTAGGCTAAGAATCCACTTGCCAATGCAGAGGACACAGGTTTGATCTCTGGTGCAAAAAGATCCCATGTGCCGCAGGGCAACCAAGCCCATGCACCACAACTACTGAGCCCGTGCTCTAGAGTGTGTGAGGCACAACTGCTGAAGCCCATGCACCCTAAAGCCTCTGCTCCGCAACAAGAGAAGCCATTGCAATGAGAAGCCCGTGCACTGAAATAAAGAGTAGCTTCCACTCGCTACAACTAGAGAGAAAGCCTGTTCACAGCAATGAAGACCCAGCACAGCCAAATATATATGTGCAGAGTGTGTGTGTATATATTTGTGTACATGCGAAGTCAATTCAGTTGGGTCCGACTCTGTGCAACGCTGTAGACTGCAGCCTTCCAGGGTCCTCTGTCCATGTGATTCTCTAGGCAAGAATACTGGAGTGGGTTGCCATGCTCTCCTCCAGGGGATCTTCCCGAACCAGGGATTGAACCCAGGTCTCCAGAATTGCAGGCAGATTCTTTACTGTCTATCAATAGCAGGAACATATTTAGTAGTGAAACTTCTGGATAGAACATAATATACAGGCTTTGTTTTTTCCTCTACAACCAGAACCATTTGAAAAATATGATTTTTGCATTGCTTGCTAATTTTCATTCATCTTAAATGTCATTATATCCTCTCTAATGAATTGAGATGAGTTTACAATGCCATCTAAAATTGGCAAATTTTATTTGGTTAGACAATTTCAGTAAATTAAATAAATGACATTGTACTATGAAGCAGAACAGATGTAACTTGAAAAATTATAAATTCTGTTTTCCTCTAAATTTGTTACAATGAATCATTTATGAATTAAATGAGCTAATGGGCTGTACTCAATATATTCTGTTTCTATAAAATTACACATATATATATAATTGTATATATATATAATTATATGTATACATATAAAATTTTATATGTATATGTATATACATGGAGAAGGCAATGGCACCCCACTCCAGTACTCTTGCCTGGAAAATGCCATGGACGGAGGACCCTGGTAGGCTGCAGTCCATGGGGTCGCAAAGAGTCGGAAACGACTGAGCAACTTCACTTTCACTTTTCACTTTCATGCGTTGGAGGAGGAAATGGCAACCCACTCCAGTGTTCTTGCCTGGAGAATCCCAGGGATGGGGGAGCCTGGTGGGCTGTCATCTCTGGGGTCACACAGAGTCGGACATGACTGAAGCTACTTAGCAGCAGCAGAAGTATATACATATATATATGTATATATAATACATATACATATACATATATATATATATATATATGGGCTTCCCAGGTGGCTCAGTGGTAAAGAATCCACCTGCCAATGCAGGAGACATGGGTTTGATCCCTGGGTGGGAAAAATCCCCTGGAGAAGGAAATGGCAACCCCCTCCAGTATTCTTGCCTGGGAAAATCCCATGGACAGAGGAGCCTACCGGGCTACAGTCTCTGGGATTGACGCAACTTAGTGACTAAACAACAACAAAAATAAATATACATTTCCTTTTGTTTCTCCTTTCATCTGTCATTGGACATTTAAGTTGCTTCCATCCCTTGGCTATTGTGAATCATGCTGCTATGAACATGGGTGTGCAAATATTTCTCTGTAATAGAATTGCTTTAAAATTGGAGCTGCGTTCTACTGATAACTTGGCTGATTTTAACCATAAAGAAATCAGCAACTCCACCCACAAGACCAGCCTCACTTGTCTGTGTTTGTTCCTGTAGTATCATGAGATTGTCCCCTTGAAGGACGCATTCTCAGCACAGCTGAATGAGAGGGCTGCAGGGACCTGGGTTCATACCTGTGCAGATGTGTCTACCACAAACACACATCCCTTCTGGAAGGAAGGCTGGAAGAGTGGACATCAACCATTTTCCGTTTCAGAAACATAATGTAAAATTTCCCTCTGTTGGGCAGTCGGGGGTCATTGCTGTATGGGTAGCCAGAAGAATGATACAAGCTTGTTACACTGGCATCTAGAGTTTTCACATCCTATTAGGTCATAGCTCTACCTGCCTTGAACGACTTGATGTGTCTGAAAAGATCACACCATGACATCTGTGTCTGAGTAGTGAGCATAAGTGTAGGAATACCAGTTTCCTGATGCTCATGAGGTCACTGGGAACCATGAGAAACCCCTAAACTTGTGTCCACACTGGTTCTGCTCCCTGGGTGGTCTTCCTTACCTCCTTCTGCTCTAACCAGGTCTTGCCTTTCTTTAGGGTCCCACTTGAGTCTTAATTCCTTGGGAGCCCACCATTCTTCTTTTTTTCTGTTCTTATACTTTTATTCAGGCATGGATCTAGGTTTAATAGATCCTGAAGCATTTACAGTGGAAGAAAGATGCCTTCTCCAAAAAAGTCATAAAAAATTTGATGAGTATGCTTGCTAGGACCCCTCCCAGGACCCATGCAGTTGAGGGGTCTTGAAATTTAAGCTTCATTAGCTTCTCTGTAAATCTGCTTATATTCATTCTCTTTTTCTCTTTCTTCCCCCTTTAAAGAATTAGAGTATAATTTATATAGAATGAAATTTACCCTTTTTATAATGTAGTTCTATGAACTTTGACAAACTCATGCAATTGTGTAACCATTATCACAGTATATAGAACCATTCCATCACATTCAGAAATTTCCACATGCCCCTTTGAAGTCAACTTCTCTCACATCCCCAGCCTCTGGCAGTGTATCTGTTTCTGTCTCTAATAGTTCTGTCTTTTTCAGAATGTCATATAAGTGGAGTCAAGCAGCATGTAGCCTTTTGAATCTGGCTTCCCTGGTGGCTCAGAAGGTAAAGAATCTGCCTTCAATGCGGGAAACCCAGGTTTGATCCCTGAGTTGGGAAGATTCCCTGGAGAAGGAAATGGCTACCCATTCCAGTATTCTTGCCTGGAAAATTCCATGGACAGAGGAGCCTGGCAGGCTGCAGTCCATGGGGTCTCAAAGAGTTGGATACGACTAACGCCTTCACCTTCTTTCACTTAGCATAATACATTTGAATTTCACCATGTTACTGCGTGTCTCACCCATTCTGTGCCCGGCACTGGAGATGAAAGGAGGGGAATGTCCCAGTTCCTGCTGTCAGAGAGCTCACAGTCTAATGGAGGAGGCTCTTGGGCCCACCTCCGTAGGCTTTTCCTTCAATATTTAGCACACACAGCTTTGCTCTGCTAACTATCTCATCCCAATACACCTGGCACTCCAGGTACTTCTGATCCCCCTGAGTATAAAATCTCTTACCTTCTTGAGGTATCATGTTGGACTGGAAAGAGCAAAGGGTTTGAAGCCAGGAAGTGACGGCACTTTGAATCCAGCTTACCCACCTGGCATCTCTGTGACTTTGTGTTAGACTCAGAAGTGCTGAATGAATATCTAATGAACGGATGTAAGAATGGAACCTCCTTAAGTCCCGGGTCCTACGTGTTTAAAAAGGGGATAATAGTCACGACTTCACCTGACTGCTGTGGGCGTCAGTGAGCACCCGGCGGGCATCAGTAAAGACCTGTCCTGTTCCCCTCTCTTCCCTGGAGCCCTGTGATACCCTCCTTGGACAGGTGTGTGCACATCGTGTAGACCTCCAAGCTGGGCACAGCAACACCAGCACCTGCTCTGTGGGAATGGGGGTGGGGGGACAGAGCTGGTACAGGTTCCCAGAGAATCCCACAGGTACCCCACAGCTACCACCTCCAATCTAGCTCAGAGCACCCTCAGGCTTATTCCCCTTCCCCCCTCTCATGGTGCAGGCAGGAAGGCCCATCACTACTTTCCTCTCACCAAGTGTATCCCTCGTGCGTGCATGCTCAGTCACTTCAGTTGTGTCTAAATCTCTTCGACCCCATGGACTGTAGCCCGCCAGGCTCCTCTCTCCATGAGATCCTCCAGACAAGAATATTAGAGTGGGTTGCCATGCCCTCCTCCAAGGGATCATCCCAACCCAGGGATTGAATCTAGGTCTCCCGCATTGCAGGTGGATTCTTTATCCACTGAGCCACCTGGGAAGACCCATATCCCTTGTAGGGTGCTTTAGAGATAAGTTCACCAGGAGGAGAACCATAACCCTTTACAAGGGGGCGATCTGGCCAAGAATAATGTCTCTGGCTCTCAGATCCTGGGAGGGGTTGTGAGCTGGGAAGTGGGCGACCACAGGACAGTCATTGTAAAGGAAATCCATGCTCTCCTTCAAAACATACTCAGTGAGACTCAACGCAGCAGTTATTAGTCAACTGTTTGTATAATTATCTGTTTGCTGGCTGCCTTTCCTACCAGAGGACCCAGGGTACATAGTAGATGCTCAACAAATAATGATTGGGTGAAAACTATTTTGTGCCTAAAGGAATTGGCATTTGAAGCCACTATTTCTGTAAATAGAAGTGATCCCTTTATTTCTGTAGACCGGAAACTAGTATTTGTCATCCTTCTACACTGCCTCTGCAATGTTAAATTCTCAGCTATAGTCTCCTTGTTTAATCTGTGCAGTGGCTGTTGACCATAGGTGTTTTTCTTCTCCAGCCTCAAGGAAACTGGTCCAGAGGAGTTAAGAAACACACTCCCAGTCCCATAGCTAGTCAGTGATGGAGCTAGATTCAGACTCAGGTCTGATGCCAGAGCTTAAAATACTCAGACCGATACTTGAACAGGACTTGAGTGGGCTGGATTGCAGAGTTTAATCCTTAACAGCATGAACTGAAATCTGTAGCGTGTCTGTTCTGTGTTTTTCTAAATTGGACTTTGGAGTATTTCTGTAATCCAATTTAAATTTGTATTTTTGCCACACACATTTTACACAACTCTAAATAAGTAATAACCTCTTCTCTGTGCCACGGCGATAGGGGCTTCAGAATGGTCCTGGACTTCAGGGCAGGAGACCTGGGTTTGAATCTTGTCAGATAAGGAAGGGGCCTTTGGTGGATCTCTGAACCACTCTGAGCCTCAGTTTTTTATTAACTGTGAAAAGAATCCCAGTTGTCTCAGAGGGTTGTGGTGTAGACCAAAGGACCAAATAAAAGAATAAGGTGTTTGTTGGGGTGTTCCCCCAGGAACAGTTTTGTATGTGTTAGTCTCAAGTCTGCAGAGAGAAGTTGGACTTGAAGCACACTGAAAAGAAAGAATCTACAGGACTTCCTGATGGTTTAGTGATTAAGATTCCATGCTTCCAATGCGGGGGCATAGATTCGATCCCTGTTTGGAGAAGTTCTGCGTGCCACACAGTGAGACCAAGAGAAAAAGAGAAGGGTCTGTAGGCAGGGGCTAGCAGAATCACATGCCACATTGAGAAAGAAGGACATGGTTTGTTTATTTTTGGCTGAGATCAGCTTTGTTGTTGTTCAGTCACTAAGTCATGTCTGACTGTTTGTGACCCCATGGACTGCAGCATGCCAGGCTTCCCTGTCCTTCACTGTCCCCCAGAATTTGCTCAAACTCATGTCCATTGAGTCGGGGACGCCATCAACCATCTCATCCTCTGTTGCCCCCTTCTTCTCTTGCCTTCATTCTTTCCCAGCATCAGGGTCTTTTCCAAAGATTCTTTGCATCAGGTCAAAGGATTGGAGCTTCAGCTTCAGCATCAGTCCTTCCAATGAATATTCAGAGTTGATTTCCTTTAGGATTGACTGATTTGATCTCCTTGTAGTCCAAGGGACTCTCAAGAGTCATTTCCAGTGCCACAGTTCAAAAGCATCAGTCCTTCAGTGCTCAGCCTTCTTTATGAGATTCCTTGTCTGTATTATAAAAAAACAACTTATCTCTCATAGGCCATATGAAGATGAATAGTGATATTGCTTATAAAGAAGTTTGCACAGTCCCTGGTAACCAATGGATACTCAATAAATAAAGAAGAACTTATAAATCATAGTCATATAGTCTCCAAGGAGCCCAAATGCCCAGTGGGCCAGTTCTGCTGTTCTCCTTTTTTCTCCCTCTAGCCTTTTAGAAGGTCACAGTGGGTAAACAGAAGCGGGAGCCCAAGGGATGGAACCCATGGCAACCAGAGCCCAGCTGGCTTGCCATGCCATGGGAACCTTGAGCTCTGTGCCCAGCCTGAGAAGCTGCCCAGCTTAGGCTTGTGGATAACCACTGTGAGTAAGGACGTTCCCTACACAGCATGGTAAAGGTTAGGCTTGCTCAGTTGCCTATAGCACCCAGGCCCATAGTATGTCCAAGACAGTCCTTTCAGAGCTATAGTATTAGCAGACCCTAGAGGTGTGTTATGTTTCTTGCAAATTGTTGTTTTGTCATACATGGACCCTCCAATACCCGGAAGTTGTATCTAGCTTGGAGGCTAATGCCTGGCCAGCTTTATGCATTTTTGGACACCAATACACACACACACACACACACACACACACACACACACAGTTACACTTATGAGTGTGAATTCTTCAAGGTGCTTTTTCTTTTTAAGGTCAGGTTTTTTAAATCAATTTGATAAGTTTTATTTTATTTATTTACTTTAACATTTTTGCCTGCATTGTGTGGCATGTGGCCACACATGGGTTAGTTCTTTGAACAAGAATTGAACTTGTACCCCTTGCCTTTGGAAACATAGGTTCTTAACCACTTGACTGCCCCAGGGAAATCCCAGTACGAGTGTTTTAAGTGTGAATTTGAATTCTGAATTTTGATAAATGGACAGTCATGTAGCCACCACTGCAATCAAGATGCAAGAAGTTTCCATCATTTTCCATAATTCTTTCACTCTACTTTGTAGTCACCTCTCCCACCATCTCTAGTCCTTGCACAACCACTGATTTTTTTTTAATCCCTATAAACTTTCCTTTTTCAGAATAGCATATAAATGGAATCATACAGTGTATTGGTTTGGGGTTTGACTTTTTTCATGGAGTTGTAATGCATTTGGCACTCCAAATGCTTTTGATTGCAGCAAGTTGAGTGGTTCTGAGATCCACATGGAAAACCAATGGCATTCCTGTATAACATTAAAAACCAAGAGAAAATCTAATTTTAAAAACCCATAATACCATAAAAAAAACTCTTGAAATATATACTTAAGAATAAAGAAAACAAAACAAGTCCAAGGTCTTTACAGAAAAATCTGTAGCATATCTTGAAAAGATGTTAAGGAAGACTCAGTAGAGGGGACCATGTTCATGAAAAGGAAACCCGATAAAGATGGTGACTCTTCCCAAGTAAATCTGTAATTTCAGTGTACTCTCAATCAGAACAGATAAAGTTTCTCATGGAACTTGACAAGCTGTCATGAAATTCATGTAGAAAATCTAAGGGCTAAGAATAGGCAAGACAGCATTAAGAATATCAGGATTTAGGAGACTTCCCCGGTGGTCCAGTGGCTAAGACACTGTGCTCCCAATGTAGGTTCGATCCCAGGTCAGGGAGCTAGATCCCACATGCCACAACTGAGAGTTTGCATACTGCAGCTAAAGGTCCCATATGCTGCAACTAAGGCCCAGCGCAGCCAAATAAATAAATATTTTTTAAAAAGAATATCAGGATTTATTATAAAGCTATGGAAATTAATACCCTGTGGTATAGGTGCATAGTTGGTCGGTAGACCAGCGTAAGGGAATGGAGAACTGAGATAATATCTATACATGTTAGAAAACATTACACGTAATGGTAGAATTGAAAATCAGTGGGAAAGAATTTGGTAATTGTTATTAGAACAGTTGGGATCCTTACAAAAAAGCATAATGTTGAATCCCTAACTCATAACATACATAAAGATAAGTTACAGATGAATTAAAACCTAATAGTGAAAAAGTGAACCTTAAAAACTTTTATGAGAAGATATATGTGGCCAGGATTTTCTCAACAAGATATAAAAAAGCAAGCTATAAAAGACTGATATATTTATCACTTAAAATTTAAAACTTCTGTACAACACAAGGGACCACAGCAAAGAAAGTTAAAAGGGCTTTTTATTGGGAAAAGATGTGTGCAATCCATATGTCCAAGGCATAATTTATACCCAGAATTCACAAATAAGTCCTAAAAATCAGTAAGAAAAAGATAAAGAACTGAATGGGAAATAGTTCAGTTAAGGGGGCCAAATGGCCAAGAGGCATAAGATGTTAATCAACTTCACTTGCAATTGAGGAAATATGGATTAAAATAAACTTGAGATACTGTTTCACATTCTTCAGATTGGCAAAAAAATTTTAAATCTGACTGTATTAGTTTGGCAAGAATGGAGAATCCTATGCCTTCTGATACAGAGGAACAGGTCTGATCCCTGGTTCAGGAAGATTCCACATGGCACGGAGCAGCTAGGCCCGTGTAAACTGCTGAGCCTGCATGCTTCTACTGAAGGCTGTGTGCGTGAAGCCAGTGCTTTGTAACGAGAGAAGCCACTGAAATGAGAAGCCCACTCACTGCAATGAAGAGTAGCCCCCTCCTCACTGTAACTAGATAAAGCCCAAGTGAAGCAATGGGGACCTCATTGTAGCTAGAGAAAGCCCAAGTGAAGCAATGGGGACCCCCCCCAAAAAAAAAGAATGGAGAACATCAGAACTCGTTTACACTGCAGGAAGGAATAGAGACTGGTATGACCTCTCTGGGGAGTGGTTTGGCATTGTTTGGAGGAAGGTGCTGTGCCCTGCAACTCAGCAGTTCCACACTGTGAGTAAACCCTAGAGTAAGTCCCACCTGCGCCCAGGGAGATTTGTATAAGAATGTTCATTCTGTCTCTGTTTGTAATAGTGACAACTTGGAAAGAACCTAAATATGCATCAATAGAATGGGTAAATAAGCTGTGATAAATTCACATAATTAAATAGTATACAGAGGTTTACAGTGAGCTGGAGTGACTTCCCTGGTGATCCAGTGGTTAAGAATCTGCCTTCCAGAAATAGATCGCCAGTCCAGGTTCAACCCATGAGACAGGACGCTCAGGGCCGGTGCACTGGGATGACCCCGAGGGATGGGATGGAGAGGGAGGTGGGAAGGAGGTTCAGAATGGGGAACACATGTACACCCATGGCTGATTCGTGTCAATGTATGGTAAAAACCACTACTATATTGTAAAGTGATTAGCCTCCAATTAAAATAAATAAATTAATTAAAAAAAAAAAAAAAAAGAATCTGCCTTCCAATGCAAGGGATGTGGGTTTGATCTCCTGTCAGGGAACTAAGATCCCACACATCAACTAGAGAGCCTGCATACAGCAACAAAGACCCAACACAACAAGAACAAAAAAGGTCTAGAAAGACAAGTCTCAATACGGATCAAAAATTTCAAAACCATAAATGTGAATGAAGAAATATTTTGGTGGAATACATATAGTGTGATTCCATTTACATAATGTTTAAATAGAAATACATTTTTGTCTGTTTCAGCATGGCTTACAGAGTTAGTAAAAATATTAGTGAGAAATAGTGAGAATGAGAAACACCGAATTCAGGAGATTGCTTATTTGGGGGAAGGAAGGAAAGAAAAATATGAGAAAAGAGTACCTATAGGAAACTTCAGATCTCTCTCTCCTGTTTTAAGTTTTTTCCATCTTAAAAATTGTAGCATATTTATTGAAATGCCAGTAGGCACTCTAGCACCAAAGAGGACCCTTATGTGACAGTAGAAAGTAAAAATGGTCTTGGAAATTAATTCTCTTAGAAAGTAATCAGAACTGATTCATAGGGACTTCCCTGGTGGTCCAGTGGCTAAGACTCTGTGCTCCCAATCCAGGGGACCCAGGTTCAATCCCTGGTCAGGGAACTAGATCCCACGTGCTGCAACCAAGAGTTCTCATGCTGCAGCTAAAGATCCTGCATGCCACGATCTAAGATCCTGTGTGTCGCAACTGAGACCCAACACAGCCAAATAGATAGATAAAAATAAGTAAATATTTTAAAAAATAGATTCATAAACTTTCATGGAAAAACCTACATAGGACAATAATCAGAAATTTTATATTTTGCATTGGTGCCAAGGGTGCATATTGCTGCCAGGGCTGGGGTCCCAGCAGGGCTGGGAAATGGTGGAGTGGCTGGAAGCAGGGGTGACTGAGTGTTGAGGGGGGAACCTGTGGACTTGGCCAAGATGAGATCAGGCATGCACTCACCCTCTGGGACCCTCTGCTGTTGTTTGGCTTGGTGAGCCCAGTGAGGGGCTCAGTGGGGCTCAGTCAGGCTTTCAACAGACCTCTTACCTCTCTTCTTGTGCTTCAGTTGTGTCCAACTTTTGTGATCCCATGGACTGGCCATGGCTACTAGAGTAGCCTGCCAGGCTCCTCTGTCCATGGGATTCTCCAGGCAACAACACTGGAGTGAGTTTCCATGCTCTCCCCCAGGGGATCTTTCTAATCCAGGGATCGAACCTGAGTCTCTTATGTCTCCTACATTGGCAGGCAGGTTCTTTACCACTAGCACCACCTGGGAAGCCCTTTCTTCTTAGGAAATTTTAACTCCTTGGAAATTAACTGGAGAAAGAAGAGAGGCCCCTGGATCCTACTCAAAGCAGTTATCTTATGTCATTTAAGCTGAAGGAAAGGAGAAGGGCCCAAGGATTGAAAAACAGCACCTAGACAAGGGTTTCTCCACCTTGGCACTTCTGATGTTATGGACCCAATTAGACTTTGGGGGGCTGTCCTGTGTGTTGTGGGATGTTGCACAGCATCCTAGGCCTCCCCCAACAAGATGCTAGTAGCGTTCTCTGAGTTGTGATGACCTGCATGTTTCCAGATGTTGCCCAGATGTGCTACTCCCAGTTGGGAACTGCTGTCTCCGAGGTTAGCATTCACAGGAGGCCCATTGCCCATCCACATCCCAGCCCCGACCCTGCTGCAGCTGGGGGGAAGTGAAGGCAGCAACCCGGATGAAGGCCCCTAGTTTGGAGCAAGAGGAGGAATCAAGGGCAAAGATAGCAGGGATGCAGCAAGCAGATACATGGAGGCAGTAGGTTGTGTTGGGGGCTTCCAGGGAACAGTAAATGGCCGTGGGCAGAGGGTGGGTGGGTGCAGAGCTCTGTGGCTCTGGAGTGCCAGGTGGGACTCTGTTCACAGATAACCAGGTGGAGTGTGTGAGCACAGAGCCTGGTTTCCCCTCTACAGAAGACACTCAAGCCTTCTTCCTTCCTGCTCTTGAGCCAACCTTAAGCACTTAAGTGGCCTTATTCCTCCTAAGAATTGTACAGCTTCTCTCTTGACATTGTAGAGAGTTATGTGAATCTGAAGTGGGCTGAAGTTCCTTGGAGGTTGCAGTTGTTTGATATTTATTCATCCATCAGACATGCGTCCAGCAGCCACTTGGGCAGGCGCTGTGTCAGGTGCTGGGGACCCCACTAATCAATCTCGCTGGCCTGGATGGTCTGACCCAGTCAGCACAGGCTGCCCTGGGAGAAGACAGTCAGCCTGTTGTCTGGCTGCCCGGGTCACATCCCAGCTCAGCTCCTGGCTGTTTGTCCCTGTAAGCCTCAGTGTCCTAATCTGTAAAATGGAGTAGTAAGAATTCTTCCCTGTAGAGGGAAATGGCAACCCACTCTGGTGTTCTCGCCTGGAGAATTCCATGGACAGAGAGGAACCTGGTGGGCTACAGTCCATGGGGTCACAAAAAGTCAGACATGACTGAGCACCTAAGCACAAGAATTCTTAGGGCTTCCCTGGTGGCTCAGATGAAAAAGAATCTGCCTGCAATGCAGGAGACCTGGGTTTGATCCCTGAGTCGGGAAGATCCCTTGGAGAAGGGATTGGCAACCCACTCCAGTATTCTTGCCTGGAGAATTCCACAGACAGAGGAGCCTGGTGGGCTACAGTCTATGGAGTTGCAAAGAGTCAGACATGACTGAACAATGCAAAAATTCTTAGCCTGTATTGATGTTGAGAGGACCAAATAAACAGCTTGTAGAGCAGTGCCTGGCGTGAGTGAGCACTCAGTGATATTAATATCATTATTTTTAATGTCTTATTATTAAAACTACGACATAAGAGCTGTAAGAGACTTAACAAGTGTCAAGAAAATCCTGAGAGACAACTGATCAAAGACGCACAGAAGTGGCTCGGTCTTAAAGGATTAGTGAGACTTTGTGGAGGCGGGGTGGGGGGGCGGGGGCGGGGAAGGTGTGGAGTTGTGGGAAGGTCATGCACTAAGATGCAGGCAGAAGAGCAAGCTGGGGGACTTTCCTGGCGGTCCAGTGGCTAAGACTCCAAGCTCCCAGTGCAAGGGGCCCAGGTTCTATCCTTGGTCAGGGAACTAGCCAGAGCTGAGTTCAA
The DNA here is from genome assembly GCF_055505025.1 of Bos grunniens. Classification (NCBI taxonomy): domain Eukaryota; kingdom Metazoa; phylum Chordata; class Mammalia; order Artiodactyla; family Bovidae; genus Bos; species Bos grunniens. The sequence continues at coordinate 59,173,185 of NC_141175.1, read as the reverse complement.
ATGCTGCAAGTAAGACCTGACGCAGCCAAATAAATAAATTTTTTTTAGAAATTGAAGAAGAGATAGCCAATAGGAAGTCACACGTTTAAAAAAAGTTTATTTTTATTCCTTTGGTTGTACTGGGTCTTAGTTGTGACATACAAGATCTTCCATTTTTAGCTGCAGCATCCAAACTCTTTAGTTATGGCATGTGGGATCTAGTTCCCTGATTGTGGACAGAACCTGGGCCCCCTGCTATGAGAGCATGAAATCTTAGCCACTGGCCTACTGAAAGGTTATTGCTGAGTCACGAAAGACGCTGGGATTCTTGGCCTCCGGAGGAGAAGAATTCAGCCTGGGGCCAGTGACGAAGACGAGGCTTGATCACTCAGAGCTTTTGCGTAATAAAGTTTTATTAAAGTATAAAAGAGATAGAGAAGCTTCTGACACAGACATCAGAAAGGGGCAGAAAGAGTGCCGCCCTGCTAGTCTTTAGCCAGATGTTATATAGCTACTAGCAAGCTGTTAATTATAGAAAGGAGATGTCTCAAAACTCAGAGTGGCACCAGGCCCCTCACCCACAACATTCATTTTGAGATAACATTGGCGCTAGGTGAGTTATCCCGGGCCATAAAATGATTGACTTGAATCTTGAAGAAAGGCAGGTTTTCAAGTAAGTATATAGTTTCATTAACATAGATTAGGAGAACAATATATGAGTAAAATATACAGATTTGTCAAGTCGGTTCTGAGGGGGAACCGACTTGAAGAAAGACAGTCTAGGATAAATACATAGTTCATTAACATAGCTTAAGACAAACATTTCCATAAGAAAAACGCATTGGTTAACTCAAGGTTTGAGAAAAGTTAAGTTCAGGTAGAACCAGGTGTCATTATGGCAACACAGAATTTTAAGAGAAACCTTTTTAAAATTTGTATAGAGAAGGGGAAAAAAATCTAACACTTGTTTGTTTCCTCCTGCCTCTTAAGAGAAAGATAAAAAATGTCTGACACTTGCTGCCTATTGCCTCCGTTTGGAGGCCCTGGCCTTCCTGCCTGTTACCCACTCACTACCAGGGAAGTCCCAGGAAGTGACACTTGAGCATGCAAGCATGGCTCAGTGGGGAACAGCTGCTGGCCAGGAGGTTAGGGTTAGGTTCGGAGCTGAGGGAGGTGGGGAAAGAGAAGGGCCTGCCAGGAGGACTTGCTATGAATGGACATCAATCTCAAACCCCTTTGGCATGGACCTGCTTCATTTATTTTTTCTCCAAAATAGATTTAGGAGACCTTGCCCTTTTCATTCCATTCTCCCTCCTCTGGGCAGTGAAATACTGGGTCTAGTCCCTTACATGCCGGTGTTTCTGAGCTTTTGGAGACTGGAAAGCACAGACACATTTGTCTTGCTGTCCCTATGCTGTCAAAAGGGAGCCAGGTGGGGGGATGCTGGCAGCCATTCACATCTGAGTCCCCCAGGCAGACGGAACACAGGCCTCCTTTGTCTTGGCCCTCGTGAAGCTTTCCACCTCTATGTCCACTTGGGGGGTGTTGCTGGCTTTGGGGTTCACAGAAGAGCTGATCCATGGGCTGTCAGGTGAAGATGCACTTTCCACCGGTCTCTCCTGCTGCTCATGCACTGCCTCAAGGCAGGGGCTGGACACCCTCCTGGTCGTTGCTGTTGTTCAGGTGCTCAGTCACATCCGACTCTTTGCAATCCCATGGACTACAGCATGCCAGGCTCCTCTGTCCTGGCAGACATGACTATTGACCAGGGCCTCTGTGCCAAAGGAGGGCGTGTTTATTTCTCCGGGGCCTGTGATGTTGTGCTGGAGGCTTTGTTGAAGCAGCCTGGTGCTGTCCAGCATCTCCTCACTATTGAGACCTCAGCCCCAAAGTCATGAGCGTCCCTTGGGTGGCTCTGACCCTTGCTTCACCACTTTATGAAATTTCCCAGAGGGAACATATATTTACCAAGCACTTCCTCTGCCCAAGGGGTGTGGGTTAGACTTGTAAGTAGACAGCATCAAGCCAACTTTGTAGAACTTGTCTTGCGGGAGAGACAGACATGGAAAAAACTGATGCAAGTGATATGGATCAGAGCTAAGAAAGGGGACCATCCAGGGTGTGGCAGTGAAGAACAGAAGAGGAACCTAATCTTCAGGGGATGCTGAGGTCAGGAAAGGTCTGCTGAGGTCAGGAAAGGTCTCATGGACGAAGAGAGATTCTCCAGAGTATCTGAGAATACTGCTTAGGGTGAAGCGGGGCTGGGTGGGGGGGTTGGGGAAACCTCCTCCTCTGAGCTGACTTGTGACAGATCCCAGTGGATTTCCTTGGACTGCCTGTGTCTTTGGCACTGTGGCCATCTTTTTTTTTTTTTTCTTTAATTAATTTTTTGACATTTTATTTGGCTGCACCAGGTCTTAGTTGCAACACACAGGATCTTGGATCTCTACTGTGGCATGCGGGATTTTTTTTAGTTGAGGCATTTGAACTCTTAGTTGCGGCATGTGGGATCCCTGACCAGGAACTGAACCTGGGCCCCCTGCATTGGACTCAATGGACATGAGTTTGAGCAAACTTCGGGAGATGGTGAAGGACAGGGAAGCTTGGCGTGCTGCAGTCCATAGGGTTGCAAACAGTCAGACATGACTGAATGACCAAAAACCCCTGTATTAGAAGCACAGAGTCTTAGGCACTGGACAGTCAGAGGAAGTCACCGTCTCCTTTTGAATTTTCTTGTTTTCTTTCAGACTATGTTTTTGTCCCTTTGGCTGTCTTATCTAGCTCCCTAGATACAATTTCAGCCTTCCCAGGGCGTGGCCTTGCTCTCCAAGGCAGTGGACAGTTGGTAAGGAGTCAGGCACAGAGGAGGCCAGTCTGGCTGGGTCCCTTCCCCTCCTTTATCCTTACTGGTCATGGAACTAGGCAAGCTCAGGCTAGCCGCTCCAGCCTCGGTGCCCTGTCTATGGACGAGGTTCTTGTTACCAAGGTTGTCTGAGCTCATGTCTGCAGAGCACTTAGTGCAGGGCCTGTGTAAGTCTAGGTTACAAAACCCTTTCCCCTTCCCATTCAGCACCAGAAACAGACTTGGTTCAGTTAGCTTTCTGTTTTTCCATGGAAACCTGATGAATGTGGACTGTCAAGGTGTTACCTGCAACAGCTTATTGTAAAACTAAACCCTCCTTGATAAATAGCATCTGATGGGAGTTCTCTGTATGACCCCCCCCCCCCCGATGAACCATTCATGGCTTTGGGCTTCCTGAGTGTGGTGTCTCCTTTCATAGCTCTGTCCATAGGGTTGTCACATGAGATGCTGGCCCTTATGGGGACAGAGCCAGGATGGTATAACAGCTGGCACCTGAATTGACACGTAGAGGTGACTTCACCTGTCGGGTGAGAGGATGAAACCCTTTCAGCTCCAGCATCCTGTCAATTCATTCATTGAAAAATATCTACTGAGGGGACTTCCCTGGTGGTCCAGTGGTTAAGAATCCACCTGCCAATGCAGGGGACATGAGTTCGATCCCTGGTCTGGGAAGATCCCACATGCCACAGGGCAACTAAGCATGACAGCTACTGAACCTGTGCTCTAGAGCCTGCAGGCTGCAACTACTGAAGCCTGCATGCCCTAGAGCCTGTGCTCCAGTACACGAGAAGCCACTACAGTAAGAAGTCCGAGCACCACAACTAGAGAGTGGCCCCCACTCACCACCACTAGAAAAAGCCTATGCACAGCAGTGAAGACCCAGCACAGCCAAAAACAAATAAATGAATAAAATTAAAATAATAATTATTAAAGTATCTATTGAGTCTCCTATGTGGAAGGTGCTGGAAACACACTGTTGAACAAAACAGATCCATTCTGTGCCCTGAGGCACTTAGAGTCCAATTAGGGGATGCTGTCAATCAAAACATCACGTGTCCTGATCAAATTGTATATCATGCTTTGAGAGTGTAGTGGGAAGATTTAACTTAGGGGGAGAGGTCAGGGAAGGCTTCCAGGAGGAGGTCATATGGAGCTGGCATTTGATGAGTGAATAGGTACCAACCTGACAAAGAAGGAGGTGGGGGTGGGGGTGCAGATTCCAGAAGGAAAGGACAGGCAAAGACTCGATGGTTGGGGGTGGGGAAGGGACAAAGTAGAGAGAATGAGGGCAAGTGGAGCTATGCTATGCAGAGTCTGATTATTTAATGACCTGGTGCATGGCCCCAGGAGTGATGACTCAGTGAAAGCTGAAGCCCAAACATCACACTGGTGTCATTATTTTTGCTTCTACATCTTCAGAGCAGTGGGAAGCAGGTTATTGCAAGGTGGGGATTGTCTGGTGGGAGAAAGGGTTGGCTTGATTGGATTTACAAACTGAACAGCTGATTCTGACTGCAGGATGCTGAAATCCAGTCTGAAGGGAGTAAAATTTGAAGAAACTTGGAGTGATGCGGTTTTGGTAGCAAAGGAAGCCCAAGGTGTAGGTGGGCTTAAGAGAGCATCTGATGGGGATTGGCAGCAGGGAGGAACATTGGGCCTTTTAGAAACATATGTATAATTATTAATTTTTAGTTTTGGCTGTGGTCTGTCTTCGTGGCTGCAAGGACTCTCCTAGTTGCAGAGAGTGGGGACTGCTCCTCCTTGTGGTATGTGGGTTTCTCATTGCAGTGGCTTCTCTTTCTTTGGAGCACAGGCTCCAGGTGCACAGGCTTCAGAAGTTTCAGTGAAAGGCTTGGTTGCTCCATGGCATGTGAGACCTTCTCGGACCAGGGATGGAATCTGTGTCCCCTGCATTGGCAGGTGGATTCTTATTCACTGGACCACCAGGGAAATCCACTGGGCCTTTAATTTCAGGGGTCTTGGCTGCTCAGCTTGGTTTCCCACCTCCAGAGCCCCCGATCCTCTCATTTTTGGCTTCTGTGACCCCAAACCACCCTCCTGTGTTGCCAAATGACAGATTGAAGGAAGGTGGGTATGGAGTTGTAACAGGTCATAGAGGTTCCTAAGCACGTCCTAGCCATGAGCAGAAACGCTTCAGGGCCTTCAGAAAAATAACCAAGCCCCACAAAAGCATGTTCTGTAGTTCAGAGGATGCTCTGGCACTGAAGACAACATTTTCCATCAGACAGAATGAATGAAAATCACATTTCTCATTTTTCTCTCTCTCTCTTCCCTCCAGGCTAATATTTGGCACTCTTTACCCTGCATATTATTCCTACAAGGCTGTGAAGTCAAAGGACATTAAAGAATATGTAAGTAGCACAATTTTTGAGTGGATAGGGTGAATGATGGTGGGGTTAAGTGGGGGAGGCTGAGTGTGAAGTGGGGGCAGGGCAGATGCCCTCTTTGGTGGGTACTGGGAGCAGGACAGTACAGTGACCTGCCAGATGTCACTCAGGAGTCCTCTCCTTTAACCCTGCTACCCTTTAGCCAGGTTAAAGGAGATTTCATGCCCTTTTAAGAAGAGTCATGAGAATGCACGGAGTGAGGTGGAGGCCATAGGAAAAGAGATGATTGCATAGTCACACAATTTTTTCATTGACTGGTAGTCATGACTGTGACATAATGAAGCATTATTTTAAACAAATGAATATGCTGAGTAACAGAGGTGTTACAAGTAGAGTGTGGAAGTGATGAGAGCGGGGAGGCCTGGCAAGAGGAAATGGTAGCTAGAGTTGGAGGCTGCCAGAGGCCACAGGCCGTGGGCTTGGAAGCATGACTTCATCTCTCTGAGTGTCAGTTTCCTTGTCTGGAGCGGAAGGCAATGTTACTGGGAAACAGTCTTGCACTGGGGGCAGGATCCTAATGTCCAACAGACCTGGTTCAGCAGCTCTGAACCCCACTCCACTTCGTGGTTTGAACATCCCACGATCTAAGCACTGTTGCTTTATAAACTTTTAGAGAACAGGAGCTATCATCCTCCTGCTATCATCCTCCACATATACCTCCTATACCATCTTCCACAGCACCTGGCCGAGGGCTGGACACAGGTAGGGGATCAGGAGAACTTACTGGTGGGAGGGTTGTGTCAGTGTTGGGTGATCTGGGTGCCCCACTCACAGCCCTAAATGTTCTGGGCACCTCCAGGCAGGAGAATCGTCAGACTACCACTCATCGACAAAAGCCTGCGGGGAGTGGAGGGTAGGGGGTGTCCCTCCCCAGAGGGGACAGAATCCTCCATCAAAGTACAGAGATTTTTGTCATCAAAAGACTGAAGTTAAGTCCTGGCTCCAATGTTCGATTGACTCAATACTAGATAAGAACTTTAACTTCCAAGAGCCTCGATTTCCTCATCCGAGCAATGGGTTGATATCAATAGTCCCAGCCCTTAGCGTTGGGAAGGACAAAGGATCTTTGCTCTCCTGTTACTCAGAAGAGGTCAGTTGGCAAGTTAGGCACAGCTAAAGAAATCATTCAGAGCGGAAACCTGCTCTGAAGTTATTTTCTTGGCTTTCCCAGGATGTCTTTAGGATGGAACCAGCCGCCTCTAGATCAACTCAGCCAGACCTGCCTCCACCCCTCAGAGTTTCCCAGAATGGCTTGCTTGGCTTGCATTTGCTACCATGCAGGGGATCCAAATGGGGCATGTCCCCTCTGGAGACTGGGTCCCCAATAAGTGTATGTGAAGGAATCTCAGAGTGTGAACTATAAATAGCAGTGAAGTTGCATGCACAGAACCTCATGATTCCTAATTGACTTGGCCCAGGGGACAGCACTGGGCAGCTCCTCCATGTCTCCCTCCCTTTCTCCGACCCCTTTCAGCTGGGGATGCGGGGACACTGCGCCAAGGAAGAAGGCGAAACTGGAATCACTGCGGTTCAAGGTCTGATCCTCTGCTTTGCAGGGGTACAAAACTCAATTCTGTCTGCTCAGCCGGGAGACAGTGAACCCCGGGGAATTGTTTTGTTCTGACTAAACTCAAGGGAGCCTGGTGTAGGACTGGAATGGCAATTCATTAATTTAAACTGAAAAATATAACTGACAGGCAGAGCAGCTGTTTATGTTGGCAGTGCTGTTCTCAGGAGGGAAAGCTTGAGAGTTAAGATTAGCCAGTTTCTCGGTAAAAATGGAACTGCAAGCAAAGAGCCCAGTGGTATTAAGGGAGACTCCTTCCCTTTTTCTGGGATCTCTCACATGCCTTCAACTCACACACTTGCGTGCACACTTACACATTTTCTCACACTCAGACTCACACTCACTTCTTTCCTTCCTTTTGACCAACAGACCCCTTTGTCCGAGAGAGAAACGTGAAAGCTTCCTTTGACTCCTGCCTCTCCTCACCAACCATCCCCACCCACACACCCAGCGGGTAACTACGAACCTCCATCTCTATCGTCCCAATAATCTTTCAAACCAGGTCTCCCTTCTGTGCTGCCCTCTCTCTTCAATGAGATCTTCCCTGGTGGTTCAGACGGTAAAGAAACCACCTGCAGTGCAGGAGACCCGGGTTCGATACCTGGGTCAGGAAGATCTGTTGGAGAAGGGAATGGCCTCCTACTCCAGTACTCTTGCCTGAAGAATTCCAAGGACAGAGGAGTGTAGCGGGCCACAGTCCTTGGGGGTCACAAAGACTCGTCAGACATGACTGAGAGACTAATACTTTCTCTTCAATGAGGCTCTCATCATTGTTCCCCTGAATATCCCAGTGGCCTCCCATATCCTTTTTTTTATTGCCCCTGTAACAAATTACCATGAGCTTCGTGGCTTAAAAGAACACAAATGCAGGCGTCCCCAGGTGGTCCAGTGGTTAGGACTCCGTGCTTCCATTGCAAGGGCACAAGTTTGATCCCTGGTCGGGGAACAAAGGTACCCCAAGCCCTATGTACAGCTGCCACCCCCCATCCCTGCCAAAAAAAAAAAGACCAAAACCAACTAAACCAAAAAAGCAAAAATGTACTATCTTACAGTTCTGGAGGTCAAGTCAGATGGGTGTCCCTGGTTGAAAGCAAGCCTCCATTTGGAGGCTGTAGGGGAGAGCCCACTTCCTCGCCTTTTTGAGTTCCTGGAGGCCACCTGCATGCCTTGGCTTGAGCCTCTTCCTGCATCTTCAGGGTCACCAGTGTTGTGCTCTGGCCACAGCTGAGAAAGGTTCTCCACTTGTAAGGATTCCTGTGATTACATTGGGCCTGCCTGGTTAATCCAGGATAATCTTTCCATCTGAAAGCCCTTAACTTAATAACTGCCAAGTCCCTTTCATCATATAATGTAACAAATGCACCGGTTCTGGGGATGAGGAAGAGGACATTGGGGGTGGAGGCTGTTGTTCTGCCCACCGGATCCCTCACTGCTTCCTCCGCCTCCTGTCTCTCGTGCTCTGTTGTCTACATCATGTCTACAAGCCCTTGATAAATGGAAATCTATTCATTTCACTCCCCCTGGGTCCTTTAATGGCTACTTATCCCCTGCAGGATCAAGTCCAAATTCCATTAGATAATGTTGAACCTTGTTGACCTTGCTCCTTCCTACTTTCTAGCCACATCTCTACAAGCATTCAGCGCTCCTGAGCTCAGCACCCAAGGAGTGGTCTGTGGACTGGCATTATCCCACATCAGCTGGGAGCTTGTTGGAACTTGGAATCTCAAGCCCTACCCAAACCTCTGAAATAAAAATTGGCATTTAAAAAAATTATCATTTAAATTTATTTTTATTGTATTTATTTACTTTAAATTTTTTAATATTTATTGGAGTATAGTTGATTTACAATGTTGTGTTAGTTTCAGGTGTACAGGTAACTCTACTCAAAAATCTGCATTTTTAACAAGATCCTTAATTTGAGAGACACTGCTCTCGACATTCATAGCTTTTTATGTCTTTCCAGACTTACTACACTAGTCAAGGTTTGATGGGCAGATGCTTAAACAGAAAGGAACTTATAGGGCTTCCCTGGTGGCTCAGATGGTAAAGAAGCTGCATGCAATTCAGGAGACCTGGGTTTGATCCCCGGGTTAGGAGGATCCCTGGAAGAGGAAATGGCAACCCACTCCAGTATTCTTGCCTAAAGAATTACATGGATAGAGAGGCCTGGCGAGCTATAGTCCACTGGGTCAAAAAGAGTCAGACACGACTGAATGACTAACACTTTCACTTTCATAGAATTAACTAGAAGGCTGGGGAAAGACCCTCAGAAATTGAGGAAGATCCGAGAAGGCTGGGTGACGACCAAGCTTGTGCTGCAGGAAGGGTCTGTTTAGGAATCTGCTGCCCAGGTCCCCACTACCAAACTGGCTGCCAGCTGCCCATGCCTTTGGGACATTCTTGCCTTTGGAACATCCCATGATGATTCAAAAGCCTGGATAGGGACATTTGATTTTTCCAAGTCTGGGTAATAGACTTTGGCTTCCATAAAGACCCACATGCTGGGAGATGCCCTCCAGATTAGAAGGCTTTGGATGCTAGTAGTTCATAATTTTGGGGGGCACACCATGAAGCATGCAGGATCTTAGTCCGCTGACTAGGGATTGAACATGTATCCCTGCAGTGCAACCCAGGAGACTGCCAGGGAAGTCCCTGGATGCTAGTAGTTTTAAAAATACACACACACACACACACACACGCATACACACCCTATACCTCAGAGATACTGCATGTTTGATTTCAGACTACAACAATAAAATGAGTATCACCAAAAAGTGACTCACATGCACTTTTTAGTTTCCTAAAGCATACAGAACTTGTGTTTACACTATGCTATAGTCTATTAGGTGTGCAATAACATTATGTCTAAGAAACTATCAGGTCAGATCAGTCGCTCAGTCATGTCTGACTCTTTTCGACCCCATGAATCACAGCATGCCAGGCCTCCCTGTCCATCACCAACTCCCGGAGTTCACTGAGACTCACATCCATCGAGTCCGTGATACCATCCAGCCATCTCATCCTCTGTCATCCCCTTCTCTTCTTGTCCCCAATCCCTCCCAGCATCAGAGTCTTTTCCAATGAGTCAACTCTTCGCATGAGGTGGCCAAAGTACTGGAGTTTCTGCTTTAGCATCATTCCTTCCAAAGAAATCCCAGGGCTGATCTCCTTCAGAATGGACTGGTTGGATCTCCTGGCAGTCCAAGGGACTCTCAAGAGTCTTCTCCAACACCACATTTCAAAAGCATCAATTCTTTGGCACTCAGCCTTCTTCACAGTCCAACTCTCACATCCATACATGACCACAGGAAAAACCATAGCCTTGACTAGACGAACCTTTGTTGGCAAAGTAATGTCTCTGCTTTTGAATATGCTATCTAGGTTGGGTAATAGCTTTCCTTCCAAAGAGTAAGCATCTTTTAATTTCATGGCTGCAGTCACCATCTGTAGTGATTTTGGAGCCCAGAAAAATAAAGTCTGACACTGTTTCCACTGTTTCCCCATCTATTTCCCATGAAGTGATGGGACCGGATGCCATGATCTTCGTTTTCTGAATGTTGAGCTTTAAGCCAACTTTTTCACTTTCCACTTCACTTTCATCAAGAGGCTTTTGAGTTCCTCTTCACTTTCTGCCATAAGGGTGGTGTCATCTGCATATCTGAGGTTATTGATATTTCTCCCGGCAATCTTGATTCCAGCTTGTGCTTCTTCCAGTCCAGCGTTTCTCATGATGTACTCTGCATATAAGTTAAATAAACAGGGTGACAATATACAGCCTTGACGTACTCCTTTTCCTATTTGGAACCAGTCTGTTGTTCCATGTCCAGTTCTAACTGTTGCTTCCTGACCTGCATACAAATTTCTCAAGAGGCAGATCAGGTGGTCCGGTATTCCCATCTCTTTCAGAATTTTCCAGAGTTTATTGTGATCCACTCAGTCAAAGGCTTTGGCATAGTCAATAAAGCAGAAATAGATGTTTTTCTGGAACTCTCTTGCTTTTTCCATGATCCAGCAGATGTCGGCAATTTGATCTCTGGTTCCTCTGCCTTTTCTAAAACCAGCTAGAACATCAGGAAGTTCACGGTTCACATATTGCTGAAGCCTGACTTGGAGAATTTTGAGCATTACTTTACTAGCGTGTGAGATGAGTGCAACTGTGCAGTAGTTTGAGCATTCTTTGGCATTGCCTTTCTTTGGGATTGGAATGAAAACTGACCTTTTCCAGTCCTGTGGCCACTGCTGAGTTTTCCAAATTTGCTGGCATATTGAGTGCAGCACTTTCACAGCATCATCTTTCAGGATTTGGAATAGCTCAACTGGAATTCCATCACCTCCACTAGCTTTGTTCGTAGTGATGCTTTCTAAGGCCCACTTGACTTCACATTCCAGGATGTCTGGCTCTAGGTCAGTAATCACACCATCATGATTATCTGGGTCATGAAGATCTTTTTTGTACAGTTCTTCTGTGTATTCTTGCCATCTCTTCTTAATATCTTCTGCTTCTGTTAGGTCCATACCATTTTTGTCCTTATCTCTGATTTTCTTGAAGAGATCCCTAGTCTTTCCCATTCTGTTGTTTTCCTCTATTTCTTTGCATTGATCACTGAAGAAGACTTTCTTATCTCTTCTTGCTATTCTTTGGGACTCTGCATTCAGATGTTTATATCTTTCCTTTTCTCCTTTGCTTTTCGCTTCTCTTCTTTTCACAGCTATTTGTAAGGCCTCCCCAGACAGCCATTTTGCTTTTTTGCATTTCTTTTCCATGGGGATGGTCTTGATCCCTGTCTCCTGTACAATGTCACAGACCTCACTCCATAGTTCATCAGGCACTCTATCTATCAGATCTAGGCCCTTAAATCTATTTCTCACTTCTACTGTATAATCATAAGGGATTTGATTTAGGTCATACCTGAATGGTCTAGTGGTTTTCCCTACTTTCTTCAATTTCAGTCTGAATTTGGCAATAAGGAGTTCATGGTCTGAGCCACAGTCAGCTCCTGGTCTTGTTTTTGCTGACTGTATAGAGCTTCTCCATCTTTGGCTGCAAAGAATATAATCAACCTGATTTTGGTGTTGACCATCTGGCAATGTCCATGTATAGAGTCTTCTCTTGTGTTGTTGGAAGAGGGTGTTTGTTATGACAAGTGCATTTTCTTGTCAAAACTCTATTAGTCTTTGCCCTGCTTCATTCCATATTCCAAGGCCAAATTTGCCTGTTACTCCAGGTGTTTCTTGACTTCTACTTTTGCATTCCAGTCCCCTATAATGAAAAGGACATCTTTTTGGGGTGTTAGTTCTAAAAGGTCTTGTAGGTCTTCATAGAATCATTCAACTTCAGCTTCTTCAGCGTTACTGGTTGGGGCATAGACTTGGATTACTGTGATATTGAATGGTTTGCCTTGGAAACGAACAGAGATCATTCTGTCGTTTTTGAGATTGCATCTAAGTACTGCATTTCGGACTCTTTTGTTGACCATGATGGCCACTCCATTTCTTCTGAGGGATTCCTGCCCGCAGTAGTAGATATAATGGTCATCTGAGTTAAATTCACCCATTCCAGTCCATTTCAGTTTGCTGATTCCTAGAATGTCGACATTCTCTCTTGCCATCTCTTGTTTGATCACTTCCAATTTGCCTTGATTCATGGACCTGACATTCCAGGTTCCTATGCAATATTGCTCTTTACAGCCTTGGACCTTGCTTCTATCACCAGTCACATCCACAGCTGGGTGTTCTTTTTGCTTTGGCTCCATCCCTTCATTCTTTCTGGAGTTATTTCTCCAGTGATCTCCAGTAGCATATTGGGCACCTACTGACCTGGGGAGTTCCTCTTTCAGTATCCTATCATTTTGCCTTTTCATACTGTTCATGGGGTTCTCAAGGCAAGAATACTGAAGTGGTTTGCCATTCCCTTCTCCATTCCCTTCTCTAAGAAACTATATACACCCTTATTCAAAAATAATGCTGTTGGAAAAATGGTGCCAGTATATCTGCTTAACCACAAATTTTCAATTTGTGAAAAAACTCAATGTCTGCAAAGTGCATTTAAAAAGTAAACAATAAAAGGAGATATGCCTGTGTATTATATATATGAAAGTATATAGTGATCTATATTACAGTTATTTCTTGGGCTGCACAACATCTGCATCCACTCCTTTACCTAGGTTTTGGCTTTTTAAAAATCCTTTCAGAACAAATGGAAGATGGAACACCCTTGATGAAGTATTCTTCAGAGAAGATCAGGAGACCACTTGAGGCAAGAATAAAACTTCTCGCCAATTCTTTCCAGGTTGGGACACACAGTTTTGAGAGGCACAGTCCCACTGTATCCCCCTTTGCCTCGCAAAGCAACAAAGCTATTTTTTTCTGCTTCACTCCAAAACAAAACAAATTCTTCCAATAAGAATTCTATACCATCTTCTTGCCAAATCCAAATTTCTTCATTTGAGTCCAGCTCCAGATCCATATCTCTGGCAAAGTCCTCTCTTCTTCTGGCCCTGACAGGATTTAACCTTAATAGTAAACACTCTAAAAATTAAACTGTCAAGTGAACCATCACTGGCAGAGCCCATGTACTATGTTAAGGGGAGAAGGAGAATAAATAAAAATAAAATTAGTTAAAATATTTAAATCTATACATGACACAGAAAGAAAGAAAATATGAATAGAAGCTAGACCCCTTATTTAAGTCAGTGGTCATGAGTTCATGCTTGGTATGTATGTCTTTGTTCATATGCCAGCAAATTTGGAAAACTCAGCAGTGGTCATAGGACTGGAAAAATTTAAGTCTTCATTCCAATCCCAAAAAAAAGCAGTGCCAAAGAATGCTCAAAGTACCACACAATTGCACTCATCTCACATGCTAGTAAAGTAATGTTCAGAATTCTCCAAGCCAAGCTTCAACAGTATGTGAACCATGAGCTTCCAGATGTTCAAGCTGGATTTAGAAAAGGCAGAGAAACCAGAGATCAAATTGCCAACATCCGCTGGATCATCGAAAAAGCAAGAGAGTTCCAGAAAAACATCTGCTTCCGCTTTATTGACTATGCCAAAGCCTTTGACTGTGTGGATCACAACAAACTCTGGAAAATTCTGAAAGAGATGGGAATACCAGACCACCTGACTTGCCTCTTGAGAAACCTGTATGCAGGTCAGGAAGCAACAGTTAGAACTGGACATGGAACAACAGACTGATTCCAAGTTGGGAAAGGAGTACATCAAGGCTGTTTATTGTCACCCTGCTCATTTAACTTATACACAGAGTACATCATGAGAAATACTGGGCTGGATGAAGCACAAGCTGGAATCAAGATTGCCAGGAGAAATATCAATAACCTCAAATATGTAGGTGACACCACCCTTAATGGCAGAAAGCAGAGAACTAAAGAGCCTCTTGAAGAAAGTGAAAGAGGAGAGTGAAAAAGTTGGCTTAAAACTCAGCTTTCAAAAAACCAGGATCATAGCATCCAGTCCCATCACTTCATGGCAAAAAGATAGGGAAATGGTGAAACAGTGACAGACTTTATTTAGGGGGGCTCCAAAATCACTGCAGATGGTGACTGCAGCCATTAAATTAAAAGATGCTTACTCCTTGGAAGAAAAGTTATGACCAACATAGACAGCATATTAAAAAGCAAAGACATTACTTTGCCAACAAAGGTTCATCTAGTAAAAGCTATGGTTTTTCCAGTAGTCATGTATGGATGTGAGAGTTGGACTATAAAGAAAGCTGAGCGCAGAAGAATTGATGCCTTTGAACTGTGGTGTTGGAGAAGACTCCTGAGAGTCCTTTGGACTGCAAGGAGATTCAACCAGTCCATCCTAAAGGAAATCAGTCGTGAATGTTCATTGGAAGGACTGATGCTGAAGCTAAAACTCCAGTACTTTGGCCACCTGATGCAAAGAACTGACTCATCTGAAAAGACCCTGATCCTGGGAAAGATTGCAGGTGGGAGGAAAAGGGGACGACAGAGGATGAGATGGTTGGATGGCATCACCAACTCAATGGACATGAGTTTGAGTAAACTCTGGGAGTTGGTAATGGACAGGGAGGCCTGGCATGCTGCAGTCCCTGGGGTCACAAAGAGTCAGACATGACTGAGCAACTGAACTGACTGAATTTAAAAAGGTGTGAAATCATGATTCTTATACAAATATAAAATTAACAAATGTTGAAAATTTTACTTAACTCACTGAGTAATGTGGGGACCAATAAGGTGTTAAAAAAGAAATCAGTCCAAAGGAGACTCCAAAGAACAGATATATATGTAAGCAATGAGGTATGATGAAATGTTTGTTAATAGATATTAAACTGATTTCTTGGGAAATGTGATCATTGGACCCAGTTGTATCTCCATTGGACAAAATTATTGTTCACCTCTATAGACTAAATTATCTGCATTGCAATCAGTTTTCAACAACTCACAAAGTTGTAAAATAACTCAAAGATATTGTAAAACAAGACACCTGCTGCTAAGTCACTTCAGTCGTGTCCGACTCTGTGCGACCCCATAGACAGCAGCCCACCAGGTTCTGCCATCCCTGGGATTCTCCAGGCAAGAGCACTGGAGTGGGTTGCCATTTCCTTCTCCAATGCATGAAAGTGAAAAGTGAAAGGGAAGTCGCTCAGTCATGTCTGACTCTTCGCGACCCCATGGACTGCAGCCTACCAGGCTCCTCTGTCCATGGGATTTTCCAGGCAAGAGTACTGTAGTGGGTTGCCATTGCCTTCTCCAAAGACACCTGCAGAGTTAAAATAAATCAGGAGGCTGGCTGCTCTGGCTAGCACCTAGCAGTCCACAGGACACCCATTCCGAAGTCTTTCACAGCTTTTCCTATTACTTCCCTTTTCCACCATCTAGTCCATGCTCCCTGTGCCTTCAACTTTAGTGAGTGTGGTTTCTTCTCCAAGTGTTAGTGTTAGTGGCTCATTTGTGTTGGACTCTTTGCAACCACATGGACAGTAGCCTGCCAGGCTTCTCTGTCCATGGGATTTCTCAGGCAAGAATCCTGGAGTGGGTTGCCATTTCTTTCGCCAGGGCATCTTCCCAACCCAGGGATTGAACTCAGGTCTCCTGCATTGCAGACAGATTCTTTACCATCTGAGCCACCAGGGAAGCCCTTTTTTCTTCTCCAAGGTTGTGACCTAAATCTTCATTCCTGGGGAATCTGAGGCCTTAGTGGTCTTGCTCTGGAGGGTTGTAGTAATAATCCGTTGACTTTTCCCTCTGAACAAAGCAATGCTTGCAGATCCACTAGAGCAGAGGTTCCCAACCCCCAGGCCACAAGCCTGTATTCATGACCTGTTAGGAACCAGGCCACACAGCAGGAAGTGGGCAGTAGGCAAGCAAGTGAAGCTTCATTTGTATTTATGGCTACTCCCCATCTCACACATTATCGCCTGAGCTCCACCTCCTATCAGATCAACAGTGGCTTTAGATTATCATAAAAGCACAAACCCTACTGCACTTGAACCATCCTGAAACCACCCGCCAACCCCCATCCATGGAAAAATTATCTTCCACGAAATTGAAATTGGTCCCTGGTGCCAAAAAGGTTGGGGATGGCTGCCCTAAAGGATTCTTAACCTCCATCCAACCTCCTTCCCACCACATGTGTAATAGCAACTCTAGTTCCCCTTCATAAGCAGTATCAGTTACCCTACAAAAGCCCAGTTCAGTTCAGTTCAGTCACTCAGTCGTGTCTGACTCTTTGCGACCCCATGGACTGCAGCATGCCAGGCCTCCCGGTCCAACACCAACTCCCGGCGTGTACTCAAACTCATGTCCATTGAGTCAGTGATGCCATCCAACCATCTCATCCTCGGTCATCCCCTTCTCCTCTCACCTTCAATCTTGAAAAGACCAGCATCAGAGTCTTTTCAAATGAGTCAGCTCTTTGCATCAGGTGGCCAAAGTACTGGAGTTTCAGCTTCAGCATCAGTCCTTCCAATGAATATTCAGGACTGATTTCCTTTAGGATGGACTGGTTGGATCTTCTTGCAGCCCATAAGCCCTTTATTATCTGTTTCCTAATGACATGGTGGCCTTGAAATGGCCAGGTGACCTTCTAGTCTCTGCTTCCACTTCATCAGAACCATTTTATATCCCTGGTGAAAGCATCCATCCTTCAAGCACTAAAATTATTAAAGACCAGAGCTCAGAAGTTTGAGAATGAGAACTGAAGTGTTGTGAGTGGGTTAGACCAGTGATTCTCAAACTTTAACATGCATATGAATAAGCAGAGAGTTTTATTAAAATGTAGAACTGATCCATTAGCTCTGGAGTGGGATCTGAGATGCTACACTTCTAACAAGCTGATTCTACATTTCTAACAAACTCCTTGGGGATTCCAATGTTGCAGTCTCATGAACCACACTTTGAATTGCAGGGAGCTAGCATTAGGCCTAATCCTAAGAAACACCACCCTCATTTCCTTGGTTCCTGAACCTTTAGATTCTGGCTAAGATGCAGTACCATGTGTTGGTCACTAGTTCAGAGAGGAAACTGCATTGTCTAGGAGAGCATAGCAACTTCCCAGAATGCTAATTCCCATCTGGTTCTTTTCTGGCACTCTCCTAAGCTCTTGCAGCATTGTATAAGGCCAGCTGCTTCTGGGCATTGGGATACATGATTAGATCAGAGATTCGCCGAGACATCAGCCTATTGTTGCATTTCTTTGGCTGTAAAAGAGAGCCTTTGGTCAGAGGCAGTGTTGGGTGTGTGTGTGCACACAGTCATGTTTGACTCTTTATGACACCATGGATTGCAGCCTGCCAAGCTCCTCTCATGGGATTGTTGGGTGGAATATATCAAAATGAGAAGGATACTCAATGGGGTCCACAGTTTGTTGTGTGGATGCCAGAAACATGGCAGTGGGGAAAGCAAGCCCACATGCCCAATGAATGAATATTCCAGAAAGACTCTGTGCTCCCCTTTCTATGAAGGAAGGGGCTTGGTATGATGGCCTGCTCCCAGGAGGCTGGCTGGTGCCTTGAATTATGGTACCATCCTAGAGATACTTAGTCACTGCTGTTGGCAACTTGGTGTCTGAGCAGTGGTCATGGCCAGGTCATCCTTGGTGAGAGAAATGCACATTTCTGAACCAGTGTGTTTCCTCTGTCCACATGGCCACTGCTACATGAGCCCACTGATCAAGCAATATCATGCCTGAAGTAAAAGGCTCACAGACATCTACAGAGTTGGTCATCTCATCCACCTGATTACCAAGAGCCTCCTCTGCCATTGGGACCTTCTGGTGAGCATTAGCATGAGCCACAAATATCTGCATTCTATGGACCCATCCCGGAGAAGGCGATGGCACCCCACTCCAGTACTCTTTCCTGGAAAATTCCATGGACGGAGGAGCCTGGTAGGCTGCAGTCCATGGGGTTGCGAAGAGTCAGACACGACTGAGCGACTTCACTTTCACTTTTCACTTTCCTGCATTGGAGAAGGAAATGGCAACCCACTCCAGTGTTCTTGCCTGGAGAATCCCAGGGACAGGGGAGCCTGGTGGGCTGCCGTCTATGGGGTTGCACAGAGTTGGACACGACTGAAGCGACTTAGCAGCAGCAGCAGCATGGACCCATCCACGTAATTTCAAAACCACCTCAACACCAAATTCTCAGTCTTGTCCCTTCCAAGTACCTCATCATCTATCCAAATTCTTATGTGGTGTTTTAAAATGTATCCCAGATTCATTTTAATCAGCTATGGTAAGGCATGCAGACACAGAAATGACTCATAGAGGAAGAAGTTTTTACTCACAGTTCCTTGGAAGTAGGAGGTTCAGCACATCATGCAGGGCCACTGAAGAAGCACCAGGGTCAGTTAGGAGTTAGAGGGAGAGCAAGGGGAAAACATGGGCATTGACCTTTATTACAGTTTCTGTGGGGAATTCAAGGCAAAGCAGAGTGAGCAACCTTACGACTGGCTAGTTTGAATAATTTCAGCAGACTCTGGGGTATGGGATCTGCCTCCAGTTATCTGGCAGTTGGCCCCAGATGACTAGGGCTGGGAAATATTAGCTCAACCTGTGAGAGCTCCATAAAGGAGGTGGTTTGTAGTATGGACCCCAGATCGCTCAGTTTGCATATGTGCTCTGGGATAAGAAATTTGCTATCTCTATGAATTAGCTAGTCATAGGAGAGGCAGTCTCTCCAGTCAGCAAGACCCCAACATCAAGAACACAGAAAATGGGACTTCCCTGGTGGTCCAGTGGATAAGACTTCTTCCAATGCAAGTTCATTGCATGAAAGGGAATGCAAGTTCAGTTCCTGGTTGGAGAGCTAAGATCCCACATGCCTTGTGGCCAAAAAACCTTGCAATCATAAAACAATATTGTAACAAATTTTGTAACAAATATTGTAACAAACAATATTGTAACAAATTCAGTAAAGACTTTAAAAATGATCCGCATCAAGAAAAATCTAAAAAAAAGAATACAGAAAATATGAAAATATGGTTAATATACATGCTGCTGCTGCTAAGTCGCTTCAGTCGTGTCCGACTCTGTACAACCCCACAGACAGCAGCCCACCAGGCTCCCCCGTCCCTGGGATTCTCCAGGCAAGAACACTGGAGTGGGTTGCCATTTCCTTCTCCAGTGCATGAAAGTGAAAAGTGAAAGTGAAGTCGCTCAGTCGTGTCCGACTCTTATAAATGCCTTACCTCAGGACAATTCTCCTTCTGGACTGAGAGCACTGCTCAAAGTTCTGCCTACAGGGAATTTCCCTCCCTACTCTCTCCCAGCCACCTCTGACTATAGTTGTCCCCTGTGAACTTGTACCAGCAGATGATGCCAACTCATCTGTCAACCAGGCTCATATATTTCCTTCCTCAGTCATTTGTCAGAGAGGGTTCCCTGTGAGACTGAAACAGAGCTCAGATGCAGAAGGGAGTGTGAGAGGCTTAAGAAATATTAGTGTGACTGATGTGGGGGAGGGTCCAAAGGTGAGGTGAGGCTAAGAGTTGACTGAGCCTGCTGCCTCCAGAGTTCATGGAGGAGGCCTTTCACAGGCTCCTAAGAGCCCTGGGGGCAGGATCTGATGGGTCCTGGGGTCTCAGCCCATTCTGTGACTCATGGAAGGTCACCAAGATCTACTTCCCACCCTTTTGTGATCTAGGGTCATCTCTTCTCTCCTGTCTCCTCATTCCTGTGCTTGACCAGTACAGAGGGAGTTCCCAGTTGTGCTGTCAACTGTCCACTCGAGTTGCCCCTGATGATAATGTCACAAGTCAACAATATCTTCCTGTCTCTATTCTGGGTGCCAGCCTATCCACACTCCCACTCACCTTGCAGGGAGTTTGGGGTAGAATCCCTCTATCATGGCAAGTTCTATTTCAAATCTTGGAAAAACAGCTTCCATTTGGTTTCTCTGAGGAATGGTCAGGAGACCATTTCCAGATATTTATTTATGGTTTCCATGTCTGAGTCACCAGTATTTCATTTACCTTGTTAGGCTCAGTGAGTCATTCTCGGATCCTTCTTTCTGCATGAAAGTATTTTAAGGTGAAGGAGTACATGATGGAAAATTCTTCAGGCTATCCATTCCAGCCTCCTCTCTGCCATGGCTTCCTCATCTTTGTCTTCAGTCTTCAGCCCCAATCTCCATTCTGAGATTTACTTTTGCCTCTCTAGAGGCCCATTGGGCATTTTTCTTAGATGTCCTCCAAAACCCTCAGATTGTCCTCAGCCTCATGGAGCTCAGCTTCTTCTCCCTAATTTGGCTTTCTTATTTTTTTTAATTTCTTGTTAATGTGAGTGGTTCCATAACTATCAGTCGCTCATGCCCTGACTTCAGCAGGTCCCTTCCCTCCCGTGTATACCTAGCCATCCTTCTCTTGGGGAGCATTTCTTGCCTTGTAAGCTATCTAATCCCATCTTCCCAAAAACCCACTTAGGCCAGTATTCTCTGAAGTGCAGCATCTTAACTACTGGACCTCCAGGGAAGTCCCTGGAACATGGTTTGAACACTGAAAAGAAAAAACTTCAAGAGAGGGAATTCAGGCTCCTTGCAGTGTATATGGATACCAGTGTTGGGAATTCTTAGATCCTGGGCCCCAGTATACCAGAGAGTTTACAGCTAGATAAGATTGTTTGCTTCCTGCTAAGGAGCCTGTTCTGCTGCAGATAACCTTGGTAGTATATAGTGTCAGAAATAAGTTTCTTTTGATGGACTAAGCCAGCCTTGTTCCCAAGGGTTTATTCTGTTTTTCTAAATAGAGAAGGCCTCTAATTGATCTACTTGGCCACATGTTTCAGAGTCACAAAGGCAGTGAGATTCACCAGAACTGCCTCCAGTTTTTTGAGATATTTTTGCTGGGTATAGAATTATAGGTTGGCAGTATTTTGTGTGTGTGTGTGTGTGTGGCACTTTAAAAATGTTATTTATTTTCTTCTGGTATTTGTTGTTTCTGATAAAAAGTCAACTGTAATTCTTACTGTCATTCCCCTGTATGTAATGTCTTTTTTCCTCCTCACTTAAGATTTTCTCTTTGTTTTTTAGCAGTTTTACTATAATGTGGCTAGATGTGGTTTTCTTCATATTTATCTTGCTTCAATTCACTGGGTTTTGTGGGTTTGATATGTTGGTCAAATTTTGGAAAACTTTAGGCAGTATTTCTTCAAATAATTTTTCTATCCAATTCTCTTTTTTCTCTTCTCTCAAATTCCTATCCCATGTGTATTTGACTGCTTGATGCGTGTTCCTCAGGTATTGAGACTCTTCATCCCCCAGCCCACCCCCTAATCTAGGCTTCAGCCTGGTTGATTCTGTTGTCTTGCCTTCAAGTTCACAGATCTCTTGTTGTGACCAAACTGCTATAAATTCCATTCAATAATAAACATTTTTTTCAGATGTTTTGTTTTTCAGTTCTAGGATGTCATTTAGTTCTTTTTAAAGATTTTCCTTCTTTTTCTTGAAATCTCCCATCTCTTCACTTATTATATCTACCTTTTCCTATAGATTTTTTAAAACATATTTATACTTAAAAAAAAAATACTGAACCCATCCTTTTCCTCCTAGGATAAGTGTCTTGTTAAGTGGTGATAAAAAAAAATCTATAACAAAATATCTGTTAGTAAGTTGCTGTATATCTTCTTTGATGAGATATATGTTCAGATATTGGGTTGTTATTTTTGTTGTTGTTGAGTTTTAAGTATTCTTTGAATATTTTGGATACAAGTCCCTTTTCAGATATATGTATTGCAAATATTTTCTCCCAGTCTGTGGCTTGTCTTTTCATTCTCTTAACAATATCTTTTGCAGAGCAGAAATTTTTCATTTTAATGAAGTCTGGCTTATCATTTTTTTCTTCCATGGGTCATGGTGGTGTGTTAAAAGACGAATTACTAAATTCCAGATCAACTAGGTTTTCTCTTGTATTATCGTCTAGAAATTTTATAGTTTTACTTAATTTTTGTGCAAGATGTAAGATCAGTGCCTACATCTATTTGTTTTTTGAATGTAAATATCCAATTGTTCCCAACACCACTTATTGAAAAAACTATCATTTCTCCATCAAATTGCCTTTGCTCCTTTGTCAAGGATCAGTTTGTGCAGTCTGTTTGGAGGCTGTCTATTCCATTTGTCTAGTCTATTTGATATATTTATCTGTTATTTCACTAATACCACACTCTCCTGGTTATTGTAGCTTTATAGTAAGTCTTAAAATTAGACAGTGTCAGTTCTCTGACTTTGTTTCTCTTCTTCAGTATCATATTGGCTATTCAGGTCTTTTATCATAAATGGGTATTGGGTTTATTGATTACTGATTCATTTTCTAAAAGATATGGGCCCTTGACACACTTTAAATTGGGTTATTTGTCTTTTTATTGGGGCTTCCCTAGTAGCTCAGTTGGTAAAGAATCTGCCTGCAGTGCAGGAGACCTGGGTTTGATCTTTTTATTGTTGTGCTATATAAATTCTTTATTATTTCAATACAAATACTTTGTCAGATACTGATTTGCAAATATTTTCCCCATTTTGTGGGTTGTATTTTCACTTTCTTGATGATATCTTTTGAAGTACAAAAATTCAAAATTTTTATAAGGTCTAATATATCTATTTTCTTTTTTTGTTGCTTGTGTTTTTGGTGTCACATCTAAGAAAACATTTTTTAACCCAAGGCTGCAAAAATTTACTCCTGTGTTTTCTTGTAAGGTTATTACATTTAGGTCTCTGATCCATTTTGAGTTCACTTTTTTGTATATGGTGTGAGGTAGAAGTCCATCTTCATTCTTTTACGTGCGAATATTTAGTTGTCTCAATATACATTTATACTTTTTAAAGTCTTTGCTAATTGTAACATCTAAGTCAAATATGGATCTGTTTCTATTGACTAGTTTTTCTCTTAACCATGGAGCATATTTTCCTGTTTCTTCATATACACATACACACACAGACACACACACACACACACATCTTTTTTGTTTGTTGGAGTTTTTATGTATACTTCATCATAGGAACTCCAGATCTGTGTTGTCTTCTTGCCAAGAAGGTTAATTTTTATTCTAGCAGGCAGTTAACTTCTAACAGATCATCTTGACCTTGTGGTAGTTAAGTTTTACATTTTTGGGGGGCAGGTGTATTTCAGTTTTACTCTTAGTCCTAGAGCTAATCTCTTAAGTCCTAGGTTGTAATTTTTATTCCTGAAGTATGACCTTTTAGATGTTCCCCTGGAAATTGCCAAATGTTTACCAACCTTCTCTAATTAGGCAAAACTTGAATTCCAAACTCTATTTCTCCTGTAGTGGGCAGAAACTGAATCTCTGCTCGACTCTCCACTTCCTAGCTGTATTTTACTCAGCCACCTTGGAATATTACCAAGGTGGCT
This sequence comes from Bos grunniens, assembly GCF_055505025.1. Taxonomy (NCBI): domain Eukaryota; kingdom Metazoa; phylum Chordata; class Mammalia; order Artiodactyla; family Bovidae; genus Bos; species Bos grunniens. Next base: position 59,149,530 of record NC_141175.1, on the reverse strand, counting down.
GATTCTGTACAATTCAGAAGCCAGCTAAGAAATTGAAAGGAATTTATATGTGAGTTTGGTTTATGACTTGTGCTTCCCTCTTACTGAGGATTTTTCCTTTTCAATTTCCAGCATCTTTGACCATCTCAAACTCTATTTTCCACTTCCTCAGGCAAATTCGGCTATGGGTTTCTTCTGGAGTTCTGTCTGCCCCATGATTTGCTGACCAGGTGGTTTCTTTAGCTGCATCCATGTGGATTTACTCTGGTGTGGTCCCCACATTTCAAAAGTTGGATCCTTTCCAGTTTCTGCCAGCTTTTGATAGCTTTTCTAGCCTTCAGACAGTTAGTGTAAAATATTTTGTTTAGGAAATTCCCTTGTAGCCGAGTGGTTAGGATTCTGTGCTTTTGATGCTGAAGGTGTGGGTTCAATCTCTGGTCAGGGAACTAAGATTTCCCATATGCCACATGGTGTGGCCAAAGATACATAGAATAAAATAAAATATTTTGTTCTGAGTTTATTATCATTATTGGCAAGAGGATTAGTCCAATACAAACTACCCCACCATTTCTAAAAACAGGAGGAGCAGACCTAGCAGGACTTTGGACTTTATTTTGCAGGCTAGGAGATTTTAAATGAAAGGTTAGTAGGATGAGTTCATGCTTTGTGGGAGATTAGTGTGGGGATAGTTTGCAAGATGGATTGGTAAGAGGAAAGTCAAGGGGCAGGAAAGCAGTTAAGAGACTCTTACAGTAGTTAAAGAGAGCGGGGGCAGGCGGGGAGGGGGAAACCAAAGCTTCAACTAGGGAAGAGAAACAGTAGAAATGGAAAAGGATGGTGACATGGGGGAGACAAAAGAAAAGATCCAGTTTCTGTGAGGGCTTTCCCACATGAAAGAGGTTTTTGTTTGCTTGTTTTGCTGTACCTCAGCATGTGGAATCTTAGTTCCTGACCAGGGATCAAACCCGTGCCCCCTGCAGTGGAAGCTCTGAGTCCTAACCACTGGACCACCAGGGAAGTCCTCAGAGGTGTTTTTAAGTGATCAGTGAGGATTACCATTATTCTATCTCAGAGAATATGGCCAGGTTAAAGTTCATCCCAGAGTGTGTCTCTGTGGAAGTTTGGAAACTTTATTCACCTGGTATTAGTCCTGGCAAAATGACCTGACTGAATCCTGAGTCACTGCTGGTCTTCAGGTCTCAGTGGCTCACCTGAGGGCCAGTGAAGACCACCTAAAGTCTACTTTGAGCTTGAGCCTGGGTCAGTTGTGGAAGTAGCCTATTTGCTTGCATCCCTAGGGTCTGGAGTGGAACGGGACCAACCTGGGGAAGAATAGGAGAAGGGGTGACCAGTGGTAGACCAGGCTGCCTGGACCCATCTCAACATCTGCTGTTGGAGCCTGTTCTCTTGAAGCTGGCAACCATTCATCCTTGACCTTTTCTGCTAGCTTTATTGCTTTCTCTTTCAACAGGTCAAATGGATGATGTACTGGATTATATTTGCACTATTCACCACAGCAGAGACATTCACCGACATCTTCCTTTGTTGGTAAGTACTCCAGGAATTGGGACTTTTCCAGGTAAGTTGCCTAGTCTCAAGGGAGAGATGGAAAAGGTCTGACCACAGTCTTAAACCTTATCAGCAGAGAAGCAGGTGCAAGGATATTCACTGGAACATTTCAAGTCAACTTCTTCTAAAGTTGTTCTTCAAGTAAATATTTATTGAATGCCCTTATCAGAGCAGGTATTGTTCTTATAATGATGAGCAAGATAAACAAAATTCTTCAATTAATGGAGTTGGTAAAGAAGCATTCATATGTTAAAAAAATTAAAAGGAAAATAAGAAACAATACACACAAGTGTGCAATAAAACTAAATTTCCCCCCAACACCATTCACTCTCACCATTACTGCTTTTCACAGTTGTATACAATTTTTAAAAATGTGTGCATGTGTATATGTACACACACCTTTTTTGTTGTTCACTTGCTAAGTTGTGTCTGATTCTTTGCGACTCCACAGACTATAGCACGCTTGGTTCCTCTGTCCTCCACTATCTCTTGAAGTTTACTCAAATTCATGTTCACTGTGTTGATAATGCCATCTAACCATCTCATCCTCTGCCATCCCCTTCTACTTTTGCCTTCAGTCTTTCCCAGCATCAGGGTCTTTTCCAATGAATTGGCTCTTCACATCAGGTAGCCAGAATATTGGAGCTTCAGCAAAAGTCCTTCCAATGAATATTCAGGGGTACACACATATACACATACTTTTCCTTTTTTTAAGGATGTACCAAATGCTTTGGACTTCCCTGGTAGCTCAGACAATAAAGAGGCTGCCTGCAATGCAGGAGACCTGGGTTTGATCCCTGAGTTGGGAAGATCCCCTGGAGGAGGGCATGGGAACCCACTCCAGTACTCTTGCTGGCAGAATCCCATGGACAGAGGAGCCTGGTGGGCTACAGTCAGTGGGGGGCACAAAGAGTTGAACATGACTGAGCGACTAAGCACAACATACAGCACTGTATGCTTCAGCATTATGCAAACCAAGAACTTCCAGATGCCTAAACTGGGTTTAGAAAAGGAAGAGGAGCTAGAGATCAAACTGCCAACATTCACTGGATTATAGAGAAAGCAAGGGAATTTCAGAAAAACATCTATCTCTGTTTCATTGACTATGCTAAAGCCTTTCACTCTGTGGATCATGACAAACTGTGGAAAGCTCTTAGAGAGATGGGAATACCAGACCATCTTACCTGTCTCCTGAGAAATCTGTATGCGGGTCAAGAAGCAACAGTTAGAACCCTGTCTGGAACAAGTGATTGGTTCAAGATCGAGAAAGGAGTACAACAGGGCTGTCTATTGGCATCCTGTTTGTTTAACCTATACACTGAGCACATCATGAGAAATGCTAGACTGGATGAGTTACAAGCTGGAATCAAGATAGGCAGGAGAAACATCAACAACCTCAGATATGCGGATGATAACACTCTAATGGCAGAAAGTGAGGAGGAACTAAAGAGCCCCTTGATGAGGGTGAAGGAGGAGAGTGAAAGAGCTGGCTTAAGACTAAATATCAAAAAAACTAAGATCATGGCGTCTGGCCCCATTACTGTATGGCAAGTAGAAGGGGGAAAGGTGGAAGTAGTGACCGATTCCCTCTCCTTGGGCTCCAAAACCACTGCTGATGGTGACTGCAGCCATGAAATCAGAAGATGATTGCTTCTTGGCAGGAAAACGATGACAAACCTAGACAGTGTGTTGAAAAGCAGAGACATTACTCTGCCAACAAGGCTATGGTCTTCCCAGGGGTCATGTGTGGTTGTGAGAGTTGAACTGTAAAGAAGGCAGAACGCCAAAGAATTGATGCCTTCAAACTGTGGTGCTGGAGAAGACCCCTGAAAGTTCCTTGGACAGCAAGATCAAACCAGTCAATGTTAAGGGAGATTCACTGGATATTCACCCTGACTATTCACTGGACAGACTGATGCTGAAGCTGAAGCTCCAGTATTTTGGTCATCTGATATGCTGCTGCTGCTAAGTCGCTTCAGTCATGTCCGACTCTGTGCGACCCCATAGACAGCAGCTCACCAGGCTCCCCCATCCCTGGGATTCTCCAGGCAAGAACACTGGAGTGGGTTGTCATTTCCTTCTCCAGTGCATGAAAGTGAAAAGTGAAAGTGAAGTCGCTCAGTCGTGTCCAACTCAGCGACCCCATGGACTGCAGCCCACCAGGCTCCTCTGTCCATGGGATTTTCCAGGCAAGAGTACTGGAGTGGGGTGCCATTGCCTTCTCCACATCTGATATGAACAGATGCTTATTTGAAAAAGACCCTGATGCTGGGAAAGATTGAGAGCAGAGGGAGAAGAGGGCATCAGAGGATGAGATGGCTGGACGACATCATCGATGCAATTTACATAAACTTGAGTAAACTTTGGGAGATGGTGAGGGACAGGGAGACCTGGCGTGCTGCAGTTCATGGGGTCTCGAAGAGCTGGACATGATTGGGTGACTGAACAACAGCTATAGTATACCTAATAGTTCTTACTTTGTTTTTTAAATTTATTTTTTTAAATACTTTCATGAAAGCATAAACAGATCTACCTACTTTTTTTAAAGGCCACATAGAATTTCATGGTATAGATGAACTGTAATTTATTTAATCTATTCCCTTTTGATGGACAGCTCTTTTTCTCTTATGACCAGTACAGTTATAGTGGTGAACCAAGTGAAAATCATAAGCTACATGTTTGTACTGATATATTGTGTCTTAGCTAAATGAGGTTGTGAATAATATATAGCGTCCTGTTTATATCTGAAGTGTCTGAGTTTGTGCACATGTGAATATATACTAAAAATAGTGTGGAAAATACTCATCACTTAACTAGGGTTATTTCTGCAATTTGGGATCATGAGGTCAGTTTCACATTTGCTGTGTTTTATGAATGTTTTACCATGATCAAATATCATCAGAAAAAAATAATAAGGATATTTCCATTTTGGAGAAAAAGTTCTCATCCTAAAAAGGATTCATCTGGACTTATCCTCTGGGGTGTCCTGGGTCAAAGACGTCCACTTCTGTGAACACTACTTCACTGAATCCTGTCTTGGCTCGGTGTGTATGTCGTTTTTCCCCTGAAGGAGCCTGGCTTTCATCTCCACTGGGAGAGATAGATGTCTCAGCTATTATGACCTCAAGCTGGAAGGAAGGAATCTGGATTACCTAATTTAATATGCTTGTGCCATCCTGTCCTGTTCTGTGCCCAGGGAAACAACAGACCAGAGATGGGCTGAGTCTCTAAGAATGGAGACAGAACTCTGCTGAGCCATTTTTTTTTCCTTCCCCAGGCCCCACGGGCTGCCACTAAGAGGCAAACCCCATTTTGATTAGAGCTTCAGTGGGGAGGCTCCTGTCTGTCCCGTGGAGATGAGGAGAATAGGCTGGACCTAGTGAGGACTGTGTAATCCATTAAGGATCATAGCCACCATATGACCCAGCAGTCCCATTACTGGGCATATACTCTGAGAAAACCACAATTCAAAAAGACACGTTACCCCAGAGTTCATGGCAGCACTATTTACAGTAGCCAGGATATGGAAACAACCGAGATGTCCATCGACAGATGAATGGATAAAGAAGTTGTGGTATATATATACAATGGAATACTACTCAGCCATAAAAAGAAATGAATTTGAGTCCCTTCTAGTGAGATGGATAAACCTAGAGCCTTTTATACAGAGTGAAGTAAGTCAGAAAGAGAAAAACAAATATAGTATATTAAAGCGTATATACTGAATCTAGAAAGATGGTACTGATGAACCTAATTGCAGGGAAGGTATGGAGACACAGATGTGGAGACACAGATGTGGACACAGTGGGGGAACAAGAGGGTGGATGAACTCAGAGAGTAGCACTGGCATATGTACACTATCATATGTAAAGTAGATAGCTAGTGGGAAGGTGCTGCTGCTGCTGCTGCTGCTGCTGCTAAGTCACTTCAGTCGTGTCCGACTCTGTGACACCCCATAGACGGCAGCCCACCAGACTCCCCTGTCCCTGGGATTCTCCAGGCAAGGACACTGGAGTGGGTTGCCATTTCCTTCTCCAATGCATGAAAGTGAAAAGTGAAAGTGAAGTCGCTCAGTCGTGTCCGACTCTTTGCAACCCCATGGACTGCAGCCTACCAGGCTCCTCCGTCCATGGGATTTTCCAGGCAAGAGTACTGGAGTGGGGTGCCATCGCCTCCTCCAAGTGGGAAGGTGCTAATACGTTAATAACACAGGGAGCCCAGCCTGGTACTCTGTGATGAACTAGAGGGGTGGAATGAGGGCAGGAAGGGAGGCCCAAGAGAAGGGATATAAATATATAGTTACGACTGATTTGCAATGTTGTACAGCAGAAACTAACGCAACATTGTAAAGCAATTGTCCTCCAATTAAAAAAAAAGAGAGCATGGCCAGCACTTCTTGTGGTCTAGTCTTCTGTCGTAATGCCCTCCTTTTGGCTGGCACTGGTGGCCTCCTGCTCTCCTCTCATACTTTATTATGAACACTGTGGGGAAGAACATTAGTCTCATGAGCTCTTTCCTGGGGGTCCTGGCATTTCAACCACTTTGCTGGGTGGAAATCCTACCTAATGATGGATGTGCTGCTCCCTAATAGCTGGGATATGTTTAACCCATGGTCCTGGAATTTTAGTCTCATGCCTAATAAGTAGACTTCCCAGGTGGCACTAGTGGTAGAGAATCTGCCTGCCAGTGCAGGAGACATAAAGAGACAGGTTCAATTCCTGGGTCAGGAAGATGCCCTGGAGGAGGGCATGGCAACCCAAGTGTCAACAACTGCCTCTGGGGTTGATTTAATTTTGATTTGGGGGAGGTGTATTACTTTTCTATTGCTGCCATAATAGATTACTAAAACTTTAGCATCCTTAAACACTACAAATTTATTACTTCGCAGTTTCTGAGAGTTAGAAGTTCAAGTAGAGTCAACTGAGTCCTCTGATGGGAAGCTCACAAGACCAAAACCCGGGTGTGGGTCATTCCAGGCTCTTATCTGGAGGCTCTGGGGAGATTCCACTTACAGGTTCGTTCAGGTTGTTGGCAGAGTCAATTCCTTGGGGCTGTAGGACTGAGGTCCCCACTTCCTTGACATGTGACATCCTGTCATCTTCAAGCCAACAATGGCATGTCATTTCTGTCCTCTTCTGTTACCAGCCAGAGAATGGTCTCTGCCTTATTGTTTAAGGTATCATGTTATTAGATTAAGCCCACCCCAATAATTCAATATAACCTCCCCATCTTAAAAAAAAATTCATGATTATCTATTAAGAGCACTTGCAATACATGTACCAAATGCATTGACTTGAACTTTGAAATTTTCACATGTTTAGTTTTCTTTTTTTTTGGCTATGCTGACTCTTCACTGTGGCATGTGGGCTCCATAGTTGTAGTGCACAGGTTTAGTCTCCCGACCAGGGATTGAACCTGCATCCCTTGCATTGGAAGGCACATTCTTAACCACTGGACCATCAGGAAAGTCCCAGTCTCTGTAACTTAAAGTCAGAAGATTAATTACCTTAATTACATGTGTAGAATCCCTTATGCCATGTGAGGTAACATATTGGTGGGTAACATGGGGAGGAAGTTCATAGGATCAAAATGCTGCCTATCACAGGAAGGCATCTGATAGCTAGTGTATTTGGAGTGTGTGTGCAGTGTGAGCAGAACACCCCTCTCTTCCTGACCCATGTAGAGGCATCATCTGGTCCCTCCTTGGTCCCCCTGAGCTCACACTGTCCAGGCAGTTTGTGGGTGGAAAGTGAGGGTGCCTTGCCTGTCTCCTGGCACCTTGGGCTCCACTTTTGCAGGGAAGAGCAACTAAACCGCTACCACCTGTGCCTGTCTCAGCTTGCAGTCTGGACATGCCCTCAGCCTGCTCTGTCTTTTCCTGGCAAGCTCCAGGTGTCACAGATCCTGGTCTCCTTCTGGGATAGTCCTCCCTCTCCATCCTCTCTTTAACCCTGGGGTTGGACCCAGAACAGGCCTATCAGACAGACAGAGCCTCTTTCCCGTCCAGGGAATGGATCCCAATTCAGCAGCTCTAAGTTCTTTTTATAATTAAAGAAGTGGAGAGGTAGTTCTACACCTTCTGGCTTCCTAGAAGCATCTTTCACTTCTGTTTACTTCCTGGACTGGAAATCACCCCTCATGTCTATACTTTTCCTCTCACTCTTCATGCATCCATCCCCACCCTGCTCTCTCCACCTCACCCTTAGCACAGTTCTCTCTTCATAGGTAACTTTTAAAAGCTTTCTATCTTGATGAAAACAGCAGCTGTGTATGGTCCCAGAAGAGATAGGATGGTGGTTTGTTTCACAATTTGTGTAGATTATTTCATTTAATTTTTAAAAACATATATAATACTACATGCACATGGCAAAATAAAATTGAAACAGTACACTAAAAAGTAAGTCCCTCCTCCCCCAGGCCCTTGGCTCTCCCCAGAGGTTAGCATGATCAAAGTCAGTTGTGTTTTCTTCCGGAAATTTTCTGTACACATTAATTGCTTGTATATTTGACAGTTTCATCACTTGCCAAACCCTCTTTGAAATCTCTTAGAAATTCCCTGGCAGTCCAGTGGTTAGGGCACAGAGCTTTCACTGTTGAGGCTTTGGTTCAATCCCTGGTTGCTGAACTGAGATTAGGCAGGCCATCCGGCATGACTGAAAAAAAAAAAAGGAAACTCTTACCCCCTTGAGTGTGACGGTATTGTGTTGAGAGCATAGAATTGCACCTGAGTGCTGTACAAATGACTTGGATATTATGGCTTCATCCAGCCTTTTCTTCTCAAATACATCCTAATTCTTAAGGTCAGGGCAATTCAAGGGCTTATCCACATAGAATGTTGTTGTCCAGTAACTAAGTTGTGTCCGACTCCCTTGACTCTGTGGTCTGCAGCAGGCCAGGTTTCCCTGTTCTTCAGCATCTCCCAGAGTTTGCTCAAACTCGTGTCCATTGAGTCAGTGATGCCATTCAACCATCTCATCCTCTGTTGCCCCCTTCTCTTCCTTTCTTCAATCTTTCCCAGCGTCAGGGTCTTTTCCAATGAGTCGGCTTTTTGCATCAGGTGACCAAAATACTGGAGCTTCAGCTTCAGCATCAATCCTTCCAATGAATATTCAGGGTTGATTTCCTTTAGGATTGACTGGTTTGATCTCCTTGCTGTTCAAGGGACTCTCAAGAGTCTTCTCCAGCACCACAACTCGAAAGCATCAATTCTTCTGTGCTCAACATTCTTTATGGTCCAACCCTCACATCTGTACATGACTACTGGAAAAACCATAGCTTTGACTAGATGAACCTTTGGCCAGACACATAGTAAGAACTGAGAGGTGTATGTTTGTGAGCAATGGATGATGATTCGGAGAGAAGCAAAGCCCTTGAGCCGCACTGAGATATTGTTCCATTACTCACTGTACATTATGGGGTTACCTGTTGGTCTTGCTAAATGACAAACCACTAAGGGGGAGGATGTTTCTACCCTAGCTTTGGTTTCCCTGAACTGCTTAGCATGGGCCCCTTACCTCATAGCTTTTCAGTTGAATTTTCCCAACTGAGTGAATCACTCAGTAAGCCAGAAGTTGTCTTTGAATAGAAAGGGGGGCAGGAAAAAAGCTTGAGGAAAAAAATTGAAAGAAGATGAAGTGATTGCTAAGAGTAGCACCTGCTCACCACAACTATAAAAAGCTTATGTACAGCAATGAACCTGGAGAAAGAAATGGAAACCCACTCCAGTATTCTTGCCTGGAGAATCCTCATGGACAGAGGAGCCTGGTGGGCTACAGCCCATGAGGTCACAAATAGTCAGATATGACTGAACGACTAACACAGCAATGAAGACCCAGTGCAACTAAAAATAAATTTTTTTAAAAAAGTCATGTTAATGTTGATGGGGTACACAGGAAAGATCTTGAAGAACAAGGAGGCTTAGCAGCAGGCTGACCAGAGAATACAGGGGCTCCAGCAGCTCAGAAGAACTGCTCAGGATCTAATGCCCATCCTCCCCACCAACCCCCTGCCCCGCCAATCCTCATAACCTAGGGTAGGCTCTTACACTGTCCTTCACTGTGAGCGTGAGGCTGGGGAGAACCAGGCTCTTGTACTCATGCTTGCACAAAAGCGCAGCTTCTACCTATAAATCAGATACCTGCAAAAATTTCACTTCTGAGCATTTCTTAAAGGTACATTATCATCAGGACATAAAGAAGCATACTCCAGGAGATTCATGGCAGCTCTGTTGTAGTAGCTAAAGGCTGTGACCTTTGTAAATATCCATTCGTGGGGGTCTGGGTAGATGCTCATGCCCCCTATATAGCCATTAAGAAGGGTAAGGCCTGGGGAATTCCCTGGTGGTCCAGTGGTTAGGACTCAGTGCTTTCACTGCCCTGGGCCCAGGTTCAATCCTTGACCAGGGAACTAAGATCCTGCAAGTCATATGGAGCAGCCAAAAAAAGAGAGAGAGAGAAACCACTCTCCATGAAATGGTATGAGAAAATCTCCAGTTCAGTTCAGTTCAATCACTCAGTTGTTTCCAACTCCTTGTGACCCCATGAACCACAGCATGCCAGGCCTGCCTGTCCATTACCAACTCCTGGAGTCCAACTAAACCCATGATCAATGAGTCGGTGATGCCACCCAACCATCTCATCCTCTGTCGTCCCTTTCTCCTCCTGCCCTCAATCTTTCCCAGCATCAGGGTCTTTTCAAATGAGTCAGCTCTTCACATCAGGTGGCCAAAGTATTGGAGTTTCAGCTTCAACATCAGTCCTTTCAATGAACACCCAGGACTGATTTCCTTTAGGATGGACTGGTTGGATCTCCTTGCAGTCCAAGGACCTTTCAAGAGTCTTCTCCAACACCACACTTCAAAAGCATTGATTCTTTGGTGCTCAGCTTTCTTTATAGTCTAACTCTCACATCCATACATGACCACTGGAAAAACCACAGGCTTGACTAGACAGACCTTTGTTGACAAAGTAATGTCTCTGCTTTTTAATACGCTGTCTAGGTTGATCATAACTTTCCTTCCAAGAAGCAAGCGTCTTTTAATTTCATGGCTTCAGGCACCATCCACAGTGATTTTGGAGCCCCCCAAAATAAAGTCAGCCACTGTTTTCACTGTTTCCCCGTCTATTTGCCATGAAGTGATGGGACCGGATGCCATGATCTTCGTTTTCTGAATGTTGAGCTTTAAGCCAACTTTTTCACTCTCCTCTTTCACTTTCATCAAGAGGCTTTTTAGTTCTTCTTTACTTTCTGCCTTAAGGGTGGTGTCATCTGCATATCTGAGGTTATTGATATTTCTCCTGGCAATCTTGATCCCAGCTTGTGCTTCTTCCAGCCCAGCATTTCTCATGATGTACTCTGCATATAAGTTAAATAAGCAGGGTGACAATATACAGCCTTGACATACCCCTTTTCCTATTTGGAACCAGTCTGTTGTTCCATGTCCAGTTTTAACTGTTGCTTCTTGACCTGCATACAGGTTTCTCAAGAGGCAGGTCAGGTGGTCTCGTATTCCCATCTCTTTCAGAATTTTCCACAGTTTATTGTGATCCACACAGTCAAAGGCTTTGGCATAGTCAATAAAGCAGAAGTAGATGTTGTTCTGAAACTCTCTTGCTTTTTCAATGATCCAACAGATGTTGGCAATTTGATCTCTGGTTCCTCTGCCTTCTCTAAAACCGGCTTGAACATCTGGAAGTTCACGGTTCACGTTATTGCTGAAGCCACCGGAGTGTCCTGTTAATTGGATGTGTGGTGGGGAAAGCAAGGTGTGGTGTGAAGGAGAGCAGAGAATACCACTGAGTGAGTGTAGGGAGCATTGCAGGTGTTCTACATACCCACATGATTGTATATCTTAGCCCCAGTCCACTTCTGGAAGGATCTACAGGAAACTGATGATGCTTTTGTGCTTTTGGAAAAGGGTCCAAGATGGGAAAGAGACTCTGCTATGTCCCCTTTTGGACTTCTAGAATCTTTTAAACTATGTGGACACACAACTTATTAAAAAAAAAAAACAACCCACATCTCTTACATAATAAACAAAAGAGCCACAGTGTGACAGATTCCCCCTAGGATTATCTGTGTAACTTGGATTGGTGCCTGAGCTTGCCAGGCTCATTTACCCCGTGGGGCTAACAAATACTTGTTTTCAAGACCAAATTTCCTCCATTGTTAATCACCAGAGTGTTCAAATATGAGAGGATCACATCTCTGTTCCTTCAGCTCCTTCTCTTTTCTGGCTGTGAAGCATTAAACGATCTTGACATGAAAGTGTCCTTTAGTTGCTAGGAGAATGTTCAGGAAGGGCCTGCCAAGAGCAGAAGGAGTGGACTAGGGTGGGGAAAGAAGGGGTGGGTGGAGCTGCTGTCTGGAGTGATGTGAGAGTTAAAGACCTCTGAAATGTCTTGCTAGAAATTACTGTTTGTGTTTGCCCTCTTACACGAGGATGGCCTGGAAGGGGTTTACTTTTCTGATGCCTCAAACCTGCCCAAGTATCATGTTCCCTCATAGCATCATGTTTGAATGGTACCCAGGATTTGTTTTTAAGTTTGGTAAGACATGCAGAGGGGCTTCCCTGGTGGCTCAGTTGGTAAAGAATCTGCCTGCAATGCAGGAGGCCCTGGTATGATTCCTGGGTTGGTAAGTTCCCCTAGAAAATGGATAGTCTACCCACCCCAGTATTCTTGGGCCTCCCTGGTGGCTCAGACGGTAAAGAATCTGCCTGCAGTACAGGAGACCTGGGCTTGATCCATAGGTTGGGAAGATCTCCTGGAGGAGGGCATGGCAACCCACTCCAGTATTCTTGCCTGGAGAATCCGCATGGACAGAGGACCCTGGTGTGCTGCAGTCCATGGGGTTGCAAAGAGTTGGACACAACTGAGCAACTAAGCACAGCATAGCACAAGACATGCAGACACAGAAATGACTATCATGAAGGAATAAGTTTGTTAACTTCACAGATCCCAAGGGACTTCCCTGGTCATCCAGTGGCTAAGAGTCCACACTCTCAGTGCAGGGATCCTGGGTTCAATCCCTCGTCAGGGAACTAGATCCCACATGCCGCAACTAAGAGTTGACATGCTGCAACTGAAGATCCTGTGTGCCACAGTGGAGACCCAGTACAGTCAAATATATAAATAAATAAATATTTTTAAAAAGATACACAGATCCCTAGAGGCACAGTGTGCCATGCAGAGTCACACAAGCAGATCAGGAAGAAGAGGAAAGAAGTGTGGGCAGGAGCCTGTATTGTGGTGTCCATGAGAGAGGCAGTCTCTCCATCAGCAAGGTCCCAAGATGTCAAAGCATCAGAATACAAAAAATAAAAAGACCTGGTTAATACCCATTTGACCTGCCAAGTATGGTTGCACAGGTTGTTCATAGCACAAGATACCTGGCCAGTGGAGCTGAAATTCAGATAAAGCCCTGTTTGCAAGTCATATGCTCACAGGACTGCATCCAGTCGAAGGGTTGGGCTTTTTCTCACATGTGCAGAAGTACCATATGGGTTAACAGAGACCCTTGATGGTGCTTGTCTCAGGATGTTATTCTACACTAATTGTCTTGATTTGAGCAATCTCTGTTTCCTTGACTGGACTGTCAGTTCCGAAGATGCCAGAACCTTGTCTGTGCTTCCTGCTAGACTGGAAGCTCCAAGAGAACAGGGCTCAGGTCTTCTTTGTTCCCCAGTGTCCTCGTGGTGCTCAGCACCAACTGCCACATATGGGTGCTGGCGAAGAGTTTATGGGATACATCAGTGAATAGTACCCAGAACTTTAAACTTCAGAGTTATATTTTATCTGTACCTTGAACTCTTTTTCTTTTGATACCAGAATGATCAAAACCTTTTTGCCTGAGGTTGGTTTTTAAAATTTAGGTTTTTTTCTATTGAAGTATAGGTGGCGGTAGTGGTAAAGAACCCATCTGCCAAAGCAGGAGATATATGAGACAAGGGTTTGATCCCTGGGTCGGGAAGATCCCTTGGAGGAGGGCATGGGAACCCACTACAGTATTCTTGCCTAGGGAACCCCATGGAAAGAGGAGCCTGGCAGGCTACATGGGGTGGCAAAGAATCGGACATGACTGAAATGACTTAGCATGCAGGCATAGTTGATTTACAATGATGTGTTAGTGTCAGGTGTACAACTGAATCACTTTGCTGTACACCTGAAACTATATATATATATGTTTAGTTCAGTCACTCAGTTGTGTCCAACTCTTTGCGATCCCAGGGACTGTAGCATGCCAGGCTTCCCTGTCCATCATCAACTCCCGGAGCTTACTCCAGCTCATGTCCATCGAGTCGGTGATGCCATCCAATCATCTCATCCTCTGTTGTCTGCTGGGGTCCAGCCCCGGCTGATCCAGGGTATTCGAAGCGGGGACGGCGTCGGCGAGGGTCAGGATACAATAGCTTCAATTAGATATTAATTAAAGATGTAAAGAGTAATAGAATAAGGATAGCGCAGTAGGAAAATTCAGTGGAGAAAAGAGGCTGAGTAGCTTGGTTTACGCGGGAGACCAATAAAACTTCAAGACAAGAAGTTTGCACCACTTACGTAGGTCACAGGCGTCCTTCCATTCTCCTGAAGGAGAGGAGACACTGAGGCCTCCCCGGTCGGATCTTAGAAGCCCAGGCATAATTAGTAAGCATGGTGGGTTCCGCGCTCCAGATGGAGACTCAGCCAGAGTGAGAGGGAGACATGGGGAGACCAGTATTTCGAGAAACTGATCCCAATTCTTTATTTTCCATGGTCTACTTTTATACACTGAGATGTTATGCAAAAGTCACGCAGGGTCAGCAGTCCTGACTTTTATCAAAGTCAGGTGCTTCATACAAATGTATACAGAGGTCTTAGGGGTATTACATCATCTTCTGGCCAGGGGGCCTGCTGACAATTTATGACCCTCTCCTTGTGACAGTGGTCAGTCAACCAGGACACTTATTTCTCCAGGGGTGATTATTCTTAAAACAGACGCCACCCAAATAAAGTTACATTCCTACAGGGTGAGGGTATAGTGGGTTTTAGTTAAGGAAAGAATTTACTTAGCCTAAGGTCTAATGTGATTAATATCAAAGGTTAATACTTATTTCTTCTATATGTTCATTAATGTGTGTAAGGGCAGGGGATATGGAGACTTAGCAACAAACATTGGCTCAACAAATGAAAAACCCTTCACCAATACAATTTCTAATCAGCCCATTATACTTATACTAATAGTTTTCTAACTTTTCTAAGGAACCTGTTTTTAGAAGGTTTAAAGCATCTCGTGCCTCTCATGGTTGGGAGGCTGTGAGCAATCACATGTGGCCGGACAAGCCTGTCAGGCAGGCCAGAGACCCTTCAGAGGAGTTTGTAGGTTAAAACACTCTTGTCACGCCCAGGAGTTTTGATTAACTGGAGCTCTAGATTAACTCCTTCTCCGAAAGAGGTGGTGGGGGACAGCCCCCCGTAAAGTCAGAGGTGTAGGTGAGAGCACAAAGTAGTAAAGTAGGCAGGCTCTGATTATGGGGGTAGATGCTCAAGGATTTCCAGGGGGACTCCTGAGGCTCGATCCCGCCTTTGTGTATGTCGAGCCTCCTTCCTCATGACCTTTGCCACGGGCGGAGTACCTCACTCTGGCCCTCAACAGTTGTCCCCTTCTCCTGCCTTCAATCTTTCCCAGCATCAGAGTCTTTTCAAATGAGTCAGTTCTTCACATCAGGTGGCCAAAATATTGGAGTTTCAGTTTCCAATAAATATTCAGGACTGATTTCCTTTAGGATGGACTGGTTTGATCTCCTTGTTGTCCAAGGGATTCTCAGGGAGTATATACATATATGTATATATATAAGTATACATACGTATATGTATATAAAGCAGTTATATATATTGTACTTGTTCAGTTGCTTAGTCATGTCTAACTCTTTGCGACCCCATGGACTGCAGCACGCCAGGCTTTCCTGTATTTTACTATTTATATTCTATTCCCTGCCCCCCTCCCCCAAGTCTGCTGTTGGTTTGAGCAGGGTAAGTACCATCCTCTTTCCTGCGAGTTGGGCTCCTGTCCAGCCTGTTTGGGGACTAAGAAGACAGCCAAGGAACAGAGGCTTTCATTCTAAGTGGAGATTCTTTGTCAGCTCAGCCCTGCTGTGAATCCTCCAAGTGTTTGTCTCTTCTTGGCCTCCAGGAAAGAGTGAATGAGTGGGAACTCGGGCGAGGGTGGATGTGGCATCTGGGCCTGCAGGAGCTCCGGCTCCAGCCAAAGTGAACGGAGCCTGGCAGAAAGCACCAGTTGTTGTCAGGCACAGTCATAGAGTGACTGCTGAGAGACCCTGGGTCCCTAGCTTGTTTGACAACAAAAGAAAACGTGAACGGGCTTTGCGAACTCCCTGGTGGTCCCATAGATAGGACTCTGTGCTTTCACCGCTAGGTGCCTGGGTTCAATTCCTGCTCAGGGAACTAAGATCCTACAAGCCTCATACTGAGGTCACACACACACAGAAAAGAAACTGGTTTTCAAAAGAGGCCCTGGGCTTGTACCTCGGATGTGTGTGTGTGCACACACGTTCATGGGAATCTGAGGACCAGGCTGTGTGCAGGCAGGAGAGCTATCTGTGCTCCCAGGTTCTCTCTGTCATAGGCTCAGGGCAGAGTTGCTGAAAACCTAATGGAATGTGTATGTTTCTCCTCTCTCTCCAGGTTTCCATTCTATTATGAACTAAAAATAGCATTTGTAGCCTGGCTGCTGTCTCCCTACACAAAAGGCTCCAGCCTCCTCTACAGGAAGTTTGTACATCCTACACTGTCTTCAAAAGAAAAGGTAATTTGTGTTGTTCTGCCTTTCATTCCTTCGAGTGAGTGAAAAAAAAATTTAAGTGATTTAAAAAAAAAAAAAAGACATATGATTTTATTGAAGGAGACTCTTGATTGACTTATTTGCCCCCTACCCGAAAATTGTTCCTTCTAATCTTTCTCTTTTAAGTCTATTTTTATGACCTGGTGAAATTCTCAAAAGGATATTATTCATCACTATTATTGTAAAACATTTCCATACATCGAAACAAAAGACAGAAAAAAATTCACTCATAATTCAACTCCCCAAACTGAATTTCTTTCATCAGGCTCGGCACCTGTCCTTTTGTAAATGGAATTTTTATATATACTACTAAAAAATACTTTAAAAACTGAGTACAGGGCTTCCCTGCTGGCTCAGTGGTAAAGAATCTGCCTGCCAGTGCAGGAGACACAGGTTTGATCCCTGGTCTGGGAGGATCCTGCATTCTGAGGAGCAGCTAAGCCCATGCACCGTAACTACTGAGCTTGTGCTCTCAAGCCCAGGAGCCACAGCTACTGAGCTCATGTGCCGCAGTTATCGAAGCCTGCTCGCCCTGGAGCTTGTGCTCTGCAACAGGAGACGCCACTGCAGTGAGAAGCCTATGTACCACGGCTGCAGAGTAGCCCCTGCTGACTGCAACTAGACAAAAGCCTGAGCAGCCACCAAGACTCAGCATGGACAAAAAAATAAAAATGATAAATGTTAAAGATAAAAATAATAAATTTTTAAAAACCTAACATAAACAGGAAAGTTGAAGCCTAGAGAGATGAAAAGACTTGAATTTGTGCCTGGATAGCTACAACAGAGACTGGAATATAATAAATTTCTAGTACATGTGCTTTATTGATCAATGATAAAATGTATACTACAAATGAAATACCTGCTATTTTTATGCTTTATAAGTTATCAGTTGATAAGTGTGTTAATGAGAATAGACATAATAATTTGTTTCATTCAATTTACCTTTTGTGTTTTGCTTCAAAGTTTTGCTTCCCATACATCCTTGAAATGAAAATGTAGATTTGTCTAATATCAGAGATGTAAAGGAGAAGGCAATGGCACCCTACTCCAGTACTCTTGCCTGGAAAATCCCAAGGACGGGGGAGCCTGGTAGGCTGCAGTCCATGGGGTCACTCGGAGTTGGACACGACTGAGAGACTTCACTTTCACTTTTCACTTTCATGCATTGGAGAAGGAACCGGCAACCCACTCCAGTGTTCTTGTCTGGAGAATCCCAGGGACGGGGGAGCCTGGTGGGCTGCTGTCTGTGGGGTCACACAGAGTCGGACACGACTGAAGCGACTTAGCATAAACATACAGAGATGGAAAAAATAAGATAGGGAGAAATTGCAGGAAGGAGTCAACAATATCTAAGGATACACGGAGGAATTACAACTTATACCTCTTGAAAAGAAATTGAAGCTACTTTTAAGATAATGTCACTGTCTATTAAATTGTTTTTTGTTTAACATCTCCTCTGAACCTGATTTGTCAGATTTGTTTTCAATGGATTGTTCCATGGTTTTGTTAAGATTTCATACAGTAAGAGACACATGCATGCTAAGTTGCTAAGTCATGTCCTACGGTAGCCTGCCATGCTCCTCTGTCCATGGGATTTCCCAGGCAAGGATATTGGAGTGGGTTGCCATTTCCTCCTCCAGAGGCTCTTTCCAATCCAGGGATCAAACCCACATCTCCTGTGTCTCCTGCATTGGCAGGTGGATTCTTTACCACCGAGACACTAAGGGAAATAATAGATGCAGAAACCATTAAAATAAAAGACCTCTGTCTTATTAATTTGTTTGGTAGCTCCTTTTTTCATTCAATGCAGTCTATGTAATGTTTCCTTAAAATGTTAACCATACACACACACACACCAAAAAGCCAAAACGAAACCCGAAGACAATAACTACAAAAAGCTGAAAAGATGCATTACTTGTCTTCTGAAATCTTAAACATGTTTGCATAACATCCTTTTCCACTTGTGGGTCCATAAGGACCCACAAACATCACCACGCATAGTATACAATCAACTTCTATTGACTTCTTGTCTTAGAATAAATTCTTGAGAGTGGGATTATTGGGTCCAGCATTCTGTAATTCATTAATGATATTATATGACTTTCTGAACTGGTTGTGTGGTAAGGTTCTACCATATGAATTAAGAGCACTATCAATTCAGTTCAGTCACTCAGTCATGTCTGACTCTTTGTGACCCCATGGACTGCAGCACACCAGGCCTCCCTGTCTGTTACCAACTCCCAGAGTTTACTCAAACTCCTGACCATTGCATCAGTGATGCCATCCAACCATCTCATCCTCCATTGTCCCCTTCTTCTCTCACTTTCAATCTTTTCCAGCATCAGGGTCTTTTTAAATGAGTCAGCTCTTTGCATCAGGTGGCCAAAGTATTGGAGTTTTGGCTTCAACATCAGTCCTTCCAATGAACATTCACGACTGATTTCCTTTAGGACAAACTGGTTGAATCTCCTTATAGTCCAAGGGACTCTCAAGAGTCCTCTCCAACACCACAGTTCAAAAGCATCAATTCTTCTGAGCTCAGCTTTCTTTATAGTCAAACTCTCACATCCATGCATGACCACTGGAAAAACCATAGCCTTGACTAGACAGACCTTTGTTGACAAAGTAATGTCTCTCTTTTTAATATGCTGTCTAGGCTGGTCATAGCTTTTCTTCCAAGGAGCAAGCGTCTTTTTATTTCATGGCTGCAGTCACCATCTGCAGCAATTTTGGAGCCCCCAAAAATAAAGTCTGCAACTGTTTCCACTGTTTCTCCATCTATTTGCCATGAATTAATGTGACCAGATGCTGTGATCTTAGTTTTCTGAATGTTGAGCTTTAAGCCAACTTTTTTTTACTATAGGTGGCTTGATATATTTGTTTCTGTTGCTTCTGAAAGTTGTACACTTTGGGTTTCCAGGGCAAGGTTTTGAGTACATCAGTTGGAGGTACTCCAGTACAGGTTACTGTAGCCATTTCTGAGATGCCCTTTAGGAACTAAGACACAACACTTACTGTCTCAGAGGGTAATCCCTGCCTCCACCTCATTATCAAATCTCTACTCTTCCTACTTCCCTTTCTCTAAACACTGGACTTCACCCTGAAGCCACTAATGTAATTTCCACTGACTCTTAAGAGCTGCCAAGAATCACTTCCAGAGTCAGCCAATGGAAACTGAGTGTTGTGACTTCCCAAGGAATTTTAAACAAGGACCAGGCAAGGGGGTGAATGCCCACCTGTATGCCTCAAAGTGAAGGAAGTGCACCAATGTGCTGAACTTCCGATGAGACAGAGGCCAAGTGTCATTGACTGAACTCTGCTCCTATGATTACAGAATGGCTGTTTTCCTAAAACAATGACAACAACCCAAACACAACGAAAAGAATGAGCCAGCACTGATCCAAATTTGAACTAAACCAATATTTTACTTGCTCTTGGTCCCTAAGTAGACCTCAATCTTCTCTTCCACCTCACCTTTACCTTGTAGTTGACTTCTGGTTTCTGTTTGTATTTAATTATCTGTAAAATGATCTCCTCTATCAATAAAAATATCCCCTATCTCTTTTTGCATCCTAATCTCTCCCATCGATATACACATGAGGAGGAATTTGGATATTGTATGAAATTGCTATGAAATAATAGAATTTCAGAGATCCTGGGGCTTTACCTCCTTGACATAAGGAAGATGACAATGGTTCTTGGTTACTGAAGCCAGCCACTGTGTAAGGTGCTTTCCTGGAATGAGCACATGTAGTCCTCACCATGGGGTTTCCAGGGTGGCTCAGCAGTAAAGAATATACCTGCCAATGCAGGAGATACGGGTTCGATCCCTGGGTTGGGACAATCCCCTGGAGAAAGAAATGGCAGCCCACTCTAGTATTCTTGCCTGGGAAATCCCATGGACAGAGGAGCCTGGCGGGCTACAGTCCTTGGGGTCACAAGGAGTCAGAGAGGACTTAGCAACTAAACAACAACAATGAATTCTCACCGTGCTCCACAAGTTAGGTGCCGCCACTGTCCTCATTTTGCAGAAGACAGAACCGTGTGTAGAGGCTGAGCACTCACCCAGGTCTGACAGCCAATTAGTGGCAGTGCCAGCGAGAATCAGTGATGGAGCAAGCTGCCAAGCTCAGCGCTCAGGAGAGGGGAGAAAGAATAGAGGTTTATTTTGGCCTTCCAACTCAGAGTGCCTGTTTTCCTTTGCCAGGAAATTGATGATTGCCTGGTCCAAGCGAAAGACCGAAGTTACGATGCCCTTGTGCACTTTGGGAAGCGAGGCTTGAACGTGGCGGCCACAGCGGCAGTGATGGCTGCTTCCAAGGTATCGTCCTGGGACCTGACCAACATGGCTGTAACTCATCCAGAGACAGGCTAAGTATAGCTGGGGTCCCCTTGAAAAGCTGAGGGGATAAAGGGTGAATATTACCCTCAGAAAACTGCATGCTCGCGTGCACACACACACGCAAATGATTTAGGTAATACCAAGAGATTCCCAGAGCCCCTGAAGCTCACCTGTGGTTCTCATGTTAAGAACTTCTAAGTTACTTGAAGCATAAACCTTGGACACAGAGAAGAGGGGAGGGGCGGCGATGGGACACTTCTTTGCAATTTCCCAGCATGCACTGGGAGAGTCACCTAAATAGACAGGTGCAGAGACTTAGCTGAGTGAGCAGGTGCACTTCAGGTTCACATGACCCTGAAGATCTAGGGGAAGGAACCCAGGGTCCTAGAATAAGTTGAGTGGTTTAAATGTGGAGGACACTATGTGAAGTAGCAGTAATTAGAGTAGAAGAGGGTTTTTAAAAATAATATTTTTTACAGTGTTGTGTTGGTTTCTGCCATACAACAACTTGAATCAGCCATGATTATACATATATTCCCTTCCTCTAGAGCCTCCCTCCCCTCACCCCACCCCACCCTTATAGGTCATCATGCACCAGACTGGGCTCCCTATGTTATAAAGCAACTTCTCACCAGCTATCCATTTTACACATGATAGTGTGTGTGTATGTATATATATATAGAGAGAGAGATGCTACTTTCTCCATTCACCCTACTCTTTCCCTACCCCTCTGTGTCCACAAGTTCATTCTCTCCATCTTCGTCTCCATTTCTTCCTTGCAAATAGGTTCATCAATACCATTTTCCTAGATTTCATATATATTCATTATGACCCAGCAACCCACTACTGGGCATATAGCCTGAGAAAACCACAATTCTGAAAGATACATGTACTCCAGTGTTCATCGCAGCACTGTTTACAATAGCCAGGACATGCAAGCAACCTAGATGTCCATCAGCAGATGAACAGATAAAGAAGATCTGGTGGATATATACAGGGGAATATTACTCAGCCATAAAAAATGAATGTGAGTCAGTCGTAGTGAGGTGGGTGAACCTAGAGCCTCTTATATAGAGTGAACTAAGTCAGAAAGAGAAAAACAAATATCATACAGTAGAGGAGGTTTGAAATAAACACAAATCTGTGGGTATTGTGATGTAAGTCATTACTTCCTTCTCTTTCCCACCCAGCCCTGTTCAAAGGCCCTCTGTGTTCCTTCCCAGCTTCTTCTTCCATCACATTCTCCTTGTCATTGTGTCAGTTTCTTATCATGTGCTCAACCCTGAAAAATGTAATTAGTAGATGTTTACTTGTAGAGCAAATTCAGCAGATTGCCCATGTGAAAATTGCTTCCCCCAAACTCAAATGTAGAGTAGGGGTCTACAGTTGGTGGAGGATGGAGAAAAGACAGTTACGCTTATGTCTGGGGAGACCCAGGGGTTGGGAGGTGAGTTGTATTTCCAAAGGGAAGCTATGAGTCCTAGATGGTGATGTGAGAGTTTTGGGGAAAGAGAGGGTAGAGCTTTGAAAGGATTTGGAAAAGGATTTTGAATACTGATCTTGGTGCTCCACGGGCTTCCGGCGGATGGTGGGATGGAGTGTGTAGACAGTGAGCTGGGTCAAGGGACTGAGCTGGGTTTTCTAGGCCCAGGGAGAAGCACTTTAGGGGCATTTCTGGGAGAAAGATACAGCACACGGGGATGAGTGTTTGAAAAGTACCATCCACATAAAGTCAAGGAGTTCTGCAGACATAGGTTGGCAGGGATACAGGAGAACCAAAAGGGAATGATTCCTGTTTCAGAGAAGGACCAGCTGCTTATGTAACACAGAATCATAGTGAAGTGTCTCGCTGCTTCTACCGCTGGTACCTGGAGGGTCCCTGTCCATCTTAGTACAATAGTTGCTGGCAAAGCAGTGAATCCCAGGGAGTATCTTTGGAGGGGAAATTCTGCTGTTTTATCTTCAGATATCAGAATTTGCAAAGAGCAGTGAATTCCAAGATCATTCTGTTCGAGACAATCATTTTATGCTTTTGTGTTTAAGCTAAAAGAGAACTCGGAATTGCTAAATTCTGAATTCATCAGGCCAGCTTGACCACATGAGGCTTATAGAAGCCTTCTCCCAGGCGCCTTCCTCCACCCCATCTTCTCTGCTTCTGCACCTAAAGGACAGATTACTGCTCTTTCCTCAGCTCAGACATAGAGCATCAGTGTGGTATATTTACCAGAGTGGCTCAGTGCGGGCTGCCTGGCCACTCAGCCATGTGTGTAAATTATATTCTGATGGTAATTCTGTAGGGCCATCCTTTTTCAGGTCCCTCTCCAGCCGGAGTCTCCTGAGTCTTGATACCATCTTGGCCGGTCACCATCAGCCCCTCTGAACACCAGGGAAGCCCCTGAGCCCAGGCCTCCAGCCAGGCACCTTACAGCTAACCTGAAGGATGCTCCCGACAGTCTGAAACTTGCTTCAGAAAAAAATTGCTCACTGGTTCTTTCTTGTCTTACTAAAGCAGTGAGGGACGCCTGCTTTCTGCTGAATTTGGTTTCAGACTAGAAATTTTTCTGCCTTTTAGGAGCTCTGCTTTTCCTCTCTAAATGTCTTAAAAGAGAAAATACTCTTCTCTCCATAAAATAATGTCCTCTATTTTTGAAACAGATGTGTACTTAAAAAAAAAAAGTAAAATTCAGTCTGGCTGAGGGGTAGAACAGTGGTTTCCATAGCAACAAGGGACCACTCCAGCCAGCGGTTGAAGAATGATGATTCACCAGTGGGTTCAAATCTGGCTTCAGTGTTCAAACCACCTGGGAAGCTTTGTTTCTCATTTTTAAATAGATTCTCAGATGTGCGGAATCAGAATTTCAGGCCATGGGCCCTTGCATCTCTATTTTTAACAAGTTCCCCAGATGATTTTCAAATAGCGAGCTCATTACAGGTCACTGCCTGATGCCCCATGCAGAGCCATAAACCACAGGTGATTAGGGTTAAAACAGTTAACTTCTTTCACATTCCTGGGATGCAGATTTAGCCCCTTAGAAGCATTAGCCTTGAGAATGGGAAAGCTGAATCCAGAACAACCTTGTCAATGACCCCAGGGGAACAGTCAAAGCAATTTTGTGGGGGGAAAAAAAAGACACCATGTCAAGTCCCGGTGGCTAGGGTGACCATATAATATAATATTCAGACAGGACACATCTGAGAGTGAAAGGATGCTCTAATTGTTATGCTAGGACAACAGGTATAAACTAGGTCTGTTCCGAGCAAACTGGAATTTATGGTCGCAGTGCTCGTGGCCCCTGGACCATGTGGACCCATGGCTCCTGGACCCTGCCTGCTCCTTCCAGAAAACACCCTTAACTGACAAATCAATTCTCATTCTGCATACCTACTGCATTTAGCTCAACAGATGCAGAAGACAGGGTGAGATGCCTGAGAGCCTCTCTCTGAGTTCAGACAGATTGGAGAGAGCCTGGGACCATGACCAGATGAGGAGGGTACTTCTTCCTCATCTGATCTTTTTTCCATCCTTTGATGCTTCTCCAAGAGGAACTGCAGAGCTTAACTGGAAGAATGAAAGGTCTTTTACCTACACTTTTAGTTCATTCTTTGTCCTTGTAACTTTGAGGCCTGAGCCCTTTCTCAAAAAAAAAAAAAAAGAATGTTTGAAGGGTTTTTGCAAATAATCATGAAGTGTGAAGAAGGTTTTTAACCATTTGTTCAGTTGCTCAGTCATGTCCAACTCTTTGAGACCCCATAGACTGCAGCACGCCCAGCTTCCCTGTCCAGTTTCCTGGAGTTTGCTCAAGCTCATTGAATCAGTGATGCCATCCAACCATCTCATCCTCTGTTGCCGGCTTCTCCTCTTGCCCTCAATCTTTTCTAGCATCAGGGTCTTTTCCAGTGAGTCAGTTGTTCATATCAGGTGGCCAAAGTATTGGAGCTTCAGCATTCGTCCTTCCAATGAATATTCAGGGTTGATTTCCTTTAGGATTGACTGGTTTGATCTCCTTGCAGTCCAACGGACTCTCAAGAGTCTTCTCCAGCACCAGTTTGAAAGCATCAATTCTTCGCCGTGGTCCAGCTCTGACATCCGTACATGACTACTGGAAAAACCATAGCTTTGACTATATGGACCTTTGTCAGCAAAGTGATGTCTTTGCTTTTTCATATGCTGTCTAGGTTTGTCATAGCTTTTCTTCCAAGAAGCAAGCATCTTTAATTTCATGGCTACAGTCACTGTCATTAGTGATTTTGGAGCCCAAGAAAATAGAGCCTGTCACTGTACGAATTTAAGTTGCTATTGATGTTTTATCCTAGAACTAGAAAATCTAAAATAAAAATATTGCACATTGGAAATGTCTCTCCAGACCTATTAACCCCAACATATCCCCCAGTTTTCCCCAAGGTCTAGTCCTTGTCCCTGGGAAGTAACGGTGCATCTTTGTTTTCAGTGACAGCTGCTCTGTCTCCTTCCTGGGAACACACTTCGCTAGTACTTTCTTTCTAAGTGTCCCTAGTCTTTTGGTTGGTTTTGAACTTAGATGTTAGCTATTAATATTTCCCAGTCAGTAATTCCACCTGGAGGGAATATTCAGCCCCACATCTTTTTAAGACTAGAATTGGAAAGCTCTTTTTTTTAAAATAATTCTCTAGAAATTCATTGGGTTTCCCTGATATGCTGAGACAGCAAAGAATCTGCCTGCAATGTGGAAGACCTGGGTTTGATCCCTGGGTCAGAAAGATCCCCTGGAAAAGGGAATGGAGAAATTAATTAGTTAAGCAAAATACATTCTCACATGAGAAACCATAGTGAGAAAAAAACAATTGAGCAAGAGTTTTAGTGACTCTCTCTGGCTCTGCCCGTGTGTCTATCCACACAAACTATACTCTTTTCTTCCTAATAAACACTTTTCACTAAAGAAAAAAAAGAAAAAAATTTAAGACTGTGAGATATCCAGGCCCCCTCATTCCCCTTGACATTTGAACTATATCCTCCGTCTCTTCCATCTGCCCAGTTCTCTGGCCTGGTAAACCAGTCTTGTGTTTTACTTGTCTCATAACTTGGAAAATAATGCCATTTTACTTCCCCTGGAGATCCTATCCCAGAACAGTTTCAGCGGCGCCAATAATGTTATTAGAGTCACCTGTTCAAGACAACTGCTCTCAGTAAAGCTGGCACTCTGTGTGCAAGGGATGCTTCTGCCCCAGATTGCCTGTGGGTTCTTCCCTCCCTGCTGCTGCTGCTGCTGCTGCTAAGTCGCTTCAGTTGTGTCTGACTCTGTGTGACCCCATAGACAGCAGCCCACTAGGCTCCTCTGTCCTTGGGATTCTCCAGGCAAGAATACTGGAGTGGGTTGCCATTGCCTTCTCTTCCCTCCCTAGAATCGGATATTTCCTGTTAGTTTGTGAGCTCCTGGTGATAAGTGGCTCTGGTTTCTTTTCCCTTGTTCCTCATTTAGGAAAAAACCAACACTAAAAGCCAAACTGCCATCTTGTTTGTTGCTTTACACTCATTAAACCTCATTAATTGATCTGAAGAATAAACTTTTTGAGGCCTCCAATCTTCTGTCCAAAATGATAGCCACTTGCCACATGTGGCTACTTAAATTATTTGAAATTAAGTAAGTTTTAGTATTCAATTCCTCAGTCTTCACTAACCCCCTTTTAAGTCCTCGGCAGCCAGTGTGGCTAGTGTCTGATGCAGGGACAGGATGCTCCACCTTCACAGAAAGTTCTCCTGGACAGCACTGCACCAGGAACTCTGTTTTGCCTCTTGGGTTCTCCTTTGCCTTATTTCCATCTTCCTGCCTACAGTGCTCTGCTTTAACCAAGGCCCCTTAGTCCCTCACCTGCCCAGCCCTTTGGGCCTTTGTTATATGAGGTGTACCAGGAAAAGAGGGGGATGGACACTCAGCCTACAGCATTGCCCATGGTGGAACTTCTGCTTCTTCACCTTCTCCCCTGGTCCAGCCTTGCGTTCACACTTTGCTCACTTGTCAGGCAAAGCTCAGGCACTTTGCCTACAATTATGGTCAGTGGCCACCAGGGTGTAGCCAAGCCTTGGTTATAGCCCTAGTATCCAAATAGCTAGGCACAGTCACAGAGAGATAAATTACAGTGTCTTCCCACTCATTGGAAAAAAAAAAAAAATTCACCTTCTTTTTTGCTTTAAAAATAAACTCTATGAAACAATTCACCATAATTTAAAAAAAAAAGTTGTCTGCCTCCAATCTTATTTTTTAATCCATCATTGCTTTATCTGAAAATCTTGCTTGAATAAAATGCTGCTTTCAAATGATCATGGAACTTTATTTTTGGAACCAGAAGCTAATTCTGGAAAGTTCATAAGCCTAGTGTTTTGAGATTTCTGACCAGATTGGAGTTGTTTGCCTTTTTTTTTTTCCTAGCAAAAACCCAAAAGACAAAAAAAAAAAAACCTACCTGTTTACAGTCTGTCAGATTAATTATAATTAATCAGGTTTAATTATAATTAACCCATTTAATTAATTATATCAATTAAATATTGATTTTCTTTTTATAACATCTCCCTATATCCACTCATGCTTGGAAGGCATGCTTTCCAAGGAAGACGAAAAGACAGCTGGCCCATCCAGGTTCCCGTGTCTCCCTTGTGTGGCTTCACACCCTCGTGTCCGCCAAACCCAGGGACTCCAGGAAGCTTCGTGCTTGTCCCTTCACCCCTCAGAGCAACATTTCCCAGCCTCTGTGCTCACTTACGTCAGGTTAGCCCTCTTTCTGTTTCAGCCAAGGACTGTGTGACATAAAATCAATGTTTAGAATTCACTACGGCAACTGTTTAAACAACAAGATTATCTAAACCGTATGGACAACCCACTGAAAAAATTTGGAAGTATTCCCTGCCCTCTAGTCTCCCCAACAAATCAGCCTGCACTGGAGCTTGTTTCCAAAACAAGCTGAAACAGAACCAAGCAAACCTTGTTCACTGTGGTTCTGCCACACTCGCCTTTGTTACCTAACGCCCTTTCTCTCTGGATTTCTATTTGGAATCCACTCTGGTGGATTAACACAAGCAAGAGACTCAGCCTCACAAGTCGGTGGGCCGGCGCTCGGGAAGAGTTACTGATCTGATGTCACTTGCCCCACCTCTGTTCCAAGTTGGCCTATGGGGATGATGGTGCTGGATGCACCAAGGGTCACAGTGGAAGAAGAGATGCCCGTGTGCCTCTGAGGACCACTCTGAGCGTGGTTTAACCTAGGAGGTCTGAGAAACCACTTTTAGGATCACCATGAGTGGCTGTGGCCATGGCACCACAGCCTCCGTGGAGGAGGATGGTCGCCTCCTCCTCCTCGACACTCGTCTCTACCATCTCCCTCACCCGATCAGCCCTTTGAGGCCTTTATATAAGGTTCACCGGGAAAACAGGGGTATAAAGACTCAACTTACAGCACTGCCCATGATGGAGCTTTTGTTTCTCCATCTTCTCCCCTGGTCCAGGCCCGCTTTCACACTTTGCTGACTTGCCAGCCAAAGCTCAGGCAATTTGCCTGCAATTATGATCAGCGGCTATATGTCTCTCCCTGCCCCCTCCCCTAGCTCCCTTGTGTTGGGATTCTCCAGGACCCCAGCTTGCTCCTGTAACCCCCAGAGCCACCTCATCCTTTTCTTCGCCTTCAGCTGTCACCTGATGCTCCTGGCTCCCAAATCAGCTCCTCTCCCAGGTCTCAAGTCCAGCATTACTGGTTCTCTGAACATCTCCCTCTTTCCTGGTCATTAGTACCAGGTACCTAACTCCAAATCTACCCCTCCTCTTGTGTCCCAACTTTCTGATGATAATGAAATCACCATCCTCTCTGGTCCCCAAGCTCTAAATCTTAGTCATCTTTGATGCTCTTCCTTCCTCTGACTTACTCTTCAAGACCTGCCCATCTGACATTCCTTCCTTCCTTCCTTCCTCCCTTCCTCCCTTCCTTGCCCTCTTCCCATCACCCTCCCTTCTAGCTTGGACTACTGCAGTAGCCACTCAAGTGTTACTGCCACTGTCCCTGCTTGAGGCCTGTGCATTCCTGTACTGATCCCTGCCTTCCTGTCTAGTTGCTCCTGGCTCTTGTACTGTGTTTACAGCGCCACCTCCTGTGCTGGTCTAGCAATAGCAACTCCATATGGTGTTCCTGGTGGCTCAGATGGTAAAGACCCTGCCTACAATGTGGGAGACCTAGGTTTGATCCTTGGGTTGGGAAGATCCCCTGGAGAAGGGAATGGCTACCCATTCCAGTGTTCTTGCCTGGAGAATTCCATGGACAGAGGAGTCTGGCAGACTACGGTTCATGGAGTTGCAAAGAGTCGGACATGACTGAGTGATTAACATGCTATTTCTAGAGTTTTCTCTTTCCTACCTCTTCTGATGCTGATTCTTCATCTGCCTCTGTTCCCAACTGTTTGAAATCCTATCCACCCTTCAGAATCAAGAGCCGCATCCTCCACAGCTGCCTCCTCAGATTCCTGGTGAAACCAGTCTCTCACTTCATGGCCCCCAGTGGCTCTCTTGCCGTCATTTATAGCCATGTCTTGTCTGCATCCCTACCAGTTACACAGTAAATAGTAGAGGAATGAAGGACGATTGTACCTATTTTTAGCTGTCACAGCCAGAAGAGCAATGCTTAGTATCAAGTGTGGGCTTTGAAAATAAGCAGACCCAGGTTGGAAATCCCAGCTCCAAGACTTTACTTGTGGTCCAGTGGTTAGGATTTCTTGCTTCTTTCTGATACAGGGAGTGTGGGTTCAATCCCTGGTCAAGGGACTAATGTCCCACATGCTGTGAGGGGAAAAAAAAAAAAAACAACAAACCTCAGTTCCTCCACTTGCTATTGCATCTCTGTGAGCCTCAGTCTCTTCATTTGCAAAATGGGCATGATGATGGTTTCTGCCGCAAAATAGTCATGAGGTGATGTCCACAGAGACTTCTTAGGATGCAGAGCTCATGTGGAGGCTGCCTGTTGGTCACTCCTCCTGTGTCCATTTACACCCTGAGGTTGATCATGATCTTTACTCACTGATGAACCAAATAAAAGAAACAAGTCCAACACTGGCATCACGTGACTTACAATCCCACCTTTCCTCTGGATGCGGTAGCATGAGCACAGCTGGGCATTGCCTGTGCTCCGTCCACCTTGCCTGTGCTGTGTGGCCCTGGGAGAGACACTCCCCCTCCCTGGGCTTCAGGTCCCTCTTAACTCTGGGGTCGACTTCTGCCACCTGTTCAGGCTCAAGGCGGGCAGTGCCTGGGCAGCAGCTTCTGTACAACACATGAGCCCCTGCCCCCACTCCCCCACTGAGAGAGAGAAGAATGCCACCCTGTGAGTGATGAGAACAGGAGCCTTAGATGCCGCCGTCCGTAGCCCCTCACTGCACAGGGGAGAACAGGGGAGAACACGGAGACCCTAGTGCCAAGTAGCTGCCGAGGCCTCACAGACGCTAGGGGCCTGGCTGGGCTGAGAGTGAGACTCTAGTTGCCAGTCGCTTGTTCCTGCATCACTCCAGACACCCCCACAGCACCCTCCCCTCCACACACACCAGACCAATGCTTCCTTAACCATGTTCTGCTTGGATCTCACCCCCTGGCCAGGATGACCCAGTGGTGAGGGCCTGAGAGATGCCAGTCTGCCACTGAGAATTTTAGAACCAACCCTGGGTACTTCTAAGGTTGTCTGTCAGCTCTTCAGGCAAGGCTTGGGCCACACTTAAATGCTGGGCAGTGGGTCACAAGTTACCTTAAGATACTAAAGATAGGGACTTTTCGGGTGGTCCAGTGGTTAAGAGTTCACCAGCCAATGAAGGGGACATGGGTTCAAGTCCTTGGTCCAGGAGGATCCCACATACCGCAAGGCAACTGAGCCTGCATGCCGCCACTACTGAAGATCATGTACATAGAGCCTGTGCTCTTTAACAAGAGAGGCCACCACAATAAGAAGCCTGAGTACCGCCACTCGAGAGTAGCCCTGCCTAGCCACAACTAGAGAGAGCCTGAGTACAACAATGATGACCCAGCTCAGCCAAAGATAAGTGAATTAATTAAATTTTTAAAAAGACACTAAAGATAGATTCTCTAAAGCTTTATCACTGTGTCCTAATTGGTTTTTCATTCACTAAGTCGTGTTCAACTCTGTGACCTCATGGACTGCAGCACACCAGGCTTTTCCTGTCCTTCACTATCTCCTGGAGTTTGCTCAAACTCATGTCCGTTGAGGCAATGATGCCATTCAACCATTTCATCCTCTGTTGCCCCTTTCTCCTCCTTCCCTCAGTCTTCCCCAGCATCAGAGTCTTTTCCAATGAGTCGGCTCTTCCCATCAAGTGGCCAACATATTAGAGCTTCAGCATCAGTCCTTCCAATGAATATTCAGGATTGATTTCCTTTAGGGTGGACTGGTTTGATCTCCTTGCTGTCCAGGGGACTTCAAGAGTCTTCTCCAGCACCACAATGTCCTAATATAACATTGCAAATCAACTATACTTAAATAAAAAGAAAGAAAAAAGAAATTAGATCCTGGAACAGGGATCTGCCTCACACAAAGCTCCCTCAGGGTCCCGTCTCTCCAAGGACCAGATAGGGCTTCTGGCTGGGTCTCAGTGGTGGCCTTCTGCATGTGAGGGCTGGGACAGCTGGAGTCCTTCCTGATGACCCTGAAAGCCCATCACTTGAGTGATGGCCTGGCTCAGAGGACCAGGCCCAGCTCTGGTTTACAGGGATTCTGCTCATTCATGCACTGTCGTTATCCTGCACAATGTCCTCATTTCCCATCCTGCTCCTCACCTCCTCAGCAGCTACTGTGGGCACCTCAGATCCAGCCAGTGCTCCAAACCAGTCTTCCCTCACCAGTTAATTTTCATTTTTGCACTTCATCTCCCATTAAGGGCACTTCTAGTCCCTTTTTTTTTTTTTTAATGTGGACCATTTTTTAAAGTTTTTATTGAGTTTGTTACAATATTTCTGTACAATTTGTTACAAAATGTTTCTGTTTTATGTTTTGGTTTTTTGGCCATGAGGTATGTGGGATCTTAGCTACCCGACCAGGGATGGAACCTGCACCCCCAGCTGTAGAAGCTTGGAGTCTTAACCATTGGACCAGCAGGGAAGTCCCGCACTTCAGTCTTCCCTGCAGACATCCATGTGCCTGGCTCCAACTTGAGAAAGAAAGGCAGAGCACACACCAGGGGCCATTCTCCGTGTGGGCCACACAGTATATCTGGAATGTTCTCATGACTCTTAAGTGTTAGTCACTCAGCCATGTCTGACTCTGTGACCCCTTGGACTGTAGCCTACCAGGCTCCTCTGTCCATGGGGATTCTCAGGCAAGAATACTGGAGTGGGTTGCCATTCCCTTCTCCAGGGGATCTTTCCAACCCAGGGATCAAACTCGTGTCTCCTGCAATGCAGGCAGATTCTTTACCATCTGAGCCTCCATGGAAGTGACTCTAAAATCCCGCTTTATCCACTTGGGTCACCACTCAGAAACCATCAGTGGCACTCTCATCGAAGTCCAGGTTTAGACAAAGTACAGTTTTTCCAGACTTACCTCCAGCTGCTCATCAGGCACCTGAGCCTCTTCTTTGATTGGCTCAATCTCAGTTTCCCAAATCAGGTTTTCCTCTCTGACGCCTTGGCTCCGACAACTCTCCAGCCGCAATATCCCTGCTCTCCCTTTCTGATGGTGCAGCCCTCGTCTCTAACTCCAGTCTGAACTCTTGGACAAGGCCTCTCTGGGTGTTGCTGCCAACACTGCTCTCTTTCTCTCTGTGCCTCCTCTCCCTTTCTGATGGTGCAGCCCTCACCTCTAACTCCAGTCTGAACTCTTGGAGGAAGCCTCTCTGGGTGTCCGTGCCAGCACTGCTCTCATTCTCTCTGGGCCTCCTCTCCCTTTCTGAAGGTGCAGCCCTCGTCTCTAACTCCAGTCTGAACTCTTGGACGAGGCCTCTCTGGGTGTCCCTGCCAGCACTGCTCTCGTTCTCTCTGGGCCTCGAACGTCTGTCATGTGTTCTGTCATCCGTCCTTTGCTGACTTGTTTGTGTTTGTGTCTCGATGCCTGGCCAGTCTGTGAGGCCCTTAGGAGCAGGAAAATGTTAGTTGCTCAATTGTGTCTGAGTCTCTGCGACCCCGTGGACTGTAGCTTGCCAGGCTCCTCTGTCCGTGGGATTCTCCAGGCAAGAGTAGTGGAAGCAGGAACCGTGTCATGATTCATATTCATGTTTTCCTCCACCGGGCTTCCCTCAGAGCTTCAGGAACACTATTAGCATTGGTGGTGAATGAAGGAATATGAGTGAATGAGTGAGAGTCTGAGGCCAGGGCAACAGAATGGTGCCTATTTCATAGGCTTGGTGCCCATGGCTTTTTTTCTTTTCCCCTTTATCAGGTGGCTCGACTTTTTCCCTTTGTCTCCTCTTTGGACCTCAGAGAAGGGCAGGTAACCCCGTTGAGAGGTGTGACTAACTTCGAACTGATCCAGTCGGGGAGAGAGGCCAGTAGCCACCTCTGCCTACCAGCCCATGGTCTGGATCCAAGCCCGGTGTCTCTCCCGCCGACACCCGTGTGTGTACATGTGCGTTAATCCCAGAGCCGGGGTCAGCCTCCTCCCAGAGCCTCTCATTGTGTTAACGTGGTGGCATCTAACATGCGATTAACTTATTTGTTTTTGTTTGTTTGTTTGTTTGATGCCTGGAGAGTGAATTGGGTTTGATGATCGATGCTGCCGTTGATGCAATGGTGGGAAGGATTCTCTTTCTCTTTTGTGTGTTAACCCACTTCTGTGGCAGAAACGGAGGCCCCTGCCTTCATCAAGCATGCTGAGAAGGAGCCTGCTCGGGCTTGGTGTGGAGCATGTGTAGCTGTAGAGGCAACTGTGTCAGGGAGGTGGGTACCCCATGGGAATCTAGAAGGAAGCACTCACGCTCTTTGAATCACCAATGGGAACTGTGGTTACTGCTGGTGGCTTTGTTATCAACTGACTGACTCACTGAAGCCCTCTGACTTTATTCTCATTGTCATCAGTCACAGGCCTTAGATATGGTGCGAGGTGAGGTGTGCTAAACTTTATGCCCTGCTGCAGCCCCCAGTGGGATTCCTGGTGTCCCTTCCCCACTGTGTCCCTCTGGAAAAGGGGACCTCCTCAAGGGCCTGCAGCCAGACTTAGTGACTGTGTTGAATCGGGGCTCTGTGGGCCCTAATGGCAGGTGTTCTATTAGTGGTAAATTTTTTACTTAGAGTATCAGATTAGTAGAGGTCTGGTGGGTTTTCCCAGGAACACACTTGCTCCCCCGATTAAGAAAAGCATTAAAACAAAGAGAATTTGGTGTGTGTTTGCTACATGGATTTCTTATTCCTTACAAATTAGGGGGAGAATTAGGAATTAAAGATCTCAGATTCCCAACACTGTTAATCATTTATACTCCAATAAAAAATTAATTATATAAAAAAATCTTTTAAAATTAAAAAGAAATTACAATACATGTCAAGTATAAATATGTACGTGAAAGTACTTGTAAGCCCCTAAGGCTCATATCTTGAATCCATCTATAAAATTAGAAAAATATAGTAATGGAGTGCAAATGGAGGGACTTCCCTGGTGGTGCAGCGGTTAAGAATCCACCTTGCAATGCAGGGGACTTGGGTTTGATCCCTGATTGGATAACTAAGATCCCACAGGCCACAGGGCAACTAAGCCCATGCACCACCACTAGAGTCCGAGCGCTGCAGTGGAAGATCCGGAATGACGTGAGGAAGATTGGACACAGTCAAATAAATAAATTAAATTAATGTAAAAATACAAGTGGAAAAAAATACATCAATAAAACTGGAACACACACACACACAAATAAAGATCTCGGATTAATAGAAAATTCAGTGACATGGTTCAGTTTTCTGGGTTTTAGCCAGGAAAAAAAAAATTAATCAGTAATAGGTTTCCCTTCCTTGCCCCCAACATAGTTCTGTGGGATTTCTGGTATTTTAAAGAGTTGAGAGAGCCACTGGGCCACATGGTATCAGCGTGCCAGGAAAAAAGCAAGGTTGAGTCTGTTCAGACAAACAGCATATAAACAAGCAGCTGCAACAGGGCTGGGTAGACCGTGCTTATAATACGGTGGGAGATAAAGAGCTCAAAGTAGGACAGAATACAAATAGGAGATTCGTTTTCACGGAAGGCTGACTACATCTCCCTTTCTGGTCCCGTGATACTGGGCCGCGGGGAGGTTCTTCCAGGGGTGAGATGCCGAAGGCAGTGCAGACCTGCAGTGTGACAGTCCTGGGGCAGGTGCTCACAGTGTGCCTGAAGCAGGCTGACCTTGGCTCATGAAAGGGCTCCAGACTTCCCAGCTTTTCCTCTGGTTCATATTCTGAACCTGGTGTTGGCTGGGAAGGAAACTGATACAAGAATTTAAAGACACACACACCAGAATTTTATTTACCTTTCCTCAGAATTACCTTGGGAGGCCCAACATTTACTCTAGAGATTTTCAAATTACTCTGGAAAGTCTTAGGGTTGCAATCTGAGCCACATAATCAACTGTAGAGGAGAAGGCCATAGATCTCGAAGTTAAAATTCTCCAGTTGGGAATTCCAGAAGGGAATCTTACTCAGTCCTTTAACTTCCCAGTGAGGTTGCAAGGCTGAGCGGGACCAAGTTGTTGGGTCGGGGTCCCCCAAGCAGAGTTGAGACCGGGCTCTCAAGGCTGGAGAGTGAATACATGGCCACTTCTGGAGAAACCACTTCTTCCTCCTCTTTTCTCATTTGTTTTAAACAATCCCATGTTATTTTTTTGGTCTAGATGGCATTTGTCAGCATCATGCAAGCCTCATATTTACAGACTGGGGTCCGCAGGGTGGTCATGGAAGAGTGCTGTGGGTGTTACTGGAAATGCAACGTAAGGATTTATTACGTTAAAGGTGATACGTGTTCACTGTACACAATTCTAAAAGTACAAAAGAGGGCATCAGGTGAAAAGCCAGTCTTACTCCTCTGCTCCCACCCTCCTCTGGCACTGTTTGTTTGTTTTTTTTTTTTTAAGATGTATTTATTGTATTTTTTGGCTGCGGTGGGTCTTCACTGCTGTACTTGGGCTTTCTGTAGTTGCGGTGAGTGGGGGCTACTCTTCACTTGTAGCTACTCTTCATTTGTTGTGTGTGGGCTCCCTATTGCTGAGCAGGGCTCTAGGTACACAGACGTCAGTCGTTGCAGTGCGAGGGCTCAGTAGCTGTGGCACAGAGTCTTAGTTGCTCTGAGGCATGTGGGATCTTCCTGGACCAGGGATCGAACCAGTGTCCCTTGCATTGCAAGGTGGATTCTTAACCACTGAACCACTGGCGAACCCTGACACAGTTGTTTTAAAAGAAATCCTGTAATGGGACTTACCTGTGGTTAAGTGGTCCAGTGATTAAGAGTCCACCTACCAATGCAGAGAACTCGAGTTCAGTTCTTGGTGGGGGAACTAAGATCACATGTGCCACGGGGTAACTAAGTCCCCGTGCCACAGCTAGAGAGACGTTCACGAGCTGTAACTAAGACCTGATGCAGCCAAAAATAATAAATAAATAAATATTTTAAAAATCAATAAGTAAAAGAAACCCTGTGACCTTTCAGCAGGCACTTTCACAAATGTAATTGTTGGGCCATTAACATGGTATAACTGGGGCTTCCCGGGTGGCTCATTCGGTAAAGAATCTGCCCACAATGAGGGAGACACGGGTTTGATCCCTGGGTCGGGAAGATCCCTGGAGAAGGGAATGGCAACCCACTCCAGTATTCTTGCCTAGAGAATCCCATGGACAGAGGAGCCTGGCGGGCTACAGCCCATGGGGTCGCAAAGAGTCGGACATGACTGAGCAACTGACACACACACACACCAAGGAACTCCTCTAGTTCTACTTATTAAAGTGACTCTTTTGGAGTCTTTAGATTTTTTCTGCGTGTCACTTGCATACATGCAGTAAAGGGAAGCTATAGACACAACAAACTGGTTGAAGTCTTTCTAAGCTTCCTTTGAATCACTTATCAGTATCCATACATGATGAAGCCACATCACTTTTTGTGCTCTCCCGAGTGCTAGTGATGCAGATATTTTGTCTCTGAGATTTTCATCCATGTCGCTGTTTCCCATTCTGCCACTTTCTGCATCTTACTAGAAGGTGTCAGTTGAATGTGTTTTAAATAACCTGGGCTCATAATCCTTCTTCCAGTAGGTCTTGGTTTGTTAACAGTGAACAGTCTCGAGTTTCCTTTGTCTGGTCCTGCCTTCAGGAATAATGACCGAGTGCATTCGTGTGTAAGCAGTGACAACAAGAATAAAGCAAACAATCGTATGACTCACCCTAATTTCAGAGGTGAGAAAAATATGTCTTATAATTGATGAACATCATTCACAAGGAGTCTAGGAGTAAGCGGACACTGTCAGTATCCCGGTGTCTTAGAGATGCCAAGGCTCCGGGTGAATGTCTTGGTGAGTCTTTTTGTCACAAGGTAGCGGTTCCCACACTCAAAGGCAGAAAGCAGGAAGCAGGGTCAGGCCTTTCTCCTTCTGCATGTCAGACAGAGGAAATATCTCTCCCAGAAATCCCTTAGCAGGTTTCCCCTTACCTCCCATTGTCCAGAACTGCATCACATGGCCATGCATAGTAGATAGGAGGGAGTTTGCGAAATCTGTTTTTTCTCACCATTTTCAGAATGGGACTGGGGATGACTTTTGGATGGTCAGTTAACAGTCTGTCTCACTGTGGTCAAATGCATTTGGAGTTTTCTCATTTTTTTAATTTATATTTTATTTATTAATTTGTTTTTGGTCACACTGTGTGGCATGTGGGATTTTAGTTCCCTGACCAGGGATCGAACCCACACTCCCTGTATCAGAAGCATAGAATCTTAACCACTGTACCACCAGGGAAGACCCTGATCTTTCTGTTTTTTATTTCAGCAGCAACTTGTATGTCTCAGGTAGCTAGAGTAATATGTTATCATCATCATAGTTGACATTTTGGGACCACTTACTACACACTGGGCTCTGTCATGGACAGTTTATGCCATCATCCCATTATTATGGGATTATATTATTCCTCCCCACCCTCCTGCCACATGGATGCTGTTCTACAGATGACAGGTTGAGGTCATCCAGCTGTAAGTGATAGGACTGAATCCAGGCCTGACTCTAGAGCTGTGGTTTCTTTATTTATTATTGGAGTATAATTGCTCTACAATGTTATGTTTCTGCTGTACGATGAAGTGAATCAGCTACATGAATACATATATGCCTTCCTTCTTGCACCTCCTTTCCACTGACCCCCTCCCACCCCTCTAGGTTGTCACAGAGCTCCAAACTGAGCTCCCTGTGCCATACAGCAGGTCCCCACTAGCTATCTACTTTACACATGTAGTGTCAGTCGCATAGTTGTGTCCAATTCTTTGGGACCCCATGGACTGTAGCCCACCAGGCTCATCTGTCCATGGGATGCTCCAGGCAAGAATACTGGAGTGGGTAGCCATTCCCTTTTCCAGGGGATCGTCCCGACCCAGGGATCAAACCTGGGTCTCCTGCATTGTGGGCAGATTCTTTACTGCCTGAGTTCCCAGGGAATATACACATGGTAGTGTATATATGGCAATCCTAATCTCCCAACTTGTCCCGACCTCCCCTTCCCCCTCTGTGTTCACATGTCCATTCTCTACCTCTGTGTGGTTCTTAATCTTCATTTTCTGTAGCTTCTGCTATGGCACTTCTGAATGGTTATTTGTCCATTTGTCTTTTTACATTTTGTCAGAAATCGAGCTATATTTTTGGTACTTCCTAGTAACACCTAGTACAGTGTCTTGCCCATAGCCAATCCTTGATAAATCTTTCTGAAATAGATAAAGGAATAAATGGAAGAATGAATGAAAGAGCAAATTTATAAGTAGTTTTCCTGAATGTTAACCTAATATTGAATTACTCCATTATAATTATCAGAATATTTCCTCCCTCTTTTCAGGATCAGTTTTTGTTCTTTAGTCTTGTTTCTTCTAAATTCTAGATGTCATCATGAATGTTTCTGAGTAGAAATATCATGGGTCATTGACTGATGGATTTGGAGGGGTTTATACTGGGCAGCCGGTCCTGCCCTCATTTTCTTGGCAAAGGCTACCCAGCTGTCATATCTGGTAGGTTAAGCCTCACACCCCTTGCCCGCCATCGTCCCAGGGCAATGTCGGAGGCAACCAGGACAATTTCTGCCTTTTTCTTATGTGCATGCGTGCTAAGGTGTTTCAGTCATGTCCGACTCTTTGCAAATCTATGGACCATAGCCCACCAGACTCCTTTGTCCATGGGATTCTCCAAGCAAAAATACTCCAGTATTGCCATGCCCTCCTCCAGGGGATCTTCCCAACCTAGATCAAACCCATATGTCTTATGTCTCCTGAATTGGCAGGAGGGTTCTTTACCACTAGAGCTACGTGGAAAGCCCACCTTTTTCATATAATGCCCTCCAAATACCCTTTGCCTGGATTTCATATTCTAATTGTATATGTATTTGATTACTTAAATAGTTTTCTCTGTGTTGTTGTTAGTTTCCAGGAGACATTGCAGCACACGGGATCTTTCTTTGTGGCACATGGACTCTCTAGTTCTTATGCACACACTAGTTGCTGTTGCGGGGGCTTAGTTGCTCTGCCATGTATAAAATATTAGTTCCCCCACCAGAGATGGAACCCGCGTCCCCTGCATTACAAGACAGATTCATAATCACTGAACCACCAGGGAAGTCTGCCTGTCACGTCTTGTTCCAGGTCCCAACCCAATCCTCAATAACCCCAGTATCCTACCAGCCCCTCCCACTTCAGGTTTCCTTTTCTGCAAACAGGAGTCTGTCCTCCAGCCCCCAAGGTGCACCTAAGACAACGCCATCGTCCCTGTGCCTGCCTTACGATCCTTTTCACAATGACAGATTCTCTCATCCAGACAACAAGGCCCTTCCCTTTCATAAGTATAGTGGATCGATCTTGCTTTCCTAAACAAAAAGAACAGTTTCTGCCTGACATGATGTCTGTGGCTCCCTCAGGACAGTAAAGGGCTTCCCAGGTGGCTAAGTGGTAAAGAATCCATTTGTGATGCAGAAGATGCAGGAGAGGCAGGCTTGATCCCTGGGTTGGGAAGATCCCTGGAGGAGGGCATGGCAACCCACTCCAGTATTCTTGCCTGGAGAATCCCATGGACAGAGGAGCCTGGCAGACTAAGGTCCACAGTGTTGCAAAGAGTCGGATACAACTGAAGCGACTTGAGCAAGCAAGACAGAAATGGTTACAGTCAGCAGGGTTTTGTTGCATGTATGTTATTATTTTTTTAATATCATCTTTTTCCTTCCTGATTCATTACCTTTGGCTTTTTTATGAATCTCAGATGCACCAGTGGCAGTCAGTGTGACTCATGGACAGTCACATGAGTAGATAAAAGAAATTGCTGTTGTCATACGTTAAAAAAATATTGTCTGCATTTGATTTCCTTTGAAAAGACTAAGGACTGAGCACATTATTAAGATTATTAGATTATTAAGTTCTGATCTTCTGGCCAGATTCCTGTTTCCTGAGGATTGAGAAAAATGTAGCTATATAAAGATTTTTATTTATGTAAGGCTGGAGAAGCCACAGACAAGCCCTGGAGAGTAGGGACTGAAGGCAATGGTCGTTTCCTCCACCCTGGGTCTGGCTGAGGCCCTGCTTTATTGTGGGGGCATCTGAAGGAGAGGAGAGTCAGGAGGCAGAGAAACTGGCTGAGCCTGTAAGAGGCCCTGGAACATTCTGGGCCGGGTCCCCCTCTGTGTTTCCCACAAGTACGCTGGGCAGCTGCCCTGTGCGGAGTCCTTCCAGGGGCTTGGTCTCTACTGTGCTGACTGTCAGAGTCCCCTACAGCTGTCCCTGGCCTGTGGGGCAGGCCTCTGATGGGTGTCCCTCCTGTGTGTGTCCCGCACGGCTGCCCCTGGCCTGTGGGGCAGGCCTCTGATGGGTGTGCCTCCTGTGTGTGTCCCCCACGGCTGCCCCTGGCCTGTGGGGCAGGCCTCTGATGGGTGTTCCTCTGTGTTGCGTCCAGGGACAAGGTGCCTTATCGGAGCGACTCCGGAGCTTCAGCATGCAGGATCTCTCCACCATCAGGGGAGACGGCGCCCCTGCTCCCTCAAGCCCCCCTCCACCGGGCCCTGGGCGGGCCAGCGGCAAGCACGGCCAGCCTAAGATGTCCAGGAGTGCTTCTGAGAGCGCTGGCAGCTCAGGTAGGTGTCACTTCACTTCCCTTCTTTCCCACCTCTTAGGCCTTGCTTTCCTAGTGAGAGGCCCAGGCCACCCTAGGACTCTTTCCCCAAGGACTCACCGCTCACACAGATGCCCATCAGACCATTCAGGTCAGCCAAGGGACTGAGTGCCACTCAGGCCAGGATGGGAAGCTGGCCTTGGGAACTCTGATGGGGGCAGAGTTAGGTCCCCTACACCAAGGGTCCTGCCTCCTCCATCTGATTATCTGGGTTGGGAGGGTGTTGAAGGTGGTTGAATAGTGGTACATAGACCAAGCCTAGAGGCGACTGGCCCAGCTGTCCTTGGCTAAGGCAGCTTTCTCTCTTTCTTTCCTCTCCATCCACGTGCTCCCAGGAGGGCTCACCTGTCATGAGCACCTGAGTGTCTCCTCCCCCACATCCAGGGCTACGGTTCCCGTGGTCCCTTTTCTTGACACGGTGTTTCCTATCCTCTCATTCTGCCATCTCATCCCCTTCTTGTGCCCACCCCCCCCACCCCATAAACCTCACCCTGGGCCACCATGTGCCAAGGCCACACTAGCCCTGAGATCTAATTCCTGTGGAGGCCAGGGTTGTATGAAACCACACCTCTGCCTCTGTGTCTGCCCTGGTTGAGAGGGGTCCCTGTGCCAGAATTGACATGGGACCTTATTATTAAATGTGTAGAGTCCTGGGCCCACCCCCAGGGGATTCAGTATGTTGAGGATGAGACCCTGATACATGGTGCTGTCAAGGTGCAGCCACATTTGGGACCCACCGACTTCTGATCCATCAATGGGTTTCTGGTTTGTGGAGGCTGGGGTCGGGGACTGGAGGGGTAGGGAGCTGGCCAGCACTTCTGGTTCCCCAGACTGTTCCTAGGGGAGGTTACAGGGCTGAGCACTGCTGCTGCCAGCAGAGGGTAGATGGGGAGGGGGTGGGCTGCAGGGCATGGTTCTGAATCTCCCCCGGCCCTCTCACTTGATGGGACATTGAGCCTGGGGGTGGATATAGGGCCACTGCGGCAATTTCTGGCTGTGACGTGTGCCAGGTGGCTCGCCTGCCCTTAAATGTATAAAGAGGGATGTCCAGGTCACCTAGACCTGGGTCATGTGCTGTAAGATGCAGCCTGCAGGGGGCATCTTAGAGTCCTGAGAACAGGGTCCTTCCAGGCCCACCCAACTTGAGGGTCTAAGACATGGATGGGAAAGGAGCTTCACGGTTGCCCTGGGAATGACAGCGTGTGCTCCCCGCCAGGAAAAGGAGACCAGCTCAGAGCCAGGCCTGGCATCCACCAGTTTCCTCCCCTCTCGGGAATGTCCCCTCTACCTAGGATTGAAGATTGTGGCTTTTCTGTTGGAAGAGACATGTTTTAGCCCTACTAGGGTTGGGGAGATGGAGGCTTGGCCATGGGGGTGAGATCCACCTCGGGTAGGGGAACCCTGTCCCTGAGCCAGGAGAACTTAGTGTGGAATCCCTAAAGGCCAGGCAGGAAGGGAGCTTGGGCATCACTCAATCTCACCCTCTGATTTTATCAACGAAGAGACAAAGGCCCAGGGAAGGTAGCTGTCATCAGGTTTGTGCCTTCTGGTGGCATTCTCCTATGGCCCCGACTCCTGGGTCAGTGCCTTCTATCCACTCACCCACTGGCCATCAGGTTTCCTTGAGCATCTTTGGCCTCTGACCTCCCGGGCTCCTAGGCATGTGAGCCTCCACCCTTGATCAGTTTCTGAGCTACTGAGCCTCAAATGAAAGCTGTCGCTTTGATTTGATAAAGGGTCGCGATTCTGTGAGGCTCAGCGGACAGAGCTAAAACCAATGGGGTAGAGTTCCGAGGGGGCAGCCGCTTACCAGCTGTGTGGCCAGGGCAAGCGCTTTATCCTCTCTGCACCACAGAGTCCTTATCTGAACGCACAGAATGACTAGCCCCATGTGCAGAGTTGTCATGAGGATTCAAATGAAATTAGCCATGTGAAGGTGCTTAGGGTCATGCCTGGCACTCTAAGTAGTAGCTACTATTACTGTTCTTGTTGCTGTCTAACTTACCTAGAAAAGCACTTTAATATTAAAGTGTCTAAAATGGAAATGGGCTGCCTTGTGAAGTAGTGAGATCCCTGACATTGGAAGGGCCCAAACCAGAGTTAGTCACGTACAAAGTTCCTGCTTTGGCCAGGAAGTGAGTCTGGGTGGCCTGCAGTCCCTTTCTATGTTGTCATTATAGAGGCAAACTGAACAGAGGAAGTGGGCTCAGAGAGGGCACATACTGTGCCAGGGCCACACAGGACCAGAGTCCAGGCCTCCTGCCTACTCTTCCCCTTGGCGGAGTATTTGCAGCAGTTTCAAAACTGGGAAAAAGAGAGGTCTGGTAGGATCTAAAAGGAGATGGATATTGCTCAGTCATAAAAAGGAATGAAATTTTGCCATTTGCAGCAACACGGATGGAGGGTATTACGCTTATTGAAATAAGTCAGAGAAAGACAAACACTGTGTATATTTACTTATATGTGGAATCTAAAAAATGAAACAAATGAATATAACGAAATAAAAACAGACTCATAGATACTGAGAACAGACTGGTGGTGGCCAGAGAGGAGAAGGTTGGGGGAGGGTAAAATGGGTGAGGAGAATTAAGAGCTACAAACCACTGAACATAACATAGGTGACAAGGATGCAGGAATATAGCCAGTTTTATGTGAGATTTTTCTTTTCCTTTTTGGTCACCCTACGTGGCGTGTGAGATCTTAGTTCCCTGACCAGGATTGAATCTGTGTCCTGTGCAGGGGACGCACAGAGTCTTATCCACTAGACCACCAAGGTAGTCTTACCAATGTTACTTATAACATCTTTATATGGAGTATGGTCTATAAAAAATATTGAATCACTATGTTGTACACCTGAAACTAAATATTGTAAGTCAGCTGTACTTCAGTTATAAAAGAGAAGGCGATGGGGGCATCCCCTGGGCTTTGAATATTTTCCCAGGCCAGCACTTGATGGAAACGGACTTGGGCTGATTTGTCTTCCTGGCCCTGCCCGCTTCCATGCTCCATGATGCCCCAGAAAGCAGGAGAGCACTCTGGTTGCAGGTCTGCAGACTGAGCAAGTGGAGTTCATGGAGAACCAGAGAGCCTACTGTACTGCAACAAAATGCACTCTCCTCACTGCCCACCCTTGGCCGTGGCACCTGTGATTTCGGGGCCAGAAAGTGGGGTGCTGACCTAGCAGGAAGGACAGGGACCATTGTTTTGCCTTCGCCCTAGCTGCTCTGGGCCTAAAATAAAAGGCAGCTCAGAAAGAAAGGCAGGTTAAAGATGGCCCAGAGCCTGTGTCGAGGGCAGAAGCACCCAGGTCAGAGGCTCTGGAGTTGTCATAACCCCGGAGGGGAGGGTCAGGGTGCCTAGGAGGAAGTCCGCCAAAGGAGGCCCAGCTGGTGTGCCCTTCCTGGCCCTGGCCTCGGACACCACGAGTGGTTTGGTCTGGGAAATGGCCCCAAGTCTGGGCTTCTGTCCTGACTGAGTGACCCTGGGCCTGGGCAGAGATGGCAACGCAGCGAGGCCGACGTCACCAAGCAGTCACCACTCTTGTCCCCACCGAGCCTATGTTCAATCTCAGAACCTTCCTGAGAGTGATTCCCTGGGCGGTCACTATCAGAGGATTTGTCCTTGGACCAGGAAAGGAACCCAGTTCGCTTCAGCCTTTGCCTTTGAAGGTGAGATACCAGAATCCCTATTTGGCCTCCATCTTGGGGTTGTGAGGAGAGCAGTTGAGGTGTTAATAATTTGCCAGTCCTGGACGGCAGGCCACTGTTGAAGACAGGCTGGGTAGGAGGTGGTGGCTGCACACCCCAGGGAGTTGTGTGCAGCTGTTGGAAGCAACAGTTTCAATGCACATTTAGGTA
Organism: Bos grunniens; assembly: GCF_055505025.1. Taxonomy (NCBI): domain Eukaryota; kingdom Metazoa; phylum Chordata; class Mammalia; order Artiodactyla; family Bovidae; genus Bos; species Bos grunniens. The sequence continues at coordinate 59,104,655 of NC_141175.1, read as the reverse complement.
TAGTTTGAAAACATGAGGCCTAGTGAACAATGTACAAAATGGAATAAGAGATTATGTAATAATTTATGTAAAATAAAAATATACATGCCCATTGGTATAAAATAACACCATGCAATTTCTGTGGCCCACCCTGCAGAATAAATGGCCTGGGAGGTATTTTGTCAGACATCATTTATTGCAAGTCTGGCATTGAACCCAGGGAAGGGTACAAAGGGAATTGAAAGAATGATCTTTGCCCTCCATGAACTTGAAGACAGCCTGTATTTAGTGAGCACCTACTGTATACCAAGGGCTTCCCAGGTGGCTCAATAGTAAAGAATCTCCCTGCCAATGCAGGAGATGTGGGTTTGATCCCTAGGTTAGGAAATTCCCCTGGAGAAGGAAATGGCAACCCGCCCCAGTATCCTTGCCTGGAGAATCCCATAGACAGAGGAAGCTGGCTGGCTACAGTCAATGGGGTCACAAAGAATCAGACATAGCTGAGCGTGCATACACACACATACACACTGTATACCAAGGCCCAGATATACACCAAGACCAGTGGAGTGTGTAAGGTAGCAGCCAGTTAGCCACTGGGGCCAAATGGCCAGACACAGAGCCCTTTGGGGATTCGGAGGTCAGTGTGAGCAGGTTTTCTGCAGGCCATGATGAAGTGGGAGAGAGAGAGAGAAGGGGCAGTTGGAGTTATTTCTCAGAAGAGACTTGGACTTCATCCCCTCCCTTCCCTTGGGCTGCAGGTCACAAGGACTGGCCTCTGTGCACCAGACAAGGGCATTTTCTAGCACCTGTGAGGAAGCGGAATCTAGAGTGATCCCCTCGCCCACCTTGGTGTCTCTACAGAGACCCACATTCCTGGGACCCCCATAGTGAACATATGGGGATGCCCACACCTCCCTGGGCCTCCCTGTTGGCCTGGGGCTGGTCCCTGTCCAGGTGAGGGGTATCACTGATGATGCCCCCGTCCCCGCAGTGTGTACCTGCTGCTCCACCTGCAGGACCCGGAAAGGTGAGTACACAGCCAGCCTCCCTGCAGCGTGCGAGACCTGCCTTGGAAGGAGGCTCTAACCATGAGCTGGTGTCTGACCTTGGGGCTCCCTTTCAGCTGCAGGGTCAGGGGGTGGGGTGGGGTGAGGAGGTTAACTCCTTAAAATAGCAAGCATGTATTATCTTACAGCGAATTCAGGTTAGAATTTGGGAGCAGCTTAATTGGGTGTCTCTGGCTCAGGGACTCTCAAGAGTTATGGTCTGGGTGTCAGTCAGGGCCACAGCTGTCTGAAGGCTTGACTGAACATGGCCATCTTGTGGCTCTTGGCTGGAGGCCTCAGCTCCATTCCATGTGCCTCTCTGGGGGCTGCTTGAGCATCCTTACCACATGGTAGCTGGCTTCACCCAGGGTGAGTGATGTAGGAGAGAGGCCAGGTGGGAAGCCACAGCACCTTTTAGGACCTGGTCTTGGAAAGCACAAAACCATCACTTCTGCCTTGTTCTGTTTGTTGGAAGTGAGTCATTAAGTCCAGCCCATCCTCAAGAGGAGGGGAATTCATCTCCACCTCTTGGAGGGAGGAGTAACAAGGAATATGGAGAGACTTTAAAACCATCACAGAGTCATAGTTCCCTGTGCTCTTGGTGATAGGAGTGCAGGCACTTACCCAGGTCCCTGGAAGTGACGAGCCCTGCAGTTCTGGGGGTTTCAGTCCTTGTGCAGCCAAGGGAGCCCTGGTCCTGCTTTGCCGCTCACCAGCTGTATGACTATGTGCAAATGACCTAACCCCCAAAAGCCTGGGTTTCCTTCCAGTAGAGGTAAAGCTTCCCGCTTCCCCACCTCACTGTGCTGCTATGACAATACCTGTGAAAGGGCTTTTTGAAGAATGATGATGGTGATGATGCTGGCCGTGATGGCCAGAAGGCCTCAGGGAGATGGGACTGGGCTCTCCCAGGCCTGGGCAGGGCCCCTGCTGCCATGCTCCCTGGGTGAGGGTGATGTCTGGGCTGTGTTGCTTTCTTCTGACCTGCTCCTGCTCTTTCCTTGATCTTAACATGTGAGGGACCAGAGATGGTGCCGGGCTAACGCAAGGCCCCTTATAACCCCTTGAAGGAGTTCCCTTTGGCTCAGAAGGCAAGAGGGGCCAGCCCTGGCCTGCTGGCTGGTGTGGGGGTGGGGGAGGAGGGAGACAAGCCTAGTGCCATGGTTGCCTGTGCCCCCAGCCCTGTCGCCACCGAGACGCGGTTCATGCTTCCCACAGAAGTGGCGAGCAGGAAGACATGGAGCTGTGTTCTAAGAAGAATCCTCTTTTCCCTTTATTTCCTCAGTTTTAAGACTTTTTTCCTTCTTTTTTTGGCCACACCACATGGCATGGGGGATTTTAGTTCCCTGACCAGGGATTGAATCCGTGCCCCCTGCAGTGGAAATGCAGAGCCTTAACCGCTGGACTGCCAGGGGAGTCCCTTAGAGCAGTGGTCCCCGACCTTTCTGGCACCAGGGCCTGGTTTCGTGGAAGACAGTTTTTCCATGGACTGGGGTTGTGGGCGGATGCCTTCAAGACGAGTCAAGCACGTTACGTTTATTGCGCACTGTATTTCTATTATTATTACATCAGTTTCCCCTCAGATCATCAGGCATTAGATCCCAGGGGTTAGGGACCCCTGCCTTAGACATTTCAGCTCTTGGATTTTTAAAGGTCTGTAGAAGACCTGGGGGTTTCAGAGGCCATGAGCCTAATGAGAATGGGTGGTCTAAAGATTCCTAGCAGGAGGCTGTGGGGACCATCATCCTGCAGGAACAGAGAACTGTACATATGCTCAACAAGGATGAAAGAAACCCAGGGGCTGCACACAGCTGTGTCCAGCACTAGCACATAATACTCGGGTCTGCTGGACGCTGCTGCTGCTAAGTCATTTCAGTCGTGTCCAACTTTTTGTGATCCTATGGACCATAGACCATCGGCTCCTCTGTCCATTACATTTCCCAGGCAAGAATACTGGAGTGAGTTGCCATGCCCTTTCCCAGGAGATCTTTCCAACCCAGGGATCAAACCCGCATCTCTTACGTCTCCTGCATTGGCTAGTGGGTTCTTTACCGCTGGCGCCACCTGGGAAGCCCGCTGCACACACTGGTTCGTGGAAAACAACCATCCCAGTGACCTAAGGCAGTTATGTTTATTTCGACCTAATCACCCTACAATTTGGAGTTTGTAAATACCTTAAGCCACTCAGAAACCCTTTCCCTATGGGATCCTGTCATCTTGGGACCTGGGAGAAGAGAGAAGCCTTCTGCTCTACTCTTGCCCGGTGGGCCTGCTCCATGCTGCCCTCTGGGAAGTCCCCCTCCCCCGCCACCCCCACGACACCTGGTGATTTCATCATCAAAGCCTGCCTTTCTAGGACGTTAGAATAGAAGTTAAAATAGAATTATAGCTGGTGGTGAGCACTGAGTAGAGTCTGGCCTTCCACGGAGCTGTGGGGATGGGGATTGTTGCGGATGGGGCTGCAGGTGGGGCTCAGTGGAGGCCTCAGGCTGGGGTGGACCTGCTCAGAATCATGATCTAGGAGCCTCTGCCCCAGCCCTGCCTTTCTCAGCCTTCTGAACATCTAGGGCCCTGGAGTTCTACCCCATCTCCCTGAGGTCTGCTTGCAAGGAAACAGCTAGTGAGTCATCTGCACCGTTTCCCTCTGTGATGGTGGGAAAGCTCCTCAACTCTCCAGGCCTCAGTCGCCTCCTCTGTAAAATGGGGTGAGGGACTAAACTCGAGGCTACGGGGACCCTTCCAGCTTGACCCGTGAAGGGTGCTGGCTGTGAAGCATCAGCAGATGGTGTAGGGGGAGGTGTGTCTCACACCTGGGGCTGGGGCACTGATGCTGCAGATCACAGATGCTCTGGCCAGAGGGGCCCTCCTGGTCCCCTGAAATGATGAGATGATTTCCATCCATGCCTCTCAGGTCCCAAGAGAACTTTCTGCTCCATTCCCGCCTGTCAGCCATTTCCTGTTGTTTCCTGCACATCTGTCTCTCTTTTTCTGTGCTTCTATTATTATCTCTGTCTCCCACCCCTACTGCCCTTTATCCCCACTTTTCTCTCTGCCTACCTTGATGTTATATAGAACTGAAGACTGAATTCTGTCACTGCTCGAAATGAGTCATAGACGTGGGTTCCCCCCCCCCCCCCACTTTTTAAATCAAGTAGATGGGACCTATTTTAAAAAGCAGAATCATCCCTTTTTATCCTATTAAAAGAGAGAGAGAATTGCATCTTTTCGTGAGTGGGGCCCTGGGGTAGTTTCTTTCCTCAGTAGCAGGAGCTGTCAGAGGTTTGGAGCATGGGCAGTGAGTGAGTATGTGTGTATGTGTGCGTGTGCACGAACACTCGCACATGTGTGTGAGTTTCATTCCCCAAAGGTCCTTCTTTAACAGGATATTCTTTCCTTTCTCTTCGGTGGCTGTTGGGGACTCGGATGTAAGTGGTCCAGATGGGCGTGCTCTCCTCAAACGTGTTTGCTGACTTTGATTAATGGCTCCCACTAATGTGTGCTGTGTGGAAGTGTTCACTAACCTGGGGTGTTTGCTGCACTGGGGGAGGGGTGTGGGGAGGCCTGGGGCTCCTGCAGATGGATCAGCTCAGCCTGAAGGGCTGGGAGTTTTCCCCTCCTTGCACTCCCCACAGAGAGAAGAGGTGCAGCCGCTTTCCAGCCTGCTCTACACACGTTTGCTAACACAGAAAGTAAGCCAAGACCACACACTCATTCCCCCACTGAGGAAAATAAGAGTGACCCGTATCTTTTCCTGGAGACCACCCAGCCCTGGCCACTGTGGTCAGCTCTGTGGGCTTGAGGGCTTGGCTGCCATCCCCTGAGGTTTGCAGGTGGCTGTGGCCATGACCTTGCATGAGACGCTCCCCTCACACAAGTTGTCTTCAGGAGCCATCAGAGTATTAGGACATGGACAGTAGCACCCTTTTGGGTGAGGACCTGTGGGATCACAAATTCTGTTTGGATGTACAGGAAAAGGAGCGCTGAGGAGGTCAGGCACCACATTTCTGCTCAGCCACTATTTTCACCTGGGTGCCCATAAAGATGGGACCATGTTCTGTGGGGTTTATTTCTTCACTGATACTCCTCCCTGTTCCCTAAAGGATTTAAGTCTGCTTGTGGAAATACAGATGATAGATCAAACCAAATAAGAAAAATGAAGCTTGGAGGGGAAGGGAGGAGGCAGGTAAGATGGAGTCAGAACGAGAAGAAAAATATAGGTGCTTGTCACAAAGTCATAGGCAGTCTGAGATGCTGGGCTTCCTCGCAGCCAGCGCAAAGGGGGAGATGCAGTTAAGCAGTTCATTGTCCAACTTCCCTGGTGGTCCAGCGGTTAAGGATATGCCTGCTAATGCAGAGGACACAGGTTTGATCCCTGGTCTGGGTAGATCCCACATGTCACGGGACAGTAAGCTTGTATGTCACAACTACTGAGTCTGTGCTCTAGAGTCTGGAAGCCGCAACTACCAAGCCCATGTGTTGCAACTATTGAAGCCCGCATGCCCAAGAGCCCATGCTCTGCAACAAGAGAGACCACCAAAATGAGAAGCCCGTGCCCTGCAACTAGAGAAAGCCATGTGCAGCCTGTGTGCAGCAACGAAGATCCAGCGCAGCCAAAAATAAATAAGAGATTCATTGTCACAACACAGTAGACATCTGGAGGCTCAGAGGCTCAGCTTGTCTATAGTGTTTCGTCTCCCGGGTCCTGAGAGTCAAGCAGAATATTACAAACAACATTCTTGGCAAAAACTCTCCACGAACACAGTGACCAATAGGATTCTCCTCTTTTCAACAGGTTCTCTCTGTGTCTTCTATTAGAAGATACTTCTGGTCCCCGAGCTGCCCACACTGAAGGTGGTTCCTTCACTCCCCACCTCTGCTGAGTTGAAACCTTGTTTTCCATTCCTGCCTGGATCTCTGGACTTCCCTTGGTCCATCACTCCTAGTGGCCCTTCTTTTCTACCATTTAGCCCATGCTCAAGGATGCAGTGGAGAACTAACTCAAAGCATTTTTGCTTCATTCTTGAGATTGCACTTGTTGTTGTTATTGTTATTCTGACAGTGTGTGAGTTCACTGCTCAGTCCCAGTGAGTCCAGAATGGGTGAGCAGGCTGAACGGTTCCATGCCTGAGGATCTTTTGGTGACTCTGGGCTGCCTTCTGAACCCCAGAGTGATATGTAGAGGGAATGCTGTGGGCCTGAATTTAGAGGGAGCCTCAAGTGCAGAAGCACAGACTCAAACCCTAGTCTGCTTTCAAGATGGGAGATTTTGTGCTGGAGCAGACCTAGGCAGGTTGCTTCTGCCCTGGTCTTTCAGTCCTAGGCAGGCCTGCCTCTTTGTTCTCCTGTTAGGTGTTCAGAGGAATGTCCTTGTGATGAGTGCTGAGTTCTGTTTGGGACAAGAGGCGAGCCCTCTGAGACGATGTCAGGACTCCACCTCCTTTAGTGGATGGGTGGCCACTGTGGGCGCAGTCCTGGGTCAGCTGCTCAGAGGGACCAAGGAGGATCAGCCGTAGCTCAGGACACTTTCTTTGAAGCTGAGGCAGAAACTGATGGACAGGAGAACTAGGGCTCGAGGCACAAGCCATGTGGTACACATTCCAAGACCTTTTGGGTGAGTTGACAGGCTGGGGAAGACCAGAGCATTTAAGGAGGGCCAGACTGACCAGTTTTCACGTTCATCCATCTTAACGATGCAGCTGACTTGGGCAGGGGAAGGGACCAGAGAGAGCCTAAACCCAGAGGAAACAGGTTGGGGAATGCACAGAAGCAAAAAAATGCAAAGGAGAGTTAACAATCTCAGGCTTGGCTCTATCCTGTCTCAGCTGGTCGCTCTGTCTACAATTCAGCTTTGAAATTTGTGGTTAAGACAGCTGTGCTCTCATGCTGCCCCCTGCTGTTTATTGGGAGTATAGCAGCAATGACTGGGAAAGCGGCTCAAGACTAGGCTCCCACTGTTAGTTCTATGAAGTCCACACTGGATGCTGTCATACCCCCTTTGATGGGGAGAACACATTTGGTGGCTGAACATGTTTTTAGGAGAAGTAGCAGCGTGTCCCAGAACAGCTCTGGTTTCTGTCTGCAGGCCTCGGGTGGTCAGATCAGGTGATCAGAGGGCTCCCTGGCTCTGCCTTCTGTGGTTCTAGGTAAAAACAATATATGAAGCCCAGAAAGATATGTCTCTGAGTGTCAGATAGACTGGGACAGGAAGTATTTTATATCTCGACTGAGATAGGATCACGTGGCTAGATGACATGGACTATGCTCCACATTCGATGTTGTAGACTCAGTGACGTGAAGCTGAAGCTCCAATATTCTGGCCACCCGATTCGAAGAGCCAATTCATTGGAAAAGACCCTGATGCTGGGAAAGATTGAAGGTGGGAGGAGAAGGGAGTGGTGACAGAAGATGAGATGGTTGGATGGCATCACCGACTCAATGGATGTGAGTTTGAGCAAACTCCAGGAGACGGTGAAGGACAGGAAAGCCTGGCGTGCTGCCGTCCATGGGGTCGCCAAGAGTCTGACATGCTGAGTGAACAACAACAACAACAGTGACACAAATAACTTCCGGAGCTTTCCACGTAGATTAGTCACGGCAGACCAAAACAGGAATCTCGCTGCTGCTTCTGAGGGGAAGACTGCGGCTAGATTCTCCTTCCACCAGTCTCCTTTGCTTCTCTAGCACTTGGCTTTTGAAATGAAAAATCTACATTGCTTAAGGTTCTTTCTGAAGGCTTCCTGGCATTTTACATCCTCTCTCTTAAGGACAGCTCGGAGTTGTATGTGCAAGTATAATCAAGGCACCATCAGCTTGCATGTATCATGCAGAAAACTGTGTTATTCCCCTCCGGAAGTGACTGCCACCATCCTTTCCAGAGGATATTCTTTCCCCCTGGTGTTCTTCTGGTGTGGCCCCACAGCCCTAAGCTGTAGGATGTGACCCATCTGTTTAGACAGAGGTACCCCTAGCTGGACCCCCACCTCCCCCGATAGCTTGTCAGTAGATTCTGAAGCCTGCGCTTGTTCCTGTGCATAGCGCCTCATGGTTGCAGTGGTCCTGGATCCCCTGCAACGTTCCAGGAAGCTGTCGGGGCCTCAGTTCTCCTAACTGGCCTGGCTTGCCGTGCTGTGTGCCTAACCTTGGCCTGCCCTTCTTCGCTCCTTTCTACACTGATCCCACCTTGCTGTACTTTGTCTCCCCTGCGTAGATTGTAAATGGCCATTCAGTGGTTGAGGGCGATGTGAATGAGGGTGGTGTGAAGGCCTGGGGGCCCCACCAGGTCCAAAACCCATTGGCGTTTTCTGATGAGGAAGAGGAAGACCTGCTGGACTTCATGTACAAGTTTAAAGCACCTCGAAAGACGGAGTTCCCCCTGGAGGTACACGGTATCGGGGGCTGTGGGGTGGAGCGTGTATTTTCACAGAGGGCTTTGCCCTGGAGATCTGGGGCTCCTGGGAGTGGCGTCTCTTGGGATACCCAACATCTGAGTGCCTGAAGAGGGGAGACCTCCCTCCATCAAACAGGCAGGAGAAGCCACTAGATAGCTTCTAGCTACTTGCCAAGGGGTGAAAAAGACCCTACCACTTTTATTTGGGAATAGAAGAAATGAGATCATATCTAGGGATTAAACAAAACAAACAAAACATCCAGCTACCAACTTAAGATGATGTGTGAGTGAAAAGCAACCCAAATGAGTTTTTTGAGGGAGAGAAAAATTCAGAATGTCTTATGACATGTCTTTATAAATAGAGCTTGTTCATCTCTTTATCTCCATGTCACAACATAGTGGCCGATACAAAATATTCGGTTAGCCAAAAAGTTCATTTGGGTTTGGAAACACCCGGATGAACTTGTTGGCCAACACAGTAGATGTTCATAAAATGTTATTGAAGGGGCACGGCCAAATGAGCAAAACAATACACTTGATATATGTACTCTGGCCAAGTGCAGACGTGGATGGAATTTTGGCGGCAGGAGGGCCAAGCCTAGAGCCTCAGGTCGTTGCTCTGGGTCACAGCCTTGGGCTTGGATGCAGGGCCTGCAAAATTGGGGGACCCCAGAGTCTTCCTCTCTGTTTCATCAGGTCTCCCCTCCTTCCCCTTCTGCTGAACGCTGCAACCTGAGAGTCCAACTGAGGCAAGTTGGGAGCCCCCCTGCCCTCAGTGCAGAGACCCTTGTGAGACTCAGGTGAGGCAGTGTGTGGACAAGCTGCCCTTCTCCAACACAGCGGCCTGGCGGCCTGTGCCCACCAAGGTCACAGCTGTTCCCACCACACAGCGCATGGTTCATCAGATTCCTTCCCAAAGTGGGGCACGCAGGGGTCTTTTTGAACTGAGAGGTTTTGGTAGAAGATATTCTAGGTTTGGACTCTGTCTGAGGAGTCCTTTACAGCCTGGCCAGCCCCATGATGGGGAGAGGGACCCAGCTCGGAGGGCATGCAAGGTGCTAGAACCATTCTAGGTCTTGAGGGTTTGTGCCCCCCCCCCTTTTTTTTTTTTTAAATGTGGACCATTTTAAAAGTCTTTGTTCAATTTGTTACCACATTGCTTCTGTTTTATGGTTTTATGTTTTGGTTTTTCAGCCACGGGGCATGCGGGATCTTAGCTCCCTGACCAGGGATCAAACCCATTCTCCCTGCGTGGGAAGGTGAAGTCTTACCCACTGGACTGCCAGGAAAGTCCCTGGTTTTGTTTTATAAAACCACCCATGTTGCTTTACTGTTTATGGTTAAACTGCCTGAGGCAGGTCGCTGATTCTTCTCTCATCCTGTCCAGAGGTGGCTGGTAAACATTTCCGTCATATCGGTGTGGTGGGAGGACTCAGTATATGGAAGGCCAGAGCCTTCTGTTGGTGCTTGTTTCCCTCCTGCCTCCCTTCTGTGTGCCCGCTGGGCATGGAGCTCCTTGCTGGGAGAGGGTGGTGCATTTCCTGCCCCCAGGAAGGCACAGTGTGGCCGAGGAAGACTGTGCGCAGAGCAGCACACTCCCCCGTGCCATCTGCTAAACAGCGTGAGAACCAAGGAGTTGATCCTGGCTGTGACTGGGCTATGGCGGTGGGGCTCAGGAGTGACTCTGGAGCTTGTTCCTAAGAGGACTGGAAATAACCAGAGAAGGGAGGAAAGGCCTCTGGTCAGAAGGGATGGAGATGTGAAAGGATAGTGTAGAAAATGCAGCTGAGTACAGAGAAGTGGACAGATGGGGGTTGAGGGTAGGTTGGGGCCAGTGGTGAACCCCCTTGAGTTCGCTATGCCAGGAGAAAGAATTTCCCTTTTAATCATGACAGTAGTGGCCCCTGTGATCTGTGTCCCATGGGAGGAGGGGGTCCCTTGATAGCCATTGGTAGGGGAGATGAGGTAGAACTCCTCATGCATAAAGCCAGTGTTTCCTGTGTTGTGTGGTTTGCTTCTGCATGAAAGGATTTCACATCTGGGAGGAGGACTGGAAATTCAGTGATGGAAATTTTAAGCATGTACCAAGAAACGCGAGGCCAGTTCCCAAAGGAAATAACAAAGACCAGGGAAGCGATGGGAGGCCTTTCTCTCTGCTGAGTCATTTGTTAAGATCATTTCGCTCCCAAGGCAGAAACAAGTTGTGTCATTCTTCCATGCAACTGTGCACTTGGGAGGTGCAGGGACTTAGGAGAGCATGAAGACGGGGGCACTGGGCTCCTCCACTGGCTCAGCTCTATGGGGATGCTTGGGAGGCTGCTCTGATTGCTGTGGTGGAAACCCCAAGGGGGTCCCCAGCCCTACCAGCCTGCTCACACACATGGACATTTGACTGGAAGAGCTGAAGTCCCAACACAAACTCATCCAGGTACTGTCCTCAAAAGCGTTGATGTTTATACCAAACCGAGGGGTCAGTCCTGTTTCTGTTTTCTCTGCCAGGCACCGCCTAGAATCCTTCGATCTCGCTTCAGGAAGAAAAGTACCTCATCCTCGGCCACTGAAACCACGTGAGTGAGATGAGCCAACAGCACCGGATCCACAGAATGTTTCTTCTCTGCCTTAAAGAGCTATTTATTCACTAATCACATAGAAACCCGCAAGCTGGTGTGCTCTGTGCACAGCCTCGGACGTGGCCTTTCCTCTCTCCCCTCTAAGAGCCCCCCTTTCCTTTTATTTTGTTGGGGAGAGGATAAGGGAAAGGTAGTGTGCTGGGGGTGTGACCTTAGGTCTTCTGAGGTTAGTCATTTCCCACCCTTGGATTGGCATAGACAGCAGTGTTGTAGAAACAGAAGAGAATCCCCCCACCGAGCTGCTGAGATGTACATTTGTAACTTATTTGTTGCATACTTTGTTTTTAGTCCTATATATGCAAACAAAGCAATTTTTTAAAAACTTTTGTTCTTGATACTAATACTTCGGACTATGATGTACATATTTATGGCTTTTGGCTTGATAGCGTGGACTTGGCAAAGGCTGCCAGAGGTTCTGATGTATAAGCAAACAGCAAAAACAGAAGCGTAAAAGATTATTTTAATTCTGGAGGGTGTCTCAGATGTGCTTACGAAGCTTCCAAACACACCTCAAGGACATCCATTTTTCCTGTAGGGTGATGGTCTGTAATCTTCGTCAGTATACCAGAGAAGTTTAGAATGGAGATATGATATTTCAGTACCAGAGGTGGGTATAATGAGGTCAGGGGAACAGCCTAGAATAAGGGAAGTCACAGGAAGCTTGTCTCCCCCATAGACACAGGATTAGGAGCTTCTGAGTTCTTCCGGGGTGAGGACTTCTCATTGCCTAGGCAGGTTGGCTCACCTTTGGATGTAAACTCCTGGGATTGTTGTGACGAATCATTGAGTGTTTATTTCTCCTTCATAGTACCCTGCGCTGTGACTGGCAAAAACGAACCAATCCACCCAAACAAAACCAACCCTAGAACCATGCTTTGTTTCAGATGCTCCGTGAAGTATATCTGAGCCATCTAGGTAATGATCCCAACCCCGGGTTCTAGAAGGTTATAGAGGTTGCATCTTCATTAATGTGACCTGCTGCTCAGCTCCACGGGCAGCGGTGGCTCATGCCCTCTGTTTGCTTCCTGGCTTGTGTGGAGTGTGAGCAAGAGAGAAGTGGCATGTTCATGGGCACTTGTATTTCATACAGGCCCACAACTTTAGGAAGAGAACAAAGCACCATCTGAGGCAACTCCCTAATTGAGAATTTTATCTGAAAAGAAGAATCTGGTTGAAATAGCATCTTGGTCAGTGGCGGCTACTCCCCACTGGAAGCGCCGAGCCTAAATGTAGGACTCGTCTACTTGTGCTTAGGATTGATGTTTCCTTTCAGTGTGATGCATGCAGTGGTCACAACCCAGTTACTTATTATACTTGGATTGTGTTTGTTCATAGATAGGCCCTGAACACTAGAGAATTAGTATCACGTACATAGAACCTACTGTCAGTCAGCTATAAACAGGCCCAGTTAGAGACAGTAGCATGACTGAGCTACACAAACCTACATCAGTCTTTGCTGATGACACATTGGCTGGATCTTAGCCACATCGGAAAGGGTTTTACTTGAAGTTGTTACCAGATTGCAAATTTAAATCCCTTTTCCTCATAATGCCTCTGAAGGTGACTTGGTAATTTACAAGAGGATTTAGGAAAATAAACCTAAAAGCAAATGTGGGGTTCAGGAGGGCAAACAGAGGCTGTCTGTTTAATGTTTGTGCCCCATACCCACCAACAGCTAGATCTGTTAGTGAAGACAGAAAACCGGTTTTCTTCAAGCTCACAGAGTAGTTTCAGACAGAGGAAAAATATAGGCTTTAAAATGTATTTACCTGTTATTGGGAGTACCCAGAATTATCAGAAACAAATGCAAAAAAAAAAAAAAAAGCTTATTAAGCAGCTTTTTAGCAACTTTTTTTTTCCTGGCCAAAATAATAAATGCCTTTAGCAGCAGAGATTAAAATCCTATCGTGAACAAGCTATATTTTCACCATTTTACAGTGGAGAGTTTTAACAAGTATGGGCTCTCAAGTTTGCACTCAACAATGCCAAAAATGACTTTGAAGCACTCTACTCTCAGACAAGCTGTATTACTTCTCATTTAAGATTTAAAAAAATAGAAAGGTACCCAAACTGCTGTCTTAATGTAACTATTTTTCCTTCAGGTGTTGCTTAGGGAGTTGGTTTCTTTCTTAAAAACACTGTACAACTGAGAGCAGCTGTCATATTTCTGGCAAAACGTGTTTCCTTATCCAACAAGCTGTATATTTGTGTGGACTGACGTAAAAATGTGAATGCCTCCAAGTGTACACATAGTGGTGTGGAGTTCTGTCGAGACGGTAAAGCTGAATGTTTTTAATTTGCTGATTTACAGACACGGGCTGTTTACAAAATGCTAATGGAAAGTCTGTACCTTTCACGTAGTAACTTTTTCTTTGCTTTTGAGCACCTGTTCTGTTTCTGAGGAGACGAGAGAGGGTGTTGTACTTACAAACTGGAGAGTTAGGCATAATCCCTCCTGGCTTTGTGTGAATAGCTTGCTCACTTTGCTGGCCTCTGAACTGTGTGTTCTCTGTAGTAAACTGTCCGTGTGTCTGTGATAACAGTGCTTGTCAACCACGACCGCCATTGAGTACCTTCCTAGTTGTTCATCTTGCACAGCACTGGAAACGGTAAAGGAAGTGCTTCATTCGTGAACGGCAGGCACCAGAGGGCTGGCGCTCTGGATGGTGACTGTGCACACTCCCCCTTAGTTTATCTCTGTAATCCTATAGGACGATCTGTAATCAAATAGTATACTGGACTGTGCATCAAAGGGATGTAAAATTACAGTATTCCAAAGGTTGAAGTTCTGTTTTGTTATAATGCCTGATCTATATCTTGAATAAAGTCTTAACATGTTTCTTTTAAAAGACATCTTTGTAAATGTTGGGCTTATGAAGAAAGAGAAAATCCTTTTAAAAAAATGTATTTGGGCTTCCCTGGTGATCCAGTGGTTAAGAGTCTGCCTTGCAACGCAAGGGACACTGGTTTGATCCCTGGTCCAGGAAGATCCCACATGCCGTGCAGCAGCCAAGCCTGTGCACCACAACCACTGAGCCCATGCTCTCCAACAAGAAAAAGCACCGCACTGAGCAGTCTGTGTACTGAAACTAGAGAATGCTGGCCGCAACAGAGAAAGCCTGCGTGCAGCCATGATGGCTCACCACAGCCAACAAATAAAATAAACAAATATCTTTCAAAAAAAAATGTATTCATGAGCAAGGATTAGAAGCTGAGTGTGCAGTCACTAATGGGCCTGGTGTCTGGGCTCTGTGCCTACTGCACAGAATTGTTGCAGAGAGAAAATACTAAATGCTATCAGTGCTTTGAAACCAGTTGATCACATAAACATTCATCTGGCACTATGTTTGTTTTACATTTTTAAAGGTCACCAGTGGAAACTAGGTAGCTGTGAAAGCAGAGCAGTTCGGCTGGAAGGCAGTTTCAATTGTGCAGACAGACCTTTGGTCTGCTGCGTTCCTTCTTGGAACCTGCTTTCTTATCTGCAAATGCGGGAGAACGTGTGCAGGTCAGAAGAGGGCGTTGCACACGGAGATGCACCGGGTGGTATGGGGGCCCTCAATGCCACTACAGCCCTCACCTTAAGACAGAAACGGGTACCTGTATGCTTAACTGGGTGGTCACAAAGACTTAGAAACATCACAATGAAACACGCTTTTTCTTTGATTCTGTAGTCCTAAACGTTTGACACAAGGACTGTAAAGCATAGGCTCAGCAGGTAAAGAAGATGACTCCGAGATGGACAGAAGAGATCAAAGGCAGGCTGAAAATCTACTCATTCATTCATTTACTGAGCCAAGTCCATGGTCAATGGAAATGTGATTAACCAGGTTAAGATAACAGAAAAGCAAAGTTATCTAATTTAAAAGCTGACTTGGTTCAGTGTCATGAGGAAGTGTTTAGTATTTATGGTGCTAAATTTCAGTCACTTGTGGATTTCAGTGTGGAATTTCATGTTGTTGGAAGACTTGGAAATACACAAGGTTCCAAGGAGACAACCTGGGTTCTGGGACTCACTTGCTGTACTTTGGGTAATGTATTTCCCTTCTGTGAACTTCAGTTTCTGCACATCTAAACTAGGGATGGACAGTGTCACCCTCTTTCTTGGAAGGGTGATAGGAGGGTTAGCTGTTTTGTGGCTACATGTTGGGACACAGTAGGTGCTTAATAAATTACACTTTTACATATACTTGAATGTCACTTAGACCTTTCATAAGATATTTTGTTGTCAAACTACAAAATTAGTGTCTGATAAGCCCTGCTACCCACAAAACAAAAATTATATATATGAAAATTCCTTTTTCTAAATCTGGTTAGCCCTTCCACTTCAGTCCATCTCTGGCTGCAGGGCACGTCCTCATCTCTACCTCTCCTGTCACTGGCCTAGAGGGGAACCAAGGTGCTCTGAGTCCCCAAGACCTGGTTGTCTACACTGCACTAAGAAGTCACGAAGGCATGTGAAAGGCTCTGTAGGGCACCAGCTGTATCCTGCTTCCAGGGGTGAGCAGAAGAGGTAAGGAGCCAGGCCAGTGAGAAATGATGGGGAGCCCTTGTGAGGGACGGGAAGCACGAGGAAATGAAAACTCATCAGAATGGAAAGCCATCCCATGCTTCAGGATCTTGAGATTCTCATCTCAAATCAAATGTCTGTTCTTTTTTCAATTGGTCCCATAAAGAGACACACACTTGGTGGTGGTGGTGGTGGTTGAGTCGCTAAGTCGTAACCGACTCTTGAGATCCTGAGGACTGTAGCCCACCAGGCTGCTCTGTCCATGGAATTCTCCAAGCAGGAATGCTGCAGTGGGTTGCCATTTCCTTCTCCAGAGGATCTTCCTGACCCAGGGATTGAACCCGTGTCCCTTGCATTACAGGGTGGTGTCCTGCATTGTAGGTGGATTCTTCACTGCTGAGCCACCAGGGGAACCTGACACACATTTGGCCTTGCAGTTTTAAAACACTCTGTTGTCGCCCTTTTTCCTTTTAATGAACACACTAGTTTCAAGGAACTCCTCTAATAACCCTAGTCTGAAATGCCACAGAATGTCAATTTGGTTATATTTTAATTTATTTGAACTATATCTTATCATCATCAACTATTAAAGGACCTGAAGCAGTAACTGAAGCATAATTGTATTTAATAATGATTTTCAGCCAGGCAAAATGCTCTGCTGTTTCAAAGTGCTTTCCAGATGATTCTGATGGGAGAGCTGAGAACCACTGCCCTAGACTATAACCATTCCTGAAAAACAGAATTTTCCTCAGTGCTGCTTACCTGGCCCTCTTCAAGGGAACAATGCATCATGAATCGTTTCTAAAAATGATTGAAATTACCTTTTCCCCTTTACATTCTACAATGTGGCAAATTCTGGAAAACATTTACCCTCACAGTTGAAAATGTGAAACCTCAAGGGGATAAATTAACTTTTATGAAATATAGTATCTTTTAACTCTTGGTTAAGAAGTTTTTGTCTCCACTTATATAGCCTCTTTATTTCATGAATGGGCATATTGAAAGGCTAGTTCATCTCTTCTCTCAATAAAAAATCCTGTTCCAGTAAACTCAGTGATAACTGTTTACCTGGTATACTAGGTGTGTGTTATCACCCCAGGCTCACCCCTGAGGGAAACTGCTCACATTAACTATCTTTGGCTCTACGTGAACCTCGAGCATAATCAAATGAGCCAGGGTGGGCTCCTGACCTAAGAAAAGTCAGTTCTTACATTGATTGGTCAGTGACCCATGATGAAACCTGATATAAAAAGACAAAATGGTCCTATTAGAGTCTCTTGGTAATTAGAGACGGGAAACTGGAGCTGAGGGTCATGATGTAGAAAAGAACCTCAAAGGGTGCAAGCTAGCTTTATTATGAGGCAGCAGACACTAAGAATAAACAACAGCTGTGAATCAGAGGAGTTGGAGAGAGAATGGAGCCAGTGATGTAAAAAGAACTTAGTCACGTGCATGGCAGACCACCCAAGCCTAAAGAGCCACCGTTTCTGCTGCTGAGGCCCCTGGAGGTGCCTTGGATCCAGGATCACCCTATAATTTCTACTCTCCCTGAGGCCTGGGGGTTAGTTCTGGGTGGTGTGAGGTATTCCTGTATTTCTGGCACATGTCCTTAAAATAAAGTCACACTGCTTGAACTAACTTGTTAGCTTTACAGTCTTTTCATGTCTGTCCCAACTGGAGATGCCTTGCAACTAAATAAGCCTAATTGGAAAAACTAGTTAAGTCACTGCCATTTGTTAAAATTAATCAATAATTTAAAATTTATATTTCCCCAAACAAATCTGGGAATGTTTAATCCATTAAGTTTTAAAACATTGTTAAGTTTAATGTTGGTACCCCATGTTCCAAGTATCAGTTGGTACAATTTACATCATGTCTTATACCACTTCATCTTTGCAAAGACACCATACACACACAGATATACAGTTAATAACTGAGAAATCATGGATCTTCTGATCTATACTTTCAAGTTTGTTCGATCATGATACATCTGATAAGGATCATCAGCATACCAGTTTCGCCTCTTCCAGAAAGACGTTGTCATTTTATCTAAGAGCTTACTCTGGGTCTTATTGCAGAAGACAAATTCCCTCAGGCGTCTTTTTCTTGCAACCGTCTTTTTCCATAATTTTTTCTTATAACCAGCCTGTTAGATAATATTACAAAGACATTTACAACATTATATTATATAGAAAAAAACAGATTATCTTCACTACTTATGGTTTATAGGCCCACTGGGAACAGAGACTAAACTTTCATAGGGGCTGGTATGTTTTTTCAGAAAAATATGATTCTCAATGGGGGTAGGCAGAGAAAGCATGCATAGTTTGAAACAAGTATTAATAACTTAACGGTTTTAAAAAGATTATTTAAAGTCACAGAAAAGAAAGCTAAATAAATTGTGGCTTGTGAAGTACAGGGTAATGATACACAATTTTAATAGCTAACTTTATATGCGTCACCTTACTATCTCTTCAACAGTAATGTACTATTATTCTGATTTTACATATAAAAGAGAAACAATTAGAGCAGTTAAGTAGCAGACTGAGGTCCCAGAACTATTTAGAGTTCTTAGCCGCTATACTACTCTCTTCCAAATGTCAAGGATAATGGAGTACTAGCTAACTGGTAACACTTATGTTCATTTATGGGAGCTAAGTATTACAAGGGCTGAGAAGCAGAGTTCTCAAGTATACTGTGTCATTTATCCTTTTCACACACTGGGGAGCAGTTTCTGTAATAAGTACTCTTTTGAGGAATAATGACTACAGGAAAACTATTAGGAAGAGTGCTGAAGGAATAGTTACTCCGTATGTTTAATCCAGAACTGCCTATATATCATCCATACATTATTAATTTTGAAGAATTTCTGAAGAAACAGATAATGAGATTGAATATAAAAACTATAATCACAGCTTATTTATTTTCTTTTTTCTTTCTTTTTTTTTGGCCCTGTGGCTTGTAGAATTCCCTGACCAGGGATTGAATCTGGGCTCTTGGCAGTGAAAACATGAAGTTCTAACCACTGGATCTCCAAGAAAGTCCCAATCATAGTCTATTTAAAGTAGAAGAGACCTTAGGTGCCATCCAGGTTAATGCTTGGTTAAAACCATACAGTAATTTACAGGGAAGGTGAGACTAGAACCTGAGCCATTGGAAAGAGCCAAGGGCTCCTTTAGGGCAGCATGCTAAGTGAACAAAACCACAACTCTTTGACGGAAAGGTGCCATGGGTTTCACATGCCTTAGTGTCATTGGTGGTTAGCAACTTCTAGAGTACAGTGATGCTTAGAAAGAAGGAAGGGTTATTTCAGAGTTCTCACTTTACAATGCCAGAGATTAAATGGTTACTTCTCATTACTTACAATTTTAAGTTGAAAGATTCAAAGCAAAATCCCTATATCTGTTTAACAGGTTTTCTAGTTTGCAAGCCAAACTGGGTCCCTGTGGATCTGATAGCTAACTACCTAGCTAGCTTACTGTCCTGCCCGTCACCAACAGAATTATCTCCTTCAAAGATTATTCTGTGGCCACTGAGAAAGTGCTTGAGACTTCTTAGACAGTCTTTAGGGTCAGAAATGGAATAAAGACTAAAAATTAGGAACACCTGGATGAAACTGTGCTGCAGAAAATAATTTGTTTTTATACAAATATTTTTATATTTACATTATACATGTAAGTATATATATATATTTATACTATTTAAAATAATTTATATTATATAAACATTTATACAAATGTTTATACTAATGTTTTTATACATTAGTGTAGATTAACCCATCTGGATTTTTTTGTTTTCTTCTTAAAATCAGATTTTGATAAAGCAGGGTGTTCTGTATATGGAATACTTTGGGGGTCTTGAGCAGGGACTAGGTATTATGATTGGGGAGCTTGACCAGGTCATTTATACTACTGTGAGGGTTTCAGAGCCCAATAAAAGGGATTGTGGGAAGGAAGGCAAGGAAGACCAGCCATTTCATTTTGTCTTGGGTAACATGTGGACCTGGAAATAATTACTAGCAAAGGGGAAGGAATGTTTCCAACGGCACAAAATTCACAACTATCTGTTGAATTACTCAGTTCAGGTACTTATGGATTACATGAGCTTCTACTGACTAGTGTAAGAAATTAACTACCACAGGACTGTTCTAATGGAGAAGTGAGCTGAGAGTGCCAGTCAACTTATTTGTCTACAAATTTAGGATAGTTTATAAGAGAGAAGATAATCCTTTTAACCCTTCAAATAGTGAGACCATCCTACCAATTATTTTATTTTCACAGGGAAACAAATTTTGACCTTTAAAGAATTGTTTGTTAACTTCCAAATAGTAAAAGGGAATTAGGATTTGAATAGTTATCATCAGTGTCCTAGAAAACTCGGGTCTTCAGCTGCTTTCTAATTACTACCCATTCTGCTTCCATGAATAATTAAGGATATGAATGAAAAAGCCCACATTCACTTTTACCACCTGTTGCTGTGGGAGAAGACAGAACAGGAATAATCTGTAATCTGTCAGAGTCCCCCTCTAGAAGCCGTGGTCCCTGATCAGAATTAAATACTAAGAGTTCTGTCTGATACGGTTGCCAATCATACACACTGAAAGACAAAAACTTGTAAAGTTAAAAAAAAGAAGGGGCGGGGATTATGAGGGGTTACTATTCCGCCATAAAGATTAAGTCACCTTGAGAACCTAATCCAGGGTCAGCTGGAAGTGCTTCAGTCCCAAACCTCACCATGGAGCTAAGTCCTTGAAGTCCCCTCTACTGTTTCAATGCTTGGAGCTTAAACAGAGCGTCCCTACAAGATACTACACATTAGGAGCCTCAAAGGGATTCTAGTAATCTTTAGATAAGCCAGATGTGTAAGAGACTTGAGAGGAACCTGTTCTGCAGTACAGACTTCTGCCATTGTGAATAATATTTTGTTATATGAATGCTAAAACATGTTTTCTTCACATGGATTCGCTTACATGAAGAGATGCCCACAAAGCTGGGACTCAAGCACAGCACTGTAAAAGCTACTGCTAAGATGTGGGGAAGATGTACCAAGGAACAGGCTAACTGAATTTTGCTTCAATTCCATCTAACCTCACACTCCTTTTCTAAGCAAGTCACCATGTGAAGACCCACCTTCCTCCTTAGCCACAGGCCGCTATGAAGTCGAAGAAACCTATAGATGACAGCTTTCACAGTCTTCCTCTTGCCTTTTCTCGAACTGCAGTACGTTACAGTTCTGACTGGTGGCTTCAGGACGTTCGGGAGCAAGAGGGCCATTCTAAAATACATTTAAAAAATTTAAACTCAGCAATAAGACATTAAAGGATAAAATCCACTTCGTAGAAATGAAAGCAGCAGCTCCACTGGAATAAAGATGACTTTCAATATACACTACTACTTCAAATGATCCATGATGCTACCCATAAGAATAGCAACTATCATCAACTTGCAAGCCCTCCATAATCTACTCCCTTAATCCCTGAGAATTTATGCTGGTATAGCTTAATCACCTGATCTCTTACCTACCTGCCCACTAGATTATAAACTCCTTGAGGGGGACTTCTCTGATGATCCAGTGGCTAAGAATCTGCCTTCCAATACAGGGGACGTGGATTCAATCCCTGGTGAGGGAACTAAGATCCCACATGCCGTGGGGCAACTCCTGAGCCAGCCTACTCTAGAGCCTGTACCCTGCAACCAGAGAAGCCCACATGATACAACTAAGACCTGATGCAGTCATATAAATAAATAAAAATTAAAAAACCTTCCTTGAGGGCTTCAACTTTTTTATCCTTGTATGGTTTCTGCCGAGTATGGTGCTGGGCACCCAGGAGTGCTTAAACTAAACCTTGGCTGACTGAATGAGCACCACGTGCAGTGAAGCCTTGTTAAGTTGAGCATCTTATCCAGCTTCTACTTTGGCTGACAGCTTCCACCCAGAAAACCACATCTAGAACATCAGAAGTGGGTCCTGAGTAGTCGTCTCCACTAACATACATATTCTCTAATCTTATCAAGCAAAGTCTATATAATCAACTGTTGGTAGGCACAGAATCTCACCTACTCCTAAGATATTGTGGTAGGCATGAAGATTTTAGAATTTTTGTCCAAGAGTCATATTTACTAAAATATAATACTCAACCTATTGAGGACTGTGGCAGTCTGCCCACATGTCAGGTTTCTGACAGATGTGATCAGTCTGGGAGCAGAGGACACAACTGGTGTCTGAATATGACTGAAATGTCGGGAGGACAGTATAGAATTAAGACAGGCATTCTTGGTGCAGTTTCGATAGGCTGAAGATGCCAAAATGTTCAGGGGCCGTAAAATTCCTGCAGAGAGAGAAAAGCATGTATACTTAATATGACACTCCAAAATATGCATCCAGGGAATTCCCTGGCAGTCCAGTGTTTAGGACTTGGTGTTTTCATTGCTGGGGCCTGAGTTCGATCCCTGATTGGGAAGCTAAGATCCTGCAAGCCAAGGGGCACAGCCAAAACAAACAAACAAAATACACATCCAGATATTTAAAACAAAGTAACATCAAAGCAACCAAGTGCTATAATTAATTAATGGGTCCTGAGCATCAGACTCACACATGGAGCTTTTTATTCTTATTGCGATATAGCTTATACACTACAACATTACCCATCTGTGTATAAGTCAATCCTTTTTTAAGTTAGAGAGAGATGCTACCACCACCACAATCCAGTCTGATATGTCCTAGTTTTGTGGTCAACAGTAGAGGACAAAACATATGTAAAGTTAATTCCCACCACCAGCGCTTACACTGTGATGACACAGAACTCCCATACGCAGGAAACAGCATGGCAGAGCTATGAAAGCTCCACAGCTCCTTGGAGAGACAGCAGAGTGGCAGAAAAAGGATTCATAAAGACAACATAAGAGGTACTTGAGTTTCCGTCTCAAAAATGAACAGGCCACAAGAGGGGGAGGCACAGTGTCTAGGTAGGATAGCACATGCAAAGGTGAGGAAGCTGAGACAAATCCTTGTTGGGAGCAGGGACCGGACCTAACATGGAGGAGTGGTGGCAGCTCAGAAGGCAGATTATGGAGGGGCTAGGTGTCTTCTCTATCAATCTTTCACACAATCACCAGACTCAGAGTCCAGGGCTGCAAAGCAGAATCACTCACAGAGTTCGGGCTCCACTTGCAGATTCTGACTGAGACTAGTGAGGGACTCAAGAATGTGCACGTTAAAAGAAACAGAGTCTCAGATGAAGAAAACAATCTATGGTTACCAGTGGTTAAGGATAAACCAGGAGATTAGGACTGATACATACACACTACTATATATGTAATAGATAACTAATAAGGACCTACTCAGTAGGTCTAATAAGGGAACTCTACTCAGTACTCTGAAATGACCTACATAGGAAAAGAATCTAAAAGAAGTAAATATATGTATATGTATGTATGATCCACTTTGCTATACAGCAGAAAGTAACACAACATTGTAAATCAACTATATTCCAATAAAAATTAGAAATAATAATAATAGTGTGCATATTGATAAAACTCCGCAGAATGATGGAAATGTTCGACAACTGGATGAACCATAGCCCACCAGGTTCCTCTGTCCATGGGACTCTTTAAAACCGTATCTGAATGATCTCTAACCTTTGCAGAAGTCTTCGGAGTGAAGGCAATCCTTCACTCCTGTCTCTCTTAAGACCCCTTGTACGGGGACTGAGGGAACCAAACAGGCACATCCCCTGCACACTGCCTGAATCTCATGCATACGCCACGTCCCAGACAGGACGCAAGGAAATTTCCATGGATGTTGTTAGCCCTATTTTAGAGCCGTAGCCTCTTAAGTTCAAAGATATTAAATAACACCTCAAGGTCAAAGGTTGGGAATGACGGATCCTGGCCTTGGTGGAACTTTTCTGTCTTCGTCGCAACCCCCCTACCCCCACCCTCGTCCTTCGGGATTGTTTTCTAGGGAAAGAGGAATGGCTACGAGCCGGTACGGAAGAGGAAACCGGGGGAAACCCCACGTCCGCGAGGGTCCAAGAATTTCGGCGCTATCTGGAGCTGAAATCGAATACAGGCCACTCCAGAGAAAATTCGCAACAAGCTTCTGTCCTCAATAACGACCACCTCTCCTTTCTTTTTCTTTTCCTGTTAACCTCCACCCACGTTAAACGTCCACTCCCTCCCGCGCCAGTCCCCGCTTCTATGAAGGCATAAACCGAGGGCGTCGCTTCTCACTGACCCGAGGCTGCTCTCACCGCACCGGCTAACATGGAGGCCGCCATCTTGCAACGCTGCCGTACGGCAGCCGCATTGGGTCTAAAAACCTCAAGACAAGAGGCACTTTAGGAAAACTAACCTGGGCGGAGTCAAGAAAGGGAGTTAGAAAAAATGAATAAAGGGACGGTCAGATCTACCTTTATTGAATGTCTTCTATATGCCAGGCTGTCCTCCAGCGCTGTAAAACAAGTGTCTATATTATAGTGTTTGGCATATACTAGGCTCTCAATAAATTCTTACTGAGCATTTAATTGATGTATTTAAGTACCATCACATTTGAAACATTTTCTTTTTGCTCATTTCATTCAATTTATTTGAGGATACAGTGTATCCTCCCAAAGTTGGTATGCTGCTGCTGCTGCTAAGTCGCTTCAGTCGTGTCCGACTCTGTGCGACCCCATAGACGGCAGCCCACCAGGCCCCGCCGTCTCCAGGATTCTCCAGGCAAGAACACTGGAGTGGGTTGCCATTTCCTCCTCCAATGCATGAAAGTGAAAAGTGAAAATGAAGGCACTCAGTCGTGTCCGAGTCTTAGCGACCCCATGGACTGCAGCCTACCAGGCTCCTCCGTCCATGGGATTTTCCAGGCAAGAGTACTGGAGTGGGGTGCCATTGCCTTCTCCCAAAGCTGGTATATGTTAGGCTAAATGGATAGGAAATAAGGGCACTATTAGAAATGTTTAAAAATTGAATTCCAGCTCTAATAAAATCAATGTAAATATCAAACATACATACACACACCCTTTTTTTCCCTCTAATCAATAGCACTGTCATTTGATAGAACAGCATCTCAACTCTTTCTGAACAATTTACATTCCTTATCTTATTCCTGAGAATTACTGATCACACATTAAAAAAAAAAGTTTCATTCAAACAGAAAATAAACAACTCTCTCCCATCCTTGTTGTCTAAGATACTTGAGTCATATACAATATATGGCACTATTTACAGGCTTCCCCCAGGGGCTCAGTGGTAAAGAATCCACCTACAATGCAGGAGACACAATCCCTGGGTGGGAAAGATCCCCGGGAGAAGGAAATGGCAACCCACTCCAGTATTCTTGCTTGGGAAAGCCTATGGACAGAGGAGCCTGGCAGGCTACAGTCCATGGGGTCGCAAAAGCCAAACACGACTTACTAAAGAACAGACCAAAAATACACGGCAGATAACCGACCTACAGTGCATTCAAAGTTAAGGAAAGAAGGCTTTTGGTTGAGGTGATCAGGGACAAGGAGATGGAATATAATATGGATCTTAAAGAATGGGAAGGATTTTACCAAGAGCAAGGTCACTGTTGGTGGTAAGAACACCAAGAGCTAAGGTGAAAAGAGAGGGAGCCAAGACAGAGACACAGGATTTTTCAGAGCAGTGGCTTTCAAACTTTTTGGTCTTAGAACCTCTTTACATGCTTAAAAATTGAGGACCCCAAAGAGCTTATAATTATATGGATTATATCTATTAATATGTATTACATTGGAAAGTAAAACAGAAACTATTTATTTTGCTAGTTTCTTACTGCTTTTATAACAAGTTAACTCAAATTTGGTGGCTTAAAGCAACACAAGTTTATTATCTTACAGTTCTGTAGGTCAGAAGTCCAACATGGGCTTCACAACGCTAAAATCAAGGTATCCAGGGCTGTGTTTCTTCTAGAGGTTCTAGAGAAATTTGTTCCATTGCCTTTTCCAGGTTTTAGAGGCTTACTGCCTCCTTCCATCTTAAAGCGACATCACTCTGACTCCTGCTTTCATTGTCATACTTCCTTTTCAGCCTCACCCTCCCGCTTTCCTCTTTTCATTCCGAAGGACCCCTGTGTGGACATTTGGTCCATACAAACATTCCAGAATTATCTCAATCCCCATCTGAAGATTCTCAACTTAATCACACCTGCAAAATTCTTTTTTCGCCATGTAAGGTAACATATTCACAGGCTCTAGGGATTAGGCAGAGAAGGCAATGGCACCCCACTCCAGTACTCTTACCTGGAAAATCCCATGGACGGAGGAGCCTGGTAGGCTGCAGTCCATGGGGTCACTAAGAGTTGGACACGACTGAGCGACTTCCCTTTCACTTTTTACTATCATGCATTGGAGAAGGAAATGGCAACCCACTCCAGTGTTCTTGCCTGGAGAATCCCAGGGACGGGGGAGCCTGGTGGGCTGCTGTCTATGGGGTCGCACAGAGTCGGACACGACTGAAGCGACTTAGCAGCAGCAGCAGCAGCAGGGATTAGGACAATGTGGAGATAAGTATTCTGCCCGTTGGTCTTACTACTTTATTACAAAACAATTATAGGGATTTTCCCATCAGTCCAGTGGCTAAGAATCTGTTTCCACTGCAGAGGACAGGTTAGAACCCTAGTTCAGTTCATTTCAGTTCAGTTGCTCAGTCATGGATGACTCTGCGACCCCATGCACTGCAGCATGCCAGTCTTCCCTGTACATCACCAACTACTGGAGCTTACTTAACCTCATGTCCATTGAGTCAGTGATGCCATCCAACCATCTCATCCTCTGTTGTCCCCTTTCCTCCTGCCTTCATCTTTACCAGTACCAGAGTCTTTTCAAATGAGTCAGGTCTTCGCATTAGGTGGCCAAAGTATTGGAGTTTCAGCTTCAGTATCAGTGCTTTCACTGAATATTCAGGACTTATTTCCTTTAGGATGGTCTGGTTGGATCTCCTTGCTGTCCAAGGGACTCTCAAGAGTCTTCTCCAACACCAGTTTGAAAGCATAAATTCTTTGGCTCTCAGCTTTCTTTATAGTCCAACTCTCACATCCATATATGACTACTGGAAAAACCACAGCTTTAACTAGATGGACCTTTGCTGGCAAAGTAATGTCTCTGCTTTTTAATATGCTGTCTAGGTTGGTCATAACTTTTCTTCCAAGGAACAAGTGTCTTTTAATTTCATGGCTGCAGTCACCATCTGCAGTGATTTGGGAGCCCCGAAAAATAAAGTCTATCACGATTTCCCCATCTATTTGCCATGAAGTGATGGGGCCAAATGCCATGATCTTCATTTTCTGAATGTTTAGTTTTAAGCCAATTTTTTCACTTTCTTCTTTCAGTTTCATCAAGAGGCTCTTTAGTTCTTCGCTTTCTGCCATAAGGGTGGTGTGATCTGCATATTGAAGAAAATGGCAACTCACTCCAGTATTCTTGCCTGAAGAATCCTGTGGACAGAGGAGCCTGGTGGGCTGCCATCTATGGGGTTGCACAGAGTTGGACACGACTGAAGTGATTTAGCAGCAGCAGCAGCAGCATCTACATATCTGAGGTTATTGATATTTCTCCCAACAATCTTGATTCCAGCTTGTGCTTCATCCAGTTTGGAGTTTCTCATGATGTATTCTACATATAAGTTAAATAAGCAGGGTGACAATATATAGCCTTGACATACTCCTTTCCCGATTTGGAACCAGTCTGTTGTTCCATGTCCAGTTCTAACTGTTGCTTCTTGACCCGCATACCAGATCTCTGGTAGGGAAACTGATATTCTGCATGCTGATGTGGTGCAGAAAAAAAATTATAAATCTGTTACATATTAACAAATATCTTAGGAAAAATTATTTCAAAATTAATGAAGACTTCCCTGGTGATCCAGTGGCTAAGACTCTGTGTTCCCAAAGCAGGGGCCCAGGTTTGATCCCTGGTTAGGGAACTGGATCCCATACGCCACAACTAAAAAATCCTGGTTGCCACAACTAAGACCTGACACAAACAAGTAAGTAAATTAAAAAAAAAAATTAATGAGAAGAGTGGCATTGTTTAACCTTTTTTCAAATCTCTGCAAGGTCTGGTTTAATAGAAAGCTGGATTTTGAAATTTGCTTATGCATTCAATTTGTTGTGGTATCACCTGTCACCTAGTGTCTGGAAAAACTCTACAATTATGAATAACGAGTAAAAAACAGCAAATATCTAGAATTACGAAGGTTGTTTTGATTTTATGGACCCTCTTTATGGGTTTCAGTTTCACCAGGAGTCCTGGGCTACCACTTTGAGAACCTCTGAGTTAGTTATATTTCAGTTTCTCTGGGTTTTAGGGTAGACAAGAGGCTGATGAGCTTGAACTGCTATTGTTGCTATCTTGATCTATCTACGGTGGCCACTTTGAGCCATAAAACATGAATACAGGCTGGAAAAGTACTCTGAGACATTTCTTAAGGATCTTTGAATTGCCAGTGGGAGTTGACTAAAGTTTTGAAAGAGGGAATGAATTAAATTTCTAAGTTACTTTAGGAGAGACCATTTTAAAGCAAAAATAAAAAAATTTTACATTGCACGTGGAAGATGAGGATTAAGGACTTGGTTAAACTAGAGGTTAGGAAACTACAGAAATTGCCAGTAGTGGGCAGGGATGGGGTGGAGAGGTTGTGGTGGCAGTTCAAGCATAAAATTAATAAAAAAAAAAATGGGAGCTGCTCTGGAAGCTGTTAAGTGATAGCAGTATGAAATGGTGTAATATAATTACAAAAGTACTCTGAAAAGCAATGAACCTATACAAAAATAAGTAATTACCTGGTTTTAGATAATTTTCAAATCTATTTCTCTACTTTATAAATGAGATTTGGTAGCATTAAGACTTGAAAGTACTTTGCAAATGCAACAGATACACAAGTTTAGTTTCCACTATACTGTGATGGTAAGATCATTATTACTACTAATAGTATTGAATATGTTGCTCAATATTTAACACGTGTTACCTTTATTTTCATACTGTTCATGGGGTTCTTGGCTAAGATCAAGTGGCTCAGATGGTAAAGCATCTGCCTGCAATGCAGGAGACCGGGGTTTGATCCTTGGGTGGGGAAGATCCCCTGGAGAAGGAAATGGCAACCCACTCCAGTACTCTTGCTTGGAAAATCCTATGGTCAGAGGAGCGTGATAGGTTACAGTCCATGTGTCTCAGAGTCAGACACGACTAAGCAACTTCACTTTCACTTTCATGGGGTTCTCAAGGCAAGAATACTGAAGTGGTTTGCATTCCCTTCTCCAGTGGACCATGTTTTGTCAGAACTCTCCACGATGACCCATCTGCTTGGGTAGCCCTAAACGTCATGGCTCATAGTTTCAATGAGTTAGACAAGGCTGTGGTTCACGTGATCAGATTGGTTAGTTTTCTGGAATGCAAAAGTAGGAAGTCAAGAAATACCTGGAGTAACAGGCAAATTTGGCCTTGGAATACGGAATGAAGCAGGGCAAAGGCTAATAGAGTTTTGCCAAGAGAACACACTGGTCATAGCAAACACCCTCTTCCAACAACACAAGAGAGACTCTATGCATGGACATTACCAGATGGTCAATACCAAAATCAGATTGATTACATTCTTTGCAGCCAAAGATGGAGAAGCTCTACATAGTCAGCAAAAACAAGACCGGGAACTGACTGTGGCTCAGATCATGAACACCTTATTGCCAAATTCAGACTTAAACTGAATAAAGTAGGGAAAACCACTAGACCATTCAGATATGACATAAATCAGATCCCTTACGATTATACAGTGGAAGTGAGAAATAGATTCAAGGGATTAGATCTGATAGAGTGCCTGAAGAACTATGGACGTAGGTTTGTGACATTGTACAGGAGGCAGTGATCAAGACGATCCCCAAGAAAAAGAAATGCAAAAAGGCAAAATGGCTGTCTGAGGAGGCCTTACAAATAGCTGAGAAAAGAAGAGAAGTGAAAAGCAAAGGAAAAAAGGAAAGATATACCCACTTGAATGCAGAGTTCCAAAGAATAGCAAGGAGAGATAAGAAAGCCTTCCTCAGTGATCAATGCAAAGAAATAGAGGAAAACAATAGAATGGGAAAGATAGAGATCTCTTCAAGAAAATTAGAGATACCAAGGGAACATTTCATGCAAAGATGGGCACAATTAAGGACAGAAATGGTATGGACCTAACAGAAGCATAAGATATTAAGAAAAGGTGGCAAGAATACTCAGAAGAACTATAGAGAAAAGATCTTCACGACCCAGATAATCACGATGGTGTGATCACTGACCTAGAGCCAGACATCCTGGAATGTGAAGTCAAATGGGCCTTAGGAAGCATCACTACGAACAAAGCTAGTGGAGGTGATGGAATTCCAGTTGAGCTATTTCAAATCCTAAAAGATGATGCTGTGAAAGTGCTGCACTCAATATGTCAGCAAATTTGGAAAACTCAGCAGTGGCCACAGGACTGGAAAGGGTCAGTTTTCATTCCAATCCCAAAGAAAGGCAATGCCAAAGAATGCTCAAACTACCGCACAATTGCACTCATCACACACACTAGTAAAGTAATGCTCAAAATTCTCCAAGCCAGGCTTCAGCAATATGTGAACCATGAACTTCCAGATGTTCAAGCTGGATTTAGAAAAGGCAGAGGAACCAGAGATCAAATTGCCAACATCCTCTGGATCATCAAAAAAGCAAGAGAGTTCCAGAAAAAAAAGTCTATTTCCGCTTTATTGACTATACCAAAGCCTTTGACTGTGTGGATCACAATAAACTGTGGAAAATTCTGAAAGAGATGGGAATACCAGACCACCTGACCTGCCTCTTGAGAAACCTGTATGCAGGTCAGGAAGCAACAGTTAGAACTGGACATGGAACAACAAACTGGTTCCAAATAGAAAAAAGAGTATGTCAAGGATGTATATTGCCACCCTGCTTATTTAACTTCTATGCAGAGTACATCATGAGAAACGCTGGGCTGGAAGAAGCACAAGCTAGAATCAAGATTGCTGGGAGAAATATCAATAACCTCAGATATGCAGATGACACCACCCTTATGGCAGAAAGTGAAGAAGAACTAAAGATCCTCTTGATGAAAGTTAAAGAGGAGAGCGAAAAAGTTGGCTTAAAGTGCAACAGTCAGAAAACTAAGATCATGGCATCCGGTCCCGTCATTTCATGGCAAATAGATGGGGAAACAGTGTCAGACTTTATTTTTTGGGGCTCCCAAATCACTGCAGATGGTGACTGCAGCCATGAAATCAAAAGACGCTTACTTCTTGGAAGGAAAGTTATGATCAACCTAGACAGCATATTAAAAAGCAGGGACATTTCTTTGTCAACAAAGGTCTGTCTAGTCAAGGCTATGGTTTTTCCAGTGGTCATGTATGGATGTGAGAGTTGGA
Organism: Bos grunniens; assembly: GCF_055505025.1. Taxonomy (NCBI): domain Eukaryota; kingdom Metazoa; phylum Chordata; class Mammalia; order Artiodactyla; family Bovidae; genus Bos; species Bos grunniens. The sequence goes on along the minus strand of NC_141175.1, from coordinate 59,073,704 downwards.
CCATAAAGAAAGCTGAGAGCCGAAGAACTGATGCTTTTGAACTGTGGTGTTGGAGAAGACTCTTGAGAGTCCCTTGGACTGCAAGGAGATCCAACCAGTCCATCCTAAAGGAGATCAGTCCTGGGTGTTCATTGGAAGGACTGATGTTGAAGCTGAAATTGCAGTACTTTGGCCACCTGATGCAAAGAGCTGACTCATTTGAAAAGACCCTGATGCTGGGAAAGATTGAGAGTAGAAGTGGACGACAGAGGATGAGGTGGTTTGGTGACATCACCGACTCAATGGACATGAGTTTGAGCAAGCTCCCGGAGTTGGTGAAGGACATGGAAGCCTGGCGTGTTGCAGTCCATGGGGTTGCAAAGAGCTGGACACGACTAAGACTGAGCTGAACTGAACTGAATCTTCCTTAAGCAGGATGACTCCCTGAAGGGCTGCGAAACGAAAGGAACGCGCAGAGACCACACCATTGTTTACGTAACTTTCGGCAAATCCATTTCTTTCTACGAAATATCCAGCTGACAGAAATGGCTGAGATGGTTTCTTGCTTAAATTCTCGACGAGTCACACCTGCCCGGTTCCAGGGCGGACCAAAGCCGGAGTTTCCGATCCACTGCCAGCCCTCCCGTTTACCTAGCAATCTACATTTCGGGTAACAGAGCCAACTTCTCAGCGCGACCCGGAAGGAGAAATCTCCCTTTCCGCCTGGAAAGGGCCCACCCTCTTCGAATGGCCGGGACCGGAGCAAGACGGGGCTGCGCGTGCGCAGTCGTTGGCTGCCCTTCCGGTACGCCCGGCGCGGAGGCGGCACGGACGCAGGCACGCACGGACGTACCGTGTACCCTACACGCGCCGCCGCCCTAGCTCCCAGTTACACCCGCAGCGGCGTCAGCCCAGTAAAGATGCTGCGAGCCTGTCAGTTATCCGGCGTGACCTCCACCGCCCAGGTGAGGACGGGGGCGCCGGGAGACAGCGCAGGGTGAACTGACTCTCGCCAACCAGCAGAAAATAAGGGAGGCTTTGGCTTTGCCTAGGCCCCAGACAGAGGCGTGTCTCCGGGCCGCCCTTATCGCGAGAGTCCTGGGTGGGCCCGTGAGGCAGTTAATTCGGGAGTTAGGTGGACGGGAATGACTGGAGGATTATTGCTGAAGCGGGATGGGGCGTGGAGAAGAGAAGGTGGCGGGGAGGCGGGTGTAGGACGGGAGGCACGGCTTTGGGGACGTGCCATCCAATCAGCCCCTCGCTGCCTCAGTCTAGGACCAATCGAGGCTGCTGGCGCCCGGGTCGCCGGTTCGGCGCGTAAGTGGTTTCGCGGATCCAGTGGTTGAAGGTCGACGGGGGGAAAACTACATTTCCCAGCGGGACACGCATATTCTTGGCTTGTTGCACCTTAAGGAGGTGCCTGGACTGCTAGAGACCGAGTTTTAGGGGTCAAGGTTGTAATCCAGGAAGGACTGCCTTTCTTTTCGTAGCTGAGAACGCCTCTTGAGCTATTCTTACTCTGAATAAAAAACAGAGTAAGAGTTAGAGCTTCTAGAACTCGAGGAAGGTTAAGCGCCTGACCTTGTGCTAGTTTCTGAGATTAGCCTGAGGATCTCTGTCTCTAGGTGCTAGGACAACTTTGGCAGACGTCCAAGGAGTTACCTTTATTTCTGCATAATTATCACAGTAATTTTGGAGAAGGAAATGGCAATCCACCCCAGTATTCTTGCCTGCAGACTCTCATGGACAGAGTAGCCTGGCAGGCTACAGTCCATGGGGTCGCATAGAGTCGAACAGGCCTAAGCGACTAAGCACACACATCAAAGTAATTTACTGAAATTTAAAATAGTAAACCTACTTCCATTGCTCACAATGGAAAGAGAATTGGTATTTTGGCAAAATGTGGAATTTACAAAACAGGTTCTGTGACTTGAGCAATTGAGCAAGGTCACTGGACTCAGTGGGTTAGAAAAGTCAATTTTTCCCCCCCCCAAGTTTGCTTCTCTTCCATTTCCCCTTTCGTTTCCAGGGTAAGAGAAACAGGCTGTTCCGTAGGAAAGTGGAGTGTGTATTAGTTTTCTACTGCTGTGTGTACATAGCAGGTAGCACAGATGGAGCAGCCTAAAACAGCACCCATTTATTACCTTACTGTTTCTAAAGGTGAATGGTTAGGGTTATCTGCTTGCTGTCATAAAGGGGTCCAGATGTGTCCCTCTCATTTGGAGCTCAGGGTCCTCTTCTAAGCTCCTTCAGTTTGTTAGCAGAATTCAGTCCCTTGCAGCTGTAGGGCTGAAGTCCCTGTTTTCTTGCTAGCTCTCACCTCACCTACCTGGGGGCGGCCTGAAGTTCTTTGCCACAAGATTCTCAGAAGCAGATTATAACATAGATGTTTACTTTCTTGCAGGCTACCATGAGCTTGTCTCTCAGACTTTAATATCTCTTCCCTTTTTATGATTTCCAGACCTAGGTTTAAAAGGCTTATGTGATTAGGGCAAACCCACCTGGATAAATCCCTTTTGATAAATCAGGTCAACTGATGAGAAACCTCATTACATCTGTAAAATCCCTTTTGCCTGTACAACTCTAATCATGGGCTTAACCACTGGGGACAGAGATCGTGGGAACCATCTTAGAATCTGGGCTGCCAAAATGCCCAAGTGGGCCTGGGAGTATGCAGGAAGCAGAGCAAACTTTCAGGGCAAAACTGTAGAGGTGTATCTTTGGGGTCCTCCTTTCAGGCCCACTCTTCCTTATTTTGCCCAAAGGTTACAGCATGGTTGTCACTGATCTATCTCCTCAGTCTACCCTAGGGTCAGTTCTTTACCTTGTTGTTAACAAAGGCCTTTAAAAAAGCACATGGACTGGACCATGCCATGTCCTCCAGTGACATCCCATCATATCACAATAAAATCTCAACTCTTTACCTATCCACAGGGCTGTTCATGATCTGGCTCTTTGCATATCTTATTTTTTTACTCTGCCTCATTCTGTTCTTCTGATTACCTTTTCATTTGCTGTTTGCCCTGAAGTCCTCCCACACATCTTTGCTTAGCTCACTCCATTCAGATATTTTCTTAGATATCACTTTTCTTTCAGAGAGGCCTTCCCTATCTAAGACACCTCTGATCACTTTCTCCTTCTTTGCATCACTCTGGAACCTACCCTTACCCTACTTGGTTTTACTTTGTAGCTCTTATACTTCCTGACGTACTGTGTATTTATTATGTGTTTTCCACATTAAAATGGAAGCTCCTCAAAGGGACTGTATATCAGTACTCATAATAGTCCCTAGCTCCTAATAGATGCTCAGTAAATAAACATGTCACAAGTGTGACATGTTTGACTGAAAGATTAATGTGTTCTGTGACTTTTTCTTGATTTCCATAAGAGGATGTTCAGTTCAGTTCAGTCGTTCAGTCGTGTCCAACTCTTTGCAACCCCATGAACCACCGCATATGCCAGGCCTCCCTGCCCGTCACCAACTCCTTGAGTCCACCCAAACACGTGTCCATTGAGTCCGTGATGCCATCCAACCATTTCTTCCTCTGTCATCCCCTTCTCCTCCTGCCCTCAGTCTTTCCCAGCATCAGGGTCTTTTCAAATGAGTCAGCTCTTTGCATCAGGTGGCCAAAGTATTGCAGTTTCAGCTTCAACATCAGTCCTTCAACATCAGAACACCCAGGATTGATCTTTAGGATGGACTGGTTGGATCTCCTTGCAGTCCAGGGGACTCTCAAGAATCTTCTCCAACACCACAGTTCAAAAGCATCAGTTCTTCGGCTCTCAGCTTTCTTTATGGTCCAACTCTCACATCCATACATGACCACTGGAAAAACCATAGCCTTGACTAGATGGACCTTTGTTGGCAAAGTAATGTCTCTGCTTTTTAATATGCTGTCTAGGTTGGTCATAACTTTCCTTCCAAGGAGTAAGCATCTTTTAATTTCATGGCTGCACCGTCTGCAGTGATTTTGGAGCCCAGAAAAAGTCAGCAACTGTGTTGATGTGACCTCCCTTTAACCAACCTCCATAGGTTTTAGAACTTCTCTAGAGAAACTTGGCTCAGATGGTAAAGAATCTGACTGCTGTGCTGCAGACCTGGGTCCATACTTCGGTTGGGAAGATCCACTGGAGAAGGGAATGGCAACCCACTCCAGTATTCTTGCCTGGAAAATTCCATGGACAGAAGAGATGGTGGGCTATAGTCCATGGGGTCACAGAGAGTCAGACACAACTAAGTGACTAACACAAAAAGAGAAACAGAACCGACAGGATGCGTATATAGATAGACTTATTATAAAGATTTGACCCATGCAGTTGTGGAGACTGTCAAGTCCAACATCTGTAATGGAGGCTGGCAGGCTTGATATGCACATACCCAGAAGAGATGGTCCATTTTCAGTCTGAAGGCTGGCAAGCCAGAGACCCAGGAAAGCTGATGGTGCAGTTTTGGTTGAAGGCAGTCTGCTAGAGAATTGCCTCTTGCTTGGGCAGGCTGGACTTTTTGTTTTATTCAAGCCTTCAGTTGGTTGGGTGAGGCCCACCCACATTGTGGAAGGCAACCCACTTTATTTGTAGTTCACTGATTTAAATGTTGATCTTGTCCCAAAACACCTATTTTGACATATAAAATTAACCACCTCAGCTGACTCTGATTCTCAGTGTCTGGAATTAGTCATCCATGGGGGTATTCAGCAGGAATGAATTGCTCTTTCTTTCCCAGAATGAGCTTCAGAGCTCTGATTCTTCCTCACTTGCCAGACCTGACACCATCCGTCTTCTCTTAGTCTCAGGACTGCATGGCCAGGTCCAACCTTTTTTGAGGTGGACACGGGGTTTGGAGGACCCGGGCTTTCAGTCTAGCCTCACCCTCTCCCAGACTATAAATTTGGGAGTGGTCACTGCATATGCATTGATCTTAAAAGAGAAGGAGACATTATTATTCTTGAGGATTGACTAAGCTAATTTATTTAACTAAGACCAAGTTTGATAGCAGGGCTAGTTTAGGACTGAACTTGTGTGTGGATATTTTTAGCTATCATCTTTTAGAATTCTTTCTTTTCACTAGGATAATAAAACACTGTTGCTCAGTAATAGATGTAGGTAGCGAGGTGTACATGGTAGAAAGGAGTTTAATATATGATGCAGCCTGTTTACTTCTATGGATATTAGAATCTTTTTTTATTCATTTTTATTTCTCTAGATCAGTTGCTTTCAAACCATTTTGAAATACATTTTACATTGTGACTTAGAGTACATGATTGAGAATGTATAGGTAATGTATATCCACACATAGATGCAGAGGAAACTAGGGAAATGTCACCTTCCTGCTTCTGCCATACTGATGAATATCTGCCATTTCTTTATCATAACTGAAGAGCCCTTTTTCTCCTAGATCTAGAATATGAATTTACTGAGAAATAGTGCTACTTTCATGTCAAATTTACTGTATTTTTGTGTGTGATATATTTTAACCTTAATGCATGATTCCTATATAATATTTTTAGTTAACTATAGAAAAAGTTGTTGCATATTAATCTGTATTTCAAATGTAGAACTGGCCATTAATATCTGGATGTCTTTTGTTTGTGTGGGAAGAATTCTTATGACAGATTTCAAAAATATCAGTTACAGCTACCCTCTAGTCTAAAAAGGAAAACTGCAACCTCCAGATAGGGTTTATATGAGGGGCCTTGTATTACAGTCTCTGTTTCCAGGATTGTGGTTTCCTTTTCTATGTTCACTGTAGTTTGGTAGGGCTAAGGAATTAGTGGTCTGTATCAAAACATCACATGAAAATTGTGTGTTTTATCTCTCCTTTTGTTTGTTTGTTTTGTTTGCTAAAATCATATTTTTATAGGTTGGAAGTAGCAGCACTAACCTTACAACATGTATTACAAATTTATATGTCAAGGCAAATTGTTTTGAAACAGCAATGTCTTTTCTATATTGTTGCTTATTATTAATAAAAGGTATTCCAGAATTAAGAGGTGTCCAGTATCTTTTGTGTTAAAGTTAGGATATTTAGTTTGTATGAATAAAGAGAGAGTTTAGTCTGGTGCTTAAGAAAGTTTTGGAGGTAGACCTTGGATTTGGCAGTGGTTTTTTTTTTTTTTGAGAAGGCAAGAGAGATTCTTTACACAAGTGAATCAGATGCTTTTCTGTCCATGTGTTCCCTAATCACACCATCACGGAAATCCAGCCAGCCAGCCAGCCAGCCACCATCGTTTCGCTCCTTTTCTGTTCTCTACATTTTGAATGGCAAGTGAGTGAGTCTTTCAATGGTTTGAGAGGAGTTTGGAATGTCGTGGGACCATGGTACTTTTCAGCCATGGATGAACGTGACGGCTTCTTTTGTCCGCTTCAGCGTTCAGGGTTATCCCGAACTCCCCCTGCCGAGTGAGGCCTGTGTGTCGCTGTGTGCTGGAGGACACCGTGCTGTCCACATCTTGATCTTGGACTGAACAAAACCACCGTTGGGAGTGTGTTCGGTTGCTTGGCTTCGTTTCCTTTCCCTATGGCACTCACCTGACCGTCCTGTCCACTCTTGGGATCTTTCATCTCCCCCTCCCCCTCAAGGCATTCGGGTCCTTTTCTTTCTCCTCCTGCTCCTCCTCCTCCTCCTCACCCTAGTTCCCCCCCCCGCCCACACACACACAAGTCCCACTCTTCTCAAATGGACGTCTAACTGACTGCCAACGTTTTGTTTTTTGGCAGTGGTTTCTTAACACAGGACACCAAAAGACACAAGATAAATTTGATTTCACAAAATTAAAAAATTTTTTGCATCAAATGACACAAGAATGAAAAGAATAGGAGGGAATGTTTTCAAATCATATAACTGATGAAGATCTAGTATCCATAATATGTAAAGATCTCCTACAACTTAGGAACAAGAAGACAACCCAAGTAAAAAATGGGCTAAGGACTTAACTAGACATTTATCCTGGGAAGATGTATAAATAGCCAACAAGCACTAGAAAAGAGCTCAAAATCCTTTGACATTAAGGAAATGTAAATCAAAACCACAGTGAAATAGCCACTTTGTAGCCAACAGGATGGTTCTGATAAAAACAGAAAATAACAAGTGAGGATGTAGAGAAATTGGAACCCTCATACTTCACTGTGGGAGTGTAAAATGGTCCAGAGTTAAACATAGAATTACCATATGACCCTGCAGTTCCACCCCAAAGAACTGAAAACAGGTATTCAAACAAAAACTTGTAGGTGAATGTTGATAGCAAAAGATAGAGACAGTTCAGATGTTCAGCTGATGTCTAGATAAACAAAATATGGTATATCTATACAACAAACTAGTTCATTCAGTTTGAACTAGTTGCAAACTAATTTCACAAAAAGAAATTAAGTACGAGTTACATACATGATACATGTGACAACATAGGTGAACCTTAAAAACAAGCCACAGAAGGCAACATATTGCATTATTCCATTTGTACCAAAAGTCCAGAACAGGCTCTGTAGAGCCAGAAGGTAGATAATTGCTGCCGGGAGCTAGGGAGAAGGGAATGTGGGGAGACCTGATGGTACAGGAATTTATTTTGGGAGTGATGAAACTGTTCTGGAACTAAATACTGGTGATGGTTGTATAGCATTGTGGATGTACTAAATGGCACTGACATGCACTTTAAATGGTGACTTTTATAAATGAATCTTACAGTGCAGAGAAAAAGCACCAGGTAGTTGGAAATGACCTGATATATGAAATCATATATTTCATATATGTGTGCATGCGTGCTCAATCATGTCCAACTCTTTGCCACCTTATGGACTGTAGCCTACCAGGCTATGAGATTCTCCATCTGTCTATGAGATTCTGTCTATGAGATCTCCATCTGTCTATGAGATTCTCCAGGCAAGAATACTGGAGTGGGTTGTTGTGCCCTCCTCCAGGGGATCTTTCTGACCCAGGGATCCAACCCGTGTCCCTTACATCTCCTGCATTGGTGGTGGTTTAGTCATTAAGTCATGTCCGACTCCCGCGACCCCATGGACTATAGCTTGCTAGGCTTCTCTGTCCATGGGATCCTCCAGGCAAGAATACTGGAGTGGATTTCCATTTCCTTCTCCAGGGGATCTTCCTGAGCCAGGGATTGAACCTGGGTCTCCTGTGTTGCAGGCACATTCTTTACCAACTGAGCTACGAGGGAAGCCCTCCTGCATTGGTAGGCAGGTTCTTTATTACTAGTGCCACCTGGGAAGCCCTCCAGGTAGATATCTAAAGATAGATAAATAGATGTGTGTGTGTGTGTGTGTAATATTAAAAGTAATATAACACGTAATAAACTTGAAGTCGTATCCATTGGCCAGAATTGGGACAATTTGAGTTTTTAAACAGATAATAATTGCAGCTGGTTTAAATCCATCAAAAGTATTTAAATCTATTAGTTGGTAAAGATCCTGTTTTGCTTTGTGGTAACTATATAAGGCACCTTGAGCTTGGGGTAAAAATTTATTGCCTCACTCAGTTCTGGGGGTTCCCTGGCTTCAGGTGGCCAGTTTGGTCAGCATCCCTTGTGAGGCTGTAGTCAGGCAGTGGCTAGGGCTAGAGTCAGCTCAGAGGCTTCCTCACTCCCATGTCTGACAGTTGATACTGGGTGCAACTGAGACCTCAGCTGGTGCTGTTGGCTGGAACACTTATATGTGGGGTTTTACATGTCTGGGCTTCCTCACTGTTTGGTGGCTGGGTTCCCAGAGCAAGTGTGATGAGAGGCAGAGCCAGGCAGAAGCTGTGTTCCCTTTATGTCCTCCTGGTTTCAGATGTCACAGAGGATCACTTACTGCCCTTATTAGTAAATTGATAACTTAGGCCTATCCTGGTTCCAGGAAATGGTGCATAGATGTCAGTTTGATGGAGGATAGCGAGTTGCTGCTGGAGAAGGCGATGGCACCCCACTCCAGTACTCTTGCCTGGAAAACCCCATGGACGGAGGAGCCTGGTAGGCTGCCGTCTATGGGGTAACACAGAGTCGGACACGACTGAAGCGACTTAGCAGCAGCGAGTTGCTGGAAGAGCTAATATTACAGGAAGTATTACTGTAGTCAGTTTTGGATAATATGGTTTGCCCTGTAGCCACAGCAACTCACATCCCCCCCACATGCAGATGTGTTCACAACCTTCCTTAGAACCCTCCAGAACTTCATCCCATCACAGCATTAGACTTAGACTAATAGACCAGGATCTTGTCATCAAATCAGTTCCCTTTGCACACAAAACATCTTGGATGTGATCCCCTGGGTGCAGTTCCTTAAGTGCTTTTCCTTTCAGTCTAAAGACCTGTAAACTAAAGAGACAAGTTATCTGTTCCCCATGTGTCCTATGCACAATACAGTGTGACACTCCCATCCCAAAAGGCAGAAAAAAAGAGACACACAGCATCACTGTTCGTAACAAATGTCAGATCTATCTGGCATGAGTTGCTGCTTGCTTAATTAGGACTTAGTCCTTCTGCTTGGCAATGTTTCTCCTTAACTCTTGGGCTCCTTAACCCTCTGGGCTTCAGGTTTCACTCCTTACATTATCCTTCCTATTCTAGAAATGTAGCCTGTTGGCAGCCGAATTGTTTTCTCAGACTTATGTCTGTTTGTAGACGTTCTGGAGTCCAAAAACTTCAATTCATTTTGTACTCTTTCCCCTTTAGTCCAGGCTGGCCTGTTTTTCATCTTAGTGACTTTGTGGGTTTCTTTTGGGTCTTTCTGGGGTTTACTCCATTAGACAAAAGCCACACCCATAAATCTGACTAGGATAAGCTGTTTTCCATTTTAGGCTCCCTGTGAGGCTACTGTGGTCTGAAACCCTTTAAGATTCTCAGCAGTCCTGTTGTTTAATAAAAGGAATATGGGTTGCATACTCTTAAGGCTGTCCTTAGCGAGCCTTTTCTCAGTGTAAAAAGTTCTATGAGGAGCACCTCCTGAGATCTTTCTGAGGTCATAAAGGATCTTTGCTAACTGGAGAGGCTGAAAATGAGAAACAGTATCACTTTTTAACCCACCAAGTACTGGGTCCTTTATATTTTCTTCAAATTTTGCTTGCAAGATAAACAGTTTTTTTGGTTTATGTTTTAGAAGCTTGACTCTATCCTTATTATACTCTGCTGAAAGGAACCAGTTGGCACTTGAGAACATTCTGCTTGATACTCTGTCTAGCTAACACCCAAAAAAGATGTCCTTTTCATTATAGGGGACTGGAATGCAAAAGTAGGAAGTCAAGAAACACCTGGAGTAACAGGCAAATTTGGCCTTGGAATACGGAATGAAGCAGGGCAAAGACTAATAGAGTTTTGCCAAGAAAATGCACTGGTCATAACAAACACCCTCTTCCAACAACACAAGAAAAGACTCTATACATGGACATCACCAGATGGTCAACACCGAAATCAGATTGATTATATTCTTTGCAGCCAAAGATGGAGAAGCTCTATACAGTCAGCAAAAACAAGACCAGGAGCTGACCGTGGCTCAGACCATGAACTCCTTATTGCCAAATTCAGACTGAAATTGAAGAAAGTAGGGAAAACCACTAGACCATTCAGGTATGACCTAAATCAAATCCCTTATGATTATACAGTGGAAGTGAGAAATAGATTTAAGGGCCTAGATCTGATAGAGTGCCTGATGAACTATGGAATGAGGTTCGTGACATTGTACAGGAGACAGGGATCAAGACCATCCCCATGGAAAAGAAATGCAAAAAAGCAAAATGGCTGTCTGGGGAGGCCTTACAAGTAGCTGTGAAAAGAAGAGAAGCGAAAAGCAAAGGACAAAAGGAAAGATACAAACATCTGAATGCAGAGTTCCAGAGAATAGCAAGAAGAGATAAGAAAGCCTTCTTCAGCGATCAATGCAAAGAAATAGAGGAGAACAACAGAATGGGAAAGACTAGAGATCTCTTCAAGAAAATCAGAGATACCAAAGGAACATTTAATGCAAAGATGGGCTCAATAAAGGACAGAAATGGTATGGACCTAACAGAGGCAGAAGATATTAAGAAGAGATGGCAAGAATACACAGAAGAACTGTACAAAAAAGATCTTCAAGACCCAGATAATCACGATGGTGTGATCACTGACCTAGAGCCAGACATCCTGGAATGTGAAGTGAAGTGGGCCTTAGAAAGCATCACTACGAACAAAGCTAGTGGAGGTGATGGAATTCCAGTTGAGCTATTCCAAATCCTGAAAGATGATGCTGTGAAAGTGCTGCACTCAATATGCCAGCAAATTTGGAAAACTCAGCAGTGGCCACAGGACTGGAAAAGGTCAGTTTTTATTCTAATCCCAAAGAAAGGCAATGCCAAAGAATGCTCAAACTACTGCACAATTGCACTCATCTCACACGCTAGTAAAGTAGTGCTCAAAATTCTCCAAGTCAGGCTTCAGCAATATGTGAACCATGAACTTCCTGATGTTCAAGCTGGTTTTAGAAAAGGCAGAGGAACCAGAGATCAAATTGCCAACATCTGCTGGATCATGGAAAAAGCAAGAGAGTTCCAGAAAAACATCTATTTCTGCTTTATTGACTATGCCAAAGCCTTTGACTGTGTGGATCATAATAAACTGGAAAATTCTGAAAGAGATGGGAATACCAGACCACCTGATCTGCCTCTTGAGAAATCTGTATGCAGGTCAGGAAGCAAGAGTTAGAACTGGACTGGTTCCAAATAGGAAAAGGAGTACGTCAAGGCTGTATATTGTCACCCTGTTTATTTAACTTATATGCAGAGTACATCATGAGAAACGCTGGACTGGAAGAAACACAAGCTGAAATCAAGATTTCCGGGAGAAATATCAATAACCTCAAATATGCAGATGACACCACCCTTATGGCAGGAAGTGAAGAGGAACTAAAAAGCCTCTTGATGAAGGTGAGAGTGGAGAGTGAAAAAGTTGGCTTAAAGCTCAACATTCAGAAAACGAAGATCATGGCATCCGGTCCCATCACTTCATGGGAAATAGATGGGGAAACAGTGGAAACAGTGTCAGACTTTATTTTTCTGGGCTCCAAAATCACTGCAGATGGTGACTGCAGCCATGAAATTAAAAGACGCTTACTCCTTGGAGGGAAAGTTATGACCAACCTAGATAGCATATTCAAAAGCAGAGACATTACTTTGCCAACAAAGGTTTGTCTAGTCAAGGCTATGGTTTTTCCTGTGGTCATGTATGGATGTGAGAGTTGGACTGTGAAGAAGGCTGAGCGCCGAAGAATTGATGCTTTTGAACTGTGGTGTTGGAGAAGACTCTTGAGAGTCCCTTGGACTGCAAGGAGATCCAACCAGTCCATTCTGAAGGAGATCAGCCCTGGGATTTCTTTGGAAGGAATGATGCTAAAGCTGAAACTCCAGTACTTTGGCCACCTCATGCGAAGAGTTGACTCATTGGGAAAGACTCTGATGCTGGGAGGGATTGGGGACAAGAGGAGAAGGGGACGACAGAGGATGAGATGGCTGGATGGCATCACTGACCCGATGGACGTGAGTCTGAGTGAACTCCGGGAGTTGGTGATGGACAGGGAGGCCTGGCGTGCTGCAATTCATGGGGTTGAAAAGAGTTGGACACGACTGAGCGACTGATCTGATCTGACTCTTGTCTAGCTAAATCCGTCAATTCATTAGATAGTGTGTACTAAATCTCTTCAGACTCTTTGCAACTCCATGAACTGTAGCCGGCCAGGCTTGTCTGTCCATGGGATTCTTAGGCAAGAATACTGGAGTGGGTTGCCATGTCCTCCTCCAGGGGATCTTCCCAACCCAGGGATCAAACTCGTGTCTCCAGCACCTCTTGCATTGGCAGGCGGATTCTTTACCACTAGCACCACCTGGGAAGCCCCTTCATTATGTACAGCAATGCCTAATTTTCTGTTTTCCACATCTTACCATTGTGAGAGTTTTGATAAACTTCTACCACTACATACAAAGATTCCTTTTTCCTCCAGGTTCCCAAAATATTTTTCATGCTTTTCTTAAGCCCTCACCAAAACAGCTTCCATGAAGATCATTAGGCTTCTGCTAACAGTCTCCTCAAGCCCCTTCCAACTTTCAGTTCCACCCCCCAGTTCCATCCCAAAGTCATTACCACATGTTTTATGTTTGGTAGTAGCACCCCATTTCCAGGTGCAAGCATATGGTTGGTTATAGCTGTATAACAGTTCACCCCAAACCTACTGGTATTAATTAACCATAACATTATTTGTTCTTTTACAGTAAGTTATATTTATTATTATACAGATAAAGATTATATTGTATTATATATGCATATGGTTCCAGGTGGTGCTAGTGGTAGAGCCCATCTGCCAGTGCAGGAGATCCTAAGAGATGTGGGTTCGGTCCCTGGGTTTGGAAGATCCCCTGGAGGAGGGCATGGCAACCCACTCCAGTATTCTTGCCTAGAAAATCCCATGAACAGAGGAGGCTGGTGAGCTATAGTCCATGGAGTCACAAAGAGTCAAACATGACTGAAGTGACTTAGCATACACGTGTGCATATATACATATAAGGAAATAATATATAAGTAAATATTTATCTTTTCATTTCTAAGGAGGTTACATTAGGAGGTTCTTGGGATCGTTTAAGCTTACAGGGTTCTGGGGAGGTGGCAAAGTTCTAGAAAAGCATGTGAAACGTGGCAAGTTTTGGAAAATACAATCTGTCACAATAAATGGAAACCAAAAAACCCTGCAATTGTTGCTCATCAGAGGATAACTGGATAAAAGGATAGAAAGAATCAACCATTTATCCTTCCTTTCCTCCATAAACTACTGCTGAGTAACTAAATTGTAGATGATGGTAAGCATCTCTTTATTAAATATGTCAAATTATAAATGAAAAATAGAATCAGAGTCCACTTTTGGCAACTTCCAATAAATTAATGGATCTGGACATTGTAAATCAGTACAGTTGATAACATTACACAAAGAGAGACAGGCGGGCATTGTGTGCCTCCATAGTGGAAGAAAATACCACCATGTAAAGTCCTGCCAAAGAGAGTATACCTGAGTCTGGTCAAGTGTCTGGTTTCCGCTCCAGGTTGCAGGAAATACAGAGGACTGGCATATTTTAAGTTGCACCTCGAACAGAATCCGGTCTGTGGAAAATTCCGCAGACCAAACAAGCAGATTCTTCCAATAATTACTGGAGGAAACATCTATGGAGTAAAAGACTTGAGGATTAAGAGACTTAAAAGATATAGGTGTATATGTATATATATTTACTAGGCAAGATTAAACTTTGTATCTAGGGATTCATACGTGTATGATAAAACTGTAAAAAGCTTCAATTTCCTGACTTTTAAAGCTTTATTTGAAATATAAAATTTATTATAGACTATGCAGGTAGCCAATTTTTAAAATCAGGAGCCACTATTTCAGATTAAAAAAACCTATTAATTTGAGTCAGTATTTTGTTTTTGTTTTTTTGTTTTTTGGTATAGAGGTATGAAACGTATTGCTACTATTTTTTGGTCATAAAAGGTAATTTTTTTTTCACGTTTAATCTCTTCTTAAATCAGGGTGCATATTACAGTTGTTATAGTTGTTTAATTGAAAGCTCAGCTATCAAAACAACAAAAGCAAGAAAATCCAGAAAAATTCTGAGGAAAAAAAAAAGTACTAGAAGAGAGGACTTGCTCTACCAGGTTAAAACCTAATTGTAAGATGCAGTGTTTAAAACATTGTGGTATTTGTCTATGAATAGAAGTGTGTGAATAGGGTGGAACAGTGGAACAAATTAGGAAATCTAAATGCACCAAGAAATTGAGTATATTTTAAGGTGGCATTTCAAATTGTTGAAAGAAATGGATTATTCAGTTTGTGATTTAGACATTTAGGAAAAAATAGTTTATCCATACCATATACTTTACACTGGATTCAAAGATTTAAACGTAAAAAAAATTAAACCATCAGAGTAAAATCATGCAAGGATTATTTTATAATCAGAGTGTGCTAAGTGAAATACATCAGAGACAAGTACTATATGATATCACTTACATGAACAGCAGGACACTTGTGTACAAGTTTTTAAAAATTGCAGCATTACTCTTAGAAGCCCTGTGTGAACCTTCTCAATTGCATCCTCCTTTTCTCTCCAGAAAAAAGCTACAGCTTCCCTTGTGGCTCAGTCGGTAAAGAATCTGCCTGCAGTGCAGGATGCCCAGGTTCGATCCCTGGATTGGGACGATCCCCTGGAGAAGGAAATGGCAACCCACTCCAGTATCCTTGCCTGGAAAATCTCATGGACAGATTAGCCTGGTGGGCTGCAGTCTGTGGGGTCACAAAGAGTCAGGCACGACTGAGCGACTAACACTTACTTGCTTACAATAAAAAGAAGCAGACTCACAGATAAAGAGAGCAAACTAGTGGGTTAAGTGGAGAGGAGAACCAGGAGAAGTAAGATAAGGGTAGGGGACTAAGAGGTATAAACTTCTGTGTGTAAAATAATAAGCTACAAGGGTATATTGTACAACACGGGGAATATAGCCAATAGTTTACAATAACTATGAATGAAATAACCTTTAAAATTTGTGAACACTGTTTTGTAAAGCAGAAACATAATATTGTACATCACCTATGTTGTTGCTGTTATTTAGTCACTAAGCTGTGTCTGATTCTTTTGCTACCCCATGGACTGTAGCCCATCAGTCTCCTCTGTCCATGGGATTTCCCAGGCAAGAATACTGGAGAAGGTTGCCATTTCCTTCGCCCAGGAACTGAACCTATGTCTCCTGTATTGATTGACGGATTCTTTACCACTGAACCACCAGGGAAGCCCACATCAACTATATTTCAATTAAAAAAAAAAAGTGGTCTGGAGAATTCCCTGGTGGTCCAGAGGTTAGGACTCCATGCTTCTACTGCCAGGAGCCCAGATTCAGTCCTTGGTCAGGAAACTAAGATCTCACAAGCTGCATGGTGCAGGCAGTTGGGGGAGGAGAGGTTTCATAGTCCCTTTTTTTTTAAATCTTAAAAGTAATTTTATATGAGTCTTGGGGTGTAGGATGTGTCACTGTTTTTAAGGATCTGTAAATATGTTTCATGGTAAGTTGGTTTATGAAAGTAAAATAAAATTTTAAGAAAGACATTTGTATTTGTAGTAAAAGGATTTACTTCCCTACCCTAAAAGCCTTCTGCTAAGTCGCTTCAGTCATGTCTAACTCTGTGCAACCCCATAGACGGCAGCCTACCAGGCTCCCCCGTCCCTGGGATTCTCCAGGCAAGAACTAGGTTCCTGTAACTATTGGTTGTAATGTTTGCTTCTTCCCCCCTAGAACTGTCTTTGTGGGAAGTTTGTCCTCCGTCCATTGCGACCATGCCGCAGATACTCCACTTCAGGCAGTTCTCGGTACGTAGCATATCTCCCTGTAAACAGACTTTTAACTGTGTGCTGAAGTGTGTGTGTGTGTGTGTGTGTGTGTGTATTCATTCCTTGAATATGGGAATATCTACTTAAAATCTTGTTTTTTAAAGGGTAGAAACACTGGAGTTTTCTCATAATAACTTTGGAGCATATGTATCTGTAGGTGAAAATTTGTTATGGTGCTCCTTTTGGCTCTTTGGTGCTTGGATGTCATTCAAGGTAGACATCCTCCGCCCCCTGTGCTGGCTTCCATTATATGGCAAATAGATTTATAACTAGAACTCAGCACATTGAAACTTAAAAAGTATTTGTTAGTTCTTAATATTTATTTTATTATATTTACAGAAATGCTTAATTAAGGGAGAGGAGCTTTGAAAATTAGTGATACTTGTTTTTGGGGTTCAAAGGAAGCCTCATGAGTGTGAACATGCTAAGTTTTAAGTATGAAAGAGCCGATTGCTTCATTCTTCCTATCCTAGATATTAATGTATTAAGGAAAAATTATTCATAAAGAAATGTTATTTTTTATTTTGGACATGTTAAAAAACAAACCAGGGAAAGGTGATGTGCAGCGTGTGGAGATAAATTGGGCTGCTGTGATCTGAGTCAGTGGTAGAGAAGTGGAGCTTAAAGGTGTTTGAGACTTAAGGTTTAGGAGAGTTAAAAAAAAACAAAATAAACCTGTGTTTCCTATTTCTTTCACTTAGGTTGTCTGCTAGCAAAATTGCTGGAGCTGGCATTTTGTTTGTTGGTGGCGGTATTGGTGGCACCATCCTGTATGCCAAATGGGATTCCCATTTCCGGAAGAATGTAGAGAAAACCATACCTTACTCAGATAAACTCTTTGAGATGGTCCTTGGTTCCCCACCTTACACTGTTCCATTGCCAAAGAAACCGGTAAGAGTTTTAAATCGTTTCAGTTTATCCTGTGGAATACTTTGAAAAGCAGGTTGCTTGCTTTCATCTTGAAAATATTTTGCCAGCATTGTTTGTCATTTTTCTTTAACTTGAACTAATGTTTCCTAAAGGATTTTTATCCCTTTGGAGTCCCATAAATGCTCTCATTTAGTCCACATCACATAGAAAACAATTATGTGGCCCACAGGTTAAATGGAAGGGCAGCTTGGGCAGAAGTAACCCTGGCTGCCCTGCAGACCCAAGGGGTTCTGTGTCAGCCTCCAGCACTGCAGCTCTCAGACTCTGACTTAGAACGCTAAAAGCATAAACGAAGAATGGCCATGACACCAGGATCCCCATGTTATAGTTAGTCATGGCTCCTTTTAGATCACAAAGCAGTCACAGAATTTTCAGCTACATACTGATTCAGTGATGGGAATATCTTCCAGTATTCCTGGAACTTTGTGCATTTTCTTCAGTTTCATCTTTCTTTTCTCCATGAGGCTTACAAATTTTTTTTTTTTAACATTGTACATATTCCTTCTTTCAAACAGATGCTTGAAAAAAAGATTGATGAAAGAGAACATGAATTTTGCTGATTTGGTATTGGGTATTTCCATAGTCTATGAGGTTGAACGTGGCTGACCAGTTCTTTGTAAGAAACTGGTTAGAGATCTTTTCTCCAGTATGTATCAATGTCTTGAGACGAGACCTGTGACAGAGTTACTATATGGAAAAGCAGGTGTCCTTTGACTTTTCCTGCCCCTTCCCCAAATGATACAAAATGTTCTACATGGTTTATTCATCCATGTGAACTTTAAAGTGTTTATGCTGGCTCAGGAAGATAGAGTTGCAGCTTCAGTAGAAGCAGAATCCTATGGCTAAAGTCCTGGGTCTGTTCTGAGCTATGTGACCTGGGAGAAATAGCTGGAAGCATCCAGGAGCATAGAGTCAGGCTACACAGTTCAGAGTAGTGTTCTTTTCTCCCTGGACATGACTTCCAGGTGTCATTCTCAATAGCCTTGACCTTTTCTTGCTCCACTTTTGCTGCCCTGCTGTTAAAGGTCAGAAATAGGGTAAGAATGGTGGCAAGACAAATAAATATTAGAGTTTAGGGAGGGGGGTTCAGGATGGGGAACACGTGTACACTCGTGGTGGATTCATGTTGATGTATGGCAAAACCAATACAATATTGTAAAGTAATTAGAGTTTAAACAAGAGAGGATAGCAAGTAAAATATGGGCAACTGTGAAGGTGAATCCAAGAATTCTAACCTAGCTACCTGATAGCTTGGTACAATCATTAATATTAAAAAAAGCAAATTAAGAAGAGTGCAAGGGCTTCTCTGATGCCTCAGTGGTAAAGAATCCGCCTGCCAATGCAGGAGACACAGGTTCGATCCCTGATCTAGGAAGATCTCACATTCTGTGGAGCTACTCAGCCCATGTGCCACGACTGTTGAGCCTGTGCGGTAGAGCCCAGGAGCCACAACTGTTGAGCCCACGTGCCGCAATAAGAGAAACTGCCACAATGAGAAGCCCGCACACTGCAACAAAGAGTAGCCCCTGCTCACCGCAGTTAGAGAAAAGCCCGTGCAGCGATGAAGACCCAGTACAACTAAAAATAAATAAAGTTATTAAAAAATAAGAATTTTAAAAAGACTGAAAATTTCGAGGTTGTGTAATGCAGACATGCAGAGCTGACAAGTGGAAGTGCCCAGCAGGTCAACAGTGCTGTCCCTCCTTACACACAGCATTTCTTTCCCACCTCCAGGCTCTGCCCCACCAGTCACTCTTAACATCATCTAGGCCATCCTTTTATTAGTTTTAGAGAATCTTCTAGAATAAGTGTTGTGGTGTTTTCATGATATTTTCATTGTATCACTTAATCAGGGACTTTGATTCCTGTTGTTTTAAAGACAGAATGTAAAAACAAGTAAGGCTTTGAGATTGTCTCATGGTATCTCATGGTATGAATAAGAAAAGTGAAGCCAAGAGTGGTTAAATGTTAGCTTAGGAGCTGGCTGTTGGTTCCTTTATTTCTGTGGTTTGTGGTTTTTGCTGGTTCTTCGGTTGACATTCGGTACCCTTGGCAGTGTGGTTCTTACTACACTCTGCCTTTAGCTCTGTATGGTCCTGCGCATAAATCCTTGCTCTCGTACTTGTTTACCGTATGGCTATGCCTATACTTTTCATTCGTTTATTTACTCAAATGTCAGTCAAGTGATTATTATGTACCAGGCATTGTTCCAAGGTCCTTGGTAAAGCAGAAGACTAAACAGAGATCCTTTCTATTTGTATACCTCTTCCCATGGTTGTCTTCTACCCAGAATGACTTCCTTTCTTTTGTCTTCTATTGTTTTCTTCAAGACTGGCATTCTTCACTACACAGACCAAAGTCAGTTTTCTCTCACCTCTGAATTCCAGTAGCAGTTAGTGTTTTTATTTTTATTTTGTCCCATTTATTCAGTACTCTCAGTTGTTGTGCATTGTTACAAACGTGTTGATTTTAGAAACTATATACTTCATTTGATGGTAACCCTTTTAGTGTCAACATGGTTATTTATGCATAGACAGTAAATACTGAGAGAAGATGATCCTAAAATGTTGTTTCACATGGTCAGTTTATTGTCTCATTATAGATACAAATACTGTATCTGAATTATTTTTTTTTCTTTTTTCTTTTAATTAGAGAATAATTGCTTTACCATGTTGTGTTGGTTTCTGCTGTACAATAACGTGAATCAGCCTTAAGTATACATATATTCCCCTCCCTCCTGAACCTCCCTCCCACCCCTCCACCCCCATCCCACACCTCTAGGTCTTCACAGAGCTCTAGGTTGAGCTCCCTGTGTTATATACAACTTCCCACTAGCTCTATGTTTTACATATGGTAATGTATATGTTTTAATGTTGCTCTCTAAATTTATTCCACCCCCTCCTTCCCCTGCTAAAATCTTTTTGATGAGCGTAGACGATAACTTCCCTAAATGGTGATAAATGTTATATACCTGAATAGAATGTAGTACTATAAAAATGTCATTTTTCTTAAATATATGTGTTTCTCTCAAATCTCTTAAATATGTATGTATTTGAGAGAAGTAATATTTTTATGATATGTATGTGTGTATACATAAATACACACACAGATCTAATAAAATTTCTAATTGATTTTTCCAGAGGGTGAGGAATTAGACAAGATTTAAAGTTCACATGGAAGAATAAGGAATGTACAAGACTGGTCAAGGACATTTTGAAAGTGTTGGATTAGGGAGTCAGATGACACTTGCCTTTCCAGATACTGACTTTGTTATAATTCTACTGTTATAAACAAGAAGATTTTGACACAGAAATAGAAATTAGAGAAATAGAACAACTGAGTCTACAAATAGATCATATTTGTACACAAACACATACATGTTCATTGTGAGAATGTGAGTTGCTAGAACCTTATGTCAAAGTGATAATATCTTAAAAATATACGAGTCCTCTGACCCAGTGTTTCTTGTGGCAAACTGTCCTACAGACATCATACTCTAGTGCTTTTCAGTTGTCTGTGGACAAGAATGCTTAACAAAGAACAGGAAACAGTTTGAATGTCCATGAATAGTGGAATAATAGACCCAGATTATGGAATTTGAAATTCCACTAGGATATACAATTAAATTGGGATATTATTCAACTAAAAAGAATTTCTTAACCTGGAAGCAAATGAGTTGTTGTTAAATGAAAAAAATATATTAATGTGTTGTTAAATGAAAAAAGCAAGTTATATAATTACCTATTTTAGATTGTTTAAAGAAATGAAAAACTGCATATGTGTATATACCTGAGCGCATGGGTGGAAGGATAGATTTCAGGGCATTAGCAGTGGCTTCCTGAGAAGCCTGGAAGGAGCAATGAAGAGGCTAAATAAAACAATGCTTTATCTTGATACTATTTTGCTTGTTATAATGAGCATGCATTTCATGAGATAAAAGTAATAAAATTTTAATAGAAAGTGGGTATATTTCTGATTTCTGGTAGTGACAAAATTCAGAACCATTTCTATTATGGTTGAGTAGTCATCTTAGGATATCCGAGTCCCAATGCCAAGTTCTTGCAAAAGGGAGACCGCATAGATGGTAAATGAAAATATTTCTGTTACTCAGTAGTTTTCTCTGGCATATCATTTGACAGTCCTGTTCATGAATGGTGCCTTAAACTTAAAGCATGTGGTTATTAAGAAAGAGGAAAGCAGGCATTAGAATTGCATCATATATCTTGGAAGTGCAGGTGCGTGAATCTTGGAGATTAAAGAAAGGAAAAATGAATTTTTATTTTTACTGAGAGCTTTTTAAAAAATGTTTGTTTCTAACTGAATGTATTTAGAAGACACCATAATTGGATTTAGAAAGTGAATGGAAATAGCCTTCTTAGTGTTGTACACATAAAAGTAATGGTTATTTAAAAGGAAGGTCATATACCAAGTACATTAGTTACCTTAGGAGAAGTTTTTGTTACTATTAAAATATGGACTACTTTTGGACTGCATTTTCCTAGTATGATGGGTTCTCTTACTGTGGTTAATAAAATACATTGTTGTGAATTATTGATAACTCCCAAGCTTTTTACTACTTTTTAAATAATACAAGTTACTGTATGCTGCCTTTTTAAAAAACACTATTTATGTCTGAAACGTTAAATGTTTTTCATTTCCAAGATTCAGTCTGGTCCACTGAAAATCTCTAGTGTATCAGAGGTAATGAAAGAATCTAAACAGCCTGCCTCACAACCTCAAAAACAAAAGGGAGATACTTCAGCTTCAACAACAGGTACCTATATTTAGAATCCTTCTTTTAAAATTGTGGGTAAATGAATTGTTTAATGTATTTGTACCCATGGTCAAAGGTGAGGGGGTCTGTCCCCATGAAGGAGTCTTCCCTCACCCTGGGAAGGAATATTCTCATGTGTCTTCTTGGCCCTCATTTAGGTGTTGAGTGGGATATGGAATGGGGCTTTTGTTTTTGAACAGCTACTGAGTACTAGTAAGAACAAGAATTGGTCTTGCTTGAAACACAGTTACTTTTTTTCCTTTTCTCTGACTCCTAGTTTTTCCCTCTCTTTAGATTTTAAGATTTGCTCTCTTTCCCCACTTCTTTTTTCTACTTGTTCACCAATTCATTCTCCTCTCTCCTGTCTTAGTGATCGAAGTATCTTAATCTAGGTTTTGATATGCAGGTATTTTTTGTCTTCATGATTTGTAAGTAATCCCACACCAATTTACAGCGTTTACCTCATCCTCACCTGTTCAGCATACATTTGAATGTATTGTTTCTCTGTACTCACTTCTGCCTTGATGAAATCACCTTCCATTCAGTATATACTGAGTTTCTATTGTGTGCCAAGTGGTGGGTGTCTTCTAGGCACTGAGGTTATAGCCATGAACAAAATAGTAAAAACAAGCATACAAATGCTGTGCATATTTCTTAGTGGGATGAGGGGAGGGAAATTGTACACGATGCACAAGTAATTTATGTATAAGTGAAAGTGAAGTCGCTCAGTCGTGTCCGACTTTTTGCGACCTGTGAACTGTAGCCCACCAAGCTCCTCTGTCCATGGGATTCTCCAAGCAAGAATACTGGAGTGGGTTGCCATTTCCTTCTCCAAATTTATGTATGCTGCTAAGTCGCTTCAGTTGTGTCCGACTCTGTGTGACCCCATAGACGGCAGCCCACCAGGCTCCCCCGTCCTTGGAATTCTCCAGGCAAGAACACTGGAGTGGGTTGCCATTTCCTTCTCCAGTGCTTGCAAGTGAAAAGTGAAAGTGAAGTCATTCAGTCGTGTCCGACTCTTAGCGACCCCATGGACTGCAGCCCACCAGGCTCCTCCATCCATGGGATTTTCCAGGCAAGAGTACTGGAGTGGGGTGCCATTGCCTTCTCCAAATTTATGTATAGGATGGCATAAAATGGTAAATGTGGGAGGGAATATTGCAGTTTTAAATGGAGTGGGCAGGAAAAGTTTCCTCTGGAAGGTGTCTTTTGAGCAAAGACCAGAAAGAGGTGAGGGAGTCAGTCATGTAAAAGACTGGTGGAGAAGAGCATCCAGGTAGAAGGATTAGCTAGGGCAAAGACTTGGCATGTTCAAGCAAGGAGTAAATGAAACTGGGCTGAAGTAAGTGGAGAACAGCAAATGAGGTCAGAAAGGAAACAGAATGCCAGCATGTCAGTTCTTGGTGACCATCGTAAGAGTTTTGCTTTCTAGTCTGAGTAAGATGGGAAGCTGTTGGGAGGGTTATAGGTCAGGGGATTGATATCTTTTACTTTAATAAGATTACTGGCACTGGCTATTGTGGGCTTCCCTAGTGGCTCAGATGGTAAAGAATCCACTTGCAATGCAGGAGACCTGGGTTTGATCTTGGGCTCAGGAAGATACCTTGGAGGAGGGAATGGCTACCCACTGCAATATTCTTGCCTGGAAAATCCCATGGACAGAGGAACTTGGCAGGCTATAGTTCATAGGGTCACAAAGAGTTGGGCATGACCAAGCAACTAGGCACATATGCAGGCTGGCTATTGTGGAGAATAGATAAAGCAAACAAGGACAGAGCAAGGAGACCAGTTAGTGGGCTTTGTGGTAATCCAACTATAACTCTTAAATGGGACCTTCAGTTTATTTGAGAAATTTTTTTCTCCATTTTTTTGTTCCCTGCATCTATCTTTTGCATCAACACTTTTATTTATAATTTATAGGCTCTTGATTTTTAAACCTTCCTTTCTTTAAAAATATGTCTATGACATAAGTTTTTTGACTGAGTTCTCTAACTCACCATCTAAACTGTGAACTTTTTCCTCTGTGTTTAAAATTGCCATCCTGTTTCCATTCACACCTCTTCATTCATCTCTACCATTTTTCAAAGCAATTAAAAAATGGTTTTTGGTTACCTTTTTTTTGCTTACTTTCTTCATTACAGGCTCCTTTTACCCCCTTTGTTATTATTTTCACATGTTATGTAATCTTATGTCCCCTTCTCATGTTAAGTATTAGTACCATTTAGTACTATTACTAGAAGCCTTGCCTGAGAATAATGATTAGAATACATATGGATGCTGACCAGACTCCTTTCTGTTGTGCTTTCCCAACCATTGTTCATTGTTTATGGATTTATGCAGTGGACAGAGCCCCTGACTAATTTGTGTGTTTGAGTAGTGGCATCACATGCATTTGTGTCTTTAAGGAGTCAGATGTGAAGTGGCAGTAGTAGTAGTAGATTCCTGTTGTTCTCTGTTAACCCAGGAAACTATATACCATGTGTAACATATATTTATAGCACCCACAGAGGCAGCTCAAATTATCTCTGCAGCAGGTGACACACTGTCGGTCCCAGCCCCTGTGGTTCAGCATGAGGAACTTATAAAAACCGATCACCCTGAAACTGGTGAAGGAAAACCCAAGCCTGCAACTTCAGGTAGTTAAATTATCTGTATATGTGGTTTTATAAATGATGTGTTCATCAGAACTATGTACTGTCTAGGCTATTGCTAGATACTCTTAAGTGCACATTTATACTGGCTTTAGGTCTACAGCCTTGCTTAGCTAATTTTTGGTATTTTAGAGAATAAGTCTTTGAAAACAAGGAGCTTTAGAGCTGACCCTTTATTTCTTCATGTTGGAATCATTCAGTCATGATGTGGTTTTATAATCTTTATCACAAAAATGCCCTCAAGTTGATATAGCTGGCAAATACAAATGATGGTGTTTTTATGTCCCCATTAGCTGTTGAAATTCTGTGCTGAAATTTGATTTCCTCTTATTTACTTTTGCTGCAAGAGGAAGCATCCTCAACTTCTGTAAGGGAGCGGCCACCTGAAGAAGTTGCAGCACGACTTGCCCAACAAGAGAAGCAAGAGCAAGTTAAGATTGAGTGTATGTAACCAGATGCTTTCTAAGTACTTGGGTCGTGTCTCTCAGTTGCTTTCTTCTTCAACCTTTGCACAAGTTTCTCATCTGTCAGCTGTTAGTGGTTTCTTTAGTGGCATTGCTCTTATTCACCAGCTTTATTTCATCATTTGTGTTCTTTCCATCTAAACTTTTACCCAGGTGACAAGGGGTTATTCTTAGTGTAAAATTGGTGTAAATTCCAAGTGATGCATGTACTTTCTTCATTTGTTTTTAGTATGGTTAGTGCTGAAGACTCTATATACTTTGCAGAACAGGAATAATTAATGTTTTGGCACCTTGCCTAAGAGTCTTCTAATTGTTACACTTATGCATTTATTTGTGCAGGTTGGAAATGGGTCCTTCTCTAGTTTGTTACCTGGCCTCTGGACTCAGTCTCATCGTCCTCTTATATGACATTGTTGAGGGATGGAATGTTTCACACATTTCTGGTTTCCACCCAACTGAGGCTTATCCCTTTTTTAGGTTTCAGTTTTATATTAGGTTTTTTGATGGTTTAAAGAAAAAAGATACTAGTTATCTAAAAATGTATTTTCCTGCCTTAAGGCACATGGAACAAAATTTATTGTATAATGTTGCAGTATACTGATGTCCCTGGAGGTAGTGTGCATGTGGTTTTTTGCTGGACTGAGAGTTGTTAGTTTTAAACTGTTATGACAGCTGTTTGTAGGTGGTTTTTTTGTTTTTTTGTCTTCTCTCCATTTATTTCTGTTTGTTTTTCTGCCTTTAATGGTTCTTGGTTTCCTTCAATTTGCTGGTTCTGTCTTATTCCTAGGAAGCAAGTTTGTTAGAATTGTGTAAAGAGTAGATGGGCCAGTATAAGCACATTTGGTTGGGCTTGTTTTGTGTCCAATTATGTAGTCTATCCTAGAGAATGTTCCATGCATGCTTGAGAAGAATGTGTATTCTGATTTTTTGGATGTAATGTCCTATAGATATCAATTAAGTGTGTTTTATTGTATAATTTTAATGAGTATAATATCCTCTTTTTCTATTGATCCTTTTATCATTAGATAGTGTTCATCTTTGTCCTTTATGGCCTTTGTTTTAAAGTTTGTTTCATCTGATATGAATATTGCTACTGTTGCTTTCTTGTTTCCATTCACATGAAATGAAAATATCTTTTTCCATCCCCATCCCTTCACTTTCAATCTGTGTGTATCTTTCACCCTGAAGTGGGTCTTCTATAGGCAGCATATTGTAGATTCTTATTTTATTATCCAAGCTATAACTCTTTTTTTTTTTTTTTTTGGCTATGCTGGGTCTTTTTTTTTTTTTTTTTTTAATTTAATTTTAATTGAAGGATAATTGCTTTAAAATAATGCATTGGTTTCTACCAAACATCAGTATAAATCAGCCATAGGTTTGCCCATGTCCCCTCCCACTTGAACATCCCTCCTACCTCCCTCCTCATCCCACCCCTCTAGGTGCTGGGCCTTTGCTGCTGCATGTGGGCTGTTCTCTAGTTGTGGAGAGCAGACTTCTCATTGTACTGGCACTCTATGTTTTTGTTAGGATTAGTCAGTCTGTTGACACTTAAGATAATTACTGATGTATATGTATTTATCTCCATTTTAAACCTTATTTTCCAGTTGATGTACTGTTTCTTTCTTCCTGTGTTCACTTTTGTGATTTGATGGTTTTCATTTGTATTATGCATGAATTCCTTTCTTTTTGGTGTTTGTGAATCTGTGGCGTGTTTTTTTTATTTTTGGTTACCCAGGTTTTCAAGTATGTTAGCCCATTATTATATGTACTTGTGTTAGGCTGATAGTGATATAAGCTCAAACACATTCTAAAAGATCTGTTTTCTTATTCCCCTCCCCCACATTTATTCATTTTGACATCCTGTTTTATATCTTCATGTTTATCCTTTGCTCTTCCTTGTAGTTATAATTGCTTTCACAGAATTTTCTGGACTATTTCCTAAACTATGTACTAACTTATTTAAGTGACCGTCAGTCCTTTCATACATTTGTCTTTCCTGTTGTGATTTTCCCTTGTGTATAGAAAATCCCAGACAGGTTTTATTTTGGAAAAATTCAGATATACATAAAGGTAAAAATAGTATAATAACCCCCATAGATTGATCATCTGGATTAAATAAAAATTTTTTTAAATTTATTTATTTGACTACACCGGGTCTTAGTTGCAGCATGTGGGATCTAGTTCCCTGACCAGGGATCGAACCTGTGCCCCCTCCATTGGACTACCAGGGAAGTCCCTGGATTCAATAATTTTATCATACTTTTAAGTGTAACTTTGATTCTCTAAAACTGTATTTTGTTTGTTCATTTTGGGGGGAAATGTGACACAAGACTCAACAGGTAAAGAGGGAAAGATTAAAGTAATCAGTGGGGAAGGATCTGGTTTTTAACTTTTTTTTTTTTTTAAACTTCAGCATTAGCTAAGAGTTTAGAAGATGCCCTGAGCCAGACTGCCCGCATCACTCAGCAGGCTATTGTGGCTCAGAATGCTGCGGTGCAGGCTGTCACTGCCCACGCGAACATACTGAAAGCAGCCATGGATGATTCTGAGGTGGGCCAACGAATGTTATATGTGATTTCTTCCTCCTAATTTGGACTCTCTCACTAAGTGAAAGCAAACTAGAATGATTGTCTTTTTAGAAAAACAAAGCAAAATGAAAGAAAAAAGAAAACTTGAAGTGTTCTTTTTAATGAATTATATATAGTGCTTTATCTCACAACCATGATGTGGTATTAAGATTAGTTCAGATTTGCTCTCATGTTTTAATACTGCTTGAATGTATTTGTTGTTTGTTTTTTTTTTTTTTTTTTTGCTTTAAAATTGCCAACCATTTTTTAAAATATACTTTTTTATGAGATACTTTGAGATGGATACACAGTTGTCAGAAATAATACAGAGATCCCAGGGTTCCCAAAACACTAGCTACTTTAAATGCTTATGCTGATTATTTACATTATACACTTCAAAGAATAAAGTAATTACACTAATTAAAATGTAATACTGAGACTTAGTAAATTTCCTTTACATTCAGTTATTCAATGTATAAAAATGCATCTTGACATCAAGTCATTTAAAGAATAAAATAAAGTAGAGAACCTAATAAGTCTCAGGGATCAGGATTCTGCATCATCATTAAAGTTATTTTGCCATAATGACTGAGGTTTTTAAAAAGTTAAATACACTTTCATTGCTTTAGGCATATGCACATACATCACAAAGCAGTTAAATTATACTTTTGATGCAAACAGCCAAGAAACTACAACCTTGGAAAAATGAAAAGAAGATTCTGTTTATTTAAAGTCCAAGAAGAAAGCTTAAATCTTAAAGTTCATTCTAAGAAACCACACAGGGAATATTTAATATACTGATTATGCACATGTGAGAAAGCTCGAAGTTGCATGATATCAGGAAATTGAGTTTGAACCCAAGTGAGTTCTCTCAGAAGGACAGTGATTAGAAACTTTAAAATGTCCATGGTACTACTTTGGTGGAAGGCTATACATAAGAGGGTATTTCCTCTCCCCACTGAACATATAACATGTGGTGCATGTGGCTTGAACAGTACAAAATCTGTTATAATTAAGACTTTACAACTAAAGGATACCTTATAGTAGAAGTTAACCAGATTAGGTATAGTTAGCTGGTGTTAACAAAATAATCCAGAAAAATGTATGAGCACAAGTTTTGGAATGTTAAAAATTGATCCCAGCTCTTTTTCTTCTAGTAAAAAGCTGTAGTTGCATGTAGGCTCACTCTATAATATATACTGAGTTACTTTCTAAAAGGCAGTGCCTGTAAACATTTGGACCAGAGGATCGTAGGGGAATCTGGTGTCTGTTTTATAGGACAGCTTATCTTTGGATCTCTACAAGTAGAGGGAAATACATTTTGGCCCCCAGATATGTCGTTGAGACTTACATGATTCATGAGTCTATTTGGGTTAGTTATGAAGAGTTATCCTAATATAATATCAAGGTCTTGTAACAGCATACAGTAAGGTCTTGTACAATTTTTTGCACATGAAAAGATACTGACATGGCCCAAACCAGCATCCTTTCTTGTTTTTTTTTAGTAATTGAAAAAATTTATTTATTTTTGGCTGTGCTAGGTCTTCATTGCTGTGCAGGCTTTTCTCTAGTTGTGGCAAGCAGGGACTGCACTCTAGTTGTGGTGTGTGGGCTTCTGTTTGCAGTGGCTTCTCTTGTAGAGCCCGGGCTCTAGGGCTGTAGGCTTCAGTACTTACAGCACAGGGGCTCAGTAGTGGGTAGCTCCTGGGGTCTGGAGCACAGGGTCAGTGGATGTGGCCCATGGGCTTAGTTGTTCTGAGGCATGATATTCCCAGACCGGGGATCGAACCTGTGTCCCTGAATTGGCAGGTGGATTCTTAACTGCTGGACCACCAGGGAAACCCCAGCATGCTTTCTTGTTATATTTTATTTTGCAAGATGGCTAGAGTGGTAGTTTACCTAAACCTCAACTTGATTATTTGCACCATGAAACAACTTTGTTTTGTTACTTTACAACAATCTACATAATTATAAAACATAAAAAGTTCAAAAGTGAGATACAAAGGTAAAAAAGAAAGTACCAAGTATTTCTTCTAAAAGCAATTCTTAACCTAGGGTCAAATCTGTGGATAGAATTCAGGGGCTCATTAAACTTGGATGGAAAATATCTTTATTTTCACTAGCCTCAGAAGCTTTTCCTTCATTTATGAATATTGACAACAAAAGCAGTAGTGTTAGTAGTATTCATAACTTTATTACTGAGAGAGCACAAGTATTTTCCTATCACATTATGGGTACTTACAGACTGTTGAAATATCATTTATGTTCATCACTACTTCTAGATTAGGGTATTTATTAGTCCTGCCACTGAATCTTGGTTTGTGTGTTGCAGACTTAAAAAATACATATTTTTTGATCAAATTTCAGTGTAATTGGGCTCCTTTGTAATCTCGTAGTTTCATTTTAAGCATTTAAAAATGTTATTCAGAGAGGCTTCCTCAGATTGCCACAGTGGTCCAGTGGCCAGGTTAATCCTGCCTTAAGGAACTTGGTTGTTTAAACTTTCTGTTGATAATGAATGTACCTTTAAAATCAAGATCACACTTGATGTCAAGGGGAACATAAGGTTGAGAATTGCTTGTGAATGATCCAAAGCAGAGGCATTACTGAGTCCTCTTCCCCTTCAAGTAGCAGGCCTAGGGCTGCAGAGGCAAAACCACTTGTGTTTCTGACAGGGGAAGATACAGGATGGTCATCCAAGGCCCAGGACACCTAACTCAGAGGGCACTCATGTTTTGGGTGTGCAGCAGCCCTTGCTGTGACTCTCTTTGGTGACTTGTCAACTATAATTATTGAATTACTTTAGTCATTTTTTTCCTTGACGATAAATATTTTATTTTCTGGTAATTTAATATGTTCCTGTTTTTCACAAAGGTCCTGGTATAGTGTATAGTCACCCGTCAGTATGTACAGGGCGTTGGGTCCAGTATCAGCCAGGGATACCACAATTCAGGGATGCTCGTCTCATAATTGGCCCTTCTGCATCTGAGGATTGAGCCAGCTGTGGATTGTGTAGTGCTCTGCTAAAAAAAGATCTTCATATAAGTGGTCCCATGCAATTTAGACCTGTGTTGTTAAAGGGTCAGCTGTACTTTGAAGATAAGCCCTAAGGTGGTTTTGTCATATCTAAACATAATATACTACTTTAACCTATATCTACTTGGCAAAGGAAAGGGAGAAAGAAAGTCATTTAAAATAGTTAATAACTAATTTTAAAAGTAGTTCTAAAGAGTTCAAACAGTTGCAAATAGCATCCTGCTCATTGTTTATATGATACAGAGTGAGGGGGAGGATGGAAGCTGGACTCATCTGTGCCACACCTTCAGTTGCAAGGGTTCTCACACACTCTTGTGTGAGCATCTTGCTGCACAGAGTGTGATTATTCTGCTAGAGGTGGTTTTTATTTTTGGTATGATATAAGC
Source organism: Bos grunniens (assembly GCF_055505025.1). NCBI lineage: Eukaryota > Metazoa > Chordata > Mammalia > Artiodactyla > Bovidae > Bos > Bos grunniens. The sequence goes on along the minus strand of NC_141175.1, from coordinate 59,042,545 downwards.
CGTAAATATGAGCCAGCTCTGCTCAGCTGAAGAAGGTGGCAGTTAGTTCCAATGCTGGAGCAAAAAATGTTGAACCTGCCAAAGGAATTCCCAAGGGAGACATTTATATAAAGTCCACATTGTGTAAAACCAGCTCAAGGTGGAGTGGGGTTCTTGACAAGACTTGATTTTCTCCTTAAAGATTATGGATAGAGTCATTCTTGTGGGTAATGTTTTGGGGAAGTAGAGACCCCACAAGTGTGTAAACTTTCTATTATACTTACTAATATTTCAGTAGACCTCCAAGTAAGAAAATTTTAAGTACTGGTGCTTCGTTGAAGAAAGATTTAATCTGCAGACAGTTCATGACAAGTTGTTGTTCTTATTCATCTTTTCTGCTTCATATCTCCTTTTGAGAATCTAGCAAAAATATTCTCTCTCTTTAGAGCATACTTGTGCACTGGAACACACGCTTACAGTTTTGGGGGGCTGGTTGATGGGAGATGATTCATGGACTTCTTTGAACCTTTCATGAACATTAGATTAAGAGTTCCTGTTTGGGAGAAATGTTAGGTATACTTTTTTAACCTTTGACTTTCTGTATTTAGTCATGTTATTGTGACAGTACTAGTAGTTATTCATGTGTTCGTAACTAAAGCTTTTTGTTTAGATTGCAGGTGACAAGAAGTCAGCTCAGTGGCGCACAGTGGAGGGCGCGTTGAAGGAACGCAGAAAGGCAGTAGATGAGGCTGCTGATGCCCTTCTCAAAGCCAAGTAATTACTCATGGACTTTGACAAGTAATTAGGGCCTCCTGGTGGCTTTCTTTTGGCTCTGTTTTCTTTGTACTGTCTACATAGAAAGAGGAGAAACCCTTCCCTTCTCCACCTGTACTATATTTTGGTATTAGGAACATGAAAATTTAAAAGGAAGAGAGAGAATAAAATACATAATCTGGCCAAAATAAATTTGGCAGAAACTTAGATAAACAATTTTGTATTTTCTTTGCATATTACTTAGGTGATATGTCTATAGTTGACAGAGATTCTGCCATTATTTCAAGGTTTTTCTGGGATGGCTTGAGCAGTTTTATCAGAATTTAAGGAGTGTGTCACACTCTCTTTGCCTTAACTACCAAAGTAGTTAGCATATAATAGGTCTAGTTTTATGTTACCTTGACCTTGATTCCTGAAAGTTGGCTAAAACTAGAATCAAGCAAGCAAACCAAATATAAGTTCAATCTCTGTCAATAGGAACCTAATATTTGAAAATGGGTTCTTATCAACATTATGGAACTGTTATTTGTCATTCAGAATTTTGTTGTCTTAACATAATATTTATAATTGGTAGAGAAAGGGAAGCTTTCTGATAAAGCCAGCATGTCTTTTAGGAGATTGACAGCATGATGTTCATCACATCAGTAGACCATGAGTCAGGGCTCTGAGTTCTGTGTTTGTGGGTTGTAGATTATAGTCCATCCAGCCTGAATCGAGAGGGCTCCTGAAGACCCAGCTCTATGCTCAGTGAGCTCTTCAGTTTGCTCCCTTGCCTTTATCTTCCTCAAGCTGTCATTGGCAAGGGAGTCAACCTAATCCTTGCAAAAGCTACCATTTATTGAGTGCTCTCAATAGCACAGTAGCAGGTACTGTGCAAGACACTGCTATTGAATTACTTCTAATCCCTATGCCAGAGTGAGCAACAAAGGAGAGGCTGGTCTGGGAGCTAAATCCAGGTCTGCTGGGTTCTGAAGCCTATGTCTTTTCCTGTACACCATGCTACTCATCTGGTCCACTCTTTAAATCTAACTTGAGGTGGTAAAAAACCGAGGTGTTTTCAATTGGTGAGGAAAACTTCTCTGCCTCAATATTGAGTGTGAAAAAGCATTGAGTAGTTGTTTCAAATTAAATGTTTCATAGACTTAATTGTAACTTGTATTGATTTCAATTTTTTTAATAAAGTTGGCAAGGATTAATACTAAACCTTTGTTTTATTGGTTTCCAGAGAAGAGTTAGAGAAGATGAAAAGTGTAATTGAAAATGCAAAGAAAGAAGAGGTTGCTGGGGCCAAATCTCATATAACCGCTGCAGAGGGGAAGCTTCACAACATGATCATTGATCTGGATAATGTGGTCCAAAAGGTGTGTTTTTCAGGTCTTTTATAAGTGTTTTTTATTTTTTAATGTAGTTCTTTTGTCAAGGGGTTTTTAAGAATTCAGGAAAATATTAAGGTTCCTGTCATCTTTCTCCCTTCCCCTGGAAAAGAATATTAGTTGTTACTAATTTTAGAAACTTGCTTTGGACATGAAGTGAATTGTTCAGTATTCTTGATACATTTTATAATAGGTAAGTGTTTGCTCATGGTCATTACCGCTTATGGAAATTTCCATTTTGTAGCATCTCTTTTGTCTGCACTTCTGATCTGTGTGGTTAGTTTTTCCATGACCCAGAGAAAGAGGGACAGTGGAGTAAGGAGATGGGAAAGGGCTTATCCATGGCATTTGAACAGAATTAGATGGAAACAAAGACAACACTTATATTCCTTTCTCTGACCTTTAGATTTCTTTCTATGTGTTACTTATATATTCACAACCAAATGTAAATAAATACATGAATATGACATTTTTTGGAGTGTTTATGGTATTTTTTGTTCATTTTAACCACATACCCTTGTATTTGTTCAGGTTCAGGCAGCTCAATCTGAGGCTAAGGTCGTGTCTCAGTATCATGAACTCGTGGTCCAAGCCCGGGAAGACTTTAAACGAGAGCTGGACAGTATTACTCCAGAAGTCTTGCCGGGGTGGAAGGGGATGAGTAAGTGCAACTGAAGTGTTGGTATTTTACTTTTTCAGTTTTTTTTTTTTTAAAAAACAACTGATCATCAGATCTAAACTTATCGGCTCCATTCTCTAGTCTAAACCCCTCTGGCATGCATATTTCATCTCATGTGCAGTATAGTGTTTTCAGCATTTTATTTCAGCCATACCTGTGACAGGTGACACACCCTGTTTAGCAATGGTGAACACAAATTCCAGCCAGTGTAATTTGGAATCTTAGTGAGTGAAGTGACATTTTAACCTTGACTCTATTTGCCTATTATATATAAAATTATTGAAAACCTTTGGCACTTTAAAAATATTCATAATGAATTACTTAAGGCATACCTTGTAACTGCTCTGTGACAGCCTTGATTGAGAACTCACCTGGGACATTAGGTGAAAAGGGAAGTTCAGGCTGTGTGGCCTTCAGCTTGCAAATTGCTCAGATTGCAGGGAATTTGGTGGCTAAACAATTACACATTGTAACTGCAGGGAGTAGTCACATCTGCATGAAGCGCTGTGTGAATAAAATCACAGAGATCTGGAGTCTCAACAAAATCAAAATAGAACTTCCTAAATGCCAATGTCTTTTAGAAACTGAATATCAGGTAGCATTTGAAGAACTAGTGATACAGGCCTCTCTGGGGTGAAGGTGTTGAAGTTGCATCACAGAACCAAGGCTGGTCTGAGTAGCTCAGGTAATAATGCCAGTGCAGGGATTTTAACGGCATCAGGGCCAACCAGAACGATTTAATGGCAAGAAGTAGAATCAAGGCTGTCAAAAAATACCAGATATGAAGTTAGTTTATTTTTCATGTGGTTGATTCACCTAAGAGGGAGATAGCAGTTTCTCGTCAAAGCAGAAAATAAAATCAGGATTTGTATGAAAGGATTAAGTGGAGAAATATACAGAGTTCAGTCTGGTAATAGGTTGAGACAGAACTATTTATCTTGTCCATCTTTGCCCGTTCTTCCTGCAGCACTGGGTCAGCTCCCTGTTTCTTTGGTTGAGAACCAGATTAAGTGGTTGACTTAATGGACTGTGACTTCCTGAAATAACCTGCAAGCTAATGTGAAGTGGGGGAATAAACGAGAATTGTAGTTCTGTGTAAAAATTTAGTTGTTGCTTCATGAAAAGAGATGAGTCCCCAGAAACCAAAACTACTTTCAGTGTCATTCACTCTCTGATTTTCTGAAATGTTAGAATTTACCTTGATTTATACTGTTTTATGATCCTTTAAAACTTTTTTAGGAAATACACTTATCATTTTGCTTTTCAGTACTAAAATGTGCTTTTTCTACTACTGGCTTCTGGTTCCTTCTTGTTGTCTTTTGGATATTTCTGTACAATGATTAATAACTGATACATGTACTTTCTTTTTCTCAAACCGTTGTTCTTTTCCTTTGTAGGTATTTCTGACCTAGGTGAGTAGTTACATGCATTTTATGTTTAAAGACTTGTGTTTTAAGTCTTAAAAAGGCTCAAGTCTTTATTTTGCCTGTGATTCTCATACTAAACTATCAAAATTAATATAAAATAGAATTATGTTGCTTGCCATAAATCTAATTTGGATATTTTTGTCATCCATATGTTCTCAGGAACAAAAACGTTTTTACCATGTGATCGGAAACCTGTAGATGTGATATATGTGAAGATATATATTTTTAAGTTTTTATTTTATAAAATTTCAAACATTAAAAAGGAAGAAGAAAATTGTAATGAACTCCTGTGGACCCGTCTCCCAACTTTAGCAATTACCAACACCTGGCTGGTTTTGTCTCATTTATTCCCCCAGCTTATGTTGAAGCAAATCCCAAATATCATATTCTTTCACTTGTAAAAACTTTCTGTATATTTTACTGTTATCACCAAACCATTGTCACACTCAACAATAATTCTTTGTGTTATCAAAGTTGCTTCAGAGTTCAAATAGCCCACTTTCTAGAATGAGTTTTTTTTAGTTCTTTTTGATCAAATCAATATCTAAAGGAGCTACACATATTGAATTTGGTCTATAAATCTCTTATTCTTTTTTTGCTTCTTGATTTACTTAATTGTGGAATTGCGTCATTTGTCATATAGGATTTCCCATAGTCTTTATTTTGCTGTTACAGCTGTAATTGTTAACCTGTGGTAATATCTCAGAACACTTGTGGAGTGTGAGATTGGGAAAGAAAAAAAAGAGAGTCAGAATCTGAATATAATTATTTTGAAAAGCTCTAAAAATGGTTCTGATGGACAGCTCTGGCTGCAGATTACTGTCGTGGATTATATTACCTGTGTAAGAAAAAGTACAAAGTTCTGATTAGGGAAAAGTCTGAGAGAATTTGAATTTGAGTCAAGTTTTAGCAGAAAAGAATCTTTATTTGGATTCCTGTTATGCTTGAAAGAAAATGATTGTGTATGTAAGCTTGTCCTGAGAGGCAAAATTACATTGAGTTATAAAGCCAGTTTATAATTAGTTTAGATTGGAAGTACTACTAATTTGGGTTACTGGAAAAAAAAAAGTGGTTCTATACTTGAAGGCCTCCCTGAACAGTTTTGCTTGAAATTGGAAATATCCAGTTGTTGGACATGAGCTGTGCATTTCTGATTACACTGCAACCTCTGTATCTCTTGTGAAATGTCAGCTCCTCTTATCTTTTCTTTCTAGCTGTGAAAATTAAATTGCAGTCAGTTGAGGCAAGTTACTTGGATGTATGATTTGGGTGGTATCATTGACATTTTCATGTGGTTTGGTTTAGCTGACAAGCTGTCTGCCGATGACCTGAATGCCCTGATTGCTCATGCGCATCGCCGCATTGACCAGCTGAACAGAGCACTGGCCGAACAGAAAGCCACAGAGAAGCAGCACATTGCCTTAGCCTTGGAGAAACAGAAGCTGGAGGAAAAGCGGGCGTTTGACTCTGCAGTAGCAAAAGCATTAGAGCATCACAGAAGTGAGATACAGGCTGAACAGGACAGAAAGGTAAAGAAATGAGTAAAGTTAACCAATATTTATGTGAATCTAGCTTGATTGTCTACCTCTCGAAAATAATAGCAGCAGTCACTGACTTCAGAATACTAGCTGTCAATTAGGCCAGCCCATCTTTGAATGGAGCATCTGCCCTTGTTCTTGTCAGAACTTCTAGGAAAGGATGAGTCTAACAGCGAGCCTTTATGTTGAGCAGATGCAGAAGTGCCAGAAAGTAATGAGCTGCTAGCATCCCGGATTATCTAGCTTGTCTTTTCCCAGTGGAGCCTTTCAGCCCCTTAAGCAGTGTTGAAAGAGTCTCTGTTGTTTAGTCACTCAGTTGTGTCCGGCTCTTGGGACCCCAGGAACTATAGCCTGCCAGGCTCCTCTGTCCATGGGCTTTCCTAGGCAAGAATACTGGAGTGGGTTGCCTTTTCCTTCTCCAGGCGATCTCCCCAATCCAGAGATTGAACCATGTCTCGTGCATTGGCAGGCAGGTTCTTTACCACTGAGCTACCTGGGAAGCCCAGAAGTCCCTGTTGGATTCTGAGAATATTTTTCTCTGAGTGTTTCTGAGTGGTTGGTAGTTAAGCATGGATGAAATAGCTGTGGTCTTCTGCCTGTGCACATTGTGTATTAAAGAGGTGTCTACTGACTGATTAGGAACCTCGCTACTCATTCTACCTTCGGGTATTCTCTGACCACTTACTCCTAAAAGTGCTTTCTTCCTTAGACGGCCAGATACCACACTCTGCCGGCCCTTCCCCCACCTTGCTGACACTCTTTGGCCTCTGTTGCTCAGCCTTTCAAATATCAGCGTGCATTTACATTGTCCTGAAACCTTTTATCCATCTTGCTGCCTCCAGGTGCTCTTAGCTAGTCCTGTGGCCAATGTCACTGACATTTATTTTGCAGGCTCTGACCTCTGCTGTGGTTTCTTGGGCTGACTTGATGACTCCCAGCTGGATTTTCAGTAGTCATTTCATGTTCAAAACAAATTTCTTGATTCTGTGCAACCTGTTTTCCAGCCCCTCAGCTTGTTTTTCTCTAAACAAATCTCCATGCACTCAGTTAATCAAGCTAGAAATCGTGCTCAGTTAGTTGTTCCTCCATCAACTTTCACATTCAGGCCATTGAGAGTCTACCAAGCTCTGCATCAAGAGTAAATCCCCAAACTCTCCACTAATTTCTCTTTCAGTTACCACCACCTTAGTCTACATTGTCTTCTTGACAGGTGGTTCCCGTTTGCATACCTATCTTTCTTTGTTTACACAGGCAGATGGTCTTTATTTATAAAATATATTCTCATCAGACACTGTGCTGCTGCAAATTCTCCACTGACTGCCCACTGCATTTAATATAAAATCCAAATTCATAACTTATACCTGGAAAGCCCTTGATCTCATTCCTGTTTGCTGTGAGCCAGGCTTCCCTTACTTGTTTTATTTCGCAGGTTCCCTGAGTTTTTTTATTGATGTTGTTTTGGTGCCTTGACTACATCTTTTTGAAGGCAGAAGGAGAAGAGGGTAGTAGAGGATGAGATGGTTGGATGGCATCACCAACTCAATGAACATGAGTTTGAGCAAACTCCGGGAGTTGGTAATGAACAGGGAGGCCTGGTGTGCTGCAGTCCATGGGGTTGCAAAGAGTTGGACACGACTGAGTGACTGACCAACAACAGCCCATTCCTGTTCCCTTCCCTCTAAAGTAGAGCCTCTGTATTACTTTTTCATCTATTGCCCTATTTATTTTCTTAACAAGTATCACAGTCTGAGATGTCACTCATTCCTCTCTTGAAATATATACCTTGGCAATAGTGCGAGAAGTTTGTCTACCTTGAGCACCATTTCATTCACGCTTATAGTGGGCAGTACCTGGCACAGGACTGGTACTTCATAAATATTTATCGATTGACTGAATGGATTCATTTATTAACTGTATTGTTTCTGAGAAAAGTTATGAATTCCAGGTAATTAGTGTTAAGTAATTTGTAGCATGATCCATGTCTATTATTAAGCCAGACTTGATAGACTTTCCAATTTTGCCTTGATTTGGCCTGTGTGAATCTAAATTCATATGAAAATCAGCAGTTTCAGAGCAGCTTTCTTTGTTGAGAGAGATTGTGTTCAATAACTGCCAGATATTTGTTAATTTTCTTAACACTTCTGCATGGTAGGCATTATTATTCACAGAGGAGAAAATGGAGACAGAAGATGAATAATTTTGCTGAGGGCACACACATAGTTGCAGTGAAGCTGTGTTTGATCTCAAATCTTTATAGTTGTTTTTTCTATGAGCTTAGATTTCTTAATTCCCAGGGGAGTTTGTGATTCAGGAAATGACAGTGTTTGTTTCGGAGACAGCCTGGTGATATGGAAGAAACCCAAGTTTGAGGGAGGGATCAAAGAAGCCCCTGTTTGAATCTGATTTTGCTATAGCCATATGACATAGCTGTGTGACCTTATATGAGTCGCTTTTTCACACTTAGCTTTCTGATTCATATTAGCATTCGAAGTATAGAGTGTGTTCACATTCACGGCCAATCATAGGGGTTCCAGACCAAGAAGTTGCCATCATCGTGGTTTCTGGTCTTTCTCATTTGCTTAAGCATTTGTGCAGATTTGAGAACTCCTCATTACTGTGCTTGGCTTCACAGGTAGAGGAAGTCAGAGACGCCATGGAGAATGAAATGAGAACCCAGCTTCGCCGGCAGGCTGCTGCCCACACTGATCACTTACGAGACGTCCTTAGGGTCCAAGAGCAGGAACTGAAGTATGAGTTTGAGCAGGTGAGGACCTGTTGTAAAGCATTGTCTCCTCTTCAACCTTCTTTTCCCATTTATGTTATAAATAGTCTCTGCTTTCATCTAATGTCTCCACGTCCTTTCATATGAGGTGTGGAAGCATGGAGCAAAGTTTCTAATGGTACCCATCGTGGAGTGCAGGGGAAGGGGGAGCTTTTTTGTCATGTAAATATTCATTGATTTCGCTGCGTTGGGTCTTAGTTGAAGCATGTGGGATCTTTGTGAGGCTCACAGACTCTAGTTGTGGTGCGCAGAATCAGTAGTTGCGGCGAGCAGATTTAGTTGCTCCTCAGCATGTGGGATCTTAATTCCCTGACCAGGGATCAAACCCTAGTGCCCAGCATTGCAAGGCAGATTCTTAACCACTGGACCACCAGGGAAGTCCTGGTTGGGGGTGGGTGGGTGAAGTGGTGGGCTTTTGTATATTTGCAAATCTGCTCCTTCTTACATTAAGGTGTACCTGTGTGTTACTGATCAGATAAGTGTTTTATATCTATGTTCTAGTCATTTGGAGACTTCAGAGCTTTAAGGAGTGTTGGTACAGGGATTTCAGGTATGCAGGTAGTGATACTTGAGACATGTATTTCCTGCTTTATCTCCACAAACTCTGTGGATTACATAGTAGTTCTCAGATTTTTATATCTGAGGAAACATCCGAGAGAGGTGAAGTTTGGAAATACAGCAAATCATGAGGATACCTTTCATAATGAGTTTCTACTCAGGCCGTTTATAATACATTAACTTATTATCTTGTCTCACAAGAAGGGAATGAGGTTTTCTAATTAAGGAAAGCTTCTGGAAAATTGAAATTTATGCTGATAGGAAAAGGTATATTACTTCAAATTCTATTTGTTGTGTATTTTTCTGAGAAAAAAATGAACTCAAAGAAGATACTGAATCGAATGTAAATATGGGTGGCTATATAGTTACCTTATTTTCTAAAGTTGTCATTTTCTCATTTTAATAGACTTCTTCCTTCTGGTCTTCCTCCTCTTAATATTAGGTTCCACCAGTAAATTTGTAGAAGATTAAAATTAAACATCAGATATAAATTTTAAGAAATTTTTGAAACTTGACACACAATGTAGGAGTTTCATGACACCTGTTTTGAGATAAAGGCCGTCTTTGCTTTTGAACATAGCAGTTGTTGGAAGACTTAGTGACCCAATAAGTGACATACATGGAGGTAGCATCACTTTTTTTTGTCAACTATTTATACTTTCAGGACCTGTCTGAGAAACTTGCTGAACAAGAATTACAGTTTCGTCGGCTCAGCCAGGAGCAGGTTGACAACTTTACTCTGGATATAAACACTGCCTATGCCAGACTGAGAGGAATCGAGCAGGCTGTTCAGAGTAAGCACGTGGAACCTCTTACAGCTGACTTCATTCAGCCCTACTTCTTAGAGTAAATTCTCGTTATGAGGATAATGGTGTACCTGCATTGACATTAGGGAATGAAGATGCCAAAATCACTCTAATAAGTTGTATTCATTTCTTAGAAAATTAGCATCAGATTTGGTTAAGTTTGGATTACAGTGCTGTGAGAGGGAACTTAAAGTGTTGGTCACTGGGTCATGTCCAGTTCTTTGTGACCCCATGGCCTGTAGCCTACCAGACTCATCTGTTCACGGACTCTCTGGCAAGAATACTAGAGTGGGTTGCCATGCCCTCCTCCAGGGGATCTTCCTGACCCAGGGATTGAACTCAGGATTCCCACATTGCAGGCAAATTCTTTACCATCTGAGCCATCAGGGAAGCCTCAAACTTAAGGAATCTAAAACTTAAACCTAAAATACCTTGCAGTTATACTCATTATGTGACCAGCATGAGGTCACCATTTACATGGCATTTTACCCTATACACTTTGGTTGTGTCCCACACACCAAGTGGAGAAAAGGTCAGTGTTGTGGCATGCTCACCCTCAAGGCTCTGCTGACCCATGTCCAGCCTTGCTGTCACAGGGTTAGCTGGGGGTGATTTGCTGTTCCACGCACCAGATGGACAGTAGTTATACTGAGGCCTCCATGGGCCGCACTGAGAGGGAAATGTCCTGACAGTGAAGGTGTTATTAATGAAATGGGTTTCTTTGGGGTGTGATGGAACCTTTTTTTTGTCAGTTTAGTAGAACAAACTGAGTACTCATAAAATTTCAGGATCCAGTAGCCTTCCATTCCTTTGCAGGAAGTTTCTGATGGCCTTAGTAGAAGTCTTAGCCTAGATTAAGAGGGACGTCTCTTTCTCAAAACATTTCTGGAGATAAACATATCTGAATTAGATACCATCCACTGTCCCAGATGTCACAGGGAGAGGGAAGGGAGACTCACCTGTGTATATCCATCTGCCCTACTCCCTCCAGGGTTGTAGTCAAAACGAGTCCTCAACCACTGATGGACATTGGGTTGTTTCCAGTGATTACAAATAAAGTTGTGATGAAAATTTGTGTACAAAAACCGCCCCCCACCACCAAGTCCTCAGCCAAGTATATCGTGCCTGGTGGCCTCATGTGAAGAGGCTGGCTAGGAAAGACTGCACCAGAAGCAAGTGGTGGGATGGGCGAGGCAGAGGCTCTGTCCAGCCCCATCTTCCCCTTTTGTGGACTCAGCTTATTGAGGTGTGTCAGTTCTCTGCATGTATGAGAAGGACTTGTAGTCAAGTGGGGAAAACAGTCTGTCTTTTTTTGTAGGTCATGCAGTTGCTGAGGAGGAGGCCCGAAAAGTGCACCAGCTCTGGCTCTCAGTGGAGGCCCTGAGGTACCGCATGAAGACGGCGTCTGCAGACCTGCCCACAGTTCCCCTGGGCAGTGCGGTTGAGGCCATCCGAGCCAGCTGCTCTGATAGTGAATTTGCCCAGGCGCTAACCGCAGCCCTCCCTCCAGAGTCCCTGACCCGTGGGGTGTACAGTGAAGAGACCCTTAGAGTCCGTTTCTATGCCGTCCAGAAACTGGCCCGCAGGGTAGCCATGATCGATGAGACCAGAAATAGCTTATACCAGTACTTCCTCTCCTACTTACAGTCCCTGCTCCTGTTCCCCCCTCAGCAGTTGAAGCCGCCAGCAGAGCTCTGCCCCGAGGATGCAGATACATTTACGCTCCTGTCATACGCCTCCTATTGCCTTGAGCACGGCGACCTGGAGCTGGCAGCAAAGTTCGTCAATCAGCTGAAGGGGGAGTCCAGACGAGCAGCCCAGGGCTGGCTGAAGGAAGCCCGCGTGACCCTGGAAACCAGGCAGATAGTGGAGATCCTGACAGCATATGCCAGTGCTGTGGGGATAGGGACCACTCAAGTGCAACAGCAGGAAGGCCTAGGAAGAGTCCCGTAAAGTCATGTTCTATATCAGAGGAAATCGGCAGTAATACCTGAAGGGTTTGCAACAGGGTCTTAGAATTGTCTAGAAGTGAGAAGGTTACAAGTACTGTTCCAAATGTTAACACCTGTTGCATTTATATTATTTCCACTTGCTATCATGTCAGTCAACTCCAGGAGTATTTTATTTGCAACTTGTGTAACATTTTCTGTTTTTCAGGTTTTACTGATCAGGCTCATGAGCCAGTCAAAATAATGTTTGTGATCACTATTACTATTGATTTTGCCCTTGGAGCAAACTGAATAAAATAAAAAGATGAAAACTGAGTAGCTTATCCCGTTTCAGAAAGTACCATTTCTGGTTTGTTGTGTATATAGAAAATTTCCTTAAGCAGCAGCAACAGCAGAAGTAGGAATTCCTGGGTGCTGTTTCTAGGCTGTGAGTTGGGTTATATAGATAAGCCAAAATGGCACTATATTTGTAATTGGAAATATATTATTCCAGTGATTTGAAGGCACTAGAAATAGTGTGTAACCCAAACTTTGATTGCTACCACAGGGAAAAACTGTGTTTCACACTGGGGCGCAGTACATTCACACACACCCTTATGTGCATGTGTACCTGAAACAGTTTCTGGAACCACTCCTTTTTTATTGTTAGCATCGTTTATTTGGCTGCACCAGGTCTTGGTTGTGACACGTGGGATCTTTAATTGTGTCATGCAAACTCTTCGTTGGGGCACATGGGATCTTATTTCCTGACCCAGGATCGAATCCGGGCTCTTTGCATTGGGAACGTGGCATCTTAGCTACTGGACTACCGGGGAAGTCCCTCTTTTCTACTTGTGATGCACTCTGTTCTGGTCTGTGGCATTAGAGAAATGTTGGTCTCTTCTCTACCCACAAATTAATGCCACAGCCCTCAGATGCGTTCCTGGCTCTGAGTTCTGACACCCTAATAGCTGCCCTTGCTCCTATTTGGTGTGTGGACTGTGAATCTCTCCAAATGACATGGGGTGGTGAGCCTGGAATCTTAAAGGGATTTAAACTGGATTGCTGTAAAACCCAGAGAACTTGCTTACCTTGCTTCTCTGAGGACTAGAACAATTTCCTAGTGGGTAAGCATTAACAAATGTTTTATCTTTTATTTTTCATTTCATGAAATTACTGTCAACATTTTTTTCCAAAATCATAATTTTGTGGAGGCATCTGTTCATAAACCGATTATTGAAGGAGCATTTTAATCTGAGCAACATACCTGGAAATCATGAAAAAAGGAGACAATTGATTATATATTTCTGCAGGAGTATACCAGCTGATGATTGTTAAATGAACAGTATGAAAAGGCAAAAAGGTATGACACTGAAAGATGAACTCCCCAGGTTGGTAGGGGCCCAATATGCCACTGGAGAAGAATGGAGAAATAACTCCAGAAAGAATGAAAAGGGAGCCAAAGCAAAAACAACACCCAGTTGTGGATGTGATGGGTGATGGAAGTAAAGTCCGATGCTGTAAAGAGCAATATTGCATAGGAACCTGGAGCGTTAGGTCCATGAATCAAGGCAAATTGGAAGTGGTCAAACAAGAGATGGCAAGAGTGAACATGACATTTTAGGAATCAGTAAACTAAAATGGACTGGAATGGGTGAATTTAACTCAGATGACCATTATATCTACTATTGTGGGCAGGAAGAAATGGAGTAGCCCTCATAGTCAACAAAAGAGTCCAAAATTCAGTACTTGGATGCAATCTCAAAAATGACAGAATGTTCTCTGTTCGTTTCCAAGGAAAACCATTCAATATAACAGTAATCCACAGTAATCTGTGCCCTGACCAGTAATGCTGAAGAAGTTGAAGTCGAACAGTTCTATGAAGACCTACAAGACCTTCTAGAACTAACACCCAAAAAAGATGTCCTTTTCATTATAGGGGACTGCAATGCAAAAGAAGTCAAGAAATACCTGGAGTAACAGGCAAATTTGGCCTTGGGTACAAAATGAAGCAGGTCAAAGGCTAAGAGTTTTGCCAAGAGAATGCACTGGTCATAGCAAACACCCTCTTCCAACAACACAAGAGAAGACTCTACACATGGATATCACCAGATGGTTAATACCGAAATCAGATTGATTATATTCTTTGCAGCCGGAGATGGAGCAGCTTTATACAGTCAGCAAAAAAACAAAACAAAAAAAGACCAGGAACTGACTGTGGCTCAGATGATGAACTCTTCCTTATTGCCAAATTCAGACTTAAATTGAAGAAAGTAGGGAAAACCATGAGACCATTCAGGTTTGACCTAAATCAATATACAGTGGAAGTGACAAATAGATTCAAGGGATTAGATCTGATAGAGTGTGTGAAGAACAATGGACAGAGGTTCATGACATTGTACAGGATGCAGTGATCAAGACCATCATCAAGAAAAAGAAATGCAAAAAGGCAAAATGGTGGTCTGATGAGGCCTTACAAATAGCTGAGAAGCAAAAGGCAAAGGAGAAAAGGAAAGATACAAGCATGTGAATACAAAGTTCCAAAGAATAGTGAGGAGAAATAAAGCCTTCCTCAGTGATCAGTGCAAAGAAATAGAGGAAAACAATAGAATGGGAAAGACTAGAGATCTCTTCAAGAAAATCAGAGATACCAAGGGAACATTTCATGCAAAGATGGGCACAATTAAGGACAGAAATGGTATGGACCTAACAGCAGCAGAAAATATTAAGAAGAGGTGGCAGGAATACAGAGAAAAACTATACAAAAAAGATCTTTAGGACCCACATAACCACAATGGTGTGATCACTCACCTAGAGCCAGACATCCTGGAATGTGAAGTCAAGTGGGCCTTAGGAAGCATCACTATGAAAAAAGCTAGTGGAGGTGATGGAATTCCAGTTGAGCTATTTCAAATTGTAAAAGATGATGCTATGAAGGTGCTACACTCAATATGCCAGCAAATCTGGAAAATTCAGTGGCCACAGGACTGGAAGAGGTCAGTTTTCATTCCAATTCCAAAGGCAGTGCCAAAGAATGCTCAATCTACTGCACAGTTGCACTTATCTCACACACTAGTGAAGTAATGCTCAAAATTCCCCAGGCCAGGCTTCAACAGTATGTGAACCATGAACTTCCAGATTTTCAAGCTGGATTTAGAAAAGGCAGAGGAATCAGATATCAAGTTGCCAACATCAGCTGGATCATCGAAAAAGCAAGAGTTCCAGAACAACATCTACTTTTGCATCATTTATTTAACTTATATGCAGAGTACATCATGAGAAACGCTGGGCTAGATGAAGCACAAGCTGGGATCAAGATTGCCGGGAGAAATATCAATAACCTCAGATAGGCAGATGACACCACCCTTATGGCAGAAAGTGAAGAACTAAAGAGCCTTTTTATGAAAGAGGAGAGTGAAAAAGTTGGCTTAAAGCTCAACATTCAGAAAACTAAGATCATGGCATCTGGCCCCATCACTTCATGGCAAATAGATGGAGAAACAGTGGAAACAGTGTCAGAATTTATCTTTCTGGGCTCCAAAATCACTGCAGATGGTGACTGCAGCCATGAAATTAAAAGATGCTTACTCCTTGGCAGGAAAGTTATGACCAACCTAGACAGCATATTGAAAAGCAGAGACATTACTTTGCTAACAAAGGTCCGTCTAGTCAAGGCTATGGTTTTTCCAGTGCTCATGTATGGATGTGAGAGTTGGACTGTGAAGAAGGCTGAGCACTGAAGAATTGATGCTTTTGAACTGTCATGTTGGGAGAAGACTCTTGAGAGTCCCTTGGACTGCAAGGAGACCCAACCAGTCCATCCTAAAGGAGATCAGTCGTGGGTGTTCATTGGAAGAACTGATGTTGAAGCTGAAACTCCAGTAGTTTGGCCACCTGATGCAAAGAGCTGACTCGTCTAAAAAGACTCTGATGCTGGGAAAGATTGAAGGCTGGAGAAGGGTACAGAGGATGAGATGGTTGGATGGCATCACCGACTCAGTGGACATCAATTTGGGTAAACTCTGGGAATTGGTGATGGACAGGGAAACCTGGTGTGCTACAGTCTATGGCATGCTGCAGAGTTGAACACAAATGAGCAACTGAACTGATACCAGCTAATGACTGTTACATTCAAGTCTGCATGGCATCTAATGTCCTTTGATTTGGGAATCCGGTAGACTTGTTTTGGCCTGGGTTGGGGTGAATTTTGGGCGTGCTAGTTCTTCGTTGCTGCTGGAGGGTCTTCTCTAGTTGTGGATAGCAGCAGCTACTCTCTAGCTCCAGCTCCCAGGCCCAGTATGTGGTGCACAGGCTTAGTGGCTCAGCCACATGTGGAATCTTCCTGGACCAGGGATCAAACCCATGTCCTCTGAATTGGCAGGTGGATTTTTAATCACTCTACCACCAGGGAAGTCCCTCAAGTCTTTTTGAGCTCGATAAAACTGTTCTTGGGTTTGACCTTTCTAAAATCTTTTGTAAAGCCCATGGTTGTGCAGGTCAGCTAGACAGCATTCTTTAACAGGTAAGTCTCCTTCCTGGGCCAGGCTGGAGACTCCTTCAGCACCTCCCACCCTCCTTTGCGTACCTTTCATTTCAGCATCCCTTGCTCTAGCACACTGCCTTATCTCAAAGAAATAAGCCCATTTCTCTGGTATACTGCCACTCCACCACTAAGATCGAAATGACTCCATAAACCTCGCGTCACCCGTCCACACTAATGACTGCTGTCTCATAGCAGGTCCTGTTACCAGCAGTAAAACAGCTTTGCATCATGACCAGGTACACTTACATGATGATTTGATTACCAGCAACAGGCAATCATGTCAAGGAAACACTTCAGTCCTCTTTTCACAAGCCTTCATTCAGATCACTGGAAGCACAGCATACTTGAAGAAGGTGCCAGCACGCTCAGAGAAAGAGGACACACTTGTGTAAGCCCCAAGCCTACTGGGAGACGGGGGCGTGCAGAAAGAAGGCAAACGCACACGTGCATACCCTAGTTACAATATTTATTTACAGCTTTCATCTTCCCAGCTGTGCAGCCTAAAGCCCTGTGATTGTTCAGTTCTCAGATGCCTGAACTTGGGATACTACTGACCCAGTATCAATGTGATGAAACTGCACAAAATCTTCCTTTAGATTCTTTCTGTGAATTGGAGGAAGTGCCATCGTCACAGCATCAGCCAACAAAGGGTACAGTCCACAGCAGGGGAGGGCAAATGGCGCTGACGTCAGCTGACAAGACGCCTGCTGCAGGTGTGCTCAAACGAGCTGCACACCTCACAGTGTGTGCACAGAGGTGAGAACAGTGGCGCTGCTTCTGTTCACAGGGTAACCCTCACACAGGTGGCTCAGCCGAGGAAGTGAACCTAAATAAGCCAGTGTGTATCAACTATATTTCAAGGTTCACCAAATTTGTACCCTGTTTTCTTCATATTACAGATATTAACATCTCAGGAATCCAGTGTCAGCACAGCTATGCTTGGTCACAGATGCTCCGGATTCACCCACTTTTTATTTTATTTGTCTTTGCTGGTATCGCTATCACTGTCACTCTCGCTGTCACTGGTCAGTGCAGTTAGGTCTCCCAGGGCTTCCCTGTAAGAAAAATAAATAGGAGGGTCACACTGAAACTCAGGCTTGGCTGGGGGTCTCTACAGCTGCACTACAGCAACACAGGACAAGATCCAGTAAGTCAACGGATAGGCCTCCCTGACTCGTATGACAAAAAGTATCATTAAATCAACACATCCTGACTTTGTGTAAAGGGAACTCAGGGGTAGAAAGCTACAGACACGTGAATGGGCAGATAGATGGGCTGCTCCATCTCTTAACTTTTCTTCATGATGATGACACAGAGCCCAAGAGCCCACTTACTTCTGTTCTTGGCTGAGGGTGAAGTCAGCAGTTAACCTCTGGGTGAGGCCCTCACAAATAGGCAAGCTGAAGGAATTTGCCAGCTTAACAACCTCAACGGCCTGGGAAGGGCTGCTGGATGCTTTGGCACTATCCATAAACTCATTCAGCAACTCATTCCTGTAAAAGGCAAAATGTCAACATCTGCCAACTACACCCCTCACAGATTTACATACAGAATCTAGTATCTTACAAAGATCAGCAGCTTTGGAGACAGTTACATGAAGTTTAAAGGGCAAATGAGATAATGAACACTGTTAATTGAACACTGTTAATTGAACACGCCTTCATCCTCAACATCTTCATCAAAGTTACCATCTTCAACATGATTCAGCATGCCTTCATGTGGACCTATCCAGTGTATTAACAACATGTTGTGATCACTGAGCACAGAGTAAAAAACTGCACTTGCCGCAGGATGCCTTAGATGGTGGGAGTGGTTGTCTATTTGCTTGCCTAACAGAAAAGTGCCCAATTGCCACCACTGAGAGAAATTCCACACTGCCCCCCACCCCATAAGAGTGAAACCCACATGACTAATCTAGGATGTATGAAGGAAGGCCTGTTAACTTGAACTTACCTGGGGATCTTATTATGTTTCCTGAAAAGCCCCAGCATTTTCCTGTTCAAGATGAGATAGGAAAGAGATTAGGAACAGTAATAGAACAGATGGCAATCAAGTGACCAGAGCTATTCTCCCAGATGCAGACACTAAGTGTCCTCCTTCCACCTACAGGGGAAGCTCTTGGAGACGTACATCTGTAAGCTCTACCAGCTCCCAGCCTCGTCTCTACTTAAGAATCACTCCAGGTGCCTCAACCCTCTTCTCCAACTTCATGTGTGGACATTACACACTGCACAGGCAAATGTGGTTTGTTACGAGCGTTGAGAATTGCTGGGGTTCACCCTCCTCTAGAGGATCACTTCAGTCCCCCCAGGGAGGGAATGTATCACGTGGGCAGAGGGAAGGGAGGGAGGCAGATACTGTACAATCTCTTCTCTCTTTTGTGATCCTGTGTGTGAGTCCAATGTGTCTTAAGCTGATGTTATGAAGAGCAGGCTCAGATTAAGGCACAAGTCTCATGTAAGTGCTCACCAGCATCCTGCCACATGCAGGACGAAGGAGAAGCACATACACTCAGCTCCCATCATCAGCTGAGGTCCGTACCCCTGCGCCAATCATCACAGCCTGATTCACAACATGTGTCAACCTGCCCGAGTCTACGACTCCAAGCATCACGGGTCAGCAGCTGTGCAGCAGGTTGTGTGATTCACCACCAGTCAAGACCAGTTGAGGTAGCAAAGCCTCCACCAGCTTTTCCTAGAGAGAGCAAACACCCACACCCTGGACTGACAGTCTTATGTTCAACATAAGGTCGTCTCTTGGAAACAACCATACACAACTACCCCCTCACTGGCCCTAAGAACTAACATTTACATCCAAAATAACATACAGTGGACCCACGCAACCATGACCACCCCAACCAAGTGCTCCTTTGTTGACTTCTCTGCTTTTGGAAAAATGAATATGCATAAGGTCTTCATTCACAATTAAACACTAGAAATGAGTATGAGAATGAACTGCCAACAGGAACACACAGAAATAGAATACAGTGGCACAAACCAATGATGGGTTCTAGTCAAGGTTACGTTTAGTCAATACTGGTAAATGTCACTTTTCTCAAGTTCCAGTATACAGCCCACATTTTAAGCCGGGGCTGTGGGTGTGGGGAAACCATCCATAAATGAGATATCAATGCCCAAAACACTTTGAAAATTAAGATTCTCTGGTCATTGTGTTCTATGTAGGTGACTAGAGATACAGAAAATGAAAATAAAGAGACTGAGCCCACTGAACCACACCCTTTCTTACACACGCACATTGATTCTTCTTCCCCCAAGTTTGCTTTTTGGTTAGTATTTGGACGTTCCCATAGAAAACTCATTACAGGGCTTCCCTGGTGGCTCAGTGGTAAAGAATCTGCCTGCCAATGCAGGAGCCATGGGTTTGATCCCTGGTGTGGGAAGATTCCACATGCCATGGAACAACTAAGCCCGTGCATCACAACTACTGAACTTATGTGCGCGAGCCCAGAAGCCACAACTACTGAAGCCCTAGAGCCCACGCTCCACAACAAGAAGCCAGCACCATGAGAAGCCTGTGCACCACAACCAGAGAGGAGCCCCACTTTCTGCAACTAGAGAAAAGCGGGTGCAGCAGTGAAGACCCAGCATAACCAAAAAATTAAAAAAAAACAAAACCAAACCAAAAAACACCTCATTGTGCAGAAACTCGTTTGTCTCCTGAGAAACCACACATCACACAGCCATATTAGAGATGCTTCGTTACACGTGTGGTGTTTTGTGTACTCACCAGGCTTCCTGGGTTCTCCCAGCCCTTAAGAAGAGGATGGCTATGTAGTTCAGAGAATTGGCTGGCCACTCTGAAGCAGTCTGTCTAGCATCTTGGCTTTCGTAAGTTGATTTGATGTCTGCAGCACAGTCAGCAAATGCCGCCTGCAGCTGAGAGGCCCCGAGAGTCAGCAGAACTGCCTCGCTAGTTTTATGACAATTTAAGAACAGGAGACTCCACAGGACCATTAAAATTTTTGAGCATTGCATCTTACCATTTGAACACATCGCATGTACAGCACATAGTAATACATATTAACAACGACAAAAAAAGGCAAAGCACCCGACATTGATGTGATAATTTGTTTAGCCATGTATTTCAAATCCAACCATGGGTTTTCTCTTTAGACATAAAAAGGAAAGAAAAAGGAAGGAAGGGTATTCTAATTGGTTGGGTATGTTGAGATGTATCTTTTTTATCTTTTCAGCCACACCACACACATCCAATATCTTAACTTGGCCCCCCCCTTATGGAAGTGCGGAGTCTTAACCACTGGACTGCCAGGGAAGTCAGATGTGTAGATTTAAATCTGGGTTTAGGTGGCAGAATTCTGCACAGTAGATGAAACCATGGGAATCACCCTCCCCAGGTGCTCAGTATTAGAGGATACGCTGGCTAGTGTATATCTAACAATGAAAGCAAAACAAGCCTACCTCTGGTGGGTGCTGATCCCTTGCCATGAGCATCAGAATCTCTTCTTTTAGGTCACTGCGAAAAGTATGACCATATTCTTTACTATCTTAAAACAAAAAGGAACAGAGTGAGACGTGATCACCACCATGTAAAACCAACATTCTCTGACCTTTGTCCACTGTCAGCAGTCATCCATATTGGGGCAGGGGGTGGGGGAAGGGAGAAGAAAATAAGAAAATTCATTGCCGACATGTATGCCAGGATTCTAGAAACTAGCATGATTCACCGTAGGAAAAGGACAAGAGAGTAGTGAAAGCCAGCGCCAGTAACTGGCTCCCGGGCAACTGTTAACAGCATGTGGGCCACACTCAAGCAGACTCCTGCTCCCCATGGTTTTATAGCACATGGGAATTGTCAATGGTCCTTGTACATTATCACCAGAGCAGTCTTGTAAGGCAGGACGGCAGGGCTATGGTCTCAGTGTCTCATGTCAACTTGAGGCAAACAGGAACGGATTTTACAATCACAGTCACCTAGTGGGTGAGCTACAGCATCTTCTGCAGTCAGTTTACACGCATAACACACACACACAGTCACGGCTGTTCCTTAGGAACCACACTGTCACCAATATCACTGTTAGCTACTGAAGCACAGAGATGCATCACAGTCCAGTGAATGAATGGCACAGGCTTTGCAGGTTGAGATTTCGGGTGACCCATGTAACTAACACAAGTGCACAAAACTCAGCCTTTTCTGGTCACAAAGGAACCAACTGAAGTCCTTTCCACCCCACTGTTACTCATGCAATCCAACATGAAACACGAGCAGGTCACCCTGAAGGAGACCTCAACCACAGAGTTTAATTTAGTTAAAAAATGGAAGCTTTCTTCCCTAACCACATTAACACGCTTGTGAATCAAAATATAAGACAAGAGTAAGGTGGGTCGGGACACACAAACTGAAACTGACCTTTCCAGATCTGAGGAATCATTTCTAGTCGATTGGCTACGTCCAATGCTTGGAGAAGATCTATTAATGTTTGGGAATGGGGAAAGAAGACCTGGTTAAGAAAAATACAAATACATTTTTAAGTATTACTCAGCAAAGACACCCACAAACGTCTACAATGATAAATGTTAAGTCATGAATCACTTACCGAAGGTATCAGGTCCTTATACCACTTCAAGGTGACATCAATTTGTTCCATTAGACAAAGCAAACTAAAGAACTTGGAACTGTGATGGAGAAAGAAAACATGTTTAGTCTAAAATCCCTACCTAGTAGGGGAATGATTACATTACAGCACAGCCATATAATGACATATTACACAGAACTTAAAGACAATTTATAAGTTACAATTTCAAGTGACACAGGTCAGTGCATGCCCCAGGAGGTGCTGCTAACTGTGTTTTCTGGACTTTCCAGTTTGACACTTCCTTATCTTCAACTGGTCACTGATGCCACCTCCATACACTCTCAGCTGGTGGTGGAGAGGAGTGAGGACACTACTCAACAAGTGTTCAATGTGAGGAGAGGATTTGGACACGTGGAAGAGAACCACCACACACCTATGAACAGGCTGCCTTCTTACGTTCTTGTTTTTATCTGCCTAAAAGCAAACCCATGTAAGGAGTCTCTTTGGGCTCCAACATCTTTAAAAACAAAAGAGGCTAAGATGAAATCTTTAGGGATTCACTCTGCTATGAATTCAAAAATATAAAATAGGATGGTGTGGCTTCCTGGGTAGCTCAGCTGGTAAAGAATCTGCCTGTAATGCTGGAAACCCCATTTCGACTCCTGGATTGGCAAGATCCCCTTGAGAAGGGTTAGGCTACCTACTCTAGTATTCTTGGGATTCCCTGGTGGCTCAGAGGGTAAAGAATCTGCCTGCAATGCAGGAGACCTGGGTTCAATCCCTAGGTTGCACAGATCCCCTGGAGGAGGGCATGGCAACCCATTCCAGTATTTGGCCTGGAGAATCCTCATGGACAGAGGAGCCCTGTGAGCTACAGTCCGTGGGGTCGCAAAAAGTCTGAGAGGACTGAGAGAATAAGTACAGAACAGCAGAAGGAAAAGATACATGGATTTAAAGTTACAAATAGCTTAAAACATACACAGTGGACTCCTCAGTCTGACAAATCAGTTTTAACCACTGTTTGAAGCTACCAGGTATTGACAAATTAGTTTGACCACTGAATCTCACAAGTGTTCAAATAACTCGTATTGGTAAAGTCAGGATCATGCGACCTACAGTAAGAGTGCCAAGTCTCCCACCTGCAGAACTGACTATTGGTTGCATACAGGTGTTCCGTTAATGCAAGGGATACATTTCCAATACACTTACTAATAAAAATTACGGCGAGGATCGGGGCCAATGAATTTCCGGTTGTCTCCAGTGTTTAAAAGGCGATGGACCTGGTAAGCAAGTTCTAGATCTCTGAGAGAAGAGCACTGAAAATGTAGAAGTAGTAAATAACCATCACTCAGTGATCCTTATCAGCCAAAGGTGGCTCACTATATGAAGCAGGAAAGTAGATACCTGGGGAAACACGTATACTGATTTAACGTTTTACTGACTGACAGCAAATGAATTATAAGAAATTGGGGGTGGGTTCAAATCACCAAGTTCAGTGAAATTTAAAACAAAATAATGTTCATCTAGTAATTAGTATTCACCTGTATTTAGTATTAGACAAAAACACTCGGGATGCCATGCATAAGACAGATGGAGTGCTATCTCTAGCATCACTATACTGGCAAAAATCCCCATGAAATAACTCCAACACCCACCCAACAAGAAGTCATTCCCATCTATGAAATACTATACTGCCAACAACAAACAAGATACCATGGAAATGAGTGTGGACATGCATGTCTGAATACCCAGAGGAAAGAAGCTGGAAAGACACACACTAAGTTGTAAAGCAATTATCCTCAGGGAATAAGACTGCTAAATTCATTCTGAAACTGCTTGAACATTTTCCCTATGATTAGCATGATAAGCTGAAAAAACAAAATTAGACATAACCATCAATCTAATAAGTTACCAACAGGCAAATATGAAATACTCTGAAAGCTTATCTGAAGAAAGGTATGAAAAAAGACAACAAACACAATCAGCACAGGGTGGGAATGCTTTGATTTTGTAGAGATTTTAGAGGAATAAAAAATTAGGACTAATGACATGAAAACAAGTTAAGAGTAAGGAAGAGAAAGAATCACGGAGAGTCCTCCCAACCACCAATGACGAATTTAGGAAATGGATAAAAGAAAAAAAAAAGTTTTAAGCAAGAAATGGTACTTACAACCCTCATGGCTGACTGAAAAAACATATCTGAAAAATCAAAGTTCAGAAGAGCCTTGGTTACTATGCATAAAGTATGTTTTCACGTCAGTAACATTAATTAAAAATCCTGCCAACAAAAGTGGTAAGGTGTAGGACAAACCTAAATGAATGAAAACACAGGAGAAATAACACACAGCACAATCCACTGACAATCTGCTTTCTCAGAATAATCACCCAAAGATGACCGAACTAAATCAAACCCCATCCTCATCATAAGGCTCGATAACCTGGCAGTCAGGAAAAGAGGCTGTCTGTCTTACGGCAGCAATTTCTGCACGTACCGTCATCAGGGTCCTTTGGAGAAAACGTCTTTCCCGTTATTTCATCCATGATATCATAGATGATGAGGGAGGATCCTTTTGAAGGGCTTTCTGCAGAAAAAGAAGGCAACTGGGTTTTCTCAGGAGCCCACTTCCTGCACAACCATGGGGTAGGCAGAACTAGTCCTAGGGCCACCTTTCTCATTCCTCCACCCAAGCCGTGGAGCTGGCCAGGCATATCCCTGTGAGAGGAGTGAGCGCACCCTCTGCTGAGTGCCGCTCTCCCCAAGGCCTGGTCAGCTACAGCGCTCCCAACAGACTCAGCCCCTCCTTCCTAGTCTCCTCACAAGGCGGACGTGCACTGAAATGGGAGACAGACGGACACCCTCGCCAAGCCTGCCTACTTAGAAAACAAACACGTTTTTTGCTAATAAACATTTGTGCCCCTTTTAAATATAACCAGGATGAGAGCCAAGAAACAGAAAACTGGAGAATCAAAATGCATCTATGACATTTCCAGTTAAACATTTCACATTATTTATTTCCATTCCCTTCCCCACCTATCCACCTGCAAGTGATAATATAGTTTCGGTGACAGCACAGATGTACTTTTGAAGTTCCTCAAGGATGTTTGCATTTGTTACAGTTCTAATTATTCTACTGTCCTAATAAACTATTTTATATGTATCATCTCTTCATTATTTTAGGCTTTTTCCTTTGGGTAAATTCCTAGCAATTATTATTACAGACAATCAATTTATATCCCTAAGACACACTGACACTCCTGCCCCTATGACCCTGGGTGTTACTTAGGAAGCATAAACACCAGTGACTTTAGTTAGCCAAGGTGATGTGTGATGTTGTAGTGGAATAGGCTTTAGGGTGAGAATTACTTAGTTTTAGTACAATACCTACTCTTGCCTGGAAAATCCCACGGGCGGAGGCGCCTGGTGGGCTGCAGTCCATGGGGTCACTAAGAGTAGGACATGACTGAGCAACTTCACTTTCACTTTCACGCAATGGAGAAGGCAATGGCAACCCACTCCAGAGTTCTTGCCTGGAGAATCCCAGGGACGGGGGAGCCTGGTGGACTGCCGTCTACGGGGTCGCACAGAGTCGGACACGACTAAAGTGACTTAGCAGTAGCAGTACAATACCACCAAAGTTTAGTAAAATTTTAAATGACAAAATTAATGTGGAAACGGTTCACCTGTTTTCAAGATAAAGTGATTTAACTGCTCTTACTTCCCTATGTGTGACAATGTGAATTTTGCAAAACTACCCTTCCAAAATAAAGATTTTCTGTTGTTTTCACACAAAAAGCCCATTACAGGAGAGAAAGACTGGAACTGTCATTTCTAAACCTAGGGTTGTTTCTCATGTTGGGGCAAATGGCTAAGAACCTACAGTGCTTACTACATGCCTCCCAAGCATGAACAGGACACTACACATAATTCATTTCATCATTACATCGTGATGGCTTCACTCAGGTAAGATAGCCAGTCCCTTCCCACACATCTGGTAAATGGTAGAGATGAAATTTCAACTCAGGTGTGCCTTGCTCCAAAATCCATTCAATAGAGCACAGCTGACCTAAAATTAGGTAACAAATGGAGCCTTGAAGTTCTCCTATGAGGCTTCAAAATGTCAAGGTTTACTGTGGAGCAGGACTATCCAACAGCTTCCTGCAAAGATGGAAATGTTCTATAATTGCATCACTGACGATGCAGTCAGCAGTCACAAGTGGCTACTGAGCACTAAAGCTATGAAGGAATTTAATTAAATAGCCATGTGTGGCTAAGTAGCTACTGTATTGGACAGCACAGTTCTGGAGGGCAAAAGGAATTCCAAACTCAAGTACCTTCTGGCCAAAACCATACACTGCCCATTAGTACATTTAATGACCTTCCTCCACTCCGACTTAAGTTTTACATGACAAAAAGATGATACTACCCTCAACAGTAACTTTTTGCTTGGGCTGAAGACAATGCTATTCTGTGAACTATCCGATCTTAATTCATTAGCAGTGAAGTTAGCCTAATCTCTACATAAATAACATAATGATATACATACCATGTTGATAAAACAGCTGAATAATATGATGATATGTTGCAAGTGAGGGTTCTTATGTTACCAGGTACATAGAAAAAAGAAAAAAAAAAGAAATGTCAAACACAGCTATACAAAATATAGCTTACTGAGGTATAGTGAATAAAAACATGAGTGGTGTTACATAAATAGAAGATGCATTCCGTTCCTCTGAACAAAGACATTTCCCAGCTGATATAATTAATGTAAAGGTGGAAAGGTGTCATAGAGATCAAATTCCTCTTAGAAAGTCCAGATACCTATCACTAAAACATTACAGTCAATACTCTTGTGAGTTTCATTTAAGAACACTAAAGGATACTGAAGTGAACTGATTCAATAACATAAATACTGAAAAATATACAACATACTAGCATACAATTGGGTTCAAATACTTAATTATGCCAGAAAATGTCACGAGATTTTAAAACCAGCCAACCGTAAGTGAACAATTCTCTCAGGAATCAAAAAATCCATTAAAAAGTATCTAAAATCCTAAGAGTATAATTTGCTATAAACAGAAAAAGATGATAAAGAAGAGCTCCCATTATACTAAATATACATAATTAAAAAGTGTGCTTAATGGTGGAAAGGAAATTCCTACCATATTATGTAAACAGCACAGAAAAGTTTAGTCTCTTTTTGGATCACCTGGACCTGAAGGCTCAGGTCAGCACTGCCTTCAGTCGGGGACATGAGGACACCCCTCACCTATCCCGATGGCTTTCATTTCCCGGAAGGTCTGTAAGGCTGGCAATTTTCCAAATGCATAAAATCTTCGGAGACATTTGAGAATAGTGTTAAAAGTCTGTAGATTGGGCTTCACGTTCTGTGCAACCATTTGTTTCAGCAGGTCCTAGTTGAATCAAAAGCAATATTATTTTTTTTAATGCCTGGTTAATTTGTCCAATAAACAGAACTAAAAGAATTGGGCTGTCTGCCAATGTTTAAAGCAGATTAATAAATAAGCCCCCCATTTAAGAATTACCTAGTGCCCCTAAGAGAAGGCCCTTTCAATAGTCACCCTAACCCCCATGTGATGTCCGTGTCCAACTGTCTTTAGCGGCCTAATGGGTCTAAGACTGAAGCAAAAGAAGAGACTAGAACAGATTGGTTTTTTCCTTTCTACGTGAGCAGTATGGTATGGTATGCACTTCCCTGGTGGCTCAGTGGTAAGGAAACCAGCTGCCAATGAAGGACACGTGGATTTGATCCCTGGGTCGGGAAGATCCCCTGGAGAAGGAAACAGCAACCCACTCTAGTATTCTGCCCTGGAGAATCCCATGGGCAGAGGAGCATGGCGGGCCACAGTACATGAGGCCACAACGAGTTGGACACAACTGAGTGACTGGACAACAATGAATGGTATAGTGTGGTTTCTATTCCAGTTACTTCGTTCCTGTGATTTCAATTTTTAATAACTTTCCTAGTAATTTTTTCAATAAATGTTTTAATGAAAAAAAAAAAACACACGATTATAAGGAAATAAATGAATATAATAAGCAAACTGGTCTTCCTGGACTCTAGCTGTATGCTTGGGTCACATGTCAGATACAGCTACTTAAACTAAGGGTTGCTAGAAGGGTGTGAACAGACCACTGCAAGTGGAGAGCCCAGTGCAGTGACCACCACAAACATGCTCAGTGAATGCTCTCTCCACCCCATGCACTCCGAGCAAAGGATGGTGGTTGGTGGTGGTGTAGTAGGTGAGTCATGTACAACTCTTGCAACCCCATGGACTGTAGCCCACCAGACTCCCCTGTTCATAGCATTTCCCAGGCAAGAATACTAGAGTGGGTTGCCATTTCCTTCTCCAGGAGATCTTCCCAACCCAGGGATTGAACTTGTGTCTCCTGCATTTCAGGAGTCCCAGCAAAGGATATTTTGGCCTATTTGTAGCCAAAGTGAGGGTTCCTCCTTACCAATATATTATTCCACTTTTCTTCAAATTTCGCATTCACCACCAATGCTGTTGCTTCAATCAATGAATTGAAGGTGTGCACATCAGCTATAAAAGAAGAAAACTACTTTAACAAAATTTGGGGTTGGTGATTGAAGGCCAAGTTGTCATGCACATGAGTCCCACAACTAGAAAACCACTCTTCTCTCTGGCTCTGGCCTCTCGCTTCAATCACCAACATCACAGGAGAAGATTAAGAATGAGCGAATCATTAAGGTAAAATCCTGTGATTTTATAGACTCCTGATATAATGATGCATAGGTAAGAATGCAGAGGCAAAGAATCCACCAGCCAATGCAGGAGATGCAGGTTCAATCCCTGGGTTGGGAAGATCCCCTGGAGATGGAAATGGCAACCAATTTCAGTATTCTTTCCTGGGAAATCCCATGGACAGAGGAGCTTGGCAAGCTACGTCCACGGCAGAGCTGGGACATGACTGAGCACGCACACACGCCCAGCCAAGAGAAGGAAAGGAAGGACAGAGGTGAATTCTCCAAACACAACTCACCACGGAGTCTGTTGTTTAATAGTTCAGTGTACATGCTTAATGCCTGTGTATGAGCTCGGTGCTGGAAGAGGGAAAGGATGAAAATTAAACACCGTAAAAGTTGTCTTTTATAAATATTTGCATTATCTACTGTTCTCAGAAGTAAAAGGATAGACCAGAATGGATAGTGTTTTTCCTTTTTACATGAGCAGTGTGGTATAATACAGTTTCTATTCCTGTTACTTCAACCCAGTGATTTCAATTTTTAAAAACTTTCCTAATACTTTTTTTTCAATAACTGTATCTTATTTTAATGAAAAAAGAACTATGAGAATTACACTGTCACAATTGGGGGATGGGAGGATGAATCACTGGCATGAAGCGGGTAGAGGCAGTTCCCAAACATCCTTCAAGGCTCTGGAAACCCCCAATGACAACAAACTATGTGGCCCAGCTGTGAAGGGTTCTGAGGCTGAGAAACCCCGACTCAGTAGAAATTAAAGACCCAAACATAAAACTACCCAGAACAAATGTTACCTTCACCATTCCTCGAATCATTGTGCAGTAAGAATGTGCATTTTTCTCAGGCATCAGAGCAAAGATTCTCTCAGCGTGGTTTCTGGCTCTACATACAAGAGTAAACGTGAACCAGCAGGAACAGATAAAACCAGTAACAGCTACCACGTGGAGTACTTGCAATGTTCCAGGCATTTTCTGCATATAATTTCAAGTAATTCTTCCCACCCAGAGAAGGAGATCTGGTTACCATCATTTTAAAAATGGGAAAAACTGAGGCTCAAAGACCTTAAGTTGTCCAAAAATTTACTGGATAAGTGGCAGAACCAGGACTTGAAAGGTGTAATATGTACTCAGCATTGTAAACAGAAAGCAAACTGCACAGCAGGGTACACAGTCAAGTTCCCCCACCCTCTTTCAACTGGATATAATTAACCAGAGGCAACCACAGACATGTGGTGCCCTGCAACCCACTGTCCTATTCGAGCTTATATCATCTGGCTCTTTCAGTCAGTCAATGTGCTATGTTATACAAATCATGCTGCACCTTCATTTTCTCTGTTACCACCACATCTTGGAAAATAGAGCCTGGATTTGGGCCCAGATGGTACTCTCAAGTCGCTGCTCTTAATCACTATAAGAAATTATTAGTATCTACTGAAGAAGTTTAATTTTTTATTCCATTCATTTTGATATTAATAGTAGCTTTCCTTTTCCAGACACCCTTACAAAATACCTTTCTTTTAGTTTTACTCAGTTAATTTGAATTCTGAATCATTACATAAATGGTATTTATCTTTTGTTCGGTAGTGAATATCTCTGTTAGCCAGCAGTCTTAATTTAGAACTACGCTCTGGCATATGTGTATTCTAACATACTTTTAAAAATTCTGAACCTTTTTAGAATTAGAGGTATACTGCAAGGTAGGACTACTAATGAAACTACCAGAAGAACCATACCGGGATGGTTACATGGAGTTAGGTGGGGGAAAAAAAAGAAATCAACACCAGTCCTGTACCTCTACCTGGTTGGAGGTAAAGATTTAATAAAAAATGGTCCAAACACATATGAAAACCAACTGTGACATTTACACTGCACACAGAGAACAAACTGCATTTTAGAATACTACAGGGTTGTATCTTCTTCAGGGGGTGATGAAGAACATTTCACAACCGTACGGATCCATAAAAGTTCTAATTATCCTGTAACATACCTCCAAGTAACTCCAAGCTGATGACCAGCCTTCTTCTTAGACTTCATGTTATCTCCCTCTTCAGCCTCTTCCTGAAATGAGCCGCCACCAACAGACATAAAACAGAATACGACAACGGAAAGCATTCTCAGAGTTATACTACTCAGAACCAGTTAAGGCAGAGGAAATTTCAGAAAAGCAAAGCAAATAAAGATTCGGTAGAAGGTAAGAAGGAGACCCACTGTTTATTAAGAAATATTAATTTCGAGAGTATGCTCATTTCTCTCTGCCTACGTATGCATGAATTTTCAAGAGGGCTGGGGCCAGGGGTTTTCCCCTCTGTCCCATACACAACATACTGTCACTCTGAGGAACAACAACAAAGGGGCCCATCCAAACACTTCTGGTCACTGGTTTCTGCATGTGGCAGGCAAGGTCAAAATACTTTTAAGGAGGGAACCAGGGTAAAACAATTGTTAAAACCCATCTCTTCCTCCACATCACCTTTTGTCCAGGCTACATACATACTGTGCTCTATCACACCTCAGCACAAATCTCTACCCTAACATAAGGCACAAGAACTCACCTTAAAATGAGAAAGAATTACTACCAAAAGAAACTTAAAAAAATCATTACCAACTCTTCTGTTTGTTCATGTTGTTGGAAATTATAATTAGTGGAGGGTTCTTGGTTTCCATAGTAACACAACAAATCCAAGAGACTGTTAGTTGTTTCCAGAGATACAGTGGTTCCTATGGGTGGGGGAAAAAAAGGGTGGGGGAGAGAAACTTTGAAACATCAAAGAACTAAAGCCTATTGGATTCCATTCTCCAAGGACGAGCTGCACCCCACATCAGCTTAAACATCTGGAGTGATGCAACCAGCACACAATCCCTGACAGTGCTGTCTGACAGAAGAGATAAAATACCAGAGTCAAGTTCGACCCTGGGCTCATTTATTCTCTGTACTCATATCCCCACAGAAACTCTCTCATAGTTCTACCTATCATCTCTGAAATGAATGCTCTGGAAATGACTGCCATGTAGTCCCCCAGGGCCCAGTTACATCTTCACATACGCAATTGGAACTGTTCCGCTTGGATCCAGGCCCTCGCTGAAATACATGCCTAGAGATAGCAGCCTTTAAAAAATTACTGCTCCAAACATTATGTTCCCATCTTGACACTTATCAAGAGGGAGAAAAGGGAACAGGAAGAAGTATGAAATATAATTTAGTGCTTTAAAAAGAAAGTAGCTGCATTTTTTTTTTTAAGAAAATAATATTGATAATACAAATGCCCATCAGGAAACTTAAAAGCCTTTAGAAAAGACAAAACGGCAGAGTGGAGGGGAAACAGGCAATGGAGTGTAACCTGATTGCCTCATAGCATCTCAAAGCTGTATGACCCTGAAAATTATTTGCAGTCAGTCAGTTTCCTCTATAAATGACTACAAGCACACCAACTCATAAGGTGTTATAGAATTAAATGCCTACAAAGTGCTTGGCACTTATTAGGAGTTGATATTAAAATGTTCTATACTTCCTCTCCTAGTATGTTGACTCATTCCGTTACTCTGAATGAGCTGAGTGTTACGGCTCTGACCCTGTCTTCAGTAAGGTTCACTGGACAGCTGCTTGCACCTATCCCAGTGTGTAAAACAGAGGAAGACAAGTTTTAACATAATGATGTTTATCATATTCAACAAGCAGAGGCAAAAGCCTCCCTAAATGACAATCTGCATCAGCAATTCATTTGTACACCTGATGCTTTAACAGGCTACACACCAAAATTCTTAAAAGTTTTCTGAAAATGTTTCTTGCCATATTCAAGACTATACTGAGTGATTCAGTCCAGTTTCTATCTCTTGTATGTTCGGCTGATTTTTATCCTAAACCACTGACCAGCACACCAGATTCCGAAACTTAAGCAATGCTGCTACCTTCCATGCTGCTGCTGCTGCTGCGTTGCTTCAGTCGTGTCCAACTCTGTGCGACCCCATAGACGGCAGCCCATCAGGCTCCCCCATCCCTGGGATTCTCCAGGCAAGAACACTGGAGTGGGTTGCCATTTCCTTCTCCAATGCATGAAAGTGAAAAGGGAAAGTGAAGTCCCTCAGTCATGTCCAACTCTTAGCAACCCCATGGACTGCGGCCTACCAGGCTCCTCTGTCCATGGGATTTTCCAGGCAAGAGTACTGGAGTGGGATGCCATTGCCTTCTCCACCTTCCATGCTACTATAGGTATATTCTCATCTCATGGTAGCTTACACGCCCTGCCACCTACATCCCTAGAGCTTCATCCACATCAAATTCAGAAAGGCACAGGATTTGAGAAGAGGATTAAAGGAATTGAGTTTTTCAAGGCTACAGTGCTAATTAGTGCCAGACCCTACCCAAGCTTCTGACCCTGCAGCTTAGTGTTCTTTCCTTTTTAAATATTTCTTTCTAGTCTGTTTTATGCCTCTCAAACATACTTAAAGAATATAAGAAATGTGACTACAGTATGAACAGACCTCATATTAAAAACAGAAGCTAAGGAAGAATGGCTGTAAGACTTCTCTGTCTACACAAGAGGACAACACACCAGCAAGGACAACGCTATCCTACCCACGATTTCAAAATGACACTAAAGCAGAACTTGAAATATGACTTCTTACACTATAAAAAATATAAAAACAGCTACTAAGCAGAGGGAGTAGCACAGCACTTGTAACTCGTACTCACAACTATCTAGATCACGCGCACAACCGTGGCCTACTTCCACGCCCACATTCCCGGGGGAGCTTCACATGAACGTGGGGGCTTCCAATGAACTTAGTCACCTGCTTGCAAAAGCTGATCAAATATGTCCACAGAAGCTTTGACTTTTTTGAGCTTGATTCGTTCCTGCAGAGCAGCCTCACTTATTTCTTCAATCTGAGGTTCAAAGTACTCAGGCATTAAACACTAGAAAATAAGATGGTTAAAGTCAGTGCAAACAGGTCAATGGGAAAGCACAACAGAGTAAGACAGCACACCATAGTATTTGATTAACACACCATAATATTCATGCTTAATGCATTAGATACTACCTATCATTTTAACATGAATGTCTCTTTAAGGAATCTAACTTTACCTCTCTAGTCACCAAAACAAGATTACTTAGAGATCTCCTAAGTTGGGGCAGAGAATTTAAAAGCTCCTAATTATAAATATTTAGTCTGTATTTGAAGAATCCTATATTGAAGAACTAAAGCCTATTGGATTAAAAGTCTTCACTTTCCCCAGTGAATTTAGTTGAACTAAATTCCCTAATTTCAAGCTGAACTTACTATTCTTCCCTTGCTAAAACCATCCTTCATACTTTCCTCTCAATCTTGGTTGAAGGTTCCACAGTACACCTAGTTTGTAAAGATGGAAACCTTCCACCCCTGATAACTTCTTTTACTGTAAACATTAAGTATTACCAAGGTATGTTGATTTTACCTCACTCACCAAATTAGTCAATACTTAGGGACCCAGGGAAGGCTTCAAGCAGAAGTGAACTAAACACAGAAGAGTAACTATTAGTCAGAAACATAGGGGGAGAGAGCAGGCCCAACAAATGGTCATTCTACTGCTGTCACTGTCTTAGTTCAGGATTTCAATCTTTATGGACACAATCACACTAACGTCCTAATTTGTCCCCAAGATCTGCCGCTTGAGAAGCATAGGGGTGTCTGGGTGGCTGGGTGTGCGCGCTTAGAAAGTAGGGAGATGTGAGAGGAAGCTTAGACACATTGAGTCTGAGTTACTATTTCCGCTACTTAGCTCAGAGGCAGAGCCCATGTTCAGCTGACCACTGTGGGACCCACTAAGTGCAATGCCTAACACCCAGCAGGCCCTCCACACTCGCCCCTCGCGACCACAGAACAGAGGGGGCTGGGAAAAAAGCGTCTGGAGTCCAAAGTAGAGACATTGAGGCCAACATACAAGAATGCCAAATGGAGTATAAGGGTTACTGAAGCAGGAAGATTATAGTCAGAAAAAAAAGAGTGACCAAGTATGGAATCCTGAGAAAAAGACACCAAGGTTTGAGGAGTGGATGGAAAACCAACTAAAGGAACCCGAAAGGGCAGTCAGAA
Source organism: Bos grunniens (assembly GCF_055505025.1). Lineage (NCBI taxonomy): Eukaryota > Metazoa > Chordata > Mammalia > Artiodactyla > Bovidae > Bos > Bos grunniens. The sequence goes on along the minus strand of NC_141175.1, from coordinate 59,007,787 downwards.
GTGAAGATCTGAGAGCCCGGTGTTGCAGAAGCCAAATGAAGAAAACAAAACGAAGAGCAAATACATGTAGTTTTAAAAACGATAATAAAGGTTAGTACTGTGAGCAATGATAATCATAAATATTAAAAGACCCAAATATTATTTGGGTGAAATATATTATTTCACCCAAATACTGTAGGCATTCAAATGGCTACTTAAACGTTAGTTGTGACAGCTTAGTTTTTATTTACATAGTTATTATCTGAAAATTGCAATTACCTCTCCTTACCGGTATATGAGGTTCAGCTATGTCTTTCTGAAAATATTTGGGATATGAATTAATAATAAATTTTGCTGCATTCTCTCCAGACTTCTTTGCCAACAAAAATGAATGCTGTATAAAGAAAAAGAGTTAGACGTAAACTGATATTACATATACTTAAGATCAAAGTTACACCCTCAGCAAGAATTATTCTGCCCTCCCCCGCCCCACCCAAAGAACACTGTAATACACAGAATTCCAAGTTAAACTACCTAATTATTATTTATCCACCTCTGCTGAATGTGACAATTTCAGGTTGGATCCTACATACCGCTTGAGGTGTGTAAAAACAATACATTTAAACTGAATGAATTGCTCTATAGTGGGAAAGATCTCTAAGTACTAAAAATCCAAACCAAATACCTTCTCCATAGCCAATGTCTAAAAGTTTTTGATAAAAGTAGTAAAAGGATCAGAAAATCTACCAGTTTATCTATCAGCCTCTATGAATTTTTCAAAGGTGTCTACAAGTAAAATAAGTCCTATGTGTCATCCTGTTACCCCAACCAACAAGGTAAAACATAATACTAGCCAAGTTACCTAAAAATACTCACAGATTCCACAGAGGATGTCGGTATGAGGTAAGGATCATCCTGAAATGCATAAGGTGCAGCTGTGGTATCCTGTGGAGAAGACACACAAGTCTCTTTAGCCAGGCTTTTATTAAGAGGACCTTGTGGAAGTTTTAACTGCATGTATCACAGAAGCAGAAATATGTATGTTGGTAGACACTAACACCTACGCTGTACCCTAGGCTCTGTGAGACTTGGTTGTAGTTATGCACAATTTAAAGCAAACAATGGCTCAAATCCCCAGACTGGTTTTAACTAGGGACTGCTATCAGCAGGGATATCACTGTTTTAAATGCAAAGTCAAGAGCCTCTGAATTAACCAGCCTGGGCACCAGTTTCCTGAACTAGGGTGTCCCTTCAATGCATGGCACTAACTACCCAAGAGGCTCCTTCAAATGGAGGATAATATTTACGGGGCCCTCTCAGGAAGTGGGAACAGCAGCAGCATCTCCAGTGTCCTGTTTCCCAAGGTTCCTTTAAGTTGTTTCAGGTAGAACTCTGAACAAGGTTAACTCTCTGGCACCAGCAGTCTCTCTTAGAATGGCCCCCAAATTACTTCCTCTATTCCTCCCCTCTCCTTCACAGCCCCCTTCTCTGCACCTCTGGCAACTTCGTTTCACAGAAAAAACTCAAACCTACATCCCTAATCTCTTCTGACAGTCCCCTTGCCACCCTGAAGTATTCACCTGGACTCTCTGGGGGAGAGCTTCCCTGTGGTTCTTAATAGAAGAATGCTCTGACCTAGGGCCTGGAAGCAGTACATTTTAGGGCTCTCACTTCCTGATACCACTTTCAAATCCTGTATTCCCTTTACATTCCTCTGAGGCTCACTTCATCTGGTTCACAGGTGATCTCTGGGTTTCACAGGTGGCGAAAGTGGTAAAGAACCTGCCTGCCAACGCAGGAGAAGTAAGAGACACAGGTTTGATCCTTGGGTTGAGAAGATCCCCTGGAGGAGGGTATGGCAATATTCTTGCCTGGGAAATTCTATGGACAGAGGAGTCTGGCGAGCTACAGTCCATAGGATCAGAGTTGGACACAACGGAAATCACTTAGCACGCATGCATCCACTCAAGACGTGACGGGTATGAAGGACAACTCAGAGGAAGCAGTTCTAGGACGGCTTCCCTGAACTATTACTCCATGATTCCCAACCGCTGCCTGGCTCTGTCCTGTCCACCATTTTATCAAATACCTGTCTGGGCCTCTAGTTTTGGGTCACACACTGGACCTCTCTCACTAGACTTTATTATTATTTGTTTCCCACATTATCCTCCCTCAGTGATTTCCAAGCCCTTAATGGTTTCTGAGAAACTCCTCCTTGACTCTGGCCCTGTAGCTCAGATGCCTCACACCAAATCTACCCCCAACTGTACTTCTCTAACAGAGCTGCCTCCCCTCTTATGTCTCCATTTCAGGGAAGGGTACCAAGCACGCTGCAATCCAAATCAAAGATCCTCTCCCGCTACTTCCATTCAACTAAGCTGTCATCATTTGTGGCTGACTCCAGTTTCTTAAATCCTCTACCTACTCCACAGTCCCTTTTCCCAGCCATCACTGCCTTAGTTCAGTGCCTGCCTTATTCACTCATTCAATATTTACTGAGCACCTCATATGTGCCAGGGAGCAACAAAATCCTATCCTCCACAGAACTCACAATCTAGTGGGGAATAAAATCTCCAGAAAACAAAGCAAATAAAACATATAGTAAATTTAAAGGTGATAACTGCTATGGAAAAGAAAGGGAGGGAGGACAAGCTGTCAGAGAAAATAAACATACAATTTTATATGTTATGGTCCAGGAAGACCTCAAGGAAAAGACTTAAAGAGATAAAGGCAGAAATTATGTGGCTATCTCAGAGAGATATAAACTAGGCAGAACAAATCAGATCAGATCAGATCAGATCAGTCACTCAGTCGTGTCCGACTCCTTGCGACCCCATGAATCGCAGCACACCAGGCCTCCCTGTCCATCACCAACTCCCGGAGTTCACTCAGACTCACGTCCATCGGGTCAGTGATGCCATCCAGCCATCTCATCCTCTGTCGTCCCCTTCTCCTCTTGTCCCCAATCCCTCCCAGCATCAGAGTCTTTTCCAATGAGTCAACTCTTCACATGAGGTGGCCAAAGTACTGGAGTTTCAGCTTTAGCATCATTCCGTCCAAAGAAATCCCAGGGCTGATCTCCTTCAGAATGGACTGGTTGGATCTCCTTGCAGTCCAAGGGACTCTTCTCCAACACCACAGTTCAAAAGCATCAATTGTTTGGTGCTCAGCCTTCTTCACAGTCTAACTCTCACATCCATACATGACCACAGGAAAAACCACAGCCTTGACTAGACGAACCTTTGTTGGCAAAGTAATGTCTCTGCTTTTGAATATGCTATCTAGGTTGGTCATAACTTTCCTTCCAAGGAGTAAGCGTCTTTTAATTTCATGGCTGCAGTCACCATCTGTAGTGATTTTGGAGCCCAGAAAAATAAAGTCTGACACCGTTTCCACTGTTTCCCCATCTATTTCCCATGAAATGGTGGGACCAGATGCCATGATCTTCGTTTTCTGAATGTTGAGCTTTAAGCCAACTTTTTCACTCTCCACTTTCACTTTCATCAAGAGGCTTTTGAGTTCCTCTTCACTTTCTGCCATAAGGGTGGTGTCATCTGCATATCTGAGGTTATTGATATTTCTCCCAGCAATCTTGATTCCAGCTTGTGTTTCTTCCAGTCCAGCTTTTCTCATGATGTACTCTGCATATAAGTTAAATAAGCAGGGTGACAATATACAGCCTTGACGAACTCCTTTTCCTATTTGGAACCAGTTTGTTGTTCCATGTCCAGTTCTAACTGTTGCTTCCTGACCTGCATACAAATTTCTCAAGAGGCAGATCAGGTGGTCTGGTATTCTCATCTCTTTTAGAATTTTCCACAGTTTATTGTGATCCACACAGTCAAAGGCTTTGGCATAGTCAATAAAGCAGAAATAGATGCTTTTCTGGAACTCTCTTGCTTTTTTGATGATCCACCGGATGTTGGCAATTTGATCTCTGGTTCCTCTGCCTTTTCTAAAACCAGCTTGAACATCAGGAAGTTCACGGTTCACATATTGCTGAAGCCTGACTTGGAAAATTTTGAGCATTACTTTACTAGTGTGTGAAATGAGTGCAATTGTGCGGTAGTTTGAGCATTCTTTGGCATTGCCTTTCTTTGGGATTGGAATGAAAACTGACCTTTTCCAGTCCTGTGGCCACTGCTGAGTTTTCCAAATTTGCTGGCATATTGAGTGCAGCACTTTCACAGCATCATCTTTCAGGATATGAAAGAGCTCAACTGGAATTCCATCACCTCCACTAGCTTTGTTCGTAGTGATGCTTTCTAAGGCCCACTTCACTTCACATTCCAGGATGTCTGGCTCTAGGTCAGTGATCACACCATCGTGATTATCTGGGTCGTGAAGATCTTTTTTGTACGGTTCTTCTGTGTATTCTTGCCATATCTTCTTAATATCTTCTGCTTCTGTTAGGTCTATACCATTTCTGTCCTTTATCAAGCTCATCTTTGCGTGAAATGTTCTTTTGGTATCTCTGATTTTCTTGAAGAGATCCCTAGTCTTTCCCATTCTGTTGTTTTCCTCTATTTCTTTGCACTGATCACTGAAGAAGGCTTTCTTATCTCTTCTTGCTATTCTTTGGAACTCTGCATTCAGATGTTTATATCTTTCCTTTCCTCCTTTGCTTTTCGCTTCTCTTCTTTTCACCGCTATTTGTAAGGCCTCCCCAGACAGCCATTTTGCTTTTTTGCATTTCTTTTCTATGGGAATGGTCTTGATACCTGTCTCCTGTACAATGTCACGAACCTCATTCCATAGTTCCAAGGAGCCGTGGCTGCGTGGGCGCAGGAGGGCCTAGAGGAGCTATCCCATGTTGAAGGTCAGGAAGGGCGGCGGTGAGGAGATACCCCTTGTCCAAGGTAAGGAGCAATGGCTGTGCTTTGCTGGAGCAGCCATGAAGAGATACCCCACACCCAAGGTAAGAGAAACCCAAGTAAGACGGTAGGTGTTGCAAGAGGGCATCAGAGGGCAAACACACTGAAACCATACTCACAGAAAACTAGTCAGTCTAATCACACTAGGGCCACAGCCTTGTCTAACTCAATGAAACTAAGCCATGCCCATGGGGCCACCCAAGACGGGCGGGTCATGGTGGAGAGATTTGACAGAATGTGGTCCACTGGAGAAGGGAATGGCAAACCACTTCAGTATTCTTGCCTTGAGAACCCCATGAACAGTATGAAAAGGCAAAATGACAGGATACTGAAAGAGAAACTCCACAGGTCAGTAGGTACCCAATATGCTACTGGCGATCATTGGAGAAATAACTCCAGAAAGAATGAAGGGATGGAGCCAAAGCAAAAAGAACACCCAGCTGTGGATGTGACTGGTGACAGAAGCAAGGTCCGATGCTGTAAAGAGCAATATTGCATAGGAACCTGGAATGTCAGGTCCATGAATCAAGGCAAATTGAAAGTGGTCAAACAAGAGATGGCAAGAGTGAATATCGACATTCTAGGAATCAGCGAACTGAAATGGACTGGAATGGGTGAATTTAACTCAGATGACCATTATATCTACTACTGCGGGCAGGAATCCCTCAGAAGAAATGGAGTGGCCATCATGGTCAACAAAAGAGTCCGAAATGCAGTATTTGGATGCAATCTCAAAAACAACAGAATGATCTCTGTTCGTTTCCAAGGCAAACCATTCAATATCACAGTAATCCAAGTCTATGCCCCAACCAGTAACGCTGAAGAAGCTGAACAGTTCTATGAAGACCTACAAGACCTTTTAGAACTAACACCCAAAAAAGATGTCCTTTTCATTATAGGGGACTGGAATGCAAAAGTAGAAGTCAAGAAACACCTGGAGTAACAGGCAAATTTGGCCTTGGAATACGGAATGAAGCAGGGCAAAGACTGATAGAGTTTTGCCAAGAAAATGCACTGGTCATAACAAACACCCTCTTCCAACAACACAAGAGAAGACTCTATACATGGACATCGCCAGATGGTCAATACTGAAATCAGATTGATTATATTCTTTGCAACCAAAGATGGAGAAGCTCTATACAGTCAGCAAAAACAAGACCAGGAGCTGACTGTGGCTCAGACCATGAACTCCTTATTGCCAAATTCAGACTGAAATTGAAGAAAGTAGGGAAAACCACTAGACCGTTCAGGTATGACCTAAATCAAATCCCTTATGATTATACAGAGGAAGTGAGGAAGCATTAAAGCCTCGAGGCAGACCTGTGCCTGATAAGAAACTGAGAATTAGCTAGGAGGCTGCCTGGTTAGAGCAGGGTACAAGAAAGATGGTAGGAAATGTGGTCAGAGCTGGGGTGGGGAGGGACTGCAGTTTTTGTTTCATTTGTAACAAATGAGAAGCCATTTGAGCTCTGAGTAGAAGAGTGATGTGAGTCAACCTTTTAGCAGGGTCCCTATGGCTGCTTAATGGGTTGAGGAAGTCAAGAGAACAGAGACTGCTGTAATTAATCCAACATAGTAAGAGATGATGGTGGCTTGGATGACCTGGTAAGCACCATTAAGGGTAGAATGTGTGGTTCCTGAATGAATGAATAATTGTCCCCTGGATTTTAAGAGCCCAAGCCCAAATCAGACAAGTGTGCACGTAATTCTACAACTTCTTTGACTTAAATGCGCCTTGGGTCAATCTCACTGAAAAACTGACAACAATCTCTGAGGTCTATTTCCCCGAGTTTACATTTCAAGTGCCTATTTATGGATATGTGAACTGAAAATCTAAGTATCTTGCTACTATGGAGATGCAGTATTTTAAAACCAACGTCAGAAACTTCCAGGATGTATTTGGCCCGTAAGTTTAACACCCACAATTGAAGAACCATTCTGGAAATCTGTGACAACCGCCTCAAGGAGGGTGAGAACCCACAGATATATATTGTGGTTTAAAAAAAAGAGAACTTGAAAGTTCTATTTCTGAGGCATTTACTATGGTTTCAGTTTATCTATCAAGACTACAGACCCTATTCTTGAATTGTGAAGGGAGGAATTTATTCACAAATTAATCAGATAGCTGGAGCAATAATAAAATAGCCAGCATTTACTGAGCATGTCCTTTGTGCCAGGTGATGTCCTAAGCCCTTTCACGTGTACTAACTTATTTCTTATCCAAAACATCAATGTTTGGTGCTGTAAGTAAACACCCATTTTACAGATAAGGAAACAGATTATAAACCAGATGTATTTTTCTAAAGTAAGTTTGATATAACGTTCATTAATATAAGCCATTAAAAAAAAGAAAACATGTAGGAAATTTTACATGTCAAAACTAATTCCCTGATGTATCAAGAGAAAAGGTAACTTTGTGATAAAGATGAAACAGAACATTTGGCCCCAAGACCCAGATTCTTAATCACTGAATTTCTTTCAGTATGGTGGGTACACTGTTCTCAAAGTGGTTCTGTAACTTGCATTAGAGTATCACACCCAACCATTCCCTAGGAACATGTATTTCAACAAGCTCTTCAGGAGGTTAAAAATCACTGGCATAGTATAAAAACAATGAATCTGGAGGAAAAAAACCATGGCACCAAGTCAAGGTTTTAATATCCTAAGCAGCCCTGAGCTAATCACTTTAAAAGCTTTAGATTTCTCATTTGTCACATGAAGAGACTGGACTAGATAGTGCTATGAAACTCTCTAGATCCACATCAGTTAAACTGTGAATAAAGAAGAGGTGTGAACATTAAGTTTATTATTAGCTGAATTAGATACAAAACCCTGAAATTCCTACTTACCCTGTGCACCGTGGATGCAAGTGCTTGAAGAACAGCCACTTTATCCCTAAGAATGAGAATCACAAGTTAACCCTCATCAGGGCTTCTCACACTTACAACGTGAACAAGTGACTCTACTCTCAGAATGGACTGGCCATTAACAAAGATCATGTCTTAAGTAAAGCCAGTTCTGATCTCTAGAATAATATCACTAGAATAGTAAGTTAGAAAATGAGAAAACTGTTCAGTTCTTTTTACCAAAGGTGCTTAGTACATGTTCCTACTATGCTTTGCTACCCTCCCTGGCCTGGTCTCTATAACCATCACCCCGGGCTAGCAATTTCCATCCTCAGCCTCATAAAACTTTCTTAACCCTGAATCTTTCACCCTATCCATTTTCCTCTGCATTCTTACTGCAGCTTTCTGTAATATTCCTGCCTTATTATCTAAATTGGTGACTCCCAATTCAGCTATACATGGGAATAGACACATGAAAAAAAGAAAACATCTACAAAACTTTACATGTCAAAACTAATTCCCTGATGTATACAATATCTACCGGATTTTCTAAAATAGCAGTTAATGTAATTTTAGCAAGAGAAAGACATTCTTTTCTCAGTATTCCCTAACTAAATCTTTCATTAGCATATTTAAGTCTTATCAAGTGAGTATACTCAACAAATGCAAGTGAAAACACTAAGAACATTCAAATCAGTCACCAGTTTCTTAAAGGTTATTTTAAAAATTATCTCAACGAATACATTATACTGAAAAAAATATCTGGCAGAAAACAACAAAATTCTGTAAGGCAATTATCCTTCAATTAAAAAAAAACAAAAACTATTCTATCTGATGTTATTTTGTGACCCCCTGCCCCCACTTAACCTCTACTGTAGGTTTAGTGGTTATATTTCCAGAACTTTAAAGGATACTTTTACACACACACCACCATAAAACACAAAACAAAAACACATGTCATCATTCCGGGTATGTGTTCCATAAGTTTGCACTATCCACGTTACTATGTGCAAATCCAATTAATTTCTTTAAATGTTATATTGTATGATAACCATTTTTTAACCATCTCCTTACTATGGGCATTGGGGCCATTTCACTTTATTATTTCCAAGTTGTAAAGAGCACTCTCATCCATGTCTCTTTGGGTGTATTTGCAAGTGATCCTCCAGAATGGCTAACCAATTGGTATTGCACGTTTTAAAACTGTGGTTCTGCCAAACTTCTCTCCAGTGTGTTGTTCCAGTTGACTGCCCTATCAACAAATGTATTTTGAGTATCCATTTTCCACATCTTCTTGCCAGTGTGGTAAATTTTAACATCCATTTCTTCAATGAGTCCAGTCACCTATGCACTGATCATAATTGGGCTCCATACCCTCCCTAAAGTAACTATACAATACAGATTGACGTGCTCAGAATACTCTATCCTGTTACAGTTGTATATTAAAACTCACTATAACCCTCTACAATTTGTTAAAGTCTTCTACAGCACTTGTGATCTGGGAAATCATAGCCTTAAAAGATGCTTCATGTTTCAAATAAGGCAAGACGAACTTATAGTCTTCATAGTTTCTTTTCAATCTAAAAGCACAAATTCCTGAGCCTGGAAAGCAGAGGCTCTCTATTAGAAAACCTCTATCAATCACTTTGTCTCTAAGGGGACAGACAGTAAATATTTTAGGCTTTATGGGCCATAAGGATTCTGTTACAACTACTCAGCTCTGCCTTTGGAGCATAAAAGTAGCCGCAGATAGTAAGTTAGTAAGTGACCGAGGCTGTGTTCTAAAAAAGAAAAAAAAAAAAAAATTAACTGACACCAAAATTTGTTATGAAATAGTCTTCTTTTAAACCTTTACTTAATGGGCTATAAATAAACAGGCCTCAATCTGTTAACTAAGGCTCTATATCAACTACCCTATTTCTCCTATTCTAAGAGCATTTTTTAGAGGCTGGTCTGCATGGTCTCCCACCACCACAGTTAGGTCATGATCACACCCCACCCTGCCTTACTGTTTTCCAGATTTGTGGGGCTTATACAGAAGAATTACCTGCAGGAACATGCATTTTAAACAAAATTCCCAGGTGATTCTGATGCCAATAAAATCATCTGACCCATTTTAAGGTACAGTTAAACTGCGTTTTCAATAAAGAAAAGTCAAAGTCACTCAGTTGTGTCCCACTCTTTAGGACTCCTTGGACTATACATGGTCCCTGGAATTCTCCAGGCCAGAATACTGGAGTGGGTAGCCTTTCCCATCTCCAGCGGATCTTCTCAATTCAGAGATAGAACCCAGGTCTCCTGCACTGTAGGTAGATTTTTTACCAGTTGAGCCACCAGGGAAGCAATAAAGTATAAAATATGCACTCTAACTAGACTGTAGGCCATCTGAACACACCCTCAATACACTTCCTCTTGTATTCCCCGTGGGACCGTTGTCAGAAGGGAAAGAGGCACAATGAGTTGGTAAAGCGCACTGGACATGAATGCCATTCGAGAAATGCCTCGTTCGTGCTTATGTATATTCCTATTCTGATCTTGGTTCTGATTCTCAGGCCCGAGTTTTACTCAATGGGTCGTATCTGACTCTTTGTGACCCCATGGACTACAGGCTCCTCTGTCTATGGGATTTCCCAGGCAAGAATACTGGAGTGGGCTGCCATTTCCTTCTTGAGGGGATCTTCCCGACCTAGGGATAGAACCCACACCTCCTGCACTGGCAGCAGATTCTTTACCACTGAGCCACTAGGGAAGGTAAAAATGAACCTGAATATATCCATACAATAAAATACTATGTAATCACTCAAAATTAAAATCAGAGTACAGAACAGTATGTCTAACAAATCACCACTAAACTAAATGTCCACGTACAACTTATATATAAAAGGTTATACTGCAGAACTTTAAAATAATAGCTGCCATCTACTGAGATCTGATTATGTGGTAGTAACTGTTGAAATGCTTATGTAATCCTCTGAGGCAGGTGGTATATTACCTACATTCTACTATGGCAAAGAGAGATTAAGTAACTTGTCTTTGAATATGGTGATTGCTGGTAATTTTATTTCCTTTTTGCATGTTCAATTTATCCCAATCCCCTTTAGGCAATGGTCATTAATTTAACAGAGTTTTTTTTTTTTTTAATGAGTCTGAATCTTAAGTCATACTCAAAAAAGACCTAGTTTTTTGAAAGATCTTTCAATGCATTCAGTAATATCATTACTATATGAATTTTTGTAAGTTTTAATTCTTATGTATTCAACAAATGTTGAATATGTATAAGGCAATTTGTTCAAAGATCTAGCCGGTGGGTTAAAAAAGCTAAATTTTGCAGTCTGCACCATTTACCTACTAAACACCATAAGATAATTCTTTTTTTGGGTCTCCTAACAATGTAAAACCTCCTTAAGAAAAAAAACAGAAATTATTCTAATAATGATACTCATGACTGACCATCACTACATAAATATTAACTCAAACTTAGTTCAGATAGGTCTTTTAAGTAAATCTCACTCCCCATTCACTCACTACTCTCTACCTCCAATTGCCATTCCTGTCACTGGCTTCTTACCTAACAATGTTTCTCATAAGCACTTAACCACTTTTTGAATGAATGCTGAATACTCACCAAGTTTTCTTTTTTGGAATGACTACTTCAGTCCCTTAATGTGAAAAATAAAACAAAAGCAAATCAATTTCCAATACTACTACTATAAAGAAGTATAATGCATTAACATAAAAATGGAATTATTTCAATACATTTTTATATACCTGCTATATCAGCTCCTTCATCCTTTGGGACAGCTGCACTTCCAGAATAAAATCTGCAATAAATAAATAAAAGCTCTAAAGCTAATACTCATTAATGAACTTTCCAGCTCACCCCCAACTATGTGCAACTGAGCCAAAATTTTCCAATTATCATGGATCAAACTGATTGGATAATTCATGTCAAGGTATGCTGAGAAGACATGGCCTCAATAACAAGTTCAAAACCATTACAAAATAAGTACAAGATACAGATATAATATGGCCAACAATTTTCAAAATCAGGCAGTCTCATTAAATCAAATCATAGGAAAAAAAGGAAAAATTTAGTAGTACTTGAACATTTTAACAGCTGACCTGAAATATAAAGGACTTTCAACTCTGAAGATCTAAAACACTGGGGCTAAAAGAAATGATTTAATGGGCTCCTGATTATACATGGATGATGATCTAATGATCAAATGTTAATAAATAACATATTCAAAGCCATTTAAAGCAAATTATGAAACTAAGATCACCATGGTTTTTCATTTCACTTGCTTCAACACTCAGGAATGTACCAAATACCTTTGTCCTAATATAAACTTGGAACTGTTATTATTTTTTTAACCCAAAATATAGAACCACTGACCCCTGAATGAGTTTTAAAATGTTATCACGTTAAAAAAATTAAGTCAACATATCACACAGATTACATACACTATCTTGTAAGTATTTTCCTCCTAAACAGCACTGATACCCTTCAGAAAATTGTCAAGATGTGATTAAGATAGAAAATTACTTCCTTTACTGGTTTTGGTCTCCAGTGTCCTCTTAAATCAACCCCTCTGCACTACCTGGTGGAGCCGTTTTCTCTTTTGTGAGCCGAGTTTAGGGAAGGCCTTAATATAAAATGTATACTGTAAATTACACAACTCACTTATTCCTCACTGTTTTTCCATGGCTGCTACTAGCTCCAGTCTACACATAAGGGAATTTGTCTACTATCACCTCGCAAAGGAAATGCAAACATCCAATCTAAAATTAGGTTATTTCCAACTTTCACAAGCAATTGCTGGCTTTTATACTTCCACAACGCTTTGTATTGAAAAATAACTACATAAATGATACACGTGCCAAGTTTTAACAATCACAGCGATTTCATTCAGATTGTGTTCACATCTTGTGGGCTTTCCTGTTTTTATGAACACTTGGAAAATTTCTTCCGTCAACCATCCCTACAACATCCAGTGGAACTCGTAAACGGCCTTTAATCTGGGAAAACCTGATTTCCCGCGTTCCTCCCAGGTGGGAGAAAACGCGTAGGGGCGGATAGTTTTCCTTTTTTAAAAAAACACGTGGAATGGAGTGATTAATAGCCACACTTATTAGGATGCAGGATTCCCCAAGAGAAGAATCCTAATCTTCCTGTGAGTTCTAACCCCGGCGTAGACCAGCCAAATAAGAAATCTCCACCCCTAAAAAGCGCGTTTGGAGCCCTTGCTCAAAAACGTGCCGCACCGCGTGCTGGCTTGCCGGGCCGCCCGGCCACGAGCGCGCTCCTTCCACTCCACCGCATCTAGTTCCCCAGCAATAAGGGGGAAAAGGGATACAAAGAGCCAAGGTGATCCCGGTTCTTTCTCATGGGTTATCCAAGCTTCTCTCACCTGCTACTAGGGGTCCGTCCACAGGGACCTGCCCGCCGAGCCGTCAGCCGTACGCAAATCCCACAGCTGACCCTCAGCCACCTTGCGGACGCCACGGACGCCATATTTGGCGTCTTCGCATAGTATGCTGGGAAAGTACGCCCTCCACCTTAACGCGGGAGAGGTGGGCGGGGAATGGCTCGGCTATTGGCTGAGACGAACAAGAAGAAATCAATCATAAAATAGGTTACAAGCTCATGGTTTGAAAGACTTTGCTTCAGAAGTTAAAGGCTCAGTAGGCCTCATTTCCCTCGAAGATCTTTCCTAAAAGGTTATTTTAACTTCTTATATATGTTCGATTATTTTCAAAATAAAGGGGCGCGCGAGAGTCGTGAAATTATTTTCTCCCTCCCCCCACCTCGAGCGGAAATGATATTGTCCCTGTAAATCTTAAGGCGAGCCTTTCTCGCGCGCAAGCGCAGTTTAAAATCACATGGTGGCGGACCGGAGGTGGTGTGAAAACTACAACAGTGGTGACTGGGCCGTCTCTCTGGGTGTAGGAGCTCGGAACTGACCTGGAGGATGTTGGGCTCAAAAAACATGCCCTGGCGGCGGCTGCAGGGCATTTCCTTCGGGATGTATTCGGCCGAAGAACTCAAGTAAGGAGTTGGTGGGAAGCATGCAAGAGCCTCTTGGACTCGGGGCCGTAAACTACTGTTCCCAGCAGGTCTTGCGCCCAGTTTCTCCTCAGAGTCCATTGCTGTGTAGCGCATGGCCTGCTGGGACCTATAGTTCTGGGAACGTCTTGGGCTAGTGAGCACTGACTGCCTAGAGCCCGGTGTGGCTGGTTTGCACTTGGGTAGGTTAGGGGTTCGCAGATGGAAGCGTTATCGTCCGCCAGTCTCCTCGTTAAATCAGCCTGGTTTATGGAGTTACTGTAATGTTTCTGACGTAGTTTATTAAGCGCATGATGAGTCTCCTCTTGTCTGTAAGATGATTATTCTTCAAGACTCAATTCATGGGACAACTTCTTGGTTGGACCGTCTATATTCTCTGCCTAGTTATTAATACTGAATCAAAAAGACTCTCTTAAGTCCTCCTTTTTATCGCCGTAGCGTTTGACAGAACTTTATTATTTTCAGGTTCTTCTATTTCTGTGACATGTATTGTTTCCTTCCTGACTCAGTTTATCAACCCACTAACATTTATTGATCATCCTGTTTTTGCCAGGCACTAAGCTAGGTGTTCATGAAAAGTGAAATGTTAGTCTCTCAGTCCTGTTCAACTTATTGTGACCATGTGAACTGTAGCCCACCAGGCTCTTCTGTCCATGGGATTGTCCAGGCAAGAACACTGGAGTGGGTTGCCATTCCCTTCTCCTGAGGATCTTCCTGACCCAGGGTTCAAACCCAGGTCTCTTACATTGCAGGTAGATTCTTTACCGTCTGAGCCGCATTCCTGACACATTGGTGAACGATGTCCTTGCATTCAGTGGCTAATACTCGAATTCATCTCAGGCTCTTTAGCTGATTCCTCTTTTCCTTAAATCTTGCTGTTCCTTCAGATTCTATTCTAGTCAAATAGCTTTTCTTTTCCAAAATGTCCTCCCTAGACAATTTCACCACTTTCATGATCTGTATTCTCAAATTTAAATCTCCAACCCAAATTTCTTTCACTGATTTTTCAGACTTGTTTTTTTCAGCTGCAGTTGGACATCTTATTTGAATTTTACACTGAGATCTTAAACTCATATACCAAAAACTCTTCCTATCCCTACAGGAAGGGAGAACTTGACCCTCCAAAATGGTATACCTTAATCTAGTGCAAAATGTTCACTATTTTGTGACAGGGCTGTAATTCTAGACCCATTTCTCCTGACATCTCATTTGCTTATTGGGTTCTTATTGTGTGTCATCTATATATTTCTTTGTTCTCTACCCTCCTTTTCATCACACCGTATCTCTTGTTTGAATTGTCTTTTTCTTCCATCTCCCTGCCCTTACACCACTCCAGTCCATCCTCTACCTTGCTGTTAAAATAAATGCGATGATGCTCCTATTCCCCTTAATATTCTCCAAAGGCTTTCCATTTCCCTCAGGTAAATGATACTTTTTTAGCTTAGCCTACAGGTTTACCCATAATCAGTCCAGTGATGATTTTAGGTATAACATCATCCCTTCTTTCACCCTAATAAACCACTTGCACATTCCATAAACTGCCATCAGGTTTCATCATCTGTGCCTTTCTTCAAGCAGTTTCCTCCACATGCATTATCCCCTCTGCCAGAGGGGTCTACTTTCCTGCTCTCACCCCACCACCCCTCCCTGGAGGCACCTGGAGAGCATCTCTTACACTGAAGGCGCAGCTCAACCTCCCTCATTTCTGAAATCTTTCCACACCTAGTACAGTTGTGTCATGGTTCCTTGGTTACTTTTTGTGCTTGTTTGTATTTTAGTCTCTCCACTGGCCTTTCTTTTATCCTCAACTCTTATTGACTGACTGGATGAATAACTCCTGGGCTACAACAGTATGCTGCTTCTGAAATTCAATTGTATCATCACTAGCCATAAATTGATACTATTTCATTCAAAAGCAATAGAATTGATTTTTTTTACAAGTGAGTTGTAGAGTTTTCAGAGAACTGCATGAGTAAATTTATACCCATTACTAACATTTGATCTATTTGAGTCTAGGGTTGAGAAATTTCAGTAATTATGCCACCTTTTGTTGTGCTAGTTTCTAGTAGCTTCCTAGCTCACTTGGAGTAAAAGCCAAGTCCTTAAAATGGCCCGAAAAGGTCATTCTGGCCCCCTGGTTATTTTTCTGAACTTACCTCTGTACTCATCCTGGCCTCCTAGCTGTTCCTAGAGTGCCATAAGCACACATCTGTCTCAGGACCTTTGCACTCCCTGCTTCTTCCTCCTGTGAAAGTGACCTCCTGTGATGGCCGGCTCCTTCATCTTCAGGCCTTTGTTCAAGCATAAGCTTCTCAGTATGGATTCCCTCTAACCATTGGCCCACTCTATCATCCTCCCCCTTTTCTGCTTACTTTTCTTCATAGCATTTTCTTCCATCTAATAAACTATGTGCTTACTAATTTTGGTTTTTGTCTGCCTGCTTTCAATAGGATGTAAAGCCCATGAGCGCAGGGACTCTTGTCTGTTTTCCCAGCATCTAAAAGTGTGTCTGCCACATTATTTGTTAAGTGCATGCATGGGTGGGCGGAGGAGCTATCTGTTCAGCTCTTGGTCCTCTCCATTTTTACTACAACCATTTGCGAGGGGGAGGCTCGCTATAGGAGAGGAAATTCCTGACTCTAGGAGGCAGCAAAGGTCATCCTGAAACCCACGTTTGTTAGTCTTAAACTCTGTTCTCTCTGGTGGAATTCTTGCTGGTTGCCCTTGCTCTATATCCCATTCCTGCAATAATTAGAGTAATTTTCTGCTTTTCCCCGGGTAGAGAGAGGTGCTTTGTTCCTTACCGTAGAAAGACTGAGGATGAAGACAAAAACACACATTCAGTTTTGGATGTGAGGTCTTTGTATAGTCTTTAAAAGCACAGGACACAGTTCTTCTGCCAGTTGGCACAGGTCTGTGCTAGACCCACCTGCCTACTCTTTTTCCATCATTATAGGCTCCAGGCAAGGGAAGTGAAGTACCAACTTATGGAACATGATAGAAAGAAGATCTAGTGGTAAAGGCTTTGCACCCAGACCTAATTAGTGTTTGCCTTATTCTAATTAGTTTGTGTTTGCCTGACACAGTAAATGTTTTTCTTATTTATAATTCCAGTTAAGTTTTAGAGCTCCAGGTAAAATGAGAGACGGAAATGTAGATGAATATTTCTCCAAGTCCAGTGAAGAATGATTTAGCCTAAAGGTAGTGGGAGAAAGTAGTAATAGTAGTGAGTTTAAATCATTAAAAAATTTTAAACTATGGAAACAGTATCATCAAGAAAGTGAAAAGACAGGACTCAAAGTATGTACAAATCATATGTCTGGTAGAATACATGTGTTCAGAATATATAAAGCAGTCTTGTAACTCAGTAATAAAAAAGCAAATAACCCAGTTAAAAAATAGGTAAAGGATTTGAATAAACGTTTCTCCAAAGAGGATATGCCAGTGGCCAATAGGTACATGAAGAGATGCTCACCATCATTAGTCATCGAAACCACAGTGAGATACTACCTCATACCTGCTAAGATGACTGGAAACAGAAAGATCACAAAATATGCTGGCATGAATTTGGAGAAATTAGAGCCTTGGTGTGGAGAAGGAAATGGCAACCCACTCCAGTACTCTTGCCTGGAAAATGCCATGGATGGAGGAGCTTGGTAGGCTACAGTCCATGGGGTTGCAAAGAGTTGGACATGACTGAGTGACTTCACTTTCTTTCTTTCTATAGTTCCTTTTGGAGAAGGAAATGGCAACCCACCCCAGTGTTCTTGCCTGGAGAATCCCATGGATGGAGGGGCCTGGTGGGCTGCAGTCTTCGGGGTTGCAAAGAGTCGGACGTGACTAAGCAACTAACATACACACACACACACCCCTCCCCCCAGAGCCTTGGTGTATTGCTGCTGGGAATGTAAAATGGTACAGCCACTTTGGAAAACAGTCTGGCAGGGTCTCAAAAAAGTTAAACATAGAGTTACCATGTAACTCAGCAGTTCCAATCCTTGGTATATATCCATGAGAAATAGACAAAATATATTCACACAGCAACTTGTATATAGAAGTTTCTGTCAACATTATTTATAATAGCTAAAGTGTAAAAGTAAGCCAATAAAAGTGGTATAGCCATACGGTGGAATACTTTGTGTATGTGCTCAATCTCTCAGTCGTGTCCAGCTCCTTGCGGCCACATGGACTATAGCCCACCAGGCTCCTCTGCCCGTGGGTTCTCTAGGCAAGAATACTGGAGTGGGTTGCCATTTCCTACTCCAGGAAACCTTCCCGATCCAGGAATTGAACCCTAACATCTTATATCACCTGCACTGGCAGGCAAATTCTTTACCACGAACGCCACCTGGGAAGCCCAAAATGGAATATTATTTGGCTATTAAAACAAACAAACAAAAAAGTATAGATACAGGCTATGATGTGGATGAGCCTTAAAAATATGCAGGGACTTCCCTGGTGGTCCAGTGACCAAGACTCTGTGCTACCAGTGCAGGGGGCCTGGGTTCAGTCAGGGAATTAGATCCTGTGTGGTACAACTAAGAGTGGCACAGCCAAAATAAATATAAATAAAAGTAAATATTTTTAAAAGTGCATGCAAAGTATAATAAGCCAGCTAGAAGAAACCACATATCACATGATTTCATTTATGTGAAATGTCTAGATGGGCAATTCTCTGGAGACAAAAAGTAAGTAAGTCACTGCCTAGGACTGGTGGAGGGAGGTAGAGATGGATGGAGAGTGACTGCTAATGTGTATAGGATTTCTTTTAGAGTATGAAATGACTATCCGCTCCAGTATTCTTGCCTGGAAAATCCCCTGGACAGGGGAGCCGGGCAGGCTATAGTCCATAGGATTGCAAAGAGCCGGACACGACTGAGTGCTAACACTTTTCCTTTTTTGAACTGCGTGGGCTTTGGCATTAAGTCTGGTCCACATCTCTCTCCTACCTTCAACACTGCCTCCGCCTTTCTGGGCTGTGTCACCTGGATTAAATCACCTGACCACTCTAAGCCTGTTTGTTCCTCTGAATAACGCACATTATAATGCCTGTCTCGGAGGGTTAAAGTCACACACATGCGTGCATGCTCGGTCATGTCAGACTCTTTTGTGACCCCATGGACTATAGCCCTCCATGTCTCCTCTGTCCATGGAATTTTCCAGGTAAGAATACTGGAAAATACTGGGTAGCTTGCTGCTTATAGAGCATTTGTCATGTAGTGAGTACTTAACTCCTTCGTGCAATGGCACCCCACTCCAGTACTCTTGCCTGAAAAATCCCATGGATGGAGGAGCCTGGTGGGCTGCAGTCCATGAGGTCGCTAAGAGTTGGACACGACTGAGCGACTTCACTTTGACTTTTCACTTTATGCATTGGAGAAGGAAATGGCAACCCACTCCAGTATTCTTGCCTGGAGAATCCCAGAGACGGGAGCCTGGTGGGCTGCCGTCTATGGGGTCGCACAGAGTCGGACACGACTGAAGCGACTTAGCAGCAGCAGCAGCATGAAGCCTTCCAGTGTGCTCAGTTAGTGCAAGATTTGTACTAAATCTGGCTTTCAGAGACGTTACCACTCACTCTTCTTCATTCAGCCTCTGTCGTGTGCTAAGTGCTGAGCTGCAGTGAGGAGCAAGGCAGACACCAAGTCTGCCCTCTGGATCTGTCAGCGCAGCTAAGGATCTGGATGTTATAGCATGAATTTGTAAGTGCCGAAGAGGAAACATCAGAGAAGTTGGGTAACCTTAGTCTTCCCTGGTGGTTTTTATCTCCTTAGGAAATTAAGCGTGAAGTCCATTACGAACCCTCGGTACCTGGACAGCCTGGGGAACCCCTCGGTAAATGGCCTGTATGATTTAGCTCTGGGCCCCGCCGACTCCAAAGAGGTGTGCTCCACCTGCGTGCAGGACTTCACCAACTGCTCTGGGCACTTGGGCCACATCGACCTCCCACTCACCGTGTACAACCCTCTCCTCTTCGATGTAAGTCCTGACCCGGCCACCTGGGCCACGTGGGTCTCAGGGCTGCGGGTGGGATTTGTGAGTGCTGGCCCCGCCCCGGGGCAGGTGTCTCAGGAGGAGGTTAGCTCCAGACACTCTGAGTGAAAGTGCTCTTTACTTTGAGATTTAAAACCTAGAGGAGCCAAAGCCGGTATATTCGACTTAGCCTCTAGCCCTGCCTAGACGAACTTCAGTCTGATTCTTTTTGAGAATCGACAAAGCTGGGTTATCTTTATGCAAAGCTAGGGGGAGGGAACGGAGGAAGAGGAGCAAGGGGAGCAGTGTTCAGATCCAATCCCTTTTGTTTCAGAGGCTTTATGCCTTTCAGAAATGTGGGTGGGGTTTCCCTGGCAATAGAGCAAGAGTCCCTAACCCCCTAGATCTAATACCTGGTGATCTGAAGTGGAGCTGATGTGATAACAATAGAAATTAACTGCACAATGAATGTAATCCAGAAACCATCACCTCCCACCCCATCATCTGTGGAAAAATTGTCTTCCATGAAACCACTCCCTGGTGCCAAAAAGGTTGGGGACGACTGCCATAGACGACTTTGGAATTCTCCGGGCCTCTCTGAGGCCTTCAGGTGGATTTGTAGGCGCTTGCTTAGTGGCAGGAGGAACAGAGCGCCAGAAGGCCCAGCGCTGAGCTGAGAATGATGACCGTCCAGTCCTACTTAGACACTTCCAGCTTCTTACATCAGTTAACTCAGCCTCCGGGATTCACTTTAAGCTACTCAGATTAGTGTACAGGGACATGATTTTTGTCTTAATCGTATTAGGGGAAGAGGAATGTCTTGTTAAATACTAAATGTTTTATATATTAAATATTTAAATAATTTTCAATATTTAAATAAGTATTAAATTTAGTATTTAAATAAAGTAAAGGTAGTTCCCTACCTCAGATCCAAAGTAAATTTCTAATGTTAATGGATTAAAATAAAACCGTAAGTGAAAAATACAGAAGAATATCTATCAAGTTCTTAAGGTGAAGAAGGACTTTCCAGGTACATAGAGTGAGATGGAATTCTCCCCCTACCCCATACCCCACCCGCAGTAACCCAGGGCTGCCCTGTCACTCGAGGTTAAAAAAGGGCCGCCTCTGAGGGGGCTGACGACCCCAGTTATGCCCGAGCACATGTGCTCTGGCACTGTAGCCTGCCATGGCCAGGCAAGGTGGGGGCTCAAAGGCAACAGGTCAAAGTGGAATTCTTAAAAGGGTAAACTGCTGGCATAGAAACAAAAACCGTAAGTATGTATGTTGAAAATCACTTTGACTGCTATGTCACTTTCTAATATCCTGTCTCTTTTTATTCCCTCTCTTCAGAAACTCTACCTTTTGCTCCGGGGCTCCTGTTTAAACTGTCACATGCTGACCTGCCCCCGGGCTGTGGTTCACCTCTTACTGTGCCAGCTGAGAGTCCTGGAAGTTGGGGCCCTGCAAGCAGTGTATGAGCTGGAGAGAATTCTCTACAGGGTAGGTAACGTGACTATCCTGGTAATCAGACAAGCTAGAGCAGCAGGCGTAAGAGCTGTTTGTGTATGAATAGTCCCCTAAGAATAGTTACCAAGCACTTCCTGGTGGTCCAGGGGTGATGCAGGGTTCAATCCCTGTTCTGGGAAGATTCCACGTGCTGTGAAATAACTAAGCCTGTGCGCCACAACTGCTGAACCCACACTCTAGAACCTGAGCTCTGCAACAGGAGAAGCCACTGCAGTGAGAAGCCCCGAGCACTGCAACTAGAGAGTAGCCCCCACTTGCTTAGATGCACAGCAGCTAAGACCCCGTGCAGCCAAAAAGAAAGGTCACCAGAATGCTGGAGATTTAAGTCTTGTGACTGAGTACAAATAACTAGGCTTGAAAACATGAAGCTATAAGAATAATTATAGAAATGTTTGTGAAAACAACATACAAATACAATTTTATCCATCAGTGAGCTTTCTCCCCTGCCCCGCAAACCCAGGATCCAACCAGAGTTCATGCATTGTTTTGAATGGTTATATCTCTTTGGTCTGCTTTAATGTAAGATATTTTAATATAGGGAATTTCTTTCCTTGACACTGACTTTTTTGAAGACATAAGACTAGTTTGTCTTGTGAACTTCTCACATTCTGGATTTATCTGATTATTTCTTCATGAGATTCACATTTTGGTAAGATTATACCTACCTGATGTAGAATCCTTTGTATTGCACTATTTTAGGAGGCACCTGTTATCCTGTTATCTGCTACTGGTAATGCTGGGTTTGGTGATTTGGAATGGATGGTGACCACCAGATCTCTCTTGTAAAGAGACGTTCTCTTCGTGATGAATAATACCCTGGTGCTATTATAAATATATTATTCATGATTAATAATTAATAATCTGGTAAAAAGTGAAAGTGTTAGTCTCTCAGTCGTGTCCGACTCATTGCAGCCCCATGGACTGTGGCCCACCAGGCTCCTCTGTCCATGGATTCTCCAGGCAAGAATACTGGAGTGGGTTGCCATTTCCTTCTTTAGAGTATCTTCCCAACCCAGGATTGAACCCAAGTCTCCTGTGTTGGAGGCTGATTCTTTACAGTCCAAGTGACCAGGGACTACCTGGTGTTATTATAAATATCTTATTTAAAATTCATTTCTGGTTGATAGATCAAAATATTACTCACTTTTGAATGAAATAACCTGGTTATTCATCAGGGTATGAATTCAATGAGACAAGGATCTCATCAATTCTAATACTTTATTTGTAGATTTTTTTCAGATTTTCGACGCACTCATATTACCTGTGAATAATAGTAAGTTTATTTATTTCAGCCTTTATATGTTTCATTTCTTGTTCAGACTTTATTAGGTGCCTAGGATCTACATGACTTTGTTCAAGGGGCAGCATGCATCCTTGTCTTGCTTCTTGTTACAAAGGGAAACCGTTCACCTTTCCTCTTCCCCTTCCCTTTCCTGAAAAATTCAGTCTTAATGACATTAGGTGGGCAGAGCAGGTAGGCTTCCACACAGATGCGACCTGGTTGTGGGTTGTAAGGGCCCAAACAAGGTGAGAAAAGCATCCAAAACAAGACCTTATCTGTGTGTGCACGTGGCTAAAAAACTAATCTCAGGTCAGATTTGTCCAAGAGAGAGCTTGTGTGTGAGAGAGAGAAGGGTTTTCTTAAACCTTTTACTCAGAGTAAATTTTACTCTTTTGGAATCCCAGGAGCCACTAGTGGTAAAAAACCACACCTGCCAGTGCAGGAGGCATGAGATACGGGTTCCATCCTGGGTCGAGATGATCCCTCGAGAAGGAAATGGCAACCCACTCCAGTATTCTTGCCTGGGAAATCCCATGGACAGAGGAGCTTGGCAGACTGTGGTCCATAGGATCACACAGAGTCGGACACGACTGAAACGACTTATCGTGCAGGAATTTGTCCATTTTGTCTAAAGTGTCAGATCTGTTGTTGTAAAATTATTCGAGATGCCCACTACTTTAAAATATTTTGGGGTGAATTATACACACAGAAATTCATTAATTATACCCACAGTCTAACAAAGAGTTATAAAGTAACCATCACTGGTATGAGTGCCTTCAACATCAAACTACAGTCCGTATTTCCAGAAACTTCTTTTCTTTCTCCTCCTGGTGTGCTTATTTTTGACAGTTTGTCATTGTACTTGCTACCCTGGTGGCTCAGTGGTAAAGAATCTGCCTGCCAATATAGGAGATGTGGTTTCAATCCCTGGATCAGGAAGATCTCTTGGAGAAGGAAATGGCAACCCACTCCAGCATTTTTGACTGGGAAATCCCATGGACAGAGGAGGCTGGAGGACTACGGTCCTTGGGGTCACATAGAGTCTCACACAATTTAGCAACTAGGCAACAGCACTGTACTTAGCAAATTCTTTGCAGGAATAATTTGAGGTCTAGGATGTTGCCCCCTTTCCCCAGAGAGGTTTCTTACTGCTTCTGCCCTGTGCTTGGTGACCTGGGACCATCAGAGTGCATAGTCAAGGCTGAAGACTCCCTGGACTGCAGGCCATGGGAATCCAGGTGTTCTGTTCCAGGGCTCAGCTAGTTCCCAAGGACACAGTCCTTCAGTTCCCCAGCTTTCTGTGTTTGTGGGATGTGGCAGGAAGATACCTTGTTTGATTCCTGCCCTTTTACTAAC
Source organism: Bos grunniens (assembly GCF_055505025.1). Classification (NCBI taxonomy): domain Eukaryota; kingdom Metazoa; phylum Chordata; class Mammalia; order Artiodactyla; family Bovidae; genus Bos; species Bos grunniens. Next base: position 58,983,883 of record NC_141175.1, on the reverse strand, counting down.
TCTAGGCTTTGATTTCTGTCCTGTTCATCATTTAAGACCCTCAGAATGAAAAGTTCAAAATTACTGGATTGTAAAATGTTTCTGAGGCCACACTGGCATGTTGTACAGCTCCAGGGAGCATCCTAACTCTGTCAGCATCTTCCCCTGAGGGACATAGCTACGCTGAAGGCTGCCCCAGTGCTGGGCGATGTGGCAGCCCTGCTCAGAGCAGCCTTGGCCCCTGGGCTCTTTGACCTGGATCCCCATTTTCCCTTCATTATGGCCTGATTATCCCTCACAGTTCTGACAACTCTTCGGAACTTTACATTTTTAAAAATATTTTATCCTGTTTGTTTTTTTTTTTTTTAACTTTTTCATTTGGTCTTAATAATCTGTGTGCTGAGCTGTGCTTAGTCCCTCAGTCATGTCTGACTCTTTGTGACCCCATGAACTGTAGCCCGCCAGACTGCTCTGTCCATCGGGATTCTCCAGGCAAGAATACTGGAGTGGGTTGCAATGCCCTCCTCCAGGGGATCTTCCCAACCCAGGGATTGCACCCAGGTCTCCAGCATTGCAGGCAGATTCTTTACTCTCTGAGACACCAGGGAAGCCTTAATAATCTAGCCCACTACCATTGGAAGCTGAGTAGTCTCATTTATATATATTTGTTTATTTATTTGGTCATGCTGGGTCTTCGGTGTGGCAGGTGGGAGCTTCAGTCTTCATCGTGACATGTGGACTCTTGGTTGTGGTATGTGGGATCTAGTTCCCTGACCAGGGATCTAACCTGGGCCCCCTGCATTGGGAACTTGGAGTCTTAGCCACAGGACTACTAGGGAAGTCCCAGGACATTCTCGGTTTTTATTTTTATTTTTTTAAACCAGCAACGTGGCCAAACCGTTTTGAAAAGGCACCACCGCAGCCCTAAGGTTTCTCCTTTCTCTCCCCTCAGATAAAGCTTTCCCCCTCCCCTGGAGGGGCTGCCCCTGGTACTGCTTGTCATGCACATGCTTTATTTTGATCACATGGTTTTTCTCTTGTTTTTCAGTTTCTGGAAGAAAATGCTGATCCTACTGCCTGTGAAATTCAGGAAGAGCTAGAGCAATATACAATCAAAATCCTGCAGAACAACCTCCCAGGATCCCAGGGTGCACAAGTGAGTTATCCCATCTCTGTGTTCCCTGAACACTTGGTTTTTAGCATAATTATCACAGTTCCTTCTGCACTGTCTTTGACTTATCCCTTGGCTCAGATGATAAAGAATCCCCCTGCCATGCAGGAGACCCAGGTTTGATCCTTGGGTCAGAAAGATCCCCTGGAGCAGGAAGTGGCAACCCACTCCAGTATTCTTGCCTGGAGAATCCCATGGACAGAGAAGCCTGGCAGGCTACAGTCCATAGGGTTGCAAAGAGTCAAAAACACTTTTTTTTTTTGGCTTCCCAAAGCAGACCTGGGTCAGCTTTGAATCTCAGCTCTGCCTCTCATGAAGGTCACATAACTGTCCCCAAGCCACTCTTTCCTCATCTTTGATGCCTGCCTGTAGAACTAAGGAGAAGTTTAGAAGAAATTAGGTGCTTTGGGTACAGTGTCCAGTGAGGTTCTGGCTTACGTCTCACTTGGAGAATGAGGCCCATGTCCTGTTCTTGTTTCTCTCTCCAGTGCTAAGTGACCACTGCCTCCCCATTCCCCCATAGCATCTGTGTAAGTGTTAATTTGTTCAGCCAGTGAATGGTGTAGGTAATCAACCTGCAGGGCTAATCTTGAGATCTGCTTCACCTAATGCCCAGGTTTCACACCAGAGATTATGACTTAAGTGGTCTGGGTTGGGGCCCCACGGAGGGGTACAAAAGCCCCCAGGGTAGGTCTCATTTGCAGAACTAGCTCCAAACCACTAGTTTTGCTTAACTGTGGATGTGCCTTGCCTCAGAGCCCTGAGGTTCATCCAGGGGAGATAGCAGCTGCTGTCTCAGGTTTAATTTAAAATTAAATTATTTAATTTAATTAAATAATTTAATTATTTATTTTATTAAATTATTTGAATTTATTCATCCTTGCTGTCTTCCAAGCTTACCACTGCCCTCATGATCTCTTCATCTTAGTAACAGCCTGGTAAGTTTCCCCTGTTATGAATGAAGAAACTTAAAGAAGTCGCTTAGTGATTGGCAGTGTTTAGTTATGTTAGGGTTTTGTGGAGAATTTTAAGAAATGGGGTGGCTTCCTCTGATTTTTCAATAATAAGTGAAAACTACAAAATGTATACCTACTAGATTCTCTTCAGGATGGCACTCAGGTTTTTTGACTTTTTTTAACAGGTGAAAAATGTCTGTGAGAGCAGGAGCAAACTCATCTCTGTCTTCTGGAAGGTACATATGACTGCTAAGAGATGTCCCCACTGCAAGTGAGTCCTAGGCACTTCCCTCTAATTTTTTTAATTTTATTTTATGGATGTATAGTTGATTTACTATATCGTGTTAATTTCTGCTATATAGCAGTTATTTGGTTATATATATCTATATGTATTCTTTTTCATATTTTTTCATTATGGTTTATTGTAGGATATTGAATATCATTCTCTGTGCTGTTTATCCATCCTATACATAATAGTTTGCATCTGCTAATCCCAAATTCCCAGTTCTTCCCTCACCTACCTGCCCTCTCCCTTGGCAACCACAGGTCTCTTCTCTAAATCTGTGAGTCTGTTTTTGTTTCCTAGATATGTTCATTTGTATCGTATCTTAGATTTTACATTGTTGGGTTTTTTTTCTCTCTCTCCTCACAACTGTCCTCATGTCTAGAACTGGGCGGTCAGTGGTCCGGAAGGAGCACAATAGCAAACTGACCATCACGTACCCGGCCATGGTGCACAGGAGAGCTGACCAGAAGGACAGTGAGCCCCAGGGTAAGCAGGCCCTGGGAGGCCCTCCGTGTGTGTTTCACGTGTGACCATCAGACGTGTGCCACGACTTGGGGATCCCTGGTCCTCTGTACCACATGCTTCTTGGCTGCGTGTCTGTGGTGGGCCAGCAGATGGTGGGTGTCTGGGGTCTTAGGACTGGCGGGCATCCTGGTGCGTGCTCAGTCCTTGCCACTGGTGCACGGTGCGAGGCAGTGCCCCACCGCCTGAACGAGGCACCTCTTGCCACAGGTGGCCAGTACTCTGAAAGATTTTTGAGGAAGAAGTTATTACTTGATAAATAGTTCAAACCATTTTGTTGTCAAACAAGTGTGGATATATTTTGAACTAAAATGTAGGTGAGGGACATTTTCCTTGGTGGTCCAGTGGTTAAGAATCTACCTTCCAATGCAGAGGACGCTGGTTCCATTCCGGGTCCAGGAGATAAGATCCCGCATGCCTTGGGACAGCTCAGCCCACGGGCCACAACTATAAAGCCCATGCACCACAACAAAGACCTAGCACCGCCAAAACAAAAAATACATATATTTAAAAATAAAAAATGTAGGTGAGTTTTAAAGAAAAACTGTGAGCATCTAAAGAACATTAGCGCCTCATGCAGGCTGCTCTAGCTGTCCTCTCAGATCCCTGGAATAGAGTGTCTCCCACTCGGCTCTGCCCTGCTCTTAGGGGTACCTGGGAAGAAATTTGAGAGACTTAGTACTCCTGCTTTTTCATTTTTGTAGTTTTAAGTTTGTTGAACAATGCTTTCCACAGTTTATTGTGATCCACACAGTCAAAGGCTTTGACATAGTCAATAAAGCAGAAATAGATGTTTTTCTGGAACTCTTTTGCTTTTTCGATGATCCAGTGGATGTTGGCAATTTGATCTCGGGTTCCTCTGCCTTCAAAGCCTTTGACTGTGTGGATCACAATAAACTATGGAAAATTCTGAAAGAGAAGGGAATACCAGACCACCTGACCTGCCTCTTGAGATACCTATATACAGGTCAGGAAGCAACAGTTATAACAACATGGAACAACAGACTGGTTCCAAATAGGAAAAGGAGTACGTCAAGGCTGTATATTGTCACCCTGCTTATTTAACTTTTATGCGGAGTACATCATGAGAAACGCGGGGCTGGAAGAAGCACAAGCTGGAATCAAGATTGCCGGGAGAAATATCAATAACCTCAGATATGCAGATGACACCACCCTTATGGCAGAAAGTGAAGAGGAACTAAAGAGCTTCTTGATGAAAGTGAAAGAGGAGAGTGAAAAACTTGGCTTAAAGCTCAACATTCAGAAAACTAAGATCATGGCATCTAGTCCCATCACTTCATGGGAAATAGATGGGAAAACAGTGGAAGGGGACGACAGAGGATGAGATGGCTGGATGGCATCACCGACTCGATGGACATGAGTTTGAGTAAACTCAGGGAGTTGGTGATGGACAGAGAGGCCTGGCATGCTGCAATTCATTGGGTTGCAAAGAGTCGGACACGACTGAGTGAGTGAACTGAACTGAACAATGCTTTCTGGTTTTTCTTCTGAAGTAGTGAAGATTAAATAAGATTTTCCATTTGAAATATTGAGCCCAGAACCTGCTATGTTGAATATGCTTTGTGGATATTGGCCATTCATTTTTTATTATAATGCAGTCAGTGTGCCAGGGCAGAAAAAGCATCATCTGTTTTGGACACCTTGTGCCTGTGTGCATGCCAAGTCGCCTCAGCTGTGCCCGACTGTTTTCGACCCCATGGACTGTAGCTTACCAGGCTCAGGCTCCTCTGTCCATGGGATTCTCCAGGCAAGAATACTGGAGTGGGTTGCCATGCCCTTTTCCAGGGGATCTTCCCGACCCAGGGATGGAACCCAAGTCTCTTGGATCTCCTGCATTAGCAGGTGTATTCTTTACCACTGATCCACCAGGGAAGCCCTTTCAACACATGAATCTTGAGAACATATAAACATTTAGACCATAGTATAGCAAACTTGTTTATTACTTTAAGATAAATCTTTTATTTTAGACTAATTTTTAGATGTGTAGAAGAATTGCAGACATGCTGCAGAAATTCCTATGTACTTTTTACTCAGTTTGCCCTGATGAAACCTCTTAGATCACCATGGCATGTTTATCAAAACTAAGCAATTAACATTGGTATACTACTGTTAACTGACCTGCAAACTTTATTTGAATGTCACCAGTTTATCCAGTGTGTGCTTGGTTACTAAGTCATATCTGACTCTTTGTGACCCCATGGACTGTAACCTGCATTGGCAGGTGGATTCTTTACCTTCTGAGCCATTGGGAAGCCCAGTTTATCCAGTAATGTCCTCCTTATGTTGTTCCAGGATCCAGTCCAGGATACTACACTGCATTTAGAAAGTCTATTTAATGCTTAACCATTAACAGGCACAAGGATGGATTTTCCTGCACTATACATAGCCCTTAAAACAATTTTTAAGGTTGGAAACTGCTACTCTAGACTTCAGGGCACTTTAGGGAATATTCATAGATTGAGAAGAAAGGTGGTCAGAATTCTAGAGGATGACTATTTGGGGCAAATATCTAACAGGCAGCCTTTAAGTGCCTTTGCCAAACCAATTCTTTGGAGTAATTGTCACTGCAACTATGAGAATATGATGGTGCCAACCAAAATCCTGTGCTTCAGAAACAAGTCAGCAGTGGTCTTGGACGGTTTTCGGATTGGATTGGTGGTATTTAGCAGGCGTTTACTTGTTGGGCACTCAGCCTTATGCCCAGGAACATCCTGTGGCTGAGCCCAGTGCCAAGCTGGGGACCTGACCTTGTGGCCTCCATTCTCAGGGAAGGCTGCGGGTGAGGCAGGTCAATTACTCCAGGGAGAGGTGATGCAGAGGCAGGTGAGCATTTGGACAAACGATCTGGCCATGTCCTTGGTATCTAATGGGGCCATGCAGTTGGGCCTGTGGCTCAGTGGTTCCCACATACTCCTGATCTCACTAGGAGTGCTGTTAGCTTGTGAAATTCACATGTGACCAGTGTGCTATTCAAGCCTCATTATGCCTGCTAGAGTTTTCAAGTGAGACCTCTTACAGCCAAGGTGCTTCGCCCACCATAAGCCAATCTTCCCCACTGTTTGACTTCCCAACTTTTTTTTTCTTTCGTACAGGAGCTCTTGGAGCTAAACTAAATACATGTTGCAGCTGTTCTGAAGTCCTATTGAAAGAGATTTCATTTTTTTTTTAAACAAGGTCACTGGATGGTATTTTTTTCTCAATATTCATTTTTATTCATTTATTTGGCTGTGCCAGGTCTTAGTTGTGGTGTGCAAACTCTTGGCTGTGGCATGTGGGATCTAGTTCCCTGACTAGGGATGGAACCCTGGCACCCTGCGTTGGGAGCACAGAGTCTTAGCCACTGGACCACCAGGGAAGTCTCTGAGGCAAATAGCATTTTTGCAGGCTCAAAAAGTACCTGGTTAGGAAGGGTGCAGTCCATGTGAGGAGGTGGCATTCTGCAAGTCTCTTCTGACTCAAACCCAGTGAGTGAATGACCTCCATCTGCCTCAATAGGGGTTAAACTGTGCTGGGGCCACTTCCTGCACTAGCAGCTCTGAGTCAGGAGCTGAAGAGAGCTACCAGATGCGGCTCATCTTCCTCAGTTCATCAAGGCAGATTAGTGAGAAAGAAGTTTCCAGAAATGCCCACAAAATTGTCCTTTAGGTTAATGAGGTCTTTTCTCCCCACTGAACACCCATAGCTTTCTATATCTGGCTTATTCCCAAAGGTCAGAGCCTTTCTCCATTGCATTCCCCTCACTTCCTTCAACTGCATTAACTGGTTGAAATGTTTTGCTTTTATAGGAATCAAAATTTTAAATGTGTTCACTCTTGACCTAACAATTCCGCTTTTATGATCTTATCCTAAGAATTATGCATGCCCACAGTATTAAGTAGTTTTGAATTGGAAATATCTTAAATGCCTGTTAGTAGAGACTAATTAAATAAATTATGGTACATCTTATTAATTGTTTTCTAAGTTACAAATTTCTCTAAAAACTTTCCATGATGTATCTTCTGCAGTTGGTAAAGAAACCAAGTAGAGAATTAGAGGTGAATGAAGCTGGGTTTTACAAATATAGAAAAAAGCAGAAGAGTGGGGTTTTTTAAATATAAATTATCTTATAGTATTTTGAACATGTGTATTTAAGCCAGTGAAAACTTAGTATCTGCTGGGTCTTGCTGCTGCTGCTAAGTCACTTTAGTCGTGTCCAACTCTGTGCGACCCCAGAGACGGCAGCCCGCCAGGCTCCCCTGTCCCTGGGATTCTCCAGGCAAGAACACTGGAGTGGGTTGCTATTTCCTTCTCCAAGGCGTGAAAGTGAAAAGTGAAAGTGAAGTCACTCAGTCCTATCCAACTGTTAGTGACCCCTTAGATGCTGTTAATTGTTAGGAACACAGACAAGACACAGTTTCTATCCTGATAAGTGCATTAAAAAAATATTGAGTGATTTTGTGGGGAGAGGTGGGGTGTTGAGAGCCACAAGGCTTGTGGGATCTTAGTTCCCTGACCCAGGGGTCAAAGCCAGGCTCTCGGCCGTGAGAGCACTGAGTCCTAATCACTAGACTGGCATGAAATTCCCAAGCAGTATATAATTTTGATGAATGTGTTCCAAAAGAGGTTGATAGTTTTGACAGGAGGGGATACTCACCACTATACAAAGGCTGAAGTTGATAGTTTTGAACCTAGAGGTCACATTACTCACTTTCTTAATCATCTAAATGCTTGGGGCCACACCTACTGAATGTGACTTACTCTGGGGGTGGCTGATTAAAGAGTATCCCAGAGTGATCTTGGTTAATCTGAGAAATCAAGATCTATCTACTTATCACCAGCATGATAGTTGTAAGAAGAAACTGAATATACATTCACTCATAAAAATGTTCATCTTCATTTATCCATAATTCTCCTGCTGTGAACTTTTCTGGTAAAAGCCATGTACATAAAGCTATTTATCACAGTGTGACTTAAAATAATAAAAAAAATTGAGGTCAGCTCAGATGTCCAACTATTAGAATGTGGTTAAGTCACTTATAAAACATCCTCTCAGGAATACCATGCTGCAATTAAAAATGATGGCGAGGGACTTCATGGTGGTCCAGTGGTTAAGAGTCTGCCTCGCAGTGCAGGTGATGTGGGTTCAATCCCTGCTTGGGGCACTAAGATCCCATGTGCCATAAAGCAAGTAAGCCTGCACAGTGCAACAGAAGATCCTGTGTGCCGCCCCTGAGTGACCCGATACAGCCAGATAAATAAATAAAATAAAAATGATGGTGAGATACAAGCTATAAGGCAACATGCAGAGATGCTCGTAAGATGACACGAAATGAGCAAGTGGTACAGGGTGAATCCGCACCTAACACTTTATAAACCAAAGGACCAGAAAAGAATATATAAAAGTGGTCATGGTGACAACATGATATAATTGTTGGTGATTTTTTTTTCCCCCTTTGGCTCTACCTTTTAGGTTTCATACAATAGTTGTTTGGTTTTCATTACTTTAGAAATTAGGTTGTCCTAGAGATTGACTTAAAAAAAAATTTATTTATTTTAATTTGTTTCTTTGGCTGCCTCAGATCTTAGTTGAAGCATGTGGGATCTTGTTCTCCTACCCAGGGTCAAACCCAGGCCCTCTGTATTGGGAGTGTGGGGCCTTAGCCACTGGACCGCTAGGGAAGTCTGTAGAGATTGATTTTTTGGTCAGATTGCGGGCTTGGAGGAGTGGGGAAAGGAATTGCTAAATCCCATTATGGAAAGAGTGTCTCTAATTGACTTACTGTGCTCGCTTACCCTCTTCCACTCCAGGAATTGAGGAAGCTCAGATGGGAAAACGAGGATACCTGACACCCTCCAGTGCTCAAGAACATCTCATAGCTCTTTGGAAAAATGAAGGTGCTGTGCCAGGCTGAAGAAACAGCCCATTGACTTCCTGGACTCCTTCACCCTGCCTTTTTATGTTTTCAAAATTGTGATTCTTGTAGCTGTCTCCTGAAACTGAACCATAGATTTGGGGCAGGCTTCAGGGTACCTTGTCATTGATATTTATAGTGTGGGAAATGTCTTTATTCCTTGAACCATGAACTTGGTGATTACTGTAACTGAGCCTGATCATTAAATGACAGCTGTGGGTGGGCATTGCTTAGTACAGTTTGACATGTGTCTTGAAGGCGCAGTGTAACTCACCTTATTTTTTTAATGTATTTTATTTGCTTATTTATTTTCATTATTGTTTTTTAATATTGCATTTTTATTTGCAATATTTTTTTTCACTGCACCATGTGGCATGTGGGATTTTGGTTCCCTGACCAGGGATGGAACCTGCACCCCTTGCAGTGAAAGTGCAGAGTCTTAACCACTGGACCACCAGGCAATTTCCTTCATTAGTTTTTATGAAGACACATGTGATCTTACTCTCCCTATTGTCCTATATTCTGGGTTTTTTGTAAAAATTTTTGTGGTCACCCTTCCATGCTCTTAATGTATAGGTTTAAATGATCTTTTGATTTATTTCAAACACAGGGTTCTTTCTGAATTACCTTTTTTTGGGACTGGAAGATGTTGGCATGGAGTCCAGGTTCAACCCCAGTATGTTCTTTCTGGATTTCTTGGTGGTACCACCCTCAAGGTAATACCCTTTCATTGGCTTTATTTCACCTGAAAAAGGTTTATGGAATAATTGAATAATGACCTCTGGGAGAGAAAGGAAGGGTCAAAGGTTCTGAAAAATAGAGCAGCAGTTCCACTCCCAGGTGGCAGGTGGTGGGACTATTTTCCTCTTCATTTTTCCTGAGTGCAGGAGGAATGTGCGTTTCTTTTGGAGCTTGGGGCGTGTGAATAGGAATGGGTAAGCGGCTGAGGGAAATGTGCACTGATTCCACATGTCCTCCTGCAGGTATCGCCCTGTCAACCGCCTTGGGGACCAGATGTTCACCAACGGGCAGACGGTGAACTTGCAGGCTGTCATGAAGGACGTGGTTCTGATCCGAAAGCTTCTGGCACTGATGGCCCAAGAACAGGAGCTGCCAAGTGAGGTGGCAGCACCCACCACAGAAGAGGTCAGGAGCTGATGCCTTAGTTCTAGCTTCCTGTGCTGTGGGTGCAGAATGCTATGGGAATGCTATGGGTCCTGGGAGATACTGGTTGGCAATTCTGCATGGTTGTGTGTGAGCCATGGGTTTGGGAGGACCGGGCAATGTCTGGGGGAAAGTGTGGGTCTGAGCATGACCCCAATGACCATGCCCAGTGACCATGATTGAGTTGCTTTGGTTTCTTGTTCTTATCTCCACAATAAAATGAGTGATCTGTGGGGAGGTTTTATCCGTGGTTGTGGTCTGGGCTACCTGCTGTCACTGGCAGTTCTGGAAAGAACCGTCTGTGGTCCTCAGGCTCTAAACCTGTCCCTACTGGGCTCTGGTACCAGAGACCCATGCCACCTAGCTCTGATTTTGGCTCTTGAAGATCTCTAGCATCAGGGTCAGGAAGGCAGTGTTGGCATTTGGAAGAGTTCCCCGCAATAGGAGTGTCAGATCTGGGGCTTAATTTTCTCCCCAATAAATGGTGGAGCTGAATTCCATTTTCCTGTTTCAGCAAACGTTTCCTGAATCCCTTTTAGTGTGCTAGGTCTGCAGTGGGTATAAAGATGAGTCAGGCACTCAGGAAGTTCTCAGCTTTAAGATTCTTTCTAGATGCAAATAGGAAGGACTGTCTCAGCTTTGAGTAGACCAGACAGGCTCCCAGGCTCCCTTCCCTGGGTGGGACCGGCCCGTCACCAGGTGGCGCCACAGTCTGTCAGGGACACCCGTGCTTGGTTACTCAGCCTTTTTGCTTGGGTTTCTTTGGTTTTGCTTAAGTTTTCTGATTTGCCTGTGTAAATGTGCTTTAAAAAAAAAATGCTCAATATGTTAGAGATATCTGCCATCTGCAGGTCCTGGTCTACTTTCAAAGAGATGGCCATAGGATTGCCACCTCCAGTGACCAAAGCTAAAGATTTCATGTTGATGTCTCTTGAAAGTAGGGTAGCCTTTGTCCAAGAAAAAAGCTAAATCTTGGCAGAAATGAGCAGTATCCTCTCAGATTCCTGAGGTCATTGCTGCCTGAAGTCACAGTGCCCTCTTTTCCATCTGATCAATAGCAAGAGTTCTTTCTTCCCATACTTGCTCCACGGCGGCCCTCTCATGAATCATGAATGCCTGGGTGTGAATAGGCATGCGCCATTCCAGGCACTGAGGATGTGCCAGTGAGACTGGTCTCACCCATTTCACAAGTAGGCGTGTGGCCCTACTTGTCAGCTGATGTCTTCAGAAGTGAATTAGTCTGACAGGGGTGCTGTCATCATACAGGGGACCCTGGGAGGCTCCTTCAGCCAGAATAGAAAGCACACCTGTCTTCTCTATAACTGAGAAGTCTTCTGTTCCTCAGGATTGAGGACAGGCCCACTTTATCACCAGTGCTTTCCATGACATTCTCACTTACTGGATCCCCCTTCCATCAGCGCTGACCGGTTTCTTCTCTCTTCTGACCCACTGGGTCGAGGGACCATTTGTCTCTCTCCTGTGTCATACGTACCCAGCCCAAGGGGGCCAGTCCAGGTGGCCAGACAGTCGGTCAATAGGTGATGCTCTAGGGCAGCTTACCGCCTCATATGTTGTCGATGCACACGGACAAGATCGATTTATGAGCACTTGGGCCACAAATCTGTCAAGTTCAAAAGACATAAAGGCCAACTTCAGAGTTCATCATTTGTCAGAGCTCAAGTGAAAAAGAAAAGTGGAACCAGGCCTGACCTTCTTGAGGGCTTTCCATCACGCCCGTTTTTCTTGGTTGTGTCTTGGCAGGAAAAAGACTCTTGGATGGCTATGGACCGATCTTTTTTGAGTCAGCTTCCAGGCCAGTCCCTCACAGACAGACTTTACAACATTTGGATTCGCCTTCAGAGCCACGTTAATATTGTGTTTGATAGCGAGATGGACAAATTAATGATGGAAAAGTACCCCGGCATTAGACAGGTGAGCAGTTGGATCCCTATTGCTAGCCGAAGGGGTTAAATAATAAACGTGTTTGTCTTAAGGAAGAAAATAGTAACCATACTTGTTTTTTTCTCTTGACAGTGACTGTTTTATTTTAACCAATTGGCACTACTGTAGTTTTGGTTTACTTTTTATTTTATTATTTTTTAGTGTAAAATATGAAAGATTTATTTCAACTGTATAAAATGAAAGAGGAGTAAAAGAAGATATTAATAAAAGATGGTCCTCACTGAAGAAGTGAATGAAACTAAAATTGCAGACCAAAAAACCCAAACGTAATAAAGATGTGCATAGTATTGGGTTGGCCAAAAAGTTTGGGTTTATCCATCCTTTTTCGCCAACCCGTTACCATTATACAGGCTTGTGAATAATAGAAGTGTCATCTTTCATGCTCATGCTCAGTCGCTAAGTTGTGCCCACAATTAAATAAGGCATATATATGTTCTAGAGCTTCCCTGGTGGCTCAGTGGTAAAGAACCCACATGCCAATGCAGGAGATGCGGGTTCAACCCTTGGGTTGGAAAGATCTCCTGGAGGAGAAAATGGCAACCCACTCCAGAATTCTTGGCTGGAGAATCCCATGGACAGAGGAGGCTGGTGGGCTACAGTCCATTGGGTCACAAAAGAGTTGGACATGACTTAGCAACTAAAAAACAGCAACATATATTTTCTAACAACTTAATATTTTTAAGTCTTGATTTTTAAATTTTTTTAATGATTTCTGTGGACTTTTCCCCCATAAAGATCCTGGAGAAGAAGGATGGTTTGTTCCGAAAGCACATGATGGGGAAGCGCGTAGACTACGCAGCCCGCTCGGTCATCTGCCCGGACATGTACATCAACACCAATGAAATTGGAATTCCCATGGTGTGTGCTGTTAGGTGGCAGATGGGAGTGGCGAGGAGGGCTGGGGAGAAGGCGTGGGATCACGGTGGCTTAGGTGAAGACAGCATCTGCCTTTCCCCGTATTGAGTCCTTAGAAGGGGACCCTGAGGCCATGGCGTGGCGTTGCTCTCACTCCCTGCCAGGTCTCCAGACACCCTCCACCCACAAGAAAGACCCCTGCTCCTGGGCTACCAGGGCACAGCTCCTGCCTCTCCTCCTCCTGCCCGTCTTGGTCTAGTCATTAAACTTTCCTAGTAAGATGGAATACATGACAGAGATGAGGAGGGAGCGGGGCTTTCTGTCCCGGGTACTTGCCTGGCATCAGGAGTCAGGGCCGTGGAGGAAGGGAGAGAGCCCCAGGGAGCAGGCGTCACTCCCAGATCCTCAGGGGTAGGCGGTTTGCCCCGTCCACCCGTTAGTGTTTCCTTAGGGAGCCAGTTTTCTTTTCTCACTTCCCCACCACTTGAGGCTGCGGTACTCATTAGCAACAGCTCCTTCATCGTCTTCCTCCTTAATGGGCCTTGAGGTCAGTAATAGAAGATGGTTTAATTCACCCCATGGAGAGGCTCATTTCCTCACACACGGCCCTGCTGCCACTCTCAGGGGAGGACTGGCAGGGGGCAGAGAGCACAGCTCAAGTGTTTTGATGGCCTCCTGAGTGCTGCCTCCTTGTCCCCCAGGCACACGTGGGCTTCCTAGGCAAGGGCTCTCGTGTGAGGGGACGAGAGTCAGAGAACACCCATTCCTGGGCACTGGGGGTCTCTGCATCCGGGAGCTGGATCAGGGGCAGGGAAAAGCACTGGGAAGCCCAGTGGTGACATTCCTGAGTCTGAGGCCCTGGGAGGAGAGGCCCGTGACCTGTTCATTGCTTTCTTTGGACAGAGGAGGACAGGGAGCTCTGTTGGCTTTCGCCTCATGGTGCCTTCAGGGTCCCCAGCTTCGGGAGAGACCTTTCGTGTTGCTCCTCTTTCCACCTTCAGCGGTCTTCTCTTTCTTGGATCTGGGTTCATTTGGTACTGGAGGGACTCTGAAGTTCCCCCTCTGCCCACCTCCAGGCCTGCCCCAAGCCTAGGGCCACAGTGGCCTGTTGCTCACAGGATGGTTTTCAGGAGCAGAGCGTGTGAAACTGCCTCTTGATCCTTTGTGCACACCCTTCCCATTGAGCACTGTGGACAGGTTGTTACAGAAGCAGAGGAGGTGAAGGTTGGGGGATAAGCTAGAGACCCAGTCATGAGCCAGACAAGACTAGTGTGTCCCTGTGAAGCTTATATTCCAGTGGTGGAGACACATAAACAGATAACACAAGTAAAGGTATTCCTCGACTTATGATGGTGTGGTGGTAAGTTGAAAATGCCATATGTCAAAAGTGCATTTAATGGACCTAACCTACTGAACAGCATAGCTTAGTCTAACCCACCTTAAACCTGCTCAGAACACTTATGTTAGCCTACGTTGGGCAAAATCATCCAGTGCAAAGCTTATTTTGTAGTAGTGTTGAATGTCTCACGGAAGTTATTGAACACTATCCTGAAAATGAGCAACAGGATGGCTCTAAGTGTATGGGATATTTATGATCCCAGGGCTGACAGCCAGCAGCTGAGGCTCACTGCCCCTGCCCACCTTCACAAGAATATCACACCATGTTTCACAAGCCCAGAAAAAGACCAGAATTCAAAATGGGGAGTATGATTTCTACCAAATACATGTTGCTTTCACACTGTTACAAAGTCCGAAAAAATCCTAAGTTGGGCACAGTCTGTACATAAATACTCTGTCAGGTAGTGGTCAGTTCGTCGGCAGGGGTGGAGAGGGCCAGAGGGCGGGGAGCATTGGGCAGGGTGGTGGGGGTTGGGGCGGGGGTGCCATTCACACAGCGAGCTGGCCAGTGTTCAGCGAGTTCCTTTCCATGGGACTTCTCGAGAGTCTCTAACGTAGATATATTCCTTTTGAAGCACCAGAGGGTTTTAATATTCAGTAGCTCAGAACTCGCCTAACCAGGGCACTCATTTTTCTTGGAATGTGGTGCAGGCCTGGTGTGTCAAATGGATCACTGCCATTTTCTTATGTATCAGGGGACCAAATCAGGTTTATCTCAGGCCAAGTAAAGAGATTAAGATGCCGTGTCTGGGCTCAGGCCACCATCAATTAGTGATGACTGCTGGGGGGTGAGGGGAGGGGAATTATTGGTGGAGGAGGGTGATACTTGAGAGCAGGTATTCGCCAATTGTCTAAAGCTCATGTTCCAGGCTATATTACATCATTTGGGACCTTGAATTTATTGGCAAACTAGTAAACGATGAAATTTTAAAATAGGTTAAAAAAATTCTGCATAAATTACTATTCTGAGATAACTTTTTTGGGGCAGATTACTCTGGTAGAAAAGGAGACCTGCTCTCTTCCTTGGAGGAAGCAAGTCTGGAAAAATGATTGTGAAAAACACAGGGAGATGTTGCTTTTTTGGCTGAAGGACCTTCTTGGCTCAGGGAGCACATCTGCATTTTAGGGGAAATGCGTTGAGTCACACTGGGGGTGTGAGCATGTTGAGTCACACTGGGGGTCCTTCTGACCTTTCTCTGCCCACCCTGAACTTTCATACCCCCTCCTTGTTTCCAGGTGTTTGCCACAAAGCTGACCTACCCTCAACCAGTCACCCCCTGGAATGTTCAGGAACTGAGGCAGGCGGTCATCAACGGCCCCAACGTGCACCCTGGAGCCTCTATGGTCATCAACGAGGATGGCAGTCGCACAGCCCTGAGCGCTTCGGACCTCACGCAGCGGGAGGCAGTGGCCAAACAGCTCCTGACACCAGCTACGGGGGCCCCTAAGCCCCAGGGGACAAAAATTGTGAGTAACGGGCATATTTGATCAGGGGCTTAGGCTGCTCCTTTTGGGCTCCCCCGTGACTTCAGCTGTGGTGCTAGTGCAGGAGGGCTGTGAGAACTGTTCCTGCTCCCCCCACCCCACCCCTACCCCCCGCACCCCACAGGGGGCTGACCCCACCTGTGGGTGTTCCCTAGGGCCTCAGCACCATGAATAAAACTTCATTTGATCATCCCATGCAGGCAGCACAATTCCGGTTACATATTAGGGACGGAGAAATGCCCTTTCATTATAACTCCACTGTGATCTGCTGCCCTTAAACAGGGCTGCTCAAAGGTGGTCCTCAGCAGCAGCATTCCTGGAGCCATTTCCCAAACGCGGGAAATGCACGTTTGTCTCCCTTTCCCCCCATTCACTGCCCCGAATTAGACTCTCTGGAAATGGAACCCAGGAATCTGTGTGTTAACAAGGTCTATGGAGGGTTCCTCTGCACACTGAGAGCATGCCCTGGGAAGGAAACGTTCTGTGTCTGTGAAAACTGACTGATGTCAGCTGATGCTTCACTTTCTGGAGATTACTAGTTCTTATCTGTAGCACTATGTTAAGGGATCCCCAGGCTTTCTCTGGGCTCCCACGGAAAGAGTACAAGATCGATTAACAATGTCTGCTGAGGGCATAAGATGGGTGGGTGATATCCCTTCTGTCTGTGTCAGGTAACAACCATTCCAGCTGGGAGGGGTATAGCAAACAACCCTCAACCAGGCAAGAGTGGCAGAAATTGTTGGAGTGAAACGGATTTGGGATTAATATATGGTGACTGCCCGAGTCAGGGAGTGATGGAGTGCATCGTCCTCACCCATCTACGTGTTTGTTGGGTTTCCCCTTGCCCTCTGACATGCCTAGACCCACTAGGTTTTCTTTTTGGTGGGATCGAGCTCTACAGAGGACTATTGAAGCTTGAAGGAGCTTTGGTTGGAGGACAGAGAGGGAGAGGAAGCCTTGTCTTGGTGAGCACTGGTCCCCACTGCTCTTCACCGAGGCCTGTCCTCTTGCTTTCTCCCCATCTCACCATTGTCCCAAGGTCCAGCGGTTAACAGGCCTTGCGTCTTCTGCTTTGGCAGCCAGGGGCAGACAGATCCAGCCACCTGTTTTTTCTTTTCTTATGTGTTAAGTGACGTTTGTGTTCAGGTTCGCAAACTTATCCTGCTATTTTTTTTTTTTTTTTTAATAATTTTATTTGGTTTTGAGTGTGTTGGTCTCTGTTGCTACATGGGCTTTTCTCTAGTTGCGCCAAGTGTGCGCTGCTCTCCAGTTGTGGTACACAGCTTCTTACTGCGGTGGCTTCTCTTGTTGCAGAGCACCGGCTCTAGAGCACAGGCTCAGTAGTTGTGGCCTTTGGACTTAGTTGCTCTGTGGCATGTGGAATCTTCTGGACAGGGAATGAACCCTCATCTCCTGATTGGCAGGTGGATTCTTTACCACTGAGCCACGAGGGAAGCCCCTATTCTGCCATTCTTAAGAGCCCCATGTTTTGCTTGGAGCTATGTGAAAGATGCAAGAGAAATAAAGGTATATTTTTCTTAACTTAAGGTGAAACAAGACAACCACAAGATAACTTTCATGCTATTAAGTCAAGCATGTGAGACAGTAGGACACTTTGAGAGAAAAATTGAGAGAGGAGAGCAGGGTGGGGTCAGGTGGTGGCAGGGCCCACTGCAAGCTCTGTGTTGCACTTTGCCAGGCACCATGGACAAGCTCTTGTTGCCCTGGGGTGGACAGCCTGGTGGGAATGAGTCCATAAGTGTGTCACCGCTGTTGAGTGGTATGGCAGACATAAGGGGTTAGTGATGGAGGGTGGTGACGGAACCCACATGATGCTGAGAAGAAAGGAGATGTGGTGGGCATGCAGGGCAAGTTTGAAGTCGCCAGAAGATGACTGAGGACCAGCCTGGGGGCTGCAGGGGACCCCAGGGTGAAAGGAGGGTACGTTTCCAGGGAGAGGATGGGGTTGGGGGTTGGCTGGGTGTCAGGGCTGTAGAAGAGAGAAAATGAGAAGGAATGTGGTTTCCAGTGCAGGAGATAAAATGCTCTGGAAGGAGGTGCGTCTGGGCCCCTCTGAACTGAGGTGATGGTGGAGAACCTAAGGGCCTATCTCACGTAAAAGGTAGAAGTGTGGGACCTCATTTAGGGTTAAGAAATGTAATTATCAGGACTTCCCTGGTGGTCCAGTGGTTAAGACTCCACGTTTCCACCGTAGAGGGCACAGGTTTGATCCCTGGTTGGGAAACTTAAGATCTGACAAGTCACATGGTGTGGCCAAAAAAAAAAAAGAAATTGTCAGAGAGTTAAGCTCTTTGAGCACAAAGTAGGACAGACAGAAAGTGGGGGGACCTATGGGAGCATGAGGCAGGTGGGG
Organism: Bos grunniens; assembly: GCF_055505025.1. Classification (NCBI taxonomy): domain Eukaryota; kingdom Metazoa; phylum Chordata; class Mammalia; order Artiodactyla; family Bovidae; genus Bos; species Bos grunniens. The sequence goes on along the minus strand of NC_141175.1, from coordinate 58,965,819 downwards.
AGGATGCTGAGGGAGGGTGGGCAGCCGGGCTTGCTCTCAATGCCAGCATCCGTCCCCCACCTCTAGTCAAGACCAGCCCCAGAGTACCTTTGCATCTTCCCGAGGCACATAGGACGTGTTTGTGGAATTAAATATGAAGTTTAAGGAGAGGGAGAAAGGAAGATGCGTCAGATTTGCCCAGACCGAGACCACCTGTGACCCAGGAGAGCCGTTTGAACAAAGTGGGAGGAGTTGGGCCCCAGAACCTTTGTCATCTCCAACTAGAGCAAAAGTAGAAGGCTGGTAGGGCTCCTGACGTTACTGGGATGTGATGATGAGGCACAGGGACACTTCCTTCACGTGGCCGCTCTACATCTGTGGGGTTGGAAGTTGGCTTCAGAGAGGGCAGGTTGGCTTCACTGCACTTGCTGGGCAGCTTACGAGAGGGGATGGAGATGAGTTCTGAGCTGCAGGGAAATAAGGGAGGTTGGCCTTATCTGTCTCCTGGCTGAAGTTCACATCAGCATACTGTCTCTGCTTTCTCCCCTAGCCCCAGCATCCCGTCCAGACCTCCCCTTTAGTCCTTGAACTTGCCGTGCGTGCTGGGAACACTTTGTCCTCCCCAGACTCCCCAGCCATCGCCGCTCTGTACCTCAGCAAGGCCCTCATTCCTCAGGGGAGGAGCCTACACACATTTTCAGCCAATGTGCGTGTGTGTGCTCAGTCGCCCATTTGTGTCTTGACTCTTTGCGACCCCCTGGACTGCAGCTGCCAGGCTCCTCTCTCTCTTCATGAAATTTTGTAAGCAAGAATACTGGAGTGGGTTGCCATGCCCTCCTCCAGGGGATCTTCCCAATCCAAGGATTGAACCCATGTCTCCTGCATTGGCAGGTGGATTCTTTACCACTGAGCCACCTGGGAACCTGAGAGTAAACATCTTAGGCTTTGTCAGCCACGTGGTCTGTGTTGCAGCAGCTCAGCCCCACTTCTGTAGCATGAACTGTGGAAGCCACCAGGGCAATACAAAGCCATTGGATTGGGCCGTGTTCCCAAAAAACTCTAGTTATAGAAACAGGTGGTGTGCAGTTTGCCACTTTCACACTTGCGTGGGATCCCCCTCCCTATGTGTCTCACCTCACCTCCCACCCTCATTGCCTTGTGGGGTCACTCCATGGGCCCCCACCTATTCCACTTCAAGTCCTAAACCCCTAAGGACAAGGGCGGGGTATTAGACCCTCCACTCTCCCCAGCACCCTGTGGACTGGACGGGTCCACGTTGAGGTGCGGGAGGCTCCATGGACCGAGCTGAGGATGTGGCTCCCCCAGGGCAAAGATAGGAAGGGACCTTTTGAAACAGAAGTGTTCCTTGTATCAGGATCTTGGGCTTCCCAGGTGGCTCTAGTGGTAAAGAACCCGCCTGCCAATGCAGGAAATGTAAGAGATGCGGGTTCGATTCCTGGATCAGAAAGATCCCCTGGTGGGAGGGCATGGCAACCCACTCCAGTATTCTTGCCTTGAGAATCCCATGAACAGAGGAGCCTGGTGGGCTACAGTACATGGGGTCACAAAGAGTCAGACAGGACAGTAGTGACTGAGCGTGCATGCACATATCAGGACTTGGGAACTAAGAATGATTTTTTTTAGTTTCCAAAACCTCAGTGATGTTATATGTCATGTTTATATACATAGTCAAGTATGTGTGCATTCACAGCCTACTTGTAATTTGTAAAGTAGTTTTCTTGCTGAACACCTTCCATATAGATGAGAACTAGGCCAAAGGGCTGGGTTACGTGACTGGGAGGGAGAGACCCAGGTCAGGACAGACTGCAGGTTCGATGAGAAGTGGGAGGAGTGAAGTCTCTGCCCCTTCCCCTGGCCCTCGTAAATGGAGGAGGAAGTGGCCAGATTGGCCAAGCCTCATTTCCCGGCCCAGCAATCAGCCCCAAGAGCAGCTCTTTGGCTCTGGGTCTGCTTCTGAGAACTCTGACCCGGGCACTGGAGCATGCTAATTTTCACTGTGGTATTTATTTAGAGACAAGAGAAAGGAAGGGCCTCTGGTTTGGGTTGGCAAGGGGAGCACCCTGTGCTCCAGGGCTTCTGTTTGGATTGGCTGGAGCCTGCCAGATGGGCCTGCGAGCCTTCCCAGCTGTGGGGTTTGCTTATGCCAGAGGATGTCTCGAATTTGTGAGACTCCAATCCAAGGCCCGGCCTGGCCTTTGGGGCCTGAGCCACAGGTCTGGGCAGTTCCTCCCTTGAGAAGCTAAAGAAATAGACCTTCAAAGTCAGCTCAGGCTCCATGACGTGCCCTGGGCAGACACTCATGGGAATCCTCAGAATCCAGGTCTCCTTGGAAACATGGATGTGGGGGCAAGAGAAGGATGGGTTTGGATTCCTCAGGGAGCAGAAAGACCAAGTTCCTGCTCACTGCTTTGAGGACTGCCTTTTAGAATTTGAGGGGTTTGCTCCCTGCTTCCCTGAGTTGGAGGAAACTTTCAGCCCAGCTGAGCAGAAATAAGGGGAGGCCGGTGGGTGCATCTCTTGTTAACCTTTAGCCTCTTTCTGTAACCAGCTCTCTGATCCAGCTTTATAATGTGTTTCCTCCAACCTATTACCTGCTGAGTAATTTGGGGAAGACTTGGGGTGGGAGGAGCACTCACTGAGTCTCCATAATTCCTCTGGGCTGTTGAGGGCAGCATGCGGAATGATTGGGATAGCAGTTGCCTCATGCATTTGTTGGTTTTTTGTTTGTTTTATATTTTTGGCCACACTGAGTAGTTTGTAGGATCTTAGTTCCCCAATCAGGGATTGAACACAGGCTCTTGGCAGTAAGAGCACAGATTTTTAACCACTGGACCCCAGGGAATTCCCGTGTATTTGTTTTTTAAAATAGCATCTCTGTGCATCATTTAGGAAGCCCAGGAATTAATTAAGCTGAAGCTCCAATACTTTGGCCACCTGATACGAAGAGCCAACTCAATGGAAAAGACCCTGATGCTGGGAAAGATTGAGGGCAGGAGAAGGGGATGACAGAGGATGAGATGATTGGATGGCATCACCAACTCAATGGACATGAGTTTGAGCAAACTCTGGGAGGTGGTGAAGGGCAGGGAAGGCTGGCATGCCACGGTCCATGGGGTCTCAAAAGGGTTGCACACAACTTAGCAACTGAACAACAACAAAGATGAAAGGCCTTATACTAAAATCAGCTTTGTGGGAGGAGGTGTCCTGTCAGGAGGACATGACCAATGGCATATTGATATTGGTAAAGAGCAAGAAAGTGTGAACAGTGGTTATCTTTGAAGAGTAAAATTACTTGTGGTTTTCATTCTGTTCTATATTTTCTATATTCCCCCCCACAGTAAGCATATCACTTGTGCAGTTTTTCATGCTTCCTTTAGAAATAGTTGAAGATCTTTAAAAAAATTTTTATGAAAGTGGCACACGCTCATTGTAACATGAATAGCAGTTAAGACATGTAAAGGTCCAGGTGGTGATCTTTCTCTTCTTCCATGTCCCCCTGCCCTGAGGATCCCACAGAGCAGCTCAGTAAGGATCTAAATACCTTTGTCCTCGTGTGTATAAACACATAGAGTTGGATTGGATTTAAAATCACCTCATCCTGTCACCTTAGATGGCCTTCTCTGGTGGCTCAGATGATAAAAAAATCTGCCTGCAATGCAGGATACCTGGGTTTGATCCCTAGGCTAGGAAGATCCTGGAGAAGGGAATGGCTGCCCACTCTGGTATTCTTGCCTGGAGAATTCCATGAACAGAGAAGCCTGTGTGCTACTGTCCATGGGTCACAAAGAGTCAGACGTGACTGAGCAACTGACACTAATACATCACCTTAGATGGAACCTGGATGGTTTTTCTTTTACTGAAATACATTATTGTCATTTTTTCAAGACTGGTATACATTTAAATCATCCTTTTTTAAAGGATCCCTGGCAGTCCCTGTTGACTCAGCTTCCACTTCTGGGGACCTGGGTTCAATCCCTGGTTGGGGAATTAAGATCCTGCATGCTCCATGGCCTGAGCGCCCCATCACCAAATCCTTTTTCATCATTACATAATATTCCATAGTACATACTATGATTTATCTACCGATGCCCCTTCTTTGGGGCAGCCAGGTTTTTCCCTGTTTTTGCCACTGTTAACACCGGTGCATAAACATCATTCATAGAACCTTGCATTGGCACCTTTTTCATTCTGAAAGCCCAAAGGAAATGAGTTTTTAATGTTCTAAAATGTGCTGTGAAATTGCTTTCCCAAAAGACCATGGCAATTTAAACTTGTTATTAATTTTTAAGTGCCATAAAATATTTTCCAGGAGCATTGAACTGGGAATCAAGAACCCTGAGTTTCAGTCCTGGCTTTGAAGGATGAGGTTGGGCAAGTATTTCTGAAATGTGGAATTCACATTTGGACTAACGTACTCAGATGTGGCTGAGTACGTACTCAGAAGTCTGCCAAATCCTTTCAAGCCCAGGAGTTTTATGGTTATGTGTAGACCTGCTGTCTTAAGATGTGTCCATTTCTTTTTTCAGGTTAATTCTCTGGGGAATTCAAACTCCAGAAAGGTTGTGCATGTCTGAAGAAGACAGATATTACTGGACAGGGGCCTGTAGCATCATTGACTTATCCCTCCCCTGGAGGAGGAAATGGCAACCCACTCCAATATTCTCGCCTAGAGAATTCCGTGAACAGAGGAGACAGGCGGGCTATAGTCCATGGGGTCACGAAGAGTTGGACATGGCTTAGCAACTAAACAACAGCAATAGTCTGAGCCCAGAACTAGGACAGGACTCTGCTAGGTTAGCAGCTATTTCTCAGAAAACCTTAAGGCGTCTGTCTCGTAAACCAAAGAACCCTAACCATGCCAGTTTGAACCCTACCATGCCTGGTTCTTGAATTTGGATTCGGTAGTAGGGGCCTGTTTCCTCTGCAAAGTGGCATTTTGGGATTCCCGGATGGCTCAGTAGTAAAGAATCCGCCGGCCATTGCCAAGAGACCTGGGTTTGGTCCCTGGGAATATCCCCCGAAGAAGGAAATGCAACCCACTCCAGTATCCTTGCCTAGAAAATCCAATGGACAGAGGAGTCTGGAGGGCTGCAGTCTATGGGGTCACAAAAGGGTCGGACACAACATAGTAACTGAGCACGCACACACACTCTGAGTCCCAGAGGGGCTTAGTAGTTATTTCTCATAGATTTCTAGGGTTTCACTCTGGACTGAAAGTTCCCCTTTTATTGAGTAAAACATGAGAGAGACAGAAGCCCAGGGCGAGGTGAGCCCTTGGCATTATAGCAGTGATACCAGAGTGGCCACTGCTCAGCCCGTCCTCTGCTGTGCCCGCAGGTGTGCCGGCATGTGAAGAATGGGGACATTCTCCTCCTGAACCGGCAGCCCACCCTGCACAGGCCCTCCATCCAGGCGCATCGCGCCCGCGTCCTCCCCGAGGAGAAAGTCCTGCGGCTCCACTATGCCAACTGCAAGGCCTACAACGCCGACTTTGATGGAGATGAGATGAACGCCCACTTTCCCCAGAGTGAACTGGGCCGGGCCGAGGCCTACGTCCTGGCCTGCACCGATCAGCAGTACCTTGTTCCCAAGGTAGGTCTGACCTTGAGGCTGTTCCATGATCATCACCGGCTTCCAACTTGGCAGTTCAGGTCAGGGCCCCAGGCAGCTCCTGGAGTCAGCATGGTCTGTTAAGCAGGAGCATTTGGAGCAGAGGGTCTTGGATTCTTCCGGGTGGGGTCTTCAGCCCCCTAGTTGCTTAGAGATAGGAGGTTTCTCTCTTGTTGCCTCTTAAGATGTCAGGAGAGAAGTTGTAACAGTCATCCCAGGAAGCCGAGTTCAGTACCTGCATCTTAGGTCTTGTCTTCCAGCCTGTTTGGATTCTACAATATATCAGCCTCTGGCAAGCCTTAGCACCCCACCTATGAGGATCCCCATCGTCCTCAGATGACTTTGATCCTTTAAGATAAGGGTTTTAAGAGACAACTTAACCCCCAGGGTTTGATCCCTGGGTCAGGAAGATCCCCTGGAGAAGGAAATGGCAACTGAGTCCAGTATTCTTGCCTGGAAAAGTCCATGAACAGAGGATCCTAGCGGGCTCTAGTCCATGAGGTCACAAAGAGTCAGACACAACTGAGTGACTAACATAATCCTGAGGGTCCAGATGAAATTCCCTGCAGCCCATGAGGAATCTCTACTGTGAATCCCTTCTTTTATAAACCGTTTGTGTCACAGCGATTCACAAATTAACACACCATTCATTTGGGTTGTAATGTGGGGGTAGTAATAAAACAATAAAGAACCATGGCTCCCATTTACCAAGCACTTTTTCAAGGCTAGACACCATATGTAGCACCTTGGAGGCCTCTCCTTTTCTCCTCCCCACAGTCCTTGGAGTAGGTGCTATTAACAGCAACAATCACATGTGAAGAAATGGTGTAACATGTCCAAGGACACAGAGCTGGAATGGAAGAGGGTGGGGAGGAGGGCCCAGGAGCTCCCAGATCTTTGTGGCTTTTCTTCCTTTTCCTGGCGTGGGCCCTGCCACCCTTCCACAGAAGAGACAGAGACATCTGCACCCAGTAAGCATAGAGGCTGCTTAGAGATTGTCCCCTATCAGTTAGTGACCTCTCCTCCTGGGAATTTCTCTTCCCCTATCCCACCTGGAGAACCAGGCAGGTGACCAGAATCCCAGCATTCCAGCCTCTTTTCCTACCAGACACACCAGTGTGGCTTCCTGTAGATCCAGTTAGTTGAACATAACTTTCTTTCCCTTTTCTGCCCACCCTGGCTGGCTATTGATTAGTGAAGGGGCTGACCGTAAGCAGGAGGGGTTAAGGGGCCCACTCAGGTCCCCAAGAAATTAGAAGAAATACTTTGATTAATTTTTACTAATGGGTTTCCCTGATGGTCCAGTGGTTAAGACTCCGAGCTTCTACTGCAGGAGGTATGGGTTTGATCTCTGGTTGGGGAACTAAGATCCTGTATGCCTTGTGGTGCAGCCAAAAAGAAAAACATTAAACAAAAGTTTTTTACATTAATAGTTTAGAAGAAATAATTATAAGGAAATTGACTAATTTGAAAATTGGCCTTTTATGTTTTCATGTAAATTACGTCAGTAAGCTGTGATGGTGGTGGCAATAAAAGCTACTTTGTCCTGAGCACTCCGTGTGCCTCAGGTACCACTCTGAGCAGTCTGCAACATTCTGGCTTAGTCCTCACCACAGCCTTAGACGGCAGGTGCAGTTTTCAGGTGAGGAAACACAGGTGAGTGACTTGTCAGCCAGTGAAGAAGCTGGGACTCGAACCTAGCACCTTTGACCCCGCCAAGCTTGTGTGCTCAGCCTCCTGTGTTCTTAGTCCCCCTTGACAGGTGAGGCTGGGCCTGGGTGAGGGTCTGTGGAAAGAAGTGACTAACAGGACTGTGCCAGTTGTCTAGCCTGCTAGAGAGAATGTCACATTTTATCACGGTGGGCACTACCAATAAAGAGCAGATGGTTCATTTTTTTTGCTGGCAGAGTGACCTCTGGACATTAGCCTCATGAAGAGTTGGGGTGCTCTGAAGTGCTTAGGCCAGTGAACTTGAGTATTCACTAGACCAATGTAGACTTGATTTTCATTGAATAAGATGGAATAGGTGACTTCATTGCTCATTGCGTACACTGTGTCCTGCAAAGGGCTGGCCTATTTAATTTCAGATGTGCCTCATCACATGCTCACCTGCCTGTGAGTATAGGGTCAGAGATAGAACAAAAATAAAGTCTCATCAATAAATTAATTTCTTAAAAAGTAAAAAATGGGACTTCTCTGGTGTTCCGGTGATTAAGACTCTGAACTTCCCCTGCAGGGGGCAAGGGTTTTATCCCTGGTCTGGGAACTAAGATCCCACATGCCACCTGTGCAGTTAAAAAAAAAAGAAAAGAAAAATCAGGGAAAAAAAGGTAAGAAACAAAAACAAGACAATTCTCGGAGATGACCTGAGAATTCACTTTACTTTCAGACACCTTCTTTTGTCAGCGGTAAAGAGCTTTTGATTCTTGATAAATGTTGTGTAAGCCCTTAGTGTAAGTGCCAAGAGGAGAAATCCTATTTTTGGTGATAGTTATAAAAATGAAGGGCTTTCCAGGTGGCGCTAGTGGTAAAGAACACACCTGCCAATGCAGGAGACGTAAAAGATGTGCGATTGATCCCTGTGTAGGGAAGATCCCCTCAAGGAGGGCATGGCAACTCACTCCAGTATTCTTGCCTGGGAAATCCCAAGGACAGAGAAGCCTAGTGGGCTACAGTCCCTAGGACCACAAAGAGTTGGACACGACTGAAGTGACTTAACACACATACACACCTACACGCATAAAAATGAAGCATGTACTTTGATGGCAAAGTCCTGAGATGGCAAGAGTCAGTTTTCTTAATCCAGGAAAGCCATTTTTTGTTAATTTTTCTTGATGTATTTTATTTCCCTATTGTTTTCTTTTCTCTTTGTTCATTGTCCCATTTCTTCTCTATTTTTTAGGTTTCTTTTCCTTGACTAACCATAGTACCCAATTTAAGTACATTTTATTGTTAGTTTTATGTATTTAATAGAGTTGCTTGTTGTCTTCTTAAAATAGATGAAGGGAACTTGATCTATTTCCTTTCCAAGAAAACAGTTACACTTTTTCATTTATATGTTTCTTTGTGGATTCTTCCTTTTTTCCCTTCTGTTTGTTTTATCTATTAAGGGCCACTGCTTCATGGAAAGTTTTTTTAACAAGGCTTGAGACGTACTTTCCTGACTTTGACTTACTCAGCTAGAAAATTCAAGTCACAGAATACCCTAATTCTCTAAGAATCCTGACCAAAGACATCTATTGTAATGTCGTTTTGCTGTGATGTTAAGTGGAATAGGATAGCTGACAATTATGTGGGTTTTTGATCAAGAGATAGTCTTTCTGATCCTAAGCAGATTTAGAAAATTCAGCATTATAAGTAGACCCTTAGTAAACTGCTTTAATCAGCACTCCTCCCTAGAATTCATGCTTATTGCATTGAAAGCAGTTTAGCCATATAGGTAATTTTCTAGTCATGGAAGACTCTAGACAGAAAGAGAAGGCACTGACTAGATCCTGTAACTTGTAATTATGTTCTTTAAAGGAAAAAAAAAAAAAAAGGCAAAATCTATATCTGCCCCCAAAGACTGTTATTGCTTAGTAGCTCAGTCATTTCTGACTCTTTGGGACCTCATGGGCTGTAGCCTGCTAGGCCCCTCTGTCCATGGGATTTTCCAGGCAAGAATACTGGAGTGGGTTGCAATCTCCTTGCCTAAGGATCCTTCCGACCCAGGGATCAATGCATGTCTCCTGCATTGTAGGCAGATTCTTTAACCACTGAGTCACCAGGGAAGCCCCCAAAGAGCTGTGGGATGAGTCAAATGCTTAATACTCTTTTCAGTTTTTCCCCTAAGCAAAATGAGACCTTGCCTTTGGAACAAGTTGCAGAGTATAATTTTTTGTCTGTGTTCATAACTCAAGGCCTTCATAAGAAGGGCTGCGTGCCCCATATGATCTCGCCCTCTGTCTGCAACACCTATCTGGCTCCTCGGTAATAATTATCTCTGAGTTTACATAAAGCCCATTGCCATGGTATTTAGACTGTTTGACAAGCATCCTTTTTAGCCTTTAAATTAGTGCGTGTGGCTAAATTCCTGGCACTTCTCCATGGCTGCACTTTAGAGTTCCTTAATTATGCAATACAGCCATAATATTGGACAGTATTTAACAAATAAGCAAATGATAACAATCTTTAGATCCAAGATTTTTCTCTAGTTCCTATAAACAGGGAAAAGTCAGTAAAAACGCCTTCTTAATAAATGTCAGTGGGCAAGTCTATTTTTACCTTAGTGTGCCTTATGTTGCCATGACTGCAGACCTGGCAGATAGGGTTCAGGAGACTGGGGATCAGAAAAGATGAATGTATCCATCCAAACTGGGGCTGTTATAAAAGCCCTTGGCTTTGGGGTTTTTTGGGGTTTTTTTGGCCCTATTGAAGTTCTTGTGGGGTCTTAGTTCCCTGACAAGGGACTGAACTTGGGACCATGGCAATGGAAGGGCCGAGTCCTAGCCACTGGACCACCAGGGAACTCTCTAAAAGCCCATGTTTTGGCATCTGGTGGATAACACCCTACCATGAATACATGCAAGATCGTGAAGACACACTGACATCAAGCACCCTTTCCTTCTGCAGTCACGTACGTCAAAGCCCCACCTCCACCCATGACTCTCTCAAGGAACCTCTCCCCAAACCCCCACATCTCTGCGTTGGCTGAGTCCAGGTCAGTCCGCAGGCCAAACTGACGTACTGTCCATGCCCCCAGAGAGACCATTCCTGACTGTCCCCTCCTATCCCAAATCTATGTGATGACCCATCCCATTCTTTTCCTCCACAGGCGTTTAAAATTCTTTGTAATAATGTATCTCTCCAGTCATTTGTTCACCGTCTAGCTCTTCCTCATTGTGAGGGATCTGTGTGTTTCAGCCACTAAAACAGACTGAAGGTTGGTCTCACCCAGTGCCTCGGCATACAGTAGGCTCTCCATAAATATTTGTTGAATGGGTGACTGATTTAGAGGAGAACCAGGCCAGAAATGTGTGAAAAACACCAAAGCATAAAACCAAAATATAAAAACAAGAACACAGCCAACAGCAGCCAGACTGAATTTATGCGTAAATGCCAGAAATATGCCGAAGTTAACGAGAAGCAGATGGGATTAGGGAGAGAAGGCCAGGGGGCCTGCAGGAGTTTGAAGCACTTTTGGTATAGAACAGTGGGCAAAAGGCAAAGGTGGGAGCCGGTCAGGAAGCCCTGGTCACGTGCTCTGGGAGGCAGTTTGCTCTCAAGATGGGAGGCCCAAGCACTGGCTAGGTGGCCATGACTGGACAACATGGGGTTGTAAGGAGGGCTGTTGCTAGTGGGTGGCTCCCAAGCACAGGACTAAGAATTAGAATGTGCCTTCTGTTTTTGTTTTTTTTTTTAATTTGTCCTTCTCTTACCTGTTTTGATTTGTAGGATGGCCAGCCATTGGCGGGGCTGATCCAAGATCACATGGTTTCAGGAGCAAACATGACCATTCGAGGCTGCTTTTTCAACCGGGAGCAGTATATGGAGCTGGTGTACCGAGGACTCACAGACAAAGTGGGACGTGTGAAGCTCTTTCCTCCTGCCATCCTGAAGCCCTTTCCTTTGTGGACAGGAAAGCAGGTAATTAGGGGGAAACAAATGGTGGATATTTATTAAAAAAAGGAAACTGGCCACTCAGTAAAAAGGTTTTGTTCCCAGGAGAGTCCAGGCCAGAAACAGAAATGACAAATCAAACAATATCTCTTTGATAGAGTTTCGGGTGTGGATGGTTTCAAAGGATTGTCTACAACTACATATTTTCTGTCCTTTGCTTCTAACTGAAACTTCTAACTTAACACTGACCTCATCGTCTAGATATGGTGGTAATAGGCAGTGGTGCTGATGGTAGCAGTAGTTATGTTTGTTGGGAGTGCTTCAAATATGTTAGATTACTTAACCCTCACAACCACCCTGTGATGCAGACACTATCATTATCACCATTTATCACCATTATCACCAGATGAGAATAACGAGGTTTGGAGAAGTTGTTACTTAGGAGGTAGAGTTGAGATTCAAACTCAGGACTTTCTGACACCCAGAGCATCGTATTATACTTAATCAATTATGTGATCTTGGTTCAGTGGGCCTCAGTTCATTATTTACAAAGCAAAAGTGTTCAGGTTGATGAGCTCTAGGTCTCACCCGCCTCTGCAGTTCTTTAAATCCATGGACCTGGTACTTGACTGGTTTTCTTATTAAGCCAACTTGTATTTCTGGGATAAACCTTACTTGGTTATGAGATAGTATTTGCTAAATTTTTGTTCAGAAGTTTTTGCATCAGTGTACATGAGGAATTTTGATGTGTGGTTTTCTTTTCTTGTCATGCGTTTACCTGGTTTTGCTATTGGGGTTAACATTGGCTTCATAGAAAGAGTTAGGAAGTATTTACTCTTCTTCAGTTTTCTGTAAGAGTTTGTACAATATGGATATTATTTTTTCCTTAAGTGTTTGGTAGAATTCACCAGTGTAGTCATCTGGACCTAGAATTTTCTCTTTCAGTTCAGTTCAGTTGCTCAGTCGTGTCTGACTTTTAGCGACCCCATGAACCACAGCACACCAGGTCTCCCTGTCTATCACTAACTCCTGGAGTCCACCCAAACCCATGTCCATTGAGTCGGTGATGCCATCCAACAATCTCATCCTCTGTTGTCCTCTTCTCCTCCCGTCCTCAATCTTGCCCAGCATCAGGGTCTTTTCCAATGAGTCAGCTCTTTGCATCAAGTGGCCAAAATATTGCAGTTTTAGCTTCAACATTAGTCCTTCCAATGAACACCCAGGACTGATCTCCTTTAGAATGGACTGGTTCTCCTCGCAGTCCAAGGGACTCTGAAGAGTCTTCTCCAACACCACAGTTCAAAAGCATCAATTCTTCGGTGCTCAGCTTTCTTCACAGTCCAACTCTCCTATCCATACATGACCACTGGAAAAACCATAGCCTTGACTAGACGGACCTTTGTTGGCAAAGTAAGGTCTCTGCTTTTGAATATGCTGTCTAGGTTGGTCATAACTTTCCTTCCAAGGAGTAAGTGTCTTTTAATTTCATGGCTGCAGTCACCATCTGCAGTGATTTTGGAGCCCAGAAAAATAGTCAGCCACTGTTTCCTCTATTTCCCCATCTATTTGCCATGAAGTGATGGGACCAGAATTTTCTGAATGTTGAGCTTTAAGCCAACTTTTTCACTCTCCTCTTTCGCTTTCATCAAGAGGCTCTTTAGTTCCTCTTCACTTTCTGCCATAAGGGTGGTGTTATCTGCATATCTGAGGTTATTGATATTTCTCCTGGCATCTTGATTCCAGCTTGTGCTTCCTCCAGCCAGCGTTTCTCATGATGTTTTCTCTTTAGGAAGGCTATTTTTAACTAAAATTTCTGTTTTTCTAATTACATGTAGGGCTGTTTAGTTCATCTCTTTCTTCTTGGATGAGCTTTACTGCTTTGTTTTTTTCTAGGAATCTGTCCTTTTCATCTAAATTGTTGGATTTATAGGCATGAAATTATTCATCATACTCTTTTATGTTCCTTTACTGTCTGTGGAACCTGAAAGTGGTCCCCTCTCTCATTCCTGATAGTGATAATTTATGTCTTCTCTCTTTTTCCTGATCAGTTTGCTCTGAGTTTTATTGTCAAAGAACCAGCTTTTATTGACTTTCTCTATTTTTCTGTTTCTGTTCCATTTATTTCACTTTCATCTTTTTTATTTCCTTTCTTCTGCTTACTTTGGGTTTGATTTGCCTTTCTTTGTCTAGTTACTTAAGGTTGGAACTGAAGTCAGTAATTTGAGACTTTTTTCCTGTTTTAATATTGGCATTTTATATATAAAATTTCCACTGAATATATTGTATTTTCATTTTCATTCACTTCAAAAGACTTGCTCAATGCCTTTTTTATTTCTGTTTTTAACCCCTGAGATATATAGAAGTCTTTGATTTAGTTTCCAAATATTTAAGAATTTTCCAGATATGTATACTATTGATTGCAATTTTAAATCCATAGTGGCCAGAAAACATACCTTGAATAACTTGAATCCTTTTCAAATTACTGAGATTTGTTTTGTGGCTTCAAAGGTAGTCTGTATTGGGAAATGATCTGTGTGTCCTTAAAAATCACAAGTATTCTGCTGTGTTGGATGAAGTGCTCTATAAATGTCAATTAGGTTCAAGTCTGAAGAACAGTGGATGGAAGTTCATAACCTTGTATAGGAGGTGGTGATCAAAACCATCCCCAAGAAAAAGAAATGCAAAAAGGCAAAATGCCTGTCTGAGGACACCTTACTAATAGCTGAGAAAAGAAGAGAAGCAAAAGGTAAAGGAGAAAAGGAAAGATACACTCATCTGAATGCAGAGCTCCAAAGAATAGCAAGGAGAGATAAGAAAGCCTTCTTAAGTGAACAGTAAAAGAAATAGAGGAAAACAATAGAATGGGAGAAACTAGAGATCTCTTCAAGAAAATTAGAGATACCAAGGGAACATTTCCTGCAAAGGTGGGCACAATTAAGGACAGAAATGGTACGGACCTAACAAAAGCAGAAGATATTAAGAAGAGATGGCAAGAATACACAGAACTACAAAAAAGATCTTATTGATCCAGACAACCGTGATGGTGTGATCACTCACCTAGACCCAGACATACTGGAGTGTGAAGTCAAGTGAACCTTAGGACGCATCACTACGAACAAAGGTAGTGCGAACAAAGGTAGTGGAGGTGATGGAATTCCAGCTGAGCTATTTCAGATCCTAAAAGATGACACTGTGAAAGTGCCGCACTCAATATGCCAGCAAATACAAGAAACTCAGCAGTGGCCACAGGACTGGAAAAGATCAGTTTTCATTCCAATCCCAAAGAAGAGAAATGCCAAAAAATGTTCAAACTACTGCACAATTGCACTCATTTCACATGCTAGCAAAGTAATGCTCAAAATTCCCAAAGCCTGGCTTCAGTAGTATGTGAACCGTGAACTTGCAGATGTTCAAGCTGGATTTAGAAAAGGCAGAGGATCCAGAGATCAAATTGCCAACATCCATTGAATCATAGAAAAAACAAGGGAGTTCCAGAAAAACATCTACTTCTGCTTTATTCACTATCCAAAGCCTTTGTGTGAATCACAAAAAATCTGAAAATTCTTAAAAGAGATGGGAATACCAGTCCACTTTACCTGCCTCATGAGAACCTGTATGAAGGTCAAGAAGCAACAGTTAGAACTGGACATGGAACAATGGACTGGTTCCACATTGGGAAAGGAGATGTCAAGGCTGTATATAGTCACCCTGCTTACTTAACTTACATGCAGAGTACATCATGCAAAATGCCAGGCTGGATGAAGCACAAGATGGAATCAAGATTGCTGGGAGAAATATCAATAACCTCAGATATGCAGATGACACCACCCTTATGGCAGAAAGGGAAGAGGAACTAAAGAGCCTCTTGATGAAGGTGAAAGAGGAGAGTGAAAAAGCTGGCTTAAAACTCAACATTCAAAAAATGAAGATCATGGCATCCGGTCCCATCACTTCGTGGCAACTAATGAGGAAACATTGGAAACAGTGAGAGACTTTATTTTCTTGGGCTCAAAATCACTGCAGGTTGTGACTGCAGCCATAAAATTAAAAGATGGTTTCTGTTTGGAAGAAAAGCTATGACCACCCTAGACAGCATATTAAAAAGCAGAGACATTACTTTGCCAACAAAGGTCCGTCTAGTCAAAGCTACAGTTTTTCCAGTAGTCACGTATGGATGTGAGAGTTGGACGATAAAGAAATCTGAGAGCCAAAGAATTGATGCTTTTGAACTGTGGTATTGGAGAACTCTTGAGAGTCCCTTGGACTGCAAGGAGATCAAACCAGTCAATCCTAAAGGATATCAACCCTGAATATTAATTAGAAGGACCGATGCTGAAGCTGAAGCATTAATGTTTTGGCCACCTGATGTGAAGACCTGACTCATTGGAGAGGACCCTGATGCTGGGAAAGACTGAGGGCAGGAGAAGGGGACAACAGAGGATAAAGATGGGCAATTACTGACTCAGTGGACCTGAATTTGAGCAAGATCCCAGAGTCGATGATGGACAGGGAAGCCTGACGTGCTGCAGTCCATGGGGTCACAGAGTTGGACAAGACTGAGTGACTGAACAACAGCAAAACAAGGTTCAAGTCTACTATATCCTTGCTGTTCTCTGTCCTTCATTTCCTAATGTCCATTGTATTGAAACCACTGTTTCATATTCGTGTCTGCTTTTGTTATTGTTATTTCTGGTGGATGTGAAATCAGGTCACCATGGCTCTATCCTGACCAGAAACAGAAGTTGATTTAACAGAATAGTAGGGGAATTTTGCAGTTTAAGATTAAAATCTGTAATTATGGATAGTCTGGTTCAGGAATTGGTAAGCTTTTGTTATAAAAGCCAGATAGAAAATATTTTAGGCTTTGTTGGCCATATGATCTGTAAATTACAGCTGCTCAGTTCTGCCATGATAATGTGAAAGCAGACATAGACAGGGCTTTGAAATGAGCCTGACTGTGATTCATTTCAGCTTCTTTTTTACAAAAACAGATGGTGGGCCACGTTTGGTCTATAGGCTGTAGTTTGCTACCCCTAATTTAGTTGGATATATGTGTTTGTCCAGGCTTCCCTGGTGGCTCAGTGGTAAAGAAATCCACCCGCCAATGCAGGAGATGTGGGTTTGACCCCTGGGTTGGGAAGATCCCCTGGAGGAGGGCATGGCAACCCACTTCAGTATTCTTGCCTGGAGAATCCCATGGACAGAGGAGCCTGGCCGGCTATAGTCCATGGGGTCATGAAAAAGTTGTACACAGCTTAGTGACTAAACTTAGTGACTAAACATCAACAACATTTATTTGTCCACTTATTATTCCTGTTTATAATTTTTTATTGTTTCTTTTTTATGTATGTTTGTTTTGTAAGCCATCTCAACTTATCTTAGAAATAAAGGGATTTTAAGTGTTAAGTAAACTAAGATCATGGCATCCAGTCCCATCACTTCATGGCAAATAGATGGGCAAACAGTGGAAACAGTGGCTGACTTTATTTTTCTGGGCTGCAAAATCACTGCAGATGGTGATTGCAGCCATGAAATTAAAAGACGCCTACTCCTTGGAAGGAAAGCTATGACCAACCTAGACAGCATATTGAAGAGCAGAGACATTACTTTGCCAACAAAGATCCGTCTAGTCAAGGCTGTGGTTTTTCCAGTGGTCATGTATGGATGTGAGAGTTGGACTGTAAAGAAAGCTGAGTGCCGAAGAATTGATGCTTTTGAACTGTGGTGTTGGAGCAGACTCTTGAGAGTCCCTTGGACTGCAAGGAGATACAACCAGTCAGTTCATCCTAAAGGAGATCAGTCCTGGGTGTTCATTGGTAGGACTGATGTTGAAGCTGAAACTGTAATACTTTGGCCACCTGATGTGAAGAGCTGACTCATTTGAAAAGACCCTAATGCTGGGCAAGATTGAGGATGGGAGGAGAAGGGGACGACAGAGGATGAGATTGTTGGATGGCATCACCGACTCATTGGACATGGGTTTGGGTGAACTCTGGGAGTTGGTGATGGACAGGGAAGGCCTGGCATTCATGGGGTCGCAAAGAGTAGGACATGACTGAGTGACTGAACTGAACTGAACCATCCAGAATTTATTAGAATTTTGTTTAAACGTAAGCAGTGTGTTCAAAATAGAACCAAATAGTGGACAAAGACTACATAACTAGAGCTACAGATACGTTCATCCACCTCAGTCTGAGAATCCAGCCAAAGGAAATCATCTGAAATGTAGTATTGATAAAAGCCACTTGAAAAAAGCAGTCCATGACATCATGGTTTATAGTGGTGGAATATTAGAAAAACCTAGATACTCAGCACTGGGGCTGTGTAAATTGTGGGACGTTTATTAAGATATTGCTCTGTGCTGTGCTTAGTCACTCAGTCATGTCCGACTCTTTGCAACCCCATGGACTGTAGCTCGCCAGGTTCCTCTGTCCATGGGGATTCTTCAGGCAAGAATACAGGCGTGGGTTGCCATGCCCTCTTCCAGGGGATCTTCCAAATGCAGGGATTGAACACAGGTTTCCCACATGCAGGCGGATTCTTTACCGTCTGAGCCACCAGGGAAGCTTTGTGTAGTTTAAAATAGTGGCTTTAAAGCATTGTGTGACAGTCTGGAAAATTTTCAACGTAATGTTGAAAGAAGAAATAGACTACACAGTTCTATGCATAATAACAGAACCATGTTAAAAATGTATATGAGCAAAAATTTGATACAAAAAAGATCAAAATGATAGAATAATTTGGTTTGTGTTAGGAATAATTTAACATTCCTGGGCTCTGCTTACTGTATAACCAAGTAAAATTAGAAAATAGGCCCAGATTTTATTTATGTCACAGTTGAGATTTTTCCGGGTTTCTTGAAAGGTTGGTACAGGCTGTTATTTCTGTACAAGTAGGTGAAAGAAGGGAACAGTTATTGCACTGCATAAGAATTTGTTAGTGACCCAGTCTAATTCTACAGAGGAAAGCCATGTTTTGGATCAGGAGATAAGGAACTTAGCTTGGGAAATTTATTTGTACTGCCTTAAAAAGTTAAGTCTTAGACTGTTTTTCCAGGACATTTCATACAGCCTCTTGAGTGGTTTTCTTATATTATGTGACTAAACCATTATATACTTGTTCACTTTACCATTAATGGATGTTTGGGTTGTCTTCAGTCAACTTCATTTGGCTGTTACAAATAGAGCTGCTATGAACATTTTTGTATATGTCTCTTATTGAACATATGTATGCATTTTCATGGGTAAATACCAGGGAATCAAATTGCTGAGTCATAAAATCTACCTTCACCTGTAATAGATAATTGAGTAAACAGTTTTCCAAAGTGATTGTAGCAGTTTACACCTCCATCAGCAGGGCAGGAGAGTTATGGTTGCTCCTTATTCTCAGCAGTACTTGCCTGCCAATGCAAGAGAAGTAAGAGACGTTGGTTCGATCCTTGGGTTGGGAAGATCCCCTGGAGGAGGACATGGCAACCCACTCTAGTGTTCTTGCCTGGAGAATCCCATGGACAGAGGAGCCTGGTGGGCTACAGTCCATAGCGTCACACAGAGTCAGACCCAACTGAAGCGACTTAGCATGCCCAGTAACGAATGAGTTTGAGCACCTCTTTATATCCTTATGGCCATGGGATCTCACCTTTTGTGAAGTTCCTGTTCAAGGCTTTTGCCTTTTTTCAATCCTATGCCATTCTCTTATTAATAGATAAGAGTTTTAGAAGTCTATCCTTGTGTAGGTCCATTACCAGGTTATAGATATTACAAATACCTTCTACTTGATGGCTAGCCTTTTTGCCCTTTCACTTAATGCTGTTTTCTAATGATCAGAAGTTCTTTATTTTATGTAATATAATTCACCAGGCTTTGCCTTTTATGGCTGCTGCTGCTGCTAAGTCGCTTCAGTCGTGTCCGACTCTGTGCAACCCCATAGCTGGCAGCCCAACAGGCTCCCCCGTCCCTGGGATTCTCCAGGCAAGAACACTGGAGTGGGTTGCCATTTCCTTCTCCAGCCTTTTATGGCTAGTCCTGTATAAAAATTATTTGCCTGCCTCAAGGTTATTAAGATATTTCCCTGTATCTCTGTTAGCAGTTTTATTGTTTTACCATTCATGTTTAGGTCTACTTCTGCCCAGAGTTGGTTTTTGTGGGTGTGTTGATGTGAGGTAGGGGTCAGGATTCATTTTTTTCCTGTAGGACTATCCCGTTGATGTGACGTAATTGATAAGAAGATGTTTGCTTTTCCTCTGCTCTTTAGTATCTCTTGTGTCCTAAATCAACTAATTGCATACATGTAGGTCTACTGGCTTCATTTCAGTTCCTTTGGTTGTTTGATTCCATTGCACCGATACTACACTCTTAATTATTGTAGCTTTATAATAAGTTTTGATTTTTGATAGAGACTATACTATACTACATTGTTTTTCAAGACTGTCTTGAATATTCTTGGCCCCATGAATTTCCATATAAATTTCAAAGCCATCTTGTACATTTCTGCCAAAAAATAGCTACAAAGTTTTGTTGGAATTACATTGCAGCTACAGATCACTTTAGGGAGAATGGACATATTTCCAGTACTGAATATTCCATTCTTTCAGTGACATAGAAGTCTTGTTTATCTTTCGTTAGATTCATTCCTAGATATTGCTATTATAGATGATTTTATTTATTGAATTTCCTATTTGTTTATGGTTAGTATATAAAAATACAAGTAATTTTGTGTATTGTCCTTGTACTCCACAACCTTGCTGATTTCATTTATTAACTATAGAAGTGTAATGTAAGTTTTTATTTAAAGAGATAGTAATATCAAAGGAAAAAGGAAAAATTTCTTCTGTCTCCAATTCCATTGTTCATCTTCTCTGTGCATACTCTCACAGAGAAGAAATAAAAATGAAATCATGTACCTACTCAGGGGAACCATGAACCATGATTAAATTTGATAGTCAATTTTGAGTTTGTATTTAAGAATGCTTCTTTATCCATGTTATTCTGTTGCCTGAGACATGAATTTTCCTTATCCGTAGGTATGTGAACCTCAGGTTTAACTGAGCTGTAAGATGGCTTACTTTAAATGAGCTGTCAGATCCTCCAAAGGGAATGCCATTATTTCCATTATTTTAAGAAATCCCATTATTTCAGGCCATTTGAACCACCCTAACATACTTCAGATATAGCAAGAAGTTTATTTAACTCTTTTCATGTGCTGGGGTGATACAATGTTTCTTGTAATTGCTTTGTGACATACTTAGTTCACTTAATGATCTGTGGGCTTCTCAGATGTCACAGTGATCAAAGAATCTGCCTGCCAATGCAGGAGACGTGGGTTCGACCCCTGGATCCAGAAGATCCCCTGCAGTAAGAAATGGCAACCCCTCTAGTATTCTTGCCTGGAAAATTCTATGGACATAGGATCCTGGCAGGCTATAGTCCTTGGGGTCGCAAAGAGTCAGACATGACTGAGTAGGCATGTTATGATAATAGTCTATTGTGGGGTTCATTCTCTGCACATGTGGATTGACTTCATTCTTCTTAACCCATTCTGTGTTGTACCCGGTAATATGGATATTCTCTAGTTGATTTAACTGTCCCTCTAATGGCAAATATTTAATGAGTGTTCAGTTATTTTCCTGTTTGGCCATGCCATGCAACTTGTGGGATCTTAGTTCCCTGAGAATATTGTGGATGGTCTATTATTCCTAGCATAGTTTATGACCAGAAAGTAAATTATACACTTCTACAATATCAGTGCAGGAGGAGACCCAGAATCTTGTCTGCCACCCTTGTTTGTTTGTTTTTTTAATTGAAATATAATTCATACCATAAACTTTACCATTTTTAGTAAGTGTGTAATTCAGTGCTTATTTTTAGTATATTCTCTGTGGTGCAACCATTTCTACTGTCTAATTCAAAAATATTTCCATAATCCCCAAAAGAAACTCTGTTCCTGTTAGCATTCAGCCTTAATTCCACCCTCCCTCATCCCCTGGCAGTCACTTTCTGTCCCTATTGATTTTCCTGTTTGAGACATTTCATAAAAATGTCTTGTCTCTTTTAGTTAACATAATAGTTTCAAGATTCATCCATGTTGTAGCATAAACAGTACCTCATTTCTTTTCATGGCTGAATAATATTCAATTGTATGGATATTCCACATGTTATTCACTTGTCAGTTGATAAATGGATAATTTGGCTTGTTTCCACTTTTTGGCTGTTACAAATAAGGCTGTAATGAGTATTCATGCATAACTGGTGCATGAAACTGATGCACTCATTTATATGAACATGTACTTTCAATTCTCTTGAATATATAGCTAAGAGAGAAGTCACTGAGTCATATGGGAATTCTGTGTTTAACTTTTTTGAGGAACTACCAAACTGTTTTCCAAGGCAGCTTACAATTTTACATCCCCACCAACAGGACATGCGGGTTCCAATTTCTCCATATTCACCAACATTTATTTTTCTTTTGTTTTTAAAATAACCATCTTAGGGGAGTTCTTTGGCAGTGCAATGATTAGGACTTGGCACTTTCACTGCCAGGGCTTGAGTTTGAACCCTGATCAGGGATCTAAGATCTTATAAGCAAGTGGCACAGCCAAATAATAATAATAATAAAATAAAATAACCATCTTGTGAAGTAGTCTTTCATTATGGTTTTCATTTGCCTTTCCCTAATGATTAGTATAAGTTAAATAAGCAGGTGACAATATACAGCCTTGACGAACTCCTTTTCCTATTTGGAACCAGTCTGTTGTTCCATGTCCAATTCTAACTGTTGATTCCTGACCTGCATACAGGTTTCTCAAGAGGCAGGTCAGGTGGGCTGGTATTCCCATCTCTTTCAGAATTTTCCACAGTTTATTGTGACCCACACAGTCAAAGGCTTTGGCATAGTCGATAAAGCAGAAATAGATGTTTTTCTGGAACTCTCTTGCTTTTTCCATGATTCAGCAGATGTTGGCAATTTGATCACCCTTATGCCAGAAAGTGAAGAGGAACTAAAAAGCCTCTTGATGAAAGTGAAAGTGGAGAGTGAAAAAGTTGGCTTAAAGCTCAACATTCAGAAAACAAAGATCATGGCATCTGGTCCCATCACTTCATGGGAAATAGATGGGGAAACAGTGTCAGACTTTATTTTTCTGGGCTCCAAAATCACTGCAGATGGTGATTGCAGCCATGAAATTAAAAGACGCTTACTCCTTGGAAGGAAAGTTATAACCAACCCAGACAGCATATTAAAAAGCAGAGACATTACTTTGCCAACAAAGGTCCGTCTAGTGAAGGCTATGGTTTTTCCACTGATCATGTATGGATGTGAGAGTTGGACTGTGAAGAAGGCTGAGCGCTGAAGAATTGATGCTTTTGAACTGTGGTGTTGGAGAAGACTGTTGAGAGTCCTTGGACTGCAAGGAGATCCAGCCAGTTCATCCTAAAGGAGTTCAGTCCTGGGTGTTCATTGGAAGGACTGATGCTGAAGCTGAAACTCCAATACTTTGGCCACCTCATGTGAAGAGTTGACTCATTGGAAAAGATCCTGATGCTGGGAGGGATTGGGGGGCAGGAGGAGAAGGGGATGACAGAGGATGAGATGGCTGGATGGCATCACTGACTCGATGGATGTGAGTTTGAGTAAACTCTGGGAGTTGGTGATGCACAGGGAGGCCTGGCGTGCTGCGATTCATGGGGTCGCAAAGAGTCAGACATGACTGAGTGACTGAACTGAACTGAGCTGAATGATTAATAATATTGAGCAGCTTTTCTTGTGCTTACTGGCCATTTGTAATATCTTCTTTGGAGATATGTCTATTTATGCCCTTTGCCCACTTATTCATTGGGTTATTTGTCTTTTTATTGTTAAATTCTAACATTTCTTTGTATATTCTGGCTACCAGATCTGTCTCACATATATGATAACACAGGTATTTTCTCCCATTGTATGGGTTCTTTTTTTCTTTCTTGACAGTGTCCTCTGACACATAATTTTTAAAAATTTTTATGAAATCCTATTTATCAACTTTTTTTTTGTTCCTTGTACTTTTGGTGTTATATCTTAGAAACGTTTGCCAATTCCAAGGTCATACAGATTTACAGCTGTGTTTCCAACTAAGAGTTTTATGGTTTTCTCCCTGACATTTATGTCTTTGATACATTTTCAGTTAATTTTTCTGTGTATTATGAGATAGGGGTCCACCTTTATTCTTTTGTTGGTAGATATGCAGTTGTCTCAGCATCATTTGTTAATAAAACTATTCTTTTCCCATTGAATGTTCTTAGCACTCTTGTTAAAAATCAATTAGCCACTGAGGTATGGGTTTACTTTTAGACTCTTATTTCTCTTCCATTGGTCAGTATGTCTGTCTACGCCAATGAGTGCTGTGTGCTGTTGCTTTAGTTGGGTCCGACTCTTTGTGGCCCCATGGACTGTAGCCCACCAGGCTCCTCTGTCCTTGGGATTCTCCAGGCAAGAATACTATTTGCCATGCCCTCCTCCAGGGGATCTTCCCAACCCGGAGATCGAGCCCATGTCTTATGTCTCCTGCATTGCAGGTGGGTTCTTTACCACTCATGCCACCTGGGAAGCCATGTCTTGATTACTGTAGCTTTGTAATAAATTTTAAATCTGGATATATGAGTCCTTCAGCTTTGTCTACTTTCTCAAGATTGTTTTGACCATTTGGGGTCCCTTGCATTCCCATTTGAAATTTAGGGTCAACTTGTCAGTTATGCAAGTTGGAATTTTAATAGGGATTGCATTGAATATGTAGATCAATTTGGAAAGTGTTGCCACCTTAACAATATTAAGTCGTCCAATCCATGATGTCTTTTCATTTACTTAGATCTTCTTTAACTTCTTTCAATAGTATGTTATTGTTTTCCACTTAAAAGTCTTAGACTTCTTTGGTTGAATTAATTCCTGAGTATTTTATTCTTTGTGATTCTATTGTACATGGAGTTGTTTTTCTAATTTCATTTTCAGATTGTTCATTGTTAATGTATAGAAATATGATTGATTTTTGAATATTGATCTTGTATCTTCTGGTTTTGCTCAAGTCATTTACTAGTGCTAACAAGTTCTTCTGAATTCTTTCAGGTTTTCTCTGTATAAGGTTATTCCATCTGCATTCAGAGGTTGTTTTCTTTCTTACTCTCCAATCCGAAAGCCTTTTCTTCTTTCCATGCCTAATTGCCCTGACTTAAACCTCTAGAACATTATTGAGTAGAGTGGCAAAAGCATGCATTCTTTCCTTGTTCCTGATCTTAGAAAGCATCATCTTTGCTCGCTGAAAATGGCAGTGGTGGTTTTTACATCAGTGCCTCCCCTTTATCAGGTGGATGATGTTGCCGCCTATTCCTAATCTGTTGACCGTTTGTGTCGTGAAAGG
This sequence comes from Bos grunniens, assembly GCF_055505025.1. NCBI lineage: Eukaryota > Metazoa > Chordata > Mammalia > Artiodactyla > Bovidae > Bos > Bos grunniens. Next base: position 58,941,230 of record NC_141175.1, on the reverse strand, counting down.
GTATTGAGATTGTCAGATGCTTTTCCTGCTCCCTTGATTTTGCAGATGAAGTGGCAGGTCCATCTCCCTTCCTTACATGTATATGGCTGCATGTGTTACCCTTCTCCCAGACTTTCCATCCTGACTGTGCCCAGCTGGCAGTTCCCACTGCGCATGTGGCACTGTGGTTTAAGTGCAGCTCGTAGTCAGCATCCCAGGAGAGTCGCCCTCCTACCTTTCTCCTTACCCTCTGTCCTGGCAGTGCCAGCCTTGTGAAGACTGAGGGCCAAGACCTTCCTGGTCATTTTCCTCAGAGATATCAAGGAGTATTGTCTGCTTTCTGTAACAGTGTTGTTGTCAGCTGTTCCCCAGCTCCTGGTGCACATGCATAAAAAGACAGCTGCTCTCGTAACCGCCCTGACCCCATTTGTACATACAGATCCTTCTTTATGGGCCTGGTACAGGCATACAAAGAGCTGTTGATGCCACCGGATGGCTCCCAATGCCCTCCAGCCCTGCCCCGCCTACCCACCCCCTCACCACCCCAGGACCTCTCCAACCGGTCTGCCTGCCTCAAGCCTATTGCTTCCTTGGGAATGCATGCTCTTGGCTTCTCCAGAACTGACCCGTGGTCATCCCAGGTACATCCCAGGTCATCCCAGCTCCCATGTGGGCTGCTTGTGAGGTTGCCTCCCTTGACCTCCTGTTAGTAGCTGCATAGGTGGTGCAGTGGTAAAGAATCTGCCTGCCCATGCGGGAGACCCAAGAGATATGGGTTTGATCCCTGGGTTGGGAAGATTCCCTGGAGGAGGAAAGGGCAACCTGCTCCAGTATTCTTGCCTGGAAATTTTCCATAGACAGAGGAGCCTGGCAGGCTATAGTACATGGGGTTGCAAAGAGTCGAACATAACTTTTTGAGCATGTACACACTTAGAGTGAATGAGAGCTTCCCAGGTGGCTCGATGGTAAAAAAAATCTGCCTGCCAGTGCAGGAGACACAGGAGAAGTGGGTTAGATCCCTAGGTCAGGAAGGTCCCTTGGAGAAAGAAAGAACAACCCACTCCAGTATTCTTGGCTAGGAAATCCCATGGACAGAGGAGACTGGCAGGCTACAGTCCATGGGGTTGTTGTAAAAGAGTTGTACACGACTCAGCAACAACTCAGAACAACAGATTGAATGGATGGCCATACTAATTTAAGCAGGAGAAGGACTCGGCAGCCTTTCAAGTAGCCAAAATTAATTCTAGTCAAATCGATTTCGGGGATCAGCTCTGTTACAGTGAATCGTGTGGAAGCCCATTGGGTGGCTGAGCTGTCATCTCACCAGCATGCCCTGTGGTGGGCCTCACACAGAGACTCCGTCCTGCGTGCTCCCCACTCACGTTGCCTTAATGACTGCTTCTAAAGTGCCAAGTCTTCTTGTCAGTGTCACTTGGGAGGCTTATTTTCTGCATCATTGATATAGCCTCGAAGTCCAGGCCAGGAATGTGTTGGGTTGACCAAAAAGTTCGTTCAGGTTTCTCTGTAACAGGCTATGGGAAAACCCGAAGGAACTTTTGGGCCAGGTCAGTATGTGGAACGGGATCCTGCTAAAAGTGGAATCTGAGCATGTCACTCCTGTGATCAAAACCTTCCAAATACCTATCCTTCACACTCGAATGAAAAGCCTCCTGCCGGAAATGAATGATCTGACCTCCTCTGAGCTCTGAGCTCTGAGCTCCCTGGTGGTAAGGCCCTGCCTGTCCTATTCAAAATCCCAGGTATTCTTTCTCCCCCTGCTATACCCTAGCTGTTCCTTCCCTGCTTTATTTTCCTCCAGAATATGGATCCGCTTGGGACTGGAGCCTCTGTTGAGGGTGGCAACTGTTTTATTCACCACTCCCCCCAGCGCCTGGTTCATAGTAAGCACTCAACATATAATTGCTGAATGAATGAACAGATCGTAACTGTATTCTACACATTCACAATGCTAAGGCTAAGAGAGCATAACCATTTGCCCCACAACTCATGACCAGTATGGTGGAGTGGACACTGGGACACCCCCAGAGTCTCAAAGCTTCAGCTGCAGCTCGCTTCTCAGTCAGATACTTGGGCCTCCTCTGTGAAGCTCTTTTGAGGGAAAGCTCTGAATTCTTAGTCTTCACATTCTTTCCTCCTTGGCGCCAGAAAGTCAACGCTGTTCTGCAGGAGGATCTTAACTGATTGTATGAGACAGTTGTCACGTGCTTTGATGTGGTCTGAAAATGGGAGAAGGATGCTTCCGATGAGCGTTCCTGGACCTTTGCCCCGGTCCTGGGGCTGACATGTCAGGGTTGCCTTTGCCTCCCTCAATCCTGCTGTCCTTCTTTCTTTTTTTTTTTAAACCACATACAAATTTAAATCTTTCTCTGCTGTGAGCCCACAGCCATTTATTTTCCTTTTCTTCCCTTGGTCTATTCAGGAACTTAATTTTCAGGTCAGGGGGTTATGCACTCTAAGAAGTGAGGTTCTTAGTGGTGTGTGTTTGTTTCTAATCCTGTTGTTGTTCACTTGCTCAGTCATATCCGACTCTGTGACCCCTGGACTGCAGCACACCAGGCTTCCCTGTCCTTCACTGTCTCCCAGAGTTTGCTCAAACTCATGTCCATTGAGTCAGTGATGCTATCCAACCATCTCATCCTCTGTCACCCTCTTTTCCTGCCCTCAATCTTTCCATGCATCAGGGTCGTTTCCAATGAGCTGGGTCTTCATATCAGGTGGCCAAAGTTTTGGAGCTTCAGCATCAGTCCTTCCAATGAATTCAGGGTTGATTTCCTTTAGGACTGACTGGTTTGATCCTTTTGGTGTCCAAGGGACTCTCAAGAGTCTTCTCCAGCACCACAGTTTGAAAGCTTCATTTCTTCAGTGCTTAGCCTTCTTTATGGTCCAGCTCTCACATGCTGTACATTATACATAAATCACATAAGCAGAAAAGTAAAATCTGAGATCAGGTTGTCCCACAGACAAGAAACTGTCCCTTTGTTGGTGGTGGTGGTGGTGGTTTTTTTTTTTTTTTCTGCTTTACCTACAGCTCATCAGAATGGAGTTGTCTGCCTTTTAGGATTAAGAAAGACAAGTGGACCTAAAAGGAAACATCTCAGCTTTTCTTCCTTGCATCAGCTTTGTCTTCTTTTTCTTTCCAGGTCGTGTCCACATTGCTCATCAACATAATCCCAGAGGACCATATCCCCCTGAACTTGTCAGGAAAGGCGAAGATCGGTGGAAAGGCCTGGGTGAAGGAGTCTCCTCGGCTCGTTCCCGGCTTTAACCCCGACTCCATGTGCGAGTCCCAGGTATGGCTGCCCAGCTGTGTGCATTGGAGACTTCCAGTCCCAGGTTTAGGCGGCTTGATTTAAAACCAAGACAGAGAAGTGGAGGCACATGTATAGAAAGAGGAGTCGTGCCTTGAAGGAAAGAGTTGTACCGAGCTGTGTAGAGTCAACCACTAGCATTCCTTTTCAGATTTATATTTTTTATTTTTATTTATTTGGCTGTAGGCTGTACTAGGTCTCAGTTGTGGCAAGTGGGATCTTTAGTTGCAGCATGTGAACTCTTAGTTGCGGCATCCGGGATCTAGTTCCTTGACCTAGGCATTGAACCTGAGATCCCTGCATTGGGAGCTCAGACTCTTAGCCACCAGACCACCAGGGAAATCCCCGACCATTAGCACTTGGCTCTTATGTAAAGCCCATAACCAGCTTGGGAAGGCTCTTCCAGCAGAAGGCCTCAAACTTGACTCTGCAAAGCTTGGAAAGGCAGACCCTGAGACCTGTGAGTGGCTGGCTATCATCACCCTGTGCTGAGGTTTCACACCTCCCAGCTCCATGCCTAGGAACCAGGCCTCAGCAGCAGCTCCAGGACAACCAAACCCTGGGGACACAGCGCTGTTGCAGGAGAGTGAGACTGTGACCCCACATTGAAGATTTTCAGGGCCTCATGTGCTCTTTCTGGGGAAGTATCCCCAGGGCCCCTGCTCACAAGGGCTTTGTTGCAGGGTCTAACACACATGCCATTCATAATAGAACCCAAGCTGCCCCTTTTCTTTCCCTTCGTAGATCATACGCTTAATGTGTGCAGCACTTTTCTTTAAATTAGAAATCCTTTAAACTAGAAATTTAAATTTAGTTTTAAATTTAAATTCAAACTAGAAATTCTTTAAATTAGCTTCTAATGCTTGAAACAAGCTTTAAGAAAGTACAAATTCAGTGCTTAAAGCGTATTAGAAAGGTTCTGTGTTTCTTACTCCCAAGGTTCCAGGGAGGAAGTACCTAGGCCAAGGTCACAGTTATGAAATTTAGACTCAAAATGCACTCCTTTCCAGTCACAAAGTTTTTATCAAGGATACATGACCCCAAATCAGAATGGATGGGTGATGGGAGTGGGGCACATAGGAACACACTGAACTGTCTATAGTTGGGGAGGGGGTGTAGTCCCCGAAAAAGAATTTTGTTTAATGTTCTTTTTTTTATGCTATTTACTTTATTTTTGGCTGTGCTGGGTCTTCGTTGCTACGTGGGTTTTTTTCTCTAGTTGCGGAGAGCCTGGAGGCTACACTCCAGCTGTGGTGCACAGGCTTCTCACTGCAGTGGCTCCTTTTTTTGGGCAGCACAGGCCTCAGCAGTTGTGGCTCCTGGGCTTTAGAGTACAGGCTCAGTACTTATGGCTCACAGACTTAGTTGCTCCAAGGCATGTGGGATGTTCCCAGATCAGGGATTGAACCCATGTCTCCTGCATTGGCGGATGAATTCTTTACCACTGAGCTACCAGGGAAGCCCTGAATGTTGTTCTCTGTGTGCTCACCTGCTTTATCCCCTTCTTTGCATCAAGAATTTGAGGCAGTTGAGGGTTATAAGGTTAGTAAGACATGGAGTGAGGGAGGGGCGGGGCTCCCCCCACCCAGTGCCAGTGGCCATCCGTCCGCAGGTGATCATCAGAGCAGGGGAACTGCTGTGCGGGGTGCTGGACAAGGCGCACTACGGAAGCTCCGCCTACGGCCTGGTCCACTGCTGCTACGAGATCTACGGTGGGGAGACCAGCGGCAGGGTTCTCACCTGCCTGGCCCGCCTCTTCACCGCCTACCTGCAGCTCTACAGAGGCTTCACCTTGGGTGAGTGAGGCAGGTGGCTCTGGGGCCCCACCCTGCTCAGTCCGCTTCTGCAGCCAGCCCACCTGCCAGGGTGTCTCCCGGTTCCAGGGGAACAGCCGGGCTCCCTTCACGAGGGCATCTTCATGGGGCCTCCGGTGACACTGCACAGCCTGCTGCTTCTCCGTGCTTCCGCAGCCCCCGACACACACCCATACCACCCTAGTCTCTTCATTTCTTCATACAGCACAGAGTGACGCCCTTCCCCATCTGCATTTCCATTCTGTCCCTTTATCAACACCTTTCCTTATGGTCTCCAGTGTCCTAGACTGATTTTTCTTCACACTCATACCTCCATTCTCTCCTGCAAGTGCCCTTCCAGAATCTTTCTGGCACTCTGTGCCCCACCTGGAGTCTTCCCTGTTGTCAGAACAGCCCACACCACCCGACACAGCGGGTTCTGTTGGAAACACCACGTTGGGGCTGACCTGTCAAGTGATTGTAAGACAGAAAGAGGAACTCTCTCCCTGGAAATGACAGCCCACTGTTTTAGGAAGTTGACTCTGATAAAGAAAACAAGGGGGCCGATATTTTCCGTGCCACGAGCTCATTCAGAGCAGTGTGTCTCTCGGTATTCACCGTGGAGTCCAAGCCCTTCTGCAGTTTCCCATGCATGAGGAATGGGTGTCAGGCCTTGCACTAAGCAGGACTCCCAGCAAGCATGGGAATCATCCCGCTGATGAGACTGAGTTCATGGACTGGCTCACATGCAGACAGGGAGCCAGTGGGTCTGCTGGAGTTTGCTCACTGGCCTGCAAGAAGGCCATCATAATTATAAAATTTATATTGTGGAAAAGTCAAAATAATCACAGACATGAAAATAATTAAAAATCACCCAGCATTCAACTGCCAGAGATAACACCAATATTGACTTGATATGTGTCTTTCTAGACTTTCCAAGTATAAACACTTTCTGGGAAAAAGGGGTTCCTACAGTAATACCTAGTGTTTTGTGATCTGCTCCCCTCCACCATTTACAGATAATGTTTTATAAATGTCCTTCTGTAAGCAAATATAAACTGACTTCCTCAGATCCGTGGCTATAAACTATTCTGCTTTTGTAGATGTACCATGGTTAATTTTACCAGTTCCTATTATTAGGTTCCTGGTTCTCACAGTATTTCTCAGATGAGCTTCCTTGAACAAATGCCTTTAAAAATGGAAAGTAGATGGACTTCCTTGGTGGCACAGTGGATAAGAATCCATCTGCCATTGCTGGAGACATGGGTTCGCTCCCTGGTCCAGGAAGATCCCACAGGCTGCAGAGCAAGTAAGCCTGTGTGCCACGACTACTGAAGCCTGCACGCCTAAAGCCTGTGCTGCACAAGAGGAGCCATCACAGTGAGAAGTCCATGTACGGCAACAAAGAGTAACCCCCACTCGCCACAACTAGAGAAGCCCGAACAAAGCAATAAAGACCCAGCGCAGCCAAAAGTAAAAAAAAAAAAAAGTAGAGGAAGAATCCACACCCAGACCGTGATGAGGACCAAATCTAACAAGCAGCTCTGCTCAGCACATGATCCGAGGAGAAACTGGCCAAAGTGCAAAGACTGTCTGGTGCCGAGACTGAGAGGGAGCAGGGCCAAGCTGGGTGTCAAGCTTGGAGGGAAGTCCAGGCTAGAGGAAGTGCCTTCAGCCCTCGCAGCCAGAGGTCACTGAAGGCACAGCAAGATGGCCTGGAGCCGACCCTGTGGAAGGGCCCATTGTCATGGTGTGGCTTGCTCACAGAGAGACAGATTCTTTCTCCTCCTCAAGTTCTTTAGAGGCACTCAGGCTTCCAGGACATTGCATGTGGGAGTCCCAGACATCTTAGCCCAGCTTTGCAACACTGCAGCCTTGAATTCCTTTCCTCCTGAGACCTTGGCTGAGGGACTGTTGAGGTCAGTAGCTCTCAAATGTAGACAGAAAATAGTTCATTGAAAAATGAAGTGGGAAGACTTCCTGCCTAAGATGGGGAATTCCTTAGCCCTTTGAAGCCAGAGGACAGGCTTCGTTGAAGTGGCCCAGGGACTCTTCCTTCCAGAGCAACAGAGAGGACCCTGCAATGGTTGTCCCTGTCAGCCAGGCTTGGATATGTCTGTCTGTGCTTGCCCACGGATTCTCAAAGCTACACAGTGTGGTCCCTGCTGACATGTGATTTCTGGAAGTCAAAACGGGATGTCTGCCCCCTCCTCTTCTGTTTTCCTCAACCCCAGTTTTTCACCCAGAATGTCATCTTCACCTCTGTCCCATTCATCCAACATGTTTTTATTGAATGGAGGGCCTGTATCTGGTGGCCAAGTTTGGGACTTGGGCCTGGGTTGGCTTTCTACCTCCGTACCCATGGGCTCAAGTTTGAGCCTTAGCTTTGTCATTTGTAAGATGGTAAGCACTTAAGAGATGGTAGCAGTCTCTTTGAGGTGATGGGAATGTCCCCATCGTTATTCAGGTGCTTCCTGGGTGCCTGTTACCGTGCCCCATGCCCTGACCTCACCAAGTTCACAACCTGGTGAGAAGTCAGGCCTGGTTGCATCCAAACTGGTCTGTTTCACTTCACAGGAGTAGAAGACATTTTGGTCAAGCCGAAGGCGGATGTCAGGAGACATGGGATCATTGAAGACTCCACCCACTGTGGGCCCCGGGTGAGGAGGGGCTGGGGGCTACCGCCTACAGCAGAGTCGGTCGGGCTCCAGCAAATGGGGCTCACACCTTCCTCCCTTGCCTGCAGCCTCCAATGTTTCCTCTTTTAATCCTAGGCCGTCAGGGCTGCGTTAAACCTGCCAGAGGCAGTGTCATGTGATGAAGTCCAAGGGAAGTGGCAGGATGCCCATCTGAGTAAAGATCAGAGGGATTTTAACATGATTGACTTGAAGTTCAAGGAGGAAGTGAACCATTACAGCAATGAAATTAACAAGGTTAGTCCAGCGGCATGTGCTCTTACCACCACCATTTGAATGCTGTTTTTTTTGTTTTGTTTTTTTTCTAATTACATTTTGAGTCTCACTCTGGGCCTCTTGGAGCAATTTGACTGTTGAACAGCTGACTAGGTGAGACTCCAGATGGGGCGAGTAGAATTGATCACTTTGAAGAGCCAAGGGATTTGTACCCTCAGTTAGGGTCTGGAGAGGTCTTCCTTTGATTAATGCTGAGCATGAAGGCATTGCATTATTCTTTCTTTCTTTTATTTATTTATTTTTTCCCACACTACCTGGCTTGCGGGATCTTAGTTCCCCAACCAGGGACTGAACCCAGGTCCTCGGCAATGAAAGCGCCTAGTCCTAAGCACTGGACCGCCAGGGAATTCTGCACTAGTTGTCGTTTTAAATGTTTGTATTTTAGGGTAACGGCCTTAAAGGGGACTGAAGAAAGTCTTTTCCAGGGGCCTATGCAGGGTGGAGGGGCACAGTAAAGGATCAGCACCTCCAGTGCTGCGTGTGTAGGACAGCTGGGGTGAAGGCCCGTGTTTGAATCCTGGCTCTTCCATGGACTTGCTCTGAGATCTCCGGCCTTGTGTGATGTGAGTGGTCTGAGTGAGGTGTCCTCCCCTGGGGCAGGGATGGGAAGAGACCTGCCTCACGGATTTGCTGGCAGGATTCAGGAACTCATCTGCACAGTGTCCTGGGTGAGGTCTGACCGCCCTGCCAGTCCCCCAAAGCCCCACAGCTGAGAAAGGAGAGGGGGCCCCATTCTTGTCCCAGAGCTGGGGCTCCCAGTCCTACAGCTTGAAGGAGCCCACTGGCCCTCACCCCGGCCTCCTGGGCCTTGACACCCAACCTGAGGAGGAGAAAGGGAGGGAAGACCAAGCCTAGCCAAAGTCAGTGTTTGCTGACTCAGTTCTGATTGGCTGTCAGCAGACCTTTTTGGTACAGTTCTGTCCTTGCAAGGCGAGGTTTCTTCCAGCCTTCCAGCACTGCTCGAGAACGGGGAGGCTCAGCTTCCAGGGCTCACTGGGGATGCTGTGGGTGGGGCGTCATCTCAAGCGTCTCAGGATTACTTTATTTCTTTTCCTCTGTCTCTTCACGTCCACCTTGTCTCTCCTGTGTGAGGGTGGGTGTCTGCATCCCTAGGCAGAGGCTTAGATAAACTCAGAGCCACCCCCCACCTCTCCACAGCATCTCCCCAATCCACCTGGGGGCTTTGACTACTCTTTTGCCCCGGGAGCTGAGGCGAAGCGCCTGCTTGGCGCTTGGGCAGCATGTTGGCAGATATGAGTATGACACGGGCACTGGTCATCATGGCTGCTTGTCCGGGGCCAGGGCGTGCTCTGATGGGTAAGTTCCCAAGAGCACCACCTTAGGTTTTATTTTTAATCGGCTGCATTTCAGCATCACGAACTAAAGATGCTGGCCCCTCTGCATCTGCCTTCCGGCTTCCCAGCAGAGGTGTCGAGAGCGTGGCAGCCCGGGCCATTCTTTAGACCTCTTTCCAGGGCTTCCAGCCAAAGGCTTAATGCCGACAAGACTTCTCCTTAACCTCAAATGGGATCTGGCACTGCTCTCCAGATTCATAGTCTAAGTGGGCTCCCGCATTTACCTTCTGAACCTGAGATTCCTAAGGAGGAGTCACTGACCGATGTGTGTGTTCCATCCGCAGGCATGCATGCCCTTCGGCCTACACAGACAGTTCCCAGAGAACAATCTGCAGATGATGGTACAGTCTGGAGCCAAAGGTTCGACAGTGAACACCATGCAGGTGTGAGCAAAGGCAGGCTGGCTGCTTGGCAGAAGGCTGGGGTGGTTGTAGGAGGCACTTTTCAGATTTGTTTCTGTTTTTGAAAGAATCCATGTTCCACGTAAAGCATGGCAAATACTGCACAATACAGAAGTATATGTAGAAATCAGTACAGGAGCTAATCACTGTTAACACGCCAGTGTTGTAGACACACGGAGGTAAACATCCAGATAGTGTATTGTGTGTGTACATGTTAAGTCTCTTCAGTCGTGTCTGATTCTTCACGACTCCATGGACTGTAACCCACAAGGCTTCTCTGTCCATGGGATTCTCCAGGCAAGAATATTGGAGTGGGTTGCCATTTCCTTCTCCATAGTGTTTCATATAAATACCTATTATAAATTTAGATACTGTATGGTTATATATTTTCATGTTGCAGTGCTATCACAATGATTTCACAAATCTTAGCAACTTTTTTAAAAATTTGATGACCTTGAGAGAGTCTTAAGGACCATCTCATTGTTTGGTGAGTACAGAACAGTAGGAATGGGCTTACAAGGCTCGAGGCCACCAGGAAGCCCTTTTGACTAAGTAGAATCCAGACACACTGTCCCCAAGAGCATCACTAGGCAGTTTCACTCTCTTTTGACCTGAGAATGTTCAGGATCACAATAAACTATATTTTCTGCTCGTCTCAGTTTCCCTGTTAGGGAGGTCCCTTTCAGGTATAACACGAGATTCTGAAACATGGCTGCTTTTGCAAAGCACTATCTATTTCAACTGACCCCAAATGTGAAGATTCTAATCAGTCAGTGAAAGGAAGATACAGGTATTTTCCTGAAACATCAGCTTTCCTGGTTTATTAAGAAATGTAGGTTGACCTCCAGGAACTCCATTTCCATGCAGTTTTTCTTGAAGAGCAGGTGCTCCATCCCCTGCTGGGACAGAGCATCACTTAAGGCGTGTGTAGGTCTTCAGTCCCATCTGGGTTTCCCTTCTCCCAGATTTCGTGCCTGCTGGGCCAGATCGAATTGGAAGGTCGGAGACCCCCGCTCATGGCATCTGGCAAGTCGTTGCCCTGCTTCGAGCCTTATGAATTCACCCCCAGGGCTGGCGGCTTCGTGACTGGCAGGTTCCTCACTGGCATCAAGCCTCCGGTATGTATTTTTTGGTTTTTCCTTTTGGCTTTCCTCCTCATTTCTGTGCTCAGAAGTAGAAAGCCTATGACCTTCACCAACAGCTTTAAGCAAAGATAGTCAAGAAATAAATGCCTGTACATCCTTGCTTACCTTGTAGATGGCGGGGGCCCCTGAGAACCATAAGAGCCACATCACGTTCACCTTCAGAATGCCAGAGCCCAGTGTGGTACCTGGCACATCGTGGGTGCTCGGGCAGGATTGCTGATGAGTGGGAAGACGAATAAGATCAGTCCCAGCTCAACCTCTTCCTGCCTCGTGCCTTCTCTCAGCCGGTTCTTCCCTGCCTCTGAGGGCAGCTGGGGAAGGGGAAGCCCTCCCCAGAGTGCTCTCCATTGCCAAAAGGAGCATCACAGAGATTTATTTTACAAAGCTCCCCAAGAGAGCCTCACGGCTCTTCCTTGACCCTGGAGAAACTGACCAGTTGTGGCAAATGCCTAGTTTTTCCTCCATCAGCGATAGAACTCTCCCCTAAGAGAAAGGTTTTCTCCTCACACTTTGAGAAATGGTTTTTTGATTAGTGCTTTCTGTTGCCTAGTCCAGTGCATCTCTGCAAAGACTCCTCTTGTGGTCAGACAACAAGTCTAGGTTGTGAAGAGAACTGACCTTTTGTGTCAAGGCCATCGGCTATGCCCAGGGCTTCTCTCTTGGTCTCACACAGACTCTCCAGTGGTTGTCCATGGCCTCTGGCAAAGGGTAGTGGAGAGCTGATGTAGACCAGAGAGTTCTGAACGCTGGTTGCGACCCCTAAGTGAATCATGAAACCATGGTAAAAGATAGCAACTGGCTTTATGTGATGGAATAGAGTAGGGTGATAAAGAAGGCATCCGAGTGAGGGCTGGGGTCATTTCATAAAGTTCCATAGTTTTAGCTTGAATCATGTATCTTTATCCACACACGTGTGTGGATGTATGTACATGTTTGCCAATCGTTGTTACAAACACATGTCTCATTGTGGAAGTTTGGAAAACACTATGTGATGAGGCAGAAGTGCCATTTCTGTTTGAAACGTGGAGTGTGGCGCTGAGGATGGCCTCCTGAGCATGAGAACTGGCCCTGGTCCTCCACTTGTCCCTCTGCTCTCGGGCAGGATAAGACAGAGGTCACCCCAGGGGAACGCAGATGTCCCTGGCATCATCAGAGCCATCGGAGCTGCTGGGGACATGGGCCCGAGCCGCCCTCCAGGAAGCAGCTGTCCTCACTGTGCCGCCCCTGGGCCTTCCCGCTCCTCCCACAGGAGTTCTTCTTCCACTGCATGGCCGGCCGAGAGGGTCTGGTGGACACTGCTGTGAAGACCAGCCGTTCCGGATACCTCCAGAGGTAAAAAGCACCTGCCCTGCCACCTTCAGGTGGCTCAGCGTCCTGGGTCCACTCAAGCTCTGTCTCTTTTTCACATTTTCATTGCCAATTCGCTTAAGATCCCTTTGGGGGGAAAAAAAAAACTTCTGAAAAGTAATCCATGGGTGTTCTGAGACAGAAAATAGCCAGTTCTAGAGGATTGGTCTAGCGTGAACTCAGAGGTTTACAGGAAGGGCCCAGGTGTCAGCAGCTGTGCCCTTTCCCTGGGCAGGGCAGGCAGCCACGGCTGGAGGTTGGAGCGAGGGTCGCACAGGGGCACGGGAGCCAGCCTGTCCCGGGGCTTGCTTGGCTGTAGAACAGCAGTCCACCTTTCTGCCTCTGCCTTCCACCTGCCCTGTCAAATGCTGCTCCAGGAGGCACTGAGCCGAGGGTCTCTGTACAGGTGCATCATCAAACACCTGGAGGGGCTGGTTGTCCAATACGACCTGACAGTCCGTGACAGTGATGGCAGCGTGGTGCAGTTCCTGTACGGGGAGGACGGCCTGGACATCCCCAAGACACAGTTCCTGCAGCCTAAGCAGTTCCCCTTCCTCACCAGCAACTATGAGGTAGTGTGCCGCCTTCCGGAGCCTGGGGGTGGTGGGGTAGGGCCTGTGTGGTGGACCTCCCACCCTGAGCTTTGCCACCCAATCAGAGTGACCGCTGAAAACTAGAGGAGGGAGAATTTAAAAGCACCAAGCAACGCCCTGGAACGCCTGACATGGCAGATGCTTCGAACACCTGCACTGTTGGGGGCATTTACGGTCCTAAACTCGAGTGCACTGTGGCTGCTGTCTGCCTGCCTCCTCACTGCTGCCTGGGCACACAGGGACCCCTCTGCCCATTTTACAGCCAAGACAACCGAGTATGAGAGTTTAAGTGACGAGCTGGTGAGGAGCAGGGCTCATGTCTACACCCAGGCCCTCTGACTCACAAGCCCATGGTTTTCATTCCATGCCTTACTGGCCCAAGAGGGATCATCAGCATTGGCTGAGCAGTCCCCCAGGTTTTGCAGATTGGGAAACTGAAACTGACATGGCCTGTTCAAGGTCATGAGCAGGTGGTCAGATTGAAAGTTAAGGGCCAGCTCCTTTCCACCCTGGTGCCTGTCCCCTCCTCCTTTCTTCCCAGAAATACCCATGTTCTGGAAGGACTCTGAGTGTCAAGGTTTCTGCCCCATGACCTCAGCTCCTGAGACTGCCAGCTCCCGACTCTGGTTGGCACCGAGTGAGCCCCTGGTTAGCAGCAGGTACTCAGCCCCCCAAGGGGCATCGTGAGGGCTCCACATGGGCCACCTCCTGTGAGCTTTTGTGAGTTGTGTGCCATGGCCTTTGTGTTACACCCTCACCTCTTCTTTCTTGCTTGTGTGGTCTGTTTGTCTAGGTAATAATGAAAACGAAGCATCTCCATGAAGTTTTATCCAGAGCGGATCCCCAGAAAGCTCTCCGTCATTTCAGAGCCATCAAAAAATGGCACAGCAAGCATTCCAACACCCTCCTGAGGAAAGGCGCCTTCTTGAATTACTCCCAGAAAATTCAGGCAGCTGTGAAAGCCTTGAACCTTGAGGGCACAAACCAGAACGGCCGCAGCCCCGAGACTTACCAGGTGATGCTGGAGGAGGTGGGGGATCAGTGGGGTTGAGGGGATGAGGGGTTGTTTTCCTGGTGGAAGGTCCAGCCATGAAATCTAGCTTCATTCACTGTTGGCCAGGAAAAATGGCACTCAAATATCATTTTAAGGAGGGGAAATCTGTACAAAGAGGCCTCCCCAGTGGCTTAGAGGTAAAGTATCCACCTGTAGTGCAGGAGACTCAGGTTCAATCCCTGAGTCAGGAATATCCCCTGGAGGAAGGCATGGCAACCCACTCCAGTATTCTTGCCTGGAGAATCCCAATGGACAGAGGAGCCTGGAAGGCTATACCCCATAGGGTCACAAAGAGTCAGACATGACTGAAGCGACTGAGCACGCATGCATGCATCTTTACTAAGGTGTGGACAGGGTTCCAGGCAGCTAACTAGGGCTGGTAAGTTGGGTTCCCCAGCCTCCCCGAGGACGTGAACAGTCATCAGGAGTGGAGAAGGTGGCCGTGGGCAGAGACCACGTGACAGGAGCCCTCAGTTGAGAGACTGGGGCTCAGAGACCCCTTAGGGTCGGGACTGGATGTCCAGCCTTCCTCTCCTCCCTCTTTCCCCTCTTCTTCTGCCATCTCCCACCTTCTAAGCATAGCTGAGCCAGGAGGCAGGGGAACACTTTGAAGCGGTTGCTATGGGACAGCTTCAGGGCATCGGGCATGTGAAAGCCTGGACAGGGGACAGACAGGGATCAGCACAATCACCTGACTCATGGTGACTGTGTCCTCATGGGCCTGAGACAGCCCTGGTTTGCCTCTCATCCCAGGATGATTATTAATAATGTTGCATTTTATTCTACAAGAATTGCAGTTTGGAGAGTAGCTTATATGGTCGCCCTGCTTGTGCTTGAAGGGCCACAATGAATGGCTCCTAGAGTCGTGGTCACGCAGTGCGCCCTGGGATGGATTCGGTTCTCTGTCCTTCCAATGTCAAGATGACTTTCCTGTGCTGTCAGATTTCTGTCTCTTTCCCATGCTGTCATTTGAAGCAAGGGCCTTTGATCCTCCTCATCCTACTGGACACCCCAGGAAGAAAAGCCCATTCCTGGTGTTGTCCCACATAGCTGAGTCCTGTCCTTCCTTCCAGATGCTGAGGATGTGGGCTGAGTTAGACGAACAAAGCCGGAGGAAGTACCAGAAGAAGGCGGCTCCTTGTCCCGACCCCAGTCTGTCTGTCTGGCGCCCAGACATCTACTTCGCATCTGTGTCAGAAACATTTGAAAAGAAGATGGACGACTACAGCTGCGAGTGGGCAGCTCAGGCAGAGCGGAGTTACGAGAAATCGGGGCTTTCTCTCGACAGGTAATAACATTGACCTTTTGCACCTGCAGAGGGAGACTCTGCTTCTCTCAGGCCCTTCCCTGCCCACTCCGGCAGCCTCCTGGGTCTGAGACTCCAGTAGGAGGAAGGGAAGTGAAACAGAGGGCACCTTGCAAGCCCTGAGGGCTGCGGGACAGATGAGAGCTTAGGCAGGAGTGCGTCCCCCACCTGAGCCAAGATGGAGGAGACTGCTCTGTGGGGAAGGAGACTCAACATAGTGACCGTTCTTTTGAGTGTGGGATGGTAGGCATGGCTCAGTGAGAGGCAGGGAATCTGGTCAGCAGCTGCCAACCCTGGGACCTGGCACAGGTCATCCTTTGCCCTTTGACACCACATCTTAGCCTTTTGTAAGGGGCTGGGTCTGATGATTCCACTGACCCTTTGAGCTTCGAGTTTCAAAGCTTCGAGGAGGAAGGACCACATGGAGTCCCCAGCTTGGACTTGTTCACAGAAAAATAAAACAAGGAAAAGAAATTAATTAATATGAAAAATAAAACTTTTGTCAGCTGTAAATTTAATATGGCGTAATGTGATATTGTTGCTCAAAGCTAATATAAATAACTATCGTGATTAAAAGTAGAATGTTAAGGAATTAATGAACAGTTCCTTGATCATTGCTGTCTTTGACTGCATTTGAAGTAGAGTTTGGGCTTCCCATTCCCAGGTGATGCAGTGGTAAAGAACCTGCCTGCCAATGCATTAGACACAGATTCGACCCCTGGATCAGGAAGATCCCCTGGAAAAGGAAATGGCAGCTGACTCCAGTATTCTTGCCTGGAAAATTCCTTGAACAGAAGAGCCTGGGAGGCTACAGTCCATGGGGTTGCAAAGAGTCAGATACGACTTAGTGACTAGTGACTTACCAAGACAAGTGGGAAGCCAGGCATGGACTAGCACTGAGGCAGAGTGAATTGAAAGGTGATATGTACCCCCAAGGAATGTCTGCTGGGGCATTGGTCTCAGAGCAGTCATCAGGGGGTCCTTCCCTCTCAATTCTCTTAGCCTGGCCTGCAGAGCTGGAGGCCTGAGATCACCTGCTCTAGCTTGGCTGCATGTCCTGCACCTGATGAAACCCTGCCAGATACACAGGGAGTCTGAGGGTCCAGGGAGTGGGACTGCGACAGGGGGAGGAGCAAAGACAGATTCTTGGGTGGAGGACCTGGAGTGGAGGGACAGCTGTCACTTTTTACGCCTTAAACTGATTGCTCCAGCCAGGCCTCAGAGGTATGAAGATGGAGTACTATATCACAGCAGGTTGTGGTTTAGCTGCCAGCTGGGTTTTCCCTGAAAGAGCAAGGCCCTGATTCCCTTTCACCTTCCTCCCTGCCGCTCAGGATGCTGCCATTTACTTTCAGAAGGACCACGTGGGTCCTCCCTCCAACTGTGCTGCATCAGGAGTGGCGCAGGCTTAGCCCCCGGGAGCATCACTTGGGTTCGGTGGGCCGAGATGGGGAGGCAAGTGTGCTGCCATGACTCTCACAGAGGCTCTGTTAGCAAGCCCCAAGCTCTGGGGGCAACCCCAACGTATTCGAAGGTTTTTTCTGTCAGGAATACTGATATGCACTCAAACCTCACTGGTTTGAAGTAGTTGGGAGAGAATACATATCAGGTTAGCGAAAAGTCTGATTTTTATTAATAAAAAGAACTTGCGTAGAAATGTAGTTTTATTACTTTCCTCTGTACTCACACATAAGGTCCATTTAGTCTTGATTTACTGAGTCAATTCCTTGTCCTGTGTGCTGGGGTCACACAGTGTTTCTGTAGCTGTTCTAAAAATAGGAAAAAGGGTTATTAGTAAGTTACAAAGGTTACAAAATCATATAGCACGCATACTTCCAAAGTGGCCCATAGCCACTTGCACTAATTAAGAAGATAAGTGCCCTATTCCCGCCTCCCCGACCAGATCCCCTTGCTTGTTCCGTGAACCTCTCCCTAGTTTCTACAGAGGGAGGTTTCAGCCCTCTCCAAGCTGTCATAGCCAGTGGGGAATAAAGAATTAGCCAAGGGAAATGTGAACAGTGAGTTCACAGGTTCCATGACATTCTCTGGGTAGACGTGAGCAGTCTGAACGTGGACACCCAGCGCTTCAGCCACCCAGCTGGGCTTTGTGCTGCGTCATTTAGGACATTTCAGGGTCATTGGCAGGAACTGAAGGCTTAGAAGGACCATTTGCCTGGTAAAACAAGCCCAGAAGGAGGACGAGGCATCAGGTGCATGCACCCTGCTCACAGGGTCTGTCGTCAGCTCGTGACAGGCAGGTGGTGTCTGTGTCTCTGACCCCTGATGTCCCCCCACCCTGTTTCCAGTTTGAGGACTCTGCTGCAGCTCAAGTGGCAGCGCTCTCTATGCGACCCGGGTGAGGCCGTGGGCCTGCTGGCCGCCCAGAGCATCGGGGAGCCCTCCACACAGATGACGCTCAACACCTTCCACTTTGCCGGCAGAGGCGAGATGAACGTCACCCTGGGCATTCCGAGGTGGGCTTCAAGGGTACACAGGCAGGGTCTGTCCAAGCCTGCTCCTGGGAAGGAGGGGATTTCATTAGAGTGTGAAAGTGTGTGTGTGTGTGTGTATGAGTGAGAGTGTGTGTGTATGAATGTGTGTGTGAGTGTGTATGAATGTGAATGTATGTATGAATGTATGAGTGTGTGGGTGAGGGTGTGTGTGAGTATGAATATGAGAGTGTGGGTGGGTGTGTATATGAAGTTTTGAGAGTATGTGTTTGTGAAAGAGACAGGGTCATCAAAGCGGGGGTCATGGTTGGAATTTCCGGAGCCCAACTGGTTTCTGCACTTGGATCCATGCCCAGGCTTCTCAGCATCTCCATTTAGCTCTCCACCAACTCCTGGATCCCAGTTTCCTGGAATGCTTGTGAAACTGCAGGCTCCCGGGGTCAGGCCCTCTGGTTGCCTGGCTCTGGGGGTACCACTCACCTAGAACAGAATCCAGAGGGACCCTGGCTTTTCAGGTCAAAGTGTGCACCCTGCAGGATGATGGCTGCTGGGTGAGAGGAGAGAACAGAGATCACGCTCACCTGCCCGGCCTGGCCGCTTTCTAGCTGAGTGACTCAGGCTCCTCAGCTTTCTCAGCCTTGGGGTTTGTGGGGAGGAGGAGGGCAGGGGCCGCAGCCACTGAGCCGTGGCTGAGGCCTGGCTGTGGTCCTTGTGCCTAGTAGGAGCGCTGCAGACACTGGTTCCCTTCCTTGAGTCTCTCGTTTGTTCGGTAAGCCCTTAGTAAGCACTGTAAGTGAGGCATAGGTGACAGGGAGCAAGAAGACACAGCCCTGTCCTTGAGGAGCCCATGCTTCAGTGGAGGAAGCTGACTGCAGAGTCCCTTGCTGTCACATACAGGGCCAGAGCAGGGACACCCTGATCAGCTTATTTCCTCCTCAAGATCCTAAGGTCCCTTGCAGATCCTGAAAGAACTCCAGCATGTTAATGAGAAAGACTTTGCAAAACAGAGACTCCAGGTGCTGCTTTGGCTCAGATGTGCCCTTGTTCCATGACAGGTTGCGGGAGATCCTCATGGTGGCCAGTTCCAACATCAAGACGCCGATGATGAGTGTACCTGTGTTCAATACCAAGAAAGCACTGAAGAAAGTGAAAAGCCTGAAGAAGCAACTCACCAGAGTGTGTCTCGGGGAGGTAATGATCTCCCTCAGAACCGGCTGCAGGCGTTTTCCTGTGTCTCCTCCATCCATCCTCCCATCCAGGAAGAAGGGCCTTTGTCAGCTCTTCTGACTCTGGGCTCAGACTTCACCAGTGAGAGAGGCAGGCTTCCTCTGCCAAGTGCTGAGCAGGGGTGGGTCAGGAAGCTTTAAAAGTAACCACTGGTTCTGCAGCACTCTTATGTGCCTTACAAATAAAGATACTTTCTTGATTAACTTACCAGCCCTACTGGAGCCCTCCCCCTGCAGCCTCAGGCCCTTCTCAGGAGGTGTGACCTACAGGGCGGGGGTCCCTCTCCCTACCCTGAGAGGGATCTACATTAGTAGCGCTCATTTTAAACTTTGGCTCATGGTCCCAGCCCCTGTGCCTGCAAACTCAGTGTTCCCACTTATAATGCTCAGTCCCAGGCATGGGGCACACCGGGTCCTGTCTGTCTGATTCTAGGTGTTGGAGAAAATTGATGTCCAGGAGTCCTTCTGTATAGGGGAGAAACAGAACAAGTTCCGGGTATACCAGCTGCGGTTTCAGTTCCTGCCACATGCGTACTACCAGCAGGAGAAGTGCACGAGGCCCGAGGACATCTTACACTTCATGGAAACCAGGTCAGGACTCAGGCCATTTGACTTTGGCACATTCTTATTGTATGACTTTGTCATCGACCTCGAGGGCTCCTGGCCAGAGAACTCCCAGGGCCTGAGGGCTCTTTCCCAGATGATTCGCTCAAGGGAAGTGTTTAGGAAAACAGGAGGTCCTGCAGCCTCATCTGGCTTGTGGGTGTGACTCCATTGCCCTGCCTGCCTCCTACTCTCTGGCCCATGAGTTTCATCTACTCATATTTGGAGGATTTAAGGTATAGGAGTACATGGACCATAAAGAGAACAGAACTTTATCAGAGGGATGGTGCTGTGATGTCAGACCAGCATGTGGTGTTCATTTCTGACATGACGTGGTTCTTAATACGTTTATATTCTGTCAGGAAGGAGCCCTGTGCTAACAACATGCTGCTCTTAAACTTAGCTCTATAATTGGGATTAACCTCCAGCTTTTTAAAATAATTTTATGTATTTATTTTGGCTGTGCTGGGTCTTGTCATGGTGCGGCCTTTTGTCTAGTTGCCCCAAATGGGGGTTACTCTCTAGATGTAGTGCAGAGGCTTCTTACTGCGGTGGCTTCTCTTGTTTTGGAGCATGGGCTCCAGGGCACTCGGGCTTCAGTAGCTACAGTGCGTGGGCTCAGTTGTTGTGGCTCCTAGACTCTAGAGCACAGGCTCTCAGTAGTTGTGGCACATGGGCTTAGTTGCTCCGAGACATATGGTATCTTCCTGGATCAGGGATCAAACCACGTCTCCTGTCTTGGCAGGCAGATTCTTTACCACTGACCCACCAGGGAGGTTCTACCTCCACCTTTTTATGGAAAAGATCTGGTTCCTTTCTGGTAGGGAGATTGAGCATCCATTTTTCTCTCAAGTTCAAGTCACTGTTAGACACTGTTAGACACTGTAGCATGGGCTACAGTGCTGAGTGCCCAGGATTTGGAAGGGGTTTCATATCAGGGCTGGTGCAAGCCAACAAGAGCCAATAAAGCACTGCTGACTTGCCACCCGACCCTGGATGGTGGAGCGCAGACTCAAATGGCTGCGGGGTCGGCAGGTAAGAAGGCCGGTGAGGCATTTGGGAGCCCCTGGCCAGCTGGAGAGCATGTCATCTGCCTCGAGAGGGCAGGAATGTGGGCCAGGGTGGCCAGACCTTCTGATTCAAAAAAAGTAATAACAAAACTACCTCTCTCTTTTTTCCTGTCTTTGGTTGTTTTGTGTGTGTGTGTGTGTGTGTGTGCTTGCTCAGTCGTTTCAGTCATGTCTGACTCTTGGCGACGCTATGGACTGTAGCCCACCAGGATCCTCTGTCCGTGGGGATTCTCCAGGCAAGAATACTGGAGTGGGTTGCCATGCCCTCCTCCAGGGGATCTTCCCAACCCAGGGATCGAACTCACGACTCATTATGTCTCCTGCATTGCAGGTGGATTCTTTACCACTAGTGCCACTTGGGAAGCCCTTGTTTGCTTTTACTTTTATAAATTAGTCTCTAATTTGTAAGCATTTACAGCTAATTCATATCTTTGTAAAAGCCCGTTGAGGCTCAACTAGACATGTTAACAGGATTTGGCCACGGACCCCTGGCCCCTGTCTTCAGTCTGGAACAGCCCTCAGGTCTTCCAATGCTACTCTGAATCAAAGAACCAAGGGCAGGGTGGAGGCAGGATGTCCATCCACACAGTGATTCCACAAATATTTGCTGAGTGCCGCCCACTTGCAGGGCAGTCCTGGGGTAGTGTGGCCAGGAGGGAGCGACTGTCTTGCCCAGGCCCTCTTCTTCCCTCTCACCTGAAGACCTGGGCTGGCTGCAGCCTGGCCCCACTAAGCAGGTGGCGTATAGGACGGCCAGGGTTGTTTAGATGACCTTGGATGTGAGCTCAGCCCTTTGGATGGGGGAGCCGGCCGGGCTCTGGGGAGCATGTGCGTCACCCCTCGCCAGGGTGGAGGAGGCTCATTCTGTCAGGAGTGCTCTCGGGGTGCTGGGTCATGTCGCAGGAGACCGGACGCCAGCTCAATAATTAACTGGGAGGAACACCTCTCCCTGCGTGCCACGTGTTTGTGCTGGCCAGGCAGCCCTTGTCTGAGAAACGGGAATTAGGATCATGTGGCCTCTTGAGAATTACCGAGAGCGGGCCGATCGGCCCTATTTCCATGCATCTCAGGTGTAGGCAGGAAAGTCGCATGAGGTGTGCACCATGCTGTGCCCAGAGTTCTTTCTCTTTATATTCACTTGGGGGATTGAAAATCCATCACTGTTTAAAAATTTCTTCTTGTTAGGGAGAACCCTGACTTCTCTTCTCAGTGGTGAAATTAGTCGGCTCCTTAGTCAGCTCCTACTTGGCATTTGGCTAGAGTACTTAAAGAGCTGTGATAAAGCTATGGGCCCTCGCCCTTGGTGAAGCTACTCTGTGGCTTGGGCAGGCAGGGTTCAAGCGAGAGAGCAGCATCAGGGGGTGAGTGGTTGGGCTGCCTTTGCCAGGCCTGCGCTGTGCAGGCCCCATGCAGACCATGTGGGGATGGGAATGTGCCTTCAGAAGGGTGACCACACCCCCACACACACCCCCAGAAGCTTTTTCTTTTTTCTTTCTCCTTCTCCCCTTTCTCATCTCTCTCCACCTCTTTTCTGTCTCTCTTCCCTTTTCCCCTCCCTTTCTTCCCTTCTTTTGAATCATGAAACTTTACTTTCTTGACTGCACTGCGTGGCTTATAGGATCTTAGTTCCCCAACTGCAGGGATCGAACCCGCAGCCCCTGCAGTGGAAGCATGGAGTCTCAACTACTGGACTGCCGGGGATTCCCTCATGAGACTCTTTTTCCATAAATGGGAGAGAAAAAAGATAGAAACACATGAGGTGCTTCCCTAATGGAGACAAATAAGCCATGAAGCTCTCCTAAATATTCCTCCTGGCACCCATCCCTTTGGGTGTGTGTGGAAATGATTCAGAAGGCAGGCTGGGGCTGTGAGGTGGGAAGAATACTGAGCTCAGAGGCAGGAGGTGCGTTCCGACCTCCGGTCCCCAGCTGTGTCACACCAGGTTGGCTTCTGTGAGACTGACCCTGCACATGGCAGGTGGTGGAGCTGTTGGCAGGCACCTTCGGAAACAGCCAAGAGTCATGTTCCCTTTGGTAATTAATTCATGTGGGAGGGAGGTTTCTCCGCTGCTGCCCCCGTCCGGCTCCACCTCAGTTGTCACATTCTGACAGATGGCATGACCTTCACAGAGTGATCACTGTGGGCCTGTGGTGACTGACTGCGCCCTGACTCTGGGCG
Source organism: Bos grunniens (assembly GCF_055505025.1). Lineage (NCBI taxonomy): Eukaryota > Metazoa > Chordata > Mammalia > Artiodactyla > Bovidae > Bos > Bos grunniens. The sequence continues at coordinate 58,918,429 of NC_141175.1, read as the reverse complement.
TGTGGCAGGAGTGGTCCCCACAGTTGCAGATGAGGTCAAGGCCCTCGTCTGTCTCTGTCTAGACTCTGGCAGAGCAGAGACCTGAACCTGTCCTTTCAGAAGCATCTCTTCCTCCCTCTCTTCCCAGTTGATTTTATATCTTTCTAAAGTCAAGCTGGGCATCTCCCTATCTGGCCCTCTTGTTCCTGTTCCTCCTGCCTGTTGACCAGGCTTTTTCCTGGATCAGTGGGTAAGGAGCCTTCCAAAGGCAGAAACCTCAGCCAAAACCATGTACAGCTTTAAAAACTTGGGTGGGGGGGGGGGTTGGAAATTGGGAGGGAGAGTAGCAGTCTGTTGCTTTTACTGAACAAAATAGTAAACACGTGACCGGCTCACTCCTCCAGTTAAGGTGCTGAGTGCCTGTCGTTTCATCCTGGCTTTGCCCCCTGGGCTGGCACGTGGCAGGCACCTCACAGATGCTCAGAGAACACAGGCTGGCTGGCTGGGCAGATGAGGAACTGATAGTTTGTATAATTAAAAGCAGTCCATTTGGTGTGCTGTTATAGCCTGACTCAGAAGACCAGCAAGAGGATATATGAAGACAGGAGCAGGGGACAGGAGACAAGGTGGGCGACGAATAGATAACCCAGGAAGAGGGGCCGGGGAAGGCCTGCTGGGCTCTTTCTGCCTCGCGTTAGTCCTTTTAACTTCCTTTGGTTCTAACCTGTCGATGGGCTTCCCTGCTGGCTCAATGGTAAAGACTTTAGCTGCCAATCAAACCCATGGGTCGGGAAGATCCTCTGGTGAAGGAAATGGCAACCCACTCCAGTATTCTTGCCTGGCTATGGACAGAGGAGCCTGATGCGCTACAGTCCATGGGGTCTCAAATGAGTTGGGCAGGACTGAGCAACTAAACAACCACCACCACAGTCTGTCGACGTGCTTTACTCCCACAAAGTACGTTATCACTGCCTTGGAGACTCTGATAAGCTCTTCCACATCTTAGCTCTCTCATCAAATTGTCAGGGCTCCCACACCAAGGAGATAGAAGTTGTCAGCCCCAAGCACTTCCTGGAGATGCGGTAGGTGGGCTGGGGGCAGCCCTGGCCCCAGCCTGGGTGCCCCTCCTACTGAAGGCCCTGCTGTACTGGTTAGCTGGCCCCACACAGCACCAACAACTGTCACTTATTAAGCAGCCAGCCTGCCAGGCCCCATGACAGATTTTGGTGGACGTGGGGGTGTTTCTGATCCCTAAAGCAAGATTGCATGACACCCACACTTTCCAGACAAGAGAAGTAAAGTTCAGGAGATCATCGGTGGTGATTGAGGCCATGCCCCCTGGGAATGGCCCAGGAGACCATTGGTGGTGATCCAGGCTGTGCCCCCTGCGAATGGTGGAGCACACTTTCAGCCCTGCCTTTCTGATGCACCGTATGTGCCCCCTCAGCCCAAAAATAGCAAGAGGGGAAAGAAATGAGCCGACTGGAGAGGCAAGGTCTCTGTCTCCTGAATCAGTCCCCAGCGTCACCTCAAGTGGGCGAAGTCCTTAGAGCACCTTATCCCCGCAGTGAAGGAAGAGTGGAGATGCTGGTACTGAACGGGGCTGCGGGGCTTTCTTCTAATTTTAGATTCTTTAAAATTCTGATGGAAGCCATCAGGAAGAAGAACAGCAAAGCATCAGCTTTCAGAAATGTGAACACGCGGAGAGCCACCCAGCGGGATCTAGACAATGCTGGCGAGTCAGAGAGGAATCGGGTGAGCAAGTCCCCTGGGGGCCCCTTGGGGACCATGACAGGGAGGTCCAAGGCTGGGGCCCCCTTAGGGTGGTGACTCACTGAGTCTGCTCTCCTGGGATGGCTCTGTGACTGTTTTCAGTGCTCCTTGCACTCCTTCCTAGGGTTGGCCCCTCTCTCTGCTTACCTTGGCTTGTGTGTGTGTGTGTGTGTGTGTGTGGCCACATAGCATGTGGGGTCTTAGTTCCCTGACCAGGGATTGAACCTGTGCACCCTGCGTTGGGAGCATGGAGTCAGTCTTAACCACTGGACCACCAGGGCAGTCCCTTACCTGAGGATTTATCTGCTGCTCTGAGAGCCGAGAAGCAGTGTTTCCTTCTTGGGTGTGGAGGGCCACGACAGGGACCTGCCACTGGCAGCCACCCAGGGCGGCCTGCCTCGCCCTGGGTGCGGGCCCCAGCTCATCCGTCTGTCTGCTCTCAGGGCCCCCTCTCCTCTGTAGGTAATTTTTTTTTATCCTGAGGATAGACTCAAAGTAATGATACCTACTAGACTTTTGGAAGTTTTTTTATCTGTTTTCACTGGCTCTGGCTTTGGCTTACCTAGGCCAGATAAACTGAGACTCACAGAGTACTGGGCAGGGACCAGAGAGGCATTCTGAAGCAGGGAAGTTGGGCTTCAGTGATGGAAAAGGAAGGAGCCAGAGGGAAGCCATTGGAGGCAAAATAATCCAGAAATGATGATACCTTATCTGGGTCAGGAAGATCCCTTGGAGAAGGGAATGGCAACCCACTCCAGTATTCTTGCCTGTAAAATTCCATGGACAGAAGAGTCTGGCAGGCTACAGTCCATGGGGTTGCAAAGAGTCGGACACAACTGAACGACTAAGACATACATATATACATCTGCCCAGAGATGCAGAGGCAGTGTGGAGCCAACTCCCTGGGTCTTGTCTGGGCCAACAGTTGGCTGTTCTCTGCTTGGACGGGGGTGCAATGAAGACTGGTCCCATCCTTTTCCAGCTCCGTGATTTCAGCTATGACACCTCCTCTCTCTGGGTTTGTCTCCTCATCCCTAAAATGAGGATCTGGCCTAGACAGAATTCCAGGTCTCCTGCCCTGGAGTCTACCAATTGGAATGTCTTTGGAAGGCTGCCCAGTCTTAATTCACCCAGGAGGAGATCATAAAGAACTAGGTGCCAGGGTCAGGAAAAATGAATAAATATTTAGTTTCTGAAATGCCAAGGTAATTCTTTTCATCTCCACCCAAAGCATAAATACTTGGAACAATATTAGCACCATCTTCTTTTAATGACTTGGAAAGCCTTGGTACTTTTTTTTTTTTCTTAATACAAGGTTTTATGAGTGGTATGTGTAAAGATTTAGGCTGAAGAGAAGGAAGTATGGAATCCAGGGGTGGGTAGGTGGGTGGAAGGGATGTAGATGGAATTGGGAAGGTGGTAGGTACTGTGTGATGAATAGGTGGGTGAGAGGCAGGTGAGTGGCTGGGTGGCTAAGTAAGGAGACAGGCGGGTGGATGGGTGACCAGTATGGTGCATGGATAGATGGCTTCACCAGGCACGTGGTATTGGAGCTCATCTTTCTCTTCCTTTTCCTGGAACCCCAGGGAGAGCAGGAGGGCGACGAGGAAGAGGAGGGGCACATTGTGGACGCTGAAGCTGAGGAGGGAGATGCTGACGCCTCAGATGCCAAACGCAAGGAAAAACAAGAGGAGGAGGTGAGGGGCCTTTGGCCGAGGTGACACCTCTGTCACACCTGAGGGCTGCCCTCCCTGGGTGTGTAAGGACATGCCTCTGCATCATGCTGGAACCATGGGGAACCTTGAAGCAAAACCAGTCTGCCAAACACAACCATTCGATGGAGAAGGTGGTGTTCGTGGGGTGACGAATAGACAGGAGCCGGCCCAGGGCTGCCCTTAAGGACTGGCTGTCCCTGTACCTGAATCAAATTGGGGGACCCCAAGGCCTTCGGGAGGGAAAGTCAGGCCACCTTCTGTCTTTACAGAAAATGAGTCCTTCCCCTTCCCTCTTTCAGTCCTTTACCACCACGATTGCTGCTGGTATGGAGGGGCCAGTAGGGCTCCCAGGTGAGAGAGCTAGAGGTGGGGCACACAGCTCCGAGGAGGGGGCCCTGGGACTGAGGGGCTGGTGTCCCCAGGGGGCAAACAGAGGGCAGAGGCCAGGCCGATAGAGCCGGTGGGGCTGGGGTCAGCCAGCAGATGAGAGCTCTTCTGGGGGTGGGGGGTGGCACTTGTTCTGCAAGGTCAAGTTCAGGTTGCTGGTCGGGCCCAAGTGACGTGGCCTGCATTCCAACCCTGCCAGGTCGACTATGACAGCGAGGAGGAGGAGGAGAAGGAGGAAGAGGAGAAGGAGGAAGAGGACATTCAGGAGGAAGGGACCGGCCTCAAAGAAGGCGTTCAGCAGGAGCAGGAGGAAGGCGGCTGGGCCCCCGAGGAGAGCTCGCTCCCCGGTGCCCCCCTGACGCAGCCACAGAAGCGCGCCCGAAGCCGGGAGCCCCAGGGGGCCGAGGCGGTGGAGCGCCGGGCACAGGCGGTGCGCGAGTGCCATCCGTTCATAGAGGACTACCAGTATGACACACACGGCAGCCTGTGGTGCCAGGTCAGTACCTGTGAGGGGGTCACCAACCCCAGATCACAGCCCCCTCTTGGGCCCGCTCACTCTGACTTTCCAGTAACAGCCTGTAGGGGTTTGAGGCATCAGGCCCTGAAGGTACTTTCATGTGGGAACTTCAGGCCTCAGTACAACCCGTGTGTTGATGCACATCACAGAGGCCGGCAGACACTGTGTTCCTCACACCACCTTTCTGCCTGGTACCACTTCCAGGATTGCAGTGTCCCTGGAAGGCTCACTGGTCTGGATGCCTAGACGTCTACACATACACTGGCTTTAGTCCTTTCCTTTGATCCAGTTCAGTGATTCGTAAATGGTAGCACAGATATGAGTCATTGACCAGAAGTACACGTACAGAGGGATGTGTGTTACACTTTGTGGTCATTGAAAGGATATCAAGGGTGATGTTGAGTGGAGCTCATGTTGAGTGGAGGTGAGTTTCACCAATGACATCTGTGAAAATGGAGGATTGCAGTGTCCCTGGAAGGCTCACTGGTCTGGATGCCTAGACGTCTACACATACACTGGCTTTAGTCCTTTCCTTTGATCCAGTTCAGTGATTCGTAAATGGTAGCACAGATATGAGTCATTGACCAGAAGTGCACGTACAGAGGGATGTGTGTTACACTTTGTGGTCATTGAAAGGATATCAAGGGTGATGTTGAGTGGAGCTCATGTTGAGTGGAGGTGAGTTTCACCAATGACATCTGTGAAAATGGATGGCGCTCTGCTGTTTTCACCTCAGTCTGTGGGACCGGACATGGCTGCAGTGTGGTCATTAAGTCAGCCCACGTTCACGTGCCAAGTCCACCGCCTGGCTTGCCCCAGTGGGGCTTGGAGGGGTCTCTCAGGGACCCTGAGTGGTGTGGGGCTGGGGCAGCCCTGTCTCCTGGCTCAGCTCCCCTTCCTCTTGCAGGTGACGCTGAAGCTCCCTCTCATGAAAGTCAACTTTGACATGAGCTCCCTGGTAGCGTCCTTGGCCCAAGGAGCCGTCATCTATGCAACCAAGGGTATCACAAGGTGCCTCCTGAATGAGACCACCAACAGTAAGAATGAGAAGGAGCTTGTCTTAAACACAGAAGGCATCAACCTCCCGGAGCTGTTCAAGTACGCCGAGGTGCGTGTCTCCTCAAGGTCGCATGCTGATGGGTCCTCACACCAGCTCAGGCTCCAGCCGCTCTGTCCTGGCCTTTCCTGGGCTATTCACGCTTCTAACCCACGGTTCCCAAACCAAGTCTGCAGCCTAGGCCACCTCTTGGGGATCTCCAGTGCACATGAGCCTGGTTAAGATTCGCAGAACGAAACTTGCTTAACTTTACTGAACCCAGAGTTTCCCAAATTAATTTGCATGTAGTTTCTTTTCTTGGAAATCGAAACCTCCGAACATAGACTTGTAAGAAATAGTTATACTGAGTGCTGGCTGGGGAGCTGCTTGGTTTATCTGATGAAGGGGGACCTGGGCCCCACCCAGCAAAGTCCTATGTATCCTGTTCCCCCTGCTTCCCAAGCACACCCATCCTTTCCTCTGAGCTCTCTGTTGCTGCTCCCCAGTTCACTTCATCTCCCAGAACCTTCTGAGATGCTCTCAATCCCCAGGCACAAGTCTTCCCCACTGCATTCCAGAGTTGCTGGGACCAGCCCACTCTTCCCTCGTCTGCAGTAAGCTGGCAGGGTCCTCCAGCCTCACACACATCCTCCCACAGCACTGCCCTGCACACGCCCCACCTCTGCCCAGAGCCTTTCACCAGCTGCTTCCCCAGAGGACAGAGCTGGAAGGGCTCAGGCCTCCCCAGCGTCAGCCACTGAAAGGGCACACTCGAGTCATGCCTGTGGGATTTGTCTTAACAAGGCCAGGTGACCCGCCGGGGTCTCTGCTGTCTCCTGTGGGGGTGACATGCCCTAGCACACAGCCACTGTGAGCCCCGCCCCGGGATGGCTGAATTGGAGCTTCAGGTCCCTGGAGAGGCCTGGCAGACCCCATGCCCGGCGAAGGAAATCGAATCTCTGCCAGGGAACTTGCCTCACCTACCAGCAGAGCCAGGTCTCTCTGTTACATAAACAAACACCTTTGTTCCTGACTCTGAAAGTGGATAGCGAATCATCTCCCGGCCCTGGCTGATGGTGAGAGAGACCCTGGGCCCAGCCAGCATGCTGTCAGCCGCTCCGCCCACACCATTCCTTAGGCTAGTCCTGGGCCACCTCACACCCACTTTGTCATCAGCTGCAGCCAAGGCGGCAGCGAGGCCCTGGGGTGGGACATGTCCTCGGGAGGGAGCAGAAGGCAAGGCCCTCCACAACATCCTCTCCCGCCTCCCCCAGGTCCTAGATCTGCGCCGTCTCTATTCCAATGACATCCATGCCATGGCCAGCACATACGGCATCGAGGCCGCACTGCGCGTGATTGAAAAGGAGATCAAGGACGTGTTTGCCGTATACGGTGAGAGGGGATGCGGGTGGCAGGCAGGAGGCCCCGGGTGCCGGTCTAGATCGTCAAGGAGCTGAAATATGGGTGCAGCGAGGGTGGAGCCCACGGGACCCTCAGGCCCCATGAAGAAGGGTCTCTGTGTGTCGGTCCTGTCAGTCCCGTCCCCAGGGCCTCCCCACCCGCCACGTGTTTCTGATCTTGGCCTCAGAGGGAAGAGGGAGAGTCTCTTCCTCGCCTCGCCTTCAGGATTTCAGTTCCCAAAGGCACGCAGTGCTGTAGCGGCTCATGTCCTGCAGGGCTGCTCCCCATGCTGCTAGAGGCAGTTGTGATGCCCGGGGACACAGGGCTGCCCACTGAGGTCGGGTCAGAGAGCTGAGTGAGTAGGTAATGGAGCCGGGTCGGGGGGAGCCCTGGAGTTAGGTGACGCTGCTCCCCCCTCTCCCCATCGCCTCTTCACTACTGAACCCCCATCCTGCTCTTGCCACCCCTGTGACAGGCATCACCGTTGACCCCCGCCACCTCTCGCTGGTGGCTGACTACATGTGCTTCGAGGGTGTTTACAAGCCACTGAACCGCTTTGGGATCCGGTCAAACTCCTCGCCACTGCAGCAGATGACGTTTGAGACCAGCTTCCAGTTTCTGAAGCAGGCCACCCTCATGGGTCAGTCGTGGGCACGTCCTTGGCCTTCCCCACCCCTGCCTGAATCTGTTCTGGGCAGACAAGGCTCATCCCTCAGGCACCCTTCCACAGCCTCGCACGTTGGGGAGAGCTTGGGCTGTCGGTACAGGAAGCGCTGGTGGGTGGGCACCAGACTGGAAGGCTACCTCTGCCTTTTGGAGGAGAGGGGAGGGTCTTCCTCTCTTCAAAATGCAGAAGCAATGTGGCCTTGTTCCCACCAGGCCCCAAGCTTCAGGACCACCCTCGTGGCTCTGGAGGTGCCCTAACCACCAAGCCTCTTGCTGAGTGCCCCCAACACCTGTCTCTTCCCCTCCCATCACCCCCAGCTATACCTTACAAGCACTCTTGTGTCTCCCAGGATCCCATGACGAACTGAGGTCCCCATCAGCCTGCCTCGTGGTCGGGAAGGTCGTCAAGGGTGGGACCGGCCTCTTCGAGCTCAAGCAGCCACTAAGATAGTGCCCCCTGCGCACCAGCCCGCCCGTCACAGGAGAGAACCGGGAGACCAGAGTCCTGGGCCGTTCACAGTGATGGTGCAGGGCCTGGCAGTGACTTTGGGGGTCCAAAGAGCAGCTGGCCTTTGAGCTGGACTGAGATCACCTGGGAAATGGATGAGTCGCTCATCCTCACCTCTTCCCATCTCAGGATGTGAATGAAGTCCTTACCAGATACCCCCCCAGACCCCCTAACCCCGGCTCAAAGTGGCCGGACCTCCCCCTGTGTTGCAGGATGCCTCGGAGGTGGAACCCCCGGACACCCCTAGGGTAGGGAGGTGAGGTCTCAGTGCTGTGAGCAGCCAGTGACTGCAGGCAGGCTTCCTGGGAGCTCAAAACGGGCAGAACACTGCTGCCCCTTGGCCTGCTTCTGCTGGCTGCACCAGCCGCTGGGGACAGAGTTCCGTAAGAGTCACTCCTGAGGTGCTCTCTCTGGACCAAGCACAGGATGGTAGAGACCTCTTGCTACCCACTTTCTATGCCTGGGGCATGTGGCTTCGCACCCCAGATCAGCCCTGCGCCTGGGGCAGGCCTCTCCGGGGCCCCAGCAGCTCACCCCCACCTGAAACCCTGAATCCCCAGCCGGGCTGCACTGTTGGAGTGAGTTGCCTGGCTGTCTTTCCCTAGCTCTGCTCTCAATCCAGCACTGAGGCCTGTGTCTCTCTATAGGCTCTGCCCCATCCGGGCCTCCCTTGACCTCTGGTACCAGCAGCATGGGGCCCTGGCATGGACAGAAAAGTCAAAGGACTTGGACCCAGGCTTTGTAGAACCAGAGGCTGTTTCTATTTTTGTCTAATGTTATTCCAACTCAGGCTGAGTAATAAACATCGCTGGAACCAGCCATTGGGAGGAGAAACATAGAAAAGACTTCAGGCTTTTGGTTTTGTTCTTGGCTCTTTGGTTTATGGTTTCTGTGTTGTGATTTGAGAGCCCACAACTGGAACTACTCAGCACAGTCACAGCTCAGATTCCTCTTCCTGTTTTTTTGGCAGAGGGTGTGGAAGGAGAGCTCAGCCTTGGCAGCCTCCCCCTCTGACCCCAGCCAGTCCCTGCAGTGTCCCCCGTCCACAACCAGCTTCTATTCCTGAGGCCAGGGGAGCAGAAGCCAGTGGGAAGGAGCGATGGCTGGGCTGGGAGGGGAGGCCTTGTCTGAGAAAAGTGACCACGCTACTCCCTCCAGACACATGATAACCAGACTCAGCCTGTGTGTCCTGCACTGGCACCAGGGGAAAGCTGGCAGAAACAGGACTCACCTGGGATTTCCCTGATGATACTGTGGTCAGGATGATACGCTTCCACTGCAGGGGCCACGGGTTCATTCCCTGGTTGGGGAACTAAGATCCTGCATACCCCACATGTGTGTGTGCTCGGTCATGTCTGACTCTTTGCAACCCTGTGGACTGTAGCCCACCAAGTTCCTCTGTCCATGGGATTTCCCAGGCAAGAATACTGGAGTGGGTTGCCATTTCCTTCTCTAGGGGAGCTTCCTGATTCAGGGATCGAACCCGAGTCTCTTGCCTTGGCAGGCAGATTCTTTACTACTGAGCAACAAGCATTAGTCTAATATGAGCAGGGTTGAGAATCTCCAACTTATTAGAATAAGCCCTGGGTTGTGCCAGGTCACAGCCAGCATCCCCTCTAATTGGTGAGTTGACTTCTCCATGTGAGTCAGACACCTGATTTCCCCACAAAGATCTTAAGGTCTGCATACCTGCCCTCAGGAAGCAGGTGGGTATGTGTGTGTGTGTATGAGATGAAGCTTTCATGGTGCCAAGAACACAGTGTGGTTCAAAGGACACCTTGATAGGCTCTACCTGGAGCCTCAGCAAAGAGGTGGTGACGCTTCTGGCCAGAAAGCGAGAGGTTTGTAGCTGCCTCCCAGCCCAGCACATCAGGTCACCTGCTCGCTCAACTTACAAGTTCCTAGCAGCAGGGCTCCTGCAGGGGCAAGAGGAGGGGACATGACCAGGAAATGTTTCTAGAAGCAGCTCTGAGAAGTTCCTATTTAAAAAGCTAAGCTTGAATTACTGAAAGAATCATGCCTTGAGTTCTTTAAGCAGCTCCTCGCTCCTCCCTGGAGAGGTAATCAAGAGCTCTGTTGAGTTCATACAGCTCTGGTTTGTTCACAGCCCCAGGGAGAGGCCAGAACCTGGTACCCGGGAACAGGGCTGAACACCTCAGCTCGCCTGGGCTGGGCTTGGTTGTCCCTGGAGCTGCTCAGCGCTTAAGCAGTTGCCCCTCTTTCCCTCTCCCCTCATCCTGCACTCACCCAATCTTTTTTTTTTTTTTTGATGTACTATCTTTCCATGGGTATCTTTTTTTTTTTTTTTAAGAAAGAGGTGGCAAGCTTCCCCAGTGACTCAGCAGTAAAGAATCTGCCTACTGATGCAGGAGACTTAGGTTCAATCCCTGAGTCAGGAAGATCCCCTGGAGGAAGAAATGGCAACCCACTCCAGTTTTCCTGCCTGGAGAATTCCAAGGACAGAGGAGCCTGGCAAGCTACAGTCCAAAGGGTTACAAAGAGTCGGACACAACCAAAGCAGCTGAACACAACGAGTTGTTTATTTTTCTGACTGCATGCCGGCATGCAGGATCTTAGCTCCCTATTCAGGGATCAAACCCATGCCCCTTGCAGTGAAAGCTCAGTGTCCTAACCACTGGACTGCCAGGGAATTTCTGCATACATGCAATCTTGATGCTCACTGCACCAGGCTCCCAAAGATATGGGAAGTACACAGGCCCTGCTTTGACTGAGCTCAGGGTCTAGGGCCCCAAACTGACAAGCACATGTGAAATTCAGCCTGTGTGACCCAGCCAGAGGCTGAGGAAGTCACGAGGCATTGCATGAACATGCACCCTGCCTCCCCCTGCCACTCGGGGTGAGGCCCTCACCCACGCAGCTGGCTTTGGGGAGAAGCCAGAGTGGGAAGGAGAAGTGAGGAGGCAGTCGGGTGCCCAGAAGCCAGAAGGGAGGGGAATGAGAATCAACAGTCCAGTCATCACTACCCTCCTCATGTACCCACTCCCAGCCCAGCTCCCCCACCTTCTCCCTCAATGGTACAGCCCCCCAGGCCTTTCTTTGTAAGTGGTAAGTCAACCCTGTTCAGAGGTCAGGCATCCACTGACCACTGCTTTCCACACTGGCTGCCCAGCACTATTATCTCAGGGAGCCAAGCCAGCCAGAAACCACAGGCCTCGGGTCTTCTTCTCTGATCCATGGTTCTTGCCTGGAAACATGAACTTAAAGTGCTGGTATATTGAACCAGTCAAACCTCAAGAATGGAGCTGAGCAGCATGGCTGCATTTCAGGCAAGAAACTGAGCTGTGAAATCGGACTCCTCCTGGAATCTTGGGACCTCAGCTGGCCTCTTTGTGCTTCAGTTTCCTTATCTGTAAAACAGTGATTAAAATTAAATCTGTTTATAAAAGCTCATGCGGCTATAAATGTTTACCTATATAGCAAGTGGTTTTCTAAGTGGGAGTGAGGGACAGTTTTGCCCCCTGGACATTCGGCCATGTCATCTGTGGTCATCACAGCTGGAGAGCAGGGGGTGCTACTGTTACCTAGTGGGTTGGGGCCTGAGATGCTGCTACATCGCCTACAATCCAAGGACAGTAAAGAATTACCCCTCCACATTCTGCTTGCTGGCGGGCTTTCCTGGTGACTCAGTGAAGAACCCCCCCTGCCAATGCAGGAGACTCAGGTTCAATCCCTGGGTGGGGAAGATCCTCTGGAGGAGGAAATGGCAACTCACTCCAGTATTCTTGCCAGGAGAATCCCATGGACAGAGGAGCCTGGTGGGCTACAGGCCATGGGATCCCAAAAGTCAATGAGGTCGCAAAGGTCCATGGGGTCACTACTGAGCCCATGAGCACATTCCCCTGGGTGGCCATGCAGAGGCACGGACATGCCTGGAGTTACCGTAAAAGATGTGAACCAGCCAGAGTTCATCAGAGCCCTGGCAGCCTTCCTCACAAAGTCCAGGAAGCTGAAAGGTGGATGCTGTCAGGCTGGCCAAGCATAAGGAGCTCACTCCCTGTGGTTCTACACATGAGCTGCTTCCACAGCACGGCACCTGTACTTCCCAGGTGGTGCTGAGGTGGTTCCATGACCAACGTTGCTAGAGAGTGTTAGAGAAATGCTGCCTGACCACTTCAACCCCGAGAGCGGGTCTCGCCAGGTCCTAGCCCTGGAGGGCCTGAAGATGGTGGGAAAGGACCAAGACGGAAGCTGCAAATGGACACGTCCAGGACAGAGAGATCTGAACAGAATAGCCAGACAGGTGTCTTTGCGTGAGTGCAGAGTGGCTTCAGTTGTGTCTGACTCTCTGTGACTCTATGAACTGTGTAGCCCACCAGGTTCCTCTCTGTCCATGGAATTCGCCAGACAAGAATACTGGAGTGGGTTGCCGTGCCCTCCTCCAGGGAATCTTCTGACCCAGGGTCTCTTGCGTCTCCTGCTTTGGCAGGTGGGTTCTTTACCACTAGCACCACCTGGGAAGCCAGGTGGCAGCCGCAAACAAGAAGCATTACAATAGGGACTTCCCTGGCTGTCAGTGGCTGCTGCTGCTGCTGCTGCTAGGCCGCTTCAGTCGTGTCCGACTCTGTGCGACCCCATAGACAGCAGCCCACCGGGCTCCCCCATCCCTGGGATTCTCCGGGCAAGAACACTGGAGTGGGTTGCCATTTCCTTCTCCAATGCATGAAAGTGAAAGTGAAGTCGCGCCGTCGTGTCCGACTCTTAGCGACCCCATGGACTGCAGCCTACCAGGCTCCTCCGTCCATGGGATTTTCTAGGCAAGAGTACTGGAATGGGGTGCCATTGCCTTCTCCGGGACTTCGCTTTCCAATGCAGGCAGTGTGGGTTGGATCCCTGGTCAGGGAGCCTCCAGGCCAAAAAAACAAAACATAAAACCAAAGCAATATTGTAACAAATAAAAGAAAATAAAAATAGTCCACATTAAAAAAAAAAAAAAAAGCTTAAAAAGAAACATTGCAACAATTGATACTGGGTTAATAAACTGCTTGATTCATAAAAAGAAAAACTGCACTTCCGGGGTGGTCCAGTGGTTAAAAACCCACCTGCCAATGGAGGGGACATGGGTTTGGTCTCTGGTCCAGGAAGATTCCACATGCTGCCGGGCAACTAAGCCTGTGCCGGAAGTAGAGCCGGTGTGCTGCAACTACTGAAGAGCTGAGAAACCCTGCCTCCTACACATGTAAGGGGGTGGGGGTGTCAGGGGGTAACATTGTTTCTTTTACAAAATGGAATCATTTAAATTTTAGCCACTCTGAGAGCCAAACAACAGCATCTCATTGTTACTTTAGTTTGCAATTCCCTTGTCATAATTCTGAGCATTTTTTCACAGGTGTGTTGGCTAGTCTGATTTGCATTGTGAGACTGTCTATTTGTATCATTTGCCCATTTCCTATTGGTTGGTTTCCATTGACCTTTACTGTCAATTTTAAAGGACTCCGGTTTCTTACAGCTATATTAATAGATAACCTTTTGTCAGCTGCATTACTTCCCCCACACCCCAAATTAAATGAAGGAGATAAAGAAAAGTGAAAGTGTTGGTAGACTCTTTGCCACCCAGTGGACTGTAGCCCGCCAGGCTCCTCTTCTGTCCATGGAATTTTCCAGGCAAGAATACTGGAGTGGTAGCCATTCTCTTCTCCAGCATATCTTCCCAACCCAAGAACTGGGTCTCATATACTGCAGACAGATTGTTTACCATCTGAGCCACCAGGGAAGCCCGAATGAAATTATACAGACCAAGAACTCACCACCATGTGGTTAAGGAGATTCACTGCTGGCTGCATAGAGCTGTGCTCACTTCTTGACTCTAGTTAGGACAGCTGGTCGTCTTCTGAGGTACAGAGATTGACAAAGCAAGTTCTCCCTTGTGAGGGACTAACAGGAAATCTCCACATGTGATAGCATTTCCATGATGCTGGAGAAACCATGGTAACCGCAGAAAGTTTCTGAGGTCAGGAGCAGAGCGTAGAGAGCCCTGCACTCCTGAGTGGCTGCTCTTAGCTGGGTTCCAGGTGCAGACACCACTGTCCCCTGCATCTCACCCAGGGTGGTGAGGGATGAGGCTATGCTGCTCTTTTCATGGCAGCGCTGCACAGTCAACACACAGAAGCTCGAGGATGCGAGCCAGGCTGCCGGCTCGAGAGTCCGGGCTCCCTGGCTCCACACTGTGCCCGCCCCCTCCGCTGGGGCACTGGGGAAAGGGTCTCACATCGGAGGAGCTGGTAAATGTGAGGATACCACATGCCTCCCCAGGCCAAGGAGCGCCCCTCCTGAGTATGCCTCCTGGGCGTGTAGATGGGACAGCCAGGTCTGGAGAGGGGCTCCTGTGCTTTGCCTGGCTGGGAAACTGGCAGCTCACAAGATGAAACTGGAATGAATAAATGGCCAGCAGCCACCTTAAGGAACTAAGAACCCCAATCTATGGCCCAAATCAAAGCGGAGGTAAATTTTTTAGTATTTGTTTTATTCATGTATTTGTCTGTGCTGGGCCTCAGCTGCAGCATGTAGGGTCTTCCATCTTTGTTGCTCCTTGTTGCTCAGTCACTAAGTTGTGCCCAACTCTGCCACCCCATGAACTGCAGCATGCTAGCCTTCCCTGTCCTTCACCATCTCCCAGAGTTTGCTCAAACTCATGTCCATTGAGTTAGTGATGCCATCCAACCATCTCATCCTCTGTCTTCCTCTTCTCCTCCTGCCTTCAATCTTTCCCAGCATCAGGGTTTTTTCCAGTGAGTCAGCTCGTCACATCAGGTGGCCAAAGTATTGGAGCTTCAGCTTCAGCATCAGTCCTTCCAATGAATATTCAGGACTGATTTCCTTTAGCATTGACTGGTTGGATCTCCATGCAGTCCAAGTGACTCTTAAGAGTCTTTTCCAGCACCGAAGTTCAAAAGCATCCAGTTGCACCATGCAGGATCTTTAGTTGTGGCATGTGGGATCTAGTTCCCTGACTAGGGATCAAACACGGGTCCCTGCATTGGGAACTCAGAGTCTTAGACACTGGACCACCAGGGAAGTCCTTGGAGGTAAATTTTGAAGAGTTGGAGAAATATATCATGTGTGTTACTGGAAAGAATCTCAAAACCTGGGCGCGAGCCCTTGGCTGCAGAGGAGAGCAGTGCCAGGTAGCAAGGATTCCTGCGGTATTATCTGGTGTGATCCCCTCAGTCCAGTGGCACTCATCCTATCCACCCCATTTCATGGCTGAGGAAATAGATCTAGAGAAAGTGAGAGCAATGCTCTGGGTTCAGCGCAAATTCCAGGGAAGATGCCCACGTCTGGCATCCTTCTTGGAGCTGAGCCTCTGCACATACATCTCCTGGCAGTTGGACCATAAAGAAGGCTGAGCACCAAAGAATTGATGCTTTTGAACTGTGGTGCTGGAGAAGACTATTGAGAGTGAAAATGTAGGCTTAAAACTCAGCATTCAGAAAACTAAGATCATGGCATCCAGTGCATCACTTCATGGCAAATAGATGAGGAAACAATGGAAACAGTGAGAGATTTTATTTTGGGGAGCTCCAAAATCACTGCAGATGGTGAGTGCAGTCATGAAATTAAAAGACATTTACTCCTTGGAAGAAAAGCTCTGACCAACCTAGAAAGCATACTAAAAAGCAGAGACATCACTCTGCCAACAAAGGTCCATCTAGTCAAAGACATGGTTTTCCAGTAGTCATATATGAATGTGAGAGTTGGACTATAAAGAAAGCTGAGCACCAAAGAATTGATGTTTTTGAACTGTAGTGTTGGAGAAAACTCTTGAGAGTCCCTTGGACTGCAAGGAGATCCAACCAGTCCATCCTAAAGGAAATCAATCTGAATATTCATTGGAAGGACTGATGCTGAAGCTGAAAGTCCGATACTTTGGCCACCTGATGGGAAGAACTGACTCATTTGAAAAGATTCTGATGCTAGCAAAGACTGAAGGCAGGAGGAGAAAGGGATGACAGAGGATGAGATGGTTGGATGACATCACCAACTTGATGGACGTGAGTTTGAGCAAGCTCCAGGAGTTGGTGATGGACAGGGAATCCTGGTGTGCTGCAGTCCATGAGGTTTCAAGGAGTCGGACATGACTGACTGACTGAACTCACTAACTGAGGATGAGTCTTAGGTTCTATTGAACAGATGGGTTTGGGATCTCCTTTGAAAATAGAAAAGGGAGCCCTGGGAAATGAGACCCAGGTCTGTTAGGGACCGAGTTGGGAGCTGGGGTCGGGGGGAAAGGTCCAGAGAAGTCTGATGGATGAGTCTTCGGGAAGCTGGACGGCAGGGTTCACTGTGGGTCACGGGCAGGACAAGGGTGATGAAGCCTTCAAAGAAAAATATCACAACCTGGCTGGGCATCTAAAGCCAAGGGCTGGCCATTCCCAGTGCCCACGGACCTCTGCCCCTACTCTCTGAGCCTCCCAACCTGCTTTCCAGCCTTGTCAGAAGGCCTGGGCTGGCAAGCACCCTGGGGCCTGGCTGCTGCACCCCACATGGTGCTGTGTTAGGTGCCTCTCCCAAGACCAGTTCCTCACCCAGCAGTCTGCTGCCAGGGGACCAGCTGACCCGGGGTAAAAGCTGCCCCAGCTTTACACAATGCCCTGGGCTCTCCCAGATCAGGGGTATTTTCCCTCCCCCAGCAGCTTGACTCACTTGGACTCCTCCGCATCTGGTCACAGCTCAGGCCCTGGGCAGCCAAAGACCATCTGGTCGGTCCAGCCCAGACTCTGTGCTCTAATAATACATATCTGACGAAGGAGGAAGGAAAGAAACAAGAAAGGGAGGGGAGAGGAAAAGGGCGATGCAGGGAGCTCATGTGTCATGTCTTCAAAATAAGTACATTTTCTCCTCCGTTTTGCAGAGCCGTGGTTCTCAAAGTACGGTCCCTGGGTCAGCAGCCTAAGGGTCACCCAAGCATTTGTAGAAACACGAATCCTTGGACCAGATCATAACCTTCCTGAGTCATAGACTCTGGGGTGGGGCCCCTGCTCTGTTTTTACAGCCCTCTGGGGGATTCTTGGTCAGGCTCTAATTTGCAAATCACTGCCCCAGAAATGTCAGGAGGAAGTGTTCTTACGGCACTGTCCTTTTTTAAAAAGCTAGTTCAGCCTTAGGGCTCTTCTGGCCTTCAGGAAATAGTCTCAGCCTTCCCAGACAGTTGCCCCAGCACTGCCCGTGTTTGACCCATGGGACAGGGCAGCGCTTGGAGAGCAGCCTTTGCAGGGCAGTGGGTCTCCAGCAGGCTGCAGCACCTCTGTGTCCCTCACATCCATTAATTCATTTGAGCCACCTGACAAATTAAAAGACGCTTACTCCTTGGAAGGAAAGTTAGGACCAACCTAGACAGCGTATTAAAAGCAGAGACATTACTTTGCCAACAAAGGTCCGTCTAGTCAAGGCTACGATTTTTCCAGTAGTCATGTATGGATGTGAGAGTTGGACTATAAAGAAAGCTGAGCGCTGAAGAATTGATACTTTTGAACTGTGGTGTTGGAGAAGACTCTTGAGAGTCCCTTGGACTGCAAGGAGATCCAACCAGTCCATTCTAAAGGACATCAGTCCTGAATATTCACTGGAAGGACTGATGATGTTGAGGCTGAAACTCCGATACTTTGGCCACCTGATGAGAAGAACTGACTCGTTTGAAAAGACCCTGATGCTGGGAAAGATTGAAGGTGGGAGGAGAAGGGGATGACAGAGGATGATACCACTGACTCAATGGACATGAGTTTGAATAAACTCCGGGAGTTGGTGATGGACAGGGAGGCCTGGCATGCTGCAGTCCATAAGGTTGCTAAGAGTCAGACCCAACTGAGTGACTGAACTGAACTGACAATCTGTGAGGGCAAATACAGCACCTCAGTTTAATAGACAGAAAAAGAGGCTCAGAGGGGTTCCCAACTCCTTGAGGGGCAAGATCTATGCCTGACAAGCAGTTTAAATAACCAGATGGAGAGAATTCCTGCACTTGAGTGGTGGGTCTGACCTCCTACAGCCCCACCTCTCTCCTCAGTAGGTGTGTGCCTGCGTGCTAAGTCACTTCAGTTGTGTCCAACTCTTCGTGACCCTATGGATTTTCACCTGCCAGGCTCCTCTGTCCATAGGATTATTTTGGCAAGAATACTGGAGTGGGTTGCCATTCCCTTCTCCAGAGGATCTTCCAGATCCAGGGATCGAACCTGAGTCTACTGGATCTCCTGCTTTGAAAGCAGATTCTTTACCGCTGAGCCACCGGCGAAGCCCCTCAGTAGGTGAGGGGTGCCTAACTAGGACATCCTGGGGAAGGGGAGCAGTGAGGAACAGGGAGGCCTTGGGCCTCCTCCTACAGTGCTGGTGGGCAGAATTTTCCTCTGGACCGCAACAAAGCCCACCAGTACCTCTTACCCGTGCAAAGTCCTCTATGTTAAAAATTCCTCCAGACAAAGCAGTTCCACTTCTGGGTATATACACAAAAAATTGAAATCAGGGGCTTGGAAAGGTATTTGCACACCCATGCTCATAGCAGCATTAGTCACAAGAGCCAAAAGGTGGAAATAACCCAGATATCTATCAATGGATGAATATGGTACAAAATGGGGTATATACATGGAATTGGGTATTATTGAGCCATTAAAATACATAGTGACCTGAATCTAATCCCTGGGTTGGGAAGATCTCCTGGAGAAGGGAAAGGCTACCCACTCCAGTATCCTGGCCTGGAGAATTCCATGGACTGTATAGTCCATGGGGTCGAAAAGAGTCGGACACATCCGAGCAACTTTCACTTTCTTTCTAAATACATGGTTCAAGGAATTCCCTGGCAGTCCAGTGGTTAAGACGCCATGCTTCTACTGCAGGGAGTAAGGGTTTGATCCCTGGCCTAGGGAACTAAGGTCCTGCATGCTGCACAGTGTAGCCAAAAAAAAAAAAAAAAGCTTCCCCCGTCACCTACCGCCCAAAACATGCTTGGGGCTTCCCTGGTGGCTCAGACAGTAAAGGATCTGTCTGCAGTACAGGAGACCAGAATTCAATCCCTGGGATGGGAAGATCCCCTGGAGAAGCGAATGGTAATCCACTCTAGCATTCTTGTCTGGAGAATCCCATGAACAGTGGAGCCTGGGGGGTTACAGTCCATGGGATCACAAAGAGTCAGACGTGACTGAATGACTACCACTTTCCCTTTTTCAAAAACATGGTACAACTGGAAAGGTATTATGCCAAGTGAAAAAAGCCAGACACATTCAAGGACAAATACTAAATGATTCCTTTTCTACAGAATAAGGTAGTGAACTTCATAGAGACAAAAGGAGGAAGGGTGATTGCCAGGGCCTGGTGGGAGGAGTAATGGGGAGTTAGCATTTAATGGGTACGGAGTTTCAGTTTTGCAAGATGAATTTCAGTTTTGCAAATCCGAGGTGGACAGTACTGATGATTGTCCAACAATGTGAATGTACTTAATGCCCCTGAAACTGTACACTTAAAGATGGTTAAAATGGTCAATTTCATGTCATATCTATTTCACCACAATAAAAATTGCTATCCATTAATGAGTCCCACTGCCCCCATCCCTAAATCCCCTGGGAATTGGAATCAATTTCAGGGAAACAAAGCATATAGATCATTTGGCAAATACCCTACACAGCCACATGACTCCACTGTGACAAGGGAGAGAAAGTTCTGGACATTGGGCTCGACTTCCTGGGCTCCCATACTCCGACGCTGTGACCTGATTTCAAACTTGCAGTCTCTACTTTTATGAAATGAACGGATACTGTCTCAGGGTTCTGGTGAGGGCCAGAAAGGAGGTGATCTGAAAGCTCGCAGCACATAACCAGTGCTCAGTCAACAGTAGTTATGTATGGCGTTTCCTCATCCTGCAGCAGGGCAAGCTCCTGTTTTATTCTTCAAAGCCCAGCCAGCTCAAATCCCAGCTTTTCTGTGAAGCCTGCGGTAGCCTGCAGGATCGCTCACCAAACCACCTCATCCTCTGTGTCTGGCACAGTCATGCAACTTGAAAGAGTCAGATGGTGCTTTTTTCTTAAGAGTTTATTTTTTTAAGTATTTATTTATTTGGCTGCCTTGGGCCTTAGTTGTGGCACATAGGATCCTCGATCTTTGTTGCAGTGTGTGTGTGTTAGTTGCTCAGTTGTGTCCGACTCTTTTCGACTCCATGGACTGTATTTGGAATTTTTAGCTGTGGCATGAGAACTCTTAGTTGCGGCATGTGGGATCTTAGTTCCTTGACCAGGGATCCAACCCAAGCCCCTTGCCCTGAGAGCATGGATTCTTAGCCACTGGATCACCCCAGATGGTGCTTTGCCAAGATATCTCTCCTTTCACTCTGGTCACTTGACTCCTGGGAGCAAAGCCCTAGCACCTGACAGTGGACATGCTGAATGAGTAAGAAACAAGCCTTTGTCATTGAAGCCTCTGAGATTTGGAGATTGCTTGTTTCCTCGGTGTAACCCAGCTCAGGGCTACTCCAAGTGTGGTTTTGCTTTTGCAGCATTGGAATCCCCTGGGGGCTGGTTAGAGATGCAAATAATCAGGCCCCACCCTTGACCTACTGAAACAGATTCTGCATAAAGCGCTATGCATGGCTTCTCTCCCAGAAAGGTGCTCAGTGGCTGTTATTTCCTCCCCAGTCCTCTGAGGTTTCTGCGAAAGACTCTGCTAATAGCCTACTTAAGAGTTGCTTTCCCCTTCTCCCTACTGAGAACTCAGGTTTCTGTTGTTGTTCAGTTGCTAAGTCTTGTCCAACTCTGCAAATCCATGGACTGCAACACACCAGGCTTTTCTGTCCTTCACCATCTGCTGGAGCTTGTTCAAACTCATGTCCATTGAGTCATTGATGCCATCCAACCATCTCATCCTCTGTCACCCCCTTCTCCTGCCCCAAGTCTTTCCCAGCATCAGGTCTTTTTCAGTGCAGCTCTTTGCATCAGGTGGCCAAAATATTGGAGCTTCAGCTTCAGCGTCAGTCTGTCCAATGTATGTTCAGGATTGATTTCCTTTAGGATTGACTGGTTTGATCTTGCTGTCCAAGGAACTCTCAAGAGTCTTCTCTAGCACTGAAGGACTGGCAATATGCTCAGGTGAAAACACTCAGTTTCCCAGACTCCCTTGCAGCTAAGGGTAGTCATGTGACCTGGTCCTAGTCATGTGATCTGGTTCATTTCTGATCCAGAGGAATTCAGAGTAGGGCTTCAGAGAATTCTTATCAAAGGCGACAGGCCCAGGTGGCAGGTTTCTCTGGCTTTGGGCCTTGTCCTTCCCCTTCCTTCCTGTCTTTTACTTCGATGCGGTGGCAGATTGTTACCCAGTGGCTCCCAGGACTCATACATTCCTGTGTTCACACCCTCAGGCAGCCCTCACCCACATTGGATCTGGGCTGGCCTGAGCCTAACTCTGACCAGTACAATGTGGTTGCAGTGAGGTTCAGGGACTTCTGCTTTCAACCTGGGGCTTGCCTACAGGAGATCTTTTGACAGGAGATCACATTCCTGTCAAAGGGAGGGACAGCCATCCAACCCATCATCCAGATCTGAAACCTGGGAGTCACCTCACCTCCTTTTCATCTGCAACTAATTGGTCACCAGGACTGTCCCCACCCATGGCCCAAGTCCATACCAGACTTGATCCATGGGGCAGCCATCTACTGACCTCCTGTCTTCCTCCCTGCCTGGTCTCCCCACCCCATATCAAGCCTACATGTAGATGGATGTCATAGTGATCCTTCTAGGGAATTCCCTGATGGCCCAGTGGTTAGAACTCTACACTTTCATTGCCAGGGACCCAGGGGCAATCCCTGGTCAAGGAACTAAGATCCTGAAAGCCATGAATTGCCACCAAAAAAAAAAAACAAAAAACAAAAACAGAAGATTGATCTTTCTAAATACAGATCTGAAGATCATTCCCCAATGCTTTAGGGTAAGTCCCAGGGACGCAGCATCTATATGTGACACAGCTACTGCCTCACTCTCCAGCCCCATCTCTGTCCATTCCCTTCTCTAAATACCATGGACGGGACATGGCATGCTGCTCCCTGTTTCTCACACCAGCTTTGCCTATTGATAGCTCCATGTCTTTGCTTCAGCAACGACAAATGTCATCCTTCATGTTGACTCAGTACCATGGTCTGTTCAGGCTGGTTTAAACAACAGAAATTTACTTTCATGATCTTGGAGGCTGGAAGTTCAAGATCAAGGTAGTTTTCATTCTGTTTTTTTTTTTTTTTTTTAATGTCTTTATCTTTTGTTCTGCCTTGTTCCAAGGAGATTAGCTTGCCTATTTGGAGGCCTGGGGTCTTCTGCTGTTGTTTAGAAGTTGCTCTGTAGGAGTTGTTCCATATTTTGGTGAGTTTTTGATATACTGGTAGAGGAGGCAGGCGATCTCCCCATCTTACTTCTCTGCACCTTCTTCTGCTCTTAAAGCATCTTGGTAGGTTTCATTCTGATGCTTCTTGTCTTGGCTTGTAGGTGGCTGCCATCTGGCTATGTGCTCACATGATATGTGAGCATGGGGAGAGAGGCAGTGAGTTCTCTGGCATCTCTTCTTTTAAGGACACTAATTCTATAAGATCAGGACCCCACTCTCATGACTTCATTTGACAATAGTTACTTCTGGAGGGGCCCCATCTCTAATTACAGCCACCCTGGAGGTTAGGGCTTCAATGTATGAATTTGGGAGGGAAAGAGACATTCAATCCATAACATACATTCAATTAGTCGTGACAGGGAATTCTCTGGTGATCCAGTGCTTAGGATTTCACGCTTTCATTACCAAGGGCACAAATTCAATCCTGGTTGGGGAATTAAGATCCCACAAGCTTTGTGGGAAGACAAAAGAGAGAGAGAGAGAGAAATTAGGAGTGGCTGCCTAGAGAACTATGTCAAAAAGAATTCTGAGTTCCTTCCCAGGTTCTGTGGTAAAAAGAGCTATGGTTGATTAGTCACGTCTACCTATGGTTGATTATTCATGTCTACCTGGGGCTTCCCTGGTGGCTCAGATGGTAAAGAATCTGCCTATAATACAGAAGACCCATCTTTGATCCCTGGTTCAGGAAGATTCCCCTGGAGGAGGGCATGACAACCCATTCCAGTGTTCTTGTCTGGAAAATCCCCATGGACAGAGAAGCCTGGTGGGCTACAGTTCACAGGGTCACAAAGAGTTGAACATGACTGAGCGACTAATACTTTCACTTTCATCTGGGGCTTAGAAAGAAGGAACTGTGGTGGCTCGTGTACTGTGTATTTTTCTTGTCTGTTTTATGTGTTTATCTTTTCCACTCTCTCTTCTGCCCCAAGCACAATGCCTGACACATTCTAGGCTCTCAATACATTTTTTGATGAATGAATCAAGTGAGTAGTTGTCTCAAAGCACATTTCTCATCCATGATCTCACACAGCAGAATGAGAGGTCAGTCCAAACAATTAAAGATACTTAGAAATCTCCTTGAAGGTGTTCACCCCTCTCTCTGTCTCTCACTCCATGCTGGAGTTGCTGCATTTGACCTAGAGGCTGCATGGATGCCTGGACCAGAGTCTATCCGGATCACAGGTGGCTCTTGCTGCCACTGTCTCCTAGAGCAGCTGAGGCCTTCACCCTTCCTGCTGTCCCCCGACACCCCTGCATCCCCACTCATCCTAGAGCCGCCAACCCCATCCTCTGGCTACCAATCACTTCAAATGAGTCAAACATATGCTGTGGCCTCTAAGTCTGGTAGAACAAGGGGGTGAGGATTGACTAACCTTCTGATGGGAGTTGGGGGCACATGCTAACCATTGCTGTGATACAAGAAATTGAGAGCAGGTGAGGGTGTATGTGATGGGGGGAGGGTGTCACATTTAAAGGGAAAATGCACTCAAGTCTCCAGTATACCACAGGGCTTTCCAGGTGACTCAGTGGTAAAGAATCCACCTGCCAATGCAGGAGATTCGGGTTCAATCCCTAGGTCAGGAAGATCCCCTGGAGGAGGACATGGAAACCCACTCCAGTATTCTTGCCTGGAAAATCCCACGGACAGAGAAGCCTGGTGGGCTTCAGTCCATGGGGTCACAGAGTTGAACATGACTGAGTAACTAAGCATGCACTGAAGTCTCCAGTATACCTGTTAGCAATACCGCTCATGTAATTGTAAGCATGTGTCTGGGTGTGTGTGTGTTATGGGGCTGCCTCTCCCCCGCCTGTCACCCCTGTGCCCATGCTCAGCCATGCTGCCTCTGCCAGCCTGGCTGTGTGCCATGTGCCTGAGCCCCTTCAGGGCTGTGGATAGACACCCTGCCCTGGCCTCACTCCTGGTCTGCCTGCTAAGACTTCTCCCCACATGGCACTAGTTCTCAGGCAGTGCCATGCTTAGCCCTGTGACATGTGCTCCTGCCCATGAGGAGCTCGTGGCCAGTGTCAGCAGCTGGACCACCCTGGGCTGTGTGTTGGGAAGGCCAGAGACCATGCCCCTATCTGGTTGGGTGGCAAGGACAGGTAAGCAGGCACAGTGGTGTGTGGGTGTGTTTCAGGCCAGTGAACCCTGCTGTTTGCCTGCAGTCATGGTGGGGGCATGGGGCTGGGAAGGGGAGACCAGATTTGGGGGGCGGTTATTGGAGCCACATGCTAATGTGCTAAGTCACTTCAGTTGTGTCCGACTCTTTGTGACCCTGTGTACTTACTATAGCCTGCCAGGCTCCTCTGTCCATGGGATTCTCCAGGCAAGAATTCTGGAGTGGGTTGCCATGCCCTCCTTCAGTGGATCTTCCTGACCCAGGGATTGAATCCTGGTCTCCTCAGATTCTTTATTGTCTGAGCCACCGGGGAAGCCCCAGGCAGCAAAGAGCAGGCGCCTGCTCTCTGGGTCATGCGACCTCAAGAACAAAGCAGGATTTCTTGCACCCCATTCACTCGGAGTTCTCTCTCCTTACCATGGCCACGGTCTCATGAAGTTACTACTGGGAGAGAAGGAAGCTGAGTCCAGTTCTGCTACGTGCTAAGGTGGGGGTCCAGAGCCCAGCTCTCAACCAGGGTCTGGCATCCAGCAAGTTTCCCAAGGCTAGATAAAGCCAACGATCATCTCCCAAGCCTTTCCCAGGTTATCTCAGAAGATCCACAAGGAGGGCGCTGACCTTTCCACTTCCTCAGCATCTTCTTCCAGGTCCCGCTAGTCCAGCCAAGAAGGCAGTGGAGCCCCTGGGGTGGAGTCACAGAGAGAAGGTGAGGCGCCCATGCTCTGGGGGAACAGCCTTGCCACTGAGTACCCGACCCCTCCAGTGGTGTGTTGAGAAATGGTCAGGACTCTGTTCAAAGCCTGCTTGTGGACAAACCTGAGTCCTGTGACAAGAACCCAGGGTGACTCACTCTTTATGAGGCTCCTGACTTCCCAGGAAAGTTGTTTCGTGTTTATTGCTTTGTAAGAATGGAATTGGGGAATTTACTGGTGGTCCAGTGGTTAGGACAAAGTGCTTCTACTGAAGCAGGGTGAGGGTTCAATACATGGTCAGGGAACTAAGATCCCACAAGCCACATGGCTTGGCCAAAAAATAAATAAGTAAAAAGTAAATGGACTCTTTTCACAGCCATTTTCTGCCCATCATGTGTCTTCTACTGTGGGCTCCCAGAATGGGGCCAGGGCTGTACAGCTCCTATCAGCAACCCTGGGGCCCCTGCATCCCTTACTAACAGAGCCCCACTTTCAACCAGGCTGCAATATACTCTGCTTGCTCTAAGCCAAAAGTAATTCCAGTCCCTTTGCTCTTGACCCTGGTTGATGACAGGTAAGTAACTTCTGGGAAAATACATTCTTCACTTATATAGGGAAAGGGCCATTCTTATCATTCCTTTCCTGCTGTGTGTGGTCCTGCAAGGGTATAGAGCTGAGGCAAACATCCTGCCTGGAAGACCGCATCACCACAGAGGGCCACCTCCGGTTGACATGATGGAGACTGTTGTCACTGAGTAGGACCCTGTGGGGGCTTTCTGGGACAGACCTCTCCCTATATCCTCTACTTTAGCTCCTCTCTGTAGTTCCTAGATAATAGTATCTGATGCACACTTGCAGAGTTGTTTTACAGATGCTAAGACCCCAATCAAATGAAAGAAATTAACTACTGGATGACTAAAAGCATATAGCCCCCAGACCTACTGGTGCCTAAGGATGAATAAAGTTAATCCCTGTGACACCACCGTGTTCCCTCACCATCAGCCAATCAGAGAACTGTGACGAGCTGATCACATACCCTGGGACGCTCTCCCTCGCCTGTCCTTTAAAATGCTTTGCTGAAATCCTTTAGGGAGTTTAGGGACTCTGAGCGTGAGCCATGTGGTCTCTTTGCTTGGCACCTTACAAGAAACATTGCACTTTGCCCCATGCTGGTATCAGTAGATTGGCTTTACTCCATGTGGGTAGGCAGACCCAAGTTTGGTTCAGTAACATTGTGACCAATTTCAATCCTGCTTTGCATTTATTTAATTTATTTTTGTCTGTGCTGGGTCTTTGTTGCTGTGTACAGGCTTTCTCTACTTGCAGTGAGCAGGGGTTAGTCTCTAGTTGCAATGTGTAGGCTTCCCATTGCAGTGACTTCTCTTGTTATGGTGCTTCAGTAGTTGTGGTACACGGGCTGGGCTGCCCTGTGGCATGTGGAATCTTCCCAGACCGGGGATCGAACCTGTGACCTCCACATTGGCAGGCAGACTCTCAGTGACTGAACCAACAGGGAAGTCCTCTGCATAGTATTTTAAAGTTCATCTGTTGTCATCACTCTTACATTTTACAAAAAGGACCATGCCTTTCACTAATTTCCTAATTTTAAGAAAATCTTCTTAAAATTTTGTATGTATGTACAATATGTATCTTACATACAGTTCTTATATGTAAGTTGAG
Organism: Bos grunniens; assembly: GCF_055505025.1. Taxonomy (NCBI): domain Eukaryota; kingdom Metazoa; phylum Chordata; class Mammalia; order Artiodactyla; family Bovidae; genus Bos; species Bos grunniens. Next base: position 58,891,591 of record NC_141175.1, on the reverse strand, counting down.
GAAATGAGAATGGATCAGTGAGGTCAAGGGAAGTTCACTATCACCTGGACCAGTGGATAAGAGAAGGCAAAGGCACCCCACTCCAGTACTCTTGCCTGGGAAATCCCATGGATGGAGGAGCCTGGTAGGCTACAGTCCATGGGGTCGCTAAGAGTCGGACAGGACTGAGCGACTTCACTTTCACTTTTCACTTTCATGCATTGGAGAAGGAAATGGCAACCCACTCCAGTGTTCTTGCCTGGAGAATCCCAGAGACGGGGGAGCCTGGTGGGCTGCCGTCTATGGGGTCGCACAGAGTCGGACACGACTGAAGTGACTTAGCAGCAGCAGCAGCAGCTATTCAAATGGAATTTGAAAATTTATGTGAACAAATGAGAATCCCATAGACAGAGGAGCCTGACAGTCCTACAGTCCATAGGGTCCCAAAGAGTCAAACTGAAATGACTTAGCATGCATGTGAAAAAATTCAGTTTTCTACAAGTGTCCTGGTAAATATTGCTGGAATAAACATATTCTGGTTTCAAGGTTTTGTAAGTCAACATTTCAAGGTTTTGTAGGATTCTTAAACCTATGATTGCAAACTTTCCCTATTTTGGGAGAGATCTTGTCCCTCTCCATTAAGAAGTGAACCAGCAGAAACTGAATTTTATAATGAAATTATACCCCCAAAAGTATAGTTTTAATTTCTATTGTATAGTACTGCTGTTGCTGCTGCTGCTAAGTCACTTCAGTCGTGTCTGACTCTGTGCGACCCCATAGACAGCAGCCCACCAGGCTCCCCGGTCCCTAGGATTCTCCAGGCAAGAACACTGGAGTGGGTTGCCATTTCCTTCTCTAATGCATGAAAGTGAAAAGTGAAAGTGAAGTCACTCAGTCGTGTCCAACTCCTAGTGACCCCATGGACTGCAGCCTACCAGGCTCCATCAGATCGGATCGGATCAGATCAGTCGCTCAGTTGTGTCCAACTCTTTGCGACCCCATGAATCGCAGCACGCCAGGCCTCCCTGTCCATCACCAACTCCCGGAGTTCACTGAGACTCACGTCCATCAAGTCAGTGATGCCATCCAGCCATCTCATCCTCTGTCATCCCCTTCTCCTCCTGCCCCCAATCCCTCCCAGCATCAGAGTCTTTTCCAATGAGTCAACTCTTCGCATGAGGTGGTCAAAGTACCAGGCTCCATAGGCATGTAAATATTTGCTTTTTCTTTATCTCACAAGATATAATGGCTGGCTCAGGGCCTGTTTTCCTTAATCATCTGTGTCATTGACTCCCATTCTGTCAAAGTTCTTCATTAACCTCAGTCTTGCAGCGTTGAACTTGGATTAAACTTGTCTAGCCAGGGCTGAATTGAAGAATATGTGGCTCATATAGTTTCCTCTTTCCACAAACTGCTGAACCAACTTGGTACTCCTGTTTTGCAGGCCTTTGTTAGGCAATGTAATTAACCATCCTTATCATTAAACCCCAGTCATTGGGTTTTCTGTCACTAGCAGCAATTGCATTCCTGAATAGCAGAGAATTTTCAGGAAGGATTCCAAGGAGGTATTTCCCTTCTAGGATTCCTCATCACAGCTACTCACACCCAAAGCAGGAAGACACTGTTGACTCTTTCTTCACTGACCCCAACCCTCCCAACCTGTCACTTACCTCCCAAGTATATTTTGAACTAGTCCATCTTTTTCTGTTCTTTGCCACTAGTGGAGTCGCAGCAAATGTGTCATCTCTTGCCTCTGCTCTGTCATCTCAGTAGCCTCCCAAGTGGTTCCCCTGCTCCCATACTCACCTTCTTTAAAGTAGCTGCTGCTGCTGCTAAGTCGCTTCAGTCGTGTCCGACTCTGTGTGACCCCATAGACGGTAGCCTGCCAGGCTCCCCCATCCCTGGGATTCTCCAGGCAAGAACACTGGAGTGGATTGCCATTTCCTTCTCCAATGCATGAAAGTGAAAAGTGAAAGTGAAGTCACTCAGTCGTGTCCGACTCAGCGACCCCATGGACTGCAGCCCACCAGGCTCCTCCGTCCATGGGATTTTCCAGGCAAGAGTACTGGAGTGGGGTGCTATCGCCTTCTCCGTCTTTAAAGCAGAGTGAACTTTAAAAAAAAAAAAAAAATATATATATATATATATGTATAGATAGATCTGATCCTGACATTCTCATCCTTAAAGAAGCCCATAACTTCTCCTTGGACACAGGAGATCTTAGATCCACAATAGGGTATATTAACTTTGTATTGGTTGCCTAACAAATAACCACAAACTTTATTTAAAAGAACACCCAAGTATAATACAGTTTCCTTGAATCTGGGCTTGACTGAATTGGGCTGTTGCTCAAGGTCCCACAAGGCTGCAGTCAAGGTGTCCACTGTCTGTGAGTGCTCATCCAAGGACGCATCATGGAGTGTCTTCCCACTCACGTTTCATTGGCCAAAGCTATTTACATGATAACACCTAACTTCAAAGAAGGCAAGAAAATGCAATCCTGCTATTGATATCAAGCAGGACCCTGGGGGTTCCTGGGCATAAAGGCCTTTTCTGTGTCCCCCATTTATTATTTTGTTGTTGTTGTTCAGTCCCTCAGTCCTGTCCAACTCTTTGTGACCCCACGGACTGCAGCACACCAGGATTTCCTGTCCTTCACCATCTCCTGGAGTTTGCTCAAATTCAGGTCCATTGTGTCAATGGTGTCATCAAATCATCAAACCATCTCAACCTCTGTCTTCCCCTTCTTCTCCTGCCATCAATCTTTCCCAGCATCAGGGTCTTTTCTAATGAGTCAGCTCTTCACATCAGGTGGTCAAAGGATTGGCGCTTCAGCTTCAGCATCACTCCTTCCGTAAATATTCCAGGTTGATTTCCTTTAGGATTGACTGGTTTCATCTCCTTGCTGTCCAAGGGACTCTCAAGAGTCTTCACCAGCACCACAGTTTGAAAGTTTGTTTTTTTCAGTTCAGTCTCTCAGTTGTGTCTGACTCTTTGTGACTCTGTGGACTGTAGCATGTCAGGCTTCCATGTCCATCACCAACTCCTGGAGCTTGCTCAAACTCATGTTCATCGAGTTGGTGATGCCATCTAACCTTCTCATCCTCCAGCATCCCCTTCTCCTCCTGCCTTCAATCTTTCCCAGCATCAGGGTCTTTTCAAATGAGTCAGTTCTTTGCTCAGGTGGCCAAAGTACTGGAGTTTCAGCTTTAGCATCAGTCTTTCCAATGAATATTTAGGACTGATTTCCTTTAGGATTGAATGGTTTGATCTCCTTGAAGTCCAAGGGATTCTCAAGAGTCTTCTCCAACACCACAGTTCAAAAGCATCAATTCTTCAGCACTCAGCTTTCTTTATGGTCCAACTCTCATATCCATACATGATTACTGGAAAAACCAGTAATCAGAGTCAGCAAAATAATGTCTCTGCTTTTTAATGTGCTATCTAGCTTTGTCATAGCTTTTCTTCCAAGGAGCAAGCCTCTTTTAGTTTCATGGCTGAAGTCATCATCTGCAGTGATTTTGGAGCCCCCCAAAATTAAGTCTCTCACTATTTCCATTGTTTCCCCATCTATTTGCCATGAAGTGATGGGATTGGATGCCATGATCTTAGTTTTTTGAATGTTGAGTTTTAAGCCAGATTTTTCACTCTCCTCTTTCACTTTCATCAAGAAGCTCTTTAGTTCCTCTTTGCTTTCTGCAAAAAGGGTGGTGTCATCTGCATATCTGAGGTTATTGATATTTCTCCCAGCAATCTTGATTCTGGTTTGTGCTTCATCCAGCCTGGCATTTGTTTTTTAATATTTATTAATTTATTTCGCTGTGCCAGGTCTTAGCTGCATCGCCTGGGATTTTTGATCTTTGTTACCGCATGCAGGCTCTTAAGTTGAGGCAAGCGAACTCTTAGTTGTGCCATGCGGGATCTAGTTCCCTGAGTAGGGATCAAACCCTGGCCCCCTGCATTGGGTGCATGGAGTTTTAGTCATTGGACCACAAGGAAAGTCCCTGTTCTCCATTTCTTTGATTATAGGAAATAGACTTCCTTCAGTCTCCATGACCTTCCCTGAGTTCCTACAGCAGGTTCAAATAGCTGCTAATTAGGGAAGGAAGGGGTTGCAGAGACAGGATTGAAAGTGAAAGAGTTAGTTGCTCACTTGTGTCCGACTCTTTGGGACCTCATGGACTGTAGCCCACCAGGTTCTCTTCTGTCTATGCGGATTCTCCTGGCAAGAATATTGGAGTTGCTTGCCATTTTCTTCTCCAGGGGCTCTTCCCAACCCAGGGATCGAACCTGGGTCTCCTGCATTGCAGGCAGATTCCAGAGACAGAGACAGGGAAGTAACAGCCAAAAGAAACAATAGTGCTGGCTTGGGACAAGGTTCTGGTTTCCCATCAGGGGATACACACAATATCTTTGAACTGTTTTGCAGATACTGAAACCCCCACCAGGTGGGAGAAGTTAAAGGTTAATGACAGTAGACTGCCCACAAGCACAGAGACACCAGAAGGGTTGGAAGCAGAAGGTGGAGGATGCTGACTCCCACTTATCTCACACCAACCAATCAGAAGAATGTCCACAAGCTGATCATGCCCTCTTTGAACTGTTACTTCTCACTAGCTCCTCCAAGTTGGATTACACAGTTTTAAGAGCATTAGCCCACAGTGGCCCTGTTTGCCTAGCAAAGCAATAATGCTATTCTTTTCTACTTCACCCAAAACTCTGCCTCCGAGATTTAGTTCAGTGCTGGGGTTCAGAGGCCAGATTCAGCTTCACTACATGGGTGAGAGGAGGAGAGATGGCATCTTTGTGCACAGTGTTAATGCCTATCCCAGCTACTATGAGGGACGTTATGATCTGCTACTGGAAACCAATACACTTTACCTAATGCTCTTGGACTGTCTGTCTATCCACCTGGTGACTCTATAAAGAAAGAAAATGAAGCTAGTTTGGCATGACTTAAATTTAACACTGGCTCTGAGACCTCCTGTTGGTGCAGTGGTTAAGAATCTGCCTTCTAACGCAGGGGACACAGGTCAATCCCTGGTCGGGGAACTAAGATTCCACATGCCACAGGGCAACTAAGCCTGAGAACCACAACTAGAGAAATCTGAGGTTGGCAGTTACTGATCCTGTGTTCTGCAACTGGAGAGCCCTGCATGTCACAACTAAGACCCAGCGCAGCCAAAAAACTCCAAAACAAAATAACAACAACAGAAAAACACTGGCTCTAATGACTGGTATATTCTCTATTAAAAAAACATAGTCTTATTTCTTTCTTTCTATTTTTGTCTGTGCTAGATCTTTGTTGCCTCACCGACTTTTCTCTAATTGTGCAGAGCAGGGGCTACTTCTAGTTGCGGGGCACACGATTCTCTTGTTGCGGAGCACGGGCTCTAGGGCGCGCAGGCTTCAGTAATTGTGGCTCCCAGGCTCTAGAGCACAGGCTCAGTAGCTGCAGTACACGGGCTTAGTTGTTCCGTGGCATGTGGGATCTTCCTGGATCAGGGACTGAACCCATGTCTCCTGCATTGGCAAGTTAATTCTTTACCACTGAGCCTCTAGGGAAGCTCTCTCTTTTTTTGGTTTTTCAAACCTTAAAAATATTCTAATTTAATTTCCTTTTTTTGACATAAATTATTGAATCCTGTTTAATTTTCTATCTTTATCCTAAATCTGTTATTTTGAATATCATAGATCTAGGATTGCTAATGCCTGGTGATGACACAAGACCACTAATGAATGAGCATAACGCTCTTACAAAAAGGTGATGCACAACGTCACCAGGCTGGGGACATAGGAGGCTCCTGAATTTCCCTCCTCTCATGGATCCACCGAAAGTACAGCACCACATGGAGCAATTCCCTGAACAGGGATCCAGAAACTTTCAAATCGTCTTCTAAAGTATGGTGCATTCTGCATTCCCCCCAGCAACGAGTGAGAGCTTCGGCTACCCTACATCCTCACCAGCATTTAGTCTTGTTTTGTTTAGTGTACTGGCCATTCTAATAGATGAGTAGTGGCAATATTCAAGTTCCTTTTGTTTCCAATTTGTATTGTAAGTGATGACCGTCTAATGTGTAGCTAATTGTTTTGGCATTCTCTCAGGGATAAAAAGAAACTTATGAATCTATGGTTTCTTAACACATGCATAATCCATTGCCAAAAAAGTAATTGCAAGATATTCATTGTAACAGTGTTGTAAAGGCATTTGTTTATAGTCAAGGCAATTACAAAGTCTGGGATGGATGATCAAAAGTGTTATGAATACTCAAGGCTCTGTGTGTGTGTGTAACCAAAGACGGTTGAAGCCAACTGAGGCTTAACTTCAAGGGTAGGAGAAGACTTGGGCTTTCTACATGGGTGGAAGAAGGCAGGAGGTGTCCTGACTTCCATGGGCCAGGTTGGGACTCCCCATCTGAAGATAAGCAGATCGTGCCATGAGTGCACCTCTTAAAGGAAGCCCTTCCTGGTACTTGCTTAAGATTTCCAGTGAATGGAGATCAGCCCAGTCTCCAGGATCTTCGAGATGCTGACTTAACCTTTGCCCTTTGACTCAGATGGGAGAGCCAGCGGGAGGGAGGCCACTGGCATCACCACGTGATGGAAACAGAGAGTGAAACCAGAGAATGGAGTGAAGAGGAGAGGACACCAAGGGTTAACCCCTTGGCTTCTCCGGGATGGAGTTTGCTGAACTTCTGCACAGGGAGGCACACCCAAGTTCCCCTAAGTGACCACGAGAGCTGTCCAAGTGGGCAAGCACAGGCTCTTTCATTGATGGGACTCAGTTATCCTTCCCTCAGCTCTCCCGCCTGGACTTTGCACAGTCCTTTCCGGATCGTAGGAGTTCACCGAGAGGCATCACCTCTGGCTGAGGGGGCAGGGACGCTTACCTGGGGGTGGGATTTGTTTGGTTGGCTTTTGTTTTTTAATCTCTGCTGTTTTCTTTTTTTTGTATGTGGTTGTGCTGGGTCTTCTTGTTATGTGAGGGCTTTCTCTAGTTGCAGCAAGTGGGGACCACTCCTCCTTTCAGAACGTAAGCCTGTCATTGCGAGAGCATCTCCTGCTGCAAAACACAGGCGCTAGAGCGCAGACTCGGTAGTTGTGGCACAAGGGCTTAGTTGCTCCGTGGCATGTGGGATCTTCCCAGGCCAATGATCAAATCCATGTCCCCTGCATTGGCAGGAGGATGCTTATCCACTGCACCAGCAGGGAAGTCCTGAGAGGTGGGATTTGGACTACATATTGACGAAAAGATGGAGGAGGTGAAGACTGAGGATTGGCAGGTCAGCAGAGAATCTGATTGGTCAGGAGCAGGAAGTTCCTGGAAGTGGTGGTGGGGGGGGCTTGGCCATAAAGTTGAGTTGGGGAGGAACTGCAGAGGCCTTGAAGTTCAGCTGAAGCTTTCAGATGCTTCACCAGGAAGCCATGGAATGCTTCTGATGTGGGACTTGACATCTATAAGCCTGAGTGAAGCCAAGACTAATCTGACAGTGAGCTGTGGAACAGACTGGACAAGAGAGACTGGAGACAGGGAGGTCTATCCTAGGCTATGGTCATGGTCAAAGCCCAAAGTGAAATGTGCGTGGGCCAAACTGGAAAAGGAAAGGGAAAGACAGAGACAGGGGCTTGATCCATGCTCCGGGAAGATCCCACAGGCTTCAGAGCAACTAGGCCTATGAGGCACAATTACTGAGCCAGTGCTCTAGAACAGGAACTGAAACACTGAGCCCACATGCCACAACTACTGAAGCCTGTGTGCCCCACAGCTGGTGCTCTGCAACAAGGGAAGCCACTGCAATGAGATGCCCATGCATCACAACTAAGAGTAGCCCCCACTCACCGCAGCTAAAGAAAGCCCAGCTGCACGAAGAGAGATCCAACACAGCCAAAACGAAATAAATACACCTTAAAAAAAACAAACCCTCTGTTCACAACCTATATGACTGCTTGCTTTTAGGTAGCTCTGTTCTAGAAAGAGAGCCCTAACTGAATTGGTAGCATATGTATATTTCCAACTCTTTAGAATGGGGAAGACTAGCGATCTCTTCAAGAAAATTAGAGATACTAAGGGAATGTTTCATGCAAAGGTGGGCACAATACAGGACAGAAGTGGTATGGACCTAACAGAAAACAGAAGATATTAAGAAGAGGTGGTAAGAATATACAGAAGAACTATACAAAAAAGATTTTCAAACCCAGATACTCATGATGGTATGATCACTCACCAAGAGCCAGACATCCTGGAATGTGAAGTCAAGTGGGCCTTAGAAAGCATCACTACGAACAAAGCTAGTGGAGGTGATGGAATCAGTTGAGCTATTTCAAATCCTAAAAGATGATGCCATGAAAGTGCTGCACTCAATATGCCAGCAAATTTGGAAAACTCAGCAGTGGCCACAGGACTGGAAAAGGTCAGTTTTCATTCTAGTCCCAAAGAAAGCCAATGCCAAAGAATGCTCAAACTACCGCACAATTGCACTCATCTCACACACTAGCAAAGTGATGCTCAAAATTCTCCAAGCCAGGCTTCAGCAATACGTGAACCGTGAACTTGCAGATGTTCAAGCTGGTTTTAGAAAAGGAAGAGGAACCAGAGATCAAATTAGATCATGGAAAAAACAAGAGAATTCCAGAAAAACATCTACTTCTGCTTCACTGAGTACACTGAAGCCTTTGACTATGTGGATCATAGTCACCTGACCTACCTGACCTACCTCTTGAGAAATCTGTATGTAGGTCAGGAAGCAACAGTTAGAACTGGACATGGAACAACAAACTGGTTCCAAATAGGAAAAGGAGTATGTCAAGGCTGTGTATTGTCACCCTGCTTATTTAACTTACATACAGAGTACATCATGAGAAACACTGGGCTGGATGAAGCACAGGCTGGAGTCAAGATTGCCAGGAAAAATATCAATAACCTCAAATATGCAGATGACACCACCCTTATGGCAGAAAGTGAAGAAGAACTAAAGAGCCTCTTGATGAAAGTGAAAGAGGAGAATTAAAAAGTTGGCTTAAAACTCAGCATTCAGAAAACTAAGATTGTGGCATCTGGTCCCATCACTTCATGGCAAATAGATGGGGAAACAGTTGAAACAGTGACAGACTTTATTTTCTTGAGCTCCAAAATCACAGAAGATGGTGACTACAGCCATGATATTAAAAGACGCTTACTCTTTGGAAGAAAAGTTATGACCAAAGTAAACAGCATATTAAAAAGCACAGACATTACTTTGCCAACAAAGGTCCTAGTCAAAGCTATGGTTTTTCCAGTAGTCATGTATGGATGTGAGAGTTGGCCTATAAAGAAAGCTGAGTGCAGAAGAATTGATGCTTTTGAAGTGTGGTGTTGGAGAAGTCTCTTGAGAGTCCCTTGGACTGCAAGGAGATCCAACCTGTCAATCCTAAAAGAAATCAGTCCTGAATATTCATTGGAAGGACTGACGCTGAAGCTGAAACTCCAGTGCTTTGGCCACCTGATGGGAAGAACTGACTCATTTGAAAAGATTCTGATGCTGGGAAAGATTGAAGGCAAGAAGAGAAGGGGACAACAGAGGATGAGATGATTGGATGGCATCACTGACTCAATGGACATGCATTTGAGTAAATTCCGGGAGTTGGTGATGGACAGGGAAGCCTAATGTGCTGTAGTCCATGGGATCGCAAAGAGTTGGACACAACTGAGCAACTGAAATGAACTGAACTATGGGGGTCACATTCTCCCAGGAAAATGGAGAGTTTCTTCCAAAAGAAGAAACACCCCATCCCAGCACATGTATTATTTTTCCCTGCCAAAAGAATCCTGGTGATCTCGATTTTGGATACCTTGTGTATAATGTTTATCTCAAAGACCTTCTAGTTCTTCATCCACTTCCTGCCAGAGCCAGAGTGGGAGGTGGAGCAGGGAGACAACTCCCCTTCTTGACTCATGGTGTCATCTGAGTCCCAGCAAGAGAGAGATGGCAACAGAGTTACAGCTGTGTTATTGGAGAGAACATAATAAACAGAAGAATTTTAGACACATGGAGGAGATGAAAGGAAAACAAAAAGGATGATGCAGCATCTCCAGGATAGAAACGTGGAGCACCATCAGCACTGTCAGCTTGAAGGGACCGGGAGAGAAAGTGGTTAAAAGAACCCTGAGAGGCCTGTAGCTGAAGGATGGGGTTGCTGAAAAGCGGCTGGGGCCTTCTGTGTAGGAACCAGGTTACAGCTGCCAAGCCATCGTCCACTGGCAAGGGCGTTAGAATAGTCAGCACTCTGCTGGTGCTTTCCAACTCCCCTCCATTTCCTGCTGGTGTCTGCTGTGGGCTGAAGTCAGCCAGAGCCCAGAAGGGGAGGGAGATCCAGTGACAACTGATGCAGGTCAGCTCCTGAGGACAGAGCACAGTGGAGAAGAGAGAAAGGATTTGGAGAGTTGAAGGGAATATTCAGCACATTACTATTTGTGTTTGTTTTGTTTTTAAAATTTTGTATTTATTTATTTTAATTTTTGGCTGTGTTGAGTCTTCGTTGCTGTGCGTGGACTTTCTCTAGTTGCAGCGAGTGGGAGCTACTCTTTGTCGCTATGCACAGGCTTCTTATCGCAGTGGTTTCTCTTCCCTGGGAGCACAGGCTCTAGGCACACAGGGCCAGTGGTCATGACTCAAAAGCTCTACAGTGTTGGCTCAGTACCTGTGGCCCAGGGGCTTAGTTACTCATAACATAGTGCATTACTGCTAAGTCAGTTCAGTCGTGTCCGACTCTGTGCGACCCCATAGACGGCAGCCCACCAGGCTCCCCCGTCCCTGGGATTCTCCAGGCAAGAACACTGGAGTGGGTTGCCATTTCCTTCTCCAATGCGTGAAAGTGAAGTCGCTCAGTTGTGCCCGACTCTTAGTGACCCCATGGACTGTAGCCTACCAGGCTCCTCCGCCCATGGGATTTTCCAGGCAAGAGTACTGGAGTGGGGTGCCAGTGCATTACTATTAAATCAAAGAAACACAGTAGAAACTGTCTATTCTTTACTGAGCACTGACTATGGATCTAGCATGAGGAAATGATGTCAAGCCAAGGCTGGTGAGTAAACAGGTCTTTCTCTTTGAAAGGTGGTCTGCAGGGAGAGGAGATGCTCTGAGACCGCAAGAAGCGGCCACCCAAGCACATGTGGAGACAAAGCAGGATGAGGAACAAAGCAAATCCATTTTCAGGTCCTAGTTTCAGCTCTCTGAGAGGGACTGGAGGCCTGTTTTCATGAAAGTCCCTGAATTCCATAGAAAAAGTTTCCCTTTTACATACAGCAACTTGAGGAAGTTTCTATTTCTTACAACCAAAAAACTAGGGATACATTTAATTTGAAACAAAAGAACATTAAGCACACATTTGCATTTAATCCATGTAACAACCCTGAGAAGTAGGTTCCCTTTTCCCATATTATTTTATTACTTTTTAATATTTATTTATTATTTATTTGGCTGTGCCAGGTCTTAGTTGTGACACGCAGGATCTTTTGGTTGCGGCTTGTGAATTCTTAGTTGCTCATGTAGAATCTAGTTCCCTGACCAGAGATTGAACCTGGACCCCCTGCATTGGCAGCACAGTCTTAACCACTGGGCCACCAGGGAAGTCCCCCCATTTTATTGTATTATTTTTATTTTTTCCCCAATCAGGGACTGAACTGGGGCCCTTGGCACTGAAAAACATGGAGTCCTAACCACTGGACCCCCAGGGAATTCTGCTCTTATCGCCATTTTAAAGATGAGTCTATTCAAGGTTTAGGGTTTCTCAGTGGTGCAGTGATAAAGAATCCACCTGCCAGTGCAGGAGACGCAGAAGACTCCAGTTCAACTCTCGGGTCAGGAAGATCCCCTGGAGAAGGAAATGGCAACCCACTCCAGTATTCTTTCCTGGGAAATCCCATTGACAGAGGAGCCTGGTGGGCTACAGTCCATGGGGTTGCAAAGACTAAGTGACTGAGCATGCACACATTCTAGGTCTAACATTAGGCAATCTTTATCTAGGGGTCTGGTACTCACACACTCAGGTCTGCCTGACTCCAACACTCTGGAATTTTCTAGGACTCCACGAGCTGGCAGGCTGGTCAAAAGCACTTTCCAAAACCAGAAGGTAACTCCACCCTTGACCAAGGCACCCCATGGGGACACTGGCCTCTCCATCAGCTTGCCAGCTAAAGCAGCTGGAGTCCTGGGAGGAGCCAGGAGGCCGGGCCACCCAGTGCCTAAATGTTTGAAAGGGACCAACCTTGGACTTGTAAAACTGCCGCCAAGTTTTTTTTCAAGTACTCCTGGGAAAGCAGTATATTTGCAAATGCCGTAATTCCTCAGCTAAATACCAAGGACAAAGTTGAATGCACTTAAGATCATCTCTGTGCTCCCACATTTTAGAACCCCCAGCCCTAGAGGTAGACTGAGTTTTTGGAGGAGGGTGGGCTTCCTACCTCTGGCTCCCAGGAACCTGGAGGGGAAGGGCCTCTCAGCCTCCTCCAGCTCCTCCCGGCCCCAGAACCACTCCCTGTGAGCCTCCCCCTCTCAGAGCAGGAAGGTGAGGTGAGGTAACGTCTCTGCTGATCAGCAGTGGCCACGAAATGAAAAGAATCTCAGCAACGCTGTGTTTAATTTAAAGCAGACCCACCCGCCTTAGCCAGGCTGCAATTTCACTCAGAATAACCAGTTTGTTTTTCTTAGACATTCCAGGAACTAACCAGCCACCCCATGTAAAACCCCATTGGGAATGTTAGGACGGATCTCTTGCTGGGGACCACATGCTCCCTGCCACCCCATCATTTGCTGCCTCGTTCTCCCTCAGGGACCCCTGCCTCAGGGGGGTTGGGCCTCTCAGGGGGGTCACTTGATGGCTGTCCCTTGCTCCCTGTGGCTCTTTTAGTCCCAAGCACCCGACGCAGTGCCCAGAGTTGTGGGGGTTAAAGGTTGTCAAATGGATCACAGTAGCATCTGGTCCATTCCTCCAGTGTGCTCTCTGTGCCCTGCTGGGCTCCCCAGGTGGCACTAGTGGTAAAGAACCCCACTGCCAAGGCAGGAGATGCAAAAGATGCAGGTTCAATCCCTGGGTTGGGAATATCCCCCGGAGGAGGGCATAGCGACCCACTCCAGTATCTTCGCCTGGAGAATCCCAGGGTCAGAGAAGCCTGGCAGGCTATAGTCCATTGGGTTGCAAAGAGACAGATGTGACTGAGGCGACTTAGCGTGCACTCTTTACTGTCCTGTCAATTCCTTTCCACGTCCTAGTAAAGTGTGCCGAAAGTTTTGGTTTTCGTTTTGTTGACGTTTATTTGTTCATTCGGCTGCGTCCGGTCTTAGTTGCGGCATGTGTGATCTCGTTTCCTGACCAGGGATGGAACCCAGGCCCCCTGCTTTGGGAGCTCGGAGTCTTAGCCACTGGACCACTTGGGAAGTCCTTTGTCAAAAGTTTTTACTGCTCTTTTTTACAGATGGTAAAGCTGAGGCTCACAGAGGTTACCTAACTTCTCCCAGGTCATCCAGCTGGGACTGAAGCTCTCCCACTCCCCCGCACCGATCTGAAGCCCAGGCTCCTCTGTTGCCCACCTGGACGCCTCACCCCACCCCCTGCCTGAGGGCTTCAAGGGTTTTGCCTGAAGGCGGTGCCCTTGTTGGTTACATCATTATGTCACTCAAGTGACAGCTGGTGAGAAGGGGTACTGCAGTCACCAAGTTCTGTCATCTAGTTGTTCATGGTGTAATCACTAAGTCATGTCCAACTCTTGTGACCCCATGGACTGTAGCCCGCCAGGCTTCTCTGTCCCTGGGATTCTCCAGGCAAGAATACCAGAGTGGGTTGCCGTGCCTTCCTCCACGGGATCTTTCTGACCCAGGGATTGAACCTACGTCTCCTGCGGCTCCTGCATTGCAGGGGAATTCTTTACCACTGAGACACCAGGGAAGCCCTTCTCAGGCCTCTTTTTATTTTTTACTTATTTTTTAAAAATTTATTTTTTGACCGCTGCATGGACTTTTCTCTAGTTGTGGTGAGCGCGGTCTGCTCTCTAGTTGCAGTACCCGGGCTTCTCATTGCAGTGTCTCTTGTAGTGGAGCACAGGCTCTAAGGCTTCAGTAGTCGTGGCCCATGGGCTCAGTAGTTGCAGCTCCCTGGCTCTAGACCACAGGCTCAATAGTGGTGGCACTCGGGCTAAGGGGCGCCACTCCGCCACATGTGGGATCTTCTAGGATCAGGGATAGAACCCACGGAGAGAGGCGGGAGACAAGGACTCCCACACAATGTCCCCATTGACACTTGTGGATTGGCAGGTGGATTCTTTACCACTGAGCCACCAGGGGAACCCCTCAGGCCTCTTCTTAGATTCATGCAGCTAGGCCTAGGTTCCAGGAGCCCTGGGAGGGAGGTGATGGGAACAGCAACAACCAGGGAGCAGTTTTCAAGACTCAGGTGAGGAGAAGATTGTGGGCTGGGCCTCAGCTGAACCCAGGCCTGGGTGGCCCAGATGGGTTTATTCTAGTGCCCCAAGGCCAGTTCCGGAGTCTGGTCTTCCTCCTCTAGGCCAACAGGACACAGCAGTTGGCACATTCTGGGCATAAAACTGCCCCAACCAGAGGACAGAGCCTGTAGTGCCGTGACCTACCTGCCTCCCGGGCCTCCCTGCCTGGCGTCTTCTCCACTCTCAGGGCTCAGGGTGGCTGGGAAATGAGCTCCCTGGCCTCACTCCTGGGCTGCCTTGGGTTTCACAGGGTTGTGTAGGGAAAGCAGGATGGGTGGTGGCTCCCCTGGGGGGCCAGCAGGGGGAAAGTGGGTGCCTCTAGTGGGGTGCGGAGCCTGGAGCCGAGGCCTGGCAGGGGGGAGCAGTGATAAGGGCCCACTGAGGGAGGTCGGCTCAGGGGACAATGGGCTCAGTGTGGGAGGCCTGGGTTATTGCTTTCCCTCTCTGCTCCCAAGAGGTTTCCATGGCACCCAGCCCCGACTTGGCCACAAGTGTCAATGGGGACATTGTGTGGGAGTCCTTGTCTCCCGCCTCTCTCCGGGGGGTGGAGGTGGGGGAGGGGAAATGGCCCTGTGAATGGCCCCTAGCGCTGCGCAGAGGGACTGTCTCCCCTATCCCCTCCTCCACCTTGGGAAAGTGGGGGGATGTTGAAGGGCTTTCCTGGGACGGCACTGTGTGGGGTCTCCATTTAGGCTCGCTCATCCCAGGAGAGGGACAGCCAGGTGACACAAATCACTTCTCTGCATTTTCCCCAAATCTAAGCCAATCAATTAACTCTCCCCTCTACTGACTCATCTATAGGAATGATAAGTTTCTCCAAGTTGGAGGAATGAGAGGCATTTTACAAGTTGCCAAGCCTTGAGGACATGCCACTCACTTTTTTTAAAAAACCAAAGAGGGATTTTTGTAGCTAGTTCACCTAGTTAAGCCTTAGCACAAGGCAGCTAATGGCAAATGCTATCATTATACAAAGAAAATACTGTGACAGTGGCCTGGGGATTCTCGGAAGGGTTTGGAGAAGAGCTGGTAAAAGAGTTGGACCTTAGCAGGTAGAGTGGGTAGAAGCAAAGGTGAAGAGGTGGGAATGTTTAGAGAATCTTGGGGCTGGGGGCCTCTTGATGAGGGTGAAAAAGGAGAGTGAAAAAGCTGTCTTGAAACTCAATATTCAAACAACTAAGATCATGGCCTCGAGTCTCATCACTTCATGGCAAATAGAAGGGGAAAAAGTGGAAGCAGTGACAGATTTATTCTCCTGGGCTGGCCTCTGAGAGCTGTCCTGAGTTGGGACCAAGAAGCATGGCACCTGGAGAAATAGGCCCCTCGGTCCTGGAGGAGGGTCCCAGTGGTACCACACACAGTCCAGGTGGGACCAGCATCACTGGCAAATGCAACTTCCCTCTGAGTTCAAGAGGTCACATTCCTGAGATGCAGAATGTGACTGACCCAGTTGTTTTTTCAGAGCCAGGCTACACAGGTCAAAGGCCACTGGCCAGCGGATCTATTGGCTGTGTTTGGGTAAGCCATGCAAGATTCTCAAGGCTAGAATTTCTTTCTTTTTAAAATGAGCATGTGTAATTTTTGTACTTAGGAAAAAAATTACATTTACCTTGTAAAAAATCGACTTTTGTTTGTCCATTTATACAGGGAGGAGGAAGGTGAGAGATTTTTGCATGGTCTCGGAAGGGACTGTGGGACAGGCGGTAATAGGTGTGTGGGGCTACATGACTCTGAACACCCGAAAGGCCTATACTCAGTCTCAGGCAGAGAGACAAATCTCACAGATGTCATGTTGAGCTAGACATCCCCAAAGTGTACATCCTGCAGGATTCCATTTATATGAAATTCAGGAACCCGCAAAACTAATCTATGATGGAAATCTGAATGGAGGTTACCTTGGATAGAAGGATTGACATGGGAGGGAGCAGAGGGAGACTTCTGAAGTGATGGAAATAGTTGGTGGTGATCTGGATGGTGCTAACCTGGGGAGTGGGATCTATCTATCGTCTGTCTATCTATCTGTCTAATCTGTCTATCTACCATCTAGGTAATAAGTCATTCGGCCATACTCTCGATGCATGCTTTTAGCACTTCCCTGGTGGTTCAGTGGCTAAGCCGCCATGCTCCCAATGCTGGGGTCCAGGGTTTGATCCCTGGTCAGGGAACTAGAGCCCACATGCCTCAACTAAAGATCCTGCACGCATCAACAAAGACTCCATGTGCCACAACCAAGACCTAGTGTGGCCAAAAAAATATATATATATACTCTTGATTACACATGTTGTGTTAGAATTTTAAAAAAAGACAATAAAAGAGCAATTTTCTTTCTTTCTTTTTTTTTTTTTACCCAGGGCTGATCTCCTTTAGAATGGACTGGTTGGATCTCCTTGCAGTCCAAGGGACTCTCAAGAGTCTTCTCCAACACCACAGTTCAAAAGAGCAATTTTCTTCTGAATTTTCATTTAAGTTCAGTGGGGATCTAGGCCAATAAAGGCACTGGCTCTAATGAAAGAACTTGACATTTTTCAAGATGGCCAACAGAGATTTGAGGACCCCTTCTAGGCTGTGGGATTCCATTTATGCCAGTTTTCTAAACTCTGCCTCTGAATTTCCTGATTCCCAGACCATTAATATCCTGCCCCACATGATAGGGACTATTTTTAGAGATGATTCAAGAAGAGCTTCCTCTGGGCTCCTCCTATCTCTTGCCTGCAGAAAGGGATGCTGACTGAGCACAAGGCTCCTTGCGGGTGGTCTGCACCTCAGGAAGACCTGGGAGGTCCCTGGGCCCTGTGCTTACTTTTAAAGACTCTGTTCAATAACATATCAAGGGTTGCCCTGGTGGCTCAGTGGTAAAGAATCCGTCTGCCAATGAAGGAGACGTGGGTTGCATCCCTGATCCAGGAGGATCCCACGTGCTGCAGAGCAACCAAGCCTGTGTGTCACAACTATTGAGTCTGTGCTCTAGAGCCTGGGAGCCACAAGTACTGAGCCCCTGTGCAAAAACCGCTAAAGCCAGAGTACCCTAGAACCCATGCTCTGCAATGAGAAGCCTGTGCACCGCAACTAGAGAAAAGCTCCTCACACCAAAAAAGATCCAGCACAGCCAAAAAAAAAATACATTTGAAAAATAATGTATCAAACATGTTAAATACAACCCACAGTGACTACAATAGATGTATGCATATATATACACATATAATATACTCACATACATGTTGTATATATTTTTTATTGCAAAGTATTTTTAACTGGCTTTAATAATTTTGCTTTTTAAAATAATAGGATATGAACAGCACATGTTATTTCTTGGTAATCTCCACACAGTCTTGCAGAGGAGAAAATGTTACTTTCATTTTTCAAATGTAATGAAATAATTATAAATACTAAATTTACCAATTGATGTAGCTGACATAATGGTTCACTTTGTAGGCATTTAATTAAGCTTGTATTCATTTTGATTATACAGGGTTTTATTTTTTTTTTATATACTTTGGAGCAAATTAATTTTTTTCCCTAGAATGCAAAGTTTTCCTGTGAGGATAATGGTCAGTGGATAAACTGGATCTGCCTGGGTTCACCTTAAAGGGGCTTCCCATGTGGTGCTAGTAGTAAAGAGCCCACCTGCCAGTGCAGGAGACATAAGAGATGCAGGTTTGATTCCTGGGTCAGGAAGATCCCCTGGAGGAGGGCATGCAACCCACTCCAGTATTCTTGCCTGGAGAATCCCATGGACAAAGGAGCCTGGTAGGCTATGGTCCATAGGGTCACAAAGAGTTGAACAAGACTGAAGCAACTTAGCATGCATGCTGGGGCTCACCTTTTAGGCCAGGTGAGTGGGCCCGGTCAGGCCCGTGGGGATCAACAGCAGAGCCCACAGCTGGGGTAGGCAGACAGGCTGTGGGTTGTGGACAGTGAGCATGGGATGGTCTCAGAAAAGAGATGGCCATTTCCTGGGAGTTGGTGAAAATCAACTTTTCTGTCCTGTGGTGATGAGGAAAATGTCAGATTTAGCAGACTTTCAGAATTACAGCATTCTTCTGAGTCTGACAAAAATACAAATCTGATGAATCATTTTATTTAATTATTTATTTATTTGGCCATGGCTCACAGCATGAGGGATTCTATTAATAGTTCCCTAACCAGGATTGAACCCACGCCCCTGCTGTGGAAGCTCGAAGTTCCAACCACTGGACTACTAGGGAATCATTTCGAAAAGTCCTCTCACGTGGTAGATCTGTATACACAAGCACAGACAAATCTGGAACAATGTACCAACGACTAGAAACACTGATTATATCTAGAAAGCATAATTATGGGGTCACTTTCATTTTCTGAGTCACTCATATCTGTAATGTTTGGATTTTCACAATGAGCATGTAAATCCATCTCTCTCTCTTTTTAAAAGTATTTCTTTCTCTAGCTGTGCCAGGTCTTAGTTGCAGCATGTGGGTTCTTTTTAGTTGAGACATGCTGGATCTTTAGTTGCTGCATGTTGAATCTAGTTCCCTGACCAGGGATCAAACCCAGGCCCCCTGCATTGGAGGCATGGGGTCTTAGCCACTGGACCACCAGGGAAGTCCTGTTAA
The DNA here is from genome assembly GCF_055505025.1 of Bos grunniens. Classification (NCBI taxonomy): domain Eukaryota; kingdom Metazoa; phylum Chordata; class Mammalia; order Artiodactyla; family Bovidae; genus Bos; species Bos grunniens. The sequence goes on along the minus strand of NC_141175.1, from coordinate 58,872,553 downwards.
TCCATCTCTTGTTTTTACGTGATGAGTAAGCTCTGAAATGTGCCAGTTCACTCAAGATGCTTACCTTGAAACTTCAAAATAAAGTTTTTCCCAAAAAAATAAAGAGAATATTAGTGATATGTTCCAGGAGATTGAAAACATCATGCCAGAAATGTCCTTTCTGTCATTGATTAAAAATCAACAGAAAATTACCCATATAAACATATATTAATAATAATTCAAAAAAAGGCCACCTGGCAAAAACAGTGAAGCTGTAGGTCGTGGCTTTGATCTGTAACCAGTAAGAATGTGTTTCTCATTTTTCTCCATTTTCAAAAACCTCGCTTCCAAAATATTTGTCATGGGTGACATTTCAGTCTTGGTCCTTTTAAAAAATGTGTGGCTCTGCTGTTTGACAAGGTGAGATTTGGTTGAAAGGTGAAGCTGGAGATCGTTTCTCTAAGGACTGACAACTTTTTGGTGATAAAGCTTTGGCCATTTGTTCACTGAGGACCTCCCAAGGGTACATGCATGGCTAGTTGCTTCAGTTGTGTCTGACTCTTTGCAACCCTATGTACTATAGCCCGCCAGGCTCCTCTGTCCATGGGATTCTCCAGGCAAGGATACTGGGGTGGGTTGCCATGCCCTCCTCCAGGGGATCTTCCCAACCTAGGGATCGAACCTGTCTTCTTCACTGCAGGCAGATTCTTTACCCTCTGAGCCACTTGGGAAGCCCCCTCCCAAGGATATCAACTAACAATTTCTAGTCCTGAGAGCTGTACAAGCTAACCCACCCCCCTGGGGAAATGCACATCACAAAACGTCATCTCCGAACACCCACAGGACACAGCCTCCAGGCTAACTGGGAGCCCATGGCACTTTGCATTATGCTACGATTGTCACCAGGCAAGTTTTTGAATTTGGTGGTCATAGAGAGGACTCAAAAAAGGGAGGCAGGCAGGTTACCCCAAAACAAGCTCTGTATATTTTAAAAGAATTAATTTCTTTGGCAATTTTTTTCTAAAATGTGTAGATGAATACTATGTAAGTTGATTAATCAGAGGAAGTTCTGCAAATGAAAATTTCAAAGGAGAGGCTTCACCTCTGGGTGTCTAATTTTCCCCTGATTGATTGGCTTATTCATTTATTTAGCATTGGCTGCCCCTAAAGTAAGGGCTGGGGGAGGCTGATGGAACAAGTGGAGGATATGTGTAGACAAGCCATGTATGACTCCAGGGAATTCACAGTCCAAGGATTTCCCTGGTGGCCCAGTGGCTAAGACTCTGGCCTCCTAATGCCAGGGGCAGAGATTCAATCCTTGGTCAGGGAATGAGATCCCACATGCCACAGCTAGGATCAAAGATCCTGCACCCAAGACCTGGAACAGCCAAACAAAGAAATAGTAAAAACAAATATTTTAAATAAATTTCTGTTGTTGGTAAGCCACTCTGTTTATGGTGGGGTTTTTTCCTATAGCAGCCTGAACCAAGGCAGTATCGCTGTGAAATTATAGACTGAATGTGGTAGTCATAATTTTTCTAATATACATTACAATAAATGAAAACTATAGAAAGTGGCCATACAGCATGCAGAATCTTGTTCCCCAACCTGGGATGGAACCTGCACCCCCTTAACCATTGAACAGCCAGGGAAGTCCCTAAAATATTCTAAATACCTGCTCACATATCACCTTAAGGTATCTTATGTGTCAGCCACGGTGTGAACAGCACTTGAGGAAACACTGACTTTGTAGAGGAAATTTGATACACACAATATGTATTAATAATCATATCCTAAAACAGGGCCCAACTCATGGGTGTGAGACCAGGGCAGTCACGGGCCCCATGGTCAGAAGGGTCCTGTATTGGGGGTTTAGTGCTGCTGCGCATTGTCTTGAAGTTTTAAATTTCTTTTTAAGTTGAGATATAATTGACATATAACATTATGTTAGTTTCAGGTGATGCATGTTAGTTTCATAATGATTCTGTATTTGTATATATTGCAGAATGTCCACCACGCTAAGTCTAGTTAACATCAGTCACTGTTCTTTGTTACTAATTTTTTTTCTTGAGATGAGAATCTTAAGGCCTTTATCAACTTTCAAATATGCAATACAGTATTATTAACTACAGTGACTATGCTATACATTCCCATGACTTATTTATTTTATAGCTGAAAGTTTAACTTTTGGCCATTTTACTCATTCCTCCCACCCACATTCCCACTCCACCCCCTTACTGGTCCCACCTCTGGCCAGTCTGTTCTCTGTATGTGTGAGCTCAGTTTTGTGGGTTTTTTGTTTTTGCTTTGGAATCCACGTGTTAGTGAGATCATACAGTATTTGCCTTTCCCTGTCTAACTCATTTCTCTTGGCGTAATGCCCTCAAGGTTCATCCATGCTGTTGCAAGTGGCACGATTTCATTCTTTTTATGGCTGAGTAATATTCTGCTGTGTATCTATCTATAGATCGATATATTCATCTGTTGATGGACACTAAAGTTGTTTTCACATCTTGGCTATTGTGAATAATACTGTAATGAACATGAGGATGCATGAAGTTTTTAATAATTTCATCTTTGAGTTCTTTTTTTAAGTTTAAAAAATTTTTTGACCGTGCCCCGTGGTGTGTGGGATCTTGGTTCTCTGACTAGGGATTGGGCCTGACCCCCCTGCTTTTTAAAAATTTTTTATATTTGTTTTTGGCTGCGTAGTGTCTTAGTTGTGGCCCATGGGGTTCTCTCTAATTATGGCATGCAGGCTTAGTTGCCCTGTGGCATTGTTCCCGAACCAGGGATCGAACCCTCATCCCCTGCAGTGGTGGGCAGTCTTAACCACTGGACCACCAGAGAAGTCCCTTTGAGTTTCCATTTTGTAAGTGACGTCCAATGAGACAATGAAGCACGTCCCAGCGGCTTGGAGCCTTGTCTCACACACCATGCTGTCTTCTGCCACCTCCCTAAGATGTGGTTCTGGCTGCCCACTCCTCTGACTACCTGTGTCCTAAGCTCTTCCAACTCCCTTTCTTACCTCTGCCCAGAAACCACTGCCCCTTTCAGCCCTGGTTGGAGGGTTCTGGGCACCTAGGCCCTGCTGTGTCTCGGGACAGGGGATGGGGGCAGCCATCTCTCCCCTGGGCTGGTATCATGGGCCACTCAGCTCGGGCAGGGCTCTTGCTCTCCCCCGATCCATGTACCTAGCACATCCCCCTTAGGATCACCTGTCTGCCAGGGGTCAGAGCACAGGCCCACAGGAAGGGAGCCGCATGGCTCTCCATGCTGATCCAGCAGCTATGGTGGGAGGGGAATCAGACAACCAGTGATGTGTGAGCACCCAGTTGAGGAGAGCAGGTTGCCTGGATGCCTGTGAGCATCTGCCATCAACATCCCCAAGCCTGAGGGACCAATAACACTAAACAGAAAACAAAAGCATCATGGCATATAGATGATCTTATTTGCAAAGCAGAAATAGAGACACAGACATAGAAAACTAATGTATGGATATCAAGGGCGGGGGGAGGCAGGGATGGGATGAATTGGGATTGACATATATACGTGATTAAAAAAAATATATGTATTTATTTATTGCTACATTGGGTCTTTGTGGCTGCCAGACTTTCTCTAGTTACAGCAAGCGAGGGCTACACTCTGGTTGTGGTACACAGGCTTCTCACTGTAGTGGCTTCTCTTGTTGCAGAGCATGGGCTCTAGGCATGGGCTTTAGTAGTTGTGGTTCCCAGGCCCTAGGGCACAGGCTCAGTAACTGTGGTGCACTGGCTTAGTTGCTCCAACACATGTGAGATCTTCCTGGATCAGGGATCAAACCCTCGTCTCCTGTGTTGTCAGGTAGATTCTTTACCACTGAGCCACCAGGGAAGCCCAACGTATGTATACTATTGATGTTGTTGCTCAGTTGCCCAATCATGTCCGACCCTTTGTGACCCCATGGACTGCAGCACACCAGGCCTTCCTGTCCCTCGCCATCTTCCAAAGTTTGCCCAAGTTAATCAAGCGCATTGCATTGGTGGTGCCATCCAGCCATCTCATCCTCTAACGCTACTGATACTATATATAAAATAGATAGCTAATGAGAACCTACTGTATAGCACAGGGAACTCTACTTAATGCATTTGTGATGACCAGATTGTAAAGGAAATCCAAAAGAGGGGATATATGTTAACATACAGCTGATTGACTTTACTGCACAGCAGAAACTAACACTATATTGTAAAGCAATTACACTTCAATTTTTAAAAGAAAAAAATAAACACCATGACAGGTCAAGAAAGAGCTTTCAGCAGAAAAGAAAAACTTTATATTTTAGTACCTTTAATGATACTTTTTCTTTTTTTTTGAACAGGGGCTGCTATGCTTTCCTTTTGTACTGAGCTCACAGGGCTTCCCACGTGGCACAGTGGTAAAGAATCTGCCTGCCAATGCAGGAAACACAAGACATGCCGGTTCAATACCTGGGCTGGGAAAATCCCCTGGAGGAGGAAATAGCAACTCAATCCAGTATTGTTGCCTGGGAAATCCCATGGACAAAAGAGCCTGGTGGGCTATAGAACAGTGTCACAAAGAGTTGGACACAACTGAGTACTTGCACATGCACACACACACACACACACACTGAGCCCACAAACATGCAGCCAGTCCTGACCCAAAGCAGTGCCTGGGACGTCTTGCTGGGGCCATGCAGGTAGTTTCTGGGGCGGTGGGCGGGGGGGTGCTGGGCGGGCACTGGAAGATGTTTGCTGGAGGCTGGAGGCTCCAGGGAAGCATCAAGGTAGACGGAGTCACTGCTTTGGGATTCGGAGTCAGATGGGATTTTAGACCTTCAGGGCTGGGGCGAGGCAACATCAAGATAAGGAGCAGAGGTGGAAACTCTGGGTCTGCTCCAGGGACTGCAAAGGCATGGTCTGGCTGGAGCACTAGCCAGGGAACAGGAACCATGGGACATGACTCAGGAAGTGGGTGGGGTCCTGGAAACTAATCCCAGGAACTGGGCTTGGTCTGTGGTCACGGACAGGAAGACCCAGATAGTTTCTGATGAGGGAGATAACAGATGTGAAATGTGATGGTGGGGTTGGCAAAAGGCCTAGAAAAGGAGATCCAAGGCTGGGAAGGGGCGAGATCAGGCCTCCTGTGTTGATCATACAAGTAACAAGTTACACTTTTTTTTCCAATTAAAAAAATTATTTTTAATTTCTGGCTACGCTGAGTCTTTGTTGCTGCGAGTGGGCTTTCACTAGCTGTGGTGAGTGGGGGCTACTCTCTAGTTGCGGTGGGCGGGCTTCTCATTGTGGTGGTTTCTCTTGTTGCCGAGCATGGGCTGCAGGGCACGCGGGCTCAGCAGCTGCACCTCTCAGGCTTGGTTGCCCTGAGGCATGTGGGATCCTCCAGGATCAGGGATCAAACCCCCATCCCCTGTACTGGCAGGCAAATCTCAACCACTGGACCACCAGGGAAGTCTCACACTTAAAAAAAATGTGTGTCTATTTCTTGAGGGATACGGTGGGATCTAATTCCCTGACCAGGGATCATACCCAGGCCACCTGCATGGAGAGTGTGGAGTCTCAGTCACTGGACCACCAGGGAAGTCCCCACAAGTTACATTTTTCTTTATAAACCCTGAGAGGTTAAGAACTGAATTGCAGCAAGAGGTAACTCTATGAAGAGACAATGAGACTAAAGGCAGGGTGGGGTGTTTCGAGAGTCCAGAGAGGAAAGAGGCCAGATGTATGTTATCCAGGCCAAGAAAGAAAGATCTATTCCAAGTGTCTCCAAACTTATTGGATCACACACTAATAAGATATTTTTGAGTACACACCCTAAAATCTGTATCTTATTTATGCATAAATTATGCACTTGCACAATTCTATTATGGTTGTTATGAAACAAAAGCAAAACCAACTTTTAAAAGGATAACTGGGAAATTCCCTGGCGGTTTAGTGGTTAGGATTCTGGTCTTTCACTGCTGGGGGCCTGGGTTTGATTCCTGGCTGGGGAACTAAGATCCCAAAAGCTGTGTGAAGCAGCCAGAAATTTAAAAATAAAAGGATAACTGAAAATGAGAATGGGCTTCCCTGGTGGCTCAGTGGTAAAGAACCCACCTGCCAATGTAGGATATGTGGGTTTGATCCCTGGGTCAGGAAGATCCCCTGGAGAAGGAAATAACAACCTACTCCAGTCTGGAGAATTCTTGTCTGGAGCATTCCATGGACAGAGGAGCCTGGTGGACTGTATAGTCCATGGGATCGTGAAAGAGTCGGACACGACGGAGCAACTAACCAACAACAAATGAGGATAAAAAGAAGTTCTAAAGTCCTCTTTCAGCCCAGAGTGGGCTGCTATCTTGTCTCTGTTGGAGCCCGGGAGCCTGATATTATACCTAGACACTTCTTGTCTCTCTCTATGTTGCCCATGGCAGCTCAGGACTGTCCTCCCAGATCTTCTCAAGTAGAAGGGGGCTGGGCTTCTAGGCAGTTTGTGTTTTACATGTGTGGAAAGTGAGTTGTGTGCAGAGCTGCACGGAAGAGTTGGATATGGGGGCAAAAGATGCTGACTTAGTTGAGTGTTAGAGAAATTCCTGGGTGAGAAAGCCTCAGGGGATTCCCCCTAGGACCCTGTGGGCAGAAACTGTGGCCATTAGGTTACTAGGGGGATGCTGGGAACTTCAGTAACTCGCCAGGAGTCATACAACTCGGGTGGGAGTCGTCCCCAGGTTTGGCTGACTCCAGAGCCCATGTCTGCCCCACCGGGCTGCACCACCTCCCCTGGTCAACTTTGGCTCAGGTCTAAGTTTCTGGAGGAGCAAGTTGCTGGGGTTTTGCTCTGTTGCCTAGGGCTGGTTGTCTGGATGAGGAAGGCCAGTGGAGGAGGCCCTGCTGGGACCCTGCCCACACTTGCCAGGAACATCCACATGCAGGCAGCCACCCCCATTCCAGGGCTTTGTCCTAGGGTTCACTGGAAGTCAAGGGGTATGGGAGGACATCTTCCCCATCCCTTTCCTCTCGGGTGGGACAAGTCTGAAGTGTGGTCCCCACTCTCCCCTGGAGGATTCTTTACCACTGAGCCACCAGGGAAGCCCAACAATACCTCTGTACATTTAATCACAAATCTGAAATCATTTGTCCTACTACATGTAATGATTTTGTTTTTTTAATATGGAGACCCTGATCATTGTTGTGTCTGGGCCAGACCTCCAGAGGGACTGGGGTGCTGTAGAAAAGTAGTGTTAAGTTAAGGGGTGTCAGTCACTGTTGCTGGCATTTCTGAGCCACTGGCCTCTGTTACATCTTTGAGTTGGGCCTCCTTCTTTGGAAGGTGGAACTATCTAGGCCTTGGGGACAGAGTGATACTTTCTTTCTAGTACAACCAGCACATTTGCATGCTTTCTTTTTGCATCTTGAACATTTCTGGGAAGTGCTACAATTTTGTTTTTCTTTTTAAAAATATTTCTTAAACTAAGGAGTCAAGCTGCTGCATTTCCACACAATTGAAATTTATTTGCATTCAGCACAGATTGTAAGAAACCCGGTTTCTGCTATCGCTTCCCGTGTTTGGAATGCACACCTGGGGAGGTGAGGCTTCTGGGAAAAGCCGCTGGCACTCACCAGAAGCCAGAAATTTACCTCAGAAGCTTTTGCTCAGTGTCCCCTCCTGCTCCTTGGTTGACCCGTACCAACAAACCAGCTCTCTGTAGACCCAACTGTTGACTTTTTAAGCCCAAGACATCTTTACCAGCATGCCCCGCATTTAAGATACATATGTAACACCTCTTGGAAGGGTGACAGAAGGCTCAAGCTGGGTGTCCCTGAGGGCTGAGGACAGGAAGATCCTAGACTCCAGGAATATCAACTTCCTTCTTGTCTGAGCTGTGGCAATTCCTCTAGGTAGTGTTCTCCCCATGACTGTAGGCTTTGCTTTCCTCTCATCCAGTCCTTCCATCTGAATCCTAGTCCGAGATGATGGTGTTTAAAATCCTGGATTTGCCTTAAGGTGACACAGTGGTAAGAAACCTGCCTGACAAGCAGGAGATGCAAGAGATGCAAGTTTCATCCCTGAATTGGGAAGGTCACCTGGAGTAGGAAATGGCAACCCACTCCAGTATTCTTGCCTCAAAAATCTCATGGACAGAGGAGCCTGGATGGCTTCAGTCCATGGGATTGGAAAGAGTCAGGCATGACATAGCAACTAAATATAGACACAGAACTTGGACTAAGGTGAGGCAAATGAGGAAGCCAGGGCTCAGAGTTAAGGAGGCATTTGTTTTCAGAGTTGGGGTCCTCACCTGCTTTACCCTAGTCCCAGCTCTGGCTGCACAACAAATGACTCCAAAGTTGGTGGCTTCTCTTGTGGCTCAGACAGAAAACAATCTGCCTGCAATGTGGGAGACCCGATCTGATCCCTAGGTTGGGAAGATCCCCTGGAGAAGGGCATGACTACCCACTCCAGTATTCCTGCCTGGAGAATTCCAGGGACAGAAGAGCCTGGCGGGCTACAGTCCATGGGGTTGCAAAGAGTCAGACATGAATGACTAAGCATGCTCACACATTTGCCTGTAGGAAAGTCTTGGTTTTACTTCTTCTATAAAGTGAGAACTCCAGCCTCTTCCTCCTAGAGTAAATGTAGGGTTAAATTAAATGAGAGATCCTGGGAGAGCTTTCACAGGGAGGCCTACCCTCAGAGGAGTGGGCTACCCCAGAAGGCGAGGCCGGTGACATGTGTTCACCACCTCTGTCCATATCTGTAAATGGAGATGGTTACGTTTCACTCACAAGGGATTCTTTTTTTTTTCCTTTTTCAAAATCTTTATTGAATTTATTACAGTACTTCTTCTGTTTATGCTCTATGTTTTTTGGCCGTGAGGCATGTAGAATCTTAGCTCCCTGGCCAGGGATTGAACCTGTACACTTTTCATTGAAAGACCAAACCTTAACCACTGGACTGCTAGGGAATTCCCTCACAAGGGATTCTTGTGAAATGCAAGTAAAATATTCCATGTAGAAAGTCCCGCCCAGTAAGTGGTGGCAATTAGTTCCCCGTTGCTGACAATTGCTCAAGAAGCCTCTCGTGTCCCACCTAACCCCAGAATGATGTGAACGGTGAGATTTGTGAGTCAACCATTCATAGGAAAACTAATGGACACTGAGGACCAACCTAGTGTGAAGGACTGGGGATCAGAGATGCAGGTGAGAGATGAGACACCATGGCATCTTTAAGGAGCTGGCAGACAGACCAGAGGAGAAAGCCAGACAGGTCCTCACCATCAACAAATGCTAGGAGAAGGTGAGCGAAACATAGGGTGGTATTGCAGGATGGCGGGACCCTCTCCCAGGGCCCAAGAGCAGGCGCTTGTCTAACACTCAGAAATGAATTGTTTGAGGAGACATGTGTGCTGACAAAGCAGAGACTTTATCAGGAAGAAGCGCCCAGACTGAGAACAGCATGGTAAAGGAACCCAGAAAGACTACTCTGCCATGTGGCTCACAGTCTCAGTTTTATAGTAATGGGGTTCGTTTCTGGGTTGTCTCTGGCCAATCATTCTGACTCAGGGTCCTTCCTTGAGGTGAATGCATGGCTCAGCCAAGATAGATTTCACTGAGAAGGATTCTGGGAGGCTGGTAGGACATATGAGCTGGTGTCTTCTCTCCTTTTGACCTTCCCCATGCTCCAGGTGTTTGGGAAGAGAGTGATGAGGATACCTGAGCAGAAAGTCACCTGGAGATGTGCAGGGAAGCTGGGCGGCTTGAAACATAAGACATGAGGTGAGGCTGGAGAAGTGCCAGGGTTTGGCTTTTGTTCCAGCATTGCTGACGGAACATCAAGGACCCTGCCCTTCCCTGTTCTGTCTCTGTCTAGTGCCTGGGAGCTGCACCCTGAGAAGAAAGAGTAAAGCAAGACTTGAAGGGGACAGGGAGACAGGGGCAGGGGTAGGCTTGACACTTCTTGATAAAGAGCAGAGAAGTCCTCTTCAATAAGGTGACATCAAAAGTAAAGGAACATGTGACGATCTGGGAGAAATTGTCCTAGGAATAAGGATCAGGAAAATGAAAAAAACTCTAAGACAAGAATAGGCTCAGTGCATCCAACAGGGGCCCGTGAAGCTGAAGCAGGGTGATGCAGGGAGGAAGGAAGAGATGAGGTCAGTGGGTTGGTGGAGACCAGATAATATAAGGCCTGTGGGCCATTGTAAGGACTTGGGCTTTTTTCGGGGGTGATGCTGAGTGGCATGTGGGACCTTAGTTTCCCAACCAGGAATTGAACCCACACCCCTTCCATTGGGGCTGAGGAGTTTTAACCTCTGGACCACCAGGGAAGTCCCAGAACTTGGGCTTTTGTTTCATATGAGATGAGAAGTCACAGGAGGGTTTTGAGCAAAGGAGTAATTTGATCTGACTTGAGCTTTAAAAGGTTTTCTCTAGCTATTTGAGTGGATGGTAAAGATGAGGGCTGGAGAAGGCGATGGCACCCCACTCCAGTACTCTTGCCTGGAAAATCCCATGGATAGAGGACCCTGGTAGGCTGCAGTCCATGGGGTTTCGAAGAGTCGGGCACGACTGAGCGACTTCACTTTCACTTTTCACTTTCATGCATTGGAGAAGGAAATGGCAAACCACTCCAGTGTTCTTGCCTGGAGAATCCCAGGGACGGGGGAGCCTGGTGGGCTGCCGTCTATGGGGTCACACAGAGTCGGACACGACTGAAGTGACTTAGCAGTAGCAGTAAAGATGAGGGCAGGGACAGGGAGACCAGGTAGGAGGCTACAGCGATAAATCGGGTGAGAGATGGTCGTGGCTTGGACCATGTTAGAAGCAGTGGAAAGAAGCACTGGGTTCTGATGTATTTTGAAGGTAAGCCAAAATGACTTAGTAATTATTGTATGTAGGACATGAGAGGAAGTGAGGAATCAAGGATAACTTTCAAGGGTTGTTTCGCCTGAGCATTGATTCCCCTGGGATTGCCCTTTTCAAGGATGAAGAAAGTCAGGAGGAACACTTTGGAGGGATAGGAGATGGTAAGTCTGGAATGTCCATTCGACATCCAAGTAGAGAGGTCACGTTGTAAGTTGGAGATAGAAGTTTGGAATTTGAGGGAGAGGTTTGGGCTGGAGATCTAACTCTGGGAGTCATTCAGTCCCTGAGAGCTGGATGAGGCAGTAAGGAGTGGTAGAGGGAAGGGCCAAGGCCTGAATCCTGGTGCGTCCCAGTGTTTAGGGTCAGAGAGATGTGAAGAATTAGCCAATGAGGTTGAAGAAAATCTGGCGGGGGAGGGTGCATGTCCACACCCGGAGTGTGTCAGGAGGGTTGGGTGAGCTGCTCCATCAAAAGGTCAAACTAGATGAGGTCAGAGAATCACCCATTAGATTTGGCAACAGAAGGGCCTCAGAGGTCTTGACACAAGCTCTTCAGTGGAGTGAGGTAGCAAAGCCGGTAACATTAGCGTTCCAGCAGGAGGGGAGAGGAGGAATTGGCGATAGTAAATGGATAATTGTCTTGGGGGAGCAGAGAAAGGAAACAGTGGCAAGTGGGATAAGAGAGAAAGGGAGAGACCTCTGTGTTGTTTTGTTTCTCCATCTTGTAACTGAATAGGCCAGCTGTGCTCAGATTCTGCCAGGCACACACAACAGAGGATGTGGGTGTGGGCAGGAAATTCTGTAATGATGAGTGTGAATTCTAGGTTGGGTCAGAAGGGGAAAGAGGCAAGGAAGGGGCAAGTTATCAGTGAAAACATGGTTGAGTCAGAGATTGTAGGTCTCAGCTGGAAGAAGAGTTATTGCAATCTGAGAAGGAGTGAGCTGGAAAGACAGGGTGTAGTGGCTGGAGAGCGGGCCGCCAGCAATGAAGATAAGGAAGAGCTGTAGTCAGTGGTGGTGACAGGTTCCAGGGTATGAAGGTGGGAGGGAGTGCTAGGGTTGGAGGTGTCAAGGTCAGGAGTGGAGAGTAGGTCATGACCTGAAAGACACTGCATGCTTGTGCCCCCTCAATTCTTTTCTTTAAGATTTATTTACTTTTATTTTATTTATTTACAACTGCACTGGGTCTTTGGTGCTGCGTGTGGGCCTTCTGCAGTTGCAGCCAGTGGGGGTTCCTCTCTAGCTGTGGTGCTTGGGCTTCTTATTGTGATGGCTTCTCTTGTGGAGCGTGAGCTCTAGGCACTTGGGCTTCAGTAGTAGTGGCACATGGGTTTAGTTGCCCCAAGGCATGTGGAATCTTCCAGGACCAGGTATTGAGCTCTATCTAGTCCCCTAACACTGAAAGGTGGATTCTTTACCACTGGACCACCAGGGAAGCTCTCCCTTAAATCCTTACATAGAAACCTAGTCCCCAAGGTGATGGGGTTAGGAGGTGGGCTCTGGGGAGGTGATTAGGTCATGAGAGTGGAGCCATCATGCATGGGTTTGGTGTCCTTGTAAAGAAGACCCAGAGCATTCCCTTGCACCTTCCACGAGGTGAGGACACAACAGAAAGATGGCCTGGTTCTAGGAACCAGGAAGTGGGTTATCATCTGTGTGTGGCTGGACGGTTTGACTTTCCAGTGTCTGGAAATGTGAGAAATAAATTTCTGTTGTTTATAAGCCACTCAGTCTGTGGTTCTGTTACATCAACTCAGACAGACGAAGTCACTGGGACGTGGAGAGGATCTGCTATGTGGGTGTTGAAATCATCATGAGATAAATGAAAGTAATGCTGGAGATGGAACTTCCTTGGCGGTCCAGTGGTTAAGGGGCTTTCCAGGTGGCACTCATGGTAAAGAACCCACCTGCCAATGCAGGAGACTTATGAGAGCAGGTACGATCCCTGAGTCAGAAACATCCCTGGGAGGGAGGTCATGGCAACACACTCCAGTATTCTTGCCTGGAGAATCCCACGGACAGAAGAGCCTGGTGGGTTACAATCCATAGGATCACAAACAGCTGGACATGATTGAAGCGACTTAGCAGGCAGACCAGTGATTAAAATTCCCAAAGCAGGCGGCTGGGGTTCAATCCCTGGTCAGGGAACCAGATCCCACATGCTACATCTAAAGACCCTGCGTGCTGCAGCTTAGACCTGGCACAGCCAAAAACAAGAAAGTAAAGAAAAGTAGTGCTGAAGTGAATGAGTGTGAACTCAAAGACCTCGTGGAGCCTGGGGTCAGCACGTGCTGGCAACAAGCAAAGGGGTCAGTAGTGAAGTTTGATGAGACTCAAAGGGAGATTTAACTGGGTAGTTTTTTAGGAAGGAAGGAGGGAGAATGGTTTGGAAGCAGCATTGAGGAGCTAAGATGACATCGACCTTGCCTCCCCTGAGACTTGAGGTCTGAGAGCTGGAAAGCGAACAGAACTTGACTGGCTGCGGGAAACTAACAGCCTCTCAAGGAGCATTTTCTGAGCCTCTGACTCAGTTTTCTATATCTCGTTTTCACATCATCTACATTGCTTGGGAGGTGGTACTTTGTGAACACACATGTGATGCTGACATTGGAAATCTCACCCCAAACAACAATTACCCCTCCACATAACATTAGGATGGTTTTTCTCCTGCATTTACCCAGTAGGTATATATATAGCTGTCATCTTCAGAGCTCGTATTTTTAAATGACCTTTAAAAACCTTGTTTATGAAAATACACCACTCTTTTTGTGGTGAGGTCTTATCCCCAGGGAGACTCACTCTATTTGTGTTTAAAGTTTTTTTGCCTATTTTTTTTTTTTTTTTTACCAGTGTCATCAGAATACCTTTCTAAACAGACACTAACACTGGTTGAGGTCATTTCAGGCTAAAGCAGCCTCTCCAGACAGTTGTCATCACTTAAGCAGAGGAAGGAGGAAAGAAAGGAGGGAGGGAGGGAGAAAAAAAAAAAGAGGGAAGGAAGAAGGAATGAAGGAAGGGGTAGGAAGGAAGGAAGGCAGCATACAAGCAAGGACTCCAAAGTAAGACTCCTTGGAGTTAGTCTTTTCTGGGAAATCATTTTCAGAAAAAAACATCCTTGCCTTATATTCATCCATCTTTGGTGCTCATTTTTATCAGCTCAGTGTCTAGAACAGTGCCTATTTGAAGAATGAATTATTACTATTGGTGCAGTGGTAAAGAATCTACCTGCCACAGCAGGAAATGCAAGAGACAGATTTGATCCCTGGGTCAGGAAGATCCCCTGAAGTAAGGAAATGGCAATCCACTCCGGTATTCTAGCCTGGAAAATTTCACGGACAGAGGAGCCTGGTGGGCTACAGTCCATGGAGTCACCAAGAGTTGGACATAACTGAACACACAGCACAATAATATTACCTCCTAGCAAGGATTCCTTCTTGGCCCTTAGGACCTTGTGCCTATGGTCCTGAGAGAACCATCTTCTCCCCAACGCCCACCCCATGCACTATGTCTGTCAGTTGCTGAGCTCTAACTTGCTTCTTTTCTCCTCCAACATGTGTGTTCAGAAGTTCTTTGGCTTTTATTAAATGCAACTCTCCTGTTAATCCATTACAGAACTCCATCTTGCGCCAGTCACACGCTGGCTCTGGACCCCGCTGGGCAGAGGGCCAGGTTTGGAAGAAAGTTCTCCCCGTCAGTGATGAAGTATGATTAAAAGGTGAGATTTTCACTGCCAGATTCAACAACTCCAGAATGTTTTCCATCTGCATTGAGGAAGCTGGTGATGGAGTTTAGAAGCCATCTCAACTGGGAGGGATTTGATGAGGCAGGAGCTATAATAGAAAGATGTAAATAGGGCTTCTGGTGGATCAATGGTAAAGAATCCACCTGCCAATGCAGGAGACACAGGTTCGAACCCTGGTCTGGGAAGATCCTACATGTGGCGGAGCAGCTAAGCCCATGTGCCACAGCTACTGAGCCCACACCCCATATAGCCCATGCTTCACAACAAGAGAAGCCAACACAATGAGAAGCCTGTGTGCTGCAACTAGAGAGTAGCCTCTGCTTGCTGCAACTAGAGAAAAGCAACAGAGACCCAACTATAAATAAATGATTTTTTTAAAAAAGAAAGATGTCAATAAAACATAATAGGGCAGTCAGAGAAGCTGGGTCTGGACAGGAGGAGGAGAAAATAAACTGTGTTGCTAAAAGCCCCTCCAACCTTCTATGCCCCTAACACCCTCTCTCTCTCCAGGAAGGCTGTCAGTGAAAATTCAATGAACTATCAAATTAAGAAGGAAAAAAGAGAAAGACTTCCCAGCAGTCCAGTGGTTAAGACTCTGTGCTTTCATTGCAGGGGGAGTAGGTTCGACCCCTCGTGGGGAAACTAAGATCCCACGTGCCACACACAGTGTTACCAAAATATAAGGGGCAAAAAAAAAGAGAACTTTAATTGAGCCAAACTCAGGATTATAACCTAGGAAGTAGATTCTCAGAAAGCTCTGAGAACTGTTCCACTTGTTAGAAGTCAAAGGCACAATCATATACATCTTTGAGTCAAAGCATCACACATTAAAATGACATTTTGCTATTTTACATAAAGTCCATCAAGGATACATAGTCCAAGTAGGTAGGTACAAAGCAAGCAGCAAGTCACCTTGCTGCTCATGACCTGCTACAGAGCTGGGAACGAACCCTCTTTAAGAAGTAAATCAGTGTTGTGATGACCTAGAGGAGTGGGATGGGGTTGGAGGTGTGCAGGAGACTCAAGAGGAAGGGGAGACATATGCATACCTGTGGGTGATGCATGTTGATGTACGGCAGAAACCAACACAATAGTGTAACTATCTTTCAATTAAAAATAAATAAAGTATACAAATAATAAATATAACAAAAAAAGAATTTATATGGCTAACATCAGAAGGAAGAAAAAAAAGTGGATCTTGTATGTTGGATCAAGCCCCCATCTTTGAGGAGTTCTGGTTAATGGGTAATGCAGTTACACACTGCAGATCAGGGGGAGAGGGGGCCCAAACACACAGAAAATTTGATATTTAATTGTTTTATTGTCCTACCTTAAAAATATAGATTTTATTGCAGCAAGCAATTGTTTGCAGTAGAGTTGGCTTTGAGAGTTCTGAGATTGCACATTCTGATAATACACAATGAGTTTCTGAACAGTGAAAGTGAAAATGTCAGTCGTTCAGTTTTGCTCAACTCTCTGTGACCTCATGGACTGTAGCCCGTCGGGCTCCTCTGTCCATGGAATTCTCCAGGCAAGAATACTGGAGTGGTTGCCATTCTCTTCTCCAGGGGAATCTTCCCAACCCAAGGATTGAATCCAGGTCTCCCACATCACACAGGCAGATTCTTTACCACCTGAGCCACCAGGGATGCCCCAAATCATATTGAGGTGGTTGTCATCAAGGAAATATATGGCTCATTTTGGAGCCTCCTGTGGGGTTGAGTAGCTTTGTTTGGTTCCATGAAGCACTGTTTCAACCATGAGGGCACAGGACTACGGCTTGGGGAAGAGTCCTCACAAGCCATCCCTTTGGCTCTTGAGTGTATGATACAATCCTCATTTGATGACCAGAGTGCTTATGTTCTCCAGCAAGATGAAGAGAAGAAACTTTCAGAGTGAGGCTCTACAAGGATTTTTGAGGATGCCCTAGGAAACATCAATCAATAATAATGATGCGAAGGGACTTCCCTGGTGGTCCAGTGGTTAAGAATCTGCCTTCCAATGCAGGGGACATGGTTTGAATCCCTGGTCAGAGAACCAAGATCCCACATGCCTTGGAGTAACAGGAGAAGCCCACATGCTGCAACAAAAAGCACTCATGTTGCAATGAAAATCCAGCGTAGCCAAAAATTTTTAAAATAATAAAAATGAAAAATCAATAATAATAGGGTTGGAGAGGCAAGTATTCTTCCCATCTCTACACCTGTTTTCTTGGAGTCTGGGAATTCCTGAGACCTCCACAATGCACTCAAGGCTGAAAGTGAAAAAAAGTGTTAGTCACTCAGTTGTGTCCAGCTCTTCGTGGCCCTATGGACTGTAGCCTGCCAGGCTCCTCTGTCCACGGGATTTCCCAGGCAAGAATACTGAAGAGGGTTGCCATTTCCTTCTCCAGGGGAATCTTCCCGACCCAGGGATCAAACCCAAGTGTCCTGCTTGGCAGGCAGATTCTTTACCACTGAGCGGAGACAAATACAATTTTAGCATAAAAAAGTAGAGAAGAAATGCTGGCAGGAGGTTTACTCTTTGTATAATAGATTGAACATCTAATGCTATAGATGTACCACCACAAAGCTGATCCTTACAAGACCTAGTCAAACCCACCATCCCACCTCTTACCTCTCCTTGCGCATTAACCAGCCATGGAACCAAACATGGCTGGGAAGGACCTGCCATCCATACTGGAGGCCAGGCACAGTGGGAAGCACATAAAAAGGACCCAGGGGCTGGAGGTGTAGGGAGAGTAAGAAGTAGGGACTCCAAAGGAATGAGAAGGTATGCTTGTGGCCACATCAAGTGCTCTGAGTTTTCCACCCTGGGACACATTTTCCATAGGGACACATTGAGTGGGATGGAGGGGTCACAGCAAACCCTGATACTCTGTGGCTTCTCTGGGAGACACCTGAAGCCAGGGATCCTGGGAGCCCGTGACATGATGGAGGCCAGGTGGAAAGATGGTTTGGCTTGTGCCCTGGGCCACCACTCCCTTCACAGCAAGAGCCCAAGTTGGGGTTACTCTGACTTTGTTGACTGCCTGCTGGGTGCCAGGCACTCTTACACACATTGTTCCCCCAGCTGAGAGAAGCCACATCCCCCGGCTAAGTTTCCCTGGCAAGTGACATAACAGGGCAGCGGCTGAATTCAGGCTGATGTGTGTACCACAGATGAAGCCTTCTTTTTTTTTCCTTCCCTTCCTGCCTCCCTTCTTTCCTTCTTCTCTTTCTTCCTTCCTTCCTTCTTTCTTTCACAGACCGAGGCCCACCTCTGAGACCCTGTCACACCCGCCAAGTCCTCCAGTCCAGCTGCTTTCCTGCCTGGCTTGCACGTGTGGAGTGTGAATCCATTTCACACCCCTCTCAGATTTGTTCCATGCTGCCAAACACACCACACCCATTATGTTCACTTTGGCATTCTGTTGAAGGCCAAAAAAAAAAAAAAAAAAACACACAACATGTTGGATGAAAGCTGGGAGAATAACCAAAAAAAAATAACCACATTCTTGATGCAATTTCTTCTTTTCATCCTATTTCCTCCTTGGCAAAGACCCTGAGCGCAGATCAGAGGTCTCGCCTTGGGAAAGGCAAGATTACAGACGCTGTCCAGACATATGTGCTCTTATTTGTTCACTTCTCAAACCTTGTTGTGCCAACGAGGCACCTGCAGAGCTGCTAAAACACACTGCTGGCCCCCCACCTCCAAACTGAAGTTTCAATAGGTCTGGGTTGGGTGGGGAAGAATCATCATTTCTTTTTTTTTTTGGCTGCACTGTGAGGCATGCGGAATCTTAGTTCCGTGACCAGTGATAGAACCCGTGCTCCCTGCAGTGGAAGCTGAGTCCTAACCACTGGACCACCAAGGAATCCCTAGAATCATCATTTCTGACAAGCTCCCAGATGTATATAATGGGGTTCAGGATGTGTGTACATGCTCATTCGCTAAGTCATGTCCAACTGTTTGCCACCCCATTGACTGTAGCCTTCCAGACTCCTCCATTCATGGGATTTCCCAGGCAAGAATACTGGAGTGGGTTGCCATTTCCTTTCCCAGGGGATCTTCCCAATCCAGGGATCGAACCCAAATCTCCTGCTTTGCAAGTGGACTCTTTACCACTGAGCTACCTCAGTTTAGGACATACTAGCCCAAAATATGGTACTTTGACATGTTGAATATCTTAAACTGAGTCTGAGAAAATAGCAGAAACAGGCAGGTCATTCTGATCACTGCCTACTTCGTGCCTGAAACAATTCATGAAACTCCTATGTGAAAGGTCCCCAGGAAGAAGGAATATATTCTCATCACCAGAGACAGGGAACCAGGGCCAAGAAATCACTGTTAAACCAACCCTTATCTTCCTAGCCAATTCTTCACCACTTACTGCCCCTAGCCCCAACCTCTTTGTTTTGTCAAGTTTTCACAAATTATTTCTTTGTCTAAGGACATAGAAGTTCTTGCTCTGGTCACTTCTTTGTGTTTTCATTCTCTTGTGAAGGCTCCATGTGCATGTAAAAGTTCAATAAATTTTGTATGAATTTAATCTCCTATAAATCTGTCTTTGTCCATTTAATTTCCAGATCCAGTCAGGGTGGATGCTAAGAGGGTTGAGGACTTTCTCCTCATCCACACATTGGCTCTTTAGTTCAGTTCAGTCATTCAGTCGTGTCCGACTCTTTGCGACCCCATGAATCACAGCACGTCAGGCCTCCCTGTCCATTAGCTCTTAGTCAGCAAGTTTACTGAGTGGCCCGGCCTTAGGTCAATTATAAGTGGACCCTCTTGCGTCCTGGCTGGATTTGTCTGCCAGTGCTTGGAGAATGAATAATTTTCTAGATTGTCTTGAGGGCTCCTGGTAAATGTGGTTCCTTAGGGTGTTACTCTCACCCAGGAATATCAGACTGCTTTCACCTTTCTTTTCTTCAAACAAACTTGCTGAACAATCATTTTGCTGAGACCATACCTAAAAAGGTTTGTTAGAAAACAGTAGCTGGGTGTGACCCAGATCTTAAGACTTGAGGTTGGACATGCATATTAGTTTCCTTATTAGTAATATACAAAAAATTCTACTACCTAACTGTTAGGATTAAAGTCACAAATACTAAGTGAAGCACCAGAGCCCAAATCTGGCTTCTCAGAATCTCAGAACAGTGCATGTATTAGTAACAACGGTATCAGTGGTTCCCATGGACTGAGTTCAGGCACTGTGCTAACTGCTCCACAGACAGTATTCCATTTAAACCTCACATTACCTCAAGGAGGAAGATATTAGTCTTCTAGCACCTTTGCGGAAGCCCAAGCTGCGAGATTAAATAACGTGCCCATGGTCTCAGAGCCAGGGGTCCCGCCCATGATAAGGTTGTTACCACCTCATGAATTCTATCAGTGGCAGAAAATAGAAGCTAAACATCAAAGTCAAGTTCAAGTCAAAAATACAGGATCCTGACATTTTCTGAATCAAGATCCAGAATTCCTGGGATTCACTTCTTCCCACGTGGTGTCTCAGGTCCTAAGGAGGCTGTAAACCCTGCCTGTGTGCTCACCACCCCTCAAAGCAGAAATATGCCTTTCCCTTTGCAGTTAGTGCCACTAAAGACAGATTTGTTTGCTGTCCATTTACTATGGAGTGAACGCCTATGGGGTCCAGGCATTGTGCTAACTGTTCCATAGACATTGTTCCATTTAAATCTCACAATACCCCAAGGAGGAAGATACTATTATTCTTATGGTACCTCTGGGGTGCCATCAGTGTCTCTTAGTAAACTGTCAGACTGTCTGCAGCCCCAAATAGGGCTGGCAGAGGGGAGACTTGGGATGCAATACTGAGTTTGCTGGGCTTTCCAGGTGGCTCAGTGGTAAAGAATCCGCCTGCAATGCAGGAGACATAGGAGATGTGGGTTTGATCCCTGGGTTGGGAAGATCCCCTGGAAGAGGGTTTGGCAACCCACTCCAGTATTCTTGCCTGGAGAATCCCATGGACAGAGGAGACTGGTGGGCTACAGTCCATGGGGTTGCAAAGAGTTGAACATGACTGAAGCAACTTAGCATGCGCGCGCGTGCACACACACACACGCACTGCCTTTGCTCTCACAGAGCTGTGCGGGCATGGACCAGCCATTTCCCTTGTCTGGACCTGTTCCTTTACTGGTACACTGGCGTCTAAGGCCCCTTTGGTGCTAACATGTCTGCACTCTATTAATTTTTTCTTAGGGCTTAGGAACCAGGTTGGGTTCCAGAACTTTCTCACATTGCCCTGGAACCTCCAGGGTTCCAGCAATAAACCAGGTCTTAGAAGACTACTTAGATATCTGTAATTCTCCTCCAGCTAGCAGAGAAGGGGCCTCTGCATTAATGAAAAATTTAAAAATCTAGATTTAAATACAAAAATTTTTAAGAAAACACAAATTACCAAAATCTATACAAGGGGACATAGAAAACTTGAATAGACCAATAAACACAGAGGAAATTAAAACTGTTGTCAAAGTTCTTTCCCTTAAAAAAAACCTCAAAGGCTAAGATGGTTTTATTGGTGAATTACATCTAATTGTCAAGGATCTGATCATTTCTACAATGCATAAATTTTTCCAGTCTAGAAATGAACAAGACTTCACACCAAGCTGGAAAAGGTAGCGTGTGTGTGTCAGCTGGGCCTCTGGGAAGCAGATGCCGACTGGAATTGGGTGTGCAATTTTAGGGCAAGTAACAGCTGTGAAAGGGAAAGGGCTGAATCCAGACTGGGCAGGGAAAGCTGTCAGACCAAGAGGTAGATCTGACCAAGTCTTTGCTAGCCTAACAAGAAGCTCCAGAGCAAAGACTGCATTAGAGCAGGGGTCCCCAACCTCTAGGATCTAATGCCTGGTGGTCTGAGGTGGAGCTGATGTAATGATAATAGAAATAAAGTGCATAATAAATGTAATACCCTTGAATCATCCCCAAACTATCCCGCCAACCCAACCCACCCCCACATCCCAGTCTGTAGTAAGATTGTCTTCCACAAAATCAGTCCCTGGTGCCAAAAATGTTGGGGACTGCTGACTTAGAGGATCCTACAGAAATGACCAGGCACCTGTGCCTTTTTTAATCTTGCTTAATCATTACCTGGAAGCACCCTGAGACAAGCGTAACCTTGGTTCACCATATCCCATTAAGGAAAGATAGAAGGAAAGAAGGAAGGGTGGAAGGGAGGATAGAAGCAAGGGAGGTAAGAAGGAAACTAATCATACTAAACACTTAGAGGCAAAAATTCTCAACAGACCATTAGTCAAGGAAATCCAGTGGTATTTTAAAAGGATTATACGTAAATAATCCAAAGATGGTTTTAAGCAGAGAACAATTAATTTGCTATAGGAATAGATTAAAAGGGAGCAAATGTATTCCCGTTACAATAAATGTTTTGATAAATGAATTAGATAACATAGACGCCTATTTGTAAGTAAGAACATAAAATTCTTGGGAAGCTGAGGTAGAAGGAACTTTTCTTACCTTGATAAAGCCTAACTACCAAAAACTGTTTGTAATGACCCTTTTTGATGATGAAAAATCAGACATTCCAGAAAAATCACGAAGGAGACAAAGTTGACCATGATCATCATCACTATTTAACAGTCTACTGGTGACACTACCCAATTCAATAAGGGGAAATTTTTCATTTAAATTGCCACTCATTGTTCTGAAGTTGATTGTGGTGATGGTTGCCCAACTCTGTGAATATACTAAAGAAACATTGAATTATACCCCTTAAATAGGCAAATTGTGTGGTATGTTAATTATATCCCCCAAAGCTGTTAAAAATCAATATCTTCTCCACAACAAGATTTTACTACTTAGAAGATACTTCTCTACTTAGAAAACCAAAGAGAACAAACCTAAAAACTAGTAGCCAATTTCAATGGCTCAGCAGGTAAAGAATCATCCTGCAATGCAGGAGACACAGGTTGGATCCCTGGGTCGGGAAGAGCCCCTGGAGAAGGACATGGCAGCCCACTCCAGTACTCTTGCTTGGGAAATCCCATGGACAGAGGAGAATGATGGGCTACAGTTCATGGGGCTGCAAAGAGTTGGACATGCCTGAACACTCCACACCACAGCCCATTTCAAAGCAACACAGAGAAATAATCCTATTTACTACACACAAAACTAAGAATAGACCCAATAAGAAATGTGGAAGACTTAAATTTAAAAACAATATGGGTCTTCCCTTGTGGTCTAGTGGCTAAGACTCTGGACTCCCAATGCAGGAGGTCTGGGTTCAATCCCTGGTCAGGGAACAAGATCTTGCATGACTCAGCTAAGACCTGGCACAGTCAAATAAATAAATGAAAATATAACAAAGTAACTTTTAAAAATAAATAAAAACAATACAATTTTCACTGCTGGAAACAAACTGAGGTGTAGAGCATTTTCCCTGTGTGCCCCTCCCCCCCATTCAGGAACGGCTACGAGGGGAATTCTTTTTAGAAGTGCCTCTGGACCTCACAGGGACCGTGAAGCATGTGGCTAATGAACTACTTTAAACACCTGGCACAAAGTCTGGGAAATAGCATTTAACAGACGTTAATTATTTTTCCAGATTCCATGCATGGCTAGAACTCAGGGTCACAGAAATCAAAAGTTGAATTTGATCCAATGGTGTTAGTGGATTGGCTGGACTGACAGAAATGCTCAGGAAGGAGTGTGACATTTCTCTGAACTAAATATGCCA
The DNA here is from genome assembly GCF_055505025.1 of Bos grunniens. Taxonomy (NCBI): domain Eukaryota; kingdom Metazoa; phylum Chordata; class Mammalia; order Artiodactyla; family Bovidae; genus Bos; species Bos grunniens. Next base: position 58,849,288 of record NC_141175.1, on the reverse strand, counting down.
CTGAGATGAGGGGAGCTGACTGGAGGTAGGGCTTCCCTGGTAGCTCAGCTGGTAAAGAATTCACCTGCAAGGCAGGAGACCCTGGTTTGATTTCTGGGTCGGGAAGATCCACTGGAGAAGGGATAGGCTACCCACTCCAGTATTCTTGGGCTTCCCTGGTAAGAGATAGGAAGAGATTGGAGGTGAGAGCTCATAAGAAAAAGAGCCATTATAGTTTAGAAACAAGACTCACTCAGTGTGTGTGTGGGTGGGGAGAGCAGATCATGAGACCATGGAGCACCCCCAAGTCCATCCCAAAGACCCCAAATCAGTGACCTACTCCAGTCCCCTCTGCATGGAGCATTAAGCTCAAATTCCTCTCTAGCTGTAATCTGGCCCCACTGGACAATGCCAGTGCTTAGCTTGACTTTTTTTTAAATCACTTTGCTCTCCTTCCCCCACCGCACCCCCAACATCCAGCACCTGCAGTTCATTCTCAGATGGCCATCCTGAGGCTATGGAGAGCTGAACATGCCTGGGAATTTACTTTCCCCTAACAATTAACAGAGTGCTACAGCTGACCTCTGTTCCAGTAGATTGGGGTCTGAATTAATTAGGATAAAGTACTGGTGGCTCAGACTGTAAAGAATCTGCCTGTAAGGCAGGTGATCTGGATTTGATACCTGGGTCAGGAAGATCCCCTGGAGAGGGAAATGACAACCCACTCCAGTATTCTTGCCTGGAGAATCCCATCGACCAAGGAGCTTGGTGGGCTGCAGTCCATGGGGTTGCAAAGTCAGAAATGACTGAACGACGAACACTTCCACTTTTTCAAGATGCTGTAACAAAAAATGTAGAGTGCGTCAAGGATGAACACAACTTATTTTTCAGATAATTTCCAAAGTGGGTATCCCTGGGACTTCCCTGGTGGTCCAGTGGTTAAGACTCCACATTTCCAATGTGAGAGATGTGGGTTTGATTCCTGATCTGAGCCTTCCCTGGTGGCTCAGTTGGTAAAGAATCTGCCTGCAGTGTGTGAGACCCGGGTTCAATCCCTGGGTCGGGAAGATCCCCTGGAGAAGGAAATGGCTACTCACTCCAATATTCTTGCCTGGAGAATTCCATGGACAAAGGAGCCTGGTGGGCTACAGTCCATGAGGTTGCAAAGAGTTGGACATGTCTGAGCAACTAATATTTTCACTAGGAATTATGGTCCCACATGCCACAGGCTTGACCGAAAAAAAAAAAAGAAGACAACCAAGTGGCTATTCCTGATTTGTGATTGGGTCTCCTCTGGAGCCCGGGCTCCTCCTTCTACATTTTGCCCTCTGAATGCATGTCTTCCAGAGTCACTGTTCCAAGCTGGAAGAGGGAGAAAGACCACAAAGGGACTTTGTGTGAAAGATTTGGAGGTTGGCTGGGAAATGGCCCACACCACTCTAATGTACAAGGAGGCTGGGAAATCTAGTCTAGCTGCCCATCCAAGAAGAAGAGGAAATGGGTTAAATTGCACCACTTTCACTGTTAATTATTTTGGATGCCAAGTCCAGGCAGAGAATGTAAATTTGAGGCTATGCTTGAATTGTAACTGACACACCTTGAAGAAGATTTTTAACCTTTCTGAACCTCAGGTTTTCTTTAGCCTAGAACAGTGATGATAATAATGATAATAACAACCACTTCAGGGTTATACAGAAGGCTGTTGGCTAAGGTCACTCATAAACATCAAAATCCCCTGGACATGCTCTTCGTTCATCTACCTGGAATTCACTGTCCCCTCATCCCCAGCCTTTATCCAATTTCTATCCCCCATTCAGAGGCTGGGTCTAATTCCCTGCCTTTTTTGTTTGTTTTATGGAGTTAGGTAGCATGTTATTACGTTGTTCAGTCGCTAAGTCATGTCTGACTCTTTGCGACCCCATGGACTGCAGCATGCCAGGCTCCTCTGTCCTCCACTGTCTCCTGGAGTTTACTCACATTCATGTCCATTAAGTTGATGATGCTATATAACTATATCATCCTCTGCTGCCACCTTCTCTTTTTGCCTTCAATTTTTCTCAGCATTAGGGCCTTTTCCAGTGAGTTGGCTCTTTGCATCAGGTGGCCAAAGTCCTGGAGCCTCAGCATCAGCATCAGTTCGGTAGCTCAGTTTTGTTCAACTCTTTGGGATCCCTTGGACTGCAGCATGCCAGGCTTCCCTATCCATCACTGACTCCCAGAGCTTGCTCAAATTCATGTCTATCAAGTCAGTGATGCCATCCAACTATCTTATCCTCTGTCTTCCCCTTCTCTTCCTACCTTCCAGTCTTTCCCAGCATTGGGTCTTTTCCCAGACTCATAGGGTCTTTTTCAATGAGTCATTTCTTTGCATCAGGTGGCCAAAGTATATGCTTCAGCATATACTAATGAATATTCTAATGAATATTCAGGACTGATTTCCTTTAGGATGGACTGGTTGGATCTCCTTGCAGTCCATGGGACTCTCAAGAGTCTTTTCCAACACCACAGTTCAAAAGCATCAATTCTTCAGCGCTCAGCTTTCCTTTTGGTCCAACTCTCACATCCATGCATGACTATTGGAAAAACGATAGATTTGACTAGAACAACCTTTGTCAGCAAAGTAATGTCTCTGCTTTTTAATATGCTGTCTAGTTAGGAGAAGGCAATGGCAACCCACTCCAGTACTCTTGCCCGGAAAATCCCATGGATGGAGGAGACTGGTAGGCTGCAGTCCATGGGGTCGCTAAGAGTCGGACACGACTGAGTGACTTCACTTTCACTTTTCACTTTTCACTTTTATGCATTGGAGAAGGAAATGGCAACCCACTCCAGTGTTCTTGCCTGGAGAATCCTAGGGACTGGGAGCCTGGTGGGCTGCCATCTATGGCATGATCTTTGTTTTGTGAAAGTTGAGTTTTTTTTTTTTTTTTTTTTGAAAGTTGAGTTTTAAGCCAGGTTTTTCACTCTCCTCTTTCACTTTCATCAAGAGGCTCTTTAGTTCCTCTTTGCTTTCTGACATAAGGGCAGTGTCATCTGCGTATCTGACATTACTGGTGTTTCTCCCAGCAATCTTGATCCCAGTTTGTGCTTCATCCAACCTGGCATTTCACATGATGTACTCTGCAAATAAGTAAATAAGCAGGGTGACAATATGCAGCCTTGACGTACTCCTCTCCCAATTTGGAACCAGTCCATTGTTCCATATCCAGTTCTAACTGTTGCTTCTTGACCTGCATACAGGTTTCTCAGGAGGCAGGTAAGATGGTCTAGTATTCCCATCTCTTTCAGAATTTTCCATAGTTTGTTTTGATGCACACAGTCAAAGGCTTTAGCATAGTCAATGAAGCAGAAGTAGATACTTTTCTGGAATTCTCTTGCCTTTTCTATGATCCAGCAGATGTTGGCAATTTTATCTCTGGTTCCTCTGCCTTTTCTAAATCCAGCTTGAACATCGGGAAGTCCTCAGTTCAAGTACTATTGAAGCCTGGCTAGGGGAATTTTGAGCATTACTTTGCTAGCATGTGAAATGAGTGCAATTGTGCAGTAGTTTGAACATTCTTTGGCATTGCCTTTCTTTGGGATTGGAATGAAAACTGACCTTTTCCAGTCCTGTGGCTACTGCTGAGTTTTCCAAATTTGCTGGCATATTGTGTGTAGCACTTTCACAGCATCATCTCTTAGGATTTTAAATAGCTCAGCTGAAATTCCATCACCTCCTCTAGCTTTTTTCATAGTGATGCTTCCTAAGGCCCACTTGACTTCAAACTCCAGGATGTCTGGCTCTAGGTGAGTGGTCACACCATTATAATTATCTGAGTCATGAAGATCTTTTTTGTACAGTTCTTTTGTGTATTCTTGCCACCTCTTCTTAATATCTTCTGCTTCTGTTAGGTCCATACTGTTTCTGTTCTTTATTGTACCCATCTTTGCATGAAATGTTCCCTTGGTATCTCTAATTTTCTTGAATAGATCTCTAGTCTTTCCCATTCTATTGTTTTCCTTTATTTCTTTGCATTGATCACTTAGGAAGGCTTTCTTATCTCTCCTTGCTATTCTTTAGAACTCTGCATTCCGATGGGTATATTTTTCCTTTTCTCCTTTGCCTTTCATTTCTCTTCTTTCCTAAGCTATTTGTAAGGCATCAGCATTAGTCCTTCCAATGAATGTTCAGGGTTGATTTCCTTTAGGATTGACTGGTTTGATGGTAGGCAGTATGTATACTTATTATTCATTTATTTATTTGGCTGCAAGGGATCTTCATTTCAGCATGCGGGATCTAGTTCCCTGACCAGGGATTGAACCTTGGCCCCCTCCTTTGGGAGCATGGAGTTTTAGCCACTGGATGATCAGGGAAGTCCCCAGTTCCCTGTTAAGAGTGCTAGAGTCCCCTATTCTAGCAGCTGTAGCCCTTTGGGTCCTGGTACCAGTAAAGAGAAGACAAAATCCAGATTCCTTTGAAGTAGTTTGGGACTTTTTGTTTTGTTTTGTACTTTTTTTCTCTTTTTTTGGCCACCCCATGCTGCTTGTGGGATCTTAATTCCCTGACCAGGGATGGAACCCACAACCCCTGGATTGGAAGCTCAGAGTCTTAACCACTGGACCACTAGAGAAGTCTCAGCTTGAGAATTTTTATTACCTGGGAAACCTGTGAGCAATCCCAGCCACTCCAGCATGTGTGTTATGCTAAGTCACTTCAACCATGTCTGACTCTTTGTGACCCTATGGACTGCAGCCTGCCAGACTCCTCTGTCTATGGGATTCTCCCGGCAAGAATACTGGAGTGGGCTGCCATGCCCTCCTCCAGGGTACCTCTCTGACCCAGGGACTAAACCCACGTTTCTTCTCTGTCCTGCATTGGCAGGCAGGTTCTTTACCACTAGAGCCACCTGGGAAGCCCTGGCTACTCCAACACTTACTCCTAACTTAGAAATGTTTGCTTCCTCTCCTGGTGAGCTTTTGACAATTTGTGACATTCCTACAAAAACACTGAATTCTTGACCATCAAGTAGCCAAATCCAAGAACCAAGAAGATGAATAACTCAGCTTAAGAAACATAGAAAAAAATGCTAGAGACTTTTTAGTGCTTCAAATTAGAAGAGCTGTGACTTCAGGTCCTCCCAGAGGTAAGTGGGGTGCCTGCAGCAGCTCTCTAATCCTCATGAATGTCCCTTTAACAGCTGCCTCTTTGATAAAATATTCTCAAATGTTTCCAGCTCAAATTAGGCTCCCCTTTCCCCAAGGGATTGCTTTTCCTAAATGTCACAGGACAGAGCTCCCACTTCAAATCCTTTTCTGGTTAGTTTTCCTTCTCACAGAGATTAAGTTACTGCAGATCAGGGACTGTGTCTTTTGATTCCACACTAAAGATATGAAGATTTCAGTAAAAATGTGTTAGTCAAGGATATCCCATGGAGAGTGTCATTCCTGAAATGGGATAGTTGTGTTCTGATTCTAAATACCCAATATAATGGTTAAGATATCAGGATCTTTGAAATGTGATGTTCTTGGGCATTCATCAACCCAGGTTCTTGAGTGTGTGTGCGTGCCCAGTAGTGTCTGACTCTTTGCAACCCCATAGACTGTAGACTGCCAGGCTCCTCTGTCCATGGAATTTTCCAGACTAGAATACTGGAGTGGGTTACCATTTCCTACTCCAGGGGGTCTATCTTCTTGATACAGGAATTGAACCTGCATCTCCTGCATTGGCAGGTGGATTCTTTACCACTGGCACCACCTAGGAACCCTGTCGGAGAAGGCAATGGCACCCCACTCCAGTACTCTTGCCTGGAAAAATCCCATGGATGGAGGAGCCTGGTGGGCTACAGTCCATCAGGTCGCTAAGAGTTGGACACGACTGAGCGACTTCACTTTTGCACACTAGAGAAGGAAATGGCAACCCACTCCAGTGTTCTTGCCTGGAGAACCCCAGGGACGGGGGAGCCTGGTGGGCTGCCGTCTATGAGGTCGCACAGAGTCAGACACGACTGAAGCAACTTAGCAGCAGCAGCATGTATTTGAATCAGTGCTAACCTGGGTTGTTAGTCACTCAGTTGAGTCCAACCCTTTGCTACTCCATGGACTGTAGCCCACTAGGCTTCTCTGTCCATGGGGTTTCCCAGGCCAGAATACTAGAGTGGGTAGCCATTCCTTTCTCCGAGAGGTCTTCACAACCCAGGGATCAAACCCAGGTCTCCTGCTTTGCTGGCAGATTCTTTACTGTCTGAGCCACCAGGGATTTGTTTGTCTAATTTCTCTTGGTATCTAAAAATATTACAGGGTTCCTGATGCTGCTGCTGCTGCTAAGTCGCTTCAGTCGTGTCCGACTCTGTGCGACCCCATAGACGGCAGCCCACCAGGCTCCCCCGTCCCTGGGATTCTCCAGGCAAGAACACTTGAGTGGGTTGCCATTTCCTCCTCCAATGCATGAAAGTGAAAAGTGAAAGTGAAGGCGCTCAGTCGTGTCCAACTCTTTGCGACCCCATGGACTGCAGCCCATCAGGCTCCTCCATCCATGGGATTTTCCAGGCAAGAGTACTGGAGTGGGGTGCCATTGCCTTCTCCAGACTCAAACACATAGTACCACTCAAAATTGAACAGAGAAAGGGTGGATGATAGAAGGGTGTTCATTCATTCATTGAACAAATAATTATTAGGTTCTAAACTGTTCCTAGGGCTTCCAGGTGGTGCTAGTGGTAAAGAACCTGCTTGCCAATGCAGGAGACCTAAGAGATACAGGTTTGATCTTTGGATTGGGAAGATCCCTTGGAGAAGGAAATGGCAACCCACTCCAGTATTCTTGTCTGGAAAATCCCATGGACAGAGGATCCTGGTGGGCTACAGTCCATAAGGTCGCAAAGAGTCAGACATGACTGAAGCAACTTAGCATGCATGCATGTTAGATAGTTCAGTTCTTAGCATTGGCAAGGACCTTAAAGAGAAAAGAGAGAGAAAGACTCACGTTCCAATCTAGTAGAGTGAGACCAGAACAGAAGAGACTGATAAAGTTGGACAAAGGACCAGACAAGCAATTTAGAAGCAAGGTTGGGGGTAGGTAACTTTAGGGGCAGGCATGCACGAGCATGACCCATAAAGAGGCCCAGAATGGAATAGATTTCAACAGCTGTCTTCTCTTTTCAGGCTGGCAGACATTTAAAGACTGACAACACCAGGTGTTGCTGGGATGTGCAGAGCCAACACTCACATATTGCTGGGTTGGTGTAAATTTGGGCCAGTCTTTCCACAGGGCAACTTCATGCAATGCACCCGTGTTGAAAATGCACATACACATGACTCAACAATTCCAAACCAGGCCTACGGGAATGACTGGACAAATGAAAAAAGATGTCTGTGCCAGTTTAGTATATTCACTGCATCATTACTCAAAGAGGGGGAAGTTGTAAGCACTGGATTGGGTCATGTGCCCTTATGACAACCAGAGGGATCAGGTCCTTTGGCTGGCTGAACCTCAGTCATGCATCTCTCCTTTGTTGCCAGGGGACGGAGGAGAACCATGATGGACAGGATTAGGACTAGGAGAGGGGCAGTTCCCCCAAAGGGAAAAAAAAAAAAAGACGACTACTATTACCAGAATATGAGGATGAGAAAAATTACTGAATAAATAAAATTTATAGGTACTTCCAACTACTATAGCAGGAGTAACTGGGGCAGAGAGAGAGATGTTTCATGTAGACAGAATACTGTTTTTTTTTATTTATTTATTTTTATTTATTTGGTTGCACGAGGTCTTAGTTGTGGCATGCAGGATATTTGATCTCCACTGTGGCATGTGGGATCTAACTCTTAGTTGTGGCATTTGGGATCTAGCTCCCTGACCAGGGATTGAACCCAGGCCCTCTGCATTGGGAGCATGGAGTCTTGGCCATTGGACTACCAGGGAAGTCTGTATACTATTCTTAACAGATCCTCAGAGAGTCTCTAGAGTCTGTGATGAAGCTCCTTGTCCTGAGAGGATGAGAAGGGGTATTGGGGAAGGTCAAGCCTTGTGAAGAAGCTGGATTGATAAATCCAGACACATGACTAACTGAATAACTTGAAAGATGTGGTTGAGGTCAGGGGAGGGGGCAGTTTTAAGAAAAGCACGATCAGGACAATTGAGAATGCTATGAGTGGGATTAGGAAAGGTTTGGATGGGCTCGTGTTATGTCCGCACATGCCAGTGTGACATTGGCCAGCAGTGCCTGGTCACCTCGAACAGATGATTCAGTGATTCAATCACTCAAAAACTGTTTCTTAACTGGAAAACCAAGAGAAGTAACCAATCACATGGGCTGCCTGGAAAAATTTCATGAGACTGTGCAAGCGGAAACACCTAACACAATGTGGCTTGAATCTAAGGAGAAGGGCAGACCAGAAGGAGCTCTCAAATTTAAACAAAAGGAAAAACAGTTAGCACGGAAGACATTAATTATGGTGGCCCCAGGAAGTCTGAAAGGCAGGGCTTTGTTCAAGAGCAAAGGGAGCCTGGAATTTAACTTGGGCTCAGTAATAAGGGTTACAAGTCTACTTGTGACCTGAAACTATGTAGAAAAACCAGAAATTGCCCTTCTGCAAGCTCTTAGCTGTGTACAAATGGAGCAACTGTTTACTTTTACGCTTTTATTTTTCATGCACAGTTTGGCTGGCTGATTAAACACTTCAGGACAGGAGCTACTTGAACTCTAAGAGGTAAGGATAGGGAACCCACACCCCACCACCCTGTTGCTCCACTCTGCCCTGTGCTCAGAGCACCGTGGGCTCTGCTTCCACCTTGAATGTCTTTTCTCAGGATAGAGGATGGACCACTCTTACAGGGACTGCCCTGAATTTCCTTCATGTCAAGCTCAAAACCAGTGAGTCACGTGCCACCAGGGTGGCCATCGTGTGTTGCTCTGTCCAGAAGTGAAGGAGAGGGGACTCCCCTGGGAAGGAGAGCAAAGGGACAGATGCTCCCATCACTTCTGACCCCCGACGTGGTCCAGTCTGTGTACAGAGAGCCTTGAACCAGTGTGATACAGGACAAGCCCCAGCCCCCTTCTTCACTCTGAACGTGGTGGCCATGCTTTCTCAGGGGGCAGCCGTGGACAATGGAAGAAACCCTGCGATGACAGAGCCTCATAAACAGCAGGGTCTTGAGCAGGTGCCTGCTATTACCACCCTGCCTCGGCCCACGGGGTTTCCAGGGTGTCGGAGCTGCCGTCTGTGACCCAGGATGAGAAACAGGTGGTCCATCTGGGTCAGATTACCAGGCACGAAGCCTGGTAATCAGCAGTCATTTCTGAAAGCCCGGCTTGGCTTTCTGTCTGGGATCCAAAGCAGTGTTGTTGCCATGGACACCAGAAGTCCCTTGCCTGCGTCCAGAGGGAAAACTGAAGTGGCGGCCAGGAATTCTCAGAGCTGGCTGGGGAATAGGATGGAAGCAACTCAGAAGCGAGTGCCCATGGAGAGTAGCAGGGAACAGAAGAGGAAACAAGGAAGGAAGCTGAAGAGAACTTTCTTTCCCTTCCTTGGCTCCTCATCACACGTCCAAGGCACAACCAACCCTGCGTCAGAGCCCCAGCTGAACCAAATGGTCCCACCTACTATCTAGCTGTGGGCTCTCCCTAGAGCTGAGGCAGGGGCTCCATCAAAAGATGGTAGGGCCCGTAGTCTAACAATGCCTTCCAAGCCTCACACAGGATGTAATTCTATGTACCTGCCCAGTACTTGCTGCTTTGTGAAACCACAGACACAAGAGAAAGACCTGTGGCCACAGGCTGCTCATAACAAACAGCTGTTTTTGCACGCCCAACCCTGGAGAGGGGCTTCCCTACGTCTAAGTCACCAAGTAACATAGGTGCCACTAGGCTCACCGCCAGGCTTCCCAGGTGGCGCTAGTGGTAAAGAACCTATCTGCCAATACAGGAGACATAAGGGACATGGATTCGATCCCTGCGTTGGGAAGATCCCCTGGAGGAGGGCGGGGCAACCCACTGCAGTATTCTGCCTGGAGAATCCCATGGACAGAGGAGTCTTATGGGCTACAGTCCATGGGATTGCAAAGAGTCAGACACGACTGAAGCAACTTGGCATGCACGCACGTGCACGCTCACCTCCAGGCCCATCACTGGTGTCGTGACCAGAGGGATGGCCTGAGCCCCCAGCCAACATGGAAGAGGTCCTCTGGAGGTTGAGACAGATTAGTTAGCTTGAGGGAAAACACCAGATCAGGACAGGGCAGACCCAGCAGAAGGAAGCCTGGGCCACCAAAGGGTGACAAAGGCTCCATCAGGAATATGAGGGGCAGGCAGTTGACAAGGGGCAGGGCCCCTGCTTGCTTATGGCTCCTGAGGATCAAACCCTCTTCCTTCCCTCCCCTCATGCTTCCTCTTCCCCTTTTTCTTTTTTTCCTTTGATTCAGCAGCTTTTTTTTTTTTTTTAACAGTTATTTTAAAAATAATATTTATTTATATTTATATATTTATTTGGCTGCCCTGGATCTTAATTGTGGCACATAGGATCTAGTTCCCCTACCAGGGATTGAACCTGGGTCCCTGCATTGGCAGTGCAGTCTTAGCTGCTAGACCCAGTCTAGCAGCTTTTGACTCGGTTATTTCCCAAACAAATAAAGCCACCCCAATGGTTCCAGTTCTTCAATACTCCTTGGTTGTTCAAAATCATTTTTTCTGAGGTGAATGAGCAGCTGTGCCTCTCAGGCTTCTATTGATCTTATGTCAGTTGACTCCTACCCCAGGGTTGGGGGAGACTTTGGAAGGACATGTCCTGCCACAGGAAACCCCAGGTCTCATCAGTAGCATGCAGCCATCTCTAAGGTGGATTGTTTCCTTGGAAGGTCACAAACTTTATCCAACTCCCTGGAGTGTTGCTGTGACACTCTGGACCACGTGGATTGATTCATCCCTCACGTATACAGGCATCAGAACTCTGTTTGCCTCTAGGCTCTTCCTTGGGTCATCACATTCTCACAGGGTGATATTTGCCTGAAGCTTAGCTGCTTGGAGTGGAACCAGCCTTCTCACCATGGCTGGGCACACTCAGCCCATATAGTTCCTGTGGAACTCATGCCCTGGTGTGTCGAGACCTGAATGGAGTCTTTCTAGACCACAGACACATTATTAGCCTCCCTTATGTACTCGACCACCCCCAGGCTGGTCAGAACTACTTAAAATGCCCATCTGAGCCATTTGTCCAGTCGATAAGCATATCTGATCTTCACTGTTACATCTGCATCTCAATTGCCCTTTATTCTGCCCCAACAGACTGCTCAGAATGACTCTACCTTCCCTCCTGCCAGCACGCACTGCACCCAGCACTGGTTCCTAACGACATCCTGTGTGCACAAACCATGCCTCTCCTGGAAAATTGGTCCCTATCCTCCTAGATCCAAAGCAGAAGTGGTTGCACCTTCTCTTTCCATGAGCATGCTTGCCACTCTGTTCTCAGAAGCTTGCTGTGACTTCCACATGGGGCCTCAGTGCCTCAGCTCTATAGTGTCTGCCCCCCATGCCCTCTTCCAGGGCAGCCTGAAGGCAGGGGCTGAGCTTTGCACCTTGTAGGTGCTTGTTACTTACCTATTACTACAGATAAGACAAGGCTCAGTTGAGTTCAGTTCAGTTGCTCAATCATGTCCAACTCTTTGCGACGCCATGGACTACAGCACACCAGGCTTCCCTGTCCATCACCAACTCCTGGAGCTTGCTCAAACTCATGTCCATCAAGCCGGTGATGCTATCCAACCTTCTCATCTTGTCATTCCCTTTTCCTCCTGCCTTCAATCTTTCTCATTTTCAATGAGTCAGTTCTTCCCATCAGGGGCCAAAGTATTGGAGCTTCAACTTCAGCAGCAGTCCTTCCAATGAATATTCAGGACTGATTTCCTTGAGGATGGACTAGTTTGACCTCCTTGCTATCCAAGGGACTCTGAAGAGTCTTCTTCAACATCACAGGTCGAAAGTATCAATTCTTCGGCTCTCAGCCTTCTTTATGGTCCAACTCTCACATCGGTACATGACTACTGAAAAATCATAGCTTTGATAATACAGACCTTTGTCAATAAAGTAATGTCTCTGCTTTTTAATATGCTCTCTAGGTTGGTCATAGCTTTTCTTTCAAGGAGCAAGCGTCTTTTAATTTCAAGGCCACAGTCACCATTTGCAGTGATTTTGGAGCTCAAGAACATAAAGTCTCTCACTGTTTCCATTGTTTCCCCATCTATTTGCCATGAGGTGATGGGATGGGATGCCTTGATCTTTGTTTTTTGAATGTTGAGTTTTAAGCCAGCTTTTCCACTCTTCTCTTCATCAAGAGGGTCTTTAGTTTCTCTTTGCTTTCTGCCATAAGGGTGGTGTCATCTGCATATCTGAGGTTATTGATTTTTTTCCTGGAAATCTTGATTCCAGCTTGTGCTTCATCCAGCCCAGCATTTTGCATGATGTACTCTGCATATAAGTTAAATAAGCAGGGTGACAATATGCAGCCTTGATGTACTCTTTTCCCAATTTGGAACCAGTCCATTGTTCCATGTCCAGTTCTAACTATTGCTTCCTGACCTGCATACAGGTTTCTCAGGAGGCAGGTCAGGTGGTCTGGTATTCCCATCTTTTTCAGGATTTTTCAGTTTGTTGTGATCCATACAGTCAAAGGCTTCAGCATACTCAATGAAGCAAAAGTAAGTGTTTTTCTGGAATTCTCTTGCTTTTTCTATGATCTAGCGAATGTTGGCAGTTTGAGCTATGGTTTCTCTGCCTTTTCTAAATCCGCCTTGAATATCTCCGTGTTTTTGGTTCACGTACTGTTGAAGCCTAGCTTGGGGAATTTTGAGCATTACTTTGCTAGTGTGTAAGATGAGTGCAATTGTGCAGTAGTTTGAGCATTCTTTGGCATTGCCTTTCTTTGGGATTGGAATGAAAACTGACTTTTCCAGTCCTGTGGCCACTGCTGAGTTTTCCAAATTTGCTAGCATATTGAGTGCAGCACTTTCACAGCATCATCTTTTAGGATTTGAAATAGCTCAGCTGGAGTTCCATCACCTCCACTATCTTTGTTCATAGTGATATTTCCTAAGTACCACTTGACTTGGAACTCCAACACATCTGGCTCTAGGTGAGTGATCACACCATCATGGCTATCTGGGTCATTAAGATCTTTTTTGTAAGACAGATACTAAGAAGCTCTATTTAGAGAAGAAGATAACAGTGCATCAAGGGATCTTCCCTGGTGGCCCAGTGGTTAAGAATCTGCCTTCCAATGCAGGAGATATGGGTTCAATCCCTGGTGAAGGAACTAAGATCCCACATGCCGAGGGGCAACTAGGTCCACCCGCTAACAATTACTGAGCCCACGTGCTCTAGAGCCCATACTCCAAAACAAGAGAAGCCCAAGTGCCACAACTAGAGAAAGTCCTTGCACCACAACGAAGACCCAGTGCAAAAAATTGGGGACTTCCCTGGTGGTGCACTGGATAAGAATATGCCTGCCAGTGCAGGGCTTATGGGCTCAATCTCTGGTCTGGAGAGTCCACAGGCCTCAGTGCACCACAACTACAGAGCCTGTGTTCTAGAGCCTGGAAGCTACAAAAGGCCTCACGCCCTAGAGCCTGTGCTTGCAACAAGAGAAGCCACCACAATGAGAAGCCTGTGCCGTGCAAGGAAGAGTAGCCCAAGCTTGTCACAACTAGGGAAAGCCCACACACAGCAGTGAAGACCCAGCACAACAAAAAATAAGTGAATAAATAAAGATGTTCTTTTAAGTGCAGTAAGTACCTACTATATGCTAGGCATTATTCCGCGCTCAGTTAATTCTCAGAACAACCCCATGAAACAAGTACCATTCCACTCCTTATTTTACAGTTAAAGAAGCAAGGACTGGGTACATAACACACTAAATCTCTCAGCTACTAAATAATAAAGCCAGGATTTGAACCCACAGTTTCCACTCTTAACCACTCACATATAAGGCTTTTCACACTAAGAATGGTCAAGAACTCGATTTTAGAAGTTTAGAGCTCTCAGCAGCAAATGGACGAGAGTAAAAATTTTGGTTCTGATCTTGACCTTACTCAACCAGACTAAGCCTCAATTTCCTCAAATGTAAAAGGAGCACAGGGATTTCTCTGGTGGTCCAGTGGCTTAGACTGCAAGCTTCCAATGAAGGGAGCCCGGGTTCAATCCCTGGTCAGGGAACTAGATCCCATATGCTACAACTAAAGATTGTGCATGCCACCACTAAGACCTGGCACAGCCAATAAATAAATAGATTAGATAAATAAATATTTTAAAAAACCTTTAGGGACTTCCCCGGTGTTCCAGTGGTTAAGAATCTGTCTGCCAACGCAGGGCACACAGGTTCAATCCCTGGTCTGGAAAGATCCCACTTGCCTTGAAGGAACCAAGCCCATGCAACACAATTCTAGGCATGAAGCCCACATGCCTAGAGCCCGTGCTGCACAAGAGAAGCCACCACAATGAACAGCCCTCCCACCACAGCTAAGAATAGCCCCTGTTTGTCAATAGCCCACATGCCGAGAGCCCGTGCTGCGCAAGAGAAGCCACCACAATGAACAGCCCTCCCACCACAGCTAAGAATAGCCCTCAAGCACCAAAGAAGACCCAGCACAGCCAATAAAATAAAATAGTTTTCAAAAATCTTTTTAAAATGAGCACAGTAATAGTATTTTACTCAATTTTTTAAAAAAGTTTTAAAGTTTTAGGTGCTCAGTTGTGTCTGACTCTTCATGACCCCATGGACTATAGTCTGCCAGGCTCCTCTGTCCGTGGACTCTTTCGGGCAAGACTACTATTGGCAAGGTAGCCATTCCCTTCTCCAGGAGATCTTCTCAGCCCAGGGATAGAACTGGGTCTCCTGCTTTGCAGGCAGATTCTTTACTGTTTGAGCCACCAGGGTGATTTTAAAACTGCAAATCTGCTCTACTCTACAGCTGCAATGCCAGAGTGTGGTGGCCTTGTGAGGCTTTTAGATTTGAGCTACTGCTGCCAGCTCTAATCTCAACCCTCACAGAGAATTTTCTTGAAAACACTCAAGGTATGTATCCTTCAGATTTGATGGAGCCAGACTGTGCACTTTAGTTCAAGGCTATGCACTTGAACTCCTTTTTTTGGATACTGACTTTCCCTACAAGTCTCCCACCTGCTTCCACGACTGTTGCCCTTGGGTTCAGGGTCCACACTGTGTACCTGAGATGATTGGGTTTCTTGTGGGCATCGGTGGTGGACGCCCTGAACATGACTCAGTGTCCTTTATGTGAGGGTCACAGGGACGCTTCTCTAACACAAGTGTTGTCTTCATCAAAGGCACAATGCTAAAAGGAGGGCAACTGTTTTGAGCTTCAGTTGCTGGTATTGCTTGGGCTGAAAATAATCCTTGTTTGGGAAAATATTTTGATAAACTGTGAGACATGGGGTAGGAGTCCAAGATTTGTGAGTTACCAAATATATGGCCAAGTAACTTAAGATATGGCACAGGCTGTTTTGCCTGAGATAAAGAGGGGACTATGACCTCTGAGAAAGAGAAGAGGAAATTCAGCAAAGCCAGAGGAGGTATGGGGAGGGATGTCTGTAAGGTAGTGGGTGAGGTGAAGGCCAATGGCTGGGGGCCTATATTAATTTGCTAGGGCTGTCACAACAAAGTACTGTGGGCTGGGTGACTTAAAATAAATTTAATTTTCTCACAGTTCTGGAGACTGACAGTCTGAGATCAAGGTGGCCACAGGGTTGATTTCTTCTAGGTCCTCTTTCCTTGGCTTGCAGGTGGCTGCCCTCTCCCTGCGCCCTCACATGATCGTCCCTTGGTATATACCTGTGTCCTAATCTCCTCGTAAGGACACCAGTCTTCCTGGAGCAGGGCCCCTTCTAGTGACCTCATTTTAAACTTCATCACTGTGTATTTATTTTTTATTGTTTATAAAAATTATTTTATTTAAAATTAATTTTTATTGGAGTATAGTTGCTTTGCAATATTGTATTAGATTCTGCTATACAGCAAAGTGAATCAGCTATATAGATACACCCATATCCCTCCTTCATTGGATTTCCTTTCCACTCAGGTCACCACAGAGCACTGAGTAGAGTTCCCAAAGTTATATGGTAGGTTCTCATTAGTTATCTATTTTATACATAGTATCAATAATGTATGAAAGTGAAAATTTTAGTTTAGTTTAGTCGACTCTGCCACCCCATGGAATGTAGCCCACCAGGCTCCTCTATCCATGGGATTTCCCAGGCAAGAATACTGGAATGGGCTGCCATTTCCTTCTCCAGGGCCAACCTAGGGATAAACCCGGGGTCTCCTACATTGCAAGCAGATTCTTTACTCCCTGAGCCACCAGGGAAGCTTGATGTCAATAGTGTATAGGGCATCCCTGGTAGCTTAGTTGGTTAGAATGAGAATCCGCCTTCAATACAGGAGACCAGGGTTCTATCCCTGGGTTGGGGAGATCCCTGGAGAAGGAAATGGCAACCCACTCCAGTATTCTTGACTGGATAATTCCATGGACAGAGGAGCCTGGCAGGCTACAATCCATGGGGTCTCAAGAGTTGGACATAACTTAGTGACTAAACCTAAACCACCACCCATCAATAGTGTATAGATGTCCATCCCAATCTCCCAATTCATCCCACCACCACCACCCCTTACTTCATCTTTAAAGACACTATCTCTAAACAGAGTCACATTCTGAGGCACTGGGCTTAGGACGACAACATATGAATTTGGGCAGGGGGGTTTAGCAAAGTTCAATCCATAATCAGAGCCAAAGGATATTTGAACACCACCCTGCATCCTCCCAACCTTGTCTTCCTGTGAAAATCTTCACTAGCTACTTTGTGTGAGTGGAATCTTTTGTAGAAGTCAAATAAAAGGTAAGCCTTGTGTCTGGGGCCATGTGGAGGGGAGGTAGAGCTTGTGGGATCAAGAGCCATGAGAAAGGAGGCTCCAGGGAAACAGAAGGAAACTTGGGACACGCTGTGGACTTCCTAGGGCCTGGAGACCTGGACTAGTATCTGTTTGTATCACTGATCATCTTTCCTTCTTGGTTTTCATTGTCAGGAAACTCAGAGTTGTATTGGAGGTCCCTTATAAGAAATGTTCAGGAACTCATGCGGGATTACTCCCCAAGCCTCATCCTACCTTTTGGCCTTGGTTTTCTCTTGCCCCTCTATTGTGAACTTTTATTGTCTTTGTCTATTCAGCACCCCTTCCTTGACAGCACTTTACTCACCTTCATATAGTCCCTACAGAGCTGTCAATCATAGTTTCAGGGCCCCTTTCCTACCCTCGTTACATGCTGACCCAAGTGCCCTAGTCATATGGTCACCAGGATGGTCATGTGACTCAAGATAAACCAATCAGAGAATTACCTGAAATGGATATAGGGAGACAGATGTTCTCTTAGCTATCGGCTAATTTGAAAGGGTAGGAATCTCAGGCTTCCAGGAACTATTTTCCCCACCATCTGGACACAGACTGATTTAGCGTCAGGCCAAGAAGAAGCAAGCAGAACTGAGAGATGGAAGATAAGAGTCTGGACATCATTTGAGCTTCAGGATCTAGCTTGGCTTATAATCAGGTCTGGGGCTTCTCAGGTGGTGCTAGTGGTAAAGAAGCCCCCCCCTGCCAATGCAGGAGAAATAAGAGACATGGGTTTGATCCCTGGTTGGAAATATCCCTTGGAGGAGTGCATGGAAACACACTCCAGTATTCTTGCCTGGAGAATCTCATGGACAGAGGAGCCTGGCTGTCTACAGTCCATAGGGTTTCAAAGAGTCGGACATGACTGAAACAACTTAGCACACACTCATACACAGCCAGGTCTATCCCTGAATCTACCTGTAATTGGAGTTAATAAATTGTCTCTTTCCCCAACATGCACTGGGATTCAGACTGGAGGTAAAGGTCAGAGTAGCTCTGTTTCTTCTTTCAAGTTCCCGAGACAGCCCTCAGTTAGAGCATGAGACCAAAGGGGCAATGCTTATCTCTGAGTCAGAAACCATAAGGGCAAGTCCAGTTCCAGATCTATGGTCTGGATAGACCTCTGGAGTTAGTTATTAGTTAACAGAGTTTGTGAACTCAAATAGAATACATGCCCACTAGGACTGCAGGGATGTATTTCCAGAAAATCCCCAAGTTTGGCGAACAGTGATCTGTGATTGCTCAAACCCCAGGGCAGTCCAAGCCCTGCAAGGACGCTGAGAAGAAGGGGCCACTAAAGCAGCTTCTGATGGGGAATCCTCCCCTACACTGTACTCAGCAGTGGCCTTGGAAAAATCCCTAGACAAGGGGTGTCCTTACAGTTAGTAGGAAGGGGGGCAGTTGGGTTGGCTGGCCTAGATGCTGACTGCTTTGCCTGGGCTGTCCCTGCTTCTGCCCTTTAGAGCATGGAGCATTCTAGGAGCTGCTCTGCATGGTTTTGCCTTCTTTTCACCTAATGGAGTGAACACTATATCAGTTAGTGCAGAATACTATGCAAGTCAAGCATTTTTGCATTGTGCAAATCATCAATAGTCCTACTGATTTTTAATTTTTATCTACTTGGCCTGTAAATTACAGAGAAATGTATTAAAATCTCCTACTATAATGACAGATAAGTCAATTTCTTCTTATTATTCTAATTTTTGCTTTTCATTTTTTAATCTTTTTTTTTTTTGGCCACTCCTCAAGGCATGTGGGATCTTAGTTCTCCAACCATGGATTGAACTTGCACTCCCTGCATTGATAGCACAAAGTTTTAGTCACCTGGATCATCCAGGAAGTCCCTTGCTTTCCATTTTTTAAAAACAACTACTTTTTAAGAGCAGTTTTAAGTTCACAGCTAAATTGAGCAGAAGGCAATTTATAGAGATTTCCCATATAGCCACTGTCTGCACACATGCACAGTCTCCCCACCATCAATATATCCCACCAGGGTGGTACATTTGTTACAACTGATAAATTTACATTGATGCATCATCATGCAAAGTCCATAGTTTACATTAGTGCAGCTTGGTGTCATATATTCTATGAGTTTGGACTAATGTATGCTATGTATCCACCATTAGAGTCTCATACAGGATTGTTTCACTGTCCTGAAAACCCTCCTTTTATCTCATCACTCCACTGCTTTATAACCCATGGTTCCCTTACTCAAGGTCCAAGTTGGCTTCTGGAGCTCCAGCCCTCACATCTCTATTCCAGTCAGTTGGATGGTGTAAGGGAGGGAGAGACTCTATATCACATAAAGATCCTTTGTGTTCACAGCTCTGCCTTCTCAGCTTCTTCCCTGTCTCTCATCCTCCATGTCCACATCTGGGTGGGCACTGGAAGGTCTGCTTCTTGGAGCTTCATTGCCTTCTCGGTCTGCTTCTGCTGGTACAGACTTGAGGTTTAGAGTGTACTTTGGAACGGAGTGGATTAACTCTCAGAGGTTGTACCAGGCCAGTCTTGGGATTTTTTTTTTTTTTGCAATAAAATTCCCTTGAAAAATTGGTAGGCTTCCAGGCTCTTTTAGCTTTCTCTAGGAACCAAGATTGTTTCTTTTAAACCTCAAGACCATCATCTTTCAGTTACTGTCTCTGTTCTTTCCATATTTCTTCCCTTGAAAGACTCCATTTCATTGCCTCCCAGGAACAACTTTCTTGAACTTTTCACTGGAAGGTAACATATGTATATAAAAGCATACAAGTTAGAGTAAACATTTTGACAAATTTTCACAAACTGATCACACCTGTGTGACTGATACTCAACTCAAGAAACAGAACATTATCCATAGTATAAATCTTCCAGTCAGTACGCCCCTCAAGGGCAACCACTATGCTGACTTCTAACATCATAGATTTGTTTGTTTTGCCTATTTTAAAATTATATAAGATTATGTATAAATAGAATAATCCATGTACATTCTTTTTGTGTCTGGGTTCTGTTGTTCAAAGCCCTAAATGTTTGTGGATATCATGTATGTTGTTGTCTGTGGCCATGATTTGTTTATTCTTCTTGTCGTATAGCATTCCTCTGTGTGAATATACTGCAAATTATGTATTCCACTGTTGATGGGCATTTTGAGGGTCACCAGCTTGGAGCTAGTACAAATAGTGTTTCTATTCTCATATTTATCTTTTAATGAATTTATGTACATGTTTGTGTTGGGTGTTGTTTCAGTTATCTATTGCTGCGTGACAGTCTGATTTTATTTTATTCTATTTTTGTGGCCATGCTCTGTGGCTTTTGACAGAATTCAACATTCATTTATGATAAAAACTTTCAACAAAGTGGGTATAGAGGGAACCTACCTACACATAAAGGCCATATTTAACAAATCCACAGCCAACATAATGTTAATAATGAAAAGTTGAAAGCATCCTTGCATCCCTGGGATAAATTCCACTTGATCATGGTGTGCTGTGCCACACTAAGTTGCTTTAGTCGTGTCTGACTGTTCGTGACCTGTGGACTGTAGCCAGCCAGGCTCCTCTGTCCATGGGATTCTCCAGGCTAGAATACTGGAGTGGGTTGCCATTCCCTCCTCCAGGGTGATCACGGTGTATGGAACCTTTAATGTTTTGTTGAATTCAGTTGTCTATTATTTTACTGAGGATTTTTGCATCTATATTCACCAGTATATTGGCTAGTAATTTTCCTTTTGTGTGTCTTTTCTGGTTTTGGTATCAGGGTGATGTGGTCCTCATGGAATGAGTTTGGACGAATTCCTTCCTCTGCAATTTTCTGAAATAGTTGTAGAAGGATAGAGGTTAATTCTTCTTTAAGAAGAATCACAATGTTTTGTAGAATTCACCTGTGAGGTCATCTGGTCTTGGACTTTTGTTTGCTTAGAGATTTTTAAATTGCTGACTCAATTTAATTACTGGTGGAAGAACTGATACTAAAGCTGAAACTCCAGTCCTTTGGCCACCTCATGCGAAGAGTTGACTCATTGGAAAAGACCCTGATGCTGGGAGGGATTGGGGGCAGGCGGAGAAGGGGACGACAGAGGATGAGATGGCTGGATGGCATCACCAACTCGATGGACGTGAGTTTGAGTGAACTCCAGGAGTTGGTGATGGACCGGGAGGCCTGGCGTGCTGCAATTCATGGGGTCACAAAGAGTCAGACACGACTGAGCAACTGAACTGAACTGAACTGAACCTGTCTGTTTATATTTTCTATTTCTTCCAGACTCAGTCTTAGGAGACTGCATATTTCCAAGAATTTATCCATTTCTTATAGTTTGTTCATTTATTGGCATATAATTGTTTATAGTCATCTCACTATATTTTGTATTTCTATACTGTCAGTTTTAACTTCTCCTCTTTTGCTTCTTTATTTTTATTCTCCAGAGACATAAATGGGTTAATGGACAGGGGAACTTACACATCTGACACAAGGCCCTGGAGTGACACCCTACCGTGTGCAACAGACAGAGGTAGCAGTCTTTGTTCTCATTCCAGATTTTATTTATTTGGGCCCTCTCTTTTTTCTTGATAGCTACCTTTTCTTTTTTTTCCCTTGATAGCTACTGTTGGTGGCTCAGGTGGTAAAGAATCTGACTGCAATGTGGGAGATCGGGGTTTGATCCCTGGGTTGGGAAGATAACCTGGAGAAGGGAATGACAACCCACTCCGGTATTCTTCCTTGGAGAATCCCATGGACAGGGGAGACTGGTGGGTTATAGATAGTCCATAGGATTACAAAGAGTCAGACATGACTGAGTGACTTACACTTTTTTGTTTTATTCTTGATGAGTCTGGCTAAAGGTTTTGCATTTTTTTCAAAGAAGCAGCTCTTAGTTGCATTGATGCTTTCTATTGTTTTTCAGTCTCTATTTCATTTATTAATATTTATGCTCTGATATTTATTATTATCTATTTTCTTCTATTCATTTTGAGTGTTGTTTGTTTTTCTTTTTCTAATTCTTTAAGCTGTAAGAGTAGATGATTTAATTGAGGTTTTTCTTGTTTCTTGAGGTAGGGTTGTATGATTATAAAATTCTCTCGTAGAAATGATTTTGCTGCACCCCATAGATTTTGTATTGTTCTGTTTTCATTTTCATTTGTCTCTGTGTATTTTTAAAATGTTCTCTTTGATTTTCTTTAGTGGTTTTCAATTTCTCTTTTTATATTGTTACATTTGCTTTGTGTATTTAAGTGTTCCTATTTAAGGTGCATATATATTTTCCAGTGCTATCTTCTTTTTGTATTAATCCATTTATCATTATATAATGTTTTTCTTTGTCTCTTGTTTTAAATTCTATTTTTTTCTGATGTAAGTATTGTTCCTTCAGTTTTCTTTCTTTTTTCTTTTTGCCATGCAGCTTGCAGGATCTTAGTTCCCTGACCAGAGACTGAACCTGGGCCATGGCGGTGAAAGCCCAGAATCCTAACTACTACCATCAGGGAACTCCCTCCCCGGTTTCTTTTCATTTCTGTTTACATGAAATACCCTTTTCCAAACCCTAACTTTGATTCTCTATGTATCTTTAGATTTGAAGTGAGTCTCTTGTAGATAGCACATATGTGGGTCTTGTTTTTGTATCCATCCAGCCTCTCTATGTGATTAGAACATTTACATTTAAGCAATTATTGAAATTTACATTTAAAGCAATTATTGATAGCTATTTACGTAGTGCCATTTTGCTAATTGCTTTGGTGGTGTTTTCATAATTCTTTTTTTCTTCTTCTTTTGCTCTCTTTATTTGTGATTTGATAATTTTTTTTTTAAATGGCCTCACAGCTTCTTAGTTCCCCAACCAGGAATCAAACCTGCCTGTTTTTCTAGTTCACCCACCAAAAGTTTTACCTTTCAGAGGTACTGGTTTGACAAAAGAGTCTCTAATCCTACTGTCCAGACCACATAGATTCCAGAACTTGCTCCTACTGCCAGTACACAAGACCTAGGACAATACACAGCTCTAGGCCCTCAAGGATTGGCAGGTGTCTTCTGGATGAGTTCTAACTTTAGCATTTGCTTAGCCCTGTATTTTGGTTTTCTTATCTTGAACCTCTGTAGATTTCTCTTACTTTCCCTCTACTTTAACTCTATATTTTAAAAGATGTTTGTGAAAATATTGTATCCAGCATTTCTGGGTGGTCTAATTGTCAGGATTTCTCTAGCACTTCTGCTGGGAATGATCACTTTTGGATGGCTGCCTGATGACAAATCCAGCTCCAAGTTGACCTGAGCATGTCCAAATCTATCAGGTGATCAGAGCTGAACCAAAAGGCCTATTGCATAACAGATTTTCTTCTTTATAAGGCAGTTATGGTTGATCATAGAATTTTTTTCCCTGCTGTTACAGCTCATACAAATGATTTGACAATGATGAGTTGCTCTCAGAGGGGGGCAATTTTGTACCTTCTTTCCCTACAGGAGACATTTGGCAGCATCCAAAGACATTTTTGGTTGTCACAGTTAAGAAGGGAGTGCTGTTGGCATCCAGTTGTTGCTAAACAACCTATGTTGGCATAAGGTTGTTGCTAAACAACCTATGATATACAGCTCCTAGGCAACAAAGATGATCTGGCCCCAAATGTCAAAAGAAATTTTGGAAAATAACTATAATGTCTCTTAAAAATCTTCCTATCTCAAGAACAGGATATGACTGCTATTTCTTCTAACTCCTCTGACTTAGATATAAACTTTGAAAATGTTTATTTGTCAAAAAAGGATGAAGGAAAATGAACATTGCTACCCTTGACAGACCATCTTTTCTGCTTCAGGCATGGTGTTAAATGTGTTAGATGAAGATAGTACCATTCATTTCATCATTTTCTCCAGTATTCTGGGTCAAAAGTTGACATAAAACTTTCAGATAAAACCATAAGTAGACTGCAATTTTCAAGTAAATTATGCAACTCAAAGCAGAAACAACTTTAGTTAAATTTCTAGGTATGAAAACATGTGGCATTTCTTTTGTAAAATTTTTATTTATTTTTGGCTGTGCTGGGTCTTCATTGCTGCTTGTGGACTTCCTCTAGTTGTGATGAGTGGGGGCTATTCTTCATTGTGGTACTCAGGCTTCTCATTGCAGTGGCTTCTCTTGTCCCCAGGCACAGGCTCTAGGGTGCTCAGGCTTCAGTAGTTGTGGCACACGGGTTTAGTTGCCTCTTGGCATGTGGAATCTTCCCGAACCAGGGATCAAACCCATGTCCTCTGCACTGGCAGGTGGATTCTTAACCACTGGATTGATCACCAGAGAAATCCTACTTGTGGCATTTTAAGTTTAACTTTACAAGGTCAACGTATCAGAGTGTGATCAATGTAACCAAATAACTTTCTTCTGACTTTCGGAAAAGCTAGAGATGCAAACACAAGCCTGACTTTGCAGCACTGTGGGTCAGGCTGTGGGTAAGAAACGCTCCTAGGATCACTCCCTGGGCTCCATCTTAGACTCTACCTGTGTCAGCCTGTAAGGTCGTCCTTGCAGGGTCTCCCTTCCAGGGAAGGGAAAATTGAATAATGACTTGAGAATCTGATCGGCAGCATTAAGCCCACTTGACTGGTTAGAAAGAAAATAAGAGAGGGCTTCCCTGGTGGCTCAGTGGTAAAGAATCAGCCTGCCAATGCAGGGACATGGGTTTGATTCCTGGTCCAGAAAGATCCCACATGTCCAGCAGCAACTAAGACCATGTGCTGTGACTACTGAGCCCATGCTCTGGAGCCCAAGAGCCCTAACTACTGAAGCCGTAACTACTGAAGCCTGTGCTCTACAGCAAGAGAAGCCACCACAATGAGAAGCCTGAACACTACAATTAGAAAGCAGCCCCTGTTCGCCACAACTAGAGAAAACCCAGTGCAAACAGCAAAGAAGACCCAGTGTAGCCAAAAATAAATAATCTTTTTTAAAAAAGAAAAAAGAGAATAAATATCCTCACAAATATAGTGCCATTTGACTTGAGGAATCCCACAGGGTTGTCCAGAGAGCAGGGCAGGGGACAGGGATGGAGCAAGCAGGTATGAATAAAAAATGGAATAAAAGTTGTATCTTGATTAGGAAGGACTGTGTAGGTTATACTGAGAATGATTCTGAGAAAGAGTACAGTTACTAACTCAGGAGAGTTGGTTTATGTCTTATTTGCTTTGTCTGCTCTCATGTCCTGCTTTCGTTTGAGAAAGGCACAATTAATCAGGAAAAGTTATTGATGGTCTCCGTTATGCTATTGATATGGGGTTAGGAGAGGAGTCATTACACAGTAGAAAGAGTATAAATGCTTCTGAGTGCTGGCTCATGTCATCAAAGTCATCCACACGTCCTCATTGTCTCATAACACTTTGTGGCTTTCATCTTTCCTGGACCTAGAATTGGTGGGATTCATATTTATGTTCTTGGTAGAGACTGCCAGATAGCCTACAGCAGTATCACTCCATTTGATTTTTACTCCCATCAGCAGTAGATGACTGTGCTTGTTCACTCACAACCTGTCAAACTTGGGTGTTGTCACTTTTTTTTAATATTTGTCAATTTGATGGTTGAAGATAGCTGCTGATTTTGATCCAGTCTTGTTGGCTCACTTTCCAAGCTTGTGTTCCCACGGTCCTGCCCCTAAAATTACTCCATAGTCTAACTTTTACCTAGTCAAAGGTAAACGTTTGACTCAATCACTGTGTAATTGACTGATTGAGTCTCTATCACTAGAAACTGATCTCAGAGATCAGGACTCTTCTACTTCAAAATTTTCTCTCTTCTTCCAGGGCCTTAAATATTCTGTAGGGGGTAGAGGAAAGTGAAAGTGAGAGTTGTTCAGTCATGTCCGACTCTTGGCGACCCCATGGACTATACAGTCCATGGAATTCTCCAGGCCAGAATACTAGAGTGGGTAGCCCATTCCCTTCTCCAGGGGAGCTTCCCAACCCAGGGATCGAACCCAGGTCGCCCGCATTGCAGGTGGATTTCATGCCAGCTGAGCCACAAGGGAAGCCCAAGAATACTGGAATGGGTAGCCTTTCCCTTCTCCAGTGGATCTTCCTGACCCAGGAACTGAACCAAGGTCTTCTGCATTGCAGGCAGATTCTTTACCAATTGAGCTATCAGGGAAGCCCTATGTGGGCAGCCCCCCAAATCCTTCTTAAAATGAACAACCTTGGGCCAATGTACATGTGGAGGAAGAGTTTACTGTTGGCTCTCGCACGATTGGGAATTCGGTGTGTTCAGCAGATTTGGGATGTGTAACCCCCAAAGACCTTTTAATTGGGAGGTACTCTGTACCCTTCCAGAAAGGTGGGGGCAGCCTGAGTGACCATGTTTTCCTGGGAGACCCACCTTTGGCCATAACCAATTAGATCACAAGGAAGAGATGATCCAAGCTGAGCCAATTAGATTCTCAGGCATTCACAGTAAGAGACACAGAAACCAATCTATTGTGTTATATTGTGGGCCACAGGAGTTGTAAGATCATCCAGGGTTGAAGTGGTTCGGGGTAGCATGGTAACCCCAAAACAATGAGTTACTGCAAAGCAGGAGATATCCAAAGCCTGCAGAAAAAATTCTTAACTTTGAAGCAGAGATGAAAGAACTCAGGGAGAGATGGGTTGTGGAGGGGTGGGGGATGGGATTCGAGTCACCAGATTAGAATTCTGGCTCCAGCAGGTGTGCTCCCTCAGGTTACTGTGAAAGTGAAAGTGTTAGTCAGTCCTGTGGCCTCTCTGTAACCCCATGGACTGTAGCCCACCAGGCTCCACTGTCCATGGGATTCTCCAGCCAAGAATACTGGAGTGGGTGGCTATTCCCTTCTCCAGGGGATCTTCCCAATCCAGGGATTGAACCCAGGTCCCCTACAATGAAGGCAAATTCTTTACCACTGAACCACCAAGGAAGCCTTACAATAAATCCTCTTTGTATGGACCCATCCTGACCAAGACTATGAAACAACTGCCCAAGTCCAGCTCTTTTTGCTCATTTTTCACAGTACTCAAACAACCTTCTGAGAACTGCCCTTGACATCATGACATAGGAATACACACCTACCTAGGTATGTTTGTTCATCATAGGTGTATGATTACTAAGGGGTTACTGAGTAACCTCAAGTGTCTAGCACTATGCTGGGGAAGCTGTTGGGTCAGGGCAGCCCTAACAAGGAGACGTCAGGTTGTAGCTGGAGAGACCATCCTTCGTGCATCCACCCAATACCCAGCCGCATCCTGGTGACTTGGGGACCTCCCAGGAGGTTGATGAGCCTTCTGGGGAGCAGCCCTAAGGGCCAGTAGGTGTGCCTACAGTCAGGTTGCTCAAAAAACTGTCCTTTGAAAGGGAGGAGTTATTATTCTCGTACTTGGCTGGGCACAGTGACAGGGGGCATCAAGCTTACAGGCCCAGGTAGGATGGAGGAAACAGAGAAACTGACCCACTCTGGGCCATGGACTCTCCAGGTGAAGTCTTTTTTCTCTAAAAAGGAGGACATTGTGCTTCCTTCACAGGAAAAGTTTTAAGACTTTGGCAAGCCAAACTGTGGAAATTAATTTGCCGCTCTCAAAATGCTACTTGAAAGAGCATTGTACCTATCCTGGTGATTGTGTTGAATGTAGTCTTAATTTATTTATTTATGTTTGGACTGGCTGCACAGCTTGTGGGATTTTAATTCCTGAGCCAGGGATCGAAGCCAGGCCCCCAGAAATCCTAACCACTGGACTGCCAGTATTTTTTATTTGTGTTATTTGTTTTATTTGTTTCAAGTGCTTCCTTGAAGGTAGAAGCCTGTTGACTAGCTGCAAGTCCAGGCCTACAGGCCCAGCCTGTTCCCCCTTTCTGGAACCACTCCTGACCTGGGATTTAGGGGCCCAGTAATGGCTGATATGAATGGACACATCACATGCCATTAAGTTCTAGATGTGCTACATGCATTATCTGTCTCCATCCTGCAGAAGTCAGCATTACACCCATTCTACTGAGGTAGAGGAAGTCAAATGACCCTCCAAACGTCACACAGCTAGGAGGCTTATCCCTCAGTCCTTGCACTTGACTCACTCACTCTGTTGCCCTTGGAAACCTGCCTGCCCATGTGCTTCCCTCCTGATCCACAACTGCCTCGTGGGCTACCACGGCTGTCATGTGCTCCAAGCATTCAAATTTGAGAAATTCCTTTCCACTCTCTGAATAAACCCATTTGTCTCTTGCCTCCAGGTCTTTGCACATACTGCTCCTTCCTCTTCATTAAGAGTTTACCTGAGGGGCTTCTCTGGTGGCTCAGTGGTAAAAAATCTGCCTGCCAGTGCAGGAGACACAGGTTTGATCACTGATCGGGAGGATCTCACATACCATGGAGCAGCTGAGCCCATGCGTGGGCCACAACTATTGAGCCTGTGCTTGAGCCTGGGAGCTACAATTACTGAAGCCTGTGTGCTCTAGAGCCTGTGGTCTGCAGTGAGAAGCCACCACAATGAGAAGCCCATGTACAGCAAACAGAGAGTAGCCCCCGCTCTCTGAAACTAGAGAAGAGCTCTCATAGCAACAGACTCAGCACAGCCATAAATAAATAAAGTTATATGTAAGAAAAGAATTTGTTTGAACAACTTTCCCAATTGTCAGGGTCTCAGCTTAGACCATATGCCCTCTGGAGAAGCACTTCTTGAACACTCTGGGTCTGACTTAGTGTACCTACTCTGGGCTCTGCAGCACTTCCCCTATTGTGGGGCTCATTGCTTTGGACTGGAATTGCCTTTTTTTCCCTTAGGCCATACTGGGCAGCATAAGGCATCTTAGTTCGCCAGCCAGGGGGTGGAACCAGGCCCCCTGCATTGGAAGCATGGAATGTTAACCACTGGACAGCCAGGGAAGTCCCTGGAATTGCCTTGTTACATTTCTGTCTACCCTGCAGTTAGCATGAGTGCTGCCTACATTTCCCCCAGGGGTTAGTCTTGCTCTCTAAGTATACTGAGTGGTTAGTACAGTGCCTGGCACATAGGCATCCCATAGGTACTTGCTGGAGAAGGAAATAACCGATGACGGCTTGGCCCTGCCTCCCTCCACCTTCGACCACCTGCAGGCTCTCTGGGTTCCCGCGCGATGAGGATGAGCAATGTTCATTGCTCAACATGGCAATAGGGCCCACTGTTGTTTGGTGCTGACTGCTGACCCAGAGCCTGCCTGCTGCTGTCCAGCCACCCCCGCCCTCAGACCCATCGTTTGTCTGCTGGACTGGATGCACTTTCTGTGCCCCGCGTCTGCCCCACCTGGAGAGTAGGTCTGGCAGGTAAAAGTCCCTCCTGGGACTCTGGGCGGTATCCGACTGAGTATCCACCTATGGCGCCATTCACAGAGATGGACTTAATCCATACATAAACAATCTATATTTGACAATCACAAGAGACTGAAAAGAGGGCAAAGCTACTTTTCACCCATTCTTTGAGAACGGGAATGACGAATAACGGAAATACGAATAACCGATACATTGTGAACTCCCAGCTGAACACAACCCAGGACCAGAGTTTGGGGCTCTCTTGTTAGGCAAAGCTATAACCCTTTAGTTGCTGAATGTGGGGAGCCCAGGAGAGGGGCCAGAGCTGAGCGAGTGTGGTCTTAAAGTGGAACAGGACAGCAGGTGTATGGCAACCAGTATAGAATAATTTCAATACCTTCACAACCCATAATAGCACCTTGGTGTGTTCTAGCTGAATGTATGTTTCTTCTACCAGTGACCGTGGTCATCAGCAGGATGATACAGAACTGTAGTGATTTGGTTGAATGATTGAAAGGACAGCTTGTCTACTATTGTCTAAAATAGCATCATCCGTGTGCCTCAGCAAATTATTTGTGGTTCAGATGGGGAAATGAACAATCCACTCTGGTGATGTTTCCCTGTGACTTGGGGATTGAGAAACACACTGTGGGAATACAAAAGCTAGTACCGACTCAGCTTCTGCCCAGAACAAGAGTTGACAAGAACTGAGTGTGTGTGTTTGTCTAGATATGTGTCTAGAGATATGTGTCTAGATATGTGTCTAGAGTGTGTGTGTTTGCATGTGTGTGATGTGTGGTCTCTGTGTGTGTGATGTGGGGAGTAATATAAAAGTTTCTAAACTGCCATGGTTGTGGTATGAAGGTGTGGTTGTGTGTACATGGTCCTGCGTTCTGGATGGGACTGCGAAGATGGAGTCTGCGGGAAGAAAAGAATGGAGGGAGCCATCTCTTAGCCAAGTGCATAGAGTGAGTTGTACACCATCATCCCGGGAGGCCGATTGAACAGGAGACTGGCTGGGACCACCTAGCAACTGACAGCACTCAGTGATGGTCCTCCTGCTTGGGTGGGCTCCCTACCTCTGCAAGAACATTTTGACAAAAAAGGAGAGAAAGGACATCCCAGTTTCCTTTGTAGCTTCTCTACTGTTTCTTGTTAGTATGCTGTTTTGTTTTTTTTTTTTCAGTATAGCTTTTTGCCAAAAGAACTTGCCCTAGAGAGCTTATGAGGAAAACTTAAGGCCTTAGTCAGTCTCAGACCACATGAGACAAAGCAAAGCCTTCAGCCCAGAGGAGATTTTCTCCTTTCCCAGCAGTGACAGTAGCACAGGGATTAAAAAGGATTTTGGTCATGGGAGTATCATAATGAACAACCTGTTCTAGGAGCCTGAGGACTCTGATAGATCCGAGGAGAGGCAACAAACACCTTGTCCAAGGTCACTGCACAGCTTCTCTCTGATTGAGTATTGGCAGGGCTGGGGTGGAGTTACTGGTCAGCATAGATGATTGGGAGCTTCCCAGGTGGCCCTAGTGGTAAAGAACCTGCCTGCGAAATCAGGAGATATAAGAGACATCAGTTAGATCCCAGGGTGGGGGCGATCCCATAGAGGAAGAAATGACAACCTACTCCAGTATTCTCGCCGGGAGAATCCAAGGTAGATTGTTGGAAGAGCAGAGTCTCACTCCGGGCTCCCTGACCCCCAGCTAACAGGATCCTCTAATTCTCTGGCACCTTTAGAATCTCATGGATCATGTGGGGCTGTGACCCAATTGTCATGGTCTCTCCAAGCCCCAGGTGTGAGGGCTTGGACTGTCTTGGTCCTCAGCAAGGGAGCACCATGGGGCCTTGACATAAAAGTCACCAGTAATGACATTTGAGCTTACTGAGGTCCACTTGTAAAATTAGGGGCTTCCCTGGTGGCTCAGACGGTAAAGGATCTGCGCACAATTCAAGAAACCTGGGTGCAATCCCTGGGTTGGGAAGACCCCATGGAGAAGGGAATGGCTACCCACTCCATTACTCTTCTTGCCTGGAGAATTCCATGGACAGAGGAGGCTGGCAGGCTGCAGTCCATGGGGTCACAAAGAGTTGGACACAACTGAGTAACTAACACTTTCACTTGTAGAATTATTTTAAGAAACTAATTGAATGGGCCTCATTCTCCGTTTTTGGAAAACCCTTTCCTAAATGATTAACTGATGATATAAAATGAAAATGTTTCCAGCTGGTTGCCGACCACGTTCTCAACCATCTCTCCAGCTCAAAGGTCTTTGATGTCTCCGTAAATGTTCAGGACACAGTTCTCCCAAGTTCACTCTTAGACCATTTGAGGAATAGCCTGATTTTTTAAAAAAATCTTTTTTATCAAGATATAATTTACACACAGTGAAATGCTCAGATCTAACCTATAGAGTTTGATGAGTTTTGACGTATATTTACAGAGTGGAACCATTACACCAATGAAGACATAAAACATTTCTATTTCCTGGAAAATTCCTTCTTGTTCTTTTCCAGTCAATCCAATTCTTCTAACTTCTATCACCATAAACTGTTTTTTTCTTTTTTCTAGTGTCTATTACAGACTGAATGTTTATGTCCCTCCAAAATTCATCTGTTGATGGTATTAGGAGATGAGGTCTTTGGGAAATGATCAGGTCATGAGGGTAGAGCCCTCATGAATGGTCGTGCCCGTATAGAAGGGATCCTGGAGAGATTCCCTCACCCATCCTATGTAAGACAGTGAGAGCATGGGAACTCTATCAACCAGGAAGAAAGCCCTCACCAGACACCAAAACTGCTGGTGTTTTGACCTTGGACTTCCCAGCCTCCAAACTATAAGAGATAAAGTTCTGCTGTTTTTAAGTCACCCAGTCTGTGGTATTCTGTTATAGCAGCCCAGACAAATCAAGATTGTCATATAAGTGAAATCAAACAGTACCTAATCTTCTGTGTCTTGTTTCCTTCACTCAGCATAATGTCTATGAGATTCGTCTATGTTGTTTAATATATTGGTAATCCTTTTCTTTTTATTGCAGAAGAGTTTCCCATTGTGTGTATAGTCCGCAATTTGTTTATCCATTCATCCATTGATGAATCATTGGGTTTTTCCAGAATTTGGCTACCAAGAATAAAGTTGCTATAAACATTTACACAGATTTCTTTGTGTGGGCTGGATATAAGTTTTGTTTATCTAAGGTAAAAGTATCTAGGAGTAGAACTACTGGGCCATAAAGCAGGTGGATATTTAACTTTACAATAAAAATATGGCTTGTTTTTTAGATAACTTTTGTGAAGGGACGTTTAGAAATCAGCTTGCAAAAACCACATCAAAAAAGTCTCTACAAGGAGAAGGTGGTAAGAGAGAGGTCACAGCCTTTATGGAAAATGGCTGTTTTAACCAACTCCCGAATATGCGCTAACTTTGGGCTGTACTCAAGAAAATGCTGTTCACATTACTAATGGAAATGGACTAAGTAGAGTGGCAATACTGAGATACACAGAAGGTTATTTGTGCCAAAATGTTGACCAAACCTTTCAGAATTTTGCCTTAAGCCCAACCAATTACAATTTAGCAGGTTGATTTATTGAGAATGTAAACTCTGGAAAGGTCACACTTTGAAAAGCTCATCTGAGTTCTAAATTTTCACTTCTGTAGATTCCGTCTTACCCCAGGAAAGATAAACAAGCTTTTCTGTGATTTGAGGGTTTGGATAACTGGGCCTTCACTGTCTGCCAGATGTACTGTCAACCCTTATTCTATGAGACAGCAGCTCTAGGAAGCTTTTGCATTTGGGGGACTAAACAGGAGAAATGGATCTGACTTTGGCTGGCCCCTTGGGAACTGGAGTAAGGGAAAATGATGGCATCCCACACAGGGGAGTCCTGAACCCCGTGGAGACCCTGCTTCTCTTGCAAGACCTCCAAGCAAACAACTACAGGGTAGCTGGTGAGGTGGGGAGCCAGGAAGTGTGGCCAGGAAAGCTTATACGAGAGGCTGGACTTGTTCTCCCACCTGCAAAGCGGGGCCGTCAGAAGTAGGAAAGTAGAGCATGAAACCGCAGTTAGAGAAACAGCAGCATCAGTAGGCTCCTGGGAGGTCTCAGGGGACCAAAACCACGGATACTGCCTTTCCTGGCAATGTTAGTTGTTCTCTGTCATGGAATGAACCATTGTTTACTGTGTTTCAGACCCTTCACGTATTAGAGTTTTATACTTGCATCCTAACTCATGACTCTGCGGTGGTACACATTAGCATGAAGGAAATATACTTCTGCCTTTGATGTTGGCATAGCCACGTGACCAGTTTTAATCAATGAAGTGTGGGCAAGAGGTACTCACGAGGCCTCAGGAGGCATCAAGGGTCTCTGCTCAACTTCCTGGGCTCCTGCCACTTGCCATGAAAGGAACGTGCCCTGGCAGGGCTAGTCCAAGGAAAATGAGGAAGGTGGATGTAAGCCAATTTGAAGGCTTCATCCGCGCCAGGGAGGTTTGTGGCTTCAAGCAGAGCTTTCCCAGCCAAACTACAGATCTGAGAGAAAAAAATCAATGTTTGTTGTTGTATGCCATTGAGTTTTGTGTGATTTGTTATGCAGAATTATTATAGCATTTGCCGACTGATGCATAACACTAATATTGCTCTCCTCTTCTTTCACAGTAAGGCAAATCCCAGTTTTCATTTGGGCTTCCCTGATGGCTCACACTGTAAAGAAAATGCCTGTGATGCAGGAGACCTAGGTTTGATCCCTGAGTTGGGAAGATTCCCAAGAGAAGGAAATGGCTATCCACTCCAGTATTCTTGTCTGGGGAATCCCATGGACAGACGAGCCTGACAGGCTACAATCTGTGGGGTCACAAAGTTTTCACTGGCTCTTTGGAATAAAGCTAAATACCCCAGCCTTCCTTGCAACTAGATATGGTCATGTAATTGAGTTATGGTCGATGAGATGCTAGTAGAAGTGTTGTGTGGTAGCTTCTGAGACTTTTCTTTGAAGGCCAACGACATGCAATGGTTATCCCTTTCTGCATCCTGCTCTCTGGAACAAGGATATAATGGCTGGAGCTCCAGCTGATATTTTGGATCCTGAGGAATAAGACCATATCCTTTCTCCTCTGGCACTCTCTTCCCTCTGGCCACCCTCTCTTCTGTCAACTGTCCTAGTTGTTCAGCATCCCTGCCCACTCTATTTTACAAGCATTCTTGTCAAGAAATATAAGAAGATATTTGGCTGATATAAATTAACATATGACATAATTGCAAATAGTTTTCCCCACATTGCCAGGTAGCCAACTCCCAAGTGTGCCTCCCCCACCACTAAGGGTAATTAGAGGTGGAAAGCCCCTCCATCATCTGCGGGGTTTTCAGTTGGCAGCAACACACATGTATGGGTGTTTTCCTACAAACTGGTAAATTTGATGAATGCTTAGATGCATCTAACAAATTTCCCCACAATCCATAGAATATGTGCATTGATGAGCCCACTTTATAGATAAGGAAACTGAAGCTCAGTGAGGTTAGGGAACCTACCCAATTCTTATAGAGTGTGAGTGACCCTGGGGCCAGGGTCCCAGCCCAGGTCTCCCAATTCAAAGTCCCACATCCTTTTCCTTATTTTACACACCCATTTATTTCTCAGTATCCCCACGGGGTCTACCGCAGACCTGGAGCAGCGATGTTCAGAAAGGGGGTGAAAAGGAAATGAATGAAAGCTTATCTTTGCCAGGTCACTCAGAGGTCTTTTTTTCTTTAAAAATTTTTTTCCACTTTCTCGTTTATTTATTTAATTTACTTGTGGTTGTGCTGGGTCTTCGTTGCAGCACACGGGGCTCTTCACAGCTGCATCAGGGTTTTCTCTCATTGTGGTGAACGGGCGCTACTCTCCAGTTGTAGAACTCGGGCTTCTCATTGCAGTGGCTTCTCTTGTTGTGGAGCACGGGCTCAAAAGTGTGCGAGCTTCAGTAGTTGAGGCTCCTGGGCTCTAGAGCACAGGCTCAGTAGTTGTGGCACGAGGGCTTTGTTGTCCTGCAGCATGTGGAATCTTCCCGGACCAGGGATCGAACCCATGTCCCCTACATTGCCAGGCAGATTTTTAACCACTGGACCACCAGGGAGGTCCCACGCCTTTTTTCTTCATGTAAGATGAATCAGTCTTCACCACCAGCACACACATGTGTGACAAGAAGGCTCACTCTGGGAGATTCATTTGCAAGATAAGAGTACCCACTGCTCTGTATGGGCACAGTTGGGGGCATAAAATGGGCAGTAGAAAGATGCAGGTGGGGAGAAAGGCACAAGAGGTGTTGCTTGCTCTTCTGAGAGGCAACAAGAGCTGCCTAAACATCTGCTGAGAAGATGGAGAGAAGAGCCTGAGAGGGGAATCCCTTGGGAGAGTTTGAAGGAGATTGAATGTCAAGGAAACTCAGAAACCACAGAAAGAAGGGGAATGTTGGAAAAGGCACAGGCTGGCAAGATGCAGAAACTCTGGAAAAACTAACATCCCTTCACATCATCTGTAACATCTGGCCTCTTTCAAAACGGACTGTAGGTAACTGGATGCTAGACCCTCTGCTTGCACTGTGGCCGCTGCTAGCCCGGGTACTACCAATGCCACCAGACACTGAATGCCTTAGCCATCAGTCCCATCAGAAGGAATTTCCATTACATCGTTCAGCCTGGATTGAAAATATCAAGTGAGGTTCTGATGGGTTGTTCTTAGTTCATGTGTCTTTGTTCCCCCTACCAGAGTTCAAGGGGAGCTTTTTCACCCCTTTGGGCTCCAGAGCCAGACCCTCACGCAAGAGCAGATTCCCCATAATCAGGAAGCAGGCTCAGATGCTACACAAACTATTAATCACCGCACTATAATCCTCTCCAGCACCACATGTCTGGGACAAACCACCGAGGGAGTGCCAGCTTCCACTGCTGTGGACCATGCCTTTGCAAACCTCGGCAGCCAGTTCATTTAAAGCTGCCATCTTTTCCACATTTGCGTTTGCTGGGCTGGTTTGCATTTTATGCAATTGGTTTTAAATCAGTTTTTTCCCCCTTTGCCTAGGAATATTGGCAGAAGTAAACAAGAAGTAAGTGAGAAGATGCCAAAGATGGATGGGATGGGAGCAAACCATTTACAGGGTCATGGTCGATTTGCCATGACACAGCCTGGCAGGAGATGGGCCTTTAACCATCAGTTTTCCATTAATTCTTGGAACCAGACCCTCTGTGGCACAGTGGTGAGGAAGGAAAGGTTGATTTTTATGCTCAAAAATGTTGGGACTGGGAATTCCCTGGCAGTCCAGTGGTTAGAACTCTGTGCTTTCACTACTGAGGGAAGGATTCAATCCCTGGTTGGAAAACTAAGATCCCACAAGCTGCATGACATGACTGAAAAAAAAATGTTGAGACTGGAAGGAATCTTAGAGTTATCTAGTCCACTTTTTTTGTCAAGCATTTTTAAAGCCTTGGAATTCACGCTTTAAAATGGTGGTCCCCAGCCTTTTTGGCACCAGGGACAGATTTCGTGAAAGACAATTTTTCCATGGACCAGGGCTGGGTGGGGGGATGGTTTTGGGATGATTCAACCATGTTACATTTATTGTGTACTTTATTTCTAATCTAAAGCTGCCGCTGATCTGACTGGAGGTAGCAGTCCGAGGCCTGGAGGTTGGGGACCCCTGCTTTAAAGGAAATCTTCATGAAAGCCCAAATTCTAAAAATAGATCAAACAGGAAACACTCTGGCTAAAGTGATATTGAAGGCCCAAGGCAGCTAAAGAATCACTGAGTCCACACAGACACAGAAAACAAATATGTGATTACCAAAGAGGAAAACAGTTAGGGTAGGGAATAAATCAACAGTTTGGGATCATCAGATATCAGTCAATTCAGTTGCTCAGTCAGGTCCAACTCTTTGCGACCCCATGGACTGCAGCACACCAGGCTTCCCTGTCCATCACCAACTCCTGGAACCTGCTCAAACTCATTTCTGTTGAGTCGGTGATGCCATCCAACTGTCTCATCCTTTGTCGTCTCCTTTCCTCCTGCCTTCAATCTTTCCCAGCGTCAGGGTCTTTTCCAATGAGTCACTTCTTCCCATCAGGTGGCCAAAGTATTGGAGCTTCAGCTTCAGCATCAATCCTTCCAATGAACATTCAGGATTGATTTCCATTA
Organism: Bos grunniens; assembly: GCF_055505025.1. Lineage (NCBI taxonomy): Eukaryota > Metazoa > Chordata > Mammalia > Artiodactyla > Bovidae > Bos > Bos grunniens. The sequence continues at coordinate 58,811,999 of NC_141175.1, read as the reverse complement.
GGATTGACTGGTTTGATCCCCTTACAGTCCAAGGGACTCTTAAGAGTCTTCTCCAACACCACAGTTCAAAAGCATCAGTTCTTCAGAGCTCAGCTTTCTTCATGGTCCAACTCTCACATCCATACATGGTTACTGGAAAAACCAGAGCTTTGACTAGATGGACCTTTGTTGGCAAAGTAATGTTTCTGCTTTTTAATACATTGTCTAGGTTGGTCATAGCTTTTCTTCCAAGGAGTAAGCATCTTTTAATTTCATCAGATATAAACTATTATGTATATAAAACAGATAAGCAACAAGTTCCTACTGTATAGCACAGGGAACTATATTCAATATCTTATAATAACCTATAATGAAAAAATATGTATGTTCATATTCATATATGAATTACTTTGCCATACATCAGATACGAACACAGCTTCATTTCAATTAAAAACCAAAAAATGAATAAATGAAAATGACCATGACCAGGGGCTTCCCTGGTGGTCCTGTAGTTAAGAATCTGCCTACCAATGCAAGGGGCACAGGTTTGATCCCTGCTCAAGATCATGTGAGATCAAATTAAGATCCCACATGCCTCAAAGCAACTGAGACCATGTGCCACAACTACAGAGCCTGCGTCCTGAAACTACTTAAGCCCTTGTGCTCTACAGCCCGTGCTCTGCAACTAGAGAAAGCCTCTACACAGCAACAAAAACCCAACACAGCCAAAAATAAATTTTAAAATTAATAAATAAAATTTTTTAAAAAGAGAGAAAATGAGCAATGCAAAAAAAAAAAAAAAGAACACTAAGTCCAACTCTTGTATTACAGATGAGGAAACTGAGAGCTAAATATGAGAGTGACATTCGTAAGGACACAGAGCCATTTAGTAGCAGACCCAGCTCCCAGACTCAGACCTCTCAGGACTCCTCCTCCAGCCTCATGCAGGTCAAAAAAGAGCTATTTCAACTTAAAATTCTAGAAGACATTGGAGTGCAAGAGGTACATTGCTCAGACCCACTTTAACAGAGGGACAGAGTAGGGCACAGCCTCTCTCCCGTGCTGCTGTAGGCACTAGACTGGGCAGGGCTGGGTAGAATTGTTGGTGATGCCCATAGGGAGGTGGGGTGGTTCTGAGGACGTATATCCAGTGGAAACAGCAGTGGTCAGGGTTCTAACAGGAAGCAAATGCATCTCAAACTGAGGAGAGTTTGAAGAAGGACCACATACAAAGATGTGGGCAGTGTGAGGGGCTTCCCAAGTGGCACAGTGGTAAGGAATCTGCCTGCCAATGCAGGAGACATGGGTTTGATCCCTGGGTTGGGAAGATCCCCTGGAGGAGGAAATGGCAATCCACTTCAGTATTCTTGCCTGGGAAATTCCCTGGACGGAGGAGTCTGGGAGGCCACCGTCCATGGGGTCGCAAAAAAGTCAGACACGACTGAGCGACTAAGCGCACATGGGCAGTATGAAGGGAAACTTACAAGTGGTGAGGAATCCCAGGGTGAGCAGGCTTCATCTCTCCTAGACCTGAAGGCACAAGTGCTGAAGTGGTTAGAATACGGCCACCTGGTCAGAGCTGCAGCCTTTGTTAGGAGAATTAGACAACTCACTGCAAGTTCGAGGAAGCAATAACTTCCTGCTCCCAGTGCCTTCCGTTGGCTGAACCTGACCAGAAGTCAGGGCAAAGTAGCCTTGGATGAGCCCATTCACAAAGGTCAGCATTGCAGGACACTGGGCATGGCCGGAGGGTGGGGAGGTGGTCTGGAGGGGCAAGTGGAAGACACCTACCACAGTGTGGTCCGGTGGAAGCACAGCATCCAGTAGACCTTTGCGTGTTCATGAGTACACCCCCCAGGCGCTCCCAGAAATTCTCATGGGGCACAGGCACTTTGCAGGGGAGGATGCTGGCAAGAACTTGAGAAACAAGGTCATGAATGTGACCTCATTTGTACCTACAGGGCCTGAGGAAATTTGCATACTTCATTATGCGAATTTGAGCTGAAGCCCAGCTCCTCTTACGTTGGCAGTAGAGGAACATGTCCTGCTTGCAAGATCAGGTGAGGTCTGTAAAGGTGCATTTTGCCCTTGGAGATTTCCTCATCTCCAGCGCTTGCTACCATGGCAGCCTCAGGGGAGTGTGGCTTCCTCTTTGCTTTTCACATCTGCATTCCTGCAATGTAACTCCCATCCCAGAATATGGGATCTGGGTTAGCTCAGACTCTGCAGGCTAGGGGCACAGTCTCCGATGAGACTGCCTTTGTACCACAAGCAAGCCACAGATTTGCATTGGGGTGGGGGTGGAGGCGGTCCTCAAGCCACCCAGATTTCTGAATAACCAGCTAGGTATTTGGGGGATCCCATTACCCGCTCAGGTTGATAATTCACTAGAGTGACTCAGAACTCAGGCAAGTACTAGACTTAACGATTTCAATTTTATTATAAAGGATACAAATCAGGTGGCATTAGTGGTAAAGAACCTGCCTGCCAATGTAGGAGACATATAAGAGATGCAGGTTCAATTCCTGGGTTTGGAATATTCCTTGGAGGAGGGCATGGCAACCCACTCCAGTATTCTTGCCTGGAGAATCCCATGGACAGAGGAGCCTGACCGGCTACAGTCCATGGGGTTGCAAAGAGTTAGACAGGACTGAAGTGACTTAGCGTGCACACACACAAAAATCAGGACCAGCCAACTGAAAAGGCACATAGGGAAAAGTCCAGGAGGGTCCCACACTAGGAGCTCCTGTTTCCTTTCCAGAGTACATCGCCCACCCAGCACATGTATGTGTTCACTAGACAGGACTTCACTCGAGCCTCAGTGTCCTGAGTTTTTCTTGGGGTTTCATTACACAGGCTTGATTAATGGAATCACAAGCCACATAATTAACTCAATCTTTCAGCCCCCCCAACCCCTCTGAACCAATATCACCTGACTCAAGCCCCAGCTCTGTAATCACACAGTTGGTCTCTCTGGCTTGGCCAGAAGCTGAAGTTCTTGGCCAGCCTGAAGCTCTATAGGGCCAATCAGAAGTCACCTCATCAGCATGAACTCAGGTGTGGCCCCAGTGCCCCCTGCAAATAACAAAGATACTCCTATCAGTCAGGAAATGCCAAGAGTTTAGAAACAGCATTCCAGGAGTCCAGGACAAAGACCAGATAAATTATTATACAATGATATCCTATAACATGGTTGTCACAGGCTGAAACATTTACTTTGGGCCTGACTAAAGGCGAGCAGTGGGATGGTTAGGATTTTCCTTGGGTCCCTACCTACCATGATTTCAGTGACGACATAGAGTGCTAGGCATGGTTTGGGGAGGATATTCTGAGGCCACATCCAGGATCAACTGGAAGGAGTGATACGATTAAGTGGTATGATTCCACACAAGTCGTGTGGAATTCCCAGGTGGCTCAGTGGTAAAGATCCTCCTGCCAGTGCAGGAGATGCAGGAGACCCGGGTTTGATCCCTGCATCGTGGAAGATCCTCTGGAGGAGGAAATGGCAACCCACTCCAGTAGTCTTGCCTAAGAAATCCCACCGACAGAGGAGCCTGGCAGGCTATGGTCCATGGGGTCACAAAGAGTCAACTTAGTGACTGAGCACGCATGCATGCATGCCAACTTTGGCATAGAAGAGGATTGAAAGGGGAAGGCGAGATCATACAGGTACTTGCTAGGGATAAAGGGATAAAAATTTTAAAAAGGAATAGTGAAACTGAAGTCGCTCAGTCGTGTCCAACTCTTTGCAACCCAAAAGCCCCAATAGGGAATAACCTCAGAGTAATAAAAATGATAATACTGTTTGCAAAGACTGCTTGTTAGAACACACAAATCTAATCGCACTTTGGCTCCCATCCTAAGGCCAAGTAGCGGGTACCATGTTTAACTTGTACCACCCAGGAGGTCATATCTTTTAATTTCTCCTCCTTAAAATCTAGCCTTATGAGAGAGAGACTCAGAGAGAGATGGAAGTGCCTCTCCTTCCCACCACATTCTGGTTTCCAAGCTAAGGAATCACTTCTACACCCAAACAGCTCTCCTAGTGGATGTGGGTCCTCTTAAGGAATATCATATCAACCTACTCTGGGCTGATATGCACTAGTTGCCATACAAATTGTTAAGTGAATCAAACACTTCATAGTACTAGTACTAAATCACTTCAGTTCTGTCCGACTCCTTGTGATCTATGGACCATAGCCCTCTAGGCTCCTATGTCCATGGGATTCTCCAGTCAAGAATACCAGATTGGGTTGCCATTTCCTCCTCCATGGGATCTTCCCGACCCTGGGATCAAACCTGTGTCTCTTACATCCATCTACTGCACTGGCAAGTGGGTTCTTTACCATTAGCACCATCTGGGAAAAGCCCCAAACATTTCTTACAGGTTGGTTAAAAAATTGCTGCTTCCTATTTCTAGAATGTGCTTCTACTATTATTTCATAGCCCTTCCACTAGACCAGGAAGGCTACCTACAATAATTTCCAGAGCCCTGTGCAAAGTAAAAATGCAAGGCTCCTTGTTTAAAAATTATCGAAGGTTTGAAGACAGAGTCACCTGAGTATTAAAGCAAGCATAGGACTCTTCTGAGCACATGCCAGTCTATGAGGCTGCACAAGTCACATGACCACGAAACCAGCCCTGTCTGGGACCCCTCCATACTGCCTCACAATCTCAGGAAAGAACTGATCCTGGCACATCTGGCACCTCCAGGATCTTGTCCAGCTCCACAGCCAGCATCCTTCTGATGAACTGTAGTTGGCAGAATACGTCTCCTGCCTCCCGCCTTGCCACCAATGCAGGAGGAGCAGGGAGTGTGAGCAAGAAATAAATCTGTTTTAAGATACTGATGGAAGGTTGATTGTTACTACAACATAAAATGGTGCATCTTTTTTTTTTAAATTCTGGCTGTGCTGGGTCTTCATTGCTGCACAGGCTTTTCCTAGTTGTGGAGAGGGGGGCTACTCTCTAGTTGCAGTGCGTGGGCTTCTCATTAGGGCATCTTCTCTTGTGGAGCATGGGCCCCAGGGTGTGTGGGCTTCTGTAGTTGCAGACATGAGCTCAGTAGTTACTGTTCTGTAGAGCAAGGGCTCAGTAGTTGTGGAGCAGGGGCTCAGTTGCCCCAAGGCATGTGGGATCTTCCTCGACCAGGGATCGAAACGGCGTCCCATGTATTGCAAGATGAATTCTTAATCACTGGACCACCAGGGAAGCCCGCAACCTGGTGCATCCTGACAAATACATACCAATGCTGGATGTTCAGTCTAATCATGTCCAACTCTTTGCAACCATATGGACTGTGGCTCACCAGGCTCCTCTGTGAAATTCCCAACTCAGGGATCAAACCTGAGTTTCATGTGTTTCCTGCATTGGCAGGCAGATTCTGTACCACTGAGCCACCTGGGAAGACCAATATGTATCGATATTCTATAAAGTCTTACATATTTTGACAGTCATCCTGCCCATGTGGGTGTCTCCTTGATGCCCAAACAGGACAAGCCTGCTTGTTTTCCTTGAAGGAACATGACTTGACTCTATTATCAGAAACTCCAAATTACACAGGGCACAATTATATCACCCAATGCTATTTTTAGCATGTGAACTTTTCCAGAAAACCAAGGCAGGTGCTTTGTATCAATGTTCTGACAAAAGAGTAAAATGTGCATTTATAAACTCCTCATAATAGGTCACCACAAAAATAAAAGGACTTATGTTTTCATTAGATGGCTTTCTTTTTTTTTTTAGTGTCTCAAAAATCAGTAAAACTTTATTCGCTTCCATTCTTTCGCCATTAACAGAAAACTGGAGAAAGCAAAATGTTATGTGTTTACAAAGATAAATGGCCTCTTTACTCAGAGAAGATCAAAACCTCAAACGACAACGGGGAAGATAAAACACCCTCCCCCACATCCCCTGAGCTGACCCATGTCATCTTAGACAAAGCCTTCAGTCCACTGGCCAGGGACCTTGTATATGACCAATTCAAGATGAGGGCCAAGAAATCAGACCAATCCGTTCCCGTGATAAAAAGTCGAACAGAAGCTACACCAAGGGTCAAGTGCCTGTTTTTACAGGACACAGGAACCAGGCGGCTACTTATAAAAGAAACAAGATTCATTTCAGGCACAACTTTTTTATTATTTTTTCTTTTGTTTTGTTTTGAAATCAGTAAAAGAAACTGGGTCCTATAAGCTGCAGTGATCTAAGCAGCAGCAAGTTTGTGCATTCGTCTTTTTGTTTTTGTTTAAATACGTTTAAATTATCACACTGCTGGCACACCTCATTTGCATGAAATTCTGCACCATACATACTAATTTTAGTAAAGTTACCCACCCCCCACGCCAGGAAAAAAAAAAAAAACTACTCTGGAAGATAATTTTCACTGAAATCTAACCAAACTTCGTTAAGTGGACTGTGACAAGATTATAAATGATATGAAAAATAACATTTTAACATTTGGCCATCAACTTAAGGAAATGGTTTGCCTATACAAATTTTGGTAATTTTTAATATATTCTACCCTCATATGGTCCTCAGAATTAAAGCATAATAAACAGAAAAGGAAAAAGAATGCAACTGAGTGCTAAGGCAGAAATCTTGCCAGAAGTAATGAAGGTAGAGTATATACTAAATATCAAGTGCAGAATTTCATAGGGCCAACAAGTTAACAGTCTATATTTTTCTCTTACACAGGCGAAGTGGATTTTGCGATTACCAGTTGCGTTAAATGCACCAAATAAAGCTCCTAAAATTGATACTATAAGGCGCCACCTTAAGTTTTCCAGGCTGCAACTGTGCATAATTTTAAAATGGTTTTCTTAAATTTATTTATTTTTTTAAACATAACACGAGGAAGGTGTTAAAACTGGTGTAATAGCTCAATAGAATAAGTATTCCAGATTTTGGGAGGGATGAAGAGGAAGATATTCAGAACCCTTCACCAGAATTCCCCCAACTTGATCATAGTGGATTAATGATGTGCTTTGTGGATGTGGTTAGTCAATCGCACCAGCTTGACGGATCTTTCTTTCTGCACCAAATCCCATTGAGTTATCTGGTCCCCTTGGCTGACGAAGAACCATTAGGCGAGGAGCACTGGCATCATCCAGGGTGATATTCTTCAAGCGATTGACCAGCCTATCAGGTCGTGGAGCTGCAACAGCCTTGGGGCCCTCGCAGACTCGCCAAACATTACAAGCACTGCACTTGCCAGTGCGCTGATTAAGAATCACTGAGAATTCCACCTCATCTCCTGCCTGTAGCTCAATGCCATCCTGAACTTCTTTCACATGGAAAAAGAGCTTCTTGCTATCTCCTACTTCATAGTTAATGAAGCCAAACTGATCTTTCACACACTCCACTGTAGCCCTACGCAGGGGTGTGACGTTGTAGGCCATAGTCTGTGCGTTTTGGCCCAGGACACACAACTGGAACTTGACACTCTCCCCTTTCTGTAGGCAATCCCCTTTGTTGGCCATCCCAACTATGCCAAATGGATAGACTTCACCTTTCATATCCCCTTCGTCCACAATCTCAATCATTCCTTGGTACTCATTCTGTGTTGGATCAACACTCCTCAAGGGGCGAATGACTTTACCAGAGTAGATGGTGGGATCAGCTTCCTCAGTAATGCCATTCACTGAGTGTGTTTTGTTCACTTTTTCTGCACTGACTTTGTTGCCTTTTCCTTTGGACAAGCTGTACTCGACCATGTCCCCCAGTTCCAGGCTATCAACATCACCAGAGAACTCACTGTAATGGAAAAAGATTTCCTTATCATGATTGGCTGTTTCAATAAATCCAAAATTATCCTTCAAAGTTGCCACATAACCCAAGAGCCTCTTGGAGTTCGAATTACGACCTAAGAGTCGCACACAAGTTGCAATCTGCTGTCCAGGCCTCTGTTTGTCACTAATACTAAATTCAACCTTGTCTCCTATTTGAGGAGAAGTAGATCCTTCCACATCCTTGGCTTGAAAAGCAATAGTCAATTTCACCCCACAATCATCATAAGCAATAATGCCATCCTCAGCCTCCTTTTCTTTGCCTTTATTTGGGCTAGTGGTTTTAGGATTCGAAAAAGTGGCCTCTTTTTCTACAGTGCCCAGAAAACGATGATATGAATGGGAGTGGAATGAAACAATGCCCTTGGGAAGTTTTTTAATCCTAATAGCATGATTTCTTTGGGCAGAGAGCATATCAGGAACCACAGTAAACTCTACTTCATCTGCAATATGAAGCTGGTTCCCATCCAGAATTTCACTGAAGTGGAAGAACATACGAGCATCATGATCCACACACTTGATGAAACCAAAACCATCTCTCATGGCAGCAATTACACCCCTCTCTCTGGCTTCATTAGTGAACTGAAATGTATTTGATAGAACTTCTATGTTGGTTGCTCGTTCTAATTTGTCACGACGGTCTGTTGAAATATTAAACCTAACGTGGTCACCTTCCAACAGGGTCACCTTGGATTTTGTATCTTTGTCTCCAAAGGGAAGTTCTTTAGGAATCACAAAATCAACTTTGATGCGTCCTGGCAATGGGTCATTCTGGTTTTTACTGGGTACTTTGGGGATGACTTTGGTTACAGTTCCTTCAAAATGTTCAATGCTGATATCTTCAAAAATGACTGTTCCTTGAGGCAACAGTCTGACATCTGTTGCAACTTCTTTACCATTTCGGTCCTTGATTGTGAATTCCACGTCATCTCCAGGCTGTAAGGATTCTAAGTCACCCTTAAATTCACTACAGTGAAAGAATATCTCCTTTACAATATCGCCTCTTTCAATAAAGCCAAACGCCTCTTTCATGGCACAAACTACTCCCTGATAGCGAGCTTGTTTCTTTTTCAACAGCATAATATTACGAGCACTTACAGCACCAGTATGTAAACAATTGTTATCAATTGTTTAACAATTTTATCAAATTGTTATCAATTACAAAGTTTATTTTATCTCCAGTTTCCAGCTGAACATTCCCTTCAACGTCTTCAGGGGTGTAAGTCAGATAAAACACTTCTTGTCCATTAATTCATTTTTTCAGGGAGGATTTCCTGTTTTATCTTCACCAGTTTAACAGCTATGGGTTTCCCAGTCCGCCGGTCAGATGATACTTCAAATTCAACATCATCTCCTACTTTTAAGTCCTGCAGGTTGCCATTATACTGTGAACAGTGGAAGAAAAGTCTAGCTTGCCGTTCTGAACACTGAATAAATCCATAAGAGGTTAGCAGTTTTTCAATAACCCCAGTCTCACGCAGTGCTGCTGAAGTACCATTGGGGTACCCATTATGTCCATTGTTGTGGAGAAGGTTTGGATCAAAGCTCATCTCGCAGTGATAATCAAATATTGCACTTTCAGTAGTATTTGCTGATTCTTCTTTTTCAGCAGACGTTTCAAAGAATGAAAGTTGCTAGTATTAAAAAAAAAAAAAAGAGCGAGAGAAAACGATCTATCAAGCTAATAAAGAATACAACTGCTGCTGCACCGGGCAATCTCACAGTACAGCACTGAAGAAAACAAAGACTACTAGCAGCGTTGGGAAGTGCTCTTTCAAAGCTGTTGAGTAGGCACAAACTTCTTGTTTCAGATCAAGTGTTGTGTCTTCAACTTAAGTGTACTCTTCTTTGGTCTTGTTGGTTGTTTCGAGGTTTGTTCCCTGCCTGATCTGAACTTGAAGCAGCAGTTTCAGGTGGTAAAGTCTGTTCTGTTACACTTCATACCCAACAGCTCAGCGCCCCCTCTCCAGCGCCGCCATCAGATGGCTTTCTTAAGTGAGTGCCAACTGCCTCTCACTGCTGGATCTGGGGTGATGCAGCTCAAGAAAGAGGAAGGGAAGGAAAATACAAAGGTTCAACTTTTACTGATTTGTGGCAATTACCTCCTTCCCGGAGAGGTATTGTGTGAGCAGAAGAAAAGAACAAAGCGCTGAGAAATGCAGCCTCCTCTGGAAGCTCCCAACCCCTTCACCCCCTCCCCACTCCATCCCAGTGAAGAAGAGCACAGAGGTAGATATGATGGGTACATCAACTTTTAAGTAGAGTGTTCAAGATTTAAAAATTAAACATGTTAAGTTGCTTCAGTCGTGTTCAACTCTTTGTGACTTTATGGACTATACTTGCCAGGCTCCTCTGTCCATGGGATTCTCCAGGCAAGAATACTGGAGTGAGTTGCCATTTCCTCTTCCAGGGGATCTTCCCAACCCAGGGATCAAAGCTGTGTCACTTAAATCTCCTGCCTTGGCAAGCATTGGCTCTTTACCACTAGCGCTACCTGGGAAGCCCCCCGCCAAAACTAAACATAGCCAGAGGATTTTTTTTTAGGGCAGTGAAAATATTCTATATGATACTCTAATGGTGAATCCATATTATCATACATTTGTCAAAGCCCATAGACTATACAGCACAAAGAATGAACCCTGGACTTCCCTGGTAGTACAGTGGTTAAGAATTTGCCTGCCAGTGCAAGGGGATGTGGGTTTGATCCCTGGTCTGAGAAGATTCCACATGCCCCAGGCAACTGGGCCTGTGTGCCACAACTACTGAGTCTGTGCTCTAAAGCCTGTGCTCCACAACAAGAGGAGCCACAGTGACGAGAAGCCAGCGCACCACAACTAGAGCGTAGCCCGCTCTGGCCGACGCTAGAGGAAGTCTACACGCGCCAAGGAAAACCCAGCACCACCAAAAATAAGTAAACGAAAATTAAAAACAACTACAGCAAGCAAAAAAAGCCCTTTCCTCATTTACCTTTCTTCAGAGTCCTAAGGAGTGGCAGGTCGTGGGGAGACCTGTTTATGGGAAGCCCAGAAACGGACATACATGGAAACTCTAAAGCCGGGTCACCCAATTGCAAAGGAGGAGAGATGGCCCAGTTCAGCCACAAGGACAAGGCTCAGAGCGCACACGTGGAGCTGAGCAGTGTTCCTTCCTGAATGGCAGAGCTACGGTCACATATAAGAGTATAAATGACTTCAGGCTGCTGACGTGGCTGGGGGTATCCAAGGCAGAGCGCCTGATGCTCTCGGCTCCTCCACTCAGGCGGCTGAGACCGCTGAGTTTTGTGTCTGCCCATGTGAGGTACAAGGGAGAGGTGAGTCCATCCACTTATCATCACCTTTTGCATGGCTTATTTGCTGTTTCAAGAGCACGGCCAAGTAGGTGCCCTGAATGCACACAGGCCTGTCCCTTGCGCTTGATTCATGGTGTGGCCTCCGGCAGGATGCAGGTGTGGGGAGTTGGCAGTGGCAAGTCAGAGGTGTGGGAAACTCTCTCCATAGAGATAAACATCTCTTGGCCCACTAGCGTAATTACAGAGATACTTTGTGTGGAAGAATCTGAGGAAGAAATAATAGCAATAACATTTTGGAAGCAGGAAAGCAAACCAAGGTAGAATAACTGGCTGAACGGCCTTTCGAACCCAATCCCAAGTATGACTTGGAAACAGATAGAGCAAATGTTTCACTCCACAGACTCCTCAGAGGGAGGAAACTGGAGCTGCAGGAACTTCTGGGTCCAGCAAGCAGGAGTTGTGTGGTTAATTGGGTGAGGACTAGGAGAAGCACTGTCTGAGGAGTAGTCAGAATATGTAAGTGGGCTTCCCAGGTGGCTCAGTGGTAAAGAACCCGCCTGCCAATGCAGGAGACACAGTTTCGATCTTGGATCGGGACGATCCCCTGGAGAAGGAAATGGCAACCCACTCCAGAATTCTTGCCTGGGAAATCCCACAGAGGAGCCTGGCCGGCTACAGTCCATGGGGTCGCGAAGAGTAGGTCATAACCTAGTGACTAGAACAACAAGAACAAACAACAACAATAAATGTAAATATATGTTTATAGATGCAAACCAAGCTAGGATTATGTAAATTACCTTGCGCTCACCAAAATCAATGTTTGCGCTTGGTAAACAATCTATGAGTATCTACTGTTAATGTCTTTTCTAGGTCCCTTAAGACCCTTTTGATTCCACTAGGCACATATCCCTCTCTTGCAGTAGAAATCTGGAGTTTCTTTCACTCTCTGCAGAGGGTAACAGAGTGGGTCTCTGGATTGAGGGCCAAAAGACTGAATATGTGGATTGTAGAACAGAATGATGGAGGATTCATGCCATTAATTTATAAATTCAAGGACTTTCAACTCTTCTTGCCACTCAAGGTTCAGAACATGCTGGCAGCCTGACCCACCTTTCAGGAAGGAACCTGGAAGATTTTCCTCTAGGAGTCTGGGCAGCTCTGGGCTATGTGGGAAACTGCCCACCCAGATCTCCTACAATATGGTCAGGCTCCATCCACACAGGCTGGACTGATGAGGAAGTGCCATCTGAGATAGCTCTTGGGAGGTTTTAAGAGGGAAGTTAAAGAGCTGGGGTGGAAGGAATAGTATAACAAATATGCAGACACAGGAAAGGTGAGGCCTTGGAGAAAGGGGGTGAATGGGAACTGGGCCAGGGAGCAGGGCAGGAGTAGGGAGAAATGGGAGATGAGGTTGGAAAGGGTGTCTGGGATCAACAGGTGTCTGACAAAGGGATGAGTGAGCAGGAGCAACCGGGTTCATCTGCAAGTCTGTGCTGGTTGTTGCCCTGGGGACCAGATGGAAGAAGGCCCTTAAGACCAAGCTTAGGAGATGAAAGCTATTTTAGTAGATAATAAGGAGCCTGATGAAAAGTTTGCAAACAGGAAAGTGACGTACAGAATTGAGTTAGACTTGAAAGACGAATTAATTTATGAGCCAGATGCTGAGGAAGGCGATGTGGGGCTACACCAAGGTTAACTGGGAAACACTTGGATGAATCAGTGTCCATATTTAGAGGATGAAGAAGAGATCAGAGTACAAAACAGAAATTGCTCAAAAAGGAATTGAGCCCCTTGGACAGGAAACAAGAACTCTGATGGAATGCAGGAGAAAGGATTGAGCAAGAGAGAGAGAAAGCAGCTGCCAGCCCATCGGATGAAAACAAACACCTTGAACTCGACAGGAGACTTCAAATGTTACTAAACTTTTTTGGCAGTTGTCTCCCCTTTAACCAGCCTAACAAGGAATGCCAGGAAAGACTCATTTCCCTTTTCCACTGATGTGGTCTCTTTTCAGCTTTCCAACTGAAAACAGCCTTGTGGAAGCATTAACTTGTTTGAAGCAGCTTACAAATAGAGGAAGTTTGGGAAGTTGACTTTCCCAGCAAGTGTTTTGTCCTTGGAGATTCTTTTCCCCTCAGCATTCTGCATGGGACTTCCCTGACAACGTAGGTGATTACTAGGTCCATCCTTCTGTGACGAGAGGTGGCAGTGCCAGCAAAGTAGCCCATGAAGGAAACAGGATCCTCCCCTCCAACTCAGAAGTTGTATTTCCCCACCTGCCTGCAAACTTGAAATTGATCGCCTTCTTTTTTCTCTGAATAAAGGCATGGAGGTCTTGGTTACAAGGGCAAATAGTGGTTCGAAAAGGGAAACAAAATGTTCATTACTAACCATTTACACCTTGGTTCATGTAGCAGGGCCCAAAGGAAGGAAGGCATCCCAGGATAAATAATAATTCATACTGATCACACTTGAGAGTAAATTAAAGACATCCACAGTCATCATCTTGATCCTCAGAGTAACACTGAGGGCCTTGTAGGAGTATCATCTCCCTCTGACAGCTGAGGGAGTCAAGACTCAGAGAAGTTCAGTGACTTGCCCAAGAACACACAGGGAGCTGGCACTGGCAGAGCAGGTGTGGAGGTGGACAGTCTGGGGCACCCTTCCAGGGTTCTGTGAGGTGGCAGGACATCCAGAGGACCTTGGGCACAACACCACCTTCTAGGGTTGAAGCCATATTGTTTGTTTAGTCCCTAATTCATGTCTGACTCTTTGTGACTCCATGGACTGCAGCCCTCCAGTCTGCTCTGTCCATGAGATTTCCCAGGCAACAATACTGGAGTGGATTGCCATTTCCTTCTCCAGGGGATCGTCCTGATCCAGGGATTGAACCTTGTCTCCTGCATTAGCAGGTGGGTTCTTTACCACTGAGCCACCAGGGAAGCCCTGAAGCCACATTAGGCTCCCATAAACTTCACTCACTGCCAAGGCCTCTTCCTTCTGAGTGAGATAGAAAAAAGGGAAGAAGAGAATCATGGGCAGTAAAACCCAGACCACCCATCAATCCTGAAACCCACATCTCCATTCCAGTTCTTTGTTCCTCTGTGGGAGAAGGTTCTGGAGAGCCAGCCCTATAGTCACTACCCGCTCCAGATTTCCCTCCAAGAGCCAAGATTTCTGCCTGAAAACATGGCCCTTTCTGGGAATTCTGTCCTCCTGACATGTGATCACTTTAGTTCACAGTCCAAGGTCCCTGAGGTGCTCAGAGGTGGGAGTTGACTGCCAGTAGAACAGCCCACCAAGATGGATAAACACGGAGGTGGCTCCAGACATTCTCCAGAAAGGACTTTGCCTCCCAAGCTCAGGTCCTGGATGGACATTCATAGGAACTACATCTGAAGGAGGCAAAAACATGGCCATGACTCTGGATTCAAATAATCCCAAATAAGCTGCCGCTATAACAAACCTTCCCAGGCTTCCCAAGTGGCACTAGTGGTAAAGAACCCGCCTGCCAATGCAGGAGATGTAAAAGACATGCGTTTGATCCCTGGGTCTAGAAGATCTCTTGGAGGAAGGCATGGCAACCCAATCCAGTATTCTTGCCTGGAGAATTCCATGGACAGAGGAGACTGGTGGGCTATAGTCCGTAGGGTCGCAAAGAGTTGGACGTGATTGAAAGGACTTAGGCCACACACGCATGACAAACCTAGACAGCATAGTGAAAAGCAGAGACAACACTTTGCCGACAAAGGTCCGTCTAGTCAAAGCTATGGTTTTTCCAGTAGTCACGTATGGATGTGAGAACGGGACCACAAAGAGGGCTGAGTGCCAAAGAATTGATAGTTTTGAACAGTGATGCTGGAGAAGACTCTTGAGAGTCCCTTGGACTTCAAGGAGATCAAACCAGTCAATCCTAAAGGAAATCAACCCTGAATATTCATTGGAAGGACTGTTGTTGAAGCTGAAGCTCCAATACTTTGGCCACTTGATTCAAAGAACCAATTCATTGGGAAAGACCCTGGTGCTGGGAACGACTGAGGGCAAGAGGAGAAGGGGGCGACAGAGTATGAGATGATTAGATGGCATCATTGACTCAGTGGACATCAGTTTGAGCAAACTCTGGAGATAATGAAGGACAGGAAAGCCTGGTGTGCTGCAGTCCATAGAGTCGCAAAGAGTCAGTCATGATTTAACAACTGAACAACAGCAATGAAGCCAGTGCTACCCTTCCTCAGGATCCCCATGGCAAATCCTTTCAGAGAGGAAAAACCCAGCAAGAACAGCAGATAACTTGCAGAAGCTTTGACCCAATCCAATGTGGAGCTCAGCAAGGCTGCACTCATTGTCAAGGCCACAGGAAGGAAGGAATGAAGGAGGCCAAAGTGTTCTTTGGAGCTGAGTCCCTCTGGGAATTCAAGGAGAGCTCTTAGGCTCCTCCCTGTCCCTCCCCTCATCCCCACTCCCCCAAGGTACACCCTCACTCGACAGTTTGCAAGGGATCACTGGGGTTTATAGGGCCAATGCTGCCCATCTAAGGACCTTGGTTAGAGGACCCAGGACCCATAATAAAACTGGATGATTGCTTCCTCACCCCTTTACCTCAGACCTCAGGGGAAAAATTAGAGACTGGCAAGAGCCCCATCCCCCACCTGGACTCCACCCTTGACTCAGACCATCTCATCAATATATCATTTGAAAATAAATAATCATTAAAAATGTCTAGAATAGGGCTTCTCTGGTGGCTCAGTGGTAAAGAGTCCGCCCGCCAATCCCGGAGATGCAGGTTCAATCCCTGATCTGGGAAGATCCCATATGCCAAGGTAAAACTAAGCCCATGTGCCACAACTGTTGAGCCTGTGCTCTAGAGCCCGGGACCCACAATTCCTGAAGCCCTAGAATCCATGTGCACCACAAAAGCCACCGCACTGAAAAGCCTGTGCACTGCAACAAAGAGTAGCCCCTGCTTGCTACAAACTAGAGAAAGCACACACACAGCAATGAAGACCCAGCACAGCCAAATATAAATGAATGAATGAATAAATGAATACATAAAGAATTGCTTAAAATGACCATGATAGGCATTCATCTGTGACTCATCAGAGTATCTTTCACATCTGAATGCTCTTGATGGCCCAATGAATGCAATTTAATTCAACATAGCACAGTGAAGGGACTATTTGAGTCAGAAAGAGGAATACTGCATGAGCATTCAAAGCAGCAATCGCAGCATCATCAGGAAAACACATACCCACTAGTGGCCATTCAGGCCAGTGTTAAGTTAAAGTTTTGGAAGAACAGGGGAGGCAACCATTCTTTCTGGATAGAGGAGAAAAGTTGGGCACCGGGCTGAGAGAGGAAGAGGTATTTGGTTAGACCTTTGGGCCTCTGCTGGGAAGGGCTTGTGATCAAAGCAGAGAGGTAATGTACTTGTGTGTTTGAGAAAAGGCGAGCACTCTGGAAGGGCGATATAGGACAGATGTGAGTGTTGAGTTAGGGGAGAGAAGGAATGAGCCATCTACCTTGGGCCAGGTAGCCCAGCAACAAGTGGAGCAGGACAGGGAAGGGAGTGTAAGAGAGAGATTAGTAAGCAACAAGGAACACTTGGGCACTGTTATCAGAACAGACCGGTTTCTCCCCTGAGAAATAACATCTATGGTGAGAAGGGCATTGAATCAGGGACTTCCTTGATGGTCCAGCAGCTAAGACTCTGGGCTCCCAATGCTGGGGGCCTGGGTTTGATCCCTGGTTGGGGAGCTAAATCCCACATACTGCAATGCTGCAACTAAATGCCATAATGAAGACCAAAGATTCCAAATGCTGTAAGACCCGGTGCAGCAAAAGAAAGAAAGATTTAAAGAGAAGAAGTGCATTGAACCAAGAAGACCATTCCTAACTCTGGCACTCATAGCCAAGGGACCTTGGATGAGTGGGTTCCCTCCTGGGTATCAGCTAGCTCCTGTATAGGTGGAAGAAATGAATGCTTTCCATTGGTGATGCTTGACATCACATCCCTCCTAGAAGAAAGCAGATGGCCCATGAAAGGGGGAAGCTGAGGACAGCTCAGTGAAGGAATTGTTGACCAGGTGCATGCATGCTAAGTCATTTCAGTCATGTTGCACTCGGTGCGACGCTATGGACTGTAGTCCACCAGGCTCTTCTGTCCATGGGATTCTCTGGGCAAGAATACTGGAGTGGATTGCCATGCCCTCCTCCAAGGGATCTTCCTGACCCAGGGATCAAATCCACGTCTCTTAAGTCTTTGGTGTTGGCAGGTAGGTTCTTTACCACTAGTACCACCTCAGAAGCCCAATTAAGGGAGCCAAAAGGAGACGGTAAAATGCCAGAGACTTGCAACATCTGGAAGCCATTATCACTCCTTGACCTGAAGGGATATGTTGAGAAACTGGAAGCTGGTGTTCTTAATTAATAATGTGCTGATTATGACCTGCAGAGTGCAGAGGCAGAGCCACTTATGTGGGGGTGGGTGGGGGGCGGTGCACAGGACAGAGCTCCCTCAGCATCTGAACTTCCACTTTGAGGAAATGAAACCCATGGGGTCATGTTGATTGAAGGCATCTTTTTTCAATACACCTACACAAAGTAAGTAGAGTCATAAAATTTATTACTGTCAAGATTCTAAGAGCTGGGGGAAGAGGGTGGGGCACAGTAAGCTGGGAGAAGGCCAGTCATCCAACGAAAGGTCATGAGTGAGCAGGACAGACAGAGCAGGGCAGCAAGCACCTGATACTTATACGATAGTGCATGTGGAGGTTACTAAGTTTTCTAGCACTTAACTCTCAGTGGTTCTTTTTTAAAATATTTATTTATTTATTTTTGGCTGTGCTGCATGCAGGCTTTTCTCTAGCTGCAGCAAGCAGGGGCTACTCTCTAGTTTCTGTGCACCAAGCTTCTCATTGCGGTGATTCTCTTGTTGGCACAGAACTGGCTCTAGGGTGCGACAGCTTTAGAACTTGTGGGGCAGGGGCTTAGTTGCTCTGTGGCAAGTGTGAACTTTCCATACCAAGGATCAAACCCATGTCTCTTACACTGGCAAGTGAATTCTGATCACTGGACCACCAGGGAAGTCCTAAATGGTCATTTTAAAGCTGCCCCTGGGAATCCCTGGCGGTGCAGTGCTTAGGACTCCGCACTTCCACTGCTATGGGTCTGAGTTTGATCCTGCATGCCATGCAGACAAAATTAGTAAGCACACAAGTAAATAAATAAATAAAGCTACCTCATAAAGCAGGAATCCTGAGGGCAGGAATCCTAAACTCAAGTCTATGTAAGAGTTGGACCATAAAGATGGCTGAGTGCTGAAGAATTGATCCTTTCAAACTAGGGTGCTGGAGAAGACTCTTGAGAATCCCTTGGACTTCAAGGAGATCAAACCAGTCAATCCTAAAGGAAATCAACCCTGAATATTCATTGGAAGGACTGCTGCTGAAGCTGAAGCTCCAATACTTTGGCCACCTGAGGCCAAGAGCCAATTCATTGGAAAAGACCCTGATGCTGGGAAAGATTGAAGGCAGGAGAAGGGGTTGATAAAGGATGAGATGGTTGGATGACATCATTGACTCAATGGACATGAATCTGAGCAAACTCCGGGAGATGTGAAGGACAGGAAAGCCTGGCACACTGCAGTCCATGGGGTGGCAAAGAGTCAGACACGACTGAGCGGCTGAACTAAAATGTCCAGACTCTGAGTGTGAGCAAAATTATCATACTGTAAACTACCCAGGCAGCAACTCAGAAGAAGACAAAAATTGCTTTTCTGACAACATGAAACTATTAGCTGTGAGAGAGGGTCAGCAGGACCAAACCTGTAGCCTTCAATAGAGAATATGGCCACTGACAACTGGGGAAGAATAGGTCAGAGGCCAGAGGCGTGAGCACCCTGACCTGCAGCTCCGTGCCTCTCAGCTGAATACACGCAAAAGCCAGAGAGCAAGGGAGCAGCTGGAGGTGGTCTTCAGGTCTCAGCTTCTCAGAGCAAGGTGGAGACGGGCCTGAAGGAGGTGTGGAAAATGTCTCACACAGGTAGCAGGCTGACAAATGAAATAGCTATGTGTTTATTTTCATGTGTAATAGAGAGAATATAGCTAGCACATCAAAACCATCCATCCATTCACAGCTGTCATTGAGCAGGGAAAAGCTGGAGCAGATCTTTCAGGGATAAAACATTAGATGGTTGAGAGAAAATATTAAGTGATGGTAAGGTAGTACAAAAATATGCCAAAAATCACAGAGGTGGCATTTCTACAACTGAAGTTTGGGAAATTCTGGGCTGGATGATATATAAGATTTCTTCTCTCTCTGACTCTGAGTTTCTAAGTGTCTCCGTGTACCCATAACTGAGTGCAAGAACTATCTCAGGTAATCTCAGATCAGATCAGATCAGATCAGTCGCTCAGTCGTGTCCGACTCTTTGCAACCCCATGAATCGCAGCACACCAGGCCTCCCTGTCCATCTCCAACTCCCGGAGTTCAATCAGACTCACGTCCATCGAGTCAGTGATGCCATCCAACCATCTCATCCTCTGTCGTCCCCTTTTCCTCTTGCCCCCAATCCCTCCCAGCATCAGAGTCTTTTCCAATGAGTCAACTCTTCGCATGAGGTGGCCAAAGTACTGGAGTTTCAGCTGTAGCATCATTCCTTCCAAAGAAATCCCAGGGCTAGGTTCAGTTAAATGTTATGATCATTTAACAAAGTGAGATGACACTGGGCTTCTAGTGACTTCAATACTCTTTTAAGTATTGAGTATCTTTTAAGACTGTTCTTGCTCTTCTTCTCTTTTTTTAAGTTGGAAGATTTTTTAAAAATTTTTATTTATTTGTTTTTGGCTGCGCTGGTTTTTGCTGCTCGTGGGCTTTCCCTAGTTGTGGCAAGCGGGGCTACTCTTCCCTGTGGCACACAGGCTTCTCACTGCAAGAGTTTCTCATTACTGTGGCTTCTCTTACTGCAGAGCATGGGCTGTATGAGGTAAGGGCTTCAGTAGTTGAGTCTCCCAGGCTCCAGAGGGTGGACTGAGTGGTGGTCCATGGGCTTAGTTGCCCAGTGGCATGTGGGACCTTTCCAGACAAGGGTTTAAACCTGTGTCCCCTGCACTGGAAGACAGACTCTGAACCACCAGACCACCAGGGAAGTCCATTCTTCCTCTTCTTGAAGGTTAGAAAAGCATAAGACACAGAGGCAGAGAACACACTATGAATACCAAAGAGGAAAGGTAAGGGGTGGGATGAATTGGGAGATTGGGACTGACATATATGCACTATTGATACTACGTATAAAATAGATAACTAATGAGAACCTACTGTGTAGCGCAGGGAACTCTACTTGGTGCTCTGGGAAAGAAATCCAAAAAAGAGCAGGTACGTGTAAATATATAGCTGATTCACTTTGCTGCACAGCAGAAGCTAATACAACATTGTAAAGCAATTATACACCAGTAAAAATCAATAAAAAAAATAAAATGGGGATAATAACAGTACTCACCGACTAGGGTTGTCATGAGAATCATAACATTTCCCATTACTGTTTTTTAAATTGTTACTATTATTTTTTAAATTGCTATTATTGTTGTAATTAGAATGCCTTAAAAAAAAAGTTGTGTCTATTTATGTGCCCACAAGCATATTTTAAGAGTATTGCCCGATTGCTTCAGAAATAATTATAAAGGAATCAGGAGGAAAAAATAAAGAAAAAACCACAAACCAAAACACATGAACAAGAACATTTACAGCATCATTACTTGTTATAGTCTCCAACTGGAAGCAATCCAAATATCAATCAAGGGGATAAAAAAAATTGTTATATATCCATACTAGGCAGCAATGAAAATGAACACATTTAAGCTGCATGTGGCTATATAGATGAAACCCACCAACCCAACACTGAATGAAAGGAACCAGACACAGAGTCCATACAGTGGGATTTCTTCTGTAAACAGTTCAAAAACAGGCTAGACAAATCTTTGAGGTAGAAATCAGAAGAGTGGCTACCATTGCAGGGAGGAGGGTGAGTGAGGGTGGTGACCACAAGGAGCACGAGGCTTGCTTTGGGAATGTAGGCAACACTCCTCCCCCTGCCTACCTCTCCACCCCCCACAATGACTACTGTTTATTGAGCACTTTCTATGTACCAGGCTCTTACACATTCAGTTCAGTTCAGTCACTCAGTCGTGTCCGACTCTTTGAGACCCCATGAATTGCAGCACGCCAGGCCCCCCGGTCCATCACCAACTTACGGAGTTCACTCAAACTCACGTCCATCGAGTCGGTGATGCCATCCCATCTCATCCTCTGTTGTCCCTTTCTCCTCCCGCCCCCAATCCCTCCCAGCATCAGTCTTTTCCAATGAGTCAACTCTTCGCATGAGGTGGCCAAGTCTGGAGTTTCAGCTTTAGCATCATTCCTTCCAAAGAACACCCAGGACTGATCTCCTTTAGAATGGACTGGTTGGATCTCCTTGCAGTCTAAGGGACTCTCAAGAGTCTTCTCCAACACATTACAACCCTCCAACAAGCCTACAGAGCTGACATTTGATTTCTGTTCCATTAACGAGGACATGGAGGCAGAGTTACTATCTGCCAGGGTCAGCACGTTCATGTCCGTGTTCCACCATCACAAAGACTACTGTTTATTGAGCATGTACTATGTACCAGGCTGTGTACACACTATTGTTGTTGTTTAGGCTCTAGGTCACGTCTGAATCTTTGTGACATCAGAGACTGCAGCCCACAGGCTCCTCTGTCTATGGGATTTCCCAGGCAAGAAAACTGGAGTGGGCTGCCATTTCTTTCTCCAACTCTCTTTCTTGACATGGTGTCTTCACTGAGACAGAATTCGTTGAGCTGTACATTTGTGATTTTTGATCTTCTTGATTGGTCTCCTAGTAAAAAATTTTAATTTATATGTATAGAAAATGGAAAAGTTGTGATGTTTCCCTCGTTGATCCTAGTAAAATGGCCACGAAGGATGAATTGTCTCTTTGGGTGGTGTGCCCCTGATGATCAAAGGAACTTTGTGGGAATGGTCTTTGGCTTGGGTCTATGAACCATGTCCCTAGAGGTGATCTGCTTCTTACAAGCATCTGAGAAAACCACCAACCTTCGACCATTTTCAAAGGTTTTAGGGGAACTTCCCTGTGGTCCAGTGGCTAAGACTCAGTGGTATCCATACAGGGGATCCCCAAGCCTCATCCCTGGTCAGGGAACTAGATCTCACATGATGCCACTAAAACAAAAAGATCTGTGCTGCAACCAACACCAATCGCAGCTAAATGAATAAATAAATATTTAAAGATAAATTAAAAAAGGATTTTGGTTCCAAAAATGATATGATTTCCAGCCCCAAACCTGCATGAGTGTTGGCTTTTGGTTGGAATTCTCTAAGGAAACTTTCTCTTTATTTTGGTTCCACTCTGAAATAAAAGTAGGTGTGTGTGTGTTCAGTCACTTCAGTCATGTCTGACTCTTTGCAACCCGGTGGACTGTAGCTCGCCAGGCTCCTCTGTCCATGGGGATTCTCCAGGCAAGAATACTGAAGTAGGTTGCCACGCCCTCCTGCAGGGGATCTTCCTGACTCAGAGATCAGACCCGGATCTCCTGTGGCTCCTGCATCGCAGGCAGATTCTTTTATTGCTGGACTTACGCTGAGCCACAGGGAAGCTCAAAAGAAGGTATCTTAAGGCTAGTAATTATCTATGGTGAGTATCCCACTGTTTCCCTTGGGAAGTGAGATCTGACTCCATCTGTTGAAATTTCCCCCCTTTGAGGGTTTTGTGTACCCATAAGGAATAGATGGGGAAACAGTGGAAACAGTGTCAGACTTTATTTTTCTGGGCTCCAAAATCACTACAGATGGTGACTGCAGCCATGAAATTAAAAGACGCTTACTCCTTGGAAGGAAAGTTATAACCTAGATAGCATATTGAAAAGCAGAGACATTACTTTGCCAACAAAGGTTCGTCTAGTCAAGGCTATGATTTTTCCTGTGGTCATGTATGGATGTGAGAGTTGGACTGTGAAGAAGGCTGAACACCAAAGGATTGATGCTTTTGAACTGTGGTGTTGGAGAAGACTCTTGCAAGTCCCTTGGTCTGTAAGGAGATCCAACCAGTCCATTCTGAAGGAGATCAGCCCTGGGATTTCTTTGGAAGGAATGATGCTAAAGCTGAAACTCCAGTACTTTGGCCACCTGATGCAAAGAGTTGACTCACTGGAAAAGACTCTGATGCTGGGAGGGATTGGGGGCAGGAGGAGAAGGGGACGACAGAGGATGAGATGGCTGGATGGCATCACTGACTTGATGGGCATGAGTTTGAATGAACTCCAGGAGTTGGTGATGGACAGGGAGGCCTGGTGTGCTGCGATTCATGGGGTCGCAAAGAGTAGGACGTGACTGAGCGACTGATCTGATCTGATCTGAAGGATCTCTCATTTAATCTAACAGTTTTGTCTCCATCTCTGATCTACCTGGCCAGAATTAACAGATGGATCCAAGGCAATTCTGACTCCTGCTCATCTCTCTGTAGTCACATTTTTTCATTGTTTCTGCCTCAGAGGGGCAACTCAGCCTTCCTGTAGAAATACGCTTTTGATAGTTTCCTCAGCAGCTTGCGATTTTTGGCAGATTTCTCCAGCAGCTAGCCTGCCATATTGCTGGAGTGCGGCATTCATTTTTTTATCTTCATTTCCCAACAGTCTCTTAGAATCCTTTGCTCATCCTATTTTCTCTTCCTGGATTGATCTTCTTCATTTTCTCCATTTGCTAAGTCCTACTGGAGAGCAAGGAGACCAAACCAGTCAATCCTAAAGGAAATCAACCCTTAATATTCATTGGAGAGACTAATGCTGAAGCTGAAGCTCCAATATTTTGCCAACTGATGTAAAGAGCCAATTCATTGGAAAAGACCCCAATGCTGGGAAGGATTGAGGGCAGGAGGAGAAAGGGGCCACAGAGGATGAGATGGTTGGATGGCATCATCGACTCAGTGAACATGAGTTTGAGCAATCTCTGGGAGATAGTGAAGGACAGGGAAGCCTTTCGAGCTGAAGTCCATGAGGCTGCAAAGAGTCAGACAGGACTGAGCAACTGAATAAGAACAACAGTTGTGGTGGGCAGAAAATTCTAAAACAGCTCCCAAATCCCAAGCCTCTGGTGGACACACACTTTCTCCTGGTTCTTCAATCAAACACTAATCTAGGTTACTGTGAACAGGTTTTCCAAATGTAATTGATGTCACAAGTCAGTTGATCTTAAAATAAGGAGATTATTCTGGGTAGACTTGAATTAATCATATGAGGTTTTTAAAAGCACAAAGTTTCGTTCGACTGGTAACAAAAGAGAAAGTCATGGAGCTCTGCTCTGGCTGGCCTGGAAGAAAGCAAACATCTGTGTTGTGAACCTCCTGCTGCTGCTGCTGCTGCTAAGTCGCTTCAGTCATGTCCGACTCTGTGCGACCCCATAGACGGAAGCCCACCAGGCTCCCCCATCCCTGGGATTCTCCAGGAAGAACACTGGAGTGGGTTGGCATTTCCTTCTCCAATGCATGAAAGTGAAAAGTGAAAGGGAAGTCGCTCAGTCATGTCTGACTCTTAGCCTACCAAGGCTCTGCTGTCCATGGGACCTCCTAGAGGGCCACAAAGCAAGGAACTATGGGCAGCCCCTAGGAGCTGGGGTTGGTTCCTTGGCCAACAGTGAGCAAACAACACAAGGACTGCAAGCCCATAACTATGAGGAAATAAATTGTGCCCCAAAACCAATGAGCTCGAGTGAGGATCCCAAGCCCACATGAGGACTGCAGCCAAGGCCAACACGTTGATTTCAATCACATGAGATCCTAAGCAGAGAATCCAGTCACGCTGTGCCTGAACTTAAACTGGGAGATAGTACGAACTTCCCTGGTGATCCAGTGGTTAAGCCTCTGTGCTGCCAACGCAGGGGACACGGGGTGGATCCCTGTTGGTCAACAAAGATTCTGCATGCCATATGGTGCATAATGTATTCTCCCCACCCCGCCCCAAAATCTGTGAGATAGTAAATTTGTGTTGTTTTAATCTGGTTTATGGTAATTTGTCATACAGTAACAGTAAGCTAATACAGCCCCAAATTAATG
This sequence comes from Bos grunniens, assembly GCF_055505025.1. Taxonomy (NCBI): domain Eukaryota; kingdom Metazoa; phylum Chordata; class Mammalia; order Artiodactyla; family Bovidae; genus Bos; species Bos grunniens. Next base: position 58,786,828 of record NC_141175.1, on the reverse strand, counting down.
TAGCTACCAGTATATTTACCTTTGTTTTCAATGCCACATTCAAGTTTCACCCCTCTAAGAGATGTTCTTGAGCCCTCAGGCAGATCCAGACATGTCTCCTTGGGGCTCCCTTGGTGCTTTGTTCACTGTCTTTCTCTTATATCTCACTGTGTGACCGACTTTGTTTGTTTATGTATTCTCAAGTGTCTTTCTCTTCAGCTAGACCATTTGGTCCAGAAGGTCTTAAAGGTCCTGAAGCAAGGACCAGTGTCTTAGGTGGACTCTGGAGTCTGATGGCCTGGGTTCAAACCCTGATTCTGCTACTTCTTAGCCATGTGATCTTGATGGGTTCTTACTTTTCCATATGATCTTGGGTAGTTTCTTTCCCTAAGTTTCTCCTTAGACAAGATATCTCTTCCCTCAAAGGGAAGCTGTGAAAATAAAATGCAGCTCAACATCTTGATTAGCATAATACCATATGCTAATACTACTTATGGCACATAACAGGCACTTGGCAAATGTTTGTGCAATGAATATTGGAATGATGGATGGAATGAGGGCCTGCTTGAATCTCAGTGTGTGAAGGCACGTCCCATAGCTTCCAAAAGGATTCAGTCTCTGCAGAACTCTTTCCTCAATAAACTGCCCTCTGCCAACAGTCTCCCCTGATGCTTTTGTACTGTCTCTTTCCCTCCCTTGTTTGTTTTACTCCCTCATCTCCCTTGATTGTTCACAGGAAACATTCCTAGAAAAACCTCAAGGGACCAACTTCCTTTGTGCTTCAGGGCAGCAGACAGAGTCTGTGTTCTGTTGGCTGCAGCTGTGCTCCAGCCTCTGGGGACTGAGGGAAGCAGAGAGTCCCCAGAGGACTTGAATGGGAGTCTAACACAAGGTGAAACCCACCAGGGGTAAAAGGTGAAGACAATCCCTGGGCCAGAACCCCCACGAGGCAGTGGTGGAAGGGGAGGGATTCCTGAGCCCCCAACTCACATACATCCTCAGTCTTGGTTGCTACAGCTTCCTTCCTTCCTTTCTTTCTGGCTGCTTACAAAATAGTCACATCAGCATCATCCCTAGCAGCTTCAAGGATGCCAGTCCCTGGGGAAGGTGCAGCTTCTGTCTTGGTGTTAGATGATAGTCATTTGGCAGGTGAAAATAGAGCGTCTGGAGAGGCCTCTGTTATTGTTGTTGTTCAGTCACTAAGTCGTGTCTGACTCTTTGCAGCTTAACAGACTATAGCACACCAGGCTCCTTTGTCCTCCACTATCTCCAGGAGTTTTTTCAGATTCATGTCTATTGAGACAGTGATGCTATCTAATCATCTTATCCTCTTTTGCCCCCTTCTGCTCCTGCCTTCAATCATCCCCACTGGGATAGGAGGGTCTTTTCCAGTGGGTCAGCTCTTTAGCATAAGGTAGCCAAAGTATTGGAGCTTCAGCTTCAGCATCAGTCCTTCCCATGAATATTCAGGGTTGATTTCCTTTAGGATTGACTAGTTTGATCTCCTTGCAGTCCAAGGAACTCTCAAGAGTCTTTTCCAAACCACAATTCGAAAGCATCAATTCAGACTTCGTTATGGTCCAGCTCTCACATCCATACATAACTACTGGAAAAACCATACCCCTGAGACCTCCGTAATTTGAACCAATGACTTCCTTGTTTTTATTTATTGTAAAAAATAACATTTAGTAACATTGAAGTACATTTCTTAAAAAAGGAAGGAAGATTACTCACCATCACCCTTATCCCATAACTGGTTTCTTTTTCCAAGTTATCTTCCCGTTTTGGGCCACATGGAAAAATTTGCATACAAATTTTGTTTGTTTCCATTTAATGTTATGTCTTAAACCTTTTTCAGTGTTGGAATAATCTTCACATTGATCTCTCTCTCTGTTTTTTAACTGAAACTATTCCAGCCAATTTGATTGAAGCGTAATTAATGATTTTTTACCCCTTCAGGACGTTATTCGTTCCCTTGAATCTTTGAAGCTGGCTCTGGGCAACACTGGAAATGAAAGGAAGTTTGTTTTCTAAGCCCATCTGCATGCCTTACAGATCTTCTTTCTTCCCTGCTAGCAATTTTAGCCTGAGTTCTCTCACCAAGGGAGCAATCTGCACTCCATTTCCAACCTGCTCTGAGTCTGTGCCCCCATTCAGCGAGCTATTAAGAAAAATAAGAACCTAGTTCTACTTTTTCTCAACATAAAAGTGATACATGCTCATGTCATCCAATTTGAGCATACATGAAAACAAAAGAAAGTAAAAATCTGTTGTAATCTTGCTAGTCAAGATCAGATGCCACGATTCTTTGTTCCTCTCAAAAATGTTGTTGGCACTTTTGATGCCACTCATCTGTGTTAGGTTTTTTACCTCCCAGAACCTCCTATGCCTTCCAAATTCACCTTAGAAGCTAATTTGTGTTGTAGTGATTACAACTGAATGAGTAAACCCAAGAAAGCGTATTATCCTGAGGCCTTAGGCAGCTGTTGAGGAAAAAAAAAACCAAAACACAAAAAGGTACATAATGCACTAACTGGGGGCACCTAAGGTTGGCTAGTTTAACCACAGTGGAATTCATTGGCTTATAAAACTGCAATATGTAGGGGCAGGATGGACTGCAGGTCTGGTTTGATCAAGTGGCTCAAAAATGTCAAAAAAGAATGGTTTCTTTCTAATCTCTCTCTGTATTTTCTCCACAACATTATTGTCTTCCTAAGGTAAGTTCTTCTTACTTGGAGGCCTTATCAGTAACCTCTAGGACTACACATTGCCTGGTCCTTGTCTAGCAGGGTATGAGAACATGTCTCTCATATGATTTGATAAATTCCCACAGTCTCCTGTGATTGGAACAGTCTGGTTCCTATGGCCATCCATGAACCAATCCTACTGGCAAGGAGGATGAGAAAAATATGCGTGGTTGAAAACAGTAAGTCTTCAACTCTAGTCTCAGGACTCCTTTACACTCACAGAAATTAATGAGGAGCCCAAAGAATCCTTTAAATGGAGATTTTATCTATCAATACTCACCAAATTAGAAAGTAAATTCATCAACACAGAAGAAATACAAAGGATCATGAGCGATTACAACAAATAATTTTATGCCAATAAAACAGGTAACCTAGAAGGAACAGACAAATTCCTAGAAATGTACAATCTCCCAAGCCCAAACCAGGAAGAAACAGAAAATATGAACAGCCCAATTCCCAGCAATAAAACTGAATCAGTAATCAAAAGCTACCAACAAGCAAAAATCTAGGACCAGAAAAAACTTCATGTATGATTTCTACCAAACATTTAGAGAAGAGTTAACACCTATCCTTTCTAAATTATGCAAAAAAATTACAGAGAAGGAATATTTCCAAACTCATTCTATGAGGCCAACATTAGCAAACTGAATTCAGTAATACATTAAAAGGATCATATATTATGGTGAGGTGAGATTTATCCTAAAGATGCAAGGATGGTTCAATATCCACAAATCAATCAGTGTGATACACCACATTTACAAATTGAAAAATAAAAATCATACAATCATGTCAATAGATGCAGAACAATCTTTTGATAATATTCAACATTGATTTATGATAAAACTGTCAACAAAGATGGTATAGGGGGACCATGAAAGTGAAAGTGAAGTCACTCAGTCGTGTCCGACTCTTTGTGACCCTGTGGACTGTAGCCCACCAGGCTCCTCCGTCCATGGGATTCTCCAGGCAAGAATACTGGAGTGGGTTGTCATTTCCTTCTCCAGGATAGGGGGACCATACTTGAACATAATAAAAACCATGTATGACAAGCCCACAGCTAACACTACACTCACTGGTGAAAGCTAAAAGCATTTCCTCTAAGATGAGGAGTAAAACAAGAATGTTCATTCTAACAATTTTTATTCAATATAGTATTAGGAGTCCTAGCCATGGCAATCACATAAGAAAAAGAAATAAACAGAATCCAGGCTTCCAGTTCAAGAGAGCAAAGTGGAAGGACATGTGCTTATCTCCTCCTGTGAGAACACCAAAATTGAAACTAGCTGTTGAATAACCATCAACTGGAGCATGCTGGAACCCACCAAAAAAAAGATACCCCACATTCCAAGACAAAGAAGAAGCTGTGGCGAAATGGTAGGAGGGATGCAATCATGATAAAATCAAATCCCATACCTGCTGGGTGGGAGAACAATAATACAGAGAAGTTCTCCCACTATTGTGAAGGTTCTAAACCCCACATCAGGCTTCCCAGCCTGGGGATCCAACAAAGGGACCGGGAGTCCCCAGGGAATCTGGACTTAAGGGCCAGTGGGATTTGATTATAGGCCTTCCAGAGGACTGAGGGAACACAAACTCCAGTCTTGGAGGGCACAAACAAAATTTTGCATGCACCAAGACCTAGAGAAGAGGAGCAGTGACGCCACAGGAGACTGAACCAAAACACTTGCTAGTGTTGGAGGGCCTCCTGTGGAGGTGTGGGTTGGCAGGGCCTCACCACAGGGATGGCAGCACTGGAAGATCCTCCTTGGTGTAAACCCTCTTGGAGTTCGCCATTAACCCTACCATAGAGCCTAGGGCTGGGTTGCCTCAGGCCAAACAACTACCAGGGAGGGAGTGCAACCCCATCCATCAGCAGATAATTGGATTAAAGTTTTACTGAGAAAGGCCCTTCCCACCAGAGCAAGACCCAGTTTTTCCCATTGCCAGTCCTTCCCATCAAGAAGCTTAAGTAAGTCTCTTAGCCTCATCCATCAGAGGGCAGACAGAAGAAGCAAAAAGAACAGTCTCACAGCAGTTAATACAAAAAACATATTACAGAAAGTTAATCATGATGAAAAAGCAGAAAGTTATGTCCCAGATGAAGGGACAAGATAAAGTCCCAGAAAAACAGCTAAATGAAATGGAGATAGGCAATGTCCCAGAAAAAGAATTCAGAATAAGATAGTGAAGATGATCCAGGATCTCAGGAAAAGATTGGAGGCAAAGATTGAGAAGATGCACGAAATATTTAGCAATGGCCTAGAAGAACTAGAGAACAAGCAAACAGAGATGAATAATACAATACAAGGAATTAATAGCAGAATAACTGGGGCAGAAGGACAGTTAAATGACCTGGAGGACATAAAGGTGGGAATCACTGCCACAGAGCAGAATATAGAAAAAGAATGAAAAGAAATGAAGACAGCCTAGGAGACCTCTGGGACAACATTAAATGCACCAACACTCACATTATAGGGGTCCCAGAAGAAGAGAGACAAAGGACCTGAGAAAATATTTGAAGAGATAATAGCTGAAAACTTTCTGAACATGGGAAAGGAAATAGTCAATCAAGTCCAGGAAGCACAGAGTCCCAGGAAGGATAAACCCAAGAAGGAACACATGGAGACATATAGTCCCCAAACTGACAAAAATTAAAGACAGAGATAAAATATTAAAAACAACAAATAACATACACGGGAACTCCCATCAGGATATCAGCTGATTTCTCAACAGAAACTTTACAAGCCAGAAGGGAATGGCATGATATATTTAAAGTGATAAAAGAGAAGAAAACTACAACCAAGAATACTCTACCCCAGCAAGACTCTCCTTCAGATTTGATGGAGAAATCAAAAGCTATCCAAACAAGCAAAAGTTAAGAGAATTCAGCACCACCAAACCAGCTTTACCATGAATGCTAAAGGAACTTCTCTAGGCAAGAAACACAAGGAAAAGACCTACAGAAAATAAACCCAAAACAATTAAGAAAATGGTAATAGGATCATGTGCGTGTGCTAAGTCACTTCAGTTGTGTCTGACTCTTGGCGACCCTACAGACTGTGGCCTGCCAGGCTCCTCTGTCCATGGGATTCTCCAGGCAAGAATACTGGAGTGGGTTGCCATTTACTTCTCCAAATAGGATCATACATATCAATAATTATATTAAGTGTAAATAGATTTAATGCACCAACCAAAGACATAGACTGGCTGGGTGGATGAAAATATATGCATATATGTACTTCCTCTTACAACATCACTCTACTCGACACCCGCCAAAATTGTGTGTAATTATTTTATATTGTTAAGTTAATCATGTTCCTATTATGGCTTGTAACTGTAAATATCTTTTTTGTCTGGCTATTGATTATGAAATTGATAAACATCTTTTACTATTGTGATTATGTAACTATTACTCAATACCATTGTATCATGATCGGTCAACAGAAAAATAATAGAACTCTATATCACCAAAACTAGGATCTAATAGAAAAATCTGCAATCACTTTTTAAAATCCAGATGCATATCAGAATTATCTTGAAATTTTTTGAAAAATACAAATGTTCAGGTATTGCTTTTTTTCTCCAGAGCTCCAAATATGTTTCTAATGAGCAGTCATGTTTAAAAACAACTGGACTATATGATGATCTTTTACTTTTATTTAGTTTGTTTCACTTTTTCTATTTCATATTCAGTGTTCCCATTTCATCTAGTTTATGTTCTCTAGTTTCTCCATCTCTTCTTATTTTTATGTTCTTTCTCAAGCCTTTATCAAGTGTAATAGAAAAGCTTTTATATACTTGTATATATAAATATATATAATATATATATTTTAGAAAACATGAATTTTTGCCTAACTAAAATTTTATGACACTTTGATTCCACTTGTTTGACTTAGTATGAATAGAATTCTATATTTCTAATTATAAAATAGATATGCAACAAGCAACAAAGGCTTACTTTGTAGCATACAGAACTACAGTCAATAACCTATGATGGAAAATAATTTTAAAAATAATATATGTATATTTGTATAACTGAATCATCTTTCTGTGCACCTGAAACATTTTAAGTCAACTATATGTCAATAATATATATATATATATATATATATTTTAGAAAGAAACAGAATCCAAATTGGAAAGGAAGAAGTTTGCAGATGACATGATACTATACCCAGAAAGTCCTAAAGATGCCGCCCAAAGATACTAGAACTCATCAATGAATTCAGTAAAATTATAGGATACAAAATTAATACACAGAAATCTATTTCATTTCTTTACACTAATGGTGAATTATCAGAAAGAGAAATTAGGAAACAATCCCATTTACAGTCACATTAAAAAGAATAAAATACCTAGGAATAAATCTAACAAAAGAGATTAAAGACCTGTACTTGGAAAACTCTTAAGATTCTTTTGAATATGGAAAGATATACTCACGGCCTAGAACTAATATTGTTAAAGTCTCCATGCTATGCAGAGCAATCTGCAGATTCAACACAATCTCTAACAAAATGCCAATGGCATTTTTCACAGAACTAGAACAAATAATTACAAAATTTATATGGAAACACAAAAGACCCTAAGTATCCAAAACAATCTTGAAAAAGAAAAACAAAGCTGGAGGATTCCAAACTACAAACCTTCAGTAGTCAAACCAGTATTGTACTGGCAAAAAAACAGACACGTAGATCAATGAAACAGAACAGAGAGCTCGGAAATGAGCTCATATTTACATGAGAAATTAATCGATGACAAAGGAGGCAAGCATATACAATGGGGGAAAGAAGCTCTTCAGTAAATGATGTTGGGAAAACTGGACAGCTACATGCACAAGAGCCATACTGAACTATTCTCTCACAACATGCACAAAAGTAAAGTAAAAATGGATTAAAGACTTAAATGTAAGACCTGAAGTACAGGTAGTATGCTCTTTGGCCTCATAAGTAATATTTTTGGGATATGTCTCCTTAGGCAAGGAGATTGAAAGCAAAAATTAACAAAGGGAACTGCATCGAACTAAAGCTTTTGCGTGGCAAATGAAACTACCTACAAAATGAATAGGCCACCTACTGAATGGGAGAAGATATTTCTTCTCCCATTTGTTCACAATATATTCAGTAAGGGTTCAAAACCCAAAATATACAAAGAACTCATACAACTCAACAACCAGAAAACAAACAATGTATTAAAAAATGGGCAGAGAATCTGAATAGACATTTTTCCAAAGAAGACATACAGGTAGCCAACAGGCACGTGAAAAGAAGTTCCACATTAATAATCATCAGGGAAATGCAAATCAAAACCACAAACAGATATCACCTCAACCCTGCTAGAATCATCAAAAGACAACAAATAACAAGTGTTGGCAAGGATGTTGAAAAAAAGGGAACCCTTGTGCACTGTGGTGGCCACTATGGAAAATAGTATGGTGATTCCTCCAAAAATTAAAAATAGACCCACCATATGATCTAGCAATTCCACTCCTGAGTATTCGTCTAAAGAAAATAAAAATACTAACTCAAAAAGATAGATGCACCCCTATGTTCACTGCAGCATTACTTATAATAGCCAAGATATGGAAGCAACCTTAGTCTCCATCAATAGATAAATTGGTAAAGATGTTTTATATATACATATATATGTATATATAGACAATGGAATACTGCTTAACTGTAAAGAATGGAAGTTTGCCATTTGTAACAGCATATATGGACTTAGAGGGTACTATGCTAAGTGAAATAAGTCAGATAGAAAAAGACAAATACTGTATGATTTAACCTTTAACCTAGATGTGGTATCTAAAAAACAAAACAAATAAACATAACAAAACAGAAACAGAGTTATGGATACAGGGAGCAAACAAGTTTTTGCCAGAGGGGAGAGAAGTGAAGGGGGAAAGAAATAGGTGAGGATGATTAAGAGATACAAATTTTCATTTGCAAAATAAATGAGCGATCATTATGTAAGGTACAGTGTGGGGAATATTGTTGTTCAGTCACTCAGTCCTGTCCAATTCTTTGTGACCCCATGGACTGCAGCACACCAGGCTTCCCTATCCTTCACAATCTCCCTGAGTTTGCTCAAACTCATGTCTATTGAGTCAATGATGCCACCCAACCATCTCATCCTCTGTCTCCCCCTTTTCTTCCTGTCTTCAGTCTTTCTCAGAATCAGGGTCTTTTCCAGTGGGTTGGCTGTTAGCATCAGGTGGCCAAGGTATTGGTGCTTCAGCTTCAGCATCAGTCCTTCCAATGAATATTCAGGGTTGATTTCATTTAGGATTGACTGGTTGGATCTCCTTGCAGTCCAAGGGACTCTCAAGAATCTTCTCCAGCACCACAGTTTGAAAGCATCAATTAATTCTTCAGCGCTCAGCCTTCCTTATAGTCCAACTCTACATCTATACATAACTACAGGAAAAACCATAGCTTTGACTATATGGATCTTTGTTGGCAAAGTAATGTCTCTGCTTTTTAATATGCTGTCTAGGTTGGTCATAGCTTTTTTTCCAAGGAGCAAGGGTCCTTTAATTTCATGACTACCATCACCATCTGCAGTGATTTTGGAGCCCAAGAAAATAGTCTGTCACTATTTCCATTGTTTCCCTATTTTTTTACCATGAAGTGATGGGACCAGATACCATGATCTTAGTTTTTTGCATGTTGAGTTTAAAGTCAGTAATTATGTAATACCTTTGGTGACAGATTGTAACTGGACTCATCATGGCGATCATTTTGAAATGTATAAAATATTGAGCCACTATATTGTGTAACAGGAACTAACATAGTGTTGTAGGTCAATTAGACTTTAAAAACAAGCAAACAAAAAACAAGCAGGTGCACAGAAAGAGAGATCAGATTTGTGTTACCAAAGGCAGAGAATGGCGGGAGGAGAATTAGATGAGGGCAGTCAAAAAGTACAAACTTCTGGTTATGAAATAAATAAGTACGAGGAATGTAATGTACAACATAAGAATAGTCAACACTACTGTGTATTACACGTGAACACTGCTAAGGGAGTATTTTCTAAGAGTTCTTACATGAGGGAATAACTTTTTTCTATTTCTTTAATTTTGTATCTAGATGAAATGATGGGTGTTTACTAAACTTATAATCATTTCATGATGTATGTACGTCAAATCATGCTGTACCTCTCAAATTTATACAGTGCTGTATGTCAATTATATCTCAATAAAACTGAAAGAAAAAACTAAATTCTTTAAAAATAATAAAATAATTCATAAAAATAATAAAATTGCAAGGAGCTCTACAGGGTTAACAAAAAATCAGAAGACATTTTCATGTCCCCCAGCTGCCCTACAAGAGGTTTGCTGTTACAAATGTCACAAAACTTGGATTATGTAGCCTGGAAGTGAATTGTACCTATATATATTAAAGAAAACTGGGGTTGAGGGGGCTTCTCTGGTGGTCCATTGGCTAAAACTTCACACTCCCAATGCAGGGGGCCTGGGTTCAATCGCTGGTGAGGGAACTAGATCCCGCATTCCACATCTAAAACTCAGTGCAGCCAAATAAACATTAAAAAAAAAAAAAAAAGAACTGAATTGTACTGTGGATTTTTCTGTCTCTTGCAATTCTCTCATTCTGTTTTACACTTTACTAGCATTTGTATGTTACTGGCGATTTTTGAAGATAAGGTGTGAGATGGAAGAGGAGAGTTCTAGGCTGAGCCCTATGCGCAATTCTGATAAATGATGAAGAATTACAATCTTCTGAGTCATTCCACTGCACCATTGCAAAAAAAACGGCCTAAGAAAAAAAAAAAACAAAACTCCTCTTTACAATGAAAACTACCCCACAATGGATTTTACACATGTTGATAATCCAAGTCATCCTAGTGCACTATGCTTCGTTTGAGGCGAACAACTTACAAATGCAGCAACAGCTCCAGCAAAATGGAAAAGCCACTTAACAATAAATTATAGCCATTTGACCCAGAAAGGGCTGAATATTTCTAATGGCTACTGGAATCTCAAAGCAAACAGAGAAAATCTTTCATTTACAAAAAAAAAAAAAAAAAAATCAGTGAAAAAGCTCAGGAAGAAAGTGATGGAGTAGGAAACTTATTGCCTGAAAAGGACAAGTTCCAGAGATACGGAAACCTCCTAATTACAGCATGTAAAATTATAGTGAGTAAAATACGTGGACAGACTCGACACAAGACACTGAAAACTGTCCGTAGCAGGATACATTGATGTATTTATGACTTCTCATATGATCCTAAAAAGGTTTTTATGTAATAAACTGAAAACAACCTCTTCTGTAAAAAAAAAAAAATAATAATAATAAAATTGCATGTTAACATGTTGACAAAAAGGCCAATGTTTTCAAAAACAAAAAGATGGTAAGAAGAATGCTTTTTTTAAAAAAATATATATTTGCAAGTCTCTTTAAGTATGGCTTAATAGAATACAGCTGGATTTTCATATCTGCTTTTGCATTCAATCTGTTACAAGTTGTTTTGGTTAAATTATGTGAAGAAAACCTGCTTCACATTGATACAAAATTGGAAAAGCAAAAAGTACTCTAATAGTCTTTCAGGAATATTATGGATATTCTTCTTTGATAGTACACCAAAACTCTACAGGAGGTTATTTCTTTATTTGTATAAATACTGAAAAGCTGTCAAGTCGATGGCAACACAAGTTTTCCAAAATTCCAAATTTCTTTTGAAATCCAGAAGTTTTTCAAGATTGGCAACAAGTAGTCAATTATTTTCCTTGAAGAGACAGGCTTGCTTAGTTCGTTTGCAAGAAAAAGTCTACCAAACACCCAAGTTGAGATAACCATAATTTGTCGGTTGTTTTCTCAAGTACGAATGGAGTTCCATGAAAAAACAAAACAAAAAACCCACCAGCTATTTCAGCTTGCAACTCAAACGATTGCACGAGTGCTTCTTCTTGCACAACCATCACATGTCAGTTTGCAGCAAGTGTTTTATGTGCCATTTCCATGTAAAATATTTACAAGAGAGACTGAGCTTTTAATGAGTTAATCACCTTTTTGTTGCTCCGTCCAGAAAATTCTCAAATGTAATTTCTTTTTTCCCACCATGAGTGTGTAGTGATGAAAACACTACTACAGTTGGCTGCCCTTCCTCTGGGAAAGCACCAGAACACCTTTTGCACACCTTTGCTTTCGCACCATCAGTAACAAGGAAAATAATGTCTTAGATGATAATGAAATAATTTTGACTTCAGAGATTCTCTGAAAGGCCACCCCTGAAAGGTCGTCTGAAAGGGACACCCCTGACCAGGGGTCTGTGGACCATACTTTGAGAACCACTGACTTGGACCAATCAGAGCCCAGTCATAGAGCTAAGAGTGGGGCAGGCTTACCTTAACTGTATGTTGCATCACAGAAGGGGGAAGATGAAGTGACTGTTGGAAGCAATCACAGTATGTGCTATGAGAATGACCAAAGTAATGAGCATAAAGTAATGAACAAATTACAAAATCGTGGATGCTGTCCCAGATTCACAAACAGCCCCACCATTTTGCTAGCCAAGGTCCAAAGGCTTTTCTGAGACCAGTATCTGCCTTGAGGTCTTTCCAGGTGGAGCAAAGGTAAACAGTCCACCTGCCAATGCAGGAGACTCCATAGACATAAGTTTGATGCCTAGGCCTGGAAGATCCCCTTCAGTAGGATACGGCAACCTGCTCTGGTATTCTTGCCTGGGGAAATCCCATGGGACAGAGGAGCCTGGTGGGCCATAGTCCATTGGGTTGCAGAGTCAGACATGATTGAGCACACACACATACCTATGAGGCTTTGAGATCCAGTGGCTGATCTTCATCTATTGTTTGGGGATCTCTGTCGTAACCCTGAACAGTAACTAATGGTGGTGGGGACTTCCCTGGCCATTCAGTGTTTAAGACTCTACGCTTCCACTTTAGAGTACTTGGTGTTGATTTCCTTGGGGAACTAAGATTTTGCGTGCTCTGCATTGTGGCCAAAAGTAACTAAAGGTGGCCCTGCAGCTTAGTGGAAGGAGTACTAAGAGCACGGCTTGTATTGTTGCACAGAAAGTCAGTCTCTCTCACAGCCTTCCAAGCCAGGGTACTGCTGAGCCTCATGCCAGCCATAAAGGGTATCTGGTTCTTGCCTGCCTCGGGGCAGCTGAAATGTGGAGGTGGGTGGATGAGGTCCCTGCACAGGAGAGGAGAATGGGGGTGATAAGGCCTCACCATGGTTCTGCTGGGCTCCCTGGTGACTCAGCGATAGAGAATCTGCCAACCAATGCAGGATACAGAAATGGCAACCCACTCCAGTATTCTTGCCTGGGAAATCCCATGGACACAGGAGCCTGGATGTCTACAGCCCATGGGGTCACAGTCTGATACAACTGAGTGACTGAATGACTAAACAACAACAATGATAATGCTAGTGGTGGATTGACTGGAAGATCAGCTGTACCCGTTTTAAAAAATACTTCTAAATGAGGTCTGGCTTTATGAATAAAGAATATCTGGGAGAAAAGTGGAAGAGCAGCTGAGGCAGATGAAAGTAGAGCGTCTGATAAGGCAGGCCTCTGCTTATCTCCAAGAGAGAGGGGCTGAGGTACTTAGTATTCTCCTTGCAGCTGTCACTGACCCCAGAGAGCTAGGCCTCGGCTCTGCTAGCCAGCCTTGGCCAACACTCAGGATTCAGATCTCCGGACAGAATAGCCTGGTAGGCTGCAGTCCATGGGGACTGAGCGACTTCACTTTCACTTTTCACTTTCATGCATTGGAGGAGGAAATGGCAACCCACTCCAGTGTTCTTGCCTGGAGAATCACAGGGACGGGGAAGCCTGGTGGGCTGCCGTCTATGGGGTCGCAGAGAGTAGGACACTACTGAAGCGACTTAGCAGCAGTAGCAGCAGTGATAACTTTTCCTCCAATATTTTAAAAATGCTTACATGTCCTCAACTTTAAATAATCGAGAAACACTTTTAGGACAAAATCCTTTTGAAAGGTGTGAAGGCAGTCTTTCCACGCTTTCCTTTCCAAGTTTTCCCTCTTGATCTTTATTACCCAAGACCCCACATTTTCCCCCCAGTCCCCTTGCCCCCAGCTGGGGAAGAGGACAGAAAACTCCAAGTCTTGTTTGTAACTGTGCAAACCGTGTGCAAACTGTTGCAAAAAACAAACAACAAAAAGTGACAAGATTTCCCGTTTATGCAAATATATTTGGCTCCCTGTCTAGGATCCTGCTTTTCAAAGTGGAACCAAAACCTACATCACAGGCACATGACTGCGATGCCCTGTGTTCGCCAACCCCAAAGGATATTCTGAAACCAGAACAACTTCACCGACCTTACTGAAGAGTCAACAAGTCCTACCGCACACCTGGCTGTATTAAAGAAACAACATATCCGTGCTTTCAAGTCTTTTAATTCCTGAACTTGGGGATTCACGAATATTCACGCTTTTAAAAACTGTATGCCATTTCCTCTCCAGATTCAAGGGTGACTCCAGAGATACGGAAATGAGCGCTCCAAACGCAGGTTCGCATTCATACTCTGCCACTAAAAGATTTAGTGTAACTCACTTCTGCTGAGTCTCAATAACCCATCCGCGAAATTAGTGCTCTCTCACTTTTCTCCAATACTTGGAACAACATAAAACTGTTCAGCAAATTTCCAGATACACTCAGGCAGCTCTCGTTGTTGTCTCCAGGGCCCCAGGAACTCCAATCCAGTGTTGTCTGCGGGTCCATCCTAGAGAATAAAGCACGTGACTCCATAAAGCCCCTTCATTCAGCAGCTCCGCGTCTACGAGTCCTCTGCGCAGTAAAGTCCTATACTCAGTCCAAACACCTTTTGTTCCTTCACCATCTAACCGCGCGCAGGGATCTAGAGGGCTGCGAGTGCCCCGGACCCCGCCAGCGTCAGCACACAGTACGACGCGCGTCCAGCTGGGGGCGCCCGGCTCCCCTAGGCCCGCTGGGTGGGGAGGGTTGCGAGTCCAGGGAGCTAGGCAGCCTCGGGAGCCCTCGCGCGCTCTGATTGGTTCTCGTGTCCTCGTGACTCCAGGCCCCGCCCCACGCCCCTCCTCCGCATCCGAGCCGGGGAGCGCTCGGTCCGGGACTGAATGGGCGCTAGCGCGGCGCTGGGGGCGGGCCGGGGCGCGGGGCCCGGGACTAGAGGCAGGCTGGCGCCCGCTCCCTAATATGCGAAAGAAGGCGGTGGGTGGCGCGGAGCGGCGTCCCCTGCAGCCGCGAACCGAGGCGGCGGCGGCGGCACCTGCCGGCCGAGGTACGTGGCGCAGCCCCCTCCTCGGCGTAACGGGGCCGCTGGCCGGGGGCGGCGGCGGCGATCGGTCCCTGCCCCCGCGTGGCTGGGCCCGGCGGCTCCGCCCCAGCTTCCTACGGGCAGCGCCCAGGGCACGGCTCCCCCAGATGCGCCTGGCGGGGGCGCGGGCTGGGAGTCGTGGCCTCGCGCGTAGCGGACCGGCTGGGTACGCCGCGGCCCGCGCAAGTGTGGACGCGGTGGAGACGGAGGGGTGAACGGCCGGGATGTGCGCTCCAGGCGCGGTGTGCCTTTCCCTTATGTGTTCCGCAGCGACTTGGGGTTTAATTCATTGCTCGAAGCTTCCGAGCCAGGAGAGCCCAGTTAACTCATTTCCCCGGGACAGGATGGAAGGACCCTCGGTGACTAGCAGCTCCGGCGGCTGTCTTTCGCATCCATCGGGAAGGCGTGATGTGCAGTGTCTGCAGGTAGAAATTCGCCAGTGACCTTTCGTGCCCACTCTGTGCGGCCAGCCCTGCGGAAGAGACACGTTTTGTGGTGACCTTTGGTGTTTCCTGAGTTGTAAGGAGTGGCTTGACATGGGCATGGATTTTATATGCTCCTTTAGTGTGTTAAGTAATACAAGATTTTCTGAGAGCATCTTCGAATAGAAAGAAGCTAGGTCCTGCCCAACCCCACAAGAGGTGGGTGACCTTGGCCAACGCTGATCCCCCTGTAAGACTCCATCTCCTGATCTGTAGTGGGAGGCTTGACCTGCAGATGGCCAAGATCCCTTTCAGGCCCCTGGTTCTGTGGTTCTGATGGCAAATGTGTTCACCAATGAAGAGGGTCCTGCAGAATCACTAACTCACTGGAAAGACATTTTATGTCCTCATATCTTAGTTCATGTCTGTGGCCTTTGCTTCATTAAGTATCAGTCTGTTTAAAAGGGAAAATGGTTTTTACCTGCCAGCCCCTTTGGTTTACCTGCTCATCAGGCCAAGCATGGATCCGACTTTGGGATTACAAAGAGGAAGGAGATGTGGCTCCTGCCCTCTGGTGTTAAGCTGAGCCCTGCTCTTGGTAATCTGCTTCCACAGAAGAGAGGAACCTTGGGGAGGAATCCTGTCTGCTGAGTGAAGGGGCACAGAGGCAGAAACTGTCAGGATGGGTTGTGGTTTCATTCACCTAATCCTGAAAGCTTGACAGGTTAGCAGAATGTCTTACATTTCTAGTCGTAGAGCCAGGAATCACCTGAATTCCAGCCAGGGCTTGGACGAGGAGAGACTGATGTAAACTGGCAGAGCCCTGTGACCAGAGTATAGTGAACCTCTTCATAGGTCTGTCTGTTGTCTGAGGGACGCTATTTCTGTGAGATAAAATGAATCTTGGTTATGATTAGTTGTTGGGTCTTTCTTTAGGCGAGAAAAAAAATGGGTGAGGTGGGAAGGCATGAAGGTGTTTGTGGAAGAGAGAGGGAGAGGGCTGACAGGCATCAATGATAAACATGCACATTAATGACTGCCTATTTTGAAAATGCTTATAATTTTGGCTTAAACTGCCAGATTGTTTCATATTACCATGATAGGTTAGTATTGAATTTTTTGGAATTAATTTATTAGTTTTTATTGGAATATAGTTGGTTTACAATGTCGTGTTAGTTTCTGCTGTACAGCCAAGTGAATCAGTTATATATAAATATGTATTTGTTGTTGTTTAGTCACTAAGTCGTGTTCGACTCTTTTGCATACACGCTAGACTGTAGACTGCCAGGGTCCTCTGTCCATGGGATTTCCCAGGCAAGAATACTGGAGTGGGTTGCCATTTCCTTCTCCAAGGGATCTTCCCAACCGAGGGACTGAACTTGCATCTCCTGCATTACAGGCAGATTCTTTACCGTGGAGCCTCTGGGGAAGCCATATATATATATATGTTTTTTTTTTTAGATTCTTTTTCCATATAGGCCATTCGTTATACAGTACTGAACAGAGTTCCCTGTGCTATACAGTAGTTCTTCTTGTTTATCTGTTTTATATATAGTAGTGTGTATATGTCAATCCCAGTCTCCCAAGTAACCCTTCCCTCTTCTTTCCCCCTTGGTAACCATAAGTTTATTTTCTACATCTGTGATTCTATTTCTGTTTTGTAAATAAGTTCATTTGTACTATTTTTTTAGATTCCACATAAAAGCGATATCCTATGATATTTGTCTTTGACTTGCGTCACTCAGTATTACAATCTCTAGGTCCATTTATGTTGCTGCAAATGGCATTATTTTGGTTTTTTCTGGCTGAGTAATAGTGTTGAATTTTAAGACTATGTTCAAGGCAGGATAAGAAAAAACCCTTTGTTCTTTGATGTGTCTCCTCCAGTCCTCCCCTATTTGCCCTGCTGGTCTGTTTGGCAGGAGTTTGTCTAGCAGGTTGGCTCTTGGGAGGTGAAAGAGACAATAGAAGAGGTTTCAAGTCCTCTATGGGAGTTCATCCAGGTGCTGGGGGCAGAAGGGAGAGTCTTGGAAGAAGGGTCACGGCTCCCTTTGCACACCCTTCTAGTTCCTGAGAAGCGGTTTAATCAATTTAATCTGAATTGCCTGTGGAGACGCTCCCAGAGGGCATGCTCTGTGTTTTTGGTTCATCTGGGAAGCCTTGGCAGAATTAAAGCAACTGGAAGTATACACACATTAACAATGGTACGCACTCCCTAACTGCCGAGAAGCAGCAGCAAGGGGCTGGATCAGTATGAGGGGTGTTAGCAAAGGCATCCAGAAGTGGGTGAATCACTGGCTTATTGTGGGAGGAAACCATCACTGTGGATGGTGACATGCAGGCCATTAGGGAGAGAGACCCTGGAGAAGGCAATGGTACCCCACTCCAGTACTCTTGCTTGGAAAATCCCATGGACAGAGGAGCCTGGTAGGCTGCAGTCCATGGGGTCGCTAAGAGTCGGGCACGACTGAGCGACTTCACTTTCACTTTTCCCTTTCATACATTGGAGAAGGAAATGGCAACCCACTCCAGTATTCTTGCCTGGAGAATCCCAGGGACAGAGGAGCCTAGTGGGCTGCTGTCTATGGGGTCGCACAGAGTCGGACACGACTGAAGCGACTTAGCAGCAGCAGCAGCAGCAGCAGCAGCAGCAGGAAGAGAGACCCAGCTTGAGCACACGTGCAGAGGGGGAGCAAGGAAGATGTAGCGAGCAGAAGAAAAATGAGGTTAGAGGTACAAGGACATGACCAGGCTTGTCTTACTTAGAAGAGCGTTATCTTGTTTTTCTAAGTATAGCATACATGCTAGGAAGGTAGGCATAAGTGGATTACTGTCCAACAGATTTTACAAATTCAGCATACCATGCTCTCAGATCAAGAAGCAGGAGCACCCGTGGGTCCCCTTTGAGTCACTGCATCCTGGAAGAGAACCCCTGCTGACTCTCGAGCTTGTATCACTGGAATTCTGCAGTGTCTGTCTTCTTTCCTTCGGACTTGGGTTTCTGAGACTCACTCCAGATGCTGCCTCTCGCTGTAGGGTGCTCACTCATTGCTGATTGGGCCTGTGGGTGAAAAATATACTATATCTTTGTCTGTGCACTGTTGATGGACACTTGGGCAGGTGGCAGGTTTGGCTATTACAGTTAGTGATGCCATGACTGTTTTCATACCTGGCTTGTGTGTGTGTGTGTGGGTGCACGCATATTTCTCTTTTTAACAGCTTTTTAAAATATTATATTTATTTAATTTTTTAATTTATTATGGCATTTGGGTTCTGGTTCCCTGGCCAGGGATTGAATCCAGGGCCCCTGCATTGGGAGCATGGAGTCTTGACCACTGGACCATCTGTGTGCTCAGTCGCTCAGTCACTCAGTCGTGTCCAACTCTTTATGGCCCTATAGACTGTAGCCCACCAGGCTCCTCTATCCATAGAATTCTCCGGGAAAGAATTCTAGAGTGGGTTGCCACTTCCTACTCCAGGGTATCTTCAGACCCAGAGATCGAACCTGTGTCTCTTGTATCCCCTATGTTGGCATACAGATTCTTTACCACTAATGCCACCTGGGAAGCCCCTGTATGTGCATTTCTGATGAGAGTCTAGGTAGGGGTGAGATTGCTGGGTCATGGGTATGTGTATGTTCAGCTTTGCATGGGTAGTTCCTTACTACTAACTGATTAGCTCAACATTGGCTTTGAACCGGGGAGACCGAGGAAGGACTTGTGCCAGGAGCCACGATGAGTTACCACGTGGCTGTGCGCTATAGATTCTCAGCTAGTGCGGTCACCTCTAGGCCACGGCCGCCCCAGGTCAGGCAGCAGGACAGGCTGACCCTGAGGAGCACTTCAGCTCCATGAGCCTCTGTGGTCAGGGAGTGGTTGTCTCTTCCAGACTGCCACAGACACCCCTGGGAACGTCTCCTTACCTTTTCTAACACTGCACTTTCTCTGCTTTGTTTTTAGTTATGTGACTTGTGTTCCCTGTACCTCTGGGTTTCTACTGAAGAATTCCCCCACGTCCTAGAGGAAAAGCTTATTTCTTGTTTGATCTTTAGAGGCCATGCAAGACATTTTTGTTCCCCTTTAGCGTGTGGAAAAATATACAGAATTAAGTAATATTGGATGGTTCATCACCTCCTTATACCCATGAATTCTTCCCCTTTTCAAGTTTTAAATATCTGGAATTAATGGTTCTGCTTCATGTGATGTGATATGATTAAAGAGGAAAAAATTGATACAAATAACACATTTGAAAAGTCTGTTTTGATGGAATAGGACGTTGTCTTTTGAACATGAAGTCTGCCTTTAAGACGAGGTGTCATTTTCATAATTAAAGGCTTACATGTGTTGAGTTCAAAGCAGAAGCAGTTTTTCTGTTATTCATGTAGTGTTCCTTCTTCTCTAGTCCTTTCTCTCCCCTCAGCTTCTACTTTTATATTCTCTTCTATCTTGTTCTCTATATCATTTCTGCTTTTCACAAACATCTTGTTTTCATTTCCAATCTAGACTCCAGCAACAAAAGAGGAAGCCAGAGTAGTGGTACTTATTTTTTTTTCAAATAGGGCTACCAATACTCTCTGTGCTTTGCTTGTCATTTTCTGGAATCAAGTCCTTAGTCACCCAGGATTTGGTATCTGGTTTTCTTGTTTATTCTTCCTTTGGAGTGGCTCAGTCCAGTAGAACTATAACCCAAGCCATATATATATAATATCAAAGTTTTGGTTTCCCAGGAAAATTAAAACAAAACAAAACAGGACTAAACTAAACTTGTATGCACCTAAAAATACAGCTCCAAACTATACAAAGTAAAAAGTGACAGAATGACAAAAAAAAGTTGACAAATGTGACAACATAATGAGAGATTTTAGCATATCTATTTCAGTAACTGATGGAACAAGCTAACAAAAAACCAGTAAGGGATTAAGAAGCAAAGCAATTAATAAGCTTGATCAAACCAATTAAATAGAATACATAGTTCCAGCAAGTAAAGAGTATACTTTTACAAAAATTGAACATACACCAGGTCATAAAGTAAGTTCTAACATATTTAAAATAATGAGTATCATATTGACCAAGTTCTCTGAATGCAGTGAAGCTAAATTATGTATCAGTTTTAAAATATAATTTAAAAGCATATTTAAAAAGTTAAATTTGAAAGTATTTAGATTTGAATGATCAAGAAGTAATAGCAATGAAAAAAGATATGTCAAAATTTGTAGAATGAATTGTACACCTAAAGCTTGTGGGTTGCAACTAAATAAGGTAGGGGAAATATGTGGTCTTAATGACTCATATTTGCAAGAAAACAGGCAAAAATTAATAACCCAGTCAACTAAATTAAGAAGTTAGGAACTTAGCAATTAAACCCAAGAGATTAGAAGGATTTTTTTTTAGTCAGGTGAATTAATTTTAATAATTTATTTTCATTAAACCAATATGTATAAAATATTATTAAATTAATATAAAAGTTGTTTTTGAGCTATTTTACATTCTTCTGGTCAAACTTAATTCTTCAAAGCCTTGTGTGTATCTTACATGAGAATATATCTCAGTTTGGACGGGCCATATTTGAATTACTCAGCAGCCACATGTGGCTCATGGTATCTTTGCCTCCTATAAACATTGAAGGTATTTATGGTGATAAAGAGGACAATCAGAGCTAACAGTAAAGGGGTTCAATTATCTGCCAAGAGAATCGAGATTCATGAGAATCTAAGAGTGTTTTGTGGTTTGCAGAGGGTGACTCTTTTTGAAAATCTTATATACTACTCTCTACAACAAACCCACATACTATAAAATATAGGACAGAAATAAAGATAAATGATGTACTGACTCACTATATCCTTACCTGTTTTAGACATATTATATATATATGTATAAACCATGTTATATACATGTTATATATGTATAAGTATAGGTCATGCGTTGCTGCTTTCTATGCCCCCAGGCACATACATGTTATATTATGTATATATAGACATATATGTATGTATGTCTTTTAATGTTCACAGACCCATATGAGTTTATCTCGGACTCACGTCCATCGAGTCCATGATGCCATCCAGCCATCTCACCCTCTGTCGTCCCCTTCTCCTCCTGCCCCCAATCCCTCCCAGCATCAGAGTCTTTTCCAATGAGTCAACTCTTCGCATGAGGTGGCCAAAGTACTGGAGTTTCAGCTCCAGCATCATTCCTTCCAAAGAAATCCCAGGGCTAATCTCCTTCAGAATGGACTGGTTGGATCTCCTTGCAGTCCAAGGGACTCTCAAGAGTCTTCTCCAACACCACAGTTCAAAAGCATCAATTTTTTGGCGCTCAGCCTTCTTCACAGTCCAACTCTCACATCCATACATGACCACAGGAAAAACCATAGCCTTGACTAGACGGACCTTTGTTGGCAAAGTAATGTCTCTGCTTTTGAATATGCTATCTAGGTTGGTCATAACTTTCCTTCCAAGGAGTAAGCGTCTTTTAATTTCATGGCTGCAGTCACCATCTGTAGTGATTTTGGAGCCCAGAAAAATAAAGTCTGACACTGTTTCCACTGTTTCCCCATCTATTTCCCATGAAGTGATGGGACCGGATGCCATGATCTTCGTTTTCTGAATGTTGAGCTTTAAGCCAACTTTTTCACTCTCCACTTTCACTTTCATCAAGAGGCTTTTTAGTTCCTCTTCACTTTCTGCCATAAGGATGGTGTCATCTGCGTATCTGAGGTGATTGATATTTCTCCCGGAAATCTTGATTCCAGCTTGTGTTTCTTCCAGTCCAGTGTTTCTCATGATGTTCTCTGCATATAAGTTAAATAAGCAGGGTGACAATATACAGCCTCGACGTACTCCTTTTCCTATTTGGAACCAGTCTGTTGTTCCATGTCCAGTTCTAACTGTTGCTTCCTGACCTGCATACAGATTTCTCAAGAGGCAGATCAGGTGGTCTGGTATTCCCATCTCTTTCAGAATTTTCCACAGTTTATTGTGATCCACACAGTCAAAGGCTTTGGCATAGTCAATAAAGCAGAAATAGATGTTTTTCTGGAACTCTCTTGCTTTTTCCATGATCCAGCGGATGTTGGCAATTTGATCTCTGGTTCCTCTGCCTTTTCTAAAACCAGCTTGAACATCAGGAAGTTCATGGTTCACATATTGCTGAAGCCTGGCTTGGAGAATTTTGAGCATTACTTTACTAGCGTGTGAGATGAGTGCAATTGTGTGGTAGTTTGAGCATTCTTTGGCATTGCCTTTCTTTGGGATTGGAATGAAAACTGACCTTTTCCAGTCCTGTGGCCACTGCTGAGTTTTCCAAATTTGCTGGCTTATTGAGTGCAGCACTTTAACAGCATCATCTTTCAGGATTTGAAATAGCTCCACTGGAATTCCATCACCTCCACTAGCTTTGTTTGTAGTGATGCTTTCTAAGGCCCACTTGACTTCACATTCCAGGATGTCTGGCTCTAGGTGAGTGATCACACCATCGTGATTATCTGGGTCCTGAAGCTCTTAAGACCACATATTTCCCTTACCTAATTTAGTTGCAACCCGCAAGCTTTAGGTGTACAATTCATTCTACAAATTTTGACATATCTTTTTTCATTGCTCTTACTTCTTGATCATTCAAATCTAAATACTTTCAAATTTAACTTTTCAAATATGGTTTTAGGACATTGAGGCTCAGGGAGGTCAAGAAACTGTAGGGGACAGAGCAGGGATTCAGACTCAGGCAAACTGACCTGGAGGTGGTGGATGAGACAAATGCATCTCTGTCTTTGTAGCACTCTGCACGTTCACACCCCACCCATCAGAAGAGCTCCCATCAAAATTCCTGAGAGAATGATCTGAGGTGGTCCCTGGTCCAAGTTCCTGCATTTCTAGGCACAGTATCCTCACTCTGCCGGGTCTCCATGGCAACTTCCTCACTGGTCCTGCCTCACAATAGGACTTCCCCATCTCCAGTCCTACCTCAAGAGAGGTCTCTCCAAAATCCAGTTCCAGTTTAAATCTCCCTCCCACAGTTGGCTTCTTTTGTCTTAGGATGAAATGCCAACCCACCATGGCATGGTCTGCTTCCTTTTGCAGCCTCTTGGTATGTTGTTCCCTCCAGGGCTGGACCTTCAAACACTCACTTCAGTGCCAAGTGTCCCTGCTCAGGGGCACCTGCTTCCCCAACCCCCACCAAGTCCTATCCATTATTCCTTCCAGAAGTGGGGGGAGGCTTTTCTAAGTTCCTTCCCAAACACACAGTACACCCATGTCCCCCAAATGTAAAATATCTCCTAACACTGCCCTCATATCCAATGTAGAATAAGTTAACAAGAAAAATGAGGAATATATTAACATTGGTGATGGATCTACTCGTCTAATTTTAAAAATGAGATGAGAGCTCTTTGAAGAAGAGGCTATATCTGTGTTGCTTCTTGCTGTATCCCCAGGCACATACTCCCTGCCTAATTAAAAATGAGGTTATGTGAATGACAGTATGCCTGTTTGGGATTCTGCCCAGGAGCTGGTTTTCCAAATTTTTGGAGCAGAGAGTAAAAGGGATGTGTGATTTAGGCATAAAAGGAAATTGTATGTTTTAGTGATGCCTCTCACAGACCTGAATACATGTTGTCGGTTTTCAAACATGTTTAACTTGTTCTGAGCTTAAAACGACTCAAACAAAACTTTCCTTTGTCTCCTATGGTTTTTCCCTCTCTTTCAGGCTCTCAACAGCCAGGGCCTGTCAACCTTTGGGTTGTTCCCAGTCACTTTTCCTCCAGTTCCTTTTCTGGGGTTGTTATCACTTTCTGATTTGTCATTTTATATGACTATTTTGGTTCTTCTGTTCCTAAGGACAAAAAGTGTTATTGAATATAGTCAGCCCTCCATGTTGACCAACTGCAGATCAAAAATATTCAAAAAGGAACATTTCCTGAAAGTTCCAGAAAACAAAACTTGAGTTTTCTGCGTGCCAGCAGCTATGTACATAGCATTTATGTTGTATTAGGTATTAAAAGTAATCTAGAGCTGATTTAAAATGTATACGGGAAGATGTACGTAGATTATATGCAAATACTGCATCATTTAATATAAAAGACTTGAGCATCCATGGATTTTGGTATCCAAGAAGTGGTAGTGGTCCTGGAACCAATTTCCTGTAGATATCAAGGGACCACTATACCAGATTACTACATAAACTGCTTACCGAATCCTCCACCTTCCCTTCCCCACTTAGCAGCTGTCTGCTCCCTGAGGAATATTGCTAAGGTCCTATTTGGTGACGTCTCTTCATAATCTCAAAGCATAAGAACCCATACCCTGACTCTTTCTTTGGGAGGTGGGATCTTGGTTATTTTAGAATTTGCACACTCACTCGCCCATTATACTCCAGTTTAGGGAAAGATCCCCATGTTGGAGCTTGTTCATGTTGAGTCCCAGAGTTGCTGTTGTTAACTGTTCATTCTACTGACTTTCACTTTTTCCTATTAAGTATTATTTATGCAGCCTGACTACTTGTATTCCCTTTAGATGAAGAGGGAGATCCTCCACTGAAAAGGAAGCTTTTAGATTTTGCTTTATTTGTGGCATTCAGGAGAGTGCCACAGATGTGTTCTGCTGTAGCATCTTCTGCATGTCTAATTTGCTGTCACACGGGGGCCCACTGCCCAAGAGATATTACATAAGATGTTTTGTTAGAGCTTGGAGGGAACCTGGGCAGTTCTCCAGGCAGTTACCTCAGTTTACTCCAGTGTCCTGTCTTATCCCTTCTGGCCTCCTCCTCTTATCCCCCTTTGTTACCCCTACCTCGGCCGTGAAATCATCTCAGTGCATAGTGGAACGGTGGCAGCTGGTGGGGCCTTCTTGCATGCTTTGCTTTTTTTTTTCCTATTAGCAGCCTGAATTTGTTATGCAGGTTGGATCTCAGCAGGCTGGGTGCTAAAAGAACAGCCGCTGCCAGCTCAGTCACCAAGTTCTGTGGCCTCTTCCTTCACCACTCTTGTCGGCCCCCATGTCTCTGTCCCTCTCCGTCTCCCCTGCTCCATCAGCCCTGGCTGCGGTGGTCATCAGAGCCCCTTGACCATCCCTCCGGTGGCCTCTTACATCCCTCCTGCCTAAGGACCACTTAGGGTCACCTCCTCCTCTGGGGCCAGTTTGGAGGCCCTCATTCCTTCTTTTCTAAAATTTTTGATGTTTATTTATTTATTTATTTGACTGTGCCAGGTCTCAGGTGCAGCACGAAGGATATTTAGCTGGCATGTGAACTCTTAGTTGCAGCACGTGGGATCTAGTTCCCTGACCAGGATTGAACCTGGGCCTCCTGCATTGGGAGCACAGAGTCTTAGCCCCTGGACCACCATGGAAGTCTAATGCTTCCTTCTTTGCTACATCTTCTCCCACTTTCCCCCAGATCCCCTGTGACCTGGCTGGAGCAGCCATCCCTGGGCATCTTGGCATGCCCGTCCTCCCATCCGGAATACCTGCTGTCTCTCTCCTTTGTGGCTCTGAGGTCCAGTCTATCCTTAAAGGACCCATTTACACTTTGTCTCCTCAAGGAGGCTTCCCTGATTTCATCTAATGTCACTAGTGTTCCGTTGCCTGGGACACCCCAGGCAGTGACATTTCATCTAATGTCACTGCCACGCCTCTGCTTTTTGGCATTTTGAATATTTAGGTATTTTTGTTTTCCCTGGCTGGATTTTTCGTTTCAAGAGAAAGGCTATGTCTTAGTTTTCTTTATATTCCCAGTGCCTGATATATGCTTATTACATGTCTGTTTTAAGGATCATTAGGTGAACAAAGCAAATTATACAACAGTACAGACCAGCCCTCCTCAGCTGGGGCTCTACAAGAGGATTAAGCCCGAATGCTCTAAGGCCACCATGATATTGGGTTGACCAAAAAGTTCATTTGGGATTTCCAATTATATCTTACAGAAAAGCCCAAACAAACTTTTTGGCCAACCCCAATATATTATGAATTAACTTCTCTCCCATGCTTCTGGAGTGATTTGAATTATAGACCATCCTTGAGAAAATTAAAATAGACACTCAATCCTATTGTATAGCATGGAGAACTCTGCTCAATGTTGTGTGGCAGCTGAATGGGAGAGGAGTTTAAGGGAAAATGAATACATGTGTATGTGTGACTGAGGCCCTTTGCTGTTCACCTGAAACTATCGAAACATTGTTAATTGGCTATACTCCAATATAAAATTAAAATTTTTAAAAAAAGGAAAATAGACACATAAATCCTTTTCTGTAGGGCTTAATCTCTAGTGGAACCCAGCCTGAAGATATCTAGTATAAGTAATATGATCCCAATCCTGATAAAATAGACATATGCCAAGAGGAAAGGCAGATGCAATATAGAGCATAGTGTTAGAGGTGGACATCACTGTGTTGTAGTGTAACAACCAGTGTGTGATTTCAATATGTTCTTTCTGAAGTGTTTAACTTTATGGTAACAAAGTTTAAAAAAGGTTTTTTGAATAAGCCAAATTGGAGGTCCTAAACCTGGCTGTGCCTTACTATAAGGCAATGGAGAGTTCAGTTCAGTCGCTCAGTTATGTCCCACTCTTTTGGACCCCATGGGCTGTAGCACACCAGGCTTCCCTGTCCATCACCAACTCCTGGAGCTTACTCAAACTCATGTCCATTGAGTCGGTGATGCCATCCAACCATCTCATCCTCTGTTGTCCCCTTCTCCTGCCTTTAATCTTTCCCAGCATCTATTCCAATGAGTCAGTTCTTCGCATCAGGTGGTCAAAGTATTAGAGCTTCAGCTTAATGGAGAGTTAGGGCTTTGTTTTTAAATATAGGTCCACTATGGGAACTACATTTAAAAACAAAATCCCGAGTTTGCCTTGCCTTATAGTAAGGCACGGCCAGGTTTAGGAGCTCCAGTTTGGCTTATTCACAACCCATTCCAGTATTCTTGCCTGGAGAATCCCCATGGACAGAGGAGCCTGGTGGACTACAGTCCATAGCGTTGCACAGAGTCAGACACAACTGAAGCGACTTAGCACACACGCACCAGTAGTGAACCAATCCACCAATAGTGGATCCCTGAACTGACCCTTTAGCCATGTCCCTGGAGAGCCAGGCCTCTGAGTGAGGGTGACTAGCTGTCAGACCTCTGAACTTGGGTGTTGCCACTATGCACTTTGTAAATGAAGGGCTGTGTCAAGCAGGCATGATTCACCGTAAGAGAAACTAGCATAGTAATGGGTACTTATAGAATACTTTCAAAAGCAAATCTAGAGCTAATTTTTCTTAACAGCTAAGAGTGAACATTAGTTGCTGTTCAGTCACTAAGTTGTGTCTGACTCTTCATGACCTCATGGACTATAGCACCCCAGGCTCTTCTGTCCTTCAGTACTTTCCGAAATTTGTTAAGATTCATGTCCATTGAGTTGGTGATGCTATCTAACCATCTTATCCTTTACCACCCCTTTCTCCTTTTGCCTTCAGTCTTTCCCATCATCAGGGTCTTTTTCGATGACTCGATGAGTCATCTCTTCAAATCAGATGGCCAAAGTATTGGAGCTTCAGCTTCAGTCCTTCCAGTGAATATTCAGGATTGATTTCCTTTAGGACTGAACATACCCTGGCGTTATTCAAATTAAGTCTGAGACAAGAGTCTCAATGCTTGTTCTGGCTCATCAGCTGTTGCTTCAACCAGCTCTGTTTTGTTTTGTTTTTTTCTCTCTCTGAAGTTTGACCTTACTTGACCTCACACAGAATTTTATCCATATGCTGGGTGCTGAAATCAGTAGATGGGATGAGGAACAGGGTAATTACTTAGTCTCTAAGTATCTCCCATCAAGTTACTTATTAACTACAAAGGGAAAATAGTAACTTGATAGTGGATAAACTTGCCTTACACAACTTTGACCAACTGATTTAACATCAGTGGTATTGGGACAAAGCAATGTCAGGGGTCTCCTGAGAAAACACACCTGGACGGACCAGCACCACTTCTGGGAAATTCCTGCCTGAAATGTGTACCTTGAATCTAATCATGAAGAAATGGACAGATCTCCACTGAGGGACATTCTTCAAAACAACAAGGCTGTACTTTTCAAAAAATGCCAAGGTCACGAAAGATAAAGGAACTGTTTCTGATTAAAGGAGGCTAAAAAGATATGACAGCTGAATGTCACATGCGGTTCTGGACGTGTGTTCCTGTTTTTGCTCTGAAGCCATTATTGGGACTGCTAAAGAGATTTGTCTGACGTCTTCAGAGTAGAGAATAGTATTAAAACAATAATAATTTCCTGATTTTTATCATCATACTTCGGTGTGTCTGGGAGTGTCCTTTTTAGGAAATACTAAAATATTTAGGGTTGCATGTCATTGTGTCCTCAGCTTACTTTCAAGTGGTTAAAAAATGTAGTATGGATATCATAAAATAGAATCACCAAACCAATGTGGTAGAATGGTAACAAGCAGGTTGTCTGAGCGAGGCAAATTCTTTGTACTCTTTTTGCAGTCTGTTTGTGTGTTTGAGGTTATGTCAAAAAATAAAGTTTAAAAGCTTGAAAACCTCCGGGTCGTGGTGTTGCAGCCACTGTAGCATCAGAGGCCAGGGCTCTTGGTGGCTGTCCTTTCCAGGGTCACTGCTGAAACCATTTCCAGCAACACTGAGCTCTCTTCAGAACTGGTTTTGTAGAAGATGGGTTGGAGACCACTCAGTGTGGCTTCACCTGACAGGAAGTTCTTTCCCTCACTTCCTGTTGCTGTCATCACCACTGCTGTCCCAGAAGGCATCATGCCTGCTGTTCTCCCCTGCGTATCTGGTCAGCCAGCTCCAATCCACACATTTGCCTGGTTGAGACTAGACCTACAGCTGTTCCTGCCAAGGAGACTTCCTAGGCAGAGTGTAACTTCACTTTATCACCCAACCTGCTTTGAACATACTAGCAAACATCTTCAGAGAGCTGACTTGGCCACCATGTAACAGGCAACAGCCAAACAGTTAGGTATTTTCTCTCTTTTTTCTTGAAAAACAGAACCAGTTGCTTTTTTTTTTTTTTTTAAGTTGTTTTTCCCCCTCAGCTTTATTGGGATAGAATTGACATGTAACATGTATAAATCGAAGGTGTACATATTGACTTGATACAGTTATTTGCTGCAAAATAATTACCACCATAGCCTTAGCTTAAACCTCCATTACATCATATAATTATCATCTTTTGTGTGGGGGGGGGGCGGGGGTTAAAACACTTAAAATTTATTCTCTTAGCAACTTTCAAGTGTGCAATACACTGTTATTAACTATAACCATCATGCTGTGCAATAGATCCCCAGAACTTACAACTGGGGACTGACACCTCCACATTGCTGCCACTCCCCAGCCCCGGTAGCATCCGCTCTACTCTCTGTTTCTGTGAATCCTGCTTTTTTAGAGTTCACCTGTATGTGGGATTCCAGTTGCTCTTTTATTTCCGTGTTGGTGGGTGGGACAGTCATTGGGTTATGTGTATCCCTCTTCCTCACCATACACACACAGAGATTCTTGATGGAAAAAGAATTCCCATCAGTGTTCTCCATGTGCTCTGGACACTGCACAGCCAACCTCATGGAAGGATCTGATCTTCATGTCTGCCTCTTGTTAGGATCTTGCTGAGTTTGGGTTAGTTTTTCTGTGTAGATCTGGCTGCAGGCTGCTGATCAGCGCATTCAGGTATTCAGTGGCTCATTGGTTCAACAAATATTTAAGGGCCTTTTACATGCTAGGTACTGTTTCAGGATTTGAGGTGACTGCAGTGAACAACATTGACAGTCCCTTGGAATTTTGTGCTTCAGTGGGGAAAGCAGAAAGTAGGCGAACACAGATGAATCCTGATAAGTGTATGAAGTATTCATCAATTCAGTGAGTAAGTGCCTTTTACATGCTGCTGCTAAGTCATTTCAGTCATGTCTGACTCTGTGCGACCCCACAGACAGCAACCTACCAGGCTCCCCCATCCCTGGGATTCTCCAGGCAAGAACACTGGAGTGGGTTGCCATTTCCTTCTCCAGTGCATGAAAGTGAAAAGTGATGCTAGGCACTGTTTTAGAATCTGAGGTTACAGCAATGAACAACATTGACAGTCCCTTCTCTAGGAATCTTATGTTTTAGTGGGGAAAGCAGAAAGTAGGCAAATATGGATGAGTTGTGATGAGTTTATGAAGCAGAAAAGTGAATCAATGGGCTTAGGGTGGGAATGCAATGCTACAGAGGGTGATCAAGGAGGCAACTTTTGAATAAAAACCAGGATAAAGATGGTGCAGGAGGGCCATGGATTTGTCCCTGCAAGAGTTGCTGTCTTCTTAACATCTTTGTCACTTCAGTGAAACCTTGAAGGAACAACATCTGAAGTTTCCAGGCATGTTCTCATTTTGGAAAATGTTTATGTAGTCCAAGGGCTCAGACTTAACTTCCTTTAATGCTTTTAAACCTATAGAAAGCAGGCAATTAAATGATAGTCGTCATGTATTCTCATCATTGAAGTATACCAGTTAATTAGAAGTAGATTACAAAGCATACCTCAATCGTCTTGCGAGTGTTTACATCTTGGTAGGTGGTCAAAATTAGAGTGTATAGACTACATATTCGGGCTTCCCAGGTGGCGCTAGTGATAAAGAACCCACCTGCCAATGCAGCAGACATAAGAGACTCAGGTTTGATCTTTGGGTCTGGAAGATCCCCTGGAGGATGGCATGGCAACCCACTCCAGTATTCTTGCCCGGAGAATCCTGTGGATTGCAAAGAGTTGCAAAGAGTTGGACATGACTGAAGCGAATGAGCACACACGCATGCAGACTACTTATTCACAGAGCAACACTTTTATTTTCTATTTAGAAGACAGGTCCTCATAATTTTTACACAGTTTGCCGGCAGATTGGAAATTCTTTAGGCTAAACTCTATTGTTATTCACAGCTGTGCAGACTTGCTGGTGAGCAGTTTCCCAAACAGCCGCACCCATCCTCATACCCTGGAGGGATCTTGCTTAAAAAGCACATTTGGTATTCTCACCTGGTCCTGCCAGGCAGGAAGGTCTGGGGATGAGGTCTGGGAATCTGTGTGTGTTATAGCAGTGAGTGGTTCTCCTGCACTGGTCGGTTGGAGGATCACAGGCTGAGATGGGTGGAGGCACTGAACATTTAAATTGAACGAAGACTAGAAGATATGGGATGATGATTGAGCATGATTGCAGCATCCATGCTCTCACCAGCAGGTTTGTTGTGGTTTTGACCTCATGAGTTAAGTTTCACATTCCTAAAATAGAACTGAGCCACTGCCTACCCAACAGAAATAGGAAAGTCCCATAAAACAGAGGTTTCCCATTCCCACCTTTGCTGGTGGGAGTGCAGTGAGATGATTAAGTTGCATGGATCCAGGAGTGAAAGCAGTCCTTCTCCCCACCAACCCACGCACACCTGTGAACCCCACTTCTGCAGGCTGGTATCTGAATACAAGCCTGTCTGTGCCTGCCAGTTGGTTCCTGTCCCATGAAACAGCTGAGAACAGCACCCCATACCTTGATGAGTTAAGATTTCTTGAGATTATGCAACCCAAACCAAATCTAGAAAACGATTAGATACTGATCTTCAGATTTTGCATTGCTTCATTACCTGAAATACTTCAAAAATACAGCAGTTTTGGGACTTCCCTGGTGGCACAGTGGATAGGAATCTGCCTGCCAGTGCAGGGGACACGGTTTCAATCCCTGGTCCAGGAAGATCCCACATGCATGTGGAGCATCTAAGCCCATGCTCCACCACTACTGGGCCCATGCTCTAGAGTCTGCGGGCTGCAACTTCTGAGTCCTCATGTTGAAACTACTGGAGCCCATGTGCCTAGAGCCTGTGCTCCACAACGAGAGAAGCCACCGCAATGAAAAGCTCGAGCAGGGCAATGGAGAGTAGCCCCCACTCAACACAACTAGCTAAAGCCTGAGTGCAGCACTGAAGACCCAGAGCAGCGGAAAAACAAATAAGTACAAACAACAACAATAACAAATACAGCAGTGTTGAGGTTTTAATATATAGAGAGACTTTATCCCAATGGTAGTCAGCAGACAATGGAAACACTTTTGATTGTCACAGCTGGGGGAGAGGGGAGGACCAGAGATGCTAGCAGCTTCTAGTGGGTAGAGGCCAGGGATGCTATGAAACAGCCCACAGTGCACAAGACAACCTCCTGCCACCTAAAGCAAGAATTGGTGGTTTAGTTGTTAAGTCGTGTCCGATTCTTTCGACCCCATGGACTGTCCCACCAGGCTTCTCTGTCCTCTGTCCATAATTTCCCAGGCAAGAATACTGGAGTGGGTTACCATTTCCTTTTCCAGGGGATCTTCCCAATCCAAGGATCGAATCCGTGTCTCCTACATTGCCGGCAGATTCTTTACTGACTGAGCCACCAGGGAAGCCGACAGCAAAGAATTACCCGGCCTCAAATGTCAGCAGTGCTGAGCCAGAGAAACTCTGCAAAAGATCAACTCAGTGTCTTATCTGTGTTATATCTTAGGGTTCAAAATGGGCATTCCTGTTTAAAAAAAAAAAAAAAATTCCACAACTGAAACTTGTTTGGAATTAGCCTCCTAGCTTGTATGAAGATGGCATTCTGCTTGGTTGGACAAGGGGCACAAGTCACCAAGACTCCATGAGCCCCAGCGAAGACACTGGCTGGTGTGCTCTTGAGCTTTTCCAACTTAACCTACCCCTCCTCCCACAGCTTCCCCTCCCAGTCGGGTCAGGATAGAAGGAAGTTTAGTTTAGAGCTTCATTCTCACCTACTGCTTCTCAGCTTCTGGATCCCAGCCCCGTGGCTTTTGTGACAGTGCCCGTGGATGGGCTTGGGTAAGACCACACCATGTCTGTGTCTGTGCTGTGTGTCAGGCACCACACCTCTCAACAGCCTCCTTCCCACTACTTTCCCCACACCATTTAGTCACAGTCTTGTCATTTCCCTGGACCTTGGGTTTCTGCAAAGTGGCGTCTCAATCCTTCATTTCTCTCTCATTTTTTTTTTTTTTGGCAAAACTGCACAGAATATGGGATCTTAGTTCTCAGGTTAGAGATGGAGGCTGTGCACCCTGCAGTGGAAAGCAGAGTCTTAACCACCGGACCACCAGGGAAGTCCCTCAATCCTTCATTTCATCTCAGTCTCCCCCCAGAGCACATTGGAGGCATTGATGAAATTAGAAGTCATCCTTTTTGTGTGTACAGTGGTGGTTGTCATTGTTCAGTCACTCAGTCACATCCGACTCTTTGTGACCCCATGGACTGCAGCATGCCAGGCTTCCTTTGTCCTTCACCATCTCCCAGAGCTTACTCAAACTCATATCCATTGAGTTGGTGATGCCATCCAACTGTCTCATCCTCTATCAGCCCCTTCTCCTGCCTTCAATGTTTCTCAGCATCGTGATATTTTCCAATGAGTCGACTCTTCACATCAGGTGCCAAAGTATTGGAGCTTCAACTTTAGCAGCAGTCCTTACAATGAATATTCAGGGTTAATTTCCTTTTAAGATTGACTGGTTTGATCTCCTTGCTATCCAAGGGGACTCTCCAGAGTCTTCTCCAACACTACAGTTCGAAAGCATCAATTCTTCAGCACTCAGCCTTCTTTATGGTCCAGCTTTCACATCCATACATGACTACTGGAAAAACTATAGGTTTGACTATATGGAACTTTGACAGCAAAACAATGTCCCTGCTTTTAAATATGCTGTCTAGATTTGTCATAACTTTTCTTCTATGGAGCAAGGGTCTTTTAATTTCATGGCTGCAGTCACCATCTGAAATGATTTTGGAGCCCAAGAAAATAAAGTCTGTCACTGTTTCCATTTTTTCCCCATCTATTTGCAGTGAAGTGATGGGACTGGATGCCATGATGTTCGTTTTTTGAATGTTGAGTTTTAAGTCAGCTTAGTGGGGACACGTGTTACTTTTTTAGGTTGCTGCTACTGCTGCTAAGTCGCTTCAGTCATGTTCGACTCTGTGCAACCCCATAGATGGCAGCCCACCAGGCTCCACAGTCCCTGGGATTCTCCAGGCAAGAATACTGGAGTGGGTTGCCATTTCCTTCTCCAATGCATGAAAATGAAAAGTGAAAATGAAGTCGCTCAGTCGTGTCTGACTCTTAGCAACCCCATGGACTGCAGCCTACCAAGCTCCTCCGTCAGGGTTAAAGCAATTCAAAATGCATTTTGTTTAGGAACTGTTGTACTCCTTTCTTAAATGCTTGAATTTCTGGAGTGTTATGGGCTTGAAATTGTCACACAGAGTCACAGATTTTTACTGAAGGTGTCCTTGTCTGATTTCCAGCAGCATTTTCCTCTTCTCTCCAATCCCTGGAAGGCTCTGCCCTTTGTTCTTCCTCTTGGGGATCTACTCTCTTTAGAGCAGCCTTAATTGTGCCTTTATCCAAACAGTTCCGTGCCCTTATCAGGGCATCGATGGCCCTACTGCTGACTCGGAAATATTCCTTGTCTCCACCCTCCTCACGGGCAGGATTCTCATTCCATGCAGGAAGCAGCCTGAGCAGCATGTGAAACCTTCCTGGCAGCTGGGGGTGGTCACATGAGGCAGTTCTGGCTAAAGGGACAGAACTGGCAGCCTGTCAGGGATTTCCAGGGAAGTTTTTCCTCCCCTGATGGAGGTGCCTTCCCTTCCTCTCTGGTTCATCCCTCATCTCCCTCCAGCCTGGAGTTTGGAGCAGATACTGGTGGGAGCCAGGAACACCAACGGCTTTGAGAGGCCATGTTCCAGCCCCGCTCTGTTTGGGAAGCCCCTGGACTTCCCATTCTGTGAGAAGAAGACACCCCCGGGGACTTCCCTGGGGGTTCAGTGGTTAGGGTTGTGGGCTTCCACTGCAGGGGCACAGGTTCGATCCCTAGTCAGGGAACTAAGATCCCATATGCCTCAAGGTGCAACTAAAAAACAAAAGAAAAAAGATATACTCTTTTAGCTGAAAGCCTTGGCTGAAACTCCAGCTCAGATCCCTCCCCAGGGCTCCAAGCATGGAGTCTATCAGCCTGATGGCCCACAGGCCCTGGGGACTCACATGTCCTTCTTGTGACATCCCTGACACTCGAGTTCTCTTCCATCCTGCCTGCTCACCACATCTGACCTACCTCAAACCCATCTCTTCTGCAGCTGGAAGCCCTTCCTGACCATCTGGCCACCAGCATGGCGGCCAGGGCACAAGGTCTGCTGCTGAGGCCAGCCCTGCCTCAGGCTCGCCACCTCCATCACATCCCTGCTGCCTCCCCAGTGATGCTCTTGCACATATCATGACCCCCTACCACCACACCGAATAAAATCTTCAAGGTTTCTTCTCGTGATCGTCCATGACCATCTGCCATCATCCATACATTGACCCTGCAGACATAATGGCCTATCTTAGGTCAGGTTCTCTAGAAAGTGAAACTGTTAGTTGCTCAGTCGTGTCTGACTCTGCAACCTCATGGACTGTATAGCCCTCCAGGCTTCTCTGTACATGGGGATTCTCCAGGCAGGAATACTGGAGTGGGTTGCCATGTCTTCCTCCAAGGGGATCTTCTCCACCCAGGGATCAAACCCTGGTATCCTGTGCTGCAGGCAGATTCTTTACTGTATGAGTCATGGTTCCCTAGAAACAGAGCCTGAAATAGGAATCATGGTCTCTGCTGTCCCCCAAGGAGCTTGAATTGCTTGCTCAGAGTGATCCCAGGCCTTTTGTACTCCGTTAGTCATTGCCTGGGGACAGAGCGCACATCCGTGGAGAAGCGGGTGGTTGTGTTCTGTGTCAATACTTGCAGCTGAGATGTGGCGCCAGCCCTGGGATGTCCAGCAAACCCACAGTATTGCCCTTAACTCCTGCCTGTGCCCGTACCCAGGCCATACTTTCTCAGCTGCACCTAGCTTACTTGCTCCCCAAGCTCCCCAGACTTCTGCTTTGCTCCTTCTGCCCACAGGGTGGGTCTCCCCTCCTCACCCAGCTGCCCCTGCTCCTGCTATAGCTGGGTTTGTTGTCCTTGGCACCAGGGGATGTTTAATCTCTTCACACTTCAGAGCAGCCGTCTCCTCCTGGGGCAGGCTTTCTATCTTGCCTCCTGTCCTCTTTTATCAAGTATCTAAAACACAAACCCCAAGCACAATTCAAGTAATTATCTTTTCTGCTTTCCTGTGGATGGGTGTGACTTGTACCAGTTGAGGTTCACAGGAAAGACGTGAATTGACTTCATCTTGTTGATGAAGTGGCTCAGGGTGTCACTCTCAGACCTGCTGAGAAAGGCTGGCTGGAAGGGTGGGTATTCTGTGGAGCCTGGGGGCACCGGCCGGGGGGGAGCGGGGGAGGAGGGGTGTGTGGGCATTTCCAGCTGCCTCTGGGATGTCTTGCTCTAGTTATTTATCATCTCAAGTTCCTCATATCATCATGAGTTCAGTTCAGTTCAGTCGCTCGGTTGTGTCCGACTCTTTGCAATCCCATGGACTGCAGCACGCCAGGCCTCCCTGTCCATCACAAACTCCAGGAGTTCACTCAAACTCATGACCATTGAGTCAGTGATGCTATCTAACTGTCTTATCCTCTGTTGTCTCTTCTTCCCACCTTCAATCTTTCCCAGCATCAGCATCTTTTGAAATGAGTCAGTTCTTCAAATCAGGTGGCCAAAGTATTGGAGTTTCAGCTTCAGCATCAGTCCTTCCAATGAATATTCAGGACTGATTTCCTTTAGAATGGACTGGTTGGATCTCCTTGCAGTCCAAGGGACTCTCAAGAGTCTTCTTTAACACCACAGTTCAAAAACATCAATTCTATGGCACTCAGCTTTCTTTATAGTCTAACTCTCACATCCATGCATGACTACTGGAAAAGCCATAGCTTTAACTAGACGGACCTTTTTAGCAAAGTGATGTCTCTGCTTTTTATATGCTGTCTAGGTTGGTCATAACTTTTCTTCCAAGGAGCAAGTGTTTTTTAATTTCATGGCTGCAGTCACCATCTGTAGTGATTTTGGAGCCCCCCAAAATAAAATCTGTCACTGTTTCCACTGTTTCCCCATCTATTTGCCATGAAGTGATGGGACCAGATGCCGTGATCTTAGTTTTCTGAATGTTGAGTTTTAAGCCAACTTTTTCACTCTCCTCTTTCACTTTCATCAAGAGGCTCTTTAGTTGTTCTTTGCTTTCTGCCATAAGGGTGGTGTCATCTGCATATCTGAGGTTATTGATATTTCTCCTGGAAATCTTGATTCCAGCTTGTGCTTCATCCAGTCCAGCGTTTCTCATGATGTATTCTGGATATAAGTTAAATAAGCAGGCTGACAGTATACAGCCTTGACGTACTCCTTTCCCGATTTGGAACCAGTCTGTTGTTGTATGTCTAGTTCTAATTGTTGCTTCTTGACCTGCATACCGATTTCTCAGGAGTCAGGTCAGGTGGTCTGGTATTCCCATCTCTTTCAGAATTTTCCACAGTTTATTGTGATCCACACATTCAAAGGCTTTGACATAGTCAATAAAGCAGAAACAGATGTTTTTCTGGAACTCTCTTGCTTTATCAGTGATCCAAAGGATGTTGGCAATTTGATCTCTGGTTCCTCTGCCTTTTCTAAATCCAGCTTGAACATCTGAAAGTTCACGGTTCACGTACTGTTGAAGCCTGGCTTGAAGAAGTTTGAGCATTACTTTACTAGCGTGTGAGATGAGTGCACTTGTGCAATAGTTTGAGTATTCTTTGGCATTGACTTTCTTTGGGATTGAAATGAAAACTGACCTTTTCCAGTCCTGTGGCCATCATCACTAAACTATTAAAGTTGACTTCCATTCCTGTTTCTTTCCGTAACTGGGACCCAAATTGGTCTTGGCCTGCGTCTTTTCGGTGCGGGTCTTCGTGATTTCTTGATCCATGTCTGTCCTCATCCTGTCTTCTTTCTCACCCAGATGTGCCTCAGGCTACCCTTCCTCTCAAGCACCCAGCATCCTGCCCTGCTGTCCACTGGCAGCCTGGTGAGGCTGCCTTCTGTCCTGCTGTACAGTCCTTCTCAGACACCTCCCACCTAGAAGGGCATGCTCTTTTGGCTGCCATGTTAATATCTAAGCTGTACCTGCTCATCTTCCCAGACCAACCATGTCCTTTTTATTTACTGCTTCATCAGCTTCGAGCTTTTGTTTTTAATAATCTTGCGTGTGTGTGCGTGTTAAGTCGCTCCAGTCATGTCCTACCCCTTGCGACCCCATGGGCTATAGCTTGCCAGGCTCCTCTGTTCATGGGATTCTCCAGGCCAGAATACTAAGTGGGTTGCCATGCCCTTCTCCAGGAGATCTTCCCAACCCATGGGTCAAACTGGTGTCTTCTGGATGTCCTACTTGCAGGCAGATTCTTTACCACTGAGCCACCCGGAAAGCCTGCCTTTATTGTTAAAAAATAAACAAAAACCCCAAAAACCCTTCACATACAGGTCTACCCACCTATTCCGATACCTACCCTCCCTAAGCAACCCCCACGTGGAAGGGCATGGATAAAGACGGTTGGAATTCTCAGCCCCCTACTTCTCCATGTGTGACTTTCAGCAGATTAAATTTATCAGGTTAAATGCAGATAGCAGTTCAATGAAGTATTTGTTTTAGTGATTTAGGATTTAGTGATATCTTGTGTAGGATTATTCCCCCCAATAAAATTAGTGCCCTATTCTTTTAGGGCACTAAATTGCCCTATACAGCAATTGCCTGTATAGTTTATCAACAATTTTTCACATACTGCTTTGCAGCATATGTTGTACTCTTATCTTGGTTGATTAATTCTTAATTTGAAACCGTTAGTGCCAGATCTACAAGTGGACTGAAAGCCTGGACCTTGCCCTAATGTTTCTTCATCGGGGCCTTAATAAGAGTGATTTGCTCATCAAATATATAAACATTTGAGAAGCAGCTATTATATTTTTATATGTGACTGGAAATATGTAATTTTGAAAGCCAGGTCTTTTCTGCATAGAAGGGATTAGTGGAGGCTCTTACCCTGGCAGTCTGAATGAAAGAAGGGAGATATTCATCAGTCCTGGGATCTTAGCACTTGGAAGGAGTGGGAGAAGCTGCCCGTGAAGGAGATGGACAAGTTGGGAA
Source organism: Bos grunniens (assembly GCF_055505025.1). Classification (NCBI taxonomy): domain Eukaryota; kingdom Metazoa; phylum Chordata; class Mammalia; order Artiodactyla; family Bovidae; genus Bos; species Bos grunniens. The sequence goes on along the minus strand of NC_141175.1, from coordinate 58,747,313 downwards.
CCAGGAAAGTGCCACAGGGCAGATGGTGGTGGCCTGCCAACCCACGTCCTTGGAGGAATGCCTAAAACTACCATCACCTCTGAAACCTCGTAAGAAATGGAGTATTTATTCAGTAAATAGGTATTAGTTGCCTATTATGTGCCTCTTACCATCCTAGGCACTGTGAACTCAGTGGTGAGCAAAGACACACACTCTCTTGGAATCTATATTCTAGTGGGAAAGACAAGAGAGAAATGTCTATTCAAAAGAAAAAATTATGAGAAACTTGTCTCATGATAAGTGTTCTAATGGAACCTTCAATTGCTTGCCATCTTCCGCCAAAGAGAACATTTTTAGAAATTCATTTATATGTCTTTGTTGCCACGTGCAGGCTTTTCTCTAGTTGCAGAGAGCAGAGGCTCCTCTCTACTTGCAGTTCATGAGCTTCTCATTGCAGTGGCTTTTCTGGTTGCACACACTCTAGGGTGCACAGGCTTCAGTAGTTGTGGCACGTGGGCTCAGTAGTTGTGGTGCACACAACTTAGTTGCCTCACAACATGTGGAATTATTAACCCACTGGATCACGGGGAAGTCCCAAACAGAACATTAAAGACAAAGGAATTGAGTGGACACAGTGCAGATGGTATAGAGATGAGCATGACTATAAACTCCTGGGTTCTCCAAAGGAGCACCTTAGCCCCACTTAGCTGTATGTCAGCTGTAAGTGTGTGAAGACAACTCGGGTAGGTTGGCCCTCCTTTTGTTGTGTGGAGGAACATGGAATCCAAATGGTCCCTTCTAAGTTGAAAGATATTCCAGCCCAAGTGGAACTTCATATGGGTAATCAAATTCTCCTGGTTTGAATGCATATACCCCAGAACATGATTACACGTATATATACATATGATTTTACAAACCAGCTTTTTTTCTTACAGTATCTTTCTGTGTCAATAAATGTAGGCACTGAATACTTTAAGCGAGAGCTTCTCAAACTAAATGTTTATTTGAATCCCATGATGCAGCAGGAGTGTGGGGTGGTGAGCAGTTCCGAGATTTCACATGTCTAACCTCTTCTCAGCAGAGGCTGTGGTCACAGATTCTGCTTCATATATCAAGGCTTTAACAGGAGTGTGGGGTGGTGAGGAGTTCCGAGATTTCACGTGTCTAACTTCTTCTCAGCAGAGGCTGTGGTCACAGATTCTGCTTCATATATCAAGGCTTTAACAGCCACGGGGAATGTTCCATATGATTTATACCACAAGTTACCAACAAATTACCTGTTGCTAGGCCATGAAATTAAAAGACGCTTACTCCTTGGAAGGAAAGTTATGACCAACCTAGATAGCATATTCAAAAGCAGAGACATTACTTTGCCAACAAAGGTCCATCTAGTCAAGGCTATGGTTTTTCCTGTGGTCATGTATGGATGCGAGAGCTGGACTGTGAAGAAAGCTGAGTGCCAAAGAAGTGATGCTTCTGAACTGTGGTGTTGGAGAAGACTCTTGAGAATCCCTTGGACTGCAAGGAGATCCAACCAGTCCATTCTGAAGGAGATTAGCCCTGGGATTTCTTTGGAAGGAATGATGCTAAAGCTGAAACTCCAGTACTTTGGCCACCTCATGCGAAGAGTTGACTCATTGGAAAAGACCCTGATGCTGGGAGGGATTGGGGGCAGGAGGAGAAGGGGACGACAGAGGATGAGATGGCTGGATGGCATCACGGACTCAATGGACGTGAGTCTGAGTGAACTCCGGGAGTTGGTGATGGACAGGGAGGCCTGGTGTGCTGCGATTCATGGGGTTGCAAAGAGTTGGACACGACTGAGCGACTGAACTGAATTGAACTGAACTGAGGCATGTTAGAAGGGCTTCCCAGGTGGTGCTTTACTAAAAGGTAAAGAACCTGTTTGCCAATGCAGGAGACCTAAAAGACACAGATTCGATCCCTGGGTTGGAAGATCCCCTGAAGAAGGAAATGGCAACTCACTTCAATATTCTTGCCTGAAGAATCCCATGGACAGAGGAGACTGGTGGGCTATAGTCCATGGGGTCACAAAGAGTTGGACACTACTGAAGTGACTTGGATGGATGCATGCAGGCATGTTAGATAGTTCAGTAGAAATTACAATTTACTCTTTGCTCTTATAATTCCTGTTCACATTCAGTTTTAGTTTGAATCTTAGATATCACTGGGAAAGTACATTTTGGTGGTGGGGAATTTATCATGTTTGATGACAGACTATAGGCATATAACACATTCATTCCATGTGGGATGTTTCTTTCTTTCTTTTTTGGCTGTGCTGGATCTTTGTTGTGGCATGCAGGCTTTTCAAATTTCAGCATTCAGGTTTTCTAGTTGTGGCACATGGGCCTAGTTGCTCCACGTCATGTGGGGTATCACTTCCCAAACCAAGGATCAAACCCGCATCCCCTCTGTTGGAAGCCAGATTCTTGACCACTGGACCTCCAGGGATATCCCTGGAATGTTTCTTAAGGTCCTGTTCTGTGCCAGGTCCTACCCCTGCAGCTCAGTCATCCAGGCAAAAGGGTAGAGGAAACCTAAAATGTACACAGGAAATTTCAGTTCATAATGGTAAACAGAGATAGGGGAGTGCCCAGGGGTGATTATGGTATTTAAAATGAGCTTCACAGAGAAGGAGAGGGTTTAAGGATGAAGAAGCTTCCCTGGTGGCTCAGACAATAAAGAATCTGCCTGCAATGTGGAAGATCCAGGTTCGATCCCTGATTCGGGAAGATCCACTGAAGAAGGGAATGGCAACCCACTCCAGTATTCTTGCCTGGAGAATCCCATGGACAGAAGTGCCTGGTGGGCAGCAGTCCACAGGGTTGCAGAGTCGGACATGACTGAGTGAGTAGCGCTTCCACTTTTGCAAGGAGAAAATGGTGCAGAGAATGGGGACCGGGACCCTGGAGTCCTGTGCCTTGCATGGGGGAGTTGATGATTGCAGAGGTGGGAATGGAGGTGTGATTCCAAGGCACCCAATGTGGTCTGCAGACTGAGTGAAGGAGCAGCTGGGCCGTCACGGTGGGGAGGAGAGACCTATGAAGGAAGCTGGGCATTTGGCTCAGAGGATAAAGCGTCTGCCTGCAATGCAGGAGACCTGGGTTTGAACCCTGGGTTGGGAAGATCCCCTGGAGAAGGAAATGGCAACTCACTCCAGTATTCTTACCTGGAGAATCCCATGGACAGAGGAGCCTACAGTCCATGGGGTCGCAAAGAGTAGGACACGACTGAGCGACTTCACTTTCACTTTCAGGAGAGAGAGCCTGACCAGAAACTGACAGGGCAAGCACAGAAGGGGCTTCCAGAAGATGCTGCCTGTCCAGAGACCCCAGGAAGGAACATGGACAGGATTTAAGAAAGGCCTCTGATGGGGTTGGATTGGAAAGCTGTGGCCAGAAACCAGAGTGCCTAAAGGATGCAGGTTACCTAAACCCTCAACCATTGGGATGGAAGCCTGGAAGGCAAGGGCAGGGGCCAGCGACCAGGGGGCCACTGTCACCCTGTGCCGAAGCTTGTACTTGTCACAGAACTAGAGGTGCCATCCCCTCTGTTGGGTAGAAACCTAGGATGCTGGCAGCCCCAGCTGCTGCTGGAGTTACCTTTGGGCAACTCCATCTCTTCTGCTCCTATGTCATGGAGTCAGGGAAAAGAAAGGGCTGCCGCCCCCTGTCCTTGCCTTCCAGGCTTGCACCTAGATGGTCCACAGTCGCAACTCAGCAGGAAGCCGGGTGGCACAGTGGAGAGTCCAGGAATGCAGTTTGCAGGTTTCAGTCTCAGTTGCAGAGAGGATGAGAAAGAGGAGTGGGAGAGTAGAGGCCAGAGCCCACAGCCCTGTCCAGGGTGCCAGCCAAAGGCAAGAGCAGAATCCAGATTCTAATAGCGCTGTCTGCTTTGTTCTCGAGGGGTCCACTCAGGCGTGAAGTGTCATTCTGGTCATAAAAACACAGGCATCATAGAAACTTCCACTTTATAAATGTCTTGATCATAAGCAGCCCCTTGGGACCCTCTGCTTGGCTGACTGTGTGTCCAAGTAATCACAGAGTTATGGTGGTTGAAAACCTTTCACGGTCTCAGTTGATCTCATTTCTCCTTTAAAAAGAATTCAATAGATTCTTCAGCAGAAGTTTGCTCATGAAGCCCTTGGCATGTTTTTTTTTTTTAAATATTCAAATGGAGTGAAGCAGGTCTATGAAAATTCTTACATTCTAGTGCTGCACGGTTAGAACTGGGGAGAGTGTTAATGGTAGCAAAACATCAAGTACTTGAATGTCAGTTTCAGAAGTTTTTTTCAAAGAAAATGTCACAACACTAATGGGGGAAATGAATAATGAGATGTTGCTTCTTCCTGCTACAAGACTAAGTATAGTAAAGATATGATTTCCTAAATTAATATATAAACATACCATAATGCTATAGGTGCCTGTACTAGTTGAGATTTAAGTAACAGTTGCTTAAATGAGACAGAAGTTTATTTCTGTCATGCAAGAGTCCAGAGACAGGTGGTCCAAGGTGGATTGGTGGCTCTGTCCGTAGGGGTGGTCCAAAGACCCAGGTCTCTTCTCTCTCATTGCTCCTCCATCTCTTGGGTGATGTGCTGTGTGGTCCAGAGCGGCTCATCAGGTGTCAGTATTTCAGCCATCAGGAAGAGGGATAAAAGAGAGAGGGGAGTACACCAAGAGATGCACCCTCAAGTTGTACAAGTCACTTCTGCTTGTTTCCCACTGACTAGAACTTAGCCATGAGACTGTACTGAGCCCCTAGGGAGGCTGGGAAATGTAGTCTTTATTCTGGGAGGCCATGTGCCCAGCTAAAAATCCAGAGTTCTGTTCAACTGAGAGGAGGGGGGAAACTGATATGGGGGGAGATGTTTTGATGTCTACTACAATACCCATTAGAATATTACTTAAAAATTGAGAATCTGAGAATAAAATTAATTCAAAAAATTATGTGCCTGAGAACATATATATTTTTTAAAGAAAAACTTCTTTTAAAATTAGCATGTTTTCTTTTTTCCTTAGTGTAACCCTCTTCCTCTGTGTACATTCCTTTTCTTTTTTATGTACACTTTCTTTTTAAATTTTTATGGTAGAAAATTTCAAATATCATTGAGAATTGTACAGTGAACCCTGTGTACCCATTGCCTAGATTCAATAGCAATTTAAGGTTCATCTTGTTTCAGCTATTCCCACACACACTTATCCCCTTCCTGTTTTTTGAAGCAGTTTTCAGGTCTCCTGTTTGTCTGTAAATAGTTCCATATGTATCTCTAAAAGGTAAAGGCTCAAAAAAAAAAAAAAATTAGACCTAATTTGGGGATAGTTGTAGAGTCACATGCAGTTGTAAGATATAACTCAGATTACTCCTTTCCCCTGTAGTGGTGTGTGTCTGTGTGTGCTCGGTCGTGTCCAACTCTTTCTGACCCTATGGACGGTAGCCCTCCAGGCTCCTCTGTCCATGGGATTTCCCAAGCAAGAATGGATTAGAGCGTGTTGCCACTTGCTACTCCTGGAGGTCTTCCCAATCCAGGAATCAGACCCACGTCTCCTGCATCCCCTGCATTGGCGGGCATATTCTTTACCAGAGAGCCACCTGGGAAGCCCTTCCCCCTAACGGCAGCAAAACTGTAGGCTATTGAAGCTGGGATATTGGCAGGCATATAGTCAAGAAACAGAATATTTCTATCCCCACAGGGACCCCTCATGTTGCCTTCCCACAGCCACTTCCACCTTTCCTTCCCGTACTCCTGACCACTACTGATCCGTTTACATTTCTGTAATTTTGTCATTTCAAGAACATTATGTAAATCAAATCCTATAGTGCGTAACCTTTTAGTGTTGGCTCAGCTCGAGATTCGTCCAGTTACTGTGTCTATCAATCCGTCACTCCTCTTTCTGGCTGAGTAGTGTTACATGGTACGGCTGTACAACATCAAGGCTCCTTAGGGAATTCCTGGTGGTCCAGTGGTTAGGACTCTGTGCTTTCACTGCTGAGGCCCCAGGTTCAATCCCTGGTCAGGGAACTAAAATTCTGCAAGCCACACAATGTGCCTCCCAACCCCACCCCTGCGAAAAAAGTTTCTTTAAAAGCATCATCTACCAAACTTACTTGCCTCTTCCCCTCCTCCTACCTCTCCTCTCTTCACAGCAATGCCAAGTGACCACAGCCGCATGAAACTGAGAAGGGATTGCTCACGGCCCTCCCTGCAATGGTACACCAGAGCTCAGAACAAGATGCGAAGACCCAACTTGTTGCTAAAAGACATCCTCAAGTAAGACTGGGGCCTCGGGCCACAAGATGCCTCTGATTTGGGCAGAACTGGGAGAAAAATTCAGTGAGAGCCCCTTGGCCACACTTGGTCACGGTCATTTAAAGGCATGTCTGAGTCAGGGTTCAGAGCACATGTGCCCCAGGTGCCTGCATCAGGTCGTCCTTGGTGGCAGTGCAGTGCTGGCCTAGGGGTCTCCAGGCCCTGCAACTTCCAGGTCACAGCCCTTCCCACTGCTGTCCAACAAAAGAGGGCTTCCCCTTCGCCATTTCCAGTGAGTCTAAAAATGCGGTTAATTAAAATTCCCTACAGGCATTTGAATAACATTTAACATTAAACACTAAAAAGCATGAGAAGTATTCCAGCCAGGTTACCCTTCCATCCTAATAAGAGATGTGAGTGTGAGCATGCGCATTCAGTCATGTGACTGACTCTTTGCAAACCCATGGACTGTAGCCCTTCAGGCTCCTCTGTCCTTGGGATTTTCTTGGCAAGAGTACTGGAGTGGGTTGCCATTCCCTCTTCCAGGGGATCTTCCCAACCCAGGAATTGAACCCAGGGCTCCTGCCTGCAGGAAGATTCTTTACCACTGAGGCACCTGGGAAGTCATTAATAAGAGAAAGAATTGTTAAAGGGGGGATCTTGTTGGTTTTATTTGATACCAGCGAAACCAGGTGGTAAATTACCCTTTTTTTTTCATGTCTCTGGGTAGAAATCCAACCCTGAAATCTAGTCTCTCACCTCATTTTACTAATTTGGGAAGGAGATGGGTAGAAAAGAAAGTGTATATCAATAAACATCTCCTTTTATCATCAGTTCAGTTCAGTCGCTCAGTCGTGTCCGACTCTTTGCGACCCCATGAATCGCAGCACGCCAGGCCTCCCTGTCCATCACCAACTCCCGGAGTTCACTCAGACTCACGTCCATCGAGTCCGTGATGCCATCCAGCCATCTCATCCTCTGTCGTCCCCTTCTCCTCTTGCCCCCAATCCCTCCCAGCATCAGAGTCTTTTCCAATGAGTCAAATCTTCGCATGAGGTGGCCAAAGTACTGGAGTTTCAGCTTTAGCATCAGTCCTTCCAAAGAAATCCCAGGGCTAATCTCCTTCAGAATGGACTGGTTGGATCTCCTTGTAGTCCAAGGGACTCTCAAAAGTCTTCTCCAACACCACAGTTCAAAAGCATCAATTCTTTGGCACTCAGCTTTCTTCACATTCCAACTCTCACATCCATACATGACCACAGGAAAAACCATAGCCTTGACTAGACGGACCTTTGTTGGCAAAGTAATGTCTCTGCTTTTGAATATGCTATCTAGGTTGGTCATAACTTTCCTTCCAAGGAGTAAGCATCTTTTAATTTCATGGCTGCAGTCACCATGATTATCAAGGCTTCCACATGCCTGGCCCTGTGCTGGGTACTGGCCAAGTGGGAGATAGACCTAGGACCAGAACCCCATACAATGTGGATGGGACAGACTCACAGCCAGGAATTACAGTGCAGCAAAATCAGTGCTGTAGACACTGAACCTGCTATTAACCTTTTCTTCTTTCCTTTTTTTTTTTTTTTGTCCATGCTGCATGACTTACAGGATCTTAGTTCCCCTGATCCCCTGCATTGGAAGCTTCAAGTCCTAACCACTGGACTGCTAGGAAATTCCCCCCTTTTTTTCTTTTCTAATCAAAATAAGGGAATTATTAATGCACTCAATATAATATCTTTACTGAGGGCTGAAGAAAGGAATAGGTAATAACTGCCTTCACAAGATTCGAAACCGATCTGAATCTCTGCTGCCCACACTTCCTCTTTCCACTTGAGGATGACTGGTATCACCAGTCTTGTGTGTGTAACAGGTACTCTGTGTGTGTATTTCCCTCCCCACACCTTCAGTTTTTTACACAAATGGTTGCATCCCACTCACTTACCCCTCTTTACACAAATGGGTGCATCCCACTCACTCATTTTTACACAAATGAGTCACCCCGCTCACTTTTACACAAATGGTTGCATCCCACTCACTTCTGTATTTGATCCCACAGAAGAATTAAGATACTTGTTCAGGTTTCATGGTGGACTCTGTTGAAATGAGAATCAAGAAGTCTTGTTTTTAATTTGTTTTTAAATTGGAAGAAAATTGCTTTACAATGTCGTGTTGGTTTCTGCCATACAATAGTGCAAATCAGCCATAATTATACGTATATCACCTCCCACTTCCTAGTGATACTTTCTTGCATCATAATCCTCAGATACTAGGAAATATTTCACACTATTGTGTACAGTATACTATGCTAGATGCTGTATTTTTTAAACTGTCCCTTTCTTTAAAAAATAGATTATTTTCCCCTTAAGGTTATTCCTTCACTTTGTTTTTTCAATAGCACAAATTATTTAAAGGAGTGTTTCTTAAACTTGATTTAAATTTTTTTAACCTTTACTTTGTCAGTAACCCTTGGGGAGCTTAGTAAAACGAGATTTCTTAGGACTTCCCTGGCAGTCCAGCAGTTAGGACTCGTCATTTCACGGCCTGGCCCCAAGTTCAGTCCCTGGCTGGGGAACTAAAATCTCATAAGCCTCATGGCCTGGCCAAAAAGAATGAGATTTCTAGAACCAGGACTAAACTCAGTTCTTTTCTCCCAGTGTGTGTGTGTGTGTGTGTGTGTGTGTGTGTGTGTGTGTGTGTTTTAAACTGTGGAATAGTTTTAATTTATCAGTCTTTAAAAAAAAATTTATCAGAGTTTTAAAAATTGTTTTCACAGGTGGTCTTCAAGGTGACTGGTGATACTGCCTTAGTTCATTCTGTCTCGTTTCTGGGTATAATTTTTTAGAAGAATAATAAGTAGATTATTTATTTTGTTTTCTTTTTGTATGGAAGAGCTCACAGTATTTTCTCCCAATTTTTTTTATTATGGTAAAATACCTTAGAATTACGGTCCTAACCATTTCTAAGTGTACAGTTTCATCGGCATTGAACACATTCACACTGTTACACATCGCACTGTCCACCTCCACAACTCTGGATCCTTTGTACCCATTAAACACTACCCCCTCCTCCGCTTCCTCTAGCCCCTGGCAACCAACATTTTAGGTTCTGTTTCTGTAATTTTGACTAGGTGCATCTCATGTAAGTGGAATCTTACAGAATTTGAAGGGCTATTTTAGAGTAGCAAACAAAGCTGAGATTCTGTAGCTCAAAATTCAGTATTTTCTTTGAAGTCCAATAATCTTTATTGTGATTCAGATTTTACTGTGGTGCCTTTGCAGAAGAAAATTTTTTACTTGTTTATAACAAAGACAGTCATAAGTGACTCATTTATCTTGTTAGGAAAATAAGAAATGCCGCCCTACGAGGTCATCATAAAGGCTGTACTTTCTTGCCACGCGTCAGACAAACTCAATTTGGATTAGGTTTTCAGTTATTTCACATGTTCTCTCTTGATTATTCCATGACAGCATCATTGTGCCTCATTAATCTTTTTTCTAGGTGTACACTGCTTCTTTTTGGAGTGTGGATCCTTTTTTATATCCTCAAGCTAAATCATACTACTGAAGAATGTGACATGAAAAGAATGCCTTACATGGATCCCGATCGCATAAAGGTTAGCTATTCTATCAGTGTGGTTTAAATTAGAATATTTCCAAGTGTATACTGAAATAGTAATATCGTCTCTAAAGTGTTATAAGTAAATGTTCATGAAAGTTAGAAGCAGAAGGGAAATCATTTAACCTTTGCACTTCAAAGCACCCACCTTGCCCTCATTGTTCTTCCTTCATTCACTGAAGTCGTGGGGTGAGGTTTTGAGCACCAGGGATGGGTTTTGTGGAAGACAGTTTTTCCATGGCCTGGGGTGGGAATGGGGATAGTTTTGGGATGATTCAAGCATATTACATTTATAATATCACTGCTGATCTGACAGAGGCGGAGCTCAAGCAGTAAGGCGAGCAGTGGGAAGCGTCTGTAAATAGAAATGAAGCTTTGTTTGCTTGCCAGCTGCTTACCTCTGGCAGTGTGGCCCAGTTCTAACAGATCATGGACTGGTATTGGCCTATGGCCTGGGGGTTCGTGAAGTTAATATGCTGTGATCCTATCAACATAAATGTTCTTAAAGCAGATCAGAAAGAAATTCTTTTCCTATTGTTTGTCATTTCTGTGTTTAATTTTTTTGTTTTAATGATTTCACATTGTATTTCAGGATTTTTCCTTCAATGTGTATTTAATTTTTTAATCAATTGTCATATTAAATGGTAATTCCACTGATTGAGTTGCAAATTATCTGATAATGTTCAGCCCTGGACAAAAGATGAGATGATTTTAAGTAAAGTAGCATGGTATTAATGATGACTGACACATATGGGTGCTTTACATATATTATCTTTATAAATTAAATTATATTTAATTGTCATGCAGTGTTCTTTGCATCTTACAGATGAAGTCTAAGGTTACCTGAGTGCTCAAGTCAGGGCTTGGACCCAGCAGTGTGTTTTCAGAGTGCAGACTCCTGATGACTCTGCTCCTTGCCTGGGTAGAGTGTCCACAAAGAAGAAGCCAGAAGTTATAGGTAGTGTGATGCAGAGAGCAGAGAGCTTCAACTTTGACCTGGTTTCAAATCTAAATGCCACTCAATTACAGTAGACCTTGGGCAAGTGACTTAATTGTTTGGTGTGCATGCCTGCTAAGTTGCTTCAGTCATGTCCAACTCTTTGTGACCCCTTGGACCATTGCAGCCCGCCAGGCTTCTCTGTCCATTGGATTCTCCAGGCAAGAATACGGGAATCGGCTGCCATGCCCTCCTCCAGGGGATCTTCCCAACCCAGAGATTGAACCCCAGAGTCCCCATTTTCTCAGCTGTGGGGCACTGATAACATCATCTGTGAAATGGAGTAATCAGAGTCTAGTAAGATAACAGGCACAGAGCCCCTTTTCCAGTTCTGGTTTTTACTCATGTGTTTCTAATCTGTATATGCTTGGAAATGCCTCATATTTTTTTGTGGGACAAACAGGTATAAACACATACGTGAAAAGAGCGTAGTTAATAAATGCACACATGGCTTGTGGAGAACCCTTGTGTCTCAGGAGTCTTGCTAATCACGGGGCCTTTCTTTCCTGCTGTTTCTGTCCTCAGACGTTTGCCGACTCCATTCATCCCGGCAGCATGACTTGGTTCCTGCCAGTCTCTTCAGCCCCTGTGTCAGCCCTGCCTGTATCAGGCACAAAAAAACCCTTTAATCCACAATTAAGTTGTAGATCTTCTAAGGAGAAAAGCCTATTCAAATTCCCCACCTGATTTTTATCTGGGTTATTTGTCTTTTTATTTTTTTTATTTTTTTTTCCTCTAATTTTATTTTATTTTTAAACTTTACATAATTGTATTAGTTTTGCCAAATATCAAAATGAATCCGCCACAGGTATACATGTGTTCCCCATCCCGAACCCTCCTCCCTCCTCCCTCCCCATACCATCCCTCTGGGCCGTCCCAGTGCACCAGCCCCAAGCATCCAGCATCATGCATCGAACCTGGACTGGCAACTCGTTTCCTACATGATATTTTACATGTTTCATTGCCATTCTCCCAAATCTTCCCACCCTCTCCCTCTCCCACAGAGTCCATAAGACTGTTCTATACATCAGTGTCTCTTTTGCTGTCTCGTACACTGGGTTATTGTTACCATCTTTCTAAATTCCATATATATGCGTTAGTATACTGTATTTATGTTTTTCCTTCTGGCTTACTTCACTCTGTATAATAGGCTCCAGTTTCATCCACCTCATTAGAACTGATTCAAATGTATTCTTTTTAATGGCTGAGTAATACTCCATTGTGTATATGTACCACAGCTTTCTTATCCATTCATCTGCTGATGGACATCTAGGTTGCTTCCATGTCTTGGCTATTATAAACAGTGCTGCGATGAACATTGGGGTACACGTGTCTCTTTCCCTTCTGGTTTCCTCAGTGTGTATGCCCAGCAGTGGGGTTGCTGGATTGTCTTTTTATTACTGAGCTGTATTAAATTCCAGAGGAAGGAGAGAGGTTACATGAACCACAGTGCAACGTCTCCTCTTTGAACTCCAGATTGTACAGAAAATCCATGGTTAAGTTTGAACAGGCAATTCTTTGAGGACTTAACAGTAATATGCGTGTGTGTGTGCCAAGTCTCTTCAGTCGTGTCCGACTCTACGACCCTATGGACTGTATCCTGCCAGGTTCCTCTGTCCATGGGATTATCCAGGCAAGGATACTGGAATGGATTGCCATGTTCTCCTCCAGGGGATCTTCCCAACCCAGAAATCGCATCTTTAACGTCTCAGGCATTGGTGGGCAGGTCATTTACCACTATCGCCACCTAGGAAGCCCCTACAGTAATATACATTATATTTAATATTCCTTTGAGGAATAAGACAGATGCCTCCTCTTTGACTTCATAATTCCCAGTAGACAGGAAAAAAGCTCTCCCTCCTCTTCCCTCTAAGCCATGCAACATGAATTCCCCCTTTAGGCTGGTGGGGCCAGTTTTAAACTGAAGTTCACTGTTGAACCAGTAACAGCCTCTCATGGTTGCTAATGCCCTGCCCCAGTTGGCTTCAGTAAGGATTCCTGACTAGTCCTTGAGCAGAGGTGGAGGGGGCAGGGTACCTAATGGGCAGGGTCAGCTTCCCAAGCCCCACTGCCTGCTGGAGAAGGGATGATGACACCGATGAAGAAGGGACAGGAAATGGAGACGCAGGAGGCAGCCCAAGGGGCCAGCCACATCAACCCAGTTCTGAAAGACTTCTAAAAGATCATTATCTTTTCCAATTAGAAAGTGCCCCATAATTGTGTGGAAAGGAGAAGGAATGGGGATGTGGTTGTGTAAGTCAAATGGGTTTGTTCAAGTCTCAGTTTGGAAATTAATAAAGTAAGAAAGTGAAAACCTGCTCTAATCATGGTGAGATGAGGGGTGTCTTTTATTCTGTTACTTGACACTTTTAAAAACGTTAGCGCTGTTGACTCTGTCAAAATGCCCTACTTCTCACGGTGGTCATGACTGTACCACAAAGCATGTGTCTCAGTGAGTATGGCCAAGGAGAGAAATAGCAAGAGTTACATGCTGCTAAGGATGTCGGGTGGGGAATAGCAGAATATGAGACTGAAAGGAGACAGGACCAGAGCATGAAAAACCTTGAATTCCATTCTTGTTGTTCAGTCGCTCAGTCCTGTCTGACTCTTTGTGACCCCATGGACTTCAGTGTGCCAGGCTTCCCTGACCGTCAGTATTTCCCAGTGTTTGCTCAAACTCATGTCCATTGCGTTGATGATGCCATCCAACTATCTCATCCTCTGTTGCCCCCTTCTTCTCCTGCCCTCAATCTTTCCCAACATCAGGGTCTTTTCCAGTGAGCTGGCTCTTCACCTCAGGTGGCCAAAGTATTAGAGCTTCAGCTTCAGCCATCAGTCTTTCCAATGAATATTCAGGTTGATTTCCTTTAGGATTGATTGGTTTGATCTCCTTGCTGTCCAAGGGACTCTCAAGAGTCTTCTCCAGCACCACAGTTCGAAAACACCCATTCTTCAACCCTCAGCCTTCTTTATGGTCCAACTCTCCCATCCTTGCATGACTATGGGAAAAACCATAGCTTTGACTAGACTCTGAGCAGCTCCTAAATTTAATATCTGGTCCCACATCACTAAGCAGGAAGAGAAACCCTCTAAGTCCCCATTACAGAGGAAGTGGATGGGAAACTGGCTGGTGTGAATGGCTGGGAGGTGTTGTGAATGGCTGGGAGGTGGTGTGAACGGCTGGGAGGTAGTATTCAGTATGAGCTCCCTACAGAGAAATCTTTGTGTCCAGGCTTTGGTGGAGACTGACGCATCCTACCAAGAGCCCTTGAAAGAATCTGATGATTATGGTTGTATATCAGCAGAAGATCTCAGAGTCATGTGGGTGGGGCCCTGTTAGCTTTGTTGACGACATTCAGCAGCTTGCAAGGCCAGCGGCCCTGTTGGACTCTGAACATCCGGTTACATTCTGCCAGTGTGAGTACAGCAGAAGTGTGTAAAAACATCTGGCCAAGTGTTTGCTGTGGGTTTTGTATTTTCTATTTAAATATGTCCCTTAATATGCAGCTTGTGCAAAAAGACTGACGGTGGTCTCTGCAGGGTTGCTATGACAGTTTGAGTGTAGTGCAGGTGCCAAGTCGCACTTAAGAGATATTTGAAGAGAGACAAGGTCATAGTCACATCAATTTAGGTTGGGTCCACATGGTAGCACCATTTTGAGCTTGGCCTTCTCTTGGGAACTAAAGACCACTCATCATCACCCTGAGGACTGCATTCTGGGCTGTTCATCAAGGCCAAGTTTATGTCTTTGCTCTGACTCCATAGACCCACACTCACATATCTAAAGTAAGCAGAGTATTCCCTGGTGGTCCAGTGGTTAGGACTCCATGATTCCACTGCAGAGGGCCTGGGTTTGATCCCTTGACAGGAAACTAAGATCTTAAATGCCACACAGTGCAGCCAAAAAATAAATAAAAAATGAAGTAAGCAGAGTAACCCTGGGCTGAGTTTTGAATCAGTCCAGGCATTCACACCTCCAAACTGATCCTTCTCTCCCTGGTGTCCTTACTTTTCCCCTGACCATCCTTCAGTAGTCTCATAGAGGTGAGGAAACTGAAGCCTAGACCTTGGGCTAATGCTTTAACCAAGTTTACACTACGATAGCAGGGAGATCCAACCAGTCAATCCTAAAGGAAATCAGTCCTGAATATTCATTGGAAGGACTGATGCTGAAGCTGAAGCTCCAATTCTTTGGCCACCTGATGTGAAGAGCTAACTCACTGGAAAAGACCCTGATGCTGGGGAAGACTGAGATCAAGAGAAGGGGGCGACAGAGGATGAGATGGTTGGATGGCATCACTTACATGAGTTTGAGCAAATTCAGGGAGATGGTAAAGGACAGGGAAGCCTGGCATGCTTCAAAGAGTCGAACACAACTCAGCAACTGAGCAACAACACTGTGATAAAGAGATCTGGAACTGGGTCTAGATCCAGATTGTCTGATTGTTTTCTTCCTAACAGTGTCTTTTGGTAAAGTATACATGCCATAAGACTTACTCCTTCTCCTTTTAAGCACCCAGTTGGAGGAGTGTTACTGATATTGGATATTTCTCCCGGCAGTCTTGATTCCAGCTTGTGCTTCATTCAGCCCAGCATTTCTCATGATGTACTCTGCATATAAGTTAAATAAGCAGGGTGACAATATACAGCCTTCACGTACTCCTTTCCCAATTTGGAACCAGTTCATTGTTCCATGTCTGGTTCTAACTGTTGCTTCTTGACCTGCGTACAGATTTCTTAGGAGGCAGGTCTGGTATTCCCATCTCTTGAAGAATTTTCCACAGTTTGTTGTGACCCATACAAAGGCTTTGACATAGTCAATAAAGCAGAAGTAGATATTTTTATGGAATTCTGTGCTTTTTCAATGATCCAGTGGATGTTGGCAATTTGATCTCTGGTTCCTCTGCCTTTTCTAAATCCAGCTTGAACATCTGGAAGTTCACAGTTTATGTACTGTTTAAGCCTAGCTTGGAGAATTTTGAGCATTACTTTGCTAGCATGTGAGATGAGTGCATTTGTGTGGTAGTTTGAATGTTCTTTAACATTGGAATGAAAACTGACCTTTTCCAGTCCTGTGGCCACTGCTGAGTTTTCCAAATTTGCTGGCATATTGAGTGTAGCACTTTCACAGCATCATCTCTTAGGATTTGAAATAGCTCAACTGGAATTCCATCACCTCCGCTAGCTTTGTTCGTAGTGATGCTAAGGCCTGCTTGACTTCACATTCCAGGATGTCTGGCTCTAGGTAAGTGATCACACCATCGTGGTTATCTGAGTCATTAAAGTTGACTCCCTGATGCCGGGAGGGATTGGAGGCAGGAGGAGAAGGGGACGACAGAGGCTGAGATGGCTGGATGGTATCACCGACTCGATGGACATGAGTTTGGGTAAACTCCGGGAGTTGGTGATGGACAGGGAGGCCTGGCGTGCTGCGATTCATGGAGTCACAAAGAGTCAGACACGACTGAGCAACTGAACTGAACTGAAGGTCTTTTTTGTATAGTTCTTCTGTGTATTCTTGCCACCTCTTCTTTTTTTTTTAATTTAAATTTATTTATTTTAATTGGAGGCTAATTACTTTACAATATTGTATTGGTTTTGCCATACATCAACATGAATCCACCACGGGTGTACACGTGTCCCAATCCTGAACCCCTCTCCCACCTCCCTCCCCGTACCATCCCTCTGGGTCATCCCAGTGCACCAGCGCCAAGCATCCTGTATCCTGCATCGAACCTGGACTGGTGATTCGTTAATATCTTCTGCTTCTGTTAGGTCCGTACCATTTCTGTCCTTTATTGTACCCATCTTTGCATGAAATGTTCCCTTGGTATCTCTAATTTTTTTGAAGAGATCTCTAGTCTTTCCCAGTCTGTTGTTTTTCTATATTTCTTTGCATTGATCGCTGAGGAAGGCTTTCTTATCTCTCCTTGTTATTTTTTGGAACTCTGCATTCAGATGGGTCTATTTTTTCTTTTCTCCTTTGCCTTTCACTTCTCTTCTTTTCTCAGCTATTTGTAAGGCCTCTTCACACAACCATTTTGCCTTTTTGCATTTCTTTTTCTTGGGAATGGTCCTGTACAATGCCACGAACCTCTATCCATAGTTCTTCAGGCACTCTGTCTGTCAGACCTAATCCCTTGAATCTATTTGTCACTGTCACTGTATGATTATAAGGGATTTGATTTAGGTCATACCTGAATCGTCTAGTGATTTTCCCTATTTTCTTCAATTTAAGTCTGAATTTTGCAATAAGGAGTTCATGATCTGAGCCACAGTCAGCTCCCAGTCTTGTTTTTGCTGACTGTGTAGAGCTTCTCCATCTTTGGCTACAAAGAATGTAATCTGATTTCAGTATTGACCATCTGGTGATGTCCATGTGTAGAGTCTTCTCTTGTTTTGTTGGAAGAGGGTGTTTGCTATGACCAGTGCATTCTCTTGGCAAAACTCTATTAGCCTTTGCCCTGCTTCATTTTGTACTCCAAGGCCAAATTTGCCTGTTACTCCAGGTGTCTCTTGACTTCCTACTTTTGCATTCCAGTCCATATGATGAAAAGGGCATCTTTTCTGAGTGTTAGTTCTAGAAGGAGCATCTAGTAAGTTTATAGTTATACCTCCATCACCACAATCCCATTGAGAACATTTCATCACATGTTAATTCCCTCTCACCCCTTCTGTGGCCAGTCCCTACCCTCAACTACCAGCCCCAGGCAACCACTGGGTGGTTGAGATTTTATCATGCTACTCTCTCTGTGACTTGGTTATTCAGATTTTTCTGCCTTTAACCAGGTAAAAGCTATAGACAGCTAACCCATGGGAGTTAAGCCAGAGTTTACAAACATGGAAGTGAAAGTTTCATAACGTAACCCATACCTTTGGTTCATGTGGTCTGTGGCCGAGTTGGGTTCCTACACATTTCCGGTCAGCTCCAGACCTCAGACCCCCCTCCAACCCAAATGCTGTTCCCTGTCCTGGGTTTAAATCGATAAATAAAACATTGCCTTTTACTCAGAATTATGCCACTTACCTATATCTCTGAGAAGGACTGTCCTAAAAATTATGGGGTAGAACTGAACATGGAGATTCTACTGAAGAAAATTCATTTTTTAATACCCCTCTGTGGATTCTCACTTTGTGGTTTTCCATGGCAAATGGCTATGTCATTGACAACTGAAGCTGCCTGATGTCTATTTATTCTCAGTCATGGGCAGTCATCAAACTCAGCCTGGAAGTCTTTCAGAAACTGAATCTCCTGTGTCCCTGTGTCGATTCAGGAGCAAAGGGGCTTCCTCTGTCTTTGAGAGAGTCCATAGTCCTCTGCTTGGCGGTGGTCCTCACTCAGAATGGATGTCAGCCAGACTCACCGTGTCCTTCCTCACCAGCCTGCTCTGGCTCCCAGCTTTGGCACTGTCTGCAGCAGAGAAGAGGAAGGTTGTGATGCTTCCGGTCTTGACTACAGCTCTGCAAGGCGAGCTGTCCTCCCCGGGCATTTTTCTTCTGAGGTTTGAAGCCGGGAAGAGGAAGGAGGGAGGCTGACCGTGTCACTGGGATGGATTCATTGCACCTGCTATGAATGAGGGACAGGAAGCGTCACCATCATAAGATATAAAAGATATAAATGATGTGCTCTTTCCAGTACTAATAACTTTTTGAAACTGTGATTTTAAAAATAGGGAGGGGGTTCTGCTATATTCAGAGAATTGTTGTTTCTACAAAAGTATTATCATGCAGAAACGAGACAGGACTTTGAGAAAAAAACATAGTTGAGGCAAACATTTAGAACTGTATACAGCAATAATAATCCTCGAAATAGTACTGACATGGTTCAATGACACGTGTAACGTGGGGTATTTTACAACATGTTTCAACAAATTGAAACAAAAAAGGAAAAGGGATTGCTGTTGTTTGGCTATTTCCAGTGGCACTGAGAACACTGTCACTGGGATGGATTTATTGCACCTGCTATGAATGAGGAACAGGAGGGGTCACCATCAGAAGGTGCTCTCCTCAAGGTCTAGAAAATTCACTTTGAAGCCTGAGATGGGACTCTCTGCCAGAATGGAAATTTCACTCCTTTCAAATTAAAGAGAAAATCCGGCGGCCAGAAGAGTCATGCTCCGGTCTCCGACTCCATCACCTAACCTCTCTTTCCGGTCCTGAGTCAGTCATGAGGCTTCCGTCTTCTAGTACTTTTCCGATGTTCTTTTTTATCCCAGGAGATTTGTAAAACAAGATGCTCGGGATATGCTTCCGTAGTGAGGAGTTAGACCTTTTGTCCTCTAAAAACTGTTATTAATAACCCTCAGGCCTGGGGTCTAGAGACAAGTGTGTACAGCATATGTGGTCCCTGTGCGTGCCCTGCCCGTGCAGTCCGGTGTTAAGTGCCAGTGGTTGCAGAGTGTCACTGAACTTGGAGGCCTGGTCACGGTGAAGCCTCCATTCGGGGTCTTCTTGGGTCACAGCTGGCTTCTTGCTTGGCTTTCTCACTGATTCCTTGCAAAGATGCCAGTTCAAACTCTTGCTCTCAATGGTGATTGTCAGCTGCTCTCTGTGGGCAGAGGCTAGGATCATAGGAGCCTGGGAGGCGATCAGACTAGGTGACCTGCCAGCTCAGTTGTGTCCTTCTGGGTGAACCACCCTGAGCCCACAAAGTGAAGATAGGACAGTCTTGCCAGCTGTCCTAGGTGTCATGCTGGTGACCTGAGACTGTGACCATGTCTGCAGCGTTGTCCGAGGCTCCAAGAACATCACTTCCCTTCTCCAGGCATGGGGCCAGATCCTCAAGACATAAAAGATATAAATGATGTGCTCTTTCCAGTACTAATAACTTTTTGAAACTGTGATTTTAAAAATAGGGAGGGGGTTCTGCTATATTCAGAGAATTGTTGTTTCTACAAAAATTTTATCATGTAAAAATCAGACAGGACTTTGAGAAAAAAACATAATTGAGGCAAATATTTAGAACTGTATGCTGCTGCTGCTGCTAAGTCACTTTAGTCGTGTCTGACTCTGTGCGACCCCATAGACGGCAGCCCACCAGGCTCCCCCGTCCCTAGGATTCTCCAGGCAAGAACACTGGAGTGGGTTGCCATTTCCTTCTCCAATGCATGAAAGTGAAAAGTGAAAGTGAAGTCACTCAGTCGTGTCCAACTCTTAGCGACCCCATGGACTGCAGCGTACCAGGCTCCTCCGTCCATGGGATTTTCCAGGTAAGAGTACTGGAGTGGGGTGCCATTGCCTTCTCCGTTAGAACTGTATACAGCAATAATAATCCTCGTAATAGTACTGACACGGTTCAAAAGACATGTTCAATACTAAAAATAAATATCCCAGCAAATAGAGGACCACACACCCACACACACACACACACACACGCACATACAGTTTGATGGAAGGAGGGATAAGGCAAGGCCAAGGCTGTGGCATGTAGTGATGAGGACGTAGAGCACAGCAATGAAGGAGAACTTCCTGCCAGACGGTCCCAAGGCAGCATTTGGCCAGACTGAGCCAAAGGGCAGACTGTGGGGTGAGTGGCCATTTATTCCATGTTTGTCCGTGTCCCGCTGCCTTCAGCCAGGCTAGTGAACTTGGCCTTCAGCAGTCATTTCTTGTTGATGCAAAACATTAACATTGCAGTGAAAATTGTATACAAAACCAAGGCAGTTTTTTGTTGACAGGACAAAGTTGCAGGTTACACCTAGTTTCCATTCCAGGCTGTGAAGATCGTTACCCTAACTGATAATCCTGTTTTCATCCCACTAGACAGGAACCTGAAACAGGAAATCTTTTTTTTTTTTCTCTCTCTCTCTCTTTTGGCTATGCTATACAGCATGTGGGATCTTAGTTCCCCAACCAGAAACTAAACCCGGGCCCCCTGCACTGGGAGCGTGGAGTCTTAACCACTGGCCCACCAGAGAAGTCCCTGGGAATCTTTTTTCTTTTAAACTGTGGTTTAAAAAAACACCATAAAATTTAAATTTAATTTAAAATTTACCGTATTTATTATTTTTAAATGTAGTTTAGTCCTGTTAAATATATTCACACTGGAACATTTCCATCTTGCTAAACTGAAACTATCCACCCCGCCCCAGCCCATAGTAATCACCGGTCTGTTCTTTCTATTTCTGTGAATTTGACTACATTAGATACTCTCTATAAGTGGAGTTCTACAGTACTTGTCTTTTTGTAACTGGCTTATTTAGATGAGTATATCTTTGAGTTTCATCTGTGTTATATAGCATGTGTCAGGATGTTATGAACCATGAAATCTTCTGAGAAGATTTTTTTAAAATGATATCTTAAACACCTTTTTGAAACCCGGATTTATTTGAATGATCTAGGCCAGAAGGGTGGGAGGTGAGGGCCTTCCTGTTTCACTCATGCAATGAAACATCTTAATTGAGTTTATCTCCTTTTCATGTGGTTCTCCTAGATTTTCCTCTCAAACATCTAGCATAAATTGACTCTTTTTTAAGTATTTTTAAAAGTTTATTTATTTTTGGCTTTGCTGGATCTTTGTTGCTGCACATGGGCTCTCTCTACCACAGAGAGTGGGGACTTCTCTCTAGTTGCCATGCGAGAGCTTCTCATTGCGGTGGTTTCTCTTGTTACAGAGCACAGGCTCTAGGCACACGGGCTTCAGTAGTTACAGCGCTTAGGCTCCATAGTTGTAGCTCATGGGCTCTAGAGCATGGGCTCAGTAGTCGTGGCTCACATGCTTCATTGCCCCTTGACAAGTGAAATTTTCCTGGACTAGGGATCAAACCCTCATCTCCTGCATTGGCAGGAGGATTCTTAACCACTGGGCCACCAGGAAAGGCCCATCAATTAACTCTTAAATACAGTTGTTTTGTGTTACAAGTCAGTCATCCACAAGGGAGCCACGTCCAACAGCACGGGGCTCAGTGTCACTGTCAGAGTGCACTTCTAATGCCTGAAGCCTTTGACACGCAGGTCTGTGTGCTTCATTCCAGAGAGCCCAGCAGTACGCCCAGCAAGTTCTGCAGAAGGAGTGCCGGCCCCAGTTCGCCAAGAGGTCGATGGCACAGCTCTTTGGGAGCAGGTACAGCTTGGACCTGCCACCGTTCGTGACGAAGGTCCCCGCAGAGAGTGAGGCCGAGTACAAGTACGACCCTCCTTTCGGATTCCGCAAGTTCTCTGGGAAAGTCCAGACCCTCTTGGAACTCTTGCCAGAGCATGACTTTCCTGAACACTTGAGAGCCAAGAGCTGCAAGCATTGTGTGGTCATCGGAAGCGGCGGGATCCTCCACGGACTGGAGCTGGGCCATGCCCTGAACCAGTTTGATGTCGTGATACGGTATGGTGGCTTGAAGACCAGCCTCTGTCCTCTAGGCTGTAGCTCACTGCCGTGGGTCAGGGCAGCACCACAAACAGGAAGCACCCAGAACAACCCCACATGTCCCTGCTTTCTGGGGACTCATGTTTTGAGAAGTTGAAACAAAGACATGAAATGATTGGATGCTCCAAACTGTGCGGTACTGACCCTCATTTTGGTAAAAACCTTTTCAGTGGAGTTGAGGGTTGGAAAGATGGGTAGATTCAGATAAGCCAGCAAAGGAGGAAGGCTGTGCTAGGCAGGGCCCGGAGGAGGGTGTGGGGAAGGGGGACATACTTGAGTCAGGGGACACCTGGCTTCTAGGAGTGGGACTTGGGGTGGGTGGACCTGGGAGGTGGCCCTGGCTGGGACCAGAAAACACACAGAAGCATTTAAACACCAGACCCCTGGAGGAGGGCTTGGCAGCCCACTCCAGTATTCTTACCTGGAGAATCCCATGGACAGAGGAGCCTGGTGGACAACAATCCATAGGGTTGCAAAGAATCAACTATGGCTGAAGCAACTAATCACGCTCACTACAGGCAATAGGCAGTCATCCTGAATTACAGGATTTGCTGATAGTTTGACAGTCATGTTAGGAAACACCAGGATTTCCAGTCTGAGGTCTAAGGTATTAGTGGAACCACTGGGATAGTTGAGGAAAATCTCTAGCTAGTGACGAAGGATGACAAGATCCATCTCAGACATTTTGAGCCTGAAAGTGGTGATATGTCCACATAATGCCTTTGTCACCAATAGCTGTGATTTTGGGCAAGTTTCCTTTCTGTCCTGTGCCTTGATTTCCTCATCTGTAAATGGAGGCCATAATGGCACAGAGCTCATAGGGTTACTGTGAAGACAAAATGAGTTAACAGGTGTAAAGCATGTGGAACAGTGTCAGACTTATAGTAGATGCTCAGTGAAAAATGAAAGTGTTAGTTACACAGTCATGTCCGACTCGTTGAGACCACATGGACGGTAGCCCGCCAGGCTACTCTGTCCATGGAGTGGAAGTGTAGAGTCTTAACCACTGGACTGCCAGGGAAGCCCCTCCTTCTCCAAACAAGAACACTAGAGTGCTGTTAGGAGTGATGTTTGGAAAATGTATAGGAAGGAGGAGGAGCTATGGAAGAAAGGGGAGGGGGTATAAGAGGTTTCTAGGAAAGAACCAGACTTTTTTGTAAGGGCCAAGAGAGAGAAGAAACAAAGAACAAGTTTTAAGGCAAAATGTATGAAGTATGGGAGTGGGGTCAGGGCTTCAGGGGTGGGGAAGTTGTTGAGGTGAAGCAGGATGTAACTGCTTCCTTCCTGTGAGGGCTTCCTGTGTGCCAGATGCTGTCACGGGCTCTGGTGTGTCTCAAGCCTTGGAGAAGCCATCCTGTTAGCTAGTGTCGGAGATGAGGACACGGAGGCACCACAGGGCATGGAGTTCGGACCAGACCCTGACACTCCAAACGCAGAGTGTTGAGGCTTCCAGAACCTCAGCCCCAGCTCTGTGTGAGCAGCTGAGCGATGTGCACAGGCAGCACTGGAGGAGGTAGACGGGACCCTGTGCCCATCTTAACGGTACACGAGTGGGATATGGGAGGAGACAAAGTGAGAAACTGGGGTATACTCTCTGGCCAGGGGAGAGATACTGTGAAAGAGAAGGGCGGCCTTGAGCTGACCTTGAGGAAAGGTGGGATTTGGCTAATGAGACGGCTTCAGCAAAGAATGAGACTCTTCAGGGACTTCCCTGGTGGTCCAGTGGCTGAGACTCTGCACTTCCAATCCGGGGGTCCCAGGTTTGCTCCCTGGTCAGGGAACTAGATCCTACATGTCACAGCTAAGACCTGGCGCAGCCCAATAAATAAGTAAAAATTAATTAATTAAAAATTTTTAAAAAGAAACAAAAAATGAGAATATTCAGAGCATGTGACAATGTCTGGCTCACAGGAAGCACCTAGAAACAGCAGTTTCATCGCCTCTCACCCCAACATTGTTCACAGCCCCTAAAAGAAAGATGGGATTTGACCTTGAAGAAAGAGGGCAGGGAAATCTGGGTGAGGAGCCCTGCCTGGCAGGAGGAGAGTGCAAGAGGGGACAGGGGCTGGCTCGATGACCAGTGGTGGTGGGGCCAGACTGGGAGGCATGGACGTCATGCGTAGGCACTGGAAGCCATGGAGCGCTGGGGACTAAGGAGGGAGACTTAGCCGATTGTAACGGAAATCAGTTGACAAATGTTTGGTGGGTAACTTTCAGGTTTAAAGCAGTTCTACAATTAACAGAAAAGTTGCCAGAGTCATACAAAGAACTCCCCTTTTCCCAGATTCCCCAGCTGATAACACTTGATCACACTGGCTTTATAATTTTCTCTCTTTATATTTTATTATTCTTTTCTGAACCCTTGGAGAGTTAGTTGCAAATTTCAAGCTCCTTCTTTACACCTAAATACTTCAGTGTGCATTTCCTGAGAACAAGGACATTCTGTTATAGAACTACAAGATGATATTCAGAATAAGGAGATTAACACTGATGCAGGAGAGACTTATTTACAATCCTTATTCAGATTTCACCAGTTATTCCAGTAGTGTCCATTATTTAAAAAGAAAGGAGGGGTTTCCCTGGCAGTCCAGTTGTTAAGACTCTACACTTCCACTGCAGGGGACACGGGTTCAGTCCCAGGTTGGGGAACTAAGATCCCACATGCCTCACAGTACAGCCAAAAATTTTTTTTAAATAAAGGAAAAGAAAAAGAATATAACTGGTCCAGGATCATACTCTGCATTTAGTTGTCATGTCTAATAATATCTTTTAATAATCCAGGACTTAGGTATCTGAGATCTAGAAGAGGAAGTAGAAGTAGAATGGAAAAGAAAGGTTTATACAGATGTGATAATACAGGGAAAAGACCAAACAGACTTTTCTTGAGATTTCAAAACTATGTACCTGGGTGAGTGATACTGCTTTAAAAAGAATTCTTAATGTTTCCCCCAGACCGTCCACACTGGCAAAGCCTCCATCGATCTAACAGTGGTCAGTACCCCAAATTCCTGCTTTAATTTAAGACCAGGTTGCACCCTGGTAGCTTAGCCAGTAAAGAATCTGCCTGTCATGCAGGAGACCCTAGTTCAATCCGTCGGTTAGGAAGATCCCCTGGAGAAGGGAATGGCAACCCATTCCAGTATTCTTGCTTGGAGAATACCCTGGACAGAGGAGCCTGATAGGCTATAGTCCATGGGGTTGCAAAGAGTTGGACACAACTGAACGACTTTCACTTCACTTTGCACTTGGGCCCAGTGCCCTCCTTGGGCCCAACCCTGTCTGTGTAACTATGGTTTGTGTCTGCTTTGCTGTGGTTTCTAGGTTTTCTTTTCTGATTATCTTTTTGAAATTCTGGCAAGGACCACTAATATCCAAGCACAGTGGAAAGCTTTCAAGGAAACATTACTAGTGCCCAGAGAACACACACGGTGTAATGTGTTTAGGTTGGCTTAACATGGCAGGACTGGATGGAATTGTTTGTCATTCATAGATTGGATCCGGGCAGATGTTGCTAGTTCACAGACTGAAGACTTCGCTCATCAACACCTGGAAAGGGTAGAGCTGAGGGATGATGGGGCTGCTGGAGGGGAGGCACCCTACCCCCAGCCATACCCTCATTCCCAGTCCTTGAAAAATGTGGAAAACATGCTGCAGGAATTTTGCACGTGATTAAGCTGTTAATGTCAGTTTATCTTTGTCCTTTTTACTTTAATAGGTTAAACAATGCACCAGTTGAAGGATATTCGGAGCATGTTGGCAATAAAACCACTATAAGGATGACTTATCCAGAAGGTGCACCTCTGTCTGACCTTGAATATTATTCCAGTGACTTGTTTGTTACTGTTTTATTTAAGAGTGTTGACTTCAACTGGCTTCAGGCAATGGTCAAAAATGAAACCCTGGTAAGCACTAGAAATTCATCCATTGGATGTGCCTTTGTAAAAAGTGAAGGACTCTCTAACTGGAATTATAGGGTTTTTTGTTTTTTTTGTTTTTTGTTTAACTTAAAATGATTTTAAGTTAACATCCATGCTTTTGTGTTGTCTTTCAAATAGCTACTCCTTTTGTTGAAGCCCCTCAGAACTCCCCTTGGGAAATTGCTTTCAGAACCCAAGTCACACATGGAAACCGGTATCATTACTTAGTGGAAATGAAAAGCATGGGACCAAAATTGCTATGATTGAGGTTGACCACCCAGCTGATTTACCAGACTTGAATTTACATGGCTTCTGGCTGTTGTCAGAAATTAGACTTATGTGCATGAGTATAAATTATTATCAAGGCTGCTCAGAAGAATATCCATAAATTCTCTGAGGGGTCTTTTCAAAGAGAGTCTCCAAAAGTGCTTTGATTGGTGGTTCTCTTGGAGTCAATTCACAGCGTTTCAAAAGGGCAGATGTGGATGAGATGGCCCTGGCTCCGTATTCCTTTTGTTTTTCTTTACAGTAATTTATCACCCTACTTTATGAGGCCCCCTCCATTATGTTGAAATAAATTTTAGAGGTCAACTTTTAAGGAGTGTGTGTGCATTTATATGCACTTGTACAATCTGGCTGACTGTAAAATTAATAGGACATATCAAACTCTTTAGAGAAGCTTCACATGATGGAGAATTTGTGTCTCCAAAATTTATTGGGGTCCTCTGGATTTCCTCTGGGTAGTTTTTCTAGTTGAAAGATGGAGCACATATGAAATGATTTATAGTCAGACAAGAGATATCACCAGACAGGAAGTGGAGTAAGTGGCTGGGGGCAGGGGCGTGGTGGGGCCTGAGCACAAGTGGGCCTCAAACTGAATCTATTTGCTTGATCTTCCCTGGACAAAATGATGGCTTTGGATCCTGAAAAGACCTACCATCTGAGGCTATTACCTTAAGAACTTCTTTCCCCAAACTGATAAGAGTTGCTTCTGCAGTTCCTTTCCTTGTCCAGTGCCACCTTCCTGAATCAGATCCTTACCATTGCATGGCTCTGTGATTTTGCCACAGAATGCAGAACACAAACCCATGTGGGGCCACACCCACAGCTTTGCCCTCATTAGCAGGGGCCACATTCTCCCCCTCCTCTGATAACTTGATTAACTCCCCCTAATGATTGCTTGCTCTCTTTCCTTAGCCATTTTGGGTGCGGCTCTTCTTTTGGAAGCAGGTGGCGGAAAAAATCCCACTACAGCCGAAACAGTTCAGGATTTTGAATCCAGTTATTATCAAAGAGACTGCCTTTGATATCCTTCAATACTCAGAGCCTCAGTCGAGGTTCTGGGGCCGCGATAAGGTATTTTTGTCACTGCTGATACATAACTGTTCCTCTTTGTGTTGGGAAGGAGCCGCCTATACGCCTTTCAGTTAGGCTCAGCTGTAGACCCAGGAGGATCTTCCAGAAATGACACCTCATTGTGTTCCGTGTATGTTTACCTCTCGACATCTTGACCTTAGAGGCTCCCCATTGTTTAATCCTTTCACCCCCAGTGGTTCATCTCTTTAGTATAGTTAGCACTTTGATCACTGAGATGTTATTTAAGGTATTCTTATTCCAGGAATCCATAAAAAGTTACTCCAAGACTCCAGAAAAGTTGTCTACATTTTAGCACTACAGGCCACTTAAGAGAAAATTGACGTTTATCATCACTCTCGAGGACCCTCATGGGCTGCAGTCTGTAGGGTCACAAAGAGTTGGACACGACAGCATGCACATGCACACATACATAGGTGATGGCAAATAGGCAATTTCTGTAGATCAGGGGTCCACAACCTCCAGAATCTAATGCCTGATGATCTGAGGTAGAGCCAGTATAATAATAATAGAAATAAAGTGCACAATAAATGTAACATGCTTGAATCATCCCGAAACCATCCCCAGCCCCCAGGTTCATAGAAAAACTGTCTTCCACAAAACCGGTCCCTGGTGCCAAAAAACTTGGGGAACCCTGCTCTCGAGCAGTGCTTTTCCATTGCTGCCTGAGTCCCACACCCCAAACATTCCGATTCATCTGTCTGTGCTGTGGTCTGTACACTGGGATTTTCAAAGTTCCCTGGGTAGTTTTGTTTTGCAGCCCACTCTGAGAACCTTTGTGCTGCAGATGGTTCACTGCAGTAGATTCTTTACCTACAGTCAGCTTGTGTGGCTCTGGTCAGAGATGCCTTTATCACCTGTTTCTTCATAATCTAAAGAACTATCTGTCCTAAGTCGCCTCAGTCATGTCCCACTCTTTGTGACCCCAGGGACTGTAGCCCACCAGGCTCCTCTGTCCATGGGATTCTCCAGGCAAGAATACTGGCATGGGTTGCCATTTCCTTGTCCAGAGGATCTTCCCAACCCAAGGATCGAACCTGCATCTCTTAGGTTTCCTATACTGGCAGGTGGGTTCTTTACCACTAGGGCCACCTCCTGTGTCTCTAAATAAAACTTTTGTAAAAGCAGTGGAAATCATTTTTAAATAGAATTTTAAGCAAAGCATTTATATATAAGGGAGAGCAAGGAATTTTTTAATGTGAGGTTCTGCTACCCACACCAGGGGCCTGAGATACCTCCTAGGAGCTGGGACTGATCCAGGAGGGAATTTGCAACACTGAACTGGACCCGGAGGGTCCTCATCCAATAGACAGATGAGCAGCTTCCATTTGCCCTTTGAAGCAAATTCTAAATAAAAAGATGATTTAACACAACTTTGTAAATTTTAAATTAAGAATTCTGTGGTTGTTAAGGAAAGTAAGTATCTGAATATTGTTGTTTAGTTGCTAAGTTGTGTTTGACTCTTTGTGATCTCATGGACTGTAGCCTACAGCCTCCCTTTGTCCATGGGATTTCCCAGGAGAGAATACTGGACTGGGGAGCCATTTCCTTCTCGGGGGGATCTTCAGTAAGAGCTGAATCTGACTCTGGCTCCAGCCTCGGGCTTGGGTACCCAGCTCAGGTGAAACAGTTCACGTGGTGGAAGTGGTTCCCTTCACAGGCCGCCGTTTTCCTCGGGGGCTGTGCCCTCCATCCACGGGGAGCCCAGGAGGGCCATGTGATTCCTGCCATTGCAGGAACATGGTCAAGATCCGTGGTGCCTTTTCCCTCTCAGAGGAAAGCAGCCCCATCCCCTACCAGTGACTGTCAGGTCTCTGGCTCTAGCTGGCTTCCCCTATGCAGAGCACGTGCGGTCCCCCAGAATGTGGGCTTATAATTTTTAACCTGTTGGCATCACTTTTAACAAAACAATTATCCTAAAAAAAGATAACATACTGCAGCAAGACTCTTAAACTAAGTTATAAGAGATTTCAGTATAAATATACCTAGATTTCTGTACCTTTTAAATGGCCTGGTTTCTTTATTAGATAGTATTAATAGAGTATTTTTACTTTATTTTACTCCATAGTATTTTTTAAGCACAGGCAAATGCTCATTTGTTGGTTTTCAGGTCGATTTTATTTAAAAAATAACCTTTAAAAATTTAATTACATAAAATATGAAATTGCTAATAGAAAGGGGTATCAGAAACAAAGTTAGTGGGGGGAAATTTATCATAGAAACAATGGAATAAATACTCTCAAAACATTAAGTGAAAGTGAAGTTGCTCAGTCGTGTCCAACTCTTTGCAACCCCATTGGCTGTAGCCTACCAGGCTCCACCATCCATGGAATTTTCCAGGCAAGAGTACTGGAATGGGTTGCCATTTCCTTCTCCAGGGGATCTTCCCGACCCAGCAATCAAACCTGGGTCTCCCACATTACAGGCAGACGCTTTACCATCTGAGCCACCAGGGAAGATCTTATTAAATCAAAAAGAGAACAATGAGCCAAAAAAGAAATGGGAAAGGAATTTGAACAGACATTCACAAAAGAAATTAATTTAGCCAAGGAATAGATGATAAAATGTTCAATTTCACCAGTAATCAAATAAAAGGAAATTAAAGCTACAATGACATTTTTTGCATGTTTTCTTAGCAGAGATTTAAACGCTTGATAATGTCCTTGTTTGGCAGGAATGTAGGTAGAATTTAAGTTGGCACTTTTTCTGGAGGGTAGTTTGGCAATGTATGTATCAATTTAAAATATGAATAGGGAAATTAGGAAGGACTCTAAAATTTTTATTATAAGGAAATTAGAGATAATCTGCAAGGCTATTCTAAGTGGTTCATCATAGCCAAGGTCAAACAGCCAAGGATTAATATAGCCTATTGAAATTGATGCTTTCTAATTGTAGTGCTAGAGAGGACTCTTGAGAGTCCCTTGGACTGCAAGGAGATCAAACCAGTCAATCCTAAAGGAAATCAACACTGAATATTCATTGGAAGGACTAACGCTGAAGTTCCAATACTTTTGCCACCTGATGGCAAAGAGCTGACTCATTGGAAAAGATAACTGATGCTGGAAAAGATTGAAGACAGGAGGAGAAGGGGACAGTAGAGAATGAGATAGTTAAGATAGCATCACTGACTCAATAGATGTGAATTTGGCAAACTCCAGGAGATAGTGAATAGAGGAGCACGGTGTGCTGCAGTCCATGGGGTCGAAAGAGCTGGACACAACTTAGCGACTGTGACCGAACAACAACAAATTCTTGACCTGCTGGGTGTGCGCTGGCTGCAGTTGGAGAGGACAGGACACCACCTGAGTGTCCTAAGCCCAAGCCAGAGGCAGGCTTTCTATGGATCAATTTCCCTTGGTTTCTGTTTGCAAACCTGCAAAATGACTGTTGAGTTCCTTTATAATAAGGGAGGCTGACTTGAGAGTCGACACGGCACACTGGGGACCAGGAAGCGGTTTTTACCGAATGGTGGGCTCCCTGGATGTTTCCGAATCCCACCTTCATCTGTGAACTCTGAAGGGTTCCCTGTTGTCCTGGTTGACAGAAAAGGGCAGTTGCTTATAGAAGCCACAGACTCCGCTCAGATGAATATGTTAGTAGATGCAAAAGAATATCAAGTAGTAGATGGGCAGTAGCCTCCAGGAGGGCTCTCTGTATTCCTGTCTGCCACCCTGTGTGTTACCTTTATCTACAAACTGCATTGGAAATTCAGAGAGCATGCTTCCAGGTGTACTAGCGGCAAGATGTCGGACATGAAGAGGGAACTGCGATACAGTCAGAATTCAGAATTGGACATTTGGCATTCTAGCCCAAAGCCAGTAAGGGTACATTTGAGGGGGAAAAAACCCAAATGTGAAAGCCCATAATTTGAGGTTAAAAATGTATTTGCTTGATCAGAGAGTAAGCAGAAATTGACTGAGCAACAGGACATGTGAAAATGACCTAGGGACGTTATTTGCCGGGAAAACGGATGGGGGCCTTAACCTGCAGGTAAGGGGTGAACACAGTCTTCACAGGGCAGGTTCTGAGTCCCCTCTGTTCTCAGGCAGAGGCTGTATGGAGCCAGGAGCCAGTCAGGACAGGATGGGCTCCAAAATCCATGTCCCAAGAAGGGCTATGGCTACTTATCCCAGAGCAGCCCATGTGGACTTTTCTCATGTAAGAGAGGACATGAGGTTGATTCGCCATTATGGTCATCCTTTGTAGGGCTGGTGGGTGAAGGTTTGAGAAAGAATACCTTTTAGCTTGGTGCTTAAAGGACCCGCCAGGCTGCCTTTCGCTGATATGTTCAAAGAATTTACATCGGGACTTCCTTGGGGGGTCCAGTGGTTAAGACTCCATGCTTCTAATGCAGGGGAAAGTGAAGTCGCTCAGTCGTGTCCGACTCTTTGTGACCCCATGGACTGTAGCCCACCAGGCTCCTCTGTCCATGGGATTTTCCAGGCAATTGTACTGGAGTAGATTGCCATTTCCTTCTCCAGGGGATCTTCCCAACCCAGGGATCGAACCCAGGTCTCCTGCATTGTAGACAGATGTTTTACCATCTAAGCCACCATGGAAGTCCATGCAGGGGACCCAGGTTCAATCCCTGGTCAGGGAACTAGATCCTACATGCTGCAACTAAGACCTAGTGCAGCCAAATAAATAAATACTTTAGAAAAGAAGAATTCACATCACAGACCATGTTTTAGAGTCCAGATTCCTGACTTGGATGGC
Source organism: Bos grunniens (assembly GCF_055505025.1). Taxonomy (NCBI): domain Eukaryota; kingdom Metazoa; phylum Chordata; class Mammalia; order Artiodactyla; family Bovidae; genus Bos; species Bos grunniens. The sequence goes on along the minus strand of NC_141175.1, from coordinate 58,715,085 downwards.
AGGTCAGACTTTAGAATTGGGTGATCTGTAAAATGGTGTGATATATAAAGTTGCAGTCCTGAGTACATATTTGCATTACTTTGCATAGCATGTAGCGAACCTGGAAAGCAATGACTTGTGCTAAGACCTTTTTTCTTTGTCTCTTCTCCTTTGCAGAATGTCCCCACGATTGGTGTCATTGCCGTCGTCTTAGCCACACATCTGTGCGATGAAGTCAGTTTGGCGGGCTTCAGCTACGCCCTCAACCAACCCAGAACCCCTTTGCACTACTTCGACAATCTCTGCATGGCTGCCATGAACTTTCAGACCATGCACAATGTGACCACAGAGACCAATTTCCTTCTGAAGCTGGTCCGAGAGGGCGTGGTGAGAGATCTCAGCGGAGGCATCCATAGTGAATTTTGAACCCAAAAAACCTCACTTGAAAATGCAGCTCCGGGGGACTTCCCTGGCCATCCAGTGGTTAAGACTCTGTGCTTCCAATGCTGGGGGCCCGGGTTCAATCCCCATTCTGGGAACTAAGATCCCGCATACTGTGAGGCACAGCCAAAAAAGAAAAAAATGCAGCTCTGACCCAGAGGGCTGTTTTTCACAGCCTTCTTGATGAATCTCATCCTGCAAGTACTTTGAAGTGCAGCCAGTGTTTTTTAACTTTTAATTTAAAAAACAAAAGCAACCACAAAAGTTCTGCTTTTCCCACTTTCTCCCCCTATTTATTTGAGGCCAGTGTTTTTGCACAAAATTTTGTAAGTTAATTTTGAGAATGGGAAAGACTTTCCAAAGAGAATTGTATGTCATGATGTTTTATTGTATGGTAAGGAAGTTATTTAATTTGTAAAAGCTCTGTTCCTGTCTACTGCACACAGAATCCCAGGTCATTAAGTGGAAGAAGGGAGGTGACTCCTTTGATGACAGTCCCGAATGCCTGATTCTGGTTCTCTGTTAGTCTATTTGGTGGGACGAATGTCGGACGCACTTTCAGGGTGACATGCTCGGTAGTTAAACCACTGGTTGGGCCAAGCTAGTGCGTGAGGCCTGGGCCACTTGGAGAATTCATGGTCCCTCTCTCTTGATCTGCCTTCCGCCAGAAGTCTTAGAGGAAGCAAGCAGGAGAAATATACTGGAGGCCCCTGGTCAGGGAGGGACACTGAGACACTCTCTGTGTCCTCTGAGTTCTGCAAAGCTGCCTTGGGTGGCAGAAGCCACGATCTTCCCTGCAATTAAGATAACTCTTAGATTTCTGGGAGTTTTTAACTTGCCCTTCCAAACACTTAAGTGTTCATCCAAATTATTCCACAGTCTTCTCTGAGGTGGCTTATAAAAATTAGGACAAAACCTCTGTTCTCCAGAGTCATAGGGGAGTAAACTCTTTCTAGGAATGTTTTCCGAAACACTGAAATGAAGTCTTCCCAGTGTTATAAGTTGCCTATTTAAAAAAAATTTTTTCTTGAATGCCTATTTGGCAGTGTGTACCAGGCAGTGTGCTGGTCAAAAAAAAGAATAAAAGCTTTTGAGGAACTCTTACGAGCTAGTTAATTTGAATTTTTTTTTTAAGAAAAGAAGTTTATAAGTGTAGTAAAATGTCCTTCTTGGATGCTGCTGCCGGGCAGGACCTCACCATAGGGACAGAGGAGAGGGGAGGAAGGGACCTCCCGCTACCCCTGCGTCTCTCTCTTCTCCAGCTCCCTGGGTACTGCTGCCCCCTCCCCCTGCAATTCTCATGTCATCCACAGCCCTGGTGCAGCTCTGACCCCCAGCCAAGGCCAGTGGCTCCCACATCTGCCAGCTCCTCGGCCTGGGCCAGGCAAAGAGCTGGATCATAGCCTTGAACAAGTCCCTCAGATCTCCAGGGTCCTGGGGCCAAGCTCAGAAGGGCCCGAGTAGCAAAATAGCATTTCTCTGATTTTGTGTCTTTTCTTAAAATTTTTCTATGGATTTTGCTTTCTACTCTTTAAGACACATCTCACCCCTTAGATGGTGAGACTTAAGTGCTTCCCTGGTGGCTCCATGGTTAAGAATGCACCTGCCAATGAAAGAGACATAGGTTTGATCCCGGGTCTGGGAAGATGCCACATGCCTTGGAGCAACTAAGCCCGTGTGCCACAACTATTGAGTCTGCACTCTAGAGCCCAGAGCACTGCAAGTACTGAAACCCGCACGCCTAGAGCCCATAAGCGAAGCTACTGCAATGAGAAGCCTGAGCACTGCAACTATGGGGTAGCCCCCACTCGCCTCAGCTAGAGAAAAGCCTGCGATACTGCAAAGACTCAGCAACAGCCACACACACACACACAATATATATATATATATATATATATATATATATATATATATATATATATTAATGGTGAGACTTAGCTTTGAATATTGAGACTCAGCATCTGTCCTGTGATTCAGATCGGTCCAGGCCTGCACCATGCATCACCCCATCATCCTCAGGGGCTACTTAGAGAAGACCCCATGGACTGTAGCCACCAGGCTCCTCTATCCATGGAATTCTCCAGGCAAGAATACTGGAGTGGGTTGCCATTTCTCCAGGGAATCTTCCCAACCCAGGGATTGAACCCGCATCTCCTGTGTCTGCTGCAATGGCAAGTGATTCTTTACCTCTGAGCCAGCTGGGAAACTAAAGCAGCCCAGATGTTTATATAAGAAGACAAGAAGCAGCTAGGGCCTAACACTCGGACTGCTTTCCAAGTATTGTGTGCACCACCTTATGGGTGTGTGTGATCTCCTGTGCCCCTGCCTTGCACCAGCGTTGGGAAGCAGTCTGTCCAGCACTTTCCAGCTTTCATTTCAGCGAATGTCAGCCCTGGGTCTGTGCCTCTCAACTTTTCATTTCTAGCAGGCAGTACATGCTCTAAATCAGTGGTCCCCAACCGTTTAGGCACCAGGGGCTGATTTCGTGGAAGGCAGTTTTTCTACGGATCGGGGATGCAAGTGATGGGGAGCAGCCATAAGTATAGATGAAGCTTCGCTCAACCGCCCTCTGCTCATCTCCTGTGTGCAGCCCAGTTCCTGACAAGCCACGGACTTCTTAAGAGTCCCTTGGACTGCTAGGAGATCAAACCAGTTAATCCTAAAGGAAATCAACCCTGAATATTCACTGGAAGGACTGATGCTGAAGCTGAAGCTCCAATACTTTGACCACCTGATGCAAAGAGCCAACTCATTGGAAAAGACCCTAATGCTGGGAAAGATTGAAGGCAGGAGGAGAAGGGGGCGACAGAGAATGAGATTGTTGGATGGCATCACCGACTCAATGGACATGAGTTTGAGCAAACTCCGGGTGATGGTAAAGGACAGAGAAGCCTGGCAAGCTGCAGTATATGGGATCGCAAAGAGTCAGACACGACTTAGTGACCAAACAACAACAAATGAAGGTCCCTGGGTAGCTGCTTGTGGGACCGACACCCGCTTCCCAGATGCTGACCCTCAAGAAGGACCACATGCTCCGCTCTTGAACTAAAGCACAGACCACCAGGGGAAGGGACTGAGGACACAATGCACTTCTTGCCCTTCCCTGGAGGGCCAGACACCCTGACCCAAATTTCTCAGTCTATTTCTCTTCTTTCCTACATCCCAAGGCCATTCTAGCCTGTTTTTGTGTTCACAGAACAGGGAATTTATCTGTATTTACCTACAACCAAAACACACACACACACACACATATATGTAATTTATAAATGTATATATTTAGCGAAGAAAATCAGTTTCAAGAAAATCGGTTTTAAAGACAAAGAGGGAATTCCCCAGCTGTCCAGTGGTTAGGACTCGGAACTTTCACTACCAAGGGTGATAGTTCAATCCTTGGTCGGAAACTAAGATCCTGCAAGCCTTGAGGCATGGCCAAAACAAACAATAAAGACAGTGAGTTCATTTAAAATATTGGTTTGTTGTTGTTTAGTCTGCTAAGTCCTGTCTGACTCTTTTTGCGACCCCATGGACTGTAGCCTGCCAGGTTCTTCTGTCCATGGAATTTCTCAGGCAAGAATACTGGAGTGGGTTGCGATTTCCTTCTCCAGGGGATCTTCCCAACCCAGGGATGGAACCCAAGTCTCCTGCATGGGAAGGCAGATTCTTTTTATCACTGAGCCATCTGGGAAGCCCATAAAATGTTGGTTAAGTCCTTGATATGAAATACCTCTCTAAACTACCAGATGGTAACAAATTAGCAGAGATAGAATGTGCAGTTAAGAGCAATTAATGACTAAAGTCAAACTCAAAAGTAGTTTCATTTTGTTACCTATAACATATCCAGATATCCTCTCAGGATGACTCATTTGGGGTGGGAAGAAATTGACTATCAGTCCTAAAGCAATGAGAATTTGAGAGTACATCTGGAACTAAGTTATAAACTCTCTAGTGACAGAATTTTATACTTTATTCCATCTATAGCACCCACATAGCTCAATGGGCTTCCCTCATAGCTCAGTCAGTAAAGAATCTGCCTGCAATGCAAGAGACCCGGGTTCAATTCCTGGGTTGGGAAGATTCCCTGGAGAAGGAAATGGCAACCCACTCCAGTATTCTTGCCTGGAGAATCCCATGGGCAGAAGAGCCTGGCAAGTTACAGTCCATGGGGTCTCAAGAGTTGAACATGACTTAGCGACTAAACCATAGCACCCACAAGAAGACCTTGCCTATTGTAGGCATTAAATATGTTTGATGTTTTAAGATTTTTCTTTCTTTCTTATGGCTGCACTGGATCTTCATTGCTGCACACGGGCTTTCTCTAGCTACAGCTAGCAAAGGCTACTCTTTGTTGTGATGCTCAGGCTTTTCATTGCGGTGGCTTCTCTTGTGGAGTTCTAGGCACATGGGCTTCAGCAGTTGCAACACGAGGGCTCTAGAGCACAGGCACAGTAGTTGTTGGGCACGGGCTTAGTTGTTCTGAGGCACGTGGAACCTTCCCAGACCAGGAATTGAACCGATGTCCCCTGCACTGTCAAGTGGCCACAGAGAAGTCCAAATACGTTTGATTTTATTTGATATCTTGGATGGAATTTGAAGACAGCTGATGGTTTAAGATTGTTAACGGTGAACTCTTCGGTCTATAAGCTGGGTTAAGGAAGTCTTTTATGCTGAAAAGAAGGGAAATACAGGTGATTAATGCAATAAATGTGGTCACAGTAAGCGCTTTGGGCAGGAAAGAGCTCTCTGCAGGAGGTGCCTTGGCAATAACTTTAAACCAGGCGCCACCCATGCTCTTCTCACCTCAAGCCCTCACACACCTTTCAGTTCTTTTGATCAACCTAACGTGTTGGTTCTTTCTGTTGATCAAAGAAGCAGAAATCTTGAGAACAGACTGTGTGAACAAGAGAGCACCTAAAGGAAAATCACAAGAAGTCAACAAGGCTGTACACCGTGGGGGATGGCAAGGACTCTGACCCCCTATCTCAGTGATTAACTGAGATTACTTTCCCTTTTTCCCTTTAAAAACTTTCAGGGCCAAGCATAACATTTGGAGATGGTTTGGGGGGTGGAATTGAGTCCAACATCTCCCCAGACGGCTGGCACTCTAACTAAAAGTAACTTTCCTTTCTACCAACACTTGACTCTGTCCTGCCTATTGATTTTTTTAAATATCTATTTTTGGCTATGCTGGGTCTTTGTTGCTGTTCTTGAACTTTCTCTAGCTGCGGTGAGCAAGGGCTGCTCTTTGTTGTGATGCTCAGACTTCTCACTGTGGTGGCTGCTCTTGTTTTGGAGCACGGGCTCAGTAGTTGTGGAGCACAGGTTAGTTGTCCTGTGGCATGTGGAATCTTCCCAGATCAGGAATTGAACCCATGTCCCCTGCATTGGTGAGCAGATTCTTTTCCACTGGACCACCAGGGAAGTCCTCATATATTGATTTTTGAGCATCAAACAGCTGGACATGAGTTCTATAATATCACTTTTTCTTTATATAATTATCCTAACGATTTAAATGATATTTTAAAGAACATGTAAAAGCTTATTAGGTCTGTTTAATGGCTGTATTATGTCCATATGTTTTTGAAAACCAATTTATTGCAGAAGTTTCTAAAATAGAAGTTTAATCTGTGTAACTTATCTTTTCAAAGACCCACCGAGAGATATATATCACAGTGTGGGTTGGGGTTTCTGACTCTTAACAGGAATTTCTGAATCAAAGGTTCTATGATTTGCAGTCAAGGCAATCTTAATGAGTTTATTGTATGGAAATTAGAAACCAAGATAATACATCTCTATTTTACCTACACATTTCTCTTAAAAAAAAAAAAACAAACTATATATGGTTTACTCGATAAAGATTATTTTTAAAAGATGATAGTGACTTCCGGTGGTCCAGTGGTTAAGAATCTGCCTTGGAAGGCAGGGGACTTGGGTTTGATTCCTGGTTGGGGAACTAAGATCCCACATGCCACGGGGCAACTAAACCAGCAAGCAACAATTACTGAGTCCACACACCACAACTAGAGAGTCCCTGCACTGCAGTGAAAGATCCTTCATGACATAATGATGATCTGGCATGTCACAAGTAAGACTGGAGGCAGACAAATGAATAAATATATACAAAAAAGAAAATTGCGAAAGATACGACGCATTTTGAACTGGGCAGTCTTTAAAATAATGGTGGACACAGGAATTCCCTGTTTGTCCAGTGGTTAGGACTCAGTGCTTTTACTGCTGGGGCCCAGGCTCAATCCTGGGAAACTAAAATCCCACAAGTCATGAGGGGCAGCCAAAAAAAAGAAAAACAAACGTGCTTTCTAACTCAGGTCTTGTTCTGGAGCTGCTTCCTCTTTCAGTATAAAGAGTGAGTGAGATTCAGATTATACATGCATACACATACTCCAAACAAGCAAAACTGTAGATTCCAGTGTAAACCAAAAGTCTTGTCCCAAAAGAAAAGATTGAGAGGAATGTCCCAGCAGCGGTCTTTTCCTCACTGTCTTGCCCATGGCTCATTTTTGTCACTTTTCTTAGCAAATCTGACCTAAATTTAGGGACACAGTGTGCACTGTGGTCCTGATGGGTGAGCTGAGGAGAAGTCAGGACAGACCCTCTGTCCTCTTACTAACCTCTCCTGCTCTCAACACCACCACCATGCATGATCTGGAAGCCTAATCAGGAACAGGAAACCATCTGGTTGACCTTTTGCTCTACAGCCAAACATTTCCGGTTCATGCATGCATGCCAGCCTGGAGCCCCCCATCTGGAAGGGGTGGTCAGTCTCAGTTCCAATTACACTGTCCAATTAGCAGATCAAATATCCTGATTTTGACTTTAAACAGTATAATCACCATACTCATTGTTTTATATACTTATTCCTTGTGACCTATTTTTTGTTTTTTAAAAAGTATTTATGGGGCTTCCCGGTGGTGCAGTGGTTAAGAGTCTGCCTGCCAGTGTAGGAGATGCAAGAGATTTGGGTTTGATCCCTGGGTTGGGAAGATCCCCTGGAATAGGAAACAGCAACTGGCTCTAGTAGCTCACCTGGAAAATTCCATGGACAGAGGAGCCTGGTGGGCAAGAGTCCATGGGTTGCAAAGAGTTGGATACAACTGAGTGACTAAGCATACACACACACAAAGTACTGATGCCAAGACATTTGGAGTAACTTTCAGAGAGGGTTCTCCTGACCCTTGCATCTCAGCCTGCAGCTGCTTCAAAGTCTTTCCAGAATTTTCCCCAAACCTCTCTCTATAAAGAGCTCGTCCTGATTTTCTTCCTGTCTTCCCTTTCCTCTGCCCACCCCACCTCCTGTTCACATCCTGTACTGAACATTGATTTAGCATCTCTCCAACTAGAAAGAATCCTTCCTCTTCAGGAAGCTGGCAGAATTGGGCTGACAACTGAGGAGTTTCTGGCCTGGAGTGGGGAGCCAGATTTAAAAACCACAGACTTGTTTCTGTTTGTCAAATGTCAAAACTTCCTGTAGAAACAAAGGACTGTCTGATTTATGTTGTCCAATTTTGGATACTTCTGGAAGAATAAAAAAACAATGTTAAATATCATTTAGCATTGAGATATGAAATAGAAGAAAAGCTAATTTAGATCATTTTTTATTTCCTTGGCCTTTTTGAAGTCTCTGTGTATGACCTTTGCATAACAAACTTGTGTTGTGGTAACCCTGCAGCTGTCTGGCTTATGCACTGAGGAAATGTAAAACCTCTATTAACACACATTGATACAGCTCTTTTATTTTTATTTTTTGGTGGCAGAGGGAGGGGCGATGCTGCACTGGGTCTTGGTTGCAGTGTGTGGGATTTCTCTAGTTGTGCAATTCAGGCTTAATTGCGCCGAGGCATGTGGGATCTTAGTTCCCTGACCAGGGATCAGACCTGCATCCCCTGCATTGGAAGCCAGATTCTTAACCATTGGACCACCAGGAAAGTTCCCAGCCTTGTTGTATGAGAGGAAGAAGAGGGAAATATTTTGAAGTGTTGATCCTATGGGCCAACAGACCAAAGTTGGTGTGTCCACAAGCAATGGCATGCTTTCACATTATCGTCATTGTCTGGGTCAAGGGTCTGTTGTTTCCATCTCTGGGAGAGGGTCTGACCAAGTCAGAACAAAGGCCATGTTGACTCTTACCTGCTCCAGATGCAGCCCCAAATTCTCCAAAACTTGGGATTGAAACCAAGTTTCAGTTTGTTTGTTTTTCACACACACTGAAATATACCAGCTCCTAGAATACAAAAGTGAGACCAACAGTGAGGGGTCGTTCTGCTGACTTGATTCTGTGGCTCTGGCTAACCACTCTGGCAGACTGTTCTGTACTGAACACCATTTGGTCAAATGCTGAAAACAGCTGATGCTCTGCTCATGGTTCCAGACAGACGCTCTTGGCTGTATCTTAGTACTCAATGGGCTTGCCCCTGATGATCCTGTCCTGTGACACCTGGTGCCAGCTATCTCTGCTTTGCCAGCACAGTCACCCTTAGTGCAACAGCCTTCCTAGCACCATGACTGGACCCTGACGGACAGGCTGCAGAATGGACCCTGGCCTCCCACCCCACTGTTGAGTCTAGAGGGGAAGGAAACGTTAAAGACCCGAACATGACGACACAGGCAGTAGAGCAGAGGAGAGGGCATTGTGGAGAATGTAGGGGATGCCCAGGGAGTCAGCCTGAGACCAAAGGGGTCGGTGGGGGAGAGGGGAAGAGCCAGGAAACAGAGCAAACAGACTGATGGAGGTGGCACCGCACGACCAGCTTTATCAGAACAAAGCCAAAAGGCAAGCATCGATAGACTCAGGCTCAAGCTTCCAGAGGCAGGAAGCCCTGTGGGCCAGGGTAGGATGAATATCAGGGTGAGATGGAACCACCAGAGGGTATTCGTGGTGTGTTCAACCTGCTTCAGTTTATACTGAAGCATGTCTTAGAGGCTGGCTGCAGGTAGAAGGATAATGGAGGTGGGTTGGGTGGGGAACCCTGAAACAGAAAGGATGGGAAAAACCAAGAAAGGTGATTTCACGGCTGGTAAGACTGAAAAGTAGGTGGTGCTGGAGAGTTGGGCCTGGTGAGTAACTCGGCCCTACTTTGGCCGTGACACCCCTGTATGCTTTGGGACAAACTACATCCTTTTCTGGGTTTCTCATCTGTTAAATATGTTCAGGCTGGATTTAGAAAAGGCAGAGGAGCCAGAGATCAAATTGCCAACATCCCATTGGATCATAGAAAAAGCAAGAGAACTTCAGAAAAACATCTACCTCTGCTTCATTGACTATGCTAAAGACTTTGACTGTGGATCACAACACACTGTGGAAAATTCTTAAATAGATGGGAATACCAGACCACTTTACCTGCCTCCTGAGAAACCTGTATGCAGGTCAAGAACCAACAGTTAGAACCAGACATGGAACAATGGACTGGTTCCAAATTGGGAAAGGAGTATGTCAAGGCTGCATCTTGTCACCCTGCTTATTTAACTTCTATGCAGAGTACATCATGCGAAATGTCAGCCTGGATGAAGCATAAGCTGGAATCAAGATTGGTGGGAGAAATATCAATAACTTCAGATATGCAGATGACACCACCCTTAGGCAAAAAGCAAAGAGGAACTGAAGAGCCTCTTGATGAGAGTGAAAGAGGAGAGTGAAAAATCTGGCTTAAAACTCAACACTCAAAAAACTAAAATCATGGAATCTGGTCCCATCATTTCATGGCAAATAGATGGGGAAACAACGGAAATGGTGACAGACTTAATTCTCTTGGGCTCCAAAGTCACTGCAGATGGTGACTGCAGCCATGAAATCAAAAGACGCTTGCTCCTTAGAAGAAAAGCTATGACCAAGCTAGACAGCATATTAAAAAGCAGAAACATTGCTGACAAAGGTCCGTCTAGTCAAACCTATGGTTTTTCCAGTCATCATGTATGGATGTGAGAGTTGGACCACAAAGAAGGCTGAGCGCCGAAGAAAGGATGCTTTTGAACTGTGGCATTGGAGGAGACTCTTGAGAGTTCCTTGGACTGCAAGGAGACCAAACCAGTCAATCCTAAAGGAGTCCTGAATATTCATTGGAAGGACTGATGCTGAATCTGAAGCTCCAGTACTTTGGTCACCTGATGCAAAGAACTGACTCCTGGAAAAGACCCTGATGCAGGGGATGATTGAAGGCAGGAGAAGGCGACAACAGAGGATGAGATGGTTGGATGGCATCACCGACTTGATGGACACGAGTTTGAGCAAGCTCCGGGAACTAGTGATGGACAGGGAAGCCTGGCGTGCTGCAGTTGGACATGACTGAGCAACTGAACAACAAAAAAGAGGGCATGGGGAGGGCGGGTTGTGGGGAGGGCATGGGGAGGGAGGGTTGTGGGGAGGGCAGCACACATTAATTTCCCTTTGAAAGTGTTAGTCGCTCAGTCACTTCCAGTGCTTTGCGACTCCACGGATTGTAGCCTGGAAGAAATTGTGGGTGGTTGCTCAGTTGCGTCCAACTTTTTGTGACACCATGGATGGTAGCCTCCGAGGCTCCTCTGTCCATGGAATTTTTCAGGTAAGAATACTGCAGTGGGTTTCCATTTTCCTTCTCCAGGGGATCCTCTCAATCCAGGGCTTGAACCTGTGTCTCCTCCTGCCTTGGCAGGCGGATTCTTTACCACTGCACCACCTTGGAAGCCCAACAGGGAGAAAATCCCAACACTAAAAGGAGTGGCTGGTAGAATGGGCCGCAGTGCCACCTCGCCACCTTGTGTCTATATGGTGTATGGCAGCTCTCAGAGCACTGGGCTTCCAGAGCAGGGAGTCGGCCCCTTTCCTGTGCAGGTCAGGCCTCTTCTTCAGCTGGGGTTACTTCCCTCCTTCCTGGTTGGCCCCCTTCCTGTGCAGGTCAGGCCTCTTCTTCAGCTGGGGTTACTTCCCTCCTTCCTGCACTATCTCTGACCACTTCTCCTTGGGTTCACCTTCCCCCTTCCAAGTCTCTGCTCTTGATCTTCTCTTCTTTTCCCCTTCGATTGTAATCTCTTCCTGAGAAATCATCCTCTCTCGCAGGTCACACTGGCTCTCTTTTCTCCCACACCCAGGTCTGCAGTGGGGCCTCCCCATCAAGTCTTCAGAGCCACAGCCTAGCATGTCTGTCTCCTGCTGGATATTACCTCCTCCCCAGCTAGTCTGGATCTCAGACTCCAAATGCAGAAAATTCCAGGGCTTTTCCACTAAACGACTCAGTTTAGGCAACTGATAGGCAACATCTCACAGGTAACAAATTCCTGGCGGCTCCGATGGTAAAGAATCTGCCTCCAATGCAGGAAACCTGGGTTCAATCCCTGGATCGGGACAATCCCCTGGAGAAGGGAATGGCAACCCACTCCAGTCTTCTTGCCTGGGAAATTCCATGGACAGAGGAGCCTGGTGGGCTACAGTCCGTGGTCACAAGAGTCAGACATGACTTAGCAACTAAACAGCAACATCTGTAGCATTATCTAATATTCTAATTATCTAATATTATCTAATAGGGAAGTGTGCTACTCAAGATCATGATCTTACAATGCTTAGTCAAAAGTAGCAGAGACCTTTGATCTATGACAAAGCAATTTCAATCCTGGGTATATAATTTAATTGCTGATAAATTCTCACACAGGTCCAAAAAGGAAACATGTATAAAAATGTATATCATTTATACATTTGTACATCATTTATAAACATGTATAAAAATATGTATCATAGCATGTTGGTGGATGCAATCTAGGTGTCCACCCTGGAGGAGCAGATGGGTCCAGTGTGGTCCATGTACACCCCACGAAGTACCACATAGCAGTTAGAGGCAACCAGACCTGATGTAGATGCTACAAGATGGATCTAACTTCAAATCAAAGAGCTGAGCACAAAAAGCAAAGAACAAGACCTTTGTCAATCCAATGGGCAAAATGGAAAGCACTGGAAATATTTTAAACAGAGGGGCTTGAACACAAAGCATTAGTGATAAAGGGGTTGGATTGCTATAGGAACAAAGTGGAGGTTAAAGCTACTTACAGATTCATGCCTGCAGGAAGCAAGAGCAACAGTGTTACAAGAACCACCACCACTGCCCCCTGGAGAGCTGCTCCCAGTAGCTCCCCCACCCCACCAAAAAGCTTTTCCCATCTTCCCCTTCTAGTCTCCCTCCATTGCCTCCCGTCATCACCAGAACCTCACAGGTAGAAAGGCAGGAGAGTCAGGGACTACGGTTTTTGGATTTCCAGACCCTGCAGTGGAGATGATGGTCTAGACAAGCAATCAGGAGACAATGCACGTGACCCAGCATAGCCCACCTCTTTGCTCCTCAGCATCCATGATTGATTGATTTAGTTGCTAAGTCATGTCCGACTCTTGCGAGTTCATGGACTGTAGCCTGCCAGGCTCCTCTACCTGTGGAATTTCCCAGGCAAGAATACTGGAGTTGGTTGCCATTTCCTTCTCTAGGGCATCTTCCTGACCCAGAAATCACACCTGGATCTCCTGCATTGCAGGCAGATTCTTTACCAACAGAGCTATGAAGGAAGCCCAGTACAACCCATATTTAAACTTCTGAGTGGCAGTGATCATGACACCCTGACAGCAGGAGGCAACCATCATCACACTTTTGTGGACACACTCACTCTGTCCACAAAATATTAGAAACCAGTTTCCCCTAGTCACTGCCTCCATCTCTGGGCAACGTTAATTTCTCTTCTAGTTCAATCACCAATCTGACCTGAATTATCTGTTACCTAGAAACAATCCTGGAGGGGCTTCCCTGGTGGTCTAGTGGCTAACTCCCCATGCAGGGGGCCTGGGTTCAATCCCTGGTTGGGAAACTAGATCCCACATGCCACAACTAAGAGTTTACAGGCTGCAACTAAAGATCCAGCATGCCACAAGGAAGGTAGAATGTCTGGCATGCCCCAGCTACAACCTAGCACGGTCAAATACATTAGTTAATTTTTAAAAATTTAAAGTACATGGATGCTCATTGTATTATAAAGAAAAAAAGAAACAATACTGTTATGCTGATATCATCATTTCTTATTTTAGGCACATTTTTAAAATTAATGTGTTTATTTAAAATTTTTTTTTTGTTTGGTTGCCCTGGGTCTTCGTTGCTGTGTGTGGGCTCCTCTCCAGTTGTGGTGTACAGGCTTCTCGCTGCAGAGCACAGGCTCTAGGCGCATGGGTTCAGTGCTGAGGTTGTTGTTCAGTCAGTCCTGTCCAACTCTTTGCTATCCTATGGACTGCAGCACACCAGGTTTCCATGTCCTTCACTATCTCCTGAAGTTTGCTCAAACTCTTATCCACTGAATCAGTGATGCCATCCAACCATCTCATCCTCTGTCTTCCTTTTCTCCTCCTGCCTTCAATCTTTCCCAGCATCGGGGTCTTTTCCAATGAGTCCCTCTTTGCATCAGGTGGCCAAAGTATTGGAACTTCAGCTTCAGCATCAATCTTTCAAATTAATATTCAGGGTTGATTTCCTTTAGGATTGACTGGTTTAATCTACTTGCTGTTCAAGGGACTCTCCAGAGTCTTCTCTAGCACCACAGTTCAAAAGCATCAGTTCTTCAGCACTCAGCCCTCTTTATGGTCCAATTCTCACATCTGTACATGACTACTGGAAAAACCAGAGCTATGACTATACAGACCTTTGTCGGCCAAGTGATGTCTCTGTGTTTTAGTATGCTGTCAAGTTTTGTCATAGCTTTTTTCCAGGGAGCAAGCATCTTTTGATTTCGTGGCTGCAGTCACCGTCCACAGTGAATTTGGAGCCCAAGAAAAAAAAGTCTGTCACTATTTCCATTGTTTTCCCGTCTATTTGCAGTGAAGCGATGGGACTGGATGCCATGATCTTAATTTTTTGAATGTTGAGTTTTAAGCCAGCTTTTCCACTCTCCTCTTTCACCTTCATCAAGAGGCTTTTCAGTTCCTCTTTGCTTTCTGCCATTGGGGTGGTGTCATCTGCTTATCTACGATTGTTGATATTTCTCCTGGCAATCTTGATTCCAGCTGAGTTTCACCTGGCATTTCCCATGATGTTCTCTGAATATAAGTTAAATAAACAGGGTGACCATATACAGCCTTGATGTACTCCTTTCCCAATTTGGAACCAGTCCATTGTTCCATGTCTGGTTCTAACTGTTGCTTCTTGTCCTGGTTTCTCAGGAGGCAGGTAAAGTGGTCTGGTATTCTACTTAAGAATAGTACTTAAGTAGAATAGTCTACTTAAGAATTTTCCATAGTGTGTTGTGATCTATACAGTCAAAGTCTTTAACATAGTCAATGAAGCAGAAATAGATATTTTTCTGGAGTTCTATTGCTTTTTCTGTGACCCAATGGATGTTGGCAGTTTGATCTCTGGTTCGTCTGCCTTTTCTAAAACCAGCTTGAACATCTGGAAGTTCTCAGTTCACATACTGTTGAAGCCTAGCTTGAAGGATTTTGAACATTAACCTTCTAGGATGTGAAATGAGTGCAATTGTGCAGTAATCTGAACATTCTTTGGCATTAATCTTCTTTTGGATTGGAATGAAAACTGGCTTTTTCCAGTCCTGTGGCCACTACTGAGTTTTCCAAATTTGTTGGCATATTGAGTGCAGCACTTTCACAGCATCATATTTCAGGGTTTGAAATAGCTCAACTGGAATTCCATCACCTCCACTAGCTTTGTTCGTTGTAATGTTTCCTAAGGCCCATTTGACTTGACACTCTAGGATGTGTGTCTTTAGGTGAGTGATCACACCACTATGGTTATCTGGGTCATTAAGGCCTTTTTTATATAGTTCTTCTGTGTATTCTTGCCACTTCTTAATATCTTCTGCTTCTGTTAGGTCCATACCATTTCTGTCCTTTATTGTGCCCCTCTTTGCATGAAATATTCCCTTGGTATCTCTAATTTTCTTGAAGTGATCTCTAGTCTTTTCCATTCTATTTTTTTCCTCTATTTCTTTGCGTTGATCACTTAAGGCTTTCTTACCTCTCTTTGCCAGTCTTTGGAACTCTGTGTTCAGATGGGTCTATCTTTCCTTTTCTCCTTTGCCTTTCATTTCTCTTCTTTTCTCAGCTATTTGAAAGGGCTTCTCAGATAAGCATTTTTCCTTTCTTTATCTTGGGGATGATTTTGATCACAGCCTCCTATACAATGTTACAAACCTCCATCCCTAGTTCTTCTGGCACTCTATCAGGTCTCATCCCTTGAATTTATTTGTCACTTTGACTGTATAATCATAAGGAATTTGATTTAGGTCATACCTGAATGACCGAGCAGTTTTCCTTACTTTCTTCAATTTAAGTCTGAATTTTGCAATAAGGAATTCAAGATCTGAGCCACAGTCAGCTCCCTGTCTTGTTTTTGCTGACTATATAGAGCTTCTCCATCTTTGGCTGCAAAGAATATAATCAATCTGATTTCAGTATTGACCGTCTGGTGATGTGCATGTGTAGAATCTTCTCTTGTGTTGTTGGAGGAGGGTGTTTGCTATGACCAGTGTGTTCTCTTCCCAAAACCCTGTTAGACTTTGCCCTGCTTATTTTGTACTTGAAGGCCAAATTTTCCTGTTACTTCATGTATCTCTTGACTTGCTACTTTTGCATTCCAGTTTCCTATGATGAAAAGGATATCTTTTTTTTTTTTTTTGGTGTTAGTTCTAGAAGGTCTTGTAGGTCTTCGTAGAACCATTCAACTTCAGTTTCTTTAGCATTAGTGGTTGGGGCATAGACTTGGATTACTCTGATGTTGAATGTTTTGTCTTGGGAATGAACTGAGATCATTCTGTTACATTTAAGGCTGCACCCAAGTACTGCATTTTGGACTCTTATGTTGACTATGATGGCTACTCCATTTCTTCTAAGGGATTCTTGCCCACAGTAGTAGATACAATGATCACCTGAATTAAATTCACCCATTCCCATCCATTTTAGTTCACTAATTCCAAAAATGTTGATGTTCACTCTTGCCATCTCCTGTTTGACCATTTCCAGTGTACCTTGATTCATGGACCTAATATTCCAGGATCCTGTGCAATATTGTTCTTTACAACACTGGACTTTACTTTCACCACCAGACACATCTACAGCTGGGTATCATTTAGGCTTTGGCTCAGCCTCTTCATTCCTTCTGGAGCTATTTCTCTGCTCTTCTCCAATAGCATATTGGACACCTACTGACCTGGGGATTCATCTTTCAGTGTCATATCTTTTGCCTTTTCATACTGTTACTGGGTTCTCAAGGCAAGAATGCTGTTCATCAACTATATCTCAATATCTTTAAAAAAGAATCCTGAAGACATACATTTGAAGGGAAAATTGGACTTGAAGTAAATGTATAAAAAAAATAATAGATGTTTAAAAAAAAAAAAAAGAAACCCCTTCCCTATTTGTGCTGAGCACCAAGGCAGTGGGGCAGGTGGGGGTGCAGACAAGCTCTCATTCACTGATATAAAGGTTAGTGAAGTGTGAGCCATTCCCCAGGAACCTCAGTGCAGACCCTGGAAACCCAGGCCCCAGAGATCATCCAGCACTGTGGTTAACAGTGTAGCCTCTGGAAGAAACAACTCAAGTCCAACCTGTACAACCTCCTAGACGTGTGGCTTTGAGCAAGTTCCTGACCTCCCATGGTCTCGTGCTTTTGAACTGTGAAGCTGGAAAAGACTCTAGAGAGTCCCTTGGACAGCAAGGAGATCAAACCAGTCAATCCTAAAGGAAATCAACCCTGAATATTCATTGGAAGGACTGATGCTGAAGCTGAAGCTCCATTACTTAGGCCACCCAATGTGAAGAACCAACTCAGTGGAAAAGACCCTGATGCTAGGAAAGATTGAGGGCAGGAGGAGAAGGGGATGACAGATAGCGTCACCAACTCAATAGACATGAGTTTGAGTAAACTCCGGGAGATGGTGAAGGACAGGGAAACCTGGAGCGCTGCAGTCCTTAGGATCATGAAGAGTTGGACAGGACTGAGTGACTGAATAACAACAACATCTGGAATAGAAGATGGAATGAGATCATTTGCGTAAAGTGCTCCATAAATATTAGCTATTAGCATTAATAGCCATCTCTGTGAATTATTTTTTTAAGTCTGACAGTAGACCACAAAGGACTACTTAGATTTTAAATTAATATTCCCTTCATAACATAGAAATTACCTAGTTATCCTCAAGCTGTTATGTTCAGTTTACAAATCTTGTTATTCTGTTTATAAATATGGCAACATGAGTCTAGTGTCTTTCAATTCTATTTGACTAATGATCTGTTAACTTGAGGACACTAAGCTCTTTTGAAAATTCATTTACAAACTTAATTAAATTCCCCTAAACACTTTGAACTGCATTCATAAATTTAATATATTGTATTTTCTTTGTAAACACTTTGGTGGCCTAACAAAGCAAAATATCTCCAAGTAATAAATTACCATGGTGCTTCCCTAGTGGCTCAGATGACAAAGAATCTGCTTGAAGTGTGGGAGACCCAGGTTCAATCCCTGGGTCTGGAAGATCCCATGGAGAAGAGAATGGCTACTTGCTCCAGTATTCTTGCCTAGAAAATTCAGTTCTGCTTTGGTTCTCTAACAAAGCAAAATATCTCCAAGTAACAAATTCTTATAAGCCTAAGAAATAAGATGTATTAATATAGTGAAGCACCAGCTTTCTTTAAAATCTCATAATATTCACAAAAATGGAATCAAATTTTCTTTCCCTTTCCAACTGAAACTCAAAAGTCTAAATACTATTACATATTTAAAATGCATCAGGCTGATCTATCAGTCTTCAATGTGCTAGAATCTCTTAACTATTATAATACTTTAAAGAAACCACGATACAAGGGTTGGGCTTCCCTGGTGGCTCAGTGGTTAGGAATCTGTCTGCAATGCAGGAGACACGGATTTCATCCTTATGTTGGGAAGATCCCCTGGAGAAGGAAACAGCAACCTACTCCAGTATTCTTGCCTGGGAAATCCCATGGACAGAGGAGTCTCGTGGGCTACAATAAATACAAGGGTTACTCCTAAACTTAATAGTTTGATCCTTAGGGTTTACTTTATCTTATCATCTTCATGTTTAAACCTAAACTTTCCCAGGTTGGAAAAGGGCCCTTGAAGAATCGAATGCACTGCTTCCAGCAGGCCAAGGGCACCACCCTCAGGGAACTGGTAACATGGCTGATAGTGTATGGCCAAGTGGTGGATGTTTTTTGGTCAGAACTTCAAGACAGAATTGTGGATCTAGAAGCTACAGAGTCCAAAGGGCTGCAGTTTGGATCCACCAGGCTCTTTGTATATTTTGAGATGACAAGTGTTTGTCACTCAGTCGTGTCCAACTCTTTGTCACCCCATGCACTGTAGCCCGCCAGGCTCCTCTGTCTATGGAATTCTCTAGGCAAGAATACTGGAGTGGGTTGCCATTTCCTTCTCCAGGGGATTTTCCTGACCCAGGGATCAAACCCACATTGCAGGTGGCTTCTTTACCTCCTGAGCCACAAGGGAAACCCTGAGATGACAAGCAGAGGCCCCCAAGTTCATCCCTTTCAGATAGAAATGGCTTTGCAACCTAGGCTCACTAGGCATTTAACCCTTTACCCAGTTTTCCATAACCTCGTTTTTCACTTTTATTGGCTTAATTGGAACATGAGTTAACATGCTCCATTCCTCATGACCCCTCCATCAGGCTTCTTCTTCTTCTTCTTTTTTAGTATTCATTTGGCTCTGCCAGGTCTGAGTTGTACCACGTGGGCTCTTTAGTTGCAGCATGTGAGACCTAGTTCCCTAACCAGGGATGGAACCCGGGCTCCCTGCATTGGGAGCATGGAGTCTTACCCACTGGTCCACCAAGGAAGTCCCTCCCTCCCCCAGGCTTCTTCAGTTGGATTCAGTCAACCTGCTCACCCACTTCCCTGGTGGCTCAAACGTAAAAGTTCTGCAATGCAGAAGTTCAGTTCAGTCCCTCAATTGTGTCTGACTCTTTGTGACCCCATTCCCATGAACTGCAGCATGCCAGGCTTCCCTGTAGTCCACCAACTCCTGGAGCTTGCTCAAACTCGTGTCCATAGTGTTGGTGATGCCATCCAACCATCTCATCCTCTGCTGTCCCCTTCTCCTCCTGCCTTCAATCTTCACCAGCATCAGAGTCTTTTCCAATGAGTCAGTTCTTCTCATCAGGTGGCCCAAGTATTGGAGCTTCAGCTTCAGCATCAGTCCTTCCAATGAATATTCAGGACTGATTTCCTTTAGGATTGACTGGTTTGATCTCCTTGCAGTCTAAGGGACTCTCAAAAATCTTCTTCTGCAGTGCAGAAGACCCAGGTTCAACCATGGGTCAGGAAGATCCCCTGGAGAAGGCGATGGCACCCCACTCCAATACTCTTGCCTGGAAAATCCCATGAACAGAGGAGCCTGGTGGGCTGCAGTCCATGGGGTCGCAAAGAGTCGGACACGACTGAAGCGACTTAGCAGCAGCAGCAGCCAGGATTCTTGCCTGGAGAATTCCATGGACCTAGGAACCTGGCGGGCTACAGTCCATGGGGTTGCAAAGTGTCGGACACAACTGAGGGACTAACAACACAACAGAACCTGCTCACTGATGGAGCCACGTCTTGTTGGCTTCAACTGCAGCAAAAAGGTCACTCAAGTACATAGCATTTTCCCACAGGCACAAATTGCTGCCCGGCAGAGTTTAGAGGGGCAGGAGTTTTTCCCGAGATAATCATTTACCCTTTGTTCTTAATCTGTTTTCCTCCCTGTATTCAACCTACCTTTCCTGCTTTTATTTTCAGGATCTTGAACAATTTAAGGGAAGTGGTCTAGGGGTTTAGGGATAGGAGAAAGAGGTGGTTTGGGGAGAGTGGTGGTCCAGAGTAGCAGTGCCCACCAGAAGGGACAGAGCCTCAGGTTGGAAGGGTAAGCTGTGTGGGACGTCCGGGGAGCACGTGGGTGTGGGTCCAGGCCCTGGGGCTGCTGATCTTGGCGAAGAAGCAGCAGAAACTCCTGAAGGCTTACATGTGAAGCTCTCACAGTGGCTCCAACACACTGAATATTTCCCTTGCCTCCCCTTCCCCTTTTTTCTTGCATCCCGTTAGGCTCCTGGGTGCTTGCACAGGCCTAGGAAGGAGGAACCCCACCTCCAAAAACAAGTAACAGTGAATGCTTCTTCAGCCCTGGCAAGGTGAAGTCAGATCTAACTTAATTTTTTTTTTTAATTGAAGTATAGCTGATTTACAATCTGGTGTCTCTGATGGTAAAGAATCTGCCTGCAGTGGAGGAGACCCGGGTTCAATCCCTAGGTTTGGGAAGATCCCCTGGAGGAGGAAATGGCCACCAACTCCAGTACTCTTGCTTGGAGAATCCCATAGACAGAGGAGCCTAAGGGGCTACGGTCCATGGGGTCGCTATATATATATATATATATATATATATATATATATATATTCTTATGTATATATTCTTTCTCTGAGACCTTTTGCTTATGTGTGCATGTGTGTCCAGTCACTAAGTCGTGTCCAACTCTTTGCAACCAGATAGATTGTAGCCCACCAGGCTCCTCTGTGCGTGGAATTCACCATGCAAGAATACTGGGGTGGGTTGCCATTTCCTTCTTCAAGGGATCTTCCCGACCAAGGGATCAAACCTGAGCCTCCTGCACTGCAGCCGGATCTTTACCACTGAGCCACCTGGGGAGTCCCTCTTTTTGCTTATAGGTAATTACAAAATATTGAGTATAGTTCCTTGTGCTATACAGTAGGTCCTTGTTGGCTATCTATTTTATATATAGTAATGTGTATATGTTAATCGCAACCTCCTAATTTATCCTTCCCCCACCCCAGGTCTAATTTGATTTTAACGAAATAGGGAAGGGCACTATTTCCAGTGTTTGAGTCCTGTGATATTTACATTAAATGATTGTTCCTGGAGTAGGAGGAAGAGCACTGCAGGGTGGGAGTTGAGAATTCTATTCCTGAACCACCAATAGAACAAGAGCACTGCAGGGCAGGTCTGGCTCAGCCATTTGACAGCAATTTACCTCACTTCGCCTGGAAATGGGTTTCACACCTACCAGGGTCCCTTCCAAGCCGGGGTCTGGCCCGCCTGCCCAGTCCAGGGTTTGGAGGCCCTGCAGGTGGTACAGAGTCACTCTCTGTACCGAGGAGCAGCCGGTGCCAGCCCAGTCTGGCCAGCAGAGGGCACTGCCATGCCATGCAGACTGTTCCTGCCTCAGCCTGCAGGACCGGCAGCTCACCTCTAGGAGGCCCCCAGCCCTCACAGCTGCAGGAAGCAGATGTGCTATCCAGCATCCATCCCCCTTTCAGAGGCGCTGTCTCATCCCCTGGACCGGGTCACTGGGTCTCCACTCAGGCCAGCTTCCAGACTCTCTGGGGGATCCAGGTCACCACAACCGTGTGACTCCTCAACCCCACCATCAATTCCACTCCCATAGTATGCCAGGCCCACTCAGACCCCTCATGTCACTTAATCTCAAAGAAAGGAGATACAGACCATCATCCTGTGGGGAAACTGACACAGGAGAGGCAAAGTGACTTGCCAAGACCTCATGGAACTGCACTGAAACCCAGACCTCTTTGGATTCCAAAGGCCACGTGATTTCCACAACAGAGTTGAGTCTCCTGAACATGGTCCTGGGGGGTTGGGCTGTTTGGGGGAAGCAGGATGGCGCGGGTTCTAGTTGCCTAGCAGAGGTCTAGAAGGTGCACTGTGCAGGTACAGGCTGGCATAGCTCAAGCTGAGGTTGGCGTCATGTGGAGCACGGACGGGCCTGGAGATCAGATGCCCACTGTAGGCAGCTTGTTTGGGGCAGCCCCGTCAGAAGCAGCTCAGACCCTGTGAGGTGTCTGTCCTTCCCTGAGGCTGAGCAGGGCTCCTGGGAGGCCCTGATGACAGGACAATTAGGGAAATTAAAGGCAGGGGTGGGCAGGGGAGCCCAGGCCACACTCTCACTGTCCTGATCCTGGGTTGGCAACTGATGGCAGCAACAGGCAGTTGGCGCCCACCTTGTCCCCCATCTCCTCCAAGCAAACTGGCTCGGGCCCTTTTCTGTTTCCCTTTCGGAGGTCACCAATGTGACGTCAACCAGCAGCCCAGATTTACCATCAGTGAAAATTCAATTCCCCAAATGGGAAACCCTGTCTGCACAAGAGACTGGGTTAGACGTGCAGGGGTTTTGATGAGGGAAATGAACACATTCACAGCTCAAGGTGACCCAAGGCCAAGGGGATGGGAGACCTGAAGGTGAGGAGAGTGTTGGGGTACCCTGTCTGGTGGGGAGGGCCCGGGAGGACCTAACACCTTGACTGATGATCAGCAGACAGAGCCTTGCGCTGGGAGAGGGGCTGAGCCCAGGCGGAGAGGTGGGAGGAGGGGCCCGGGTTCAGAATCAGGAGAATGTGTGGTGGTGGGGAATGTTCGAAGGCGCTTGTCAGGGATGAAATAGGGAAGGCGGGCAGGGGGCAAGCGTGGGGAGCTACATGTCAGGCTGAGGATGCCACAGGCACATACAGCTGACCAGCACTTCAGGAGGGCAGCAGAGCACCTAAGACTCTGAACCAGACTGCCTGGGTTCAAGTCCCAACCCAGCCAATCACTAGCTGTATGACCTTGGGTGAGTCATCGGGTTCCTTGGTGTCCTAGTTTCTCACCTAAAATGTTGTTCAAGTATGACGGCTACTGTGAGCATTAAATAAATTCAACTGTGTGCAGCACTTAGCAAATGCCTATTACAGCATATAAATAATAGCAATAGCTATTTGGGCAGCAATACGATGCTCCAGACTCTGAGCTGTTTCCCTATCTTCTACACTTTAACCTTCACAGGAAACCTCAGAGGTACTATCACCGTACCATGCCTGCACCCATTTTACAGATGGGGAAAGATGGTCACAGTCACAGAGCAGCAAAGTAATGAGCCTGGCTCCACACCCCTGCCCAGAACACTCGGCCCATATCTCCTCATCCCTCCCCCACCTGCCTGGTTCTAGGGACCTTCTAAGCCACCATCTCTTTCCGCTGCCAGAGAAAGGTCCTGGGCCATGGTCTCTGTGGCTCATAGATCCTGGGATTCTGAGCCCAGCTTTGTGGGCCTGAATGCAAGAGTAGGAGAAAAAGTTCAGTTCCCCGCTCCCTTCCGCCCCTCTCCGCCCGCGCCCCACCCCCACCTCCACCCCGCAGACCCCTCCCCAGGTCCATGCCTAGTAGTCTAGGTTTTAGGCTACACATCAGCCGCTCCCTGTTCAAAGCGGGACAGGGGGAAAGGCGTGGAACCCTTAAAACAGTGCAAATGTGTCCCGCGCCTGGGCCCGGCGCGCGCAGACAGAAGTTGTGTACACAGGATTTTAGTATTTCCTCTCCGGCTCCAGCCCCAATTTGAGGGCCTGTAAAAGCTTGAATGGCGTCCAGTGCGGCGTGGTTTGCCTAAGCTCGGCTCCCGGCGCAGAGTCAAAGCAGCCCACACAGGGCTGGGGCGCCCGCGGGGGTCCCTGGGGGGCAGAGGGCGCCCATGCCCGGGCCGCCGAGCCTCCCCCAGCCCCCCCCCAGCCCCCTCCCCAGCCCTGGTGTGGGGCGCTGATGGCGGGAGGCGAGGGCCGACTGCCTTCGTGACCCACAGCTTCACCGCCCCCCACCCCTCCCACGGTGCCTGGAGGAAGAAATTATGAGCTGGAAACCTCTCTCATTTCATGGGGGTGGGGAGGGCTCCCCGTGACTGAGGGGCTGGTCCAGGCTGTACCCGAGGCGGGGGCGGGGAGCCTTGTCCAATCCCTGCTTTTATATCTGCCCCCAAGCACCTCCACCTTAGTCTGAAATCATTCAGTCTCTTTCCCTCACTGGCTGTGTGTGTCTATACAACTCACTCACCCTCACTGGGCCTCAGTTCCCTCACCTGTGAAAAGGAGCTGGTGTGGCTCCATCTCAGGCTTCTGCCAGCCCCAGCCTCAGCATCTTAGGGTCCCAGGAGATTGTGAGCTGCCTGGGCTGCAGGCTGGGTGCCCATCTGAGGAAGAGAGGTCTGATCCCCATCCCCAGGGGCTGTGACATTGGGCTGGGGGGTTGGGGGGGTTGGGGGAGGGAGGGGTTGGGGGGGTGGGGAATGTGTCTCATGGCCAGAAAGAGATCCCTGAGGACCCTTCATAGTCAGGGGCCTTCCAGGGGTCACTCGCACCCTGAGCACAGCAATCTGTTGTGGACACAGCCCGGGTCACATGGGTATCTGTGCATGGAGGATTTCAGCCTGTCCTCCACAGTCTCTGCTCTGCAGTTCCCTCTCTCACATGTGTGATGTTCAGGGCTGCATTTGAACTGAACAGAACTCATTTGGTGATTTGAACTGACACTTAACAATCTTAGTCTGTGGAGACACGGGTTCAGTCCCTGGGTGGGGAAGATGCCCTGGACAAGGAAATGGCAATCCACTCCGCTATTCTTGCCTAGAAAATCGCATGGACAGAGGAGCTTGGCGGGCTATGGTCCATGGGGTCACAAAGAGTTGGACATGATTGAGCGACTGAGCACACACACAGTTTCTGCCTTAGGAGCTCCATTTTTAGACGAAGTAAAGAAAGCTTGGAGAAATTAGACTGCTTTCCCCAAATTACTATGTTGATCATGAGTGCTGTTCACTGGCCATTTCCACTCTCTCTTCCAGGCATGTGGTAGAATCACACCTCAGGGGTCCCTCTGTAGTTGGGTGGGGCCATCACTGCAGATGGTGAATGCAACCACGAAATTAAAAGATGCTCCTTGGAAGAAAAACTATGACCAACCTACATATCATATTAAGAAGCAGAGACATTATTTTGCCAACAAAGGTCCATCTAGTCAAAGCTATGGTTTTTCCAGTAGTCATGTATGGATGTGAGAGTTGGACTGTAAAGAAAGCTGAATGCCAAAGAATTGATGCTTTTGAACTGTGGTGTTGGAGAAGACTCTTGACAGTCCCTTGGACTGAGAGGAGATCCAACCAGTCCATCCTAAAGGAAATCAATCCTGAATATTCATTGAAAGGACTGATGCTGAAGCTGAAGCTCCAATATTTTGGTCACCTGATGTAAAGAGCTGACTCACTGGAAAAGACCCTGATGGTGGGAAAGATTGAAGGCAGGAGGAGAAGGGGACGACAGAGGATGAGATGGTTGGGATGGCATCACTGACTCAATGGACATGAGTTTGAGTAAACTCCAGGAGTTGGTGATGGATAGGGAAGCCTGGCATGCTGCAGTCCATGGGGTCGTAAAGAGTCGGACACGACTGAGCAACTGAACTGACTTATGTGACTGGTCCCAGCCAGTGAGTTGTGAGTAAAAATTATATGAGTCTATCCCAAGTCAAAGTATTCAAATGCAAATTCAGGACCCTCCAGATCTTTCCTCTCTCTCTGTTCCAGCAACCAGCAAGTTCAAAATGGTGGCCATTCATTAGCCTGCATCCCAGTTCAGTTCAGTTCAGTCGCTTCCAATGAACACTCAGGACTGATCTCCTTTAGGATGGACTGGTTGGATTTCCTTGCATCCCAGAGTGGGGAGAAATAGAACAGAGCTCTGAGTGGATTCATGATGGACTTTTAGAATGAACAAGATAAATCTTTGTGTTTAAGCCATTATAAGCCATTACACTTTTTTTTTTCAATTGTTTTTGGCTGAGCCTTGTAGCATGTGAGATCTTAGTTCCCGACCAGGGATAGAACCCATGCCTCCTGCATTGGCAGTGCAGAATTTTAACCCCCAGACCTCCAGGCAAGTCCCTAAGCCATTACACTTTTAAGGGCATTTGTTACCACAACCTAACTCATCCTCTCCTGACTGATACAGCCACCAAGTCGGACTTTGGAGGGCCCCTCACTTCAGCATAAGGGCACAATGGACTTGCCAGGAAAGGAGACAAGCCACAGACTTATATGGACAATACAGCCCCCAGAGCATATTGCTACTAGAACTCTCTGCTCCTAGGAAACTGGACTCTGAATGGCAGCAGTCCACAGGCCCTCTGCACCAGCTCAGCTTGGAAAAGGCCCACAGGGTATTCAGCAGCTGTGTCAGGTGACCCGGGGAGCCCTCCCCACGCTGCTTAGCACAAGTCACACAGCAGCTGGATCTACTTCTAAGGGCCCCTCTAAGGGGAGATAGGGACAAGCTGGGACCCACTGCAGCGAGTCTCTGGAGTAGAAGTGGGAAGACACGGTGGATTTCACAGTGTCAAGTCCAGGAGCTTCTGCTTTCCTAATAAAAGGGGCCAGATTCAGCTGGTGTGACCTCTCTCTTTTCATCTTTCTGTCTGTTTTGTTTTGAATGTGGGCATGATACCTAGGGTGCTCCCTTGGTGGCTCAGTAGATTAAGAATCCACCTGCAATGGAGGAGACCCCGGTTTGATCCCTGGGTCAGGAAGATTCCCTGGAGAGGGAAATGGTGCTATACCAGTCATCTAAGACCACAAAGAAAAGGCCAGAAGAAACTCTCCTACACTGTTGGTGGGAAAGTAAGTTGGTGCAGCCATTATGGAGAACAGTAGGGTGGTTCCTGGAAAAAAAAAACTAAAAACAGAGTTACCATATGATCCAGTAATCCCATTCCTGGGCAAATATACAGAAAAAAATGAAAAGGCTAACTTGGAAAGATACATGCACCCCAATGTTCATGGCAGCACTGTTCACGATAGCCAGGATATGGAAGCAAATTAAGTGTCCATCGACAGGTGAATGGATAAAGACGATATGGTATATATGAGAATACATATTCAAGAGAATAGTACTCAACCATAAAAAAAGAATGAAATAATGCCATTTGCAGCAACATGGATGGACATACTAAGTGAACTAAGTCACTCAGACAGAGAAAGACATCATATGATGTCACTTAAATGTGGACTCAAAAAAAGGATACAAATGAACTTATATACAAAATGGAAACGGACTCATAGACTTAGAGAACAAGCTTATGGTTACCAAAGGGGAAAGGGAGCAGGGAGGGGTAGTTGGGAATATGGAGTTAACAGTTACACACCACTATATATAAAAATAGATAAACAGCAAGGCCCTACTGTATAGCACAGGGAACTATATTCAATATCTTATAAAAACCTATATTGGAAAAGAATATGAAAAAGACGTAACCATATATTTAACTGAATCACTTTACAGTACACCTTAAGCATTGTAAATCAATTAAACAAATAATTAAGGCCAGAAGAAACCTCAGAATGGTTGAGCTACAACAGCAATGTTATCGCTGATTTCTGATTTCTTTCTCCTGGTTTCTTATTATGAGAAAAAGACCCCCTGTGTGTG
Organism: Bos grunniens; assembly: GCF_055505025.1. Taxonomy (NCBI): domain Eukaryota; kingdom Metazoa; phylum Chordata; class Mammalia; order Artiodactyla; family Bovidae; genus Bos; species Bos grunniens. Next base: position 58,687,388 of record NC_141175.1, on the reverse strand, counting down.
TAAACCTCTATAACCAGGGTTCCTGCTCCTTGCAGCCCTGTACCTTCCTATCTGGTACAGTTCCTAGCAGGGGAGTTGGAAGAAAGGACTTTTTCTGGTTATCAACCCCTGCGTTCCTCCCCTTTCCTCACCTGAGGTTACATGGCCCCAGATCAATCCAGTCCCCAGAAGTTGTCCCCAGTCAGTTCCGACTGCAACAGGAAGATTTAAGCACCCCACATCCAGGGGTGCCCCTTCACACCCACTCCAGAGTTACCATCCCCAAAACACAAACCTGAGCATGGCACTACTCTGCCCCAGAGCCTACCGCCTTCTCTCGGACCCTGAGAATGGCACTCAGATGCTCTTCCAGAGCCCTCAAGGTCCTTCCCACCCTAGATTCAGTTTACCTTTGCAGCTTTAAATCCCTTCGCTCCTTACCAGGCACCATCCCCCTCCTAAGCCGCCTCTGCCACCACCACCCTCCCATTCACCTTGGTCTAATGCGCTTTTTCTCTCTTTTGCATTCTTTGTCCACACTTTGGTTATAGCAAGTGCTCTTCCCCTTATAATTACTTGTTTGCAAATCTTTCCTTCCAGAGATTGTGAGCTCTGAGAACAAGGGCCAATCCTTACTCTATTTGTATGTACCTTAGCTTCCAGAGTGGCTAGTACTCAAAACACAGCCTGTTGAATAAATAAAACCTCAGTGCTTTGGTGATACTTTGGATATTAACTGCGAGCTTCCTCTTTGGGTCTTGTGTGGAGCCACTCTTCAGGTAAACTGTGAAGTTCCCCATTCTGAGGAAAGGGCTTGCTTGGTTTCCTGCTGCTGCTAAGTTGCTTCAGTCGTGTCCGACTCTGTGCAACCCCATAGACAGCAGCCCACCATACTCTCCTGTCCCTGGGATTCTCCAGGCAAGAACAATGGAATGCGTTGCCCGTTCCTTCTCCAATGCATGAAAGTAAAAGTGAAAGTGAAGTCGCTCAGTCGTGTCCGACTCTTAGCAACCCCATGACTTCAGCCCAACAGGCTCCTCCGTCCATGGGATTTTCCAGGCAAGAGTACTGGAGTGGGGTGCCATTGCCTTCTCTGCTTGGTTTCCTACTAAGCATATTTAATGAGCACCCACCATGTGCTTGTATCAGTTAGCTGTTACTGCAATCATGCTGTGTAACAAACACCCACAAAATCCCGGTGGCATATAACTGTAAGTACTTATTCATCTATGACAAACCTAGACAGCATATTAAAAAGCAGAGGCATTACTCTGCTGACAAAGGTCCATATAGTCACAGCTATAGTTTTTCCAGTAGTCATGTACTGATGTGAGAGTTGGACAATTAAAAAAAAAAAAAAGGCTAAGCACCAAAGAACTGATGCCTTTGAACTATGGTGCTGGAGAAGACTCTTGAGAGTCCCTTGGACAGCAAGGAAATCAAACCAGTCAATCCTAAAGGTAATCAACCCTGAATATTCATTAGAAGGACTGATGCTGAAGCTGAAGCTCCAATACTTTGGCCACCTGAAGGGAAGAGCTGAAAAGACCCTGATACTGGGAAAAACTGAAGGCAGGAGGAGAAGGGGAAGACAGAGGATGAGATTGTTGGATGACATTACCAACTCAATGGACGTGAGTTTGAGCAAACTCTGGGAAATAGTGAAGGATAGGGAAGCCTGGCATGCTGCAGTCCATGGGGTCACAAAGAGTCAGACATAACTGAGCAACTGAACAACTTATTCATCATTTGTCTTTGAGTAGGCTGGGGGTATCACAAGTTGTTATTCACAAGTTGTTATTCACTTTTCAGACCAGAGGTGAAGAGAGGTAAAGTGACAGTCTAAGTTTGAACAGTTGATAAGCAGCAGAGCCAGAATGAAAACCTAGGAGCCTAGCTCATAGATGGATTTTTAACCATTATGTTGCACTGCCTTGCCCCTCTGCTACAGACTGAATGTTTGTGCCCCTCCTCTCTGTGAATGCAATTGTTGACACTTAATCCCCAGTGCCAAGGTATTTCAAACTGAGGCCTTTGGGAGGTGATTAGGTCATGATGCTGAAGCCCTCATGAGTGGGATTAGTGCCATTATGAAAGGGGCCCAGAGAGCTCTCTAGTCCCTTCTGCCTTGTGAGAACACAGGGGAAAAACAGCCACCTATCAAACTGTAAGCAGGCTCTCACCAGACAGTGAAGCTGCATGCTTCTTGATCTTGAACTTTTCAGCCTCTAGCAGTGTGAGAAATAAATTTCTGTTGTTTACAATCTACCTAGTTTGTGGTATCTTGTTGTAGCAGCCCCAACAGACTAAAACACTCTCCCTCTTGGGGAGCAACCCACCTCTATGCATAAAGAGTTTGCTCATTTTTTTTAAATAAGTAGAGTCCACTTTGATGCCTTTTACACTTTTTTTTTTTTGTCTATACTGGATCTTCATTGCTCCAGGGCTTTTCCCTAGTTGCAGTGCACGGGCTTCTCATTACAGTGGCTTCTCTTGTTGCAGAGCACAGGCTCTCGGGGTGCAGGCCTCAGTAGGTGCAGCACATGGACTCAGTAGCTGAGGCTGCCAGGCTCCAGAACACAGGTTCAGGAGTTGCTGTGCACAGGCTTAGCTGCTCTGCGGCTTGTGGGATCTTCCTATATCAGTAATGGAACCCCTGTCTCCTGCACTAGCAGGCGGAGTCTTTACCACTAAGCCACCAGGGGAGCTAAGTTTGCTCACTTTTAAAATCACAACCTAGTATTTCACTCAATGGATGGCAATATATCATAATTATTTAGCCAGTCCCTACTGATGTGCATTTAAGCTGTTTCCAAACTTTCACAAACAATGCTATATGAACAATTTGTGCCCAAGTCATTCAGCCTTGGTGAAGTGTATCTGCAGGGAAAATTCCTAGAAGTGGAATTGCTGGGCCAAAGATATGAGCCTTTATAATTTTGAATAATATTACTAAATTTCCTGCCAACAATCTATGGGCTGGCAATTTCCCCACACCCTTTCCCACATGGTATGTTAGCAAGCTTTTTGATCTTTAATAGCATGATGAAGGAAAAATACTATCTCAGTGTTTTTTAGTTAGCATGGTTTCCATTATGTGTAGGGTTGAAAAAATAATAACGTTACCTCATGGGGTTTTTGTGAGGATTAAATAAATTAAGACAATTAATAGATATCAAGTTCTTAGGACAGTACCCAGTTCATGGTAACTGCTTAATAAATATTTATTATTATTACTCTGAAATATTGTGGGAGTGTGGAGAAGGGCAAGCCACAGAGCAGTATGTATAATATGCTATTATTTGTGAAATAAAACAAGAAGCAAAGATATATTTACATATACATATGTATGCATGCACACATATGTGAATATATGTATTTGCACATATATATAAAACATTTCTCAGAAAAGATATACAAAAGTAGAAAATATTGATGCCTCTAAGAAAGGAACCAGCTGCTGGTGACAGCAGTGAGAAAAGATTTTTCCTTGCATTCTCTTTGTATCACATCATGTTTCAACCATGAGCATGAAACCTTCTCAGAAAAGGTTGCAGTTACTGGCACTTCCTGTAGGAAAGCAAGCTACACAGGTAAGAAGAAGGATTCCAGACCTATAGCTTTATTCTTTTTCAATTTTATTTAATCCAAGATATCCAAAATATCATTACTTCAACATGTAATCAATATAAAATGAGTTAATGATCTTCCAATTAAAATTTAAAAAAAAAAAAAATATATATATATAAGTGCCAAAACTAAATCATAGAAGATGCTATAGGAAAATATGTCTATTTTCTAGACAGGGTAGGATTCCTTAAACAACATGCCAAAAACAAAGTCATAGAGAAAAAGATTCTAATTTGACTATATTAAAATTAGGCATGTTTTCACTGAAAGACAATAAGAATATTAACATATAAAAATGCATTAATGATATTTTACTTTAAAGATACAAAAATCAAGTCATGATTTAAGACTTTTAAATCTTCTCTGTCTATGGTGATTCTCCAGGCAAGAATACTGGAGTGGGTGGCCATTCCTTCTTCCAGGGCATCTTGCCAACCCAAGGATTGAACCCACATCTTCTGGGCAGGTCCTTTACCACTAGCACCACCTGGGAAGCCCCTTCATTTGGATGGCCACGTTTAAGTTGCTTGTTAGGCACATCTGGCTACTGGATATGTACTTGAGCAGGACCCAATGGGGCCTTCCCTGAACAGGCCTTCCCCCATATCCTCGCTTTAGCTCCTCTCTGAAGTACCTAGAAAATAAAATTTGATGCACATTTCCTGAGCCCCAGGGCTTTAGGTTTAAGTTCCCAGAAGGCGCAGAGAAGGCAATGGCACCCCACTCCGGTACTCTTGCCCAGAAAATCTCACGGACAGAGGAGCCTGGTAGGCTGCAGTCTATGGGGTCTCGACGAGTCGAACACGACTGAGCGACTTCACTTTCACTTTTCACTTTCATGCATTGGAGAAGGAAATGGCAACCCACTCCAGTGTTCTTGCCTGGAGAATCCCAGGGATGGGGGAGCATGGTGGGCTGCTGTCTACGGGGTCGCACAGAGTCGGACACGACTGAAGCGACTTAGCAGCAGCAGCAGCCCAGAAGGCGACGCAGCCCATTTTCCCACCCTGGCCTCTTGAGGGCACCAGACTCACCCTAATGGTAGCTCAAAAGAAGGTTGTAGTTGCCACAAGCTGAGGAATGGGAAGAGCTGTTCATTCTTCCCCATTTGTCCATGCTCTCTAAACCTAATCTCTCTATCCAATCCCCTCATGGCAGGAGGAGGCAGGACGATGCAACAAGGGAGCCTGAAACCTTTGATACCTTCAAGACACCTGATGAGGTCATAGAATTCCTGGATTTGGTGCCTCCATCCAGTCTCAATGACACCACTGACCTCCTGGGCAGGCAAGACTCATCACCTCCCTGGGCCTGAGCTTCCTCGGAGTGAGAAGGGGTTACTGACACCCAGCCTACATCATAGAGTTTGAATTAAATCAAATAAGCAATATGAAGCCATATTGAAAAAAAAAACAAAGCATGATGTTAGGCAGGCTTACAAAATGTGGGAGTGGAGGGTAACTGTGAGCGTTTCTGACCCATCACCAAAGAGAGAGTCTTCTCATGGTACTACTCCATGAGACATATCTTCCCAGTTCAGACTCCAGCCTGGGAGCTCCCCTTCTCATCCAGGAGAACAGGATGAAGCACCTTGCCAGTCAGTACTTGATGACAGACACCACACAAAGGACAAATAAAAGAAGGATGCAGGAAAGAGAAAAGCTGAGCCTGAAGAGAAGTCAGGTTGGGGTGTGGAGACTGCTCAGTGGGGAGGGGGGGGGAGTCAAGTCACCTGAGAGCGGTTCTCTGAGGCGGGGAAGGGAGGACATTCCTGTTTGCCGAGCCGGCCCCCTGCGCAGATGTGGGGCCAGCTCTCTCCTGCCAAGGTCTGAGAGACCCCGTCAGGACATGACCACTCGGGGAGGTGAGGCTTATCAAAGAGAAAGCGAAAGTTGCTCATTTGTGTCCAACTCTTTGCGACTCCATGGACTTTAGCCTGCCAGGCTCCTCTGTCCATGGAATTCTCCAGGCAAGAATACTGGAGTGGGTTCTCTTCTCCAGGGGATCTTCCCAACCCAGGGATTGAACCCAGGTGTCCCGCATTGCAGGTGGATTCTTTACCATCTGAGCCACCAGAGAAGCCCAGGAATACTGGAGTATCCTGGAAGACTGGAGCCTATCCCTTCTCCAGGGGATTGTCCCAACCCAGGATCAAAGCGGAGTCTCCTGCATTGCTGGTGGATTCTTTATCGCCTGAGCTACCCAGGAGCCCATCAAGGAGAGAAGCACGTGTCAAACTCAGTATCAGCTCACTTTGCAGAGTCTTCTTTAGGATCAAATTCAGCTGTTGTGATCAAGATCCAAAGCTTTCTCGATTGTATTCCCATCCTGGCACTCAGGGAAAATGACAACAGTTATTGGGTTGGTGAAAAAGTCCATTCGGATTTTTCCCGTAAGCTGTGTGGAAAAATCTGAATGAACTTTTTGGCCAGCCCAGTATATAGCTCCACTGGACCAAGGATGGAGATCATCAGTAGCTTCACACACCTGGTACCCACACACCAGGGAGGCCCAACTTTGATGGGGAAGCTTTGAGTTTATTAAGGTAGACATTCACTTCCCTGTCAGATTGAAGAGTGAGTTGTTATGCTGACTCTTGCTCTATGAAGCCATCAAAGGCCTGGACCCCATCTGTATTGTTGCTCCTCCATCCTTAACACACTGCCCTCATCTGAAAGATCCAGGATGGCACACCCCACACCCACCTTCCATCTAGAGAGAGGGTGAAGGGGAAGCAGAGGCCATCCTCTTAAGGGTGTGTTAGTTGCTGCATAACAAATTACCACAGAACTTAATTAATTAAAGCAACAAGCATGTATTGTCTCAGTTTCAGCAAGTCAGGAGATCAGAGGATGCAGTCGAGGCACTGGCCAAGACCAAGGTCCTCCGAATGCCAGCTAGACCGAAGCTTAAGGATCCACTTCCAAAACGGTTCCGGCGTATGACTGTTGGCAGGAAGCCTCCGGTGCTTGCCACATGGGCCACTCCATAGGGCTTCTTTTTCTAAAATTGATTTTTGGCTATACTGAGTCTTCATCGTTGCGTATGGGCATTCTCTGGTTGCAGCAAGTGGGGGCCACTCTCTAGTTGCGGTGTGCAGGGTTCTCATTGTGGTGGTTTCTCTTGTTACAGAGCACGGTCTGTAGGGTGCATGGGCTCAGCAGTTGTTGCAATGCGAGCTCTCTAGAGCACGGGCTTAGCTGCCCTGAGCATGTGGGGACCAGGGATGGAACTCATGCCCCTTGCATTGGAAGGCAGATTCTTAACTATTAGACCACCAGGGAAGTTCCATAGTGCTTCTTGATTGTCCTCACGATTTGGCAGTTGGCTTCCCCATTGCACTTATTACAAGAGAGAACAAGGAGGAAGCCCTCTGCCTCCTCAACTCATATGTCACACACAACAACTTCTGCCATATTCTACCCTTTAGAAGCAAGTCACTAATTCAAAAAGATATCTGCCCCCCATTATTCATAGAAGCAATACTTACAATTGCCAAGGTGTGGAAGCAATCCAAATGTCCATCAACAGATGAATGGATAAAGAAGATGTGGTACATGTGTACAATAGATTGTTGAAAGTGAAAGTATTAGTTGCTCAGTCGTGTCCAACTCTTTGCCACCCAGGCTTTGTAGCTCACCAGGCTCCTCTGTCCATGGGATTCTCCAGGCAAGAATATTGGGGTGGGTTGCCATTCCATTCTGCAGGGAATTCTCCCAACCCAGGGATTGGACACAGGTTTCCTGCATTGTAGGTGGATTCTTTTCTGTTTGAGCCACCAGGGAACTCAGCCATAAAAAAAAAAAGAAGAGCAAATGCCATTTGCAGCAATGTGGACAGACCCAGAGATTACCATACTCAGTGAATTAAGTCAGAAAGAGCAAGACAAACACTATATCACATCACACATACGTGGAATCTAAACTATGGCGCAAGTGAACCTATCTACAAAACAGAAACAAACGCACAGAGATCAGATTTGTGGTTGCCAAGGGGGAGCGGGGGGAGGGAGAAGGAGGGACTGGGAGTTTGGGATTGGTAGATGTTTATTATTACATTTAGAATGGATAAACAACAAGGTCCTACCGTATAGCACAGGGAGCTATATCAAAGTCTCCAGAGATAAACCACATGGAAAAGAATATTAAGAAAAGAACATCTGTAAGTGTGTAACTGAGTCAATTTGCAGTACAGCAGGGACTGGGACACTATAAATCAATAAAGAAATTTCTTTATTGTACTTCAATAACAAAAAATAAAATAAATCTAAAATGCAGTGAATATATATGTGTGTGTTATATATATATATATATATATATATATATATATATATGCACACACAGATAGGACACACACTCAACCATAAAAAAAGGATGAAATTTTGCCATTTGCAGCAACACAGATGGACTTGGAAGGCCTTTTGCTAAGTGGAACAAGTCAGACACAGAAAGACATGAATACTATATGATATTGCTTATATGTAGAAACTAAAAAATACGACAAACTGATAAATATAACAAAAAGGAAGCAGACTCACAAATGTAGAGAACAAATTAGTGGTTACCAGTGGGGAAAAGAAGAGGGGAAGGGCAGTATAAGGGTAGGGGGAAAAAGGGTTATTATGGGATTATATGAAATCATGTGTGTGAAACTTTTGAAAATTGTAAAGCACTATAGAATTCAAACAATCTTCCATTCAATTAAAAAATTTTTTAGGGAAAAAAAGACACAAGTTCCTAAGTGTAGCATATATCTAAGGGAGGGGTGGGAATTAGGCTTCACCTTAATGAAATGAATGTGAAAGAATTTGTGAACACATGTGAAACTGCCACAGGACACATCCAAAAAGTTGCACATATTCCTCTTCTCCTCACCCCCTGTTGGCTAGAACTCAGTCACATGACCACACACAGTCAAGGGGAGCTGGGATGTATCGTTTTTGTTGTAGTGGCTGGACATCCAACCAAAAATGGGTGGTCTGTTACTATGGGAGGGAAATGGTGCAGGAGTAAAGTTTCTGCCTCCAAAGAAGCAAATGCACAGATACGCTGGTGGGGGAAAAAAGAACGCTGTGGAATATAATTTACGTTCTTGGAAAAAGGAAAACATGTTTCTCATCATTGGCATCCTTGAAAATGCTCATGACAGATGGATGAGTGAAAAACACAGGTCGAATAACAGCATGAATTCATTCAAGACAGTTGATAGACGCAGATCTTAATGGGCGCGGAGGCTGAGAGGTGATTGAAAGGATATTTGCCAGCCCAGTCATTGTGGTTTTCTCCAGGTGATTGAATTACTGGTAGTCATTTCATACATTTCTGTCATTTTTCTATATCATTTACTGTTTTTCCCCAAACAGAAAAAGGAAAAAAAAAAAACCATACACAGTATTTCTTGCTATCCTTTCTAATCAACTCACCTCCCCAAGCTGGTCTAGAAAGAATGTTGGTGAGAAATTCCTGGGTGTCCTGCAATGAGACTTGCTGGGTAATCTATCAGATCAGAGGCAAGCCAAGCACAGGGTAGCAGGAGGGCAGGGCCAGAGGTCTGGTTAGACAGTGAGGATGGGCCAGTCGTCATAGTACCAGGGCTGGAAATCGCAGCTGAGTAGGGGGTGGGGGGCATGCCTTTAGAACAGAAGTCAAAACAAAGAGTCAGTCCAAAAGTGGAAACAGCCAAGGTGTGGTGCCCAAGGGGATGTGCCAGGATGTGGGCAAAGCATCTAAGTGTCCATGCTGAGGACAGTGTTCACAGTTCCAATGAGTCCAAGGGAACAAGGGGAAAAGAGATTTCAGAAAGTGATGCTTGGTATCAGTGATGGGTTGAAAACCAATTCAAGTTGTAAAGACCCCAGGAACCTCATTCAGGACATTTTTGAAGAGGTACAGCCAACCAGACTGCAGCCATGATGGAACCAGGAGGACACGGGGGAGCATGTTACTGCCCCAGCAAGAGCGCCTTTGCAGGGCTGATGCTGACGGCACTGGACAAGGATGGGCAAGTGGGTTTAATCTGCCTGCAAGCTCTGATCTACGACTAGTCCCTCCCTGGACTCTTGCATTGAGAAAAGTTCTAAGGCTGAATCTGGGTTTGGGAGGAACCACTGACGCAATGATTAGTGATGTCTCCCAAGGCCCAGGGGAGAGTGCTGTAAACCAAGTACCATGATTTCAACAGCTTATTCTTCTCCGCTAGGGACTCACTACCACCCCGTTTCCCCTCACTTGCCTGTCTCCCATAGTAGGGAAAAATTATTCATAATCCCACCCTTTTCACTTTGGCTGATTCACTGCTAGAGTTTCTATATACAGAGAGCCTTTTTTTGTAGCTGCCATCAAAAGTATATCCTAATTGTAAATGTTTTTTCCACTTGGCATTACAACACAAGGATTCTCCTATGATCCTTTGTTAATATCTTTTTTTAAACTAACACAAGTACATTGTAGAAGAGACAAAAAAAAATCAACAAGAAAAAAAAAATCTTTAAAACATCTTTAATTCCAAAATGCACAGGGGAACTGTGCTGTGTGTCAGGGAGTGGCAAACCAGGAGGATGGTCACTCTAGAACAATCGCTCCAACACTTCCATAAGTATCAGAATTGTATGGGATTTTCTTTTAAGAAATGAGAGTTCCCTCTGCAAACTCATTAGAAAAGGTAAATCTCCCCCACCTCCAACAACAACAACAAAACAAGGGCAAAGGTTATAAACAAGAAAATTCACAAGTAAATAATTAAGAAGCATGTTCTTCTCTAATCAGTCAGGAAAATGAAAATTAAAACAATGAGGTGATTTTCCCCTCCCTCAGCATACTGGCATGAAGTCAAGTGTAAGAGCAATGGGCTTAAACTGCTATAGCCTCTTGGGAAAGTAATCTAGAGTTGTTTATGAAAATTAAAAATACTCTGTGTGTACATTTGTCAGAACAACCCTACTTCCAGGATCTTCTCTATAAAAGTTTAAAAAAAAACAAAACACAGAACACAAAGACATACATACAAGGACATCTAATGAAATACCCACTCATTTATTCAATGAATATTTGTTGATTAACTACTATGTGCCAAACACAGGAATATAGTGACTAAAACAAAAAAAATCCCTGATTCCATGGAGTTTACCTTTCAGAGGGAGGAGATAATAAAAAACAAAGGAAACCAACCCCCCCCCCCCCCGCCCACCCCAGATACACTTAAAAGACGTAGCATGGAGAAAAACAGAACAGGGAAGAAAGACGGAGAAAATGCCAGGGGAAGTAGAGTGTGTGGGGGGTGGGGGAAGGGTTCTATTTCACTTTGAAATAGAACAATCAGGGAAGGCCTCACTGAGAAGGTGGCATTTGATCAAAGAACTGAAGAAGGGGAGGAAACAAGTCATGGGGCTATTTAGGAGTGGAGCATTCCAGGTAAGGAAACAGCTGATGCCAAGGCCAAGGGGCAGACAGAGTCCGTTGCGTCAGAGAAGCAGAGTGAAGTCAGGGAGGTAATGGGGCAGGTGGGCCAGTTGGAGGTCACTGCAAGGACCTGGCTTCACTCTGAGTGGGATCTTGCCATCTCGGGGATGCAAACAAGAATTAGGAAGTCAACAACCTACAAGGGTCATGCAGTCTTGAGGGCGGGAGGGAGGGAGATAGCAGGAACTGAGGACCAGACCCCAGGGCATCCCAACCAGCAAAGGAGGCTAAGGAGGAGTAGCCAGAGAGGTAGGGGGCAACCCAGGGAGATTTGGCTGTGTTTCACAGGGGGACGGATGGGCTGTGTCCAGTGTGCTGGCTGACAGGTCAAGTCTGATGAGAACTAAGGACCAACATCCTGAAGGAGATGGGCTGGCCCAACCCTGACCGAGGACTTCTGTCACGGAGGGTGGGCACTCGTACAAGCCCCTCGGGCAGGGAAGTGGAAAGAACCACAAGAGCAAAGAGAACCCGGAGGACAGCAGCTGATGAGCCCGACTAGCCGTTGCATGGAGCAGCTGGCTGTCTCTGGAGAACAATAGAGGGCCCTGTGTCCTTGAGTTCCAAGGAGGCCGCCTCTCACCCAGGGCTGGGCGGCTAGGAGGAAAGCGGATCCCTGCGTTAATTAAGTCCCATCAACAGCAAGTCGGTGCTTGCCAAGCTGCCGGGTGGGGCCTGATCTCAGTCCTGCCTCTGAGGAAGCTTCCAGGACGCTGGGACTGGTGTTGGCTCCTCGGAAAAGTGCTAAGGCAGGGAGGAGGAAATGAGTCCCTGACGAGGGCCAGGCCAGAGGAAGGCCACAGCCCTGTGAGGAGCCGGGGTGGTGGGGGTGGAGGGGACGGGGGTTGCTGGGGAGAGGCCAGCGGAGGTCTGTCCTGAGTGAGAAAAGCAGATGCTATGAAATGCCTCTTCCTTCCTGCTGTGGGTGATGCCTGGAGGGACAGGGCAGGCTAAAAATGGTGAATTTCAAACAGAAATGAAACAGATTTTCAGCTCACCCTGGGGCTGAGTGACATTTTCTGGACAGAGAATTATCTAGCTGGAAGAGGCCTAAGTCATCATGTCCATGAACCACGTATTTTATAAATGGAGGAACTGAGGCTCAGACAGTGGGAGGTGTTTGCCATGGGTCAAGCATCCAGTGAGCAGCAGGGCTGAGAAGCAGCATCAGGACCCCTGGCACCTGTGCGTGCCGAGGGGGTGCCTGGGAAACGGCGCTGCCTCCTGAATCCATGGACTGAGGAAACCAGGCTGGGGAGGGGAAAGCAGGAGACACCGGAAGCCAGTGGGCTCTCACAGGAGAGAGAGGCCTGGCTTCTGGCAGAGTAGACTCCTCCTGATCATGGGGAGGGGCCTTGAGGTCTGAGAGGGTGGGTCTCAGTGGGCTCAGGACCTGGAGGAAGCGGCACACAGGCCCTGGGAGGAACGAAAGCCCACACCTTGGCCTGTGGGTGTGACCATTTCACTTAAACCCTCTGAACTGAACTCAGAACCTCAGTTTCCCTTCCCTGTGGGTTCCATCCGGCTCCCGCTCATTATTCATTTCCTGCTAAGAACTCTCACGGTGTTAAGACTTCCTCCCTGGCCTGCATCTCTGTGGGGCTCTGCCAGACATCCTGGGCTGGAGTGGAATGGGCAGGGCCCTTGGGGCTCACCTGGTAGCTTCTCACCAGGGCAAAGAGACCCCAAGGAGCCCTCCCAACCCAGGCTGTACATTGAGGCCTCAGGGCCTAGGACTGTCCTGCAATGTGGTGACAGACAGACCTATTCTCTGCCTTCCAGTAGCCCACAGTCGAGCCAGCAAGATGGTTGGAGGGACAAGCCACAGAGCCACGAGGGGACAAGGAGGTGTCCCAACAGGCCCAAGGCAAGGCATGTGGAATCTGGATAAAGGTGAAAGGACCTTTCGCTGAGGGGCAGGTCAAAAGTCAGGGGAGGTGACCTCTACTCAGATCAAAAGGACAGCCACTCATTTATTTGTAATTTCTCTAAAGATGCTCTGTTGGTGTTTGTTTTGATTAATGACTGTGGAAGCTATCGGCTTCTTCCAGTTATTCCCTGGTTCAAAAGAATCCCTCAGGAGGAGAAATAAAGCTTTTCTAGCAAGAAGGAGGCAAGACCTCAGGCTCCATGTGGTGGGAAAGCCCATGTGGGCTGTAATCTGAGCCTTGAATTCAGGCATGCAGGCAGTTTGGGGCCCAGGTTGGAAATGGGCTGCGAGCAACCTTGGAGGTCACAGAGCCACTGTCTACTTGTACTCAAGACGGGTCACTCAGGGAGCTGAGGGTCTGGCCAAGCTGGACCCCAGGCCTCTGGGTTCCCAGAGGGCCATGTTCTCCCTCAGTTACAGGGCACTTGGTTCTGGGCAGTTCCTCACTTGCTTTTCCCACATCCCTGTGCCTGGGAGAGGAGAGCGCAGGAGAAAGCCCACTGGAAAGGGGGGTTGAGCCCAGCGGGTCTGCCTGTGGGAAGTGCTGACGAGAGGGGCAGTGGTTCGGAACAGTCCGTCCAAGCTCCCTGAGGAGCAGGACAGGGTGCACCTATGAGGCTGCCAAAAGGGGGCTGGGGCCTCTCAGGCAACTGCTCCCCTCAAGCTTGGCTCCCATCCAGTCCTGTCATCAAAGCCAAGGGAGGCCGCCCTGACAGATGTCACCAGCACGGAGCTGTCAGTCATCCCAGCAGGTCCCCACAGCACCCCCTCCACTGTCCTGTGAGGGCTGGAGAACAAGGCTCTCCAGTGTGTAACCCCCTGAGAGCTGACGGCTGAGCCCCCTCTCCTAAGTCCTCTCATGGCTGTAGCCTCTGCCTTCAGTTTGGAGACTCAGCTGGTCAGAGACCCTCTGGCAGTGCCTGGGGCAACCACATGGGTAAGCAAATCCTAGCTCATCCCAAAGCCGAACGTTCTAGTGGCCCTGATACCAGCAGTCTCCAAACTGTGTTCCATGGCCCTCGGCCTGCCGGTGGTGTCCAGTGAGATGCATGTGTGAGTGCTCAGTCGTGTCCAGTGCTTTGTGAACCCATGGACAGTAGCCCGCCAGGCTCCTCTGTCCATGGGATTTCCCAGGCAAGAATACTGGAGTGGGTTGCCATTTCCTTTTCCAGGGGATCTTCCCGATCCAGGGATCAAACCTGCATCTCCTGTGTCTCCTGCATTGCAGGCAGATTCTTTACCACTGAGCCACTGGGGGCAGAGCAGGGGGAAGCTCATCCTGTGAGAGGGGCATGAAATAAAGAATAAATGCAGTCTATCAGCAGATGAACGGAGAAACGAAATGTAGCACACATGTATAGTGGAACATTATATAGCCATAAATAGGAACATGCTCAACATGGATAGATCTGGTTTTTAATATTTATTTTTATTTATTTGACTGCACCAGGTCTTAGTTGTAGCATGTAGGATCTTTGATCTTCATTGTGGCATGCAGGATCTAATTCCTTAATCAGTGATCAAACCTGGGTCCCCTGCATTGGGAGCGCAGAGTCTCAGCCATTGGACTACTAACGAAGTCCCAATATGGACAGACTTTGAAAATTTATGTTTATTGAAATAAGCCCAACCAGAAAGGACAAATATTGTATTCCACTTAAATGAGGAATAGGCAAATTTATAGAGATAGAAAGTAGGATAGAGGTTGCAAGGGGTGGGGGTCAGAGGAGGTGGGAAGAGGGAAGTTATTATTTAATGGGTACAGAGTTTTTCTTAGAGATGATGAAAAAATCTGCAATACAGTTAGTGGTTACGGTTTCACAGCATCATATCTTATTTAGGGCACTTCAAATGATTTAAATGATAAATATTATGTTATACATATTTTATGGCAATAAAATTTTTTTTTAATGTACTGCTCAAACAAGTTTGGGAGACACTGAGTTCTCAAATTTAAATGCAGGGGACAAAAAAGAAAAAAAAAACAAATAAATAGAAGGGCAATATAGGGGTGTGGGATTAAATTTTTAAGTTAAAAACCTTTTAAATTTAAATTTTTATTTATTTTTAAATAAAAATTTAATTAAATTATTTTTAAAGGGTTCGTATGGGATTATATGAAATCATGTATGTAAAACTTCTGAAAATTGTAATGTGCTATAGAATTTAAAGAATATTTCATTCAATAAAAATAAATTTAGGACTCCCTGGTGGCTCAGTGGTAAAGAATCCACCTGCCAACAGAGACACATGTTTGATCATTGGTCCAGGAAGATCGCACGTGCCACAGAGCAACTAAGCCAATGGGCCACAACTATTGAGCCTGGGAGCTACAACTACTGAGCCCACATGCCGAAACTACTGAAGCCTGCGTGCCCTAGAACCCGTGCTCCCAACAGGAGAAGCTACCACAATGAGACGCCCATGTGCAACTGAAGAGTAGCCCCTACTCATTGCAAAAGCCTGCACAGCACCAAAGACTCAGCAGAGCAAAAAAAAAAGAAAAAAAATTTTTTTTTTTAATGGGACCTCGCAGGACTTTTCAGAGCCTTTATGATGGGGAAATATTAGCTACAGTTCCCAGTGGAGAGGATCACTGAACTCTTTGTTCTTAAAAATCCTAGTCCTGTTCATCTTGGGGCTGACCCCAAATTACAGCATTTGACTTCCTTGGCTGCCTCTCATACCTGGAAGAGGCACTAAAGTTTTTGTTAAACCCTTTACCCTGATTTTTATTTAGAAAATAAAGGTCAGCATAGCTATCCCACTGTGTACCAAACTTTCTTCTATTTTCTCCAAAAATGGTGATTTATTTCCTGGGACTTGGAAGGATTTTGAGTTCTTTACTTAAAATTAAAAAAAAAAAAGGGAGGGGGGTGTGAGTTGCATACATATGTGTGCATGCAAGAGGAAAATTCTAGAAACTTCTGGTTGTGGAAATGAAATCCCAGAGGAGGAACGCATGTTGTCTGTGGACCAGATGTCTTTGAAGGTGGTTTGGGGTATAGCCTTGGCACCCGGCTAAACTCAGGGCTCCACTTGCCTCTTGGGGCAGGGGCAGGCTCTGTCCTGTCCCCTCCTCCCCATGGTGTTGCCAGTCAGCTGCCTCTGGACAAGCCTCGGTTATAGGAGAGCCTAGGGAGAGGAATGTGGCTGGTCTAGGCCCTGCATCTCTTCTCCCAGAGTCAAGACCTGGATGCCTGCTCAGCTGAGTGTGGGTGAGAGGCCCGGCCAGCTGTCGTATTTGCTTATGACCTTTCCACTGGGCATCGTATTTTATAGTCTCCTGTTTTCAGGCTGGGATTTGGTGGTGACCTGGGGTCGGGTAGGGAGATGTTAAATTGAAGAAAAAAGACTGGATTCAAGCCCCAGCTGTGGGACAACTTCAGTGAGTCACAGAGCAGAAATGTGGTGTCAGAGAGAGAAGCCAGAGGGGAAAATATTTATAACTGCTGGAAACATGATGAACCTGTCAAAAATACATGCAATCAGCTAAAGAAATTGGGGAGAAATAGGCAAGGTCTTGTTTGGTTTTCTGGGAGTGTAAACATTTTTTAAAAAATCATCAGGAGAGAGAAAAATATTAATAATTCCTCTATACACAACTGCCTTGTGTGAGTGATGTTTTGGGGAGATCAAGGGAAAGTGCCTGTGTTCCCTAAACTGAAGCAGTATAGAGAGAAGGGATCAGCCATAGGAAGTGATTGAGAGAGAGATAATTAGATTGGAGAGACAGAAACATGAGTTTCCCTAGTGGCTCAGTTAGTGAAGAATCTGCCTGCAATGCAGGAGACCTGGGTTCGATCTCTGGGACGATCCCCTGGAGAAGGACATGGCTACCCACTCCAGTATTCTTGCCTGGAGAATTCCACAGACAGAGGAGCCTGGCAGGCTACAATCCATGGGGGTCACAAAGAGTCAGACACAACTGGGCAAGTAACCAAGATAACTCTCAGCTCTCAAGAGATAACCATGGGGATGTAAGCCCTTTGAGAATCCTCAGAGATCTGGAGCAATAATGGGCTTCTTAATATAGATGGAGCAAAGCAATGTTCTGATTTACATATGAACAGGAAAGATGAGCCTTAGGATGGGGGGACATGAACCCAGGCCATTGCTGTTGGGTTAAGCAGGGCCTCTCTGTCTGCCCAGGTTCTGGAGTTGAGAGAATTAGACTTCCTTCTGGGGAATCAGGGGTCTTGATGGATTAGATACAGAAGAAAGTTAGATTTAAAAAGAACTGTCTCTGGGACTTCCCCAGCTGTTTAGTGGTTAAAACTGCATTTCCGCTTCAGGAAGCATGAGTTCAATCCGTGGTTGGGGAACTAAGGTCCTGCATGCTGCGAGGTACGGCCAAAACAAACAAAAAGGAACAGTTTCCAGAGCAGTAAACAGCAGCGTCCAGAAAGAATCGTGTTTTGGGGGCAGCCAGAAGAAAGGGCACTGAGGCATGGCTAAGAAAGAGGGGCTGTTAACACCTGGGGACGGGATTCAGCCATGTTCCCAGATGACCAAACTATGTGTCACTGAGTCTAGGGAGACACTGGAGTCACTGGAGGAGGGGATGGGACCATCTGTGACAAGTCCTGTGGGCCACTAAGGAGACTGGACTTTGCCTAGAGGTGACGGGACCAGGGGAGGAACTTCAGCAACACACCTCCAGTTAGCAGTAGTGGAGTAAGGGTCAGCAAAGAACAGATCAGAGAGAGGAGGCCAGTCGTGGAGTGGCCACATAGCCCCGTGGACATAACCAAGGTGACCTTCTAACATGTCCTCCATCATGTCATCCCAATGGTACCCCAGGAGCCTGGCCTGAGGGGTTCCCACCCACAGTTCACTCCAGAATGGCCCTAAGACTGGGATGACCAAGAAAGCACATCTCTCCAATTGGTTAATAGTGACTGCCTGGAGCACTGTCTTGAACTTGGACAGCTTCAGACCGCCCCACCAGACGAAGAGCCACAGTTGATTAGTGATATCTGAGGAGGGGTGTGTGTGGGGGGTTCATTCATTCATTCATCCACACACCTTGATAAACGTTTATTCAGCACCTCCTGAGGGCCAGGCACATGTGCAATGAAGCTCTCCTCTTTGTAGGAGTGTGCAAACGCTCAGCCACAGAAAGAGTAAAAAGCCTCAAGTCTGGGCTCCCCTCTGCTCTGGAGCTTCTCCCTTTGAGCCTGTTTAGAAGTGAAAGTGTTAGTAGCTCAGTCGAGTCCTGCTCTTTGCTACTGCATGGACTGTAGCCCGCCAGCCTCCTCTGTCCATGGAATTTCCCAGGCAAGAATAGTGGAGTGTGTTGCCATATCCTTCTCCAGGGCCAACCTAGGGATTGAACCAGGGTCTCCTCTACTGCAGCAGATTCTTTACCATCTGAGCCACCAGGGAAGCTTCCTGAGCTTCTTTGAGTCCTTGGTAAAGGCCTGTGCCCTGTTCTCTTGGGTCTTAACAAATTAGCTGCTTGGTAGTTATTTGTGGAAGGAGGAAAATAAATGCGTGAATTACCATATTTTTCATATTTTATCCATTCATTCAACAAAGAAACCAATATATACATTGTACAAAGCCTTTTCAAGGATTTGGAGACGTGATTGACCTAATCTCTGCCCTCTAGGAATTCACAGTGCCATGTGGAGATTAGACATATGCCCAAATAGTTGCAAAACAAAGTCGTTATTTATTAAGCCAGGTTCCTTGGGGTCCCTGGCTTCAGGGAGGCAGACACAGCTTGTCTGCGGTCCAGGAGACCAGAGGAGACTGTGAGAAGTTTGCCCCAATCCTTGGGGCAAAGGGCAAAGCCAGCCGCTCCCTCCCCTCCCCACCTCGCTCAGTGGGGCCCCCTCCAGCCTCCCTGTCCTCCTGGAGCCTGAAAACAGCAAGCATCTGTGTAGGTGGCAGAGAGTCAGAAGGCTACATGAATCTGCTGAAAGACACACTTGGAGATGTCAGAGTCTTGCTTTGAGAGGGCTAGGTTATTTGTCACTTGGGCTGCTTGGCAATAGCCACTTTGTAGCTCAGGAAGCCAAGTGGAAGGTGGGAGGCAAGTGTAACCCCTACTCTAGCTCCCTAGTGGGCCCCCCGACTGACCCCCCCCACCCAGTACAGCCCTTGTGTTGTTGTGTGTTAGCCACTCAGTTGTGTCTGACTAAGTGGACACAAAGTCACTCTTTCTGACCCCATGGAGTATATCCTGCCAGGCTCCTCTGTCCATGGGATTCTCTGGGCAAAATTGCCAGAGTGGGTTGCCATTCCATTCTCCAGGGATCTTCCTGACCCAGGAATCAAATCCAGGTCTCTCGCATTGGAGGCAGATTCTTTACTGTCTGAGGCACCAGGGAAGCCCCAGTATAGCCCCAGCTCAGCCCAGTTAGTAGTACCCAACTCTCTGCCCCGTATCTTGGGCACAAAGGAGCCCTGTCTGCACCTTTGCTCCCTAGGCAGTCCCTGCTCATAGCTCTGCTACCCAGTTCCCTGCCCCTGGGACCTACTAGCTCTTGTATCTCACTGACTTGTGAGGAAGGGGAGACGAGTGGGAGGGTTAATCAGGAAAAGAAATGGGACATGATGAAGTGGAGGGGATTTGGGGAGGTCCAGGACCACGTGGTGGGCCATGGGGATGGGAGGAAGGACGGTGTGGGGAGA
This sequence comes from Bos grunniens, assembly GCF_055505025.1. Classification (NCBI taxonomy): domain Eukaryota; kingdom Metazoa; phylum Chordata; class Mammalia; order Artiodactyla; family Bovidae; genus Bos; species Bos grunniens. The sequence continues at coordinate 58,667,750 of NC_141175.1, read as the reverse complement.
TGGAATCCACAGGGGCCCTGGCCATGCTATGACCCCAGAAAGTGGCCCAGGGACTTGTGGAACCCTTCCCCAGAATTTACACCTCTCTTCTGGGACCATCTGAGGTCGGAACCAAGAAGGAGCATGCAGCCTGTGTGCATGTTGTTTTTGAAGAGCCTGCTGACGCTCAGCCTTGAGCTTGGGGGGATCTCCGACTTCCAGAGCTCTTCTTTGTGGTTTTGCCCTTTGGAGAGCAAGAAGCACGCGTGCTGCAGGAACCAAGCATGAACCAGAGGTACACACATGGACATGGTGTGTACACACATGGCCTCCTACATGGATACACGCCCGCCGTGACTGAGCCACCCCCAGTGTGTGGAGCCAGGACCCAGAGCAAACAACGGAGCATGGAGGGTATGTGTGTAAACGAATCTGCAGGGGCCCTGTGACCACACTCTCAGCTGAAACGGACAAGTGCTCTCAAGGCTCCAGGAAGGCGGCTCTTTATCACTTTTATTTTGGTGAGGGTCTTTTTGCACGGTTATTTACACAAACTGTTGAGAAGGCTGCCAATGAAATGTGAATCCATGGGAAATGGATTTTTCTTCCCTGGGGATGTACACGGTGGATATCTGGGCATGCATGTGCGTTCAAGAAGGAGTGTGTGTGTGTGTGTGTGTGTGCGCGCGCGTGCATGCAAAAGAATCAAAGCTGCTGTATTGGGAGAGAAGCTAGAAAAGAAAAACATGGAACTTCTTGTCACTCATATGTGTGTATACATTCATACAGTCATCTGATGGTATCACAATTATTTGCTTGTATATTTACACACACACACACGTCCACATTTTTAGCACAGCCTGTATTTCACATCAGTGATTTTAAATCACTTTTTTTGTCAGTGATCTAACCCCACTTAATCCAGTAACTCTCAACCATACCTACACATTGGAATCACTTGGGGAGCTTTTAAAAGTTCCAAGTGCCCAGACCAATATAGCAGAATTTCTGAAGATGGAACTTTGGCATTAACACTTTATGTCAATATTTAATAACCTCCTTAGGTGATTCTAATCTCTTTTGAGGGCTGAAGACTTCTCTGCATAGAAAGTTCTTCTTCCGTTCCTCTGCTCAGAAAACTCCTATTCATCCTTCAAGACCTCTGCCCCTCCTACAGCCCTCCACACTGACATTCCTTTCAGAGTTCTTTTCTTATTACCCCTCCCCCATCCCCAGGAGGGCTTCCCTGGTGACTCAGTTTGTAAACAATCCAATCCACCTGCAATGCAGGAGACCACCTGCAGCACAGGAGACCAGGGTTTGATCCCTAGGTCGGGAAGTTCCCCTGGAGAAGGAAATGGCAACCCACTCTAGTATTCTTGCCTGGAGAGAGGAGCAAGAGAGAGAGGAGCAATTCCATGGAGAGAGGAGCCTGGTGAGCTAGAGCCCATGGGGTCACAAGAATTGGAAACGTCTGAGCAACTAAACCACAACCCAACCACCCCTGCTGGGCTATTCTGTCCCATTCAAGGCCCACTGCAGCGCACAGATGGGACAAAGCCATGCCAAGACCTTGAGCCGGAACTGGCTTATAGGGCTGGAAAGGTGTTAACAGCACAGGCTTTGGAGTGAGGCCACCGTGTGAGACCTGGCTTTGTCACTGACCTGCCCTTCTCCTTCTGTATTCAGGTTCCTCATCTGTACAACAGGATAAAAAATTCAGTCCCCACCTTATAAACTCACGGTATGGAGTAAATACGGTACAAGCAGAGAAAGCTCCTCACGTGTTCCTGACCTGGCCTCCTGGTCACTAGTCTAGGCCAAGGCCATGGCGAAGGTCCCACCCCACCCCGTCACACACACACACACACACACACACACACACACACATTCATTCACACACTGTTCATTTCTGAAGCACTCTCAACCTCTTTCCTCCCCCTGACTGACCGGCCAAAGTCCTGGTCACCCACAGAGTCCATCAACACAAGCAAGTGTTTTCTTTACACATTGGGGCTTTTACTTCAATTTGAAGCAGATGGTTGAGCACAGATGTGAACAGCTTTGGCCTTGTGAGCACAAGGAAAGAACAGGCCTTGGCTTTGAACATGCCTTCCTCCCCACGTTACTGGCCCATTCCCCTGGTCCCTTCCTCTCCTCTGCCCCCCTGCACAACCGTCACAGACCACTGGCCTCCAGGCAGGGCACCCTCTCGTGTGTCCTGTCAGGAGGGCGGGCCCCTGGCAAGGAGTGGCTGGCCAGGCCAGCTGGGGGCAGGTCACCTCGAGGCAAGTCCCGGGGCTGGGGTATGGGTGCTGCTCCCCCTACATACTCACTTCTCATGATGCTGAGGGCCCAAGAAGGAGCCTGGGCCCAGGGAACATGGAAAATCAAGGTCAGAGGCCTGGGCATCCAGTGGGAGGGAGAGAGGGGCTGGGATCTCAGATCCCACTCCCCACAGGCACCCCCAGCCTCCCTCTCACAGCCCCTAGAAGATGTATCTTGGGTCCAGCCAGCTCAGGGCCAAGTGGAGAAAGACAGCTCCGGATCATGTCTGAAGTCACCAAACATCCATCTCTTCCATGAGTTCCTAGTGGAAATGTTGACTTGTCTTTGGCCTGAGATGGGACCCGGGCAACACGAGGAGCAAAGGTCACAGAGCCACAGTGTGGCTTTTCACCATGGGGTCCTCTCACCCCCAGTTTGTTCAGTGTCCCTGTTGAATCTTTGGCAATGAATTTCTGCAGCCAGAAGGACGGTGGGCCTCAGGCCCGGGCAAGGCGAAGACTTTGCTCTCCCCACCCCACCGGGCAGAGAGCAAAGTGCAAAGTCACCGTAGAGTGGCTGGGGGTGGGGGTGTGGGAGAGGGTGTTAGGGAGGCAGGCTAGCTCTTGTCCTGAGAGGAGGTGGTCTGAGCATCCGGTGGCATCTTAGAGAGGAAGACGAGGCTGGACTTGGCAAGCTCACCTTCTCCTCAAGCTTGACTTGGAAGGAGGGCCCACAGCAGCATCCTCAGGCGAGCCCATGGCTGGTCACTCCTGAAGGAATCAGCCAATGGGAGGAAAGGGATAAATTAGGAGGATAGGATTAACATATATGCACCATATATAAAACAGATAATCAACAAGGACCTACTGTATAGCACAGGGAACTCTACTCAGTACTTTGTAATAACCTATATGGAAAATGAATCTGAAAAAGAATAGGTATATGTATATGTATAATTAATCACTTTGCTGCACACCTGAAACTAACACAGGAGGCAGTCTCTTGCACTGCAGGCAGATTCTTCACCAGCTGAGCCACCAGGGAAGCTCCCACATCAAACACACTCCAATACAAAAAAAAAAAGCTAAGAAACAAACAAAAAGTAAAATAGCTAAGCTAAAAGGATATATTGTATGGTGCAGGAAATATAACCAATATTTTATAATAACTTTAAATGGAATATAATCTATAAAATTTTTGATTCACTATATTATACAACTGAAAATAATATAGTATTTTAAATCAACTATACCTCAACAAACAAAAAGAAACAACCAACGGGGATGTCCTGGTGGTCCAGTGGCTGAGACTCCTTGCTCCCAGTGCAAGGGGCCCAGGTTCCATCCCTGATCAGGGAACTGGATACCACATGCCACAACTAAAGGTCCCACGTGCTGCAACCGAGACCTGGCACAGCCAAATAAACAAATTTTAAAAAAAAGAAAAGAAGCAACCAATGGTCAGAAGCACCCCCCCACACACACACTGGTCCTAACTCCAGAAGGCCAGCCTGCACCAGGTGCCAGCGCCCGCGGCACCTGCTCTTACTTACCCTCACGGCTGCTCCAGGAAGGACCCATATGGCTCAGGCAGGGGCTGCATCTTGAAGGGTTCAGTAAGGGATGGAGCCACCATTTGGACCCAGGACTGGCTGCCACCAGAGCCCACAGTGTCCCCTTACTCCCCACCCCACCCCCACTGCATTTTAGAACCACTGCTGATTGAGCTGGCCTTCCCAGGTGGCGCCAGTGGTAAAGAACCCACCTGCCAATGCAGGAGACACAGGAGACATAGGTTTGATCCCTGGGTCGGGAAGATCCCCTGGAGGAGGGCATGGCAACCCACTCCAGTATTCTTGCCTAGAGAATGCCATGGACAGAGGAGCTTGGTGGGCTACAGTCCATGGGGTCACAGAGCGTAAGACAAGATTGAATTGACTCAGCACACATGCTGATTTAGTAGGTTTGGGGGATGGGAGGGGGTGTAGCAGGTAGAAGGAGCTCAGGGACCCTTGGTCCTGATACCCAGGTGTGACCTACAATCCCCAGGTCACACCTCCAAGGAATGTTAGAGTCAGCCCTGCCCCTGCTCACAGGAACGGCATCCTCACCTCCTTCTCCCCACATCCTTCAGACAAGATACTACACCAGCAGCCAGGAGGCCGACTCTAGGTGCAGCCCATCCCCCCACCAGCTAGGCCTCAGTGTTCTTATCTATAAAATGACAGTGTCTTCATCTAGTGGAAATAAGTGAATTCTGACCTTGAAATTCTAATGTAGAAAACAGATGAGCATGGTTCTGGTCTATTTGAATCAGGAGAGGGTGCGGGACACAGAGAGAAGGGGACCCAGAGTCTACAGTATTGCTTCCAACGTGGAGCCTGGTGAAGACTCTGAGAACTCGGGTGCTTTGGGGCAAATTGGAAAACCCTTAGCTTAGACCATCTTTCAGTCCCTTGCAATCCTGACCTTCAGAAACTTCTCTCTGGCCACTGAACTTGCTGTTGCTCATGAGAAAACTGACCAAAGGGTAGGATTTGCTATAGGAAGGGATAGGAGATGGGGAGAGGTCATAGGGGCTGCCAGGGCTTTAGCTTTGGAGGGAGATCAGAGCTGATGGGGAGGCTCTTCGGGGCTCCAAGTCCACCTAAGAACACTCAGGAGAACAACCATCCCTTAACTGGGCACGCAAACCCCTAGCAAAGCAGTGCCAAATACCTCTCTCTTGCTTCTTGAAACAACCCTGAACAAACAGCTAAGCACTTATTTTTGGAACAGAACAGCTGTCAGGCACCTCCGACGTGCCAGGGAACCTTCTCACATCCCCCATCTCAGAGGTAAGTGCTACCTACGAGTTGGCGGCACCAGCATTTGAACCCTGATCAGTGCTGTTTATCCTAACACACGAAGGCAACTCCTGCTGAAAGGGAGGCTTGGGGAGCCAGGCTGGAGCCAAACCACGAGGCTGGAGGGGCTGCTAACCACAGGCCCCGGTGAGCCTCAGGCCTGGGCGGCCGATGGGCAGGCGGCCAAGGTAGAGGCTGGGGCAAGGCTGGAAGCGGGGTCCAGGGAGGGTGAGGGACCTCCGCCAGGAGGAGGGAGTGTCCTCCGGCTAATAGAGGCTAAGACAGGGGTAAAAGGAAAAGTGAGAGGAGGGAGCATCTTGATGTGGTGAGTTCGGGCTCACATTCTCCGAGCCCATGGTGTGTGCTGGCCCCAGCAGGAATCTGCTTTTTGTTACTGAGTCTGAAGAGGAGGATTAAGAAGCGGAAAGGAAACCCGTGGGGATGGCACTGGGTCTGTGGTCCACGTGGTGATTTACAGCCGCGTCATCCCGGCGCTGGCTGCCTGGGCGGGCCGGCCGAGGACTGGCCCTGAGTTCCTCCCTTGCTCAGTCTGCCTGCGGTCAGAAAAGGCGCGCGAGGCTGGGGCAGCTGGAGCCGGCCCACTGGCTGCTCTGTCAAGGCGCGGCTGCCCAGCCGGGCTCTGCCCCAAGCCATTGCTGGGCTCTCAGACTCCACGGAAGCCATGGCTACCACCAGCCCAAGGCCTGACCTTCAGTTCTCAACCCCACCCTTTCCCTCGCGTCTATACTGGACCTGCCTTCCACCACCCACCTTGGACCAGGAATCCCACACATAACATCATCCATCCAAGGAAGCCTTATGTCAACTGGGGCGTGGCGGGAGAAACAATGGGAAGTCTTAGGTGCCAAGACCTTTTCTGCAAATAACCAGCTGTGTGACCTTGGGAAGCTGACACTCCCTGTCTATGATTTAATTCCTTCACCTGTATGGCAAGTACAAGTCCATGCACGTGGATAAGCATTCCCCAGAGGGTTGTTCTGCAGAGAATGAGCCAGGTGAGGCATATCCCATGAGTCTTGGAAACATCACAGACCTTGGCCCCATCTTGGAAGTCACTGTATGGGCTTCCCTGGTGTCTCAGCTGATAAAGAGTCTGCCTGCAATGCAGGAGACCCAGGTTCGATCCCTGGGTCAGGAAGATCCCCTGGAGAAATTCACAGTATATATGGACATATTAAAAGCCCTGAAAAATCCTGCAGTCAAGAAATGTGTATGGTTTTATTTACCCAGCATTTTCTTTTGATTGTGTGATTGTGAGTGCATTGAGAGGAGAAGAAACTCATTCCAATCTTTCCATTATTCAAGGCTACCCAAGGGGCTTCCCTGTGGTTCAGTGGTAAAGAATCTGCCCACCAATGCAGGAGACATGAGTTTGATCCTTGGGTTGGGAAGATCCCCTGGAGGAGGAAATGGCAACCCACTCTAGTATTCTTGCCTGGGAAATCCCATGGAAGAATCCCATGGAGAAGTCTGATGGGCTAAAGTCCATTGGGTCCCAAAGAGTCTGACATGACTTAGCGGCTAAACAACAATGAAAGGGCATTTCAGGGAGGCTGGAGGAAAGTCTCAGGAAAGCTTGCAAACCTCAAGGGGCAATCTATGTCCCTTCCCTCCAGGTGCCCTGCCAACCACATCATTCGGCCACATCCAGGCCCTGCTTCTTTACTGCCTGTCTCACCATCGACCCAGTCTCTCAACGTCCCCACCCCAAATGCCCAGTGAAGGCAGGCAATTGGTCCAGCCTCAGTCAGATTTCTTACCATGGACCCATCAGCTGTGGCTTAAAGATAGAAGACAAATCTACCTATGCCATCCCTTCAGAAGAGGCAAGGTGTGTGTATAGGTGTGTGTACACATGTACACATGCAAGCATAATTGCAAATACATAGGAGAGGGTTGGGGTTACTCTCCACTGTGACAACCACACCACAGACTCCTTCTTACGTAACCCCTGGCCACATCCTGCTCCAGGTGAGAAATACAGCTTGCATCCCATCCAGCTCTGGACTTTTTGTGAGTGGTTGTTTCCACTGCAGCCAAGGCTCTGGGTGTGGCTGGGTAAGGGTTTCGTGGTCCTGAGGAGCCCCCTACATGGTCCCTCAACAAGGAAGATGCCCTTTAAATACAGGTTCTGCCTCTCACTAACATTGTTGTTCAGTTGCTCAGTCATGTTTGACTCTTTGCAACTCTGGTCTGCAGCACGCCAGGCCTCCCTGTCCTTCACTGTCTCCTGGAGTTTGTTCAAACTCATGTCCATTGAGTCGATGGTACCATCCAACTATCTCATCCTCTGTCACTCCTTCTCTTGCCCTCAATCTTGCCCAGCATCAAGGTCTTTTCCAATGAGTTGGCTCTTCACATCAGGTGGCCAAAGTATTGGAGCTTCAGCATCAGTCCTTTCAATGAATATTCAGGGTTTATGTCCTTTAGGATTGACTGGTTTGACCTCCTGGCTATCCAAGGGACTCTGAAGAGTCTTCTCCAACACTACAGTTCAAAAGCATCAAAAAGTCTTACTACCGTAAACTTTAAAAATGACTAGACAAGATCCCTCCCAGGTCCCTTTCAGCAGGTCTGATGTGTGGAGTCCGATTGAGGTGATTTGGTCAGTGTGACAAAGTGGCTGTGTTTATCACATTCAGGAATCACCTTTTTTTTTTTTTTTTTGGCCACACCTCACAGCTTGTAGGATCTTAGTTCCCCAAGCAAGGATAGAACCTGCAACCTCAGAGGTGAAAGTGCAGAGTCCTAACCACTGGACTGCCAGGGAAGTTCCAGAAATCATCTTTTGATTGTTCACTCATTTGTGGTCGGAACATCAGCTCCACAGGGCCAGGGATGTGGTCTGTTTTGTTGGCGGTTGTAGCCTCAGGGCCTAAAACAGTCTGGACACACAGTAGCATCTCAATAAATATTTGCTATTTGTTGACCACGTGAATAAATATTTCCAATCACTGCCTTTTTATTTAATGTAGCGATTATGTGCCACAGGTAGGTTTCCTATTTCAAATGTGTCACTGGACATTTTGGCTAACTGTGCCTATAACCGTTGTGAATTCAGGAACTGTATTGCATCTTTCTGCTTTTGTTCACTTCCAATTTTTAAATTTCTAATTATACTCCTCTGCTTACTAAGTTTGTCTCTGGCTTTAAGTGGATTGGTTTCCTCAGAGTAATTTTATCACTGTAGGCCATTTAAAAAAATTATTATTTCTGCCTGTAAGTTGTTTTACCTTTCAAGTTCATTTTCAGTCACTTTACTTACTTAACCATGTTTCACTGTTTTCAAATTACACATTTTTTCTATAGATAAGCAATTTGGATACAGCCTTTTATAAGCAGAAAAAGGCATCATATGGTAATGAAACCCTGAGGTTTTTTTTTTTTTTTTATGGTTTGTCCTTAAAGGAGCAGTCAGATTGCAAGTGTTATTTTAACACTAAAATATGAAAGACAGGGACTTCCCTGACAGTCCATGCTTCTAACGCAGGGGGAGTGGGTTCAATCCCTGGTTGGGGGACTAAGATCCCACAGGCTGCATGGTGCAGCCAAAACATGAAAAAAAAAAAAAAAAAAAGAAAGAAGAATGAGGCTTCCCTGGTGACTCAGTGGTAAAGAATCCACCTCCCAATGTCCCGATGTAGGAGACGTGGGTTCTATCCCTGCTCTGGGAAGGTTGCATATGCTGTGGAGCAACTAAGCCCATGAAGCACAACTCTCAAGCCTGTGCTCTAGAGCCGCGCTCTGCAACAGCAGAAGGCACTGCAGTGAGAAGCCTGGGCATGGAGACTAGAGAGTGGCCCCCACTTGCCACAACTAGAAAAAGCCCAAACACAGCCACAAAGACCCAGGGCAAGCAAAAACTTTTCAAATTTATTAACTAATTTTTAAAAAATACTAAAAAATATTGAGACAAACGAGGGGCATCAGAGATGTATTTTGCAAGACCCACACTATCAGGCATTATTTTACTTTCATCTTTTTTTGGGGGGGGTGGGGGGTGCCAGGGAAAGCTGAGCTACACAGCTTGTGGGATCTTAGTTCTCTGACCAGGGATTGAACCCAGCCCTTGGCAGTGAAAGTGCCAAGTCCTAACCACTGGACTGCCAGGAAATTCCCTATCTTTCACTTTTATGTAAACCAATATGTAGGCTAAAAGTGGATTTTGTGTTTGGTTCTAAATGCTGAATGCTAGGTTTCATCTTGGCCTTAAAGTCAGTGGGGCTCTGGGGCCATGGGCAGGCTGGTTGATCTCTCAAAGTCTCAGTTTACCCATCTTTAAAATGAGCACAGTAATAGTACCCACCTTTAGGTCAGTTGCAAAGAATCAATGGGACAAGGGAGCCACATGTGCCCAACAGGGTCTGACCCACAGTTGAAGCACCAGTTCCCTACAAAGAGCTGGGTCCTTGGGGTGACTCACAGGTGTTTGAAAACATAAAATGGTATCATAGGCTGAAAAGTCTCAAAACAAGTAACCAGAAATAGTCACAAGGAACCAACTGCCATCTTGGCCAGAAACATCCAGAACAGGAAGCAATAAATCCGTGCGTGCATGCTTAGACGCTTCAGTCAAGTCCAACTCTGCAACCCTATGGACTACAGCCTGCCAGGCTCCTCTGTCCATGGGATTCTCCAGGCAAGAATTCTGGAGTGGGTTGCCATTCCATTCTCCACGGTATCTTCCTGATTCAGGGATCAAACCCACGTCTCTTATGTCTCCTGCATTGGTAGGCGGGTTCTTTACTTACTAGCACCACCCGGGAATCCCAAGATGGTGTGTGTGCTAAGTTGCTTCAATAAGCACAATTTTTAAATTACCGAGATCACATTCACAACGAATAAACAAGTGAAATGTGGTATATTCATACGAAAGAATATTACTCAGCCATAAAAAGGCAGAAAGTACTGACACGTGACAGAACGTGGGTAAACCTTGAAAACAGTACACTAGGTGAAAGGATCCAGACACAGATGTTCAAGTATTATATGATTCCATGCACATGCAATGTCCATAACAGGGAAATCTATAGATCTGTGGTTGCCCAGAACTGGGAAGGAGACAGGGACTGCCAAAGCTTATGGGGTCTCTTCTGGAGCGGATAAAAATGGTCTAAATTGGGGGTTTCCATGCAGATGTGACAGTTGGACTGTGAAGAAGGCTGAGTGCCAAAGAATTGATGCTTTTGAACTGTGGTGTTGGAGAAGACTCTTGAGAGTCCCTTGGACTGCAAGGAGATTCAACCAGTCCATTCTGAAGGAGATCAGCCCTGGGAGTTCTTTGGAAGGAATGATGCTAAAGCTGAAACTCCAGTACTTTGGCCACCTCATGCGAAGAGTTGACTCATTGGAAAAGACTCTGATGCTGGGAGGGATTGGGGGCAGGAGAAGGGGACGACAGAGGATGAGATGGCTGGATGGCATCACTGACTCGATGGACGTGAGTCTGAGTGAACTCTGGGAGTTGGTGATGGACAGGGAGGCCTGGTGTGCTGCGATTCATGGGGTCACAAAGAGTCGGACACGACTGAGCGACTGATCTGATCTGATCTGATCTGATGGTGGTCCAGTGGTTAAGACTCCACACTGCCAACGCAGGGGGCCCTGGGAGTTCTACTCCTGGTCAGGGAACTAGATCCCACAACTAAAGATGCTGAAAGTGAAAAAGTGAAGTCACTCAGTCGTGTCCGACTCTTTGAGACCCCGTGGACTGTAACCCACCAGGCTCCTCCGTCCATGGGAAAAGATGCTGAGGCCGCACTAAAAAGAAAAAAGATCCCACATGCTGCAAAGCACACGGCAATAAATATCCAGCGGGCTGCAATGAAGAGCCAGTGCAACCAAATATTAACAGAAAAAAGGGGGCAAGAAAGAAAATGCTCTGAATCGGTTGTGTTGATGGCCACATTTTAGTGAAAATCCTAGAATCTATTGGATTGTAAGCTTTAAATGGGTAAAGTATAATCTCAATAAAACCATTAAAACTTCCGTACATGCATAGATAGTACAGGTTAATTGTAGAAAACTTAAAAAACACAGGCAACTAAACAGAAGAAAACCATTGAAGTCACCTCCCCCTCTCCACCCAGAGAAACCATGCTAGCTATAGGTGATTGCTCTTTCACACGCTTTTCCTTTTCTTTTCCTAGTTTTTTTTCCTTACTATTTCCATTTAAATTTTATTTATTTCTTTTATTTTTGTCTACCCTGGATCTTCGTTGCTGCATGGGCTACTCTCTGGTTGTGCTGCATGGGCTTCCCTTTATGGTCGCTTCTCTTGTTGTGGGGCACAAGCTTTAGGGTTGTGACACCCAGGCTTAGCCACCCTGAGGCAGGTGGAATCTTCCCAGACCAGGAATAGAATCTATATCCCCTGCATCGCAAGGTGGATTCTGAACCACGGGACAACCAGGGAAGTCTTAAGGTGGCTCAGTGGTAAAGAATCCGCCTGTCAAGCAGGAGACACAAGTTCGATTCATGGATCAGGAAATCCCCTGGAGGAGGAAATGGCAACCCACTCCAGTATTCCCGCCTGGGAAATCCTATGGACAGAGGTGCCTGGCAGGCTACAGTCCGTGGGGTCGCAAAGAGTTGGTCACGACTTAGTGACTAAACCACCACCACCACAGTTGATTTACAATGTTGTATTAATTTCAGGTATACAGCAAAGTGATTCTCATATATATATATATATATATATATACACATATATATTCTTTTTCAGATTCTTTTCCATTGTAGATTATTACAAGATATTGAATATAGTTCTCTGTGCTATATGTCCTTACTATTTATTGCATACAGCAGTGTGTATATGTTAATTCCAAACTCCCAATTTATCCCTTCCCATTGTTTTCCCTGTTAGTAGCCATAAGCTTGCTTTCTATGTCTGTGAGTCTGTTTCCGTTTTGTAAATAACTTTGCTTGTATCACTTTTGGATTCCACCTATAAGTGATATTAAATGATATTTGTCTTTCCCTGTCTAACTTACTTCACTCAGTATGATACTCTCTAGGTCCACACATCCACACACTTTTCCTGTGCTTAGGCAGACCTGTATCAGATTTCTTGGGAGTGAAATCAGCTTGCACAAGCTGTACCGCAAGCGGGTGTTTGTGTTTTCTCGAACATTCCAGCCCATTCATCTTTGCATTTGGCAGACCTGCTTCCACATCTCCAAGGGGCCTGGCTCTGCTGAGGTTATTCTGGGCACATGCAGAGGCCTGGGCTTCTGGCCTCCAAATTTCCCAGGGAACTGGAAGCAGGTATGGCTCAGCCCACCCCTAGCGCCTCCTGCCTCGCCTGGCCTGGGCGCCACGGGTGACAGGCAGGAAATTTATGAGCAGTTGGAGCTGGCTGCTGTTTGCTGAGGGCGGGAACATGGTGTGAATCAAGGATCACACTGTGTCCTGGCTGGGAGGACTCTCAAGGTCTTAGAGCTGCAAAGTGATGGCCAGAGCCCCTTGTGAGCCGGAGGACTCCACCTAGGGACCGTGAACTGGGGGAGGAAATCCACTTACTCAACAAAGATTTATTGAGTTCCTTCTGAGTGTCAGCTCTGTGACAGGCACTGGAGTTAGAGGCCCTGCCCTGGGGCAGCTTATAATCTAACCCCAGGGCAAAGCTGAAACCACCTGTGGTTTAGTCGCTAAGTCATGTTCGACTCTTGGAGACCCCGTAAACTGTAGCCTGCCAGGCTTCTCTGTCTGTGGGATTTTCCAGGCAAGAATACTGGAATGGGTTGCCATGTCCTTCTCCAGGGGAATCTTCCCCACCCAGGGATCAAACCTAGGTCTCCGGCATTGCAGGTGGATTCTTTACCAACTGAGCTATCAGGGAAGCCCACTTGAAACCACTGTTGCTGGTAAATGCTGTCTAGGCACCTTTCCCCTGTCCCACCAAGCTGCTCACCAGAGGAGTGAATTCAATTGTCAGGGGCCCTGGGCTGTAGGATGCTGTGACTGCCTGTGATACAAGGAGGCCAGGTCCGGAGCATGGCTCAGTCCAGAAGTCCAAACTCCTTGCTGCTGGGACTTTTCCTGGTGGTCCAGTGGCTAAGACACAGTGCTCCCATGCAGAGGCCCTGGGTTCAATCCCCGGTCAGGGAATTGGATTCCATATGTCGCAACTGAAAGTTCACATGTCACAACTAAAGGTCCTGCCTGCTGCGATGAAGATAAAAGATCCTGGTGCCTCAACTAAGACCCAGCACAGCCAAATAAATAGATACATATTTAAAAAAATAAATAAGCCTCTTCGGATTGAGGCTAATGGATGTGTTCAGACCTCAGGGTCAGTCAAGCACATACGGAAGAACTTTCCTAGTGGTAAGAAACAACAAGGGTTACTGTGCTAAGTACAGAGGATCCCCCCTGGGCTAAGATGCTAGAGAACTGGGACGCAGGTACCAGGACCAGCTCTGAGACATCCCCATGCAGTCCCCCGGTCCCCTGTTCTGGTTACAGCCTAGCTTCCAGTTATTCCTGCCCACAGAAACAGAGACTCCAGGAAGGTGGGGTTCTGCTGGTCGCTGTGTCCCCAGTTCAGACAATGAGGGCTCCAGATCCACCTCACTGCAGGCTGGGGACATGTGTTTCCCTTTGAAGCCTCCAAGAGCTTCATGCCGACTTCTTCTCTCTCCCCTGTGCTCAACTTATGGTTGGCACAACTGCCATCGCCTGCCCACTCACCCCACACAGTGCCACCATGAGCTCCTGAAAGAGGGGGCCAGGTCGTCCTCGGCTCCCTGTCCCCTCAGAGCTGGGGACAGAAGTCAGTGAATCCATTGACAGAGGCCTCGTCTGGAGCCCACTACACTCCTTTGCTGTTGTACGGCCCTTGGGAGGTGGCTGTTGTTGTTCCCATTTTGCAGATAGGAAAATGGAGGCCCTAGGTCACACACTAGGATGCAGCAGAGCAAAGCAGAGCCCTAAGCCCCTACAAGGTTCAGCTTCTTCACCAGCAAAAAGGACTAGAAAGTCCCCAAGCCATCCACCCAGCTGCTACCTCCCTGGTTCTAAGGAAATCTCAGCCTTCATCTACTGGGGCCTAAGTGAAGGTGGCTGACCGTGGGAGGCCTGGCACTCCCAGAGTCAGGCCAGCACTAGGAGGGAGCCCATGGTCCTTCAGGGAACCGGCAGGGAGACCAGGCCCCACCATGCCAATCCCTTCTTGTGCTGCAGACCACTCTCTCTGGTGACCAGGCTCTGCCTCTGTCTCCATACTCAGCCTGTGTGTCTCTGTGCCAACTCTCTCTTGACCGCCCCTCTGTCTCTCTCTCCAAGTCCCTCAGCCTGTCTGTCTTTCTTGGCCCCCATCCCACCCCACCCCACAGTACAGGGCGAGGGTCAAGCTGGCCTGGGTGAGGCCTGAGCCCCAGCTGCTGCAGCCTCCCATCTGCTTCCCATCCTGGGAGAGTGTCCAGCCAACTCCACTTGGCTGCACACTGCTCTTCCAGACCCCAGAAGCACAAGGAGCCCCTGACCTTGCCCCACAGACAGGCTGGAGGGGAGCAGACAGCTGGGCAGTCAGGTGGCCCAGCCAGGTGAGGAAGGTCCTGCTCCCTGGAAGCTTCCCATGGGCCCTGACTCATGACTCCCACACAATCCACCATCAACACTACACTCACACACACACACACACACACATATACACACACACACACATACATCCCCAACCACAGTGTCAGGGATCCCCAGGGCTTAAGATCGCTCCCCACCACCCTTCTGCACATCTCCGGTCTCCCCTCCCCAATCCTTATAGCAAATTGACAGCAGGAGTGATAGGGCACCAGCCAGATAAGCCAATGCATGCCAAAGTGCCAGCCTGCAAACCTTTGCAAAGCCCACAGCCTGCAAGCCTTTGCAAAGCCCACAGCATGTCTTCAGGAGACCCTTGGTAAGAGTCTAGCTGTTTCAGGATGCGTGAAGGCAATAATGGGGTGGCTGGGAGAAGCCATGAGGCCCCGGACAACCCAAATAACCAAATGATTTCTGTAAAAACAGTGTCCAAACCCATCCTCTGGCCCTTCCCATTGTCCGTAAGCCCCTTATATCTAGACTCTGAAGCTACCATGGGATCCAGGGAGTGTTGGGGCAGCTCTGATCAGGGCCCTTTACTCACCACCACCTTGACTATCAGTGACACCACAGAGGTTCCAGGAAGAAAAATGAATGTTTCACCCACACATGTACACACACACACTTAAATGCACACAGCAACACTCCCGAACGCACACCCACCCCCACTGAGAGGCAAGGCAGCACGGAGGTTAAATGTTCCGGCTATGGCATCAGACGGACCCTGTGTGAAGCCTTACTTCCCCATTCTACCAGCTGCGTGAATCTGAGCAGTTACTTAACCTCTCTGTGCCTCTGTTTCTCCACCTATAAAAGGGTAATAATAGTAGTCTACAGTCTGAGGTTGAAGAGAGGATTAAAGAACACAATGGCTGGACTTCCTTGGTGATCCAGCAGTTAAGAATCTGCCTCCCAGTGCAGGGCACACAAGTTCAATCCCTGGTCCAGGAAGATCCCATGTGCCTTGGGGCAACTAAGCCCATGCGGCACAATTACTGAAGCCCGTGTGCCTAGAGCCTGTGCTCCGAAACAAGAGAAGCCACTGCAGTGAGAAGCCCGTGGACCACGGCAAAGAGTAGCCCCGCTTGCTGCAGCTAGAGAAAGCCAGTGTGCAGCAATGAAGACTCACCCAGCACAGCCAAAAATTAATTACTTTTAAAAAAAGAACACAATGGCTGGGAAGCCAAGCCCTTAGCGCCAGGCAGCCACGTGTCAGTGCGCACGTGTGTATGCATGTGTCTCCCCCATTTGCACGCCAGTTGACCACAACAGGAACTGTGTCTCCCCATCAGGTGACCAGGGCTCCACTGGGGGCACCAAGGAGATGCCCATGGGACATCGTGGAGGACTGCTGGAAACAGCTCACTTGCTTGGACTTCCACACTTCTATTCATTTGGGGAACACTTATTGAGTGTTCAGACCATGCCAGGCTCCATTCAGAGCACGTGAGTGTCCCGCAGTGAGCAAAACAGACAAGGACCACCCCCCTCACCCACCCAAGAGAAGCAGCCCCCGAGCTGAAGTGAGTTTCCCTAGAGAAAGGAAGCGCGTGTTTTCTGTGCCCGAATGGCTTGGACAGGTCCCAGTTCTTGATAATTGATGCACTTCCCTGCATTCTCCGTCCGATGCTACTGGATGTACTTTGGCTTCCTCTTGACAACTCAAGGTCAAGCCCGGAGAACATCAGCCTACAGAAGACCCTCCAGGTCCCGGAGGCTTCTGGGCTCTTTACCCTGACACTGAATGGCTCCATGCCTCCTGGCTCTTCTGAGCCTCTGGTGTTGCTCTTTTTGTTCTTCTGTTTCTTCCCACGCCATCAGACCACTGGCTGTGGTTCTGGGGGCTCTCACTGCACCTGCTCCAGAGCTGGCCTCCCAGCCGTTTCTGCCCAGCTGCTCTGACCTGGGACACCAGGGAGTCATGCTTATAAGAGCTGTGCGCAGACAGCACAGTGGGCTCAGAAGCAGGGCTCCCCTGTGAACTTTCCTGTCTGGTCTCTGTGTCACTTACCCCGAGCTCCAAAGGGTGGGGTCTTTGTCAGTTTTGTCCCCCAAAGTAACCCAGTACCTAGGACAATTCCTAGCACATAGTAGGAGTTCATTTGTTCTTGAAGGAGAAAGAGGGATGATTTGAAAGAATAGCATTGAAACATATAAGTACCATATGCAAAATAGATGACCAGTGTGAGTTTGATGTATGAAGCAGGGCACCCAAAGCCAGTGCTCTGGGACAACCTAGAGGGATGGGGTGGGGAGGGAGGCGGGAGGGGTGTTCAGGATCGGGGGGACACATGCATATCTGTAGTCAATTCAAGTTGATGTATGGCAAAAACCATCACAATATCGTGAAGTAATTATCTTCCAATTTAAATAAATAAAATTTTAAAAACTATTTATTTTTAAATGAATGTAAAGAGTCCTTCAAGCTTGCTTCATCTTTTTGTCCCCATATACAGATACAATAAATGACGAACCACAAATGGATACCACAAATGTATGTGTATAGCTGAGTCCCTTCTCTGTTCACCACAAACTCTCACAATGCTGTTAATGGGCTATACCCCAATACAAAATAAAAAGGTTAAAGTTTGAAGAAAAATAAAAGAACTACTGCATGTAGTGGGTTGGCCAAAAAGTTTGCTCAGGTTTTTCTCCACGATCTTACAGGAAAACTGCTGAACTTTTTGGTCAACCCAATGTGTGCAGAGGAGGAGGGTTCTGCCCCTGGGTGCACAGGGCTAAACCTTTGCAAATAAGTGCACTGGCTGCCACCCACAGCCTCTGTGTGTGTGGTATGGTGCTGGTGGGGAAGGATGTCAGGAATGCCTCGCTGTCCTGAGGGCGGAAGCAGAGTAGTTCTCAGTAACACCTTGTCAGTGCTCCCCGGGCTGTGGGTGGGGTCACTGGGCTGCCCCTGTGCGCCCAGCTGCCTGGCTCTACCCTGCCTGCTACAATGGAACCCCCTCTAAGGCTCCTGATCCCTCGGGAAAAGGGGGAGATTTGAAACCTATAAGTTCCAGGCATCTCCCCAGTGCCGGAACTCAGCCTACCACGTGTGAGGCCCTCCATCTGATTCTGGCAGATAGTGACTACTTATGCCCAGCAAACCTGTGCATGTGTGCACACACAGCAGAGGGGCAGACCTGGTGTCCACTGCCTAGCAACCCAGGGTAAGTCACCGGATGGGGAGGGGACATGTGGGCTCCCTCTGCCCACCTCTGTAATGGACAGCAGTGACCTCTAGGAACACCAATGACTAACAAGCTCATCCAGCTGAGAGGCCCTCTCATGGCCATCATTACCTTGAACCCTCCTCACCCGTGGACATCTCTAGCCATGTCTTACAAAGAAAGCGAAGCTTGGAGAGCCCAAGGCGACAGAGCTCCCAAGTGGCTGGGCTGAGACTCAGACCCCAGCCCCCCAGCATGGGGCCCTGCACTGCCAGACCTCTCACCTTGGGAGAATAGGGGCCACTGATGGTCTAGACTCAGGAGTGCCTGTTTCACAGAAGTGGATGAGCCTTCCTAAGTCTTGCCCGGCCACCCAGCTGGATAGCCCTTGGTGACTTCACCCCCCTAAGTCCCAGCCTCCTCATCTAGCTCCGTTAGAAATGTGGGTTTCAGGAGGTCACCGCAGGACTAAAGAGGAAAAGGAGTGTGAGAGGCTCTGCACAATGAAAAGCACTTGCAGACTGATGAGGCCACCAGTGGCCTGGCCCAGCCACCTGGGCTCTCTGGGCCTCAGTGCTGCGCAGTGGAAATGGGGCTGCTTCCATGCTCAGTCGCTTCAGTCATGCCCAGCTCTTTGCGACCCCATGCAGTGTAGCCAGCCAGGCTCCTCTGTCCACAGTATTCTCCAGACAAGAATACTGGAATGGGTTGCCATTTCCTTCTCCAGGGGATCTTCCCGGTCCAGGGATTGAACCTGCATCTCCTGCATTGGCAGGCAGGTTCTTTACCACTAGCACCACCTGGGCTACCGGCCCTCAATTTGGGGAGCTGCAGTGAGGAATGGTAAATTCATAGAGATGAGGTTCTGGTACTGTGGTTAAGGTTATGACACTGTTTAGCCTCACTGGGAAGAAAATCACTCTGTCAGAACTCCAGGATCAACTTTTGAGAAATTAGCCACGTGGCTGTTGACCTGGCTGCCCTCCCAACTGACAGGACCTGATGTCCTCCTCTGTTTCAGGGAGAGCACTCCCTCTTTCAGCCTGGGTAAGGGATGTCCGGGAAGGATTGACTGAACTGGTGAGGGGGCAAAAGCTCTTACTGGCAAGGTCCTGCCCTGCCTTGGATGTAGTGTGTGGATGAAGTACTCAGTGCTGTGGCAGCCATTGTGTAGCCATGAGGTACAGACCAAAAATGAAGCCTGAAGTCTTAGCATCACCGGATCCTGGGAGCCAGGGAATAGTTACATCCCTTCACCTTTCCTAAGTGTGAGAAACAGGAGCCCTGTTAGTTTAAACTGCTGCTTGAGGAGTTTTTGTGATCTAAAATACAAAGCTTTTCTTACTGATTCAAGCCAACAAGAGCCAGAATTCTCCAAACAGGAGCCTGGGAGGAGCCCAGGGGCACTTCTGTGTCTGTGTCTTGAAACCCCTAGTTCATTCTTCCTAGAGTCTTAGCCTTCAGCCCAGGAACATTCAGGCCCAGATGTGTGGATTTTCATGGAAGGAATGCTGTGCATTATTTAGTGGCTTCCTATGGGGCTTCCCTGGTGGCTCAGATGTTAAAGAACCTGCCTTTAATATGGGAAATCTGGGTTTGATTCCTGGGTTGGGAAGATCTCCTGGAGAAGGGAATGGCAACCCACCCCATATTCTTGCATGGAGAATTCCATGGACAGAGGAGCTTAGCAGGCTACAGTCCATGGGGTTGCAAAAAATCAGACATGACTGAGCGACTAACACACACACACACATGTGCCAGGAGCTGGGACACAAAGATGAAAGGGCTCACAGTCTAGCTAGAGAAGTACATTAAACATACACTGTGTAATGTAATGTAGTACAGAGTTTTTGTTTTTTTTTTAATTGGGGTAAAATCGCTTTACAATGTTGTGTCAGTTTCTGCTATACAATGAAGTTAGCCAGCTATATGTATACATATATCCTCTCCCTCTTGAACTTCCCTTCCATACCACCCCTATCCCACCCCTCTAGGTCATCACGGAGTACCGAGCTGAGCTCCCTGTTATATAGCAGCTTCCCATTAGCTGTCTACTTTACACATGGTAGTGTCTATATGTCAATCCACAGTATAGAGCTTTAATATCACATAATTTATCAGGTAACAAATTATGTAAAATACAATATAATGACAAAAAATGAGCTCTAAAATATTACACAATAGAGGGTCACATAATATAATATGTTCTATCATACCTTCATAGTGTATCACAGGATGCTTGCCTGAATTAGACTCTACTCACCCCTATGTAAGGGCATGGAAGTGGCCGTGCTGCTTTGGGGCCCTGAGGAGGCTGCGGTGGGGGTCAGAGAGGGCTTCCAGGAGGAGCTGAGCCTTCCAGCACGAGCAGGAGGTAGCCAGACAGACAGCAGAGAAGGGCATTCCAGGCAGAAGGGACAGTATGAGCACAGAGGCCAAAAATAGCCCCTCTGGGTGAGGAGTTCCATGTGGCTAGAGTGTAAATTGGGATACCCAGAGTGACCGGCTGGAGCCAGGTCACTTGGGGGGAGGGGCAGGTGCCTGTGGGAAGCCCCCGAAGGGTCCCAAGCGGAACAGGGAGGCTGTCACACCTGGCTCTCAGCAGAGCTGCAGGGAGGGGCTCAGGTGGGAATGAATCGAGCCAGGGAGGAGCTGGGCAGTGGGGCCCCAGGTAGCCGTGAAGTCTGGGCAGAGAATGAACACCTTGAAGGTGTGAGAGGCTCCCTACTTCACCCTCTAGAAACATTTACACCAGGAGGTCAAGGAAGGCAGCGATCTATACTTTCCCCTAGAACAGGTCTGCCTCCGGTCTGTGGGGGCAGGAAGAAAAAGGATGACCAGCTTGAGGACAGGTGGGGAACCAGGGCCTGCTGGCACTCCCTGTGCCTGGCTGTCCATCATATCAGGGGCAGGGGCTCAAGGCTGGGCAGTGGGCAGGACAGGCCTGGTCACTCCAGTGGGAGGGCAGTCTTGCCCCCCTGCCCCCTGCCTGTCCCTGGTCCTCTCGAAGCCCCTGGGCTAGAAAGCAGGCTCTGGTCACTGGATAGACCCCACATCATCACCAGAGGCCTGGGGCCAATGGCCACCAGTCCTTCCCTCGTCCCTCCTCAACTTCGGCCCCACAAAGACCAGGAGACACAGGAGGAAAGGCAGAGTTCACAAAATAATTCCACATCCTTTGTGCCATTGATCCCTGGAAAGATAGGGAGGCAGGCTGGCATCTCCCGGATAAGACAATGGAGCTAAGCCACCAGTCGCACAGCCCCCAGGGCAAAGCTGAGACCAGCCTCAGCGTCCAGACCACACACCTCAGGCCTCAGCAGAGATGGGGGAAATCAGCCCACACCTAGCCCTTCGGATCAGGAGATCAACTGCCCTGACATTGTGATAAATCTCAATATTTTGTCCTGCAGAGCTGCCATCTCTCCAAGTGAAAATGGGCAGAGAGGAGAAAGGTGTTAAGTACCCACCTGAGGAAAGTGCAGATGAGAGAAAAGTGAAAGTGTGGTCACTCGGTCGGGTCCGACTCTTTGCTACCCCATAGACTGTAGCCTGCCAGGCTCTGCTGTCCATGGGATTCTCCACCAAGAATCCTGGAGTGAGGAACCATTCCCTTCTCCAGATCTTCCTGAGCCAGAGATTGAACCTGTGTCTCCTGCATTGGCAGGCGGGTTCTTTTACTGTCTTAGCCCAAGTGCAGATGAAATGCCCTCCAGAGCCAGAGCCTCAGCTGTTGTAGGAAGAGCCGACAACCCATAGCAGTATGGAAGACAGGTTTTTTCCACTGCTGGGGTGAGGGGTGGCTGAGTTTCTGGGTCTCGCGGAATAGGGTGGGGGGCAGGCAAGGAATAAAGGTTGGTAGGACTTGAGAGAGGAAAGAGGAAGCCCCCAGTTCCCTGCCCCTGACCTGTGACACCCCCATGCCATCACCAGCATCTGACACCTGGGGAGGGGTCCCTGTCCCCACCTCCACCTGGAACCCTGGGCCTGACTCTCAGCTACTCCTCAAGGGTCCAGAGGGGTCTGAGGGAGGCAGACAGGCCTTGCCCTCTCCTCTCCTCCCCAGTGCGGGCCTCCCAGTGGCCAGTACTCCCCCAGCACCCCAAGGGCCCCCGATGACCCTCCCAGGAGGCGCCCAAATTCCAGGCAGACATCTCCCAGAAGTTTCTGGCAGCGGCAGCAGTTCTTAAAAAAGGCTTCATGTCATACTGCAATCAGCCAAGGAGCCCAGCACTGGGCGTTTCATTAATGCCACGCTTCTCCCTAAGCGTCTCCTTCTGATGAGCTGGTGGGGGTCTCTGCACCCTCTCTGCCCTCCACCCTTCCTCCAGTTTACGATTTTCTCCTGCACCATGCCCTCCAGGGCACCTTCTTCCTGCCCTGTCTCCTCCAGCCAAGGTTTTACAAAAACAGTCACTTCTAACCATCCCTAATTTTAACAGCTTAGAGAACAGGAAAAAAAAAAAAAAAACAGTCGGGCATCGTCCAGGAGACTTAATGAGGTGGCCTTCAGGCACCTCGGAGGAGCAAGAAAAGTCACAACTGGTGCAAGAAGAGGAAGAAACAACATTAAAAGCAAACAAGGGGAAACGAAATAAAAAGCAGAGATAAAGAGTCGGGAGAAAACAGCGGCGCCTGAGAAACAGGGATTCCAGCCGCCAACTTTTACGGCGTCCAGCCCTGTTATTCATAAGCGAGTTTCCTCTCTCACAAAGGACCTTTTGCACGGTTTTCCCTGCTGCCTCCAAACCAGCTGCTCGCGCTGTTGTATCGTGAGTGATGATGAGGCTCTGAAAGGGTTTTTTGGGAACAGATGGCCAGGGGAGAGCTGGGGAATGTGCCAGCAGAGGGCTGGGCGGGCTGCCAAGCCCTGCGGTGACTGAGTGCTTGGGCTTCCAGCTCGCGTGCTTTCCCTGCCCTCTGCCCTCCGTGGCGCCAGCAGGCCTTCCCAGCGAGCGCTCGGAACATCTGGAGTCTGGGGCTGCCAGGAGGGGGGGCCGCGGCGGCCGGGCGGGGGACCCTGTGTTCCAGCGGAGCTCCCAGGGCTTCGCCACCAGGCCTGCCTCGCGGAACAGCTAATCAAAACCACAGCGCCCGAATGGGAACCAGGCGCGCTCCCAGCTGCAGCCAGAGGCCGCCGGGCGACTTAACCCGGTGTCAGGCCTCGCTGGCGGCGGCGGCGCTGGGGGGCGCGGGGAGGGTGGGGGTGGATCGGGGCTGCTGACACCCCCACCCCCAGACCAACCCACCCCCCTTCACCCCCAGCGGCGGAGGGCTATTGGCTCCCTGAGGCTAAATGGAGTTTACACGCGCTGCAGTTGCAGCCGGGCTGCTTACATAAGAGCTGTTGCTCCCCTCACCCACACCACAAGGTCCTGTACCCCCATTTGCTGGGGGTCTCCCGGGGCATGGGCCACCCTGCTGGGCAGTACGTGGACTTTAGGGCCCTGCTGTCCGCAGGAGCTGAATGAAACCCTAGGAGACTGGAATCAAAGAAACAAAGCGGCTCCACTGCTTCTAGCGCAAGACCTTGGGCAAGTTACCGCACTTCTCGTGGTCTCAGTTTCCCCTCCGTGCAACGGGGGAAGTGGTGCCAAAGTGCAAGGTTAGCAAAAGGGGTAGAGATAAAGTATGGGAGGTGCTTGGCACCCAATGGGAACTCTCCACGCAGTCAGTGTGGTCTTTGGTATTGGTGGTGGTGTTCAGTCACTCAGTCATGTCCAACTCTTTTGTGACCCCCATATTCTGTAGCCCACCAGGCTCCTCTGTCCATGGGAATTCCCAGACAAGAATACTGGAGTGGGTTGCCATTTCCTTCTCCAGGGGATCTTCCCGACTCAGGGATTGAACCTACATCTCCTGCTTGGCAGGCGGATACTTTTACTGCTGAGCCACCAGGGTGAGTCTGTTTAATAGCATTGCTGCTGCTAAGTTGCTTCAGTCGTGTCCGACTCTGTGAAACCCCATAGACGGCAGCCCACCAGGCTCCTCTGTCCATGGGATTCTCCAGGCAAGAACACTGGAGTGGGTTGCCATTTCCTCCTCCAATGCATGAAAGTGAAAAGTGAAAGTGAAGTCGCTCAGTCGTGTCCAACTCTTAGCGACCCCATGGACTGCAGCCTACCAGGCTCCTCCGTCCATGGGATTTTCCAGGCAAGAGTACTGGAGTGGGGTGCCATTGCCTTCTCCATTATTGCTTGTTCTTTGGTATGAACCCATGAACTTTGAAAGCCCATGAGTTTCTGGGCTGGTGAGATGCTCACCCCTTTTAAGGATGCAGGGCCAGAGCTCTGCCCTGAGCGCTGGACAAACAGGAATCCCCCATTTAAAATGATTTGCCCTCGGCTACCTTGGGCTGGTCATTCATCCATTCTCGGCACTGCCTGTTCCTGAGATGATCCTTCCTGGGGTTCCATATGAAGCTGTTACCTTGGAGCTGTAAATTCATGAGATTTCCTTCCTGGCACTGAGAAAAGGCCAGCCCTTTCTCCTATGGGATGTTGTTGAAGCCTTCCAGCAAGGCGGCAAGGAAGGTATGGAAGCTCTCTCTTTACACATGTGAGAACGGGGGCTCAGAGAAGTTAGGTAACACACCCAAGGTCACACAGGCAGAAAGTACCAGCGCCAGGACTCGAACCCAGGTCTGCAGAGCCAAAGCCTACTCTTCGCCTACTTTGTGGTCTTGCCAAGGATCTCCCTGTTGTATGTGCCTTAAAGTTAATGACAGCAGCACAGAAACTTAAAAGAACTGTAGGGTTCTCTCAACTGAACCCCCACCTATAGCATCCTGGACGGGGGACCACCAAGTCTTTCAAGGGGTTTCCAGGGTGTACCCTGGATCAAAGCGGTGCTCCAGGGGCTTCTCTGAGAGGTAGTGGCTTAAGCATCAGAGGGGACTTTCCGCGGTCTCTGTGATTTTCTGAGTGGAAGACTTTGCTTCTTTCTCACCGTCAGAGACCCTGAGTTTTCATTCGCACACAGTGTAGTGGGGAGGAGGGTGGGGGTCTGTGAGTGAGGGGAGAGGAGGGGAGGAAGTGAAGGGAGTGTGAAAGGAGAGGGGAAAGCAGCGCCCCAGCCTCTCCCCTACCTCGGGACCACCCAGGGAACATCAGACGGCCACGTCCTGCGTTCCAGGGCAGCCAGCTCCAGCCTAACCTGGGAGGCTCCCTGCCCAAACGAGCCCTCCAGCCCAGTGCCTGCCAGCCCTGTAGACTCACGGTGTCAAATGTGAGAGGGGAAACAGCAGCTGAGAGAATGCTCCACGTTAGAACAAACAGCTGGCGACAAACGTCTATGTAATTGGAATGCCAGAAAAAATAAATTGCATCCATTTTTATGACGAGAAGGGAATTTGATGGTGGTTTCCCACCCACCCCCCTTCTTTCTCAGCAGAGAGGGGCTCCATGGACTTTCAAAGCACATGGTATTTAACTCAGTAACATGGCCCAGAGGATGTAGAAATAGAACCTCCTCTCACCACCCCATTTCCATTCAGGGGGCAGGACAGGGAAGGGGCAGGGGGCCCCCCCGGGCACCTCTTACTGGCCAGTTCCTTAGGCCTCTGAGCCTCGGATTCATTGTTCCTGGGACAACACCAGGCTTCCCAGATAGCACTAATGGTAAAGAACCCGACTGCCGATGCAGGAGACATAAGAGATGTGGGTTCGATCCCTGGGCTGGGAAGATGCCTTGGAGGAGGGCATGGCAACCCATTCCAATATTCTTGCCTGGAGAATCCCATAGACAGAGGAGCCTGGTGGGCTACAGTCCACAGGGTTGCAAAGAGTTGGACATGACTGAAGCGACAGCATTCACGCGCAGGGGACAACACCAGTCTCCACCTTGAAGGGATGGGGGGAGGGAGGAGTCAATGGGGTGATCCGTCGGAAGTACTAAACACCCAGCACTACGCTTAGCGTGTGAACCAGGCTCTAAGAACGTCAGGTATTGTCAGTATTCTTGTGGTGCACTGGGGTCCCAACAGTCTCTGTGAGTGATTTTCAAATCTGTGTGAAATGCCTGTGATGGGCAGAGGGGATGGGAGCAAAACACATTTAGTCATTTAGATAGTCAAGGGGCTGAAGTGACCTCAGCTCGGCAAGTCTGACCAGAAAGGGCCATAGCAATCACTTCCAGGGTCAACTCACCTTGGAGAAGTAGAAGCCAAAGCCCCAGTGAGGGTGACCGTATATGTGATGGGGGGACAGAGCTCGGACAACACCGCTCAGTGGGCACTCTGGGGACACAGGAGGCACAGGAATTGTGGAGTTGCTGTCTCCCACACTTCAAGGCTCAGGAAGAGTCCACAGAAACAGCAGGTCCCTCCAGGTCTGAGGCCTGGGCTCAGACACCAGACAGAGAACACTCTCGGCTCCCACTGACCTTCTAACCCCAAAACCAATGTGCCATCTCAGCTTGCCCCCAGCACCAAAACACAGAAGTCTGCACCTGAGATGTCCTTCCAAAGAGGAGTGCGACTACCCTCCAACCTGCCATCACCACCAAAAGCACTCCCTGCCCAGAAAGCAGCAGCAGAAGGGGGACAACGCGGATCTGATGGAGCCACACCAGCCTTGGCGCCTCCTCTGGCTGAAGACCGCCCACAGGTGAGGAGCAGCCTCTAGAATTGCAGAGCCCACCTTTCCGGTCCAGCTGGCACTGATGGCTACAGTCTCAGCCTGGGGTCACCAATCATTGCCCCGAGCTCAGCACACCATGACTGACTTTTCTCTCTGTGTGTGTCCATGGGGATTCTCCAGGCAAGAATACTGGAGTGGGTTGCCATTTCCTTCTCTGGGTGATTCTCCCAATTCAGGGGTCAAACCTAAGTCTCCTGCATTAGTAGGCAGATTCTTTACCACTGAGTCACTGGGGAACAGCCCCGAGGCCTGTGAGCAACTTGGTGGGGGATAAGAACTTACTGGCCATATATCACCAGGGCTTAAATTATACCATCAACGTTAGTAGCTGCTGCTGCTGCTATTGCTTTTGTTGTTGCTATTATTGTTGTTGTTATTGTTGCTATTATTTTATTCAATAGCTTCAAATCACTGGAAGGCAGTGCCCTAGATTGTGGGAAACTGGTCCTCTCCTATTCTGAGGTCCAGCAATGCCGATCCAGCCCAGGTGTGGAACAGCTCTGCTGCTCTTTCTTCCCCTCCTCCAAAGAAGCTCCCAGGAGTCGCTGCTTTTAAAACAGGAGCTGCGGAAACATGGCCCAGAGCCAGGTGCTTAAGGCGCGTTATCTCTGGCTGCGGCCAGAGTCGGAGCTGAGCTCTGCGGAGCCCTTCCACTCCTCGCACCTGTCTCTCAGCTGGGCAGCCTCCGATGGGCCTCTCTGCATGACTGGGGCTTCCAGATGGACCCTGGATCCTCAGAGTCACATCCTGTGAGGCCCAGAGATGGAGGACTCACCAGTCAAGGGATATAGGTGCCCACCCCCAGCAAGGCAAGGCTGGGATGGGCAAAAGGATGAGCTTGGGGCCCAGAGGGTAAGTCAAGTTCACTTTAAATCCCGTTCTTAACACAGGCCTGGAGGCAGCTTATCAGTGGACACAGAGCATAATCTCTCAAGGAGGCATCCTGGAAAAGGGTCACCCAGCCCCTGGGGCACATGAACTGTGAGGGAGCCACCCTTGAGTGGGACAGCTCAGGGTGCCATCGACAGGATTGTTGGTGATCATTTATGGAGGACTTCCTTTCAGTTGGTCACTTACATCAGAATGTTTTTTAGTTTCTTCCCTTCTTTATCCTTCATTAGAATGTAAGCCTGACTCACTTGCATCCCCAAACCCTCAGGTCACCCTGAGTGGCTGCAGGGGATGGGTAACAGGGGTTTCATCTGAAACCCCCACCCTCTGATGCCCAGCTGCATCCACATACTCTGTCCACAGAGATTGTGTGTGTGTGTGTGTGTGTGTGTGTATGCTAAGTCACTTCAGTCGTGTCTGACTCTTTGCGACCCTATGGACTGTAACTCTTCTGTCCATGGGGATTCTCCAGGCAAGAATACTGGAGTAAGTCACCCTGCCCTCCTCCAGGGGATCTTCCCAACCCAGGGATAGAACCAGCGTCTCCTGCATTTTCTGCATTGCAAGCAGATTCTTTATTGCTGGGCCATGGGGGAAGCCCATCTACAGAGACTTGGGAGGCTCAAATCTCTTTGCTAACACCCATCATGGCACCCATGTGCTCAGGTTGGGATTTCCCAACAAACAACTCACTGCCAGTGCTTGATAAACATTGAATGAATCAATAAATGGATGAACAAATAAAGGGATGTATTTCCAGGGGTTCTGATTAACAAAACAGTAGCCAATTCAAGCCACTCAGGGTCACTTGGCGGTCACTGAAGACCATCCTGAGGACACCTTGAAACTTACCTACCTGCCTGGTGACAGAGATGCAGGAAGGCACACACAGCAGGAATGGGGTGATGCTGTGATCAGCCAATCTACCAGCACAGCAGTGGGGCCTGAAGATGTCCCAACAGCTCCAGAACCCTGTCCCATGCCTCCCTCTAAGTTCTCTTGGTAATGGTGGTTGTCCAGGCATGGTCCTCTGGAGATGGCAGCCTCAGGACACCCCACTGGCAGGAGGGGCTACAGGATGCCAGGGTCCCCTTACCCTTCAGAGGTGAGGCAGGATCTCTACTTGGAAATCAGACTGCAAACAGCCTTGGAAATCACCGATGCTTCCACATCCCCATTGACTGAGGAGAAAACTGAGGCAAGAAGCAGTTAAAAAATGGGTCCAAAATGACACAGCTAGTAGGTGGTGAACCAGGCCTTGAACTCAGGGCTGTTTTATGCTCTTAAAAGTGAAGTGTTAGTCACTCAGTCATGTCTGACTCTTTGCCAACCCCATGGACAGTAACCTGCCAGGCTTCTCTGTCCATAGGATTCTCTAGGCAAGAATACTGGAGTGGGTTGCCATTTCCTTCTCTGGGGGATCTTCCCAACCCAGGGATTGAATCCAGGTCTCCTGCATTGCAGGCAGATTCTTTTACTGTCTAAGCCACTAGAGAAGCCTGTTCGATGCTCTAACCCACCATCTAACACCTGTTTCCCAATCTGGACAATGCGGAGGCTGGACCAGATGGGCTCTAAGGTGTCTTAGATTTGGGCTGATTTCAGGGGAAGCCAAAAACTCATCTCTGCTGGCCATCGTCACCCCACTCCCCTTTCTTCTCCTCTCACCTTCCAAGCGTCTCTCCTCTTCCCCAGCCCAGGACACTCTGCTCCACAGAACAGGGAAGGAGGGGCAGCACTCTGGCCTTTGGTGGGTGAGGGGAGGACTGGGGGTGGGGGTGGGGACGAGGGGCATAAACGGGGGAAATGGGGCCTGCCCACCCTGCCCATCCACACCTCCGACCGCCCAAATGCCAGGGGAAGTTCACCCAGAGTTTACAACCCTCCTTTGTCACAGAGCACTGCATGGAGCCATCAATCACACCCTTAATTTATCCGTGTCACTTTCCAGAGGAAAGCTGCCCTGCGAGCAGCCAGTGGTACTTCCTTTCTCACCCACTAGATGAAGATTTCACCTAATTGGTCCACGTTAAATCACTCCCAGGATTGCAATGTGCCATCAACACAGCAGTGGCTGGTGGTGCGGATGTGCTGGGCTCCTCCCTGTTGTGGGCAGCAGAGTCCACAAGGGTCTCTCTGCCTGGAAGCCTCTTGAAGGGGCCTTTGGAAGGCCTGGAGAACCCAGAGAAGGGCCTCCTTGTAAGGGGGGTTGGGGCTCAGGGATGGGGAGAGGGCGGGCCAGGAAGGAAGGAGGAGGTGGAAGGAAGGAACAGATGGAGGGTGATAGAGTCACCTGCCCCCAACCCCGCCGCTCTCCCCATCCCTGCACGCCCAGGGGAGTCAGGCATCTCTAACCACCTCCACCCTTCTTATGGGTACGGACTGGGTCCCAGCCTGTCTCTCTCCCTGTAGCTTCGTGTGTACAGAGATCCAGAGGGCTGCATCACAAGCCCTGCTCTTCATTCCTGGCAATGACCCTCAACTGGAAATGCTGGAAGCCAAGCCACCTGGGAAGCAAAGCTGTGACCAATGCCTTTCCTCCTGCCCATATTTCTCCAAACACATTAGGCTTTGTACACACTGTTCCCTCTGTTTCCAATGCTGTTCCTGCTTCATCTGCTCAGTGACCTCCTGGTTGTCCTGCTGGTCCCAGCTCAAACACCACTTACACAAAGGTGATCTTTCTAACTCCTTTGGGCAGGAAAGGCACCCTGTCCCTCCTCTGCCTGCCTGGCCTTCCCATACCCCAGCAAAGGCCTCTGGGACCTCCTGTCTATATTCTCCTGCCCTTATCCAGATGCAAGAGGGTCTCTGAGCATCCTGTGAGCTGTGGAGGTGCTAGGACCACATGTTTATCATTTTTATACTCCTGCCCAGCAGGTTCAGCAAACGGCTGGGGCTCTATGAATCTCTTCAGAATGAATGAATGAATGAACATGATTTGCCTTAATGCATGGCCTCAGGTAACCCACAGGCCAAGTCATAGTCCCAAAACATACCAAAGGGCTCTCTTGGGCAGTTACCAGCCCGTGAGATCTCCCCCTAATATGATGTTAATCAGGGGCTGAGTGGGGAACTCAGCACCAGAATGTGTAAGACCAGAAAGAGCTTCAGAGATAAGCTGTCCTCATTTAAGTGATGAGCAAACACAGGCCCAAGGGGACTGTCCCCGGTACCCAGGAGCCCCGTTACCAGTGTGCTGTGTGCTAAGTTGCTCAGTTGTGCCTGACTCTTTCCCACCCCATGGACTGTAGCCCACCAGCCTCTTCTGTTCTTGGGATTCTCCAGGCAGGAATACTGGAGTGGGTTGTCATGCCCTCCTCTAGGGATCTTCCCAACCCAGGGATTGAACCCATGTCTCTCACATCTCCTGCATTGGTAGGCGGGTTCTTTACCACCAGCACCACCTGGGAAGCCCCAGGAATAGAGTCACACACAATCCCAGGGGCCTGAGGAGCCCTGAAACTGAAGTGAATCCCAGCAAGCCTCCAAGAGGCTGGTCTCGCTGGTCCCTTTGGAAGCCTCTGGATGCGAGTAAGAGGCGCCCTGGATTCCGGTCATTACCTCCCCATCCTCCCCAGAGGCTGCTGCCCGCATAGCTGGCGCGTACCTTGCGCTTCTTGGCGCGGCCCTCGGCCTGCAGGGTGCGGGTGCAACGCTGCACGCACTCGGAGAAGCTGAGGTTGCTGTGGTCGGCGCTGTAGTCGAGGTCGGCCAGCCGCGCCAGGGACAGGATGTAGTTGCAGGCGATCCTCAGGATGGCCAGCTTGGACAGCTTCTGCCCGTATGAGTAACACGGCACCTGGTGGGGGAGAAGGCATCAGCAGGGGCTGCCCGGTCTCTGCTGAGAACCGGCCCAGGGGGCACCTTGGCCAGGAAGGTGTGGGGCCATTCATGCCGCTGCTGGGGAGGGAACGGTTGGGCAGCAGAGGTGGTTTGTCTGATCTCTCCACCTGGATTTTATTCCCTGTTCTAATCACCTGCTGTTTACACCCACACACAACCCCTGGGGGGCATCCACGTTCCCAGGCTGTACAGGAGGAAAGCCAGGCTTGGCTCTTGCCTGAATGTCAGTAATCACGGAGCACAGTGCGCTTCCCCCTGGGACAGAGCTCCATCCCCTGTGTTCCTGAGAAGGAATCTTGGACAGATGTTTTTTGCTCTGAGAGTCTGTTCTCTCATTCGTGACACCTGTCTTGCTGGACACTTGGGGTCTGACAACAGACAATAACTGGATTCTACCGTCAGAGGACTTACACTCAAGACTGAGGTTATGGACCTCGGGGGTGGTGCAGTGGCTAAGAATCCACCTGCCAAAGCAGGGAATGTGGGTTTCATCTTTGGTCAGGGAAGATCCCACATGCCATGGAGCAAATAAGCCCGTGTACCACAACTACCGAACCTCAGCTCTAGGGCCGGTGAGCCGCAACCACTGAAGCCTGAGTGCCGAGAGTCTGTGCTCTGCAACAAGAGAAGCCACCGCAATGAGAAGCCCATGTACTGCAACTAGAGAGTAGCCCCTGCTCGCTGCACCTAGAGAAAGCCAGCTCACAGCAACAAAGACCTAGACAGCCAAAAATTAACTAACTAATTAATTTTTTAAAAGAGTGATGCTTTAACATCAAAGCAGAGCTAAGCACCCAGACTCTCAGACCAGATCAGAGGAAAGTGACAATGCTCAGCTGGGAGGCCCACACATGATTGGATTATGCTTTTCTCTTTTTCTTTCTGACCTCAGGACCTGGGAAGCTGCTGGGCATACAACAGGTGCCTAATAAGTACAGCTCCAACCAGACTTGACATCCTTGACATTCATCACTGACTTGTTGTTCAGTCACTCAGTTCAGTCGTGTCTGACTCTTTCGACCTCATGGACTGCAGCGTGCCAGGCTTCCCTGTCCTTCACTATCTCTGGGAGTTTGCTCGAACTCATGTCCTTTGAGTTGGTGATGCCACCCAACCATCTCATCCTCTGTCTCCCCCTTCTCCTCCTGCCCTCAATGTTTCCCAGCATGAAGGTCTTTTCCAGTGAGTCAGCTCTTCACATCAGGTGGTGAGTGGACAGTCACAAATGGCACAGCGATTTGTATCAGGTAAAGAGATGGAGTCTCTAACATCATCCACCCTTGTCTCCACTGCTTGAGCAAAAAGCTACATGGACTGCAGCACAGATCTGTGTCCAAACATGGAGCATGCATGCTACATTGTTTCAGTCATGTCAAACTCTTTTCCACCCCATGTACTGTAGCCCACCAGGCTCCTCCATCCATACGATTCTCCAGGCAAGAATACTGGAGTGGGTTGCCATGCCCTCCTCCAGGGGATCTTCCCAACCCAGGGATCGAAACTGAGTCTCTTTCATCTCCTGCATTGGCAGGCAGGTTCTTTACCACTAGTGGCATGTGGGAAGCCCCCGTAAAGTGGGGACATCACTGCAAAGTCCACCTGTCAGTTAGACATGGGCTAACCGATAGAGCTGCTCTGATGCGTTGTTCACCTAAATGGCTAATTGTGCATACCCAGCAACCAAGGCTGGGCGTCCTCCTCCCTATGGCTCTCCAGGAGCTATATGCAACATCCATCCCCAACACGATACCTGGTACTGACTAACCCTCATCCCACAGTGAGTGGGGCCCCCATGGCAGGATCACTCAACACACACGAGGCACTGTTCTGGACCAGTGGTTCTCGATAATATCATCCCTCAGCAGCAGTTGGCAATGTCTGCAGATGTTTTTTAGTTTTATTTATCTATTTTTGGCTGTGCTGGGTCTTCATTGCTGCCTGGGCTTTTTCTCTAGATGCAGTGAGCAGGGGCTACTCTAGTTGCTGTGCACGGGCTTCTCATTGCAGTGGCTTCTCTTGCAGAGGAGCATGGGCTCTAGGGCACACGGGGTTCATTAGTTGCAGCATGTGGGCTCAGTAATTACAGCTCCCGGGCTCTAGAGCACAGGCTCCGTAGTTGTGGCACTCGGGCTTAGTGGCTCCAATGGCATGTGGAATCATCTTGGACCAGGGATCAAACCTGTGTATCCTGCATCAGCAGGTGGATTCTTTACTACTGAGCCACCAGGGAAGCCCTGCAGACACTCTTGATCATCACTAGTGGGTAGAGACCAGGCATGCTGCTGAATGTCCTACAGTGCTCAGGATCCTACAATGCAGCCACAACAAAGAATGACCTGGCCCCAATGTCGACAGTGCTGTGATCAAGACAGCATAAACAAGAGAGCTGCTTCAGGGACTTCCCTGGTGATCCAGTGGTTAAGAATTCACCTTGTGATGCGGGGGACATGGGTTCGATCCCTGGTTGGGGAATGAAGATCCCTCTTGCCTTGGAGCGAGTGAGCCCTCATGCTGCAGCTAGAGAGTCCATGCACCACAACAAAAGATCCTGCAGGACGAAACTAAGACCCGACACAACCTAATTAATTAATTTTTTAAAAGCGAGAGTTGCTTCAGGTGAGAACTTTAAGTGCATCCACAAATGGAGCCCGTGTTAAAGCTCACTGTGTCCAGGAGCTTTCCACGACCTGGCCCCAGCCCTACACCAGAGGCTACGGGTGCCTGCCCTTGATGGTGCTCTAATCACCCCCATCTGTTCTTAACCCCTAAAGACTGTGACTCATTTAATGGTCAGTCTCCTTGTGAGCTGCTGGGGGAAAGTCTGTATGCAGAGCCTAACACAGATCCTGCCCATCACTGGCCTCCAAAGGATCTGTCGAATGAGGGAGTCAATGAACAAATGAATGCTCTCATCTGTTTTTTGTGAGGAGGGCAAATTTGTGGCTTAAGGGAATTTAGTTCCCCACCCAGAGATCAAACCCATGCTCTTGGCAGTACAAGCTCAGAGTCCTAACCACTGGACCACCAGGGAATTCTCCAAAACTGTTCTCTGAGGACGAAGATTTAGGTGTTTGGTGTGGAGGTGAAGCTTGTACATCCTTTGGTCACCTGGGCTAACTCCTGGTCTAGCCACAAACCCCGGGCAAGAGACATGATCATTCTGGGCCTGGCCGCACAGGGTGGGAAGGACTAAAGGAGATGGTGCATGCGCTACACTGCCCATCAGGGGCATTATGTCCATGGGTGTGGCACAGTGTCTCCTAAGAAGGGCTCCAGAGAGGGTGAGAAGCAGGAGATCTGGAGCCAGGAAGTAGCATCTGCTCATCCCTTACCTGCACCCCCCCGACCCCCGCCCCGGGGTCCTGAGACCACAGCCCAGGGCCCAGACAAGGTTTGCAGTCACCTTTCAACATCCTCCAGCAACCAAGGACTCGCCCCTCACCAGGCTAGGAAACCCAGGGAGGGGCAGGGAGGAAACAGAGGGACTGCCAACTCCCCCAACTCCCGTACATTGCCCCCCACCCCCAAGCTCTGACCACGCCACCAAATCCAAATCCATCTGAAAAAAAAGCCTGTAGAACAATGCACTTTGCCTGTTCTCAACCAGAGCTCAGAGAATCCTGCTTATCAGCCTGAACAAATAAACAAGGTCCGTGGAGCAAAAAGTGTCCTGGGGGTCCTAGGACAGCAGCAGGGGTCTCAGGAGCAGCCCAGCGCCCCCCTCCTCTGCACCCGGGAAGGGAGGGCCTGTCTGCGGAGGCTCTGGACAGCAGGCACAGCTATGTGACACAAGGCCCTAGTGCGCTGTCACCCAGAGGCCACTCCAGGAGTTGCCTGGCGGGCTCCAGTCCATAGGGTTGCAAGGAGTTGGACATGACTGAAGCAACTTAGCATGTACGCACATCTGCCAGTCGGGAGCAGGGCTCTCAGAAGGGATCTGCTCTTGGGGATCTGGGGTCATTGTGGGACCACAGAGCAACAGATGAGGTCAAGGCCAACCTAGGAGCTCCTGTGCCAAGTTCTGAGCCAGTTTCGTCCCAGATTTGTCACTCTGCCCCACTGCTTCTCTCAAAGTCCAGGTCTAACAAGAAAACCATTTATTGAGCTCTGATTGTTTACCTGGCCCTGTGGTCACTATTCATAGGTAGTTTTAGCCCATTGAAACATTCCCCCAAATAAAGACCATTACCCCATCTGCACACAAGGAAACAGAGAGGAGACATATTGGGCCCCAGGTCACTCATCTAAGACCTGATTGCAGCTACAAGCTTGTGTGTCTATCACTCAAGGAAGGCACATGGCCACCAGGCTCTCTGAGCTCCTGCTGCCCGAGGTGGCCGTATATGGCACATCAAGAATCCCTTTTGGCAGCTCACTCTGACTCCTCCTGCTCTCCAGGGAGGGTGTTCCTCAGCTCACCTGGTTAATTCCAGGTCCTTCTCATACCCATGCCCCAGGATGCAGCAACCAGGCCACCGCAAAAACCCAGCTCAGAGCACCCTGGCCTAATGCAGACTGATTCTAGGAGGTCAAGGTAAGGCAGAAAGAGCTGATCTGAATCCCAAACAGTAGGATGTGACTTTGAACAGGTACCTTCACTACTCCGAGCCTCAGTTTTCTTATCTGGAAGGTGGGAATAACATCTGTGTACCCTCCATGGCTGTTGGAACCAGGTCACCCCCTGCTGTTTCTTGCAATCTACTAAGGCCAGGCAAAGGATGGCTGTTGTGAGAGGTATTTAATGCCCCGGGAGTTTAAGCACTTCCAGTATCTCTCAGCTGATGAAAGATGAGCTGGGTTTTGAACTCACACTTTAGCTGAGCTCTTTCCAATTAGCCAGAAGCAACTGCTTGGGGATGTGGATGTATCTGCATGTGTGCATGCTAAGTCGCTTTAGTCATGTGCGACTCTCTGTGACGCTATGGGCTGTAGCCTGCCAGGCTCCTCTGTCCATAGGATTCTCAAGGCAAGAATACTGCAGTGGGTTCCCATGCCCTTCTCCAGTGGATGTATCTTGTTGTTGTTGTTCAGTCACTAAGTCATGTCTGACTCTTTGGAACCCCATGGATGGCAGCACGCCAGGCTTCCCTGTCCTTCACTATTTTCCAGTTTGCTCAAACTTATGTCCACTGTGTCAGTGATGTCATCCAACCATCTCATCCTCTTTCGCCCCCTTCTCCTCTTGCCTTCAATCTTTCCCAGCATCAAGGTCTATTCCAATGAGTCAGCTCTGCACCATTACGTGGCCAAAATATTGGAGCTTCAGCATCAGTCTTTCCAATGAATATTCGGGGTTGATTTCCTTTAGGATTGACTGGTTTGATCTTGCTGTCCAAGGGACTCTCAAAAGGCTTCTCCAGCTCCACAGTTGGAAAGCATCAATTCTTTGGCGCTCAGCCTTCTTTATGGTCCAACTCTCACATCCATACATGACTACTGGAAAAACCACAGCTTTGACAAGATGGACCTTTGTTGGCAAAGTGGTGTCTGTGCTTTTTAAAGTGGATGTATCTATATGGTGTGGAGGTGGGCAGCCCAGCCTTCTGAGTAAGGGCTGGAGAGTTCTGGACTTCGTGGGACCCCGGCCTTAGTGAATACCTCTCTGAGCATCCACATAAGGCCCACAGCCCAGCCACCACACCACCTGCAGGAAAGCCCACAGTGGTCATCCGTTCAGCTTGCTCAGAGGACAGAGGCCAAAGGAGGCAGCAGGGTCAGTTGGCTCCAACTCCTGAGGCAGCAAAACTTCCAAGAAAGTAAAAGGACCTGCCTGATGCTCAACGCACAAGAACTGTTAAGCTTCAGGACTTCCCTGGTGGTCCAGTGATTAAGAATCCACCCGCCAACGCAGGGGACAAGGGTTCGATCCCTGGTCCGGGAAGATCCCACATGCCTCAGGGCAACTAAGCCCACGGGCCGCGATTATTGAGCCTGTGTTTTAGAGCCTGTGCTCCACAACAAGAGAAGCCACCGCAATGAGAAGCCAGAGCACCACAACTAGACAGTAGCCCCGACTCACCGCAACCAGAGAAAGTCCATGCACAGCAACGAAGACCCCGCACAGCGAAAAATGAAAAATAAAAAGATTGTTAAGCTTCAGAGCAGCACGTGTGGGGATTTTCTCAAGGTCCCATATGCCTCTAAGAGATTCCATCCTACTTACTTACCAGACCCTCTTCTGGCTCCAACAATGGGGAGAAAGCAGGAAGGATCCTGGCCTGAGATGCTGAGGACCTAACTCTACTCCGGGCCATCCACATGACCTTAGGCAGGGCCACAAGCTTAGAGGACTCAGTTTCCTCACCAATAAATGGACGTGAGAACACCTGCTGCCTCAGAATGGAATCACCATGGACACATGTAGGGAGGGGCTGCGGCTGTAAGTGAGTGTTAGTCTCTTAATCATGCCCGACTCTTTGAGACCCCATGGACTGCAGCCCACCAGGCTCCTCTGACCATGGGATTTCCCAGGCAATCATACTGGAGTGGGCTGCCATTTCCTTCGGAGGGGCAACAGAGAAGCACAGCCAGGAACCAACCAGCCAATGCAGGGGAGGCCTGGAAGCCCTCTTGCCTCTGTGCCAGCTCCTACCCACTCCTCAGACCCATCCTCAGATGCCCACCAGGGCTTCTAGATCCACAGAGCTCCAGCATCACTGTGTCCTCGACAGTCGAGCGACTGATTCATTTGAAATTATTCCCTGATCGTCTCACATCAGGGAGTGCTGACTTCCTGGGGTGAAGTCTCTCCATACAGAGTCATTCGAGGTCCTTGTCAAGTTCTGTCTAAACAAAATCCCAACCTGACTCCCAGCAATGAGGCTGAACCCTGAAAACCTGGGCTTAAGTCTTTATGAGCCCTGGCCCAGAGCCAGACGGGACAAAGCCTGGTCACTAGTTCCACCTCTGTAAGTGTCCTCACCTGTGAAGTGGGAAGGTGGGACTACATATGCGTGACCACAGGGCCAGGTAAGGTACTTCACCCCCTGCAAAGAAGTTCAAAAGGCAGCCGTGCTGGTGACTGGATGAGAGGGGCCGGAGAGAGGCTTCTGTCATTCCTGTCCCCTCTGGACCCAAGCAGGCCTGTCCCTCATTCCCTGAGGAGTGGGGCACAGGCTGCCACAGCCCCCTGGCATCCTATGGGGTCTGAGGTTGAGGAAGGTGCGGGCCTGGGGGCGCCATTCTCATGCCCCATTCTGGGCCACCCTGAGTTTACTTGTGGAGGATTCCCCGGGAGACCATGGCACCTTCCCTGGTGGCTCAGACAGTAAAGACTCTACCTGCAATGTAGGAGACCTGGGTTCGATCCCTGGGTCAGGAAGGTTCCCCTGGAAAGAGGAATGGCAGCCCACTCCAGGACTCTTGCCTGGAGAATCCCATGGACAGAGGAGCCTGGCAGGTTACAGTCCATGGGGTCGAAGAGAGTCAGACACAACTGAGGGACTAACACTTTCACTTATGAAGAGGTACTTCAGCACGTCCTGAGGGCTCTGCCCTGCTGATCCAGGTGTCTGCCTAGCCAGACTGCCATTCCTCCAGTGCTGAGGGGCTTAACACTTCTCTGGGAGAGAGGAAATCTTGCAAGCACACCAGATGCCCTGTGGGCAAGCACAGCCTGTGAGCCAGAAGGTTCTGTCAGGGAAGGCCGTGGCCCATGGGCTCAGGCCCCTCCCTTCCCCCCACCCAGCAACACCAGGCTTTCCTTGAACCCCCTCCCACCTGGCCCGGAGCAGCCCCGCACATGGGCCGGCCCCAGCTGTACACACATGGCCTTCACATGAGGCAGCGGGGAAGGCCTCACGCAGCTGGGCTGGTGGCATGTGGCCTGACCATCTGCCCTGCATACCCACCCCCCACCCTCCTGCCAGGGGGCCTCTCTCTCCCCCACCTGCACTTCTATGGCCAGGCAGCCTCCTACCCCATTCCTTGCCTGGTTGAGAATATGGTGGGTTGGACAAAACAGGAGACTGTCGAGCTTCCCTGTGCTGGGGGTGGACAGCTCCTGGTGATCACCAGGCTGTTAGGAATCTGAGCCTTGGAGCGACTCACTGACTGATTTGAATCCAGATTCTGCAATGAGAGTGGCACGTGCACCCTGGAGCCTAGTGAATGGCAAGTCAGGGAGATGAGCAGTGCAAAACCCATGAGGCCTGGTGCGGCAGCCAAAGGCTGGGAGACTGCCACCAATTTACAGAAGCTCTCTGAACCTCAGTCTCACCATCTGTTAAATGGGGGTGGAACAGGAGTGGGTTGGGACAACACCTATTTCATTAAATAAACTAATACACATAACACACTTAGCCCAGGACCCAGTACAAAGGATAGCAAGGAGATCAAACCAGTCAATCTTAAAGGAAATCAACCTTAAGTATTCATTGGAAAGACTGATGCTGAAGCTGAAGTTCTAATATTTTACTCCCAGAGATAGTAAAGGACAGGGAAGCCTGGCATGCTACAGTTCATGGGGTCACAAAGAGTCGGACATAACTGAGTGACTGAACCCAGTTGCTTTGATTGCTGCCACAGATTGATGGCAGTTTCTATGATTGTTAAGAAAAATGATTATAGAATTCGTATTTCTACATTTGTCACGGCCTTTGCCCAGCATTGAGGATATTGTGGATGTTCAAGAAAGGTTCATTCCTCCTACGCCCTCCCTTCCTTTCTTCACTCGATGTTTGCAAAGAAGCTGTGTATGAGGTAAGCTTTATCACCATTTTCCAGTTTCATTAACTGAGGCTCAGAGAGAAAATGACTTGTCCAAGGTCACACAAGAGGCATACAGCAGAGACGGGCCTCAAATGCTGGCCTCCAGGCTCCCTGCTCATATTCTTTTCACTGTACCAGGAAGTTGCCCGGGGAAACAGAACTCCAGACCAGAGTTACAGTCCCACCACAAACCTCAGCGCCGCAATGGCCAAGGTCTCATTTCAGGCAGAACCAGACTCTTACCTTTTGCGTCTTTCGCAGGAGCCCATTTCAGATAGTCAAGCCTGAGCCTAGATCCAAGGGCTTCCCTGGTAGCTCAGTTGGTAAAGAATCTGCCTGCACTGCAGGAGACCTGGGTTTGATCCCTGGGTTGGGAAGATTCCCTGGAGAAGGAAATGGCAAGCCACTCCAATATTCTTGCCTGGAGAATCCCATGGACAGAGGAGCCTGGAGGGGTACTGCCAATGGGGTCGCAACAGTCAGGCACGACTTAGTGACTAAACCACCACCATCAAGTCTAAATCCAGAGGCACAGCCTGTCTGGACAGGGGTACGCACGTGGGTGTGTGTGTGTGTGTGTGTGTATACACATGCACACCTTCTACAGGAGGGAAACTGAGGTCCAGAGGAGGGAGTGCCTCCAGGACACAGGACTTTCTCCATCGGACAGGGGCTGTGGATGTGGTGAGTGTGGCCTGGGCCCTGGGCTCTGGGGACCAGAAGTGCCCTAGCAATTTCTTTTGCTCCCAGATAACAGACAGGTGCCCACCAGCAGCCTTTCTGGGGAAAGGACAAATGCTTTGGGCCAGGAGGGCAACAAACAGGAGCAGATGTTTCTGTCCAAGCACTTGGCGTGCGCTTAAGAGCACAGGTACTGATTGTGTGTATACACACAGCTGTGTGTACTTGTGTGTGTGCACGCACTCTCTCCCTGAATTTGTCCCTTTTATACAGAACTTTCCCGCAAGAAGGACAGAAGTGAAATGAAACCAGGATTAACAATCCTGTCTCAGAGAGTCAGGCTTGTGTCTGCCCACCTTCCAAATATAAATGACACTGCAAGTCCGGGTGGGGGGCCCATGACACGGATACAGCTAACACTGTGAGAAGCATTTGGCCAGGCGGGCATTCTAGAAACTTCTATCATCTTTCTTAACCCACTAGGTGATTTGGGAAGAGTACCCTTCCTTCTTTCTCTGGGCCCCAGTTTTACATTCCATTAAGTCGCTTACTCCTTGGAAGGAAAGTTATGTCCAACCTAGATAACATATTCAAAAGCAGAGACATTACTTTCCCAACAAAGGTCTGTCTAGTCAAGGCTATGGTTTTTCCTGTGGTCATGTATGGATGTGAGAGTTGGACTGTGAAGAAGGCTGAGCGCCGAAGAATTGATGCTTTTGAACTGTGGTGTTGGAGAAGACTCTTGAGAGTCCCTTGGACTGCAAGGAGATCCAACCAGTCCATTCTAAAAGAGATCAGCCCTGGGATTTCTTTGGAAGGAATGATGCTAAAGCTGAAACTCCAGTACTTTGGCCACCTTATGCAAAGAGTTGACTCACTGGAAAAGACTCTGATGCTGGGAGGGACTGGGGGCAGGAGGAGAAGGGGACGACAGAGGATGAGATGGCTGGATGTCATCACTGACTCGATGGACATGAGTCTGAGTGAACTCTGGGAGTTGGTGACGGACAGGGAGGCCTGGCGTGCTGGGATTCATGGGGTCGCAAAGAGTCAGACACGGCTGAGTGACTGAACTGAACTGAACTGAAGTGGAAAGCTAATTCAACTGACAGGGATGTTAAGATCAGGTAAGATGGAATTTATTACTAAAAGAAGTTAAAGCCACTGGACAAATAAGATGCAGTTGAGCACACAGAGACTATGAATATTTTCTCAGCATCGAAAGAGGCAGCTGGAGGAGTAAAAAGAACCTGGAACTGGCAGTCAGAGGACCTGGGTGCCAGCCCTGGCCTGCTGCTCACCAGCTGTGATGCTCTGGGCATGTGACCTCCCCAATCTGAGGGGGTTTTCCTAGCTTCAAGGTGAGCAGGTGGACAGGCATCTCTTTGTCATCTCAGCCTTCCATCCTGAGGGGCAGGTAGCAGGCTGCTACCTGAAAGTGAGACTGAATTCTCCACTTGGCCCACTGCCCAGGGTCCCAACTGTCTGTGACTGCTATCTGACCCCTCCATGCCACTCCACTTCACTGACCAATCAGCTCACCCATTCCCAAGTGAGACACTTTGGCTCAAAAGTCATAGAGCCTCTTTTCCCCAGGAGTTCAATTTCTCTCCCAGGGATGAACACAGGCACTGCCCGACCCACTCACGGGAGGAGGCAGAGAGAGTGTGATAAAAAAATATCATATTTTCTGAAATCCTTTGTTACTGGCTAAAGCCTAGAGAGGGTGAATAACTTTCCTGAAGTCACACAGGAAGTCAGCTGCAGAGCAGGCAGAAATCCTGACCATTCAAAACAGTCACATCCACCCATCCCCTCAACCTTCCCCATGCCCTGTGTGGAGTGGAGGCAGATGGCACTTACCACACACTTCTTAGATCTCTCTTTGCTCTATGAAAATGAACAGCCTAGAACTCCTGAGCAGTCTCAATCTTGTCTAAGTGGAATTGTAAAACTGCCACTCCCCACTACAGGGAATTCTTGGACAACTATTCCTCTCCATCCTCCCAAGAAGACAGTGTCTGGTGAGGACAGCTGCCACCTGCCCTAAACTAAGAAGCCCCTAACCCATTCCAGAACTAGTTTCTGAAGATCCCCTATCAACCAGTTCCTGCTCAGCAGACCTGCCTCTTCCATGTGCACTGAAGGTCAGCAGTAAGGGGAATCTCCAGGAAAGACTCTCTCCAGCCAATTCCTGGGGAAGGGTTATAGCCAGGGTCCTTAAGGGCACCGAGTGGGGAGGGGGGGGTGCAGAGTGTGTAAGCAACCTGAGGGCAGGGACAACCCTGCTGGGAGGCGGGGGCTGAGAAGGGGTCGACAGGCTCCCCCGGAAGACGGAACACTTATATTCTGGCAAAACCAGGACCACCCCTCAGCAGCATTCCGGGTCTGCCAGAAGGGTAAGGGTCTTCGCCCTTACCCACCGGAGACAGATTCCCACATTTCCCCTCTCCACTCCTCACTGCGCCCAAGGGACTCCGGGAGACAAATATTCGCTGCCATAAAAGTGAACTATGAGGGCTGAAGTCAGACTCGCAGACAGGGTCACCCCAAAAGGGATGGAAGTGGCAGTAAAGAGGGCCAGAGATCTCTAACCTTCATCCTCACTTTGCAAACTAAGACCCATACCAAAGTGTGGCAAAGGTCGCTGCCCCAGGCGGTCCCATACCTGTCTCGGCGCCGGGACCGACCAGGCGGGGATTACTTGCCCTTTTATCCACACCCTCATCCTCCTTAAAGTCACCCCACCCCGCCCGCCCCACCACTTGCCCACCCAGCCTCTTGCCCACCCACTCCCACAGCCATCCCCAAGCGCAGTGAGGGTGTGTGGCTGGGAGCCGGTACCTGC
Organism: Bos grunniens; assembly: GCF_055505025.1. Classification (NCBI taxonomy): domain Eukaryota; kingdom Metazoa; phylum Chordata; class Mammalia; order Artiodactyla; family Bovidae; genus Bos; species Bos grunniens. The sequence goes on along the minus strand of NC_141175.1, from coordinate 58,624,274 downwards.
TTCCTGAGCGCCTCGAAGGCTGCGCTGATGGTGTGCACTCGCGTCCGCTCCCTGGCGTTCGCCAGGAGCCTCCGGGTCTGCTGCAGGGCTTTGATCTCCGAGGAGGCGGCGGTGGCTTCGCCCGGCCGTTTCCTAGGCGACGCGGAGGAATCCGGGTGGTTATTGTAAATTACGTGTGAAATTGACGAGTAAGAACTTTCCCCAGGGCGCGTGGGGGGCGCGGGGCGCACCGAGGGCTCTGGGGGCGCCGGGGGCGCCGACGGCGTGGGGTGTGCTGGCGGTGCGCACAGCAAGATGCGGGGACGCAGGCCCGGCTCCCGGAAAGGCTGTGTCTCGGGACCCCCAGGTACCTGGCCCTGGGGCGCAGGAGGCGGCGGCGGCGGAGGCGGCGTGGGGAGTCCCGGCCCCACTGCGCCCAGGGCGAAGCCGCGTTTCCGCGGGTCCAAGACCTCCGGCGCCCGGGCGCCCCCGCGCTCCCCGGCCGTGTCCGCGCCCCCACCTGAGGGAACGGCCGGCGCCACCCGGGCTGGCACCGGGGTCGGGACTGGCTGCAGCCGCTGGGTTCTGTCCCGCAGCCCGTTGGTGGCGGTGGCGCCGTGCTCGGGTGCTTCCAAGTCCAATCGGAAAGTTTTATAGCCGTTCGCGCGCCGCGCCGGCTCCTTGCCTTTCCTCTTGAGCTTCTTGAGGCCGTTCAGCTCCTTCACGCACACGGTCTTCCAGGGCCCGTCCTGGAGAACCGGGATGTGCTTCATGGCGCGGGTAGCGCGCGAGGCAGGGGCGTGGGGCTGCCCGGGAAGCGCGCCCGCCGCGCTCGCTCTGCCCGGGCGGCCGCCGCGCTCAGCGCCTCGGAGTCGCCAGCTCTCCCCCTGCTCGCTCGCTCGCTCCCTCCCTCCCTCCCTTTCTCCCCCTCGCCCCGGGGCAGCTGCGCCGCCGGGCTGTCCGTTCCCGGAGCGCTCAGAGTGTCATCTGAAGTCGCTGCCGCCGTGCCAGCGTTTCTGGAGAACGCCCGCTGCGCTCCATCTGTGTTTGTTTAGCCTCAGTTTACACAGAAGCCCGGTTCCCCAGATCAGTCAGCGCCGCCGCCTCCCCAGCCCCGGCCGCCCGAGCCGCGAGCGCCTTTAAAGAAACAGGAAGCATTTTTCAAAACAGCTGGGCTGCCGGCCGCCTCCTTTGTCCGCGTCCTCTCTGCCTCCCCCCACCCCCAGCCCTTCTGCCCAGAACCTGCCTCCTCCGATTCTCCCTCCCCGCCCCCTCCTCGAGTCCCGGGCGCTTCCCTTTTCCCGCAGGACAGTCTGCTCCCGAGCACATGGCTTCTGGGCCCTTGGGCCCTTCCCCAAATCGGAGCTAGGCCTTCTCTCGGTGACCTTCCGCACCCAGCACCTCCACGTCCAGCCCTCCCCCCAACCCTACCCCAGCTTGCCAGGCGAGAAAGAAACTGTACGGCGACTTCTCCTGGAAGAGGGTGAGGTCATTGGGGGCTGAGGGGAGGAGGAAGGCTCTGGGGTTGCCCAGGACCCTCAGGACCCCTGCACCGCAGTCCCATTCGCTGGGTCACTCGCTGGAGCAAAGGGGAACCAGGAGCAGAAAGCCTAAGCGACAGGGAAACTGAGGCTCCAAAAAGGAATGGGCTTTTCCCACGGTCACGCAGCGAGTTTAAAGAGGCCCATCATGGTGGAAGCTTCGGATTTCGACGCAGCATCTGTGAGAATCTGAAGTCACCTCACCCCAGGCTGCCCGTTAAGCCCGGATTTACTCATCTATGAAATGAGAAATTCGGAGAACATCAACGCCTAAATCACAGCGTGGCTGTGAGAAATTAAGCCCCAGGCACATGGGAGGGACCAGTCCAATGGAAGCTTTGGTTATTATTACTATTAATAACAGAGGCAGAATAGCTCCTAGAGGCAGATTTCCTGGCCGGCTCTGCCACTTACAGACTGAGTAACACTGGGCAAGTCACTGAACCTCCCTGTGCTTCCCTTTCCTCGTCTGTAAAATGGAAGTAACAGTTGTATCTCCAGGACTGTTGCGAGGGTTAACTGACCCTGTATGTACAAAGCGTTCAGAGCAACCTGGTGCAAAGTGAGAGCTTTGCAGGTGCCTGCCGTTACTGGCAGGGGGCAGAGAGTGACTTCCCAGACCCTTGGTCCTCAGTGCCATCCTACTGGAGATTCTGGGGAGGGGAGTGGGAAGGTCAAGCTAGTTGGCCCTCACTAAGCCCTCCCCAGCCCCCCCACTCCCCCACCCCAGAGGCTGCCCCAAGGACCTGCACATACTCCTCAAAGGCCTTTCTCTGTAGCAGTTTCTCCTTAAGGTGGTGATGGGTGCTTTAAGTAGTTTGGGAAAAGATCGACCTTGGCCTGGGGCTCTGACCTCTGCAACCACTGGAATCCTTATCTTTCTGGTTTCAGTCCTTCACTCCCACCCCCTACACCCACCAAACCCAGTGGGGGTTTTCTTCAGGGTTCATCTGGAGTGCCTTCTTTCTCTCTCTCTCTCTCTCCTCTTGTCTAGGGGAGAATGACCTAAGGGTGTGAGGAGGTAGATAACTCAGTAGCCTGTGCCTTGCAGTGTCCTGGAAGGTAGGAGAGGGGTCCAGGCAGAAAGTTCAGGGGCAGGAGCATAGATTGTGCTTGGCTTTTCTCTCAAGGCCTGTGACCCTGGACAAGACAGTTCATCCCACTGGAGTTCTGAATCTGTCCTTGAGGGTGACATTTCTGTGCAGCCAACCTCTCAAGGTGGTTAGGGAAATAAAAAGAGATCACAGATTTAAGAGGACTTTGACATCAAACATACCCTCATATGTCTGCATACACATAGGAACACACACACGAAAGCATGCAATTTTCTGACTATGGCTGGCTGAAATATGTGCTTAGTCGTGTCCGACTCTTTGCCACCCCATGGACTGTAGACTGCCAGGCTCCTCTGTCCATGGGATTCTCCAGGCAGGAATACCAGAGTGGGTTGCCATTTCCTCCTCAAGGATGTCTTCCGAACCCCAGGGATCGAACCCCTTGTCTCTTCTGTCTCCTGCATTGGCAGGTGGGTTCTTTACCACTAGCGCCACCTGGCAATAGTAAATGCAAAACCTCATTTTTTTCCCACGGGGGGAATCGGTCCCAGTATGATACAGTGATTGCTTCCTGAGGCACCCACTTCCCTGGACACCCAGCATCTTCCCATACCTTACCTCTCTCCTGAAGACCAAGGGTAAACCCCAGACAGGAGCCCCTATTCTCCTGCTTTTTCCCCACCAGCCCCAGGCCCTTTGAAGAGAACATTCTTCTCGCTCTTGGATGACTGGCTTCAGTCTCCTCTCTCTGTAAGCCTTGGCTGGTCATCACAGCGCCCTGTCACTCTTGCTGGCCTCTGCTCACTCCCAAGAATTGCTTCAGCTTGTCCTTCACTGAGGTCCTGTCTGAACCCCTAGGTTTGTGAGGCCCTGAAACACTGCTGTTTCTGGGACTTCTCTGATGGTCCAGTGGTTAGGACCCTGTGCTTTCACTGCAGGGGGCCTGAGTTCCATCCCTGATCAGGGAACTAAGATCCACAAGCTGCTCTTTCCTTCCTCCCTGTCTCCCAGGAAACCTTTGCTGAAGCCCTCACTTCAGTATTCTTGTCTGGAGAATCTCATGGACAGAGGAGCCTGGAGGGTTACAGTCCATGGGGTCGCAAAGAGTTGGACCTGATTGAATGACTAACACTATCTTTCACTTTCATGCCCTTTATATTTGCCAGCTCCCAAACAGAGTCTGAGACCCCAGCTAGCCCACTCCTCACACATCTAGCCAGTCAGTAGCAGAGATGGGGGGAAAGCCAAGTCCTCCTCCCCAGAACTGCTGAGTTCTTCTCTGAACCTCAGTTTCCTCCTCTGTAAAATGGGGATCATAGTATCGTCTCCCAGAACTGGCATGAGGTTGGGGTGAGACTGCATGTACAACACTAAGCTGGAGTGACAGTGGCCTCAGGCCTCTGGGTTGGCACAGCTGCCCAGACTCCTTGCATCGCAGCATCTGCCTCCGGTCTCGGAGTGCGCTTGCAGGCTGGAGGTGTCCACAGCTAGTTGGAGCATGTGGAAGTCTTGTAGCAGGACTGAAAACTGTCCCTAAAGAGGCCAGCATGGGCTCCAGGAAAATCACCTGTCTTTGTTGAGTATCGAGGGCTCCACTCATACTGATCCTGAGCCTGTCACCAACTCTCTCAAAACAGTGGAGAAGATCACTGAGATCCCATGGGAACAGAGGAGGAGAAGGGAGTGGATAGGAGTGGTCAGCTGCGCTGGGCGGAGGTGGAATGGGACTCAGACCCAGCAGGTCTTCCAGGACACGCTCCTCCCCCCCGCCATGCTGCCTCTCCTGTGGGCCCAGGGTTTGGCATCAGGCTAGCCTAGGAGGAATCTGCTTTGCCACTTACCAGCTGTGTGGCCTTGAGCAGCCCCTTTACCTCTCTGAGCTGTAGTTTGTTATCTGGGCATTACTTCCTTAGTCATAAGATGGAATGCCATGCACCAGAACTGGAGAGGCCAAGTGATGTGAAGGGTCCCTGTTATTGTGATTCTCAGCCCTCCAAGTGGCAGACCTTCAAAGTTCAGGCTAACTGCCCAAGGTCCCCCAGCTTAAGGGCAAACCTGCCACCCAGGGCTCACTTCCCTTAGTCTCCTGGAAAAGTGGAGGCAGACCAGCCTGCTGGCGCCCTCTGGTGGTATGATACAGTATGAACTACACACAGCATAGCTGACTCCTCACAAGAATTTAGAGCGCAGGACTAGAGTGAAGTCGCTCAGTACATCCAACTCTTTGCGACCCCATGGTTCCTCTGTTCATGGGATTTTCCAGGCAAGAATACTGGAGTGGGTTGCCATTTCCTTCTCCAGGAGATCTTCCCGACCCAGGGATTGAACCCGGATCTCCTGCATTGTAGGCAGACGCTTTACCGTCTGAGCCACCAGGACTACTGCTGCTGCTGCTGCTAAGTCGCTTCAGTCCTGTCTGACTCTGTGCGACCCCATAGAGGGCAGCCCACCAGGCTCCCCCATCCCTGGGATTCTCCAGGCAAGAACACTGGAGTGGGTCGCCATTTCCTTCTCCAATGCATGAAAGTGAAAAGTGAAAGTGAAGTCGCTCAGTCGTGTCCGACTCTTCGCGACCCCATGGACTGCAGCCCACCAGGCTTCTCCATCCATGGGATTTTCCAGGTAAGAGTACTGGAGTCGGGTGCCATCGCCTTCTCCGGAGCTACCAGGACTGGTAGCCCTGAAATGAGAGTAACATGGATTTTGTGAATTCATAGAAATGCCAGAGTAAAAAGGCTTTCAGGGCTCCAAGTGGTCTCACACCCTGCTTGGAATGGGACAAGACACAGACCCCTAGAAAACCTATGTGCGCGCATGCTCAGTCTCTCAGTTGTGTCTGACTCTTTGCGAACCCATTAGGCTGTAGCCTGCCAAGCTCCTCTGTCGATGGAATTTTCCAGGCAAGAATACCGGAGCGGGTTGTCATTTCCTCCTCCAGGGGGTCTTCCCGACCGAGGGATCAAACCCACGTCTCTTGCATCTCCTGCCTTAACACTCGGAGTGTTTCCCTCTGAGCCACCTGGGAAGTCCTACATTAAAAACAGCCACTGGGCGGTTCCACATCCTCTGTGTGGCTGATCCAGGAATAGGAATGAAGCTAGAAAGAGAAGTGAAGGCAAGAGCTTAGGACTTGGGTCACTGGGAACAAATGCTCAAAAGCCAGGCAGTAATACCACCACAGTGGCAGTGAATATAGGCTCTATTTCTACATAGGCTCAATTTCCTTGTAACAACCCAGGGAAGTAAACCCATTGTACAGATAAGGAAACTGAGGTTCCTAGACCAAAAAGAAAAAAAAAAGAAAAAACTTGCCAATGGAAAAGTTAACAGAAGTGGGATTTGAACCCTGGCCAACTGACCCCAAAACTCAAGCTTTGAACCACTGTGTTTTGTGGCCTCCTGAGACCTCAGTGACCAGCATCTGACCAGGCGAGTCACTGGGCCACGTACAGGGCTGGCCTCTCTGGCTGGCCATGCTGGCCTCCCTGCATGTGCCACCAGGCTGGGTGAGCTTCTTGCTGTCCTCTTCTCAAGGGAAGCCTCTGGCCTCCCTTGGACCAGCTCAGTGATCCTCCAGGTCAGGGTCAGATGTCAGGGGTACTTCCTCTGGACATTTGATGATCTCAGGCATATGGATCCCAGATCTTATCCAGGCACTGGTACCTCCTGGCATTGCTGGGTGGAACCTACCCAGCAGTTCCTTAGTGCATACACACCACCCATGGGGGAGGACAGGAGAACTCTGCCAGGTGGCACCCCATGATTGCCATCTCCTTGGCAAATGAGATGGATCCTTGGATCCTTGCTACTTGGAATGCTGCATTCCTGAGTCTGGAGTTCCCATTTCCGACTGTCCAGATTGTTCCAAAGAGGGTGTGTCTTCAATTCGAGCAAGGAAGAATGGAATTAGACTGCCAGAAGGCTACAGAACGCATATGATCACTGCCTTCTGGAGTTGTGCTCATATCCACACTGGATAGGACCACCCAAGGGAGTGAGCAGTGAGTAGGATACAGCCAGCCTGGTGGCCCCCAAGTCCGCTCCCTACCTTTCAGTCAGAATGCCTGAACTGCCGCCATTAACCAGCAAGACACTGGATCCAGAGGACAGAAAGGAGATATCCAGGCAGAAAGCTCTCAAACTCCCTCTCCAGCTTTCCTTCTAGCTCCCTCTATCCAAGTGACCATCTAAATTGTGGAAAATTGAGAGACTTTGGGGCTGGGACAGGGCCTGGATAAGGACATGACAGGAGGGAAGCGGGGAGGCCTTTAGTACACCCTCTCTAGGACTCCCTCTCTGGGGTTCTGTCTCTGGCATAAGCTTGGGTATCCCTTCTCAGGCCCAAGCACATGCTCTGTGGCTAATGCAGCAGACTCCCCTGCACAAGGCAAAGTCCATAGGGCACACTTGGTCCTGACTCCTGTGGTCAGGAAGGAAATGGGAGGGTCGGGTCCGGAGAGAAGGGGTTCAACAAGCATGAGGGGGAGCCTGGTACAACAGGCAGGTGGGTGCCAGGTTCTCACACAGTTGACCAGAAGTCCTTTGAAACCTGGGACACAGCCTGTCATTCCTTTGGGTGACTTCCTTTTTTCCTCACATGTGTTAGAGGCTGCCAGCAATCCTCTCCACCTGCAAGCATGCAGGCAGGGGTATGTTCCTCCATCCCAGGAACCTGGACTGCCTTGGCTAATGGAGGCCTGCTGGAGTAGAAGTGATGCTGCGCTTTTAAGGGCACTGGCTGTTTCAGCTTCCTGCCAATGGGAGCCCTGAGTCACCATGTGAGGGGTCCAGGCTACTGTGTTGCAGGGCGAGGCCTCATGGGAAGCCCCATGGTGCCTGCCAGATCTGTGATGGAGGAAGGGACCCAAACACCTGCCTTCAGATGCTTCTAGCCTCAGCCTCTCTCTCTCTGTAACCACATGGAGAACCTGAGTGAGAACTGCCCAGTTGAGCCCAGTAAACCTCCAGAACCATGGAAACGTATCCTGAATTGTCGTGTTAAGCCACTGCATTTTGGGGTGATTTGTTATGCAAGCAATAGAGAACTGAAACATTCCAGTAGGAACCAAGGTTGGCATCTAGTCCCCCGTTTCTCCCATTTCCTCTCTGATCTCATCCCTCAGTTCTCCCCATAACCCACCCCATCCTTCTGCTCTCACCACACTGGGCTTCTTCTATACTTTGAACTTAGCCAGAAGGCTCCCTTCTGCCTCAGGGCCTTTGCACTGGCTATTCCCTCATTCTGGAATATTCTCTCTCAGGTAGCCTGTGACTCACTCCCTCATCCTCCTCTGGTGCCTCTATGTCACCTTCTCAATGAGACTGTCCCTGGGCATCCCGTAGAATTTGTATCCCCACCCCTTCAGAATCTTCTGCCTCTTTCCTGCTTTAATTTTTCAAGCACTTGCCATCATCTGACATATTATATATGCATGTATATTGCTGGGGTTTTTGTTTCTTTGTATCCTGGACTAGAATGTCAGCTCCATGTGGGCAGGGATTTTTACCTGCCTTGTTCACTGCTATATCCCAGCATCTAGAACAATCCTGGTACACGTGTGTGCACGCATGCATCTGTACTTAAGTCACTTCAGTCGTGCCTGACTCTTTGCGACCCTGTGGACTGTAGCCTACCAGGCTCCTCTGTCCATGGGTTTCTCCAGGCAAGAATACTGGAGTGAGTTGCCTTTTCCTCTTCCAGGGGATCTTCCTGACCCAGGGATCAAATCTGGGTCTCCTGCCTTAGGGGCATATTCTTTACCATCTGAGCCACCAGGGAGGGTCACTGCTCAGTTTGGACCAGGTCTTACTCAACTATTCAATCAGCTGCTTTGATAGAAGAAGCCAGTGGATCCAGAGATGATCGTGTCTTAGAAACAATTGCTGTGACCACCGAGAACTGGTGGTTCGTTGAATTCACTTTCTTTCTCTCTGGCTTCGTGTCTCCTGGCCTGATAAACAACATGGGGGACAATGGGTGCAAATCAACCATCATCCAGTCACTTGACAAACCTGGCACCTGGCCAGGCCCCTTGATGGGACTGGGACAGAGACATGAGGTGTCTGTCGTCAGGAGCTCGAGTAAGTCCCACCTTTGACTTGGTCCACCTGTGGTGATTCAGTGCGCATTTGTAGACACCTGCTGAGGCTAGGGAAACAGCAGCGAACAAAGCAAAAACCCCTGCTTCGGGGAGCTGACGTTTGGCGAGAGGGCATGAGGTGACCACCCCAAGGAGCTCCGGGTCCAGTAGAAAGATGATACAAATCCAAGAGCTGTTAGACACAGTTTGAAGTGACACACACTGCAGGGAAAACTCTGGGAATTCCAAGTGTGGCAGAACCATTCTGGGAGACTTCCTGGAAGAAGAGGCATTTGGGGTTTTGTTTGTTTGAATATTCATTTGGGAAGATCCCTGGAAGCTCAGACGGTAAAGAATCTGCTTTTAATGCAGGAGATCTGGGTTTGATCCCTGGGTTAGGAGGATCCCCTGGAGAAGGGAACGGCAACCTACTCCAGTCTTCTTGCCTGGAGAATTTCACGGACAAAGGAGAGCCTGGCAGGCTACAGTGCATGGGGTCGCAAAGAGTCAGACACGACTAAGTGACTAACACTTTCAGTATATTTATTTGTTTTATTTTTTGGTTGGGTTGGGACTTTGTTGCTGCACGTGGGCTTCCTCTGGTTGCAGCGAGTGGTGGCTCCTCCCTTGTCACGTGTGGTTTCTCATTGCGGTGGCTTCTCATTGCAGAGCACAGGCTCTAGGAGCTCAGCCTTCAGTAGTTGCAGCGCAGGGGATTAGATGCTCCATGGCCTGTGGGATCCTCCCAGATCAGGAATTGAACTGGTGTCCCTTACATTGCAAGGTGGATACTTAAACCGCTGGACCACCAGGGACGCCTGAAGAAGAGGCATTTGAACCAGGCTGGAAGGACAATGGGATTTTTGGCCAGGCAGACCTCCTCCCTGACAAATATCCATAGCTTACTCCCTAGCCTTCTCTCAGCCTCCTGTTATGTCACCTTTTGCTAAGGCCTCCCTTCACCACCCACTTACAACTGGAACGTTACCCCTTTTCTCCTTCACACACACTCTATGATCCACTTACACATCTATGGGATCCATTTGGCCTGCGTTCCCACCTGAAGTAGACAGGAAGCAGCAGGGAGCAGTGGCACGCACTCCCTCATGGAGCCTAGTGAAGGTTCCTCCCTGTGGTGGGTAAGATGGCAGAGCAGAGAGGGGATGGTAACGGGGCCCTGCCTTGACATCGGGGATTTGCTAAGAAGTGAGGGGACAGCCAAGCCTCAAGGAGACTTGGGAGAGCACACCGCCAAGAGGACATGAGGGTTCAGGCTCTGCGCTTTCCTTGACCAGCATCTGACTTGGCCCTGCCCTCTCTGGTCCTCTTCCCTCCCCCAACATCACACTGTCCCCCAGATTCCTTCATTCCAGTGAGCTCTGATGGGAAAGTCCAGGGTCTTCAGTGGCTTCTCCTCTGCTCCTCCTCTGCCCTCTATGTGCTCTGATTCAGTAAAACAGTGTTATCCATCTTTACCCCATGTTGTCCATTTGAATTGTATCACCCTTGTGCGTATGTGCTGAGTTGCTTCAGTTGTGTCCAACTCTGTGCAACCCCATGGACAGAGGAGCATGGGATTCTCCAGGCAAGAATACTGGAGTGGGTTTCCATACCCTCCTCCAGGGGATCTTTCCAACCCAGGGATTAAACTTGGTGAACTGTGACTCCTGCATTGCAGGTGGATTCTTTACCACTGAGCCACTGGGGAAGCACATCACCTTTGCAGTTTTGTTTACTAATTTATTTCTTTTTATAGTTATATAAAAATTAAAAGTATAAAGCCTAAGAGCGTAGCGATGTCCTAGGGCTCTGTGACAAGGTGTCACCTTTCAAGACAGGAGCACACATTACTCAGGGTTTGAGAAATTCCAGGCTGGATGTTATCAGAGTTGTCCTAAAGTTCTGACTTGCTGATCTGGGCGTCGAAAAATGCATTCTCATCCCAGGACCAGCTATGTACCCTTCCCTTGGGTATCTGCTTCCTCTGTCCCCCTGCCCTTGCAAACCTCAGTTTCTTCATCTGTAAAATGGAAAGAGTAAGAAGGTGATGGCTCCTACCTACCTGGAGATACTCCCACCTTTAACATCTCAGCGTCTGTCTTAAGCCTCTTCCAAATCCAGAGCACAATGGGGAGAAGTGAAAAGTTCACTGGCTGTAAAGAAAACTCTCTTGCAGGCCTAACCCCTATCGCAGGCAAGAAAAGCTCTGTCATGGAGCCATCAAGCCCACTGGAACCCAAAGCCTGATCAGTCAGGGGGCTGGCAGAGAGCGAGCCAGGGGCCCATTAGTGCTTCCCTCATCAGGACCTAGTTGTCAACAGCCTAACAAGAACTGGCTTAAGCCAGTGATCTCCCGGGAACTGTTACCAAGACTCATAGGCATGCTCTGTGGCTAGATGAGAAACCAGTGTGTGATAACTTTTTTTTTTAGGAGAACAACTTTCAATTCCCCAAGGAGCACATTCCTTCATTGTGAAGTATTCCCTACCCATCTCCCCCATTCCCTCAGAAAAGAAAGGAAATTAAAAAAAAAAAAAAAAGGGCTTGGCTGCTTCTTCTGTTCAGGCTCCTTGAAAAACTATTTTTACAACTCTCTGAAAAAGTCCTCTCTGATGGCGGCAGCCGGAGCCCATGGGGGGCATAGCGGAGCTGACGCAATGCACGTTTATTAGCAGTGAGGAAAATTTAAAAGGTACCGCTCTACCACAGCCGCCCCACAGACCTGGGAAGCCCCGGGGACAGCTGTCGATCTGGTGGTCTCTGGGCTGAGTCCTCAGACACACTTAATCAGTTGCAATCCTAGATCGGCACAGCCGGAGGGAGGCTTGGAGATCATGTAGGGCACCGAGGACAAATGCTTTTCATCATGCATGCCAAATCTAATTGATTGGTAGGGGCTGCCTGAAGCCCTGTGTTGAAAACGATTCTGAGGCTGCATCCAGGTCCCATGGGAATGAACACTGTAATTGATTAGCAATGTCTGCCATGCAGAGGGCAGATTCATGCCATGTGTTGGCCATTCCTGGTCTAGTCCAGCCTTCCCATTTTATTGATGGGAGAGACTGAGTCCCAAAGCCCATTGTTTGTAGGGTCTTTCCCAGCCTTTTGGGGGGGCTGGGCTGTTGTCAGTGGTGTGCCTATGTGAGTACATACATGCTCAGTCCCTTCAGTCATATTCGACTGTGCAACCCCATGGACTGTAGCCCGCCAGGCTCCTCTGTCCGTGGAATTATCCAGGCAAGAATACTGGAGTGGGTTGCCATGCCCTCCTTGAGGGGATCTTCCCAACCAAGGGGTCAAACCCTCATCTCTTGCATTGTAGATGGATTCTTTACTCACTGAGCCACCTGGGAAGCCCTGTCAATGGGGTATGTGTGGGGGCGGGGGGGACTTAAATATTTGTGAGGTCCAAAGATGTGTCCAAAGACTGTCTCTGAAAAAGCAAAAGAATGACTGGGTTGGGTCAATTCAGTCAATGGCTTATTCCTGGAAATAATTGGTAAGATCAGTTGTCTTGTAGGATTGACAAGTGAGTTCAACCTGTGTAGATGACCTGGCAGACCAAGGTGACCCCTACACAGTATTTACCTAACATTAATGGTTAGACAGTCAAAGAGTCCACGAGGCTTCCCTGGTGGCTCAGTGGTAAGGAGTATGCCTGCCAATGCAGGAGACACGGGTTTGATCCCTGATGCAGGAAGATCTCACGTGCCTCGGAGCAACTAAGCCTGTGTGCCACAACTATTTCACCTGTGCTCTAGAGCCTGGGAGCCTCAACTACTGAGCCCATGTGCTGCAACTACGGAAGGCTGCATGCCCTAGAGCCCGTGCTCCACAACAAGAGAAGCCCCCACAATGAGAAGCCAGCTCACCACAACTAGAGAAAAGCCTGTGCAGCAACAAAGACCTAATGCAACCCAAAATAAATAAATAATGAAAATAAAATTTTTAAAAATCCATGAGTGAGGCTAACCATTTGGCCTCAGGACAATAAAATCCTCAAATGACCAATGGAATCATTCTAATCAAATGGACAGCTATCCTTCTGGTCTCCACCTGACAAGCTTGGATCTAACCATCCTGTCCATACTCCCTTCCCTCGCCCCCATCTTTTCCTCCCTGCCAAGCCTGGCTTGTTTCCTTCTCCTCTACTGAGCCTGAGAGAGACCCTGAAATAGACCTTGCTTTCTCTAACCAAGAATCCTTCTGTGGTGGGTCAGACAGCCCCCCCACAACCAATACCTGCACATCAGCTCTTCCGTTTTAGATTCCCTCCTTCCATCTGTATGACAGCTCAGGGACCATCCAGACCATTCCTCGGGGTACAGACTCACTTGACATCACTGGGAAATACTGGCCCCGCTGGGTCCCCCGACTACCTCTCAGGTCATGCCGGGTGCCCTGGATACATCCATTCTGTCTGGTCCAGCTGGGTATTCATGAACCTCTCACAGTGGCAGATTACTACTGAGGACCCCTGAAGGCGGCAGTCCCACAGTGAACATTTGGGGTGGGAAAGAACTTGGCATGTAATGCGGTGTGCTGAGGAGTACAGAAAGGGACCCGGGTCATTGATAAGGTGAGCCTGGCTGTCAGAGAGGCCTGGCTTGGTAGGAACTCTGGCAGGACTGCCCAGGGGCCCAGCCACCACTTCCTGGGGATGATGAGATGGGGCAGATTTTGTTCGGATCTCTCAGCACTTGTCACACTGCCCTCTGGGAGGTCTACCTTGGCATCTTTCATCCCCAACTTAAACTTAACTGCTCTTTTTCTGGGGGGAAAAAAAGACAGGCCCTTACCCAGAGAACTTGGCTAAGTGGGAAAAGACCCTCAGTGGTCAGGAGAAGTCAAGCTTTATTATGGGACAACTCTGAGCTGAACTAGGCTGGCCACGTACCAGCTAGGAGCTTGGCCAAGTTCCCTAAAAGCTCTGGTCCTCAGTTTCCTCATTTGCAATGTAGGATAGAAAGACCACTGACCCTCAAGGGTTGCTGGGACGATAAAGGGTCATCAATGAAAGGGCTCAGCACAGTCTCAGCCTGGGGTAGCTAACAATCTCCTGAACACCTCTTTTCTTTTCTATGCAACGTATATGATCCCTGACTTTCAGTGGTTTGACTGAAGATTTTTTTTATTTTTATGGTGGTGTGAAAGTGATACACATTCAGTAGAAACTGTGCCTGAAATTTTGTTCTTTTCCTGCACACGTGGTGCATCCCTGGTGGTTCAGTGGGTAAGGATTCCACCTGCAATGCAGGAGACCTGGGTTGGGAAGATCCCCTGGAGGAAGAAATGGCAACCCACTCCAGTATTCTTGCCTGGGAAATCCCATGGACCAAGCTCTGAGCTACAGTCCATGGGGTCCCAAGGGTCAGACATGACTGAGCGAATAAACCACCCCCACTCGAAGCGATACTCTCTTGAGATGCTCTGCAGGGGCAGCCGCCACTCGCAGACAACCATGTGATCACACCAACCCACAAACATTCTGTCCCCAGACAACTTCTGTTTTTCACTTTCCGTCCAGTGTGCCATAAATTACATAAGAAAGTCCATGCCATGTGTGTGCTCTGTGCCGAGTGTCCGACTCTTTACGACCCCATGGACTGTTGCCCGCCAGGCTCCTCTGTCCATGGGATTTTCCAGGCAAGAATACTAGAGTGGATTGCCATTCCCTTCTCCAGGGTATCTTTCTGACCCAAAGATCGAACCTGCATCTTTTGCATCTCCTGCATTGGCACGTAGATTCTTTACCACTCTGCCACCTGGGAAGCCCAAGAAAGTCTGTTACAAGATAGATTTTGTATTTGTTAAAATGGGCTTGTGTAGGTTAATGGAGTGTCCCAAGTACGTTTAAGGTAGGGTAGGTTAAGTTATTATCTTTAGTAGATTGGCTGTATTACATACATTTTTTGACTTAAAAGTACTTTCAACTACTGATGGGTGTATTAGGATATAATCCCATCATAAGCAGAGAAAGACTTGTACTTCATACTCAGGGATGGGACCCTACCACACCTCCTCTGGGAAGCCTTCCCTGAAAAACCTCAGCCATTCATGCAGTCTGCAGGACAGCTCAGGGAGCATCAGGAACTCACTTGACCTCACTGGCACCACTGGTCTCCTGATTCCAGCCAGGGAACTTCCAAGCTAGCCTGACTGTTCTGTGCTGAGACCCTTGTTTCTCTAAGAGCCTATGAGTCACTGGGGGCTGGGGCAGGGGACTGCATCTCTCCTTGCTCCAGAGCACCCCCACCCTGAGCTTTAAGCAGAGGATACAAGGGGTGCTGGATAAAGTGGCCACACAGATCCTGGCACCATCTTCCCACCCCCATCCACCTAATCTCTCTGGTTCCTCTGATTTTTCCAAACCCCTGTCTAGTTTCTTCCTAATGCTTCTGTCTCCACGTCTCCAGGGCTCTGTTTGCATGAGGGAAAAAGTCTACACACACACACACACACACACAAAGCTCAGAAAGCATTCAGTTGCTCCCGGGCGGGCTGCCAGCGATTGAGTGACCTGCAGCTTCCCCCCTAAATCGCATTCCACTGGCACGGATCTTGCCCCGCCTGACGCCAGCCTCCGAACTCGCCCCCAGAGCAAACATTTCCAGTTGGCAGCCTGGTCTTGTTTTTCTGAGGCCCCAATTCAGGCTCCCTTGTAGAAAACAGAAAACAAAATGCATGGGACCAAAAAGGAATTCTAATCAAATGTGAAAGGAGTCAGGGGAAGGGGGGTGAGGTGGAGAGGCGTTGGCTCCAAGGCCCAGGGGAAAATAGGAGCCTCGGGATGTGCAAAGAGTTTCTAAAAAGCAAACACACATGCTCACAAGCCCTCCTTCCCTGCTGGCTGGGAGGCTGGGATCAATTCATTCAGGCCACTGCCTCCTGCTAAAGGACTTACTCTGTTCTCATTCACAGCTGCGCCGCCGGGAGGACCAGGGATGGCGGGGGAGGTGGTGGGGAGGCTGTGGATCTGAAAGGAGAGGGTGGTCGGTGTTACAGGACTGGTGTTTGTTCTAAAGGGGAAATTAAAGGAAGAAAAATAAACATGGCCAGCCGGGTTTTCACGCCAGCGCATGCGGTGTCAGCACGAGGAGGGGGGCGTGTTTTGCCTTCTCAAAATAAGAGCCGCTCAGTGGAAAGATGTCACAACCCAGGCTCAGGCGCTGGGGGACAGGCCAGTCAGGAAGGGCTCAGGCTGGCGCCCAAGCCTCCCCATGGGGTCAGGCAAAGGCCGGGTGTCAGGGCAGGGGTGCTCAGCCAGGACCCATTTGTCAGGGTCGAGCCTGTGGGGACCAGACTCAGAAGGTCAGCCCCCGATGGGGCGGTTGGTCCCTGGGGGAAAGATGGGCTGAGGAGTGTTACTAGGGGAGGATGGACTCTGACCTGAAAGATGGGTGCTCATCTCAACAGGGAGGGAGAGATGGGAGAAGCCCACAGGATGGGAAGGGGCTAGGTGGGGTTATGGGGCGGGAAAGGGGATAAAAAGGATGCTTTGCAGACTCTAAAGTGAAGGTAGCTGGCCACAAACCTGGCTCAACCACAGAACTGGTCAGCAGGTCTACAAAGAACCTCCTGCCCAGGGACAAGGGCCCCATGAGGGCACTGGCGGGGATAGAGGGATCCTGGCTGCTCAGATGGTAAAGAATCTGCCTGCAATGCAGGAGACCCAGATTCGGTCCCTGGATCAGGAAGATCTCCTGAAGAAGGGAATGGCAAGCCACTCCAGTATCCTTGCCTGGAGTATTCCATGAACAGAGGAGCCTGGCAGGCTATAGTCCATGGAGTGGCAAAGAGTCAGACACAGGCCCAAGGGCATGTCAAGGCCTGGGCTGGGATGTAGAGTCCCAGCCCAGCAGAGCCAGAGAGGAGTTGTCAAGCATCAGGGGCCCCAAGGGA
Organism: Bos grunniens; assembly: GCF_055505025.1. NCBI lineage: Eukaryota > Metazoa > Chordata > Mammalia > Artiodactyla > Bovidae > Bos > Bos grunniens. The sequence goes on along the minus strand of NC_141175.1, from coordinate 58,607,717 downwards.
GTGGGCTGTCACATGAGGAGCTGGGCGGGACAGCTGGGGAGGCTGTGAGAGAGAGGATAAGGGCAGGCAGCCCAGACTCATACTGGGACCCATGTGACCGTGTCCTTCCTCTATGGTACCCACTTCCCACATAGGAAAGGGCCTGGCATCTTAAAGGGAGCTGGGAGCAGTGATGAGGTCCCAGAGTGATGGGGACTGGTGAGGTTTGCAGAAGATGTATGTGCTCAGCTGTGACAGTCCACACTGCTGGAGCAGGAAGTCACAGAGACCAGGAGGAGAGATTCAGGGGCCCCGGTCCAGTGTTCCCCGAAGATGGTAGCAGGACAACCTGAGTTTGAATCACCCAGAATGTGTAATAAATGTACATCCCTGGCATGCTTTCAACCTGCTGGATCCGACTCATCTGATTGGGTTGGAGCTGTACTATGGAAGGCCAGCCCAGGGGGTTCTCCTGACCTCCATAATGGTGCCATGATCTTTCCCCTCCAGCCCTTCTTCTCTGGCTGTACCCCTACCTGTCCAGACCCCAGGAACCACAGGACTCCCACTTTCCCTCTATCACAATCTGTGTGGGACATAATTAACAAATCTCTCCCAAGTGTTCAGTTCAGTTCAGTTCAGTCGCTCAGTTGTGTCTGACTCTTTGCGACCCTATGAATCACAGCACGCCAGGCCTCCCTGTCCATCACCAACTCCTGGAGTTCATTCAAACTCATGCCCATCGAATCAGTGATGCCACCCAGCCATCTCATCCTCTGTCGTCCCCTTCTCCTCCTGCCCCCAATCCCTCCCAGCATCAGAGTCTTTTCCAATGAGTCAACTCTGCGTGAGGTGGCCGAAGTACTGGAGTTTCAGCTTCAGCATCATTCCTTCCAATGAACACCCAGGACTGATCTCCTTTAGAATGGACTGGTTGGATCTCCTTGCAGTCCAAGGGACTCTCAAGAGTCTTCTCCAACACCACAGTTCAAAGGCATCAATTCTTTGACGCTCAGCTTTCTTCACAGTCCAACTTTCCCATCCATACCTGACCACTGGAAAAACCATAGCCTTGACTAGACTTACCTTGACTCAAATTAAGGACACCTCTAACCTGAAAGAAATGAGTCTCTAATGGTGGAAATTCAGACCTGGAAAGAGCGAGAGGGAGAGTTTGGGGAGTACGTGAGAAACCTTCCAACTAACCCTCAACTTTACTGTGTCATTGAGAGGCCCCACAGGTAGCTTTTAAAAAACTTCTTTTCCCTTTATTTATCAGTTCTTAGAATAGTGAGTTATTTTTCTCTAAGCATTCTCCAAATGTCTTTTATTATTATCATTTTGAATTTATGGATTTTAAAAATATTTGATGTGTTTCAATTCATTGCAAGGTTTTTATTTGGTTGGTTTTGTATTTGATGCTCCTTCAGGTTGGCATCTGAGCCCTTTTGACATGAGCCCAGTGAGGTTTGGCAGCTTTCTTAACTTCTGATAAAAGATGCTCTGCGTTTACCTTGTATAATTGTTGCTCTGTACCTGGAAACAGCCAATTCTCCAAGAAGACTTGATTCCTTTCAGTGAGAAAAGATGCTTGCATATGTTCTCAGTCTCTTCAATCTTGTCAGACTCTTGGCGATCCTATGGACTGTAGCCACCAGGCTCCTCTGTCCATGGGAATTCTCTAGGCAAGAATACTGGAATGGGTTGCCATGCCTTCCTCCAGGGGATCTTCCTGACCCAGGGATCAAACCTGGATCTCCTGCACTGCACGCAGATTCTTTACTGCTGAGCCACCAGGAAAGCAGCCAAAAGGTGATTAGAGACCACAGTTTGGTCACTATAGGTACTCAGTCAAAGACAGCTTGTTTCAGTTTCTCAATCTTCTCCAAGTAGAGCTTGAGTTTGGGCCCAAGGGCATCTGAAAGATACCAAGCCCTACCCCATTAAGTATGTCTCTTCTTCTTGGAGGTAAGCTTTCTACCCACCTGAGGCAGCTTCACCCCATATACACTCTATCCCGCCCCACATACACATACCCACCCACACATACCCTCTATCCTCTCCTCAAAAATGAACCTCAGTCCCCCAGGCTGCCCATTAGCCTCAAAGCCCTCTTCACCGTCTTTCTTCGATGCATACCATAGTATGAGGAACATAGCTAAGAAAATCCTACCTCAGGGGAGTTGCCATAGTTTTATGCCATAGTCTATTCACCTGCAAAGGGAGGTCAAAAAGTATTTTAAATGAGACAATTCAGGCAAAGTTCTTAGCACAGTGCTTGGCAAATAGTAAGCACTAGAAAACTTCATAGGTGTGGAGCACTCCTACCAGAGGATCCCACAGTCTTCGTGTGCAAATGGAGTTTCTCTGGATCCTTCCCTGACATTCCCAAAGCAGGAGGGCCTGTAGATCCTCACTATGCTACAAATCAGAGACACAAAGATGATTTGTGCTGGTTTAGGTTTGTTTTGTTTGCTTGTTTTTGGCCGCACCACATGTCTTGTGGGATTTTAGTTCCCTGACTGGAGATTGAACCTGGGCCTCAGCAGTGAGAGCACGTGGAGTCCTAACCACTGGACTATTAGTGAGTTCCTGGCTTTAGACTTTTGAGAAAGGGAGTCCCCAGAGGAAAGGAGCATTCAAAGGAAACAAGTCCCTAGCGTCCCTAGAGGGAGATTTTTTTTTTTTTTTTTTTTTATTTGGCTGCCCGGGGTCTTAGTTATAGCACTCAGGATCTTTGATATTCACTGCAGCATGTGGGATCTTTAACTGTGGCAGGAGGGATCTTTAGCTGCAGTATATGGGGCTTCCCTGATGGCTCAGCAGGTAAAGAATCTGCCTGCAATGCAGGAGACACAGATTCGATCACTGGGTCAGGAACATACCCTGAAGAAGGAAATGGCAACCCACGCTAGTATTCTTGCCTGAAAAATCCCACAGACAGAGGAGCCTGGTGGGCTACAGTCCAAAGTGTCAGACACAACTGAGTGACTAAACACACATACACATGTGGGATCTAGTTCTCTGATCAGGGATGGACCCCGGGCCACTTGCATTGCAAGCGTGGAATCTTAGCCACTGGGCCACCAGGAAAGTCACCAAGGGAGATCCTAAGTTGCAAGAAATAAGCAAATGTGTGTGTGGAGATAATGGGCATTGCAAGACAGGTGTGGGATAATAAGGTTGATGGGGATCTTGTGTGAGTACAAACCACAGCATGGCAGGGCCTCAGGAAATCTGGACCTGTGGGGTCTGAGGCTGCTCTGGGGACCAGCTTCCCTCTCTGTGGAATCAATAAGGCTGGTCACAAATATTCAAATTAGGCACAGCCATGAGGTTTGCTTTAGCCAATGAATTGTAAGCAGAAGGGGCATGTGTCACCTCTGGACAGAAGTTTTAACAGCTGACATGCAACTGGCTGAATTTCCTTCCCCTACCTCTGCAATTGTGGAAGCCTGGGTCAAAAGGGAGTCTCTGTTGCTCTGAGTTCTCATGTGGCCACAGTACACAGAGTCTTTCCTGCTCACAGGTAACAGGTAAGTCATGTGGGGTCAGGAATAAATTCTTATTGGGTTAAGCCCCTGAGATTGGGGATATGTTTGTTTCCACAGCAGAACCTAACCTATCCTAACTAATTGTTCTCCACCTCTTTTTCAGGGGCTCACTCCCCCTCTCTCTTCTGCATAACTTTTGCTTGCTCAACATTCTCCTGCGGCCCTGTCTCTGCCTGTAACCGCTTCCTTCTTCAGGATGTCTCAGTTCAGAGAGACAAAGGAAGACTGATTTCCCCAGCTCATCTCTTCATACCAGCCACATGTGAGTTGTTGCCCAGCTTATAGACTGGCTCTGTGGGCTAGATACCAATTCCTGGTCCACATAACTGTAGGGTAGGGAGACAAGCGGGGTAGGTGGTATCACATGATACAAATTACAACACCTGCCTGAGGATTTGGGTAGGACATGACTACCTGGAAGGGACTAGAAGTGGGAAGGCACCAGATGGGGGCAGGGGAACAGGGGTGTTTGCTTTTAAGCATTAAACCAGCTTAACCTTGGATCTACAATCTAGTCAACATCTGGCTGAAACAACACTTCGATGGAACATCTGGATACTTACTTTGCACAGTGTGAAACAGCAGGACCTTTGGCAGCATCTGTGTGAGTAACCCATGTGGGGTCTCCTCTGTGTGTTTAACATCACATTTGGGCTTTCCTCTGCCTGTAACAGAAAACCAGGCTCAAACTGGGTTTAAAAGTTTTAAAGGGAAATTCTTAGCTCCCTGGGCTGAAAAGTCTAGAGAAGAGGCTGGCTTTAGGTAGGTGTTAATCTAGCAATGAACAATATTACCAAGGACCCAGTTTCTTTGTATCCTGCTAACGGCTTTATCCCCAGACTGACTCCCCTCAGAGGATTCCCAAAGGCTATCAGAAGTCCCCCTGGTTGCATTTACCTCGTTCAGTCACAAGCATGGAATTGTATCTGTCTCAGCATCCCTAGCAAAAGGCTTGACATCTACTCTGATTGGACAGAATGGGGTCATGTACTATAACTGATCCCTTCACTATGACCTAAGGGTACTGGAATGGGCTGATGTACTTAGTCACATGCTCCACCTTTGGAGCTGGAGAAGGAGCAAGCTTCTTCAGAACCCCAAGGACCTCCAAGTACAAGCTGGAAAATGTTAGGTAGGTAAAAGGAGCATGAAACTTTACATCCTGCTAGATATAATGATTCAGCTGTAACAAATCTGCCTGCCAATGCAGGAGATGAGGGTTCAAATCCTGGGTTGGGAAGATTCTCTGGCAACCCACTCCAGTATTCTTGCCTGGGAAACCCCATGGACCGAGAAGCCTGGCAGGCTACAGTCCACAGGGTTGCCAAGAGTCAGGTACGACTTAGCAACTAAACACACACAGAGAACTGGGACTAAAGTGAGGCAAGTGAGGAAGCCAGGGCTCAGAGTTAAGGAGGCATTCGTTTTCAGGGTTGGGTTCCTCACTTGCTTTACCCTAGTTCCAGCTCTGCTGCACAACAAATTACTCCAAACCTTTGGTGGCTTCCCTTGCGGCTCAGATGGCAAAGAGTCTGCCCGCAATGCAGGAGACCAAGTCTGGTCCTTGGGTTGGAAAGATCCCCTGAAGAAGGGCATGATTACTATTCTTGCCTGGAGTATTCCATGGACAGAGGAGCCTGGCGGGCTATAGTCCACGGGATGGCAAAGAGTCAGACAGGACTGAGCGACTATCACTTTCACTTGGTGGTTTCAAACAAGAAACATTTATTATCTCATGGTTTCTGTGAGCAAGTCAGCAATTTGAGAGTGGCTTAACTGGGGGTTTCTGGCTTGGAGCTTTCTCATAAGGTGGCAGTCAAGATGTTGGCTGGGACTGCATTTATCTGAAGACTTGCCTGGGGCTAGAAAATCCACTTCCAGAATGGCTTCTTCACTCAGCTGATTGTAGAAGCTTGAGTTCTTCCCCCTTGAGGATTTCTTTGTAGAGCTGCTGGAGTGCCTTCTTGGCCTGGTAGCTGGGCTCCCCAGAGAAAGTGGTCCAAGAGAGAGCAAGGAGGAACCTCCACTGTCTTCTATACCTAGTCTCACAATTCACACACCATCACTCCTGTCATTTTCTGTTCATTAGAAATGAATCACTAAGTCCAATCCCCTACTCAAGGGGAGGAGAATATGCTTCCACCTTTGAAGGAAAGATTGCCAAAGAATTTGTAGACATATTTAAAGATGTCATGTGAGGGCGGATGGGAGGGAGGCTCAAGACGAAGGGATATATGTATACATGTAGCTGACTCACTCTATTGTACAACAGAAACTAACACAACATTGTAAAGCAATTATACCTCAATAAAAAATTTTTAAAAAGATACCATGTGAGGCAATAAGATGACTGGGTTACTAAAGACACCCTGTATAATTGTTTCTTTATGTCACATTATCTAAGGCCAAGAGGACACATGCTTTATCTCCTATGCCAACTTTGGTAATAGCAGTCAGAAAAGGAGATCTGTAACTGATTAGTAATGTTTGCCCTAAGCCTAACCAACAGCTATGGCTCCTTATAACAAGGGGGCCTATTTCTTTGATAAAAGAAATTCATCTATTCAGAATCCAGTTGCTCAGAGAAGGTGGGCCCCAGATAATGAATCAGGATTGGCCTAAACCAACCATCCCATGGGAATGGGCAATGCCATTCTCCCTTGCCAGAATTTCATTGGGGGACACAGATGTAACTCAGCCTAGCCAAATTTGAATTGTGATGCTGGAGAAGACTCTTGAGAGTCCCTTGAGTGCAAGAAGAACAAATCAGTCCATCCTAAAGGAAATCAACTCTGAATATTCATTGGAAGGTTTGATGCTGAACCTGAAACTCCAATACTTCGGCCACCTGATGCAAAGAGCCGACTCACTGGAAAAGGCCCTGATGCTGGGAAAGATCAAAGGCAAAAGGAGGAGAGGGAGGCAGAGGATGAGATGGCTGGATGGCACCCCTGACTCAATGGATGTGAATCTGAGCAAACTCCAGGAGATAGTGAAGGACAGGGAAGCCTGGCATGCTGTAGTCCAGGGGGTCGCAAAGGGTCAGACACAACTGAGCAACTGAACAATAGCAACAGTCTAGCCAAGAGAAGGGGAATTCTGATGGAGAATTTCTGGGAAAGGTTATCCTCTCAGTCAAAATGACACTGATGAGGAAAATACTTCCTTTGAAAGCAATTTTAGGAGGATATAATGCTTAGAGGTCCAGCTGCCATCTTACAACCAAACAGAAAAGCTATGAGAATGTCTGAAAAATAGAATCAGAGCACAGATATCACACAGCTATTGAGTTAACCAATCCTGGAACTGCCCTCCTCTGGACCTCTCATTTTGGAAGATAACAGATGCTCTTACTGAGCATTCTGATTGGGTTTATTGTCACGGATGGCCCAAAGCAACCTAGCTGACGTGTGAAATGGTCCTGTATCTTATGTACCTTCATGTACCTTGAGGGAAACTAGACAAGTTCCTTCCTTACATCCTGGCTCAGTATGACATCACATCCATCTTCACAACCTCCAGGTACACTCCGGAGCCTCTTCTTGACTAAGTGGGAGAGTGTTGATAAAACCCTGCACTTGATTTTCTTTCCTTTTTTTAGATGCAGGCCTTCTCCAGAGACCTCACCGAAGTATCTATGGCCCACTTCCGGTCTGGGCCCCAGAAGCAGGCTAATCAGTCTTTGAGAAGAGAGAGGACTCCTGACCCCCAAGGAACTTGCCTAAGGCAGACCCTTAGACCCAGTCATCCTGGGGCGGGGGGGGGGGGAGCCAGGTGTGCTGGGAGGTCGGGTCTGGCCATGAGTACAAGCTGCTCCAAAGGGTTTTAACCCTCCTTCCCTTCCTGTCCTGTCTGCTCCTCCTTCCAAGAGTTTCCCTTCCTCTTTATTTTCCTGTCCCAATAACCAGTCTCCTTCTTTCTCATTCTTTCTAATATGGATACAGGGATGCTCCAAACAACTACATTCCCCAGCCTCCCTTGCAGCTAGATGTAACTGCAAGATGTAGATGCAGGGAGCTGGCAGGAGAAGTCATGTGCTCAATGCCTTCTTGGGTCTGTCTTGGGCATGCCCATCCCCCACCCCTTCCTCCATGCTGCAGCTTGGAACTGCTAGGAATGGTGGAAAAAGAATGCGAACCTGGGTTCCAACTTTAGCCCTGGACCCCCTACCTATAGCTGTATGTGGGAGAAATCGCCATCTCGTTTAAGCCTCTATTATGTTGAGGTTTATTACCTGTAGCCCTTTCTCTCACCTCTCTGCCCTCTCTCTCTCTCCTCTTCCCTCTACTGTCCTTCTCTTCCTTCTCTGTTTCCCTCCTGATCTTCAGACCCCCTCACCTTCCTTTCCTCTCTTCTCTCCAATCCAGTGTGTGTGTGTGTGTGTGTGTGTGTGTGTGTGCATGCACAATCAGTCGTGTCCAACTCTTTGTTACTGTAGCCTGCCAGGCTCCTCTGTCCACGGGATTCTCTAGGCAAGAATACTGGAGTGGGTTGCCATGCCCTTCTCCAGGGGATATCCCCGACCCAGGGATTGAACCTGTGTCTCTTGCATCAGCATGCAGATTCTTTACTTCTGAGCCACCTGGGAAGCCCCGCAAACCCACTGGCCCCTTGCGAAGTGGCAGATGGTGACAGCAGGAAGCCAAGAGCCCAGATGGCTCTCTTGCTGCCCAGTTCCTGTGAACACCATCCTGTCCTGAGGGTCATGACCAACCGGGGGCTTGTTCCCACTCTGAGGCGTCTCCCATCATGTCCAGCTCTGTGGTCAGACCAGTCTGCTCTGGGGAGGTGCAGAGAGCCAGCCAGGGCACCAACCCCAGGCAGGCCATCCTGTGGCTGCATGCCCAGTGTCCAACTCCTGTCTCATGATTCCGCGGTGACCGCTGTGATGCCCAGCACTGGAGGCTTGCCTGGGCTAGAGCCCATCTGGCTATGCCCTCTGGCTTCCCCAGAAGGAAATGCTCTTGATGTCGGGGAAGCCGAAGCCAGCCTGAGCCGGGGGTGGGGCTGACCACTTCTAACTCTTACTCTTCAGCTCCAGGTCTGAACTCTGCACAAGTGAGTGAGGGTGGCAGAAGAAGAGAGGACAGCAAGGGTGCTGTCTCCCCAAGGGCAGCAAACCACCCACAAACCACCATGACCTCCCTGCTCCCAGCCCTGCCTTCTGAGCCCTGATGCCAGCCGCCTGTCCCTGCTCAGCCCTCACAGGCAACAGATGGTGCCTTGAAGACAAGCCCTGGGTCCTGGCCCGGGTGCGGATGTCAGCTGTGGCGGGACTCCCCTTTCACTCTACGGCCCTGCAGCCAGGGCGGCCCCCAGTCATCACCTGGCTCAGCAGGCTTGGCGGGGCTAGCAGAGCTGAGCCCAAAGAAGCCACAGGCAGAGTGTTAGTGGCCTTTTAGGGGTGGCGGTCTGGCCTGTGTGGGAGGAGAGGTGGCCGAGGCCCCAGGGCAGGTAGGAGAGCCGCGAGAGAGCAGCCAAACTGGGCCCTGCCCATGGTGCTGGATGTGGGTGCAGGGCCTCTGCTGGGCTCAGCTCATAGGAAGAAGATGGACATCCGTTGGCCTCTGGGCTGCTGCTGGTGAGGTCCTAGACCCCCAGAAGGCCCCACCCTGTGTCCCCAATCACAACCCCCCAACCCAGCCGAACTCCTTGACCTGAGCCAGCCCTGGGCAAGGGGCAAAGCTGGCGACGAGTCCACCTGGCCACTCCCAGATCGGTTACTGACCGTCAGCACGATGTCCTGACAGCATGATGTCACGTCAGAATTCTCGAAACACTTTCCATCTGGAGTCAACCATCCCTGCAGCTGCTGTGAGGGCCGCGCCCCACTGCCAGCCATGGGATGGGATCGAGTGTCCTGGTGGAAGCCAAGCTTAGGACAGGCTTAGGAAGAACAAAGTCAAAGCGGGGGCTGCTGGGGGAACAGGGAAGCCCTTGTGGGGCTCAAGTGCAGAAGCTCTGAGCCTGTGGGGAGTAGGCAGAGGCCCATAGAGGTCAAGGCTGGGCCAAGAGCCCCCAGGCAGGGGCTCAGGGGGGAAGCCAGAGGCCAAAGAATGTTAGGGAAACTTACATAAAGCCTCTTTCTCAGTCTCTGTCTCCTTCCCCCTTGTCTCTCTCACACACACATGCACCTTAATCTCCCTACCACCCTTTGTTGAGACACCACTCAAAAGTCTTTGAGCTTTGTTCACATAGTTTTCCTGCCAAGAGAGCTCTCGCTTCTCCTGGTGAATTTCTGTCATCCTTCAGAGGGCAGCTCGAATGTCACCTCCTCAGTGACACAGCCCCCTACACTGACCCCACTCTGCCCCTCCTCCACGAATAGGTTCTCAAGAGTCCGTCTCTGAGCTCCTCAGCCACCTGGTGGTGTTGACAGACAGTTCATTGCCCACCTGCCCACCTCCGCCGCTGACGAGGGGCACCCCAGGGGGACGCCAAGGCAGCCTGAAAGAGCTCAGGTGTGACTTGGTCCTCCATAGACAGTCCCAGGGCCTGCCCTTGGAGGGGGTTTACACACAGGCATGAGGACATGCTAGTGGGTCACTCCACTGCCCCATGCTGAGTACATGGGGATCAAACAAAGAGTTACTGATTGAATGCATTTTCAAAATTTATTTATTTTTAATTGGGGGCTTCCCTGGTGGCTCAATGGTTAAGAATCCACCTGCAGTTCAAGAGATCCAGGAGATGTGGGTTCGATCTCTGGGTCTGGAAAATACCCTGGAGAAGGGCATGGCAACCCACTCCAGTATTCTAGCCTGGAGAATCCCATGGACAGAGGAGCCTGGCAGGCTACAGTCCAGTGGGTCACAAATAGTCAGATGTGACTGAGGCAACTGAGCACACACACACACATTTTTAATTGGAGATAATTGCTTTACAATGTTATGTTGTTTTCTGCCATAGATCAACAAGAATCAGCCATAGGTATACATAATTTCTCTCCCGCTTGAACCTCCCTCCCATCTCCCCCGATTCCACTCTTCCAGGTTGTCACAGAACACCAGATACAACTTCCCATTAGCTATATTATGGGTCTCCCTGGTAGCTCAGACAGTAAAGAATCTGCCCACAATGCAGGAGACCCAGGTTCAAGCCCTGGGTCAGGAAGATCCCTTGGAGAAGGGAATGGCCAGCCACTCCAGTATTCTTGCCTGGGAAATCCATGGACAGAGGAGCCTGGAGGGCCACAGTCTACAGCTTTACACATGGTAATGTATGTATTTCAATGCTACTCCCTCTCCCACCCCCTCCTTTCCTCGCTAAGAACAGTCTTACATAGAGAACAGACTTACATAGAGAACAGACTCATGAATGCATTTAAATAGGCCTTTGTCTGAGACCCACACATGACTCGCAGGTCTCTCTTTCTCTTCAATGTCTTGGAGTTATTTGGAGGTTGGCCCTCAGTGTGCGGAAAAGGTGCCATGAAAGCAGTTCAGTTTTGTTGGAAAAAACAAAGTCAAAGCTGCCCAGGTGTTTCTGACACCACAGAAGCCCCAGAAAGCAGAGAGAGGCCTGGGGGCTAAACACCAGAGAACCTGATGGAAGCCCCATTAGCCCACGTGGGTAAGCCTCAGTCAGACCGTCAGTTTCTTCCTTGGTCCAGTGAAAATGTCTATGGTAATAACATTCCCAGTGTTGTTACAAGAAACAAGTGAGATAACATGCGATCAAAAAATGTGACACACTAATGCCATAAAGTGTCATTCAGCCCCACCTCCCACTTTTATATTTATTCATTTATCTTTTGGTTGCATACATGTGGGATCTTAGTTCCCTGACCCACACCCCCTGCAGTGGAAGTGCAGAGTCTTTCCACCAGACCTCCAGGGAACTTCCCTTGTCCCAATTCTTTAATTTCTAGTTCTAGAAAACTGGTGGAATAGGAATCCATTAATGTCCTAGATGCCAGAAAAGACTGAGGGCAGGAGGAGAAGGGGAGGACAGGGGATGAGATGGTTGAATGGCATCACCAACTCAAAGGACTTGAGTTTAAGCAAACTCTGGAAGACAGTGAAGAACAGGGCAGCCTGGTGTGCTGCAGTTTGTGGGGCTGCAAAGAGTCGGACAGTGCTGAGAGACTGAACAGCAACAGATGTCCTAGAGAAGACAATACAGGGGATTTCCTGCCTGTCTAGTGGCTGGGACTCTGTGCTTCCACTGTCGAGTGCCCGGGTTCAATCCCTAATCAAGGAACTAAGATCCCATAAACTGTGCAGCCAAAAAAAAGACAATAAAAAGGTAGAAAGACTGATCCATATTAAGAATTCATTAAAGGTTTATTGATGAGATTATATTTTAGAATGATTCCTAACTCCAAAAGCCTAAAATTTTAAAGGTATTGAGGGTGGCCCTTATTTAACCAGAAAAGCTTGGTTACCTGAACACTAGCCTCTGGGCATCCTGGGTGGAGCCACACACGCCAAGCCCCCAGATCCTGGTGCCCTACCCGCACCCCCCCCCCCACCGCCACCTTCTGCCCTTGGCCGTGCTGAGGACCATTGCCTAAAAGCATCATCAGGGCTTAGTTGGCCCAGAAAAAAAGTTATCTGGGAATAAAGTGAACGACTGGTAAGGAGCCCCACGTGACCCAGGCATTCTCAGGGCCAAGATATAGCACACCTGTGTCCACAGTGCCGTGGAGTGGGTGCCACAGAAGCCTGCTGGACTGCAGGGGGAAGATAGACCTGTGACAGCATCTCTAGGGCCCCCATCAACCCCACTCCATTTCCGAGACCTTCTTGGGAGAGGACAGCTTCAGGGACCATGCAGGCTATCAGCCAAGAATGAGTCCAGGTTGTCAGAATTACCCAGACAAGCCCATTTCAGTCTTTTGTAAGGGAGGGGGTTTGGCTGGGTGGAGACCTGGAATCCCACTGAGATAATCCTCACTGGGATAATCCTTAGAGCCCGAGTCCCTGGCTTAGGAAAGTGAGCATCTGCATCACCAACTCGATGGACATGAATTTGAGCAAACTCCAGGAGTTGGTGATGGACAGGGAAGCCTGGTGTGCTGCAGCCCATGGGGTCGCAAAAAGTTGGACACAACTGAGTGACAGAACTGAACTGGTCCAAGCTGTCCTGCCAGCCCTGGGGATGAAGGACTGTGACCGCCATTGTAAGGAGTGGGAGATGAGGCTGGGTCTTCTCTCCATTAGATTTACTGGAGCCCATTGACCTTGACACTGGACCCTATAATCACCTCCCAACTACCCCCTCTTCCACCCTCCCTTACCAGCTTACTGAGCCCAGGTTAGGTCTGCTTCAACTATCCCAACCCTCACCCTGATGCAAGATTTAAGAGATGCAAACTTTACGATTTCTAGAACACTTGACATTTTCATTGTTGTTTAGTCACTAAGTCGAGTTCGACTCTTTTGCAAACCTAGGGAGTGTGGCCCTCCAGGCTCCTCTGTCCATGGGATTTCCCAGGCAAGAATACTGGAATGGGCTGCCATTTCCTTCTCCAAGTGACCTTCCCAATGCAGGATTCAAACCCACATCTCTTGCATTGCAGGAAGATTCTTTACCACTGATCCACTAGGGAAGCCCATTCTCATACTTTTCAAACAGGGGCCCTTTACCCTTCTAGGCCAGAATTTTCAGCCTCTTTGCTTCAGCTCACAGGACAAATGACTTCTGCAGACAGACACACTCCTTTGGGTCACTTCTAAGCTAAGTCCCTAAAATACTAATTCTGTCTAAGCCCCTAAGACATAATTCTGCCCCTCTTTCTCCACTTTGTCCTGCCACTAAATCTCACACCTGTATATATTATTGAAGTTTACACTGTGTACCTTGGTTACTTATTTCTGTGACAAAGTCGCTTGGGAGTAAGACCTGTTTGGTGGTTTGTTTGTTTTTTTCTTAATCCCAGTGCCCAGGCCAGCATCTCACATGCTGTCTGCAGGAAGTGTGTGTCCCTGAGCTGTCTCCTCACCAGCCAAGATAGGACCTGTTTTGTGGAAGATGGAAAAAGTGCTCTGGGAGGAGGATTGTGAAATGATAGGGATGACGTGAGGGGCTTTCGAAACCCTGGGAAGGAGTACCCACGTGAACTACAGCCCCTGGCTATTCTTGGCCACCAGCAGCTCAGTCAGGACAGCTGCCCCAAGCCTGCAGTCAACTGGGGACAGGGCCGCCCCAGCCAATGCAGGCCTCTGCTGCCCCCTGGTGGCCCCCAGGGCCTCTGCTAGGCAGCGTCTCTAAGGCCCCCAGTGTCTGATCTCTGGGAAACTACTCAACCCCAATCCTGAAGACAGGAGACTTCTGTCTTTCAGACAGAAATCTTGAGATTTTCCATTGGAGCCCCCACTTCACAGCCGTTCAGGGCCTCCTTGCAATATGGCGCCAGGAATAGCTACGAACAGAGCCTTAGGTATCTTTTCAACTCAGTACTTTGCAGTTAAACTCATGGTATGATCTTCAGTGGCCTCCTTCACTTATCAAAGGCTGTTTTCTCATCCATAAAATGGGAATGATAATATGGATCCTTACTCATATGGGTTGTGTGAAGATTAAAGAAAATAATGCAAGACTTCCCTGGTGGTCCAGTGGTTGAGACTTCACTTTCCAGGGCATGCTGGTTTGATCCCTGGCGGAGGAGCTAGGATCCCATATGCCTTTCAGCCCAAAAAAAAAAAAAAAAAAAAAAACCCCAAACAAAAAACAGAAACAATATTGTAACAAATTCAATAAAAACTTAAAAAATAGTCCCCATTAAAAAAAAAAAAACTTTAAAAAATAAATAAATTTAAAAATAAAGAAAATAATGCATGAAAATCGATTAGCACAGTGCCTGATGCACAGTAAAGATCCAAGCGGTAAGTATTGCTATTATTGTAACAGTGGGAGTCTTGACGACCCTCTGTTTCATTCTGCCTCCTCTCTCTGTCACCTTTCTCCATGAGACCCTCTCTCCAGTGATCTGTCTCCCCCAGCCCACCACTTGCCTGCTACCACCTCCCAGTGCTGGCAAAGAATCTGCACCCGAGGAAATAATTATGGTGCCCATGGTGGCCTAGACATCTACAAGATCAAAATCTGATGACAAGTGAAATGCACCAGGCCTGGCCCAGGGACTCCTGGAGAAGCTTGGCTGGAGAAACTGAACAGAATTGCTACACTCCTCCTGGCCCACCCAGGACTGCCTGCTTAGGGAAAGCAGGCCTTGTGCCAGTGTTTTGTGCCCCTTGGGTGGTCTGGAGGCCCAGAACTTCGCCAATTTGGGGAGGTGAGGGTGAGGTGTGCAGAGGAAGGAGTTATTGCTACCAACACCCTGGGAAGGTAAGTGGAGTCCATTTAGGAAAAGAAATTTTTCTGCACCACCTCCCCCATTGTTTTCCCTTTTCTTTTCCTCATAAAAAATGTTAACTTATCGTGATGATGCAATTAAACAGGTTATTGTAGAAACTTCGGAATATACAGGAAAGTATAGAGAAGAAAATAAGAACAACTTATAATACTTACATGTTCAACAGATACTTGCAAACAACAAGATCCTGGGAATGGAAAAGTAAATGAGAGACCCCATCTTAACCCTCCCAGAGTCACTCTCAGGTAAGGGGATTGCATCCTCCTGGGACAACCAGCCACTTATAATAGTCTGACGTGCTTCCTTCAAGTCTTTTTCCTAAGTAGATCTAAATCTATATATAATGATTTCAAACAGCACTGAGGTCACATTGTCTATATCCATGCCGTGTGTGTGCTAAGTCACTTCAGTAGTGTCTGACTCTGTGCAACCCTATGGACTATAACCCATCAAGCTCCTTCGTCCATGGGATTCTCCAGGCAAGAATACTGCAGTGGATTGCCATGCCTTCCTCCAGAGGATCCTCCCAACCCAGGGATCGAACCCTGTCTCTTACATCTCCTGCATTGGCAGGCAGGTTCATTACCACTAGTGCCCCCTGGGAAGTAAAACTGCTATCCATCCAAAAATTCTGGCGTGGATTAATAGCTGAGTACTCCAGCATATAAGTGCAATATAATCTAACCAATCCCAGTTTGTCAGTTATTATTGTTTCCAATTTTCTTGGCAGTTCTAAATAACATTATGCAAAAAATTCTTTTAGATAATTTTTATGATCTGCTCTGACTATTTACCTAGGGTATTTTTGTAGGAAAGGAATCATTGGATCAAATGGAATAAACATTAGAAACAAACAAAAACAATACTGAATTTTGGTTATAAAGTAATGCATGCATTTTGAAAAATAATTGACCAAATATAGAAAAGTACAAAGAAGAAAATAATGTTCACCTATAATTCTATTACCTCCAGGTAATCACTGCTAATAATCTTGAGACCTATATTTCCAGATTTGTATCTGCACATAAAGGTTTTAAACCCACTGACAGAATTCATCTGGTAACTTGAGTAGTACATTTTTCTTTGCACATATATACAATATTTTTTCCAAAATAGGATTTTACTGTAAATATTTTTATTCTAATCTGTTGATGATACACTGTGAGTTACTTTTCATTTACATAAATACATTTCTACCACATCATTTTTAACAGTTGCATGATATTTCACTATAGTTGTATACTATGTTTTATTAAATTACTCTTCTATTTTTAGACATCTAGGTTATATAAATTTTCTGCTGTTAGAAATCATATTGTGATAAATATTCTTATATGGGCATCTTTATGCATTTTTAAGATTTTATTTTACTTTTGGCCTTGCTGTGCAGCATACAAGATCTTAGTTCCCCAAACAGGGTTCAGACCTCTGCCCCCCACAGTGGAAGCATGGAATCCTAACCACTGGACCATCAGGGAATTCTCGGTTTTTAAGATTTTAAGACCACTTGCCCTTGGGCTTCCCTGGTGGCTCAAATGGAAAAGAATCTGCCTGCATTGCGGGTGGTTGGAAAGATCCCCTGGAGAAGGAAATGGCAACCCTCTCCAGTATTTTTGCCTCGAGAATTCCATGGACAGAGGAGCCCGGCAGGCTACAGTCCATGGTGTCACAGAGAGTCAGACACCACTGAGCAAATGCCACGCACACTTATCCCTAAAGTTCTCTAGTTATCTGTTTCAAGAAATTAAAAAAAAAAATATATATATATATACACTAACTATCCCATAAATATATTGTGGATACTATATTTCTTGAAGTTTTCCTCTTTTTTCCTACAGTGACTTTATTTCCCTTTGTAAGCTTGTTCTTCTGCCTTGGTTTTTCTCTATTATTCACAGAGCCTTTTCTCAATTACTAGCTGATCTTTGGTTGTTTATATATAAGAGGGTGATATTAAAAAACTGATCGGAAGTTTCCAGGTTAAGAGTCCAGGCTGAGAACACACACACTATGTTTCTCCCTCCTGTACCCTCACCAATATTATAGTAAAGAGATTAAGTGTGGGGAGCAGGGGAAGAGAGAGAAACCAAAGGGCAGAGAAAGCAAGAGGGGGAACCACAGCAGCCAAACTTTAGATGCTGGAAAGCATACAGTGAGGAGGGGTTGATACGACACAGTGCAGGAGGAGCTGATGCGAGAGGTTTGTTGTTCAGTCGCTAAGTCACGTCTGACTCTTTGCAACCCCATGGACTGCAGCCCACCAGGCTCCCCTTGTCCTTTACCATCTCCTGAAGCTTGCTCAAACTCATGTCCATCGAGTCGGTGCTGCCATCCAACTATTCTCATCCTCTGTCATCCCTTTCTCCTCCTGCCCTCAATCTTTCCCAGCATCAGGATCTTTTCTAATAAGTCGGTTCTTTGCATCAGGTGGCCAAAGTACTGGAGTGTCAAATTCAGCATCAGTCCTTCCAGTGGATATTCAGGGTTGATTTCCTTTAGGATTGACTGGTTTAATCTCCTTTCTGTCCAAGGATAAATTACTGATTTACTGATTTTTTCCAAAGTGTATTAAGAGAATAATTTTTTTAAATTTAATTTTATTTAACTTTACAATATTTTATTGGTTTTGCCATATATCAAAATGAATCTGCCACAAGTATACATGTGTTCCCCATCCTGAACCCTCCTCCCTTCTCCCTCCCCATACCATCCCTCTGGGTCGTCCCAGTGCACCAGCCCCAAGCATCCAGTATCGTGCATCGAACCTGGACTGGCGACTCGTTTCATATATGATATTATACATATTTCAATGCCATTCTCCCAAATCATCCCACCCTCTCCCTCTCCCACAGAGTCCAAAAGACTGTTCTATACATCAGTGTCTCTTTTGCTGTCTCGTATACAGGGTTATGGTTACCATCTTTCTAAATTCCATATATATGCGTTAGTATACTATATTGGTGTTTTTCTTTCTGGCTTACTTCACTCTGTATAATAGGCTCCAGTTTCATCCACCTCATTAGAACTGATTCAAATGTATTCTTTTTAATGGCTGAGTAATACTCCATTGTGTATATGTACCACAGCTTTCTTATCCATTCATCTGATGATGGACATCTAGGTTGCTTCCATGTCCTGGCTATTATAAACAGTGCTGCGATGAACATTGGGGTACACGTGTCTCTTTCCCTTCTGGTTTCCTCAGTGTGTATGCCCAGCAGTGGGATTGCTGGATCATAAGGCAGTTCTATTTCCAGTTTTTTAAGGAATCTCCACACTGTTCTCCATAGTGGCTGTACTAGTTTGCATTCCCACCAACAGTGTAAGAGGGTTCCCTTTTCTCCACACCTTCTCCAGCATTTATTGCTTGTAGACTTTTGGTTTGCAGCCATTCTGACTGGCATGAAATGGTATCTCATAGTGGTTTTGATTTGCATTTCTCTGATAATGAGTGATGTTGAGCATCTCTTCATGTGTTTGTTAGCCATCTGTATGTCTTCTTTGGAGAAATGTCTATTTAGTTCTTTGGCCCATTTTTTGATTGGGTCATTTATTTTTCTGGAATTGAGCTGCAGGAGTTGCTTGTATATTTTTGAGATTAGTTGTTTGTCTGTTGCTTCATTTGCTATTATTTTCTCCCATTCTGAAGGCTGCCTTTTCACCTTGCTTATAGTTTCCTTTGTGTGCAGAAGCTTTTAAGTTTAATTAGGTCCCATTTATTTTTGCTTTTATTTCCAATATTCTGGGAGGTGGGTCATATAGGATCCTGCTGTGATGTATGTCAGAGAGTGTTTTGCCTATGTTGTCCTCTAGGAGTTTTATAATTTCTGGTCTTACATTTAGATCTTTAATCCATTTTGAGTTTATTTTTGTATATGGTGTTAGAAAGTGCTCTAGTTTCATTCTTTTACAAGTGGTTGACCAGTTTTCCCAGCACCACTTGTTAAAGAGATTGTCTTTAATCCATTGTATATTCTTGCCTCCTTTGTCGAAGATAAGGTGTCCATATGTGCGTGGATTTATCTCTGGGCTTTCTATTTTGTTCCATTGATCAATATTTCTGCCTTTGTGCCAGTACCATACTGTCTTGATGACTGTGGCTTTGTAGTAGAGCCTGAAGTCAGGCAGGTTGATTCATCCAGTTCCATTCTTCTTTCTCAAGATAGCTTTGGCTATTCGAGGTTTTTTGTATTTCCATACAAATTGTGAAATTATTTGTTCTAGCTCTGTGAAGAATACCGTTGGTAGCTTGATAGGGATTGCATTGAATCTATAGATTGCTTTGGGTAGTATACTTATTTTCACTATATTGATTCTTCCAACCCATGAACATGGTATATTTCTCCATCTATTAGTGCCCTCTTTGATTTCTTTCACCAGTGTTTTATAGTTTTCTATATATAGGTCTTTAGTTTCTTTAGGTAGATATATTCCTAAGTATTTTATTCTTTTCATTGCAATGGTGAATGGAATTATTTCCTTAATTTCTCTTTCTGTTTTCTCATTATTAGTGTATAGGAATGCAAGGGATTTCTGTGTGTTGATTTTATATCCTGCAACTTTACTATATTCATTGATTAGTTCTAGTAATTTTCTGGTGGAGTCTTTAGGGTTTTCTATGTAGAGGATCATGTCATCTGCAAACAGTGAGAGTTTTACTTCTTTTCCAATTTGGATTCCTTTTATTTCTTTTTCTGCTCTGATTGCTGTGGCCAAAACTTCCAAAACTATGTTGAATAGTAATGGTGAAAGTGGGCACCCTTGTCTTGTTCCTGACTTTAGAGGAAATTCTTTCAATTTCTCACCATTGAGGATAATGTTTGCTGTGGGTTTGTCATATATAGCTTTTATTATGTTGAGGTATGTTCCTTCTATTCCTGCTTTCTGGAGAGTTTTTATCATAAATGGATGTTGAATTTTGTCAAAGGCTTTCTCTGCATCTATTGAGATAATCATATGGTTTTTATTTTTCAATTTGTTAATGTGGTGTATTACATTGATTGATTTGTGGATATTGAAGAATCCTTGCATCCCTGGGATAAAGCCCACTTGGTCATGGTGTATGACCTTTTTAATGTGTTGTTGGATTCTGATTGCTAGAATTTTGTTAAGGATTTTTGCATCTATGTTCATCAGTGATATTGGCCCGTAGTTTTCTTTTTTTTGTGGCATCTTTGTCAGGTTTTGGTATTAGGGTGATGGTGGCCTCATAGAATGAGTTTGGAAGTTTACCTTCCTCTGCAATTTTCTGGAAGAGTTTGAGTAGGATAGGTGTTAGCTCTTCTCTAAATTTTTGGTAGAATTCAGCTGTGAAGCCATCTGGACCTGGGCTTTTGTTTGCTGGAAGATTTCTGATTACAGTTTCAATTTCCGTGCTTGTGATGGGTCTGTTAAGATTTTCTATTTCTTCCTGGTCCAGTTTTGGAAAGTTGTACTTTTCTAAGAATTTGTCCATTTCTTCCACGTTGTCCATTTTATTGGCATATAATTGCTGATAGTAGTCTCTTATGATCCTTTGTATTCTGTGTTGTCTGTTGTGATCTCTGCATTTTCATTAAGAGAATCTTTTTAAGATTACAAAGATGGGAAAATGATAGTAGCATTGAAAAATTCAACAAAAAGAAAAAAACACTGAGGAAATTTCCCAGAAGTAGAACAAAAAGACAAAAAGAGAAAATTGGAGAAATCAGAATAGGAAGTCCAACATCCAAATCACTCTGACTTCTAGAAAGAGAGATCAGGGGAAAAAAAAAAAAAACAAAAGGAAGGAACCAGTAAATAAACAAATTAAGAAAATAACTCAGAACTAAATAAAGGATATACATTTCTGGATTAAAGGGGCTGGTATATAGCCAGACAAACAAATTAAAATGGAGCTACACCAAAGTGTAGTGTTGTGACACTGGAGAGCACTGGGGAACCAACGGGAGATCAGACAGGCTTCAGAGAGGAGAAACAGACATGTGAGAAAGAATCAGAATCAGACTGGCCGCAGCTACTTAACCCCCAGTACCCTAGATCCTGTGCTCTGCAACAGGAGAAGCCACTACAATGAGAAACCCACACACCGCAACTAGAGAGTAGCCCCGACTCGCCACAGCTAGAGAAAGCCTGCACATAGCAATGAAAACCCAGCACAGCCGTAAAGAAAGAAAGAAAGAAAAACTTTTTAAAAATAGTACAGTAAAACATTAACTTAGACATGCAACATTCAGATACAACTTTATTTTTGCTGCCCAGTATCAACTCATCTTCTGGAATTTGTGTTTTAATGGAATTTCTGGGGTCATGGACCCCACCCTTAGCTGAGGTGGGGGAGAGTGAGAGGGCATGAGCAGCACAGTCCAGGGTGGAACATTCAGGGCCCTGAATTCCCTGGCTCTGGGATTAGTTCAGGCAAAGGTCAAAAAAAAGGATCCAGCACAATCAGTGACAATCCTGCCGAGATTCCTGGGCAAGAAACACATACTCTTTCCTGCACAAAGGAAGTGGGGCTCAAGCTGAGGCCACCATCTTGGGAAAGGCTTGTCTGAAGAGAGACATGGGACAGGGAAGAAACATCATCCAGGCTGAGTCAGGCTACACTCCTCCCCTGGATTGGCGTACCCACTTCCTGGTCTACCCACTTCATGTCTTAACCCACACTAAAGGGGCTTTCGCTTCCACCAGTGGAGCAAAAACTGCTTGTGTCACATCCAAGGTCACTTTCCGACTCCTTCAGACGACACTTTTTAGCAGCCTCTCCAGCTTCTAAAATCCCTGAGCTGTCTTCTGACTATGGTGCATACTCCTTGGTGCATACTCCTTCTCGTCTTCTGCTTGGCTGGCTGCTCATCCTCCCCTCAACCTCATGGTGATGGGGTCCCAGGGCTCAATCCTGCACCCTCTCACTTGCCTGCACCTTTCCCTGAAGTGAGCCCATCCACTCCCAAGGTGTTCTTCACTACTTTTTTGATGACACCCAAATTTGTATCCAGCCTAAACCTCTCTTCTGAGCTCCAGAAAGCTTGCATAATTCAGTTACCATCCTTGACATGTCCAACATTTGTATTCTGGTCCCCACTCAAAGCCATTATATGCCTTAGCAAGTGCGAACATACACAGATGTTAAACCAGGAACATTTCAACCAGGAACCTGGAATATCATCTAGACTCTGCCCTCTGCTCCCCATCTCTCTATACATCACTCATCAGTAAGACCTGTTACTTTTCCTTCCAAACATATCTTGAATTTATTCACTTTCTCCAACTTCACTCTCACAGTTTGGATGGGTCATCAGTGTGGTCCGGGTTTTCTTCTCCTGGGGACATGGGATGATAGCACTTTTCCAGCCTATTTGAAGTTAGGCATGCCTGTGTGACTTACTTCTTACATGTGAGAAGACGAAGCATCTGTCACTTCTGGTGGGGAATTTCAAGAACCAGTACACATCCCTTCCTCCTGCCATGGGCATTATGGAAATCATATTGAGGTGAGGACCCTGACAACCTGAATCCCTGAGTAATTAATACAAGCATAGCTGTCCTGCTCACTGGCAAAAAAAAACAAAAACAAAAACACCTGAAAATAAATATTTGTTGTTAAGCCACTGAGGTTAAGGTCTGTTTGTTACTGTAGCACAACATAGCCTATCCTGTCTGATAAACTATCTGGTCCAAGTCACCCAAGCTCCTGCAGCAGCCTCCTACTTCTACTCCTCTCTCCTACCACACAGCAGAGTAACCTCTTCACAGCTTTATTGTTGTTGTTTAATCACTAAGTCATGTCCGACTCTTTTCGACCCCATGAACTGCAGCAAAACAGGCTTTCCGGTCCTTCACTATCTCCTGGAGTTTGCAAACTCATGTCCATTGAGTCAGTGATGCCATTCAACTATCTCATCCTCTGTTGCCCTCTTCTCCTCCTGCCTTCAATCTTTCCCAGGATCAGGGTCTTTTCCAATGAGTTAGATCTTTGCATCAGGTGGCCAAAGAATTGGAGCTTCAGTATCAGTCCTTCCAATGAATATTTAGGGCTCATTTCCTTTAGAATTTGTTGGTTTGACCTCCTTGCAGTCCAAGGGACTCTCAATAGTCTTCTCCAGCACCATAGTTTGAAAGCATCAATTTTTCAGCGCTCAGCCTTCCTTATGGTCCAACTCTCACATCCGTATATGACTACTGGAAAAACCATAGCTTTGACTATACAGACCTTTGTCGGCAAAAAATGTCTCTGCCTTTTAACACGCTGTCTAGATTTGTCATAGATTTTCTTCCAAGGAGCAAGTGTCTTTTAATTTCATGGCTAAGGTCACCATCCACAGTGATTTTGGAGCCCAAGAAAATAAAATCTGTCACTGTTTCCACTTATTTCCCATCTATTTGTCATGAAGTGATAGGATCAGATGCCATGATCTTAGTTTTTTGAATGTTGAGTTTTAAGCCAGCTTTTTCACTCTCCTCTTTCACTCTCATCAAGAAGCTCTTTAGTTTCCCTTCACCTTCTTTGCAACTTAAGTCAGATCTTATCACACCTTCCTTAAAACCTTTTGGCAGTTTCTCTTATCCGTAAAGAAAATCCACACTCTTTCTTAGGGTCACAGGATCTGATCCCTGCCTGTCTCTCTGACTGGGTTTCCCACCCCTTTTTTCTCACTCATTACACATCCAGTCCCCCAGGACTCCTTGCTGTCTCTGAGGCACGGAGCTCTTTTCTGCTTCAGGGCTTTCACAGATGCTGTTCCCTCTACCTGGAACCCTTTCCCACATTATTCACATAGCTAGCCCTTTCCCATCTTTCAAGCCTCAACTTAAATGACACCTCTGCCGGAAGGCCCCTACCGCTATTCCCTGTTTGTTCATTTCCTTCTTAGCTTTTACTAGAAGTTGGAATTGCATTTGCTCTTCACAATTATTTACTTGTTTATTCACAAGTAAGCTCTATGGGCAGCCCTGTCGGCCCTCAATACATATTTGTTGGATGGAGGAATGACTGAGTGAGAAGGAATTGCAAAGGCTCAGTGGTAAAGAATCCACCTGCAATGCAGGAGATGAGGGTTCAATCCCTGGGTCAGGAAGATCCCTTGGAGAAGGAAATGACAACCCACTCCATTATTCTTTTTAGATTTATTTAATTGGAGAATAATTACTTTACAATATTGTGATGGTTTTTTGCCACACATCAGTATGAATTGACCATAGACATACATGTGTCCCCTCCACCCTGAACCCCCC
Source organism: Bos grunniens (assembly GCF_055505025.1). Taxonomy (NCBI): domain Eukaryota; kingdom Metazoa; phylum Chordata; class Mammalia; order Artiodactyla; family Bovidae; genus Bos; species Bos grunniens. The sequence goes on along the minus strand of NC_141175.1, from coordinate 58,583,651 downwards.
ACCTCCCTCCCCATCCCATCCTTCCAGGTCATCACAGAGCACTGCGTTTATGTTCCCTGTGTTATACATCAAACTTCCACTGGCCATCTGTTTTACATATGGTAATGTATATGCTTCAATACTATTCTCTCAAATCATCCCACCCTCTCCTTCTCTCACTGAGTCCAAAAATCTGTTCTTTATTCTTACCTGGAAAAGTCCATGGACAGAGGAACCTGGCAGGCTACAGTCCATGGGGTCGCAAAGAGTCAGACATGACTTAGTGACTAAACAACAACAACAATGCCCTAAGTAAATGTAAGGCCGTAGTGCTCATGGGGCTAGTGAATATCACAGGCCTATTCAGCCTGCCCTCGAGAGGGGATTCTTTAAGGTGACTACGGGCCCAACCCCACAAGATCGTTTACTCTCCTTGGGAGCTAAAGTGCCCCTGAGACACAAGGTCTCTCCAGAGGGCCCAGCTTGGGCTCTGTCCTCCCCCTCAGCTACCACAGCTCACCCAGTGACAGCCCAGCCTGGAGCAGGTCCAACTGGAGCCGAAGAGTGAGCAGCCAGTCCCCAGGGGGAGGTGGCCAGCTGCTGCCGTCATGGAGAGTGTGGCCTGGCCAGCTCTCTAGAAATAGCCCAAGGTCAAGGTGGGGTGCTTCCGTCCACCACAGATGGAGAAATCTGAGAGGAGGCCAGTCCCGGATTTCCTTCTACCCCACTACCGGGATCCCTGACCTTGGTCTGGAGCTCCCTGATTTCCAGCCACCTTCCCATAGACCCCTGCACTCATCTCTGCTTTCAATGAACACTCAGGCTTCACTTCCTACCCCCTCTGCCTCCCAACATACCCCTGAGATGGACCAGGTGGGCCTTATCCCATGTCAAAGCTCAGAAGGTCAAGGGTGTCTTCCAACTTAGCACGTGAGTTGACCGACAAACTGGATGGCAGTGCAGAGCCCCATTCTAGACTCAGTGCTTTACCCTGGTGGGACCTTCCTCACGGAGGGGACATGCCTAGCAGAGTCCACAGCCTCTGCCCTGGGATTGATCACATCTACCTGTCACCTGCTCTCAGGGACCCTTTGTCCTGTGGACTCTGACCCTGTTCATTGGCACTGAGAGCAGTGTAGCCTCGTCAGCTGCTGCTGTCAGCTACTGGGACCTCACTGTTTCCGGCCACTTGCACCTTGGGTGCTGAATACACTGCCTGCTGGTCCAGCTCATTCACCAGACCTCACAGCTGGCCCGACCACACAAACCCACTGTCCTCACACCCACAAAACTGGGGCATCCAGCCACAAGCTTCATCAGTCCCTTGTGGCAAGCAGGGCCCCAGACTCACTTTTCTTGAAGGTTCCCACAGGCCTGGGAGGAGGGAGCGGGGAGGTACCTCAGGGAGACCAGCTGGATGGTCTGGAACAGACGCAGGAAGGGGCGCTGCCCGGGGATGGCCAGCAGGGCCGGAGACGGGGGAGGATGGGAGGAGTCCACACAGGGGGTGACTGGCCCTTTGAAAAGAACAGGACAGGGTGGGCACCTGGTAGATTTCTGCTAATCAGATTACAGTAGGCAGAGCTGATTCAGGAAGTAGGAGAGAATGAAAGGTGGGATTTTTTTTTTTTTTTAATAAATACAGCATTTGTTTTTAAAGGACTTTCAATAGGTCCAAATGAAAGCTGGTAGAATGTCCTGTAGTAGACAACCTTTGGAATTTGAATGACCCATATCTGTGTGCACACCAGGATTCCATGTGCAGAAGCCCAGCAAGTGCACTGCACAACTCTAGGGCCCCCTTCACATTGCACAGATTGTGAACTCGAATACTTATCACAGATTTCTGGCGGGTGACAGCCAGGTGTCTTAAGGAAGGAAAGAAGGGCATCTTTCTTTTGGGCTAGTGGTAGGGCTTCAAGTAGGTACTTCTGGCAAGCTTGAAATTAAACTTCAAAAATTAAAATCTCTCTAGCATAAATGTGCTACTCATACTCATTTGCATGACAGCCCTTTCTTCCTGAAGTATGCAAAGGTGGAGATTAATTAGCATCCATTCTTAATTACAGAGCCCCAAATTCAAGAAGACAGATTTTTTTCTTACACGCTTTGGGATTGTGGGAGGTAGGGTGGAGGGAAGGGTATTCGAGAACTCAATGCTGTCAAAAGCACCAATAATTCCTAGGCCTTATTTTAAGCAATATTTGAATTTGGGTATTATATGATTCTCTCTATGCCTTTACATAGAGAGTGCTTACAAACTTTTCTGGAATTATTTTCTTCACTGGCTACCCATGTGAATCTTTGTTCCCAATCTTTGTTCCCACACATTCCAAACCAGCAACCCTATATCTTTGGTTAAATGAAGCACTGACTGCTCAGAACCCATTCAATTCTTTTTTCTTTTTAAATTTATTTGGCTGCACCAGGTCTTAGTAGAGGCATGCAGAATCGTCTAGTTGCAGCTTGTGAACTCTTAACTGTGGCATCTGGGATCTAGTTCCCTGACCAGGGATCAAACCCAGGCCCCCTGCTTTCAGAGTGCAGAAGTTTAGCCACTGGACCACCAGGGAAATCCCAGAAATCATTCACTTCTAACACCACAGATCCTTAACAGACAGACTCTGAAATGAGTATTCTCAGAATCATGAATACACTCACTCTCTGAGAATCACCAAAAGCAGACCTAGCAGGCAAAGTTTCCCTAATAAAGATAAGGGTCTCCAATGAGCTGAAGAAATGTTTTCCACATAGGCCAGACATTAAAGCATTCAGTGAAGGAGTGGCTGAGGAAAGTTTAGAATTGTGGGTAGAGGCTAGGTGTCCACAGGCTGTCACCTGGGAGCCTTGTGTTACCAACCACATGACCACTCACTTCCTGGGCAACAGTTTCTGGTCAACATGAAGACCTCTCTCTGGAAATTTCTTGAAGATATATTTGGCAAGTAAATAGCAACTAGGACTGTTTGCTGCCTTTATACCAAGTAAAAGGGAACATCCCCGCGTAACCCAGCCCTCAGTGGCAGCTTCCCCAGGCTTGTATATTGGGAAGTCCAGTGCTAACCCTGACATATCACCCTGCCACCTGGGCTGGAAGCTGCTTCCCACAGTCCCCTCCCTCGTGTGCTCCCAGGTTAGACTTTGTCAGTGAGAGAATCATGCCCTGGACTTAGACGGCAGGAGGGAAGCAGAAGCCATTTTTCCCAGAAGCTTGGTCAGGTGCAAGAGTATCACAGAACTCTAAGGGCTCCCACTTTCTGCCCTCACACTTCTGGTTGCAGACTGGGTCCCCAAGTCACAGAACAGCTTCTGTTTTTCTGACCACCTGATAGATGCTGAGGCCCTCAAGTTCTCTCTGCTCTCTGATTTAACCCTCAGCCTTACACAGGGCCTCTCATGACTCCATTCCCACCCATGCTCAGCACTGACCCACATGGAGAGCTCAGCCCCCTTCCTCGAGGCTCTGTGTATGCAACAGACCTCACAGGATGCCTAGAGGTTAGGACCAATGGCATGAAGAAATGTCATACACCATGATTCTTAAAAGTTGCTCCATCCATTTTCTCCACCTCTACTCAGTTTGGCCACCTGATGAAAAGAGTCAGTTCATTGGAAAAGACCCTGATGCTGGAAAAGATTGAAGGCAAAAGGAGAAAAGGGTGGTAAAGGATGAGATGGTTAGATAGCATCACCAGGTCAATGGACATGAATCTGAGCAAACTCTGGGAAACAGTGAAGGACAGGGAAGCCTGGCGTGCTGCAGTTCATGGGGTTGCAAAAAGTTGGACACGACTTAGCCACTGAACAACAGCAACTCAGTTTCAGGCCTGCTTCGTGAGCCCTGATAAAACAAAAGCCACCCACTCTAGGTTGTAAGCTTCAACAGACTGAAGAGCTTCTAGACACCTTGAAGTTTGCACCTTTCCTTTATCCAGCTTCCACCAACAGAGGGGAATAGCATACACAGAGATTTCTCCACCACCCTAACCCCTTCCTCCCTTAGAAGGAAAATGCTGCTATACTTTCTATTCCTCTCATTCATTTTCTCCTCCTGCACTAGAGTTTGTCCTCAAATTGGATATTACTAACTCTGAATGATTTTATTTTAGGGTGGTGCATGCACTTGTCATCAATTACTGTGTAACAAGTCACCTCAAAGCTTAGCTGCTTAAAACTCACCGTTACTATCTCACCATTTCTGTGGGTCAGGAGTTAAGGACTGACTTAGTTGAATGGTACTGGCTCAGGGATTCCCAGCAGGGGGTGGACAAGATGTGAGCCAAGACTCCAGTCACCTGATCGCTTGCTTGGAGCCAGAGGGTCTGCTTCCAAGATGAAAGTGAAAAGCAGATTCTTTACCATCTGAACCACCAGGGAAGTTTCCAAGATGCCACCCCCACAGAGCTGCTGTCAGCACACGGCCTTCCCTTCAGGCTGCAGGGGTGTCCTCATGGGCATGCCAGCTAACTTCCCCAGAGTGAGTGATACAAGAAACAGAGCACCCACGATCTGGCCTCAAAAGTCACAAGCCATCAGTTCCTCCAGACTGTACGCATTTGAAATGAGCCATGAAGTCCACCCACACTCAAGGGGAAAGGAATTAAACTTCACTTTTTAAAGGGAAGCATTTCAAGGAATATGTAGGCATATTTTAAAGCCACCAAAGTGTGAAAGCAGAATAAAGATAAGATGTCAAAATACCTATGTTCTCTAGAGTCTGTTACAGAGTGAAGCCAGAAAGAGAAAAACAAATACTGTTTATTAACACGTAGTATAGAATCTAGAAAAACGGTACTGCTGAACCTATTTTCAGGGCAGGGATAGAGCAGCAGATGTAGAGAAAAGACTTGTGGACACCGTAAGAGAAGGAGAGGATGCGATCGATCGATGAACTGAGAGAGCAGCAGGAAAACATATACATTACCATACGTAAAATAGATAGCCAGTGGGAATTTGCTGTTTGATGCAGGGAGCTCAAACTGGTGCTCTGTGACAACCTAGAGGGGCGCGATAGGGTGGGAGGAAGGTTCAAGAGAGAGGGGACATACATATATACTTATTGCTGATTCATGTTGATGTACGACAGAAACCAACACACTATTGTAAAGCAGTTAGCCTCCAAATAAAGATAAATAAATAGAAGAAAAGAAACAAAACAAAAAAAAAGATAAAGCAGCAAAGTACCTGTGTTCTCTAGAGCCTGTTATATAGAGTGAAGTAACTCAGAAAGAAAACAAAGTATATTAATGCATATATATGGAATCTAGAAAAATGGTACTGATGAACTTAGTTACAGGGCGGGAATGGAGCAGCAGACGTAAGAACAGACATGCGGACACAGAGAGAAGGAGGGAGTGGGACGAACTGCGGGGGTTGCGCTGACACATGCACACTACCATGTGTAAAACAGATAGCTAGTGGAAGCTGCTTTATGTGATAACACACGGAGCTCAGCCCGGGCTTTGTGACAGTTGAGAGGTGTGAGATGGGGAGGGTCTGGGGGTGAGGAGGCTTAAGAGGGAGGGAATATATGTATTGGCTGATTCACGTTGTTGTCTGGAGAAACCAACACAACACTGTAAAGCAATCATCCTCTAATTAAAAATTTTAAAATAAAAAAATTTTTAATTAAATTAAAAAAAATTTTTTATTTAAATTAAAAAAATTTTTTTCAAAACTGTGTTCTAATTTTACATCTAAATGCTGAGGGACATCCCCTCATCCCTCTAGATCTATTTCCCCAAGATAAGAAGATTGACTTCAGTGACCACTAGGGCTTTGTTTCCAGTTAGTAGGTGTCTCAGTGTTCCAGCTCCAGCACTCAAGATCCTAGGACTTGACCCCAGACCTCAGGCACCCCTCCTTTTCCTCCCCTTCTCTTGCTGCAAGCTCTTGGCCCCAGGTGCATCCACCACCCACTGGAACCCAAACCTAGTTCATCAGCATCTCTGGATGGCACCCAGGCATCAGCAGGTTTTATGGCTCCCTGGTGGTTGAGGACATGGTTGAAGACCACTCCTCTAACTGCTCAGTGGGAACCCTGAGCAGAGAGATCCTTTCAACAAATAAAATAACAGTTGTTGTTGTTATTGTTGAGTCGATAAGTCATGTCTGACTCTGAACCTCATGGACTGCAGTACACCAGGCTTCCCTGTCCTTCACTATCTCCTGGGATTTGCTAAGATTCATGTCCATTGAGTCAGTGATGCTATCTAACCATCTCATCCTCTGCCCACCTCTTCTCCATTTGCCTTCAAATCTTTCCCAGCATCAGAGTCTTTTCCCATGAGTCTTCTCTTACCTCAGGGGGCCAAAGTATTAGAGCTTCAGCTTCAGCATCAATCCTTCTAATGAATATACAAGGTTGATTTCCTTTAGAATTGACTGGTTTGATCTCCTTGCTGTCCAAGGATAAATTACTGATTTGTCTTTTTCCTTTGAAGTATATGTACATCAAAGTACAGGTATTCAATGTCCAGTTAATCATTCCTGGCGTCTGATTTTTCTAAGAGAACACTTTGCTCCTTGTTACCTCAGAGAAATACTTAGAAAAGTTTAGCAAGTTAGAGAAGTTTGCAGAAATTGTTCAAGGCCAGGATAGAACTTTTTATAGAAGTTTTCCTGCTCAGGCTTTCTCATCATGGTATTGTTTCTGTGGGAAAATTGACCCAATTTTTATCTTTTTGACTTACACCACCTTTTCCTAGAATATAACCTGCTATAAGTTTAAACAATGCCTGTCTTTTGGGGTTTTTTTTTTTTGCTTGTGTATGTGCATGTGTGGGTGTGAGAAAAATCAACCATCTCCAAGAGGGTAGAGCCCAGTGCTGAGAACGATGCAAGCTAGGAGCACTCTGGGAAGAAATGCCTCTGGAAGGCTGTGGGTGTGAGGCTTGGGTGTGATGCTAGAAACAGTCAGCTGGGCTTTTTGATCGTGACTTAGCATCTTTCCCCATGTGCCCGCCACATCAGTAAGTCATTGGCTCAGTTTGCCCAGGCCTGAGGGGTTTCCTGGGATGCAAGACTTTTCAGTGTTAAAATTGGGAAAGTTCCAGAAAATTAAGACAGTCAACCTCCGACAAGTGTTGGGAACTTCTAGCACTTTCTCTGTCTTTTAATAGTTCTAGAAGTTTCTTTCGGGCAAGGTGCTTTACAGACTCCTGAGCATGGTAAATGCCTGCTGACTGCCTGAACACGTTATCGGGGAAGGAATCTTACCTCCTACCAGTGTAAGAGGCAGGGTGGAGCCAGGCAGGGTGCTTCACTCACAGAAACAGGGATATTGAAAGCACCCCTCTGCACCACGAGGCTTTTAGATGCCAGTGGCAGAGCCCAAGGCCTAAGAAATGGAGCAAGCTGCCTTCTATCAGCCGGCTCCAAACATTGGGGTGCCTATCATGGAGAAAGGGGGTGTGGCCTGTTGTCTGTCCTGAGACTTGTGAGTGACAGCCCTGCACACACATGGGAGGTTTCTGATTGCTTGGGTCTGGGGATTTGCACACACATGTACATTTCTTTGGAATAGGAAATGGCAACCCATTCCCTATTCTCACCTGGGAAATTCCATGGACAGAAGAGCCTGGCGGCCTCCAGTCCATGAGGTAGCAAAGAGTTGGACAAGATTGAGCATGCATGCAGGTATACATTTCTTGATCTTTCCCATTTCTAGGCAGGAAATTTCTCCCTGACTGTAAAAAAAAAAATTTGTCACAAGTAAACTTCTCTACTTCTTTCTCTGAGGTTACCTTGAGCAAAAAATGACTTTGATGGGGAATTTCCTGGTGGTCCAGTGGTTAGGACTCCATACTTCCAGTGCAGGCAGCAGGGGTTCAATCCATGGTTGGGGAACTAAGATCCCGCATGGCACCTGGTGCAGCCAGAAAAAGATAAAAAAGAAAGATGACTTTGATGAATCAGACCTTTTTGCTGTATCAGTGGCAGTCAGGTTATAGATTCTTTTTACGGGAGGTTCTAAAGCAAAAGGATGAGATGAGGAGGGAGGTGGGAGGGAAGGTCAGGATGGGGAACACATGTACACCCATGGCTGATTCAAGTGAATGTATGGCAAAACCCACAATATTGTAAAGTAATTAGCCTCCAATTAAAAAAATTTTTTTTAATATCCTGTGATAAACCATAATGGAAAAGAATATTTTTTAAATGTCTATATGTGTATAACTGAATCACTTTGCTGTACAATTGAGATTGGCACAATATTATAAATCAACTATACTCCAACTAAAAAAAAAGTTCAAACCACTCTTCACCATCTGTGAATACACAGAGTTCATTCATGGGTGTGGATGTATGTCCTGGATTCTCTTCCCTCCCGGCTCTCTCCTGGGCTTCTCCTCACCTGGATCCCCAGCTTCAGGAGATTTCCTTGGCTCTTCCTCTTGGCCCCATCTTCTCTTGTTTCTGTCATTTCTGGGATCAAGAACTTCCCCCACCCTCAGATGGGGGTTGGGAGAGAATGGATACATATATACGTATGACTGAGTCCCTTCACTGTTCCCCTGAAACTATCACAACATTGTTAATCGGCTATACCCCAGTACAAAATGTTCTGATGTTAAAAAACTTTTTTTTATAAAATTAAAAAAAAAAAAAAAGAAATTCCCCCACCCACAGCTCAGCCAAAGTGGAGGATCCCACATGGTCGCTATGGACCTGCCTCACCTGGCGAGCCCATTAGATGGAGGGTTGGGGGATGCGGGCGGGGCGGTGGGGGAGGGGTGGGAATCCTGGCCAGCCTGGATAGAACACATTCTCTGTCTCTAAAATCCGGGGCTCAGTCTTAGGGCCTCTGGTGAGCCTGCTTCGTGTTCTGTATCTAAAAGTTTGTGAGTCTCAGGGCCTGTGGTTACCATGTGGGGAAGGAACTTTTGAGGTCCTTGAGCAACAGTGATCAAACTAGGAGGCCAGGTCAGTGGATGGACAATGGAGACAGGTGACCAGGCAGCCTGGGTGAAGGGGACAGAGACAGTGACTCTGAGCCCACTCTGTTCCAGAAACTTCCTGGCCCCCATTCTCATCCTCTTGGTAACTTCAGGTCCTGCGGGACCCTTGTTCTAACTCCTCTTTAGCTTAGCCAGCTTTATACGTTTCTGTCACTTGCCACTCACCAACCCCCGAGAGTCACCAGTGCCCACTGCCCACCCACCCCAACACACACAGGCCCCTTCTTGGGACCCTAAATCTGAGCCTTTCCTGCACCAACAAGACGCCCTGAGCCCCGTCTTTTGCGCTCACTTTCAACTCTAGAGAGGGCCTGCACCCGCTCCCTGTGGGTCTGTTCCCCAGGAGTCAGGGGGAGATGACCTCCTCGCTGTGGCCTCTGCAGGGTCCTCACTCCTGTCTCCACTTCCCATAGCCCAGGCCTCACCTCCCTCACCATCCTGCCGCAGAGACACTTTAGAACACATTTGCTAGAACACTTGAACAAAGTAAACAGTGGTTTCCTCACATTCCTGTCAGCATTTGTTTTTCACAGACTGAAGAGTCTTGAACCTGAGGGCACTCCCCTCCCCACTCCCCCCACTGTGTTCATGGCTCTTGCCTGAACTTTTGTGGGGAAAGGGTGGGGGTGCTCAGGGTCGCTGGGCTTGGACAGCTGTTTCAGGTTGTCCATTTTTAGGCCTTCAGAGTCCATGTTCATCGTCCCCTCTCAAACCCTCCTCTGGCCCAGGACAAGTGACAGGTCAGGGCACTCGGCGCTCAGGATCAGACGGCCTTGACTCCTCACCACAGCACTCCCCTGCCTCCTCCTGTCACAGCCCCAGGCGCCCCTTGGGCCTCATTCTCAGCAACGCCTTGACTTTGTCCCAACCCCATCAGGGTCCAAGGACCTGGCTTCTCCTCTTCTAGGATGTGGTGTGGACCTCAGGGGAGACTTAAGAACAATGCTGGGCCCTTATCAACAGCTAATCCCATCCTGGCCGGCTCCTGGACTTCCCTTCTCAGAAATGCCAACTCTTATTTTAACACATGGCGTGTTCTCTTCTGAGTCACCTCAGTCCCGATTGTGTGCAGCCAGAGCAGCCACAGTCCCTCCCTAACTCACACCTCGGTCAAGCTCTTCCGCAAGAGCACAGAGCAAACACCTTCAAGTCCATCCGGAATGGGCCTGGCTTCCTTCTGCCTTGTCACCAGCTCCTGGCGCCGCAAAGTGCAGGAGCCGGAAGGGACCCTAGAAATCACCGGGTCTCACCCTGTCCTTCATAGCTGAGTTCACTAAAGCCCGGAGAGGGCAGGGTGTTGCTCAAGGTCACACAGCAAGGTCAGGAGTCCTGGTCCAGACCCTTGCTTTCTATGTATGTTACTTCTCAGAGAACATGAGGAGAAGGGAGAAAAACTGGGGAGGGGGCAGTTTGTGGCTGTTCAAATTTCTTCCTATTTAAGCCTCCATCCTGCGCTTTCCAGGTGAGGCTCAGTGGTAAAGCATCTGCCTGCAAATGCAGGAGATGTGAGAGATGCAGGTTTGATTTCTGGGTCAGGAAGATCCCTTGGAAAGCCCTGGAGTAGGAAATAGCAATCCACTCCAGTATTCTTGCCTGGAAAATTCCACAGACAGAGGAGCCTGGTGGGCTAAGTCCACGAGGTAGCAAAGAGTTGGATGTGATTTAGCGACTAAGCATGCATGCACAACGTGAGATATTTGCTGAGGTTTCAGGGAAGAAAGCCTCCTCTGACCACCACCCTTCCAGCAGAGCCCCCACCCGGACAGTGTGTGCTGAGACTGTGACACCCAGAAAGCAGAGGACAGGCAGGGAGAGAAGCCAAATCTTAGTGACATGAGTCAGACATGATAGCGACTGAGCACACATACAGTTCTCCACCCTACACTGACTGGCCCAGAAGGGGTGCTTGTTCCACTTCCAGGGTCAGCACTGGGGCTTCTTTCAGCAGTAGGAACAGGCTTAGGCAATCCTAGTATGCGGAGGGACTTTTCCCATAAGGGAGAGTATCAGAAACCCCCATGAATCAGAGCCTCCAAGTGTCCTGACTGTGGTACTTAACAGAAGAAACTGCTAAGTGGCCGGATTGTTGTTCAGTTGCTCAGTTGTGTCCAACTCTTTGCAACTCCATGGACTGCAGCACACCAGGCTTCCCTCTCCTTCACCATGTCCCAGAGCTTGCTTTCAGTGATGCCATCCAACTATTCCTGCCCTCTCTTGTCCCCTTCTCCTCCTGCCCTCAATCTTTCCCAGCATCAGGGTCTTTTCTAATGAGTCGGCTCTTTGCATCAGGTGGCCAAACTATTGGAGCTTCAGCTTCAGCATTAGTCCTTCCAATGAATATTCAGGGTTGATTTCCCTTAGGATTGACTGGTCTGACTAGGTAAATGGTTAATAATAAAAAGAGTTGCTGTCATGGGGAAGTCCAGGCACCAGCCCTTGCAGCTAAGCCCACACTCCTGCAGAGTGGCTGCCAGAGCTCCTGCCAGTGCTTGAGTAGCTCTGATCCTGTTCCATTCTGAGAGGAGTTCTACCAAACCCAGGAGAAGGGATTTCCCTGGTGGTCCAGTGGTTAAGAATCCACCTTCCAATGGCTCAGATAGTAAAGAATCTGCCTGCAATGCAGGAGACCCAGGTTCACTCCCCAGGTTGAAAAGATCCCCTGGAGAAGGGAATGACACCCTACTTCAGTATTCTTGCCTGGAGAATCCCATGGACAGAGGAGCTCGGCAGGTAACAGTCCATGGAGTTGCAAAGAGTTGGACACGACTGAGCGACTGCTACTACTACTTCCAACGCAGCGGTTGCCAGGGAACTAAGATCCCACATGCTGTGTGGCAACTAAGCCCATGTGCCACAATTAAAAAGACCCAGAGCAGCCAAAAAACCACCACCAACAACAAAAACCCAAGATGGATTGGAGGACTAGCCCCCACTTACCTTGCATTCAGCCGCACCCCCTGCACCTTCTAACTCATCAGCATGTGGGCTCTGGAGGTGGCCTGCCTGGGCTCAGATCCTAGCCCCACAAGTTACTAGCTGTGCACGTCAGAGGAGAAGACCCTGGGCAAGTCTGCCACCCTCTTTGTAAACTGTGTATAGTAAGAGACCCTTCCTCTAGGGGTCAGATTAAGCATCAGAGCATTGGCAGGTGATCACTCAGCTACCATCATCATTTCATTGCTATTATCTCATGCCTCAGCAGACATGATCTGCTTCCTTTATCCCATTACCTGTGCCACCCCAGGGCCAGCATTATGAAAGCGGGAAATATTAAGTCCTGTGATCCTCAGGACCATGCTACATGCAGTTCTGGGGATGTCTGTGAAATGTGGGAACATAAGCCAGAGCAATGGTCAGAACATTCCAGAACAGGAGTGGAGGGTTTGGTCAGTCTGTGGTGTGTTCTGAAAGTGAAAATGTTAGTTACTCAGTCATGTCCGACTCTTTGCAACCCCATGAACTGCAGCCCGCCAGGCTCCTCGGTTCGTGAAATTCTTCAGGCAAGAATACTGGAGTGGGTAGCCATTCCCTTCTCCAGGGGATCTTCCCAACACACAGATCAAACCTGGTCTCCCGCATTTCAGGTGGTTTCTTTATCATCTGGGCCACCACGGAAGCCCCACAGTGTGTTCTACAATTCCACTAAAACGTCGTATGAATATCTACGTGTGTCTTGCTCAATATGTGCCAATACTTCCCTTCTTTCTACTTCTGTGTTGTGATAAAAGTAGAGGTTTTCATCTCACAGATTGGGCTCTGGCTTAAGGGAGGTTTCAAACTTTGGATAATCAGAAACCTGATACACATTGTAATGCCTTTTTAAAAAAAATTATAAGTACAGTTGATTTACAGTCTTGTGTTCATATCTGCTGTACAGCAATGTGATTCAGTTATACATTTTTTTTTTCTTTTTTACCACTAGTACCAGGCTTAGATGGTAAAGAATTTGTTTGCAATGCAGGAGACCCGAGTTTGATCCCTGGGTTGGGAAAATCTCCTGGAGAAGGGAATGGCTATTCATTCCAGTTCTCTTGCATGGAAAATCCCATGGACAGAGGAGCCTAGTAGGTTACAGTCCATAGGATCACCAAGAGTCAGACATGACTGAGCGAGCAAAACATATTTTTCTTTATATTTTTTTCCATTATGGTTTATCACAGGACATTGAATATAGTTTCCTGTGCTATACAGTAGCACCTTGTTGTTTACTCATTCTCTATATAATACTTTGTGCAACGCCTTTTAAAAATCATTATGTATGTATATTTCACACAATCTTGTTTTTAATTTTATTTTTCATTTTGAGATAATTTTAGACTTGAGAAACTTTGCAAAAATAGTAAGAAAAATGCCTAAATACACTTCACAAAGCTCTTCCAAATGTTAACATCTTCTGTAACCGAGCATAATTATCAAGACCAGAATATGAACAGGAATTCCCAGGTAGTGGTAAAGAACCGCCTGCAGTGCAGGAGACACAGTGAGATGTGAGTTCAGTCCCCAGGTGGGAAGAGCCCCAGGAGGAGGACATGGCAACCCACTGCAGTATTTTGCCTGGAGAATGCCCTGGACAGAGGAGCCTGAGGGGTCACAGTCCATAGGGTCGCAGAGTCGGATGTGACTGAAGTGACTTAGCACGCATGCAGGATATGAACACTGATACAGCACTACTAACTTATCTTCAGCTGGTATTCCAACTTTGTCCACTGCCCCTGGATTCTTCTTCTCCCCAGGATCCCATGCAGTCTCACACAGGGCGCTGAGTTATCATGTCTCCTTAGCCTCCTCCAGTCTGGGACAGTTCCCTCAAACTTTGTCTTTCCTGATCACAGCACTTTTGAAGAGCAGTGGCCAGTTGCTCTGCAGAATGTTCCTCATTTTGGGTGTGTCTGGTGCTTTTCCAGAATTAGACTGAGGTTTTTCATTTTTGGCACAAATGCCTACAGAAATGATTTTTTTTTAACTTCATTTATTTGCAAGATGTTACTTCCCTGACCAGGAACTGAACCCGTGCCCCCTCCATAGGGACTGTGGAGTCTTAACCACTGGACCGCCAGGGAAGCCCCGGGAAGGCATGTTGTCTTCTCAGCACATCGCACCAGAAGGAACGTGATGCCCATACATCTCATTTCTGCTGATAGGAACTTTTACCCCTTGGATACGGTGGTATCTATCAGATTTATCCATGGCAAAGTTACCTTTTTCCCCTTTGTAATTAATAAGTATTTTGTGTGGAGATATGTTGAGACTATAAACAGAAACCTTTTTTTTTTTTCCATTATACTTTTACCCACTAATTCTAGCACACATCAGTGGTTCTTGCCTGCAACAATTATGGTGAGGTTAGTGTTAGTCGCTCAGTCGTGTCCGACTCTGTGACAACATGGCCTATAGCCCACCCAGGCTTCTCTGTCCATGGACTTCTTCGGACAAAAACACTGGAGTGGGGAGCCATTCGCTTCTCCACAGGATTTTTCCAACCCAGGGATTGAATCCAGGTCTCCTGTATTATAGGTGGTCTATACCATCTGAGCTACCAGGGAAGCCACTGTGGGGTTAGCCAAACAGCAATTTCCTATTTCCATCATTCCTTCTATATTTATTCATTGGAATTCTATTGTACGAGGCTTCACTTCATTTATTTATTTATGAAATTATTTATTTATATGTATATAGAGTCATGGATATATTCTTTATTCCATGAGTTATTATTTATTACTATTATTATTTATTTTGTTACTAAAATTGTCTCAGATCTGGCCATTGGGAACCCCTTCAATGTGAATCCTGTGTTTTTTAATAATATCCTCATCATTCCTGGGTTGGGAAGATCCCATGGAGAAGGAAATGGCAAGTGACTCCAGAATTCTTGCCTGGAGAATTCCATGGACAGAGGACCTTATGGGCTACAGTCCATGGGGTCGCAAAACGTTAGACACGACTGAGTGACTAACACACACAAACATACGCACACACCATTTCTGAGCACTTTTTCTAGCACTGCAAAATCTTCTGTATTCATTTATATTTTCACTGCTCCAGCCCTAGAATCAGCCAGTTCTCCAAGGAGCCCTAATTGTTTTTCACTGGGAAATGGTACTTAGAAACCAAGATCCAGAGACTAGTATACTCATAGCTACCGTCATTATTTCCAGTCCCTTACAAAGGATGAAGCTAGGGAATATACATCTGTATGCACACACACATACATATACACCTATATCTATTTTTATTTCTATATCCAATCATCCACGAATATAAAACAAAGTTGTTGTTCAGTTGCTAAGTCATGTCTGACTCTTTGCAACCCCATGGACTGCAGCATGACAGGCTCCTCTGTCCTCCACCATCTCCTGGGGTTTGCTCAAACTCATGTCTATTGAATCGCTGATGCTATTTAACCATCTCATCCTCTGCCACCCCCTTCTCCTCCTGCCCTCAGTCTTTCCCAGTATCAGGGTCTTTTCCAATGAGTCAGCTCTTCGCATCAGGTGGCCAAAGTATTGGAGCTTCAGCTTCAGCATCATTCCTTCCAATGAATATTCAGGGTTGATTTCCTTTAGGACTGACTGGTTTGATCTCCTTGCTGTCCAAGGGACTCTCAAGAGTCTTCTCCAGCACCACAGTTCAAAAGCATCAGTTCTTCAGCAATTAACCTTCCTTATGGTCCAACTCTCACAGCCATACATGACTACTAGAAAAACCATAGCTTTGACTATGCAGACCTTTGTTGGCAAAGTGCTCTCTTCTTTTTGACACTGTTAATTTTCCTCCAGTAGGTGGCAGCACTTGTACCATCACTTTTGAGTGGATTCCTACTGCATTTTGGTAATAAAGTCATCAGGGCAGTTCACCCAAGTCAGTTGGAGACAGAACGCAACTTCAGGGTTAATAGCCTCACTCGACCCACAGCTTTAAAAAAGGGTAAAAAAAGCCCACATCTAAGGAAGTCTGTGAAGGGAATTCAAGCAAGTCTGTCCAAACCCTGCCCAGGCCACAGGGCAGCTGTTCCCCTAAGTGGGGACAGCTCCAGCCCCCAGCCTCAGATCATCATCCCTAGGTGGGGCTGGAGGTGGGGGGCAAGATGGACCGGACTTACTGAAGGTCTCAGGGCCCTGCCGCTTCATACTCTGGGGTCCCAAGAGACACAAAGGGACATGAACCCTTGTGTGCACCTTAACTGTCTCCGCTTAGAGTTTCCATCTGAAGCAAGAAGCAGAGACCCAGTCGACCTGGAGGAGGGTGGGGCACTGCCAGGGAATCCTGTGGCAAGGGAAACCACAGATCAAGACATTCAGACTCAGGAAATCAAGGTGGCTACACAGAGTCGCTGTCTCCCTTCACGGCCCGAGGGCTGCCAGTCCTGCTTCCTGGAGTGGCAGGAGAGGACAAGAGGTAGCCTGGGCTCCAATCCCAGATGTGCCACCTCCTAGCTGTGGGCCTTGACCAAGTTCCTTACCCTCTCTGTGCTTTATTCTCCTTATCTGCAAATTTCGTAGGGATTTGGGGTGTTTATGAGGACTGCGTGAGGTTACACTGTAAAGTTCTTAGAACTGAGCGGGGCACAAAGAAAAGGCTCAACAAAGCTTAGCTTTCATTTTTGTTACCACAAATACTCCTGTTATTTCATTTTCATGCACTGCTTCATTATGGTTCTTGATCCCCAACGGTTTCAGCTTGCAGTGGGTATGGTTGCCCAGCCCCAAGACTTTAAAGAGCCTCTCACCTCCAGGCGTGTTACTTCTAATTGTAGATCAAGGGCTCTGATTGGCCCAGCACATCGCTGTAAGCCTGGGCCACAGACCAGGCTCCACCCATATGGGCGTCCCAGGTCGCAAGGTCACTGAGGGCAGCCAACCACGGAGAGTTTTCTTCCAAAAGGTGGACAGCCAGGAATAGACCAGTAAAGTCAACACACGCATAAAACATTTTTCAAAGTATGTACGTGCTGTTGTGAATAAAATAAAAGTGAAAGTGGTTCAGTCGTGTCGGACTCTTTGTGACCCCATGGACTATACAATCAATGGAATTCTCCAGGCTAGAATATTGGAGTGGGTAGCTTTTCACTTCTCTAGGGGATCTTCCCAACCCAGGGATTGAACCCTGGTCTCCCGCATTGCAGGTGGATTCTTTACCAGCTGAACCACAAGCGAAGCCCAAGAATACTGGAGTGGGTAGCCTATCCCTTCTCCGGGGTATCTTCCCAACCCAGGAATGGAACCGCGGTCTCCTGCAAGCAGGTGGATTCTTTACCAACCGAGCTACTAGGGAAGCTTGGGGCTAAAATATGAATGTATTTAAAGGTGTCAATTGAGCCACAGTACTTTTCTTAATTATTCCTGTTATCAATAATATATTCATATATTATTATATTAATATTTATATCAGTAAATATAAATGATCATCATTCACTTTCCCAATGCAACTTAAGGTGCAAATTTTACCATGTTCAGTTCAGTTCAATTGCTCAGTAGTGTCCAACTCTTTGCTGCAGACCCCATGGACTGCAGCATGCCAGGCTTCCCTGTCCATAACCAACTCCCAAAGCTTGCTCAAACTCATGTCTACTGAATCAGTGATGCCATACAACCATCTCATTTTCTGTCATCCCCTTCTCCTCCCGCCTTCAATCTTCCCCAGCATCAGGGTCTCTTCCAATGAGTCAGTTCTTCGCATGAGGTCGCCAAAGTATGGGAGCTTCAGCTTCAATATCAGTCCTTCCAATGAATATTCAGGACTGATTTCCTTTAAGATTGACTGGTTTGATCTCCTTGCAGTTCAAGGGACTCTCAAGAGTCTTCTCCAGCACCACAGTTCAAAAGCATCAATTCTTCAGTGTTCAGCTTTCTTTACAGTCCAACTCTCACATCCATACATGACTACTGGAAAAACCATAGCTTTGACTAGACGGACCTTTGTCAGCAAAGTACAAACAAATGGGTCACTCAGTCGTGTCTGACTCTTTGCGACCCCATGGACTGCAGCCTACCAGGCTCCTCTGTCCATGGAATTTTGCAGGCAAGAGTACTGGAGTGGGTTGCCATTTCCTTCTCCAGGGAATCTTCCACACCCAGGCATTGAACCCGGGTCTCCCACATTGCAGGCAGACGCTTTACCCTCTAATCCACCAGGGAAGCCCTTGTCAGCAAAGTAATGTCTCTGCTTTTTAATATGCTGTCAAGGTTGGTCACAGCTTTTCTTCCAAGGAGCAGGTATCTTAATTCCATGGCTGCAGTCACCATCTGCAGTGAATTTGGAGCCCCCCAAAATTAAGTCTCTCACTGTTTCCATTGTTTCCCTACCTATTTCCCATGAAGTGATGGTCTTTACCATGTTGGTCTTTATTAAATGTCTTGATTGTAAAAACAGTCTTCATCCATCCTCAAATATTTGGTATATAAGCCCTCAACACTACACTGGGCTGCTTCTGGTCCACCTTTAAAGTAGCTGACTGAGCCTTAAATCTCTGGACCAGTCCACTCTCCTCCCCGGCACCCTCCCCTGGCACAGAGGCTCCAGGGTACTATTGGCCTAGGATCCATACCCCTCCCGACTCTTAGTCTCTGCCTGTGAGCATGCAGCCTGCAGTGTCTGGGTGCTGTGATTATTAGACGTACCTATAAGTGCTCTCCTGAGCATCATCCCCACTCTACAGAAAACATCTCCTTGGGTGGGAATGAACTGGGTGGTAGGGGAGGGGCATCCAGCATCTATTCTGAAGATACAGTGATTCTCTGGTCCTCTGGAGGACATTAGGGAGGGTTGGTAGCATCTAAGAGAGAAACATAAGGCAGGCATGTGAGATGAGTCTTGTGCCTCGGGACAGGAACCCATCTCCAGGCTCTGGGTTTCTGGCAACTGCTGGAACAGGGGCTGAATCTGCAGCAAGGCAAGGTGATGACTCCAGCTTCTCTCTGTGATACAGCCTGCAGGAAACTGTCTCATTCACCATGGACGACTGCAATTCTCACCACCTCTTCCTCTGCCTAAAATTCTGTACTCCCAGCACCTTCTAGGTAATGACCCATCTTCCAGGTAACCTCTTAGCACAGCTTACACCATGCTAGGCACACACATGAGTTATCTAAGCAGAGCAACGTAGGAGTCTTGCAAGTATTGTAGGTTCTATGTCAGATAAGGAAACCAAAGAGGCAAAGAGGCCAAGATCAACATCATCTGAATGAAACCAAGACCTGTCTGGGGCCCTGGTCTGTGCCCACAGGCAGTACTCTTGAAGCCTGTTGAGTAAACTCCAAGATTCTCAACCTGAGTATATGGGAAAGCACATCTTACTTAGAGATAGGCAAGCCCCTAATACCAGGAATCCACAGTTCCTGATTCCCGCCAGAGAAATGTCTTCCTATTCGGAAGTGCCTCAGAGACAATACTGGCTTCCCAGGTGGCACTAGTGGTAAAGAACCTGCCTGCCAATGCAGGAGACATAAAGTGAGGCAGGTTTGATCCCTGGGTTGGGACGATCCCCTGGAGGAGGTCTTGGCAACTCACTCCAGTATCTTTGCCTGGAGAATCCCATGGACAGAGGACCTGGAAGGCTACAGTCCATGGGGTCACAAAGAGTCAGACACGACTGAAACAACCCACACACACGCAGACGCAACACTCACCATCATTACAAGCGGGACTGGACATTTGCCGCTTTGGCCACACAGCATCTACTCTTCCTTCCTAATAGTCACTCTAATTTCCTTTGGGGAATTATCTGACAGCTACTGTGTACTGTCTCGGTGGACAGTAATTCATCTAGCAATCTATCCTCCACTTCATAAGCCAAAACAGTCACCCAGATCTCCTAGAGCCTGACTTCCTTTTCATCACCTTAGAACAATCAAAGCCAAGTATCTGATCTGAGGTTGGCTGGCTGAATGCTCTCTTTCCTAGGAATTTGGCTTTGGAGCAGGAGACACAAAGACAGAGTGAGCTCATTGTGGAACTTCATTCACCCCAATGAGTGCACCTGGGTGAGACTGAAGTGCTCTCCCTGCTTCAGAGGACCCTTTGAGCTGCCCAGCTCCTGTCCAACGTCTGTTCTAGGTCCTGCCTTCCAGCCTGAGGCATCCATGGCCACCCAATCACTTCCCTTTTCTTAATTTAGCTTGAGTCAGTTTCTGTTGCTTGCCATCAATGAATCTGGCTAAAATACACCAGCTCATGCTAAGGAAGAAAGAATTCCCCATTTCCCTTCCACATGAGGGATTCAAAGACCAAGCGTGAACTCGCCAAGATTCATTTTCATTTTGTTTTATTTTTGGCCACACTGGGTCTTTGTTGCTGCGTGCAGGTTTTCTCTAGTTGTGGCAAGCAGGGCTACTCTTCATTAAAGTGTGTGGGTTTCTCATTGTAGTGCCTTTCTTGTTGTGGAGCACAGGCTCTAGGCTTGTGGGTTTCAGTAGTTGCAGCATACAAGCTTAGTAGTTGTGGCTCACAGGCTTAGCTGGCCTCATGGAATGTTGGCCTCATGGAATGTGGAACGGAGAAGGCAATGGCACCCCACTCCAGTACTCTTGCCTGGAGAATCCCAGGGACGGAGAAGCCTGGTAGGCTGCAGTCCACGGGGTCGCACAGAGTCCGACACAACTGAAACGACTTAGCAGCAGCAGCAGTAGCAGAGAACTTTCATAGGGGTGGGCGGGATGGGTCTACCTGTAGAAACAGCACAGTCATCTCTAACAGTCATCTTTAAACTGGTCACCAGTTGTCCGACCAGCATCATCTTGATTGTTTTAGGTACAGTTAATCTTCAGTTCCAGGGTTCATTTGTTTCCATTTCTTTGAGGTCAATTCTCAGAATTGTGGCAGCTCACGGGTACAGTTTGCTCATCATGTTAACTTCTCCACCTGGTGTTTTGGTATTTATAAGACTGCTCACAGGATATGGCTCAGAATATTACCTATGTGCTGTGCTGCGCTGTGCTGAAGTTAGTCACTCGGTTGTGTCCTACTCTTTGCCACCCCATGGACTGTAGCCCACCAGGCTCCTCTGACCATGGGATTCTCCAGGCAAGAATACTGTAGTGGGTTGCCATTCCCTTCTTCAGGGATCTTCCTGACCCAGGAATGGAACCCAGGTCTCCTGCATTGCAGGTGGATTCTTTACTGTCTGAACCACCAGGGAAGCCCAAGAATACTGGAATTGGTAGCCTATCCTTTCTGCAGGGGATCTTCCTATCCCAGGAATAGAACCGTGGTCTCCTGCATTGCAGGTGATTTCTTACCGTCTGAGCTACTAGGGAAGCCCCCAAATTATCTATAGCCCTTAAGAAGAAACTAAAAGTCCTTGACTATGCTTAATGACTGCATTATTATTTAGTCTCCTTTGACTGTTTTCCTTTGTTTCAGCATTTCTCACTCCTCTGATTGAACTTATTCTTTGACTAAAGTTTTCCACAGACAAAAGTCAGGGAGAAGACGTGGTGAGGATGGGGCAAGGACCATAAGGTCTTGCTCCATTTCAAGTTCACTTGACAAAGTTAGGCTACTGGATGAAGGGAGGAGTGGAATTTCAAGTGTTTACTCAACTCACAGGGAAAGTCTAGAGATTACCTACTCACTATTGCAGCAGTCCTCAGATTTGTCCTGGGAACAGAATTGCACAGTGGAAGTTGTGGTGAAAGACACTTGGAAGGAGAGTGATAGCTGCCTTGGAGACATAAGGCTAAACTGTAAGCTGGCTAATTTGCTGGAGAGAAAGCAAAGAAAGAAAAACCTGTGAAGAGGCCTCCCTGAGTCAGAAAAAAGCCTCTAACAGTGACCCATACAGGACTTAGGTTTGATTGGACTTCATAAAGCAATTTGTCCCCTGGGACATTGTTGAAAACAATAGAGCAGTGAGTCAGAAATTTTGGAGATTCACAATGCGGTGTTTTGAGACAAAGAGAACCCTTCCCAAACCTCTGTCATCACAGGATAGTTGTGGTCATGCTCAAGGCTGTAGCCCTTGAGGTGCAACATCTGAGGCATCACACTATGAAGGGTGGAGGGACCTCACTAAAATTACCCAGTCAGTTACTAAACATGAAAACAAGCAATTCATCTCGAAAAGGCAATAATATACCTGGGGAGCGGAGTGTGACCAGTAGCCATATTTGCTATAACATATTACCTAAGATAACCAGTTTCCAACAAAAAATTACAAGACATAAAGAAATAGGAAAGAATAGGGAATTCCCTGGTGCTCCAGTGGTTAGAACTTGGCCCTTTCACATTGTAGGTTCAGTCCCTGGTCAGGAAACTTAGATCCCACATGCCAAGAGGCAACAAAGCCTGCGTGCTGTGACTAGAGAAACCCCAAACACCACAATGAAGACCCAGTGCAGCCAAAAATAAATAAATAGGAAATCTGAATAAACCGTAGACTTTAGGAAAAACAAATAAATAAAGATTATGTGGAAATAGATTGCATCAAGAATAGAGAACCCCCACACTTATGGCCAATTAATCTACAACAAAGTATGCAAAATACATGGTGAAGAAAAGATAATCTCTTTGACAAGTGGTGCCAGGAAAACTGGACAGCTACATGTAAAAGAATGAACATTTTCATTTTGTCATATATAAGTTTAAGTGGGTTCAAAACCTAAATGCAAAATCAGATACTATAAAACTCCTAGAGGAAAATGTAGGCCAAACAGTCTTTGACAAAACTTGCAGCAGTAGTTTTTTGGATCCATCTCTTAGGGTAATGGAAACAAAAGCAAAAATAAACAAATGGGACCTATTAAACTCTAAATTGTTTGCACAGCAAGAGAAACCATAAAATGCAAAGATAATCTATGGAATGGGAGAAAATATTTGTAAATCATACCAACAGCAAGAGCTGAATTTCCAAGACATAATATCAGTTTACACAGTTCAATAAAAAAATTTAATAAACAACCAAAAATAAGCAGAAGACCTAAGTAGACATTTCTCCAAAGAAGACAGACAGATGGCCAACAGAAACATGAAAAGATGTTCAACATCACTAATTATTTAGTTCAGTTCAGTCGCTCAGTCGTGTCTGACTCTTTGCGACCCCCGTGAATCTCAGCACACCAAGCCTCCCTGTCCATCACCAACTCCCAAAGTTCACTCAAACTCATGTCCATCAAGTCGCTGATGCCATCCAGCCATCTCATCCTCTTTCATCCCCTTCTCTTCCTGCCCCCAATCCCTCCCATCATCAGAGTCTTTTCCAATGAGTCAACTCTTTGCATGAAGTGGCCAAAGTATTGGAGTTTCAGCTTTAGCATCAGTCCTTCCAATGAACACCCAGGACTGATCTCCTTTAGAATGGACTGGTTGGATCTCCTTGCAGTCCAAGGGACTCTCAAGAGTCTTCTCCAACACCACAGTTCAAAAGCATCAATTATTCAGTGCTCAGCTTTCTTCACTAATTATTAGAGAAATGCAAATTAAAACTACATTCAGTGGAGAAGGAAATGGCAACCCACTCCAGTATTCTTGCCTGGAAATCTCATGGACAGTTGAGCCTGGTGGACTAGTGTCTGGCATCGCAGAGTCGTACACAACTTAGCAACTGAACAACAACAACACACAATCAGGCAGATGGTGATTTGGGGAAATAGTTCTTGATGGAAATGTGACATAAAATGAGGAGTGAAGTGACCTAGCAATATGGAATACAGAGTTTTGTAAGAAATTAACATCTGTGTATAGAATAATAATTGCAAATATTCAAACAATAAAGTCCATGGCTAAAGAAAAATAAAATAAAATAAAATAAAACTACATTCAGGTAGTTTTGATGATGGCCATCTGACCTCACTCTGGTCAGAATGGCCATCATCAAAAAGTCTACAAGTAATAAATCCTAGACAGGGTATAGAGAAAAAAGAACCCTCCTACACTGTCAGTGGGAATGTAAATTGGTACACCCACTGTGCTGAACAGTAAGGAGATTACTTAAAAAACTAAAAATAGAGTAACCATATAAACCAGCAGCCCTGCTTCTGAGTATATACCCAGAAAAGACAAAAACTATAATTTGAAAATATAACATGTACCCCAATGTTCAATAGCACTATTTATAATAGCCCACATCTTTATCTATTCATATATATATATATATATATATATATATATATCTTCCTCGGTAGTTTAATTGGTAAAGAATCCACCTGCAATGCAGGAAACACAGATAATTCGGGTTCCATCCCTGGGTCGGGAAGATCCCCTGAAGGAGGGCATGACAAGCCACTCCAGTACTCTTGCCTGGAGAATCCCATGGATAGAGGAGCCTGGTGGGCTACAGTCCATAGGGTCACAAAAAGTCGTACAAGTCTGAGCAACTGAGCAACAACAACAAAACCCGAATGGTCTCCTCAGCTGGTCTGAGGGCTCCTGGGGGTATGTTTGTGATGTACCCCAGGTTCTTGGAGTGACAAGCAGTACAATAATTATTTCATGACCATATGTGTGAGAGCTGCTAAGTTGTCTTGTTCACCACTAAACCCCTAGCATCTAGAACCACATGACATACAACCTGTTTATTGATTGAACTTATGGGTCAGATGAGCGTGCCCCTCTTCTGAAACCCAACAAAGGAAAAGAAGCTGAAGCAAAAGTCTTGCATGATATTTTATTCTGAGAGGGAAAGGCAGTGGAGGGAGTTTGGTGAGAGAAACTGGAGAGAAGACTCCTGGATTCAGGAAGGAAGGAGCCGGCCGAGGATGCTGGAGTTTCTGTGCTTTTCCCCCAGGATGGGGTAAGAGGACCCAGGGAATCAAATGAAACCTACTGTGGAGAGAAGAGACAGGTTGATCCGGGCTCTGATTTCTCAGTCTCGGGCTATTTCCTTGGTGTCAACCTCATCTTACGTGATGGTCTCATTCAATCCTCATTTCAGCCTCAGAAATAGAAATAATTATTGCCCTTTCACAGGTAAGGAAACAGAAGCTCAAAGAGGTTAGGTTACTTGCCCAAGGTCACACCTCTGAGGAGAAATGGAGCCCTGATTTTACTCCAGGATTGTTTGCAGGAGTGTGGGGAGGGGCAGGGGGAGGCTGCCCCAGGCTGTTAGGAGTTTGCCTTTCACGGGGAGGCTGTCAGGGAATGAGTCCCTGCTGTTGCCTATGCACATACCTGGCTTGCTTTTGCACATCTTGATGTCCACACAGATAACCCGAGAGGTTTTTCCAGCTGTGATGTCCGCAGCGATGGTACGGAGAAATTTCTTCATGATTGACTTGCACAGACCTTTCAGCCGCCTCATCTTGCTGCACACCTTGGAGGCCTCCTCGATAACGGTATTCTGCAGCAGCAGCACCGTGGTGGGAAACGGGCCTCAGGTGAGCCCTGCTGGGCACTGTCTCTCTGCAGGCCCCGGCAGCCTTGGGCTCTCAGCGGGTCTGGCAGTGGGAGTGCTGGGTCCCGGGAGTTGGTGCCAGGTGGTAGTGGGAGCAGGGACTGGAGAGACAGGGCTCAGCCCCCCTCCCCATCTCAAGCCTGGCCAGCAGGGGCTCTGGAAAGGACAATTGACCCTGCCGAGTCTTAGCCTCTGTATACCCAGGCCCTGTCTTCTGGGTGGAGAGTGGTGCCCAGACCCACTTTAAAGGCTCTGTCTATATAGCTTCTGGGTCCAGGGCCAGACTGGTGGCTCCATCTGCTGGTGGGGGGCGGCTGTGGCGGGTTAGGAGGGTATCCAAGCTTGGAGCTTTGGTCCATTGCTTTTGAAATATCTTCTTCTGACATCTCCCATGGAAGGGGATAAATCTGAGTACCCCAGGGTGAAGGTAGTGATGCTGAGCAGGGTGGGGGAGCCACGGAGAGGGAGAGAGGGAAAGTGAAACTATGGTTCTGGTGATGATGCCTCCACTTATTAAGTATTCACTCAAAGCTAAGTACATCCCACTTTCCAGCTCATTTAAAAAGCCTAGGTAAGGATTCCCAGCCCTCCCCATTCCACTTGGAGGCACATCTCCACCCGCCAGGTCCCACAAGCCTCCCGTCTCACCTCATCGGGCTGATCTCCCAACTTGTCCATCAGATGTTGTATTATTCTCTGACAAGACCCACAGCGTAGGCTCAGCTCTTCTCCTTGGAGCAGCAGGTCACCCTATCAGGAAAGGAAGCCCATTAGGGTGGTCTCTCAGACACCCCAACTTCATAAGGGCGCCAGGAAGGGTCCCCTGGGGGCTTTTAAGCCAGTAGGATGACCCATGATCTGTCTGTCCATATGAGGACCTGAGCCAGACTGGCTGGCCCCTGCCCATCTCTCTGCCTGTTTTAGAGGGGCTGAGAGACCCCACGACCTGCCCCCACACCCACAGCACCGGCCCCAGCCCAGCATCTGCCCCTCTGCTGTTCTACCGTCAGACAAGGAGGAGGCTCTTGCGGAGGGCCCAGCCACCACTGTAGCCCCCACCCCACAGTCAGGTACTAGTGTGAACAAAACCAGCATCCTCAGCTCCCAGCCCTGCCTCCCCACCCCCTGACCAGTTAAGTCTCCAGACCCTCGCCCCTGGCACTGCCCAGGGAGGAGAGGAAGGAGAGGGATGTTGGGGGGAGGGTAGCAGGTGGGGGAGTATCCCTGTGTACCTGGGGATCCTCCAGGGCCAGGCCCTGGCACAACTCGTCTCCATCACACAGATGGGCCGTCGCCTGGTCGTGGCTCTCAGGAGTCAGACCGGAAAAAGCCAGCCCTGGGGAAGAAACAGCATGAGCAGCCCTCCACAGACAGAGGGAGAGAAGTCACTACTTCTGGCTGGGGAGAGCCCAGGAAGCAGCTGGCACCCAGGACGGGGAGGCGGCCTTGTGAGGGGTCCCGGGTGCCTCCTGCCCTGCTCTGCCCTGGGGCTGCTCTTACCCATGCCAGGTGCCCTTGGAGCTCATGCTCGGGTCCATCAAATCTGAGAAAGCAGGGCTGGGAGGAGGAGCCATCGGGATCTACCCCAAGGGGTATTTCCTCACCTGGGGCAACCAGGAGCACCGAGGCGATGATCAGGACAGCCCAGGAGGTCATGTTGAGGCAGCTGCCCAGGCTCCCTCCACAGCCTGTTTTATAGAGGCTGCGAACCTGGCAGGGTCCTCTTCCTCTTTTTGGCGACCTCCCCTGTCACTGGGTTTACCACAAACACCGGTACTGGTCTGTGGAGAAGTGGGAGGAGGAGTGTACGTGAGAGCTTCCACACACCCCTCTCCACCCACCCTGCCCAGCACTAGAAGTTTCTGAACTGAGCCGGGTGTTGATGGAGAGCATTTGCCGCCACGATGCCCATCCTGCCCTGATGTGGTAATGGGAAAAGAAGTCCCCACTACCGAGGGGTCGGGTAGGGCCCTTGGCCAGGTGAGCATCCATGCCCCCTGCCTCATCTCTTCCTCCCACCCCAGAGGTCTGGGCTGGTGTCACTACGTCATCCTTCTCCTCATCTCTTGGGTCTCCTTCCAGCCATTTAAGCCAGTGTAGCACTACCTGATTAAGATGAAGAAAAAGGTGCCCTCAGGGTAGATCCTGAAGCTCCTCCTCCCAGCCCTGGATTCTCCAGCTTCATGGACCCTGATCATGAGCTCTATGCGCACCCTGGGTCCCCTAGACCCACACCAGCCTTCTCACCATCATCAAGGAGGCCGGGCCTTTCCCTCAGAGCTGGGTTCAGCCCAGCCTGGCAGTGACCTGGCCGATGGGCAGAGAGAGCCGGTGGGAAGGACAGGAGCCCCAGCCAGGGTCTGGTCCCAACTTCTGGGTGTCT
The DNA here is from genome assembly GCF_055505025.1 of Bos grunniens. Lineage (NCBI taxonomy): Eukaryota > Metazoa > Chordata > Mammalia > Artiodactyla > Bovidae > Bos > Bos grunniens. The sequence goes on along the minus strand of NC_141175.1, from coordinate 58,556,005 downwards.
GAATAGTCATCTGTGTCATAAAGGTCATTGGCCTTCATCTGTCAGAAAAATTGAATAGTAGATACAAATAATTTCTTAGTATCCATATGTCCCAAATATTGCGTGGGATATACTTACACTGGAAAGTATTTGTTGTTTACCTGAAATTCAAATTAAACTGAGCATTCCATAGTTTGTCTGGCCCCTTGAATCCTTTCTGGTTTATTACCCAAATCCCAGGGTAGCAGACACACTCACACTAACTCACATCACACACTTACACACGGTTACATGAACTCAGGGACATACACTCTCCAAAGCACTGACAAATTCACACACACTCATAGCCACTCACACTCCCAGATACCCACATACACATACTCACACATTAATTCACAACCACATACTTTCATATACTCATAAATTCACACATAAACACACCACCTTTATTCTTGCCCATTGTGGAAGTCAGTGAATGCCACACTAAGGAGCAAGGAATTGAAGCATTTTTAAGCACTTTGGCTCTCTTATTTTTATTGAAATAAATTTTCATTAGATAAGTAAGAAACAATAAATGAAACCATGTATAAGTTCACCAAACAGATTTACAGGAATATTGACGGATGACAACTAGACTCATAGTGGTCATCATTTTTAAATTTATAGAAATATTGATTCTCTATGGTGTGTACCAGGAAATTACATAGTGTTGTCGGTCAATTATACTTTAAAAACAAACTCTTGGAAAAAAGAGATTGGATTAATGGTTACCAGAGGCTGGGGTGGAAGGGTAAGGGGTAGGATTGGATGAAGGTGGTGGTCAGAAGGTATAAACTTCCAGTTACAAGATAAGTAAATACTAGGGATGTAATGTATAATACGAAAAAGATAATGAACACTGCTATTATATTTATTTTTACATTACATTTATTACATTATAAGTGAAAATTGTAAAGAAAGTAAATCCTAAGAGCTCGCATTACAAGGAAAACTTTTTGTCTACTTAATGTTGATTTCTAAGAGATGATGGATGTTCACTAAATCCACTGTAATCATCATTTCATGATGAATGTAAGTCAAATCATTATGTTGTACACCTTAAAAGTATATAATGCAGCATGTCTGATATCTCAATACTTTGGAAATTAATTAATTATTAAAAATTTACATAAATATCCATTTATGCCTTTCAATGAATATATTTATAAACAAGTATATGTTTATATAAAGTTATATATCATAAAAAATGTTTTGGAACAGCTTTTTAAATTTAACAAGATGTCATGAACATCATCCCAGTCAATAAATTTAGATTTCCTTCATCATTTCCATTGGTTTCCTCATATTCTATTTGAGGGGTGAACTCTAACTGGAGTCCTCAATTCTGGGGCTCATGAGGCTTCTACTTGCAGGGCAGAGGTCGGGAGAGCCCAGCAACAGCTTGTGCAGTAGTCTGGGTGAGTGACACGAATGCCTTCTTGAGACTGGTTGCCTCATAATCCCAAGATGACTACTGAGGCCCTCCAGGCCCTAGGGCCCCGCCCCAGGTGGAAAACTGAGAAGAGTGAAGCAGGAAAGGGAGGTACTTATATATATTTTTAAAAAGCAAATATTTCCCAGAGACCTTCAGCTTGTCTCATCAGTACGCCCAGGGGGTACTCGCAACTGTGAAGGGCTATACAGAAGGAAGCCTTTGGCTGGACTTTGAACCAAACTGAGATTCTGCCGGGAAGGACAGATGAGAAGTCACGGGATCAGGTAGGCAACAGCAGTATCAGCTACAGAAGAACTTCTTGCTAAACAGTGTTTTGAAGGAAAAATTGATGGCATTTTGTAAGTAATCAGATACAAGAGACAGAGGAGACAGGAGGCAAAAGTTTTATAGTATTTGAAGGCTGAGGGGCCAGTGGTGAAGCAGGAAAATTAGGAAATGGAGCTTGTGTGTGAAAGCTGAGTTTGAGGTGTTGCGTTTGTGTGGTCTGCTTGAGGGCAGGGCTGCCTCTGCTGTCACATCCGCCCTTGATTACTAGAACTATCCTGAGACCAGATAGTCAGCTAAGGGTTCGCCTCCTGTAAGGAAACCAGGACTCAGAGAGGTCCAGTGAATGCTCCAAGGACACACAGCTCAAACCACATATGTCTGGGGATTTGAACTCAGACTCCAAAATCCAAGTTCGTCCCCACTCCACATTGGCCCTATCTCTAGGTTTCTAGGCCAAAGTTGCTTGCCATCTGGCCGCCAGGTCAGGCACTGTCCCCGCTCCCCTCCACAAGCCTCCTCTTTCCTAACCACATGAAGATACCATGGTGTACATGTGGAGACCACATTAGTGAAGGGGGAAAGCCCAAGAAGGTGACTCATGTCCTTCTTTACCATATTCAGTAAATACACATATCAGTAAATGCACACATATACAAATATCTTTGCGGAATTCAGTAAGATCAGATATTCCAGCAAGCCCTTTTCTGGGGTGCTAAGGGGTATGGACAAGGGGCCCTGGGGTCCCACGTGACAAGAACCTAGCACAAGTCCACAAGTCCTATCCGTTTGCGGTCGTGGGGTCCCATGGACCAGCCCATTGCAAGTCAGTCTTCAAAAAATCTTTGCTTTCCCCAGTGTCATGAAGATATCCTCTTGTTTCTTCTAGCAGTTTTATAGTTTTCTACATTTAGGTCTGCAATTCACCTCAAATACGCTGGGTTGAAATTCTGTTGCTTCAGATCAATTTGTTGAAAAGATTTTCATTTTCCCATTGAATTGCTTTGACATCTGGGTCAGAAATCAAATGACTGTATAAAGGTGGGTCTGTTCGTAGGTTCTTTATCACAGCAAGTACTGCATTAATAATAATAGCAAAACACTCTGATTCTTTTAAACGGGCACAATATTTGAACAGTCACTTCATAAAGGAAGTATAGCCAATAAATATTTGAAAAAGTGTTAAATACCATAACTCATGAGGGAATTCTATGTTAAAACTACAATGAAATGATGGCACCAAAATGACTACAATTAAAACAAGATCTCGCTTACGTGTGGAATCTGAAAATGAAACAAACAAAAGAAAACAAAAAAACAGAACTCGTAGAAACAGAGCCCTTTTCTGGGCATGGGGCCCGATGTGGGAAGAGGGCAAAATAGGTGAAGGTGGTAAAAAAGCACAGGCTTCCAGGTGTAGAGCAAGTCCTGGCTGTGTAACCTAGAGCACAGTGACTATAGTTAATAATACTTTATGTATATTTGAAAGCTGCTGAGAGAAATCTTAAAAATTCCCATCACAAGAAAAAAATCGTAACGTGGTGATGAATGACAACTAGACATCTGGTCATAGTCTTTTTGCAATCTATATTATATCAAAGCATTATGTTGTAAACCTGAAACATATCATATGTCATATGTCAATTACATCTCAAATTTTTTAAATGAATAATAATATCTATTTTGCAAAGATTACTGAGATATTAAAAATCATATTAAATATTTGTCATATGTAGGGAAGAAAAGACAATACTAAGTGTTAAGAAGGATGTGGAGCAATGGGTACTTCAAAAGTTGTTGGTGAGAATATAAAACGAACTACTTAAACGTAGATTGACATTGTTTCATAGAGTTAAGTATACACATGCCATATAACCTCTACATGTCTACCCACACTAATGAAAACATATGCACATATAAAGACTATTACAAAAATGTTCACAGAAACATGACCCAGCACCTACACTCCTAGATATATACTCCAAAAAACTGAAAGCAGAGATTCAAAGGGACACTTGTTCATCAATGTTCATAACATTTTTCAAAATAACCAAAAGTGGGAATGACCCAAGTGTCCATTGATAGATGAATGGATCAACAAAATATGGTATATACATACAATGGAATATTATTCAACCATGAGAAGGAATAAAGTTCTGATACAGGTAACAACATGGGTGAACCTTGAAAGAATTAAGCTAAGTGAAGTAAGCCAGATACAAAATAATACGTATGATACCACTTACATGAAATATCTATAAAAGGCAAATTCATAGGGATAGAAAATAGATCAAGGATTACCAGAGACTGAGGGGAGGGGAAAAGAAGGAATTATTGCTATTGGTTACTGAGTTTCTATTTAAGGTCATAAAAATAAATTTTGGAAATAGTGCAGAATATTTAATTAGTGCCACTGAATTGTACATTTTGGAATGGCTACAATGGCAAGTTTGTGTTATATGTATTTTACCACAACAATAACAAAAAAAGAGAGAGAGAGAGAGATAATGCTCTTAGAAACTTTCCCACAAAAGCCAAACATCAGAAATAACCCAAATGCCCACCAACAGGTAAATGGATAAATAAAGTTTAGCCATACAATGCAATACTACTTGGTGATAAAAAAGAAATAAAATGCTAATACATGCAACAAAATAGATGAATGCCAAACACTGAGCAAAAAGATACGAAACACAAAAAAACTACACTCTGCATGATCCCATTGATATGAAATTCTAGAACAGGCAAAATTCACATCTGGTGAAAAAGAGCAGAAAAATGATAGGAGGGGAGAAGAGGATGTGGGAGTTTTGGGGAAAGTACACAAAGGGGCTCTCTCAGGTGATGAAAATGTTCTCCATCCTGACTGGGGTGTGAATCTCATAGGTACATGCATCTATCAAATCTCATCACTGTCTACACTTAAGATTTATGCATTTCACTATATGTAATCACGTCCCAACAAAACGAGTATCCAAAAATGCTTAAGTTACAATCTCATGGTTCCTAATGAACATTAGGGATTCCCTGGTGACTCAGTGGTAAAGAATTGGCCTGCCAGTGCAGGAGATACAGGTTCAACTTCTGGTTTGGGAAGATCCCCTGGAGAGGGAAAATGGCAACCCACTCCTATATTCTTGCCTGGGAAATCCCACGGACGGAGGAAACTGGTGGGCTACAGTCCATGCGGTCTCGAAAGTTTGGACACAACTTAGCAACTAAACAACAGCAACAATGAACATTATCAAATACTTTCCAAAAGTATTATATCAGTTTACACTGCCATTACCTACAAGTTTGCTGTACTTTCACCAGCGTTAGATATTATCATAGTCTTTCATCTGCAAATGTAATGAGTAGAAATAGTAAGTACTTTTAATCTCCACTTAGGACCACAAATTGTTTAATACTTTCCCAAATATTTATTCACTGTCAAATGCATTTGGGGAGGAGGACTTTCCTAGTGGTCCGGTGGTTAAGAACCTACCTCACAATGCAAGGAATCTGTGTTCGATCCCTGGTCAGGGAACTGGGATTGCACAAGCCACTGAGCAGCTAAGCCCTCCCAAACACAACTAGAGAGTCCCTGCATAACAACAAAAGATCTCACATGATGCAATGCAGTTCCTGCAACTGAGACCAGAGGCAGCCAAATAAATACATATCTACATATATTTTTTAAACTTTTTATTTGGGGGAATTATCTTTCTTATTTTGATTTTTGTCCCTTGCCCATTATCTATTAGACTCTACTATTTTTTTTTAATTTCTAAGGATTCTTTATGTCATAAGTATATTAATGGTATGATTAAACTACTCCACTTGGGGGAGGAGAGGGGATTAAAAAAAGCAATAGTAAACATTAAAAAAAATAAAAAATAAAACAAAATACTCCGAATGCTTTGTCACTTCATAGCTTACCTTTAAATGCGGGTGACGTTTTTCTTTTGTTTAGAAAGGTTTCATTTTCTATAGTCAAACACATCTTTTCTTTATGACATGTTTTTTCAGTTTAGAAAGTTGTCATGTCATTATTGCCTTTATCTAAAAAAATTTTTTTCAAATTTTTGCTGTTACCTGTTTTTTTTGTTGTTGTTACCTAGTTTTTTAATGTGGTATTATTTTAATTCTCTGGAACTTTATTTTAGTAAGATATGCAGGAATCAAATTTTATTCTTTACAAAATGATATGTTCAGTTAATTTAAATTGTTGATGGTATATTTTCCCTGGTTTCCCTGATTTTCTGCCGATTTGAATTTATTCTTTTATCATATATCAAGTTACCTTTAATAAAATCAAATTCTGAGCTATCTCTTCTGTCCCACTGGTCTGAATATCTAGTGTTCTATTTAACACCACGTGGTTTAACTACGGCAACTTTCTTTTCAGATTTTTCTCTGATAGTACTTTACTTTAAAAGTATACTTCAAAAAACAAGAAAAAGTATCTTTAAAATATTTTATATGCTTTAATACTTTATTTTCCAAAAGCATGTATAAAGTATATTTTGCATGTGTGTGTGTGTGCATAGTTGCGCTCAACTCTTAGCGACCCCATGGCCTGTAGCCCGCCAGGCTCCTCTCTCCATGGAATTTCCCAGCCAAGAATACTGGAGTGGGTTGCCATTTCCTACCCCAAGGGATCTTCCTGACCCAGGGGTCAAACCCGAGTCTCTTGCATCTCCTGCACTGGCAGGTGGATTCTTTGCCACTGTGTTAATACTAAATACTGCTGCTGCTGCTAAGTCGCTTCAGTCGTGTTCGACTCTGTGTGACCCCATAGACGGCAGCCCACCAGGCTCCCCTGTGCCTGGGATTCTCCAGGCAAGAACACTGGAGTGGGTTGCCGTTTCCTTCTCCAATGCATGAAAGTGAAAAGTTAAAGTGAAGTCGCTCAGTCGTGTCTGACTCCTAGCGACTCCATGGACTGCAGCCTACCAGGTTCCTCCATCCATGGGATTTTCCAGGCAAGAGTACTGGAGTGGGGTGCCATCGCCTTCTCCGCCCTGGTGGTCTAGAGGTTAAAAATTGGCCTTCCAATGCAGGGGTGTGGGTTCAATCCCTAGTGACAGAATTGAGATCCCACATGAGGGTCAGCTAAGCCCCGAGCCTCAGCTACTGAGCCTGAGCACTCTAGAACCTGTGCTCTGCAGTAAGAAGCCTGAGCAACACACTTAGACAAAAAAAAAGACTGCACACCACAACAAAGACCCTGCACAGCCAAAAAAGAGAAACATCACATGACTTGTGGTTCCTTTTGTCAACTAGAAATGCAGCTTTGTCCACTTATAATTCATAATCTTGAGCAAATCGAAAATAATCAATAAATATCCGAGAAATGCAAATCAAAGCCACAATGAGGTAGCGTCTCACACCCGTCAGAATGGCTGCTATCAAAAAGTCCACAAACAATAAATGCTGGAGAAAGTGCAGAGAAAAGGGAACTCTTTTACACTGTTGGTGGGAATGCAAACGAGTACAGCCACTGTGGAGAACAGTGTGGAGATTCCTTAAAAACTGAAAAAAAAAAAAAACTGGAAATAGAACTGCCATACAACCCAGCAATCCCACTACTGGGCATACACAACGAAGAAACCAGAATTGAAAGAGACACGTGTACCCCAATGTTCATCGCAGCACTGTTTACAATAGCCAGGACATGGAAGAAACCTAGATGTCCATCAGCAGATATATGGATAAGAAAGCTGTGGTACATATATACAATGGAGCATTACTCAGCTATTAAAAAGAATACATTTGAATCAGTTCTAATGAGGTGGATGAAACTGGAGCCTATAATACAAAGTGAAGTAAGTCAGAAAGAAAAACACCAATAAAGTATATTAACACATATATTTGGAATTTAGAAAGATGGTAACGATGACTCTACTTGCAAGACAGCAAAAGAGACACAGATGTAAAGAACAGACCTCTGGACTCTGTGGGAGAAGGCGAGGGTGGGATGATTTGAGAGAATAGCATTGAAACATGTATATTACCATATGTGAAATAGATCGCCAGTTCAGGTTCAGTGCATGAGACAGGGTGCTCAGGGCCAGTGCACTGGGACCACCCTGAGGGATGGGATGGGGAGGGAGGTGGGAGGGGGGTTCAGGATGGGGGACACATGTACACCCATGGCTGATTCATGTCAGTGTATGGCAAAAACCACTACAATATTATAAAGTAATTAGCCTCCAATTAAAATAAATTAATTAATTAAAAAAGAAAATAATAATTTTTTTTATATTTTAACAACTTAGTTTTAACATTAAAAAACTTAGAACAAGAATCATGATTATTAAATGAGTTAGAATGATGACTCAGCACATAAAAAAATGAACTGAACTGTAGTTTATCCCCCATCAACTTTCATACCTTGTCATAATGCATCTTTTGGGGCCATGATACTATTTATTAAATAATGCTTTCCTTTAAAAACAAAATAATTCCAAGAAAGTGTTTATATCTGTTCAGGAACAGAAATAATGTACAGATATAATGTAATGTATAGGAATTGTTCATTACAAATGCTAGTTTGTTGTTAACACAAAAGTAAAATGAGTTAACTTCTGTTAACTTTTAATTTTGCTGAAGTTAAATGAGTTGATTTCTGGCTATACTGATGTTTGTACTACCCAAAAACTTGGATGCAAACTGTTCTGTAAATATGAGATTTGTGCAAACTTTGGAAATGAGCCTTTAAAACCTTTTAATCAAAAATTTTATCTTGGATATACTGTATAGCACAAGGAACTATATTCAATATCTTATAATAACTTATTATAGAAAAGAATCTGAAAAAGAATAGGTTGTATGTATATTTATAACTGAATCACTTTGCTGTATATATGCAACATATGTCAATTTAAAAAATCTTTGTTAAACCTCTCAGCAGCAGCTTACCACTCAAAATATAAATGTGAGAGAGGAAAACAAGACAAAGCCGCCTTGGGTGGCTATTATGCCTAGACTCTCTCACCTTCTTTTTTCCCCCTCCTTCTATATAGAGAGGTTGGAAAGTTACAGCAGCACTTCCCAGAATTCATTGCAGCTTGCGTCTGGATGTGAAACCGTGTCTACAGTTCGATGCACTGATATGGGATTCTGGAGGCTGACCCCAATACCATCTTTCTATTCTCTTTTGACTATTTTGGCTGCTGGCAAGCAAGGTCATGGAAGGGTGACATTTGGGGGCAGGAGCATTTCCAGTATCAAATGTCTTCTTGAATTTGGCTTTCTAATCTAATTCCTGGATGTGTGTTCTTGAACTCTGAGCTTCAGAACCAGCTTCAAGTTGCCTGTAGCATCAACTATTGAGAATCACTTCTGAATTTTTCAAGGCCCAATTCAGAACCTACTTCTTTAGTCCTACATACGATTTTTAAGGACCTAATTCCCTGTGTAAAATCCTCCTGGAAAAGAAAGTAGGAGTGGGTGGGATCTAATTTATTCTGCCAAAGAGGGGCTTCTCTGTACCTGTACCTGCACTGTGTCCTCTATATCTTCGGGGAACCCTGAGAGTGTGGTACACACCCACACACACACACCCACACACACACACACACAGTAGTTTTGTCCTCTTAACCCCATGATTTAAACTGCCAGGTCAGTGGTTAACAAGGATGTGGCTGAAGCTTTGAAGAGTAGATCAGTCTTAGAGGTGACACACTATCTTAGAGGCACGAATGCTCGTCCTTCCCACCACCTCCCCTATCTATTAATAGATGCAACCTCTCCGTGTCCTTTATTAATGTGTCTCCATTTTGCTCCCAGAAGCCCCTGACCCATGGAGCATTGTCTTCAAGGACACCCTATACAACAGGCTACAGAATCACTTCTATTTTCCAAGTCAGCCCGTGGCTATATTAGTTTTCTCTTGTTGCTGTGACAGTTACCACAGACATAGTGCCTTAAGACCACACCCATACAGACCCTCCAGGGAGCTAAGGGCTTCTAGGCTATGAGCCACCATCTCCTTGCATGGCCCTTTAATAAACCTCTCTCTGCTCGAAACTCACAAACAAACAAGCAAGCAAAAGACACCAGACACCCATTTAATGATCCGACAACTCTGTAGGTCAGAAGTCTGAGTCGGTTCAGTTGGTTCCTCTGCTGTGGGACTTGGAGAAGGCGATGGTACCCCACTCCAGTACTCTTGCTGGGAAACTCCCATGGACGGAGGAGCCTGGTAGGCTACAGTCCATGGGATCGCTAGGAGTTGGACACCAGTAAGCAACTTCACTTTCACTTTTCACTTTCATGCATTGGAGCAGGAAATGGCAACCCACTCCAGTGTTCTTGCCTGGAGAATCCCAGGGACGGGGGAGCCTGGTGGGCTGCCGTCTCTGGGGTCACACAGAGTCGGACATGACTGAAGCGACTTAGCAGCAGCAGCAACTGTGGGTCTCATGAGGCCAAAATCAAGGTGTTGGCTGGGTGGACTCTTTTCTGGGAAGAATCCACTTCCAAAGTCATTCAGGTTGTTGGCAGAATTCAGTTCCCCGTGGTTGTAGGACTGAAGTTTCCTTTTCCTTGCTGGCTGTCATCTGAAGTTCATTCTCAGCTTCTAGAGGCTACTGGCATTTCCTGACTGTCCAGATCAAGCCTTTCTCATGCTTTGAATCCCTCTGAGGCTCTCTCTGCCTCGTCTTCCTGTCTTTCACTTGACATACGCTTACTGACATATATACACAGGCCATCCTGCCTGTTCTTTCTTTTTCTCTCCTTGGGTCCCCATTTCAGCACCTACAGTTGGGCAGTCCCTCCTTTGCTTTATTATCCATGAGTTTATGATTATGCTTTTTAATTTTATTTATGAACTGCATGAGGGAATTTACATTTTTTTAAACGAAATGTATAAGGAAAACAAATAAAAGCTTCCACTGTCCCACCTTCACATAGACTCTCTCCTCAGAGTAAACTACCACTAAAACTCTTTTTTCTCTTCCCATACAAGCATAGCACATACACATTGCTCCATTCTCAGTTATGAAATGTAAAGTATATTCAGAAATGTGCACAAAACAAAATGGACTATTGTTTATTAGGAAGCAAATAGGTGCATAATCACAAAATGCTACCTGAGCTCAGAAGCATCTTAACTTCCAGACCCTCCTCCCCTAAGCTAATACTGCTGCTGCTGCTAAGTCGCTTCAGTCGTATCCGACTCTGTGCGACCCCAGAGACGGCAGCCAACCAGGCTCCCCCGTCCCTGGGATTCTCCAGGCAAGAACACTGGAGTGGGTTGCCATTTCCTTCTCCAATGCATGAAAGTGAAAAGTGAAAGTGAAGTCGCTCAGTAGTGTCCGACTCTTTGCCACCCCATGGACTGCAACCTACCAGGCTCTTCTGTCCATGGGATTTTCCAGGCAAGAGTACTGGAGTGGGGTGCCATTGCCTTCTCCGAAGCTAATACTACCCTAACCTTAATGATAATCCTATCCTTGCTTCTCTATAGTTTTACCATCTGAGCACATACTCTTAAACACGATATAGTTTTCTCTACTCTGGTTTTGAAACGTGTATAAATAAATCACAAACAATGGATCCTCTGGTGTGACTGTTTTGGGGGAGCACGCTACATGGCATCCTAGTTCCCCAACCAGGGATCAACATGCAGTGGAAGCATGGGGACCATAGGAACACCAGGGAAGGCCCATGTCTGACTCATTTTAATTAGCATTAAGGTATGTGAGATTTATCCACGTTGTTGTGTGTATGAAGAGTTTGTTCCTTTCCATTGCTGAGTACCATTCTCTTGCATGAATATGCCATACTTCATCCATTCTCCATTGATGGTTGTGTGAGTTGTTACCAGTTCTGACCTACAGATATACACTGAGTTCCTTCCTTTTTCCCAACTTTACTGAGATTTAAGTAAAGTATACTCACCAGCATACATCTGAAGTGCACACCTTCTACCACTTTTGACACGTGTATATATGTGTGAAAATATCATGGCAGTTGAGAAAGTGAATGTGTTCATCACCACCTTGTGTCCTTTTGGGTAGATGAATGGATGGATGGAGGGGAGGGATGGGGGAGAGAGGGATGAATGGATAGATGGACGAATGGCAGACAGACTGGAAGGAGCCTCACGTGGCATAGTTTCTTTTTACTATTTTGAATGTTGGCTTCCCTCGTGGCTCAGACAGTAAGGAATCCACCTGCAATGCAGGCAATATGGGTTCGAACACTGGGTCAGGAAGATCCCCTGGAGAAGGGAATGGCTTTCCACTCCAATATTCTTGCCTGGAGAATTCCATGAACAGAGGAGTACAGACTACAGCCCATGAGGTCACACAGGATCGGACACAGCTGAGCAACTAACACACACACATTTTGGATGTACTTCCCTCAATATCTTCTAAAAATGGACGTTATAGTGACAGTTCATGCATAAGCTGACTCTGTGGACCCACCCTGGTGCCTGGGAAGCCTGTTGACACTGGAAGATTGACTGGTGCTTGATAAATTACAAGCCTGCCTTGCTTTGTGTCTCAGACAGGAGCTCCTGAACACACCGCTCTGGCCAATGAAAGACAGACCAGATGGAGAGGACAGACTCTGGAACCTCTCCTGCTTGTTGCTGATCAGAGCTCAGGACACACTCGTAACCACACAGCCACCACCATCTGAGTCAAACTTCAGGGTGTGATACAAAAGAGAGATTAGCAATCTCTCACGGACTCAGCAGACCTCATCTGGATTGCCCATAACCAGTTTCTCAAGCTCCCAGGCCACAAGAGGGGCCCAGTCTTCACTGAGGCCTCTCTCTCAGAAATTCATTTTCTTATCATCACCCTTTCTCCCTTGTATCCACCTTTCACTCATCTTCACATCACTTCACACTCACTGGCAACTTCCATCTCTGGCTTCTAAGATTGATGAGACCTTGGATCCAGAAACCATCTAAATGGGGTTCTCACAGTCCACTCTGAGCCCTCACCTGGACCCCTTCCCCATCCTCACATCTACGAGCTCCACCCCGGAATCACCCAGTGACTCCAGCTTCCCCTGAAGCTCACTTAAACAGTGACCTCTGCCACTGGGTGACCTGGTACCTGACCCTTGCCACATCCACCACATGTGGCAGGACAGGGGACACTGCTGTCATTCTTCTGGAATTTTATTCCCCAGCCCAACCTTCCAGGTTTTGGCATTCAGTCTTTTTACCATTGACTCACACCAGTCCTGCCTCACCACACAACTAAAACAGGATAAAATCTACAGTAACTTGAATTGTTCTCAAATAGCTTCTTATTTGCTAGTATACCTGAGGAGTGAAGGAAGCTTTCCTTTCTTTTGTGTCAGTGTTTTATAAATATAGAGACAATGGGTGATGAGCAAACATAATTCTACCAAGAAATAGCTTCAGCCAGTACCATCAGCCGGTCGATACACTACTTGTCTTTAGATTTTTTAAAAATTATTACTCACTGTGAGTAAATTTGAGAGGGTGACATTTCTGCATCACAGGACTCCTACAAATTGCCCTCCAGCTATTTCTGTGACTCGATCACTTACAAATCAGGCCAACTGCAGTGTGTGTGGCCACGCTGGGTATCACCTTTTCCCGAGGGTACTTAGTGATGGGTACTGTTCCTTCTGGGCATTCCAGGTGGCACTTGTTGTAAAGAACCCACCTGCCAAAGCAGGAGACTTAAGAGATGCTAGTTTGATCCCTAGGTTCTGAAGATACCCTGGAGAAGGTCATGGCAACCCACTCCAGTATTCTTGCCTGGAGAATCCCATGGACAGAGGAGCCTGGTGGGCTACAGTCCATGGGGTTTCAAAGAGCGGGACATGGCTGAGGTAATTTCACACAGCACAGCTGTTTGTTCTGCACTGCCACCAGGGCCTGCTGGCTGCCATCTCTGCCAGGGGTTCAAAGCTGGGCCCCTGGGATCCCAAAGCACCAAGGGTTCTATCCAAAAGTGAAGAAAAGCTCTTGCACCACTATGGCTTCTCCATCTTTTAGGAGACATGAACCAGCATGCCCCAGGTCTTTTATGTTTTAATTCATTTGGCTGCATCAGGTCTTAGTTGTGGCATGCGGGATCTTCATTGCATCGTGTGGGACTTTTCGTTACAGTGATCGTGCTCTTTAGTTGTGGCACAGGGGCTCCAGAGTGCGGGGGGTTCAGCAGTGATGGCGCATGGGCTTAGTTGCTCTGAGGCATGCGGGATCTTAGTTCCCTAACCAGGGATCAATCCAGTGTCCCCTGCACTGGGAGGCGTATTCTTAACCATTAGACCACTAGGGAAGTCCCTGTCCCAGGGGGTTTAGCTGAAGCATCTCTTTCAGTGTTTACTCACAGACATCCTGTCACTGGGACTTGGACAAGGGTCCCTGGGGGGCGGGGCTGGGGGCAGATCTGGCTGTTTTCAGATTTGTCCCATCCTGGCATGCTGGAGCTCTGCTGCTGCTGCTGCTAAGTTGCTTCAGTCATGTCCGACTCTGTGTGACCCCATAGATGGCAGCCCACCAGGCTCCCCCATCACTGGGATTCTCCAGGCAAGAACACTGGAGTGGGTTGCCATTTCCTTCTCCAATGCATGAGAGTGAAAAGTGAAAGTGAAGTCGTTCAGTCATGTCTGACTCTTAACGACCCCATGGACTGCAGCCTACCAGGCTCCTCCGTCCATGGAATTTTCTAGGCGAGAGTACTGGAGTGGATTGCCTTTGCCTTTTCTGCTACAGACTAGAGTTTCCAGCTGCTTCCTTCTTCCCTGAGAAGGTGGAATCTTCCAGCAACTGCTCAGGTAGCCTCTGGATAGTCTCCCCCACCAGTCAGTAGGACACACCCTGAACCAGAAGCTCTGCCTCAATCCCCATCCATGTTGTTGCTATTGTTTAGTCACTAAGCCTTGTCCAACTCTTTGTGACCCTATGGTCTGCAGCACGCCAGGCCTCCCTGTCCCTCACTGTCTCGTGGAGTTTGCCCAAGTTCATGTCCATTAAATCGGTGATGCCATCCAGCCATCTCATCCTCTGTCATCCCCTTCTCCTCCTGCGCCCAATCCCTCCCAATATCAGAGTCTTTTCCAATGAGTCAACTCTTCACATGAGGCCGCCAAAGTACTGGAGTTTCAGCTTTAGCATCATTCCTTCCAAAGAAATCCCAGGGCTGATCTCCTTCAGAATAGACTGGTTGGACCTCCTTGCAGTCCAAGGGACTCTCAAGAATCTTCTCCAACACCACAGTTCAAAAGCATCAATTCTTCAGTGTTTAGCTTTCTTCACAGTCCAACTCTCATCCATACATGACCACTGGAAAAACCATAGCCTTGACTAGACAGACCTTTGTTGGCAAAGTAATGTCTCTGCTTTTGAATATGCTATCTAGGTTGGTCATAACTTTCCTTCCAAGGAGTAAGCATCTTTTAATTTCATGGCTGCAGTCACCATCTGCAGTGATTTTGGAGCCCAAAAAAATAAAGTCTGACACTGTTTCCACTGTTTCCCCATCTATTTCCCATGAAGTGATGGGACCAGATGCCATGATCTTCGTTTTCTGAATGTTGAGTTTTAAGCCAGCTTTTTCACTCTCCTCTTTCACCTTCATCAGGAGGCTTTTTAGTTCCTCTTCACTTTCTGCCATAAGGGTGGTGTCATCTACATATCTGAGGTGATTGATATTTCTCCCGGCAATCTTGATTCCAGCTTGTACTTCTTCCAGCTCAGCAATTCTCATGATGTATTCTGCATATAAGTTAAATAAGCAGGGTGACAATATACAGCCTTGACGTACTCTTTTTCCTATTTGGAAGCAGTCTGTTGTTCCGTTTCCAGTTCTGACTGTTGCTTCCTGACCTGCATACAAATTTCTCAAGAGGCAGGTCAGGTGGTCTGGTATTCCCATCTCTTTCAGAATTTTCCACAGGTGCGGCAAGGGGCGAGGGGCAGCAGCTGGGAGGACCCACGCCCGAGGCCAGGGGCCGAGGCCAGGAGGAGCAACCCTACCTCCAAGGAGCGGTGGCTGCGCGGGCGCAGGAAGGCCTAGAGGAGCTATTCCACATTCAAAGTCAGAAGGGGTGGCGTTGAGGAGATACCCCTCGTCCAAGGTAAGGACCAGCGGCTGCGCCTTGCTGGAGCAGCCGTGAAGAGATACCCCACGCCCAAGGTAAGAGAAACCCAAGTAAGACAGTAGGTGTTGCAAGAGGGCATCAGAGGGCAGACACACTGAAACCGTACTCACAGAAAACTAGTCAATCTAATCACACTAGGACCACAGCCTTGTCTAACTCAATGAAACTAAGCCATGCCCATGGGGCCACCCAAGACGGGCGGGTCATGGTGGACAGGTCTGACAGAATGTGGTCCACTGGAGAAGGGAATGGCAAACCACTTCAGTATTCTTGCCTTGAGAACCCCATGAACAGTATGAAAAGGCAAAATGATAGGATACTGAAAGAGGAACTCCCCAGGTCAGTAGGTGCCCAATATGCTACTGGAGATCAGTGGAGAAATAACTCCAGAAAAAATGAAGGGATGGAGCCAAAGCAAAAACAATACCCAGCTGTGGATGTGACTGGTGATAGAAACAAGGTCCGATGCTATAAAGAGCAATATTGCATAGGAACCTGGGATGTCAGGTCCATGAATCAAGGCAAATTGGAAGTGGTCAAACAAGAGATGGCAAGAGTGAATGTCAACATTCTAGGCATCAGCGAACTAAAATGGACTGGAATGGGTGAATTTAATTCAGATAACCATTATATCTACTACTGCGGGCAGGAATGCCTCAGAAGAAATGGAGTGGCCATCCTGGTCAACAAAAGAGTCTGAAATGCAGTACTTGGATGCAATCTCAAAAACGACAGAATGATCTCTGTTCGTTTCCAAGGCAAACCATTCAATATCACAGTAATCCAAGTCTATGCCCCAACCAGTAACACTGAAGAAGCTGAAGTTGAACGGTTCTATGAAGACCTACAAGACCTTTTAGAACTAACACCCCAAAAAGATATCCTTTTCATTATAGGGGACTGGAATGCAAAAGTAGGAAGTCAAGAAACACCTGGAGTAACAGGCAAATTTGGCCTTGGAATACGGAGTGAAGCAGGGCAAAGGCTAATAGAGTTTTGCCAAGAAAATGCACTGGTCATAGCAAACACCCTCTTCCAACAACACAAGAGAAGACTCTACACATGGACATCACCAGATGGTCAACACCGAAATCAGATTGATTATATTCTTTGCAGCCAAAGATGGAGAAGCTCTATACAGTCAACAAAAACAAGACCAGGAGCTGACTGTGGCTCAGATCTTGAATTCCTTATTGCAAAATTCAGACTGAAACTGAAGAAAGTAGGGAAAACCACTAGACCATTCTGGTCCCATCACTTCATGGCAAATATAAAGGGAAAAAGTGGTAGCAGTGACAGAGTTTTATTTCCTTGTTCTCCAAAATCACTGCAGACAATGTCTGTAGCCATGAAATTCAAAGACACATGTTCCTTGGAAGGAAAGCTATGACAAACCTAGACAGAGTATTAAAAAGCAGAGTAACCACTTTGCCAACAAATGTCCATTTAGTCAAAGCTATGGTTTTTCCAGTAGTCATTTACAGATGTAAGAGTTGGACTGTAAAGAAGTTGAGTGATAAAGAATAGATGCTTTTGAAATATGGTGCTGGGGAAGACTCTTGTAAGTCCCTTGGACTGCAAGGAGATCAAACCAATCAATCCTAAAAGAAATCATCCTCAAATATTCATTGTGAGGACTGATACCAAAGCTGAAATTCCAATACTTTGGTCACCTGATGCAAAGAACTGGTTCATTGGAAAAGACCCTGATGCTGGGAAAGATTGAAGGTAAAAGGGGAAGTGGGCAGCAGAGGACGAAATGGCTAGATAGAATCACCAACTTGATGAACATTAATTTGTGCAAATTCTGAGAGACAGTAGAGGACAGAGGAGCTTGGCGTGCTATAGTCAATGAGGCTCAAGGAGTCAGACACAACCTAGCAACTGAACAACAGCAAACCATCTGCCAGCTGACAACTTCTGAAAAGAACACAGAAAACCTGAGTTCACTTGACAAAATCAGGCCACCTGTATGAAAAGAGAAGGAAGTGGTGGAATTTCAAGTGTTTACTTAACTCACAAGAAAAGTCTAGTGATTACCTACGTGCTATTGCAACATTCTTCATATTTGTTCTGGAAACCGAGTTGGGTCAAGCTCACTGCATCCTAGGATGGAGGAAATGGTCAACATAGTCAGGTTCTTCATTTTCCTGCCATTTCCAATGTACGCAGAACATTCTCATCCTGCTGTTCCTAAGGACACATGCCCAGGTTATTTACTCTGCTGGACATTTGTCCTAAGTTACAAGGGAACCCAAACCTCCATCGCTTGAGAAAGGCAGTATTTGTAGAGATAGCTCAGACTGCCTAGGTTCAAAGCCCAAATCTGAGAAGGCTGTGGGAGCTTGGCATGCCTTTTCATCTCTCCATGTCTCAACCTCCACGTTTGCAAAACTGGCTTCAGAATCAATATGTGGGAAGCATTTAGCATTGGAAACATAGTTATTCCACATCACTGTCTTCCTGACCTTGCTGTGACATCAGGCCACCAAACAAGCAACCAAACCCTAAATGGCCAATTGAAGCTACAAGACCTTTCTCTTGTTTATCTGCAGTTACACTTGTCCAAATAAAACACTGAAGGGAGTTCATCTTCTGGCCTAGCACCATGAACTGCTCTCTAGAGAAACTGGTGAAAATTATTTTTAAAACAACTATTTAAAGTCACTAGAAATTGACGTAGAGAGCAAATGAAAAACAAAAATTTGTTCAAAAAAATCTATTGGATGTCCCTGGTGGTACAGTGAATAAGAATCCTCCTGCCAATGTAGGGGACACAGGTTTGATCCCTGGTCTGGGAAGATTACACATGCAGCAGGCAACTACACTGTTAGGGAATGCACACTGACTGAAACTGCCCACCCTGGCCAGGCACTATAGTAACCATTTGCATGAGTTGTTTAACAACAGGAGGTCCTGGTAAGGAACATGGAACTAATAAGTCACCACCAAGCGGAAGAGTTCAGCAAAGGTCAAAAAGAGACTCCGCATGTCCGACCACCTCCCAGAATCCTTCTCACTGGCATCCATCTTGGATGAACAAGGCTTGCACTGCCAGGAAGGACTCTGAGTTTGAATGATTGGCTAAAGACAACCCAAAAACTAGTCCCATAACCATAAAACCCGAGACTGTGAGCCACGTGGCAGAGCAGTTCTCCTGGGTTCGCTTACCCTACTGCTCTCCCCCCAGGCGCCTTTTCCCAATAAAATCTCTTGCTTTGTCAGCACATGTGTCTCCTCGGACAATTCATTTCTGAGTGTTAGACTAGAGCCCAGTTTCGGGCCCTGGAAGGGATCACCCTTCCTGCAACAAAACTACTGAAGCTTGTGCACCTAGAACTCAAGTTCTGCAACAAGAGAAGCCACCACAATGAGAAGCCTATGCACTGCAATGATAGTAATCCCCCCACATTACAACTAGAGAAAGCCTTTGCACAGCAATGAAGACCCAGCACAGCCATAAACCAAATAAATAAATGAATTGAGTTCAGTCCAGTCGCTCAGTTGTGTCGGACTCTTTGCGACCCCATGAATTACATCAGGCCAAGCCTCCCTGTCCATCACCAACTTTCGGAGTTCACTTAAACTGATGTCCATCAAGTCGGTGATGCCATCCAGCCATCTCATCCTCTGTCATCCCCTTCTCCTCCTGCCCCCAATCCCTCCCAGCATCAGGGTCTTTTCCAATGAGTCAACTCTTCACATGAGGTGGCCAAAGTATTGGAGTTTCAGCTTCAGCATCAGTCCTTCCAAAGAACACCCAGGACTGATCTCCTTTAGAATGCACTGGTTGGATCTCCTTGCAGTCCAAGGGACTCTCAAGAGTCTTCTCCAACACCACAGTTCAAAAGCATCAGTTCTTCGGTGTTCAGCCTTCTTCACAGTCCAACTCTCATATCCATATATGACCACTGGAAAAACCATAGCTTTGACTAGATGGACTTTTGTTGGCAAAGTAATGTCTCTGCTTTCGAATATGCTATCTAGGTTGGTCATAACTTTCCTTCCAAGGAGTAAGCGTCTTTTAATTTCATGGCTGCAGTCACCATCTGCAGTGATTTGGGAGCCCCCCAAAATAAAGTCTGACACTGTTTCCACTGTTTCCCCATCTATTTCCCATGAAGTGATGGGACCAGATGCCATGATCTTTGTTTTCCAAAAGTTGAGCCTTAAGCCAACTTTTTCACTCTCCTCTTTCACTTTCATCAAGAGGCTTTTTAGTTCCTCTTCACTTTCTGCCATAAGGGTGGTGTCATCTGCATATCTGAGGTTATTGATATTTCTCCTGGCAATCTTGATTCCAGCTTGTGTTTCTTTCAGTCCAGCGTTTCTCATGATGTACTCTGCATATAAGTTAAATAAGCAGGGTGACAATATACAGCCTTGATGTACTCCTTTTCCTATTTGGAACCAGTCTGTGCTTCCTGACCTGCATAGAGGTTTCTCAAGAGGTAGGTCAGGTGGTCTTGTATTCCCATCTCTTTCAGAATTTTCCACAGTTTATTGTGATCCACACGGTCAAAGGCTTTGGCATAGTCAACAACTCTCTTGCTTTTTCCATGATCCAGTGGATGTTGGCAATTTGATCTCTGGTTCCTCTGCCTTTTCTAAAACCAGCTTGAACATCTGGAAGTTCGCGATTCATGTATTGCTGTATTGCCCCCCAAAAAGAAAATCTTGTAAAATTTAGTAAGAACTACACATAGGGAATTGATGGGGAAACAGCAGAAACAGTGTCAGACTTTGTTTTTTGGGGCTCCAAAATCACTGCAGATGGTGACTGCAGCCATGAAATTAAAAGACACTTACTCCTTGGAAGGAAAGTTATGACCAACCTAGATAGCATATTCAAAAGCAGAGACATTACTTTGCCAACAAAGGTTCGTCTAGTCAAGGCTATGGTTTTTCCAGTGCTCATGTATGGATGTGAGAGTTGGACTGTGAAGAAGGCTGAACACCGAAGAATTAATGCTTTTGAACTGTGATGTTGGAGAAGACTCTTGAGAGTCCCTTGGACTGCAAGGAGATCCAACCAGTCCATTCTGAAGGAGATCAGCCCTGGGATTTCTTTGGAAGAAATGATGCTAAAGCTGAAACTCCGGTACTTTGGCCACCTCATGCAAAGAGTTGACTCATTGGAAAAGACTCTGATGCTGGGAGGGATTGGGGGCAGGAGGAGAAGGGGACGACAGAGGATGAGATGGCTGGATGGCATCACTGACTCAATGGACTTGAGTCTGGGTGCACTCCGGGAGTTGGTGATGGACAGGGAGGCCTGGCGTGCTTCGATTCATGGGGTCTCAAGGAGTCGGACATGAGTGAGTGACTGAACTGAACTGACACAAGTTTGTGGTATTTGAAGCAAAGCTCACCTTCTCCCCCTTCTTCCCAGCTCAGTAAGATGGTAGCTTCCCTTGTGGTACAATGAATAAGAATCCACTCCAGACTTGCTCAGTTGTGTCCGACTCTTTGTGACCCCATGGACTGTAGCCTACCAGGTTCCTCTGTCCATGGGATTTTCCAGGTGATAGTTAGTACTAGATTGGATTGCCATTTCCTTCTTCAGGGGATCTTTCCGACCCAGGTATTGAACCCAGGTGTCCCACATTGTAGACAGACGCTTTACTGTCTGAGCCACCAGGGAAGTCTCCAGACTAATGCAGACAAGAATGTTGCCACCAAAGCCTTGGCTTTCTCTACCCCTGACTGAGACTCCGTGTTGAGTGTGGCATGAATGAAAATACAGAGGCCACAGTTTCCTTTTGTTCCAGTTCATGGAAAGCAGGAAATTCCTAAAGGAGAGCAAAACCTGGGGCTGCTGCCCCCCTTCTCCACTGAGCACTCAGCTCCCAGAGTAGAGGTGTCACAGAGAAGCACATCATTGTCCCCACCTCCAGCACCCAAGCCTTGCCTCAGAGATTTCTGCCATAAGAAAGAAGCAAGCTAGAAACAGAGAGCTCCAAATCTCACCCTAAAAAACTGACCTCAATACCCCAGTGTTCATTGCAGCATTATTTACAATAGCTAGGACAGGGAACCAACCTAGATGTCTATCAACAGATGAACGGATAAAGCAGCTGTGGTACGTATACACAATGGACTATTACTCAGCCATAAAAAGGAATGCTGAATAATAGAGCCATAAAAAGTTCTAATGAGGTGAATGAACCTAGAGTCTATTATACAGAGTGAAGTAAATCAGAAAGAGAAAACAAATATCGTATATCAATGCATGTATATGGAATCTATGGTACTAATGAACCTATTTGCAGGGAAGAAATGGAAACACAGACATAGACAACAGACTTGTGATACAGGAGAGGGTGGGGTGAATGGAAAGAGTCGCATGGAAACATATACACTACCGTGTGTAAAATAGATAGCCAGTGGGAATTTGCTGTATGACTCAGGGAGCTCAAACTGATGCTCTGTGACAGCCTAGAGGGGTGGGATGAAGTGGGAGGTGGGAGGGAGGTTCAAGAGGGAGGGGATAGATGTATACCTGTGGCTGATTCATGTTGATGTATGGCAGAAACCAATACAATATTGTAAAGCAATTACTTTCAATTAAAAATTAAATTTTTTAAAAAAAGAAGAAAAACTGACTTCATTTGGAACAGAGTGTGGAGAGATTCAAGCTTCAAAGTGCTCTCAAAAACAGTAGAAGTTGTGGTGAAAGACGTTTGGAAGGAGGATGATAGCTTCCTTGGAGACATGAAGTTAAACTCTAAGTGGCTAATTTGCTGGAGAGAAAACACAGAAAAAGCTGTGGAGAGGCCTTCTTTGATCTGAGAAAAGTCTCCAACATTGACCTCTGGTACTATCCCCATAAAGGATTTGGGTTTGGTTAGACTTCACTGTAAAGCAATTTATCCCCTGGAGCATTGTTGAAAACAGTAGAGCTGTCAGCCAGGCGTTTGTGGAGATTCACATGATATGTTTTGAGAGAAATTGACAAAGGAACCCTGCCCAAACCTCTGCCATCACAGGATAGTTGTGGGCATGCTCAAGGTTGCACCCCTTGAGGCGCAACATCTGAGGCTTCACACTACCCGGGGTGGAGGTACCTCACTAAAATTATCCAGTCACTAAACAACAAGCAATTCATCTCTAAAAGACAGTAACATACCTGGGGAGGGGAGGGTGAACGATATGAACAGTAGCCATATTTGCTATAATAATATATAATATTTGCATGTTATCTAAGATACCCAGTTTCCAACAACAACACAAGATTAAAAGACATAAAGAAACAGGAAAGAATAGGGAATTCCCTGGCGGCCCTGTGGTTAGGTGCTTTCACTACCAGGGCCTGGATTCGATCCCTGGTCAGGAAACTTATATCCCAAATGCCAAGCCTGTGTGCTGCAACTAGAGAAACCCTACATACCACAATAAAGACCCAGGGCAGCCAAAATAAATAAATAAATAAACAGGAGATTCCCTGATGGCTCAGCTGGTAAAGAATCCACCTGCAATGTGGGAGACCTGGGTTCGATCCCTAGGTTGGGAAGATCCCCTGGAGAGGGGCAAGGCTACCCAGTCCCAGTATTCTGGCCTGGAGAATTCCGTGGACTATATAGTCCATGGGGTTGCAAAGAGGCAGCTTTCATTTTCATAGACTTTAGAAAAAATAAAGATTGTATAGAAATTGATTACATCAAGAATAGAGAATTCACACACTTATGGCCAATTAATCTACAACAGAGTAGGCAAGAACATACAATGGAGAAGACAGTCTCTTCAACAAGAGGTGCTGGGAAAACTGGACAGCTACATGAAAAAGAATGAAATAGAAAATTCTCATTCTGTCACATACACAAAAATAAACTCAAATGAATTAAAAACCTAAATGTAAAATCAGATACTACAAAATTCCTAGAGGAAAATGTAGGCTGAATACTCTTTGACAATAATTGCAGCAGTATCCTTAAAAAACTAGCAATAAATCTACCACATGACCCAGGAACCCCACTACTGGGCTTATGCTCCAAGAAAACCATAATTGAAAAAAATACATATACTCCAATGTTCATAGTAGTACTGTTTACAATAGCTAGGACATGGAAGCAACCTAGATGTCCACAACAGATGAATGGATAAAGGAGATGTAGTACATCCATGGAGAAGGCAATGGCACCCCACTCCAGTACTCTTGCCTGGAAAATCCCATGGATGGAGGAGCCTGGTAGGCTGCAGTTCATGGGGTTGCTAAAAGTCAGATACGACTGAGCAACTTCACTTTCACTTTTCGCTTTCATGCATTGGAGAAGGAAATGGCAACCCACTCCAGTGTTCTTGCCTGGAGAATCCCAGGGACGGGGGAGCCTGGTGAGCTGCCGTCTATGGGGTCACACAGAGTCGGACACGACTGAAGTGACTTAGCAGCAGCAGCAGCAGCAGCACATCCGTACAATGGAATATTACTCAGCCATAAAAAAGAACAAATTTGAGTCCATTCGAGTGAGGTGGGTGAACCTAGAGCCTGTAATACAGAATGAAGTAAGTCAGAAAGAGAAAAACAAATAGAGTATATTGACACACATATATGGAATCTAGAAAAATGATATTGATGAACCTATTTGCAGAGAAAGAATGGCGATGCAGACGTACATAGTGGACTTGTGGCCACAGAGCAGGCGGGAGAGGGTGGGATGAATGGAGAAAGTAGCATCAACATGTATATGCTATCAGGTGTTGCTGCCTAGCACAGAAAGCCTGGTCTGTCTGTGATGACTGGGAGGGATGGGATGGGGGGAGGGAAGGGAGATTAGAGAAGAAGG
Organism: Bos grunniens; assembly: GCF_055505025.1. NCBI lineage: Eukaryota > Metazoa > Chordata > Mammalia > Artiodactyla > Bovidae > Bos > Bos grunniens. The sequence goes on along the minus strand of NC_141175.1, from coordinate 58,531,390 downwards.
GTATGTGTGTGCAGATTTGCATTGTTGTAAGGCAGAAACCAACACAGCCTTGTCAAATTTTAAATAAAAAGATAGAATAAAAAATTACAGTCCTCTTTTTTTGGATCCATCTCCTAGAGTAGTGGAAACAAAAGCAAAAATAAACAAATGGGACCTAATTAAACTTAAAATTGATTGCAGAGCAAAAGAAACCATAAGCAAAATGAAAAGACAACCTATGGAATGGGAGAAAATATTTGTAAATGATGCAAACAACAAGAGCTAATTTCCAAGATATACAAACAGATTATACAGCTCAAAAAAAAAAAAGAATCAAAAAGTGAGCATAGGACCTAAATAGACATTTTCCCAAGTAAGTCACACAGATGGCTAACAGACACAAGGAAACTTGCTCAACATCACTAATTATTAGAGAAATGCAACTCAAAACTACAGTGAGGAATCACCTCACACTGGTCAGAATTTACTGTTGATGTTCGGTTACCGAGTCGTGTCTGGCTGTTTGCCACCCCATGGACTGAAGCATGCAGGGCTTCCCTGTCCTTCACTGTCTCCCAGAGTTTGCTCAAATTAATGTCCATTCAGTCCGTGACTCTATCCAACCATCTTATCCTGTCATCCCCTCTACCTCCTGCCCTGAATCTTTCCCATCATCAGGGTCTTTTCCAAGGAATAGGCTCTTCGCATCAGGAGGCCAAAGTATTTGTGTTTCAGCTTCAGCGTCAGTCCTTACAATGAATATTCAGAGCTGATTTCATTTAGGATTGACTGGTTTGATCTCCTTGCTGTCCAAAGGACTCTCAAGACTCTTCTCCAGCACCACATATGAAAGTGTCAATTCCTTGGCTCTCAATCATTTTTATGGTCCAACAGTCATATCATACATGACTACTGGAAAAGCAATAGCTTTGACTATATGGACCGTCAGCAAAGTAGTGTCTCTGCTTTTTAATATGCTGTTTAGGTTTGTCATAGCTTTCCTTCCAAGGTGATAGTGGTTTAGTTGCTAAGTCGTGTCCGACTCATGAAACCCCATGGACTGTAGCCTGCCAGGCTCCTCTGTCCATTGGATTCTCCAGGCAAGAATACTGGAGTGGGTTTCCATTTCCTTCTCCAGGGGATCTTCCCAATCCAGAGATTGAACACGGGTCTCCTGCATTGCAGACAGATTCTTTATCGACTGAGCTGCAAGGGAAGCCCTTCCAAGGAGCAAGCATCTTTTAATTTCATGGCTATAGTCACCATCCACAGTGATTTTGGAGCCTAGGAAAAGAAAATCTGTCACTGCTTCCATTTTTTCTCCTTCTATTTGCCATGAAGTGATAGGACCAGATGCCATGATCTTAGTTTTTTGAATGTTGAGTTTTAAGCCAGCTTTTTCACTTTCCTCTTTCACCCTCATCAAGCGGTACTTTAGTTCCTCTTAACTTTCTGCCATTTGAGTTGTATCATCTCCATATCTGAGGTTGTTGATATTTCTCCTGGAAATCTTGATTCCAACTTATGATTCATCCAGCCCAGAATTTCCCATAATGGACTCTGCATAGAAGTTAAATAAGCCAGGTGACAACTTACAGCCTTGACGTATTCCTTTCCCAATTTTGAACCAGTCTGTTCTTCCTGTCTGGTTGCTAACCAGACAGTCCATATAGTCAAAGTTATAGCTTTTCCAGTAGTCATGTATGATATGACTGTTGGACCATAAAAATGATTGAGAGCCAAGGAACTGACACTTCATATTGTGGTGCTGGGGAAGACTCTTGAGAGTCCCTTGGACAGTGAGGAGATCAAACCAGTCAATCCTAAAGGAACAGTTCCATGTCTTAACTGTTGCTTCTTGACCTGCATACAGGTTTCTCAGGAGACAGATAGATAGTTTGCTATTCCCATCTCTTTAAGAGTTTTCTAAAGTTTGTTGTGATCACGCAGTCAAAGGCTTTCTCATAGTAAATAAAGCAGAAGTAGATGTTTTGGGGGAATTCCCTTACATTTTCTATGATCCAATGAATGTTGGCAGTTTGATCTCTGCCTTTTCTAAATTCAGCTCGTACATCTGGAAGTTCTCGGTTCACATACTGCTGAAGCCTAGCTTAAAGGATTTTGAATATTACCTTCTGGCGTGTGAGATGTGCACAGCTGTACAGTGGTTTGAACATTTTTTGGCATTGTCCATTGGGATTAGAATGAAAACTCACCATTTCCAGTCCTGTGGCCACTCCTTTTTCCAAATTTGGTGGCATATTGAAAGTAGCACTTTCACAGCATCATCTTTTAGGATTTGAAATAGCTCAGCTGTAATTCCATCACCTCCACTAACTTTGTTCATAGTAATGCTTCCTAAGGCCCACTTGACTTCACACACCATGATTTCTGGCTCTAGGTGAATGACCACACCATTGTGCTTATCCAGGTCACTAAAACCGTTTTTGTAGAGGTCTTCTGTGTATTCTTGCCATCTCTTCTTAATCTCTTCTGCTTCTGTTAGGTCATTACCAATTCTGTTCTTTATTATGCCCATCCTTGTAAGAAATAGTCCCTTGGTATCTCTAGTTTTCTTGAAGAGATTTCTAATCTTTCCCATTCTATTGTTTTCCTCTATTTCTTTGCATTGTTCACTTAAGAAGGCTTTCTTACCTCTCCTTGCTTGTCAGAATGGCCATCATCAAAAAGCCTACAAGTAATAAATGCTGCTGCTGCTGCTGCTAAATCACGTCAGTTGTGTCCAACTCTGGGCGACTCCAGAGACGGCAGCCCACCAGGCTCCCCCGTCCCTGGGATTCTCCAGGCAAGAACACTGGAGTGGGTTCCCATTTCCTTCTCCAATGCATGAAAGTGAAAAGTGAAAGTGAAGTCACTCAGTCGTGTCTGACTCCTAGCGACCCCATGGACTGCAGCCTACCAGGCTCCTCCGTCCATGGGGTTTGCCAGGCAAGAGTACTGGAGTGGGTTGCCATTGCCTTCTCCTGGAGAGTGTATAAAAAAAGGGAACCCTCCTATACTGTTGGCTGGAATGTAAATTGGTATAGCCACTATGGAGAACATTATGGATGTTCCTTAAGAAACTAAAAATAGAGCTACCATATAATCCAGTGACCCCACTTCTGAGTATGTATATCCAGAAAAGACAAAAACTCTAATTCAAAATATAACATGCACCCTAATGTTCATAGAGCACTATTTACAATAGCCAAGGCATGGAAACAACCTAAATGTCCACTAACAAATGAATAGATAAAGTAGATGTGATACACACACACACACACACACACACACACACACATGGTGGAATATTACTCAGCCATAAAAAAGAATAAAGTAATGCCATTTGCAGCAACATGGATGGACTTAGAGATTATCACACTGAATGTAGTAAGTCAAACAGAGAAAAAGAAATATAATATGATGCCACCTATATGTGTAATTCAAAATATGATACAACTTTCTGCCCATGAGTAAGCATCTTTGAAGTTCCCCCCTCCACTGCCATCTAAGTCAGAGTCAAAGTCTAAGTCAGTCTTCCAAAGAGCCAGAAGAGCTGTGGAAGCTCTTCATTGGAGGATTGAGCTTTGAAACAACAAATGAAAGTCTGAGCAGCCATTCTGAGCAAGGGGGACACTCACAGACTGTGTGGTAATGGAGGATCTGAACACCACGCCCTCCAGAGGCTTTGGGTCTGTGACATACATCACTGTGGAGGAGGTTAATGCAGCCCGGAGGGCAAGGCCACACAAGATGGATGGAAGATTTGTGGAACCAAAGAGGGCCGTCTCAAGAGAACATTCTCAAAGACCTGGTGCCCATGTAACTGTGAAAAAGATTTTTGTTGGTGGCATTAAAGAAAACACTGAAGAACATCACCTGAGAGATTATTTTAAACAGTATAGGAAAACTGAAGTGATTGAAATTATGACTGACCGAGGCAGTGGCAAAAGAGAGGCTTCACATTCATAACCTTTGATGACCATGACTCCATAGATAAGACTGGCATTCAGAAATGCCACACTGTGAATGGCCGCAACTGAGGAGTAAGGAAAGCCTTATCTAAGTCATAGATGGTTGTGGAGGTGGTTTTGGAGGGAATGGCAATGTTGGTCATGGAGTGGTCAAAGTGGCTTTGGCGGCAGCCATGATGGTGGTGGATATGGTGGCAGTGGGGGTGGCTATAATGAATTTGGTAATGATGGAAGCAATTTGGAGGGGACAGAAGCTACAATGATTTTGGCAATTACGACAATCAATCTTCATATTTTGGACTCATGAAAGAAGGAAATTTTGGAAGCAGAAGTTCTAGCCCCTATGGTGGTGGAGGCCAATACTTTGACAAACCACGAAAGCAAGGTGGCTATGGAGGTTCCAGAAGCAGCAGTAGCTATAGCAAGGGCAGAAGGTTTTAATTATTGCCAGGAAACAAAGTTTAGCCAGAGAGGAGAGCCAGAAAAGTGACAGGGAAGCTGCAGGTTACAACAGATTTGTGAACTCAGCCAAGGACAGTGGTGGCGGGGCCTCCCTGCTACAAAGAAGACATGTTTTAGACAATACTTGTCTGTATGGGCAAAAAACTCAAGAACCATACTGTAACTAATCATGTGTGCATGCTAAGTTGCTTCAGTTCAGTTCAGTTCAGTCACTCAGTCCTGTCCGACTCTTTGCAACCCCATGAATCGCAGCACGCCAGGCCTCCCTGTCCATCACCAACTCCCGGAGTGCACCCAGACTCACGTCCATCCAGTCAGTGATGCTATCCAGCCACCTCATCCTCTGTCGTCCCCTTCTCCTCCTGTCCCCAATTCATCCCAGCATCAGAGTCTTTTCCAATGAGTCAACTCTCCACATGAGGTGGCCAAAGTACTGGAGTTTCAGCTTTAGCATCATTCCTTCCAAAGAAATCCCAGGGCTGATCTCCTTCAGAATAGACTGGTTGGATCTCCTTGCAGTCCAAGGGACTCTCAAGAGTCTTCTCCAACATCACAGTTCAAAAGCATCAATTCTTCAGTGCTCAGCCTTCTTCACAGTCCAACTCTCACATCCATACATGACCACAGGAAAAACCATAGCCTTGACTAGACGGACCTTTGTTGGCAAAGTAATGTCTCTGCTTTTGAATATGCTATCTAAGTTGGTCATAACTTTGCTTCCAAGGAGTAAGCGTCTTTTAATTTCATGGCTGCAGTCACCATTGCAGTGATTTTGGAGCCCAGAAAAATAAAGTCTGACACTGTTTCCACTGTTTCCCCATCTATTTCCCATGAAGTGATAGGACCAGATGCCATGATCTTTGTTTTCTGAATGTTGAGCTTTAAGCCAACTGTTTCACTCTCCTCTTTGACTTTCATAAAGAGGCTCTTTAGTTCCTCTTCTCTTTCTGCCATAAAGGTGGTGTCATCTGCATATCTGAGGTTATTGATATTTCTCCCAGCAATCTTGATTCCAGTTTGTGCTTCTTCCAGTCCAGCGTTTCTCATGATGTACTCTGCATATAAGTTAAATAAGCAGGGTGACAATACACAGCCTTGATGTACTCCTTTTCCTATTTGAAACCAGTCTGTTGTTTCATGTCCAGTTCTAACTGTTGCTTCCTGACCTGCATACAAATTTCTCAAGAGGCAGATCAGGTGGTCTGGTATTCCCATCTCTTTCAGAATTTTCCACAGTTTATTGTGATCCACACAGTCAAAGGTTTTGGCATAGTCAAGAAAGCAGAAATAGATGTTTTTCTGGAGCTCTCTTGCTTTTTCCATGATCCAGCGGATGTTGGCAATTTGATCTCTCGTTCCTCTGCCTTTTCTAAGACCAGCTTGAACATCAGGAAGTTCATGGTTCACATATTGCTGAAGCCTGGCTTGGAGAATTTTAAGCATCACTTTACTAGCGTGTGAGATGATTGCAATTGTGTGGTAGTTTGAGCATTCTTTGGCATTGCCTTTCTTTGGGATTGGAATGAAAACTGACCTTTTCCAGTCCTGTGGCCACTGCTGAGTTTTCCAAATTTGCTGGCATATTGAGTGCAGCACTTTCACAGCATCATCTTTCAGGATATGAAAGAGCTCAACTGGAATTCCATCACCTCCACTAGCTTTGTTCGTAGTGATGCTTTCTAAGGCCCACTTGACTTCACATTCCAAGATGTCTGGCTCTAGGTGAGTGATCACACCATCGTGATTATCTGGGTCATGAAGATCTTTTTTGTACAGTTCTTCTGTGTATTCTTGCCATCTCTTCTTAATATCTTCTGCTTCTGTTAGGTCCATACCATTTCTGTCCTTTATCGACCCCATCTTTGCATGAAATGTTCCCTTGGTATCTAATTTTCTTGAAGAGATCTCTAGTCTTTCCCATTCTGTTGTTTTCCTCTATTTCTTTGCATTGATCACTGAAGAAGGCTTTCTTATCTTTTCTTGCTATTCTTTGGAACTCTGCATTCAGATGCTTATATCTTTCCTTTGCTCCTTTGCTTTTCGCTTCTCTTCTTTTCACAGCTATTTGTAAGGCCTCCCCAGACAGCCATTTTGCTTTTTTGCATTTCTTTTCCATGGGGATGGTCTTGATCCCTGTCTCCTGTAAAATGTCACGAACCTCATTCCATAGATCATCAGGCACTCTATCTATCAGATCTAGGCCCTTAAATCTATTTCTCACTTCCACTGTATAGTCATAAGGGACTTGATTTAGGTCATACCTGTATGGTCTAGTGATTTTCCCTACTTTCTTCAATTTAAGTCTGAATTTGGCAATAAGGAGTTCATGATCTGAGCCACAATCAGCTCCTGGTCTTGTTTTTGTTGACTGTATAGAGCTTCTCCATCTTTGGCTGCAAAGAATATAATCAATCTAATTTCGGTGTTGACCATCTGGTGATGTCCATGTGTAGAGTCTTCTCTTGTGTTGTTGGAAAAGGGTGTTTGTTATGACCAGTGCATTTTCTTGGCAAAACTCTATTAGCCTTTGCCCTGCTTCACTCTGTATTCCAAGGCCAAATTTGCCTGTTACTCCAGGTGTTTCTTGACTTCCTGCCGGGAGCCCGTGAGGCATTCCACTCGTGACAAAGGTCATGAGGAAGGAGGCTCGGCATACGCAAAGGCGGGATCGAGCCTCAGGAGTCCCCCCGGATAGTCTCAAGCATTTACCCCCCAAAAAACCAGAGTCTGCCTACTTTATTGCTTTGTGTTCTCACCTCTGACTTTACTGGGAGCTGTCCCCTACCACCATCTTGCTCTCTCTGTCAAAGAGTTAACTTACAGCTCCAATTAATAAAGTTCCTGGGCAATTAGGAGTGTTTAAATCCAAACCCCTCAGATGGCTCTCTAACTCGCCTGACAAGTTTACCCGGACTCCTACAGCTATGCATACGATTGTTTACAGTCTCCCAGCCTCGAGAGGCATGGGAAGCTTAAGATATTCAAATAGCTTAGAGCCTCTCAGAGAGTTAGAAACTGTCAGAATAAGACTAGTAAAGGATTTCATTGATGAGCCAATGCTTGCTGCCAAGTTTCCACATCCCCCGTATTGTATCCTTGAATGTGTATTAATTAATATAGTTGGTATATAGAAAAAATAAGTAGTGGCCTTGGTGTTAGTAACTTTAGACCCTTAAGGTAATAAATTCTTTCCTTTGTTGTAAACCCATTACACATCCGCCCTATAGGAATGCAATTTTATCTTCGGAAGATGGCACCAAACCTTAAAATAATTACTCTTAGAGAAAATATGTCTTTGTTGATAAGTCCTTGTCAAGGGTCATAAAATGTTAGTAGGCCTTCTGGCCAGAAGATGATGTAAATCACCTAAACCATTTGTATACGATAAATTTGCAAGAAAGAAACCCTGGTTTTTGATAAGAATCAAAGACTGCTGACTTTGCATCCCCTATTATCCTCTATGTGTAACTTAAGGTATATAAGCCCCTGTTGAAAATAAAGCTACGGGCCTTGCTCACCAACGCTTGGTCTCCCCATGTCATTCTTTCTTTTCACCTTCTGGCTGAAGTCTCCATCTGGAGCGTGGATATCCTCTGCGACCATTTATTTGCCTGGGCTTCTAAGACCCACTCAAGAAGGTGTCTAGGGTGAGGCACCTTCCGCTATTCGAGAGGGCGCCTGCGGCCTACGTAAGTGGTGCAAACTTCTTGTCTTGAAGTTTTATTGGTCTCCCGCGTAAACCAAGCTACTCAGCCTCTTTTCTCCACTGAATTTTCCTACTGAGCTATCCTCGTTCTATTATTCTTTATATCTCTAATTAGCATATAAATAGTCACCTAGGCCGTCTCTCCTTCGAATACCCTGTATCAGCCGGGGCTGGACCCTGGCAACTTCCTACTTTTGCATTCCAGTCCCCTATAATGAAAAGGACATCTTTTTTGGGTGTTAGTTCTAAAAGGTCTTGTAGGTCTTCATAGAACCGTTCAACTTCAGCTTCTTCAGCGTTACTGGTTGGGGCATAGACTTGGATTACTGTGATATTGAATGGTTTGCCTTGGAAACGAACAGAGATCATTCTGTCGTTTTTGAGATTGCATCCAAGTACTGCATTTCAGACTCTTTTGTTGACCAGGATGACCACTCCGTTTCTTCTGAGGCATTCCTGCCCGCAGTAGTAGATATAATGGTCATCTGAGTTAAATTCACCCATTCCAGTCCATTTCAGTTCGCTGATTCCTAGAATGTTGACATTCACTCTTGCCATCTCTTGTTTGACCACTTCCAATTTGCCTTGATTCATGTACCTGACATCCCAGGTTCCTATGCAATATTGCTCTTTACAACATCAGACCTTGTTTCTATCACCAGTCACATCCACAGCTGGGTATTGTTTTTGCTTTGGCTCCATCCCTTCATTTTTTCTGGAGTTATTTCTCCACTGATCTCCAGTAGCATATTGGGCACCTACTGACCTGGGGAGTTCCTCTTTCAGTATCCTATCATTTTGCCTTTTCATACTGTTCATGGGGTTCTCAAGGCAAGAATACTGAAGTGGTTTGCCATTCCCTTCTCCAGTGGACCACATTCTGTCAGATCTCTCCACCATGACCCACCTATCTTGGGTTGCCCCAGGGGCATGGCTTAGTTTCATTGAGTTAGACAAGGCTGTGGTCCTAGTGTGATTAGATTGACTAGTTTTCTGAGTATGGTTTCAGTGTGTCTGCCCTCTGATGCCCTCTTGCAACACCTACTGTCTTACTTGGGTTTCTCTTACCTTGGGCATGGGGTATATCTTCAGGGCTACTCCAGCAAAGCGCAGCCACTGCTCCTTATCTTGGACGAGGGTTATCTCCTCACCGCTGCCCTTCCTGACCTTCCACGTGGGATAGCTCCTCTAGGCCCTCCTGCGCCCGCGAAGCCAGGGCTCCTTGGACGTGGGGTTGCTCCTTCCGGCCGCCGCCCCTGGCCTTGGGCGTGGGGGCGTGGGGTAGCTCCTCCCTGCCGCCGCCCCTGACCTCAGACACGGGGTAACTCCTCTCGTCGTCGCCCCTGACCTCAGATGCGGGGTAGCTCCTCTCGGCCGCCACCCCTGACCTCGGACACAGGGTAGCTGTGCAACCCTGCAGACTATAGCCCACCAGGCTCCTCTGTCCATGGGGTTCTCCAGGCAAGATACTGGAGCAGGTTGCCATGCCCTTCTCCTTGATCAAACACATGTCTCTTGGCAGGCAGGTTCTTTACCACTAGCGCCACCTGGGAAGCCCTTTGGCTAATTGTTCTGTTCAGCTCAGTTCACTCAGTTGTGTCCAACTCTTTGTGACCCCATGGACTGCAGCACGTCAGGCTTCTCTGTCCATCACCAACTCCCGGAGCTTGCTCAAACTCATATCCATCAAGTCAGTGATGCCATCCAGCCATCTCATCCTCTGTCCTCCCCTTCTCCTGCCTTCAATCTTTCCCAGTATCAGGGTCTTTTCCAATAAATCAGTTCTTCACATCAGGTGGCCAAAGTATTTTAGCTTCAAATTCAGAATCAGTCCTTCTAATGAATATTCAGGACTGATCTCCTTTACGATTGACTGGTTTGATTTCCTTACAGTTCAAGGGACTCTCAAGAGTCTTCTCCAACACCACAGTTCAAAGCATCAATTCTTTAGCACTCAGCTTTCTTTACGGTCCAACTCTCATATCCATACGTGACTATTGGAAAAACCGTAGCTTTGACTAATTGTATAACAGGTTAACTTAGTTTCTGTTCTGTGGAAAGTGTAAAGTATGCCAAAAAAGGATTTTAATGTGGATTTCTTTCTTTCTTTCTTTTTTTTTTTTTTGCACCCATGCTGTTAATTACTAAATGTAATAGTCTGATCGTGATGCTGAATAAATGTGTCTCTTTTTTTTAATGTGCCATGTAAAGTTAGTTTACCAAAAGCCATTTTGGTAAACTACCCCAACAGAGTAAAGTTAGAATTCCTTCAGGGTGATCCCAGGTTTAATTCAAAATTTATTTACAACCTGCTTTGGTGGACAAGTTGTTGTCTTCAGAACCTTGATGTAGATGAACTGACAGTTACTGTGTTGTGATATGAGTTCAGCATTAAAAAGTTCACCCACTCAAAGTCATGGAGTTTTTTGGTTGTTAATGTTCATTGGCACATCCTATGCAATATATATATAAATTGAATTATGATATCAGATAAAGTTATAGATGGGAATGAAGCTGGTGTATCAACCTTGTATCATGTGTAATCAATAAAACATTTAGTATCCTCTTGAAAAAAAAATAAAAGAATAAAATATGATACAAATTGGCAGAATCCACCTGCCAATGCAGGGGACCTGGGCTCAATCCCAAGTCCTAGAAGATTTCACATGCTGCAGGGCAGCTAAGCCTATGTGCCACAACTACTGAGCCTCTGCTCTAGGGCCTGTGCTCTGCAACAAGAGAAGCCCCTGCAATGAGAAGCCCAGGCATTGCTACTAGATAGTAGTCCACAGTCTCTGCAACTAGAAAAAGCTCATGTGCAGCAATGAAGACCCAGTGCAACCAAAAATAAATAAATAAGCAGGAAATCATGAAAAATAAAGTGTGATACAAATGAACTTACAGAAATCGACTCACAAACGTAGAAAACAGACTTATGGTTACCAAAGGGAAAAGAGGGGAAGGGACAAGTCAGGAATATTGGATTAATAGATCATGAAAAACGTTGGGCTGGAAGAAGCACAAGCTGGAATCAAGATTGCCAGGAGAAATATCAATAACCTCAGATATGCAGATGACACCACCCTTATGCCAGAAAGTGAAGAGGAACTAAAAAGCCTCTTGATGAAAGTCAAAGAGGAGAGTGAAAAAGTTGGCTTAAAGCTCAACATTCAGAAAACGAAGATCATGGCATCTGGTCCCACAACTTCATGGCAAATAGATGGGGAAACAGTGGAAACAGTGTCAGACTTTATTTTTTGGGGCTCCAAAATCACTGCAGATGGTGATTGCAGCCATGAAATTAAAAGACGCTTACTTCTTGGAAGGAAAGTTATGTTTTTTTTTTTTTTTTCCCTACCTCCTTTCGAAGACTTGGGTTGCTTTTCTGGGTGCCTGATGTCCTCTGCCGGCTTTCAGAAGTTGTTTTGTGGAATTTACTCGGCGTTTAAATGTTCTTTTGATGAATTTGTGGGGGAGAAAGTGTTCTCCCCGTCCTACTCCTCCGCCATCTTAGCTCCTCCCCGCACTGGGACGACCCAGAGTGGGGGTAGGGGAGGGAGGAGGGAGGAGGGTTCAGGATGGGGAACGCGGGTATACCTGTGGCAGATTCATTTCGATATTTGGCAAAACTAATACAATATTGTAAAGTTTAAAAATAAAATAAAATTTAAAAAAATACTATGTTATATAACAGGAAAAAAAAAAAAGGGGAAGTTATGACCAACCTAGATAGCATATTCGAAAGCAGCAACATTACTTTGCCAACTTCGTCTAGTCAAGGCTATGGTTTTTCCAGTAGTCATGTATGGATGTGAGAGTTGGACTGTGAAGAAAACTGAGCGCCGAAGAATTGATGCTTTTGAACTGTGGTGTTGGAAAAGACTCTTGAGAGTCCCTTGGACTGCAAGGAGATCCAACCAGTCCATTCTAAAGGAGATCAGTCCTGGGTGTTCTTTGGAAGGAATGATACTAGAGCTGAAACTCCAGTACTTTGGCCACCTCATGCAAAGAGTTGACTCATTGGAAAAGACTCTGATGCTGGGAGGGATTGGGGGCAGGAGGAGAAGGGGATGACAGAGGATGGGATGGCTGGATGGCATCACCGACTCAATGGACGTGAGTTTGAGTGAACTCCGGGAGATGATGATGGACAGGGAGGCCTGGCGTGCTGCGATTCAAGGGGTCGCAAAGAGTCGGATATGACTGAGCAACTGAACTGACTGACTGACTATTATATATAAAATCAATACCAGTGACCTACCATATAGCACAGGGAACTCTATTCAGTATCTTGTAATAACCTATCATGTGAAATAATCTGAAAAAGTATGTGTATATATATAACTGAATCACTTTTCAGTACACCTAAAACACTGTATATCAACTATACTTCAATAAAAAAAAAAAAAGAATAGAGAAACATTAGAGGAAAAATCTCCTCCAGGGGATCTTCCCAACCCAAGGATCAAACCCAGGTCTCTCCAGTTGCAGCAGATTCTTTATCTTCTGAGCCACCAGGGAAGCTCAAGAATACTGGAGTTGGTAGCCTATCCCTTCTCTGGGAAATCTTCCTGACCCAAGAATTGAACCGGGGTGTCCTGCATTGCAGGCAGATTCTTTACCAGCTAAGGACATGACAACCCACTCCAGTATTCTTGCCTGGAAAATCCCCATGGACAGAGGAGCCTGGTGGGCTGCAGTCCATGGTGTTGCAAAGAGTCAAACACACCTGAATGACTAAGCACAGGACAGCACAGAGAAAAAAACAATGAAAACAGAAACTGGTTCTTTGAAAAGATCAACAAAAGTGAAAAGTTTATCTAGACTGACCAAGATAAAAAGAGAAAATACTTAAATTATTAGAATCAGAAATAGAAGAAGGGACATTATGGCTGACCCTACAGAGAGGAAAAGGATTATCCCTACTATGAACAGCCTCCAAACACCTGGGTCCAGCCTGCAGGTCAAACTGGAGTCATGTCTTTTTGATGACACCCTTAACACCATCTATGCATTTGCTAAGGCCAAATGACTACAAGTCATTTATTTTCACCTTTAAATAATTTCACATTTAGAGAAAAATTGCAAGACTAATACAAAGAGTTTCCATTAACTTTAACCATATTCCCCACTGTTCGCGTTTTACCATAGGCATGTGGTATGTGTCTTTCAGCGTGCTGTTGTTATTGATCAGTCACTAAGTGGTGTCGGACTCTTTTGCAACCCCATGGACTGTAGCCCCCCCAGTTCCTCTGTCCATAGGATTTCACAGGCAAGAATGCTGGAGTGGGTTGCCATTTCCTTCTCCAGTGGATTTTCTCAACCCAGGGATTGAACCCACATTTCCTGCATTGACAGGGAAGTTCTTTACCACTGAGCCACCAAGGAAGCCCCTTTTCTATGTGAAAATATCACGATTCCTTCTAAACCATTTGACAGTAAATTGTAGAAAATGGTGCCTTACATCCCCTCTTGATACTTCAGTGTGTATTTCCTTACAAGGACAAGCTCATACATAACTTAGTACAACCATCAAAATCAGAAAACTAGCATTAACATAATATTAGCATCACAGACTCCGGTTACATTTCATAGATTGTCCCCAATAGTGTCTTTTATAGGTCTGGATCCCAAACAAGATCATGTATTGCAATTAGATCAATGTATTTTTTAGTTTCCTTTGACCTTGAGCAGTTCTTCAGTCTTTCCTTGTCTTTCTTGATCTTGGCATTTTTGAAAAGTACAGGGCAGCTACTATGTAAAATATCAGTTTGAGTTCGTCTGACCTTTCCTGATGATGTATGCTTATTGTCAGAAATGAGTTGTACATTCTTCTCATTGCGTTACATCATGAACCCCATGATGTTGACTTGTCCATTAGTAGCATCCCCTGTCTGCTAAGTTTCTCTGCTGTCAAGTTAACTAATGATGGAAGTTGCTTTTTTTCCTTGGCCATGCCTCAAGGTTTGCAGGATCCTATTTCCCTGACCAGGGATCAAACTCAGCCCCACTGGAGTGAAAGTGCTGAGTCCTAACCACCGGACTGCCAAGGAAAACCCAGAAATTAATTATTTATTAATTCCAATGGACTCCATCCTTTCATTGCTGAGGGTGGGGGTTCTATCCCTCGTTCAGGAACTGAGATCCCTCAAACTGCATGGTGCAGCCCCCCCCCCAAAATCTAATTAATAAGTATTTTGTGAGGTAGACTTTATAACTATGTCTACATTTATTCATTGGCATTCTACTATAGGGTAACACTTTCCATTTTCCCTTGCTTATTAATTTATTATTTATATGGCTTCATTGGGCTTCCCTGGGAGATCAACTGGTAGAGGATCCTCCTGCAATGCAGGAGACTCCCGTTCGAGTCCTGGGTCAGGAAGATCCCCTGGAGAAGGGATAGGCTACCCACTCCAGTGTTCTTGGGCTTCCCTCGTGGCTCAGATGGTAAAGAATCGGCCTATATTGCAAGAGACCTGGGTTCAATCCCTGGGTTGGGAAGATCCCCTGGGGAAGGAAACAGCTACCCACTTCAGTATTCTCACCTGGACGGACAGAGGAGATTGGCAGGCTACCGTCCATGGGGTCACAAAGAGTCAGACATGACTGAACGACTTTCACTTTCATGGATTCTAACTTATTCAGTGGGTTATAATCTATTATTGTCATAGTCTTTTTTGATACTCAAATTGCCCCAGATTTCATCATTTGAACTCTTTTTCTGATTGAACTCTTTATTTTCCCCTCTTTGAGCCTCAATCTCTTCCCAAATTGTCATGTCCATTGTCAACCAAATGATTAGGGTGGGCTGGGCTCCATCTCAGCCACAGGGATGTACCCTGACTTGACTTATGCTAAGCATTGTATGCCGTGCCCCTAAACACACTGGTTGGTTCAAGATGGGCAGCTGACCCCTTTGCAGATAAAAACTGGGAGATGTCTGATGGGATTCTGGGAAAGAAGTTTCTTTTCCCTTCCAAGGGAGCCACTAAAAGAGAGGTTACCAAAGAACCCTCTGTTTCCTGTTGACACACCAGAAAGATGGCAAGTTTTGATCTAATGCAGCCATTTCTGCTGCCGAGAAGGAAGCTGGCCTGAGGTCAATTTTAGTATACAGAGGTGGGAAGAAAAAAGAAAATGGGAGGACCACAGAAACAAAACTCTGGTGACACCACAGATTTCTGGATCATTCTGTGCCTGAAGCTCTGTGGACTGGTTAAGTATTGGTGCCATTAAATTACCTTTTTTATTTAAGCCAGAATAAGCTAAAACTTCAGTTGCTGGAAGGCAAAAGTGCACTAAATAATACACTCCCCCAAAACAGAAAAAGAAAGCTGCCTGGGAATTCCCTGGACGCCCAGTGATTAGGACTCTGCGCTTCCACTGCAGGGGGCACGGGTTTGAACCCTGGTTGGGGAACTAAGATCCTGCAAGCCTCAGTTCAGTTCAGTTCAGTCGCTCAGTCATGTCTGACTCTTTGTGACCCCATGAACTGCAGCACCCCAGGCCTCCCTGTCCATCACCAACTCCTAGAGTTCACCCAAACTCAAGGCACAGCCAAAAAAAAAAAAAAAAGGAGAAGGCTGCCTTCTGTGAGAAGTAAAAGGCTAAGTTTCAGTTCCTAATATCCAGAAGAACTCTAACCCTAAGAGTAAAAAACCTGGCTTAAAACTTAACATTCAAAAAATTAAGATCATGGCATCCGGTCTCATCACTTCATGGCAAATAGATGAGGACAAAAATGGAAACAGTGACAGACTTTATTTTCTTGAGCTCCAAAATCACTGAGGACAGTAACTACAGCCTTGAAATTAAAAGACGTTTGCTCCTTGAAAGAAAATCTAGAGACAACACTTTGCTGACAAAGGTCCATATAGTCAAAGCTATGGTTTTTCCAGTACTCATGTACAGATGTGAGAGTTGAACAATAAAGAAGGCTGAGCACTGAAGAACTGATGCTTTCAAATTGTGGTGCTGGAGAAGACTCTTGAGAATACCTTGGACATCAATGAGAACCAACCAGTCAATCTTAAAGGAAATCAACTCTGAATTTTCATTGGAAGGACTGATGCTGAAGCTGAAGCTCTAATACTTTGACCACTTGATGCAAAGAGCCAACTCATTAGAAAAGACCCTGATGCTGGGAAAGACTGAGGGCAGGAGAAGAAGGGGATGACAGAGAATGAGATGGTTGGATGAGATCACTGATTCAATGGATATGAGTTGAACAAGCTTCAGAATATAGTGAAGGACAGGGAAGCCTGGCATGCTGCAGTCCATGCGGTGGCAAAGGGTCGAACACAGCTGATCGACTGAATAACAACAAAACCCTAACCCGGCTGGTTTCCCCAGCTGATCTGAGAGTTCCTGGGGGTATATTCGTAGTGTACTCCAGGTTCTTGGAGTGACATGCAGCACAATAAGCATTTCATGACCACATGTGTGAGAGCTGCTAAGTTGTCTTATTCACTGCTAAATCCCTAGCATCTAGGATCACAGGTGGACATACAGCATGTTTATTGAATGAACTCATGAGTCAGATGAGCGTGCCCCTCCTCTGAAACCCAGCAAAGGAAAAGAAGCTGCAAAAATTCTTGCTTGATATTTTATTCTCCTGAGCGGGGAAGGCAGTGGAAGAAGTTAGATGAGAGAAACTAGAGTGAAGACTCCTGGATTCAGGAAGGAAGGAGCTGACCGAGGATGCTGGAGTTTCTGTACTTCTTCCCCAGGGTGGGGTTGGGGGATCCGGGGGCTCAGATGAGACCTGGTGTGGAGAGAAGAGACAGCAATGGGCGGTGTGTGGGGTCTCTAGAGGGGATGGGGACTCAGAGCCACCTGTCCTTGTGGTACACATGCAGTGTCCCCTCCTGGAAGCCCTTCAGGAGCCTGTGTAGGTGGTGGGGCTTTGAAAATAAAAGCCACAGGAAACGGTGGGGACCTCATACTAATGGGCAATCTGCAAGCATCAGGCCGCAAAGCATCAGTGAGAGTGGATGAGCTGCCAGACCCGAACGGAGGACCCCTTCCCCGTCCCATCTCTTGTAGCCATTGCCTGAAATCTCCAGGCATAGCCTGGGCAGCCCTAGCCCTCCTCCCACCCCATGAGATTCCTCCAGCCCAGCTCTTAGGCCCCTATGTCATGGAGAAGGATGTGGCCTCGGCTCCCATTCTGGGATCAGGGGTGGGCTGGGAGGTTGGAGTTCGATCAGGCTCTGATGTCTCCAGTATCTTAGTCTCAGGCCATTTCCTTGGTGTCAGCCTCGTCATACATGATGGTCTTATTCAGTCCTCACCCCAACCTCAGAAACAGGAGTCATTATCCCCCTTTCACAGGTGAGAAAACTGAAGCTCGAAGAGGTTTAGCCACTTGCCCAAGGTCACACAGCTGAGGAGAAATGGGGACCTGATTTAACTCCAGGACTGTTTGTGGGAGTGTGGGGAGGGGCAGGGGGAGGTTGCCTCAGGCTGTTAGGAGTTTTTCTCAAATGTTGAGAAAGGACTTTGGTAGGAGCCAAGGTCTACCTGCCCATCTGCTCAACGCTGTCCCTGTTGGGAGTGATTGGAGTGATGTGTCATATGGCCAGAAGGCTGGGAGGGGCAGGTGTGAGCTACTTAGCAAGTTCTCTCTGACAGGTGCCTTCCTGTGTTTGTAAACTCTATTGCACATTTGCGGGGAAGCTGTCAGGAAATAACTCCCTTCTGTTGCCTCTGCACGTACCTGCCTTGCGCTTGCACAACTTGATGTCCACACAGATGGCCTGAGGTGTCTTCCTAGCCATGATGTCCTTAGAGATGTGATTGAGATACTTCTTCATCATCTGGTTGCAAAGGATGCTCCACAGCCCCATCTTGCTGCACACCTTGGAGGTCACACGGATGATGACATTCTGGAGCGGTAGCACCGTGGTGGGAAATAGACCTCAGGTGAACTCTGCCTGGCATTGCCTTTCTGCAAGCCCTGGCAGCTTTGGTCCCCAGGCGGGTCTGGCAATGGGACCAGTGGCCAGGGAGCTGGTGCCTGGTGGCCACTGGAGCGGGGACTGGAGAAACAGGGCTCAGCCCCTGTTCCTCATCCCTGAGTCCTGGCCCAAGCCTGACCAGCAGGGGCTCCGGAAAAGACAATTGGTCCTGCTGAGTCTCAGCTCCTATATACCTGGGCCCTGTCTTCTGGGTGGAGAGTGGTGCCCAGACCCACTTTAAAGGCTCTGCCTACGTAGCTTCTGGGTCCAGGGCCTGACTGGTGCTGGGTTGGGGGGGTGGGGGTTGGGGTTGGGTGCAGTGGGTTAGGAGGGGATCTGAACTTGAAGCCTTGGTTCATTGATTTTGGAATATCTTATCCTGCCATCCCAGGGGAAGAGGATAAATCTGAGGATCCCAGGATGAAGACAGAGGGCTAAGCAGGTCAAGGGAGCTAAGGGGGGCAGGGGGAGAGTGAAACTGATTCCTGTGATGATACATCCACTTCTTAAGCATTAAGTTGGAGCTAAGTACATCCCACTTTTCAGCTCCTTTAAAAGGCCTAGGCAGGACTTCCCTGGTGGCTCATGGTGAAGAATCCACCTGCCAGTACAGGAGAGGATCTGAGGTCCAGGAAGACCCCACACGCTGGGGAGCAAGGAAGCTGGTGCAACACAACCACTGAGCCTGTGCTGTAGAGCCCAGGAGCCACAACTACTGAGCCCACGTGTCTCAACTACTGAAGTCCGCATGCTGAGAGCCAGTGCTCCACAACAGGAAGAGCCACCGCAGTGAGAAGCCTGAGCACCCCAGTGACAGAGTAGCCCCCACTCAGAGCAACTAGAGAGAAAGTCTGAGAGGCAGCCAAGACCCAGCACAGTCAAATAAACACATAAATAAAATCATCTGTTTAAAAAAAGTCCTAGGCAACTTGGGGTTCTTGTCCATCCCATTCCATAGGTAAGAAAACTGAGGCTCACAAAGTGTTTATGACTTGTCCAAGCCATACAGCTCGGATGTGGAGAACCTGGGACATACCTTTCCTGACTCAGGCTTGATCTGGAACCAACCTCCCAGAGCCATATCCTGGACATGAATGGGAGGTCCCTACCTTCCCTGGGGACAGGTTCCCTTCAAGAACTTGATGGAAACCACACACTCTTCCTCCCACTTTCACACTCCCAGAATGCCTCAAGTTGAGGGAATTCTCCAAAGTCCATTGGCACACATTTGAGCAGCCCACAGACCCTCAGCCATTCTGGTAGCCCTCTTCACCATCTGCCGCCCTCCCCACCCCCTCAGGGGCACCACTCCACCCAACAAGCTCCACACGCCTCCAGTCTCACCTTGCTGGGCCTATTTCCCACCATGTACTTCAACATCTGCATTATCTTCTGACAAGGACCACAGAATTGGTTCAGCTCTTCTCTTTGGAGCACCAGGTCACCCTATTAGGAAAGGAAGTCCCTCAGAGTGGTCTCTCGGACACCCCAACCTTGGAAGGGCACCAGGAAGGGGCCCTTGGGGGCTTTCAAGGCCAGTAGGATGACCCATGATCTGTCTGTCCATATGAGGACCTGAGCCAGACTGGCTGGCCCCTGCCCATCTCTCTGCCTGTCTTTGAGGGGCTGAGAGACCCCACGACCTGCCCCCACACCCACAGCACCGGCCCCAGCCCAGCATCTGCCCCTCTGCTGTTCTACCATCAGACAAGGAGGAGGCTCTTGGGGAGGGCCCAGCCACCAGGGTAGCCCCCATCTCACAGTCAGGTACAAGTGTGAACAAAACCAGCATCTTCAGCTCCCAGCCCTGCCTCCCCATCCCCTGACCAGTTCAGTCTCCAGGCCCTCGCCCCTGGCGCTGCCCAGGGAGGAAAGGAAGGAGAGGGATGGTGGGGGAGCAGCAGGAAGCCATCCGTGTACCTGGGGATCCTCCGGGGCCAGGCCCTGGCGCAACTTGTCTCCATCCCACAGATGGGCCGTCGCCTGGTCATGGCACTCAGGAGTCAGACCAGAAAAGGCCAGCCCTGGGGAAGAAACAGCATGAGCAGCCCTCCACAGACAGAGGGAGAGGAGAAGTCATTGCTTCTGGCTGGGAGAGCCCAGGAGGCAGCTGGCACCCAGGACGGGGAGGCGGCTTTGTGAGGGGACCCAGGCGCCTGCTGCCTTGCTCTGCCCTGGGGCTGCTCTGACCCACTGTCAGGAGAAACACACACTCTCAAGTTCCTTGGAGAGCAAAGAGGATAAGTCCCCCCAGCCATCACCATTGCACCACCATCTCTGTCTCTCTGTCTTGTCTGTCTGTCTGTGTGTGTGTGTGTGTGTGTGTGTGTCTCTCTCTCTCTCTCTCTCTCTCACACACACACACACACACAGAGATTTGGGGCCCGTCTAAAAGGAAACTTCCCTCATCTTCTTTTAAGGGATTGTTTTTCTTTTTCTCTTTCCTCAAAAAAAAAACCTCATGTCAGGTGGCCCAGCCTAACCTGTTCTCCCCTCCAGAAGGGTCCTTGCACTCAGCTAAACCCTTAGAACTTCCAGTGAGCCCGGGCACTGGGAGAGAGGAAAGGTATGGGGACAAGGGAGTGAGTCTGGAACAGTGAGAGGTCCCCATTCACTCAGATGCCCTGTCATCACCCTGGCCATTGTGGGCCAGAAGAAACCTCAGACCCACCGGTGGGTCAGTGATCTTCATGATGCAGATGAAGAGCCAGAGGCCCAGGAAGGGAAAGGGAGCCCCCTGGGCCCCATAGCCTGAGCAGTAGAATTGGGACCAGACCCCTGGCTGGGGCTCCCTTCTTTCCCACTGGCTCTCTCTCCCCATTGGCCAGGTCACTGCCAGGCCGGGCTGAACCTGACTCTGAGGGTAAGGCCCAGCCTCCGTGGTGATGGTGAGAAGGCTGTGGGACCTGAGGTGACCTTGGAGCTCATGTTTGGGTCCACAAAGCCTGAGAAAGCAGGGCTGGGAGGAGGAGCCATTGGGATCTACCCCAAGGGGAATGTCCTCACCTGGAGCGACCAGGAGCACCGAGGTGACGAGCAGAACAGCCCAAGAGGTCATGGTGGGCAGCTGCCCAGGCTCCCTCCACAGCCTGTTTTATAGAGGCTGGGAACTTGGCAATCTGACTGGACAGGGTTCTTTTCCTCTTATCAGCCACCTCCCGTGTCACTGGGTTTACCACAAACACCAGTGTCAGTCTATGGAGAAGTGGGGGGAGGTATGTACCTCAGAGCTTCCACACATCCCTCTCCACCCCCCCTGCCCAGCACTAGAACTTTCTGAGCTGAGCCGGGTGTTAATGGAGAGCACTGGCCGCCATGATGCCCACCCTGCCCTGATGTGGTAACGGGAGGAGAAGTCCCCACTACTGAGGGGTCGGGTAGGGCTCTTGGCCAGGTAAGCATCCATGCCCCCTGCCTCATCTCTTCCTCCCACCCCAGAGGTCTGGGCTGGTGTCGCCACGTCATCCTTCTCCTCATATTCCGGGTCTCCTTCCAGCCATTTAAGCCAATGTAGCACTACCTGATTCAGACGTAGAAAAAGGTGCCCTCAGGGTAGATCCTGACAGCTCCCCCTCCCAGCTCTGCATTCTTGGGCTTCATGGACCCTGATCATGAGCTCCATGGGCACCTCAGGTGCCCTAGACCCACACCAGCCTTCTCAACATCACCAAAGAGGCTGGGCCTTTCCCTCAGAGCCAGGTTCAGCCCAGCCTGGCAGTGACCTGGCTGATGGGGAGAGACAACCAATGGAAAGGAAGGAAGCCCCAGCCAGGGGTCTGGTCCCAACTTCTGGGCCTCTGAATAGTCATCTGTGTCATAAAGGCCATTGGCCCTCATCTGTAAGAAAAATACAGGCTACCCAGTTAAATTTGAGCTTCCCTGGTGGCTCAGATGGTAAAGCGTCTGCCTGCAATGCGGGATACCTGGGGTTCGATCCCTGGGTTGGGAAGATCCCCTGGAGAAGGAAATGGCAACCCATTCTAGTATTCTTGCCTGGAAAATCCCATGGACAGAGGAGCCTGGTAGGCTACAGTCCGTGGGGTTGCAAAGAGTCTGACACGACTGAGTGACTTCACTTTCACTTTCACCCAGTTAAATTTGAATATTAGATAAAATTAATTTCTTAGTATCCGTATGTCCCAAATACTGCATGGAATATACTTACACTGAAAAGTATTTGCTGTTTACCTGAAATTCAAATTAAACTGGGCATGCTGTAGTTTGTCTGACAACCTTAAGTCAACTTCTCCATGGTTCAGATGAGGAAACTGAGTGAACAGGAGGGACTGACAGGAGCCACAAGGCTAACAGGAGGCATTGTAGGGACTAGAACCTCCCTTCTGCCTCCTTCAGGCCTTTCACCGCCAGCTGCTGAAGTGGCAGAGGTGTCCAGCCAGGACAAATTAGCACCCCGCTTCAGCACCTCCCACCCCTCAATCCCCCTGTGCATGTGTGCTAAGTCATTTCAGTCGTGTCTGACTCTCTGTGACCCCATGGACTGTAGCCCGCCAGCCTCCTCTGTCCATGGGAGTCTCCAGGCAAGAATACTGGAGTGGGTTGTCATGGCCTCCTCCAGGGGATCTTCCTGACCCAGGGATGAAGCCTGCATCTCCTGCATTGCAGATGGATTCTTTACCACCAAATTATGGGGGAATCCCAACCCCCCTTTAGTGTTATCTCTAATAAGACACCTCCTCCCACCTCCCTAGGAATCCCATCAATGTCTGAGGCCCAAGCATCATCTGAGCCTCTTCCTCTAAAATGTTGTATGTTGGGACTTCCCTGGTGGTCCAGTGGCTAAGACTCTATGGTCCCAGGGCAGGGGGGGCAGGTTTGAGCCCTGGTCGGGGAACTAGATCCCATGTGCTGCAAGTAAGACCCAGCACAGGCAAATAAATAAAAATAAATATAAATAAAATAACAAAATGCTGCATGTTTCCTGAGCCCATGCAAGGCCAAGCTCTCCACTGAGATTCTGCTGAGAAGAAAAAGGATAGAGTCCCAAGGCAGTTTAGCCTCTTATGAAATGGGGGTGCCTTAAGCAAGATACTCCATCTCTTAGCTGCCCTGGCCCCTTATCTGTAAAAATGTATTTAGTGTTGTCTCCTCGGAGGGCCCCAAGGTGGCGTGTTTGTGTGTCTGAGGAAGCTTGGTAGCCTGAGATATGCTGGCACATATAGGCTGTTAACATGAACTAGAGGATAACCCCAACATAGCTTCTGTAAATAAATGCCGGTTCTGTGGGAGATTAATAGCTGCTGTCAAGGGGAGTGGGAGGTGGTGCACCAGTCCTCATGTGAAAATGCAGGGCTAGAAGATTCCACAGGTTTACGTGCTTGCCATGGGACTTCTCAGCACCTTTACCATGATAGGGTGGGCTGTGGACCCTGAGCTGAGTTCTCAGCCTTTCCCAACAACTTTGGCCACAGAATCTTTTGATCAAGAAGGATTTGAGGGACTGAATGATGGTGGCTGATCCAGCCACCTTCTCAGGCCTGTGTGACCAGGAAGGTCACTGGCCTAGCAGCTTCTGGAGCCCAAGAAGCAATCTTCATGAAAACAAGAAACAGACAGACAGATGTGCGCCACCGCAGATGGTGACTGGCTCTCTGCAAGTGTGAGTGACGGTGGGGAACAGGACCCTGACTGTCCTCTCTGTGAGGAGAAGAGTTGGGGTCCTCCTCACTGTCACTTCTTTTCCTCCTGAAGAGTTGAGAATGGGGGAAACACTCACAGTGCTGCAGCCTACGATGAATCGGACTGAACTGAGAAGGGTGGGGATCCCCTGAATGCTTTCAGGTTGTTCGCCCCAACCCCAGGCAAGCAGACAACTCACACTAACTCATGTCACACACTTACACAGGGTTACACGAACTGAGAGCCACACACTCTCCAAAGCACTCACAAACTGACACACTCACACACACCCTCCTGGACACCCATGTATTCACATATATTCACACTAATTCACAGCCACACACCTTCAAATACTCTAAATTCACACACACACACATAGAAACACACCATCTTTATTCCTACCTGTATGGAAGCCACTGAATGTCAGACTAAAGAGCAAGGAATTCAAGCATTTTCAGCACTTTTGATCTCTTATTTTTGCTTTTTATTGAAAACACTTTAATCAGATAAGAAAGAAACAATGAATGAGACTACTTATAAGTTCACCAAGCAGATTTATAGGAATATTGACAGATGACAGATGACACTAGACTCATAGTGGGGATCATTCTGAAATTTATAGAAATATTGAATCTCTATGTTCAGTTCAGTCCAGTGGCTCAGTCGTGTCCGACTCTTTGTGACCCCATGGACTGCAACACACCAGGCCTCCCTGTCCATCACCAGCTCCCGGAGTTCACCCAAACTCATGCCCATTGAGTCAGTGATGCCATCCAACCATCTCATCCTCTGTTGTCCCCTTCTCCTCCCACCTTCAATCTTTCCCAGCATCAGGATCTTTTCTAATGAGTCAGCTCTTCACATCAGGTGGTCAAAGTATTGGAGTTTCAGATTCAGCATCAGTCCTTCCAATGAATATTCAGGACTGATTTGCTTAAGGATAGACTGGTTGGATCTCCTTGCAGTTCAAGGGACTCTCAAGAGTCTTTTCCAACACCACAGTTCAAAAGCATCAATTCTTTGGCTCTCAGCTTTCTTTATAGGCCAACTCTCACATCCATACATGACTACTGGAAAAACCATAGCCCTGACTACATGGACCTTTGTTGGCAAAGTAATCTCTCTGCTTTTTAATATACTGTCTAGGTTGGTCATAACTTTCCTTCCAAGGGGTAAGCATCTTTCAATTTCATGGCTGCAGTCACCATCTGCAGTGATTTTGGGGGCCCAGAAAAATAAAGTCTGACACTGTTTCCACTGTTTCCCCATCTATTTCCCATGAACTGATGGGACCAGATGCCATGATCTTCATTTTCTGAATGTTGAGCTTTAAGCCAACTGTTTCACTCTCCTCTTTCACTTTCATCAAGAGGCTCTTTAGTTCCTCTTCACTTTCTGCCATAAGGGTGGTGTCATCTGCATGTCTGAGGTTATTGATATTTCTCCCAGCAATCTTGATTCCAGCTTGTGCTTCTTCCAGCCCAGCGTGTCTCATGATGTACTCCCCATGTACGTTAAAGAAGCAGGGTGACAATATACAGCCTTGATGTACTCCTTTTCCTATTTGGAACCAGTCTGTTGTTCCATGTCCAGTTCTAATTTTTGCTTCCTGACTTTCATACAGGTTTCTCAAGTGGCAGGTCAGGTGGTCTGGTACTCCCATCTCTTTCAGAATTTTCCACAGTTTATTGTGATCCACACAGTCAAAGGCCTTGGCATAGTCAAGAAAGCAGAAATAGATGTTTCTCTGGAACTCTCTTGCTTTTTCCATGATCCAGCAGATGTTGGCAATTTGATCTCTGGTTCCTCTGCCTTTTCTAAAACCAGCTTGAACTTCTGGAAGTTCACGGTTCACGTATTGCTGAAGCCTGGCTTGGAGAATTTTGAGCATTACTTTACTAGCGTGTGAGATGAGTGCAATTATGCTGTAGTTTGAGCATTCTTTGGCATTGCCTTTCTTTGGGATTGGAATGAAAACTGACCTTTTCCAATCCTGTGGCCACTGCTGAGTTTTCCAAATGTGCTGGCATATTGAGTGCAGCACTTTCACAGCATCATCTTTCAGGATTTGAAATAGCTCCACTGGAATTCCATCACCTCCACTAGCTTTGTTCATAGTGATGCTTCCTAAGGCCCACTTGACTTCACATTCCAGGATGTCTGGCTCTAGATGAGTGATCACACCATTGCGATTATCTGAGTTGTGAAGATCTTTTTTGTACAGTTCTTCTGTGTATTCTTGCCACCTCTTCTTAATATCTTCTGCTTCTGTTAGGTCCATACCATTTCTGTCCTTTTATGGAGCCCATCTTTGCATGAAATGTTCCCTTGGTATCTCTAATTTTCTTGAAGAGATCTCTAGTCTTTCCCATTCTGTTGTTTTCCTCTATTTCTTTGCACTGATCACTGAGGAAGGCTTTCTTATCTTTCCTTGCTATTCTTTGGAACTCTGCTAACATAGTGTTGTAGGTCAATTATACTTTAAAGACAAACTCTTAGAAAAAAGAGATCAAATTTGTGGTTACCAGAGGCTGGGGTGGTAGGGTAAGGGGTGGGATTGGGTGAAGATGGTCAGAAGGTACAAATGTCCAGTTATAAGATAAGTAAATATTAGGGATGTAAGGTACAATAGATAAAGATAATGAATGCTGCTGTGCATTATAAATGAAAATTATAAACATAGTAAATTTTAAGAGCTTTTCTTACGAATAAAAATTTTTTCTATTTATTTATTGTTGTATTTATATGAGATGATGGTTATTCACTAACCTGCTGTGATAATAATTTTATGATGAATGTAAGTCAAATCATTATGCTGTATACCTTAAACTTATATAATGCTATATGTCAATTATATCTCAATAAAACTGGAAATTAACTAATTATAAAAGATTTATAGAAATACCATTTACACCAGAAAATGGTTTTTAAGCAGCTTTCTTTAAATTTTCTTTTAAATTTTTTGACAGCTGCTGCTGCTGCTGCTAAGTCGCTTCAGTCGTGTCCGACTCTGTGCGACCCCAGAGACGGCAGCCCACCAGGCTCCCCTGTCCCTGGGATTCTCCAGGCAAGAACACTGAAGTGGGTTGCCATTTCCTTCTCCAATGCATGAAAGTGAAAAGTGAAAGTGAAGTCACTCAGTCGTGTCCGACTCTTAGCGACCCCATGGACTGCAGCCCACCAGGCTCCTCCGTCCATGGGATTTTCCAGGCAAGAGTACTGGAGTGGGGTGCCATTGCCTTCTCCGTTTTTGACAGCACTGGGTGTCCATTGCTGCATGTGGGCTTTCTCTAGTTGCCGCAAGCAAAGCCTAGTGCATGGGCTTCTCACTGCAGTGGCTTCTCTTGTTGAGGAGCACAGGCTCTAGGGCAAGGGTTCAGTAGTTGTGGCACACGGGCTTAGTTGCCCCCTGCAGGTGGAATCTTTCCAGACCAGGGATTGAACCTGAAACTCTTATGTCTCTTGCATTGGCAGACAGGTTCTTTACCATGAGCACCACCTGGCTTCTGCTGTCTGATCCGTCCTTAATTCCTAAGTCCATATAGCCATCTGATGTCAAACTGGTTCACCTCATGTAAGGAAACCAGGACTCAGAGAGGTCCAGTGAATTTTCCAAAGACACACAACTCAAATCCAACAGGCCTGGGAATTTGAACTCAGACTCTAAAGTCCAAGTTCCTCCCCAGTCCACACTGGCCCTGTCTCTAGGTTTCCAGGCTAGAGCTGCTTCCCCTGTGGCCAACAGGTCAGGAACTACCCCCACCCCCCACCCATAAGCCTCCTCTTTTCTAACCACATAAAAAGACCATGGCGTACATGTGGAGACCACATTAGTGAAGGGGGAAAAGCCCAAGGTGACTCATGTCTTTCTTTACCGTATTCAGTAAATACACATATCGGTAAATACACACATATACAAATATCTTTGGGGAATTCAGTAAGATCAGATATTCCAGCTAGCCCTTTTCTGGGGTGCTAAGGGGTATGGACAAGGGGCCCTGGGGTCCCACGTGACAAGAACCTAGCACAAGTCCATAAGTCCTATCCGTTTGCAGTCGTGGGGTCCCATGGACTGGCCCATTGCAAGTAAATCTTCTTCAAGAAATCTTTGCTTTCCCCAGTGTCATGAAGATATCCTCTTGTTTCTTCTAGCAGTTTTAAAGTTTTCTACATTTAGGTCTGTGATTCACCTCAAATGAGCTGGGTTGAAATTCTGTTGCTTCAGATCAATTTGTTGAAAAGATTTTTATTTTCCCGTTGAATTGCTTTGACATCTGGGTCAGAAATCAAATGACTATATAAATGTGGGTCTGTTCGTAGGTTCTTTATCACAGCAAGTATTGCATTAATAATAGTACCAAAACACTCTGATTTTTTTAAACAGGCACAATATTTGAACAGTCACTTCATAAAGGAAGAATAGCCAATGAATATTTGAAAAAGTGTTAAATACCATAACTCATGAGGGAATTCTATGTTAAAACTACCATGAAATGATGGCATCAAAATGACTACAATTAAACAACAAGATCTCGCTTACGTGTGGAATCTGAAAATTAAACAAACAAAAGAAAAAAAAAAAAAAAACAGAACTCATAGAAACAGAAAATAGATCAGTGGCTGCCAGAAGTACAATGTGGGGAGAGGTCAAAATAGAGATTTTGTACTTTTAAGCATTAAGTCAGTTCAGTTCAGTTCAGTCGCTGAGTCGTGTCCAACTCTTTGTGACCCCATGAACCGCAGCAGTCAAGGCCTCCCTGTCCATCTCCAACTCCCAGAGTCTGCCCAAACCCACTTCCATTGAGTCGGTGATGCCATCCAACCATCTTGTCCTCTGTCATCCCCTTCTCCTCCTTCTTCTCCTCCTCAATCTTTCCTAGCATCAGGGTTTTTTCAAATGAGTCAGCTCTTTGCATCAGGTGGTCAAAGTATTGGAGTTTCAGCTTCAACATCAGTCCTTCCAATGAACACCAGGACTGATCTCCTTTAGGATGGACTGGTTGGATCTCCTTGCAGTTCAAGGGACTCTCAAGAGTCTTCTCCAACACCACAGTTCAAAAGCATCAATTCTTCAGCACTCAGCTTTCTTTATAGTCCAATTCTCACATGACCACTGGAAAAATCATATCCTTGACGATGGACCTTTGTTGGCAAAGTAATCTCTCTGCTTTTTAATATACTGTCTAGGTTGGTCATAACTTTCCTTACAGGAAGTAAGCGTCTTTTAATTTCATGGCTGCAGTCACCATCTGCAGTAATTTTGGAGCCCAAAAAAATAAAGTCAGCCACTGTTTCCACTGTTTCCCCATCTATTTCCCATGAACTGATGGGACCAGATGCCATGATCTTAGTTTTCTGAATGTTGAGCTTTAAGCCAACTTTTTCACTCTCCTCTTTCACTTTCAAGAGGATTTTTAGTTCCTCTTCACTTTCTGCCATAAGGGTGGTGCCATCTGCATGTCTGAGGTTATTGATATTTCTCCCAGCAATCTTGATTCCAGCTTGTGCTTCCTCCAGCACAGCATGTCTCATGATGTACTCTGCATGTAAGTTAAAGAAGCAGGATGACAATATACAGCCTTAATGTACTCCTTTTCCTATTTGGAACCAGTCTGCTGTCCCATGTCCAGTTCTAACTTTTAAGCATTAGGTTTACTAAATAGTATATCTGCCTCTTTACTCAAATTATCTCTTTGAGTTACAGCTTTTTGCAGCTGTAAGTTTTCCAGTTTTCCTTTTATTTAAAGAAATATTTATTTATTTGCTTTGCTGTCCATGTCTTCCTTGCATCATGTGAAACTCTAAGTTGTGCCATGCAGAATCTCTGGCTGCAGCACATGGGATCTAGTTCCCTGACCAAGCATCATACCCAGGCCCCATGCATTGGGAGAACGGGTTCTTAGCCACTGGACATAGTGGAAGTCCCTCCAGTTTTCCTGATAGCTTGTACTGAATTTCTCTAAAATCATTATGTTTCCATTTATGTCAAAACTTATTTTGATTTCTGTACAGTATTTTAATTTGGTTCTCAGTTCAGTTCAGTTCAATCCATTTGCTCAGTTGTGTCCAACTCTTTGCGACCCCATGGAGTGCAGCACACCAGGCCTCCCTGTCTATCACCAACTCCCGGAGTTTAAAACTCATGTCCATTGAGTCGGTGATGCCATCCAACCATCTCATCTTCTGTCGTCTCCTTCTCCTCCCGCCTTCAATCTTTCCCAGCATCAGGGTCTTTTCAAATGAGTCCATTCTTCACATCAGGTGGCCAAAGTACTGGAGTTTCAGCTTCAACATCAGTCCTTCCAGTAAATATTTGGGACTGGTCTCCTTTAGAATGGACTGTTTGGATCTCCTTGCAGTCCAAGGGACTCTCAAGAGTCTTCACCAACACCACAGTTCAAAAGCATCAATTCTTCGGCACTCAGCTTTCTTTATAGTCCAACTCTCACAACCATACATGACTACTGGAAAAATCATAGCCTTGATTTTTCTATTTGGTTGTAGAGGGCTCTAAATAAAATTTTATTTTATTTTATTTAGTTCTTGCTTGTTTTGGGAGCTCCAATTATGTATTAAAATCTGAAGACACAGTTTGTTTAGTCTTTGTCAGCATTCAAGGCTACTGCTTGTCATTTTGCATGGTCATGACTTTATCTATGACTTATAACCTCTGATCAGAAGCTATGATCCTTGGACAGGCTATTGAGGATGACTTCCTGTATGACTGAAGACTATTCTCTCTTTTGGCTTTTTATCCCTCTCCAATTATAATGTGAGCTCTAAAAAAAACTGTTGTCCAAGCTTATTATCTGTTTTCTTGGTACTTGGTAACCATCTGTGCTACTTCAGGTAGTCATCTTTTTACTGAAAGTACAGACTCCAGCATATTTGAAGAGGAACATTTCTTGGTTCTACTTTGTCAATAGTTTTCTTACTGCTACAGTTGATTGGTTCAATTGTCACAAGCTTAATTTAAGAGACATCATACTGGACTTTCCTGGTGGTCCAGTGGTTAATAATTTGTCTTCCAATGCAGAGGATGTGGGTTCAACCCTGGCCAGGGAACTAAGATCCCACGGTCTACAGGGCAACTAAGCCCTTGGGCCACAACTACTGAGCCTGAGCCCTCTAGAGCCCGTACTCCACAATAAGAGAAGCCTGAGCAACGCAACTAGACAAAAAAAAAGAAAAATCCACACACTTCAACAATGACCCAGAACATTCAAAAAAAAAAAAAAAGAGAGAGAGAGGGAGAGAGAAAGAAAACATTATTTGCAATTCCATTTGTCAACTGGAAACTCTGCTCTGTCCACTTTTAATTCATAATCTTGAGCAAATTGAAAAGTCAGTAATAATTCTTTTATATTTTAACAACTTAGTTTTAATATTAAAGCTAATCAAAACTTACAACTACAACAAAATCACAATTTTTAAGTGAGTTAGAATGAAGACACAGGACATACAAAAATGAACTTTTCCCCTCTAACTTTCATACCTCTTCATAATGCATATTTTACGACTGTGATACTATTCATGATAATTCCAAGAAACAGTTTATACCTGTTCAGGAACATTGTATATTACAAATGATAATTTGTAATGAGTTAAATGAGTTAATTTTGTTAACTTTTAACTTTATTAGTTAAATGAGTTAATTTTTGGATATACTGATATTTGTGTTACCCAGAAAACTACTGAATGCAAACTGTTATGTAAATATGAGATTCACTGCAAACTTAGGATACGAGTCTAAATAAACATTTTAATCAAAAATTTTATCAGTGACCCACAGTATGTGTGTGTGTGTGTGTGTGTGTGTGTGTGTGTTAGTTGCTTAGTCATGTCCGACTCCTTGGAACCCCATAGACTGCAGCCCACCAGGCCCCTCTGTCCATAGGATTCTCCAGGCAAGAACACTGGAGTGGGTTGCCATTTCCCTCTCCAAAAGGAATTATAGAAAGAAAGAAAGTGAAGTCGCTCAGTCGTGTCCAACTCTTTGTGACCCCATGGACTGTAGCCTACCAGGCACCCCAATCCATGGAATTTTCCAAGCAAGACTACTGGAGTGGGTTCATTTCCTTCTCCGACCTACAGTATAGCACAAGGATTTATATTCAATATGCTGTCATAACCTATTACCAAAAAGAATCTGAAAAAATAGATATGTATATGTATGGAGAAGGCAATGGCACCCCACTCCAGTACTCTTGCCTGGAGAATCCCAAGGACGGAGGAGCCTGGTGGGCTGCCGTCTATGGGGTCGCACAGAGTCGGACACGACTGAGTGACTTAGCAGCAGCAGCAGCATGTATATGTATAACAATCACTGCTGTACACCTGAAACACTGTATATCAGTTCTGACAGTGAAAGTGTTAGTCATTCAGTCGTGTCCAGCTCTTTGTAACCCATGGACTGTAGCCACCAGGCTCCTCTGTCCATGGGATTCTCCAGGCAAGAATACTGGAGTGGGTAGCCATTTCCTTCTCCAGAGGATCCTCCCAACACAGGGATCAAGCCTGGGTTTTGTGCATTGCAGGTAGATTTTTTTCACCGTCTGAGCCACTAGGGAAACCCATATCAACTCTATTTCAATTAAAAACAAAACAAAACAAACTTTTAAACCTCTCAGCAGCAGCTTACCACTCAAAATATAAGTGTGAGAGAGGAAAACCAGACAAAGACACCTTTGGGTGGCTATTATGGTTAGACTCTCTCACCTTCTCTTTTTCCTTTTTTTAACTTGAAGAGGTTGGAAAGTTACACCAACACTTACCAGAATTCATTGCAACTTGGGTCTGGGTGTGAAACCATGTCTACAATTAGATGGCACTGACGTGGATTTGGGACGCTGACCCCGAGACCATCTCTCTATTCTCTTTTGACTATTTTGGCTGCTGGCAAGCAAGGTCATAGAAGTGTGACATTTGGGGGCAGGAGCATTTCCAGTACCAGAAGTCTTCTTAAATTGGCTTTCCAATCCCTGGATGGCAGTGTATTCTTGAACTCTGAGCTGTAGAACCAGCTTGAAATTGTCTTCAGAAACAATTGTTGAGGGCAATTTCTTAAAGTTCCAGGAGTATTCCTTGAAGCCCATTTCAGAACCTGCTTCTTCAGTTCCACAACCATTTTTAAGGACCCAAATCCCTGTGTTAAGTCCCCTACTCTCAAACTACCTGGGATGTTTCTCTTTCTGGCATTGAACACTGACTGACCCAACTTTCATAATCCCAATAATGCTCCCAGAGAAGAGAAGAGAAGTGGGTAGGGTCTAATGAACTCTGCCAAAGACAGGCTTCTCTGGACCTGCATTGTGTCCTCTATGTCTCCAGTGGACCCTGAAAGTGTGGTATACACACACACACACAGTCTTGTCCTCATAACCCTCTGGTTTAAACTGCCAACTCTTGACCACATGCTTGTGGTCAACAAGCATGTGGCTGAAGTTTTGAAGAGTAGATCAGTATTAGAGGTGATAAATTATCTTAGAAGAACAAATGCTCATCCTTTGTACCACTTCCCCTGTCCATCTGGGGACAGTGCAGCCTCTCAGTCAGTGTTCTTCATTAATCTGTCTCCATTTTGCTCCCAGAAGCCCCTGACCAATGGAACATTGTCTTCAGGACCTCCTTATTAGTTGTTGTTCTGTTGCTAAGTCGTATCTGACTCTTTGTTACCCATGGACTACAGCACATCAGGCTTCCTTGTCCTTCACTATCTCCCAGAGTTTGCTCAAACTCATGTTCATCGAGCTTGCGATGCCATCCAACCATCTCATCCTCCGTCGCCCCCTTCTCCTCCTGCCCTCAATCTTTCCCAGCATCAGGGTCTTTTCCAATGAGTTGGCTCTTCTTATCAAGTGGCCAAAGTATTGGAGCTTCAGCTTCACAACAGTCATTCTAATGAATATTCAGGGTTGATTTCCTTTAGGATTGGCTGGTTTGATCTCCTTGCTGTTCAAGGGACTCTTAAGAGTCTTCTCCAGCACCACAATTTGAAAGTATCCATTCGTTGGTGCTCAGCCTTCCTTATGGTCCTTCTCTCACATCTATTTTCTTGGGCTCCAAGACCACTGCAGACGGTAACTGCAACCATGAAATTAATAGACGCTTGCTTCTTGGAAGAAAAACTATGACAAACCTAGACAGCACTTTGCCACAAATTTCCATATGGTCAAATCTTTTTCTAGTAGTCATGTATGGATGCAAGAATCAGACCATAAAGAAGGCTTAGCGCCAAAGAACTGTTGCTTTCAAATCGTGGTGCTGGGAAAGACTATTGAGAGTGCTGTGGACTGCAAGGAGATCAAACCAGTCAATTCTTAAGGAAATCAACCCTTAGTATTCTTTGGAAGGACTGTTGCTGAAGCTGAAGCTCCAATACTTTGGCCAACTGATGTGAAGAGACCCTCACTGGAAAAGATCCTGATGCTGGGAAAGATTGAGAACAGGAGGAGAAGGTAGCTACAGAGGATGAGATGGTTGGATGGCATCACAAACTCAAGGAACATGAGTTTGAGTAAACTCTGGGAGATAATGAAGGACAGGGGAGCCTGGCATCCTGCAATCCATGGAGATACCAAGAGTTGGATACAATTTAGTGACTTAACAACAACAAAAAGAGGTCAAGTGTGTTCCTTTCTGAGCTGTAGCATTTGCCAGCCAGTTTGAAATCCTCCGGGTTCTCTTTTCCTGGCATGGTGAGTGAAAATGTTCAAGATGGTGCTCTGTGTCAGCCTGTACCCCAGGGCGGGGCTGTGATGAGCTAGCCCCTGGCCACCCACTATGCACACAAACTTGAAGATGAAACAGACCTCTGTGGTCTTAAACCACTAAGCTTTTGAGTTTCATGGTCATAATTTCCTGAGCTTGAGGCTCTTGATGTGTGAAGAAATAGTTATCAGGGTTTCCTCCCAGTATCTGCTGTCTTCCTTTTGTGTCACTATCACGAATTTGAGGGCCCTGTCCCCCGTCACTTCAGTCATCTGCCGGGACAGAGCCTGACTCTTCCCAACCAATCACTGTATCCCATTTTCATGGCACAATGATGGGCTCAGGGATGGGATGTATCCCAATTTCAACCTTGCTTCCCAGGTGGCTCAGGGGTAAATAATCTGCCTGCAATCCAGGAGACATGTGTTCAATCCTTGGGTGGGAAGATCCCCTGGAGAAGAGAATGGCAACCCATACCAGTATTCTTGCCTGGGAAATTCCATGGACAGAGGAGCCTGGCTGGCTACAGTCCACAGAGTCATAAAGAGTCAGGCATAACTTAGCAACTGAACACACACACACAATATGATATATTTGCTGTGGTTTCAGAGAAGAAAGGCTTCTTCTGACCTGGCTCCCTAAACAGCACTTGTTGGGTGGGAAGCTCCTTGAAGGTAAGAACAATACTGAGTTTATTCACAGATGTATCTCCAGTGCCTAGAACAGTACCTGGCACATTGCCAGTTATGTATCACTATATCTTTTCTTAAATCAGTGTGTGTGTGTGCTCAGTCACTCAGTTGTTTCCAACTCTTTGTGATCCTATGGACTGTGGCCTGCCAGGTTCCTCTGTCCATGGAATTTTCCAGGCAAGAATACTGGAATGGATTGCCAGTTCCTACACCAGGGGATCTTCTCAACCCAGGGATTGAAGATGTGTCTCTTACATCTCCTGCATTGACAGGTGGATTCTTTTACCACTATGCCACTTTGGAAGTCCCCTTAATTCAGAGAAATAAATAGAGTCATTATTTCTTCAAGTCATCCCATGCTTGGTTGCTCAGTTATGTCCCACTCTTTGTGACCCTATGGACTGTAGCCCACCAGGCTCTTCTGTCCATGGGATTCTCCAGGCAAGAATACTGGAGTGGGTAGCCATTCCCTTCTCCAGGGGATCTTCCTGAACCAAGGATCAAACCCATGTCTCCTGCATTGCAGGCAGATTCTCTACTGTCTGACTCACAAGGGAAGCCCCAAGTCATCACAACACAGGCTTAAAAATGGAATCAATGCCAGCATAATAACTTGAACTTCCCGTATGTCTCCCTTCCAGTTACTGCAAGAATCTCAGCCTTTACAAAGTCTCTTCCACTCTCTGTATCTCAGGAGTTCCTGAGCTCAGCCTGGTGTCCAGGAAGGCAGTGAGCATTGTGGTTTAAGCTCCCAGATCATTAACTGTTCTTTGGTCAAATGAATGAACAAATGAAAGTTCTTTCTAAACTCCAAGTTCCATTGCCCTCCCTCCCTCTTTTCCCCTCTCCCAAATAAGTAAATTTCTTCTTTTGAAAGAAAGTAAAACACAAGAAAAAACTGTGCTGGGACTTCCCTGATGGTTCAGTGGTTAAGACTCCACACTTTCACTGGAGAAGGTGCAGATTCAACCCCTGGTGGAGGAACTAAGATCTTGAATTCTACACTGCGCAGTCAACAAAATAAGATAAAATAAGTAGACAGTCAGAAGAAAAAGGGAGAAAGAAATGGCAACCCACTCCAGTATTCTTGCCTAGAGAATCCTGTGGACAGAGGAGCCTGGTGGATTTCTGTCCGTTGGGTTGCACAGAGTCGGACACGACTGAAGTGACTTAGCATGCATGCATGCATTGGAGAAGGAAATGACAACCCACTCCAGTATTCTTGCCTGGAGAATCCCAGGGACAGAGGAGCCTGGTGGGCTGCCGTCTATGGGGTCGCATAGAGTTGGACATGACTGAAGTGACTTAACAGCAGCAGCAGCAGAAGAAGAAGAAAGAAAGAAAGGACTGTGCTGGGAAACATGGCATTTGCCTTGTTTTCTCCCATGGGTTCTACTCCAAACCCAGAAGCTATATTCAAATACATTCCACTAGGACTTCCCTGGCGGTCCAGCAGTTAATAATCTGCCTTTCAACGTAGGGAACAGGGGTTCAATCCCTGATCTGGGAAGATTCCATAGGCCACAGGGCAACTAACTTTGTACACAGAACTATTGAGCCTTTGTATTCTAGAGTCTGTGCTCCTCATCAGGAGAAGCCACCACAATGAGAAGCCCAAACACTGCAACTAGAGAGCAGGCCCTGCTCTCCACAACTAGAGAAAGTCCGCGCGCATAACCTACCAGGCTCCTCCGTCCATGGGATTCTCCAGGCAAGAATACTGGGGTGGGTTACCATTTCCTTCTCCAGGGGATCTTCCCGACCCTGGGATCGAACCCAGGTCTCCCACATTGGGGGCAGACACTTTAACCTCTGAGCCACAGGGAAGCCCTAACAAAGACCCAACCCAGCGAAAAATAAAGAAAGAAATTAATTAATTTAAAAAGCATACCCCATAAAAGAACAGAGGTGGGAGAGGGGAGGAAAGTCACAGACCCTGATGAGTCACTCCCAGAGCAATATTGGGGAAGTGCAGCCTGAAACCATAGAAGGAATTGATGGGAATTCTCCTCTTCACTTTCATCTCTCAGAGGATATAAAAGTGATTTCAATATGCAACCTGTAACACTTGGCTGATCCTCTTAAGTCTCAGCTTTGAAGGCTCTCAAGTCCCCTCTTTGGAGCCTCGTGTTTCTCACAATCAAAAGAAAAACAGGGGGGAAAAAAGATGAAAACAAAAGACAAAAAGAAAGAAAAACAGGGAAGTCCAGTAGTTAAGACTCTGTGCTTCTATTGCAGGGGTACAGGTTTGATCCATGGTCAGAGAACTAAGATCCCACATGCATTGGAGCCACAGAAAAAAAGAAAAGGAAAACAGTTTTTCCCCCTCCTCCAGCTTGACTTATTTCTCGCCTTCTCTTCTCTCCACCCCACCCCATTTCTTTTTAATTGGGGTAAAACATTAAATTTACCATTTTAGCAATCTTTATTCCCTGACCAGGGATTGAACCTGCACCCTCCAAATTGGAAATGAGGAGTCTTAACCACTGGACCACCAGGGAAGTCCCACTGTAACAATCTTGAGCATATAGTTCAGCGGCATTAAGCACATTCACAATATTGTATAACCATCACCACCGTCCACCTCCAGCATTTTCTCATCTTGCAAAGCTGAAATTATGTCCCCATTAAACATAAACTCCCCACTTTTTCTCCTCTCAGCCCCTGGCAACCACCATTCTACTTTCTGTCTATGAATTTGACTGCTCTAGGAATTTCATATAAATAGAATCATACATTATTTGTCCTTTTGTGTCTGACACTTCACTGAGCATCTTGCTTTTAAAGTTCATCTATGTTGCAGCATACATCAGAATTTTATTCCTTCATATGGCCACATACTATTTCATTGCTGGTTTCCCTGGTGGCTTGGTGGTAAAGAACCTGCCTGCCAATGCAGTAGACTCTGGTTTGATCCCTGATCCGGGAGGATCCCAGATGCTGGCAACAGAGAAACTAAGCCCATGCACCACAACTACTGAGCCCAAGCACCCTAGAGCCCAAGCTTTGCAAGAAGAGAAGCCACCACAGTGGGAAGCCCTCACAGTGCAACTATTGATAGAGAATAGCCCCTGCTGGCCACAACTAGAGAAAGCCCACACAGCAACAAAGACCCAGCACAGCCAAAAGTTAACTAATTAACTAAATGAAAAAAATCATAAAATCAAAAAAATTTGTTACTAAAAAAAAAAAAAGAAGAAGACGTACAGATGGCCAAGAGGCACATGAAAAGATGTTCAACATCACTAATTATTTAAGAAATGCAAATAAAAACTATGAGCTATCACCTCACATCAGCTAGAATGGCTGTCACCAAAAAATCCACAAACAATAAATGCCAGAGAGGATGTAGAGAGAAGGAACCCTCATACACAGTCACTTCAGTTCAGTTCAGTCGTTCAGTCGTGTCCAACTCTTTGCGACCCCATGAATTGCAGCACACCAGGCCTCCCTGTGGAGAAGACAATGGCACCCCACTCCAGTACCCTTGCCTGGAAAATCCCATGGATGGAGGAGCCTGGTGGGCTGCAGTCCATGGGGTCGCTAAGAGTCAGACACGACTGAGCGACTTCACTTTCACTTTTCACTTTCATGCATTGGAGAAGGAAATGGCAACCCACTCCAGTGTTCTTGCCTGGAGAATCCCAGGGACGGGGCAGCCTGGGTGGGCTGCCGTCTATGGGGTCGCACAGAGTCGGACATGACTGAAATGACTTAGCAGCAGCAGCAGGCCTCCCTGTCCATCACCAACTCCTGGAGTCCACCCACATCCATATCCACTAAGTCGGTGATGCCATCCAACCATCTCATCCTCTTTTGTCCCCTTCTCCTCCTGCCCTCAATCTTTCCCAGCATCAGGGTCTTTTCAAATGAGTCAGATCTTTGCATCAGGTAGCCAAAGTATTGGAGTTTCAGCTTCAACATCAGTCCTTCCAATGAACACCCAGGACTGATCTCCTTTAGGATGGACTGGTTGGATCTCCTTGCAGTCCAAGGGACTCTCAAGAGTCTTCTCCAACACCACAGTTCAAAACATCAAGTCTTCGGCGCTCAGCTTTCTTTACAGTCCAACTCTCACATCCATATATGACTACTGGAAAAACCATAGCTTTGACTAGACAGACCTTTGTTGACAAAGTAATGTCTCTGCTTTTTAATATGCTGTCTAAATTGATCATAACGTTCCTTCCAAGAAGTAGGCGTCTTTTAATTTCATGGCTGCAGTCACCATCTGCAGTGATTTTGGGGGCCCAGAAAAATAAAGTCTGACACTGTTTCCCCATCTGTTTCCCATGAAGTGATGGGACCAGATGCCATGATCTTAGTTTTCTGAATGTTGAGCTTTAAGCCAACTGTTTCACTCTCCTCTTTCACTTTCATCAAGAGGCTCTTTAGTTCCTCTTCACTTTCTGCCATAAGGGTGGTGTCATCTGCATGTCTGAGGTTATTGATATTTCTCCCAGCAATCTTGATTCCAGCTTGTGCTTCTTGCAGCCCAGCATTTCTCATGATGTACTCTGCATGTAAGTTAAATAAGCAGGGTGACAATATACAGCCTTGATGTACTCCTTTTCCTATTTGGAACCAGTCTGTTGTTCCATGTCCAGTTCTAACTGTTGCTTCCTGACCTGCTTACAGATTTCTCAAGAGGCAGGTCAGGTGGTCTAGTATTCCCATCTCCTTCAGAATTTTCCAGAGTTTATTGTGATCCACACAGTCAAAGGTTTTGGCATAGTCAAGAAAGCAGAAATAGATGTTTTTCTGGAACTCTCTTGCTTTTTTGATGATCCAGTGGATGTTGGCAATTTGATCTCTTGTTCCTTTGCCTTTTCTAAAACCAGCTTGAACATCTGGAAGTTCACGGTTCACATATTGCTGAAGCCTGGCTTGGAGAATTTTAAGCATGACTTTATTAGCATGTGAGATGAGTGCAATTGTGCGGTAGTTTGAGCATTCTTTGGCATTGCCTTTCTTTGGGATTGGAATGGAAACTGACCTTTTCCAGTCCTGTGGCCACTGCTGAGTTTTCCAAATTTGCTAGCATATTGAGTGCAGCACTTTCACAGCATCATCTTTCAGGATTTGGAATAGCTCATCTGGAATTCCATCACCTCCTCTAGCTTTGTTCATAGTGATGCTTCCTAAGGCCCACTTGACTTCTCATTCCAGGATGTCTGGCTCTAGGTGAGTGATCACACCACCATGATTATCTGGGTCATGAAGATCTTTTTTGTATAGTTCTTCTGTGTATTCTTGCCACATCTTCTTAATATCTTCTGCTTCTGTTAGGTCCATACCATTTCTGTCCTGTATTGAGCCCATTTTAATGGGAATGTAAATTGGTACAGTCATATGAAGAACAGGATGGAGGTTCCTTAAAAAACTAAACATAGACCTTCTGTATGACCCTGCAAGTCCACTCCTGGGCATGTGTCTAGAGAAAAACATGATCCAAAAGGATGCATACACCATAGTGTTCATTGCAGCACTGTTTACAGTAGCCAAGACATAGAATCAACCTAAATGTCCATCGACAGAGGAATGCATAAAGGTGTGGTACATATATACAATGGAAGATCACTAAACCATTGAAAAGAATGGAATAATGTCATTTTCAGCAACATGGCTGGACCTAGAGAATGTCATGAAGAGTGAAATAAGTCAGAAAAGGAGAAACATTGTATGACATCCCTTAAATGTGGAATCTAAAAAGAAATGATAGAAATGAACTTACTTACAAAATAGAAAGAGACTCACAGACTTAGAGAACAAAGTTGTGGTTTCAGAGTTTGAGTGGGTGGGGAGGATAGGGGGAAGGGATAGTTAGGGATTTGGGGATGGTCATGTACACACCACTGATTAAAATGGATAACCAGCAAGGAATTCTGCTCAATGTCGTTTCGCAGCCTAGATGGGAGGGGAGTATAGGGGAGAATGGATTCATGTATTTGTATGGCTGAGTCCCTTTGCTGTTTACCTGAAACTATCACAGCCTTGTTTGTTAATTGGCTATTCTTCAATACAAAATAAATAGGTAAAAAAAAAAAAAAATAGGTGGGTCAGGACAACTAGCTGTACAGCACATCTATGCAGGCTCTCCCTGTAGAAGCCCAATATTATTTTCTTTCTTTTCCTTCTTTTTTTTTTTGTTTCTTTTCTTTTTTTTAATTTATTTTACATTGAAGGAGAGTTGATTTACAATGTTGTGTTAATTTCTGCTGTATAATAAAGTGACTCAGTTATACGCATGTGTACATTCTTTTTTATATTGTTTTCCATTATGGTTTATCACAGGATGCTGAAGATAGTTCCCTATTCTGTACAGTAGGATTCTGTTTTTTATCCATTCTACATATAATAGTTTGCATCTACTAACCCCAAACTGCCCACCCACTCCTCCCTCCTCCCACCCCTGAGAAGTAAAATTTTAATCAGAGATTGAGATGCAGGTAACATCAA
Source organism: Bos grunniens (assembly GCF_055505025.1). Classification (NCBI taxonomy): domain Eukaryota; kingdom Metazoa; phylum Chordata; class Mammalia; order Artiodactyla; family Bovidae; genus Bos; species Bos grunniens. Next base: position 58,489,809 of record NC_141175.1, on the reverse strand, counting down.
AGCAGGAAAAACCAGAGACCCACCCAGGAACCACGAGGCCAACAATCTCACCCTTGCCCTGGGCCAGAGCAGCTCAGCCAATGACTGGTATTGTGTGTTTATTTTATCCTCTTGGATCACAGCTCTACAGAGTGTGGTGACCCGGAACTCTCTTTGAGGATTTGGGGGTGAAGGGAGGCTGAAGCAGAAGAAAATAGCTTCATTACTTTGCCAGGCAAAGGGGGACACAGTGGGCTCCAGCCTCAAAAACTACGTGTCCTAACTTGGAGAAGTTTTATAGTAATGGTTCATACTCTACGTACAATTCATACAATGGTTTATAGTAAAGGGCGTGATCAGCTCATGGACTTTCTTCTGATGAGTTTGTGGTGAAGCAGTTGGGAGTCAGCATCATTAATCCTCAGGTCCAACTTATCTGGGGTCTATGTGCTTAGGGGCAGCATACGAGTTAACTTCTCCCACTTGAAGGAGTTTCAGTATCTTTACCTCAAGATGGTTGTCTGAGACATTTGGTCACCTTGTAAAATGGAAATTCTCTCTGCCCCCCACCCCGCTCCACCCCCAGAAGCTGCCTAGGCCAATTTTATCCTCCTGCCATAGCAATTGGTTTGGAAACATGTGACCTAATTAGAGCCAAATGTAGGCGTCCCTGAGATTAATTCATGAACCCTGGAAGAGACTCTCCTTCGTCTGGAGTTACCATGTCAAGAGGATGTGAGTCCAGAGCAGCAAGCATCCACAGTGCCAAGTTTCAAGACTTAATGAGGCTCAGATTCTTGATGTCTCATTGCAGACAGAATTCAGTGAGAGACGAAGTGAAAGCTAAGAAGTGGATTTATTTAGAGAGAAACATACTCCACAGATAGAGCATGGGCTATCTCGGAAGGTGAGAGCGGCTCTTTGAGGATTTGATGGAAGCCATGGAAACACTATCCAGAAAACCCCCCAGAACACACAGTGTTGTGTTCAGCATGATGGATCTGAAACAAGGCCATGTGTCCAGCCCCAGGTCCCATTCCCCTGGGCGCCCGGGAGTCCCATTAAGTGTCCCATTAAGTGGGACAGTGTGATGGAGTCCTGGCCCATGAACTGGGAGCAGAAATGAAGGCTACTCTTGGGCCTGATCCTCAACTCCCCACCCGTCTTTCTGCCGTCCAGATACAGAGGAACCAGGGGAGGACCCCAAGGCCTGGGGAACAGCAGAACAAGCGGAAGGATGGGCCTGGGCCCCAGAGTGACTGCATGAACCTGAGCCTCCCCGCTGAACCAGCCTGCCCTGCGGTGTGCTGTGAGCAAGAAGGCAATTAGACACCCTGACCAACACCCCGGAGGCAGCCCCCACCCTCTGCGGCTAGGGCAGTCCTGAGTGTGCCCAGGGCAGCTCCTCTGTTAAACACTCACCAGTCCCACCTTCTTGGGAGGAACGCAAATCGCGGGGACCCATGTTTGTCACATGTTTACACACACTCTTGGTTGACTCCCATGATAGCAACCATTTGTCATACTGACGAGGGCTTGAGGCCAACAGAAACTGCCCGAACCCCTTGTGACCTTGAGAGTCTTTCGGCTATCCTGAGTCCAGTGGTACTGATTCCCACCTGCCTGAGCCAGAGGTAGTACCCGTGATCTTCTGCTGGAGAGGGCACCCCAGGACTCAGCCACATGGGTGGCCACAGTGGTGCCCAGGAGCCAGCGCCTGACTCCCTGCTCTCACCCTTTGTGTCTGCCCCTCCTGGGTGGTCAGCTTATTCTGGTATGTGTGCTGCCCAGGGGGGCCTGACCAGGCAACTGCAAAGGACAGTTTCTTCCCCCTGAGCTGCCAAGCTGTGCCCCTTGTCTCAGATACTTGGGACACTTGGTTGTTTTTTTTTTTTTTTCTCTTTGCTTCATGTAAACGCTCTTCTGAGCGATGCCGGCCATGTTCTCAGAGAAGCAGAGGAGTTTTCTGGAGGAAAGAATAAGGAGAGGGTTGCAGTAGGTGGCCATCTCCAGGCTCGCCCCTCCAGGGCTTGCCCCTGGTCAAGAGCCAGGCAGGAAGCTCTTAAGAGTCATTGCTCAAGAGTAGAGGAGGCCAGAGAGGCCCCAGGTAGAGAAGGGAGGGGAGTCACTCCTGCTACTCTGGTCCTGTCTCAGTTCCCCTTCTGTAACCCAGGGAGATGGGATTGGATGTGAAGGATCAAGAGCCCCCAGGTTGGAGGGAGTCCAGGCCCCTGAGAGGAAGAATGTGTGTTTGGGGGTGGGAGGGCAGCAAAGGGACCAGGGAAGATCATTGGGCAGGATATGGCAGGGTGGGGGTAGCCAGGGGGGCAGGCAGGAGTGTCACTGCTGGGAAGAGGTGGGGATCAAAGCATCTGGAGGGCTCTCTAGGGCAAAGACAAACACTGAGGTCATCGCTGCTCCCACAGAGTCCTGCCCCCACACCCCAGCCCCCAGCTATAAGGGCCCCCGCCCCAAGCAGGGTGTCCAGGCTGTGGAGGTGCCATGGCCAAGTCACACCTGCTTCCATGGCTTCTGCTGCTGCCCATACTCTGTGGTCCGGGCACTGGTGAGTCCCCCCAGCCTCCCCTTGCTTCCCCACCTTCCAGGCCTAGGTGTGGAGGGGGCATTGCAAACTGCTCCACCATTCGCTGAGCCCTGGTTCTGTCCCAAGCATTATCCTTAGTCTGGACATTATCCTCATTTTAAAGAAGAGGGAGCCTTGACTCAGAGACTCTAGGGCTTGTCCAAGGTCACACAGCTGGTGGCACTAGAGCAGGTAGAGAGCTTCCTAGGCGATGTTATAGTAAAGAACCTGCCTGCCAGTGTAGGAGATGCAAGAGACACGGGTTTGATCTCTGGGTCAGGAAGATCCCCTGAGGAAGGGCATAGCAACCCACTCCAGCATTCATGCCTGGATAATCCCAGGGACAGAGAAGCCTGGGGGGTTACAGTTCAAAGTGTCTCAAAGAGTTGGACATGACTGAAGCAACTTAGCATACACACATAGAGCAGAAGCCAGAGCTGTCTGACTCTAGCAGGTTTAAGAGCCATGCATCCCAGTAAAATTAGGTGTGGAGTTTGGGGGAGGCCAGTGCACCAGGTGTGGCATGGATCCCAAGGTTGCTCTGGCTTCAAACAGCAGCTGCTGCGACCACCTACTCCCTGGCCTGTGCCCAGGGCCCCGAGTTCTGGTGTCAAAGTCTGGAGCAAGCATTGCAGTGCAGAGCCCTAGGGCACTGCCTGCAGGAAGTCTGGGGACATGTGGAAGCCGTGAGTACTACCCAAGGATGTAGGGAGACAAAAGGGCTCAGGGTAAAGGGTCCTGGGTAGACTCTGGATGTGCCTGATGGATTGGAGCCCCTGTAGGGGATAGGATGGGATGGAGTGGAATGGGATAGAATATGATGGATAGGGTGGGGTGGGATGAATGGGATGGGATGGATGGGGTGAGATGGGATGGGATGGGATGAGATGGATGGGATGCAGTGATATGGGATGGACGGGGTAGGATGAGTGGGATGGAATGAATGGGATGGAATGGGATGGACAGGGTGGGATGGAATGGGATGAATGGGATGGGGTGGGATCATGGACACTTGCCTGTGTCTTGGAGTGCCCTGTCAGCCTTAGCCACCTGAGCTGGGAGCATGCCCCCCATCACGTGCTCCACCCTGGGGCCCTCTCCTCAGGATGACCTGTGCCAGGAATGTGAGAACATCTCCCGCCTCCTCACCAAGATGGCCAAGGAGGCCATTTTCCAGGTAATGAGGCCCATACCCTGAATTGAAGCTTGGAGGTTAAGAGATGGAAGAAGAAGTGAGCCTCTTAAAGGAGCATCTCCAGGCTGGGGGTGATGCCTGGGTTTACCAGGGGTCTCCTGGTCGAGAGAGGGCTCTGGGAGTGATCTCAGCATCACAGTCTTTCCCAAGGGGAGCTACCCTTCCTGTACCCAACCACACAGCTCCTTTAGCACCCTCCAAACTCCAGGGCCCTGGGCAAAGGCGACCAGTCAGCTAGGCAGTGGCCCCATGTCCAGGGGCTCACTTGGGGCAGACCTCAGAGAGGCCAGGCTAACAGTCCTCTCTCTGGCCTGCCTCCCAGGACACAGTGCGCAAATTTCTGGAGCAGGAGTGCGATGTCCTTCCGCTGAAACTGTTGGCACCCCTGTGTCGCCAGCTGCTGGACACCTATTTCCCTCTGATCATTGACCACTTCCAGAGCCATATGGTGAGGCCTGCCCACCTAGCCTCCAGGCTGCCTCCCTCACAGCCTCCATGCCTGCCCTTTCTCAGAGTTACCCCCACATATGTTACCCCAGCACACACACACACACACAGACACACACACGCGCGCGCGCATCCTATCCACACCCAGTCCAGGAAACTCAGTGCCCCTCAACTGGTGCCCAGATCACAGCCCCACCCACTAAGCTGTACACAGTGGGTCTGTACACTTGCAAACACCTACACACACCCTCACGCTCTTCATACAAACATACACTGGGTCACAAATCCATACTACAGACACACAATCTCAGGTAAAACTCATAGCATCCCACAAGAATAACAAATTCTACTTTGTGCTAATTCTGAGTAGGCTCCAAGCTTTAAGTCCTTAAAATACTGTAATTAAAGGAATCTTCCAACAACTGCTTCAGAGAAGTTAACACCCAAGAATGTGTGTCCTTAGTCACCCAGCTGTGTCCGACTCTTTGCGACCCTGTGGGCTGTAGCTCACCAGGCTCCTCTGTCCAAGGAATTTTCTAGGCAAGAATACTAGAGTGAGTTGCCATTCCCTTCTCCAGGGGAACTTCTTGACCCAGGGATCAAACCCCAGTCTCCTGCATTGCAGGTGAATTCTTTACCACTGAGCCACCTGGGAAGCCTTGCTGGCTCCAGTGGTAAAGAATCATCCTGCCAATGTAGGAGATGCAAGAGACACAGGTTCGATCCCTGGGTCAGGAAGATCCCCTGGAGTAGTTAATGGCAACAAACTCCAGTATTCTTGCCTGGAAAATTCCATGGACAGAGGAGCCTGGAGGGGTACAGTCAGTCCCATGGATATGACTGAACACATAAATACCCAAAAATACACAGATAATAATTGGTCAAGCTTTGATTTTGACCTCTGTCCTTTGAATCCACAATTCACATTCTTGATTAAGGAAAGGCAGTGCCCATGTGGTTTAATATGTGGGTCTAAAGGCTTATTACAGAAAATGCAAAAGGAATAACAATTTGCCTAATAAAATTTGAGTTTCTCCTCCAGAAAAAGATAACAAAAACCCACATCATCTGCACACTCACACAAAAGACACAGTCTCATGTACTTAAACTCATTCATTCTCACAAACATCCATACTCACACTCATTCACACACATCCACAGACAAATGCCCCAAAGTCCCCACATGACCTCCCTCTCTGCCTTTGGTCTCTCCCATCCCCTCCACAGAATCTTAAACCACAACCCCAAACCAGCCTGCTCCCCTCATTCCAGGCCAAAGACAGTGGCCTGGTATCTGAATCCTTGAGCCAGACTGAGCAGGAGTGGGGCTCCCTCCCCCACCCTAACCACCCCCTCACCCTGTGTTGTGCCCTAGAACCCGAAGTTCATCTGTCAGCACGTGGGACTATGCAAGCCCAGGCACCCAGAGCCAGGGAAGGGGCCAGAGCCATGGGGCCCTCTGCTGGACAAGCTGGCCCTCCCCCTGCTGCCAGGGGTCCCCCAGGCCAAGCCTGGGCCTCAGACACAGGTGAGGTGGGGATCCAGAGCCCCAGGGCCAGAGCCGAGGCCCTGGAGGCCGGGAGCACTTGACCTGGGAGGGCCAGAGCCGGAAAGGGCACCAGCAAATACAGACAGGGCCTAAGGCTCGAGCAAGAGGAGAGGAGAAGGAGGCGAGGCTGGTGAGCAGAGCCCGGGTGAGCCTGCTGTCCAGCCTGCCTCCAGCGTGATTCTTCCACCAGGACCTCTCTGAGCAGCTGTTCCCCATTCCCATCCCCTACTGCTGGCTCTGCCGGACTCTGATCAAACGGATCCAGACTGTGATTCCCAAGGTGAGTCGTCCAGGCCACAGGGCTCCCCACTGCTCCAACTCCCCCATCCATCCTCAGAGGTTAGGAGGGGGCCATTTGTGCATTGTTCCCACCCGAGGCACCCTGCCCTCGGGCTGGGCCTCTAAGTGCCAGGACTAGAGCTTCTTCAACAATTGCGAAGCCCTCACTGTGTGCCAGGCACTATGTGTGTGTTCTCAGTCACTCAGTCGTGTCCGACTCTTTGCGACTCCATGGACTGTAGCCCACCAGGCTCTTCTGTCTATGGAATTCTCTGGGCAAGAATACTGGAGTGGGTTGCCATTCCCTTCTCCAGGGGATCTTCCTGACCTAGGGATTGAATGTGCATCTCTTAGGTCTCCTGCATTGACAGGCAGATTCTTTACCTCTGTGCCACCAGAGAAGCCCTCCAGGCACTATGCCAGGTGTCAAAATACAGAAAAGAATCTAGTTGTCTTTGTGGAAATGGTGCTTTCAAGTTTTCTATTCAGGCTGAGGGTTGGAATACGTATGTATCAGAAACAAAGTGAAACAATGTTCCAGTAAAATCTATACCAAATTGCTGGGAAAGAAAGAAAAAGAGAGAAATAAAGAGGGAGAGAGAAAGGAAGGAAGGAAAAAGAGAGAAAGAAAGGGAGAGAAAGAGAAAGGAAGAAAGGAAGAGAGAGGAAAAGGAGGGAAGAAAGAGGGCAAGAAAAGGTGCTTTCATTTTACAAAAGAAGAATTAGATGGACACCCCATCCCTGCCCACCCTGAGCATGGAGTCTTCCAAACTTTGTAGTGACCATCACCCGACGGCCCTGCCTTGAAATGGGGCCCAGGTGAGGAGAGACCTGCCCTGTTGGCCCTTCCAGATGGGGCCAGTATGGCTGCCTGCTCACTGAGGGCGTGTCCACCCTCCTGAGTCTGCACTTCGGGGGGAGAGATTTTTTTCAGGTAGTGACGAGTTCAGAGCAGAGAATTAAGACAGATGGAAGGAACAGTGACAGGAGAATGGGGGTGGGATGCTTGGTCAGGAAGCGTCCCTGAGGTTGAGACCTGGGGAACAACTAAGACCAGTGGGCAAAGGATCTTAAGCAGAATGAGCTTGGGCTGCAGCGCGCAGCCTGCAGGGAGAGATTGAGAAGGGAGCAGAGGGTAGGCCAAGTGAAGGGACACCAGGCTTTGCTCCGCTTCTTCTTTTTTTACAATTTTACTTATTTATTTTTGGCTACACTGGGTCTTTGTTGCTGCACAGGCTTTTCTCTAGCTGCAGGGCTCAGGCTTCTCATTTTGGTGGCTTCTCTTGTTGCAGAGCACAATAGTTGCAATAGTTGTGGCGCATGGGCTTAGTTGCATGTGGGATCTTCTTGGGGAAGGGAGCGAACCCGTGGCTCCTGGATTCTTTACCACTCAGCCACCAGGAAAGCCCTGGGCTTTCTTCTGAAGGCAGTACACAGCTGTGGAAGGGTTTCAGGCAGGAGGAGCCATGACTGGATTTACACTTTAGCAAGATCTCTCTCCTGGTGTTTGAAGATAGTATCAGGCAGAAGGGAGAGAAGAATGAGAGCAAGGCGAGTCCTTAGGAGACCATGGCAGGGAGCTCGGTAGGCCTGGAACTAGCAGGGGGACTGGGGTCTGTCTGGGAGGTGGGCTCCGCAGGACTCGGTGATGGAGGGGACCAGGGGCGTGAAGACAAGTGGGGAGTCAGCCATGATTCTATGGACTTTGGCTTGAGTGACAGGCTCTTTGGAATGCCCCCCACCTCCCACTGAGATGGGTGGATTTAAGAAGAAACATGTCTGGGCAGAAAAATTAGGACTTCTCTCCTGTCTGTGATAAGTTCGAGTTGCCTGTATAACATACAGGAGGAGGCGACAAGCAGGCAGCCTGCCTGGTCACTGGCCAGGTCCAGAGACGTCAGTCTGAGAGTCATGGCTACAGACAAGATTTAAATCCAGGGATGTGGGGTGGACCAGGTGGAGGAAGAGGAAAAAGCCAGCAAAAGAGCCTGAGGAGGGACAGCCAGGGAAGTGTCCTTGGCTGTCCTGATGCTGAGGGACAGCAGGGGCTTCAGGCAGGAACAGGGCCCAGGCCAGCCTGCTACATACCGGTCCTTTCTTTAAAATTGAAGTATGCTGCTGCTGCTAAGTTGCTTCAGTCATGTCCGACTCTGTGACCCCATCCATAGACGGCAGCCCACCAGGCTCCCCTGTCCCTGGGATTCTCCAGGCAAGAACACTGGAGTGGGTTGCCATTTCCTTCTCCAATGCATGAAAGTGAAAAGTGAAAGTGAAGTCGCTCAGTCGTGTCCGACTCTTAGCGACCTCATGGACTATAGCCTACCAGGCTCCTCCTTCCATGGGATTCTCCAGGCAAAAGTACTGGAGTGGGGTGCCATTGCCTTCTCCGAAAATTGAAGTATAGTTGATGTACAAGGCTTCCTGATGGTTCAGCAGGTAAAAATCTGACTCAGGAGGTGCAGGTGTGATCCCTGGGTCGAGAAGATCCCCTAGAGGAGGAAGTGACAACCCACTCCAGTATTCTTGCCTGAGAAATCCCATGGATTGAAGAACCTGGCAGGCTACAGTCCACAGGGTCACAAAGAGTCAAACACAACTGAAGCAACTGGGGACACACACACAAACATAGTTGATATAAATATTATATAACTCACAAGTGTACAATATAATGATTCACAACTTTCAAAGGTTATACTCCATCTATAGTTATTATAAAATATTGGCTACATTCCCTGAGATGTGCAGTAGATCCTTGTAGCTTATTTCACGTATGAAAGGCAGGAACAGGGAGGGCCCAGACCAGCCTGCCACATACCGGTCCTTTCTTTAAAATTGAGGTATGCTGCTGCTGCTAAGTTGCGTCAGTCGTGTCCGACTCTTTGACCCCATAGACGGCAGCCTAGCAGGCTCCCCCGTCCCTGGGATTCTCCAGGCAAGAACACTGGAGTGGGTTGCCATTGCCTTCTCCAATGCATGAAAGTGAAAAGCCAATTCTTTACATGAATTGGCTGAATGAATAAAGAAGTGGAGGCATAAGGGTGCCTGCATTCTGTCTCCTTGCTCTTCAGCAGGGAGGTTGTGTTTGGAATCAAGGGTGGGGTGGGGTGAGGTTGGGTGGGGGAACTCCTTACTTCCCCATGGGCCTCCTGAAACCAGGGACTTCTTGACTCTGGGAGCCACAGACAGGAGCTTGTCCACCTGTGGGGGAAGCATGGCACCGCCAGGTCAGGAGGGAGAAGACTTGGGTTGGTTCTGCCTCTGCCCCAGGCTGTCATGTGGCCTGAGCAGTGTCTACCTCTCTGGAAAACTTTGGAATTTCAACAATTCCAGAGTCTTTGAAGTCAGAGTGGGGGTCTGTGGCCTGGTTCTCGCACCAGCGCAGTGACTCTGGACAAGTCCCCTGGACTCCCTGATGTTCAGCGTCTACCTGCAAGCAGCGTAGTAATTCTCCAAGGCCCCCAGGGAAGGTCTGCAAAGCACCCTGAGCAGGTCTTTCGGGGGAAGGTCCCACTCTGTCCTTTCTCGGCCCCCACCCCAGGGTGTTCTGGCCATGACTGTGGCCCAGGTGTGCCACGTGGTCCCCCTGCTGGTGGGCGGCATCTGCCAGTGCCTGGTTGAGCGCTACTCTGTCATCCTCCTGGACACGCTGCTAGGCCGCATGCTGCCCCAGCTGGTCTGCGGCCTCGTCCTCCGGTGCTCCAGTGAGGACAGCGCTGGCCCAGGTGAGCCTGCCGCCCCAGCCCCTGCCCATCACCCGCTCCCATCCCCTCCCCTTCTCGGGTCCATCTGCACTGCCCCAGTGAGAACAGGAATGCGGCTGTTTTTTCTCTCTAGCCCTCCCTGCCCTGGGGTCCCTGCCTGGAGAATGGCTGCCACAAGACTCTGACTGCCAGCTCTGCATGTTTGTGACCACCCAGGCAGGGAACAGCAGTGAGCAGGCCATGCCACAGGCAATGCGCCAGGCCTGCCTGGGCACCTGGCTGGACAGGCAAAAGGTGAGGGACAGGCATGCGGTGGGGCTTGGGACCCAGGGGCTGCCTGAGGTGGAGGGTTGGGTCCAAGACAGGTTTCCCAGAGACACACAGAGTGGTCTGGACCTCTGCCCTTAAGGTGCTCAGACGCAGACAGGATGCAGGACAAACAATGACGTCATTGTAACTTAGGGCAAAAGGTCAGGAGACGTCTCTGGCCCAGGGGCATGGGCTCAGGAGGACAGCAGGCCTCGTCATGGACCTGGAGAGAGGCCCGGTCATCTGCCAGGAGATGAGTAATGCCGGGCCAGCTGAGCAAGAGAAGGCCTGGCCTCCTCTCCAGGTCCCAGTCCTGTCCCTGCCCCGGGGCTCCTCCCGGTGTGACTCAGTGGGGACCAAGCCACCAGCAGGAGAGGCCTGGGACTGGGGTCCCAGAGCCCTGATGTTCTCTGAGAGTGGGTGACACGCCTGCTGACTCTTGGAGAAGGCTGCTTCCCGCACAGGGCTCCCCTCATGAGGTCTCTAGGACCAGATGAACTTCAGGGTGGCTTCCAGAACTGAAATGGAGAGGGGAGGGAAGGATGGGGCCAAGATTCTGCCCCTCAGTCTCCATCTCTGAAGTCCCTGGTTTTCCTGAAGGAAACCCCCATTTCCACCCAGCAGCTTGTTCAGTCTTACAGCCAGAGCTGCTCACTGAGGGCCGAGGGCTGGACCTACCAGGGAGCTCTGAGAGGATCCACATAAGTGGGGAGGCCAGACGTTAAGGCAGGAGGGCCCTGCCCCGGGCCTGGGTTCACCCAGCCCTGTGTCTGTCTCCTCCCTCAGTGTGAGCGGTTTGTGGAGGAGAACGCGCCCCGGCTGCAGACTCTGGTGTCCAGCGGCTGGGATGCCCACATGGCCTGCCAGGTATGCTCACCCCTGCCAGCTGGTTCCAGGACTTGCCTCAGCCCCCAGAGTCCTCCCCTACCCCCGCCCCAGTCCATAGTTCTCAGTGCAGGGCAGCCCCCGGAGTGCCAGCCCACATGCTGCCTGGACCCAACCCTCCACCTTGGGAGGTGTCCTCCTATAAAGACAAGGCAGTCTCAGAGAAGTCAAGAAAAAGCCACAAAAGGATGAAAAGGGAGGAGTATGGGAAGGAAGGGGCTTCCCAGATGGTGCTACTGGTAAAGAACCTGCCTTCCAATGCAGGAGATCTGGGTTCAATCCCTGGGTCGGGAAGACGCCCTGGAGAAGGGAATGGCAACCCACTCCAGTATTCTTGCCTGAAGAATCCCATGGACAGAGGAGCTTGGCGGGCTCCAGTCCAGAGGGTCGCAAAGAGTCAAACAGGACTGAAGGGACTGAGCGCATGGGAAGGGGGGGCAGCTTTAATGAGTGTGGTTTGATGTGTTTTCGGGGATGGGGGTTGTTCACTGAGCAGTGTGTGCTTAGTGGGGGTGGGGGCGGGTACATATTGTGTGTCCTCTGGCTCCACACCCTGAAGGCCTGTGGCTTGGAGGGTGGCCTGAGGGATCAAGAAGGTCACACCAAGAGCTCTTGTCAGGTGGCAGGTGGAGTGAGAGCTGCCCCTACAGGGGTGGGGGAGCCTCCCCAACCTCTTAGAGCTGGGAATCAGGGGTGCAAGGCTCAGGGCCCTAATACTGTCCCATGGCAGGCCCTGGGGACATGTGCGGCTCCGTTCAGTCCTCTCCAGTGTGTCCACAGCCCCCACTTCTGATGAGAATGCACAGCCATGGCAGGTGAGTCCAGACTCCCATTGACGGAATGGGGGGACGGCCCTGCCCCCATCGGGAGGCGGGGCTCTTCTGTCCCCAAGCAGAAAGAGGCAGCCTCCGATCTTCCATCCTGCTCCTCACAGGCTGAACTCAAGGCTCCTGAGGGCCCCGGCAGCGCCATCTCGACTGTCCTCTCTCAAAACCGCTCACCCTCCTGCCCAGAATCCCCGTGGCGTTCAGTGCCAGGCCCAGCTCCTGGCTCGCTGGCCCCACCCTCCAGCCCAGAGGGGAGCTTCCGTGCCCGACCATGGCTTTCCCCTCACAGACCACCCTCTGCACTCACTGATCCTTAGTACCAAATGTGCTTGCACCAAGCCCTGCCTTTCCTGAAACTCAGGGGACACCAGACATTGCTCCCCAAAGACGCCAGGAACTCCTCCATCGCCTGACTCCTCCTACCTGAGACTCCTCCCTCTCTCCCTCAATGCCACTGGGTCAGAGGTGACCCCTTAGGACAGAGGGGCAGGTCAGAGGCAGCCTCCATGCCAGGTGCCTCCGGAAAGGGAAGCGCCCCTGAGAACAGACCCGGCAACTTCACAGTTCTGTCCAGAGCAAGACGCCCAACACGAAGGTCATGTATTCATCTCTTTTCACTCGTTTTTTTACAATGCAATGAGTACCTGTGACCAGGCCACATTCTCGGAGCAAGGGCTAGAGGTGTGAATAAAACAGTGAGCCCCACCTCCACCCTCCTGGAGCTTACTCTCCAGGGCCCATCTGCGGGTGGAGGGGAGTCCAGCCTGCTCCAGAGACCCTCAAGAATCACGAGCCCCTGGGGGAGATGGTGGGGAGGAAGTGTCTGTAACAATTCAGACCCTCCCTGCAGGGACATGTTTAATGTCATTCCTCCCCATTGATGGCAGCTGCTGGGGCCAGAGGGCGGAGGCGGGGGTCAGGGAGCTGCCAGAAAGAGCTGTGCCTTCCGGCCCTACTGAAACAGGAAGAGGATTGGTTGGCACAGAAGGCCTGGGCTCTGGTCTGAACTCTACCAGCCCCTGGCCGTGGGTCCCCAGCCAAGACACACCACCTCTCTCTGGCCCTCACTCTTCTCAACGACAAAGGCGGAGCTGGGAGAGGTGGTCTTCAGGACTCTCCATATGACAAGACCCCACCTCTGGCTTCCTGCCCTGCCCACACTGAGAAGAAGCATGGGCTTCATTCCCATGCACCCCTTCCCCATCTCCTTTCCTCCAAAGGCTCTGAGGCTGGTAGGCCACAGGCCTGCAGATTGTGCCTTCGGTCCTGGGTCAGCCTGGTATGTCTTATCTCTAACCACAGCCTGGAACCAGAGGCACTTCCGTCCACTTTGGGAGTGAGGGGTGGCCAAGGCCTCGTCTTCTGGACAAGGAATGCAGATGGGGCTTCCGGCCCAGGGCCACCTGCACATCCCACCAGTGCCAGCCCAACTCTCACCACACCCCCAGCACTGGGCTGAGGGGACCTTGTCGTGGGCCCCCAGTCCTTCTCTAAGTCCTGGCATCAAGAGGACAGCGGAGGGAGAATCCCGTGCTGGCGTCACTCCCATCTCCATGTGCATGAGATGCTAGCTTTTACAATCACTCTGCTAACGCTTTCACAAAATTAAGAATTCGGAAGAATAAAAGTGGGAACAGAAAGTCCCAGAAAAGACAGACATGTGAAATCCTTAAACTTTTTTTAAACATCAGGAAATCCCTGGTGTGGTCGAAAGCGGGCACAGCGGGGCTCAATCCTGGTGGAAGGTGATTGGGCACATTTGTATGTGAATGTTTTCCTGTTGCTTTTTGTTACGACGTAAAAGGGGGTTTTCTTTTTATCTTTTTGTATGGTTGTTGTTCAGTCGTGTGTGACTCTTTGCAACCCCATGGACTGCAGCACTGTTGAACTTGCAACTTTTGTTAGAAATGTGAAGGTGGCTTGATTTCCTGCTGTGATTTATCTCCTCAAAGCTCGCTTGGGGCTGGGCACACTGAGGATTGGTTCCCAGGTAATAGAGCGTCTGTAACGAAGCCAACAAAGTGCCATCTCCTTGTCCTGAAAGGAAACACACTGCCCTTTAAGATGCTGCAGAAGCCACAGCCCCTCCCTGAATGTAAGCCAGGCTGGGGGCTGCCTCACTCTGCTCCGTGTTGGCGAAAGAGATGTCCATGTCGCCTCTTCCTCCTGTCACTGCTTCCAGCCTGATCCCTACCTGTGACCCCGCCCCCACCAAAGAGTCCTTCCACTGAGATGAGTTAGGGTCCCCCAAACTCAAAATATACCCTGCAAAATTAATCTTCAGCATCACAGACCTAAATGCCTGAAAGTGTCCCTTCACTTAGAACTTTTGTCATTATATTTCCTATCATAAAAGAAATGCACGTTTGGAAAGGATCCTGATGCTGGGAAAGACTGAGGCCGAGAGGAGAGAAGAGGACAACAGAGAATGAGAAAGTTGGATGGCATCACTGACTTAACAGACATGAGTCTGAGCAAACTCAGGGATATAGTGAAGGACAGGGAAGCCTGGTGTGCTGCAGTTCATGGGGTCGGACACGACTTAGCGACTGAGCAACAATAACCACATGTTTATTGTAGAAAATTCAGAAACTGCAGATGAAAAAAGGGTAGAAATCACCCACAATCCTACCAGTCCCAGGAGACAGCTATAGCAGATGGAGACTTTGCCCCTGAACTACAGACTTTTTCAGTCCATCTGGCTATACTCTGGCTCTACCCTGAATGGCTCCACTGTTCAAGCAGGGAAAGCTTATTATACAACCTGCTGTTGAGGCAGGGATGATGGACACAAACCCTTGGCCTCCGAATTTGAAGTTTTAAAGAAGTCTTTTTGTAAATCTATAGTGGACTTTTGTCTTGAATGCCATCACTTAAATTACAAGTTTGATCTCTCTGAGACAAAGAGTGTTTTACATTTTGAAAAAAGCTTGGTTGGGAAGATGAAGATCTACAGCCTGGAGGAGAGGAGGCATTAACTGTTAACCCTGAAAACAAGCATAAGAATGAGCTCCTGATAACCGAAGAGGAGGCTTCATTCAAAAGGTCAGGAACTGGGACTTTCCTGGTGGCCCAGTGGTTAATAATCTGCCTTGCAATTCAGGGGATGCAGGTTCGATCCCTCATCAGGGAACTAAGATCCTACATGCCATGGAGTAACTAAGCCTATACACTGCAGCTACTGAGCCCACACACTCTGGAGCCCATGTGCCATGACAAAAGATCCCACATGATGCAATGAAAATCCCACGTGCCACAACTAAGACCCAATGCAGCCAAATAAATAAATGTTTAAGATCAGGAGCTGATCAGCTGTGGGAGGAGAGAATTGGCAGGAAGAGCCTACAGCTGAGACGCAGGAGTCTCTGAGGTGTGTTCAGCACCCTGCACTCCAAAAGAAGGTGGGAAGGAGAAGCCCTAGGAGGGGTTAGGGCCCCAGTGCATGGGGGTCTTGTTCTTCAGTTGCCAGGGTATGGCCTGAGGAGGACACATCAGAGTGGACTCTGGGAGGGACCTAGGTAGGAGGGCTTGGGAGCCACCTCAGAGGGAGCCCCTCAGTCAGTCAGTTCAGTTTAGTCACTCAGTCATGTCTGACTCTTTGCAACCGCATGGACTGTAGCATGCCAGGCTTCCCTGTCCATCACCAACTCCAACACATCGCTGCTAATTGCTCCATGCTTTTTTTTTTATAAAACATTTTTGTTTTTTAAAGCAACTATTATCAACAATGTTGTGAAGAATAAAAATCCTGGCAGTAACGTCTTTGTTTACCAGTCCAATTATTTCATTAGAATCAATTCCAACTCCAGGAGCCTGCTCAAACTTATGAGGTGATGCCATCCAACCATCTCATCCTCTGTTGCCCCCTTCTCCTCCTGCTTTCAATCTTTCCCAGCATCAAGCAAGGTCTTTTCCAATGAGTTGGCTCTTCACATCAGGTGGCCAGAGTATTGGAGTTTCAGCTTCAGCATCAGTCCTTCCAATGAATATTCAGGACTGATTTCCTTAAGGATTGACTGGCTTGATCTCCTTGCAGTCCAAGGGACTCTAAAGAGTCTTATCCAACACCACCATTCAAAAGCATTAATTCTTCAGAGCTCAGTTTTCTTTATAGTCCAACTCTCACATCCATACATGACCACTGGAAAAACCATAGCTTTGACTAGATGGACATTTATCAGCAAAGTAATGTCTCTGCTTTTTAATATGCTGTCTAGGTTGGTTCATAACTTTTCTTCCAAGGAGCAAGTGTCTTTTAATTTCATGGCTGCAGTCATCATCTGTAGTGATTTTGGAGCCCAAGAAAATAAAGTCTGTCATTGTTTCCATTGTTTCCCCACCTACTTGCCATGAAGTGATGGGGCAGATGCAATCATCTTTGACTTGATACAGAAGAGCAGCACACCCCACAGCCCAGAGGCCATCAGGATGGGCTCTATGCTTTTTTCCTAACAAGAAGGATGGGCTCACAAGAGCCCACCGTTGGCGACGAAGCAGTGAATGTTTCAAAGACCTGGAGAGGATTAGAAGCCATACTTGTGCAGCCAACACGAGATAGCAAAGATAGGCAAGATGAGTGACATTTGGTGGGAGGGACCTGGAGGGCCCAGGAGAGCACAGTTGCCAACATTTCTCCTCAAGACAGTGTAATCTGTCAACCAGTCTCAGGGGAAACATAAGGAGGGCTCAGTGGGTAGTCACCCAAGATGAGCTGGCTGCATTTTAAACAAGAAGGGACTGGGTTGTTTTCAAATGGGAATATTAAGTGTGAGGAACTTACAAGCCAAAACGAGTTCAGTTATAGAGAAATAAAGACAATTATGGTTATGTCCCCCTGCTTAATAACTGAAGTTTTAAATCTATAACACAATCATTGTAACATTTATAACATATATAACATATTATTCCAAACCTTTCTCCACACGTGCAAAGATAGATATAACAGATTTACAAATATGGGAATACCCTATACACACGGTTTTGTAAACTGCTTTGCTCATTTAAAATAATCTTTCCTATAAAATTAACAACAAAGACCTACTATATAGTACAGGGAACTATATTCAATATCTTATAATAACCTAGAATGGAAATATGAAAGAGTATATATATATATGTGTGTGTGTGTGTGTGAAACTAGCACAACATTGTAAATCAACTATACATCAATCAAGGAAAGTAAACAATTTTTTAAATTAAAAAAAAAAATCTTTTCATGTTAATAAATATAGATACCTATCATCACTGCTCCATGCTTTTTTTGACAAAAACTCCTTGTTTTTTAAAACAACTATTATCAACAATGTTGTGAAGAATAAAAATCCTGGAAGTAATATCTTTGTTTACCAGTCCAATTACTTCCTTAGAATCAATGCCAAGACATGAAATTCTGGGGACAAAAACCATGTACATCTTTACTTCTAATATAGTCTGTGTTATCAGTCTGGCTCTGTGCCAGCCATACCAATTTCTGCCTCAACAGTAAACGAGTGCCTTTTTTCCACTCTCATCAACCCTGAATATTAGCAATCTTTCAAATCTTTGCTAAAGTTTAAAAGACCTCTAGTTATTCTAATTTGCATTTCTTTGGTTACTAAGTAAACTATTTTTAGCATGTTTTTTGGCCATTTATATTTCATCTTTCATGAAATGCCTATTTGGGTTTTTGGCCTGGTTTTCTTTTTTTTTAATTAATTGGTTAATTCTTGGCTGCACTGGGTCTTCGTTGATTCCACTTGCTTTCTCCAGTTGCTATGAGCAGGGGCTACTCTTCGTTGCGTGCACAGGCTGCTCGTTGTGGTGGCTTCTCTTGTTCCGGAGCGCAGGGCTTCAGTAGTTGTGGCTCATGGGCTCTAGAGCACAGGCTCAGTGGTTGTGGTGCACGGGCTTAGTAGCTCTGTGACATGTGGGATCTTCCCAGACCAGGGATCAAACCCATGTTGCCTCTATGGCAAGCGGACTCTCATCCACTGCGCCACCAGGGAAGTCCCTTGCCTGATTTTATACCAGGATATTCTTTTTATTATCTTGCCAGTAAAAATATATCAGGTATATTTATTTATTTATTGTCCCGTGCACTGCAAATTTTTCCCTTGTATAGATCTTTCAAATTTGGGATGCGTTTTCCACATGTTGTGACATCCAGCTAAGAAAGCATGGATTTCACTTCTTTCCCATCTGCAATTCCAACTGGCCAGAGTTTGAGGTCTCCAAACAAGAAGCATCTGCTGAAATCACAGCTGTAAAGACACATGAGCCCAGACCCCTGTTCAGACAGTCGTGGTGGAAGCCTACCACATATCCCCCACAAAGGACTGCAAGCTACGGCACACAGGACATGACAGTCAGCCTGAACAGTGGTCCCCAGCATTTCAGACACCTGCATCTACTGTCAACACCTTTGTTGCTGTTGTTCAGTTGCTAAGTCGTGTCCGACTCTTTGTGACCCCATGGACTGCAGCACCCCAGGCTTCCTTGTCCTTCAGTATCTCCTGGAGCTTGCTCAAACTCATGTCTATTGAGTCGGTGATGCCATTCAACATCTCATCAACACCTTGGGAGGGGTGTAAAGAGACCAGAAAAAAAAAAAAAAATCATCTGTGCAAAAGAAGGCTACAGAGAACACACACTCAGCACTATGCCATTTGCTTAATGGACACTATTAGTCATTGACTCCAAGATGTCAAGCATTTCCCTAGAAAGTGAAAGTGTTCTCAGTCATGTCCGACCCTTTGCGACCCCATGGATTGTAGTCCACCAGGCTCTTCTGTCCACAGAATTCTCCAGCCAAGAAAACTGGAGTGGATGGCCATTTCCCTTCTCCAGGGATATTCCTGACCCAGGAATCAAAGCCAGGTCTTTCTGCATCAAAGGCAGATTCTTTACAGCCTGAGCCACCTATGACTAGGCACAAAAGAAAGTTTCTGTCTGCTTTTTTGGAAGTTAGAGTCTAGTTGAGGACGCAGACATTAATCGCAGAATCACAGAAAACAAAATGGGAAACTTCAGGTGCCATCAATTAGAGCTATGCAGGGTATTGAGCAGACACAAGGGCCAGAGAGGTGAATGAAGAGTGGCAAAAAGAGAGCACCCCACGCAGAGGAAGCAGATGGCACAAAGGCCTGGTATCTGGTGGTACATTTGAGCAACAGGATGAAAGCCAGTGAGTCTGGGAATTAAGATCAGGATAAAAGTCCCGAGAGGTGAGACTAGAGAGGCTAAGGATTTCAGTCTGTATTGTAAAAGCCAAGAAGTGTCTTAAGAGGGAGATCAGGGTATGGGGAACAAATGATTTAGTTAGACTTGTGCTTTAAAAGATTACCCTAAGTGCATGTGGGGAGAAATTTGGCAATCACAAACTTCAGACAATCATAAACTTAATCAGATGCTGACTCCAGTGGAAGATGTTGTCCCAGACGTATCAGCATCTTTACTGACCCAGCATCATCTTTGCTGATACTGCATATCTACTGATTTGGCATCTTTACTGATACAGCACAGCCTCTGCCACTTTGTATGCCTCATCCTCCATGCTAGTTTATAAAGGTCCTCAGAAGTCATGTGCTTCTCCCTGGTGGAGCCAACAGTGTACCTTCACATTTGTGCATAAGAATGATGTCAATTTTCCCACTCTCTATCATCAAAAGTCTACAGACATCTTGATCATCTTGATACCCCACAAAACTTAACAGAAGTCCACTATATTGATGACACGGGATGTCATAACATCCAAGAAGCAGGAAGTATCAAGTATTTTATTATTTATTTCAATTTTATTTATTTTTGGCTGTACTGGGTCTTTGGCTACACACAGGCTTTCTCCAGTTGTGGCGAGCAGGGGCTACTCTCTGGTTGCGGTGAACAGCATGGACTCTAGAATGCAGGACCAGCAGTTGTGGCAGGTGGGCTCAATAGTTGCAGCTCAAGGGGTTAGGTGTCCCATATGGAATATTACCAGGCCAGGGAACGAATCCATGTCCCCTGCATTGGCAGGTGGATCCTCAACCATCCTGTATCAAGTATTTTTAAATGTCTTGGTGAGACATACACAATGGCAAAAACCCACACAATATTGTAAAGCAATTTATCCTCCAATTAAAAATAAAATTTAAAAAATAAGACACACACAAACAAGAGAATGGGATTTAACCCCAATACAATTCAGGGACGGTCACCTCAGTGAAGTTTCTTGGGGTCAGTGGTTGAAAGTATGCAAAGCAGCTCCACAAAGGTGCTGGACCTCATGTGACCTAACACACAGACACACACACAGGCGATTCAGTAGGACATTTGAGTTTTGGAGACAACATATATCACATTTGAGTGTGCTATTTTGATCGATCTAGGAGTCACTTGCAGCTGTATAACTATAGCTTCATGGAGACCAGAAAAAGAGAAGATTCTGCAGTAAATTTAGGTGGCAGAACAGATACTCCAGTACTTGGGCCTTATTACCCAGGAAATCTATGATATCTTGAAGTGTTCATGGCAAGCAGGAATGCTGTATGGAGCCTCCAGCAAGGACCAGTAGGAGAATCACAGTGCAGAACTCCAGGATTTTGGAGCAAGGCTATGCCCTTTTCTGCAAATACTTATTCTCCTTTAAGAAATAGTTTATGGCAAGTGGTGGAGATGGAGCACCTAACAACAGGACATCAAGTGGTCATGGAGCCTGGCCCTCCCATCATGAACTGTCAGGCTGCCGTCTGACACCTTGCCACGCTGGGCATGTGCCAACCTAGCACACAAGACCAAGCTCAGACAGGGCCAAGGCCCAAGTTAACATGAGAAGAGCCCTTAAAAAAAAAATTTCTGCGCTGGTCTCCATTGCTGTTGCACAGGCTTCTCACTGTGGCAGCTTTTCTTGTTGCAGAGCACAGGTTCTAGGGTGCCCAGGCTCAGCAGCTGTGGTACACTGGCTTAGTTGCCCGGCAGCACATGGAATCTTCCCAGACCAAGGATCAAACCCATGTCCTCTGCATTGGCAAGTGGATTCTTATCCACTGAGCCACCAGAGAAATCCTTGAGCAGATTCCTGATACAACTCCTGTTCCATTGCCTCCTGGGGTGTTCCTTCAGGTCAGTTGGCCAAGAAAAGACAAAACTCAAGCCAGGTTTATGGATGGATCTGTACATTATGCTGGTACAACCAGTAAGCGGACAGTTACAGCACTTCATCCCCACTCAGGGTGACACTGAAAGACAGAAATAAAGGAAAATCCTCTAGTGGCCACACCTCAAGCAATATATTTGGTTGTTCACTGTTTGGAGTGTGAGATGGCCAGAAGAACAGATCTAGACTAATTCAGAGGCATTTGCCAATGATTTGGCTGGATGATCAGAATTCAGAAGGCATAGGATTATAACATTAGTGAAAAAG
Source organism: Bos grunniens (assembly GCF_055505025.1). Lineage (NCBI taxonomy): Eukaryota > Metazoa > Chordata > Mammalia > Artiodactyla > Bovidae > Bos > Bos grunniens. The sequence goes on along the minus strand of NC_141175.1, from coordinate 58,468,675 downwards.
AAGACTGGGGAAGAGGTATATGGACGGACAACTTGAGTAAGACTATTCACAATAATAGTTGTGTTCCATATGAATGCCCACCAAAAGGCATCTGCTGCATTAGAGATCCGTAATAGTCAGGGGTACACAAGTGAGATGCTTCGTGGATGTCACCAGCACTTCTTCCTCCAGCCGTCCCTAGCACTTGCTCAATGACCTCATGAGCTATGGTGGCAAGGACAGAGACTATGCATGGGCTCAACAATACAGGCTATTGTGATCTGAGTTGTACTTGTATTGTTGTTCAGTCACTCAGTTGTGTCTGACTCTTTGCGACCCCATGGACTGCAGCATGCCAGGCTTCCCTGTCCTTCATGTCCTGGAGTTTGCTCAAACCCACGTCCATTGAGTTGATGATGCCATCCAACCATCTCATCCTCTGTTGTCCCCTTCTCCTCCTGCCCTCAATCTTTCTTTCCCAGCATCAGGGTCTTTTCCAATGAGTCAGTTCTTCACATCAGGTGGCCAAATTATTGGAGCTTTAGCTTCAGCAACAGCCCTTCCAATGAATATTCAGGGTTGATTTCCTTTAAGATTGATTGGTTTGATCTCCTTGCAGTCCAAGGGACTCTCAAGAGTCTTCTCCAGCACCACAGTTCAAAAGCATCAATCCTTCAGCGCTCAGCCTTCTTTATGGTTCATCCTTCACATAACTACTGTGAATACATGACTACTGGAAAAAACCATAGCTTTGACTATATCGACCTTCGTTGGTGAAGTGATATCTCAGCTTTTTAATATGCTGTCTAGGTCCGCAGATCTGGATCTAATTTGCAAGTCCAACGATTAACACTGAGTGCCCAGTATGGCCACTATTCCTTATGGGGATTGGCCAGCCACCTGGTGCCAGGCTGATTACCATCTTCCATTATTGAAGGAGCAGAGGTCCAACCTCAGAGGAATAGAAATGTTGTTTTGGATACGGATTTACCTTCCCTGCCCATGTTTCTACCAGCACCACCATCTATGGACTCTCAGAATGCCTTATCATCATGACATTCCACACAGCATTGTATGTGATCAAAGAATTCTTCTTTATAACAAAGCAAGCACAGCAATGGGCTCATACCCATAGGATTAACTGGACTTACCACATACATGTCATCTGAAAGTGGGTAGCCTAATTGAAAGAATCACCAGAGAATTGCCTGGCGGTCCAGTGGTTTAGGACTTAGTGCTTTTACTGCCAAAAGCCTGGGTTCAATCCCCAGTTGTGGAACTAAGATCCCACAAGCCACACAGCACAGCCAATTAAAAATAAATGAGCAAATAGGTCCTAAAACAAACAAACAAAAAAGTTATAGTACCGTAGTGCTTGTTCTGGAGAAGGCAATGGCACCCCACTCTAGTACTCTAGCCTGGAAAATCCCATGGATGGAGGGGCCTGGTAGGCTGCAGTCCATGGGGTTGCGGAGAGTCAAACACAACTGAGCAGCTTCACTTTCACTTTTCACTTTCATGCATTGGAGAAGGAAATGGCAACCCACTCCAGTGTTCTTGCCTGGAGAATCCCAGGGATGGCGGAGCCTGGTGGGCTGCCGTCTATGGGGTCGCACAGAGTCGGACACGACTAAAGTGATTTAGCAGCAGCAGCAGCAGCAGTGCTTGTTATACGGGATGTAATATGTGCTTTGAATCAGAGACCACTGTATGGTGTTCTTTCCCCTGTAGCCAAAATATTAATACATGGGCCTAGAAAATACATGGGTGTCAGAGTGACTCCTCTACTGCTCCTAATAGACTTCTCACTGAATTTTTGCTTCCAGTCCCAACAATTGAAAGCCCCACTGGTTTGGGGATCTTAGTTCCCAAAGAAGGAGTTCCCCACTAGAACATGCAATGGTTCCACTGAATTGGAAGATGAGATGACCACCTGGACATTTTAAGCTCTTTATGCTAGTGAACCAACAGATGGCCAGGGGGTGGGGGGAGTACAGTGGGAGAGTATAACCTGTATTTGTCTGAATGACTGATCCTGATTACCAAAGGGAAACTGAGTTGCTTCTACACAACGGAGGTAAGATGGACTATGTTAAATGTGCCTGCATGCTCAATTGCTAGGTCATGTCCAACTCTTTGCGACCCCATGGACTGTAACCCACCAGGCTCCTCTCCCCATGGGATTTCCCAGGCAAGAATACAGGAGTTGCCAGTTTCTTCTCCAGGGGATCTTCCCAACCCAGGGATTGACTGGAGTCTCCTGCATTGGCAGATGAATTCTTTACCACTAAAACACCAGGGAAGCCCATGTACAATAGCAAAGGTTAATGAAAAACTACAACAAGCAAAATGGGGGTTGGGGGGGGTGGGCCGGATGATTAAGGAGCCAGGCCCTTAGAGACTGATGATTCCGGTCATTGCACCAGGTAAATAACCTAAATAGCTGCGGTTTGAACTAAGAGCAGAGTAAACACAGAGGTGTGGTGGAAGAAGCAAGCATTGGTATCAATCACGGCATGGTGACCACTTACAGAAATGAGGACTCTAAGTAGCTTTACTCATTTTCTAATTGCTTGTTACATGTACATGACAATCTGTATGTACTAACCATTTTTTCTCTTCTTCCCATTTTTAAGTTACCTTGTTAACTCTACAACCAAAGTCTTTAGGGAACATAATATTCAGTGTGGCTGTGACTGATTTGTGCAGTAATATATATAACTAGCCCCTTCATGGATCACAGCCTTGGTGGGGCAAAGGGGCTTGCATAACTCATTGAAGCTATAAGCCATGAGACGCAGGGCCACCTAAGACAGATGGGTCATAAAGAAGAGTTCTGACAAAATGTGGCCCACTGGAGGAGGGAGTGGAAAGATTGAAGACAAAAGGAGAAGGGAGTGGCAGAGGATGAGATGGTTAGATAGCATCACTGACTCAATGGACACGAATTCAAGCAAACTCAGGAAACAGCAGAGGCCAGAGGAGCCTGGTGTGCTGCAGTTCATGGGGTCGCAGAGTCGGAGGTGACTTAGTGACTGAACAACAACAAATATGTAACTATCAACGGATACATGACTCTTGGAGCTGCATCTCAGTTTGAGAAAGGTTGGTAACTGTTCTCTTGTAAGAAGGGCAGCTGGTTTTGTAAGGCATAAAGACAGTTGTCTTCTTCATTGCGGTGGTAGTAGTATGCGAGTTCAAGGGTATGCCAAAGCACATATGGTGGCTGAGTCATCAAAGGGATGGGCTGGGCCACTTATCAATGTAGTGGCCCTCAGCTCCAAATTCACCCCTTTTGCCTGCTCTGTGAATGGACTGGAGCCTTTAGATTTTCTCCCCCAGCTGCCACTGAGGCTCTGTCAGGAGAGGGTGGTGGAGACACAGCACTGGAAGAAAGGGCTTGGCTTCCTGGTTCCTGTGGGCTCCCTTGCAGGCATCATGCACAGCTTTCTCAGCAGCAGGCTCTTGCTGTGCTCAGTCTCCAGTGCCTGGATTCAGTGGTGCACGGCAGCCAGCAGCTTCACTGGGCATGTCCCTCCTCCCCAAGCAGTTCGGTAGCACAGCAAGAGGCCTCGCTGTAAAGTTTCCCTTATTGCACTAAAGAGAGCATTCCTGACAGGTTCCAGTGGACAGATTTTCAGAAAAGTCTGGATTTCAGCCTTGGACACTCCACGTCACCCCTAGGGGCAGTAGCTGTTCCTTCTATCTGCTATTCCTATTCTTTTGTGGTGCGTACTAAGTCACTTCAGTCATGTCCAACTCTTTGCGACCCTATGGACTATAGCCCACCAGGCTCCTCTGTCCATGGACTTATCCAGGCAAGAATACTGGAGTGGGTTGCCATGCCCTCCTCCAGGGGATCTTCCTGACCCAGGGATAGAACCCACATCTCTTATGTTTCTTCATTGGCAGGAGGGTTCTTTACCACTAGCCCCACCTGTGAAGCCCTCCTATTCTCTTACTGCTACTGCTAAGTCACTTCGGTCGTGTCCAACTCTGTGCGACCCCATAGACGGCAGCCACCAGGCTCCCCATCCCTGGGATTCTCCAGGCAAGAACACTGGAGTGGGCTGCCATTTCCCTCTCCAATGCATGAAAGTGAAAAGTTAAAGTGAAGTCGCTCAGTCGTGTCCAACTCTCAGCGACCCTATGGACTGCAGCCTACCAGGCTCCTCCATCCATGGGATTCTCCAGGCAAGAGTACTGGAGTGGGGTGCCATCGCCTTCTCCGTCCTATTCTCTTATTTCTAGCCAATTCTTCATTACTCCAGTCCCATTAGTTAATAATTCCTGAAATCAAACTTCCCCTGATCAAATTTTTACACTGTTTCTCTCTCCTGATTGGACCTAGATTAAGCTGGGGCTTGCTGTGACTGCTGCTGCTATCACTTCAGTCGTGTCTGAGTCTGTGCAACCCCATAGATGGCAGCCCATCAGGCTCCTCTGTCCCTGGGATTCTCCAGGCAAGAACACTGGAGTGGGTTGCTATTTCCTTCTCCAATGCATGCTCGCATGCTAAGTTGCTTCAGTCGTGTCCGACTCTGTGCGACCCTGTGGACAGCAGCCCACCAGGCTCCTCTGTCCACAGGATTCTCTAGGCAAGAATATTGGAGTGGGTTGCCATTTCCTTCTCCATAGTTGTGACTAAACAGTGGGGAAAATGGAAAGAAGTGGGGAGATTCAAGAGATACAAGAGAAGTAGGGAGATTCAAGAGATACAAAGTAAAAGACAAGACTTTGTAATGGATTAGACAAGGGAAGTAGGGGTAGACGGAGGATGACTCCTGGGAAAATAACCAGTTTATAGACTAGATGAACAGGGGAACCCTTCACCTACATACAGACTTTCAGAAAGGGGTCACAATTGAGGAGAAAACTTACAAGCTCAGTTTTGAACAATGTTGAGCTGAGTTGTTCCTTTGGTATCTCTGATTTTCTTGAAGAGATCTCTAGTCTTTCCCATTCTGTTGTTTTCCTCTATTTCTTTGCATTGATCGCTGAGGAAGGCTTTCTTATCTCTTCTTGCTATTCTTTGGAACTCTGCATTCAGATGTTTATCTCTGCATTCAGATGTTTATATCTTTCCTTTTCTCCTTTGCTTTTCACTTCTTTTCACAGCTATTTGTAAGGCCTCCCCAGACAGCCATTTTGCTTTTTTGCATTTCTTTTCCATGGGGATGGTCTTGATCCCTGTCTCCTGTACAATGTCACGAACCTCATTCCATAGCTCATCAGGCACTCTATCTATCAGATCTAGGCCCTTAAATCTATTTCTCACTTCCACTGTATAGTCATAAGGGACTTGATTTAGGTCATACCTGTATGGTCTAGTGGTTTTCCCTACTTTCTTCAATTTAAGTCTGAATTTGGCAATAAGGAGTTCATGGTCTGAGCCACAGTCAGCTCCTGGTCTTGTTTTTGCTGACTGTATAGAGCTTCTCCATCTTTGGCTGCAAAGAATATAATCAATCTGATTTCAGTGTTGACCATCTGGTGATGTCCATGTATAGAGTCTTCTCTTGTGTTGTTGGAAGAGGGTGTTTGTTATGACCAGTGCATTTTCTTGGCAAAACTCTTAGTCTTTGCCCTGCTTCATTCCGTATTCCAAGGCCAAATTTGCCTGTTACTTCAGGTGTTTCTTGACTTCCTACTTTTGCATTCCAGTCCCCTATAATGAAAAGGACATCTTTTTTGGGTGTTAGTTCTAAAAGGTCTTGTAGGTCTTCATAGAACCGTTCAACTTCAGCTTCTTCAGCGTTACTGTTGGGGCATAGACTTGGATTACTGTGATATTGAATGGTTTGCCTTGGAAACGAACAGAGATCATTCTGTCGTTTTTGAGATTGTATCCAAGTACTGCATTTCAGACTCTTTTGTTGACATGAAAAGAAAATCAGAGATACCAAAGGAACATTTCATGCAAAGACAGGCTCGATAAAGGACAGAAATGGTATGGACCTAACAGAGGCATAAGATATTAAGAAGAGATGGCAAGAATACACAGAAGAACTGTACAAAAGAGATTTTCACGACCCAGATAATCACGATGGTGTGATCACTCACCTAGAGCCAGACATCCGGGAATGTGAAGTCAAGTGGGCCTTAGAAAGCATCACTATGAACAAAGCTAGTGGAGATGATGGAATTCCAGTTGAGCTATTCCAAATCCTGAAAGATGATGCTGTGAAAGTGCTGCACTCAATATGCCAGCAAATTTGGAAAACTCAGCAGTGGCCACAAGACTGGAAAAGGTCAGTTTTCATTCCAATCCCAAAGAAAGGCAATGCCAAAGAATGCTCAAACTACCGCACAATTGCGCTCATCTCACACGCTAGTAAAGTAATGCTCAAAATTCTCCAAGCCAGGCTTCAGCAATATGTGAACCATGAACTTCCTGATGTTCAAGCTGGTTTTAAAAAAGGCAGAGGAACCAGAGATCAAATTGCCAACATCCGCTGGATCATCGAAAAAGCAAGAGAGTTCCAGAAAAACGTCTATTTCTGCTTTATTGACTATGCCAAAACCTTTGACTGTGTGGATCACAATAACCTGTGGAAAATTCTGAAAGAGATGGGAATACCAGACCACCTGATCTGCCTCTTGAGAAATTTGTATGCAGGTCAGGAAGCAACAGTTAGAACTGGACATGGAACAACAGACTGGTTCCAAATAGGAAAAGGAGTTATGTCAAGGCTATATATTTTCACCCTGTTTATTTAACTTATATGCAGGGTACATCATGAGAAACGCTGGGCTAGAAGCACAAGCTGGAATCAAGATTGCTGGGAGAAATATCAATAACCTCAGATATGCAGATGACACCACCCTTATGGCAGAAAGTGAAGAGGAACTAAAAAGCCTCTTGATGAAGGTGAAAGTGGAGAGTGAAAAAGTTGGCTTAAAGCTCAACATGTAGAAAACAAAGATCATGGCATCCGGTCCCATCACTTCATGGGAAACAGTGTCAGACTTTATTTTTCTGGGCTCCAAAGTCACTGCAGATGGTGACTGCAGCCATGAAATTAAAAGACGCTTAGTCCTTGGAAGCAAAGTTATGACCAACTTAGATAGTATATTCAAAAGCAGAGACATTACTTTACCAACAAAGGTTCATCTAGTCAAGGCTATGGTTTTTCCTGTGGTCATGTATGGATGTGAGAGTTGGACTGTGAAGAAGGCTGAGCACCGAAGAATTGATGCTTTTGAACTGTGGTGTTGGAGAAGACTCTTGAGAGTCCCTTGGACTGTAAGGAGATCCAACCAGTCCATTCTGAAAGAGATCAGCCCTGGGATTTCTTTGGAAGGAATGATAATAAAGCTGAAACTCCAGCACTTTGGCCACCTCATGCGAAGAGTTGACTCATTGGAAAAGACTCTGATGCTGGGAGGGATTGGGGGCAAGAGGAGAAGGGGACGACAGAGGATGAGATGGCTGGATGGCATCACTGACTCGATGGACACGAGTCTAAGTGAACTCCGGGAGTTGGTGATGGACAGGGAGGCCTGGCGTGCTGTGATTTATGGGGTCGCAAAGAGTCAGACACGACTGAGCGACTGATCTGATCTGATCTGAACTCAGTTGACATTAAGACACCCAAAACATACCAAGTAGGCAGTTGGCTCCAAAGTTCAAGAATTTAGTGGAGTCTAAGATTAAGAATGGGTTTCAATGCTGGCTCAGACAGTGAAGAATCCAACTGCAATGTGGGAGCCCTGGGTTCAATCCCTGAGTTGGGAAGATCTCCTGGACAAAGAAATGGCTACCCACTCCAATATTCTGGCCTGGAGAATTGCATGGACAGAGAAGCCTGGCGGGCTACAGTCCATGGGGTTGCAAAGAGTTGGACATGACACTCCAGTACTCTTGCCTGGAAAATCCCATGGATGGAGGAGCCTGGTGGGCTGCAGTCCATGGGGTCGCTAAGAGTTGGGCAGGACTCAGCGACTTCACTTTCAATGTTCACTTTCCTGCATTGGAGAAGACAATGGCAACCCACTCGTGTTCTTGCCTGGAGAATCCCAGGGACGGGGGAGCCTCGTGGGCTGCTGTCTATGGGGCCGCACAGTCAGACACGACTGAAGTGACTTAGCAGCAGCAGCAGCAGAGTGACTTTCACTTTACACTTACTTTAAGATTAAGAGTACAGTCATCTGGAGTTTCCTGGTATTCCAGTGGTTAAGACTCCATGCTTCCACTACAGAAGGCATGGGTTAGATCCCTGGTCAGGGAAGTTCCACATGCTGTGAGGTGCAGCCAAAAAGAAAAAAAGAAAAGACTGGGATCATCTCCCTTAAATTGGTAAATAAAGCCACAGGCATAGCTGAAATGGCCCAGGGAAAAAGTAAACAGTGAGAAGAGAGGGCCTGGTGAACCTGCAAAGGGTTGCTGGAGCTATAGGAGGTGGAGGAACACAAAGACGGTGCAGTCGGCCCCCCACATCTGCAGGTTCTGCACCTGTGGATTCAACCAACCTCGACTGAAAATATTCAGGGCGAAAAAATTCCAGAAGTTTCCAAAAAGTAAAACTTGAACTTGCCATATGCCTGGTAACTATTTACCTAGCATTTACATTGTATTAGGCATCATAAGTAATCTAGAGGTGACGTAAAGTAGACTGGAGGATGTGCACAGGTTATGTGTAAACACTATACCATTTTATATAAGGGACTTGAGCTTCCTCAGAATTTGGTGTCCAGGGCTGTCCTGGAACCAAGGTCCCGAGGATACCGAGGGATGACTCTATTGTGTCCTGGAAGCAAAGAATGGCAGCCCGAGGTGCAGGGCTCCGACCTGCCACACAGAGAACTTGCTGCAGTTGACTGGCTGCCACCCACACTTGTATCTCCAGATCGCTGTATCTTCAGGTCTACAACAGTGCCCAAGCCTAGGCCACACTTCCTCCCTGAGTAAGTCTGGCTGAAAACCACTTCTGCTTGATGTTTCTGTGCTCCGAGCTCCCCGCTGGCCTGGCTGAGACGTTCTCAGAGCTGTCCTGTGGTCAGACACTCTTCCTGCCTGCTTCCCTGTCATTCCTCACGGAGCCCTGCACTGCAGGCTGAAAGTGCCCACTTCCAGAGTTCCAGCTAAGACTGATAGTGATTTATCTCTTTGTCAGATTCTGTCTTACTCAGAGGATGGATGCACCCTAACTGACACACCACGCACAGGCTGACAGGAAGAGACAAGCGTGATGTCCACCAGATGAAAGATCATAGGGGAGACAGTTCGTGAGGACTTTCTTTTTAAACCCCCCTTAGGCAGAAGCCCAAGAGAATGATATGAAACAAGAGGCTGGTTTAAAAACAGGAAAACATTTAATCCATCCCCAAACACATATCAAGAAATGAAGAGAACCACAGGAAAACTACCTATGATGGAAGAAGGGTGTTACTGGCTTCAAGCTCTAAATCCTATAATCCTGAGGCTTTGATGCTTCAAAGAAACCCATCTAGTCCTTTAGTATTCCTGGCTATTCGGAAATAAATTACATACATCTGTAAAAGAGTTCTGGCCTGCTAGAAGGGAGCTAGCCAGGGAGGAGAAAGGGACACCAATCTACTGTAAATGATCAAAGACCAGCTGAGTGACAGCATGGAGCCATCCGAGGCAGATGGACCACTGATGCTCTGGTGAGAACCAGAACACAGCGCTGGTTCAGGGGCTTGTGCCATCCACCTGTGCTCACAACAACGTCGGCCAAAGCCCCGGGAGCAAAGTTCTAAACGCCTCCTTCATGCCCCCTGCTGGTTGGTTTCATCATTATCTCGCCTCTTCCAAATCTGTAAGAAATGAATACAATGGATACTTAGGAGCCTGTGTTCCATCCACAAATATTTATCATGCACCTAAATCTGTGCTAGGAAATGAGCAAACTGTCACCCCAACTGCGTATTTGCTAAGTCCCCTAAAACTAACTCAAAATCTTTCAGAAAATTCCCTTTCATTTAATTTTCACTTTTCTACCCATCCTTCTCTTCCCATTCCAAACTCCTTTTCTGAAAAAGGACTAACAGTCAGGCCTGCAACTTCAGTCACCAAGGAAAGAGTTCTTCTTGGAACAAGCACTATCTCTCTCCTTTTTTATAAAGCTGTGGCCTTCTCTTAGCCTGTCTTCCTTCTCTGCAGAGACTAGGACAGTTAGAAAGAGAAGACAGGGGGACTTCCTTGGAGGTCCAGTGGTTAAGACTCTGCGCTTCCACTGCAGAGGGCATGGGTTTGATGCCTGGTTGGGGAAATAAGATCCCATATGCTGCACAGTGTGGCCAAAAAGTAAAAATTTTTTTTAAAAAGAAGAAAGAGAAGATAAGAGCCCCTCAGCTCCTTGAACTCCCAACACAGTGGAGAGGACAGTTAAAACATGCAGCTGCTGCTCCATAGACATGGGACAATGCTGTGGGGTCACAAAGAATGCTGACTTTGCCTAGGGAACTGGGGAGAGCTTCAGAGATGACTCCAGATGATTCTGAGCTCTTCCTCCTTGAAATCAGACCACACACTTGCAAACCTGACCTGGTTGACCGCACACAGAGAACCTCCTTGCTCACTAATAACTCGTCCATGCTTTCCTGTCCTTCTCTTCACTGAAGATCACTCCTGGCCCCGCCTCTTTCCCCACTGCATGTCGAAAGGCACCCAAGCTAACTCAGTCCCACTCCCTGCCTTCACCCACAACACTTCTCTCACCAGCCCCCACACCCCATCACCTCCACGCTCATCGAGTGAAGCCAACCCACCTGAATGTAAGCCTCTGACAGTGTGATCATCTGAGGAAGGATGTCGGTCACCTGGAGGTCCTGTAATTCATACCATTTGCCTGTCCCCTGCAAGGAGTATGAAGGGCTAGGTCAGTTTGCTCCCAGAAACCAATAGAGTTTTAGAGGGAAAGAGATGCAGCCAAAAGCTAGAAAAGTCAGAATAGTCACTAGACCATCACCCAGCAAGAGTTCTAAGAAAGAAAGTACAAGGCCTCTGCTGGGCATCATTCAATGTCAAGAGCTTTTAGGGTGCTGATCTTGACAAACAAGTCCTGCTGAGGACTCCTTAAAGCACAGTGGAGTCTCAAACACTGTTCGTCTTTTAGGAAGAGACTAGGAGGACAACACAGAGAAAGAAGAGGAAGCCCCTACTCCTCACCTGAGATGTCCCCTTGCTGCTCTGAAGTGACAGATCAACACATTCACTTAGAAGGTGCAGCATTAACCAAAAATGGACATTCCCACCCCCGCCCCAGAGGACACGGCAAGAGCTGGACAGAAAAAGACTCCTTGGTGGACACTGTCCCTCATACTAACCTGTTTCCTTTGGCCTAAGAAGCAGTGCTGCAAATATAACAACATCTACCTCACTTCATTCTTCTATAAACAAAGAGGAAAAGAAGTTTCTGGATTATGGCAGAGATACTTCTGGAAGCTCACCTGCCTCATCCATCCAAACTTTCAAGAAATGCCAAAGACAAATATATTCCGGTTATTCTGGATATTCCAGTAGTTCAAATAGGATACACAACAAAAGCTCAGGATCCCATAATGAAAACCCCTATTCCTGGTGTGAGGACTGGTTAATAAGAACACAGTAAAACCGAGTATTCAGGTTCCAATGCCAACTCTTCTAACTTCAGATCAGTTACTCCAACTCTAAGCTAGGTTCCTCACTTGTAAAAAGATGGTATGAACACCTGTCCTGGAAGTGTGTTTAGGGATATAAACAAGATGAACATACATGAAGTATGTGGCATACTATCTAGCACACGGCCAAGTGCTTGGCAGATAGAAGCTGGTTACCATTAAACCCAGATTCTCAGAAGACTCATCAAGTTAGAACAATTTGTGCCAGTAATCTGTATCATACCAAATACATTCTAAGCACATGTTTCCCCCATTTTCAGCAAATTCACAAAATTAGTTTTAGCTGAAAGGGAACCTCTCTACCAGTGCTTTGTAAACTTTAATTTCATACCCTTCAGAGGGCCTTGTTAAACCAGTAGACTGTGATTCAGGAGGTATGCGAGGGGTCTGAGATTCTACAATTTCTAACGAGTTCTCATGTGATGTCAATGCTGCGAATCCAAGGCACTTTAGGTGGCAGGTGCTAGTCTAGGACAGCGCTTCTCAATCTTAGCTACACACTGGAAACCTGAGAATTTTAAGACCATCAAGACGCCTGGTTCTCACCTCCAGATAATCTAATCAAGTCTTAACTCCAACATTTTGGACCGGAAAACTCTTTGCGGTGGGGGCTGCCTGTGCATTGGAAGACATTCAGCAGCATCTCTGGCCTTTGCCCCAGTGGAAAATCAACAGGCACAAATCACACTGTTTTCACGTAACTGGTCTGGGATGGTCCAGGCTTCAGCAGTCTAAAACCTGCCCCCAGGGAAGTCCCACATGTAGCCAAAATTGAGAACAGCTGCCTTAAACTGGTCACTGACAACTCTGTTTCTCACAGAATCCCAAAGTCAAGGACAAGAAAGAGCAAACTGAAAGGAGCTGCCTTCCAAAAGGCCAAGGGAACACCACCGGCTTCTGCCACTCTGCACAGTGAGAAGTCAGCCCTACTCACATGGTGGAGCACATGGATCCGGTAGGAGCCCTCGGAGGGTTTGCCGTCGTGTACAATGTTGGCGATGAGGTCGTAGGTGGTATTCTTGTGCACTGCCTGCACTTCTTCAGACAAATACTCTCTCAGGTCCACATTTCTGAGGATGATGAAAATAAAGTGAAGATCAGACAAAGCCTATGAGGTTAGCCCTGTAGAGGTTAACTGTCCTCCCTAAATGGACCACGAAGCTGTGGAACCCTATTTCAGGAACTTGGATCTAGGTGGGCTTGAATAGCTACGGAGCCCAGGTTTGTGGAAATTCACAGTTTGCTACAAAAATGGGTCAAACTAGGAAGACTGGCTCTATGGGAAAAGCGTATTTTAAAAGCATGCCTAGGAGGAGAAGGGGACGACAGAGGATGAGATGGCTGGATGGCATCACTGACTCAATGGACGTGAGTCTGAGTGAACTCCGGGAGTTGGTGATGGACAGGGAGGCCTGGCGTGCTGTGATTCATGGGGTCACAAAGAGTTGGACACGACTGAGCGACTGAACTGAACTGAACTGAGGGCTTCCCTGGTGGCTCAGTGGGAAAGAACCTGCCTGTCAATGCAGGAGACACAGGTTCAATCCCTGGTCTGGGAAAATCCCACAAGCCACGAAGCAACTAAGCCTGTGTGCCACAACTATTGAGCCCACAGGCCTCAACTACTGAAGCCAGGTGCCCTAGAGCCTGTTCTATGCAAGAGAACTACGAAAGTGAGAAGCCAGCCCACTGCAACTAAAGAGTAGCCCCCCTCTTACTGCAACTAGAGAAAGCCCATATGCAGGAATAAAGACCCAGTGCAACCATAAATTAATTAATTAATTAAAAGACGTTCCTGGTGGTCCAGTGGCTAAGACTCTGCACTCCCAATGCAGGCGGCCCGGGTTCAACCCCTGGTCAGGGAACTAGATCCCACATGCCACAACTAAGAGTTTGCATGCTGCTGCTAAACGTCCTGCAACTGAAAGATCCTGCATGCTGCAACTAAGACCCTGCACAGCCAAATAAATAATATTTTTAATTAAAATTTTAAAAATAAAAAAATAAAAGCATGCCTAGGGGAGTCATGCCTGGTGGTCTTGTGGACGGACTCCATGATTTCACTGCTGAGGGCCCTGGTTCAATCCCTAACCGGGGAACTACAATCCTTCAAGCCACAAGGCATGGACAAAAAATATTCAAAAATAAAAATTAATGCATACCTGGCAGTCTAAAGTACACAGCTTGGAGTCATTCAGACCTGAGCTGGAATCGAGGCTCTGTCACCTCGGAGCTGTGTTTAAGTTTAAGCAGGTGACATAAGCTAAGGCTCTGCTGTATGAGAATGAGAGTCACCATCTCCTCTGAGATGAGAACAAGGGTAACCGCCTCACCCTCTGCTCTGTCAGGGAATCGGATGCAGTGGCAGTGTTCAGGGGGTACCTGGTCTCTGGACTCAGCCTATAGAAGCCTGCTCACCTGAGCATGTCAGTTATAACTGTATACAATCACTGTAACAATTTCAGTGCGGCAAAACAGGACTTCCCTGGTGGTCCAGTGGTTAAGAATCCACCTGCCAATGCAGGGGACGTGGGTTCGATCTCTGGTCCAGGAAGATTCCACGTGTGGCCAGGCAAGTAAGCCACCCCTAAGTTGTGATCTGCAACTACTAAGCCCACGAGCTGCAACTGAAGCTCTAGAGCCCGTGCTCCACAACAAGAGAAGTTACCACAAAGAGAAGCTCCTGCGCCGCAACCAGAGTAGCCCCTGCTTGCGACAACTAGGGAACGCCCACGCACAGCAACAAAGGCCTAGCACAGCCAAAATAAATATGTCAATTAATTTTTTTAAATATGGCAAACCAGGCAGATCATTCAGATTTGTTTTTTTCTTTGATTTCATGGGACTGTGTTTATTTGATTATTTTGCCTTTAGTCAAATAGGCAGAATGGTTACAAGTAACAGAACACCTTGGGCAGCCCAAGTACAAAAGGGGGATTAATTGATTCAAGGTTTCAGACTAGGAGATGCAGCAGAAACCAGGCACTGGAGAAGCAGCAAGATCCAAGAGTTACCTGCCCTCTTTTCTCCTTTGAAAAGCTTTATCCTTTTCCCATCCAGCTTTCTCTCCTTTATGGAACCCACCTTGACTCCCCCACAGCTTCCAAATTTCTCAGTTCTGGTTGTCAATAGAGACTACTGACTAGGTTCCTTCAATTGGGACTTAAAAACATCAAATTTATTTTTAACACTTGAACACTCATTTTTTAAACACAGAGAAGCATTCTTGATGTACTTGGAATAAAACCTCCTTTTGTGTTTTATTTGTTGAATTCTATCAGTTGATGTATAAATATGGTATAAATGTGTACCAGTTTTTATGAAGTCAAGAGCTATAATACAGGCTTACTGTGAAGACTGCAATGACAATTACCAAGAACTTTCAAATAGGGAAGTAGATTGACAGTTAACGTAACTATTAAGAGAAAGCTAACTAACTACACTATTTTCAGGAAAAATATAACCTGACGCCTACAAATATTTATAAAAATTTAAATACAAGATAGAATAAGAAGAGTATGTGTGTGCTCAGTCACTCTGTTGTGTCCAACACTCTGTGACCCCATGGACTGTGGCCCGCCAGGCTCCTCTGTCCATGGGATTCTCCAGGTAAGAATATTGGAGTGGGTCGCCATTGTCTTCTCCAGGGGATCTTTCCAACCCAAGGATCGAACCCACATCTCCTGCACTGGCAGGCAGATTCTTTACTACTGAGTCACCTGGGAAGCCCAAGAGAGATTATATCCTTTTTCTCATCTCTAGAACTGTCGGCTGTGCTACCACTCATAACATGAAACACAGTGCTATCATCTCAAGAAGGCTTTACAATAAATGCTAACAGTGGTCACATCCGGGGATCATTTCTAGATATGTGTCTCCTTTTGAATTTTACACTATGAATTTATGAATATATCACCTGTCCAAAAATACAAAAAAATTTCAGTGTAAACCATGTATTAATAATAAGCAGGCAACTTTGTTCTAACTGTATTATGTAGCTTTCCATGTGTTAAGGATAGCTACTTATTTCCACAGACTGACAGCGAACCATGTAGATTACAATAAATAGTCATTGTTGTTTTGGGGCTTTTGGGATTTTTTTTTTGGACCTGCCACACAGCTTGCAGGATCTCGGTTCCCTATCTGTGGAACACAGTGAAAGTGCTAAGTCCTAACCACTGGACTGCCAGGGAAGTCCCTAAACAGCCACTGTTAAAATACATTTTAGATATGAGTCTGAGGAAACCGATGAGGGCTCACGAGAGCCAAAATGCCTGCCAGCTGCTAAGAACTGACTTCTCATACTGTCTTCTCAGCTTTAACAACAGCTGTTTGGACTTCTTTGAACAAGTCCTAGAAAAGTCTTCAGAAGTATATATACTCAAAAATTTCATGACTGAACCCAAACTGTCTCAGTGGCAAAAGGGAATAAATTGATGTTAAATCATTTTGCTTTAGAAAACAGTCAATGGGGAAAACCCTATTTGTCCCCCCATGAAACAGTCCAATGTTGAGACCACCTAACTAGCTGGAAGTGAAACTTTACACCTGTGCCCAGAAACCCTATCTCCAAACAAGCAGGGGGCCGCTAATCACTGCACGTCTGATGGATCTCTACTATGAATAAAACACAGGAGAAGAATTAGATCTGACGAAGGGTTTTTCAAATGGGGACTTGAGCATAATGAGAACTGTATTAGTCTAAAAGTGATGACGGTGCATTAATAATCAAAGTCTAGGTTTCCAGGAGAGTCACACAGTGTGATGGTCTCCATCAGACTAGTGGAAAAGTCATCTTTTTCTCAACTTCTCCAAAGCTTTCTGATAGACAAGCTACTGAAGGCACAGTGACCAAAAATCCAAATGTAACTGGTGGCAAAATACACATATTCCAGGTCCCTAATATAAAAGAAACTTCCTACCAGTGAAAGGAAATTTCTGTGCTGACTGAGCAGGAACTACCATCAACACACAGTCCTGCCTTGGGAGCTGCCCTAGAGTAAAGAGGGCTCCTTCCTTCCAGGAACAGACTGGTGACTGCAGCAATTCACCAAAGTCCAGCTCTGAATTAAAACCCCTCGTCTTTCAGAGAAAGCCCCTCTGTGATCCTACTCAAGTTAGCAGACAGCTGGCCTTCATATTCCCAGATTTCATTCTACTTGTCACATAAACAAGATATTGGAGAAGAAAAGGAAGAAAAATGCATGAAAAGAGAGAAAGACATTCTCCTGTAACCCTAACTACTACAAAGGTTTTCTCTCCTCATCCACCACTGTTCTCAGAGTCTTGGTGATGATGGAACCAGAAATAATAAAATGTTACACTTGGAAGGATCCCTAGGGCTCGTCTAGTCCAGGCCTCTCATTTAATCCAGAAGAGAGTATACAAATGACCTGCGCAAGGCCACCTGGCTAGGACAACACAGAACTCAAGACTTCTTTAAGCTGCTACCCTCTTAAACGCTACACAGAATTAAGAATTGGTACTATTTTCAAAGGAAAACACTGGCAGCTCAGTCTGGGCAACTGGAGGGGATGGAGGGAGAAAGACAAGAGAAGGAGATGCCCATTTGCCCATTACAGGCCCCAAACTACTTTCTGAGGTTTAAAAATAACTACACTTCTGAGCTAAACAGCATGGTAATCCTATCTTCTAACCATTCAGATCCTTCCAGTAAGAAATCATGTTAGGGCTCCTACCTTATCTAAACGCCCACACACAGATGCACCTTTCTTCCTGCCAGCCCCACCACCAAGCCTCTCTGTGGTCTCCTCTCTTGGGAACTAAAAACCAACTGTCTACCCCCAAAAGGGTCCTGCAGGAGCCTTCTACCGCTCCTCCAAATTCCCCATTAAAATACTCATAAAAAAAAAAAATTACTCATAAACAGAGACGCAGATGCAGAGAGCAGACACGTGGACACGGGCGTGGGGGGAGAAGAGGAAGGAGAGGATGGGATGAACTGGGAGATTAGGACTGATGACATAAATACACTGCCATTTGTAAACAGCTAGTAAGAAGCTGCTCTATAGCACAGGGTGCTCAGCTCCATGCTCTGTGATGACCTAAAGCAGGGGATGGAGTGGGATGTGAGAGGGAGGTCCAAGAGGGAGGGGATATATGTATGCACATGGCTGATTCACTTCACTGTACAGCAGAAACTAATGCAACACTGTAAAGCAAATATATTCCAATAAAAAAAAAATAAAGGACACACACTGAAAAAAAAACACATATAAATATCTGCAAAAAGACAACTGAATGGTCAATTAAAAATAAGACTATACATCAAAATGTATAACTTTCTCATCAATAGGCAGAAATTGAACATATTCCAGACTTTATCATCTAGGGAAGAAATAAGATAGTAGAGTTCCAAGAGAGTAAGGCAAATCTAGAGTCATCCCCACTGTCCACACTTAACTAACCATAGCACACAAGATGCAATGATAGGCAGACAGACATACAGACTAACTATTCAAGATTACCTTCAAAGCCAGGAAAAGCCTACCTGTCCTACTTTTACCGTCTGTTCATCCTTATACTGAAAGACTACAATTCCCAGCAGGCAACAGGAGAGAAGACAAAAGGGGAATTGCCTCCAAGTAAACATTCATCTTTGAGGTCCCTAAAATGTTTGTATCCTTCCCATAGAAACCTTAACTTATATAGTGTAGGTAGGTTCCTTACAATCTCCAACTAAGACGGTCCAATATTAAGAGTGGCACAAAGAAATAAAAAAGGAACTCAAGCTCACACCCCTAATAGGAAGTGTGGGAGGGGAACACTCACGTAATCGGGAAGTTGACAATAGTAGGATTCTTCTCCACAAAGAAATTGTTCTTAGTGAATCTCTTAATACAAAAGATTAGATATGGAGGCAGCTTGGTGAGCTGGAAGCGCTTCAGAAAGTTCTCCTTGTAGGTCTTATATTCCTAGAGAGAGAAAAGAAAATGATCAAGTTAATGTTGGAGCATTAGAGCAGGAACACAAGTTTTGTTTTGGCTTGGCTTGGGTTTTTTAATAGAATTTTGTCTTCCAATAGAATCCAGAAGACACCTGACCCCAGCAACCACCTGCAAGGGTTAAGAATAGCTGTTTGGCCAAAGCTGAAATACCTCATCTGTGTTTCAGCCAGCACGTGACCAAACTGTTGAACTCTAACCATATAATATAGGTTTTTGTTTCTATAAGGAAAACAAAAATGTCAAGTGAAAAAGAGGATTTGTTAAAAGTTCAGAATTTAAAAACCATGAGTTGTTGTTTGTTTAGTCCCTCA
This sequence comes from Bos grunniens, assembly GCF_055505025.1. Lineage (NCBI taxonomy): Eukaryota > Metazoa > Chordata > Mammalia > Artiodactyla > Bovidae > Bos > Bos grunniens. The sequence continues at coordinate 58,449,792 of NC_141175.1, read as the reverse complement.
ATCGTATCCGATTCTTTGTGACCCCAGGGACTATAGCACACCAGGCTCCTCTGTACATGCGATTTTCCAGGCAAGAATACTGGAGTGGACTGCCATATCCTTCTCCAGGGGATCTTCCTGATCCAAGGATCGAACCCATGTTTCCTGCATTGCCAGACACATTCTTTACCACTGAGCCACCTGGAAAGCCCCTAAAAAAAAAAAATAAGAGTTTCACTTAATTCAAAATAAAGAAGAATGTCCTGACCATTTGACCATCAGACACATGCACCATGGAACAGGCACCTGTGACCAACAAGGAGCCCTTTAACACTGAGGGTTTTCCAGAAGAGCAGTCAACTGACATTCCACGTTCCTTCCTCCTCCAAGGCCCCAAGACTCGTAGGTCAAGTACAGTCTGTTGAGCAACACTTAACTGAGGCCTCACTCAGGACTTGAATATCTCACTTTCAACAGTGGACAGACAACCAGGCAGAAGAAACAGAAGACCTGAGCAACATTATAATTAGGCCTAAAGTTGCACCGCCAGCAGCATAATGTACACTCTTCTCAAGTGCACACGGAATGGTCTCCAGCAAAGACCGTATGCCAGCCCGTAAAACAAACTTCAACAAACACAAAATACAGAAACAATACAGAGTATGTTCTCTGAGCACAATGGGGTGACATTATTAACAGAAGTCAGCAACAGAAGGAAACGTGCAAAACTCACAATGTACGGAGATTAAACAATACATTCCTTAACAAGCAATAGGTTAAATAAAAAAGAAATAAAAAGGGAAATCAGGAAAGAATTCAAGATGAATAAAAATGAAGACACAACATATAAAAACTTATGGGATGTAGCTAAAGCAGTGGTCAAGAGGTAAACTTAGTTGTAAATGCCTAGATTGAAAATCAAATCAATAACCTTCCACCTTAAAACATTGGGGGAAAAGCAAACTAAACCTAAAGCAAACAGAAAAAAAGAAAAAAAAATCAGACCACAAGTTAAAAAAACACAGAGCAGAAAAACATTTCAGAAAAATCAACAAAACCTGTTTCTTTGAAAAGACAAGCCTTTAGTTAGTTGAACAAGGAAAAAAAATTCAAATTACTAGAATCAAAAATGAAAAAGGGAACATTACTAGCAACTTTACAGAAATAAAAATGATTATAAAGGAACACTATAAACAACTGTATGCTAAAACAGTAGATAAGTTAGATGAAATGGATAAATTCCTAGAAAGACTCAAACTACCAAAACTCGAAAAGAAACAATCTGAATAAACCTACAACAAGAAATTAAATTAGTTGTTAAAAAACTACCCATGAAGAAAAGCCCAGGCCCAAATTTCTTCACTGGTATTTTCTACCAAACATTTAAAGAAATTACACCAATTTTTCAAACACTTTTCCAAAATAAAAGGAGGGAATACTTCCCAACTCCTTTCATGAGGCCAACATTACCCTGATACCAAAACTAGGCACAACTACATATCAGTATTTCTATGAATATGGATGCAAAATTCCTCAACAAAATACTAGTAAATCAATTCCAACATAAACAACAACAAAGAATTATATACCAATTATACATGACTAAGTATGATTTATTCAGGAATACAAAGGTGGCTTAACATCCAAAAATCAATTAATATAATATACCATATCATATAATAATAAGAAAACAAGGCAATAAATAGCAAAATAAGACAACAAATAGCAATAATCGAAACCCACACAATCATCTCTGTAGATACAAAAAAGCATTTGACAAAATCCGACACCTTATCATGAGAAAAACACTCAATAGAGACAGAAAGGAACTTCCTCAACCTGATAAAGGGTATCTATGAAAAACAGATATGTGATGTTATCCACAGCTAACATCATACTTACCGGTAAAAGCCTGGACTCTATCCCTCAAGATCAGGTACAAGATAGGATATCTCCATTTTCCACTTCTATTTAACCCTGTACTAGAGATTCCAGCCAGAGCAATCAGGTAATAACATTTAAACAAATATGAAGCATCCAGATTAGAAAGGAAGAAGAAGTAAAACTATCTCTGTCTGCAGATGATATGATCTTGCATATGGAAAATTTTAAGAAATACACTTTAAAAGTTTGGCAAGGTTGCAGGCTACAAAAATCAACTTCGGGGGCTTCCCTGGTGGTCTAGTGATTGAGAATCCGCCTGCCAATGCAGGGGTCATGGGTTCGATCTCTGGTCCAGGAAGATTCCACAAGATCACAACTAAGCCCATGAGCCACAACTACTGAGCCCACGAGCCTTAGAGCCTGCACTCTGCAATTAGAGAAGCCACTGCAATGAGAAGCCTGCACACCACAACGAAGACCCAGTGCAGCCAAAAATTAAAATAATAAAAATTTATATTAAAATAGTTCAAAACTTATACTCCAAAAACTATAAAACACTATTGAAGGAAATTAAAGAAGATAAATAAATAGAAAAATAACCCATGTTTATGAATCAGAAGACTGCTATTATTAAGTTGGCAATAACTCCCAAACTAATCTACAGATTCAACACAATCCCTGTCAGAATATCAATTGGCTTCTTTGTAAAAATCCACAAGCTGATTCTCAAATTTGTAAAACTGCAAGGAACCTAAAATAACCAGAACAATCTTGTAAAAGAATAAAGTTGGAAAGTTCAGTTTATAATTTCAGAACTAACTACAAAGTAGTAATAACCAAGACTGTGTTCTAGACATATACATCAATGGAACAGAATTGAGACTCCAAAAATAAACCCATGTGTATATGGTCAAATGATTTTTCAACAAGGATGCCAAGACCATTCAATGCGAAAAGAATTGTCTTGTCAACAAACAGTGCTAAGACAACTAGACAGCCATATGCAAAAGAATAAAACTAGACTTTGTACTTTACACCATATACTAAAATTTAACTTAATACACTATTGAGCCCACGAGCCATATCAGTATGTTTCTAGAGAGTGATACAATAAATACCACCATGTGAAGTTGTTAGAGCTTCAAATCGATGAAGGGTTCATTACACAACTTATGATTGTCATTAGTATTAATATTTTGCTCTGTTAGGTATTTGTTCCAATGAAAAATTTTCAAAAATGATGCATCATGAAATTTTGAGTGAAGAAGAATCTTTCAGTGAATTTTATGAAGATATTTTCTCTGATTGCCTGAGCGATATATATACTAGTGCCTCAGAAGATGACAGTTCTTCAGAATATAGTTCTGATTCAGATGATGTGAATATTAGACCAACAAAAAGACAAAAAACCTTAGTCATTGATTCTGATACAGAAAGTGTAAATGAAATTCATGGTGCTGGAGAGGGTTCCTTTGCTTCTACAGAAGAGTGGACTGAAGACAACATTTCAATTCAATTAAAAGATTCTACAGGTGTGTCAGGTGTAACTATTGAATGTAATAACTCACAAAGTGTTAGTGAAATAACAGAATTAATCTCAGGCTAACCAAAATAAACTTACTGACCGCAGGCATTAGTTAGTTTCTGCAAAAATCCCCCAATCAATGGAACTTTCTTGGTGGCTCAGATGGTGAAGAATCCACCTGCCAATGCAGGAGATGTGGGTTCTATCCCTGGGCTGGGAAGATCCCCTGGAGAATGAAATGGCAACCCACTCCAGTATTCTTGCCTAGAAAAATCCCATGGACAGAGGAGCCTGATGGGCTACAGTCCATGGAGTCACAGAAGAGCTGGACGTGACTTAGGGACTAAACAACAACAACAAAGGCCTGAAATGTAAAAGCTAAAACTATGAAAGTCTTAGAACAAAACACAGAAGTAACCTTTCATGACCTGGGATTTAAGAATGGATTCTTACATATGATAGCAAAAGCCCACACTATAAAAGAAAAACTAAGTAACTTCATCAAAGTTACAACCTTTATGCTGCTAATGATACTATCAAGAGAGTAAAAATGCAACCTACAGAATGGGAAAAAATATTCGCAAATCATACAATTTGATGAGTGACTGGTATTGAGACTATATACAGAAATCTTACAACTCAATAATAAAAAGATAAACTAATTTTTTAAATTCACAAAGGATCTAAACAAACATTTCTCCAAAGATGCTATACAAATAAGCACATGAAATTAGTCACCAGGGAGATACAAATTAAAACCATAATGAGATACCATTTCACACCTACTAGGATGCCCCAAACCTGAAGATAAACAATAACAAACGCTAGTGAAGATGCAGAGAAACTGGAACACTCGTACACTGGAGGTGGGAATATAAGACAGTGCAGTCACTTTGGAAAACAGTTCTTCAAATGGCTAAACGTAAGAGTTACCACCCAGCAATTCCACTCCCCGATATCCAGCCAAGAGAAATGAAAACATGTCCGTAACAAAAACTTGTAGACTGACCGTGATCTCAAAGTTTGTTTCAAAATTTGCAAGCATCAAGTGTCATTCAAAAATGATTAGTTGCTGTTTAGGGCAGGGGGACACAAAGGGGTTAAAATGATAACTAAAGGGTAATTAAAAAAAAAAAAAATCAATGATGAAAGTATTCTAAAGCTGACCAGATCTGTGGTAGCTCATATCTATGAATATAGTAAAGCAAAAAAAAAAAAAAAAAAGACAAAACAAAAAAACCTGCACTGTAAACTTTGAATAGGTTAACTGTATGCTGCTAAGTCGCTTCAGTTGTGTCCGACTCTGTGTGACCCCATGGACTGCAGCCTACCAGGCTTCTCTGTACATGGGATTCTCCAGGCAAAACACTGGAGTGGGTTGCCATTTCCTTCTCCAAATTGTATGCTACTGTATATTATATCTCAATAAAACTGTTCCTTTTTAAACAATTAAGTTCCCTGCCACATGATGAATAATCTGAGAGCACTGGAGAAATAAAAACCTTCCATCTCTAGTACACATACCAGAGCCACACCTTCTTTCTGGTAAATTTCTCATCATCTATAGGTATAAGCCCTATAGAAATAAATGTCTTTTTGGTGATAGGAAGTAACTCATCTCTGTGTGGTTGAAATAAAATATTGTGCTAAACCCTCCCCCCACTCCAAAAAAAGAAATGTTCTTAATCAAGTAAACTCCAAGAAATTTCACTGCCCACATCTGTGTCTATGTACAAGCTGGCATCAAGAGGCACTATTTTTAATTATCTCAGAGTAGTGAAGGACAGAGTTAACACTTAAATACCACCATAACCTAACATGAAAAGGTTTCTCTGAAATTTACAAGGGAACACTGGGAGCATGGGGTGGAGGGAGGGGAGGAATTACACTGGACATCAGTACGGTCCTCACACAGCAAGGTTTTAGCTAAACCCACATAACAATAGTGCTATTAACCAGTTTTATTGATTTCAAAGTTTTGTTTACATAAAAGTTAGTTATAATTTAGTACTTTCCTTAAAAGCTATAGGTATGAAAAGTGTATACCAACATTGATGTTTACACTGATTTAAGTAATACTATCATAACAATAAACGTAAACCAATACTGAGGGTCCACAGGAATCTCAATATTGCTTATATGTGAACAAACAGTAATAATAGAGACCATGTGGTATAGTTGAAAAAGTCAGAGAAAAATCTGACTTTAGATCCCCAGCTCTGTCACGTAAAATTGGTATAAAATAAAGCCAAATAAAATAAACAGATTTAGATAAGCCCTAAGGTCTTTCACCTTCCCCAAATGAAATGAGTCTAAAAAAGAGAGGGAAAAGGGTTCAGAATGAGGCATTGAGGTAAAAAAAAAAAAAGTTTAAGTTTAAAAGAACGAAAAAGGATTAAATTTATCTACGATGAAGAAAGGAATTAAACCAAGAAACAGTTAACTCTGCAGATAAAAAGAAACTTTCAACTTGATGAAAGGTAATGTTATAGTAAGAATACATTTTTTCATTTTATTTATATTTTAGTGTTTTTCTTCTGCTTTAATATCTACATTATATTTTTTAAAAGATAGGAGTTTTTCATACCTTTGTGAGTTTCTACTCTCCTAAATACCCTGTCCTTTCTCCATACTACCCAGAGGCACTTTAATTCAAGTTGAAGTGTGAAAGTGTTAGTTGCTCAATCATGTCTGACTCTTCATGACCCCATGGACTGTAGCCTGCCAAGCTCCTCTATCCATGGAATTTTCCAGGAAAGAATACTAGAGTGGGTTGCCATTTCCTTCTCCAGGGGATCTTCCCAACCCAAGGATCAAACTCACATCTCTTGCATCTCTTATTTTGGCAGGTGGATTCTTTACCAGCTGAGCCACCAGGGAAGCTCCCAGGTAAAGAATCAACCTGCAGTGCAGGAGACCTCGGATTGATCCCTGGGTTAGGAAGATCCCTTGGAGAGGGAAATGGCAACCCAGTCCAGCATTTTCGCCTGGGAAATCCCATGGACTGAGGAGCCTGGTGGGCCTCAGTCTATGGGGGCACAAAGAGTAAGAAATGACTGAACAACTAACACTTTTACTACACTTTCAACTCAAGTTGAGTTGAGGGTAAAACAGCAGAAAGTCTGGGAGGCTCAATAAACACCACACACTTTAAAATAGCATTACACACATGTGGCGATTTTCAAGTATAAAAAGAAAAACGTCAAAGTGAAAAGGTTGGACTTTCATGGTAGTCAAGAATCCACCTGCCAATGCAGGAGACACGGGTTTGATCCCTGATCTGGAAAGATTCCACATGCCATAGGGCAACTAAGAGCCACAAGCCACAACTATTGAAGTCCATACGTCTAGAGTCTGTGCTCCACAAGAGAAGCCACCACAATGAGAAGCCCACTCAACGCAACAAGACAACAGCCCCCACTCACCACAACTAGAGAAAGCTCACAGGCAGCGACAAAGACCCAGCACAACCTCACCCCTCATAAAATGATATATTAAAAAAAGAGAGAGGAAGAGAGACAAAGGATTATGAGCAGGGCAGGTGTGCAAATGGGTCACCTTCTCAGTGATGCCGTTGAACTTGGCCAGGATGTTGAAGAGAGGCACCTGGGGGATAATGAGCTGCTCCTTCTCGTCCTTGTACAGGGGGGCAGTAGGAAGGTCCAGTGTCAGGTACATAAATGTGGACTCCACCATCGTCTCCTGGTACTCGTCATTATGCAGCAGCTGCTCTTTCTCTTCCGCTGGCTGGAAGTGAGGAAGAAGGAAAAGGAGGGAAGGAGTGTGAGCAAAATAGAATACCACAGCTGGAAAGAAATGAGGTTTCAGGGACGCTTATATTTACTTCATTTAATATTAAAGGGAGAAGGGGTACCCAAGAGACTGTGCAATTCCACAGGCACTTGCACAACCTGTTTGCATGCGTGGGTGCTCAGTCATGTCTGACTCTGAGACCCTGTGGACTGTAGCCCATCAGGCTCCTCTGTCCATGGGATTTTTCCAGGCAAGTGTACTGGAGTGGGTTGTCATTTCTTTCTCCTAGGGATCGTCCCAACCCAGGGACTGAACCCACATCTCCTGCGTCTCCTGCATTGGCAGGCAGATTCTTTACCACTGAGCCACCTGGGAATTCCTAGAGATTAATGCAAACACTGGTCTTTCATCTTCATAGAGATATTATTTAAATATCAGACTATTTGAAATCTAGAAAGTTTATCTGAGCTTTAGGGGAAAACACACTAGCACCACCTAGTGGCCAGAACACTGAAATCAGTCATCCCTCCTTATCTATGGTTGCCTCCAGGACCTGCCTTGGATACCAAATTTCACGGATGATCAAGCCTCAACCAACTGCTAAATGTAAATAGAGTGCTTTTATATACTGAAAAAATTCCATGTATAAGTGAACTAGTGCAGCTCAAAACTGTGTTGTTCGAAGGTCAACTGTACAATCAACCACCACCTCCCAAACTTAGCACACTGGTACACAGGAACCTAAGGGACATGCCACTTGGCAGGCGCCTTGCAGAACCTCTTCCTGGAGCAAAAGGCTGTTCCAGTTATCTAAGCATCTTTTTGTCAACTCTGAATCCTCTCGGGCAATATAAACCAGTCCAAGCCACTCACCAGATCAGGATGAGGCAGTTTTTTAGTGAAGATCCTCATGGACCCCTGGAAAACGTCAGTTACAATTGCTGTACAAACAGAAATCAAAATGCAACTTCTGTGTTGAAAGTATTTCCAAAATTCAGTTCTAACTCCTACATTTTTAAAATAAATCAGCATCTTCCAGCATAAGACCCAAAGCTCTCACTTAAAAACAGACATATACCACCAAATTATACCTTTTTACTTATTTGTGTAAATAATTACTCTAGAGGATTTCTACGACTCTGTGCTCCCAATGTAGGGGCCTTGGTTTGATCTGGGTCAGGAAACTAGATCTCACACAGCAAAACTAAGAGTTTTATGCCACACGCAACTGAGACCTAGTGCAGCCAAATAAATGAATATTTTTTTAACAATTATTCTATGTCTTTCTTCTCCCCAAGATGGATGGGGCGGACAGACTGAAGACACCTAAAGAGGGGGCAGGGCCACCTGGTAAAAAGAGCATCAGGCCACAATCCCACATCAAGAAACCAACACCATCAGAACACAGAGAGAAGAAAACTGCGTTAGGTCTCCAAAACAACTTACCTGGTTCAGCAGTCTCTAAGCTAAGTTATTTAAGGCATTCATGAAAAATGTCCAACTACTGCTAAGCCAACCTGGATGCTAAGAACACAGGGACTCGAGGTCTGAGCCTCTATAAACTAGCTTTTAGTCTGTTATTCCGAAGAAGCAGCCAGGCCTAAGGACTATCCACTAAGTCTTCACTCGGCTACCACCAGCCCACCAGCATGTCTACAACACATTGCCCAGCCCCTCAGTTTGAAACTAGGTCAGGATTTCTAGAGCACAATCATATCCATTTCTACTTATTAAAAATACCATTATATACAAGCATGCTCTAATAAAGAAAAATGGAAAGGAAACTATTCAGGAACAAGATTTAGCCCATGTGTACAGAGACTGTACCCTAACACAAAAAATACACAGGTAAGAAGAAAGGATGAAAAGTTGCAAAGTGTTTCCAAAAGGAAGCAAACAAAAAAGTGCTCTCCGTCATAAAATAACACAACTTACTCTTTTTTTTCTTCTTTGTGCCCCCCAGAGCTGAGTGTAGAGCATTCAAAAACCAGGACAGAAAATCAACTCCATCCCCTGGAAAAGGAGAGGTGGGACATCAGACTGAATGAAAGTCCAAACCACACGCTGGTTGGCATGACTCCACATTCTCAGTTTTCCTCCCTCCTCTCCAGCCATCCCATCCTGTGGGCAACCTCCTCTATCTGGCCACTACACACTGACACTCCTCAAGGCCAAGATCTTAGTCTTCTGACATTACTCACCCCCTAGACAATCTGGCTCAACCAGAATCTTCACTTATCAGCTCTATTCCAACCCTGAGTCTCATCACCCATCAAAAATCATTACTGGGAGTTCCCTGGGGGCCAGTGGTTAGGAATTGGCATGTTCACTGCCATGGACCGGGTTCCAACCCTGGTCAGGTAACTGAAATCCTGAAAGCCACACAGCTCAGTCAAAATATTAAAATAAAAATAATAGCCATTACTGAATTTCTAAGTCACTCCTCAACAAGAATGTTTTAAGACAAACATGTGACAGCGTATCTTCACTTAAGGGCCTTCACTGCGTCCCCGCTGTTATCAGGATGTAATCCAAGTTCCTTATAGCAGTGGGAAATAAACCCAACCACTTGGTCCATCTCAGCACTCACTGTTGGATCCAAAGGTCCAGCTACAAGCAGTCCTCTCTCTGTGCCAGGCACCTCCATGCTCCTGTCCAGTGTCCTCTCTGCCTGGAATGTCCACCCCCACCGTGTCTCCCCGCTACCTAAAACTCAGGTGTCTTTTCCTTCTCTCTGAATCTCAGCTCACCTCGCATGTGTTCCCACAGCATGCTGTGCTTCTGCTCACAGCACTTAACACATGTAATCATCTTTCTACAGAACTGTCTTCCCTACTAGAACAGGAGTGCCTGGAATGAAAAAACTGTGTTTTTTAACCCTGCAGCATTAAAACCTAGCACCATGAGTGAATAGTCAATCAACTGACCTGGAAACTAGAGAGTATCATATCACATCCTATGAGCTACTATGAGCTACTCATGTGGCAATAAATCACTGGGTTTGGAGGGATAAAAATAGTCAGAATAGAACAGTCTGCGACATGACAAAATGAGAAGCAAAAGTGGCAGGCACTTAATAATGGTTGGTGCCTTTTCCAGCCTCCTGGTTTTCCCAAGTCGTAGTTTAGTTTAGCAAATCAGACAGACTGCCTATCCAGCTGACCACGCCTGGGACTCTGGGCAGGGCAGGCTGATGAAGGACGACTGAGACACCTGAACACGCTATGCACTGGACACTCGCTCCAGCTACTGCAGAGTTCACTGCAAAGCAGAAGTAAATGTGCCCACCAGACTAGTGCTATTGCCCAAAAGTCAGAAGACACGAATTACTCCTTCCTTACCCTGTTTCGTGATCTGAAAAGTCTTCTTGCTACAGAGGACAACAGCCTGCAGCATCTCATGGGGAGAGACATGTGCTTTGAAATTGCGAGGGTTCCAGAGTTTTCTCATCAGCTCTCCGAAACGCTGGACCAACAAGAACATGATATCCCCTGGAGGACGTTTGATGTTCTTATAATTGTCTTCTTCCAGGAAGTAGTTCCGGAGAGGAGGAACGTTAGACAGAGCCTGGAAATCAAACATTCCGATTCCGATTAATCCACAGCCCTTCTGCTGGACCCCTGGGACTCAGGCTCATCTACTTAAGCTCTTCTAAAAACTGTTACACCTTAAAGAATCAGAAGTAAAGGTGTCTTTCCCGCATGTGGTTATTAAGAGTGTGGTAATAAAGCCATACAACTGTATATAAAAATGAATGTACTCTGTTATGATGGAAATAGTCAAAGACTTTAAGAGAATAGAAATCAATTTTATCTCATTAAGCAAAAAGATAAAGACCTACCATGTTAGTTCAGGAAGAAACATATGCTTATTAGTGTGATATATGAAACTGGGAAGGAGACCACAGAACAGACCCTAAATAAATACAGTCTCAGGTCTTTTCTGATAGGGTCATGAATCCTCATCAGTGCTGTGCTTACCATGTGCACAACTTTCTTTGACAAGGTAATCCCTTTAGCAAGGAGTAAGGAAAGATGCTGCTAAATATATAAACCCAGGCATCTCTGGGGAAAACAATTCAGGGGGCAACTCAGGATAATGATAGAGGTGACCAGGAAAGCCTCTACAAGTTTGGGGCTTCCCTGATGGCTCAAGTAGTAAAGAATTTGCCTGCAACCCAGGAGATGCAGGTTCAATCCCTGGGTCAGGAGGATACCATGGAGAAGGAATGGTAACCCACTCTGGTATTCTTGCTTGGAGCATCCCATAGACAGAGGAGCCTGGCAGACTACAGTCCATGTGGTAGCAAAGAGTTGGACATGACTGAAGCAACGGCCTGAAAGCCTACAAGTTTAGCTCAGCTAAAGAAACAAGGATTTCCTGCTGAGATACTGAAAGTAAAAGTTGCTCAGTCGTGTCCAACTCCTTGCGACCCCATGGACTGTAGTCCATGGAATTCTCCAGGCCAGAATACTGGAATGGGTATCTTTTCCCTTCTCTAGGGGATCTTCCCAACCCAGGGATTGAACCCAGGTCTCCTGCATAGCAGGCGGATTCTTTACCAGCTGAGCCACAAGGAAAGCCCTTCCTGCTGCGAGTTACTCTCAAAAGGAAAAGCATGTGGATAAAGTTTATCCTAGCTCTGTTATCCATGCCCCACTGTGGAGAGAGGTTGCTCCCTGACTTCAGTGACAAGACAAATAGCAGGTGTCCTCAGAAAGAAATTAATCAGCCTCTGTGGAGTACTTGGTCCATTCAGTAACATTTTAGTGGAAACATCACAGAGGATTTGTTCATCTACTTACATGTATAAATAAAAAGAACTTCCTATGGGGGCTAAAACCCATCACAAAGTCACAACTTCCCTGATTGTATTCAAAACCCTATCTGTCCTCAAACAGTCTTCACAAAGCCATGAGAGACTGGAAGAGGCAAAGTCAGCAAAATCTCTCTCCATCTAAGAATTCAACCTTTCCAGGGACCAGAAACATTCAAATACTAAGATCATGGAATCTGGTCCAAATACTACATGGCATATAGATGAGGAAACACTGAAAACAGTGAAAGACTTTATTTTCTTGGGCTCCAAAATCACTGCAGAGGGTGACTACAGCCATGAAATTAAAAGACACTCGCACCTTGGAAGAAAAGCTATGACAGACCTAGACAGCGTATTAAAAAGCAGAGATATCACTTTGCTGACAAAGGTCTGTATAGTCATAGCTATGATTTTTTTCCAGTAGTCATGTATGGATGTGAGAGTTGGACCATAAAGAAGGCTGAGCGCCGAAGAACTGATGCTTTCAAACTGCAGTACTGGAGAAGACTTCTGAGAGTGACTGTAAGGAGATTCAACCAGTCCATCCTAAAGGAAATCAACCGTGAATATTCATTGGAAGGACTGATGCTAAAGCTAAAGCTACAGTACTCTGGCCACCTGATGCAAAGAGCCAACTCACTGGAAAAGACCCTGATGCTGGGAAAGATAGAAGGTAGGAAGAGAAGTGGACAACAGAGGACGAGACGATCGGATGGCATCACCGACTCAATGGGCATGTTTGAGCAAGCTCCGGGAGATGGTGAAGGACAGGGAAGCCTGGCGTGCTGCAGTTCATGGGGTCACAAGGAGTGGGACACAACTTAGCAACCAAACAACAAGGGACCAGGCATGACACAAACGGCAGACAGCAAAACTCAGAGATATGTTTTTGCAATGTTTTACCCAATTCTTTATGCAAAAACACCATACACAAAGTTTAAAGGCCAACCAAATGAGAACTAGAATACGTGCAACACACACACATATACATATAAATATATACATACTTTTAAAACTCAATATAGTGTAACACTAATAGAAAGATGAGCACATAAGGCCCACAACTCATGAGAAAATATAAGAATCAACTTTAGAAATGAATTTTTAAAAGTAAGTTAAGATGGAGATACCTATCAAAATGGAAGAACTTTTTTTAACGGTAACAGTGACAATGCAACACCCCTTTGGAAATCCTCCTACACTGCTGGTAGGAATGTATCAATAAACTGGTGTAGCGACTAAGGAGAACAGCATGAAGGTTCCTGAAAAATCTAAAAACAGAGTTACCATAAGATCCAGCAACTCCACTCCTGGGCATACATGCACCTAATATACATGAAAGCACTATATACAATAGCCAAGATACGGAAACAACCTGAATGTTCATTGACAGATGAATAAAGATGTGACACATACACAGAATACTACTCAGCCGTTTAAAAAAAAAAAAAGAATGAAACAATGCCATTTGCAGCAGCATGGATGGACCTAGAGATTATCATACTAAGTAAAGCCAGAAAGAGAATAATACCATATGACATCACTTACATGTGGAATCTAATACACAACACAATTTATCTATGAAACAGATTCACTGACACAGAAAATAAATTTATGGTTACCAAAAGGGATAAATTAGAAATTTTGGATTAGCAAATAAAAATTACTATATATAAAATAAACAACAAGGTCCTATTGTATAGCACAGGGAACTATATTCAATATCCTATAGTAAATCATAAGAGAAAAGAATATGAAGAGGAAAATACATATCTATAACTAATTCACTTTGCTGTTTATCAGAAACTAACACAACACTGTAAGTCAACTATCAGATCAGATCAGATCAGTCGCTCAGTCGTGTCCGACTCTTTGCGACCCCATGAATCGCAGCACACCAGGCCTCCCTGTCCATCACCAACTCCCGGAGTTCACTCAGACTCACGTCCATCGAGTCAGTGATGCCATCCAGCCATCTCATCCTCTGTCGTCCCCTTCTCCTCCTGCCCCCAATCCCTCCCAGCATCAGAGTCTTTTCCAATGAGTCAACTCTTCGCATGAGGTGGCCAAAGTACTGGAGTTTCAGCTTTAGCATCATGCCTTCCAAAGAAATCCCAGGGCTGATCTCCTTCAGAATGGACTGGTTGGCTCTCCTTGCAGTCCAAGGGACTCTCAAGAGTCTTCTCCAGCACCACAGTTCAAAAGTGTCAATTCTTTGGTGCTCAGCCTTCTTCACAGTCCAACTCTCACATCCATACATGACCACAGGAAAAACCATAGCCTTGACTAGATGAACCTTTGCTGGCAAAGTAATGTCTCTGCTTTTGGATATGCTATCTAAGTTGGTCATAACTTTGCTTCCAAGGAGTAAGCGTCTTTTAATTTCATGGCTGCAGTCACCATCTGTAATGATTTTGGAGCCCAGAAAAATAAAGTCTGACACTGTTTCCACTGTTTCCCCATCTATTTCCCATGAAGTGGTGGGACCGGATGCCGTGATCTTCGTTTTCTGAATGTTGAGCTTTAAGCCAACTTTTTCACTCTCCACTTTCACTTTCATCACTTCAATTAAAAAAAAAAAAAACAGCAGCCTTTTCTGTGGCTGGTGGGTTCATAAACCACAACAACTCCCCTATAGCCTAGAATCAAGGCTCACAGTGCATTAATACAAGAAGTGAAGGTTGAATGAATCAAATTCAACAAAACAGAATGACGTGTAATCATTAAGGATGCTGCACAAGAACATTTATTGATCTCACAATAGGCTTTTAAGTTAAAATATATACAAAGATATACACATATACTATGTTACTTTCTAGATTAAAAATCCAAGTATTTGAAAAGTCTAGAAAAGAAATAAAACAAAATATAAGAGGGTCACAAAAAGTGCAAGATGGATACACACTGCAACACTGGTAACAAAAAACCCTGAGACAAGTGAAATTTTATCTATCAATTGAGGAATAACAAAATAAACCATAATATTGCCACATGACATTATGCCTGTGTGTGCGTGTGAGTGTGCGTGTGTGTGTTTAGAATAGTTCTGGAGCTTTCTATACTGTTAACTATCCCAGGGCAGAGCACTAGGGAAAGGAATAAAGTTCTCCTGTTACACTTTCTGTATCTTTCTTCCCCACTCTCCGCAATTTGTTTATAGTAATCATTTTTTTTTGAGTGAAGCAGAATTACTGTTAATTTTCTTATTTACGCTTATCAATATTTTCTACAATGTACACTATTACTCATGTAATTTTTTTTTAAAGCAAAACTTAATTGCAAACAGGACAACTTTGGCTTTCTGCTTTTCTCATTTCAGGGTTTATACACAGGGGCAGGACAGACACCTCAGAGCCAACACAGTGAACATCTACACCATGGAAGAAAAGCATCACCTAGCACATGTGCCTCTTTTTGGGTCCTCCAGGCTACATGCAGATTCCACTCCCTGTACACTGCAGAGGCTGAAACAGGCCCACCATTTACCAGCAGCCCTCAAGCAGACACAGGAGTGTTCTGCTTGGTGCAGAACAAATAGGCCAGCAGAGTTTCCAGCAAAGAATCAGGATCTGAGGACCACTAGACTCCACCAGAAAGCAGTCATTTCCTGGCTGACCTTCAGTATTCCTGGGTTGCCCCCTCCCGCACAGTTCCCATCCCATCCTACCCTACCTGAAGGACGGCGTTGGCGTAGTCATTGGCCTTTATGTTATTCAGGCCCACGATACCTGGCAGGTAAGTGGTGCCATCATATGCCCGGGATAACTTGGCTTGCTTGTCCAAGTTAGCAATCTGCTGCTTTGTGAAAGTGGGCTTCAACACATACTGCAAAACAAAAGAAAATTCCAAGTTGTTTCAGGACAATCTATAGAGCTGACAAGACATATTTGCAACAGCAATTTTTGCAAAAGCAAAAAATACTTTACCATAAACAGCCACCCAAAGAGTTCCCAACAGTAGGGCTAAGGACGGAGGTGACATGGAACAGGCCCACTACACACTGCTCATCTATAAACAGGTGATTATCAAAAACCCAAAATCACCGAGTCCCAGGCCTTCCCTTAGAGAGCATGTCTGGCCAACCCCATAACAAACAACAGTGAGAAACTGCAGGATACTCAAGTCTGCAGGCGGCACGAGTCTGAGTCCCAGGTAGGAGCTCACGCAGGGTCAGCACGTGGGCTGCTGCGTAAGCAGGAATGTCGTTCTCCCTCTCTGTGGAGGTCTGCAATGCTGTGATTCCCTGTGACTGGAGGGGCAGGATCAGACCCTTCCCAGTCCTACAGCTATGAGGGTCAGTAGGTCACAGGCTGGTCAGAGGGCACCACTGACTCACTTTGTTTCTATTTTACGTTTTGGTTTTTTGGCTGCGAGGCATGTGGGATCCCAGCTCCCAGACCAGGGATCGAACGTGCATCCTCTGCATTGGAAGGCATAGTCTTAACCACTGGACCACCAGGGAAGTCACCATTGACTCACTGTGAAAGCTTGAATTTAAAAAAAAAGCTTGAATTCCTTTCAGTTTCTCCCTCTGTGCATAACCACTTAAAACTTCAATTTTAAGAGGACTATGAAACTTATGGAAGTGGGGTAAGTAGTGTTTCAAACACTCTGAACACCAAGCTTTCCTTAAATAGAACATTTCACTCTACTGAACATGCAGCCACTTGCTGAAAAGGAAAACAATAATCAACAGTTCCAACAGTAATCAAAGCCCAAGAGGACTTCCCAGGCTCCCCACTTAAGTGCAGGGACTCCTGGCATAAGGCACAAATCGGAGCCTGCAGGTGGAACATGCTGGCCATTTTGGCCACATCATGTCAAAAGGAGCCGTGCATGTGTGCTAAGTCACTTCAGTTGTGTCCAACTCTTTGCGACTCTATGGACTATAGTCCACCAGGCTCCTCTGTCCATGGGGATTCTCCAGGCAAGAATACTGGAATGGATTGCTATGCCCTTCTCCATGGAATCTTCCCCACCCAGGGATCAAATCCGTGTCTCTTAGTCTTCTGCATAGGCAGGCAGGTTCTTTACCACTAGGGCCACCTGGAAAGTCCAAAAGGAGCTGTGAGCTGGTATAAATCTCTGTCCTAAACCTGGCTACCCCAGGCTCAATTCACATCACTACACCAAAGTGTGGAAGGGTAATTTATTTCATAAAAATGCTTTCACCCCAATTACAAAGGAGCCCTATTTCTTCAGTCCTAACTAAAAACAGAAACAATAGCTAAGCTGCAGACCATGGGCCATGACTACGAATTGTGGGGCTACCCAGGCGGCTCAGTGGTCAAGAATCTGCCTGCTAATGCAGAAGAAGTAGGATTGAGCCCTGGGTCAGGAAGATCCCCTGGAGGAGGAAATGGCAACCCACTCCAGTATTCCTGCCTGGATAACCCCATGGACAGAGGAGCCTGGTGGGCTGCAGTCCATGGGGTCCCAGAGAGTTGGATACGACTATGAGACTGAGCACACGTGACCTCTTTCTTCAGTTTCCCTGGTTCCTCCCAGAGGGAAAGGAGATTCTCCAAGTCCAAAGGACTGAGACTCTTTCCTGACCTTCAGTAGGGAAGACCCCCAGGAGCCCTGGGGTAGCTCCCAGGAGAACTAGTTCCAAACCAACCCTCTTGGACACGCACCGTGATGTCCTCTAGTGAGGAATCAATGATCTCATAGTTGTCAGGGAGGCAGTAAAACTTGAGGGTGTGGAGGTTGAGGAAGACATGGTGACTAAACTGGACACTGTGAATGTAGGCATGAGACTTCAAACCCCGGCCTGCAGGAAGGAGGAAACGCTGTGAGAGAAGCATAAACTCCAGAAGCACACAGATCATGTATAATTTTCCCTTCTTCATTTTGTATCAGAACATGTTAATATCAGCAAAAGCAAAGTACTAAACCATTCCTGAAAATTCATCTCCGCATGAACTCCTCTCATCATACAAGTTAGCAAGAAAGAACAGCACTTTATTCTCTAGATAGCATAAAACATAGGGGGACTAATTTCATATACACAAATATGGAAAACGTGTGGGTATCTGTATGTGCATATGTGTACGTATATATGTGAGTATGTATGTGTGTATGTATACAAGCTAGTTTCATGTGCTATCAGAAACTAGGGATATGCATGTATATATTATAAATAATACACGTACATACACATATGTACGTGTCCCCATCATCACTTAGTCCTAATTTTCCAGCTGCCCACATTCATGACAATCTCATATCTACGTAACCTTTGTTCATGTTACCACTCCTTTCTAGAATATTTCACCCTTTACCCATTCAAACTCTGTATATCCTGCATACAGAGAACAAGTTCCTCCTTCACCTCCTTCATGAACTTGACACAAACATTCCAGCTAACAGTGATCTTTGCATATTTCAACTCCTATTGTCCTTATTTATTTATACTCAGTGCCACATGGGCCAGCAGTAATCTTTATGGTCTTAAGAGAGTTTGTTGATTGTTTTATGTGTTACCCTTGACTATTTATAAGATCCTTATAAGAGCAAGGAATGTACTTTACATTTCTTCTAAATCCACCACTATACTGTGCAAATAGCACTAGCTTGGTCTGAATAAACTGAATACAGTTAATTTTCAGAAAAGGACAGAATGAAAAAATTCCTGACAGTAAAAGGATTCTCAGAAAAAGACACTGAGTATAGAAAAATATCAGAGATTCAAAAACCCAGAGCCAGTCAGCACCAGGGGCCAGCCAATCCCAGAGCTCTTCCCCGCAGTCGGTTCACAGGCCAAACAACCAAACAGAAAAGTTAAATAAATAGCAGCAGGGCCAGAGGCAGTGGGGCTGGAGACAGCAGGGCTTCAGTGGTCCTGCCTGTGCTCCTTCACTGGCGACAACCAGCATTAGGCAGAGAAAGCCACCACCTTAAAAAAATAATAATAAAACTAGAGCTTCTGAGATTTCCCACACAGTCTCACATGTGGTGAGATCTTTCTCCCTTTCACATGTGTTCAGATTCTGATAAATAGAGAACCTCCTATGGATTTTCTAAGAGTATTCCAATTTCCTGGGAACAAAGATAAAAGTTTATTAGACATGACTCTTAACAGCAACTTACTCTCTTAAAAAAAAAAAAAACACAACAACAAAAACCCACAGACCTGTGGCTAGTGCTGAAAACACAATACAAAATATTTATTTACCTTGAAAGTACTTGCCACACACCAGACAAGCATATGCATTGATGTGGGAGAGGGAGATGGAACACAATTTCTCAAAGTCGAAGTCCAGCACACTCCTAAGAGGATGAAAACAAAACAGAAACAGTTAACGGTGATGGCTGCCCAGGTAAGCACCTGAGTAAAGCAGCACCGCTGGCTCCATGCTCCCCAGCATCATGCAGCATCCTTCCAAGAACAGGTCAACAATCACATGCAAATTGTGGGGAACGTTAACTCTTCCTTACTTAGACATTCGGGCTTTCCTAGCGGCTCAGATGGTAAAGAATCTGCCTGCAGTGCAAGAGACCGGGGTTCAATCCCTGGATTGGAAAGATTCCCTGGAGAAGGGAATGGCTACCCACTCCAGTATTCTTGCCTGGAGAATTCCATAGACAGAGAAGCTAGTGGGCTACAGTCCATGGGGTAGCAAAGAGTCAGACACAACTGAGCAACTAACAATTTCACCTAGACATTTAATATAGTGCCCCAACCCACCAACCCCCAGAGTAGTGCAAAGGTATCTCTACCAATGACCCTCTTCGAGTATCCACAACCAGTTGAGAATCTCCCATTACTTTCTCTGGAGGAAAAGCCACAAGTAGGACTAAAGTAACAGGACACCAACAACATTCCAAAGTAAAAGGCATAAAATAAAGGACACAAAAAGAGTGAATAACCCCTTTCATAAAAGAAAATTTTATTTTTGTCCATTAAAAAAAGTCAGAAGCCTGAAGAATTTTAGAGGAATACCTACAAAAAGATCTGTTCAAGTGCAAAGTCACGGTGAGTACCAGGCAAGTTAAGTGATTTAAAAAAAGTTACCTCTACTAAATCCACAGGTGGCAAGGGTTTTCCTTCTCAAGCATCAACTCTAATTAATCGTTAATGGTCCCTGGAAAGCTGCACTGCCCACTAAAGGGGCCACTAGCCACACACAGCTATTGATGTAAAATAATTAAAATAAAATTTATGGAGAAGGAAATGGCAACCCACTCCAGTATTCTTGCCTGGAAAAGTCCATGGACAGAGGAGCCTGGCAGGCTGCAGTCCATGGGGTTACATGACTGAGCATGTGTGCATGAGGGTGGAGGGTCACGGGTTGGTAGCAATAAACTGGTAGAACTAAAAAAAAAATAAATAAATAAATAAATAAAATAAAATTTAAAATTCAGTTCCTCAAGCCACATTTCAAGTGCTCAACAGCCACAAGTGGTTTGTGCCTACCACATGGACAATTCCACTGTTGCAAAGAGCAATTCCAATGTTGCAAAAACAGTCTAGTAGTCAAGGCTACACTAGAGCATAAGTGAAAAAACCATCCTATAATGATCTGGGGGACCAAAGAATGCATTGGGATGAGATGACCACCTGTGCTTTAGGACATGTCTTTGTCTGTTTTTCCTTTCCTGAATCCCAGGCATCAAGAGCAGTACCTAGCACATCATGTGTGTGCGTGCTCAGTGATGTCAGATTCTGCGACTCCAGGCTCCTCTGTCGGTGGGATTTCCCAGGCAAGAATATTGGAGTGGGTTGCCATTTCCTCCACCAGGAGATCTTCCTAATCCAGGGATTGAACCCAAGTCTCCTGCATCTCCTGCACTGGCAGGAAGATTCTTTATCCACTGAGCCACCTGGTAAGCCCTAGCACATACTGTTCAGTTCAGTTCAGTTGCTCAGTCGTGTCCGACTCTTTGCAACCCCATGAATGGCAGCACGCCAGGCCTCCCTGTCCATCACCAACTCCTGGAATTCACTCAAACTCATGTGCGTCGAGTCAGTGATGCCATCCAACCATATCATCCTCTGTCGTCCCCTACTCCTCCTGCCCCCAATCCTTCCCAGCATCAGGGTCTTTTCCAATGAGTGAACTCTTCACATGAGGTGACCAAAGTATTAGAGTTTCAGCTCCAACATCAGTCCTTCCCATGAACACCCAGGACTGGTCTCCTTTAGAATGGACCAGTTGGATCTCCTTGCAGCCAAGGGATTCTCAAGAGTCTTCTCCAACAGTTCAAAAGCATCAGTTCTTCGGCACTCAGCTTTCTTCACATCCACTTCTCACATCCATACATGACCACTGGAAAAACCATAGCCTTGACTAGACGGACCTTTGTTGGCAAAGTAATATCTCTGCTTTTTAATATGCTATCTAGGTTGGTCATAACTTTCCTTCCAAGGAGTAAGCGTCTTTTAATTTCATGGCTGCAATCACCATCTGCAGTGATTTTGGAGCCCCAAAAAATAAAGTCTCTCACTATTTCCACTGTTTCCCCATCTATTTCCAATGAAGTGATGGGACCAGAGGCCATGATCTTCATTTTCTGAATGTTGAGCTTTAAGCCAACTTTTTCACCCTCCTCTTTCACTTTCATCAAGAGGCTTTTTAGTTCCTCTTCACTTTCTGCCATAAGGGTGGTGTCATCTGCATATCTGAGGTTATTGATATTTCTCCCGGCAATCTTGATTTCAGCTTGTTTCTTTCAGTCCAGCGTTTCTCATGATGTCCTCTGCATATAAGTTAAAGAAGGAGGGTGACAACATATAGCCTTGACCTACTCCTTTTCCTATTTGGAACCAGTCTGTTGTTCCATGTCCAGTTCTAAGTGCTGCTTCCTGACATGCAAACAGATTTCTCAAGAGGCAGGTCAGGTGGTCTGGTATTCCCATCTCTTTCAGAATTTTCCACAGTTTATTGTGATCCACACAGTCAAAGGCTTTGGCATAGTCAAGAAAGCAGAAATAGATGTTTTTCTGGAACTCTCTTGCTTTTTCGATGATCCAGCGGATGTTGGCAATTTGATCTCTGGTTCCTCTGCCTTTTCTAAAACCAGCTTGAACATCTGGAAATTCACGGTTCACATATTGCTGAAGCCTGGCTTGGAGAATTTTGAGCATTACTTTACTAGCGTGTGAGATGAGTGCAATTGTGCGGTAGTTTGAGCATTCTTTGGCATTGCCTTTCTTTGGGATTGGAATGAAAACTGACCTTTTCCAGTCCTGTGGCCACTGCTGAGTTTTCCAAATTTGCTGGCATATTGAGTGCAGCACTTTCATAGCATCATCTTATTGAGCACATACTGAGTGCTCAATAAAAAAGTAAGTTGGTGATTGCCATTGATACCACATATCCTTTTATTTTCCTCATACAAATTCAAAACAAGCTGAAAGCTCTTTCTGCATGTGGCACCCTAAAACAACATGCCCTCTGATGACAGTTTAAACTGAGGGGAAAGATTAAAAAACCTGGCAAGAAGCACAGTTTTCTGGGCAGAAAGCTTTAGAAGAGATAAAGTTTCTGAACATATCATACAATACAAAGAACTTTCTACAAAGATTCCCTTGTATGTCTGCTGTCCCAGCCATCCGTGTGCTACCCACCTGTTAATGGTATCCAGGTACGGGCAGTGGCGGCTCCTCCGGTCCTCAGAATCCACTCGGCCATTCTTTGCTGAAAGGAAAATCATCAAAAGTTCTGAAAATGGGAAACACATACTCAGGGTCAACTACCAGTACAAACAAACACAAAAATGGGAAAAACAAATCAGGACGAGTTCTGTTACAAATAGCCTGAAAACACCCCAAAATGCCCACTCTAACAGAAAGTGAAAGTGTTAGTTGCTCAGTTGTGTCCAACTCTTTGCGACCCCATGGGCTATAACCCTCTGTCCACGGGATTTTCCAGGCAAGAATACTGGAGTGGGTTGCCATTCCCTTCTCCAGGGGATCTTCCCAACCCAGGGATCGAAGCCAGGTCTTTTGTGTTGTAGGCGGACTCTTTAGTCTGAGCCACCAGGCTACAAACTGAGGCAATATACTTGAAACACATAAAACCAACAAAGAAATTGCTTGCAATTAATAAAGAAATCTGGTGAAGAGTTTTGAAAAAAGACAACCCAACAGAAAATGAGGAAGACAGCCCACAAAAATATGAAAAGATACTCAACCTCACCAATAATCAAAAAAATGCAAATTCCCTTGCACAATAATATACCACTTCACACCTACCAGAGAGGATAAAACAAAATCAAGCAATTCCAAGTGCTGGCAAATATGAGGAGCAATGAGAAGTCTCATAGACTGCTGGTGGGAATGTAAACTCTTACAATTACAAAATACTGCAGCTAGACTGAAGGTGAAAATACACAGACCCTTTGACCCAGCAATCTCTCTTCTATTAAAACTTGCATCTACCCTAGAGAACTTTTGCACAGGTGCATCAAGAATATTTTACTAAAAAATATTTATAGCTACAATATTTGAAAGAGATCCAACTAGAAACAAGCAAAATGCCTACCACATACCAAAAATGGGAGAAATCAGGTTTGATCCCTGGGTCGGGAACAGAAGAAATGGCAACCCACTCCAGGATTCTTGTCTGCAAAACTCCATGAACAGAGGAGCCTGGTGGGCTACAGTCCATGGGGTCACAAAGAGTTGGACCGGACTAAGCATACACACACTATCATCAATAGAATACTTTGTTGCCATGAACATCTATCTGAATGAACCTCAACAATATGACTAGTTAAAAAAAAAAGGGCAAAACAGAAGACTATACATAGTATGATTTCATTTGTAATAAATACAAAATAAAATACAGTTCTACTTAGGCATATATATAAGGTAAAACTATAATTTACCTCATAAATATATGAGGTAAATATATATAAACTATAAAAGTTTATAGTTTATTATATATAAAATATATAGTTTATAGTTTTACATATATATAAACTATAAAACAATAAAAGTAGAAACAGAAAAACTTCAGAACAGTGATTACCCCAGCAAGCAAGGAAGGCGGATGCAACTGGGAAGGGGCCTGTTGGACCTTCTAAGGTACCGGCTTAAACTTCAACATTCAAAAAACTAAGATCATGCCATCCAGTCCCAACACTTCATGGCAAATATATGCGGGGAAAGTGTAAACGGTGGCAAATTTTAGTTTCTTGGGTTCCAAAAATCACTGTGGAAGGTGACTGCAGCATGAAATTAAAAGATGATTGCTCCTTGGAAAAAAGCTATGACAAACCTAGACAGCATATTAAAAAGGAGCGACATCATCTTGCTGACAAATGCCTGTATAGTCAAAGCTATGATTTTCCCAGTAGTTATGTACAGATGTGAGAGTTGGACCATAAAGAAGGCTGAGTGCCGAAGAATTAATGCTTTCAAACTGTGGTGCTGGAGAAGACTCTTGAGAGTCCCTTGAGAGCAAGGAGACCAAATCAGTCAATCCTAAAGGAAATCAACCCTGAATATTCATTGGAAGGACTGATGCTGAAGCTCCAATACTTTGACCACCTAATGCAAAGAGCTGACTCACTGGAAAAGACCCTAATACTGGGAAAGACTGAGGGCAGGAGCAGAAAGGGGCAACAGAGAATGAGATGGTTGGATGGCATCACCGACTCAATGGACGCGAGTTTGAGCAAGCTCCGGGAGATGGTGAAGGACAGGGAAGCCTGGTGTGCAGCAGTCCATGGGGTTGCAAGGAGTCGACACGACTGAGCAACTAAACAACAACAAAGTACTAGTTAAGCACTACTTCTGAAGCTCAACAGTGTCAGGAGGCAATTCTGCATTGCTCTCTCCTGTTTCTGCATATACTGTGACCAGAGGTACCGACCACCTCCAGACTATCTCGCCAAAGATGTTGGTATAGTGAAGTTTGTTTGTACAGCCTTGGAAGTCAGAGATGGTGTTTCCTTACAGAGCAAAGGCGAGGCAAGCTCAAGGCCCACTGTAGAAGATTTGGGTTCTCTAAGTTCAGAGCTGTTGTCCCGTGCACCCACTCCCTGTGTGTATGGATTTTCATCATGCTGCACTACAGGAACTGACTCAGGAAACGATGATAATGCTATATTCTGGCTACTGTTATTGCTGCAGAATGCTGTCTGAGGCCCAGTAGTTCAATGTCTTCCAACAGCATCCATGAAACCGTGGCAGGCTAATTTGGTAGTGTACAAATAGGGTCAGACCCTTCACAATCTTTGACAAATGGTAGATTTAAGGCTATATACCCACACTCTTCTTTAAACTATACATGTGCATGACATTTGGTCTATCTTAGTACCTATGATCTATTTCACAATAAAAATAAAAGGAAAAAAAAAATAAGACAGTAACCACAACTGGTATCCTAATCTGTCCCAGAGAAAACAATCTCCTGACCACAACTAAGCAAAATATCTGAAAAACAACTTCTCTTTCAGAGAAAGGGAAACCTGAGGCTGACAGAATATATAAGTAAAAGAAACCAAAGAATATCCTGAAATTATTAGGTTATTCAAAGAATATTTATCAAGTACTTTTCATGAGCAAGGTGGGATCCTACACCTTGTGCATAATACAAAAATATGTCAAATGCAAAACCTTGAGCAAGAAATTTAAGAGTTAACATAAGAGTAAGATCTTTTATTTATTTGGATGTGCCAGGTCTTAGTTACGGCATGCAGGCTCTTGGATCTTCACTGCAACATGCAAACTCTTAGTTGTGGCATGTGGGACCTAGTGGCAGGTTCCCTGACCAGGGATCAAACCCAGGTCCCCTGCATTGGGAGGGTAGAGTCTTAGCCACTGGACCAGCAGGGAAGTCCCCAAGAATATAATCTTATACAGATAAACAGGCACAGAGACAGAATTATAGTCTTGGAGAATGAATAATCCTGGAACAAAGAACACTGCCCCTACAGTGTAGCCTAGTGATATGTTTACCTGCTAACTCACCAGAAAACAAGTATATGGGAAACATGTTCAAATCAGAAGTCCCAAGTTCAGATATGGAAAAGATTAACTGAGCTTAAACAGGAAAAGCTTCAGACGTGATGGAAACCTACTTAGTAACTGGTAAGATATCAACAAGTTGGAAAACAGTGTACACACTCCAGAGTACCAAGGCTGGGCCAAAAGATCTCCAGCAATTACCAGGAAAAGCAGAATGCGTCCAGCAGAAGGCAGAGGGTACAGTCACAGAAGTGACTGACAAGGCTCTCAAAGCTCATGGATTCCAGTATTCCTTCCATTGACTTAAAGAGGGACAGACACATGAAACCCACATTCCCAAACCAGTGACCCAGTCTCAGAGGCCGGATTAGAATCCAAACCTCCTGGCAGCTACAACCCCAAGTGACAGGGCAGTGTAGTCCAAGTGCCCAGAGTTCAGGCTCTCCACTCTGAACGGTCTGATTTCAGGAATTACAGCAGGGCTTATTCCTCAGGTGTTTTGTAAAAACTCAAGGAGGTAACACCTGTAAAACAACGAGCCTGGCCCCAAAGCTAAGCATCCGATAAGGGAAAGCTGCTGTTATTATTAAAGTTGCTAGAAACATTAGAGCTACGATTACCAAGACTAGTAAAAAGCAGTCCTCATTAAAAAGCAGTCGAGTCGAGCAGGATCGCGTGTAAAGTATGACTTTCCCGCGGGGAGAGAAGGTTGGACAGAGAAAAAGAAGAACGCGAGAGAGGAGCCCGCGCCCGGCCCCGCGCACCTCGCACCTCCCGCTCAGGTTCCGAGTCCTCGTCGGCCTCGCGCTCCCGCTTCACCCGCACCGCCGGGACTACCGGCGTCGGGGCCTCGCGCGCGCCCGGCGGCTCGACCTCCCGCTTCACGCGCACTGGGCTGCACCGGGCGCTCGGCGCCTCGGGCTCCCGCTCCCGATCTCGTTCCCGTTTGACGCGAGCCGAGCTGCTCCGCGACTCGGACTCGCGCTTCCCGCGGGTGGAACCGCGAGAATCCCGCTTGGACCGGCTGGACATCGCCACTACCGGCCGAGTCGCCGGGCGCAGCCTCCAGACAAGACCGAGCGCGCGGCAAGCAGCCAATCAGAAGCGGCGCTGTTATGGGAGCCAAGGATCTCTACGAGTCGCCGACGGGGACAAATCACGCCGCAGAGAACTTCGGGGAAGTACTGCCTTTTGTGGCTTCTTTGCTGCTGCGTGCGCATCGGGGACCGGTAGGCGGATCTACTGCACTTTACCCTTTTCCGGTTTAAAGAGGTAAGAACCTTTTACTGACGGGATTTCTGGATAACAGAAGCTGTCGTTGGACCTCTTGTGTCTTCAAGACACTTTTTGTCCCGAAACCAGAATTGGGAGGTCGTCTCCAGTCTCCGCGCCTCAAAGATCAACACCCCTGCACAGAACCAGGCGACATTCCCGTCATACCCTTCTTGAAGCAACCTGGCGACTCTAATTCCACATTTAGAGGAATCACAGAAAAATGCGAATGACGAGCAGAGAGAAACTAGGGAATGGAGCCAATGAAGCCGAAGCTTCAGGACCTTTGACTTTCCACAACCTTCCACAACCCTGAACTACTTCACAGTTCTACTAAGGTGTGATATACAATAAAAAGCGCGTTTAAAGTGTTCAGTTCAGTCGCTCAGTCGTGTCCGACTCTTTGCGACCCCATGAACCGCAGCACGCCAGGCCTCCCTGTCCATCACCAACTCCCGGAGTCCACCCAAACCCACGTCCATTGAGTCCGTGATGCCATCCAACCATCTCATCCTCTGTCGTCCTCTTCTCCTCCCACCTTCAATCTTTCCCAGCATCAGGGTCTTTTCAAACGAGTCAGATCTTTGCATCAGGTGGCAAAGTACTGGAGTTTCAGCTTCAGTATCAGTCCTACCAATGAACACCCAGGACTGATCTCCTTTAGGATGGACTGGTTGGACCTCCTTGCAGTCCAAGGGACTCTCAAGAGTCTTCGCCAACACCACAGTTCAAAAGCATCAATTCTTCGGCGCTCAACCTTCTTCACAGTCCAACTCTCACATCCATACATGACCACAGGAAAAACCATAGCCCTGACTAGATGGACCTCTGTTGGCAAAGTAATGTCTCTGCTTTTTAATATGCTGTCTAGGTTGGTCATAACTTTCCTTCTAATGAGTAAGCATCTTTTAATTTCATGGCTGCAGTCACCATCTGCAGTGATTTTGGAGCCCAGAAAAATAAAGTCAGCCACTGTTTCCACTGTTTCCCTGTCTATTTGCCATGAAGTGATGGGACAGGATGCCATGATCTTAGTTTTCTGAATGTTGAGTTTTAAGCCAACTGTTTCACTCTCCACTTTCACTTTCATCAAGAGGCACTTTAGTTCTTCTTCACTTTCTGCCATAAGGGTGGTGTCATCTGCATATCTGAGGTTATTGATGTTTCTCCTGGCAATCTTGATTCCAGCTTGTGCTTCATCCAGCCCAGCGTTTCTCATGATGTAATCTGCATATAAGTTAAATAAACAGGGTGACAATATACAGCCTTGACGTAATCCTTTTCCTATTTGGAACCAGTCTGTTGTTCCATGTCCAGTTCTAACTGCTGCTTCCTGACCTGCATAGAGGTTTCTCAAGAGGCAGGTCAGGTGGTCTGGTATTCCCATCTCTTTCAGAATTTTCCACAGTTTATTGTGATCCACACAGTCAAAGGCTTCAGCATAGTCAATAAAGCAGAAATAGATGTTTTTCTGGAACTCTCTTGCTTTTTCGATGATCCAGCGGATGTTGGCAATTTGATCTCTGGTTCCTCTGCCTTTCCTAAACCAGCTTGAACATCTGGAAGTTCACCGTTCACATATTGCTGAAGCCTGGCTTGGAGAATTTTGAGCATTACTTTACTAGCATGTGAGATGAGTGCAATTGTGTGGTAGTTTGAGCATTCTTTGGCATTGCCTTTTTTGGGATTGGAATGAAAACTGACCTTTTCCAGTCCTGTGGCCACTGCTGAGTTTTCCAAATTTGCTGGCATATTGAGTGCAGCACTTTCACAGCATCATCTTTCAGGATTTGAAATAGCTCAAGTGGAATTCCATCACCTCCACTAGCTTTGTTGTACATTTTGCTGAATATTGATGGAGATATGTATACACTCTGAAACCACCACCACGATCAAAATAATGAACTAGGGATTTCTCTGGTGATCCAGTGGCTAAGATTCAGCTTTCAAAGCAGGGGGCCTGGGTTTGACTCCCTGGTCAGGGAACTAGATCCCACATGTCACAATTAAGATTCGGTGCAGCCAAATATATATATTTACTTATATAAAATGAATTTAGTCACCATTCAACAAAAGTGTTTTCCTGCCCTGACCATTGATGTGCTTTCTGTTGCTACAGATCAGTGTCACTTTCTAGAGTTTTATATAAACGGAAGGACACAGCGAGTCCTCTTTTTAATCCCTGGCCTGTTTTGCTCCGCCTATTTGTTTTGCGATTCATCCACCTTGTTGGGTACCTTGTTGGGTATATAACAACTCACTTCAACTCAGCAGCATTCCACTGTGTGGATGTACCAGTCTGTCCCTGTTCTACTCATGAACTCCCAGTTTTGTCTATTTTTAAAGAGGATCCAAAAATGACACAGGCTCAGGTATTTGAAAGGCCCCAGGGCCACCCACGGGGAGAGTTAAGACACCGGTCCGGTGAGCGACAAGATGAACCGGGTGGCGGGGAAGTACGAAGTCGGCGTTGGGCGGGATGGGAGGGGTGGCCGCCGCTGGTGGTCTCCTGGAGGGCCGGAGGCTGGGCTGCGCGGCCAGGGCGCTGCTGTGTGCCCACCCTGGGCACTCGCCTCCTAGGATCTCTTTGAAGGTAGCTGCTGTCAGTGCCCCCACTTACAAATGAGTAAACTGAGGCACGGCTGGTGATAGTGTCACACATTCCAGCAGAAGAAAAAGGAAGGGAAGGCTCCACAGCGAATTCTGAGTGGTGTGATGGGTGCTTTGCGCTTTTCTGGATTTTCTGATGTATCAGCTGCTGCTGCTGCTAAGTCGCTTCAGTCGTGTTCGACTCTGTGCGACCCCATAGACGACAGCCCACCAGGCTCCCCCGTCCCTGGGATTCTCCAGGCAAGAACACTGGAGTGGGTTGCCATTTCCTTCTCCAATGCATGAAAGTGAAAAGTGAAAGTGAAGTGGCTCAGTCGTGTCCGACCCTCAGCGACCCTATGGACTGCACCCTTCCAGGCTCCTCCGTCCATGGGATTTTCCAGGCAAGAGTACTGGAGTGGGGTGCCATTGCCTTCTCCACTAAGCCTAAATCCTGTTTTCCTATTGATAATGTCACAAAAGGAAAACCCCCGGCCAGGAAGAGGAAGTTGAGCTTGTAGTATTTTCGTCCGCCCCGCCCCTCCGCCCCGCCCCTCCGCCCCGCCCCTCCGCCCCGCCCCTCCGCCCCGCCCCTCCGCCCCGCCCCTCCGCCCCGCCCCTCCGCCCCGCCCCTCCGCCCCGCCCCTCCGCCCCGCCCCTCCGCCCCGCCCCTCCGCCCCGCCCCTCCGCCCCGCCCCTCCGCCCCGCCCCTCCGCCCCGCCCCTCCGCCCCGCCCCTCCGCCCCGCCGCGTCCCTCCGCTCCGCCCAGCCCCGCCGGTGCCTCGAACTCTGCGCACAGAGAAGCTCGGCCCTGCCCTCCTTTTCCCGACGTCACGGCTAGTGGCCGAAAGTCGAGCGAGGGGCGGTGCTGAGCTCTCGGGGCGGGAGGGTGACCGTTGGGGGCCTTTAGGCAGGGACGGCGGCGGCTCCGCGCACAGGGGTTAAGATGGAAGCGGCGCCAAGTCCCGGGTCGGGACTCTGCTGCAAGCCTGGAGGGCGACTGGACATGAGCCACGGCTTCGTGCACCACATCCGACGGAACCAGCTCGCCCGGTACCGCCCCGCCCCGCGCCACCGGCGCCAGCCCCGGCCTGGCCTGACCCGGCCGTCCCTGACTCCCGCTCGGCTCCCCGCAGGGACGACTACGACAAGAAGGTGAAGCAGGCGGCCAAGGAGAAGGCGAGGAGGCGGCACACGCCTGCGCCCACTCGGCCCCGAAAGCCCGATCTGCAAGTGTACCTGCCGCGACACCGAGGTGAGGCCGCCCACCCGCCTGCTTCCTCGAGCCCGCGCGCTCTTTTGGCCCTGGCTCAGCCTCAGTGCACTCTTCTTTCCTATATGGGAAAAAGCTACTTCTTAGCCTCCAAGGCTCAGTTCACCTCGTCCCTTCTCGGAACAGCAACCTCGATGGTCCCCAATCGCCGCTAGTGGTTCTCCCCGTAGAACAGAGAGGGCTCAAGTTAAGCATCACTATTACCGGACAAAGCTGGGAGTCGGCAAGAAGTTGTCTTTCGCTTCCTCTCCACCACACTATTTTCGTATTCCCGTCACCTAACAGAAAAAAAGTTTGGCGCTGCTCTAGGCGACAAGGACATACTTGTGGAATGAAGCCCAAACCAACTTAATGGCCTTTTTTCCCCAGCTTCATTTCGATCCAGCAATTACAGTAGATAACATATGATGCTAAATTTGTTGATCTTCCCTAAGAGTGCCTTTAGAGGTTGTATACATTTCATTCATTTAGCTTTCAGAGGACCCCATAAGATGGGAACCATTATCATTTGTGTTTCACAGTCTGCAAAACGGATACAGAGAGGTTCAGCAACTTGCCTGAAATCTCAAGGAAGTAAATGGCAGAGCCTGGATTTGAACCCAGGGAGAGCACAGTCCACCTCTCTACCACCTTCCAACACTGTAGACAGATGTGTGTTGTGTACCTCCTGTGTGATGTGACTGTGCAGAGGTGCAAAGGTGAATAAAATCCCTGATAGGCGGCACATTTCACACACACATTCTGGGTCCATGAGAAGACTGGTGCTTTTTTTTCCCCCTAAATTCAGCTTTTTTCTTTTTTTAATTTTATTTATTTTTGGCTGTGCTGGGTCTTCGTTGCTGCCCACGGACTTTCTCTAGTTCCAGTGAGCAGGGGCTCCTCTCTACTTGCAATGCTTTGGCTTTTTATTACAGTAACTTCTCTTGTTTTGGGGCTCAGACTGTAGAACACAGGGCTCAGTAGTTATGTTCTAGAGTGCACAGGCTTAGTTGGCCTGAGGCATGTGGGATCTTCCCGGACCAAGGATCGAACCTGTTGTCCCCTGCTTTGGCAGACAGATTCCCAACCACTGGATCACCAGAGAAGTCTGGGGTTTTCTTTACAGTCTGTTTTCCTGTATCATCTCTGGGCAAGGGTTCCAGAAGCCTTCCTTTCTTCCCTCTCCAGATGGCTCTACCCACCCAAGCAACCCAGACTGTGAGGAGTCCGGTGAAAGCAGCAGTAGTGGCAGCTCTGAGCCAGAGCCTCCTGGCCATCAGCTTTTCTGCTTAGAGTATGAGGCGGACAGCGGAGACATCACCTCAGTTATCGTGTATCAGGTACGCCTGGTGGAAACAGCTGCAGCCTGAGGGTCCTGGGCCGTGGTGGAAATCACTGTGACACCCGGAGCCACTGTTTTCCTCAGGGACTGGTGGGAAGTATCTGTCCCACATGGGAGCACAAACTGCTGGGCGATGCTTTTGAACACAAGGCACTCCCATCACACAGTGCTTCTCAGCGGGCGATGGGAAGGGCACATGGCCCATGGTCGAGAATCACTATTAAGGGGACACCTGGGCAATGGCAGGCACTGGCAAGAAGTTGTGAGTCCCACGGAGATCTGTGAGAGTGTTGTCTAGGGACAGGGCAGGCCACCTTTCCAGAAGAGGCTGGGCCCTGAGCTTCCTGACTCTTCCTCCACGTAGGATGATGATCCAGGAAGGGTGAGCGAGGAGGTGTCAGCTCACACGCCTCTGGAGCCACTCATGCGAGAGGCCCTCAAGTTGCGCATCCAGGAGGAGATTGCAAAGCGCCAGAGCCGACACTGAACAGACTGGAGTCGCTGCCCAGGGAGCCATCCCTAGTTTGGGGGTGCGGGGACCAGTCTGAGCTGATCTCAAGACACCCCTGTACCCCCATCCACAGGAAAAGGGTGTCACAGGGACTGGACCTGGCCATCTCCCTCGTAGCCATTTTTTCTTCTATGTTGGCCCATTTGACCAGCCTAATATTCTGAAAATTTGAGAATTTTGTTTGGTTAGCTTGGTTTTGTGGAAGCAAAGACTCCGGGGAGAGTTGGGTTTATGAAACCCTGTGCCAAAGTGCTGCTTTCTCACCAAGGTCACGTTCCCCAGGGCACCTGGCCGCTGCTACTCCACCCAGCTCTTTGAGCCCTGTTTGCTATTTTATAGCTCCTTACTTCTGTACCTCCTGTTCACTTCTATGTCTGCGTTTCCGAGATCTTTTCTGGCGTTTCTTTGTTCTCTTCTTTCATTCATCTTGTCTCCCAATGCATCAGTCGCATCCATTCCCCACCCCCACCCCGACCTCCCACCTTTAGCTGCTAAGGATTTTGGATGTGGAGGTTCTGGCCTCTGCCTTTCTGGCAAGCTCTCCCAGTAATTCTGATACCAGTCAAGGGAGACCTCCTTTGATGCCTACTTGCAAGCATGTCTCCCTCCCCTTACATGGCTTTTGCAGGTTTCTCCCATGCTCCATCACTTCGCCCAGTCTCGAAAGATGATGCCAGAACTCAACTGTGAGGATTTTTTGCCGCAAAACCTCCTGGGCTAGGACTACATAATTCCAGCTTCCCACCTGATCCCTAGCTGTGAACAGGCCATCTGTGCTCAGGCTAAAGGAGAACTATCAAAACAAGCCAGAAACTGTGTTTCCAAATGTGATTTAACAGTCTTGAATGTACGTACAAAGGCAAAATCAAAATGAGCAATTATTGCCTGTTTGGAGCCCTAGGGCTTAGACAGTAAAGAATCCGCCTGCAATGCAGGAAACCCGGATTCAATTCCCTGGGTCAGGAAGATCCCCTGAAGAAGGGAATGGCAACCTACTCCAGTATTCTTGCCTGGAGAATTCCACGGACAGAGGAGCCTGGCAGGTTACAGTCCATGGGGTCGTAAAAGAGTCAGACAAGACTTAGCAACTAACAGTTCCTCTTTCACTTGGAGCCCTAGTTGGGAAAAGGAGGGGAGCCTGAAAAGTGTCCTGGAGGGAGCTAAGCAAGCCTCTTTCATCTTCCCTTCCCCTGCTCTCTTCTCTCTCCCGTGCTACCTCCCAAGAGTATATAAAACTCCTAAGAAACCCTAATACTAAAGATACCAGGAAATCACTGCTTTCACTGAAGCGAACATTCTTCCTAACGAGGGTTGGACTAAGGTCTGAGAAATCCACCAGCCGTCCCGTACACGACGGTTCCAAGCCTCTGGTTTTCCAGCAAATGGGCCTAAACTCAGTGACTTGAAGTATGGGATTTAAGTGAGCCCATGAGCACTGGGACTTCTTCAGACCAACACTCCTCCTGCCCCAGAGGTTTCACCTCAGGGTCTCAAGATCAGTCTGGCTGGTCCCTCTCAGCAACTTTTCTCGTAAAGGACATCTAAGGGCATTTTTGTTTGTGCCCTACAGCCCTGAAAATCTACCAGCTCAGAAACGGGGCAATGTACTTCAACTACATTATTAAAATGCAGCAAGTCACAGCTTGCTGGGAAGATGAGTGAGGTGGATAAATTAGAAGGGCCTGGTTGTGAAGGCAGACAAGGACCAGCATGATCCTGACTCGCAGAGCTGGCCCAAAGTCAATGCCTTAAACTAGCCGGTCCTGGGCTCAGTTCTCTTTCAGCAAGTCTGCCCCCATTCGGCCAGGCTGGAAGTGCCTTTTGACTCTTAAGGTTAACTACCCTCCAGAGCCGCCCAGGTCAAGGAGACTGCGCCATACTCTGTCCCCTGTCTTCCTGCAGCTCAGAGCACCAGGCATTTTAGTCTTGCAGCTCTTCAGCTGATTTTCTGACTTGGACATAGGATTTCACCAAAACTCTTAGGCTTCCTAGTCTGGAAATACTTTTTTGGGTTTGTCTTCTCATAGCTGGATGGCCTGTTTTCCTGGATTTATTATAGAATTTAGAAACAAGTCCATGGGGGCATGACCTCTAGAGTTTAGCTTCCAGCCCTGTGTTGTGAGAATCATGTACCAATTCTGTCCTTCTGTGTGTTGACTGTGTAATCCTCACACTCTCAGGTAAGAGACTGATGGGAACATCTCATGTGTAAACCTGTTGTTGAGGCGCTTTGCTAATCCAGTGCATATAAAATATCTTCCACCCAAGAAAGCATTCTAACTGTTAGCTAGTTTACGCTGCACAACTACAGGAAGTACTAAGCCTGGTACTTAAATGAGAGGCTGGCCTTCAGGGCAGGCCTAGTGGTGGTGATGCTGCTATGGCTCCTGAGGTGTCCAAAACGCTTCTCTACTGACAGCTCTCAGCCCATCGACAGCCTTAGAGCTCCGCTCATTGCTTCTCGCCCCTCACTGCAGTCCAAGATGGTGTCATACTCTCTAGTATATTTACTGGACTTGCCTCCTGATGTCTTTTCAGCTATTTCCAGTTGTTGGTGCCTTGCCCTCAAGGAGCAGTTTCCAGGGCATTTCCCAGAGGCCCTAGAGCTGCCTCAAAGAGGACTGTCCCTGCTGTTTTGTGCACTGGCTGCAGCATTAGACTAACTTTCTGGCAGATTGCTTCAGGATCAGCACTTTTTTGATTAGATATAATCTCAGCCGCCTGGGGAAAAAAAAGTCTGGGAGCCTAATAAGCATATTTCACGTTCATCCAGAATGAAGCGTTCTTCATTTACTGAGGCTAAGCCTTGGATGTTAAGGCATTGTGTGTCCTGGGCCACAGTGGGTGATGTTACTAATAGAAGGAAGCTGGGTTTGCAGGGGTTTGGGCCTGTGCGAGAGTAAACACTAACACTTGAGTTCCAGCCAGCTGGCAAGGATGGAAGTCTTTGAAGAATGTAATACAAGATGGGAAAAGGAGAACGTAAAGCTTTTTGTCCTGAATGAGAGTAGGAAACCAGCCAGTGGGACCAGTGTGGGCAATAAGAAATGCTTCTGTCTCTGGACAAGCCTTAAAGGGACATTCCATCTCCACTGGTCCACTCCCAGGGGCACTGCCATGCAGAGATTAGCCCACGAAACTGGAAGAAACCCTTTGGAGTGGTGGGTATCCAGCTTACTGTGCATGTGGCACCGTCTGTTGGTGGTAAGGTAGGGTCCCCAACTGGTTCGCAAATGTAAATGCAGCCTTTTGCAGACAGAAGAGTAAGGACAGGTGGCTTTCCTACCTCTGAGCCTTCTTTGGGGAGGAGCATCATGGAATGTTGACAGTTATCTGAAACCTTTTAAGTTCCCTCATTGAATTCCTATCCTGTCCCTGAGGAATCATATGACCAAGAAACCACAGGCACCCACCCCAGATTTCCCCAGGAGGTGGAGTGATGCCAGAAGGGAAGAGAGTGAATGGCCCCTCTGCCTTCCCAGGGCCACCAGAATGAGGAACTGGTTGCACTGGTTGTATAACGTATCAGAAGCCATATTTTGTTCTGTTTTCTCATTTCCAATGTTCCTGCTGTGTGGATGAATAAAATGACATGTTGCAAATTTATTTGAAAATCCTTGAAGGAAGGTACTTTGCAAATACAGTATTCTTTTTAACCAATAAACGTACTATTTTTATAAGCACTGTTTTTGCCAAGAGTTGTGAAATCACTTGTGTACATAGGGAAGTGAAGACTATGTGCTGCCCTAAAGTCATTCAGCACAGAATCAGCACTGAAAATCTCATCTCTTGTTCTGCCTGACTATTTTAAGGACCGTCCTGGTTGGAGCATAACAAGTAGATTCACATGGCATTGGAACTGGAAGGGCCTTTTAAAGACATCTGGTCCTACTTTCTACTGATACGCAACTCATCAGCATCCCTTGAAGAGCCCTTCTGTCTTGGGCTAATTCTCTGTTCTAGGGACTACTCAGATTGTTGTATTAAGCCAAATCTGCCTCCTTGTCAAGGCTCTGGAGTGCTTGCCTTACCCCCACTTTAGGATAAAATAGCCAGTTTAGAACCTGAGTAGTCCTCCCGGGCCTTCCCCACAATCAAGGCTAAAAAGGAACGCAAACCCAACTCAACAGGAGATAGTAAGTGTTGATTAAGAATCGCCAAGCTTCCAAAGAGGTAGGAAATGCTGACGGCTCACGGCACTATTGGGCAGATGAGAAAAAGTGCCTGCTCCCAGGGGAACACCCCTGGGCAAGAAGATGGTGATCTCGATAAATTAGACAGAGGCACTCCTTTGTCCTGGGGCACAAAGCCTGGCCAGCAGAAGGCGGACTGGTTTTATACCTCCCTGGTTCTTCAGCCAGGTGTTCTTGTACAGGGTCGCTCTGCACCACCATGCTTCTTGACCCGGTTTTAACTACTTACCCTAATGCAGTTTGGAAGAGGGTCCTCCAACAGGTTTCCTGGTTCCATTTTTACCTTCCACTAGGTTCAGAAACGGAGAAGGAAATGGCAACCCACTCCAGTACTCTTGCCTGGAAAATCTCATGCGCGGAGGAGCCTGGTAGGCTGCAGTCCATGGGGTTGCTAAGAGTCAGACACGACTGAGCGATTTCCCTTTCACTTTTCACTTTCATGCATTGGAGAAGGAAGTGGCAACCCACTCCAGTGTTCTTGCCTGGAGAATCCCAGGGACAGGGGAGCCTGGTGGGCTGCGGTCTATGGGGTCGCACAGAGTCGGACACGACTGAAGCGACTTAGCAGCAGCAGCAGGTTCAGAAAGGTTTCTCCTTCCTCAGGCCATTGTCCAGTGTAGTGTAACTACTCCATTTCCCCCACAGTCCAAGGCCATTTCTGACTATTACCTTTGCCTCACCAGTCCTGCTGAATTTAAGCTCCCTGGTTCCTGGCAGCATGGGCACAATGCTCCCTTCAGTAAAGGTCTGTGGGCCCCAGTGTTGCCTCATAGGGACTCCAACAGATGCTGGACTGCCAGTTTGAGTACTTTCCTGCCGTTTTAATCATGAAAACAATGTCCAAGAGGGCACTCTTGGCCTTAAAGTGTGTATGGAGTGTCACCTGCCCTATCAGTAAACAAAGGATGTGGCCATCAAGGCAGTAGCCACTGTAGCCACCCCCAACTGCACCCTGAGGGTATTCAAGGTGGAGAAAA
This sequence comes from Bos grunniens, assembly GCF_055505025.1. Taxonomy (NCBI): domain Eukaryota; kingdom Metazoa; phylum Chordata; class Mammalia; order Artiodactyla; family Bovidae; genus Bos; species Bos grunniens. Next base: position 58,411,775 of record NC_141175.1, on the reverse strand, counting down.
GCTGGCTATTGGCCCCAGATAGTTGAGGTGCATATCAAAGGAATGCTTTCAATGTGCCCAGACTCTTGTATCTTCCCATACAAAGAAAAACACTAAATTCATTATGTCTGGTTACTAGTCTTTAATTAACAGTAAAGCTTTTGATATTCCAACTACCTGCTTTTTGTAATCTCCTTTATATCCTCACTTCTCCCTTGCCTCTTTGGAGCACTTCCACAGAGCTATCTGAGAGGCTCCCTCCCCGGTTGGAATCCTTAGAAAGTTTGCCAAATAAAACACAATTCTCAACTTGTGGGTTGTGCTTTTTTTTTTTTCCAGTCAACATAAAGTTTGGTGAAGCTGTTGGGTAATTTATCACACTATCCTGTTTGCTTTTTCCCATATTGCTCTGGATCTCCAGCCTTCCTCTCCTCATTTCCCTCCCAACCCCTGGCCATGGGGGTGTCCTTAGAATGGATATTGTTTCAAGCCAGTGCTCAGCAGTCAGGAAACATGTTTTGGACGCTGACTTCTGGACGGTACTCCGTATACTTGTATACTTGTACCCTTGAAAATAAAATGTATCTGATGAACGTAGGTCTCCTCCAGACTTTGCTGAGTCCGAGGAAAGCAGAAGCCAAATGCAGGGCGCTAGAATTTCTTAAGGAACAGCCAGGGCTTTGTGCTCTCTGCTCTGCAGACCGGCCTCGCCTTGGACAGAGGCAGGCACGGGGCGCCACACTGAGGGAGGCTGTCCGAAGTCCCCGTCGGCCAGTCCAGGTTGCAAAATGTGCCCGGCGGCGGCGAAGGAAGGCATCCTTTAGCCACGTGTGCAGTGACAATCACAGGTGCAGCTGGAAGGAGGTGCAGAACCCGGAGCTTCCCGCCTTCCGAAGCTTCCACCACAGGAGCAGGGAAGATGGGGTTATCCTTTTGGTATCTCCGCATCAGATGCTCCCCGGCTGGGGTCCCACGCCACCGCCCACAGAGCCCAGGTTCCCCCCAAGTCGGGGCACCACCCACCGTTCCCGCATGACGCGGGCGCGGGGACTCGGGAACTGTAGTTCCCGGCTCGGTTTGCGGCGCTGGGGCGGGGCTCGTGCGGACTCCAAGTCCCGGCTGGCGGCGCGGCTCGGCCCGGCGCGCTGGGGGCGGGGCCGCCCGGCCCTTTAAACCATTCAGGGTCGCTCCGAGGGCCGCAGCCGGGGACGGCGCCACGCGGGGGCCGAGCAGGACGCGGCGGCGGGACGCTCCGGGGAGGTGCGTTTGGGGCCCCTTCCTCCTCTAGACCTCCAGAGATCACCTGCGAAGGCGCAGGTGCTGGGGACTGCGGGCCGTGGGCTGCGGGCGCGCAGGCGGGCGGGCAGGGGACCAGGGTGGGCTTACCGCGTGAACCCGCCCCTTCCCGCGGCGCCGGCGCTCAGGTAGCTAGCTGCCTGCGCCCCGCTGCCTCTCCGCCCAGTCCCGGACCCCCTCGCAGGCTTTTCTTGGCGTGACCCGCTCGGGACTGTCCTGACTGCAGACCCTCTCCCAGTCCAGGACCCTCAGGCCAGGGAGGGTGGCTTCCTTTCCAGAGCTTAGGGCCCCGCGGCGTCTGAACATCTGGCTGGAACGCGGAGGACCCCCGGTGAATGCCGGAGGGTGTCCACGTTGTGGTGGGGGCTCAGCCCCAAGCGTGGGCGCTCAGAGCCGCAGAGGGAGCCCTGCGTCTGGTGCTGACCACCTTTCTCTCCCCCGCACCGGCTTTGGCCAGTCACTAGACCCTGGACTTTGACCTGTCTCTCTTCACCAGGCCCGGGCAGCCGATGGTTTTGACGAAGTATCTTAAGGTTGCCGGCCCATCCCCTCTTCTCCTGCTACCTCTTGTCCTCCCCCCCCTCCCCATCACCACCACCCTGGCTTCCCTCCCTCATGACCGCCTGGATCCTCCTTCCTGTCAGCCTGTCAGCATTCTCCATCACTGGCCTATGGACTGTGTGAGTACGGAGGGGGATGGGCGGAAGGCAACGAGGAGACAAAATGTGAGGGACAGGGCCCAGCCAGGACCCAACAGGAGCCTGATGGCACATAGAAAGCCCCCTTGTCCTGTGGCAGGCTCCAGGGTGGTACCCAGGGTCACTCCGGCTGTCTCCAGAGCCTGGCCTGGCGCCTGGGCCCACAGCCCCTTGGGACAAGCTGGCACCACTGCTGTCCAGCAGGGTGGCGCGGACAGACACACTTCTGGCTGGGGTAACTTCCAGAATTGGGACTAGGCTGTGGGTTCTCTAGAATAGCATCAGGCCGCAGGGCCACCCCAACTCAAGCCCCCAGAAAGGAGAGTGAGACTGAATGAAGGAAGAGTCGGTGGGGGAAGGCTGGGCGCGTCGTGGGGCGGGGTGACAGTTGTGCTCCCGCAGGTATGCCATGGCCGTGATGAACCACCACGTGTGCCCCGTGGAGAACTGGTATGGCGCACTCTACAGACAGCCTCACTCTAAAGCTCCCTTCATCTCTGTTCCCTCTTGGGCCGGGGCTGCCTCGAGCCAGACGGAGACACTGGGCCTCACTGCTCTTCTCTGACATTGGCAGCGCCTGCCCCCTCCCCAGGCATGGCTTCGTGCCCACCTACCTGCTTCCCACTGTCATTTGCCCCTTTGGCTTCTGTCTCGGGGGGTCCTGGGAAGTGGGCTCTTCTGCCCCTGCCAAGGGAGGTCTGGGAGGGTGTCTCCCAGAGACCTGAGGGAACCCCTTCCCCCCAGGCTATGCTCTGTCCTACCTGCCAGGTCTTACAACGAATCTTGCTCTCCTGACCCCACGGAGCAAGGGGGCCCCAAGACCTGCTGCACCCTGGATGACATCCCCCTCATCAGGTGAGGCCTAGAGACCTGGCAGGTCACAGAGACCCAAGGCCCAGCTAGACTCCCAACCAAGTGTCTCAAGCCAAGGCATGTCCCTGGGTCCCAGAAATAATAATTCCATTAAGAGCACATATGCCAATACTGCTTACCATTTAGGATGAGCCAGGCTGTGCACTGAATCCTTTACCCACCTAAGGTCACTTCACCTTCCCAGCATTGAGGCAGCTATTGTTTTCACGACTTTATAGGCAAGGAAACTGAGACTGTGCTATGTCATCCATCCAGGTCCCTCAGCTAGTGAGTGGAGGCACCTAGATTTAGGTTCCAGCTCTCTGCCCAGCCTAAGCCCTGGCATAAGGGAAGTCAGACCCACTGTGGACCTTAACAGTCTCAGGGATCCCAGGGAGCCTTGGGGTCCACTTGGCAATCCTGGGCTCTCCCAACTCCAGCAAACACCCAGCGCTCTGCCTTAGGGGGAGGTGTGGTCAGCCTGGGGCCACTTGTTTGTATGAGACACTGGCCTTTATCCATCAGGGTCTGGCCTGTAAAGGAACAGGTGCAGATAAGGCTAGAGAGAGCAAGTGGGCCAGGAGGGGGGCTTTCCAGTGCTTCTGCCCCTCTCACTCTGTCCCCACCCCCTCCTCTCAGCAAGTGTGGCTCGTACCCCCCTGAGAGCTGCCTCTTCAGCCTCATTGGCAACCTGGGTGCTTTCATGGGTGAGTTGTGCCCTCGGCGCCCCATCACCACCCCACCCAGTCCGCCTACCCTCACCTCCACTCCCCAGGAAGCCCTGGCTTTGTGCAGCCCACCGCACCAAGGGCTAAGGCCAGCGGGGCCACTTCACTTCCATTCCATGAAGGCCCAAGGCTGACTCCCACACAGCCACCCTGGTATAGCACACCCCCTGCCTGTCCATTCTCTTCCGGCCCTCAGAGCATCTGGGGAAAGCTAGCTGGGCTGGGTCAGGGCCAGAGAAGGTGCCAGAGCCGGCCCCCGCTGTGCTCTCCTCCCCCAGTGGCCCTGATCTGCCTCCTGCGCTATGGGCAGCTCCTGGAGCAGAGCCGTCATTCCTGGGTAAACACCACAACGCTCATCACAGGCTGCACCAATGCTGCGGGTCTGGTGGTGGTGGGAAACTTCCAGGTACGCCCGCCTGCCGGCCTTTCAGCTTCCTCTAGAGGGACAGCGATGGGGGCAGGGGATGAAGAGGTGGAGGGGAGGGGCTGATCTGTGCTCCCTCTCCGGGCCCAGGTGGACCACGCTAAGTCTCTGCACTATGTCGGAACCGGTGTAGCCTTCACTGCTGGCCTGCTCTTCGTTTGCCTGCACTGTGCCCTCTCCTACCACGGGGCCACGGCCCCCCAGGACCTGGCTGTGGCCTACCTGCGGATTGTGCTGGCAACCATCGCCTTTGTCACTCTGATCCTCAGTATCCTTCCAGGATGGGATGGCCAAGAATTCCTCCTGTAGCCCAGACCCTCTACCACCCAGGATGCTGGGGGTGCGGGGGGAACAGACACCCCTGCCCAGTCTGGTCTTCTGCCCCCTACTCCTGGGAGGTGAGACTTGGTCCTCTGCCCCAGCCTATATCCAGGAAGGCAGGAAGGGTGTCACCAGGCTCCCATACCTCCTCCCAGACGTTTCCTTAGCCCCCTCCCAGGTGGGGTCTTCTTCATCCACGAGAGCTCTCAGCTGCAGCATGGGGCAGCCCTGTGTGAGTGGGTGTTCGTCATTGACATTCTCATCTTCTACGGCACCTTCAGCTATGAGTTTGGGGCGGTCTCCTCGGACACACTGGTGGCCGCGCTGCAGCCCACCCCTGGCCGGGCCTGCAAGTCCTCTGGGAGCAGCAGCACCTCCACCCACCTCAACTGTAGTCCTGAGAGTGTCGCCATGATCTGAGGTCTGGGGAGAGTGGCTGGCCCTGCCTCCGCAGCTCCCTGCATCTCCTTTGCATTTCTTTTGTACCAAAAAAACCCGATTTTGTGAAAAGTATTCTGTTGGGACACAGGCTGCCTCGTTCCTGGAGGAGGGGCCATCCCACACCTGTGCCATAGAGGAGTGGGCCTCTTGGCAGGCTGCCCAAGCCACACAGCCCGCTCCCCACACCGCAGTGTTGTCTTTGTTTTAAAGGTCACGTGTCATTCACCCAGCCAGCCCTTCAGGTGCCTTCTACTCCCTCAGTGCCAAGGCTGGACCACTGGGGTCTCCTGCTGCAGGAATTGGGGGCTGGGAACAGCGAGAGGGCTACCAGTCTCGGGGGTGGGGGTGAGCACTCCTTAGTCTATGGGAAGGCCCCCTATGGGCCCACTGAACTGCACTGGGATTCTTCACTCTGCCCCTTTCTTTAGGGCAAATAACACAGCAGAACCACGTGGGTATTTTAGTACTTTTTTTTTATATATATCTATTAAAAGAATTCTAATTTGCATGTTTGTAGTCTGTTCTGAAGAAAGGAAGAGGGCCTTATGCAAAACAGCTTCCCCTGGACAAAGGATGGGAGAAAGCCCCTGCCCACAGGGAGGGTCCTGAGTGCCCATCGAGCAGAGCTGCCAAGAACAAAGGATGCCAAGTGCTATCCAAGTACCCCTGAAGGGCCTGAAGCCCTTTCTGGGCCTCTAAACAATCTGAAGAGCTGACCTGATTATTTCACACTTCCTACCCTGCTCAGGGGCTTCCCTAGTGGCTCAGACGGTAAAGAATCTGCCTGCAGTGCAGGAGACCCCAGTTCAGTCCCCGGGCTGGAAAGATCCCCTGGAGAAGGGAATGGCTACCCACTCCAATATTCTTGCCTAGAGAATTCATGGACAGAGGAGCCTGGTGGGCTATAGTCCATGGGGTCGCAGAGTCAGATATGACTGAGCAACTAACACTTTCACTTTTTTTCACCCTGCTCAATTGTCTGGCTTGAAGACTGATTCCAGACTAAGGGATATGACGAAGGACGGAGTACAGAGGATAACTTGAGAATAACTTGAAAATGTTAGAAGCAATCTGCAATGAAGCTAAAGAAAGCCCTGGGGATCTAACACTGACTAAAGATTGCAGTGGGAAGGGAGAAATGTTAGCTAGTTTTTGGTTACCATATTTAAGTCACTACTAGGTGCCCTGCCTGACACATTTTGTCTTCCAACCACAGACACGTAGGCCCAGGCTGGGGCTGGTCTGGTAGCCAGGTTCTTGACCTGGGCCCTATTATCCTCAGGCCAGCAGGCTTGGTAGGGAGGGATACCCAGCCTGGGACCTTCCACAGTTTAGGACCCCATCCCAGTAGAGATCCAATGGAAGATCCAGGCAGGAGCCCCTGCCCAGGCCTGAGAGCAATGCAGCAGCAGGATAAATGAAGAAACCTTTAATGAGAACTCAAGATGCAAGAGGAACATGTTGCAGAGGACCAGTGTCCAGCCCTAGCCGCCTCATGTGTACATGGCTCCATGGAGGTTCTCGAGGCGGTGCTTCTGCTGCTGCTTGCGAGCCTGAAGCAAAGAGTGCACACTGGTCGGGGGCCATCCCCAAAGGCCTGCAGGTGAAGGGATAGGGCAGCCGTCGTGGGGCTGGCTCACTGTTTTCAGGCCCCTAGCATTTGGGCAGGAACATTGCCAAGGCCCTTGCCCCTCACCACAGTCACTGGGAAGGTGGCCAGACTCACGGAGTGTGAGCCTACTCAGGCCTCCTAAGGTGGGGAATGAGGGCATCAGGAACAGGGACTCAGGGAGCCCTGTGACCACCCCCTCCACTTGCCCAGCCCCCTACCTTATCTCGCTTGTGCTCCTCATAAGTGTCATCATCAGTGGGCAGCTCATGGCGGCACAGAGGGCAGGAATTGGTCTGAGAAAAGCAGTGCAGTGTACCAGCCCCTCTGGTTTTCATAAGCTCAAAACAACCATCCCCAGCTCCCAATTCCCTACCCTTACCCTCTCCCGTCTCTGATCCCACACCCCACCCCAAAGGTTCATCAACAGAAGAGGCTTGAGGACTAGGCCCAAGGCAGGGTGAGGGCTGGGAGAAAGGAAACAGTACCTTGCTCAGCCAAGGCAGAATGCAGTTGGAATGGAAGAGGTGATGGCAAGGCATCTCAATGGCGGTCTCCTCCTCCTCAAATTCCAAAAGACACACGGGGCACTTGAGCTCTTGAGGAGGGAGTGCTAATCAGGAGAGCTGCCACAGGCCCTACCTCCCAGCTCCCACTCCTGAAGGACACACCTGCCCCAGCCTGACCTGGAAAACTGAAGGGCCAGACTGTAATCTGGCTTCCAGAGTTGGTCGGTCTGGCAGACCTGCCCCAAAGAATTAGTGGAAAGACTTTGTGTTCTCACCAGCCTGAGAGCCCCTGATGACTGTCCTGGGAAGGTTCTCAACTGCAGTCTTGGCAGCGGGTGGAGGCAGGTGGTGATCCCAATCTACTACCAACCCCAAGTCTTCAAAGTCCATCCTATTGAAAAGGGACCTGGGAAGAAGGATGCAAGGTCAGAACCAAAGAATCTTTGCCCCCATAATCCACTAAACATTAACAGACAAATACTCTGCCCGACTAGTCATATTAATAGCTACCCCTGAGTAGTGCTCACTAGATAAAAAGCACAGTGGGAAATGGCTTACAGCAGCTATCAAACAACCCCAGGCCATCAGACAACCCCAAGCCTGCAGGCTGTTTATTTCAGTTTTACACAAGAGAGAGAAATTATTCGCCACTCAGAAATGACCCGATAAAGCCAGACTCCAAGTGCAGTGTAGCTTCCGTGCTTGAAGTGCCTAACGGATATACCTACTCATAGTCACATGGCCTCTACCCTGCCCCCATGACCCGCCTACTTCAGTACCTCCTAAAGCCTACTGCCCTCCAGTCCGGACACCCCCTCTTCCACACTCCAGATCGCTTTTTCCAGGATTCCCTTGCCCTGGTCCGTCCAGGGACGACCGAAATTATCGACTTCCCCCCGAATCTCACTGCGGAATTAACTCCGCAGATTATTTATCTGTTTTACCCAGAAACTGCTGCCCCATATAATCCGCGTTCTCCAGCCAGCCTCAGCCCAGACACCTGCTGTGTGGGCCCTACCTCCCAGCCCCGCACACCCACCTTGCAAGCTCCAGCAGCATGTTTGTTCGAGGATCCCGTTCGCGATCCAACGGCTCGCAGTCGTGTTCATCGAAATAGGACGCCATGGCAGCCCGGCTGTCTGACACAGCCCTCAGACCCCGGCCGTACTTCAGTCTCGCCGCGCTGGCCAATAAACTAGCGAGTTGAGGGAGGGCGACCAATCAGAGTCCCCGAAACGCGGGCACAGTGGCTCTTTCGCCACATAGGAAGAGGAAGTATTCATTTTGTCACCTCTTATTGGCTCGAATAAGTCAGGTGACCAAGGGTTAAAGCCAATGGCAGGGCCCGAGGTGGGTCAGAAAACGGTCTTCTTGGACCCCTCGTCTAGGGTAGGTTTCTGGGAGACGTGAGTGGGTCGCATAATCTTGAGAAGCCAACTGTTTGAGCTATAGGGGTCCTCCATCTGCTCTGTGGCTCAGAGGGTCTCGGCAGGTCAGATCTTACAGGCCTCTCAGAAAGAGGGAGGCGCTGACTCAGGGGTCAAGGTTCTGCGAGCCTAGGGAAGCCTGGAGTCGGGGCTTCTCACTGCTCTGCTGCATCCTCGCCGGGCACTTCAGCACCCGCTGCGCTCTAGTCGGTTCAGGACTAGACACTTGACGCCGCCTCGACTCCCGCAAAACAAACAAAACTTTCCTATTCAGTTCTGCCGTGTTAGGCACAATAATAAAAGGTGGGGTAAACTCCCCCACCCGAGCAGAGGCCTTACCAGCTCAGGGAACTACCTGTCTGTGTGATCTTTTAGCCCATTGCTCAGCGTTTCCCCTAGCTTCTGTAAAATTAGTGGCTTGAATTTAATAAGTAGTTTGCATCTCTGGCACCCATGAATCTCTTGGAGGAGGAAAGGAGAGGTTGCAGCTTTAGGGAAAACAACAACAACAAAAAAAAAACTCCACATGTTGTTTAGTCTCAAAGATCAAATTTAACTGATCTAGGCCTGGGGGTGTGTGTGTGTGTGTACTAAATGATTTGGCTGCTAGCTATCATTTATTTGGCAACTAGAATCATTACACTTATATTGTACACAGGGTATAAATATAAATACTCCTCACAATTATCCAGGAGCTAGTATCATTATAGTCAAAGCTATGGTTTTTCCAGTAGTCATGTATGGCTATGAGAGTTGGACCATAAAGAAGGCTGAGTGCCAAAGAACTGATGCTTTTGAATTGTGGTGCTGGAGAAGGCTCTTGAGAGTCCCTTGGACTGCATGGAGATTAAACCAGTCAGTTCTAAAGGAAATCAACCCTGAATATTCATTGGAAGGCCTGGTTGCTGAAACTCCAATACTTTGGCCTCCTGATTCAAAGAGCTGACTCATTGGAAAAGACTGATGCTAGGAAAGATTGAAGGCAGGAGGAGGAGAAGAAGGTGGCAGAGGATGAGATGGTTAGATAGTATCACCAACTCAGTGAACATGTATTTGGGCAAACACTGGGAAATAATGGAGGACTGCGGGGCCTGGCATGCTGCAGTCCATGGGGTCGCAAAGAGTCGGATACAACTTAGTGACTGAACAACAAGAAGTATCATTATTGCTTTTTACATATGTAAGAACCCAAGTCCGATTCCACAGGACCTCTAAGCAGTGTTGTAGGCCTAAGTGCAATACTCGGGGCTTCCCTCCATCTTTCCCAGGAAAGGCTGATGGTGGTGAGCCTAGAAGAAGTAACATGCACTGTGAAGGTACTGCTGCTGCTAAGTCACTTCAGTCGTGTCTGACTCTGTGTGACCCCATAGATGGCAGCCCACCAGGCTCTCCCGTCCCTGGGATTCTCCAGGCAAGAACACTGAAGTGGGTTGCCATTTCCTTCTCTAATGCATGAAAGTGAAAAGTGAAAGTGAAGTCACTCAGTCGTGTCCGACTCTTAGCGACCCCGTGGACTGCAGCCCACCAGGCTCCTCTGTCCATGGGATTTTCCAGGCAGGAGTACTGGACTGGGGGTGCCATTGCCTTCTCCATGTGAGGGTACAGTTCCATACAACTGGAGGGTTTGTTCTTGTTTCTTTTTCAGTAGCCCTCACTCCCCCTAACAAGGAACTGCTTCTGTTATACACTTAACCCTGAGTTCCTCTTCCCACCTACACTTGAGTTTGAGATGCAGTTAAGTAGGAGAAGGCAATGGCACCCCACTCCAGTACTCTTGCCTGGAAAATCCCATGGACGGAGGAGCCTGGTCGGCTGCAGTCCACGGGATCGCTAGGAGTCGGACACAAGTGAGCGATTTCACTTTCACTTTTCACTTTCATGCATTGGAGAAGGAAATGGCAACCCACTCCAGTGTTCTTGCCTGGAGAATCCCAGGGACGGGGGAGCCTGGTGGGCTGCCATCTACGGGGTCGCACAGAGTCGGACACGACTGAAGCGACTTAGCAACAGCAGCAGCAGCAGCTCAAGCAGTGGCTGCCCTGCTTCCCAGGTCTTGGTAGGACCTTTCCTTCTTACTTGGCCTTTACCCAATGTTCTTTCCTGGTGTCCTGAAGACACTGCCTCCCTGGCCCTGTGCAGTCCTAGAGCTTTGAAAAGCCCGAATTCTTTCCCATAGGGCAAACTCCAGGCCATCCTTTGTGACTCTGCACCTTACAGCATCACATAGGAAAAAGCCCTTCCCTTTTCCTGCCACCTGCTACATACGTATGGGCTTCCCAGTGGTAAAGAATCCGCCTGCCAATGTAGGAGATGCAGGGGACTTGGGTTCAATCCCTGGGTTGGGAAAAGATCCCACGGTGTAGGAAATGGCAACACACTCCAGTATTCTTTCAGGGGAAAAATCCCATGGACCGAGGAGTCCATGAGGTAGCAAAGAGTCAGACACAACTGAACAACTGAAAATACACGCATGCCGCATCTGTAATCTGGTGTAGAGCCTGAGGAAGAACTTGGGGGCAGAAACTAGAGGAGGTACCCAAGGGGGAAGAGCCTCTCTGAAGATGAGAGCCTTGTGAGATAAAGATCATGGGAGTGCCTTCCTCTTTGTCATCCTGTGGGTCCTCTGAAGAGCCCCAAACTCAGAAGAATAACAGATTTCATCCTTAGGAAGACAGACTTAGAGGGCACCAGTTGAAGGTTCTGGTTTGGGGGCTGTTATATCTTTACACCTGCACCCTAGAGGGATCTGTCTGTAAGATTGGATCAATGAGGAAGGGAGAAGATGTCACCTCCCAGGGCTGAAGTCCTTTGGAACTTTCTGTTTTCTAAGTAGCCATGGGGGTGGAGGCAGAGCAGGATGAACCAATCTGAGGATCTTCAAACACACACATCTAAGTCGCTTCAGTCATGTCAGACTCTGTGACCCCATGGACTGTAGCCCGCCAGACTCCTCTGTCCATGAGATTCTCCAGGCAAGAATACTGGAGTGGGTTGCTGTGCCCTCCTCCAGGGATTCTTCCCAACCCTGGGATCAAACCCGCATCTCTTTTGTCTCCTGCATTGGCTGGCGGGCTCTTTACCGCACCACCTGGGAAGCCCTCAAACACACACACACATACACCAGTTTTTACACAAACAGTGGTTTTTACTAAGCTCCAGGTGGGGCTGGCTTGGCATGGCCAGTGCAGCAGGTTGCCCTCAAGGGCCAGTCTGTGGTATGATAGGAAGTAACCAAGGTGCACACATTGAGGCTGCCCTCCATGTTCACTGGGGTGGCTCAGAGGGGAGCAAACTCCAGGGTTCTCTGAAGACCAGAAGTGGCCAGTGTGGCTCTTCAGCCTCTTTTCCAGGCCCTGCTGGGTCATTCCCCAGGCCCCGAGGCAGGGCCTGCATCCTGGACCTGTGGGGCGCTGCTGCCCTTGCTGCTTTGTGGGAGAAAGATGACCAGCAACACAATCAGGAGGATGAGCAGGGCAATGCCCACTGCCAGCCCCATGTAGATCCGGCACCGGGCATTCTCCCAGCGCTTCTTCTGGGCCAGAGTCTTGGTTGTCTTGCTGAAGGCTGAGCTCTGCAGATACCCCCCAGACACAGGGTGGGAGTTAGGGGTTTCCCCAGAGCCCCAGACCACCTCCTACCAACCCCATCCCCACAAGGGGTCTCCTTATCTCCTTGCTCAGCCTCCCCAACCTGTCAGCTCCCTTTCTCCACAAAGCCTGTCTCGGGACCCTCCCAGCCTGACTCCTGGTCTAGACACTGGTGTAGTCCTTGACTCACAGCCCTGAGGGTTCACTCCCAGTTAACAATGCCAGTCTTCAACCTTTTAGGACGATCCACAGCTTCAAACCAAGGCCTTCATCCTTCATGAGGCCTCCCCACCCATTGCCAGCTGGGCTAGGGGGCCCTCAAGAAACCCACACTGGCCTTTGGGTAAGCGTCAGGCCCCACCCATGGCCGGGAGAGCCCTGGACACAGTCTGAGTGCTCCCTCCGAGGGTCCCTCCTAGCCTCTCCCTCTCCCTCTCTGCTTCCCCAGGCCTCACACCATGTCCAGGAGTTGGTCTGAACGCTGCTCCAGCTCCGCCAGCTTCCCGTCACGCTCCAGGACCTTGTCGAAGTTGTTGAGCATGATTTCTGTCACCTCATCCGCCTGCCGCTGGCATCGCTCCAACTCTTTCCCTGCCTGGGCACCAAGCCCAAGGTCAGGGCTACGTGATGCCCCCACGTGGCCCTCATTTGGCCATGAGACCCAGAGGCCTCCTTGCCCCCAGTGTGTGTGTGTGTGTGTGTGCGCGCGTGCGCGCGCAGTGTATGAGTAAGGGGAACAGCATTATAACAGCATTATTCACATAAGGGTCTGATATGTGCTGAATGAAGGGCTGGTCTCTTGGGGTGTATGGCTCACCTTTGGTTCCCCCCTACAATGCCCAAGAAGGCAGGTTCTAGGTCAGCCTTGACTTCCAGCATCTCAGCTTCGTCTAAGGTGCCCCAGGATGAGACCTTCTCAGGACCTGCCCACCCTCCCACAAAGCAGACACTCGGCTCACGTGTTTGAAGTGAAGTGAAGTGAAAGTCAATCAGTCGTGTCTGACTCTTTGTGACCCCGTGGACTACAGACCGCCAGGCTCCTCTGTCCATGGAATTCTCCGGGCAAGAATACTGGAATGGGTTGCCATTCTCTTCTCTAGGGGATCTTCCCCACCCAGGGATTGAACCTGAGTCTCCTGTACTGCTGGCAGATTCTTTACTGTCTGAGCCATCAGGGAAGCCCCACCTGTTCTAGGATGGCCTCAACTCAGTGTGCACCTGCCTTGGGATTTCCCACTGGCCTAAAGAGGTGCAGAAGAACAAGCAACTGAGCTACTTGGCCATAGCCAGACAGGGAGGAGATCCAGCCCACAGAGCTAGAGAGGTCATTTTGGACCACCACATCTCATATAGCCTCTGCTAACCCCATAGACACACACTCAGATTAGATCTCCCTTCCTCCCTTCCCCAGCCTCTGACTGGTCAGGCCAGTTCTGCCTCCTGGCCTGACCCTGCTCCGCATCAATGCTCAGAGTTGACTCCCTGTCTGCCTGGGAGCCTTGGCCTTCCTGGTCTCTGGCCTCCAGCTTTTCAGCTATAGCCGAGGTCTTCTCTGGGATTCAGCTCTTGGATTTCCCAGCCTGGGCAGCAGCCTCATCTGACAAAAGAACCCGGTTCATTTCAGAGGACTGGGAAGGGAGATGCAGGGTCCAAGCTGGGGGAGAGGTCAGGAAGAGGAAGAAAGCATGGGTCACAAGCAAGGAAGAAAGTCGGCTTCAGATACATGCACCGGCAGAGACCCATGGCAGGAGGCTGGAGTCCAGAGACACGCTGCCAGGAGGAGATGAATCCCAGCGGATTAACAAACCACAGCAACTCCCTCCTCTCCCAGCCCAGTCCCCCAGAGCCCAACCCTGTTCTCATCTCCTCCCCACAGAGCACAGGCCAAGCTCACACTCCTGCCAGACTATATTGCCCATTGTCTGCAGCAGACATTTCAGCATTTGACTGAATTCCACTTAAAACCAGAAAAAGGAAAGGGATCTGGTGGTCACAGAGGGCCACCTCCTACTCAGAATCCCCATACAGGATCCTCGCAGCTGCCTTGCACATAACCTCCAAGCATTCCCAGTATATGAGTCCTCTCTCCCCAACTGGACCACAAGCTCCTACGTGGAGGGCAGGGGCCAGTGTCCTGCCTTTGTCTGCCACCAGCCTGGGGACCCAGGAGGCCAGCGCACAATGCTGACCATCACAGGGAGTCAGTGAGTGGGCCAATTATAACTTATCCAAATGCAACTCTGATGCTCAAGTTTGTTACCCCAGTGTATTTCTCTAACCCAGCAGGAGTTTCGAGGGGGCAGGCATCTGAAACCCAAGTAGGTCAATATTTACTCATGAGCTAGAAAAGCAGCCTGTTTCGAAAGGGGGGCCAGCAAACCACAATAGAAGGGTACATTCGGACTGGGGGAAGCCATAGTTGGGGAATGAGGAAATATCATGAAGAAAGCTGAGAAGTTGTACTCATCTCTATCTTTTCCTGAGTCAACCACCATCACCACTATTATTACGACTATATGAATAATCAGCAAGTCTCCGTTACTTGGGCTTCCCCTGTGGCTCAGCTGGTAAAGAATCTGCCTGCAATGCAGGAGACCTGGGTTCGATCCCTGGGTTGGGAAGATCCCCTGGAGAAGGGAATGGTTACCCACTCCAGTATTCTGGCCTGGAGAATTCCATGGACTGTACAGTCCATGGGGTCGCAAAGAGTTGGACACAGTTGAGCGACTTACACTCCGTTACTTGGAGTCTCTCACATTCAAATGGTCCAAGGCAAAAACCTGGGAAGGATTCAAAAATGAGAACCAGGGCTTCCCTTGTGGTTCACTGGTAAAGGATCTGACTGCTGATGCAGCAGACACGAGTTCAATCCCTGGTCCAAGAAGATCCCATATGCCCCGGGGCAACTCCTGAGCCTGCGCTCTAGAGCCCATGAGCCATAAGTACTGAAGCCCATGTGCCCTAGAGCCTGTGCTACGCAATAAGACAAGCCACTGCAATGAAAAGCCCACACAGCACAACTCAAGAGTAGCCCCAACTCTTGGCAACTAGAGAAAGCCCACACACAGCTACGAAGACCCAGTGCAGCCAAAAGAAAAATAAATGAATAAATAAAAACTATTAAAAAAAAAAAAAAGAGAGAGAGAACCACTGCTAGAAACTGGAACGCTGCACGTCATTTTTTTTCCTATTCTAAATGCTACAGCTGTTGTTATCTTATTCTCCAGCGTGGGGTGATGTTGGGTCACATTCTTCTGGAGAGCTGGCTGTGCCTCCCACTGTAAGCTGCATTCTCCATCCCCCAGTGGCAAAGTCAGGCCTGTCTGGAGCCTAGATGGGCTCAGGCCTGAAAGAACACATTCACTCCAGGGAACACACAGGCCCGAGGTTCAAGTCTCTGGGCCTCCTTGGCGTCTCTCAAGCAGAGCAGAAAGGACACTATATGCATGAGTCTCTGTCGGCAGTGATTAAAATAAAGAACTGCGGGATTTAAAAGGAGATAAGAGACCAGAGGGCAGGCTTCCTGCCACACAGAACTCAGCATAACACTTGGCACACAGTGGATGCATGGAAAATATTTTTGAATGAGTTGGGGCTGTTCTTGAAAAGATGGCTATAGGCTGGGGGAAAGAGATGTATATGGTACAATCAGAGGAGAGTGATGACTTCACACCATGAGATACAAATAGAGAGTGTTGGAGTTGCCGACAGACAAGTGATTCCTGAGAACCGAGATGGACCAGATAAGGTGGAGCTTGGACACTCCTGCCACACGCAGACAGAAACATACTCCAGACAGAGGTAAGGGTGGAGGGGCAGGGTGGGGCCTGAGAAAGCACCAAAAAGTCAAGAAGTGGGACTTCCCTGCTGGTTTAGTGGTTAAGACTTGACGCTTCCACTGCAGGGGACACAGGTTTGATTCCTGGTCTGGGAACTAGGATTTCACATGCAGAGTGAGGTAGCCAAAAAAAAAAAAACAAGGATGCTCTCCCAAAGGGAGAGATGGATGGACCAAGAACTAGTGTAGGTTTCTGAGCCTGGAGGAGAATTTCTGTGTTGGTGGTAGACTGGCACGGACGAAAGTGAGATAACTCAGGCCAGAAGCCACTGGAAGGCATGTAGAAGTGCCATCAGCAAGGGTATGTGGAGATGTCTGGAGGCTGGGGGAGGGTGGAAGGAGAGAGAGGGAGGGTGAGAGAGAAAGGAAGGAAGTGTGAGAGGCACCTCCAAGAGTGGCGGGCAGGGTGGGGTTGAGGGACAGAGGGTAGTAGTTACAAAGGAAATTGACAGACCGTTTTCCTGTGTGCAGAATATGCCTCCTTCATTTCTCAAATCTCCCCTCAGGTTTTTCCGGCCAGAAACAGCTGGTTCCTTGGAAAAACAAAGCTCTCAAAAAACCTCCCGTTCAAACGTTCCTGTCTGCCCTTTTTCTTGGTTAGTGCTTACGAAACCCTAGGCCAGCTGTCACGGTTGTCATCCTTAGAGAGACCCACCCAGGCAGTGACCTGGGGTATCAACTCCTTCCTGGGTCAGTTCACACCTGAGCTCAGAGCTTAAGAGCTGCACCCTGCATTATAGCCGCCAGCACCTTCAAACCCTGCCTCTGCTGCTCAACAGCTGAGCGACTGGGGACATGACCTTTCTGACCCTCCCTTCCTCATCTATAAAGTGGTAACAATAACATTTCCCACATTAGCTAAGGCATGTGATGTATTAGAAATAAAATGCCTAGAACAATTCCTGAATGCTCAATAAATAACAGCCATTATTATTGTTATAAGGTCACCTGGAGAAGGGAATGGCAACCCACTCCACTATTCTTACCTGAAGAATTCCATGACAGAGGAGCCTGGTGGGATTTAGTCCATAGGGTCTCAAGGAGTCAGACACAGCTGAGGGACTAACACTTCATATATTGCTATAGCCCAATTTTCCCTAGTTTTTTTTTTTTTTAGCTGTCAGATCCCAGGAACCACACAATACTTGTGGTTAATAAATCCTCTTTGCCGCAACTACCGAAGCCCACACGCCTAGAGAAGCCACTGCAATGAGAAGCCCACATGCCGCAACTAGAGAGTAGCCTGCGTGAAGCAACAAAGACCCACCATGCTCAAAAATTTTTTTTTAATAAATAATAAAATAAAATAATAAATAAATGAATCTAAAAATTTTTTTTTAATAAAACTCAAATCTTTTTACAAAATACACAGCCAAGCAAGCTCTTCCCTATGGCCAACTTGTGCACATAATTGTTTCTAACCTATATATAGAACTTGACATGGGCCTTTGATAACTTACATCTAGTGCATTTCCATCAGGCATTGCAGGCTGTTGAGAAGGTTTTACATCTTGACAGTAATAACAGCTCCCAATCAATGGGCACATACTCTGAGCTAAGCACTGAGCTGCTAGCTGACTGCTCACTTTATCTCGTTAAAGCCTCACAACATAACACTGAGAAAAGTAACCCTATCCCAGTTTTATAAGAAACCGAGGCTCAGAGGGGTTAAATCACCCATCCAAGGTCACAGAGTCAGTGAATAGAAGATCTGGGAGTTGAACCGACTTAGACTCCAAGGATCACATTCTTAACCGTTGTGTTAAACTGGATGGTGGTAAAGGGAGGTCAAATGCTTTAGCTGACTGGCTAAAGACACATCAGACCTTTTGATGCTGCTGCCACTGCTGCTGCTAAGTCACTTCAGTCGTGTCCGACTCTGTGCGACCCCATGGACTGGAGCCTACCAGGCTTCTCCATCCATGGGATTCTCCAGGCAAGAACACTGGAGTGGGTTGCCATTTCCTTCTCCAATCCATGAAAGTGGAAAGTGAAAGTGAAGTCGCTCAGTCGTGTCTGACTCTTAGCGACACCGTGGACTGCAGCCTACCAGGCTCCTCCATCCATGGGATTTTCCGGGCAACAGTACTGGAGTGGGGTGCCATTGCCTTCTCCCTTTGATGCTGCCAACTCAATTTATGTGCAAATGAGGAAGGCCCGTGGCTCAAAAACCCGAACTGTTTGCACAGTGCATAAGTGAGGACCATCTACAAGATGAATGAATCAAGTCATTCCCCACTCAGTTTCTACCTTTCCCATCACTATTTCGTTCCTACTCTATTATTCCCTGTATTATTCCCATGACTAGCAAGGGAAATGCCCAAGAAACACTTATTAACTGAATGAATCAGCAAAGAAAAGAAAAGGACCTCCCTGGTGGTCCAGTGGTTGAGACACGGATTCAGTCCCTGCTCTGGGAGGATTCCTCATGCCTCAGAGCAACCAAGCCCATGCACCCCAACTACTGAACCCCACACACCCTAGAGCCCATGCTCCACAACAAGAGAAGCCACCACAATGAGAAGCCTGTGCACCACAACTAGAGAGTAGCCCCTGCTTTCCCCAGTTAGAGAAAAGCCTGAGCACAGCAACAAAGACCCAGAGCAGCAAAAAATAAATAAATAAACATTAAAGAAAAAAAAAAAGGAGAAGAAGGGAAAGGAAGAAGGACCAGGTAGGGAAGGATCAGATGGGAAGAAGAAAGGGAAAGTGCGAGGGTGGACAAAGGGGCAGGAGTGAGAGAAAACACAGAAGGGAAGGGGCCAGGAGACGGTTGGGAGAAAGATCAAGTCTCAGGCTCAGATCTACTACTTGCCTGAGATGAACCTGTGAGAGTCCCAGAGTTTTCCAGTACTCCCCAATAAATGATCCCATCCTCAGCCTTCACTTCAGGAGTTTCCTCTTCTCACCAAGTGCTAAGGGCCAGCTGCAAGCCCATCCTAACCCTGCCTGATTCCTTGCTCTGCATGCTGGGAAATGGGCTCCAGGCTCTGTCCCATTCTCCAGGCCTCCCTCGGTTTCCTGGCCCAGCTTTAGAGCTCATTGCTACCTTCCTGCCCGGCTTCCTCTTCCTGCCTCCAGTTCCCTGGAGATGAGGCCATCTTGGCATCTCAACCCCTAGCCAGACCACATCCATCACACCTCTGCTGCTTCTCCATGGCAGGATCTTTTTTTTTTTTTGGCTGCACCATGCAAGGATCTTAGTTCCTTGATCAGGGATCAAATCTATGCCCCCTGCATTGGGAGGTCAGAGTCATAACTGCTGGACCACCAGGGCAGTCCCTGCATGGCAGAATTTTAAGGCACTAAGCCTGCTTCCTGCTGGACACAACTTCCTGTGAGTTCCAGAGAAGGGGAGAAGCGACTGACACCACCTGCTTCTGACACCTTTGCCTTGGAAATGACAAGCAGGGACAGAGGCCAGAGTCTACAGCACAGAGTAGGGGATGACTCAACTCAAGAATGTGTCCCTTAGGTAAGGCTTAGAAGGGAGTCAAGCTATGCCCCACTAATAACTTCCGTGGAAATTTTATTGTAAACATCTTCCTTTCTCTTTCCCCAGGAGAAGGAGTTTGCCCTCCAACACCCTGCCACAGGACTGGCCTGGCCTCTACCACCCCATCTGCTCAGGTTTCCAACTCCTGGGCCAGACTTGGCTCCTCACCGCCCCAGGAAGGGCTGCAGAGGTCATCATATTACCCACCACTTCTCAGGAGCAGGTTCTGAGCGCCAGACAGATCTCTGCCATTGTATCTCCTTCAACCTCCTAAGGACCCAGCCAGGCAGGTACTTCTGACCCCACTTCACCATGCGGAAAAAGAGGTTCAGGGAGGCTAAGTGACTTGCCCCGGGGTCACAGAGCGTGTAAGTGGCCGCCACCAGGACATCAGCACGGAGTCTCACTCCGAAAGCCAATGCGTAACTGCTCGGCTCCGGCAAGTCCCGCTCACTCACTGGGCGCGGGGCAGCCAGGACCGGCAGCTCCGTACTTTCCCTCCCGGGATGCACGCGGGGAGCGAAGGGTCCGGACGGGTCCTGGCTCCCGGCCGGCCGTCGTCACCTCGCCGGGGAACGGGCGCGGGTCGTGAAGGACGCCCCCGCCCTTGGACTTCGGACTGCCGCCCCGCACCCTCACGCTCGCCCTCTGTCCCCTGCCCTGCCCCGGGCCCTCACCATCGCCGCAGCCGCCTCGCCCGCTCCAG
Source organism: Bos grunniens (assembly GCF_055505025.1). NCBI lineage: Eukaryota > Metazoa > Chordata > Mammalia > Artiodactyla > Bovidae > Bos > Bos grunniens. The sequence goes on along the minus strand of NC_141175.1, from coordinate 58,391,864 downwards.
CTCTTCTGCCCAAGTGGCCGCAGTGCCAGGGGCCCGGGAGGAAGCGGAGGGCGGGGCGGGGCCTGCCCGGAGAGGGCGGGGGGCGCGCCTCCTCTGAGCGGCAACGGAGACCGGGTCAAATCGAAAGCTGCCGGCTATGGCTCCCGGGATCCGGGCACAGCGCCTCTCGAGGGGCTGGCGGCGCCCGGCTTGGGAGGATTCCCCTGCATCGTGAAGTGGGGGCTCCACCTAATCAGCCTGGTGTCAGATCTACACCTCAGGAGTCCTGTGTATGAAATGGTCAGAGTGGAGTGGGCTCGGGAACGCGGGCTCAACGGGTCCTCTCTGGAACTGCATCCAAATCAGGCAGAAGAGTTCACCTGGAGTTCACCTGGAGAGGCATCATTTGTTCATTCAACAGGCGCTCGAAGGAGCGCCATTGTCCCGAGCTGTGCTAGGGGACTGGAGATGCAGAGAAGAGCCCGGCCAGTGTCCCTGCCACCTTAGTGAGTGCAACTCACCCATAACCAAAAACCGACCCCCACCCCTCCAAAGTTCTGAAACTGAATAAAGTTTATTCACAATAAGTATCATGAATGCACTGCCTGACACTGGATTGTACATTTGTGTGTGTGATAGTTGCACGGTCTGTGTCTGATTCTTTTCGACCCCATGGACTGTAGCTCACCAAGCTCCTTTGTGGGATTCTCCAGGCCAAAACACCAGAGTGGTTAGCCATTCCTTTCTCCAGGGGATCTTCCTGATCCACTGATCAAACCCAGGTCTCCTGCATTGCAGGCAAATTCTTTACCATCTGAACCACCAGGGAAGCTCAGATTGTACATTTAAAAGGGTTGATTGTATGTTTTGTGAATTTCACCTCAATAAGACAGACTCCAGTGGGGAAGGTGCTAGCCCTAGCCTTTTATTTCCCCTTCACTGCATGGGCCATGGCAGCCCTGCCCTGATAGGATGAGCTTCCTCAGTTGGAAGATGAGGGAGGCTGGCGTGTCTGTCTGTCCAGAGCCTTCCTGAGCTGAATCTGTCCATCTTCACCCTCTCCTTTAACTGCTGCACAGAAGCCAACACCAACCAGTTCTCTACCTGGCCTCATACCAACCCAACATCTCAAATGTGGCCCCTCTTGAGGAAGGGGGTGTTGACTTCCCTCTCCCAGGTTGAGGCCCCTGTGAGCAGACCCCACCCTCACCCTGGAAGATATAGGTCCCACTCACCCCAGTTGCTTGGACCTTGAGTCTAGGAGTGGACCGAGAAGGGAGAGGATGGACATGATGGTGACCAAGACTGCCCCCCCATGGGCTCTTCAGTGCTTTCCTCCCTTCCTAGTTTTCAGAGCATGCTTCTAGAACTGGATTGGCCAGTACTAGTCCCCAATCCTGTCTCCCAACCCCGCCCCTTCCAGACTTCTTCCCCCAAACAGGGCAGAGATGACAAGAACCCTCCCCCCAAACCAAGATGCACTGGGCACTGGAGAGAGTAACAGTGATGGTGGGACCTGGTGGGGAGGAGGGAGGCCCAAAGACAGAGAGGGCCATTGTCCAGGAGGGGAAGGAAAGCCACAGGCCCTGTCCTGTGACACTGACTGTATCCAGCCACGCGACACGGTGAGAGATGCTCACCCCCTCAGGACTGCTAAGACCCAGAGGCTCTGCTAAATTCCAGAAGGACAGTGGCAGACAAAAGACAAATAGAACTTGCAGAACCACAGGAGAAGGAAGAGCAATTTAGTTCCTCTACCCTCCCCCACCCCTCCCTTCCAGACTACAACAGGGCCATGGAAGAGAAATGCCGATGATAGTGGGGTAGGAGGGTGGGAGGAGGGGGGGATTTAGATTTCTAAATGCTCTGCCTAGGAACACTGCATGTCTCAGCTAACATTTCCAGCAAAAAGTAATTTTAAAAAATAAGGGGCTTCCCGGGTGGCTTGGTGGTAAAGAATCCACCTGCTAATGCTGGAGACACGGGCTCAATCCCTGATCCAGGAAGATCCCACATGCCACAGAACAACTAAGCTTGTGTGTCACAACTATCGAGCCTGTGCTCTAGAGCCCAGGAGCGGCAACTACTGAAACCCAAAGGCCCTAGAGCCCATGCTCCGCAACAAGAGAAGCCACTGCAATGAGAAACCCGCACACCGCAACTATAGCATAGCCCTTGCTTGCCACAACTAGAGAAAAGCCCACTCAGCAATGAAGACCCAGCACAGCCAAAAATTAAAAAAAAAAAGAAAAAGAATGAAAGACAATGGCAAGATGCAGAGAGGACACTTAGGAGTTTTATATACCACCCTAAAATGCTGGGAAGGCCTTGAATTTTCCATACTCCAAGAGTTCCAGAAAATTCCTGCTCTTGAGACCCATGATGGAATGAGGGGCGATAAAAAACAGAGTTTCCATCTTTCTTCTCCAATCCTATGCTCTCTACCCCTCCAACAGCTTGGGCCTCCAATGGGAGAGTTCTGCCAGAAAGTGTCCTGGGGAGAAATGAAATAGAAGGGCCAAAGGCACAGTGGAAAGGGAGAAAGGACCTCACACGCATAGGGATACCGAAAGGTCTTTATTGCCCACTGGCCACCCTCAGTTCCATCAGTTTTCCAGCCATGTGCTAGGCCCTCTGGGTCTCTCCAACCAACTCTGAGGACCCCTGAAATGCAGCCACAGTCCAGCTCTTTCTTTCTGGGGACCAAGGTGTTCCCTGGGGCAGACAGGGGGCTTCAGAGTGCGGGGTGGCAGGACCGAGCAGCATTCCACGTGAAGAAGGACAGGAGAGAGGGTCCCCCTTGGCATGCACCAGGGAAGATGGCGGCCGAGGAGGAGGGCAGGGAGGGAGGGGTTCCCTAAGTTGGGATGGCGCCAGTGGCAAAAAGCACGATGAAGAGGATGATGATAAAAACAATCACACAGATGAGGACAATCATCTTCACGTTCTTCCACCAGAACTTCCGAGCCACCTTCTGTGACGTCGTCTTGAAGTGCTCTGACTGTTGGGGATAAGGCAGACAGAGACCCACATGCCGTCCATCTAAATATTGAAGTGCTAAGTGGAGGTAACAGATTGCTAAGTAAGACAGCTTATGTCCTCCTATCTTGACAAATGTACCTTCAGAACCATCTGGTGGGCCAAGTTCAAATTTAGAATTCGTGGTCCCCTGCCTTCCCCCTTCTTTTCTCACCCCTGCCCTGCCCTCCACACTGGGCTTTTGACACATGCTTCTACCCAGGCTTGTGACAAGGGCACCACAACCTGCCCTTAGGAGGGCAGACAATCGGGCTGAGGGGGTGCAGGCTCCAGGGGGACATATCTTCCTGGTTCTATGGCTTCTGGCCCCATGAGGACTGCTGAAGCCAGAGGAAGGGGTCAAGGCAGTACAGGGGCTGGAGTTAAGGGTAAGTGTCCTTCCTTCTCCCAGCATGAGTTGCAAAAATTGTTTTCTTGGGCCCTGCTCGCCAGATCAGGCTGAGGACAGAAACATTAAGTCTCCAGAAGTTAAATGAGCAATACTCAAGATTACACGCAGGACTCCAAAAGCCATGTCAGTCTCTCCCTGTGGACATGGAATCTTAGGCTCCAGCTGTCTGCTGAACTTTAGAGTCACTCCTTCCCTGAGCAGCTGGCTTTGGCCTCTAGCTGGAGAGACAGGAGACTATCTAGCCAGATGTGTAGGAGATATTATTCTAGCCTTCAGCTAGCAGAAGAGCCTGGGATTAAAGATTTTTACTGCTCTTCCCAGCTTCTTTTTAAAGCCGGCTCAGCAAGACTCTAACAGTTTTTCACCGCCTGCCTAAAAACCTTGGGGAAGGCCAACGGCCCTAAGAGGATGTTCTGGGGCCAATATTTTTGCCCTGGGATGGCCAGATCCAAATGAGAGTCAAGGGCAGCCTTCAAAAGGAAAGTCAGTTTCATAGGAGAGAAACCTAAGAAAGCACAGGCAGACTGAGCCATCCGTCTCAGAAAATGCCTCCATGGATCCACCCCCGCACCCCCAAATCTGTCATTAAACCCAATTCCAATCAGTGGAGTACAGCAGTATCAGAAGTGGGGCCTCAGCTCACGTCAATTCCCAGCACACATGAAAAGACAGACTTCCCTCCTTCACTCTGCCACCATGATCACCACACCCCCAGTAATCTTCCTTCCCCCTTTTCCTCTCATCCCCTGGGAGTGAGTGCGGGGTGGGGGGGGGGGCTCCCCGGGGGGTAGGGTGAGGGGCTCCCTGTCATCTCACTGTGGCTTCCAGATCCTCTGTCTTGTTGCGAAGGTGGTCCAGGTTCTCTCCCCGGGCCAGGATCCGCTCCACATTCTGAGTCATGATATTCTTGACCCCTTCCACTTCATCCCTGAGGTTCCGCACACGGTCATCTCCTCCTCCACCACTGGCCTCCTGGGCAGCCACACAAAGGGTTAATTAGGCCAAGAGTTGGAGGGACTGAGATCCAGACTCAGAGGCCAGAGGAGGGGGAGGCCTGAGGTGGACTTTAGCTTTTTGCAATGCTTGAACTGTTTGCAAAGAAAATGTTTTTCTGTAGAACTCGGGTAATCAAAACCAAATGCCTTTATAAGCCCCAGATGGTGAGAGCCATCCATGTTAGGAGACAGACAGGACCCAACTTCTTTGTGGATTCTCAGGGCCCTTGACAGAACAAGAAGCAACCACCAAACCCCTCTCCACTGCTTCCTTGTTCCTCAGAGAGGGTAAGAGGAGACAGCTGAGCCAGTACTTCCCAATGCACAGCTCCACCTCTATGTAAGAAATTCCCAGGTCCCACAGGTCCTCATTAAAAATGCCTGTGCTGGGCACGGACCACCCTCACCAAGCCCACCCTCTTTCTCAGACAGTGGCTGGAGAACTGCTCCAGCCTCCTGGGCAGCCTGATAGCTGTGGCAACCAGGCTCCAAGTCCCTCACAAGGCCCCAGGAGAGAGAACAGTTGGGCCACAAACTTCTGCTTTCCCCACCACTTGGCACCACGCGCAAGCACCAGGCCATGGCCTGCTCAGGCAAGTATAAAAAAAAACAGACAGCCTTGGCGTTGGGGGAAATGGAGGGCAAGTCCTCCCAGGCTGTAGCCTCGTCCCCAGGCTTCATGATAAGGTTTTTGAACAGGGAGGGGAAAACACTGTTAAGCTCCTCCCTCCCTGACCCACTCGACTTCCAGAAACAGATCAGGGGTGGGGGTCGAAACTGTCGCAGAGAACCAATTTCTGAGTCTTTTACAAACCCTCAGCTCTCTTCCCCCGGGGTGGTAGATTCCTTGGACTCAGTAGAGAGACAAATTCTTTGGGTTTCTGTACAGGGATAAAGTGAGAAGTAGAGGGGGATTCCAGCCGATAGGCTGGGCTCTGCCTTCGGAACCGCACAGGCACAGCCCAGGAATGTCACAAAACCCGCCGGCCGGCAGCGGCTGGAGAAGGAGATGAATTAGGTTCCAGCCACCCGAAGCACCAAAGCCCACTCCAGATCAGCTCAGGGGTCAGGAGAGGGAGGGAGCAGAGAAGGAGCAGGAACACCCACCCAGGCAGCTCAGACCTATTTGCAGCCAAGCTGTCAAAGAAGAAACTTCTCTGGCAGCCGCTGGCCCAGCCCTTCGACTTTGCCAACCAACTTTCCTTGGGTAATCCCCGGCCCCTTCTTCGTTTCCAGCTCTCTCACCATGTTTCCAAGCAGCTCGGGCCTGCCGGCAGCTGAACTCGTTGACTACTCGGTTTCCTCCCAGGCGGCCGTCGGTTCACTTCCTGCTTGTCCAACTTTCAGCCCGCCCCCGCCAACCTCGCATCCCAGCGGCTCCGGCCACACCTCGCTCAGGTTCTCCAGGTAGGCGGGCACCCTGCGCTGCCCTCCCAGTCTCCTCCGGAGCCGGGGCTTAGGCTTAAAGCGACAGGGTTCCCGGGCACCACATTTCTTCTCACTTAGAAACAAGAAAAGATCAGGCAGCCCTCCTTGGTTTCCGGATGTAAAAAGGCAGCCGTCTCCTTTTTTAAATTTTTTATTATTTTTTGGGGGGCCGCACACGCAGCATACAGGCCCTTAGTTTCCCAACAGGGCTCGAACCCGCGCCCCCTGCAGTAAAGCAAAGAGTCAACCACTGCAGGGCTAGAGAAGTCCCTCACTTTTTTTAAAAAACGTTTTTATAATGTCCTCAGTATCTGATCCCCAATTGTTAAAGAATAAAATCAGCCCTAAGCACTCTGTCAGACCTTGTTCATGTGGAAACAGAACGCAGATATGAACATTGCTTACTGGACAACCCTTGTTCCCAAGTTGTTTTAGTGCAGAAAGCACTAAAACCCCCAAAGTCTGAAATACTGTGATCCTGGGCTCTGGTGTCAGAAGCTGCAGACCCTGAGTGAACCTCTTCATATCTCTGGTCTTTGCAGGTACTGATCCTGACCTCAGAGGGTGGTGGTATGGAGTAAAAGAAAAGCTTACACCATGTACCTAGCACAGCCTGGAACAAAGGGCTGCCCACTGCTCAAATCAGGAAATGCTGGGTCACCAACTCTCCTATTCTAGAGTTCAACCGTCCTGCACCGCCCTTCGGGGGCCACCTTGAGGGTTAGGGAACCCCAACAGAAATGAGCAGATGACTGCCCTATGGACCAGAGAGGGGGCCCAGGGCAAAGGATTTTACCACTGACCTGGCTGCAGGCCAGAGAAAATCCACCCTTCCCAAATGGTGTTTATCAAGACAGAAAAACAATAACAGACCTGTTCAGAAGGAAATAAACATTCCTGTCCCACCCCAGAAGTAACAGTTCCAAGAGGGAAATGGCAGCTTCTCTTGACAAATGCTTCTTTTTTTTTTTGACAAACTTTTTTTAAAGAGCTTAATAAACTTTGGACCTCCATAGCATTTGAAGCGGAGAAGGCAATGGCACCCCACTCCAGTACTCTTGCCTGGAAAACCCCATGGACGGAGGAGCCTGGTGGGCTGTAGTCTATGGGGTCACTAAGAGTCAGACACGACTGAGCGACTTCACTTTTCACTTTTCACTTTCATGCATTGGAGAAGGCAATGGCAACCCGCTCCAGTGTTCTTGCCTGGAGAATCCCAGGGACGGGGGAGCCTGGTGGACTGCCGTCTATGGGGTCGCACAGAGTAGGACACGAGTGAAGCGACTTAGCAGCAGCAGCAGCAGCAGCAGCATTTGAAGATCCTTTATTCTAGCTTCCCAGGTGGTGCTAGTGGTAAGGGACCCATCTGCCAGTGCAGGAGACATAAAGAGATGCAGGTTCCATCGCTGGGTCGGAATATCCCCTGGAGGAGGGCATGGCAACCCATTCTAGTATTCTTGCCTGAAGAATCCCATGGACAGAGGAGCCTGATGGGCTACAGTCCATGATCTGCAAAGAGTCACACACGACTGAAATGACTTAGCATGCACACACCTGAATTTTGATGGATAGTAACAGCCTGCTTTCACCTAAAACGTGGTACCCAACTCCTCATCATTCTTAGAAAGGCAACAATGAAGCCAAGCAGAGGTGGATCAGTATCTTTGATCTATCCTTTCTTTCTTTTTAAAATTATTATTAAATTTTTTGGCTACACTGGATTTTCCTTGGGGCAAGTGGACTTTCTCTAGCTGTGGGATGCGGGGATTTCTCCACTGCAGTGCTCAGGCTTCTCTTGTTGCGGAGCATGGGATCTAGAGTGTGGGGGCTCAGTAGTTACCCCTCGGCATGTGGGATCTTAGTATTTGAACCCAGGATCACACCTGCATCCCCTGAATTGGAAACTAGAAGTCCTAACCACTGGACCACCAGAGAAGTCCCTGTTGATATATATGATCATTGTCCAGTACAGTAGCCACTGACCACAAGCAGCTGTTGAACATGTGAAATGTGGCTCATCCGACTGAGGTGAGATCTAAAACATGCCAGATTTAAAAGACTTATTATGAGAGAGAGACTGTAAATATCGCTTTAGTAATTTTATATATTCATCAATATGTAAAATTGAAATAATATTTTTAATCTTTTTCTTTTTAAAAAAAATTTGTAATTTGCTTTATTTATTTATACTTTTGGCCATGCTGTACCACATGCCAGATCTTAGTTCCTCAATCAGGGATCAAACCCATACCTCCTGAAGTGAAAGCTCAGATTCCTAACCACTGGACCACCAGGGAAGTCCCAAGTGCTTTATTTTTTATTGAATTATAATTGATGTACAATATTATATGTTCAGTTCAGTTGCTCAGTCGTGTCTGACACTTTGGACTCCATGAATTGCAGCATGCCAGGCCTCCCTGTCCATCACCAACTCCCGGAGTTCACTCAAACTCACGTCCATCGAGTTGGTGATGCCATCCAGCCATCTCATCCTCTGACATCCCCTTCTCCTCCTGCCCCGAATCCCTCCCAGCATCAGAGTCTTTTCCAATGAGTCAACTCTTCACATGAGGTGGCTAAAGTACTGGAGTTTCAGCTTTAGTATTATTCCTTCCAAAGAACACCCAGGGCTGATCTCCTTTAGAATGGACTGGCTGGATCTCCTTGCAGTCCAAAGGACTCTCAAGAGTCTTCTCCAACACCACAGTTCAAAAACATCAATTCTTCAGTGCTCAACTTTCTTCACAGTCCAACTCTCACATCCATACATGACCACTGGAAAAACCACAGTCTTGACTAGATGGACCTTTGTTGGCAAAGTAATGTCTCTGCTTTTGAATATGCTATCTAGGTTGGTCATAACTTTCCTTCCAAGGAGTAAGCGTCTTTTAATTTCATGGCTGCAATCACCATCTGCAATGATTTTGGAGCCCAAAAAATAAAGTCTGACACTGTTTCCACTGTTTCCCCATCTATTTGCCATGAAGTTATGGGACCAGATGCCATGATCTTCGTTTTCTGCATGTTGAGCTTTAAGCCAACTTTTTCACTCTCCACTTTCACTTTCATCAAAAGGCTCTTTAGTTCCTCTTCACTTTCTGCCATAAGGGTGGTGTCATCTGCATATCTGAGGTGATTGATATTTCTCCCAGCAATCTTGATTCCAGCTTGTTCTTCTTCCAGCCCAGCGTTTCTCATGATGTACTCTGTATATAAGTTAAATAAACAGGGTGACAATATACAGCCTTGACGTACTCCTTTTCCTATTTGGAACCAGTCTGTTGTTCCATGTCCAGTTCTAACTGTTGCTTCCTGACCTGCATATAGGTTTCTCAAGAGGCAGGTCAGGTGGTCTGGTATTCCCATCTCTTTCAGAATTTTCCACAGTTTATTGTGATCTACACAGTCAAAGGCTTTGGCATAGTCAAGAAAGCAGAAATAGATGTTTTTCTGGAACTCTCTTGCTTTTTCGATGATCCAGCGGATGTTGGCAATTTGATCTCTGGTTCCTCTGCCTTTTCTAAAACCAGCTTGAACTTCTGGAAGTTCACAGTTCACATATTGCTGAAGCCTGGCTTGGAGAATTTTGAGCATTACTTTACTAGCATGTGAGATGAGTGCAACTGTGCAGTAGTTTGAGCATTCTTTGGCATTGCCTTTCTTTGGAGTTGGAATGAAAACTGACCTTTTCCAGTCCTGTGGCCACTGCTGAGTTTTCCAAATTTGCTGGCATGTTGAGTGCAGCACTTTCACAGCATCATCTTTCAGGATTTGAAATAGCTCAACTGGAATTCCATCACAGCCGGGAGCCAGTGTGAAGAACTCCACCCGTAGCAAAAGTCATGAGGAAGGAGGCTCAGCATACACAAAGGCGGGATGGAGCCTCAGAAGTCCCCCTGGATATTCTGGAGCATCCACCCCCAAAACCAGAGTCTGCCTACTTTACTGCTTTGTGCTCTCACCTACACCTCTGACTTTACAGGGGGCTGTCCCTGACCACCATCTCTCTCGTGAATAGGTTCTTCTGGCCACATGTGATTGTTTAGAGCCTCCCAACTGTGAGAGGCATAAGATGTTCTGAACTGTCTAAATACAGATTCCTTTGAGCAGTTAAAAGATTGATTAGAAATTGTATTGGTGAAGGGTTTTTCACTTGTTGGGCCAATGTTTGCTGCTAAGTCTCCATATCCCTTACCTACTGTGTCCCTGGCAGTGTATTGATTAATATAATTGGTGTAAGTAGTAGCTTTAATGTTTGTAACCTTGGACCCTGGAGTTAATTCTTTTTCTTGTTATAGCCCACCACACCTTTGCCCTATAAGAATGCAACTTTATCTAATGCTTTTGGAGGGTGGCGCCTGACTAATCACCTTTAGAGAAAAATAAGTTTTCTGAAGAAAGGGTCTTAAAATGTTAACAGGCCTCCGGGCCAGAAGATGATGTAAATCACCTAAACTTTTACATATGATAAGTTTGCAGGAAGAAAGCCTGCCTTACTGCTGACTCTACCCCTTCCCCCATTATCCTCTATGCATAACTTAAGGTATAAAAACTACTTTGGAAAATAAAGTGCGGGCCTTGTTCACCAAAACTTGGTCTCCCCATGTCGTTCTTTTTCTCACCTTTTGGCTGAATTATTCAGCCTCTTTTCTCCACTAAATTTTTTCACTGATTTATCTTTATTTAACCACTCTTTATATCTTTAATTAACATTTAAATAAGCTGTTGTTTTTTGATCGCCGATGCTGTCTCCCCTTCGAAACCCCTGACTCTACCCGGGCTGGACCCTGGCAAGTGGCACCCGGACAGGCTTTTTGAAGGTAGGTCACATTTGAAAATTAAAAGAAGGGGAGTTTAAGTATAGTTCTCCCCATCAAATCTCGCAACATGCTCTTTTCGTAATAAATATTTTAAATACTGATTCAGCCGGAACTACTGCAATGCTTCGCCATTGGTGCCCGGAGCAATTGAATGCAAAACGATTAGTCAAATGGAAGGACCTCCTCTCAGGACAATGGAAGGGTCCTGACCCATTATTAACTAGCAGTTGAGGATGTGCTTGTATTTTTCCACAGGATGCAGATTCTCCGATTTGGATCCTGGACAGGCTGATTCGCCATGTTGCAGTCCCCCAGACATCCGGTTCCCCCATTGCTTCCATCACAAAAGAGGAGGGGCACTCCTCTGCCCCTGCAGCCGCAGCACAGAACAGCCGCCCGTTGGGAGCCGCAGGCCGGACCAGCCTGGGTGCCGGGGCCCAGCGCACAGTGCTTACAGCCGGTAGCCCCACCAGCATCTCTCTGCGCTGGCTTGGCTGTAGCTGAGCCCCAGGCTGGTTCAGCGAGGGAGCAGGGGCGGTGCCCGCCAGCAGGGGAGGCAAGATAAACATCAAGATCTCCGCGAGACCGACAGGGCTTCTGCAGCACGAACTCCAACCAGAAAATAATTCTACTTATTCTGTTTTGGCTTGTCTACCCTCTCCTTATGTTTTTCTCTTTACCAACGATTCTGGAAAACTTAATGTACATATGACTTTCACTGGTGGACCCAATGTAGTGACTTGTGAACAATGCATGCTCTCATCTTGTTTAAACCCTCAATATAATGTTTGCTCCTTTGTAGTGTTACAACGTCCACCTTATCTTATGATGTAACCACTTATTGATATGTTAATTATGGTCTCGCTGTGTTATAACAACTACAAGATTTAATGTGATCGCGACAGTTTGTGGGCCTACTTATTTTAGGAATATCAGCTTTAATAGCAGCAATTACTTCTGTTACTACAGCAGCAATATCATTGACTCAACAAGTGCATACTGCCCAATATGTTGACACCATGTCTAAAAATGTTTTGCTAACTCTAGCAACACAGGAAGCTATAGATAGAAAGTTGGAGATGAGGGTAGATGCCTTGGAGGAGGCAATAATGCATATTGGGACTGAGTTATAGGCTTTAAAAGTGAAAATGGCTCTGTCATGCCACGCTGATTACCGGTGGATATGCGTGACATCTTTGAAGGATTCTTTGGCAGAACATTCAGAGGCTCGCGACTGAGCTGCATCTGGCTGTTTTAAGAAATAAAAAGGGGGGAGATGCCGGGAGCCAGCATGAGGAACTACACCCGTGGCAAAGGTCATGAAGAAGGCTTGGCATATGCAAAGGTGGGATCGAGCCTCAGGAGTCCCCCTGGAAATTCTGGAGCATCTACCCCCAAAACCAGAGTCTGCCTACTTTACTGCTTTGTGCTCTCACCTACACCTCTGACTTTACAGGGGGCTGTTCCCGACCACCATTTCTCTCCTGAATAGGTTCTTCTGGCCACATGTGATTGTTTAGAGCCTCCCAACTGTGAGAGGCATAAGATGTTCTGAACTGTTTAAATACAGATTCCTTTGAGCAGTTAAAAGATTGATTAGAAATTGTATTGGTGAAGGGTTTTTCACTTGTTGGGCCAATGTTTGCTGCTAAGTCTCCATATCCCTTACCTACTGTGTCCCTGGCAGTGTATTGATTAATATAATTGGTGTAAGTAGTAGCTTTAATGTTTGTAACCTTGGACCCTGGAGTTAATTCTTTTTCTTGTTATAGCCCACCACACCTTTGCCCTATAAGAATGCAACTTTATCTAATGCTTTTGGAGGGTGGCGCCTGACTAATCACCTTTAGAGAAAAATAAGTTTTCTGAAGAAAGGGTCTTAAAATGTTAACAGGCCTCTGGGCCAGAAGATGATGTAAATCACCTAAACCTTTACATATGATAAGTTTGCAGGAAGAAAGCCTGCCTTACTGCTGACTCTACCCCTTCCCCCATTATCCTCTATGCATAACTTAAGGTATAAAAACTACTTTGGAAAATAAAGTGCGGGCCTTGTTCACCAAAACTTGGTCTCCCCATGTCGTTCTTTCTCTCACCTTTTGGCTGAATTATTCAGCCTCTTTTCTCCACTAAATTTTCTCACTGAGCTATCCTTATTTAACCACTCTTTATATCTTTAATTAACATTTAAATAAGCTGTTGTTTCCTGATCGCCGATGCCGTCCCCCGTTCGAAACCCCTGACTCCACTGGGGCTGGACCCCGGCACATCACCTCCCCTAGCTTTGTTCATAGCGATACTTTCTAAGGCCCACTTGACTTCACATTCCAGGATGTCTGGCTCTAGGTGAGTGATCACATCATCGTGATTATCTTGGTCATGAAGATCTTTTTTGTACAGTTCTTCTGTGTATTCTTGCCACCTCTTCTTAATATCTTCTGCTTCTGTTAGGTCCATACCATTTCTGTCCTTTATTGAGCCCATCTTTGCATGAAATGTTCCCTTGGTATCTCTAATTTTCTTGAAGAGATCTCTAGTCTTTCCCATTCTGTTGTTTTCCTCTATTTCTTTGCATTGATCACTGTTACAGGTATACAATATAATGATTCACAATTTTTAACGGTTATACTCTATTTATAGTTATTACAAAATGTTGGCTGTATGCCCTGTGTTGTACAATATATCCTTTTAGCTTATTTTGTACATAGTAGCTTTCCCTTTCACTTTTCACTTTCATGATTGGAGAAGGAAATGGCAACCCACTCCAGTGTTCTTGCCTGGAGAATCCCAGGGACAGGGGAGCCTGGTTGGCTGCCGTCTGTGGGGTCGCACAGAGTCAGACACAACTGAAGTGATTTAGCAGCTTATACCTCTTAATCTCCTGTTCCTAAATTGCTCCTCTCCCCTCTGTCTCCTCACTGCTAACTACTAGTTTGTTCTCTATGAGTCTGCTTCTTCTTTGTTAAATTCAGTAGTTTGTTGTATTAATATTTTTTAGATTCCACATATAAATGATATCATACAGTATTTGTCTTTCTCTGACTTATTTCACTAAGCATAATACACTTGAGGTCCATTCATGTTGTTTTAAAAGGAAAAATTCCATTCTCTTTTATGGCTGAGTAATATTCCATTGTGTGTGTGTATGTGTGTGTGTGTGTGTGTATATATATATACACACACCACATCTTCTTTATCAATTTATATGTTAATAGACACTTAGGATATATTGAGTTTACTTAAAAAATATTGGTAAAATTAATTTCACCTGTTTATTTTCTCTTTCAATTTGGCTAATAGAAAATGATTAATTACCAATGTGGCTCAAATTCTATTTCTACAGACACACTGATCTATACTTTAACATTTTTGTGACATTGGACAGATTTATGTAACATCTCTAAGCTTCAATTACCTCCATTCTGTGCCTGGTACTTAAAAAACTGTCAGTAAATGGTGGCTTTTGTGATTACTCAGAATTCCAGATGCTAAGTGAATTGGTAGGCAAGGGAGCATGAGAGATGCCAAGAAACAAAGACCAGAGTAGGATGTTTGAGGGGAACAGGAAGAAATGGAAGAGGATTCCCTGGATGGGAATTCCCTGGACATTCCTTGTTGTAAGGAGAGTTACAGCAGTTGAGCTATCGGGTCTGGTACACCACCACAAGCCTTGGACATACATTGATGTCACTGAGGGAGCTGACCCTTGGCCTAGATCTAGCAACTGTCAGGGAGATTCAGCAGTGCCGATGGTTGGGCCTGTAACCTGTTCGTCCTCGTCTTCACCTTACGGAACTGCTACAGGCTTAGCTTCACCTGTATAAACACTGCATTGTGATCCTTTATCAGAAAACTATCTGGGGGCTTCCCTGGTGGCTCAGTGGCAAAGAATCTGCCTGCCAATGCAGGAGATGTGGGTTCAATCTTTGGTCTGGGAGGATTCCACATGCCTTGGGGCAACTAAGCCCCATGAGCCACAACTACTGAGCCTGGGCTCTACAGCCTGGGAGCCACAACTATGGAAGCTCTTAAGTCCTAGAGCCCATGCTCAGCAACAAGAGAAGCCACAGCAATGAGAAGCTTGCCCACTGAGACAGAGTCACCCCCACGAGCCACAGCTAGAGAAAAGCCCGCACAGTAATGAGGACCCAAAGACAACCATCTGGGAGTTCCCTAATGGCCTAGCAGTTAGGATTCTGGGTTTTCATTACTGTGGTCTGGGTTCAATCCCTGGTTGGGGAATTGAGATACCACAAGCTAGTGTGGCCAAAAAAAGGAAGAGCATCTGGCTACCACCCTCACAAGGTTAAACATTCAGTAAGGTACTGAATGGTACTCAATGAGCAGAGAACAGAAGTCACTGATTCCTTTAGTCAAGGAAGGCTCTATCCCAGGAGGGGAGTGTCAGTCACTTTGTAAGGAAAAGACTCTATGTAGTAGGAGCTGCAGCCAAAGAAGCAATTGGACTATGCTGAAGAGTCTTCTCAGTCCCTGTGTGGTCAGACTTGGGCGTCAGTGGCTCAGAGGTTAAAGCATCTGCCCGCAATGCGGGAGACCTGGGTTCGATCCCTGGGTCAGGAAGATCCCCTGGAGGAGGGCATGGTAACCCACTCCAGTATTCTTGCCTGGAGAATCCCATGGATGGAGGAGCATGGTGGGCTACAGTCCACGGGGTCGAAAAGAGTCAGACACTACTGAGCAACTTCACTTTCACTTCTTTCTCCTGCTGCCTGGCAGGCAGGTTCTTTACCACTAGAGCCACCTAGGAAGCCGACTGTTGTGGAGTCTTAGGCAAATCACTTCCCTCTGGGAGCTTTGGTTTCTTCATCAGCAAAATGGGAACAATAATGAAAGCTGTTTTACAGGATTATTGTTAGGATTAAATAGTATGGGTATATATGTCTATATTTCTGCTAAAGCATACTACAAATGAAAAAGGAGACTAGTAAACAAATGGAATGACAGAAGGGAAGAGGAATACAAACAGCCTGCAAAGCAATCAGGCAAGCTTTGCTGTACACTGGCATATACCCCAGTCACATTTATGGCCCTAGTGGGCGGTTGACTCCTGTACCTTTCAGGGGAAAGGCTAGAGAACAAGGAGGAAGCACATTCAGGAGGCTCAACTGGAATTGCTCCTGAAAGATCATAAACCTCTCATCGCCGCCAAGGCCTCTTTTGTCTTCCTCTTTACAGATTGTTACACAACGAGTCACCCCCATCTCTCCCAAGGTGCTCTCTTTCTTTCTGACCTTGCCCTTAGAACTGGAAGGTTCTGCCCTTGGCGATTTTCTGACTCCACCCTCTCTCCTAGAGCAATAGTTCTCTGTGGGGTTGATCCTGCCCTCCAGGGAATGTGACAGTGTCTGGAGACATCTTTGGTTGACACAACTGATGGGGGGAGTGGTGCTACTGGCATCTAGTGGGTAGAGGCCAAGGATGCTTAACTTCCTACAATGTCATGGATAGCCCACGACCCCCACCCCAAAAACAAAGAACATACAGACCAAATGACAATACTGCCAAGGTTTAGAAACCTTGCTCTCCCTAGGGAAGTGTACTCAGTGCCTTTACAGTTTCAACAGCCATTTAAGGACGATCCCCAAATCTGTGAGTGCATGCATGCTAAGTCGCTTCAGTCGTGTCTGACTCTTTGAAACCCTATGGACTGTAGCTCACCAGGTTCCTCTCTCCCTGGGATTCTCCAGGCAAGAATACTGGAGTGGGTTGCCATGCCCTGCTACAGGGAATTTTCCCGACCTAGGAATTGAACCCTCATCTATTCTAGTCTCATGGATTGGCAGGCAAGTTCTTTACCACTAGCTCCCACCTGGGAAGCCCTGAGCTACCTGAGAAGGACCGCCCCCCTCCAAATGCCATACCTCTCTCTAATTGCCACACCTCTCTAATTGCCACTGCTGCCTCTCCAATGTCCTGGACAATCCACAGACACATCCGACAGCCAAACCAAACCCTTTATCTTTTTCCCATGTTCCTCCTCCTGAATAGTACTCCCATTCTACCACTGTCCCAAGTTAGGAACCCCTCAGTTCAGTTCAGTTCAGTCACTCAGTCGTGTCCGACTCTTTGCGACTCCATGAATTGCAGCATGCCAGGCCTCCCTGTCCATTACCAACTCCTGGAGTTCACTCAGACTCACATCCATCAAGTCAGTGATGCCATCCAGCCATCTCATCCTCTGTCGTCCCCTTCTCCTCCTGCCCTCAATCCCTCCCAGCATCAGAGTCTTTTCCAATGAGTCAACTCTTCGCATGAGGTGACCAAAGTACTGGAGTTTCAGCTTTAGCATCATTCCTTCCAAAGAAGTCCCAGGGCTGATCTCCTTCAGAATGGACTGGTTGGCTCTCCTTGCAGTCCAAGGGATTCTCAAGAGTCTTCTCCAACATCACAGTTCAAAAGCATCAATTCTTCGGTGCTCAGCCTTCTTCAGAGTCCAACTCTCACATCCATACATGACCACTGGAAAAACCATAGCCTTGACTAGACGGACCTTTGCTGGCAAAGTAACGTCTCTGCTTTTGAATATGCTGTCTAGGTTGGTCATAACTTTCCTTCCAAGGAGTAAGCATCTTTTAATTTCATGGCTGCAGTCACCATCTGCAGTGATTTTGGAGCCCAAGACAATAAAGTCTGTCACTGTTTCCACTGTTTCCCCATCTATTTGCCATGAAGTGATGGGCCCAGATGCCATGATCTTCGTTTTCTGAACGTTGAGCTTTAAGCCAACTTTTTCACTCTCCACTTTCACTTTCATCAAGAGGCTTTTGAGTTCCTCTTCACTTTCTGCCATAAGGGTGGTGTCATCTGCATATCTGAGGTTATTGATATTTCTCCCGGCAATCCCTAAGACATCCTATACACACAATCAATCAGTTCAGTTCAGTTCAGTCGCTCAGTTATGTCCAACTCTTTGTAACCCCATAGACTGCAGCACGCCCATCTCCCTGTTCATCACCAATTCTCAGAATTTACTCAGACTCATGTCCACTGAGTTAGTGATGCCATCCAACCATCTCATCCTGTTGTCCCCTTCTCCTCCTGACTTCAATCTTTCCCAGCGTCAGTGTCTTTTCTAATGAGTCAGTTCTTCACATCAGGTGGCCAAAGTATTGGAGCTTCAACTTCAGCATGAGTCCTTCCAATGAATATTAAGGACTGATTTCCTTTAGGATTGACTGATGTGATTTCCTTGCAGTCCAAGCAACTCTCAAGAGTCTTCTTCAGCATGACAGTTCAAAAGTATCAATTCTTCAGTGCTCAGCTTTCTTTATGGTCCAAATCTCACATCTGTACATGACTACTGGAAAAACCATAGCTTTGAGTAGACAGACCTTTGTTGACAAAGTAATGTCTCTGCTTTTTAATATGCTGTCTAGGATGGTCATAGCTTTTCTTCCGAGGAGCAAGAGTCTTTTAATTTCATGGCTGCAGTCACTGTCTGCAGTGATTTTGGAGCCCAAGAAAATAAAGTCTGTCACTGTTTCCATTGTTTCCCCATCTATTTGCCATGAGGTGCTGGGACCAGGGGCCATAATCTTAGTTTTTTGAATGTTGAATTTTAAGCCAGCTTTTTCAGTCTCCTCTTTCACTTTCATCAAGAGGCTCTTTAGGTCCTCTTTGCTTTCTGCCATAAGGGTGGTGTCATCTACATATCTGAGACACCACTAAGTCTTAGTCTCTCAAATATACCACATCCTTTTCATACAAGCTTCTGCTTCCTAGGTAATGCCAGGATGATCTCTTCTCTGATCCACCTCCAAACTGACTATCTTCTCCCATCCATTCCTTCTATGGTTGCTCCTTATCTTCCTAAAACACCAATTTGAGAATGCAGCACCCTACTCCCAGGGTACAGCCTAAACTCCTTAGTTTGGCATGCCAAGATTGTTCTAAACCTGCTTTTTGAAGATTATCTCTCAAGAGACTCACCTTCCAGCCCCCTAGCCATACTAAATTACCTGTCCTTCCCAAAATAAACCATCCCCTTTTACATCTTTGCTCAAGTGGACTTTTGTCATTGAGACAAGAGAATATCCCGCTTCATTCATCATTGCTTCCATGAAGTCTTCTAGATTTCCCCACTGAAATTCAACTTCTTCCTTTTCTGATCACCATCACACTGTATCTTTTATAAAATCTACAATAAGCTTTACCATTAACTGCATGTGCATGTATGTGTGCCAAGTCACTTTAGTCATGTCTGACTCTTTGCGATCCTATGGACTGAGCCCGCCAGGCTCCTCTGTCCATGGGATTCTCCAGGCAAGAGTACTGGAGTGGGTTGCCATGCCCCTCTCCAGAAGATCTTCCCAACCCAGGGCTCGAACCGGAGTCTCCTGCATTGCAGGCGGATTCTTTACCATCTGAGCCACCAGGGAAGCCCCTGTGGCTCAGATGGTAAATAAAATAAAAATAAATAGTTTAAAAAAATAAATAAAACAAAAATGGAGCCATCTAGTAGTATTTTTAAAATTTTTATATATTTGCTTTTGGCTTCTCTGGGTCTTCATTGCTGCTCTCGGACTTCAGTTGTGGAGAGGAGGGGCTCCTCTCCAATAGTGTTTCTAGTAGCTGCGGCACACGGGATCAGTAGCTGTGACGCTGAGGCCCAGTTGCCTGAGGCATGTAGAACCGTCCCAGTCCAGGGATTGAACCCATATCCCCTAAATTGGCAAGTGGATTCTTAATGACTGGACCACCAGGGAAGTCCGGAGCCATCTAATTTTGAGTGATCCTAGAAAATCTGGCCTAAACTTCCCAATCCACAATGTATTCATCTGGACTGGGATTTGACAGTGGATTAAGAGATGCATCCCCTAAATATTAATAGATCTATGGCTTCCAAAGTGTTGTATCAGGATGACCTAGAAGTGGGCCAGACTTCAACAGCAGGAACACTTGGTGAATCCACCTGCATCTGTGCCCAATAATCTCTACCACATCTACCCCTGCCAATTTTTTTCCTTTAGGATGGTGGTTCTCAGCACATGGTCCGTGAACCCCTGAAGTCTTTAGGGGCAAAATTTACTATAATAATACTGAGATGTTATTTGCCTTTTTAACTGTGTTAACATTTGAACTGATAATGCAAAGAAAAATGGGCAAAACTGTTGGCAACTTAGCAGGAGAGAGACCGTGGTACCCAACTGTAGTAGTAGTCACTGCATTCCTCTCTGCCACACATTTACCACATTTAAAAAATGCCAATGTCAAGTAAGAATACTCTTGGAGCTTCCCTGGCGGTCCAGTGGTTAAGGCTCTATGCTTCCACTGCAGGGGGTGCAGGTTTGATCCCTGGTTGGGGAAGTTTCTCATGCCAGGAGATGCAGCCAAAAAAAAAAAGAAAGAAAAAGGGAAAAAAAAATTTATAAAAAGAATACTGTTAGTGAAGCAGTATAAAATTATTAATTTTATAAATTCCTGTCACAGGCATACAGATCATTTTACTATTTTGTGTGAAGAACTGGAAAATATAAATACAATACTTCTGTATACCCAAATACAATGATAGTCTCATAGTTGTTCTAAGAAAGAACACTTGTGCAATTAAACTGTGAACTCAACTCACCTTCATTTTCAAACTAATAGATTTTTCTTTGAGTAGTAGGTTCCATACACCCTTAATGTCTCCCTGTTTTTCCTGTACTAACGTCTTGTATTAGTGTGATATATTTGTGACAACTGATGAGCTAATATTAATAACAAAGTTCATGGTTTACATTAGGGGTCACTATTTTTTAAATTTTATTAAAAAAAATCTTTTTTATTTATTTTTCATTTGGCTTTGCCGGGTCTCAGTTGCAGCACACTGGGTCTTTGATCTCTGTTGAGCATGTGTTGTATGGATGCTCAACAGAGTTGAGTGTATGGATTGCAGTTGCAGTGTATAGATTCTAGTTCCCTGACCAGAGATTGAACCCAGAGCCTCTGCATTGGGAGTCTTGGCCACTGGACTATCAGAAAAGTCCCTAGGGTTCATTCTTTATATTATACATTCTATGGGTCTTGATAAATATATAGCAACATGAATTCATCATGACACCATTAGAGTATCATACAGAATAGTTTCACTTCTCTAAAAATCCTCTGTGCTACATCTATTCATCTCTCTCTTCCTCCCCCACAACTTCTGGAAAACATCTATCTTTTTGCTATCTCCAAAGTTCTGCCTTTTCCAGGTTATCACATGGTATGTAGCCATTTCAGATTGGTTTCTTTCACTTAGCAATATGCATTTAAGATTCCTCCATGTCTTTGTGGATTGACAGCTCATTTCATTACTGAATACTCCATCATATGGATGTGCTAGTTTATTTTATCCATTTACTTATTGAAGGATATTTTGGTTGATTCCAAGTTCGGACAGTTATAAATAAAGCTGAGGTACATTCCTGTGCAGGTTTTGCGTGGGCATAAATTTTCAGCTCATTTGAGTAAATACCAAGGAGCACAATTGCTGGATCATATGGTAAGAGTATGTTGAGTTTTGTAAGAAACTGCCAAACTGTCTTCCAACTGTTTTGTATTCCTACCAGCAATGTAAGCAGAGTTTCTGTTGCTCCATTTCCTTACCAGCATTTGTTGTTTTCAGAGCCTTGGATTTCTAGAATCTCACTGTTGTTTTTATTTTTTGGCCATGCTGTGGGGCTTGTGGGATCTTAGTTCCCAGGCCAGGGACTGAACCCAGGTCATGAAAGTGAAATTGCCCACTGGATCACCAGGGAATTGCCAAATTTGCAATATCCTAATAGGATATTAAGCATCTTTGTTTTTGCCTTTTTTCTTTTAAAATGAAGTACCATTACTTGAAAGGACATTGGACAGACGAACTATGATTATTCAAACTGGTGCATTTAGCAAATACTTTATCAAAAATGAAAGGAACCTCTCCATTCAAGGAAAACAATAGATGGTATTTGTTGCCAGTGGTAAAATTTGAGCTTTCAGGTGAAAATTAAAATTTGAGAAAACTTGTATCTGCCACTATGTGCCTGGCAGCTTCCCAACACTTAAGAAACTTTACATTTAGAAGAGCTGCACAGCTTAGTTTTTAGATGGTCAGTATTTTCCAAAGGACCATATGTATGATTTTATAAAATTGTCAGGAGTAGAAGATCCATTCAAGTGCAAGATATACCAACAATTTTTTTTTAACTTTCTATTTTATACTTGAGTATAGTTGATTAACAGTGTTGTATTAGTTTCAGGTATATAGTAAAGTGATTCAGTTATACATGCACCTGTGAAGTGAAAGTGACAGTGACAGTCACTCAGTCGTATCTGACTCTTTACAGTCCATGGATTTCTCCAGGCCAGAATACTGGAGTGGGTAGCCTTTCCCTTCTCTAGGGATCTTCCCAACCTAGGGATCCAACCCAGGTCTCCTGCATTGCAGGTGGATTCTTTACCAACTGAGCTATCAGCAAAGTCCATACACGCATCTACTCTCTCTCAAAATCTTTCCCCAATTAGGTCATTGCATAATATTGAGCAGAGTTCCCTATGCTCTACAGTAGGCCTTTATTGGTTATCCATTTTAAATATAGCAGTGTGTACATGTTGATTCTAAAGTCCCTAACTGTCCTTCCACTCATCCTTTCCCTCTGCAAGATATACCAATGATTTTAATGTGTGTATTAGTCGCTCAGTCGTGTCCGACTCTTTGTGACCCCGTGGACTGTAGCCCACCAGGCTCCTCTGTCCATGGGATTCTCCAGGCAAGAATAGTAAAGTAGGTTGCCATTTTCTCCTCCAGGGATCCTTGGCCATCCAGGGATCAAACCGGGGTCTCCTGAATTGCAGGCAGATTCTTTTAATGTCTAAGACACCCAGGAAAGCTTGATTTTAATATAGTAGAGTGTAAAGTTCATTATGTTTTCCAGTCCCACATCTGATTGCACGCATGCTAAATCTCTTCAGTCGTGTCTGACTCTGCGACTCCATGGACTCTAGCCAGCCAGAATCCTCTGTTCATGGGATTCTCCAGGTAGGAATACTGGAATGGGTTGCCATGCCCATCTCCAGTGGATCTTCCCAACCCAGGAATTGAGCCCTTGTCTCTTATGTCTCCGGAGAAGGCAATGGCACCCCACTCCAGTACTCTTGCCTGGAAAATCCCATGGATGGAGGAGCCTGGTGGGCTGCAGTCCATGGGGTCGCTAAGAGTCGGACACGACTGAGCAACTTCACTTTCACTTTTCACTTTCATGTATTGGAGAAGGAAATGGCAACCCACTCCAGTGTTCTTGCCTGGAGAATCCCAGGGATGGCAGAGCCTGGTGGGCTGCCGTCTATGGGGTCGCACAGAGTCGGACACGACTGAAGCGACTTAGCAGCAGCAGCTCTTATGTCTCCTGCCTTGGCAGGCAGGTTCTTTACCACTAGCGCCAACTGGGAAACCCCCACATCTAACTAACTTTTAAAAAAACAACCACTTGTAAGTTTAGGTGTAGTATCAAAGAATATCCACAATTATCTAAAGAGCCTAATAACATACTTCTCTTTTTACCAACAGTATCTGTGAGACCCGATTTCCTTCATATACTTCAATCACAACAGATGGAATGCAGAAACAGAAAGGAGAATCCAGCTTTCTTCAATTAAGCCAGGCATTAAAGAGATCTGCATGTAAAACAATACTATTCTCATATATTTTTTTAGTGTGGAAAATATATTTTTTCATAAAAATGTTATTTATGTAAATATGTAATGGGTTCATGACTTTTTTTTTTTCCTTTTAGTAAATCAACGCATATTTCAAACATTTCTCAGGATAAATTTACAATAGGGTAAATACGGAAAAATATAATCTATTATTCATAAAAAGCTCTTTAGGGTTCTCAATAATGTGTGTAGCAACATAAAGGGGTCCTGAGACTAAAAAATGTGAGAACCCCTGCACTAAGATGCCGTCCTCTGATCCTGCTTGTCAATTCCAGGGCAGAGAAACAATGAAAAAGCTGTTCAAGACTCACCTTCCCCAACCAAACACACTCTATTTACTGCCCCTACTCTGCATTCCTTCTGCGGTCAGGTTGTTCCGGTTTTCCTGCTGCTTTCAAATCTCTGGTTCCAGGCCGGGACAGCCCTCCCCGGTGCATCCTCAACTGGGCGGGAAACTCCCTGGAAAGAGTCTGACTTTTGCGCCCGCACCGTTCACAGATCTGCAGCGACCTAATAGGGGCGGGAAGGGACCCAGGGAGGTCGTGGGCGCCCAGTCTTCTTTAGGTTGAGAGAGCGGAGAGGGCTAGGGAGGCCTCAGGGACGAGACTAGGTACTTGACAGAAAAGAGACAGGTCCGCGTACACCTTCACTCCACGGTCACCAGGGAAGGCGGGGTCTGACCACGCCCCCTCGCGACCTCGTTGCCCCGCCCCCAGACCCCTCGTTCCGCCCTCTACCGCCAAGCAGGGAGTCCAGCGCGGCCGACTAGGGCCCTTCACGACAGTCCTGGCGCTTTCCGGCCGGCCTCGTGCGTGCTGATGTGTCGGGGAGGCGGGGCTTAGGGGAGCCGCCCCTTGCGACGCCCCCGGGCTCGGAGGTTGTTGCTGTGGCATATCTACCTCGCAGAGGCCATGGCGGTCTCCGCTCGGCCCGCGCGGGCCCCGCGGGGCTCAGGTAGGCTCAGAGCCCCGCCTTGTGGCGCATAGAGAGGGGCGCAACTTTCAGAGGGGTAGGGCAGGGATGCCCTGCGGAACCTGGGGAAGGGAGCCTCGGTTGGGAAGGGCTTTGTAGAGAGAGTTTGCAGTCTTCTGTTTTGGGGTGGGTTGATGACATTCAGGACGCTTTGCGATTAGGGGGCTGCAGTCTGAGAAAGGTTCTGGGGCACTGGGGGATCCTGGAGGAGGGGCTGCACTGCAGGGATGTTTCGAGCAGTCAGAGATCAGTGGGTGAACCCAGGTAGGCAGAAGCCCTAGACGGAGATTTCTCTGATTTGAGAAGGAGTCTGTTTTAAAACATCTCCATTCCCATACGTGCACGTGCAACTCTCTCCATTTATTGGTTGCAGACAAAGTAAAGAAAGACAAGGCTGCACAGACTTCAGGGCCCCGTCAGGGCAGCCGAATGGGGAAACTGTTGGGTTTTGAGTGGACAGATGTGTCCAGCTGGGAGAGGCTGGTGACCCTGCTGAATAGACCCACGGATCCTGCAGGCCTGGCAGTCTTCCGTTTTCTCTTCGGTAAGTCCAGTGTCTGGGAGGTGCCAGCATGGTTGGGGGTGAGAGAATGACAATGGTTCCTTGTCCATTTCTTGGATACTTTCTTGTTTAGTGGACTAACCTTCCTTTTTCTAAAAGCTGAAGTGACTAATATCCTGGAAGAACTCTTTGTAACCCAGTTTTGTCTCCTCTGATTAGGGCTTGGAGATCAGAAGTGCTTTGATCCAAGGCTACAGGAAATACAGAGACAGGGGAACAGGAACCCATTTTATTTGTGGAATGAAGTTTTCCAGTAACTACGCTAAGGACTAGACTTCAGAGAAATGGCAGGGGTGACAAAGCAGCCATTTAGGCTGTGACTCCCTAATCCAGACCTTTCTAACTCATAGGCCACAGCATGTATGTTTGGAATGGGTTACAGACATGCCGAGATATTAATCTACCTAACCCAGTGGTTCTCAACTGGAGACGCTTTTACTCTCCAGGGTACATTTGGCAATGTCTCTAGACGTTTGTATTTGTCACAACTAGGTGTGGGGGAAGGGGAAGAAGTGGTTACTGGCATCTACACAGAAATCAGGGATGCTGCTGAATGACCTATGAACCACAGGGTAAACCTCCAGCAAATAATTAACCAGGCCAAACTGAATTGTCCTGGGGTTGAGAAATCCTACCTTAATTTGGAGCTGGCTTCCTGACCTGAGTAGCCCTTCTGTTTACCCTAGTGTGCTGGCCAGATACTGCTGTGCCAGGAAGTAAAAGAGGTTGAGGGCGCATCACCCCAGAGCACTTTGTGTAGCCAATAGGACAGACCTTTACAAACATGACTATCAAAACCTGAATAGCTTCGATAGCACTTTGTATGCTTCTTTCATTTAATCTTCTCTGAGACCCTGCAAAATATTATGAGCCCCTTCTCACAAATGGGGAATTGGCTCAGGGAGGTGCAGTGGCTGACATCCCACAACTGGCACAATGCCTAGCACAGAGTAGGCACTCAACCAATTCTCAGGTGGCACGAGTGGTAAAGAACCTGCCTGTCAATGCAGGAGATGCGGGTTCGAACCCCGGGTCAGGAGATCCCCTGGAGGAGGAAATGGCAACCCACTCCAGTATTCTTGGCTGGAGAATCCCATGGACAGGGCTCCAGTCCGTGGGATTAAAAAGAGTCAGACACGACTGAAGCGACTTAGGAAGCATGATTATTGTTGAATGAATTATTTCTGGAGCTGGGTGTGCCTGACTGTATTCCAGTATGTTCCATGGTTGCCTTTGCTGAGGCCTATCGGCACCTTCTCTCTCTGCCTTCTCAGGGCTGATGATGGTGCTGGACATACCCCAGGAGCGTGGTCTCAGCTCCCTAGACCGAAGATACCTGGATGGCCTGGAGGTGTGTCGCTTCCCCTTACTGGACGCCTTGCAGCCACTGCCACTTGACTGGATGTATCTGATCTACACCATCATGTTTCTGGGTGAGAGAAACTGCAGGAGAGACGGGCGTATTGACTGGCCTACTTAATACACAGAAATCCGAAGCATGCTGGTGAATGACCAGGGTCTTGGGTTTCATTTTTATTTTTGGCTGTGCCACATGGTTTGCGAGATCTTAGTTCCCTGACTGGGGATCGAACTTAGGCCCTTGGCATTGAAAACACTAAGTCCTAACCGCTGGACAGCCAGGGAATTCTCTAGGTTTTCTTATTTCACTTATTCTATAACTTATAATTTCATCCTGCTGAAATTATAAGCAGGATATTATAATATCCTGTGTGTCATCTGAGCTGTGACCCCTTAACTCTTTTTAAAATATTGAAATAACATTTAGTTGAAATTTATTTTTATCTGACTGTAAAATGTCTGATGATTTTCTTAACCCCACCCATAGGCTGTCCCAGGGGAGCTGGGCCTGTGGTGACCCTTTGACCTTTTAATCTTCTCCCCTACCAATCCCAGGGGCACTGGGCATGATGCTGGGCCTGTGCTACCGGATAAGCTGTGTGTTATTCCTGCTGCCATACTGGTATGTGTTTCTCTTGGACAAGACGTCGTGGAACAACCACTCCTATCTGTATGGCTTGTTGGCCTTTCAGCTGACATTTGTGGATGCACACCACTACTGGTATGAGTCTGGGGGAACGAGGGAGGGGTTGGCTGTGTCAGGATGGTCACCAGAGGTAGGGCCCAGTAAGGTCCTAGCACTTGTCCCAGCAAGCATATCTTCAACCGTGCTTTGCAGAGTAAACATAACTTGTAAACAAGCAAAGGTGACTTGGATGGATTCCGGAGGGGTGACGGTCAGCGAGGTGGGAGTTCTGAGGGTGACCACAAGCAGAGTGGCTCCATTCCCACCCCTTCACTCTTTCCCTATCTCCCCAGGTGCCTTGATCTGTCCACTTCCTGTAATCCTCTTAGAAGAAGAGAAGACTAAAGCCAGACATAGCTATTTTCAAATACTTCGAGGGTGGTCATGTGGAAGAGGGAGCAGACTTTCTCTGTGAGGGACAGAATTAGAGCCAAGAGTAGACACTGATGTGGGGCAGAGGCATGTCAGAAGGAGAGGGCCCACCAGGGCTGCTCAGCAGTGCTGTCCCTGGAGGAGGTAACCCTCCCCCACCTCTGGCTTATGTGACCATCTTTCAGGGGAGGTGGAAAAGGGATTTGGAGACAGGGTTGCAGAACTGATGATCTTTAAGGAATCCTTCTATTACTAAGTGAAAAGCAAGTATGAGCTGTCAGTAACATGGGCGTGGAAAGAAAACCTCAAACACTGGATTTGTTAGTGATTTATCAGTCATTAATCACATGTCAATCGTCAGTACACCTATGCAGATATCCCCTTTTTGTAAACCTTTACATTCATTCAGAGTGGCCAGCTCTCATCATAAAGAATTGAGAAGTAGTTGGGCTTTCTTGGAGGCTCAGATGGTAAAGAACCCTCCTGCAATGCAGGAGACCCAGGTTTGATCCCTGGATTAGGAAGATCCCCTGGAAAAGGGAATGGCTGGTATTCTTGCCTGGAGAATTCCATAGACAGAGAAGCCCTGATGGGCTACAGTCCATGGGGTCACAAAGAGTTGGACATGACTGAGTGACTAACACTCTTTGACAGAATACCCCAGAAAATCTCATTTTTGTAATTTTTGCACAATTTGAAAAAATACCGACTGATCATTCACTAAAGGCTTTCCACATGCCAAGCACTATGCTAAACATTTTTGCTTTTTCCATGTTATAACCCCGTGGTTATAACATGGAGTTCCCATTTTATAAATGAAGAAATTAAGGCTTACAGAAATAAAGGATTTGTCTAAGGTCACTGAGCAGTTAAGAGGCATAAATGAGACTCCAGGTCTCCCTAGTGGCAGACTCCAGTGCTCCTGAGCACAAGTATAATAACCTGCCCCTTTCCTGGCTTCTCTGCTCATTCTGTGTCTTCTTGAAAACCTGCTTTGCTTCTGCCTCCCCAGAATACATCTAATCTTAGTAGCCTGGTTTTGTCCATTCTCAGCTAGATCCTAGCATCCAGGTCTGTGAAATGTCAGTTTGTCTTGAAAACTGAAACTTTGCTTTAAATGCACTATGTATATTTTCATACACCAGCTTTGTAAACATTCCCTGAAATTCCTTGTTTTTCAAATTTAGTCCTATTTTAGCACTGTAATCTTTTTTTTTTTTTGCATATCAGTGATTCTTTCGGAGAAGGCAGTGGCACCCCACTCCAGTACTCTTGCTTGGAAAATCCCATGGATGGAGGAGCCTGGTAGGCTGCAGTCCATGGGGTCGCTAAGAGTCGGACATGACTGAGAGACTTCACTTTCACTTTTCACTTTCATGCATTGGAGAAGGAAATGGCAACCCACTCCAGTGTTCTTGACTGGAGAATCCCAGGGACGGGGATC
Organism: Bos grunniens; assembly: GCF_055505025.1. Taxonomy (NCBI): domain Eukaryota; kingdom Metazoa; phylum Chordata; class Mammalia; order Artiodactyla; family Bovidae; genus Bos; species Bos grunniens. Next base: position 58,363,134 of record NC_141175.1, on the reverse strand, counting down.
CTGGTGGGCTGCCATCTATGGGGTCGCACAGAGTCGGACACGACTGAAATGACTTAGCAGCAGCAGCAGTGATTCTTTATGCCCTTGTCCCATGCAGTGGATGGGGTGGCAGGTGGAGCAGGGGGAAGTACACCTCCCCTCATGCAGGTAACACGAGGTCAGTATATACTAGTCTTACTGCCAGCTGCCCTGTGGCCATGGGGTGGGGAATGGAGGGTCTACAGCCCCTTTCTTCTGGAGCTAGCGTTGTAGTCTTTTTCCTGGTTTATGAGGAGACTAATTTGCTAACTAACAGATGTTAAACACTGAATATTTTGTTGTTGTTATAACTCACTAGTAGTTACGACTAGTAGTTTCTGTTATGACTTGAAATGATCGTTACAAGGTGCTCAAATAATTCGAAAGGGCCTCAGAGAGAACTGAGAAGATGTGGGAGACGTCCTAGAATAGAGAGATCACTACAGAGATATCCTGGAATAGAGAGATGATTACATTTAAAAAGCAAGGTAGAAATGGGACTGGACTAAGAACCCGTCCCCTACCGTTCTCCCTCTCAATTGCAGGTCTGTGGATGGCCTGCTGAGAGCCCGGAAGCGGAACGCCCACGTGCCCCTTTGGAACTATGCTGTGTTGCGTGGCCAGGTACCAGATTGCAGGAGAGAGGGGGTGTTCTTCACAGCCGTTGGCAGCATGGCCGCCCACTGCCAGACTTCACTCTGCTTGGCCTCCCTGAATCTTCTCCTCCTCCTTCCTCCTTTTTGAAACTCAACTATTTAAAAAATTTTTTATTTATTTATTTTATTTTTGGCTATGCTGGGTATTCGTTGCTGCATACGAGTCTCTCTTTAGTTGTGGAGAGCAAGGGCTACTCTTGAGTGCTGTGCCCCAGTTTCTCATTGTGGTGGCTTCTCTGATTGCAGAGCATGGGCTCTAGGCAAGAGAGCTTTGTGGGCTCTAAAGTGTGGGCTCACTAGTTGTGTGGTGCATGGGCTTAGTTGCCCCTCAACATGTAGGATCTTCCTACATCAGGATTTGAAGCCATGTCCCTTGCATTGGTAGGTAGATTCTCATCTACTGGACCACCAGGGACATCCCTTTTTCCCTTTTTGCTGGAAAGCTGGCCTGGCTTCTCCCTGTTTTCTAATCTAAGCTACTTCCTAATCTCTGGGATCTCTCACCTTGTCATACAAAGAAAGAGCTTTATTCCCACTAGATTAGAATCCTCATGAAGAAAGAGTAACCTCTGTGCTTCATGACTTGCCTTCAAAAGTGAAAGTAAAGTGAAAGTGTTAGTTGCTCAGTCCTGTCTGACTCTTTGCAGCCACATGGACTGTGGTTCGCCAGGCTCCTCTGTCCATGGAATTCTCCAGGCAAGAATACTGGAGTGGGTTGCCATTCCTTTCTCCAGGGGATCTTCCCAATTCAGAGATGGAACCCAGGTCTCCTGCATTGTAATCAGATTCTTTACTATCTGAGCCACCAGGGAAGCCCGACTTTTCCGTCCTGACTTTGCCTAATACTGTGCCTGATATCTGTAGGATGTTAGGTGAGTGAACGTCTGAGATGAATGAGTAGATCTCGTCTCTCAGGCCCTGGACTGAGGTCAGAACTGATTTGTGACTGTCTGTGGAGGATGAGGCTCTGACTTTGTGTGAATATTCGTTTTGCATATTGTGTTTGCAGATCTTCATCGTGTACTTCATTGCGGGCATAAAGAAGCTGGACGCAGACTGGGTGGAAGGCTACTCTATGGAATACCTGTCACGGCACTGGCTCTTCAGCCCTTTCAAGTGAGCGGCAGGGCAGAGGCCTAGAGCGGCCAGGTGCAGGGTTGGGGGGCTCACCTCCTTCAGGTCTACGGTCCTAGCTGCTGCTCCCACTTTGCCTAAATTTGCTGCATGCTTCACTCTGTCCACTCATCTCCCTCTTCAGCAGAAGGCAGAGTTGATGATGTCAAAAGATCTAGGCTTGGCTGCCCCTGGGAGACTTACAGCATGGGCCGGAATGAAGGGAAAAGAAATAAAGGAAAGGGAAGTGCCAGCACTAGGTGACTTGGAGAGTGAGTCAGTGCCCCAGCAGTTGCTGTGATGGGGCCTCTGTCCTTGGGTGGCTGCCCCAGCCTCTTGCCCAGATTCCTCAACTGGCATGCCAAGATATGGACAGTCAGCTCCCCTTCCCAAACAAAACCATTGTTAATAACTCTTCCCAAAGCAGAGCTGCTTCTCTCTGACTTCTCTTTTCCTCCCATCTCTTCTTCCTTTGGCCTTCCTTTTTTTAATGTTACTTTTGACTGCGCTGGGTCTTTGTTGCTATAGACTTTCTCTAGTTGTGGCAAGTAGGGGCTACTGTCTAGCTGTGGTGTGTGGGCTTCTCATTACTGTGGCTGCTCTAGTTGCAGAGCATGGGTTCCAGGTGTGTGGGCTCAGTAGTTGCAGCGAGTGGGCTTAGTTCCTCCATGGCTGTGGAATCTTCCCAGACCAGGGATCGAACCCGTGTCCCCTGCATTGGCAGGCGGATTCTTAACCACTGGACCAACAGGGAACTCCCTTCTTGTCTTACTTTGTACTCTTCCCTCTGCCCTGACACTTCCCAGTTCCGGAAGTTTGACATCATTATATCAGCCCAGCGTTCCCCTTTTAAAGTTTCTCTTCTGGTATACCTCCAGGAAGAACCTGCCTTGCACAACACACACACTGCTCAGTCAAATTTTGCTCTGGGAGCTCTGCCCTTGCTTATTACTTAGGGCATGTTGAAAGAAATTGGACACCTGAAGTATGTGAGATTCCCTGGTGGCTCAGATGGTAAAGAACCACCAGCCTGCAATGCAGGAGACCCAGGTTCAATACCTGGGTTGGAAAATCCCATGGACAGAGTAGCCTGGTGGGCTGTAGTCCCTAGGGTCGTAAAGAGTTGGACACAACTGAGCGACTAACACTCTTAATTTTGTGGGAATGAAAAGGGGTTGGAAAACCCTCCCAGAGGATGTCTTTGGGTGGAGTTCTCTACCCTTCTGCCGGGGTGGATCATGCAGCATGGAGAGGGTAGCAGAGGTGCCTCAACTGTGAGTATTCCATGTGTGCTAGTGCCTGAGCTTTGACCCTGGTGTCTGCAGACTTGTGTTGTCCGAGGAGATGACGAGTCTGCTGGTGGTGCACTGGTGCGGACTGCTGCTCGACCTCTCAGCCGGTTTCCTGCTCTTCTTTGATGCCTCAAGACCCATCGGCTTCGTCTTCGTGTCCTACTTCCACTGCATGAATTCCCAGCTTTTCAGTATTGGTCAGTTCCTATAATCTGGTGGGAAACAGGAAGCCACAGGTGTGCAGGGGAGGGACGAACCAGCAGCCCGTGTGGCAGGGGGAGACGGTGACAGGAACAGGAGCTAAGCTGAGCCGGACGTCATCTCTGAGAGATGGAAACAGATGGGAAAGCGGCCCAGGGCTTTTGGGCTCAGCTAGTATGTTTTGTTTCTGTGGGAAGTAATAGGCTCCAGTTGAGAATTTCTTTCTTCATAAGTGAAATACCTGGGAGAGGCTGCCTAGGAGAAGGGGAGGTGTGGAGGGGATGAGCCACGTTTTCCAGCCCAACTCCTGAAGTGCTGATTTCTTCCCCGCTGTTCTAGGCATGTTCCCCTACGTCATGCTGGCCAGCAGCCCTCTCTTCTGCTCTCCTGAATGGCCTCGGAAGCTGGTAGCTCACTGCCCGAAAAAGCTGCAAGAGCTGCTGCCCCTCAGGACTGCCCCTCAGCCCAGCACTTCCTGTATGTATAAGAGGAGCCGGGCCAGAGGCAGTCAGAAGCCAGGGCTGCGCCACCAGCTGAGCACTGCCTTCACCCTGCTCTACCTCCTGGAGCAGCTCTTCTTGCCCTATTCCCACTTCCTCACCCAGGTGCGTGTGGGCTGAGGGTCCGCTTGGATAGTGGTGGAGGGGACAGTGCTCAGGAGAGAAGCGGGCAGGTCTGGGGACCTCTCTGGGCAGAGGACAGCATTAGCATGAGGAGCATGGAGCTGATTCCCACCACCCTGCCTCCTCAGGGGTACAACAACTGGACCAACGGGCTATACGGCTACTCTTGGGACATGATGGTGCACTCCCGCTCCCACCAGCACGTGAAGATCACCTACCGTGATGGCCGCACCGGTGAACTGGGCTACCTCAACCCTGGGGTGAGATGCCACTAACTTCCTGGCCTTCAGAGGCCCCCTGGAGCTTTGGGGTCTGGTCTCTGTGGGTCCACTTTGCCCTTTCTCTGGAGCCAGGTGGAACCTTCTTTTGTGGGGGTTGAAATGGGGCAGTGTCATTCACGTCCCTCAATTGAGATGAGACTTAGAAAGGTGAGTACCGCTAGCCCAGCGATGAAAAAAATTCTTCCATAAAGTTTTTTGGTTCTCATTTTTTTTTTCTTCCCTGTCAAAACTGGCAGCAGACAGGGATCTTTTTGTGCCTTCGGCACTGCATGACATGTCTGGAAGCTCAATAACAACGAGGTGGGACTAATGTGGGGGTTTGGGGCAGGTATTCACACAGAGCCGGCGTTGGAAGGACCATGCAGACATGCTGAAGCAATATGCCACTTGCCTGAGCCGCCTGCTGCCCAAGTACAATGTCACTGAGCCCCAGATCTACTTTGATATTTGGGTCTCCATCAATGACCGCTTCCAGCAGAGGTGGGCAAGGGGAGCAGAGAAGGGGGAAAACGTGAAGTCCAGCTTTTTTTGGCCCAGATGACTAGCCTGTGCTCCTCAGTGTTGTCTTGCTTGCAAGGCTGTCCACTGGTGCATGTCCCTGTTGACCTGGTTGTGGGCATAGCCGATTGCATCCAGCAGAGGGCACCGTCATCCCGAAGAAAAGGGAACTCATTCTCTTAGAAACTGTTAACTCTCCTCAGGCGGCCACTAACCCCCATTCTTCCCAGTGCTCCAGAACCTCTTTCCCCTCTTCTGTTTCTCTGTCCCCAACTGGCAGTAACATGCTGACATAGGCTGTTTCTTCTTTCTGGAAAACCCTGTTTGTTCTATCCGGGAACAGTGATGAACAGAACTGGAAATTGCAGTATGTAGGTGGCTATGGCCTTAGAACATGATTTCTTTCCCTAAGGATTTTTGACCCTCGTGTGGACATCGTGCAGGCTGCCTGGTCGCCCTTCCAGCGTACACCTTGGCTGCAGCCACTGCTGATGGACCTGTCTCCCTGGAGAACTAAACTACAGGAGATCAAGAGCAGCCTGGACAACCACACCGAAGTGGTCTTCATTGCAGATTTCCCTGGTATGGAAGAAAGCACAAAGGCTTTGCTGTCTCCTTTCTGGCCTCCTAGGCCAGGGACACAGTGTGTGATGGAGCCGGGAGGGTCTGCTCCTGGTGGGAGGCTGGTTTTTGAAACCCGAGGTGAAAGTGCTGGTGAAGGTGTGATTTCTCTGTTCTGACTGGGAGTGAGTTCACGCCACCTTGGGGTGGGATGGGAACTCTTGCCCCTGGCAGGGCTGCACCTGGAGAACTTCGTGAGTGAAGACCTGGGCAACACTAGCATCCAGCTGCTGCAGGGGGAGGTGACCGTGGAGCTGGTGGCAGAACAGAAGAACCAGACTCTTCAGGAGGGAGAAAAAATGCAGGTATTTGGCTTGAATTAACAATGATAGAAAACTTTTGATGAGTGTAGTTGATTTAGTATAAATGCAAAATCCTTTAACGTAAGAGTAACACAGTGGGAGGCTTCCCTAGTGGCTCAGTTGATAAAGAATCCACCTGCCAATTGCAGGAGATGTAGGTTCAATCCTTGGGTCAGGAAGATCCCTTGGAGAAGGAAGTGGCAACCCGCTCCAGCATTCTTGCCTGGAAAATCCCATGGACAGAGGAGCCTGGTGGGCTACAGTCCATGGGGTCACGAAAGAGCTGGACATGACTTAGCGACTAAATAACAACAATGCAGTGGGGCTGAAAAAGCAAGGGCCCTGGGGGCTATAAATAGCCTCATTCAGGATTCTAGAGGTCAGTTCCTTTGGATTCCAATATATAAGAAAAAAGATGGAGGTGGGGAAGTGGAGGGAGGCCACAGGCTGGCTAGCGAAAGGCTAGAGCATGAGAGATGCATTTCTTCCCCCTTTTCAGTTGCCGGCTGGTGAGTACCATAAGGTGTACACAGTGTCGTCCAGTCCTTCCTGCTACATGTACATCTACGTCAACACTACAGAGGTTGCACTCGAGCAAGACCTGGCGTATCTTCAAGAATTGAAGGAGAAGGTGGAGAATGGAAGTGGTGAGTATCTGAAGATTTGGGCTGAGAGAGCCCACTTTATAGGAAGTCGGGGTCATGATCGAGGATCTGCCCACTTAACGAATGAATTTGAAGCTTCTAGCTGGGGAAAGAGGAGTTCTAGAAGAGAGAATGCTCTTTTCTCAGTGATTCCTCTTTTTGCCCTCTTCCGGACAGAAACAGGGCCTCTGCCTCCAGAGCTGCAACCTCTGCTCGAAGGGGAAGTCAAAGGCGGCCCTGAGCCAACACCACTGGTCCAGACCTTCCTTAGACGCCAGCAAAGGCTCCAGGAGATTGAACGCCGGCGAAATGCCCCTTTCCACGAGCGACTTGTCCGCTTCTTGCTGCGAAAGCTCTTTATCTTTCGCCGCAGGTAAGCTTTACTGTATAGTACTTTGTTATCAGATGTTTGCAGGCTGGGTCACTGTTCTCTGGTGAGAGTAACATTAGGGACTCTTTCCCAGGAGAGGACAATCCAGTGCTAAACTTCTCCCTTTTTCCTCTCTCCTTGCTCCTCTCCCTGATTGATTGGGAGAGTAAATGGTATGTCTGATGGGCACTGTCTTGTTCCGACTCAGCTTATTTCCTGTGCGTTATTCCTACCCCACCCTGGAATCCTCAGTCAGACTGTGTGAAGAGTGGGGTGCCCTTCCAGCTGGGATGGGGGTGTCTGGGGGGAGATTCTTATCTGTGGGTGAGAGGCCAGATGACCAGGTGTCCTCTGAGGGCTTTGGCAGGATTGCCTGTGTTGAAATAGGAGTTTGGACAGCTGGCTATTTCCCATCTTTTTCAGCTTTCTCATGACTTGTATCTCACTTCGAAATCTGGCATTTGGCCGCCCTTCCCTGGAGCAGCTGGCCCAAGAAGTGACTTATGCCAACTTGCGACCCTTTGAGCCAGCGGGAGAGCCGAGTCCTGTAAACACAGATTCTTCTAATCCTAACCCTCCTGAGCCGGATTCTCACCCTGTCCACTCAGAGTTCTGAGGGAGGCCAGATGTGGAGTACAAATGTGGCAGCAGCCAGTCACAGGACCATTACATAGGCAGTGGACATGTGAAAAAACTACTTCAGATTTTTTGTTTTTCCTCCATATCCTAGCTATAATAAATTCAGAGAGGATAGATTAGAGGGACCAAGGAAATAAAGCAAGGATAAGATTTATCAATTCCAAGGTTGAGGGGCTTGGGCAGTGGGGTTAAAAAACAATGTGAAAATGTCTTTCAAGGGGTAAGAATCAGGTTTAAAGTGACTTGCTCCTTGCCAAAAGAGAGTTAATGTTCCATGAAAATAACAGCTGCTGTTAAGTGCTTGCCCTATACAGGCACTGTGTGAAGCCCTGTGCCAGCGTTATTACACTTATTCCTTAAGAGCCATAAGCCTTATTTTGTGGTTGGGGAAGCTGAGGCTGAGGGGTAGTATAATTCGCTCAAAGACATATGCCTAATAAGAGATGGACTGACTGATGGTCTGAACCTCAAGTCTGTTTGGCTTAAGGTCTTGCACCCTGCCTCTTAAAATTTTCAGAATCACTGACAGTAATTCTGAAATAACATAGCTTAAAACTTGTCTGATTATAAAGTGTGATTAGGATGGTGATCAGGTTTTAGATGCAGGGTAATTTTCTCTTCACTGCAATTTTGATTCTTTTTTTTGTTCCTATTATTTATACAGCCAGTTTTTCACTAGGGGTTATGAGCATAGAATAGCAGAGAGTTAAACTGATAACAGAATTTAGATGATTAATAGTGATATACATCTAAAAAACAAGCTTAGTATTTAGCATTATTCTAGTTTTCAATGAGCACGAGGTGATATAAAGTGAGATTTAACCAAATGTAATGAAATCAGGGGATGTTTACAGTCATGATGTATAAGATTTGGATGTGATTCAGGAAGATCCTAAATTCTGTGAAAATTCAAAGGCCTGGCACTGGCCTAGGAAGTGAGAATGCATAATTAGCAACAGAAACAAACAAAAAACAGGCCCTGTTTGGGAACCCTATTGGGAACCCTGTGTGGAGGCAGAGACCGGTGGCAGCAGGCTGGCAGTCCCAGTTACTTTGATAAAGGATTGCATGTGTTTTCAGCCTTCTTTTCCCATGCTCCACTCCATCCAATCTCAGGGTTCTTTCCGAGGCGGCTGCTTTTCACCATACACACTTGGGTTGATTATGTCCGCTCCATGGTTTTCAAGGATGCCGCTGCTTAGATTTCTTTCCTGTGCTCTAGAACTTTATCTAGCTCCACCTGGCTATCCCAGAGTTTTTAACTGTCATAAACGGAAGATGCATTCATCCACAACTGCTTATTACCGAATGGCAGCTGTTTTTTGATTCTTCCATTTTCCTTCCATTTCTTAAGATTTCAAGGCCCGTCAGTTCTACCTCTTACTTTTTGGACCTGTTGAACTCATCTCTCCTACCTCTGTCCTTTCAGCCTTTATACTGGAATCCAGTTAGAGACAGATCAGAGCAGGGCTGCCAGGAAGTTATGCAGGTCGGGCCTAAGTGCACTCAACTGATCCAAGTGGAGCCTGGCAGTAAGTTCCTGTGATTCACACAAGGCATTTTGTGGGTTAGAGATAGCTACGGCACAGGGCACGTTGCTAAGAACCATGCGTGGGAAACACTGGTTTTCAGTCCTTTTGCAGATACCCTCAATGACACAATATACCTTGGCACTGTGTCCTTTCCCATAACTGCTGCCCCACCCTTTTTACTTGGTGAAAATAATAAAAGTAGTTCGTTTTGGAAGGGAACTCTTCCAGTATTTTTCTTGATACAGGCAAGGATGTTACTTTCCCCCAACTGTTAGTGTACCACCTGTCTCATTTTCCAAGTGACAATGTTGTGGGTACCTAATACTGTTCAGAAAAGCTGTTCACTGGAGGAAATCTGGGTTCTCCAGGTTTCAGTATTCAGACCCTGGTAATCAATGTTTGTTTAGCCAGAAGGCTTTGCTTCCTACCATAGGCCAGCATTTAGGTCTTTTGTCCCTGACCAGTGTCATCGCCAGAGAAGGCAATGGCACCCCACTCCAGTACTCTTGCCTGGAAAATCCCATGGATGGAGGAGCCTGGTGGGCTGCAGTCCATGGGGTGGCTAAGAGTCGGACATGCATGCATTGGAGGAAATGGCAACCCATTCCAGTGTTCTTGCCTGGAGAATCCCAGGGATGGGGGAGCCTGGTGGGCTGCCATCTATGGGGTCGCACAGAGTCAGACACGACTGAAGCGACACAGCAGCAGCAGCAGTGTCATCCCCCTTGAAACTGTAGAAAAGTATGATTTTCAACTTAAACGTGACATGTTTCACATTCCCTTTCATTAGCACTTTATGCTTTTGATTCTCAAGCTGTAACCATCACAGTTTCATGCCTTTGCACCTACTAGCCTCCCTAGGCTTGTTAATCCCCAACCTCTACCCCAGGTCTAGGCAGAGGACAAGCCACCTTTGTCACTCTCCTCAGTCTGCAAGCTCCTTGACAACAGGTGTCATCCTAGTAAATGCTGAACCAAACCTCAAGGCCATTATTTCTCTGGTGCTGCTTCACCAGCCTACAGATGCTTCATCCTCACAGTCATTATTTGACCATGGTTCACTGCAGATGGTGATTGCAGCCATGAAATTAAAAGACGCTTACTCCTTGGAAGGAAAGTCATGACCAACCTAGATAGCATATCAAAAAGCAGAGACATTACTTTGCCAACAAAGGTCCGTCTAGTCAAGGCTATGGTTTTTCCAGTGGTCACGTATGGATGTGAGAGGTGGAATGTGAAGAAAGCTGAGCGCCGAAGAATTGATGCTTTTGAACTGTGGTGTTGGAGAAGACTCTTGAGAATCCCTTGGACTGCAAGGAGATCCAACCAGTCCATTCTAAAGATCAGTCCTGGGTGTTCTTTAGGACTGATGCTAAAGCTGAAAACTCCAATACTTTGGCCACCTCATGTGAAGTTGACTCATTGGAAGACTGATGCTGGGAGGGATTCAGGGCAGAAGGGGACGACAGAGGATGAGATGGCTGGATGGCATCCCTGACTCGATGGACTTGAGTTTGAGTGAACTCCGGGAGTTGGTGATGGACAGGGAGGTCTGGCATGCTGCAATTCATAGGGTGGCAGTCAGACACGACCGAGCAACTGAACTGAGACAACAGTGTTTTGGCCATCTGAAAGCTTTTTGGTATTTTGGAGCTTTTTAATGTCATGAAAAGTTGAAGTTCTGAAGTTTCACAGCAGGTCAAGAGCTTATACTCCCCTAAGATTTAACCTTGCCTTTCCCCCCAAACTGGTTTCTATACTTTTAACTCTCCAAGCATACAGATATAAGCAGGCACTGCTTGGGCCTCATTTGCAAGAGCAAAGCATTTCAACCATTTGATTTCATATTTGCTGGTGTAAACATGGGCCATGTAGCTCAAGAAAGGATGATTCAAGAGCTGGTTGATAACTGCCACAAATTCAGAATACACATCCTCATTGTGGTTTTGGTTTTAAACTTTAGTTTATCCATTATATAATGGATCCTCACTGGTCCTTCACTACTGTTTAAAAACACTTTTCAAACTGCAGTAACTTGTAGCCTTTAACCCATTTATACAGAAGACAGAAGACAAATTTAAGGCATTAAATTGCTTTTGTTTTCAAAACAATGAAAATTGGTTTAAAATATAAAGTATCACTCTTCTCACATGATACTCATTTTTAATTGTTCTTTTGCCTTTAAAGCACTGCTGATAGTGCAGAAATGGCTGTTGTAATAAGACGTAAATTTTGCCCACTGTGTTGGCCAAAAAAGGCAGTGCTGGACAAAACTTGAACTTTCATAAACCGTATCCCTGACACTAAGAACCTTTTAGAGGCCTATAGTTGAAGTGATTTCCCTAAACCATGGGTGGGATTACAATTACTCAGGGTTAAAATATGTTTCATTCATACTCATACTGAAACACTCAAGAATAATGGAGGGAGGAGTTGCCTGGTGGCCAAGATTCAGTGCTTTCACTGCAGAGGTCCACGTTCAGTCTCTGGTTGGGAAACCATCCCACATACCGCCAAAATACAAATAATAATGCACACAGGTAAGGTAGAACCTAGCATTTTATTTAGATCTTCATTAAACTGTTGGAATTGAGAACCAGACATACGTAATAAACCTCCGAAAATAGATCCTGAAAGGCACTTTCTGCTTAGGGCAAGCAGTCATGGAATAAGCATGTAAACAAGCTGGCTTCTCTGTACCACACCAGCCAAGTCAGCTTTCTCCATGGCCAGCTGCACCAGCTCTGCCCTCCCTTCTGTTAACACCAGCCAGAACCCCTGTAGGTCTAACCCAAGGTTTTTCTGTAGGACACCTTGGCCTACCTGGGAATGCTGGAAACATGTTAAAGGAATCATGGTGTTGAGGAAAAAAAAAATCTTTTAAAAGCTGCCATCTGAGGTGATGGCTTCTCTGTACTTACGCCATACCCCAGAATACAATAAATAAGCAATTAGAAAATGTTCAAGTATGAAGGGATTTCCTCCTCCCCGCCAAAAGCACTGCTCTCTGAAGGAAGCTGGTTTCTCTGTAGCTACACCAGCTGTCCAGAAAGCTCATTGGACCTGGTTTTGAAAATAAAACAAAGTTAAAACCCTGGGAGGAGTTCTTGTGCAGTGTGGAGTACTCAGTCTTTCTTATAAAGAAAAAAAAAAAAAGTTATCTGGTACCAAAGTGTGCAACCTACAGACCCTCAGGTACTGCCCTGTGACTTCTCTGTATGACATCACAAGGGTGCCAAGTGCCTGTTTTTCTAGAGCTAGGAATTGGTGGTTTGGCTAGTGCTGAAACCATGCATAGGATTGGTTTACTAAATAAAAACCTTATTACGTACGTCCTCCAAAAGACAGCTGAAAGTGGAGAGATTCTGATTTGGTGCTGTTTAAGAGATGGCGATTAAGAGCATAAGCACCAGGGAGATGGTTTAATGGTAACTGCCTTTTTTTTTTTTCTTATGTCAGGCTAGAGCTCCAACTGGAACTTGCGTTACATGCAAGAATGATTGGATAGGGAACACTCCCTGACAAAGAGCTACATAATTAGAAGTGGATCAAGTTATAGGGAGGATAAGGGGAAGGCTTCACATTCATAATAGAGCTCAAGACATTACAAATTCATGCTGACAGGGCTGTGGCATTGCCAGACAAGAAGCTATAATGGAACTACAAGTACTTTACGTGCACATTACAAGGACATTTTCAGCATTTGGTGGGAAAGTCAATGCAATTAGGATTTTAGAAGGTTGGGTGATAGGGCACAAAGGTTCAATTTCAAAGCATTATTTACTACAATGCTGTTGATTTGTTTCTAGGCAGTTACACGGATCACCTATGCTCACTAAATTCATTATAATGGTGAACAAAACACCTAGGGACAGAATAGCAAGCCCAACTTACAGTCCCCCACACAAGCTAAATTCATGTCATTGACTATAGAGTGACTGCAACTGATCAGGAGCTGAAAGAGGACAGGAAAATTTAGGAAGAAGGGCCCTTTCCCGCAGAGCTTGAAGGCTTCTCTGTAGCCTACGCCAACAAGTCTGGGGAAAAAAGGCTAACACTTTCAATATTTAAGCTTTTTGGGCACTTCCCATGGGAAGCTGTCCCTACCAAAGTGGCCATAGGCTGCAGTCCTCTGATAAATTGGCTTCTTCAGATCCAGATCCCTGGAATATACAAGTCCGTAACTTAATATGTAGCATTCAATTAAAGTAAAGCAAAACAATCAGCAAGACTCATTTTCAAGACTTCTGGCAAATGAGTTCAGTTCTCTGGGGTATGCTAGGAAAGAAGTTTGTGGCAAAAGTGTTTGTTACTTCCCTGGTGTCCAAAACTCCTTGCACAGTCCTTATCAGTAACTATAGTTCTCGTTTTTCCGTCCCTGGCTCCAACAAATATGAAAACTTGTCATTATTTGGAGAAATTTCAAGTGTCAAAAACTCATCTAAAGTCATGGAATACTTACCAAGGTCCCATGCCCACACCCTACCATGGTTATTTTCTTTACAACAGCCATGTACGTCTCATTTATCTGCACTAAAAATTCTTTTAAGTAAACATCCCTCAGGTAACAGGAACACAAGTCTGTATCAAATGTGGAGAACTTTTCTAGGGTAGTTAGTCTAAGCCATGGAGCACTAGAATTTTAGATTCTTCCTAATAATTTAAGCCTCTACTGAAGGCAATTTTTTATGATATCAACACATTCTAGGAATTAAGATGTTTCCCCACTTGAGTCTTTCTTCATACCTTCGCCTTCTGAGATTTGAATATATCAAGTTTATATACACACCCACACCCTCAATGTTTTTCACTAGCAATAGGCTTTACCATCTTTACCTGACAATGACCCCAGGGCGGAGGTCAAAATTCTTCTTCACAATCTCTAATAGCTCTCTCTCACTCTTCTGAGAGGTGCCATAATGGAAAATGGAGATAGACAATGGATGAGATACTCCAATAGCATAAGAGACCTAAAAGAATTTAAATATCATTAAGAGTCAGTGAGCAAAAGACACACACTGTGTAACAGACTGGTATTAAAAAAAAAGACAAGTAGTTAACTGCTAAACATCCTCCCACTTACACACCTTTTAGTGAACCCAGTTATAGGAAAATATATACCTGAACAAGAACCCTTCTGCACAGACCTCCTTTAACAAGGGATTTTGCCACCCAACGAGCAGCATAAGCAGCTGAACGGTCCACCTTGGTATAATCCTTTCCTGAAAAGGCACCTCCTCCATGAGCTCCCCAACCACCGTAAGTGTCCACAATGATTTTCCGGCCAGTCAAACCAGCATCACCCTGAAATTACATAATTTAAGTTACTTTATGCCCAATCCTTTCCAGTGGTTCTAGATCAGGCCTGCCTGTTAAATGCTTATTCAGTATCACTTGGCAAACATCCTCAGAAGATTCACACGCAGGCTTCAAAAAACCTAGGAAAAAGGTGGAAAGTAGCCAGGTTTTTCCAAGTAACCATGACAGATTACAAAAAAAAAAAAGGCAAATTAACTGAAATTGTAAGGCCTTACCTGAGGCCCACCAATAACAAATCTGCCACTTGGCTGTAGATGATAGATTGTGTCCTCATCAAGGTACTTTGCAGGTACAACAGCTTTGATGACTTTCTCCTTTAGAGCATCTCTCATCTCATCAAGACAAACTTCTTCATCATGCTGAACAGATATAACAATTGTGTGGACTCTGATGGGAAGTACGGCACCTCGATCCTGCATATACTGCACAGTCACCTTGAAAGCCAAACATCAGAACATCAGTCTACTGAACAATAGCTTTGTTCTTGGTTCCCTACCCTACACTACAGTACAGAAAATAAATGCTATTCTTCTCTTAGCTTTAATCAAACAACCTTACTGATGTCCTGTGCCAGTGTAATGGGTGTGGCTTTACGATGTTCATCACTTACTTGAGTTTTAGAATCAGGGCGTAACCAAGGCAAAGTGCCATTCCGGCGCAGTTCAGCCAGTTTGGCATTGAGCTTGTGTGCTAAGACAATGGTTAAAGGCATACATTCCTCAGTTTCATCAGTGGCATAACCAAACATCAAACCCTATAAAAGGAAAAGTCACCAATGCAATCAATCCAAGCTTCAAAATTTGTTAGAAGAAGAGATGCAAACAGATGTCTGCCAAGATACCTGGTCTCCTGCACCAATGTCTTCCTCGTTTCGGTCAAGATGAACACCTTGGGCAATATCTGGTGACTGTTGCTCCAAGGCCACTAGCACATTACATGTCTTGTAGTCAAACCCTATAAACAAAACAATGTGTGTTTTTTTTAAGGGCCATAGCAATATTTTAAAATTTACAATTACCTGGAATTCTAAATGCTGCTAAAGAAATAAAATATACCTAAATGTAGTACTTTTAGAGAAAAGCATAGGGCCAGAACAAAAGGACAGTAAAAGTATACGGGTGGAATTAAATATTCCCGGGAACACTCTAGAAAATAGAACTAAAGAGGACTGAAGGAAGTATCTGGAAAAATGAGGTTAGAAAGTCAACTCATTAAAACATACCTTTGGAAGAATCGTCATATCCAATGTGTTTAATGGTTTCACGAACCACTTTCTGGTAGTCAACAGCAGCTCTGGATGTAATTTCCCCAGCAAGAAGGATCATTCCAGTCTTAGCAACAGTTTCTAATAAAAGAGATGTTCACACTCAAATATCACTTTATAAAGTTAATTTTCATGTTATCTTTTCATCAGGTGAAAAGTGTTCTGAACCTACCACAAGCCACTTTGGCATCAGGGTCCTGCTGAAGGTGGGCATCAAGGACAGCATCACTGATCTGGTCACAGATCTTATCTGGGGGGAAAAAAAATTCCTGGCTCAATTTCTTTAATTTACTACTAATATAAGTATGTCATGCTTCCCTCCCTATAACTACAGCTGTTAAGATCTTTGTGAATGGTTTCTTCTAAAATTGTGGCAGGGATTCCCTCCATGCAGTGGTTAGGACTCCACTATTCCACAGGAGGGGGCAAGGGCTCTATCCCACATGCCGCTTGGCACAGTACCCCACCCCCTACAAATTGTGGCAAAACCTATATAACATAAAAATATATCAATTTAACCATTTTCAACAGCATACCTAACTGCCATCTAAGTAAAGCATTCCTTCTGCAGAAACCATTTTCCTGAAGAATCCTGCATACAGTGATACATACTTCCAAACTTGACACCTTGGTTTTTTAATGTAACTGTACAACAAGATCACCAATTCAGGTAAGCCAGCAGAACAGCATGTTTAACACATTTAAGCTCATTGTGATATATGCACTTTACACCTTTTTACAAGGACATGAGTCCCATCTTTCCACTATTTCAAACATTTTGAAAAACTAAAGTTCCCAGGCTAAACCAATTTTCATTGTTATACAGAACAGCCACACAACAGAGATTCAAATGCAAGTACAAAGAAAAAGTGGCTTTCTTCCAACCAAAAGCAAAACAAGCAACATTCACCTTTACCGCATTAATTTTCAAAGACAACAATACTTAACATTTTATCCCCCAAGTTTAAAATTCTCATTATAAATCTAACACAAAGTGTGGTCTGTTTATCAATTTCTCCATGATCCTCTAAGGAACACCAATTAGGGAAGTGAGAGAAAATGTCACTTAAAGAGTTAAATGATAAAAGCAAGGACACCTCACGAACAAAGGGGATAATGATTTGATTATCGGCAACAATTTGATTCTGTGTTAGGTAATCCAGGATCAAGACCTGAATAGGCTGGAAAATACCCAAATGTATTCTGAATCCTTGATATTCCCCTCATCTATACAGCTGCCCAAATCTTACTTTCCTAAATTTTCTTTAACCAACCAAAAAAATCTTAAGTAAAACGTGTACCGCACTCATGCCATAGACCAAAACAATCTAAACATTTCCGAATGCCTGCAGCTTTAACTTAATAAAAGGTGGGTCAAACACACATGTTCCCAACACTGGGAGAATACAAACAAAACCACCACACCACATCTGACCGTCACTCATTAGGGCCTCAGTAGACCACTAGGTTGCTCGTGGTGTTTCACCATCGGCACAGTAGGCTTTCTGGAGAGAAATGGCTCCTTAAGCCATCAGACGACATCTGTCATTGTGGTCATCCTAAGAAAGGTCTGGATCAGACTAGTAAAATAGTGATCTTCACCATACGAGGTTTTCAGGCTGCGAATGAAAGTTCCTTGGTATTGCTTCACTCCTTCGCGTGTAAATTGATCCCCGTAATGGCGGACCGCTGGACAAAGCCCGTAGGACGTGTGGAGTAAAACCCTGCTTAACGGTCAGCCCCATTGCAATGGCGCCTCGCACTCAATTCATGCTTCCTGTCCTTTTCACGCGCGATCCAAATAAGGCAGGGATCCTCAGACAAGCGCTATATTTAGTTGGAGGCTGTCACCTTGACGCCAAACCATATACCGGCTAAGGGCATGTCTTATCCTTCACCGTAGCCAAGGAATTAATGGGGAGCGCGGACCCCCCGAGACCCAGACCGCGCTCTGCAAACCGGCCGGCTCCCTCGCCCAGAAGCCACATGCGGCAGACACGTGGTTGCGGCTGCAATGCGGGGCGCGCGCTCCCGCGGGCCGGACGCGAGCACGCGGGGCGGGTCGCCCACTCGAGGTGGCTCGGCGCGCCGAGCGGAGAGGAGGAAATAGTGCCCTCCTTGGCAGGAGCACGAGCGGCCGCGGCCCCCACCCTTCTCGTTTTCTGGAATCTTCCGCATGCCGGGGCGCGCGGCCGGATGGGAAGAGGGGAAGAGAAGCGGGGGAGGGAGCGGCGGCCACGCGCTCGGCACCGGCGGCGCCACGAGGAAGGCGCGCGGCCGCCGCTCTTCCCACCACCAGCCGGGAAAGGGTCACTGGCGTGGACACCGCGACTAGCAGGTCCTACCAACCAAGCCCGATCCCGCGCCCCGCCCCTCGCGTCGCTCCAGGGCCCGTCACCTCACCTGGGTGGCCTTCCCCCACGGACTCGGAGGTAAAGAGGAACGTGCCCTCCTCGATGAACGCGTCGTGGAAGCCGTTGAGCTGCCCGTTCATGGTGGTGGTAGTAAGTCAAAGTGGAGTAGAGGAGAAAAGGGAGCGGCAAGGCGACTGCGAAGTGTGCGAGCAGAAGACGGCGATCTACTTAGCTCAGGCGGGCGGCGCGGAGCGAACGAGGCGGCGGGCGGCGCGGCCCAGTATTTATATACGGGGCCCGCGCGCGCCCGAGCCGAGCCCCGCCCCTCGGCGCCCGGCGCCAATGCGCCACTCGCGCGGGGACGCGGGAAGAGGGAAGGGGCGGTGCGCAGAGAGGAGCTCGGGCCGAACCACTGTCCCTGGCAGGGGGAGGGAGCGGGGGTAACGCGCCCCTCCTGCGAATATTCGCCATTTTAAGCACTACTAACAAGGGGTGAGGGGAAAGACAAGAATACAGGGTCACCGTACCCTTCCGTGAGCCACGGGGGAGGAAGACAGACAAGGGGTTTATGGGCCTTCTCCCCTGTGCTGTGACATGGCACCTCCCTCCCGACCGTTGGCCCGGCTGTCTGGCCGCAAGGTCGCGTCCCCCAGCGGTGGCCTAGGGAATCGACTGGGGTTTTGTCCTCTGGCGCTCCCCGAGGGTCTTTCCGGCTGCCCAGCCTGGGGATGCCCGGGTGACGGGGAGCCCCGGTAGCCCACAGCCACGTGAAAGTGGCCATATTGGCCGGTCAGCGTACGAGCCTTCGCGCGGCCTTGTGCCTCCCCTTCCTGCGCGCTGCCGGCGGCTGGCAGTCCTGGGACGGGGGGGTGAGGGGGCCGTCCTGTTGCTAGCAATGTCTTAGTTAATGGTTCTGTGATGAAAATGGCCGAAAAACGGAATAACGAGAGTTCTGGCATCAATTTCAACGACTGCCGCCCCCCGCGCTAGAGTTTCGGAGAGAGGCCTTACCCTTTGCACACCCTACGGCAGAGGCTGCACTCGGCCTCGGGCTCCAGCCTGTCCTCCGAGAAAGGCTGCTCACGAGGCTGACCTTGCACTTGCTGACTTTAATGTCTTGGAGGGGACAGAAAGAGTCGATGTTTAGAGGGTTGTTTCAGTTTTCTGTGCAAGAGAGTGTTGAATATCGGTGTGTGGGGGAGGGGGGTGGGGGCGGCGGGAGTCTTTCGCCCTTGTATGTGATTCAGCAGATCAAGGTGAAACGAATGGTCTGTTTCCTGAAGCTTTCACTTTATATAATGTCCACCTGCGTTTGTGCCAATTTTGCCCATTAAAGGAATTCTAGGGAAAGAAAAAAGAACAAAACCAAACTTGAGCCAGCTAGGGGCAGGGAGTCGGGGACTGGCTTCATGGCTCCCGTTTGGAAAGACCCACAAGTGGCGGGTGGGCCCGTGTCACTTCCTCCCGCCCCAAGGGCGGCGGACACGGTGCAGGGCCGAGAGGGGGCCGAAGATGGGGGGGTGGGGATGGCTGCCGCTGTTGCGGTGGCCCCGAGCGCGTGAACATTGGCTTTAATGATGTTATTAGGAAACCGCTTGCTCCTAGGATAGAATGCTCGTTACCCTTGGGAGACGAATAAGACCCCTTGCAGCAGCTCCAGCTGCTTACGGCTCAGAGAATTAGGAAAATTCAGAAGAACAATCCTCTCTTCGGTTTGCAAGAGGCAAGGAGGTTGGGGCGGGGGGAGGTTGCTGTTTGGGAAACAATGGAAGCACTAGGGATTCTGACAAAGAACTTAAAAAAAGGGCTCATCTTTAGACTTTGTGACCACATCCATGTTCCCTCAAAGCAGGGAACAAGAAAAGGCTAAATCACAAAAGAGGCAACATATATGCTGTTTTATTGGCTTATATTTTCCAGACTAACTTCGTGGAAAAATAAACTGTAAGACTTTCATAATTTATTGTGTGTTTTAGAGTCACCTTTTTGTTTTTTTAAAGCAGAATTCCAGTTATCTTACAATGTGTAATAAAATTTCCAACAGAAACAAGTTGCCTGTGTAGGCCGGTCAGTGCATGATCTTCCAGCAGAAGAATCTATAGGGGAATCCAGAATATAATTAGAAAGTTATTTAATTAATATGGAGTCAGAACAAGGGGATTAAATTCAGTGATTAGGTCATTAAGCCTTTATATACCCCTATGCTACCAACTCCACAGTGAGGCTGTTCTTTCCAAGGAGATTAGAATCAGCTGTTCATACTTGCTTACCTCCTCATTCTTGTTCTTAGCATCTGTACTTTAATGGTTAAGAGTAGGGGTTTTCGAGTCAAGCCTCTGCCACTTATTAACAGTGTTGAGCAAACAACTTACCTTCTCTATACCCTAGAGTCCTCAAGACTGTAAAATTGGGATAATAATTGTACTATCACAGAATTGCATCAAGGATGAAACAAAATCATTCAAGTAAACTCTTTAGCACAGCAGTAAAAAAAAAACCCTTCAGTGGCTTCCAATTGTTGTGTGAGGATAAAGACCCAAATCCCTACCTACCTTTACAGGCCTCAGTGTGATTTACCTGCTATTTCTTTAACCTCATTTGTGCCGCTTTCTCCTGTCTTCTGCTTTGAATTTCTTTGAACTGTTAACAGTTAAATTTCTTAATTGATTACCCTCAGAACAAAGCAGAGCACATTTTCACTGATTTATATTATTCACACGGTCCTTTCTTCCCACAAATATTTATGAGCATTTCTGTCCAGCGGACCCAGGATGGGTGCTATGACAGTCCTGGTCTCTGCCCACCCAGAGCTCTATATGAGGGGAGATGTCTGGCTAATTGTTCCCCATCATTCCCATCTCAGCTCAGCTGCTGTTTCCTGGATGTAGCCTTCAGCTGCCTTTTTCTGGAGGAAATGGTCACCTGCACAGATTTCTCACAGGATCCTGTGTTTTCCTACATGGCACTCAGGGCTCTTTGAAATTACAGAGTTGGGCATTATTTGATGAATGTCTCAACTCCCAGTTAGATTTGTAAGCCCCGTGACAATAAGAAGGTGGTCAGTTTTGCTCAGGCTTTATCACTGAGAGTCTGATTCACAGAAGGTGTTTAAGAATGTATATATGAGAAGGAGAGAGAGGGAGAAAGAGATGAAAGGATAAATATAAGAAATGGCACAAAGAGATAGGGAAATAAAAAACCCAGGGATCATATAAAATCAATGAAAAGAGCTGCTGCTTTCTTTTCGTCACCAGAATTGTAATTAATAACACTGAAAGCTCTTTACTGACAGGGGAGCTCATTGCCATCCTGTTCTGAGAGGAGTGAAATTTCTGATTCTATACGTTAGTGGACTTCCTGGGCAGCTCAGTGGTAAGAATCTGGCTGCAGTGCAGGAGCTGCAGGAGACATGGGTTCAATCCCTAGGTTGGGTTCAATCCTGTGGCGGAGAAAATGGCAACCCACTCCAGTATTCTTGCCTCGGAAATCCCATGGACAGAGGAGCCTGGCAGGCTACAGTCTATGGTGTCCCAAAGAGTTGGACGGCACTGAGCATGCATGTAAGCATGCATACGTTAGTATTCCAAGGCTAAAATAAACTAGGAGGAGTTGCTGGTTTATTTCATATTCAACGTGAATGAGATTTGTTGAATGTGAAATGTAAAGCACATAGAAGAATTTAATCACCTAAAGGCTCCAGATCTCAACCTCAAGAACATTAATGTAGCAGGAGTTCCACGAAAGAGGCAAAACCAGTGGGTGGACAACCTAGACAGCAGGTATAATGACTCCAGGTCTTATCCATCTGCCAGTGAAGGAAAGAGTACCAGTAAGGAAGAGAAAGTATTTGCAGTGCAAGAAGCTGTTGATTTGGCAGGAAAAGAGAGGGAGATGACCCTGTGTGTATCAAAAAGTAATAGCGAAGGTGCGATGTTCAGAAGAGAGCTCCAGACTACCTTCTATGTGATAACAGGCAAAGAAGAAGGAAATCTAGGCCAGCTATCTCCAAAATGGTGCCAGTTCTTTAGGACCAAAATTCAGACATGGCCTTAGAAGCAAACTAACTCTGCTCTGCTCATGTGCTCAGTTGCATCAAATTCTTTGAGACTCCGTGGACTGCAGCCTGCCAGGCTCCTCTGTCCATGGGACTTTCCAGGCAAGAATACTGAAGTGGGTTGCTATTTCCTACTCCAGGGGATCTTCCTGACTCAGGGATCAAACACGCGTCTCTTACATCTCCTATATTGGCTGGCAGGTTCTTTACCACTGTGCCACCTGGGAAACTCTAATGGGTTCTGAAACAAATATTGGGTTGGCCAAAAAGTTAGTTCCGGTTTTGCTGTAACGTCTTACAGAGAAACCCAAATGAACTTTTTTGGCCAGTCCAATACTATGTGACTCCCCTCAGTGTGACGCTTCTCGTAACCTGTTTTTGTTTCTCTGTTTTTCTCTTCTGATAATCAAATCTTTTGACAAACCTATTAAGTAGTGAGAGATGGAAGAATGCATAGGGTACAATGCAGAAAACACTGATGGAGACTATACTCTAACGATGACAGCATCTATAATTTATTGTGACAAGCACTGTTCAAGCATCTTTTCTGTGCCTTACAATTCTGATGAGGAATTCCAATTCTGTGCCTTACAATTCCAATGAGGCAGATGCTGTTTCTCTTCCTGTTTTATACATGAAAAAACTGACGTGTAATTCACCCAGGTAGTGGACTTGAGCCTGGATCTGAGCTCTGAATTCATGCCCTTTGTTACGTGTCAAAGGATAGATATTTCACAGTCCCTGAGGTGGCCACAGGACTGGAAAAGGTCAGTTTTCATTCCAATCCCAAAGAAAGGCAATGCCAAAGAATGCTCAAACTACAGCACAATGGCACTCATCTCACACGCTAGTAAAGTAATGCTCAAAATTCTCCAAGCCAGGCTTCAGCAATATGTGAACCATGAACTTCCTGATGTTCTAGCTGGTTTTAGAAAAGGCAGAGGAACCAGAGATCAAATTGCCAACATCCTCTGGATCATAGAAAAAGCAAGAGAGTTCCAGAAAAACATCTATTTCTGCTTTCTTGACTATGCCAAAGCCTTTGACTGTGTGGATCACAATCAACTGGAAAATTCTGAAAGAGATGGGAATACCAGACCACCTGATCTGCCTCTTGAGAAATTTGTATGCAGGTCAGGAAGCAATAGTTAGAACTGGACATGGAACAACAGACTGGTTCCAAATAGGAAAAGGAGTTCATCAAGGCTGTATATTGTCACCCTGTTTATTTAACTTATATGCAGAGTATATCATGAGAAACGCTGGGCTGGAAGAAACACAAGCTGGAATCAAGATTGCCGGGAGAAATATCAATAACCTCAGATATGCAGATGACACCACCCTCATGGCAGAAAGTGAAGAGGAACTCAAAAGCCTCTTGATGAAGGTGAAAGTGGAGAGTGAAAAAGTTGGCTTAAAGCTCAACATTCAGAAAACGAAGATCATGGCATCCGTTCCCATCACTTCATGGGAAATAGATGTGGAAACAGTGGAAACAGTGTCAGACTTTATTTTTCTGGGCTCCAAAATCACTACAGATGGTGACTGCAGCCATGAAATTAAAAGACGCTTACTCCTTGAAAGGAAAGTTATGACCAACCTAGATAGCATATTCAAAAGCAGAGACATTACTTTGCCGACAAAGGTTCGTCTAGTCAAGGTTATGGTTTTTCCTGTGGTCATGTATGGATGTGAGAGTTGGACTGTGAAGAAGGCTGAGTGCCGAAGAATTGATGCTTTTGAACTGTGGTGTTGGAGAAGACTCTTGAAAGTCCCTTGGACTGCAAGGAGATCCAACCAGTCCATTCTGAAGGAGATCAGCCCTGGGATTTCTTTTGAAGGAATGATGCTAAAGCTGAAACTCCAGTACTTTGGCCACCTGATGCGAAGAGTTGACTCATTGGAAAAGACTCTGATGCTGGGAGGGATTTGGGGCAAGAGGAGAAGGGGACGACAGAGGATGAGGTGGCTGGATGGCATCACTGACTCGATGGACGTGGGTCTGGGTGAACTCCGGGAGTTGATGATGGACAGGGAGGCCTGGCGTGCTGCGATTCATGGGGTCGCAAAGAGTCGGACACGACTGAGCGACTGATTTGATCTGATCTGATCTGTTCTGATCTTTATGTGGTTTTTTATTGTTTATTTTGGGGGCATTTAACTCAAAAAGAATTGAAGATATGTAGTAAAATTTCCCTAACAAAATCCCTTCCCTATTTACTTGTTTATATAAAAAAGGTTACTTAGTGTTTATATCTATAAAAATGAAAAATAGATCAGTAATGTATCCTGTCCCTCCTAGCAGTAAGTAATATTCTTTCATGGATCTTAAACTAGTGTATCAATATGTCAGGTAAGTGTATACTCCTCGGTTCTCTCTCGTCACAACAAAGATTTGGAGTGACGGACATCAAAGCCCTCTACGTGTCACAGCTGTCGGGTCTTGGACAGACCGTGTTATAGCTCTCAGATCTCGAACAGACCGTATTATAACTCTTAGACAAATCAGTGTTACAGTTCCATGTTATACCTCTATTTTATTTGGATAATAGCAGGAAAGTCCATCCTCGAGGCGTGAGGGCATGCCGACCCAAAGACACAAAGAGAAGAGTGTCCCCGTGCGTGGGAGAGAGAGAGAGACCCCCTAACCCTTTGGCTCCTCTTTTAATATTTTTTTTTCTCCCCCTGGGCCTGCCCTATGCAAATTGGGCTAGCCAGGAGTGTTGTTTGTTCTGAGGTCCTCACTCTGGTCCTTGGACCTTCCTTTGTTCTATTTTCGTGGGCTTTTCCCTTCTTTGACTTTTAGCCACCGCCATTCTGGACTCCTATTTCCTATTCTAACTACCGAACAAATACATATACACGTATATGTTTATATATTTTTCCTTTTTTGATGGATAATTATAAAAAATTAGAGTGTATTAATATTTATTTTGCTCAGTTGTATACTGATTATTAATAAATCAAGCTGTTAGGTAGTTAGAATAGGAAACAGGAGTCCAGAATGGTGATGGCTAAAAGACAAGGAAGGGAAAAGCCCGCGAAAATAGAACAAAGGAAGGTCCGAGGACCGGAGTGAGAACCTCAGTTAGAGCAAACAACACTCCTGGCTAGCCCAATTTACATAGGGCAGGCCCAGGGGGGGAAAAAAGACATAAAAAGAGGAGCCAAAGCACTCTCTCTCTCTCTCTCTCTCTCCCACTTGCTGGGGTGCTCTTCTCTTCACGTCTTTGGGTCGACATGCCCTCACGCCTTGAGGATGGATTTTCCTGCTATTATCTAAATAAAATACAGCTGTAACATGGAGCTATAACACTGATTATTCTAAGAGGTATAACACGGTCCGTTTGAGACCTGAGAGCTATAACACGGTCTGTCCAAGACCCGAGAGCTGTGACACGCCGAGGGCTTTAATGTCCGTCACTCCAAATCTTTGTTGTGATGAGACAGAACTGAGGGAAATACACTTGCCTGACAAAGCCAAAGGAAATTTTGCTAACTCTGAGAAACTTAAAGTAATAAACATTTTCTAATATATATATTTCACTTTTATGCATGTTTTGGTACAGAATAGGTGATAAGGTGATCAATAAAAGACTTTTAAGATAAAATATAAAATATATTACATTAGTATACAATTCTAAGTAGATTGGAATTCACAGAGAAAAAGGAATAATACAAGTTTGTACACTATTGAAGAATTTGTTCATGTATTTTACATTTTTATTTATTAATTATTCATTATTTTTATTTATTTATTTACTTTTTGGTTACACCACACAGCTTCTGGGATCTTAGTGCCCTGACCAGGGACTGAATCCAGGCCCTTGGTAGTGCAAGCATGGAGTCCTAACCACTGGGCCATCAGGAAATTCCCTATTGTATGTTATTTTTAAATGAATGATTGCGGGTTTTAACTCTATATGGTATATAGGTTCCATTCGATCTATTTAAGAGTGGTGGCACATTATATTTTAAATGCCAATATTTACAGTATGCTGAAAGTTACAACCTTTCAGCCATTACTTAATGATGGAAAGAAAATTACATGTCTGCTTAAAAACATGCTTGTAGCATATAATTTTTAACAATTATTTTTGAAAAAAAATTATTTTTGGAGTCAAAAAACCATAGAAATTTAAAGAATACCTACCTAGATCCATTTGATAAGAAGATATTCTGAGAATTCATCCTTAAATTGTTTAGATATAGATTTCTCCACAAAATTATAAATCAACTATACTTCAATTTAAAAAGAAAAAGAAAGGAAAGAGATTTCTCTAAGTTTATGTAAAAGTGATTGTAAAGCAGAAACTTCACGTGAGCCAAGTCCAGGTAGCATGTGAAGCATCAAAAGTGTGGTGACTCTCTAGTCCAAATTAGTGTGTAGATGCTGCTAATCAGATATTTTGCAGTTTCTCCAACCTTGGTGTCAGTGCCATTTTGTGCTGGAGAATTGTTTATTGTAGGGAGCTGTTCTGTGTTCTGTAGGGCACGTAGCACTATCCCTGGCCTCTACCGTCCAGATGCCAGTAGTGTGTGCGTGCTCAGTCACTTTAATCACGTCTGACTCTTTGTGACCCTACGGACTGTAACCCTCCAGCCTCCTCTGTCCGTGGGATTCTCCAGGCAAGAATACTGGGGTGGGTTGCCATACCCTCCTCCAGGGGATCTTCCCGACTCAGGGACTAAACCTGTGTCTCCTGCATTGCAGGCAGATTCTGTGCCCACTGAGCCACCTGGGAAGCCCAGATGCCAGTAGCACCCCCTCCCCCAATTGCTATGACAATTGAAAATGGGCTCCCAAGTTGAGAACCACTGAGCTACTGGAAACGTTGCAGGATTATGGTTGATGCTGAAGTTCTAAAGTCAGTGTCCAAATTATCTGTGCCCTGTGGCTCAGACGGTGAAGAGTCTGCCCACAATGTGAGAGACCCAGGGTCCATCCCTGGGTTGGGAAGATTCCCCTGGAGAAGGAATGGCAACCCACTCCATTATTCTTGCCTGGAAAATCCCATGGGCGGAGGAGTCTGGCGGGCTACACAGTCTGTAGGACCAGAAAGAGTTGGACACAACCCAAGCAACTAACACTTTCTTTCTTTCTTTCTTTTGTCTAGAAGGCAGCCTTGCTTGCATTCTCTGAGGATTGGGATGAACTTGTAAGTCCCTAAAAGTCTTCCCTGATGAAGCCCAGAGCCTCGAGGGGTGAAAGGCCCTTATCTGTGGACTACCATTGACTTGAGTCTCTGAGAATAGCCTGACAGGGAATAGTCCCATTTGGCTAGACTTTTGACCCTGGATGTTGGAGCCACATGGGTGAGGAGGGGTGGTGAAGCAGACTGGAAGCTGGCCACTGCCCTCACTGCCTAGAGGCGAAGCTGTAGGTGCCGTGGAGATGGCCTCCCAACCTGAGCTCCAAGAACACCAGCCAACCACACATGTTGTGATTTAGTCACCAAGTTGTGTCCGACTCTTTTGCAACATCATGGACTGTAGACTGCCAGGTATTTCTCAGGCAAGAATACTGGAGTGGGTTGCTATTTCCTTCTGCAGGGGATCTTCCTGCCCCAGGATCAAACTGGAGTCTCCTGCATTGGCAGGCAGGTTCCTTACCACTGAGCCACAAGGGAAGCCCTAACCATCTGGACACACAGGAGGCCTGTGGCCATGCCTGTGTGTCTGTGGCACTCCAACCTTTATTCTAGGGCCAAGACATTCTCGTCTGTGCCACGAACTGCTCTTCTTGCAGGTGGCCCTGGACCTGGACAAGAAGTAACCCTTGCTGGATAAACCTTTGCTCAATAAAATTGCTTAAAACCTGCAAATTCACTACTGTGTTCTAGAGCCACAGGGAAATGCCAGCTCCCTGCACCTCAGTGGTTGATAACCTTTTTTGTAGGTCTGCAGAACACTGGGGATCTCTCCCTAGAAACATGCAGCATATATACATACACACAATTCTGTACATAATTTCTGAAGCTCAATCATATATTGAAAGTTAAGAATCCTTTATAATATCTCATTAATTTAAATTCATGTTCCCTAGTATCCTGCAGACCCACCTCTAGCAACCTAAAGAAATATTAGCATTTGATGTGCAAGTATGTTGTGTGTTTGTAACAGCATTTTTATAATAGCAAAGGAAATAGCATATAGAAAGAGCTTAAATGGATGCTAGCAGGGAAATTGAAATATTGTTCATTCATTCATTCATAACGGAATACTACACAGCTATTAAAAGGACTGAGATAGAACTATAAGTACAGATTCAAAATAGATCTGTGATATTCTTCTGTATAAAAAAAGCATGTTGAAGGAATTCCCTAGTGGTCAAGGGATTAGGACTTTCACTGGGACTGGGAGCAGTATCCAGAGTGTGTGTGTGTGTTTGTGTGTGGTTTGGGGATGGGGAGAAAGGGAGAGAAAAAGATTTGGGAGGAGTGAGAAGTCTATTTTGGACAGTATTTTGTAAGGTTTGTGTATTTAAAAAATTTTAAATTCAGTGGTAGCTGAATTTGTGGTAGCTTTCACTGTCACAATAGAGGTTCTGTCCTTGGTCAGAGAACTGAGATCCCTCAAGCTGAGCAGGGAGGACAAACAGACAAACATGTTGAAACAACATAGAGTATCATCTTGTCTTTGTAAAAATTACTGCACATGTGTAAATACAAATATGTGTATGTGTGTGTGTATATATATATATAATATTTTTTGTTTCATAGACTATATTCTGGGAGTCTAAGCACCAAAATTTATAGCAGCTATTTCTGTGGGGTGAGATTTACTCTTTTCATGTATTCACTCCTGTGTTGTTTGAAGTTGTAAAAACTTGCAAGAATTATTTCTGTAAGTTAAAAAAAAGATTAACAGCAACGAACAGAAGTGAGTTATCTCTAGGGTGTGGATTATGGTGGATGAGCCTGCTTCTGTCTTGTCAGGCCCCCAGGCTGAGTAGTCATTTTCTATGGCACAGCTCCCATGGGAAGGTTCCAGATACCAGACGACCTGCTTCTGAGGTGTCAGTGCCACTGCAGAGCCCTCATGAAAAGGACAGGTCCCTTCATGCTCCATTAATTTATTCTTTGAAGTCATTTGTCCCTAGGGAGACGACTGAATTTAAATTTTTTTAAATATACAAACTTTACAAAATACTGTCCAAAATAGATATCTCTCCCCTCCCCACTCTTTTTCTCTCCCTTTCTCCTCACCCCCTAACCTCACACACACACACACACACACACACACACACACACACACACACACACACATCCTGGATACTGCCCACAGTCCCAGGTTAATTTACAGTGTTCTGATATCCTATTCCAGAGATACTACCCCAGGCATTCTTTTGGACTGAGAATTAAGATTTTTTTTTAACTTGGAGATTGGACTGAATTCATGGTTTCCAGACTCTGGCTGGGCCTTAAGAAACACTTCTCACTAACTACCCCAGGGGTAGCCTTGCAAACGTGGCCTGGTATGTGCTTGGACTTTTACCCATGCCAGGCCCTTTGCTGCCACCAATGACACTGCCAGGCTCTGACCATCTCCCCCTGGCCTCCTGCCATGCTTCCATCCCGACATTCCCTCAGAAACACTTGGGAGCACAGTGAAGGCAGTGTGTATTAGACTCTTGTGTAACACTCAACTTTTATTCTAAACAATCTTGGATTGCAAGGAGATCAAACCAGTCAATCCTAAAATAAATCAACTCTGAATATTCATTGGAAGGACTGATGCTGAAGCTGAAACTCCAGTACTTTGGCCACCTGATGCAAAGAGCTGACTCTTTGAAAAAGATCCTGATACTGGGAAAGATTGAAGGCAAAAAGAGAAGGAGGTAGCAGAGGATGAGATGATTAGATAGCATCCCTGACTCAATGGACATGAATTTGAGCAAACTCCGGGAGATAGTGAAGGACAGGGAAGCCTGGCGTGCTGCAGCCCGTGGGGGTCACCAAGAGTCAGACACAACTTAGCGACTGAACAACAACAAGCAGCCAAATCACCAAAGATAGTTTTATAGTATATGGACCCTATGTAGGTTTTACTTTTGGGAGCTGAACATGGATACAGCTGTCCCTTCCTCTTCACAGTCATTTTTTAGGATATATATATATATATATATATATATAAAACACATTAAAGAAAATTTGGAGGAATAGGATGGAGAGTCCATCAACAAACTCATACATCTATGGTAAATTGATTTTCGACAAAGGTACCAAGATCATTCAATGGGGAAAGAGTAGTCTTCTCAAAAAACAGTGCAGGGACAGCTGGAGAGCCACATGCAAAAGAGTGAAATTGGGCCCCTACCTCACACCATATACAAAAAATTAAATCAAAATAGATCAAAAGTGTCAATATGTAAGAGCTAAATCTACACCACTCCTAAAAGAAAACATAGTAAATCTACATGGTCTTTAACCAGGCAATAGTTTCTTAGATATGACACCAAAAACCCAAGCAACCAAAGTAAAAAATAGATAAATCAGACTTCATCAAAATTAAAATCTTTTCTGCATTAAAAGAAACTTGTCAACGAAGTGAAAAGACAACCCACAGAATGGGAGAAGATATTTACAAGTTATATATCTGACAAGAGTCTAGTATCCAGGATATACAAAGAACTCTTACAACTCAACAATAAAGACAAGAAATTTAATTTTTAAATGAGTGAAGAGTTTATATAGACATTTCTCCAAATGAAAATATGGTTTAAATCATTAGTCGTTAGAGAAATGCAAATCAAAACAATGAGATACCAATTCACACTCATTTGCAAAGCTACAATAAAAGACACAGATAATAACAAGTGTTGAGAAGGAAGTGGAGAAATTGGAACACTCCATTATATGGAACATATATTACTGGTGAAAATGTAAAATGGTGCAGATGCTATGGAAAACGTTTGGTAGTTTCTCAGAAAGTTGAGCGTAGAATGACCATGTGACTCAGCAATTCCACTCCTAGATATATACCCAAGAGAGTTGAAACATATGTTCACACAAAAACTTATACACAAATGTTCATAGAGGTTTTTTCCTAACAGCCAAAAGGTGGAAACAAACCAAATGTATATCTATAATAAACAGAATGTGATATATCCATACAATGGAATATTATTTGACCATAAAAAAAGAATGAAATACTGATACATACTTCAGTGTGAACAAACCTTGATAACATTATGCTAAGTGAAAGAAGCCAGTCACAAAGGATCACGTATTATGATTCAATTTATATTAAATGTTCGGCATAGGAAAAATCTATAAATTCAGAAAGTAGATTAATGGTGTCCAGAGACAGAGGAAAAGGAATGGAAATGATTTGCTAATAGATATGGGGCTTCTTTTGGGAATGATGGTTGCACAAGAAGTAGGGAGTGGTCAGCTGATCAAGCATCAGTGGACAGAAAGCTCCAAGAGTATATCCTAACTTAAACTTTCGGGAACCACCCCATCATCTTTGATTGGTTGAGGCTTCTATTTGGACAAAATTGAAATTCATGGTATTCTATCCATCTGTTAACTTCTCCGGGAGAGACTGGTTCACACACCCAGACTCAGAACCTTAACCAGCAAATAGGCAGAGGATATGAATCTATAAGAAAAAGAAATAGCGAATAGACATGTATTTGGATTTCCCAGGTGGTGCTCGTGGTGCTCGTAAAGAACCTGCCTGCCAGTGCAGGAGACAAAGAGATGCAGGTTCAATACCAGGGTCGGAAAGATCCCTTGGAGGAGAACATGGCAATCCACTCCAGTATTCTTGCCTGGAAAATCTCATGGACAGAGGAGCCTGACAGTTTACAGTCCATAGAGTTGCAAAGCATTGGACGTGACTGAAGCAACTCAACCTAGCCTAGCCTAGCCTAGATATGTATTCAGCCTTGCTCACAGTTCAAGAAATGCATCACACAGCAATGAGATTGGCAAACAAAAGTCTAGTAATGCCCAGTGTTCACAAGTTTATGTGCAAACAGGCACCCTCATACACTATTCCTGGGAGTATAAACAGATTCACCTCTCCTGGAGGTCAATGTAGCAACATCTGCAACATTTTGAATGCTTATTCTCAGTGACTTAGCAATTCTACTGTAGAAATTTGCCCTTGGGATATACTGGCAAAATTATGCCAAAGTCATGTACAAGTATGTTCACGGCCACATTGTCAGTAATAACAAAAAGCTGGAACACACCTAGACATCCATCAACAAGGGACCAGTTAAATACACCCATGTAATGGAAAAGTATGCAATCTTAAAACATGAGATAGAACTGTATATGCTGATATGGAAGGATCTAAATGTGTTTTGTTTAAAAAAATAAACCAATGTGCACAGCCATGTGATCTCCTTTGTGTTAAATTGAAAAATAGATCTACATAGACTTTTTCTTTCAGGAACAGTATATAAGAAATGGTGGTAACTTTTGGAGAGTGGTTTAGGGGTCGGCAGGAGAAAAGATAACTTTTGTCTTTTATTTGATGCTTTTCTATACTATTTGGTTTTTTTTAATGTCATGTGAATGTAAGATTTAAAAAAATAAGTATTTTAAAAGCAGAAAAGGAACATGAAGGGATAAATGAGAGAGAGAAGAAGGATCCCTTAGGTGGGAGTTTATGGTTTTTCCTGACACAGGGCAAACTTGTTTTCTCTGTATTAGTGAAAACATTGTGACCCATCATTGGGGTTTTAGGAAGACCTCCAGGGCAGTAAGCTGGAGGGTGGAGGGGAGGTATGACCAGAGTCAGGGGGACTGGTCAAAAGTTTTTGCAAAAGAGTGGGGTTCAAATTGAGGAGGTGATGGTGAAGGTGGAAAAGACAGCTTCAAATAGGAGAGTTGTTAAAAAGGGAGGCTGATAGTCTTTATTAAAAAAAAAAATGTTTATTTATTTGACTGTGTCAGGTCTTAGTTACAGCGCTCAGGATCTTTGTTGCATCTTGCAGGATCTTTTGTTCAGGTGCCAGACACTCCAGTTGCTGGCTCATGGGCTTAGTTGCTCTGTGGCACGTGGAATCTTAGTTTTCCAACCAGGGATCTAACCCCTGTCCCCTGCATTGGCGGGCAGATTCTTAACCAGTGGACCACCAAGGATGTCCTTGGCTGATTTTTTTAAAGCTGATCCTTCACCAGTACCAACTGCCTTGCTTTTGCCACATCTGCCCAGCAACATCCCAACCTTGGGTTTTCTATTTATGGTCCGGAAAAGGCCACCCACCAGTGAGAACGTGCCACTCCAGGATCAGGATTCATAGCTCTGCTGGCTTCTTCCTGTACCACCCATCGATTTATTTCTACCTATCCTTGGTTGGCTCTGGCTCTCATTCCCCAGTTATTCCAAATTTTCACCATGTTCACTTCTCACACTTTACTCCCACTCTCATCTATGTGACCTCTTTTGCCTTCTTACTTCAGGGAACAAAGGAGGTGCTCAGGGTTGAGTGCCTTTAACATCTCAGCCCTCTCTCTATAAGTGTATCTAAAACAAGATTTACCTTCTTTCCCAAGTATTCGGTCTTAGAGAATGATGTTCAGCTCCTCTTTAGTTCTCGAGTCCCTCCAGGACATTTCACTGACCGTATTCCATCCCTGAGCCTCGGCTACTTGCTCCTTCTTCTGTGTGTATGGCTGTAACAAACATTGTTTATTTCAGTATCATGACATTTACCTTGCTGAAAAAAGTTATCTCACTCTGTCTCCTCCAATTAGCTTGATCCTGCTCATAATACTCTTCCCCCTTGTGCTGTGCTCAGTTGCTTAGTCATTTCTGACTGTTTGCTACACTATGGACTGTAGCCCGCCAGGCTCCTCTGTTCATGGGATTCTCCAGGCAAGATTAGTAGACTGGGTTGCCATTTCCTCCTCCAGGAAATCTTCCCAACCCAGGGATATAACCCAAGTCTCTTGGGTCTCCTACAGTGGCAGGTGGATTATTTACCACTAATGTGACCTGAGAAGCCTGATTTTTTTCTCCTTAACATTGTATTAATATATAACATCCAAACAGAAAAATGTACATATTCTAAATGTATAGCTCACAGAATTTCCACAAACTGAATACACTCATGCAATCAGTCCCCAGGTGAAGAAACCAAGCATTATAGCAACCAAAGCATTCCTTGTGTTCTTTTACATGCTCCATCTCCCTCCTCAGGGGAGCCAGTGTATAGTCTTTACTTTTGATTTTTAAAAAATTTTATTTAGCTGTGCTGGGTCTTCCCAGGTTGGGGATCAAACCTGAGTCTCCTGCATTGGCAGGCAGATTCTTTACCACTGAGCCACCAGATAACCCCTGCTGTCCAGTCTTTAAACAGCATAGATTAGTTTCATTTCTGAAAATTTTGAAATAGACCTTAAATAATATGTACTGTTTTGTATCTGGCTTTTTTTGATCATCACATCCATGAGAGTCATCCATATTGTTGCATGCAGTCATAGGCAGTTCATTTCCATTGCCCAATAATATTCTATTGTGTGACTAGACCACAATTTATTGATCCAGTCAAGTGCCCCATTTGGGGCACTTGCAAACAGCAGGCAGTGTGTTTTATTTATCTCTGCATCTCCAGCATTTCATGCATGCTTAGTATAATGGTTTGTGTGTGAGCAGGTTAGAGAGCTCACGGAGTACTTTTCCACTGTGTTCTTGGGTGGTCAGATGATAATACCTGAGATATGAGAGTCAAGCCTGGGTACCAAATTTAAAATGTTTTACAGGCCCATTGATAGGTCTCATTGTCCATTGAGGACAACCATGGTGGTTGTCTGGAAGCCACGCAGTGGCAGCCACCGAAGATGTTTATTATGGAAACGAGAACAAAGGCAATCAGACATGGACCTGGTTGCTTTTAAAGACAGAACTGGACCAATGGCTAAATATTTGAGAGAGGCAGCTTTCTGCTCAATAATAATCATGATATTGGCTCATATTTAGAAAGCACTTGCCATAAACCAGACCCTGGCATATGCTGAGGGCTTGGTATCCATGAGTTCAATATAAGAATGGCTTTTTATTTTTTAATATATATTTATTTGGGCGCACCAGGATTGGTGTTAGTTGCTACACACAGGATCTTCAATTCTCTTTACGGCATGCAGGATCTTTTCATTGCAGCATGCAAACGCTTACTTCTAGCACGTGGGATCTAATTCTCCCGACCAGGGATCAAACCTGGGCCCTCAGCATTGGGAGCGTGGAGTCTAGCCACTGGACCACCCGGGAAGGTCACCAAAATGGCTTTTTATAGGATGAGACTTGAGCACGAGCTGCTTGATGAAACCATGGTGAGTTCATGGCTTCAGACATCAGTGATCGTGAGGCCTGGGAAGTTATATTTATAGGCTCACAGTTTAGTGAAAAGCCATCCTCTGACTTGTCTCCCTGCCTTACCCCCTTCCTTCTTCCTAGAACCGTCTTCTTTCTTGAGACCAAGCTCCTGCATCCCCTCTGTGGGTCCCCTCACAGCAAACAAGTTATTAGGTGTTTCCTCCAGGAGCTTCCTTCCACTCCAAGCCCACCTGGCCTGGCCAGGGCCCTGTCCTTTCCACCCCCGGGATGTCTCTCCTTCCAGTGACTCAGAACTCTCACCTGCATGGATGATGACTCTGTCCAGGGCTGTGGCCACCTCAGGCCTGACCCTTCAGGCAGCCAAAGGTCATTCTGAGTTACCCTCACGTTTGTTTGAGTCCAAAAGAGTGAGGTAGAAGCAGTGAAATTTAAAAAGTATCTGGAAAAAAAAAAAAATACAGAAACCCTTTTTCTACACGTAGCCATCCAGTTTAGGTCTCCAAAAGAAGAAAAGCCCAGACAAATAAATCTGGGAGGCTGAATGCAAAAGGTGTTTGTCAGGAGAAGAAAAATACTGCCATCCTCCCAGGATAAGCCGTGGGATTGGCCCTGGGACAAGATGCTTTATCTCACCGTTGGCGCCTGAGGCCTGAGGCCTGGCAGCAGCAGCAGAATCACCAAAAAGACAGTGGCCTGAGTTAGACAAGCAGGCCTTGTGAAGGGCTGAGGACTCAAGTCCCCGCCCCTCTCTGCCCTCCCTCTCGATTTCTCTATTCTGCTCTCTGTCCCAGCACCCTGCTGTCTTCTCCCTCCTGTTTCTACTCAGTGCTCTATTCTTTGTTTTTCTCAGAAGGGGTCTCGCGGGGGTCCAAGAGTTAGGAAGCTGTACAACCTATGGGCAGATCCCCAGAGGCCCCGCTCTCCCCCGTGTCCACGGCCATAATTCACATCTTCTATTTCTTCTCTTCTGCCAGACAAAGCTGAGCACACATTAACAGTGTTAACACGATAAATATCAGCAGCTCTGACCTTTCTCTCTTGGGTCCTGGAGTCACCCTGACTCCCAGGCTCGGACTCGCCTGTGCTTAAAGTGGATTAGCACTTCTGCTAGGGCTGCAGGGCCCTGCACTTGGGCTTGATGGGAATCAAAACAGAGATTACCTTATTTGACTTAAAAAAAAAAAATTTCCATTTGAAAGATAGAATCCCCCAGAGAAGTACACTGGGGCTTACACATATACAATTTTAAATTGGATTTTAAAAATAGTTTGCCAGCTGTTTGCTAGGTCGGGCCTTAGGTCTTGTCCTTGATTGATGTTGAGGCCATTTGGGAAATGAGGCCAAAAGGGGACAGAGAGACTGGCAAGGCAGCAGGATCCCGGATGCCTGAGGCTGTTCCCAGGAGCCCTGGCAGTTGTTGCCATGGGCCTTTGGAAAGCCTTGGAGCTGTGGCACCAAAGTCTATTTCTCGCCCAGAGAGACTGAAGGAGCTTGGATCACCTCCCCCAGACCTCATCTCATCCCTGCACTGCAGCTTCTAGGCCAAGGTCTGAAAAAAAAGAGCGATGAAAGAGGACTGCTCTCAGCTGGAAGGGTCTTTCACATTTTTTGTGGCTAAATACTTATTTTAGCTCCTTGTGTCACCTTCGAATGATACATACATGGGCTCTGCTCAGAACACTCATCCCCCTGTGCTTTTTTCCTGCCTGGCTGCTTTTCCTCTCTCAGGCCTTACCCAGGATGTCACTTTCTAAGGGATAGCAGAGGGCCAGCATGTTGGGGTTTAAATCCTGGCTGAGGGGACTTCCCTGGTGGTCCAGTGGTTAAGAATCCATCTTGCAATGTAGGGGACTTGGGTTACATCCTTGGTCAGGAAACAAAGATCCCACACTTAGATTCCCTCCACCCAACACAGCCAAAAACAAATAAAATAGCATTGCATTAAAGAGTAAATAAATCACATATTAAACAAAAATCCTGGCTCAGCACTTCCTAGCTGTGTGACCTTGGGCTGGTCACTTAACCTCTCTGTGCCTCGGTTCCCTCATCTGTAAATGAAATGGGGATAGTAATAGCATCTACCTGACTAGGACTGTTGAGAGGACTCAGGAATTCATATATGGGGATAGAATATCTAAGTGCCTATCTGTTTACAATAGCCAAGACATGGAAGGAACCTAAATGTCCATTGACAAAGGGATGGTTAAAGAAGGTGTGGTAAATATATACAATGGAATATTATTCAGTCATTAAAAAGAATGAAATAATGCCATTTGCAGCAACATGGATGGACCTAAAGAGCATCATGCTGAGTGAAGTCAGACACAGAAGGAGAAATATCATATGATATCCCTTATATGTGGAATCTAAAAAGAAATTATACAAATGAACTTACTCTCAAAAGAGAAAGAGACTCACAGACATAAAATGAACTTACGGTTGCTGGGGAGCAAGGGATAATTAGGGAGTTTGGGATGGTCATATACACACTGCTGTATATAAAATGGATAACCAACAATGGACCTATTGTGTAGCACATGGAACTTTACTCAGTGTTATGTGGCAGCCTGGACGGTAGGGGAGTTTAGGGGAGAATGGAGACATGTATATGTATGGCTGAGTCCCTTCGCTGTTCACCTGAAACTATCACAACATTGTTAATCAGCTATATCCCAATACAAAGCAAAAAGTTCAAAAGAAAAAAATATGTAAAATGCGTAGAACATAGCCCAGCACACAGTAGCATCTGCTTTTATTAACCCCCAAAGCACATCTCCCCAGGCTCAGTTGCCTGCTGCTGCCGTGTTCCCCTCTCCACCCCCGCCCCTCACCTCCTGCGTCGGTGTACCACCTGGCCTCGGTTATCGCTATTGCTTAATTAGGTAACTGTCTTCTCCGGAGGGCAGGAAGCATGTCTTTCACTGGCCAGTCCTTATAACCTAAACCTATCCAGCTTATGACATACTTAAGAAATGTAGTGTGGTTTTGTTTTGTTTTTGAGTTATTCTTTAGCTCCTTTAAAAAAAAAAAAAAAAAGGCTTTCACAATTTCAACTCTCAATCATTTTTATTTCCTTGTATTTCGACAATAACAATTTTATCCATACGTGAGGTTGCTTTTCACAATTCATTGTACAGTCTACCTCTTATCAAACTAGCTGGTTTATACTCTCATGCAAAAAATCTTCTTACCATAGGCTTCACTATCTGCATTATTATCTTCTTTAAAAAATTAAAAAAATGTGAACCTCCGGGGTGGTGCATTGGATAAGAATCCACCTGCCAGTGCAGGGGACACAGGTTCGATCTGTGATCCAGGAAGATCTCACG
Source organism: Bos grunniens (assembly GCF_055505025.1). NCBI lineage: Eukaryota > Metazoa > Chordata > Mammalia > Artiodactyla > Bovidae > Bos > Bos grunniens. The sequence goes on along the minus strand of NC_141175.1, from coordinate 58,324,728 downwards.
TGCGGTGAAACAACTAAGGCTGTGACCCACGACTTCTGAGCCTGTGCTCTAGAGCCCATGAGCCGCAACTACTTAGCCTGTGTGTTGCAACTACTGTGGCCTGGACTCCTAGAGCTTGTTCTCTGAAACAAGAAAAGCTACCGCTAGAACCCCACACACAACAAAGAAGAGTAGCCCCCACTTGTGGCAACTAAAGAAAGCTCTCACGAAGCAATGAAGACCGAGTGCAACCAAAAAAAGGAAAAAAAAAATTAATACAGTTTTAAAAGGTTACTTTCCATTTACAGTTTATTATGAAGTCTCGGTTGTGTTCCCCACGTTATACAATACATCCGCAGCCTATCTTACACTCAGTAGTCCATGCCTCCCACTACCCCCCAAGAAATGTTTTTGACCACAATACTGAATGAAAAACAAAAAAGAACAAATGCCAAAAGGCAAATGGGATCCAGAAGACAGAGCAACGTGGGGCTCCTGGGTCATTTTTCTCCATCTTCATTTGCTCTGTGTATGTCCTTGCCTTTTCATTTTGTTTGTCTGACTGTTAAAGAAAGAGTTGATGAGTTGTGAGTTCCGGAAGTATGAGGGTAAGGCTTTGTAGTCACGTCTTTCGCAGGAGACTTCTGCCCCTATCTTGTTTTCCAAAATCTAAGTAAATATTAAATGCATGTAAAAGAACAGATCATATGAAAAAAGACCCAACTACCATAAGACCCAACTACCTACAACCTAGCTTAAGATAGAACTTAACAACCTGTACCACTGAAGCCCCTCTGGTGTACTTCTTCCAATCCCCAGCCCCCTGCTAAATTTTTGTTACTTATTCTCTTGCATGTCTTCATAATTTTACCCTAAAATATCCATCCCTAACCAGTATACTGGTCTTGCATGCTTCTAAACTTTATATAAAATAAATCATATGGTATGTATTCTTTTTTTAATTTTTTAAAATAACTTTATTTTTGGCTGTGCTGGGTCTTTGCTGCACGGGTTTTTCTCTAGTTGTGGTGAGCAGGAGCTACTCTCTAGATGTGGTGCTCAGGTTTCTCATCGCAGTGACTTCTCTCGTTACTGAGCATGGGCTCTAGGGCATGTAGGCTTCAGTAGTTGCGGCTCCTGGGCTCTAGAGCACAGGCTTAGCAGCTATGGTGCACAGACATAGTTGCTCCGTGGCAAGTGGGATCTTCCCAGACCAGGGATCGAACCTGTGTCTCCTGCACTGACAGGTGAATTCTTTATCACTGAGCCACCAGGGAAGTCCCACGGTGTGTATTCTTTGATTTGCTTTTCTCAACACTCAGAGTGATATTTGTGATGTTCCTTTCTGCTGTGGTCTGTAGTTGTATAATATTCTGCTACCTGAATACTCTGCCATGTTTGTTTTTTTCCCTCTGTTTGACTCTCAGTGGATCTTTGGATTATGTGCAACTTTTTTTTTGCTATCGCCAGCAGTGTTGCTATGAACGTTCTTGTATGTGACTGCTGGGGCCCATGAGAAACCCAAGAGTTTCTCTAGGGTTATTTCTGGATTTAAGGTTTACACATTTTCAACATGTCTAGATAATGCTAAATTGATTTTCCAGAGGGATTCCAGCTTCCCATATGGGCCCAAGCCTCAGTCCCTGTTCTGTTCATCCTCAAGTTCTAGCAGACCTGTTGGAAAAGAGCTTTGCAACAGGGCCAGAAAGAAGCCTGTCAGCTTGTACTGCAGTGACCCCTACTTCTGGGCATAGGAGGTGACAGGCTAGCCCCGGCAACCTGGGAAATCTCCCCTGGTGGCTAGGTTGGAGTCTCTGGCTCACAAGCATCACTCAGAGAGCCACACAGAGAGGAGCAAACTCTGTTGACCCAAAGCCAAAAAGGCCAATGAAAACCAAACAAATGTTTGGATTCAACATTCTGCCTAACCCATTTCTTCTCAAGATAACAGAAGTTTTAATACTTCTTTGATTAAGTAGAAATGGTACCAAAAAAAAAAAAAACCATTAATTTCCTTGTTACAGGTTACCTTTAAATTTACTAGTTTTAAAATCCCTAAATGTCTTGAGTGTAGTAGGCTTTCCACAAATATGGACTTTTATTTGGGGCATTTGCCATGTTGGTCAACAGGATTAATCAGGCATGTAGCTACCAAAGCCAAAAAGAGAAATCCTTGATTTCTCTTTTTGATTATTTTTGTTGCCCTTTGATTATTTTTTTGTCCTTATAATAATAATTTTTTAAAAAGAGAACTTCCCTGGTGGTGCAGTGGTTAAGAATCCACCTGCCAATGCAGGGGACATAGGTTCAATCCCTGGACTGGGAAGATTGCATATGTTGTGGAGCAACTAAAGCCCACATGCCACAAATACTGAGGCAGTGCTCTAGAGCCTAAGAGCCACAACTACTAAAGCCCACATACACTTGAGCCTGTGCTCTGCAACAAGAGAAGCCACTGCAATGAGAAGCCAGAGCACTGCAACTAGAGAAAAGCCCATGGGCGGCAACAAAGACCCAGCCCAGCCAAAAAATAAATAATTTTTATAAAATAAAAAAAGATGCAACAGCGAGACCTGATGAATCCCTAGGGCCTGTCGTGACTTTCTCCTGGAAATCCTTTCATGTTTGGCCGCTGTCAGCTCAGTACGGTGCCCTGGCCCAGTTTCTCTGTCTAGGAAGAAGTTCAGAGTTCATTGGTCACTCATGTCTCCTTTGGAAAAGGCACATTGATCCTTCAAGAAAATGATCTTTGGGGCAATTTGTAGGCAAAATCTGTTGTTAAAAGGCTATATAAGTAAACCAGTATTGTATGTAAACCTAGTTATACCTAGCTTGGGCTGATTGGTCACTTTGATTCACTAATACATTCTTTTTCTCCCATCACATGTGGTCACAAACTCTTGTGATCCAAGACCAAGTGTCTTGGACAACGTTTCTCCTGTGCCTCCCATCGTAGTGTTTGGGCCTTTTTTACCTCATGCCTGAACCGTAAGAGACTAAAGTCATCTCCCTGCTTGAGTTCCTCCTCATTCTAACACACCACTGCCGGCCAAATTAAGCTTTAAAAAATGAAAGCCAAACAACAGTGACAAAACCCATACACAGCTAACTGTTTTCCCCTTGATTTGTCGCTTTCAGCTCCCAAACTCCTTGGCTTCAATGGAGTAAAATCCCGAAGTTTTGGCCAAAGGCTCTCCCCAAACTCATGAGCCTCTCTGCTGAAGCCTGCACAAACGCACCCCAAATGCAGCACACCGTCAGCGTTCAGGGCCCCTGAAACCAGCCATAGACCGGGGGTTCCAAACCCCTTCTCCACGACAGGACCCTGAAGACTCAGAGTTGTTGTTACCTCTGCCCCTCCTCTTCTGCAGTGTATCCCACATGCCAGGTTTGTTGGACACAGCCAGCCCATGTTGACCTCTGCATCCTCTCCTGGGGCTTCTCCCCACCCAGAACCCATTCCTCGGCTTGGGTCTCTCAGGTCCCACCCGTCCTTTGGGGGCCCCACCTCAAAAACAAACTGATACATTTCTCTCAGTGACTCAAATAGCCTAGGAAAGATAAATAAACAACTTGGACCTGAGACAAAAGGTTGTTGGCTACTGAGAGAAGCAGTCCAGGAGCTTCAGAATCTATGCTAAGCCAAGCCTCGGGGTGGGGGATGGAGTGGGGGCTTGGGGCGTGGAGTGAGGGCATGGGGTGGGGAATAGTGAAAAATGTTTTACTGCTGAGCTTGGTCTGCAAAGTGAGTTGATAATAAGGGAAAGCTGATCACAAAACCCCCCAAAAGTGCTAAATTGAACCTGAGTGATTATCTCTGAAATAACCAATAGATTAATTGTGGGCTTCCCTGGTGGCTCAGACGGTAAAGAATCTGCCTGCAATGCAGGAGACCAGGGTTCGATCCCTGGGTTGGAAAGATCCCCTGGAGAAGGGAATGGCACCTCACTCCAGTATTCTTGCCTGGGAAATCCCATAGACAGAGGAGCATGGGGTTGCAAAGAGTTGGACACAACTGAGTGACTGAGCATGCAATTTTGTGTAGGCACAATGTGGGGTTTGTTTTCTGGCTTCACCAAGTGGCATGTGGAACTTCCCTGACCAGGTATTGAACCTAGGCCTCCTGTAGTGGAAGCCTGGAGTCTGAACCACTGGACCACCAGGAAAGTCTCTGCCTGTTGTTTTAATACACACACACGCACACACACATTTGGTCACTGGAGTGTGACAAGTGGGGAAAATGTGGTTGAAATCCACAAGGCCTCAAGCAAAGAACCCTATCTGATTTGGGACCTGCAGGGCTGTGACAGTCACCTCACAGTAGTATAAGCTTCTCATTTGGAAGGGTAAATAAACCTCATTTAAAGGGAAAGCAAATATTCTGGGAGGGGTCTGTCTTTGGCTGAAGGTAAAACCATCTATACTAATTCATGGGTTATATTGCAAATATTGAAAAGTTAAAGTGTTAGACGCCCAGTCGTGTCTGATTCTTTGTGACCCCATGGACTGTAGCCCACCAGGCTCCTCTGTCCATGGAATACTCCAGACAAGAATACTGAAGTGGGTTGCCTTTTCCTTCTCCAGAGGATCTTCCCCACCCAGGGATCAAACCCCAGAAAAAGAATCTCTTGCATTGCAGACAGATTCTTTACCATCTGAGCCACCAGGGAAGCCCCATTGCAAATATTGAAGTTTCTTTAAAAGAGTGAAAAAAAAAAAAACCTCTCTCTTTTTCTTTCCTGTAGCCTTTTCATCACTTCATCCTGCCCATCTGTGCAAAACGCATCTTTCTAAACAATCCACTTTCACCTTGGAACCCTGCTGAAAACTGTGTGGTGGTTTTCTGTTTCCTATTGCCTGAATGTAAACATTATCAAGCCCCGCCCAGAGGCCCCAGCAATCTGGCCCCTTCCTACCTTCTAAAGCTGTCTCCCCCTCCCCACAGCCACCCTTCTCCCTGCTGGGTGCCCCTGCTTAGCGGCTGCACCCAGCTCCCCTGGAGGCCCAGCTCTTCCTTGCTGCCTGATGGAGGTGTTCTCGTGCATGGTGAGCTTCCTGTGAGGCACCCAATGTGGCGATTTTAACCCCCCTAAACGATTTTCTGTGGGTTACATTTAGCTCCCTGGTTAAAGGGTAAAGTCCTCCAGGGCAAGGACTGGTCTTTTCCGCCTGTGAATCCAACTTCTGTGTCTGGATTGCTGCCAGCCCAGGGTGGCTCTTTCATGCTAGGTAGTCAGAACAGCTGGCCCCCATCTGTCTTGCTCCCTAACTTCCTTCTCCCAAGACCTCAGTGGTAAAGAATCCACCTGCAATGCAGGAGATGCAGGAGATACTGGTTCCATCCCTGGGTCAGGAAGACCCCCTGGAGGAGGGGCATAGCAGCCCACTCCAGTATTCTTGCCTGGAGAATGCTATGGACAGAGGATCCCTGTGGGCTACAGTCCATGGGGTGGCAGAGTCAGATACAACTGAAGCGACTGAGCACAAGACCTACACCGTTCCTCCGAGTCTCAAATCAGGGTAACTCTCACTGCCCCCTCTTAATCAGATGATGAATAATTAGAGATGACGTATTTAAAGAAGCCTTGGGGGATCAATTGCCAAGAGCTCAATTTTATTTACAAGGAACTTTCACTGTCATCTCATACGTAAGTAAGGCAGACAACCCCCACTTAAAAGACCTGATGAAAACAGAGGGATTAAATGCTCTGTTTAAGGTCACACGTATAGGGTGTGTCAGAAGTGGCACTTAAAGTCAGGACATGTTTTACAGAGCAAACATGGCCTCACAGTCTTTGAAAACAAACCGATGGTTACCAGAGGGGAAAGGTGAGGGGGGAGGAATAAATTAGGAGTTTGGGATTCACATACATACACTACTGTGTATAAAATAGAAGGACTTCCCTGGAGGTCTAGGGGTTGAGATTTCACCTTCCAATGTGGGAGGGAATGGTGGTGTGGGGTGGGCACAGTTTCGATTCCTGCTCCTGGAGCTAGGATCCCACGAGCCTTGGGACCAAGAAGCCAAAACATAAAACAGAAGCAATATTGTAACAAATTCAATGAAAGACTTTTAAAGAAATGATCCACATCAAAAAGTCTTTAAAAATAGTCAACAAGCACCTATTGTATAGCACAGGGAACTTTACTCAATATTCTGTAATAACCTATATGGGAAAAGAATCTGAAGAAGAATACATACATGTATGTATATATATATATATATATATATATATATATATATATATATATATCTAAATCACTTTGTTATACACCTGAAACTAACACAGCATTGTAAATCAATTATACTCCAATATAAAATGAAATTTTGTAAAGCTTACCAAAAAAAAAAAAGTCAGGACATGTCTGACAACTAGAGAAAAGCCTGAGCAGCAAAGACCCAATACAGCCAAAAATACATAAATAAAAAAAAATTTTTTTTAAGATAGTATGTTTTTAGGCATTCCTGGAATCATGAAACTTAACATATTTATTTTTAAGACATGTTTGTTAAGTGCTTTACATCTACTATAAACTTAATGAAAACTCTGGAATGAGTGTGTAAGAACTGGCTTGTTCATTTCCATGATAAAGATGAGAAAACCAAGGCCTCAGCTGATATGATCAGGGCCACCCAGCTCATCCATGGCTTCATCAGTCAGGGTTTTGGCAGGAGGACAGAGGACACACTCTAACCGGATCATTTCAGCAGAATTCAACAAAGGAACTCTTTACAAAAGTGGGGAAACTGCAAGGGACAGTGTGGAGTTTTGGGGCAGCAACCTGGGCCTGCAAAAGAGAGAAGAGGATGCAGTTACCAGAATTTGTAGAGAGACACCTGCAGGAGAAGGGACTACAGCCCGTGGAGACCCAGGAAGGAGTCGGGGAACTCACACCCAACCTCCCTCTCCTCCTAGAGATCCCCATTGGCTTTCCTTAGGCCAGAGCACAGGGAGCCTGTGGATGTCTGTACAGATCAGTCTCCAGGGGCACAGAGCAGAGCAGAGTTGAGCAGGGTGTGGCTCTGGGGTAAGTTAAGCAAGCCGGAGATAACCAGCACCGAGACGAAAACCATGGTTAAGCCTCAGACTTCTTGTCTTCTATTCCTTCCTATGCGCTTTCCATAATACTGTGACTTAGACACACCGGGTCTTAGGGAATTTCAGAGACGATCCCTCCAGAGACCACCCTTAGGCCCACAACATCCCTCAGCCTTAGACTTGGAGCTTGTTTCCTAAAAAACTTCACTGTGAGTATTGGCCTCTACACAAGGACACACAATCCAATGGGACCTCCTAGTCAGATGGAGTCAGGCAGCTGATATGCAGGCCCGGCCAAGATGGCGGAGCTGGCAGGTGGAGAAAGCTCATGCTGAAGCCATCACTGGTTCTTGGCCATCACATCTGGGCAGAGGCCCCAGAGCCTTTAATGTAGCTACAATGGGCATTAGCCACAAGGCTGGAAAAGTTTCAACAAGCAAAGAGTCTACTGTCTTTTGCATCTGGCAATTAAAATATCTTAAAAGAAAGATTTCATCTCATAGCATGTTATGGACTCATTGTCCATAACAATGTAATTGGCACTTGGTTACTCTGGCTTTATTTTTATGTAATGTCCCTGGCATGAAACTCTAGGTTTTATGAAAAGGAATTATCTTGGGGTGTTGGAGCAGTCTACTCTGGATGAGTTCTTTATTCACCTTTATCCTTGGTTTGATGGGGGTGAAAGCCATAAAAGAATTTAATGGCAGTGACCGCTTCCAAACCCAGGAGCTATGAGAGCAATGTAATGAGAAATGCAAAACCCAGTGTTCTCACAGAACACAAACTCAGCCACAAGTCATGGAGAAAGAATTCTCAGTTCCTGTCCTAACAGAATTGTTTCCAGAGAAATGAATTAATGGTCACATGCAGCCCTATGGGCTGAGTGATCACGTTCCCCACATAAGTATAACCGCTACAGTCTACAGTGACTTTGCTGAGTTCAGTAAAGCCAGGTCACTCCTCCTACCCCTCACCCAAATAAGACCCTCTGCTCTGTGTATTGCCCCTCAGAGCTGAGAAAAGTTTTTCCCAATTCTACTATTAGCAGTCTCCCTAGTACCATTGCTACTAGTACCTAGTACCAGGGCTTCCCTGGTGGCTAAGATGGTAAAGAATCTACCTGCAATGCAGGAGACTGGGTTCAATCCCTGGGTCGGGAAGATCCCTTGGAGGGGGGCATGGCAACCCATTCCAGTATTCTTGCCTGAAGAATTCCGTGGACAGAGGAGCCTGGCGAACTAAAGCCCATGGGATCACAAAGAGTCGGACATGACTGAGTGACTCCCACAATACTAGTAGCATTGGAATTGACCGAAGAGATGCAGAAGTAAAACAATGGATTCTCGTGGCGGTGGCTCTGGCACAGTGGTCTCCTGACAGTTTCTGCCTCTGGGGTTTTGCACTTGCTGATCCTTCTCTTTGGACCACTCTTATCCCAGTTTCTGCATGGGGTGAGTATATACCCAGAAGTGTAATTGCTGGATCAAATGATAATTCTATGCTTAATTTTTTGAGGAGCTACCATACTGCTTTCCATAGCAGCTGCAGTTTTACATTCTCACCAGCCTACTGGTCTTCCCAGGTGGCTCTAGTGGTAAGGAACCCACCTGTCACTTCAGTAGATGCAAGAGATTTGGGTTCGATCCCTGGATCGGGAAGGTCCCCTGGAGAAGGAACCACTCCAGTATTCTTGCCTGAAAAATCTCATGGACAGAGGAGTCTGGTGGGGCCACAGTCCATGGGGCTGTAAAGAGTTGAACAGGACTGAACACACACACACACACACACACACACACACACACACACACACCAGTTGGTTGGGACCAACTTTTATAATACTTATGTATCTTGTGTAGTGTCTCTACTCTTACTTGAATGTAAATTTCACAAGGGGAGAGATTTGCTTCCCAAATACCTAAAACCTTACTTGGCACCAGTAGTTGGTGATTAGCAAGGATTTGTTAAATGAATGCAACTGTCTCGGTGCCTCTGACCTCATTTGCATCATCCTGAACCCCTTAATGCCAGCTTCAGGCCAACGGAGACGTTCTCAGCCCACTTTGTCAGAGGCTTCTTCCTCTTTCGCATGTGCCTCTTGCAATGCTTCTTCCTTTCTGCTCGGTATTCCGGTTATCTGTGAACTTGCCCCATCTCTCTCTCTCTCTGAATCCTAAGCTCCTCAGTGTTAAGAGCACAGTTTGTTCATTGTCACCCTTCTGCCATGTTTCTGGGCTGGGGTATATTTAGACTCAACCCACACTTGTCAGAGGAATGTTCCAAACACCTGAGCAACACTGTGGGGGCTGGGCTTGTGCACTCCAGAGCTCTCTAAAACCAGTTCCCCCAGGAGTCCCAGGCTGTATGGCCTCTGCACGTGCCGCATTCTGAATCTGGTCTTCCTGGGTCTGATGAGGGCATTGGACAAATGATCTCTTGGGCTCCCCTTATATTAGGTGTGCTGTGGGGCCACCCCTCTGACAAAAAGAGCATGGTCCTAGGGACTTCCCTGGTGGTCCAGTGGTTAGGACTCTGTGCTTCCACTCCGGGGGACACAGGTTCAATCCCTGGTCTGAGAACTAAGATCTGGCAGGTGGAATGGGGCTGCACCCCCACTCCCCCCCCAAAAAAAATACCAGAAAAGACATGGTCTTCATATTTGAGAGCCCACAGTCTGATATGAGTAAAATACAAGTCAAAAAAAGTTAAGGAATCAGAGGAAACCTGTGCCCAGAGCCATCCACCAAGGAGGGTATACCCTGCCTCTCCCTCCCCCAATCACGCCCCCTGCTGCTGGGGCTTCAGAGCACAAAACACCAGGAAACTCAAGAATACATTTCTTCTTCTTGGGGAGAGGGAAAAAAAAAAATCTCTACAGCTCACGTGATTTCGTGGGTTATTTTAAACTGTTTATTTTTCTGTCCCATCCTCAGGGAATAAACATTTGCAGGCAAAACTTGGACTTTGGTTCCCCCCACCCCCCGCCACTTCACTTAGCTATTTGTGTATAAATATGACTTGAGTGAAATCTCTGAAGAACTGCCAACCATGCTTACCCTGCTCCGGTCCCCTCTTCTTTCCTAAGAAAGCCTTAAAGAATTTGTACCCAAGAGTGGAATGTTTCAATGACATTTAAAGCCCTCCACGTACTTAAAAAAAAAACCTCTTTTCAAATGCACAAGCAACACACTCACAAAATTTACAGATTGTTAAACAAATCACTTATAATCCAACAACCCTGACAAAATACTTTTTATTTTTTACTGATCTCCTTCCAGGTTTACCTTTATGAGTACATAGTTTATACCGTGGTCATCAGACCATAACATAATCTTGTATTCTATATTTTCCTCTTAACATCTAAAAACGAATACACATTTCAACAAATGTATTCTTCTTAAGGGCTTCCCTGGTGTCTCAGTAGTAAAGAATCCACCTGCCAGTGCAATTTGATCCCTGAGTTGGAAAGATCCTCTGGAGTAGGAAATGGCAACCTGCTCCAGTATTCTTGCCTGGGAAATCCCATGGACAGAAGAGCCTGGCAGGCTACAGTCCACAGGGTAACAAATGTGTCTGACACAACTTAGCGACTAAAGAACAACAACAACATTCTTCTTAAATATTATCATTTGGTAAATCCAGGTCGGATTGATAGCACAGTGAGTGGGTACTGAGCTGTATAGGACACTGAAAATAGAACTTGTTCTTGCCCTCAGGACTTCCCTGATAGTCCAGTGGTTAAGACTGTGCTTCCAATGCAGGGGGCATAGGTTTAACCCCTGGTTGGGGAACTAAGATTCCCACATAACTCGAGACCAAAAAAAAAAAAAAAAGGAATTTGTCCTTGCCCTCAAGGAGTTAACAGTCTCAGGGAAAAATAAGACATACATATAGGAAACAGCTAGTAATTACATGGAAAGGTGTGTGTGTGTATAGATGATGATGCCCTCATGGAAAGCAGGTGTTCTGGGTGGTAGAGAGTTTATCAAGGGCTGGGGAACAGAGGGAAGTCTGCCTCCTCTTGAAGGTGAGAGGGTGATGTGATGAGCCCTGCTGAAGAGGCAGAGAGAAGGGAGGGGAGAGACAGCTCAGATGCGAATGAATGCACAAAGGCACTGAATACAGGAAACATAGAATTAGTTTCGGAGCCACTGGGGCAATTAACCCAACAGGTAGAGAAGGTGACTTTGTCAGGGAGTTGTAGGACCAAAGACATGAAGGTGCTGAGAATGAGGAAGAGAATTAGAGTTTCCCAGAAGGGGGACAGAATACAAAATTGACGTGACTTGGATGTCAGAGAGGATTACAGGAGAACGAGTGCTGTTTTCTCATTGGTTTGTCAGAGGTGCGAGTGGTTGCTGCTGTTGTTTTTGAGATAAAGGGCATCTGTCTAGATGTAGCCAGTAGATCTGGGAAGACTTAAGATACTGGGAGCAGGAAGTTGCAGGGAAGATGGCACCAGGCCTTGACGAGAGATGGCATGCTGGGACACAAATCAATGTACAGGTCAAGACTGGACCTCACTCATGGGGTTCACGACTCTATTCCCCCCCAGAGAAGTGCCTGGTGCCGGGGGAGCCCTTATAAATATTGCTTGAATGAGAACTGAATCAAGAGACTTGCCTGGTGGTCCAGTGGTTAAGAATCCCCCTTCCATTGCAGAGGATTCAGGTTCGCTCCCTGGTCAGGGATGCCATCCCACATGCCATGGGGCAACTAAGCCTGAGCACTGCAACTAGAGAGCCCATGAACCACAACTAAAAGAAGCCCCCAAGAGCCACAACTGGAGAAAGCCCAAGTGCCACAACAAAGACCCAGTGAAGCCAAAAAAACCCAAAGAACTGAATCAAGTCTGGTTTTGCAAAATTTTTGTACAAAGTTCATCAAATCTCGATTCCTCCTCCAGGCCTCTGTGTCAGCTCCCTAAAATGGAGTTGTTTTTCCAAGTGCTCCTTGTGGCCCTTTTGAACCGGGTCTGGCCACATGAGTCTCAGTAATCCTGAGCCATGCTGAGACCTGTAAGGATTGGCACTGGGGGATGATGACCTAAGATCCCAGTTAGTCATACTGGCAGCTGCTTCCTGCCTCCCTGCCCTCATTGCCTTCTGTTTGGGCTTTGCTTGGGTGGTAAGAGGATATTGTCCAGACTCATCAGTTATTACCACTGGAAGGCAGCTTACCCAGTGGCACATGCGCCCTCGTCGTTAGAGGAACTGAGTCAGGCCCAGAAGGGAGCGGGGCTGACCCAAACCCAGGGCTGCCTGGAATCAGCTCACAGGCCAGCCTCACCCATGCAAGAATTTCACAAATATCACTGAGCCTGTGCTATGTGTCAGGTGCTGCTTCAGTGCTGCAGACACAGCAGTGAGCAAACAGACCAAACTTCAGAGGTGGGAGCCCGATCAATCAACCGGATAAGTAAGGTGGGCAATGAGAGGAGCCAGGGAAGAGGAAAGGGTGTGGGGAGTGGGTTTTGCGATTGTAGGAAGGTGGTCAAGGAAGGCCTCAGCGAGAAGATGACATCAGAACAGAGTGTGGAACAGGAAGCAGGAGGGAGCACGGGGCCATCTGGGTGAAGAGTGGTGCAAAGGCCCTGGGGTAGGAGTGGGCCTGGCATGTTCCAGGAACAGCGAAGAGTGATGAGAGTGGAGAGGAAGAGGAAGTGAGCCTGGGACTTCCCTGGTGGTCCAGTGGCTAAGACTCTGCAGGGGGCCTGGGTTCAATCCCTGACCAGGGGACTAGATCCCACATGCCACAATTAAGAATACTGTGTATGTGCTTAGTCATGTTCTACTCTTTGTGACCCTCTGGGCTGTAGTCCACCAGGGTCCTCTGTCCATGGGATTCTCCAGGCAAGAATACTGGAGTGGGTTTCCACGCCCTCCTCCAGGGATCTTCCCAATCCAGGGATTGAATCTTTGTCTACTGTATTGCAGGTGGATTCTTTACCCACTGAACCTCCTAGGAAGCTTCCAAGAATACTGCATGCCACAACTAAAGATCCCCAGTGCTGCAACTAAGACTCGGGGCAGCCAAATAAATAAATATTTTTTTAAAAGAGAGAGAGAAAGAAAAAAATGAGTCCTGAGGGGTAACTGGGACAGAGGGCATAGGGTCTCAGAGTCCCCATGTAGGCCTTCGGCTTTAAAAAAAAATTGAATTAATTTTTATTGGAGTATAGTTGCAGTGCAATGAATCAGCCATACATATACATATACCCCTTCCCTTTTGGACTTCCCTCCCATTCAGGTCACCACAGTGCATTAAGTAGAGTTCCCTTTGCTATACAATATGTTCTTATTTGTTATCTATTTTTTACACAATATCAATAGTGTATACGTGTCAATCCCAATCTCCCAATTCCTCCCACCACTACCCCCCCAGGCCTTTGGCTTTTATTCTTCCCACTCACTGCCCACTGTCTAATTCACAACCCTGTCTTTTCCTGTCGACTCTCAAGGGTGCTGGGAGGCCTGTGGGCAGAGAGGAGAACGGGGCAGGCAGCAGAGCTCTTGAAAGCAAGGAGCAGTGGCGTGGGCAGCTGCCTGGGCCACCTGCGCCAAGCCCGTCCCTATGCCCCTGCTCCAGATGTCTTTAGGCAGACAGGAGAGAGTGGCTCCCCATTTCAGGATAAGGAGAAAAAGCACAGATGCAGAGCCAAGCCAAACCAATCGAGGATGCAGCATCCTCGACATGTCAGAGGAGAACAAGTTCATAGCTGAAGCCAGAGCAACAGGCTGAGGCAGACCCCAGCAGTGCCCATGCCTTGCCTTGGCTGAGTGAAGAATAGAACCAGATATATTCATGTAGAAAGTGTCTGGCAAACACTTATGTCCAATGGCAACCATTTTATTAGCTTAGTCTTCTAATCTCTAGCGTCCCATGCTTCCTGTCAGTGATCATACACACATGAATGAGGCTCCCGCTCCAACTGGTTTGTCAGGGACCAGTGTGGATGCCAGGCCCTGGATGAGCAGCCCTGGGGTGATTACTACTGTAGGTTTAGAGCAAGCTCCAGCCTGTCAGGGAGCCCACTGCCCACAAGAAGATGTTACATGCCCTGGGCGCAGGGGCGCACAGAGCCAGTGCGCAGATTTGTTTCCCTAGTCATCTCAGTCCCTCCTGGTGACCATGCCCTCTGCTCTTTGATGACCTGAGAAAGGGCTGGGTAAAGCTGGAATCAAGGGCCAGAACCTTGTAGAATTTGGTCAAGCTGATCTTGACCCCTGGCTCTAGCTGTAATCCTCACATATGTTCTCTCCTCCATCCCCCAGGAGGGTCCTATCCAGGAATTAAGGCCAACAGTTACTTCTTTTCTACCTTATAGGTGCTTTATATGGGGCAGGAATACTAAGATTGATAAGGCATGAACCTTCTGTTCAGAAATTTGAACCTATTGTATATGTGTGTGTGTGTGTATGTGATGCACACACGTGTGTATATGCTCATTATCTCACACATGCTTGTGGGAGGCCACCTGGGATATTAGTAGGAAGAATCCTGAATGTGAGTGAGGTGGCTTTGTCCCAAGCCCCCGGGGGCCTTTGAGTCTACCACTTATCTTCTTGAAGTCTTGGGTTCCATTGCTGTTCAGCAGGGATAATGAAGCTTGCCCTGTCTGCATCAGAGTGCTTGTTGAGAGAATGAGATGGGGCAATGTCAATAAGTGATAAAGTACTAAATACACTCAGGGGACTGCACTGGGAGCAGGGAATCTTAACCACTGGACCACCTGGGAAGTCCCTTGTTGTTCAGTCTCTAAGTTGTGTCCGTCTCTTTGCAACCCCATGGACTGCAGCACGCCAGGCTCCCCTGTTCTTCACCATCTCCCAGAGTTTGCTCAAACTCATGTTCATTGAGTCAGTGAAGCCACTCCAACCATCTCATCCTCTGTCGGCCCCTCCTCCTGCCTTTAATCTCTCCCAGCATCAGGGTCTTTTCCAGTGAGTTGACTCTGCATCAGGTAGTCAAAGTATTGGAACTTCAGCATCAGTCCATCCAATGAATATTCAGGGTTGATTTTCTTTAGAATTGACTGGTTTGATCTCCATATTGTCCCAGGGACTCTCAAGAGTCTTCTCCAGCACCGTAGTTCAAAAGTATTGGCAGGTAGATTCTTAACCACTGGACCACCAGGGAAGTCCCTAGCCTCCTATTTTTGCATTAAGATACTTAGTCTTTCCAGATCTTGTCACCAGTTCCCTATATTAAATCCCCTCTGCTCAAATAGAGGACTTTCCATTTGCCTGAGTGGATCTTTGCTGATATTCAGACAAAATGACTCTAGAGCCCATAGTCTATTAATCTTTTCAGATGAGAAAACTGACTCAGACTTACCTCAGGTTGTAAAACCTATGAACTACGAAGAAAAGAGCCAAGAAAAGTTGGGGAAAGAAAAAAAAAATGAGAGGCTGTCCTTTTAGATATCAAAATATACCTTGAAGCTATAGTAATAAAAACAACATTTGCAGACATAGAATCAGTAGAATAAAACATTGGGACAGAATACAATCCAGAAATAGCCATGAGAATAAAAGAATATTTTACTTGTAAAGGAAACATTTCAAATAAATGAGGAAATGCTGCTGGAGGGATTAATTCACCCATAAATTCGAGAAAAGACCCGAAATAAGTTCCAGATGGATTGAGGAACTAAGCCATATGAAAGTACTAGAAATAAATACAGGAGGACTTTTTTTGTTTGTTTTAATCTTGTGATTAGGAAAGCTCTTTCCAAAGAAAATTGAAAATACAAAAAAGCATGAAAGGATGAAGTTGACAGGCTTACAGTTTATATAACAATTTAAAATATGAAATTTTGGTGTGGAAGAGAACTCAGAGATCTAAATAAGTTTTTGCCTAATTAGTGCAGTGTGGAATCGCTGATGTGATGTGAAAATGGGAAGGGAAGCTGAAACTGGATTTCTTGGGTTCTCTTCCTGTTCCTTGAATGGGGGGAACTGTACATTTCTATCCAGTGGTTCATCCAGCTTAAAGCACAAGGAGTCACCTCACAGAGGTAGGGAGCTCCTACCTGTGCCTTCATGGGCAACTTCCCCTGAGTTCTTAAGCTGCAAAAAATGAGATAAGCTCAAGCCAAAGATACTTGGAAAGTAGAGACGAAGAGGGCAGAAATTCTGTACTCTTTTAAAAGAAAGTTATCCACTTAGCCTATTTATTAGATCATGAAAGGACTACAGAAGGTTCTGATTAATGGATCAGTGGGCATCCAAAGCAGATGGGCAAGAAGACATCACTCAGAGCAGGGGAAAAGCTAGATGGAGTACTTAGTTCTTAATCAGTTTATATTAAGAAATGTGATGCTTTTCTTCCTATGTTGTAAACTGGGTCTTTAAATGGTTTAAATTATTTTTTTTTCTAGTTTATCATTTCCCACTTTATTATTTTTCTGAATTAGAGTTTTTCTTTATATTATTTACATACATATCAGATCAGATCAGATCAGTCACTCAGTCGTGTCCCACTCTTTTCGACCCCATGAATTGCAGCACGCCAGGCCTCCCTGTCCATCACCAACTCCCGGAGTTCACTCAGACTCACGAGTCCATCGAGTCAGTGATGCCATCCAGCCATCTCATCCTCTGTCGTCCCCTTCTCCTCCTGCCCCCAATCCCTCCCAGCATCAGAGTCTTTTCCAATGAGTCAACTCTTCACATGAGTTGGCCAAAGTACTGGAGTTTCAGCTTTAGCATCATTCCTTCCAAAGAAATCCCAGGGCTGATCTCCTTCAGAATGGACTGGTTGGATCTCCCTGCAGTCCAAGGGACTCTCAAGAGTCTTCTCCAACACCACAGTTCAAAAGCATCAATTCTTCGGCACTCAGCCTTCTTCACAGTCCAACTCTCACATCCATACATGACCACAGGAAAAACCATAGCCTTGACTAGATGAACCTTTGTTGGCAAAGTAATGTCTCTGCTTTTGAATATGCTATCTAGGTTGGTCATAACTTTCCTTCCAAGGAGTAAGCATCTTTTAATTTCATGGCTCAGTCACCATCTGTAGTGATTTTGGAGCCCAGAAAGATAAAGTCTGACACTGTTTCCACTGTTTCCACATCTATTTCCCATGAAGTGGTGGGACTGGATGCCATGATCTTCGTTTTCTGAATGTTGAGCTTTAAGCCAACTTTTTCACTCTCCACTTTTACCTTCATCAAGAGGCTTTTGAGTTCCTCTTCACTTTCTGTTATAAGGGTGGTGTCATCTGCATATCTGAGGTTATTGCTATTTCTCCCAGCAATCTTGATTCCAGCTTGTGTTTCTTCCAGTCCAGCGTTTCTCATGATGTACTCTGCATATAGATTAAATAAACAGGGTGACAATATACAGCCTTGACGAACTCCTTTTCCTATTTTACATACATATAGCAACAAGTAAAATAAGTTCAAATGTTGGTGGTTTCTGGTTCAACCGTTAATTGGCCATTTTATCCCAATTCAGAGCACTGGACTTTTTGTCGAAATGTGATTTGTCCTGAGATTTGCCACTTTGTGGATTTATTTACTGAAATATTCAAATAATGAGGCTTGTTTTGTTTCAGAAAAATGGAAAAAGAATATGGTAGATCTACAGGTTCGATCCCTGAGTTGGGAAGATCCTCTGGAGAAAGGCATGGCAACTCACTCCAGTATTCTTGTCTGGAAAATCCCATGGACAGAGGAGTCTGGTGGGCTACAGTCCATTATGTCGCAAAGAGTCGGACACGACTGAAGTGACTTAGCACACACACATTGCGAGATGACATATGTTTTGTTTGTGGGTTGATGATGTGTGTGGTACAATATACATAACATAAAATTTACCAATTTAACCCTTTTAGATTTATAGTTCATTGCCATTAAGTATATTTATAGTGTGCAATCAACAGCACATGCATATCCAGAACTTTTTCATCATCCCAAAGTGAAACTCCAAATCCATCAAATACTAACTCCTCATTCTCCCATCCAGCCCCTGGCAACCACTATTGTACTTTGTGTCTCTATGAATTTGACTCCTCTAGCTGTCTTGTACGCGTAGAATCAAACACTATTTGTCCCTTCATGACTGACTTATTTCACTTAGCACACTGTCTTCAGGGTTCATCCATGCTATAGCATGTTAGAATTTCCTTCCTTTTTAAGGCTGAAGTTCCGTATTCCATTGTGTGTATAGCATACCTGGTTTTTTCATTCATCCACTGATGGGCACTTGAGTTGTGTCTGCTTTTTGGCTATTGTGAATAATGCTGCTATGAACGTGGATCTGTGAATATCTCTTTGAGTCTCTGCTTTCAATTCTTTTGGGTCTTTACCTAGAAATATTTGTAGTTTTTAGTCACTAAATTTGGGGGTAATTTCTTACATAGGAATAGATAACTAATAGAGGAGCAGATTTGAGAGATACCACAAACAGAAACTTTTTACCCCAATATTTTATTATGAAAACTTTCCAATGTACAGAAAAGTTGAAATAACTCTTCAGTGAACATGCATATATCACCACCAAGGTTAAACTACTAATAGTTTGCTATATGTTCTTTGTAAACTAGATTAACTCAAATGTAATTGCTGTTCTTATAGATTTAAAATGATGTAATATTGGCAAATGTCGTATTATTAAATCTTGTATCTTTTTATATTTTTCTGAACCATTTGAAAATGTGTTGCAGACTTCATGATATTTCACCTCTCAATACTTAAGCACTGGGAGTTTCCCAGTGGTTCAGTGGTTAAGAATTCATCTTGCAATGAAGGGGGCAAAGTTTGGTCCCTGATCGGGGAACTAAGATACCACATGCCACAGAGCAACTAAACCAGTGCACTGCAACTAAGACCCAAATAAATAAATAAATAAATAATAAGGATTATTAAATAAATAAATAATTATCATGAGCCAAATAAATAAATATCAGGAAAAAAACACTGAAGTATCTGCTAAAAATCCTTAAGCATCCTCATAAATAAACACCATCATCACATCAAAGAAAATTATCCTAATATCACCTGAGAAAATTCCTTAATGAAATTTAGTATATGTATATTCCATATTCAAATTTCTCTAGTGGTCCCTGAGATGTGTTCTGTAACTGAATTTCAAAACGAGAAAATACAGTTTATTACTACATTTGGTAACTACATCCTTTCAGTCTCATACATATTAATTCTAAAAGAAAGATTCTCAACCTTGTGTCCATGGTCTTCAGGACACAAGAGAGGCTGAGAGTCTGAGAGTCCTGAGAGTTAATACAAAATTGTGTGTGTGCACGAACATGCTTGCAAATGTGAGGGTAGATTAGATTCTCTAAGTAACGGTACGCCAAAGGTTGAGAATTCATGATGTAAAAGTAGTAGATAATTGACTTGAAGAGGGAGAAAAGCCAAACACCATGACTGAGTAACAGTCCACCAGGAGGCTGCTTTTGGGGAGAATGACATGTCTTTGGACAAATAACATAATCTCTTTGCTGCTGCTGCTGCTGCTAAGTCGCTTCAGTCGTGTCCGACTCTGTGTGACCCCATAGACGGCAGCCCACCAGGCTCCCCCGTCCCTGGGATTCTCCAGGCAAGAACAATGGAGTGGGTTGCCATTTCCTTCTCCAATGCATGAAAGTGAAAAGTGAAAGTGAAGTCGCTCAGTCATGTCTGACTCTTAGCAACCCCATGGACTGCAGCCTACCAGGCTCCTCCGTCCATGTCCAACTCTAATTTGCGAATAATACTATTGGTCTGCTTACCTCAGTAGAAGGTGCGTGTGAAAATACTTTGCACATCAGAAATGGCTCAGAGGGACTTCCCTGGTGGTCCAGGGGTTAAGAATCCACCTGCCAATGCAGGGGACACAGGTTTCATCCCTGTCCAGGAAGATTCCACATGCCTCGGAGCAACTAGGTCTGTGTGCCGCAACTACTGAAGCCTGCACTCTAGGGCCCATGCTCTGCAACAAGAGAAGCCACCGCAATGAGAAGCCCATGCACCCAACTGGAGAGTAACCCCCGGCTCGCCGCAACTAGAGAAAGCCTGCTGGTAGCAATGAAGACCCAGCACAGCCAAATAAATAAATACAGTTTAAAAAACAAAAGAAATGGCTCCCAGATCATCAAAAAGCTATTCAGCGTTAGTTACTGAAACTACAGAGAATTAAAGAAATCTGAAATATTTCCATTCTTTTTTTTTTTTAATCTCAGTTTACTTATTTATTTATTTTACTTTACGATATTATATTGGTTTTGCCATACATTGACTTGAATCTGCCATGGGTGTACATGTGTTCCCCATCCTGATCCCCCCTCCTACCTCCCTCCCCATCCCATTCCTCTGTGTCATCCCAGTGCACCAGCCCAAGCACCCTGTATCATGCATCGAACCTGGACTGGCGATTCATTTCACATGTGATAATTTACATGTTTCAATGCCATTCTCCCAAACCATCCCACCCTCGCCCTCTCCCACAGAGTCCAAAAGACCGTTCTATACATCTGTGTCTCTTTTGCTGTCTCGCATACAGGGTTATAATTACCATCTTTCTAAATTCCATATATATGCATTAGCATCAGAGAAGGCAATGGCACCCCACTCCAGTACTCTTGCCTGGAAAATCCCATGGATGGAGGAGACTTGCAGGCTGCAGTCCATGGGGTCGCTAAGAGTCGGACATGACTGAGCGACTTCACTTTCACTTTTCACTTTCATGCATTGCAGAAGGAAATGGCAACCCACTCCATTGTTCTTGCCTGGAGAATCCCAGGGACAGGGGAGCCTGGTGGGCTGCCGTCTATGGGGTCACACAGAGTTGGACACGACTGAGGCGACTTAGCAGCAGCAGCAGCATTAGTATACCGTAGTGTTATTCTTGCTTGGTGTTTTTCTTTCTGGGTTACTTCATTCTGTATAATAGGCTCCAGTTTCATCCACCTCATTAGAACTGATTGAAATGTATTCTTTTTAATGGCTGAGTAATACTCCATTGTGTATATGTACCACAGCTTTCTTATCCATTCATCTGCTGATGGACATGTAGGTTGCTTCCATGTCCTGGCTATTATAAACAGTGCTGCGATGAACACTGGGGTACTCATGTCTCTTTCAATTCTGGTTTCCTCTGTGTGTATGCCCAGCAGTGGGATTGCTGGGTCATATGGCAGTTCTATTTCCAGTTTTTTAAGGAATCTCACACTGTTCTCCATAGTGGCTGTACTAGTTTGCATTCCCACCAACAGTGTAAGAGGGTTCCCTTGTCTCTGCACCCTCTCCAGCATTTATTGCTTGTAGACTTTTGGATAGCAGCCATTCTGACTGGCGTGAAATGGTACCTCATTGTGGTTTTAATTTGCATTTCTCTGACAATGAGTGATGTTGAGCATCTTTTTATATGTTTGTTAGCCATCTGTATGTCTTCTTTGGAGAAATGTCTATTTAGTTCTTTGGCCCACTTTTTGATTGGGTCATTTATTTTTCTGGAATTGAGCTGCAGGAGCTGCTTGTATATTTTTGAGATTAAGTCTTTGTCAGTTGCTTCATTTGCTATTATTTTTTCCCATTCTGAAGGCTGTCTTTTCACCTTGCTTATAGTTTCCTTTGTTGTGCAGAAGCTTTTAATTTTAATTAGGGCCCATTTGTTTATTTTTGCTTTTATTTCCAATATTCCGGGAGGTGGGTCATAGAGGATCTTGCTGTGGTTTATGTTGGAGAGTGTTTTGCCTGTGTTTACCTCTAGGAGTTTTATAGTTTCTGGTCTTACATTTAGATCTTTAATCCATTTTGAGTTTATTTTTGTGTATGGTGTTAGAAAGTGTTCTAGTTTCATTCTTTTACAAGTGGTTGACCAGTTTCCCCAGCACCACTTGTTAAAGAGATTGTCTTTTCTCCATTGTATATTCTTGCCTCCTTTGTCAAAGATAAGGTGTCCATAATCTGATTACTACCCACATTGTGGCGAGGAGAGAACGTCAGTTGTCTTAGGCCAGTGTTCTACAGTTTCCTGTCTAGGCATGTTCTGGATGACAGAATCAGGAAAGGGTCTGGACTCTCTCTCGATTGGGGTAAATATGAATACCTGTGCATTCACACATCAGTTGCTCTTACATCGTCTGGCTGAGGGTCTGCCTTACAGCCTGGGCTGGACTCCTGCCTAGAAATAATTGGAGTGGGAATAGGACAGGACTTGTTACTCCCAATGGAGCCTTTTCTCAGAGACTTAACTTCCCTCTCTCACCAGAGGTAGCCTGTACAAGTTGCTTCAATACCCTTTCTATGGGAAAAGGCAATCTTATCTTTCTATGCTTCCTCCAGAGGCTGTGGACTATTGAGAAATTTATAAGAGAATTTGTGCCCAGGCCAATCTGGGTGTGGGGAAAGGGCTGGAATCAGGACCCAGACTGCCTTGGCCAGCTGTTTCAAGCAAGTAAGGTAATAATGAATACCAAGTGGCCAAGTGAATAATGAATACCAAGTGAAAACTGGAACCCTGGCCCAATAGAGGTTACAGTTGAGGAGAAAGAGCTATAAAGCCATAATGATCTCTATTTAAGTGAAAACACCCTCTTTATTGATAATAACCTTAGGAAGATTTAGTTGGGAAAATTCCTAACAATACTTCCCTCGAGTTCTGTGCCAGCTTTTGTTCTCTAATGCCAGGTGTGAATTTCTCAATGTAAGATCTTTCTAAAACATAGCAAGTTTAAACACAGCCATTCTCCTCCTGCTCACCTCTAAATTCTGCCTTATGTTCTCAAAATGGTTAAGATTTTTTAGAAGGTGGCAATTAATCTTTCAATAGCCTTCTGTTTAATTGCTAGGAACTTGGCAAACTATGTGATCCTTATAAAACCTTTGACGATTTGGGAGCCAGTGAGAAGATGAAGCCCAACAGATGTGATTTGGGATTAGCTGCTGACCTAATAGCTGGTAAGCTATTTAACATCTCTAAGATTTGGTGTTGTCATTTATGTAAAAGGGGGACTCAAAATTTGCTCACCAGACACATTTTGAATGTTTACCACATGCCAGGCACTGTTCTCAGCATCAGGGAAGGCTCCACGAGGAAACATGACAGACGTACTCTCTGCTCTCCTTGACTTTATCACGGCATGTGAATGCTGAACAAAAGATTATATAATTAAGTTTATAGTTAAGATTATATAATACCAATGGCAATAACAACTACCTCAGCAGATGTTGTGAGGATTAAAAGAGTCAGTCAGGCAAATTCAAGACTGGTGTCATATTACTAGTTATTAGTTTTGCTAACAATCCTAATTAGTGTAAATATGTGTTGGGTATTAGTTCCTCTCCTGTTTGGGGGCATATATTTAAGTGGTTAAAAGTAACAGCTACTACGTGACTTAGATATGTGTTAACCTTATAGGAAATGGGAAGGCAAACATTCCTCCTAGTGTTAGGGACATGGTCTCCCCAGCTTAAGGAAAGAAGCTGAACTAGCTGTTCATTGCTGTCAGGAAGAACAGTTTTAATATTAACATTAACTAGTGTTAGTCGCTCAGTTGTGTCTGACTCTTTGCGACCGCATGGACTGCACCCTGCCAAGCTCCTCTGTCCACGGAATTCTCCAGGCAAGAATACTGGAGTGGGTTGCCATTCCCTTCTCCAGGGGATCTTCCCAACCCAGGGGTCAAATCCAGGTCTCCCATACTGCAGGTGGACTCTTTACCATCTGAGCCACCAGGGAAGTCCCACAGCCTAGCCCTGGGAGTAGAGGATATGGGCACAGAACTTTGCAAATGGTCTCTGAATCCTGATGCACACCAAATATTCTATGTAGAATGAAAACATATTGTGCCCACATATGGCCATTACTGTAATTATACATGCTGATGTGATTCATACAGTACAGATTGCTTTAAGTGAATTCCTGAAGTCTTACTAGCATTTTTTTCATTATGTATTTTCTCAATCAGATCTTATCCTGCCTCTTGCTGGCTTAAGCCCTTTAACAGCTCCTCATTGCATGGGATAAAGTCCACATTCCCTCCCCAGCACTGCCCTGCCGACCTCTCTAGTTAACTGCTCCACCCCCACCCCTGTCTATTCACTAAGCTCGGACATGCAGGCTCTTCCGGGCCACAACTTTTTGGCACTCAACTCACAACTTGTTCTGGCATGAACAGATCCAGCTTCTGAGTAGGGAAAGGTATCATTGACCCTTCCCACAGGCGTCATGTCATTTTGGGGTGGTTATGGGTCCACTCGGACCCTGGATCAACAGGCCTTGCCTTGGGTCAGTCAGTTCTCCACAGACCACCTCTTCTCCCTGGCTCCTGTTCTACTCTCTGTACCCCTTTCCCTCTGGGAGTCAGCAAGGCCCAGACGAAGGTAAAAAGTGTTAGTCGCTCGTCGTCATTTGTCGTTTAGTTGCTCAGTTCAGTTCAGATCAGTCGCTCAGTCACGTCCGACTCTTTGGGACGCCATGGACTGTAGCCTGCTAGGTTCCTCTGTCCATGAAATTCTCTAGGCAGAGTACTGGAGTGGGTAGCCATTCCCCTCTCTGGGGGATCTTCCCGACCCAGGGATTGAACCACTAGGGAAGCCCCAGGTGGAGGTGAAGTCCTCTTAGCTTCTTCCGCTGTCACTGTTGCATCAACACTCCAAACAAATACACAAGCCATCTTCCAATGAAAGCCATTTTCCTTTCAAGGGTTTCAAAACTAAGCCATTTGGAAGTCAGAAACTTCTTGATGTCAGTTTTCCATAGACTCTGTCTACAGTGTTAAATGGAAATCCAAGGTTCATAATGCTCTGTGCCTTCACACACCGTGTATGTGAGTTATTCAGATCCCTGGAGAGAGGAGTCATTGATAAAACATGTGGGGGAAGCATTTTTTAGTTCTCTCCTCACCCTTAAAACCCTCCGAAGAGTGAAGAGAAGCACCTCGATTTTTAAATGATAAGGAATAGAAGAAAGCAATCTCTCCATTTTTTTTAATGAAATATTATGTTAACAAAAGAATGTACTTAACATATATGTACAGTTTAACAATAACAGTAAAATGTACCTGCCAATCAGCTTTAAAAATCCAATTTAACTAGTGCTTTAGAAGGTCCTATGTGGACTTCCCCAGTCACACCCCTTTTTTTCTCTCTCCAGGCAGTAACTATTTTGCTGAATTTTTACTTAATCATTCCCTTAGTTTTCTTTAGAAGCTTACTCTTTTTCTTTTTTTTCTCTCTTTCTTAAGTTTTTTCTCTCCTTTTTTTAAATTGATGTATAGTCGTACAATACTACTTAAGTTACAGCTGTACAATATAGTGATTCACAATTTTTAAAGATTATGCTCCATTTATAGTTATTATAAAATATTTGTTCTATTCCATGTGTTGTACAATATATCCTTGTAGTTTATTTTACACATAATAATTTGTACCTCTTAAAGTTTTACTCTTTATGAATATTTTCCTTTGCAATATATTTTAATTTGGGAAAGTTTTTGCATTTTATTGAACTTATATGGTATATATTCTTCTTGTGATTTACTTTTTTTCACTCAACAGTATGTTTTTGAGACCCATCTATGCTGCTGTGCACACCTGTATAGTTCACTCATTTTTTACTGACAGATTGTATTGAATTGTATGAATTCAACAATTGTGTTGAATATGTGCTGAATTGTATGAGTATGTGTATAAATACGAATTGTATGAATATATGTACTTATCTATCCTCCTGATATCAGTCATTTGTACATTTCCAGCTTTTTGCTATTCAGTACTGAACATTCTTGTACCTGTCTCCAGCTTCAGTGACATAAGGAAGCTGTATACTGCCACGTAAAGGCAAGGCTCATCTTAATGGTCCCATTGTTTAGAACCATAAGGTGAGCAGCTGGAAAGACTCCAGAGAAGTAACTCCACCCTGTAGGACACAGGAATTGGGGAAGTAATTCTCCATTACTAATGTAATGGAGTAATGGAGAAGCCATGCATAAGCACCATAGTAATTATTCATGTACCTGACTCTTAGCTGAGGGGACCTGCTGGGAGGAGGGGAGATGGGAGTGGGGAATGAGGGAATGGTATGAGAAAATCTGCTCTATACTGAATGTTTGTGTCCCTTCAAAGTGCATGTGTTGAAACCCAGTCCCCAGTGTGCTGATATTTGGAGGTGGGACCTTTGGGAGGTGATTAGGTCATGATGGTAGAGCCCTCGTGAATGAGATTAGTGCCCTTATAAAAGAGACCCCAGAGCTCCCCCACCACATCTGCCCTGTTGGACATAGTGAGAGGACAGCGGTGTGTGCACCAGGAAGCATGCTCTCACCAGACACTAGATCTGCTGGTGCCTTGATTCTGGACTTCTCAGCTTCCAAAACTGTGAGCAATGTTTGTTGATTAAGCTACCCAGCCTATGATATATATATATTTTGTAGCAGCCCAAACAGACTAAGACAAAGCCTGTCTTAGGGAGTGTTACCACACTGATTCCCTTAATCTTGAAAACCAGGAAGAAAACAAATTTGCTGATACCATGTTTAAGAGAAAAGGTCAGTTTAAAACTGTGGTCTGTCCAGATCCCTAGCCTCATCTTTTTCTAAACTAATTTTTAACAAATAGCTGGTCTCTTTCAAAGATGAGCCATGACCAGAAAGACATGCATAATTAGTGCAACTTCTGGTTAAACAAACTGGAAACTTGTTTATAGCCTTCCCTCCCCCCAAAACCCTACTAAAATGATACTAACCCCCACAGGAGTCAGGAGATATCAGGAGAGGGGAGATTTAAACCAGCTTTTAGATGGAGTAGAGAGATGGAGTCGGAGAAAGCAATGGCACCCCACTGCAGTACTCTTGCCTGGAAAATCCCATGGATGGAGGAGCCTGGTAGGCTGCAATCCATGAGGTCGCTAAGAGTCGGACACGACTGAGTGACTTCACTTTCACTTTTCACTTTCATGCATTGGAGAAGGAAATGGCAGCCCACTCCAGTGTTCTTGCCTGGAGAATCCCAGGGACGGGGGAGCCTGGTGGGCTGCCGTCTCTGGGGTCGCACAGAGTCGGACACGACTGAAGTGACTTAGCATAGCACAGAGAGATGGAGTAGAGAGAGGCATCTAAATCAGCCCAGTGGAGGAAGATTGTGTTTTAACTGTCTGCGGACCCCATGAAGCAGTACTCTGTAAAGTGGGTCAAGAGACATAGGGTGAAAACAGCTGAACACTAAGTTATATCAAAGGCCCCTTCCTCCACCCTTAAAGCAAAGTGACTACCACACCAAGCAAGAAACTGTAGATTCAGTGTATAGAAACTAAATCTGAAAGATGTTGCTGATGTCATGTAGCATTAGAAACACAGAGATTAACAATGTGTCTGCCCTATTGTATGATTCAGCAATTACACTACTAGCTGTATGCCCAAAAGAATTAAAGACATATGTCCAGGGCATCCCTGATGGCTCAGTGGTAAAAAATCTACCTGCCAATGTAGGAGACACGGGCTTGATCCCTGATCTGGAAAGGTCCCCCATGCCTTGGAGAAACTAAGCCCGTGCACCACAACTACTGAGCCTCCTCTAGAGCCCAGGAGCCTTAACTACTGAAGTCCACGCACCTTAGAGCACGTGCTCTGTGATAAGCGAAGCCACTGCAATGAGAA
This sequence comes from Bos grunniens, assembly GCF_055505025.1. Taxonomy (NCBI): domain Eukaryota; kingdom Metazoa; phylum Chordata; class Mammalia; order Artiodactyla; family Bovidae; genus Bos; species Bos grunniens. The sequence goes on along the minus strand of NC_141175.1, from coordinate 58,297,105 downwards.
ACCCAAAACCTAGAGAATAGCCCCAACTCACCACAACTAGAGAAAAGCCTGAGCAGCAACAAAGACCCAGCACAGCCAAAAATAAATAGATAAAAATTTTAAAAAGAAAAATACATGTCCAGGGGAGGGGAGAGATACATTGGAAGACTGGGACTGACAAAAACACACTACTAATACAAGGTAGATAACTAATAAGGACCTACTATATAGCACAGGGAACACCCCCTCAGTACTCTGTAATGACCTATATGGGGAAAGAATCTTAAGAAAAAAGTGATATGTGTAGATGTATAACTGATACACTTTGCTGTACAGCAGAAACTAGCACAACATTGTAAATCAACTATAATAAAAAAATTTTTTAAGTCCTTGCAAAAACTTGTATACAAATGTTCAGAGCAACATTTTCGTAATATCCAAGAAGGTGGAAACAACCCAAATGTCCATCAGCTGATGAATGGATAAACAAAATGTATAGGTATATTAATACAATAAAATATTATTTGGCCATAAAAACAGTTAAGTGCTGATACATGCTACAATGTGGGGGAACCTTGAAAATATTATGTCAAATGAAAGTGGCCAGTCACAAAGGACTACTTATTATATAATTCCACTTATAAGAAATGTACAGAATAGGCATATAGAGACAGACAGTGGATTAGTGGTTGCCAGGAGCTAGGAGGACAGAAGAATGGGAAGGATGCTGCTAAGTGATATGAGGTTCCTTTTTGGGGTGATGCAGATGTTTGGAAATAGATAGTGGTAGTTGTACAACTCTGTGAATATACTAAAATCCACTGAGTTATACAGTTGTGAAGTACAGAGTTGTACATTTATTTATTTATGATTTTCAGTGTTGCTCCATACAGCACGTGGGATCTTGGTTCCCTGACCAGAGGTCAAACCTGCACCCCTCAAATTGGAAGCATGGAGTCTTAACCATTGGACCACCAGGGAAACTCCATAGAGGTGTACTTTTAAATGATAGATTTAATGGCATGTGAATATATTTCTATAAAGAAAGCTAAGTGCTGAAAAATTGATGCTTTTGAAGTGTGGTGTTGGAGAAGACTCTTGAGAGTCCCTTGGACTGCAAGGAGATCAAACCAGTTAATCCTAAAGGAAATCAGTCCTGGAAGGACTGATACTAAAGCTGAAACTCCAATGCTTTGGCCACCTGATGCAAAGAACTGACTCATTTGAAAAGACCCTGATGCTGGGAAAGATTGAAGGCAGGAGGAGAAGGGGACGACAGAGGATGAGATGGTTGGATGGCATCACCAACCCGATGGACATGAGTTTGAGCAATCTCTGGGAGTTAGTGATGGACAGGGAAGCCTGGCGTGCTGCAGTCCATGGGGTTACGAAGAGTTGGACCGAGTGACTGAGCTGAACTGAAAAAAAGAGACAGAGTGAGAACCTAGGATATCCTTCACAACTTTAGCTTTAAATCTAGAGAGTCAAAATAAGAGATTTTAAGTTATGCAAGTTTGATTACAGTGATAAATTACTGGAAACAATGGGATTGTCTCTATTGTCCACCAATAGAGATTGGGTTTAAAAATATGATATATCATGCCAATGGAATGCAATGAAACTACTTTAATAATGTGGGAGAAATATATTTAATGACATAAAAACATTTTTGTGATACATCACATGAAAGAAACAGAGTACAAAATAGTATGTATATTGTCATCTCATATTGTAAGGAAAAATTGTGTATATATCTGTCTGGCAGTACCACAATGTTAAAATGGGACCAAAAAAAATCTGTCTCTTGAATGGTGGAAGCTTTCAAGTCCCCTTTCCTTACTCTGCTCATAGATCTTAAGTGGCCATTACCTCCTCCCAAAGGAGAGACAAGTAAGCAAAAAGCAGATGAAACACGTAAGCTAGAAGAGGGATTACTCCATAAGTCAGAAGGAGAAAGACAAATACCATGTGATAACAGTTGTATGTGGAATCTAAAATATGACAACAAATGAGTTTATCTACGAACAAAAACAGACTCACAGACAGAACAGACTAGCGGTTACCAAGGGGGACGGGGTTGGGGGAAGCAAGGATTGGGAGTTTGGTATTAGCAGATGCAAACTATCATATATAGGATGGATAAACAACAAGATCCTACTGTATAGCACAAGGAAATATTTTCAATATCTTGGGATAAACCACAATGGGAAAGAATATTAAAAAGAATATATATATATGTGTGTGTGTATAACTGACTCACTTTGCTGTATAGCAAAGACTAACACAACATTGTAAATCAATTATAATTCAATTAAAATAAATAAAAATTTTAAAAGAAAAAGAGGAGGGATTACTTCAGGAAGCAGGGTCAAGTGAATAATTCTCCATGACCTCAAAGAATGTAGTTGAAATAGTCTCTCCTTGACAGGAGCACTCAAGGAAAGATGCAAGAATGCAAAGAAGAGATTCTAAGGGCACAGAACAAGATGGAAAACAGACTGGCCTAATTTAGAAAGAAAGGAAGAAACAAACAGCTTCAACAGGGTAACTATTACATTAGGAGCAATAAAAACTGGAATAAATAGAACTGAAAAGGTTTTCTGAATGAATACAATTGAGAACACAAATGAAAACAAAGCGAAACAGAAAAAAAACCTCGTAAAAATATTTGGAGGAAAGATTATTCAAATTGAAGACATGTACAAAGAATTCAAATATAAACACAAAGGTTAAAATAAAAAAGACCCACATTCCGAAGGTAGAAATCTCTATAAGTAGAATAGAAAAGATATTCACAGATGCTGTAGAAGAAAAATTTCCTGAAACAATGATTTGCATCTACAGACTGAAAGGACAGACCATATCCTAGGGAAAAACTGATACAGAAGGATTATAACAAGGATTGTTAGTTTTTTCCAGTATTAATTCTCCCTTCTTCCATAATTGTAGTTTTTCTCTTTAGCTGAATATATAGTCATTGAGAATGAAGATTATATTTTGCAGTATTCCCTGCAGTTACATAGGGTCATATGACCAAGTTCTGACCAATGGGATGTGAGAAAGATTAATATTTACACTTCTGGGCTTCCCAGTGGCACTAGTGGTAAAGAACCCACCTCTCAATTCAGGAGACAAAAGAGACGCAAGTTCAATCCCTGGGGTGGAAAGATCCACTGGAGGAGGAAATGGCAACCCACTCCATTGTTCTTGCCTGGACAATCCCATGGACGGAGAAGCCTGGTGAGCTAGAGTCCATAGTGCCACAAAGAGTCAGACATGACTGAACCAACTTAGCATGCATGCATACACTTCTGGGTATATCCTTAAAGGGAAGGAATGTGCTCTTCCCTTTCTCTTTTCCTCTTTCTATTGGCTGGAATACTCATGTTGGTCGTTGTGGACAAGGACCACACCTTAGGGACAATAGAACAACAAAACAGAAAGAGCCTGAGTCCCTAACAGTTTCCTTAGAGCATTGCTGCTGTATCAGTTTACATCATTAAATGAGAAACAAATACACTCTCCCTTAAAATCACTGTTACTTTGAGTTTCTGTCTGAATTTAAATCTTAAACAATACGGTGATTAAGATATGTATAGATGAAGTTGCTAAAATTTAGAGATAAAGAATTTTAAGTATGTCCAAGTAGAAGAAACAAATCATGTACAAAGAGTAAGGTCAGTTATCCTTAAGCTTTTCCCAAAGCAAAACTCAATGTCAGAAAACAAAAAACAAGATCTAAAAAGATCTGAGGGAAAGAATGAGCCAAGAATTTTTATCCAATTTGCCCTTTAAGTATAAAAACACAGTCCCTTTGAAACATGCAAGAATCCATGAGACCAATATGAAAAAAAAAGACTACCTGATGACAAAATGAAGGGTTGACTCCAAGAATAGAAATGGAAAAGTCATGGTAAAAGAACAGTAATGAGCACCAGATCCACTTAAATACAGAACCAATCAAACAGCTGTGGGAATTGTGATGAAAGAACGGAATGTAAATATCATTCATCTTTCCTACGTGAAGATGATACAACCAACAAAATTATTAATAAAAGGAGGAGGCACGGGGAGAGGAGATGGAAGAAAAAATATGTGTTGATTTCCTCATGTGGTCTTGGCTGGAAGTCAATCGATTGTCTAAAACTGAAACATATTTTTAAAAATGACTCTAAACCCATGTTATCCTTTTTTTAAGAAAAAGAACTATTTTTAGGAAGCTGCATATTTTGGTATCAAGAAACATTTTCTGAAGTTCAAGAATTCCTTCAAGTTTTTTCTCCTGATAAATGTCATGCTTTGTTTAAAAGAAAAATGTGATCCCACTTTTTGTAATGCTATTGTAGGTATTTCCATTTTCTGTGAAACTTTCTGTTTCTCACCTCCAAACACAAAAACAAGCATACACTTTCTTTCATTTTTATTTTTGTCTGTATGTTTTTATATAAACCCCATTAACTAGACAGCTGAGAATCCTCTGGTTGTCTACTTTTTCCTCATTCCACATCTAACCTATGATAAGCCAGTTTTAGTCTCTCTCAGCCTTTCTCTCCTTCCCATCCCCATGTGATCCCTTGCTAGCTCAGGTCCATAATACAGATCACTTGAACTGTTAACTTGGCCCTAAGTCAGTCACTGTGCTTCCCGTGCCCCTCCCCGCCCCCCGCCACCAACCCTGCTTTAGCTCATTATTTCTTTCATTCCATTGTTCTTTTTTGAACATAGGGTCTGATCTCATGGTAGCCCTGCTTATAAACCTCCACGGCTTCCTATTCTCTCCACAAAGACCAATTTTCATTCTATGGAGTTTTGGCGACTTTTCATCACCTTATTTTGGCCTTATCTTCTATCAGGACTCTGACAACTCTGTTTTATTTATTATTATTATTATTTAAGTTTTTGTCTGCTTTCCAAGGCACACGAGACCTTAGTTCTCCAACCAGGGATCAAACCAGCATCCCTGCATTGGAAGATGAAATTTCAACCACTGCACCACCAAGGAAGACCCCAACCCTATTTTAAAGACATGCAAAATGAATCAAAATTATCCCCAAAGCATCCATCTGTTTTACTGTTTCTCTTTGAATATACTCCTTCTTGCCCCTGGGATGCTTTCTTTGCTGCTCTGGATTTCTATTCTGTCTAAGGACCAGCTCAAAAAAAAAAACAAACAAATAAACAAAACCCAGGAAAAGAAAAAAAAAATAAATAAGGGCCAGTTCAATTGTCATCTTCTCTAGGAATCTTCCCTGTCTCTGTAGACAGAGTTCATTGCAACCTCATTTCTCATCCCACAGAGCTTTACAAAATGTTCACGTCAAAAATGTTTTTTCACATTGTAGCATGTCCAACTCTTTGAGACCCCATGGATTATACAGTCCATGGATTTCTCCAGGTCAGAATACTGAAGTGGGTGGTAGCCTTTCCCTTCTCCAGGGGATCTTCCAAACCCAGGGATCAAACCCAGGTCTCCCTCATTGTAGACGGATTCTTTACCAGCTGAGCCACAGGGAAGCCTAAGAATACTGGAGTGAGTAGCCTATCCCTTCTCCAGCAGATCTTCCCGACCCAGTAGTCAAACTGGGATCTCCTGCATTGTAGATGGATTCTTTACCAAATGAGCTATCAAGGAAATCCTATATAATATTCAGATGATATTAGTGCCTTCCTAAAATCTTGTGAGTTGCTTGAGAGCAAAGACTGCATCATGTTCATCTTTGTAGTTCTTGGGCCCAGAAGCACCTGATATATAATGAGTATTTGTAGCAGAAATTGTTAGGTGCCTACCTCATTATTCTGTCAACATCTCAATTGGGTAGCAGTGTACCCAGCTAAAACGCTTTCCTATGTTCCTTTATAGCTGGGTGTGTTCATATCATTACATTCAGCACATTAATTTTTTAATAATTTTAAAATAATTTTATTTATTTATTTTTGATTGTGCTGGGTCTTCACTGTTGTGCGCGGGCTTTCTCTAGTTGTGGCAAGTGGGGGCTACTCTTCGTTGTGGTGCTTGGAGTCCTCATTGCAGTGGCGTGCGGTCTTCAGTGATTGTGGCCCAAGGGCTTAGTTGCTCCAAGGCATGTGGAATCTTCCTGGGTCAGGGATCAAACCTGTGTTGTCCCCTGCATCGCTGCTAAGTCGCTTCAATCGTGTCCAACTCTGTGCGACCCCATAGACGGCAGCCCACCAGGCTCCCCCGCCCCTGGGATTCTCCAGGCAAGAACACTGGAGTGGGTTGCCATTTCCCTGTATTAGCAATTGGATTCCTGTCCACTGCAGCACCAGGGAAGTTCCAGCACCTTAAAATATAAGTGGACGTATTCGTTGTGGCTTCCTGGAAGTTTCCTTAAACACAGAAGGGAAATACCCTTCTCACCCTTTGTTGTTACTTCTACCTGGAATGTGGTATCTCTAGCTTCAACAGACAGTGAACAACAGGGATCTTGGGTCTCTGATGACCGGAAAGTTGCTCTATTAGCCCTGACTTCCTGATTTCCTGACTTCAGACTTCTTATACCCTCAAAAGAAACATATTGTTATTACCTTTTTTTTTCTTCCAAATGTAGCCACATATAATCAAGACTGATTCAATTAGTCAGTGAGTACTTTTTGAATATGGAGCATCTTCAAAATTATATGATTTCTGTTTTGTACCACCTACCAACAAACTTGGAACAAAAGTTAGCACTTCGTTATATCAGCTAAACATGACAGGTTCCTTGAAACAGTCATTTCTTTGACTTTTTTACTTGAGTTCTGGTCTGTGGTTTTTAATTGAGTCTTTTGTCTATAGTTTTTAATTGTGTTTAGTTAATTGCAAAATTAACATTTTATTAATTCTGTAAAGTTGATTCCAATTTGTCTAAGATGTAGGTGAGATAAAACTTATAAATAAATCAACTCACAATTTGAAGAGTGGGCAATCCAAGCAGAAAGTCCAAGATGGGGGAACAGTAGAATCACACCTAAACCCAAGAAACTCAGAGTTTCATGCTTTCCCACCCACTCCCCCAGGGATTGCCTGAGCAGGTTCCCTCCATTCAGGGTTTCCCAACATCTTTCACTGTGACACAACACAGACTAGGGCACCCCACCCAACTCCCTGCGAAAAGGAAGTTTAGTTTGGTTAATAGGTGTGGCAAGATACTGGAGGAAGTCTAAGTAGGAAAGAGAGGAGGTGAAGAAAGTGACTTTTGAAAAATGTATAGAATCAGGACTTCCCTGGTTGTACAGTGGATAGGAATCCTCCTGCCAAGGCAGGAGACACAGGCTCTATCCCTGGTGCAGAAAGACTGCATGCTGAGGCACAGCTAAGCCTGCGTGCCACAATTTCTGAGCCTGCACTCTGGAACCCAGGAGCTGCAACTGCTGAAGCTCACGTGCCTAGAGCCGGTGCTCCACAAGAGAAGCCACTGCAGTGAGAAGCCTGCGTACCACGACTAGAGAGTAGCCCCCGCTTGCTACAGTTAGAGAAAGCCCTCGCAGCAACGAAGACCCAGTGCAGCCAAAAAGTAAATCATTTTAAAAACAGTAAAAAGAAATTATTATTTTTTAAGTGTGTAGAATCAAAGAAGTGGGACTTGTTATAGGGTTGGGGAGCTTGAGGACCAATGATGGGAAGTGACTCACCAGGGATCACGTGGCTATTAGCTATGATTCTTCCAGTTTCAAGCAATAGAAGACAACTCTGACGATCTGCAGCCAATGTAGATACTTCATTAGAAATCAAGTGATGTTGCACTTGGAACCCACGAAAGAGTTCTAGGCTCCGTATATTGAACCCTCACTATGGAGGGTGAAAACTGACTGCCACTCCTTCTCCCTAACTTCTCAGTCAACCCAAGGAAATAGTTTCCTTTTATGGCACAATTCTGTCATCCCCAGAGTTACTAAATGTCTTCTTTTTTGTTTGCTTGCATGACTGAAGTGCATGTCTGAAGTGACACATGACTGAAGTGACTTAGCACACATGCACAGATAAAAAATAGAAAGTTGGAATCTGGGAGATTTTTTGTTTTCCCCATCTTGTTGGTCAGTCATAATGAAGGCAGAAACCAGAGGGATAGGACAGGAGAGAAAAGGCCCTTTACAATTCCTGGGGTAGGAGCTGAGTGCCCACAGGAAACCTGTGATTCTTTGCTGCTACTGGGTTGGAGGAGGGAGAAGACAGTTTATGCACATAAGCTGGAGCAGGCAGAGGGACACTGTGGGGTCTCCAAGGAGAGACTCGAGTAAGAAGGCTGAGATACATTCTTTGTCTCCCAGCCCTAATGCCCAAGCCTGATTCTCTCTTATACACTAGCTATGCAACACCAGTTCCTGCAAAGTGCTCATCAAGAATTTCTGGGAGTCTTTTGAGGTGGCTCACAAAGATTTAGGAATACGTGGGGACCTCTCTGGCATTAAGACTGTCCTGAGGCCCCCACCAGGTATCTTCTGGGATCAACAGCTTCTGGAAAGTGCTGGCGCTTTGTTATGCTAACACAGCAAAATGATCTATTGTAGAAAGAGGAAAGACTTCGTTCATCCCTATTGTATTACATTCGTTGGAGGGGCCCTAAAGCTACTTCTGGCCACACCAAAATTTGAAAAATAGAAATGTTTTTCTACTTTAGTATTTCTAGTCTGAGACGCACTGTGCCCATCTCCTCCCATGACCAGAGTTTTTTTTTCCTCTACTGGGCCAAGATGGTCATGAATTAGTAACTCATTGGTATTTTGGGATGAGAGTTTTCCCAGAAGTCTGTTCAGTCACTCAGGCAAAAAAGCTGCCAGAGACACTCATGCATATCTGAGTCCCAGTTTTTGCTCCAAATTACATTATCCCAGACTCAATATGTTCAGTGTGTTTTCTAGTGTGTGTTGATTAACATTAGGGAAAACTAACTAAGGGGGAATCCAGTTCTGCATCTCTGACTCCCCTGGGATTGCAAATGGATGAGGACAATCACGTGTGTTTAAAGACAATCCTTTATAAACTAGCATTAAGACTGCTTTTAGTTGCAATAACAGAATACCCAACTAATGGAGCTTAACCCAAGGGTGAGCAAACTATGCCTTTCAGGCAAAGTCTGAATTTACCTGTTTTTGTAGAGTGCAAGAGCTAAAAATAGCTTTTAAATGTTTAAATTATTGAACAAAAGTTAAAAGAAGAGTAAGACTTTGTCACATGTTAAGATTGTATGAGAGCTCAGCTCAGTGCTCTGTGATGACTTTCGAGGGTGGAATGGGCTGAGGAGTGGAAGGGAGACTCTAAAGGGAGGGAATATAGGTATACCTATGGGCTGCGGTCTATGGGATCACACAGAGTCGGACACGACTGAAGCGACTTCGCAGCAGCAGCAGCATAGCTGATTCACTTTCTTGTGCAACAGAAACTGTCATAACATTTTAAAGCAATTATACTCCAATAAAGAAAGATTATATGCAATCCAAATTTCAGTGTCCATAATAAAGTCTTATTGAAACACAGCCATGTTTATTCCTTTCCATGTTGTCTATGGCTGTGTTCATGCTCCAACAGTCAAGTTGAATTGGTGTGAAAGACACTGTGTGGTCTGCAAACCTTAAAATATTTATTATCTGGCCCTGAAAGATTATGCTAATCCCTCACTTGACCCACCCCCCAAATATGCGCTATTTACTTACGAATCTGAACATAGGTATTTCCAAGATTTAGTTCTACAGTTCCACAAAGTCCAGGTGCTGAATTGATGTCTCTAAAGTTGTCATAGTCTTTCCCTCATAGTCACAAGACGGTTGCATTAGCTCCAAGTATCACATACAATAACACATCCAAAGGCAGGAAACAAGGAACAAATAGGGAGGCAGTGAAGGGCCTCATTAGCATGCTTCTTTAAATTTATCAGAGAATTTCCCCCAAATTCCACTGAAAATTCCACTCAATCTCACTGGCCAGCATTAAGTCACTAAGTCACATGACCCCCGCTGCAATGGAAATGGCTAAAGCCACTGTATACGTTTGAATGACTGCCGCATACACGAGCTATAGGCCATGGCAAGGCGATGGATTAGCAGCAGTGGTGTGACAGCCAGTTGTGCCTATCTCTTTCCTACTCTGCATTTTGAAGTTTGTTGAAACTGATCACGGGGGCAGTATGTACACCACAGATATCAACGAACACTATAGATTAAGCAGTTTTATCTGCAGATCACTGACTAGGGATATTTTTTATTTTGCGTATGTTTTTCTAAGTTTTCTACAATGAACATGAAGTTTATAATTGAGAAAAACAAAAGGTGTGCTTTTAAAACAAAAGAGGCTGTGCTTTATGCCATATTTTAAAAATTAACTGAAAATGGATAAAAGATCCAAATTTAAAAGCTACCTTTAAAAGAAAACATAGGTTAAAAGCTTCATGATGTTGGATTTGACAGTGATTCCTTAGATATAACACTAAATGCACAGACAACAAAAGTAAAATATACAGAGACTACACCAAAATTAAAAACATCTGTGCATCAAAGGACACAATCAACAGAGTGAAAATGCAGCCTACGGAATGGGAGAAGCTATTTGCAAATCAGATACCTGATAAGCTGTTAATATCCAGTATATAAAGAACTAAAATTTGACAACAAAAAATAGAACAAACAATTCCATTTAAAAATGGACCGGGGTATACCTATGACTGATTCATGTTGATATATGGCAGAAACCAACACAATATTTTAAAGCAATTACCCTCCAATTAAAAATAAATAAAATTTTAAAAATGAACCCTGGACTTGAGTAAACACTTCTTCAAAGAGAATATACAAATGGCCAGTAAGCACATGAAAAGATGCTCATGGGAATTCCCTGGCGGTCCAGTGGTTAGGACTCCACACTTTCACTGCTGAGGGCACAGGTTCAATACCCGGTTGGGGAACTAAGATCCCACAAGCCATGCGAAGCAGAAAAAAATAAATAAATAAAAGATGGTCCATATCCCTAGGAGTATGATTCAGTTCAGTTCAGTTCAGTCACTCAGTCGTGTCCGACTCTTGGCGACTCCATGAATCGCAGCATGCCAGGCCTCCCTGTCCATCACCAACTCCTGGAGTTCACTCACACTCCCATCCATCGAGTCGGTGATGCCATCCAGTCATCTCATCCTCTGTCATCCCCTTCTCCTCCTGCCCCCAATCCCTCCCAACATCAGGGTCTTTTCCAATGAGTCAACTCTTTGCATGAGGTGGCCAAAGTATTGGAGTTAGGGAAATGCAAATCAAAACCACAATGATATACCACATCATACCCATTAGGATGGCTACTATAAAAAAAAAAAAAAAAGTGTTCATGAAGATGTGGAGAAACTGGAATCCTCATATGCTGTTGGTGGAAATATAAAATAGTGCATCCACTATGGAAAATAGTATGTGCTTTCTCAAACTATTAAAAATAGAATTAGCATGTGATACGGCAATCACTCACCTAGAACCAGACATCCTGGAATGTGAAGTCAAGTGGGCCTTAGAAAGCATCACTACGAACAAAGCTAGTGGAGGTGATGGAGTTCCAGTGGAGCTATTTCAAATCCTGAAAGATAATGCTGTGAAAGTGCTGCACTCAATATGCCAGCAAATTTGGAAAACTCAGCAGTGGCCACAGGACTGGAAAAGGTCAGTTTTCATTCCAATCCCAAAGAAAGGCAATGCCAAAGAATGCTCAAACTACCGCACAATTGCACTCATCTCACATGCTAGTAAAGAAATGCTCAAAATTCTCCAAGCCAGGCTTCAGCAATATGTGAACTGTGAACTTCCAGATGTTCAAGCTGGATTTAGAAAAGGCAGAGGAACCAGAGATCAAATTGCCAACATCCGCTGGATCATGGAAAAAGCAAGAGAGTTCCAGAAAAACATCTACTTCTGCTTTATTGACTATGCCAAAGCCTTTGACTGTGTGGATCACAATAAACTGTGGAAAATTCTGAAAGAGATGGGAATACCAGACCACCTGACCTGCCTCTTGAGAAACCTGTATGCAGGAAGCAACAGTTAGAATTGGACATGGAACAACAGACTGGTTCCAAATAGGAAAAGGAGTACATCAAAGCTGTATATTGTCACCCTGTTTATTTAACTTATATGCAGAGTACATCATGAGAAACGCTGGGCTGGAAGAAGCACAAGCTGGAATCAAGATTGCCAGGAGAAATATCAATAACCTCAGATACGCAGATGACACCACCCTTATGGCAGAAAGTGAAGAGGAACTAAAAAGCCTCTTGATGAAAGTGAAAGAGGAGAGTGAAAAAGTTGGCTTAAGGCTCAACTTTCAGAAAATGAAAATCATAGCATCTGGTCCCACCATTTCATGGGAAATAGATGGGGAAACAGTGGAAACAGTGTCAGACTTTATTTTTGGGGGGCTCCAAAATCACTGCAGATGGTGATTGCAGCCATGAAATTAAAAGACGCTTACTCCTTGGAAAGAAAGTTATGACCAACCTAGATAGCATATTCAAAAGCAGAGACATTACTTTGCCAACAAAGGTCTGTCTAGTCAAGGCTATGGTTTTTCCAGTAGTCATGTATGGATATGAGAGTTGGACTGTGAAGAAAGCTGAACGCTGAAGAATTGATGCTTTTGAACTGTGGTGTTGGAGAAGACTCTTGAGAGTCCCTTGGACTGCAAGGAGATCCAACAAGTCCATTCTAGAGGAGATCAGTCCTGAGTGTTCTTTGGACGGAATGATGCTAAAACTGAAACTCCAGTACTTTGGCCACCTGATGCGAAGAGTTGACACATTGGAAAAGACTCTGATGCTGGGAGGGATTGGGGGCAGGAGGAGAAGGGGATGACAGAGGATGAGATGGCTGGATGGCATCACCGACTCGATGGACGTGAGTCTGAATGAACTCCGGGAGTTGGTGATGGACAGGGAGGCCTGGCGTGCTGCGATTCATGGGGTCGCAAAGAGTCGGACACAACTGAGCGACTGAACTGAACTGAACTGAATGGCAATTCCAATATCCCAAAGAATTGAAAACAGAGTCTTGAAGAGATATTTGTGTATCCATGTACATAGCAGAATTGTTCACAATAGTCAAAAGGTGGAAGCCATCCAAGTGTCCATTGGTGGATGAATGGATGAACAAAATATGGTGAATATATGCATGCAATGGAATGTTACTCAACCTTCGAATGAAAGGATAGAGGCTACAATGTGGATGAATCCTGAAGACATTATGTTAAGTGAAATAAACCAGTCACAAAAAGGCAATGTATGATGCCATTTATATGAGGTTCCTGGAGTGGTCAACATCATAGAGACAGACTGGAAGGGTGGTTGCCAGGGGCTGGGGAAGGGCCAGGGAGCTGTTGTTCAATGGGTATGGAATTTTAGTTTTGCAAGATGAAGAGTGTCCTGGAAATTGGTTGCACAACAATGTGAATGTACTTAACACTACAGAACTGTACACTTGAAAAATGGCTAAGATGGTAAATTTTATATTAACGTGTATTATTTTATCACAATGAAAAATATTTTGGGGGGGTAATTCCCTGGTGGTCCAGTGGTTAGGACTTGGTGCTTTCCCTGTAGGGAAAATGAAAGTGTTAGTCGATCACTCGTGTCCCCCATGGACTGTAGGCAGCCAGGCTCCTCTGTCCGTGGAATTCTCCAAGCAAGAATACTGGAGTGAAAAAAATTATAAATTTGTATAATTTTTACTTAAATTAAAAACAAAATTTAAAAAAAATTATAAAATTTTTAATCTAAATTTAAAAAAAAAGAATACTGGAGTGGGCAGCCAACTATTCCCTTCTCCAGGGTATCTTCCTGACCCAGGGATTGAACCCAGATCTCCCACACTGGAGGCAGATTCTTTACTGTCTGAGCCACCAAGGGGCCTGGGTCAATTCCTGGCCTTGGAACTAAGGTCCCATAAGCCACACAGCATGGCTTATATATAAATATACATATATATATGTGTGTGTGTGTGTGTATATATATATATATATGTATATATATATATAATTCTTTCCCCTGGGTGCGTGGTCTGGAGGCATTCAGAAGGGTCTAGCATTTGACACATCATCATAGGCTATCCTACCCAACTACTCCCCCAGTAATAGAGTCGTTTACCTTTACACCAAGAAGGTTAGGAAAGTACTAGAATCTGCACATGGAATGTGCTCAGGCCGACTTCGAGAAGTTTGTGCTGTGAGACCTAAAGTTCTTATGAGATTGTCTGAAATGAAGAAAGTATGCAGCAGGGCTTCCAATGGTTCCATGTCTGCTAAATGTATCTGTGACAGCATCAAGCATGCTTTCCTTACTTATTTATTTTTAAAAAAATGTTCCCATCCTCGAAAGTGCATTTCCCTAGTAAACACAGCAAACAGATGAGGGTCTTATTTTTTATTTTTTGGTCACACCACTAAGATTGCATGTGGGATCTTAGTTCCCTGACCAGGGATTGAACTTGTGTCCCCTGAAGTGGAAGCATGGGGTCCTAACCACTGGACCTCCAGGGAACTTCCTCCTGAGAATTATTTTTGCTTCACGTTTCCTAAAGTCTAGTCCTTAGTCTTCTGCTCTTTTCTCTCTGCACAGATTCAGCCATTACATCCATGTAGGTGCCTTTGAAACCCCAGTCCCCTCTGACTTTCCTGGTGATTGTAGACCCACACATCCACCTGCCTGAGAGAAAGTTCCACTTTACTGTCAGGCCAACGCTGGCTCCAGAGTTCAGTGCTCCAAACTGACCTCATCGTTCTTCCAGGCTTGAAACCTGGGAACTGTTTTCCACTCCTGCCTCTCCCTTGGCACAGTTAGTCACTACGGCGGAGTCACCCCCTACTGCTAATGGCTTTCATGCTCATCATTGTAAAGCTGTGGGTGTGCGACCTTTCACACAGACTGGGCAGAATGGGTCCCCACCTGGGATAGGCTGGTGTCAGTATAGAAGTCTGTTACAGACATCAGAAGTGTGTGACAGGGGCAAGGGCAGGGGAGATGAGGACCGGGGCAATGGGAGGAGAAGGAGGCATGTGGTCAAGATCAATGCCAGATCCCTAGGGTAAGAGGGGTCAACAATCAGGGCAAGCATAAAAACTGAAGTCAAGAGGGACTTCCCTGGTGGTCCGGTGGGTAAGAATCCACCATCCAATGCAAGGAACATGGGTTTCAACCCTGGTCGGGGAACTAAGATCCCACATGCCTCAGGGCAGCTAAGCCCAGATGCTACAGCTCCTGAGCTCTCAAGCTGTAGAGCCAGGGCTCCACGACAAAAGAAGCCTGCATACCACCAGTAGGAAAAGCCTGCACACTAAAACGAAGACCCAGTGCAGCCAAAAAAAAAAAAGTCATGAGCCAAAAGCAGACCCAGGAGCTGAGTTGGTGGGGCTTGTAGGACTGAGCATAGGAGCTTTCACTGGCTTCTAGGGACAGAGTTTGCTTTGGGGGCCGAGGGGGGGTTCCCCTGGGGGAGGTCCAGGTCTGTACTTTCTCAGCTTTGCTGTGTGCACCTGTCAATTCCCTCCTTTCTATCCTCCTGCCCCAACCCCAGCTCAGAGCAATCCATTTGTTGTTGTTTGTTGTTCAGTTGCTAAGTTGTGTCCGAGTCTTTGAGACCCCCATGGACTATAGCACACCAGGCTTCCCTGTCCTTCACTATCTCCTGGAGTTTGCCCAAGGTTATGTCCATTGAGTCAGTGATGCTATCCAACCATTTCATTTTCTGCTGCCCTCTTCTCCTTTTGCTCTCAATCTTTCCCAGCATCAGGATCTTTTCCAATGAGTCAGCTGTTCCCATCAGGTAGAGCTTCAGGCTTCAGCACCACTTGCCTGAAATTTGGGAACAGTTTCTCTGCTTGGCATCAGGTCATTATGCTTTGTAGCCTCTGAAGAAAGAGCACAACATCTACCGCACACCTGCCAAGGCCTTTGTATATTTTATCATATTCATCCTGGCAGCCACACAGGATGGCAACGCCTGACATTTGTTCCATGCCTCTGGTTTTTGTTTTATTTTCACAAGCACTAACTCATTTGACGCTGTGGTAACCTAGTGAAGTTGTCAGAGCTCTATTTGGTGGATGAGAAAACTGGGACCAGAGGGATTAAACTTGTGACCCAAAGGCACCCAGGTCCTTGTGACTCCAAGTCTAGCCCATCTGTATCACCTGCGGGCTTGTTAGAAACACAAAATCTTGGACCCATCTTGTTGTTGTTTAGTCGCCCAGTCATGTCCGACTCTTTGCGACCCCATGGACTGCACACTAGGCCTCCCTTTCCCTCACCATCTCCCAGAGTTTGCCCAAGTTCATGTCCATTGCATCAATGATGCTGTCCAGACATTTTATCCTCTGACACTGTCTTCTCCTTCTGCCCTCAATCTTTCCCAGCATCAAGGACATTTTCAATGAGCCTGCTGTTCGAATCAGGTGACCAAAATACTGGAGTTTCAGCTTCAGCATCAGTCCTTCCAGTGAATATTCAGGGTTAATTTCCTTTAAGATTGACTGGTTTGATCTCCTTGCTGTCCAGGGGACTCTTGGGAATCTTTTCAGCAGCACAGTTCGAAGGTATCAACTCTTTGACGCTCTGCTTTCTTTATGGTCCAGCTCTCACAACTGTCTGTGACCACTAGAAAGACCATAGCCTCTGACTATATGGACCTTTGTCGACAGGGCCCACCTAGGCCACCCAATAGGAATCTGCATTTTAAGAAAACCTCTCCTCCCCCACCCAGGGATTCTCTAGCCTGGGTGGTTGTTGGAGGAATTTGTACTGGAAATAGCCTTATATGGCTAAGTCAGCCCCAGTTAGCAGTGTTTGACACAAATAGGACAAGGTTACATGCAACCCTCTGGGTCAAGCTCCACCATTGGCTGGGAGTGAAACTGACCAGGTCCGGGATTGGATGGTGAAAGAAGAGGGGAAAGAGGAAGTCAAGCTGAGGGGCATTTGTGGAGTTTCTGCTGGGTACCCACGGCTGTGGCTCCAGACACACATAGCAAGGAGGCCCTGGAGCTGAGTGTGACTGGGGAGCAAGACGTGGGAACCCATCAGAGAAGACTGCAGCCCAGCACCTGGGGGTGAGCTCAGTGGTGTGACTGTTAGTGCTGGAGAAAGTGCCAGTCCACTGGGAGTGGATCATCCTGAGTGGAGGCAGAAGGAAGATCGGGGGGAGGCAAGTAGGCCTGGGGTGCAGAAGGCCCTTCAGACCATGCAGGGAAGTGCAGGATCAGTCTGCCGGGCAGCGTCTGGAGGGTCTTGGCCGGAGAATGTCTTACTCATTTCTCTATCCTTTGTCGCTCTCACCAGTCTCCCCTTCTCAGGGAAACTTCTATGTTTACTTCTCTTAGGACTTTGCAGCTGGATGAGATGGTGGGATGGCATCACCGATTCAATGGACATGAGTTTGAGCAAACTCCAGGAAATGGTAAAGGACAGGGAAGGCTAACATGCTGCAGTCCACGGGATCAAAAAGAGTCAGACATGACTGAGCGACTGAACAACAAGAACTGCTCCTTGCCAATTCTCAGCACCTAGATATGCATCCATCAGACCTCCCTCCTCTTTTTAAGTCTTGATAAAACCACTGCCCTTTTTAATTTTACTTTTTAAATTTATTTATTTATTTTGGTTGTGCGGTCTTTTTTGCTGCATGTGGGCTTTCTCTGTGGTGCACAGGCTTCTCATTGCAGTGGCTTCTCTTGCTGCGGAACACAGGCTGTAGGCGCTCAGGCTTCAGTAGTTGCAGCACAGGGGCTCATAAGCTGTGGCTCGAGGGCCCTAGAGGATGCAGGCTTTGGTCATTGCAGCACTCAGACTCAGTAGTTGTGGCTCCCAGGCTCTAGAGAACACAGGCTCTATTGTTGTGGCAGATGGGCTTTATTACTCCACAGCATAGGGAATCTTCCGCGGATTGAACTCATGTCTCCTGCATCAGCAGATGGATTCTTACCCACTGAGCTACCAAGGAAGTCCAAAACCACCACGTTTTACCCTCACCTAGGGAGTGATCCCTGACTCCTCCCTTTCTTATGACCTCTACCTTTAGCTCACTTACCTCTGCTCTGAATTATCTCTAAGAACACTCTATCTGAAAATGGTTTCCTTACCTTCAGTATCCCTACCTCCTACACAGGAGTCTTAGAGGTTTCCTTTGATGGCTCCAGATACCACAACCTAGCTGTGGCTAGTAGCCCTCCACACATTCCTCCACCTGACTCTACATCTCACTTGCCCCAGTGTTCCTGTTGAGTTGGCCACCCCTTCCCCTCCCTTCCCTCCCTCAGATCCTTCTTGTCCATTTCTGCTGGTCTGCCTCTACCCAGTGAGACTTCCTATCTTTGTGTCTTCTATCCAAAGCCTACCTCTCTTTTTCAGTTTAGTTCAGTCACTCAGTTGTGTCCGACTCTTTTCGACCCCATGGACTGCAGCGTGCCAGGCCTCCCTGTCCATCACCAACTCCCAGAGTTTACTCAAACTCATGTCCATTGAGTTGGTGATGCCATTCAAGCATCTCACCCTCTGTTGTCCCCTTCTCCTCCCGCCTTCAATCTTTCCTAGCATCAGGGTCTTTTCAAATGAGTTAGTTCTTGACATCAGGTGGCCAAAGCATTGGAGTTTCATCTTCAGCATCAGTCCTTCCAATGAATATTCAGGACTGATCTCCTTTAGGATGGACTGGTTGGATCTCCTTGCAGTCCAAGGGACTCTCAAGAGTCTTCTCCAGCACCACAGTTCCAAAGCATCAACTGTTTGGTGCTCAGCTTTCTTTATGGTCCAACTCTTACATCCGTACATGACAACAGGAAAAACCATAGCTTTGACTAGATAGATCCTTGTTGGCAAAATAATGTCTCTGCTTTTTAATATGCTGTCTAGGTTGGTCATAACTTTTCTTCCAAGGAGAAAGTGTCTTTTAATTTCATGGCTGCAGTCACCATCTGTAGTGATTTTGGAGCCCCCCCAAAAATAAAGTCTGACACTGTTTCCACTGTTTCCCCATCTAATTCCCATGAAGTGATGGGACCAGATGCCATGATCTTAGTTTCTGAATGTTGAGTTTTAAGCCAACTTTTTCACTCTCCACTTTCACTTTCATCAACTCTTTAGTTCTTCTTCACTTTCTGCCATAAGGGTGGTGTCACATATCTGAGGTTATTGATATTTCTCCCAGCAATCTTGATTCCAGCTTGTGCTTCATCCAGCCCAGCATTTCTCATAATGTACTCTACATATAAGTTAAATAAGCAGGGTGACAATATATAGCCTTGATGTACTCCTTTCCCTATTTGGAAAGAGTCTGTTGTTCCATGTCCAGTTCTAACTGTTGCTTCCTGACCTGCATACAGATTTCTCAGGAGGCAGGTCAGGTGGTCTGGTATTCCCATCTCTTGAAGAATCTTCCAAAATTTGTTGTGATCCACACAGTCAAAGCTTTTGGCATAGTCAATAAAGCAGAAGTAGATGTTTTTCTGGAACTCTCTTGCTTTTTCAATTGATCCTATGGATGTTGGCAATTTGATCTCTGATTCCTCTGCCTTTTCTAAATCCAGCTTGAACATCTGGAAGTTCACAGATCATGTACTGTTGAAGCCTGGCTTGGATAATTTTGAGCATTACTTTGCTAGCATGTGAGATGAGTACAATTGTGCGATAGTTTGAGCATTCTTTGGCATTGCCTTTCGTTGGGATTGGAATGAAAACTGACCTCTCTTTTTAGGCCCATTATATGCCTTCACTTTTTTTTTTTTCCTTTCACTTCTTTTATGTTGAATGTGGACTCGGGGATTTGTGACCAGTGGCCCCAGTGTTAATGATGATCGCTGTTATGCAAAAACATCATAGAAAAGACTGGAATAAAATAGCAACATAGCAACCACGGTGGTCTCTGGATTCTGGACAACTGGTACATTTTTGTTTCCTTTTTTCCTTTAAAAAAAGAGTTTCCTATTTTCTAGGCTGGTCATGTATTATGTATTATGATTATACAAAGAGTATAAACTTTATTATGTTTTCTACAGAAGAGACTGAAGTCAAGGAGAGGGGGAAGGGCAGGAGATTGTTTTGGAAGGCGGCGGTTGGACAATCTGGATGACTCTCCTTGGGAGGATGGAGAGGTAGAAGGTACAGTGTTAGATGCTGTGGTTAATTCAGAGGAGTCATAACCTTGCCCCCACCCCTCCACTCTGTGACCCGGGGCAAATGAGTTAACCTTCTGAATCTCTACATTTGCTAGTTGTGTGGTTTGGGGCAGCAAATTTACCTTCTCTAAGCCTGGTTTGTTCAATAGCTTTAATAACTGTGGAACTGTGTGCCAGGCACAGTTCTAGATGCTGGAGTCTGGCAGGGCACGGTTCAAATTCTCCTCTTTCATGGAGTTTTATATTCTAGAGGAGATACATAGGTAATAAACAACCAGAAATAAG
The DNA here is from genome assembly GCF_055505025.1 of Bos grunniens. NCBI lineage: Eukaryota > Metazoa > Chordata > Mammalia > Artiodactyla > Bovidae > Bos > Bos grunniens. Next base: position 58,276,725 of record NC_141175.1, on the reverse strand, counting down.
TAATATTTTTATATGTGTACACACACACATGGGTTTCCTCAGTGGCTCAGCTTTAAAGAATCCACCTGCAATGCAAGAGATGCAGATTAGATCCCTGGGTCAGAAGATCCCCTGAAGGAGGGCATGGCACCCCACTCCAGTATTCTTGCCTGGATAATCCTATGGACAGAGGAGCCTGATGGGCTACAGTCCATGGAGTTGCAAGAGTCAGACATGACTTAACGACTAAACCACCAACCACCAAAATGTAAAGTGTGGGACTTGGATATCTTTTTTTGTTTGTTTTGTTTTTTGATTGAATGGCATGCAAAATGTGGGATGAGGGATCTTAGTTCCCTGACCAGAGATTGAACCCATGCCACCTGCTAAAGTGGAAGCATGGAATCTTAACCACTGGACCATCAGGGAAGTCCCAAGAGCTGGCTATCTTAAATCAAGTGGTCTGGGGAGGTCTCACTGAAGAGGTGCCATCTGAGCAGAGACCAGAAGGAAATGAGAGAGCCAGCTTGAGTTAGTGCTCAAGGAGAGAACTCCAGACGTGCAAAGGCATCAAGGCAGGAGTAGGCTGGGGTGTCTGAGGAACGGGGAGCGGGCAGGGCAAGGAGGTGAAACCAGGGGCAGTGAGCCATATGACATGGAGCCTGGTAGGTCATGGTTAAGACATCAGTAGTAGACTTCCCTGGTGGTCCAGTGGTTAAGAATCTGCTCGCCAAAGCAGAGGACTCAGGTTTGACCCCTGGTCCTGGAAGATTCTGCATGCTGCAGGGCAACTAAGCTCGAGCGCCACAGTTACTGAGCCTGCGCTCTAGAGCCCATGTTCCACAACAAGAGAAGCCACCACGGTAAACCTACGCACCGCAGCTAGAGAGTAGCCCCTGCTCACTGCAGAGAGAGAGGCCCTTGAGCAGCAACAAAGCCCCAGAGCAGCCAGAGATAAATAAATAAATAAAAGTTCATTAAAATGTATTTTAAGAAGACATCAGTGGGTAGGGATGTGGCAGCAGGGATAGTGGTGGATATATTTCAAACACAGAGCGAAGAGGATTTACTGATATATCAGCTGTGGAGTGTGAGTAAAAGAAACACATCAAGGAAGAATCTTTACCAAAAAAAAAAAAAATTATTTGACTGCACTGGTTCTTAGTTGCGGCATGTAAGATCTTGTTCCACTAGCAGGGATCGAACCCAGGCCCCCTATATTGGAAGAACAGAGTCTTAGCCACTGGACCACCCGGAAAGTCTCAAGGAAGAATCTTAAACTGGTTGTGGCCTGAGCACTGGAAGAATGAAGGCACCGTGTAGCCATTTACTGATCTGGAGAAGGCTGTGGAAGGAGCAGGTTTGGGGGGTGAAATAAAGTTTTGGTTTTGGAGAGTATGTTGGCCTTGTCTGTCATGGCCACGTCTATGACATCTAGGTCAAGGCCTAGAGCAGGCAGTTGGGTACTCAAACCTGGAGTTCAAGGACAGCCACGACTAAAGATACAAATTTAGGTGCTGTCAGCATAGAGAGATTAACCTTAAATCTGTGAACCTGAATGAGGTCATCTGGGTGTGAATAAGGACAGAAAATCTTAGAAGGACTGAATCCTGGGCCCTCCAGTGTTTAGATGTCAGGAAGGTGAACAGGAACCAGAAAAATACACAGAGAAGGAAGGGCCAATGATACAAATGGGAAAATCATGGAAGAGTGAAGACCCAGAGGCCAAATGAGGGTGTGTTCACTGGCCGTGATCCCTTATGTTACTGTTACTCATACACTTTGTTTTGTTTTTGGTCACACCATATGATTTCCGGGACCTCAGTTCCCTGACCAGGGATTAGACCCAGGTCACGGCAATGAAAGCCCAGGATCCTAACCACTAGGCAACCAGGGAACTCCTGCTGTTGCTCATATCATTGACAAAGGCCCACTATCAATATATACATGGGTCAAGTCATGGTGCAGCTAAGCCCCAGCACCACAACTACCGAGCCTGCTCTGAGCCCTGAGCTACTGAAGCCTGGTGCCCTAGAGCCCATTCAGTTCAGTTGCTCAGTTGTGTCCAACTCTTTGCAAATCCATGGACTGCAGCACGCCAGGCTTTCCTGTCCATCACCAACTCCCAGAGTTTACTCAAACTCATGTCCATTGAGTAAGTGATGCCATCCAACCATCTCATCCTCTGTCATCCCCTTCTCCTCCTGCCCTCAATCTTACCCAGCATCAGGGTCTTTTCCAATAAGTCAGCTCTTTGCATCAGGTGGCCAAAGTATTGGAGTTTCAGCTTCAACATCAGTCTTTCCAATAAACACCCAGGACTGATCTTTAGAATGGACTGGTTGAACCTCCTTGCAGTCCAAGGGACTCTCAAGAGTCTTATCCCATACCACAGTTCCAAAGCATCGATTCTTCGGTGCTCAGCTTCCTTTATAGTCCAACTCTCACATCCATACATGACCACTGGAAAAACCATAGGTTTGACTAGACAGACCTTTGTTGGCAAAATAATGTCTCTGCTTTTTAATATGCTGTCTAGGTTGGTCATAACTTTTCTTCCAAGTGCTCCACAACAAAAGAAGCCATTGCAGTAAGCTCCCAAACCGCAACTAGAGAGTAGCCCCTGTGCAGCACCAAGGATCCAGCACAGCCAAAATAAATACATAAATGCACGTGGGTGATTCTACAAGCATCTTGTCCACAGTTTCTCAGAGGAGTGGTGTCATGATGGCTACATGAAAGAAAGGCCACCATTTTTAATGATCAATTGTTGAACATACCAATTCCATTTAATTTAATGTTTAAATTAAATTTAACCATTTATTTTAACTAGCCATGCCCTAATCCCAGTCAAGTTCCCCTGACCTCCCACAGGCACAGTGATGGAAATCTAGAGGGAAGAAGCACTGTAGGGTGGAGGGGAGCAGGTTTGGTGGGGGAGACCATACTTGGAATTCCAGGAAGGCAGCTGGGGCCTGAGATCCCATGATAGAGCTTTGGTCTGGGAGCCTGGTGAGACTCCGATGAGATATGAGCCCAGACAGAGTGCCCTGGCCCTTCAGGATAGTGGCGCCTTGAGCTAGAATCCAAGGAAGCAGGAAGGGGAGCCAGTCTCAGAGCAGAGAAGTCCTTTGATTTTTAGTGTTAGTCATGTCACTCAGTCATGTCTGACTCTTTGCAACCCCATGGACTGTAGCCCGCCAGGCGTTCTGTTCGTGGAATTCTCCAGGCAAGAATACTGGAGTGGATTGCCATTTGCTTCTCCAGGGGGTCCTCCCAACCCAGGGATCAAACCTAAGTCTCCTGAACTGCAGGCAGATTCTTTACCATCTGAGCCACCAAGAGTCCCTCTCTGTGACCCCTGACCTGCCAGACCTTGGAGTCACCATTTCCTCACCCATCTCCCTGAGCAGGAATTCCCTCTCTGATTCCCATTCTAACCTGCCCCACCTCCATCTGTTTTTCTCCCTCTGGCAGCAAGGCCTTCCAGTCCTCTCAAATCAGCAGGCCCTCTGGTCCATGGGCCTCTGCCACCACCCTGTCCCCGGAGTCCTTCACCCCACAGACATCTTCACACCCACCCAAGTGCTGAGCCTGAGTTCATACAATAGCCACAGCAGATACTGTCTGTTCTCTAAAATAAATAACGTCTCCCCTTGTTCCTGCTGTGTCACTAAACAGGCACAACTCATACTTTCTGAAGCCACTGGCCCTTCTTATTATCCTGCTTTCTGAACGCAGAATCCCTCTGGGCACTCTGTGACCTTTATTTCTTTATTTTAAAAAGTTTTTTTTTTTTTTTTTGGCTACGCCGTGAGGCATGTGGGATCTTAGTTCCCCGACCAGGAATAAAACCCTCATCCCCTGCAGTGAAAGCGTGGAGTATAAACCACTGGACCACCAGGGGAGTCCCTCTGTGACCTTTCGAGAGAGAGAGACCCTGCTTTATCTAAGTGAACTTTTACGTAAAAGATGGGAGGATGGACCTTGGCTAATCCTAGAGAAAGCCTGAGGATCACAGGGGTTGGATGGGGAGGGAAGGGGAGAGGTGATGACGGAGGAAGTCACCTGTCTCCAGCCGGAGAACTGTGCACCCCGTTTCATGGAAGAACAGTCTCTTTTTGTCTTGCAGTTGTAATTTGCAACACTCTCTAGAGTTCACAGAACACAGCGTTCCTTCTCGGGATGATTCCACCCCTGGGGAGCCAGTCCACAGCCTTGGCTTTCAGAGCAGTGGCATTAACCGAGATAACTGCGGAAGAAGAAAACCCACAAGGCCTGTGGGGCAGGGAGTGTGGTGGGTAGGGATGTGGGTGTGTCCAGGTGCAGGCTGCAGGGCCTTGGAGTGACCCTGCAAGAACAGCAGGCCCTCTGCCTCTCTCACTTGCTTCAGGCAATGTCACTGGCTGCTGCAGCGGGGCCTCACAGGGTCCAGCTCAGAGTTCATCTTGGAAGGGGCAGAGGAAGAGTCCTTGCGCCTGCGCTGGAGATGTCCATAGTCTAGTTGTGCCAATGAGATAGGAACTCAAGGTTGTTTGGAGGACAAAGGGAAGATATTAAGGAGGTGGGGTGATGATAGAGGAACATTGGGGTGTCCCAGCTTTACAGGACAATCTTGAGTCTTCTTAGCCTCCAGGCTCCTCAGCTTTCCTCTCTAAGGAATGAGGTCAAGGCTGTCTGCCGTTCCTCACCTCAGCCTTGAGTATCCACACAGCACAGGTGGAGGGTGAGGAAGGGGAAACACAGTTGGAACGTGGGCTCCTGTGGGAGTTTCTCTCTGGTCACCTGCTGTCTGTTCTGAGGACTGTTCAAAGCTGGGGAGTTAACAGTTCTCTGTATTGACCTATATGGGAATAAAATCTAAAAAAAAAAAAAATGTGGATATAACATATGTGGGCTTCCCTGGTAGCTCTAGTGGTAAAGAATTTGTCTGCCAATGCAGGAGACAGGGTTCGATCCCTGGGTTGGGAAAATCCCCTGGAATAGGCAATGGCAAGACACTACAGTATTCATGCCTGGAAAATTCCATGGATAGACGAGCCTAGAGGGCTACAGTCCATGGGGTCTCGGAGAGTCGGACCAGACTGAAGCGACTTAGCATGTATGCACATATGTATATGTATCACATTCATTTTGCTGTACACCTGAAACTAACAAATTATAAGTCAACTACACCCCAATAAAAATTAATAATAATTTTTTTAAAAAGCAGGGCAGTTGATCCTTCCTCCTCCCAAGCAGAAAAGTTCAGCAGGATGTGACCTTGTTAGGTGAGCCCCGATAATCAAAACCCTAATGGGTGATGTAGCCTATCTCTGTAAAGATACACAAGGAACTGGGAGCACTGCCTTCCTCTGGGGAGAACAAGGCAGCTGAGCGAAAGGGGTGGGGGAGGGAGGCTTGTTTTTCTCTGGATTATATCCTTTTATGCTGTTTTCATTTAATATCATGTGATCGTAATATCTAATAAAAAATAAATATACTTCAAACTTGAAAGCGATTGTAGTGGTTCCAGGAACCAGTTCAAGGTTGGGCAGAGCCAGGAACTGGCTTTCCTGGGGTTTTCTCCTTTAGATCCCCCTCCTCTGACCACAAAGGGTAGGTGAGGGGATAGGAGGGTAGATGAAGGGTTCAGAGGGGCCTGCAGGCCAGGCTTCAGGTGGCCCCTGGAGCGGGGTGTCTCATCACTGAGGCCTGCCAATGAGAAGAATGCACCTGCCTCCCTTTTCCCCTCTGGGTCCATTACAGACCTTCCCGCCAGGTCCGAGGACCAACATGTGGGGGGGCGGGGGGCAGTTGGCACAGGCTGTACCCTCCCACACAGGGCACTGTGTGCTCACCACCCACCAGCCCGAGCAGTCTGAATACATCGGCCTCAGAAGTTGTATCAGCAATGAGAGCCACTGGGAAGGTGGGGAGGGTCATGAAGGTGGGCGTGTGGCCACCCAGGGAGGTCAGGCACGGCTGAGGGGAGAGGGCAGGCCAAGGTAGAATGCGGCAGATGATGCAGACAGCTTCATTCAACCCCGGCATCAACAGGGAAGCCGGAGGTGGCCACTGCCACTGCTCCTGGGCCAAACCTGGAGGGCTCATTCCATGCGCCCCAGCCCAGCAGGTGCCAGCCCTTGATCGGCATGGCCAGTGAGCCTCGGTCTGAATGAGCAGCTGAGGTACAGGAGCTGCAACCCCCGTGCCCCCTTCCCCCAGATCTCGGGGCTTCCCAGGAGGTCTCCAGGTCTTCCCACTGTGCCTCTACCCCAGATCCCCCAAGTCCTGTTCTCCCTGCCTCTTCCACCTGCTCCTCCTTCTCCTGAACCAAGTCCCTCCCTCTGTCTAAACTAGGCCTCCAGGGACTTCCCTAATGGTCCAGTGGCTAAGACTCAGTGTTCCCAATGCAGGGGGAGCCAAGGTTCAATCCCCGGTCAGGGAACTAAGATCCTGTATCTCACAACTAAGAGTTTGCATGCTGCAACTAGCGCAGACCTGATGCAGTCAAATAAATAAATATTTTAAAAAGAGTTCACATGCTGCAACTAAAGATTCTACATGCCATAACTAAGACCTGGCACAGCCAAATAAATAAATAAAATACTAAAAAAATAAACTGGGTCTCCAATAAGCCTGCTTCCTGTTCGGGTATATACCTGGGAGACAGGATAAAAGCAGCACGAGGATGTAGCAACACCCTGTGGGCGGGACTCCTGGTTCTGCCACATAACTTTCTAGGCCTCGGCTTCTTCTTTGAGGGCCTCCCTATGTCACAGCATTGTCACCAGGATCCCTTGAGGCACTGATTCATCCTGAAAGCACTTTGTAAAATGAGGCATACGGGTCATCTGTGTTATGTTATTGCATATTAGGTAACTGTTACTGGCTCATGGGGATGCATGTCGTAAATGGATGCTTGTCCTAAACGGATGCTTAATGAATCTTCGTCTTGAGCTGATAATGCCTTTAGGGTGCCTAAGAGGGCGGGTGAGCCCCCCCAGGTGGGCTCCCCCCGCAGCATTCTTCCCTTGGGCCTAGGCTCTGAAAGTGAGAGGTAAGGGCAAGTAGAGGAAAATCCACCCTTCTAAAGGAATAGGACGAGCTGGAGACTTCTTCCTAAGGAAGTGGGCTGCTGGCAGGGACAGAACCTGAGGGCCCAGGGGTGCCCAGGCCTTGCCTTCCCACTGGTCAGGTCCAGGTCCCAGCCCCATTCACAGGCTACCCATGCAGAGGAGCAGGACGGAGTCAGAAATGCTACCCTAGCCCCAGGTAGGGTCTGCTCCCAGATCCTCAGGGGGCCCTACTTTGCTTGCGGAGAAAAGGAGCTGGAGACCTAGGAAGGCCAGAGCAGAGGGAAGTGAATGGGTGTGTTTTTCAGGGCGGGTGGTGCACAGGAAGCTCTGTGTGCCAGGGACAGGCTGAGTTCACCCACCCCTCGCCTTGCGTCAGCAGCTGAGCTGGCTGCCAGGCCCTGGGAATTAGGCAGGAGCCTCCCAGGAGATTCCTGGCCTTGACTCTCGCTCTCGGGGGGAGGGTGGCAAGGAGGAGCTGGCAGCCTGGGTCTCCTCCACTTCCCGGTCACCCAGCTGCCCCAGCTCCTAGCTTCCCAGGCCGTGAACGGCCCATGTGATCAAGAACAGTACACACAGCTCTGGGCTGCAGAGGCTCACCCCACCTGCCCAAGGTCTCCTTACTGGAAGACTTCCTAGAGTTGGTGGCATCTCCCAAGTAGATTTGGGGACTTTGGAGCTGGTTTCTCTCTGACCTCCAACATCCATGCTTTAAAAATAACCCTCTACCTACAGCAGCAGTTGCTACAAATGTGGCCTTCCACCTTGCCCTTGCTCTATTAATGATTCATCTCAAGTTAATTATGACAGGAGATTCACAGAGGGACTCCTGACTATGGTGTTTTTCCCAGGACCCAGCGCCACTGTTTGGGATTTAATACATTGGTGAGAGCTGCACGAGGGCTTCCCAGGTGGCACTAATAGTAAAGAACCCACCTGCCAGTGCAGGAGATGTAAGAGATGCAGGTTTGATCCCTGTGTCTGGAAGATCCCCGGAAGGAAAGCATACCAACCCACTCCAGTATTCTTTCCTGGAAATCCCGTGGACAGAGGAGCTTGGCAAGCTACAGTCCATAGGGTCACAGAGTCGGACACGACTGAAGCAACTTCGCACTCATGCATGTAAAAGCTGCTGGCACTTCTTCTTGTCCCTGGATCCCTTTGGAGTGCAAAAGTGTACTGCCTGGGGAGCAAGAGTCTGGAATTTTTTTTTTTCTTTTTTTGGTTGTGTCATGATGCTTGTGGGATCTAAGTCCCCCACCAAGGATTGAATCTGTGCCCCCAGCAGTGGAAGTGCAGATTCCTGACCGCTGGATCGCCAAGGAAGTCCCAGGAGTAGGTTCTACGTGTAAGCACCACAACAGTCCCCCTGCACCTCCCCGATTCCAGGAGTTTCTCAACAAGAGTGGGTGGAATTTAGGAGTCCTCTGGAGGGCACTGATCAGTCCTCCTCACTCTCTGGCTATCTTACCAGCCTCCTGTGGCCAGCCCCTCTGGGGCCCACTTCTGGGTTGTCCAGAGAGCTAAGCTGAGGGCTATGGGCAAAAGAAAGGTGACCCGAGCAGGCGCCAGAGCAGAGGAACATAAGAGCTTGTGGGGGCCTGGATCAGCCCTAACTTAGTGCTTCTAGTCTCTTCTGGACCTGGTTTCCAAGTCTCTCTCAATTCCTTTCTCTCTCCAGGCCTTATCTCCCGCTGACGTGACACTAGAGTGAAAAACAAACATGCCTCCTCCTGCCACCTGCCATCCATCCTCCCCACCTCCCATCCCCCCAATCACAGACCTCTCTGCCCTCCTGGGCTCTTAATCTTCTCATCTACAGAATGAGGACACAGGACAAGGTGGGCTACAGCTTGTGTAGGTGTCTAGGATGTCATCCTCCAGCCAGAACTTGTTTCTCATGATGTTCTTCCCTTCTCGGCCCACTTCTCAGGCCTTGTTCTTGGTTTTTCCGCTCCGCGTCTTCTGTCCTTCTAATTTGATTCCCTCATTATCTCGGGCTGGACATGAGGCTCTTCAAAACTCACGTTTGCCTTTTACAAACTGTGTCTCCTGGGTTATCACGTCATCCAGACCGCACTGAAGATGGGGCACTTCTCCCCAAGGAGCACAAGGAAAGCTCAGCGGGAGGTCAAACCTGGTGGGGCTGAGCAGGGTGGGTTGGTGAGGAGATAGAGGGGGCAGCGGAGGCAGGTGACAGAGACATAATCCCAGGCAGTGTGTACTTGGCCCCAGGCCCGGGGGAGCTGGGACTATCTAAATTGGAAAAGCCCTTGGAAGTTATCTAGGCCAACCTCCCTGCTCCTCCCACCCCATTTTAAAGATAATAATATATAATATGTTAATTACTCAGTCATGTCAACTCTTTACAAACCCACCAGGCTCCTCTGTCCATGGAATTTTCCAGGCAAGAATATTGGAGTGGGTTGTCATTTCCTACTCCAAAAATCAAGTGACTGGAAAGAAAGTATAATTGAATACCTAAAAAAGAAAGAGAAACTGGATTTTTCTTAAAAGGTGGTCCATTAAATTGTTCTGCTTCATTGAATATGTGGATACAACAAACTGTGGAAAATTCTTAAAGAGATGGGGATACCAGACTACCTTATCTGCCTCCTGAGAAATCTGTATGCAGGTCAAAAAACAACAGTTAGAACCAGACATGGAACAACAGACTGGTTCCAAATTGGGAAAGGAGTACTACAAGGCTGTGTAGTGTCACCCTGCTTATTCAACTTATATGCAGAGTACTTCATGCAAAATGCCTGGCTGGATGAAGCACAAGCTGGAATCAAGATTGCCGGGAGAAATATCAATAACCTCAGATATGCAGATAACACCACCCTTATGGCAGAAAGAGAAGAGGAACTAAAAAGCCTCTTTATGAAAGTGAAAGAGGAGAGTGAAAAAACTGGCTTAAAACTTAACATGCAAAAAACTAAGATCATGGCCCCTTGTCCCATCACTTCATGGCAAATAGATGGGGAAACAATGGAAACAGTGATAGATTTTATTTTCTTGGGCTCCGAAATCACTGCAGATAGTGACTGCAGCCATGAAATTAAAAGACGTTTCCTCCTTAGAAGGAAAGCGATGACCAACCTAGATAGCATATTAAAAAGCAGAGACATCACATTGTCAACAAAGGTCCATCTAGTCAAGGCTATGGTTTTTCCAGTAGTCAAATACAGATGTGAGAGTTGGACTATAAAAAAGGTTGAGTGCCAAAGAATTGATGCTTTGGAACTGTGGTGCTGAAGAAGACTCTTGAGAGTCCCCTGGACAGCAAAGAGATCAAATCAGTCAATCCTAAAGAAAATCAACCCTGATTATTGATGCTGAAGCTGAAGCTCCAATACTTTGACCACCTGACTTGATGAGCCAACTCATTGGAAAAGACCCTGATGCTGGGAAAGATTAAAGGCAAAGTAGAAGGGGGCAGCAGAGGATGAAATGGTTAGACAGCATCACCGACTCAATCAACGGCCATGAATTTGACCAATCTCTGGGAGATAGTGGAGGACAGAGGAGACCGGCAGACTGTAGTCCTTGGGGTCACAAAGAGTCGGACATGACTTAGCCACTGAACAAAGACAACAATTAAATGGAATAATTTTGCTTCAGGAAGAACTCACTTTTCAGGTGGTGTTTTTCTCCTTTTTTGTCACTCACTTGTGACATCCTCATCGTGGTCCGTAGGTGTCTGAAAACCAGACTTTCCAGAAATCCTTCTGCTCCCAACACCCCTCTCTCTCCTCCACTAAATTTGCACAGTAGAGAAAGGAAACATCTGGGAGAACTTGAAAACACTTCCAAAATGATTTCAGCAGGAATTCCCTGGATGTCTAGTGGTTAGGACTCCGTGCTTTCATTGTGGGGGGCCCGGGTTCAATCCCTGGTCAGGTAATCAAGACTCTGCCAGCTGTGCAGCCAAAACAAAATAGATAAATAAATAAGGAGTTTTTTTTTTTTTAATGAGCTCAATATCCACATGAAAGTGTTAGTTGCTCAGTTGTGTCTGACTCTTTGTGACCCCATGGACTATGGCCTCTGTCCATGGAATTCTCCAGACAAGAATACTGGAGTGGGTAGCCAGTATTACCAAGAGGAGGGGGATAGGAAACCCAGGTGGGCAGAGAGAACAACAATTATAAACCTTTAGGCAGAGATGCCTAAAGGTCACATGTGTATGTATGTGTGTGTGTTGAGGAAACAAGTCAGGAAGCCCCTGAAAATGGAGCATGCAGTCAGGAATGCAACCAGGCTTGACCTATATTCATAGTTGAAAGTGAAGTTAAAGTGTTAGTTGCTCAGTGTCCAACTTTTTGTGACTTCATGGACATTAGCCCGCCAGGCTCTTCTGCCCATGGAATTCTCCAGGCAAGAATACTGGAGTAGGTTGCCATTCCCTTCTCCAGAAGATCTTCCAAACCCAGGCATCGAACCCAGGTCTCCTGCATTGCAGGCAGATTCTTTACCATCTGAACCACCAGGGAAGCCCATATTCACTGTTGGGACTGTTATTAGGTACCAATCATTCGACCCTAGTACACGTCAGGGTGTGTTAGGCTAAATATACATTAGTAGATAGATAGATAAAATTTCTTACTCTCACAACAACTCTAAAAAGTAGGTATTAATTGCCCCATTTTAAAAGTAGAGACCAAGGTTAAGGCCACACAGACATAAAGCAACTGAGCCTGATTCAAAGTTAGGTCCTTTAGCCCCCAAATCCCATGTTTTTTTCCCAGGGATCAGACTGCCTTTTTATTTATTTATTTATGACCGTGCTACATGTCTTGAGGGATCTTAGTTCCCCAGGGACTGAACCCGGGCCCTCAGTAGTGAAAACAGCAAGTCCTAACCACTGGACCACCAGGGAATTCCCAGAGTGCCTCTTTAGAAACCAAAGTGAAAAAGCATGCTGGCAGGTTGCACAGAACACATTCTGAGCCCCACAGTGTGGTCTTGTCTGGGAGCAGCCACACTTTCAGGCCTTCCCCAGCTGCAAGCCTGCATGCCATACCCTGGGCCCTATTGACCCTTCCAGGCCACTAAAGACAGCAAAGCACTCTGGGTAATCCACAAGCTTCTTCACCAAATGGCATTTCTTCAAGACTTGATCCCCCAGTTGGTGACCGTGCTTAGAATTTTCTAGAGTCTAGTTCACTGGATGAGGGGAAGTAGAAAGAAGGTGTTTGGAGGGTGACTGGCATGGTGAAAAACAAGGGGTGTCATCTATCATCCGGATCACAGAAATATGTGCAGCCCCAAACTGTTCTCCCTGCATCCGTGCTGCCCTCAGACCCACTCAGCACTTCACAGCTGAAGCGATCCTCCCAAAATACCATCCCTCCAGCACCCCCACCCCCCAGCTCAGAGCCTCAGTGGCTCCCCTTTGCTCACACTCATTACGGAGGACCCAGCTGCCACCGCCTTCTCCAGATTTCTCTCTCACCATTGCCCCTCACACTCGGGAAGTTAAGAGACATAGAACATTTTGATAGCCATGAACTATATATGTGGCTATCTGAATTTAAATTAATTAAAAATGAATTACATTATAGGGAATTCCCTGGCAGTCCAGTGGTTAGGACTCTGTGCTGTCACTGCCATGGCCTAGGTTCAATCCCTGGTTGGGGAACTAAGATCCCACAAGCCACATGGCACAGCGCCCACGCCCCCCCCCCAAAAAAAAAAAAACTTGAAAAAAGTTAATTACATTATTGTTAAAAATTCAGCTCCTCGGTCACTGTCACATTTCAAGTGCTATTGTGGCTAATGGCTTCTGTAGTGGACAATGCAACTATAGAATGTTCGTATCACCACAGAATGTTCTATTGGAAAACACTAGGTTAGATTTTCCTCTTACAAATGAAGTCCTGACAAGGAACACTATGAGCTTCAGAGAGATCCAGAGTAGACTTGACCTATTCAGTGACTCTCTCAAGAAATATTTGGCACGTACTGTATCCCAGGTCCTGGATACACAATAGTGGGCAGTTGTGGCAGCTGGTCCTTTCCTGGGAGTGAAAAGGCACTTGCTTGCGATGTATTAGGTGCCCAAGCCTAGGCTGGGGCAGCCAGGAAGGCTTCCTGGAGAAGGGAACATTTAAGCACAGACCTGCAGTCTGAGGAGGCACCAGTGAGCCTGAGTTGCTCTCCAGATCATGTTCTTTTTGGCCCTCCGGATCTTTTGTCACAGATTGTCCCCACTGCCTGGACTGCCCCCTCCTCTTTCTCCCCAGGGAGGGAAGGAGTGAGACTCGTTCCCTCAGCTGGGACCAAGCAGCCACTAACTGCTGAGCCCTTTTCTGTGGCCTCTACTCTCCTCCTACAGGCCATGTGGCTTCAGAGCTAGGTAAATTCATGACTTGGTGAAAAACAACAACAACAACATAAAAAAAAACAGGCACTAGGGTGGAGGACTCCTCCTGAGAAGTCAAACCTGCATATCTGGTGAGGGATGCAGGAGTCTGTATGTGTTGCTGAACTCAGGTTCAGCTGCATACCACTAAGTTCAGTTCAGTTCAGTCGCTCAGTTGTGTCCGACACCCAGAAGCCAATAATTTGAGAGGCAAGTGTCAGTGAAAGGAAAGGTGTTTTAATCAGAGAAGCCAGCAATCTGGAGAGAAGGTGGACTTGTGTACTGACACCAGCTGTGAAGATTCTACTCAGCCATACAGGTTTTTAAAGGGGAAAACTGGTGGAAAGAATCTCAGTGAATCATCTAGACAGGAGGTTGGGTTCTTCATCATTCTCCATTGTGTACAGACTGGCTGACTTTGTCTTCAGATGCTATCCTGCCTGCATGATCTGCCTGCAGGATTACTAAGTGGGTTATCAGGGGTAGACAACTACTCATTTTGTTTTTTAGTTTATTTGGCTTTAGTTGCAGCATGCAGGATGTAGTTCCCTGACCAAGGATGGAATCCTCACCCCCTGCATTGTGAGCGAGGAATCTTAACCACTGGACCACCGTGGAGGTCCCCACAGAACTACTCATTTTTTAACTGCTTAATTTTTCATTCTTACTTCTTTTCATTTAGGAAAAGAATCAACAGTTTAGACAAGGCTTGGGCTTTCCAGGTAGTGCTGGTGGTAAAGAACCCACCTGCCATTGCAGTAGACTTAAGAGACACAGGTTTGGTGCCTGGAGGAGGAAATGGCAACTCACTCCGATATTCATGCCTGGGAAATCCCATGGACAGAGAAGCCTGGCAGGACACGACTGAAGCGACTTGGCAAGTATGGAGTGCATTCAGGAGAGCTAAGGAGTAAGTTTCAATTGCTTAGTGATCTCATTCTTATAATTGGGCTCTGTTAAAGTTAGGAACAGAAGTGGGCCAACAGGAAAGGGGTGAAAGAGCTGCTTTCAATTCCCCACTGCCATCATCATTTCATATCTATGGAACTACGGGGCAAAGATCCATCTTCTGTAACTTCTTTATGCTAACAATGGGCACAGTATTTATTCTCAGAGTGGAAAATGTTAACATGGGTCTGTAGCCTGTCTTTGTTGACAGTTTTAGTTGCCTGCTGACATATACGGGCAGAGTAAACTACAGTCAGTTTGATGCCCACAAAGATATAGGTTATTTTGAGACATGTATGTTAATCCATTCTCTTGAGGCCAGTTCTTAGAATTGTGCTAGCCATGGATTCTATACTGCTCAAGATGGAGCAGCTTATGTCATGGCTACAGTCTGGTCATTATGCAGTTAGGGTTTTTTCCCTCTGTTGGCAGTTACAGTATCTGTAAAACAACTCAGGAACATGCATCAGACACTGGGTCTGTGACTCTATTGTCCTCATCAGTAACTGCTTGGTTTGGTACAGGGAGAAGGGTGAGGGAAGGGTGGGGCCACTGCAGGGTTCTAATAGATTCCGTTAGTATCCTGAGGCCCACCCTAAGGCGGGTCCCCACCCTCTCCAGCCCTGAGTTCCTGCCTGAGTCAGTCTGGTAAAGGGTAGGGAGTGGCCACTCCCATCCATAGTCTGGAGGGAGCCGGAGCAGAAGGGGGCTCACTTGGGGATCCTACTGTAACAGGAGGGGAAGGGGCGGGGCATTACTTTTGAAAGAGAGACAGCCCAAGGACACAACATAAACCGATTAGAATCAAATGGGACCGAGATGCAGACAAGACTAGGCCTTAATCCTCAATCAGCAAGTGAAATGACACACCCAAAAGTGCCATGACAGTTCCAAGGCACTGTCAAGACTAAGGAGTGGGTGGTGGCCCAAATCCTGGAAATCTCTGCCCCTTCCCAAAAACAGTTGGAATAATCCTCCCACTCATTAACATATGAAATGACCCAGCTTATAAAAACTAACCAGGCCCCATTTGGCTGCTGCACTCTGTGGAGTGTGCCTCTCTCTGTAGCTGAATAAATTCATTTCTCACCTATCACTTTGTCTCTCACTGAATTCTTTCTGCCATGCGACATGAAGAACCGGAGCTTCATTAGGTCCTACAACCACTGTGGGTTTTGGCTGGGTTAGAGTCCCAGCTATATGGGTTCAAGTCCTAAGCAAGGTTTTGACTGGGTTTGAGTCCCAGCCACGTGAGTTCAAGTCCCAATCTGTTGTAAAAGGTTTCACTATTATCCCCCTGCTCTACTAGAGCCCAGCTGCTAGTCCCCTCTCCACATGGATGGGCAGCAGCATTCACCCCCACCTCGGCCTGCGCCGTCTGCCCATCCTGCTCCTCCTCCTGGTGCCCTGGGCGGAAATTACATCCGTGCTGTAGTGCACACTGGAAGTGGCAGTTGACTGACCCAAATTCACACGCGTGTTTTTGAGGGGAAAGAAGGGTCAGAGTGCAGCCCATTAGGCCCTGCACGGTCCTCATCTTCCACATGGTCCACCTCACGCAAGCCCCCCAACCATAGGGTAACTGGTAGGGAGGATTATCTTCACCTCCGTTACAGGAATTAAAGTTGGGAGGGGAAACTTGCCAGAGCCAGCTGTGGTGAAGCCAACAACGCTTTCCTGGACGCCTAGCCTGGACCTCCGTAGCGCCCACCCAGCCTCGTGTTTGCATTTCACCCGCGCGCCCTCCTTCACCACCTCCCCCTGGCTCCCGCCCCGGAGCCCCAGCCTTGGGGTTGGGTGCGGGCAGAGTCGGTGGGCGCAGAGCTCAGGCTACGGCTAGGAGCACGGGTCCGAACCCTCCGTGCCAGCCCGAGCGCCGCTGGAGACTGCTGAGCCGCCTTTTGTTTCGCGGCTTGTGCGGAGTCACGGTCACATGCGCTTCCGGCACGGGGTGTTCCGGGCGCAGCGCCAGGGCCCGGGGACTTGCCCGCCCCTCGGCCCAGCCCGCGCGGGGCCGCCCTTCTCCGCTCTCCCGCCCGCCCGCAGGCCGCCGGCTTATCTCGGAGCCCGCATCCCTGGAGCCTCCCTCCCGGGGGCGTGCCTGTGGGCAGCTCAGCTCCGATGGCCTCTTGTCTTCTCTGAACAACGCGTGGATCCGTCCATGGCAGCCTGGCCCGGTTCTTACCCAGATGTTTCCTGGGGTCCGCCCCACCCCAGACAACACCCAGCGCTCAAAATCGGGCGCATCCCTCCCAGATGGAATGCTAGGCGGTAAATGGGTGGTGGGCAAGTACTGAGCTCATTTCATGGGGTGGCTGAGCAGCACCGAGCCTTTCTCCTGCCCCTACCCTGACTCCCGCAAACAAAAAGAAACAAAACTCAGCCCACCCAGGGCGGCCGCCACAGACCATCTAAGGGCCAAAACCCCAGCCAAAGGGCAGAAAAGGGGCCGGCCCTTCTGTCCTGGCCTGGCCACCACTGCTCTAGCACTCCCAGGCCCAGGCTGTGCCCTGGGACACTTGAGAACCTCGGCGCCTCACGGAGGAGGCTGTCTCTGCTTCGCTCAACAGAATTCAAGAATTCATTCAACAAATATTTATTGAAAGCAAAACTATGTGCAGGGCCACCAAGTCTCTCCCAGAGGCCAGCTCCCTGTTAAACCTCCTACAACATGCGGGTGGATTCTCCTTGTGTTCAAGCAGGACTGCCCAGACTCTAACCTGTGAGGTTCAGCTTCCCCCAGAAGAGCTTCATTCAGAGCAGCTTGGGAGGCATGCCTGGGGGCCAGGAATGGGGGCCCTGCCTGTCCCCTGCTTCCCAGTGGAGAGGGAGCAGGGAGTAGCAATGTCAGGCTTTGGGTGAGAATGGAGTAGGGACTTGGGGGCACTTTCTGTCTCTGGGCCATCCTTCCCAGGGGCCTGGAGGGACTGGGACAAAGGATGGGGGAATCTGGGGTGGCAAACTGGAAGAGAAGAGGGAGACAGCCCACGGGGCAAAATATGGGGCCAGAGGTGAGGCTGCACATGTGCTGTGGCATCAGGGCTTGGTGGGGAAGAGCAGGCAGGTGAGCTGCCGGCTGCCGCTCTGCCTGTCCAGGAGCGGTAGGGGGTGCTGCATGTAGTGCTGGACCATGGCGGCCACGGAGGAGAAGAGCTGCACAGGGACGGGAGGGCATCGGTGAGGCCCTTGAGCCCTGTGCCAGGAGAAACTTCCTGAGGGAGCTGGGGGGCTCTGGCAAGGGCGTTTTGGACATTTTTCTACGTATTTTCCTTCCTGTTGCCCCATGAAGCTCCACTGCATCCTGCTGCCCCATTCCAGGCCTTCTGTCTGATGGCACCAGTGTGCATTTCCCCCAAACAACTCTGGGGCCCCTGCCCGGGACCTCTGGTATGGGGACCTGAGGAGTGACTGTCTCTGGTTTGCAGCCTAGCAAATGCTGGGTGCAAAGCTGAGTTCTTGGTACAGACAAAAATCTGGACTACCCAGGCCCTGCCGTCTTCCCAGCTGGGTTCATACAGGTACAAATGCCCCAACCTGGGCTCCAGGCAGGCTGGGCCTTGCAGGAGTGGGTAACTCCTCCAGAGTAGAGTGGGCCTCTTCTCAAAGTGCAGGCTTTTGGGAAAGAGTTCAGACTTGTGGCCAAGGATATTGATCACCCTTGGAGAGGATGAGATGGTTGGATGGTATCACCAACTCAATGGACATGAGTTTGAGCAGCTCAGGGAGTTGGTGATGGACAGGAAAGCCTAGCATGCTGCTGTCCATGGGGTCGCAAAGAGTCAGACACAACTGAGTGACTGAACTGAAATGACTGATCACCCACTCCAGAAAAAGACAAAATGTGGTTTTCCCCAGGGAAATGCTCCCAGCTGGGCCCAGGGGCTGCTCTGCTGAGCTTCACCACTTCAGCACCCACCTCCTCATGGTTCCTGCCCTCACGGCCCAGGGCATAGTGGCGCCCATCAGCCAGCCGCCTGATGGGAATGTTGAAGACTCGGCCGTGGAGAAGTACTGCCAGGGTGAAGGGCTGGGTGCCGCGAGGGCCTGAGCTGGGGCGCACGGTATATGCTCCATCCTGGGGAGGGCGCCCATCCATTAGCCTCACATTTCCAGCTGCAGCCCTGACTCCAATCCCTGCCCAGCTGCTCCCACCTGCCAGCCACAGCCCCTGAGCAGAAGGGGTTTCTGAGAAGGCCCTGGGGGTCTGCAGTGGGTGGCCCACCTTCTGGCATCGGAGCAGGGCGCTCTCAGCAGCATGGCGGTCACAGTTCCCTGAGTACCAAGGCTGACCCAGCAGATTGCCTTCCTGTACACACACCCAGCAGATCAGTGATATGCCAGGGCACCAGATCGGGAATGGGGAGCAGAGAACACCCCGGCGACTTGCAGTTATTTGTGTTCCTGTCGGTCTTCCCCAGGCTGAGTCCACGCAAGCTCAACAAAACGTGTCCTGTCTAGAGCCGCGTACACACATCCAGCCCAAAAGGGCTCCTGGGTGTGGACCTGGGCTCTGTTCCTGAGGGCCTCCCCTCTGCCCCCCAGCTCACTTGCAGCCCCTCCTCACCTGGGCACCTGAGGTGTTCTGGGTGGCAGCTACAGAAGAAAGAGAGGTTCTCCTTTCTGCCGGAAGAAGCAGATTATAGCCCTGGGGCTGGCCAGGGATTAGACCTGGGAGGCTTTGGGCCCAGCTGCGAGGGCGGGGGAGGTCCCAGGAGGTGTGCAAAGGCTTCAAGGCCAAAGTGGACACCCAGTGCTTCACCCCTCCCCTCCTAGGGGTCCCGGTAAGACCCACCGGCCAGGCCACGCGTGACCTCCAACTGAGGAGTGATGTTAAGGTACAGACTGGGAGCTTCCCGATTTGGTGCAGACCCTGGAAAGTGCCCAGGGCGGGTCCTCTCAGACCTGCTCTCAGCTGGAGTCAGAGCTGCAGGGACCCCCTCAACCAAGCAGGGTGCAGGCGGGCTGGGAGACAGTCTGTGGCCTGCAGGGCTGTGGCTAGGGAGGGCCCCACGTGAGTGCATGGATCCATGCTGGTAGTGCTCATACTCACCTTCAGAGGTGGCCTTTGATGCTCCCTAGGACACAGGATGTTGAGTCAGGCCTGCTTCTTTGGGCGGGAAGTCCCACTCTGAGCCTCCCTTTTCCCCTCACTCCCAGCTCACCTCCGCACCCCCACCCCCAGCTCTACCCCAACCCCAGCCTCTTACATTCTGAGCTTCTTGGGGGGTTATGGTGGGCCTGTGGGGAGCAAATTGGGAAACAAGGGTTCAGGGCCTTTACCTCCTTCAAAAGAAAAGGTTCAGTGACCCCAGAGATCTCAGGGTCAAGGCTGGGGAAGCCTGGGCTGGCCATTCCACCCCCCCCACACACACAAACTTGGGGCACTCACCTGGGCCCCATGGATATCCTTGGTAGAGGGACTGGGGCCGTCAGGACTGGGGAACTCAGAGTCTGAGTAAAGGCTGGGACTAAAACAGCAGGGCTGAGCATCAAGCAGGGAGCTCCAGGAGCCTGGGCCGGGGCTAGGGGGCAGTTGCAGAGTCTTCTCTGCTTCTCTGCAGCTTGACCTTTGGGGAGTCTGTCCAACCAGGCAGAGCGCTGTCCTGGCCACAACAGCTGGGAAGCCCCCACAGCCCCTGCTCTAAAGGGGTTCCCTCCGCGGCAGGAACAGTGTGGGTCACTCTAGACCAGAGGCATCTGTGTGTGTGTGTCTGAAGGCAGATATGTGTTGGTGGGGTACTGAGAGAGGATGGGGCAGACAATGGAGCCAGAAGACTGTGCTGTGCTGCTGGTGGGCAGCCGAGGACCTCAGGGCAGGGCGGGGTGGGGTGGAGAGAGGGATTCACCTGGACTGGCCTCACACTCCACATAGATGTCCTCATCGGGCTCCTTCGAAGGGCCTGGCACCTAAGATAAGGAGGGAGTGTGGTACCCAGGGTTTGAGCAGTGAGTGGGAAGGAGGACGAAGCCATCATTTGGGGGAGCTATTGGTACCTCAACCCCCCCACCCCCCCATCCTAGGTGGAAATGGAATGACTAAAAGTGCTCCTTTGCCCAGAAGAGGGCACCCATGAGCACCTGCTTCCCATCCTGGGCTCAGAGAGCCTGAGAGTCCAGGAGGAACTCTGGGCAGACACCTCCTGGGACACTGGCTGACGCCCTGCTAGAGCCTCTGGCCAAAGGGGAAGGATCCTGCTCCAGGCCTCTTCCCCTGGTTTTAGGGGTATTTCCTGGCGCTCCCACCCCACCCCACCACCACCACCAACTTCCTAGCCAGTCCTAGAGTGAGGGGCCACTCACCGCTCGGGCCGGTTCACCCAGCTCTGGTAGGAAAAGGAGAGACCCACCAGTCAGGAGCAGCAAGGAGAAAGGAATTAGTGAAACTTAGGCTGGAAAAGCAGAGCTTCCTTGGAGCTTCTCTGAGGGGATCCTCAGAGCCAGCTTTGAAGTCCCAGGAGAAAGCCCTCCTCACCCCTAACTGCCTTACTTCATACCCCAGGGTGCCCCTCACCTGACCCAGAGACCTCAGCAGGTGCCCAAGGGGCCGAGGAGCCAGGGACTCTGAGTGAGGGCCTCAGCCTCCTCCCAAACTGCCTGCCCTAGGGGGATCAGCAGGTAAACATGAGGAACAACTCGGGGGATGCAGCGACTGGGCAAAGCATGAGACCAGTGTGAGGCCAGCTCCCCAATCTCATGGGAGCCAGGATTCCCCTTCTCAGGGCAGGGAATGGGTGGGCCTCGGAATGAGACTGGACATCCCTATTACCTTGCCTTCCAAAGGGCCAGCTCTGCTTCAGGGCCTCCAGTGGGCTCGGCGCTGCCTTGGGCTGTGGGCACAATGCAGTGGCAGGAGGGAGAACGGGGGTCAGGGAGCAGCAGCATGAGGAGGGCAAGACTAGCAGGGTGGGATGCAGAAGGACTGTGTATATCTGTGCAGCTTTAAAAAAAAAACAAACCCAACTCTTGTGACGCCATGGACTGGCCCACCAGGCTCCTCTGTCCATGGAATTCTCCAGGCAAGAATACTGGAGTGCCATGGAGTGGCATGGAGTGCTATGCCCTCCTCCAGGGGATCTTCCCAACCCAGGAACTGAACCCAGGTCTCCTGCATTGAAAGGCAGATTCTTTACCGATGGAGCTACCAGGAAAGCCCCTGCCCCCCCAAAAACTACAACACAAGCATTAATGTGCAAAGGAGGCAGCTCTCCTCTTTACCTCTGTTCTGTGGCTCTTTCTTTGTTGTGAGCCTCTTTTTCTTTTTATTCCCATACAATATAGGATGAAAGTGGCAGCTCTCAAAGCCCACACCCGGGATCATGGAGGGATGACAGCTGGCAGTGACTGGCAGCTGAGCGAGGGCTTTCTTCACTCCACAGGCAGGGAGGGTCCTGAGAAGCTCTCAGCTTCAAGAGGTAGGGGAGCTTCAATGCACCCACCCACCCCCACTCCCCACTCTTGGCCCAGGCGAAAAGGCTGAGTCTTAGGTGATGCTGATGGGGAGGGTGCAAGGACCAGACCAGGCAGGTGGGAGGAGCCACTCTCAACAGGGCTCTGGCTTCCGACGCAGCTAATTTTTCAGGGGCCTCATGAATGCAGATGTGGGGGAATTTTGCATATGGGATGCCTCTTAGATTTACTCACTGGAAAATGGTGCGCTGGGGTGGGGCGGGCAGGGAGGCTGTGTACCATCTCCGGCTGGGGCTGTGGTGGTGGCAGTGGTGATGTGGGAGGGCCCAGGGGAGCAGAGTGATCTGGAAAACACTCCAACATTGTGACTCTGTGGGCTCCTCCCACATAGGTTCCTGTTTTCCTCTGGCCCCCTCACCCAGTCTGTATTCCCTTCTCCCTCCCTCCCTCCCCTCCCTTGCTCTCTGGCTTCCCGACTGCCCCGTCACCATGGCAACTGGAGGCGGCCAGCTTCCCTGCCCCCACCTGGCCAAGCTGGGAGCTGTGGGGGTGGGATGCCAGCAGCGACTGGGACTCTCCTGGCATCCCTACCCTTGCTCCAAGTTGTACATGGATCTCGGAGGGGGTTCTCCAGGCCCCAGGGACCCTGGCAGGCATCCTGCTTGCCTGCTGTTGCCGTGGTTACACGGCCCCTCCAGGCTCGTCACCCCTTCCCACTTATCCTCCCTTTCCCCTCCTCCCTCCCTTCCTCTGTCCCTCTCTGCCCAACCAAGAGGCCTCAGTGACTGCCAGCTGAGACCTCCCCTCGCTGTCCCAGGCCAAACAGAAGGGGACGAAGCAAAACCTGGGCCCTCTCCCCTTGTGGGGACCCTCCTGTTCTGCCTGATCCCCACCTCTCTGCCTGAACTTCCCAGCCCTCACCCAAGTACAAAGAGTCCTCCTCAGTGCCAGAAAGGTGGGCAGGGGTGAGGTGGCGGAGTAGAGCCTCACAGGGGGGCAGCTCATATTTATCCTCCTCCTCTTCCTCCTCCTCTGGGGCTTCCAGGAAGGAATGCTGAGCACAGGAAGGACAGAAGGGATACAGGAGCAGTGGTGGCAGCCACTGCCTCCTCCCACCCACCAGCTCTGGCTCAGCAGCTGGACTTACCCTGTGTCTCCAGGTCCCTGGGACAGACAGAGGAGATGGGCAGGGTTCATCTTTTCTCCAAGCTTGGGAGTCTGAACAAGAGACTGGTGAGACTGGCCTCATCTCCTCCCCGCCCAGCCCCTCTCTAACATAATGACTTGCTCTCTTTCCCAGATATAATAAACTATCTGCACTTTTCCAGAGGCCTCAAAGGAACCATTCATGATGGGCTCTTTCCTAACACTGCAGGAGGACCAGTGAGGCATTTTGGAGATAAGGGGCCCTAACGGCCTGTTCCGTCTATGTCAGTCCTCCACTGCGTGCGTGCTAAGTCACTTCAGTTATGTCTGACTCCTTGCGACCCCCAAGGACTGTAACCCACCAGGCTCTTCTGTCCATGGTAAGAATACTGGAGTGAGCTGCCATGCCCTCCTCTCCAGGAGATCTTCCCGACCCAGCAATGAAACCCGTGCCTCTTCCGGCTCCAGCATTGGCAGGCAGGTTCTTTACTACTAGCGCCACCTGGGAAGCCTGCCAGTCCTCCACCCCATGCAGCTCTAATTCTGAACCAGACAGATGAAAGAGCTGGGCCCAGTGACTTAGAAGCGCTGAACTATAATGAGCAGGAGGTATCCAGAACCCCCAGGGGAGACTCTGAAGGGACCCCTGCACATCCCAGACTACAGTCCAAGGGGTCACCAAGAGTCAGACACAACTGAGTGCACACACACGCACACACTACACATCTGGGGGGGGCGGGCAGTGATCACTTACTTGCACATCTTGGAGGTGGAAGCGGTGGCCCCGACCTGCAATTGGACTCTAGTCAGCTCTGCCCAAGGGGCCCTGAGTTTGTGTCAGCCAGACATCGCACAGCCCAGGGACATTCACAGACATGGCACTGCCCCCTGGAGTTGTGCGACAGCAGCCTGGGACCAGGGAAGTGGGAGGAAGAGTCTGGGGGCAGAGCTCATGCCCCTGGGTGCACAGCTTGAGAACTTGGTGCTCCAGGGAAGCCAGCAGCAGGGGAGCCCTTGTGTTCCCTGGGCAGTGGAGGCACATGAATGATCTCGCTGGGCGTGGTAGGACCGGGCAGAATCAGCACCACTCTAAGGATGGCTATACCCAGGAAAGTTGCAGCGAGGTGGAAATGAGAGGAGGGTAGAGAAAAGAGAGGAGCCCGGGGACTCACCTGGCCTTTCTCCAGCTGAGCTTCTCCTGAAAAGGGTCAGGGAGGGGAGTAAAGGGGTAATCAGTACATCTAGAATGACTCTCCGTGTCCAGAGTCCTGGGGCCCCAGGGTGGGCAGGTCTGTATATCAGGGGCTGCCCCAGAACCAAGTCTCACCATGGCTAGGGTGAAGGAGCTCTGCCTCCCCTGAGCCCAGGTTCTACCGCAGATGGCCTGGTGACAGGGGCCCTATTGTTCCTATCATTTGCATCTCTCAAGCACCAGGAAGGAGGACCTGCTGTGGCTCCAACCCCAGGCCAACTTCACCCATGCCACGCCCAGCCCTACCTTCCCCTCGCCTCCCTTTCATCACCTCCCACAGCTGAATCTCTAGCCCCTCTGCCCCACCCCCTCAAAAAAAAAAAAAAAAAAACGGGAGGAAGAACTCCCTCTTCAAAGCCCTGGCCCACAAAGCTGGACCAGGGGCCCCCAGTTTCCTGATCAACGTTCCCCTCCTCCTAGAGTTTCAGACTCCACTCAGGATCAGCCAGCCCACACCCTTTCCCAGTTGACAGAAGACAGGGCATTAGATCCAATTAAAAACAGGAGATAGGCTTTCCCTGGTGGCTCAGTGGTAAAGAATCCACCTGCCAGTGCAGGAGACAATGGTTCAATCCCTGATCTGGGAAGATCCCACATGCAGCAGAACAACTAAGCCACATCGATTGAGCCTGTGGTCTAGAATCCAGGAACCCCAGCTACTGAGCCCACAGGCTGCAACAATGAAGCTCATGCGCCCTGGAGCCCGTGCTCTGCAACAAGAGAAGCCACTGCAATGAGAAGCCTGTGCACAGCCACCAGAGAGTAGCCCCAACTCTCCTCAACTAGAGAAAACCTGCACAGTAACGAAGACTCAGCACAGCCAAAAATATATAAATAAATAAAAATTTTAAAAACAACCAGGAAACGATCCCTGCAGACACTCTTCTTACATCTTTTGTGCCTGCTGTCATTTGTTGGTGACTACTGATCGATGATCAAGGAGATGAAAGTTACTGAAAAGCTCAGAAACAAGTAGTTGTATTTAGTTCGACTGCTGTCTTTTGATTTATTAATTTATTTTTGGCTTCACTGGGTCTTTGCTATGCGTGCTTTTCTCTAGTTTCAGGGATGGGGAGCTACTCATTGCAGTGCTTTCTCTTGTTGCAGGGCTTGAGCTGTAGAGAGCAGGCTCAGTAGTTGTGGCAGACCGGCTTAGCTGCTCCGTGGCATGTGGGATCAGGGCTTGAACCTGTGTCCCCTACATTGGCAGGCAAATTCTCAACCACTGACGGTCAGGGAAGTCCCTGATTCCTTTCTTGATGGATGTAGGTGTTCATTTGGTAGGTAGTTATTGAACGTCCACTATATACCAGGCACCATTCCAGGCGCTGGAGGTGCTGCAGGCAAGCTGAACAGGCAGGCATTACACACACATTTCCTCACTGGATTCTCACAATAGCCTCATGGTGTGCTTCCTAATTGTTTCCCTGCTTTGCCGATGAGGAAAATGAGCATATTAGTCAGCTCAGGCTGCCATCAGAGAGTACCCCAGGCTGGGTGATTGAAACAACAGAAGTTTATTTCCTCACTGTTTTGGAGGCTAGAAGACCAAGGTCAAGGTGGCGTCAGGGTTGATTTCTGGCTAGAGCTCTCTTGCTGGCTTGCAGACAGTCAGCTTCTTGCTGTGTCCTCATATGGCCTTTCTTCTGTGCATGCAGGCAGAGAGAGAATTCTGGAGAGAAAGGTTTCTTTTTTTTTTTTTTAATGTGGAGCATTTTTAAAGTCTTTATTGATATGTTACAGTATTGTTTCTGTTTTGTCCTTGTTGTTCAGTCACTAAGTCATGTCCAACTCTTTGCAACCTTGTAGACGGTAGCACACCAGGCTCCTCTGTTCTTCACTATGTCCCAGAGTTTGCTCAGATTCATGTCCATTGCGTCAGTGATACTATGTAACCATCTCATCCTTACTACCCCCTTCTCCTTTTATCTTCAATCTTTCCCAGCATCAGGGTCCTTTCCAGTGAGTCGGCTCTTTGCATACGATGGCCAAAGTATTGGAGCTTCAGCCTCAGTATCAGTCCTTCCAGTGAATATTCAGGGTTGATTTCCTTTAGGATTGACTGGTTTTGATCTCCTTGCAGTCCAAGGAACTCACAAGAGTTTTCTCCAGCACCACAGTTAGAAAGCATCAATTCTTTGGCCCTCAGCCTTCTTTATGGACCAACTCTCACATCTGTACATGACTACAGGAAAAATCATAGCTTTAACTATATGGTTTCTGTTTTAAGTTTTGTTTTTTGGTGGCAAGGCATGTGGGATCTTAGCTCCCTGACCAGGGATCAAACCTGCACCCCCTGCATTGGAAGACAAAGTCCTAACCACTGGACCATCAGGGGAGTCCCTAGAGACAAATTTCTGATTTCTTCTAATAAGGACACCAGCCTTATTGAACCGGGGCCCCATCCTTATGATCTCATTTACCCTTTTTTAAAAAACATTTTCTCATTTGCCCTTAATTACCTCCCTAAGGGCCCAGTCTCCAAATACAATCACATGTGGGGTTAAGCTTTCGACATATGAATTTGGAGGGAGACAAAATTCAGTCCAAAGCACTGAGAATCAGAAATGAAGTGACCTTCCCAAGGTCATACAATTGGTAAGTGTTGGAGGTGGGATTCAATGCAAGCTTTGCACAAACCAGAGCGTATGCACTAGCCACTGAGCATCCTGTACCTCATCTAGGACTGGGTCTTGATCCTCCTTTCCTGTGATAGAATTAGAAATGTCAGTAGTCACACGTTTCCTTTAGACGCCCATAGCATCCTAGTGCTCCATTGTTTAGTTGCTAAGTCGTGTCTGACTCTTTTGTGACCCCATGGACTGTAGCCCGCCAGGCTCCTCTGTCCATGGGATTTCCCAGGCAAGAATACTGGAGCAGGTTGCCATTCCCTTCTCCAGGGGATCTTCTTGACCCAGGGATCAAACCCATATCTCCCACATTGGCAGGTGGATTCTTTGCCACTGAGCCACCTGGGAAACCCCGGTGCTCTGTTACCTGAGTGAACTTTGGAACTCTAACTTCTGAGAAGTTTTGAGGCAAAAAAGAAAAGCCCAGGCCAGGCCTTGTGTCGGGCTCTGTTTAGACAGGAAATGGGGGGACACAGATGAGGATCTCGTTAAAGTAAGACCTTTCTAGGGCACTGTAGCTTTCCTGTGGCTTTTATTTTGGTGACGTCCTAGCTGTTGGCTCAAAGGAACAATGAAGGCCATGTACTTGCATCTCTGGAGGCCAGGGGCACTGGGGAGAGGACCCAGGGTTGGAGCTGGCCACAGACAATAGACAGGAAGACCAGATAATTCTTGGGACCTGCAAGCAAAAGGACACTTAAGAAGCTATGAACTCAGCAATAGGAAAGGATGAAATAGGGAACTTCCCAGGCGGTCCAGAGGCTAAGATTCTGTGCTCCCAAAGCAGAGGACCCAGGTTCGATCCTTGGTCAGGGAACTAATATCCCACATGCTGCAACTAAGACCCCACACAGCCAAAGAAAGAAAGAAAGAAAAGGGTGAAATAATGCCATTTATAGCAACAGGGATGGACCCAGAGATTATTATACTAAATGAAGTAAGTCAGATAGTAAAAGATAAATATCGTGTGATATCGCTTATATATGGAACCTAAAATATAGTACAAATTGAGAATTCCCTCATGCCCTGGAGGTTAGGATTCCTGGCTTTCACTGCTGTGGCCTGGGTTCAATCCCTGGTCAGGGAACTGAGAACCTGTAAGCCGTGGTGTGGTCAAAAAACAAAAAAATTTAATAAATATATAAAGATTTTAAAAATAGTACAAGTAAACTTATTTACCAAACAGAAACAGATGCACCAACATAGAAAACAGACTTATGGTTATCAAAGGGGAAGGAGTATGCATGCTCAGTCGCTTCTGACTCTTTGCGACCCCATGGACTGTAGCCCACCAGGCTCCTCTGTCTATGGGATTTCCCAGCAAGAATAGTGGAGTGGGTTGCCATTTCCTTCTTCAGGGGATCTTCCTGACCCAGGAATTGAATCTGCTGAGCCACCTGGGAAACCCTAAAGGTGGAGGGAGGGATAAATTGGGAGTAGGGGATTAACAGATATACACTTCCATATATAAAATAGATAAGCAACAAGGATTTACTGCATAGCATAGGGAATTATATTCAATATCTTGTAACAAACTGTCATGGAAAAGGATCCAAAAAATAGAATATATATATATATACACACACACACACACACACACATATATATATATACATATATATGTACTATATATATGAAACTAACACAATATTGTAAATCAACTATGCTTCAATAAAAAAGAAGTTATGGAAAGTCATCGGGGTGGTTTGAGAGGTACCCATTTGGTGTTGTAGGAAAAACTAAAAGGAAAATCAAGAAAGAATCCGGGCTTGGAGTCCGGGATAGCGGTTTCCTCCCGACCTCCCCTCCCCAGCTGACCTTTGTTCTGTATTTGGACTATAAGGCAGGGGGCAACATCCCCCCCACCCCAAAGGGACCTCCTGTAAAACTCAACAGGATTCTCTAGACGCTATCCTGATGCGAACCCCAAACTGAGTGATCTTCCCAGTCCATTCAGCTCTGGCCTCAGCCACCTCCTCTCCTGTTCAGGGTTTTGCATAGGCAAATGCCAGGGCCTGGGTGAGGGAAGGAGGATGGAATCCATGCCTTCTGGGTGGGGGCACTGGCTGGCAGATCAGGGAGCAGAGGACAGACAAAGGGTGTCTCGTGGCTTTGTGTCACCGCAGCCAGGCCTGTAGCACCACGCTTCACGCTGATGGCACAGGCAGATTTGGACAGCCTCTTTATCCATCTTTGGCACAGCATTGTCTTGTGCACATAACTATAGCTATTCCTTTGGGATGAATTCCTAGAAATAGAATTGCTGGAAACTCATATTTTAAAGGTTCCAGTGCCCCACTGTCTGGCAGCATCTGAGTGTCAATTTTATGGTTCTCCCACAGCTCCCAGTGATTCTCTGCATATTCCAGATCTCAGCTGCTGATCTCCAATGATAAGAGGCCGACATCCTCAGGCGCAACGTAGTCTAAACCCATCCTAAGAAAAAAACAGCTCTGGAGAGCGGTGTTCCCCCCATTTGCAGGATCACAAGAATCACTGGAAGACTTATTAAAGTCTTAGGTTTCCAGACCTTCCCTGAGATCTTAAAAATCGGATGTTCCAGGAGGGAAGTGGGAATCTATATTATTTTAAACAAGCATCCTAGACGATGCTTACGAACGTTCAAGTTTGAGAAATGCTGCTCTAAAAAATGCTTCTCATTCTGAGAAGATGCAACTCCTAGGACATCTTTAGAAATCACAGACAGCCTTTAGCTCATTTGGAACACAGGGGTCGCCAGCAAAGAAGAAACGTGACACAGACCCCCCCTCCAGAGGTCTCTCCCAGTGATAGAGGGCAGACCCCAGGAGGCGTTCCATCTCTCTAGGCTACAGTTGTCCTCTGTGTCAATGGGGATGAGAACAGGGCATTCCTTGTGGTGTAGGTGCTTCTGCTGAGTAAGATGAAGCACATGAAACACACTTTGGGCTTCCCTGGTGGCTCGGTGGTAAAGAATCTGCCTGCAATGTAAAAGAAACGGGTTCAATCCCTGGTCGGGAAGATCCCCTAGAGAAGGGACTGGTGATCCACCCCAGTATTCTTGCTTAGCGGGCTTCTTGCAAGTCCATGGGGTCACAAAGAGCTGGACATGGCTGAGTGACTGAGAGAGTTATGTGAAACACACAGCACATGTGCAGTGAGTATCACCTCTTCCTGAGGAGGTGGTGCTGAGGTCCGTGGTGGTGTTGCCAGCAGACAGGGAGGGTGGCCAAGGTTGGCTGGGGTCCCAAGCGTGTGTGAAGCATTGTGAGCACGAGGGGGTGGTTTCTGAGGACCTGATGGAGGACAGGTCAGCAGGCTATGGTCAGAATTTTCAGAGGTGGGAGGGTGTAAGCTACGGAGCAGGAGATGCTGAGAACTGTGGACCCCTAAAGGCTGAAGGTCTGCCATTTCCACTGGCTGTGGAGCGCTTCCTGCTTTGGGGGCCACCTCCGTGTTGTAACTTCTTGCCTCCAATCCCAGAAGCCAGCTGCGGCTTTCCCCGGCCTCCTTAATTGCTGGGGTGCAGGCATTCTGCCAGCCAGGTGCCCCCACACTGGGCTTTGTAGCCAAAGCTGGCACCCCAGGGCCATCTACCCTAGGGACGGGGTGATTGCTATATCCTGTTTCCAGAGGCCAGAGAGGCTGAGACCCCAGTGGAACCAGGACTGGGATCAGCTTGGCTATGGCCTTTGGGACATTGTTCCTGGCTCGTTCTCTGGTCCTCCTGGTAATGTAACCAGCTACAGAATATTTTTAATAAATTATTTTCCAGTCTAAACTAGCTAGGGCTGGTTTCTCTTCCTTTAAGTGAAGAACTCTGATTTACAGATGGAGCATCAGTGGGATCACCACAGAAATACCAAGAAGTCCCAAACTGGGAGGGCCGCATCCAGGTATCTCATGAGAACAGGAGGCAAGGTAGAAATAAGTGTCATAGCTTTATATTTCTATCATAACGCTATATTTCTATATATTTTTCTTGGGCCTTTAACATGACAAGCATTAATTAACTTTCTAATTCTTAAAACTAATGGACTTTCCTGGTGGCTCAGAGGTAAAGAGTCCACCAGCCAATGCAGGGGATACAGGTTTGATCCCTGGTCCAAGAGGATTCCACATACCTCAGAGCAACTAAGTCCATGTGCCACAACTACTGAGCCTGTGCTCTGGAGCCCAGGAACCGCACCTGCTGAAGCCTGTGTGCTCTAGAGCCCATGCTCCTCAACATGAGAAGCCACTGCAACGAGAAGCCCACGCACTGCGACTAGAGAGTAGCCTCTGCTTGCCACAACTAGAGAAAGCCAGGGTGCAGCACCACAAACCCAGCCAAAAATAATTTTTAAAAAAAATCAGTTGCTACAGGTCAAAAAATAAAAAGAAGGAAGCAAAGGAGGGAGGGATGACCTGGATTTCAGCTATGAGGACGCACCGTGAGAAGGACAACCCTGGGAGTTGGGGGCAAGGCCAAGGGTAGGTTCTGGGGGGTCACTACAGGACAACCAAGGTCCCTGAAGCCAGGGAAGTAGGGGGACAGGTGGGAAAAATCAAAAGCATAGTGATAAGACAGGCTTTCTCCTCCCAGGAGAATAGGAATCCATCAGGGTAAGTGGAAGAGGATGGGGCAGAAAGAGGGAAAGAAGAACTTTCTGACCACGAGTTAGGACCACATGGGTGGCAGAGGATGGGGAGGGGAAGTGGGGAAGGAAGCAGGACCTCTGAGGGGTAAGGGAGAATGAATGAGTCTTAAGGATTCCTAAGGATATTTTTACCTGAGCGGGTGGTCTAGTTAGAAGCCCAAGAAGCAAGTAGGAAGAGGCATTAGGCCAAGTGAACTGTCTGCAGATGGGTTAAAGTTGGTCAGGGCAATCTTGAAGGAAGGTGGTTAGCAGGAGGAAGAGAAGGAGTCTTCCTGGGCTGATGAGAGGAGGGCAATGTGGGAGCTGGTTTAGCACAAGCTGGCAGAAGCCCTCCCCTACCCACTCACCCCACTCCTGGCTGCCACCCTCTCAGGCTTGCTGATTCAGCTTACTCTGGTGGCAGCTGTGACACGTGATGGAGACTGACCGATGACACTCAGACCAGCCTCCTAAGAGCAGTCTCGGGCCGTATCCCTTCCTGACGCACCTTCATTTATTGCTGCAGCTTCAGAGCTTTGTGACCAGCGCTCCCTCCATCTCCCTGAAGGTAGATACAAAACTGGGTGTTCAGTTGGTATTTTTCTAGAGAGCAGAGCACTAGCTTTCTACAGATTTAGCAGTAGTTAGGGTTGCGGCTGAAAGCTGAGGTTGGCTTTCTCTGGCGTCTAGGGTAAAGCCAGGTCTCTGTACCACCCATCTTGTACTTCCCTGTTCTGGATCACTAACTCACAACAGATTGAGTCTTGACCCAGCTCTGCCAGGAACCCTTGCTCGACCCTCCCCAACCCTCTGACCCCTTGAATGGAGACAAAGGCTTCCTGTTGCCTTGTAAGATCAGCCCTACCTACCTCTCCAGCCCCACCTACCTCTCCAGCCCCAGCCTTTCCATTTTTCCCCATGGATGCACTTTTGCTCACCTTCTGTCTGTGGTTCCTCTATGACTGGGCCCCAGGTGGCCCCAGCTACACCCTGTTGACTTAAGGAAATTTCATTTGGAAGAAATTTAGATCTTTACTGTCCTTATGGAATATGGCAAAGAGGGAGGGCACTCTAGGGACCTCCCTGATTGTCTAGTGATTAAGCTTCCACTGCAGGAGGCACGCGTTCCATCCCTGGTCAGGGAACTAAGGTCCCACGTGCTGCACAGTGCAGGGTGGGGTGTGGGGAGAAGAGAGGACACTCTTAAATGCAGTTTAAAAAAGAAAGGAAGAGGGACCTCCCTGGTGGTCCAGTGGCTAAGACTCTGCACTCCCAATGCAGGGGGCCCCAGTCTGATCCCTGGTCGGGGAACTAGATCCCACATGCCACAACTAAGATGCAGCACAGCCAAATAAATAAATAAATATCTAAAGAAAGAAAAAAGGACTTTCTTACATGTATGTTCTACTTCAAGAATTGTTACCATCCCCCCCAAATCCACTCTCATCGTCTCTGCAACTGGCAACCTTCACAGATGTTGTGATCACCCTGTCCCTCCCCTCAGACTCCAGCCTTCTCCCTCCTCAACTCCTTATCATGCAGATCACCAGAGCTCCTTTAGCTGTCCTTAAACTTGATGCATTAACCCACTGCCCAGATTCTGCCTGTGGGAGAGCCCAGCAGGTGTCCCAGTAGCAGGAAGCCTGGATAAGATGGGGGCAGGGAGGCTTCCCTGGTGGCTCAGACAGTAAAGAATCTGCCTGCAACCCAGGAAACCTGGGTTCCATCCTGGGTCAGGAAGATCCTCAGGAGAAGGGGATGTCTACCCACTCCAGTACTCTTGCCTAGAGAATTCCATGGACAGAGGAGCCTGGCGGGCTACAATCCGTGGGGTCGCAAAGAGTCGGACATGACTGAGCGCCTAAGATGCATTTTCACACACAGGGTGGCTGTCAATACGTAAAATGGTACCTGGCTTGGTTCATCCCTTTCTAGTCTCAAACAGGCTCCTTACCTGGGGGCTGTGCACTTGCCTTTCTTCTGCAGGAACGAGTCCTGCCCCTTGCCTCCCTCTTCCTTCAGGCCACAGATTCTGTGACTCTCAGAAGGGGTCCCAGACCAGGGTAGTGTGTCTCCCACACACATTCTTGGGGCTCCACTGTAATTAAATCTGTGGGTACATTTCAGGGCTGGACTGTGAACTCCCACTCAACTATAAGAGCTCTACACGGGTAGCAACTGTGTCTGTCCGGTTCATTACCGAATCCCAAGTGCCTGGCCCACAGCTTGGCACATACCAGGCTCTCAAAAACATTTGCTGTAGCTGCACATTCAAATGTTACTCACTCTTCACTGCCTGCTCAAAGCCCCGCCCCTCCCTGCAAACAGCCTCCATCCCTTCCCTGAAAGGCCCATGGCTTGCTCCTTTCCTGTCACGGGACACCAACCACAGGCCTAGGCTCAGCACAGTGTCCAGTAGCCCTTTCCCTGTTTACGTGGGTGCAGAGTCGCTCAGTCGTGTCCGAGTCTCTGTGACCCTACAGACTACAGCCCGCCAGTCTTCTCTGTCCATGGGATTCTCCAGGCAAGAATACTGGAGTGGGTTGCCATTTCCTTCTCCATTCTCTGTGTATCTGCTTCTTTAAATGCAAATGGTTACCAACAACTCTTCTCTGGGTACCTTTGACCCTGTCATCACCCTACTGGGTCCTTTCCTCTATTTACCTTAATAGTGGCATCTATTTCTACCTCCTCTTTCCCTACACTCCACCCCTCTCATTCCCCAACCCCACTGGCACCCCCTCCTTGGCCAGATATAGAAAGGCCCTACTTAGGCTTCCTACTTCAGCTCCTATCTGGAGAGCCAGGCATCTCCTGTTGGCATTGCTCCCTTGTTCTTTCCGCCCATGACTGATGAGCCAGAAAGAGTATGGAAAACCGACCTGGCCTTCAATCTCCCCCTCAGGAGAGACCAGGAGCTGCCACTCACGGATGTGTCTCCGGTCACACATCCTTCCTTGATGGGTGTGGAGAGCCCTGAGATCACACTCCCCACCTTAACCAACGGAAAAGCTGAGACTAGAGCGGAGATGAATGCTGGGCCTTGGGCCAAAGCCAACTGATTGTGTAGGCAAGACCAAAGCCCTCAGCGCCCTCCGCCCTGTCCCTGCCTGCCATAGGGATCTGAGCAGTTGTTCCACGGCAAAGGACGACCCCTGGTGGTGATAAGAGGCATGGCGGGCTGTTCCTCACCCCCTAGACTGGCTGACAGAGGAAAGGGCGTAGCCAGCAGGACCGCAGACTTGGTCTTCAACCAACTGTTGGTGTGAGGACTTTGCTTTGAAAAATCAACAGAAATTTTTGAAGTCCTATACAAATGCAATATTAAATATATACATATATATACATACAAACAGTATTCAAAACCTTAAAGATAAATTCAACTATAATTCCACTATAAGTGGAAGATATTACTAAAATAATGAATTTATTTTGTTTTGTTTTTTAAATATTCACTTATTTATTTGGCTGCACCAAGTCTTAGTTACGGCATGTGGGCTCTAGTTCCCCACCAGGGATCAAACCTGGGCCCCCTGCAATAAGAGTGCGGAGTCTCAGCCACTGGACCCCCAGGGAAGTCCCTGTTTATGGTTTTTAAATGCTAGTTTAAACATACATTTATTGAAACATACTTTTATTCATGTGCCAAGGATATCTCTGCCAAAATGGGAATCTTGCTGTTGCATCCAGATGTGTAACCAGGATAGGTGAAAGTACTTTCATGTATAGAATATGTATGTTTCTAAGTTGCTCCCAAGGCCCTGAAACCCAACTTTTTTCTTTTAATTTTTATTTCTTTATTTTTGACTGCACTAGGTTTTTGTTGCTGTGTGTGGGCTTTCTCTGGTTGCTGAGATCAGGGGCTATTCTCTATTTGCTGTGTTCAGGCTTCCCATTGCAGTGGCTTCCCTTGTTGCAAAGCATGAGCTTTATGGTGCGTGGGTTTCTGCAGTTGTGGCTCACAGGCTCAGCTACCCCACAGCACATGGAATCTTCCTGGATCAGGGATTGAACCCGTGTCCCCTGGACACCAGCGATTGAACACGTCTCAACAACTGGACCACCAGGGAAGCCCAAAAGAACCCAGCTTTTGGTGCACCTTATCCTTAGATATATTTCCCGTAATGACTTAATAATACTGCCCTGTGATTTTAACTGTACCCTGCCGGTTGGATCTTCAGGAAGCAGGGTTAGGTGTTAAATGGCTTTGGCATATCCCTGGCAAGTCACATGAGCTCTTACTGATTCAAGAGTCTGGTGCTAAGTCTTGGAATGCAGGAGAGAATGGGCTCTTATAGGGTGCCAAGGACTGTCTCCAAGTTTCTATGGCACCTATCTTTCATCTCTAGGGGCAGAGGGGCTACTCAACAAAAGATTGGTTGTCTTGTTATTGAGCCTAGGTTTGGCTGCTTGCTGATGGAAGCCAATATTAGAGAGGCAAGCTTCCCAGGTGGCGCTAGTGGTAAAGAACGCACCTTCCAAAGCAAGAGACAAGATTCCTGAGTTGGGAAGATCCCCTGGAGGAGGAAATGGCAACCCATTCTAGTATTCTTGCCTGGAGAATCCCATGGACAGAGGAGCCTGGTGGGCTACAGTCCATGGGTTTGTAAAGAGTCAACTCAAGTGACTTAACACAAACAAGCAGCACGAAGACTCAGTAGAAAGGAAAAGTGAGTGACCTGGGGAGAAGGTGGACTCGTGTCTGGAGACCAACTCCAAAGATTCTGCTTAGCCATGACAGTTTTTTTTTTTTTTTAATTTTAAATTTATTTATTTTTAATTGAAGGATTAATCTGCTTTACAGAATTGTATTGGTTTTTGCCAAACATCCACATGACAGTTTTTAAAGGGAGAAATATGGGGGAAGAATCTCAGTGAATCATCCAGGCAGGACGTTGGGTTCTCTATCATTCTCCATTGTGTACAGACTGGTTGACTCTATCTTCAGATGTTATCTTGCCTGCACGATCGGCCTGCAGGATTGCTAAGGGGGCTTTTGGGGGTAAAGAGCTTAGTCATTTTTAAACTGCTTAATTCTTTAATCTTCTTTTATCTAGGAAAAGACTCAACAGGTTAGAGCATAAGTCAGGAGTTAGTTTCAGTTGCTCAGAGAGCTCATTCCTGTAACTAGGTTCTTAAAAGGTTAGAGGGTGGGCTTCCCTGGTGGCTCAGACAGTAAAGAATCAACGCAGGAGACCTAGTTCGATCCCTGGGTCAGGAAAATTCCCTAGAACAGGGAATGGCTATCCACTCCAGTATTCTTGCCTGGAGAATTTCATGGACAAAGGAGCTTGGCGGGCTACAATCCATGGGGTCACAAAGAGTCAGACACGACTGAGTGACTAACACTCTCACAAGGTTAGAGGGTAATAGAAATGGGCAAACAGAAAAGGGGCTAGAGACTTCCCTGATGGTACAATGATTAAGAATCCGCCGGCCAATGCACAGGACATGAGTTCAATTGCTGGATCTGGAAGATTCCACATGCCTCAGAGCCATGGAGCCCGTGAGCTACAACTAGTAAGTCTGTGTTCTAGAATCCTCCAGCCACAACTAGTGAGCCCAAGTGCTGCAACTACTGAAGCCCGTGTGCCTAGAGCCTTTACTCCTCAACAAGAGAAGCCATCTCAATAGGAAACCATCACACCGCAAGGAAGAGTAGCCCCCCACATGCCAAAATGAGAGAAAGCCTGTGCAAAGCAATAAAGACCCAGTGCAGCCATAAATAATGAAAAAAAGGGGCAAAAATGCTACTTTGTCTTAACAGAAACACTTGGAAACAAAATATCTAAGAACTTGCCAGGCAGCAATGGCATGCTTAGAGACCACCCCACAGTTAATATGACCCCTACTCCAGTTACCAAAAGGAACCTGGGCATTTTGCTTTCAATATCCTCTCTGGAGTTGTTTCTAACTGTTCAAAGATTAAATGGAATGCTTATAGAAAGCAGCTAGTCTTCACCTAACTACAGAAGAATAAAATCTCATTGTGACATTACAGGATCATGGTTATACCTTCTTGTGTGTGTGTGTGTGTGTGTGTGTGTGTGTGTGTGTTAGTCGCTCAGTCTTGTTCGACTGATTGTGACCCCATGGGCTGTGTGGCCCACCAAGCTCCTCTGTCCATGGGATTCTCCAGGCGAGAATACTGGAGAGGGTTGCCATTTCCTCCTCCAGGGATCTTCCAGACCCAGGGATGGAACCCAAGACTTGCGTCTCCGGCATGCCAGGCGGATTCTTTACCACTGCGTCATCTGGGAAGCCCTAATACCTTCATAAACTAGTTGTTTTCCACCTTTGATGATCAGGGAACAGCAGTATATGGCCAGATCAGAAAGTGTAAAAGCTGAAAATGGGGTTGAAGACAGAAAGTCCAATGTGTTGCTGGCCACTGTGGTGTCAGTGCTCTCGATACAGATGTAACCTGAACCCTCACTTGGGAGCCAGAAATCAGCCGAGAAGAGGCTTCGGGAGAGAGACTGCCCTGGCCCCGTCAGGTGGATGAAGTGGGGCTTCATCCCACCAGACAGGCTGGACCCTTGAGTTCCTGACTGGCACCGAAGGGCCTGGGTAAGTCCTTGCTATAGTGTCTTCAGCGGATCTTTATGTAAGGAGGGGAGTGCTGGCGCTAGACGCTAAGGTGTGAGCTGAGCACTTTGAGAGCGAGCATACGGAAGGAAAGTGCCCTGGTTATTACTTCCTGGCAGCCCCTCGGCCTTATCTGGCTCTGCCATATATAGCTGATGCCGGGGTGCAGGGAGCTCAGAGCGGTCAGACACCGTGGACCGAATATCTGGACCTACATCCCAGAACTCGGAGAACCCTGGCCTTCCCTGGGCTGCTCCATGAGATGTGCAGGCCACACAGAGACCCCCAACAGGCTTAATCCTGCCACAGGGTCCGGGTACTCCTCCCTCCGGGAAAAGGGAGTTCGCTCCAGGCGGTGGAGAGAGGGTTAAGGAGGCAGACTCTGCGACCCAAGGCTGCTGGCCGAAGCGCCCACCCGCCATCCGCTTCCCCGGAAGCCCCAGCCGCGTCGGGAGGGCGGGGCTCAGGATCTCGGAGAACAGCTCGAGTCCGCGACCCCACGGTGGAGCAGCGTGTGCAGGGACGGGGAGCCGAGCCTCGGGGAGAGAAGGGACCTCTTCCACACGAGGCAAGGGGTACCCCCACCTGGAGCCGGGGGATCCCACCGCGCCTGACACTCGCCTGACATTCGCTTCCGGTCGGGAGCGCCTCCCTCCCGAGGCCCCGCCCCCACGTCCACTGCCTGCTGGGATTTGTAGTTCGTAAAGGCGGGACCAACAGGCCGGGCGCGTGTATGTGGGTGTGTGTGTGTGGGGGTGTGTGCCAACGGGCCGGCGCGTGTATGTGGGTGTGTGTGGGTGTGTGTGTGTCTGTGTCTGTGTGTGTGTCTCTCGAGGTCCGCTGTGGCGTCCCCATCCTTTTAACCTCACCCCTGAGGGCTCATTGCACTTAGGCAAGGCGCAAAGACCGCAAGCTGGCGTTCCCGAGGTCCTGTCCTATCCCCCACTCCTGCTGGGATTTGTAGTTTAGGCTGGGGTCTGGCCTCGGTGGGGCCGGGAATTGGAGTCCCACCTGTGCCCGGCCTGGTGCCGTCCTTATTCCTGCTTTTTTCAGTGGACCTTGGATCTGGATAGTAGGCCTGGCGCGGGTCGCAATCTCGGCCAAGCTCCCCCTGGTCCTTCCTACCGGCCGGCCTCCACCTCCCACCCCGACCCCCGTTCACCAGCTCGATCTTTGTGCCTGCGCCTATGGGACCAGCCGCCAGATTCTCAAACCAAAGCACGAAGAGGGGCGCGGTCTGGGAGGGGCGGAAAGCCCGGAGAGAAATCCAGAGTGAGCACTTAGCCTGGGAGCCCCAGCCCAGCTCTGCTGAAGCAGGCGATGATCCAGGGCCCTTTCAGTACTTAGAGAGTCTGTGATCAACGGTGTCCCAAAATGGTGACCAGACCCGCCCAGGACTGGCTGGGCACATTAGAGCTGATTACCCTACAGGGTTGACAGACCAAAATTTTTATTTGCCAAATTTAGCAACCCTACAGGAGCCCAGAAAATGGCAACCAAACTCCAGTATTCTTGCCTGGGAAATCCCATGGACAGAGGAGCCTGGCGGACTATGGGGTCACAAAAAAGCTGGACAGGACTTAGCAACTAAACAACAGGATATCAGGGAGGGAGGAGTGCCGGGAGCCGGCGAGAGACATTCCACTCGTGACAAAGGTCATGAGGAAGGAGGCTCGGCATACGCAAAGGCGGGATCGAGCCTCAGGAGTCCCCCTGGATATTCCCGAGCATCTACCCCCCAAAAACCAGAGTCTGCCTACTTTATTGCTTTGTGCTCTCACCTCTGACTTTACTGGGGGCTGTCCCCCACCACCATCTCGCTCTCTCTGTCAAAGAGTTAACTTACAGCTCCAATTAATAAAGTTCCTGGGCAATTAGGAGTGTTTAAATCCAAACCCCTCAGCTGGCTCTCTAACTCGCCTGACAAGTTTACCCGGACTCCTACAGCTATGCATACGATTGTTTACAGTCTTCCAGCCTCGAGAGGCACAGGAAGCTTAAGATATTCAAATAGCTTAGAGCCTCTCAGAGAGTTAGAAACTGTCAGAATAAAACTAGTAAAAGATTTCATTGATGAACCAATGCTTGTTGCCAAGTTTTCACATCCCCTGAATTGTATCCTTGAATATGTATTAATTAATAGTTGGTATGTAGAAAAAATAAGTAGTGGCCTTGGTGTTAGTAACTTTAGACCCTTAAGGTAATAAATTCTTTCCTTTGTTGAAAACCCATTACACATCCGCCCTATAGGAATGCAATTTTATCTTTGGAAGATGGCGCCAAACCTTAAAATAATTACTCTTAGAGAAAATAAGTCTTAAGGTTGATAAGTCTTTGTCAAGAGTCATAAAATGTTAATAGGCCTTCCGGCCAGAAGATAATGTAAATCACCTAAACCATTTGTATACGATAAATTTGCAGGAAATAAACTCTGGTTTTTGATAAGGATCAAAAACTGCTGACTTTGCATCCCCTATTATCCTCTATGTGTAACTTACGGTATAAAAGCCCCTGTTGAAAATAAAGCTACGAAAAAAAAAAAAAAAGAAAGAAAAGAAAGCTACGGGCCTTGCTCACCAACGCTTGGTCTCCCCATGTCATTCTTCCCTTCAACTTCCAGCTGAGTCTCCATCTGGAGCGCGGAACCCACCATGCTTACTAATTATGCCTGGGCTTCTAAGATCCGACCGGGAAGGCCTCAGTGTCTCCTTTCCTTCGGGAGAACGGAAGGACGCCTGCGGCCTACGTAAGTGGTGCAAACTTCTTGTCTTGAAGTTTTATTGGTCTCCCGCGTAAACCAAGCTACTCAGCCTCTTTTCTCCACTGAATTTCCTCACTGAGCTATCCTCATTCTATTACTCTTTATATCTCGAATTAACATTTGAATAGGTTGCCTAAGCCATCTCTCCTTCGAATACCCTGGATCAGCCGGGGGTGGACCCCGGCAGAGGAGGGCTCTTCTGACCATGAAAACCAAGAAATACGTCAACCCTGGCCCACAGGTTTGCTTTGAGGATCAAGTTGGGGGATGGGAGTTGTGTGAGGAGAGGGTGTTTTGTAAACTGTAAAGCCTGGGGCCTGGGTGAGGTGTTCTCTGCACTCTGAAGTGCTGGAGAAAAGGTGCTGGGGCTTCAGATCAGATCAGATCAGATCAGTCGCTCAGTCGTGTCCGACTCTTTGCGACCCCATGAATCGCAGCACGCCAGGCCTCCATGTCCATCACCAACTCCCGGAGTTCACTGAGACTCACGTCCATCAAGTCAGTGATGCCATCCAGCCATCTCATCCTCTGTAGTTCCCTTCTCCTCCTGCTCCCAGTCCCTCCCAGCATCAGAGTCTTTTCCAATGAGTCAACTCTTCGCATGAGGTGGCCAAAGTACTGGAGTTTCAAATTAGCATCATTCCTTCCAAAGAAATCCCAGGGCTGATCTCCTTCAGAATGCACTGGTTGGATCTCCTTGCAGTCCAAGGGACTCTCAAGAGTCTTCTCCAACACCACAGAGGGGAAGGTACACTTAGTGTGGACTCCCTGGTGGCTCAGCAATAAAGAATCTGCCTGCAATGGAGGAAACCTGGGTTCAGTCCCTGGGTTAAGAAGATCCGCTGGAGAAGGGAATGGCAACCCACTCCAGTATTCTTGCCTGGAGAGTTCCATAGACAGAGGAGCCTGGCAGGCTACAGTCCACAGGGTCACAAACAGTTGGACAAAACTGAGCGACTAACCCTTTCACTTTTCACACTTAAGTGTAGTTAAGTAAGATGTCACCGTTAGGAAAAGCTGGGTGGCAGTTACATGGAACCTCTCTATACAGTTTTTTTTTAAGTGGGGTGTAAATGGGTGGAGGCTGGTCTTACCAGTCAAAGGTTACAAAGCCCTTTCGCTTTTCATTTGGTGACAGCTTTACTGGGTGTACAATTCAGTGTTTTTTTTTAGTATATTCTCAGAGTTGTGCAGTTATCACCACAATGTAACTTTATAACATTTTCATCACCCCCAAAATAAATCAGTGCTGCTGCTGCTGGGATGCTAAGCAACAGCTAATCTACTTCCTATTTCTATAGCTTTGCCAACTTTGGACATTTCATATAAATGAAATCATATAATATGTGATCTTTTGTGACTGGCTTCTTTCACTTAGCATGATGCTTTAAAAATTCAGGTTGTAATGTGTATCAGTACTCTGTACTACTTTTGTAACTTCCTGTGAGTCTATAATTATTTTGAAATAAAAATTCTTTTTTTCTTAAAGCATGTTACCTAGAGAATGAGCAGAGGTAGCCTTTTATGTGTGAAGAACTCAGAGCTGGCACTAGCATTCACTGCTGAGAGCAAGAGAGGCCTTGGGAGAGGAGTAGAGAGAGCAGGGCCGGACAGGGAGGAGAGAGGCAGGTCTCAGTCCAGATGCACCTCAGGAGATCAGGGAGGCTGGGGGTCCTACCACCTGGCTCTGTATTTACTAAGGATGTCTTCAGCTCAGTTCAGTCGCTCAGTTGTGTCCCACTCTTTGTGACCCCATGAATCGCAGCACGCCAGGCCTCCCTGTCCATCACCAACTCCCGGAGTCTACTCAAATTCATATCCATCGAGTCAGTGATCCCATCCAGCCATCTCATCCTCTGTCATCCCCTTCTCCTCCTGCCCCCAATCCCTCCCAGCATTAGGGTCTTTTCCAGTGAGTCAACTCTTCGCATGAGGTGGCCAAAGTATTGGAGTTTCAGCTTTAGAATCAGTCCTTCCAATGAACATCCAGGATTGATCTCCTTTAGGATGGACTGATTGGACCTCCTTGCAGTCCAAGGGACTCTCAAGAGTCTTCTCCAACACCACAGTTCAAAAGCATCAATTCTTTGGCACTCAGCTTTCTTCACAGTCCAACTCTCATATCCATACATGACCACTGGAAAAACCATAGCCTTGACTAGACGGACCTTTGTTGGCAAAGTAATATTTCTGCTTTTGAATATGCTATCTAGGTTGGTCATAACTTTTCTTCCAAGGAGTAAGCATCTTTTAATTTCAGGGCTGCAATCACCATCTGCAGTGATTTTGGAGCCCCAAAAAATAAAGTCTGACACTGTTTCCCCATCTATTTCCCATGAAGTGATGGGACCAGATGCCATGATCTTAGTTTTCTAAATGTTGAGCTTTAAGCCAACTTTTCCATGCTTGTCTTTCACTTTCATCAAGAGGCTCTTTAGTTCTTCTTCACTTTCTGCCATAAGGGTGGTGTCATCTGCATATCTGAGGTTATTGATATTTCTCCCGGCAATCTTGATTCCAGCTTGTGCTTCTTCCAGCCCAGCGTTTGCCATGATGTACTCTGCATATAATAAGCAGTTATATAAGTTAATAATATAAGTTATATTATTATATATAACTTAACTTATATTAACTTATATAACATATAAATATAAATATATATAAGTTAATAAGTTAATAATATAACTTATTAAGTTATAATAAGTTAAATAAGCAGGGTGACAATATACAGCCTTGACGTACTCCTTTTCCTGTTTGGAACCAGTCTGTTGTTCCATGTCCAGGTCTTAGAGCAAATCATTTCAACACCACTTTGCCACTATTTCCTCATCTGTAAAATGAGGATAATAAAAGGATCTAGTTAAGGACTTCCCTTTGGTCCAGTGGTTAAAAATCTCCCTGCCAGTGCAGAGGACAAGGATCTGGGAAGATTCCACAGTCCTTGGGGTAACTAAGCCCACAAGCAAGCCACAACTACTGAAGCCCACATACCGAGAGCCTGTGCTCCTCAACAAGAGAAGCCACCGCAAACAGAAGCCCATATACCTCAACTAGAGAGTAGCCCACACTTGCCACAACTAGAGAAATCCTGCTCAAAGCAATGACAACTCAGCACAGTGAAAAAGAAAATAATTTTTAAAAATAGTCTAAAAAAAAGAGGATCTATTTTAGAGGGTAAATGGAAGGATTAAATGAGAAACCCATATGAAGGACAGCACCTGGCACTTAATGCCAACACTCAAAAGAGCTATTATCAGGACCTTAGAGTGGTGCTGAGGATCCAGTGTGATCTTACCTGGGCAGACCTGTCCTGTCTCAGGCACGGTGCTCTAC
Organism: Bos grunniens; assembly: GCF_055505025.1. Lineage (NCBI taxonomy): Eukaryota > Metazoa > Chordata > Mammalia > Artiodactyla > Bovidae > Bos > Bos grunniens. Next base: position 58,232,658 of record NC_141175.1, on the reverse strand, counting down.
TTGAGCTTCTCTTGCCCTGCTCATTTGTGCTGTATTGGACAGTCCCATTTTCCCAACCAGTCACCAAGGAAATTCAGGATGTCGCCATCCAGGAAGCCTCTGAGTACCCTTCAGTGCTTGAAAACAAACTTTAAAAAAAAAAAAAAATCTGTTTATTTGGCTGTGTCAGTTCTCAGTTTTGGCACATGGGATCTTTATTGCATCATGTGGCATCTTTCATCTGAGGTGCAGGCTTCTCTCTATTTGTGGCGTGCAGACTCAGCAGTTGTGGCACGCAGGCTTAGGTTCCCACAACACGTGGAATCTTAGTTCCCTGAAAGTGAAATAAGTGAAGTGTTAGTGGCTCAGTCCTGTCCAACTCCTTTCGACCCCATAAACTGTAGCCCACCAGGCTCCTCTGTCCATGGAATTCTCTAGGCAAGAATGCTAGAGTGGGTAGCTATGCCCTTCTCCAGAGGATCTTCCCAACCCAGGGATCGAACCCAGGTCTCCTGCATTGCAGGCATATTCTTTACTGTTCAACCACCAGGGAACTAGCCCGTGTCCCCTCTATTGGAAGTCAGATTCTTAACCACTGGACCACCAGGAAAGTCCCAGAAACAAACTTTTAAATTCTGAGCTTTATCCAGAAAATGGGCTTCCCTGGTGGTTCAGACGGTAAAGAATCTGCCTGCAATGCAGGACCCAGGTTCAAACCCTGAATCAGGAAGATCCTCTGGAGAAGGGGATGGCAACCCACTCCAGTATTCTTGCCTGGAGAATCTCATGGACAGAGGAACCTGGTGGGTTACAGTTCATAGGGTCACAAAGAGTTGGACACAAGTGACTTAGCATGCACATTCGGAAAAGATAACCATCCAGACTCCTGGATATTCCTCAGAGCAGCTGAAATGATCTAGAAAACTTCATTGTTGATCAGATTAAAGGCTAGTAGCATCCTGAGTGCAGAGAAGGCAATGGCATCCCACTCCAGTACTCTTGCCTGGAAAATCCCATGGATGGAGGAGCCTGGTAGGCTGCAGTCCATGGGGTCGCTAAGAGTCAGACACGACTGAGCAACTTCCCTTTCACTTTTCACTTTCATGCATTGGAGAAGGAAATGGCAGCCCACTCCAGTGTTCTTGCCTGGAGAATCCCAAGGATGGGGGAGCCTGGTGGGTTTCCGTCTATGGGGTCACACAGAGTCGGACACGACTGACGCGGCTTAGCAGCAGCAGCAGCAGCAGCAGCATCCTGAGTCAGTGTTTCTTCATTTTTTTTTTTTCAATGTTTCTTCAAATGAACATTTTGGGAGAATGTGATATGGAATGTTTAGGGATTGTGACAGAACCCTGCCATCCCCCCAGGCTGAGGAAATGCAATAGTTCAGCCTGATCTGCTCTTCTGGACTGGAGTCAGAAGAGCCAGAAGAGGGTGGACAACAGGTGGGAGGATAGTGTCTAAGCTTTCCTCAGGAGTGGAGTGGAGTCCCTTGGTGTTGCCCAGATGGTGTTCTACCTGCTTCGGTAGAACCAGGCTTTGAATTGTCACTCTCCAGGGAGGTGGTGCTAGTGGTAAAGAACCTGCCTGCCATTGCTGGAGATGTAAGAGACACAGGTTTGATCCCTGGGTCAGGAAGATCCCCTAGAGAAGGGCATGGCAACCCACTCCAGTATTCTTGTCTGGAGAATCCCATGGATATAGGAGCCTCGCAGGCTACAGTCCATGGGGTTGCATAGAGTCAGACTGATTAAAGCAACTTAGCATGCACATGTCAGACCCCATGCATCGGGTCTCATCACTTCATGGCAAACAGATGGGGAAACAATGGAAACAGTGATGGACTTTGTTTTCTGGGCTCCAAAATCACTGCAGATGGTGACTGCAGCCATGAAATTAAAAGACGCTTGCTCCTTGGGAAAAAAGTTATGACCAACCTAGACAGCATATTAGAAAGCAGAGACATTACTCTGCCAACAAAGGTCCATCTAGTCAAAGCTATGGTTTTTCCAGTAGTCATGTATGGATGTGAGAGTTGGACTGGGACTGTGAAGAAAGCTGAGCACTGAAGAATTGATGTTTTGAACTGTGGTGTTGGAGAAGACTCCTGAGAGTCCCTTGGACAGCAAGGAGATCAAACCAGTCTGTCCTAAAGGAGATCAATCCTGAGTATTCATTGGAAGGACTGATGCTAAAGCTGAAACTCCAATACTTTGGCCACCTAATGCAAAGAACTCACTCATTTGAAAAGACCCTGATGCTGGGAAAGATTGAAGGTGGGAGGAGAAGGGGGTGAAAAAGTATGAGATGGTTGGATGGCATCACCGATTCGATGGACATGAGTTTGAGTAGGCTCTGGGAGTTGTTGATGGACAGGGAAGCCTAGCATGCTGCAGTCCATGGGGTCGCAAAGAGTTGGACACAACTGAGCGACTTGAACTGAACCAGACCCCATCAGTGGGCCTTGGAGAAAGTCATACTGGTTGTAATTTTCCAAGCTGCTTGAAAAAGTCCTCTTACTTCTGGGTCAAGGGGCCATGCCCTAATCCTGGTGCTTCTTGTCAGCTGACATCTTGCGAGGTTTGGCCTGCTGTGCATGGTTCTCTTCATTCAAAAGCCAATGTGGGAGTGTGGACTGTTGGTGGTTCACTTAAAGAAGACCTGACCTCCAAGTATGGACACTGGCTGGACTGTTTCCCTCTGAATAAAAGGAAGGGTGGGGTGTTATATCTCCTGCACCAGTTTGAAGCCACACTAGCCTGTATTAGAGTCCTGGTTCTACTACTGAACTGGCAGTGTGACCCTGGACCTGTGACCCACCCTCTTTGAGCCTCTCAGAGGATTATCTATTAGGCAGCATAACCACAAATAGTTGTGAGGACTGAACGAGGTCGCGTTTAAAGCACCAAATACAGGGACTTCCCTGGCAGTGCAGTGGTTAAAACACTGAGCTTCTGCTACAGGGGTAATGGGTTCAGTCCCCGGTGGGAAAGTAAGATCCCAAATGCAGTGCGGGGCATTGGGGGTGGGGGCTGGGTGGGGGAGGTGCGGTGTGTGTGTGGTGGAATAAATAAATAAAAGATTTTAAAGCATTGAGTACAAAGCAGGCACTAAAGGAGAAGTAGCTATTCCTGTTTAATCCAGCTCAAGGATCTAACAATTGAATCGGATGTGAACACCTTGCTCTGGCCAAGTTTACCACATAGTAAGGTTGTTAGTTTCCCTAATACCAGCCCAAATTCTCAGTCCCTCTCGGTGCCGAGCCTCCACCGGAGGGACGACTGCGAGGGGCCCGGCCCTCCCCCCTGACTCACTCGGGTAGGCGGGGAGGCTTCCAGCCTTTCACGTCGGGGACGGGGGCGGGGGCGAGGGCTGGGCTGGGGCCCGGGAGAAGAGGAGGGGAGGGCAGCAGAGACAGTGCCCAGAGCGAGCCAGCGGGGCGCAGACAGGCAAGTAGCGCTTGGGGTCTGACCAGCAGGCGCCTGAGTTCCCCCTGTAGGCTTCTGAGGGGCTCAGCCGGTCACGGGGCACCCTGCTCCCCCCTCTTTTCTTAGGGGTGCACCCGCGTGTCTAATCATCTCTCCTCCTTTCCCCTAAGGAGGGGCGGGAGGGAGCAGCCGTGCTAAAGGAATGTTTATTTTATTCCATTTGGGACCAACTGAGCATCTCTCACTGGGAGACCGGAGAGGGAGGAGAAATATGAGTTTGTTAAAAAGAAGTTTTAGTGTTTGGTTAGCAGATAATGTCAATAATAGCCTGTGTACTGTTAGAGTTCCAAGAGGCTTGAGACTCCTAAATTCTTTTAAAGGAACTGCTCTTTTGTTTTCTTGTTAGTTTGTTTCCTTGTTAGTTTGCAAAGCCTCCTCTGCCCTCCTCCGCGATGGGGCCACCTTTTTTTTCAGCCAGGTGAGGCTCCAGTGTAGCAAGAGAGCAGTGAGTTGGATTCATCCTTGTGCCCTTGGTCACTGCGGAGTCTAGAGCCCCAGAGCCACTCAGGTTCTGCACTGGTGCACACCGGAGTGGACCAGCCTTGCTAGGGCGGGGCTCCGGAAGGGCAACAATGGAAAGCCAAGCCCCAGGAGCGATCTGGGGTTTAACTTCCCATCTCTCTGCTAAATTGTGAACTGGGGGAGGAGGCAGGAGGATTGCTTCCAGAGATGCCCGGCACATGAACTGAGGTCCCGGGATAAATTCTCTGTTGGCCAGAGAAAGCCATCTAAGTTAATTGAGCATCTATTATTTGTTCAGTTGTTGCATAGTCGATCGGTTATGTCCGAATCTTTTGCGAATCCAAGGACTGCAGCCTGCCAGGCTTCTCTGTCCATGCTCCCAGGCAAGGATATTGGAGTGGATTGCCATTCCCTTCTCCAAGGGATCTTCCCGACCCAGGGATCCAACCTTCTTCTCCTGCAAGTCTCCTGCATTGCAGTCGGATTCTTTTACTACCGAGCCACCATCTCATTAATTACACCATCTCATTTAATCTGCTTGTTTATCTTCATGCCCATTTTACAGATAGGGCACAGGGAGGCTACAGAAAGTTAAGTCACTTGCAAGAGGAAGCAGTTGTGGTTCAGTCGTTCAGTCATATCTGACTCTGAGATTCCATGGACTGCAGCCTGCCAGGAAGACGAAGCAGAATCAATAGTAATCAAACTGTTCAGTCTTTCCATTACACCAGACCCTCTTCTTAAGGACCTGGAGACACTCAGGTACCAGCTAGAGTTTGTGTTCTTTGAAGAGAACATTTAACTTCTCATTTTGTTCCAGTCCAGAAATTCTAATGTGGATTGATTCTGTTCCACTGCCACTCCCTGGATGGGGCCCTGAAGGCTGAATCTTATCTCAGTCTAGTCTGTTGATTAGCCCTGGGCCAAGCCTGGCGGGTATCTTGGGGAGACGGGCCAGAGTCCTGGGCTAAAAGGCCCTTGACTTCCTCCTGGAGCGTGTACAGATTCTAGCTGCATCCTCCCATACAGATTTAGGAGGGCATGGAAGCTTCTTCCCTTGCTCTACCTGCCTCTCCCTGTGTGATCGTGGACCAGTCACTTGTGCTCTCAGGGTCCCCCTAGCCTCCTCTGGAAAGCAAACAAGCAAGTTGGACAGACTAGCTCCAGGGCCTTATGATGTATTGAAGGCAAGATGGCGTCTGGGTAGAGTCAGAACCATGATTATTTTTATTGCTGTCCCTCAGAGCGCCTGAGGCTGAGAATGTGTGATAGTCAACACCTGGTGAATGAGAAGCTGAGCAAGGGTCGACGTGAGAGGCAGCCAGCATGTGTGAGCGCGTGCTAAGTCATGCCCGTCTCTGTGCCACCCTGTGGACTGGAGCACACCAGGCTCCTCTGTCCATGGGATTCTCCAGGCAAGAATACTGAAGTGGGCTGCTATGCCCTCCTCTAGGGGATATTCCCGACCCCACATCTCTTATGTCTCCAGCATTGGCAAGTGCGTTCTTTACCACTAGCGCCACCTGGGAAGGCTTAGTGACCACAGGGCATTACAGACCCTTCATTATCCTAACTTGCACCCTTAGAATTACTATTGACTTGTTAGGGATTTGACCAGGGACCTAAGCACTCGGTTAAGAGAGATTCAGATCCAGTGCTTGTTCCCAATGTCTGCATGCATGCTAAGTCGCTTCAGTCGTGTCCCATTCTGTGGGACCCCATGGACTGTAGTCTGCCAGGCTCCTCTGTCTATGGAATTCTCCAGGCAAGAATACTGGAGTGGGTTGCCATGCTCTCCTCCAGGGGATCTTCCCTACCCAGGGATTGAACCCACATCTCTTTTGTCTCCTGCACTGATGGATGGGTTCGTTACCACTAGGGCCACTTAGGAAACCAGCATGCAGGACATCGCAAAGTCTGTGTCACCCACCTCTGCCATTCCCTGGGAACTGAGCTTCAACAACTACAACAAAAGTCAAATGTAGTCATTCAGGCAAGGAGAAAGACAAGCCAGGGAGGAGGAAAAAGTGATGCCGAGGCAGTGACTCCACCCAGGAAATGTGACTAATTCAGCTGAAGCCAGGGCCAGGCAGTCATGCCTGCCCCAGGCTGGTAAGCGGGGGAATGTGGCCAGTCTCGGCTTTCCTGTGGTTTTTCTTGCAGGCCCCAGACTCAGGGCTGCTAGCCCTGGCCTGCTGCCGCTGGCGGAGGCCACTGTGATGGGGAGGCTTGGAGCTGGGGTGGGTTTCCAGCCTCTGGGCAGTGGCGGGGCGGGTCTCTGAAGAGCCAGCCTGGTCGCAGTGTTGCTCTCCTCTGTCAGGCCCTGCCTGGCTGCCCAGCACAGTCCACCCCTTCCTGTGGAGGACGGACCTCAGCACTAGCTGGGGCTGGAGCCCAGGGGTGGGGCTGATGGGTGGGGCTACCTGGAGGAAGAGCTGAGGGAAGTGAGAGACTGAGGTGGGGCTGGAGGAGCCTGAAAAGCAGAAGTAGGAGGAAGCAGAGCTGCGCGGAACAGGTGAAAGTGGGGAGGAAGGCCGAGGGAGATGGGGTGTGGGGTGGGCTGGCCGGGACCCTCTTAGGTGGGCAGATGAGGGCAGACACAGAGACTCACATTTCTGGAAGCTGCTTTGTCCAGGACTGGTGTGCACCCTCCCCCAACACACACACAGACACTGCTGCCCTGTCCAGGCACTGGAGCCTTGTGGGTTCCCTGGGTGGGATAAGGGACGCCCGGACCAGGGATTGTCCTGGCTTGTGGAGAGGTGGTGTGTGATCTGCTACCAGAGGCCACCACACCGAGTGACCTGACCAGACTCCTGAAGGCCCTCAGCCAGCCCAGAGGTGCATTCAGCTTTGATGGTACTTGTTCCTAAGACGGGATGGTGGTGTGACAGCAGATGGGTGGGCTGGAATGGGGGAGGGGGCAGGCCTAGCATTTGAATTCAGACCAAACTATGCCTCAGGGTTCATTATTTTTGCAAACTTAAGAAGAACTCTGATGGGGATCTGGCCAGCTGCCTAGGGTAGGGTACGGGAAGGCAAAGGTGGAGCCCGGAAAGGGTGGGTCAGTCACGTGCATGGTCAGTCTTGTCTGACTCTTTGCGACCCCATGGACTGTAGCCGGCCAGGCTCCTCTGTCCATGGGATTTTCCAAGCAAGAATACTGAAGTGGGTTGTCATTTCCTACTCCAGATGATCCTCCAAACCCAGGGATTGAACCCGCGTCTCTTGCATCTCCTGCATTGGCAGGCGGTTTCTTTACTGGCTGTGCCACCAGTTTGCACCTGGGAAAGGGTGGGAGTCCTGCTTGGTGTCTGGGGAGGGAGCACTGACTGAGGATCCCCAGGTGAGGCTTCTAGACCCTGCAGCTCCTGTGAAAGCCCAGGTTCTCAGCTGGGAATAGCTGGTGTCATCTCTAGTGTTGACACTCACCCCTGATTCTTTCTTGGGGAGTGGGGTAGGAGCTGTTGGCATTTCACACCTAAGGGCAAACGATGAAGGGACCTGTTGGGAATCAGTGGAATCGGAATCTGAGAAGGGTGCAGACAGCATCGAGCACCTGTCATCTTTACAGCTGACAGGCATTGCTGGAAAAGTCTGCATAATCAACTCCCCCACTCCCAGTGTGTCTTCAAAGGCCAGCTCCTTCCTAAGTCAGGACCTCGGGACAGCCAGCAGGGCACCCGTCCTCCCCTCCAACCCTGGCCCCTAATTTCTGCCTCCAGGGCTGCTCCTCCCTATTGAAATCCTGGGTTATCTCTTAGGCTCCATCTGGTCTAATCATTGGAGCTCAACAAGTGCAGTTAATCCTGAGTGCCTGCAGGCTACTGGGCACAGCCCAAGGTTCCAGGCAAAATATGGTTCCTTCCTGAAAGGCCTTTATAGTCGAGTCGGGGAGACGGCCAGGCCTGTAACTCAGCATGCTGTGGCGGAGTGGGAAAAACTAAAAGGTTTTAACATAAGAAGTATAGAAGCGGCTCCCCTGTGAGGTGGTGAGTTCCCCACCAGGAAAGGTATTCAAGAAGAAATGGTGAGGGATGTAGGGATTTCTGTGCCGTGCTCATGTCTGGGTGTGTGTTGGGAGGCAGATCTGGAGTGTGTGTGTATGTGTGTGTGTGTGTGTGTGTTAGTCTTTCAGTTGTGTCTGACTCTTTGTGACCCCATGGACTGTAGTGCGCCAGGCTTCTCCGTCCATGGAATTCTCCAGATGAGAATACTAGAGTGGGTAGCCATTTCCTTCTCCAGGGGATCTACTGGATCCAGGGATCGAACCTGGGTGTCCTGCATTGCAGGCAGATTCTTTACTATCTGAGCCACAAGGAAACCCGAGTATTAAATAAAGCTCCTTCTAATGCTGACATCTGATTCTGTGATGTTCCGCACCTAGGGGAAGTTTTATGTGGTCTCCTGGAAGTGACGGTTTCCTGCTTCACAGCCCATCCTCTAGAGACCATGAGACTTGTGGGTTGTTCTTCATTTCTGGGCCCCTTCCCAATGCCGAGTTCCCAGCATAGACCTAGAATGGAACTGAATAGACCTTGTCATGGGCTGCTTGAGGAATGCAGAAGTGCCGGGCGTGTCCCCTGCTCTACCTGAGACACGGAGCTATCAGGTCATACTCTAAGACAGCCTGTGAGCGGGAAGAAGATGAGAACTCCCAGAGAAGGACAAAGCCGCCAAATGAGAGCTGAGGCTTGAAATGGGTCTGGATGAGTGGCAGGGCTTTGATGGTCCTCAGGGTTGAGGTTGGCACTAAGGAAGCTGAGGGGCTGTGGGCTTGGGCAGAGGGGTTGTGGGGAGAGGACGAGTGACAGGCCAGTGTCAGTGAGCGCTTGGTGGGGGCCAGGGAGCAGCGTTAGAGTCACCTGGAACTTCTCTGGCACTGATACTCCAGTTCCACCCTGGAGAGTCTGGTTTTAACTGGCCTGGACATGGGGATTTAAAAAAAAAAAAAAAAACCCAGGTGACTCTAATATGCAGACAGATAGAGATGCTGTTCTGGACACAGTTAACTGGCAGAATGAGAACCACCTAGGACATAGTTCAAATGCCCATGGAATCAAGACCCATGGAATCAAGTCTCCAGGCCTGGGCTTCGAAGTTTTTGTAAGATCCTAACATAGTTCTTCTGCAATGCAGGAGCTGCAAGAGACATGGGTTCAATCCCTGGGTGGGGAGGATCCCCTGGAGGAGGGCATGGCAACCCACTCCAGTATTCTTGCCTGGAGAATCCCATGGACAGAGAAGCCTGGTGTGCTACCATCCATGGGGTCGCAGAGAGTCAAATGTGAATGAAGTGACTTAGCACACGCACTCGAAACGTAATTCTAATGGGTGGCCAGGCTAGAAAGCCAGAGGGATGAGGGCAACCAGCCCCTCTCAACAAAATGCTGCGATGGCTCTCGGAGGCTGGCAGCCCCACGTATGGTCTGCCTGCTATTGAGTTATGGCCTGAGCTCTTAGCTCAGGAACAACAACAACAAAAAATAGCTGGCAATGAGCACGCCATTTCTGTCCCTGAGCTCTACCCACCCTGGCTTGTGCTTGGGGGCGGCCACCTCACCGCTTGGGGCCTGAGTCACAGGCTGAGCTGTCTGTTGCAGGGGATGTGGGCACAGCATGTGACCCTTTGTGGGATTGAGAATCATTGACATTTCCTCCCCCAAACCTCCCCCTCACTGTCTGCCCCCCTCCCTTGGGGAAGTGTGATTCCAAAAATGTGCCTTTCATTTGTGTTTTGAGTAGGGCTTCCCCGGTGGCTCAGTGGTAAAGAATCTGTCTGCCAGTATAGGAGCCCCAGGAGACGTGGCTTCCATCCCTGGATGGGGAAGATGCCCTGGAGTAGGAAATGGCAACCCACTCCAGTATTCTTGCCTGGAGAATCCCCATGGACTGAGAAGCCTGGTGGGCTAGAGTCCATGGGGCTGCAGAGTTGGACACGACTCAGTATGCACATACTATGTTGTAAATTAGGAAAGAAAAGCAAAGTCATTACTCACATGGTATTTTACACCCATGGCCACTGCTCCTATTTCTTTTTTTTTCCTACTCAGACTCCACACCCTCTGCTCTCCCTAAAAGTTCTCTTTGTACTTCCTGCTTCCCCAGCCCCTCAAGAGTCTCCTAATGGTGACTTTCAGCCCTGAAATTCTCCAGGTCCTTCTCTTGCACCACTAGGGCTCCCTGTTCAGTCGCACAGCATAAATTGTGTGACGGTTCTTGACTGTGAGCTCTGCATTTTCAGTCAAAGAAATCCTCTAGAATTGGGCACATAGGAGAGTGAGTGAAGCTATAGCTACTGCAGTTGCTAATTTTTAAAAAGATAACATTTTTAAAATTTTTTGTTTATGTATTTATTGGCTACACTGGGTCCTTGTTGCTGCCTGCAGGTTTTCTCTAAGTTGCAGAGAGCTGGAGCTGCTCTCTAGTTGCGATGCGCGGGCTTCTCTTGTTACGGAGCATGGGTTCTGGGGCGCTCAGTAATGGTCCTCCTGGGCTTTAGAGCGCAGTCTCAGTAGTTGGGTCCCACAGCCTTTGTTGCCCTGCAACATGTGAGATCTCCCTAGTCCAGGGATCGAACGTGTGTCGCCTGCAATGGCCAGCGGACTCTCAACCACTGGACCACCAGGGAAATCCAGAAGACAGTATTTTTTAAAATGCTTGCCTTGAGCATTTTTTTTCCTGAAATAACTTTTGTCCAAAAAAGGTTGCTCTTACTGTCCTACAGAATAAAGATGATATTCATCATCCTGGTATTTGAGGGATGCTGGACATATAGAAGTGGTAGCTAATGCCTGGGAATGGAGGAAATTCCCTAGGTAGGGAGTTTAGAATTTGAGAAAGCGCTAAGTCTAATGTTAGCTGTAGGTTTTTCTGTGTTTTTTTTTTCTGGGATTTTTTTGTTCAATTTTGGTAGATGCCTTTTATTAGGCTAAGGACATTCCCTTCTGGAACTTCCCTGGCAGTCTAATTGTTAAGACTGTGCTCCCATTGCAGGGATAAAACAGGTTAAGACTGGGCTTCCCTTGTGGCTCAGCTGGTAAAGAATTCGCCTGCAATGCGGGAGACCTGGGTTCAATCCCTGAGTTGGGAAGATCCCCTGGAGAAGGGAAAGGCTACCCACTCCAGTAGTCTGGCTTGGAGAATTCCATGGACTTGGAATTCCATGACCCCATGGACAGTCCATGGGGTCGCAAGAGTTGGACATGACTGAGCAACTTGCCCTTTCACTTTCTTTCCCATTGTAGGGAGCATGCATTTGATGCCTGGCTGGGGAGCTAAGATCCCACGTGCCCCATGCTGCTAAGTCGCTTCAGTCGTGTCCGACTCTGTGTGACCCCAGAGACGGCAGCCCACCAGGCTCCCCCATCCCTGGGATTCTCCAGGCAAGAACACTGGAGTGGCTTGCCATTTCCTTCTCCAATGCATGAAAGTGAAAAGTGAAAGTGAAGTTGCTCAGGTTGTCTACTTGAAAGTTATACAATCGTGTCCAACTCCTAGCGACCCCATGGACTGCAGTCTACCAGGCTCCTCCGTCCATAGGATTTTCCAGGCAAGAGTACTGGAGTGGGGAAAGGCCATTGCCTTTTCCCACGTGCCCCATAGCATGGCCAAAAAAAGAGGAAATTCCCTTCTATTTCTCTTTTGCTGAAAGCTTTTTTTAAATCAAAAATGGATGTAGAATTTTTCTAAGTGGTTTGTTTTTATCTATAGAGATGATTTTATGTTTGTTTATATGGCTTGTCAATCGGGTGGATTACATTGATTTTCAGATGTTAAACCAACTTTGCATTTCTGGAGTAAACCCTGTTTAGTCATAATGTTTCACCTTTCTATATATTTCTGAATTCTATGTGCTAAAATTTTGTCAGGTTTTTTCTTGTGTTCATGAGGGATATTGGTCTAATTTCCTTTTCTATAATATTTTTATCTGATTTTGTTACATCAGGAAAATGGTGGCAGCATGGGATGGATTATGAAGGATTGGCATGCCTTCCTTAAGTTTTTGGTAGAATTTATCTGAACTTGAAATTTGGGGGTGGGTAGTTTTTAAGTACCATTTCAGTTTCTTTTGGGATTCCCTAATAGCTCAGTTGGTAAAGAATCTGCCTGCAATTCAGGAGACCCCCGTTCGATTCCTGGGTCGGGAAGATCCACTGGAGAAGGGATAGGCTACCCACTCCAGTATTCTTGGGCTTCCCTTGTGACTCAGCTGGTAAAGAATCCGCCTGCAACTCGGGAGACTTGGGTTCAATCCCTGGGTTGGGAAAAGCCCCTGGAGAAGGGAAAGGCTATCCACTCCAGTATTCTGGCCTGGAGAATTCCATGGGCTGTAAAGTCCATGGGGTCACAAAGAGTCGGACACGACTGAGTGACTTGCACTTTCACTTCCCGTTTCTTTAGTAGATATTAGAACCCTTCAAATAATCTATTTCTTCTTCTTTTTAAAAAAATGTTTATTATTTGGCTGTGCTGAGTCTTAGTTGCGGCATGTGGAATCTTTAGTTTTGCGTGTGGGATCTAGTTCCCTGACCAGGGATGGAACCCGGGCTCCCTGTATAGGCAGCACAGAGCCTCAGCCACTGGACCACCAGGGAAGTCCCTCTAATTCTTGTTGAGTGAACTTGCATAATTTGTATCCTTCAAAGACTGCCCATTTTGTATAAGTTGTTGACTATATTGGCATAAAGTTTTTGTGATATTCTCTTTATCCTTTTAATACTTGTAGGATCTTTAGTGGTGTTCATCTCTCTTGTTTCTGTATTAGAAATTTGTGTCTTTTCTTTTACTTAATCAATGTGTCAAACGGGTCATCATTTTTTTTGATGTTTCCAAAACCCAGCTTCATTGATTTTCTCTATTTTTTTGGCTTCCTATCCATTGACTTTAAGTTATTGATTTTAGACTTTTCAAATATAAGCCATTATTACTTAGAGAGGCATATCCCAGCCTCATGCAATGCCCAGAATTAGGACTCCTGTCTAGAAGCAGAAGAGGTCACAGCAAGGGGAAGACCCTGGCCCAAGGAGCCCAAGACCTGGCTTTCGCTAGCCACTCACAAGTCACTGTGTCACTTGGGACTTAGACTCTTTGAGCCTCAGTTTCTTTGCCTGAATAATGGAGAAATCTGCTTTTGGAGGTGAATTAGTTGAATAATGAAGCACTTGGCCTCTGGGAAGGACCTCCCCAGACCAACGTGAAGGCTGGTACTCATGACATTTGTAATCATAATGGCTTTGATTCTGTCTTTGCAGATCCAGAAACAGCATGTACTCACCCATCCCCCAGAGGTAGGCTGTGCGCCCCTTCCCCTTTCACCCTTCTCCTCTTCACTTCCAAGGGCAGCCCCTCCTCTCCCCCACACCGCAGTCCCCAGGCCTGCCCCAGGTCTCTCTGCTTGTCTCCACTGCATACGGGCCTCGGCCTTCACCAACCCGCTCCCCTCCCGCAGCGGCTCTCCGTTCCCACCGACCGTGAAGCTCCCTGGCCTGCACATATGGAGGGTGGAGAAGCTGAAGCCAGTGCCTGTGGCCCCTGAGAACTACGGCATTTTCTTCTCGGGAGACTCCTACCTGGTGCTGCACAATGGCCCGGAAGAGCTCTCCCACCTGCACCTGTGGATCGGTAAGGGAGGGAACTGGGAGGACTGGTGGGGGGTGGGGGTGGTGCTGGCCCAGGCAGGGGTCGGGGCTGGCCTAGGTCTCACCGGCAACCTCCCCCGACCCCAGGCCAGCAGTCATCCCGGGACGAGCAGGGGGGCTGCGCCATATTGGCCGTGCACCTCAACACCCTGCTCGGAGAGCGGCCTGTGCAGCACCGAGAGTCACAGGGCAATGAGTCCGACCTCTTCATGAGCTACTTCCCCCACGGCCTCAAGTACCAGGTCAGAACCCACTGCCCACGCCCTCTCCTGTGGCTTCTCCTTGAGCTCCTTCCCGCTAGTCGTGACCCTGCAAAAGGCGCAAGGCCACTCAGGGCTGGAGCCTCCTCCCACCCGGTTCCTGCTTGCCTGCTTTCCTTCCTGCCCAGTGGGAGGGGGCATGGGGTGCTGGTGGGAGGGGACGGGGGGGGCCCACTCAGGCTGGCCATCCGGGCTGCAGGAAGGCGGCGTGGAGTCGGCGTTTCACAAGACCTCCCCAGGAACCGCCCCAGCTGCCATCAAGAAACTCTACCAGGTGAAGGGCAAGAAGAACATTCGTGCCACTGAGCGGGTGCTGAGCTGGGACAGTTTCAACACAGGGGACTGCTTCATCCTGGACCTGGGCCAGGTAGGTGGGCAAGGCTGACTGAGCACCCACTCATGTTGCACTGTGTGTGTCTCTCTCTTTTTTATGCCTGTGCTGGATCTTAGCTGTGGCATCAGGGATCTAGTTCCCTGACCAGGAATCGAACCTGGGGCCCCCTGTTTTGGGAGCCTGGAGTCTTAACCATTGGACTGCCCAGGAAGTCACTGGGTTTTTTTTTTTTTCTTTTCAGTCACACTGTGCACACAGCCTATAGGATCTTAGTTCCCCAACCAGGGATTGAAATGGGGGCCACAGCAGTGAAAGTGCTGAGTCCTAGGCACTGGACCACCGGGGAACTCCTTGGTGCTATTTTAAAGGGCAGGGACTAGGAAGCCAGAGCAGAGGGAAAGGGGCTGAGAAGCTGTAAGCCCATTCCAAGTGGGGTCACTGTGGCTGTTAGAAGACATCCCTGTATTTGTTTGGACAGAAACCTCCCTCTGCTGTCTAGTCTTGGCCTCTAACACTGAGTCTACTCTCTAGTGCTCCTGGAACCTTTGAAGCTCTGAGTTAGCTGCCTCCCATCCCATGCGTTAATCAGTTCATTCATCTCTTCCCTTGGTGAACCTATGGCCCCTGCTCTGAGCCAGCATGTGTGCATGCTAAGTCGCTTCAGTCGTGTCCAACTCTTTGTGACCCCATGAAGGACCCCAGGCTCCTCTGTCCAAGGTATTCTCCAGGCAAGAATACTGGAGTTGGTTGCCATGCCCTTCTCCAGGGGATCTTCCTGACCCAAGGGTTGAACCCGCATCTCATATGTCTCCTGCATCAGCAGGCAGGTTCTTTACCACTAGCGCCACCTGGAGACCACAAGTTGCTGGCCCAGGGCAGGCAGCCAAGGCCAGGTCTATCACTGACTGTATTTTAACCCATGACAAGATGTGATGAGGGTCCTCTTAGGAGCAGTGGGATGGGCTGGGGGAGCTTATGGCAGTGAGGAGCCTTCTAGGCCAAGCCACTGCCCCAGGAAAGTGCCACTTGACTAGACTAGGGGAAACGCCATTCCAGGGGAAGGTGATGGGTGAGCTGAGGCACTGAGTGGGAGAAGGGCACAGACATGCCTGTCGACAGCCAGGAAGGAGGCAGCCTGACTTGGACGCAGGGTGGGGACAGGACCAGTGGGAGTGGAAAGTGCTAAGAAGCTGCGACAGGGCAGGAGGAGATTGAGTCTTTGAGGGTCTGGACTGTACCTGTCGTGCTAAAGATTTGGAACAGGAAGAGGAACCTGGATGCTGTTTAGAAGGAGGACTGGAAACATTGAGATGGAGGCAGGGGACCTACTCAGTAGAGGTGATGAGGGCCATGCCTGGCGAGTGCGCAGAGGCATCTGACATTCTGGGCCCAGGGACGCCATTCACCTGTTCACCCATTCACCCTTTCATTCACTCATTCACCCAATTCATTCATGCAATAACTATTTATTCTGGGCCTAAAGATGTGCCTGTTTCTGTTTGGCACTGAGCATACAGCAGTGGGTCAGGTCATGCCAAACAAAACAAAACCCTCATGCCCTAATGAGGCTTACTTTCTAGTCAGGGAAAATACATTATAAATAAGATAAAGATGTTTCAATATATGACACAAGTGATGTGGAAAATAAAAGTCTGTGGGAGATGGGGGTGTGGGGCAGAGAAAGGCTCTCACAGAGACTGTCATTCCTGTCCCCAGAGGCCTTGCTTCCCTTGCTTTCTTGCTTGTCTTTGATCGTCTTGCCTCAGTTCTGCAGAGGACAGGATGCAAGTGGCTCTAACCTGAGCCTCCCCACTTCCTTCCAGAACATCTTTGCCTGGTGTGGTGCGAAGTCCAACATATTGGAGCGGAACAAGGCACGGGACCTGGCACTGGCCATCCGGGACAGCGAGCGGCAGGGCAAGGCCCACGTGGAGATCGTCACCGATGGGGAGGAGCCTGCCGACATGATCCAGGTTGAGAGACATGGGGGTAGCAGGAGGGTGGCCTCTGCTTGAGGCCACCGAAGGAGGCAGTGATCACAGCAGGAGGGCTGTAAGGGCATCTGGGGCCCTGCTTAGGGCTTGGCTGGTTCATCAGGTGCCTTGGTGGGACTCAGAGTCAAGTACCCCTTGGGATGAAGGGACTGGTATCCAGGGACCGAGCCCTCTCCAGCTCTGCCTGGTGCCTTTGTGCAGACATGGGTGTGGGGGTGGGAGTGAGGGGGTGGCCCTGGGCATGATAGGTGCCCAGGAATCCCTGGAAATGTGGCCTGCCCTCGTCCCTGCAGGTCTTGGGTCCCAAGCCCTCTCTGAAGGAGGGTAACCCTGAGGAAGACCTCACAGCTGACCGGACAAACGCACAGGCCGCGGCTCTGTATAAGGTGGGTGTCCCGGGCCTGCCCTGGGACCAGGCGGGGGTGTGATCTTGATGCCTGTGGGGCTGAGAGAAGAGGAGAGGAGAAAGCAGCGGGCAGGTGGGGCCAGGTTCCAGGGTGGTTTATCAGGGCGTGGAGTGAGGGGAGGATGGGAAGTGAACCGATGCTCGGCCCTCCTGGGGAGGTGAATGTCACTTCCCTTCCAGCCCATTCTTAGATATGGAGGTTTGAAACAAGCCGATGCTGAGCTTTACTTTGTTTTTTTTAATATCTATTTATTTATTATTTATTTGGCTGCGTTGGGCCTTAGTTGCAGCCACAGTCTTCTTTCTAGTTGTGGCACTTGGGCTTAGTTGTCCCATGGCATCTGGGATCTTAGTTCCCTAACCAGGGGTCGAACCTGCATCCCCTGCATTGCACACTGAAAAGAAGTGTTAGTTGCTCAGTCATGTCCAACTCTTTGCAACCCCATGGACTGTAGCCCACCAGGCTCCTCTGTCCATGGCATTCTCCAGGCAAGAACACTGGAGTGGGGAGCCATTCCCGTCTCCAGGGGATCTTCCAGACCCAGGGACTGAACCCAGGTCTTCTCCATTGCAGGCAGATTCTTTACTGTCTGAGCCACCAGGGAAGTCCCTGAACTGTACCTTTTTTGAATTCTTTGCATTTACTTGTTAATTTGGAATCTAATTAATTTCCACAGATTCAGGGGCTCTGGGAGGCGGTGACTGAGGCTGAAGTGGGGATGGGGGTTGTCTGGGATTTGCCTATCAGCTGTCAGTTCTTCCCCTCCCTTCGGTCTGCTGTTCAGCCTGGGGTGGTGGGTGGGACCTCTACTGGAGGGACCTGCTCCTTGGTGGAGGTCAGAGCTTTGAACTGCGGGAAGGAGGGTGACACGGCACTGCCCACTGTCCCCCAGGTCTCTGACGCCACTGGACAGATGAACCTGACCAAGCTGGCTGATTCCAGCCCCTTCGCCCTCGAGCTGCTGATACCCGATGACTGCTTTGTGTTGGACAACGGACTCTGCGGCAAGATCTACATCTGGAAGGGTATGTGTAGCTTCTCCACACCAGCCTGAGGCCCCTGTGGTCACTCTAACCAGGAAGGCTTCCCACGAGAGGGCTCAGCCAGCCCATAGACACCTGGCTCAGCGAGCCTCCGTGGCTGATGGTTAATTCCTGGCAAGGGTTCTGCACCTTCAGCCCACCTCTGAATCATCTGAGGGCCCTGTTAAGACCCAGAGCGAACCACACCCCTGAGACTCTCATTCTCGAGGTCTGGGTTTCCCAGGTGGTGCTAGTGATAAAGAACCCACCTGGCAATGCAGGAGACATAAGAGACGCAGCTTCAATCCCTGGATAGGGACGATCCCTTGGAGGAGGGCAGGGTAACCCACTCCAGTGTTCTTGCCTGGAGAATTCTATGGACAGAGGAGCCTGACGGTCTACAGTCCATGGGATCGCGGAGAGTTGGACACTGAAGTGACTTAGCACGCATGAGACTTTGCAGGCTCTGGGAACCATCTCTCGGGTTCCCAGGTCTTGCTGCTGACTTTGTGTTGAGGACCACTTGCCACAGAGCTCTCCTAGGCCTCAGTGCCACTGGGACCCCTGCTTCTGCCTGTCTGCCTTGACTGTGACCAATTCTAGATATGAAATCTCACCTTATGCACTGGGTAGCAAACTGGTAGGGCTCGTTTTTCCAAGAGGTTGTATTGGCTAGAAATGAAACACCCTTGGGCAGAAGCCTGCTTGCTAGATCAGACTCTAAAAATATTGTAACAAAGCTCTGAGTCTGTGAGTAATTCTCTGTGCTTGTCTTTTCTTGTTCTTTTTTTCCCCCCCGCTGTGCTGGGTCTTTGTTGCTGCATGCCTTTCTCTAGTTGCGGTGAGCAGGGGCTTCCTCTTGGTTTGATGCTTGAGTTTCTCATTGTGGTGGCTTCTCTTGTGGAGCACAGGCTTTAGGTGGATAGGCTTCAGTAGTTGCAGCTCGTGCTTGTGGCGCATGGGTTTGCTCTGAGGCATATGGAACCTTCCCAGAGCAGGGATCAAACCTGTGTCCCCTGCATTGGCAGATGGACTCTCATCCACTGGAACACCAGGGAAGTTCTGTGTCTTTTCTTGTTCTTGAATGTGTCTCAACTGCCCAGATTATAAACCTCTTGAATGAAATCACATTGTCTCTAGTGCCTTGATGAGATAGCATTTGCTCAGTATAGCATTTGCTCAGTAAATATTTGTGACATGAACCAGGACCAGGAGAACTTTCCAGCTAGGAGGATGGAGAAGTGTTAGGTGTTGTAACTTGGCAGCTATTAGGCATCACACTCTTGCCTCAGGGAAGGACCAGGAGTGGCAAGCTACAAGGCAGGTTTCTAAGAGGTGAGGAGGATGGTGGTAGGGGGTGGGGAGGATTGTGTTGCTGGGGCTGCCTTTGCATGCCAGGCTTCCCTGTCCTTCACTGTCTCCAGAAGTTTGCTCAAACTGATGTCCATTGAGTCAGTGATGCCATCTAACCATCTCATCCTCTTCCTGCCCTTAGTCTTTGCTAGCATCAGCGTCTTCTGATGAATCATCTCTTTGCATCAGGTGGCCAAAGTATTGGAGCTTTAGCCTCAGCATCATTCCTTCCAAAGAATATTCAGGGTTGATTTCCTTTAGGATTAACCAGTTTGATCTGGTTTGGAAGTGTCTTTAGCCCCAAGCAAAGAATGGAGAAACCAGTGGGAGAAACAGGAAACTTAGGAGCTGGGAAGAGAAGCATCAGGCAATCACAGAGGAAGGATACAGCACATTAATCTCAGATATATTGTGGCTAATTAGAGTTTTAATAGCCTGGCTGAAGAGCCAACCACAGTTGACAACATTGTTTCCTTGGAAAAATTCCTCCAGGTGGAGCAGGGTTTGGTTAAAGGCGAGAAGGGAGGACACTGCTGTTCCTTTTTACTGACTCTCAGTTGGAATAACCATTAGGCTGATGTTGGCATCTAGCTTTATGGGAGTAAGATTGCAGTCAATCATGCCCTTTTTTTCTGTCCAATTTAATTTTGCAAGAAAGGCTTGATAACAGTACAGTTGACAGACTCAAAAGGCGGGGGGCCCTGGAAAGGGAGAGAGGGGCCTGAGTGTCTCATGCGAGGGCGACATTAGTTCTCCCTGAATATCCCTGGGGCCCTGGCCCGAGCAGAATGATGATTGGAGCGGGCAGAGGGCAGTTTTCATCTGGAGCTGTGAGTTGGGAGAGGCTGACTTCTCACTGAGCCCCCTCAGGGTGTTCTTAGGACCAGGAGGCCAGCTATTCTGTGGGTGTGTGAGCTCAGTTGCTCAGTTATGCCTGGCTCTTTGTGACCCCACGGACTGTGTAGCCCACTGGGGTCCTCTGTCCATGGAATCTGGACCTCCTTAAATCTCCTCGAGACAAATGGGATGCGGGCTAGAGAGGGTCCCTGCTCTTTTAAAATTTATCCTCCTTATGATCCAGGGCGCAAAGCTAATGAGAAGGAGCGGCAGGCGGCCCTCCAAGTGGCGGAGGACTTTATCACCCGCATGCGGTATGCCCCAAACACTCAGGTGAGGAGCCCTCCCTGTGCCAGCACACCCTCTTCCTAGACTCTTCCCTGGGCCCCTGCCCCTTGCTTGGACTGGACAAGAAGGGTGAGAAAGCCCCGGGCACAGTCAGGAGCAGTCAGGCCTCCCCTCCTGGAAACACCCAGTGGGAAGGCCCTTCTCAGTCCTTCAGAGTTTTACAGTACATGTTCTTTTCTTTTTTTTTTTTTTTAAACTTGTTAATGTACTTTTTTAAAAAAGATTTTTTAAATTTGTTTTTAATTGGAGGATAATTGCTTTTCAGTGTTGTGTTGTTTCTGCCATATGACAATGTGAATCAGCCCTAAGTATATGTTCCCGCTCTCTGGAATCTCCCTCCCACCCTCTGCCCTGCACCCCCCGCCCCCCGCCCCCACGCTGCACTCCTTCCTGCCCCTCTAGGTTGTCACAGAGCCCAGGCTGAGCTCCCTGGGTTATACAGTGACTTCCCACCAGCTATTTTTACACGTGGTAGTATATGTATGTCAATGCTACTCTCTCAATTTGTCCCAGCCTCTCCTGTCCCTGCTGTGTCCACAAGTCTGCTCTCTGTCTGCATCTCTGTTCCTGCTCTATAAATAGATTCATCAATATAATTTTTCTAGATTCCATATATGTGTTATTATACCGCATTTGTTTTTCTCTGACTCACTTCACCCTGTATAACAGGCTCTAGTTTCATCCACCTCACTAGCACTGATTCAAATGCATTCCCTTTCATGACTGAGTAATATTCCACAATCCGTGTTTTTTTCTAAGAGGATGATGGGCAGCGCTCCCCTGGGAGTCCAGCTAGCCAGATGTGCCTCTGGATGACTCATGTGGCTCCTCTGGGCCATGGATTCTAGCTAGTTCTGCCCTTCTCACTGTTTTCTCAGCCCATGTCCCTGTAATCTTTCTTGTCTCTTGGCTTACCTGGAAGAGCATCACTGGCTGGAAGGCCTGTGGACTCAGGCCTGGTGCCCAGCACCCTCCTCCCTGGCTCTGGAAGAGGCAGAGGTGGCAGCCTTGTGAGCCAGACTCTCCCCTGCCATCCCTACAGGTGGAGATTCTGCCCCAGGGCCGCGAGAGTGCCATCTTCAAGCAATTCTTCAAGGACTGGAAGTGAGGGTGGGCATCTCCCTGCCTCTACCTCCTACCCACTTGCTCCTCCTCTGACCTTCTGGTCAGTGCTGAGGTGCCCCTGCCCATGATCAATAAAGGAGACCAGTACTTTTCTTGCTGTTTGCCTGCATTGCCTGCCCTGGGCTAATACTCCCTGCCACACTAGTCACCCAGCTCTGCCCCATGCTGGGTGGAGTAGATGTGTTCTACGTGTGCTAAGTCACTTCAGTCGTGTATGACTCTGTGACCCCTATGGACTGTAGCCGACGAGGCTTCTCTGTCCATGGGATTCTCCAGACAAGAACACTGAAGTGTGTTGCCACTTCCTTCTCCAGGTCTTCCCAACCTAGGAATTGAACCTGCATCTCCTGTTGTCTCCTGCATTGGCAGGCCGGTTCTTTACAACTAGTGCCACCTGGTGGCAATTCCACAGCCTGTGAGAGGCCAGAGATGGCTTTGCAGAGGGGCCAGCTCCTGAAGGGGCCAGGTGCTCCCAGTGGGCTTGGCTGGCACTACTGCAAACCCAATAGGGAGATGGCATGGGGCCAGGGCTGGGATCACTTTCAGCCCGAGGTTCAGTCTCACATTCCCGACTGGGGGCAGGTTGTGGCAGCGGGTGAGCGCCTCCACCCAAGCTGGAATTTCCTCAGGTGCTCCAGTGAACCGCTCCAGGCAGCTTCCAAATGATGTATGTTCACCAAGCAAGAGCATAGCTCTTCACATCCATACAGGAGGTCAGCTTGTCATGTCCTAAGTACACTGCATGGGCTCAGGGCCACGTGGGGTCATGGGAATAGCACCAGACTAACGTCAAGGAGGGTTGTGGGTTCAGGTTCTCACCTGGCTCTCTTTGAGCCTGGGCAAGTTGCTTTTCCTCATCCAGGTCCTAGGGGTTTTTGGGGGGGGGCGAGGCGGGGGCATGCTGCACAGCATGTGGGATCTTAGTTCTCTGACCAGGGATCGAACCCACACCCACCCCTCACGATGGAAGTCTGCAGTCTTAACCACTGGACTACCAGGGAAGCTTCCCTAGTTCGTTCTCTTGTGTACTGGGGTGGTGACTGGAAGAGCAGAGAAACTAGGGGGCTAAATAGCGGGAGAATGGAGTAACCCCAAAACAGTCCCACCCTGGGGTGTGACCGCTGGGTAAGCCCGGACTGGACAAACCGGAGTCCTAGAGGCTTGGCAGGGCTGCAGCCGTCCTGACCCAGGGTCACTGCAGGCCCTCAGAGCTGTCTGGCTTTAAGCCCTGACACACTGCATCTTCCATCTGAAACAGAGTGGTGGTGGTAGTAGTAGTGTTAGTCACTCAGTCGTGCCCGACTCTTTGGGACCCCATGGACTGCAGTCCACCGGGTTCCTCTGCCCATAGAATTCTCCAAGCTAGAATACTGGAGTGGGTTGCCATTTCCTTCTCCAGGGAATCTTCTTGACCCAGGAATCGAACCTGGGACTCCTGTATTGCAGGCAGATTCTTTACCATCTGAGCCACCAGGGAAGCCTATCCCAACCAGAAATTCTGATCAATTTCATCTTAGTGGTATTGTGCTGAGAAGCATAGAAAAATCAGCTCTTTGCATATCCCCCTTGTTCTCCAACTTTCTCTCCACACAGAGACATCCCGGCGATCACTGGATAGCCTATGCAAAGAGCACGTGCCAGGGGTGAATTTTCAAAGGGGAAAGAGGGATGTTTCCCCTAGAAACTGACATTTTTAGCATTGTAAAGCATTTTGGGTCTCTCATGAAAAGCCTTGGAAGGTTTTTCCTAAGAAAAATGCACAGATTTAAGATTTTTGTTATCTATTTTCAGAGGGTTTATGCATCTCTCCACAACCACAGAATTCTGTCCATCCACAGAATCGCAGCTTAATCCCTGGACAGTTGTTGCTAATGTCTCCAGGTCCTAAGCTGTATGGAGAGCATCCACTGGCAATAACACAGAATAGGCTTCTGCAGGGGCCACTGGGCTCCCCTCCGGCCAGAGGCTCCCTTGGGCTGGTCCCTGCTGTGCCATGGGCTGAGCACTAACGGTCCAGGTCTGTTGAGTTGGCCTCCAGGTCTCAGAGCAAGGGAATGGAATCTGCAGGAATCACTGAACTTGACATTCCACAGTTGGCATGGGGTGGGGGGAGGGTTACATTCTAAGCCCACCAGGCCCAGTAATCTCTCTGCTGCCATTTCTGCTGGTCAGGACCAAGGAGGAGGGCACAGGATTAGTTCAGGTCAGGCAAAGACGACACAAAGCAAACAGCAGATCCTTTACCAGCCCTACCCTTGAGGCATCCTGCTGACAGGGGTTCCTTCCATACTTGGGTGGCCGTCTGTCATCTTCACCTTTGTGATGGGTCCCCCTGCACCCGGTCAGACTTGGAGATGCCTGCGGGGGCTGGACAGCTATCTTCCATGACTCTACTTGGGGGAGGTCAGAGAATAGGAGAGAAGCCAGGTGGGACTCTCGCCTGGCCCATTCCCTAGCTCCAAAGCCCTGGAGGCCCCTTTGCGAGTGAAAAGCGACAAGTAGCTTCCCCAGAAGCAAATGCAGGAAAAACCCTGTGTGGATGCCTCATAACAGTCACCCTTAAGAACAGCCAGGGCCACCTCGACCAATGGCTAGTGTGCAGAGTCTCTGGGTCTGTAAGTGCAGCCAGATGAGGCTGGACGGACTGTGAATTCGGCAGGAGTGTGGCCAGGGCACAGTGGCCTCTCCTGGGGCCTGTGACCGGTGCCAACAACAACCGGCTAGAGTGCTTGGCTCTAACGGGGAACCCTGGGATAACGGCCACAGGACGGTGCAAAGTGTGTCTGGAAGGAAAACACTTGAGATCCTAAACCTAGAATTATTTTATTCAAAAACTGCTGGTGTGTGAATTTCCTCCTTCCTTCAACCAGGCCAGAAAACCAGCCCTGATGGGACATGTGCAGCCTCCATGGGGGGAGCCCAGCTGCGGGTCTGGTTCCCTATCACAAACAGTGGGAGGAGGCATGGGGAGAGATGAGGGTTGGGTGAGCGCCAGACCAGAAAAGGCAGGCACTCTCTGGCTCACACCACCCCCTGTCGGCTGCTGCCGCGACTACCCTCTCCCTTCACATTCTAACTACTCAGCCCCCGTCTGGTCCCTGTCCTGTGGACCCCAGGGCCTGAAAGACCCACTGCCAGGTTTTGGCGCTTCTACTTGGGAGCATCTTTGATGCAGGACTGTGTGGAACATGCATATGGGTCCTCCCACCTGATGATCCATTCGCTGTCACTGATATTACCTGGAATCCGACTATGGAAGCTGTCGCCCAACTAGTAATACAGCAAAGTTCTTGCCCTGAAAGCAGGGCTCCAGAGAGTGAGTCTAATCTAATGGCCCTGTCTCAAGCAGGTGAGGGCCCTTGGCTCCACCCACCAGCCCCAGGGGCTTCCTACATCCCCTCCAGTAGCACCGGAAGGGGTGAAGCCCAGCCAGGGTCCGCCCTCTGAAAGCCCCTCCAAGGCTTCCTGGCTGGTGGCCACTGGGGTTGATCAGATCAGCCACGTGCCTTCGGACGAGTGTGATGGCAGGTCACACACGCCTGTGAAAGTGAGATCCTTGGAGTGAGGGGCTTGTGGCCCAGAGCACTTCTGTGTCCCCAACAGGGAGGCCTGTCCCTTTGACACTCCAGCCAAGTAGGTCTCCAGGGTTTTGAGCAGCCGTCTGGGGCTCTTCTTGGCCGACATCTCCAAATCTGGAACAGAGAGGATTGGGGAACAGAAGGCTGGGGGAGGGGGCTCCGGGATGCACAACGCAGAGGCTCTGGAGAGAAGGGGGAAGGGGTTTTCTGAGATGGAGAGCTCACCAGAGAGGGGAACCAAGACACCAGACTTGGGCACAGGGGCCACATACTCTACCCTGTCCGGACAATCTCAATTTTGAATAGTCAGTCTAACTGAGCCAAAAGTTGGGCCCATCTTTTGATTCAGAAAATACGGTAACCAGAGGTATTTGGCCAGAAAGGGAAGAGAGCAGCAGGCTCCCAAGGGTGGGATGATGGAGACTTGGGATGATGGAGACTTGGGGAAGCTGAAACTTGAAAAGGTATGAATGGGAACTGGGGGTAAGGGAAGCCGGCCAAAACCAGTCGATCAACCACCCTGGAGTCCCTGAACCCAGGGACACTAGGAGTGCAGGAGCTAGGCACCCTGAGAAGAGCGAGCGCACCCTTGAGGACAAAGCCTGAGTCTGAGATGGTCTTGTGCTGTGTCCTCCAGACGTGTGCCAGGCGGAGGAAGGTGGCGGCATAGAAGCTGTTCACCACGGGGATCACTTTCTGCTGCCGGTTACATTCCCTGCAGGACAAGGATGGGCACGCGCTCAGCAGTGGACAGACACCTGAGGGTGCCTTCACCCTGTCCCCCGGGGAGCCCTTCCCGGGGCAGCCTTCACATCTGAGGTCAGGGTTGAGGAGGAGGGGTGGGTTGGGAGGCTGGTGCAGGGGTAGTCTGTCCAGGTTCCCCGGAGCCAGAAGGTTTTGAAGAGAGCTGGGGGGATAAGATGGTGGGGGGATGAGGTGGTCGGGTGAGGGAACCAGGCTCTGACAGCCAGGGCAGTGAGCAGCGTGAAGACTCACCTGGAGAGACACTCCTCTCTTAAGGCCTGGATGGCGATACGCGTGATATTCACAGACATCAAACAGAAGGGGAATTGCTGGAATGGATGGGGTACCAGGTCAGTGGCATTCCAGGCTCTCAGCTTCTGTGCTTCCCGTTGCCCATAATCTAGTCTGGCCCTCGGGAGATGACAACAATCACAGCCAGAGGCAAACAGCTGGCATTATTAATGCTTACACTTAATCTTCACCATAATATTCCCATTTTACAGATGAGGAAACTGAGGCCTAATGATCTTAAGTAACTTTCCTAAAGCACTGAACCAGGATTCCTACTGAGGTCAATGCACTCCAAAGCTGGTGCACAAACCTCTGTGCTAGTTCTCAGCCTCTTCAACATCGCACCCCACCAGCTCTCCTTGGCCTTCATCAGACCCGTCCTGCGTGCTGCCTGTGGCCCACATCACCCCCTGGGGTTGGATGGACATAGGAGGGATGAGGTGCAGTTATCTAACCAACTCTGTAGGTTCTTAAAATCTCTTCTCCCTTCTGTAGGCTTCCGGTTATTTGACTGCT
Organism: Bos grunniens; assembly: GCF_055505025.1. Lineage (NCBI taxonomy): Eukaryota > Metazoa > Chordata > Mammalia > Artiodactyla > Bovidae > Bos > Bos grunniens. The sequence continues at coordinate 58,206,279 of NC_141175.1, read as the reverse complement.
CATAAGCTCTTCACCCAAAAGCTGACAGAGAAAGTACAAGTAGGCAGAGAGTCAGCCTTGACTTGGGGTGCACCCCGACTCTTGGTAACACACAGGCCTGAGAACGGGCTGTGCAGGTCACACTCCTGAGACGGGCAGCCAGGGCCCACCAGAGTGCTTCACCAAAAAGGTCCTCGGAATCCTCCGTGGAGTCCACATGAATGCTGTATTTTTAGAGTGGCCACTTCCTATTCTTTTATAAAAGATTTAAAAAAAATTTCTTTTATTTTTGGCTATGCTGGGTCTTCACTGCTATGTGGGCTTTTCTCTAGTTAGAGCATGTGGGGGCTACTCTCTAGTTGCACTGCATGGGCTTCTCATTGCAGTGGCTTATGGAAGAGCATGGAGCTCTCGGCATGCGGGCTTCAGTAGCTGCAGCACATGCGCTCGGCTGTTGCAGCTCCTGGGGCTCTGGAGCACAGGCTTATAGTTGTGCTGCACAGGCTTAGTTGCTGCACAGCATACAGAATCTTTCTGGACCAGGGATCGAACCTGTATCTCTTGCATTGGCTGGTGGATTCTTTACCACTGAGCCACCAGGGAAGCCCCTTTCCTATTCTTTAACAACAAAAACCCAACCAAATGAAAAGGGGCTTTTCCCAGAGGATTTGCAAATATTACATGTTAGTTTCTGCCATAGTACCCATACAAGGACGTTGGCTGAGAGCAACATGTAGACCAGTGTGTCCCTTAGTTTAGAATGAGAACCAAAATCTACATATTCTATCTGCTTCCTCAAAAAAGAAAATCTGTTACATTATGATGTAGAACCATACAGTCCAGTATAACAGCAAATAGCCACATGAAGCTACTGAAATATCAATTAGTTGAAAATTAAGTAAAATTAAAAATTCAACTCCTTAGTCAAAGTAGCCAGATTTCAAGTGCTCAACAGCCACACATGTTTAGGAGCTGCTACACTGGACAGTGCAGACAGAATGTGTCCTTCACTGCAGAAAGTTCTGGGGGACACACTGAACTGTAGAGGGTCATCTGGCTCCACAAGAATTTTTCTCAGGGTCTTCCATGACACCTGGATTCCAGACCTTGGCCTGGCCATCTGTGAGCTGTGTGTCCCCAGGAAGGCCACCGAAACTCCATGAGACTCAGCTCTCTCTTCTCTCAAAACCAAAAAGGAAATGAACATTGAGTGCTGGGGCTTCCTTGAAGGCTTAGTGGTAAAGAATCTGCCAGCCAGTGCAGGGGACAGGGGTTCCATCCCTGATCTGGGAAGATCCCACATGCTATGTAGCAACTAAGTCTGAGCAGCACAAATACTAAGCATGCACTCTAGAGCCTGGGAGCCATAGCTACTGAAGCCCGTGTGCCTAGAGCCCATGCTCCACAAGAGTGTGTGTGCTTAGTCCCTCAGTGGTGTCCTACTCTGTGACTCCATGCACTATAGCCCACCAGGCTCTTCTGTTCATGGATTCTCCACACAACAATACTGGAGTGGATTATCATTTCCTTCTCCAGAGGATCTTCCTGACCCAGGGATCGAACCTGGGTCTCTTACATTGCAGGTAGATTCATCATCTGAGCCACTAGGGAAGCCCCACAGCAAGAAGCCAGCACACCGCCACTAGAGAGTAGCCCCTACTTGTGGCAACTAGAGAAAAGCGCTCGTGGTTATGAAGACCCAGCACAGCCAAAAATAAGCAATAACAACAACAAAAAAATAAAATACGTTGAGTGCTATGCAGAAAGTAGTGAACAAAGCAGACCTGTGGCTGCCCTCCTTAGAAAAGCATGCTTCGAAGGCTGGCATCTGGGAACCCGGATTTTGAGAAGGCTCCCACCACTCCCCCAGGCTGACTCACTGTACCTAATCTGTCTGTGCAAACCACATGGTTTATGCTGAACACCTGCTTTCCATCCGATTCTGGAATTCTGGTACATGCCACACAGATGGTGGGCTTCCCAGGTGGCGCTAGTGGTAAAGAACCCACCTGCCAGTATAGGAGACATAAAAGATTCGGGTTTGATCCCTGGGTTGGAAAGATGCCCTGGAGGAGGAAATGGCTACCCACTCCAGTATTCTTGCCTAGAGAATCCCATGGACACAGGAGCCTGGTAGGCTATTGTTCATGGGGTCACAAAGAGTCAGACGTGACTGAAGCAACTTAACACACACACACACACACACACATATACACACACACACACACATACACACACATACACACACACACACACATACACACACACACACACATACACACACACAGATGGTGCCTGCATGACCAGCCCCCAGTAGAAACCTCAGATACTGAATCACTAGTGAGGATCTGAGACGTAACAGGCAGGAAGGCCACAGGTCTCCAAATGGAGGAAATAGCCTGCAAGTGTCAGCATTTTTTTCTCTCTCTCTTAAGCGGCAGGAGGAAACAAACTTTAAGTGTCAGATTTTTTTCCCTTCTCTATACAAAATTAAAAGGAGGTTTCTATTAAAATTCTGTGTTGCCATGACGACACCTGGTTCCACCTGAACTTTTCTCAAACCTTGAGCTAACCAATGCATTTTTCTTATGGAAATGTTTTTCTTAGGCTACGTTAATGAACTATGTATTTACCCTAGACTGTCTTTCTTCAGATCAGTTCCACTTAAGACTCAGAACCCATAAGGGTTCAAATAACCAGTATGCCATTGTTCTCCTAATTTATGTTAATGAAACTATATATTTACCTGGAAACCTGCCTTTCTTCAAGATGAACTGAAGATTGATCAAGATCAATTCATCTTCAAGATCAAGATCAATTTCTTCTTCATGTCTTCTTCATGTCAATGGCCCAGGATCACTCACCTTGTGCCAGTATTATTGCAAAATGCATGTTGTGGGTGACGAGCCTAGTGCCACTCTAAGTTTTGAGATATTTCCTTTCTCTAATTAACAGCTTGCTGATACGTATATAACATACTGCTAAAGGTTAGCAGAGGGGCGCTCTTTCTGCCCCCTTCTGATGTCTATGTCAGAAACTTTCTCTATGTCTTTTATACTTTAATAAAACTTTACTACACAAAAGCTCTGAGTGATCAAGCCTCGTCACTGGCCCAGGATTGAATTCCTCTCCTTTGGAGGCTAAGAATCCCAGCATCTTTCACGGCTCAGCAACAACCTTTCAGACCCTAGTTGGCAACATTCAACGTGTTGGCCAATTTGATGCTGCTGGAAGTCCGTGCATTCCATGTGCCCACACAGGGAGGGGAAGCTCCTGGAAGCCTGTGTCTGGTGTCCGATGGATTTTGTCCACACACTTCTTCCCTCTGCTGATCTTGCTTTTGCTGCAGCTAATCACAGCTGAGAGAACAACTATAGGCCAAATCCTGAGAGTCCTCTCAGTGAACCGATGAACCTGGCAGTAGTCCTGGGGACCCCGATGCGAGGGCCATGCTGGGTGGAGTCCATTTGTTAACCATTACACAAACTCTCTGAGACAGCTTTTATGATCCACAGGCTACATTTTCCACTAGCCCACAACCTGCCTCGCAGAGCTGCTCTGAGGAGTCATTTAGATCACATAAGCAAAATGCTAAGGGCAGCACTGGCCTGAGGAGGTGCTAACAAATGTTCGTAACTATCCATAGCTGAGGTCAACAGCGGTGCATCTGTATGTTCCAGGTACTGACTACTTAATTACCACAATACTTGTGTAGTATCATGCCTTCCCTTGATTTCTTTCAGTCTAAAAATAAATATGGCAACAAGAACATGTAGCAACATAATTAACAGGATCTGAATTTAGCATTCATTCACTCTTGGGAACATTCTTTTGTTTTTCAAAGTACTTTATTTTATACAGTATCTTTTTTTTTTTCCTGGCTGTGTGGCTTGTGGGACCTTAGTTCCCCGACTAGGGTTTGAACACAGCCCCCACCCCACCCCCACAGGGAAAGCACTAGCCCTAACCACTGGACACCAGGGAATTCCCTCGGGAACATTCTTACAAAAACGTACTTACTAAAAAGCCATGAAAAACTGGGATTCAGAGTAAAATGTCTCCTTTCCTTCAGCAGTTCCCTTGGACCTGAAAAGTGTGGCTTTGAGCTAAAACATTACACTGAGGTGGTGTTTTGGGAACTGACTAAAAGAACAGCAGAGGGAATCAGAGTCTTCTGAGTCTTCATTTGAAATTTCATTTCTCTTTATGACTCACCTCTGAACCCCGAAGCAGGAAGACCAAATCCAGATCAGTTGGTTTTTTTTTTGGCAGCTGCTGCCAACACAGCGCCACCCCCTGGAGATTCCAGTTCAGCAGTTCCGTGGCGGGAGGGGCCTGGGCACCTGCATTCCCTCAGGTGACTGAGAGCTGGGCTGCTGAGATCCCCACTGTGAGGAGCACACTGCTGGGCGAGCTGTCAGGAGACGGGGGTCCTCACGCCAGCTTCACCACTTTCTAACTGTCCCACTTTGTGTAGACACATTTCACCTCTCTGATTCTCACGTTCCTTCACTGGGAAACGAAGATTTCCAAGGATCATCTCTGCCCAACCTCTTGCAGGCTCATCATGTTGATGGAATAAAATAACAGATGGAAATGGCATGGAAGATGACACCAGTTGCTGACTGTGAGTAACTATTGTGGTGAGCTGCTTCTCTGCCTGCCAGCAATCAGCCCGATGTACCCTGCATCTCGCCATCTGAACTGCAGCACTCCCTCCTCAGGACAGCATGGATCACACGCTTCCACGGAGTCCCAGGGTCCACCAGCATTTGTAGTGTCTGGCCAATTCCTCTTTAGCAGGATGTATCACAGGTACCTGAAGCCTCAGCTCTCTCCTTAGGGAACTATGCTATGCTCAGTTGCTTCAGTCATGTCCAACTCTTTGTGACTCTATGGACTGTAGCCTGCCAGGCTCCTCTGTCCATGGGATTCTACAGGCAAGAATACTGGAGTGGGCTGCCATTTGCCCCTCCAGGGGAATCTTCCTGACCTAGGGACCAAACCCACGTCTCTTTAAGTCTCCTGTTTTGGGATTTCCCTGGTGGCCCAGTGGGTAAGACTCTGCACTCCCAATGCAGGGGACCCAAGTTTGATTCTTGGTCAGGGAACTAGATCCCACATGCCTCAACTAAGAGTTTGCATGCCACAACTAAGACCTCATGCAGCCAATTAAAGAACACACAAATATTTTTTAAAAAAGTCTCCTGTATTGGCAGGCAGGTTCTTTACTCCTAGCACCACCTTGTGGCTAACTGTATTTGGCCTTAGGGTCAGTTCTTCCAAAATTGAATGTCAAGCCCTTAAACTAATGCACTTTCTTTCCCCCCAAAAATTTACCAGCTGTAGTTTCAGCCTCTGAATCAGGTCTCAGGTTTTCTTTACTCTTGGCAGTCAAAGGTCTATCAAAAGTCAGTTCAAAGTTAGGACTGGCTGCTGGCAAGGCTGTGTCCCCGAGCTGTTACTGTGGCTGCCTGTGTGCCTCCTGGAAAACTGTTATTTTCAAGATTCATAAGGGCTTGAAGTGAAGTTTTAAGACACTGAAGGACTTAAGAGTTCAAAGAACTATAAAGGTGGAAGGGACCTTAGGATCATTTAGGCCAAATCTCTTATTTCATAAAAGAGCAAACTGATACTCAGAGAGGGTAAGTGCATTTGTGCTAAGTCGTTCAGTCGTGTCTGACTCTGCGACCTTATGGACTGTAGCCTGCTAGGCTCCTCTGTCCATGGGATTCTCCGGGCAAGAACTGGAGTTGGGTGCCATGCCCTTCTCTAGGGGATCTTCCAGACCAAGTGATTGAACCCGAGTCTCTTACATCTCCTACATTGGCAGGTGGGTTCTTTACCACTAGCGCCACCCAGGAAGCCCATAGATGACTTGCCTCAAATCACAGCTAAGTAATCATACCACAGGTGGAACTAGGATCTAGATTCCTGACACCTACACCTGCCCTCTTATTATTTTAGGCTGCTGTTCCTTTTATTGTCTGGCATGCATACTGTGGAGTAAATATAAATTCACTATAAACTGCACAAAGGCCAGCGGGTGAAGGGATGACGAACAGGTTAGTCAAAGTGGTCAGGCTGGTCCATACCTAGATGGAGTACCAGGGCTTCCTCTCTCGTCCTGCTCTTCCCTCAGCCTAGCATGTTCTTCCCTTGGATATCCAGGGACCTGCCCCCCTCACCTCAGTCAAGCCTGTCCTTGAAAACAAACGAGGGGTGCTGAATAACCCTCTACCCTGACCTCCCTGTTTCTGCAGGAAGGTCTTACAGGAGAGCCTTAATACCCCACCAGAAGGGAGGCACTGAGCTCCTAGATGATTTCTAGGAAATACTCATGAACTGTGGGACCTTGGGCAAGCCATTTTCCCTCTCTGGGTCTCTCTCCACTGCCTCTACAACAAGAGGCTAGTCCATTATTGCTAAGCTACCCCTCAGCCTTCGGGACACCTTTCCTAATTGTTTTTCATTTCTGGCTGCGCTGGTTGCTGGGCACGAGCCTTCCCTAGATGTGGCGAGCAGGGGCTACTCTCTAGTTGCGGCGCACAGGCTTCTCACTGTGGTGGCTTCTCTTGTGGAGCACGGGCTCGAGAGCTCAGGCTTTAGCAGTTGCAGTATACGGGCTTAGCTGCTCCGTGGCTTATGGGATCTTCCCAGACCAGGAACTGAACCCATGTCCCCTGCACTGGCAGGCAGATTCTTAACCACTGGACCACCAAGGAAGTTCTGGAACTCTTAAGATGAAGTAGCGTCGCTGCAGGAGATTGCACTGTTTCATAAGCTAACTGATCTGGTTCTTAAACTTGACCCAGACATTACCTCCCTGCATCGTGAAGACCACAGAACACACCCACATTTTCAACTTGTGGGTCCTGATCTACCTCAGAACCAGATCCTCATGAAGTACCCTCTTGCCTCCTCCAGTGTCTCCTGGAAGAGACGGGCGAATGTGAAGTCATCAGATGTAATGAGTGTTTTTTCCTCAAAAGATAACAGAGATATTCAGTGAACATCAGAAATGAGAAAACTGCCTGCGTGATAGGAAATGTGTGATTATTTGTTTTTGCAGTCCAGGTGGCGCTAGATGTAAAGAACCCACCTGCCAATGCAGGAGACATAAGAGACAAGGGTTTGATTCCTGGGTCAGGAAGATCCCCTGCAGGAGGAAATGGCAAACCACTCTAGTATTCTTGCCTAGAGAATCCCATGGACAGAGGAGCCTGGCAGGCTACCGTCCATGAGGCCGTAAAGAGTCAGACACAACTGAGTGACTAAACACACACAAGAAGTTTTAGATTCAAATGGATCTACTTTACTTTACAGTGCCTGTATATCTAGGTGCAGGATGTTGTGTGTGTGTCTGTGCATGCTCGTGCAAGTACAGATACAGTTTTGAAAACACAGTTATGTATTACATATGTATAATTATCCAAAAGATGTATATAAAAATGTATTTTTACTCATGGAAATCAAAAATTACTATGATAACTAACACTCCTTGAGTGACTAATGTGCTTAGCACTTTACACAGGGTTGGAATTATTTTATACAGGGTTGGAATTATTTTCTCATGTTACAAAGGAAGAAGCTGAGGTTCTGAGAATTAAGTAATAATGACCAACAACATGGTTACTGGAGCAGTCTGCAGCACAGGCCGGCCTGCCCAGGCTCTAAGACACAGTGATCTGATGAAAATGCTGCAAGTCTCACCTCTGGTTACTCATTCTCAGGTCCTCTCTCTCAAGTAGCATTACACCCCACTTCCTGTTCTCTGTGAAGTGCACTGGTGGCTGGGCGGGTCCACTTACCCCTGGCGACCATTCCTATTAGAGCCGAGGGAATCAGTGACACATACATATCTCCTAAGCTCTGGCCGCTGAGAGGGCCTAGAAGCAGGGAGATCGTAATGGCAGTGGGAACACCAGCATTCAGATCTTGGTTTTCAGATCACATTCTCCAACGAAAGAACAAAAGCTCCGTGGAGAAGTGTTTGGCTTCAGGGCTGGGAATCACACAGAGAAAATAAAACATGAGCGAGGGTGTCTTCTCGGATCTAGAAAGTGCTCAAAAAAGGACAGGGCATGTTCAAAGGGCACAGGTACCAACCTGAAAGAGCTCTTAAAGTGGGCATGGCTGGAGCAACAAAACACATAATACATAATGATAGTACTGGATTATAACCTATAGATAAAATAAATATCTGATATAAAAAGAACCTGAATAAATAAACAGCACAGATGCCTCTTTCTTACAGAAGAATTCCAACTAACAAACGTAAGGGGAATGAGGGAAACAGAAAATCACCATTAGAACCAAGTCTGAGGAAAAACAGGATATTTATATAGTTTCAAGCTATCATCCTCCAAGACAGTGATTAATTATGGTGGCTCAAATGGTAAAGAATCCGCCTGCAATGCAGAAGACCCAGGTTCAATCCCTGGGTTGGGAAGATCCCTTGGAGAAGGGATCTTCTACCCACTCTAGTACTCTTGCCTGGAGAATCCCATGCACAGAGGAGCCTGGTGGGCTATGGTCCATGGAGTTGCAAAGAGTTGGACACAGCTGAGCGACTAACACGTTCACATTCAAAGTATATCCCCCCATGAGTGATTATTTACAAAGGGAAAAATAGTGACTTTACAGAGGAGAGGCCTGGCTGCTACCACCTTAACCACGTGCTCCGGGTTAACCTGACCAGTAGTAAGACACACTGACACGGGTGCTCCTGACGTGAGGGCTGTCACTTCCGTAGGGTTCTTGCTCAAAATGCATAACCTCAATCTAAAATTCATATGGCAAATGGAACCCTCGCCCCACACTTGCTCTTTTCCATTTCAGTTGGTACCACTCTGGTTTTGCAGCTGCTCAAGCTAAAAAGCACCATTGACTCCTCTCTTTTTCTTACACCTGCATCCAATCCATTCAAAAATATGCTGGGTGTATTGTCTACAGCCTATACACTCAAGATTCTATACCCAGGATCTGATTACTTCCTACCTACTCTGAAAAATACTCTGGACCAAACCACCATCACCTCTAGCTTGACTGTGAAAGTCCTCACGGGAGACCACTCTCAACCCACTGGCTGGCAGGATGCATTAAAGAATGTAAGTTGGACCGTCATTCCAGGCTGTTCAAAACCCTCATTTGACTCAGAGTAAAAGCGAACGTCCTCATCACAGTCTATCAGGTCCGACACCATCTGGTCCCTGTTACCCCATCACCTTCTTCCCACTGTCCTCCCAGCTCCTTCTGGCCTCCTGCCATTCCCTCCCATGCCAGACACGCTCCTTCCTGGAACCTCTGCTCTCTATGCTTCCTTTGCATGGAATGTTCTTCCTCTAAATACCAGCCTGGCTAAATACCAGGAGAGCTAACATCCATCCCCCCAACTTCAAGGCATGGTTTAACCCTCACCCTCTCATGAGAGCTACCCTAATATCCCATGAAAACTGTATTCCCAGGACTTCCCTGGTGGTCCAATGGTTAAGAATCTGCCTCCAATGCAGGGGATGGAAGTGGGATTGATCCCTGGTTGGGGAACTAAGGTCCCACATGCCGCAGGGCAACAAAGCCCAAGTGCTGCAACTAGAGAGCCTGCAAGCTGCAACTACCGGGACTGCGCCGCAACCATGCTGCAGTGAGGACTCAGTGCAGCCAAAAACCCCAAACAAAAACCACCGTAATCCACCCATGTTCTCCCAACTAGAGAAAGCCCCCATGCTGCAGTGAGGACTCAGTGCAGCCAAAAACCCCAAACAAAAAACCACCGTAATCCACCCATGTTCTCCCAACCAGAGAAAGCCCCCATGCTGCAATGAGGACTCAGTGCAGCCAAAAAACCCCAAAACAAAAAACCACTGTAATCCACTCATGTTCTCCCAACCTTGCCTACTTAGCACTTAACACACCCTATTATTTATTTATGTATTAAACTTACTGTCTCGTCCTCCCTGCTAGATGGATCTCATTGATGCATCCCAAGCACCAAGAACAATTACTAGCACAGGGAATGCTGAATAAATATCTGTTTAGTCAATGAATGAATTCCAGGCCCCATGAATCTGGGATAGACGAATGGAAGGAAACAGGTCAAGTTTGTTGTCTAAAATCGGGGGACTACCACCTTTACTACAGGGGAAAACCCTGAAGAGAGGCCTGGACAGAACCTGAGGGCTACAGGAGCCACTCCTGAGCTTTCATAAGCCCATGTGTGTCACCCGGCCCTGGGAGGCAAAACCTCTCCTCTGGGCACGTGAAGGCTGAATGCGCCCTCCCCCAGGGCCAGGAGAACATGCCAGAGTCAGGAGGGCAGCACGCTGAAACACTGACACCAGGGTTGTGTCCAGTGCTCGTGCACATTACCGCACTGAACTTCCCCAACTACACGGCTGAAGTTTCCATGAGCTCCTCTCTATGGATGCAGAAACCAGGGCTCTGAGCAGCTGAGGTGCTGGCTTGAGACACACACTAATGAGTGGCGGAGCTCGGGCTCCAGCCAGGTCAGGGGAATGCGGGTGCCCATGCCTGCTTGCCTCAGCTGTCCTGAGGGCCCACAGCAACTGGAGATCTACCTGAGAAGCTGTCCCCCTACTCAGGACAGCCCTGTGCCCAGGTCCTAGCCCTGCAGCCTTCTCTGCTGGCTTCTCACCAAAGCCCCACCTGGATATGATGACGAGACAGGCGGAGAATCTCCCGGGCCATTAGCAAAGTCTTTGAGTCCATCACCAGGTACAGGAGATGCAGGAGGGCAAGGAAGCCTGCTCCTCTGAGGTCTGTGGCTGGATTTGTTCCTAAGACAAAAACCAAGAGAAAACTGAGGGAGTTTAATGAAACCCTTGGACAGCAAGGAGATCAAACCAGACAATCCTAAAGGAAATCAACCCTGAATATTCATTGGAAGGACTGATGCTGAAGCTGAAGTTCCAGTATTTTGGCCACCTGATGCGAAGAGTTGCCTCATTGGAAAAGACCCTGACGTTGGAAAGACTGAAGATAAAAGGAGAAGTCTGGGATGACAGAGGATAAGATGGTTGGATGGCATCACTGACTCAATGGACATGAACTTGGGCAAACCTGGGAGATAGTGAAGGACAGGGAAGCCTGGTGTGCTACAGTCCATGGGGTCCCAAAGACTTCGACACAACTGAGTGACTGAACAACAACAACAGTGAAATCCCTGCTCCCTGAGTCAATGACCTTGATCACAGCCCAGGTGGAGAATCTAGACTTCCTCTGACTGACTGCAATGAGGTGGCCCTCAGCTCTGCCAGGGTGGTCAGAGATGCAGGGAAGGGACTTTTATCCTTCCCTGGTGCCAAGGAGCCCACCTCTCTCTATGGGATGTCAGGGGAGGTGACATGGAACAGCAGTGAGGCACCCCTGCCCCTCCCAGCCAGTGGTACTAGTGGAGGCTCAGTGGGATACTTGGATTTCTATCCCCACCTGGCAATAACGAGGTGATATCACCTGTCCCCCACTGCCCAGTGTCAGAGGAGGCCTGCTACAATAGAAGATTTAAAGAAGATCCACAGTGTCATTATATACTACCCCAAATGTCTAGGACAAAATAAAAAAATCACTCATTACACCAAGAACTAGGGAAATCTCAAGCTGAATGACAAAAGACAATTAATAGACAGCAACATTGCTGGGGGAAGGGATAGAGTTTGGGATGGTCATGTACACACTGCTATGGATAACCAAACAGGACTTACTGTATACCACAGGGAACTCTGCTCAATGTTATGTGGCAGCCTGGATGGGAGGGGAGTTCGGGGGAGAATGGATACATGTATATGTATGACTAAGTCCCTTTGCCATTCATCTGAAACTATCACAACATTGTTAATTGGCTATACCCCAATACAAAATAAAAGGCTGCACAGCAAGGGGGAATCAAGATTACAGTCAGAATGAAGGCTGCCAATCAGGATAGGGAGACTACCCTCGCTATTTGGCTGGGCCCAGTGTAGTCAGTCATGTCCAACTCTTTAGGACTCCACGGACTACACAGTCCATGGAATTCTCCAGGCCAGAATACTGGAATGGGTAGCTGTTCCCTTCTCCAGGGGATCTTTGCAAGCCTGTGATCGATTCCAGGTCTCCGGCATTGCGGGTGGATTCTTTACCAGCTGAGCCATCAGGGAAGCCCAAGAATACTGGAGTGGGTTGCCTATCCCTTCTCCAGTGGATCTTCCCAACCCAGGAGTCGAACCGGGGTCTCCTGCATTGCAGGCAGATTCTTTACCAGCTGAGCTACCAGGGAGGCTAGTAAAGTAATGCTCAAAATTCTCCAAGCCAGGCTTCACCAATATGTGAACCGTGAACTTCCAGATGTTCAAGATGGTTTTAGAAAAGGCAGAGGAACCAGAGTTCAAATTGCCAACATCCGATGGATCATCAAAAAAGCAAGAGAGTTCAAGAAAAATATATATTTCTGCTTTATTGACTATGCCAAAGCCTTTGACTGTATGGATCACAAAAAACTCTGGAAAATTCTGAAGGAGATGGGAATACCAGACCACCTGACCTGCCTCTTGAGAAACCTGTATGCAGGTCAGGAAGCAACAGTTAGAAATGGACATGGAACAACAGATTGGTTCCAAACAGGAAAAGGAGTACGTCAAGGCTGTATATTGTCACCCTGCTTATTAACTTATATGCAGAGTACATCATGACAAACACTGGGCTGGAAGAAGCACAAGCTGGAATCGAGACTGCGGGGAGAAATATCAATAACCTCAGATATGCAGATGACACCATCCTTATGGCAGAAAGTGAAGAAGAACTAAAGAGCCTCTTGATGAAAGTGAAAGAGGAGAGTGAAAAGGTTGGCTTAAAGTTCAACATTCTGAAAACTAAGATCATGGCATCCGGTCCCATCATTTCATGGCAAATAGGTGGGGAAACGTGGAAACAGTGGCTGACTTTATTTTTGGGGGCTCCAAAATCACTGCAGATGGTGACTGAAGCCATGAAATTAAAAGACGCTTACTCCTTGGAAGAAAAGTTACTCCTTGGAAGGAAAGTTATGACCAACCTAGATAGCATATTAAAAAGCAGAGACATTACTTTGTCAACAAAGGTATGTCTAGTCAAGGCTATGGTTTTTCCAATAGTCATGTATGAATGTGAGAGTTGGACTATAAAGAAAGCTGAGTGCTGAAGATTTGATGCTTTTGAACTGTGGTGTTGGAGAAGGCTCTTGAGAGTCTCTTGGACTGCAAGGAGATCCAACCAGTCCATCCTAAGGGAGATCAGTCCTGGGTGTTCATTGGAAAGACTGATATTGAAGCTGAAACTCCAATACTTTGGCCACCTGATGCGAAGGGCTGACTCTTTTGAAAAGACCCTGAGGCTGGGAAAGATTGAGGGCAGGAGGAGAAGGGGACCACAGAGGATGAGATGGTTGGATGGCATCACCGACTCAATGGACATGAGTTTGGGTAAACTCCGTGACTTGGTGATGGATAGGGAGGCCTGGTGTGCTGCAGTTCATGGGGTCTCAAAGAGTCAGACATGACTGAACAACTGAACTGAATTGAATGTAGTCAGAAAAATCCTTAAATGTGTGACAGGGAGGTAGAAACACAGCATCAGGAAGAAGGATGCAAGGACAGATTCAGCTCTGAGAGATGTTGTGTTCCTGGCTTTGAAGGAGGAGGAATGTGGGAGGCCTCTTAGAAGGTGCAAAAGGCAAGGAAATAGATTCTCTCCTGGAGAGTCTAAAAAGGAATACAGCCCTGCTGTGACCTTGATCTTGCCTCAGAGAGACTGTGTCAGACTTCTCAACTACAGAACTAGAAGGTGGTAAATCTGTGGGTCTTTTTTCTTTTGGGGCTGTACTGCACAGCATGTGGGACCCATCCAGGGATCAAATCTGTGGCTCCTGCATTGGAAGCACAGAGCCTTAACTGCTGAGCTGCCAGGGAAGTCCCTTGTATTGTTTTAAACCACTAAATTTGTGGTAATTTTCTGCAGCAACAATAGAAACCTACAAATGCCTTTGGTAAAAGGCAAATGCCGTTTATACAAATGCCTTGGATAAAGGTCTCAGTAAAGAAATATCAGATATAAAGAACCAAACAGAAACTTTAGGACCGAAAACTATAATAACTAAAATTAAAAACTCATTGGGTGGGCTCAACAGCTGAACAGAGACAACAGAGGAAAGAACCAGTGAACTTGAAGACGGAAAAATATAAACAGCCCACTCTGAACAACAGAGAGAAAAAACAAAACAGAATGAACAGCGCCTTGGAGACCTCTGGGCTATACAGCTGCTGCTGCTATACAGATATCCCCTTAAAACGAACAGAGCCTCCGGGACTAAGAGGAACAGTAACAGAAGATCTAGCACCTGTGTGGTCGGAATTATACAAGAAAGGAGAAAGAGAAGGGCTGAAAAAAGTACTCAAAGCAATAATGGCTGATAATTTACCAAATTTGGCCAAAGACATAAACCTACAGATCCAAGAAACTGAGCAAAACCCTAATAGGATAAACCCAAAGAAATCTCCACTAAGACATACCATAGTCACACTCCTACAAACAAAAGAAAAAAAGTAAGCAAAAAAGACCTTGAAAGTAGAGAAACAAACCACTCCTCATCTACCAAGAAGCAATAATTCAAGTGCCAGCGGAATTCGCATCAGAAGCTATGGAAGCCAAAAGGAAGCAGCCTATTTATTTTCAAGGGATGAAAGAAAAGATCTGTCAACCTGGAATTCTACATTCAGAGAAATCATCCTTCAGGAGTAAAGGGGAAATCGAGACATTTTCAGATGAAGGAAGGCTAAGAGGATTTATGCTGGCTGACCTACTTTAGAAAGTGGCTAAAGGAAGTTCCTGAAACAGAAGGAAGTGAAAAAAGAAGGAATCTTAGAAGATCAGAAAGGAAGAAAGAATAAGGGATAGAGTAAACATATGGGTAAATACAACAGAATTTCCTTTTCCTCTTGAGTTATTTAAATTAATGGTTGAAAGAAAAATCATAACACTGATGTGACTCTCCATGTCCAAGTCAATTATATTATAGATGAGGGACGGTAAAGGGACTTAAACACACTGTCAAAACCAACAGAGCACAAATAAATTTTGAGCATATAAAGTTTCCTTTTCAAATCAAGATGTTTTCCTGTTTTATATAAATGTAATTTTATATATGGTTTAGGAAAAAAATGGACAATTCAAAAACAGGTGAAATAATTTTGTTTCACTCAAGAAGTGAAATAATGTAAAACACAATTTTCATTAACACTAAAAGAAAAGAGCAAAAAGAAAACACTAGAGGACTTCCCTGGTGGTCCAGTGGCTGACTCCAAGCTCCCAATGCAGGGGGCCTGGCTTGGAACCCTGGTCAGGGAACAAGATTCCATATACCACAGCTCAAAGTTCCTGTGTGTTACACGGAAGACTGAAGATTCCACGTGCTGCAACTAAGAATCTGAGCGACTAAACTAATTAATTAATTTAAAAAAAAACCACTGGATTCTAAATCATACCACTCCTATGCTTTCCATTCCACTAAGAGTACACGTTTTACACTGGCCTGCAAGGCCCCGAGTGAACAATTCTTGTCCACTTCTGCCACTGTTTTTTCTCAAAAAAGAGTTACACACATTTCACTTCAGGGCCTTTGCATTAGCTGTCCCCTCTTCCTGGAATGCTTTGCCCCAGATATCCCGTCTCATGGTGCTGGCGTAACAGGAAGAGGACTATCTGGGTTCTCATGCTAGTCTTGGAATAAGGAGTCAGGGAGATGAACCATTTCTCTCTCTTACCCTGAAAGCCCAGATCTTCCCAGTGGTCTCCGTGGAGGGCACAGTCAAACTTGGAGCCAGTCAGCTTCTTATAGATGGTCTGCAGGACTCGGCCGTGCATGGGGTCTTGGCTATCCAGGCCACCTGCCCCCAAACACATGCATGCTCTGCTGAATTGGCCCTCAGGGAAGGACTGAGTGCTTCCCAGAGAACGCACAGCCAAGACAGACCCGGCCTGGACGCCCACACCCGGCCCTCCCCACAACATGGTGAATGCAAGAGCCTCGGTTTAGTCTCAGTCACAGGATGGACAAACCGTTCTCTCTGCTTTGCGGCCGTGCACTCACACTGAGCGATGGTCAAGACCAAGTCCCTTTCTTCACGGAGGCCCTGGTGGAGCTTCGGAGGCCCGAAGAGGTAGTGCCGGAGGGCAGCAAGCCCGGTCCTTCGGATGGTGGGCTGGATTCTTTTCTGGGGAGAAAGGTGCAGGAGTGGGCAGAGTGCTGAGTTCACTTGCTTTCATGAACTTACCATGAGGATCAATCAGTACAGGACTGGTCTTGTAGAAACGAATAGTTCCCAACTAACTGGCTGGCCTCTGAGCCAGGGAAACAGGGCAGAAGCTGTGAAGCATCTGCTATTAATAAATCTCCAAGGGACTTCCCTGGCGGTTCAGTGGTTAGAACTTCACCTTCCGTTGCAGGGGGTGTGGGTCCTGGTTGGGGTGTTTGAGCCCTAGTTGGACAGCTAAGATCCCACATGCCTCCAAGCCAAAAAACCGAAACATAAAACAGAAGCAATACTGTAACAAATTCAATATAGATTAAAAAAAAAAAAATCTCCAGGGACAGGTTCTTCCAGCTCTCAGGTTCTTTGTAACCAGAAAGAGATGTCCCTAAGCCCAGATCTAATCAGCCTGTATTTAGCCTGTATCAGTCAGTATTTAGCCTCTGGGCTTTTCCAGAAATGGCTCTGTCACTGACTTCCAAGGAAGCTAGAGGGGACTGGCCATGGGGACTGGCATCTGATAGACAGACAGACACACAGATGCCAGGCCAGGTCTCCCAGCAGGGCTGCTTCCACCC
The DNA here is from genome assembly GCF_055505025.1 of Bos grunniens. Taxonomy (NCBI): domain Eukaryota; kingdom Metazoa; phylum Chordata; class Mammalia; order Artiodactyla; family Bovidae; genus Bos; species Bos grunniens. The sequence continues at coordinate 58,189,448 of NC_141175.1, read as the reverse complement.
TTTGTTATGTCTGTGTTTGTCTCTCTCTGTAAAAGACATACAGGCTAACAGCCCTCTCAACTTCCAGGATAAGACAGTCAGTGAGAAGGGGAGTCTAGGGCACTTTCTTGGAGCTGGATACCCCTGAGGGGTAGCTGGCACCTTCTGTCCACACCACAGCAGCACTGGCTACACCAGCTCCTGCTGATGCCTTCGTGTTCAGAGCCACTGCTGCAGGGCTTAGGATACTCTGATTTCAGCAGGTTCCGGCCCTCTGGGATCAGTCTGATTCCTATCTTCAGCCTCTCTCTTCAAGCCAGGCTTTGGTTGAACATTTGAATTCACAGTCCTCTAAACTTACCACCCGGAGAAGGCAATGGCACCTGACTCTGGTACTCTTGCCTGGAAAATCCCATGGACGGAGGAGCCTGGTGGGCTGCAGTTCATGGGGTCGCTAAGAGTCGGACATGACTGAGCAACTTCACTTTCACTTTTCACTTTCATGCATTGGAGAAGGAAATGGCAACCCACTCCAGTGTTCTTGCCTGGGGAATCCCAGGGACTGGGGAGCCTGGTGGGCTGCCGTCTATGGGGTCGCACAGAGTCAGACACGACTGAAGCAACTTAGCAGCAGCAGCAGCAAACTTACCACTAGGCACTCAAGATGTCTGCCAGCTTTTCATTTCCTTAGCACTCTTTTTCCAACCCCACATATTTTTTAAATTCCCAAAGAGCTTCTAGTTCCTCTAGGATATGGAAAATTTTCCTATATTGGCCATCAATCACTCAGCTCTCTGGACAGGCTACCCTGCTTCCTAGCATCTGATTCCAGACCCCACCCCCGTCCCTGCAATCCCTAGGATGGGAGAGTGGGCAGCAGCTCCAAGGACCCCCCTAAGACAGGACCATTAGAGCTCCGGGGACACAGTCCCTGAGACCACATGACACCTGGGTCCTCAGCCACCTGTGATTCTGTACCCTGAGATTTCTGAGTTGGGAAAGAGCCCTCGACTGGAAGCTTCCCTCTTGCCTGCCCAGTGCCCTATCCTCTGCTTAGTCACTCAGTTGTGTCCAACTCTTTGCAACTCCATGGACTGTAGTCCGCTAGGCTCCTCTGTCCATGGGGATTCTCCAGGCAAGAATACTAGAGTGGGTTGCCATGCTCTTCTCCAGGGGATCTTCCCGTGGCCTATCCTGATGGGGTAGAAACCTAGCTTGGGGGAAGAAAGCGCTTTGCTCAAGACCCCAGTGCCCCCCTGGTGTCATACCTTGAAGGAGGAGAGGTCCACTGTCTGGAAATGCTGCAGGGCCTCACTGAAGGAGATGAGCTGCCCAGGCTGGTCCATGCTAGCCTGGCTCCCTGTGGCAAAAGGGAAGACACTCCAAGAATTGTGACAGGAGCCACTCTATCAACAAACATGTACCAAGGGCCTTCTGGTTGTCACCTCTAAGCCCAGCACAGGCTTCCAGCTGTCAGTGTCAGACACCTACAGCTACAACCAACCCGGTGTCAGGGGGCTGGTGTTATTCACAGGGCGGACTCCCTTTCAGAGCTGGCTGTGTGGAGGTGGACCAAGCTGAGCCCTGCAGAGTAGAAGCTGATCTGTAGGAGCCCCCAAGTCCACTCATCTGTGAGTGGGGTGCGTCACTGCCTGGAGGAGGTACCCACACAGAAGCTTGCGACAGGTCTGTCTAGGGGCCTTTCCCGGTTTCTACTTCGCCTTCTCATGCCCTGGAGATGAATGATCTCTCCTCCAGCCTTTGCTCCAGGGAATTAACTCGTCAACCAGCAGTTCAGGTGACGGCTGATACAGCCCCTGAAACGTCTCTCCAGGTGCTCAAGTGGGGCTCAGGCTAGATTTAGGTCTCAGTTCTCCCCTCCCACAGCTCCACCTAAACCTCCCAAAGGAACGAGACACAGTTCTGACAGCCCCCAGTGCCTTCCAGCAGACGACTTCAACCTCCATCTCCAGAGATTTCCTTGTACAGTGAACCATCTGCTCAACCTGATACAGGGGTCCTGGCTGCCCAGCTCCATCCTCTGCCCGACCTCATCACCCTGCAGAAGCTGACCCTGACCATGGTCCTCCTCGTCTTCTCTCAGACCCCGTGGCATTCACCTCCCTTTCCTCCAGAGGTTGGAGGGCATCACCTTTGAAGTGGGAAAAGAGGTTTTATTCTATGTCACATATCAAAAATGAGAACACTCAGGAATTCTGTCTCCTAATCCCAAACAGAGCATCAGCCTCGTGGGTAGACAGTGCCTTTAGTGGCAGCAGGCTGTGTGGAAAGGGTGCCATTCCTCTAGTTACCTGTCTCTGGGTGGATGCTCTCCACAGCTTCCCATTCTTCTTGGGCTTGGAGGACTTCTGTACTCACAACTGCAATAGTGAGACAAGGACATCCCCTGAGATCTATGTATGTCTGGATCACTGTTGTAGCCCCTGGCCTTATCTGCCTGTCTTGCCAGACAGCTGCCAAAGTGAGCTTTCAAAAAGGCCAGACCTGATGCCAGCCCGCTGCATGGAACCCTCTAGGGATTCTTCGTAATTCTCACAATGAAACCCCAACCCACCTTCAGCTCCAACCTCTCCTGGCGCAGCTCCATCTCAGCATGCAGCCAACTCCAGCACCACCCTCCCCTGGCACCTTCTTCAGCCTCTGGAATCTGCTTTTAGGAGCAGCACCATGAGAGTTCCCGACACCCTGTTCTTGTCACAGTGTGGCAACTGTCCTGCCCACTGCACTGGGAGCTACAGGAGGGCAGGGTTCTTGGGGTTCAATGGGTGCACCATGAATGTTTTTGTTGCTATTTTTGGCCACACCGGCTGGCATGCAGGATCTTAGTTCCCCAATTACCTGGGATCAAACCTGTGCCCCTTGCAGTGGAAGTATGGAGTCCTAACCACTGGACCACCAGGAAAGTCCTCATAATGAATGTTTGAGGAATGAATGAAAAGCACAATGAAAGGAGGGGGGACAGAAGAAAAAAACAGCTGCAGGACAGGCTCTCTATAATCACTGCACAGCCCTTTACTCCACACCACAGCTGCCACTCTCTGGACCGAATTCTGGTGTCATGGCTGTCACTGGCTTTTCCCCTTTGCTAAAGAGGACACAGGCAAACAGTGGGGAGGATGGGGAGGCTTCTGTTCAAACCAAACTGGTGAGCCTTCCAGCCTGGATAGTGTAAGCAAGTTAGGACAGCTCCCCTCTGCCTTGCAACCAGGGCTGAGGAATTTCTGTGACAGTGAACTGTTTTGGAAGTACACTTGCAAAAGGGCTTCCCTAGTGGCTCAGATGGCAAAGAATCCACCTGCAATGCAGGAGACCTGGGTTTGATCCCTGGGTTGGGAAGATCCCCTGAAGAAGGGAATGGCAACCCACTCCAGTATTCTTGCCTGGAGAATCCCATGGATAGAGGAATCTGGTGGGCTACAGTGCATAGGGCGTAGAGTCAGACATGACTGAGCGACCAATACACACTTGGAAAATTAAAGAAAAACCTACCCCAAACTCAAAACACTAATGGATAACGAGGCTGAGGAGGCTGCTGGGGAGCAGGAGGGGACCACAGTGAAAGCACCCTGTAGAGACAAATGGCTTGTGAACTTTTTAGCTCACTCACAAGCTGTGCTTCTTCAGGCAAGTTACTCAACCATCTGTAATCTCTCTTGAGATTACTATGAGAACAGAGTCTCGGGGAGCACGTGGCCCAAGGTCGCCTGCTCAGTGCGCCTCAGCTAGCAGGGCCGACACAGTTGTGGACTCCGGTCTAGCAGGATTGTGGATGGTGGTAGCAGATGAGATGGATCTGGACTCTTGCCAGTCCTTGCCCGGGGCAGCAGATGGTACAACAGGGCTTCCAAACTAGGTAGCTTCAACAGAACACAGGATATTTGACCCGGGACCATGAGGAAAATAAAGACTTATGTCCAGCACGCTGGACCCCTGGCAAGTGAGCTACAACGACAAAGGGGTTGAACAAGGAAAGTGGAACGGCAGCCATGGACGCTTATCAGGATGACAAGAGTTCCCCCACCCTTCACCCCTCATCTACATCCAGCCTCACTGAGTTAACCTTCAGATTATCACAATGCAATTAATCTTTTACCCCATGCATCCTTGCCTATAAACAAGTTGGTCAAAGGCCGTGCACCAGGAGTAGGAACCTCATGGGCAAGGGTGTGGGAGTTTACTGTGATAGGAATGCAAGTAAGAGGAAGCACACGGTCTCAAGGGGCAACTTCAATCTGGTGCCCGAACTAGAGACAAACACCCAACCCATGTAAGAGCATATTGCTCCTTTCCTAGTTCTTTTAGGACTCAGGGAGACAACTCCCACCTCTGCACACAATCCTGATGTAAATACTGCTTTCTCCACACGAACAGAAAAGCATGGAGCTTCCAAATCTCCAGGAAGACAAAGCCAGTTCACGTTAGTATGGCTCTTTATCATTTTTCCTTTTGTCAATTACCTCCTTTACTTAAGCCCTTTTCTCTTTATTCACACAGTAAATGGCACTACTGATTTAGTCAGCCTATTAATTTAAATTAGCTGAGTGCTGTCTGAAAAAAAAAAAATGTAATTGTTCAAACACGTATGTACACATACTCAGTCATATCCAACTTTTTGTGACCTCAGGACTGTAGCCTGCCAGGCTCCTCTGTCCACGGAACCTTCCAGGAAAGAATATTGGAGTGGGTTGCCATTTCCTTCTCCGGGGATCTTTCTGACTCAGGGATCGAACCTCAGTGTCCTGCGTCTCCTGCACTGACAGGCGGACTCTTTACCACTTTACCACCTGGGAAGTCCAGTGTAACTGCTCAATATGATCAAGAATATCTGGCACAGAACTGCCAGTTGTACTGAAACAGAAGACATTTTGGCATTTGAGGAAACATCTCTAATCAATGTTAGGTCTGCCAACACGTGGTAAAGACAAAATTCAATTAAAAGAAACTCTATAGGGACTTCCCTGGCCATCATAGTGATTGAGACTTTGTCTTCCAACACAAAGGGTATGGGTTGGATCCCTGGTTGGGATCGCCTGAAGGCCAAAAAAATCAAAAACATAAAACAGAAGCAATGTTGTAACAAATTTAATATCCATATGGTAGGGCAGGGGAGGGAGATTCAAAAGGAGGGGATATATGTATACTTGTGACTGATTCATGTTGTTTGTGGCAGAAACCAACACAACACTGTAAAGTAATAATTATCCAATTAAAAATAAAATTTAAAAAATGGTTCTCTTTAAAAAAAAAAAAAACTTCTGAGACCTTCAAATAATTTTTCTACACTGGAATATTTTTAATAGACTCCCATATTCTTGGAGATTACACATTCAGTTTGCAAGATTTTAAGATAACAAAACACACCAGTGAGTGCTCACTATGATTCTGTGTGCTAAGCACTTTCCATTATCTCGTTTAATCCTTATAAAATTTATATCATACAGGTTCTGATATAACCCCGCTTTTACAGATAAGTAAAGCAAGGGTTAGAAAGATTAAGTTCCTCACTCTGGGTCATGGAGCTGGTGGGTGTAAGAGTTAAGACTTAAGCCAGAGACATGTGACTCCAGAAGTGGTCCTTCTGAATTGGTGAAGTGTGCTTCCTTGTGCGTTATATTAGCAGGCAAAGTGAGCTTTAAATAGAGTATAGGAAGCGCCATGTCAAGCAGGTAAAACAAGATTAACTTTTCAAAGCCTTTTCATCTACTCTGTATCATTTCAGTATCACAACATCCTTCAGAGGACAAAGGAAATACTGATACCTCCACTGTAGACACAGAGATAGTATAATTTTTCCAAAAGGCAAGTAAGTCACTAGCAGGACTTTGGGGACCAAGTTAGGATTCAGGTCTCTCAGGACTTCCCTGGCAGTCCAGTGGTTAAGACTTCACCTTCCAAAGCAGAGGGTGTGTGTGGGTTTTATCCTTGGTCAGGGAGCTAAGATCCCACATGCACTGCAGCCAGAAAACCAAAACATGCGACAGAAGCAATACTGTAACACACTGAATAAGAGACTTTAAAAATGATCCACATGAAAAAAAAAAAAAAAAAACCCTTAAAAAAGAATGAACGAACTCAGGTCTCTTGACTCCTAATCCAGTGTCAGTTCTAGTTTCCCTTGAAGAAGGATAAATCTATAAAATTCTATAGGAAAAGTAGTGAGAGAAATTCAAGGGAAGAAATTCAAGGAAGAAAAGGAAAGACCCACGAGCTCTGCCTTGAGTCCCACCCAGGCTCCTCGGGCCCTGAAGGGGACCTTACCACGGGGCTCCCAGGCGTTCGCCTCTGCTGTCAGGGCCTGGAGGACGCTGTGGTTCTTCAACTCTGAGATCTGTAGGGGCAGGTGACCTTCAGTGTGAGGGCGGAGTCCAAGTCCTCCTATCCACACAAATACATACTGCCCACTGTACCAAATATTCTTGAAACTGGAGGCCATTAGAATCTGTCTTCCCAGATGGGTTGGTTAAAGCCAATCTTAATGAGTGCATGCTCAGTCGCTCAGTTGTGTCCGACTCTTTGAGATCCCACAGACTGTAGCCTTCCAGGCTCCTCTGTCCATGGAATTTTCCAGGCAAGAATACTGGAGTGGGTTGCTGTTTCCTCCTCCAAGGGATCTTTCCTACCCAGGGATTTAACCCACTCCTGCATTGACAGCTGGGTTCTTTACCACTGAGCCACCTGGGAAGCCCAATCTTAATGAGAGGCACCTGGAAAATACCAACTATGATGGAGAAGTTGGGCAACGTAGGGACAAGTATATGCCCTCCTTGAAGAGTAAATGGATAAAAATCTACTCAACTGAGATAGTGGTGAGCTGTTGACATCCCCACTGCACTTTATATTCTGCTTCATTACAACAATTTTCTGATTAGGCAGATTGTTTTGCATGTCTGTTCCCACTCCTACCCCCAAAGTATGTACTACTGGAGGGCAAGGTTTGTGCCATCCTGTGTCCCGGCACCACATAGCAGCATGTTACACGAACGCCTACTGACAGAAGACACGGGGCTGTGGGCAGTACGTACAGAAATTCCTCTGAAAGCCAGAAGAGCACTGCTGTCCTTGTCACATGGTGGAGAGGACCCAGCAGACACACTTTCAACCTGCAAGGCAAACGAGTCAGTCTCTCAGGCACGTATCAGTCCCCCAGAGATGAAAGCTTGAACAGCACACCCTTTCCCTTAACACACACACAATGGATTAACCCTGGAGAAGTCAACTACAGGTAATACTGTAAGGACAACTCCTGTTTAACCTGGTCTGCAAAAAGCTTAATGTTAATCTAATCTCATACAGACTTCTTGGCCACATTCAAAGTCTCAGGGCTCTGAGTAAGTAAAGTTGAGTGAGGCGGTTTCCTCATGTTCTGCTCAGCCAAATCTTTCCCCTGCTGGAGCTTAAAAACTACCCAACAAACCTTTTGCAACTCATATCAAAACACAAGGCTAATTTTCCTGTCTTTGGTGTTTAGTTGCTAAGTTGTGTCTGACTCTTTGCAACTCCATGGACTGTAGCCCACTAGGCTCCTCTGTCCATGGGATTTCCCAGGCAAGAATATTGGAGTGGGTTGCCATTTCCTTCTCCAGGGGATCTTCCCAACCCAGGGATCAAACCCAGGTCTCCCACATTGTAGGCAAATTCTTTACTACTGAGCCACCTGGGAAGCCCTAATGCTTTTAATGTTAAAAAATGAAAAAAAATCCTACAAGTCAGTAAGAGAAAAAAAAAAAGAAACCAGTAGAAAAATGGGCATGGATGTAGATGGTTTGCATAAAAGGAAACACAAACAGTTCTTAAACATGTGAAGAAATGCTCAACCTTACTCATAACAAGAGAAATGTCAACTAAAGTCAACTACAACTACTCTTGAAATAACATTTTTCACTTACCTTGTTATCAAAGATCAAAAAACGTGGTAACACCATGCTGGGTAAAGGACCAAGAGCTGTAGACACTGGAGAGTGAACTGTTACCACCTCTCCGGCTTGATAATATCTGACACGATCATGTATGCTGTGTCTATTTGGGGCCTGCAACTGCATTTGAGGAATTTATCTAATATATATACTCATCCGTGTGCAAAATGACATGCTTACAGTGTTACTCATGGCTTTGTTCGTCTGTTTTTGTTCGTTTGTTTTGGCTGCACTGGGTCTCTGTTGCCATGCCATCTCTAGCTGTGGTTCGAGGACTTCTCGCTGTGGTGGCTTCTCTCGTTGTGGAGCACGAGCTCTAGGGCACATGGGCTCTAGTAGCTGTGGCACACGGGCTTAGCTGCCCCCATGGCACGTGGGATCTTCCTGGACCAGGGATCAAACCCACGTCCCCTGCACTGGTGGGCAGATTCTTAACCACTAGACCATGAAGGAAATCCATGGTAGTACTGTTTATAAAAGCAAAAGGCTAGAAAAACTCTGAATGTCCACTGACGGACTTCTTTCTTTATTTTACTCTATTTATAACCCCTCCACCCGCTGTTTCACCGAGATGTAATTGACATACATCACTGTGTAAGAGGCAAGGGGCACAGCATGACTGGACTTATATACGTTATGAAATGATGACCAGGATAGGGTTATCGATCATCCATCATCATCTATTGGTACTACATCAACAAACAAACAAAACATTTTTTTCCTTGTGATGAGAACTCTTAGGATTTATTCTCTTAACTTTCATTCTAACATACAGCAGTGCTACCTTTATCATGTTGTACATTATATTCTGAGTACTTATTTATCTTCCAACTGGAAGTTTGCACCTTTTCACTATCTAATTCCCCTTTCCCCATTCCCCTATCTCTGGTAGCCACAAATCTAATCTCTTTTTCTACAAGTTTGTTTTTGAGTTATAATTCACTTACAACACGATGTTAGTTCCTAGCGCACAACACAGTGATTTGATGTTTCTATACATTTCAAAATGATCATCATGATAAAGCTAGTTGTCACTAGTGAACTAATTTTAAATAAATTAAAGCATATCCACTTAATGAGATCCTATACAGCCATTTAAAAAAAAGAGTAAGAAAGTACTTTATAAATGATTTGGAACAATCTTCATGATATTACTATATTAAGTGAAAAAGCAAAGGGCAGAGTATACTTTATCATTGGATTTTCTAAAAAAAAAAAAAAAAACCCCACATAAATCTATTTGCTTGTTTTTATAGAGACTATTTCCAGAATTATAGTCTTCAAGGAAGTACTAACTTTGCCTCAGCAGGAAAACAGGGTGGCTGGGGAACAAGAGTGGAAGATATTCACTATATGTACATCCTCATACTTTTGGATTTTGAACCATGTGCAGTATTATTTTCTCTAAGGCAGATAAAAGAAAAATAATAATAATTACGGGAAAATAACTAACAAAGGTATCATTGTTATATCAAGGCCCTGGAATCCCAGACTGTCCTGTTACTCTAATCCCGCGTACTTATTTTTGCCAACTAACACTCCTTAGACACAACTTTGATTTTTTGACTTCTTTTTGCCTTCATTTTTGCCAGAAGGATGAACCCATAAACACACCACAGCAGAGCTACTCCTCCACAACTGGCCTCCTGATGTCTAAGCACCATTATTTCCCACTTAGCTAAAGTGAACACACTGCTGCAATTCCTCTCACCTCCAGCCCTTGGGTCATGTGGTCTCGCCCCCACCTCCACCTTCTCAGTGTTTTCTGGGCCCTTCAAGATCAGTTCCATCTCCTCAGGGTGGCTGAGCTACAGTGGTTTCCTGCAGTTACGAGGGTTTCCTCAGATCTCTAAGTCCCATAGCCTCTGTATGTGGCACAAGGTCCTCTGCAAAAGACCTGTCTCCCCAGTCAGACTCTTCTTGTATACTTGTTTTATATTTCTCAGACCATCTGCACAGGACTAGGCTCAAAATGGGCTTCTCTGGTGGCTCAGACAGTACAGAATCCGCCTGCAATGCAGGTGACCAGGATTTAATCCCTTGGTCAGAAAGATCTCCTGGAGACGGGGATGGCTACCTACTCCAGTATTCTTGCCTGGGAAATTCCATGGACAGAGGAGCCTGGCGGACTACAGTCCATGGGGTCACAAACAGTTAGACACACTCGAAGGCTCAAGATACATTCTCAATGATATCTGGTGATTCACCGTGCTGCACAACTCCCTGTAGGAGTCTGTGTGCTCAGGACTCATCGCATCGTTCTCTCCCCTCTAGTATCCAAAGATAAATGTTCTCTGGAAGAACAGTTCATCTGTCTCAGGAGAGTGAAGAAAACCTCCCTGGACTCCCAAAGCACAGGCTTTGTCCCCATTCTGGCCACTGCACCCCAAAGGCTACATTTAAGACCATTTCTGGGAAGGTAGGGAGAAACATGGGGAATACAGGGTAAGCTGCCAGGCTCACACATATCCACATGGAACCAGGGATCCTGAGGATAAACAGGTCAAAATGGGTATTTGAGAGAGAAAGGGCCAGTAAACAACCCAAACTGATTGAAATATATATTTCCTGGGAGATTCCAATTGAAACTTTTCTCCCACCCAAGCAAATCCAAACCCAAATCCTATAACCTACTTAGAAAGCAAACCATTGGGAAAGGCAATTGATCCAGAAGTAACTAAGAGCTTCTTCTAAAAGAATAAGAGAACTGTAAAGAGAATTTTTCCTACACATTTCTAAAGGTCCACACCCTCTTGATATATGCTCTCTCTTATTATTATTAACAATACATCCCATACCAACACCTTCTTTCCCAAATGGATATGCTTGCTTACCTGTCCATCTCTTAATTCTTTCTCATGGAAAGAGTGAGAGTTTTCATTCATGACTCAAACTCATTTGTTCAAGTGACTTTTGTCCTTGGGCTCAGAAAGGAGTTTAACAAGGTCTGAGATTAGAAGCTATGGGGAGAGCCTGGGATTTGACTGTTCTACCGTTGCCCTCCTTCTTGGCAGTCGTTCAGACTAAGAACGAGAAAACAGTCCCTGTGTGCCATCACCAGGGTGGAGGCTTCTGTGAGTCCTGACAGAAGTCCTTGAGGACACACTCTGGAGTCTCAGCCCTGAAAAAAAAAAAAAGATTAAAGAAGAAAACTAGTTTCATCATTCAGTTATGCCTCTGACTTGAAAAATCTTCAAACAGGTACCTCCCTGGTGGTCCAGTGGTTGGGACTCTGCTCTTCAAATGCAGAAGGCACTGGTTTGATCCCTGGTTAGGGATCCCACATGCCACGATCTATGGCCAAATAAATAAATAAAAATAAAATGATTATGGGATTTTAAATCATTAAAAAAAAATCTTCAAGCAGCTGTAAACATATTCCAAATAAACATGCTGCCTTAGTGAATGCCTGCCTCTTACTATCCATGTAACGGGACAGAAAGAAGGGGTCCCTGCAGGAGTTTAAGGGCTGGCTTCTCAGTGTCCAGGAGGCAGCACCACTGTAAGTGGTAGGGATCTGTTTTTCTATTTGCTTTTTAAATTAATTCTTAATTGGTGGATAACTGCTTTACAGGGATCTGTTTTTGACAATGAAGTTACTGAGATCTGGGAAATTATCTAAAAGTGAAAGTGTTAGTCGCTTAGTCTTGTCCATCCCTTTGTGATCCCACGGGCTGTAGCTTGTAGGTTCCTCTGTCCATGGAATTCTCCAGGCAAGAATACTGAAGTGGGCAGCCCTTCCCTCCTCCAGGGGATCTTCCAGACCCAGGGATCAAATCCAGGTCTCCTGAATTACAGGCAGATTCTTTACTGTCAGAGCCACCAGGAAAGTCCATGTGTCTCAAAAGGGTGAGGATAATTTAGGGTGACACATTGGTGGGTGGTCTTAGCTGAAGTGCTCAGGCTTTACTCAGGTCTCAGACCTGGCAGGGCCTAACACTCAATTCGGTTCCTATGATGGTATTAACAGAAACTCAAAATGCAACACAATGCCCCCCCTTCCTCAGTGAGCACCAGTACTGTACATCTGGCAGCTTCCTGGCCAGTGAAGCTAACTCTAAGTATTTCTTCCCATGAGTCCACCTCAGGAAGTGATTTGGGCAGGCCCATACCTCACCATGGGAGAAGTGGACATCATGAGCGCCTGTCACAACAAGAATCTGGGTAAGTGGGCAGGTGATGGATAGTATACCTCACAGACTTGGTTTACCTTTCTTTTGGCTGCACTGTGTGGCTTGCAGAATCTTAATTCCCCAACCAGGGATTGAAGCCCAGCCCTCTGCAGTGAAAGCACAGAGTCCTAACCACTGGACCACCAGAGAATTCCCCAGTTGACTAAGAAAGGCTGACTAAGAAAGAAAGGTGGCATTGCTCTGAGGTCAGCTCTTCAGAGAACACAATCTGGGTTCCCTACAAACCGGAGGCCAGGAACAAGATGGACTCTTTGTCAGGAAGCTGGATGCACTGACTGTTCCTAACACCAAGAGCCAGAATACCTCCTGATTGCTGGACTGGACACCTGGCTCACTGTAACAGGGGGAGGGCAGTGCCCTCCAGTTATAGCAGCTCAGGAACCAACTCTCTCTGTGTCCTCTGGCGCCTCAGCATCTGCCTCCCTTTCCACTCCTTCCCCCTTGACCTTCTCAAGTGTTCTGCATATGACAAAACACTCACACATCGACCAACCTTGGGAAGATGATTGGCAGGTACGGCGACCCTGAGCTCAGGGAGGCTCTTCTATTACTGGGCTTATATTGAATCCAGCAGTGTTGAATCATGACCAGCTTTACATGCCTGCTAGTGCTCAGTTCTGGCTGGAGCCCTGCCAGGACTCCATGAGGGACATTCACGATCTGTATTAGAGAAAGAAATGAGCAGAAACTGTCAAACGAGCAAGTACTAGAAGTTATAACGTCACTCCTAATAATATTAGGGAAGTTCCTTATGGCTGGGCCTGAGGAAATGGCCTTCCTATAAAGACGGATCCTTTTGAAATTAAGTATTTATGGTGCACCTATTGTATTTTGTTAATTAAAATTTTTTTAAAAATGGAAGTAGTGGCTACCCTAGTGGTCAGTGGCTAAGACTCCATGCTCCCAATGCAGCCAGCTTGGGTTCAATCATTAGCCAGAAAACGAGATCTCACATGCTGCAACCAAGAGTTTGAATGCTGCAACTAAAGAACATGCATATGTCGACTAAGACCTGGAACAGCCAAATAAATAAATAATTTTAAAAAATCGAAATGTAGTTGATTTACAATGTTGTTATTTTCTGGTATATAGCAAAGTGATTCAGATATATAACACATATATGGGCTTCCCAGGTAGCACTAGTGGTAAAGAATCTGCCTGGCAATGCAGGAGATGAAAGAGGCACTGGTTTGATACTGTGGGTGGGGAAGAGCCACTGGCGCAGTAAATGGCAACCTGCTCCAGTATTCTTGCCTGGAAAATTCCATGGACAGAAGAACCTGACGGGCTACAGTCTATGGGGTCTCAAAGACTCAGACACAACTGAGTCTATCTACCTATCTATCTACATAACTGAATATATTCTTTTTCCGATTCTTTTCCATTACAGATTATTCAGTTCAGTTCACTTGCTCAGTCGGGTCCGACTCTTTGTGACCCCATGCATTGCAGCACACCAGGCTTCCCTGTTCATCATCAAATCCCGGAACCTCCTCAAACTTTTGTCCATAGAGTCGGTGATGCCATCTAACCATCTCATCCTCTGTTAGTACAAGATACTAAATATAGCTCCCTGTGCTATACAGTAGATCCTTGTTGTTAATTTTTATGGTGCACCCACTTTAGGAAAGGAGCTACATTAAAGGGAATAATTTTAAGTTTAAGCTTGCTGGGGCTTAAACGCTAAATAGATATTTAATCTAGAAATTGGAGCGACACTTTCAGTATAAATGCATACACAGGTAGGCTGGTTCTTTCATCGGCCTTTCCGCTGGGCGCTCCCCGCCCGCTCCAGTCCCTACCCGGCCCCGGCCGTAGGCGTCGTCATCCCAGGGCGCCCGCCCAAAAACTATTGACCAGTTTGAGGGTCCCAGAGTCGGTGCTCGCCGGCTGTGATGCGCGGACGTCAAGGGAGATCTCAATCCAGCAAGAACCCAGCCAGACAGGGGCTGCGTGGGGACTCTGGCCAGAAACTTTCTCAATTGTTCGGAGGGGAAAACAGGAAAGCGATTTGCCACCGGTCATCTAGCGAGTCCGCGGCAGAGCGCAAACCACAACCCAGGTCTCCTGTCTACCAGGATCGGGAGTCTCTCTCGGTCTTACACGTCTCACCCTTGTCTCGCCCCACGGCGACCATTTCCGCCCCACATTCCTCCTCCTCTGACCCCCGCCCGGGGATCGCCGGCCGAGTCCCCGAGTTCCCAGTTCTTCGCTGTTGGGGTCTCCCAGCCCCGCCAGGCCTCCTCCGCGCAGGAACACGGCCCTCCGCACAGCAGGCGAAGCGAGTACGGGGAGCCGCGAGGGTCAATCTCCGCGAGCGACTTCGCCTTTCCGCGAGCGACTTCGCCTTTCCGCGGGCTGATCAGCGGGCACGGTTGACTCCGCCTCCCTGGTGGGAGGACTATCTAACTGAGCAGAGCTGCGGCTCCAGACCCCAGGCGCTGTCCAAGCGAAAGAGTTGCAGGTACCCGGCGCCGGCGCGATGTGGGTGTCGCTGCTGCTACTGGCTGCGCTGCTGCTGGTCGTCCTCGGCAAAGTTTACAAGGGGCTGTTCTCAGGCAGCTCCCCGAACCCCTTCTTGGAGGATGTCCAACGGCCACCCGCGCCTCTGGTGACCGACAAGGAGGCCAGGAAGAAGGTTCTCAAGCAAGGTGAGCGGGGAGACACCCCGGGGACCTAGGCTGCTCCCGAGCATCCTCACGGGTTAGCGTTTCCCAGATGCAAAGTGCTGGAAGGGCATCTTTGCATGTATAGGCGCCCGCTTTAGAATCCACTCCTGGCGAGAGCCTTGGTCCCCGCAGGCCCAGGGAATCGTGGCCTCTGGGTCTCGGGCATCGTCCTGGGCGAGCCAAGTTCTTGTCATAGCCACACTCAGACCCTGCCGCTTGGTATAGCCATGGCTAACGGTTTAAACAAGAAGAGATCTTCCCCCCTCTTTGACTTTAAGACCGTAACATTCTCACTTATCTTCCCCAGGGGTTCAAGGGCGTGGGAGAGCTACACAGAAACCTTTGTAGGAAATTGCATTTGGTTCATCACGGGATGTGACTGATAATGCTGGTCCCATAATCTTGCGGTTGAAGAGAGGCTCAGTGGGGTGCCTCGGGCTCAGAGCTCTTTGTTTACGGAGAATCTGCACTGTCATCTTTTAAAAAGTATTTGTGGGTTTCTTTTAGAGTTTAAAGAAAGAGTTCGGCTGCTTAATAAATAAAATAAAGACAGTATTGTTGTAAGTGGAAGGACTATTATTTCTGAAATCAGAGTTTTAACTGGACTCTGTCACTGTCTCTGTCGCAGAGAATCAAACAGGACTGAGCAACTGAACAACAAACAACAGTGATTTACTCTGTGAAAAAAGTGAAAGTAAAAGTGTTAGTCACTGTCCGACCCTATGCGACCCTGGTAGCCCTCCACGCTCCTCTGTCCATGGCATTTTCCAGGCAAGAATACTGGAGTGGGTTGTCACTTCCTTCTCCAGGAGACCTTCTCCACCTAGGGATCAAACCCCAGTCTCCTACATTGCAGGCACTTTCTCTACTGTCTGAGCCACCAGGGAAGCCTG
Source organism: Bos grunniens (assembly GCF_055505025.1). NCBI lineage: Eukaryota > Metazoa > Chordata > Mammalia > Artiodactyla > Bovidae > Bos > Bos grunniens. The sequence goes on along the minus strand of NC_141175.1, from coordinate 58,173,780 downwards.
ATGTACTGTGTAACCATTAGCAAGTCACTCCATTTATCTGGATTGGTCTAAAGATGAGATGATTAGTTTGTTTTTGAAACCAAGTGTTGATCTCTCGTAGTGGGTCATGATATCAATTTAATGAGTTGCAACTAGCATTTTAAAATTCAGTCAAATGGAAAATATCAGTGTATCCTACATAGTTGTGCTAAGTATTGTGGAACTTCTTTATATTATATACTGATGTATGAAATGTATTTTTCACTGCAGGTCTTTTAAAAAATGTTTGAAAAGTTCAAAGTTTTTACCGAGTTCTCTGGCATCTTGAAAAATCCCAAAACTCAGTTCTTCTGGAGTGATCTTGAAAGAATAGATCTTATGTAGAAAGTGCCCATACAGCACCATGGGCTGTCCAGTTTGTCTTGTTTAGGTGCTTCCTCCTCGATCCCACATCCAGGCTTTCCCAGTGTGAAGGGGTGGTGCTGTGATTTCTCAGAGGAGCTCTGTCCTGCCTCTGTATCAAGATCTTTAAGAACCATGATCTGAGTGGGCTGCACCACTACTGCCTGCAGATCCTGCATTTTCTGAAGATAACCTGCTTGTGAATAGACTGTTGCATGAGCCACCATCCAGCCCCATGATACTCTTCTCTTGTCCCCCACCTCCTTGTTTTCTTTCTTCCCTAGCTCGGTCTCTGACTGCATTTATTATTCTTAGCCTGGATCATGGTCAGCACTTGTGTGTGTGTGTGATAGTTTATGAATTATTCTTTCCTTGCAAGTAGGGAAAATCCTCAGCTACATAGTGGTTTTGGTTAAATCAGTTCTGCTGCTGCTGCTGCTAAGTCGCTTCAGTCGTGTCCGACTCTGTGCGACCCCATAGACGGCAGCCCACTAGGCTCCTCTGTCCCTGGGATTCTCCAGGCAAGAATACAAGGAGTGGGTTGCCATTTCCTTCTCCAATGCATGAAAGTGAAAAGTGAAAGGAAGTCGCTCAGTTGTACCCGACTCTTGTGACCCCATGGACTGCAGCCAGTTCAGATCAACCTAAATCACTTTGTTCAACCTTTCCCAGTGGGTCCTGAGTATGTCCTAGGTAAAATGTTTGAGATATTTTAGTGAGGAGCCCTGTGCCAAACTGCTCTAGAAATTTTTTGGAGCATCATATAAGCTAGAACATTCTGCCTTGCTTTCCACCTCATTGTCCTTTCATTGCGCTCTCCATCTCCTCCTTTGCTGCAGCTTTCTCCGTCAGCCGAGTGCCAAAGAAGCTGGATGTGGTGGTGATTGGCAGTGGCTTTGGGGGCTTGGCAGCAGCTGCAATCCTAGCCAAAAGTGGCAAGCGAGTTCTCGTTTTGGAACAACATACCAAGGCAGGAGGCTGTTGTCATACCTTTGGAACGAATGGCCTTGAATTTGACACGGGTAAGGCTGCCAAGGCAAAGGGGTGGGAGCAGGAGGTTTGGAGCAGCCGCAGTGGGACGATCCTGGGCTTTTCAGTGGTTTTGGAGGCCCAGGTTTTCTTTGCCCTGGGCACTGTTGGTCTGACAGCTTTCCTGCCCAAATTCCTTTAGAAAAATTCCAATCTGATCTCAGATGAAGGGAAAAGAAGTTAGAGACACACCACATGTATCTCCATGGTCTGACAGCTGTACCTGCTGAACTGGGCGGGGATCTAGTGGTTTCTGCTGCAACTCCCCTTTTCAGAAAGGGTGGGTACCCCCTCTGTGGGCGTGGGCTTGGCCTGTAAGACGCCTCTTTCACCTCGCTTCCTTGTTGGAGCCTTTCCAATGCTCAATTCCCTTATCTCTATCATGCCTTATTTTTCTATTTCTCAACAGGAATCCATTACATTGGGGATATGCAGGAGGGTAGCTTTGACCGTTTTATCTTGGACCAGATCACTGAGGGGCAGCTAGACTGGGCTGCCTTGTCCTCTCCCTTTGACATCATGGTACTAGAAGGGCCTGATGGCCGAAAAGAGTTTCCCATGTACGCGGGGATGAAAGCCTACATTCAGGGCCTCAAGGACAAGTTTCCCCAGGAAGAAGCTGCCATTGACAAGTATATGAAGCTGGTTAAGGTAATACGGACATGTGTTATTCCCAACAAGGCTTACCTTCCTTATTAGTGGAGTGACGGGTGAGGGAGGCAGGAAGGAGGAACAGACATGTTTGTCTGGAACTCAGCCCAGGTCCGAGTTGACCTCTGTGCTCAGCCAGGCCCTCTCTCTGGAGCCTGGGCTCAGCAGCTGCCACTCACACTCTGGCCTGGCCAGGCTGGCTTCCATGTGGTTACATCTGTAACCCCTTTCCTCTGTAACCTCACTTCATCTGAGACCAGATTGGAATTTTTCAAAAGGAATTTGGGCAGGAAACTGAAAAGCAAAAAAGGACTCATCTGAGGGGAGAATGGGAAAAAAAAAGAAAAAAAAACTTAGAGTACAGAGTTTTACGATCCAAATTTAGCCAAGTTCTGCTTCCCTGATGGCTCAGCAGGCTCAGAATCCAGTGCAGGAGACCACCTGCAATGCAGGAGACACAGGTTGGATCCCTGATCCGGGAAGATCCCCTGGAGAAGGAAATAGCAACCCACTCCAGTTTTCTTGCCTGGAGAATCCCCATGGACAGAGGAGCCTGACAGGCTACAATTCATAGCTTGGAAAAAGTCGAACATGACTCAGCAGCTAAACCACCACCACCAAGTGTTGCTGGTCCCTTGGACTGTGCAGGCTGTTGGACAGGCAGTTCTGTCACAGCGGGTCTGGAGGTGAGCCCTGTTCCTCCCTGCTTACTCCCCTCCCAGGTGGTATCCCGTGGAGCCATTTATGCTGTCCTGCTGAAGATCCTCCCACTGCCCGTGGCTCAGCTCCTCACCAAGTATGGGCTGCTCACCTACTTCTCTCCGTTCCTTCGTGCATCCACCCAGAGCCTGGCTGAGGTCCTGCGGCAGCTCCCCGCCTCCCCGGAGCTCCAGGCTGTGCTCAGCTACATCTTCCCCACTTACGGTGGGTCCTGGCCTTGGGCCCTGGGAAGCCCCTGGCTCTTAGTCTTTCTTCCTGAGCCTGGTTTATTCAGTCGCTCAGTCATGTCCGACTCTTTGCGACCCCATGGACTGCAGCACGCCAGGCTTCCATGTCCTTCACTATCTCCTGGAGTTTGCTCAAACTCATGTGCATTGAGTCAGTGATGCCATCCAACTATCTCATGCTCTGTCACCCCCTTCTCCTGCCTTCAATCTTTCCGAGCATCAGGGTCTTTTCCAATGAGTTGGCTCTTTGCATCAGGTGGCCAAAGTATTAGAACTTCAGCTTCAGCATCAGTCCTTCCAGTGAATATTCAGGACTGATTTCCTTTAGGATTGACTGGTTTCATCTCCTTGCTGTCCAAGGGACTCTCTAGAGTCTTCTCCAGCATCACAGTTCAAAAGCATTTCTTTGACTCTGAGGCTGCCTAGCTAACTAAAGTGGAGCTGCTCACACTCCAGGTCTTCTTGAGCTTAGGGAAGAAATGCCTGTCTTCCTCCCTGCTGGATACCTTGATAAAAATCCCCCTCACCTGTGTCCTGGATGGTTTTCTTTCTAGTCCACACTCTCCTCCCTGGCAGCATGGCAGTTTGCAGGGAGGTCATTCCCACTGGCCCAAGACCTGGAACACTCCCTGTTTGCCTGTTTGGATAGAAAGAGGCTGCCCTGAGAATCACTTGGATCCTGGGAGGCATAGACTCAGGTTGCATGTTTTCTATTTTTTTTTTTTTTTGGTCACGCTATGCAGCTTGCAGGATTGTAGTTCCCCAACCAGGCATTGAATCCAGGCCCCCCACAACAGGGAAAGCACCTAGTCCTAACCACTGGACCACCAGGGAATTCCCAAAGGCTGCATGTTTTCTGACAGGAACCCGTGTTCCTTTTTTATTTTTTCATTGGAAGAAAATTACTTTACAATTTTGTGTTGGTTTCTGCTGTACAGCAATGTGAATCGCCATAATTATACATGTATCTCTTTCCTCTTGAGCCTCCCTCCCCTCCCCCCACCCCACCCCTCCCATGTTCTGCTCTGAATGGTGTTGCTGCCTGCTCTTGCCTCATCACCCCCTCCTTCCTTCTATAGGTGTGACCCCCAGCCACACCACCTTTTCCATGCACGCTCTGCTGGTTGACTACTTCTTAGAAGGGGCCTTTTATCCCCGAGGGGGCTCCAGTGAGATCGCCTTCCACACCATCCCTGTGATTCAACGGGCCGGGGGCGCTGTCCTCACAAGGGCCCCTGTGCACAGCATCCTGCTCGACTCAGCTGGGAAAGCCTGTGGTGAGAGCCCTGCATCGTCTTCACAGTCCTTGGCGTCGGTGGGAGAGACTGGGAGTGGAGAGCAAAGAAAGCACTGAGGGCAGAGACCTCCAAATAGGGGGTTACAGGCTGGAATCTGCCTCAATCTGGGGCTGCCTGGGAATAGCAATTGACATGGTCTGGAAGTGAAAAGGACACAGGAAGGATAAAGGGTGGTGTGGTCCCCAGAGAACAGTATTTCATCATTTATTCAATACAGACAAGTAGTTATCCTTTAATCCAGGAGTTCCTTGAGTGTAGAGGCGGTGTCTTTTTTATCTTTATGTCTATAGACTTTAGCACATACTGGAGCCCAGTATATGTTTGTTCAGTGACTGATAGAGTGAGTTGTAACCTGGGTGCTCCATAGGGTGGTGTGGAGGCCGCCAGGATGCCCTGTAAATGGCAGAGTGGGGCTCAGACTCTACCTTGGCTCAGGTGTTTGCTGTCACCTGAGCAGAGAGTCAAAATTCCACCAAGGATAAACTGCAAGGAGAGGCTCTATGCAGGGAAGGGCTCTGGTAAATAGACAGACCATCTAGGGTAACTTCAGAAGCCTCGGCAAAGGGAGGAGAGAGAGGCCTGAAGGAAACAGGGCTGGTGTGATGGTGAATTCACCAGAGTAAGCATTCAAGAAGGAGGTAATGAGTGGGTGGCCCAAGGCACCCAAAAGTCAAGGGAGAAAAGGCCATCGGTAATGTTTGAGGACGTATCTGTAGAAGAGACTGCAAAGTTCCCAGCAGTGAGGCAGGGGTGGCCATCAGCTGTGCAAGACTTTCTCTCACAGTCACAAACCAGTTTTCCTTCCAGCCGTCAGGTGGTCTGTGAACCAAGGAGGGTTTATCATTGAATTAAATTCAGTTCTGGATATATTTATGTTTTTCACATGCTATGTGATAAAAGATGGAGATAAAAGATAAGTAAATCCTAATCTCTAACTCAAGAAGTTTCCAGTCTCAGAGGGCAGATGACTGAGATATAACCAAGGTGCCGCATGGAGGCACGAACTGAGGCTGGAGGTGGCACAGGATGGTGGGACCGGGACCCTCAGAGGGAGGTCGTGATAGGTGAGAGGAAGCTGGTCAGAGGGGAGAGGAGGTCATTCCAGGTCGGGGGAACAGAATGTGCAGAGGCACGGAGATATGAAAGAGCTGAGTTTCTTTTTTCTCTTTTTTGGCTGCACTGGGTCTCAGTTGCGGCACATGGAATCTTTGGTCTTCTTTGGTCAACTCTCATCTGTGGCATGTGGGATCTAGTTCCCTGACCAGGGATCGAACCTGGGCCCCCTTCATTGGCAGCTCAGTGTCTTAGCTACTGGACCACCAGAGAAGTCCCATGAGCTGAATATATTTAGGCATCTGAAAATGTTAGGTTGAATCATAAGAGTCTGTCACATTTCTAGGTTAAAAAAATGATTGACTGTCAGCCGTTGGGGGCTTCCCAGATGACACAGTTGGTAAAGGATCCATCTGCAATGCAGGAGCTGCAGGAGATGTGTGTTTGATCCCTGGGTCGGAAAGATCCTCGGAGAAGGAAATGGCAACCCACTCCAGTATTCTTGCCTGGGAAATCCCATGAACAGAGGAGCCTGGCAGGCTACAGTCCATGGGGTTGCAAAGAGCCAGACACAACTGAGCATGAATGCACACACATGCTATTTGCATATAGTCCTATCTAATAGTTTGGTGAAAACTGTCAGACAGTCAGAGATGAGGCTGGATCCACAGAAGGGAGCACATCACAGAAGGCTGATAGGAGGGTTTGGAGTTTAATTAGAGGTTGAGGTGTCACTGGAGGGTTTAAAAGAGAGTGTGTTGGAACCAAAAACTCTGGCAACAGTAAAGAAGGACCTGGCATTTTAATGAAGGCTATCAGCTCACGGGCTCTGTCTGGGTTAGTGTGGAGGTTGGCTGGTGGCTAAAGAGAAGAGCTCCCATATCAGATAGAGAGAGAGCTAGAAAGCCAGTGGGGACTGTGGGCCTTTTGGGCCTTGTAGGCAGTGCTTTGGGCTGATCCCTCACTCTGCAGTTTTAGCTGGGGCCTACCTGCCTGGGTCAGTGTGGGAGAGATGGGGTTGGGTAGGAATGGGGGCCTTTCTTGTCTTCTTGGAGTGCGCAGAACCTCAGCTAAGCTCTTGTGCCTGCAGGTGTCACTGTGAAGAAGGGTGAGGACCTGGTGAACATCTATTGCCCCATCGTGATCTCCGACGCGGGATTGTTCAACACCTACGAGCACTTGTTGCCAGAGCAGGCCCGCTGTCTGCCAGGTAAACAAATGAGTTGCGTGGCTCTCCTCCGAGTGCCCTGGACCTGCCCTCTGCTTCCAGCTGACTCAGCCTGGCTGATGCTTTCCCCAGCATCAGGGCTGCCCTTTGACCCTCCTTAGGCAGAAAAGGTGAGCACACCAATTTCTATTAATAACATCTATCCCCAGCAGGCCTCTGTTTAGGGGGTGGGATAACTTCCTTTTTCCTGCATCTTCCCCAAAGACCCTTTAGTTTTTATCTCTCATTTCATCCTTGGCAAATTTACACCCTTTCCCCTGATAACCTTAACTGCGTTTCCCTTTCCTCTTTCAAGTTTCCAGTCCCAGTTGCCCATTTCTGGTTTCCTTTGATCTTAGATCATCTCCCTGATAGTTAATGATGGTGGATTGAGTCTTAAAGGAATGGTTCCTGGGTTTTTCATTAAGTTTGCCATGTGAATTCTGCTTCCTTCCTTAATTTCGTACTTGTTTGGTGTGGGGAAGTCTGGTCTGACATTGCTGTTAAGGGAAGGGAAGGCTGGAGTGGAGACGAAGGTCTTGATATCGTTGCTGTGGGCCTTATTTGGGACCTAAGGTTATGTTTTCCTGCCTCTGCAAGGAACCAGCTTTGTATTGGTGCTGAGGCTGCAGGGGTATCCTCCTGGATTCTTCTCCTGGAGCCCTGCTCTCAAAACCTGGGACCCAGATAGAAATAAGCCTGAGTCCAGTCATCTCTGGGTTTCCCAGGTGGCTCAATGATAAAGAATCCATCTGCCAGTGAAGGAGATGCAGGAGACTCGGGCTCAATCTTTGGGTGGGGAAGAGCTCCTGGAGGAGGAAATGGCAACCCACTCCAGTATTCTTGCTGGGATAATCCCATGGACAGAGGAGCATGGTGGGCTACAGTCCATGGGTTTGCCAAGAGTTGGACATGACTGAGCACACACACACATGCCAGTCATTTCTACTGCAGGCCGTGTCCAAAAATAAAAGCCTGTGGTTTTGTGTGGGGAGCCATGTCTGTGTGCGAGCTTTACCTTTGTCCTTGCATCTGATCCTCAGCTGCTGGGTAGAGCTCATGTTGATGGCAGGGGAAATGGAGGCACATAGGTGAATCGCTGCCCAAGGCCCACCCAGCTGGAGGCAGCCAAGTGGAGAGGAAGAGGCTGATGTTTCTGACTCCTAAGCCTGGATTCCTGGTACCCTTTGGGCTGGAAACGTGGGGCTTCCAGAGAGAAGGCCTTACTAGAAGGAGGAGGAGAGCAGATCAGCTCCCAAGGGACAGAGTGGCTGAGCCAAGGTTAGCTGGGGCATCACCATTTGGAAATGGAGCTGGCAGCTCCCAATGTGATTGAGGGATGGAGGCCGCTGGCCGGGAAGGGGCCAGCGATCTAGGAGGGTGAGAGAGAGGTCTGTGTCCAGGCCTCTGGCTGGGGTGGGAGGTGGGGAGTAAGAGTAGCCCAAGATGCGTTTGGGATGGAAACCTTGATGGAAACCTGAGGAGGAGCCTAGAGCCCAGTACAAGAAGCATCCACCCTGGAGGGTGGGCCCGCGGCTGCTCTTGGGGAACCCGGGAAAGAGACCCAGTAGAAAACTGAGGTCTTGGCTTTCCTGGTCGGCGAGAGGGTCGGCGGCTGCTGTGACTGTCTCTGGGGTACAGGACGTGTACTTGGGAAACAGGCCCTCAGCCCTTTGCCTCCTTTCACTGGGCCTCGGCCAATGTCCACTGCCAGCAGAGGCCTTCCCTCTCTCAGGCTGGGTGAGCTGTGTGGCCTGAGGCAGAGACCGCCCAGTGGCCTTTGGTACTTCCAGCCTCCCTCTCTCCCAGGACCTTTGAACCCTGACGCTGTCTCCTAATGGCCCTGGGCCCTCATCAAGTGCACGTCCTCAGGTGACAAAAAATCCACGAGAAAGAGAATGCAAATAAATGACATGGAGTAATTGGAGGGACACCTTAAAAAAAAAAAAAAAAGCGAAAGTATTTTCCTGCCTAGAATGATTCCTAGTTCCCTTTGAATCTAAAAGGCATTAAGAACATAATTTGTTTTTTGTTTGTTTGTGTGTGCTCAGTTGTGTTTTGCTCTTTGCAACCCCATGGACTATAACCTGCCAGGCTCCTCTGTCCATGGGATTCTCTTGGCAGGAATACTGGAATGGGTTGCCGTGCTCTCCTCCAGGGAATCTTCCCCACCCAGGGATTGAACCTGAGTCTCCTGTGTCTCCTGCATTGGCAGGTGGATTCTTTACCCTAAGCCACATGTGTAAAGAACATAATTTCTTTTACACTTAATGGTCATACAACCTAAGTGAATAAGGAAAGGACCCTATGAGGGAGTTCTGTATTTTCTGGAAACTGCTTTCTGTGTTTAGAGATACAGGGGAAGATTACTCTTATATTTGTGGGCTCTCCTTGTTCCAGCTAGTTATTGTTTAGTCCCTAAGTCGTGTCTGACTCTTTTGTGACCTCATGGACTGTAGCCTACAGGCTCCTCTTTCCATGGGATTTCCCAGACAAGAATACTGGAGTGGGTTGCCATTTCCTTCTCCAGGGGATCTTCCCAACCCAGAGATCGAACCTGGGTCTCCTGCATTGTAGGCAGACTCTTTGCTGACTGAGCCACCAGGGAAGCTCCACCTTAGTCAACCTCTGGCCCCACCGAAAGACAGTACATGGTTTTGACTTGGTTATTCCACTCCTACCTTCTTTCCCACCCCCAAATTCTATTTTGGTCACATGGTGCTGGATGCAAAAACAAAAAAGGGAGCTTGCCCCTCCTTCACTGGCAGGTACAGCTTCCACTGCTCACATGCATCTCAGCCCTGAGGACAGTCTCCTGTGCCAGCACCCTCCGCCCTCCTCCTGCCTGAAGGACCGGCCACCCCTCCCAAGTGGGAGCTGGATGAATCCCAGTTTGAGAACCTTTCAGACAGTGGTGGCAGTGATGCTCAACCGAGAGGCCGCAGAGACTCCTGGGATTCCTGATGTTTCCAGCTGTTTGGGGTAGAGATTCTGACAGTTCTGTCTCTGTATCAGAGATGGAAACAGGATATCTTGTGGCCTTGGGGACAAGGCAGTGCTGGTTGGGGTCGAGAGTATGGAGGTGAGGTGGTCAGACCGAGGGAGTCTTTGTGAATAGGAGTGCCTTTCTTAAATTCTGGGGCTGAGCTTGGACATTATTGAGGATGTTTTGAAGAGGACATTTGTTTGAGCGAGGAACACTCACTGACAAAATAAGTAAAGGAGCTGAGGCTGGTCTGGAGCAGTAGGGTTTGGTCTCATCATTGCGTGACTGATTTGAGACCCAGGGTTCTTTTAATTGACTTTTTTATGGAATATAGTTGCTTTTCAGTGTTGTGTTACTTTCTGCTGTAGAACAAAGTGAATCAGTTATAGGTACACATATATCCCTTCGTTTTTAGATTTCCTTCCCCTTTAGGTCACCACAGAGCACTGAGTAGAGTTTCCTGTGCTATACGGTAGGTTCTCGTTAGTTATTTATTTCATGTGTGTGTGGGGGTCAGGGCGGGGGGTAAGTTAGTCGCTCAGTCCTGTCCAACTCTTTGTGATTCCATGGACTGTGACCTGCCAGGTTCCATGGACAGAGGAGGGAGCCTGGCAGGCTATAGTCCATGGAGTTGCAAAGAGTCGGACATGACTGAGGGACTAACATTTTCACTTTTATCCATTAGATGGTTTGTAGTCAACTTAATACTGAAGCCAAGGCTTGTAACAGACTGCTGTTCACAGCCGTGGCCTTTGTCATGTGGAGCCCTGTCCTCTGCTCGTATTGATTTATTGGCTGCACTGGTCTTTGTTGCTGCACGCAGGCTTTCTCCAGTTGTGAGCAGGGGCTACTCTTTGTTGTGGTGCACAGACTTCTCAGTGCAGTGGCTTGTTTTGGAGCATGGGTTCTAGAGCACAAGCTCAGTAGTTGTGGCACACAGGCTCTGAGGTATATGGGATCTTCCCCAACCAGGGGTTGAACCCATATCCCCTGCATTGGCAGATGGATTCTTTACCACTGGATCACCAGGGAAGTCCCTGCTCTTAACTTAGACATTAAGGTGACAATGGGACCATGACACAGATGCTGTGAATGGCTCAGGGAGCTGGCCATCTCTGCTTCTCAAGGCATTCAGAGCAGATGTCTGGGGCCATGGCCATCACAGGCAGGAGACTGAGGAGCAGGCCGAGTTGTCCAAACAGCTGAGGCTGCAGATGAGGCGAGTGGGTGTCTGCTGGCTCCCGGGGTGGTGGCAGATCTTGGTGGTCTCCTTTTCACGGCCCTCCTAACCGTCTACAGGTGTGAAGCGGCAGCTGGGGATGGTTCGGCCCGGCCTGAGCATATTCTGTGTCTTCATCTGCCTCCGAGGCACCAAGAAGGACCTGGGGCTGCCGACCACCAACTACTATATTTATTTTGACAAAGACATGGACAGGGCGTAAGGCATGGGTGTACATGTGCAGGAAGGGTAGCAGCCTGGTCCCCCAGAGCCACAGATGCTAGGGGGGAAGCAGCAGGATATAGGATGGGAGGAGATGGGCAAGAATCTACTCTGAAAGGACTTTTTCCCACCTGGGCTGTGCCTTGGCTTCATCCCTTGGGGGCACCTGGGGATAAGCTGTGCTCGGGGTGGGGCTGGTGGCTGTGGGGGACATGGCCAGGGCCAACAGCCCCTCTCCTCCCCAGGATGGAGCACTATGTCTCTCTGCCTGGGGACAAGGCCGCCGCGCACATGCCCCTTCTCTTCATTTCCTTCTCGTCGGCCAAGGACCCAACTTGGGAGGACCGGTACCCAGGTGAGGCTTGATGTGCTGGGGGCTGGGGCTTGGGTCGGGAGGGGCGGCAGCAGTGACCTGGCTCTGTGTCCCCAGACCGGTCGACAGCGATCATCCTAGTGCCCACCTCATACGAGTGGTTCAAGGAGTGGCGGGACGAGCCCCAGGGAAAGCGGAGCAGTGCCTACGAGAACCTCAAGAGCTCCTTTGTTGAAGCCGCTGTGTCGGTCTTCCTGAAGCAGTTCCCACATCTGGAGGGGAAGGTAGGAGGGCAGAGTTGGTGGTCGGTGCATCTCCGCCCCTTCTATGGGGCTGGGAATGAGGCCTGGGGTGACTGAGCTCCAGGGGAGCCTATGCTGGCTGGCAGCTCGTGCAGGGGCAGGGAAAGAAGAGGTGAGGGTCTCACAAGGTCCCCCTCCCACTCTTCGGCCACCTCTTTTGCCTCTTCAGGTGGACAGTGTGACTGGAGGGTCCCCACTGAGCATTCAGTTCTACCTGGCGGCTCCCCAGGGGGCCTGCTACGGGGCTGACCATGACCTGGGCCGCCTGCATCCTGGTGCAATGGCCTCCATAAGGGCCCAGAGCCCCATCCCGAACCTCTACTTGACAGGTATGCTGAAGGCCCCATCCTGCCAGGAAAACTGGGACCCTGGGCCTGTCAGTCAGTCCTCTGTTTCTGTTGCCTTGGTGGCTGAGGACCCTGGTCCTGGTCTGAAGGCATCTCTGTGGCCCTGGCTCAGGGGCCAGTCTCCCCACTGCCCTGCTTGGAGGTGGGGCGGGGGGATGCTCACAGGCCTCCACTGTTGTCTCCCAGGCCAAGATGTCCTCACCTGTGGGTTGACTGGAGCCCTGCAAGGGGCCTTGCTGTGCAGCAGTGCCGTCCTGAAGCGGAACTTGTACTTAGACCTTTGGAAGCTTGGCTTGCGGATCCAGGCCCGGAAGAAGAAGAATTAGTTGGCTCAGGGAGGAGTCAGAGGAACTGGCACATCCCCTGCCTCACCTGTGTTTTTCTGCATTAGTTCCTTAATCACGTAAAGCACTCTAACTATTGTTTCTCATTTCTGGATACAGGTCCAACACACAGATCTAGCATAGATGGTGGTTCTTAAACTGAAGCTCTCTCACACCTTTTAGAACATGCTGTTCCTACAAAACGCCCAGCGTGGGCTACTGACGTGGGTGGCTTTCATGGCCTGTCAAGCTGCGCTCTGCATCCCACACCCATACCTCCTATGTCTGAGCCATCAAATGGATTATTCTCATCAGGTGGCTAGAACCCTCGAGAGCATGGGTCAGCTGGAGCAGGGGGGTCCTGTTGGCCTGAGGCTTCTCCTCCCGTTCCCCCTTAGTGCCTCAATGCAGGAGTTCTACACAACAGAGAGGTGTCTGGTGAGCATGGTTTGGCTTGTAGTTCCACAGGCTCAGAGGATGCAGATCCTATTTTTCTGGTTCCAGTGGCTCTTCTGAGAGTGTGGGGAAACTCCTGTGATATGGTCCATGTGGATGTGGGGGCTGGCAGTGGACAGGACGTGTTAGTTAGCAAGGTATATACGTTATGGGAGAACATCCAATTCGTATGCAGCTGGGGCCTAGGCTTCCTTTTGATTGGAGTCACGCTGGGTTCTCACTGTGTCAGCACCAGGATACCCTCCCAGACCTCAGGGCCTGAGCACCAAGGTGCAGCTTCCCAAAATACACAGCAGTCAGGGCAGAGGCCTAGAAAGACAGCTTCACTGGGGTTGACACAGGCGGAAAGCATTCCAGCCAAGGGTACAGCAAAGGACAAACACTGGGCGGTAACGAGTATATTATGACGAGCAGCCCAGTTACCTCTGACCTAGAACCAGGGCTGCCTGGTGAGGAGGAATGGGGTTGGAAGTAAGGATCAGGTCATGGAAAGTTACAGAATGTGTGCAACGCCTGGGAATGCATTTCCAGTGTGTTGGAACTTACATGGGGATCGGGTGGGAAGGTGAGTGAAGGTGCTAAAGGTTAACAAAAAAAAAAGACCTTTTCCTTACTAACATGCCTTATGTCAGTCAATTTTAATGCAGTACTAATAACCTTAATATTTTAGAGGGGGATTAAGAGGTACAATATAATCATTAATACTAAAATAACTTCATATGGGGACAAATGATTATAGACTTATTGTGATCAATTTTGTAATGTATACAAATGTCAAATCACTGTGTTGTACACCTGAAACTAATACAATGTATATCAACTATACTTTTTTTAAAAAGAGGAAAAAATTAAATTTAATAATTTTATAGCTCTAATATTTGAAATTTGTTTTGGTTTCTATGCAGAGATACAAAACTACGTGGTGATGGCATTCACAGAAACTCAGTAAAACATTATATGGAAAAATACTTATCGTTGGACCAAATAAGCTTTAAAGAAATAAATCATTAAATTACAATAAGAAAAATAAAACTGCACAACAGTGGTATTCTGCTAATTGGGTGAACAAAAAAGAAGGGAAACAACTTCAGCAATCAACCATTTATTGAACACTTTAAAATTCTGAATTAAAGGAATACCAAAGAGTGTGAGGAAGCTGGTTTTGTTGGCAGCTTGAAACCTGATAAAGCTCAGACCCAATGCCTTTATGAGGAGTTTCAAGATTGGGGTATTTGGGAAATCCACATGTGACTTCATGGAATTGGGCTGAGATTCAGTCTTAGTTCTTGACGTACAGTTAAATTTGAGAAATCTCTCCCCAGGTTTCCTTCTTAAGCAAGGCAAGGCCAGACACAATGGTCCCACCCAGAATGTTTAGGAGATAGCTGGCAGAAGTACAGGGTCTGGTGCAGAGTGCTCTCCTCCCTGCTCAAATGGTTCAGAACATGTGCAAGGCTTGCCAGCTTTCATCTCACATGCAGCAGCATTCCACATATAGTCACCCTCCCAAAATGAGGGGCAGGCTTGTGAATTAAATGATGTGAAGTGGGAGGAGGAAATGAGAATCCCTACTGGGAATTTGAGAGGTTTAGGGGTCTGTCACCAAGTTTCACGAAAAGCCATCACGTGGCAAGAAATGTGAGTGTACATAGCTAGTTGTCAGGTCTTTACGAGTTAACTTAGCCTTTTTAGGTAGACTCTTCAAATGATTCTAAAGCACAGATTCCTCCAAATAGAAACCACTCTTCAACCAAAAACTGGGCGGCAAAGCAAAGCACAGAGCTGACTGGATAGGGCACCTCTCCTGCCTGCCCGCGCCCCACCCCAGCTAGAGAGATCCTCCCACTACCACCAGCTCACCCTCATCTACACAATCTCTAGGAAAACACGCTTCAAAGAGTATCTTCAAGATGACAGTGACCCAGAAAACAACTTTTCCTTTGGTGTGGGAGATTTCTTTCAGTGCAATTTCTAAAGTGAAACTTAAACTCGACCGTATTCTTTCACAAGAAATCGTCCTGCTCTGAGACTTAAAAAGTGAAGCTACATGGACTCCACAATACGTATGTGTCCACCTGGTGCCAACCTGCTCTCGGTGCCTGAAACCAATCTTGCTTTCTGCTCTCCTCCTTCCTAGCAGAATCCATCAATAAGGGCAGCAACCGGCAGACAGAAAGCGGTGTGTGAGGCCTCAGAAAGGTCACAGCCAGATGTCCTAAAGAAAGAACACGTCTCCTTTGTGCGGAGAAATGAACTCAGGTCCCCAGGGACTGCCCTTTGTGAGGCAGATATGCAGATGACGCCACGGGCGCTCCCGCGAGGAGCTTCATCTTCTTGGGGAGACCAGACAGAGATGTCAGATACTGACTGCTCTGCTCTGCTTTAGTTCCAAAATGCACGAGTGAGATTCTGTTTACTGGAGTAAAACAGAAAGAGCTGATCAGGTGGGGTGGGGGATTAGGCAGGTGCATGGGCAAACTGGAGCTGGGGCCTGAAAAAACAGGTTTTTGGGGAGGCAAAGGAAAGAAGAGAAGGGAGTGTGCCCTAACTGAAAATCAGCCACCAAAAGCCAGGGGCTGGAGAACGTATCAAGGATGTTGAGGCCTGATGGTTGCCTGACAAGAGGGGCCTTAGGCCCCGGGAGGATGCAGAGAAAGACGGGCAGGACAGCATCAGCCTGCAGAGCTGTAAACACCAGGGTCCATGAACTTGATTCTCAGAGCCACGAGACAGAAGCTTCAGAGCACTCTGGTCTTTACACACACGAGGAAGTGGACAAGAGATCAATGAAGGTGGCTCCTAGGGGAAAAAAAAGATCCAGAAGGGTAGTGAAGTGGGTGGGGGTGTGGGGCAGGGAAGCAAGGAAAATGAAGAGAAAGACTGTAGCTAGAGATATTTTTCTTTTTAATGGATAGGACTTTTGTGCCAAGAGATAAAAATGTCAGCTTGGAGTCGAGATGATCAAAAAGACTGGGCAATTGAGAGGGGCAGCTTAATGTGTAGAAGAAGAGAAATTCTGTTTCAGTGACAACAGGTTGACAAGCTGGAATGTTCACCACACGGCAGGACAGGGTTCTCTGGGAACTAGGCTGAAGACAGAAACTTGGGAGTCACTTATCCAGAGGCTAAAGAATGAGTAAGTTTCTGAGGAGACAAAAGGATAGACCTGTCTTTGCAGGCATTCTCCCCCACCAGCACAGGAAAAGGAAAAGGGAGTTCTCAGAAGCCAGGCGACAAAGACCACAAGAGGAGAGGCTGAATTTGGATGGTCTAAGTGTCCAATTCTATTCAGGGCAAGACTAAGCTTTGAGAACAAGCCACTGGATTTGGTGATCTGAACCTCTGGGAAAACATTCTTGGCAGAAAGACAGAGACTAATGAGTTTGTAAAGGTTATGAGGAGGATGAATGGCAAGGGAACTGAAGCTATACTTTCTGGAGAAGCTGAACAGCAGAATGGACCACAAACAAGATGGATGGGAGCAGAGAATCTGGGCACACAGATAGGTGACAGGAAAATGGTGCCAGTGGAAGACAGGCAGAAATAGAAAACACCAGAGGGGAGGAAGAAAGGCAGGGAAGAGGGAGACAGAGAAGGAAATAAAATAACCATGGTCTTAGGGGATGATGCCAAGAGTCTTCAGTCCTCACCTTTACAAATGTCACCTGCAGAGGATGAAAATCTCCACTCAGTCATGGGCTGTTTTAAGTGAGGTGGAAGATACCATGACAAACACTATGGCCCCTTCTTCCACCAGACTTCTTCAACAGCCTAGAACTCACCCTTTTCCTCTCTCACTTCCCACTTTCTTAAATTTCCCTGAGATTAGCTATTCTCTCTGTTTCTTCTTTGCAGAAACAACTCTCTTTAGGCTCTCTATAATAGGGTAGTACAACAGTTAAATGAAACTTCAAACAACAGTCTGATCTAGGAGGCTACCCTTGGTTACCCCCAGGGAATTCTCTAAATTTCTTAAACTTTAATAACCCCTGACATGGGACAGAGCGGGAATTTTTACTAATTAGCCTTACCATTTTATATCAGATAAGAGGACCCTTAACTAGATTTAGGTAAACAAGGGACTATAATCAGTTTGTAAATATAAGTAAATACAAATATTTTAGGCAACAAAGGCAAAGTAAGAATTTGTGGGAATCCTGTTTCTTAAAAGTCCTCTAAAAAAATGCAGACCCAAACCAAATGGTCCTACATGCCTTCAAAGCATGAACTCAACTCTACTTCAGAAAGTTCCTGTAAGGATGGTAAGCAGGCATAAACACAATGTTTCGATAATCGTTAACTGTTATTTTTAAAACATCTGTGACAGGGAACAGTGGCTTTAAGCTTTCCTCCCAGAATCCCCGAGTTCAGTTTTCTGCTCAGTACAACCAAATGCAAGTGGATTCACTTTGTCTTAAGTGATAGGAAACTGTCAGAAGAGCATGAAGAGCTTGCACTAGGCAGGCTGGACTCGAGGGCAAGAAAGCCCGTTTTGTAGCTGCTGTTTCGGTTTGCTGCTGGAGACTTTGAAGAAATTCGTGTTCACAGGAGCCCTCAGGCCATCAGCAGTTACTACCTTCTATATCTTTTGTGGGGTACACATCCCCACAAAGGAAAAGGCCTTGGTAGCAATGGGCCTTAATCTGCAGTTTTCTCCTAGGCCCTCGAAAGTAAATAGTGTTGAGTGCAATGGTGTTTTCAAGGGCTAACCACCTTCAACCCAAGGCCCCCGGCAGGGCACCTACCCAGGGCCAGGATCTCCCTTTGGTCACAGCTGGGTGCCCACATGCTCCTCCACTCACACTCAGAGGGGGACAGCCTGGAAGACACCAGCATAAATAAGGGGAACACAGGAGGACAAGGTCGCCAAAGTGCAGGTGCAAAATCTAAAGCAACCCCCCTTCCCCACCACCTCTGCTAGCCCTGACTTGCCACCAAACCCTGGAGGAGGGGGTGTCTCTTAGGTCACAGTGTTTTTCTCTTCATTCTTCTTGATTTAGAGACAAATCAGCAGGGAGGACAAGGTTCTCAAGAACAGAAAAAATCAAATCTGAAACGAGAGCAATACAATCCATTGGTAACTTTCATCTGTTTTCATCTGTTTTTATATCTTACTGCTGGGATGATGGGGCAGGGGCTGAGGCTGAGGGGAAGAGATCTCCTAGAATTTTCGGTTCAGAGGAAAAACTCAAAATGAAGACAAACTGACCCTCACTGTACAAAAAACAATCGATAAAATAAAAGCTTTTAATACCAATTCTCAGGGTGAGTCAAATGCCTGTGAAAACTTGTGAAGTGCTGGTCGAGTGTGAAAAGTATAGGCAGACAGTCGAGGGAGTTGCTCTGAGGTCTTGATTTTCCCAGAAACTAAGGGGGAAAAGATCACGTGTTTTGGGACTTCCCAATGGGATTGCACTGGTCCAATGGTTAAGACACTGCCTTCCAATGCAAGGGTGCAGGTTCGATCCCTGGTTGGGGAGCGAAGATTCCCACATGCCTCCGCCAAAAAAACCAAAAGAAATCCAGAAGCAACACTGTAACAAATTCAATAAAGACTTTTAGAAAAAAAAATATCACAGTGTTTCTGGGTCTGAGCTTCCTCATCTACTGAAGGAAGATGATGTTGTAGAGGTCCTGAGAATCTTCTAACACTAACACTGCAGACATGTTTACAGGGGATGTCTGTATGCTGTGGTCTGAGAAGGGCAGAGGCAATGGCAAACAGCACCCCCAGAATCAGCTGCTGCCGCTATACCAAACACAAGCCCATGGCTAGGTGCATCTGAGATGGTGTATTCCTCCCTCCTCTCTCACCTTCTGGTCCAAACGTTGGTAGTCAGTAGCCTTTGGCCGCCGTGTAACTTTGGATCTTTTTCCTTCCAGGACGAAAGCTATAATCTGGGGAAAAAGACAAGACAGTGATTAACAAGTGACTTTATGGTGACAGATTTCAGTCTCTGAAATTAGAGGTAATCACCTGGCGGCCCATTTGTTAATGATCTTGACAGCAAAAAGAGTAAACCATTCACAGAAAGGCCCTACTGACAATTATAAGGAGGACAGGGCCTAGTTACATCAGAATCCTTTATCCTAAACGGAAATGACAGGTGCAGGACAGCTGTTCTAGGCTCTAGCCAGCTGGAGTCTATGTGATTTACTCAAGAGAACGCAGCCTATTTAAAAGCAGAAACATCACTCTGCTGACAAAGATCTGTATAGTCAAAGCTATGGTTTTTCTAGTAGTCATGTATGGATGTGAGAGTTGGACCATAAAGAAGGCTGAGTGCTGAAGAATCGATGCTTTTGAACTGTGGTGCTGGAGAAGACTCCTGAGAGTCCCTTGGACTGCAAGATCGAGGCAGTCAATCCTAAGGAAAATCAACCCTGAATATTCACAGGAAGGACTGGTGCTGAAGCTGAAGCTCCAATACTTTGGCCACCTGATGCAAAAAGCCAACTCACTGGAAAAGACCCTGATGCTGGGAAAGATCGACGGCAGGAAGAGAAGGGGGTGACAGAGGATGAGATGGCTGGATGGGATCATAGACTCAGTGGACACGAGTTTGAGCAAACTCTTAAGAGATTGTGAAGGATAGGGAAGCCTGACATGCTGCTGTCCTTGGGGTACAAAGAGTCAGATAGGACTTGGTGACTGAACAACAACACAGTGAAAAGAACTGCCAACTCCTCCCCAACTGAGACTCTTCCAGGCTAAGCAAGTCCCCCTTCTTTTATCTTAATATCAAGCAATACTTACTTCTAATCTGCAAATGTACTCTTTCACCCCACACTTTACTTCATCTGAACCTTACCACTCTCATTTCATACTTAAGGTTACTCTCCATGATAAGCACTCGGATGTAGAGTAAAGAATGTACCTTTAAAATTTTTTTTTTCATGGCCACATTCATGTGGCATTGGGGATCTTAGAACCCCAACCAGAGATCAAACCTGTGGCCCCTGCAGTGAAAGCATGGAGTCTTAACCCCTTAACTGTCAGGGAATTCCCAGGAATGTACCACTTTTACTAAATGTCTTCTCTCATTTCTCACAGATCTAGGCCTTTTGACTATCATGAATTGAACCCTTCAATTTTAGTCAGACTATTAGAAACTATTAAATTCTTAGGGCTCATAAGAAATGCAATCATTTGGGAAGAATCTGAAAATGAATATATATAAAAAACTGAATCACTGTGCTGTACACCTAACACAACATTGTAAATCAACTACACTTAATGTTTTTTTACATTTCAGTTAAAACAAAAAAAGAAATGCAATTATTTTGTCATTGGGAGTCGTTACTAAGCAACACAACAAACCCTGCTGAAGTAAAAGATGAGTGTATTCATGCAATTTCTGGCCTTTCTTCTAATCAGAAACTCAGCTGCAGAACATAGACCCCTGAGTGCTCTGCTGCTGGTATTGACGACTCTGTAACCATTCTTTCTCTTCCTGCGGATGGAAGACAAACGCTTGGGAGAGGAAGCTAGAAATAAGACAGGAAGCACTGAAAACAGGAAGATCACTGCTTTAACTACATACAAACTGTCAGGTCCTCAGGTCCTCCTCAGGATGTGAGAGATTCTAAGTTCCAAGATTATGGGAGGAGACTTTCATTTGGGTCAAATCATAATAATGTCCTAAGCTTCACACGTGATGCAACAGCAGAAGGCACTCGGAGGAAACAGATGTGAAAACAAATGATTTCTAAAACAAAGGGGAAAAAAAACAAAAAAAAAGAACCCTAGAAAATCCAATAGAGAACCCTGGCAGGATCTCAGGAGAAAAAACGGAAGTTTGTTTCTTAAATTCCCAGGGCTTACTGGCTGATGAGTGATGAATACTCACACATCAGGCTTTCTGGGTGGAGGAAATCCCACTCCTCCTCTTAAGGGCATTCTTGCCTTACCTTCCGCTTATTGTGGTAGGCGATATAGAGGGCAGCGACGAGAATGGCTGCTGTCACCAGATACGCAAAAAAGTGGCTGCTCTCTGCACTGGCATTTCCAAGCTTATCCTTATAAAGGTCATCCTTTTTACTCCAAGTATTCGAAAGTGTCCCTTCACGGTTCTCCCTGGAGGCAGGGCCAACCATTTCTTTCTCTTCTTTGGGTGGTGCGTCTTCCTCTGGCTCTGTATCCCCTTCTTCAGTCTCCTTGGGCTCCACATCTTCAGTTAGTTCTAAGGGCTTACCTTCTCCCTCCTGCTGGGGAGAAGAGGGGTCTGCCAACACTTTTCCCCCAGGTTCAGTTCTGGAAGTCTGCAGAGCTTTGCCAGTTACTGTGTTTACGTGAAGCTTGGTGGACTCCTTGTTATCAGAAGAGGGGCTGGAGACCAACTTGTTGGATTGGTCTCTGGGGGAACTGCCAGGGTCGGCTCTCCCGGGGTGCTGCTTGGTTCCCGAATTGTCAGTGCCGGTTTCCCCAGGGTGCTGCTTAGCTCCCGAATTATCAGAGTGGGTTTCCGAGGGGCGCTCCTTGGCTCCCAATTTGTCGAAGCCGGTATCCGCCGGGCGCTTTCCCGAATTGTCAGAGCCGATTTTCGCGTCGGTCTGATTTAGAAAGGTTTGGTTACTGTTTTCTTGCCCAGACTGAGCGATCAAGACGTGCTCCCTGGAGCTTCCTGCAGAAGCCTGATCGTCCTTCGGAGCGGCTGTTCCGGGGACTGGAGCAGAACTGAGCAGGAAGTCTGAAACAGAGAAACTATCTGGCTGAAGAGAGGTACTCGGGGAGAAAGGACTCCTCGGAACGTTGCAACGGGCAAACGGGAGGGGAGTGCTGGCGAGCGGAGAGGTGGCGAGGTTCGGGCAAGCAAGAAGTGAGGTCAGGGGCCGATAGGCCACGGTGAAGATGACG
Organism: Bos grunniens; assembly: GCF_055505025.1. Classification (NCBI taxonomy): domain Eukaryota; kingdom Metazoa; phylum Chordata; class Mammalia; order Artiodactyla; family Bovidae; genus Bos; species Bos grunniens. The sequence goes on along the minus strand of NC_141175.1, from coordinate 58,152,189 downwards.
GGCCCCGGGGCGAGAGTGGGATTACTGGGGGCTGGTCTTGGGACTGCGGTGGGGTGGGGGCGGGGGGAAATTCTTACCTGCTGCCGCGACGCTCAGTAACACGAACGCAACCAGGAACCGCATCCTGCACCGACTGCGCTTCCTTCCCCTAATGCTCTCGCGAGATCAGCACGCTGGCTTAGCGTTATGTCCCGCCCCTTCCTGTGTGCGTCGCCACAGCCACACCCACGCAAGGGGCAGAGATTAGAAAAAAGCCCCGAAAGCTGGGGTTCCGCTATTTCATCCGAAGTGTGACTGCTTTTCTTGGTGGTGGGGCTGTATTGTTGCGTGTAGAAGGCGTATTTGTCTTTTCCTGCTTTCTTAGCTCCGCGGCGGCCGCTACAAACTTAGTCCCCCTTTCCTTCTTCGCTCTCGTATTTACGAGACAATACTGGCGGAGCAGGAGCTCCCTGGCCCACGGACGTACCCACGGGAGTGACGTCGTTGGGGCCTGGCGCTTGCTCGCTCCCATCCTCTACCTGCCTTTCTACCTTCTCCCTCCTTCATGGTTCTTTCCCTGCAGCGCACAGATGTGTGGAAATCTGGAAACAGACACTCAACCCATCACCTTTATAGCGGGAGCCTTCGCAACCCTGCTCCCTGCTCTTTTGACCCCCCCACGGAAACGGTGTCAAAGATCTTTTCTTAAAAGTTCATTTGTTTTCTGATCGTGTAAATTATTCATTCACGCTAGAAAAGTCACTAAATGTGTACAAGTAGAAAACAGAATCTCTGCTTTCACCCTTCCAGAGTAGTGACTATCAACGTTTTAGCGTATTTCTGTCTTGCAAACAATATTTTTGATTAGGTAATATCTAACGGTTGAAAAATCAAAATGGGATTTATTTTGTGAAAAGTTCACATTAGAAAGTTACTGAAGCAATTATCTTTAAAAACCTCAAAAAGTTCTTGTGGGATTTCTCTTGTGGTTTAGTGGTTAAGAATCCACCTGCGAATGAAGAGGGCATGAGTTCCATCCTTGGTCCCATGGGGCAGCTAAGCCGGTGGGCCACAACTACTGAACCCAGTGACCTACAGCCAGCGCAACAAGAGAAGTGACAATGAGAAGCCCCTGTTATCTGCAACAAGAGGAAGCCTGAGCAGCGAATAATAAATAATGAAAGAATGTTTTTGCTCTCTAGCTCTCCTCCACAAGTTCCTATTCAGTGATTTTTTAAAACAATTAGGATAAATATAAATGTACTCCCGCCCCCTGTTTCTTAAGTAGTGTGTTTTCATAGTCTTTTATTCTATAATCATTTTCTCCCAAATTGCAATTATTGGATATATAGTTTTGTATCATGCTGTTTAAAATGTCTGTTGTGTTCACACAGACTATGGGAAGAAAATAGTGTGTTTAGGAGTTAAACATTTAGGAAGCTGTTGCAGTAGTCCTAGAAGGACTAGCATAGGTACGGTGAGAATAGAGGGAAGTGGTTGGACTCAATATAAATTTGGGAGGAAATACCAACAGGCCTTGGACATAGCTTGGCTATGGGAGGGAGGTATGATGTGAGGAAGATGTGGAAAACCAGATTTAATACGATTGGGGCACTAAAAGTGAATTTCTTGCCTGTGAGACAGTCAAGTAGAAATAACAGAGAGGTAGCTGGGAACATGAACATCAAATGTGAGTTCAAGGGCACTCTCCCCTAATTAATTTAAATATTGTCAAACATGACTGTTAATGGTTTCATAAAAAATTTATATTTATCATTGGTTTTGTGACAGTTTCCTTATTATTGGAGTTCTGAATTATTTTCAGTTTTCTACTCATAGTGATTACTATTTATAATCAGGTGCTGATTAGGTGCCTGAGACAGAAGCTCAAAAAACTTAAGCAACTTGTTTAAGTTGTGCTATTATCTTACCCATCCTAGGTAAGTGACTATGCTTAATCTGCTAATTTGAGAGGAGAAAAATAGTCCTTGTTATTCTCTTTTAGTTTTTTAAAATTTTTATTTATTTTCGGCTGTGCTGGGTCTTCACTGCCTCACAGGATTTTCTCTAGTTGTGAGTGGGGACAACTCTTCCTTGCAGTGCACGGTCTTCTCAAAGCGGCAGTTTCTCTTGTCGCGGAGCACAGGCTTCTAGGGCAAGCAGGATTCAGCAGTTGAGGCGTGTGGGCTCAGTATTTGTGGCTTCCAGGCTCTAAGCACAGGCTTAATGGTTGTGGTGAAGGCTTAGTTGCTCCAAGGCTTGTGGGGTCTTCCTGGACCAAGGACTGAATCCATGTCTCCTGCATTGGCAGGCAGATTCTTTACCACTGAGCCACCAAGGAAACCCATTATTCTTTAATGTTTACTGCACAAATAATTCACCTGACTTTGAGCAATTAATTGTTTTAGGTATCAATTTCTTCTTTATGAAATGGGAATAAAAGTGTTGAGGGTGAGAAAATTCATACAGAGTATTTAACAGTATCTACCATATGGCACCCAACTCCAGTACTCTTGCCTGGAAAATCCCATGGATGGAGGAGCCTGATAGGCTGCAGTCCATGGGGTCACTAAGAGTCGGACACGACTGAGCGACTTCACTTTCACTTTTCACTTTCCTGCATTGGAGAAGGAAATGGCAACCCACTCCAGTGTTCTTGCCTGGAGAATCCCAGGGACGGCGGAGCCTGGTGGTCTGCCATCTATGGCGTCGCACAGAGTCGGACACGACTGAAGCGACTTAGCAGCAGCAGCAGCATATAATTAAGGCTCCCAATACATTCACTATAGAAAACATTTAAAAAATAAAGATAAGACAAAGTAAGAAAATAAAAAGGTCCTGTTCAGTTCAGTTCAGTCACTCAGTTGTGTCCGACTCTTTGCAGCCCCATGAACCGCAGCATGCCAGGCCTCCCTGTCCATCACCAACTCCCGGAGTCCACCCAAATCCATGTCCATTGAGTCAGTGATGCCATCGAACCATCTCATCCTCTGTTGTCCCTTCTCCTCCTGCCCTCAATCTTTCCCAGCATCAGGGTCTTTTCAAATGAGTCAGCTCTTCGCATCAGTTGGGCAAAGGACTGGAATTTCAGCTTCAATAGCAGTCTTTCCAATGAACACCCAGGACTGATCTCCTTTAGGATGGACTGGTTGGATCTCCTTGCAGTCCAAGGGACTCTCAAGAGTCTTCTCCAACACCACAGTTCAAAGCATCAATTCTTTGGCACTCAGCTTTCTTTATAGTACAACTCTCACATCCATACATGACTATTGGAAAAACCATAGCCTTGACTAGACAGACCTTTGTTGGCAAAGTAATGTCTCTGCTTTTGAATATGCTATCTAGGTTGGTCGTAACTTTCCTTCCAAGGAGTAAGCGTCTTTTAATTTCACGGCTGCAGTCACCATCTTCAGTGATTTTGGAGCCTAGAAAAATAAAGTCAGCCACTGTTTCCCCGTCTATTTGCAATGAAGTGATGGGACCGGATGCCATGATCTTAGTTTTTTGAATGTTGAACTTTAAGCCAACCTTTTCACTCTCCTCTTTCACTTTCATCAAGAGGCCCTTTAGTTCTTCTTCACTTTCTGGCATAAGGGTGGTGTCATCTGCATGTCTGAGGTTATTGATATTTCTCCTGGCAATTTTGATTCCAGCTTGTGCTTCCTCCAGCCCAGCGTTTCTCATGAGGTACTCTGTGTATAAGTTAAATAAGCAGGGTGACGATATACAGCCTTGATGTACTCCTTTTCCAATTTGGAACCAGTCTGTTGTTCCATGTCCAGTTCTAACTGTTGCTTCCTGACCTGCATATAGGTTTCTCAAGAGGCAGGTCAGGTGGTCTGGTATTCCCATCTCTTTCAGAATTTTCCACAGTTTATTGTGATCCGCACAGTCAAAGGCTTTGGCATCGTCAATAAAACAGAAATAGATGTTTTTCTGGAACTCTCTTCTTTTTTCGATGATCCAGCGGATGTTGGCAATTTGATCTCTGGTTCCTCTGCCTTTTCTAAAACCAGCTTGGACATCTGGAAGTTCATGGTTCATGTATTGCTGAAGCCTGGCTTGGAGAATTTTGAGCATTACTTTACTAGTGTGTGAGATGAGTGCAACTGTGCAGTAGTTTGAGCATTCTTTGGCATTGCCTTTCTTTGGGACTGGAATGAAAACTGACCTGTTCCAGTCCTGTGGCCACTGCTGAGTTTTCTAAATTTGCTAACATATTGAGTGCACCACTTTCACAGCATCATCTTTCAGGATTTGAAAGAGCTCAACTGGAATTCCATCACCTCCACTAGCTTTGTTTGTAGTGATGTTTCCTAAGGTCCACTTGACTTCACATTCCAGGATGTCTGGCTCTAGGTGAGTGTGAGTGATCGTACCATTGTGATTATCTGGGTCACGAAGATCTTTTTTTCTACAGTTCTTCTGTGTATTCTTGCCACCTTTTCTTAGTATTTTCTGCTTCTGTTAGGTCCCTACCATTTCTGTCCTTTATTGAGCCCATCTTTGCATGAAACGTTCCCTTGGTATCTCTAATTTTCTTGAAGAGATCTCTAGTCTTTCCCATTCTATTGTTTTCCTCTATTTCTTTGTACTGATCACTGAGGAAGGCTTTCTTATCTCTCCTTGCTATTCGTTGGAACTCTGCATTCAAATGGGTATATCTTTCCTTTTCTGCTTTGCTTTTCGCTTCTCTTCTTTTCACAGCTATTTGTAAGGCCTCCCCAGACAGCCATTTTGCTTTTTTGCATTTCTTTTCCCTGGGATGGTGTTGATCCCTGTCTCCTGTACAATGTCACGAACCTCCGTCCATAGTTCATCAGGCGCTCTATCAGATCTAGTCCCTTAAATCTATTTCTCACTTCCACTGTATAATCATAAGGGATTTGATTTAGGTCATATCTGAATGGTCTAGTGGTTTTCCCCACTTTCTTCAATTTGAGTCTGAATTTGGCAATAAGGAGTTCATGATCTGAGCCACAATCAGCTCCCGGTCTTGTTTTTGCTGAATATAATCAATCTGATTTTGGTGTTGACCATGTGTAGAGTCTTCTCTTGTGTTATTGGAAGAGGGTGTTTGCTATGACCAGTGTGTTCTCTTGGCAGAACTCTATTAGTCTTTGGTCTGCTTCATTCTGTACTCCAAGGCCAAATTTGCCTGTTGCTCCAGGTGTTTCTTGACTTCCTACTTTTGCATTCCAGTCCCCATAATGAAAAGGACATCTTTTTTGGATGTTAGTTTTAGAAGGTCTTGTAGGTCTTCATAGAACTGTTGAACTTCAGCTTCTTCAGCGTTACTGGTCAGGGCATAGACTTGGATTACTGTGATATTGAATGGTTTGCCTTGGAAACGAACAGAGATCATTCTGTTGCTTTTGAGATTGCATCCAAGTACTGCATTTCAGACTCTTTTGTTGACTATGATGGCTACTCCATTTCTTCTAAGGGATTCCTGCCCACAGTAGTAGATATAATGGTCGTATGAGCTAAATTCACCCATTCCAGTCCATCTTAGTTCGCTGATTCCTAGAATGTTGGTGTTCACTCTTGCCATCTCCTGTTTGACCACTTCCAATTTGCCTTGACTCATGGACCTAACATTCCAGGTTCCTATGCAATATTGCTCTTTACAGCATCGCCAGTCCCATCCACAACTGGGTGTTGTTTTTGCTTTGGCTCCATCCTTTCATTCTTTCTGGAGTTATTTCTCCACTGATCTCCAGTAGCATATTGAGCACTTACCGACCTGGGGAGTTCATTTTTCAATGTCCTATCTTTCTGCCTTTTCATTACTGTTCATAGGGTTCTCAAGACAAGAACACTGAAGTGGTTTGCCATTCCCTTCTCCAGTCGACCCAGAGTTATTAAGAATAATACTTTCTTGGTTTTCCCTTTTTTATAGGCAACTATGTGTATATGATCAATTATTAACTGGAAACGAAGCAAGTCAGAGAACACATGTGCAATTCTCATCTTGCAGGTCTCTTTGTCACTTTAGTGACAACTAGTCATGTCACCTCTTTTGGGACACTAACATCTCCTTATTTTCCAGTTTCTTTACTCAGCATCCCTTGAGGGCTCACAATTGTCATAGAACTATTTTCAGAAGGATAATGAAATTGACGGCACAGAGTTGATGTAAGATAAGGAGTTATTAGGTATTTCAGTAGAGGGAGTGAAACCCGGTTGCAGTGGGATAAGTAGTAGATGGAAGGTAAGTAGAAGCTAGCTTTTTCTGGAAGTTTGAATGTGAAACTAATATGGAAGAGGACTGAGTGTTTTTAACCTGACTGAGAGGAATAATTTACTAGACAGACCAAGATTACAAGACAGAGAGATACGATGACTGCTGGAGGGGCTGGGATTCAGGGGACAGTTCACCCTGAGTCGACCTTGAGACCTGTGGAAAAGCAGTTAGCACGGCTGGAGGGTGGGTGAATACTTAGGTAGGGATGTGGGAGATCAGAACAGAATTTTTTTTTTTTTTTCACCTTTTTTGGCTGTGTGGGATCTTATTTCCCCAAACAGGGATTGAACCTGTGCCCCGTGAATTGGAATCTTGTTGGAATTTTAACCAGTGGACCACCAGGAAAGTCCCCAGAATAGAACATTTTAGCTGGCCTCAATTTCCTTGATATTCTAAGGGGCAACATAGTCTTTGAGAGAGAAAAGGTGGGGATTAACCCGAGGACTTGAGGATGGTGGAGAGAAGAGTTGTTGAGGGGAATAACACAGGAAACTGACAAAGGCTAAGTGTAGTAACTGATGAAATGTGCTGAAGGCCTAGCTTATGTTAGGTACGTGTCTATTGTGGCACCTACTGCAGGTGTGTGGTTTTTCTCCAGGAAGTGCTGTTACCTGGAATAGGAGCAGAGAAGGTAGATTTTAGAACTAACTTCTTACTCACACCAATACTGCTTTAAGGGAATGATAGGGCCATAACTTGAATAAATCTTAAATTTCCTGGCACTTCTACATATAAAAAATACTCAAAAAACTTGGAAAAGAAGGGACTTTCCTCAACCTGAAGAGGGCATGTACAAAAACCATACTACTAACATAACGGTAATGATAAAAGACTAGATGCTCTCCCCCTGAGATAAAGAACCATGCATGACTGTTCTTACCACTTTCATTCAACTTTGTATTGGAAGTAGCCAAGATAATTCAGCAAGAAAAGAAAATAAGACGCATCCAGATTGAAAGGAAGAAGTAAAACTATATCCATTTGTAGATAACATGATCTTGCACAAAGAGAATCTTGAGGATTTTCTAAAAATTTATTAGGACAGGTTAAGCAAGGATGTAAGAAGTGAGATCAATATATAAAAATCAACAGTATTCCTATACACTTTCAACAGACAATCTAAAAATGAAATTAAGAAACAATTCCATCTACAATAGTATCAAAAAGAATAAATCCCTTAGGAATAAATCTATCAGAAGAAATGCAAAACTTATACTCTGAAAACTACAAATATTATTAAAAGAAACTCAAGAAGCCCTAAATAAATGGAAAGACATTGCATATTCATGAATTGGAAGATGTAATTGTTAGAATGGCTGTACTTCCTAAATTGATCTACCAGTACAAACCCTATTAAAATTCCTGGTGGCTTCTCTGCAGAAATTAATAAATTGATCCTAAAATTCATACAAAATGCAAGAGACCCAGAATAGCTAAAACAGGTTTGAAAAAGAATGAAATTAGAGGACTCTCATTTCCCAATTTTAAAACTAATTACAACATTGATTAGGACAGTGTAGCACAGGCATAAAGACATGTGGCTAATGGAATAGAATTGAGAGTATGGAAATAAACCTATATATTTATGATCAATTGATTTTTAACCACGGTGCTGACTGTTCAACGAGGGAAGGAATAGTCTTTCAACAAATGGTGTTGGGATAACTCACTAATGTATGGATGTTCACCACCATTAGTATTAGTTAGATAAATGCAAATCAAAATTCAATGAGACACCACTCCATATCTACTAGGATGGCTGTAATAAAAAAAAAAAAAAAAAGGAAAATGCATCAGGGAAATGCAAATAAAAACCATGATGTCCTCTGACACCTGCCAAAATGGCTATCATCAAAAAGAACACAAATAGGACTTCCCTGGTGGTACAGTGAATGGGAGTCCGCCTGCCAGTGCAGGGGACGTGATTTCAATCCCTGGTCCAGGAAGATTTCACATGACATGGAACAACTAACGCCTGTGTGCCACAGCTGCTGGGACCGCACTCTAGGGCCTGGGAACAACTGCCGAGCACCAGTGCCACAGCTGCTGAAGCCCGTGCACCTACAGCTCATACTCCACAGCAAGAGAGGGCACTGCACCCACAGGCTAGCACGCCACAACTAGAGGCTATCCCACACACAGTACCGAAGGCCCAGCTCAGCCAAAAATAAACATGCTGCTAAGTCACTTCAGTCGTGTCCCACTCTGTGTGACCCCATAGACGGCAGCCTACCAGGCTCCCCCGTCCCTGGGATTATCCAGGCAAGAACACTGGAGTGGGTTGCCATTTCCTTCTCCAGTGCATGAAACTGAAAAGTGAAAGTGAAGTTGCTCAGTGGTGTCCGACTCCCAGCAACCCCATGGACTGCAGCCCACCAGGCCCCTCCATCCATGGGATTTTCCAGGCAAGAGTACTGGAGTGGGTTGCCATTGCCTATTATTAGCTAAATAGTTATTTAAGAAACATGAAATATCCAGAACAGACAAACGCAGAGACAGAAAGTAGATTCATGATTGTCCAGGGCTGGAGGTGGTGGTGTGAGGAGGAAGTTCCAAAGAGTATGGGGGTTTCTTTTGGAGGTAATGAAAATGTTCTAATGTGATGATCGGTACACAACTTTGAACACAAAACCACTGAGTGGTACACCTAAAATGGATGAATTGTATGAATTATATACCTCAGTAAAGCTGTACAACAAAGATGAATTCCAGTGTTTGGTATGTGCAAAGAAACCAAGGACACCCCTCCCATCTTGGCAATTTCAAGAAGACAAATGAAAATAAAAAGATTTATCCCTTTGGATCTCAGTTATCTATACTGACTGGTCTGTGAACATTCGAGACTGAAAACAGGATTAGATTTTTCTAGTTCTGTCAGGCATGACTTACATCCCCTTCCAATACAGGCATTCCTCCTTTGCATTCTGTAAAAATTGTACACAGCCTTTGGTGTGAAGAAAGGGACTTGAGTCAACAAAGGACTAAAATACTCAGCAAAGTCTTGCAACTGCAATTTTATTTTCTTTTGTGAAAATAAACAACTGGGAGTTTAAATTGCTCCAAAAAACCCCATAAAAATGAAAAGAAATACACACAGAAGAAGCATGTGAGGTGACTGGGGAGGGAGGAGGGTCTCAGAGCTTTGGCAGATTGTGCTAGCACATTCCCCGGTGACAGGAGCCAGACCTGTCTGCCACTCCGGGGCTGTGAGGGGACATCTTGACTGGTAAGGGGGTGGAACACAGGCTTCTTCACTGAGGAAGTGGCAGGCACCTTGAGTCCCTTTAAATGCAGGGGAGAACCATTTTAGAGGACCTCTTCCTCCACAGAAAGCTGGAGGCTGGGGGGTGGGGTTGGTTTAGGGCCACTGAGGGAAAGGTGCACTGGTGGAGACAAAGGAGGCCAAGGTGTCTCTCACGTGGTGACAGCCTTACACTGGGCAGAGGACAAAGATGAAGGCATGAACCCACGGGAGAAAAACGTGGGCCAAGTAAAAGGGAATGTCGAGGAATGGGTTGTAGATGAAGAGGCTAGAAATGGCAACAAGGGCCAACGTGTAAGCTGGATTGAGGGGAGCCAGGAAGCAGGGGGTGGGGGTTGGATGTGTGAGGACGATGGGAAGAGGAGGGAGGGCAGAGAGTCCAGGAGGTAGAGAGAGGGGTGCCTTCTGCCCAGGTCCATCCACCGCTGCACATACAGGAAGAATAACACACTACTTTTCAGTTCTCGTTTTCTTTTTTTTTTAAAGATTTTTGTTTGTTTGTTTTTTTAAAAAAGCCTTAAGATCAGCTACTGGTTACATCTACAAAACGTAAAGTGCTGCTGTTACCAGTCACTTTACAGAACAGTCCGGAGTGGTCAAATATTGACCAATAAAGTTTCCTTTTTTTTTTCCTTCTGCATCCTTACTACTCGATGAGTCACGTGACAGCCTGCATAGGTCAAGGGGGGCAGCTTAGTGGGCAGACTTGGTGACCAAGGACAGAGGCTGGGCCTGGAGCACGGGGAGGGCCTGGTGGGTGTGGAGCGTGGCGGGGAAGGATGGAGGGGACGTCAGCAGAGCTGTGGGCACAGACCCCAAAGGGAGGGGCCGGGACAGGAGCGGGGGCTGGCTGCCCATCTGGCCAGAAGAGGTGGCGGCAGCCTTTGATGACAGGAAGGCAGCCGAGTGGAGAGCCAGCTGGGCCCGGGTCTCTGGCTTGGTGGTGAGGGAGAGAGGCTGGGCTTGCTCCGAGTGGGTGGCGGCTGGGGCGGCCGGGGAGGCCAAGGCCGCGGAGGGGGTAGCTGGGGAGTCCAGCATGCTGCCATGCGAGGAAGCAGGGCTGTCACAGGGCTTCTCGGGGGGCAGGTACTGGACACATGGCTTCTTGCTTTTGGAGGCCAGAGCACCTGTGGGGGTGAGGGTGGGGGTGGGGGAGACACAAACAAGGAAGTCAGCCGCTAGGAACGATGGGAAAGGCGGAAGTAGTACGTATGACCCAGGAAACAAGCATGCATAGAGGGAGGGACGTGAGGCCCTGAAATGACGCCTAAGGCTTTCAGTACACCTAGGCTGCAGTCCATGGGGTTGCGAAGAGTCGAACACGACTGAGCGACGTCACTTTAACTTTTCACTTTCATGCATTGGAGAAGGAAATGGCAACCCACTCCAGTGTTCCTGCCTGGAGAATCCCAGGGACGGGGGAGCCTGGTGGGCTTCCGTCTATGGGGTCGCACAGAGTCGGACACGACTGAAGCGACTTAGCAGCAGCAGCAGCAGCAGAGCACAGAAAAGGGCCAATACGAAAATGCCAAACACACGGTTCAGTATCTGCCTGGAGGGAAAATAGCTGAGCTTATCAAATTATCATGCTGTGCTGTGCTCAGTGATGTCTGCCTCCTTGCACCGCTATGGACTGTAGCCCGTCAGGCTTTTCTGTCCCTGGAATTCTCCCGGCAAGAATAATGGAGTGGGTTGCTATTTCCTTCTCTAGCAAATTATCATCTTCCTGCCTAAATCTTATCATTTGGGGGATGGATCTCCGTTCAGTTTGCTTTAAAATCTTTGGTTTATGATCCTCCTAGAGATAGTACAGCGCCTGCCAAGCACCAATTCAACAGATTTTGCGTAATGCTTTTGCTGCTGCTAAGTCGCTTCAGTCGTGTCCGACTCTGTGCGACCCCATAGACGGCAGCCCACCAGGCTCCCCCGTCCCTGGGATTCTCCAGGCAAGAACACTGGAGTGGGTTGCCATTTCCTTCTCCAATGCATGAAAGTGAAAAGTGAAAGTGACGTCGCTCAGTCGTGTCTGACCCTTGACCCCATGGACTGCAGCCTACCAGGCTCCTTTGCGTCATATACATAGTTACTTTATGTGTACTCCTATGGAGACGAATATATAAATTATAGAGATATTAGAAAGCTAGGAAAGGAAGCGAAAGGAAAGGCTATAAAAAGCACTTAGTGTGTGTGTGTTAGCTGCTCAGTCACGTCTCACTGTTCACAACCCTATGGACTATAGCTCACCAGGCTCCTCTGTCCATGGAATTCTCCAGGCAAGAATACTGGAGTGGGTTGCCATTCCCTTCTCCAGGGATCTTCCCTACCCAGGGATTGAACCCAAGTCTCCTGCAGTGCGGGAGGATTCTTTACCACCTGTGAAGCCCTTTAGATGGAACTAAACTAGTTCTACCCTTGTCCTGGAATGAACGTGAGATGGGAGATGTGACTGAAATACTGGCCAAGGTATGGGCTAGTCTGTGCTGGGTGAAATTCTGATGTAAAAAGATATTTGTGGCACAAACGGGCCTTCCTAATCCAAGCAAATGATTATTTCCGATATTCAGCCAACCAAACATTGAAGGAAAACCTGAATCTACTGGATTCACTGAAAGGTGGTATGCCAGTCTCTAAGGGGCTGGGTTCCTACGGGAATTTCAAGTCTCATTTCAACAACATTCAATTTTTACTTTTACTGCATTGATTTTAGAATCTAACCCTCAAGTAAGACTCAACTGAATTGAAGAGCACCTTTTGAATGAGAAAGTGCTGGACCAAATCCTCCCTCCATTTACCAAGCAGCATGACCGGGAAAGTCCTTTCACTTCTCTGAGCCTCTGAACTGATCATCTCCAAAAGGGGGTAATAATAACACCCACCTGAGTATACCCAAGTGGTGCTACTGGTTAAGAACCTGCCTTCCAATGCATGTAGACATAAGAGCTGCAGGTTCGACCCCTGGGTCAGGAAGAGCCCCTGGTGGAGGGCATGACAACCCATTCCAGTATTTTTGCCTGGAGAATCCCCATGGACAGATGAGCCTGGCGGGATGCAATCCATAGGGTCGCAAAGAGTCGGATATGATGGAAGCGACTTAGCACGCACGAACAAGTGTACATGAGGCAGAGGCCTTGAAAATGGCAGCTATTAATATTAAAACACAGCATTGACACGGTGTCCATCAGAGACCCACGCACAGGGTGCTGGCAGGTGTAGCTGGCACAGTGGCAAAAAGTAAAGACGCAGATCCCTCCTGAAGACTCACCGTCTGTCTCTTGGACTTGCTGCTGCTGGGACTGCGTCTGGGACAGCTGCTTTTCTCGCTTCCTCTTCTTTTTCTTACCCTGAAAGATATGGCCAAAGGAAAAGGTAATAACCAGGGACAGAATAACGGCTTTTCTGATGGATTCAGTTATGAAGTGGGGAGACAGGATATTTTCTGTACCAGGCGCCCAGGTCACATTCTGTGCATCAGCCTCATGAGGAGGCATGGTGAGCCTTTCTGGGGGGCCGCCTCCCTCCCCTCAGCTCAGATAGGTCCTGACTTTCTTGGAAGGTCTCATTCTTTCCCTGCCCTGCAGGCTTAGTTTTCTCTCTCTCTCTCTAGAACAGTGTCAGGTTCTTGATCTTTTTTGAGGCACCCCAGGTATCACTGAAAATCTCATGCAGCTGGAATTCCCTGGCGATTCAGTGGTTAGGACTATATGCTTTCACTGTTGAAGGTGTGGGCTCAGTTGGCACCAAAGGGGGAAAAAAAAACTAACTCAGCTATGAAGACTTTTAGCAAAAAAAGAGCAAGTAAGAACATACATACAGGGACTTCCTTGGCAGTCTAGGAGTTAAGAATCCACCTGCCAATGGGTTTGATTCCTGGTCTGGGAAGATCATACATGCTGTGGGGCAACTAAGCTCGTGTGCCACAACCACTGAACCTGCATACTCTAGAGCCTGTGCTCCATAAGAGAAGCCACTGCAATGAGAAACCTTCCCACTGCAACTAGAGAGAAGCCCCCTGCACATCACAACTAGAGAAAGTTCGTGCAGCCCCACCAAAATTTTTTAAAAAATAAAATTAAAAAACCTGTCCAGTTCCAGGGAGGTATCAGAAATGTAGGCAGTAGCTCATGGCATTGTGAGCCCCAGGTTGGGAACCCTTTGCTGCAGACACTGATCATCAGAACTAGCACACAGCTGACACCACACCCTGAATGATGGAATTAAAGGCTGAGTCCACTTCCAATTCCAGTTGGCTTCCCCGGTGGCGCTAGTGGTTAAGAACCTGCCCTTCAGTGCAGGAGACAAGAAACACAGGTTTGATCCCTGAAGGAGGAAATGGTAACACACTCCAGTATTCTTGCCTGGAGAATCCCATGGACGGAGGAGCCTGGCGGGCTACAGTTCACAGGGTTGCAAAGAGTCAGACACAACTGAAGTGACTTAGCAAGCATGCATACCCCACTTGCAATGGGACAGGCACAAAGTTAAGTCTGTCCTTAGGACACCAAAACCATGTCCTTGTGGCCCTCCTGAGAATTAAAGTGTCTTCCTCATTTCTAGAGAAATACAGACTTCTCCCTGGCCTTAAGGGTCCTCTATCACTGCAGTCAGCTTCCTTCTCCCCCAAATCCTCACTTGGAGGCTGCCCCCGGTGCCTGAGTGGGCACGTACGTAGTTGTCCCGGGCTGACCAGGTCGGGTAGAGCTGTGAGTGAAGCTGCCGCTCCTTCCGGGCCAATTCGTAGTACTTGGCCTGTTCTTCTCGGGACAGGTTGTGCCACTGTAGAGAGAGGACCAGCGAGGACAGAGTGGTGAGAGTGGGGGACGTTGAGCTGCACAGCCTGGAACACAGGGGCGGACCTTACCTTCCTCCCCAGGATCTGGTTGATGGCTGCACTCTCCTTCAGGGTGCACTCAGCCACCACCTTGGCCCTCATCTCCTTCATATATAACATGAAGGCATTAAGAGGCTTCTTCACGTGGGGCTTCTTTTCTTCCTCTTTCTTCACTGTGACTGGTGATTTCCTGGGAAGTCACAAGGCTGTAGGTTAGCATTTGTCAGCTGTCACCTCTCAAGGAGGCTAAGGGCTGGCTGCCTCTGGGGAGCGGGGGATGAGTCACTTGGCAGCTAATGAGAGTTGCCCAGGGCTGCTTTCAGCACCTGAGGACCCAGTTCCTAGTCTCTGACTGACCTCCAGCCGTTTTCTAGGAGAGGACAACTTCCTGACAAAGAAGCTGTGCCCTTGACAAAGGTGGTGGGGGGAGCTGAGATGGACTGGCCCCAGGTGAGAAAGAGGAGGGGGCAGAGCACTGTAGGTAGAAACAGAGCGGGGGCGGGTCTCCTTGGCCATGAGACTTTGACTTTCAGTGGACAAAGCGTGGGCCATGGTGCTGGACTCAGCTCTGACCCAAGTCAACCATGTGACCTTGAGAAAATTCCCCTTGCAATTTTCAAGTGTATGCGGGGACAGGGAAGGAAGCTAAAAGCACTCTCAGTTTCTCTTTCAAAGTCCTGATTGTAGGGCTTCCCTTACTGTGAGAAAAGATGCATGGTGTCTCCGAGAGGATGGGAATTCCAGGGTTCAAAGGGAACAGTTCGAAAGGTGGAGAGGATGTGGCTGAGGAAGCCGTCAGCTGAAGGTCCCCAGGAGAAGAATCAATGGCACTTGCTACTCAGAGACTGGCCACCCGCCACCAGGCTGCCCATTACTCACGCGCTCACAGCCGGACTCAGGCTGGGGGGCGCTGGTTCCTGCTTGACAATGGGGGAGACAATGGCGGGGTGGGGGATCCCTGAGGTGGGCAGACCAGGATGGGCCGGAGCCACCATGTGAGGGGAGAACCGACTGGAAACCAGGCTGCATACCAGGGGGAAACAAAAACAACAGAGGGATTCAGGCTATATGCTTGTCACTGGCAGAAGATGTGATGGAACCCAGCCTTGATGGCAGAGGCATGTGAATATCTCTGCCATTGCAGAGTTGGAGCAAGAGAAGGCTATTGGCTGACCTCGAAAGAACTCATTTTGGGAAACACCCAACAAACCTCCCTTCCCCAACAAACGCACAGGGTTCCTATACCCGATGCTGAAAGCAGGTGGGATGAAAAACAGAAGGTGCAGGAGGTCGGAGGCCAGGTACACAGGGGAAAGGAAAGAAAGGCTTATGCTGTGGGTTGTATTTTTTTTTTTTTCATTGGTGGTACAATTGTCAGGTAGGTCAGCCCCTGAGACGGAAATCCTCTTTTATAGTTCCCTTCTCCTGACGTCATTTCAGGAACAATCAATCTCCCAGCCTCTGGCTTCAGTCTGACATATTCAAAATGCTTCAATGCCACCAAGCCCTGCCCAGCCCATAGGGGAACGTGCAAGAGGACTGAGTGCGAGGGCTTTAAAATTTTTCTCTTAGAGAGGGAGATGGGGCAAGAGTGAGCA
Source organism: Bos grunniens (assembly GCF_055505025.1). Classification (NCBI taxonomy): domain Eukaryota; kingdom Metazoa; phylum Chordata; class Mammalia; order Artiodactyla; family Bovidae; genus Bos; species Bos grunniens. The sequence goes on along the minus strand of NC_141175.1, from coordinate 58,136,275 downwards.
GAGCCTGTTTGTCTCCATCCCACAACTAATCAGAGAGGCGGGGAGGAAAGGTGAGCACCTGCCTCTTTGCTTACTACCAAGAGAAAGCTGTGTCATGTAATGGTCAGAAACTGCAGGGGAACCAGTAGACAAGCATTCCCTGCACTGCTGCTTCCCCCCTCACAGCCGCAGCCCCAGGACTCACCTGGACATCGAGGCATTCATGGCGAGGGCAGGGTAGGGGTGCCTGAAGCCACCAGGAGGAAGGGAGTACATGGGCTGTCCTTGCCTATAAGGGCCAGGAGTAAGGAAATGCAGTCAGGAAACTGGCTGAAATGGGAACGTTCATAGGGACGGAGAAGGGGTTGGGAAGATAGGATGATGAGTAAAAGGCAGTAAGTAGGAAGTGGGAGTTGGGAAGATGCTGCCTGGGAAACTTGTTCTGATGCCCTGGGGAAGTTCTGGGCTTGGTGAGAGGGCTCCACTGTGGAGCTGGGGCCGGGGCAGGGGGCATCTATATTTGGACCCCAAGGACAGGCTGGAGGTACAGGAGGCAGAGCTCAGTGTAAGGAAGGAGGGATAAGAAAGGCTGTAAGTTTCCTTACTGTGGGACGAGCCAGCTGAGGGGATGTGGAATTTGCCCAACAGCTCCGGGAGACAGTGGGTAATACGGAGATAACTCGGATGGATGAGGGGGCCGGGGGATTCCTGCTTCCAAGGAGAAATGTGTCAGACAGTTCCTTGACCCTACACCTTAAAGTCACATCAAACAGGAGGCTACCCTTTGTTCCCAGATGCTCTGCAGCTTGCAGTGCCTTTTCTTTCACTGTTTCTGCCCTCAGTCACCAGTAACTTCCAACTACTTGTATTGGAGGTGTCCAAGACACAGGCAGGAAATCTTGGACTGAGAAACCCAAGGTTATCTCTGGAGTCATCACCTGGAAAAGCTTTTTCATTCGTGGAAAAATAAACTTCAGATTTCCGTGTAACAGGGAAGAACAATAGCTGATTCCACGTTGGATCTGTTTTTCTTTGACTTTAACCTTTGCTCTTCATGCTCTTGTTACTATAATTGTTGAAAAGATGCTGTATATAAACTGCAAGCATACATAATGGCCTGTCTCAGGGAACCTTGCCCTTCTGTTGGGAAGTTAGACTAAAGTGACTTTGTTCAGCTCACAGGGAGACTGTTCTGACCTGGCCCACCTGTGACTGGCTGTAAGAAGAAACTAACACATCCCTGTCCTGATGCAGGCCAAGCCGGGAGATATTCTGCAAGACTTAACGGCCTTTTTATTTTACTTCCTCCCCCTCTCTGTTCTATAAAAGAAACTGGCATCCAGACTCCGATAAGATGGTTCTCTAGGACATTAGTCCGCTATCTTCTTGGATACCCAGCTTTCTGAATAAAGTTGTTATTCCTTGCCTCCCAATTACAGGCCTGTCATGTGGTGACCAGACTGAGCTTGGACTCAGTGACATCTGTTCCACATTTATCCTCCTTATTATCTGTAACTTGTAATAGCTATCTAAAGAGGGACTCCAAAAATGCTCTGAGCCACAGCAACTCTATGGGAATTTTATGAAAACGATGGCTCTCTCTGGGATGAACAGTGTAGGTGAATAAGTTGAGAAAAAAGTCAACTCAGTCTCTTGCCTTGTATCTATACTTATAAGTCTGTTAGGGGAAACACACTGACTGAAACTGCCCATCCTGGCCAGGTACCAAAGAAACCATTTGTGTGAGTTATTTTATGACAGGAAGTCCTGGCAAGGAACATGGAACTAATACGCCACCATCAACCGGAAGAGTTTGGGAAAGGTCAAAATGAGACGCCATGTATCCTCCCACCTCCCACCTGGCATCCATCTTGGCTGAGCAATGTGTGCACCACCAGGAAGGACCCTGAGTCAGAACAACTGGCCAAAGACAACTCAGAAACTAACCCCATCACCGTAAAACCCGAGTCTGTGAGCCACATGGCAGAGCAGTCCTCCTGGGTCCCCTTATCATACTGTTCTCCACGAGGGTGCCCCTTCCCAATAAAGACTCTTGCTTTGTCAGCACGTGTGACTCCTCAGACAATTCTCTTCTGAGTTACCTGGGCCAGCCTGAGCGGCAGCCAACTCACCTGTCTTTGGATCGATCTCTGGGGAGAGGTGTGTGGGAGGGGAGCCGGGGGAGAAGTGGTCATTGCTGTAGGTGATGAGGGGCGTCAGCGGATGCATGTGGTGCGGGTGCTGAACAACAGGAACTTTATTAGACTGAAAGACAGAGGGAAAAAGACTAGGGCCAGTTGCCAAGGAAATGGTGTACAGACAGACCTCAGAGATACTGCAGGTTTGCTTCCAGACCGCTACAGAAAAGTGAAACAATGATTTTGGTTTCCCAGTGCATATAAAAGTTCAGCTCAGTTCAGTTCAGTCGCTCAGTCGTGTCTGACTCTTTGCGACCCCATGAATCGCAGCATGCCAGGTCTCCCCGTCCATCACCATCTCCCGGAGTTCACTCAAACCCATGTCCATTGAGTCGGTGATGCCATCCAGCTATCTCATCCTCTGTCATCCCCTTCTCCTCCTGCCCCCAATCCCTCCCAGCATCAGAGTCTTGTCCAATGAGTCAACTCTTTGCATGAGGTGGCCAAAGTACTGGAGTTTCAGCTTTAGCATCATTCCTTCCAAAGAAATCCCAGGGCTGATCTCCTTCAGAATGGACTGGTTGGATCTCCTTGCAGTCCAAGGGACTCTCAAGAGTCTTCTCCAACACCACAGTTCAAAAGCATCAATTCTTCGGCACTCAGCTTTCTTCACAGTCCAACTATAAAAGTTACACTTACACTATTCTATAATGTTACGTATGGGGAAGCCCTGGTGGCTCAGCAGTAAAGAATCTACCTGCAATGCAGGAGATGCGAGTTTGATCCCTGGGTGGGGAAGATCCCCTGGAGGAGGGAATGGCAACCCACTCTGGTATTCTTGCCTGGGAAATCCCATGGACAGAGGAGCCTGGTGGGCTACAGTCCATTAGGTCGCAGAGCCGGACACACTGAGCACATGCAGTGTTAGGTGTCAATGGCATTATGTCTAAGAAAATAAACATTTGTTGCTGTTGTTCAGTCCCTCAGTTGTGTCTGACTCTTTGCAACCCCACGGACTGCAGCACGCCAGGCTTCCCCATCCTTCAGCATCTCCCGGAGTTTGCTGAAACTCATGTCCATTGAGTCGGTGATGCCATCCAACTATTTCATTCTGTGTCATTATATATTATATATATATATATAATTGCCTTTTTATACTGAGAACCCCATGAATAGTATGAAAAGGCAAAAAAAAAACAAAAACAAAAACACAAAAACCCATGCATACTCTAATCAAAAACACTTTATTGTTAAAAGGTGCTAATCATCAACTGAGCCATTAGTGAGTTGTAATCGTTTTGCTACAGTGACATCAAAGATGACTGATTACAAGCCACCATAACAAATATAATAATAAGGAAAAGTTGGAAATATTTCAAGAATTACCAAAATGTGACAGAGAAACAAAGTGAGCAAAGGCTGTTGGAAAAATGATGCTGATAGATTTGCTGGATAAACCTTTAATTCATTAAAAAAATGCAGTATCTGTGAAGCACAGGAAAGTAAAGTACAATAAAACGAGGTATGCCTGTAAAATCTGTGGTTATTTACTGAGTTGAATATGTGCCAGGTATTTTCCATGCAGCATCGCATTCAGTCCTTGTAGAGAACTTAAGAGAAAGTAGCAGTCTGCTTGCCCCTTGGAAGAAAAGTTATGACAAACCTGGAAAGTGTATTAAAAAACAGAGACATCACTTTGCTGAAAAAGGTCCGTCTAGTCAAAGCTATGGTTTTTCCAGTAGTCGTGTATGGATGTGAGAGTTGGAAGAGGTCTAAGCACTGAAGAATTGATGCTTTCGAACTGTGGTGATTGAGAAGACTCTTGAGAGTCCCTTGGACTGCAAAGAGATCAAACCAGTCAGTCCTAAATTAAATGAGTCCTGAATATTCATTGGAAGGACTGAAGCTCCAATACTTTCGCCACCTGATATAAAGAGCCAACTCACTGGAAAAGACCCCGATGCTGGGAAATACTGAGGGCAGGAGGAGAAGGGTTATGACAGAGAATGAGATGGTTGGAAGGCATCACGGACTCAACGTACATGGATTAGAGCAAACTCAGGGAGACAGTGAAGGACAGGAAAACCTGGTGTGTTGCAGTCCATGGGGTCACAAAGAGTTGGCTAAGACTTCATGACTGAACAACAAATACAGCAGAAAAAGAATCAAGAGATTTAGAGGAGGGATTACACCCAGCCTCCTACACACCTTCTTCAAAACAGCCCACCATCACTCACTTCATGTATGCTGTGTGGTAAATGGCAGACTGCAGAATTATGACCCATGCTCTGTGTACTCTCAGTGAATTCTGAAACGCTCAACACATGCTTGCCAAATAAACTTCTTAGAAATAGTAGCTCACGGGCTCAAGTCTGAGACTGGGAACAGAGCCGTGGGAGAACTGTCACCACCAGGCCTCATATAACCACTTGTCATGTTCAAGGTTTACATTTATAGACACTACCAAGGGCATTAGAACTGTTCTTCCTGGAGCGTATCAAACACCCTGCTGACCTAATTATCACATTTTATTTTAAACATCAGCAAATGTAAGGAGCACATTTTATATAACTGTTAAGATAGCAAAACCAGGGACATCCCTGGTGGTCCAGTGGCTAAGACTCCACGTTCCAATGCAGGAGGCCTGGGTTTGATCCCTGGTCAGGAAACTAGATCCTACATATCACAACTAAAAGATCCTGCGTGCCACAATTGAGACATGGTGCAGCTAAGTAAATAAAATAAATAAACACTAAATTAAAAAAAAAAAAGAAAGTAAAATTCAGGCATGTCACCAACACATCATGATTTCAGAAATGTTAAAAAGGGGGGAAACCTGTGTGCCCTGGAATCAGTAAACTGAATTTTTAATTGTTTTAACCTAATCTCACTTAACAGTAAGGATTTTTATTACAAAAATGGCTAGCGTCCTTATTATAACCTACTAAAGGAGCTATGATTATCTTGGTTTGAGGAATGAGGAAACAGAGCACGGAAAGATGAAGTGATGTAGCCTGAGTTACAGAGCTAGTAAGTCACAAAACTGGATTCATATCAGCCCTTTACATGCTAACAAACCAGGGTGTCTTCTCTTGCATCACCTGCCAACCCAACAGCCCAATCAAAACATCTGTCAGAGAAAGGACATATACTTATCTTTTTGGGTAATAAGGTAAATGAGTTACAAGTGAAAGAGAGATGTGTTTAAAAAAGAGATCTGTAAAAAGGATGATAATTTGATGGCATCTCAGGAGAAGGAAATGGCAACCCACTCCAGTGTTCTTGCTTGAAGAATCCCAGGGATGGGGAAGCCTGGTGGCCTGCCGTCTATGGGGTCGCATAGAGTAGGACACGACTGAAGCGACTTAGCAGCAGCAGCAGGGGCCAGAATTCCAAACTTCTGTCTTTCCTGTTGAATGTTTCATTTCTAGATTCCATGAGCCTTTTTTGCCTTTTAGTCGGTACCCCTTTGGTGCTCATCATGCAAGCTACGATATGTACATCTCCTAAGTATTCATGCACTCACAGTAGTCTTGCTCTGTTTTCAGTAGGCTAAGCAGAGATGAGAGGCAGAGTCCTGGAGCAAGGCCTGGAACCCAGAGGCCCAGGTCCTAGACCTGCAGAACTGAGACCGAGATTTCAGACGTTCGCAACTACAACCACTAGGTGGCGCCGGTACACGGCGGGGCTGCTGGTACTTCCTCTTGGACAACTTCTATCAACTCCCTTGGTTGGGCTCCTTTGGCGTTGCATGTAGTTGCAGGTATATTCTAAAATTATTTTCTTCTTACTGTTTTCACCTGTTCCCTTACTGGCTTTTGAAGAGGTCTCCACGAACAAGAACACGTAACGCAAATAAGAGTATTAAAAGATTATTTTAAGGTCGGATTTCTATTAACAGAATTTCCTGTGGTCATGTATGGACGTGAGAGTTGGACTGTGAAGAAGGCTGAGCGCCGAAGAATTGATGCTTTTGTACTGTGGCGTTGGAGAAGACTCTTGAGAGTCCCTTGGACTGCCAGGAGATCCAACCAGTCCATTCTGAAGGAGATCAGCCCTGGGATTTCTTTGGAAGGAATGATGCTAAAGCTAAAACTCCAGTACTTTGGCCACCTCATGCAAAGAGTTGACTCATTGGAAAAGACTCTGATGCTGGGAGGGATTGGGGGCTGGAGGAGAAGGGGACGACAGAAAAATGAGATGGCTGGATGGCATCACTGACTCGATGGAACTGAGTCTGAGTGAACTCCGGGAGCTGGTGATGGACAGGGAGGCCTGGGGTGCTGCGATTCATGGGGTCGCAAAGAGTCGGACACGACTGAGCGACTGAACTGAACTGAACTGAACTAATGCAATCAATGACGCATTCAGGTTTCACGGAAGCAGCTTTGTCTGAAGGGCGATTTTAATTTTATTTACTTATTATTAACTTTTTAAAAAGGTGTTTTTTTCCTTCCCAAGGCATAATTAACTTTGGGAGGTTCTTTTAAAAAAATGTTTATTTATTTGGCTGTTTTAGGTCTTAGCTGTGGCATGCACGGTCTTCAGTTGCGACATTCGAACTCTTACTAGAGGCACATGGGAACTAGTTCCCCAACCACGCGTCGAACCGGGGGCCTCTGCACTGGCAGCACAGGGTCTTAGCCACTGGACCACCGGGTAAGTCAATATAGGGCGATTTTTATATTATAAAAACCAATATAATTATTACTAAGAGTGATAGTAAATGATAAAAGAAATACACAGAATGAATGTGTAACTTAAAAATTACAGTTTTTTAAAAACATGTAAATTCTATGATAAAAAAATTAAAAAGACTAGCAGGTATTCCCTAGTGGTCCAGTGGTTAGGACTCGGCACTTCACTGCCATGGCCTGGGTTCAATGCCTGGTTGGGGAACTATGATCCTGCAAGCTGCACACCACGGCCAAAAAGAGAAAAGAAAAATAGAAGCATACCAAAATGTAAAGAGTAAGTATATTTGAATGGTGGGAGTACAAATGATTTTGTTTTTCTTGTGTTTTCCAACTTTATTATCTATTAAAAATATACATATGATGAATGCAAATTTCCTAAGGAAAAAAATACAAGCTATATTATAAAACATTTAGAAACCACAATCACACACACAATAAACCCCAACAAACCCCCTGTGCCCACAGTCACACTAGCATAACCCAGTACCTATTATCATTTTGACATATCTCTTGTGCATCTGTTATTTACATCATTTATAGCCATCTTTTCGAAATTAAAATTTTCAGCTTTATTTAGATATAACTGACAAACAAGACTGTAATATATTTGAAGTGTATTATATGAGAACTGAGTATAGGTACCCAGAGTCATCCTAAAATGCTTAACACTGTTATGAAAGTAGGACTGGCCATGTGCTGTCTTCATCAGAAACTGGCAAACAGCACGGAATGGGTGTCAGAGTTAAGCACAAAGCAGGGAAACATGAGTTATATTGGAAAATGCAGTCTCCTCACTTAAAACACTCTGTGAGTTATTACTGGTTCCCATTAGGTGGCATCATTGTTCAGAAAATGGATGGGAAGGTGGTGAGTTCACAGAATGAAAAAGGAAGGTAGACTTTTCCTTATCAGGCTGGGAATATGCAGCCTCTGGAGATGATTAGCAAAACTCGTTCTCTTGGGTTCCCCTAGTGGTTCAGTGGTAGAGTCCATCTGCCAATGCAGAAGACATGGGTTCGATCCCTGGCCCAGGAAGATTCCACATGTCCCTAGCACCACAATCAACTGAGCCTGCTTTCTGCAGCCCGTGCTCTGCAACAAAAGAAGCCACTGCAGCAAGAAGCCTCCGCTTGCCGCAACTGGAGAAAGGCTGCGTCGCGGTGCAAACCCAGTACAGCCAGAAATAAACAAACACACAAAATTACTTTTTAAAAGATTACTCCTTTAGGGCTGACTCAGGGAAAGCTCTCCTTGGAGGCTATCATCCCAAGAAAAGTTTCCCACTGATTTCTCTCCTTTGCTGTCCTCCAGGCACATGATGTTCGCAGCATGAAGCCAGGTCAAATGTAGGGATGTGGAGAACCAGCGGACAATTCCTGCTGTACAATACAGAGAGCACACACAAGCCAGGACACGGGTGTTCCCTGGGCAAGGAAACTAGCCAAGTCTAGCTTGCCCCAAAGCAGAGCATCTCAGACCTACCTTGTGCTCGAATCCTTCCGTCCCATCACACAGACCCAACCCTTTTCCAACTCAGGTGATCCTTGTCTATTCCCTGTTTCTAGGGTTGTTGTTGTTCAGTCACTCAGTCGTGTCCGACTCTTTGCAACCTCATGGACTATAGCCCACCAGGCTCCTCTGTCCATGGGATTTCCCGGGCAAGAATACTGGAGGGGGTTGCCATTTACTTCTCCAGGGCATCTTCTCAACCCAGGCATCGACCCTGTGTCTCTTGCAGGCTGATTCTTTACTGCTGAGCCACCAGGGAAGCCCCTTTCTAGGGTTGGTCCAAGCCAAAGTTCTGGAAACTTCTGGTTCCCAGGAAGCATGTATCCTCCCTTCTACTGTTCATGACTTTCTTCCAAGCTCTAAGTAAAGCCAATGCTCCACCACAGATGAACCAGCCACCTCTTCAAAAGCTGCTTCTCTCAGTAACTGCTTTGCGTTCAGGCGTTCAGTTATATCTGACTTTTGGCAACCCCAAGGACTGTAGCCCACCAGGCTCCTTTGTCCATGTCATTTTCCAGGGAAGAATACTGGAGTGGGTTGCCATTTCCTCCTCCAGGGGATCTTCCTGATCCAGGGATTGAACTTACATCTCCTGCGTCTCCTGCATTGCAAGCAGATTCTTTACCACTGAACCACTGGGGAAGCCAGTGGTTTGAGGCCTTTATAAAGCCTTCTGCGTCCTAGGCTTCGTTCACTATCCCCTTTTCTTCCTGATCTGAATTTCAGAGATCAGAAAGATAAGGCTTTTCAGGTCAGGCAAAGGGGAGCCTTAATTGTGGTATCCATGTGGTATCCATGTTCCGCAAAGCAGACATAGAACAGTCAACAGGCTGCCCAGCAAAGATCCTCAGACTTGCACTGGGTCACTAACTGTAACTGATTTTATGTATTTAAAAAATATGCTCTACCCACAATCAATTGTCTGTTAACTGCTTGAGGGAATCTTCTCTTAAAATTGTTCTCAAGAGACTATGCTTAAATGCAAGACTTCAGGGGAAAAGGAAGTTGGTTTGTTCCTAAAGTACCAGTCCAGGATTTTCCTGGTGGTCCAGTAATTAGGACTCCCGGCTTCCACTGCAGAGGGCACGGGTTAGATCTCTGGTCAGGGAACTAGGATCCCACAAGCCACACGGCACAGCCAAAAAAAAAAAAAGTACCAGTATACTCTTAGTGGTGGATTAACATATAATAGAAGCAAAGGCAAATAGAACCTAATGAAAATTGAGGGGGAAAACTCTAATTCTAAGTAAACATACCCACCACTCTCTAACAAATACTACTTAAAAGGAAAAATATAAGTTCTTTGCTAATTCTGTCATCGTATCCTATTAAAGAAAGGAAATTTGCATGTATGTCTTCTATACAGAATTTTCCTGGCAATTCACACATTGATTTATTGGGTAATTGTCTGTGAAGACTGTCTACACAGCAGGCACTGAAGTGGGTAGCCAAAGGGCTGGAGGCCAACAGCAGACATGGAAAGAACCTGGGTCTCCGATGGCATGGTTTGCTTGTTGAACTAACTGGCCTGGCAGAAAACATGACTCACAACAAGTATTCATGCTGTATCTATGACGTGCCAGGCACTGTTCTAGGTCTTGTGAATGCATTAGAGAATCTGTCTATCTAGACAATAATCCAAACAAATAAATAACTAAAATATTAGATAGTGATAAATTTTTCTAAGGAGAAAAATCAAGTCAGGGATAGCAGATAAGATGCAAGGAGGGGGACTTCCCTGGTGATCCAGTGACTAAGACTCTGTGCTCCCAATGTAGGGGATATGTGTTCAATCCCTGATCAAGGAACTAGATCCCACATGCCATAATTAAAGATCTTGCATGCTACAATGAAGACTGAAGATCCTGTGTGCTGCAACTAAGACCTGGACCAGCCAAAATAAGTATTAAAAAAAAAAAGAGGCAAGGCAGATGTAGGTTATATGTTACACAGGCCAACCAGGGAAAGCCTCAATGAGAAAATGACTTCTGTTTGATTTTTATTTATTTGACTGCACAGGGTCTCAGCTGTGGCACGTGGGATCTTTGGCTGTGGGATGTGTGATCTAGTTATCTGACAAGGATCAAACTCAGGCCCCCTGCATTAGGAGCGCAGAGTCTTAGCCACTGGACCACCAGGGAAGTCCTCAGAAAATGACTCTTGAATGAATATTTGAGGGCAGCGGAAATGAGATGTGTGGGCAGGAGAGGGACGGGGTTTTGGCAGAAGGCACCCAGAGTATAGTGGCTCCAGGTGGACAGGAAGATAGGTGTGTTTGAGCAACTCCACGGAAGACAGTGGATTGGGGCGCAGGGAAGAAAACAAGGGGATGAAAGTCTGTCTTAATGTACTAACACATACATTTTGAACTTCTCAAGCAGGTGGCAAGTAGTGCGCTGCAGGCTGGGAAAGATGTGAACATAAATCCAGGATCTCTGGATGGCAGCAGCAGAGAGAAAATGCTTTGGGGAATTAGAATGTGCTTCAGGTCCTTCTTGGAAACAGTGGCACATTTCTGAGGACTTTGCAAATTGGACAGGGCACAAAATTCTTGGGTTAAAAAACATTCCTTATCAAAACTTATCTATGGCTTGCTGGCATTAAAGGCAGCAAAAGAGAACCCTGAGTTTACCTTTATTTTTCTTCCTTTGATACTGGCCTTTCCCCCTGCTACACAGATGAAAGTGAAAGTGTTAGTTGCTCAGTCATGTCTGACTCTATGTGACCCCACGAACTGTCTCCTCCAGTCTCTGCTCATGGAATTCTCCAGGCAACAATACTAGAGTGGGTTACCATTTCTTTCTCCAGGGGATCTTCCCAACCCAGGGATCGAACTCAGCTCTCTTGAACTGTAGGCAGATTCTTTACCATCTGAGCCACCAAGGAAGCCCTGCATAGATGCTTATAAGGGAAAAAAAAAAAAATTAAACCCTTACAATTCTCATTGTTGCCAGGATGTGTCTAAGTTCACATAAATTTTCATTTACTTTGTAGAATTCAGGTGAGCACTTTCAAGCCATACACTTGAGTTTTTATTTATTTATTTTTAGGCTGTGCAGTGCAGCATCTTAGTTCCCCAACCAGGAATCGAACCCGTCCCCTTGCAATGGAATTGAGGAGTCTTAACCACTGGACTGCCAGGGAAGTCCCTAGTCTTTTCTTTTAAAGATCAGCTTTGTTTTCTTCTCTTATTGCCTGTTGTTTTTACTGGTTGTGGTCTCCTCTTAAGGAACACTATTTGTAGACTGTTTTTCAGTTGTCTCCTCTTTTTCTTTTGTGTCATCAATGTACAGACTTGACTTGCCACCGTGTCCACTTTGCTCTACACTAAGAGTAATGAACTGGGAAATATGAATTGTTGTTTAGTTGCTAACTCATATCCGACTCTGTGACCCCATGGACTATAACCTGCCAGGCTCCTCTGTCCATGGGATTTCCTAGACAAGTTACTGCAGTGGTTTGTCCTTTTCTTCTCTAGGGGATCTTCCCGACCCAGGGACTGAACCCGCATCTCCTGCATTGGTAGGTGGATTCTTTACTACCAAGACACCAGGGAAGCCTGGGAGATATGAATAAGGTTTCCCCCAAGCTAAATCTCAGTGGCAGAAACTAATAAAGGAATGATGGCAGTAGATAATTACCAAGGCATGCCATGAATTACGGGTGCAAATTTAATAAGAAACAGGGCATTTATGCAGCTTCCAAGCAGCATACAGCTTCTGCCTAAAGAGCGACTTATTAAGTACAAAAGGAAAGAACAACCTCAAAGAGAAAACACATGTCAAACATTACCTTAATTAAATGATCCAAGCCAACATCACCGACATTGGGACAAATGGACATCACAGACCTGCCTCCTGATGTGGCACTGAGAGGGACACCTGAATGTGGTCGTGTTCTTGCCAAAACATACAACCAGAATCTAACCACGAGGAAATCTCAGATACACCCAGATGAAGGGATGTTCCACAAAATAGCTAGTCTGTACTTCTCCAAAGATGTCAAGGTCAGTAAAAACAAAGGCTAAGGAACTCTGGGAGATTCAGATCAGTCAGTTCAGTTGCTCAGTTGTGTCTGACTCTTTGCTACCCCATGGACTGCAGCACGCCAGGCTTCCCTGTCCACCACCAACTCCTGGAGCTTGCTCAAACTCACGTCCATTGAGTCGGTGATGCCATCCAACCATCTCATCCTCTGTTGTCCCCTTCTCTTCCTGCTTTCAACCTTTCCTAGCATCAGGGTCTTTTCTAATGAGTCAGCTCTTTTTGCATCAGGTGGCCAAAGTATTGGAACTTCAGTTTCAGCATCAGTCCTTCCCATGAATATTCAGGATTAATTTCCTTTAGGATTGACTGGTTTGATATCCTTGCTGTCCAAGAGACTCTCCAGCATCTTCTCCAACACCACAGTTCAACAGCATCAGTTCTTCGGTGCTCAGCTTTCTTTATGGTCCAACTCTCACATCCATATATGATTACTGGAAAAATAGTAGCTTTGACAAGACAGACCTCTGTTGGGAAAGTAATGTCTCTGCTTTTTTTTTAATGTTGAGTTTTAAGCCAACTTTTTAACTTTCCTCTTTTGCTATCATCAAGAGGCTCTAAAGAGAACTAAAGTTCTTCTTTGCTTTCTGCCATTAGGGCGGTGTCATCTGCATATCTGAGGTTATTGATATCTCTCCTGGGAATCTTGATTCCGGCTTGTGCTTCATCCAGCCCAGCATTTCTCATGATGTACTCTGCATGTAAGTTAAATAAGCAGGGTGACAATATACAGCCTTGACATACTCTTTTCCCAATTTGGAACCAGTCTGTTGTTCTATGTCCAGTTCTAAATGTTGCTTCCTGACCTGCATACAGATTTTGCAGGAGGGCAGGTAAGGTGATCTGGTATTCTCATCACTTTAAGAATTTTCCCCAGTTTGCAAGGAACCACACAGTCAAAGGCTTTAGCATAGTCAAAGAACCAGAAGTAGATGTTTTTATGTCACTCTTTTGCTTTTTCTATGATCCAACGGATATTGGCAATTTGATCTCTGGTTCTTCTACTTTTTTTTTTTTCCCTCTACCTTTTCTAAATCCAGCTTGAACATCTGGAAACTCTCGGTTCATGTATTGTTGATGCTTAGATTGGAGAATTTTGGGCATTACTCTGGTAGCGTGTGAGATGAGTGCAATTGTGTGGCAGTTTGAACATTCTTTGGCATTGCCTTTCTCTGGGATTGAAATGAAAAGTGACCTTTTCCAGTCCTGTGGCCACTGCAGAGTTTTCCAAATTTGCTGGCATATTGAGTGCAGCAACTTTCATAGGATCATCTGTTAGAATTTGAAACAGCTCAGCTGGAATTTCATCACCTCCACCAGCTTTGTTCGTAGTGATGCTTCCTAAGGCCCATTTGACTTTGAATTCCAGGATGTTTGTCTCTAGGTGAATGAGCACACCATCGTGGTTATCTGGGTCATTAAGATCTCTTTTGTATAGTTCTTCTGTGTATTTTTGCCAGTTCTTCTTAATATCCTGTGCTTCTGTTAGGTCCATACTGTTTCTGTCCTTTATTGTGCCCATCTTTGCATGAAATGTTTCCTTGGTATCTCTGATTTTCTTGAAGAGATTTCTAGTCTTTCCCATTCTATTGTTTTTCTCTATTTCTTTGCATTGATCACTTAGGAAGGCTTTCTTATCTGGGACATTAAAAGAGACTAAAAGACATGTCAGTGAGATGTAATTTGTGATCCTGGGTTGAACTCTGGACCAAGAACAACACACATCTCAACAGACATAACTGGGACATTTACCAAAGTTTCAAAATATACTGTGAATTAGACAATAATCCACAAAATATATTGTGTGTGTTAGTTGCTCAGTCATGTTTGACTCCCCTGTCCATGGAATACTCAGGTCAAGAAAACTGGAGTGGGTTGCTATGCCCTCCTCCAGGGCATTTTCTGAAGCCAGGGATCGAACTCAGGTCTCCTGCATTGCAGGCAGATTCTTTACTAGTAGTGCCAACTAGGAAGCCACCATTATACACATACATATATTACTTTTCTGGTTTCAAAATAATTTAATTAGGGACTTCTGTGGTGGCCCAGTAGTTAGAACTGATGCCATGCTTCCAAGGCAGGGGCCTTGGGTTCTATCCCTGGTTGGGGAACTAAGATTCCATATGCCTCATGACAGGGCCAAAAAATAAAAAAGATTTTTAAAAAAGATTTACTTAAAAATCCTGAATGTGAAGAGAAACTGGACTCAGGGGCAGAGAGGGGTTCAGAGGCGGGCATCCACCTGTCCCCAGATCGCTGATTCTCCAACCATTCATAAATGCTCCCTGAGAATCTGTTCTGCCAGGCATTATGACAGGTGCTGTATAAATAAATATGAACAAAACAGAGTGAATTTTATCTTGAGTTGGTTATACTCTGCAAACCAATTTATTTGCTTTGTGTGGTTGGGCACCATGTTCCATGGAGAGAGTGGAGGGCCTAAGAAGGGACAAGGTATGTGGGGCCACAATGAGGGGTCAGGATAACAGTCCACATGCAATAATCAGACATTACTCCTGAGTTATTAGAGCTTGTTTTGAAGGCACACAAATTCAAGTGGTAATAACACTTAACTCCATCCCCAGCCTGGCCCCGTTATGGCTTGTTTATATGCATTCCCTCAACAGGCAGCTTTGACATGACTCACTACATCTCTCCAAGTATGCAGGCTGTTTCCTTTACTTGCCCTTTCCCCAGGGCCAAACTCATCTTAAAATATTTCGCTCATGATTCCAAAAGAAATTTAATAATCAAGTGTTTTCATTTTTCTAAAAAAAAAAAAAAAGTGTCCAAACCTCCAACTACTTCCGGTAACCTGGTTACCTGCTGACACTTCCAGCCTAGAAAACCTGGCAGTAGACTGGAATGTTTTCTGGTTTCTGCTTCCCTTTTGCCTCTGTTTGTAGTGAGGCTGCAATTCTGGCTGCCGCTGGGAATCTTCCAGAGAATCTTCTGGCTTGCCGTTGATAAATTAAGATACCTATAGCCCCAACCCAGACCAGTTTAATCATATTCTTGGGAGCACTGATGCTAAATTCTATAGGCTTATTATCTCTATTATCTGTGTAATGTCTCTGTTTGGTCTGGTATCTAATTTCAAAATTCATCACCTCTTAGTCTGCTAAATAAACTATATTTTTATTTTTAATTTTTAAAATCCTTATTTATTTATTTGCCTGCATCGGGTCTTAGTTGAGACATGAGGAATCTTCGCTGTGGCATGTGAGCTTAGTCATCCTGTAGCACACGGGATCTTAGTTCCCTGACCAGGAATCGAACCTGTGTCCTTTGCATTGGAAGGTAGATTCTAAACCACTGGACTACCAGAGAAATCCCAACAATAATTTATTTAATTTCTTTCAGATTTTATTATTTTTTAAAAATATATTTTTAAATTTATTTGGCTGTGTAAGGTCTCAGCTGCTTTGTTGCGGCATATGGGATCCAGTTCCCTGACCAGGGATGGAACCTGGGCCCCCTGCATTGTGAACATGGAGTCTTAGCCATTGAACCACAGGGGAAGTCCCTATTTTTTTTTTTTAAATTAAGGTATAATTACTTATAATGTGTTCGTTTCTGCTGTGCAACAAAGTGAATCAGCTATATGTATACATATAACCCCTCTCCCCAAACACTCCTCCCATTCCACAACTCTAGGTCATCAGAGAGCACTGCAATGAGCTCCCTGTGCTCTATATAGCAGCTTCCCATAACAGTATTTTAATTGTTCTTTCCTTCTCTTATTAATAGCAGTGCTAGAGGTGGTGGGCAATCCCAAAGAAGGGCAATGCCAAAGAATGTTCAAACTACCGCATAATTGCACTGCTCTCACATACTAGCAAAGTAATCCTCAAAATTCTCCAAGCCAGGCTTCAACAGTACATGAACCGTGAACTTCCAGATGTTCAAGCTGGATTTAGAAAAGGCAGAGGAACGAGAGATCAAATTGCCAACATCGGTTGGATCATAGAAAAAGCCAGAGAATTCCAGAAAAACATCTGCTTCTGCTTTATTGACTATGCCAAAGTCTTTGACTGCTTAGATCACAACAAACTGTGGAAGATTCTTCAAGAGATGGGAATACCAGACCACCTTACCTGCCTCCTTAGAAATCTGTATTGCAGGTCAAGAAGCAACAGTTAGAACTGGACATGGAACAACAGACTGGTTCCAAATTGGGAAAGGAGTATGTCAAGGCTGTAGGCTGTCACCTTGCTTATTTAACTTATATGCAGAATACATTATGCGAAATGCCGGGTTGGATGAAGCACAAGCTGGAATCAAGATTGATGGGAGAAATATCAGTAACCTCAGATACGTAGATGACACCACCCTTATGGCAGAAAGTGAAGAGGAACAGAAGAGCCTCTTGATGAAAGTGAAAGAGGAGACTGAAAAAGCTGGCTTAAAACCCAATATTAAAAAAAACGAAGATCGTGACATCTGCTCCCATCACTTCATGGCAAATAGATGGGGAAACAATGGAAACAGTGACAGACTTTATTTACTTGGGCTCTAACATCACCACAGATGGTGACTGCATCCATGAAATTAAAAGATGCTTGCTCCTTGGAAGAAAAGCTATGACCAACCTAGACAACACATTAAAAAGCAGAGACATTACTTTGCCAACAAAGGTCTGTCTAGACAAAGCTGTGGTTTTTCAAGTAGTCATGTATGGATGTGAGAGTTGGACCAAAAAGAAAGCTGAGCACTGAAGAATTGATGCTTTTGAACTGTGGTATTGGAGAAGACTCTTGAGAATCCCTTGGAGAGCAAGGAGATCCAACCAGTCCATACTAAAGGAAATCTGTCCTGAATATTCATGGAAAGGACTGATGCTGAAGCTGAAACTCCAATACTTTGGCTACCTGATGTGAAGAACTGACTCATTGGAAAAGACCCTGATGTTGGGAAAGGTGGAAGGCAGGAAGAGAAGGGGATGACAGAGGACGATATGGTTGGATGGCATCACCGACTCAATGGATATGAGTTTGAGCAAGCTCCGGGAGTTGGTGATGGACAGGGAAGCCTGGCATGCTGCCGTCCATGGGGTCGCAAAGTCCACTCAGTCGTGACTGAACTGAACTGAGAGGCGGTGGTGGTGGTATAGTAGCAAGCTAGCAGTTATTGGGGCTTATTTTGTGCAAGGCAAAATTCTAAACTCATTACAATGCATGGGCTCATTTTCACACAACTCTGAGGTCAAATCTTCTTCTAATACCTATTTTATAGACGAGGAAACCAAAGCAAAGAGAGATGAGGTAATTTCCTGAAGCTTCACAAGTAGGAAGTGGCAGTGCTGGGATTCAAACCCACTTTATTACACAATCTCCAACACACATCGTCCTCCCTGGGCATTTCAGGTTTGGCTCCTATTCACACACACGTGTATCTCAGATAACAGAATGAGAAGCTCTGACTTGAAAATGGAAAACGGTGGTCTCCTTCCATTTTCTGGAATATTAAGTAAGGTTTTCTCCTGTGAAGTTTTCTTTAAGCTTTTGAGGCCTGTTTTTCTGCTTTTCTGTATGAGAGTACAGAGTGTGATAATATACAACTTCCTAGAAAAGTATCTATTTTTCTATCTACAATGTAATGTATCCACTATTCATGGTTTTCCACTCTCAGACATAACATGAGCCCCTGCTCCACCAGCTGTGCTAAGATGTCTCTCAGTGACTGCAGGTTTGTCTGGCAGTGAATGCTGTGAGTAGAGAACCTTGTGGAGAGTTTACGAATTTCATGTATTTTTATGTCACTTAAACGGAGATAATAAGTGAGGATGAGTAGTTGATTTATTTGAGGAAAAGGGTTTAAAAAAATGGAATCATAGAGAGGGCAAAAAAATGTGGTAATGTATATTAATACAGCTATAGTCTTTCCAATACCCGTGAATGGATGAGAGAGTTGGACCATAAAGAAGACTGAGTGCCGAAGAATTGACATTTTCAAACTGTGGTGCTGGAGAAGACTCTTCAGAGTCCTCTGGACTGCAAGGAGATCAAACCAGTCAAACCTAAAGGAAACCATTCTGAATATTCATACATTGGAAAGACTGATGCTGAAGCTGAAGCTTCTATACTTTGGCAACCTGATGCAAAGAGCCGACTCATTGGAAAAGACCCCGATATTGGAAAAGACTGAAGGCAAGAGGAGAAGGGAGTAACAGTGAATGAGATGGTTGGATGGCATCACTGATTTCAATGGACATGAATTTGAGCAAACTCAGGGAGATAGTGATGGACAAAGAAGCCTGGTGCACTGAAGTTCATGGGGTCGCAAAGAGTTGGACAGGATGTAGTGACTGAACAACAATTAATACAGTCTCCTGGGGCCAACAGGAGAAGGAAATGGCACCCCACTCCAGTACTCTTGCCTGGAAAATCCCATGGATGGAGGAGCCTGGTAGGCTGCAGTCCATGGGGTCGCTAAGAGTCAGACACGACTGAGTGACTTCACTTTCATGCATTAGAGAAGGAAATGGCAACCCACTCCAGTGTTTTTGCCTGGAGAATCCCAGGGATGGGGGAGGCTGGTGGGCTGCCATCTATGGGGTCGCACAGAGTCAGACATGACTGAAGTGATTTAGCGGCAGCAGCAGCAGCAGCTGGGGCCAACAAAAGAATTATAGGAAGCAGAGGATTGAGAAAAGGTGGGCAAATGAGCGCTGTTAGGTATTAGATGGTAAACAGATCAGGAATGGAGGTGGAAGGTCTAGCTCTTGTGTGAAGTTGGGTGGTGAATATTAGAAGGGAAATATAGGAGGAAGAGGAGGGCTGGTGGCAGGCTTTTTGTTTTATTTTTCAGAGCTGGATCACTCTGTGCAGCAGGTGGGATGGCAAACTCAAAGAGTCCATGTGCTTGTTTTAAAAATAATTCACCTCCTCTGAATGCAGATGGAGATTTTTGAAGATATGCAGATAGGATGTGAAGGATGCTGGATGGGGATGTGCCACAGGATGGATGGGGGGCATCAGCAAGGATTTGAAACACTGAAAGAGGGCTTCCCTGGTGGCTCAGTCTAAAGAATCCACCAGCCAGTGCAGGAGACTTGAGTTCAATCCCAGGTCTGGGAAGATTCCACGTGCCTCGGAACAACTAAGTTTCTGTGCCACAACTCCTGAGCCTGCACCCTAGAGCTCAGAAGCTGCAACTACTGAAGCCCGAATGCTCTGAGAGCCTGTGTTCTGCAACAGGAGAAGTCACTGCCATGAGAAGCCTGAACACCACAGCTTAAGAGTAGCCCCTGCTCGTTGCAACTAGAGAAAAGTCTGTGCAGCAATGAAGACACAGCATCGACAAATAAATAAATTTTTTAAAAAAATTTTTAAAAAAAGAAATAAAGACAGATGGCTGTGCTGGGAGGGGACAAGCCAGTTTTGTGGTGGTGATGGGGGTTGTCGGGATGCCCTGTCCTCGACTGGCCACTAGTGGGCACCTGCACCTCGCACTTGGCCATCAACAGTTGTCTTGGAATCTAGAGGGTCACAGGCAACTTCCAGGCCTATCCCCCCTCCCCATGGGGCATGTTCTTTAGGCTGCTCAGGTCTTGGTGACGGGCCATGGAACCTCTCAGGGCAGCCTGTTCTGGATGGCTGTGACAGTCACCTGAGAACTACACAGGACATTGGTCTGTAAACTACCCAGGACTCAGACCCTGGAAGTTGGTCTCATGATTACTGGAAATCATACAAGCTCACCGTGCCGTGACTTATCTCTCTAGAGATACCTTCCTTCTCCTCAACTAAATTCTAAATTCTTTAAGCTTTTTAAAAAAATTATTATTTTTTATTGATGTATACTTGATAGGTATGCTGTGTGCTCAGTTGCTCAGTCATGTCTGATTCTTTGAAACCCCATGGACTGTAGCCTGCCAGGTTCCTCTGACCATGGGATTTCCCAGGCAAGAATACTGGAGTGGGTTGCCATTTCTTCCTCCAGGGGATCTTCCTGACCCAGGGATCGAACCCACATCTCTTGCATCTCCTGCACTAGATTCTAAGCTTTTAATGAAAAAAGACTGTCAGGAGATCTTAAAATAAGAGGAGATGAAATATGAATGAGATGAAATTCTACATCTGGGATTTGCTTGCAAACAACCCAGCGTGGTGGAAGGAGGAGTGTGAGTGAGGAAAACCATTGAAATTTTACAGAATTAAGTTTTAGAAGCATCATATATTCCAAGGTCTCCCTTCTACCTGTGTGCTCTGTGTTTCTGAGACTCACTGCACTAGAACAACACTAGTCAGCTTGTGGGGCATGTGGGTTGCCCCAAGCTCCTAAGAAAGCCTGGGAAAGAGGGATACAGGGTCCTAGCTGGGAGCATCTCCTAGCCCATCAATTTCAGTCTGTTGCAAGCCCTGAGATGAGGAGACAGATCCCACTGCACCTTCTCCCAGGACCCTCCAGACCCTCCTTTGTGACCGTGTCGCCTCGGACATTGGTAGAAAGACGTTGGTTGCCTCTAGGGATTTTTGTTTGCATATATTTTAATTGATTCTTTCCTATAACATCCTGTACAGAACAGCCTCTTCAACTGTTGCTGTGCAGCTCCGAAGAGGAAGTGAGGGCTGTGAACCGAGCTCTAGTGGGAGAGAGAGAACTGAGCTGCCAAGGTGGAGGGCCGGCGGAGGAGGACCAATACAAGCCAGGGGCAGGGCTGGCATTTCTGAGCTCATGACATCCTGGGTGGTGTGTGCGTGTACCGAGGTGGTAGTGGTAGAGTGGTAGGGACATGCAAAGGCAACACTCTAACTGCTGCACTCCTGACCGTCTGGCTCACACACTTGGGGCAACGCTGCTAGACCTTCGGGAAGGTGGAGGCAGTGATATGGGACAAGGTCAGTGAGAGTGTCCCTTCTGTGCTTTAAGAAGAACAGACTTACCAAGTGTGCTGGGGACGGTGACCGGGCGTCCTTGACTGTGGCGCTGGCGGGGACATCGAGGAGCGGCCATTTCATCTGCAGGTACTACACAGGGGACAGAAAACAATGTGGCTGGTGAGAGGGGGCCACGCAAGAGCTCCACGTGAGCTGGAGCCAGGGGCTGGGGGGCAGACACCAAGCTTCATTTGACCTGCGTGCTCCTTACTGGGTCAGTGTCCAGAGATCGGAGCAGAGTAGAGCATATATCGACACCGCTACCGCCACCAGCCCCTGCATCATTTTGGGGTAAACACGTGACAGCACAACTAACCAAAGTATAATATTCAAAGCCCCTACTGCTGAGAGTCATTAGGTGTGAGACAGCAAGACTCGTCAAGGGACCCAGGGCTCCAAGACGGTGATCCTGCCTGTTCAGTTCCATCTCTCACAGCATCACACACAACACTCCCCAGGAAACAGCCTCTCCAGAGCAATCTGGGGAATGAAGGAATACAAACGATCTGCCTGACACCTCCAGGGTCACAGGGAATATCTGTCCTTATTAAGGATGTGGATCTTTACTTCGCTGTAGTGTTTCTTGATCTTGAAAAGATTTCCCAGTATCCTGCCCTCTCCCATGCATCACTGCAAAAACGCCAACCAAACAGTCCCTAACACACACACACACACACACTCACACATGCACTTTAAATGAAAAGTGATTAACACCAGCCTAGTAGTCTTGGGCAAGAGCCTGGGAGAGAGTGGGTAGAGAGGCAGTGAGCGGCTCTGGAGTCGGGTGTTCATGGGCTCAGGTTCTCACTCTGCTGATTATGCTGTGTAACCCTGGATAAGTGTCTTAACAACTCTGAACCTCAGTTTCTTCATCCATAGAGCAAGGTGATTATCACTAACTTGACAGGTTGTTGGAAGGATTAGGGACAATGTCAAGTCTTGAACACAATCCTGTGCCCATGGATGGCGTTTGATAAATGGCAGCTATTATTTTCATAAGCAAACCATTAATCTTTGCCGGGAGCAAAACACACATGCTGGCTTAGTGTCAACACTGATACAGTGCTTCTGGGCAGCAGACCAGCCTTGCAGGCTCTTTGCAGAATTCTTGAGGTTACTTTGAAAATTTGAGCCCTCATGGGAAGTGATGGCTCCAGGAAATGTTTCCCCAGGGAGACAGAAAGAAGTCTTTGAATTACCCCCTTGCTTCAGTTTTGGGACTGGGGAATAAAATCATGACTTGGCCTTGAGCTCTGAGCAGAGGTCAGGAAAGGAGGTTGGGTAGTACCCCTTTGCTCTCCATCAACCACAAAAATATGACTGAGAGGGCAGGGGCTGGACTTGCCACAAGGTGTCCACAGGCAGGAATCACAACCCAAGGACACATTAGCTAAGGCCCAGGGAGTGGACAGACAGCAGCTGGGGTGGGCCAAGTGGGCCCGGCCATGGGAGGTGGAAATGAATGGGGACCTCGTGAATAAGGACAGGTCCACTCTGAGCCCTCTGGTCTCCTGCCTCTCCCCCAGCTGAGTGTCATCTTGTCCCTACCTTCTGCCTATCTTATTTGCTTCCTTCCTTTACACCCCCACTCATTTATTTCCCTTCTCAGAGCCTACATTTCCTAGATGAACTAACTGCGATTTAAATGCCTTTGGCAAGTCAACGGCACTGGACAAATGTATCATTAGTAAAAACTCATTTCCTCAGTGAATAACTTTTGTGCCACCCTGACAGTTTTCACAGCAGACTTACATATGTAAAACAGTTTAACTTCCATGACAACTCTGCTATGACATGCTGGGGTGGCTGTCTTAAACTGCAAGACGAGCTAATGGAAGTAAATTCAGGGTAGATGACTTGCCCACGTTATGAAAAGCTGGAGCTGAGGTCTCTTGACTTCAAATCCCACACTCCTCACCACAACATGATTCATAAAGCTTTTCTTAACACAATCTTCTGGAACATTCCACTGCCCCCCATAGCCTTTTCTTGGCTCTGATGGGTTTTTTTTCTCTCCTTTTATGTCTCAAACAGGGCTGGCCACCCAGAAGCTGAATGAATACATACATGGCAATGTATTACTGTAGGGACTCTTGAGGTGGCCAGAGCTTGCATGTTGAGTACTGATTATCACACTTGTTTCTCTACAACCACAAATACCAGGTGAAGTGTTCCAAATTTACCCCCCGTCACATGAAACACCAGTGTTCCTAAAATCCATCAACTCTTCCAGCATCTGGTTCCCTGTCTACAGTCACGAGGGTCAACACCGAACACTCTTCACTCTTGTTGCTTTCTTAGACACGCATGTTGGGGTGGTGCAGAGGAATTGATCTGAATCCTGATTTGGGACAGTGCTGGAGTTTGGGCTCTTTAAGAATACTATCTGCTTAGCTTATGGGCTGGTAGACATAGCAAGCTTGTAAGATTCTTGCAGTTTCTCAACTGTGGCACCATTGACATTTGGGGCTACAGAATTCTTTGTAGTGGGGGCTATCCTGTGCATTTGAAGATGTTTAGCAGCATCCCTGGCTTCTACCTATTGAATACCAGTAGCACTCACTCTTCTGCCTGGTTATAATAACCAAAAATGTCTCCAGACTTTGCCAAATTTCCAAACTTCACCAAATATCTCTGGGAGGGGCAAAACTGACTATGTATGTATGTGTGTGTGTGTGTATTCTTTTTCATTATAGGTTATTATAAGATATCGAATATAACTCCCTGTGCTGGACAGTAGGACTCTGTCTATTTTGTACATGGCAGTCTGTATCGGCTACTCCCAAGTTCCTAATTTAGCCCTCTCCCACCCCCTTTCCCTTTTGGTGACCATAAGTTTATTTTCTATGTCTGTGAGTCTGTTTAGTTTTGTAAGTAAGTTCATTTGTATCATATTGTAGATTTCCATATAAGGGATATCATATACTATTTGTCTTTGTCTGAGTTACTTCACTTACTATGATAATATCTAAGGTCCATCTATATTGCTGCAAATAGCATTGTTTTATTATTTTTTATGGCTGAGTAATATTTCATCGTGGGCTTCTTAGGTGGCTCGGGTAAAGAATCTGCTCAGGTAAAGAGCAGGTTTGACCCTGGGTTGGAAAGATCCCCCAGAGAAGGAAATGGCAACCCACTCCAGTATTCTTGCCTAGAAAATCCCATGAACAGAGGAGCCTGGTTGGCTATAGTCCATGGGGCTGAAAAGAGTCAGACATGACTTAGCAACTGAACAACAACAACAATATTCCATAGTGTATATGTACCACATCCTCTTTATCCATTTATCTGTCAACGGATGTTAAGGTTGCTGCCTTGTCTTGGCTACTGTAAATAGTGCTGCTATGAATGTGGGGGTGCATGTATCTTTTCAAATTACAGTTTTCTCCAGATATATGCCTAAGGAGTAGGATTGCTGGATCATAAGGTAACTCTGTTTTTAGTTTTTTCCAGAGTAGCTGCTCCAACTTACATTCCCACCAACACTGAGGGATTCCTTTCCCGCACACAGGGCCCACTCTCACTCACTAATTATAACTGAAACCTGGAAGCTTGGAGGGTGGCTAAAGATCTTTAGCCTGGTCTACCGCTGAAGTCTGGCTCCTTACAGATCAGTCAGGCAGCTGTGGAGAGGGGGTTCTGGGAATAGTATGCATCTTTGCAGGACCCTTCCAGCTCCAGCCGATCAAGGAGGTTGAGGGTATGGCACATGGGCGTGCCTGTGTTCAGAAACAGTTCATTCCAAAAGGTAGGGAAATGGAGGGCTGTTGTTTCCCTCTTTCTACTCTTTGGCTTTTTTTTTTTTTTTTTTAAGATTTTGAAACCAGTGGTGGGGGTAAGGAGTGGGGAGAGACCTGTAAGAGCTGGAGCCCCTGTAGCTTGGTGTCATGGAATATCTCTGCATCATAATTCTGAAGAAAGGAGCGTTCTAAAGGGACAGCTGAGCTTCTCAGCACCACAGGTTGGGAGAGAAGGAGCCAGCAACACCCCCTTGTAAGCCTTCCCAACCGCATCCCCAGACCTTTGGAGGTGCTGTGCACTCCTAAACTCCTAAGTCAGGCTCAGCCCGATGTTCAGTGGAAATAAATCTCTCTTGGCTGTAATTCTCATGTGCGAGCGGCCAGCCCCACAGGGCTCATCACTCATTGGTGGAGAACATGTTCTTGGGGATTAAGAGATGTGTGGCTGAGCCTAGATGCTCTGCATAGTGATGGCATGTGGACAAATGAAAACTGCTGGTTTCTCCAAGCCCAGCCTAAGCTCCGTCCAACTGGCCACAGCTGGCTCCTGACCAGTGTATCATGGTCGGACTTCAGCACCTCCCTACTAGGGGATGCTCACTGGGATGGAGCACAAGGGACCTGTGGGGCCTCAATGCACCGATGGCCAAGCAACAGCAAGAGTCATCGCTTATGGGATAAGCACTCTCTTTTGTGTCAAAAAAACAGAAAGAATGGTGAGGACCCAAATGGTGAGGACTGCTAACCCTCAATTTACAAATGCTACTTAACATGCTGCTGTGTGCGGTGACTCTCTGAGACAGGCTAGGTAGGCAGCTTTCCAATCTTATTGAATCTGGGAAACTCTTTTCCGTGTGTGAGGGTTCCATGGAACACACTTGAAGTTGTTAAAGTGTTTTTTTTAAAAATTTTCTTTTCTTTTGGCTGGGCCATGCAGCATGTAGGATCTTAGTTCGCCAACTAGGTATCGAACTGGTGCCCCCGGCATTAGAAATGTGGAGTCTTAGCCACTGAACCACCAGGGAAGTTTCCTGTCTCTACTTTTTTATAGTTGATTTACAATGTTGCATCAGTTTCAGGTGTATAGCACAGTGATTCAGTTATACACACACATATACATATATATATATAGGAAGATCTGCTATTGTGGTATTGTGGTTCAGTTAAGTAGAGTGAGGCTGTGGTTTAGAATGTGTCTTTATGTTAAGGAAGGATGATTCTATTCCTATTTTCAAATCTCTTTCACTGGGGCAGATGTTGACTTCTCTTAGGATCTACCGAAAAGGTGGTTTCTCTCACTTGACTCAGACTGGAGATTATACCTAGAAACAGATTTCCTTACACTGAAGCACCCTTGCATTCTCCAGGTAAATCCTATTCGATCACAGGGGTTTGTTTGTACTTGTATGTATTGTGGAATGCTAAACATGAATATTTTCAGATTTTTACTTCTATATTCTTAAATGAGACTGAATAGTTTTCTTTCCTTCCTCCCTTGCTGACGTCTTTATCAAATGTTGCTATCAGCACTGCCTGCCTGTGGGCTTGGTTGCATCTGACTCTTTGCAACCCCATGGGCTGTAGCCTGCCTGGTTCCTCTGTCTGTAGAATTCTCCAGGCAAGAATACTGGAGTGGGTTACCATGCCCTTCTCCAGGGGACCTTCCTGACCAGGGATCGAACCTGCATCTCTTACGTCATTGGCAGGCAGGTTCTTTACCACTAGTGCCAGCTGGGAAGCCCCGCTATCAGTGTTGTTTTGGCCTTATTATTTATAAAGGGTGCTCCTGCTCTTTTTCTGAATGTTCTGGGATCCTTTCAGTATCTCGGGCCCCTCCCCAGGCCCCTTCCATGGGGATAGCCCTTGGCCAGGTGGGCAGGGGCTTTCTTGGTGGCTCAGACAGTAAAGAATCCACCTGCAACTTGGGAGACCTGAGTTCTATCCCTGGGTTGGGAAGATTCCCTGGAGGAGGGCATGTCAACCCACTCCAATATTCTTTCCTAGGAAATCCTAGGGACAGAGGAGCCTGGCAGGCTATAGTCCATGAGGTCACAAAGAGTCAGTTACAACTGAACAATTAAGCCACAGCACAGGTGGGCAGTTTCCGCTCAGGTCCAGCCTGGGGAAGGGTCCCTGTGTAGGGTCTCTCACTGGAGAACCGGAGCCCTCCTCCTGGAGGAAGGTGGGGCGCTGGGCCCGCAGAACTGTGTTGTGCCTGGAGACCGTGCAGCAGATTAATTGCAGCTGTGCCCTGGAATTTCCCCAGCACACAAATCTTCATGATGCAAAACAGCTGGGAGGAAATCCCAGCATGCCCTGTCCAGAGGCAGAACTGCCAATGAGCGCTGGAGATTAACCCTCTGCCTCCCAGAAGGTAGGGACAGCTCCTTCCCCACCAGGCCCCCCAGTTCCAAACTTGCTGTGTTAGAGACAGGACACTCAGGACTCTTGGCAACGCCCACATTCTCCCCATCTAAGTGTTCTCACAGAAAACCCTGTAAGCAGGTCCAGGCAAGAGAGGAAGCTAAGCCTCATGGTACAGACGCAACATCAGTGTTCCCAGTTAGGGGCTCCTTACAGCCGGAAGCCAGAAGGCAAGTCAGCTTCACTCCACCAAATGCCTCTTCTCCTTGTGGGGAGGGACAGACTTGGCACAGAAAGAAAGGGCCCCTGTCTCTACCTTTCCTGTCTCATGGTTTTCATGTGTTGGATCAGAAGCTCATCAGCTTAGGTGACCAGTCTTTCCTACCTCTCTGGTCCCTCATGGTGAATGAAGATTCTGGGACACTAGAATTGGGCTCCTTTTAATACAGAGAAGACCTTCCCAAGCCTCCCTCCCAGATCATATGGTGGGCCAGCCATCCAGGAACACAGGCCAGAGACCCAACCCTGAAGGCAGATGGCCATCCACTCTCCGATCCCTTTTAAAGGTGATTTTTAACATCAAGAATTGTATTATAGGGATTTCCCTGGTGGTCCAGTGGCTAAGATACCACACTCCCAAAGCAGGATGCCTGGGTTTGATCTCTGGTCAGGGAACTAGATCCCACACACTGCAACTAAGAGTATGCATGCTGTAACAAAAAAAATACAAGCTGGATTTGGAGAAGGCAGAGGAATCAGAGATCAAATTGTCAATATCCGCTGGATCATAGAAAAAGCAAGAGAATGCCATAAAAACATCTACTTCTGCTTAATGACTATGCTAAAGCCTTTGACTGTATGGATGACAACAGACTGTGGAAAAATTCTTAAAGAGATGAGAATACCAGACCACCTTACCAGCCTTCTGAGAAACCTGTATGCAGGGCAAGAAGCAACAGTTAGAACAAGACATGGAACAATGGACTGGTTCCAAACTAGGAAAGGAGTACGTCCAGACTATATATTGTCACCCTGCTTGTTGAACTTACATGAGGAATATATCATGAGAAACGCTGGGCTGGATGGAGCACAAGCTGGAATCAAGATTGCTGGGAGAAATATCAATAACCTCAGATATGCAGATGACACCACCCTAATGCCAGAAAGCAAAGAAGAACTAAAGAGCCTCTTGATGAAGGTGAATGAGAAGAGTGAAAAAGCTGGCTTAAAACCCAACATTCAAAAAACAAAGATCATGGCAACCAGTCCCATCATTTCATGGCAAACAGATGGGAAACAAATGGAAACAGTGACAGATTTTCTTTTCCTTTTTTTTTTTTTTAAGATTTTATTTTCTTAGGCTCCAAAATCACTGTGGATGGTGACTGTAGCCAAAAGACGTTTGTTCCTTGGAAGAAAAGCTATGACAAACCTAGACAGTGTATTAAAAAGCAGAGACATCACTTTGCCAACAAAGGTCCATATATCAAAGCTATGGTTTTTCCAGTAATTATGTATGGATGTGAGAGTCGGACCATAAAGAAGGCTGAGCGCAGAAGAATAGATGGTTTCGAATTGTGGCGCTGCAGAAGACTTTTGAGAGTCCCTTGGACAGCAAGGAGATCAAACCAGTTAATGTTAAAGGAAATCAACCCTGAATATTCATTGGAAGGACTGATGCTGAAGCTGAAGCTCCAGTACTCTGGCAACCTTATGCAAAGAGCCGATTCATTGGAAAAGACCCTGATGCTGGGAAAGATTGAGGGCAGGAGGAGAAGTGGGTAACAGAGGATGAGATGGTTGAGTGGCATCTTTAACTCAATGGACATGAGTTTGAGCACACTCCAGGATAGTGAAGGACAGGGAAGCCTGGCGTGCTGCAATTCATAGGGTCGCAGAGAGTCAGACATGACTGAGCGACTGAACAACAACAAAACTAAAAAAGATCCTACACGCCACAATGGAAGATCAAAGATCCTGAGTACTGCAACTAAGACCTGGAACAGCTGAATTAAAAAACAAAGTCACTGAAAAAGATAAAATGAAAGAAGTAGAAAAACTGGCTTCCCCAGTGGCTCAGTGGTAAAGAATATGCGTGCAATGCAGGAGACACCGGAGACCCAGGTTTGATTGTTGGGTTGGAAGATCCCCTGGAGGAAGAAATGGCAACCCACTCCAGTATTCTTGCCTGGAAAGTCCCATGGAAAATGAGCCTCGTGGGCTATACTCCATGGGGTTGCAAAGAGTCAGACACGATTGAGCGACTGAGCATGCATTAGAAGAACTGGTTCCCAAACTTGATGGATTAGACACAGTTCCAGGAGCAAAGTATAAAAAAGGTTTACACTCTTATCCTTTATTTCCTTTCTCTATAGATGACTAGTTTCTGCATCTGCTTAATTTTCTGAATAGCACTAAACCCCCAATACAACCACCTTTTTTGGTTTTGCTCAAGTGTAGATGGCTGTGTTCCTTCTTGAAGTTTTGTTGATAGGTGAGTTGTTACAAATAAATCCAATTAATACATCTATAAAGCCCTATGATAAGTGACTTTTCAACTTAATATGACAGACCCAATTTTCCTTGGAAAAGTTATTTAGAACCACATGTGGCTAGTGTTTTAAGCCAGGGAAGGGAATTTTGTCTCTATAGCACCTGTCACAGCAACTTAGTCAATAAATATTTTTGGAGCCCTTCTGTGCACTGGCAGCAGAGGGGCTCCAAGAACATTCCATGACTATAGAGTAAACTCAAAAATAAGAGTGGGCTGGCTGGGTTTCAGTTTCCCCATAAGCACCCGTTTCCTGCCCTTTCCCCCAATAATTCCCCTTCTTTCCTGCATGGCCTCAACCTATTCTCTTTCCCTCCCAATTCAGAGAATCTGGCCATTTTGCCTACCAGATTTTTTCTCCTTTTTTTGACCACACCTTGTAGCATGTATGAACTTAGTTCCCCAAACAGGGATCAAACCAGTGCCCCCTACATTGCAAGCACAGATTCTTAACCACTGGACCACCAGGGAACTCCCAAGAGACAGATTTTATTTTCTTGGGTTGAAAAAATCACTGCGGACGGTGACTGCAGCCATGAAATAAAAAGAAGCTTGCTTCTTGGAAGAAAGGCTTTGACAACCCTAGACAGCATATTAAAAAGCAGAGACATCACTTTGCCAACAAAGGTTCATATAGTCAAAGCTATATTTTTTCCAGTAGTCAAGTACAGATATGAGAGTTGGACCATAAAGAAGGCTGAGCACCAAAGAATTGATGCTTTCGAACAGTGGTGCTGGAGAAGACTTTTGAGAGTCCCTTGGATAGCAAGATCAAACCAGTCAGTACTAAAGGAAATCAATCCTGAATATTCATTGGAAGGACTGATGCTGAAGCTCCAAAACTCTGGCTACTTGATGCGAAGAGCCAACTTACCGGGAAAGACCCTGATGCTGGGAAAGATTGAGGGCAGGAGGAAAAGGGGGTGACAGAGGATGAGATGGTTAGATAGTATCATTGACTCAATGGATATTGAGCAAACTCCAGGTAATAGTGGAGGACAGAGGAGCCTGGCGTGTTGCAGTCCATGGGGTTGCAAAGAGACGGACAGGACCTAGCAACTGAACAACACCAGAGCTGAAGAAAGTTGTTTTAAAAAATATCTCTACCAGAGGCCAATTTTTAGTGGTGAAAGGACAGAGCACAAAAGTTTAGAGAGCAGGGTTCCAGACTCTCTCTAACCTCTCTGAACTAGGTCGTCTCACCTTTTAAAATGAGACTGTTTCACTTCATCAGCCTGAAGCTTGGGACCCAAACCAGATGGCCTTCTATGGAAGAGAAATCAAATGCTCGTCTAAAGCACAGGGCGTGCCAGGGAGTGGAGCCTGAGTTGAGGGGCTCAAATCTGACCCCCACTTCCGAGCTGTGTTCCTAAGGACGTTTCTTGACCTTGAATAACCTCTGCTTTCTCGCCAGTAAAATGGGAATAAAGGGTTTTTTATTTACAGGAATGGTCACCCAGGAGAGGACCAAGGTCGGGCACATGACACACTCTCAGGAAATATGTGTTTAGTCACTAAAATGTAGTAATTTTTGTGCAATGAGCCTCTTACCCGCACTTTTCCCAGGGGCAGGGAAGAGCTAATTAATAGGATTCAGCTCCTCACTCATCTCCAGGTGCTCTGTGGGGAGCGATCCTGTATGGGTAAATGTTTAACAACTGGCTGTCTAAGCGAAAACAGAAAGATGAAGCCTGCTTTGCAGCACTTGCTTGTATTCATAGTGAAAATCTTCCCACTGTGGCTGACTGTGAGCTCCCACGGTGAGTCGCCAACTGCAGGGTGGGGAAGAGATGCTTATGATTGGCTGGGGCTGCTTGCTGTGTCCACAGGTGGTGGGAGGCTGCCATGTGTGGTTCTCAGCTGAAGTGGTCTTGAGGGAGAGCGGGACACTCAACCAGGCACGTCTTCCTGACTGCAGTGTCCTCCTTCTGGAGGGAGCAGGGGAACTCTGTCCCCAGAGCTATGGGGGCTCCCACTCTGTGAAGGGGCCTCTGGGACGGAGACCTGGGCTTTCCAGAAGAGTCAGAATCAAACTGCTTTTAGGTCCTCATTTCCAAGTCTGGAGTTACGCATCTCCTGTGTCCTATGTACCCTCTTGCAGTGACTTTTACCTTGTGTCTGCTGGGCCCAGGAGCTTCCCTGGTGACTCAGCGGTAAAGAATATGCCTCCAATGCAGGAGCCACAGGAGATGTGGGTTCAGTCCCTGGGTTGGAAAGATTCCCTGGAGGAGGGCATGACTACCCACTCCAATATTCTTTTTTTTTTTTTTTTTCACTCCAATATTCTTGCCTGGGGAATCCCATGGACAGAGGAGCCTGGCGGGCTATAATCCATGGGGTCGCAAAGAGCCTGACACAATGGAAGCGACTTAGCATGCAAGCATGCTGCTGGGCCCAGGCAGTTTCTGTGCTCACTGCCTGACAATGGATACATCATAGAGAAAGAAGCTTCTTCACAGGGACTTGTGTTGAAGACCTGGCCATCTGTTCCCTGGGCAGACCCCTGCCTGACCCCTTCTCTCCCTCTGGCTCTGGTCTTGCTGTGGCCACGTCTGGTATACACCGACAGTGAACCCCTGCCTCCAGGTACAATCATCTGCCACGGCCCTGCTATGGCCTCTGCCCGTGCACCACCATCATGCGCACGTGGGGCTGATCACACACCCGCACACGCAGAGCTGCCTCATTCTCTTAATGGCCTGCGCTGTCCACAGCATGAAGGTAACACAACCTTCTAACCAGCTGCATAGTCGTAGACATACAGGTGCTTCCCAGTCTTTTGCCACCATGAATATCCTCATCACATTGCTCATGTCTGAGTACAGTTGTAGGACCTATTTCCAGTTGAGAGGGAACTGCTAGGTCAAAGGTATGCACCTTTGGCTTTTTAAAAAAATATTTATTTTATTTGGCTACTCTGTATCTTAGTTGTAGCACATAGGATCTCTTAATTGTGGCATGTGAGATCTAGTTCCTGGACCAGGGATCGAAACCCGGTCCCCTGAATTGGAAGCACAGAGTCTTAGCCGCTGGACCAGCAGGGAAGTCCCTGGACCCCTGGCTTTTGGAGAGTATTACCAAAGACCTCCCTGTCTACACCCTTACCAGCAATGCACAAGGGAGCTCATCTCCCCAAGCCCCTGCCCACATAGTGTTATTCAATGTAATGATCTTTGCCAGGTGGACAGGTGAAAAACACGAGCTCACCATAGTTTCCATTTGCATTTCTCTTATAAGTGAGGCTGGGAATTGTCATCTGGACAGGTACTGATTTGAAGGACAGAAAAAACGTGTGCAGCCAAAAAGGGCTTTACAGTCTATGGGGGGAGGGGGGTGGTGGTGGGCGGGGGCAGAGAAAGGGTGAGAGTGCGAAATGAGCAGGGGTAGTGGAAGGTGGGAGGAGGCCTAGGAGAGGGTCTCTGGGGTTCCTCGTAGTTCCAGAGAACTGTGCAGTCTTTGTTGTATTCGACTTTCACTAGGGAGGGAGGAGGGCAGGTCTGATGGGAGATGAGGGCGTGGTCTGCGGGGTGTGGACGTGTGCAAAGGCAGAGGGCAGCCCAGGAAGCCGCTGCCACTTCCACTTCCCACCCATCTGGTTACTACCAGGCCCCTGAAGACCTGAGAAGGAAAATAAAGGCAACTGGCTTTTTATCTGCCAAATTCTATGGACATCTCTGGGGAAACACATTTCCTGCCCATAAGCCCTCTCCCATTTTGGCTCCTGTGGTTCCAGGCTCTGTGTGCCCCCTGGTTGGTCTACACACTTATTGACCTACATAAATGTCTTGGGCAAACTGTTCAATGAGTAAAGCCAGCTGTGGAACCAGAAGGAGAGTCACGGAAATGTTCTCACTGGGTTTTAGCATTTCGGGCAATTTTACTTTCTTCTTTGTGCTTTTCTTACTCATTTGACATTTCCACAAAGCCTGGCAGGTGTGGTCCATGGGGTTGCAAAGAGTCAGACATGGCCGAGCAACTAAGCACAGCACAGCATGCAGCATATAGTATACTACTGAAATAGTAAGCAAAGCTATGAATATAATAGCAACTCTAGATTATTTTCATCCCCCAAAATTGCACCTTCAGTTTCCCCAACTAGAAACCCCCAAATCCACCACCTTAACGCCTTCAGCCACCTCCCCTATCTCCTGTTGGCTACCAAGTTCCATGGATCCTGAGCATCTTTCTAGATTCTAGGGTTCAGGTTCTCCCTATTTCATAGCTAGGCCACTGCAGGATCTGCATCTGGTCTCCTGGCTCCTGTTCAGTGTTGGCTTGACTATCCAGGAGGCGGGCCTTTTCAGGTGGCCAGTGGTAAAGAACCCGGCTGCTGATGCAGCAGACCCAGGTTCGATCCCTGGGTCAGGAAGATCCACTGGAGGAAGAAATGGCAACCCTCTCCAATATTCTTGCCAGAATAATTGCATGGACAGAGAAAGGGGTGGAGTGTGGGCTACAGGGCATTTGGCCCCAGACTGACAAAAATGTCTGGTGTCCACATCAAAGAATAGGTTGTTGGATGGAGACTAAGGGGTCCCAGTCTTCCTCCACAGTGTCAACAATGCTTCTGTCTTTCTACTCATCTCTTCCAGCTCACCCTTCACTGGCCCTCCAGAAATATCTTTCTAAAACATTTTCAGTGCCCATAAATGCGTGCTTAATTGTGTCCGACTCTGTGAACCCATAGGCTGTAGCCCACCAGGGTCCTATATCCATGGGATTTCCCAGGCAAGAATACTGGAACGGGTTGCCATTCCCTTCTCCAGGCAGATTCTTTACTGTCCGAGCCACCAGGGAAACCTTCTAAAACATAAAACTATGCTATTTAAAACTAGCAGATGGCTTCTCATTCTTACACAACTGCCTACTTGTACTTATAAAACTGACCAAGAGGCAGCAAAAGCTCTGTGCAAAACACTCCATAGATGTTTAATGGTTACCTCCTCTATCAGGTGGTGGTTTATGTGCATGATATGTCACAGGGGAGATTTTTTTTTAAAGGCGTATAAACAACTGGAATATAAGTCAGCAGATGACAGGTTCAGAGAAGAGGACTGCAGGGGGTAGAATTCTCATGGAAACGCTGAAGACTTCACACAGGAGATGGCATCTGAGCTGGGGCATGCGGCAGAATACACTTCTGCAGTCACTTAGTTGTGAAAGCACTTTAGTTAATTCATTTGATGTTGCTGATCCTTGGATATGGATAAAGCAGATGCTATCATTCTCATTTTAAAGATGGAGAGGGACATTCCTGGCGATCCAGTGGTTAAGACTCTGAGCTCTCAATGCAGAGGGTGAGGGTTCAATCCCTCGTTGGGGAACTAAGATCCTGCATGCTATGTGGTACTGCCAATTTTTTTTTTTGCCACTTTATTTTTTAATTGAAGGATAATTATAGAATTTTGCTGTTTTCTGTCAAACATCAACAAGAATCAGCCATAGGTACAGCCATGTCCCCTCCCTCCTGAGCCTCCCCTCCCTCCAGAGCCTCCCTCCCCATCCCACCCCTCTAGATTTTTCACAGAGCTCCTGTTTGAGTTCCCTGAGTCATATAGCAAATTCCCATTGGCTGGCTATTTTACATATGGTACTGTAAATTTCCATGTTATTCTCTCCATACATCTCACTCTTTCCCTCCTCCCTCTCTGCTGTGTCCATAGGTCTGTTCTCAACCACTGCTGCCCTAAAAATAAATTCATCAGTGCCATCTTTCTAGATTCTATATATATGTGTCAGTATATGGTATTTACATTTCTCTTTCTGACTTGCTTCACTCTGTATAATAGGTTCTAGACTCAAATGTATTCCTTTTTATGGCTGAGTAGTATTCCACTGTATATATGTACCACAGCTTCTTTATTCATTCATCTGTCGATGGACATCTAGATTGCTTCCATGTTCTAGCTGTTGTAAATAGTGCTGCAATGAACACTGGGATACATGTGTCTTTTTCAATTTTGGTTTCCTCAGGGTATACGCCTAGGAGTGGGACTGCTGGGTCATATGGAGGTTTTATTCCTTTTTTTTTTTTTTAAAGGAATCTCCATACCATCTTCCATAAAGACCATGTCAACTTACATTCCCACCAGCAATGCAAGAGGGTTCCCTTTTCTCCACACCCTCTCCAGCATTTATTATTTGTAGACTTTTTGATGACGGTCATTCTGACTGGTGTGAGGTGGTATCTCATTGTAGTTTTGATTTGCATTTCTCTAATGATGAGCGATGTTGAGCATCTTTTCACGTGTTTGTTAGTCATCTGTATGTTTCCTTTGGAGAAATGTCTGTTTAGGTCTTTTTCCCACTTTATGATTGGGTTGTTTGTTTTTCCCGTATTGAGTTATATGAGCTGCTTGTATATTTTGAAAATTAATTCTTTGTCAGTTGTTTCATTGGCTATTATTTTCTCCCATTCTGTGGGTTGTCTTTTCTTTTAAGTTTAATTAGGTCCCACTTGTTTATTTTGTTTAAAAAGAAAGAACCTTCCTTCCTGGGACTTCCCTGGCAATCCAGTGGTTAAGACTTAGCCTTGCACGGTCTCTGTGTCAACCTGGAGAGGTGGGATGGGGAGGGAGATGGAAGGGAGGTTCAAGAGGGAGGGGATATATGTATACCTACAGGAGACAGGGATCAAGACCATCCCCATGGAAAAGAAATGCAAAAAAGCAAAATGGCTGTCTGGGGAGGCCTTACAAATAGCTGTGAAAAGAAGAGAAGCAAAAAGCAAAGCAGAAAAGGAAAGATATAAGCATCTGAATGCAGAATTCCAAAGAATAGCAAGGAGAGATAAGAAAGCCTTCCTCAGCGATCAATGCAAAGAAATAGAGGAAAACAACAGAATGGGAAAGACTAGAGATCTCTTCAAGAAAATTAGAGATACCAAGGGAACATTTCATGCAAAGATGGGCTCAATAAAGGACAGAAATGGTATGGACCTAACAGAAGCAGAAGATATTAAGAAGAGCTGGCAGGAATACACAGAAGAACTGTGCAAAAAATATCTTCACGACCCAGATAATCACGATGGTGTGATCACTGACCTAGAGCCAGACATCCTGGAATGTGAAGTTAAGTGGGCCTTAGAAAGCATCACTACGAACAAAGCTAGTGGAGGAGATGGAATTCCAGTTAAGCTCTTTCAAATCCTGAAAGATGATGCTGTGAAAGTGCTGCACTCAATATGCCAGCAAATTTGGAAAACTCAGCAGTGGCCACAGGACTGGAAAAGGTCTGTTTTCATTCCAGTCCCAAAGAAAGGCAATGCCAAAGAATGCTCAAACTACCACACAATTGCACTCATCTCACATGCTAGTAAAGTAATGCTCAAAATTCTCCAAGCCAGGCTTCAGCAATACATGAACTGTGAACTTGAGACGGTCAAGCTGGTTTTAGAAAAGGCAGAGGAACCAGAGATCAAATTGCCAACATCCGCTGGATCATCGAAAAAGCAAGAGAGTTCCAGAAAAAAATCTACCTCTGCTTTATTGACTATGCCAAAGCCTTTGACTGTGTGGCTCACAATAAAGTGTGGAAAATTCTTCAAGAGATGGGAATACCAGACCACCTGACCTGCCTCTTGAGAAACCTGTATGCAGGTCAGGAAGCAACAGTTAGAACTGGACATGGAACAACAGACTGGTTCCAAATAGGAAAAGGAGTACATCAAGGCTGTATATTGTCACCCTGTTTATTTAACTTCTTTTTTTTTGTTTGTTTATTTAACTTCTATGCAGAGTACATCATGAGAAACGCTGGGCTGGAAGAAGCACAAGCTGGAATCAAGATTGCCAGGAGAAATATCAATAACCTCAGATATGCAGATGACACCACCCTTATGCCAGAAAGTGAAGAGGAACTAAAAAGCCTCTTGATGAAAGTGAAAGAGGAGAGTGAAAAAGTTGGCTTAAAGCTCAACATTCAGAAAACGAAGATCATGGCATCCAGTCCCATCACTTCATGGGAAATAGATGGGGAAACAGTGGAAACAGTGTCAGACTTTATTTTTTTGGGCTCCAAAATCACTGCAGATGGTGACTGCAGCCATGAAATTAAAAGATGCTTACTCCTTGGAAGAAAAGTTATGACCAACCTATATAGCATATTGAAAAGCAGAGATATTACTTTGCCAACAAAGGTTCATCTAGTCAATCAAGGCTATGGTTTTTCCATTGGTCATGTATGGATGTGAGAATTGGACTGTGAAGAAAGCTGAGTGTCGAAGAATTGATGCTTTTGAACTGTGGTGTTGGAGAAGACTCTTGAGAGTCCCTTGGACTGCAAGGAGATCCAACAAGTCCATTCTGATGGAGATCAGCCCTGGGATTTCTTTGGAAGGAATGATGCTAAAGCTGAAACTCCAGTACTTTGGCCACCTCATGCGAAGAGTTGACTCATTGGACAAGACTCTGATGCTGGGAGGGATTGGGGGCAGGAGGAGAAGGGGACGACAGAGGATGAGATGGCTGGATGGCATCACTGACTCGATGGACGTGAGTCTGAGTGAACTCTGGGAATTGGTGATGGACAGGGAGGCCTGGCGTGCTGGGATTCATGGGGTCGCAAAGAGTCAGACACGACTGAGGGACTGAACTGAACTGAACTGAACTGATGGCTGATTCATTGTTGAGGTCTGACAAAAAACAACAAGATTCTGTAAATTACCCTTCAATTAAAAAATTAATAAAAACAAAACAAAACAAAAACTTAGGCCTCCAGTGCAGGGGTGTGAGTTTGATCTCTGCTCTGGGAGTTAAGATCCCACATGTCTTCTGGCCAAAACATCAAAGGGTAAGACAGAAGCGACATTGTAATAAATTCAATAAAGACTTAAAAAATGGTCCACATAAAAAAAAAATTAAAAAAAAAATAAATATGGGGAAACTGAGTCTGCTGAATTCTCTTGGATTTACTCAAGGTCATAAACTAGTTGATGGTCCAGTTGGCATGGGAAATATGGGGCTTTGGACTTTTATGATATGACTCTGAGAGTACAGGGAATGCTCTCTGTCCTCTAGAGGCTTCCATTTCGTCTTGGAATCTTGGGATTCCCAAGTGGCTCAGTGGTAAAGAATCCACCTACAAATGCAGGAGACACAGGTTCCATCCCTGGGTTGGGAAGATTCCCTGGAGAAGGAAATAGCAATGTACTCCATTATTCTTGCTTGGGAAATCCCATGGACAGAGGAGCCTGGTCGGTTACAGTCCATGGGGGCTCAGAGAGTCGTACACGACTTAGCGACTAAACAACAACAATCTTGGGATAGCAAATATGGACATGGGTGATGCCACACACCCCTGGTGGACCCATGGCAGACACTGTTAATAGATCATGTCACTCTTCCCAATTAATGTTGGGTAAGACCTCAGAATCTTCAACCTAGTACACCAGGCAGCCACTAACACTTGGTTAAAATCCATCTATGAGGTACAGTCTGTTTATTCTGATCTAAGCCTGAAGGTAGATATGGACATTCCGGGTGGCAAGAGGGAGAGGTGGGACCAGGCCTCATGAACATTGCCCTCCTGGTTGGCACAGTGAGAAACTAAGTTCCTAGACAGAGGGGAAGGAGCCACAGACAATACGACTGGACAGCAAGACCAGTAATGACTGCAAAGCCCATTGACCAAAAGCAGGCCTGGGAAATCTGAAGTTTATGGATTTTCCCTGTGGGAGGAGAAGCTGGAAGGCATCCCAGGTATTGAGGAGACAGGAAGCAGGATCTGCGGATAATCAATGGGGAACAGGAAGTGCTTATCTGGGGCCAATAAAGCACACAACACAAAGGAACAGCCAGGCGGGTCAGAGCTGCCTCCCAGAGCACTGAGCTCCAACAGCCTCTCTCCCCAAGTCCTCTCCCTGGCTCCCGCAGGCCCAGCAGCTGGCCAAAATCAACAAATCCTGGGCACCAGGAACTGGGAAATGTCTGAGGAGGTCCCTAAATAGGTAGGCAGCTCTGGGAGAGACCTCGGACCCCACCAGCAAGAGACGATGCTAAGAATAATAATGCCACACCAGCCACCTCTACCCAGTGACTCTTGATAAAAGAGCCAGGAGGCCGGCTCCTGCATCTGACCCTGCTGTGTGTCCTCAAGTGGATTAGTCACATACCTGCTGCTGCTGCTAAGTTGCTTCAGTCGTTGTCTGACTCTTAGCGACCCCATGGACTGCAGCCCACCAGGCTCCTCCATCCATGGGATTTTCCTGGCAAGAGTACTGGAGTGGGGTGCCATTGCCTTCTCTGTAGTCACGTAGAGGGAACCAAAAATGATTTCATATTCATATGGAAGCAAAGGTAGAGGAAATTAGAACAGGATAGTGGGAGGGCTAAGAAAGTAATGTTTTGGGTGGGTATATTTCATTTTGATACTTTATATGCATCATCACAGGGCTTCCCAGATGGCTCGGTGGTAAAGAATTCACCAGCCAGTGCAGGAGAGATGCGTTCAATCCCTGGATTGGGAAGATCCCCTACAGGAAGAAATGGCAACCCACTCCAGTATTCTTGCCTGGAGAATCCCATGGACAGACCAGCCTGGTGGGTTACAGTCCATGGGGTTGCAGAGTTGGACTCGACTGAGCAACTAAGCAGGCACACAGTATCATAATACCCAACTCATGCCTCCTCCTCCTCACTTCATGAAAGACTATAGCACCTCATTCCCAGTTCCCATCTCAATTCTATTAAAAAATCACTTTTTGAAATTATTATTTTTTAAACCTAGACAGTTTTAAAAAGCAAAGACATAACTTTACCAACAAAGGTCTGTGTAGTCAAAGCTATGGTTTTTCCAGTAGTCATGTATGGATGTGAGAGTTGGACCATAAAGAAGGCTGAGCACCGAAGAATTAATGCTTTCAAACTGTGGTGTTGGAGAAGACTCTTGAGAGTCCCTTGAAAGGAAGGAGATCAAACCAGTCAATCCTAAAGGAAATCAACCCTGAATATTCATAGGAAAGACTGTTGCTGAAACTGAAGCTCCAATACTTTGGCCACCTTATGGGAAATTCATTGGAAAAGCCCCTGATGCTGGGAAAGATTGAGGGCAGGAGGAGAAGAGGGTAACAGAGGATGAGATGGTTGGATGGCATCACTGACTCAATGGACATGAGTTTGAGGAAATCAGGGAGATAGTGATGGACAGAGAAGCCTAGCGTGTTGCAGTTCATGGGGTCGTAAAGAGTAAGACATGACTGAGCGACTGAACAACAACAACATCATTTTTTTCTATTTTTTGGCTGCATGCAGCATGTGGGATTTTAGTTCCTAAACCAGGGGTCGAGCACCTGACAGTGGAATCGCAGTGTCTTAATCACTGGACCACCAAGGAAGTTCCAACCTCTCCTATTTTTATTATTAAAATGAATAGTTTAATAGACATTGGGATATATATATCTCTGTTGGGTTGGCCAGAAAGTCTGTTTGGGTTTTTTTCGTTAAGATGTTATGGAAAAACCCGAATGGAACTTTTGGCCAGCCCAATATATAGATATGGAAAACTTGTTTCTTGGACATGGTTGCTTTCAACAAAGTTTCATTTTAAGAAGTATAGATAAAGTAAGTCAGTTCAAAGAAAAATATTAAGTAAATGAAATAGGAGCTATGTGGTATAAAGATTATACAAATAAGGGACATTTGAGGAACACACAGAGACTCACGTGTTTATGGGCATCCAGGCTGCAGTCCATGGGGTCGCTAGGAGTCGGACACAACTGAGCAACGTCACTTTCACTTTTCACTTCCATGCATTGGAGAAGGAAATGGCAACCCACTCCAGTGTTCTTGCCTGGAGAATCCCAGGGATGGGGGAGCCTGGGGGGCTGCTGTCTATGGGGTCGCACAGAGTCAGACACGACTGAAGCGACTTAGCAGCAGCAGCAGAGATTATACCAAGTTTCAAGCAGCAACCTTAGGAACTGGGAGGGGTCTGCAGACAAACCTTGGAGTCAACCCTAAGACACATCACTATTTTATTCCCAAATGCTTCTCACCCAGGACCACCATCTTCTTGTGCTCTCCTGGGTCAAAACCTCCGAAACCTTTCCCTCCACCCTCTTCCTCACTGTTCGCTGGCTAAGCCCTGTCTATGGGCCACCTCAGCTTTTTTTCCATCTCTACCATCCCAGACCTTGCAATGGCTTCCAAGCCCCTCTTGCAAGTCATGTGCACACCTTGTCACCCCCACTGACTTCCCTGCTCATAGCAAGGCTCCTGGATGCTCCCTCATGTGCCCTGAAGCTTCTAGGGCGCAGGAACTAAAATTTCTTTGTGTCCTGGGTGGCCACAGTCCTTGGCACAGCACGTCGTTTGAGAGGCGCTTAATGGTTATTGCAAGGCATTTCAGAGTTAACAGAATCAGACACACAAGTGCTTCAACCCTCTAAGTGTTGCTCCCCAACCAGTTCTAGGTGGAAATTGAAGAGCCTACTCTTGCTGGCCTAGGACAAGAGCAAGGATAACCACAGCCTTTTGGGAAGACAGTGGATAGAGCCAGTGGGTCCATCCGCTGGCAGTGGGTGGTCCCGAGCTCAGTCATGTCTGACTCTTTGCGACCTCATGGACTGTAGCCCACCAGGCTCCTCTGTCCATGGAATGGACAAGAATGCTGGAGTGGGTTGCCATTTCCTTCTCCAGGGGATCTTCCCAACTGAGGGGTCGAACCTGAGTCTCCTGCCTCTCTTGCATTGGCAGGCGTATTCTTTACTACTGAGCCACCTGGGTCTACCAGTTGATAAAGGCTCCATTTTCTTAATACAATAAGACTGATCAAATAAAAAAAAATTCACTGATATCATATCTGCTTCCAAATATTTTAACATTTCCCTCTAGAGTGTATACACTGATCACAAAAAATAACCTGGTATATCTTAGTTCTTCTGTAGGGGAGGATGACACAGGGTTGTCCTGCCCAGTGTTGCTGTGCAGTACAGCATTTCTGGAATCCATATTCTGTCTGATATTACCATTCACATAAGCAGGCAAGTAGGTACAAAAGCCTTTGGACAGCAGACTCCACGGAAGAGCAAATAGATGTCTTTAAACATAACATTACCTTGTACCAGGCACTGTAACAAGCTATTTCCATGTGTTATTTCATTTAACCCTTATAGCCTTATAAGTTGATACTATTATTATCCCCACAGAACAAAGACTTTAAGTAACCTGCCTAAGTCCTATTTCTCAAAGGCCATATTTTTAACCCTTTCATTATACTAATGCTGGAAGAGAAATAAAACACACCACTTTAACAGCCCATCATGGCATTTCTCAGATAAATTCCCTTTAAGAGCTGGGATTAGAACAACCCAGGCATCCTAACCCCTAGATGCAGATGAGCTTATATGGATCAGGTTATTTATTTATTTTTCAACATATAACCCAATAGAGGAATAT
Source organism: Bos grunniens (assembly GCF_055505025.1). Lineage (NCBI taxonomy): Eukaryota > Metazoa > Chordata > Mammalia > Artiodactyla > Bovidae > Bos > Bos grunniens. The sequence continues at coordinate 58,092,978 of NC_141175.1, read as the reverse complement.
ATAAAAATAATTGGAAGGGGATGAAGTATTATGTAGAAAAAAATAAATATTATGAATGCCAATCAGCAGAAGTGATATAACACATAACAAAGGAATAGTTGTATTATTCAAGATTGTGTTTTGGCCAATCCAGACATTCCTAGTATGGTGGTAGCTCCCCACTGCCCCCTGGTGGTTCCTAGGCACTCCCTGGGAGCCGGCCAGGACAAGGAGTGAAAGTGAAGTCGCTCAGTCCTGTCTGGCTCTTTGAGACCCCATGGACTGTAGCCTATCAGGCTCCTCCGTCCATGGGATTTTCCAGGCAAGAGTGCTGGAGGGGATTGCCACTTCCTTCTCCAGGGGATCTTAAGGAGGAGCCTGAAAAAAAGGCTTTGATGAGGATCTATGTGGTAAGCATTGAAAACTGCATCAGGCAAAAGCCTCAGAAATCCCAGAGGCAGTAAAGCTCCTTTGGGCTAGGTACTTACCCAAAGTAACCCAAAGTTAAGGGAAATCTCTGGGTTCCACTTCCATTTGTATGCAGAATTTGAGATAAAGAAGTTATGAACTCAGTAATGAGTTAAATACTCTCTGTGAAATTGGCTAATGCTCTTTCCCTCTTTAATTACCATGGGCACCTTTTCATACCCTGTTGATGGGAGAGTAAATTAGTAAAGCTTTCTTGTGCAATTTGGAGGTATGTACCCAGCTTTCCAAAGGCTTACCACCCTTTAGTAATGACTCCTAAGGAAATAATTAAGGATGTGAGCAAATATAGTTTAAGAATGTGCACTGAAGAGCTATTTATAATAGCTGAAAGATATTCAGTACCTTACACTACAAATATGATATCCAAGCTTATGAAGTAGGTGAATATTTACAGGCGTGGAAAAGCATATGTGCTGTTAAAATGAAAATGCAGGCTACAAAACAGGTACAGCATCCTAGTTTTGAAAAAAGTATATATGTGCTGAAGAGAGGTCTGGAAGGATATATGTACATGAGGAGGTGAGCTGAACTTAGCTCTCGGTGATGAGATTATGGGTGTTGTAAGTTTATTCTTTTGGTTACACATATATTGCTTTTAAAATGTAAAAACAACTAGAGGCAAAGGGAATTACTTTTTAATTAGAAATTTTAAATACAAATAAAATTCATCCCCCCCCCCCAAAAAAAAATCAGTAAAGTCTACATTCAAATTTCCAGTCTCTCATTTCCGAATTCCTAAAGGCTGTTTTTCCTTGAGCCGGATCCTGCCCCTGACAACTCTCCCCCACTATCCCCACTGGGGTATAAAAGCGGTGATCTCAGCCCCTTGAGAATCTCCACTTGTCTCTGAGCAAGATGTGCTGGGCCAGTGGTGACCGCCAGCTGCACACTCCGTCCCACTCCACAGGCCCTGCCCCTTGACACGTCCTCCAGCTGTCTTCCTTCCAGACTGAACACAGATGGGTGCCCCAGAGGGGTCAAGTTTAGGTTCTGTTTCGGCCAGAGGGGAAGGGCTTTGGAGACACCCCAGTCTACTGGAACTCAGACCTCCCTGGGGCCTGCCTGGGGGAGCTTGAAAATACTGATTTCCATCCCCCTATCCCGTCTATTCTAGGGTAGAGCTTAAGCATCCCCTCCCCTTTTTTTAAGCTCCCCAGGTGCTGTTGAAGTGAGTTCAAAGTAATCCTCAAATACTCAGATACTTCCCCCTAAGAACTTCCTGTAAGTTTCTACTCACTGAACTTCTTGTTCAAAGATGACTTTCCTGGTGGTCCACTGGCTAAGACTCAATGCTCCCAATGCAGCGAGCCCGGGGTTTGATCCCTGGTCAGGGAACTAGATCCCACATGCTACAGCTAAAGCGCCCTCATGCTGCAACTAAGACTGAACACAGCCAAAGAAATAAATAAGTAAATGAATACTTATATATTAAAAAAAAAAAAAAAAGATGACCCTTGAGGATCTGATCCTGTTTCTTTGACACTCTTCTTACCCCCAGAGCCAGCATTCACCCACTTACCCTTTAGACACTTTTCTCATGCTTCTTACAAGATGATGCTGTGAAAGTGCTGCACTCAATATGTCACCAAATTTGGAAAACTCAGCAGTGGCCACAGGACTGGAAAAGATCAGTTTTCATTCCAATCCCAAAGAAAGGCAATGCCAAAGAATGCTCAAACTACCACACAATTGCACTCATCTCACATGCTAGTAAAGTAATGCTCAAAATTCTCCAAGCCAGGCTTCAGCAATACATGAACCGTGAACTTCCAAATGGTCAAGCTGGTTTTAGAAAAGGCAGAGGAACCAGAGATCAAATTACCAACATCCGCTGGATCATCAAAAAAGAAAGAGAGTTCCAGAAAAACATCTACTTCTGCTTTATTGACTATGCCAAAGCCTTTGACTGTGGATCACAATAAACTGTGGAAAATTCTGAAAGAGATGGGAATACCAGACCACCTTACCTGCCTCTTGAGAAACCTGTATGCAGGTCAGGAAGCAACAGTTAGAACTGGACATGGAACAACAGACTGGTTCCAAATTGGAAAAGGAGTACATCAAGGCTGGATATTGTCACCCTGCTTATTTAACTTATATGCAGAGTACATCATGAGAAATGCTGGGCTAGAGGAAGCACAAGCTGGAATCAAGGTTGCAGGGAAAAATGTCAATAACCTCAGATATGTAGATGACACCACCTTTATGGCAGAAAGTGAAGAGGAACTAAAGAGCCTCTTGAGGAAAGTGAAAGAGAGTGAAAAAGTTGGCTTAAACCTCAACATTCAGAAAACGAAGATCATGGCATCCAGTCCCATCACTTCATGGGAAATAGATGGGGAAACAGTGGAAACAGTGGCTGACTTTATTTTTTTGGGCTCCAAAATCACTGTAGATGGTGACTGCAGCCATGAAATTAAAAGATGCTTACTCCTTGGAAGGAAAGTTATGACCAACCTAGATAGCATATACAAAAGCAGAGACATTACTTTGCCAACAAAGGTCTGTCTAATCATGGCTATGGTTTTTCCAGCAGTCATGTATGGACGTGAGAGTTGGACTATAAAGAAAGCTGAGTGCCAAATAATTGATGCTTTTGAACTGTGGTGTTGGAGAAGACTCTTGAGAGTCCCTTGGACTGCAAGGAGATCCAACCAGTCCATCCCAAAGATCAATCCTGGATGTTCATTGGAAGGACTGATTCTAAAGCTGAAACTCCAATACTTTGGCCACCTCATGCGAAGAGTTGACTCATTGGAAAAGACCCTGATGCTGGGAAAGATTGAGGGCTGGAGGAGAAGGGGACGACAGAGGATAAAATGGTTGGATGGCATCACTGACTCAATGGACATGGGTTTGGGTAGACTCCGGGAGTTGGTGATGGACAGGGAGGCCTGGTGTGCTGCGGTTCATGGGGTTGCAAAGAGTCGGACACAACTGAGCGACTGAACTGAACTGTATGCCAACAAAGGTCCATCTAGTCAAAGCTATGGTTTTTCCAGTAGTCGTGTATGGATGTGAGAGTTGGACCATAAAGAAAGCTGAGTGCTGAAGAGTTGATGCCTTTGAACTGTGGTGTTGGAGAAGACTCTTGAGAGTCCCTTGGACTGCAAGGAGATAGAACCAGTCAATCCTAAAGGAAATCAGTCCTGAATATTCATTGGAAGGACTGATCCTGAAGTTGAAGCTCCAATACTTTGGCCACCTGATGTGAAGAACTAACTCATTGAAAAAGACCCTGATGCTGAGAAAGACTGAAGGCAGGAGGAGAAGGGGATGACAGAGGATGACATGATTGGATGGCATCACTGACTCGATAGACATGAGTTTGAGCAGGCTCCGGGAGTTGGTGATGGACAGTGAAGCCTGTCGTGCTGCAGTCCATGGGGTTTGAAAGAGTCAAACATGACTGAGTGGCTGAACTGAACAGAACTGTATGCCAGGTACCATGTCTCGCCTCTGCCTACATCCTTACCCAGAACATATCTTTACTACAGAGAAACCATTATGTGGATAAAGCTTAAAGAGCAAGTGTCTGGAAAATATGGAGACTCCTCAACCTGAAAGCATCCACTGCAGAGTTTAACAAATTAACCATCAGGAGTTTAGACAGGAGACGCCCACACTGTGATTCCGGCTGATGTCACTGGGCAAATTCACTGTCACAGCCAGCATCCTTTAACATTCTTACTGGCCTCAGCACAAGACGTGCCTTAGTGCTGAGATGGGAGAGCCGTTGTAGCACTTTCCCCGACCACTCCAACCAAATCGAGGGCTTAGTCTTTATGGAATTTCAAGCATCTGGGCTAGGCGAGTTGGGTTGGGGCAGGGGGATACATTTCAGCACACAGAAGCCCTAAAAACATATCTCGAATCACACGTCATTTCCCAAGTGACCCGGTAGCACACCAATTCTAGGCATAGCCTGGGCGTGAGGCTGCTTACAGCTGTTTAGGGAGTGGGGCTGGGAGGCGATCAGGCTTCGTTCAGGGTCTGCATCTGATGACCCCAAGATTCCACATTTCTGCCACTTCCTTCCTGAGGCCCTGGTTCCCCTCCACTGACTCTGAAAGGCAATCACTGAACTGAGTGACACCGCCATCTCCATGTCCCAGGATCTGTGATGCACACAGAGCCAGACTGGCTAAATTCAGCTCTTCTGAACGATTTTGGTAAACTACTGGCCAAATTTTCTATTTGATCTACCTTTATTTTCTGTGTTACATTCCTAAATGCCCCACATTACTTATCAGTTCCTTGAGGTCTGGGTACTTAAACACCAGCTGAATGAAATTCCAAGAAATGGCTTAAATGGGTCATTAATTTCTTCTTCTCAATTTCCATTTTTCTCCCCAAAGCAGGAAAATCAGTGCAGTTGGCCAGCGTCCCACAATTGGGTAAGTCCCTATGGTGCTGCCATCTCTCCCTTACTGTCTTTTTTGGGGAACTCCTCTGGTGTTGCAGTGGTTGAGAATCTGCCTGCCAATGCAGGGGACACAGGTTCGATGCCTGGTCGTGGAACTAAGATCACACATGCCTCGGGGCAACTAAGCCGGTGCCCTACAACTATGAGTCACAGCTCTAGAGCCTGCGAGCCTCAATACTGAAGCTCATGTGCCCTAGAGCCCTCGCACAGCAGCTAGAGAGTAGCCCCTGCTGCACCAGGCTCATCAGAGGCTCCAGGGCACAGGGAGATCGTCTCCACAGAGAAAGCCCTGAGCTCACAGCATACTCTTTGTAGCTTTGAAAAAGCCAACTTCAACTCACCCCGATGGCTCAGGCTGGCTTTGGTCACAACTAAACCATCTCGCCCTTTCCTTATAAACTCTGGCAAGACATCTGGGTGCTGGTGGAATCATATATAGCTCCAGCTTTTCAACATCCTCTCCACACTGTCAGGGGGATGGCCGTGGGCCCAACCTCAAATGCTTCATAATCCCAACCCCACTGAAAATGCCCTTTCCTTAAACGCTTGCATAGAGTGGCCACACGGAGAAGAGAATGTCAACCCACTCCAGTATTCTTGCCTGGAGAATTCCATGGACGGAGGAGCCTGAAGAGCTACAGTCCATGGTGTTGCAAAGAGCTGCACACGACTGAGCTCCTAACACACACAAATGTAGAGTGGCCACAGGAGTGGAAATCCAGAGGACTGGCCTTTGTGACACATCTCAGTAGAAATCAAAACGCCTTCCTATATAGGCATTATAGTTAATATCATGGTTAGGTATTATAGTTAACTTTTATGGTGGGTTTGAGAGGACAAAAATAATTCTACTGATATTATTATCATTTTTAAAATTACTTATGTATTATTTTTGGATGTTCTGGGTGTTTGTTGCTGTGAGGGCTTTTCTCTAGTTGCAGAGAGTGGGGGCTACGCTCTAGCTGTATTGCATGGGCTTCTCTTGTTGTGGAACACAGGCTCTAGGGTCTCGGGCTTCACTAGTTGTGACTCCTGGGCTCTAGAGGAGGAGGTCAATCGTTGTGGCCCATAGGCGTGGTTGCTTCGAGGAATGTGGGCTCTTTCCAGGTCAGGGATCAAACCCAGGTCCCCTACACTGGCAGGTGGATTCTTTACCACTGAGCCACCAGGGAACACCCTGTGCTTAGTTGCTCAGTCGTGTCTGATTCTTTGCAACCCCATGGACTGTAGCCCACTAGGCTCTTCTGTCCATGGGGATTTTCTAGGCAAGAATACTGGAGTGGGTTGCCATGTTCTCCTTCAGGGGATCTTCCCAACCCAGGGATTGAACCCAGGTCTCCCACATTGCAGGTGGATTCTTTACCACTGAGCCACCAGGGCAGCGTGTACTGATATTAATATAAGTACATCTTATAGCTTTAGCTTTGGAATACACCCCCTCACATAAATACACACACACCAGCAGTAATTCCATAGGTAGTTAAGAACTCTAAGGATGCTCTTGAGTATACATTCAAGTACTACACAGTAACTATAAACCACAAAGGTACTAATTAGAAATGGGAGAAAGGCTACGGGCAAGAAGGAGCTCAGAAGATGTGAACAGGGCCTGTCACAAGAAGACAGGATACCTGAGAGTGAGCAAATGCTTAACAATTATAACGAAGTCTCCAAATCCCAACAGAGCTACTTCTACATCCTGGAGTTGAGGACCGCTATTTTGGGGTTTCACTACTTGGATGTACCTGTATCTGTGGTACAGGTCACAGCATGATATTCAACACATCTTTACCAAACGACCACTGAAACATCTTTCAAACAGGTGCTGACAATGGCCAGGCCCATCACATCATCTTTACACAATGAATCAGAAGCATGGACCTCTTTTCTTTGGTTTAAATTCCAGCCTCCCTACCTGTAAAACAAGGGTGGCAACACTGCCTACTCCACATGGTTACACTGAGGATTAAATGAGGAAAGGCACGTCAAGTGCTGGTTCCTTCTAAGTGTTCGACAGCCATTGGCCATCAGCATCATCTTCTTTTTTCTTAATTAAAAAAACATTTTTTTTTTTTTAATTTTTCCACCATCCTGAGAAGCATGTGCAATCCTACTTTCCCAACGAGGGATGGAACCCATCTTAACCATTGGACCACCAGGGAACCACCAGGGAAGTCTCAGTATCATTTCTTCTTGTTTATGTTACTATAGCACTGTGGACAGAGCAGGGTTTGCCTTAATATATAATGGTTGAGTCTGCAAGGCTTGTCCCAGGGGATTTTCCGCCCCCCCTACCTTTTTGACCACATAGCATGAGGCATCTTAGTTCCCTGACCAGGGATTGAACCTGGGTCCTTGGCAGTGAGAGCTTGGAGTCCTAACCACTGGCTGCTGCTGCTAAGTTGCTTCAGTCGTGTCCGACTCTGTGCGACCCCATAGACGGCAGCCCACCAGGCTCCCCCGTCCCTGGGATTCTCTAGGCAAGAACACTGGAGTGGGCTGCCACTTCCTTCTCCGATGCACGAAAGTGAAAAGTGAAAGTGAAGTCGCTCAGTTGTGTTCGACTCTTAGCGACCCCATGGACTGCAGACTACCAGGCTCCTCCGTTCATGGGATTTTCCAGGCAAGAGTACTGAAGTGGGGTGCCATTGCCTTCTCTGCCTAACCACCGGACAGCCAAGAAATTCCTGTGGACGACTTAGTTCCAGGTGCTTCAATGTATAGTCCAAGAAATGGAGAAACCAGATAATCCTGCAGTTTGGGGCAGGCACCGAGGGTCTGCTGGGGGTGCACCATCCCTCCCTGAGGCCCACCCCCTAACACGTCTGGTGACCCAGTCTGTGGCGAGGAACACCCAGCCTCCTTTCTCTTCCTGGCATTTCACGCCTCTCCACCAGCATTTATTGTCCATTGTTCAGAAAAAAATGAATCAAGCCAGGACTTGAGGCTTGAGTTCAACTTAAAAAAACTGTGCGGTTCTACGGATCTCCATCCAAGTTTTTCCCAAAAGATTATTCTCCAACAGAAAAAAAAAAGAGAGAACAAAATGGATACATCTCAAAAATTTTCAGTCTGTATGATCCCACGGCTCTCTTTAACCCCCTTGAGACACGATTTTCAATAGCAAACTGGGCTGAAGTTGGAAGGCAAGGCCTAGAGAAGCCATTTAATTCCTACCACTAAAGACTAACTCGGGCTCTTTCACAATTCTCCCTCAGGCTGGCCCTCCACTTTATAGGGCCAAACCACTGACAGAATAAATGAATGCAAAAAATTTGCCTCCCAGCGGCGAACGCTAAGATTTTTGACAGATACAAATTCCCAAGTAAACCCACCCCAAAGATAATAAAAATGAGGGTTGGGTTTGATTGGGCTTGTTAGAGGCTGGGTGCCTGATTTTCTTTAGGGTCTGAATATATTGACATGGGGCGGCCGGGGGGAGCTTACTGACACAGCAGTTTGAGAAAAATCAACACAGGCCCACAGAGCACTAATTAGTCTGCAGACAGCTCACCTCTCATTCCACAAATACTTGCTGTGCACCTACCATGCTCATGCACTGCGTGTGGGGACATGGGGACAGAAAGACAACGTGGCTTGGGATGGTGTCAGCCCAATAGAGAAGACAGGATTTGTGCCCCAAGTGGTAAATGTGAGTGGGTAATGCGGGCAAAGAGCTGGGACTTGACCTAGACTTTGAAGTATGGAGAGTACAGGTTGCACTTGGACAATTTACACAGAGCAGGGCTCTATTCTAGACCTAGTGTCGTAAAAAATATGCAAACCTTCTCAATGGAAAGGGTCTGGGACAATGTCTTTTTCAAGACAGCTATGGAGGGGGTCTCAGAGGTCACTAGCTGTGACTGCGGAAAAGGGGGCAGGCACACAGGCAGGCCCAGCTCTAAGATCTTGGGGCCCATGACAAGAAAGCCCATGTAAAGGAAAACCCATGTGTAACATTTAAAACTGAAAACTCAGGCTAACAAACTGTTAAATATATCCCACCCTTCTGCCTTGACGAACATGCCTCCCTAATGTTATGAAAAGTATTGTGTTAGTCGCTCAGTCATGTCTGCCTCTTTGCGACCCCAGGATTGTAGCTCGTCAGCCTCCTCTGTCCTTGCGATTTCCCAGGCAAGAATTCTGGAGTAGGGTGCCATTTCCTTCTCCAAATGTTATGAAAGGCGGGGTTAGAATTTAGACCTCCTAACTCAGAACTTCTGAGTTCTGGACCAGAATGTGGTGGAGGCGGGGGGCCTAACCCAAGACCCCTCCTCTCTCTTCCACTTCCCAGTTCCAACCTGTAACATGAGATCTCAGGACCACACAAGGCAACACCTCCAGACATCTCAGCCTCAGGCAAGCCAGGAAAACCCTGACCCCCTCAGTCTAGGGGTGTACACACCATGTTCAGGGCACACGCAGGAGGAGGGACCTAAGCAAGGGACTGGAATTGGTCCTGCACTTGGAACTGCCCTGGTTCCTGGGGAGCCGTGGCAGGGGTCCCTTCTGGCCAGCCTAACAGTGACAATGGGTACATGGAAGAATTCAGTTTGCTGGACGATGAGACATAGCGTCCGGTGGTTATGACAATACTAGAGGTTAACCTTCATCCCCAGATAATCAATACAATATCGTGTGTGCGTGCCAAGTCCCTTCAGTCATATCCAACTCTTTGCAACCCCACAGACTGTAGCCAGCTAGGCTCCTCTGTCCATGGGATTCTCCAGACAAGAATACTGGAGTGGGTTGCCATGCCCTCCTCCAGGTGATCTTCCTGACCCAGGGATCAAACCTGTGCCAGCCAGGCATGGCCTTGCAGGTCAGGAAGGAAGATTTTTCTTTTTTTTCCAAATTGATTTTTTAAAACTTTTAAAACTAAGGTATACATTTTATGGCTTCCCCAATGGCTCAGCAGGAAAGAATCCGCCTGCAATGCAGGAGACCCAGGAGATGCTGGTTTGAGCCCCTGAAGAGAAGGAAATGGCGACCCACTCCAGTATTCTTCCCTGGGAAATCCCATGGACAGAGGGGCTTGGAGGGCTTCAGTCTGGGGGGGGTTGCAAAGAGTCGGACATGACTGAGCACGCATGCACACGTACACATACATCTTATATGGGGAAGTGCCCAAAACCTGGGTATAGCTCAATGAATTTTTAATAGGTATAATATTATGTAACCACCACCCAGACCGAGATAATGTTTTAAAAATTGCTTGTAAATTGCAGAAGTAACACATGAACGCATTCTCCTTGTAAAGCATTCACACAGGACATGTAAGCTGACCCCCCTTTGACCCCCCTCTCCCAGCATCCCCCTCCACACACAAGGCCCCACTGTTATAATTCAGTGTGTCCGGAAGCGGGGGGCTCCCCTCCTCAGCCTTCCCAGGCCTTCAGGCAGCAAAGCAGCCTGACCAAACAGGTTTAGGGTCTTTCTCCTAGAACATTCTCTCCCGCGCACCCCACCCCCCATCCAATTCCTGCAAGGGATAGAGATCCTGTGATTCCTCCAAGGAGGACAGCACAGCTGCCGCCCTGAGAAGTAGGGGGCCAAGAGGGCTGCGGGGACCTCTCCCCATCCTCAGGTCTTAAAGCAGCCTAACCCGGACCCCTCTGAAGCTTGGCTGCTGCAAACAAAGAGAGGCCCCTGGGTGCCTGGGCTGCTGGGTCTACACAAGGTGGAGGGAACTACTGGGCGGGGGAGAGGGGGGCACCAGCCCTGAGGTGGGGGCACGCCTAAGCCAGAAACCGCCCGAACTGGTTACATTCCAGCCAGATTAGCACAAGGCCCAGGCCTGCTCCAGAGCCCACCCCTCCCTTCTCCCCGGACCGTGAATAGGAGATTTAACTATTTCCCTCCCACTTGCTGTCCAGCTTCACAAGCTGACAACGCTCCCTGCTGTTTGCACATTAACCTTCCATTTGCCAGGCAGCTTCTCAGGGACTATGGATTAACACCCTCCACTAACCCAGACAATGGGCTCCAGGGAGGGAGGCAAGGGGCTCAGACAAGGGCCCAGACAAAGGCTCGGGCCCCAGGCCCAGTCAATCACTGCTCACATAGGGTGGGGCTCCCAGACAGGCCCCACTGGGAGCTAATGCCTAAGAGGCTGGAGTAAAGGCCTAAGAAGCTGAAGAAGACTCTTGAGAGTCCCTTTGACTGCAAGGAGATCAAACCAGTCAATCCTCAAGGAAATCAACCTTGAATATTCACTGCAACGACTGATGCTGAAGCTGAAGTTGAAGCTCTAATACTTCGACCACCTGATGCGAACAGCAGACTCACTGGAAAAGACTCGGATGCTGGGAAAGATTGAGGGCAAAAGAAGAAGGGGATGATAGAGGACGAGATAGCTGGAGAGCATCACAGACTCAATGGACATGAGTTTGAGCAAACTCCGGGAGATGGTGAATGACAGGGAAGCCCATGGGGGTCTCAAAGAGTCAGGCACAACTTAATGAGTAAACAACAAAGAAGCTGGGAAATACCCCCATCCAATCCTATCAGGATGTGCTGGCCTTGTGATGACTGAGTTGAAGTCTGAAAGGAACCCCCTGCTTCTAGGAGAGGCCTGCAGCGACCAGGGATAGGGAGCCCCCTGGCAGGCCTGGCTCTCCAGCTCACCAAGTTTAGCTTTTCTCCTGGCAAAATTGGTTTCTCGGGGGATGCAGCAGCAGGAAGCAGACGACTTTGGCCCCTGCCCCAAGGCTCCCAGGAAGGTTGCCTGTCCTCTCCTTAAGCCCTGACTGAGGCGACTAGTAGACACTGCCACGTCAAAGCCATCTTCCGAAGCTCACGTGCAGGTGTGCCTGCATGAACATGGAAGAGAAGCAGGAGGGGAGGGAAGGGGCAGCGGAGACAGCAAGAGCATTAGGTGTGGAAAAGTGAAAATGTTAGTCGCTCAGTCAGGTCCGACTCTTTACCACCCCATGGACTGCATGCAGCCCACCAGGCTCCCCTGTCCATGGAATTCTCCAGGCAGGAATACTGGAGTGGGTAGCCATTCCCTTCGCCAGGGGATCTTCCCAACCTAGAGAACGATCTTGGGTCTCCCTCTTTGCAGGCAGATTCTTAACCATCTGAGCCACCAGGGAAGCCCCCTTAAGTGTGGAAATGGTTCTTAAATTTGTGGCTCTTCAGCTCAGGCTGCAACATAAAGGCCTGGCCTCAGGCTGCAAAAATTCTACTTCAGGTGATGCTAATGTGACCTTGTCCTGAAAAGTGGCACCTCTGTTCATATGTGTCATCCTGAGATCTCATTAAATGCAGATTCTGGGTCAGTAGGTCTGGGGTGGGGCCTGAGATACCTCATTTCTAAGGAGCTCCTCGGAATTGCTTGTCCAAGGCACTAAGACTGCCATATCCACCAGGAGGTTGATTCTTCTCCAAACCCTGAGCAGTTAGTTGCCTGGTTTTAGTTTAATTGGGATCTTAGCTCCCCGACCAGGAATCAAACCCGTGGACCCCACAGTGGAAGCATGGAGTCCTCACCACTGGGCCGTCAGGGAAGTCTCCAATTTGAGCCCTTTGCTCTTAAGACAGCCATCCCAGTCCTTCCTTACATGAAGACGATACCGTGACAATCCAGTCCCTCTTCTCTTGACCTGGAAGTTTCTGGGCTCCTTGAGAAAACCATTTGGCTTCCACTCCTATTTTCCCTGCAGGCCGTTGGCTCCTAGTCCTGGCCAGCAAGACTGTTTTGCTAACCTTCATTCTGTTCATAGTACTAATACCAGACAGAGGGTGGGTGGGGGTGGGGTGCAGATTGGTGAGACTTTTGGGGACTGGAGTGGGAACAGAGCCCCCAGCGGAAACAGAAACCAGAGTTCCAGCCCTGGGGCAGATCACACAGAAGAAATTTAAAGACAATTAAAAAGCAACAGGCACAATTAACAGGGTTTACACAGGCAAAAACTCATTAGTGTGGGTCAAGGTGTTGCAGTTTACCTTCACTAGGCAAACCCTTTCTTTACAGATAGTATAAATTAACTGCAAACAAGCCTGCAATGGGGGACATTTAAAAGGCTGTGAAACAACTTTTGCGCTCCCCAGATGCAGGCGGAAGAACCTCTGACCTGCAACGGACACACAGATCCCTGCTTGGGGAAGCCTTTGCCAGCCTGGCTCAAATTCCTAGTGAAGTTCAGATGCAATAAACCTGTGCTCCATTGGAAAGGTTTTCTAATCAGCGTGCTCAGTCGCTTGGTTGTGTCTGACTCTCTGCGACCCCATGAACTGTAGCCCACCAGGCTCCTCTGTCCATGGGATTTTCCAGGCAAGAATACTGGAGTGGGTTGTCATTCTATTCCTCAGGGAATCTACCCAACCCAGAGATCGAACCCATGTCTCCTCTCACCACTGAGCCACCTCGGAAGAACTTTATAATTCAGAAGACTCCCTAATTCACACTGACCTCCACCCTGAGACCGAACCAACTATGTTTCCAGGCAGTGCCACCCTGGCCCCTGGGTACTGCTAATCCCTTAGCAGTACCTTAGTCACCTCATGGTCATTGCTGCAGAGGAAATTTGAGCAGGGTTTATGATTTGCAGTGGCAGCAAGTCTACAAATGATTATCCCAAACAAGATGATGTTAAAAGCAACCTCAAATAAAGCGCTCGTCCGGCTGCTCTTGTGTTCCACACCACTTTCTGCCCTTCCACCTGCTCCAACCCATGAGCCCTCTTCCAGGCCCCCAACAGCAAGAGGCTATTCTAAAGGTTAAAATGTCCCAAAGACCCCAGGGCTCCTGCGGACACCCCCAGCCCCCTTAAAGGTCATAGACCATAGTAGGGTCTGGCTGAGATAAAAATGCATCCTGATCGAGTCCCTTATGAACTGTATTGTTGTTGTTATTTTAGTTGCTAAGTCGTGTCCGACTCTTTGCGACCCCGTGGAATGTAGCCCACCAGGATCTTCTATCCATGGGATTTCCCAGGCAAGAATACTGTAGTGGGTTACTATTTCTTTCTCCAGGGGATCTTCCTGACCCAGGGATCAAACCCACATCTCCTGCACTCGCAGACAGATTCTTTACTGCTGAGCCACCAGGGAAGCCCATGAACCTTGGTCTAAAGTTACCCTTTCTGAGCTTTGGTTCCCACTTGTTAAAAAGATATCACTATAACTCAGTTCATAAGGTTGTGTTGAGTTTTTTTGTTTTTTATTTATTTTTAATCAGTGGATAATTGCTTTACAGTATTGCACTGGTTTCTACCAAATATCAGTATGAATCAGCCATAGGTTTACCCATATCCCCTCCCACCTGAACATCCCTCCCACCTCTCTCCCCATTCCATCCCTCTAGGTTGTTATCAAGCCCTGGCTTTAGTTCCCCGAGTCATGTTTGTAAGTTTTTCATTATTTATTTGGCTGCACCAGGTGTTAGTTGCGGCATGTCGAATCTTTTCAGTTGTGGCATGAGAAGTCTTATTAGATGTGGCATGTGAGCTCCCTGGCCAGGGATTGATACTCGGCTCCCTGAACTGGAGCGTGGAGTCTTAGCCACCGGACCCACCAGGCAAGTCCCTGTGCTGAGGTATAACTGAGTTAAAGTTTGGCAAGCATAGGGTCTGGCTCCTATAATGACAATAAAAAATGGAATCTTGTTTTTTTTTAAGGTGGGAGGCTGGTCTCACACCCTTTCTTCTTTGAGGCTCGAAAGACATCATTTTTCACTTGAGACACATTCTTCACTTTCTCTGCCTTTAGGTCAGTTCAGCTACTAGTCTTGTTTCCCCGAGAGTCAGGCAGATAGGAAGTCTGAGGTCACAGTCCTCCTCATCTTTGGACTCCCTGCGATGCTCCACCCAATGCTTGCAGGCAGTACGAAGCTGCTGGGTACTTGTGGCTGATTTTCCAGCAAGAGTCAGCCAACACAGGGCGAAGTATGGACCCCCATACCAGGTGGGCCTTGTGGCAGCGCAGATCAGACCTCCCTCTCACTGTAAGCAGGTGCGAGTTCTGTCCTTAAAAACACCTGTCAAAGAGGAACTGCACTTTTGATCTGGTGCCAAACTCTTCATGCATATGACCACCAACACTGTATTTTAAAATCAAACACAAAAGAGTGACTTCCCTGGCAGTCAGGTGGCTAAGACTCCGAACTCCCTATGCAGGGGTCCCAGGTTCAACTCCTGATCAGGGAACTAGATCCCACTTGCCATAAATACAAAGATTCTGTGTGCGGCAGTCCTAAGACATGGTGCAGCCATAAATAAATAAACATATTTAAAAAAAATCAAACAGTGATATGTCAGTTACACAATGAGTAATTATAAATCTCTATAGTTTCAGAGGCCTGTTGATTCTTCTTCAGAAGCATGAACCCCGAATGTTTATGTGTAATGTGACACATTTAATGTATCACTTAATAATCTTTTTGCACTGTCCCTATATTACTTTTTTCTTATAGAAATGGGTCATAAGATAAGGGGTCACCATCTCTTCTGGGGTGGCGTTGGTCTAATTTTAGGCCTCCCGAGAAACTGCTGTGTTGTCTTCCCCAGGCTTAACTTTCTGGAGTAGGCAACAAAGATGACGTTTTTAGATTTTCTGAGGTTTTAAAATCAGTAACCACTTCTATTGGTTTGCGCTGCATGCGTGCTCAGTCGTGTCCAACTCTTTGCAATCCCATGGACTGCAGCCCACCAGGCTCTGGGGGGGTTTCCCAGGCAAGAATACTGGAGTGGGTTGCCATTTTCTCCTCCAGGGGATCTTCCTGACCCAGGGATTGAACCCATGCCTTCTGCGTTGGTTTGAGCTGTCATCTATTGGGCCCTGGAAGTTTCAGCCTGCCCTTCTGGGCACCAAGAGGGGCAGGACTAGGGCTAGGAAAGCTTCCCGTGGAGCTGGATACCAGGGGCAGAGCAGTAGGGCAGGACTGGGCAGGCAGATGTCCACAGTTCTGGGGGAGCTCGTAGGGCAGGCGGCTCAGGAACCACATGCTCATTCAGGTGACACTGTGTGTAGACACTTCTAGAACTCTGGTCAGGGGGACCACTAGCTCCATTACACACGTACTCTCTCATGGCTTTTTCTCTCCCCTCTTGCCTTCACTCCACCACTCCCTCCCTGGAGCCAGGGACTCCCCAAACCTTCAGGCAAGAGCAGTGCTGGGTGGAGACTCTTTTGGAGGGGTCCTGCCAAGGGGTCCCCCTGAGGCTTGGTTCAGGTGAAATCGCAAGGAGACGGGTGGTGCACACTTGCTCGTGGGGCCTGCCTGGAGAGCTTTCTGCACGTTATAACAAGGATGTGTCTCTGACCTTGTCTGTGAATTCTCTAGAAGTCCTGCAACTGTACAGGGGTCAGACCCTGTGGCTGCCAATTCACACCCATGGCTATGGCTTTAGTAGAAGGGAGAGAGTGTTTCTTAGGTGAGAACGACTGAACACCAGAGGCACAGGCAAACCTGTGTGTGGGCATGAACGAACCTGGGGCTTCCTGTTTCTGTAAATGATCAATCACTTTTATTCCTTTCCGTTATAGTCTCTTCTTTCTGCCAACGCACACACACACACACAGAGCATCTCCAGTAGGGAAACTATCAGAATTTCTCTTAATTGCAGCCTAAACTAGAATAGGAAACTGTCTGATAGTTTAAGGGGCCAGCAGACATAGATGCCAGTCACAGGGAACAATCTAGAAGCAGAGACCTGCCAGAGTGATTCTAGATATGGGGGGCAGGCACCTAATACGAAGCTGTTGTCTGGTCCTCTCCTCCACTGCCTCTTAGGTCCACCTGGTCCCTTATGAGGCGCTGAGAGAAGTAAACAGCATCAGGCTGGGGCCAGAGACTTAGGTTCGGTCAACTCTGCCCCCCTAGCAGTGTGACTTCTGGCGGGTCCCACCCCTCATTGAGCACAGCTGCTAGAAAAAGCCTTAATTGAGACAAACATGTATTAAGCACCCACTGTTTACACTATATGCTGTGTGCACAATAAAAGGCGGAGCCTTTTTATTTCTTCCCGGTAAGCCTGCTCTTTGTGTGTGGTGAGAACGAGGGCTGGTCATCACTCCAGACAATAATCCCATCCAGATATGGGTCATTAAGCCGGGCCATGACCTACCCACTTGTTACACTAACCTATTCTTGGTTATTCCAAAACATTATTCAGACAGCAAGGAGAAATTGCTTCATTTTTCTTTCCACTCCTAAATTGTTCAATTAGACTCAAGCCCCCAAAACAAACAAACCGAACAAAACTCCTAAATACAAAGTAGGACCTGGGTACTAACATCTGTTTCACTCCCACAAGGGGCAGGGAGGTGCAGTGCAGGGCGGGGAAAGTGGGGGCTGGTGGTCTTCCCTCCCTCCCTCCCCCTGTGGTGGCCTCAGGCCATGCCCTCCTGCCTTTGGCCCCTAACTCTCCGCTGCTAATTACTCCTTTACCACCTTTTTGCTGCTCAGGCTGAACACTCCGTATCCTCCAAGTATCCTCCAAGTCCTCTTCTTTCTGCTTTCCCTTTTCTAAGTCCCTTAGAAAGTTCTCTCAAAGGTTACTTATCTGTCCCCCAGATTGCTGAATTCCTTGCGTGCAAGGCTTCCTTTGGGAGACCATGGCACACCCTGGGGGTTTTGGACGTAACACAAAACACAAAGCAGTGTAATACGAAGTTGCACAGGCTTATTAGAAATCCCACTTTAGGGCTCCCCTGGTGGCTTAGTGGTAATCAACCAGCCTGCCAATGCAGGAGACCTGGGTTTGATCCCTGGTCTGGGAAGATCCCACACGCTGCAGGGCAACTAAGCCTGTGCACCACAACTACTGAGCCTGTGCTCTGGAGCCACACTACTGAAGCATGAACAACCTAGAGCCTGTGCTCCACAAGAGAAGCCACCGAAGTGAGAAGCCTCTCACTGCATCTAGAGAGTAGCCCCTGCTCACCACAACTAGAGAAGAGCCCTTGCAGCAACGAAGACCCAGCATAGCTTTTCTTGTGGCTCAGCGGTTAAGCATCCAATGCCAATGCAGGAGATGCAGGTTCAATCCCTAAGTCAGGAAGATTCCCTGGAGGAGGAAATAGCAACGCACTCCAGTGTTGTTGCCTGGGAAATCCCATGCACAGAGGAGCCTGGCAGGCTACAATCCATGGGGTCACAAAGAAATAGACATAACTGAGCACAAGCACAAATAAATTTAAAAAATTTTTTAAAATCACACTTTAAACTATGGTTTTAAGATCTCATCACTGAGTACTTTCTAAAAAGGCCAAATTCCCTATACCACTCCTATATGTGGTAGAGGGAAGAGGCCAGGGGCGACTGCAGCACTGTGGTTTCTGTCTGTCACAGACACCTCCCAGCAGTGCAAGACATCAGCTGGCCCTGGGTTATTAGCATCTCTTCCGAACCCAGGGTTCACTGTTGCCGCACTGGGAGCTTGCAATCAGTCGTGGTGGGAGTTTTAACACCATGGAAAATGACAGACACTACAAATCAGGGCTCCCTTCACCCCCAAGGCGGGTTGTTAAACATCTACCAGCCCATCATGCTTGTAACCCATCCCTCCCATCATTAATTTCAACGAAGCATTTATTGAGCATTCAATCCACTATATTAGACTCTGGAACCCAGATGAGTGGAATAAGCTCATAATACAGAAAAAAATAACACTGCTAATGCCACATAAAACCCACAGTGTGTGTTGTATGTGTGTGCTCAGTCATGTCCTACTCTTTACAACCCCATGGACCTTAGCCCACCAGACTCCTCTGTCCATGGGATTTCCCAAGCAAGAATACTGGAGTGGGTGGTCATTTCCTTCTTCAGGGGATCTTCCCAACCCAGGGATCAAACTGGAGTCTCTGACATTGGCAGGCGGATTCTTTACCACTGAGCCACCTGGGAAGCCCTAAAACTTTACAATAATAACAGTTAACTTATTGCATCCAGCTCTGCCCTAAGTCTTTGCATATGCAAACTCACTTAATCCTTAAGACAACAGTGTGAGTTAAGAACTACTATCTTCTTATCTTCTCCTTTTCTCAGAGCAGGAAACTGAGCTCTTTCCTTCCCGGGCTGGAGCCCAGGGGTTTTCTATTGTCCCAGGAAAAGGCCTAAGTGTCCCTCAAGTGCAAAAAAAAAACTCAGAGAAAGGCTCCAGCAGAGTTCAAACTCAAAAGCAAATCATTTTATGGAGGCCTTTGTGTCAGGAAGGGTTCTTGGAAGTGACAAAAATTATGTAAGCTCTGAGGAAGGTTCCAGAGACCCCAGGAAAGTCAGTGGCGCGGCAGTTTGGGCCAGCTTGAGAAGAGAGGTGTCTGCAATACAACAGGCCCCTTGTCACAAAGCCCCCTTCTCCTGGCTCACTTTGTCAAGCCAGGGAAACCCCTTCCAAGTCTGGAAGAGAAAAAAGGAAGAGGGCACCGTGTGCCATTATGAGAGAACAAACACAGCCTTAGATTCTCACAGCCAAACAGCCAGGGAAAAGTCCAAGCCTTAAAGCGTCCAGAACCTGGGAGGCGCCAGAGCAAACACACACCTCCAGGTCTCTGTTCATCTTTGCAGGGGTGACTGCGAGAAACAGGGCCCGCATCATCACGGGGCAGTAAGGGGCCCTATTTTCCAAGCAGTGGTGGTGATGGTGGCAGTGGGTTTTCCTGCTGGGTTCCCAGTTGAAAATTCTGGAGAGAACCGCTTTCTGCCTTTAAGCATCCAAAGAAAGAAACTGCAATTGGTGAATAACAGAAATTACATTTCTTAACGCTATTTCAGAAGATGAAAATAGCCATATCCTGCAAACAATCAGACAGTGGGCTGGGCCTTTCCTTAGGATATTTAGGAAAGACAGAAAACCAAGTCCACTCCCCTTTTCTCGACTTCCTCCTGGCTTTTTTTTTTTTTTTGCCTAGGGAATGAGTCAAGTCAGTCAACAACTATTTATGGAGCGACCACAGGATTGCAGGGTCTGGGAGGAGACTTGGGTTGCTGGAAGAAGCCCAGGATAGCTCTCACTCGAGACAGTAAAAGGAAATGTCAATCCCCAGGCCAGGTCTAAACAGAGCAATGAAGAACTGACTGCCACCCTGGGTGGGTTTATTCTGGACCAATCAGCCCCTTCTGGCTGAGCAGCCTTTGTTATCCTAAGGCCAAAATGGGTGGGTCCACCCTGATCATGCACATTTTTGGAAAAATACAGGCACAATGCGCACAATCTTGATGACTTTGGGGAGGGGACTGGCGGCTGGTTGGGATGCTCTCTTTTTCCTCAATTCCCAAAGGGCCCCACAACAATCAAAATTAAACAAATGTTGTCAGATGTTCACCGTTTTATCCTCTGCAAATGTCAATGTGTACGCACCAGAGGGGAGAGGCTAGGGAAATCTAGGGCCGATGGAAACAGTCTTCTGGGGACCTGATTCTCTCGAGTTTGGACACTGGGTTTACTTGGCTCTTGGGGCTTTCTAGGTGGCTCAGACATTAAAGAATCCACCTGCAATGCAGGAGACTTGAGTTCGATTCCTGGGTTGGGAAGATCTCCTGGAGGAGGGCATGGCAACCCACTCAGGTATTCTTGCCTGGAGAATCCCATGGACAGTGGAGCCTGGCAGGCTATAGTCTATAGGATCGCAAAGAGGCTGAGACGAAGTGACTGAGCACACATGCACGCATGCACAGAGCCCTGCTACTCAAAGTGAGCTCCATGGGCTAGCAGCGTCATCACCACCTGGAGTTACGTTAGAGATTCAGAGTGTCAGGTACCACCCCAGACCCATGGAAGCAGAACCTGCTTGAAATCAACAAGCTCCTCCGGAGATCCCCATGCGCATGCAAGTTTGAAAAGCACCAATCAGATAACAACACGTGCAAGTTGCCTCTGTCTTGTCTAACTGCAACCTGATGAACTGTAGCCTGCCAGGCTCCTCTGTCCATGGAATTCTATAGGAAAGAATACTGAAGTGGGTTGCCATGCCCTCCTGCAGGCAGTCTTCCAGACCCAGGAATCAAACCTGCATATCCTGCATTGGCAGGCAGGTTCTTTACCACTAGCCCCACCTGGGAAGCCCACGCAGTTGTCATTAAACCCTGAAGACTCCCCCTAAACTCACATTTGGGGAACACTTGTCCTTCATACCGCAGGGGGCCAGTGAGCAGGCTCCCTAGATTTTTCGTTCACAAAAAAAACAAATATTAGGAAAACTTAAAGATCTGTAATGATATTATAACTCCTGACTTACAAGTAAGTCACCTGGCAGACTTTGCTGGTTGGTCCAGTGGGTAAGACTGTGCTTCCAATGCAGGGGGTGCGGGTTCAATCCCTGGTTAGGGAACTAAGATCCTGCATGCCATTGGGTATGACAAAAAAAAAAAAAAAGTCACCCGGGACAATCCAGGTTGATTACATATTTGTTTAATCAACATTGGAAGATACCTTCTTGGAGACAAGCGGAACTGATCAGAGCTCACAAGGCACTCTCACTTCTGCATTAGTCTCCTCTAAACAGCACATGCCAGCCTAGATTCTCTTTGGTTTTAAATAACCAAGTACGTCTGAATAACCTGTATGGTTACAATTAGGGTCAGTACATCTGGGGAGGTCACCACAAACTCCCACACATAAATATGGTGATTTTAATAACAAATAACACGTTTGGCGACTGGAATATAAGCACGCAGGCAGAGGGAGCCACCAAAGAGTGTTAATTTGCATGTTCACAAAGGAAGAGAATCCGGTTACAACATTAAATGCTTCATTCTACAGAGCCAAGGGACTCACAAACAAGCTCACCATGGGCAAGCTCTAAACTTAAGGTCAGTTTTCAACCCCTCATGATTTTGTCTAAAACTCAAATTTAGCAGCTTGAGAAGGAGACTAGATTTTATTTGATTTACTGTGAATCCTGAAACACTGCCAACAGGGAAAAAACAAACATCGGAATAGATTTGTAAGTTAAAAACAAACATCAGAATAGATTTGATGCAGGGTCTTGAAATATTCGCCTTGTGTGTTAAGTCGCTTCAGTCGTGTCTGACTCTTTGCAATCCCATGGACTGTAGCCCTCCAGGCTCCTCTGCCCATGGGATTCTTTTCTCCAGGCAAGAATACTGAAGTAGGTTGCTGCGCCCTCCTCCAGGGGATCTTCCTGACACAAGGATCAAACCTGGGTATTCCGCATTGCTACCAGGGAAGCCAAACCCTGTGCAGCAAGTAGAATTGGTAAGAGCAAATCAATTAATTGTCTCAGTTATGGGCACAGATATAGAATCTAGAAAAATGGTACTGGTGAACCTATACATAGGGCAGGAATAGCGGTACAGATGTAAAGAACTGACCTGTGGACACAGGGGTGCAGGGGAGGGGAGAGTGGGATGAACTGAGAGAGTGGCATTGACATATACACACTACCACATGTGAAATAGCTAGCCAGTGGGAAGCTGCTGTATATAGCACGGGGAGCTCAGCTCGGTGCTCTGTGATGACCTAGATGGTTTGGATGGGGGTGGGGGTAGGAGGGAGGGGGCGTATTTATATTTGTATTTCAGTTAAGTTCTGTCGCTCACTCGTGTTCGACTCGTTGTGACCCCATGGACGGCAGCATGCCAGGCCTCCCTGTCCATCACTGACTCCCAAAGCTTGCTCAAACTCATGTCAAACTCATGCTCATCGAGTCGGTGATGCCATCCGACCATCTCATCCTCTGTCGTCCCCTTCTCCTTCTGCCTTCAATCTTTCCCAGCATCAGGGTCTTTTCCAAAGAGTCAGTTTTTCGCATCATGTGGCCAAAGTATTGGAGCTTCAGCTCCAGTTTATATTTGTATTTATATGTATACAAACAGGGGATTCACTTCACCGTACAGTAGAAACTAACACTACATTGTAAAGCAATGTCAGTCGAGTTTAAAAAACTGTCTCAGTTATGAAGGAAACAGCTAAGAAACCCTCCCACTCAAATGGCATATATTTCATTGAAAGCTACTGGCAGTCACTCTTTGCAGAGAATGGTGGGTAGTCAGGACCTATGGTGACAACAGCCACAGGGCAACCATCCGCTCCTAGACATGACCAAGAAGGAAGGAAGGTTGCTTTTCATCCCCATCCACCAAGTAGATATGGGTCAAATCCTATGCGCTTGGGGTGCATGTATCAGACTATGACTAGGATGGCATGATTTCATGAGATTAAAAAGAAAAAAATCTTGAGAGTTAAATGCTGAGGAGTCCTTAGCATTGTAACTCTGCCAAAGCCTTGCACCATCTGTTCTTAATAAATGCTGGTGGCAATATCCGTGAACACACTTGTCAGAGGGGCTACTTTCTTTCCCCTGCCTCATCCGTCCTTCCCCACCAGATGTGGAAGTCAGGAGACCCCGGGTGGAGGGTCTGGCCCTGCCAGGAGCAAATTCGTCAGCTGGATAAGCCTCAGCTCATTGCCTATTCAACAGAAGTGTTACGCCAGCTTTGATGAATTCTTAGAACTATTTGGAGGATCAAATGAGATAATGGATATGAGTCCTTGGGTAAGTCAGTTAGCCACGAACCCAAGCACTTTGGAGATAATCTGGTACTTCCATGGGTGAGGCTGGGTGTGTTGGGGGCGTTTCCTTCTTCCATGTCAGAAAAAACATGTGACACTCCTCAAAGTACTTCCCCCTCCCAGGCCCCCAGACAAATTTGCCTTTACATTTAACATATTTAGGATTCATTAAGTAACTAAATCCAGTTTTGATCTAATTGAGTTTCCTCCGAGGGCAGCTTAAGGTTTCTCTAAGCCTGTGAAGCTTATGAGTAATTGGAAGCTGGAACTCCACCCCACTCACATGTGTTGAGAAGCTCATCATCAATTTTCTTCCAAGCATGACTTAAGCTCTCTGCACAGCTTTGTTACATCTGGAGGCCAGAGCCAAGTCAACCTCATTCACTAGCGGCAGCACGTGCTAAGTTGTTTCAGTTGTGTCCGACTCTTTGTGACCCTGTGGACTGTAGCCCGCCAGGCTCCTTTGCCCGTGGGATTCTCCAGGGAAGAATATTGGAGTGGGTTGCCATGCCTTCCTCCAAGGGATCTTCCTAACCCAGGGATTGAGCCTGCATTTCTTATGTCTCCTGCATTGGCAGGTGAGTTCTTTACCACCAGCGCCACTTCAGATAATACTATTGCATCGACTCAGCAGTATGGATGGTCCTGCCTGAGCCTCTGGTCAGAAAGAATGCCTGGCTATCTCTCAGATGGAGATCTTTCTAGGGGAAGGACAGCTGGGCTGGCTAGTCACTCGAGAACCATGGCAGCACTGCTCTGCCCATGAGGGGCATGGCTGTCCTCCAACAGAATCCATCTGACAAATCCCTTTCAGCGTATTACAGTCGCTGGTTTGTTTTAAAGAGGCCACCTTGAGCCTGATCCTAGAGCTCAAAGATTTCTCACTGTGGTTCCTAGCTTCCTATCTGGGGCTCCTTGTTTGCGCTGTGTCCAGCCAGGAGCCTCTTTAGCCATTCACTCCATCTAAGACTGCACGGGGAGTGATGACTGACCCTCCAAGCAGTCCCCTAGATCCGAGGCTCCTAAGTCAGTCCTGGACCACATGTGAGCATGTTAAATAACTTCAGTCATGTCTGACTCTTTCCAACCCTATAGACTGTAGCCCGCCAGGCTCCTCTGTCCATGGGATTCTCCAGGCAAGAATACTGGAGTGGGTTGCCATGCATCTTGCTGGGCATCTTGCTGACCCAGGGATGGAACTCGTGTCTATATAAGTCTCCTGCATTGGAAGGTGGGCTCTTCACCATTGCACCAGTTGGGACAAGCAGCTTCAGTCCTCTCCATTGTGGAAGTCCAACACTGACCCAATGATGACACCAGTCTCCCCAGATCAGGGAGTCCAGTGTAGATTCCAGGGTTTCTCCTGAGGCTCCGTCAGGCTGGGGATTTGGGGGAAGAGCCTCCTTTGCCCAGTGTCTGTCTGGATGTCCCACTCTAGAGTCTGTCTTGATTTCCAGCAGGGTGCTACGTCCATCTTATGAACTCCATGGCAACCAGGCTCCTGAGGACCTCCATCAGCTCAAGCTCTATCCTACTTGTCCTGTAAGCAGCACCTGAGTGAGCCCTCCCTCTTCGTCCACACACTCCTTTCCTTGGTTCAGGGACTCCAGACTCTCCAGTCTCTCCTCCTAGCTCTTTGGCTGCTCCCCTCAGTCTCCCTGGTTAATTCTCGCTCGTCTCTCCAATTTGTGAAAGCTGCAGTGCCAGGGCTCGGCCCTTTACCTGTTTTCTCCTCAGCCCTCACACCCCAGAGATCTTCTGTCTGGGTACCACTGTTGTGCCGATGACTGTGAATGTCTCTCTGTCTTTAACCAGGCCTCCTCCCTGACGGGCTTCCCAGGTGGCACTATTGGTAAAGAACCCGCTTGCCAATGCAAGAGGCATAAGAGACACAGGTTTGATTTCTAGGTGGGGAAGATCCCTTAGAGGAGGGCATGGCAACCCATTCCAGTATTCTTGCCTGGAGAATCCCATGGACAGAGGAGACTGGTGGGCTACAAAGAGCCCATGGGGTCGCAAAGAGTTGGACATGACCCAAGCGATTTAGTACACACGCAGGCACTCCTCCCTGAAATCAGTGATGCTACTGCCCACGACTATTCCACTATGTGAAAGTTGCTCAGTCGTGTCCGACTCTTTGCAACCCCATTGACTATACAGTCCGTGGAATTCTCCAGGCCAGGATATTGGAGTGGGTAGACTTTTCCTTCTCCAGGGGATCTTCCCAATCCAGGGATCGAATCCAGGTCTCCCGCATTGCAGGCAGATTCTTTACCAGCTGAGCCACGAGGGAAGCCCAAGAATACTGGAGTGGGTAGCCTGACCTTTCTCCAGGGGATCTTCCCAAGTCAGGAATTGAACCAGGGTCTCCTGCACTGCAGGTGGATTCTTTACCAACTGAGCTATGAGGGAAGCCCACTGGCTGTCCCCAAAGTAGTTCAAATACAACTCCGTTTCCTAAACGGAGCTCCTGGTGATTTCCTCTCCATATTTGCTCATCCCACAGGCTTTTCCATTTCAGTTAATGGCATTTCCATTCTTCCTGTCACTCAGGAGACATCCCTGACTCTTTTCCTCTTCTTATACCCTACCAGCAAATTTCCCCTTAAAAACGGATCCAGAATGCGACAGCTTGTCCCACCCCCATTTCTATGGCCACCGCCCAAACCACAGACCCCCTAACTTGTCTCCAGTTTTCCACCTTTGTCTCCCTTCAGTTTTTTTATCACAGCAGCTCTAGAGCTCTGTTGAAACCTAGATCAGATCATGTCACCTCTCTGCTCAAACCCTCCAACACTCCTCATCTCAGAGTAAAAAGACCCCAGTCTTTGCCACCTTCTACAGAGCCTTCAGGACTGGCTCCCCGCGGGCTTTTATTTATTTATTTTTGGTTGCACTCGGTCTTCGTTGCCGTGTGCAGGCTTTCTCTAGCTGTGGAGAGCGGGGGCTACTCTCTAGATGTGGTGTGTGGGCTTCTCACAGCAGTGGCTTCTCTTGTTGGGGAGCACGGGCTTAGTTGCTCTGCAGCATGTGGGATCTTCCCAGACCAGGGATTGAACTCGTGTCCCCTGCATTGGCAGGTGCAGCCACTGGACCACCAGGGAAGTCCCCCTAATGCCCTTCTGACTGCACCCACTGACCCTGTCCTCACTGCTCCAGCCACACTGGTTTCCTTGCATCTTTAAACAAGTTGTCCAGGTTCTGCCTGAGGACTTTTGCATTTGCTGTGCCCTCTGCCTGGAATACCCTTCTCTCTATGTGGCTGGACACTTGGCTCCCTTCAGTCTTTACTGAAAATCCACCCCCAGTATGGCTTCACAGGAGAAACCGGTTGTCTTTCTATTCAAACACCTGGGTCCCCTGTGAAGAGCCTGTGAGCACAGCTTCCCTGCATAGAGGCCCTTCGCTCACCTCCACTGCCTTATCCTAAACATCCACAGAGGTGGGTGCTGTGTCACAATTACCTCCTCGTGAGTAAGGTATAAACTGACCCTTGAGGAGCTCAAAATGAAGCAGGGCAACCCCATCTGAGCTATTGAGAAGCTTCCACTTGGTGTCACCATTCCTGGCAATGAGCTACAAACACTCAGTCTTCTTTACTCACCTCTGGGTGACCTCTGGGCTCAACGTCCCCTCCATCAAAACACGAAGAGACAGTAAGGGGATCTCTAGTGCCTCATGACCCCGAGGGATAACCATTATGCTTTCTAGAATCAGGTCTTTTGCAATAATAGGCCAAGCGATTATGAATCAACTTTGAAAAAGTTGATATGAGGGTAGAAAACTTGGAACTGAATGCATACCAGTCTTGCCCTGTTAACCAAGACCCATGAAGTTCAGCTGCAGGCCAACTCAAGCCCTGTATACTTTTGCGTGTGCTTGCCCAGTTGCTCAGCCGTGTCCGACTCTTCGTGACCCCACGGACTGTGGCCCCCATCGGACT
This sequence comes from Bos grunniens, assembly GCF_055505025.1. NCBI lineage: Eukaryota > Metazoa > Chordata > Mammalia > Artiodactyla > Bovidae > Bos > Bos grunniens. The sequence continues at coordinate 58,065,662 of NC_141175.1, read as the reverse complement.
CCTCTGTCCGTGGGATTTTCCAGGCAAGAATACTGGAGTCGGGTGCCATTTCCTTCTCCAGGGCATCTTCCTAACTCAGGAATCAAACCCAAGTCTCCCGAGTCTCTGTCATTGGTAGATGGATTCTTTACTGCTGTGTGACCTGGGTGTGTGCTGATATCTGGCCACACTGAAGTCTGTAAGGCTTTACCTGGAGAAGTCTGTCATGTAAATGGAGAAAGGAAAACATGCACTTTCATTCAAGAGCTTTTAAAAAAATGCAACAGCATACCAGGAAAGTCTGAGGCAAAATAGCCGCTTCTAACAATAGGGAGGTTAAGAAAGAGGGAGAGAGAGGTGTTGGGGAAATTTCTTGCAGGAGACAGAGAACTAGAGATTTGCAAAGAGAAGAAATGGCAGGAAGCAAACATCCCACGTGGAAGGGGGGCTGCAAGCAGGAGACTCAAGGGGAATGTCTCCAAGAAACATGAGTCCGGGGACAAGGCTTCATGCTTGCCATCTACAAGCTTCAACACAGCCCATTTAAGGAGAAGGACACAGAATCGAGTGCACCTTCTGAGGTCCTGAGACTTGGGATTTGGGTTCTTATTGTTATAATGGCATGGTCAGGTTTGGAGAAGAAAGTTAAGCTGACAAATCCTCAAGGCAGTGTAGGACCGTTCTTTCTGTTCTTTGAGGCATTCCTCAGAAACAGAAGGGAAGGAAATTCTTACACACATGTGTTCAGACACGGACTAGTGTGGATTTGGACAGTTGTTGGCATTGTACTGGGCTTGCGCTTTAGGTGACATGGGTTCTATATTTGCATTTGGCAGCCCAGGGGTAGCAGGAATGCTCTGGAGAAGCCAGTAGCCATAAGGTTGTCAAATCTTATGGTATCTGTGAGAGCATAAGTGTCAGAGATGGAGAAGACCTGCTGGGAGACATCTAAGTCTCCCTCTCTCTGGAGCGTGTAGGTAAATATTTGCTTTGATTTGAAGTGATTCAAAGTAAAAGATGTTTACTCCTTGGAAGAAAAGCTATGACCAACCTAGATAATATATTAAAAAGCAGAGACATTACTTGGCCAACAAAGGTCTGTATGGTCAAAGCTATGATTTTTCCAGGAGTCATGTATGGATGTGAGAGTTGAACTATAAAGAAAGATGAGTGCTGAAGACTTGATGTTTTTGAACTTTGGTGTTGGAGAAGACTCTTGAGAGTCCCTTGGACAGCAATGAGATCAAACCATTGAATCCTAAAGGAAATCAGTCCTGAATATTCATTTGAAGGACTGATACTGGAAGCCGAAGCTCCAATACTTTGGCCATTTGATACGAAGAAATGACTCACTGAGAAAGACTATGATGCTGGCAAAGACTGAAGGCAGGAGGAGAAAGACAGAGGATGAGACGGTTGGATGGCATCACTGACTCAATGGACATGAGTTTGAGCAAACTCCAAGAGTTGGTGATGGACAGCCTGGCGTGCTGCAGTCCATGGGGTCTCAAAGAGTTGGACATGACTGAGTGATTGAACTGAACCGAACTGAAATAGGGGAGGATTTCTCTTCATTTTCTTAAAAGATAAATGTTTTTAGACTCTGGGCGATTCAAACCTTCCCTGGCCATAAAAAAGAAACAAAGCAAAAAGAAACCTGAAAGGAATATTTATGGAGAAATAGCAGTAAACTATTCCTTGCACTTGTGTGCTGTCAGTTCAGTCTTGTCTAACTCTTTGCAACCCCATGGACTGTAGCACGCCAGGCTTCCCTGTCCATCACCAAGCCCTGGAGTTTGCTCCCAGGTTCCTCTGTCCATGGGGATTCTCCTGGCAGGAATACTGGAGTGGGTTGCCATGCCCTCTTCCAGGGGATCTTCCTGACCCATGGATTGAACCTGCAGTCTCTTGTGTCTCCTGCATTGGCAGGAGGATTCTTTACTGCTAGTGCCATCTTAGGAAGCCCAAAACTATTCCTAGACTCATGTAGTTATCCAGCTCCTAAAGCTTAGGAGAGGTTGGTTAAAATACTAAAAATATGAAATACTAAAATACTAAAAACAGTGACTATATTTAACTTTTTTTTTTTTAAGTTTATAAAGGAACCAATAAAATAAAAATACACCTGGAACCTGAATTATCTCCTATGAACAGAGACTACTTATAAACACATCCAGTCCTCTGGGCCAAAGAAGGAGAAGTGCACCCTCCCCAGTGCTCCCGGTCCTTGAGGCCTGGTCTGTGAGTCACTCAACACACTCCCGCTGAGAGTTACCAAGTAGGAGGCACGGCGGACAGGGCACTGGCAGAGTCAAGTGAGAAAACCCTAGTGTTCCAACTTCTGTTCCCACACTGCCAAAGAAAGAATAATAACAACACAAAAATGCTGAGTTCCAAAAGACACACTGTGAAAAATGTTGAAAAGGAAGGCAAACCCTTTAAAGGGGTGACCTTGGGTGTGCCCTTCCCAATCAAGTTAAATGTCGCTGCCCTGAGAACTTGTACTTTCTGATTTCCTGATGCTGCAGAATGCAAAGTTAGCATAACGAATTTAAAGCTCCCAGCTTCCTTCCTTTCTCCATTTCCTTAAAAACAAAAACAAAAGCCACAGGTTTAATATTTCCATTAAAATACAACCTAACAAAAAGCATCACGCACACTGTTTGTTACCATGGTGTAGGGAAAAAAATACACCTTTTTTTCTTTGGCGGAAAGACTACTTTTTCAGATCTTAGTGAGAAGCTAAATTCTGTCTCCTGAGTAACTTTAGTCCTTAAGTATATGTGCTATTTTAGGCGATTTATGGTTTTAATCGTCCGTGCGTGTTTCTGTTATTTCTCACTACTAACACGGTGACCGTTAGAATCAGGAGGGAGAGTCCCACATTGGCCCTCTTACTCCTACTCTGGCTTTCCCGTCCACACCTTTATAAGATCCTAAATCTCCATCACAGTCCTCAGGCTTCCTCCCCTTTGTATTCACAACAGCCTCCTGAGGGAGGGACTCATCACCATTGTGTGGAAGAGGAAAGGGAGGCTTCCAGAGCCACGAGGCCACTCCCACATGTGGCTTCTGAGCACCTGAAATGATGGTGCTCATGGAAAACACGTGTTAAAAACTCAGTGTGACGTAGGGCTGAGTCGCTCTGCTGTGCACCAGAAACTATCACAACATTGTTAGTTGGCTATGCGTGAGTGAGTGCGTGCAAAGTCGCCTCAGTCATGTCTGACACTTTGCAATCCAGTGGACTGCGGCCTGCCAGGCTCCTCTGGCCATGAGATTCTCCAGGCAAGAACACTGGAGTGGGTTGCCATGCGCTCCCCTCCAGGGGATCCTCCTGACACAAGAATTGAATTCCAGTCTCCTGCATTAGCAGGGGGGTTCTTTACCACTAGTGCTGTCTGAAAAACCCTAGTTGACTATACCCTGACATAAAATTAAAAAACTGATAATATTGTTGATAAACTGGGTTAAATATAATACATGATTCAAGTCCATTTACTTGTTTCCTTTTAATTCTTGTTTAATGTGGTTACTAGAAAATTTTTAATTACCTCTAGAGCTCACTTGTATTTTTATTGGGCAGCTTTGCCTTAGAGAGCTCCATGCAAAGTCATCCACTGGAACAAGGGCAGGCCTCCTACTGCATTTGGGAGGCCCAGAGTTTCCTAGGGCTTCAGGAATTGGGGAGAGCTTTGCACATAGACAGGCTTCCCTGGCGGCTCAGATGGTAAAGAACATGCCTACAATGCAAGAGACCTGAGTTCGATCCATGGGTCAGGAAGATCTCCCAGAGAAGGAAGTGGCAACCCACTCCAGTATTCTGGCCTAGAGAATCCCATGCACAGAGGAGCCTGTTGGGCTATAGTCCATGGGGTCGCAAAGAGCAGGACACAACTGAGCGACTAACACGTGTTAGCACATAGATGGGAGATGGTCTGCACTGTGCCCAGGAAGGAGATGAAGGATGCCCTTGGTCTGTGTGTGTCGTAGGCACAGGGAGAGAACGATACAAGGGCCCTGGAGGGGCGGGGGCTGACTGCCTGCTTGCATCGGAGCCTGCATAAGGGTGACAAGGGGACCTTAGCCTGGATCCAATGAAGGAGCTGGGGTACATGCACCTCCAAAATAGGCACCTCTAAAGGACCCAACTCCTGTCCCTTCCTTCCATACCTTTTTGACACAGTAGTTGCAGAACTGTTTTGAAATTTATATTGATGATGAAGTCACACCTTCCTACTTCAAATCTTCCAACCCATTTCTCTGCACACAGGGTAAAATCCAAACTCGACAGTTTGATCTGACATCCATCCTCTTCTCTGATTCTGCCTCCTACTTCCCGCTGCATGGCCTCCCATGGCCTTTTTAATTGTTCCCTCCACCAGAGACACTCTTACCTGGATGTCTGGGACATCCATCATCTCATCATCTCAACTTTGGTGTCTCAACAATCTTCCTCCTTCCAATCTAGAGTCGCTCCTCAAACACTACGTGCTGCCCTGTTTTATTCTCTGCCCAGCACGTCATTACTGACAGGTGGTGTTTTATCTGCATTGCCCCCCACCCCCATCCACTTCAAATGTGATGTCTCTAAGGGCACCCTGGGAGCTGCCATCATCTGCATTTCAGAGGAGATGCAAGAGTTCAGATGGAGAGTGCCTAGTGAGACATGCGTGCTAAGTCGCTTCAGTTGTGTCTGACTCTTTGTGACACCATGGACTGTAGCTCACCAGGCTCCTCTGTCCATGGGATTCTCCAGGCAAGAATATTGGAGCCTGTTGCCATTTCTTTTTCCAGGGGATCCTCCCAACAGAGGAATTGAACCTGGGTCTCCTGTGGCTCCTGCGTTGCAGGTGGATTCTTTACCACTGAGTCAGGTTTAAATCCAGACCTGACTCTACACCTGGCTTCTCCCAGCACTGCCACTGTTTCTTGCCTTTTTGCTCCAGCTCTTCCTCCCATACCTGGAAGAGAGGCCCCAGCAAGGCACTAACCTTCCCCGCCTCCCCCTACACCTCCCTCTCCCCACCCCGGCCCCCAACAGCTCCCTGAAGCCTCTGCTCCCTCCTTCTCCCCAACACCCCCTCCCAGGACACAAAAGGCCAGGAGGGGAGTCATTTGTGTGCTGGCCTTTCTTCCCCACCAGCTAATGGACTCTCTGTGAATAGAGCCCAAGTCCTACAAAGGAGTCTCCACCCCCTGCCCGCTGCCACTGCACAGAACTGTCCTGAGAACTGTTCTCGGTATACAGCAAGAACCTAATAATCACTGGCTGCTGCAACAAACAACCCAGTGGAGGAGAGCCCTTTCAGACGTTGACCCCAAGGAGGGCGAGGGCGCAGGGCCTGTCATCTGCCCCTCCCCGGCCCGCATCACCATTCCCATTCACTTTCCTTTCCTTCCTTCTCCCTCAAGGAGGCCCAAACCACTTGGGCTTTTCATGACTTCTCATCACCCCTACTTGTGTCCTCCGCATGAGAAAAAGCCCAGAGCTTGCAAAAACCCCCCTTTATGCCTCACTGTCTTACCCGCCCCTCCCCCACCTGGCTCAGAGTCCTCCCAGGGCCCCCAGGGAGGCCCCTCGATGGGGCACCCTCCCTCCTCCCCCATTATCCTCGGTTCCCCCTCTCCCCCTGGACTGTTTACACAGCTGCAGAACGAAGGGACGCTCATTTCTCCGCTCCCCAAGCCCAGGGTTAATATATGTAGATTTCCGGCTCCCCACAACCTGGGGCAATGGAACTGCTATCCCAACCCAGGCTCCTGTAAATAGTCAGTCCGATGATGACGGCACCTTCGAGGGATTGGAAACAAACGAGGAACGGCTTACAATAAATGAGCTCGCAGACACCAGCTCACTCAGGTTGCATTTCCATGGCCCAAGACCGCAGCAGCTGTTCTGCACCACCTGAGCCCCGTGAAATAAGCAATGCAAAGGTAGGCACACCATAGACCTCCAGGTGACCTGGGTCCAGCCAGGGACAACTGCAATGGCATCCTTGTTTGAGTATCATAGGACCCAAGGCTTGACCAAGTTGTGGGCAAGTTGAAGGGAAAAAAAGAAAAAAAACCCACTAGACAAACTGTCCAAATACCTTAGAAATAAACTAACTAACTGGGCTTCCCTGGTGGCTCAGTGGTAAACAACCCTCTTGCCAATGCAGGAGACACGTGGGTTCGATCCCTGGGTCAGGAAGATCCCCTGGAGATGGAAATTGCAACCTGCTCCAGTGTTCTTGCCTGGGAAATCTCATGGACAGAGGAGTCCGGCGGGCTGCATGCAGTCCATGGGGTGGCAAGAGAGTCAGATACAACTTAGCGACTAAATAACAACAAACTAACTAACTGAATAAATAAATGCCTGTAAAGTACTTTGGAGCTCTCCAATCCTAAGAGGTGCCTCCAAATGATTGCCTCCTTGACCATGCTCTAAACCAGATGGGAAAATCAAATTAGAAACATCTCGAAAGCATCCTCGTCTCATGAGCCTCTGTAGTAATGGAGGTATTCCAGACCAGTGTGGATTACACAAGATCAAAGTACAAATAAAAGAATTCAAGATAGTGACTTGAGGTTTGAAGAATACAACTCCTGGAAAGCCACGGAACATCTGTCTCTGACAAAGGATTATTACTTTGCATTCTGCCTAATTTTCTCCAAGGAACTGGTCTGTAGCTCTTGTTATCTCCTGTGTTTCCACTCCTCCCCAGGGTGACACATTCTCAGAGGGATAAACATACACAACCTCCCTTACCCCGAATTCACCTCATGCCGGATCTTAGTACTGCAGGAATCAAGGGTCACTTTCCTTTTCCACTTATGGAATAAAAAGATTCTTTTTCAAAGGATGACCTAACTTGTCTGATGGGGGCAGCCCTAGCCAGAAACCTGACAAGTCAGCTTTTTCTTGAAATACTCACTTTTACACTCTGGTCTCCAGAGACCAAGTAGCATGTTTATATTGTCCCATTTAGAAACCTCCGCCACACACCTAGGAGAGGCGCTCTGGGGGTCAGACCCCATCCAGGGCCATCCCTATAAGGAAACCTGTGGATGCCAAGCCTGATTCTGTCTGTGATGTCTTCATGGGGTCCAGGGCAACTATGACAACTGAAGTCAGCTCAGAGCAGAAGATGGAGGCTGAAAAGAAACCTGCTTACTCAGAGAATGCCACAGGAACTAAAGTGTTTACCATTACAGACAGAGCATAAGGTGAAGAATCACTGTAGTGCTGCGAAATCCATCTCGGCCCATCTGCAAGGTTGGCATGTAGCCAAAAAGGTGCATGGTTTACCCTTGTGCTTGAGGTCCTAATGCTTGAGCTAGTGGAGAGGCTATCTGAGTTTCACACAGTCCTGGGTGTGAGTTCTGTTGTACAGATGAGGGACTCTGCCCATGGTCCCACCAAGTGACTTCCAACACAGGGCCTTTCCCTTAGGAACTGTACTCTGGGGCAACTCCCCAAGCGGGGATGACAAACCAATTCTACCACTGGGGCTGAGTTTTACATCACAGGATAAGGAAAAGACTAAGGGGAGGACAAGGGAAGGACAGACCGAATCTGTCATTAAATTAATCTCCTAACATCCAAGAGCTCTGAGTTAATATTGGTGTGTTATGTCAACTTAGTGTGGACCCAGGACCCAAACTAAGGGAAAACGAAAACAACTTTGACAGCCATTTCCTTGCTTTCTTTCTCCACCCAAGAGGCACCAGTAGTTAACAGTATGGTGGCAACAAGTGGGTCAAAGGTCAGCCCCTCAGCCAGAGCTGGTTTCCATGGAGATGGGGCCTATTCATCCAGCACACAGAGCCTCTTCATAGCCACTTACACACAATTGAGCTATTACTGAGAGCCCAGGAGAGCTCTGTCTGGAGCACAGTGCACTAGACAGGGCAGGGTTTAATGGAGCTGATTAAATGGTATTGGGGAATTATCCCAGAGCAGGATTTGGGGATGCCCTTCAGAGGCAAGTTAAATCTCCAAGCCTCATCGCAATCTCCCCCACACCTCTCCCTTGTACTAGGATAATGCCAGCATCCACACACTCCTGTTCACCTCACTTTTCTTCCCATGTGTCCAAAGCTGAGGACAAACCCTTAATCTGAGATTCCCGGAATTTGAGTATCTCTATCATTTGCTCAGCATCGCTGCATTTTTGTGATTTAGAAACATATCAACCCAAAGGCAAAGAATGGATCCACTTGGAGCATAAAATAAATTCCAGTGGATGGAGAATGTGGTTCAAAACCAGTACCTCCTAGAGGCGAGAAATTCTTCAGCATTTGTTTGGGAATTCTTGAAATCCTGTTTTGTTTTGTTTTTTTCCTTTTCCCAAAAGAATGGGAGCACATTCCTTTACAAAATGCAGAGCCATCTGCAATTTATCAGACATAGATTCTACCAAAACTGTCACAGTCTTTCAGAGTGGAACAATTGAAGTGAAAAGTAAAATGACTAAAAAGTCCTATGAAAGAGAGTATTCTTTCATACAAAAACTTTAGGTGAATGTTTAATACATAACCAACCAAACCTGGAAATAAGTCAAAATCTTTTGACAAGTAAATGAATCAGCAAATACTGGCTCATCCACACAGTGGAATACTACACAGTTATGAAAAGACAATGGTGATACAGACAGTGACAAGAATAACTCTCAAACGCAATCTGCTAAGTGAATGAAAGTGAAAGTGAAGTCACTCAGTCGTGTCCGACTCTCAGCGACCCCATGGACTGCAGCCCACCAGGCTCCTCCATCCATGGGATTTTCCAGGCAAGGATACTGGAGTGGGGTGCCATTGCCTTCTCCAAAGTGAATGAAGCCAGAGCCAAAAGGCTACACACTGTATGAAACCACTTTTATGTCATTCTGGAAAAGGGAAAACCATAGGGATGGAGAACAGATCAGTGGTTCCCAGGATTTGCGACGGATTACAGGGCAGGGGTTGACTATCAGGGGATGCCCATGGGGAGTCTGGTGGTGAATGGTCTTGTTCTACTGTTACTTTAGTGGTACAATTTGTCGAAACCCATAGAACTGTACTCCATAAAGAGTGAATTTTATAGTATGTTTAAAAAAAAGCAAACTCAGGGCTTCCCTGGTGGTTCAGTGGTAAAGAATCCACCTACCAATGCAGGAGAATACAGGGTTCGATCCCTGATTCAGGAAGATCCTATATGCCTCCAAGCAACTAAACACAACTATTGAGCCTGTGTTCTAGAGCCTGGGAGGTGCGACTACTGAGCCCGTGTGCCGCAGCTACTAAAGCCCACACACCTGAGAGCCCATGCTCTGAAAAAAGAGAAGCCATGGCAATGAGAAGCCCGCACACCACGACTAGAGAGTAGCCCCTGCTCACTGCAGCTAGAGAACAGTAAAATAAATGAATGAACACAATTATTAAAGAAATCTGAATTGAGTCTTTTAGAGAACAAGTAAGGAAACAGTATACTGACTCTCCAGGTCAGGATAAAACAATAAAGAATCTGCTCTGTTCTAAGTAAGACCTGCCAAGCTCTAAGTGCAGTCCATTCTTTACAATCCTAGTTGCTGTTATCTCTAACCAGGTGAAGGGAAAGAGGAATATATTCAGGAACTGAAGCATGTCTCGATTTTTGTTTTTATTTTGTCCGTATCACATGGTATGTGGGATCTTTCCAGACCAAGGATCAAACCCGTGCTGACTGCATTGGGAGAGTGGAGTCTTGTTTCTGTTTTTTGAGGCCTTCTCTTCTTGAGTATGATTTGGGAAGAAAAAAATAATAGTGGAAGAAACAGTGCTTAGTAAGTAGGAGAGAAAATAGTGGAGAGGATGAAATGAAAACAGTTGTGGTCTCAAGTGGGTTAGTGTCTGTAAGCGGAAGAAGGAAGAACAAATTCAAAGTCTTTGCACAGAGGGTCCCTGAGACCTCACAGAAGTCGCTCAGCTTCCGATCAGACATACAGATGTCTATCCTGATCCCTGGAATGGCAGTGTCACCAGCACGCACAGCACTGTGGTGGCCCGAGTGGCCAAGACCAGACGGCGCCCACGTGCACATGATAATATCATAGTCTGTATTGTTGAGTGATGAACACATGTGAGGTAGGAACTCAGAGGCTCCCCAGGCCAACCTGAAGGGCACACAGCGAAGACCTCAAAGCATCTCAACAGGTCAAATATTTCCATTGTCTCACAACATCCAGGCACTGTTTACTATACCTAATTCACTTTATCTTCATGACAATCATCTGTGGTGGAAAGTGTTAATCCCATTTTATAGGTGAGAAAACCGAGGTACCAGGAAGCTATCAACTAGCAGAGGGTGGGATCTGAAACCTGTCTGTGGGATCTGAAACCTGTCTGTATGCATAACCCCTACACTATTGGAAAAAATGAGATAAATCCATGAAGACAAAGATTCACAGAGATAAAGCCCTACACTCATAGATATCCCAAGGCAAAGGGTAGGAAGGGCATGGAAGTGGTCAATTCTTCCCCATGGTGCTCGAGAAAGGAAGCTGCTTCAGTGTTTGAGGGTCCTCTCCAGTGCCCAGAAAATGATGCTCTGGTTCAGAGCGGAGTGGCAGGCCAAGGACATTCAAAATTTTCTTCTCTGGAAAACGGTCAAGGTGAACGGAAGACAACACAGGCAGTCTGTCTTCTGAAAGTGACAAGCTGTCATGTGGACAAGGAGGAATTTTGTTTGTTCTGCGCTGCCCTCATCGCTGCAGGTGTCCACGCAGAGGCCAGACAACAAGTCGTTGGATCAGACAGCTTTCTGCTCTCAGCCAATGAGGAATTATTCTCAGATGTGAAATGATTCTTCCGTCTTTCTATGAGAGCAAGTGGGGAATGGAAAAGCCCACTTCTAACTCAAAGAAGAAAAGCAAATCAGGCTGCTGGGAGGCAGTGGCAGACAGCTTGGGAGAGGTGTCCTGTGGGCCTGAGTTGGTGATGCAATTCCTCAGAGAACCCAGACAGACCCCACATTTCCCAAGGGTGGGCAACTGGCAGGGGCTGTTCCTTCTGGCTGCCTCAGCTACCTGGTCCATCAGCAAGATTTCTGCCAATGTTTCAAAGAATTTTCAGTATACCTTATAATGGGTCAGCATTAATCCCCAAGATTTAAAAAGTCAAGCTAAGACTAAAGTTTGGAAAGTTTAAGACATTTGTTCCTTTATAACAAACTAACGGTGAATAAGGGCTTTCCAGGTGGCGCTGGTGGTTAAGAACCCGCCTGCCAATGCAGGAGGTGAAAGGGACTTGGGTTGGGATCCCTGGGTTGGGAAGCTCCCCTGGAGGAGGGCATGGCAATCCACTCCAGTATTCTTGCCTGGATATCCCATGGACACAGGAGCCTGGCGGGCTGCAGTCCATGGGGTCGCAAAGAGTCAGACACAACTGAAGCGACTTAACATGCACTCAACAGCAAATTAAAAGGTGATGTCCAGGGACTTTCCCGGTGGTCCAGTGGTTAACAATCTGCCTGCCAATACAGAGGATATTGGTTTGATTCCTGGTCCTGGAAGATTACACATGTCTCGGAGCAACTAAGCCCATGAGCCGCCACAACTGAAGCCCATGCTCTAGCCTGTGCTCCATAACTAGAGAGGAGTCTTCGCTGGCCACAACTAGAGAAAGCCCTCTGGCAGCAACAAAGACCTAGAGCAGCCAAAAATAAATAATTGACAAAATTTTTAAAAAGCCACCTCTCAGGCTTTTCCTCTGGCAATTCAATCAAGTCAACTGTATAGGGTGAATGGCCTGGGAAAACCAGTAAAAACAGAGACAACTTGAAGCTTTTTTTTTTTTTTTTTTTAAGGCTTTGTAATCCTACTGATTCTGTTCCAAAGAACTGGAGTGCTATGCGGGGGTGAGGGAGAAATAAGGCAGCTCCAGGTATAAACTAGTTCAGACCACTGTAAGAAACTTTGGCAACATGATGAAGAACTTTGAAATGTTTTCTAAACGTCTACTCCCTGATTCCACATCTGGGAATCAAGGGTAATAATCCTAAATTTATAAAAATCTTCACACACAAAAGACCTGCACTGGACTATGGTTTATAAGAGTAAAATACCAGAAAAACCCGAGTTTCTAAAAATGGGGGAATGGTTAAGTGTTATCAGCTGGAGACATAGCCTGTGACTAAATATTACATGAAAAAAGCAAGACACCAAAGTCTACCTCAGTATGGAGATACGGATGTTTGAAAAGAGAAGCAAGTACATAATTTATGCACCAGAAGAAGGGTCCAGCAGAAATTGGACCAATATATTTAAATGGTTATATTTGGGTCACAGGATTGAGGGGGCATTAAAAAAGAAAATCTTGCCCCAATTTCCATATTTTCTTTCATAAACATGCTTCTCTCCTTCTTTCTCTCTCTTAGAGTAACACAACTAAAACAAGGAAATAGTCTCTATGTGCTTCCCCATCGTCTGGTGTCAATCTTTCCCATCTCCTTTCAAGAATGTACAGTCAGGGACTTCCCGCTTTCCAATGCAGGGGACGTGGGCTCCATCCCTGGTGGAAGAACTAAGATCCCACATCCTTTGTGGCAACTAAGCCACAACTGCTGAGTCCATAGCATCACAACTAGAGAGAAGCCCCACTTCCACCACTAGGACATGAGGAAGCCAAATAAGTAAACAGATATTAAAAAAAGGATGCACAGCCATGTATAAACGAACAAGCACAAGTTCCCATATTTCTGACTCTTCCCTCCTCTTCTTCCCCCTTCTTCCTCTTTTTTTCTTTTTGGAAATACAAATTTTTATTTATTAACAAAGGTCTTTTCTAACAGCTTAGTTACATTCCAGCAAACATTATTAATAGAATCAGTTGGCATGTGTAAATATAATGCAACTAAATGTAGTTTAAAGTGTTACTTTTGGCTTTAATTTTTTTAAAAACATATAATTAACTTACTTTAGAAAAAAAAAGTCAGAGAGCCAGCAAATATTAATTCAGTAAATCAAGTGTAAATGTCCTTGTCCTGGGTCATCTGGGACACTCTTCACAGTTGACTGGTTTAGCTGTCTAATAAATATCTTTTTTTTAACTTTATATTTTATATTGGGACACAACTTATTAACAATATTGTGTCAGTTTCACATTATGTACACACATGTATCTATTCTCCAAATTCTTTGACCATTTAGGCTGTCACAGAATACGAAGCAGAGTTCCCTGTGTACTACAGGAGGTCTTTGTTGGTTATCCACTTTAAATAAGGCAGTGTATACATGTCACACACGATTCCTCCTTTTTCTTCTTCTTTTTAAAAATTTAAACAAGTGTGGGATTATATCACATATTCCCACTTGTTCCTCAGCTTCCTTTAAAATAAGGTCTTCATTTCTAAGATCTCTGTGACCTTGGCAGTCAATTTCAACCTCTCCTTCCTTACTTGCTCTCACTAAATTCAAACCATCCTGCACCTCAGGAGCCTCAAGTCAAGATGTGAACCTTGAAGGGGGTCCCAACCCACTTCCTCCCAACCTTCTTCCTTCAAGTTCCCCTATAAGGCAGGAAGGATTCATCCCTCACTTGGGCTGCCCTTCTCCAGCATGAAGTCCTTACCTGTAAATGGACACTGATACGGACCGCTTGTCCCCTTGAAATGCAGTATTTCCAAGTCTGGGACACTACCATTTTTTTTTTTTTTTTTTTTTAAATATCTCGGTCCCTAACACATTGCTAGACTGCAAGGAGCTGCTCAACGATCACCTGTTGAATGAAAAACAAATGCCTACAGATACCATCGAACTATTTATGACTGATTTTAAAGCCAATCAAGTATCAAATGTTGAATGAATAACTTCTCAATAAAGAGAGAGTCCAAGAACCCAAAGAGCTTATAATGAAAATGGGAAATAAGACACATGTGCTTTCAAAGGCATGGCACACACCAGTGGTTCCTGTCAAAATGGTAGGAAAAAAAGGACTGAGAGAAGTTAAATGTATACAATTTAAACGACTGTCCTTTAGTCTGGGGTGAGTTCATTCTCTTTTTTGGTTATTGTTATTAAACTGTTCTTTTTGAAATGAGATTATAGAGATAGTAGGGGATAGCTGTTTCTTTTAATAGCCTTACTTGGTAAAAATACAAGTTGATGTTGTTCTGCCAACCCCTTCCCCTACCCAAGTTCTCTGGAATCTGACTGTCCTGCAAACCCAGGAGTGGGATCTGGTGGTAAAGACTCTAATACTTTGTGGGAAGAATGAATCCCCCAGCCTGAGTGGGATGCTCTTTTAGTTGATCTCTGAGGATGAGTTTGATTTTTGAAAGCAGAGAGAGCAAGCCAGTGATGAGAGCTGAAAGCTCTAAAGGATGCAGGAAAAAGAAGTCCAAAGATATTCAGTAGGTAATTTTTTGTAGAGAGCTGTCATAAGATGGTGGCTCAGATGGTAAAGAATCCACCTGCAATGCAGGAGATTCAGGTTCAATCCCTGGGTAGAGAAGACCTCCTGGAGAAGGGAATGGCTACCCACTCCAGTATTCTTGCCTGGACAATTTCATGGACAGAGGATCCTGGTGGGCTATGGTCCATGGGGTCGCAACGAGTTGGACATGACTGAATGACTGGTGCTGAAAAAACAGCAAAAGAGCTTAGGAATGAAGACTTAAGCATTCATTCACTCTGGAGACCAAGAGCTTATACTGTCCCAGGTGCTTGATGTTTGTATTTTTTTGCATGTTTGATTATCTCAAACCCCCATTTTGCAGAGCAGATATCACAGATAAGTTTCAGGGTAAAAAGTGTCAGAGATGCTCTTTGAATCCAGGTCCACCTCCATTACCTTTGTACTCACTGTCCTGGCAACAAGCCCCTACCCTCAATGTATGGTCAATGAGGATGTTCTGAAGGTTTGTGGGCAGGACAATGATATAAAGAATGTGGTACCCATCAGAGGTTTTCTAAAAATGGCGATAAACAGGAGGCAAGAGCTGAAGTCAGGACACCGCTGCAGTGAGCCAGGCCTGATGTCCACACCATGTCCTCTGGGGTGTCTCTGGGGTTGGAGGATAGTTTCACAGAATCAACAGGACCTGGAGACTGAATGGTGTTTATGGAACATGAGGGAAAGAGGATCCGAAGACAGAGAGCTTGGGTGATGAGGAGAGTGTGAACTATAGGAGAACAGAGAAGCGGGGAGGGGAAATATCTACTGTCAAGCTGCTGCTGCTGCTAAGTCGCTTCAGTCGTGTCCGACTCTGTGTGACCCCATGGACGGCAGCCCACCAGGCTCCCCCGTCCTTGGGATTCTCCAGGCAAGAACACTGGAGTGGGTTGCCATTTCCTTCTCCAATGCATGAAAGTGAAAAGTGAAAGTGAAGTCTCTCAGTGGTGTCTGACTCTTCGCGACCCCATGGACTGCAGCCTACCAGGCTCCTCTGTCCATGGGATTTTCCAGGCAAGAGTGCTGGAGTGGGGTGCCATTTGCCTTCTCCTTTACTGTCATAGATTTCGCCAAAACGCCACAGTGGCACTGACCTGAACAAGGGCAGCAGAGCACAATGGTTAAGAGCCCAGGGTCCAAGTTAGTCCAGGCTCAATTCCTGCCTTGACAGGCATGGGTGACCTTAGGCAAGTGGTTTATCTATGACTGTTTCATCAAGCTTAAAACAAGAATAAAGAATCAATTTCCTGGCACTTCCCAGGTGGTCCAGTGGTTAAGAATCTGTCTTCCAATGTAGGGGACGTGGGTTTGATCCCTGGTCGGGGAACTAAGATCCCACGTGCTGCAGAGGAAC
This sequence comes from Bos grunniens, assembly GCF_055505025.1. NCBI lineage: Eukaryota > Metazoa > Chordata > Mammalia > Artiodactyla > Bovidae > Bos > Bos grunniens. The sequence goes on along the minus strand of NC_141175.1, from coordinate 58,049,938 downwards.
TAAGCCTGCACGCTCATTACCGAGCCTGCGTGCCACAACAAAGACCCAGTGCAGCCAGAAAAAAGAAAAAAAAAAAAAGAATCACTTTTCTGTACAGCATAAACACAAAATTGTAAATAACCATATGTCAATAAAAAATAAACGAAATCTATCATTAAAAAAAAGAATATCATGCTCTTCACAAGGGGGTTGGCTTTAAGGATTAAAGGACTTCTTACTTGCCGTGCTGTGTGAAATTGCACAGCCTCCCATATTTGGCAGTCTCTTGTGCACTTTCCCCCGAGCTTTTGCTTCCCTTTTTTCTTATCCCTCCTTCCCATTCTTGGCACACCCAAATCCACTCCTCCTGGGGAAGTCCACACCCTTGCATGGCTTCTTGGAGATGCTTCTCCTGCAGGTCTCCTGAGTCTGCCTGCTGGCCCTTCTCGTCCCTCCCTCATTTTTACTAGTCCTGCTCAAACATTCAACTGTCTGGCAAGCACACTCTTATCTTCTTCCAGGTGAATAAAAATAAACCACATATTTTTTTATTTTGTAAAATGTCAAACATATACAAAAGTAGAGAGAATAATACAATGAAGCTGGTCAAGCCCTCACTCATGTTCCATGACTAGCCCATGGTCCATCTTGGGTCATCTATCCCCATCCACTCTACAGCCAACCCACCATGAGCCAAATTACTGTGAAGCAGAGCCCAAATAACACAACATTTTGCCCCTAAGTGTTACACTGAGTATCTCAAAAAGACTGACATTTTTAAAATGCCTATATATGATTTAAAAATTCCTATAAATGATAAATGAACAACCTCAGATATGCTGATGATACCACTCTAATAGCAAAAAGTGAAGAGGAACTAAAAAGCCTCTTGATGAGGGAGAAAGGAGAGTGAAAAGGCTAGCTTGAAACCTAATATTCAGAAAACTAAGATAGAGGCATCAAGTCCCATCACTTCTTGGCAAATAGATGGGGAAAAAAGTGGAAACAGTAGCAGATTGTATTTTCTTGAGGTCCAAAATCACTGTGGAAGGTGAGGCAGAAATGAAATTAAAAAATGCCTGCTCCTTGGAAGAAAAGCTATGACAAACCTAGACAGCATGTTAAAAAGCACAGACATCATTTTGCTGATGAAGGTCCATATATCAAAGCTACAGTTTTCCCAGTAGTCATGTACGGATGTGAGAGTCAGACCATAAAAAAAGCTGAGTGCTGAAGAATTGATGCTTTTGAATTGTGGTGCTGGAAAAGACTCTTGAGAGTCCCTTGGACAGCAAGGAGACCAAACCAGTCCATCCTAAAGGAAATCAACCCAGAAAATTCATTGGAAAGACTGATGCTAAAGCTGAAGTTCCAATACTTAGGCCACCTGGTGTGAAGAGCCGACCCATTGGAAAAGATTCTGATGCTGGGAAAGATTGAGGGCAGGAGGAGAAGGGAGTGACAGAGGATGCAATGGTTGGACGGCATCACCGACTCCATGCACAAGAGTTTGCGCAAGCTCCAGGTGATAGTAATGGATAGGGAAGCCTGGTGTGTTGCAGTCCAGGGGGTCACAGAGTCGCACATGACTGAGCAACTGAACAACAACAATCCTTAGGATGTCATTTACCACGTTCCTCTGAACCATGTATTTCTTGTAAACTAATAATGAGATCTAGAGGCTTCATCAAATTGAGGTTTAGTATTATTTTATCTTAGGGAGAGGAAACAAAACTACTTCTTCCCTTAATAGCTGGGATACTTCTAAAGATAAATCTTCCTCACTACTATCGGGTGGGCCAGTAACAGACAGCACACGGCACAGGTGGGACAAAAGTCCGATCTTTTCCTTTCATATATCAGGCTTGAAATACTGACTATGGCTCCTTTTAATCCTCCACAGGAGACCAGAGTTTTTTGTTTAGTTTCAAGTCATTAATTTAAAGCTTCAAATAAATATGTTATTGATGTTCAAACTATTTCATCTTTTCCCTCTGGTTCAGAATGACTCCTGAGCCTTTTTGACCTAGTGGCCCTAGTACCTGAGTCTCTCGTAGGAGACTATTAGTATTTCAGTGGGAAATAGTATTAGGAGGTCACAATCTGAGCACTATAGAGTCATTGCTATTCAAATGATGATTATTTCCAGGACTTTTCAGTAGAGAGGTTAGGAAAGAAAACCTCTCTTAATCTCATGAAAATAGATGATGAGTTTAAAGTAGACCTTCCAATTTGCATTCAGAGCTACACATTTTTTCTCAGCCTTCTTGATCTTCCATGTGTACCCCTTTTTAGCACATTGAAAATTCTTTTCTCAGTGACACCAACATGACTACTCATTTACTCCCTTCATAATACATACAGCACAGACTCAGAATAACAACACTAATACCACTGCATCAACCTGGTTAATTAAAACACTTCAAGATTTTTTTTGGCAGGGTTGGGGTATATACCTTCTTCTTTTGCTCCTCAGGTTATATCCTTTCCCTGGTTGTTTAGTGGTTAGGATTTGGTGTTCTCAGGTTATATCCCACTATGGGAGACCTGGGTTCAATCCCTGGGTTTGTTAGATCCCCTGGAGAAGGGTACGGCTACCCACTCCTATATTCTTGCCTGGAAAAATTCATGGAGAAAGGAGTCTGGCAGGATACAGTATATGCGGTCGCCAAGAGTTGGACACAACTGAGCGACTAACACTTTGACACACAGGGATATATAAATAATTGTGTTTGCACCAGTGGGTTTTGCCGAGATCTCCTGATTTTCAGTCTGGTTCTGTCCCTGGGACTTAAGCTTGTCCAGCCCTTAGCTGGAGGCATAACATCCTGTCTACTCTTGGGCAGTTCCAACCCTGAGGTGGACCAAAGCAAACCAGAAAGGTAGCATCATCCACGGCAGATACCTGACCTCAGACTTTGCTTGTCCAGGAATTCTGCATGCTCAGACACGCTTAGGTCTGGGATGGGATGGAGACTGAGTGTGCCTCGCCCTTTTGGCAGTGATTTGGGTGGATGGCTATGCCCAAGGGGGCCAGGCCTAAAGCTGACTAGGCTTTTCCTGTGGTCATGTCCAAGCCAATCGTGCTCTGGCAACTTTTGAAATGCCGTGAGGTGACAAAACACTTTCTTACAATAATTTTTCATTAAAGATAAAACTAGTGCCAGGCCTCCCTGCCCATCACCAACTCCCGGAGTTCACTCAAACTCATGTCCATTGAGTTGGTGATGCCATCCAGCCATCTCATCTTCTGTCATCCCCTTCTCCTCCTGCCCCCAATCCCTCCCAGCATTAGGGTCTTTTCCAATGAGTCAACTCTTCGCGTGAGGTGGCCAAAGTACTGGAGTTTCAGCTTTAGCATCAGTCCTTCCAATGAACACCCAGGGCTGATCTCCTTTAGAATGGACTGGTTGGATCTCCTTGTAGTCCAAGGGACTCTCAAGAGTCTTCTCCAACACCACAATTCAAAAGCATCAATTCTTTGGCGCTCAGCTTTCTTCACAGTCCAACTCTCACATCTCACATGACCACTGGAAAAACCATAGCCTTGACTAGACGAACCTTTGTTGGCAAAGTAATGTCTCTGCTTTTCAACATGCTATCTAGGTTGGTCATAACTTTCCTTCCAAGGGGTAAGCGTCTTTTAATTTCATGGCTGCAATCACCATCTGCAGTGATTTTGGAGCCCCCCAAAATAAAGTCTGACACTGTTTCCACTGTTTCCCCATCTATTTCCCAGGAAGTGATGGGACCAGATGCCATGATCTTCGTTTTCTGAATGTTGAGCTTTAAGCCAACTTTTTCACTCTCCTCTTTCACATTCATCAAGAGGCTTTTGAGTTCCTCTTCACTTTCTGCCATAAGGGTGGTGTCATCTGCCTATCTGAGGTTATTGATATTTCTCCTGGCAATCTTGATTCCAGCTTGTGCTTCCTCCAGCCCAGCATTTCTCATGATGTACTCTGCATATAAATTAAATAAGCAGGGTGACAATATACAGCCTTGACGTACTCCTTTTCCTATTTGGAACCAGGCTGTTGTTCCATGTCCAGCTCTAACTGTTGCTTCCTGACCTGCAAACAGGTTTTTCAAGAGGCAGGTCAGGGGGTCTGGTATTCCCATCTCTTTCAGAATCTTCCATATAATTTACCTAGGTCTCTGTAAAAAACATTACTTTTCAGTTATGCAACTATCTATAAATGATATTTTTTTTAATCAAGAAAATAACTGGAAACATCAATGGACTCATTACCCATACTGAATAATTTAACAGGTTCTCATAATGATCTCAGAGTTCCCCTGACTTTTTTTCTAAAGAAAGAAAGTGTCACTGATACCCAGCTAAGGTACCCAATCTCAACCATCCATTTCCCCACCTTTTCAGAAATAACTATTGTCCCCATGTGCTCTTTATCATGCCTCTGCATGTTTCTATACTCATTACATATATATTATTATTATCCACAATTTACAGACTCAATTTGAGTGTTTTCTCCAACTTTTTATTATTTAGAAAAACTCCAAATTTACAAGAAAATAGTAGGAGAAGAAGAATGAAAATCCATTCCTCCTTCGACCAGGTTAATGATCATAATCATCATTACCATGTTTCCAAATTTTGCTTTATGTTTACCTTCCTCTGTATATACATGGGTGTGAGGATATCATGACACCTTATCCCTTGTTGGCAAAGTGATGTCTCTGCTTTATGGTTCTACAATACCATAAAAGCCAGTGAAAAATTCATTTTACGTTGGTCCTAGTCAAAACTAAGATTTGTAGAGCTGATCCTGAGTCATCAGAAACAAAATGAAACAAAAAAGATTCTATCTTCACTATTTAAGAAGTTAGAGGAGTGTAGGATCCCTTTTAGAAAATTCCCACCAAAAATTGGCTAAAGCTAATTTTATTGTCTTGAAAAACAAGTATTTATTGTCTAGAAAACCAAATTCCTTAAGGAATAAAAGACATATATACATGCAATTTTTTTTACCCCACAAATACACAGTGAATACCTCTCGAGTATGCTCCTAGGCATGGGGGGAGAAGAACACCATTTCTGATACGAAGGCATTAATGATCTAATGAAGGAGACAAACAAGAAAACAATGATTATGATATAAACTGACGGTGCTATTTGATGCTAGTATAGGCAATGGTGGAGAGCGGCACAGAAGTCAGTAACCATCAAGAATAGGAAGTTCTTTATGGTTGCCGGTAGAAGGGATGGGCCGGGGGGTGGGAAGGGATCGTTAGGGAGTTTGGGATGGACATGTACACTCTGCTATATTTAAAATGAATAACCAACAAAGATAAAATGTTTAGCACAGGGAACTTTGTTCAATGTTATGTGGCAGCCTGGATGGGAGGGGACTTTAGGGGAGAATGGATACATGTATATGTATGGCTGAGTCCCTTCACTATTCATCTGAAACTATCATAACATCACAACATTGTTCATTGACTGTACCCAATACAAAATAAAAACTTAAAAAAAAGAATAGGAAATTCACTGGCTTAGCTGGCCCTGTCATTTATGAACATTTATTGCTGAGTGAATATGTCCCTAATGCATGAGCTTCTTCTAAGACATAATGACAGTGTCTGGAAGTAGTTAGGGCAGAAGGTATCTACATGAGTCATGAGATTCACCTTATGAATGAAAACGGTTAGCCTCTGAAAACGGCTGGTGAATCCCCAGCATTCTCTAGGGACAACAGGGCCACTAAGAAGAAGGCAGCTGTCTCCCCTCCCCTCCCCAGGGTGTTCCTGTCATTGGAATGGCAGCAGGCTCAGGGGACCCTGGCTAAAACTAGAACTGATACTTCGTATTCTCCTGCAGGGCTCCGCTCACACACCTTATCAGGGCCCCCTTCACCCCTCCAAGCCTGGGCCGCTCCTATTACACATACTCCACGTAACGTTTCACTCTGCTTTACGGTGAGGACTGGTTTTCCTGTTTGTCCCCCCTGCCTTTCAAGGTCCCATGGGCTGGGACCCTATCAGATTCTACTTGGTAACCCCAGAAGGTGTTCTGTAATTGTTAAATGGATGCACAGATGCATGCACATCAGGCATGCTTCCAAGGCAGGCAGGGAGCAAGGGGGCTGATAATGTTGGCCTGATTAATTTCACCACATGTACACGTTCTAGAAGCAGAAGAAAGCATGGAAAATGTTTGTGGGCTGGTATGTTTGTTTTGATTTGTTTTATTCTCCGAGGCAGAGTGAAGAGGGTAAAAACGCACTGAGTTAACATCACTAACCACTCACTGGAAGTCGTTTGGAATCCATCATTTCCGAAAACTCGAAGCACAGCAGGACGCGAGGTTCCCAGATGGCAAGTGGGCTGGCGGGTCTTCATGGGCAACGGAAACAGGCAAATTGCATTTTGCACAGTCACATACCTTCCCAACGGATCCCAACTAGGATTTCCGCACGAGTCAAGTAATTCAAGGGAGGGAGCAGGGTGGTGGCGGGTGGAGGGAGGGGTGGGAAGGGTTGGGGTCCGCGGGGGTGGTGGCAGGAGATAAAGGTGCCTGGAGACCTGTGAGAGGGGAAGGCTGGGCAGAGAGGGCTCCAACTTGCCCATACTTTTTAGTTTCCTTTCATCCCTGTTTGAATAAAGTCTGCATTCCTTTTCTTGGAGGACAGCCCCGCTCCCCACCCAGCACAGCCCTGAATATGATGGAGCCCCTCAGGCCAAGCTCGGCAAGGAAGCTGAACCCTGGCCAGCGTGAACACAGGCAGATTGTCCCCCTGGCCCGGCTCAAGCGGTCCATTCTCTTCCTAGGCCTCCAAACCCTAATTTGACCACAAAAACCTGGCCTCTGGTGTTTCTGTTATGAGTATCGGATTCCTTCAGCTGAACTTGGCTGTTCACTGCCTGAACAAATTACATTAACAATACAGAGAAATGTATACAGGGCCTTAAAAACACTGCTGAGCAGGGACCAAAACAAAGACGGCGGTGTCCTAGCAACAAACCTCACCCCCACCCCCCCCCCCCACCCCCGCCAGGGACTGTGGGCCCTGGAACTCCGCTCTTCTCTGCAAACAATTAGGGACAGAGAAGTCACAATTACAGATGGGATTTACAGCCAGGGGAGCAATCTATAAATCACCAGGCTCCCACCCCCAGCCATTCCCAGCCAGATAATCAGAGCCAGATGTTCACCACAGCTGCTTCAACGTGGGTACAAGGCTGTCCAACTCGAGCACGCTCCTCCTCTGAGAACCGGCAGAGGCTCCAGCCAGAGAATCTGGCCAAGCCAGAGGGGGCCTTCGCGCCCTGGAGCCAGCCCAACTGTATGAAAAGCTGGTTCGTGTGGGAACTGCAACTGTCTGTTAGGAGCCACTGCAGAGGTGCCCGGTGCTCTCGCTGGTGAGCCCTGTGGCTCCCCGAGTTCTCCAGAACTTTGCACAGTTTGGTGACAATGGCAACAAAAATAATCATCACCAGCAGCATTAACATTCATTATCACTTGTGAAGTACTGAGCACCCGGTGGGTCCTTTATAGGTCTTCCTTCACTGAAGAATGCTCTTAGGAGATCAGCAAATATGGAATTTAGAAAGATGGTAACGATAACCCTGTATGCGAGACAGGAAAAGAGACACAGATGTATAGAACAGTCTTTTGGACTCTGTGGGAGAGGGCGAGGGTGGGATGATTTGGGAGAATGGCATTGAAACATGCATAATATCATATGTGGAAAAAAAAAAAAAAGATCAGCAGAGACCAAGAAACTGAGCCTCAGTGAGGGGATAATGGTTTTCTAGAAGGTTCCAGGGCTGGTAAGAGGCAAAATAGCAACTCCACAGCTGAGTCAGCTTGAAACTGACGCCCCAACAATCTCATTAAATTGTGCAGTGATGGAGACTCTGATTCAGGAGGAGGGGCTGGCAGTTTCCAAATTATTCTCTCGACTATCAGCATCGAGGAGACTTGTCATGATTTTATTCCTCCAAAGTGGCTGGCATTTTAAATTTCTAGATTGAATCAAGTCAAACTATTAAGACTCGGGGCCATGGAACAGCAAACTCCAAGTGTGGTAAAAGCTAGGCTATTCAAATGTTGCCAAAGTACTTTTCTCCATAGCCCTCCTTTTTAATGCATGTCTAAATTTTTTAAAACTTATTTATTGAGATAACATGCATGCAGTTATATGATATGCACACATCTTAAATGTGCAGCTCAATTAATTTTTACATCTGTATAAACCAGTGTCATAGCCACCAGATCAAATTATGGAACATTCTAGAACCCATTCTGGAAGGTTCTCACATGTCTCCTCCCAGCCAATATTCCTCTGCCCCCAAGACAGCAAGTGTTCTAATTTTTATCACCATAGAGAGTTTTGCTTGATTTTGAGCACACGGATTCACACAGTCTGTCTTTGCTGTAAAGACATGTCTTCTGTGCAGTTTTAGTTATTCTCTGGGTCCAACCCAGGTTCCTAATTCAAAACTATCAACAGTCAAAACTTGAGGTTACATGATGAGTGCTCTCCGCTACACCATGACACTTGGAACTCCTCTTCCTAGTGCCCTGTTGGTGGTGTCTAAGATGCCCTGTCCTCAAGGGGTGGACAAGCCCCCAGCCATTTGTCTTCGGGAACTGCTGGTAACTGAATCTGGTAGTAACAGGCTGTGTTTACCCCACTTGTCACCCTTCATCCTTCATCCGGTGACAGCCAACATCTTTCACCCCTCAGGAAGTGCAGGAGGAAAGGGAGGATGTGGCTGGGGGCTCTCAAGGCGAGGAGCAGGATTACCCAGTCGGAATGTCTGGGCTCTGAGTGCCCTCCACTTTGAGCTGTTCCTCACCCTCTCACTAGTCCAGGAGGTCCTGGATGCCGGCGGGAAGGGGAGGGGTGGAGGGGGTAGTTTCCCACCTGGGCAAGACGAGGTGCCCATTCACCATCCACGCACATGGGCCCCATGCAGGTGTGGGCCTCCCACTTAGAAACGTGGGCAGGAAAGCTAGGCAGGGTGAGCGTGGGGGTGGAGGTGATGCAAAAAAGGCCAGCGCAACCGGAAGGCGCCCTGAGCACAGTGCTGAGGGGCAGGATTTTCTTTTGCTGGCATTCTCCCCAGAGTCTTGACCTTGGCCCAAAGCACAGGGGTGCTCACCTTAACTCCTTGGCACTGCCCCAATTTCACTTCCCAGGGTGCTTATTTTTAGCTACTTGGAGCACCTGTTTATTTCCATGACTGCTTTAAAATTCTAAATCTGTTGGGATATTATGACACAGGACACTTCCAAAGGAGCTCGTGCTAGCAGCCGGAAGTGGCAGATCCTCAGGAATTCATACTCTCATCCGAGTGTTTACGGCTGACACATAAAGAAAGTGGCCTACCTTCCAAATAGAACTGTGGAGCACAGAATGACACAACGGATATTTTGGGGTATGACTTCTACATGCAACAAATGATTGAAGAGATGGAAATAGTGGAATTATAGCATTCCTTTTTTTTTTTTTTTGTGGCACCGGGCAGTTTGTGAGATCTTAGTTACCCAACAAGGGATGGAACCTGGGCCCCCAACAGTGGAAACATGGACACCCAAACAATGGACTGCCAGAGAATTCCCTTATGGTATATTCTTGACTTGTAGGCCTATATCTGATTATCTGTGATGAGGACTGCTAGAGAATGGCAGAATTTGAAATTGACACAAATGCAGGCCACTCCCAAGTTCAGGACTTTGAATGCAGTCTTCTGTGACAGCGCTCCAGTCCAAAAAGGAGTTGGGGCCCATTGCCACACCCTGTCCTAAAAGCCCTCCCTGGCCCCTGGCATGTAGAAAGAATGGAGGTTTCCCATTTGAGGCATTTCCTGAGCTCCCCAGTCTCAGCCTATACAACTACCTTCTGCCTCACCACCTACCCCACCCCACCAATTGCCAGAACTTCTCCTGGAATCAGATTCTCTTGGACTGGGAGATGAGTTTTGTCCTGTTCTAGTTCTGGAGTTTTCTAATGCATGCTAGGTCACTTCAGTTGTGTCTGACTCTGTGTGACCCCATGGACAGCAGCCCACCAGGCTCCTCTGTCCCTGGGATTCTCCAGGCAAGAATACTGGAGTGGGTTGCCATTTTCTAAAGGCTGCTCTATTTCCTAATCCGGTAACTGGCACGGGTGTGAGAGCTGGACTATAAAGAAAGCTGAGTGCCGAAAAATTGATGCTTTTGAACTGTGGTGCTGGAGCAGACTCTTGAGGGTCCCTTGGACTGCAAGGAGATCAAACCAGTCAATACTAAAGGAAATGAGTCCTGAATATTCATCGGAAGGACTGAAACTGAAGCTCCCATACTTTAGCCACCTGGTGCCAAGAGCTGACTCATCAGAAAAGACCCTGATGCAGGGAAAGATTGAGGGCAGGAGGAGAACAGGGTGACAGGATGAAATGGTTGAATGGCATCATCAACTCAATGGAGATGAGTTTGAGCAAACTCAGGGAGATAGTGAAGGACAGCGAAGCCTGCTGTACTGCAGCCCATGGGGTCGCAAAGTTAGACATGACCGAGCAACCGACAACAACAACTGAAATGTGAGAATCTTCTGACTCTTCCCATACCTCTCTTGGGACCCCAACAGTAACCCCAAGCACAACCTGCTGAGCGAGTGGTGTTGTCGTCCAGAGGCGGAGTGTCTGTGGCCAACATGTGACTGAGCATATCATTCTCCAGGACCTGAGGGTACAGAGGTGCATTTGGCCCCAAACCCTGAACAAGGCACATGGAAGGAGGTGAGAAAACTCAGCAGACGGAAGGAAGGCTGAATGATGGCTAAGTGGTAGAGAATGTGCCTGCTAAGCAGGAGATGCGGGTTGGATCCCTGGGTTGGGAGGATCCCTTGGAGAAGGGCATGGCAACCCACTCCAGGATTCTTGCCTGGAGAATCTCATGGACAGAGGAGCTTGGCGGGTCACAGTCTAAAGAATCAGACAGGACTTAGCGACTAAACAACAATAGCAAAGCGATAGGCACCTTCCTACCTCCAAGCTTTTACCCTTGCTGTCCACCGGTCTGGTATACTCTCCTCACTCTCCAAGTTCAGACTTGACTCAAAAGACAACTCAAAAAAAAAAAAATCAAAACCCCAGACTGTGATGAGCTTTCCTTCCTTGGAACCATGGGTCAAACATATCAATGCTTCGTTAGACCAGGCACAGGGTAGTCCTGATAATAACAAAAGCCACAATAATCATTGTCTGGTGTTTCCTGTGAGGTGGGCCCTGAACCCAGGCCTTTCACAGTGAAGTCCACAGTAATCCTACGAGGTGGACACTGCCACTGCCCAGACACAACAAGGTCAGGTAACCTGCTCATGGTCATGCCACCGCTAAGTGATGGTATTGTACATGCTCAGTCACGCCTGACTCTTTGTGACACCATGGACTATAGCCCATCAGGCTCCTCTGTCCATGGGATTCTCCAGGCAAGAATACTGGAGTGGGTTGCCGTGCCCTCCTCCAGGGGATCTTCCCGACCCAGGGATAAAACCCACGTCTTTTACGTTTTCTGCATCGGCAGGCAGGTTCTTTACCCTTAGTGCCACCTGGATAGCCCAAGATAAGTGGTGGGGTCAGCGCTGAATCTGGCCTTACTCTTGAAGCCCCAACACAACAAGGCTCTGCTGGAGGAGTGGGCACAGACCATTGGAAGGGGGCGGCCACCTGTTACCCTGCAGGAATCTGAGGCCAGCCCTGCTATGCCATGGATTTTTCAAAAAATTTTACATATTTTCAAACTTTGTAAAATCACTGTTCTAGCCCCAAATTGCATCTGAGATGGAATTGGGCCAGTGGGCACCGGCCATGCCCACTGAGAACAGTGCATCCTGCACCTGACCAGGCATTTCCCTTTGGGGTCTCACCTTCCAGGCCTGGAATCCTTGTTTCCGTGTCTGTGGTATCAGTTGGCATTTCCCTAATTTACAAGCTAAGTGAGGACAGAGAGCTGGGCTTAGAATTCATCATGTTTTGTGAAATCCTCCATAGCCTCTTGCCCTCTTAGGAAGAACAGGGGAGAGACTTGCCTTTATAGAAATCCTACTGGGTGCCAACACTGTTCTAGAACTTTCTGTGTAGCAGCTCATGTAGTCCTCACCTATTGGGGTGATAATATTGACCTAGCTTTTTTATTGTTTTTAAACAGAGGCAGATGGTGAAAGGCTGAGGCATTTGGTCTCTCACCTAAAGGCATGGGCGTTAGAGACAGCCCCTTGCATGCTTCCCTCCAGCTCAGAGAACACTTGTAAATGACTGTTGATGTGTTCTATCTCCATGGTTCTGGCAAGGAAATCAATTCTTTTCCTTTTGACTGAGCTGTGCACAGCTGGTGGGATCCTAGTTCTCCAATCAGGGAACAAACCCATGCCCTTGGCAGTGAAAGCTCGGAGCCCTAACCACTGGACTGCAGGGTTGTTGTCGTTTGGTCACTAAGTTGTATCTGACTCTTTGTGACTCCATGGACTGCAGCACACCAGGCTTCCCTGTCCTTCACTATCTCCCAGAGTTGGCTCAAACTCATGTCCATGCCATCTGACCATCTCATCCTCTGTTGCCCTCTTCTCTTCTTGCTCTCAATCTTTCCCAGAATCAGGGTCTTTTCCAATAAGTCGGCTCTTTACGTCAGGTGGCCAGGGTATTGGACTGCCAGGGAATTCCCATCAATTCTTAAATTAATTACTGAGGGGACTGTTTACGTTTGAAAGGCTCTCAGTAAGAAATAAAGTACTGACTCCTGGATACCTAAATTCTCAGAGTTTGGGGGGCCATCCTGTCTGCCTTGAAGACTGAACACTGCCCTAGAGATAAAGGCATATTCAGCAATATTACTCAGAAGTGTTTGCTAAACCCCTTGGTGGGTGGGGGTGAGGGGCCCCAAAGTGGACAAGCAAGGTGTCTCAGGGAATAGACCCTTCATGCTGTGTGACCAGAGGCAGCCCAGTGCAGACAGAGCCTTGCGTGGATCCTGGGTTCCACAGCTCGTGCACCATGCGATCTGGGCCAGTCTCTGCCTCGTCCATGTTTCAGTTTCCCACCTACAACACAGGGATGATGAGGCTGGAACTAATAGTGCTCACTAACTCATGGCTGCTCTGAGGGTTAAATTAGTTGAAATCTGTGTTTATAGCCATAACTGACATGTGGCAAACCTCCAGAGTGGTGTTAGTATTTAGAACCCCATGTCAGGACTTCGCTGGTGGTCCAGTGGTCAAGAATCTGCCTTGCAATGCAGGGGACTCAGGTTCAATCCCTGGTCTGGGAAGATTCCACACGATGCAAGACAACTAAGCCCATGCTCCACAACTACTGAGCCCTAGAGCCCACGAGCTGCAACTACTGAGTCTGTGCTCTGCAACAAGAGAAGCCACAGCGATGAGAAGCCAGTGCACTGCAACTAGAGAGCAGCCTCCGCTCACTGCAACAAGAGAAAGCCCTCAGGCAGCAGCAAAGACCAAGCCCAGCCAAAAATAAATAAATACTTAAATATAAATGTATATAGAACTCCTATCAAGGCACCTCTGCCACTCTCCATGGAAGGGACAGGTCCTAACAGACTCGGTCAAAGAGTCAGGAAGAGCCTGGATGAACCCAGCCCTTCGCACTGCCATCAGATGCTCCCTTCGATGGTCTAGAGAGAACTTTCTCCTCTGGATGGGTCTCAACTGGGTCTCATTGTTTATAGTGGGTTTTGCTCGATCCTCTTGGGTTTTCCAGGTAGACGATTTGCAAACAGGGATCATTTTACCTACCATCTTTACTGTCGTGGCTACTGTACATGCAACCCCTCTCCATTCCTAGCTCTTCACACTTGTCATTTATTCAAAGGACAAAGCCCTACTTGGCAATGACCTGGGGTCACCGCTAGAGATGCTTCCCAAGGGGAGAAATCACAGGGCTCAGTAAGGGGCTGGCTGCAGCTGTGCTAGGTCGAAGGTCGCCCTAGCAGGGTGGGCAGCTCCTGAGAGAAGTAGGAATTCAACCCCTAAATGAGGACACTCAGGGCTTGTGGAGCAGGGGATAGGCAGGAAGGGAGCCTCTCGGGAGGCAGAGGAGAGCCAGAGCTGAGGTCACCATAGGACCCAGTAATGGTCCTGTGGCTGGGAGTGTTCCCTACCGGACCGGACAAAGGGCTAGGACCCAAAGTGCTGCTGAATCAGCACTGACCTGTGAAGATTACGCCCTGTCCCCTTGGACACCACCTAGGACAAGGTCTTCAAGATGATCTCTCCCTCCAGGATTTTAGGTATATGGAGATGGAAATGCTTTAAAAAAAAAAAAAAAGAGACACCCATGTCTCAAGTGGGAGATCCCATTAAAGAAGGTAAACAATTTCCTAACTCACTAACAGTCTTACTGGGACTGTCCTGGTGGTCCAGCGGTAAGACTTTGTCCTTCCACTGCAGGAGGCGTGGGTTCGATCCCTGGTTGGGGAACTAAGATCTTGCATGCTGCATAATGTGGCCAAAACAAAAACAAACGCACTAACACCCACCCACACACAAACACAAAATAAACCCCAAAACCAATCTCACTGATTTCTACATCTAGGACCACCCTAGGTTTACTAACCTTCCAGGACTGGATGTATATGTGACAGGAATCATCTCATCATTTGGAAACAGAACAGTTGCAGCAGAAGGTTTCTGTGCAAATGTTGCTTCGTATCACTGAGACCCTGTGTCAGCCCTGGAGATGGCCCTCCCATCTCAGTGCTATAGCTTCTACTCAGGATGGCCCAGGAATCTGCATTTCAACAAGCACCCACGGTGCTTCTGGAGCAGAGGTCTGGGATCACACTCTGAGAATGACTGTCCTGAGAGTTCTGCAGGCTCAGAGCCCTGACCATGTCCATCCCTACTCCCTCCTCTGACCCAGGAGGCCCTCCCAGCCATTCAACTGTGAGCAGCTCCCTTTGGGAGCAGAGGCTCCCGGTCAGTGGACAGACAACAGGAAAAGAAGCAGGCTGACCAGGGACACCAGACGTTACATCTCCCATCCCCAATTATGGAGGATGGACAGGGCTACAGAACATCCAACGAAGCTCTCCCAGCTCACTCAAGTGCCAACTGGCTTCACATGCACCTGTGGTCACAGCCTCAAGCAGAGGAAGGGGATGTCCCATGGGTTTCTGCGCCTTTGCGGGTCCTACACTGGGGTCCCCAAATCACCATGCTCCTCTGGGTTGCTGCCTGGGGACTGACTTCTTTATTCACACCCAGGCCCTTCCCAGGGGCTTGGATGTACACATTCATCTGTCCCACTTGGAAAAAACTCTCTTAACCAGAGCATGCTCTTCACCTGTTCACCTGTGGCACCTTTTAGATTAAGATAAATATTTAACCCTGTTTTTCAATGACTCCTGTAAAACCTACGAAAGACGTGGAGGAAAAAGAAATCGATGACAAACAAATGGGGTTAAACCTGCCAAGCTCAGAATATTTTGAAAACAATAACCTTTAGCAATTTCTTATTAATTTCATATTGACTCCCATGGGAAGAAAAAAATTCATTTTTTATAATCTATCACTTTCTCATGATAATAAAAAATGAACTGAAGATAGCAAAAATGTAGCCTATAAACATTTTTTTTTCTTCCTGGAATTGTCCCTTCCACACAAAAAAAGGGAGTTCCAAGCATTCCAGAATCTTTCCCTCTGTATTTGCAGAGGATTGGTTCATGACCCACATCCATGGATGGTTGAGTCCCTTATAAGAAACAGCGTTGAATTTGCAGATAACCTAGGCACACCCTACTGTATCCTTTAGACCATGCCTAGATTACTTATAATACCCAATACAAGGTAAATGCTATATACAAAGCTGTCACTGTGTGATAAATTCAAGTTTTGCTTCTTAGGGATTTCTGGAATTTTTTCCCTGAATATTTTAACCTGCAGTTGGTCAAACTGGTGATTCAAAACCCGCAGATACAGAAGGCAAACTATATTTGGCCCCAGATATGTGGAAAAACTAAAAGTCCATGTGTGACAGATAAATGCATATCTAGAAATCACTCTGAAAGCATGCAATGGTAAGAATTTAGCTTTTCAGCCACGAAAGAGATATGGCTCACCCCCTCACTTCCTTCGGCCACCCCTGCTATCTCAAACAGTAAAGAATCTGCCTGCAATGCAGGAGATTTGGATTCAATCCCTGAGTCAGAAAGATCCCCTGGAGAAGGGAATTGGTATGCATTCTAGTGTTCTTGCCTGGAGAATTCCATGGACAGAGAAGCCTGGCAGGCTACAGTCCATGGGGTGGCAAAGAGACATGACTGAGCAACTAACACACTTTCACCTCCTCCAGGTCTCTTCTTAAAAGTCCCGTCTGTGAGGCATGTCCTAACGTCATCATACAATAGCATCCCAATCTTTACTCTCAGTTTCTTGCTCTCTTCTATTTTCCTCATCAATACCTAACACACTGTTTATTTATTCAGTCTCTCTTTCAACCAGAAGGTAAGCAACTTACATGCTAACATTTTCCTCCCTGCTATATACCAAGTACCTTGAAAGTGCCTGACAGGTCAATGTACCCAGTGAAGGAGCCCCGTCCATCTGCCCATCCGTCCATATGTGTGTGTGTGTGCATGCGGATAAGTCACTTCAGTCATGTCCGACTCTTTGCGACCCCAGGAACTGTAGCCTGCCAGGCTCATCTGTCCATGGGATTCTCCAGGCAAGAATACTGGAGCGGATTGCCATGCCCTCCTCCAGGGGATCTTCCCGACCCAAGGATTGAACCCGAGTCTCTTATGATTCCTGCATAGCGTCACCTGGGAAGCCCATAAATGAGTACTAAAACTCATTATCCAAATATGGGCTGAAATCCCCATTTGTTTCTGTATCAGTGAAGGTGCTTCTGAAATGTTTGAGAAAAACTTGGAATGAGGAGTAATGTAACTAAACATTTTTTTGGTGATAGATTACCACCCTTCACACCATCATTCAGAAGGATGTTTCTGGCTGGAGAGTCAAGTCCACATTCTGGTTCGAGGGACTGGGTTTCAAGTGCTGTCTTAAAAGACAAATCTTTAGAAGACTGGATATTCTTTATTACCAGGGCAAAATATCTTGTATTTTTGTTGTTGTTTACTGGGGTTTATTTTCTCCTCCTAAAATTACAATACATGCTACAATTTTCTGTTGCGTAAAATGAACGAGAATCTTATTAAACTATTAGCTCCTTGAAGGGAGGTATTAACTCTAGATTCACAGCACCAAGAATAGTGGCTGGCCCAGAAAAGAGCCTTAAAGTAAGTTTAATGAGATCAAAGAGCCTCAGTTTAAAGACTCTCTGCCTGGTCTGGTTTAGCACAAATCCTGTTCTCAATTTGGTATCTGCCTCATGCTAGCTGTAGGATTTCAGGCTCTGGAACTAATTTTCCAGAAAATTAAATGAAATGACAACTTACAAACAGCATCCATTTTGAAGCCTGGGGCTAGCTTGGCAGTCAGTCGGTAAGTGGCAGGGGTGACTGTTTTGTCCCTAAAATGCAGACAGAACCATGACTGTTCGTGTAGCTTTTGCATTGTCATTTTAAGTGTCCACCAGAATCTTGGCTTGGCACACAACCCTAAACCCCACTAACACATTCTGTGGTCACATAGCCCCATAGGGTCAGGGAGGAATGCAGCCAGTCTGGTTAAAAACTAATGCAAATGGTCTCAGTGATAAAAAGGCCACCAACAAGGAGAGTCAGTTTGGTGTGGGTGGGAGAAAGGGCACCAACTTTCCCACAAGCTGGAGGCAATCCCAACAGAGACGTCACCCTCGGGCCATACACTCTTGTTTTCTACCATGGCCCCTGCCCCAAGACTCTCCAGCCAGAGTACCTAAGCCCAACAGAAGGGATTTAATGCCCCTAGGGCTTTACCTTCAGTTGGAAATGTCCTTCTCTGTCAATGATAGAAGGTCAGCTGTAGACAGCATACCAAGAAAAGAAAGCCTCTAAGTAGGTGATTGGAGAAGGAAATGGCAACCCAATCCAGTATTCTTGCCTGGAAAATCCCACGGACAGAGGAGCCTGGTGGGCTATAATCCACAGGGTCGCGAAGAGTAGGATATGACTTAGCAACTAAACAACAACATCAAAGTAGGTGATAGTCCTTATTGACGACTTATCAATCCCAGGATCCAACTAAAGTGCTAACATTTAATTTTTACATAATGTCCACTGTTTCATTGATTGATTGATTGATTGGGGCTTCCCAGGTGGTTCAGTGGTAAAGAATCCCTGTGCCAATTCAGAGACACGGGTTCTATCCCTGAGTCAGGAAGATTCCTGGGAGAAGGAAAGGGCAACCCACTCCAGTATTCTTGCTGGGAAATCCCATGGACAAGAAGCCTGGCAGGCTACAGTCCATGGGGTCACAAAAGTCAGACCACAAGGTCTGACTTGGCCGGACCACAAGGCGTTTGGGATCTTAGCTCCCCAACCAGAGACTGAACCTGTGCCCCCTGCCTTGGAAGTGGGGTCTTAACGCTGAACCATGAGGGAAGTGCCTCCACTGTTCTTAAAATCCGTTAGAGTTGGGAAGCCATTATATGAAAAACATCAAATAAAGGATGAGAGTTGACAAGCACTCCTGTCTGCTGCCCCCAAAGTCTTCTATCAATATATCCATAGCCCCCAAGTGCAGAGGCTCATGACAATTTATCTGGACAGGAATCTATCACTTCAAGACTAGAAATACTCAACCTGTGGTTGACAATCAGTTCTACAGACGTGTGGTATCTTTGCTTCCAGGAAACAAAGACTTTTAATACACACCTTTCCCGCTGCCCTCAGCTCTACGGCCAGCACTGTACTGAGAGGGAAATGGGCAGTAAGCTTCCTGTAAGGGCCGGGGGCCATTGTTGGATACTGTTTTTAAAAACATCTTTCTTGTTTTTCAATTTACAAAAGCAATATATATATATATTATTTCAAGACAACCTGAAACATGACTCAAATTTAGAAAATGAAAAGTTCTCCAAAGCCCGTCAACTTCCAGATAGTTTTCTATAAACAGATTAAAGAAAAAACCTAAAGCGTACCTTTAACAAAGATGTTTTTTCTTTGTTATAAAGAAAATCAAAAAATGAGGTACAAATTCTGCCCGTTGACTTAGTTTAAACTTAAAAAGTTGTTGAGAGTATGGAAAGTCATTGTCATGCTGCTAACAGAAGTATAATTTCTATTCACATGTCTATTTACAGAAAGTCTTTTTCTAGATGGCATTTTGGCCAAATTTATTAAAATTTAAAATGCACACATACCATTAGACCCAGTAAATCTGGTGTTAGGAATCTGTTCTAGAGAAGGACTAACTTATGGGCACAAAGAGACATGGACAAGAGCTTTTTTCCTTTCTTTTTTTTTTTTTGAATGTTTATCAAAATGGGAATGGTTCCAAGGTAATCTTTACTGCGGAATGTAACACAGCAGCTAAGAAGAATGAGGTTGACCCATATGTACTGATCTGGAAAGGTCTCTGAGATACACTAAGTGGAACCACACACACACACATGTTACTGAGCATGAATAATATGCCTCTCTTTGTGTTAAAAAAAATTTATGAAATAATCATAGTAGCTATGTACAACTGGCCTTCCATATCCTCGAATTTCACATCTCAGGATTCAGCCAATTGCAAAACAAAAATATTCCGAGGAAAAAATAAATTCCAGAAAGTTCCAAAAAGCAAAACTGGAATTTGCCATGCACCAGCAAATGCTATTTACACGGCATTAAAAAAAACTTTTTTTCCTTCACCAAGCCACTCGGCATTCAGAATTTTAGCTCCCCGTGGAAACATGGAGTTTCAACCACTGGCCAGGGTCCCATACATAGCATTTATATTGTAGTAAGTATTATAAGTAATCTAGAAATGACTTAAAGTATAAGGGAGGATGCACATGGGTTATACACAAATATTACAGGCATACCTTCGGAGAGATTAAGGGTTCAGTTTGAGACCACTCAATAAGTAAAGCAGATGATATAATAAAGCAAGTCACATGAATTTTTTGGTTTCCCAGTTCATATAAAAGCTGTGTTGAGGTCCAGTTAAGTGTACAATAGCATTTTATCTATAAAAAATGTACATATCTTAATTAAAAACCACTTTACTTGGCTTCCCTGGTGGTTCAGTGGTAAAGAATTCACCTGCCAATGCAGGAGACTCAGGTTCAATCCCTCATCTAAAAAGACCCCATGTGCCTCAGAGCAACTAAGCCCATGCACCTCAACTATTGAGCCTGTGCCCTAGAGCCCCGGAGCTGCAACTACCGAGCCTCCCCAGAGCCTGTGCTCTGCAAGGAGAGAAGCCTGCGCACAGCAACTAGAGAGTAGCCCCTGCTCTCTGCAACTAGAGAAAAGTCCAAGCAGCACTGAAGACCCAGGACAACAGAAACAACAACAAAGACAACAAAATGCTATTGCTCATCATCTGAACCTTCAGGTTGTAATCTTTTTGCAACAATAATATCAAAGAACACTGATCATAGACCACCAACACAAATATGAGAAAGTTTGAAATGCTGCTAGAATTACCAAAACGTGACAGAGACATGACGTGAACAAATGCTGTTGGAAAAAGGTCACCAGAAGACTTGCTTAATGCAGGGTTGCCACACACCTTCCATTTGCCAAAAAAGAAATTTGTGAAAACTCTGCCAAGTGCAATAAATCAAAGCACATTAAAACAAGGTATGCCTGTATGCCACTTTATGTAAGGGACTCGTGCATCCTCCAACTTTGTGATCCACAGTAGGAGATCCTGGAGCAAACCTACCACAGATAACAGAGGAATAACTGTATATATGTGTTCAAATCAGCCTGGAAGCCCAGACTGTGGAGTAAAATGAAGCTAGAAAGAGAGGGAAAGGAAGAAGAGGTCAAGATAGAATTTTATGTCCCTTGTATTGTTTGAATGTTTTACTACAATTAGCATGCATGCCTCTCATAAGTGTAAAAAAGAGTGATGAAGACTTTCATGGTCGTCCAGTAGCTAAGACTCTGTGCTCCCAAATGCAGAGGGCTCAGGTTTGATCCCAGGTCAGGGAACTAGATCCCACATGCTGCAACTGAGATTCTGCATGCTGAAAATAAGACCCAGCACAGCCAAATAAATAAATACTTTTACAACAATCTATAAAAAATGATGAAACAAAATCTTTAATCCAGTTGATATACTTGATTTTAGCATGACGTAGGGACTTAGCTCCCCCTTCCAAGTCATCCTTTTCTCTCTATGTGCTTGAGCCTGTTTCAGTTCTTTAGTCTATTACCACATCATTATCACTTGCTGTGGTTTTACAAGACACTTCAACATCCTTTACAATAATTTTAAAAGCACCTTTTAATTTCTTTTACACTTCTAACATTTTAATCCATTTGGAATTTTCTTTCATGAAATAATTTCCTATTTAGTCTTGAGTCTGATCTAACAATAATATGAACTTGCATTTCAGTGACTCTGGGCTGTCTAGCTACTCAAGAATTAATATCTTCATTTTTTAAATGTTATTTATTTATTTTTATTTTTGGCCGCACTAGGTCTTCACTGCTTTGCTCAGGCTTTCTCTAGTTGCAGCGAGCAGGGGCTAATCTCTAGTTGCAATGAGCTGCTTTCTTATTGAAGTGGCTTCTCTTGTTGTGGGGGCTTCCCTTGTGGCTCATCTAGTAAAGAATCCTCCTGCAATTTGGGAGACCTGGGTTCGATCCCTGGGTTGGGAAGATCCCCTGGAGGGGAAAGGCTACCCATTCCAGTATTCTGGCCTGGAGAATTCCATGGACTGTACAGTCCATGGGGTCGCAAAGAGTCAGACACGACTGAGAAACTTTCACTTTCACTTTCTCTTGTTTTGGAGCATGTGCTCTTAGAGTGTGTAGGCTCATTAGTTCAGGGGCACAGGCTTAGCTGCTCCAAGGCATGTGGGATCTTCCTGGACTAGGGATCAAACCCATGTTCCCTGCAATGGCAGGTGGATTCTTACTTAACCACTGGACCACCAGGGAAGTCCCAGAATTAATATCTTCAAACACATGATACTGAGTTAGTATCTCATCTATGGAAGAGTGACTTGCAGTGTTCTGGTCATTTTAGTTAATCTGATGTTAAGATGGACACAGTACCTGAGGCAGAGTGCTAGGTTTCAAATGTGAGAAATGCTATTGAAACTCACGGATCTTGGAGAATACACACTAACCCTTCATAAGAGTAAGGAAGGATTTTAGCTTTCTATAACATCCTAGGGTCCATATTTGCCTCTCCATTAAAATAACTCAGGATCTCAAATCTCTTGCCACTATAATAGGAGGCTGGAGCCCTCACGTCCCTTGGCCTGCTCTACTGTTCTGCTGCTGCTGCTAAGTCACTTCAGTCGTGTCCGACTCTGTGTGACCCCATAGATGGCAGGCCACCAGGCTCCCCCGTCCCTGGGATTCTCCAGGCGAACGCTCCATGGAGTGGATTGCCATTTCCTTCTCCAATGCATGAAAGTGAAAAGTGAAAGGGAAGTCACTCAGTCGTGTCCGACTCTTAGCCACCCCATGGACTGCAGGCTACCAGGCTCCTCCGTCCATAGGATTTTCCAGGCAAGAGTACTGGGGTGGGGTGCCACTGCCTTCTCCAGCTCTACTGTTCTAAGATTATCAAACTGCCTTGCACAGAAGGAAGCTGGGGCCCTAACTTTTGGGGATGATAAAAACCTGCCTGTCTGCCTGCTAAGTCGCTTCAGTGGTGTTCAGCTGTTTTTGACTCCCACAGACTGTCCATGGGATTCTCCAGGCAAGAATTCTGAGTGGGTTGCCATGCCCTTCTCCATGGGATAAAAATCTACCCCCTACATTAACCAAAGACCTCAAATGTAAGAGCTAAAACAATAAAACTCTTAGAGCACAGACATAAATTTTCATGACAGGATTAAACAATGGTTGTTTAGATATTACATGCAAAGCACAAATGACAAAAGAAAAAAATAAATTATCAATGTTTAAGACTTCTGTGACTCAAAGAATATTATCGAGAAAATGAAAAGACAACCCACAGAATGGGAAAAAATATTTTCAACTCACAAGTCTCATAAGGATCTACTGTTTACAGTACACGGGCTTCCCAGGCGGTGCTAGCGATAAAGACTCTGCATGCCAATGTAGGGGACACAGGAGGCGCAGGTTCGATCCCTGAGTTGGGAAATGCCATCCCACTTCAGTATACTTGGTAGGAGAATCCTAAGAACAGAGGAGCCTGGCAGGCTACAGATCATGGGGTCGCAAAAAGTCAGACACGACTGAGAATCTGAGCGCATTTTAGAATACATAAGAACTCTTATAACTCAATAATAAAAAGACAAATAATCGAATTTTAAAAGATCAAAGATTTGAACAGAAATTTTTCTAAAGAAGACATGCCAGTGGCCAAGCAGCACATAAAAAGATGCCGAACAGCATTGGCCGCAAGGAAAATACCAATCAAAACTATAATGAGATATCCACCCACATCCACTAAGGTGGCCACAGTCAAAGGGACAGGCAGCAACAAGTGAGAATGCAGAGCATTGGGATCCTCATACACTGCTGATGGCAATGTAAAATGGTAGACCCACTCTGGAAAACAGACTGGCATTTCCTCAAATTTTAAACAGAGAGCTGTTGTATGGCCCAGCAATTCCACTCCTAGGCACTGATACATACCCAAGATAATTAAAAACACACAAAACCTTATACACAAATATACCCCCAATGGAGTGGGTTGCCATTTCTTCCTCCAGGGGATCTTCCCAACCCAGGGATTGATTCCGAGTCTCCTTTGTCTCCTGCATTGCAGGTGGATTCTTACTCACTGAGCCATCAAGGAAGCCCTGCACAAACATAAGTATTCATAATTGTTGCTGTTCAGTCCCTAAGTTGTATCCGACTCTTTGAGACCCCATGGACTGCAGCACACCAGGCTTCCCTATTCTTCATGTCTCCCAGAGTTTGTTCAGATTCACGTCCAATGAGTTGGTAATACTATCTAACCATCAAATCCTTTGCTGCCATCTTCTCCTTTTGCCTTCAATCCTTACAAGCATCAGGGTCTTTTCCAATGAGCTGACTGTTCACATCAGGTAACCAAAGTACTGGAGGCTCAGCTTCAGCATCAGTCCTTCCAATGAATATTCAAAGTATTCATAATACTATTCAAAGTACAAAAAAGTGGAAATAATCTAAATGTTCTTCAACTGATGAATGGATAAACAAAATGGGGTATATTCCTCCAAAGGAATATTATTCAGCCATAAAAAAGGAAAGTATACTGATTTACATTGTAATATGAATAAACCTTGAAAACATTATGCTAAGTGGAAGAAGCCTGTTACAAAAGGTCACATGTTGTATGATTCCATTTATACAAAATGTCCAGAATAGGCAGCTCCATACAAAGCAGATGAGTGGTTGCCAGAGGTTCGAGGGAGGGGACAAGGGAGTATTAAGTCACCCAGTTGAGTCCGATTCTTTGCAACCCCAGGGACTGTAGCCAACCAGGCTTTTCTGTCCATAGAATTCTCCAGGCAAGAATACTGGAGTGGATTGCCATTTCTTCCTCCCTCTCTGCCTTTGAGGGAGGAGACAAAGGACAGTGACTACTAATGGGTTAGGTTTCTTTTTGGAGGGATGAAAATGGTCTGGAATTAGATAGCGGTGATGGTTGCACAACTCTGTGAACATACTAAAACCACGAAATTTTTCGCTTTAATAAAAGGGTGACTGGTATGGTATGTAAATTATATCTCAATAAAGTAAATAAATAGGATTTTCAAGCCATTAAAGGAATGAGAGAAAATATCTTGTACAATATTTTTGGAAATAAGCCTGATCTTTACATCCAACTGGCATACCCCAAACAATGCTCCCCAATCTTGGCCTCCCATTAGAATCACCCGGGGAACTTTTAAAAACACACCAATGCTTGGACCTTCTTCCCAGAGGTGGCGATTTAATTGGTCTGGGGTGGGGCCTAGGGACTTTTGGTTCTCAAAAGCTCCCCAGTTGATTCTAATGCGCAGACAGAACTGAGAACTGGCTGCCCTAGAATTTGAGCTTTCAAGAGTCCCTGGTGTTGGTTTAGATATCTGTTATTTAATTCTTTCTCATAAACATGAGACAAACAAAAATTTAAATGGCTCACAGTTTCTGGCTTGTTAGAGCTGGGATTTTGTTGTCTCGTCTACATTAAAAAAAAAAAAAAAAAGATCAGCAGGTTGCCATTTTACAGACAGAATCTGAAGTACAAAATGGCTAAGACACACACTGACGTCACCATAGTGAGCTGGGGTGGAGACTGAATTACAGCTGAGTCCCTGGGAACCTAACTTACTTCTTTTAGTAACTCGGATGGAACATCCACTCGGCACCGGTGTTGCTGGCCCAGGAGGATGGAGGATGGCTGGAGCCTCAGTCTGAGAAAACTGCAAATGCTCAAGTCCACCAACCTGACCTTCGGATTTAGTTAAATGGAGCCACCCCTCTGCCTCCCCCCGACAACAAAGCCTTTTTCTTAAAAGGCTGGGAAGATGAGGCTATTTCACTTCTTCATCTCAGGTAAGCCACCTCTCAAGTGCTCATCTACCTAGAACACTACTTGTCTGATTTTCATTTTTTCCCCTAAGCTGGTGAAAGCCACGTCAGGTCTGCTTTAGGCTCTATGTTCGTTTAGAAGCCCCAAAGCTGTTTCCAATTGGCAACGTCACGGCCAGTGTGTGTTGTTCATTAGTCTATTTGTGGGAGGCTGTCCGGGCCCCCATCCAGCCCCAACCTGTGGGAAATTCTTCCCTGATCTGAGAACCCACCAGGTGCCCCTGAGACCAGGAACGAGGCGGCCGCCTCCACCTCCCCTATGCTCTAAACGGATACACACACAGCGGCTGTCTGGGTTCTGATCTTGCTGAGGAAGCTCTCAATGATTCTCTGGCCCTTCTTTCTCTCTCACCGAGCTGTTTTATAAGTTGAATGCTAATCTGGGTTTCTTCACAATGTCGCCTTTGACGAAAACCTAATAAAACCCCAAACGGGAAATCCAGGAGTCATGGAGATGCCACGTGACTGTAACCTAAGGTTGTTGGTCAACTTGATTGGGTTTTTGAGCTCATACACCATCTAGGGGCCTTAGTTCCCCCATCCACCTTTGTTCAAATAAAGAAGATCTTTGTCTTTCCTCGCAGCAAATAAGGGCCTGAACCTTTCTGAGGAGTCCTGTAGACCCAGGACCACTGCATGCCCCTCTCTAGGCCTGTGACCCACCAGGGCTCTGGGCAGAGGTCCCCAGCTCTGCTCACCTGAGCAGCCAGAGGGACAAGAGCCAGAAGGACCCCCTGCCCCAAAGCTGGCCACTCCATACAACCAGAAGGCTGCCAAACCTGCAGGGAAGGAAACCTTTTGGTTAAGGAATGCAAATCCTCTACATGAAAACCAGGTAAGTCAGTGAGAAGGATAAGTGTGTTTTTCTGTGTCCTGACATCCATGGTTATAAGGTTGGGTACAGTCTTATCAGTCACATCATCTAGTAATTTATTTCTGATTCTTGTTTTCAATGGAAGAGTGTTGAGGAAAACCTTGATTTCCACAGATAAGTGGTAGCAAATGCTAACAGGCTTTTAGGAGACTGCTTTAGGACATTAAAAAGGTCTTTATTAAACCAGTGTTTCTCAGCCATTCTTTCATTATTGCCCACCCCCTAAGGAGCTGTGGTGGACATTTCGGTCTCACTGTGCCCTCCCCTCTCCCATGAAACACTGGGCATCTGTTTACATACAGTGACCCTTTGGAGGGCCATGTGCCATTGCCTTCGCTAAATTTTCTTCATCTCTTCAGGGATAATACCTTTCTGGTTGAGAATGCATGAATTCAATGGGTCCAAATCTCTTTTATTAAAAAAAATGTATTTATTCATTCATTCATTTATTTTATTATTTGGCTGTGTCGGGTCCTAGTTGGGGCACATGAACTCTCTAGTTGTGGTGCGTGGTCTCTACAGCATGTGGGCAAGTGAGAGAGCTTAGCTGCTTCGCAGTCTGTAGGATCTTAGTTCCCTGACCTGGGATCGAACACACATTCTCTGCATTGCAAGGCGGATTCTTGACCACTGAACTACCAGGGGAGAAGGCAATGGCACCCCACTCCAGTACTCTTGCCCGGAAAATCCCATGGATAGAGGATCCTGGTAGGCTGCAGTCCATGGGGTCGCTAAGAGTCAGACACGACTGAGCGACTTCACTTTCACTTTCCACTTTCATGCATTGGAGAAGGAAATGGCAACCCACTCCAGTGTTCTTGCCTGGAGAATCCCATGGACGGAGAAGCCTGGTAGGCTGCAGTCCATGGGGTCACACAGAGTCGGATACGACTGAAGTGACTTAGCAGCAGCAGCAGAACTACCAGGGAAATCCCTGGATCCAAATCTTGAAATAATGATAGAAAACTTCTGTTTCAAAGAGTTGTTAAAACAATAATATTAGAAACAACAATGGAAAATTCTTATGTGGTATTTATTATTTGTCAGATGCTGTTCTAAGTGCATATATATATATATATATATATACACACACACACACATATAAAAACTTGTTTAAAAGCCTTGTAATATCATTACTATCACCCTTATATTTTGGTGGTGCAGCTTATGGGACCTTATCTCCCTGACCAGGAGCCCGGGCAGCAAGAGCACTGACTCCTATCCACTGGTCCGCCAGGGATATCCCTCCTTATTTTAAAAGATGAAGAAATTATGGCACAGAGAGGTTAGGTGACCTGCCCAAGACCACACAAGTGGTACAGGGACTCACGCCCGTCCTGCACACCCTAAACCATTAGGCAATGGCTGGCTTCCTGTGCTACTGCAACAACCGCTTATTTCTTCATCAGACAAAGAAAAGTCAAATAAGATGTACCTCAAACTTGCCACAAGCCTGAAACCATCCATCAGGGGACAATTACACAAGGCAACATACCACGCTTAGCAGACTGGCCACTGAACCATGAAGACACAGAAGCCAACCTCACCAGTGGCAGGTGTGAGCATCTAGATGACGGCCAGAGAGCAAACTGCGCATGCCTGAACCCTGAATGAAACTGGAGCTGGGCTACAAGCGTCCTAACCAACACCACATTTACAAGGAATTCCAATACCGACAGAAAGTGGCAGGGGCCTCCCCCACCCTGATGTGAGCCTCCCCAGCAGCTCCATCAGTGCACTGGTGGTCTCCAGTACGTTGAAATGTAGAATATTTAATCACACATGTTTTATTTTGATTACTTGGTAAAAAGAGAATTTTAAAAAATCAAGTCCAATGTTTGAGCAACTCTCAAAACACCAGACCCACAGAGAAGAATTTGAACCATGAGAAGACCCTGCAAGGCTCATGGTCTCAAAATCCAGCCTCCCACAAGGTCCCAGCACCCAGGTCTTGATATGGCTTCCCAACTCCGGCCCCTCTGATCTTCCAGTCATGTCTCCCAGCCTCATCTCCCACCAAAGACCTGATTCAATTGGAGTCGGGGGGCAGGGACCCATCATTACTGGCCCCTAAGCTCCCCATGCACGCATGCTCAGTTGCTCAGTCGTGTCTAACTCTTTGTGACCCCATGGACTGTAGCCTGCCAGGCTCCTCTGTCCAGGAGATTCTCCAGGCAAGAATACTGGAGTGGGGTTGCCATTGCCTCCTCCAGGGGATTGTACCCACCACTCACGCATCTCCTGCATTGGCAGGCAGATTCTTTACCACTGAGCCACCTGAGAAGCCCTAAGCTCCCCAGGTGATTCCAACGTGTGGTGGGCTTGAGACCCACAGTTCTAGTCCTGTTCTCTCATTTTCAGAAGTTAACCCAACTGTGAGCAGGATCACATTCGGCTGGTCCAGTCCCTCAAGTGTACCTGAAAATACACCACTTGAACGTCTGTTCTTACTCTTCACCACCGTCAGAGGAGGGGACGAGCTCTCTTGACCTAAGAGTGTGCTCCCACTCATCACTGCTTTCTCTCCATTCATTTATCTATTAGTTACTGAATGTCTACTTAGTGTCAGCAGCTGGGAAATCAAAATAGACATGCATATATTCATGTGCTGCTTCCAGTGTTACAAAGAAAAAAGACAGTAAGGAGATCAAACCAGGCAATCCTAAAGGAAATCAACTCTGAATATTCATTGGAAGGACTGATGCTCCAATACTTTGGTCACTTGATGCGAGGATCCGACTCACTGGGAAAGACCTGGATGCTGGGAAAGTTTGAGGGCAGGAGGAGAAGGGGGTGACAGAGAATGAGATAGATGGATGGCAGCACCGACTCAATGGACATGAGTTTGAGCTAATTTTGAGAGATAGTGAAGGACGGGGAAGCCTTGCGTGCTGTAGTCTATGGGGTCACAAAGAGGTGGACATGAATGAGAGACTGAACAACCAAAGAAAAAAGAACAGGGCGGGGGGGCGTGTAAGTGGGAATTAGTTATCTAAGTAAGAAGTAAGGGTAATAACCTTCTAGGCAAAGCAAATCCCAAGCTTGAGTCCCAGGAACAGAGGGGTCTGGACAATTTGAAACCAGGCTAATGAGGCTGGGAGCATGAAGGGCTGAGGATGAGGCAGGGGTTCCTCTGTGGAGGGGCTTGCTCCCCCCACCCCCCACCATGACCATCCAGGAAGGCAGCAGTGAAATCACTGCACTGGGGTGTGTGCTGGGCGGGGAGAAGGCCTCACTCACTGTGGCTTGGCTTCCTGTTTGTCAGGAATATTCACAATGCCGATTCCAGGTGGGGGTGATGATGAACTGCCATCTAGAAGCAGTGGTTCTTGACTTTGCCTACACGCTGGAATCACCCGGAGTCCTTTCAAGTCCTGGTGCTTGGGTCCCACCCCAGGTGATAGATGGTCAAAGCTCCCAGCTGACTCTAACCCACAGCTGGACTGAGAACCACTGCCTGCAGAGCACTGGAAGAACGCCAGGCCCAAGGGATGTGCTTGAAAAATACAAGCTGTTACCACTGGTGTCTCCAGCCCTTCTTCTTACCTGTCTTTAAAATGTTCAAGCTCCCAATCAGAAATATCTCTTAGCCTCCCTGTGCAGATGAATTCTGTGATAAAACTTTGAAAACTGTTTAGCAGCCAGATTCATAGAGACACAAGGTAGGTGGGGAGGTGCCTTGGGGAGTTATTATCTAATAGGTGTGGAATTTTAGCGTGGAAAGATAAAACTCCTGGAGATGTATGGTGATGATGATCAAATAACACTATGACTATACTTAACTATACTAACTTATGTGCACGTAAGAATGGTTAAGATGGTAAATTTTATGCAATGGGTGTTTTATCACAATTTTTAAAAACCTGCTTAAAATACTGTTTATTGGATGTCCCTAGCGGTCCAGTGGTTAAGAATCCGTCTGCCAATGCAGGGGATATGGGTTCAATCCCTGCCTGGGAAGACTCCACGTGCCTCGGAGCAACTAAAGCCTGCGTGAGGCAATTACTGAGCCTGCGCTTAGAGCCTGTGCTCCCCAACAAGAGAAGCCACAGCAACGATAAGCCCTTGCACCACACCTAGAGAAAGCTCATGTGCAGCAATGAAGACCCAGCACAGTAAGAAAAAAATTAATTAAAAAATAAAATACTGTTTATTTATATTCACAATGTCTTTCAGTGCCCACAGAATATAAGAAATGTTAACTTGAAAAATAATGAGAATACATTTATCCTTTTTGTTTTTAAGAATTTGTCTGACAGAAACGTCACATTTGCGTAAAGATACAAATATGCTTAGCGAGGCATGTTGCAATGGGGCAAAAAAGCATAACCGATCTAGAAGTTTGTCACCAGGGGAATGGCCCAATGAGTCAAAGACCATCTTGGGAATACTACGCAACCAGGAAGAAGAATGGGATGAGCTGTCTCTGGGGGTGCTGACATGCATGAATAATACTATTTAGGGAGAGATCTGGCCTCCTGGCATCTAAAGTCCCTTCCCATGTTTAGGAATCCCTGCGGCCTTTATGAGTCCTGGTGGGAGGCAGGATCCACCTCTCACCCTGAAGGTTGCAAATAGACAGCGGCAGTGTCCTTACCATTCCGGTTTTGTGGCATAGTTGTGGCCACTGCCTGGGCTGATGTCTAGTTTCCACAGTTTGAGTCCACAGCCTTCCTAGCAAGTCTGGGAACCACCTTGAGGTCCCTTAAAGAAATGCCTCTTCTGCTGATATCAGTCAGTTGATATCTACTGCTTGCTACTAAGAACCCTAGTGATAAAAATATTCAGAGTAAGACTCTGGTCCCTCCTATTTTGGTGGAAAGAGCCCATGTTCAATGACCATTTCTCTCTCAGTTTATTCACCCTCTTCTCCTCTCATCACTCAGATAGTCTTCATCCCCCTACTCCTAAAGGCCATGGTCCTGGGCCCTCTATCCATTCACATGCATACCCTCACCCCCACCAAACACGGGGCAAAGGTTTCTAGAAACAGTGAGCCTATTCTGCAATAACTGACACCCAAGTGCTATTATTTTACATGAGCCCTATCCACATGAGGGTTATTTTTAACTTAGAATTTTGAAATAATTTCAGACCTACAGAAAAGTTGCAAGAATAGTACAATAAACTCCCTCCACCTAAATACCCCAAATGTAAACATTTCATTTATCCTCCTCTCTCTCCATAGAGCTTTTTTTCCTCAGAAACACTTTAGTCTAAGTTGCACAGAAGATACCCTTTTGCCTGTAAATACTTCAGCATGCATTTCCTTAAAAAGACATTTTCTTACGTTACCAGGTTAATTATTTAGTCAGGAAATTAACACTGATACAATGCTATCATCCAATCTGCAGACTTCATTCAAATGCTGCCAATTGTCCCAATAATGTCCTTTAAAGCAAGAAAAAAAAAAGAGAGAGAGAGAAAGAAATAGAACAAACCCATGGTCCAGGATCCAATCCAAACTGAACAATGCTCAGACTGGACTTGCCAGTTTCTAGACATGTCCATCCAGATTGGATAAGCCCTTTCCTCTCTGGGCTCCACCCTTCCTCACCCATGAGAATAAAAGGTCAAAGAAGCCACGGGAACTTTAGTGACTTCTCTGTATGTTAAAGGCAATCCGTCAGGGAGGTCACCGCTTCTCCAGGCAAGGACATGATTCAACTAATTGAAAAAAAGAGAAGCTAATTTTATTGAGTGAGTACTAGGTGGCAGTGCTGTATTTGTCAAGTGCATCATCTCACCTAAGCCCCCTTCCTGCCCATTTCCACTGTTATCCCCCTTTTGCAGATGAAGAAACTGAGTTTGTAGGAGTTAATCTACTCAAGGCCTTTCAGTACTTAAACTCAAAAATGAGGTGGGAAGAAAACATACCTTGTCATTCCCAATCTGACTAATCTTCTCTAGACTGAAATAAGTGCCCTAGATTGCATGCTCAGTCACTTCAGTCTGAGTCTTTGCAACCCCACAGACTGTAGTCCTCCAGGGGCCTCTGTCCATGTGATTCTCCAGGCAAGAATACTGGAGTGGGTTGTCATGCCCTCTTCCTCCAGGGGATCTTCCCAACCAGGGGATTGAACCTGCATCTCCTGTGTTGCAGGTGGATTCTTTACCAGAGCCACCAGGGAAACCTGCCCTAGATTAGAGGGGAGCCAAATCTCCAAGGCTGCAGCAGCCTTAGACACAATACAGAATCCCCTAGGAAGAGGGGACCTCAGTGGAAACAAAACTGTACCAAGGGGACTTCCCTGGTGGTTCTGTGGGTAAGGATCCATCTTACAACACAGGGGATGTGGGTTTGACCCCTGGTTGGGGAACTAGGGTCCCACATGCCATGGAGCAACTAAGCCTTCATGACACAGCTACAGAGTTCATGTGCTACAATGAAAGATCTTGAGTGCTGCAACTAAGACCCAACACAATCAAATAAATTAATTAACTTTAAAAATATGTCAAAATATATACTTAAAAAAAACCAAAACTATACCAAGTTCCACAAGCTGCAAGATGATTTCTCTTGGTGGCCTGGGGCTGAATGTTTGTCCCCTTGTCAAGAAGAGCTTTGCCCTTTGGAGCTGAATATAAAGTCTTGTCCCTTCTTGAGACACATCCAACAAAGAAAGGACTTTCTAAGACACTAAGGGCTTCCCAGGTGATGCTAGTGGTAAAGAATCTGCCTGCTAATGCAGGAGATATTAAGAAACATGAGAGATGCAGTTTTGATTCCTAGGTTGGGAAGATCCCCTGGAGGAGGGCAGGGCAACCCACTCCAGTATTCTTGCCTGGAGAATCCCATGGACAGAGGAGCCTGGCGGGCTACAATCCATGGGGTGGCAAAGAGTCGGACATGACTGAGTGACTTAGCACGCATAAAAGGCACTAAATATTAGAGAATTGACCACATACTCTGACTCCATTGCTGACCGTAGGAGAGGTCCCATTTCACAGCCAGGTTCTGTGACCCACCCCAGGATGAGCTGATCTTGGACCCAGGTCTGGGAACACTCACAGAGTGCCTGCACCTTTCAGAACAAGCTGTTAGGGCCAGATGTTCTGAAGCTGGCATCACGGTAAGCAGATCCACACCCCTCCAGTAGTCATGGTTGGAAAATCCTATGGACAGAGGAGCCTGTTAGGCTGCAATCCATGGGGTGGCTAAGAGCCAGACACGACTGAGTGACTTCACTTTCACTTTTCACTTTCATGCATTGGAGAAGGAAATGGCAACCCACTCCAGTGTTCTTGCCTGGAGAATCCCAGGGACAGGGGAGCCTGGTGGGCTGCTGTCTATGGGGTCGCACAGAGTCGGACACGACTGAAGTGACTTAGCATAGCATAGCATAGTAGTCATGGAGCAAATCTTCTCCTTCCTCAGGAGGAAAAGAGCATGCATTTGTCCTAGTGGGTTCTCGACCACCTCCCAAGGTTATGTGGCGCGTGTCCCTTCATGTCCTTGGCACAGATGCAGCTGCCACCCCAGCTGCTGGCAGTTTGGAAAGTATTTCTGTTTGTGTGTTGCATTTCTCCAACTAAATCTCAAGACTTCTTAGTGTTAGTCGCTCAGTCGTGTCCAACTCTTGGCAACCCCATGGATTGTAGCCTGCCAGGCTCCTCTGTCCATGGGATTTTTTAAGATGTCTACTTTTTGAATATCATGGTCCTAATCAAAGTATGTTATTTTCTTTTCTTCCTTTTAGATTAACATTTAAAACAGAGGTGAAAATTATTATGATAACTTGGTTCACTGCACCAGAGTAACGCTTGCAGCAGCCATTGCCTTCACTGTACTGAGCTCTTGTTTCCACTGAAGTTCTGCTGCTCACTTTGGGTAGTCAATATTTCTCAGCCTCACTTATTCCAGCTGTAAATGGGAATAATAATCTTAAAGTACTTAAAATGCACACAATGTATACATTTTACAAATGGGTGGGTGCATATACAACAGCATAACAGCTTAAGTCAAATGAAGTATTATATACAAAGTACTTAGCCCATTAAATTCCCAGGACGTAGAAGATTGTTCCACTTCTTTGCCTACTACTGCAACTGTCTGCAGTTTATACTGGACAGCTTTGTAAAGTTGGAGAGCACTAAGCCTCCTTGGCATTTTGGCTGGTCCTTTTCATTCCCTGAATGTTTTCAGCATTGTCCTAGGACGCCTGAGCCTCAGTGAGGGCACAAGCCAGAACTGAGAGCAAGTCTTTGAAGGTATTGGCTCCCACATGGCACAAGCTGTGCGTGTGTGCACTAAGTTGCTTCAGTCGTGCCTGACTCTGTTCAACCCTATGGAATGTAGCCCACGAGGCTCCTCTGTCCATGGGATTCTCCAGGCAAGAATACTGGAGTGGGTTGCCATGCCCTCCTCCAGGGGATCTTTCCCACCTAGGGATCAAACCCATGGCAGGTTCTTTACCAGTAGCACCACTCAAGAAGACCAGGACAAGCTACAGAGAATCAATTAAGTCCAAGCGCACAAATTCATATCTACTACAACTGGTTCCAAACCAGCCCAAGGAACGGCCCCTTCCTGCAAAGGGCCTGAGGCTGATCTCTGCAGGGGCCTCAGGCGCTCCTTACACAACCTTTCCAATTCCTGATGCAGGTACCTGGCAGCCACAGGGCCCTCTGCTGTGGCCATATCCCACCTTGAAAATGTCCTGTGTCCTTTCAGGGTCTCATATCTACTGTCCTTCCCAACATGAGGTGAGCCCAGTTCTTCCAGTAGGCTGCCCTCACTCCTGGGAGAACACGCCACAGCACTGCGTGCCCTGCGCCAAAATGGACGTTTAATCTTCAACAAGCATTTACTGTCTCGTGTGTGTTGTGTCCCAGGTGGCTCAGTGATAAAGCATTTGTCTGGCAATGCAGAAGATGCGGGTTCAATCCTTCGATGGAGAAGATTCCCTGAGAAGGAAATGGTAACCTACTCCAGTATTCTTGCCTGGAAAATTCTATGGACAGAGGAGCCTGCCCATGGGGTCACAAACAGTCAGATACAACTGAGCATGCATGTACCTTAATACCCTCGGGTATGCAGGGCTGTGATGGTTAAAAAGACAAGGTCTCCAGTCTTAAGTAGGGGATCAGATGGGTGGTACACAGATAAAGGCCGAAGGTCAGAGCCAGAGATAAGCTCCAGCCAGCCCAAGCTTGCACATTCCTCCTTCGTGGCAAGGTGTTCCTTCCCCTTGCTTCCAGCCCCCAACTGCACCAAATGAATGAGCCCCAAATGGCTGCCCAGCATCACCCCTCTGGGCTCACTCCTGGGCCCCGGGCTTGGGGGAACAATCGGGGGCTCCTGGAGGCAGGCTGAGCCGGCTCGTTCTCATGTGCGGGGCCCGCGGCGCCCTTCTCAGCTGATTGTGTCCAGGCGGCCGGGGTCTCCGAGGCGCATGAATGCCCTTGAATGGGCCCATTCAGGCTGATGGACAGGAGCTGAAAGCTGCACACACACAAAAGCCATTGGGCAGCCGGGAGGGCTCCAGCCCCAAGGGTTTGCCCACGGGAAGGGAGGCCATCCCACCACAAAGAGCAGTGTGAAGACATCTCTGTGTTTTCAATGGCATCCTCTGGGTGTCAATGGCCAAGCATCGCCCCCACCCCCTCCAGCCAAGACCTTGAAGGCAGCAGAGGATGGCACTCGGTGGAGAAGGCTGTGAGGGATACAGGCCGAAATGAAAATCCAACAAACAACAAATTAACAGAGTCCGTTTCTCTGAACGAGCAAGATGGGGCTCTGGGCCAGGGGTGCTGTATAGGGTGCCTCCACTAGCCTGTCGTGTACATTGGTTAGCACTGCATTCCTGACACCCACGGTGACCTTCAAGAACTCCGGCTGCCCTGAGATCGCTGAACGTGTCACCAAGAAAAATTACCTCCAATGGACAAGGACAATATTTAAATGAGGATTGGAGAGACCTGGTCTCCCATTCTTATGTCACTTGGTTGGTGTTTTTCAGGAACGGAAAAAAAAAAAATCTCTGAAATGACAGTTGGATTTTTAAATAGGGCCAGGAATGGGGAGCCACCCACCTGGAATTCTTTTAATTGCTTCAAGGGGAGGGCAGGCTCTGACAGCGGCAGGGGTGGGTGGGGGGCGCGGCCGTGGGGGGCAGAGAAGTCTATTTACACTGTTGTGCACAAATATTTTAAGCCCATTGTCAGATGGTCACTTGGGGAAGGATGATTCTCAGCTCCCCACATCACATTACTTCAGAAACAAGCACCCAAAAAGATAATTAAAGATAGTTTCCTCCTCATAATACAATTCTATAATGAGCAATTAAAATTAAATTAGCTTTTCATAATAAAAAAGATGAATTGCGTTCTTAGGTTTCCTGACCCAGAGTTACTAATTCATGGGAAGAAGTGATACATCTGTGACTGAAGAGTTTTACTAAGGAAGTGTTAAATGTGAAGACCAATTCAGTGAATAGATCAAGATAACGTGGAGATAGACATGCACCCTCGGCATAATTACTAGTTTTGCTGGTGGCTCAGAGAGTAAAGAATCTGCCTGCCATGTAAGAGACATGGTTCGATCCCTGAGTCAGGAAGAAGGTCAAGAGAAGGAGATGGCAACCCACTCTAATATTCTGCCCGGGAAATCCCATAGGCAGAGGAGCCTGAGGGACTACAGTCCATGGAGTCACGAAAGAGACGGATACAACTTAGCGACAACAACAAGAAAACAACAACAACACAATCAGAACCAGGATACCGACATGGACACAACCCAGAGAACTCATTCAGATTTTACCAGTTTTACAAGCACTCGTGTGTGTGTGTGTGTGTACGCACATGTGCGTGTGCATGCAACTTTGTGTAACCAATCAAGATACTACACCATACCTTCATAAGACTCCCTCAGGCTATCCCTTATTAGGGACACCAATCACTCACTCCCATCATTAACCTCTGACAACCACTGAGCTGTTCTCTATGTCCAATTTTATTATTTCAAGACTTATATAAACAAACTAGTACAGTATGTAGCCTTTGGAGATTGATTTGTTTTTTTCACACAGCATAATTTCCTTGGGGTTCATCCACATTGTTGCATGTATTGATCATCTGTCCCTTTCTATAGCTGAATAGTATTCCACGTACATGTAGACACACCATGGTTTGTTCAACCATTGACCACTGAAGAATACCTGGGTAGCTTCCGTTTTGTGCTTGTTTTGAATAATGGTGCTATGATCATTCGTGTACAAATTTCTTTGTAAAAATAAGTGAAAAGCCCTAAAAGAGACCAAATAATTTTGAAAGTTATCCCTTTTCTTTCCAACTACAGTAATTTTACCTCATGGTATCGGTTGAAGGCCAGACACATAGATTAACAGAACAGAGAACTCACAATTGGCCCCACACAAATACGCCCAGGTGATATTTTATACTGTGCAATGAATTCAATGACAAAGGTGGCTTTTTCAACAAATGATGCTGGAGCAACTGGACACCCACATGAAAATTCCCATACCCATAGAAAAAGTCACTCAAAATGGATCACGGACTTAAAACATAAACTATTAAACTTTCAGAAAAAGGTAGGAAAGATGGAGATATCTGAGTTCAGTTATTCACACGACACCAGGAAGTACCTCTCACTACATCTTCTTCTCTGGTCTCTTCCAAATGACTGAAATTCCACTATTAGATAGTCATACCTTTGGCTTAGAGGCTCATCCACAAAATTCCTTTGGGAGATAAGACATGAGCTTTAAATCTTGGGGTGAATCAGAATCTCCACTGAGAGCTGAGAGGGGGCTCTGGAAGGATGTAAAATGCAAAAAGCACTAAGCACCTGGAGAATAGAGGAGGGTGAAAAAGAGTCAGAGGGAAAAAGACAGCATCCTGACAAGTTCCACCTGCTTGATAATGCCAACATCATTTCTTCCAAAATCTATCTGGTTTGACCTAACTAGCAACAGTAGTGGTGATCATGGGTTTTCGCCAGATTACACCTACCCAACATGAGCAGACATCCATCCAAGGTATCGACCAACTTATATGCAAAGACAAGTAGAGTGTGTATATAGGTATTAGAGGATTGTGGGATGGGGTTGATATTCCCTCATTAATATAAGCACAACTCTAGGGCAAAACAAAGAATTTATATTTCAATCAAGATAACAGTAAGGAAGTCCTGTTGTGAAGTCGCTCAGTCGTGTCTGACTCTTTGTGACCCCATGGACTGTAGCACACCAGGCTCCTCCATCCATGGAATTTTCGAGGCAAGAGTACTGAAGTGGGTTGCCATTTATTTATTTCCTATCTAGTATTTTCCTTCCTGAGTTTCTTATTTCTTTACATAGCTATTTAATGAAACTACTTAGGCAAATACCCTTTGAGGGACTTGTTCTTGGAGAATTCTCATTACAGACACAGTGGGTATTCCACCAACTCCCAAAGAATCAAAAACAATCAAGTGCTTTTAACCCTAAAACTTTGTAGAAACAAAATTCTCACCTATGCTAATGCAGAAGGCACCATAAAAGCCATAGGGTCACGTAATCAAACCATAAATCGATCTCATATATCCTGAGTAACATGCATATAAAAACAACAGTTATGAAAAACTTAAATCCAGGATATGCGGTCCATCGGAGCTATAACTGCCACTTGCTTGCTATCCCATCGACCTGGGAAGAATGTTCAGAGAGAAGGCAGCAGGTCTCGATGGCGCCCCCTGAAGGCAAGGAGGAGCCACAGTCACTTAGAGCCAGGCTCCCCAACCCCTGGACCAAGGACAGGTACTGGTCCATGGCCTGTTAGGAACCAGGCCGCACAGCAGGAGGTGAGAGGACGTAAGCAACACACTTCAGGTGTGACTGTTTCCCATCACCCCCAGATAGGATCATGTAGTTGCAGGAACACAAGTTCAGGGCTTCCAATGATTCTGCATTATGGTGAGTCGTATACTTATCTCATTGTATATCACAATGTAAGAATAATACAGGAGAAGGAGGGGACAACAGACGATGAGATGGTTGGATGGCATCACTGACTCAATGGACAAGAGTTGGAGCAAACTCCGGGAGATGGTGAAGGACAGGGAAGCCTGGCAAGCTGCAGTCCATGGGGTAGCAAAGAGTCAGACACGACTGAGCAACAGCAAAGAATAATAAAGTGCACAATAAAAGTAATGCACTTGAATCACCCCAAAACCATCCTTCCCACCCAAATCTGTAGAAAAACTGTCTTTCCCAAAGCTGGTTCCTGGTGCCAAAAAGGTTGGGGACCGCTGGCTTAGAGCAAGCCCTAGGTTTTAACCTGCCACTCTGAATGGACCCTGAAGCCATTTCCCCTGTGTTCTCTCTTGATTGGCAGGTAGATACTTATCTCCTCAGAGGATATGATCCTCAAGTTAAAATGAGCAAAGAGCAACTTCCCTGTGGTCCAAGGGCCAAGACTCTGTGCTCCCAAGGCAGGGGACCCCAGGTTGGATCCCTGGTCAGGGAACTAGATCCCACCAGCCACAACTGAGATCCAAGGCAACCCAATAAATAAATAATGAATACAATAAATATATATATTTTTAAACGAAGCGACAGAACACAACAAACAAGGAGTCAGGGCCCCAACCAACATGGGCCTCAGGCACCATGAGGGCTCTCCCAGTCTGATTCTCTTTCTTTCCACCAGCAAGTCACAAACGCCCACCTTCTACCAGGTCATGAGCTGCCAAACCTTAATGCAGGGGGCGCCTCAGGCTGAGACACAGTCATTCTCTCCCTCAAGGCAGGCTTCAGAGAAAACTCACAAGCACAGACACGCCAACGCCCTCCAGAGCTGAGGCTGCCCTAAGCCCAGCAAGCTAATTGATGAGGGCCCTGGATGGCCTGAGGTTAAGTGCAAGGCTCCTGTGTCTGGCTCATGCTCGGGGCCGGGCAACCCACCCAGCCCTTCTGAACCTCATCTGCCTCCTCTGTAGAATACCGTGAGGTGAACTCACAAGTCAATATGCAGGCCTAGGCCCTCATGTTGTTGCTGTTCAGTCGCTAAGTTGTATCAGACTCTTTGTGACTCCATGGACTGCAGCACACCAGGCTTCCCTGTCCTTTACAATCTCCCTGAGTTTGCTCAAACTGATGTCCATTGACTCGGTGATGCCATCCAACCATCTCATCCTCTGTAGCCACCTTCTCCTCCTGCCCTCTTTCCCAACATCAGGATCTTTTCCAATGAGTCGGCTCTTCGCATCAGGTAGCCAAAGTTTTGGAGCTTCAGCTTTAGCATCAGTCCTTCCAATGGATATTCAGGGTTGATTTCCTTTATGATTGACTGGTTTCATGTCCTTGCAGTCCAAAGGACTCTCAAGAGTCTTCTCCAGCACCACAGTTCGAAAGCGTCAGTTCTTGGGTGCTCAGCATTCTTCATGGTCCAACTCTCACATCTGTATATGACTACTGGAAAAACCATAGCTTTGACTATACAGATCTTTGTCGGCAAAATGATGGCCCTTAGTACAAGCCGGTGGTAGTGACTTCACTTCCCACCTTCATGCATACTTTGCTAAAGCTGATTTCCCAGGCATCTCCTAGTCCCTGCTACAGCAGCTGCATTCTTAAGGAACGTGAAATTCTTCATCCAGGGCTGTGAAAGATGCTGAACCCTGGGACGAACTCCAGATGTGAGGTCAGAAAACCGAGACACAGGCAGACCTGTCACTCAACTGTACTGTGACATTTGGGGGTAGGCCCTTGACCTCTCTGAGATGCTGAGGGGATCAGAAGGAAGACTCATGTGACAGCCCTCACCCCTGGCCATAGCAGAGCTCCTGGGCTGATCAGAGGGCAACAGCTCAGCTTCCTGACACAGGCAGGCTCACGTAGGAAAGCACAGGGCTGGGTGCTTCCATAGCAGAACACAGCCTCTGAGAGCCTGCCTTGCCCCGCCCCACATCCCCCAGAACAGAAACATCAATGGGACTGCCCTCTCAGTCCAAGCACAGAGAGAGGGTTCAAGTGCTGCAGGCTTGTCCTCACACATGGCCAGGACGAGTCAAGAAAGAGATGTGCTGATGGGATCACTTATACAGGGCTCTCTAGGTAAGGGACCTGGGCTCCAACCTTCACGTTCCGAGGGACAGAGTTGCAGGGGGCCTCTTCACCATCACGAAGAAACTAGAACTACCCAGCACTATAGACTTCTGTCCCCTGAAAGCTGGCTCTTAAATTCACCCATTGTCCCTTTCATTCTCTCTCACAACCCAAGCTGGACACTCGCCACCAAACTTCCACCTCAAGGTCACCTTCACCCTGGAAAATCCCACAGTCGGATTCCACTCTCCAGAACGTAGGCTCCACCAGGCCTGGCCCAGCCCTGCTTCTCTGCTGTCCAGGCTGGCTTGGCCCAGTACTCTGGCCCTCTCCTCAGGGCCCACCCACAACGCCTGTCTGCCGACTGAAAGGCCCTGCCCCTCCTCATTTTCCTTTCAGCATTACTGAGATACAACTGACATACTGTATAGGCTTAAGATGTACAATGCAATGATGTGATAGACATATATATCTGAAACCCTCCCCTCCTTCTATCCACCCAGATCCTGCCTGGCTTTCACAGCTTGGCTGAAGACCAGCTCCACACAAAAATAAAGGCCTTCCAAATGTCCAGCCTCCAGAGACATTTCATGTTTCTTCTAATTCAACTTCTATCCCAAAGACATCGCCTAGGAGGACTTCCCTGCTGGTCAAGTGGCTAAGACTCCATGCTTCCAGTGCAGGGGGCCCGGGTTCGATCCCTAGTTGGGAGACTAGACCCAGCATGCCACAATAAGAAGCTTACATGCCACAACAAAAGTCCCGTGCGCCACAACTCAGGCTCAGCACAGCCAAAATAAATAAATATTTTTTAAAAAAGAAGACATTGTCTGAACGTGAAATCTGCCCAAGTGAATAGTTCCAGTGCTGTGTTAGGCAGTAGCATCCTGTGCTTTCAGACCAGCACAATAGTGCGAAAGTTCTTCTTCTATACCCCGAGTCAGAGATCCCCCCTCACTCTGCTGAGCGCCCACTTAGCTCCAGCTCTCCTGCAGGAACCACACATTTTTGTCAACTCTATTCCCATAGCCACAGCCCAACTTTACACGGGTCATGACAGCTGACCTGCCCCATCAACTTCCATCCTCCCCAGATCCCTCCCGATCCCCTATTTGTCTCAGTCCTGCTGGCACTGCAACTCCCAGAACTGAGCTGGAAGCTCTGGAAGTGGGTTGAGCAGGACCGAGTGGTCAGGGCCATTCTCTATCTTGAGCTGGGCTCTCTGATTCGACCACTGGACACACGCAGCCCCCACTGAGCCTTCCCTTATTTCATAGGCAGACCTCAGAGATACTGTGGGTTTGGTTCTTGACCACTGCAATAGAGCAAATATTGTAATAAAGCAAGTCATATGAATTTTTTGGTTTTCCTGGGCATATAAAATTTATGTTTACACTCTACAGGAGTCCATTAAGTGAGCAATAGTATTATGTAACCCCCCAAGCCAATGCATATACTTTCATTTTTATTTATTCTTTAAAATATCTACTTATTTATTTTTGGCTGCACTGGGTCTTCGATTCTTCATGTGGGCTTTTCTTTAGTTGCAGAGAGTGGAGGCTACTCTAGTTGTGGTGCTTGGGCTTCTCACTACGGTGGTTTCTCTTGTTGCAGAGCACAGGCAAGAAGGCGCTCAAGCTTCAGTAGTTGTGGAACGTGGGCTCAGTAATCGTAGCATATGGGCTTAGTTGCTCTGTGGCCTGTAGGATCTTCTCCAACCAGGTGTGGAACCCATGTTCCCTGTATTGGCAGGCAGATTCTCAACCACTGGACCACCAAGGAAGTCTCCATGCTTTAATTTTAAAATGCTTTTGTGTTTTGCGTATGTGCTATATGCTCAGTTATATCCAACTCTTTGTGACCCTACGGACTGTCCACCAGGCTCCTTTGTCCACAAAATTTTCTAGGCAAGAATACTGAGGTGACTTTC
The DNA here is from genome assembly GCF_055505025.1 of Bos grunniens. Classification (NCBI taxonomy): domain Eukaryota; kingdom Metazoa; phylum Chordata; class Mammalia; order Artiodactyla; family Bovidae; genus Bos; species Bos grunniens. The sequence continues at coordinate 58,006,487 of NC_141175.1, read as the reverse complement.
CATTTTCTATTCCAGGGGATCTTCCCAACCCAGGAATCAAGCCCGTGATTCTTCTGTCTCTTGCATTGGCAGGCAGATTCTTTACTACTGAGCCATCAGGAAAGCCCTTTAAAATACTTTATTATTGCTACAAAAGCTAGGCACCATAAGAGCCTTCGGCAAGTCATAACCATTTTGCTGGCAAGGGATTTTTGCCTTGGTGTTGATGGCTACTCCTGATTAATCAGGATGGTGGTTGCTGAAGGTTTGGGTGGCTGTAGCAATTTCTTAAAATAAGACAATAAAGTTTGCCAAGTCGACTGACACTTTCTTTTGCAACTGATTTCTCTGTAGCATGCGATGTTGTTTGACAGCATTTTGACCACAGGAGAGCTTTCAAAATTGGAATCAATTCTCTAAAATCCTGTGACTGCTTTATCAATTAAGTTTATGTAATATTCTAAATCCTCTGTTGTCATTTCAACAATCTTCACAGTACCTTCACCAGGAGTAGATTCCATCTCAAGAAGCCACTTTCTTTGCTCATCCATGAGCAGCAACTCCTCATTCGTTAAAGTTTATTCATGAGATTACAGCAATTAAGTTACATCTTCAGGCTTCTAATTCTACCTCTCTTGCTATTTCCACCACATCTGCAGTTACTCCCCCCACTGATATCTTGAACCCCTCAAAGTAATCAGTGAGAGCTAGAATCAACTTCTCCCAAACTCCTATTCATGTTGATATTTTGACCTCTTCCCATGAATCACAAGTGTTCTTATGGCATTTAGAATGGTGAATCTTTTCCAGAAGTTTTTCAACTTACTACACCCAGGTCCACCCGAGGAATCACTATGTATCATGGCTACAGCCTTACAAAATATATGTTTTAAAGAATAAGACTTTGAAGTTGCAAGGATACCTTGATCCATGGGCAGTGGAATAGATGCTGCATTAGCAGGGATGGAAACATTAATCTTGTAAATCTTCATCAGAGTTCTTGGGTGACCAGGTGCATTATCAATGAGCAGTAATATTTTGAAAGTACTCTTTTTTTCTAAGCAATAGGTTTCAACAGTGGGCTTGAACTATTCAGTATTCTGTTGTCAAGAGATGTGCTATCATCTCTGCTCTGTTGTCCCATTTATAGAGCACAATCAGAATAGACTTAGCATAATTCTTAAGGATCTAAGGATTTTCAGACTGGTAAATAAGCACTGGCTTTGATTTAAGATCCCAGCTGCATTAGCCCCTAAGAGATTTGGCCTGTCCTTTGAAGCTTTGAAACCAGGCACTGACTTCTCCTCTCTAGCTATGAAAGTCCTAGATGGCATCTTCTTTCAATTGAAGGCTGTTTTGTCTACCGTCTGAGGCAGTAAAGAGTCTGCCTACAATGCGGGAGACCCGGGTTCGATCTCTGGGTCGGGAAGATTCCCTGGAGAAGGAAATGGCAACCCACGCCAGTACTCTTGCCTGGAAATTCCCAGGGCGGAGGAGCCTGGTAGGCTACAGTCCGTGGGGTCACAAAGAGCTGGACACGACTAAGCGACTTCACTTTGTCCACTGAAAAATCTGCTGTTTAGTGTAGCCACTTTCATTAATTATCTGAGCTAGAACTTCTGGATAACTTGCTGAAACTTCTATATTAGCACTTCCTGATTTGTCTTGCTCTTTTTATTATAGAAATGGTTTCTTTGCTTAAACTTCATGAACCAACCTCTGCTAGTTTCATACTTTTCTTCTACTGCTTTCTCACCTCTCTCAGCCTTCACAGAACTGAAGACATTTAGGGCCTTGATCTGGATAAGGCCTTAGCTTAAAGGAACATTGTGGCTGGTTTGATCTTTGCAGACCACTGAAACTTTCCTCATATCAGCAATGAGGCTGCTTCACTCCTTTATCATTCATGTGTTGACTGGAGTAGCAGTTTTAATTTCCTTCAAGAACCTTTCCTCTGAGTCCACAACTCTGCTAACTGCTTGGACCAAGAGGCCTACTTTTCAGCCTCCCTCAGCTTCGGACATGCCTTCTTCACTGAGCTCCATCATTTCTAGCTTTTGATTTAACATGAGAGACTTTCAACTCCTTTTTTCATTTGAACACTTAAAGGCTAGTGTAGGGTCATTAACTGGCCTAATTTCAGTACTGTTATGTCTCAGGGAATGAGAAGGCCCAAGGAGAGGGACAGAGATGAGGGAGCAACCAGTGAGCGGAGCAGTCAGAACACAGACATTTGTGGATTAACTTTGCCATCACATGAGCACAGTTCCCGGTACCTCCAGATTACAATAGTAGCATCAAAGATCACAGAACACCATAACAATAATGAAAAAGGCTGGAATATTGTGAGAATTACCAAAATGTTACTCGGAGACCCAGAGTAAGCAAATGTTGTTGGCAAATGACACCAACAGACTTGCTTGACAAAAGGTGGCCACAAACTTTCTGTGTTAAAAAAGAAAAACAGTATCTGTAAAGTGCAATAAAATGAGGAATGCCTGTATTTGCATTGCTCTGGGCTCTACAAAGAGATAAGGCCATCAGGATGGCCTGGAGCATGTTCTCTTGAATCCTCCAGCACAGACAGGTATGTAACACCTGCTGATTCACTCACTTTGATTTTATCCCAAATCGGGCCTGAACTCCGTAACATGCCTATTCACCATGGCTAAATTCGGATTACAGAACACTTGCTGGGGCCTCCACGGTGGTTCGGTGGTAAAGAAACAACCTGCCAATGCAGGAGACACAGGTTCCATCTCTCCGCTGTGGAGCAACTCTGCCCATGCCCCACGACTCTTGAGCCCAAGAGCCGTAAAGTGAGCCTGTGGGCCACAAGAAGAGAAGTCACCACAATGAGAAGCCTGAGCACCGCAACTACTACAGAGTATCCCCCACTCGCTGCAACGAAAGTTCACATGCAACAACGAAGACCCAGCACAACCATAAAAAAAAAAAAAAAAAACTAACCATACATCTTTGTATACAAAAAACCCAACACCTTCTGCCCTATACAAGCCAATAGGGTTATAGGCTCTGAGAGTCATGAGGCAATAAAAATGAAGCTAGACATTGAGCAGTAACTGGGAAGATGCAAAAAAAAAAGCCCACCATGTACAAGCTGGCTCCTGTTTGCAGCTTGCTTCTACAGGCCTAAGCTATAAAGGCTGGACTGGGGATGCCAAGGACCATCCAACACAGGAACCTGAGTCTCAAATGACTCACACGGTGGAACCAGTTAGACATTCAATAATGAGCTCCATGAAGGTTCGGCCTTCTTGAAAGGCCCTGGTGCCATGGAGGTGGTAGCTATTTAGTCACTCAGTCGTGTCCGACTCTTGCGACCCCATGGACTATAGCCAGGCTCCTCTGTCCATGGGATTTTCCAGGCAAGAATACTGGAGTGAGTTGCTATTTCCTCTCCAGCCTGGTGGCATGATTAACTGCAAATCTTAGTTGACCTTCTCCACACATCTGAAAAGCATTTTGAAATCTACTATTTTAAGCAGAGACAATGAGATCAGGATCTGTGTTGCCCTTTTTGATGGTGGCAGAGACGATGCCATCTTACCTTCCTTCTGGGCCCACAGGATGACTGTTTCTTGGGCTCTCTTGGAGTTAAGTGCAGCCGCTGTGATTGAATTCTGCTCCCTCTCATCCCTCAGCTCCTGGCTGGATGCAGAAGCTTCAGAGGAGAATTACGAAGCCCTAGAATATTGGTTTGCAAAGTGTGGTCCCTGGACCAACAACAGTTGGAATTTGTTCGAAATGCAAATTCTCAGGCCCCCCCACTACGGTGGGGGTGGGGTGGGGGCGGGGCTCAGCAATCTGTGTTTTAATAAGCCCTCTGGCTTCCCAGGTGGCCCAGTGATAGAATCTGCCTGCTAATGCAGGAGATACAGGACACCAGGTTCGATCCCAGATTCTGGAAGATCCCCTGGAGAAGGAAATGGCAACCCACTCCAGTATTCTTGCCTGGGAAATCCCATGGACTGAGGAGCCTGGAGGGCTACAGTCCATGGAGTCGAAAAGAGTCGCACACACATGGGACTTAGATACACACTCAAAGTGGGAAATCACAGTTCCAGAAGACAGCTGAGCTCTTAGACAGGAAGCTCTGGGCTTGTGCTGGAGATAGGAATACACCTTAACACCAATGTTGTGTTAAGCCATTTGGGAAATTATTTTGTAAAGTAGATTTTCTGTCCCAATTAAAACAATTATAATCCCCAGGCTGAGAGTCCATCCACTCATTAGGGCCACGTCCCACCTGGGGTTTTCCAATCCCAAAGGTTGGCAGGCCAGCAGGCAGAGGCTATTTTATGTCAGTTGTGAGAGCCTGCACTGGAACCCTTTCCACCCACTCATTCATTCATTCACAGTCTGGCTGGTATGTTAACAATGGGGGAAGCGGAAGTCACTGCCGGGCCAGGATCAGATAGCAGCCATCCGCTGGAGTTAACACATTCCTACAGCCCTGCAGTCCTCCTGACTGCCACAGGCTGCCTGGCAACCAGGCCAGCACCCACTTGCTCATCCGTTAAGGGGGGTTCAGACCCCACATCTGTGCCCAGGAGGTGCTAGTGGTATAGAACCCACTTAATGCAGGAGACATGAGATGCGAGTTCAATCCCTGGGTTGGGAAGATCCCCTGGAGGAGGGTATGGCAATCCACTCCAGTATTCTTGTCTGGGGAATCTCATGGCCAGAGGAGCCTGGCATCTCAAAGACGATCCATGGGGTCACAAAGAATTGAACATGACTGAAGCAATTTGGCACATACACACACTGACATTGTGCCTGCAGCCCCTGCAAGGCCAGCAGCTATGGCTGAAGAACAAATCGGGTCCCAGGCTGTCTTCAGAGGCTTGGATGGCCATCTTTCCATCCATGACACATGAGAGCTGGTCTCTCCTCGCCATCTCCATCTTCCCCTTTCATCTCCAGGTGAACCCCACTTATTTTTCAAGGTTTCCCCCACATCCTGCCTTGTCCACAAATCAGATGGCTTTCCCTGCTCCTGTGTCCTTAGGCCCTCTATGTCTGACACTCACTGTGGCCCTTGATCTCACTGAGACCACCCATGCCATTTTTACTGCTTTATACCAAGTTCTGTGTCTTCCCATTACAATTCAGTTCTTGGAGAAGGGGATCATGTCTGCATGTCTCCCACACACCCCTGGACTTGGCACTGGACACAGAGCTCTCGTCACACTTTCCTGACTGATAGGTAAGATTTGGGGAGAATGGCCACCCCAGCTGAACCCCATGACGATGTATATATACCCACAGGATCAATGAACCTAGATGTATGATACACGAACACAGACAGACGAGGCTTCTTTGCTGGGGGAACACACATTGTGGCCCCGGACTTTCTCTTCCAATTGGCCTCGATGTTCCTCTATGATTATTCAATCCCATAAAAGAAAGGGAGCTGTCTGAGGTTTCCCTGCTGTACTGAAAACTCTCTCAGGCATCTAGTCTTTTTTTCTACACGCTATTAATTTCCCAGGCCCAGGGCAGAAGCACATATCTCTGCGAGTCTCCTATCCATCCTCTACCTCCCAAAGCAGGGCCTTTCCCTGGGCAATTTGAAAGGATGTGGCTTCCTTCCTTACACTTGGGTTTTTGGCCACCCACCAAACTGGACAAGGAATGCGCTCCCTCCAACCTCCCCCACCCGAATTTCTGCTGGCTACTCCTGTTAGGCAGGTCTGCTCACTGGGTGATCCAGGTCTCTCTCAGGGCGCCCCCCACCCCCGGTTCACAGTACCTCTCTCTTTGGCAAGTCTCCTCCTCAACTCTCCCTCCCCTTCCCCCCTAAAGAAGCCCAGAGCTTCTTGGCCTCAGGGCAGGCTGCTCTGAAATTTATGAAACTTGAAACCACCAGCCTCCTCTTCTCATTTTCCATCAGGAGAAACAGTTGACTGCCCCAGTTGAGCAGCCACATGCAGGCAGAAGGGGAAGGGTGGCGAGGAGCTCTCAGCAAGCTGGGTGTGGGATACACTTGCTTCAGACTTGCAGGCTAACAGGCGGTCTACCTGCTTGTTATCTGCTGGATGCAAGTGTTGAACAAATCCCAAAGAATCCCTCAGTTTCCCCAGCTGTAATACTAACCTCCTAGGGCTGTTCCAGAGATTACACGAGGGAATTAACACAGACACTTGGACCAGCACCTGGTGCATAGAAAGTGCTCCCAGCGCATAGAAAGTGCTCCTCAGGGACCCACTCTTACTCTTATTATTATTCTTATTATTTCCTCAAGTCTCACTTCGGAAGGTCAATAACCTCTAAAACATGCACCAGGCAAGGAGCAGAGACCATTTTGAACTAGAAGATAAAGGCCAAGGGGGAGCTCATGACCATATAACCTTCTAGAACTCCTGACCTCCATGGAAGAGCATCTGAAGAACTCCACAAGAACGATGCTGGGTGAAGCTCAATCCTTTTGACCCCACACCGAGGAGTTAAGTCAAGTAATACCTGACCAAGCTGGCAAGGATGATCTTACATTTGTTGTTGTTCAATTGCTAAGTTTTGTTCAGCTCTTTGAGACCCGCAGGCTGTAGCATGCCAGGATCTTCTGTGCTTCACTATCTCCTGGAGTTTGCTCAAACTCATGTCCATTAAGTTAGTAATGCTATCTAACAATTTCATCATCTGCTGTCCCCTTCTCCTCCTGCCTTCAGTCTTTCCCAGCATCAGGGTCTTTTCCAATGAGTCGGCTCCTTGCATCAGTTGACCAAAATATTGGAGCTTTAGTATCAGTCCTTCCAATGAATATTCAGGGTTGATTTCCTTTAGGATTGACTGGTTTGATCTCCTTGCAGTCCAAGGGACTCTCAAGAGTCTTCTTTAGCACCATAATTTGAAAAGCATTAATTCTTTGACACTCAGCTTTCTTTATGATCCAACTCTCACATTCATACATGACTACTGGAAAAACCACAGCTCTGACTATACAGATCTTTGTCGGCAAAGTGATGTCTCTGCTTTTTAGTATGCTGTCTAGGGCTGTCATAGCTTTCCTTCCAAGGAGCAAATGTCTTTTAATTTCTTGGCTGCAGTCACTATCCACAGTGATTTTGGAGTCCCCTCAAAATCTGTCACTGTTTCCATTTTTCCCCCTCCTATTTGCCATGAAGTGATGAGACCACATGCAATGATCTTTATTTAATGTTGAATTTTAAGCCAGCTTCTTCACTCTCCTCTTTCATTCCGATCAAGAGGCTCTTTAGTTTCTCTTCACTTTCTGCCATTAGAGTGGTATCAAGTGCATATCTGCGGTTGTTGATATTTCTCTGGGTAATCTTGGTTTCAGCTTGTGATTCATCTACCCCAGCATTCTGCATGATGTACTCTGAATAGACATTAAATAAGCAAGGTGACAATATACAGCCTTGTAGTACTCTCTGCAAAATTTGGAACCAGTCAGTTGTTCCACGTCCAGTTCTAACTGTTGCTTCTTGACCAGCATACAGGATTTTCAGGAGACAGGTAAGGTGGTCTGGTACTCCTATCTCTTTAAGAATTTTCCAGTTTGTTGTGATTCACACAGTCAAAGGCTTTAGCATAGTCAATGGAGACTTTACAATTAGTCATTTAATTAAACATTAGATTTAATTCAACACATTTCAATTTTGCAGATTTCTTTATTTTGGAAAAAGTATGCATGTGTATATACAGTCATATAGATTTTTTTTTAAGTTTGCAAATATTCTTCACATATAAGTATGAAGGAAGGCTCCTAGATGCTCAAGAATGTTACAGTCTAAGAGAAGCCCAATAGACCTCTCTCCTTCAAGGGGACTCAGTTTTGCCAAGAGAATGCACTGGTCATAGCAAACACCCTCTTCCAACAACACAAGAGAAGATTCTACACATGGACATTACCAGATGGTCAATACCGAAATCAAATTGATTATATTCTTTGCAGACAAAGATGGAGTTTTATACAGTCAGCAAAAGCAAGACCAGGAGCTAACTGTGGTACAGACCATGAACTCCTTATTGCCAATTTCAGGCTTAAATTGAAGAAAGTAGGGAAAACCACTAGACTATTCTGGTATGACCTAAATCAAATTGCTTACGATTATACACTGGAAGTGACAAATAGATTCAAGGGATTAGATCTGATAGAGTGCCTAAAGAACTATGGACAGAGGAGGTTCATGCAATTGTACAGAAAGCAGGGATCAAGACCATCCCCAAGGAAAAGAAATGCAAAACGACAAAATGGTTGTCTGAGGAGGTCTTAACAAATAGCCGTGAATAAAAGAGAAGCCAAAGGCAAGGAGAAAAGGAAAGATATACCCATTTGAATGCAGAGTTCCAAAGAATAGCAAGGAGAGATAAGAAAGCCTTCCTCAGTGATCAGTGCAAAGAAATAGATGAAAACAATAGAATGGGAAAGACTAGAGCTCTCTTCAAGGAAATTAGAGATACCAAGGGAACATTTCATGCAAAGATGGGCACAATAAAGAACAGAAATGGTATAGACCTAAGAGAAGCAGAAGATATTAAGAAGAGGTGGCAAGAATACACAGAAGAACTTATACAAAAAAGATCTTCACAACCCAGATAATCACGGTGGTGTTATCAATCACCTAGAGCCAGACATCCTGGAACGTGAAGTCAAGTGGGCCTTGGAAGCATCACTACGAACAAAGCTAGTGGAGGTGATGGAATTCCAGTTGAGCTATTTCAAATCCTAAAAGATGATGCTGTGTAAGTGCTGTACTCAATACGCCAGCAAATTTGGAAAACTCAGCCGTGACCACAGGACTGGAAAAGGTGAGTTTTCATTCCAATCCCAAAGAAAGGCAATGCCAAAGAATGCTCAAACTACCGCACAATTACACTCATCTCACAGGCTAGTAAAGTAATGCTCAAAATTCTCTAAGCCAGGCTTCAACAGTACGTGAAACGTGAACTTCCAGATGTTCAGGCTGGATTTAGAAAAGGCAGAGGAACCAGAGATCAAATTGCCAAAAGCTGCTAGATCATTGAAAAAGCAAGAGAGTTCCAGAAAAAATCTACTTCTGCTTTACTGACTATGCCAAAGCCTTTGACTGTGTGGACCACAACAAACTGTGGAAAATTCTTAAAGAGTTTGGAATACCAGACTACCTGACCTGCGTCTTGAGAAACCTGTATGTAGGTCAGGAAGCAACAGTTAGAACTGGACATGGAACAACAGACTGGTTCCAAACAGGAAAAGGAGTTCATCAAGGCTGGATATTGTCACCCTGCTTATTTAACTTATATGCAGAGTACATCATGAGAAACGCTGGGCTGGATGAAGCACAAGCTGAAATCAAGACTGCCGGGAGAAATCTCAATAACCTCAGATATGCAGATGACATCATCCTTAAGGCAGAAAGTGAAGAAGAACGAAAGGGCCTCTTGATAAAAGTGAAAGAGGAGAGTGAAAAAGTTGGCTTGAAATTCAACATTCAGAAAACTAAGATCATGTCATCTGGTCCCAAAACATCATGGCAAATAGATGGGGAAACAGTGGAAACAGAGACAGACTATTTTTGGGGGCTCCAAAATCACTGCAGATGATGACTACAGCCATGAAATTATAAGATGCTTGCTCCTTGGAAGAAAAGTTATGAGTAACCTAGACAGCATATTAAAAAGCAAAGACATTACTTTGCCAACAAAGGTCCATCTAGTCAAAGCCATGGTTTTTCCAGTAGTCATGTACAGATGTGAGAGTTGGACTATAAAGAAAGCTGAGCACCCAAGAATTAATGCCTTTGAACTGTGGTGTTGGAGAAGACTCCTGAGAGTCCCTTGGACTTCAAGGAGATCCAACCAGTCCATCCTAAATGAAATCAGTCCTGAATATTCATTGGAAGGACTGATGCTGAAGCTGAACCTGATGGGAAGCACTGACTCATTGGAAAAGACCCTGATGCTGGGAAAGATTGAAGGCAGGAGGCAAAGACAATCACAGAGGATGAGATGGTTGGATGGCATCACCAACTCAATGGACATGAGTTTGAGTAAACTCTGGGAGTTGGCGATGGACCGGGAGGCCTGGCGTGCTGCAGTCCATGGGGTCGCAAAGAGTCGGTTGTAATTGAGAGACTCAACTGAACTGAACTGAAGGGAGAGGGTTTCAAGGAAGACTCATGAAAGGGCAAGTACATGTGGTGGGCTGGCTAGACGGCTTAGTGACACCTAGCATAGCACATGGGGCTACCCTATTTGGTTCAGATATTTAAGACTCTGCCTACAATATGGGAAACCCAGGTCAAGAAGATCCCATGGAGAAGGAAATGGCTACCCACTCCAGTATTCTTGCCTGGAGAATCCCATGGACAGAGGATCCTGGTGGGTTACAGTCCATGGGATCGCAGAGTCAGACACAACTGAGCAACTAACACATACACACACCGCATAGGGCGTGCACCAAAAACATGTGACTTCTGTAGCCAAATAAGCAGAGGACTGATCCAGGCTGAGAACACAGGGTGAGCAAGGGCTGGGCAGAGTGGACGTGTGTGGCGTGTTTGTTCAAAGAGCAGAAAGGAGTCTGGGGCAGACACACTGTAGATGACATGGTGAAAAGGCAGTAGGGGAGGTCAGGGCAATTACATCAACTAGTGTCAGCACATGGACTCAGCAAACATTTGTCGCGCTCCTGCTGTGGGGCAGGCACTGGGGACTCCGTGATGGACATGACAGGCAGGATTCCCTGCCATGTGTGGTGGACATTCTCCTAGGAATGCCGGGCACACTGGCTGCCTGAGCCCAGTACAGATTCCTGGGTCCCTCCCTGAAAGATGCTGATCCAACAGGTCTGAGCAAGCCCTGGGGTCCAGGATCTTTTCAAAGTGCCCCACATAATTCTCTTCCTTTATCACCGTGAAATTTTTTGAGGTATAGTCGCAATACGATATTTTTTAAGTTTCAAGTATACAACACAGACATTCACAATTTTTAAAGGTTATACCTCATTTATAGTTATTATAAAGTATTGACTATATTCCCTGTGCTGTATAATATATCCTTGTAGCTTGTTTACTTCAGGCATGATAGTTTGTATCTCTTAATCCCCCAGCCCTATCTTGCCCCTCCTCCTTCCCTCTCCCCACTAGTAAACACTAGATTGTTCTCTGTATCTGTAAGCACCCCACATAGTTCTGATGCACATCTGGAAAACATCCATCCAGAGGCACCTAACTCTCAGAAGGGCTTGAATATGCTGAACAACATCCCTTCCTGAACTTGAATCCTTCCAGAGAAGAAGGGCTTGCTGCCTCTCATGCAAACATTTTGCAAACTGTAAAATATCCCACAGGAAACAAGGTGCTATTATTATTGATACTGGGCTATTAGTCTACCTTTGGACAGTCTGATCTTTGGATTGGTCATCCGTATAAAAAGCCAAATTTGCACATTGCAACATCCTTCAATCTCAACAGTTGTGGTCCCCTCTCTCTCTTCCTTCCGTCCAGAACTCAGCAAACCATCTTCTCCTCTAGTAAGGATTTAGACCCATGGCACCCTGACCACCCCTCCATAGGCAACCTCCAGTTGTCTAAGAGCCTTTTAAAGTCTGAGTCATGACCTTGACTCAGCATTCTTCCAGGTGATTCAATGGGGCAAGTGCTTTGCGGGTCCCTCCAAAAGTCTTCCCAGACCGAGACCCAGACCCTCTGTGTTGGTTTCAGGATTGTTATTTACAAAAGTGAGAGAGACGTGGAGAAGCTCCTATGTTCTCTATCAAAATGACATAATGGGACTTCCTTGGTCGTCCAGTGGTTAAGAATCTGCCTGCCAACACAGGGGACAACAGGTTCGATCCCTGGTCCAGGAAGATTCCATATGCTGCAGGGCTACTAAATCCATGCACCACAGCTATTGAGCCCACACTCTAGAGCCTGAGCTCCGCAACTAGAGAAGCTACCGCAATGTGCACTACAACTAGAGAGTAGCCCCCACTCGCCACAATTAGAGAAATTCCGTGTTTGCACAGCAACAAAAGACCCAACACAGCCAAAAATAAAATAAAATAAATAAATGACACAATGGATCCCAAGCATCAGAAACACTGAGCGTCTACTTACTCAAAAGTGAAAGTGAAAGTCGCTCAGTCATGTCCGACTCTTTTGTGACCCCATGGACTGTAGCCTGCCAGGCAACTCTGTCCACAGAATTCTCCAGGCAAGAATACTGGAGAGGGTTGCCATTCCCTTCTCCAGGGAATCTTCTGACCCAGGGATGAAACCCAGGTTTCCTCCACTGCAGGTGGATTCTTTTACCATCTGAGCCAAAACAAAACTAAAAAGCCCATTTATTGTCTTCAGCAAAGGTTTTCAGGTCTCAACTCACTTTGGAACCTCAGCCAGTGGAGGTGGCCATCAGCAGTCTGGACCTGCCCTTATAAGGAGGACTATCAGAACCAGGTCTCTTCAGCAGTCTTGCCAATGTCCACGGTCTAGAAAGGGGCCTTTCTTAGCCAGACTCAGAGAAATCTGTTCTTTGTGACTGGGCTCTTCTCCTTGGCTTTCTGTATCGCTCCATAACACTGCCTCTCCCTCCCACTTCACTGGTATCCTCCTCCTCCTCCTCCTTCAAACTTAAGTCAGCAAATCTTCTCACTGGTGGCTGTCCTCTGATAGCCATCAATTTGGCAAACATACTCTTTTCTGCAGCTGGAATACCCAGAAGCAATCAGGATTGTTAAGACCCTCAGCAGCATCCACGCTGTTACTCTGGCCAGACAGGATGGACCCAGATAGGAAAGCTAAGATGCCAAAGACAATGGAATTTTCTTGTGGGCCATGGGGAGCTATCAAAAGTTTTGCACTCCCCGGGGAAGTGGGGAGCAGCCTGAGCCCAGAAGGTACTAGGATGGCAATACAGTGGTGCTGGGAAGGACAGGGAGGGAGGGCGAGAAACTGGAGACTGGCTGCAAACTACTATAATTATCCAGGTAAGACACAAGAGCAACCTAAGGAGGTGGCAGAGGCATGAATACAGACGGTGTTCTGGGGAGACTGGACAGTCACTATTGCGAGGTCCAAGGAAGACAGTGGCATGGACAAGTGAGAAGACTGACCTGGATGGGGATTCGAAGCACATTTGAGAGGGGATGGTAACAAGCTGGGTTTCTGGCTATGAGGTAGAGATGGCTGAGGGCCGGGCAAGCAAACACCCTACTGGGAGAGACACCTGTGGCTTACACACTTGAGGCTCCAAAGCGAACCAAAGAGAGCACTTTGAAAACTGGAAGCCTCAGGACTCAACACAAAATTCCCAGCCCCACATCTCTCCTCCCACCCAGAAGGAGGTCTCCTGACACTCTCCCCAGTGCGTCCTGACCAGTGACATCCTTCACAGGAGAGTAGGCCTCCCCCTACACACACACACACACACACACACACACACACACACACACACATTTGAGACCTTTAAAAATTAACTCGCGAGATCTTCTGAGAGCAAAAGAAAGTCAGAGAAAATTGTTTAGAAGAACAGAGCGTTAACTGTCTTTTCTCATTCAGCATCTAACAATAGTTATGACTCAAGAGAAATGTCATATTTCTTTCTTTCCAAAAAAGATAAGAAATCTTTTTTATGCACTTATCACAGAAAACACTTAGATCCTCAGATTTCACATGCTAAGAGGAGCTACGGCCACAGTGAGCTTTTCTGCACCAGCTCACTCAGCCCTCTTCTAACCTTTACTGGAGGGGCTCAGCCTCAGGTGAAGGGACAGGCTGGAGTGCGGGGAACTCAGCCAGTCTCTTGGCTACTCTATGCTGCAAGAAAATAAATTCTTGTTTAGACCATGGCTCTCTACCACACTGACAATGTTGGATTTTGGGTGTGAAGATGGGAGCAAGGGACTTACCCAATGGCTCAGCAGGTAAAGAATCCGCCTGCAATGCAGGAGACGCAGCTCCAATCCCTGGGCTGGGAAGATCCTCTGGAACAGGAAACGGCAACCCACTCCAGTATTTTTGCCTGGGAAATCCCATGGACAGAGAAGCCTGGCAGGCTACAGTCCATGGGACCACAAAGAGTTGGACACGACTGAGCAGGCACAAAATCAACTTACTCTCTTTTTGCTGTTACACAGCAAAAGAAGACAACGTCTGCAGAACACGGATGGCTTTGGAGGAAAGGCAGCTCAGCGTGTCTGACCAATAACAGTTCAGCCTGCCAGGACCCCTTTCTTCCCCAGGAGGGCCTCTGAAAGGCCTCACCCAGTGGGTGGCCACTTTCTCTCATCCTGGGTTAACTGGGCCCTATCTACTCCTATCTGCTCTCTTCTGGGTTTTGGTTTTTTTTAAAGCTTTTTCTTCTTTTTTTTTTTTTTGATGTGGACCATTTTTAAAATCTTTATTGAACTTATTACAATATTGTTTCTGTTTTAGTATTTTGGCCAAAAGGCATGTGGGATCTTATGTCCCCCACCAGGGATTGAACCGGTGCCCCCTGCATTGGAAGGTGAAGTCTAACCAATAGACCGCCAGGGAAGTCCCTCCACCCTCTTCTTGACTGTCTCCTCTACCCAAGGCCAACTCACCCACAACAGACCCCAGCAGAGCTGGCTGAACCTCCACAGTGACCCCTTCCTCAGCCCACACCATCTGTCTCTGGGCTCTCAGAGCTCAGACAGAAGGGCTGGCAGCCACAGCTGAGCCAAGGCTCTAGCGAGGCCATGCGAACCTCTGATTCTAGTGAGTAACTCGGTCTTGGTTTCCCTATCTATAAAATGGAAAAAGTACTGTCTAGGAAGAGCTCATTATATGACATCATTCAGGCCCTGGAGAGAGAGGCCCTCTGGGAGGGTGTGTGGAGCACCTGGATGCTAGGATTCCAGCACCCACTGCCTTCCTACAAGGCTGCCCCCTGTCCCTCAACATCCCCCATCACAGCCCCTTCTGGAACCTTAAGTGCACAGTGGGAATTCGATAACTTAAGGGGAGAGAGATGGAAGCAAAGAGCCTTGCGATTATATATGACTCAGGCAAACAGAACTGATCAGGAACGGTACTTAAAGGCAAAAGAAATTGCTAACAAAACAGACGGTGCTTACTATCATGGAAAGAAGCCAAAATAGTAACCAGCTAACATGAAACACAGGAAATTCCAAAAAGTATGTAAAAAGGGCACTGTTTTTTTTTTTTCCCCTCTTCTAAAAGGTTAAAATGGTTCCCAAACATGCTCCTTTCCCTACATGTGGTAATGCTCCTGGAAGCCAGGAAAGTAGCCCTACCTCATACCGACTCTTCCCCTGCCTCCAAGGTCCCTGTTTCCTCCCACATACAGGGCCCCCAACTTCACTGTTCTCTAGGCGGTGTCATGATTCTGAGTCTGTTCCTCTGAATGAGCTGCACCCATCTCAATACTCACTGCAGCTGCAAAACATTTGTATTCTTAAGTCTTGGTCTTATAATGCCTAGAACTGTGGGGGAAATTATTATACAGTGAATGAAGAAGCCACCAAAGCTGTGTATACTGTACCGATCTGTTGTTGTTGTTCAGTTGCTCAGTTGTGTCCAGCTCTTTGTGAGCCCATAGACTGAAGCATGCCAGGCTTCCCTGTCCTTCATTATCTCCCAGAGCTTGCTCAAACTCATGTCCATTGAGTTGGTGATGCCAATCTCAGTCTCCTTTATTGTCTTCTTCTCCTTTTGCCTTCAATCTCTCCCAGCATCAGGGTCTTTTCTAATGAGTCGGTTCTTTGCATCAGGTGGCCAAAGAATTGGAGTTTCAGTCCTTCCAATGAATATTCAGGATTGATTTCCTTTAGGATGGACTGGTTTGATTTTCTTGCAGTCCAAGGGACTCCCAAGAGTCTTCTCCAGCACCACAGTTCAAAAGCACCAATTCTTTGATACTCAGCCTTTTTTATGGGCCAACTTTCACATCCATACATGACTACTGGAAAAACCATGACTTTGACTAGATGGACCTTTGTTGGCAAAGTAATGTCTCTGTTTTTTAATATGCTGTCTAGGTTTGTCATGGCTTTTCTTCCAAGGAGCAAGTGTCTTTTAATTTCATGGCTGCAGTCACCATCTGCAGTGACTTTTTTATTCATCAGACTAAAGACAAAGGAAATACTCAAATGAAAACAGGCTGGTTTAGGTGATGGAATTATCATCCTTTTTTTTCTACAATGTGGTAGATATTGACCCCATGCTTAAAATATACAGATAAGTGTGTCTGTGTGTATGTGTATGTGTTAATTGCTCAGTCATGTCCAACTCTGCAAGGCCATGGACTACAGCCCACCAGGCTTCTCTGCCCATGGTGTTTCCCAGGTAAGAATACCGGAGTGGGTTGCCATGCTCTTCTCCAGGGGATTGTCCTAACCCAGGGCTTGAACTTGGGTCTCCTCTATTGCAGGCAGATTTTTTACCATCTGGGCCACCAGGGAAGTCCATATATATACATATTTCTCTTTTAATATTCCTATATATGTTCCTATTTTAATTCTCTTCTTTCTCTCTTCACTATTATCTTAGTAGACAATGATATGTCATATATATACATGACATATCAGGCTTCCAGGATCCCCTTATCTTCCTTCGTAACTGTTAAACTGTAAGGTAAAACTGTTATTTGACAGAATGGTGTGGGAGCGAGAAGGGCACAGCCCATGTAAAGACAAGTCACCCCAAGACACCATGGCCTGATACGTGGGGATAAGGAGG
This sequence comes from Bos grunniens, assembly GCF_055505025.1. NCBI lineage: Eukaryota > Metazoa > Chordata > Mammalia > Artiodactyla > Bovidae > Bos > Bos grunniens. Next base: position 57,989,817 of record NC_141175.1, on the reverse strand, counting down.
AAGGTGAGATCTACACTGGAGGACTCCAGGGTGAGAAGATAACAGCTGAATACAAGGAAGAAACTCCCCCAGAAATGGAGCTGTCCAACAGTGGAAGTTACAGCCAAACCCTAGTCTCCTGACCATGCGGATGTTTGGGGAGGAAGGCACTGAACAATCATCTCCCTCCCACCAGTGGGAACTGGTGGGCTCAGGTGCCTCCAGGCCTCGGTTCTTACCACTGTCTGCTTCTAGGTAAACACACGGTCAGAGGAGGATCAGAGCCCCAAACCAGATCTCACAGGGCCTGGACCAGCACACCAGAGCTTCCGGTCAGTTGGCGCCTGTTGGCCTCACAGTGGGCTAGGGTACACTTGAGGCAATTGAGCCTCTGGGGTTGGCTGGCTGCAGCCTTTTTGTTCATCCCAGTACAGCCTACAAATATCATCATGTTATACCCTTCCCATCAGAGGGAAAGGTTGAGAGTGCCTCTCACTAGACGCAAAGAGGAAGAGATGGTTTCCTACAAAAGCTGGTCAATATTTCCTTAAAAAGAAATCTGTTTCCATTGGAACTGCCCCATCTAGCTGTCCAGTCTCTAACTCCGATTTTAAGTGATCCATCTGATCATCTTTCCTTTTCTTCAAGAACAGCAGCTCCCCTCCTCTGCCCTCCAAAAGAGCTGACCTAAACAGGCCTGGTAACAGAGAGACAAGAAAGAAGCCACCAGAATGAAAGTGCAGGGGGCCTATGCCTGGACAGTCAGAAGTACTTGGTCATGGCTTCCACATCCTGGCTTCTGTTACAGCCAACGTTTGTCTACCGGGCCTACAGATTCCCTTCCTGCTCTTCCCAGCTTCCTATTTTAATGTTGTTCTTATTCTGTTCACTATTATCTCAGTGGACAATGAAATCAGATGACAGAGGAACAGAGGGGCAGTGAAAAAACCAAGTTATCTGCTAATGTGGATTACCTGAGCCATGTGGAAAACAGAGAACGGGAATGGACAAAGAGCGGGCGGACCTCGTTGTTATGGCTGCGGTTATCTCAAGTCACCCCCTGACCCCCAAGCCTAACTAAATGCTCATATCCATGGCCAATAAGGAAGGGAACCAGGAGTTATCAAAGGTCCCACTGAATGGTGCCCAGGTAGCGGCTGCAGTTTTGCAGAATTTATGCAGATGGGCAGGGTTACCAAGAAAAGTACTGACAAAAATCCAGGTTACTTTTTAGCGAGTTCAGCCATGCATTTTCAGGAATCAACAATGGCAGGTTAAAGCAGGATCCGCAATGATTTAAACCCGATCCCCACCTCCAAAGACCATTGTACAGGGGAGCCGGTGCCTCCATTCACCCTTTCAGCCTCTCCAGTTACATGGCAAAGGGCTTGAAACTCTCAGACACCCAAGCAGCCGGCATTCAGAGAACCCACTGTGAGTTGTGCCTGGGGGATGCTGGGGACAAGGCTGCTACGAGACACTGTCTGGCCATGTAGCAGTTATGGTTTAGTGGAAGCCATGACGCAAGACAACACCACCAAAGGGGAAAAAAAAATACACAGTAACAAGAAAACACATTTAAACACAAGTAAGAGTTTGAGGTGGGTTTCTCTGGTAGTTCAGACAGTAAAGAATCTGCTTGCAATATGAGAGACCTGGGTTTGATCCTTGGGTCAGGAAAATCCCCTAGAGAAGGGAATGACTGCCCACTCCAGTATTCTTACCTGGGGAATTCCATGGACAGAGGAGCCTGGCAGGCTACAGTCCATGGTGTTGTAGAGTCAGACACGACTGACTGACTACTACTACTACTAGTAATAATAACAATTTGAGATAGTAATGTCAAAAAGACCTGTGGTGGCTGTAGAAGTAGCCCAGGATGCCTGGCAGGGGAGGGCATAGCTGGGGGTTGCTGGAGGCCCTTGGAGCTAACTGTAGAGAAAGCAGGTGGACAGGAGTGGAGACTGGAGGGCAGGGAGGAGAGTCCAAATTTGACTCACATGTCAAAGAAGAGGAACACTGTGATAATCACACACATCATACACCAGCACAGAAAATCCACAGGAGTGGGAAAGGTCCACTTTAAGACTGGACAACAACCTAGCTAGACGAGATGTCTATACCTTTGCAGATCCTCACACCCACCTGGGAGGTGGGCCACATCCCTCCAATGTAGAAGCAAGGAAGCCCCTTCAGCATCAAGCCTTTCATGACATTTCAACACGGCTCAGTGGCAGTCAAAAAGTAGGAAGATTGCAAATGCTCACCAATGAATGAATGGATAGACCAAATTTGGTATGTCCATACAATGGAATATTATTCAGCTGTAAAAAGGAATAGAGTGCTGTTACATGCTACAACAAAGATGAACCTTAAGAACATCAGTCTAAATTAAAGCAGCAAGAGACAGGAGATCAAATGCTGCATGATTCCATTTATAGGCAACATCCACAACATAACAAAAGATAAGGTTGGGTATAAGGAAGACTGAAAAATGACTGCTTATGGGGTGATGAAAAAGGTTCTAAATTTAGGTAGTGGTGATGGCTGCACAATTCTGTGAATACACTAAAAAAACCCAGTGAAGTGTATCCTTCAAAAGGATGGATTTTAGGATATGGGAATTCTGTCTCAGTAAAACTCTTGCTTTAAAAAGAGTTTTTATAGCTGAATAATATTCCATTGTATGGACACTGTATGGCTTGACAGGAGTTTTTATATCTGCATTTGCTATCCTTGTACCTTCATATGCAGGGTATATTTGATTCAACTTAATCTTTACTAATAATTCAAGGTCACTGTTTCAATGATCAATCAATGAGCACCATATGCCACAATTAAAATAATGTGCCCCCCTACTAAGGTGCTTTTCAATATTCCCACATGGTGCCCTTTTTGGGTTCTGTCTTGGGCCTCCAGTGCTCGCTGTCTGGCTGACAGACAACACCTGACTGCTGTCAGGATGGCTCATCCCCCTGCATCTCAGCATCTCAGCACTGGTCCCTGCTTGTGCGGATGCTCAGAGCAAACCATCTCAATCAGGTCCCCTGGGTGAGGTCCCTCTGAGCAGAAAAGGTGGGAAGAAGATCACTTTGTCATCTTCATTTTCCTTTAGAAGGAAAAACTTACCAGAGGAGCTTAATTTTTCTCTGGAACCAAGGTTTTTGTGGTAAAGAGAGGCAAATTCGGATTTCTTAAAATATTGCTGCCACTTATTCATTTATTAAAAACTGTTTGTTGGGCACCTACTGTGTGCTCAGTGCTGCTGACAAGCTGGTGGTGGTAAGTGCTGTGGAGGAGTGACATAAACCCAGGGAGGGGGAAAAAGAGGGTGGTGGTAAGTGCTGTGGAGGAGTGACATATACCCAGGGAGGGGGAAAAAGAGGGCTGCAGGTTGAAATAGCAGGTCCAGGAAGCCGAGGAGGTGATAGTTAAACCACAAAAGTGGAAGAGTGAGCCACGCAGTCGTCAGTAAGAATGTTCTAGTTGAAGCAGGCATACAGCAAGTACAAAGGGCCTGAGACAAGGAGGAGTTCAGGGGGAACAGAAGTATGGATGGAACAAGGTATGTGAGGCGATGGAGCCAGAGGGGTCACGGGAGGTCAGCTCAGGTAGAGAGAACACTGGCCTCTACCTGGAGTGAGAGAAGGACTATCACCTTGTTATTACCTCAACACCACTCATCACCCGAACATGACTTCCTGGTACTTTTCATACAACCCTGTTGGGTACACCAAGCTGGACATACAGCTGAGCATGGCATGAGGCAGGAAGTACCCTGAGGAGCAAAGAGGGGGCTTGTTGTGGAGACAAGACTGGAACCTGCCTTCTGGAGGCATCATCAGGAGACATTTCCATGGCTCACCTTGTTGGATAGTTCAGGGGAATACATTGGAGCTGTGGACACTGACCACTGGTCTCCCCAAGGTACCACTGGGACTTAAGCACAGGACATGCCTCAGAGTGAGGAGTGGGTGAAGTTATCCCAAGAGGATAAAAGCAGAGCTACTGCTTATAGAGCCCCTCAACACGCATGCATGATCTCCACACCTTACAAGCCCCATCTTGCAGGTGACAAGACAGAGATGCTGAAAGGCCAAATGACCAGGCCAAAGCTAAGAGGCTGGGAGAAGGGGGATGCTTGACTCCAAGCCCAGGTGGTCCTCCTTTTGGGGCCTTTCTCTCAGTCCAGTTATAGGGAATTGGTGATCAGCAACTATTTTTTAATTATGGCCTGGCACTCCATAACAGAAATGCTGAAGGCTCTTGAAGGAGACAACACTTCTCATTCAAGTCTACTGTCAGGCTCTGTGAGTTGGAAGCACGCACCACAAGGTTTCAGGAGGAAGGACTCACGCTGAGGCTGAGCCTCCAATATTCTGGCCCCCTGATGTGAAGCAAAGAGTCCACTTATTGGAAAAGACCCTGATGCTGGGCAAGATTCAAAGCAGGAGGAGAAGAGGGTAACAGAGGATGAGATGGTTGGATGGCATCACCAACTCAGTGGACATGAGTTTGAGCAAACTCCGGGAGAAGGTGAAGGACAGGGAAGCCTTTGTGATGCAGTCCATGGGGTGACAAAGAGTTGGACATGATTGAGCGGCTGAACAACAACAACAACTGTCATCACAGTCACCCTAGGAGTCCTCCGGCCGCCCAGCCCAGGCCTACCTGAATCACAACACCCTGGGGCCAAGTCCAGGCAGCTGCTGCCCATCAGCCTGACACAATTCTTCCCCCGAAGTCTGAAAACCCAACTGCCTCACTATTCTCTTCGCAAATGGAAACGAAACTAACTTCAAAGTGTGCCTTTTCCAAAGAGTTCCTAGACAGGAAAACCCAAGGGAGTTCTCTGTCCAGAGGCTACCAGCACGTCCTCCAGTTGAGGGTCTCATCAGGGAGTGAGACCTTCACACCTCCTGGCTTCCTGGGCAGACAGGAAAAACTAATTTTCAACACTCCACTCTGGGTGCGTTTTTCCCAGGCACCATGTTTCTTTCTTGAGATGTTCAGTACTAAGCTCTGTCTGCTCCAGGTAACAGACAGGTAGAAAGAATCAGAACTCCTTCCATTCACTCTAAGTCTGGACAGCAGCAGAAAAATGGTGGCAGAAGTGACAAAGAAGAAACTACTGGCTATAACTGGAAATTCTGGAGTGTTTTACTTTATTTTATTAAAATTTCATTAATTATTTTTAGTTATTTATTTGTGAGCTGCCCTGAGCGGCTTGTGGGATGTTACTTCCCCAGCCAGGGATGGAACCCACGACCCTACAGAGGAAGCCCAGAGTCCTAACAACTGGGCAACCAGGGAGGTCGTCTGGCGGGTTTTAGAACAGAGTGTGATGGTGGCTAGAACAACCCATGATGAGGCACTCTAAACCAGAAGCAGAGTTATTTGCTTCTCATTTTTTTTTAACATTTCAATTTTCTCTATGGCTCAAATTTCCTTCTGATAAATATGTATGACTTTCTCTCCACAAACTGACTTAATTCTACAGTCAGATATGGCTCATTTTGTTCAAAATGCTAGACTTGCTGCTTCTGAAAATAAGGTCCGTGTACAGAACACATGGTCTCCACCCCAACCGTAAGATGACACGGCATAATGAAGTCAGCTCATCTCTCCACACTGATGGGAAGGTGGTGTGGACATCGCCACTCACTGAGCTGAGGGAGCCTTCAGGAGAGTCAGCAAATATTTGGCCCTTGGGATTTCATCTCTCACCCTCTGAAATTCTTATCCCCCAAGTCTACTTGCCCTAGATTTGCTCTAGATTTGAGTTTGCAGAAATCAGGTTTCAGCTATATCAACTTTCAACTCCAAGAAAATATTTTCTTTCCAATTCTGATCTTTCAGTTATCTCCAAAAGACTTTAGCTGACTATCTCATACCCAAACAAAACCTAACCATTCCTTAAAATATCCTGATTGCCAGCTCCTTGCATTCCAGGCTAATGACTACTAAATAGACAGCCAGTAGTTATAAATTCCAGTTTGCTTTGTTAGAGCCTGCAGGATAAGGACCCAGACTAGAGCTGTCAGGCACTTCATGATGGGGGCTGGCTGTATCCAAGGTGAACAAAATATACTGCACAGGCTCCCTGCCCTCCCCCTACTTAGGGAGACATGGCCTACATAGGCAACAATTAGGGAAGAACACAACATGCTTTGTCTTATTCACTGATCATATAGACATAAGTAACATACAGAAGTTATGAAAATAAAATTACCATGATATCACAAACCAATTGTGTTTGATTGTGAGATACACAAGAAAAACTGTGGCACTGGGTTAATCTGGAGTTCGGCTCATCAAAGCCAGGGTTAGAAAAGGGACAGGATGTGATGGGATGAAATTCGGAAAGCAGAGACGCTTTAAGTGTGGGGAAGGGGCGGGGCTCAGAGACTGATGAATGACAGGTTGAGGACTTCCCTGGTGGTCCATGCATGCTTCACGCATGCTTAGTTGCTCAAGTTGTGTCTGACTCTTTGTGACCCCATGGGCCGTAGCCCACTAGGCTCCACTGTCCATGGGATTTCCCAGGCAAGAATATTGGAGTGAGTTGCCATTTCCTTCTCCAGGAGACATTCCTGACCCAGGGATCAAACCCAGGTCTCCTGCATTGCAGGCAGATTCCTTACCATCTGAGCCACTAAGGAATCCATGGTAGTCCACTGGTTAGGAATCCTCCTGCAAGGGATACAAGTTTGGTCCCTGGTCCAGGAAGATTCCATATGCCAAGGGGCAATAACCCCTTGAGCTGAGCCCTCCTGCCCTAGAGCCCATGCTCTGCAAAACGAGAAGCCACCTCAATGAGAAGCCCTCACATTGCAGTGAAGAGTAGCCCCTGCTCTCAGCAACTAGAGAAAGCCCAATGCAACCAAACAAAAAGAAGTAAGACTGACCTGATGGGGTAAGGTCAGATGTGGAAGGGAAAGGAAGCAACTGCTGCTTTCCTGGAAATGAAGGTATACGAGACGACGGTGTTTAGGAAGATGGATCTGACAGTATAGGGCAGGTGAGTTGAACGAAAGGTATAGAGGCAGACATCATCTCCATCGGATTTCCTTCTTGGGATGGTAGTGACCTTGGTCTTCTGCCAAATTTGGTTTCAAAAATTATATTTACAAAAACATCTGAGGCCCTCCTCTGACAACTTGCATGTGGCTGCAGCTCCCAGGTTCCGTCTAAACCCCAGCTTTGCCAATCAGTAGCTGGTGCTTATGCTGGCAGCCATGTAGCCTCCCCCGGTTCCCTGGCACTGAGCTACCCTCCTCCTTTGGGTGTTGGCACCACCTCTGCCTGGGCTCCTGGAGCCTCTCAGGGTCTGTGTGGGGCTTGCCTGTCTGAACCAGCCTGCCCTCTCTTCCCTTCTCCAAATCTTTTTCCATCTAGCGTCCCAGCACTCACTCCTGGGAGCTGGTCTTGCACTGTGTACTAGCTCTTCCCCCCAGGCAGCTCCTTGTTGCTAGAATCATCCTGCAGAGGTTGCAGCTGCAAGGTTAGAGAAGGGTATCATCTCTGACTATAAAGATTAAGTTACTGTTGTTGTTTAGTTGCTAAGTCATGTCTGACTCTTTTGAGACCCCAGTGACTGTAGCCCGCCAGGGTCCTCTGTCTATGCGAGTCTCCAGGCAGGAATACTGGAGCGGGTTGCCATACCTTCCTCCAGGGGATCTTCCCAACCTAGGGATTGGACCCGCATCTCTTGCATCTCCTGCATTGGCAGGCATGTTCTTTATCACTAGTGCCACCTGGGAAGCCCACAGACACAGTAAGCAGTGTTGTCCTGTGCTGCTGGAGAATGGAATGTTCCGCTTAATCAGATGTCCTATAACTGGGAAATGCCGAAGTTACAATAAACACATGACTGGCTTTGGGGGAAAAGTTACCATCTTTGTTATCAGTGTACTCTAGAATTTGTATCAACTATCTTTCCTTCTACCATGACATCACAATAGCACCAGCAGCGAAGTGACTAACATTCCCATCCTGCTTCCGGAAGCCATGCCCAGCAGAGCAGGTGCTGAGCACAGTCAGTTGAGGGGCACAGGGAAGGATAAGCAGGGCCCTTGGGTACCCCCACACCCACCAAGCTATGGCTTTTCCCCACAACCTGCACCATGTCTCCCCAGGCATCTGCCTAGTCCCTACCTGGCTCCTCATCCCCCAGGAGGCCTGGCGCCTTTCTCCGCGCTCCGGGGAGCTGGCTGCCCTTTTATCCTGACTCTCTCTTGCTTTGCTCCCTCTCCCCAGTCCAGAGAAACACTGTGATCCCCAGGACACAGGGAGCTGTGTCTACATAGTGCAAGCAACTTCGCCAGCCAGAACTCCTGCTGCGGGGCTCCAGGCCCAGACTGGGCCTTATAAATGGTAACCACACCTAGCACTGGAGTCCAAATGCTCCAAAGGTCTCTGGACAAGTCAAATTACCACCTCCAGCCCTGAGGCTGATAGTGCTCTGATTAATGGAACAACTGATAATAATTCACTATGTGCCACACAACCAAGTTCAAGCACATGCTTCGCAAACTGTTCTGTATCATGACTGTTGAGGTAGTTACATAAATCTCTAAAACCTCATAGAACTGTATGTGTTACAAGTGGTGTGAACTGAGCAAGGTCTGTAATCTAGTTAACAGTAATGTGCCTGCAATGCAGGAAACTCAGGCTTGATCCCCAGGTCAGGAAGATCCCCTGGAGAAGGAAATGGCAACCCACTTGAGTATTCTTGCCTGAAGAATTCCATTAACGGAGGAACCTGGTGGGCTACAGTCCATGGGGTTGCAAAGAGTCACACAACTGAGCAACTAACACACACCCTAAAATCAATATCCTGATTTTGATATTGAACTTGAGCTATATAAGATGTTGTGCATGCTTGCTAAGTTGCTTCAGTCGTGTCCAACTCGTTGCAACTCCATGGAATGTAGCCCAACAGGCTCCTTTGTCCATGGGGTTCTCCAGGCAAGAATACTCAAGTGGGTTGCTATGCCCTCTTACAGGGGAGCTTCCCAACCCTGGGGATCCTGACTCCTGCGTCATCTGTGTCTCCTGCATTGGCAGGTGGATTCTTTACTACTGCGCCATCTGGGAAGCCCTTATAAGTTGTTATCCAGGGACAAATTGTTGGAAAAGTTCCCAGGACCCTTATACACTTTTTCTGCAACCACCTATGAGTCTAATTATTTTGAAAGAAAAGTGAAAAGTGAACCCTAATCCCCTTCGATTAAATCACCTTCACACCCCCAGGTCTGTGAGCTGGCTCCATGTTGTTTTTCCAGGTGACCTGGAAAGGATCCTCCGAGGCCAGCTCTCTTCTCCAAGGGCAGCTCAGGCATGAATGCAAAGCTTGTGCATTTCCAGAGTGACCAAGAAGAACACGCCCCTGTGTATTTAGCTCTGGGAAGAGAACATGGTTATTTCGCCAAAAGCCACTCTCAGTCCCACTCCCATGAGACAGGGACCGGCTTCCCCAAGCAGGACCCAACAGGACTGAAGGGCAAACTTAAGGCTGGGCTTGTTCTAAAATGTCTTCCTAATCCTTGATGTCTTTGAAGGGAAGATGGGTCCAAGTCCATGTGAGTGCATGTGTATACACAGCTTAGTCCAAGAAACCAAAAATAAAAGTTTACAAATATTAACTAAGTCAGTGATTGTCAAGACTGTAGCCAGAACTATTTCCATTTGTAGGATTTACCCACCCACTGGGGACCATGAGGGGTTACGACAAACACAAACCAAGGTTTCTAAACCTCTTCAGTGCCACAGACCCCCACCCTCGCCGGCAGCCTGGAAAAGCCTGTGGACCCTCCTCGGAATAATAAGTGCACAAACTAAATACATGGCATTACCCAGGAAACCGGCTACAGAAACACACAGCTATCAAAATATTTCAAAACTGTGCTCTGGTAATTAACACGTTAAATAAGACCTAGTGGTAAGGGATTTCCCTGGTGGTCCAGTAGATAAGACCCTCCCAATGCAGAAGGCCCAGGTTCGATTCCTGGCCAGGGTACTAGATCCCACATGCTTAGTCCCTAAGTCATGTCTGACTCTTTGTGACCCCATGGACTGTAGCCCAACCCCTGTCTATGGGATTTTCCAGGCAAGAATACTGGAGTAGATTGCCATTTTCTTCTCCAGGGGATCTTCGGGCCCCAGGGACCGAACCCAAGTCTCCTGCATTGGCAGGCAGATTCCTTACCATTTGAGTCACCAGGGAAGCCCCTCCGCATGCTGTAATGAAGATCAAAGATCTAAGTGCCAAAACTAAGACCCAGGGCAGCCAAATAAATATTAAAAAATAAATATGTGGTGAGTACCACAGCCACCTTAACTTTGAAGTACCGATGAGGATAATGATACATCAAGAGATTCAAGGTATCTGAAAGTATCTGAAGTATCTCAAACATTAAAACAAAATCTCAGCAGTTCCTACTGGTGGCAATCATGGTACAGCTAACATCACCAAGGTTTGCTGTCTACATTCCCGATAGAAGGAAATGCAAATTTTCAGGTAGTGAAAATAAAACGTAACTTTTTTCCATCAAAGCTTTTGGAGCCACCCTTGAATTTTGTCTGTGGGTAGCCTCATGTTAAGAACCTCAGGGGTACAAAATGAAAAGATAACCTGCAGAATAAGAGAAAATATTTGCAAACAACACAACTGACAAAGTAGCAATCTCCCAAATGTATAAATAGTTTATAGGGATTAATATTGCCTGGAAAATCCCATGGACAGAGGAGCCTGGTGGACTGCAGTCTATGGGGTCGCTCAGAGTCAGACACAACTGTGGGACTTCGCTTTCACTTTTCACTTTCATGCACTGGAGAAGGAAATGGCAACCCACTCCAGTATTCTTGCCTGGAGAATCCCAGGGATGGGGGAGCCTGGTGGGCTGCCGTCTCAGGGGTTGCACAGAGTTGGACACGACTGAAGCGACTTAGCAGCAGCAGCAGCAGCAGGGATTAATATAAAAAAATTTTTTTAAATAGGCAGAAGAGCTAAACAGACTTTTCTCCAAAGAAGATATACAGATGGTCACACAGATGGAAAGATGCTCAACATTACAAATTATTAGAGATATACAAATCAAAAACTACAATAAAGTATCACCTCGCACTGGTCAGAATCGCCACCATTAAAGTCGACAAGTAACAAATGCAAAAGAGGGTGTGGAGAAAAGGGAACCCACCTATACTGTTGGTAGGAAGGTAAACTGATACAGCCACTTTGGAGAACAGTATGGAGGTTCCTCAAAAAACGAGAGTTAGCACGATCCCGCAATCCCACTCCTAGGCATATATCCCGAAAAAAATCATGGTTCAAAAGGATACGTGCACCCCAATATTCATTGCCGCACTGTTTGCAGTAGCCAAGACATGGAAGCAACCTCAGTGTCCATCAACAGATAAATGTCCACTAACACACAGCCTCCATCCAATGGATTTTCACGCATCCGCTCAAACCGATGTTTAACACTAGCACCTGACTCCAGCTTTTACAGATAAATGGATAAAGAAGATGGGGTACATATACACAATGAAATATTACTCAGCCATAAAAAGAATGAAAGAATGTCATTTGTAGCAACACGGATGGACCTAGAGATTATCCTACCACATGGAGTCAGGCAGAGGAAGACAAATATCATACGACATCACTTAAACATATGGAATCTTTAAAGTGGTACAAATGAACTTATTTTAAAAAAACAGAAAAAGATTCACTTACGTAGAAAACAGGCTTATGGTTACCAAAGGGGAAAGGAGTGGGGAGAGAGATAAATGAATAGGAGTTGGGGATTAACAGAAACACAGTACTGTATATAAAACAGATTAACCACAGGACCTACTGTACAACACAAGAAAGTATATTCAATATCTTACAATAACCTATAATGGAAAAGAACCTGGAAAAGAATATACACATATACATACATATGTACATAACTGAATTATACTGAAAATCAACTATACATTTATCAAAAAAATTCTTTAATTAAAAAGTTTAAAATCCAAAAACAAAAAAAAAAAAACAGAAAAAGAACCTCAGGAGTGAGCAGCTGATATATGACTTGCAGGGCCATGAAACATACTTCCCATCCACACCCCCATCATTCCCTCACCATTTACCATTTACATATATTACACATAATAACGTACGTGCATTCCAAAGACATCCCACCACCAACACAGAGCCCCCTTCTGATAGATTTTCACGCATCCACTCAAACCAATGTTTAACACCAGCACCTGACTCCAGCCTTTACCTGGGGCAGGGAGGCTCACCCTACATAGCTCACCTCTTCATCTAGCTCCTGCCACTGTGAGGAAATATACCGTCTCTGGGGAGGCCTGAACATAAACCATCATCCTCCAAGTGCACCCAGAACCGGGGGACCAGATGTCAGGAACCTGGCAAGTTAGTGCTCAGTTCAGTTCAGTCGCTCAGTTGTATCTGACTTTTTGTCACCCCATGAATTGCAGCACACCAGGCCTCCCTGTCGATCACCAACTCCCGGAGTTCACCCAAACTCCTGTCCATTGAGTCGCTGATGCCATCCAGCCATCTCATCCTCTGTCATCCCCTTCTTCTCCTGCCCCCAATCCCTCCCAACATCAGAGTCTTTTCCAATGAGTCAACTCTTCGCATGAGGTGGCCAAATTACTGGAGTTTCAGCTTTAGCATCATTCCTTCCAAAGAAATCCCAGGGCTGATCTCCTTTAGAATGGATTGGTTGGATCTCCTTGCAGTCCAAGGGACTCTCAAGAGTCTTCTCCAACACCACAGTTCAAAAGCATCAATTCTTCGGCGCTCAGCCTTCTTCACAGTCCAACTCTCACATCCATACATGACCACTGGAAAAACCATAGCCTTGACTAGGCAGACCTTTGTTGGCAAAGTAATGTCTCTGCTTTTGAATATGCTATCTAGGTTGGTCATAACTTTCCTTCCAAGGAGTAAGCATCTTTTAATTTCATGGCTGCAGTCACCATCTGCAGTGATTTTGGAGCCCCCCAAAATAAAGTCTGACACTGTTTCCACATCTATTTCCCATGAAGTGATGGGACCAGGTGCCACGATCTTCGTTTTCTGAATGTTGAGTTTTAAGTCAACTTTTTCACTCTCCTCTTTCACTTTCGTCAAGAGGCTTTTAAGTTCCTCTTCACTTTCTGCCATAAGGGTGGTGTCATCTGCACATCTGAGGTTATTGATATTTCTCCTGGCAATCTTGATTCCAGCTTGTGCTTCTTCCAGCCCAGCATTTCTCATGATGTACTCTGCATATAAGTTAAATAAGCAGGGTGACAATATACAGCCTTGACATACTCCTTTTCCTATTTGGAACCAGTCTGTTGTTCCATGTCCAGTTCTAACTGTTGCTTCCTGACCTGCATACAGGTTTCTCAAGAGGCAGGTCAGGTGGTCTGGTATTCCCATCTCTTTCAGAATTTTCCACAGTTTATTGTGATCCACACAGTCAAAGGCTTTGGCATAGTCAATAAAGCAGAAATAGATGTTTTTCTGGAACTCTCTTGCTTTTTCCATGATCCAGCAGATATTGGCAATTTGATGTCTGGTTCCTCTGTCTTTTCTAAATCCAGCTTGACCATCTGGAAGTTCATGGTTCACATATTGCTGGAGCCTGGCTTGGAGAATTTTGAGCATTACTTTACTAGCGTGTGAGATGAGTGCAATTGTGTGGTAGTTTGAACATTCTTTGGCATTGCCTTTCTTTGGGATTGGAATGAAAACTGACCTTTTCCAGTCCTGTGGCCACTGCTGAGTTTTCCAAATTTGCTGGCATATGGAGTGCAGCACTTTCACAGCATCATCTTTCAGGATTTGAAATAGCTCAACTGGAATTCCGTCACCTCCACCAGCTTTGCTCATAGTGATGCTTTCTAAGGCCCACTTGACTTCACATTCCAGGATGTCTGGCTCTGGGTGAGCGATCACACCATCGTGATTATTTTGGTCGTGAAGATCTTTTTTGTACAGTTCTTCTGTGTATTCTTGCCACCTCTTCTTAATATCTTCTGCTTCTCTTAGGTCCATACCATTTTGTCCTTTATCGAGCCCATCTTTGCATGAAATGTTCCCCTGGTATCTCTAATTTTCCTGAAGAGATTTCTAGTCTTTCCCATTCTGTTGTTTTCCTCTATTTCTTTGCATTGATTGCTGAGGAAGGCTTTCTTAACTCTCCTTGCTATTCTTTGGAACTCTGCATTCAGATGCTTGTATCTTTCCTTTTCTCCTTTGCTTTTCACTTCTCTTCTTTTCACAGCTATTTGTAAGGCCTCCCCAGACAGCCATTAATGCTGAGAAATCACCAGCCCTGAGCTTCATGCTCTGTGTGATTTGAGAGTGGGAATAGATATAAAGAAAAACTATACGATCAGCTTTACAGATTAAATGCTGCAGCTAAGGGACTTCCCTGGTGAAGTTCCCTTCCTTCTGGTTAGCAATCCACCTTCCAATGCAGAGACAGGGGTTCAATCGCTGGTCACGGAACTAAGATCCCACCTGCCTCGGGGCAACTAAGTCTGTGTGCCACAAATACTGAGCCCTCGCTCTTCAAGGAAAGATCCCACATGCTACAGTTAAGACACAGCCAAAAATAAATAAATATTTAAAAAAAAAACAAAAAACAGCTGCAGCTAAGGTGGAAAACTTGGAAAGTAGTTCGAGGTTGAAGAGGTGTGTTCAGTAGCTAAATCCCATTCTTTATGACCCCATGGACTGCATCATGCCAGGCTTCCCTGTCCTTCACTATGTCCCAGAGTTTGCTCAAACTCATGTTGATTGAGTCAGCTGAAGAGGCGTGCATGCTAAGTCATTCAGCCATGTCCGACTCTTTGCGATCCCATAGACTGTAGCCTTCCAGGCTCCTCCGTCCATTCTCCAGGCAAAAATACTGGAGTGGGTTGCCATGCCCTCCTCCAGGGAATATTCCCAACCCTGGGATCAAACCCATGGCAGATTCTTTACAACCAGTGGCACCTCAGAGTATGACTTTGTCTAGAGGCAGGGTCTTTCCAGAGGGAATCAAGTTAACAGGAGGTCGTTGGAGTGGGTCCTAATCCAGTATGTCTGGTATCTAAAGGTGGGGGGCGGGGCGGGTATTTAGACACAGACGCATACCCAGGGAAGCTCTGAGGACACAGGGAGAAGACAACATCTGGAAGCCAAGGAGAGAGGCCGGGGAGATGCTACCTCACAGCCTCAGAAGGAACCAGGCTTGTTAACACTTTCGTTTCAGATTTCTAGTCCCCAAAACTGTGACACAATAAATTTCTGTTGTTTAAGCCAACCCGTGCATGGCACTTTGTCACAGCTGTCCTGGCAAGTTAATAACATTCAGAGTCACATATATGGCTTGAAAACAGGAAAGCCTTCACTCAGAGCCCATCCAACTCTGTTTCTTATGTGCCACTCATCAGTGTGAAATTACGTTCTAATCAGAGTTGGTTTCTGGTCCCTGGGCAGGAAGGATGATCGAGGCCAAGTCTGTCATCAAGAAGGACAGGACTGGATGATGGACTGGCTCAGAGAATCCTGGGGTCACTGTTGGTGAACCTACCTCCAGCCCATGGGCTTTGGAGGAGCCATCAACTCACCAGGCAGAGATTGCTTTAATCCTTTGATTCAAATATTCAGCGAGGAACTCTGGCCTAGAGCAGTGGTTCACAAATTTGGCTGTACAACAGAAGCCCCTGTGGAGCTTTAAGAAAATTTCACCCAAACCCGAGCCCCACCCCAGACCAGCCAAATAAAAATCTTGGGGGTGGGGGCTGGGCCAGAGCAATTTCTAAAAGCTCCCCAGATGATTCTAATGTGTAGCCCGGGTTGAGAGCCTCTGGACCCTATGACCTTTGACGGCCTTTCCTTCTCAGAATTCGGTGAGAGTGCACTCCATGTTTATCTTAGTGGTTCTCAGGAGTGTGCTGGGGGTTGCCTGGGGCTGGTTTCTAGGTCCAGACCACAGCCGCCTTTACTGGGTTTGGGTGAATGAGTAATTCTCATGAACAGCAGGACGGTGACAAAGAGGGGAGGAAATTTAAAAAGACTTTTGCCTTTTCACTAAAACATTAATTCAATGTGCTTTGGTTATGAAGCTCCTAAATATTCATTGGAAGGACTGATGTTGAAGCTGAAGCTCCAATACTTTGACCACCTGATGCGAAGAACTCATTTATTAGAAAAGACCTGAGGCTGGGAAAATTGAGGACAAGAGGAGAAAGGGGCAACAGAGGATAAGATGATTGGATGGCATCATCAACTCAATGGAAATGAGTTTGAGCTAACTCCGAGAGATAGTTAAGGACAGGGAAGTCTGGCATGCTGTAGTTCACGGGGCCACAAAAAGTCAGACATGACTTAACAATAATAAATGAAGCTCCTACATGCCAGGAACTCAAAGATGAACCCGAGACCAGTATCTAGACCTCCAGAAGCCTAGCCTCATTCCAGAAATAAACAGATAGCTGTTAAAATGGGAATACCCCAACTGAGGTGCATATGGGAACAAGGGGTCAAGACACCATCCCTAAAGCAACAGAAGGTGACCCCAGACATGATCTTAAAGGAGAAACAGGAGTATCTTCCATCAGGACAAAAGAGCGTGGAAAGGCTTGATCCATGCTAGGCTGAAATGATTTTGTTCAGCCAGAAATAGAGGAGATAACACATCTGCAGAGACTGAGAAAATGTGAGACCACTGCTCTGCGAATCAGGGATCTAAGAAGGGTTGCCTGGTTTGGGTAAGGCACTGCCCCACCTCCTTGTTCACTCACTGACCACGTGGGCCCAGCTCTCTTGGTACCCACAGAGCAGCCTCCAGATCCCACGTCTGCCCCAGGCAGGGGGGTCTCTATATGATCTATGCACCAACATTTAAAAGGGAACTCTTAGTAAGTACATATTTCAGAGCTCCACAAGCTAGAGATTCTGGGCACCTGTATTAGGCATGTGAACTTACCACGGGTTCCCTGGAATTCTGATGGGTAACTCTGTTTTGTTTTCAACTTTTTATTTTATATTGGAGTATAGTTGATCAACAACATTGTGACAGTTTCAAGCGTATAGCAAAGTGATTCAGTTATACATATACATGAGTCTATTCTTTTACAAATTACTTTCCCATTTAGGTTGTTACATAACATTGAGCAGATTTCCCTGTGCTATAGAGTAGGTCCTTGTTGGTTATCCATTTTAAATACAGCAGTGTGTACATGTCCATCCCAGACTCCCTAAGAACTTCTCTTTTAATAAACACCTAGGAGTAGGGGATGAGCTTGAATCTAGACCCACAGTTCTATAAATTTAGCATCTCTGATGGGTAATTCTTAACCTCAGGGGCACTCCTGGCTCTGAGCTCCACCTGTTTCTGAGGGCAGTCTGCCAGGCCTGTGGCCCACCACTGCTTTGCCTTGCTGGGCCTGCCTACTTAGACCCTCAGCCTCTGTCTCCCACAAGGGGTACTCACCTGGCTCCCACCCGGAAGGTTGATCCAGGAGCTGGAGTTCTCCCTGAAGGACCCCACCAGGCCCAGGCCCCCTCCAGGTCTCGTTCCTGCTCTCAGGCCAGAGTCCAGCACCAACCTAGCCAAGGGGCTGCCCCAGAGTGCAGCCCCCCTGCCCAAGTTCATCACCACAAACCCTCATCCCGCAGTGTGGAACTTCATTCTCAGCCTTTCACATAAGCTGCATCTGCACAAGTGCAGGAGCTCCAGGTTTGCTCCCTGGGTCAAGAAGATCTCCTGGAGGAGGAAAAGGCTACCCACTCCAGTATTCTTGCTTGGATAATCCCATGGACAGAGGAGCCTGGCAGGCTACAGTCCATAGGGTCACAAAGAGTCAGACACGACTGAAGCAACTGAACATGCACGCACACACGAGGGTACAAATGGGGACTTGCTGTATGTCCCGTGTGCTTCACGTGTTAACAGGGATCCCCACAAAGACCAGGATAACAGGGCTGTAGGGTTCTTTGCACATGGAAGTCACTCCTTCCCTGGCGGTGAACCATCCCATCCCAGGAGGTGGGCAGGTCCTGGGCTGGAGGGAGGGCTTGGAGCGCAGGGAACCAGCCCCACCCACCTGGGCATACCTCCCCTCACTCATAGCTCAGAACCTGACTTAGAGAAGACCACCGCCTTCAGACTGTCTTCAGTTCCTGTCTCACAAGGGCCAATCACTTCAAGCCCTGGCACCGCAAACCAAGCACCCAAATCACATTTTATAGACTTTATTTACCCTAAAATATACCCTGCTTCCAAACCACCAAGGAACCTGGAAATTTACCAGGAAATTGGGCAACTGTAACTTCTCCTGGAGACTCTGGAATCAACACTTCATTAAATGAGAAAACTTTCTGCGAGTCAAGGCTGTCACAGTACTCAGAAGGATGCGGACAGGGGAAGTCTGAGGGCAAGGTGGTTGGCAAATCCTTAGCTAGAAGGATGCTGGCATGTTCCCCAAAGTCAGCCCAGTAAAGGCATTCATATGTCTGCGAGCTGATGGAACACGTCTGTGGCGCAATTCTTCCACATGGGCTTGGGGAGCCCAGACAGCCCTCAACAACCACACCCTGTCTTACTCCAATTAAACAGGAATGATTTGTGGGTTCTCAATACAAATGACTAGCAAACGATCTTCTGGAATAAAATTAAGCCTCTTAACTTAAAACAAACAAAAAATGCACCAAGACATCAAAAAGATGAGCTCAAATCCACTGTCAAGGTTTCCTGCGCACTTTTTTTTTCAACTTGTCTTTCTCCCTTGGGCGATCTCCAGCCTAAGGTTATTGTTACACACAACATTCTTTTCAACTTAGACTTCATCTGTTTCTTCCTATAATACATAATTTTGAAGCACTGGGCTAAGGGAGGCATTTTTACAATGAGCAGGAGAACAGGGTTGCAATAGATAAAAAACGTTGATGCACAGAGGCAGCTGAGAATCGGGAGGAAGAAGGCTGGGTTGATGCTGAATTGGAGAAGTGCTCAGGGCTCAGCTCGATCATAATAAAGTACAAAGGAAGGTAGAGATTTTGAGTAGACTTCATTGTCATCTTTTACCTCGTACCGGAGAAGGCAATGGCACCCCACTCCAGTACTCTTGCCTGGAAAATCCCATGGACAGAGGAGCCTGCTAGGCTGCAGTCCATGGGGTCGCTAAGAGTCAGACACGACTGAGCGACTTCACTTTCACTTTTCACTTTCATGCCTTGGAGAAGGAAATGGCAACCCACTCCAGTGTTCTTGCCTGGAGAATCCCAGGGACAGGGGAGCCTGGTGGGTACCTTCTATGGGGTCGCACAGAGTCGGACACTACTGAAGGACTTAGCAGCAGCAGCAGTGAAATGTATTGTTGTTGTTTAGTTGCTAAGTCACGTTGGACCCTTTGAGATCCCATGGACTGGAGCCCACCAGGTTCCTCTCTCCATGGAACTTCCCAGGCAAGAATACTGGAGTGGGTTGTCATTTCTTTCTCCAGGAGATCTTCCCTGACCAAGGATTGAACCAATGTTTCCAGTTGGCACGCACTGGCAGGCAGATTCTTTACCACAGAGCCATTTGGGAAGCCCATGACATTTATGGGAAGATGCAGTGGATGTGAACCACAGATCCTTAGGGAGCATGTTGGAGGACAGAGTAGTGGTGGCTGGGGAAAAAGGTGGGTGGGACAGCATGACTACAAAGTGGTTGCAGCACAGAGATTTTAGAGGTTTGGAACTAGCAGTGGAATTACAGGAGTCTATTTACATGAGTCTAAATGTGTTCAAATGGGTAAAACTGTTATTACTACTATGTTTTAATATGAAAAAGAAAATAATCAAAAACACCACCTCTAGATAAGGGAGAGAAGGGTAACACCCTTCCCCCGTCACGTGAGGGGGTCCCGGATCCCTCCAAGCATGTGTGGATACTCAGCAAAGCTCTCCTTAGGGTGGCGGGCAAGCTCGGAAACCCAGCAACCCAGTGACCATCACTCAGAGCGCCGAGACCCCAGGGAAGCAGCAGAAATGCTGCGGGAGGAAGCTGGCCCCCTAAGTGGCAGATGGAGAGAGGAAGCAGAGAAGGACTTGGAGGGGCAGAAGGAAACTGGCCGACGTGGCAGGAGGACGCTGCCAGGGCAGCGGGGCCAGAGGGATGCCTGGTCCCGGCCCAGGCCTGCTGTGAGGGGTCCTGGAGAGGAGCCAGATGTCCCACTTCTCCCCAGGCATCCCTTTCATCAAGGCTTCCATGGCCGTGGGCCAAGAAAGCCTGAATAAGACCTTTAATTTTCTCAGGGCTTCTCCCTTCTTGAATGGCAAAAGGCCCAGCCCCCAAACCAGTCAAGAGGGCAGGCCCCGATACGGAAGGTGGTACAATGGCCAAACCTGCCTCCCTTCCCACCCCATGAGATCTCCAAAACGCAGGCAGCTACCGGATGCCCGTCTCAGCCTCCAGGGGTCTTTCTGCAAAGGACCTCACTGGGCATGCGCACAATGACCGATGCATAAAGCGTGAGGAAAAGCTGAAGCAGGGCAGGCGTGTGTCTGCCCACTGGTTCCTTAGGCAACCTGAGCAGCCCAGAGTGAACCTGAGGCGCAAGGCACATCTCTCTAGACCACAAAAAGGGTACAGACCGGGGTCCTGAGGGTCAGTGGTTGGTCCAGGAGCTCCAGGAGTCCAGAATGGTTCCAAGAGAACGGGCTCCAGGGCTTCCCATAGACCATTCGAAAGGCTCCTGAGGGCGGAAGAGGCTGCAGAGGCTGCAGAAGAAATACCAGAAAGAGTTTCTGGTCTCGGGCACAAGCCTCTCTCCGGTTCCAGGAATCCCCTTGGCCTTATGCGGGCGCCTCCTGCTATTTATTTACACAAGGCTGAATCCCACCTTCCAGGGCGCTGCAGAGCCCTCCTCCAACACAAAGCCCGATTGTACTTCCACCTCCTCACAGCCAACTCGGAGACAGAAACTCGCCGGAGGGAAGACAATTTGTACCAGAGATGGAGACGCAGGCAGATTTAAAGGCATGGTCCTTCAATAACGACAATCTTTCTTAGGGTGGAAAACCACCTTCGGAGGACAGACAGGAAGGTGTGGCGGGGGGCTTCTGGTGCCAGGAGGCTCTCCCGAAGGTGAGCTCCGGCTATTCGGTTTTGGACCATCTCCAAAGAGCCAGGCCTCATGGCAGGCCTGACTGAGAGAGAAATTAGCATGCTGCTCTACTCAATTATCCACTTACAGAGAGGCATGACAACATTTCATTAGCACAGGACATGCAAATGCAAGATGCATCAAGAGTAGAAAACCCCAGAGTGTTGTGGTTTGTTTTTTTTTACACCCCAAAAGGAGACAAGGATCTTTATCATCTCCCAAAACTATGCTAGCCTAACCTAGAGTGATTTTGGCAATTCAGACACAATGATTTTTCTCAGGATTTGCAAGGTGGCGCTTTCTCTCTGTACCCAAACCTCTCAGCACAGGATTTGGATAACATTATTTTTATTTTTTAAATTTTATTGGTTAATTTAGTTTTGGATGCACTGGGTCTTTTTTTGCTGTGCGTGGGCTTTCTCTAGTTGCAGCAAGTTGGGACCAGTCTTTGTTGCGGTGTGAGGGCTTCTCATAGTGGTGGCTTCTCTGACTGTCAGGCACAGGCTCAGTAGTTGTGGCACACGGGCTTAGTTGCCCTGTGGCATGTGGGATCTTCTGAACTAGGGGTCAAATCCATGTCTTCTGCATTGGCAGGTGGATTCTTAACCACTAGACCAACAGGGAAGTCCCAGACTTCATTAAACAGGTTCTTATCTTTCCACAGCAAAATACATTTGAAAAGTGCTGAAACAGCTCTCAGGAAAGCTGGACCCTGGAGCTCTAGGTAGGTTTCAGCTTCCCATGGAGTCTGTAGATGGTCCTCGGGTACCAAACCCAGAAAAACAGAGAGGTCCCAGACAGAGGGCAATGGGCGCCTATATTCTAAAGCACCCATGCAAGAGGGGACAAGGCAGCAAAATGCAGCCTGTTCATTGCTCAGCTCCTGGGGTTCTGAGGCCAGGCTAAGGGAACCTTTGGGCTGATGTTGTGGCCACCAGCTTTCCAGCTGCTGCCCACGAGGCAGGCGCTTAAACGGCAGTGTGGCTGGTTCCTTGTTTATACTTTGGATTGTCATTGTTCTTGCTCAGTCTCTAAGTCGCATCCGACCCTTTGTGACCCCATGGACCCCAAGGATGCCAGGCTTCCCTGTCCCTCAGTATCTCCCAGAGTCTGCCCAAGTTCGTGTCCATTAAATCAGTGATGCCATCCAACCATCTCATCCTCTGTCACCTGCTTCTCCTGTCCTCAATCTTTTCCAGCATCAAGGTCTTTTCCTATGAGTCAGCTGCTCACATCAGGTGGCCAAAGTATTGGAGCTTCATTCCATCCAATGAATATCCAGGGTTGATTTCCTTTAGGATTGACTGGTTTGACTCCTTGCTTTCTAAAGGACTTTCAAGAGTCTTCTCCAGCACCACAGTTTGAAAGCATCAATTCTTTGGTACTCAGCCTTCCTTACGGTCCTACTCTCACAACAGTACATGACTACTGTATACTTTGGATACTAGAGTATGTACCGCTAACCTCCCCCCTCCCCCAAGAGGCTACTCTACACCTTCCTTACTTCCCGCAGAATGCTTGCTTTCCTCCAACACTTTGTTTTAAATTTTTTTTTGTCTGTGCTGTGTCTTTATTGCTATGTGCAATCTTTCTCTAGTTTTGGAGAGCCAGAGCTACTCTCCAGATGCGGAGCACTGACTTCTGTTGTTGCGACTCCTGGGCTCTAGAGTGAGGGCTCAGTAGTTGTGGCCCATGGGCTTAGCTGCCTTGCGGCATGTGGAATCTTCCCAGACCAGGGATCAAACCCATGTCCCCTGCATTAGCAGGCAGATTCTTAACCACTGAGCCACCAGGGAAGTCTCACATTCTCTCACATTCTTATCGAGTTCCCCAGCTTTTCAGCCTCCCTGGAGGTACCAGGCCACACCCACTGTCTGTGCACACGGTGAGTAATTACCACCAACTGCACCCCCCCACCCCCCGCCACCCCATCATCTCCTATGAAGCCCCAGGCTTCCCCTGGGCAGCAAAGGAGGGAGAAAGGAGGGAAAGGCAGGAAAACCAGCAGGGTCTCTCCTGTCCTGACCCATCCAGCTCCCCAGGCCCAGGCAGGCTGACTTGCCACCATCCCTCCTACTCTCCCCTGCCCCCCTCCCCCAGAAGCCTCCAAGCCAGTGCTATGGACCCAGCAGGAGGCTGTGAGTCCAAAAAACCCTACAGGTTTCATAGCGTCTCAGGTTCATAGGATCAGGGCTTCTCAGAGACAATGCTCAGGCACTACTGACCATTTCCAAACTGCAGCCTCAGAATGCAACCATTGGAAGGAGCCCCACAGGCCACCCCGTTCAGCGTCTCCACTGTACTGGCCATGTCCAGGCAAGGTCCCCCAAACTCACAAAGCCCCTCCTACCACCACATGGCCTAGTGGGAGGTGGTGCCCTGTGGGAGGAGCCAGCAAAAGTGGGTTCTACATCGATCCCCGCCTCTGGAAGGCTGAGTGGCCTCAGGCAAAGATCTTGGCCTCTCTGAGCCCTGATTTCCTCCAGAGTAATGAAGGAATAACCACTGTGCCCACCAGTAGGGTCATTTTGAGGATTAAGTGACTTAATATATGCAATACTCCTCTGGGACACTGAACACCCTCAAGAAAGAGACTATTATCTCTGCAAAAAAAGTACTGCTCAGAAAGAAGAGAAATTCAGGTACAAGTCTTGCTATGTTTCCCTTTTTTTGGCCATGCCGTGCAGCATGTATATGCATCATGTGTGTGCGTGCTCAGTCACTTCAGTCGTGTCCAACTCTTTGCAACTCCATGGACTATAGTCCACCAGGCTCCTCTGATCATGGAATTCTCCAGGCAAGAATACTGGAGTGGGCTACCATGCCCTTCTCCAGGGGATCTTCCCAACCCAGGGATCGAACCCTTGGCTCTTGCATTGGCAGGTGGATTCTTGACCCACTGAGCCACCTGGGAAGCCCTTTTATATGCATATACACATATAATGACATATGTGCACATGCACATAGCCACATATGTTTATGTGCACACACATACATGCATATGGTTTTATTCATGTATGATATACTATGTTGTCTGTACACCAGGGTTTTGCAGCCTTAGCACTATGAGCTTTTGGGGCAAGATAATTTTTTTGCTGTGAGGAACTATCCTGTACCTTTTAAGACATTGAGCAGCATTCTTGGCCTCTACCCACGAGATGCTAGTAGTAACTCCCCGCTGCCCCCACCACCAGGTCGTAACAACCAAAAATGTCTCCAGACATTGCCAACTGTCCCCTGGGGGACAAAACTGCCCCCACTGGAGAATTAATCGTGTACACACACACACACATTCATATGACATGTGCTTTGACAGAGTGACGAGGTAAGCAGGGTGAGAACAGAAGAACTAAATTTCTGTGGACAGAGCCCTTGCAGTGTGCTCATGGAAACTTTACAGGGACTGCGACTACAAACATACACAGTACTTTTGAGCTTCTTTACATCTGTAAAAACGGTTACTGTGCTCGTAAAGACTGCCCGCAGACTTAATTTGGCTCAGACATACAGAGTCCCATTTAGTGCGTAAAATCACTGGGCCCCAAGGCTCCCCAGCTCCAGTCAAGAATATGCTTGGGAACTCAGCCTGGAAGAGGAGAACACAGGGGGATCCTGTGTACTCTTGCCTCACGTGTTGGCCTTGAGCTCCCTTGAGCAGGCCACTGGGGGCCTTGCCCAAGGAAGGGGGCATTTTGTCAAATGTGCAATTCCCTTTTTACTTGATGCGATAGTAGACTGAACTAAATGTCTACCTGCCCGGTTCAGAAAAGCAAGGAGACGGGTGACCAAACTTGAGTGCACTGACAGGACACCGTATGTACACACGTACCTGCCTGGCTAACTGAAGTAAAAGTGAACAGTAATCATAATGATGGGCAGAGAGGTAAAGTGGAAGAGGGGAGGTGAATGTCTGCTTTACAGAGGGCTCTGTTTACCCCAGTGTTGAAAAACAAGAATCCTGAACTCCGTCTACCTCATTATGACTTCTTTAACATTTGTTTTTAATTTACCTGAGATCATAATCTCCACTGAGGACCACATGTGAGCCAAACTTGAAACCAAGCTGGGCCTTTTGTTCTGCCTGCGTTAATGAGTACACAAAGGGGCATCTGATTTCTCCCTCCCTCGTGGCCTGAACACCAGCTCCCATTTATGTAACTAACAATGTGAGAGGGGGCTGCAGGCTGTCTGGGGGTAATAGGCCCAGGGACAGGTATCAGGAAATGAAGGTTCCAATCCCAGCTGATTCACTATGTGCCACTGAGACAAGAGCTCAAAGACTGAGCCTCATCTTTAAAAATGTTGACAGTTTTCCTTGCTAGGTGGATGCACTGAGGACATTCAGTAGCATTATGAAGGTCTACCAGAATTCCAGTTATTCACACTGAAAGTGAAGACCAAGCTATGGTTCCCAAAGTGGGTTTGCTAGAGCTCTGGTCCTGTGAGATGCTATTCAGAATGAAGGGATCGACAGACCCTTCACCCATCCAACAAATATTTGTGAAGAGCCTTCTAAACGCCTGGTGCTGGGCTTCCCTGGTGGCACAGTGGCAAAGAATCCACCTGCCAAAGCAGGAGACATGGGTTCGATCCTTGGTCGGGGAAGATCCCACAGGCTGAGGAAAAACTAAGCCCATGCACCACAACTATTGAGCCTGTGCTCTAGAGCTTGTGTGTGTGTGTGTGTGTGTGTGTGTGTGTGTGTGTGAGTCATTCAGTTGTGTCTGACTCTTTGCAATCCAACAGACTGTAGCCCACCAGCTTCTTCTGTCCATGGAATTCTCCAGGCAAGAATACTGGAGTGGGTTGCCATTCCCTTCTCCAGGAGATCTTCCCAACCCAGGGATCGAACCCGGGTCTCCTGCATTGTAGGCAGATTCTCTGCCATCTGAGCTACCAGGGAAGCACTGGTCTAGAGCTTGGAAACTGCAACTGCTAAAGCCCGCACACTCTAGAGCCCGTGATCCGCAACAAAAAGAAGCCACTGCAGTGAGAAGCCTGAGCACCACAACTAGAGTGTAACCCCACTCTCTAGAGACAAGCCTGTGTAGCAACAAAGATCCAGCACAGCCAAAAATAAATAAATGAAAAAATATAAATGCTTGGTGCTAGAACCCCATAGAAAACAGGCCCTTTCCCCAAGTTCTTCAGTGAGGTTAAGCTCCAAAGAAGACAAGCGCCTATTGGATCATTGTGAAGTCACATATTTACCAGCAGAGCAATGTGCTCAAGTACAGGGAGCTCAGCAGTTGCATCAGGGACCACATCTAAGGCTGGGAGCCAGGGACTATGAAGTGAAATGTGTGCATGGGGTGAGGGACACTGGGCGGATGGTAGTACTCCAAACACAAGGAAAGCCTTGGTCAAATAAGCCAGAGGACTCCTGCATAGCACACTCCCCTCTAAGAGACCACACCGGCATGTTAAAATCTTGCAGAAATGAAACAATAATACTACCTCTTAACATCCCTAGGAAGTTACTCTGGGAAATGCTGATAGAGGCTCTATTGTTCCCAGAGCCTGTAAGAAACTTCAGCATAAAACAAAAGCTCTTGTTTGTATAATTGGAAAACTACCATGTGTCCTCTCAGAAGCCAAAATACCTTGGAGTTGCTAATGTAATTCTAAAGTATTTTCCTTGGCAAAAGCCTATGAAAACATATGGCTTCTACAACTGCTAACATACCCCCAGTATTACAGATGAAGGAATGTCCACAACTACATACCAGTGGGAACTCTGTCTCCAGCACAGACATCTGCTTCATTTTTAAAAGAATGTACAGCCTTAAACTGGGATGAACTGAAGAAATCTTCATAAAAAGTAACATTAAGGGACCTTCCTGGTGGTCCAGTGGCTAACACTCCATGCTCCCAATGCAGTGGGCCAGGGTTCAATCCCTGGTCAGGGAACTAGTTCCCACATGCCGCAACTAAAGATCCTGAGTGCCACAATGAAGATCCCAGTGCAGCCAAATAAAATTTTTTTTAAAGGAAAATTAAAAGGATCAACCACCAGTGATCAACTTATCAAAGATCACACCCAGGACTCCCCTGGTGGTCCAGTGGTTAAGAAGCTGTTGATGCAGGGCTGATCCCTGGTCAGGGAACTAAGATCTCACATGCGGCAGGCAATTAAGTCTGAAAGCCACAACTAGAGAGAGCCCTTGTGCTCTAAGATGGCAGTACCCAACCTTTTTGGCACCAGGGACCAGTTTCATGGGAAACAATTTTTCTACCCATCCTGAGTGGTTTGGGGATGATTCAAGCACAGTAGGATTCGTGCACCTATGAGAAACTAATGCCACTATTCAGAGAAGGCAATGGCACCCTACTCCAGCACTCTTGCCTGGAAAATCCCATGGATGGAGGAGCCTGGTGGGCCGCAGTCCATGGGGTCGCTAAGAGTCGGACAAGACTCAGGGATTTCACTTTCACTTTTCACTTTCATGCATTGGAGAAGGAAATGGCAACCCACTCCAGTGTTCTTGCCTGGAGAATCCCAGGGACAGGGGAGCCTGGTGGGCTGCCATCTATGGGGTCGCACAGAGTCGGACACGACTGAAGCGACTTAGCAGCAGCAGCAGCAGCCACTATTGATTTGACAGGAGGCGGAGCTCAGGTGAAAATGCTAGGGATGGGGAGCAGCTATAAATGAAGCTTCACTTGATCACCTGCTGCTCACCTGCTGTGCAGTCCAGTTCCTAATGGGCCCCACATCGGTACCATGGCCCAAGGGTGGGGGACCCTTGCTCTAGAACCCACGCCCGACAACCAGAGAGCCCTCATGGCTCAAATCCTGAGCCCCCACGACACAACTAGAAAAGCCTGAACGCTGCAACTAAGACCTGACATAATCAAATAAATTAAAAAAAAAAAAAAAAATCACACCTGAGCTCTTTTTGTGCCTGGCACAGCCATGGCTCAGGGTCCCAAGAAGCACCTGAAACTCATAGCAGCTCCAAAACCATTGGATGCTGGATAAATTGACCAGTGTGTTTGACCCCTTAACAATCTGCCGGTCCCCACAAGCTGAGGGAATGTCTCCCCCTAATCATTTTCCTAAGGGACAGACTTAAGTATGCCCTACCAGGGGATGAAGTAAAGAAGATTTGCATGCAGCGATTCATTAAGATCAATGGCAAAGTCCGCACAGATATAACCTACCGGCTGGTTTTATGAACGTCATCAGCATTGATAAGACTGGAGAGAATTTTTGTTTGATCTATGACCCCAAGGGTCGCTTTGCTATTTATCATATTACACCTGGGGTAGCCAAGTATAAATTGTGCAAAGAAAGATATTTGTGGGGACAAAAGGAATCCCTCATCTGGTAACCCAGGATGCTCGTACCATCTGTTGCCCCAATCCCCTCATTAAGGTGAATGACACCATTCAGATTGACTTGGAGACTGGCAAGATTACTGATTTCATCAAATTTGACACTGTAACCTGTGCATGGTGACTGGAGGTGCTAAGCTGGGAAGAACTGGTGTGATTACAAACTGGGAGAGACATCCAGGCCCTTCTGAAGTAGTTCATGTGAAAGATGTGAACGGCAACAGTTTTGCCACATGGCTCTCGAACATTTTCGTTATTTGCAAAGGCAACAAACCGTGAATCTCTCTTCCCCTTGGAAAGGGTCTTCGCTTTACCACTGTTGAGGAGAGAGACAAGAGACTGGCAGCCAAACAGAGCGGTGGATAAAATGATCTCTACGTGATGTGTCTGGAAAAGTCTTTGTACTTAATTAAAGATAATACCAAATGATTAATAAAAACTAAAAGATCATACATGAAAGAAGTGAATGATAATTTTCCCTTGTTAGCCTAACAATGTTCAGGAGGAAGCCAGATTTTTGCTGTTTATTTTATTATATATGATGTGTTAAAATGAGGGAAGTGCAATCACACAAATAACCCTATAGTACAGATTTTATGTACAAGGCACTGTGCTAGGGGCAACGGTGATCAAAAGGGAAATACGACAGCCAGGACTGCTAAGGATATGGGTTCTAGAAAACCAGCAATCCAAAACTGAACACAAGTTCATACAAGGAATGGTACAATACAGAGACTAAATTTCATAGGGGCTAGGGAGACCTGAAAAGCCAAGGCCACCAAAGTTGATAACAAGGTTACCTTAACAAAGTCCTTACTACGTACTCCTTACTACAATACTACGCAGTATTGTTCTACATGCTCCTGAAAAACTTTATTTAATCTTTGCAACCGTGAGGTAGGTCCTAGGAATATATAAAAATTTGGCCTCAGCATTCAGTGTAAATCTGTTGTTCAGTTTCAGCTTCAGTCTTCAGAAGACCTGTACTTCTGCCTGATGGATGAGCATGTGGTCACAGAGGTGACCAATATATCTAATTAGTGTCACAATGTGAGAAACAGAGAAATGAAGCATGTTTGGATTTGCTGTCATTATCTGAACAAACCCTTTCAAAAACAGGGAAGCATTCCACACGCAATCTGAGTGGAAATCTTGTGAGCTTTATCCAGTGAAATGATAACGGTTGGCAGAAATAGATAAGCATATATTTTATTGAAAGAATAAAAGCATGAAAGATAGAAAACAATTCTAATGTACAACTAAAATTACTAAATAGGAGGATTAATTAACAACATTATTAAGAGGATTAAAAATGGAGACCATTAGGACTTTCCTGGTGGTCCAGTGGTAAAGAATCCACCTTCCAATGCAGAGGACGTAGGTTCGATCCCTGCAGAGGGGAACGAAGATCCTACATGATAAGGTGCAACTAAACCTGCAAGCCAACACTAGAAAGCCTGCCTGCCACAACTACTGAGCCAGCACGGTGCAACTACTGAGCCAAGTATCACAACTAGAGTCCGTGTGCCGCATGGAAAGATCCTGCATGATGCAATGAAGAAGATGCCACATGCCACGACTAAGACCCCACGCAGCTAAATAAATGAATAAATACAAAAAAAAAAAAGAGAACAATACATACTTTTAGAACAAAAGTGACTATGTGTTTTAAAATCACAGCTATCACATTCTACTTTCAAATTCTACGGATTAGTTAATGCACTCATAACATTAAACAGAACACCCTTTAGGAGCTTTATATATGCACCCTTACCATTCAGACTATGGTCTCTAAATAACATCTTTCACTGAAAGGAAGCAGAGATCCTAGAAATATCTGGCCCCAGGTCTACAGCAGGAAATCCACAAGATGAACCTGGAACACCATACCAGTAATCCTGGAAGCATCAAAGACCGTATACACAAAGATTGTATACACAAAAACTCAGGAACCAACTTGAAGAGGCTCCCACTGGCTAAAGATGTGGCAATTTGAGTTTCAATAAAGATAATAATTGTGTATCAGTTGAACTATACCAAATAGGTTTACATCCATGAGTCTGTAACAATATTAAAAAAAAAATTCAGTGGTCGCCTTTGCAGGATAATAGGACAACAACTGAAAACTGGAGAAAGGATCAAACATTTAAATTGCTTCTTCCATATGATCTAGAGCAGGGGTCAGCAAACTGCTTCTATCAAGGGCCAGATCTTTTCAGCAATGTGAGCCACTTAGGGGGCTTCCCAGGTGGCGCAGTGGTGAAGAATGTGCCTGACAGCAGGATCAAACTTGTGCCTGACAAGTTTGATCCCTGGATCAGGAACATCCCCTGGAGAAGGAAATGGCAATCCACTTCAGTATTCTCACCTGGAAAATCCCATGGACAGAGTAGTCTCTCAGGCTACAGTCTATAGGGTCACAAAGAGTCGAATACGACTTTGCGACTGAGTGAGCATATATGCAGACATGGGCCACTTATGGCCCCAGTGGCAACTGCTCAACCCAGCCATTGCTGTGCAAAAGCAGCCACACACAATATGCAAACGAATGGGCATGGCTGTTCCAATAAAACTTTAATTACAAAAATAAACATTGGGTTGGATTTAGCCTGTGGACCTTAGTTTGCTGATCTCCGATCTAAGGTAACTTAGTAGTTGATGAAAAGTAGTTTCTCTTTTTTGGAGAAGGCAATGGCACCCCACTCCAGTACTCTTACCTGGAAAATCCATTGGATGGAGGAGCCTGGAAGGCTGCCGTCTATGGGGTCGCACAGAGTCGGACACGACTGAAGTGACTTAGCAGCAGCAGCAGCAGCAGCAGTTTCTCTTTTTAAAAATGTTACAGCTGATAAATGGAGAAGCAATGATACAAACAGACTATGGCCATTTTGAAACTGCTCACAGGTGATGTGGGTGATGATCATCAGTGGTTGCTAACACTACAGAGAGACAGGCTGACCTGCAGTGCCTCTCCATGAAAGGTCATTTATGAAAGAGTCGTGCAAAAATAAAGTAAGAAGTAAAGAAAGTCTATGAAAGTCAATTTACAGAACCAAAAAAATTTAAAAATAAAATAAATTTTAAAAGGACAGTGAGAACCTTGGAGCCTGATCAAGAATCTAAGTCCAGCTAACGATTTTCAAGAAATACAGGACACAGAAAAACAGGTTTAAAGAACCCTGGGGTTGCATTTAAGAAAATCTAGACAGACTATGAGAAACTCCAGTCATCAGATAAGAACCTAAAAATCCCAATTAGGAACTTCTTTACATTCTATGAAGAACAAAGAACAAAATATTGCTACCTCAATATTTCACAAGATCTCAAAATTGTGAGCCGTTAAATTCTTGGTAAATCACTGATTTATCATTGATGCTGGCATAGTAAAGATCATAAAAACTATGAAGAACAAACTATTATTTTTTAAAAAGGACCCAAGCCATCTTGTTCCTTCATCTTAGTATTCACAAATATGCTAAACAATTCAACAACTTACAGAGCTGAGAAATTGTTCCTGAGTTAAAATAACAAACTTTAAAAATCCAACCACCATACAATTTTCATCAAAAATACAAAAATAAATAAATAAAACAAAAAATTTGGCCACTACCACAGTGATAACTAGTTCTGGTAAGAAACATCAGTGGATACTAAAACCAGTAGTTGAAAGTGATGAACAATGCTGTACTTCCATAGTCCCAAAGTATCTCCTCACAAGATACTCATAATCACAAACAGTAAAATAGTAACTTTCACATTGTAAAGAAACTATCATCCAATTAAAAATACATTTAAAACACACATATACACACACAAAGAAACATTAAAAAACAGTAACTTTCTTGGATAAATCTGGTAGACCAAATTTTAACCAAATGACCAAAATTAACACCACCTATGAATGGGAAAAATAGATGGTGCCTCTTAGGAGAAGCATTGAGAAGGACATCAGTTTTGCAGTATTCTTGCCCAAAATCTACTTGAAGAAACATTAGGGGGAAAAAAAAGTTCAAGGTCCTACAAAATAAATGGCTTGTATTCTTAAAGTCAATACAAGACACAGTTCAAAAATCTGTTCTAGGGTTTGCCCTGGTGGCTCAGTGGTAAGGAAATCTGCCTACCAGTGCAAGAGACAAGGGTTGGATCTCTGGTCTGGGAGGATCCCACGTGCTGTGGAACAACTAAGCCCGTGCACCACAACTACAGAGCCTATGCTTTAGAGCCCCAGAGCAACTGAAGCCCATATGTCCTAGAGCCCGAGCTCTGCAGCAAGGGAGGCCGCCGCAATGAGATGCCCACGCACCACAACCAAGAGCAACAGCCCCCACTCGCTGCAACTGGAGAAAAGCCTGTGCAGTAACGAAGACCCAGAATGGCCACAAATAAATAAAGTTATTTTTTTTTAAACTTTTCTAGTCTGAGGGAGACTAAAAATAAAATTATTAAAAAGAAACAAACTATTTTAGACTGAGGGAGAGTAAAAATACATGACAACTAAGTATAGCACACGGTCTTAGGCACCTTCTGAACACCTCCCATCCCCACCAAAAATTTTTAACATTTTCTTTTACTACAAAAGCCATTAGGAAGACAATCAGCCAACATCTGAATAAGGTCTGTAGTTGAGACAACAATTTCCTGATTTTGATAATTATATCATGGTAAATGTCCTTGGTTTTAGGACAAACACACAAAGCTATCTAGTCTGTCACTTACTCTCAAATGATTCAGAAAAAAAGTTATAGAAAGGTTTTTAAAATGTAATAAATATTAACATTTGGAGAAATCTGGGGGAAAGTATATAGAAATTCTCTGTATGAGTCTGCACCCTTTCCTATGTCTAAAATTATTCCAAAATAAAAAAGGTAAAACGTGTGTGTGTATGAATTAGTTGTATGCACATCATCCTATTGATAGATGAAGAACTCACACAAACCACTAATTTGTTTTGTTGTTTTTTTGATACAGACCATTTTTAAAGTCTTTCCATGAAACATTCCTTTGGTATCTCTGATTTTCTTGAAGAGATCCCTAGTCTTTCCCATTCTGTTGTTTTCCTCTATTTCTTTGCATTGATCGCTGAAGAAGGCTTTCTTATCTCTTCTTGCTAGTCTTTGGAACTCTGCATTCAGATGTTTATATCTTTCCTTTTCTCCTTTGCTTTTCGCTTCTCTTCTTTTCACAGCTATTTGTAAGGCCTCCCCAGACAGCCATTTTGCTTTTTTGCATTTGTTTTCTATGGGAATGGTCTTGATCCCTGTCTCCTGTACAATGTCACGAACCTCATTCCATAGTTCATCAGGCACTCTATCTATCAGATCTAGGCCCTTAAATCTATTTCTCACTTCCACTGTATAATCATAAGGGATTTGATTTAGGTCATATCTGAATGGTCTAGTGGTTTTCCCCACTTTCTTCAATTTAAGTCTGAATTTGGCAATAAGGAGTTCATGGTCTGAGCCACAGTCAGCTCCTGGTCTTGTTTTTGCTGACTGTATAGAGCTTCTCCATCTTTGGCTGCAAAGAATTTAATCAATCTGATTTCGGTGTTGACCATCTGGTGATGTCCATGTGTAGAGTCTTCTCTTGTGTTGTTGGAAGAGGGTGTTTGTTATGACCAGTGCATTATCTTGGCAAAACCCTATTAAGTCTTTGTCATGCTTCATTCCGTATTCCAAGGCCAAATTTGCCTGTTACTCCAGGTGTTTCTTGACTTCCTACTTTTGCATTCCAGTCCCCTATAATGAAAAGGACATCTTTTTTGGGTGTTAGTTCTAAAAGGTCTTGTAGGTCTTCATAGAACCGTTCAACTTCAGCTTCTTCAGCGTTACAGGTTGGGGCATACACTTGGATTACTGTGATACTGAATGGTTTGCCTTGGAAATGAACAGAGATCATTCTGTCGTTTTTGAGATTGCATCCAAGTACTGCATTTCGGACTCTTTTGTTGACCATGATGGCCACTCCATTTCTTCTGAGGGATTCCTGCCCGCAGTAGTAGATATAATGGTCATCTGAGTTAAATTCACCCATTCCAGTCCATTTCAGTTCACTGATTCCTAGAATGTCGACATTCACTCTTGCCATCTCTTGTTTGACCACTTCCAATTTGCCATGATTCATGGACCTGACATTCCAGGTTCCTATGCAATATTGCTCTTTACAGCATCGGACCTTGCTTCTATCACCAGTCACATCCACAGCTGGGTATTGTTTTTGCTTTGGCTCCATCCCTTCATTCTTTCTGGAGTTATTTCTCCACTGATCTCCAGTAGCATATTGGGCACCTACTGACCTGGGGAGTTTCTCTTTCAGTATCCTATCATTTTGCCTTTTCATACTGTTCATGGGGTTCTCAAGGCAAGAATACTGAAGTGGTTTGCCATTCCCTTCTCCAGTGGACCACATTCTGTCAAATCTCTCCACCATGACCCGCCCTATGGACCTAACAGAAGCAGAAGATATTAAGAAGAGGTTGCAAGAATACACAGAAGAACTGTACAAAAAAGATCTTCATGACCCAGATAATCACGATGGTGTGATCACTGACCTACAGCCAGACATCCTGGAATGTGAAGTCAAGTGGGCCTTAGAAAGCATCACTACGAACAAAGCTAGTGGAGGTGATGGAATTCCAGTTGAGCTATTCCAAATCCTGAAAGATGATGCTGTGAAAGTGCTGCACTCAAAATGCCAGCAAATTTGGAAA
This sequence comes from Bos grunniens, assembly GCF_055505025.1. Lineage (NCBI taxonomy): Eukaryota > Metazoa > Chordata > Mammalia > Artiodactyla > Bovidae > Bos > Bos grunniens. The sequence continues at coordinate 57,954,635 of NC_141175.1, read as the reverse complement.
ATTCAGCAGTGGCCACAGGACTGGAAAAGGTCAGTTTTCATTCCAATCCCAAAGAAAGGCAATGCCAAAGAATGCTCAAACTACCACACAATTGCACTCATCTCACATGCTAGTAAAGTAATGCTCAAAATTCTCCAAGCCAGGCTTCAGCAATATGTGAACCATGAACTTCCTGATGTTCAAGCTGGTTTTAGAAAAGGCAGAGGAACTAGAGATCAAATTGCCAACATCCGCCGGATCATAGAAAAAGCAAGAGAGATCCAGAAAAACATCTATTTCTGCTTTATGGACTATGCCAAAGCCTTTGACTGTGTAGATCACAATAAAGTGTGGAAAATTCTGAAAGAGATGGGACTACCAGACCACCTGATCTGCCTCTTGAGAAATTTGTATGCAGGTTAGGAAGCAACAGTTAGAACTGGACATGGAACAACAGACTGGTTCCAAATAGGAAAAGGAGTTCGTCAAGGCTGGATATTGTCACCCTGTTTATTTAACTTCTATGCAGAGTACATCATGAGAAATGCTGGACTGGAAGAAACACAAGCTGGAATCAAGATTGCCGGGAGAAATATCAATAACCTCAGATATGCAGATGACACCACCGTTATGGCAGAAAGTGAAGAGGAACTCAAAAGCCTCTTGATGAAAGTGAAAGTGGAGAGTGAAAAAGTTGGCTTAAGGCTCAACATTCAGAAAACAAAGATCATGGCATCCGGTCCCACCACTTCATGGGAAATAGATGGGTAAACAGTGGAAACAGTGTCAGACTTTATTTTCCTGGGCTCCAAAATCACTACAGATGGTGACTGCAGCCATGAAATTAAAAGACGCTTACTCCTTGGAAGGAAAGTTATGACCAACCTAGATAGTATATTCAAAAGCAGAGACATTACTTTGCCAACAAAGGTTTGTCGAGTCAAGGCTATGGTTTTTCCTGTGGTCATGTATGGATGTGAGAGTTGGACTGTGAAGAAGGCTGAGCGCCGAAGAATTGATGCTTTTGAACTGTGTTGAACTTCTTTTGAACTTCTCCAACTGGTGTTGGAGAAGACTCTTGAGAGTCCCTTGGACTGCAAGGAGATCCAACCAGTCCATTCTGAAGGAGATCAGCCCTGGGATTTCTTTGGAAGGAATGATGCTAAAGCTGAAACTCCAGTACTTTGGCCACCTCATGCGAAGAGTTGACTCACTGGAAAAGACTCTGATGCTGGGAGGGATTGGGGGCAGGAGGAGAAGGGGATGACAGAGGATGAGATGGCTGGATGGCATCACTGACTCGATGGATGTGAGTCTGAGTGAACTCTGGGAGTTGGTGATGGACAGGGAGGCCTGGCGTGCTGCGATTCATGGGGTCGCAAAGAGTCAGACACGACTGAGTGACTGATCTGATCTGATTTTTAAAGTCTTGACTTAATTTGTTACAATATTGTTTCTATTTTACTTTTTGGGTTTTTGGCCACAAGGTATAGGCCCCAACCAGGACCTGAACCACACCCCCTACACTGAAATGGGGGGAAGCTTTAACTTCAGATTTCGAGGGAAGTCCTCAAACACATAAGCCTTTGAAAGTGATATGTAAGTCTTTTCAAACGGAACTGATAACCATGTAAACTTCAAAACCATGCACTAAGTACTGAAGCTGATGTACTAACTACTTTAAGCATTTCTGGTTCTCCCCTGATGATACCATTTCATCGTTTCCTAAAAAATATTTTTAAATACTGCAAGAAGGTATCCATGTATTAAAATATTAGTTAAAACTTTTGGTCACTAAACATATTAATAAAATTGTAACAACACTGACATTTCTTCTTATATCCCAGAGACTCATTCTATGATGTTACTATTTAAGTCTTGAACAAATCCTGGTTTTAAAACATGGTCCATTCAGCCAAATTGTTAATTCAGTGACTCTCAAATACTACCACTATCCCTATTTTGCCTAAGAGGGCCCTGGGGCACAAGGGCACAGAGCCAGACCATTGCCGGGCTAGGGTCCAAGGTGTGACTGCAGCCAAACCCCAGTCGCAGACCCCTTAGCCACACACACTGCCGGTCACTGGAGTATGCTTTTCTACCCTTCCATCCTTGGGCTTCTCTCCACAGGTCTCTCTCTTTTCAGTGCAAGGTGAAAGGAACACTTATTAAGGGACTCTGGCTAACTCTAGACTCTCTTACCCTCTCCACTCCTTCCTGTATTAACTGCTTAGGAGGGCCTGGGAACACATGGGTGAAGATCTCTTTCCCACTTCAAAGCTTCAGACCAATGTCTCTATCCCTGACAAGCATTTTATTAACAGAAACGTTTGTGCTGTAAGTTAAATATGATGTGTTTTCATCTCACGTATCCCTAAGACTCCCACTATACCTCTCCTTTATGCAACCCACCTAGAAATGTTTAAATAGATGATATGATTAATAAGTAATGGCTGTTTCTAATTTGCATACAAATACTGACACATGTACAAGCAAGAGGGGCTGGTCAGGAGCGGCAGGAGGCAGTAGCCTGAGTCACCAGATGTACAGACCAATACTGCATATTGCGGTATCTAAGGACCCAAGTTTACCTCCTCAAGAAGTCAGAGCAAAACACAAGGGAAACTGAAGGGGAAAAAAAGCAGATCATGTGGAGCTGCACAGCAAAGACAAGCAAAGAAAGATTAAGATCGCAGTGAATACCGTCTCTGAAACTATAAAGACACCAACCATTAAGGCTCTGACTGTACCCCAGGCAGAAACAGAGATGACAGTTCCTCCCCGTAAAGGGCTGGGTATGCCACTGAAAAGAATGAATGTGGAGACCTGGCTTGTTACTCCTTTTGTCGATTGTACACCATTGCTTTGAATCTTGCTCCAAATAGCATTTTTACATTAATTTGGCCTGTCCACTTTCAGTAGAGGGGAAACGGCAGCACTGTGGCTGGAATGATGGCTTTACAACCTTCAGGAGAGATGACTCTGGACTCTTCTACTTACTCTCTGTCTCAGCATCCTCGTGGATAAAACGGAGATTGTACCATCAGACATGGTACCAGTTGTAAATGGTATAACAGAGCACCTTGCAACACTACAGGTGCCTACAGGCTGCTTTTTAAAAATATTGAGGTTTAAATATTCATGCTGTCAACATTCAACACATGTCTATGAATCATTCATTATGGGTCAGGTGCTCGAGTTTAACAAAGAAATATTTTGAGGTGCATTTTCTCCATAGCATTGCTTTCCACCAGAGTTGCTGTGAATCTCCCTGAGTCGGGGGAGGGTAAAACTCCAGGGGATACAGCTGAGCTCCCATTCTGTTTTCATCGCTCATAATTGTCTGATCTTGGGCAAGCCCACCATCTCCCTGGGCTTGTGCGGCTTATCACTGGGAGAGCTGGATGGTCCCTCCTGGCTCAGAGGGGGCTGCAGGGTACCTAAGCAGAGTCCTTGCACAAGAATCTCAGGGAGGAACACCCAGTGCACTCCTATAAGGTATGTGTTATAAATCCATCTGATTCTAGTGACTCTGTTATATCCTTTTTGGAATTTACAGAGAAGAGTATAGTCCCAAACATCAGAAATCACTACTGCCAACAAATCTGGATTCATAAATTGATCAGCTTTTCTTTGCCTTTTCTCTCCCTTGTTGGTTATTTATTTTAAATACATCAGTGTGTGTACACATCAATCCCAAACTGAACTTTTCATACTGCCATTCCTATTTCTTTTGTTTTTCTTCCTTATCATCAGATCCATCTATTTCTTAATCACAGTTACTATCTCGTATTTACATCTCTGCTCTTCCACACAACATACTTTCTATAGACATTCCTACAAATAACGGCCCTGTTTACTTTACAAAGTATATAAGACAATTACCTCACTGATTGGTGCCTTGTAATATGCAAATTCCCAGGAAGGCATAGCTAGAACTTCCGGAGCCTCCCCAACTTCTATTAACCATACTTCTGCAGTTAGTGCTCAGTCATGTCCGACTCTTTGCAACTCCTGGAAGCCCCTTATTACTCTTTCCACCATGCTATTGTTTTCAGAAAGAGACTGCCTAGAAGGTAAATTTGGGAAGCGAATGAAAATGTATCAGATTACCTGATTCCTAATTTTAAACCATCTTACACATGCGTGCACACACACACACACACACAGAAAAGGGGTGGTGATGGGGACTAACACATTGTCTGCAAATCTCTGTGTAAATATTTAGCATTTACTTCTTTCACAGTCAATTTACTCCAAGAATTACAAATGATTGGGGGGGATTTTTAATTTCTAAAGAGCTTGTCTAAAAGCAACCAATTTATAAAATATTTTACAAAATGTACAATAAGAAGATAATATTTGCATACTCGGTTCACCAGAGCTCGGTTTGTTAACCAAACTATGTTGTAATCCAAATCGCAGGGGTAGGAGCCAGCCTGTTCCTCCTGCCTCGTTCCTCGCAAGACACACTTGTGTATTCTTTCAAGCCTCCCTAGGAAAGACAGTCCCTCAACCCTGTTCAGAAAAGTTCATGTCTATGTTAGCAGATAACCACTGTTTTCTCTGAAGGTAACAAGCTAGTGAAGCTCCTGGGGTTGCCCTCTAAAGGTTGCTTAACACCTGTGGAGCATAGACAGTACTAGAGGAAGAATTTGAACCACAGCTGCTCACTCACTTATACAACTATTTATTTGGGAAGCTACCTTCTCAGGTCCAAGTTGGAACAAACCTACCCGCCCTCCACTCAAACTGATAACTCACAGATTCCTGAACAGAGAGACAAAGGTCACCTGCCCTTCTTCCAAGAGGAGGAGGAGCTGGTGGCATCAGGCATGCGTAGAAAGTCCAAGGGTGGAATGGGAAGACCCAGACTTTGCACTCAAAACCAATTTCAAATCTTTGTGCTGTCAATGACCAGTTGTGTGACCTTACCAAGATACTTGACCTCTACAAGTCTGTCTGCCCAGCAGCAAAATGGCAATAGCAAGTATTTATTTCTTAGCAGGTCAGAAGCAGTGACAAGTGCTCAAGTTTTAGCAACCGTTGCCAAGTGCTTTCCTGGTGGGTGGGCTGTCAACAGCCTTCAAGAACAGCAACTAAGAACACCCACTTCACCACACATTTGCCATTTAACAGCCTTAGTAAGACAAAACCTTTGTTAATATGGTGGCCAAAAAATGGTGAATGTTTTTAACTATTCATAAATTTAGTAGACATTCAACATTTCTTCTCTGAATTTTTTGTTTACACTTATTTTATATTTATTTTCTTCAACTGAGATGAAAACTTGGAGCTTTGTTCCTCCTTTTGAATGAAACACTGGGTTGACCAAAAAGTTTGTTTGGCTTTTTCTGTACGATATTACAGAAAAACCCAAACGATTTTTTTGGCCAACCCAATAGATTTCTAAGGGGTTTCCCTGGAAGCTCAGTTGGTAAAGAATCCACCTGCAATGCAGGAGACACCAGTTCAATCCCTGGATTGGGAAGATCCCCTGGAGAAGGGACCAGCTACCCATTCCAGTATTCTGGCCTACAGAATTCCATGGACTGTATAATTCATGGGGCTGCAAAAAGTCAGAGCAACTTTCACTGTCAATAGATTTCTAAACTGCTAGCATGGTTTGAAAGTGTGCCTGTGACTTCATTTCCTGTCCTGAGGACTCCAGGTGACTGGGTCTCATCCCTTACTTCTACCACAAAAACTCATGAAAAGGGCCATATTCAGGGAAACATTTTTATGATTCAATTTTCAAATTTTGAAGTGTATTTCTAAACTAAAAGGTCATTTTCCCCCCTGAAAATCTGTAGGCTATACAAGATCAAACCAGTCAATCCTAAAGGAAATCAACCCTGAATATTCATTGGAAGGACTGATGCTGAAGCTAAAGCTCCGATACTTTGGCTACCTGATGCGAAGAACTGACTCATTGGAAAAGACCCTGATGCTGGGGAAGATTGAAGGCAGAAGGCGATCACAGAGGATGAGATGGTTGGATGGCATCACTGACTCAATGGACATGAGTCTGAACAAACTCGGAGAGACAATGGAGGACAGGAAAGCCTGGTGTGCTGTAGTCCATAGGGTCACAAAGAGTCAGACATGACTTAGTGACTGAACAATACGCATAATGAAAAGAAAAGGTTTAGGACTCTGAACCTAAAGCCTTTAGAACCTTAAAGGTGCCTGAAAAATTGAGGGAAAACTCAGAGCATGTCAGAAAGAAGTTGCCCAGTACCCCAGAGATGTTCCCTGGGCAGCACACAGAGTACAGAGGAAAAGGCAAGCCCCCTTTACCTTCCCCATGTTCCCTCATTCCCAAATGCCAAGGTTTTGGAAACTGCAATTATTTCATTGCTCCCTTAATCCAATCCAGTTTGGGAGAAGACAATAAAACATGGAACATATAAAAACCTCCTCTAAAAATACATTATTAGATTAGCCAACATGGGGCAATTTTCTACAAGCTTTTATGCGGTCAGTCCTTTCCCATCCCCAATTACTTATCATGTCCCAACATCTGGCCCTGACTGCGAATGAGTTGGGTTTTGGTCCCCCACCTCTATCCCCCATCAAAGTCAGCCAGCTCCAGACAATAAAAAAAGGAAAAATTACCCAAGTGTGTGTCATATCTTTCAATCAATGCACAAACATTTCATTATTAACATGTAGCTAAAAGGTTCCCAACAAGTTTGGCTTTATAACTGGGTACAGAGAAAGGGCCTGTGGTTTGCCTACTGCCAACAAAAACCCCAGCCAACCTGCCCTTGGTTTTTCTGAGAATCTCAAAGCCATCTAGCCAACCAATGCACTCCGTCCTCAATTTCTGCAACTCTACCTCTGCATTTTTCTACATCCTCTTCAACTCTTGGGCTCGCCTGCCAAGTCATGAGGACAACGCCTACTGTTTGGTAGATGCGGCTGCACAGCAGCCTCCATCTATGAGGGAAGAAGACTGCCTTCTTCTCAAAGTTCTCAGTCTCATCTTTTCCTCCTCTTCTCTCCATTCACCCTCCACCCTGCCCTGTACAAACAAGTTCCCCCTCCAGCATCCTGCAAGGATTCTCCACAGCCTGCAGCTCTTCCCCTCTATCTGCCACAGCGCATCTGTCCAGGGTCTGGTTTTCCAACACCATCCAAGTTATGGTAGACCGGAAGTGAAATGTATAGGGTAGAAGGCTGCTCGTGTGTGTGTGTGTGTGTGTGTGTGTGTGTGTGTGTGTGTATAGAGTCTGGTGTGGGTTCTGGCTGAGGAATGAGCGATGGCCACATCGCAGGACCAGTCCTGGTGACAGCACCTGGACACCTGACTGAGAAGCCTGAAGCTAGTATCTATCCCTGACTACCGACCTTTTTTTTTTTTTTTTTTTTTAACTTCTCTATTTTTGGCTGCGCTGGGTCTTCCTTGCTGCACTTGGGCTTTCTCTAGTTTCACCAAGCGGGGCTACTCTCCAGTTGCGGTGCACAGGCTTCTCATGGCAGTTGCCTCTCTTGCTGTGCAGCACAGGCTCTAGGTGTACGGGCTTCAGTAGCTGCGGCACAACGGGCTTAGTTGTTCCTTGGTATGTGGAATCTCTCCTGGACTAGGGATCGAACCCATGTCCCTTGCGTCGGCAGGCGGATTCTTAACCACTGGACCCTGGAAGTCCCCTACCTACCGTTCTCATCACCACACGCCTGAATACTGCTCTCTGTGGGCACCAGTTACCTCCCCATTAGTGACTTCCTAAAGCTCCTTTTGACTTCTCAGTCCTCTCATCGTCTCTCTCTGTGGCATCTGACCCTGAGGACACACCCCTCCACTCTCTCTGCCCTCCAGCTTCTGTGCCATCACAGCACCTAAGCTCTCCTCCCTTCTTGGCAAGCGCTCCTTTCCATTCTCCCTCAGTGACTTCTCTGCTCTGATATTCCCCTTCCTTTCTTCTCCCGCTCCTTGCATCATCCTATTGCTTCAGTTTCAACTATTCCCTTACTATCCCCTCAAACTCAAGGCGCCGCCAATGAGACTAAGCAGTTCCTCCAAGTGAGAGCCTCTGATAAACTCGTGTGGGCCTTCATTGCTCAAACAGTTCACGATAAGCATCCGTCCAGCACTGGGGAGGCAAAGAAGGCAGAGCAGGGCCCCACCTGCTCCAAGTCACCCCCCAGGTCATCCAGGCTCAGACATTAGCAATTACCTGTGACATCAGCCACCCTCTCCCTCCCTCCCTTTCTCCCTTCCTCCCTCCCTCCTTTCCATCCTTCCATCTACCATCTCTCCAAGCACAAATTCAAGCAACCATGCCAGTCTCCCACATCCTACCCTTCCTTCCCATTCAAATATTCTAAGCCCCTTTCACCTCACCCCTGGACTCCCCTGAGTGTCCCAAGCATTCTAGCTCCTTCCAGGTCCTCTCCCCACGATCACTATTATCCTTCTAAGCACAAGTACAAGTCACACTGCCTCCCAGCAGAACTTTGGATGGTTCTCTGCTGCTGCTGCTGCTGCTAAGTCGCTTCAGTCGTGTCCGACTCTGTGCGACCCCATAGACGGCAGCCCACCAGGCTCCTCCGTCCATGGGATTTTCCAGGCAAGAGTACTGGAGCTGGTTGCCGTTTCCTTCTTCGTTGGATGGTTCTCTGCTGCCTCTTGAAGAAGACCAGATTCCTCCACTGGCTTTCAAGGTCTGACCCTTTATCTTTCCAGACCAGTGGAAGAACCTGCATTGCCCAAATGGCCCTGACCGTTCCCTTCCTCCGTGCCTGTGCTCTCCCTGTGCTGTCTTCTACCTCAAGACGTGGGTGCAGAACCTCCACTTTTCATTCTAACCACCTTACTACTTTTAGGTTTTTTATTATCAACAAGAATTACTTTGTTACAATATTGCTTGTTTTTATCTTTTGGGGTATTTTGGCCAGGAGGCATAGGGGATCTTAGCTTCCTAACCAGGGATCAAACCCATGACCTCTGCACTGGACGGTGAAGTCTTAACCACTGGATTACCAGGGAAGTCCCTCAACAAGAACTACTTTGAACTAAAGAATGGTGAGTGACAGGGACCAATTTAAAACAATTTCCTTTACCTGCTTTCCTTGACCATGCCAGCCCAAAACAATTTTTCTACTCTTTTTATTCTTCAAATTTTCCTCTGAACTATCTTGACTCTTAACAAGAACCTTCCTAATGGTCTGTACTAACATTACTTCTTCCTAACTCACTTTTTAAGTCCTTCAGGGCAAAGTTGGTTCTAATTCATCCTAACTCTCACAGCCCCTTAGTCATTGCCCATGCTAAGTCCTCAATAAATATCAGATGAAGTCGAGGAGTTACAACCTTATCTTAAGGATGCCAATCTGAATTTCCCCAGCTTAGCCAGTAAAAATGGACTCTAACTTGGAATATAAGTAGGATCTTTGCATAATGCATTTTCCAGTGGATAATCATTTAAATTCCTTTTTTATGCCACAGTTTTTGGGGTAACTCTGCACATCACTGTAAAGCCTGGGACACTTTGCGTCGTAGTGTGTGTGTGTACACACTAACCTACTTTCTCCTCAAGATTCCCTAGAAGTGAGATCAATGAAGAATGAAACCAACCTAAAACTTTCCAAAATTATAACAGAGCAAGCAGGTATTGCCTGTCGGATCCACCCAGTCAAAGAAAAGGGACTGACAAGGTCTGAGTCCCTCCACAGAGTCTGTCACCAACTGTCACCCCAGCAATCTAAGTGCCAAAACTTCAGCAACACAGACAGGGCCCTCGTAAATGCTCATTCCATGTGAAAAGTCCTCATTAAACCCTGAGTTATATTTAGAAAAAAATGGAACAGAAGTTATATTTAGATGAAATGGCTTAAAAGAACTTTCCCAAAAGCAGCATGTTTATACTGATCTTTTACACTGATCTTCCAAAAGAAAAAGTTTGACTGGGCTTTTACATACAACTCCAAAAAAACCTCAGAAAACTTAAGTATACATACACAAAGATTTCTGCTTCGGTTCCTCTGTATCAGATATCAGCAAGACTGCCCATGGGATGCAAAGGACTTAAAAAATGGGCCCACGTTTAGAAGACAGAGGGATTGCATACAGAAATTTGAGTTGTGATGGCCTATATGAATATGTATGAATAACTTGGAGCTTGAGCTGTACAACAGTAGTTCTAAAATTTATAAATAGGACCCCAAACTATCCATTTCCTCAGTGATTCTACCTGCAACCGTTGTTTTCCCAAATGTCATTAGCACTTACACTACGGTCACACTCATAACTCCTATCACTTTGTAGCTTGCTCACTGAACCACACTCCGCTCACTCACTGAACCACCCTCCGCGTTTTCTCTTTGGTTCTGACTTGTCAGACTATTTTTGACATCTGCTTTCTTCTGTGTTGACTTACATTTTCCTAACAAAATTCTAGTCAACAGCACCGAGGTGGTTTAGTAAACTGGTGAAGTCTTTTCATGAATGAATGTATAATTTTGGGTGACTCTTGGAAGGAGTGAAAGGTGGTTTGCGGCAGTTAGTCCTCTCTTCACAGGCCACAGGGTCCCCCGGGGTTCCAGAGGAGAATGAATCATGGCTCAGAGGCTTGGCACACGCCCCAGGTTAAGGGGACCTCTTCTCTAAAGAGGCTCAGGAAGAGGCCACTTCCCAGCCAAGCCAGAGTGGAGGGCAAAGGTAACAGCGCGTGGGGAGGAGACAGCCAGACTGGAGGACTGGCTGGCCCCCAGTTGTCCCAGAAGGAATTTTGCCAGTGGGCGAGGGTGCTGCAGCCCTGCTATTTGCTATTCCTAGGGTCAATTAATACCCTGAAAACACTCCAGCCAAATCTCATTTTTGCCTCTGGTTTGGTATTTCCAAGCAGAAGAGAACTGAGGTCGCCTGGTTTTATACCACTTATAGACCTTAGAGCAGCCAGGCCAGGGTTGTGAAACTTGGAGGTGAAACCAAAAAAGACCAAGGCTGCTAAACCAGAGAACAGGTCATACATTCCAGGCACCACTCCCCTTACCCTTCAGCCACCTGCCTCCCCCTTCTTTCCTCCCAATATCCACCTAAAACATTTTACCAGGCGGGGATCCCCACAGAGGGCCACTGTGTCTGCACCTATAGTTTGCCTACAGTTAGAATCACATTAATTTCATTAATATAATCATTCAGCAGAAAAACATCATCTCAATCTTAGAGTCCAGACAATCAAGTGCTTTACTAACAGTCACTGATAGAATCAAATTAGCAGGTTCTACTGAGCTGATATAAATGCAGGAAACTTCAATGAACTCTGTAACCAGGCAGGTCAAAGCCCAATGACAGACACATAAGGGGCACAGAATTGATGGAGGCATTGAACTTACTTCTGAAAGGGCAATTCACTGGGGAGGCAAGATAGAAACAGAAGAGTGAGATGAGACATACCAAGTCTCTTATGAAGGGTAACAGGGAGAGGGTGAGTGTTCCTGGAGGCTGAAAAAGCAGGATGGCAACATGGGCTCAGGCAGGAACAGCTGAAGGGACGAGCAGGAAAAGTCAAAAGCATGCAGAGGGGAAAGTTCAGCTTCCGCCAAGGACTCCAAAAGTCCCATGCAGGTCTGGATACAGACCATGCAGGTAATCAGAAAGCCCCAGGACCAAAAGGAAGCAGCCTTTGGGAGCTCTTAGTAAAAGACCTAAGACAGTGAAAAGAAAGAAGAGTGGTAAAAGATGGTAGCAGGAAGGAGGGGACTGACACAAACAAAGTCTGTCCCACTTGGGCTCTTGGGGGGAGGGGACGAGCAGCATAGGAAGACAGGGAGCTGTCACCATTCTGTCACCAGAAACCCACTCCAGTATTCCTACCTGGAGAATCCCACGGACAGAGGAGCCTGACGGGCTACAGTCCATGGCAAAGAGTCAGACACGAATGAAGCTACTTAGCATGCAGTGAGAAAGGGGGAAGAAAGAGCCAGATCCAGTCAAATAACCAGTGATATGTGGAACATTTCTGGTGACTCTATCTACATCAGGACATGGATCTGGATCGGTGCTGAGTCACAGAAATGCCAAACTCCTTTTCCCAGACATCTAAAGGTAAAAGCAAGAAAAGGGACTGCAGTAGTGTGACCTCATACACAGTTACAGAAACCCTACTAAAACCTTCAGAACTGAATTACATCTGCGGACACCGACGAGAATATGTGAAAACCTAAACAAAGGCTTGTTTCACTCAACTTTTACTCACACCTTTCTTTTTATATGAATGAGAAAAAGCAACAGCCAGATGCCCCGTTTCAGCTCATAGTCGGGACTTGTATTTGGGAGGTCCCAGGATGCTCCAAGGCAGGGCCAAGGATGCAGGGTCTTCCCTGCTTTAAAGGGGAAGCTGTGTGGCCCCACTCCGCTTTCGGTTGGTCAGAATCCTCAGCCTCCACTTTCACGCCCCAGGGGCCTGCCAAGCGACCCCTCTGAACCTCCGCACACGTCTCCGCTCTCCATGGACCGGTGGACCATGACAGCAGGGACGGTCCATTCAGCACCAGCGTTTCCCAGGCAGCCCTTTAATTGTGATCGTCATTGAAGGACAGCTTGAGCATAAAGTGAGTTTGTCCGGCCAGTCTTAAGGAGCCAAACACCTCCCACCCCGAATCAAGCACGAACTGGCAGGCGCTGGGAAACTGGGCAGTAAGCAAAGAGAACCACTGTGCTGTGCGAGGCGCCCAAGCAGCGCGCAAGAGCCTGGCACGCAGTAGGTAGGCGTTCACCTAAGATCTGCCAGCGGACCTAGCACCTGGGCTGGAGGCCCTCGGGTCGGGTGGCAGCTCAGGGCACACACACAAAACCCGGCCAGCCCAAGGGGCTGCAGCCCTCGCGACGCGGGGGGCGGGAGTTAGAACCTGGGAGGGGGCGAAGGAATCCGCCCTCATTTGCACGTCGTCTGGGGCCCGGTCAATTTGCTTAATCACCGCTTTAAATGCCAGCGCGCAGCACACAAAGCGCGCCCATTAACAGGTTTAAAGTGTCGCAGCGCTCGCTTTAAATGAGAAAAGCCGGCAACAAAGGGGGAAAAAGCCAAGTTCCTCAACTTGAAGAATGCCTCGATTCGCCCTCGAAATCATCTCGGCGAGTTTAAAATCCCAAGCTCCACAGAAAAGTTGAGGCCCCAGCGCGAGGGATGGGGGTGGGGAGGGGGTGTGTGTATGTGTATGTGTGAATAACCCGCCACGAATACTGGGTTTCTTAGGAACCGACTTCTAGCCGCCCAGAGAAGCTGGAGTCGCGGGGCAGCGTCGCCAACCCACCTCCCCTGGCCCCACTGCCCAACTGCCAGAGAAAGCGGACCGATTTCCAGGAAGAAAGCAAGACCACCCCCCCCCTCCACGCCCCGCTCAACACACACTCCCGCCCAACCGGCACAAATCCAAGTTTTTCTCTAGCGCGAGCAAAGAATTCTGGACACCAAGGAGAACGCCAGAAGTGGACCCCGAAGCGGCTCCCCAGCCAAAGGGGAGAATGTAAGGGAATGTTCCAGGCACTCCCAGCGCAGCCTAACCCTCGACTGCCGGAGTGGTTCAACTCCGTAAGCAAGTTCTGCCCGGGATCCTCCCGGGACGGCCCCATCCCCCACCCCGTCGCCGAGCCCGGGGACGCATCTCTCGAGCCCCTACCGCCCGCGCGCCCGGGCGCGGCGGGACGAACACTCACCGTGCGCGCTCCTCCGGGAGACAGGGGTCCGTTGGGGAGGTACGGGCTGCTCAGGTCCGGGATCATCAGGAACGGGTAGCCAGGGTAGGGGGGCCCCTTAAAGAACGCGCCGTCCTGGGGCCTTCTCACTGCCGGTAAAACCAAGGCGGGGGTGAGGCCGGGGCCCTCGGGACAGCGCCTCGGTAAGGGGTCCCGGGGTGGGGACCGGGAATCCGAGCGCCCCCCACGCGCGCCCCAGGACGGCTAAGGCCGACGGGGGCGAAGAACAGGGGCACGGCCACCGGGGCGAGGGGGACCGAGGGCGACCCGAGCCGAGGCGCCGAGCGCTGCGGGGCCGGGAGCGGGGGACAGCCCGGACCCGCACGTACCTTCGGCGAAATAGTCCCGTGGCTTCTGGAAAGCGTCCCGGGCGGGCTGCGGGCGCCTCTCCGCCTGCGAAGGAGACACAAAGGCGAGGGCGGGTGAGCGGGCGCCGGGCCGGGGTCCCCGGGGTCGGCCTCGGGGGCTTGCTCACCTCCGAGTCCGAGCTGCTGCTCTGGTTCTCCGACTCGTTGACCAGGGACGACTTGACTTCGTCCAGGTCCCGCTGCGCTGACGCGCTGTCGCTGCTCGGCTCCTGCTCCTCGCCTCCCTCGTCCTGGAAGGGGATCAGCTCGTCGTTGGCCCCGAGGTCGTCCCCTCCGCCGGCTGCCCCGGCGCCCGAGCCGCCGCTGCCGCCTCCCGAGCCGCCGCCGCCGCCGCCGCCGAGCTGGGGCATGGTGGGGCCGCGGGCCGGGGCCGCCGCTCTCCGAGCCCCTCGCCGCCCGCGCCCGGCCCGGCCCGGCGCCCGCCCCTCCCTCCCTCCCTCCCTCCCTGCCGTTCGCCGGCCTGCTCCGCTCGCCGCCCCGGCGGCCGCAGCAACAAAGTTTTGACAGGGCGTGGCCCGGAGGGAAGCGGGGCCGGCGCGACCGGACGGGAGCGGGGGCGGCTCGGCTCGGGCCCCTAGGGCAGCGCGGAGCCCGGGGCTCCCTAACTCGCTGCTGCCGCTGCCGCCTGCTCCGCCGGGGCGTCCCAGCGCCTGGCCCGCCGGGGAGGGGCGAGCGGGGAAGGAAGGAGGGACCGGCGCGCGGGGCAGGGGGGCCGGAGGGAGGAGCCCCGGCTGCAAGCTGACACCCGGGCGCCTGGCGGAACGCGGAGAGCCCCGGCGCGCACACACTCGCCCTCACACTCGCACGCCGCTCGCTCACACCTTCCCGGGCTGTGCCTCCCCGCAGTGCGCGCACGGCCTGGCCCCCAGACTCACCCGAACCCCTTCCCCGAGTCCCATCCCGCACCCCCGCGGGCCTGCCCCCCGCCCGGCTCTGGACGGACCGCTCGGGTTCCGCCCCCACCCCTAGGCATCCCCTAACTTTCTTCGCGAGAACCCCCAGAACTCCGCAGCAGCTCCACACCCCCTCCCACCGGATCCGCGCGCTAGCGGGCGGCACTGCCCCCTGCGGGAAAGCTTCGGACCCGCAGACGCGCGGGGACCTTCGGTGCCTGGAGTCCTCCAAGCGCTGGATCCCTCACGGCTTGATCGCCCTCGCCCGCCTAGGGCAGAGGATTAGAGAAACGTACGGCACCCCAGAATATGCCCGGCGGCCTCCCGCTCCTGTGTTTCCTGTGGGGTTCCAACGCGCCCCCGCCCTCCACGCCCCAGTTCAGGTTTTCAACTTTGTTCAGGTGTCCAGAGTCACCCAGGCAGAAATCCCCGAATCACTTTCGCCCCATAGTTCCGGACCGGGTGCTTAATCGAGTAACTCGCGGGGCTGGGTTCAGAAAGACTTCGGATTTGATACGTTGCGAAGGAAAATGACCCCTTGATATCTGAAGCGTTCACGAAGCTGCCTTGGGAGCCAGTGATCGTATGAAAAATGCCCAGCCGGCCTCATACTAAAGAAATGCCAGATGCCTCCTGTGATAACATTCAAGTATCGTCTCTCACCCAGTTCGGCAAAGTTTGAAAAAGTGAATCTTGTGTCTTCCGCAGTAGGGAACTATTGGTGAGAGCATCTGTTATAAAAGGCAAAATGGGAATACTTAAAACAATTTTAAAGACGACTGAGAGGCGTTTTCTCCAGCGACGTGTACGCATATGGTCAAAGTCACAGATACAAGAAAGTTCCAAGCAGCTGTGTGTGTGTGTTTGTGTGTATGTGTGTTTAATCGCTCAATCCTGTCCCACTCTTTGCTACCCCAAGGACAGTAGGTTCCTCTGTCCGTGGGATTTCCCAGACAAGAATCCTGGAGTGGGTTGCCATTTCCTACCCCAGGGGATCTTCCTGACCCAGGGATCCAACCCGCCTCTCCTGTATCTCCTGCATTAGTAGGTAGATTCTTTACCACTGTGCCACCTGGGAAGTTGAAACCATGAGGGAGGTTTATAAAGAGTTCTGGGTCTTTATTACAGTGAAAGTCCGTGCAACAACCAGCTCGGGAGAATGAAGCAGGTAAGGATGCAGGAATGATTGTGAAGAAGCACCTTTAAGTAAAAATGTATATGGTACCCTCTCTTCATTTTTATTCTTGAAAAATGACATACTGGGATTTGTTTATTCATAGAAAAAAGTGTGAGAAGATGCACACCAATATTATCAATAAATATTTCTGGGAAAGGGGATAAGTGAGAGGAGAGGGACAGTTTTGTTTTCTGCTTTCTACATATTATATACAGCAAGCAGATATGACTTACCTATATTTTCACACAATTAATATATAAATATAGTCTGATAAAGCTTCTTCAAACAATAGGGCTACATCTACGAGCAGTGTCTTGAGTAAAATGTAAGACTTCAGACTTCCCTGGTGATCCAGTATTTAAGAGTCCCACTGCCAATGAGGAGATATGGGTTTGATCCCTGTTTGGGAAAGGTCTCACATGCCAAGGAGCAACTAAGCCGGTGGGCCACAACTACTGAGCTGGAGCTCTAGAACCCAAGAGCCATAACTGCTAAAGCCAGTGGGCCTAAAGCCTGTGCTCTGCAACAAGAAAAACCACCTCAGTGAGAAGCCCACACAACTCAGCTAGAGAGTACCCCCTGCTCATTGCAACTAGAGAAAACCCTTGAGCCACAACTACTGAAGCTCACCCACCTAGAGCCTGTGCTTCGAAAGAGAAGCCACTCAAAGAAGAAGCCCAAACACCTCAATGAAGAGTAGCCCACATTCGCTGCAACTAGAGAAAAGCCTGAGCAGCAATGAATACCCAGCGCAGCCAAAACTAAATAAATAACATTAAAAAAAATTTTTTTAAGTCAAAATTACTCTTTCCCTCCTTCGTACACCTCCCTGCAGTTAATCATTATTACTAGTTTGGTGTATATTCTCCCAGATAGTTTCTTAAGCAGTTATGTACGCATTCAAACACATACACAAACATACTGTATGTTTACTCTCATAGAAATTAGAATTATATGGTTCATATTACTGCATGATATTTCATTTTTACAAGTTTTTAAAAGTCAGAAGGTTTTTCATGTGTTCCAGAAATATATGAAAAACCCATTGCATCAGTTTCTCATGGTTGCTATAACAAGTCATTGCAAACTTGGTGGCTTAAAACACCAGAAATATATTTTCTCACTGTTCTCCAGGTCGGAAGTCCAAAATGAGTTGCACTAAATCAAGGTGTTGGCAAGATCACATTCCCTCTGAAGCTCCAGGAACAAGGTACTCCTTGCCTCTTCCAGCTTCTGGTAGCTGCTGGCGCTCTTACCATCTCATCACTCCAGTTTCTGCCTCTGTGGTCACATTGCCTTCTCATTTGTCATTGTCAAATCTCATTCTCTGCTTCCTTCTTACAAGAAAGGACACTGTGATGTCATTTAGGGCCCACTCAGATCATCTTGATTAATCTCCCCATCAATATCCTTAACTGAAAAAAAAAAAACAAACCCTTAACTTAATCACACCTGCAAAGACCCCATTTCCTTATAAGGTCACATTCACAGGTTACAGAGATTAGTACATAGACATATCTTTGGGAGTGAGCCATTATCAATCTACCACACCCATCAACCTCGAAGAAATGCAAATTGAAACAGCAGAGAGAGACCATTTATCATCTATAAGTTGGCAAAGGTAGAAAAAAAGAACAACACCCAGCTTTGGCCCCACTGCTGAGATGCAGTGTAATACTGCACTGCTGAGATGTAATACATGCCCAGCACTGTATTACAGCTGCTGGGCATGCCCTTGTGTAATATTTCTGAAGAGAAGTGTGGCAATACCTGTGAAAAAAGTCTTTAAAAGTGTAAACCCTTTGACTCAACT
The DNA here is from genome assembly GCF_055505025.1 of Bos grunniens. NCBI lineage: Eukaryota > Metazoa > Chordata > Mammalia > Artiodactyla > Bovidae > Bos > Bos grunniens. The sequence continues at coordinate 57,936,703 of NC_141175.1, read as the reverse complement.
CTGTGTTTTCTAGGATTTTATACTTAGGAAATAACCAGGTACATGAGGAAACCCGTAGAACTGTCATTATTACAGTGAATAGCTAGAAACAACCTCAAGGTCCCCAAGTAGGGAAATGTTAAATAAAATCCTCTTAACCTGATTTTTATTTTTTATTTAACATGATGTGGAGGCTGGTAGGTCTTCCTGGGATTGACAATTGAACTGTATGTGGAAGAGGAAGATAAGAATGAGGGTCATCTCACAAAAAACACACCTGTGGTTCCCAAAGAGGAAGAGGGGAGGGATAAATTTGGAGTTTGGGATTAAGAGGTACACACTACTGTATGTAAGATAGACAAACAGGGACTTCCCTGGTGGTCCACTGGTAAGGAATCTGCCTGCCAGTGAGGGGACACGGGTTGAATCCCTGGTCCTGGAAGATCCCACATGCCGAGGGGCAACTAAGCCCGTATGCCAGAACTACTGAGCCTGCACTCTAGAGCCCGTGCTCTATGACAGGAAAAGCTACCGCAATGAGAGGCCTGTGCACCAAAGCTAGACTAGCCCCACTACTAGAGGGACTAGGCAACTAGAGGGTGGCCCCCACCCCGACTAGAGAAGGCTCGTGAGCAAAAACGAAGATCCAGCATAGCCAAAAATAATTAAAACTGAATAAATAAATATAAGAAAACCAGGAGGGACTTTGGGGTTATAGGTAAAGAAGGAAGATCTTTTATTAAGTATTTTTTTATTTTTAAAATGTATTTATTTTTAATTGGAAGATAATTGCTTTACAATATTGTGCTGGTTTCTGCCAAACATCAACAGGAATCAGCCATAGGTATACATCTATCCCCTCCCTCTTGAACCTCCCTCCCACCTCCCACCCCTCTAGGTTGTCACAGAGCAGTGATTTGAGCTCCCTTGTTTAACATGTCAACTATACATACACAAAACTGCAGAACAGTGGAAGTGCACAGTTGAAGCAATTTTCATCAATGGAACATGTCGATGTCCACCAAGATGAAGATGAACAACAAACTTCATGCTCTTCTCATCTTTACCTTTCCTCAAAAGTGGTCCAGATCCTGACTCTTATCACGAGAGACTAGTTTTGCCTGTTTTTGAGCTACATATAAGTGGAATCATACAGTATTTTTAATCTTCTTTTGGGTAATATTATTTCTAGGTGAATGATCACACCATCGTGGTTATCTGGATCATGAAGATTTTTTAAGATAGTTGTTCTGTGTCTTCTTGCCACCTCTTCTTAATATCTTCTGCTTCTGTTAGGTCCATAACATTTCTGTCCTTTATTGTGCCCATCTTTGCATGAAATGTTCCCTTGGTATCTCTAATTTTCTTGAAGACATCTCTAGTCTTTCCCATTCTATTGTTGTCCTCTATTCTTTGCATTGATCACTGAGGAAGGCTTTCTTATCTCTCCTTTCTATTCTTTGGAACTCTGCATTCAAATGGGCATAGCTTTACTTTTCTCCTTGGCCTTTCACTCCTCTTCTTTTCTCAGCTATTTGTAAGTCCTCCTCAGACAACCATTTTTCCTTTTTGCATTTTTTTTTCCTTAGGGATGGTCTTGATCACTGCCTCCTATATAGTGTCACAAACTTCTGTCCACAGTTCTTCAGGCACTCTATCAGATCTAATCCCTTGAATCTATTTGTCACTTCTACTGTACAATTGTAAGGGATTTGATTTAGCTCGTACCTGAATGGTCTAGTGGTTTTCCCTACTTTCTTCAATTTAAGTCTAAATTTGGCAATAAGGAGTCCATTATCTGAGCCACAGTCAGCTCCTGGTCTTATTTTTGCTGACTGAATAGAGCTCCATTTTTGGCTACGAAGAATATAATCAATCTGATTTGGGTGTTGACCATCTGATGATGTCCATGTTTAAGTAGTTTCACATTTTTTGGCCAATACAAATGCTGCTGCTAGGAACATTGTTTTCTATCTCATTGGATATTAATTTCTCCTGAGTCCTAGAAGTGTAATTGCTGGGTTATAGAATATGCATTTGTTCAGCTTTATTAGATATTGCCAGTGAGTTTTACAAAATGATCATATATCAATTTACAGTCCCACTAATAGTATACAATAGTTCTATCACTCTACATTCTCTTCCATATCTGGTACTGTCAATATATATTTTATTAGCTTTAGCCATTCTCGTAGGTGTATATTAGAAACTTATGGTTTTAATTCATATTTCCCCAATGACTCATCTTGTTGACTACTTTTTCACATGCTTCTTGGCTATTTGGATATTTTCTTTTGTGAAGTACTTGTTCAAGTCTTTTATCTATTTTTCTCTTGAATTGTTTAATTTTTTTCTTACGGATTATTTGTATGAGTTCTTTGTATATTCTTGGAAAAGGAAATGGCAACCCACTCCAGTATTCTTGTCTGGGAAATCCCATGGACAGAGGAACCTGGCAGACCTCAGTCCATGGGGACAGAGTCAAACATGACTGAGCAACTAACACTTTATTTCTTTTTGTATATTCTGGATATGAGGATCTTGTCAGACATATCTAATAGAAATAATTTCTTCAGGTCTGTGGCTTTCCATTTTACTTTACAGATGATGTCACATGAATAAAAATCAATTTTAATATAGTTACTTTATCATTCTTTCTCTTTATTGTTAGTGCTTTGGATCCTATTTAAGAAATCTTTGCTCACCCCAAAATCATAAAAATATTATCTATTATGTCCTAGAAACTTTGTTGTTTTACTTTAAGTTTAGATCTACAATCCATCTGAAATACATCTTTGTGTGCGGCTTGAATGAGAAGTCAAGGCCCTCCCTTCCATACGTATGGTTGCCAGTGCCATCCTTTCCCCTTCCATTGCCATGGCGCCTTTATCATAAATCTTAAGTGTAAATGTGGGTCCGTCTTTAGACTTTTCCCTTAGTTCATCTGCCTAAACTAGCACCAATGACACATTATAGATATGTAAAAATCCTTTGACTGTTCTTCAAGATCGTGTATGTTATTTTGGGGCTTTTAAAGGCCATGTTGGTTTTTTGTTTTGTTTTATTTTGGCCATACAGCACAGCATGCAGAATCTAAGTTCTCAGACCAGGGATCAAATCCATGCCCCCTGCAGTGGGAGAGTAGAATCTTAACCACTAGAATGCCAGTAAAGTCCCACCATATTGTTTCAAAATGTAGGTTTTATTATTATTGATGTACCCTGGAGAAGGACATGGCAACCCACTCAAGTATTCTCGACTGGAGAATTCCATGAACAGAGGAACCTGGCGAGCTACAGTCCAGGGGGTCGCAAAGAGTCAGACAGGACTGACGGACTTTCACTTCACACAGTGAGACCAACAGACCGGGAGATGACTTTCTTTGAAAAGATAGTTTGTTTCTCACAGTTCCAAGGGGGTGGGCAGGCAAGGCCATGCAGGGCCACACGAAGAAGCAGGGTTGATTAGGAAGCAGAAGGAGTAAGGAGAAAGCATGGGCAGGAAGACTTATTGTGGTTTGTCATGGGAAAAAATGGCTGAGACAGGGTAAGCAAGCTAAGCAGGTTTGGGATTGGCTTGTTTGAATAAGTTCAGCAAGCTCTGGAATATATGATCTGTCTTGAGCTGTCTGGTTCCTGGCTCTGGGATGATTAAGGCAAAGAATTACTGTCTAGAGTTTAAGAGCCCAATGAAAGTCACTCAGTCATGTCCAACTCTTTGTGACCCCAAGAACTGTAGCCTGTCAGGCTCCTCTGTCCATGGACTTCTCCAGTCCAGAATACTAGAGTTGGTAGCCATTCCCTTCTCTGGGACCCAGTGAGAACCTAGTAAAGATGGTAGTTGGGGAAGAAGGAGGAGGCTTTGGGTTGGTTGATTTGCATGTGAAAGGCTCATCCATGGGGATGGTCATTTGTTATTTCTAGAAATCAGCTTGCCTTGGGAGGGGCAGTCTCTCCTTGGGGATCAGCAAGGCCCCCAAGATATGAAAGCATCATAAAATAAAAAAACATGATTAGTATACATGTAAATTTTAGAGTCAGCATGTTAATTTCTACAAAAAATATCTTCTGGAAATTTTTATTAGCTTTGTATACTGAATCTATAGATCAATTTGAAAAGAGTTAATATTTTTACAATATTAAGTTTTCCCATGGATGAAACCAGAATATTTTTACTTTTTTTTTAGCTTTATTTTTTTGAAATTATTTTTCCATGTCCTGTGTTTTTGTTGCTGTGCACAGGCTTTCTCTAGCTGCAGCACTTAGGCTTCTCATTGTGGTGCCTTCCCTTGTTGTAGAGCACAGGTTCTAGGGCTCACAGGCTTCAGTAGTTGTGGCTCAAGAGCTCTAGAACAGTCTCAGTAATTGTGGCACATGTTGGCTTAGGTGCCCTGGGGCATATGGCATCTTCCTGGACTAGAAATCAAACTCATATCCCTTGTTTTGGCAGGCAGAGTCTTAAACACTGGAACATCAAGGAAGTCTAATTTCTTACTCTTCTATGTAGAGATTTGCATATCTTTTGTTCAACTGTTTTCTAGGTGTTTCATATATTTTAATGCTTTCTAAATTGTATCTTTTATTTTCTCATTATGTATTGCTAATATGTAGAAATACAATTGATTTTTCTTATTTTGAGCTTGTGTTATCACATGAGCTGGTAATTATTCCTGGGTTTTTTTTCTTCTTCTATTTTTTGGAAGAGTTTATATAAGACCGTATGTGCATCAGTTCAGTTCAGTTCAGTCGCTCAGTTGTGTCCGACTCTGCGACCCCATGGACTGGAGCATGCCAGGCCTCCCTGTCCATCACCAACTCCTGGAGTTTGCCCAAACTCATGTCCATTGAGTTGGTGATACCATCCAGCCATCTCACCCTCTGTTGTCCCCTTCTCCTCCTGCCCTCAATCTTTCCCAGCATCAAGGTCTTTTCCAATGAGTCAGCTCTTTGCATCAGGTGGCCAAAGTATTGGAGTTTCAGCTTCAGCATCAATCCTTTCAGTGAACACCCAGGACTGATCTCCTTTAGGATGGACTGGTTGGATCTCCTTGCAGTCCAAGGGACTCTCAAGAGTCTTTTCCAACACCACAATTCAAAAGCATCAATTCTTCGGCGCTCAGCTTTCTTCACAGTCCCAACTCTCACATCCATACATGACCACAGGAAAAACCATAGCCTTGACTAGACGAACATTTGCTGGCAAAGTAATGTCTCTGCTCTTGAATATGCTATCTAGGTTGGTCATAACTTCCCTTCAAAGGAGTAAGTGTCTTTTAATTTCATGGCTACAATCACACTCTGCAGTGAATTTGGAGCCCCAAAAAATAAAGTCAGCCACTGTTTTCACTGTTTCCCCATCTATTTGCCATGAAGTGATGGGACCAGATGCCATGATCTTAGTTTTCTGAATGTTGAGTTTCAAGCCAACTTTTTCACTCTCCTCTTTCACTTTCATCAAGAAACTCTTTAGTTCTTCTTTGCTTTCTGCCATAAGGGTGGTGTCATCAGCATGTCTGAGGTTATTGATATTTCTCCCGACAATCTTGATTCCAGTTTGTGCTTCTCCCAGCCCAGCATTTCTCATGATGTACTCTTCATATAAGTTAAATAAGCAGGGTGACAATATACAGCCTTGATGTACTCCTTTTCCTATTTGGAACCAGTGTGTTGTTCCATGTCCAGTTCTAACTATGGCTTCCTGACTTGCATACAGATTTCTCAAGAGGCAAGTCAGGTGGTCTGGTATTCCCATCTCTTTCAGAATTTTCCACAGTTTATTGTGAGCCACACAGTCAAAGGCTTTGGCATAGTCAATAAAGCAGAAGTAGATGTTTGTCTGGAGCTCTCTTGCTGTTTCAATGATCCAACAGATGTTGGCAATTTGATCTCTGGTTCCTCTGCGTTTTCTAAAACCAGCTTGAACATCTGGAAGTTCACGGTTCACATATTGCTGAAGCCTGGCTTGGAGAATTTTGAGCATTACTTTGCTAGCATGTGAGATGAGTGCAATTGTGTGGTAGTTTGAGCATTCTTTGGCATTGCCTTTCTTTGGGATTGGAATGAAAACTGATCTTTTCCAGTCCTGTGGCCACTGCTGAGTTTTCCAAATTTGCTGGCATATTGAGTGCAGCACTTTCACAGCATCATCTTTTAGGATTTGAAATAGCTCAACTGGAATTCCATCACCTCCTCTAGCTTTGTTCATAGTGATGCTTCCTAAGGCCCACTTGACTTCACATTCCAGGATGTCTGGCTCTAGGTGAGTGATCACGCCATCATGATTATCTTGGTCATGAAGATCTTTTTTGTACAGTTCTTCCATGTATTCTTGCCACCTCTTCTTAATATCTTCTGCTTCTGTATGCTTGCATGCTAAGTCACTTCGGTTGTGTCTGACTCTGTGCGATCCTATGGACTGTAGCCCACTGGGCTCCTCTGTCCATGGGATTCTCCAGGCAAGAATACTAGAGTGGATTGCCATACTCTCCTCCAGGAGATCTTCCTGATCCAGGGATCGAACCCGAGGAGTTTCTTGCATCTTCTGCATCACAGGCAGATTCGTTACTGTTAAGCCATCAGGGAAGCCCTTCTAATGTTAGTATAGAGGAATCGTCTTTCTTTAGTGTTTTCACCTTTATCTTCTTTCATCCTTTAACTTTTGATTCCCTGTACCCTCAGATTACAAGTATAGGTATTTTAAGTAGCATATAGTTGCCTTTTTAAAATATGATCTAAGAATTTTGTCTTTAAATTTGGAGTATTTAAATAATATACATTAAAATTTTATTTATTTATTTATTTTTGGCTATGGTGGGTCTTTGTTGCTGTGCAGGCTTTTCTTTAATTGTGGCAAGCGGGACCACTCTTTAGTTGTCCGACTTCTCAATTCAGTGGTTTCTCTTGTTGAGGTTCTAGGGCTCTAGGGTACAGGTTCAGTAGTTGTAGCACATGGGCTTAGTTGCTTCACACCATGTGGGATCTTCCCAGACCAGGGATTGAACCCATGTCTCCTGCCTTGGCAGGCGGACTCTCTACCACTGAGCCACTAGGGAAGCCCAATAATTCACATTTAATAGAGGTACCAATACATTTAATTTTGATTTACCATCTTAACGCTTTTATTTTCCTGTTTGTTCTTTAATATTTTTCCTCTTTACTGCTTATCACTTTGTTAGTAACATGTTCTTTAATGATTCTGTGAGTGTTATCCTAAAGAAGATAATATGTATCCTTGAACTACTAGAGTAAACCTTAAATTAATACTTTTACAATATCTCAGCTAACCTTGGTACAGTTATTTTTTGGAGGTGGGGGGTACCAAGCTGTGACACAGAAGGGATCTAACCTTTGCCCCCTGGAGTGAAAGTACAGAGTCAACCACTAGACCATCAGGGAAGTCCCAATCCTAGTACAGTTTAATTCCATTATCTGCTGTCTGCCTTTCGTGCTATTGTTGTCATGTGTTTTAATTCTGCATGTACTTTAAACCACACAAAATATTAGGTTATTGTTCCAAACAATCAGTAGTCATTTATATTTACTTGCCCATATGCTTATCTATGCTGATGCTGTTCATTACTTCCTGTTTCATCATGCTCTTACTTGGGATCATTCTTATTCTTCCTGAAGAAGCTTGCTTTAACGTTTCTTCCAGAAAAGATCTGATGGCAATAAATTCTCACCGTTTTTGGTTTTCTGTAGTTTCCTTAATTTTGCCTTCATGTTCATTTCAGTTCCAAAGTGGACATGTCTATTTGTCAAAGCGCAACTTGTATATTCTGTGTCATAGCTGCAAGGGAGACTGGGAGAGTGAAAGCAACAAGAGCAGTCTTAGGTTAGGCTCTCAGGAAGCAGATTCTGAGAAGGTGATTTGTGTGCAGGTTCATTGGGCAATAATCTCAGGCGCAACATCTGTAAGTTAGGGAGGGAGGCAGAGTTGAGTCAGATGGAAAAGTTGAACTGCAAAGCAGTTGCAACAGAGGGCTCAGTTGATCTCTAGATCTGGAGCCCTAGAGCTGGAATATTCCTTTAGACTTGCCCCCAAATGAGGTAAGAGGCCAGGCTTTGTACTCTCATACTGACTAGTCATTGAATGTGTTGTGTTGTGCTTAGTCGCTCAGTCGTGTCCGGCTCTTTGCGATGCTACGGACTGTACCCACCAGGGTCTTCTGTCCATAGGATTCTCCAGACAAGAATACTGGAATGGGTAGCCATTTCCTTCTCCATGGGATCTTCCCCATCCAGAGATCAAACCTGGGTCTCCTGCATTGCAGGCAGATTTTTTACCATCTGAGCCACCAGAGCAGTGCAATGAAGTCATTGAATATGGATTGCCAAGAGAGTAGGGGCACAGTCTTGGGCAAGATATCTCTCTTTTGCCCAGAGAAGTTTCTTGAGAAAGAGTCAGCTGTGAGCCACTGGCAGCCAATACTTCTAGCGGCTGAGGAAAAGAGCATTTCAGTCCTAAAGGGGAAATTTTGTTTGACACACTGCAGATCCACTACAGTCTATACCTTGCACCACTTGGATTTGCTTCTTTTGTATAGTCAGTTTGCTTCATCTGGAAACAGCTCCAGGGTTCTGAGTTATCTTCTTTCCTGGGGAAACCTTTGAGAGAAAGGTTAGTGGGACGAAATACACTCCTCACTGCTTCAGCTATCTCAAGCCATAATCTCTAGTCTAGCCACATTCTAGTCTCAAATTCCAGCTTTCTGTCATCTTCAGTCTAGATAGCTTATCTGATGGGTGGCCCAGAGCCTCATTACTGGGTGGTTTGAGCCCACAGTTACTATACTTTTCTTAGACTTTGGCAGCATCCCTGTCCATTTACCATAAATACTGGACAAGGCATACCAAAAGATTTCTCGTCAATCACTTGGGTGCAAAATGCATTTCTCCCCACCTCCATTGAGTAACAGTAACCCCATTGCCTTCTGATGATCACAAACATTTAATTACTCCTGACAGTATGGTTATTCCTTTCCTTTCTTGCTAGTTTTTTGGCACGAGGAGCCCAAGATGATGGACAGTAGTATAGGGAACTCTTACAAGTCCCCTGGTGGAAGCAATGGCCCCTGGAAACCAGATCTCTGGGACTGAAAATTGAGGGTTTGTGGGACTTCCCTGGTGGTTCAGTGGTAAAGAATCTGCTTGCCAATGCAGGAAGCAAGGGTTCACTCCTTGGTCTGGGCAGATCCCACATGCCACAGAGCAACTAAGCCCATGAGCGACAGCTATTGAGCCTGTGCTGTAGAGCCTGGGAGCTACAACTATTGAAGACTGCAAGCTCTAGAGCCCGTCCTCTGCAATAAGAGAGGCCACTGCAATGAGAAGCCTGCACACCGGAACTAGAGAGCAGTCCCTGCTCTCTGCAGCTAGAAAAGAGCCCATGCAGCAACAAACAGCCAGCACAGCTAAAAATAAATGAAAAAAAATTTTTTTAATTGAGGGGGTGGGAAACTTAAATTCCCTAAATGAGCCAATGGGAGTGACGGTAGGTGAGACCACTGCTACTTACATCTCTTGGTTTCCAAACTCCTGTAGTCTGTCTACTGTGGACACAGTACTACGTAATGAACATTGATTTAGGGTATATACTGCATCCTGGAAGACAATGTCACATTTCGTCTGGTATCATCTCTAAGCTAGTATCTCAGCTGTACCTTCAAAATGCTATTCTATCACTTTAGGGGTCCAGAAACTTCTGAGGGCTGTAGTATGTGTTATATGAGATGGGACGATGGGTCCCATCGTCACATAGTGATTTCCACACCTCCCTTGCTATAAGTTAGGTTTCTTGGTCAGAGGTGAAGAGGGGATGTTATGCAGAATTGCCTACTGGCAGGTCACTCTTAAGTCATCAGATAGGGTGCTTCTGAAGGCACTGCAGGCAGAAAAGCAAGACTGTAATCTGGAACAAATGTTAATTCCTGTCAAGATGAAGCAATGCACCTTCCAGAGGGGTCCAATGGTCAGCTTGGGTCCAAGTGGCTGGTTGTGCTGTCTCAGGGACCCAGCATACGCCTCTGCCGCTGGTTGACAGGGCACTGCAAAGCAGTAATGCTATGATGGATGCGAGCTCATGATTTTAGGCTCATTCATAGCCACCAACCCTTCCACAATGACTATTTGAACCCAGAGCTGATTGTGCCAGCACTGGGATGGGTGAAAACAGAGGTTCGCTGACATCCACTGGTTGAAGTGTTTTGTCTGATGGCTCTTCTGGGGGTAGATACTGAAATGTGCTACAAAGACACTCACGTTCTTTGCCCCCTTCCTTAGGTTCATCAGTACCAGAAGTTGGCAAACGAAAGCCCACAGACCAAAGCCACCCACTGCCTGTTTTGTAAATAAAGGTTTATGAGGGGATTTACCTGGTGGTCCAGTGGCTAAGACTCTGCACCCCCAATGCAGGTGGCCCAGGTTTGATTCCTGGTCAGGGAACTAGATTCCACATGCCACAACTAAGAATTTGCATGCTCAACTTAAAAAAAAATCCTGCATGCTGAAACTAAAAGATCCTGCATGCTGAAACTAAGACCTGGTGCAACCAAATAAATAAATATATTTTTTAAAAAGGTATATGGAAACAAAACCATGCTCATGTATTTACATATCGTCCCTATGGCTGCTTATGTACAACAGCAGAGTGAATAGTGGCCAACAGCAACCATATTTCTAGTAAGTCTAAAATACTTCCTTTAACCCTTTACAGAAAAATTTTCCAGGCTGTTGATCTACATACCTCCATATATCTCCTGTCCACGATCTTCCAATCTTCTTCCTTTCAGGTCCTTGATCTAATGTGCCACTGCCTTTAAGTCTGTATGCATTTTCATCTTGGGCCATTTGTCTTTCCACACAAAGTAGAGGACCAGATGTAACATCCAAAACTCTGACCCTTGGGAGGGTTTCCCTTCCATCCTCTTTGAGGATCACCCCTGAGTGAGAGTGTACAGTATCAGCAGCCCACTTTTGGCTTGCACTGGGATATCCAGACAGTTCACCCCAGAGTCAGTCCTGGACTTTAGTCTCACCACCCCACAAACAAACTCAGGAAGAGGCATGAGTGCAGCAGTGGACAATGACATAGTGTTTTAGACCACTTGCACGTGCAGATTACTTTGTTTTTGGCCCCTCCATGCTATGCTATACTTCAATTTTTAAAAACATTTAAATATTTTTGGTTGTTGCGGGTCTTACGTGCGGCTCGCGCAATCTTTATTGCAGCCCACAGGCTTCTCTCTAAGCTGTGGCATGGGGGCTAAGGAGTTGCAGTGCACGAGTTTGGTTTCCCCTTGGCATGTGGAATCTCAGTTCCCTGACCAGGGATCAAACCTGTGTCCCCTGCATTGGAAGGTGGATTCTTAACCACTGGACCACCAGGGAAGTCCCAACACTTCAGTTTTGTAAAGGATTGCTGCTGGGGTCACTCAACCTTGTAACTTAATAAGTCTTCTAGAAACCAAGCTCACGGTAGGCCACTTGGTCACGTGATGTCACACAGTCACATGTTGCATCTCTATGGTGATACAGGAACATGCCAGGAGCTATTTATTCAGTGGCATATAGTTGTCTTGAGTTTGCCATATTATACCCCTGATAGATCTTTTGTTCACTATAGAAATCTCTGCTTTCACAATCTTCTTTATTACATGGCTCACATGGCAGAGTTGCTTGCAATGTCACATGAACGAGTTAGTTGCAGAGCCCTTTCTTGCTCTGGGCCCCACTCAAATTTGTCGGTTCTCCATGTGATCAAATAAACAGGTCAGGGCAGGTTTCCCCAGGATGAGACATACTATCTCCAGAACCCAAAGGAGATACCAAGTTTTGTGCTGCCTTCTCAACAGATCACTAGATACTTTATTAATGTGATGGGCCCCCAGAATCTTCCTAGGATTGGTCTCCCATTCTCTGGAAAGAGTGTCTTTTACCAAGGCACCAACATACTTGCCACTTCATCCAATAAATATGAAGTTATTGACGTGATGGACCAAGGTGGTGCACTTCAGGATGTTCAGATAATCTTAATCTTTTTATTTTACAACTAACCAGGTCTTAGTTGAAATAATACAGGTCTTTTGTTACAGCATTCAAAGTCTTAGTTGCAGTATGTGGAATCTAACTCCCTGACCAGAGATTGAACCGCCTCTGCTCCCCAACTCCTCCTACCCTCCAACCCCCACATTGGAGCTCAGAGTCTTAGTCACTGAACCACCAGGGAAGTCCCCAGATAGTCCTAATCTAATTGGCCTACGTTATGATGGTGTGTGGACTTCAAAATATATCCACAAATTTGTTCATATTTTTGCTTTAGGAGGTGAGCTTAATTTTTCTCCCCTTGTGGATAACTTGTTTTCAGGGAAGTTAATGGCATGTGCAGACTTTAAGATATGTCCTCAGATTCATTCATATTTTTGCTTCAGGAGGTGGAACTTAATTTTTCTCCCCTTGTGGATCGCTTGTTCTCAGGGAAGTTAGTGGCCATCTTGTGAGCAGACACATAAACAACCAAAGGAGAGGCACATGTGATAAGGAACCGAGGCTTCCTGTCAACAGCCATGAATGAGTCATCTTGAAAGTGAATCTTCCACCCTCATTAAGACTTCAAGTGATTGCAGGGTCTGTGGATATCCTGACTGAAACCATTCGAGAGATACTGAACCAGAACGACCCAGCTAAATTACTCCTGCTCCCTGACCCACAGAAACTGTGAGATAATAAATATTACTGTCTGCCAAAGGGTTTTTGTGACATAGTGCCATGGGATACTGCAGAAACCTTCTCAGCATTCATGTATGTGCAGCCCTGACGTGTGAGGTATCTTGGTCAATGGGGGATAAAAGCCAGTGGATAAAAGCTTCTCTCTTTCTTTACCTGGTAAATGGTTCTGAAGCACATTTCATATGGCTTTTCAGATGGTCCCACAGAATCAAGCATTAGTTACCTATGAAAGTAAAAGTGAAAATGTTACTCACTCAGTTGTGTCCGACTCTTTGCGACCCCATGGACTGTCACCTGCCAGGCTCCTCTGTCCATGGGATTTTTCCGGGCAATATACCTTGGACTGCAAGGATATCTAACCAGTCCATTCTGAAGGAGATCAGCCCTGGGATTTCTTTGGAAGGAATGATGCTAAAGCTGAAACTCCAGTAATTTGGCCACCTCATGCGAAGAGTTGACTCATTGGAAAAGACTCTGATGCTGGGAGGGATTGGGGGCAGGAGGAGAAGGGGACGACAGAGGATGAGATGGCTGGATGGCATCACTGACTCGATGGCTGTGAGTCTCATGATTTCCAGGAGTTGGTGATGGACAGGGAGGCCTGGCGTGCTGCGATTCATGGGGTCGCAAAGAGTCGGACACAGCTGAGCGACTGAACTGAACTGAACTGATACTGGAATGGGTAGCCATTCTCTTTTCCAGGGGATAATGGTGACCAATTTGTTAATGCATCTGTGTACTAGCTGTCCCTCTTTCTCTGTTTCACTTAATCTTTTTTTAAAAAATTATTGTTTTCCCTGGAAAAGGAAATGGCAATCCACTGCAGTATTCTTACCTAGGAAATCCCATGGAGGAGCCTGGCAGGCGACGTCCATCAAAAAGAGCTGGACATGACTTAGCAACTAAACGACAACAGCAATGGCAGTTCTAGCCAGTATGTGAGACCAAAAAGTTGTAAGGAGTTGGGGGTTGGGGCTGAAACAAAAATCCTATTGTTGCAGTATATTATTAACGCATTTTTATGGAATTTAGAAAGATGGTAATGATGACCTTATATGTGAGACAGCAAAAGAGACACAGATGTAAAGAACAGACTTTTGGACTCTGTGGGAGAAGGCGAGGGTGGATGATTTGAGAGAACATCATTGAAACATGTATATTATCATATGTGAAATAGATTGCCAGTCCAGGTTCAATGCATGAGACAGGGTGCTCAGGGTGCACTGGGATGACCCTGAGGGATGGGAGGGGGAGGGAGGTGGGAGGGAGGGTCAGGATGGGGAACACGTGTACACCCTTGGCTGATTCATGTCAATGTATGGCAAAAACCACCACAATATTGTAATTAGCCTTCAATTAAAATTAAAAAAATTTTTTTTAAATCCTATTGTTTATGGATGAGATTGTTTATTTAGAAAACCAAAATAAACTACAGGTGAATATTTAAACTTAAAAGTATTTATTTATTTTTGGCTGTGCTGGATCTTTGTTGCTGCATGAGGGCTTTCTCTGGTTACAGTGAGCAGGGGCTACCCTGTGTTGCAGAGTAGCTTCTCATTGTGGTGGCTTCTCTTCTTGCAGAGCTTGGGTTCTAGAGAGTAGGGGCTTCAGTAGTCATGACTCACAGGCTTAGTTGTCTGGGGGCATATGGAATTTTCTCAGGCCAGGGATCAAACCTGTGTCCTCTGAACTGGCAGGCAGATTCTTAACCACTGGACAACCAAGGAAGTCCATCAGTTTCACTTACTCTTATTCCTTACTCTCTTCCCCTGGGATTGCCCTCCCCAAAAGCTTTTTGCACAGACTCCTTTGTCTGTTTTCAGGGGAACCCACAAGATAATGTAAAAAAAGCACTTGACACAATTCAAACTTGATTTTATATACAACTACCCAGTATTTATTAAGTACTGCTTATTTAACTTCTATGCAGAGTACATCATGAGAAACGCTGGGCTGGAAGAAGCATAAACTGGAATCAAGATTGCCGAGAGAAATATCAATCACCTCAGATAGGCAGATGACACCACCCTCATGGCAGAAAGTGAAAAGGAACTAAAAAGCCTCTTGATGAAAGTGAAAGAGGAGAGTGAAAAAGTTGGCTTAAAACTCAACATTCAGAAAATGAAGATCATGGCATCCGGTCCCATCACTTCATGGGAAATAGATGGGGAAACAGTGGAAACAGTGTCAGACTTTATTTTTGGGGGCTCCAAAATCACCGCAGATGGTGATTGCAGCCATGAAATTAAAAGATGCTTACTCCTTGGAAGGAAAGTTATGACCAACCTAGACAGCATATTCAAAAGCAGAGACATTACTTTGCCAACAAAGGTCTGCCTAGTCAAGGCTATGGTTTTTCAGTAGTCATGTATGGATGTGAGAGTTGAAGTGTGAAGAAAGCTGAGTGCCGAAGAATTGATGCTTTTGAACTGTGGTGTTGGAGAAGAGTCTGGAGAGTCCCCTGGACTGCAAGGAGACCCAACCAGTCCATTCTGAAGGAGATCAGCCCTGGGATTTCTTTGGAAGGAATGATGCTAAAGCTGAAACTCCAGTACTTTGGCCACCTCATGCGAAGAGGTGACTCATTGGAAAAGACTCTGATGCTGGGAGGGATTGGGGGCAGGAGGAGAAGGGGACGACAGAGGATGAGATGGCTGGATGGCATCACCGACTTGATGGATGTGAGTCTGAGTGAACTCCAGGAGTTGATGGACAGGGAGGCCTGGCGTGCTGCGATTCACGGAGTTGCAAAAAGTCAGACACGACTGAGCGACTGAACTGAACTGAACTGAACCCAGTATTTAGCATCTTATCTTATTAATGCAGAAATATTGAAATTAGAATGAGTGTTACTATCTCCATTATGGTTTAACATCATTTTGGCTGTATTAGTCAACACATATAATACAAGGGCAAGCATATTAGATAAGAAAAATAATATTGAAAAGAAAGAGATAAAACGATCTCTATTTAGCAGTGTGCTCAGTGGTCCCATCGATTTGTCCCTTGTTTCAACAGTGTTTGGAGGGAACAGACCTAGGGCCCCATACTCTGACCACCCTCCAACCTCCTCTCCAGCCACAAGTCCAATACCGCCTTCTTGGCCATTCCCTGCCTCTGGAACCAACCAACCCTGAGGTTAGCCCTTTATTGCCCACCAACCAGGAGCTCCAAGATTCATTAGGATTATTCCACTGAGATGGAGGCCATTGTCAATGGCCTGGTAAACCTGCATCTGCTGGCCTCCTATACCCACTTCTTTCTGGACTTCTATTCTGACCACAAGGATGTGGCTCTAGAAGGTAGAAGATCCTTCTTCTGAGCGTTGACCAGAAGAAGCACCAGTATACCTCATGCCTCTTGAAGAGGGAAAATCAGCACAATGACTACACCCTCTTCAGGACCTGCAAAAGCTGTCTCAAGATGAAAGGTGTAAAACCCTGGACACCATGGAAGACACTATGGCCCTGGAGAAGAACTTGAACTAGGCTTGTGGGGATTTGCGTGCCTTGGGCTTGGTCCATACATCCCCCACCCCATCTCTGTGACCTCCTAGAGAACCACTTCCTGGATGAACAAGTGAAACTCATCATCAAGAAGTTGGACCACTACTTGACTAATTTCTGCAGGCTGTCCAGCCCTAGTCTGGGCTGAGAGAGTATCTCTTGAAAAGTCTTACCTTCCAGAAGGACCAGGAATCACCAGAGCCCAGCAGCCTTTGAGGAGTCTCTCTGCTCCCCACCTGATGTCAGAGCTTCAGCCTGATCCTGTATCTATAGCCACTAGGCAACTCTTTAACCACCGTGGAATCTTCTCTTAAGCCTTAGACCAAATGGAAACATTAATGTTTTGCAGCAACAAACAAACAAAAGCCCTATCTCTCTTTGTAGACAATTGTTTAGTTGGGACACCCAAAAGGATTGAAGGAAAAACTATCACAAACAATAAAAAAATTTAGTAAAGTATCATGATATAAAATTCACATGTAGAAATCAGTAGCCTTCCTGTATATACTAAGCAATCAGAAGATATAATGAAAGAGAAGATACATTTAAAATAGCAAAAGTAAAATAAAATATCTACTGTAGATCTAAAAGACATGTGCAAAACCTCTGAGTAAAATCTATGAAACACACATGAAAGACACAATAGTGGACTGTAACAAATAGATCCATCTCACTTTTGGATTGGAAGATTCAGTTTGTAAAGTTGTCAATTCTCTGTCAAGTAAGTGATGTACTTACTAGTCATGATCTCAGTGGAAATTATCATTGGGTTTTGATTGTTTATTTTGTAGGGTTGAACAAATTTATTATACAAAGTTTATTCTTCCAAAAGGAAAGAATAAACAAGTAAGAATTGCTAGTAAAATCCCTTAAGAGAAAAGTAGAGTCTAGCCCACAAAGACATTAAAATGTTACAACTAAATGTTATAATTAAAACAGCATAGAAGTGACACATGAACAGATAGACCACTAGAACTGTATAGAAACCCAGAAATAGACCTAGGTGCAAAAGGAAATTTGGCATACAAGAAAAGGTTGTATTTCAAATCATTGGGGAAAAGACTTTTAACAAATGGTATTGAGACCATATGGAAAAAAGTAACATGAGATTCATCCTTTTGATAAGCTGGAATAGATGGTAAATGAATAAGAGATCTAAGTATGAAAACTGAAAACACATAAATACTAGAAGAAAATCTGAGAGCATTTCTTTATAGCCTGGGAGTGGGGTAAACATTCATAATTTCACAAATCAGAAGAAGTAGAAGAAAAAAATTGATAACTTTCACTGAAAAGACATAAACATGCTTTGTGGGAGATAAATTAGAGAAATAAAGAGACACAGAGAGAGAGAACCATAAATTTTCAAAAGACAAATTGACAAATGGGGAAAAGGTATTATAGCTTGCATCACAGAAGGCTAATACTTCTAATATATGGAGTGTTCCTGATTTTTAAAATAAGAAAAATATACAAACATAGTAGAAAAAGAAATGCAAATGGCAAAGATGCTCAGCCTATTTCATAAGATTGAAGGAAATGCTTGTTAATAAGGGAAGTGCTTGTTAAAATTACCCTGAGATAATATTTCTCCCCTATCAGATTGGCAAAATCCAGAAGTTGACAGTGTACTTTGATGGTGAGAGATAGGAAATGAGGCTTGCCCATTACTCACGAAATGCAAAGTGATATAATCTTAATGGGGGGCAACTTGGCAATATCTAGCAAAATTAAATATGCATTTACTCTTAGATTTAGCAATCCTAGGAATCTATCACGGAGTGCGTGCCTGCTAAGTTGCTTCAGTTGTATCCAGCTCTTTGCCATCCTATGGACTATAGCTAGACAGGCTCCTCTACCCATGGCACTCTCAGGCAAGAATACTGGAATCAGTTGCTATGCCCTCCTCCAGGGGATCTTTCTGATACAGGGATCGAACCTGTGTCTTTTGTGTCTCCTGCATTGCCAGGTGGGTTCTTTACCACTAGTGCCACCTGGAGAGTCACAGGTAAAACTATGAAATGACATACAAACATGGAGTTTATTGCAACACTTTCTGTAAACAATGCAAGTATCTATCAATAACGACTGGTTGAATATTGGCTCTATGAAAATGGAGGACTACACAGTTGTAAAAAGCAATGAGAACAATCTCCACTGCTATGATCTAAATTGTGTTCCTTTCCTCAAAATTCCTATGTTGAAGCCCTACCCCCAATGTGATAATATTAATATTTGGAGATGGAGCCTTTTGGTAATTAGGTTTAAATGAGGTCATGAGGGTATGGCCCTCATTATGTGATTAGTGCCCTTATGAGAAGAGGTACTAAAGGGCTTACTCCTCTTGCCATGTGAGGACACCGTGATCAGGCAGCCTTCTGTTAGCCAGGAAGAAAGCTCTTACCAGAAACTCATAATGCTAGTGTCTTGACCTTGAACTCCCAGCCTTTAGAACTATGAGAAAATTAATTTCTGTTGTATAAACCACCCAGTCTGTAGTATTTTAAAAATACTTATTTGGCTGCACTGGGTCTTAGGTGCAGCACACAGGATCTTTGATCTTCTTTGCAGCATGCAGAATCTTTAGCTACAAGTGAACTCCTAGTTGTGGCATGTGGGATCTAGTTCCCTGACCAGGGATCAAACTCAGGCCCCCTGCAGTGGGAGCGTAGAGTCTTAGCCACTGGACTACCAGGGAAATGCCTTTGTTGTGGCAGTCCAAGCTGCTTAAGATACCTATCTACCTCTATGCAGTGATCCCAGGATATATAGCTCAATGAGAAAAAAAACAAGGTACAGATTGGTGCACAGAATGCTGTCCTTTGGGTAAGAAAAATATGGAAATATGAATATGCAAATATCTTTGGTGATATTTTTGTAAAGAAAAAGTGAAAGCATAAATTTTTACTACAGAGCAATCTTTTCCAGTCTTTTTATTCCAAAGGAACTCTTACAATTATTTTTAGATCCCAGAGGACCTTGCATAAAAATTATATCTACAGCTTGTGGTACATTAGCTTGCTTGTAAAATGTACATATAATTGCCCAATAATAATCCACAGTGCTCTTTTGAGTAGAGAATGCTATTTTCCCCCTCCCTGGGAGTGTGCGTTTTGCTTAACTTGTTAGCAAATCATTTTTTGTGGCTTCTCCAGTCACAAAGAATATTAACTCCAATGTGAATCACTAGTGTAGGTAAGGGAAGTTTTAGCTGTCATTAAAAAAAAAAATTCCTACATGAGTATTTAACATTATCCAAAAAGATCTTCCCAGATGGCACTAGTGGTAGAGAACACGCCTGCCAATGCAGGAGACATAAGAGACTCGAGTTTGATCCTGCATTGGGAAAATCCCCTGGGGAGGGAATAGCAACCTGCTCCAGTATTCTTGCCTGGAGAATCCCGTGAACAGAGGAGCCTGGCGGGCTACCATTCAATGGCTCACAAAGAGTTAGACATGACTATAGTGACTTTGCACACAACACAAAAAGATCTGAAGTTTTACTACAAATTTCTACTATACTAGATGTTAACTAGGTATAATATGTGTATGTGTGGGTTTTTCCCCACTGAAAAGTAATAATTACTTTATAGCCAAACATTCTTTTTTAAAAAGTACTTACTTATTTATATATCTATTTCTTTGGCTGTGCTGAGTTTTAGTTGCAGCACTCGGGATCTTCGTTGAGGCCTGTGGAATCTCTTAGTTGTGGCATGCAGGCTCTTCATTGTGGCATGCGGGATCTAGTTCTCTGACCAGGGATCAAACCCAGGGTTTGGGATCTCGCAGTCTTAGCCACTGGACCACCAGGGAAGGCCCCAAACATTCTTGAAAAAAAAAAAAAATTAAGGTAAGCTTAGTCAACCTTTTTTGAAATTAACTGGTTTCTTTCCTTTGCACAAAATTTTAAAGTTTTATTGAGATATGATTCACATACCATGCACTACACCCATTGCAAGTGTATAATTCAGTGATTGTCAGTATATTGACAAGTGTACGCAATTATCATCACAGTCAATTTTAGAAAGTTTTCATCATCTCAGGAAGAAATCCAATACTCTTTAGCTATAGCCACCTCCCTTCCCCCACCATACACCCCAGCCCAAGGTAACTACTAATCTCTCTTTTTTTTTTAATTATTTATTAATTTTTTATTTTTGGCTATGCTGGGTCTTCATTGCTGTGTGGGCTTTTCTCTGGTTGCAGAGGGGGGGGCTACTCTTTATTGCAGTGGGCAAGCTTCTCATTGTGATGACTTTTGTTGTAAAGCACAGGCTCTAGGGTACGAGGGCTTCAGTATTTGCAACTCCCGGGCTCTAGAGCACAGGCTCAATAGCTGTGGCATATGGGCTTAGTTGCTGTTTTGCATATGGGATCTTCTTGGATCAGGGATCAAACCTGTGTCTCCTGCATTGACAGGTGGATTCTTTACCACTGAACCACCAGGGAAGACCTATTTGAAGGTTCTAGTAGCCATGTACAGTAATTAGCCCCTTTACTTGTCAAATAGCTGTTGTTTGTAGGTCAGTCACTCAGTCAGTTCAGTTGCTTAGTCGTGTCTGACTCTTTGCAACCCCATGGACTGCAGCATGCCAGGCCTCCCTGTCCATCACCAACTCCTGGAGTTTACCCAAACTCATGTCCATCGAGTTGGTGATGCCATCCAACCAACTCATCCTCTGTCGTCCCCTTCTGCTCCTATCTTCAATCTTCCCCAGCTCAGGGTTTTTTCCAATGAGTCAGTTCTTTGCATCAGGTAGCCAAAGGAATGGAGTTTCAGTTTCAGCCTCAGTCCTTCCAATGAATATTCAAGACTGATTTCCTCTAGGATGGACTGGTTGAATCTCTTTGCTGTCCAAGGGACTCTTAAGAGTCTTCTCTAACACCACAGTTCAAAAGCATCAATTCTTTAGCATTCAGTGTTCTTTATAGTCCAACTCTTACATCCATACATGACTACTGGAAAAGCCATAGCTTTGACTAGATGGACCTTCGTTGGCAAAGTAATGTCTCTATTTTTTAATATACTGTCTAGGTTGGTCATAACTTTCCTTCCAAGGAGTAAGCGTCTTTTAATTTCATGGCTGAGGTCACCATCTTCAGTGATTTTGGAGCCCCCCAAAATAAAATCTGTCATTGTTTCCATTTTTTCCCCATCTATTTCCCATGAAGTGATGGGACCAGATGCCATGATCTTCGTTTTCTGAATGTTGAGCTTTAAGCCAACTTTTTCACTCTCCTCTTCACTTTCATCAAGAGGCTCTTTAGTTCTTCTTTGCTTTCTGCCATAAGGGTGGTGTCATCTGCAGATTTGGAGTTATTGATGTTTCTTCCGGCAATCTTGATTCTAGCTTGTACTTCATCCAGCCCAGCCTTTCTTATGATGTACTCTGCACATAAGTTAAATAAGCAGGGTGACAATATACAGCCTTGACGTATTCCTTTCCCAATTTGGAACCAGTCTGTGGTTCCATGTCCAATTTCTAACTGTTGCTTCCTGACCTGCACGCAGATTTCTAAGGAGGCAGGTCAGGTGGTCTGGTATTCCCATTTCCTTCAGAATTTTCCACAGTTTATTGTGATCCACACAGTCAAAGGCTTTTGCATAGTCAATAAAGCAGAAGTAGATGTTTTTCTGGAACTCCCTGGCTTTTTCAATGATCAAATGGATGTTGACAATTTGATCTCTCATTCTTCTGCCTTTTCTAAATCCAGCTTGATCATCTGGAAGTTCACAGATCACATACTGTTGCAGCCTGGCTTAGAGAATTTTGAACATTACTTTACTAGCATGTGAGATGAGTGCAATTGTGCGGTAGTTTGAGCATTCTTTGGCATTGCCTTTCTTTGGGATTGGAATGAAAACTGACCTTTTCCAGCCCTGTGGCCACTGCTGAGTTTTCCAAATTTGCTGGTATATTGAGTGCAGGACTTTCGCAGCATCATCGACATGTTTGTAGGTGTCTTTAAATTTTGGAGTCAGCTAGACTAAATGTGTTCCCTAACAATTCATGCATTAAATCCTAATGCCCAATGTGATGGCATTTGACCATGGGGCCTTTAGGAGGGGATTAGGTCACAAAGGTGGGGCCCTCATGAATGATTACTGCTTTTATAAAAGAGATCCTTCCCCTGCCCTTCACTTCCTTGAAAAGATGGCTCTATGAACCAGGAAGCAGGTCTCACTGAATATGCTAGTGCCTTGATCTCGAAACTCCTGACCTTCAGAACTGTAAGAAGTAAATGTCTGCTGTTTGTAAGCCACTTGGTCTATGATAGTCAATCGTTGTTTAGTCACTAAGTTGTGTCCAACTTTGTGACCCCATGGACTGTAGCTTGCCAGGCTCCTCTGTCCATGGGATTCTCCAGGCAAGAAGACTGCAGTGGGTTGCTATTTCGTTCTCCAGGGGATCATCCCGACCCAGGGATCGAACCCACATCTCCTGCATTGGCAGATAGGTTCTTTAGCACTGAGCCACCAGGGAAATCCCTGATAGTTGATTATAGTAGCCCAAATGGACTAAGAGCCATTGCTGAATGTGCCAGTTCAGCGCAGACAGTGCGCAAAGGAACAGAACACCTCACATTACCAGTCCATGTAAAACTCATTCATAGATGTTTCTTGTCACAAAAATGTACTTTTTTTAATGTCTATTGTCCCCTACTGCATTGAGAAAGCCCACATGCAGCAATGAAGACTCAGGGCAGTCAAAAATAAATAAATAAGCAAAAGGGCATGTATACAGAAATGAAAGGAATTTATGGCCATTTTTAAGTCTACCATAAGTGGGGACATCTTCTGTCAGAAAGCATAGAAACTGTCAAAGACTAATGGAGCCATTTTAAAAGGGCACAGGAGACAATCTTTTGGGGCTTCCACTGGCCTAAGATAGGACAATGGAATTTGCTTTAAAATACTCCAGAAAGAAAACTCCCTGGTTGTCCAGTGGTTAAGACACAGCACTTTCTTTCCTGTGGTCCCAGTTCAATCCCTGATTGGGGAACTAAGATCGCTCAAGCCATGAGGCACGGCCAAAAAATAAAATAAAATAAATTCCTCTAGAAAAAACAAAGTTGGGGTGTGAACAGATGAAATGTTTGGCAGAATGTTGAATATAGTAGAAGTTGAGTGATAGACACAAGAAAATTCATGTTAGTAGTTTCTTTGCTTTTGGTATATTTGAAATTTTCCTTAAGAATTTTTTAAGTAATACTATTTCAGGTTAAAAAATGTAGAAAATACAGAAATAGCCAAAATATAAAATTATTGGCTAATCCCACCACTCAGAGGTGGGGGGATATATATATATATAATAACAGCTAATATATATATATATTATATATATATATAATAACAGCTAATAACAACAGTGAACCATTCTTCCGGGCTGTTCCTATTCATGTTGCAAACCCTGGCCCGTCCGGCATTCCTCAGGTGTCATTAGCCATCATTACATAAACACAGCCTTCTGCTACTCTTTGGGGAGCCGAACCTCATGGCTATCTATGGGAGAAGCAACGTGCTTGCAAATTGGCATCTACAATATGGAGACTCTGTCCTTGGCACAGTGGCTTTGGGGCACATGTCCGAAACCAGTTTTTTTTGCCCTGACTCAGAATTTTACCTGGGGAGGTCCTTTCTGGCTCTCATACAGGTCTCCCCTCCAACTTGTCTACCTGTCTATCTCTGCTTGGACTGTCAGTTTCTCATACCCACAAAGGGAATTGTGAGTATGCCATGATCTTATATTTGAATTCAGTTCATCTTAAACATACCCTACACATTTGGAGAGACTCTGCACCCCTCCCCCCACCCTTTTAATTTGCAGGGAGTGGGGTAACAAGAAGACTGAACTTTTGCTTAATTCATATGGATTCATTTTGCAAACAGAGCTTCAGTGTTAAAAGAATCTGCCTACCAATGCAGGAGATGCAGGAGACATGGGTTGCATCCCTTGACTGGGAAGATCCCCTGGAGGAGGAAATGACAACCCACTCTTGTATTCTTGCCTGGGGAAGCCCATGGACAAAGGAGTCTGGCAGGCTACAGTCCAGGGGGTCTCAAAGAGTCAGACACGAATTAACAACTAACCACTCCAGTGTTCTTGCCTGGAGAATCCCAGGGACGGGGGAGCCTGGTGGGCTGCCATCTATGGGGTCGCGCAGAGTCGGACACGACTGAAGCGATTTAGCAGCAGCAGCAACACATGCATTTTGCAAACTTAACAAATTGGGATCATATCCTCCCCCCTTTTTTTTGCTTTATATATCCTGGAAATAATTTCATGTGCCAGTGAATATACTTTCTAATATGATTTTTAGTGGTAGCATAATTTTCTGAAAGAAAAGTCTGCATAGTATACATTCAAATAATTTTCCGTAGCCTTTTAACAAAAATTTTATTTATTTGGCTGTGTCGGGTCTTAGTTGTGGGCACGTGGGATCTTTCATTGTGGCACTTGGGCTTAGTTGCTCTGCAGCATGTGGGAGCTTAGTTCCCTGACCAGGGATCGAACCCAAGTCTCCTGCATTGCAGGGCAGATTCTTAACCACTGGATCACCAGGGAAGTCCCCACAGCCTTTTTCACAGCTCTAAATAATGCTGCATTGAAAGTAACCAAACCTTCCACTGCATCTCCATTTCCCTAGGATAGGTTCCTAGAAATGAGATTACTGAATCAAGGCATTTGAACATATGCGTGTGTGTGATACATCAAAAAGTTATCAGTGTTCTATGTGAAAACCGTTTTCCTTTGATTTGCTTTTTTTTTGCTTGTACGTCTAATCTTTTTTTTTTTTCCCTCTAATATAATTGCTTTATAATGCTGTGCTAGTTTCTGCTGCACAACAGAGGGAATCACTATATGTATACATATATCCCCTCTCTCTTGGCCCTCCCTCCCATCCCTTTTGTTCATCACAGATCACTGAGCTGAATTCCCTGTGCTTTATAGCATCTTCCCACTAGCTATCTATTTAGTGGTTGCTCAGTCATGTCCAGCTCCTTGTGACCCCATGGACTGTAGCCCCGCCAGGCTCCTCTGTCCATGGAATTCTCCAGGCAAGAATACTGGAGTGGGTTGCTTTCCTCCAGGGGGTCTTCCTGACCCAGGAATTGACCCCAGGTCTCCTGCATTGCAGGCAGATTCTTTACTGTCTGAGCCACCAGGAAAGCCATTTTACACATGGTAATGTATATATGTCTATCCCAATCCCCCAGTTCACCCCACCCTCCCCTACTTTTCTTTGGTTATTGGTAAACAAAAGAAGCATTTCAATGGTTTGTGGAGAAATGTCAGGAGATATGAAGGGAAAGAAGCACACAGAGCTTTCTCTTGAAGGATACTTTTATTGTGCACTGCATCTGCTTTAGTAAATGGGAGGAGTGAGCAGTAAAGTGTTGGCGCTCCTAGACAGGTGTCTTAGCCATTTCTCTATCTGTGAGAACAGAGTCACAGGAGTACTGATCCCTGTGTCCTATTCCGATCTCATGAGATAATCCACACGAGGCCCAGCTTTCTCCTACTGTAATGCAAACACATCACTGTCAGGGTCATGACATGAACGGACATTTGGAAATATTCCAAAATGTTAACCGAGTTTATCGCCAGATGATAGCACTACATGTGATTTTGAGTTTTCCTTTTTTTCCTACCTTGTTATATATTTTTGAAAAAAAATTTTTTAAGATAATGATCAAGTGCTACTTTATTATTTTTTTCTTCAAGTGCTACTTTAATGAAATGAAAAGACTCTAAAACAGTTTGTAAAAATGAAGCAGCCCCCAGCTGGAAGCCCTCATTCCCCAAGATTGGCAATCAATTCAGCATCACAAGCTAGCCACCCCCCAGACACCTGACATCCTCACCCCGCGCCCCCACAGCTGCCTGCCCCTCCCCCCAGAAACTGCATGGGATAGTGTCTTGGGGCCAACCTGCCCAGTGCACAACTGTGACCCCTTAGACCCTAAGCTGCTCTCACCATGGCAAATTGAGGGGTTGGCTGGTGGGGAAGAGGGTCGTACTGGAGTTAAGCAGGGGTGGGGAAGCTCAGGACTCCAGTGGAGCCCCAGACCATCCAGTACCACCATCTGCTTCTCTGGCTTGGCAAACCCCAGACGACCCTGGATCATTTTTAGAATTGACAGAGGCCGTTCAGATCACCTAGCCTGTGGTCCAGCCTAGGCTTCGCATGAGAATCAGGCAGCAAGTGTCTTAAAACACACGGATGCTCTGGCCTCATCCCAGACCTATTAGATCAGAACTCCGGAGGTGGCCCCTTGTCATCGGCAGGTGAGTCTGTTGGTCAGACAAGGTTGAGAACCACTCAGTCCAAACCCTACATCTTATTATCTGAGATGCTCTGCCATGCAGTATCACACAGCCTGTGATAGGACTTGGACACATACCGCCACTGGTTATGCAGCTTGACTCATCACTGTCCTTCCTTATATCTTGAGGGTGCCTGGTTGTTTACCTAGATTTTCTGAGCTATCATCTCTATTGGTCTGCATAACACAGGATGAGGAAGGCAGGCAGACATTGTTATCTCTGCTCTGAAGACCAGGAAACTGAGGCCCACTAGGGTGAAGTGGATTGCAAGTCTGAGATGGAGCCAGAATTGTAATCTGACTTCATTTCCAAGACACCCAGTAGCAGGACCCCTTCCAAGGGGAGTCACTCAGGTGAGTCTGCATTTCTGAGCCCTGCCCCAGATGAACTGTATCAGCACAGCTGGATGTGGGAGGAAGTGAATGCAGTTTTTAGAAACTCCTGAGGGATTGTGATGGACACAAAGTTTGAGGATCATTTCAAGTGCCTCCATGGTGGTTAACTGAAGCTACATAATAACATACATGCCTGCGTGCATGCTCAGTTGCTTCAGTGGTGTCCAACTCTGTGACCCTATGGACTACAGTCTGCCAGGCTCCTCTGTCCATGGGGTTGTTCCAGGCACGAATACTGGAGTGAGTTGCCATGCCCTCCTTCAGGGGATATTTCAGACCAAGGGATTAAATCCTCCTTCTTTAATTTCTTTAAGAAGAAATTAAAGAATGTTATGTAAATGGAATCATATAGTGTATATTCTTTTTGAATCAATTTTTTATACTCAGCATAATTCTCTGGAGATTCATCCCTTTATTCTTCTGAGTGTATTTTTTTAAAAAATTGCAAATGGGTGTTGAATTTTTTACATGTTTTTTCCGCATCAATTGATCCGATCCTGTGATATTTCTTCTTTAGTCTGTTAACATGGTAGATCACATTGATTGATTTTTTAAATCTTGAACCGGCTTTGCATTCCCGGAACTCCACTTGGTCATGGGACATCATTCTTTTTATATATTGCTGAATTCTATTTGCTAGTATTTGTTAAGGATTTTACATTTGCATTCATGGGGGATATTGGTCTACCTATTGAGTTTTTATTTCAACCCTTATACTTCAAAAATTTTTAATTTTATGTTGGAGTATAGTTGATTTACAGTGTTGTTAGTTTCAGGTGTACAGCAAAGTGATTTAGTTACACATACACATGTATCTATTCTTTTTCAGATTGTTTTCCCATGTAGGTTATCACAGAGTATTGAGTTCCCTGTGCTCTATCGCAGGTCCTTGTTGGTTATCTATTTTATACGTAGTAGTGTATATGCGTTAATCCCAAACTCCTAATTTATCCCTTCCCCAATTATATTTTAAATTTCCAAGCATTCTACTTAATTTGCTTCAAAAACTGCCATGTAACTGACAGTCTCCTGTCGCTCTCTCAGTTTTGCGTTTCTGTAGTGATAAGAGAAGGTGAGCTCATATTTGACTTATCTTGATCTGGGGGAAATCCCAAGGGTTTACACTAGGGAAGATTTCCTCCAAGTAGAATTGCATTTCTTTGTGCTGGGGGGTCAGACAACCAGTCTCCTGGGTCCGTTCAGCCCCCGTTGTACCTTCCCATCAGAGTTTCAGACACAGCTCCCCACCCAGCCCTTTTGTTGATTGTCTGATCTCCTGAATGCAGGGCTGTCAGCATCTACTGTCCAGGCAACTCTGATTTTCAGGAATTTTCCCCTTGAAGATTTCTCTCTGCTTCTTGAAAACCCAGAAAAACAGTACAAACAATGATTTTTGTATTTGTTTGAGGTCATCTAAGAATTTCTAGTCCACTACAGTGCTGGCAGCAGAATTAGATTCCAATTTCACACCTATCAGAGTGGCAAACACTTCAATACCTGATATTTCATGTGTTGAGGACATGAGCAAGTTAAACCCTTACGCATTAGTGGTTGGAGCATAAATTGGGAGAGCCACTTCAGAGAGCTAGTTATTATCTAGAAAAATTCAGCTGCACACATCTCACATTCTACTCTTGGTATATATACTCTAGAGAAACTCTTCCACACATGTCCTAATAGACAAGTATAAGAACATCCACCATGCTTTGTTTATAAGAGAACTCATTGGAAACAATGTTCATTTAAAAGCATACATTATGGTATATGTATACAATGGAATACTAGGAAGCAATGGAAATGAACAAACTAGAGCTGCATGTATTAATATGGATAAATCTCACAAATATAATGTGAGCAAAAAAAGTGACTTGCAGAAAAATACATAAATATGATTACATTTGCATAAAGACTAAAGCATGCAGAACAACAGCAATTATGACTTCAGTCAGTCAGTTCAGTCGCTCAGTTGTGTCCGACTCTTTGCGACCCCATGAATCGCAGCATGCCAGGCCTCCCTGTCCATCACCAACTCCCAGAGTTCACTCAAACTCACGTCCATCGAGTCAGTGATGCCATCCAGCCATCTCATCCTCTGTCATCCCCTTCTCCTCCTGCCCCCAATCCCTCCCAGCATCAGAGTCTTTTCCAATGCGTCAATTCTTCACATGAGGTGGCCAAAGTACTGGAGTTTCAGCTTTAGCATCATTCCTTCCAAAGAACACCCAGGACTGATCTCCTTTAGAATGGACTTGTTGGATCTCCTTGCAATCCAAGGGACTCTCAACAGTCTTCTCCAACACCACAGTTCAAAAGCATCAATTCTTCGGCGCTCAGCTTTCTTCACACTCCAACTCTCACATCCATACATGACCACAGGAAAAACCATAGCCTTGACTAGACAGACCTTTGTTGGCAAAGTAATGTCTCTGCTTTTGAATATGCTATCTAGGTTGGTCATAACTTTCTTTTCAAGGTGTAAGCATCTTTTAATTTCATGGCTGCAATCACCATCTGCAGTGATTTTGGAGCCCCAAAATATAAAGTCTGACATTTTCCACTGTTTCCCCATCTATTTCCCATGAAGTGATGGGACCAGATGCCATGATCCTAGTTTTCTGAATGTTGAGCTTTAAGTCAACTTTTTCACTCTCCTCTTTCACTTTCATCAAGAAGCTTTTTAGTTCCTCTTCACTTTCTGCCAATAAGGGTGGTGTCATCTGCATATCTGAGGTGATTGATATTTCTCCTGGCAATCTTGATTCCAGCTTGTGCTTCTTCCAGCCCAGCGTTTCTCATGATGTACTCTGCATAGAAGGTAAATAAGCAGGGTGGCAATATACAGCCTTGACGTACTCCTTTTCCTATTTGGAACCAGTCTGTTGTTCCATGTCCAGTTCTAACTGTTGCTTACTGACCTGCATATAGATTTCTCAAGATGCAGGTCAGGTGGTCTGGTATTCCCATCTCTTTCAGAGTTTTCTACAGTTTATTGTGATCCACACAGCCAAAGGCTTTGGCATAGTCAATAAAGCAGAAACAGATGTTTTTCTGGAACTCTCTTAGGAATGCATAAATAAGTAGGAGTATGAAGAAACACATAATTCTAATACAACACCAAACTGAGAACAGCAGCTGTTTCTAAGAGGTAGGTGGAAGGGACTTCCCTGGTGGTCCAGTGGCTCAGCGTTGGAGCTCCCAGTTCAGGGGGCTTGGGTTTGATCCCTGGTCAGGAAACTAGATCCCACATGCCACAACTAAAAGAAAAGGTCCTGCATGCTACAATGAAAATTGAAGATCTTGCATGCCTCAGCTAAGATCTGGCACAGCAAATAAATAAATACAATAGAAAGAAGGATAGGGATATAAATGGGGGAGGTGGACCCAGGCGCTTCAACTGAATCAACATTTAAAAAAAGTAATTTTATTTATTTACTTATTTTTGGCTGTGCTGGGTCTTGGTTGCTGTGTGGGCTTTCTCTCTAGTTGTGGAGAGTGAGGGAGGGAGGGAGGTGGGGACAGGAGGCTGCTCTTCACTGCAGTACACAGGCTTCTCACTGTGGTGGTTTCTCTCATTGCAAAGCACAGGCTCTAGGGCTAGCAGGGTTCAGCAGTTGCAGTTCCTGAGCTCTGGAGCACTGGCTCAGTAGTGGTGGCAAATGGGATTAGGTGGGCTTCCCTGGTGGCTCAGTCGGTAAAGAATCTGCCTGCAATGTAGGAAACCCAGGTCCGATCCCTGCATGGGAAGATGCCCTGGAGAAGGGAATGGCAACCCACTCCAGTGTTCTTGCCTGGAGAATTCCATGGACAGAGGAGCCTGGTGGGCTATTGTCCGTGGGGTCACAACGAGTCAGACCCATCTGAGCAACTAACACACACACGCAGGCTTGGTTGATCCATGGCATGTGGGATCCTACTGGACCAGGAAACGAACCCTGCATTGGCAGTGGATTCTTTACCACTAAGTCATCAGGGAAGCCCTGGATTAATATTGTTTCATTTCTTAAACTAGGTGATGAATACATGACTATTCACTCTATTATTCTTTTATTTATTTATTTATTTACAAACTGTGTCTTGTCATCGAGCCACCTTGGTACCTCTGAGTACTTCTAATGGTGTGAACCCCAGAGTCTGCAGTGGTAATGAGATTGTTGAGTTCAGTCAGGAAGAAGGTGTGGCATGAGAAAAGAAGACAGCTGAGGTCCACCAACATCTCTGAAGGCTGCAAGGGGGAGGAGTTGGCAAGTGTGGTGTTTACAAATCCTCAGAAGAGCATTTTAAGACTGCTTGCTTGGTAGGCAGCTTCCAAAATGGCTCCCAATGATGCCCCTCCTGCATTTATATCTTTGGGTAATAACTTTCCATGGAATATGGGCTAGACACAGTCCCTTGATTCTAATAAGTGTTAGTTGCTCAGTCATGTCTGACTCTTTGTGACCCCATAGACTATAGCCCGCCGGGGTCCTCTGTCCATGGAATTGTACAGGCAAGAATACTAGAGTGGGTTGCCATTCCTTCTCCAGGGGATCTTCCCAACCTAGGGATCAAACCCAAGACTCTTGAATTGCAGGAAGATTCTTTACTCTCTGAGCCACTAGAAAAGCCCTGATTCTAACAAAGAAGTGGGCAAATGCAGTGGGATGTCTCTTCCCAGCTTAGGCTAAAAAAGAATGTGACTTCCATCTTGCTTGAATTGATCTAAGGAGAGACACACTTGACATGGAACTGGGGGTGACTGTCAGTCAAAGGCCAGAGATGAACTCAGTCCAACCAACCCTGAGGAACTGAATCCTATCAATAGCCACATGAGTTAGCTTGGAACAGACTCTTTCTATAGATAAGCCTTCAGATGAGACCATAACCTGACTCACATTCTGACTGGAGTCTGTAATGGACCCTGATCCACAAAATTCAGCTAAGGCCTGCTTAGGTTTCTGTGGGCTTAGGTTCCTAACTCAACAAAACTATGCTCCGTGTCTCCTCCAGCCTCTCTGCTGATGGCTTCATTCCTCTTCCCAGATTCTCTTTGCTCATTCTGTAAGAGCAGCACCTGATCTGAATTAGGGCCCCAAGCTTTACTCTCTCCCCCAGAAACCTGACACTCAGCAGGAATACTGAAGAGGAAAGCAGTTTGCTTTCTTGGACATTAAAAAAAAAATTTTTTTTTTTTAATTTTTTGGCCTTACTATATGGGGCATGGGATCTTAGTTCCCCAACCAAGGATCAAACCTAATGCCTCTTGCATTGGAAGCACAGAGTTTTAACCACTGGGCCACCAGGGACGTTCCAAGGCCTTCTTGAAAATTCAAAGGAAAGAAAATAGTCTGATTGTTCAGGGGCCCTAACTGTCCTAGGATGTTCATCCTCTCGGCGAGATCTTTAGTCAACCCCTCCTGGCCAGACCTGCTGCAGCTATGCCCAGCATCCCTGCTCATCAGCCTCTTCCATAAGATAAAGGTTGGGCTGGGAGCCAGCATGTTTGACAGCTGGAGTTCCTATGGGGCTCATTAAGAGAATTGGATGAGGGAATCCAATAGAGTTTGCCCTCTCTTGCCAACCCCAGACCCATCAGTAGTCTGGGAGCATGGAGAAGAGTTCTCCTGGGCTAGATGCTGTCTGCATCCTGCCAGCTCAAATCCAAGGCCAAGGGCAGCTCTACTCTTGCCCAGCAGCTGGCCTGGAATATTCCTAAGTACCAAAGCTTCCCATCCCTGGGACTGGGGGTCTCCTCAGACCCCCAGGCACATGTCCCTCACTGCTTTCCATTCTAGGGACCCCATGAGCTACTCTGGACCACTCCCAACCCTTCTTCCTCCCCATCCAAGTGCTTTCCTTCCCTGATTTCCCAGTCTCATGACATCCTGAGCTGGGCTATCATGTTTCTGATTGGCTAATTTCATTTCCAAAGACCTGCTTATGATACAGAGTGTTTAAAACTAGCTGTAGACTTCATGCCCACATAACCATGTCCAAACTTGGGCTGATTTTCCTTTTCTATTTATACTCTGCATTGTTCTAATATTTTTATGGCTCTTTTGTTACTTGCAACCTCTGGCAGAACAAGAGATACTTCCAGTTTGGAAGGTCATTATTTTCTCTCCAGGTGATCAACAGCAAGGACTGTGGAGGCTGTAGTATTTGAATTCCTCACCTGGGTGAATTTGGGCAAAATACTTCACCTTTCTGTGCTTTAGAATTCTCACCTGTGAAGCAGAACCAATAACCATTCCTTTGGCAGAGGATTGTGGTGAAGATTAAATGAGTTAATGGGTATAAAGTTCTGACTGATATGCACTACATATTATAAAGGGATTTTTTAAACAATATTTTTATTTGGCTGTGTAGGGTCTTAGTTGTGGCACACAGGATCTTCTGTCTTGATGTGGAATGGGGGCTCTTTAGTTGAAGCATGTGAACTCTTAGTTGTGGCATGTGGGATCTAGTTCCCTGCCCATGGATTGAACCGGGGCCCCCTGAATTGGGAACAAGGAGTCTTAGCCACTGGCCCACCAGGGAAATCCCCACAGTATATTCTAAATAAATATTTATTAAATAAAAATTTGAAATTCAGCTCAGCTGTCAGTGAAAGCAGGTGAGTCATGGGGTCCAATGGCTCCCATCTCAGCCTCTGCTTCTGTCTCTCCCAACCCACTTGGGGCCGCATCCCCCCAGGCCCAGGTGTCAGAACTGGTGCTAGTTTTGGTTATGACTCCAAACTATTGGCTCAGGACACCACTCAGGCCCTGCAGGTTCTGTGCAGCTTTCACCACCTTTATCCTTTGCCCATGAGCACTGCGCTGCAGACCTTCAGGGCCTGTAGACAGGCCATCTTCCTCCATCTGACTTCCCAGGGTCACTGAATTCCCCTCCCTGTCCCTCTGGGGCCACTGTGGGGCTGTCCTGACCCCAAAGCTTGACTGCAACCTCCTGGTCCTCCAACAGCATCACGCCAGGTCTTTAGCTCAACCAGTATGCTGACCCCTCACTATGGGGCATGGTTAAGGCCCAAGTCCCAACCAACTCCCAGTCCCCCTGCCTTGCTTGGTGTGGACACCACTCCTCCTTACAGGGAAGCCCATGGTTCCCTCTTGAGGGCCCGACTCTGTCATTATCCTCTCTCAGCCCCGCCCTGCTGCTGTTGAGATGGAGATGAACTCAAGGATTCATTCACTACTTGGCTATGGTTGACCCAGCTGCTTCAAACTCTCTGAAGCAGTTGTTTCCAGGCTGTCGTCCTGCAGGTCTCAGGCCTCCGTTGGCTGTTGGCTAGAGGTCTACTGTAATTCTTTGCCATGGAGACCTCTCCACAGGGCAGCTCACAACATGGCATCTGGCTTTCCCTAGAACAAGCAAGTGAGAGAGCCGGGGGTGCCTGCAAGGTGGAAGTCAGGGTTGCTGTGTAACCAATAAGAAATATGTATTTGGTCTTTGGTTCCTGACACAGAGTTCCCAGATTCCAGGGAATTTCCTGGTAGGAGAGACAGCAACCTTTTGTTCTTTCAAGGCAACTCTTGGCAGCCCCTAGATGGCTTCAGAGTGGCTGTTGGTCACAGGAGGACAGAGGCATGATTAGAGGATTGGGACCTTTCAGCCCTATCCTCCCAGTCTCTGGGGAAGAAGAAGAGGCTGGAGACTGAGCTAATCATGATAGCCAATGACTCAGTTAATCATGCCTACATAACGAAACCTTAGCTGGACTTCACTGGTGGTCCAGAGATCAAGAATCCACCTTTCAATGCAGGTTCTAGGGGACGCAGGTTCATTTCCTGGTCAGGAAGTTAAGATCCCACACATTCATTGTTCAGTTGTTAAGTCATGTTTGACTCTTTGCAAACCCATGAAATGATGCACACCAGGCTTCCCTGTCCTTCACTATCTCCTGGAGTTTGCTCAAACTCATGTGCATTGAGTCAGTGATGCCATCCAACCATCTCATCCTCTGTTGCCCCCTTCTCCTCTTGCCCTCAATCTTTCCCAGCATCAGGGTCTTTTCCAGAGAGTTAGCTCTTCATATCAAGTGGCCAAAGTATTGGAGGTTCAGCATCAATCCTTCCATTGAAAATTCAGGGTTGATTTCCTTGTGATCTCCTTGCTGTCCAAGGGACTCACAGAGTCTTCTCCTGCACCATCGTGGGGCAACTAAACCCACACACAACAACTAGAGAGCCTATGCACCACAACTACTGAGCTCGTGTGCTCTCGAGCCCATGCTCTGCAACAAGAGACGCTTATGTGTGCCACAGTCGGAGAAAACCCATGCAGTGCAATGAACAGCCTGTGCACCCCGAGGAAGAGCCAGCACAGTGCAAAACAACAGAGAAAACTCCGTACAACCACAAAACCATGGCTTTCCACGTTGATGAAAATGTGGAGGTGCTGGGAAGGTGGTGCACTTGGGGAAGGTACGGAAGCTCAGAACGTCCACCACCTCTCGCCCTGTGCATCACTTCCACTTGGCTGTTCCTGGGTTGTATCCTTTATAATAAATTCATAATAATAAGTGCAGTATTTTCCTGAGTTCTGTGAGCCAGTCTAGCAAAACGTGAACCTGGTAAGGAGGCCATGGAAACCCATGATTTATAGATGGTTTGTCAGAAGTACAGATAACAATGCTGGGACTTACGACTGACATCTGTGGCTGGGGTGGGGCAAGGAGGACAGTCTTGTGAGACTGAGCCCTTAACCTGTGCGGTCTGTGCTAACTTAAAGTAGATAGTGTCAGAACTGAATTGCATTGTAGGACACCCACTTGGTGTGAGAGCTGGTTGTTGATATGGAAAAATGCACAAATTTGGTGTTAGAGATGTTATGAATAGAAACAGCTTTAAAAAGACATAAAAGGCATCGACTGGAAGAAAAGAAGTAAAGCTTTCTATGGTCAGATGATGTGGTTGTCTACATAGAAAAATCTAAGGGTTTCCACAGAAGAAACTCCTTGAACTAATAAGTGAATTTAGCAAAG
Source organism: Bos grunniens (assembly GCF_055505025.1). NCBI lineage: Eukaryota > Metazoa > Chordata > Mammalia > Artiodactyla > Bovidae > Bos > Bos grunniens. The sequence goes on along the minus strand of NC_141175.1, from coordinate 57,900,805 downwards.
TCACAGGATACAAGGACAACACACACACACACAAATCTATATTTTTATTTGTTACTAATGTGCAAGTGGAGACTCAAATTTTAAAAAAGATCAATACTGGGACTTCTCTGGTGGTCCAGTGGTTAAGAATCTGACTTTCAGTGCAGGAGATGCAGGTCCTTGGTCAGGGAACTAAGATCCCTCATGTCCTGCATGACGCAAAAAAAATTCTGCATGCCACAACTAAAACCACACACAAATAAATAAATATTTTTAAAAATCAATACCATTTTTAATATTAAAAATATAAAATACTTAGGCATAATCTAATATACGTACAGGATTGGTATGCTGAAAACTATAACACTCTAATGAAAATCATCAAAGAAGACCTAAATAGAAAGGCATACCATGTTCATGAGTTGGCAGATAATAATTCTCCCTAAATTCTTTAAGCCTTTGACTGTGTGGATCATAATAAACTGTGGAAAGCTTTTAAAGACATGGGAATACCAGACCATCTACCTGTCTCCTGAGAAACTTGTATGTGGGTCAAGAAGCAGGAATTAGAACTCTGTATGGAACAACGGAGACGGCAATGGCACCCCACTCCAGTACTCTTGCCTGGAAAATCCCATGGATGGAGGAGCCTGGTGGGCTGTAGTCCATGGGGTCGCTCAGAGTCGGACACGACTGAGCAACTTCACTTTCACTTTTCACTTTCATGCATTGGAGAAGGAAATGGCAACCCACTCCAGGGTTCTTGCCTGGAGAATCCCAGGGATGGGGAGCCTGGTTGGCTGCCGTCTATGGGGTCGCACAGAGTCGGACATGACTGAAGCAACTTAGCAGCAGCAGCAGCAGCATGGAACAACTGATTGGTTCAAGATTGAGAAAGGAGTATGACAGGGCTGTCTGCTGTTTGTTTAATCTATACACTGAGTACATCATGAGAAATGCCAGGCTGGATGAGTTGCAAGCTGGAATCAAGATAGGTGAGAGAAACATCAACAATCTCAGATATGCAGATGATGCCACTCTAATGGCAGAAAGTGAAGAGGAACTAAAGAGCCTCTTGATGAGGGTGAAGGAGCAGAGTGAAAGAGCCAGCTTAAAACTAAACATTAAAAAAATTAATATCATGGCATCTGGTCCCATACTTCATGGCACATAGAAGGGGAAAAGGTGGAAGTAGTGACAGATTTCCTCTTCTTGGCCTCTAAAATTACTGCAGATGGTGACTGCAGCCTGAAATCAGAAGATGATTGCTTCTTGGCAGGAAAGTTATGACAAACCTAGACAGTGTGTTGAAAAGCAGAGACATTCATTACTCTGTTGACAAAAGTCCATATAGTCAAGGCTATGGTCTTCCCAGTGATCATGTAGGGTCACGTATGGACCATAAAAAAGGCACAGTGCCTAAGAATTGATGCCTTCTAACTGTCATGCTGGAGAAGACTCCTCAGAGTCCCTTGGACAGCAAGGAGATCAAACCAGTCAATCTTGAAATCAACCCTGAACACTTGTTGGAAGGACTGATGCTGAAGCTGAAGCTTATGTATTTTGGTCACCTGATTCAAAAAGCTGACTCATTGGAAAAGTCCCTGATGCTGGGAAAGATTGAAGGCAGAAGAAGAGGGTGTCAGAGGATAAGGTGGCTGGATGGCATCATCGATACAATGGACATGAATTTGGGCAAACTTTGGGAAATGGTAAGGGAGAGAGCATTACTTTACTAGCGTGTGAGATGAGTGCAATTGTGCGGTAGTCTGAGCATTCTTTGGCATTGCCTCTCTTTGGGATTGGAATGAAAACTGACCTTTTCCAGTCCTGTGGTCACTGCTGAGTTTTCCAAATTTGCTGGCATATGGAGTGCAGCACTTTCACAGCATCATCTTTCAGGATTTGAAATAGCTCAACTGGAATTCCATCACCTCCACTAGCTTTGTTTGTAGTGATGCTTTCTAAGGCCCACGTGACTTCACATTCCAGGATGTCTGGCTCTAGGTGAGTGATCACACCATCGTGATTATCTGGGTCGTGAAGATCTTTTTTGTACAGTTCTTCTGTGTATTCTTGCCACCTCTTCTTAATATCTTCTGCTTCTCTTAGGTCCATACCATTTCTGTCCTTTAGCGAGCCCATCTTTGCATGAAATGTTCCCTTGGTATCTCTAATTTTTTTGAAGAGATCTCTAGTCTTTCCCATTCTATTGTTTCCCTCTATTTCTTTTCATTGATCACTGAGGAAGGCTTCTTATCTCTCCTTGCTATTCTTTGGAACTCTCCATTCAGATGCTTATATCTTTCCTTTTCTGCTTTGCTTTTCACTTCTCTTCTTTTCACAGCTATTTCTAAGGCCTCCTCAGACAGCCATTTTGCTTTTTTGCATTCCTATTCCAAGGGGATGGTCTTGATCCCTGTCTCCTGTACAATGTCACGAACCTCCGTCCATAGTTCATCAGGCATTCTGTCTAGCAGATCTAGTCCCTTAAATCTATCTCTCACTTCCACTGTATAATCATAAGGGATTTGATTTAGGTCATACTTGAATGGTCTAGTGGTTTGAACCATGAACTTCCAGATGTTCAAGCTGGTTTTAGAAAACGCAGAGGAACCAGGGATCAAATTGCCAACATCCGCTGGATCATTAAAAAAGCAAGAGAGTTCCAGAACAACATCTATTTCTGCTTTATTGACTATGCCAAAGCTTTTGACTGTGTGATTCACAATAAACTGTGGAAAATTCTGAAAAAGACGGGAATACCAGACCACCTGACCTGCCTCTTGAGAAACCTATATGCAGGTCAGGAAGCAACAGTTAGAACTGGACATGGAACAACAGACTGGTTCCAAATAGGAAAAGGAGTTCGTCAAGGCTGGATATTGTCACCCTGCTTATTTAACTTATATGTAGAATACATCATGAGAAACACTGGGCTGGAAGAAACACAAACTGGAATCAAGATTGCCAGGAGAAATATCAATCACCTCAGATATGCAGATGACACCACCCTTATGGCAGAAGGTGAAGAGGAACTAAAAAGCCTCTTGATGAAAGTGAAAGAGGAGAGTGAAAAAGTTGGCTTAAAGCTCAACATTCAGAAAACTAAGATCATGGCATCTGGTCCCATCACTTCATGGGAAATAGATGGGGAAACAGTGGAAACAGTGTCAGACTTTATATTTTCGGCTCCAAAATCACCGCAGATGGTGATTGCAGCCATGAAATTAAAAGACGCTTACTCCTTTGAAGGAAAGTTATGACCAACCTAGATAGCATATTCAAAAGCAGAGATACTACTTTGCCAACAAAGGTCCGTCTAGTCAAGGCTATAGTTTTTCCAGTGGTCAGGTATGGATGTGAGAGTTGGAGTGTGAAGAAAGCTGAGCGCCGAAGAATTGATGCTTTTGAACTGTGGTGTTGGAGAAGACTCTTGAGAGTCCCTTGGACTGCAAGGAGATCCAACCAGTCCATCCTAAAGGAGATCAGTCCTGGGTATTCACTGGAAGGACTGATGCTGAGGCTGAAACTCCAATATTTTGGCCACCTCATGTGAAGAGTTGACTCACTGGAAAAGACCCTCATGCTGGGAGGGATTGGGGGCAGGAGGAGAAGGGGACGACCGAGGATGAGATGGCTGGATGGCATCACCGACTTGATGAACATGACTTTGAGTGAACTCTGGGAGTTGGTGATGGACAAGGAGGCCTGGCATGCTGTGATTCATGGGGTTGCAAAGAGTCAGACATGACTGAACTGAACGGAATTGAAGGGAGAGAGAGACCTGGCGTGCTGCAGTCCAGATCAGATCAGATCAGATCAGTCGCTCAATCATGTCCGACTCTTTGAGACCCCATGAATCGCAGCATGCCAGGCCTCCCTGTCCATCACCAACTCCCAGAGTTCACTGAGACTCACGTCCATCGAGTCAGTGATGCCATCCAGCCATCTCATCCTCTGTCGTCCCCTTCTCCTCCTGCCCCCAATCCCTCCCAGCATCAGGTCTTTTCCAATGAGTCAACTCTTCACATGAGGTGGCCAAAGTACTGGAGTTTCAGCTTTAGCATCATTTCTTCCAAAGAAATCCCAGGGCTGATCTCCTTCAGAATGGACTGGTTGGATCTCCTTGCAGTCCAAGGGACTCTCAAGAGTCTTCTCCAACACCACAGTTCAAAAGCATCAATTCTTTGGCGCTCAGCCTTCTTCACAGTCCAACTCTCACATCCATACATGACCACAGGAAAAACTATAGCCTTGACTAGACAAACCTTTGTTGGCAAAGTAATGTCTCTGCTTTTGAATATGCTATCTAGGTTGGTCATAACTTTCCTTCCAAGGAGTAAGCGTCTTTTGATTTCATGGCTGCAGTCACCATCTGCAGTGATTTTGGAGCCCAAAAAAATAAAGTCTGACACTGTTTCCACCGTTTCCCCATCTATTTCCCATGAAGTGGTGGGACCGGATGCCATGATCTTCGTTTTCTGAATGTTGAGCTTTAAGCCAACTTTTTCACTCTCCACTTTCACTTTCATCAAGAGGCTTTTTAGTTCCTCTTCACTTTCTGCCATAAGGGTGGTGTCATCTGCATATCTGAGGTGATTGATATTTCTCCTGGCAATCTTGATTCCAGTTTGTGTTTCTTCCAGCCCAGCGTTTCTCATGATGTATTCTGCATATAAGTTAAATAAGCAGGGTGACAATATCCAGCCTTGACGAACTCCTTTTCCTATTTGGAACCAGTCTGTTGTTCCATGTCCAGTTCTAACTGTTGCTTCCTGACCTGCATACAAATTTCTCAAGAGGCAGATCAGGTGGTCTGGTATCCCCATCTCTTTCAGAATTTTCCACAGTCCAGGGGGTCGCAAAAAGTTGAACACTACTGGGCGACTGAACAACAACAACAAATTCATTAAAACTCAATTCAACAAAAAATCCCAGAAGAATTTTTATAGACATAGACATGATATTCTAAAGTTAATAAATAAAGGCAAAAAATAGCTAGCACAATGTTGAAAAACAACAATGAAATGGACAGAATTGCAGTACCCATTTTAAAGCTTAAAATCGGGACTTTCCTGGTGCTTCACTGGCTAAGACTCTGTGATTACAGTGCAGGGGGTGTGCATGCATTTGATCCCTGGTTAGAGAAGTAAGATCCCACATGCTGTTTGGGAAGACAAAAAGAAAAGCTAAAATAACCCAGTGAAAATGAAAAGTGAAAGTCGCTCAGTCACATCTGACTCTTTGCAACCCCATGGACTATATAGTTCATGGAATTCTCTAGGCCAGAATACTGGAATGGTAGCCTTTCCCTTCTCCAGGGGATCTTCCCAACCCAGGGACTGAAGCCAGGTCTTCTGCATTGCAGGCGATTCTTTACCAACTGAGCCACAAGAAAAGCCCTAAATAACCCAGACAATGTGCTATTGGTGGACATTTAGATACACAGATCAGTGAAATAGGATAGAGAGAAAAATGGAGATTTGATTTTTGACATTGGTTTAGAGGAGGAAGGATAATATTTCCAACAAATGATACTGGAATAATTCTATATCTATATGCAAAAAAAAATGAACTTCATGCCTTATATTTTAAAGTTAAGTCAAATGGATTAGAGAGACAACATTAAAAACTTTTGTATATCAAAGGACACTATCAAGAGGATGAAAAGACAATCCACAGAACAAGAGAAAAATTTCGTATAAATATTCATAATCATATACCAAGTTTAAAAATGGGCAAAGGGCTTACCCGACATCTCTCCAATAAGATAAACAGTTAGCCAGGAAGCACGTGAAAAGATGCTCAGTATTACTAGTCATAAGGGAAATGTAAACCAAACCCAGTATGAGATACCGCTTCACATTAATTAGAATGGATTTTTTTTTAATGGAAAATAACAAGTTTTGGTGAGAATGTGGAGAAATTAGAACACTGTGCATTGCTGCTGCAATTGTAAAATGGTGCAGCTACTGTGGAAAAGAATGAAAATGGTTAATTTTATATTATGTGAATTTACAGTCAATAAAAATGGAATGTCATCAAAATAAAAACTTTCACTCTGTGGAAGAAACTATTAAGAGAATGAACAGATAAACCACAGACTGGAAGAAATTATTTACACAAATTATATGTGGTAGGGACTTGTTTCCAGAATATATCGGAAACCGAACCCAGTAAGAAGACAAACAAACCAATCAAGATATGCATGGGCAAAATAAACATTTCACTAGAGAAGATATATGAGTGTCTAATAAGCATGTGAAAGATGTTGAATGTCATTAGTCAATTTGGAAAAGTAAATTAAAACTACATTCAGAGGCCATTATATCCTCATTCAAATCACTATAATTAAAAGAACTCTTGGGATTAAGCCAGCTCACCAAGTGTATTTCCAACACATAGCAGGGACAAGGGAAATGCCCGTGGGTTCTACCAGCCTCAGTGGACCTGCTCCAAAGTGGACATTGGCTAGAACTCCATTGACTCCCATTTACTCCCTTGCCCTACAGGCTCCTGTCCTTTAGGGGCTATGGATCTCAAGTTATCAAAGTCAACTGGGAATCTGTGGGCAAGTTTTCTCCAAATTTTAGGTGTTTCCCAATGCTTAATTACCCAGGTTAGTAGCTATAGGTCCCATTTGGGAGAAGGCCAAAAGGAATCATTACCATATTCAATTGCCATTCATCACCAGGGCCATCTGCCTGGAGTTCCAGTCTCTTCTTTTATATTTTAATTTTTATTTTTCGGCCATGCTGCAGTGCTTCCACGATCTTAGTTCCCTGACTAGGGACTGAACCCAGGCCTTGGCAATGAAAATCCCAAGTTCTAACCGCTGGACCACCAGGGTTCCCTCCAGCCTCTTCTTTAGTCAATGGATTCTGGGTTCAAAAACTGGCTCTGCGTAGAAATAGGCAAGGGGGTGTGCCTTTATCAGGGATTCTCTGGTCGCTCAGTGGTAAAGAATCCAAAGGCAGCGCAGGAGACGCAGGAGATGAAGGTTTCATTCTTGGGTCAGGAACACCCCCCCCCCCGGAGGAGGAAATGGCAACCCACTCCAGTATTCTTGCCTGGGAAATCCCATGGACAGAGGAGCCTGGTGGGCTACAGTCCATGGGGTCCACAAAGATTTGCACACGACTGAGCACGCATGTGACTTCATCACCGTCATCCTGAATTTTTCAGTTTGAGTACTGCTCTTGCTGGCTAACCAACTGTTTTGTCCGTGGCCATGCCAAAATGTTTCTATCACCATCTCCATAGCTCCTTTCTGCTCTGATCCATTGCTGGCTGCCACATCAGCCTTGGTGCTTCCAGGGATTATTGCAACCCCCGGGGTTCAGGTGGTAAGTGCTGCCACTTATTCTCTATCGCTTTGTAGTCCTTCCTGGCCCACTGTTGAGAGAATCCTTGCATAGGAGGAAAGATTCCCACTATCGCTCGGGAAATTTGTAAAATAAGTGTACAAGGGGACCCCTTGGAGGTCTTCAAGAGGGTTGGGCAGTGGGTGGCTTTTCCATTTGGTGTTTATGCACTGCCCCCAGGTGGCCACATGCTGAACTTCATCCTTATTTCTTGAATGCAGGTTGGCTCTCCAGATTCTGTCTCTGCCTGAAGAACCTCCAACCTCACCCTGCTGTGAAATACCCCATCCCACAGGCCAGTGTGACCTGGGGCAGGTTATGTAACCCTTCTGGGTCTCAGGGTTCGGTTCTTTGTAAAATGGGGTAATGACAGTGAATTAAATGAGATGATGAAATTATACATCTAAATTCCTGGTTTAAAGGAGAAGGAAATGGCAACCCACTCCAGTATTCTTGCCTGGATAATTCCATGGACAGAGGAGCCTGGCAGGATACAGTCCACAGGGTTTCAAAGAGTTGAACACGACTGAAGCAACTGAGCACAAACTAAGGATGCAGTAAACATTAGCTGGCACTAGTGGTAAAGAATCCACTTACCAGTGCAGGAGGTGTAAGAAACGCAGGCTCCATCCCTGGGTGGGGAAGATCCCCTGAAAGAGGGCAGGGCAACTCATGACAGTATTCTTACCTGGAGAATCCCATGGACGGAGGAGCCTGGCGGGCTAGAGTTCACAGGGCTGCAAAAAGTCAGACACGACTGAAGCAACTTAGAACGCATCCATGCTGCTGGCAAGCTTAGTTTTTTTCTCTCTAAATAGGGAGACACCTCTGCAGAATCCATATTCAATATGAGGCCACCCCCTTTTCAAGGCTCCTTGAAAAATGTTCTGCTTGGTTCTTTTTAAAATTTATTTCTTTATTTATATTTATTTTTGGTTGTGCTGGGTCTTTGCTGCTGTGTGCAGGCGTTCTCTAGTTGTGGCGAGTGGGGGCTACTCTGTTGTGGTGCGCAGGCTTCTCATTGCGGTGGCTTCTCTTGTTGCGGAACGTGGGGCTCTAGGAGAGTGACTTCAATAGTTGTGGCTCAGGGGCTTAGTTGCACCTTGGCATGTGGGATCTTCCTGGAGCAGGGATCAAACCTGTGCCCTATATTGGCAGACAGATTCTTTACCACTGGACCATCAGGGAAGTCACTCTGCTTGGTTCTTGCTGGCTTGACTAGACCACAGAGTTGAGTAAAAGGATAAAAGTTGCTCAATGATGCAAAACTTGGCTCAGAGCTGATTTTGAGACTGTTGAGAAATCTCTCACCAGGGCTTCCCTGGTGGTCCAATGGTTAAGAATCTGTCTGCCAGTGCAGGGGACATGGGTTTGATCCCTGGCTGGAGAAGATTCCATATGTAATGGGCAACTAAGCCCATGCACCACGACTGCTGAGCCCTAGGGACCGTGCTCTGCAATAAGAGAAGTCACTGCGATGAGAAGCCTGGGCACCGCAACTAGGGAGTGGTCCCTGCTCGCCAGAACTAGAGGAGACCCACGCAGGCAACAAAGATCTAGAGCAGCCAAATATAAATAAATATATATATATTTAAAAAAATCTCTCACCAGACAGTGCCTGTCTGCTCTTAGAGCCGGAAGGACAGACTTCTCCATGGGTGGGGTCATGGAAGCATGCATTTGCCCAGACCTCTCCTCACTGGACCCATTGTTAGGGCTTCTTGCTGTGAAACTGCCAGGTGACTTCACAGACTTGATGCCTGGTCATTGACACAGATGGTCTCTTTGAGGAAGCTATTTGTCCCTGGATCTCACAGAGCAGGAGAGTCAGGCTCAGAGGAAAGATGTTGTGAAATCCCAGCCTCACCCAGCACTGGAACTCATTCCCCGACAGGGCACTTCCCAGCCCTCCTTGCCTCTTCGTCAGCATGGGGTCCACTCACAATGGCCCTGCAGCCCTACCACCACCTCCATCCCTCCCATGGCTGTGGAATTGATCCCTTCCACGACAGACAAGCAGAAACTTTGCAAGATCTGCTGCCTCAACTTCATAGGAATGAGGCAAGCTTGTCTGTCTTGAGGACGGAAGAGGCAGCTGAAAGGTCAGGCTGGCAAATGAAGAAGGCCTAGGTGATGTGTCATGACCTTAGTATTCCTCATGGTGATGACCTCCAGCATCTGGAAACATCAGGGGCAATTTGAGAGGCAATAGCCCAGGTGCCTCAGATGGTAAAGAATCTGCCTGCAATGTGGGAGACCCAGGTTGGATCCCTGGGTCGGGAAGAGCCCGTGGAGGAGGGCATGGCAACCCACTTTAGTACTCTTGCCTGGGGAATCCCATGGACAGAGGAGCCTGGCGGGCTACAGTCCATAGGGTCTCAAAAAGTTGGATATGACTCAAGTGACTTAGCATGCATGCATGTCTCATTAGCTATCATGCCAGATGAATTTTCCTTTGTCTAATTTGAGTCACTCTACCTGGTCAGTTTCTCGGCTCCAGCAGCGGTGGAGCCTGGGGAAATTTGTTTCATCCCTGCTTTTCAGTGTCAAGCATTCCCCAGGCAGCAGTATGGTAGCTGACAGGGCAATGAGGATCACTGCTTCAGCTGCCAGGCTGGCCGGCCACACTTCCATGGGTTGGGCTGCAAGGAGGTACTGAGCCCATGTGGATTTAGACCAAACGTTACACGCATGGACAGAAAAAGCAAAATCAGCATGGTGTCAGCAACTGGTGTCCCTACAGGACAACCCCGAGCTGATGGTTTGAGTGACAGATGGCAGGGGCAGTGGGCTGCCCTACTGTGCAGAAGCCCAGACTCAACTTGAGCCAAGCAGTTTTATGGACTGACTCAGGGGCTCCAGACACATCCTTCTGAAAGCCAAGGAGACAAGTGGGAACCAGGGCGTGGATGAGAAATGGCCTCACAGCAGGCTCCTGAATGGTAGAGAGCCCCAGGTAGCTCAGGGGTAAAGAAGTGGCCTGCCAGGAGTAGATGCAGGGTTTGATTGCTGGATCAGGAAGATCCCCTGGAGATGAAAATGGTGACCACTCCAGTACTCTGCCTGGAAGATCCCATGCACAGAGAAGGCTGGTGGGCCACAGTCCATGGGATTGCAAAGAGTTGGACACGACTTAGGGACTAAATAACAATAACAGGTTAGAAAGGACCTTAGGGCAGCAACTCTCTAGGCAACTCACCTCCTGTTGACCTAAGTTACTGCAGGATGATCCTGTAAGACACAAGTTAGAGTATAGTTGAGGGGCACCAGGGCAGAGCTTCTGCTGGGCACTGTTTCATCATCTGTAAGATAGGGATAAAAGAGTATCTAACACAGGTATATACATATATATATATTTAGAGAAAGTTCACATACAATTTACCATCTTAAAGTATACATTTAAGTGTTTTAGTATATTTACAGAATTGTGCAACTGTCACCATTACCTAATTCTGAACATTCTCTTCACTTCAAAAACTCTGAGGAGTTCCCTGGTGGTCCAGTGGCTAGGACTCTGTGCTCCCAATGCAGAGGGCCCAGGTTTGATCCCTGGTCAGGAAACTAGAGGCCACACGCTACAACTAAGTCTTCGCATGCCTCCACAAAGATCAAACAGCCCACATGCCACAAGTAGACCCGCTGCAGCCAAATAAACAAACATTAATAACAAAAGAAAACAAAAAGAAACTCTGCGCTCATTAGCTGTCACTCTCCATTCTCCAGTCTCCCTGGCCCCTGGTGACCACTACTCCACTTTCTGTCTCTGTGGATTTGTCTATTCTGGTCATTTCATTTAAATGGAATTATACAACATATGGCCTTTTGTGTCTAGCGTCTTTCATTTACCTTAAAGTTTTCAAGGCCCATCCAAGTTGTAGCACGTGTCAGAACATCATGCTTCTTTATGGTCAAATGATACTCTACCGCATAGCTATATCCAGTTTTTTTTTTTATCCATTCATCACTTAAAGGACATTTGGGTTGCTTCTACTTTCTTGTTATTATGAGTAATGCCGCTCTGAACACTCATGTATATGTTTTTGTGTGAACAAATGTTTTTAATTTTCTTGAATATATACCTAGGAGTGGAATTGATGGGTCATATGGAGAAGGAAATGGCAACCCACTCCAGTATTCTTGCCTGGGAAATCCATGGACAGAGTAGCTTGGTGGGCTATAGTCCATGGGGTTGCAAAAGAATCAGACACAACTGAGTGACTAGACAACAACAATGGTAACTATGTTTAATCTTTTGAGAAACTGCCAAACTCTTATCCACAATAACTGAGTATTCTATATTGGTGTGAACCTTTAAAATAATAAAACTCACTCTTAATAGCATGTGGCCCTCAATAGTCATCCTTTCATCCCATAAATATTTATGGAGCAACTACTATGTGCCGAACATCATTGTACATGCAGGGATTTAGTGACAAATAATATTGACAGAAAGCTGGGACTCATGTGTGTGCATGTATATATGTTTATGTATGTGCACAGGAGTATGTGTGTGTGTGTATATATGTGTGTATATACATGTGCATGTATATGGGTGTATGTTTATGTGTGTGCATGTGTGTCTATGTGTGTATGAATGTATCTGTGTGTATATGTATGTATATACACACATGTATGTATATATTCAGTTCAGTTCAGTTGCTCAGTCGTGTCTGACTCTCTGCAACCCCATGAATCGCAGCACGCCAGGCCTCCCTGTCCATCACCAATTCCTGGAGTTTACCCAAACTCATGTATATATTAGGTTGGAACAAAAGTAATTGCAGCCTTGCATTGTTGAATTTTTCTGTTTGATATTGGAATATATTCTTAAATAAATGTGGTTATGTTATACATCATTTTAATGTGCATTTCTTGCTTTATGTTTTTTTTTTCGCTAATGACTTATTACTTCCTGTTTTTTAATATTTATTTTAGACCAGGGAATTCATGTTAGACAAAAATCTAATTCAAACGATTTTATTATTTGAGTTCAAAATGGGTCGTAAAGCAGTGGAGACAACTCACAACATCAACAATGCATTTGGCCCAGGAACTGCTAACAAACATACAGTGCCGTGGTGGTTCAAGAAGTTCTGCAAAGGAGATGAGAGCCTTGCAGGTGAGGAGTGCAGTGGCCACCCATTGGAAGCTGACAATGACCAATTGAGAGCTATCATTGAAGTTGATCCTCCTACAACTACAGGAGAAGCTGCGGAAGAACGCAGTGTTGACCATTCTGTGGTTGGTTGGCATTTGAAGCAAATTGGAAAGGTGAAAAAGCTTGATAAGTGGGTGCCTCCTGAGCTGACAGCAAATTTAAAAAATTGTTGTTTTGAAGTGTTGTCTTTGCTTATTCTACCAAACAACAATGTATCATTTCTTGATTGTGACGTGCGATGAAACGTGGATTTTTACAACAATTGGTGATGACCAGCTTAGTGGATGGAGCAAGAAGTTTCAAAGCACTTCCCAAAGCCAAACTTTCACCAAAAACATGTCATGGTCACTGTTTGGTGGTCTGCTCCCTGTCTGATCTACGACAGCTTTCTGAATCCCAGCGAAACCATTACATCTGAGAAGTAGGCTCAGCAAATTGATGAGATGCACCGAAAACTGCAACACCTGCAGTCAGTATTGGTCAACAGGCTGGGCCCACTTCTTCTCCATGGCAACGGCCGACTGCATGTGACACAACCAAGACTTCAGAAGACGAATGAACAGGGCTACAAAGTTTTGCCTCGTCTGCCATATTCACCTGACCTCTCGCCAACCGACTATCACTTCTTCAAGCATCTGGAAAACGTTTTGCAGGGAAAATGCTTCCATAACTAGTAGGAGGCAGAAAATGCTTTCCAAGAGTTCGTTGAATCCCAAAGCATAGATTTTTACACTATAGGAATAAGCAAACTTATTTCTCATTGGCAAAAATGTGTTGATTTTAATGGTTCCTATTATTTGAGCCTAGTTATAAAGATTTTAAAACTCATGGTCCAAAACTGTGATCACTTTTGTACTAACCCAATATATGTGTGTTCAGGTGTGTGCATGTGTGCATATGTGTATGTGTATATGTGTGTGTGTGTATATCTGTGAGTATGAGGGGGAGTCAGATGGTGACAGGAGTGTTGGGGAAACAATAAAGCCGGGCAGGGACTGGGGGAGTCTGGGGTGCGGGAATCGCTGTTTTTAACTGAAGGATCAGGAAAGGTCTCACAGACAAAGAGGAGGAGGTGAGGGAAGGCAGACCCTCCAAGAGAAGGAACTACCAAGGCAAAAGTCCCCTGAGGACATCGAGGTGGCCAGCAAGTCTGAGGCCAGGGAGTAAAGAGAGCAGCAGGGGATGAGCACAGACGAGTGATGTGAACCACACCCTGCAGGGCCCTGGGGCCATGGCAAGAACTCTGCCTTCTTTCTGAGAGAAGGGTGCCTTGGGGAGGATTTGAGGGGCGAAGGGACTGCATCTCCTCTGGTTCTAACAAGGTGGCCCAGCTGCTGCGTTGAGGACTGATCCTGAGGCGATTGGGATGCTGGTGGGGAGACCACAGCAATGGCCTTGCCGGAGATGGTGGTGGCCTGGGCCCAGGCAGCCGTGGAGATGGTGAGGAAGGGTCAGTTCATGGGCAGGCTGTGGAATTAGAGTCAGCAGGATTTACGGATGAAATGGTGAAGGCGATGTGAAGACGGAGGCAGAGACTGGAGCAATGCGGCCACAAGCCAAGGAATGCCTGGAGCCACCAGAGCTGGAGGAGGCAAGGAAGGGGCCAGAGTACCTCCAGGGGGAGTGTGGTGGCTGACACTGGCTTTGCGACCCCTGGTTTCAGGAAGAAGTGTGAGACTATACGTTTCTGTTACTTTAAGGTACTCAGTTTGTGGTATTTTGTTATGGCAGCCTCATGGCACCTGAAGTGTCATGGTAAGCACTTGAAAAAATAAATAAATGGATGTGAAATACAAGGAAACAAAGAGAAGGAAATGATTCCAGCCAATTTTTCCCTAAGCAACTGAAGAGAAAGCAGACTGGGGACCTCCCTCGTGGACCATTGGTTAAGATTCTGAGCTTCTACTGCAGGGGGCACGGGTTCGATCCCTGGTCCGGGAAATAAGATCTCACATACACCGTGTGTGACAAAAAAAAAAAAAACGTAAGCAGACTGTGCTATTCGGTATGCTGGGGACAACTCTGCTTTGTCCTCTGTAAACTCAAGTACATGAACAGTGCCCAGCACTTAGGAGGGCTCAACACACTGAGTCAATGGACAGGTGGCAGGGTGCTTAGGAGGGTCTTGGTTAATCTTATTCTTTAGACCTGCGGTCACCTGACCGAGAGAGATACCTCTGTCCTCCGATTGCAAACTCTTCAGTTAAAGACTCTTGAGTTTTTGTGGCTTTTACTAGGTCACTGAGCTTCAATGGAGATGGTTGCTAGAATCTCTTGTAAGCGTTAATCAATGAGCTGCCTTTGCAGAAGCTCATGTTTTCCTTGGTCTGGGGTATGTGCCCAGGGGAATCTTCACATTGTTCTCTGTCATCTGACTGATCACCTACATTTATTGAATGATTATTTTGTGCCAGGAACTGACTGAGCACATTATTTAATATTATTATTAGTTTCATTTAATAGTGAGGAAACTGGCACAGTTTAATTAAGGTTAATTATCTCAACCAAGATCACACAGCTAGTAAGTGGTGGATCTAGAACTAAAACCCACATCTGTGCTTGTACCCACTGCACTTTATCTTCTCCCTGTCATTTTTAAGATGTGTTTCCATGGGAACTCTGAAACTCCTGCATTCAGAGGGCAATCGGACCTTTCCAACTCTGAACTTTAATCCCACAGGTCCATTCTCCTGGTTTAAACTGCACTTTTAACTCAACTCCCTTTCAAGCCCCATCCACTGCTCTTGATTTGAAAGCATACATCTTTTAATCCATGAGGTGAATTTCAAGTTCTAGCCTTTGATTAAGGAACACCATCATCTCCCCACACCCTCAAGGTGAGCGACATCATTAATCCAAGGAATCCCCCCAAATTTCAGACACTTGACCGATGATTTCCCAGGACTTGTCTTCTAGTCGTCATGATTTGGTACTTTTTCCCTTTGGCCATACCATGCAACTTGTGGGATCTTAGTTCCCTGACCAGGGATGGAACCTAGATCCCCACAATGAAAGCGCTGTGTCTTAACCACTGGACCGCCAGGGAATTCCCTGACTTGGGTACTTTTGACTTGGGAGAAGGAAACGTCAGGTGATGAACTGAACCCTAATTTCTTCTCTTTAAAAAAATTATATATTTTTGGCTGTGCTGGGTCTTTGTTGCTGGGCATGGGCTTTCTCTAGTTGTGAGTAGAGGCTACTCTTCATTGCAATGCACAGGCTTCTCATTGCATGGCTTCTCTTGTTGAGGTGCACAGGCTTCAGCATGTGGCCTTAGTAGTTGTGCCTTGCGGGCTTTTGTTGCTCCAAGGCATGTGGAATCTTCCCGGACCAGGGATCAGACCCATGTTCCCTGCATTGGCAGACAGATTCTTATGCACTGTACCACCAGGAGAGTCCTGAACCCTAATCCCCTGAACATTCATATACATTCTTATAGTTCATTGCAATCTTTTCAACACTGCTCCTTTCCACCAATCTTATTCCATTCTTTTTCTTAACTATCATCTGTTATCACAAAGAATTTATAAACATCTAAAAGCTGAAAGTGAAAAGTGTCCAATTCTTTGCGACCCCATGGACTATATAGTTCATGGAATTCTCCAGGCCAGAATACCGGAGTGGGTAGCCTTTCCCTTCTCCAGCAGATCTTCCCAACTGAGGGATCAAACCCAGGTCTCCTGCATTGCAGGAGGATTCTTTACCAACTGAGCCACAAGGGAAGCCCTCTAAAAGCTGAGCATTTTCCAAATACTTCATCAAAACTGCCCTAAATTATAGGTGAAATGCTCTATAACAATGTCTACCTAATAACAGCATAGTAAGTTGTGAAAGAGACTTCCAGAAAAACATCTATTTCTGCTTTATTGACTATGCCAAAGCCTTTGACTGTGTGGATCGCAATAAACTGTGGAAAATTCTGAAAGAGATGGGAATACCAGACCACCTGACCTGCATCTTGAGAAACCTGTATGCAGGTCAGGAAGCAACAGTTAGAACTGGACATGGAAAAACAAACTGGTTCCAAATAGGAAAAGGAGTACGTCAAGGCTGCATATTGTCGCCCCGCTTATTTAACTTATATGCAGAATACATCATGAGAAACGCTGGGCTGGAAGAAGCACAAGCTGGAATCAAGACTGCTGGGAGAAATATCCATCACCTCAGATATGCAGATGACACCACCCTTATGGCAGAAAGTGAAGAGGAACTAAAAAGCCTCTTGATGAAAATGAAAGAGGAGAGTGGAAAAGTTGGCTTAAAGCTCAACATTCAGAAAACTAAGATCATGGCATCTGGTCCCATCACTTCATGGGAAATAGATGGGGAAACAGTGGAAACAGTGTCAGACTTTATTTTTTTGAGCTCCGAAATCACTGCAGATGGTGACTGCAGCCATGAAATTAAAAGATGCTTACTCCTTGGAAGGAAAGTTATGACCAACCTAGATAGCATGTTCAAAAGCAGAGACATTACTTTGCCAACAAAGGTTCGTCTAGTCAAGGCTATGGTTTTTCCAGTGGTCATGTATGGTTGTAAGAGTTGGACTGTGAAGAAAGCTGAGTGCTGAAGAATTGATGCTTTTGAACTGTGGTGTTGGAGAAGATTCTTGAGAGTCCCTTGGACTGCAAGGAGATCCAACCAGTCCATTCTGAAGGAGATCAGCCCTGGGATTTCTTTGGAAGAAATGATGCTAAAGCTGAAACTCCAATACTTTGGCCACCTCACGTGAAGAGTTGACTCATTGGAAAAGACTTTGATGCTGGGAGGGAATGGGGGCAGGAGAATGGGACGACAGAGGATGAGATGGCTGGATGGCATCACTGACTTGATGGATGTGAGTCTGAGTGAACTCCGGGAGTTGGTGATGGACAGGGAGGCCTGACGTCCTGCTATTCATGGGGTCACAAAGAGTCGGACACGACTGAGCGACTGAACTGTAAGTTGTGAAAAGTAATCTTTGTTGCAACTTTTAACAAATCTTAGCCAATTCCTGGGTGCCTGGAAAGCAATTTGAGATTGGGCAGGGTGAAGAGAATGTCTGGCACCATGGCCACTGGACAAACACCTAGAAATCTATGCAGTGGGTTATGGTTTAATCAGATGGGATACGTGTTTGACCCTTGGTCTGGGAAGACCCTAAATGCTGCAAAGCAACGAAGCCTGTGTACCATGACTACTAAGCCTGCTTGCTGCAACTGAAGCCCATGTGTCTAGAGTCCATGCTCTGCAACGAGAAGCCACTACAATGACAAGCCTGTACACTGCAAGGAAGAGTAGCTCCCACTTGCTGCAACTAGAGAAAGCCCTTGCTCAGCAACAAAAACCCAGCACAGCCATAAATAAATAAATAAATATATTTAAAGCCAATAGGGAGTTTGAAGGGGGAAAAAATTGATGGGGAGGAGGCTTTGAACCTTCTCTCTGGTGGTGGGACTCGTGCTGTGCAGATAAAGTTCTGGGGTCTCCTCCCCAGTCCCGTCTCTTTAGTTTCACTTGTCCTGTGAGGCTGTGAGTAGGTAACTACTCCCAGGTCCTTGTCTGGACTGAGCAGAGGCCCCACCTTCCCCTCCTGGCTCAGCAGCCTTCATGGTCCTCCAAAGTGCCACCAGCAATGGGTCTTGGGGTAACCTGAATGGGTCCTGGAAAATTCTGTAGACAAATGGACCTAAAACCTCAGGTGTCACTGGAAACACAACACACACACACAGATGGAAGACAGAGGAGACAGGAGAGGGAGCAGAGAGGGTCAAGAATAAGAGATCCATTGGGGCATTTTAAACTACAAAAGTTCCCTATAGAACAGTTAAGACACTGGTACCAGTGTCTGTTGAGCATTACTTTGAAGATGGAAGCAAGACAGTCACTGAAGCTCCACCATGAATGAAATGAGAAGTGCTGTGTTTAACACAGTTTGTATATACCTATGTACCCCAAAATGTTTTCTAATCAGAACACAGATAAGCCAAGTGACCAAGTGATTAGGTTATAAAAGATAATCCATATAAGGGTTCAGTGTAAGTTAGTCTGGGAGCCTATTACAATGTAATTTACTTAAAAACTTTAATTCAGAGTTGTCAGTGAACATGGTCGCTACCATTCATTTGGGTCCATTCAATCTCTTTTTTGTGAAGCAGCCAACTTTCATTAGCACGCTGTATATCCCAAAATGTTTTTTATTGGTGAAACTAGTGTCCTGTTGGGGCTTCCCAGGTGGCATTAGTGGTAAAGAACTACAATCCATATCGCCACAAAAGAGTCGGGCTTGGTTAGAACAGCTTATATGACCAGGGTGTAAAAAAATCTATGAAATCTTCAACTCAAAGAAAGCGTGGCTGAAGCCTGCTTCCTAGTTGGTCTGGTACACTTGCTAATTTAGGAGTACTGCAAAATCTTAAGAATATTCTGCTTCTACCTCGTGTTTAAATCTCTTATCTGCATTCAGAAGACCTAAAAGGAGGGAGCTGGGACTTCATCCAAGCTTACAGAATAGGATGTCCCAACTGTTTTTGTGCAGCTTTGCTATCAAAGGCTTCTCTGGTGACTCAGACAATAATCTGCCTGCAATGCAGGAGACCCGGGTTCGATCCCTGGGTTGGGAAGATCCCCTGGAGAAGGGAATGACAACCCACTCCAGTATTCTTGCCTGGGGAATTCCAAGGACAGAGGAGTCTAGTGAGCCGCAGTTCACAGGGTCTCTAAGTCAGACAGGGTTGAAGTGACTAACACTTTTGCTTTCAGATGCAGACTAATATTTCATGTTTAAAGCAGGATTCTAAACACACTCCAGTCTGACAAGATTTCCAGGAGTAGCTCACTCACCAGATCAGACTGGTCACCTTTTCTACCAAATGCAACAGGCTTGGTGACCTTTGAAAACACTCCCAATAGAGGAAGACTCCTGTAGGAGCATTTCTGAAGAATCTTCTTACAGAGGGAATGTCTATAGAAACTACAAGTTGTAAATTATGCTTAGGCTTAGGCCAAGGCTCTGGACCCACTGAGAGCTCAGTAAGTATGTATGAATGAGAAGACAGGGGTGATGGTGGTTTATGCACACAGAGCAGGCCACACCCACTGTCTGCAAAGCAAAAGTACTAGGCTCTTGGTGGTTCCTAAGGGATCAGTGAATTCTTCAGACTAGAGCTCATCAGTCTCGGCCGGAGGAAATCCACTCTAGGAGGGTGTGTGCACACCTGGCCCACAGGGCTTCAGGTCAGACACACACATTCAACTTTTGTGCACTATCTGTATATTAAGAACAGCTAAACAGGGATACAAAATCATACTCAAGGGTTTCTTTTTGTGAATCCTCTCTTTTACTACTGCTGTAAAGGTCTACTGACTATGAGACCCGAAACCTTGAGGGGAGCATCGTTGTAATTTGAGGAGGCTAGCCAAGGCACTACCCACTTGATAGCAACTAAGATTGTTATGTTCTGGACCAGCCTGTCTGAGATTTGAATAATCTCTATTTGAATCTGCTAACCAAGTTATCAAGGCTTGCTGTAGGGTTCCTTAAAGAAGGAACTTCCCAAGCTCATGTATTTATAGAACAATTACTTGACAGAGATGAGTTGAAAATTAAGAGTACTCATCAGAAACAAAGCATTGCTTAGGCATGGTTGAGGTCAACGGCACAAAGAATTATTTTTATATTATTCTGAGAAACAAAGTCATCTAAACTTGGCTTTGGGATACTGTGATGAATTTAAGGCCATATTTAAAAGCCAAAGAAACTCATAACATTGTTACAAATGACCAGCAAGTCTGCAAACTGCCGCCCCATCTTATGGTCCAACTTAAACCTCTCTCCAGCTCAGCCTGGACCCGGGGCTTCAGTTAACCATGTCTCAGAGAGTGAGCTATTTTGGGTTTTTAAGTGCCTAGTGGAACTTCAAAAAAGAGCACGGAGGGAGTTCCCTGGCGGTTCAGTGGTTAGGTCTCACCGCTTTCACTGCTGGGACCCAGGTTCAATTTCTGGTTGGGGAACTAAGATCCTGCAAGCCGCATGGCAAAGGTTCCCTGATTCCCTGCCCCCTGAAAATAAATGAGCATAGAAAAGCCTGACCCTTGTGCCAGAATTAACACCAACTTTAGCATATAATTCTGGGAAAGTTTCATACCTGGCATTTTACTTATTGCACATGAAATCAATTTTGCATGTTCCTCCAAAAGTGCATCTGCAAATAAGGGAGACATGGCAGCTCTCTCATATATTAAACCCTGATGTGGGGCTTCACGCTACAAAACAGATACACTTGTCAAACAGCTTCTAGCACCCACTCCTGTTACACTTGGATAGTTTTTTACCCATTACTGCACTAACCATATGAGACTCCAGTTACCGTACACTTACCTGTTTTATTGGACACTTTTCAGTGGCTGGGACTTCATTCAGAAGACTGCCTTTTGCCGACCACCTCCTCCCACTATCTTTCCTCTTGACCACCTTTCCTTATATAGCTTTAAAAAGAGCTGAGATTTAGAGAGTCTGTGAGGCTCAAGAGCCATGAAGGGGTCATGCTATGAGGGGCCATCAAGAGAACTCTGTGAACTCCTTTTAACTAATGGCCCACAGACCAGAAAGAAGCTTATTATAAAATCTCTTTGTACGTCACTGAAAATTCAAGTATTGAGAGGGAAAAAACTGGGGGGAGGATAATGGAAGGGATGGATTTTTGTATTGCTCCCATTGGTCTAGTAATGGAATCTGCTTTCCTAAACTACATTTCTTTGTGGGTCGTTCATAGGCAAAGGGGCCTTCTCTTATACTGCCTGAGTCTAATTATAAATGAAGTAAGAATCTACCACATAACCTAGGCTTCAACTCTGTGATTTAAAAAGAAAATAAACAAAAGACTGATACAATCTAAATACAAATCCAAATATTTCACTGTAACCAATCATAGAACTTCTATCTTATGACCATGGTCATAAAAGCATAGGCATTTCTATTTGTTCAAGAGACCTTTAGTATTTTAGAAAACGAAATGAATGAAAACCTGAGGACGTCATGAGGTAGATTCTACTATTTCAGTCAAATTCCAAAATTCTGTTGTTCTCCGTGACTAAATATCCAGGAATGGGAAGCCCATGAACCCCTACAGGAATTACTTCTGGATACTTAAAACACAGTGTATCAGAAATAGAAAAAATACATAGTTTCAACATCCCCTGCAGGTCTTCCTCTTCACTAGTTTTTTTTGGGGGGTGGGGGAGGAAACGTGTTCTATATGA
Source organism: Bos grunniens (assembly GCF_055505025.1). Classification (NCBI taxonomy): domain Eukaryota; kingdom Metazoa; phylum Chordata; class Mammalia; order Artiodactyla; family Bovidae; genus Bos; species Bos grunniens. Next base: position 57,879,061 of record NC_141175.1, on the reverse strand, counting down.
GTCATGACGCTAAATTTCTACCAGAATATCTTGAGCAGAAAGATTTAAATTATTTCCATACAGGAACAGGAAGTAAAGACAAGCATTGTAGAACACTTATAGACTTCCATGCTAGACACTCACTCAAAACTCAACCAAACCAAAACCTCTCAAAACTCAGGATCTAGTTCTTAGAAACCTGAAGCCATGGCCAAGATAAACAGTGGTATATTGATTTTCTCTCCTCTACATCACAGTCTTTGCAATTATTTTTATTCAGTAATTCCAATAATACGATGTTAATTAAGAAACTAAAGAAAAGGACACAAGAATTTGAAGGGCTTAAATATATTTTTTATATTGATAATCTGTGTCTTTCTACCCTAATACATTATTATTGATTACATACAGGATGAGGTGAGGTATTTGTAAAATATCTGGTAAAAAATAATACACAGTATTCTGTATGAGATGGAATTTTATGAACCTTTAGGTCTTCTGAAGTGTCAAATTGATCATCTAAGTTAAATTAAACTGCCCTGACTGGACTTACAGCTGTTCCCTCAAACCATGTTTAAAAAAAGGAAGGATCTTACATTTTCCCAGAATTTGTGCAGAAAAGGGAAAGCACATAATTGACAATTTCTATTTCTCACATCCAAAGTAATGCATTCATACAAAATCAGGACCTTCAAAGTCAAGCATGAAAAGAACAAAAAAAACAAAAACAAAAAAAATAGGTTAGAGATATATAATCTCTGAATAATGTTTAGGCTAGTTCACCAACACCAAAGAAATCCAAGTGGCCAACAGTCTTGAAAATGCTTTATTGAAATGTGTGACGTATGTGCAGAAGATGTGTGTGAAAAGACCACAGCTTGAAAACTGGTTTTGGAAACCTCTTAACAACCGATTGAAAAAAAAAAAAAAAAATCCTACTGGACTGGACTTCTAGTGTAACCAGAAGCCTGTGTAAAATTTTCCTTGAAAACATTTTCCATCACAGAGACTAAAGAAAACAAAGCTAGGGTATCTGGACATTGTTGGAGGCTGAAGTTTCAGAGGAGGAGAAGCCACAGTTTTTTGTTTTGTTTTTTAAAGAAATGTGGGGTGACATCTTTTTTGGTTACATCTGAATGAGCATGGACTTCACAGTTCTCAGGAGAACACCGGAGGGTGCTCGAGTCTGTATGCTTGTTGAAGAAACAGAGAAACACAGATGGGAGGAGAGAGGGGAGACAGAGGGAAGGGCTTGGAGGAGAGAGAGCACTGGAACAAGACATGATTAGGTTAAGTCTAGTTATAAATTTATCAGAAGCTGTGCGCACCTTTTTTAAAAGTCCTAAATTTACATTCCAAAAACTGCCCCCCCGACCCCCAAACCCACTGTCCCTGCCTTGGAGCTATTGTGAAAGTCTATGCACAAAAACTGGAACAGAAAATAAAAAATATCCCAGCCCCTTCAAACCCCAAAACAAACCCAAGAAAGCTGTACATTTTTTTTTTTACACATAGGATTAATAATATAGGCATATAGGTGGCATGATTCAATTAAAAGGCTTTACTTTTTATGCTTGAAAAAAAAACCCAATAAATAAAAAGGTGCTAAAGTTAGCATTAAGAATTTGGTTGTAATATATTGACAAAGTCTGGGAAGGCAAATCCTCAAAGCTCCCCTGATACTGATCTGTCTCAGCAAAACTATGAAGCAAATACATAAATAACGCAACATATGATTGAGAAGGTGAGATTTTCAAAAACAAAGACAACATAATCCAGGTTAACTTTGTTGAACAGTGAATAAATGAAATTCATCTACACCTGAATAGAACATATTTAACAATTGAAAAAAATTTTCAACAACCACAAAAAGAACTTTTTCAACAAAGAGAACAAGACTTGTTTTCAGGACACACAGACGCCTGCAGCAGATTCCCACAGCAGCTGTACTGGTGTATCTTCTATGGATGAGTTAGACAGGCTGAGCTCCACACGGAAGATGACTGACAGGGCGACGGGACAGCCACACAGGGCGGAGCGACACCGGCTACGACCCCAGGTCCACTGCAGAGCTGGCTTGTGCGTAGGAGGCACACAAAGAAAGGTGATTCAGGCAGACATTATTCAAAAGCTACTTTGTCAAGGAACTCTTTTTGCCTCGTAACCATTGAATAATGTTTGGGAAAGCTTTGGGCTTTTATGTTTGTTTTAAGTTTTACTCCTTGTATTTAAATTTCTTAAATAACAAGGTCACTAAAACTCATGCACGCTGCAAAAAACCTCATGCAGTAGTTAAGGTAAACCATCCAAGCAGTTTTTATTCATTAATATTCATAAATACACACAGCAGCTTCATTAGAGATTTCCATTTTCCTCTTCAGTTTGAATGTGGAGTATTACGAGAGCCTTCTGCATGTCAGGGTGCAGGAAGCAGAGATCACCCCTGCACTGCTACCTACATTTACCTGCTAGAAGTAAAAATTAGTTAAGTGGAAATGATTATCATATATATTTTCTCTCTTCCTTTTTGAATGTACACAATGTAACAAGAGTGACAGACCTGAAATTACAATCACCAAACAAACCCAAGATAGTTGTTGTCCACTTTCATTGGCAAATACAGCACAGAGGACATTGTCTGCGAATTGGGATGTCATCAAAGAGGAGGTGGTGGAGGCTCATTTCCTTTATTACTCTCTTTTAAATTTAGGTTTTCTAAAGCAACATCTAAAGGCATAATATCTACACAGCCCATAGCACCAAAATCTGCCATTTCCCCCCGTTCATCCTCGTCTGAGGACGAGCTCTCTTCGCGCACTAAAGTGGACAGAAGGAGCTCTTGGACAAAGAGGCTGCGGTCTGCGCGCTCACTTTCCATGGACTGGCGCTCTGTTTCAGACATTTTAGGATCATTCAACCTGCGTAAATTAAAAAGAAAAGATCTCATTGGTAAAAAGTCAAGGAACAATGGCATGGTCAGTTTCTACAATGTCCTACATTATGCGAGCTCCACGGAGTCTAAGACATATTACTGGAACACCTTGCTCTAATTTACCTCCTTAATTATGTGGCTGTGAATTACCCACACTGGTAACAATACTGTTACCCTGAGGTGCAAATCTATGCTTTAATTAGATTCAATGAGAAAAAACACATTGGGATTTCTCATACTCCCTATAGAGAAAACTGGGGTGAAAAACCTAGGAAAACAAAATTTCTAACAGATTAGATGCTTGGGCAAGTAGTAATTTCCTTAACCAGAATTTCAAGAGTTCGTAATAAAAAGAGGAAAAGTAGCAACACTGGTCCCCAAAACAAAATCTATAGCGACTAGAATAGTCAACTGAAAATAAATCCTAGTTCTCTTGGCCTGTCTCTATCATTTCTACCTAATTCTTCCAAAATAAAGATACGTCCAGGAGCACGAGAGGGCAAACACACATGTACAAGCAGACACATGCATGAGCATGTAAGTGTGCACCTACGCTCTCCTACCAAGGACCGTGTAACAAAGCTGACCTGAGACTTATAATGGCCCACTACGCTCAACAGACACGTACACTTCTGAGACCTGTGTCATGCTGGGAAACCTGGTTCATCAACATGGAGACAGGACAGATATTAGCACGTTCGTATTACCAACCTATTAAATGACTTATGCAATATCCTGGTTAGTTTCATTGCTAATTTTATTTATCTACATTTTTTAGTGTCCAAGAAAGAAAGGGAAACTGACTGAAGCACTGGGGTAGGAAAAGTATCAAACAGGAAGATGGTAACAGCGAGGGGAGGTCCAGCAGGCACGCGTGACCCCCAGGGGCAGCCAGGTGCACTTGGAGCCCATGCTCACCTGCTCCCAGCACCTGTTCTCTGCAGTCCCACCTAGGCTGGAAGGCATGGGGGCATCTCAAAGTAGCAATGGAGGAGATGTGCTGGACACTCACTATGGGCTTCAAGTGTTTTTTGTATGGATAATCTCTTCTAATCCTACAAATTAGGTTTCATTATTATCAATTTATGGGAAGAAGAAACTGAAGAGGTTAAGTGACGCTCAAAAATCTCACAGCTATCAAGTTCAAACCACTCAACCATTAGATTAATGGCTCAGAAAACAAAAGATCTAAATTTCAGAACTGTAAGAACACAAAAGGCTCTGGAAAGTAACGACATTAGATCCACACACCAAAGGAAATGACTGATGACATTTATAATTAAAACCAAGTTCAGGATACAAGAGAGTATATACTGAAAGAGGAGACTGAGCAATAGGCTACATATTCTCAATCAAAACTTTGAAACTGCTAAGAAATGAAGTACATTCCACATTCTCAGTTTTGGAAAAAGCCTTATAGAGAAAAATAAACTGAAGTGAAACCCATTATAAGGAGAAAAGATGCAGGGACAATTATTTACATAGCAAACAGGCAAACTAGAAACATGCAGGCTGAGGCCTCCCCAACCTTTGGAAATCATGTAATTCTTATATTACAGTTTTGATTTTTAAGAAATAACTGAGAATATTTCACTCCTGAAGGGGCGGGGGAGATAAAAACAGCACTAAGGCTAGATTTCCTGGTGGGCCAATCTTCATCTGGGATCTGGAAGTAATTGCAAAGCTTGTAAGAAGCGTCAGCTTGGGGGTGAGCAAAACTAGCTGGCTCCATTGCCAAGAGACTGGAATCTGACACAGGCACTTGCACAGTTGGTTTCTGAAAGGTCCACCACTGTTGGATCCCAGAGAAACTGTTGCAGCATCAATTCTAAGACAACGGGAACAGGAATGGCTCCCAAACAGACCAAAGACAAGGCTTGAGCCCCACACGGATCACATTACAGCTGTGGGCCAGTGACAAGGATTTCCACTTCGAAATGTCACAGCCATTCTCCTGGGCTTGAAGATTCTCAATGTGCACATTTATGTATTTGCAGTTGGAAGATACTCAACAGCAGATAAACTATTTTTGTTACTTAGTTTTGCCCAAACTTATTTCCCAGGAAAAAAACTTGAACATAAATAACTGCTTTCATTTCTTAGAGTATACAAAGTTCCAGGGAATATTTTGGAGGAAATGCGGCCTTGGATAAACCTTATGAGTCAGAATTAATGACACAATGAAAGATGTAGAAAGTGGTCTATCAATTGCTAGGTACTATGCAATGCACGGTATCAGATGACAGAAAGGGGCGTTCCAGAAGCTACCACCAGGATCTAAGGAGAGCACTCAGAGGCCACCGTACTGTTCCCTGGTTGCTGGCGTGGGGTTGGTGCAGAATAATTGCACAGAGAAAAGTCTCAGATCAAGCTCACTGAGGCTGGAGCTCCAAAAACAAAATAAAACCCAAGTGGAATAGAGGTGGAAGATGTCTCTTCCGAAGGGCAGTGGGACAGGACATCCATTCCACCCGCAGGCCAGCGAACCTGCATCAGACAACACACTGGTAGGGTTCCTTTCTGAGGCCGGTACCCAACCTGGCAAGCTGGAAGCCTGCAGTCTGTCAGTCCCTACGGTAAGTTGTGTGGCAGAAGGATGGATCCACCTGTGGCTCTGTGGTTGCTCTATGCTGAAGTAATGTTTTCTGTAATAATCAGGCATAGTTACTCACTTTGCAGAAATAATCCAAAGGTAAACTTCTCACTTGAAATTTCCTCCTTAGATCCGTAACAAATGATAATAAGTACTGTTAATTGGGCCTTTGTTATATGCCAGACACTGAACTAGAGCATACACATACCAGTGCTCCCATTTAATCCTTGAAACAACTCTCACTCAAATGAGGCAAAACTCAAGGGATATTAAGATAGAACTTAATTATAGTCTGGAGAAGTAAAGTGACTTGCCTAAGGTCCAAACTGGTAAAAGCTGGGGCTCTAGACAGGGGTCCTATTTGCAGGAATTGGCAAGTATTTTTTATTCTGCATCCACAATATGTTATTTACAACTATACACATGTGCCACTGTACTAACGAGAGATGTTTAAAAGCATGAGATAAAAAAAATATACATGGAAATAATGCTTTCTTCTAATATCTGTCACATTACTTTTTGGAGGTAACTGCTATATTCCACTAATTTTCTTCCTTTTACAGTTTTTACTTTATATTCCTATCTATTCCATTAAAAGTCCAAATTAGAACCAGGCTCATTATCTGCTGACCCTGTGTCTACTCATCACTGCTCTTTCTAAAATTCCTTTATTTTTAAAAGTCACATAAAATGCCCATGAGGTCTCGGCAGAGGAACATATTCAGTTGCTAATGGTAGCTTTCAGAACAAATATGAACTCTATTCCATCCAGCAGAGCCATTAACTGTGTGTTCTAAGTATTTTTTACACTGAGCTAAACCATTTTTTAAAAGTTACTTTTGTATACGCTAACCACAAACATTTAAGTTTCACTTCTTCAGAAATTCTCAGAAGAAAACCACCACACTATAAAATCTTCTCTTGTACTTTGGGATATTTCAGAGCAGACTGAAACTGGCTATAAAAAGAAAGCAATGTTAATTATGACAGTAACTATACCTAATACGTCCCATATATGTAATGATACTGTGTTTACGTTTTATGGGCAATGTGGGAAAGGAAATTCCCATCAGATGATGAGATACTGTTAGAACAAGGTTATCAGCATTCATAATTGATCTAAGTGAAAGGTGCTCAGTTGTGTCTGACTCTTTGCGACCACACGGACTGTAAAGCCTGCCAGGCTCCTCTGTCCATGGAATTCTTCATGCAAGAGTACTGGAGTGGGTTGCCATTTCCTTTTCCAGGGGATCTTCCCAACCCAGGAACCAAACCAGCGTCTCCTGCACGCAGACGGACTCTTTACCTGGGCTATCACCATTAGTGCTACCTGGGAAGCCCAGTTTATCTAAAGTAAACAATTCTTTTTCTTATTTTTGAGGCAATACTGAATACAGATTTTGATTAGATTTCTGTGAGTTTTAAAGGTCTGAGCAAAGGCCAAGGCTTTAAGAACACACATAAGGACAAAAGAGCAAAGGTCATCTCACACTGCAGTGTTAACAAAATACTTGTCCAAGTCACATTAATGAATGAACTACCTTGTTAAAAGAAACTGGGAGTTCTGGATCGTTTGCTGACTGCTTTCTGTGTTAGCTGTGTTGGTTGTTGCTGTGGATTGCGTGATTGTAGTGGTAACACTGCTTGTGTTAGTGCGCCGGGTTGCGTTGCGTGCGGTCTCCAGTTGTTGCCGTGCCGCCTGGGCATGCTGCCGTTCGAGCTGCAGCTGCATCTGCAATTGTTGCAACTGAGAAGCGGAAGGGCCAGAGGAGTTCAGCTGTCCTCCTGCAGAACGTCTCACTCCCGATAACTGAGATAAAAGCTCTGTCAGAGGAAATGAAGACATTAATGTCCACTGCAGTAGGAGGAAAACAAAATGCTACCATCATCCTTTTACCAGATGAACATTCAAAGCTATCATCAACGGGAAGGTAACCTGGGGCAACATACAGTCTCAGCTTGGAGCTTACTACCTTTTAGGATGCCCTCTGGAGGTGGGAGTTGCATGAGGGAAATGTAAACATACGTATGACTATTAGTTCACATATAATTCTAAGTGAAACACAGCAAATTGGTTTTTCAGTTGTTTGCATCATGGGTTGATTTAGTTATACTTTCTCTCGGTATTTAGTATTTAAGGAGTTTCATCCACTGGTCCAAGCATAATATAAACCTCAATATGCCCTCCATGAAAGCAGGGATCAAGTCTACTGCTCATGGCTTTCCTGGTTCTTAGAACAGTGCCTGACACACAGCAGGCACTCCAACACTGATGTAATGATTGAATGCCTCTCAGAATTAAATCCAAAGGAGAGATCGGCATCATTTCTCACTGTGCTCGCTCTGCCTTCTTTCTCTCGAACTTTCTGGGACTGCTCTCTGAGTCGCAGGGCACTGCTGCAGTGATGACCGCTGAGGCTGACTGGCTCTCAACCGCATAGCCTGTTTTATTTAGACTCCTGTTTGCACAAGGCTGTGCTCACTGGGAGCCTCTCAGCTAAGGGAGGTGCAGCACCTGCCTTCTCCCAATGGCTTGTGTGGAGCTGATGGCTGCCTTTTGGACATTCTCAGGCTGGCAAAGCTTTTCATCATTAAAACTCATTTCCAGGGCAGGTTTCTGCCTTACTGCTCACTGTTGTTTAATCCCTGAGGTTCTTAACACCGTTTTTTTCATACAGTCCATCACTAATATAATTTTCACTGACAGAAAAAAACTGAATAGAGAAAATGTCTCATTTTTGAATTTTGCCCCCAGAAATCACTTAATGTTTAGAGCCTGCTACCAAAGACAGCAGGTAAATATATTCCTTTTGGATGAAGCAGTGTTTTTTAAAATCCCCCAAACTCAAGTTTTTCTGGGGCTTCTTGTACATCCAAATGCCCAAAGCACATTTGGGATTAGATTTTACACTGAATATCTCATAATTTAAAGAAGATTCTATGAGTAACACTGTTCCTACTTTTGGTGACAGATTTACATTCGGCACGTTTCAGGTACAAATTCCACTGTGTGCACACATTTTGGTCTTGCACAGGCTCCTGGACTCTTAATGCCTGGCCATGTCTTTCAGGGTCTCAGGCTACAACAACTTCTGACATTTTGACTGTCAAACTTTGTGCTCTGCTGCTGGTTGTCCAGGTGGGCCATGCATTAGATCCAGGTACAAATTACCTGTTCAAATGATTTTTTTAAGTAAGACTTTCCCAAGCTATTAGAATATAAATGTTTCATAACAATATAATTCTCAAATTAAGACAAGTACAAAACATTCCTACTTGACTTCATTCCATGAGAAGAGCTTATTTCTTTAGTCTTGTCAATTAGTTTTCTTATCTGTGTGCTTATGAAGGAGGTTGAACCACAGAATTCTGGAGGTCTTTCAACTCTGAAATCTTCTATGATTTTCTTGGGTTTCATTGGAGGTCACAAATAGAACAGAGACATTCCTTATCATTTTAAACCTCTAAGTACTTAAAGAAATGCCAGAATAATATGAACTACTTTACGTGGTCTACTCGACTTTAAAAATATTTTTATTTTTTTGCTATGTGGCTTGTAGGATCTTAGTTTCCTGACCAGGGATCGAATCTGGGCCCTCAGAAGTGAGAGTACCAAATCCTAACCACTGGACCACCAGGGAATTCTCTACATGGTCTACTTTAAACATATCTTACACTTATAGAATTTCAGGGAATTTTGTCAAGGAATACAGGAGGGTGATGAGAGACTGAGAATATAAATCCTACTCCCCAAATTTAAAGGAAGCCCCCCATCCCCGGCCATTTCCTTTAAGGATGTGAAACTAACTTACCAGCTATAGGATCCATGGCTTCCCTATTGCTTGGAGAATATGAACTCTGAGAAGAAGAAAGTCCACCAGTAGAACTGCTAGTAAAGTGCATGTTTGATCTGCGCGCACGAGGACCTCCTAACCCCCGGCCAGGGTGAAACATTCTACGTACATGTCGGACACCGCTCGACTCATCATAACTCCAAGGTTAAGAAAAGGACTCGGGTATTTCATAGTAAGAATAAAATACATATATAAAAGAAGTCACTCGAGCCCTTGCAAGATAAGCATGCAGATTTCCCAAATTGTACGCATTTTAAAACAGCACATTTAGGAATACAAATGGCACAACTATGTCTATAAAGGCTATTAACTAAAAATGAACACTGGAATATAAAGCAATGTATGTGTATACTGTGTGTCTATATTGTATATGTATGTGTGTTTTCAAAGAGAAAAAAAAGTTTCTCCAGACGGGAAGAAGTTTCTTCCTAGGTTCCAACTACAAGGGCCAGAATTAATATCCCCTGACAAGGTGAAAGGTGCCACCTGGTCAGATACCCAAAGGGGACTATTCCCTTACCCACATACGTTCTTATCACAGTAACCACAAATAACAACCATCAGCTTTTATATCTGGTGAGAGCTGTGCTAATATACAGGCTAATCAAATCTCAGTGACCATCTGTAACGAGAAAGGAATAGTGCAAATAATTTAAATTCAGGACTCAAAGATTCCCTTCAGCTATCGGTTTTAATCTGTCAATGTGTGTGTGTGTGTGCGTTTTTCCAATACTGCTGTCAAGCAGAAAACCAGATTTGAATTTCTTGTGTTAAGTGGACACACAGAGAGTTAACAGCACATTTATCAAGAAGTCAAACCATCTTACACACATGTGTGTGAGTTAAACTGAACAAAGTCCCGAGGAGCAAACAGCAGCCAAAACTCGTGAGGACAACACTGTGTCTCTACACAGGCAAGTGTGAGTGTACAAGGAGGAGGGAGAGAGGGGGCTGGGGGAGCCACATGTTATAGCAGAAGAGATTTTCTTTTGAAGCTGCCAATATATAGGAAAAGAATTCTAAAAAAGAGGGGCTATATGTATAACTGATTTACTTTGTTATTCAGCAGAAACTAACACAACATTGTAAATCAACTACACACCAATTAAAAAAAAAAATTCCCCAAACACAAACAAAAAAAGCAGCCAACAGAACAGCTACACAAGGCAGGCTAACTTTTGTGCTGGATTCCCAGTTCAGGAGTCATGTGGGGACAGGGTGGGCAGCCATAATGCACACTCTTTCATGGTATTCATGACATAGGCTTGGGCTCTACAGAAAGTGATGTTATGATCATCACACTTTATTTGTAAAAGTATAAAAAGTACACTTTAGGGATTTCCGTGGTGGTCCAGTGGTTAAGAATCTGCCTTGGAGTGCAGGGGACACAGGTTCGCTATCTGGTTGGGGAACTAAGATTCCACATGCCTCAGGACAACTAAACCCACATTGCAACTACTGAGCCCAACACAACCGGAGTCTCCTGTATTGCAGGCGGATTCTTTTCCAATATCTGGGAAGTCCTGCCAAATAAATAAAAAATTAAAAAAAATAAAAAGTACACTTTAGGAAGAGTTCTACCAAAGTGGGGGAAAAAAAAAAAAAAAAGCCTGGTTACAAAGAGGCTTAGAAACAAGTCACTCTCTCATGTCAAACAAAATTATCACATAGTGGCACTTGAAGAACTTGACAAATTAGTTATATTTCCAGGAAAACTGCTATGCCAACATTTTACTTTCTAGAATTTAAAAATAATAGTTGCTAGTAATCTAAAATGCAGCATTTGACTTCTCTTATTCTCATTTTTACATAATTTATTTTTTCTTGATAATGAAAGACTCATACACATCTACAAAAGATGGATGTGGATGACATGGGACATTCTACTGAATGGATGCTGATTTCACTAGAGGTCCTTGAACCTGCTGGAGAAGTGCAGGATAATGGCATGGTTTTTTAAAATTTTTTGCCTAGCTACTCCATGAAGATGGAGTGAAGAATAGATCAAGTTGTAACTCTTTTGGGTATTGTTATAGAATTCTTTTATACAAAATGCGAAGTAACTAACAGGCTAAAAGTATTCTTGGCCCATTTGGATTTTCATGTAAGCACTGCTTTCTTCATTTTGCTTTCAGTGTCCCCTGCACTTAGCAGAGAGGAAGAGTGGGCTCCTCTGTTCATTCAGTACTTGCCCCAGACTGGCTCAGACCAGGCTGATCTTCTCATTTCTCAGGAAGGTTCCATAGCTTTATCTTTCCATTAGTTTCCACTTGAAAGTGAAAGTGTTAGTCACTCAGTCATGTCCAATTCTCTACCACCTCATGGACTGCAGCCTGCCAGGCTCCTCTGTTGAGATTCTCCAGGCAAGAATACTGGAGTGGGCTGCCATTTCCCTCCTCCAAGGGATCTTCCTGATCCAGGGATGGAACCCCGGTCTCCTGCATTGCAGGCAGATTCTTTACCGTCTGAGCCACCAGGGAAGCTTTCCATTAGTTTCCACTTATCTTCCCCCAAACTCTAAAGGGTCAAATTTCTAATAAGAAAATTATGTTCTGTGATCAAGGGCTGAGAGCTGAAGGACAGGAACACCAAGTCTAAGGTTGTCTTATGATTGCCAGGAGGCAAGCAAAGGTATCAGAATGGAGTCTGGCAGAAAGAAAGGTTGTGATTAGCTCTTGATTGCTTTAGACTGCAATGAACACTAAAACCTTCCCAAGAGCACACAGCCCTAATAGGTGATAATTTTAGAAAGACAATTCATAACTTGAAACCAGAAGCACTGAGTCTACAAATAAACGTACTCTGGTGGGCCAGTAATCTCTTGCAGAGTATAGAGAATACTGTCAGGAACCATCATGAGACTGGCTTGGGAGGAGAAGCAGAAATCAAAGCGGGAAAGAAATTTAGAACTGGATCTGACCTTATGCTGTCCTACTCAGGTGGGCAGGAAGCCCCACGGGGCACACCTGCCCACCACCCAGCCTATAAGAGACTATGGCAACAGAGAATACAGATGGCGAGCAAATGTATCATCCACACAGTTAATGAACTAACTAGATTTTAATTTGGATTAGCATTTTCCACTTTTGTATGAAAACACCCTCCTGAAGACTTGTAACCTGGTCAAATTGTCTTAAAAAAATAATAAACCTGATGGCAAAGAACTGAAGATAATGAGCAAGTGCATTTCGCTTACTGACCACTTTTCATGTAATGGTCACAGCGTGGAAAAAGAGAAGTAAGAAATCGCACCTCAACGCCATATCACTTTTAGGAAAATGTCAAATCAACTAAGATAATTTGGAGGTTAGTTTTGTCCCTGGGAATACTGCCCTTAAAAGTCATCACAATGACAAATGTTGCAAACAACTTTTTCCCTTGTTGCATCTCAAAAGGATATTAAATCTCTAGGGGCTCTGTGTTCAAGTGTAAGATGAGCTGCAAAGTCATCCGTGACATGATTAGGATCGCCTCCAGGTAACGCTGCACATATTGGACAAATCTGAAATGAAAGCAGAGAAAGCAGATTTACTTATCGATGAACATTGATCAGGTATCTTTCTGGATGAATATTTTATTGTAATTTTTACCCTGACCAGGTTTTAACCAGGCAAAAATACAGCAGATCCTGAACTAGTGTACAGCGTGGAGGCTGAACAAGAGCCGCAGGCCTGAATGTGGTGACTTTCCACTGAAGCAGACCATTTGTCGGGGTCAGACAGACAATTCTAAACACACAGGTCAAATTGGAGCTCTGGCAAATTCGTCTGCATGGTCTAGCAAACTATTTTCCATAAAAAAGTTTTTCAGTGTGCCATTTAGTGCACGTTCATGTCTAAGTCCCAACTGACTGGTAAACGCTGAGACATAATCTTCCCTAAAGTAACCTAGAGTCGAGGGATAATCACCAAACAAGAAAGCACAGCTCTTATTAAAAATGCAACTGCACAAACTTAAACACTCTGAATGAGGTACAGTAAGACAGACAATGACAACTGATAATATGCAAATATGCTCTATTAATTCTGAATGGGACTTCTAAGAGGGGAAAGGGAGTAAAGATAATTTTTAGAACTTTATTTCCCAGAGGGATGGGAGGCAGGACAAAAGCTTGTGGTCAGAGCAGAGGAGGCTTGAGAGGTTGGGAGTGTAGTTTCTGAAACAGCAGTTTCAACAGAGATGGTGAAATAGGAGGCAGAAGGAAAGGACAGAAAGAATGTGGAACTTTCAGGGTTGAAGCCCTTACTTTTTCAGAAATCCAACTGGACAGATGATGGCCTAAAAGTGGGAGCCAAGCCCTGAAGTATGAACTTCAATCTCAAAGAACAGAGCCAAGAAGGAAGGTCTGAGCTAAGGAGCACAACCAAAGGGAGCCCCAGGACCTGGACGGTGGAAGGTTTTGGCCTGTGCCCCTCTAGGGACAGGGGAGCTGAGGGCAGGATACAAGATTCAACCTTGCCATTGTATATGTCATATGCCTAAGTACTTTCACTGGGAGTAAAACCAGGCACCTGACTGACCTTACTGTAGGCTCACTGCTTACAGAGGCAAAGGAGAGGAGATGGCAGGAGAAAGGTGAGACCTGAAAAGACAGTACTAGGATATGGGGGAAGACAAACTAGTCTGATTCCTAGAGCCTGAGTGAACACAAATCCCTGTCTCTAATGACTAGAAATCGGAAGTCCTGGAGACCACTGTGATCCAGTTCCTCCTAAAGTGCAAACAGTCAGCTGTCCTGATGATCTGCCTCAGGACTCTGAGAAACAGCCTCAAGAAGACTTAAAGACGCTCAAGAAAAAAACACTGAAGCACGGACGTGTGCAAAAGAACAAGAGAGGTCACGATGGGATGTACCTCTGAGGCAAAGGAGAGAAAGAAGCAGACAGACACGCTTATGCTTTTTCCAGAAGATGCCAGAAAGATGGTCGTTTTTTCTGTGTCAGAGAGAAAAGCAACTGGATCTGTTTATGTTTATAGATAATCAACTCTCTCCTTACCAGAAAGTTGGCTTTTACTGTGTAGCTTCCTGTGCTGTGTGACACTGTGGGGTAGAGTCTGATATACTTATTTTACTTTTCACATGTTTCTGCCTTGTCTATAGATTGTAAACTCTGAGAAATGCAGGACAGTGTGATTTCTTTCTTTGTGGGAACTGTGACCAGATTTGTTAAAAGCAAAAAGATCGACATGGTTTAGACAAGCAAAAACAATCTCCAGTTGCAAGTATAAGATTTTTATCCAAACAGAAAACAAAGGAAGGCATCTTCCTTCTAAGGTACTTCCCTTTAGATTGGTCTTTGGATAAAATCTACGCATAACCTGAACTGCACAAAGAAGACAGCTACAGAAGTTGCAGTCCTCTGATGATGAAAGTAAATGGACTGAGCTGAGAAAAGTCTCCTTGAGAACATGCATTCCTGGAAGGAAGACAGAATAGGGAAGCACAGATACCAAACATACTAGGAATGTCCTAGTAAGACTGATAATCTCCTGCAAACTAGAAAAGCACCCTTGAGTTAGAGATGTAAAACATAAAGAAAAATCAAGATCCTTCTATATACTACTGTCTGTGAATTTCAGTTCTGTGACTTAGAATCTTTTAGATTTTACTATAGGGGTAAGGCAGGATGAAGGTATACAGACCGCTCCATCTAGAGAGCAATAAAACAGAAACAAATACTTCCTAGTAATCTGGGGTAAAGAATCACTGGGGTGGAAGGGCCACCTAGCTCGGCAGCTGGCACAGGAGAATCAGGAGACTAGATGAGAACCAAATGGAACATGGTGCCACCCCTGGGTCACACGAAGTTAACTCAAATGAGGACCTGGAAAGGAAAATGAAGTGTTGATGGGACCAGAGGCCACCTTGCAAGTTTTTAGATTTTATGCTGAGCAAGTGAACTCATGTTTCAGGAGAAAAACTTTGGTAACTCAAGGTTGTACTTTCTGAGACAATGCAGGGAACAAGAGGAAGAGGGAAAAACAAGAGTGAAGTGGGGCAGGAGGAACAGAGATGAGGTGAGAATGGAAAGAGGCAGATGCCACAGTGCACCCAGGGGCACGAATGCAGCATATCTCTGAGTGCATCTTTACTTCCCCAAGACAGCACCTAATATTTTTTACAAGACAGGCAAAATTCACACAAAAGATAAACTACTGACCCTAAAATCATGAGTCTGTCAATGCTGATATTTATCATATTTCTACTGCCACATGATACAAAAGTACCTACCATTAGGACAAGAAAAGTCCATTAATTTACATTAACTCAAAATTATGACAATTAACACTGTAAATCAACTATACTTTAATAAAATACAGTTTCTTAAAAATCACAACAATTTGCTGACATTAAGGCTGACTGAATTGGCCTAAGTGTTTCCTAAACTTGGCTAAGGATATCATTCACCTGGAGCATTTGTTAAAAATAGAGTTTCCTAGACCCCTGCCTAGAAAGTGATTCTAGGTTTGAGAATCTGTATTTTGAGAAGGATCCCAGTTAGTTTATAGTTAGAAAGCTTGGTAAACACTGCTTAAATATACAATGGTATTGCAAAAGAATACTTTACCCTGTTGTGTGAAACACCAAATGTTGTCCCCTGCTACCCGCCCACCTCCTTATTCACAGATGTCCTTGATATTCTCAGTCTTTGCTTTCCCTCGAGTCTTTGCCCTCTGCTTCATCCTGCCACTGAGAGTCACTATCAGTCCTGCTTTTTATCTGCAGCACCTGTGGGAGCCTTTACCAATGTGCTGAGGTAAGACTCCAGCCAAAAACGTAACAGTGTTTCCATTTTTCCATATGGTTCCAGTGCATGATGGCCAGCGAGCAACCAGTCAGTGCAGATCCTTAATATGGGTGGTCACCTGTGTGACCAGTGTCTAGAACACACCTCCTGAAGTCATTAGGTAAAATGCTGTAAGTCACTACTGAACTTACAAAACCTTTTTCCCTATGACTGGTTATGTGCATAAAAAAATATAAAATCAGCTTGCTTTTAAGCCAGCCCCCACTACAATTAGCAACCAGTCTAAATCAAGTTTGGATTTCCCCCAGCCTCTTTCTTGAATTGGAACACCCCCTCCAGATGGTGTTCTCTGTCTGGCTCTGTTCAGTGCTTTAAAACAAGAGAGGAAGAGTTAAGTTCCTAAGATGTGGTGAGTTCTCTTCCTCTCTCCCTCCCCTTTTTTGGATAGACTTCACAATATGTTTTTTTGCCAGTTTTGTTTCCTGCTACAGAAAAATGCATTAAAAAAAACTGCTTATGATCCAGCATAAAACCTGGAACCTAGACTGCAGCATTAGAGAAATTGGTCTTTCACTAAATCACTCAGCACCTGCTGAGGAGCCAGGTTGCTTCTTCACCAGCAGGACGATCCACTTTGATGCACCATCTTCCCAGACCCCTTGACTCTGCCCTTCATCTCAGATCCTGGGACACCATCCTTCTTCTCAACAGCAAATGCCTTAAGTGAAATAACCACCTTGGCAATCAGCACTTCTTGACTAGGTTTCTGGATCAAAAGCTTGATTTCTTTGTCTGTTCTAATTTTAGATCCATGAGAAACATTTCCCTTTTGAGAATACAGGTTCAAAGGCTGTGATTTCCCTACCTCATCTTCTACTATTACTTTCTGATGACACTGGATGTCTGAGGTATCATTTCTCTGACGACTATGCTCCTGTAACAGGGAGCAAACGCTTCGAGGTAAATTCTACCCTTTCTGGATTCATGCTCATCTACATAATCATTATGTTTAAGTTCATCATGTTTCAAAAGAACTACAGAATCACTCAAAGCCTACTACCCTTCCCTTCCCAACTGAGAGCTGAGATGGCCTGAGGATGGAGAAAGGCCATTCCTGGGTACTGGGGCAAGCACTCCTACTCACTGTCCACCAGACCAGGTGGACAAACACTCTGGTTTTAAAGGTTCTCCACTATCTGGCCCCATTTGGCGCATTTGATTTTGTTTCCCACCCCAGTCCGCAACAATCGATGACTTTCTATCCTCTCCACCTACCATGTTCTTTCTATCACTGAATCCTGGTTCATGCCTCTTCCCTCCGAGTAATGCCATTCCTTCCCATTCTGTCCACTTTTTGAAATAACACCCATTCTCAAGGGCTACCTCAATTCACAAAATCCTGACTCCTTTTGGCATTTTTCTCCAGTTGTGTCAGAAAAGCCAGTTTGCTTTTTAGACATGCCGTAAGGTGCATGTGGGTAGAGGTCCTGTTTTAAGTTTACTACGCTGACAGACTTCCCTGGTGGCTCAGACGGTAAAGCGTCTGCCTACAATGCAGGAGACCCGGGTTTGATCCCTGGGTCAGGAAGATCTCCTGGAGAAGGAAATGACAACCCACTCCAATATTCTCGCCTGGAAAATCCCTTGGACAGAGGAGCCGCTTAGGCTGCAATGCATGGAGCTGCAAAGAATCAGACACGACTGAGCAACTTCATTTTCACTTCCATGCTGACAGCCATCATGCTTTATATTCCCAGAATCTGATGACTTCAAAAAGCGTTACTTCACATGACGTATTAGAAGCAATGTTCCTGGTTAATGCTTGGAGAGACACACTGAGAACATACTAGGACATACAGGGTCTTGAGTAAGACCAACAAATGCTTCCCTGTCCAAGCTGTCCTTAATAACTGACCCAGGCATGACCTAGAACAGCCTTTCTTCTAACATTATCCATCTGGGGGCAAAGAAGTGGAGTAAATACTGTGTTCTATCGGTTTCCTCAATTAGAGCTAACAACTCAGTTAATTTTTGCTCAGGCACCCCCACTTTTTCTTACACAAGGCCCTCTGCAGCCCCTACTCCACGTTTCCCTGTCAACTCCTTTTCCATTCTTCATTCCTTTACTACAGCTGGGAGTCAACTTATGAAGTTAATCATGGTTGAAAAGATCACAATACCCTTGTCCCTGAGGATTGACAAGTTCTAAAGCAAAATCAAAGTGCAGTGAAGAAGCTGTCTGTTGCCATAACTCTACTGTCTCCAGAAAAGCTCTGCTTATTTCTTCTTTATGTGAATGTGCTTTTTCCTTCCAGTAATCAGACAAGAAAGAACACATAATTCTCCTGTGTTAATACTACACTAACTTTCTAGCATAAGGTTACTTAGGCCTTCCCAAGCTAGCTTTGAAATCAAAGTTCACTTCATGAAAAAAACAAAAAACAAAGTTCACCACTTGATGTGTTCTGCCAACTTATATGCTTATCATGCTCTCAGTTCCAAACCAGGTGTCTAAAGGACATTTACAAAAACAGCCTCTGTGAAAAGTTGGTGTGGGTCTTCCATTTTTTAAACAAAAAATATATAGACAGAGTATGTCATAAATTCAAATAAAACATTTAAGTAAAGCCTTATGTGTGTCATTTAAGATAGGGGCAACTCTTGAAGCACAGTAAGCACACTTCTTTCTGTGCTGCTCTTTTCAACTGGGTCCTAATTTCCATTAAGTTAAAGGACTTATGCTGTCAAGTCCAGATAAGCAGGTAAAGTTGAAGTTCTGACAGGTTATATTTGTTATACTGTATAGTTTTGCTACATGGATTAACTACTTAAGTATTTACTGAGTAAATATTTAGGTACAATTTATGTCTGGGGCTTCCCAGGTGGTGATAGTGGTAAAGAATCCATCTGCCAATGCAGGAGATGTAAGAGACAGAGGTTTGATCCCTGGGCTGGGAAGATCCCCTGGAGAAGAGCATGACAATCCACTCCAGTATTTTTGCCTGGAGAATCCCCATGGACACAGGAGCCTGGCGGGCTACAGCCCATGGGATCGCAAAGAGTCAGACACGACTAAGCAGTTGAGCAGCACGTCTGGGACACAATTCGTGTCTTCCTTTTTAAGGGGCTCTTAAATTCACCTCTAGAAATAACCTAGGCTTATTCTGTAAAGCAGATTTTCTGGTCATCTGCAGTACAATGGGGGTGTTTCTGGTTTTGTTTTTATTTATTTGATTGTGCAGGATCTTCACTGTTCTGTGCAGGATCTTCACTGATACATGTGGGATTTAGTTTCCCAACCAGGAATTGAACTCTGGTTCCCTCACTGGGAGCACAGAGTCTTAACCACTGGACCACCAGGGAAGTCAGTCGGGGTGTTTTTAACAAAGTTTCTTTTACTGAAAAGTGATGATCCTGGAGAAGCTGTTAGAATTTAAAACCATGACACACAAAACCCCTTACATGCATTACATTTTAATCCTCATACAAAAAAACAGAATTGACATTCTACTGAGTTAACAAGTGCTAAGGCTAACTGATAACTCCAGGGTTTTGGCTTTCTTGCCAACTTAAAAGTAGTTTATCTGATCAAACCTGCATATATAATGAAAATAAGACTGAAGGGTGAAGTTTTGCTTTGAGAAGATTCAAAAAGTAGAAAATCTGTGCTACATGGGCAATAACCCTCTGGGCCCTTCTCTAGAAGCATCTAGCTTGTAGCTACATGCACCTTAGCCATCTGTCCAACACAGATACAGGGTCTTTCAAGAGCTGAGGGAGCACACTGTTTAACTCAATCATAATCCCACTTTCTATTGTTGCACTGGAACACTCAAATTAACTCATAATTAAGTATGAGCTACTTCGTACTGAATTTATTTTCCTCCTCAGTTCTATTTTCCCATTTTAATGCTTGGGTTGGGACTGTTGCCTGCTTCCAAAGAGCAGCATTTAGAATGTTAGGGAGTTTTTGTTAAACATAAAAATTCCTGTTTTCCTTTACATTTTTATCTATGGTTTAAAAGTACTAAATAATTAAAGTTTTGGTTTCAAACATGTTTCCTGACATAAATTTAAATCCAATGTGTATACTGATGTGTTGGGAACTCATAAAACTTGAAAAAACATCAATTTAGCCATAATGAAAAATAATTCCAAAGTGGTCAGAGCAGTCCCATTTCTTTATCCTGTTCACAGGTCACCCTGAATGTGAGCAATTATGCCCATGAACACTTAGAGAAAAAAAACCCCAATGTAAGCTTGACTGTTGCTTCCTCGGTGTCAGTGATAAAGAATTCACCTGCCTATACAGGAGACTTGAGTTTGATCCCTGGGTTGGGAAGATCCCTGGAGAAGGAAATGGCAACCCACTCAGGTACTCTTGCCTCGAAAATTCCTGGAGAGAGGAACCTGATGGGCTACAGTCCATGGGGTCGCAGAGTCGGACATGACTTAGCAACTGAACAACACAAAGCTTTACTGTTTTCATCCATCCTTCACCTGCAGGCTTAGAGAAAGAAAAGGAAAGAGGCATCTTGTGTTGTTAAGTGGTGTTGGAAAGTACCTTCGAGCCACAGGGGGACAGGTACAGGGAAGGCTGCACCCAAAGCCAGAGACAATTTTAGTGAAAACTCACAAATGACTCTACCTAAGTTAGTTAGGGTTTATATTGCTTATAATGAGTTTAAACTAGAGTCTGACAATGACAGAAGCTCTGTGGGCTCCTCTTCTCCAGAGCTTAATGATGTCAATAAGGCTGAGTCTGGTAGGATTTCCTGGAAAAAAACCACCTCAGCTGTGAATACCAAGATTGGCATCTTAAACTAATTTTCTTAACCAGTTTTCTTTTTTTTTTTTAACCTGAGGAGCACAATGGGAAAAGAAGGGGTACCAGGAGAAGAAGAGACAAAGTGGAAAAGGGCTTAAGAAACTTCCAAGTTACCTTACAATTTGCCAACAGCTGTCAGGGGGCTCCCATCTTTAATTTATACCACACTTTCTACACATTTTTATGCATGCTTTCCGAAAAGAAGCTCCATTACTAGGCACTACCTTGAAATTAGCTGTCTGGACACTGAACTAGACAAACCAGGGTTTCACAGGACAAAGAAGAAATCAAATCAGTGGCCAAAGGAAAAAAACTCAAAACTAATGTCTCTATATGCACTGCTCTCTTCCCAGCACTCCCCTTCATACTGAGTGCTTCTCCCATTCTGCAAACAGCCTACTCATCTCCCCTATGGGAGTTTATTTCAACACAGAGGAAGGTACAGAGCAAAAAAAACCTACCCACGGTAACCACATATTCTGAAATACTAGGCACAACACTTTCTTGGAAAAGCTATCATCATCTGATTCTCACAATATTTTAAAAGACTGCCCTTCTGGTTTTCACATCACCTAAAGGAACTAATTTCTCATAGAAACATCTTTTAAAATACCATGACACCCATATAAATAGAATTATCCTAGAACAACCTAGAATCCCCAACACACCTCCTATCATTTCCTTCCCTGCTATCAATATCAACTCAAAAATCTACTGGGAAACCAATGGCTATATCACCGTTTGTTGTTGTTCAGTCACTCAGTTGTGTCTGACTCTGCGACCCATGGATGGCAGCACATCAGGCTTCCAGTCCTTCACCATCTCCTGGAGCTTGCTCAAACTCATGTCCATTGAGTCAGTGATTCCATCCAACCATCTGGTCCTCTGTCGTCCCCTTCTCCTCCCGCCTTCAATCTTTCCCAACATCCTGGTCTTTTCTAATGAGTCAGTTCTTCACATCAGGTGGCCAAAGTATTGGATTTTCAGCTTCAGCATCAGTCCTTTCAATGAATATTCAGGGTTGATTTCCTTTAGGATTAACTGGTTTGATCTCCTTGCAGTCCAAGGTACTCTCAAGAGTCTCCTCCACAGTCCAAAAGCATCAATTCTTCGACATTCAGTCTTCTTTATGGTCCAACCTTTACCTCCACACATGACTACTGGAAAAACCATAGTCTTGACTAGATCGACTTTTGTTGGCAAAGTAATGTCTCTGCTTTTTAATATGCTGTCTAGGTTGACCATAGCTTTTCTTTCAAGGAGCAAGTATCTTTTAATTTCATGGCTACAGTCACCATCTGCAGTGATTTTGGAGCCCAAGAAAATAGTCTGACACTGTTTCCACTATTTGCCCATTTATTTGCCATGAAGTGATGGGACCAGATGCCATGATCTTCGTTTTTGAATGTTCGTTTTTGAATGTCGAGTTTTAAGCCAGCCTTTTCACTCTCCTCTTTCACTTTCATCAAGAGGCTCTTCAGTTCCTCTTTGCTTTTGCCATAAGGTTGCTGTCATCTGCATATCTGATGTTATTGGTATTTCTCCTGGCAATCTTGATTCCACCTTGTGCCTCAACCAGCCTAGCATTTCACATGATATACTTTGCATATAAGTTAAATAAGTAAGTAGGGTGACAATATATAGCCTTGATGTACTCCTTTTCGAACAACCAGTCCATTGTTCCATGACTGGTTCTAACAGTTGCGAGAAGATCTGCATACATGTTTCTCAGGAGGCAGGTAAGGTGGTCTGGTATTCCTGTCTCTTGAAGAACTGTCCATAGTTTATTGTGATCCACACAGTCAAAGGCTTTAGCGTAGTCAATGAAGCAGAACTATATGTTTTTCTGGAATTCTCTTGCTTTTTCGATGATCCAGCAGATGCTGGCAATTTGATTTCTGGTTCCTCTGCCTTTTCTAAATCCAGCTTGAACATCTAGGAGTTTGTGGTTCAGCTAGCTGCTGAAGCCTAGCTTGCAAAATTTTAAGCAGTACTTTGCTAGCATGTGAGATGAGTGCAATTGTGTGGTAGTTTGAACAGTCTTTGGCATTGCCTGTCTTTAGGACTGGAATGAAAATTAACCTTTCCGAGTCCTGTGGCCACTGCTGAGCAGTTTTCCAAATTTTTTGCTTTGAGAAGTCCATGAACAGTATGAAAAGGCAAAAAGATACCACCCTTAATAACCGAGAATATTACTACTGTCTGATTTTAAACAAGTAAATGTGCTCAAAATAACTATTATTAAAAATGTGCAGTTAGCCAAATACTAGAGATAGAAAAAAGTGATTTATAAAATAGAAAGTGTTCTGCATCAAAGGGAATGAAAAGCACAAATGGTAAAAGTACCAAATACCAGTCTTCTGTAACCTGTCTAAGTGCAGCTGAGCAGCAGCAAGATAGCTGCCTGCAGCAGAGGTATTTTTCAAGTCCTATGTTAATTCAATAAAATACCATGGTTAGTTCACAGAAAAGCAGACTACACAAGCAGTAACAGTTTAAAAACAGCCTATTTTTAAAACAAAGTGTATTTGGCTTTTAAATGCTTATTTTTCTTGATTACCTGCTTATAAGAGTAAATAGTCAATTACAATATTTAAGAAAATGTACAAGATTGTATCAGCAGGTTTGTAAAAATTATGGCTTACATCACTATTACTGCTCCTAATAAGGAAATACCTGTGTTGGGAAGTTACCAACTCTATATGTCTACATATTAAAATGGTCTTTCAATGAAATACAGATACTACATTGATGGTCAAAATTTAAAAGTCCCATATACAACTAAAAAATATGTAACTTCTCATAGCCCTGATGTATAAACCGTATCTGTCACATTATTTCGGTTTGCAGTTTATTTCATCTAATATTAGGAATCAAATGCATCTAACTGTTTATACACAAAATGCCACAATGATGAGGGTAATTTCTATTCTGTGCTCTATGATTCCTTTTAATTGACATTCAATTGTCTAAATATTAAATAAATTATCAGCTAAAACAGATTATTCTGACTCACTAGAAAAAGGTTTAAAAGACCTTTTATGTCATCATGTTTCTCCAAAAGAATAAAATTGTCTAAAGTCTGATTATGGAGAATTTCTAAAATCATTCTTTTTCCTTGACTTTTATTTTATTGTTTAATCAAACTGGTATAAATGGAACACAATACAACCATGCTATTATTACAAAAACATCTAGGTCTTCACTAAAATGGGAGGGGCTGTATCACTTGCATGGATCAAAGAGGACCTCAAAGCAGGAGACTGCCCTATGCTCCTTTCTGGAGATGATGAAAACAAAGAGTAAACCAAATGAAAATCAGAAAGTGAAAAGCTTGCAGCAGGGAATACTAGAGAACTGATGTGGCTATGAACAGCGCAATACACTGCAACACAGATTTCTAGAAATGAGAAGAAAACTTTGGTGAACCCAAAAGTGCTTTTACCTTTTAAAATGTAACATTCTTAACATAAAATTGCAAGAATTTATTAAATAAAGAACTGAAATATTAATTATATATCATTAATTAGAGGTAAAAGTACTTTTCACTTAAAAAACAACAATAAAAATTCCTGAAGGCTTTCTGATAAGCTGCAGTGCCAGTCAGCAAATGTGAGACTTAAGAAATTACCAGGAATCACGCTTAACGTTTTTATGTTCCAGGCTTTCCTACCACGTTTCTTGCACACTCCGTGGCCACCTCCTCAGCAGATTCTTCATGTTTGCACTCCCATTTCACCTCCAGTGCTCACTTCTACTACCAGCTGATAGATTTTGATAACTACGTACTACTTCCGTTCCTACTTCTTCCCACAACCAAAAACTAGTTAGTTGTCCCAATCTACCTGATTTCATAACTATGAGGGGTTTTAAGAACTTGCCCTTAACTTCAAAAATCACACTGTTTATCAGATTTGGTGTTTATAAAAAGACTCTTGAGATTATACCCAATCCGCTTGAAAAATTTTAATCAGCTTCACTATGCATTCTACGTCAAGTGTTGTTTTTCATGATATCTAGTTTTGAAGAAGCCTCCATATCCTCACATCAAAAGCTCAAGTAATTGGAAATTAACCTTAAGAAAGGGCCTTAGAGTCCCAAGTTGAAAAAAAAGAGGCAAAAATACAGATGACTACAAAGCTATTAACCTTCCATAGACTTTCGTATTAGCTGTGCCAGGCAGTAATGAACACTCACTAATGATGACAGTAACATTTACAGTGATATACCCTCCTGCCCCTAAAAGTTCCAAAGGGAGGATGGCTAGAGGAGTGAGGTCCCCGGGGACGGTACAAGCTGGTGGTGCAGAGGATCGGTGCAGTAAATGCACGGGCAAAGAAGGACAGCACTTTGAGCATGTAGAAAGAAAAATATGAGCAGGAATAGAAAAGGAGATACAGTTATTATGTGACTCTTAATCCCTTACCTACCAGAATGACATGAGTCACTACTGAACTCCAGAATTCAAAAATGTCTGTTTACCATGACTTGGCAAAACAGAGGAAGGGAGGGTGTTGAGAGGGGACATATAGTAAAATCAGGTGGATATTTACATGTAACTGTAACACATCAGAGCTCATAACATGTTTCACATATATACCTAGAGGCATTCAAAATACTTAACTGGCATGTTATCAGCAGTGATCCTTAAGCACAGACCCCTGGCAGTATGCCACATGTGGTACACCTGCTGAATGCAGCCCTGGATCTGGGACATAACCTACTTGGTTCAAAGAATCAAGCACGCTCGTACCAAAGATTCTTGTCTGCTTGTTACTTTTCACTTTGAAATGTCTGGTATTCTATGAATGGGAACAGAGGTAGATGCAGGGTTCATGCAGACTAAGAGCTGATGAGGAGGGAGAAATCCTTAGAGTATTCCACAAATACGAATATGAAAAAGTAGTATGGCCACTGCCTTGAGCTATGTTCCCAAAGTTGGGGAACTAAAGCAAGGCATATAATTGAATACAACTTATGAGAGACAGAGCACAAAACCTATGTGTAGATGGTATTTAATTTTCAAACTACGTGTATCAGGTAGGTACAAAGGACTATAAATAAATTGTATTTACTTTCTGGAAAAATAAAGGCAAAGCTGCTGGTGGTTAATTCTCATTTTTAAAAATGAACAATTTTTCATTCATAGAGAGGACTTGAATTTTCACTGGACTCGCCAATTTTAGATATGGAAAATGGACACATTGTCCTGTCCCAGTGGGGTGATGAAAGTACAGTACAATACTAGGGTCTATTGGCTAAGACAATGATTTTAAGAATGCCTGGTTTACAACTGGGAAACTCTGCCTTATTATGATAAATAAATATTCAAATACAACAGAATTTAAACCAAAGAGAAATTATTCCAACTTTTCTGTGTAACCAGGGTAGACACACAGTCAAATCATCATTCTTCCCATTGTTATCTAGGACTGTTCCAGAAGGAAGCAAAATCACCTTTGCAGAATAAAAAGAACAAATTAAGTCAAATGTGACAATAGTGTTCTGAGGTTCCACAATGTGTAGATGAGAGCACTTATGAGCTGTTAGGAAAATTTGATTTGAGAACTACATAATGGAAATTTACGAACTGTTTGGACTATAAACCTTATAACAACTTTAACATCAAATTAACAGTGTACGTGGCAATAAGAGTGAACCTCACAGCTGTAACAGCAGGGCTGTAGCAGAGATGGGATACGACAGCAGCTAAGTAGGGACTCTACAACCCAGAGGGGCTCTGGCTGAGCTCAAACATCAGGTTCTGCCTTTAAGTTTCACTTAATTTGTTCTGAGTACGTTCAGGGGTTTCTGCACTGAAGCAGGGTGCAGCTGTTTATGCCCAAGCTCTCCAAGTCCCATCCCATACGCCCAGCTCTCCTGGCTTACTCTACTGGTACCAATGGGAAATGAGGGAAGTGGACTCTTTGGGGGTGACACATCATTTCTTGAAGTTGGAAATATGCTGACTCAGATGTTAGGTAAAATATCTACAATGTTTTCAAGGCAAGACTCGGTGTGTTATTCTGAGTCCCTGGCCACTGGCAAAGATCAAAGTAGGAGGAACTTCTAGGGGCTCAAAGCTTTGACCTAAGAAACAAGAGATATGGTCTAATGAAAACCAAGTAAGGTCAATGATATATTACAGTGAGATGTGACAGTGGATTACTACTTAATATGTGACTAAAGATTTTAAAATTTTCTTATGAATGTTTCCTTACAGAAGAGAAATCAACCAGGTAGCAAGAATACTATAAAAAGCCATGTGCTGGGCTTCCCTGGTGACTCAGTGGTAAAGAATCCACCTGCCAATGCAGGAGACACGGGTTTGATCCCTGGACTGGGAAATCCCACATGCCATGGAGCAACTAAGCCCATGCTCTACAACTACTGGCCCTGTGCTCTAGAGCCCAGGAGCTGCCAACTATTAGGCTCACGCATTGCAACTACTGAAGCCTGCGAGCCCTCGAGGCCATGCTCCACAACAAGAGAAGCCACTGCACTGAGGAGTCCAAGGACCCCAACTAGAGAGTAGCCCCTGCTCGCTGCAACCAGAGAAAGGCTCGTGCAGCCACAGAGACACAGCACAGCCATAAATAAATAAGTAAATTTTTTTAAAAAAGAGAGAGAGATGTGTGTTTCAAGTCAGGGTTTTTTAAGCCTTTTCACCAAGCATTTACTAAAGGCTCCTGAATTTGGTTAAGATGCCACACTGTGCTTTTAGCAGCAACAGGGAAAGAAAGGCTAGTGGGGACAAGGAGGGGCACTATCTTGTACACATGCAGCTTCCCAGGATGTGTAAAAGCTGCTGTTAAGAGAGAATTTTAACAATTATCATGCAAACAGTAACAGTACACTTAGCAGGAGGCAGAACATAGTGACAGAGCTCTATTGTGTTAGAAACAATGTACTTTACCGGACGATTTAGACTGTTTCACTTACCACTTCTGTTGATGTTTCTGCGTGTTCAGAAGTAACATGTTCTTGAAGAGATGTCTCCGTATAGCCCATTTTTCCACAATAGGGACAAGTAAAAGACTGTGGCTGCTCTACGGAGAAAGCTTCCCCACCATAGTATAAATCTGAAAAACAGAGCGGAACTGCATTGAGAAATAATTACCAATTTTTAAAAAATACAGAAAAATGTAGCTCAGTCATATCTGACACTTTTGCAACCCCAATGACTGCAGCCCACCAGGCTCCTTTGCCCATGGGATTCTCCCTGGGTTCAATCCCTGAGTCAGGAAGATCCCCTGGAAATGGAGAGCAACCCACTCCAATATTCTTGCCTGAAAAATCCCATGAACAGAGAAGCCTGACAGGCTACAGTCCATGGGGTCGCAAAGAGTCAGAGATGACGACCACATATACCTATTTTTTTAGTATATCACTTCATTACAAACATCTCATTATTTAACATGAAACAAATACCTAATTTAAGAGGATAGGATCATTTCTGTGAGAAGAGAAAAATGAAAGAAAGCGTTTATTACATGACACATTTCTTCATTCTTTGGGAGATTTCGACTACCTTAAAAATACTTAAACCCATTATGTATATATTGATCATTTGTTATATGTACAAGACTTGCCAGGTGAATTTGGGGTAGGTGAAGATAAATGTACTTAAAAAAAAAAAAAAAAGAACAGAACAGAACTTCCTTACCTGATAAGGGGCACCTACAAAATCCCCAAGCTGACATCATACTTACTGGTGAAAGGGTGGATGCTTTCCCCTAAGACCAGGAACAAGACAAGAATTGCCACTCTGGCCATTTCTATTCAATATTTTAGTGGAGAACCTAATCACAGTAGGCAAGAAGGTGAAATGAAAGGCATCCAGATGGAAAGAAAGCAGTAAAACTCTCTATTAGCAGATGACAGGATCCTGTATATAGAAAATCCTAATGAATCCACTAAAAAAACTAGCAGAACTCATAAACGACCTCAGTGACATTTAAAGATACAAGATCTGTACCTGGGGTGGTGGGACTGAAAGACTAGGATTAATATACACACTGCTATATATAAAATAGATAACCAATAAGGACCTACTGTATACAGCACAGGAAACTCTACTCAATACCCTGTAATGACCTATATAGGAAAAGGATCTCAAAGAGCAGACATATGTATATGCATAACTGATTCACATCGATGTACATCTGAAACGAACACAACACTGTAAATCAACGATACTTCAATCAAAATAAAAACAAAACAGATGAAACAGCAGACACAGAGGAAGCTCTAAAAACTGAGAAGTTACCTTTTGTAAGAGATATTTACATTATGAGATAAATCTCCATCTGTACCAGGAAGAGAAGAGGTTCAGCACTAAACCTCTAGAAACGTCTATCAAAGGAGAGACAAAGACCTGAATTTACATAACAACTTAACTCTACAAAACAAAGTTACCCTTGTTTACCTCCCATAACTGGCCTCCTCCCCACCCAGCTCCCCCAAATCTTCTTTTGTCTTTAGCTTTAGAAGGCAATGACACCCCACTCCAGTACTCTTGCCTGGAAAATCCCATGGACGGAGGAGCCTGGTAGGATGCAGTCCATGGGGTCGCTAGGAGTCGGACACCACTGAGCGACTTCACTTTCACTTTTCACTTTCATGCACTGGAGAAGGAAATGGCAACCCACTCCAGTGTTCTTGCCTGGAGAATCCCAGGGACGGGGGAGCCTGGTGGGCTGCCGTCTATGGGGTCACACAGAGTCGGACACGACTGAAGTGACTTAGCAGTAGCAGTAGAGATGGTATTTAAGATGAAGGCTTGGGCCATTTCAGGGAGTTACTGTTTTCCTGGGCATCACCCATGAATATAGAAGGTAGACATGTTACCAAACTTCTGTTAGTTTGTTGTTTTTTTTTTTTTTAAATAAAAGATTTATGACAGAAACAAATTGTTTCTCTGTAACTTGGAGTGAGCAAACAAAAATTATTTAAAATTTCATTTACAATTGCAAAAAGAATAAAACATTTAGAAATACATTTAACAACAGAAGTGTAAAACTTATCCTTTGATAACTATAAACTTTTGTTGAAAGAAACGAAAGATGACCTAAATAAACAGAAAGACATCCTGCATTAACAGGGTAGCAGACTTAACTATCATCGCTTTCCAAACTGATCTACAGATACAAAACAATTCCCATCAAAATCCCAGTTTGTTTCTTTGCATAAATTTACAAGCCGATTCTAAAATTCACACAAAATTCAAGGGATTGACAATACCCACAGTAAGCTTGAAAATGAACAAAGTTGGAAGACTCATA
The DNA here is from genome assembly GCF_055505025.1 of Bos grunniens. Classification (NCBI taxonomy): domain Eukaryota; kingdom Metazoa; phylum Chordata; class Mammalia; order Artiodactyla; family Bovidae; genus Bos; species Bos grunniens. Next base: position 57,848,842 of record NC_141175.1, on the reverse strand, counting down.
CTTTATGATTCCGATTCCAAAGCTTACTATGTACCTGAGACACTATAGTATTGGCATCCAGACATACAAATCAACGGAACAGATGAGAGTCCAGAAATTAAAAGTGACATTTATGGTCAATTGATTTTCTTTTCTAACAGCTTTACTGATATACTTTGACAAATAAAAATTGTATATATTTATGGTATATAACGATGTTTTGCCATATGTGTATACTGTGAAAACATCACCACAATCAAGCTAATTAATTAACATTTCCGTCACCTCTACACAGTTACCATTTTGTGTGTATGTATATGTGTTGAGAACATTTGAGATTTATCCTCTTCAAAAATTTCCAGTACACAATATTGTTACCTATGATCACCATACAACACCATACACCATATAACTATGATCCCTCTTCCAGCAACACAAGAGAAGACTCTACACATGGACATCACCAGATGGTCAATACTGAAATCAAACTGATTATATTCTTTGCAGCCAAAGATGGAGAAGCTCTATACAGTCAGCAAAAACAAGACCGGGAGCTGACTGTGGCTCAGATCCTGAACTCCTTATTGTCAAATTCAGACTTAAATTGAAGAAAGTAAAATAAATAAATAAATAAATAAATTGAAGAAAGTAGGGAAAACCACTAGATCATTCAGGTATGACCTAAATCAAATCCCTTAGGACTATACAGTGGAAGTGACAAATAGATTCAAGGGATTAGATCTGATAGACAAGAGTGCCTGAAGAATTACGGACGGAAGTTCATGACACTGTACAAGAGGCAGTAATCAAGACCATCCCCAAGAAAAAAAAATGCAAAAAGGCAAAATGGTTGTCTGAGGAGGCCTTACAAATAGCTGAGAAAAGAAGAGAAGCTAAAGGCAAAGGAGAAAAGGAAAGATATACCCCTTTGAATGCAGAGTTCCAAAGAATAGCAAGGAGAGAGAAGAAAGCCTTCCTCAGTGATCAATGCAAAGAAATAGAGGAAAATAATACAATGGGAAAGACTAGAGATCTCTTCAAGAAAATTAGAGATACCAAGGGAACATTTCATGCAAGTGAAAGTGAAGCTGATCAGTCGTGTCCAACTCTCTGTGACCCCATGGACTGTAGCTCACCAGGCTCTTCTGTCCATTGGATTTTACAGGTAAGAATACTGGAGTGGGTTGCCATTTCCTTCTCCAGGAGATCTCCCTGACCCAGGGATTAAATCCGGGTCTCCTGCATTGTAGGCAGACGCTTTACCACCTGAGCCACCAGGCACAATTAAGGACAGAAATGGTATGGACCTAACAGAAGCAGAAGACATTAAGAAGAGAAGGTAAGAATACACAGAAGACCTATACAAAAAAGATCTTCATGATCCAGATAACCATGATGGTGTGATCACTCACCTAGAACCAGATATCCTGGAATGCAAAGTCAAGTGAGCCTTAAGAAGCATCACTACAAACAAAGCTAGTGGATGTGACAGAATTGCAGTTGAGCCATTTTAAATCCTAAAAGATGATGCTGTGAAAGTGCTGCACTCAATATGCTAGCAAATTTGGAAAACTCAGCAGTAGCCACAGGACTGGAAAAGGTCAGTTGTCATTTCAATCCCAAAGAAAGGCAATGTGAAATAATGTTCAAACTACTGGACAACTGCACTCATCTCGCATGCTAGCAAAGTAATGCTCAAAATTCTCCAAGCCAGGGTTCAACAGTACGTGAACTGTGAACTTCCAGATGTTCAAGCTGGATTTACAAAAGGCAGAGGAACCAGAGATCAAATTGCCAACATCCATTGGATCATTGAAAAAGCAAGAGAGTTCCAGAAAAGCATCTACTTCTGCTTTATTGACTACACCAAAGCCTTTGACTGTGTGGATCAGAACAAACTGTGGAAAATTCTTCAAGAGGTGGGAATACCAGACCACCTGACCTGCCTCCTGAGAAATCTGTATGCAGGTCAAGAAGCAACAGTTAGAACTGTACATGGAACAACAGAACAGTTCCAAATTGGGAAAGGAGTACATCAAGGGTGTGTATTGTCACCCTGCTTATTTAACTTATATGCAGAGCACATCATGCAAAATGCCAGGCTGGATGAAGCACAAGCTGAAATCAAGATTGCCGGGAGAAATATCAATAACCTCAGATATGCAGATGACAGCACCCTTATGGCAGAAAGTGAAGAAGAACTAAAGAGCCTCTTGATGAAAGTGAAAGAGGAGAGTGAAAAAGTTGGCTTAAAACTCAACATTCAGAAAACTAAGATCATGGCATCTGGTCCCATCATTTCATGGCAAATAGATGGGGAAACATGGAAACAGTGACAGACTTTATTTTCTTGGGCTCCAAAATCACTGCAGATAGTGACTGCAACCATGAAATTAAAAGACGCTTACTCCTTGGAAGAAAAGTTATGACCAACCTAGACAGCATATTAAAAACCAGAGACATTACTTTGCCAACAAAGGTCCATCTAGTCAAAGCTATGGTTTTTCCAGTAGTCATGTATGGATGTGAGATTTGGACTATAAAGAAAGCTGAGCACCGAAGAATTGATGCTTCTGAACTGTGGTATTGGAGAAAACTCTTGAGAGTCTCTTGGACTGAAAGGAAATCAAACCAGTCAATCCTAAAGAAAATGAGTCCTGAATATTCATTGCAAAGATTGATGCTGAAGCTGAAACTCCAATACTTTGGCCACCTGATGTGAAGAACTGACTCACTGGAAAAGACCCCGATGCTGGGAAAGATTAAAGGCGAGAGGAGAAGGTGATGACAGAGGATGAGATAGTTGGATGGCATCACTGACTCAATGGACTTGAGTTTGAGCAAACTCCAGGAGTTGGTGATGGACAGGGAAACCCGGCGTGCTGCAGTCCATGGGGTCACAAAGAGTTGGACATGACTGAGTGACTGAACTGAACTGAACTGATGATCATCATGCTATACATTAGATCTCTAGAACTCACTCATCTTGCATAACAAAACTTTGTACTCTTTGACTAACATCACCCCATTATCCCCTTCCCTCTAGTCAGCTGATCTGCAACAGGAATGCTAAGACAATTCACTGGGGAGAGGATCTTCTCAATAAATGACACTGGGACAATTGGATAGTCCTATGTGAGAGAATGAAGTTGGACTTCTACCTCAGTCCACGCACAAAAATTGAATCAAAATGGATCAAAGATCTAAACGGCAGTACTAAAATTATAAAATCTTAGAGGAAAACATTTTTATATCTTCATGATCTTGGATTAGGTGATGGTTTCCTATATATGACATTAGAAGCATAACAAAGGAAAAAAACAGATAAACTTGACATTATCAAAATCAAAACTCCTGTGCTTCAAAAAATCAGCAAGAAAGTGAAAAGACAACCCACAGAATGGGAGAAAATTTCTGCAAATCATTCACCTGTAAGGAACTCCTATACAGAATACACAAAGAAATATGAAAACTCAATAATAAAACATGTATTACCCAATTAAAAGATGGGCAAAGGATTTGAACAGACATTTCTCCAAAGCAGATATGTGGGTGGCTAATCACCACTAGAAAAGATGGTCAGCAGCATCACTGGCCATCATGAAAATGCAAATTAAAACCACGAGACACTACCACTTCACATACAGTAAGATGTCTATAGTCAGACAGATAATAACAAGTGTTGACTAGGTAAGAAATTATAGCATGAAACATTTAAAGGTTTTCTTATGCACTGACAGTGCCTTCTAATCAACTGTACAACTAATCTGCTTCCTGATAACTACAGCACGAAGATTTCTGTACTGTTAGCAAGAACAGTCAATTTAAACTTCACTCCTTCTTTACCGAGGCACTCTTTCACTTCACACTTTGCCAGCTGTATTTATTTCTGAATGGCTTTCATAAGCAAACTATAAGAGAAAAAATTACTTAGAATAAAAAGATTTGTGTTATTTTTAATGAATTTGGAGCCTCATTATGCAATGGGGATAGTTTTAGAACGTTTTGCCTTTACTTCTTCACACACGTACACAAAGTTCTAAATGATAACTCACTAAACTTTTAAATACGTACCAAAATCTACCCTTGTTAATATGCACTGCATTGGGTGGTCAGTTGTATGCCTTGTTGTTGTTGCACCACTCTCATAACAAGATGCACAAAGATCGTAATCGTAGCAAATTAAACACTTGTATCTGCGACCTCGAAAATTTCCTTTTAAACATGCATCACAGCTGACACCTATAAAAAAAGAAATATCATTAATTAGAAGCTGTAAAAGGCCACTCTTCATTTCATTTTTATAAATAAAAAGATGCACATACAACCCCAGATTTCTTTTCCAAAATGACTGAAAACAACAATGTAAAATCATATAGGTATTTCTGTTCCCTCGATTTACTATTCTCATGGAAGTAACTTAAAATGTTTAACAAAATATAAGAAAACTTTGAAAATGTTTTGATGATCTTGCAAGAGGGCAACAGTCAAGTTAAAGAGGAGTGAGTACCTGGCCTCACTCAGGGAGGTGGGCAACTACTTGGCAAAGTCTGAGCTTACGTGTTCACAGCACTGCAGGATAAAGCACAGGTAGCACAGACCTGCCAGGTCTGCCATGGTGGGGTCTAAACAGGCAATTTCGCGTAAAGGTGAGACCCTAATATACCCTCACTATACGTGTGAGCTAGCAATCCTTGCTGCTGCTGCTGCTAAGTCGCTTCAGTCGTGTCCGACTCTGTGTTGACCCCATAGACGGCAGCCCATCAGGCTCCCCCGTCCCTGGGATTCTCCAGGCAAGAACACTGGAGTGGGTTGCCATTTCCTTCTCCAATGCATGAAAGTGAAAAGTGAAAGGGAAGTTGCTCAGTCGTGTCCAACCCTCAATGACCCCATGGACTCCAGCCTTCCCGGCTCCTCCATCCATGGGACTTTCCAGGCAAGAGTACTGGAGTGGGGTGCCATTGCCTTCTCCGTAGCAATCCTTAGGGGATTAAAAAATTTGCCCCCTGAAATCCCTTCTGCACAAAACACCATCACCACCACCCTAAAAAGTTATAACTATCAGTACAAAACCAGTCCAGATTTCACATAAGTGAAAAATCCAAATTCAGACTTCCAAATGGTTCTCAGGTCAAGAATTTAGAATAGTCCTAAATAAGTACCGGCACCAAGCATCGGACAGAAATAAAATTTCAAGGAATGACAGTTCATGTACAAAATACCAACAAAAGCTTAGATACCACCAGAAAGAAGTTTGTAAGAATAAGCAGAGAGTCAGAATGGCAAGGAGTTGATAGCAGAAGTGAATACCAAATACTAACAGTTTAAAATAAAAGAGGAGCTTAAAAAGAAGAGGCAACCAACGTATTTGAAAATGAACCAAATATCTTGATATGCAAAATTTGAAATTTAATGGGCAGGTATAATGGCAAGAAAGCCTTTTATTTACATGTGATATGCCTGTTTATGTAGAAAACTCCTGCTAAATTATTAGAATTAAGTATTTTAAGCAAGGCAGCCAAATATAAACACCAATTTAATAAACTACTGATTGATTTTTCATTCCAAAAAAGACAAGTATATTTTTAAAATGCCATTTGAGTCTACTTATATGAGGTACTCATGGGTGTGTGCTACGTTGCTTCACTCGTGTCTGACTCTCCGCGACCCCGTGGACTGTAGCACGCCAGACTTCTCTGTTCATGGATTTCTCCAGGCAAGAGTACTGGAGTGGGATGCCGTGTCCTCCTCCCACATGAGGTACCCAGATTAGTCAAATTCACAAAGAACGAAACAAGCCCCTCCCAAACCCAGAGCAGAACAGTGGTTAGCAGAGACTGGATGGAAGGGGAGAGAGGGAGTACCGTTTAATGGGTTTCAGTTTGGGATAATGAAAAAACTCTGGAGATGGATAGTGATGATAGTTGCACAACAATGTGAATGTACTAATTCCACTCACTTAGCTGTATGCTAATAGGTTAAATGGGTTAAAACGACAGATTTCATGTTGTGCATATTTGACCACAATAAAAAAATTACATCATTTGTAGCAGTATTCCTGAAAAGTGCCTATGAATAAACCTAACCAAAGATATGCAGCCCTTTATGAAATAAATTAGTAAAAATGTGTTCAAAGACATTAAATAGCTTTTACAAAATAAAAACACCAGGTTTCACTGACTAGAAGGTTCAGCATAATAAAATACCAATTCTCCCCTAAACTGACTGGTGGATTTAATACAATTCTAATAAAAAAACAATCACAAAAGAATTTTTTGTGGAACATAATAAGCTGACTCAAATCTTTACACAATTTGCAAAGGGTCAAAAATAGCCAAGACAAAAAAAAAAAAAAAAAAAAAGCCAAGACATTCCTGAAGGGTAACAAGATGGAGGGATTTGCTTAACACAGCAAGAGCTATTATAAAGCTACAGTAATTTAGATAGTAGGATACTGGCTTATAGACAGACAAACTGACCAAAGCAACAGAACAGAAAGCTCCTAAAGTGTGCTCAGATGGTAAAGAATCTGCCTGCAATGCAGGAGACCCAGATTTGATCCCTGGGTAGGGAAGATCCCCTGGAGTTGGGAATGGCAACCCACTCCAGTATTCTTTAGGATTGACTGGTTGGATTTTATTGCAGTCCAAGAGACTCTCAAGAGTTCCTCTCCAATAACACAGTTCAAAAGCATCAATTCTTCGGTGTTCAGCTTTCTTTATGGTCCAACTCTCACATCCGTACATGACTGCTGGAAAAACCATAGCTTTGACTAGATGGACCTTTGTCGGCAAAGTAACATCTCTGTTTTTTAATATGCTGACTAGGTTGGTCAGTTTTTCTTCCATGGAGCAAGTGTCTTTTAATTTCATGGCTGCAGTCACCATCTGCAGTGATTTTGGAGCCCAAAAAAATAAAGTCTGTCACTGTTTCCACTGTTTCCCCATCTATTTGCCATGAAATGATGGAACTAAACATGATTTTAGTTTTCTGAATGTTGAGCTTTAAGCCAACTTTTTCACTCTCCTCTTTCACTTTTATCAACAGGCTCTTCACTTTCTGCCATAAGGGTGGTGTCATCTGCATATCTGAGGTTATTGATATTTCTCCCAGCAATCTTGATTCCAGCTTGTGCTTCTTCCAGCCCAGTGTCTCTCATGATGTACTCTGCATATGACAATATACACCCTTGATGTACTCCTTTCCCAATTTGGAACTGTTCTGTTGTTCCATGTACAGTTCTAACTGTTGCTTCTAGACCTGCATACAGATTTCTCAGGAGGCAGTCAGGTGGTCTGGTATTCCCACCTCTTGAAGAATTTTCCACAGTTTGTTCTGATCCACACAGTCAAAGGCTTTGGTGTAGTCAATAAAGCAGAAGTAGATGCTTTTCTGGAACTCTCGCTTTTTCAATGATCCAATTGATGTTGGCAATTTGATCTCTCTGGTTCCTCTGCCTTTTGTAAATCCAGCTTGAACATCTGGAAGTTCACAGTTCACGTACTGTTGAACCCTGGCTTGGAGAATTTTGAGCATTACTTTGCTAGCATGCGAGATGAGTGCAGTTGTGCAGTAGTTTGAACATTATTTCGTATTGCCTTTCTTTGGGATTGGAATGAATTCCACTGACCTTTTCCAGTCCTGTAGCTACTGCTGAGTTTTCCAAATTTGCTAGCATATTGAGTGCAGCACTTTCACAGCATCATCTTTTAGGATTTAAAATGGCTCAACTGGAATTCTATCACCTCTACTAGCTTTGTTTGTAGTGATGTTTCCTATGAACCAGTCAATCCTAAAGGTAATCAGTCCTGAATATTCAGTGGAAGGACTGATGCTGAAGCTGAAACTCCAATACTTTGTCCACCCTGATGCGAAAGCTGACTGATTGGAAGAGATCATGATGCTGGGAAAGATTAAAGGCAGGAGGAGAAGGGGATGACAGAGGCCAAGATGGTTGGATGCCATCACCGACTCAATGGACCTGAGTTTGAGCAAGCTCCGGGAGTTGGTGATGCACAGGGAAGCATGATGTGCTGCAGTCCATGGGGTCGCAAAGAGCTGGACACGACTGAGTGACTGAACTGAACTGAATCAGTATTCTTGCCTGGAAAATCCCATGGACAGAGGAGCCTGACGGGCTCAAGGGGTCACAGAGCTGGATATGACTGAGTGACTAACACACGCACAAACAGATGCACACATGTTGAAATCTGTGTCATGACAGTAAGGTCACTAGAGATCAGTGCGGAAAAGAGGGAGTAGACAGTAAATGGTACTAAGACAGGTTATCTCCCTGGCATATACGGGGACAATAGAGTTGGATCTCACCCACCGATTCCACACACAGGAATCAATTCCAGATGGTTTAAAGACAAGTGTGAAAGGGAAGTGAGAAAAATCTCTGAAGACAATATAGGGGAATATTTTTATAAACCCAGAGTAGGAAACCATTTTCTTAATACACACACACAGGGCCCAATAAAGAGACACATTCAACCACATTAAAATTATGACTTTTCCTTCACTTTTAATATCCTGAAAGTAAAGTGAAAGTGAAGTCGCTCAGTTGTGTCCGACTCTTTGCAACCCCCTGGACTGTAGCCCACCAGGCTCCTCCGTCCATGGGATTCTCCAGGCAAGAGCACTGGAGTGGGTTGCCATTTAATATCCTAGAATGATGGAAAAGACAAGGCCCAGAATCTGGTGATAAAAACAACATACAAGACAGACAAGTGTTAGGTATATAGGATAATTAAAGAACTCAAACATATCAGGAAGAAAATGACCAACATCCAATAGGAAAATGGGCAAAGACTTCAATGGGCACTATAAAGAACAGCGAACAAAACTGACCAATAGATACACCGAAACGACGCTCAATCTCATTAGTCATCAAAGAAGTGTAAATAAAATCACCATGAGCCATTATTTTACATCAACTGACTGCAAAATCCTAGAAGCCTCTTGGTATCAAGTGCTAGTGAAGACAAGGAGCAACAGACACGCTTCTATGTCACTGGTGGGGACATGTATCAGAAAACTATTTTGCAAATTTTGTTCACTTTCTAGTCAAGTTAAACATGTACAATTACTGCTAAGTCGCTTCAGTTGTGTCTGACTCTGTGAGACCCCATAGACAGCAGCCTACCAGGCTCCTCTGTCCATGGGTTTCTCCAGGCAAGAACACTGGAGTGGGTTGCCATTTCCTACTTCAATGCATGAAAGTGAAAAGTCAAAGTGAAGTCGCTCCGTCGTGTCCGACTCCTAGTGAGCCCATGGACTGCAGCCCACCAGGCTCCTCTGTCCACGGGATGTTCCAGGCAAGAGTACTGGAGTACTGTGTCTCTGCAATTCAATTCAAATCAATTCCCTGGGGCATCTTTTGCCCAGGGGCATCAGAAGAATGTAAAAGAATTTTCACAGTGGTTTTCATAATTGAATAAAAAGGCTGTTAACAATCCAAAGGCCCATCAGACAGTCCATTATGGAATGAATTAAAAGATAATGGGGACTTCCCAGGTGGTCCAGTGGTAAGACTCCAACCTCCCAATGCAGGGGATCTGATTGATTCCTAGTCAGGAAACTAGATCTGGCATGTCCCAACTAAGATGCCTGCTTGCCACAAGGGAGATTCTGCAAGCTGTAAAGGAGACCCAGTGCAACTAAAATAATTAAATATTAAAAAAAAAAAAGAAAGAAATAATGAATGACAGCCTAAAACAGTGGGTGAAGACAGGCATAAAATCAAACTAAGTTATAAAACAAGTTTAGAAGATACATGCCATGGAGAAAAAGAAAAGGATAAACAGTGTGGACAAAGAAAGCTCACTAAAAGGATGATGAACAAAAAGATGGACTACTTCAAAATTTGCCTATTCAAAGCAGCCTCCAAGCACGACAATGCACAACAGTGAAGATACTGAAAAGGGCTAAGTACCTATTTAGATTCACAAATGAAAGCTTAATTTAACAGGATATAGTAACTTTGCCAAATAAAATGTAGTGTAAACTAAGCTACACCTCTTTAGGGTGCCAGAAAGGTAAGCTCAGGTTTGAACACTAACTTTTCGGAGTGTCCCATCTGACACAAGGGCTTGCCAGGTGGCGCTAACCCTTCTGTCTGTGCAGGAGACATAAGAGATATGACTTTGATTCCTGGGGTGGGAAGATCCCCTGGAGAAGGGCATGGCAACCCACTCTAGTATTCTTGCCTGGGAATCCCATGGACAGAGGACCTTGGCAGGCTATGGTCCATGGGGTCCCAAAGAGTTGAACATGACCAAAGGGAGTTAGTATGCATGCATATTGCGTAGAGCAAATGAAACCTAACATTTTTTAAATCCAGGAGACCTCAGTGCTATCATCTAGTGGTCCTACAGCCTTGGCTCTTAAGGTGATATTTTATTTGACAACATTTGAACTCTTGTTTCTATTATAACATGATACTTTTTCTATAGGAATTTTGGTTTTCAGCGTTGTAAATATTTCTTATCAATATCACCAGAAGCAATTTCATTCTTCCTTTCAAGGAAATGATCATAATACATATGCCACGTGTATGTTCTGTTTCAGATTTCCTGAGCCTCTTGGTACCAGGTAGAATATTGTTATTAACCAAGGAACTGTGCAGTGAAGAGCTGGCTTATTTTCCCTGTTAGGAAACCACCTGGGGTAGACAGGAAGGGAGCACATTTTGTTAGTCTGTGTTATAAAGTGAATTCTGACAGATATACTTAAAAGAGATTCTGTTTGAGTAAGAATCTGGGGTCCTTTTCTAAGCTAAATGAGATTTAGTCATTTCAGGTGGGGGCAGAGAGAGAGAGAGGATTGCTACTGAGAAACTGTAGCAAGCCTATGCATGCTTCTTCCACGCATTTTAGAGACTCGGAGCTATCATCAGCCTGGCGTGCTACAGTCCAAGGGGTTGCAAAGAGTCAGACGCGACTGAGCAACTGAACTGAACTGAACTGAGCTACCATAGAGAGAGTTGGTATGGAATATTCTCTCAAATCAGATACTGTCTAAAGCTTATGATGACAAATTAGAAGTGTTAAACTGGAGGAGCTATTACAATGAGAAGGAGTAGCAGGATATATGGAAAACTATATGTAAGAAAATATTTTCACTTCCCTGACTTCTTATTCATAGTACACTCATCACCAAAACACATCCTATCATATAGTATACTTGCCACCATGGATAATTATACTTTTACTTGTATTTTGAGAAACCTTGCTGAGAATTTACCTAACATAACATTTAATGGTCTGACTGAAATATATATTTTTGTTTAAAATAGTGATCTTGAATCACAAAAGTTGTTAAATGTCTTTCAGAGTTTAAGAAGTTAAAAAAATATACTTTGCGGGTGGGGGTGGGATGAGGTGGGAGGCTTGGAGGATCTTAGTTTCCCAACCAGTGATAGAACTCAGGCCCATGGCAATGAAACCACCAGGTTCTAACCCTGGACTGCCAGGGAATTCCCAGAAAACATACATTTTCAAAATGACTCAAAAATAGTAATTAAAAAAAAAAGAATTCCATTTCTTTAATGGTGGTTTTGTTTGTTTGTGTTCTGGAGGGCTGCACTGAGTCTTCATTGCTGAGCAGGCTTTTTCTCCAGTTGCAGTGCAAGGGGTTCTCACTGCAGTGGCTTCTCTCACTGCTGAGTACAGGTTCTAGGTGCACAGGCTTCGTAGTCGCAGCACAAGGGCTCAGTAGTTGTGGCTCCGAGGCTCTAGAGCACAAGTGCAATAGTTGTGGCACACGGGCTTAGCTGGTCCACAGTATGTGGGATCCTCCTGGATCAAGGACCGAACCCGTGTCTCCTTCGTTGGCAGGTGGATTCTTTATCACTGAGCCACCAGGGAAGCCTGAACCCAAGTTCCTTGAAGGGCTAACAGTTATTTAATGTTAAAAAGCTTAAGACAACTGTGGACGGTGGTACTGCCATTCTCCAGGCAAGAATACTGCAGTGGGTTGCCATTTCCTTCTCCAGGGACTCTATACAATACACACCCTGCAAAAACTGAGTTAACCAAATAATAAAACATGTAAGTCATCCTTGAATAATCTGGCTTTAGCCATACTGTCATAAACAAATTCAGAGAATTATTACTTCGTAAAATGGAAACAAGCACAAGCTACATCTTTTTAAAAAACATTTTAAGTACAGTTGATTTACACTGTTGTGTTAATTTCTGCTATACAGAGAAGTGATGCAGTTATACACGTGCATAGTCTTTCCTATTCTTTTCCATTATGGTTTATCACAGGACATTGAATAGAGTTCTCTGTGACGTACAGGAGGACCCTGCTGTTTATTCACCCTATATATAATGCTTTACATCTCCTAATCCCAAACTCCCAATCCTTCCTTTCCCCAACCCCGTCCTCTCCAATGGCAACTACAAATCTGTTCTGTCTCTGTGAGTCTGTTTCTGTTTCATAGGTAAGTTCATCTGTGTCATATTTAGACTCCACATGTAAACGACATCATATGGTCTTTCTCTGAGGTCCTCCACTTAGTATGATCATCTCTAGGTCTATCCATGCTGCTGCAAATGACATGACTTCATTCTTTTCATGGCTGAATAATATTCCATTATGTACAAACACGCGCACACACACACCGTGTCTACACCTGCACAAGCCACATCGTAAAGTTATGGTAGGATATTTGGGATTCCCCATCTGATCAAGTTCACCTAACGGGACAAACACAAACGCTGGGAAATACAGGGGACTTCCCTATTGGTCCAGTGGTAAGACTCCACGCTCCCAGGGCAGAGTACACAAGTTCCATCACTGGTTGGGGAACTAAGATCCCACCAAGCTGCACTGCACAGCCAGAAACAAATGCTGGGAAATATAGCTTAACCTCAATTTCAACCCTTGCATATGTGAAACTTAAATAAAAAGAATGGTGTATATTTGATAACCCCTATCTATAAAAGGTGTATCTAAACACATTCATATCCTCAACACTTTTATATTTAGCAGTTCTGTAAAATAAATACATAAAACCTATGAACTAAAATTAAAGGAAAGAATGCCCTCTAGTGGGAACAGATGTTTAAAAAGCCACTGAAATAATACATAAACTCTTTTTTTTAATGTTCTAAAATAAAGGCTTATTTACTTATATATATATATATAGTACATATACATTACACATACATTTATTTATCTTTTAAAAGAAAAACCCAGAGGTTGATATAGCTTTTCCTTAATAGAGAGGCAGTGTGAAGAGAAGGTCGATAAAGGGAAAGCTACCTGTCAAGGTAAACAGTGAAAGAACACAACAGGAAGAGACTCTACCCCTAATCTGAAGCCCTGGGATTATTCAGCATTCACCACTGACAAGCTATCCTGACTGCCAGATGCCATGCAATCTGGAGTAAAGGTCCTCCTTTTACTCCAGTCAATTATCTATCTCTTCAGGGCCTATGGATGTTTAAATAAGTGTGACTTTTAAAAAACGAATGTGTGCATGTGCGTGTGTGAGATATGTTATATTCCCAAAGAGGTTCTTTGCATTTAGATGGTTGAAAAATCATGCAATCTTTTGAAGAGGTTCTCAAGTGAACACAGAAGCAAATAAAGAAATGAACTATGGTAACTCAGTGAAAGGCAGTAGCAGCCAGAATTAAAGACAATGATCAAGGGATATTACTAGAAATAAAACCACTGGAACCCAAGACAAATTTCATAATGCTTCCCAAGCTGGGAGCCTAGTTCAGGAGTAGAAAGCTTTTCCCCTTCTATTAAAAGAAGTACAGGGGGACATACACTCAATCATGCATTGCAAAGGTAAAGTAACTCTAGGAGTTCTTTTTGAAGAAAAAAACACACAAAAAAACCCTACTTATTTTTAGACTTAGGAACAGAATCTTCCCCTGCCAATTAAATATACACATAACTCTATACATATTAAAAAAAAAAAAAAAAACAAAAAAAAACTATGCCTTATGACAAAGGGAAACTCAAAAGGAGAGAAAATTGGGTAGAGAGACCCATACAAATATACCATTCAAGAAAAGACCTACAGTTAAAGGGATTCCAGGGGCAGAGAAAGAGAAGTGAGAAAAACAGTACACAGCTGGGGAGGGTACGATTCAAAAGAAAGCGGCCTGGGAGCTGGAGGGGAACTTTAGAAAAGGGGAAAACATGGAACAGTTTGGAAAACAGACTGTGCAGTGTGCTCTTCACACTTAGCAGACTTGCGTGAACCTGTGATACATTTACCTGGCTGGGCATTTAAAACAACCTTTTCTGTACTGGGATTTAGCTTTCTTTTACTTTATTGTTTTCAAGTGGAATTCCATGAGTGTGGTGACATGTCACAACAAGGAGCATCCATCTATCCTTCCATTATGTACAAGATACAGCAGTGAGTAAAGGCCTGTGCCACACAGAGCTAATACCCCAGTGGTAGCCCAGAGAATTTTCTTCATTACTGCATTAATTTTCACATCAAAGTCATGAGGTAGCTGGAAATTATGATAAAACTTCTTTCATGGTTATGGATGATTCAAAGCTAGTTCATATCTGCCCAACAAACTGGACAGAAAAGCAGGGACTGGACACTGTATTTAAGGCATTCCTTCCTTATGCATTCTATTAAAGAGGGAAGTTTAATTCATTTCTAAAAGTTTTTAGTGAAGCAGAATTTGCTCCATTTTAGAACAACTGGATGTTTTGCTTAAAGACCTGTTCCATGCTCTTATTTCATAGAAATGCAATACTGGCCTGGGAACAGAAACCCATCTTAGTAACAATGAACTTGCTCATGAGCAAGCTTAGTAAGGAATGGTCTTTCAGAACCCCTTATCTGGAAATGGAGAAGCTTCAATCTACTATTATACTCAGCCATGATTAGAGCTATTTTCTGACTTTACACATAAAATGAAGGAAGAAGAGGTGTGTAAGGAATGCCTGGGGCAACGTAGGAATTCAGTGGGTATCTGCTGAATGAATGAAGTGGATGAAAAGAAAAAGGGACTTAGATAAAAAAAAAAGAAAAAGGGACATTCTCCCAGAGTAATTAGATAAGAGCTCAAAAGAGAGAAGGGAAACAGGGATTAATGTGTGTCCATAATAGACTTCTTGATATAAGAATGACTCAATGATGAAAGTAGGGGGGGAAAAGAAGGGACTGAACAACAGGTACTTGTTTCCCATAGGAGAAAAGAATATTAAGTCAGTAAAAATGCTGTGCCAAATACTTCTAGGCATGAGCCCCCATTCAGCAGCATCAGCCCAGAAGATTTGGCTGCCAGCCATATAAACGATGCGGTTGTTCTTGAGAAACACATTTTTTGTCAGCCACAATTTTGTGTTGATAATTTCACATGTAAAGCTGAAAATAAAACCTCCAGTAGTTTGAAATATGTGTGCATCTCTATTTAAGTTCCTTGAAACAATGCACACTAATCAGAATCACTGCCCTGTTTTTTTAAAATTTAATTGGAGGCTAATTACTTTACAATATTGTAGTGGTTTTTGCCATACACTGACATGAATCAGCCATGGGTTTACATGTGCTCCCCATCCTGAACACCCCTCCCACTTCCCTCCCCATCAAAGACCCTCCGGCAAGGCCTATGTGGCAAGGCAGAGAGCTCCAGCCGTCCCAAAAGACAAGTGCTCTTGGAGAGGGTGGTGATTTTTATGAAAACATCTAGTGATCACACAAGCATTTTGCGCATCGCTTCAGTCGTATCCAACTCTTTGCGACCCTATGGACTGTAGCCCACCAAGCTCCTCTGTTCATGGGATTCCCCAGACAAGAATACGGAGTGGGTTGCCATGCCCTCCTCCAGGGGATCTTTCCGACCTAGAGATCAAACCTGAGTCTCTTATGTCTTCTTTATTAGCAGGTGGGTTCTTTACCACTAGCACCACCTGTAAAAAATATATTACATTTCAAACTGATTGGGGCCGGTCTGAAAAATTAAACCCTTAAAATGGGTATAAAATGCCATTGGAGATTCTCCTTCAGATCATCTCCACACAGCTTTGATCTTTCACTAACCAATTAGTGTTTAACTGAACTTGATGCCCCAGGCACCTGCGAAGGGCTTGTCACTGTATAAACTGATGTCCACAAGAACTACGTGACCTGCTCCAAAGGCAAACAGTCATGAACTGACAAACAGCCTCTGATAACAGTAAATCTGTTATTTGTGTGTCTGTTTCAGAAGTAGATGTCTTCAGAACTTTTTTATTTACTATGGCACAGAGATACACATTTAGTATCATGTTTATTGTTCTTAATTCTTTATTTTCTAAGAGAGCTTAATTCTACCAATCATATAACTTCTCTAAAATGAAACTCTGAGCTTGAGGAATTACTTTCAAGGCAGGTGTTAATAGATATTTGCTTATTTATTTCCATAGGTTGATAATCAATCAAACACAGCTCTACCTGAAGTCACTAATCTATAAGTTCTTATTCTAGAGTACTATTCTCTTAACTTTTTGAAAATCCATGTCATATACTGGTAAATACTTGAAAACATTACTATCTCCTTTGTTTAAAATTTCAGTAAGCAAGAAACATGTCAGGCCTCACTCTTTCAAATCACAGCATAATATCAATATGATTCTCAAATATATAATTTATTTTAAATTTTGTTTCTGTCAAATATATAAGGAAATACACATACATACATCTTCAGACAAGGGAATCAACAGCCTATCACACATGACATAATTGCATAACAAAATTCTAGAACATTGTGCTCCAACAAATTGCTATTATCACATGTAAGTCCCTACAAAAACAGGTCCTAAAAGGATACATACCACAGGGAAGCACTTATGTAAGTTTTAAACTACACAATACAATGCTCTATAGTTACAGTGTATGGACACATACTTATGTAGAAAGCATGCTGAAATGTGGATGGAAAGGATACACACCAACTCCCAAGAAACAATGACATCTGGGAGGTAGGGAGAAAAAGGAAAGAAACAGAATGGAATCAAGAAAGGGTACAAAGTGGAAGCTGTCCACATCAGCACTTTCTCTATGTTTTCAATGTTTCATTAAGAAAAAAACCACCAAAACCTAATACAGACAAAACTCCGCCATCCCAGCTCAACTTGTACAGGAGCATGGAAGGTGTCAGGATGGCTGGTTTTACACTGAGGTATAAATGGGTAAAAGAGTTGACCCAGTGCAATTACAGAATACAACTAGTGTCTTTTTGGCTCTAGAGATGGATTCTGTATCCCATCCATGTTAATTTTTGCTGAAGTATAAACTCATCACTGAGTTTCAAGCTAAGCGTTCACAGAATGACTTCTCCCAAGCATAGTGCATCATCTGGGCGTGCTGGACCCGACACAGACAACACGGAAAGCCTACTAGAGGGCAGTGACGAGGCCAAGCTGCCGTTCAGAAAGCCTTCCTGTCACACACAGGGCCAACACAGTACAAGGAGCAGTAGGGGACTTTCTGCCTTCCTGGAAAGATAGACTACACATATTTGTTAGAGAGAAGAATGTCACAACTAAAGGGTGAAACATGCTTAATGGGATTTGTGCCCCTGCCTTGGGTAAAACAGTTTAAACCCTTTAAATCTGATTTTCTGCAACTGTTTTAGGGTAAGCAGAAGAAAACCACTAGATGAATAGGGACAGAGCAGGAAACATACAACTTAATGGTTATTTGAGCTAGAAATGTCTGCACACTTATTTGTGATAAACTCCCAGTCTGTATGTGTCAGCTCTACTAGAGTGTAAAGGATTTGTCCTGCATGGATATTAGGAGATAATTTCACATTAAATTACCATAACAACATTATCTCAATGAACACAAGTTTCTGAGCACCTACAGTACTCATTTAGTGCCTGAGGTTTAAAAGGGAAGACAAGTAAACAGGCAATTAAAATACAGCATGAAGAGTGAGTGGCAGAGAACTATGGGAACACATCAACAGATAAGAGCAACACAAGATGACCTGTTCTGGTGAGAGGGTACAACAGAGCCCCCCAGTTAGCACCACCCTGACACAATGCTCATACCAAGCAGGCCCTGAGCACCTTTTCCTCAAAACACTGAAGAACAACTTCAGGTCCCTTTGTTCCACGTTTCTTCCACACAGAGCAGTTACTCTAAATCCACTCTTAGAAACCCATGCGTAGCTTAAGACAAGAATCAAGTCACTGCCTCTTCTTTTCTTGGTGGACCAATTTCAAACCTAATAGGTCTTCAAAAATCCTGCCTTCAACTGTTAGGTTATGTTTATGTCTGCTCTAGTTCCTTCACTGATTTTGAACCCAAGGGACCTATAACAGATATGAAACTCTGGAGAGGACTAGGAATAATACAAAGTACAGAGACTGCTTCGGCAATGGAAGAGAAGCAGTTTATGCCTGGCTTAGAACACACACTAGCCTAACTTTGGATCTGAGGCGATGATGAGACAGGAGAGATACTACAAACTGTTAGGCTGATCTCTGGGAGATTTCCTTTGAGAGAGGATATGTCTTTCTGTTATCGAGAGTGATACACAACTGTATGGAACAGAAGACAGTAAAGGACTAAGCATAAAAGCAAATGAGAAAAATAAGCAGTGCATGTACAGTTTGAAGCAAATCTTTAGGAAACCAAGTTAAATAGTACTCAAAGTATCCAAAACTAAAAAACCAAACACTGGCTTTAACACAAATTTTTTTTGGCGCGCTGTGCTGCTCATGGCATTTTAGTTCCCTGACCAGGGATACAACCCAGGCCCTCGGCAGTGAGAGGGCATTATCACTGGACTGCTAGAAAATTCCCTCACAAATATTCATGTTTCTTCTTCCCTCCACTTGTGAACATTTTTAGCCATGGTTCTGAGCATGACTCTGGTAGGGCAACATTCAGATGTACCCAGGCTGACAATATACCCATAATGACTTGAAAATACAACACTCAAAAGAACAGTTCCTCCACTTAAAAAGGATGGCAATAAGGCATAAGGCAATAAGGATGGCAATAAGGCATAGCCTTACAAGCTAAAAACTCAAGTGCAAACTTCAAGAGGATGTAAATAAGTAACTTTATCAGCAAGGATGTGAATCTTGCCTGAAACTGCTTAACTGGTCTTTGCTTTCCTCATTAACCAGAGGGAAAAAAGCACATACCAATCTCTGTATTGCAGGATTGTAACAAGCACCTGAGTGTTAACTTCTCTTCCCCTCCTTCACATTCCAGAGTTGAGCGAAGTAAAATAGGCTGCTGGTCAGCACTACTGTTTCTCAGCTCCAAGCCTCCCCTTCTATATTGTTTCCTACAATGCTGGCCCAGGAGGTTGTCCTCGATGGGGTCATTTTGCTCCCCCAGGGGATATCTGGCCACGTATGGAAACATTTGGGTGTGGGGTGGGTACTGGAATCAAGTGGGTAAAGGCCAGGGATGTTACTAAACTTCCTATGAAGCACGAGACAGCCACCTGGCCCAAGATGTAATGGTGCTGAGGCTGAGGAACAATGGTCTAGGGTCTGCAATGTCAATTATTTATATCCCCTTGGCAGCTGGCTCCTGGTTTACATCTGCCAATAGGAGGTTAGAAAGAGAGACAGAGTATTCCTCCACCAGCAGAGGGGTTCTAGCATCAATCGCTCTGGCATTCTCATCACCAACCAGCTATATCCCCAGATGCCAAGTACCAACTGTGCTGAGGTAGGCCCAGGGAAGTAGGAGTCTCTGAACTCGTAAAATCCTAGTACCCCCATCTTTTTCTTTTTTGCAATGACTGAAATATCTGTTTATCTGTACTGTCCAATGTAACAGCCACCAGGCTCTGTAAAATCTGTAAAAACCCCTTGTCAGCTTACAGAGCATAGACGCAGTGCTGGTCCAGCAGCTACAAGCCTACCAGGCAACCAGATCTGGTTTCCAAACAGCATTCTCCACTGGATGGATGGAGGAACTAGAGCTCCTTGGAGAAATGGATGACTCCAGAGGAATTGGGGCAAGCTCATAAGGAGGCTATAATGTCTAGTTCTAGAATGAATGATCCAGAAAGAACGATGGAGACATGCCAAAGGACACAGAAGAAACCTGAATGAGGTTTCCATGGTTCAAATCTGGGACAATTTGAGCATCAAAATCAATAAAGTACAGAAATCAATGTGTCCATACTGATATAAATGAATAAGTAAATAAGTCAAGGAGAAGGAAAAAAATTTCCATGTAGTAGATACACCGACTAGAACTTACATTCCAATTCCAGATCATCAGCTCTGGACCTGAACTGTCCAGTATATGCTAGCCACTAGCCGCATGTGCGGAGACAGCAATGACACCCCACTCCAGTACTCTTGCCTGGAAAATCCCATGGACGGAGGAGCCTGGTAGGCTGCAGTCCATGGGGTCGCTAGAGTCGGACACGACTGAGCAACTTCACTTTCATGCATTGGAGAAGGAAATGGCAACCCACTCCAGTGTTCTTGCCTGGAGAATCCCAGGGAGGGGAAGCCTGGTGGGCTGCCGTCTATGGGGTCGCATAGAGTCGGACACGACTGAATCGATGCAGCAGCAGCAGCAGCAGCCGCATGTGATCATTTAAATGTGATTTGTTAAAATCAAATAAAGACAATTCCCTGGTGGTCCAGTGCTTAGGGATCCACACTTCCACTGCAGGGGGTGCAGGCTTGACCCCTTGTTGGGGAACAAAGATCTTGCAAGCTGCGCAGCATGGCCAAAACAAATAATAAAAAAAATTCAGTTCCACACTGAATTCCACAGCCTTATTTCAAAGTATCACACAGTGCACTGGACAATGTATTTGAGACTGAGCCGTAATTTTGTGACAATAAGGTCTAGAACAGATAAGGTAAGACCTAATTCTGTTCATTTCTGAAAATCAAATTTAGTATTGGAATTTTTTAATTAATTTAATTGGAGGCTAATTACAATATTATAGTGGTTTTTGCCATACATTGAATCAGCCACAGGTGTATATGTGTCCCCCTCCCACTCTGTCCCAAACCTCCCCCCACCACACCTCCCTCCCCATCCCATCCCTCTGGGTCATCCCAGTGCACTGGCCCTGAGTGCCCTGTCTCATGCACTGAACTATTTCACATATGGTAATATACATGTTTCAATGCTATTCTCTCAAATCATCCCACCCTTGCCTTCTCCCACAGAGTCCTAAAGTCTGTTCTTTATATCTGTGTCTCATTTGCTATCCTGCACATGGTGTCATCGTTACAATCTTTCTAAATTCCATATATATGTGTTAATACACTGTATTGGTGTTTTACTTTCTGACTTACTTTGCTCTGTATAACAGGCTCCAGTTTCATCCACCTTATTAGAACTGACTCAAATGTGTTCTTTTTCAATAGCTGAGTAATACTCCATCGTGTATATGTACCACAGCTTTCTTATCCATTCGTCTGCTGATGGACATCTAGGTTGCTTCCATGTCCTAGCTATTGTAAACAGTGCTGCGATTAACACTGGGGTACACGTGTCTCTTTCAATTCTGGTTTCCTCGGTGTGTATGCCCAGCAGTGGGATTGGTGGGTTGTATGGCAGTTCTATTTCCAGTTTTTTAAGGAATCTCCACGCTGTTCTCCATAGTGGCTGTACTAGTTTGCATTCCCACCAACAGTATAAGAGGGTTCCCTTTTCTCCACACCCTCTGCAGCATTCATTGTAGACTTTTTGATGGCAGCCATTCTGACCGGTGTGAGATGGTACCTCATTGTGGTTTTGATTTGCATTTCTCTGATATTGAGTGATGTTGAGCATCTTTTCATCTGTTTGTTAGCCATCTGTTATGTCTTCTTTGGAGAAATGTCTGTTTAATTCTTTGGCACATTTTTTGATTGGGTTGTTGATTTTTCTGGTACTGAGCTGCATGAGCTGCTTGTATATTTTGGAGATTAATTCTTTGTTGGTTGTTTCATTTACTGTTATTTTCTCTAATTCTGAAGGCTGTCTTTTCACCTTACTTATAAAGACAATTTCATAAGGATAAAGAGAGTAAAACTAAACAACAGCAACAAAAATTTGGAAGCTGGAAAGCAGATGGATGAGTGGGAACTGAGTTAGGACGCTGGAAAAAGATGAATCCTCATAAAAAGGTAAAAGCAAAGGGTAAAAAGGAGAAAGCAAAGAAACCACTCAATATTCAATACAAATTCAACAAAGTGTCCAGGACTGGCAGTATCAGGTATTGCTGGAACTTGGGTTAGAGAAGAGAACTATCTAAAGATGAAAGATGTAAAAAGCTCTTCCAGAAGCAGTTAAATTTGTACGTTGACTTTCAGACATCCTCTACTTCAAGTGGAAACAAGTTTACCCATTAAAGGGTAAACAGAGGGCGCTGACCTAGGGAACTCAAGGCACTGTTGACAAGATAGTAATATGCACAGTTTACTGAAAAGAGAAGAGTTTGTGTTAAATCATAACTAAATTATTCTCAGAAGGAGAAGGTGAAGAGAAAAGAGACTAGAACATTAAAGAGAAGAAAACTGGAACTCAAGTGTCAATAGCCTGAAAGCAACCTTACACTTAAAGGAAGCAGAAAAAGAACGAACAAAAGACAAGTTAGTAGAAGAAACAGTATCATAAAGATGGAAGCAGAAATAAATGAAAGAGACTGGGAAAAAAAAAAAAAAAAAAAAACCCAGAAAAAAGATCAATGAAACTAAGAGCTACTTTTTTTGAAAAGATAAACAAAATTGTTAAACTTTTAGCCAGACTCATCAAGGAAAAAAAAAGCCTAAATCAGTAAAATCACAAATGAAAAAGAAGTTACAACTAACACCACAGAAATACAAAGGACCATAAAGAGATTATTACAATTATACACCAATAAAATAGACAACTTAGAATAAATGGACCAATTCCTAGAAATATACAGTCTGCAAAGACTGAATCAGGAAGAAGTAGAAAATATGAATAGACAAGTCATCAGTAAAGAAATTGATTCAGTAATCAAAAAATTCTCAACTAACAAAAGTCCAGGACCAGAGAGCTACATAGGTGATTTCTACCAAACATTAACAACTATCTTTCTCAACCTACTCAAAAAAAAAAAAAAAAAAAAAAATCATTGGAAGAAACACTTTTGAATTCATTCTACAAGCTTAGTATCACCCTGACACCAAAACCCTACAAAGATATCACGCCAAAAAAGAAAATTACAGACCAATATTATTGATGAACAAAAATCCTCAACAAAACATTAGCAATCTAATCCAAAAATACATTAAAAAAGCAGTCTACAATCTTTTTTGGCACCAGGGACTGGTTCCATGTAATACAATTTTTCCATGGATTGGGGGAAGAGAAAGTGGGATGGTGCAGGTGGTAATGCGAGTGAAGGGGAGTGGCAGATGAAGCTGTGCTTGGCTCACCTGCCATTCACCTCCTGCTGTGTGGCCCAGTTCCTATTAGGCTGTGGGCCACTGGTCTGCAGCCCAGGGTCTGGGGACTCCTGCATTAAAAGGATCACACACCATGATCAAACAGGATTTATCCCCGTGGTGCAAGGATGGTTCAATATCCACAAATTAATCAATGTGGAAAAAATCAATTAATCAATTGGAAAAAAAAAATGGCATGACCATCTCAATAGATACTGAAAAAGCTTTTGACAAAACTCAACATCCATTTATAATTAAAAAAAAAACATCAACAAAGTGGGTATATAGAGAACAAACATCAATATAATAAAGGCCACGTAAGCATCATACTCAATGGTGAAAAGCAGAAAGCATTTCCTCTAAAATTGGGAACAAGACAAGGATGCCCACTCTCACCTACTCTCATCACTTTTATTCAGTATAGCATTGGAAGTCTAAGGATTTCAGGACTTCTCTGGTGGTACAGTGAATAAGAATCCACCTCCAATTCAGTTAGAACTGGACATGGAACAACAGACTGATTTCAAATCGGAAAAGGAGTACATCAAGGCTGTATACTGTCACCCTGGTTATTTAATTTATATGCAGAGTACATCATGAGAAATGCTGAGCTGGATGAAGCACAAGCTGGAATCAAGATTGCTGGGAGAAATATTAATAACCTCAGATATGCAGATGACACCACCCTTATGGGAGAAAGTGAAGAAGAACTAAAGAGCTTCTTGATGAAAGGGACAAGACGAGAGTGAAAAAGTTGGCTTAAAACTCAACATTCAGAAAACTAAGATCATGGCATCTGGTCCCATCACTTCATGGGAAATAGATGGGCAAACAATGAGAGACTTTACTTTGGAGTGCTCCCAAATCACTGCAGATGTTGACTGTGGCCCTGAAATTAAAAGACACTTCTCCTTGGAAGAAAAGCTATGACCACCGTAGAGAGCATATTAAAAAGCAGAGACATTACTTTGCTGACAAAGGTCAGTCTAGTCAAAGCTATGGTTTTTCCAGTAATCATGTATGGATGTGAGAGCTGGACTATAAAGAAAGCTGAGCACAGAAAAATTGATGCTTTTGAATTGTGGTGTTGGAGAAGACTCTTGAGAGTCTCTTGGACTGTAAGGAGATCCAACCAGTCAATCCTAAAGGAAATCAATCCTGAATATTCATTGGAAGGACTGATGCTGAAGCTGAAACTCCAAAACTTTGGCCACCTGATGTGAAGAACTGACTTGTTGGAAAAGACCCTGATGCTGGGAAAGATTGCAGGCAGGAGGAGAAGGGGACGACAGAGGATGAGATGGTTAGATGGCATCACCAACTCGATGGACATGAGTCTGAATAAGCTCTGGGAGTTGGTGATGGACAGGGAAGTCTGGCGTGCTGCAGTCCATGGGGTCGCAAAGAGTCAGACACGACTGAGCGACTGAACTGAACCAATGCAGGGGACATGGGTTTGATCCCTAGTCCGAGAAGATTCCACATGTTGAGAAGCAACGAAGCCCGTGCACAACTACTGAACCTGCGCTCTAGAGCTTGGGAGCGGCAACTGCTGAGCCTGCACGCTGCAACCACTGAAAGCCCCACGCCTGGAGCCTGTGCTCCATTAACACAAGAAGCCACCACAAGGAGAAACCTGCGCACCGCAACTGGAGAAGAGTCCACACACAGCAACAAAGACCCAGAACAGCCGTAAATAAATAAGTAATTTTAAACATAGTATTCTAAATTGGAAAGGAAGAAGCAAAACTGTCACTCCTTGCAGATGACATGATACTATACACAGAAGATCCCAAAGACACCACTGAAAAACTACTACAACTCATCAACGAATCTGTAAAGTTGCAGGATACAAAAAAAATCTGTGGCATTTCTGTACACTAACAATCAACAGAAAGAGAAATTAAGAATACAGTGCTACTTAAAACCACATCTAAAAGAATAACGAGGAATCACTCTAACTCAGGAGGTAAAAGACATGTACTCGGAAAACTGTTACATGCTGATGGAATAAACTCAAGACATCAAAACAGATGGAAAGATATATTGTGTTTATAGACTGGAAAAGTTAATATTGCTAAAATGACCACATTACAAGGCAATCTATTCAATGCATTCAATGCATTCCCTATCAAAATACCACTGGCATTTTCTATAGACCCAGAGAAAATAATTCTAAAATTGGTATGTAAACACAAACTACCCTGAATAACCAAAACAATTTGAGAAAGAAAAGAACTGGATGAATCATGCTCCCTGACTTCAGACCGTACTACAAAGCCACAGTAATCAAAACAGTATAGTACTAGCACATAAAACAGACACAAAGATCAATGCGACAGAATAGAGAGCTCAGAAATGAGCCCACACAAATACAGGAAATTAATCTATGACAAAGCAGGCAAAGATACACAATGGAGAAAAGACAGCTTCTTCAATAAGTGGTGTTGGGAAAACTGGACAGTTACATGCAAAAGAATTAAATTACTTTCTCACACTATACACAGAAATAAATTCAAAATGGATTAAAGACTTAAACGTAAGACCTGAAGCCATAAAACTTCTACAAGAAAACACAGGCAGTAAGCTCTTTGACATTGGTCTTAATCTTATTTCTTTGGATATGTCTCATCAAGCAGGAGAAACAAATGCAAAAGTAAACAAATGGGAGTATACTAAATTAAAAAGCTTTTTGGCACAACAAAGAAAAGTATCAATATCACTGGACTTCCCTGGTGGCTCAGACGGTAAAGTATCTGCCTACAATACAGGAGACCAGAGTTCAATCCCTGGGTTAGGAAGATCTCCTAGAGAAGGAAATGGCAACCCACTCCAGTATTCTTGCCTGGAAAATCCCATGGATGGAAAAGACTGGTAGGCTACAGCCCATGGGGTCACAAAGAGTCGGACATGACTGAGCAACTTCACTTTCTTTCAATATCACTAAAACAAAAAAGCTGCCTAGGGAATGGGAGAAGATACTTGCAAATGACATATCCAATAAGGGTTAATATCTAAAATATACCAAAAACTCATACAGCTCAACATCAAAACATTATTTTTTTAAAAAAAGCCTTATTGAAACCTGAATAGATGTTTTCACAAAGAAGATATACCGACGGCCAACAGGGACATGAAGAAAAACACTCAAATCACTAATCATCAGAGAGATGGAAATCAAAACCATAATGCTACTGCTGCTAAGTTGCTTCAGTCGTGTCCGACTCTGTGCGACCCCAGAGACGGCAGCCCACCAGGCTCCCCCGTCCCTGGGATTCTCCAGGCAAGAACACTGGAGTGGGTTGCCATTTCCTTCTCCAATGCATGAAAGGAAAAAGTGAAAGTGAAGTCGATTAGTCGAATCCGACTCTTATTGACCCCATGGACTGCAGCCTACCAGGCTCCTCCGTTCACGGGATTTTCCAGGCAAGAGTACTGGGGTGGGGTGCCATTGCCTTCTCCAAAACCATAATGAGATCACCTCAAACCTGTCACTATGGCTATTATTAAAAAAGAAAAAATAACA
The DNA here is from genome assembly GCF_055505025.1 of Bos grunniens. Classification (NCBI taxonomy): domain Eukaryota; kingdom Metazoa; phylum Chordata; class Mammalia; order Artiodactyla; family Bovidae; genus Bos; species Bos grunniens. The sequence goes on along the minus strand of NC_141175.1, from coordinate 57,821,958 downwards.
CAGCAAATAATAAGTGCTGGTGAGGATGGGACTGTTGGTAAGAATGTAAATCGGAGCCAAAGCACTCTCTCAGGAATCTCTCTCCCGAGTGCGTGCGCTCTTTTCTTTCTCTCTCTCTCTCTCTCTCTCTCCTGCTATCTTCTAAATAAAATAGAGCTGTAACATTAAAAAAAAAAAAAAAAAAAAAAGAATGTAAATCGGTGCAGACACTATGGAAAACAGTACGAAAATTCCTCAAAAAATTAAAAGTAGAACTATCATACAATTCAGCAATTCCACTCCTGAGTATTTAGCTGAACAAAACAAAAATGCTAATGAGGAAGGAGGGACTAGAGGTCACACACATCAAGAATCAGATATGTGCAACATGAACACTGGACTGTAAAAGGTAATGCATTAATGTCATCAAACTTCCAAAGCAAAGAACTTCCACATTAAAATTATATACTTTGGAAAGTTGTCATTTTCCAAGTATGAGGTGTTAACAATTGTGTTAACAGTATCTTCAGATCTGCTAAATTAAAAAAAAATTATTCACAGTGAACCCTTCTTCAGAAACAATTAAGAGTAAGAGGAGGAAATAATGGGGGAGATCGAATCTAGGAAAACAGGAGATCCAAAATAAGAGAGAAGCAACTAAAATCACCAGGAAGATGGTAAAGTGGGAATCCCCAAAATGACAGCCATGCTATAGCTGAGGACAACTTGTCCACACCGGAGTGCTAACACTCAAGAGCCATGCACACTGAGTGGTCGTCACCCAGATCCTGGGGCCAGAGTATTGTTTGTTTTACGCTGTTTACTTAAGTGAAACACCATTTAGAAAAGTACACAAAGCATAAACACACAGCTTGGTCTTCACAGAGTGAACACAACCTGCGTAACCAACACCCAGATCAAGAAACAGAACAAGTCTCCCTCATGCTCCCTCTAGTAACCACCCCAACTTACTATCCTGACATCTAACACCCTGGAATAATTTTCCCTGCTTTGTGTGTGTATATATATAAACATGTATATGTACACAGCAATACTTGCAGAGCTTTTACAGTCACTTGTGCACATCTGAGTTACCAATCGGCACATTCCTAGCTGAGCTCAGACAAGTGGCTGCTCTGCCTGCCTGCTTCAGTTCATCCTGTAAACAAACATCCTTTTCATGGTCTATGTACTGTTTATAGGTGACTGCACTGTTTAAAATGGCCCCAGATGAAGCACTGAAGTGCTGTCTAGTGTTTCTAAGTGCCACAAAACTGACAACATGTGTTAGATAAACTGTTTAGCCATGAGGTACAGTGCCGTTAGCTATGACTTCTATGTTTAAGAATCAACTTAATATTAAATAAGGTGTCTTTCAACAGAAACACACAGAAAACAAGGTTTTGTATTGATCTGTTGATGCAAGTGTGACCAAAGGCTCACAGGAACCCAGTCCTATATTGCCATTAGGAGCTCTGGTTCAGTATTTGCTAATTCAGTGTTCATGGCAACTTTAGGGAATACAACTACCAAGAATAACAAGAATCAACTACACAGAAAGAGAGAGAGAGACAATCATGTATTTTTGCTTTTGACATGAGGACAGAAGATGCCTGGGGAGTCTGGTCCAGGGTCTGCTGCTCCCCTGGAGTTGGGTGATGAAGTTCCTGCTCTCCCCTTCAGGAGGGAGGGTCAGCTGAGGACCCTCGCTTCACCCCCACACTTCTGCTCTGACCTGCTCCTGAAAGCTGGGAGTTGACCAAGGGGAGCAGCTGTCCTCTGGCCACATATCTGTTGGAGATCCATCCTGGTCCACATGAAGGCCCAGCCAAATTCCCCGTGTGGTGGTCCTGAGCTTTCAAGGCTCACTTGTGATCTCGCCCAGTTGACTTCTGCAAAGGGTCTCTGGGAAGCTCCCAGGGAGGTGGAAGGTAGACGGAGTTCAGCTTCTGTTCTCCTACGAGCTTGCGTCCAATGGTGCAAACTGCCTTTTCCTCACGTAGTGCACTCTGAATCTGTCACTCTGTGCTTCATAACTAACGACTACGCTGCTCAGATAGGAAGAGATTTACTGGGGGTAAAACTAAAGAGGAAGGCAAAAGGGTGATCAAGACGAAGGTACAGATAAGTGGTTATGGATATTTCTGTGAGATGGTCTATGTTTTAATATAGACGGGTATTATCTATTGTCTTTTTAGTGAATACAGACATACTGCATACTTCTGAATGCATGATACATTTCTCACACATGCATAAAAATTCCTTTCTCAAAGAAAAGATCTGACTATCTTAAATATAGCAAATATGTTTCAATTTTTTGAAAAATCTATAAACTTCTTAGAAGAAACTATAAGAGGATCTTTTTATTTTACCTCTTGGTGTGTGAGAACTTTCTAAGCAATACAGGGAACACTTGAAACCATAAACAGGGCAAGGAAGCACAATGTAAATTTGATAAGTAAGTAAGTACAAAACTTCAACAATGAAAAAGAGCCAGAAAAAAGTCAATTACAACAGATGGAGCAAGATAATCTGGAACAGATACAACAAACAATGGGTTCTTAAAGATTAAGAAAAAGACCAACATGAAAAAGAAAAATGGGAAATGATATATGACTTAGGCTCTGCTGAAAAGGAAGTATCATTCAAATACATCCTTGGTAATTTAAAAAAAGTGCTTCTAAAGCCCTCCAAAATTTTCAATTCCATTCATAAAAAGGCCTAATTCAAGAAAGGCTCATGCAATCTTAAAGTAGAAGTAGCAGGCATGTCCAGTTACATGAAAGCTAAGCTAACAATCTTATGAATCACAGCTGGCTTCTCCAAAAGTAAAACTGACCCTCCAAAAATTAATTTGTTCTCATTCTGCAAGAGTTCTTTAGCTTAGACACCACCCCCAGTTGACATGGAAGACTGAATCAAGGCCTTCACTCTATGATAACAGCACTATGATAATAGCTTCCTCATACAGTCAAATGCTTGCTATAACTTCTTTTCACTTGCCATCTTGTGCCATGGTAAGGTCCTGGACTTGACCCTGCTCTATGCAATATTTTTATTAGCATTTTAGAAAATGACAGAAAGCATACTGACAAGCTTTGCATAAAAGAAACCGTTAAAACATTGGCGGACAGAATAGAAATGCAAAGAGGCGAATGGGTGTGCCAAAACAAATGAGATGAATTTTTAAAGGGATTCACATAAACTCTTGCTGTTGGATTAAAGAGCAATTCATATGACATAAAAACAAACTCTGGGAGAATTAACTAAGCAGAACTTCGACTTTAGTATTAGATCAATATGGGATGCAGTTGCTTAAAAAAAAAAAAACAAACAAAAAAAACAGGCAGGAAATAAATAAACAGGCTTAGGCTACACTAACAGTCATGCGAGATACACAACTGCAGCATTTCCACATTTTGCTCCTGTCAGACCACATGTGAAGAACTGCATTCAGTTCTTGGTGTCCTGTTTTAAAATGAGAGGACTTCCCTGGTGTCTCCGGGTTAAGAATCCGCCTTCGGATGCAGGGGACAAGGGTTCAACCTGTGGTCAGGGAACTAAGATCGCACGTGTCCTGGGGCAACTACTGAGTCCGCACACAACAAAAGATTCCACATGCAGCAAAAAGACCCGATGCAGCCCGATACGTTAAAAATAAAAGGAGAAACAAACAGTATATTGACAGAACAATGAAAGATCTAGAAACTAGTGGGTAGAAGAGCAGAGGGTAGGCAGTGTGGAGAGGATATGCTGGCTCTGCGCAGATCCAGTGCAGAGAAGAAGCCCACTGCTTTCCACACAGAGACTCAAGTCCAAACCAAGAGGCACAAAGAGAAACGTTGCATTCTGGACTGGATCCACAATACGAAAGAGACATTAAGTGGAAAAACTGGTGAAATTTGACTAAGTCTATAGTTTCCAGAGTAACAGTATACCAATGTTGGTTTTCTTAGGACAAAAATGTGTCAGGGTGACGCGCCAACACTTGGAAACTGTGTGAAGTATACATGGGCAGTCTGTCTTTGCAATTTTTCTATAAACCTAAAATAAGTACAAAATTACAAGTTTACTGATAAACAGAGACAAGGAGGTGGATGGTTCAACCAATGATACTCAGTGTAGTGAGTGTGACCAAACTTAGAAGCTAACTGAATTTTACAAAGTATCTTTTGTAAGATTTTTAAAACAGACACTGAAATCACCAGTAATACAACTGTTTGGGTAAACTGTTTAAAACTTGACACCAAGAGTTGTTCAAGAGAAACACTGATGGCAACATTGTTGAACATGAATCTCTAACACAACATGTCTACTATGGATCAGCATTTGAAGCTAGGTATTCAGTGAGTTCGCTGGAGAAGGGAATGGCAATCTACTCCAGTATTCCTGCCTGGAGAATTCCATGGACAGAGAGCCTGGCTGCGGGCTACAAGTCCATGGGATGGCCAAGAGTTGACATAACTAAGCGACTAAGACACACACACGCACATTTCAGTGACTCATATGTAGGTACAAGTACCTGACCTCTTCTTTATCTCCTGTAATTCAATTATGTCTGAGAATTTACATCTTGAAAAACATTATAAATTACTTCATCTTATTTCTCCTTTTGAGGCATTACAGTGATTTTTAAACAACTTTAATCATTGATGGTTTTTATTTACTTTTTAAAAAATGTTTATTTCAATTTATTTGGCTGGACCAGGTCTTAGTTGTGACATGCAGGTCTCCTATAGTGATTTCTTGAAAGTATGTGAATCAGAGTTCTTTATAGATTACAATGAATAAACATAGGAAATACAAAATTGAAAAAATCGACACCCTGCAATCACTATGTACACCAGCTGACATTAGTAACTGTGAATGGAGGGACATGTGACATTTGAACCCACCGAGACAATCAGTCATTACGGTCCTAATAGTATAAAGTAATAAGTATTATAAAATAATCAGCACCTATAAAATATTCTATGAAGCAAACATCTGAATCAACCCTCTAGAACTGATTACCACTTAAAAGAAATATGGGGAATGAAAAAATATGCTAACATGACATAAGAATGCAAACCAGAATGCAGGAAATACCATAAAGAAATGGTTCAGTTTCTTCAACAAATAAACAGCCTTTTTTAAGGGGGGAAAGACTGTTATAAAGAGATTTTGAAGGACATAACAACCAAATGTAACTATGTAGACCTTTCTTGGATACTGATTTTAACAAACTAACTCATTTCTGAGTCAACTGGGAAAACCAAAGGATGGGGTATTATATAATATAAAAGAATTACTAACTCTTTGAGGAGTGACAATCATGTGGTGGCACCTATGTGCCTGTGTAGTGCGTCCCTGGCAACTAGGGATAAATACTGAAGTATCTGTGGGTAAAATAAAACACAGGTCTCAGATTTGCTTTAAAAATGTTCAAACCCTCCTAAAGGAAGTGAGTAGGAAACTGATATAAAAATGGCAAAATGCTGATGTGCTGAAACTGGGAAATAGAACAGGGGAATTACATTACCAATGAGTTAAACCTCAGTCAATTAAAAAAAAAAAAAAAAACACTCAAAACAGAAAAGAGATACAGAAATCACCTCCTAGTCCTCTCTTTACTCTGAAAAATTCAAAGTGCTAGTCGCGTCCGACTCTTTGTGACCCCATGGATGGTAGCCCACCAGGATCCTCTGTTTATGGAATTCTAGCCATTCCCTTTTCCAGGAGATCTTCCAACCCAGGGATCGAACCTGGGTCTCTTGCATTGCAGGCAGATTCTTAACCATCTGAGCCACCAGGGAAGCCCCTGTTTAGTCTAGGTTGCCACTAACCTTTATGGATCAACACTCTGTGAGCCACTCCATCAGTGATGCACTCCTCTGACATCATCATCTAATGTATCAAATATCCTGTCCACGTTGACAGTGACAGTCTTTATACACCTGAGTGAAAGATAGTGCCTATGGTGACATTTTGATATGCCAATTTAGAAGCCCAAGCAAAAAAGAGGTAAGTTTGGTATGCTTGGTTTTGGTATATACCCTCAAATGTATCCAAATCACTATTATCTCTCACGGGCCTTTTCTCTAGCAAAACTGTTTACTGTTGAAAAATTCTCCCCTGTGTTTACCTACCTTGGCCTTATTAAATACTAATTTCTGCCCATCCCATTGGTCTAGAATGTCTGCTTCTACTCTAACCAGACAAATCCCTTACCCACAAAACTTGCTCAAACCTCTTCTTAGTCCCTCTGTCTTCCTCTGAATACCCAGATTCACAGAATGTTAGAAGATAAGAGACCATTCATAGCTTTCACTGTCCAATCATTTTAAATAGATAATGCCTCCTGGATTGTAAGACTTCTTCCTCCATTATAATGCAAATTCCTTGAGGGCAGGGACATTGTTTTACCTTATGTACTTTTATCTTACCTTACTTCCTGTATCTTCTCATATATTCTGTATAACATTAACACTCAAATTATATGCACAGAACTTAAAAGTGTGGTAGACAACTGTTCTGTATGTCCAAGATGAAAATGATCATGATGGCTCAATGACTGCTTGCCATATGCCTGGCACTACTGTAAACATCTTATATATAATAACCATCAAATACAACCACCCTAGCATTAAGCCTTTGTTATGAAATGATACACAGAGAGGGAAACAACTTACCCATGGTCACAGTTTGTAAAGTCAGTGACCAGGCTGGGGTTTGAACACCAGCAGTCTGGTTCTAAAGTCCCATTGATAAATTTACTTTTCAGCATCTTAGAAAAAACTTGAGTAAACAGAAAATTTTATCCACTGAAGAAATCTAGCCTCAAAGTATCTATAAACTAATAAACCCTCTGATCCTACAGTTTGGGGTAATTTCATTTCAGTAGTATAGACAGTACAAAAGGAGTCTGGAATAAGAGTCATGAGATCTGAATGTTAGCCCTGTGATCTCAAGTAGTATGAGTCAGCCTTTCTAGACTGCAATTTTATTTGGAAAAGAAAAAAAAAGGAGGTTGATTTCCTTCTGGACCAAAAGGTCTATTATTCTATCTTCTCTTGATTTTATTGGAGAGAAAAAGACTAAAATAAATTAATTCATTATCCAGCTGCCAAACTGGCCTAATTCCCACACAGAGCTCTCTTGGCCTGGACCAGTACCACTGCAACACTGGCGCAGGAGACTCGCTGGGCTTGCCACCTCTGTGCTCCCTCTCTCGTGGCACTTTGGGGAGGAAAACAAGGTTCACAGGCCCCCACACAGACATTTACATAATATAAGGTTTGGGGACTCAAGCCACAGTAAACTGGAAAGAGCAGCAGAATGGCATCAAGTCTTGATTTTAAGGTCCCTAATGATATTGCTGAGCGTGTGTCTGTTCACACTCACCCAACCGGCTCCAGTTTATTCATCACACATCTCCACTTGAACATCTAACAGACATCTCTTACCTAATATGTCTGAAAAAGAACTCTTGACTTCTGCCTCCAAAAATGCACCTCCCTTCTGCATCTCAGTAAATGGCCCTCCTCTCACACAGTGGGCTGACATGTATCTTGTTAGCTCTAAGTTCAGAGGACTAAACTCCAGTGCCTCACCATCTCCTACAAAGCTCCACCTATACCTCATTTGCCCTCCTCCTCCTCGCTGAGTCAGCTCCAGCCACCCTGTTCCTCACATAACCTGCTTTATTCTGACCCCAGAGCTTTTTTATACCTGAAGTCTCTGCTTGAGAGGTATTACTTCTTGTGGAAGGCTTTCTTGACCACTCTTAAAAATAAATACCAGATCATCCATGCACCTTCCATCATAGTCAATCCTTAATCCTCCAGTCAGCTTTATTTTCTTCAGAATATTTATCACTAACCAAAATTAAATTATATGTTTCTTTTCTGTACCCACTCCCCATTAAAATGTAAGCTCTACAATAAGAACTTCCTCTTACCTTTCCTTACTCTATCTCCAGTTTCAACACCAGTACCTGGTACATTATTTATTGACGGAACGACTTTTCCCAGTCTTCCCTATCAGTCTGTAGTATCTACCCTTGAGCGGCACACATCTCTCCTTTCCCTCACAGCTAAATCTGTAACAGTGTTCCCAGTTTCTCATGTTCATTTGGAATTGAATACACTGCAATCTGGGTTCTAGCCTATGCTCATTAAGTTCTACAGCCCTCCTCACTCCAATAGCCACAGCCAAAGAACACTCACTCCTTATCTTCTTGACGTTTCTGCAGCAATACTGACCACATCCTCCTTCCAGAAAAATCACCTTCCTAAATTTCAATGACAATACTCTCTCCTGATTCTCCTTCTACTCTCCAGGTACTCCCTTCAGCCAGTCTCTCCTGCTCCTTAAATTTAATGATCAGTCTCCCCATTGTAATCTATAGGTTCTAACCATCCCTGAGCAATCAACTCTATTAACTATGGATTTATCTTAGCCCAGATTTATTCCACCCGAATTCCAGATCCACATGCTTAACTGTCCTTGGATATCTCTACTTGGATGTCCCACAGGTACCACAAATAAAACATGCTAAAAATGGAAGTCACTTCACTTTCCCCTGCTTCCAACCTTGACCCCTAAAGCATGCTTCTTTGTCCTAGATATGCATTCTGATAAACAGCACTGCCCAACTAATCAAGCCCAAACCCTGAGTTTTCCTAGACATTTCACTATTCCAAAATCCCCGTGCCTCATTGTTCACCAAATAGGTCTCCTACTTGCACGCGTGTACGTGAGTGCTCAGTCGTGTCTAACTCTTTGTGAACCAATTTGCACTCACTACAGCAATTATCTTGGGGTAACTTACCTGTTCGTCTCCCCACCCTGCCCTCTGCAAATCCATCCTTCAGAGAATCTCTTTCTAGAACACAAAACTCATACTGGTTTGAAATTTCTTAAAAACTCACTCCCATTTATCTACCCTATTGACAAGGTTCATTTCCTGGCATCAGCCCCTCCATTTTTGCTCCAATAATGTTAAATTTCTTATGGTTTCCCCTCAAAGGAAAATCCTTTCTGCTCATCTCTCTGTCCATGGGATACTCTCCCCAACATCAGAGACAACTCAAGCACATAACTCCCTTTGGGATGTGTTCATGAATTCGTCCATGAAACTGAGCAGCCTCCCATATCGATTCTTTCACTGTACCTTGCAAGTATAAATTTATTATAGTTCATACTATGATTAACTATATGATTACAGTTCACACTTTGTATTCAAATTACACGTCTCATCTTAGAAGGCTGGAACTGGAATTCCCTTTGTGTTTTGTCCCGAGTCCCAACACAATATCTCCACATAGAGAAGGTATTCAGTGCATATTTATTAAATGAATGGATGAAAGCAGAAGTCAGAAAACCATGGCCCATGGGCTAAACCTGGCTTACCACCTGTTTTTGTCTAATCTGTGAGCTAAGAACAGTTTTTGCATTTAAAAATGTTTAGAGAAGAAATTTTTATTTTTTTTTTTTGAGAAGAAAATTTTAAAAGGAATATTCAGTGATACCTGAAAAATACACGAAATTCAAATTTCAATATCCACAAATAAAGATTTATTGGATCATAGCCAAGCTTATCTGTTTACATTTAGTCTTAAGGCTGCTTTCAAATCAGGAGAGCAGAGTTGTTGCAGTCGACAGCATGTGGCCTGCAAAGTCATACTTGTTATTTAGTCCTGTATAGAAAGTGTACTGACTTGAATGAAATAAAATGATCACAGATGTTTGGATGTGACAGAATTCAGTTCAAGTCTTGGCTTTACCACTTACTGCCTGGCATATGTGTGCACTCAGTTGCTCAGATGTGCGATACTCTTTGCAGCCCCATGGACTGTAGCCTGCCAGGCTCCTCTGTCCATGGGATTTCCCAGGCAAGAATACTGGAGTAAGTTGCCATTTCCTCCGCCAGGGGGACTTCCCGACTCAAGGGTTCAAACCTGCATCTCCTGCACTGGCAGACAGATTCTTTACCACTGAGTCCTGCATGACCTACGACAAATAACCTAACCTTTCTTGCATGTGTGCGTGCTAAGTTGCTTCAGTTGTGTCAGCCTCTCTTACTTAGACTCAAATTCCAAATCTGCAGAATATGGTAACATATCTTGCTGGATTGTTTTGAAATTTTACTAAGCCTCATAACTGAGATCACTGCTGTAGGAACCAGTCTATAAAATGCCCGGTACAGAGTACAGCTTAAAAGACCTTGATGCTGGGAAAGACTGAGAGCAGGAGAAGGCGTCAATGACAGAGGATGAGACGGTTAGATGGTATCTCTGACTCAACGGACAGGAGTTTGAGTGAACTCTGGGGGATAGTGAAGAGCAGGGAAACCTGGCATGCTGCAGTCCATGGGGTTGCAAAGAGTTAGACATGCCTTAGTGACTGAACAACAACGTTGAGAAACCAGGCCTGGATTTGAATTCCAGCTCCATTACAGACTGTGTGATGAAGAACTTCTCAGTGCTTCAATTTCCTCATTCATTACACTGGGATAATAATAATATACATCTTATAGAACTGTTATGAGAATTAAATGAGTTGGTACCTGTGAAATACTGAGCGCAGGGCCTTGCAGATGGTAAGCACTCCATAAATATTACTATTACTATAGCAGATGTTTGCTTAGTAGTGGTTTCTCCCCTTCCAGCCTCCTCTTCTACTCTACCTCTCATCCCTATTCAAAAAAGCCTAGATCTAAAGCAGTAAGTCAATACCTGCATGACAAGTGCAATTGTACCTTAAGAGGAGGTTGAGGGGGTCATAACAACCTTGTGCTCACTCTCTAAGCCCCTCTTCTCAAGATACTTTCTTCCTCAGAAATCTAGCCTATCCCCAGACGTCAATGTAGGGGGCTATAAGATTCTTTTTTCTAACCAAGATTTCTCTCTTCTGAGCCCCAGTGCAGTGTTTCTCAACTCCTGATTTCTCCCCAGTGGCCTTACCTTCTCGGGGCAACTTCCTGACCCAGGGATTGAACCGGGGTCTCCTGCATTGCAGGCAGATTCTTTACCATCTGAACCACCAGGGAAGCCTACCTAATGGCCTAACATCACCTTAAATCCAAAATGTCAAAAGCTAAAAATTACTCTTTTCCCCACCTCTCCCTTCCTATCTTCCCTAACTAATATTAAGAACCTGCTATTCTTTCAGCATGTTGACTGGTCGTCTTGAAATTATACTTTAGTCCTTGTTCTCTTGCAATGAGACTTTATCTCAAATCGTGTTGCTTTTTCTTTTCTTTTTGTTCCTACCATCACTGACTAATTCAGGTCCTTTCAACTTCAAGCTCATGCCACCAGTCTCTGAATGGTTCCTGCCACAAGCACCAACCTACTCCACACACAATACCACCACACTAATCTTCCTGAAACTTACTCATCACGCTCTTTCTTTGCTTCAAACTTTGACCCCTTTTCCATCCCATAATCTCTATGGAAAAAGGAAAAGACTGACCTTAGTGTTGCAATCAAATCCTTCCCTATCTACCTTGCTCCAGTCTTCATTTCTAATCTTATCCCCTATAATAAAAAAAAATACCATCATCTTATACTTATGCAGTGCTTCATCCAACTTAGAAAACGTCACTACATGCCCTGGTATTTCATCTTCACAGAGACCCTTGGAAAGAGGCCAAAGCAGCAGTTGCATCCTTTTTTTACAGAAAACAGATCTCTTGCACTGACTCAGAAGTCAGGACTTACATATGGGCATCTGTTCTAGAAACCCTGGTCTTCTCAGTACTGTCTGATAGACCTCTCTCTAACACGCTCTTGTTTTCTCAGCTCTGCAGTCTACCCTCTGCCATTCTCCTACTTGGTGGCCATGCCTGAAGTGAAGAGTGTTGGGGAAAGTTCATAAAGCAGTGTTTCTTAGAGATGCTGGAATGTGCTACAGCAGGTGTTTAGCTTCCAGTCTCTGCCATGTATAGCCAAAAAGATCCCTCTAAAGAAGGGCTTCTATAGTGTATTTCTCCAAGAACACACAATCAAACATCCTCACCGCAGGCCACAATACAGAGTATGCTGTGTCTGGACTAGTTACACCGACTTCATTTCCTACCTCTTCCCCCTCAACCATGGTCCTCCATCCGCAGGGGGTTCACTGCTGTTCCCAGAACATTCCAAATCTCAGGGCCTCTGGACTTGCTGTATCCTCCTTTTCACATCCTTCACTTAACTCAAGTTCTTTCTTTCAAAGTTCCATCTTCAGAAAAGCTCTCCCTGACCATCACTATCTAAAGTAGGCCCCCATTCTCTAGTCCCAGTCTGGGTTCTTGTAACAGTTGTCACTTTCTAACACTGCTGCTGCTGCTGCTAAGTCGCCTCAGTCATGTCCAACTCTGTGCGACCCCATAGACGGCAGCCCACCAGGCTCCCCCGTCCCTGGGATTCTCCAGGCAAGAACACTGGAGTGGATTGCCATTTCCTTCTCCAATGCATGAAAGTGAAAAGTGAAAGTGAAGTCGCTCAGTCGTGTCTGACCCTGAGCGACTCCATGGACTGTAGCCTACCAGGATCCTCCGTCCATGGGATTCTTCAGGCAAGAATACTGGAGTGGGTTGCCATTTCCTTCTCCATCTATTTATTCTTTCATGGTCTTTTTCAGGGATTCACAATTTTTTTCTGTCAAGAGCCAGAGAGTAAATATGTTCAACTTTCTCTGTCATAACTCCTCAACTGTGCATTGTAGCACAAAGCAACTTTGAGAATATGCAAATGAGGAGATGCGGCTGTGCTCCAATAAAACTTTATTTACCAAGACAGGCAGTGGGCCAAGTCACAGGCCATACACCCTTGGCATATTCCTTCTAATGGAGTGTGAGTGTCAGAGGAACAGGAAGCTTCTCTATCTTGTTCACTAAGGTTTCCTTGTGGCCAGAATAATTCCTGGCCCTGAGTACACATTCAATATATAAATATGTGTTGAGTAAATAAAAAGAACAAGTCTGGAGTGGGGAGTTATGCTCCTCTTCTACCTTCTCAGGTGACAAGAGCATGACATTCAAGGAGAATGGGGCCAAGGTCATCAGCTCCATTTCCGTTTGGTTAGTATCATATCATGAAAAGTGGTCTCAAACCATTGGGTGCCTGTCACCAACAATAACCACCTCATGCAAACAATGCCTTTTATTACATAACCAGGTCCAGGTAGGAGTCTGTTAAAACACAGGCCGCTGGGCCCCACCCCCAGAAGTTGTGATCGGTAGGTCTGGGGTAGAGTCTAAGAATCTGCATTACGAGCAAGTTCCCAGGTGATACTGATAGGCTGGTCCTGAACCACATGTTGAGCAGCATTGGATGACAGTGCCCCAAAATAATAGGATGTGAGTGCTCAGCTGCTCAGTCCTATCCGACTCTTTGCGACCCTAAGGACTGTAGCCCACCAGGCTCCTCTGTCCATGGAATTCTCCAGGCAAGAATACTGGAGTGGGTTGTCATTTCCTCCTCCAGGGGATCTTCCTGACCCAGGAACTGAACCTGTGTCTCCTGCATCTCCTTTAATGCAGGCAGATTCTTTACTCTGAGCCATTAGGGAAGACCCCAAAACAATAATACTAGCATTTTTACACTATCAGGTGGGGGATGGGGAGGAGGGAAGAGCCACAGATTCCTGACGTCTCAGTGATCTGGCTGGAGGGGAGCTGAAGGAAAAACAAAAACATAATACTGACAGCTCAGCGGAACTGCTGCTCCAGTAAAATCAAGACAGAAAAACATGAGGTCTTTAATTTTTAACAGACTGTCTTCCAAACACTCTTATTTTCACTTGCAAATCTAGCTGTAACTGGCTAAAATAATAAGCCAAAAAGGTAAAAGAGAGACACCACCAGTGGGTGGCTAACCTTGATAGTGGACTAAGGATTATCTTCTCCATCGGCTCCATAACCAGTTTCCTTAAAATTAAACAAGAATCATAGCCACCTGTCTTTCTACTGGTAGATGCCAGGAGCCTTTTGGAGATGGATACTGGGTATATATAATCTATATAGTGAAAGTGTTAGTCACTCAGTTGTGTTTGACTCTTTTGCTACCCCATGGACTATAGCCCACTAGACTCCTCTGTCCATGGGATTTCCCAGGCAAGAATACCAAAGTGGGTAGCCATTCCCTTCTCCAGGAGATCTTCCTGAACCAGGAATTGAACCTGCGTTTCTTGCATTGCAGGTGGATTCTTTACCATCTAAACCACCAGGAAGCCCAACAAAATACATGTACAATAAATGACCAAGCCTAGGGGTCACTTTTTTCAAATGATGAATTCACCATAATAAAACTTGAAATGGACTAGCAACAACTTTTGCAAATTCTATATCTGTCAACTCCAGGGACTTCAAAATAACCCCTCAAACTCACATTAAAACCACCCCAAAGCCATTACTTACACTTCATCAATCTGAATAGCCCTCAAAGGAATTAGAATTTATATACATTTGTAGTTGTTTATAAAGTGGATTTCTACTGTGATGGTTTTATGTAGCTAAAGTTTAGGTTAAGAATAATTTTAAGGTCAAAAAATAGGGTAAAATCTAACTTCTTAGGAGAGAAATTCAGGAAACAAATCAAGAATGTTCATGAATGGACAATTAAGTAGATGGCAATACTGCATCAACATGTTACTTACAAAGACAGACAGTATTATGATCAAAATATGAATTAGCAGACTTCCAATGTGTCTGGAAGTCTAAAGTGTTTCTCAGCTAAGACCAAGTAATTTTTTTATGAAAATCTAGCATCTGAATTAAAAAGTTTCAGTGTGGAATATATCCTAGATTTTTACAGTGTTGTAAAGAAAAAAGAACATAAAAATATCTCATAAACAATTTGTATATTGGTTACATGATGAACTGTTATTTTGTATATATTAAGTTAAAGCATTAAATTATTAAAATTGATTTCACCTTCTCAGTTTTGTTACTGTAGCTCCCAGAGAATTTCAAATTACATGTGACTTGAAACTAGATTTCTATTAGACAGTGTGATCATGCAGCCCAATTCTGCAAGAAGATTTGCTATCTCTTTTTCCCTTTGAGTGGTTTCTAAAAAGCTTGCAGAAAATGATAGGGAGCAATGAATAAGCATACAGATATGCAGTATGTCTGACATGGAGTGAAGCTCTTTGATCCTGGCCTAATACGGGATCACCTCAGGCCAGGTGCTCATCCACTGTAACCCAAGGTTCTAATCACCATTTTTCCCAGGGGAAGGACGATCAGTTTCACCTCAGCGACTACTGTCCATGTGTGTTTAGTCGCTAAGTTGTCTCTGATTCTTTTGCGATTCCCCAAGGACTGTAGCCCACCAGGTTCCTCTGTCTGCAGGATTTCCCAGCAAGAATACTGGAGGAGGTTGCCATTTCCTTGTCCAGGGGATCTTCCCCACCCAGGGATCGAACCTGTGTCTCTTCTATTGGCAGGTGGATTCTTTACCATTGGGCCACCAGGGAAGCCCTCAGAGACTACTATGTACACTCTTATCTGTAGCTATACAAACACATGAAATTCATTTCAAATTGCAATTAACTGTATCAGAACTGCTAGCAGTGTTACTAAGAATGAACATGATCTCTGACTATGAAAACTACCTGGTTCCCACCACCCCCCACCTCCCAGCATGTATTTCATTCTTACCGAGAAAGGACACATTTCTAACAACTCCTTTACATAATCCCTGTCCATTTCACTTCAGTGTCTTTAACTCCTGATTTAGAAAGTTTCTCATTTCCTTGCACTCACTGTCAAAACTCTACAATCACAGAGGACACCAAAGGAGAATGCTGGTTGAGGAAGAATACCAGAAGGAAGTAGGGTCCAGTTACTCACCCCAACGGTTGCTATATAACCATAAGGATGCCACACACACAAAAAAACACTATACGGAATATAAAAAGTTTAATACCTTGAGCTCTCTTTGCTAAGTATCAAAAAGATACTTACGTGTGCAGGTGTGTGTTGAGACCTTAAGTTTAAGGATAATATTGTTAGAGAACGAAATGTACTGCTGGGCAGAATTAGAAGTGATTGTGAAGCTTGAATGAAAATAATGTTTAAAAAAAAAGGAGGGGGGTGCAAATATTGCCAAAACATTAAAACACTTACATGATTTAATTACCCTGTCATAAAATATAAACTTCAAGGACTAATTCGAGCACACTGGAAAAGAGCCACAACCTATGCAATAGGAAAGAATTTTATTCGCTAACATGTGTTTCTAACCCACTGAATATTATCATCCTGCAGCAAGGGTCAACAACTTGTGGCCAGCTCTGGAGATGACTTGGAGTGGTACTTGAGTAGGTAGCCATAAATATTCTCTGAATGAAAGACTGAATGAAGCAGGAAACTCACACACAGTGCAATTAACATGCAGATCTTCACAGCCAGTTAATCTGAAACCAGAGCCAGAGGGAGAACAAAACAGCACCTTGGTGTCCAGTCCCAGGCCATTCCCCAGGGAGTCAGCTACCCTAAGTTATTTTCATTCTATGTACACATAGTTTACTCATCCCCTCTTACTTCTATGAGTTCCAAGTTCTCTTTCCTACAAACTCTTTCCCTCCTAACCAGTTCCCCCATACAAAAGCAGGGATGCACTTTCGAGTCTTACCATTTTTTCAGACAATTATTAAACATCTCTAACAGTCACTCCCAAATGTTCACTGGGCCTCCCAAAGGCCAGACACTATGCTAGGTGGTAGCATACAGAGGTGTAAGTATAACACTATACCTATGTGGTGCAGCCAGACAAGTGAACAATTACAGCATAAAAAAATGCCTGGAGAATGATGCACGAGTGCTATTGGAAGGACTTAACTTTGCTGGGTGGGCAGGGAGGGTGACAGAGTCTTACGGAACAAAGGTAAAAGACGTCAAAACCAAAAATTACAGTCTAATATACCTGCAACTGTTCTAATGGTCAACTCATCAAGTTAGCACTCTAAACTGGCTCTTTGAATGTAGATCCTCTGACTACAGAGAAATCTGAAGTTCATGACAGTGGCACTGATTACCGGCAAGAGAAGGAAAACACAGACACACACACACACACACACACATACTCCAGCAGAAGAAAATGTGCAAACCTAATTAGTGATGATGTCAAGAGGCTTCACCCACTTAATGTCTGTCCCTCCAAGCTGAAGGTGACTTGACTGACCCACTCCTGTGATTGACTTCAGTTGGATTTTTCACACAGTAGTGATGGATTTGCAAGAATCCATCCGTACTTTCTCCCTGATACCTCTTGTGGCTACTGGCCAAGTCTGCTAGACTGCTGGTTGGTACCACGGCCCTGAAGAGATAAACAGACCATGTACGTGAACAAGACAGACCCACACTCTGCTTTGGTACTATTCAGAAAGACAGTTAGAAACATGGATTCACAAACATGTGGGAGGGCAGTTAGAAAAGCAGCAAGGATGGCACCCGGGAAGGTGCCTAACAAGCAATTCATCTCTTGCTAGTTTTGCAGGACCCTGTTTTTACCTCCTGGTACCTGGTTCTTTAGACATTTCATCAAGCATGAGAGTTTTCTGTTTCTGACTTCCTGTGGCTACAGATCATTCCCAAGATTCATGACTACCCTGCCTAACTTTCTACTGCCATCACCCTCCTCGTCTCTTGTCCTCACCCTTGCCCGAACCCTCTTTTCATGCAAAACACTCACTTTCCTCCCATGGAACATAGGTAACGTGTTCCTCTGGAAACCATCTGCCTTATCCAACATCTCCATCATCAATCAGGACACAGATAATATATAAAAATCACCACATTTTAAAAAATGCTCTGATCTATAGACCTCTTACAGGTTCTTTCCTTAATTTTAATGTATAACTTTAGCGGCTAAAAAGTATGTGTGTGTGTGTTAGTTGCTCAGTCGTGTCCGACTCTTCGCAACCCCACGGACTGTCTGTCAGTGGCTAAAAAGTATACCCAACCATTTTAAGGAAATGAAAAACATCATGGCTCCTAGCACAATGCTAAAATTAATGTGAAATTAAACTTTAATCAACAAAGATTTTAATTACGAATGGCACTACTTTAAAATTTTATGAATATGAAGGGTAGGAAATGCTTCCATATTCATGAAAGAAGCCCCACGGCAGTACTTATGATGACATTTAAAACATACTATTTTTAGGATAATATATCCTAAATGATACCTTAATCTTCACTAAAAACAATTTTTGGAACCTGCACTCTAAAAAAATCCAAACCACTGTAAATATATGTGTTAGATGTTATAAAGCTGATGTTTTGAAAATTAAGACTCATAAAGACATGGATTTCTTTTTTGAAATGTTGCAAACCTAATGTGAAGGAATTTGGTCCATTCACATCAGAAGCTTCCTGATTTTCACTGTGAAAAGGTTTACAACCTTTAAACAAGACTGCTGTTAATAAACTCTTAAAATTCTAAGACTAACAGAAATACCTTTCAAACTAAATTTCTAATATAAAACAAGAAAGTTTATTTTGCTATATTTTAACTTACACATGGATGTCAACAGATGAGAACGGACTTCAAAATCAACTTTATACAAAATCATGGAATCAAAGACTCCAGAAATTAAAATATTTATGTTTTATCCTTTATTGAAAGTCAAAGTAAATATAATAAATGATTCACTTAAATTTAAAGTCAAGTAAGAGTGTCATAATCTTTTTAACAGATCACTTAGTGAAGTAAGTTGTTCGACATGATAGCAAAGAACTTTTCAGTGGGAGTGAATTTACTTTGTCACAGGAAAGCAAAAGTCACCACGTTAAAAATCCCATGCTAATTGCCAATGCTGGCTTTCCAGTCCCCAAATTTTGCAAACAAAATTATTGCAATTCCCACTGGGACTGTCTGCATGCTCATTTATAGCACTAGATAGCACTCCTGGAGAACAGAAATCTAACAAAAAAGTGATACAACTTCAAAACCCTTTCAAGAACTAGAGTAATGACCTACCTACTGTTGTACTTAACATTTTGAAAATAAACAGTCTCAGATGCTTTTGAGAATAACATGTTAGGATCACTGGTCCATTTATTCACTATCATTGCTTACATATGAAAATCTTCAAAAACTTAGGGGAAATATAAATCAAGTAGAGATTAGTTCAAATAGGAACTCTATTTGAAAGCTCAAATGATTTTATCCAAAATGAAGAGCAGCCCACAAAAAAGCTAGGAGGCACTCAAGAAAAAGGAGTTAGAATTCACAAAAGAATCCCTCTCTGAAACTGGGCAAAATTAGTAAGAAAAAAGTTGGTAATTATATTGTCATCAATTTGTTTATCCCTTCCTTATGGCATGTCTCACACTGTGCTGCAGGAGCTGTGCACATGCGTCTTCCGTCTTCCCCACCACACTTAAGTTGAGGAGCTCCCTCTGCTTCATTCATCCTTGGTACCTAGCCCAGGGTCTTAAACATAGTAGCAAATGAAAAAAAGGGTGGATGATTTAAGGTAATAAAACATATTCCTAACTAGGTAATCAATTAGGCTCCAACTCATGCAAGAACATTTATAATTTCATTTTAGCTAATAAAACACTGACTAATTTGATATGTTTTTAACAACATTTGCAAAGCTATTAAATGGATTTTAAGCTCTGAATAACATATTTATACTCTAAATGTATTTAAGAAGAAAGCATGTAGTGAAACATTAGGGGAAAAAAAACTTCTACCAATGAAACAGAAAATGATGGGTTTCACTGTGTATAACATGGAACTAGATGGTGCTGGCAGGTTGAACATAAAATGACTAAGAACTGACATTGTAAAATGTTTAAAGACCCTGGAATTCTGGTTGTGAAAGTCAAGATTGGCAAGCAGGAGACAATGTAGAGTACCAAAACTCCAGTGTCTGGAAAGGCAAGTGGGGAGTCTGTTTCTCCAGCAGGAACAATAACTCTGATCACAATCTATATAGTGCTGCTGGAAACAGGTACAGAACCAGCCCACACCATGGACTCACTCCCCATACCCCAGAGGAAACGATGGAATACCAAGCACAGTGGGTCCTTTCTGGACTCTCCACAATTTCAGTTCAATCAACTCTAAAACTAAAGTCCAGAGCTAAAGTAGGCAAATGATAGCCTGCAGGCCAAAATGGGCCAAATGTGGCCACCTCCAGTGTTTGTGCAGCCCTCAAGCTAAGAGTGGTTTTTACATTTTTAAATGGTAAAAACGAAGAATCATAAAAATTATATGAAATTCAATGTCAGTCCCATAAAGAAAGTTTTCATTGGAACACGGCTGTGCTCATTCATTACATGTTGTCTGCTTTTACACTACAACAGCAGAGGGGGCATAGGATTGCCAAGCCTATGATATTTACTCCCTAGCCCTTCACAGAAAAAAAGCATGCTGAGCCCTAGAATATGCCTTGAACATTTCTCTGTGCTTCCAGTTGCACCTCATTTCTCTGAGGTAGTCCACTGCTTTGCAAAGTATAGACTAAAGCTTGACAGATGTCCACCTTGGGGTTCTGTTGTCCAAAGTTACATTCTTACATACAATATAGTGCAACTCATTAGGGTGGGCCCGAAGACGCAAAGCAGGGGCATACAGAACGCACTGAAACAGAAGCACAGGGCAAGCACGCTACAGGCGGGCAGCACAGTTCAGATTTCTTCCCAGACTACTACAGCCAGTTCTAGGTCATACTACTGAAAGGAAAAGGGAACTACAGAGAATTTGGCAGTGGACAGATGATTAAAAGAGCTCAAAAATCCTACCACTAAAGAAATGGGATTAGTTGGCCCAAAGAAGAAAGCATGAGAAAAGAACTACACTACCGAGGGTGTCAATCTCTACATTTGTTGATACATTAAATTCTAACCAATGAAAGTAACTGGTAGGCCCAACTAAAATTCCACACACCATAGATCTAATAAATTAAATGTGATTCTTAAGGAGATTGTCATTCCTGCCTTAGGCCATTAGCTAGACCCTTAAAAAGTAATCATTTGACAAATACTGTACTGTAAATCTTCAACTGATGTATGGTAGGAATGTTCCTTTTTTCAGAAACATCTGGCATGCTCTAAGTTACAGAAAAGGTGTGCTATTCCTGTGCTGAGGGGCTCAGTAATATTCAAGTAACTAAAAGGTAAATATAAGTTTCATGACCACATGTCTTTCCACAGGACCAAACAGGGGAAAACAGGCTTAAAGTACAGAATTTGTGTTACATTCAAGAATGTTCACACTGTGGGGTTTTAATTTCTCTAAAGGATTCCTGAGGGTAAAGGAATGTTCCCAGGATACCATTCAATTACAAAACTCAGCCTGCAACTATCCAGATATTTTCTTGAAGCCAGGAGAATGGGTCTCAAACACCCTTCTTCCATTGCTATGATTCTGTAACTCTAACTCTCCCAGTTCTTACGAGTCAGAGAGCCTACAGCCATTGCTCACTTTCATTTTGTCCTGAAGGTGGTCAGTGTACACACGACTCCAAAGATAAACTTCACATACCAAATTAAAATTTGATTATCACTTTAATTACAATTTATTTTAAATTACAAGACAGGAATGTTTCCATTAAGTAAAAAAAGGGGGGAGGGGGAATAGGCATAGCTTCTAAATATTTCTATGAGCCTATGTACCTTATTATTTCAAACTGTCCAACATCAGTACACAGTAAGTGAAGAAAATACAGTATATTTCCTATTGGTTTTGTGATTTTAGAATACAGAATCCTTGGACACAATATATTCTTGAAGTCAATCTCAAATTAATTATAATTAGTAATGGAAATCCTGAAACTTGCTCTAAATATAATTTTGATCAATCTGAGTTTTTCCATCTTGAAATTCTAAGGCCTATATTTCCCTAAGAATACCTTCGCAACGTTGTGGTGCACACGCAAGAATCTGACTCACTAAACTTTCTCCACTCCTACATCACCTATATAGGATTTTAACATCAAGAGTACAAAATATCTTCAAGCCACTTCTACAATCTTGCATTAACCTTACCAGGATAAACTTTTCCGCCAAGTTTCGTTAAGACTTTTTATTTAAAGACCTGTGGTAGTGAAACAAAGAAAACACAACCCCCTCCCTTTTCTAAACCATATGGCAGCAAATTAAAGTTAACTTATTTTTTTATCAGCTCAACGCCTAGACCTCGGCCCTAAACATTTTTCTCTTTGTGCCCTGGGATCGGACTAAAACAGTCTGCTGATTTGCATCTGTACCCCCATGTTTTAAAATCACAAAACAAAGTCCCAAACGCCCCCTAACCACTACCAGACCTCACCACGGTCATTTACTAAAACCTGGTTCAGGAGACCATGCATGCCGGGCAAGGGGCCCGCAGCCCGCCAGGAGCGAGTCCCCTTCCGACCCAGTGACCGAGCAGTGAGTTTGCTCACCCGGCCGGGCCGGATCCGCCCCGGGAACTTGGGTTACCCGAGCCCAGGGACGCGCCGAGGCCTAGCCGCGAGGCCGGGGCGGGCTCCAGGCGACGGGGGCTTCCCGTTCCCCGACCGCAGAGCCTTCCCGCCCGCCCCGCCGTCGTCCGCAGGCAGGGGCACTCCCCGTCGTCTCCCGGAGACCGGACTCACCCACCGAGTCCCGGGTCGGCTCCTCGGTCTCCTGCCGCCGTCCGCGGCCCCGCTCGGCGGCCGCGCCGGGCCCTTCCGGGACGGCGGGAGCTCTAGGCCGCGCCGGGGCCCCGCGGCTCCGGGACCGGCCGGCCCGGCCGCGGCGTCCGGTATCAGTCCCGAGGACCGGGCTCCCGCCGGTAACGGGCCCCGCCGCCTCCCCTCCCCCTCCCCCGCCCCATGACAGTGCAAACCCTCCGGCCGGCCCGGCCGCCCCGCCTCCGGCACCAGGCCCAGCTCAGGGCCGCGGCCGTGGCGGCGGCGGCGCCGCGGCTCTACGCCCTCGCTCGCTCGCTCGCTCTCGGGCCCGGCGTCTCGGGCCCGGCTCGGGCCCAGCCGAAGTCTCCGCCGCTTCCCGGCCGCCCTCCGCGGCGCCCGGCCCGGGCGGGGTAGGCCGAGGCCCGGGCGGTGGGGGTGGGGGCGGGGGCTCCTCTCACCTTCATGTCGGGACATCCTAGTTCAGACGGTGGCGGCGCGGCCCCTCCCGGGCTCCGACTGCAGTGTCCCCTGTGGGGTCCCGGCGCTGCCCGCGCCGGCCGGCCGACTCCCACTCGACTCCCGGGCTCGGCCGCGGGGGCGGGGTGGGCAGGGGAGCGCTCCCGCGGCGGCGGCGGCGGGGAGGCGGCGCGGGGCGGGAATGGGGCCGGGCCTGGCCGGGGCTGAGCTCCTCCAGGAGGCGGGTCCGACGCCGCGGCTCCGCCGGCGCCCGCCGTGACTCGGTCACTCTCGGGCCCGCCGGCTCCCGGCTGCGGCGCCGCGCTCCGCAAACCCCGCTCCTCCCCTCCCCCGGCCCACCCCCCGCCCCTCTTCCCCGGCTCCCGGCCGCCGCCTCCTCCTCCTCCTCTTCCTCCTCCTCCGCCTCCTTCCGCCACCCGCACGCCGGCCCCGCCTCTCGCTGCCCGCGCCGGGCCCAGCTGCCCGGAGCCCCGCGGCCGGAGGGCGCGGCGGGGGCGCCGCGGCGGCGGCGACTCGGGCGGCGGCGTTTGGCCGCGCTCGCCGGCAGGCCTCGGTCGGGCGCCCGAGCCCGGCCTCGGCCTGGCCACCGCCGCGCCGCCGCGCCTCGCGTAGGGAGGAAGAGGAAACGCCCCGGCGCCGGCGCTCGCCGGTACGGCCGCGCGGCCCCGAGCCCCGCCTGGGGCCTACGTGGAACCGGGCCCTAGGCGCTTCGCCGTTGGGCCGGGCCGACCGCGACGGCAGGTGCTTCCCGACAGCGAGCTGAGACCACGGCAGGCTCCCGCCTTCGGGAGCTTGGCCGCCGGGCCGACCGCGGGAAGCCCCCTGCTGCCCTCAACCCCGACGGGAGGCTGCGCAGCGGCCGGGGACACGTGTTTGTGTTTCTTTTTAAGCCAGCGGCTCGGCAGGAAAGGCGGCTGACCTCCGGGCGTTGTCCCGCGTTGCCCGGCCCGGTGACTCGTGGTCGGGAGGGCGTGGGCGCGGGAGGCGGCTGGGCTTGGCTGCTGTGCCCCACGGCCGGCTGGCTCCTTGGGAACCATCCCGGTGGAAGACTCCGCTACCGCCTGCCCGGGTGTCCGGCGGCCCCCGCGCAAAGTTTGTTCCAGCATCTTGGCTCAGCCTGAGTGCTCCGCTCTGAAAACTATTGGGGTCTGTGTGTCTGTGTGTCTTTTTTTTTTTTTTCCTTTTCCAGTTCCTGAACTACTTTTCCGTTTTTAACCTATCTTTTATATTTTTACCATCATCCTTGTCAACTTTGTTTTCAGGCATTATTCATCAAATATTTATGCATCCCCTTACCACGTGTCTGTTGGTAGCGTGGTTTGGTGGAAAGAAGCCGCACTTTGGAATCAAGACAGATCTGCCATGGATTCTGGATCTGATATCTTCTGTATAACCTTGGACAAGCTCATTGACCTTGCTGAGTCCCCGTTTCCTTGTCTTTTGTTTGGTTTTTGACTGTTATTTTAATTTACGCGTTTATATTTGAAATTTCTTTGTGTGTGTGTGTGCGCGCGCAAAAACCAGAACTGTGTCCTTTAGCTAAAAGTCTACCTAAATTAGATTCTAAAGTACTTGCTTTGGGATTATTCTTATTCCTTTCCACCATTACTAGCTGTGTTACCTGGAGAAAACGAAAGCCTTCTTGTGCCTTTCCCATCTTTAAAATGGGCGTTTAAAAAAAAAAAAGGGGGCGTGATTACAGATGATAATAATAATAACAGCAAGTATTTGGTGAATTAAGAGCTAAAGTGTATATAAACTAGCAGGGGACACAATAAAAGCAGTTTGTTACAGTATTTCTTAAATCTGATTTAAGAGGCATCTTGATTTCAAAGATATAAAAAGCTTGTCTTAAAGTCAAGGAAATAAATATTCGGTCACTCAGCTCTACCCAAGGGCTTGTGTGTGTTTGGTGGTAATTAATGATCAGCCAAACTAAGGTTTAAACAAACACGGCTTTAAATGAGGACTTTGTCACCAGAAATATTTCCAACGCATGTATGGAGCTTTTGCCTAAGTCCAGTCCCATCCAGCTTGAAAAGTTTCATCAAGGCCTTAACGGGGTTTGGTGGGATAGAAAGAGTAGGGCTTCTAGGGACTTCCCTTGTGGTCCAGTGGTTAAGACTCCATGTTTCCAAGCCTGGGGGCTATGGTTCGATCCCTGGTTGGGGAACTAATTTCCCACATGCCCTGTGGCGTGGAAAAGAAAAAAATAGGGCTTCCATCAAGGATAACTAAGATTAACTGACGATTGTCTTCTGCCAGTGACTTTCTATGCATTTTAGAGTATTGTGTGTGTGATCTAAGGTACCAAACTCTTAGTACCCTTGGGCTATAAAAGAAAAGACAGCAACACCCCATAGTCCTCTGATAAGTAAACGATGTCTGTAAATATATTGTGATAGTGATTAAGGCAGTATCAATAATATAGTCAGACAAAATGCTGGAGCAGGTAGGAGACCTGACAGAAACACAACTGAACTCCAGGAAGGAGTAAGAGTTTGTTTCGGTTTGGGAATTTGTTAGCTAATCCTATTAAGGAGTGCATACAGATGACTGTCTAAACCTGAAAGGGATATCAGCTGTTTGACAGTTATTGTTTTCAATCAGGCAAGAGTAAGAAAATGAAGAATCTGATTAAAGTATTTTTTTCTCTTTGTTAAGAGTAAGCAGGAATATTACAATTATTCAGGGTTTTCATGACTGGACGAAGCATTTCCTCAGTTCAACTAGAGTCAGCCCTTCAATTAAAACAACCTGCTTGCTGTCCTGCCATATAGGAGACTCCCATTTGCCAAAGGATTAATGTAAACGTTCATACCAAGTTGTTCATCAAATGATGTTTGTTCTTCATAAATGTCTCCTCCAGTCCTTTCCCTGCACTTCTTGAGTTCTCCTTCCATGTCTAACTCCATATTAGGGGCTTCCCAGGAGGCACTAGTGGTAAAGAACCCACCTCTCACCTCTTGCAGAGAGTCAGACAAGACCGAAGTGACTTAGCACATCCTCACATGTTCCTTGAAAGTGAAAGTGCTACTCAGTTGTGTCCAACTCTTTGCGACCCCATGTACTAGCCCACCAGGCTCCTCTGTCCATAGAATTCTCCAGACAAGAATACTGGAGTGAGTAACCATTCACTTCTCAAGGGGATCTTCCTGATCCAGCAATCAAACCTGGGTCTCTTGTATTGCAGGTAGATTCTTTACCATCTGAGCCACCAGGGAAGCAATGTGCATACATCAAAACATTCATGACAGGCATGTTCAAAAATTATAGTAACCTTACAAGTTGGGGTGGTCAGCCAAATTTCCCTTTATAATAAGAAAAACGGTGAAATTATTTCTTGAATTTAAGTTATAGGCATTGTGCCAAATAAGCACACCTGCATCACCTCCTGGTGTTTAGTCACTCAGTCATGTCTGACTCTGCGACCCTGTGGGCCGAAGCCCTCCAGGTTCCCTTCTCCATGGGATTTCCCAGGGAAGAATACTGGAGTGAGTAGCCATTCCCTTCTCCAGGGGATCTTCCTGACCCAGGGAATGAACGTAGGTCTTCTGCATTGCAGGTAGATTCTTAACCGTCTGAGCCACCGGGGAAGCCCAATTATGTTCCTTAAAGCAAGCTAATGCATGTAAACTTTGGTGAAATCAGAATAAGATCTATAGTTAATTACACTAATGTCAGTTTCCTGGTTTGGTATGTTCTGTAGTTTTGTAAGCTGTTACCATTGGATGGAGCTGGGGTAAGGGTATATGGGCTCTCTGTGCAACTTCTTGTGAGTGTATAATTAATTTTATAAAGTAAAAACTTAGGGAATATCCTGGTGGCCTAGTGGTTAGGATTCCAGGTTTTCACTGCCATGTCCCAGGTCCAGTCCCTGGTCAGAGAACTGAGATCCTACAAGCTGTGTGACACAGCCAAAAATCAAATAAAAGCAAACTAAAAACAGAAATCAGATTAATAGTTACCTGCAGCTGAGAAAGTGAGGGTTGGGCACTGGCTACATAGAATTTACTGAGGTGATGGGCATATTGTCTTGGTTTTATTAGTGTTTTCTGTATACCTTTGTCACAACTTACAGGTCTATAAACATAAACGATTATTGCATTCTACTTCTATGTAAATTGTAGCTAACTAAACCTGTGCTTTGTTGTACTGTTTTGATTCCTGCCTCTGGTCCTGTGCATGTGCTGTTCCCTCTGCTTAAACGAACACAAGAAAATTCAACCCTAAATTCAAATTGCTTGTACTCTCTTAAGCCTTGCCTTGCCTCTCAGACCCACCACTCCAGCAAGTTCTTCCCCTATGCTCACTTATGCTATGCCTAATTTTTAGTTTTCATCTGTTTCTTAGCTAATCTCCTCCAAGACAGGCAGTCACACGATTTCTTTCTGTCACTGGGATCCAGTAGTGTTGAATGGGTGAATGAATGAATGGTTTAAAGCAGCAAGAAAGGAACTTACCTGGTGGTCCAGTGGTTAAGAATCCCAAAGATCACACAAGCCCTGGGGCAGCTAAGCCCACTAGCTGCAACAAAGACCCAGCCCAGCCAAAATTTAAAAAATGAAGTTGGATAAAAGCTTAAAGTAACCATTCTCAAAGTGTGGTCTGGGGTCTTCAAGACCCTTTCAAAGGGTCCGTGAGTTGCTTGGGTTTTCTTGTATATTAATACTTGAAACAGCACAGCTCAATAGAAGGCAGAAGCAGATAAGAGAATCCAGCTGTCTTCAATTAAGCCAGCCATTAAAGATATTGCTTGCAAAGATGTAAAATACTTTTTACTTTGAAAAATTATTTTTTCTTAAAAATACTAGGGAATGGGTTATGATCAAATTTTTACTCAGTTTTAATTTTCATTAAAATGCAGTAGATACATGTTTGGGGTTTTTTTTCAGTTATTTGGAGTCTTCAGTAATTTTTAAGAGCATAAAGGGATTCTGAGACCAAAAAGTTTGAGAGTCTGTGCCTTAGAGACTGTTACAACCCTTTCGTAGTTCAAGTAGGAAACGATGATGATGTTGACATTCAAGTAGTGCTCTGGTACACGTGGCAGGCCTTGTGATAAGCACTTTACTTGTCAGTGCTATTATATCTCCATTTTACTCCTAAGACCAGTGAGGCACAGAGAAGTGAATTGACTTGGCCACATACCTAGTCAGGATTTGAACCCCATGTGTTTCAGAGGTCCTGCTGCTAACAGTTTTCTGCCGCCTTCCCAGAGGCCTGGAAAGGAGCGGAAAGGCTGGTGCTACCTGGTGCGTCCCTGCTCTGTGCTCTCCACTGACCACAATCACTAGGCAAGAGTCATAGAGGCCTCCAACTTTCCAGTTTTCATTTCAGACTCTGCCGCTCTAGTATTTTCAAGCACAGCCTTGCAATGCCTTGGTTTCTAACAATCTAAC
This sequence comes from Bos grunniens, assembly GCF_055505025.1. Taxonomy (NCBI): domain Eukaryota; kingdom Metazoa; phylum Chordata; class Mammalia; order Artiodactyla; family Bovidae; genus Bos; species Bos grunniens. The sequence goes on along the minus strand of NC_141175.1, from coordinate 57,793,516 downwards.
CACGCGCACCTGCGCTTCAGCCACCCATTCCTCTCTCCGGACCACACCCAGACTCTAGTATACAACTTCCTGTTTTATTGTGACTGCCTACTTTTCTGGTTTTCTTAAGTGTGAAAGTGAAGTCACTCAGTCGTGTCCGACTCTTTGCGACCCCATGGACCGTAGCCCACCAGGCTCCTCCGTCCATGGAATTTTCCAGGCAAGTGTACTGGAGTGGGTTGCCATTTCCTTCTCACCTGGTTTTCTTACCCTGGAATTAAAGCTGTTCTTTTACTGCTTCAGGCTCTCAATCTTTTGATATTTCCACTTGACTTTTTTTCCTTTTTAGCCCCATTCTCTTCTCTCTCTCTCTCTTTTTTTTTTTTTTCAAAAGATTTGTTTATTTTTTGGCTGTGGTAAGTCTTTGTTGCTGTGCATATGCTTTCTCTGGTTGAGGTAAGCGGGGCTACTCTAGTTGTGGCCCTGGGTTTATTGTGGTGGCTTCTCTTGTTGCGGAGCACAGGCACTAGAAGTGCTGGCTCAATAGTTGTGTTGCACAGGCTTAGTTGAGCCACGGCATGTGGAATTTTCTTGGACCAGGGATCAAACCCATCCCTAGCATTGCAAGGCAGAATCTTAACCACTGAACACCAGGGAAACTCCCCATTCTCTTCTTGACCAGTGCGTTCCCTGTTGTCAACTAAAACTTCTCTCATTAATGACCTTCAACTCTTTAGATGGTAAACTCCCAATCCTGAATCAATTGCACAACGATTCTGCACACTATCACCACCTATGTTTGATTGGCATGCAGAACACAAGGTAAAATATGCTGGAAAGATATGGAGTTAGAGCTGGGGGTTGTGCAATGGAGGGGGGATCTGTTAGAAAAATATAGTGGATTCAGCTACAGTTTGACCTCAGAGTACCATTGAGCACTTCTTATCTGATCAGCACCCTCTGTCATTCTCAGATTTCTTTAGACCTTCACCAGCTGGTGGCAACTACTTACCTATCCATAACCCCAGTAGATAACCTCACCCAATTCACAGGGGGAGTGCAGTTCACAAAATAAGAACTTCTTCCCCTTCCCACTGTGAACCCCCAAAGGAATCTGTACATATCTCTCCTATTGCCTCATGCTCTCACTCCCATCCCAGAAGAACTGAGAGGTCCTTTTTCCAGTTCAATCCCACCTCTGCTTAGGATCCCACATCACCCCATCTCAGATCAGCCTCCTTCAGCCACTTCCTTGACATTTATACTTTCAAGTACTCAGCCTTGGTTAGTCTGCTTCCCTTTGCTGAGAAACACCCCAACTCAACACTCCCTCTTGTTACCACCCAATTGTTTCTTTCGCTTCGTAGTTAAGCTTCTTAAAATAATTGTAGCTCCTCTTCCTCAGCTTTATAACCTGATTCATCTGATTGCTTAGCTTTTGATGCTGCAGGCCAGTCTCATTGCCTGTGACACTATTCTCATCTTCCCTCATGTGTCTGCTCCTCCTGGATCCCTTGTTGGATTAAGCAGTCACCATCAACCTAGTCAGTCACCCAAGATGAAATCCAGCCATCATCTAGACTTCCCATTATCTCCCATGGCCAATCAGTCACCAGTGGATTCTACGCATTAAACATTGGTCATATGCATCCCTTTTCATTCCCATGGCAACCAAACCATTCCAGGCTGCTACCCTCCCTCCTTGAGCCTCAGAGTGAATCTTGTCTCCTGATCACAATTCATACCTCTTTCTCTCCTTTGTGCCTCTTTGTGTGTGTGTGTGTGTTAGTCGCTCAATCCAACTCTTTGCGACCCCATGGACTGTAGCCCAGGGGCTCCTCTGTCCATGGAATTCTTCTGGCAAGAATACTGGAGTGGGTTGCCATTTCCTTCTCCAAGAGGATCTTTCCAACCTGGGTATCAAACACTGTAAGTAGATTCTTTACCATCTGCACTTCTAGTTTGTATTTTTTCCTTTCTTGACTAAATTTCTAAAACTATAAAAGTAATACATACACATTGGAGAAGTTTTGGCCAATACAGAAAAGTGTAAAGAGAAAAAAATAAGGATCACTTAGAAATTTACCAGCCAGAGGTAAACACCGTTATATTATTTAGATGCTAAGTCATGTCCGACTCTTTTGCAACCCCAAGGACTGGACTTCTCTGTACATGGGATTTCCCAGGCAAGAATAATGGAGTGGGTTGCATTTCTTCCTCCAGGGGCACTTTCCCACCCAGGGATCGAACCCTGGTCTGCATTGGCAGGCAGATTCTTTAACACTGAGTCACTAGGGAAGCCTAAACATTGTTATATACATATGTATATTTTTGGCCACACGTCATATGAGAATCTTAGTTCTCTGACCAGGGATAGAGTCCACACTCCCTGCATCGGAAACGTAGAGTCTTAACTTTGGACCACCAGGGAAGTCCCAATTTTGTTATATTATGGTATATTTTCTTACTAGAGCTACAGTTCAGAGTCACAGGTGGATCATATATTACTGCTTATTGTTGCTGTGGTCACTAAGTCATGAGTCTGACTCTTTGAGACCCGCATGGACTGTAGCCCACCAGGTTCCTCTGTCCATGGGATTTCCCAGACAAGAATATTGGAGTAGGTTGCCATTTCCTCCTCCAGGGAATCTTCCCAACACAGGGATTGAACCCATGTCTCCTACATTGGCAGGCAGATTCTTTACTGCTGAGCTACTAGGGAAGTCATTCCACAGCTTCAGTTCAGTTCAGTCACTCAGCCGTGTCCGACTCTTTGCGACTGCATGGACTGCAGCACGCCAGACTTCCCTGTCCATCGCCAACTCATGGAGTTTACTCAAACTCATGTCCATTGAGTCGGTGATGCCATCCAGCCATCTCATCCTCTGTCATGCCCTTCTCCTCCTGCCTTCAATCTTTCCCATCATCAGGGTCTTTTCCATTGAGTCAGTTCTTCGCATGAGGTGGCCAAAGTATTGGAGTTTCAGCTTCAGCATCAGTCCTTCCAATGAATATTCAGGACTGATTTCCTTTAGGATTGACTGGTTGTGTCTCCTTGCAGTCCAAGGAATTCTCAAGAGTCTTTTCCAATACCACAGTTCAAAAGCATTAATTCTTCTGTGCTCAGCTTTCTTTATAGTCCAACTCTCACATCCATACATGGCTATTGGAAAAACCATAGCTTTGACTAGACGGACCTTTTTTTTGACAAAGTAATGTCTCTGCTTTTTAATATGCTAAGTTGGTCATAACTTATCTTCCAAGGAGCAAGCATCTTTTAATTTCATTCCACAGCTTAGAGCCCTTCAAATGGTTTACCTTCAATGCTCTCATCTCTTAAAATTACTCAAATTCCTACCAAGGTATAAGTCCTGACAGGGTCTGCCTCCACTATATAATTCGTGTTAGATTGAAAGCATACCACAAGTATATTTCTAGCTGCTTTGAGTTTGGATAAACCATAATTTATTTAGGTTGTCCTCAATCTGTCTGCAGAGAAGTTTCCTTTCTTTCCTGTCCCTGGAATGTCTGTACCTCATTCTTCTTGGAACAGCATTAACCTAAAGTCATCTCCTTAGGGGATCCTTTCCTGACCACTTTATCTGATATAAGGTCCTCCCCCCACCACAGGTTGTTTTTTTAAGTCTTGTTTATTTTATTAATAGAAATTCACATAAATTATTACAACCATTCCAAAATAGGATTTCAAAGAGCTGTAGAGTTTTGCCCAATCTTTGGTACAGCACTCCCAATTGAACCCACTGAACTGAACTGAACTGAACCCACTGGGTCTCTTTAAATCATGACTGATACATGCAAAGATTTTAGATACAAGGACATTTGTCACAATGTTCTTTTTAATATTTCAGATTGAAGACAACCTAAATAAATTATGGTTTATCCAAACTCAAAGCAGCTAGAAATATATTTGTGGTATGTTTTCAATAAGAAAACCAGACTTCAGTGCTCGCTTCGGCAGCACATATACTAAAATTGGAACGATACAGAGAAGATTAGCATGGCCCCTGCGCAAGGATGACACGCAAATTCGTGAAGCGTTCCATATTTAAAAAAAAAAAAAGAAAATCAGACTTCAAATATACACTGATCCTCTTCTAAATGATGTATATATAGCGCGATGTCATTTTTGTTTTCCAGTAAAGCAAATACATAAAGACTGGATGGATAATATAGATGATTTATGTTATTTGTTCAATTTATACATCTTTATTGGGATTCTTCTGTGTCTACTGAAGATACAAGGATGAAGAAGAAAATCATGTCCTTATTCTCAAGGCCTTTACATTCTAGCGAAAAAATTGAATTGCCATTGTGGTAAGTGTTCAGAGTGTCTTGAGAGTTTATGATATGGTTAAGAAGGGCCTTTTCCACTGAGTTTTGAAATTTTCTAAGGTGAATGTGTACTGGTTTTGGAATCAGAAGGGCCCTTTTGCCTCCTGCCCTTTTGTTTGTTTGTTTTTTTTTTTTTCTTTTATGTTTAAGGAAGCTTCTCGCTGAAATAAATGGGAGGGACTTCCCTGATGGTCCAGTGGCTAAGACTGTACTCCCAATGCAGGGAGCCTTGGTTTGATCCCTGGTCAGGGAAGTAGATCCCACAAGCCACAACTAAGAATTTACATGCTGCAACTAAGACCTAGCACAGTCAAATAAAATATTTTAAAAAGAAAGAAATGGGGACTAGAAGGTGGTAAGTGGAGGGGTCCGGAGTGAAAGGGGCAGTTCTTACGGTTTGGGGCATGGGGGAGACTCCAGTATGTGTGTGAGTGTGTGTTCCGGTCTGTCCCTAAGTGGGAGTGAGGAGGAGCCCAGGTGAAGAACTAAAATCAGTTTAGGTAGAGCTGTGTCTCTTGGCCTTCATTTTCTAAAAATCAAAGGTAAAGGTAACATCACACCATTTTGTGCCTTTGTGCCGAGTAAGTTTCTACTTCTTCCTCCTCTAAAAATCAGCCAAAGAGGAAGTTCCCTGATGGGCTACTCATTAGGATTTGGCAATTTCACTGCCCCCAGTTCAATTCCTGGTGGAGGAACCGAGATCTCACAAGCTGCACCCTGCTGTGCAGCTAAAACCGACCTGCCCTTGTGAACCATTTCCTGTCCCCTTCCTTCAGGTGTGCTAGGGCCACTTTGAGTAAAATCACCTTCATGTGTGTGTTGGGGGGTGGGGCGGGTGGTGAGCACTTGTTGAGACCTACTGGATCAGAATTTCTGAGTGGTAGGGACCAAGGATCTGCATTTGAAAGAACACCCACGAGGATCCTGGCCATCATGCACAGTTGGAGACTAGCCCCACAAAGTGCTCCCAATTCATTTTGTAATTCTCCATGATTACAATGAAACTATTCCCTTTTACCAGCTTGCCACCCTTGGGAGGGAGTGAGCACAGCCCTGCACTTGGCCACCACGGAGAGTTTTGGGTGCTAATTTGTGAAATGACTGATATGTCCAAAACGAGCCCAGGTCCACACTTGCTCCTCTCACATCATGGTTTATCCCCACAGACCACTGAATTCTTCGTGAGAACCTTTCCTGCTTCAACTTTGCCAAAAAATCATATGCTAACTAAAAACCTAACAAACTCACCTGGGAAGATCTTGGGAAGAATGGGACTTAGAATGAGTAGCTGTAAGGAAAGTCAGAAAATGTGACCCTTTGAAAGCGAAGTGAGCACAATACACAGCAAGTGGATGAGTCAGCCCTTGCCGCCGGCAGCGGGGCCTCTCAAGAGTGTCACCTGTCTCCCCCCACACCCATCAAGGAGTTAAAACAAGCTCTGGAAAAGATCTCTGGAATGTAACAGTTAATAAGGTGAATGCTCAGCAGGCAATGAGTCATAACAAAAGGCTTGTGCGGAATCCAGAAGAGGGGTGACCACAAGGATAGAAATTATAGTGTGTCTCCCACACTGTCCAAGGACAAAGATGCTCTGATTGGTCAGAGCTGTTCATTTAGAGAGAATTGTTCAAAGGACAGCCAATTCATCTTAGGAGAAATGGGTGTATATCCTGATAACAGCTCATCCACTTTCTTTTATACAAGTCTTTATGGAGCACCTCCCATGGGTCAGGGGCTATACCAGCTGCTGGAGAGGTAACAGTGGGCAACACAAGCATAGTACCTGCCCTTGAAGAGTCTCAGCATCATTTTCACTCACTCAGTTCCCAGCCTGTAATTAGGAACGATTTGTGGACTGGCCTGGTAAGGGGAGAGGACTCTGAGCAAATGATCAGAGCCAATTATTTTGCAATTAGGCCTCCTGTTCTCACATTAATAACATTCTAGTTTTGAGTCACTTATGACTCAGATGAGGGACAGGGAGGCCTGGCATGCTCAAGTCAATGGGGTCACAAAGAGTTGGACACGACTGGGCGACTGAACAACAACAATGACTCAGATGAGTGTAAAATAGCCAATTCTTCAGAGTTTGATTTCCTATGGACCTGTGGATATGCTGGACAAATATCCCTGGCCTGGTAAGCCCTGTGATGGCCAGCAGCCTGGCTTTAGTGGCTCTCAGTTCCTGCACAGCCTCAGCCCCACCCCCAGCACCGCTAGGATTGCCTGTGTACTTTCCTGCCCCAGTGGCCCACTGAGAGGTGGTTGGGAGGATTTTTAAATTCCTGGGTGTCTTGAATTCCAAAACGATGAGCCAGCAGAAGCCACTGCTTGCTGCCCACCCCACCCCCCAGCGCCCCCGGGTTGATTCAAAAGGCCAAGGGAGCAGGACCAGCTATTTGTTGTTGTTCAGTTGCTAAGTCATGTCTGATTCTTTATGACTGCATGGACTGTACCCCGCCAGGCTCCTCTGTCCATGGGGTTCTCCAGGCAAGAATACTGGAATGGGCTGCCATTTTCTCCTCCAGGGGGATCTTCGTGGATCAGGGACTGAACCTGTGTCTCCTGCACTGGCAGGTAGATTCTTTACCACTGAGTCACTCCAGCTGATATTAAGTGAAGAATGAATGTAATAGGAATGACTTTGAACTGGCCACACCTGTGACATTGAGGGCAGCCCCCAGGTTCTTAGTTGCCTTGAGAGAAACCCTGAGGGCCCAAACCAGGATCCTTAGCTGCTGGTAATTCCTAAAAACAGCGTTTCATAGACCTGGCTCTGAGAAACATTCACTCAAGGGCAGATCCAGATTTTGGAGCCTGAGGCCTACCTGTCTGAGGGGTGACTCTTAGAAAAACAAAATTAGACACAGGGTCTTAGGGAGCCAGGGACCCTGAAGCATAAGGTTCGATAGTTTCATGGTAAACCACCTACGTGTTCATGCTAGAATATAAAAATATTGGGTGTTTCTGATTCCAAAGAATTGGAGGACTCCTGGGATACTTAGAGGAAAGAAGAAGCCTGGGATGAAAGTGACTTAAATATTTTACCTCCTTGATCTTATTGATAAGTCACACTTCCCTTTCTTCATACTCACATCTAGTTATAGATTCAAATGCTAGGCTCTTCGATACTCAAGGACAGAAATCACCTCCCATTCATCATTGAATCCCTAGTACTTCACAAATTTTTTGTTGTTGTTTTTCAGTCACTAAGCTGTGTCCAACTCTTTGCCACCCTGTGGACTGCAGCCCACCAGGCTTCTCTGTCCTCCACTATCTCCCAGAGTTTGCTCAAATTCATGTCCATTAAATTGGTGATGCTATTCAACCATCTCATCCTATGTCGTCCCCTTCTCCACCTGCTCTCAATCTTTCCTAGCATCAGTGTCTTTCCATTCAATGCGTTGACTCTTGGCATCAGGTGGCCAAAGTATTGGAATTTCAGCTTCAGCATCAGTCCTTCCAGTGAATATTCGGAACTGATTTGCTTTAGGATTGACTGGTTTGATCTCCTTGCAGCCCAGGGAACTCACAAACAGCATAAAGCAAAATACCTATTGAAGGGATGAATGGATGAGTGAATAACTGAGTGAATGAAGTCTCTCAGGCACAAAGAAATGACAAGTCCTGTTTATCTCCTACCCTTTCTTTCTTGTCTGCCTCTAGGTGGCATGGGATGAGAACCTGGGCTCTAGAGTTGAACCTGACCTTGAATCCTGATTTTGCCATATACCAGCCTTGGGCATCTCTCAGCCTCAGTTTCCTTCTCCATTTTATAATGGAGCCAATAATCCCTCTCTGCAAGGTTGGTAGAATCAGCAATAATGTTTGAAAACTGCCTGCTACATGGTGGGTCTCAATGCTAGCTGTCTTCTTATTACTTTAGGTCAAGCCTAGGCAAACAGTGGCCCCTGGGCCAAATATGTCCCCAACTTCTTTTTTTTTGGCTTCCATGGTGGCTCAGCTGGCAAAGAATCTGCCTGCAATGTGGGAGACCTGGGTTCAATCCCTGGATTGGGAGGATCCCCTGGAGAAGGGAAAGGCTACCCACTCCAGTATTCTGACCTGGAGAATTCCATGGACTGTATAGTCCACAGGGTCACAAAGAGTCGGACATGACTGAGTGACTTTCACTTCACTTCCTTTTTTGTAAATAAAGATTTATTGAAACATGGCCGTGTGTGCGTGTGTGTGTGTGTGTGTGTGTGTGCGCGCGCACGTGCACGCTTAGTCGTGTCCAATGCTCTGAGGCCCCATGGACTGTAGCCCACCAGCTCCTCTGTCCTTGGGACTTTCCAGGCAAGAATACTGGAGTGGGTTGCCATTTCCTCCTCCAGGGGATCTTTCCAGCCCGGGGATCAAATATGCCTCTCTTCTGTTTCCAGCATTGGCAGCTGGATCCTTTACGACTGGTGCCACCTAGGAAAGCCATGGCCATGTGTATTTGTTACATACTGTCTCTGATGGTTTTTGTGCCACCACAAAAGAGCTGAGTAGTGCTGACAGAGACTGCATGGTAAACAAAGCGTAAAATGTTGTCAATCTCTAATCTAGGCCTTCATCACTTTATTCTCAACTTGTGCTGTGCTAAATCACTTCAGTCGTGTCTGACTCTGCGATCCTATGGAGTACAGCCCTCCAGTCTCTTCTGTCCATGGGATTTCTCAGGCAAGAATACTGGAGGGGTAGCCCTTTCCTGCTCCAGGGGATCTTCCAGACCCACAGATCAAACCCGTGTCTCCTGCGTTGCAGGTGGATTCTTTACTTTCAACTGGCAGTTACCTCCTAACTGGTCTTTGCTCTTCCTCCCACTCTATTCTCTTTCTATTCTGCAGCTGGTTGTTTTCCTAATATATATAATCCTACTAAGGTTTTACTCAATGAAACCTCTGTTGCAGCCTCATTTTCTGCAACTTCTTAGTGTATTTTTAAAGTTTGTTGCCATCTGGCCGCTATGTTTCCCTGCAGCCTCTCTCTCCCTACTCCCTTCTGTGTCCTGTACAACAGCCACATCACACCTCAGTGGCTTGTGTAGCTCTGTGATTCTACACCCCACCCGCCTCCAAAATGTCTCTTTCTCTGTTTTCTGCTGCTCCTTGGCTTCATCTTACCAAGCATCTCTGTGAAACCTGTCCTGATGTCCTTTCTCTGTACTCTTAGATCAATCAGGAAAAGGTCAGTTACACTGCAGTAACAAACCCCCAAATCTCAGTGACTGAAACCTACAAAAACCAAATTGAACAAAGAATAACAAGTATACAAAGGTCCCACTCCTGAAGTGCTTGACAAATATCTATGATTTTTTTTTCCTCCCAAGAATAGAAAAAAAACAACCTAACCTTTTTTTTATCCCCCGTATAATGATCCTATTAACAGATGCTTGTCATTTTGCCTAAAACAAAGACAAAGGTAGAGGTTGTAGTTGATAAAAATTGTAAAAGGGGAATTTCATTTAAGGAAGAAAGAATGGAAAGTCTGGATAGATGAACTGTAACTAAAGAGTTGGGCTTCCCACTAGCTCAGTGGTAAGAATCCACCTGCCAATGCTGGAGACACAAGTTTGAAGGTTTGATTCTGGGTTTGGGAAGATCTTCTGGAGAAGAAAATGGCCTTGCCTGAGAAATCCCATGCACAGAGGAGCCTGAGGGGCTACAGTCTATGGGGTCACAAAGAGTCAGCTGTGACTTAGTGACTAAAGAGCAACAACAAACTAAAGAGTCATGATTAGTACCACTTTTGGCTACAGTAAAAGCTCAATAAGCACAGCATGTGGGATCATAGTTCCCCACCCAGGCAGTGAACCTTGGCAGCGCAGAGTCTTCACCACCAGACTGCCAGGAAAGTTCCTCGAATCCAGTTCTTGAGCCAGTCCTTCCCAAGGCCAGGTCATAGGGTTGAAAGAGGAGGGAGGGAGGACCCAGTATATGTCTGAACCAGCGTGTGGTTGTACTGCCATCAGGATCCTCTTCCCAGGGGGCAGAAAAACAAATCTGAGCTGCTCCAAGGGTCACGGGAGAATTTCTCCAGGACTCTCTGCTCTCTCCATTCAGAATGTCCTTGTCCTTGTCTTGCTCTCTGATACTTGGTTTCTGCCTCGTCCCTTCCTGTTATGCAGCCCACGGGGCACACCTTCATACTGGGGAGCACAATAGGAGCAGATACAGCTCTGTGAGCCCTGGGCTGTCCCTGGAGCTCTCTTGTTGCTGTTTGCCATGCCTTTGCTTAATAATCTGGCCCCAGGAGTCTCTGGCTCAGGGCCACCCACTGTGCCTATGTGTTTCTGAAATCACTTCTTGCCCTGTCCACGCACGATCCCCCATCCTTGGGCTTGGCCTTTTTTAAGGTGTTACTGTTCTGTCTTGCTCTCTTCTGTGTTTTCCCTTTGGACTCTGAACACCACCATTGGCTCCTGCCCTTGTTCTTCCAGGCAGCAGCACATCAGAACTCATGAGAAAGCCAGGCTTGGAAATCCATACTGGCCTCATCTCTGATCTACATCCAGATCTGTGCCTCATCCCGTCCCTCCCCGAATACCTCTAGACCCCAGTCTTACTCCGTATGCAGCCCTAAGAACTCTTCATGTAGAACTGGATTAAATTTACCATGCTGGGGGACTTGCCTGGTGGTCAAGTAGCTAAGACTCAGTGCTCCAACACAGAGGGCCCAGCTTCAATTCCTGCTCAGGGAATTAGATCTCACATGCCACAACTAAGACCCAGTACACGTGTGTGTGGTAAGTTACCTCGGCCGTGTCTGACTCTTTGAGACCCTATGGACTGTAGCTCAGCAGTGTCCTATGTCTATGGGATTTCCCAGGCAAGACTACTCAAGCGGGTTGCCATGCCCTCTTCCAGGGGATCTTCCTGACCCCAGAGATTGAACCCACATCTCTTATGTCTACTGCATTTGCAGGCTGGTTCTTTACCACTAGCGCCACCTGGGAAGCCCCAAGATCCAGTATAGTTAAATAAATAAATGTGAATATTGATTTTAAAACATCAGTCAGTTCAGTCGCTCAGTCGTGTCCAACTCTTTGCAACCCCATGAATCGCAGCACACCAGGCCTCCCTGTCCATCACCAACTCCCGGAGTTCACTCAGACTCACGCCCATCGAGTTGGTGATGCCATCCAGCCAACTCATCCTCTGTCATCCCCTTCTCCTCCTGCCCCCAATCCCTCCCAGCATCAGAGTCTTGTCCAATGAGTCAACTCTTCCATGAGGTGGCCAAAGTACTGGAGTTTCAGCTTTAGCATCATTCCTTCCAAAGAAATCCCAGGGCTGATCTCCTTCAGAATGGACTGGTTGGATCTCCCTGCAGTCCAAGGGACTCTCAAGAGTCTTCTCCAACACCACAATTCAAAAGCATCAATTCTTCGGTGCTCAGCCTTCTTCACATTCCAACTCTCACATCCATACATGACCACAGGAAAAACCATAGCCTTGACTAGACAGACCTTTGTTGGCAAAGTAATGTCTCTGCTTTTGAATATGCTATCTAGGTTGGTCATAACTTTCCTTCCAAGGAGTAAGTGTCTTTTGATTTCATGGCTGCAGTCACCATCTGCAGTGATTTTGGAGCCCCAAAAAATAAAGTCTGACACTATTTCCACTGTTTCCCCATCTATTTCCCATGAAGTGATGGAACTGGATGCCATGATCTTCGTTTTCTGAATGTTGAGTTTTAAGCCAACTTTTTCACTCTCCACTTTCACTTTCATCAAGAGGCTTTTTAGTTCCTCTTCACCTTCTGCCATAAGGGTGGTGTCATCTGCATATCTGAGGTTATTGATATTTCTCCCAGCAATCTTGATTCCAGCTTGTGTTTCTTCCAGTCCAGCATTTCTCATGATGTACTCTGCATGTCAGTTAAATAAGCAGGGTGACAATATACAGCCTTGACGTATTCCTTTTCCTATTTGGAACCAGTCTGTTGTTCCATGTCCAGTTCTAACTGTTGCTTCCTGACCTGCATACAGATTTCTCAAGAGGCAGGTCAGGTGGTCTGGTATTCCCATCTCTTTCAGAATTTTCCACAGTTTATTGTGATCCACACAGTCAAAGGCTTTGGCATAGTCAATAAAGCAGAAATAGATGTTTTTCTGGAACTCTCTTGCTTTTTCCATGATCCAGCGGATGTTGGCAATTTGATCTCTGGTTCCTCAAGGCAAAATGGCAGTCTGAGGAGGCCTTACAAATAGCTGAGAAAAGAAGAGACACAAAAGGCAAAGGAGAAAAGGAAAGATTTACCTGTCTGAATGCAGAGTTCCAAAGAGTAGCAAGGAGAAATAAGAAAGCCTTCCTGAGTGAACAATGCAAAGAAATAGAGGAAACAATAGAATGGGAAAGACTAGAGCTCTCTTCAAGAAAATTAGAGCTATCAAGGGAAGATTTCATGCAAAAATGGGCACAGTAAAGGACAGAAAAGGTATGGACCTAACAGAAGCAGAAGATATTAAGAAGAGGTAGCAAGAATACACAGAACTACACAAAAAGGATCTTAATGCCTCAGAAAACCACGATGGTATGATCACTCACCTAGAGCTGGGTATCTTGGAGTGTGAAGTCAAGTGGGCCTTAGCAAGCATCACTATGAACAAAACTAGTGGAGATGATGGAATTCCAGCTGAGCTGTTTCAAATCCTAAGTGTGAATGCCAGCCTGCAGCACTCCAGGCTTCTCTGTCCTTCTCTGTGCTTTGCTATTTCCTGGAGTTTGCTCAGACTCCTGTTAATTATGATTAACAGTGATGTTACCTTACCGTCTAACCAGGTTGTTGTTATTATCATCGTATAATTAAACTAGGCATGGCTTGACCCCAGAAGAGGAAGACCTACATGGCAGTTAATAATCCTGGAACTTCCTTGGTAGTCCAGTGGTTAAGAATCCACCTTCCAATACAGGGGACACGGGTTCAATTTCTGGTTAGGGAGTTAAGATCCCACATGCCATAACTGGAGAGAAGCCTGCCCACTGCAACAAAGATCCCAAGTGCCCCCCAAAATAAATTAATTAATTAAAAAAATAATAATCTGGGCTTCCCTGCTGGCTCAATGGTAAAGAGTCTGCCTGCCAATGCAGGAGACACGGGTTTGATCCCTGATCTGGGAAGATCCAACATGCCTCGGAGCAACTAAGTCCATGTGCCACAACTATTGAACCTGTGCTCTAGAGCCCAGGAGCTGCAACTCCTGAAGCCCATGTGCCATACAGCCCGGGTTCTGCAACAAGAGAAGCCACTGCAATGAGATGCCTGTGCACTGCAACTGGAGAGTAGCCCCAGCTTACAGAAACTAGAGAAAAATCCAATGCAGCAACGATGACCCAGCACAGCCAGAAATAAATAAATAAATAAAAATTAAAAAAATAGTAATAGTCTTATTGTGGGAACTCCCTGGCAGTCCAGTGGTTAGGACTCGGAGTTTTCATTGTTGGGGCCCGAGGTTCAGTCCCTGGTCAGGGAAATAAGATCTTCAAGCGTTGCATCTCAGCCAAAAAAGCCTACTGTCCAGGTAGTTGGACATCCCCTTACCCCTGTCATGTTGCCTCAAACTCTGTTCCATGCATTTGGATTGTAGACTCACCTTGACCTTTCACAAACCAAGTGCTCTCTCTTGGTCTGTTTCTTCCGCTTTGCTCTCAGCTTGTAATGAATGACCCTTTTATCCAATCCTGTACCCCTATGAAGTCATCTCTCCTCTTCCTCACTACAGACGATCCTCCGTCTGGACAAAGACTGAAGGTTCTTAATTGTCCTTCCCCTAATGACCCTGGACAGTGTGAGGAGCTGGTGACTTGGAGAGCACCTAACATCCCCTGGCTTCTTTCACTGTAAATAGACTGTGGGCAAGAGGTGTCTCTTAGGCAGGAATCTGGACTCCAGTGAACACAGGCCTTGAAATAGGAAGACAGGAGGAATGGGTTTCGGGTTGTCAGGAGTTGCTGAGGCATTGCTGACAGATTCCAGGAACGGAGAAAGACCACTATTGAGGCCACATGGCCACTGGGGAAAGTCAGCCTGGATGTGAGCTGGGAATAATTGAGAAGGAAGAGGAACTTCCCCTGTGGTCCAGTGGTTAAGACTCAGTGCTTCTAATGTAGGGGTGCAGGTTCAAAAAGAGAGAGAGAGAAGGAGGAGAACCTTCACCAAAGGGAAGAGCAAACCTGAAAGAGAACACATGGAGCTTCCTCAGGACCTGGTTCTGTGCCTGGACCACAAGTGCGATGCAGAATGGATGGATGAATGGGCTCAAGGGAGAGAAGGAAAGATAAAACACAAAAGAACATATCCAACAAATCAAATAAGTAAATGAGTCATAGCAAGATCTGGTTTCCAGTAACCTGGGACCTTCCTTCCCTGCCTCCCTCCTCCTCTCCATCTCCCTCTCCCCCCTCAATCTCTCTCTTTCTTTTTTTTACGTATTTTTTTTTCTCTTTCTTTTTTTTAAATTGACCTTGTTCATATGTTAGAATCATGTTTATTTATTTTTTTAAATTTATTTTGGCTATGCCACATGGCATGTGGGGTCTTAGTTCCTTGATCAAGGAACAGACCCAGGCCCCCTGGTTTGGAAGCACAGAGTCTTATCCACTGGGCTGCCAGGGAAGTCCCTCTGTCTCTTTCTTTAATGAGATTATTTCCCATCCTGGAGTGGCTCTAACTTTGTCCCCACCAGAGTGGCAGCCTGGCTGAGTAGGGCGCTGTGTACAGGAAGAAAGCCAGAGGGCTGGGTCTGATGTGTGTGACGTGGGGCCCACAGCGGGGAGAACCAGAGGCTGAATCAGGCCCCTTTAGTAGTAGGGCTGAGCAGAGAGCTTGGTTTCATAAAGGAACTAGCAGGATTAGCTGGACTGAAGCTTCAGGTGGAATGTACCAAAATTCTCTCTTGCACAGGGAGACCTTTGGCATGAACAGTTATGGCAAATCCACAGTGAAGTCTATTGATATAACAATGTGCAGCTGTTAAAATATTTCCTTCACATACCAAGAAGTTTACCATTTTAAAGGGTGAACCTACTAGTTTTTACTTATTCACAGAATTGTGCAACCATCTCCACTACCCAATTCTAGAATAGTTCATCACCCTGAGTCTATTAGCAGTCACTCTAAATTCCCCCTCCCCTCAGCCCCTGGCTATCCGTAATTTAGTTCCAGTCCCTGGATTTGCCTATTCTGGATATTTCATAGAAATTGAATCATACAATATGTGTGGGGCCTTTTATGTCTGTTCTTTCACTTAGCACAGTGTTTTTATGTCTTATCCATGTTGTAGCATTTATCAGGACTTTTGTTTCTCTTTATGGCTGAATAATATTCTGTTATGTGGATATATCGGAGAAGGCAATGGCACCCCACTCCAGTAATCTTGCCTAGAAAATCCCATGGATGGAGGAGCCTGGAAGGCTGCAGTCCATGGGGTCGCTGAGGGTCGGACACAACTGAGAGACTTCATTTTCACTTTTTACTTTCATGCATTGGAGAAGGAAATGGCAACCCACTCCAGTGTTCTTGCCTGGAGAATCCCAGGGATGGGGGAGCCTGGTGGGCTGCCGTCTATGGGGTCGTACAGAGTCGGACACGACTGAAGTGACTTAGCAGCATGTGGATATATCACATTTTGTTTACCCATTTATACGTTGTTAGATGTTTGTGTTGCTTCCACCTTTTGGCTACTTGAATAATGCTACTATGAACTTTTGTGTACAAGTTGTTGTGTGGACACATTTTTATGTCTCGAGTGTATACCCAGGAGTAGGCTTTCTAGGTCATTTATGGTAGGTAGTTCTAGGTTTATCTTTTTGGGGAAGTATCAAACTGTTTTCCACAGTGGCTGCACAATTTAATGTTCCTGTCATCAGTATATGAGGGTTCCAGTGTCCACACATTCTTACCAACACTTGTCATTGTGCATCCTTTTACTAGAGCTATCCTAGTGAGTGTAAAGCTATACCTCACTGTGTCTTTGATTTGTACTTCTTTAATTGCCAGTGCTTTTGAGCATCTTTTCATACATTTATTGGCTGTTAGTATATCATCTGTGGGGAGATACCTATAACAATGTATAACTTTAACTCTGCTGCTGCTAAGTCGCTTCAGTTGTGTCCGACTCTGTGCGACCCCATAGACGGCAGCCCACCAGGCTGCCCCATCCCTGGGATTCTCCAGGCAAGAACACTGGAGTGGGTTGCCATTTCCTTCTCCAATGCATGAAAGTGAAAAGTGAAAATGAAGTCACTCAGTGGTGTCCGACTCTTTGCGACCCCATGGACTGCAGCCTTCCAGGCTCCTCCGTCCATGGGATTTTCCAGCACACATATATTTATATTCCCCAGTACAGTCTGAAACTGTGCACAACTTCTGATAATTGCTTCATTGGCAGTCCGAGGGGAAGGGATTATCCCTGAGGCTTCTTGGAAGAAAGAGGAGTTTTGTGTGGGTCAATATTTTTCCTCAAGTTTGCTTTTCTTGGCTGTCAGGTGGCATATTACTGGGGGGATTAAATTTGGAGTTAATACGGATAGTGTGATATTCAGCAGCTCACACTGATCAGTGATACCAGTTATTGATGAATAAGGCCTGCCACAAAATTAAAAGATGCTTGCTCCTTGGAAGAAAAGCCATGAAAAACCTAGACAGCATATTAAAAAGCAGAGACGTCACTTTCCTGACAAAGTTCTGTATAGTCAAAGCTATGATTTTTCCAGTAGTCATGTGCAGATGTGAGAGCTGAATCATAAAGAAGACTGAGTGCCAAAGGACTGATGCTTTTGAATTGTGGTGCTGGAGAAGACTCTCAAGAGTCTCTTGGACTGCAAGATCAAACCAACAATCCTAAAGGAAATCAATTCCAAATATTCATTAGAAGGAATTTTCCTGAAGCTGAAGCTCCAATACTTTGGCCACTTGATGTGAAGAGCCAACTAATTGGAAAAGACCCTGATGCAGGGAAAGATTGAGGGCAGGAGGAGAAGGAGGTGACAGAGGATGAGATGGTTGGATAGCATCACTGACTCAATGGACATGAGTTTGAGCAAACTCCTTGAGATAGTGAGGCACAGGGAAGCCTGGCTTGCTTCAGTCCATGGGGGTCACAAAGAATTGGACACAACTTAGTGACTAGATAACTAACAACAGCAAGGTCTGTGTCTGTTCTGGTTGGTTGATGTCCATGCCATAATGGTTATTTAATACTTGGAACACCATGCCTGTATATAGAGTATTCAGCTTGCATGTCTAGTGTAAGGTTGGTAATTGTTAACTTTCTTTTTCTTTCCTTCTTTTTTTGGGCTCTATTATGTTCCATCATCTCCAAGAGTAGGCCAGAGTTCCATCATCTCCAAGAGTTGCTAGTATCTCTTTTTCATTGTCTTATATCCCTGAGTTTTCACCTAATCCTGGCCCCTGGAGGGTGCTTTGATGCTTTTTGGTGAGTGTTCTGGTTCTTTTTCATGAAAACAAGATCTCAAGGACTTTGGCAATTATTCCTGTCTGTCAACTCAGAGACCCTTTATTATTATTATTTATCATTATTATTATTAGCCATGCTGCGTGGCTTGCAGGATCTTCGTTCCCTGACCAGGAATAGAACGAGTGCTCTCTGCAGTGGCATGGAGCCCTAACCCCTGGGCCACCAAGGAATTCCTTGGCACACTTTTTCTGCAAAGGACCAGATAGCAATGTTTTAGGCTTTGGGGGCCATAGAGTCTCTGATGCAACTGTTCATCTCAGCAACTGTAGTGCAAAGCCCGCCACAAACAATATGTAAATGAATGGGCTTGCCTGTATGCCAGTAAAGCTTTATTTAGGTGCTGGGCTGTCTTTGCCTGGAGTCCATGGTTTGCTGACAGTCTGATATGATATGTGGCTATGTGCTATTAAAAAAAATCAAATAGATTTTTTAGGTGTTTTACCAAAGATTTACATCAAGTTACTTAAATATATACATGTATATTTTTGTGGGGAGAAGGGATAAAATTGCACACACCTTTGTGTGGGTCAGAAAGTCTCCAAGACACACACCCAACTGTTAAAATTTGTCACACCTGGTGATTAGGACTGGGGAAGTGGGAGGTTAAAACAGACGAGCTCTTTTCCTGACTTTATGTATTTATTTATTTATTTTTGGCTGCACCTCCTGGCATACAGGATCTTAGTTCCCTGACCAAGGGTCGAACCCATGCCCCCTGCAGTGGAAGCTCAGCTCTTAACCCCTGGACTGTCAGGAAAGGCCCTCTTGACTTTGTTGAAACTTGTGGACTGAGAGAGCTTTGCTTTTGTAATTAAGTAAAATTCAATGGGGATTTTTTTTAAAACAAAATAATTTTACTAGTCTTAGTCATAATGCAAATACATTTGTATGCTACATAAAATAGAACACATTTCATAACTGTATTAACCACACAATCTCCATTACGCAGTATGTCTAAGGCATGGCATCTCATGGTTATACATGAGAGTCTACAGGGATCCATGGAGAAAGAGGAGGCAGGCTGGTTGAGAAGACAGATCAGAACCTTTGTAGGAAGGCACCAGTCTGTGTCTGGAGCCAGGTGGTGAGGCAGGGCTGAAGACCGAGGTGTCAGCCTCAGCTCAGGCCTCCTTTAGTCAGCACGACACCCCCCGCCTCCCCCTGACATCGAACCTTTTCTAGGTCTAAATAGTCTCAGGGATGTTCCAGCAGCTTCTGCTTTCTGGGTCATCAGCTGCACATTCACTGGTCAGAAGCCCTCGTTTGTTTCCTCATTCGCTGAAGAACTGCTGTGGGCCAGCCAGTGGGTGCAGAAGGTCTTATACCCCTGCAGTTGGAGCAGGAAGGAGAACTCGTGAATGAGTGAGGTTCGCAGTCCTGGAATACGTGCACTCCAGAGGTGAGCTCGAGTGGGAGGGGATCTGTGTGTAAGACGTCACGTCTGAGTCACAGCTGAGTCACTCTGAAGGGTGGATAGGGGTTCGCCACATCAACCAAGGCAGGGCAGGAAATTCCAGGCAGACAGAAGAGCAGAGGTGAAGGTCCAGAGACAGGAAATACTGTCAAGGGCACCCTGAGAACTTTATGAACAGAGGTGAGGCTGAGAGGAGGCCATAGATCAGGAAGGGGAACTAGCAGAGTGTTGCGAGCAGAGGAGACAGGAAGTCAAATTGAGCTTCAGAGAGATTTTCTGGTGGAAGACAATGGGTGCGGAGATCCATTAATGATATCTTGTCCATGCTGCCTTTACCTCTGGTTCATTATCAAAGCTGCCTACTCTACTCACTATCTCCCCTTCCCTTCTCTTGGCATAGCCAATTCTCCTTTAAAATTTTAAAATGCAGGCATCATCCTACTAAGAAAAGTTCACTGAAGGATTTCCCTGGTGGTCTAGTGGCTAAGACTCTGCACTCCCAGTGGAGGGGGCCTGGGTTTGATCCCTGGTCAGGGAACTAAATCCTTCATTCTGCAACCACAAAGATCCTTCATACCACAACTAGGACCCAACACAGCCAAAAATAAATAAATAAGTAATTTAAAAAGAAAAGAAACGTTCACTGATATTCCCATCACTCCCAGCTGGCCTCCTGCTCTGGGCTACATGAGGCCATAAGCATTTCTTTGTTTCTGCATGAAACTCATTGCTTTATGGTTGTATTTTTGTTCTTAAATCTTCCTAAGACAATGGCACCCCACTCCAGTACTCTTGCCTGGAAAATCCCATGAACGGAGGAGCTTAGTAGGCTGCAGTCCATGGGGTCGCTAAGAGTCAGACACGACTGAGCGACTTCACTTTCACTTTCACTTTTCACTTTCATGCATTGGAGAAGGAAATGGCAACCCACTCCAGTGTTCTTGCCTGGAGAATCCCACGGACGGGGCAGCCTGGTGGGCTGCCGTCTATGGGGTCGCACAGAGTTGGACACGACTGAAGTGACTTAGCAGCAGCAGCAAGGCAGGGGCCAGTCTCATTAGTCTTTGGTTTCCAATCCCTGGCATAAAACCTGGCACAGAAAAGGTAATTAGTAAATATTGAACTGGATAAGTAAATTGATGAATAAAAGGTAAAGATAGGAGATGACAGCTATTTGGGAGGTTGAATCAGGATAACTTGACAAGTTCTTATGCAGAGTTTGCAGTAAGGGTGGGCAGTGTGGTGTGGCATCATGCCAGGTTTTCTGGTTTGGGAGTTGGGGATGCCTGAGCTGTTTTTCCTTAGGATTCTCTGACATCAGTGTGTGGGTGTTTTCCTCACAATAGCCAATTCTCCAGCTCTCCAGACACCAGCTGGGTGTCCAACGATTCAATTCAATTCTGATACTACTTACCTGGATTTAGTCAGATCCCACAAGTTAAGGCTTCAGTCCTGCAAGCATGCCTCTACTTCAGATGCCAGTAGCAAGGCCCAGGTTCCCAAGTGTACATCTGACCAACCAGCTGTACATCGGGGCTTTCTACACCACCCACCCCATTCAGGTTCAGCAATTTGTTAGAGTGGCTCATAGAGCTCAGAGAAACACTTTACTTGTCTTCACCAGTTTATTATAAAGGATGTGACTCAGCAACAGCCAAATAGAGGGGTTTTGATATTTAAATGTTAATCTCTCTAGGGAAATACAGATGCAAAGACAAAACCCTTGAACATGGGGAAGTTGTAGAGTCAAGAAATCTCTTAAGGTTAATACAGCTTTAGTCCTTATTCTACAGCTTCCAATTCTTCCTAGATGGAAGCTAGGAGCCCAGTTTATTTATTTCTTCACTCATCTAATAAACATTTATTGATCACCTGCTCAGGACCAAACCCTGGAGCCACAAAGGTGGATAAGGCCCAATTTTAGCTCTGGTGGGGTTCACAGGCCAGAGTTGGGGAGACTGACCCAATCTGGCATTTGATGTCTGCGAATTTCCAGGCATAAAGGAAGAGTTTAGGAAGGAAGGAATCCCTGTTCCCCTGGGGCTGAGCTGCCTGGGCAGGTTCTCAGCACAGTGGGGTTGAAATTATCTCAATTCCTGCCTGGAACATGTGCTCTAAATTGCAAGTGGGGGTTAAAGTTGGCATGGATTTTGTGTAGGTAAATTTGACAGTAAGGAGCAAAAATTTTCCCAGAGTTTTCCTTCCGGGAATGTACCTTTCTTTGTATGCATAAGAAGTTACCTATGCACAGGTTTTTTTCACTGTAACACTGTCAGTAATAACAAAGACTGAAAATAATCTTAATGTTCAACATGAATAAAAGAGATGGTGCAACCACACAAAGGAATCCTATGCAACTATAAAATCGAAGAGGAACTGTATTTGTGCTGATTGGGAACATTCTTCATGACACACTGAGAAGTGAAAAAGCAAGTGTCTGAACTGTGTTATAATAAGCTACCCTTTAAGAAAAAATATATATATTTAAGTATATTAAGATAAATCATATATATATGTGTGTGTGTGTGTCTTGTATATGTATAAACTAGTTCTGGGAGGAAACAAAAGAAACAGTTCTTTTGGGAAGAGGAACTGGGACAGTGAGAGGGAAGTTTCAGTGTGTACTTTTTTTTTAAGATTTATTTATGAGTTTTTGGCTGTGCTGGGTCTTCGTTGCTGCACGTCGGCTTTCCATAGTTGCAGCAAGTGGGGGCTACATTTTGTTGCAACGCACTGGCTTCTCACTGAGGTGCTTCTCTTGTTGCAAGGCACAGGCTCTAGAGCACAGGCTTAGTAGTTGTGGCTCATGGGCTTGGTTGCTCCGGAGCATGTGGGATCTTCCGGGACCGACAGGGGAATCAAACCAGTGTTCCTTGCATTACAAGGCGGATTCTTAACCACTGGACCACCAAGGAAGCCCGCAGTGTGTACTTTCATCACTTAAAGTTTCAATATATTATCTATTTTCCTTTTTTTTAAAAGACACCCCTCTCCTTCTTTTCCTAAGGTGAGGAGGGGGAGGGGGATGGCAATTTGTGTCTCTGGGAGGGTGAGCTATTGCTCTGGGTAAGTCTGTTGCAGAAAGGCCACCTGGGGCATCTTTCTTCACGAGGACTTAGCCTGAACTTTCAGTGTTACCGTAGCTGCTCAGTCTAATGTCAGCTTTCATTTCCTGTTCCACACCCTATAAAAGGCTCTGTGCTTTCACAAGCCTCAGGGTTTGGTCTGTATCACGTCCTGAGTCTCCGATCTCAGGGGCCCCTGGCTGGTTCCAGCTGCTGGCAGCTGTGTGGACAATCGAGCATCTTAGGCTTATTGCTCCCCAGCTGTTTGAACTCAGCTCCCTGTGTCCTTGCTGTGGGGCTGTTCCCGCTGTCAAATCTTCCTGCTCTGATGAGGAAAGTCCCCTTTTAAGCCACGTGCTTAAAACTGAAACCAAAGTGTAACGGCCACAGGTCACCACCAGGGCAGGGTCTCAGTGTGTCAGTCGCTTCATGGTGTCTTGACTGTTTGTGATCGATCCCACAGACTATATAGCCCACCAGGCTCCTCTGTCCATGGAATTCTCCAGGCAAGAATACTGGAATGGGTTGCCATTCCCTTTTCCAGGGGATCTTCCTGACCCAGGGATCGAACCCAGGTCTCCTGCATTGCAGGAAGTTTCTTTACCAGCTGAACCACCAGGGAAGCCCTGGGTGGAAGTCTCAAGTACCCTCTAAACCTCACTGATGTCCTGTTGTGGTAGCACACTCAAGCCCAAGGTGGCTTGAGGAAACCTGTTCCCGGTAGTTTTGAAATCTAGACTTGTTTTCCCTCCAGGGAGGAATTTTGTCCCTTGCCTCTCTCCCCACTAAGCCTTTTCTTTACTGATTCACATTTTAAATTTAGCCAAGAATCGGAGAGCATTTTTTAAATTTGACTTTAAAAATATCAGATGGTAAAGAATCTGCTTGAAGTGCAGGAGACCTGGGTTTGATCCCTGGATCAGGAAGATCCTCTGGAGAAGGGAATGGCAACCCAGTTCAGTATTCTGGCCTGGGGAATCCCATGGAACCTGGTGGGCTACAGTCCGTGGGGTTGCAAAGAGTCAGACATGACCCAGTGATTAACACTGTGTGGCAGATATTTGCCTAGAAAATATGTAGAGTTTTAAATATGAATATTAAGGATATTTTAGGGTTTCATGGTCTAAATGCCTCGCAGCATGTGGGATCCTCACGGACCAGGGATCGAACCCATATCCCCTGCATTAGCAGATGGATTCTTAACCATTGGACCACCACGGAAGCCCCAACAATGGAAATTTATGTCTCACCATTCTGGGAGGCTGGAAAGTACAAGTTCATTGAGCCGGCAGATTCAGGGTTTATTGAGGGCTTGCTTCCTGGTTCATAGATACCTGTCTTCTTGCTGTGTACTTATATGGCTGGGGAGCTCTGTGGGGTGTCTTTTATATGGCACTAAATCTGATTCATGAGGGCTCCATCCTCATGATCCAATCACCTCCCAAAGGCCCCTACCTGCTAATATCATCACCTTGGGGTTTCAGATTTCAACCTATGAATTGGGAGGGACACAAACATTCAGACCACAGAAACCTTATACCGGGCAAGTTCCCAGTGCCCTATGAAACCAAAAACTATTTTATGAATATGGCGTCTCAAACAGAGATCAGCCCTAGATTTGAATGTTTTAATTTTTGTTTTGGTTGATTTTATTATTTAATCTGTGTCTCTACCTTTCAGCATTTCAAAATTATTTAAAATTGTTTATGCCTTTTAAGATTGCTTCTCCCGCCCCCATCCCATTTACTGTTTTTAGTAACACTTATATTGAGACAAAATTCACACACCCTCCAAATTTGCCTGTTTAGATCGTACAACTCACGGCTTTTAATAGATTCACAGAGTTGGGCAACCACCACAATCAGAAAGTTTTCATCATTTCCAAAAGAAACATAGCCAGCAGAACTCCACTGAAGAATACTGGAGTGGGTAGTCATTTACTTTTGCTCCCCAGGAGAAAGGTTCCCCAGCCCCAGGCACCACTTTCATTTCCTACAGATAGATCTGTGTATTATGTCGTTCCATGTAAATGGAATTATGCCATACATGGCTTTTGTCTTAAGCTTAATATCTTCAAGTTTCATCAGTGTTGTGACATGCGTCAGTACACTGTTCCTTTTTATTGCTGAATAACAGTTTGTTGTATGGACATACTATATATGTATTTTTGGCTGCACCTAGACTGCAGCCATGAAATTAAAGGATGCTTACTCCTTGGAAGAAAAGTTATGACCAACCTAGATAGCATATTCAAAAGCAGAGACATTACTTTGCCAACAAAGGTTCGTCTAGTCAAGGCTATGGTATTACCAGTGGTCATATATGGATGTGAGAGTTCGACTGTGAAGAAAGCTGAGCACCGAAGAATTGATGCTTTTGAACTGTGGTGTTGGAGAAGACTCTTGAGAGTCCCTTGGACTGCAAGGAGATCCAACCAGTCCATTCTGAAGGAGATCAGCCCTGGGATTTCTTTGGAAGGAATGATGCTAAAGCTGAAACTCCAGTACTTTGGCCACCTGATGCGAAGAGTTGACTCATTGGAAAAGACTCTGATGCTGGGAGGGATTGGGGGCAGGAGGAGAAGGGGACGACAGAGGATGAGATGGCTGGATGGCATCACTGACTTGATGGATGTGAGTCTGAGTGAGCTCCAGGAGTTGGTGATGGACAGGGAGACCTAGCATGCTGCGATTCATGGGGTCGCAAAGAGTCGGACAAGACTGAGCAACTGAACTGAACTGAACTGAGTGGCATGTGGCGGAGAAGGCAATGGCACCCCACTCCAGTACTCTTGCCTGGAAAATCCCATGGGTGGAGGAGCCTGGTAGGCTGCAATCCATGGGGTCATGAAGAGTCAGACACGACTAAGCGACTTCACTTTCACTTTCCACTTTCATGCATTGGAGAAGGAAATGGCAACCCACTCCAGTGTTCTTGCCTGGAGAATCCCAGGGATGGGGGAGCCTGGTGGGCTGCTGTCTCTGGGGTCGCACAGAGTCGGACACGACTGAAGTGACTTAGCAGCAGCAGCAGTGGCATGTGGAGTCTTAGTTCCTTGACCAGGATCAAGGGGTCTTAACCACTCAGCAGCCATGGAAGCTCCCTGGATAGACTATGTTTTGTTTATCTCTTTATCAGTCGATGGACATTTGGATTGTTCCTACTTTTTGACTATTGTGAATAGTGCTGCTGTGAACATTCGTGTCTGGTTTTTTCTTCATTGTGGTAAAGTATACATTATGAATATTTACCATTTTAAACATTTAAAAATTACTGTAGAATTTTAAGTGTATAAAATAATTTGCTTATATTTATAGAACTGTATTTCTTTTATATCCACTTCTTTTAAAAGCTTTTGGTAATTATTTTTAAAATTATGATAAAATAGACATAAACACAAAATTTGCCAGGTTAGTCATTTCTAAATGTACAGTTCAGAAGCATGAAGTCTGAAGTACTTTCACATTGTTGTACAACCACCACCACTACCTATGTCCAGACTTTTCTTTATCTTCCCCAGTTGAAACTGTATCCGTTAAACAATAATGCCTCATTCTACCCTCCTGGTAGCCCTTGACAATCACCATTCTACTTTCTGTCTCAGTGACTTTGCCTGTTCTTAGTACCTCATTTAAGCAGAATCATACAATACTTATCCTTTTATGACTGACGTTTTATTTATCATGTCATCAAATTTCACTCATGTAGCATGTATCAAAATTTCTTTCTTTTTTAAGGCAGAATAATACTCCACCATAGATATATGCCTCATTTTGCTTATCCATTCATTATGTGCAAGTGTGTATGTGGACACATATTTCTATTTGTATAGGGAATATATCTGGGGGTGGAATTGCTGGGTATTGTGGTCGTTCTATAATCATCTGAGGAACTGCTAGACTGTTTTCTAAAGTGACTGCACATTTTGCATTCTCTTTAGTTGTGTATAAGGGTTCCAATTTCTCCACATCCTTGTCAACACTTGTTATTATCTGTTTTTTGAGTAGAGCCAGCCCGGTGGCTGTTCTATTGACTTCTATAAACATTTGGGTTAGATAGAAAGGCAAAAATGGGAAAAAAAATACCCATAATCCTACCATCCTACCAGAGGTACCCACTTTTAGCTTTTTCATCTTAATTTTTTCATTTGTATGTGTGTGTGTGTGTATAAAATTTATGGAGGGCTTCCTGGTGGCTCAATTGGTGAAGAATCCACCTGCAATGCAGGAGTCCCAGGTTTGATCCTTGGGTTGGGAAGATCCCCTGGAGAAGGAAATGACTACCCACTCCAGTATTCTCCAGTATTCTCGCCTGGAGAATTCCTTGGACAGGAGTTTGGATGGAGGGCTACAGTTCATGGGGTCACAGAGTCAGACACAACTTAGCGACTAAACCACCACCACCACCATATATAATATATACTAAGTGTCATTTTAGTTGTATTCCTTCCTATTTTCGGAGCATCTCCCAATGTGTGCACTTTAATAGGGAGCAAAGTAGAACCTGAAAGGTGGCCAGATGCTTTGTCCCTGGCAGCCAGGTTGCTGCCATGTGACAGGCTCAGCCACTCCAGAGCTCCCCTCAGGTAGAAAAATCTAAAAAGACTGACTCAAAGATGGCTGACAAGTAGAGACTTTCTCAGTGGCCATAGCAATGAGTACAAACTGCAGTTTCAAGTAAGTTGACCCAGATCTCAGACCTAGTAACTAGCAGGTCTATCTGACTCTAGACCTTGAACTTGTAACCACCACCCAATTTAAGGCTTTTATTGAGATTTTTGAGTTTTCCAAATTTGCTGATATATTTGGAAAACCGCAGTGGCCACAGGACTGTAAAAGGTCAGTTTTCACTCCAATTTCAAAGAAAGGCAATGCCAAAGAATATTCAAACTCTGTACAATTGCACTCATTTCACATGCTAGTAAGGTTAAGCTCAAAGTCGTTAAAGCCAACAGTACATGAATTGAGAACTTTGAGATGTACAAGCTGGATTTAGAAAAGGCAAAGGAACCAGAGATCAAATTGTCAACATCTGTTGGATCATTGAGAAAATAAGGGGATTCCAGAAAAACATCTAGATCTGCTTCATTGATTACGCTAAAACCTTTGACTATGTGGATCACAGCAAACTGTGGAAAATTCTTTAAGAGACAGGAATACCAGACCACCTAAGCTGTCTCCAGAGAAACCTGTATGTGGGTCAAGAAGCAACAGTCAGAACCTTATGTGGAACAACTGACTGGTTCAAAATTGGAAAAGGAGTATATTAAGGCTATATATTGTCACCCTGCTTATTTAACCTCTATGCAGAGTACATCGTGCTAAATGCTGGGCTGGATGAATACCAAGCTGGAATCAAGATTGCCAGGAGAAATAACAACAGCCTCAGATATGCAGATGATACCACTCTGAAAGCAGAAAGTGAAGAGGAATTAAAAAGCCTCTTTTTTCTTTTTTCAACTTGGAGGAAATAAAGGGCCTCTTGGTGAGGGTGAAAAGGAGAGTGAAAAAGCTGGCTTAAAAGTCAACATTCAAAAAACTAATATCATGGCATCTGGTCCCAACACTTTATAGCAAATAGAAGGGAAAAAAGTGAAAGCAATAACAGATTTTCTTTTCTTGGGCTCCAAAAATCACTGCAGCAAGTGATTGCATCCATGAAATTAAAAGACACTTGCTCCTTGGAAGAAGAGCTGTGACAACCCTAGACAGCATATTAAAAAGCAGACACATCACTTTGCAGATGAAAGTCCATATGGTCAAAGCTATGGTTTTCCCAGTAGTCATTTCTGCATGTGAGAGTTGGACCATAAAGAAGGCTGAGTGCTGAAGAATTGGTGCTTTCTAATTTTGATGCTGGAGAAGAATCTTGAGAATCCTTTGAGCTGCAAGGAGATCAAACCAGGCAATCCTAAGGGAAATAAACCCTGAATATACACTGGAAGGACTGATGCTGAAGCTCAAGCTCCTATACTTTGGCCACCTGATGTGAAGAGCTGACTCACCGGAAAAGACCCTGATGCTGGGGAATATTGAAGGTAAAAGGAGAAGAGGGTGGGGAAGGATGAGATGATTAGATAGCATCACTGACTCAAGGACACGAATTTGAGCAAACTCTGGGAGATAGTGAAGAACAGGGGAGACTTGCCTGCTGCAATCCTTGAGGTCGCAAAGAGTCAGACATGACTTAGCAACTGAACAACAAAGCAAGCACTGAGTTTCTTAGGCCCTGAATTATTGAGCCCCATTCTTGGCTTTACTTTGTATTCATCTTCATTTTTTTTTTTTTTTTTGCCACAGTTTTAAATTTCTCTTTGGTTATAAGACTGGAAACTGCCTCAAACCCTTTCTGGAAGAAGATGGCAATTAGATGAGTAGATGTATATCATAGAATTCAGTTCAGTCGCTCAGTTGTGTCCAACTCTTTTTGACCCCATGGACTGCAGCACACCAGGCTTCCCTGTCCGTCACCAACTCCCAGAGCTTGCTCAAACTCATGTCCATCAAGTTGGTGATGCCATCCAGCCATCTCATCCTCTTTCATCCCCTTCTCCTTCTACCTTCAATCTTTCCCAGCATCAGGGTCTTTTCCAATGAGTCAGTTCTTCGCATCAGGTGGCCAAAGGATTGGAGCTTCAGCATCAGTCCTTCCAATGAATGTTCAGGGTTGATTTCCCTTAGGATTGACTGGTTGGATCTCCTTGCAGTGTAACTCCCCCTCATATGTAAGTTGAAGTGCCTGAGCTACAAATGGTGTGAGAGACCTCTGGATCTTGCACAATGAAACCAAGACTGTTTGCATGGGTAAGGGATTCTAATCTCCTGACAGTAACTGTTGCTTGTCTTGGCACTAATAGCAGTGGAAGCCTTCATTTATTCAACACATGTATATTCAGTACCTGCTATGTGCTAGTCAATGTTCTCAGTGCTGGGGAAACAGCCATGAGCAAAAGTGAAAAATACATCTGCTTTCATTGATCTTGCATTCTAGCAATGTGATGGAAAATTTTCTGAGAGTGAAATTCCACTGCTACCATTTAATAGTTGGCCACAAATTTCTCATGAGGATGATGTCTAACTTGTAGTATTATAATAAGAGTAAATAACATATATAAATATTAGTAAATGAGACCCACATGATGGGAGGCAGTAAACCGCAGTCTTTATTATTGGCATGGCCTTTGGAGTTGGATTCCTGTGTGCGTGGCCTTGCTTCACAAATTGCTTAACCTCTCTGTGCCTCATTGTCCTTATTTTAAAAAATTGGAATCATAATGGCACCTCTTTCATAGGACTGTGAGGATTAAAAGGATTAATAAATGGAAAACCTAGCACAAAGTAATCACCCAATAAAAGTTAACTATTTTTCATTACATTCAAGTGGTTAGCCCTGTATCTCATATTTCTTTCTATCCTCTAAAAATAAAATAAAATAATAATTATATATAGATAATATGTAATCATATCTAGTTACATATATAAGTATATACAGTTACTATATAATCGCCCAGTCAGGGCTGTATATAGGGTAAGGAAAGATGATGAAGTTTCAAGCACCAGGTACACAAGGGAAACTTGGAGTGGGTGTGAGATGGGGTGAGATGGAGGGTCGGTGGTGCTCGTGGTAAAGAACCAGCCTGCCAATGCAGGAGACATAAGAGATGCAGGTTCGATCCCTAGGTCAGGAAGATTCTCTGGAGGAGGGTATGGCAACCCACTCCAGTATTCTTGCCTAAAGAATCAGGGGAGCCTGAAAGGCTACAGTACATAGGGTCACAAAGAGTAGGACATGACTGAAGTGACTTAATACGCATGCATGCAAGAGAAAATACTCTTGGGTGGGTAGAGCAGTCCACACTGAGAAGTTTCTGTGTATGGCAGCAATCTGTTCAGATCATTCTCGTTACCAAAGAGAGCAAATCGATTTAACCGAGTTTTCTTCTCCACTCTATTTGTGTACCAGAAATGTCATTTGGAAGAACTGCTGATTCTGGGTAGATTGTGTTATCTAGGAAGACATTTCAAATGCTGAGTTAACATGCATCTCTGAATGTGTTGCTACACACCCTGTTGTTTTTTAATTAATTAATTTGTATGTATCAGGTCTTAGTTGCAGCACACAGGATATTTCATTGCAGCTCTCAGGCTTAGTTTCTCCAGGGCATGTGGGATCCTACTTCCTCAACCAGGGATCAAACCCATGATGCCTGCATTGCAAGGAGGATTCCTAGCCACTGGACCACCAGGGAAGTCCCCACCCTGTGTTTTTTTTTTTAATATGTGATTCCATTTATATAATTTTTTGAAGGCAGGCTAATCTATAGTGAGAGAAAGAGGATCACTGTTTGGGGAAGAAGCATAAATTTAAGCAAAGGTGGGGAGGAGGGTTTACCAAAGAACAGAATGAAGTTGTTCATTTCCTTGACTGTGGAGATTATTTCACAGGTGTATATACATATGCCACAATTTCTCAAATTAAATGTTTTAAATTGTACAGTTTATTGTCTTTAAACCTCAATAAGTTGTTAAAAAATAAAAATGAAAACAGAAAATAATTAAACATGAAAATAAATTTGATCATGTTGAGAGGCTTGAAAGCTTCAGAATGAATTGATAGAACACTAAGGAAAATATGAAGCAATGACTAATTACAGGAAAAACATTTGATCAAGAAAGGAAATGTAATTCTGATATATGCTATACTGCTTTGTTGTGAATCATATTTCAGTTCAGTTCAGTTCAGTCGCTCAGTCATGTCCGACTCTTTGCGACCCCATGAATCGCACATGCCAGGCCTCCCTGTTCATCACCAACTCCCAGAGTTCACCCAGACTCACATCCATTGAGTCAGTGATGCCATCCAGCCATCTCATCCTCTGTCATCCCCTTCTCCTCCTGCCCCCAATCCCTCCTAGCATCAGAGTCTTTTCCAATGAGTCAACTCTTTGCATGAGGTGGCCAAAGTACTGGAGTTTCAGCTTCAGCATCATTCCTTCCAAAGAAATCCCAGGGCTGATCTCCTTGCAGTCCAAGGGACTCTCAAGAGTCTTCTCCAACACCACAGTTCAAAAGCATCAATTCTTCGGTGCTCAGCCTTCTTCACAGTCCAACTCTCACATCCATACATGACCACAGGAAAAACCATAGCCTTAACTAGACAGACCTTTGTTGGCAAAGTAATGTCTCTGCTTTTGAATATGCTATCTAGGTTGGTCATAACTTTCCTTCCAAGGAGTAAGCATCTTTTAATTTCATGGCTGCAGTCACCATCTGCAGTGATTTTGGAGCCCCAGAAAATGAAGTCTGACACTGTTTCCACTGTTTCCCCATCTATTTCCCATGAAGTGATGGCACCAAATGCCATGATCTTTGTTTTCTGAATGTTGAGCTTTAAGCCAACTTTTTCACTCTCCTCTTTCACTTTCATCAAGAGGCTTTTTAGTTCCTCTTCACTTTCTGCCATAAGGGTGGTGTCATCTGCATATCTGAGGTTATTGATATTTCTCCCGGCAATCTTGATTCCACCTTGTGTTTCTTCCAGTCCAGCATTTCTCATGATGTACTCTGCATGTCAGTTAAATAAACAGGGTGACAATATGCAGCCTTCACGTACTCCTTTTCTATTTGGAACCAGTCTGTTGTTCCATGTCCAGTTCTAACTGTTGCTTCCTGACCTGCATACAAATTTCTCAAGAGGCAGATTAGGTGGTCTGGTATTCCTATCTCTTTTAGAATTTTCCACGGTTTATTGTGATCCACACAGTCAAAGGCTTTGGCATAGTCAATAAAGCAGAAATAGATGTTTTTCTGGAACTCTCTTGCTTTTTCCATGATCCAGCGGATGTTGGCAATTTGATCTCTGGTTCCTCTGCCTTTTCTAAAACCAGCTTGAACATCAGGAAGTTCACGGTTCACGTATGCAGTAATAATCGAAAAGCAAAGGAGAAAAGGAAAGATATAAGCATCTGAATGTGGAGTTCCAAAGATCAGCGGTCAATGCAAAGAAATAGAGGAAAACAACAGAATGGGAAAGACTAGAGATCTCTTCAAGAAAATTAGAGATACCAAGGGAACATTTCATGCAAAGATGGGCTCAATAAAGGACCGAAATGGTACGGACCTAAAAGAAGCATAAGATATTAAGAAGAGGTGGCAAGAATACACAGAAGAACTGTACAAAAAAGATCATCATGACCAAGATAATCATGATGGATGTGATCACTCACCTAGAGCCAGACATCCTGGAATGTGAAGTCAAGTGGCCCTTAGAAAGCATCACTACGAACAAAGCTAGTGGAGGTGATGGAATTCCAGTTGAGCTATTTCAAATCCTGAAAGATGATGCTGTGAAAGTGCTGCACTCAATATGCCAGCAAATTTGGAAAACTTGGCAGTGGCCACAGGACTAGAAAAGGTCTGTTTTCATTCCAATCCCAAAGAAAGACAATGCCAAAGAATGCTCAAACTACCGCACAATTGCACTCATCTCACACGCTAGTAAAGTAATGCTCAAAATTCTCCAAGCCAGGCTTCAGCAATATGTGAACCGTGAACTTCCTGATGTTTAAGCTGGTTTTAGAAAAGGCAGAGGAACCAGAGATCAAATTGCCAACATCCGCTGGATCATGGAAAAAGCAAGAGAGTTCCAGAAAAACATCTGCTTTATTGACTATGCCAAAGCCTTTGACTGTGTGGATCACAATAAACTGTGGAAAATTCTGAGAGATGGAATATCAGACCACCTGACCTGCCTCTTGAGAAACCCATATGCAGGTCAGGAAGCAACAATTAGAACTGGACATGGAACAACAGACTGGTTCTAAATAGGAAAAAGAGTATGTCAAGGCTGTATATTGTCACCCTGCTTATTTAACTTATATGCAGAATACATCATGAGAAACGTGGGGCTGGAAGAAGCACAAGCTGGAATCAAGATTGCCGGGAGAAATATCAATAACCTCAGATATGCAGATGACACCACCCTTATGGCAGAAAGTGAAGAGGAACTAAAAAGCCTCTTGATGAAAGTGAAAGTGGAGAGTGAAAAAGTTGGCTTAAAACTCAACATTCAGAAAATGAAGATCATGGCATCTGGTCCCATCAGTTCATGGGAAATAGATGGGAAAACAGTGGAAACAGTGTCAGACTTTATTTTCTGGGGCTCCAAAATCACTGCAGATGGTGATTGCAGCCATGAAATTAAAATATGCTTACTCCTTAGAAGGAAATTTATGACCAACCTAGATAGCATATTCAAAAGCAGAGATATTACTTTTGCCAACAAAGATCTGTCTAGTCAAGGCTATGGTTTTCCCAGTGGTCATGTATGGATGTGAGAGTTGAAGAAAGCTGTGAAGAAAGCTGAGCACCAAAGAATTGATGCTTTTGAAGTGTAGTGTTGGAGAGGACTCTTGAGAATCCTTTGGACTGCAAGGAGATCCAACCAGACCATTCTAAAGGAAATCAATCCTGGGTATTCATTGGAAGGACTGATGCTAAAACTGAAACTCCAGTACTTTGGCCACCTCATGCGAAGAGTTGACTCATTGGAAAAGACCCTGATGCTGGGAGGGATTGGGGGCAGGAGGAAAAGGGGACGACAGAGGATGGGATGGCTGGATGGCATCACCAACTCGATGGACATGAGTTTGAGTGAACTCCGGGAATTGGTGATGGACAGGGACAGCCCAGCGTGCTGCGATTCATGGGGTTGCAGAGTCAGACACGACTGAGTGACTGAACTCAACTGAATAAGATTTTTAAAATAAATATTTAGTACTCAATTATCAAATAACTATACTGAGGGTTTGGGGAAATCTTCTTCGTAGATGGTGGTATAATGGAGATAAATGATACTCTAGCACACTAAGAAGTGTATATAGATGTGTACACATCCTGTTTTAAAAGAGAAAACATTAACATGCTATATTTTAAAAAACACTTTTTTTCTTTAAGGCATTTAATGAAAGTTATGATGAATGTTTTTGACGAGAAAAGAATGAAATGAGAGACCATCCTGAACCTGGAGACTGAAACAAAGAAGGTTTGTCTAGTCTTTGTGTGAGCGAATCCTAACCCACAAACTCAGGCAGGTATACAGAAATGTAATTTCCTTTTTATCTCTTGCCATGTGGCATGTGGGGATCCAAGTTCCCCAACCAGGGACGGAACCCATGTCCCCTGCAGTGGAAGTGCAGAGTCTTAACCACTGGACCACTGGAGTGCTGGGGAAGTCCTGAAATGTAATTATGTGTACTTAAAGAATTCAACCAACTTCTATTTTTCAGTTAGGGTTTCTTGATTAATTTTTAGAGTTAGTCTAATTTTTGAGGAACGTGGAGGGGATTATGGCATCAGGTGAGGGTTTGGATAAGGAGCCCATCCTTGCTGTTGTCTGTCAGGCTGGTGTCCACTGTGGTGGTCATTGTCCTTCTGGTCCACGAAGGTCTCTGCTGTGTCGTTGCTTCTGCTGACTGAGGGTCCTCACAGGTCTGGTTCTATCACAGCTCCTGCAGAGGAGAAATTTGGCCATGCTTCCTCAGCACCTGCCTGGAAGATCAGAGTCCTCTTGGGCCTCTTCCTGCTCCGTGTTCCTGTCATGCTGGGCACTGGGGAACCGCAGAGGCCCTCCTTCCCCAAGAAGGGAAAGGTAGGCCACTCTGCCCTTGGACCATCACACACCTCTCTGCATTACCCCCTTTCCTTGACCTCTCTTGAAGCTTGGGAGCTGCTGCAGACTGAAAACTGTGTCCCTCCCGAATTAATATGTTGAAGACCTAATGCCTGACGTTATGGTATTTGGAGATGGGTCTGGGAGGTGCTTTATGGTTGGATGAGGTCATGAGGGTGGGGCCTTCATGATGAGATTAGTGTGCTTATAAAAAGAGAAAGAGACATGAGATCTTTCCCTCTCCTTGTGCACACACCAAGAAAAGGCCATGTGAGGATGTAAGGAGAAGGTTACTATCTGTAATCCAGGAAGAGGGCCCTTACTAGACACAGAATCTATCAGCACCTTTTTAAAAAATAGTAATTTAATTAATTAATTTATTTTTGACTGTGCAGTGCTCGGGCTTCTAATTGAGGTGGCTTCACTTTTTGCAGAACATGGGCTTTAGGGTGCAGGGGCTTCAGTAGTTGCGGCTGCTGAGCTCAGGTTCAGGAGTTACAGTACACAGGCTTAGTTGCCCCATGACATGTAGAATCTTCCCAGATCAAGGGTAAAACCCATGTCCCCTGCATTGGCAGGTGGATTCTTTACCACTGAGCCATCAGGGAAGCCCTGCCAGCACTTTGATGCTGGACTTTCCAACTTCTAGAACTGTGAGAAATCAATATTTGTCATCTAAGCCACCCAGTCTATGGTTAAGGCCACTTGGGTGAACTGAGATGTTGAGACTCTCAGGTCTTTTTAACTCTCCTGCTTCCCCTTCAGCTCTTCTCTCTCATTCCAAGACATTTTTTCCCCCTTATTTCTCCATGGAAAAAAATGGAATGAATAGTCTTCTAAATCATCTTTGGATTTTTGAAACCCCAAAGCCAAAACTCAGTCTCTTTTCTTCATTTCTCTATAATTTCTCTGCCATTAACCAAAGGGCTGAGTGGTTAAAGCGATGGACTGCTAATCCATTGTGCTCTGCACCCATGGGTTCGAATCCCATTCTGATCGGCTTGCAGCTTCCTCGGCGCTCCTTACGTTGGGCTTCCCTGGTAGTTCAGTTGGTGAGGAATCCGCCTGCAAAGTGGGAAATCTGGGTTTGATCCCTGGGTTGGGAAGATCCCCTGGAGGAGGGCATGGCAACCCACTCCAGCATTCTTGCCTGGAGAATCCCCATGAACAGAGGAGCCTGGTGAGCTACAGACCATGGGGTCCCAAAGAGTCAGAAATGACTGAGTGACTAAGCACAGCATAGATATTAACCAAAGGAGGGGGAATACTCTTGGTTTAGCTGCTGGATAGAGAGGTTCATCAGGTATCAGGAAATCATGGGGGAAAACATTTATGGTTACTTATATCACAATGCTGGGATACCCTGGTAGCTCAGCGGTAAAGAATCTGCCTGTAATGCAGGAGACGTGGGTTCAGTCCCTGCATTGGGAAGATCCCCTGGAGAAGTGCATGGCATCCCATTCCAGTACTTTTGCCTGGAGAGTCCCAGGGACTGAGGAGCCTGGTGGGCAAGAGTCCATAGGGTCACAAAGAGTTAGACATGATTGAATCAACTGACCACACATATCACAATGCTATCCATCAATTAAATATTCATATTTAAAAAAATTAACAGATCACTTTTAGAACAGTCTTAGATTTATAGAAAAATGAGTGGATAGTAAAGGGAGTTCCCACAATACCAACCTCCCACACAGTTTCTCCTATAACTAACATCTTGCGTTAATGTGGTGCATTTGCTACAACCAAAAAGCCAATATTTTCAATACATTATCAGTAGCTAAACTCCCTAGTTTATATTAAGGTTCACTTTTTGTGTCTACAGTTCTATGTGTTTTGCTAAGGATATAATGTCTTGTATCTACCCTTAAAGCATCATTTAGGATAGCTTTGCCATCCTAAAATCTGTGCTTAATTAATCTTTTCATCCCCTACCCCTGAGCCCCCAGCAACCACTGATTTTTTTACCGTCTCTAAAATTTTGCCTTTTGCAGAATGTCAGATAGTTGGAATCATACAGGCTTTTCAGATTGGCTTCTTTCATTTGGTAATATACATTTCAGATTCTTCCTTGACTTGATAGCTCAATTCTTTTTATCCATTAATAATATTCCATTGAAGCAAAAATATAAAATGGGAAAAAAAAAAAAACAGTCTCCTCAGCAAACTAGTGTGGGAAAGTTGGAAAGCTGCATGTAAATCAATGAAGATAGAACACACCCTCACACCATGCATAAAAATAAACTCAAACTGGCTTAAAGACTTATAAGATTCCTAGAAGATAACCATAAAACTCCTAGAAGAGAACACAGACAAAACATTCTCTGACAAATCATAGCAATGTTTTCTTTGGTCAGTTTCCCAAGGCAATAGAAGAAAAAAATCAAAAACAAACAAATGGGACCTAATCAAACTTACAAGCTTTTTCATGGCAAAGGAAACCATAAACAAAATGAAAAGACAATCTATGGAATGGGAGAAAATACTTGTAAATGATGTGACCAACAAGGGCTTAGTCTCCAAAATAAACAACAGTTCATACAACTCAAAAACAAGCAAAGAAAAGCAAGTGACCCAGTTGAAAAATGGACAGAAGACCTAAACAGACATTTCTCCAAAGAAGACATGCAGTTGGCTACCAGGCACATGAAGAGATGCTCAACATTGCTAATTATTAAAGAAATGCAAATCAAAACTACAGTTAGGTGCTGCCCCATACCAGTCAGCATGGTGATCATTAAAATGTATACAAATAACAAATGCTGGAGTGTGGAGAAAATAGAACCCTTTTCCACAGTTGGTGGGAATGTAAGTTGGTGTAGCCACTATGGAAGACAATATGGCAGCTCTTCAGAAAACTAAAAAGAGCCACCATATGATGCAACAATTCCACTTCTGGGCATATATCCAAACAAAACTATAATTAAAAAATATGCTTGTACCCCTATGTTCATAGCTGCACTATTTGCAATAACCAAGACATGGAAATAATCTAAATGTCCATTGACAGAAGAATGGATAAGGAAAATTTGGTTCACATAAGCAATGGAATACTACTCAGCCATGAAAAAGAATGAAATAATGCCATTTGCAGCAACGTGGATGGATCTAGAGATTATCATACTAAATGAAGTAAGTCTGAAAGAGGAATACCATATGATGTCACTTATATGTGGAATCTAAAATACGAAACAAATGAACCTACCTGTGAGACAGAAACATACTCACGGACATAGAAAACAGACTTGTGGTTGCCAATAGGGCTGGGGTAGGGGAAGGGTACACTGGAAGTTTGGGGTTAGTAGATGCAAACTGTCATATACAGATTGGATGGTCCTACCTTATAGCATAGGGAACTATATTCAATGTCCTGGAATAAACCATAATGGAAGAGAATATAAGAATGTGCATGTATTATTTATATATATATATATATATATATATATATGTAACTGAGTGACTTTGCTGTATAGCAGAAATCAACACAACCTTGTATATCAACTGTACTTCAATAAATATTATATTCCTTGCTTCCAAGTCTTTGGCAATTCTAAACAAACTATAAATAAAAATGCCATAAACATTTATGTGTAGCCTGTTGGGTTCAGAATTTTCAACTCAACCGAGTAAATACATAGGCCTGTGACTGCTGGATTGTCCAGTAAGGCTGTGTTTAGTTTTATAAGAAGTGGCTGAACTGTCTTCCAAAGTGACTGTACCATTTTGGATTCTTACCAGCAATCAATAATCATTTCTGTTGCTCCACATTCCCACAGGCATTTGATATTGTCAGGTTTATTTCTTATTGAAAACATTTTTTAGCCATTCTCTTGATATATGTGTGGTGCTCTCTCTGTTGTTTTAATTTGAAGTTCCCTAATGATATATGTAGGAATATATAGTAGGAAGTCAAGAAACACCTCGAGTAACAGGCAAATTTGGCCTTGGAATACGGAATGAAGCAGGGCAAAGGCTAATAGAGTTTTGCCAAGAGAACACACTGGTCATAGCAAACACCCTCTTCCAACAACACAAGAGAAGACTCTACACATGGACATCACCAGATGGTCAACACTGAAATCAGATTGATTATATTCTTTGCAGCCAAAGATGGAGAGGCTCTATACAGTCAGCAAAAACAAGACCAGGAGCTGACTGTGGCTCAGATCATGAACTCCTTATTGCCAAATTCAGACTGAAATTGAAGAAAGTAGGGAAAACCACTAGATCATTCAGGTACGACCTAAATCAAATCCCTTATGATTATACAGTGGAAGTGAGAAATAGATTTAAGGAACTAGATCTGATAGACAGAGTGCCTGATGAACTATGGACGGAGGTTCGTGACATTGTACAGGAGACAGGGATCAAGACCATCCCCATGGAAAAGAAATGCAAAAAAGCAAAATGGCTATCTGAGGAGGCCTTACAAATAGCTGTGAAAAGAAGAGAAGCAAAAAGCAAAGGAGAAAAGGAAAGATATTCCCATTTGAATGCAGAGTTCCGAAGAATAGCAAGGAGAGATAAGAAAGCCTTCCTCAGCGATCAATGCAAAGAAATAGAGGAAAACAACAAAATGGGAAAGACTAGAGATCTCTTCAAGAAAATTAGAGATATCAAGGGAACATTTCATACAAAGATGGGCTCGCTAAAGGACAGAAATGGTATGGACCTAACAGAAGCAGAAGATATTAAGAAGAGGTGGCAAGAATACACAGAAGAACTGTACAAAAAAGATCTTCACAACCAAGATAATCATGATGGTGTGATCACTCAACTAGAGCCAGACATCCTGGAATGTGAAGTCAAGTGGGCCTTAGAAAGCATCACTACGAACAAAGCTAGTTGAAGTGATGGAATTCCAGTTGAGCTATTTCAAATCCTGAAAGATGATGCTGTGAAAGTGCTGCCCTCAATATGCCAGCAAATTTGGAAAACTCAGCAGTGGCCACAGGACTGGAAAAGGTCTGTTTTCATTCCAATCCCGAAGAAAGGCAATGCCAAAGAATGCTCAAACTACTGCACAATTGCACTCATCTCATACGCTAGTAAAGTAATGCTCAAAATTCTCCAAGCCAGGCTTCAGCAATATGTGAACCATGAACTTCCAGATGTTTAAGCTGGTTTTAGAAAAGGCAGAGGAACCAGAGATCAAATTGCCAACATCCGCTGGATCATGGAAAAAGCAAGAGAGTTCCAGAAAAACATCTATTTCTGCTTTATTGACTATGCCAAAGCCTTTGACTGTGTGGATCACAATAAACTGTGGAAAATTCTGAAAGAGATGGAATATCAGACCACTTGACCTGCCTCTTGAGAAACCCATATGCAGGTCAGGAAGCAACAGTTAGAACTGGACATGGAACAACAGACTGGTTCCAAATAGGAAAAGGAGTACGTCAAGGCTGTATGGAGAAGGCAATGGCACCCCACTCCAGTACTCCTGCCTGGAAAATCCCATGGATGGAGGAGCCTGGTAGGCTGCAGTCCATGGGGTCACTGAGGGTCGGACACGACTGAGCAACTCCACTTTCACTTTTCACTTTCATGCATTGGAGAAGGAAATGGCAACCCACTCCGGTGTTCTTGCCTGGAGAATCCCGGGGATGGGGGAGCCTGATGGGCTGCTGTCTATGGGGTCACACAGAGTTGGATATGACTGAAGTGACTTAGCAGCAGTAGCAGCAGCAAGGCTGTATGTTGTCACCTTGCTTATTTAACTTATATGCAGAGTACATCATGAGAAACGCTGGGCTGGAAGAAACACAAGCTGGAATCAAGATTGCCAGGAGAAATATCAATAACCTCAGATACGCAGATGACACCATCCTTAAGGCAGAAAGTGAAGAGGAACTAAAAAGCCTCTTGATAAAAGTGAAAGAGGAGAGTGAAAAAGTTGGCTTAAAGCTCAACATTCAGAAAACTAAGATCATGGCATCTGGTCCCATCACTTCATGG
Source organism: Bos grunniens (assembly GCF_055505025.1). NCBI lineage: Eukaryota > Metazoa > Chordata > Mammalia > Artiodactyla > Bovidae > Bos > Bos grunniens. Next base: position 57,752,610 of record NC_141175.1, on the reverse strand, counting down.
GAAATAGATGGGGAAACAGTGTCAGACTTTATTTTGGGGGGCTCCAAAATCACTGCAGATGGTGACTGCAGCCATGAAATTAAAAGATGCTTTCTCCTTGGAAGGAAAGTTATGACCAACCTAGATAGCATATTCAAAAGCAGAGATATTACTTTGCCAACAAAGGTCTGTCTAGTCAAGGCTATGGTTTTTCCAGTGGTCATGTATGGATGTGAGAGTTGGCCTGTGAAGAAAGCTGAGCACTGAAGAATTGATGCTTTTGAACTGTGGTGTTGGAGAAGACTCTTGAGAGTCCCTTGGACTGCAAGGAGATCCAGCCAGTCCATCCTAAAGGAGATCAGTCCTGGGTGTTCATTGGAAGGACTGATGCTGAAGCTGAAACTCCAATACTTTGTCCACCTCATGGGAAGAGTTGACTCATTGGAAAAGACCCTGATGCTGGGAGGGATTGGGGGCAGGAAAAGAAAGGGACAACAGAGGATGGGACGGCTGGATGGCAGCACTGACTCGATGCACATGAGTTTGGGTAAACTCCGGGAGTTGGTGATGGACAGGGAGGCCTGGCATGCTGCGATTCATGGGGTCGCAAAGCGTCGGACACAACTGAGTGACTGAACTGAACTGAATTGAACTGAATGATATATGACAATTCACTCCAGTACTCTTGCCTGGAAAATCCCATGGACAGAGGAGCCTGGTGGGCTGCAGTCCATGGCGTCCTGAAGAGTCGGACACAACTGAGCGACTTCACTTTCACTTTTCACCTGCATGCATTGGGGAAGGAAATGGCAACCCTCTCCAGTGTTCTTGACTGGAGAATCCCATGGATGGGGGGAGCCTGGTGGGCTACTGTCTATGGGGTCTCACAGAGTCGGACATGACTGAAGAGACTTAGCAGCAGCAGCAGCAGCAATGATACATGATGTTGAACATCTTTTTGTGTGTATTTGCCATCTGTATACCTTCCTTGATGTGGTATGTTTAGATCTTTTGCCCCATTTCTAATAGGTTGTTTGTTTTCTTATTGTTGACTTTTAAGGAGTTTTGGTATATTTGAATACAAATCTTTTATTAGATATGCGCTTTACAAATATATTCTTCTAATCTGTGACTTGTCTTTCATTCTCTTAGTGCTTTTCACAGAGCAGAAGTTTTTAACATTAACGAAACCCAATTTATCGTTTTATTTCTTTCATGGATTATGCTTTTGACATTGTATCTAAAAAGTCATCACCGTTTTCAAGATTATCTAGATTTTCTCCTACGTTATCTTCTGGAAGATTTATAATTTTGCATTTAGATCTATTATACATTTTGAGTTAATTTTTGTAAACTGTGTAAGGTCTGTGTCCAGATTTTTTTTTAACTCATGTCCATTCATTTTAGTTCCATTTGTTGAAAAGACTGTCTTTTCTCCACTGAATTGCTTTGTTCCTTTGTCAGATGACTACATTTGTGAGGGTTTATTCTGGGTTCTCAATTCTGTTCCACTGATCTATTTGTCTATTCTGTTGCCAATACCACACGTTGCCTTGATGATTGAAGCTTTAAAGTAAGCTGTGAAGCTGAGTAGTTTTAGTCCTCTGATTTTGTTCTTCCTCCTTAGTATTGTGTTGACTGTTCTGGGTTTTTGCCTTCCCATATAAACTTTTGAATCAGTTTGAAGATATCCACAAAATAACTTGCTAGGATTTTGACTGGGATTGCCTTGAATCTACAGATAAGTTGGGAAAAACGGACATCTTAACTATATTAAATGTTATCCGTGAACATATCTCTCCATGTATTAAAATCTTCTTTGATTTCTTTCATTAGAGTTTTGTGCATGCGTGCTAAGTTGCTTTAGTCATGTCTGACTCTGTGCGACCCTACGGACAGCCGTCTGCCAGCCTCTTCTGTTCATGGGATTCTCCAGGCAAGAATACTGGAGTGGGTTGCCATGCCCTCCTCCAGGGGATCTTCCCAACCCAGCAATCAAACCTGTGACCCAGGGATTGAACCTGTGTCTCTTACATCTAACCTGCATTGTCAAGAGGGTTCTTTACCACTAGCACCATCTGGGAAGCCCTAAAGTTTTGCAGTTTTCCTCAAATAGATCCTGTACATATTCTGTTACATTTATTTCCAAGTATTTATCTTTTGGAGATGCTAATGTAAATGGTATTGCATTTTTAATTTTAAATTCAAATGGTTTCATGATCCCATATAGGAAAGTAATCAACTTGTATATTAACATTCTGACTTTCAACCTTACTATAATGCTTATTACTTTCAGGAACTTTTTGTTGTTGTTGATTCTTTGGGCACAGAGACCCTCATGTCATCTGTAAGCAAAGATAGTTTTATCTTTTCCTTAGCAATTCATGTACCCTTCTCCCTCTTTTCTTTATTTTATTGCACAAATTAGGACTTCCAGTATAATGCTCAGTAAGAGTGATGAGAACGGATTATCTTTTCCTTGTGCTTGATTTTAGGGGGAAAGCATCTAATCTCTCACCGTTATGTATGATGTTAGCTGTAGGTTTTTTGTAGATATTCTTTATCACCTTGAGGAAGTTCTCTTGTGCTTCTAGTTTGCTGATTGGGTGTTCATTTATTATGAATGGTTGTTGAAGTGGCCTCAGGCAGGGCCACATGAGGAAGTACCAAGGTTGGTCAGAAGGCAGAGGGAGTGAGAAAGCCTGGGGCAGAGCTTGTATTGTGTTTTCCATGGAAAGAGCAAGGCCCAGTAAGGGAAACAGTTTAGGACTGGCCAGTTTGAATAATTCTGGTGGGCTTTGGACATCAGGGCTGTTTCTAGTTGTCCAGTTTTTGGCCCTGGATTGACTTAGGGAAGGAGAAATATTGTCTTAATTTGTGAGAACTAGGTAAAGGGTAGAGGGTCTGGATTGAAGGGGAGATGTAAGTAACCCTGGTCATTAGTTTGTCCCTATGACTAATGGATGACATATAGATAAATGCAAAATCCAAGAAAACATAGATCAGAAGTGTCCTCTCTGCTTCCATTTTCTGGAAGAGATTGTCGAGAATTGATGTTATTTAAAAAAATATTGGGTTAGATTTCACCAGTGAAACTATCTCAATTTGGTACATTGTTTTTTGGCAAGTTATTAATTATTGATTCAATTTCTTTAATAGCTACAAACCTATTAGGATTATCTATTTCTCCTTGTGGGGCTTTTGGTAGCTTATGTCATTCAAGGAACTGGTCTATTTTCATCTAAGTTACTAAACTTGTGGGTGAAGTTGTTCATTATACTCCTTTATCATCCTTAACAATAATCGGTAGTGACGGGATCAATAGTGATGACCCCTTGTTCATTTCTATTATTAGTGGTTTGAGTCTTTTCTTCTTTTTTTTTTCTCTTGCTTAGCCTGGCTAGAGGTTTATCTGTTTATTGGGTGTTTTCAAAGAACCAACTTTTGGCTTCATTGGTTTTCTTTATTGATTTCCTGTTTTCAACTTCATTGATTTTTGCTCTAGTTTTTATTATTTCTTTTCTTCTCTTTCTTTTAGGCTTATATTGTTGTTCTTTCTCTAAACTTATAATATGAACCTTTGATTTTTATTTTTAGATATTTCTTATTTTCTATTATATGCATTCACTGCTATAAATTTCCCTTTAAGCACCACTTCTTGCATACCACAAATTTTGATAAGTTGTATTTTCACTTTTGTTTAAAATATTTAGAAATTTCTCTTGTGACTTCTTCTTTGGCTCATTGTTTAGAAATGTGCTATTTAAACGCCAAATATTTGGGGATTTTCCAGCTATTTTTACTCTTACTGATTTCCAGTTTGATTCCACTGGGATTTGAAAGCATACTTTGTACAATTTGTATTCTTTTGAACCCACTGAGGAGTGTTTTATGGCCCCAGTGTGGTCTATCTTGGTAAGTGTTACACGTGAGTTTGAAAAGAATGTGTATTCTGCTCTTGGATGAACTATTCCACAAATGTCAATTATATGCAGTTGATTGATGGTGCTGTTCAGGTCAAATATATCCTTATAATTTTCTGCCTGATAGATCTGTCAACTCCTGACAGATGCTGAAGTCTCTAACTAAAAGAGTGATTTTGTCTTTTTCTCATTGCATTTCCATCAGTTTTTGTCTCATGAATTTTAACACTCCGCTGTTAAATGTGTACAGATCAGAATGGTTACATCCTCTTGGAAAATTGACCTCTTTATCATTACATAATACCTTCTTTATCTCTGATAATGTTCCTTGTTCTGAAGTCTGCTTGGTCTAAAATTAACATAACTATTCTAGCTTTCTTTTGATTAGGTTTCGCATGGTATGTTTTTCTCTATCCTTTGACTTTTCATCTGTCTGTATCGTCATACTTAAAATGGATTTCTTCTATACAACATATATTTGGGTCTCTTTTAAAATCCACTCTGGAACTCCCCTGGTGGTGCAGTGGTTAAGAATCTGCCTTCCAATGCGGGAGATGCAGGTCTGATTCCTGATCGGGGACTAAGAGCCCACATGCCTTGGGGCAACTAAGCTCAAACACTTCAACTAGAGAAGCCTGAACACTAACTACTTTCAGATGAGTATTTGCTAAATTTTACTTTTCACAGCTTATCAAGTATATTTCTTTAAAAATTTTTTAACTGATTACTCTAGAGTTTACTAGAGTAAACTTTATGCATTTACAATTAATCTAAGTCTATTTTAAAATAAGATTATACTGCTTCACGAGTATCACGAATAGTGCAGATACCTTAAAACAGAGTACTCTCAATCTCTCCCACTTGTCCCTTATAAATTTGCTGTCATTCATTTTATTTACCCAGATGCTATAATTGCCAAATACATTGTTGCTATTATATCCTTGAACAGTTATCAATTAGATCTATTTTTGATTTTCCACAACTTGAATATATGACTAGGTGTAGACATTTTGGTATTAATTATGACTGGTATTTGCTAAGCTTCTTGGATCAATTTTGAAAAATTCTCAACTATTTCTACTTTAGCTATTGCTCTCTTCTGCTCTCTCTTCTTCTTGTGCTCCCATTACCTGTATGTTACATCTTTTGAAATTGTCCCGCAGTACTTGGATCTTCTGTTTTTGTTTTTCTTTCTTTCTCTGTTTTACATTATGAAGTATCTATTGACATATCTTTAAGCCCATTGATTTGGCTTCCCTGATGGCTCAGCGGTAAAGAATCCACCTACCACGCAGGAGATGCAGAGGACATGGGTTTGATTTCTGGGTAAGAAAGGTCGGAAATGGCAACCCATTCCAGTATCTTGCCTGAAAAATCCCACGGACAGAGGAGGCTGGTGGGCTACGGTCCAAAGGGTTGCAAAGAGTCAGACATGGCTGAGCACACACACTTCTATTCATATGGCTATCAAAGGCAGTCTTCATTTCTGTTAGTTTTATTTCTAGCATTTCCTTTAGATTCTTTCTTAGAGTTTCTATCTCTCTGCTTCATTATCCACCTGTTCTTGCCTGTTGTCTACCTTTTCCATCAGAACCCTTAACATATTATTCATAGCTATTTAAAATTCCCTGTTAATTTCAAGATCTGTGTCATATCTGAATCTCTTTTCTTTGTTTCTTTAACTGTATTAAAAAAAATTTTTAGGATGACTTACAGTTTTTGTTGAAAGCTAGACATGTATCAATGAGGTGATAGAAACAAAGAAGCTTCTTTGTGAAATGTTTATATTAATCTGGCTAGGTGAAGCTGGGCTTTGTTTAATGTATACTAAAGCCGTAAGTGCCAGAGGCTACAGTTTACTCTAATATCCTTAATTTTCCCCCTTTCATTGTTGTTTGTCGTCTTCTCTGATAACTCCTTTTTCTTGAGACGATTATTTATTTTTTTGGCCCTGCTGTGCAGCATGTGAGATCTTAGTTCCCTGACCAAGGATTGAACCTGTGCCCCCTGCATTGGAAGGGTGGGGTCTCAACCGCTGGACCATCAAGAAAGTCCCATCTGAAAATTCCATGTAAAAAACTGTGGCAACCCCCACCCCCACCCTGGCAAAATGTAAAATTCACCCCTTCAACAATTTTCAAGAGTGTACTACAATACTGTCAACCCCATGCAGATTGCCATGCAACTGATTCCTAGAACTTTCCTATTCTAAAAAAAACTCTACGTCAATGAACACCAACTCCCTACCTCCTATTCCCTTCAGCCACTGGCAACCACCATTTTCTTTCTATTTCTGAAGTCTATTTTAGAGACCTCATATAAGTTCAATCACACAGTACTTGTCTTTCTGCGATGAGCTTATTTCACTTAGCATAGTGCCATCGAGGTCTGTCCATATTGTATTAATAGCATAGGACAGGAATTCCTTCTTTTTAAGGAATGAAGAGTTATGTATGTACATACCACATTTTCTTTATCCATTCATCTGCTGATGGACCAGAGATTGAATCCATGTCCCCTGCATTGCAAGGTGAGTTCTTAACCTCTGGGCCACTAGGGAAGTCCCTCTCTTCACTTTTCACCACGCAGATTTGCCCTACCACCTCAGTATTTGGATGTATCTAAGAAAAGTTGCTAATTTTCAGTTTATTTTTTTCTTGTTTTGAGGATAGGGTGACAATTTTCCAGATGTTTGTGTTCTAGCTGAAACCGAAAGTCTTCACATTTTTTTTAAATGAAAACAAACATATTCAAAAGTACAGAGAATAGAAAAGGAATCCCCATAAACCCATTGCTCAGATTCAAAACATACGAACATTTCGTCACATTTATTTTGTCTCTCCATCTATTCCTTTGCATTTTGCTTCTTTTAGTCTCTATGGAAATAGTTTACAGCAAATCCCAGACATCAATCAGTATGCAATCAGTTTGAAGCTCTGAAAAACAAAACAAACAGGTTTTTCGGGTTGTTGGTGATTTTGCTCACGTAACTTTGGTATTTTATTTATTTTTTTTTAATTTTTTTTTTAACTTTGGTATTTTAGCACGTAGTTTTCTTGTTTCATTTTGCTGACAAATTTGATGGCTGAAGCATTTTCTTTCAAAAATTAAGATGTGATTTTTAATATTAAATATTGAAATAGTCCTAAACCAAGTTTTCTACACAAAACAATATTTCTGAAAATGTTTACTCAGAAAACACTCTTCCTGTACCTGGCAACTGCTTCTGAGTTTAGGTCCACGTTGCCCCTAGCTCCTGGCTGAAGCAACCTTTGGATACCAACACCTGCCTTGTTTTCTGTCTGCGGCTTCTGCTTATCTCCTTCTATGACCTGAGGGACTTCCCAGGTGGAGCTAGTAGTAAAGAACCCACCTGCCAATGCAGGAGACATAAGAGATGCCGGTTTGATCCCTGGGTTGGGAAGATCCCCTGGAGGAGGGCATAGCCACCCAGCATTCTTGTCTGGAGAATCCCATGGACAGAGGAGCTTGTCAGACTACAGTCCATAGGGTTACACAGAATCAGACATGACTGAAGCGACTTAGCACACACACACATGACCTGAACACAACTCTATTACTCACTTCCACCCCCTCCTGTTCCAACCTGGGTATTTCCTTCCCTCACTAATCACTCATTCATGGATTCAAGACTTATTTGCCAGCATACATATCTATGGACTTCCCAGGTGGCGCTAGTGATAAAGAACCCTCCTGCCAATGCAGGTAGACATGAGACACAGGTTTGATCCCTGCGTGGAGAAAATCCCCTGGAGGAGGGAATGGCAAGCCACTCCAGTATTTTGCCTGGAGATTCCCACAGAGGAGCCTGGCAGGCTACAGTCCATAGAGTCACACAGAGTAGGACATGACTGAGTGACTTAGGACAAATTCATAAACATGTACACCACAACTTAAGCCACCATAGATTTAAGGTAATTAAAAAAGATATTTACAATGAAACAAAAAAGAAGAAGGCAAAACATCGGCCAAGGAGACAATTGCAAGGATCATAAACACAAATATTCCATGCAAACTTATAATCCTTAATTTAAAAAAAATATTGAAACTCTGTGGCATCTTCACCTCTTACAAAGAGCTTGGGGAGTGGTCATTGACTCTAAATCTGTTTTTCTTAAAACGCCTTCAGACCTGCCTTCCCATCTGTCTCCTAGAGGCAGTCAGCAGTAAGGGTGATAAAAAGGACCCATGTGTCTGGGTTTGGGACTCTACCCACTTAGATCAGGCTTGTGTTGAGAGATGCCCAATTCACGTGTGTGAGTGTGGGTGGAAAAGCAGCTTTGGAAAGGAGGAGACGCCCCACAGTAGACCCTGCCGAGGCCCCCCCCCGCCTCCGTGACTGCACTAACACTCTCTTGTCAGGGTTCTTTGAAAACCACCTCTAGGGAAGTTGCATCTCCATTTACTTCTAAGTGCCTCTCAAGCTTAAAGGTAAACAAGCTATGCAGTGTTGAATAAAAATGCGTTGAGAGCAGGGATCTGATAGGGAAGCTCCCTGGAAAATAGGAGACGTCCTGAGAACCCAAACTTAACTCCAAAGTTGAGTCAAAGCGCTCATAAAGGATCCTCCACCCCCAACCCTCCCACCAGTGTGAACTGTTTGGGGAATATGGAGGAGGTCAGTTGTGATCATAGAAGAGGGAATGTGTTAAATTAGTTGTTTCTGGTCTTTAGGCTGTTTAGTTGCTTAGTTGTGTCCGACTCTTTGTGACTGGGGACTGTAGCCTGCCAGGCTCCTCTGTCCATAGGATTTCCCAGGCAAGGATACTGGAGCAGGTTGCCATTTCCTTCTCCAGGGTTCCTGACCCAGGGATCGAATCCACATCTCCTGTATTATAGGCTGATTCTTTACCACTGAGCCACCTGGGGAAGCCCCCAGATACTACACTACTCTCTGGATTTTTTTTTTTTTTTTTTTCCTGCTTTGCTGAAGACCTGAAACAGAATTGGAGCAAAATACAGAAACTTGTCCCAGTTCTCTATTGCTACTCCAGAAGTGGCCACAAGATGGCGCTTGTTCCCTCTTTAGAGTCTTCAGTGTTCCTTCCGCCCAGCGCCCTGTTGTACCCGGAACCTGCTTGTGGCTGCCTGCAGGCTGGTGGTTTGAGTTCTTTCGTGTCCTTCCAATCTTGCATGAAAGAAGTCTGCTCTCCTGCACTGGGAGCCCGGAGTCCTAACCACTGGACCGCTAGGGAAGTCCTTCAGAAGTTTTTTAAACACTGTGGTGGCCTAACACTGCATATCTCCAAGCCACTTATATTTAAAATGTCTGGCCCAGAAAAAAACCTGAACTCCCCAGTATGACCCTGGGGACCCTTCACAGTTATCCCCGCCCTCCTTTTCCATCCCCATCTCAAGCACTTAGGCTCTAGGCAGACCCAACATGCCCTCCACAGCCTTCGCCCTGGGCGCAAATCCGTTGTCCAGAAAGCCCCTGCTCGAGCGTTCCCGCTCCCCCGCAGGCTTGTGGGGTCCTCACAGGCTGAGACAGGACCGCTGCATAGCTTCACTCCAAGGGGCAACTTTCCACTGGACTTTGTCAGAACGGTGTCCCCCGGGGCAAGTTGTGCAACGTCGCCGCCGGGCACGGAGCAGGCTCTCGGTGTGACAAATTACCGGGCTCACTCAGTCTGTGGCCGCCTCCACGGCCGGCCGCCAGTCGGCGCTCATCCCTCCCTCGGGGGCTCTGCGGCGGCCGAAGACCAGGGAGGCAGGTCTGTGGCGCTTTTGAATCTCAAGCCGCCCTTTGCCCCTCATGGCCCTGGAGCCCTGAGCCCACTAGAGACCGGATTTATGGTACATTCCCCTCCCTTCTGCCCCGTGGTTGGTTCTAAACACCCCCAGGCTCAATTCGTTTCCACGTGGACGGTGGTGCTGACTCAAGAACTTGTTATTGGAGTCATCAGACCTTCTCATGATGCTCGAATTGGCAGTACCAGCCGTGCACGTTCCACTTGCCTAGTCCAGCCCTGTATCCCCCTGGGGGTGGCCAGGCTTGAGGACTAAGTGGACTGGCATCTAGATAGGCCAGGCAGACACCCCAACCCCCCACCCCCAGAATGTGACCCAGGGGTTCTGGAAAGACCCTCTTAGCACTCTGAGCCTGCTGGCAGAGGGGGAGACACGGTCATGGGAGGGCTTCCAACAGCCAGGAACCTCCAGGCGAGCTGAGCATAAGCAATGGGACAGCCTTGTCTAAAGGGCCACTCATCTGCCTTGTGTCTATGTTCTGTGAAGTGAAAGTGTTAGTTGCTCAGTCCTCTCTGACTCTTTGGGGCCCCATGGACTGTAGCCTGCCAGGCGTCTCTGTCCACGGAATTCTCCAGGTGAGAAAACTGGAGTGGGTAGCCATTACCTTCTCCAGGGGATCTTCTCCACCCACGGATCAAACCCTCCTCATCCTGCAGGAGGATTCTTTACATCTGAGTCACCAGGGAAGCCTTTCTATGGCCTTTAAGACCTCTAGAATTTCTAAAAAGAAGGGGCTAGGCAGCAATCTGTTTGGAAGAGGGTGGCCTATGGCATGGGAATAAGGGAGACGCCTACAGACTTGCTTTGTAAGGATCCCCTTTTGCAGCTTAATAAAAAGAATATGATTTTCTAGCATTGTTTTTATTACATGTACATAAGAGTATTCGTGTTCAGATGCTCAGTCGTGTCCAACTCTTTGCGACCTCATGGACTATGGCCTACCAAGCTCCTCTGTCCATAGGATTCACCAGGCAAGAATAGTGGAGTGAGTTGCCACTTCCTTCTCCAGGGGATCTTCCTGATCCAGGGATGGAACTCATGTCTCCTGCACTGGCAGACAGATTCCTTACCACTAATGCCACCTGGGAAGCCCCAAGGATATTCTTACATGTGTTTGTATACTAGTTTGATAAAGATTGGTCTTCCCTGGTGACTCAAGTGGTAAAGTGTCTGCCTGCAATGCAGGAGACCTGGGTTCAATCCCTGGGTTGGGAAGATTCCTTGGAAAAGGAAATGGCAACCCATTCCAGTACTCTTGCCTGGAAAATTCCATGGATGGAGGAGCCTGGTGGGCTACAGTCCATGGGGTCGCAGAGTCGGATACGACTGAGCAACTTCACTTTCTTTCACTTCTTTCTTTGATCAAGATTATAGTGGGGTTGGGACTTCCCTAGTGGTCTAGTGGCTAAGACTCTGTGCTCCCAAGGCAGAGGGCCAGGGATGGATCCCTGATCAGGGGACTAGATCCCACACGCCACAACTGAAGATCCCATGTGCTGCAACAAAGAGACCCAGTGCAGCCAGCGACTAACACACACACACATAAAGATTATAGTGGGACAAACATCCCTTGGTACCAATCATGTTCTGGGTGACAGATGTATTGGTAAGCAACACTGATGAGGAGCAAACTGTGATGGATTTAGCATACATCAATGGCACCCCACTCCAATACTCTTGCCTGGAAAACCCCATGGATGGAGAAGCCTGGTAGGCTGCAGTCCATGGGGTCGCTAAGAGTCGGACACGACTGAGTGACTTTACTTTCACTTTTTCACTTGCATGCATTGGAGAAGGAAATGGCAACGCACTCCAGTGTTCTTGCCTGGGAAATCCCATGGACAGAGGAGTTTGGTGAGCTACAGTCCATGGAGTTGCAGAGAGTCGGACACGACTGAGCATGCATGCACACACAGGGAGGAAGTGGCAGGACCTTCCGTTTCTCTAAAAACCCTGACTAGAGAACTCTGACTAATTTCTCTCCCATCGTATTCAAATCTTACTCAGTTTCCACCAGTAGAGTTTTGGCGTGTTCTGTACATTTCTTGCTTGACTTTTTTCCTAAGCGCGTTTTGTTCTGCTTTGCTGCTGAACAAAAACCTCATATTAGTGGCTCTGCCTATTTTGCTATCTGATGTATTCTGTGGATCAGGAAAATTTTTTTATTGTGGTAAAGTGTATATGATGTAAAATTTCCCATTTTAACCCTTTTCAAGTATAAAATTGAGTGGTATTAACTGCGTTCAAAGTATTTTGTAAAAATTACCACTATCTATACCCAAAACTTTTTCATCATCCCCAACAAAAACTCTGTACCCATCAACAATAACTCCACACTCCTCCCGTCCCTTGATGGTTCAGTGGGTAAAGAATCCACCTGCCATGCAGGAGACACAGGAGACATAGTTTCGATCCTTGGGTCTGGAAGATCCCCTGGAGTAGGAAATGGTGACCCACTCCAGTATTCTTGTCTGAAAAATCCCATGGACAGAGGAGCCTGAAGGGCTATAGTCCACGGGGTTGCAAAAGAGTCAGACACATCCAAGTGACTAAGCACACACTATTAGTTACCTCACTTCCCCCAGCCCCTGGTAACTGCTGTTCTGTTTCCTGTTTTCTCTATGAATTTGCCTATTCTAGGTCCCTCATACAAGTGGAACCATACAATATTTGTCCTTCTGTGTCTGGCTTATTTCACTAAGCATAATGGTTTCAAGATTCATCCATGTTGAGGTAGGTATCAAAATTTCATTCCCTTTCATGGCTGAATAAATATTCTAATATTTGTATATATCATATTTTATTTATCCATTCATCTGTTGTTGGAGTTTAGGGTTGTTTCTCCCTTTTGGTCACTGTGATCAATGCTCCCATGATCATGAGTGTGCAAACATCAAGTTCTGCCTTCAGTTCTTTGGGATATGTATGTAAGAGTGGAATTGTTGCTGTTTATTCACTCAGTTGTGTCTGACTCTTTTGTGACCCCATGGACTGTAGCCTACCAGGCTCCTCTGTCCATGGAATTCTCCAGTAAAAATACTGGAGTGGGTTGCCATTTCCACCTCCTGGAGTGGGTTGCCATTCCTTCTCCAGGAGAAGAGTGGAGTTGCTGGGTCTTATGACTGTTCTATGTTTAACTTGGAGAAATCCCCAAGCTGTTTTCCTTGGTGGCTGCACCATTTTGCATTCTGAGGGCCAAGAGTTTGAGCCACTTCAACTGGGCAATGCTGCTCTTTGTCACATCAGTTGAGGTCACTTCTTGGTACTCAGGTAGCAAACGGGGTGGTCTAGAAGCTCCAAGGTGGTATCATCACACATCTGCTCCCTTGATGGTATTGTGGGAAGGCTGGGCTCAACTGGGACTGTGGGGGGCTGTAAACTGGAGTGCTGAGAGTGGCCCCTCCAACCTGGTGGCCACAGAGGATAAGACTTGTTACCTGGCATATGGATGGGAGCAGGCATCCCAGGGGAACGAGGCATGCCCTTTTCTGGCTTAGCCTTAGAAGTCAGCTGAATTCTATTGATTCCCAGCAAGTCACAAGGCCAGACTGGGTTTAAGGGCTGGGGACTTGAACTCTATCCCTTATGGGGCAGTGGCCAGGACATACTGAGGAAGAGCATGTGGAATGGGATTTACTGTTGCTGAGAATTTAAAAAATACAGTCTACCAGGGTTTATTGAAAATATAGTCTGCTAGGTTTTCTTTTTACTTTATGAATGGCATTTGTCTGTATATATTCTAACTAATTATTGCTGCGATTGATTTATGTTCACTTTGTGATCTAAATAACCTCACCAGGTTCTCTGAATAATTCTAACATTTATTTACCAAATCTTACTTTGGATAAATATATTATTTGCAATTATGACATTTCTCTTTTTTATTTTTCATAATAAATTCCTCCTATTTCTTTTTATTAGCTTAAGGTGATAGTTAAGACCTCCAGAATGATGTTGAAACACAGTGGGGCTAATTCACAACCTTATCTCTTTCCTGATTTTAAAGGGAACCATTCTGATGTTTCACCATTAGATAAGATGTTGGCTGTTAATATGAGCCAGATATTTTTAGTCCTTTTAAGAAAGAACTCATCTATTATTAGTTTACCAAGAACTTAAAAAAGATTAGATATAGCTCTTGAAATTAAAAACAACAAACTTTGAGGCTCATATCAAGGTAAACATATTTTTTCCTTTACCAATGAATGTACTGAATGATGACAATAGACTTCCTGATATTGAAATATCCTTGCATTCTTGTAGTAAACTTTAATTAGCAGCATTGTCGTAGTATTATTTTGATGTATTTCCTGATTAATTTTGCTAGTATTTTTATTTAGAATTTTTCAATAATATTCATAGTAGCTTTTGTTTATAGGATCATTTTGGCTGTGTAAAATGTTTGGGTAGACATATGTTTTTTTTCTAGCTACTGACACACATTTTGAGGTATTGAAGTTACTGCTTTATTGCAGCTTTGAAAGAAGTCATCTGTGAAACCATCTGGACCTGGCACTCTTCTAAGTGGTAACAGTGTGTGTGTGTGTGTGTGTGTGTGTGTGTGTGTGTGTGTGATGTTATTCAGTGCATAAAAGTTTGCGAAGGTTTTTAAGATAGTGGCAATATTAGACAACACTCTTTAAATGTTTACTATCTTCTGGTTTGAATTTTACTTTGTTTGTTAACACGCTAACTGTTTTGAAAACTGTTGCTGATGTGCTTTTCCTGAAAAAAAAAAAAATGGTTTTGACCCAATCTAAGTTAGAAGGATTTAAGAAATGAATTTATATTTATGGTTAGAAAAATTCCCTAGTCTTATTTCCATCTTTTTTTGGTGGAGGGATGGAGTGCTGCACAGCTTGTAAGATCTCAGTTCCCCAGCCAGGGATTGAACCTGGACCATGGCAGTGAAAGCCCAGAATCCTAACCACTTGGCCACCAGGATACTCCCTTATTTCTGTCATCTTGAATTATGCTTTATTTTTAAAAAGATGGTTCCTTGTTTAGTACTTTGTTTATTATCTTAAGTGACTTGCATGTTCTTTGGTTTTTGTATTGCATAGAATTAGGCTCATATAACACCTTCATATAACAGAAAATCCCCCAAACCCAATGACTTAAAATATCATAGAAGCTTTTTCCTCTCCCTCAAAAGAAGCCTGAAAAGTAGGCAACTCAGGCCTGGAGGCTAGGAGATCCCAGGCTCAGAACAGAGGCTCTTCCCAGATTTCTGCTTCATAAATTAATTTAATGAATGGTCTAGTGGTTTTCCCTACTTTCTTAAATTTAAGTCTGAATTTGGCAATAAGGAGTTCATGATATGAGCCATAGTCAGCTCCCGGTCTTGTTTTTGCTGACTGTATAGAGCTTCTCCATCTTTGGCTGCAAAGAATATAATCAATCTGATTTCGGTGTTGACCATCTGGTGATGTCCATGTGTAGAGTCTTCTCTTGTGTTGTTGGAAGAGGGTGTTTGCTATGACCAGTGCGTTCTCTTGGCAAAACTCTATTAGCCTCTGCCCTGCTTCATTCTGTATTCCAAGGCCAAATTTGCCTGTTACTCCAGGTGTTTCTTGACTTCCTACTTTTCAAATCCTGAAAGATGATGCTGTGAAAGTGCTGCCCTCAATATGCCAGCAAATTTGGAAAACTCAGCAGTGGCCACAGGACTGGAACAGGTCAGTTTTCATTCCAATCCCAAAGAAAGGCAATGCCAAAGAATGCTCAAACTACTGCACAATTGCACTCATCTCACATGCTAGTAAAGTAATGCTCAAAATTCTCCAAGCCAGGCTTCAGCAATATGTGAACTGTGAACTTCCAGATGTTCAAGCTGGTTTTAGAAAAGGCAGAGGAACCAGAGATCAAATTGCCAACATCCGCTGGATCATGGAAAAAGCAAGAGAGTTCCAGAAAAACATCTATTTCTGCTTTATTGACTATGCCAAAGCTTTTGACTGTGTGGATTACAATAAAGTGTGGGAAATTCTGAAAGAGATGGGAATACCAGACCACTTGACCTGCCTCTTGACCTTGTATGCAGGTCAGGAAGCAATGGTTAGAACTGGACATGGAACAACAAACTGGTTCCAAATAGAAAAGGAGTACATCAAGGCTGTACATTGTCACCCTGCTTATTTAACTTATATGCAGAGTACATCATGAGAAACGCTGGGCTGGAAGCAGCACAAGCTGAAATCAAGATTGCCAGGAGAAATACCAGTCACCTCAGATATGCAGATGACACCACCCTTATGGCAGAAAGTGAAGAAGAACTAAAAAGCCTCTTGATGAAAGTGAAAGAGGAGAGTGAAAAAATTGGCTTAAAGCTCAACATTCAGAAAACTAAGATCATGGCATCTGGTCCCATCACTTCATGGGAAATAGATGGGGAAACAGTGGAAACAGTGTCAGACTTTATTTTTTTGGGCTCCAAAATCACTGCAGATAGTGATTGCAGCCATGAAATTAAAATATGCTTACTCCTTGGAAGGAAAGTTATGACCAACCTAGATAGCATATTCAAAAGCAGAGACATTACTTTGCCAACAAAGGTCCGTCTAGTCAAGGCTATGGTTTTTCCAGTGGTCATGTATGGGTGTGAGAGTTGGACTGTGAAGAAAGCTGAGAGCCGAAGAATTGATGCTTTTGAATTGTGGTTTGGAGAAGACTCTTGAGAGTACCTTGGGCTGCAAGGAGATCCAACCAGTCCATTCTAAAGGAGATCAGACCTGGGTGTTCTTTGGAAGGAATGATGCTAAAGCTGAAACTCCAGTACTTTGGCCACCTCATGCAAAGAGTTGACTCATTGGAAAAGACTCTGGTGCTGGGAGGGATTGGGGGCAGGAGGAGAAGGGGATGACAGAGGATGAGATGGCTGGATGGCATCACTGACTCAATGGACATGAGTCTGAGTGAACTCCAGGAGTTGGTGATGGACAGGGAGGCTTGGTGTGCTGCAATTCATGGGGTCGCAAAGAGTCGAACATGACTGAGCAACTGAACTGAACTGACTGAACTGAATTAATTTAAGCAAACTCTGGGAGACAGTGAAGGACAGGGAAGCCTGGCATGCTGCAGTCCATGGGGTTGCAAAGAGTCAGACATGACTCAATGACTGAACAACAACAAACTTAAAGTAAAAGAGCTTATGGCTGTAACATGGGTGGGCCTCATTCAATCAGTTGAAGGCATGAAGAGCAAACGTTGAGGTTTTCTGGAGAAGAAGGAATTCTGCTGTAAGACTCTAACGTAGAAGAACTGTCTAAGTTTCTAACCTGGGGTACAGAGATTGCATTTGCCAGTCTCCATAATCCTGTGAGCCAATTCCTTAAAAACTTTCTCTCCAGGGCTAGCATGAGATCTAACTTTTTAACCTTATTTTACTTTTTTAAAATTAATTTTTATTAGAGCATAGCTGATTTACAATGTTGTGTTAGTTTCTGCTGTATAGCAATGTGACTCAGTTATACATATACCCACTGTTTTTAGATTCTTCTCCCACAGAGGTCATTATGGGACCTAGTTTTAAACCAGGCCCTGTCTTGCCTTCTCCTGGCCAGTGTAATTGTGTCAGGGATGGCCACTTGACCTAGCTTGGGTAGTTGAAGATTAGGCCCAGCGTTTTTGTTTGAACTGGTTGAAGCTCTCTCTTCTCTGATGTTCTTAGCCCTGAGAGGATGTAGTTGCTGGGCTCCAGCAGCTGTATTATCATCATGAGGGCAAGGGTCAGTCTGAAAAGGAGTTTGAAGTGATAGTGAGAGAGAGAAACCAGGTCTCTGTGACATCACTTGATTATTGTCACGTCAGCACACCTGAAGCAGAACCTAAATCTACTCCCTGGATTTTTCATTGATATGACTCAATGAAAAATTTTCTTTGTTTAAGCCAAGTTGCATACGATTTTTACAAATAAAAAACCAAAGAATCCTCATGATATGATCATGCACGCCACTGGTTTTTTTGTAAGAAGAAGCCATATCAAATATCCTGGCATCAGGAAACAAACAGCCTGGCAGGAGATAACATTTGGATGAAAAAAGTAACTTGAAGAATAGGTTCTTTTTAGCCACAGATGCTTCAGATGAAGGTTTTGGGGCTATACTGATATGAGAGTGAGAATTTTTTTATTTCCTAGAGAAGAGGATTTCTCCATAACGTAGGAAGTTTTCTCAACTGCGGTTTAGGTGCTCCATAATCTTGCATAACATCCATGGGGCCAGTGGTTTTTATCTTCTCACCCATAATAAAGTCCTTCTAATCTTTTTGATTTGTACGAACTGCATCAATTGAACAATACGCAGAGAAAAAAGGCTACAGAAATTCAGAGTAAATGCTGAGAAACCTCAGGGTAGAGCCAGCAGGGCCATCTCTCAGAGTTAAGCGTTCAGTCTTTTGAATTTCACTGTGAAGTTAAATAAAATGAGACTAGTGTGATTTAGCAGCAGCAGTGCCCTTTTAGTTTTAAATTGGAATATAGAGTTCCTGTATTTTGTCATTAATCTAGCTTACCTGTTCATCTTACCTTTGAGAGTATGAGGTCCAAGAAATCCCTTTTGTTTATCCCAAGCCTACTTAGAACCCAGTACTTAACAGATGCTCAATAAATGGTGGTTGAATAAATGGAGAAAGTAATGGATCAGTTGGGCTTGCCAGGTGGCTCAGTGGTAAAGAATCCGCCTACCAATGCAGAGGACACAATAGACATGGGTTCGATCCTTGGGTGGGGAAGATCCCTTGGAGGAGGGCATGGCAACCCACTCTAGTATTCTTGCTTGGAAAATCCCATGGACAGAGGAGCCTGGCAGGTTAAAGTCCGTGGATTGATAACAGCATCCATGGATTGAACTATAGCATCTCCACTCTGACTGGCCCTAATAACTTGCTGATTCTGGCCAACCTAGCCTACTCTCCTCCCCCCGTGTGCTTCCACCCAGACTCCCATTGGTGTTTTGCCTGATGCAGGTTTTAGGACACTGTGATGTCTTACAAGTTCACCCTGCCCATCCCAGGGCTCAGTGCCAGAGACACCCACTTTATCATGGCCTTGTTTTATTGTATCTCTGTACAATGTGCTGGTCATAAAATTAATTTATGATCCTTATTTGGGGCTTCCCTAGTGGCACAGATGGTAAAGAATGCACCTGCAATGCGGGTGACCTGGGTTCGATTCCTGGGTTGGGAAGATCCCCTGGAGATGGGAATGGCTACTTACTCCAGTATTCTGGCCTGGAGAATTCCATGGACAGAAGAACCTGGCAGGCTACAGTCCATGGGGTCACAAAGAGTCAGACGCGACTGGGGGACTTTCACTTATTTGTTGACTGTAAAATTACCCTCCAAAGTGATACTGTGTCTCCCAGTGTACTTCCTGGGAAATGTTACAGAGATGAGCAAAAGTATGTTTTTGTTTGCCTGTTTGTCAGATTACAGCTTCTGTAACTGTCCACATAATCTGGAGTTTTACTAGTCCTGCCTATCTGTCTGGGTTTCCTAGCCACACAGCCAGGGGTATGCTGAAGCCAGCTGGTGCCATCTTGCAAGTAATTGTTGAATTTTCAGAAAGCAGACAAGCTGGTGGTTAAACTGTTGGTAGCTTGGTATTGGCAATAATTGCTGTACTGTGCATAGTCTCTCAGTTGTGACCGACTCTTTGCGACCTCATGGACTGTAACCTGCCGGGCTCCTCGGTCCATGGGGATTCTCCAGGCAAGAATACTTGAGTGGGTTGCCATTCCCTCCTCCAAGGGATCTTCCCAAACCAGGGATCAAACTGAAGTCTCCTGCATTGCAGCAGCTTCTTTACCGTTTGAGCCACCATGGAAGCTAATAGATGTTGGCAAATGCTACCAACCTGGCTCCTATCCACCTCCACCCCGAACTGAGAACTGGTTGTGAAGCACTTACCAACACACCACTACGTGCAGGTCTTCCTCTCATTCAAGTCCTCATTACCTCTTTATGTATGTTTTGTTTCTGTTTGTTTTTTGTTTTGGCTGCACTGGGGCTTAGTTGCCTTGTGGCAGGTGGGATCTTAGCTCCCAGACCAGGGATTGAACCCGCGTTCCCTGCGTTGGAAAATGGATTCTTAACCATTGGACCACTGGAGAAGTGCCCTCATTA
The DNA here is from genome assembly GCF_055505025.1 of Bos grunniens. Classification (NCBI taxonomy): domain Eukaryota; kingdom Metazoa; phylum Chordata; class Mammalia; order Artiodactyla; family Bovidae; genus Bos; species Bos grunniens. The sequence goes on along the minus strand of NC_141175.1, from coordinate 57,732,814 downwards.
ACTCTTGCCTGGACTATTACAATATTCTACATACTAACATCTCTGCCCCCAGAGTCTTCCCATTCCAGGTGATTGTAGCATACTTTTGACTACCAGGAACAGAAAACTCAACTACAGATTTCCTTGAATATCAGAAAAATGTATTGTTTCGTATAACAAAAAGTTCAAATTTGAGGCATTTTCAGGAAAACTTAGCAGCTCCTCAGTTACCCAGATTCTTTTCATTTTTCCACACTCAGCATTTTGGCATGGCCCTTTGTGGCTTTAAGACGACTGTTGTAGTTCAAGGTTAACACGCTTACACAGTGACATGTGCAATTTTCCCTTATTTCCTCAAAGCACAATTATCATCATCTCAGAAGTCCTCCTGAGAGTTTCCTCTTGAGTCTCCCTGGCCAGAATTGCAACCTATACGTATTCTTTAGTCAATTTCTGCAAGGGAATGGAATTACCATGAGTGATTCAGACCACTGGTTCTCAGCCTCTTAGAACCTCTTAGAACATCTCCTTTTGTGTAAATATTTTATAGCACTCCTCTTTCCTGAAATGAAAATTGAAGATAATATAATCTATCCACACCCATACTCAAAAAACAAATCCTTACAAGTCCTCATTGGAAATATAAAAGTGAAATAAAGATAATTTACAAAAATTATATGGATATACATTTCAGTATATATGGTAAATTATATTAGGACTCCAAATTATTCCCTGCCTTCGCTATATCAGAATTATATATCCCAGACTGATGGCATGGGACTTATATTGCCTCGCTCAATTGATGTCAGGCTTGCTTTATGATTTGCTTTGGTCAGTGTAATGTGAATGGAAGTGTCACTTCTGAGAAGAGCTTGAAAAGCCATTGTGTGGTTCCACCACTCCTCTTTCCTTCTGCCATGACAGCAGCATGTCTTAGATAAGGTTGCTCCTTTGGCCTGGCTTTTGTAGTGAAAGAGACATATGGAACAGGAGCAGAGCTTCCGCTGGTGTATACATGAACCAAAAAATAAATTTTTGTCATTGTAAGCCATTGACATTTTTGGAGATGTTTGTTGCAGGAGCACAAGCTGTCAAAAGCTGACTAATATGGCACACATAAAAGGAATGAATTTGAGTCAGTGCTAGTGAGGTGGATGAACCTAGAACTTGTTATACAGAGTGGAATAAGTCAGAAAGTGAAAAACAAATATCATACACTAATGCGTATATATGGGATCTAAAAAAGTGGTACTGCTGAGCCTATTTGCAGGGCAGGAAGAAACACACAGACATAGAGAACAGACTTGCGGACACAGTGCAGGAAGGAGTGGGGGGCACGAACTGAGAGAGTAGAATTAAAAAATATACATTACCATATGCAAAATAGAAAGCTAGTGGGAAGTTCCTATGTAAGACAGAGAGCTCAACCCAGGACTCAGTGGCAACCCAGAGGGGTGGAATGGTGTGGGAGTGAGGAGGGAGGTTCAAGAGGGAGGGGACATATGTAAACTTATGGCTGATTCACATTGTTGTATGGCAGAAATCAACACAACATGGTAAATAATTATTCTCCAATTTAAAAAAATGGAAAAAAATAGCACAAAAATATTCTGCACATAAAAAAGCAATCTGTACTTTATGTATATTTGACCTGTATGTAGCATTACCGTGAACTCAGCAGCTTCAGATGAAAACTGATACAACTGTGCTGTATCAACAATTAAAAACCAAGAGAGAGATTGCTCTCAGTGCGGTGATTTTCTGCAGTTGTGATCAACTCTTTGTAAAACTCTGAGCTTTTAAAAAAGGCATCCCTTAATTTACATTTACATGACGGTTGCATTCTCAGAAAATGCAGTGTAGAATTAAATTGTGCAAAATTTGTTGTTGTTGGAGTTAATGATTATAATAGAGTATTCATCTACAGAAATGTCTAGTGGTTTATTCACATGTCATGGGTTCATTTATGTAAAGTTCAAAAGTGACCATACTGGTGTACATTCTATCAGAAATTAGGGTCGATGTATGACTGGAAGTAGGCACTGGGATGTATTCAGTTTGTGAAGATTCATCAGGCTGTACACTTAGGACCTGCGTATCTTTTTCTATACATAATTATACTACAATGAAGAGTCTTTTAAAAAGTCATGCAGGGCACAGGACAAATCTTTGGTGTGTGGGATTGTCCTGTGCATTGCAGGATGTCAAGCATTCCTGATCCTTGTCTATGAACTGACAACAATGTCCCCTAATCATTGTGACAATCACACAGAAACAAAACAACTGCACAAATTTCTATGATGCTGAACCCTGGATCCCTAGGTTTACATAAGCAAGACTCACTCCTGGGGCTGTTTCCCTTGAAGCTCATCAGCTGCTTCATATCTAAATACAACTGAGCTTCCATTGAACATGAAGAAGGCAGGATGGGAAAGAATGAGAAGTGCGTGGTGACGTTAGACGTGGGGGTGATGGTGGTGGTGGTGGTAGTGATGATGGTGGGGGTGGTGATAGTGGTCAGGTAGATAACCCTCTGTGTATGCCGCAACATCCTTTATATTCTATCAAATACATTCCAGATCACTTTGCCCCAACCTGAAATCTGCAGTGGCTCTCAACTGTCTACAGGATAAAGAGCTCAACTTACCTTTCTAGGGTGATTTTGAAGCTTCTTCTGTTTTCACTGAACCACTGCTCTTTCCCCCCATGGAAGTGCTATGATATCGTTATGCATTACTCCTTCTGTTAAGAAAGTCCTGCTCTCATTCTTGCTCCTCTGGGTCTTCTTTCAAATGCTTCTTCCCCATAAAGCAGCCTCCTGTCCAGAGTTAACAACTACTTCACATAACTTCCCATGGTGCCGGGCTTATTTCTCTCTCTTTACCGTTTACTTCATTAGGTCTTTTATAGTTTGTTGACTTTTGTCTTTTACAGCTTCCACAGGCTTAGTACAGTGATAAGCACTCACTGGGCGCTCAAAAAATGCCTGCTAAATTGAACTGAACAAGAACACAGCCTCTGCATTTCACAGAAATCAGCACCCAATATCTAAAATCTTTGAACTGGTTGAGACTCAGTTACCATCTGGGTAATTAATAAATAGCTTTCCATCAACAACCTCAATTGTGAATTCACTGTACTTCCCCTCATTGTCATAGGACTGCATCCTGTTCTGGTTCTGGGAGGGAAATGAAGCTGTTCGGCTTCCCTGAACCACATGCCCATCATGCTTAGGCCCTGTCAATGCACAAGAGAATCCACAGTAAGACAGTGGGGGGCCTGGTAGCAGCCTGACTTGAGTGTGGCCGAGACGGAGCAGGTGAGGTGGCCAGGATGGGGGTATTTCAGTGACAGTTCAATAAGTGTTTATTGAGTGTCAGCTATATACTGGCTACTGTGGGAGTCACCAGTATCAATGAATACATATCTTCTATTCAGTCTAAGGAATAAGGTGGTAGATGTGTGCAGGAACCAATAGAGAGAGGCAGGTAGGACAGAGAGAAATGCCATTGGTTGGGAAATCCAGGTGGGTTAACTGGAGAAGGTGGTTTGTAAGGTTTTGTAGGATGGCTAATATTTGACAAATTAGAAAAGAGATGGAGGGTCATTCCAAATGGGGAAACACTCAAAGGCAGGGAAGAAGGAAGGAAAGGGCCAGAGGAATGTGGTTTCCTTTTGCCCCTGGGAACCAGCTATGGGCTCTGTTTACATAATTTTCTGCTTTTTCCTCTGAGCTAATAGTATGCAGTATTACAAGCTGGGAATCCTTAGCTTTTCATAGGATTATAAAATCTTTTTAGTGAAGTAAAACATACATATGGAGAAGTACATACGAGCATGAATGGTAAGTGTCCGTCTTGATAACTTTTTACACACATATGCACTCACATAGTGACCACTTTGGTCAAGGAATACAGTGTTTTCATCACCCCAGAAGATATTGTTACTTGTATTATCAAAAGGTATTCTTGCCTTTTCTAGAATGTCATCCAAATTTAATCACACAATATTAGGTATCAGCACTTGGCTCCTTTTTATTGATGAGTAACTCAATGACTGATTGTGTGAACACATCAGATCTGTCTATTCATTCTGTTGATGGATGTTTGGGTTGTTTTTGCTCTTACTAATATGAGTGGAACATTCTTGGACATGTCCTTTGGTGAACACATTTCTCTGGAATGCATCACTAGGCCTGGGGTCACTGGGTCATGGCATGCTCTGCTCAGCCTCAGTCTATTAAATGCCTACTGTCAAGCCAGACTTGCAGTTGGTGTCTGAAGTTGGGGGAGAGGGCAGTTTTGTGGCACTGAGCCGTTAACCTGCGTGCTCTGCTGCTAACTCTGGGTAGGCAATGTCAGAACTGAACTGAACTGTGGGACACCCAGCTGGTGTCCGGAGAATCAGAGAATTGCCTGGTATGGAAAACCCAGCCATTTGGTGACCCGAGGTAGGGTATTCTTTGAGTAGAGTGTTGCAGTAAAGGAGAAACAGCAGAGTTTTTCCTGCACATCTGGTTGAGCAGTGCAGGAAGAGTAGAGAGGAGAAACACAGGAGGGTTTTTCCCATTCAAGGGAAATGACAGAAGGTGGGGAAAAGCATGGGAACAAAGGCACGTAGCATTTTCTTTCCACTCCAAAAAGAATGTGGAGCAGCTTACAAAAACACATCTAGGACATCAGTCGAATCACGGGAAAACAAGACAAACCTGAATTGAGATACGTTCAGCAGAGACTTGATGGTACACTTATAAGAAGTGTCAAGGTCATTAAAAAAAAGGGAGAGACCGAGGATCGGTCACAGATTGCAGGACACTAAAGAGAAATAACTGAATGTTACGTGGGACCCTGGTTAAGATCCTGGAACAGAGAAAGGACATTCATGGGAAAACTGGTGAAATTTGAATAAGATCTTTATTTAGTTAATAGTAGGATAATTAAAATTTTAAATTTTAAGAAAATATAGTATAGTTGGAGTATGAAGTATAGTTGATTTATGATGCTGTGTCAGTTTCTGGTGTTCTGCAAAGTAATTCAGTTATATATATACATATATATATGGAGTGGCAAAGAGTGGGACACAACTGAAGCAACCTAGCTCGCGCGCGCGCACACACACACACATATATGCCATATGTGCTTAGTTGCTCAGTTGTGTCTGACTCTTTGCGACCTCATGGACTGTAGCCCGCCAGGCTCCTCTGTCCGTGGGATTCTCCAGGCAAGAACACTGGAGTGGGTTGCCGTTTCCTTCTTTTCCATTACAGTTTATCACAAAATACTGAATGCAGTTTCTTGTGCTATACAGTAGGCACTTGTCATTTATCCATCCTACATATAAGAGTTTGCATGTGCTAATCCCAAACTCCCAGTCCTTCCCTCCCCTCCCCCCACCTCCCCCTTGGCGACCACAGTCTATTCTCTATATCTGTGAGTCTGTTTCTGCTTCATAGGTAAGTTCATTTGTGTTGTATTTTAGAATCCACATATAAGTGATATCGTATGGCATTTGTCTTTTTCTGACCTACTTCACTTAGTACGATAATCTCTAGGTCCATCCATTTTGCTGCAAATGGCATTATTTCATTTCTTTTAATGGCTGAGGAATATTTCACTGTGTATATGTACCACGTCTTCTTTATCCATTCATCTGTCATTGGACATTTAGGTTGCCTCCATGTCTTCACTATTGTAAATAGTGCTGCTATGAACATAGGGGTGCATGGATCTTTTCAAATTGTAGTTTTGTCTGAGTATATGCCCAGAAGTGGGATTAATAATAATGTAACATTAATTTCTTGATTGTGATAACTGGACTATGATGAAGTAAGATGCTAACATTAGGGGAAGCTGAGTGAGGGATCTAGAGAGATTATTATTTTAAGGCATCTAATATTGCCTGAGAAGAGAAAATGTTTGTCTGAGGGTGAGAGAAGAGGGTGGGAGAGCAATCTGGGGGATTGGGAAGTGCAATCTGGGGGATTGGAAAGTGTTGGGACTTCCTTCTGATCTAGCCTAGGTGCTCCCTGAGGCAGCCTCCATCTGGTTTCCCAGCTCCAGCAGCCTGGGTTACATACAAGCACTGAGCGCATCATGAATAGGAGGTGGAATGTGTATGGGGGAACCTTCTGTCTTCCTGAGCACTCTGGTGCACCCTGCAGCAGTGGAAAGTCCCAAGCCCTGAGCTCTATTCACAACACGGAAGCCTAATTATCAAAGCTCGTCTTAGAAATGAAATAAGAAAATGAGAGACTTCTCTGGTGGTCCAGTGGTTAAGACTCTGTGTTCCCAATGCAGGAGGCCCAGGTTCGATCCCTGGTCAGGGAACTAGATCTCACATGCCTCAACTAAGACCCAGCACAGTCAAATAAATAAGTAAATAAATAAATAAAAAGAAAATGAAACCAGGACTTCCCTGGTGGTACAGTGGCTCAAAATCTGCGTGCCAACGCAGGAGACACGGTTTGATCTCTGGTCCAGGATTATTCCACATGCTGGGGAGCAGCTAAAGCCCACGAGTCGCAACTACTGAAGCCTGTGTGCCCTAGAGCCTGTGCTCTGCATCGAGAGAAGCCACCACAGTGAGAAGCCCGTGCACCACAACTAGAGAAAGCCCGTGTGCAGCAATGAAGACCCAGTGCAACCAAAAATAATTTTTTTTTTTAAAAAGGAAACGAAACCAGAAATTCAATTCAGGTGTGTTTAAAAAGGAACATTACAATTGTATTCTAGTTTCAAAGCAAGCTTCATTTTGTTATTGGACCAATAACTGGTTTCTGAATGCTTCGGTTCAGTTCAGTCACTCAGTCGTGTCCGACTCTTTGCGACCCCATGAATCTCAGCACGCCAGGCCTCCCTGTCCATCACCAACTCCCGGAGTTTACTCAAACTCACGTCCTTCGAGTTGGTGATGCCATCCAGCCATCTCATCCTCTGTCATCCCCTTTTCCTCCTGCCCCCAATCCCTCCCAGCATCAGAGTCTTTTCCAATGAGTCAACTCTTTGTATGAGGTGGCCAAAGTACTGGAGTTTCAGCTTTAGCATCAGTCCTTCCAAAGAACACCCAGGACTGATTTCCTTTAGAATGGACTTGTTGGATCTCCTTGCAGTCCAAGGGACTCTCAAGAGTCTTCTCCAACACCACAGTTCAAAAGCATCAATTCTTCGGTGCTCAGCTTTCTTCACAGTCGAACTCTCACATTCATACATGACCACTGGAAAAACCATAGCCTTGACTAGACGGACCTTTGTTGGCAAAGTAATGTCTCTGCTTTTGAATATGCTATCTAGGTTGGTCATAACTTTCCTTCCAAGGAGTAAGTGTCTTTTAATTTCATGGCTGCAGTCACCATCTGCAGTGATTTTGGAGCCCCAAAAAATAAAGTCTGACAGTTTCCCCATCTATTTCCCATGAAGTGATGGGACCAGATGCCATGATCTTCGTTTTCTGAATGTTGAGCTTTAAGCCAACTTTTTCACTCTCCTCTTTCACTTTCATCAAGAGGCTCTTTAGTTCCTCTTCACTTTCTGCTATAAGGGTGGTGTCATCTGCATATCTGAGGTTATTGATATTTCTCCCGGCAATCTTAATTACAGCTTGTGCTTCCTCTAGCCCAGCGTTTCTCATGATGTACTCTGCATAGAAGTTAAATAAGCAGGGTAACAATATACAGCCTTGACGAACTCCTTTTCCTATTTGGAACCAGTCTGTTGTTCCATGTCCAGTTCTAAGTGTTGCTTCCTGACCTGCATATAGGTTTCTCAAGAGGCAGGTCAGGTGGTCTGGTATTCCCATCTCTTTCAGAATTTTCCACAGTTTATTGTAGATAGGAGGAAAAGGGCAGAAACCAGAAATTGAGTATAACTTTCCCAAGGGTGTCACTATTCCCAGGCGGGAGGAATAAAAGTGGTGGGGTGAGGGAGGGAGGAGGGGGCGTGAGGGTCGGCCTGAGCTGCTTCAGCGTTCTCTGACACCCCGGTTCTTGGTTCTGACACCCATAGGATTTCCTGGGATCAATCAGGGGGAAAGAGATGGGGCCTAGGAAGGTGGGCCTCTTGGCCAGTACTTGGCCTTCTGGGTCTGTCTTCTGGGGGTTCTACCATTCAGGCTGAGTGGTACCTAGATGTGCACCCCTTGAAACAGCTCAGGAACCCGGATGGGTTGAGGAAGGGCAGTCTTACCTCGTAAACCAATGCAGTGTGATCAGCTTTCTGAAATGATAACTCACACCTGCCTTGTCCATCCGCATCTCCTTTCCCCACCAGGGCCAGGCCCCATTCAATCAACTCATTGTCTCTGAGTGGAAAAGCAAAAGTGTCTTAAAATCTCCTCCTTATTTTTGTCTTCTTAAATTCTTAGGAAGAGCAAGGCTCTCATGGGCTCCCCACCACCTCAGAATAGAAAGGATTTCCTGGAGAGGAGGTGAGAAAGTCATGGGAATCTTTGGAGAAGAAGAGGGTCACAGGAATGGAAATCTGTGTTCTCCTGAGTGGCCCTACTGGGGATGAGGAGTCAGTGGGATCTGGGGAATAGAGGGCCTGCGACCTGTGTCCCAGATGGAGCCCCCGGAGAGCAGGCTGGTCCAGAAGGGGCCTTAGTGGGGTGTGGCCAGACAAGATGCTTCATCCCCATGAGGGGTGCCTATGCAGCACCTTGGGATGGGGAAGGGAACCCCTTAGCAGTCAACCTTCCAACAGCCCAAGGATGTCAAGACCTGCCTCCCCATCCTGGCCTCTCACACCTCAGCTCCTTAGGCCATGCCCGTTCCAGCCCAGCTTTTTGCTTTTCCTCAGCAGCCACTGGGTGAGCATGCACTTGCTGTTCCTCCCCTAGGGAACATGCTTATCTTATCCCTCCAGGTGTTTACTTTTCTCCTCCTCGAATCCCTAGATCTTTGTTGCAGGCCCCCTTCTCTGAGAGACACCCCCCCTTGACCATCCCACGGAAAGCAGCAGAGGCGCTCCCAATCTCTCTCACTCCAGCCCACTGATCCCCCATCCAGCTTTATATTCCTCCAAAGCCCTCTTGCCCCGCAGACAACTGTGCTGTTTTTGAAGGTGGTGGTGATTTATTTCCTTTTTCCTCAGTCTACCAACAATAGACCCCAACTGGTGCAATTATTAATGTTTCAAGGAGTGGATGCTCACAAAACGGACACAAGAGATATACTGAGCGTCAGGTTGTTAAGGTCCCCCAAACCACACCCTTGGCCCCAGATTCTGGCTCCACTTCTCACTGGCTGTGTGTCTTTAGCAAATTCCTTGTCTCTCTGAATCTGTTTCCCCATCAGTAACATGGATGATAATCATTCTGCCTTAATGTGTGCATGCATGCATGCATGTGCGTGCTCAGTAGTGTCCAACTCTTTGTGACCCCATGGACTGTAGCCTGTCTGTAGTCTCCTCTGTTCATGGGATTTCCCAGCCTAGAAAACTGGAGTGGCTTGCCATTTCCTCCTTCAGGGGATCTTCTCAACCCAGGGATCGCATGCATTAAGGCAGTGATCCTGCCTTAATAGTTTTTGAGAATTAAAGCTCTGAGCACAGTGCCTGGCCCATAGCACATATCCAGCAAAGATTAGTGTCCCTTGGCCTGATGGCCTCTGTGTGTCCCTTATTTCTCTTCCCCAGGCCCACTTAGCCTCCATAGGGCAGGTCTCACTGTCAAGCCCCTCCATGTCAAAAGAGCCATGACTCCCTCAGCCTAGGTGTCCCTGATTGTGGTCCCAGAGGTCTTACCCACTGGATTTTAAGGTCCCTTTGGACAGGGGTCACACTTCAAATATCTGCCCTCACCCACCATCCAGCCCGATGGTCAGGCAGTGCACTGTATGCTCAGCCGTTTCTGACTCTTTGGGAACCCTATGGACTATATAGCCCGCCAGGCTCCTCTGTCCAGAGGATTTTCCAAGCAAGAATACTGGGGTGGTTTGCCGTCCCTCCTCCAGGGGATCTTCCCAACTCAGGGATTGAACCTGCATCTCCTGCATAAGCAGGTGAATTCTTTACCACTGAGCTACTAGGAAAGCCTGATGGTCAGGCAGATAGGGGACAAATCCTTACACAATGTGTTATCACCATCTTCCTTTGAAGGAACTCCACCCCCCAACCTCCTCCCCCACCCAGAATCACAAGCCTGTTCCTTAAGCTTCAGAAAGCCCCACCGTATCAGGCTTTCCTCCTTCGTGGAGGCCTGCGGGCTGGCCCGGTCCTTCCCAATGGGACCTGGGGTGTGACCCAGCAGGGTTCTACCGCCCCTGCCGGCCCCAGCCCTCCCTCCACATCCCCGCCCTTCCTGCTGATCACAGCACCCGAGGTTGCTCAGCCCAGCACTCCCTCTAACGGCTAACGCTTTTGAGCTCGGGTTAAGAGACAAAAAGCGAGGCTATCCCCCACAGCTCCTCTAGTTCTGGTGCTGGTTCCTCCAGTTCTGATATTCTGGCATTTTCCCTGGCTCCCGCCTTTGTTTCTGTTCCCATGCCCCCTCTTTCAGGCCCCAAGAGAAAGCTAATGGGGGACTTTTGTGACCTCGCCCAATTTCCAACATTCTGGATTCGGTCTTTCCCCCCACCCTTTCTTCTCTGACGTGAACTCTCTGTTCTCTCCTGGTGTTCATCAGAATTATGAGGTGTCCAGAAAAAAAAAAAAAAAAAGGCGGTGGGACTGGAAAAGCTTATCAAAAACAAAGCTTATGCCCCTTTGCCAAAGCATTTCCCAAGACAGCTTCCAGGAACTGAAAAGTGGGGTTAAATTTTGCATCGATTGCATTATAAGCAAGAATAAGTGGCTAATAACCTATGAAAGCTTACGGAGAACAGGCAAATCCAAAACTAAAAGATGGTCCCTTCCAAGCCAGCCCATTCTGCGACCCCCTCCCCCGCTCTGCCGCAGGAACTCCCGACTCCTGCGCGCCGCGGGTTTCGCTGCAGCGGCACTACCCACGCATACTCAACTAAGAGACAAGAGCACGCCAGCCATGCCACGAGGTGTGTTTTATTTTCATTAATCATACAAATAATTTTCTATAATATTCCAGGGCAAACCGGAGAAATTTGGCAGTCCGATTGGAAGGTCCCCTTCAGAGACCCGCGGGCCGGTGGCGACGGCACGGAGTGCCCGGGTTCACAGTGCAGCTTGTCGCTCGTGTACATCTTGCAGGTGGCTCTTCCTCCACATCACGGCTAGGGTCTCCAAGATGATGCGGTGGAGAATCCTCCAGGTTCGCGGGAAATCTCACTTTGCTTGCTTCTCCTGCTCAATGGCTGTGGAGAGCAAGAAATGGACACTGGGGGATGGGGATCCCTGGCAACCCCCCCCAAACGGGGCGCTTGCAAACCTGGTTTGGGAAAGGCACCCACGAGGCTAGGGATTAAGAAAGAGGCGTGGGGCTGGGAAGAGAGAGGCGCTTTGTGCAACAGAAACAGGGGCTGGGGCCGCCCGATGGGAAGCAACTGCCGGATGGGGTGTGGGGCTGGGTTAACGGGAAGGGCGGGGTGGGGACTAGGCTGGGAGCCCGCGGACCCGGAGGCGGGGGCGGACTCACTCTCTTTGGTCGGCAGGGTGTTCTTCTCCTGCGTCTCAGTCTTCTTCAGCTTGGCCTTATCGAAGCTGTTGATTTCCCCCAAGTCGGGCTTGTCTGCCATTTTCTTAGAACAATCCTAGCGGGCAAATCAAGGCGGTTGGCCGGAAGCCAGCGGCCCCCTCTGCCCTCCCCGCCTCCGCTCCACGACGTGGCACTCGGGCTGGGGCGTTCCCGACACTCCGGAGGCCGAGGATCTGGGCGCGTCCCGCACCCGGCTCCGCAGCCCCAGGGTGTGGCCCGCCCGCCCTGGCGTCCCGTCGGGGAAAGGCGCCCGACGAGGCCGCCGCGCACCCTCCAGGAAAACCCGCTCTGACCCCACCCGGACTGGGCCTCCGCCCCAGGGCGCCGCTCACCGAGAAGTTCCGCTTCCAGACCGCGGCCCTGGGGCTTCCACTCGCGTTGCTGCAGCAAAAGACAAAAGAGCGGCGCCCGCCCCTCGCCTTATATAGGCCGCGCCCGCCACGCCCCTCCTCTCGCCCGCCGCAGCGGGGGCGGGGCCGGCGGCCGGGGGCGGGGCCAGCGCGGGTCGCTCACTTCCCCACCGCGCCCTCAGCTCCGCAGCCCGCTGGGCAGGACCCGGCTCTTTCCCCGCGCGCGGTCCCTTCATCCAGTTCCCCCAGCTCCGTGGACCCCAGAGTGTTGGCAGCAGGCGCCGCCAGGGTGGGTGCCACGCCCTCAGTTTTCTAGGGGGCTGCACTCCCCCCTCTCCGGAAATCCGCTGCTCACCCGCAGCAGGGGCATGGGAGGTCGGCGGGGCCAGGGTGTACGGTTGGGTATGGGTGTGAGTGTACTAAGTGTGCAGTGTATCATTGTTGAGTATGGATGTGCAGACGTGCTCGCGCGCTTTACAGCAGTCCCAGCTTGCAGGAGGCACCCACCCCTGTGCAGTCCCCACGTGTTTTGCCTTTAGCTTCCCGGAAATCCTCCACCCCCTTTCCCACTCCTCCTGGAGGTGAACGCCTGCGGGGCTCACACTTAAAGAATCCGAGCCAGGGGTCCTAGAGATGAAAGACAGGGAAGTACAGATAGATTTCCACTGCTCTTTGCTACTATTGGGGGCCCGTTGTTTCCGTTTTCGAGCTGTGGAGTTCCTGCAGGACCCATCGCTGGTGCTCCCTTAGGACGCGTGTTACAAGCATTGTCTGGCAGCCCCCAGGGGCTTGCTGTGTTTTTTTTCTCACAGGGCTCCTAGGGACGTAGTGTCCCAAGGTTCGGTTTTTCTCCTTGAGTTAACCTTGAATATGCCCCTATAAAGGTTCTTGCTTTCCTTTTCAATCCATTATAGGAGTATACGGCAACTCTTCAAGTCTTTCTTAGAAAAGTTGTATCTTCATTCTGTTCAACATCTTTAGTTCCATAAATGAACAACCCAGGGGGTGAAGCTGGTCATTTTATTCGCTCTGAACTTTCCAAATGTCCAGGAGCATTACTAAGCCCTTTTATTTTCATTTTCTTTTTTGAGGGGGTTGCAATGGGTCTTTGTTGCTGCCAGGTCTTTCTGTAGTGGCGGTGAGCAGGGGCTTCTCTTGAGGCTTCTTGTTGAGGCTTCTCTTGTTGTGCAGCCGTGTCTAGGGCACACGGGCTTCAGTAGTTGTGGCACATGGGCTTAGTTGCTCCGTGGCATGTGGAATCTTCCTGGACCAGGGATCGAACCTGTGTCCCCTGCAGCGGCAGGCACATTCTTATCCACTGTGCCACCAGGGAAGACCAGCCAAGCACTTTTAAATTGGCATTTTGTGGAAACATCCTAAGTTCTGTCCCAGCCCTTCCTGATTTTGCCGGCTTTTTTTCCCCCCACATTCCCTCAGTGCATTTGGCACAGAAGGAAATAAATTTGGGCTTATGAATTTGATATACCAAACTTCCTGTGTGCCTTTGGGCAAGTGTTTTCTTATACATCTTCATTTATAAGAGTTTTGGCGTAAAACTTAAGTGAGATAAAGAACAGGCATCAAGTGGAAGCTTAACATGGCAGCCCCATGAGAGTGGCACACACACTTCATTTGTGTATCAGTCAACTGTTGCCACAGTATGCCGTGTAACAGACTATCACAAAAGTCAGTGGCTAAAACAATAATCACTTGTTCTCGCTCACTCCTCTGGAGGTAGGAGCTGCTGTGTTGGGCTCAGCTGGGCCTGATTTCACCCTGTTCGCGGGACCTAGGTCTGCTTCTCAGGTGTCTCGTGCTCTGGCCCAGGATCTAGCTGGAGCTTGTTCTCAAGGTGATGAGAAAACAGCAAAAGGGCTGTTGCGTAAGAGAGTGCAGAATTGTTGAAGTGTGTATTAAAGCATACCATGTCACCTCGTGTCTGTTAACATCCCGTAGGCCAAACCAACCATCAGTGGAATGGAGATGTGTAGTCCATTCATGGTGGGAGAGGGAGGGGAATGAACATTTCTTAAATAAACATCCAACTTCACAGGGTAGGCAAACAACCATAACAAACAATTCCCAAAGGGCCTTAATGCAGTAAAAGTTTATTCCCCATTCACACAGCAACATTTTATGCTCTTTCTGTTCAGATCGTGTTCCTCCTTGTAGTGACTCGTACTCAGGCTTCTTCTCTCTCATTCCAGGCTCCTCCCCTAGGTCCTGGATGTTTATTCCATCCAGGCAGTGGATGGGAAAAGGGAAAAGAGAGGACTGCACTGGAGTTTTTAGGGATCAGGCTTGGAAGTGCTGCTTAGTCATGTCCAACTCTTTGCGACCACTGTGGACTAGCCCTCCAGGCTCCTCTGACCATGGGATTTTCCAGGCAAGAATACTGGGATGAGTTACCATTTCCTTTGCCAGGGGATCTTCCCGACCCAGGGATCAAACCCACATCTCCTGTGATTCCTGCATTAGCAGATGGTTTCTTTACCACTGAGCCACCAGTGAAGCGTATTCCAGGCTTGGAAGTAGTTTCCATCAGTTCTGCCCTCATCTCTTTGGCCAGGACTCAGTCACATGATGTCACCTAAATGCAAGGGAGGCTGGGAAATGTAGTCAAGCTATGTGCCCAGGAGTAAAAGACTTGGGAGCAGACTCTGCCATATATGATGGATTTGCCAAACTTCAGCATGAAAATATCCAGACATCCAGAGATGTCGACTCTTTGGAGGGTCTTGGTGGCACTGATTCCTTTTCAGATGCGATGCCAAGTGTTATTTAGGTATTACCTTCCTGGGCCCCACCTTTGGCCTGTGAAGGTGTCCTAATTTGGTCCCATGGTGAAGTACAATCCCAACTTCCTTTTATTTGGGAAACAAAGGAATCTATTTCTTCTGGTTACAGTTGTGGAGATGCATGTTTCAAACATGGCAGGATTTCCAAACTAAGGATCTCTGAGTAAACTTGCAGACATTCTTTTTTGTTTTGTTTTGTGTGCTGGGTAGCATGTGGGATCTTAGTTTCTTGACCAGGGGTTGAACCTGCATCCCCTGCAGCAGAAGCACAGAATCTTAATCATTGGACCTCCAGGGAAGGCCCCACATTCTTTATTTTCACTTATTCAGTTCTGTGGCTCATCTCTAAGAAAGCAGTGAGCCTCTTAGGCATTTGTTTCTTAAAAACAAAGGTCAAACCTTTGTTTGTTTAATTCAGCCCTATTGGCGGTGGTTTTAAACATCTGCATGTTTTTTTTGACACTTGTCCCTCCAATTCCTGAGTATAGACTATCCTTGGTGACTTTATTCTAGAGAATAAGATTCCAGAAATTATGCTTTTCCACTTAGGAGCCACACAGCTCTGCCTGACTCTCAGGGTGCCTCCACACTCTGAGAAAACTAAGCACCTTTAAGGGTAGGTCACTTGCAGGCTTTCTAGCCACAAGCCACAGCTGAGGTCTGAGCCAGCATCCACCACCAAGCACGCAAGTCCATGAGGTAATGCAGAGAGGAGCACACAAGCTGTCTCAGGTCCCATTGCAAGTTCATGAGTAAAATACATGTTGCAGTTTTTATAAGTCACTAAAGTCTTGGGAATTTTTGTTCTGTGGCACCACAATTCATTTCCCCATGAGATAGAAAAAAGAGTTCCTTGGAC
Source organism: Bos grunniens (assembly GCF_055505025.1). NCBI lineage: Eukaryota > Metazoa > Chordata > Mammalia > Artiodactyla > Bovidae > Bos > Bos grunniens. The sequence continues at coordinate 57,717,227 of NC_141175.1, read as the reverse complement.
TGCAAGGACATCAAACCAGTTAATCCTACAGGAAATCAATCATGAATATTTATTGGAAGGACTGATGCTGAAGCTGAAGCTCCAATACTTTGGCCACCTGAGGCAAAGAGCTGACTCATTAGAAAAGACCCTGATGCTGGGAAAGATTGAAGGCAGGAGGAGAAGGGGATGACAGAGGATGGGATGGTTGGATGTCATCACCAACTTGATGGACATGAGTTTGAGCAAGCTCCAGGAGATGGTGAAGGACAGAGAAGCCTGGGGTGCTACAGTCCATAGGGTTGCGAAGAGTGTCACAACTGAGTGACTGAACAATAACAGCGACAGAAAAATCATAACTTAGGGATGCCAGGGTCTTTGGTCTTATTGGGGGATTTTCCCTTAAATATCTTCCATAATACTTACACACATACTTTTCAACAAGGGTTTATCAGTGTCCATGGGGTTCTGGCAATGTTCTGGGTGTGGAAGGTAGAAAGATGACGAGACTCTTACTAATGTCTAGTGTAGAAACTGAATAACTCTGAATCAGTCAACAAGCTGTGGCACGTGCCCTGTGTTTCCTTATGTCTTGGGGCTTCATTTGTCTGACAACATATCAGCCTGCTGCTTGGAGCAGATTTTATTCTGTTCACAGATGGTATAGAGAAAGCAGAACCACTCAGCTCCAATTGTATTTCTATTGAGAAGGAAGAGCTGGAAATTGAAGCACTGATAAGGACAGAAGGGAGTCTTTTCTTCTTTTTATGAGATCTTAGTCCCCTGACTAAGGGATTGAACCCAGGCCCTGCTGCAATGGAAGTGCAGAGGCTTAACACTGGACCCCCAGGGAAGTCCCCCAAAGGGAGTCTTGATGACTATCAATTTGTTGGGGGGCTGGGAGAAGCCTTTGGAGATTTACCGGGGGACTCCAGCCCTCAGACCTGGCCATTGTGACTTCATTTTTAGGGACTTGAATGGAAATGTAGATAGAATGCTGACTATATTATTAATAGGGAGGATGAAACACTGTAAACACCAAAGCAAGCAGGAGAAATGGACGAAATATGATGACATTGGGCCCACAGGACGGACACAGAGCCTTCTCAGCCTGACCATTAACCCTGCAAGGACAGGGAGACATGAGTAACAGGATTAACTCTCAAGTGGCAAGGAGATTTGTGGCAGTGTGAACAGGAAGAACGAATTCAGTCCAGGTTTCCTTGAATATAAGGAAGACATCTGCACCTCCTTTGTTCACTCCTGGCTGAAATGCTCACGTGAGATGTTCCTCCTGGTCTAGGTGTTCACATTGTGCCCTTTCTCTTTTCATGAAGAAAGCTGCTTGAGTGTCCTTGCCTCAGAGAATTCTCCTTGACCATTCCTATCATTCCCTAAATTTAACCTTGTTTCATTTTTCTTCTTAAAATCTGATAAAAGTTTATATTCAGGTATGGGGAAGTCATTCTGGCTTACACATGCGTTAAGTTGAATTTTATGCTAATTCCAGTAGCCTATTTGTGGCCTATCAAACATACATTGTGTGTGTGTTAGTTGCTCAGTCATGTCTGAGTCTATGCAACCTCAGGGACTATATTCCGCCAGGGTCCTCTGCCCCTGGAATTCTCCAGGCAATGATACTGGAGTGGGTTGCCATTCCCTTTTCCATCAAACACACATTCTACATCTTTTTAAAAAATATTTTAATTTATTTATTCATTTGACTGCGCTGGGTCTTAGTTGCTGCACACAGGATCTTTGGTTGCCACCTTCGGGATCTAGTGCCCTGACCAGGGATCAAACCCAGGCCCCCTGTGTTGGGAGTGCGGAGTCTTAGCTACTGGACCACCAGGGAAGTCCCTACATCTGTTTTAATCATTGAAGAAAAGGGTGCATTGATGGGAAATAAAGAATGCCCGTATTAAAAATACAGATGAAATATTTTCCTTCCCAGGATACCAGTGTTGGTACTTCTTCAATGAAAAGATTCCCTTCCCAGGTGTCAAGGCCATACTGACTTACTGTGCATGTGCTGATTTTTTGTTTGTTTAAATCTTGAAGGAATGTATACCTGACTTGTTTAGTGGTCTTTGTTGTGACAAGAAATAAAACTGTGCTGAAAACCATGCTTCTCTGGAGTAGTTCCTTGGAGTTATCTGAGAGGCTGTCTTCTGGGTTATAGTCCACAGTTTGGCTCAATAAAACTCTTTTCTATTCCTATTACAGGTTGTTTATTGATTATTTCGTCAACTAATCTATCTCTGCTGCTGCTGCTAAGTCGCTTCAGTTGTGTCTGACTCTGTGCGACCCCATGGACTGCAGCCTACCAGGCTTCTCAGTCCATAGGATTCTCCAGGCAAGAACACTGGAGTGGGTTGCCATTTCCTTCTCCAATGCATGAAAGTGAAAAGTGAAAGTGAAGTCGCTTAGTCGTGTTCAACTCTTCTCGACCCCATGGACTGCAGCCTACCAGGCTCCTCCGTCCATGGGATTTTCTGGGCAAGAGTACCGGAGTGGGGTGCCATTGCCTTCTCCGAATCTATCTCTACCAAACATATATTCATCTCTTTGTTTTTGTCTGTCTCCCACACTAGGAAATGGGAGACCTCATGTGTCTCATTTACCACCAGCACCAAATACAATGCCTGATATATAGTAAGTGCTCAATCAATATTCCTGGAATACATGCATAAAATTCTTAACCAAAATGCAATAAGCTACTTTGGGGATAGTGATGAATGTCTCCCTGTCACTGGAGACATTCAATGAGAAGTGGATAGCCAGGGGTGTGAACTGTGATAGGGACGATTCAGACCCTGGGCTCGAGTAGGTTCACTAAAGTACAATGAGTACAACTGCTTCTCCCTAGGTGACCGCCCTGGTCCCTTTCAAGCTGTTTTTCCAGTTGTGAAACAAACTTCCTTTTGGCTGTCAGTTCTGGCAGCCTGAAAATAGCTGTGTGACTCTCACACCATGGAGGTTGAGGAAGCAAAGAAATCAACAAGTTGTGTTTGTGTTTTCCATACCATCAAAACACTGTTTATCTTTGTAGCTCATGGAGTTTAAGGACTCCCCAAGATAAAACTGTGAAGAAAGCAAAGTGGGCCTTTGAGGTTCAGCCTCAGTAATGATTGTCCTGCTCTGGAGACATGTGAATGAACCCCTAAATCAAGCTTGGCAGTTGCTGAGATCACCCACGTGGCTAACAGTCACAGTGTGGGTGAGGATGTTATTGTTTCAGTTTTCACCTCTGCTGTTAGAATAGCAATAATAAAACCAATCTTTTTGAGCTGTTGTCATATTCCAGGCCCTGTGAAAAAAATTTCATGTATTGTGTCACTAAAACCTAAGCAAAGCAGTGTGAAATGGCATTATTTTGATCCACTCTGCTTTACAGGGTAGGCTCTGAGGCTTGGTCAAGGTCATACAACCAGTAACTGGCATGGCTAGAGCTTGAATCCAGTTCTACCTGATTGTAAACCCTGAGCTTTTAACCATGACACCACCCTTGCCTGGACTTGGCAGCAGGGTTTGCAAACTGGATCCATATGGATTATATATTTTATTTGGTCACATTAAAGTTAACAAAAAACTTCAGCAGGTACTCAAATATTGGAAGATTTCCAAGTTGAAGATCCAGCAACTCTGGATCTATATTTTTTTTCTCACGTAGCACCATGATTAGCAGCCTCCCCTTGAAATGGGGTATGTCTGCTTCCCTTTACTGGTTTCTCTACCACCCCGTAATGTCTTTGCAGCATGGAGACCAGTGTTAGTTGCCATTTATTATATATGTATGGGTGTTTTACTTATAGTAGATAAATATTTCTTGTCCCCAGATCTCTATTTGTGGACATTTGCCTTCAAGATAGCCCCTAATGGTCCTACTTCTTGTTCCCACTCTTGTGTCATCCCCTCCTCTATTGTACCAGGATTTGTCTGTGTGACCAATAACATATGGTAGAGAAGATAATATGTCACTTCTTTCTCTTTTTAAAAAATTGTTATTTTTTGGCTGTGCCTCCCAGTGTGCCAGATCTTAGTTCCCTGACCAGGGATCGAATCTGTATCTCCTGCAGTGGTAGCACAGAGTCTTAACCACTGAACTTCCAGGAAAGTCCCATATGCCATTTCTGAGATTATGTTATAAAAGATGAACTTCTAATTTGATGCCTGGCTTTCTTGCTCTTTCTTTTCTATCTCTCCTTCTTGGGAAAGCCAGCTGCCATGTTGGAAACAGTCCTATGGAGATGCCCATGTGGTGAGGAGCTCAAGTCTCATCAACAGTCAGTGATTCGCTAAGGCTTGTCAACTAGTCAGCTTAGGAGTCGATTGCCTGGCAGCTTTTGAGCCTTCAGAAGGCTGCAGCTTTGACCAATAATCCAACTGCAACGTCCTGGGAGATCCTGAGTGAGAACCACCCAACTAAACCATTCCTAGAAACCATTAGATGATAAATGTTGTTGTATGTTGCTATGATTTGGAGCAATTTGTTACTGGGCAACAGAAAAACTAATTCACTCTCAAAAGTGGTGAGAGCACATAGATCAAGAGTGTCATGTGGTTAAAAAAATTAAAATTAAGAAAGAGCACATGTATCTGTAGAAGTAAAGGATATTTATATTGTTATGAAACCTACTGTAGTAAGAACTGTGACTGATATATGGGGAAGAGGAGTGATGACGATCTTAACCAGGCCTGTCTTACTTCTTCATACTGGCTGCCTGGCTCTTTCTAGATCTTTGAGTCTCCAAGCTTGCTGTAGGGCAGTTGTTTCAAACTAGTTTTGACCTTGATGATCACCCTCCCATCTCCCAAGAAGTACATTAAGTACATTTCACATGGTGACCCAGGACTCACAAGAGCACACAGATGAAATAAAAGTTTCACCAGAACAATACTTCTACTATGAGTGCCCTCTTTCTCTGACTCTTTTTCATTTTAAAAAACTTTTACTTTGGAATAACTATAGACTCATAGAAAGTTGCAAAAACAGTACACTGAAGTCCTCTGTGTACTTGATGGTAACATCTTATACAACTGCAATGCTGTATCAAACCCAGGACACTGACATGCTTGTGATTTACAGACCTCTTCCAGATTTTACCCTGGTGGCTCAGATGGTAAAGTGTCTGCTTGCAATGAGGGAGACCAGAGTTCTATCCCTGGGTTGGGAAGATCCCCTGGAGAAGGAAATGGCAGCCCACTCCAGTACTCTTGCCTGGTAAATCCCATGCACAGAGGAGCCTGATAGGCTACATTCCATGGGTTCACAAAGAGTTGGAAATGACTGAGTGACTTCACTTTCACTTTCGAGATTTTACCAATAATTAAATGCACTCTGCTGTGTGTAGGTCTATGCAATTTTGTCACATGCATAGATGTGCACAACCACCTCAATCCAGATACAGACATATTCCATCACCACAAAGGGAATTTCTGGTGCTACTTTTACTTGCTCCTTGGAAGGAAAGTTATGACAAACCTAGACAGCATTTAAAAAGCAGACGTTACTATGCCTACAAGGGTCTGTATAATCAAATCTATGGTTTTTCTGATAGTCGTGTGCCAATGTGAGAGCTGGATGGTAAAAAAGGCTGAACGCCGAAGAACTGATGCTTTTGAATTGTCCTACTGGAGAAAAGTCTTGAGAGTCCCTTGAACTGCAAGGAGATCAAATCGGTCAATCCTAGAGGAAATCAACCTGAATATTAATTAGAAAGACTGTATATTGTCACGCTGCTTATTTAACTTATATGCAGAGTACATCATGAGAAACGCTGGGCTGGATGAAGCACAAGCTGGAACCAAGATTGCTGGGAGAAATATCAATAACCTCATATATGCAGATGACACCACCCTTATGGCAGAAAGTGAAGAAGAACTGAAGAGCCTCTTGATGAAGGTGAAAGAGGAGAGTGAGACAGTTGGCTTAAAGCTCAGCATTCAGAAAACTAAGATCATGGCATCTGGTCCCATCACTTCATGGCAAATAGATGGGGAAACAGTGGAAATAGTGACTGACTTTATATTTTTGGGCTCCAAAATCACTGCAGATGGTGACTGCAGTCATGAAATTAAACGATGCTTACTCCTTGGAAGGAACGTTATGACCAACCTAGACAGCATATTGGAGAAGGCAATGGCACCCCACTCCAGTACTCTTGCCTGGAAAATCCCATGGATGGAGGAGCCTGGTGGACTGCAGTCCATGGGGTCTCAAAGAGTCGGACACGACTGAGCGACTTCACTTTCACTTTTCACTTTCATGCACTGGAGAAGGAAATGGCAACCCACTCCAGTGTTCTTGCCTGGAGAATCCTATGGACTGAGAAGCCTGGTAGGCTGCAGTCCATGGGGTCGCTAAGAGTCGGATGCGACTGAGCGACTTCATTTTTCACTTTTATGCATTGGAGAAGGAAATGGCAACCTACTCCAGTGTTCTTGCCTGGAGAATCCCAGGGACAGGGGAGCCTGGTGGGCTGCCGTCCATGGGGTTGCACAGAGTCGGACACGACTGAAGCGACTTAGCAGCAGCAGACAGCATACTAAAAAGCAGAGACGTTACTCTGCCAACAAAGGTCCATCTAGTCAAGGCTATGGTTGTTCCAGTAGTCATGTATGGATGTGAGAGTTGGACTATAAAGAAAGCTGAGTGCCAAAGAATTGATGCTTTTGAACTGTGGTGTTGGAGAAGACTCTTGAGAGTCCCTTGGACTGCAAGGAGATCCAACCAGTCTCTCCTAAAGGAGATCAGTCCTAAGTGTTCATTGGGAAGACTGATGTTGAAGCTGAAACTCCAATACTTTGGCCATCTGATGCGAAGAGCTGACTCATTTGAAAAGACCCTGATGCTGGGAAAGATTGAGGGCAGGAGGAGAAGGGGACAACAGAGGATGAGATGGTTGGATGGCATCATCGACTTGATGGACATGAGTTTGGGTAAACTCTGGGAGTTGGTGATGGACAGGGAGGCCTGGCATGCTGCGATTCCTGGGGTCGCAAAGAGTAGGACACGACTGAGCGACTGAACTGAACTGAACTGAAGATTCTACAATATTATATGGATGAATCATATAGTATTTAATTAATACACATTGGTTTACATTTACATTGTTTTCAGTAGTTTGCTACTACAAACTACTACCTTAATGTTTGCAGATCCCAGGCCAGAATATAAATGGAGACTCACATGCCACGTGTTTAAATATTTAATTTATTAAGCAAACTAGCATACTGATAAAGAAAATATATTTTATCCTCCTGCATAAGAAATTCAATTTCATAATATAATTTAGAAAATGGATAATTGAATTTGAAAAATATTATGCAGATTATGGGCATTCTATTCATAAACTGGGGACATTTAAAAGAAGACCACAATTAAGATATACTAATAAAAACATTTCTAATAAATCACTGGAAATTTATTCCACAAGTTTTTCTTCTGTTCTCACTTAAGCATAATTAGTAATTGTGTTGGTATCAAGAGTTTTACATAACTTGTGTTCCAAAGATAGTAATTAATATATTTATATATTATAAATATACAAGTAATATAATTATATATTATATACATATGTATACAAATATATAAGTAATATAATAATTTAATATAAGTAATATAATTATATTCAAAGTATACAAAATTTAAACATACAGGTGATTTTCCTTATTCAGGGAAGTTTTGTACCATAAAGTCGCTGCCAATGCTGAATTGGTGAATATCAAATATCCAAGAGATAGTCAGTTTCCTGTAAACATGTGGTCAGAGCATTTTCATCAGCTGATCCATATGTAAGCTTGTTTTATGTGTGTTTCTGTTGAAAGACACCTTATTTAGGATGTACTGTTGATTCATTAACATTGAATGCACACAGCCAACAGCATAAAATGCCTGTACAAAACTTACGTAACAAGTGCATTTTTGTCTGTAAAGCATGTCACAATCTTATTCTCAAGAACACTAGACAGCACTTCATCACTCTAGCTGGGCCATTTTAAATAGTGAAATCACCAACAAAAATGAGAAAAATGAGGTACTAAATAGACTGCAAGAAGAATACTTATTTATAGTATAAGAGCTGAAATAAGAAGGCAGAGTGTTGCCTTGTGTGGCCTCCTCTGGGCAACATGTACCTTGGGAGCTCAAATATTCCAGCATTCTGTGTGTGTCTTAAAGTGACTACAAAATCACTGTGAGGTTGATTTGGGGGTTAAAAATGAACTTTAGCAAGTACATAATTTTCAACTATGGTGTCCATGAATAATGAGGACCAACTTTATTTTAATAAAAAATGTGAATTCAATAGGTAAACAACAACAAAAAGTTCATTCATGTTTTAAATATTTTCTTTTAGAATATTAACATTAGTATTCTAAAGCAAAATACAAATAATTATTAACAAATTTCAAAGTCACGTTAGCATTTTTAAAAATAATATTTTTGTAGGCATAATTGAATTCAATAAAGAATTTCATAAAAATGAAACTATTTGCATTTATGGCATTCAAAGTCAATCTCGCGGCCATTAGAAAGAATCTGTATTTTGCTTCATAAGTATTATGTCTGGACCTACACATGCACAAATTAAAGAATAATATCAGCTGTTCATTACTACAAAATATTCCTTAGCTGTCACATGCAGCTGTTGGGAATACTGTGCTAATCTGTGAGCAATGCCTGCAGCTGCAGGAATTCCTGTGCTAATTTTTGGAGGCGCAGACTGGAACAGGAAAAGTAGCAAGATAATGGGCGCGGGATACTCCTGGGAATCATCGTTAAGCAAGAATCTATGAGAGAAAAAGTTTGAGTGACAGAAGTGCTCGGGTAAGTGCCTCTATCATTCCAGTCATCCCTAAACACAATAGCACATCATCTTCGGTGCTGTCAGCAGCACAGCCCACAAAGCTCCCTGGCACTGAGATGCGGTCACCCTTTGCTTCCGGCACTTAGAGCCAAGGAAGCCTGTGCTGGGTCTGTTGGTGCTTGTGTGTGGAGTGTGCGTGTGTGCTAAGTGGCTTCAGTCGTGTCCGACTCTTTGAGATGTCACGGACCGTAGCCCCCAAGGCTCCTCTATTCATGGGATTCTCCAGCCAAGAATACTGGAGTGGGTTGCCATGCCTTCCCCCAGGGGATCTTCCCCACCAGGGATCGAACCTGGGTCTCCTACATTGCAGGCGAAATTCTTTACCTTCTGAGCCACCAGGGAAGCCCTGTGTGTGGAGGGACTTCTGCTAAGTGCCAGCACCCCTTGCCTGGGTCTATGGAAAGGACCATCAGAAAGGATGCTGCGAATGATTTAAAGCAAACAAAACCCTCGCAAGCTTCTGTGAAGGATACATTCTCTCGGCTTCTTGGAATCATTGTTGTAGTTGTCACCGATTTTCATTCATTTCTAATTTCTTTTTAATTTGCATAATTACTAGAAAACTGGCCCCTTCTGGATACTCGTTTTTTTTTTTACCCTCCTACTTACGGAACATGCAAAATTTCTATTTTCTTTTTAGCTGATTTGCTCATTTGAAAATTCATATTCTTTTTCTGTCTCTTTTATGCAGTGTGTTCCTCTTTGGCTTGGAGCCAAATTTAACAGCTTCCTCCCAGTGAAGCCTTACCAAAAGCTAATTACAAGCTTACTGGGAAGGGAGTAACAATTTAGAACAGGCAAGTAGAGAAAAAGGTTTTATTTATTATCTTTGTACCTCCAGAAAGGAAAGCGGCAAATGTGTGCTTTGAGGTTGTTTTTGTTCAGTTGCTAAGTTGTGTTCGACCGTTTGTGACCCCATGAACTACAGCACACCAGGCTTCCCTGTCCTTCAGTATCTCCAGGAGTTGGCTCAAACTCATGTCCATTGAGTCAGTGTTGCCATCCAACCATCTCACCCTCTGACGCCCCCTTCTCCTCCTGCCCTCAATCTTTCCATCAAGGTATTTTCCAATGAGTTGGCTCTTCGCATCAGGTGACCAAAGTATTGGAACTTCAGCTTCAGCATCATCCTTCCAACGAATATTCAGGACTGATTTCCTTTAGGATTGGCTGGTTTGATCTCCTTGAAGTCCAAGGGACTATCAGGAGTCTTCTCCAGCAGCACAATTCAAAAGCATCAGTTCTTATGCACTCGGCCTTCTTTAGGATCGAGCTCTTACATCTGTACATGAATTTCAGGTAAAACTCCTCTTTTCTAATAAAGCACCTCAGACAGCACGTGAGGTCAGGAGACCTTGGTCCCAGTGGTGGTACCATTACCTACTAACCCTGGGCTCTGGGCCAGTCACTTCATTCTCTGAGCTTCAATTTTCTCATCTAAGAAATGAAGATAGTAATTGAGCTGTCATGAGGATCAGGGAGATCAAGTATGTGAAAGAATATTATAGGTGAGATGTACTATATGAAAGGGAGTGGTTCAACTGCTTTAGTTCATTTTTATCATTTTCCCCACACTAGGCTAATTACTTCTCTGCAGCATTTTCTGAGCTACTTTCAGTATTATTCTATTTGCATCGTTCCATGTGGCCCAATAAATGCTCCCAAGCTGAATATGAATTCTTCACAAGAGGTTTCTGGACATGTTAAAGGGACAGGGTCATTTTGGGCATAGTGATGATGGGTGGAATAAACTGTCAGAGTCCTGAAATTAAGGTCAGATGATATCTGGAATTGATGGGAAAATGTTTAAGGAAGTTATGGGAGAGTTCCAATATAGAAATGGTAGGGGAAACGGGAACGGGAACTCACCCATTGTGTTTGTTTGCTAGGGCTGCCGTAACAGAACACCCGAGGCTGTGTCTTAAACAACAAAAATCCATTTTCTCACAGTGTGCATGCTGGAAGTCCAAAGTCAGGGTGTGACTAGGTTTGGCTTCCTCAAAGGCCTCTTTCCTGGCTTGTAGACGGCTGCCTTCTCACTGTACCCTAACAATGGTTGTCCTCTGAGCATGTCCATCCATGATGTCTCTCTGGGTATCCATATTCCTCCTTATAAGGGCACCAGTCAGACTAGATTTGAGCCCTATCCTAATAACCTCATTTTAATTTAATCATCTCTTTTAAGGCCTTATATTCAAGCAGGGTTATATTCTGAGGTGCTGGGGATTAGGACTTCCAGCATAACGAATTTGGGGAGGAGACACATTCAGTCCATAATGCCCATCAACATTTAAATCACATGCTAATACAGCTGCCAGGTTTGGTCCAGGACAGGAACTCTGACTCCTAGCTCTCTGTCAACTGAAGCAAACATACCAATTTTGGTCCACGAAGCATAGGCCAATACATGCTGTGAGTGGTTGAGGAAACCAGGGAGCCCTCACCTGAGAATCTGGGTGTCACTTGCCCTGGCTCATGCTTTCATTTGCTCGTGTATTTATTCAACAAGCATTTCCTAGTGCCCATCAGGTGCTGGGCAACAGACAGGGTGCAGGCATCTTGACCTCTAACCTTGATATGTTCATGGTCTGTAATGGGAAATAGACACATAAATAAATGGATGTGATGACATGTGATGGATATAACAGAACAACTCTACAAGATTCAGTGGTGACATGGGCTGATCCACATGCCTGTGGACATTTGAGCTGAGTCTTAAGGAGGGTGTAATGCCACCAATAATAACTGCTATTTATGCAATCTTTTCTATGTGGCCAACTTGGTGTTTTAAGTTTTAATTATGTTATCTCAATAATAATCATCTCAACCACAGTTACTACTGGGTTGTTGAGTCCTTATGACTACCCTGGGGCAAGTATTATTACCTTCATTTTACTAATGAGGAAACAAAGATCTAGGGAGTTTGTTAGGGACTGAATGTTTATGCCCCCTCAGAATACATATGTTGAAGCCTATAACCTAGAGCATTGATATTAGGAGGTGGGGCTGTTGGGAGGGAATTAGGTTTAGACGAGGCCATGAGGGTGGTGACCTCATGATGGAATTAGTGCTCTAATCTAAGAAAAGGGTAAGCGTGTGCTCAATTGTGTCGTCTCATGGATTGGAGACCCCGTAGACTGTAGCCCTCCTGGCTCCTCTGTTTATGGAATTTTCCAGGCAAGAATACTGGAGAAGGTTGCCATACCCTCCTCCAGGGGATCTTCCTGACCGAGGGATTGAACCTGCTTCTCCTGCATCTCCTGCATTGGCAGGTGGATTTTTTTTTTTTTTTTTTAACCACTGAGACACCTGGAAAGTCCCCATCTAAGAAAAGAAGGAAACATGAAAACTTCCCCCCTCTGTCTGCATGTGCAGGGAGGAAAGGCCATGTGGGCACCAGTAAGAACGTGGCTGTCTGTAAGCCAGGAAGGGGCTCCCACCAAGAGCTGAAATGGCTGGTCCCTTGATTCTAAACTTCTCAGCCTCCAGAGCTGTGAGAGATAAATAACTTTTATTTAAGCTACCCAGTCTACCGTGTTTTGTTATGACAGAGCAAGCTAAGATAGAACCAAAGGAACAAGCCCAGGCTCTCCCGGTCCTAAGTGATAGAGCAGCGATCTGAATCTATGTTGATATAAATCTCAACAGAATTTAGGCAGAGGGGAGCAAGGAAAGAGGCAGTGAGGGATGGAAGAGGCTGTCTAGGTAAGAGATCAAGAGGCGCTGACTCACAGAGTGGGGATGGGGATAAAAAAAACTGAAGAATCTGAGAGTTGATCACCACAGAAGATATGCAGTGGTGGGTGTGATATGTTAGTGTTGGTCACTTCAGTTGTGTCTGACTCTGTGCAGACCCCATGGACTGTAGCCCACCAGGCTCCTCTATCCATGGAATTCTCCAGGCAAAGAGAGGTTTCTAGCTGGTTCAGGTGACTTAGCGACGGTAACAGAAATAACTAAAACTGTGTGTTAGGCTCTGTGCTAAATGTCCCTCCCTGTGTGTCCAAGCCTCACCCATCTTGATTATTTTTTCATAAAATGTATCATACCATGTGAATTACAAATGGGTGTATATGTGTAGATACATAGTTAATAAATAGCCAAGACTATAGCCTAATCAAGAATCAAGGTGACACATTCAAAAAACCCATCACAGGGACCCTGATGGTCCAGTAGTTAGAACTTGGTGCTTTCACAGCTGTGGCCTAGGTTCAGTCTATGGTAGGGGAACTGAGATCTCATAAACCATGCAGCAGTTTCCAAAAAAAAAAAGACATCATGGAAATTAGGCAATCTGGCCTTAGAGAGCACCTAGTCCATGGGGTCACTAAGAGTCAGACACGACTGAACGACTTCACTTTCACTTTTCACTTTCATGCATTGGAGAAGGAAATGGCAACCCACTCTAGTGTTCTTGGCAGCAGCAGTTCCCTTTACCTGCATGATCAGCTCAGCGAGTGTAGAGGTCCAAGAATGCCCCAGGGCCTCAGGGAGAAATGTAGAAGTTCCCTGAGGGATTGACTGATACGTTTGCAGAGATGAGGGTATCACTACGTCAGGGGTGAACTGACCCCATAAAGAGGGCCCCAGGGAAGGTTGCCCAAGCCAGAGATGAAAGTAAAGCGGCCTTCAGATTTCAGGTAATGTGCAAGTCAGGAGATCAGCCAGGGAAAAAGGCTCTGGGCTGCACCAGCGGCAGATGCTTCAGGTGAACCTCTGGCTCTTGGACCTGCTTGGGGAGGAGGGAAAAAGAAAGAATGACCCAACGTTGAGCATTTTCCCTGGCAGGTGGGGGTGTGGGGGGTTGAATGAAGTCCTAGAAGATTGCTTGGATCAGGAAGAGACTGAATTACCTTTAATTGGCTCAGCTCCTCAGGCCTCCCAGAGAAATAAAGCAAGCTGCATCCCCCTCTCCTCAAATGTGCTTTGCATCTTCCTCAGACACATAGTGTGTAAACATCTCTCCCGTTTGCTTTGTCTTTCTTGTGGCTTAGCTGGAAAGAATCTGCCTGCAATGCAGGGGACCTAGTTTAGACCCCTGGGTTGGGAAGATCCCCTGGAGAAAGGAGTGGCTACCCAGTCCAGTATCCTGGCCTGGAGAATTTCATGGACTGTATAGTCCATGGGGTCGCAGAGTCGGACATGCCTGAATGACTTTCACTTTCACTCTCCTGTCCCGATATCTGTGTTTTCTGTGAATAAGGTGTAGCAGTCCTTACTGTCCCAATAGGATGACTCTTCGGATGACTGTATTAATAATGCTTTTTATTTATTTTATTTAAAAATTTATTTCTTTATTTTTCACTGTAATGGGTCTTCATTGCTGTGAAGGCTTTTCTCTAGTTGCAGTGAGAAGGGGCTCTTCTCTACTGGTTTTGTGTGGGATTCTCCTTGCAGTGGCTTCTTATTGTTGAGCACGGTCTCTATAGCAGGTGAGCTTCAGTAGTTGTGGCTCCTGGGCTCAATAGCTATGTGGTGCACGGGCTTAGCTGTTCTGAAGCACATGGGATCTTCCCAGATCAGGGATCAAACCTGTGTCTCCTGCTTTGGCAGGTGGATTCTTTACCACTGAGCCACTAGGGCTCAGGGCTGTAATGCTTTTTAGAGACAAGTAGTATTGCAAATCGGGTTTCCGGGCAAGTAGACTCTGAGATGGTTTAAGGTGCAGGATGTTTGTCAAGGAGTGCCCTAGGATTACCTCCTGTGGAAGGGGAGGAAGGAAGTGAGACTGGGCAAAGGGAAGAGAGCTAAGATGGCTTCAGTCCCCCTTCGGGGCTCTGGAACTAGGGTTGTCCCAAAAGGGGCTGAGCAGGTGCCCTCTGCTGCTCAGGCAATACTGAAGGGCCTGACCCAAATCTGCAGACAATGCCCCCAGCCAGTTAGGGCAGCTAACCCTCCTTTGAAGTGGGATCTCGGCTGTGTTTCAAAGTGTCCATCCCAGGAGATTTAGGATAAGAATGGCTTCGGGCTGGAACCTGACTGCTGCCAGCAGCCCCCCTGGGAATTTTGAGCACCTACCGCTACTACACCCCACAACCTTCATGATCCTTGTGCTTCCTCTGTGGGTCTGGCCTGCTCTTTCCTGGGCACTACCTGGATCATCCTCACTGTGTTCTTCTGACCAAGTCCTGGAGGAGCTACTCACAATGACCTAGGTCTGGGATTCCCAAACCCTTCTGTGGGATACTGATACTAGAGGTGCTAGCATGATCTTCACAAGCTGGGTGATATGTACACACAGGTTCATACTCTTCCCCCTTTCCTTTGTGTGTGTTTCCAATCCTACTCCTGGGCATATACCCAGAGGAAAACATGGTCTGAAAGGATATATGCACCCCAATGTTCATTGCAGCACTGTTTACAATAGCTAAGACATAGAAGCAACCTAGATGTCCATCGATAGAAATGAATAAACAAGATATAGTACATACATACAATGGAATATTACGCAGCCATTAAAAAGAATGAAGTAATGCCCTTTGCAGCAATGTGAACGGACCTAGAGATTGTCATGCTGAATGAAATAAGTCAGATAGAGAAGGAGAAATATTGTATGACAGCTCTTATATGCGGAATCTAAAAAGAAATGATGTAAGTGAACTTATTTGCGAAACAGAAATAGACTCATAGACTTAGAGAATGAACTTATGGTTGCCATGGGGGAAGAACGGGGTGAGGGGAAGAGATAGGGAATTTGGGGTTGACAAGTACACAGTGGGTATTTAAAATGGATAACCAACTAGATCCTGTTCTATAGTACTGGGGACTCTGCTCAATGTTATGTGGTAGCCTGAATGGGAGGGGAGTTTGGGGGAGAATAGATACTTGTATACGTATGGCTGAGTCCCTTTACTGTCCACCCGAATCTACCACAGCATTGTTAATAGGCTATACTCCAGTACAAAATAAAAATGAAAAAAATTATCCACAATAACATTATCATCTTTAATAGCATAAACAATAATTCCTTGTGATGAACAAAAACCCAGCATTCAAATTTCCCCAAAGTCTCTTAAATGCTGTCATTATAATTCATTTGTTTGGATCGGGAATCAAATAATGCCCAATTACTCTAATGGGTTGACAAGTCTCTTGCGTGCCTCCGTGCTCAGTCGCTTCAGCCATGTCAGACTATTTGCGATGCTGTGGACTGTAGCCTGCCAGGCTCCTCCGTCCGTGGGATTCACTAAGCAAGAATACCGGAGTGGGTTGCCTGTGCTGTCCTCCAGGGGATCTTCCCAACCCAACAGGAACTCGTGTCTTCTGCATTGCAGGCAGATTCCTTACTGCTGAGACATTGGGAAAGCCTGACCAGTCTCTTAAGTCTCTTTAAATCTCTAGTTTCTGCTTCCTCTTTTTTTTTTTCCTTGTAATTTATTTGTTGAAGAAAACTGATCATTTGTCCTGTAGAGTTAGTGACCACAATAATTGAATTTTGCTATTTGCATCCCTAGTGATTGTGTTTAACATGCTTCTGTGTTCCTTGTATTTTAAAGAAAAAAAAATTAGTAAGAAAAATAATGATCTAATGTAATTACCCGAATTAAACTATTTTTATTCCTGAAAAAAAAATCTTCATAATGGAAGATATAAACACATATATCTCCTTAAAGAAAATATGAGCTGGTAATGAGAGGAGGAGGTACAGTGAAGCAGGTGAAAGTCTGGATTCTGAAGTGAGAGTATGTGAGTTTGACTCCAGCACCTACCAGAGGCAGCGACTTGGACAAGTGGCTTTACCTCCATATGCAGTATTCTGCTTCACAGAACAAGGAGGGTGGGTCTTGACAGATGGGGACAGTGTCCATATCCACGTGGTTGTTTTGTGGAAAAAATATCAAATATGAAGCCCAGGATGTATTTTTTTTCAAAATTGTACATGTGTGTATACAAGGGCCAACTGAAGAAAATAATTGTATGGACGCCTCATTTCTGGGAGACTGTAAAACACATTTCTCTCTGTAGATGAACCTCTGATTTTGGACCAAGAGTGTTCATACACACATGGAGAGAAGTTGACCCTCGGACTGGAATTCTGGGCCACAAGGGGGAATAGATTAGAATCTAATCTTTGTTAGATTCAAACTCACAAAGAAGTGAGTTTCCTTCTTAGGAATAAGGAAAATGAATCTCTGAGCCCTTGGGAAGGATGACTTATGGCCTACAGATGAGAGGGGACGTGAGCAGAGATGCTTCCTCACTAAGGCTACCAACAGTCTGTGAAGCCAGGCTGCAGGTTAAAAGACCTTGGGATGCTGGAGGGCAGCCAAACTCTGGCAAGGAATGAAGAAGCAAAAATGAGAAGCCTCCACTCTCCATCATGAAAATAACAGATGCCAGGGCAGTGGCATTCAAAGACTGGTGGGGTCTCAGGGGCTGGCTTGGGGTCATGGCAGAGGCCAGCAGAGAGAAGGTGGCTGAGAATGCTGGTAGCACGATGCATCTCTTGAATCAGAGTCACAAGAATACCCATAGTTTCCTCTGCCCTGCTTCTCTCCCCAGCACTCTTCCCTGCAGAATTATTTATGGTCATGAGAAATGACAGGGAGGCCCTGTTGTGGAGAGCACTGTAGCTGCTGGGAAGAACAAGGCTATTAGATTTTGAAGTGGAGGAACGTTCCCAACTGGACAAGTCATAGAGTGAGCGCTCAAGAAGCATTCAGTCCAAAAAAAAAAAAAAAAAACCATTAAGGGCTTCCCTGGTGAAGAATCCACTTGCCAATGCAAGAGATGCGGGATCGGTCCCGGTCCAGGAAGATCCCACATGCCATGGAGCAACTAAGCCTGTGCTCCACTACTACTGACCTTGTGCTCTAGAGCCAGGAAGCTACAACTACTGAAGCCCTAGCACCCTAGAGCCTAGACTCTACTACAAGAGAAGCCACCACAACAACAAGACTGCACATTGTAATAAAGAGTAGCCCTAGCTTGATGCAATAAAAGAAAACCCACGGAGCAAAAATGACCCCGCACAGCAAAAAAAAAAAAAAAAATTAAAACTAAATGAATTATAAAAGTTGTGCTTGGTATAAAAAAAAAAATCAGCAATATACAAGCTACCTGCAGTGGAAGCTCAGAGTCTTAACCACTGGACTGCCAGGGAAGTAATATAGAAGCACAGAGAATCAAAACGAAAGTCTCTCCGCAGAAGTCATGAGTTTGGTGTGAACATAAAGATCTTCCTCATTTGTTCAAACAGCCATGTAACTTTTCATTTTAAGGACCGTGTGAGATTGTTTTCTATCGTTCTAATGCTCCAGTGAGCCCAGCTTCACTTCTAATGCTTCAGAGTGTGTGTGTGAGTGTGTGTATGTGCATGTGTGTTTGCACATATGTGTCAATATTTCCCTTGGACAGATTCCTGCACTGGAATTTCTAGGTCAAGGGACATCCACATTTTAAATGGTGCTGGACAGCATTACACAAAGCCTGTACATTTCGACTGAGTGCTGCCATGCTTTTGCTGCTGCCAATTTAAGCGGTGAAAAAATGTAATCCTTAGCTGTTTTATTTTGTTTGATTAAAGGAATATTATATTTTATCTTTTAAATTGTGGTAAAATACACTTCACAAAATTTACCATATTAATCATTTTTGAGTGTACATTTCTGTGACATTAAGTTTATGTTTATTGTTGTGTGACCATCACCACCATCCTTCAGCAGAAGTAATTTGCTTTTATCTGATTAATGAGGGGCTTCTCATTTATCCATTGGCTATTGTATTTTTCTTTTTCTCTCTTTCCTCCCTCCATCTCTCCCTTCCTCTTTCTGTTTCTTTCTTTAGCCTCTTTATGATCTTTGCTGATTTTCTAACCTGGCTTGTCCTTTTTTCTTTCTTCTTTTTTTTAAAGAGATGTGTGTTTGTGCTTGCTCAGTGACCAAGTTGTGTCTGACTCTTTTCAACCCCCATGGACTGTAGCCCACCAGGCTCCTCTGCCTGTGGGATTTCCAAGGCAAGAATACTGGAGTGGGTTGCCATTTCCTTCTCCAGGGGATCTTCTGATCAAGGAATAATACCCGAGTCTCCTGCATTGGCAGGCAGATTCTTTATTACAGAGCCACTAGGGAAGCCCTTAAAGGAGATGAGATTTCCATATTACTGGTATCAACTATTTTTAGTTTTCTACAATTTGCTTGGTTCCTTCTATGTTACATTAGTTCTTAATCTTCACATCTTTACAAGTGTTGTTATTCCCATTTTGTAGATGAAGCAGCTAAAGTTTACTGAGTTTCCATGAGATGACTTGCAAAAGTCCATAAGGGTAACAGGTGGCAGAAATGAGATGGAACTCTAGGTCTCTGGCCTTTTTAGTTTGGGGCCAAAGGGAAGCTGCTTGAGGCAGTAAGACTCTGCTAAGGGTCAGGCAGCAGGGGGAGTTCAAAAGACTTCAGGGGGAGGCTGTGGTGAAGGAGTTGGGAGGACCTAGAAGTGGGTGTTTCTAAGCGTGGAGGAAATAAAGAGACAGTCTCCTCTGTTCCTCTACTGCTCTTACAGCATGAAGGGTCACTGCAGGACCTTAGAATTGAGAGTCTTGTGGCTGCTGAGTAGAAGCCAGAGGGTGTGGTCAGGAGGCCCTTTCTGGTGCTAATTCCAGGAAGTTTCTTGTTGTCCCTCTCCCCCATTCAACTCACCATCTAGTGCGGTGGGGTTTCACTTCCTTGTTATCACTTCACTTTTCTTTATCCTCTGCCAGGGCCTGGCCAGGGGCTCCCATCGTCTCTCCTAACTGGTCTTAACACTTCTATTCTGGGTCCCTCCAATCTCCCCTCCCGCCGTGGCCTGGGGGATCCTTCTAAAGGTCACATTTGTCAGCCTGGATGGGAGGGGGCTTTGGGGGAGAATGAATACATGTGTATGTATGGCTGAGTCCCTTGGCTGATCACCTGAACCTATCAACATTGTTCATCGGCTATACCCCAATACAAAATGTTTTTGATGCTAAAGCGCACATTTAATTGTGCAACTCCTTTGCTTAGGACCTGTGGGTGCTCAGCAGTGCCTTGTGGATGGGGGCCAACTCCGCCCAGCGCACAGGCCCTTCACCTACTGGTGACTCTTATCTCTCTGCTTCCCTATCACTTGCTTCCTTTGGTGAGTCCACCAGGCTGAATTCCATGCACTAGGTAACTCTCACTCGTGCCTCAAGGCCTCACCCTGGAATTCTGTTATCCTACTAACTTCTATTCAAAACATAGGGCTCTGTTGCGATAACATTCAGCTAGGAGGCCCTCCCTGGAGGGAGGGCCTGCTTATGGGCTGCCTTAGATCTTTGTCACATACACTCCACCACCTTGTAATTTTCTTTTTGTCAGTCTGTCTCTTGATCCTGGCTGCACGTAGCATCGCCAGGGCTGCTATTAAAATACTGGTGCTTGGGGAATTCCCTGGTGATCTGGTGATTAAGACTCTCCACTTTCACTTCTGAGGGTGTGGGTTCAATCCCTGGTCAGGAAACTAAGATCTTGCAAGCTACATGGTGTGGCCAAAAAAAAAAAACAAAAAACTGATGCTGGGGCCCCAGAAGGTTCTGAGCTAACTAACCCGTGGTGGGGCCTGGGCTTCAGTAGATTTGGAAGTCCCCCAGGTGAGTCTGATATGCATCTGTGGATGAGAACATTATTCCATCGTGGGGCCAAGAGTCCTGTTAGAGTTATCATTCTAAACTCTTCACTTGGCATTGAAATGCTCATGTATTAATATTTAGTAAGTGTGTTGAAGAAATGAATGCAGAGGTTTCTAGAAGGGGTGCAGGAACCACTGGAGACAAAATACAATGCATACCATACATCTGCTGGGTAGCAAGTTAAGGGTTTTTGAGAGGTTTTAGAGAACAACTGGGGCTTCCCTGCTGGCTCAGCAATAAAGACTCCATGTGCCAATGCAGGAGGCTCAGGTGCAATCCCTGAGTCAAGAAGATCTCCTGGAGAAGGAAATGACAACTCACTTCAGTATTCTTGCCTGGGAAATCGCATGGAAAGAGGAGTCTGGTGGGCTACAGTCCATGGGGTTGCAAAGAATCAGACATGAACTTAGTGACTGAACAACAACAACAAGAGAACAATCACTCACCTGTCAAGTAAAAATGCACCAATTATTCAGGTCACTTAACAAATTGTAGTTTTGTTTAGATTCATAATAAAAATGACATTTAGACTGTTGTCACTTGTGTGTGACTCATCCTTCTTTGGAAGCCTTCTCTCTTCCCCAGGCCTCCTTGAAGTCAAATGCTGCACTGTCAAGAGACCCCAAAGTTCACCTCCCAGAGACTGGTATGTAATTTAAATTTTACTGAAAATGTCCTAAATTTTTCATTACTCATGGACAATAAAACATGATAAAAAAAACTCCCTGACCAATACCCTGACTTTCCTTCTTCCCCAATAGCCTTCTGTGGTTTCCTTGTCTCTAGTCTCTTTGTCTTGCCTCCCATCTCTGAAAAAAAAAATTTCTCTCCAATGTCCAGCAATCCAGCGTTTGCCTCTGTCTGCATATTCCACTGAGAAAACCAGAGTCAGAAGTTGGCTGAGTGGTGACCACTCAGTTTCTCCAGCACTCTCCCAGGAGGCCTCAGTTCATCCAGATATATCATTAAGCCCCTTCTGTGAAAAATCAGTCACACAGGCACCATCGCTGTGCCAGGTTTCTGGAGACAAAGAACCATTCACCTCATCACTGAGTCACCCATGTGGATGTAGGGAGGGAAGGAGTTGGAGAAGAGGAAGAGGAGCAGAGAATGGAAATATGCCAACATTGGGAAAGCTTCTCCCCACACCAGGTCTGACACAAGCCCAGTGAAAACACAAGGGATGGTTTTCAGTGCTGGCCAAAGTGGCTTCAAGCAGAACTGTAGTTATCAACACCCTTCGGGCAAAGACCACCAGAGACACAGCTGAAGTTGAATTAGTTGGATTTCTTGCTTTTTGCAACTAGGAAGAATGTATACTTTGAGGAATGTGTGTGCCATCTCAAAAAGAGGGTGTTGGGAGGGCTTATTAAAGGATTTGACTTTGTTGTTAGATGATCTTGGGAGAGGTTTAGGGAAGCAGGGCTTTGCTCTGGACTGACTTTTCAGAAAGTCAGTGTAATTCTGAAATTCTATAAGAGTTTGCTAGGGCCCCATAGACTGGGTGGCTTGA
Organism: Bos grunniens; assembly: GCF_055505025.1. Lineage (NCBI taxonomy): Eukaryota > Metazoa > Chordata > Mammalia > Artiodactyla > Bovidae > Bos > Bos grunniens. Next base: position 57,695,239 of record NC_141175.1, on the reverse strand, counting down.
ACATCAGAAGTTAAAAATTTCTCATGTTCTTAAGGCCAGAAGTCCAAAATCAAGACGTTGGTGGATTTAGTTCCTCCTGAGACCTCTTTCCTTGGCTCAACGATAGTTACCTTCCTGCTATGGACTCACATGGTTGTCCCTCCAAACCCAAGTGCCCCTGGGTGTCCAAATCTATCATGTGTCCAAATTTCCTTTTCTTATAAGGACAGCAGTCAGATTAGATTTGGACACACCGTGTGTGTCTGTGCTCAGCAGTGTCTGACTCTTTGCAACTCCATGGACTATAGCCTACTAGGCTCCTCTGTCCATGGAAATTTATAGGTATGAACACTGGAGTGAGTTGCCATTCCATACTCCAGAGGATCTTCCCAATTCAGGGATCGAACCTGTGTCTCTTGCATCTCCTTGCACTGGCAGGTGGATCTTTACCACTAGTGCCACCTGGGAAGCCCAGGACATACCATAACAACCTCCTTTAACACAATCACCTCCTAAAGACACTATCTTCAAATACAGTCACCTCCCGAGGTACTGAGGTACGTACTTCAGCATATGAATTTTAGGGGGACCAAAGTTCACCCTCTAATACATTTTGTTTATAAGGTGGGGAAAATGATGGAGACCAGAGGTGGGATTGGTAAAGAAGCATTAGTCACTCATTCATCAGGATAGGTGATATTTAGTTCTTTTTGTGGTTTGGATAATACTCACATTTTGTCTGTGTTGTACAGTAATTGTGGAGTGGTCTTGTTTTTGTCTTTATCCATCATAGTCACAGTGTGGCCTTGGCAGATGTTGATATTCTGTCAATTATTTTTGCTCAACAGAAGACCACAATCTGGCTGTGGATATTGTATAGCAACACCAAGTCCTTGTTGATAGAACCAGGTCAGCTCCTGGCTGTCAGGAGATGTTTCTTCCTTTTTGAGATTTGTGTAGTTACTAAGCCAATGCAGCTTTGGGATGATTGCCACCCTTTCCCACTTAGAAATTCTGGTGCCAAACTTGGGTGACCAAGAGTATGGCAAGACTCTAGCCCCCTTCCAGGAATGCATGGAGCCTGAAGACCGAGAAGTGTAGGGAATCAGTCTTCAGCTGCCCACTTCTAAAACACACCCTGATGGTGGAGTGCCATGCTGGAACTTCTGGGAATTCCTTGGGACTCCACTTCACCTGGTATATTTGTTTTCTGTTACTGTGTAACAAAGGATCTCTAACTCAGTGGCTTAACACAGCACACACTTATCTTGCAGTTTCTCTGGGTCAGGAGTTCAAGCATAGCTTAACTGGATCCTCTCACAAGGCAACAGTCAAGGTTTACCCGGGACTGGCTTCTCAACAGAGGCTCTGTTTCTGAGCTCTTGCAGCCTGTTGGCAGAAATCATTCCCCCATGGCTGTAGGATGCATGGCAACTTGTTTTTCAAAGACACCAAGGGAGAGAGACTCTAGCAAGCTTGTTATTCCATGGATATCACATCCCTCTTGCCACATTCCACTCGTTAGAAGCAAGTCACAGGATAGCCTCTTCTGCCCGTTCTACTCGTTAGACAACAAGTCACAGGTTAGAAGCAAGTTAGGACAGGGGATTAAACAAAAGTATGAATACCAGGAGGCAGCTGTTTGGACCATTTTTGGAAACCTGTCATGTAGTAAGTGACTCAGGACTTAGATGGTTGCAGGTTGGTATAGCCAGGCTGGGCAAAGGCACAGAGGTGCAATGGAAGCCATGGCAAATCTTCTGTGTATCCTGAAAGCTTTGCTTTTGAGGAAAGATCTGATTTTGGGGAAAGAACAAAAAGATATCCAGGGCATTATTTCTTCAGGTGACATCTATGAAGGGACCAAGACTCACAGGTTGGTGTAAGGAAGCCATTGGTAGGAACACAAAAGAAGAATTTAAGAGTAGGTGGACAGAAGGAGGGTTGCTGGGGTATCTGCTGTACTTGAAGGAGAAACAGAAAGGAGCAGGGAAAGACTTAAAATTGGGTCTCTGACAGTGGGATGTAAGTGGTATGGATCAAGAAAAATGTTCAAGTGAGGGAGTTGAACCAGAAACAAAAACTTTCTGCAGAGGCAGAGAGCAGGCTACAGGGATCTTTAGCATCTCCTTCCTGACCATGAAGGGGAAGCAAGGAAGACCTTCAGCCCAGATGCCTTTAGAAGGTAAGTGAGGACCAGGCCATCCCCACCTGCTGGTCACCAGGTCAAAGGTAGTACCCTAGAGTGATGGGGGACAATGTATGTAGGGTAGATGTGATTCTTCTGAACTTTTGAACACAGAATGACTTGTGGAATAAATCCTCTGTAATGATGGGTCTTGGGCTTCCCAGGTGGCACTAGTGGTAAAGAACCCACCTGACAATGCAGGAGACATGAAAAAAAAAAAAAAGATGTGGGTTCGATCCCTGGGTTGGGAAGATCCCTGGAGGAGGGCATGGCAACCCACTCCAATACTCTTGCCTGCAGACTCCCATGGACAGAAGAGCCTGGTGGCCTACAGTCCATAGAGTCAGACATGACTGAAGCACCTTAGCACGCATTCAGTGATGGGTCTAACAAAGGCAGGAAGTCCCACTAAAAAAGTGTTGGAACCAAACAAATTTATCTATATACCAGATGTTTCAAATTCAGTGTCTGACCATATCCTGGGCCATGAAACAAATCCCAGTAAATTTAAAATATTTTAAATTATACTTAGTTTGTTCTCTGATTATAATGGAGTTAGATTGGAAATCAACAACAACAAAATACCTAGGAGAAACCCATAACTTGGAAATTAAATAACATTCTGCTAAACTATCCATGATCAAAAAACAAAAAAAATCAACAAGGAAATCAGAAAGTATTCCCAACAGTATGGTAATGAAAATAAAGCTTTTCAAAATCTGTGGAATGCAGCTAAAGTAGTGCTTCAAGGGAAATTGATAGCTGTAAATAATTATATTAGAAAAGGAGAAAGTTTAAAAGTCAATGATCTGGACTTCCTCGTGGTCCAGTGGCCAGGACTCTCCATACTCCCAATGCAGGGGACCCAGGTTCCATCCCTGGTCAGGGAGCTAGATCCCACATGCTGCAACTAAGACCCTGAGCAGCCAAATAAATATTTTTTTAAAAAGTCAATGGTCTAAGGTTCCACCTTAAGAAGTTATTAACAGAAAAAGAAGAGAAAAGTAAATCCAAAGTAAGTAGAAGGAAGGACATAATAAAGGTAAGAGTAGGGAGAAGGCAACGGCACCCCACTCCAGCACTCTTGCCTGGAAAATCCCATGGACAGAGGAGCCTGGTAGGCTACAGTCCATGGGGTCGCTAAGAGTTGGACACGACTGAGCGACCTCACTTTCACTTTTCACTTTCATGCATTGGAGAAGGAAATGGCAACCCACTCCAGTGTTCTTGCCTGGAGAATCCCAGGGACGGGGGAGCCTGGTGGGCTGCTGTCCATGGGATCGCACAGAGTCGGACACAACTGAAACGACTTAGCAGCAGCAGAAATCAAAAGAATAGAAAAGAGACTTTTCTTTTCCAAAGAGACTGGGCTTCCCTGGTGGCTCAGATGTAAAGAATCTGCCTGCAGTGCAGGAGACCCAGGCTTGATCCCTGGGTGGGGAAGATATTCTGGAGCAGGGGATGGCCACCCACTCCTGTATGTTTGCTTGGGAAATCCCAAGGACAGAGGAGCCTGGCTGGCTACAGTCCATGGGGTCACAAAGAGTCCCACTGGACAGAATGACTAACACTTTCACTCTCACTCAGAAAAGAGACAAGAGAAAATTAACAAGCTCAATCATGTTTTCTGACACATTATTCCCCTCCCTCTTCCTTCTAGTCACAGCACATTGGATGAGAATTCATTTGGAGTGGGGGAAAGAGTATGAAATAATAGTTAATTCCTTCCTTTGGAGTTCTTGATGCTTGTACCTCACAACCAGAGAGAACTTTTTTGCCAGTAGGTGGCGGCACTGTCACCTTGAAAGTCAGGACAGGCTGTCTTCTGGGTCGGCTTGGGGACCGAAAATAGCCTGGGGCTGAAAGGAAGGCATCATTTCAAGATGAAGTGAAGTCGCTCAGTCGTGTCCGACTCTTTGCAACAGCATGGACTGCAGCCTACCAGGCTCCTCTGTTCATGGGAGTTTCCAGGCAATAGTACTGGAGTGGATTGCCATTTCTTTCTCCAGGGGATCTTCCCACCCCAGGGATCGAACCCAGGTCTCCCACATTGTAGACAGACGGTTTATCGTCTGAGCCATCACTTCAGTTCAGTCGCTCAGTCGTCTCCGACTCTTTGTCTGAGCCATGCTGCTGCTGCTGCTGCTAGGTCGCTTCAGTCGTGTCCGACTCTGTGCGACCCCAGAGAGACGGCAGCCCACCCGTCCCTGGGATTCTCCAGGCAAGAACACTGGAGTGGGTTGCCATTTCCTTCTGCAATGCATGAAAGTGAAAAGTGAAAGTGAAGTCGGGCAGTCGTGTCAGACTCTTAGCGACCCCATGGACTGCAGCCTACTAGGCTCCTCCGTCCATGGGATTTTCCAGGCAGGAGTACTGGAGTGGGGTGCCATTGCCCTCTCCATGTCTGAGCCATAGGAGAAGTCAATTCTAGAAAGCAAATCCTCACTTTTAGAACAGGGAAGTTAGAGATTATACACGCACAAACACACATGAAACAATTCCTAAGCCGAAATCCCCGTGGAGTCAAAGTTTGAAACATTTGTCCATTAAAAGTTGGGTTTTCTGGGGGACTCCCCTGGCGGTCCAGTGGTTAGGACTCCAGGCTTCTAATGCAGGGTGTTTGGGTTACATTCCTGGCTGAGGAACTAAGACAAAGCTTGCCACAAGGGTGAGGCTACCCCCAAAACAAAAGAACCCCAAAACAACCCCCCTCCCCCGCTTAATTGTAGGTGGGAACCTGAGGCTAAGAAAACTCCTCCCATTGTGTGCAAATCAGGGCCACCCTCTCCTCGACCTCCATTCTAAATTTCCATCAGATTTCCCAAACGCACGTAATGGTCCGGGACTTAAAACAATTAAGATCCCCTGCCTATGAATGCGCTATTAAACACCACTAAGAAGTTAGTGGCTCAGACAGTAAAGCGTCTATCTGCAATGCAGGAGACCTGGGTTCGATCCCTGGGTTGGGAAGATCCCTTGGAAAAGGAAATGGTAGCCCACTCCAGTATTCTTGCCTAGAAAATCCCATGGATCTCGGAGGCTGGTAGGCTACCGTCCATGGGGTCGCAAAGAGTCGGACACGACTGAGTGACTTCACTTTCACTTTTACAAGAAGTTAATCAAGCAGGAGTCTGGGCTGTCACGGGAGGTGGAGTACCCTCAGGCCTTGGGTGGGAGGTGGGAGAGGCCAGTTGCTTTTATAATTTTTTTTTTTTTTCCTCCAGGGCCCCTGCTGTGAAAAGCCCCTTGGGGAGTTTGGAGTGGAAAATTTGCAGACCTACTGTGTGCATCTTGCTAAGTCGCTTTAGTCGCCTCCGACTCTTTGTGACCTCATGGACTGTGGCCTGAAAGGCTCCTTTGTCCATAGGATTCTCCAGGAGTGGGTTGCTATGCCCTCCTCCAGGGGTTCTTTCCAAACCAGGGATTGAACCTTTGTCTCTGGCGTCTCCTCCTTTACCACTAACGTCACCTGGGAAGCTCTACGGAGGTGCTTTTCCTAAATGTCCTCATTTAATCTTTGCAGTAATCCTTTTTATTACCCCTCCAAATCCCTTAAGAAGGCACTTAATGGAGTGCTTGCTGGCTTTCGTGGTTCCGGGTTTTAAGTGAATGCACACACTGATTATTCCCCTCTTTTACACACACACAAGACTTCGGCGCGATTCCCTTCGTTTAAATGAACTTGCCTTTAAAAACAGCCTTTCATTTATTTCTTTGGTCTATTTCTTTCCAACAAGAGTCACCCTCAGGATTGGCAGCAGGAACGTAGACAGGACAAGAGGCAGTACGATTTTCGTTCGAATTTAGAAGACAGTCATGGAATCTTACTTTTCCCTTCTGTCCGGCTCACAAGGTGTCGGGCGGCCAGGGCTGGGTTTGGGCGGGAGATGACGGGCCAGAGCTCCCGAGATCGACTCCGCGCGGGGCTGGTGGGCGGCAGAGCGGTTGAGTGGGGTCGGGATTTAGCCCCTCCTGGCAGCCACCCGGCTAGCCCCAGCCCCGCCCGGAGGCGGCCGCGCCAACCGTGAAGGGAGCCGGCGAGAGGCTCCCCGGATCCCTAGTGCGCCACGGCCGGCGTTCGGCGAGTCCGCAGCCTCTAGGTCGCCGACTAGTTGGGCTGGGCAGCCACTGGTGAGTCCTTCCTTGCCTCTGCGTCCCGGGCCTCGGAGTCGCCGAGAGGAGGATGAATCCCTGGAGCTGGTTCCTGCTGCGAACCCTCTGCCTCCGGCCCGTGAGCTCAGCCCCTTCGCGCGGCGCGCCCGCCTCTGCCAACTGCGAGCTCCAACCCCCAAACAAGGCGCGCAGTAGGCGCGGAGGCTGCAGCCTCCTGGCACCTCCCGGGGAGGTGGGGTGGTTACCTCCCATCCTTGCCAAACTCCGCGCTCTCGGACCCCGATCCGACTCGGCAGGCCAGGCTCCCACCTGCCTTGGCGGTGCCTCCTAGCTCGCACTTCTCGCCGCGACCCCCGGTTCCCCTTTCCGGCGGGGCGCAGCCCTCTGGACACATGAGACTCTGTCCCCCAGCCCCGCCGTTTGTCAACCGAAGGGAGTCTCGGGCCAGAACTCCTGAGTCTCGCCAGCCTGCTTCGCTGGAGACTGGGGCTCGAACCCGCGAAGACCCGATGGGCCCGGAACTTGGGCTCATTTACTTTGAAGTTTGATCTGCCCGCTCTTACCTAGAGTTTCATTTCTGCTCTTACAGAAATGGTAACAAGCCCGCAGCAATAGCTTGATTTAACCTTTGTCTATTCAGTGCCTGAGTGAGGAGGAGTTTGGAGGCTTCTCTTATAGCTCAGTTGGTAAAGAATCCGCCAGCAATGCTGGAGACTCCGGTTCGATTTCTGGGTCAGGAAGATCCCCTGGAGTAAGGGAAAGGGTATTCTGGCCTGGAGAATTCTATGGACAGTCCATGGGGTTGCAAGGAGTCAAACACCACTGAACGACTTTCACTTTAACTTAGGAGGGATTTGGGAGAACTGGAGTCATCCCCCTGATTTACTGATATAGGAACCTGAGGCTCACAGAGGGAGCGCTTTCCTGGAGAGACCGGATCTGACACGCACTGTGCGCCTCCTTAGAACTTGGCATCAGCGTTTTGCGGTGAGCGGAAGCTAGGTGAGAGAGGCCGAGTCACCTGCTCGCGGAAACCCCGTAGGTCTGGCGTCTCCGGCGCTGGACCTCTTTCGAGGAGAGCGTTCCCTTTTCATGATCAGTTTTCTTACTCTCGAAATTTTCTGCCTATCTAAAGTCCCTCTCTTATGAGCGGTGTGGAAGTTGAATTTTGCCAGTTTGCATCAGTGGTTTCAGTCTCTGTGAAGCCCTGGAGTGGTGGGTAGTCGTAGACCTTGCACCCTCGGAAGCCCTCCTTCTGTGATTCCTGCGCAGCATCAGAGGTCGCGTGATTTTATTCATTGTCCTAACCACAGCGAGGGAGAGGGTGACCTCACTGAGCCATTCCTGGCGAACGGGTTGCCCAGGAAGCCACACTGTGTTCCTTATAACGCCCTGGGCTAGGGACGTCGGGAGGCTGTCCATCTAGTGGAGATCAGTCAGTCAGTGGCAAGGCTGTTTGATCACCTGCAGGCTGTAGAGAGCGCTGTGTGAAAGGTTGTTGCTGAATCACACGAAGACACCGGGATTCTTGGCCCCCGGAGGAGAAGAATTCAATCCCGGGCCAGAGACGAGGCTTGATCGCTCAGAGCTTTTGTGTAATACAGTTTTATTAAAGTATAAAGGAGATAGAGAAAGCTTCTGACATAGGCATCAGAAGGGGGCAGAAAGAATACCTGCTTGCTAGTGTTAACAATGAGGTTATATAATCCAAAGAATGTCTGGAGGTTGTAAAGACCTCATCAGACCTACTCCCATAATTTACATTTTAAGATAACAGAAGGTTGAATCCAAAGACTGTCCTTAGGCAGGATACATTATTGTTATATAATCCTAAGGAATGTGGAGAAAGAAAAAAAGTTTGTCCTTTCTTCCTCCTTGAGAATTCCAGACCCCTCTCTCCTTGGGGACCCCTAGACTCCCTATCAACCTGCCTAGGAACTGACTCTCTCATTCCCCCCTTTTCTTTTAGAAGAATTATGTTGCCTAGGGAACAGGGGCCTCATTCTCGTTCCATAACTGCTTCCGAGCTGACAAGGGGCGTTATCCCTAAATTGGTGAGGCAACATATTCTCCTAATCCTCATATTGAGGATATCTGATCCAGGGGCCCCAAATAGTTGTTGGAGGAAGCTACAGCAGTAGCAGGAGTTTGAGCAACCATTTGTAACTTAGAAGCTTTCATGCGGCTAGAAACAAATCCAGTTATACAATTACAGATGCAGGCAACATAGTCATTAAAACAAGTTAAAATCGAAATTAAAAGTCACATTATGTCCATAGTTGAAGTAAAAAGTGTTGCACCAGTCCATTTTAGGGTTGGTAGATGTCATCAGATGAAGAAGAGGCATTGCATGTGATTGTTGTCGAAGGTATTCACAGACTTGGAGAAAGTCTTTTCCTTGAAGTGGGGATGTCCACCACGGGAAGCCTTCCACTGATGAAGAGGGGAGCGCTCCGCAGACCCAGCAGTTAGACCGATTGTGGAATGCAGCATAGGAGTGAAGCCCAGAACAGGAAGACATTGTCTTGAGGATCCAACGGCAGACTCAGGATTTTTGGAGTCAGCAGTAGACTCACATAGATTATCAGGCCCATCCGCTGCCCTTTGCTTAACTCTAGAGCTCGGGTCAGAGCCACAAGCTCCGCTAACTGAGCACTGGTTCCCTGGGGGAGAGATTTTGCTTCCAAAACCTGTTCAGCAGTCACCACTGCATAACCTGCTTTACGCTTTCCATCCCGAACAAAAGAACTGCCATCTGTAAATATTTCCATGTCAGGATTGTCTAATGGGGTATCCTTTAGATCCTCCCGAGCTGCATAGTTCAAAGTCAGGAATTGAAAACAATCGTGATCAGGTGTTTCATTTTCCTTCTCAGGAAGGAAAGTGGCAGGATTTAAATTTCCACAAACTTTAAGCTTAGTTACTGGTCCTTCTAACAACAATGACTGATACTTAAGAAGCCTACTGTCTGTCATCCAAATATTAACCTTAGAATTTAAGATTCCACTCACATCATGAGAAGTCAGTACAGTAAGGTTTCATCCATTAATTATTTTTAAAGCTTCAGGTGCTAATAAAGCTGCTGCCCCAATTACTCTTAGGCAGTGGGACCACCCACGTGAAACTACATCTAATTCTCTGCTTAGATAAGCAATAGGTTGCTGGTGAGGCCCTCGGGGTTGTGTCAAAACTCCCAATGCCACACCTTTTCTTTCAGTGACAAACAAATTAAATTCTGACCCTGTGGGCAAGCTCAGAGCTGGAGCTTGCAGGAGAGCAGTCTGAAGAACCTTAAAAGCCTTTTGAGTTTCTGGAGACCAAACCAGTTTGTCGGTTTGGGCCTGCTGAGTTTCAGCTATAAGTTTATATAAAGGCCGGGCAAGTTCCCCTTAACCCGGAATCCAAATGCGACAGTAACCTGTGATTCCCAAAAATCCTCTCAATTGTCTTAAAGTCATAGGCAGGGGGTGATTTAGTATAGGTTTAATTCTCTCAGGGCCTATGTATGGCCCTAGTCCCTTCTGATATGATTAGGCCCAGATATCTAACCGATTGTTGACAAAGCTGAGCCTTTTCTCTTGATGCCTTGTAACCACAGTCTGCCAGAAAGTTTAAGAAATCTTCTGAGGCTCTTGAACAAGCTTCCTCTGTCTCAGCACAGAGCAAAATATCATCTACATATTGTAACACCACTGCTTCAGAGCTATTAAAGTTTTGTAGATCTCGTGACAAACTTTGTCCGAATAAGTCACAAAATCCCTGGGGCAAAACTGTCCAGGTTAACTGAGAAGCTGGCTGCATAGGGTCTTCAAAGGCAAATAGAAATTGACTTTCTTCCGCCAAAGGCAATGAATAGAAGGCATCCTTTAAATCAATTACTGAGAAATATTTGGCCCGTTCAGGAATTTCAGACAATAGAGTATAAGGATTAGGTACCACGGGGTGTAAAGGAACTACAGCCTCATTTATTATTCGTAAATCTTGAACTAGTCTCCATTTACCATTCGATTTCTTTATACCCAAAATAGGAGTGTTGTAAGGACTGTTACAGGGAATTAATTGTCCCTGCTCCTTTAAATTTTCGATGATGGATTTTAACCCTTCCTTAACTTCAGGTTTCAGTGGATACTGCTTCTTATGTGGAAATACATGTGGGTCTTTGAGCTTAACAACTACAGGAATAGCATTTTGTGCTCGACCCACAGATTTTCCATCAGCCCATACTCTAGGATTTACATTTTGTTCAACTAAAGGGAGAGAAAGGGAGGGCTCCATATTCATGAAAACAGAGGCATGGACCTTGCTCAGTATATCCCTTTCCAAAAGGGGTGAGGGAGATTCTGGCACGATCAGAAACTCGTGTGAAAACAGCACAGAATCCCAGTTGCAAGATAAAGAATAACTGAAATAATACCTTTTGGCTCGTCCAGACAGTCCCATTGTGGAAGCAGATCGGGAAGAAAGTGGGCCAGGGGCTTCAGTAAGCACAGAATAAGTTGCCCCAGTATCTAAAAGGAAATCAACGGATTGGCCCCGCACAATTATTAATACCCGGGGTTCCTCAGGTGTAATTAGGACGGGAGCTTGTGTGGGGACCCCCTGGGCACCTTCAGTCCTGATTGTCTTGAGAGTCCGACCCCGGAGACCTACGCCTCTGGGGGCAGTCTCTTTTCCAGTGTGGTCCTTTGCAGACTGGACATGGAGGGGGGGGGGGCGGCTTAGATGCCTGAGGGCAATCCCGCTTGAGGTGCCCCTCCTTTCCACACAAATAGCAAGCCCATCCCTTTTCATCTAGGCCCCTCTGGGCATTTTTCTCAGGCTGTTTAAGGACGTTTTTCATAGCCATGGTGAAGGCTTCTGCCTTTTCCTTTGTCTTTTTTTGCCTTTCTTTCTTTTCCTCATATTCCCTACCATAATAGACTGTCTGAGCCAGTTGTAACAGAGTATCTAAAGACTGATTTGGTCCATACGCCTGTTTTAATAGCTTACAGAGGATATCTGGAGCCAACTGAGTGAGAAATCTATCCTTTAAGATCACTTTTCCCTCTTCACTTTTGGGATCAATCTCAGTGAATCTGTGAAGGCCTTCTCTCAGTCTATCTAGGAATTTACCAGGAGCTTCCTTCTCCTGTTCTATGTCTGCCAATTTGCCATAGTTTAAAGGCTTAGAACATGCCTGCCTAAGTCCTTCAACAATACATCTAACAAAATGACTCTGATCCCATCTTCCTTTAGCTGTGTTGTAGTCCCAGTCTGGTTCTATAGTTGGGACCGCCTGATTCCCAGTGGGGAGGGCCGCTATCTCGTTCTCCCTCTTCCCTACTGATTCATTACCAAGCCATTCATCTCCATAAGCAACCGCTTTTCCCAAAACTCGAGTCTTTGACTTGGGAGTCAGCGTTTGTCCCAAGATATACATCATATCCTTCCAAGTGAGGTCATAAAGCAGAGTAACACCTTTAAAAGCTCTAATATATTTTTCTGGGTCCTCTAAATAGTCTCCCAGATCCTCCTTGATTCTTTGTATTTCTTGATAAGAGAAAGGCTTATTAACTCTCACAGACTGATTATTTCTCCCGGTCGGTGTTTCATAAAGAGGCAACAGCTTGTGTGGCTGTTCCTCAGTCTCTCTGGCTGCTCTGCGCATATGATCCCAGGGATAGATTGGAGAAACCTGTTTTTCCTCTTCTCTTTGTCTCCTGTCCTCCATCTCATCTTTTACTTGGATGGTCTGAGTTTCTACTGAAACCAGAGTAGTCTGAGGTCGTACTGAGACAGGAGATGTAAAGGAGGGAGCTGAAGGTTTCACGCCCAAATCTATACCCTTAGGACAGAAGTCTGGCATATTTCGCTGAGAGAAAAAGGGCAACACATATGCTACTTCTACCCATTTCCCTTGTTCCTTACAGAACCGGTCTAATTGTAGAAGAGTATTATACTTAAGAGACCCTCCAACTGGCCACCATTCGCCGTCCTCCAATGGATACCGTGGCCATGCAGTATCACATAGGAAGACCAGGTGTGTCTTCTTTAAGCCCTGGGGATCAAATCTATCCCAGTTTTTCAGGATACAGTTCAAAGGAGTGAGGCTGGAATTGTTAGCTCCCATCTGTAAGAGAGAAAAAAAGCGACCAGCGCCATTTTTCTACCAGAGGCGTCCCTCCCTGCTCTAGATGGGGGTGTAGACAGACGTTACACCAAAAGCTTTTCCTTCCTGGTCGGACTTAGTCTGTCCCTTACTGATGCAGGCGCCATACTCGTCCCTTCCGGTTCTACCACCGAGATGGGGTGGGGATGTACCAGGGGTAGACTTGATAGCATCCCTACTTGACGTCCAGCTCTTCACTTTTAACCTTGCTTGCCTCTGATGTCACCCAGGGTGAGTCAGAGTAACCTTCCAGAATGCCTCCCAAGCTAAGACTACTAGGGGAAACATTCATCACCTGAGTGCCTGTGCAGAACCCTGAGTTTTCCTGACTACAATAAGACCGACGCGAACATAAAACTGAGGTGTTCTTTCCAAGCATCACCACACCAGTATAACAGCCTCCTCTGATCCACTAAGAGCCCGCATTACCAAAGAAAAAAAAACCCATCGCAGTCCCAATCTGAGTAACCTTTAACCTCAGAGATGTTCTGGGACCTAGAGCTCCATCTAGCTTCCGAACTTTTGATTCCCAGAGAGGCTAGGCGCTTTATTGGTTACCAATCCAAGTTTGGGACCTAAGCCACAGTACACAATAACAGTATAGATCACAAGTCCCTTGAAAGTCAATGATCCAATAGATTAGGTTAGTACTTCTAATTCCCAAGGAGTTATGAAATGGTCAAAGAGACTGAAAAGTTTGACGGAGAAAGGAGAGTTCGGTCCACACGCTTTGCCCATTTCTGGTCTGTTCCCGAAGGAGACATTGGGTGCCTCTTGGCATTGGCAGGTCGGTATAACGCCCCAACAGGTTTCTGCCATAAGCCGTATGAGATCACCGTGGAACCACAGAGCAGGGCTCCTTACTTGCTTCACACAGGGCATGCCATTCATTCACACAAGCACACCGTAGAGTTAGTAAAGCACAGCAGAAAACGTGTTCGCTAAGAGAACAAAGAACTAAAGCTCCAAGCATCCTTACCTTGTCCTGAAGCATCCTGGACGAGCCCCCAAGATGAAAGGTTGTTGCTGAATCACACGAAGACACCGGGATTCTTGGCCCCCGGAGGAGAAGAATTCAATCCGGAGCCAGAGACGAGGCTTGATCGCTCAGAGCTTTTGTGTAATACAGTTTTATTAAAGTATAAAGGAGATAGAGAAAGCTTCTGACATAGGCATCAGAAGGGGGCAGAAAGAATACCTGCTTGCTAGTGTTAACAATGAGGTTATATAATCCAAAGAATGTCTGGAGGTTGTAAAGACCTCATCAGACCTACTCCCATAATTTACATTTTAAGATAACAGAAGGTTGAATCCAAAGACTGTCCTTAGGCAGGATACATTATTGTTATATAATCCTAAGGAATGTGGAGAAAGAAAAAAAGTTTGTCCTTTCTTCCTCCTTGAGAATTCCAGACCCCTCTCTCCTTGGGGACCCCTAGACTCCCTATCAACCTGCCTAGGAACTGACTCTCTCATGTGGATGGGTTGGGTCTTCAGGGGATGCTGAGATTGTAGTCAAGCTCTGGAATCTAGCCTCCCATCCCGTGTGGCTGCTTCCTGGTACATTCTGGAAGGACTGTGGCTTGAGAGCTGGCTTGGTTTTCAACTTTTGTTAATCATTAGGGAGATCTTCTGAGCCAACATCAGCCACAAACAAGGCAGGCTTGACCCAGAGCACAGCACAGGTTGTTGTTATTGTTCAGTTGCTCAGTCGTGTCCGACTCTTTGTGACCCCATGGACCGAAGTACACCAGGCTTCCCTGTCCTTCACTGTCTCCCAGAGTTCTCTAAAACTCATGTCCATTGAGTCAGTGAAGCCATCCAACCATCTCACCCTCTGTTGCCTGCTTCTCCTCCTGCCTTCAGTCTTGCCCAGCATCAGCGTCTTTTCCAATGAGTTGGTTCTTCTCATCATGTGGCAAAGTATTAGAGCTTCAGCTTTAGCATCAGTCCTTCCAATGAATATTCAGGATTGATTTCCTTTAGGATGGACTGGTTGGATCTCCTGGCAGTCCAAGGGACTCTCAAGAGTCTTCTCCAGTGTCACAGTTCGAAACACCAATTCTTTGGCAGTCAGCCATCTTTATGAGCTTTCTTCTTTCCTTATCAATACTCAAACACAACTCTGGAGTTCTTTACTACCCCTGCTGGAGTCTGTGCCACTTACTGTTTCTCCCTACAGATATCCACATGTTCCCATTCTTCTAGCTGGGCTTTGCTCAAATTCTCTCAAGAAGATCCTTCAGGATTACCTATTAAAAATTATGTCATCTCCATCCCTCCACCCACATGCCCTCTTACCTGCTTTTCCAACTAATCTTTTTTGACTTAAAAAATTACTTATTTTTAATTGATTGATGATTGGTTTATAATATTGGTTTGATGTCTGTTATACATCAACATGAATTAACCATAGGTGTACATTTGTCCCCTCCCTCTTGAATCTCCCTCCCACCTCCCGCCCATTCCCACCTCCCTAGGTTATTACAGAGCCCCCGTCTGAGTTCCCTGAGTCATACAGCAAATTCCCATTGGTATCAACTTACATGTGTTAGTGATATGCATTCATGCTATTCTCTCCATTTATCTCACCGTGTCCCTCTTCTCCACCAGCCTTGCCTATAAATCTGTTCTCTATGTCTCTGCCTCCACTGTTGCTCTGCACACAGATTTGTCATTACCATCCTTCTAGATTCCATATATGTGTTAATATATGACATTTGCTTTTCTCTTTCTGACTTACTTCACTCTGTATAATAGGCTCTAGATTCATCCACCTCATTAAAACTGACTCAGATGGGCTCCTTTTTATGGCTTAGTAGTGTTCCATTGTATATATGTACCACAGCTTCTTTATCCATTCATCTATTGATGGACATCTAGGTTGCTTCCATGTCTTGGCTATTGTGAATAGTGCTGCAATGAACATTGGGGTACATGTGTCTTTTTCAGTTTTGGTTTCTTCAGGGTGTAGGCCTGGAAGTGATATTGCTGGGTCATACAGTGGTTTTATTTCTAGTTTAAAGGAATCTCCTTACTGTTCTCCATAGTGGCTGTATCAATTTACATTCCCACCAGCAGTGTAGGAGGGTTCCCTTTTCTCCACACCCTCTTCAGCACTTGTTTTTGGATTTTTTTGATTATGACCATTCTTAGGCTCCAGAATCACTGCAGATGGTGATTACAGCTATCAAATTGAAAGATGCTTGCTTCTTGGAAGAAAAGCTATGACAAACCAACACAGCATATTAAAAAACAGAGACATTACTTTGCCGACAAATGTCTGCATAGTCAAAGCTATGGTTTTCCAGTAGTCTTGTATGGATGTGAGAATTGGACCAGGCCAAAGAACTGATGCTTTTGAACTGTGGTGTTAGGGAAGATTCTTGAGACTTCCTTGGACTGGAAGGAGACCCAACCAGTCAATTGTAAAGGAAATCAGTCTTGAACGTTCATTGGAAGGACTGATGCTGAAGCTGAAGCTCCAATACTTTGGCCATCTAATGGGAAGAACTGACTTATTGGAAAAGACCAATTTTCCAAATGGTCTTGGGATGTTGGGAAATACTGAAGGCAGGAGGAGAAAGGAACAACAGAGGATGAGATGGTTGGATGTCATCACTGACTCTATGGACATGAGTTTGAGCAAGCTCTGGGAGTTGGTGAAGCCTGGCATGCTGCAGTCCATGGGGTCTCAAAGAGTTGGACATGACTGCGCAACTGAACTGAACTGAACTGATTCTATCTGAGGTGAAGTGATATTTCATTGTAGTTTTGATTTGCATTTCTTTAATAATGAGTGATGTTGAGCATCTCTTCGTATGATTGTTAGCCATCTGTATGTCTTTGGAGAAATATCTGTTTAGGCTTTTTGCCCACATTTTGACTGGATTGTTTGTTTTCCTGATATTGAGTTGTATGAGCTGCTTGTATATTTTGGTTGTTAATTGTCAGTTGTTTCATTTGCTATTATTTTCTCCCATTCTGAGGGTTGTCTTTTCACCTTGTTTATAGTTTCCTTTGCTGTGCAGAAGCTTTTAAATTTAATTAGGTCCTATTTATTTGTTTTTGTTTTTATTCCCATTGTTCTAGGAGGTGGGTCATAAAAGATCTGGCTATGATTTATGTCATATAGTGCTTTGCCTATGTTTTCATCTAAGAGTTTTATAGTTTCTGGTCTTATATTTAGGTCTTTAATCTTTTTCGAGTTTATCTTTGTGTATGGTGTTAGGAAGTGTTCTAATTTCATTCTTTTGCGTGCAGTTGTCCAGTTCTTCTAGCACCACTTATTGAAGAGACTGTCTTTTTCCCATTGTATATTCTTGTCTCCTTTGTCAAAGATAAGGTGACCTTATGTGCGTGGGTTTATCTCTGGGCTTTCTATTCTGTTCCATTGGTCTATATTTCTGTTTTTTGCCAGTTCCATACTGTCTTGATGACTGTAACTTTGTAGTATAGTCTGAAACCAGGTAAGTTGATTCCTCTAGCTCCATTCTTCTTTCTCAAGGTTGCTTTGGCTATTCGAGGCCTTTTGTATTTCCAATGAATTGTGAAATTTTTTGTTCTAGTTCTGTGAAAAATGCCATTGGTAATTGGATAGGGATTGCATTGAATCTGTACATTGCCTTTGGTAGTATAGTCATTTTCACAGTATTGATTCTTCCAACCCAGGAGCATTGAATATCCCTCCATCTGTTTATGTTATCTTTTCCAACTTAATTTTTCTCTGTAACCACCATCTGATGAAAACTTTTGCTTCTTGTACCCACCCTGCCACCCCCAATCTTCACCAGGGTAAGAATTTTTGTCCGTTGTTTTGCTATTGCATCCCCAGTGCATACAAGAGTACTTGGCCATGTGGATGCATGCTCAATAAATATTTGTTGAGTGAAAAGGGCAAACTAAAGCCAACTTATTTTTTAAATTTAAATTTTAAATTAATTAATTAATTTGTGTTCCTCTGGTCATAGTTGTGTCATGAGGGATCTTTGCATATCATCTGCATATCAACCTCAGATATGCAGATGATACCACTCTAATGGCAGAAAGTGAAGAGGAACTAAACAGCCTCTTGAGGGTGAAAGAAGAGAGTGAAAAACATGGCTTGTACTGCAACATTAAAAAAACTAAGATTATGGCATCCGATCCCAACACTTTATGGTAAATAGAATGGGAAAATGTGGAAGCAGTGTCAGATTTTCCTTTCTTGGGCTCCAAAATCACTTTGGATGGTGATTGCAGCCATGAAATTAAAAGACGCTTGCTCCTTGGAAGGAAAGCTATGACAAGCCCAGACAGCATATTAAAAAGAAGAGACATCACTTTGCAGACAAAGGTCTGTATAGTCAGAGCCATGGTTTTTTCAGTAGTCATGTAAGGATGTGAGAGTTGGACCATAAAGAAGGCTGAGCACCAAAGAATTGATTCTTTTGAATTCTGGTGCTGGAGAAGACCCTTGGGAATCCCTTGGACAGCAAGGAGATCAAACCAGTCAATCCTAAAGGAAAACAGCCCTGAATATTCATTGCAGAGACTGATGCTGAAACTCAAGCTCTAATACTTTGGTCTCCTGGTGCCAACAGCCAACTCATTAGAAAAGACCCTGATGCTGGGAAAGAATGAAGGCAGGAGGAGAAGGGGATGACAGAGGATGAGATGGAAGATAACATCACTGACTCAATGGACATGAATTTGAGCAAACTCTGGAAGACAGTGAAGGACAGGGAAGCCTGGCGTGCTGCAGCCCATGGGGTCACAAAGAATCAGACACAACTTAGTGACTAAACGACAACACAAAGCTGATTTACTTCAATATAATTGCAACTGGTCCCCTGAAGGGTCCTCTTGGAAAAGAGGAGATATCGCAGGTCCAGGAGCTGGGATGGGAGGAGCTGAGGCGGGCTGTGGCTTAGGGTCTTAGCTCATAATATACAAGCTGTCATGGTGTGCCTTTGTTTCAGTGCATGGATTACACATGTGTGTGTTTAAGATCTTTGGTGAGTCAGTCAACAGAACTTCTTGTGTCTCTATCATCCATGGATATGTCTTTTTCTTTTAAAAGAAACCTGTTCATGGTATATGTTTTGTTTTTCCTTTGAAATCATCAAAACCTTAAGATATATGGCTCTATCTAGTAGTATCTTGGAGAAGGCGATGGCACCCCACTCCATTACTCTTGCCTGGAGAATCCCATGGATGGAGGAGCCTGGTGGGCTGTAGTCCATGGGGTCACTAAGAGTCGGACACGACTGAGCAACTTCACTTTCACTTTTCACTTCCATGCACTGGAGAAGGAAATGGCAACCCACTCCAATGTTCTTGCCTGGAGAATCTCAGGGACAGGGAGCCTGGTGGGCTTCCGTCTATGGGGTTGCACAGAGTCGGACACGACTGAAGCGATTTAGCAGCAGCAGCAGCAGTAGTATCTGGGGGCCACAATTACATTGCAAGTAGGGTGGAAGAGCCATTTTGGTTTTTAGCTTTTTTGGAGACAAATAGCCCTTCCCCCGAGGGTGTCCCTGTGAGGGAGGCAGGGACAGCTGCAGCTGTAAGGTTACTGCAGCAGTTTAGGGGATCACCTGTTTGCAAAGGTGAGGTAAGGACTTTTCGATCAGATGCCCTGACTACTTGTCTCTAGATGGGCTAGTAGGGAGCTGTCTGTGGCCAGTAGGAGAGACATGGTGCCCTTCTGGGTCAGAACAGAACAAGATAAGGGTTATTTCTTTAAAAACACTTAAAAATCTTGGCTTTAAAAAAAAAGTGAATTCTCCCCAAGTTGTGTTACCCTGAAAAGAGAGATAGGAAGACTTGACCCCCTGAGGATTTAAAGATGTTAATGTGGATTCATTCATGCCATATGGCACAGCCAAAAATGCAGAGTCAGGTGGTCCTCCCGAGTGATGGCAGAGTACTAATTGAAAAAGATGTAAGTCTGATTGTCAAGGCATGTCTGTTGCATGTTAAGGCAGAATAATGTGGTGTTTAATACCTGGGGCTCAGGAACAAGCCTGCCTGGCTTCAAATCCTGGACCCATTACTCAGCAGAGATAAGACCTGGGGTAACATAATAAACCTCCTAAAGCCTCAATTTCTCCATCTGAAAATGGCCAGTGTCTTACTTAAGTGTGTATCCTCCTTCCTCCTCTTTCCCCATCTCTCCTGCATGGACACCAGGCAGGTGTTCACCCCCATCATGCCCCCAAAACCATTCTTGTCTGGGCCCCCACTGACCTCAGTGTTGCTGCAGCTAGAGGTCAGTTGTCAAAATCCTCAACTTGCTTGGTTCACCAGCTACACCCAACCCACTGGCATACTTTCTCCTCTCCCAAACTTTCTTCTGTGGGCTTCCTGTTCTGATTTCCCTGCCAATCACCTGGCAGGCTGCTTCTCTTTTTCTGGCTGTTCTTCTTTCCCTGGACTTCACAAGGTTGAACCATTTCTAGACCCAACGAGTCCCTTGGAGATCTCCTCCCAACCTGTGCTTTGCTGCTGCTGCTGCTGCTAAGTCGCTTCAGTTGTGTCTGATTCTGTGCGACCCCATAGACTGCAGCCCACCAGGCTCCCCTGTCCCTGGGATTCTCCAGGCAAGAACACTGGAGTGGGTTGCCATTTCCTTCTCCAATGCATGAAAGTGAAAAGTGAAAGTGAAGTCGCTCAGTCGTGTCTGACTCTTAGCGACCCCATGGACTGCAGTCCACCAGGCTCCTCCATCCATGGGATTTTCCAGGCAAGAGTACTGGAGTGGGGTGCCATTGCCTTCTCCAACCCTTGCTTTAAATAACATCAAAATGAAAATGAAAGTCACTGAGTCGTGTCCGACTCTTTGCGACCCCATGAACTAGTTCATGGAATTCTCTAGGCCAGAATACTGGCATGGGTAGCCTTTCCCTCCTCCAGGGGATCTTCCCATCCCAGGGATCAAACTGGGGTCTCCAGCATTGCAGACAGATTCTTTACCAGCTGAGCTTTTGGGAAAGCCATTTAAATAACATCAAGATGGTGACAAAATCCTCTTTTTTATCTGTAGCCCAGGCCTCTCCTGGGCTCCAGACACTTGCTTCTGATTACCTGCTCGGCTTCCCCACTCGAATGGATGGTCTGCTTGACACTTCCTCTCACAGGGCCAAAACCAAACTTTTAACCTTCCCTCTGAGTCTTGTTTTACCCCATATTCTCCATCTGGATTGATGATAACTTCATCCTTTTAACACATTATTGACCGGGGGATTTATGCAAAAACTAATGCCTGTGGCCAGAGATTTGTTATGTAAGTGAATATTGAAAGATTCTGGTCAATAATGTTTGGGTAACAATAGATGTATTAATACGTCTCTGATCAGTAAGTTGTTAATTAACTGATTCATCATCAAATCCTATTGGCTCTCGCTTCCAGAGTACAGCTAGCATCTCACTCTGATCACTTCCCATCAATTCTGTCACTCCCACTCTGTCCTCTCTCTTGGATCATTTTGGTAACTTCCTAACTACCTTCTTTTGTCTGCCTTTTGTAATCTGTTCATCACAGCCACCAGCATGGTCCTATCAAGACATTAGTTCATTTCACTTTTCTCATAAAAACCTGCACGAACTTCCATGTTGTTAGCATAAAAGCCCCCACTGTTCCAGGAGTTCAGGGGCCCTGTGCGGTCAGGCCTTGTTGACCTCTCTGACCTTTGCCTCCTGCCTGCCTCTTGAAATGCACAGCTGCAGTCATACTGGTCTCTTTGCTCCTGCAGAAAATTGAGGGTCTTTGTGCCCCAGGGTCTTTGCACTGCTGTTGCCTCCTCCTGGAGGGAACACTCTTCTCTGAGATAGCCCTGTGCTTTGACCTCTTATCTCCTTGTTGGCAAGGCTTAAGCATTCTACTGGACATTTAAGGACTTTGCTGCTCACCTTATTTAAGACAACATCCCCTCCCGCCTCCACCAATACTTTCTGCTCTTTCTGCTTCTGTGTTCTCCTCAGCAGTTATCGCTAAAATACCTGAGGCAGGGACCTGTGCTCCATTTACTGCTGTATTCCTGGTGCCACATGCCTAGAGCTGTGCCTAGTGCTTGGTGCGCACAGCGTCAGTAGTTGGGAAGCAAAGGAGCGTTGAACAAATGCAGGGAACCATCCACGTGCCATGCCTGGATGTTGTCTGGCACACAGTCAATATCAGCCAGCTGCTTTCAGTATCATTACTGTCAGGGCGTGGCTAGATGCCAGAACATGAGTATCTTCTTTAGAAACATCTGAGCAGTTTTGGGGCCTTCCTGACAGTCCAGTGGTTAGGACTCTGCACTTCCAGTACAGGGGATGTGGTTCAATCTCTGGTTGGTGAACTGGGATCCTACCTGCTAAGGGGTGCCCCCCCCCCCAAAAAAAATAACCCTAAAAAAAATTCTGAGCAGTATTCAGTGAAAATATCATACAGGGGCCCTATTTCTAGAGTAATATTAGTTGAAAAGGCAACAATTAAATAAGGAATAAGCTAAAAATGGACACATATAATTGAACAGAATTTGTTTCTGAAGAGAAGTGCAGGTGTTATGAGTAGGATGGGATGTTAGGAAGCTTAAATGTGTTGGGTGAAAACAGACCAAAACCAAATCAAAATGAAACACCCCCTCACTCCCCCACCCCACTCCCACACTATGATCCTGTAGTAGAGGTTTGTTTCTTCTGGAAATACATTGGTTTATTATCATGATACCTGGATGGAGGACAATGAATCAGGTGGGCATGGATTTAGTATTTCAGCTTTTTACCACGTCTTCCTGTGTAGAAGTCCTTTGGTAGATCATGTGGAACTATGTGATCAGATGCAGAGGTCAGTGGTCTCCAATCATATCCTTATCCAAGACTCCTCTGATCACCTACAGATGATCAGATAAACCAAAATGAACAGATAAACCAAACTAAATCTATGCTTGGAAGGCCATGTCTAGCAAATCAGTTGCAGTTTTTGGATCTTTGTTGCCTCATGCAGGATCTTCCATTGTGGCCCACGGATTCTCTCATTGTGCACAGGGGCTTAGTTGCCCTGAGGCATGTGGGATCTTAGTTCCCTGACCAGGGATCGAATTCTCATCCCCTGCGTTTGAGGGCAGATTCTTAACCACTGGACTGCAAGGGAAGTCCCTTTGTTACCCATTTAAGATTAACCAGAGCCATAACTGTCAATCTCAGCTTTTGATTACCATCTAAGCAGTGTTTTTCTACCAGCTTGATCTAATTCTAAGCAACAGTGAGATATTTCACTGCTTAATTAGCCTTGGCAACCATTTTCCGGTAGACTTAGAGTTTCCATTTGGCTTTTTGAAGTAGTATTTAATCCCTGGGGGCTCTCATTACTCCCTAAGAGGATTCTTGAGTACTGACTGGAGACCCTGTACATGACCATTAACAGGTTTTAAAAATTATTTGAAAAATGTAGTCTGTCTCTCATTTGTTCAATCATTTAACTGTTAATTGTTTAACTTGTTTATTACTATTACCTATAAAGGTCAGGAAGCAACAGTTAGAACTGGACATGGAACAACAGACTGGTTCCAAATAGGAAAAGGAGTACGTCAAGGCTGTATATTGTCACCTTGTTTATTTAACTTCTATGCAGAGTACATCATGAGAAACGCTGGGCTGGAAGAAGCACAAGCTGGAATCAAGATTGCCGGGAGAAATATCAATAACCTCAGATATGCAGATGACATCACCCTTATGGCAGAAAGTGAAGAGGAACTAAAAAGCCTCTTGATGAAAGTGAAAGTGGAGAGTGAAAAAGTTGGCTTAAAGCTCAACATTCAGAAAACTAAGATCATGGCATCGGTCCCATCACTTCATGGGAAATAGATGGGGAAACAGTGGAAACAGTGTCAGACTTTATTTTCTGGGGCTCCAAAATCACTGCAGATGGTGACTGCAGCCATGAAATTAAAAGACGCTTACTCCTTGGAAGGAAAGTTATGACCAACCTAGATAGCATATTCAAGAGCAGAGACATTACTTTGCCAGCAAAGGTTCGTCTAGTCAAGGCTATGGTTTTTCCTGTGGTCATGTATGGATGTGAGAGTTGGACTGTGAAGAAGGCTGAGTGCCGAAGAATTGATGCTTTTGAACTGTGGTGTTGGAGAAGACTCTTGAGAGTCCCTTGGACTGCAAGGAGATCCAACCAGTTCATTCTGAAGGAGATCAGCCCTGGGATTTCTTTGGAAGGAATGATGCTAAAGCTGAAACTCCAGTATTTTGGCCACCTCATGTGAAGAGTTGACTCATTGGAAAAGACTCTGATGCTGGGAGGGATTGGGGGCAAGAGGAGAAGGGGACGACAGAGGATGAGATGGCTGGATGGCATCACTGACTCGATGGATGTGAGTCTCAGTGAACTCCGGGAGTTGGTGATGGACAGGGAGGCCTGGCGTGCTGCGATTCATGGGGTCACAAAGAGTCGGACACGACTGAACACTGATCTGATCCGATATATAATATACAGTATACTATAGTATAGTATACTCTCCATGCATGTATAATCACATGGAGACCTGCCCAGAACTGTGAAAAGTTTGAGTGGCCTGAGTACACGCTCCCAGCTGAAGTCCGTAAGTCAATGCCGTGTCCTGTCATTTCAAACTAGAAACAAGTAAACAAGTGGACTTTTTGTGGTCTACTGAGTGCCACATTTTTTTTTTTTTTGCAATTTTTATGCTTTTTAGAGGTGATTTAACTGTTTAAAATAAATTCAGGCTTAGCACTGAAGTGCTGTCTAGTGTTTTTAAACACAAGAAGGCAGTGATGTGTCTTAGGGAGAAAATACATGAGTTAGATGAGCTTCAATCAAGCATGAGTTACAGTGTTGTTGGCTGTGAGTTCAGTGTTCGTGAATCAACAAAATATATTAAATAAGGTGCTTTACAACAGAAGCACACTTGACAAGGTTTATGTATTGATTTGTTGATGAAAATATGACCATAGTGACTTCCCTAGCCATCCAGCGTTTAAGACTCTGAGCTCCCAGGGCGGGGGGAACAGGTTCGATATCTGGTTGTGGAACTAAGATCCTACATGCCACACAGCGAGGCCCCCCCAAAAATGACATGACCAGAGGCACATGAGAACTTAACCCTGTATTTTCCCTAGGAGTATTTGGTAATTTAGTCTCCACACTGACTTTATAAAACATAACTATGATAAATGATGAGACTGATCATAAATTGAAACCCCAAAACCCAGGAAAGCATGTTGCATAAAAGGCTACTGAAATGAAGCC
This sequence comes from Bos grunniens, assembly GCF_055505025.1. Taxonomy (NCBI): domain Eukaryota; kingdom Metazoa; phylum Chordata; class Mammalia; order Artiodactyla; family Bovidae; genus Bos; species Bos grunniens. The sequence continues at coordinate 57,670,567 of NC_141175.1, read as the reverse complement.
TTTGTAAAGAGAATGCATTCTAAATTTTCTTTCCTATAAAACCTTTATTTTTGCATTTCTGCATTGCTGAATGTATGACTCATTCCATGTATATATCTGACATTTACACTTGAACTTCTTTGCTTTTAAACTTTTTGGCTACGTCCCAAAGCATGTGGGATCTCAGTGTCCTGACCAGGGATTGAACCTGGGCTCCCTGCATTGGAAGCAGAGTGTCTTAGCCACTGGACCACCAGGGAAGTCCCTGTTAATTAAAGTGCATTAGATACCTCTAGGGGCCAGTGGAAATTTAGCAACACGAAATAGGTGTTCTTGTTTTGGAGACAGTCTCAGTGGTTGGCTTGGTATGTTGGTTCTCAGAATAAAACGCATTCATCCCAGCCTGCAAATTTTGAAGTGCTGAAACTGAATTGTTATTTAAAGGTTTAAGGACATTCAGCAGCCTAAAAGGGGCTTCCCAGGTGGTGCAGTGGTAAAGAACCTGCCTGCAAGGCAGGACACGTGGGTTTGACCCCTGGGTCGGGGAGATCCCCTGGAAAAGGAAATGGCAACGCACTGTAGTATTCTTGCTTGGGAAATCTCATGGACAGAGGAGCCTGGTGGGCTACAGTCCACAGAGTCCCAAAGAGTCGGACATGACTGAGTACACATTCTCTGACTCTCTCAACAGCCTAAAAATGGTGTTCTGGAATTGAAAAGTTTAAAATATATTTATTCATTTATTTGACTGTGTCAGGTCTTAGCTATGGCACTGGAGATCACCGTGGTGCGGGGACTCTCTTTGTCTTGTGTGGGCTCACTAGTTACAGGGCACAGGCTTAGTTGCTCCTCTGTATGCGGAATCTTAGTTCCCTGACCAGGGGTCAAACCTGAGTTCCCTGCATTGCAAGGCAGATTCTTAACCACTGGACCACGAGGGAAGTCCTGATAGTGAAACTTTTACAGACTACCTTGCTAAAATTTTATAGTATTAATAAATACTCAGATGCTAAAATATAGTGTTTGTTTGGCATGTTAAGATCTACAGACAAGATGGGGACCACTGATTGTATCAGTGACCTGGGGGTGTTTTCTTGCATTGCTTTGGAAACCCCCAAAGCCAATATTATAATTTTTTCATTGTCTGCATTTAATACAAATGTTTTGAAAAAGACAGGTGCTTTGATTTAAAGATTCATTGATTTTGACCTTACCAGTTTGAAATTTCTGAGCGTTTTTACCTGAGCCAAAGCCTTTTGTACTTCCAATTGCAGGGGAAAAGGCTTGGAAGTAGCATATTAGCTTGAGCGAGATATCTTTGCAGTGAGATGTGTAGCATCATTTTCTTGGTGATAGGTCTAAGAGACATTTTAAGCACTATAATTATACACTAAGATGTCATGTTGATTTAATGACATCTTAACTAAATTTCTTATAAGACCTTTTTAAAATTTAAGAATAATTGACTTAGAATGTTAATTTCTGCTGTACAGCAAAGTGATTCAATTATGCATATTCTTTTTTATTGGGTTGGCTGAAAAGTTCGTTTAGGTTTTTTCATAAGATGTTATGGAACACACTTTTTGGCCAATCCAATATATTCTTATCCATTATGGTTTACCCATGTTGTCCATCCATTCTATATGTAATAGTTTGCATGTACCAACCCCAATCTCCCAGTCCATCCCTCCCTGACTCTCCTCCTCTTACAAGACCTTGAGGTTAATCTAGTGAGGTTAGATTTATTTAAATTTAGGAGAAAAACGTTATATTACTTGTTTCTGAGACTTTTTTTTTCTTTTACTATACCTCCTTCATGTTTCATTTTTAAAGCTAAACAATAAAATACTCACAACCTAAGTGTCCAGCTCAATGCATTTTGACTCATGCATATACTCACCACCAGATCAAGAAGATTTCCATCAGCTCAGAAAGTTGTATAAAGTTTTCACTGTAGCATAACTCTACAGAAAATTGCACTTGATGAATTTTCACAAACACAAGCCACGTGCCGCCTGTCCAGGGCAGGAAACAGAACAGCTCCAGCTCACCATAAGCCCTGTGGTTCTGCCCTTGTCCCCACCCCAGGGATAACCCTTGTCCTGAAAATTTTTGAGCATGAGTTAGTTTGACTTTCCTAGAATGTCACATCAATGCAGGCACCCAGTATGCCCCTTTGGTGCTTGTCTTCTTTCACTCAGCTTTTTCTTTGTGACTCACTCGTGTTGCTGCATGTGGTTGTCCATGGACCATCCTCATTGCTGTGACACATTGTAGAATTCCATCTGACTTTCAGGGTGATGGTTGATGGAGGCTCCCTTTTCAGTAAGTGAGATCATTTGTCCTTTTTTTGGTAGAAGACAAACCCTAACTCATTCTCTAGGACCTCTGTCTGCTCTTGCTTATTTGAGGGGTGGCTGGTTCCTTTCTCCTTAATCTGTAGCAATCGCCTGTCATGAAGAAGGACATCATTGGGTGCTGACTACACACTGAGAGAGGGAGATGGCTATCCCTGTAGGTTCCTGAGCCCATTTCCCAAACTAGGAAGAGGCCAGAGAAGCAGAAGGAAGCAAACAGCAGAGCAGTAAGGAGAGTTGGAGTCTTGCCTTTGAGGACTGAGAGGAGCCCTGAGGCCTATGCTTCATGGCTTCTCACCTGCCTCTTGGACTGTGGGATATAGGGAGCTCGAGACTGAGGCTGGCACACTGCTAGTGGAGGAAGCCCTGGATTCCGAGCCAGAAGAGCTGGGCTTAGAATTCCCACACTGTCATTTACCAGGGTGTGACTTTGAGGGGGTTCACTTAACTTCTCTCAACGTTCTTTCTTTCTTTATGGCTGTGCTGGGTCTTCATTGCGGCACGTGGCCTTAGTCACCCAGTGGCATGTGGGATCTTACTATGCAGATATAAGGGGAAGAGAGTGCTCACTATGAGCCAGGCCTTGTTGGTAATTTCACTTTGAATCCTCAGGATTTTACAACATGGGCAGTATCATCCCTATTTTATAAGTGAGGAAACTAAGGGACAGTGAGCTTCAGAGCACTGAAGGGTAGCCCCAGCTTGCTACAGCTAAAGAAAAGCCCATGCAGTAATGAAGACCTGGCACAGCCAAAAATAAGTAAATAATTTTTTGACAAAAAGGCACGCTTGATCTGCCCTTCAGTTCCATAAAATTTAGAGTTGAAAAAGGACGTTCAGGTGTTCAAGTTGTTCCAAACATAAATAAAAGTTTTCCAATAGATGCATCAAGTATCAGCTTTTAAACTTTAATTCAAATTAAGTAAAATTAAAGTTTACTTCCTTTGTCATAGTAGCCACAATTCAACTACTCAACAGCCAACCTTACATGGCCAGTCACTGATGCATCAAACAACTTAGTCCAAAATCCTCTGCTACAACTCAGATCTCCAGGGTCTCACACTGACCACCATATCCTATTGGACACTCAAGGTCACCAAGACTTTTAACACAGCTAGAATCAAATGCAAATTCCTCCATGTGTTCACTCTGTAATCATTGGCTGATTTTTTTTTTTTTGTTTCATGCCTACTTGATACTCCTGGCAGCATGGCCATTCCCTGTGTGAAGAAAGCACATTGATAGCTTTATCTTAGCCCCCAAGATGATAGCTATACCTTGTCTTGGGATCCCAGCGAGTTGCTGAGATGATAGATGAAAGCTTATGGTGTTCCACCAGATTTGTGGTCTCTGAGGGAGAAGATTTAACTCAGGGACCAAAGACAGTCTCACTCACTCAGAGCTTTATGTAGTAGAAATTTTATTAAAGTGATAGTGACAGAAAAAGCTTCTGACATAGACATCAGAAGAGGGTAGAAAGATTACCCACCTTGTTAGTTTAAGCAGGTCTTTATATACTTTTCTGCTAGCTGCTGAGAATAGAAAAAAGTACCCCAAGGCTGTAAAAATTTTGCCCAGACCCTTTCCCATAACATACATCCTGGGATGACATCAGCACGAGATTAGCCAGAAGGAATGGGTTAACCCAGAGCTCAAGGCTGTGGAAGTCTTACCCAGACCTTCTTGCACAACATAAGTTCTGAGCTCAAAAAAGCTTGTCCTTGAGCAAGAAATACTGCTGCCTATGAGGCCTACATGTCTAAGGCAAAAGAATGTGAAAAAGAAAGAATGTTCACCTCTTCCTTAAAGGGGCTTGGACTCCTTATCAACCCGCCTAAGTTAACTCTCTTAACATAGCTCAGCCATGGGTGTCACTTCACTTCCCTCTCCTTCTGCATAGATTGGTTCCCATTCAAGATTTTGAGTTTCTCAGAGAAGTGATCTTTCTAAATTCCATTTCCACAGTCACGTACCACCAAGTATCTATGCTCAAGCTCCAGACATAGTGCATTATGTACTTCCTCCGAGGAACTAACCAGAATGACTGTCCAATCACAAGATTCTCCCGCCTGCTTCCCCAGTGAGGGACTGGCTGTCAGGGTGTAGTGTGGTAGGAATTTGAGACAGCCCCAGTCCCCTTGGCACTGGGGTCCATCCTTGGGACCCAGTCACACTCGGGTCTGTGGTCTGAGTCATGGGGTCTGAGAGCTGATATGAATGCAGCCAACGGGTCTGGCGTTGCCCTATGTTCCATGTACAAGGCCTTGTTTCTGGGCTTCCAGCAGCCTAAGGGGCAGTTAGTGGGATATGAGTCCCTTGAAAACCTCACAGTGCTCTTCAGATGATGTGTTTGTGTTCTTAGTCTCTGAATTGCTGTTGGCAAAGAATGGTTCCTTTGTATATTGTTTATTCTTGCCAGTGGGCTTCCCTAGTGTCTCAGATGGTAAGGAATCTTCTTGCGCTGCAGGAGACCCAGTTTCCATCCCTGGATTGGGAAGATCCCTCTGGAGAAGGGAATGGTTACCCACTCCAGTCTTCTTCCTGGATAATTCTATGGACAGAGGAGTCCAAAGAGTCTCAAAGAGTCAAACACTACTGAGCGACTGTCACTTCCCTTTTTCGTTCTTGCCAATACATGGCACTAACATATTTGCCATGTCAGCAGTCACTGTTTCTACTGTGGTATGTATGGCCCAGCATTAGCTGTGTCACTACCAGTTCCTGCCCTCTTTGTCCCAGGACCTAATAACTCCGTCACTCTTTCAGCTGAGAAGTCCTTTGCTTTTTTACAAAATGAAATCTTAATTAAAAAAAACACAACTTTTGGCTGTACCACATGGCATGTGAGATCTTAGTTCCCCAGTGAGGGATCTAACTTGTGCCCCCTGCATTGGAAGGGTGGAGTCTTAATGACTAGACCACCAGGGAAGTCCCACAAAATGAAGCCTTAAATGATGGTTTCATCTGGTGGACATACTTGGAGGTGCGTTTCTTGAGTCACAGTTTTGGAGAAGATGTAGATCTTTCTTCTTTGGAGGAAGCTCTCTTTAGGCAGGTCAGTCACTTCATTGAAGAGACAGCTGGTTCTAGGTTGGAGCACTGGAAATGTCCAGGACAGGGCGGAGTTGGGGAGGCAGCCCCTGCCCCCAGAAGATCATGGTCTGGCCGGTGAGGCTGGGCAAGTTCCTCAAAAGATGCCCCATGTCTCCATCCTTGGCTATTATTGGTGGAGGTTGGAGAAGAGGGAAGTTGGGAGGTGCTGGCGAAGTTGGGTTGGTGCTCCCTCCCTTAAGAAAGCTTCCTGAGGAGAGAGGGTCAGATTCTTTGTGAAGTAGGCAGACCCGCCAGGCCCAGGGGAGGCTGAAGGCAGGAAGACTGCATGTGCCTTGTTTCATACTTGTGGTTCTCTCTGCATCTTCTCCCATCAGTGTGTTGGATCTTAAGAACAACCCTGTGGGGTGGGCAATTCTCTGTCCTCAGAGGCCATGGAAAGAGTGAAGGTGGGTCAGCGAGCAGAAGCTGCTGGGCACAGTTTCCTGTTGGAATGACCCTGGTGTTTGGCCTGGAGTCTCAGCGAGACTGTGCAGGGCTGGCCTGCTCTCTTGGTCTCCAGTTTTCCAATCTAGTTCGTCTCTGAGCACTGCCACTCTCCTAGATTTACAGTCTGATTTGTTGAGTGAGTTCCTGCTGCTCCCAAGTCATAAATTCCAATAAAAGCAAGCGATCTTATCTTTGACCATGTTTTCCGTCATTGAGATGGAATGTGCTTGAAGATGGAGATCTTGATACGAATAAAATTATTTACAAGACAGAAACAGACTCACAGACATAGAAGTCAGACGTATGGTTCCCAAAGGGGTAAGGGAGAAGGATAAATTCGGATCTTGGGCTTAGCAGATACAGACTACTATATATAAAAAGATAAACAACAAGAGGCTACTGTAAAGCACAGGGAACTATATTCAAAGTCTTGTAATAATATATAATGGAATAGCATCTAAAGAAGAATATATAGATATATATGTATAACTGAATCACTTTGCTATACACCTAAAATGAAGATAGGCTTGTAAATCAACTATAATTTTTAAAAAAGGTGGAGATCTTCATATTGTATCTTTCCTTGGTAGGTTTTATTTACACTAAAGACCTAGAAAAAAAGTATGTGAAGTCTCTGAAAAGGATGTGCGTGCTTAGTGGCTAAGTCATGTCATGTCAGACTCTTTGGAACCCCATTAACCATAGCTTGCCTGGGTCCTCTGTCCATGGGATCTCCCAGGCAAGAATACTGGAGTGGGCTGCCATGCCGTCTTCCAGGGGATCTTCCTGACCCAGGGATCCAACTTGCATCTCCCTCATTACAGGCGAATTATTTATCACTGAGCCACCTGGAAAGCGCTCTCTGAAAGGGAACTGGTTCCTAAAATATGGGCAGATTTGCTTTTGAATAAGAACATCCTTCCAGGAATTCCCTGGTGGTCCAGTTGTAAGGAATCTGTGCTTTCACTATGTAGGGCCTGTGTTTGATCCTTTGTCAGGAAAGCCAAAAAGAAAAGGAAAAAGAAAAAAACAAAAGAATACATTTCCTAGCCTAGCGAAGGACTCAGGTGAGCTCAGTGTAGGTATACACTGTTCCCTCTGCTGGGAATCCTTGCCATGCTGCACCTCTGGCCGACAGCTGATTCAGCCAACATATTGTGTCCTCTGTGAAGGTCTCCCAAGCCTAAAGAACCCTCTGCTGTCCTCTCAGTGTCCCCATGGCAGCATCTGCCTCTCATGACTGCCTCCCCCAAAGGTGCAGGCTCCTCCAAAGCTGGGCTATGGCCTCTTGGTCCTTGTACCCCAGCTTCTAAAAGGGCATCTGGTGCCTTGCGGGGGCTCATCAGCGGCTGTTGGCTAAAGAGTGAGCTACTGCTGAATGTGTCAACCACATAGGATGTGTGAAAGTCCGATCTCAGTGGGCACAGCTTGGAAAGAGCAAGGGGAAACCCGTGAACTTGTGGATACCTTGCTAAACTGGGATACAACTTGAGTGTGTGCTGATGATTTACAGAAGTTGAATATAGTCTTTCTGACAGCTGTTTATAATATATATAGACTGGCACCTTAAAATTCACATTAAGCCCAATCTTTCTTGCTTGTATCAAATTCTTTTGCTTTTTAAAGATTCTTTCTCCCACATAATATTTTCATGTTCTTTCTTTAAAGTTAAAAAATTTTTTTTGGCCACATCACATGGCATGCAAGATCTTGATTCCCTGATCAGGAATCAAACCCGTGCCCCTTGCAGTGGAGGTGAGGATTCTTAACCACTGGACCACCAGGGAAGCCCCTATTTTTCTGTTCTTATGCAGAGCTGGGTGAAGTGCTGAAGTTACTGTAAATGCCCCAGGAGTGGTAACATCTCTTCCTTGATTTAATCTGTCCCTGCTTTCACATATAGCATCCACTCTGGTGTTGCAGGTGGGCACAGTCTTCAGAAATTGGAAGTCTGGACTGGTCCATTAGAGAAGAGGTTTTCCACAGCATTTCTTCACCTTGGCCATCCCTTTAATTCCTTATTTTTTGACCAGTGATGGAAAATTGAATCAACGGTGTCCCTATGGCTGGCGGTGGTGTTCAGATGCTGCAGAGTTCAGCTCTGTGTTTCCACCTGGGCGCAGGCCTACTTGGGACCTGAGTCATCGTTCCTTTCTTTTGTGAGTCTTTATTTGGGACACATCTTCTGAAGCACTCAGCATGGACCGGACTCTCTGTTTCTCATTTTTATGATTCAAAGACAAAGCAGGTGTTGATCTTGCCTTCCCCTGGATCTCGGTGGCCCTTCTAAAGTATAAAGTGAACTAAAAAAAAAAAAAGTCTTTTTGTACAGGTACCTGGATCCCACATGTGCTGCTGGGGTTCTGACCTCAGCTGGATCTGACCCTGCTTGGCTGCCTTTGGGGTCACAAAAGAAACACTTCAAGGGAGGCTGCAGTCTCATTTTGGCTCATTTTAACTTAATTACCTCTTTAAAGACCCTTCTCCAGAATTGAGAGTTGGACCATAAAGAAGGCTGAGCACCAAAGAATTGATACTTTTGACCTGTGGTGCTGGAGAAGACTCTTGAGGGTCCTTTGGATAGCAAGATCAAACCAGTCAATCATAAAGGAAATCAACCCTGAATAATCATTGGAAGGACTGTTGCTGAAGCTGAAACTCCAATACTTTGGCCACCTGATGTGAAGAGGCTACTCACTGGAAAAGACCCTGATGCTGGGAAAGACTGAGGGCAGGAGGAGAAGCAGGCGACAGAGGATGAGATGGTTGGATGGCATCACATCTCAGCGGACACGAGTTTGAGCAAACCCTGGGAGATGGTGAAGGACAGGGAAGCCTGGAGTGCTGCAGTCCATGGGGTCGCAAAGAGTCAGACACAACTTAACGACTGAACAATAAACCAGAGTCACATTCTAAAGTAGTTAGGGTGTTAGGGATTCAACATAAAGTTTGGGGAACATGATTCAGCCTGTCATAGGATCCAGGGTAAAGTTGCATAGTTTGGGCAGAGGGGGTAGATTTTGGCATCATTTCAAAGGTGTCTTGTTACAGGAACCAACTCAAGGTAAAAACCTATATGCAAAATAGAAATCCCAGAGATAAATCCATATACCCATGTACACCTTATCTTTGACAAAGGAGGCAATAATATACAACTGAAAAAAGACAATCTCTTTAACAAGTGGTGCTGGGAAAACTGGTCAACCACTTGTAGAAGAATGAAACTAGAACACTTTCTAACACCATACACAAAAATAAACTCAAAATGGATTAAAGATCTAGATGTAAGACCAGAAACTATAAAACTCCTAGAGGAAAACATAGGCAAAACACTCTCTGACATACATTACAGCAGGATCCTCTATGACCCACTTCCCAGAGTAATGGAAATAAAAGCAAAAATAAATAAATGGGACCTAATTAAACTTAAAAGCTTTTGCACAATGAAGGAAACTAAAAGCAAGGTGAAAAGACAGCCTTCAGAATGGGAGAAAATAATAGCAAATGAAGCAACTGACAAAGAATTAGTCTCAAAAATATACAAGCAGCTCATGCAGCTCAATTCCAGAAAAATAAATGACCCAACCAAAAAATGGGCCAAAGAACTAAACAGACATTTCTCCAAAGAAGACATACAGATGGCTAACAAACACATGAAAAGATGCTCAACATCATTCATTATCAGAGAAATGCAAATCAAAACCACAATGAGGTACCATCTCACACCGGTCAGAATGGCTGCTATTAAAAAGTCTACAAACAATAAATGCTGGAGAGGGTGCGGAGAAAAGGGAACCCTCTTACACTGTTGGTGGGAATGCAAACTAGTACAGCCACTATGGAGAACAGTGTGGAGATTACTTAAAAAACTGGAAATAGAACTGCCATACAACCCAGCAATCCCATTGCTGAGCATACACACCGAGGAAACCAGAATTGAAAGAGACACATGTACCCCAGTGTTCATCGCAGCACTGTTTACAATAGCCAGGACGTGGAAGCAACCTAGATGTCCATCAGCAGATGAATGGATAAGAAAGCTGTGGTACATATACACAATGGAATATTACTCAGCTATTAAAAATAATGCATTTGAATGAGTTCTAATGAAGTGGATGAAACTGGAGCCTATTATACAGAGTGAAGTAAGTCAGAAAGAAAAACACCAATATAGTATATTAATGCATATATATGGAATTTTGAAAGATGGTAACAATGACCCTATATTCAAGATAGCAAAAGAGACACAGATGTAAAGAACAGACTTTTGGTCTCTGGGAGAAGGCAAGGGTGGGATGATTTGAAAGAATGGCATTGAAACATGTATATTGTCATATGTGAAATAGATCGCCAGTCCAGGTTCGATGCATGAGACAGGGTGCTCAGGGCTGGTGCACTGGGATGACTTTGAGGGATGGGATGGGGAGGGAGGTGAGAGGGGGGTTCAGGATGAAGGACACATGTACACTCATGGCTGATTCATGTGAATGTATGGCAAAAACCACTACAATATTGTAAAGTAATTAGCCTCCAATTAAAAAATATATTAATTAAAAAAAACCCTATATGTGCATGGTCGGGAGAGGGGGTGTCTAGCAGCACTGAGTACATTGTAGGCACTTTCGGTGTGGCTGAATCTCTTGTAGCAACATGATTTTTGAGGATGTCACTAAAGGATGTTGTCAGGTGGCAGAAGTAGTGGAATAAAATAGCAAGTTTCACGAGATGTTAATATTCACAACATTAGAGGGCTCAGGGTGGAGCCCAAATGGAAGGAGATGTAAGAACTGTCATTGGTTAATTTAAAATGTCCAAGTAGAAAAGGTGTTATCTAGCTAGTTGATTTTTCTCATTTTGTGTTATAACTGATTTAAAATGGTATCTTTAACCTTTTTGTGGGTGTACTGTATCAAATTGACCCAATAATCCAACCTCTATGAATTTATCCCATGAAATTATGGAGCAAGTGACAAAGATGTATGTTGATTGTGATTAACTGAAGTGTGATTGATGCAAACTATGGGCCCAGCCACTGAGAACTGGTTAAATTATAGTCTGTCTAGGCTGTTGAATCCCATATGGTTATTAAAGGTGCTTATGTAGATTATCAGAGAAGGCAATGGCAACCCACTCCAGTATTCTTGCCTGGAAAATCCCATAGGCGGAGGAGGCTGGTAGGCTGCAGTCCATGGGGTCGCTAAGAGTCAGACACGACTGAGCGACTTCACTTTCACTTTCCACTTTCATGCACTGGAGAAGGAAATGGCAACCCACTCCAGTGTTCTTGCCTGGAGAATCCTAGGGACAGGGGAGTCTGGTGGGCTGCCGTCTACGGGGTTGCACAGAGTCAGACACTACTGAAGCGACTTAGCAGCAGCATGTAGATCATGGATCATAGGGACTGGGTAGGCAAAGGCATGCATGTACCTGGCCTGTGTTGGGAGTGGGGAGTGATAGGAACTATGGCATTAGGAGGGTGGTGAAAGTGCGGAGTGAAGATGGCTACTTGGTTCTAGTTGTTTCCTGGCCATGTGGAAATGTGCATCCAGTGTGGTCAGACTTTCCCATTTAAAAAATCGTAATTTGGAAGAAAATTATAAAATTTATTTATTTTATTTTTTTTCCGTTTTAGTCAGATGGCTTCCCAGGTGGCTCAGTGGTAAAGAATCCACCTGCAATGCAGGAGATGCAGGTTGGATCCCTGGGTTGGGAAGATCCCCTGGAGGAGGGCATGACAACCCACTTTCAGTATTCTTACCTGGGAAATCCCATGAGCAGAGGAGCCTGGTGGGCTATAGTCCACAGGGTCACAAAAGAGTGGGACATAACTGAATGACTAAACAACAGCAATGACAACAAAATTGACATATAGCATTATGGAAGTTTAAGGTGTGCTAAGTCGCTCAGACATGTCTGACTCTTTGCAACCCGTGGACTGTAGCCCACCAGGCTCCTCTGTCCATGGGGTTCTCCAGGCAAGAATACTGGAGTGGGTTGCTATTTCCTTCTCCATTAAGGTGTACAAAATGATAATAATTTGGTGCACATAGATTGTGAAATGATTATCACAATAAGTTTAGTCTGTTGTTGTTCAGTCATGTCTGATTCTTTGTGACCCCATGGACTACAGCACATCAGGCTTCCCTGTTCTTTACCATCTCCCAGAGTTTGCTCAAACTCACGTCCACCGAGTCGGTGATGCTATCTAACCATCTCATCCTCTGCTGCCCCCTTCTCCTTTTGCCTTCTATCTTTCCCAACATCAGAGTCTTTTCCAATGAGTTGGCTCTTCACATCAGGTGGCCAAAGTATTGGATGTTAAGTTTAGTTAACATTCACCATCTCCTATTGGTACAAAAAAGAAGAAAAATGTACTTTTTCTTTGTGATGAGAATTCTTAGGATTGACTCTCTCAGGAACTTTCTTTTCTTTTTTTTTTAATTAAAAAAAAATGTGGTGGCACCAAGCCTTTTTTGTGGCACTTGGGCTTCTCTATTTGTGGTGCACAGACTTAGTTGCCCCACAGCATGTGGGATCTTAGTTCCCTGACCAGGAATCAAAGCCACATCCTCTACATTGGGAGGTGGATTCTTAACCACTGGACCACCGGTGAAGTCCTTGACTCTCTTAACAGCTTTCATTTACACCCCACAGCAATGTTCATTGAAATCATCATGCTGCTGGTTATATCCTTAGAACATATGTTTATCTTGTAACTGGAAGTTTGTACTTTTTGTCCACCTTCCATCCAATTCCCAGATTTTCTGTTTTTTTAAAAGAGAAGTCAGAAATCTGGAATTTTCTGGAAAATGTTCTGATTTTTTAATGTTGGTAAAATGCTTCCCTGGTGGCTCAGTGGTAAATAATCCACCTGCCAATGCAGGTAATGCAAAACGTTGGGCCCAGCTCCAGACTGCCTGAATTAGAGACTCTTGAACTCTGGAATTTCCCAGACCAGAATACTGGAGTGGGTTTCCATTTCTTACTCCATAGGATCTTCCCAATCCAGGGATCGAACCTGCATCTCTTGCACCGGCTGGTGGATTCTTTACCACTGCGCCACCTGGGAAGCTCCTCCTACTGTCACAGAATTCTTTTCTAATTGTTATCTGCTTACTTTAATAAGTGTATTAGAATTTGAGCTGATTTCTAAGGAAAGGCTAGGATTTGCCCAAGTGGAAGAAACAGGAAGATAGTTCAGATGAGCCAGCAGTCCTGGCAAACCTGGCCTAAAGCCTGATGTGCTGGCTCAATGGTAGTGGTCTGGGCTGGTAGGGGTGAGGTGGGCGATGAAGCTTGAGAATGAGTGTGAGGTGGGGAACCCACCATGCGCCCTGAGGGCAGTGCCAAGGGATGGGGATGTTAGGGGGATGACATGGCTACTTTCCAGGGACAGTGAGAGCACAGGAAGCAGGATTGTAGGACACGCACCTGGCAGCTGAATGTGGGCCAGATGGGGCCAAGATGCTGGTCACTTCTGCAGGGCTGTTGGTGTTAGTTAGCCTCTTGGCTTAGTGTTTCAGTTGTGTTAGCCCAGGACCTTGGGCCATCAGGAGGGAGGTGCCAGGGGTCTGGGGGAGAGAAACAGGAGAGGGGGATGGATGTCTGTCATTTAGTGTTGCTCTCTGTGTGGACTTGATCATGAGCATCATATAGGTTGTTGTATAAAGGAAAACCTCCTACAATTGCTGATATTGGAGAAAATGCAAAATAAGAGAAAGGCCAGAAGCAGCCTGGACTCCAGGAGTGTTGACTAAAGTAAAAACACACAAGGTGAGAGGTGTGAGTTTGGGTTTTATTTGGGGGCCTTACTGAGTCTGGTAGCTCAGACGGTAAAGAATCTGCCTGTAATGCAGGAGACCTGGGTTTGATCCTTGAGTCGGGAAGATCCCCTGGAGGAGGGCATGGCTACTCACTCCAGTAGTCTTGCCTAGAGAATTCCATGGGCAGAAGAGCTTGGTGGGCTACAGTCCGTGGGGTTGCAAAGAGTTGGATGTGACTGAGTGACTGACTCTTCCGCTTTCACTCTTCACTGAGGCCTATAGCCTGGTCGGCAGCCTCTCAGACAGCTCTGAAGAACTGCTCCCAAGGGGTATGGGGGTGCAGGGGCAGTCAGTATATATGTGATTTTGATGAAGGGGGGATGTGTAACCAGGCACACATCTTGTTAAGAAAGTAGCTGCTAGTCACAAGGAACAGATGTCTCTGTTAATGATTTTACTGCTTTTTCTAAGTATGGGAAGATGTTGGAATCCAGGTTCATTAAACATTTCTCCTAAAAATATCTGTCTGAAGGCCTCTTCTGCCAGTTTTTCCCAGAGCACAGAATGCCTTGTTTCTGATCTCCACCCTGAACTCCTCTTAGTGTGGGTTGAAGGTCAGTGACTTGTGGTGGTGAGTGACTCAACCACCCCCGATCCCCGCCCCCATCCCCGAGCCAGATGGCAGGCAACATTCTTTGGCAGAAGCAAATACAGTGTGTAGCTGTTGAGTGAGCTGCTGTCTACTTACCCCAGTCACAGGTCCAGACGTGGTTAAGTCTGTAAAGCCAGCTTTTTGTTCTTCATACGATTCTTTGTAGTTTATTGCTCCCAAGGCTTGTCTGTTTTGTCAGAATTTTAAACAATTCAAAGGGAAATTACCTTTCAGGGCTTTCCTGGCTCAGTGGTAAAGAATCTGTGTGCAATGCAGGAGACCTGAGTTCAATCCCTGGGTTGGGAAGATCCCCTGGAGAAGGGCATGGCAATCTACTCCAGTATTCGTGCCTGGGGAATCCCTTGGACAAAGAAGGGATTTGAAGGGAAAGAAGGGACAGAGAAGTCTGGCAAGCTATATAGTCCATGGAGTTGCAAAGAGTCAGACATGACTGAAGCGACTTAGCACCAGCAGCCACCTTTCAGGGCAATGTAGAAATAACAAGAATGGAAATTTCTAGGAAGGGACTGAGACAGTCCTGAAGGGCTTAGCAGAGGTTGTCGCTTTTACTGGGGCTTGGAGGTGGAGAGATTCATGTCAGTTCTTATTGTTACTCCAGCATCCTGTGGGATCTGGGGGGGAGGAAGTATGCTTGTCTGCTTGGACTGCCATCATAGGATACCACAGACTGTATGACTTAAAGAACAGAAATTGATTTCCTCATAGATTTGGAAGTTCCAAGTACCAAATCAGAGTGCTGCCTGGTTGGTTTCTGATGAGGCCTCTCTTTTGTTTGCAAATGGCTGCTTCTTGTTGTGTCCTCACATGCCCCTAGAGGGAGCAAGAGAAAGCTCTGGTCTTCTTCTAAGGACACCAGTCTTACTGGATCGAAGCCCCACCCATATGACCTCATTTAGGACTTCCCAGGTGGTGCAGAGGTAAAGAATCCGCCCTCCAATGCAGGAGCTGAGAGAGATAAGCATTTAATCCTGGGATTGGGAAGATCCTTCTGGAGTAGGATTTGGTAACCTGTTCCTGTATTCTTGCCTGGAAAATTCCATGGACAGAGGAGCCTGTTGGGCTACAGTCCATAGTGTTGCAAAGAGTTGGACATGACTGAGCACTCATGGGTGCTCCCATAATCTTAATGACCTTCTTAAAGTCCTGTCTCCAAATACAGTCATAGGAGGTTGAAGTTCACAAGAGAACTTTAACCTATGAACTGGGGATGGTGGTGGGGGGAGTAATGAGGAGTGAGGGAAATAGTTCAGTCCATATCCATAACAGAAGACAATGTGCTCAGTCACCCGTGAAGTCAGGGCACATGTGGGCTGGATGGAAGGAGAGGTGGTCGAGGGACCTGATCAAAGGGAGAAGAGGGCTTCGAGGATGTGCAGGAGGTGGCAGGAGTTGAAAGAGGAAAGGCCCAACGTTCTCTTCCAGCTTGTCTGCCTGCGCTCTCCTGGAATTCAGGAATTGTCATCATTAGCAAAATGACACTTCTTCAGGTCGGAACATCACTGAAGATCAGTTTCTCTGGTCCTCACTTGAATCCTTTGGCTGAGGTGCTCTCAGGTTCAAGTTTTGAGAAGCATCTTTTCCTTCTGAAAGGCAGACCTCACGTCCAGCATAGCGCGTGGAAGTTCCCAAGTCTGGCAGCATCTATTAACATGACAAGAAAAGGAGTCAAATTTCCACCACCATTTTGCTATGAAGGGTCAGTTTAGACTGTTCGAAGGGCATGGTCCCTTTTTAGGCAAAGAAGAAAAGAGATTTTTAAGAGTGGCCGAGGGGCTTCCCCGGTGGCTCGGTGGTAAAGGATCCACCTGCCAATTCGGGAGCCTCAGGTTTGATCCCTGGTTCGGGTGGATCCCATATGCCAGGGGACAAATAAGCCCTTGTGCCACAACTGTTCTGCCTGTGCTCTGTCTAGAGCCTGGGAGTTGCAACTACTGAGGCCTGTGTGCCCTAGAGCCCGCGCTCAGCAACAAGAGAAGCCACTGCAATGAGAAGCGTGCACACTGCAACGAGAGTAGCCCCTCCTCGCCCCAACTAGGGAAAAGCCTGCACAGCAACAAACACCCAGCACAGCCAATAAATAAGTGAATAAATAAATAAAATATTAATAAGATACAAGAGTGGCTGAGAGGGTGAAGTAAATGAGCTTGAGGTGGGAGAGGTGAGGACCAGAATCCTCAAGGTGTCTTGAAAAATGATGTGAGTGGAATGATCTGAGGGTGAGAGAGAGCTTCCCCTCTGCTCCCCTACTCTACTTCAAGGGACTGAATGGCCCACAAAAGTGAACTGAGAAAAATGAAGATGCAACAAGCCAGTGCCCCAGAGGGTGCGGGCTGTGCCTAAACAGATGTCAGGGTTTTTGTTGAGAGCAGCAGCTGACAGGGTGGGGTGGGGCTGATGGGAGCCACATTATGGGTGGTGTTTTTCATATGCAGAGCAGCCCTTTGATCTGAGGGGTATGCAAGTGCTGGAAACTGGAGAGGCTCGGGTGGAGGGGGCCTTTGTCTTTGACAGAAAAAGCATCTGCCTGACTCCAGCTCCCTTGCCTGCCCCTTCAGCCCACGGGCTCCCACAACAATGTCTCAATGGGAACCTGAGTCTTCCTACAGCTGAAGAAGTCTTAGGAAAGAGAAAGAAGACTGCTGCAAGTGTTGGACTAGGAGCTTAATCAATTCTTTCCACATCCCAGAAAGCGAGAGAAGAGAGGAAGTGCAGAGGCAAGCGGAGAGTGGAAAGGGAGACATGGCAGGAAGCAGGGGAGGAAGAATGGCATTTGAACACTGAAATAGATGTTTGGGTAATGAGCTTGCTTTCCCAGTGAACACGACTCTTCAGAAAATAGTGCAGGTGGGATGAGTGTGTGTCACTGGAGTGAGGGAGAAGAGTACTCAGCTGACAGGACATGGTTTTTGATGGACTGATAATTCTTTTTTCCCCTAAAAGGCAGTATTGTTGTTGTTAGTCACTAAGTCGAGTTAGTCACTCAGTCATGTCTGACCCCATGGACTGTAGCCCACCAGGCTCCTCTATCCATGGGATTTCCCAGGCAACAATACTGGAGTGGATTGTCATTTCCTCCTCCAGGGGCTCTTCCCCACCCAGGGATCAAACCTGCATCTCTTGCATTGGCAGGCGGATTCTTTACCACTGAGTCACCAGGGAAGCTCGCTAAAAGACAGTATAATACAAGGCAAACACTAAAGTGAAAGCAGAAAGCTGTTTATCTAGCTGTGCTTTTGCAGGGTGAAAGAAAGTCCCTGTAAGTCTTTGCACTGTTAGAAACTTCATGCTAATTGGAATTTTATCACAATCACAATAATTTACAATAGTTCTTCCTTTCTTGCTGTTTCTTACCCTTCTTACAGTCTCAATCGATACAGATTAAGAGACTTGAAACAAAGCAATGGCTTTTTGGCCTGAAGATGAGTATTTTCTGCTTGTGGAGATTTTCGAGTGCGTCCTATGGGGTAGATGTAATCTTTGGGTATACATCTCATACACTATTTGTATGAGCATGTCCACTCATACAATATCTTTAAGTCAGATGTCTGCCCAGACATGGGCATTTGGCATGGCATGGCTGACACTTGGCACGGCCTGGGGTGGGGAGGGGAGAGGCAGAATTGGGTCCTATATTGGATTGCCTCTTTAGGGGCTCTGGTTTGGGTAGCAGTTTGGGAGAGCAGGGAGCATGGTGATTTGGCACTTCTTGAACACCTAGCAGAAGAAAAAGATCTGAAATAAGAGAATGGTTTTGTGGATTTTTTTTTTTTCTCCTACAGGCAGAAATTGACCTGACACAGTGATCTAAGTGAGGGCTGTTAATTAACAGATCCGGAAGTTGGATTTGGGGCTGTTTCTAAATCATTACACCTGAGTGGCACTGTTATAACCAGGATGGAACATTCAGGAGAAGTAGGCATACTGCTTTCAAAGTGGTGCTGGAGAAGGCTCTTGAGAGTCCCTTGGACAGCAAGGAGATCAAATCAGTCAACCTGAAGGAAACTTTGAATATTCACTGGAAGGACTGTTGCTGAAGCTGAAGCTCCAATACTTTGGCTACCTGATGAGAATAGCTGACTCGATGAAGAAGACTCTGATGCTGGGAAAGATTGATGGCAGGAGGAGAACGGGGCAACAGAGGATGAGATAGTTGGATGGTATCACCTGCTCAATGGACATGAACTCGGGCAAACTCTGGGAGATGGTGAGGGGACAGGGAGGCCTGATGTGCTACCAGTCCACGGGGTCGCAAAGGGTCAGACACAATTTGGCAACTCAACAAGAACAGGCATACTGCCTCTCCCTGGCTCAAGGGTACGTGTGCTCTGAGGAGTCAGACCTTGCCTTAGCTGAAGTTGTCTTTGGACACCTTGAAGAGATCAGGGTCAGTCCTGCTGCTAGCCTCACCAGCAGCTACCCAGCTTCTCAGTGGAAAGAATATGATGTTTGGGGACCATAGATCTGGGTTTGAGTCCTGGCTTCCCTGTCTCTTAGCATTGTGACCTTGAGCCATATAGTCCTTGAAAGATTGCCCTTTCTGTGCCTGATTCCTCATCTGTAAAATGGGTGTGATGAAACAAACCTCATAGGATTGTAATGAGGAATAAACAAGAGGACCTTCATAAAGTGCATCAAAGACATTTGGTAAAAGTTTGTCTTGCTTTTCTTCTACTGTAAAGTGCTTGGGTTTACCTGTAACTAGTGGGTTTACTCTTATACCTCAGCCTTGCTGACACATTTTACTGAATAAAATTTTTTTCCCCCAGCTGAGGCATGTGGCATACGGAATCTTATTTCCTTGACCAGAGATCCAACTGGGGCTCACTGACACATTTTAAACCCTTGGTTCCCCTTGCCACATTCCATTTTTTTATTCCTAAGCATTACTTTCAAACTAGCAAGAGAAACTCGGACAGGGTTGGGATTGAATTCTGTTTTTGAACCCAACAGTTTGCCATCTTTCTTGTTTTTACTCCAAGTGTCCCTCTTGGAGTGATTGGTCCGGGACCCAATTTCTTAGTGATTGGTTCAACAATCTGGGTTTAAGCCAGTCAGCATATAATATTCCTCTGTGTACTTTTATGGGTGTGGGTGTGAGCATGTGTCCTATGTTGGGTTCACCTGGTCAAGGAGAGGTTGGAAAGGAGTTTTTGATTTTTTTTTCTTTCTGAGACTGGTGTTGGATTTTCTTGTTATAAGGGCAGTTACATAGACCAGGGCAGTCCTGATCTTACTATGCTCCTCTGCTTTTGACTTTCTGCTGTGTGACAGTCTGTTCCATTACTGTTTAAGCCAATTTAATGCTGGGATGTTTGTGTTAATCACTCAGTCATGTCCAAGTCTTTGGGACCCCTGTGAACTGCAGCCCTCCAGGCTCCTCTGTCCATGGCATTTTCCAGGCAAGAATACTGGAGTGGGTTGCCATTTCCTTCTGCAGGGGATCTTCCTGACCCAGGGATCGAACTCAGGTCTCCTGCACCATGAGCAGACTCTTTACTGACTGAGCCACCAGGGAAGCCCTGATTCCAGCTGGTTCCTGCTGTCTCTGTAACGGTCCCATATAAACTCCCTATGCATTACCTGAAGTCACCACGTATGTATCCTAAACAGTGTGTTATTGGTGTTGGTTTTTCAATTGTTCTATACATGCAATTACATGATATACATTCTTCTATGCCTTGCTGGTTTACTGAACATTTTGCAACATTCATTAATGCTAATAAATGTGGCCACGATTCATTTTCTTTGTTGCATGGCATCTCACTGATACATATACCACCATCTATCCTGCCCCTTTTTAATGGACATTTGAGCTGTTTTCAAGTTTCTGCTGTTTCTAATTGTTTTGCTGTAAACATTGTGGTATTGTGTCCTAAAACACGTGAGAGTTTCACGCTCAGATTCTATGGATTTCCTTTTATTTAATTGAATTGAAGTAAGGAAAGCTGGAATGACTCTATAGGGATACTTCTCTGAGTCTGGTCTTCCTGATCTCCTTTTTCTTTAACCTGCTTCAGAGATTACTGCCTTCTTGGTCACAGGATTTAGGTACCCTCTGATGTTCCTCTGCTTTTCATCACAGTCTTAGACACACTGTTCCTTTCACTAAAAGTTGGGGCACTTTTTAAAAAATTGAAGTATAATTGATTTATAATGTTCTTATATACAATATTAGTTTCAGGTATATAACAGTGATTCAATATTTTTATGGATTATACTCTATATAAAGGTATTATGAAAATTGGCTTACTCTGTGCTGTACAGTATATCCTTGCAGCTTATTATTTTATACAGAGTAGTTTGTATCTCTTAATCACCTGCCCCTATCTTGCCCCTCCCTCCTTCCCTCTCCCCATTGATACCCACTAGTTTGTTCTCTATATTTGTGAGTCAATTTCAATTTTGTTATATTCATTCATTTTTTTCCAGATTCCACATTTAACTGATAACATAACAGCATTTGACTCTATCTGACTTATTTCACTTAGTATAATACTCTCCACGTCCATCCATGTTGTAGCAAATGGCAAATTTTCATTCTTTTTTAATGGCTGAGTTGTATTCCATTGTATGTATAAACCACATCTTGTTTATCCATTCATCTGTTGATGGATACTTAGATTGTTTTAATATCTTTGCTATTGTAAACACAACTGCTATGAACATTGGGATGCATGTATGCTTTTGAATTAATGTTTTTCATTTATTCAGATACAAACTCAGGAGTGGAATTTCTGGGTCATGTGGTAACTCTATTTTAAATTTTTAGGGGAACCTCCGTACTGTTTTCCAGTAAATGAATTTACATTTTCACCAACAGTGTACAAGTGTTCCCTTTTCTCCACATCCTTGCCAACATTTGCTTTTTGTGGTATTTTTTATGATAACCATTCTGACAGGTGTGAGGTAATCTTTCATTGTGGTTTTGACTTACATTTGTCTCATGATTACTGATGCTGAACATCTTTCCATGTGCCTGTTGGCCATCTGTATATCTTCTTTGGAAAAATATCAATTCATATTTTCTGTCATTTTTTAACTAGGTTTTTTTTTTGATATTCAATTCTGTGTGCTGTTTATGTATTTTGATATTAACCCCTTATTGGTCACATCATTTGCAAATATTTTCTTCCATTTAATACATTGTCTTTTCATTTTGTTTCTTTTGGTTTCTTTTGCTGAGCAAAAGATTTTGAGTTTAATTACACCCCATTGCAGTAAGCCAGGCTTTCTTCCTGCAAACTTATCATATGCAAAAGTTTAGGTGATTTGCATCATCTTCCCATTTTTTTGTTTTTGCTTTTGTTTCTTTTGCCTTGGGAGATAGATCCAAAAAAAAAATATTGCTGCAATTTATGTCAGAGAGTATTCTGCCTATGTTTTCTTACAGGAATTTCATGGTTTTTGGTCTTATATTTAGATGTTTAATCCATATTGAGTTTATTTATCTTTTTATGTGGAGTGAGAAAATGTTCGAATTTCATTCTTTTACATGTAGCTGTCCCCCAACACCACTTATTGAAGAGACTCATTTTTTCCATTGTATATCCTTGCCTCCTTGTCATAGATTAATTGACCATATGTGCGTGGGTTTGTTTCTGGGCTCTTGATTCTATTTCATTGATCTATGTATCTGTTTTTGTGCCAGTACCATGCTGTTTTGATTCCTGTAGCTTTCTTTTCTTTTGATTACTGTAGTATAGTAATCAGAAGTCAGAGAGTGTGATACCTCAAGCCCTGTTCTTCTTTCTTAAGATTGCTTTGGTTAGTTGTGGTCTTCTGTATTTACATACGTATTTTAGAATTATTTGTTGTAGTTCTGTGAAAAATGCTGTTGGTATTTTGATCAAGATTGCATTGAGGGTCTACCAATTTTGGAGTAGGACTAGCTCTTTCAAATTCTTCAAGAGACAGCCAGCCCAACTGGGGTTTTTAATCTATAGAAACTGAAGTAGCTGTAGATCAGCTCACCTCATTTGTGGTGTCCTAGATCCTTCCTGGTGGGCCTGTGGTGAGAGCAGGAGCAGATCTGTTCCCCAAGTATTAGTTTCCTAGTGCTGTGATGCCACAAACTGGGGTGGCTTAAAATGATAGAAGCTTATTCTCTCACAGTTTTAGGGTCTGGAAATCTGAAATCAAGCTGTTGGCAGGGCCATATTCCCTGAGAGATCTGGAGAAAAATCATCCCTTCCTTCTTCCAGTTTCTGGTAGTTGTCAGTAATCCTTGGCTTGTAGATGTACACTCCAACTTTCACTTCTGTCAACACATGGCTGTCTTTACACGTGTTCCCTCTGTGTGTGTGTGTGTGTGTGTGTGTGTGTGTGTGCGTGTGTATCTGTCTGTGTCCAAGTTTCCCCTTCTTTTAAGGACACCATAAGGGAGTAGGGCCCACTTCAGTGACCTCATTTTAAATTGATTACATCTGCAAAGACCCTATTTCCAAATAAGGTCACATTTGTATATCCTGCGGGTTAGGATGACCTTGCCTTTTGGGGAGATAAAATTCAATCCATAAACCCTCTTTTTCCTCAGTCTAGTAGCTCTACCCCTGGTTAAGGAGATGGATTTTGGGTTGACCAGCTTTCCTTGTCCTGTGGTGACTTTCACCTGTCCTGTGGTGATGGTGACTCTTCCTATCATTAAATCTTTTTTTTTTTCTCTTTACTTTTTATTTTACATTGGAGTATAGCCAATTAGCAAAGTTTAATTGTGATAGTTTCAGGTGTGATAGCTTTGGGTGCACAGCAAGAGCAACTCAGTCATATATATACATATATCCATTCTCCCTCAACCTCCTCTCCTATCCAAGCTGTCTCATAACATTGAGGAGCTTTATATTTCTTTTTCCTTCTGGGCTTCAGCTTTGGCCCAGCAGGCTCTGGCTTCCATTTTGCTCACTTACGGAGTGTTCACTCTGCGTGGTTGAGAAGAGAAATCCCATCACCTGAACATTAGCTGTTTCCCTGGTGGTTCAGGTGGTAAAGCATCCGCCTGCAAAGCAGGAGATCCGGGTTCGACCCCCGGGTTGGAAGATCCCCTGGAGGAAGGCATGGCAACCCACTCTAGTATTCTTGCCTGGAGAATTCCATGGAGAGAGGAACCTGGTGGGCTGCAGTCCATGCAGTTGTGAAGAGTCGGACGTGACGGAACTCTTCTAACTAACTAACTAACACTTTCACTTTCACCATGAACTTACTAGTAGGTTGATGAAAAAGTAATTGCAGTTTTGGATCATGAATTTTAAGTCATAAGTAGGCTCAAACACACCTTTATTAATCAAAATAGAAACCTCTACAATCAATACATTTTTGCCAATGAGAAATAAATTCGTGTATTCTTGTAGCATAAAAATCCTTGGTTTACAATTCAACAAACTCTTGGAAAGCATTTTCTGTCTCCTGCTTGTTGTAGAAACTTTTTCTCTGCAAAACAGTTGTCAAGATGCTTGAAGAAGTGGTAGTTGGTGAGAGGTAGGTGAATGTGCGGGGGGAGGGCAGAAACTTCGTAGACCAGTTTGTTCAACTTTTGAAGTGTTGGTTGCGAAATGTGCAGTCAGGCATTATTGTGGAGAAGAATTGGCCCTTTCTGTTGACCAGTGCTGGCTGTAGGCATTGCAGTTTTTGGTACATCTCATTGATTTGCTGGGCATACTTCTCAGATGTAATGATTTCGCCAAGACTCAGAAAGCTGTAGTGGATCAGATAGGCAGCAGATCACCAAATAGTGACCATAACTTTTCTTTGGTGCAAGTTTGGCTTTGGGAAATGCTTTGGAGCTTCCCTGGGTTCAACCACTAAGCTGGTTGTCGCATAAAAGCCAATTTTCATCACAGATCACAATCCGATCGAGAAATGGTTTGTTGTTGTGTAGAATAAGAGAAGATGACTTCAAAATGACCACTTTAAAAATTTTCATCAGCTCATGAGGCGTCCACTTATTGAGTTTCCAATTTGCTTCAAATGCTTGACGACTGTAGAATGGTTGACATTCAGTTCTTGGGCAACTTCTGGTGTAGTTGTAAGAGGATCAGCTTCAATGATTGCTCTCTATTGGTTGTTGTCAACTTCTGATGGCTGGCCACTGCACTCCTAATCTTCAGGGCTCTGGTCTCCTTTGCAAAGCTTCTTGAACCACCATTGCACTGTACAGTCATTAAAAGTTTCTGGGCCAGATTAATTGTTGATGTTGCCAGTTGTCTCCTCTCGTTTATGGTCCATTTAGAACTCAAATCACTCGAATTTGCTTTTTGTCTAACATCATTTCTATAATCTAAAATTAATATCAAATAAACAGCAAGTATATGCAGAGTACATCATGAGAAATGCCGGGCTGGATGAAGCACAAACTGGAATCAAGATTGCCGGGAGAAATATCAATAAGCTCAGCTATGCAGATGACACCACCCTTATGGCAGAAAGTGAAGAATTAAAGAGCCTCTTGATGAAAGTGAAAGAAGAGAGTGAAAAAAGTTGGCTTAAAACTCAACGTTCAGAAAACTAAGATCCAGTCCCATTACTGTGTGGCAAATAGACGTGGAAACAATGGAAACAGTGAGAGAGTTTATTTTCTTGGGCTCCAAAATCACTGCAGATGGTGACTGCAGCCATGAAATTAAAAGACACTTACTCCTTGGAAGAAAAGCTATGACAAACCTAGACAGCATTTTAAAAAGCAGAGACATTACTTGCCAACAAAGGTATGTCTAGTCAAAGATATGGTTTTTCCAGTAGTCATGTATGAATGTAAGAGTTGGACTATAAAGAAAGCTGAGTGCCAAAGAATTGATGCTTTTGAACTGTGGTGCTGGAGAAGACTCTTGAGAGTCCCTTAGGCTGCAAGGAGATCAAGTCAGTCTATCCCAAAGGAAATCAGTCCTGAATATTCTTTGGAAGAACAGATGCTGAAGCTGAAACTCCTATACTTTGGCCACCTGATGAGAAAAACTGACTCATTGGAAAAGACCCTGATGCTGGAAAAGATTGAAGGTGGGAGGAGAAGGGGTCGACAGAGGATAAGATGATTGGATGGCATCACCAACTCGATGGTCATGAGTTTGAGTAAGCTTCGGGAGTTGGTGATGGAGGGAAGCCTGGTGTGCTGCAGTCCATGGAGTCACAAAGAGTCAGACACGACTGAGCGACTGAACTGAACTGAACTGAAACAGAAAGTAATAGGTCATTAGCCAAAAACATAAAGTGAGTAATGCACATTAACACGACTACATTTATTTAAGAATGTACTTCAATATCAAATGGGAAAGTTCAACAGTGCAAAACTGCAATCACTTTTGCGGCTACCTAATAGTTGTCTTTGCAGTTGCCACACTCCTGGCTGCCCCCTGGGGGAGGACTGATTCCTGGTGACATGTTGGAAGCAACCCCCAGGACAAGCTTGCAGCACTTACCCTCACAGGCCCCACCCCATGATCATGCTGGTTGCACTTCCTCTTAGACTCCTAGTGTTGCTGTGTTTGTCTGTCTTGGGCCTGCAGACTTGGTTGATGCCATGCTCAGAGCAGCTGCTGCATTCCCTCTGGCTACGCCTGTTATGGCCCCATTTGAAGCTCTATAGGTTTCATGGCTATAGAAATGTGTGTCCTTGGGATGGGTACACTGGCCCTGTGTTTTTTTTGGTGTTACATTGGATTCCCTCCTCCCAGCATAACCAGAAGAGGTGGCCCAGACACATCAGGGACTACTTGGAGGTTCCTGATGGGCCACCTGGTCCTGATCCCCTTCTCCACGGAGCCTCATGGCCAGTGCCGAGGGGAGGAGAAACAAGGGAGGCAGAGAGGACAGAAAGTGAGGCCAGAGCATCTGCTCTTCCTGAGATGCACTTCCTGAGATGGAGCAACTCAAGGGCTTATAAGTGGAAGATCATCTGAAGCCATCACCTCCACTCGCCTGTCCTGTTTGATGCGCTAATCCCCTCTGTGTGGTCATTCCAAGTTTGATTGAACAGTCCCAGTGCCAGGGAGCACTCTGTTACAGTTCCCCAGGGACCATCCTCATGCACTCACATGTTTCTTACGTACTTGTGCTCATCTTTCTTTCTTTCTTCCTCCTTCCCTTACTTTCATTTATTTGGCTGCACTGGGTCTTACTTGTGGCACGTGGGATCTTTAGTTGCAACATAGGAACTCTTAGTTGCACTGCAGCATGTGGGATCTAGTTCCCTGACCAGGGATAGAACCCAGGCCGCCTGGATTGAGAGCGCGGAATCTTAGCCACTGGACCACCAAGGAAGTCCCTGTGCTTGTGTTTCCAGGGGAGAGATTCCTAGAAGTGGAACATGCACATTTTCCATTTGATGGTTAATAAATTACGCATGTGTGGAAACACATACTATTGATATACACAGAAAACAAGTACAGGGTAATCATGATGAGATACGGAGCTCAAAAAGTAGGAGGGACCTCCTAGTAGTTAAAAATGTCTCCCAGTAGAGCAGAGCATCTGACTTGGGGTAGGTGTTCAAAAGATAAAGCTTGGCATACTTCGGAGAAGCACTGGGAACCTCTCTAAGGAGCCAAGTGCCCCAGTGGTGGCTTCAGTGGCCTGGAATCCTTCCAAATGCAATGCATTTCCCAGGTGAGGCTTGGAGAACAGCAGAGGTTCTGCAGGACCCATCCTGAAGCTCTCTGAGCCCCTCTCTTTGTAGAGGCTTTTCCTGAGCTCTGCTTGTCCTCTGATGTAGACATGGGCCTGTCCACTCTATCCCCAGCTGGAATGCCTTGGGCTCTCCTGGGACTCTCCATTGGTGGCCTCAAGAGATAAATGAGTTTTCCCCAAAGGTCAGAAGTCTTCCTATGAGTCATCTTTCTCCCCAAAGCAGCTCCGCCTCCCAGGGGACAGGGTGACTCTGCAGAGTTGGAGAGGGCTTGCTGCTGCTATTATTATTATCATTATTAATTAATTAATATATTTGGGATTGCACTGGGTCTTAGTTGTGGCATGTAGGATCTAGTTCCCTGACCAGAGATCCAACCTGGGCCTCCTGCACTGAGAGTGCAGAGTCTTAGCCACTGGACCACCTGGGAAGTCCCTACTGATGTTATTATTATTGTAAATGCATCATGCTGGCCCCTGGTTGTCCCCTCCATGTTGCTCAGAGTCCTAAGATTCCACCACCTCCACCTCATCCTCTCTTGCTTTGCTTTCAGGTGCTCTTAACAGATTGACAGTGAGTGACAAGGGCCTCTGTGAAGTCAGCTGCCCGGCTGCTGCTGCTAAGTTGCTTCAGTCGTGTCCGACTCTGTGTGACCCCATAGACAGCAGCCCACGAGGCTCCCCCGTCCCTGGGATTCTCCAGGCAAGAACACTGGAGTGGGTTGCCGTTTAAGAGAATCTGTTGACGCTGTGTCAGCACGGTAGCTTGGCAAGAGAGCAGCCATATGGGAAACATTAGGGAGGAATTCTTGGCGCTTCCTGGTACATTCCCAAAGCTGGGCTGGAGAAGGTAGAATGTGGGTTTTTTAAAAAAATAATGTTTTACTTTTTTAGTATTTATTGGAGTTTAGTTGCTTTACAATTTGTGTTAGTTTCTACTGTACAACAAAGTGAATCAGCTGTACGTATACATATATTCCCTTTGCCGCCATGTTACTGCGTCTGAGTTCTTGCTGCTCATCTCGTGACAGACCAATAATTCTGAGAGACGAGGTGTTGAGGTAAGCAATACTACTTTATTTGGAAAGCTAGCGGCCCGAGAAAATGGCAGACTAATGGCAAACTAATAACTATCTTATCAGGGTTCGAATGCCAGGTTCTTTTATAGAACAGAGTGTGGGGAGATGAGAAAGTAAAGTAAAAAGGCTGTTAATTTTGCTAATACCTTCTGGAATGGCCTCTGGAAGGGGATGTGTCCATTTCTTCCTTCCTTAGCCATCCACAGGTGGACAGCATTTTGAACAAAGCCATTTTGATTTAACATTCAGGCAGGGGCTCAGGGTTTCACAGGGCAGGCCCTGGTGACAGAAGCAACAGGAAGCAAATGTTAAAGTAAAAGAAACAGGTCTAACATGGAGTCAGTTCTGTCCTGTAAACACCACAGAGCACTGGGTAAAGTTCCCTGTGCAATACAGTAGGTTCTCATTAGTTACCTACTTCATGCATAGAAGTGTATATACGTTAATCGCAATCTCCCAATTCATCCCGCCTCCCTGAAATAATGTGTTAGTAAATTGAGTCCACTGAAAGGCTTACGTTTGTGTGGAAAAACCATAGAAGCAGTACTGTTTCAGAAGCATGCTGGCCCCACCTGCCAGCACCCTGACAGCCCACATCCTTCCTTGTGAGGGAGTCAGACCTTGAAAACTCTGGTGCAGAGAACTGTCAGTAAGGGCCAGAGGACTGAGCCGGGAACTGACTGCAGCTCTCGGGAGACAGTTCACATCTGAACGAGTTGAGTCTGATCTGTAAGCATCTCTGGAGGTTCTTAGAGCTCTGACCCTGGCTGAATTCAGTCAATCGCTCCCAGCCCTGCCTGCGTGTTGGAGTCATCTGGGGGTGTTTGTAGGCGGTGATTGACACTACCAGAGCTGTCAGGACAAAGTGGCCCATCCTAGGGCACTGATGCAAGCATTTATCCTGGTTTACAGGCAGCCCTTAGGAAGCATGAAGCGACCCATGAAGTGCACTGTGTGGACTGGTATCTGGATGAAAGGAGATGAACAAGCTACAGAGTGGTGGGTGGGGCCTGCCAAGTTTTTTGTCCACCATGACATGACAGATAATGTGTTGTAAACCAACCATGGTTGGGGGAAAAAAAAAAAATTGGCTTAGGAGGTTTCTGGGAAAAAAGCAAACCATATGGATGTCTGAAAGGGAAGGCTTATTTGAGATCTTGGAGGAATGAGTCTGAATCTTTGTAGGATTGTATGATATCTTCAACTGTTGACTTCTACCTGGATTTCTCTTGGGGTCTGCCTGAGTTAGCCTGAGCCCAGAGCAGAGGTCCCATGACAGCTTTGGATTAAGGGCCATGAGGTTACCTCCTGGGTGTCTCCAAGGGGCTTGTGCATCCAATCTGCTTTCTCACTGGAAAGGCAACCTTAATTTGTCTCTTCTTGCTCTCAGAAATTTCCCTTTTCCTTTTCTATGATGTAGCTTAGTCATTGATATTATCTTGTGGACAGAAAGTCTCAGACTCCATTTACTTCAAGAAGAGTGGAGAGTATCGCTGTTTGCCGAGATTTGGCATTTTATTCCTTGATTGTTTTCTCTTACATTGTAATATACAGCTTCAGTATTTATTTATGGAAAGGTTTTTATTTGACTGATTAAAAACCAAAGGAACAAAAATAAAAACAAAAAAATGGAGGAGATATCTCTGTTTCTCTCTCTCAACCGTCTGTCCACGTATGTATCTGGCTGCTTTACATACAGAGACTACTCTTGGAAAGAGATATAAGACACAAGCAGCAGTGATTACTTTTGAGGAGGGTGATTGGGGAACAGGAATGGGAGGGAGATTAATTTCTTTTTACTCTTTGAAATTTTTACCATATGCATGTGTGAGTGTGAGCTAAGTCACTTTAGTCGTGTTCGACTCTTTGCAACTCTGTGGACTGTAGCCCACCAGGCTCCTTTGTCCATGGAACTCTCCAGGCAAGAATACTGGGGTGGGTTGCACTCTTCCAGGGGATCTTCCTGACCCGGGGATTGAACCAGCATCTCCTGCATTGGCAAGTAGAGTTCTTTACCACTAGTGCCAACTGGGAAGCCCACTGTATGCATGTTAGCTATTAAAAAAAAGAGTAGAGCTGTCTGTGCAGCTTATCGTGGCTCTTCTAAGCTGGTGAGGAGTTCCTCAATGCTCTATAAAAATTATTTGTGTTTTATATAGTGAGGTTTTCCAATAAGTGTGGCTTAATATTTTAATTTTTAGAATGTATGTCTTCTATGAGTTGCAACTCAATTGTTTTTTTTTGTGTGTGTGTGTGAAATGACTCACACAGACTAACTTCCTCTTCCCTCACTTAACAAAAGACCAATGAGCTGTTACTCAAGCTGTTATCTCCATGGTATTACTTTGCTAAATGCACTGATTTCATAAGCATGTGGAATCCTCTTGCTTTTGAATCTGTGTAGCATATATAAGACTGAATCTATTTAATAAACACTGAATAACAAACTGAAAAAAAAGAGTAGAGCTGAGACTGATACGTTTTATGAATTGACTTGTGTTGCCAGATGTTATGCTGAAGTACTAACCCCCAGGACCTGTGAATGAGACCTAATTTGGAAACTGAGTTTTTGCAGATGAGGTCATCAGAGTGGACACTAATCCAGTATGAGTGTGTCCTTATGCAAAGAATAAATTAAGACACAGAGCGACCCACAAGAAAAAAAAGCCACGTAAATACTGGAGCTATGTTTTTACAACCCAAGAAACTCTCAGAAGCTAGGAGAGAGGCCTAGAACTCTAGTGCCTTCAGAGGGCACATGTCATTGCCGGCACCTAGTTCCTGGACTTTCATCTTCCAGAACCGTGAGACAATACATTTCTGTTGTTTCAGTTCCTCAGTTTGTTAAAACAGTCCTAGCAAGTAAGTGCAACATGTGAGAAAATGTTAGCAGAAACTGCAAAGAAAGGAAGTGAATGGAGACGAGGGGTAGTGGGCAGGGAGGGGTTGCTTGGGGAGGAGGTGGGGGGCAGTGTGCATGGCCACTGACACTCACTCGGACCCCTTGCCTCCCCCTTTGCCTCATTCCTCTTCCTGGTTGCCTCCTCCCACCCCGTCCTGCCCCCCATCCCAGCTGGACATAATTCCCACTGCTCCTAGGCTTTCTGGTTGTCCAGTTAACTAACCGTCATTGTGCCCCACTTGTGATCACCTGTTACTGATCCCACACTGTAGGAATATAGAGCTATGACCTAATATTCCAGGTTCCTTCTGAATGATCTCATCTGGATGAGATAGCTGAATGGGATCACTGATTCAGTGGACATGACCTTGGACAAACTCCGGGGGATAGTGAGGGACAGGGAACCCTGGCATGCTGTAGTCCATGGGGTCACAAAGAGTGGGACGCAACTGAACTTAGCAATTGAGCAGCAACAGCAGGTCACTGACACTACTTGTCAGGAGGAACTTCCTGGACTCGGCCTCTGCGGTCAACTCAGTCAAACAACTGAGCAAACTCAGTTGCTTCTGAGGAATCTGCTTCTCTGTGAGTCACATCCTGAGACCCCACATTTTGTGAGATTGCCTCAGCCTATGGCAAGCACAGCAAGGAGAGAAAATTACATGAGGATGATTGACAGCTGATAACCTTTTGGAGATGCCACTGCAGGTTTCTGAGGAGGCTCGGTCTGGCTCTCAGTGGCTTTAGCTGGGCCGAGTTTTGTTGTTGTTTAGTTGCTAAGTCTTGTCCGACTCTTTGTGACACCATGGACTGTAGCCCATCAGGCTCCTCTGTTCAGGTGATTTCCCAGGCAAGAATACTGGAGTGAGTTGCCATTTTCTCCTCCAGGGGATCTTCCCAACCTAGAGATAGAACCTGCATCTCCTGCGTTGGCAGGCTGGTTCTTTACTGTCTGAACCACCAGGAAAGTCTTCCTCTGGGTTTCTTTCAATGTGTTTCATGAAACAGATAACAAGCACTTGGGCTTTGCCAGGGAGAACTGTGGGCCAGGCTCCTTCCTCTTCCCAGCCAAGAAAACCCAGCTGCCTCCACCAAATCTAGGTGGGGGCTTGAGACACAGTAGTCAGTAGCTTTCCTGCGCTGACTTTTAATCTATAAGATGCTTAAGGCCTCTCTCAAGTTGTTAGGCTACAAATAAGCACAATATAAAAGCCTCCAAGGTTAAGTTAGAACTACTGTAGCAGCTCTAAAAGGAAAGACTTGGTGGCTGTAGAAAATTGTATTAGAGATTCAAAAAGGGCATTTGTGTTTTTTTTTAGAAACAAGAGGACTTAGCACCAACTCAGACACATGTCCAGTTCATTGTTCACACCTAAAGTACACTGGTTTGTAGTGTGGCCTCCTCAGAGTTGCTGGGTGACACAAGATGATCTCCTTCCTGCCAAGGAAAAGCAGCAAAGGGCTAACTTGGGAAGAGTTTTGACTTGCTGTGAATGGATTGTCCCAGCAAGCCTGGCATCATCGAGTGAAAGTTTATTTTGGGCCTCTACCTCTGGGACGCAGATGTCCTTCTGTGATATCCCAGGTCCCTCTCCCCTCCCCGTCTTCTTCTTAACATCACCTCCCCCACTTCCAGGTAAAATGAAACCCCAGGAGGGCAAGGATATTGTCTTTCTGGTTCATTACTGTATCTTCAGTGCTCGGATCAAGTAGGCATCAATAACAATTTATTGGCTGAATTAATGAATGGAAGAGGAATGAATGAGCTTCCGGAACTTTTAGCACTATACTTGCTGCTGTGATTCTGTTCTTCATTAGTTGATACAAGAATGGTCATTGACATTTCTCATGACACCTTTCACGATCCGTTATACTCTCTTGTTCTTGATGATGCTTTGCTGACCATTCACTCAATTTCCAGAATTCTACACTAACGCAGGATTATGATCGGCATTTTGCTCCCTAGCCTGTGCTCCCCCACCCCTATTCTCAGCCTCTGCTGTCCCCAGTCTTTCTGTGACTCGAGGACCACAGGCTGACAGGCACTTTCATGATGAGCACCACTAGCCAGGTTACTGTCTGGATGTCCTTCCACCAGGGACTGTGTGTAATTCTGAATAGGGATGCGTCCGATATCATGAATCTCTGTAATGCACTAAACTCCCCATTAACTTTTAATGTCTTGAGGACATTCTCTCTCCTCGGCAAATGGAAAGAATACATTTCCCAACACCCTTAAGGATTAGGCAAGACCATATGACTGCTTCTAGCCAACGAATTGTGGGAATTCCAGGCAAATTGTAGGTTGCCTGCCATATCCACTCCATGGCACCCCATGGAAACCATATATTGGGAGGGCAGTGTCACAGATAAACAGAACTGGATTCCTAAGGGACTAGATGGATGAAAGAGCCACTAACTCACTCAGATTGTGTGAGCAAGCTAAATATATCTGCTAAGTCACTGAGATTTCAGGTTTAATTTGTTACTGAGACATAGCTTACCCAATTTTCCAGGTAAGAATACTGGAGCAGGTTGCCATTTCCTACTCCAGGGGATCCTCCTGACCCAGGAATCAAACCTGCATCCCTTGTGTCTCCTGCATTGGCAAGTGGATTCTTTACCACTGTGCCACCTGGAAGGCCCCTATCCTGCCGAATACCAGGGGAGAATATGGGAGTTTAAGAGCATTCAGGCTTGGTCAGGACAAGCATTTAAGGAATAAGCCCAAATGCAGACGTCCCAAAGCTGGCTGAGAGGTAAGCTCAAACAAAATGTGAGTCTCTAGGGGGTAAGACTCACTCCCCTCCCCCATTAGGCCCGGCATTCCTCCCCTGCCCTCACCCCTTTTTACTTTTCTGAGAAATTTGATGGGTCTGGACTTCCCAGAGATGCTTCCTGTTTGTCTTGGCTGGTGATATTTTGCTGAGTTTCCTTTATGAGTCTCCAGCTCGCCTCAGACTTCAGTTTTTGGCAGAGTCATTTCTAGATTTTATTCATTCAGTCAAAATTTATTGAATGTTTACAGTATGTCAGGTCCTGTGTGCCAGCTGGGAAGAACAGAGAGGTGAGCAGGGCGCGATTGCTGCACATGGGGTGACAATACAGGGTGATGCTATTAGCGGTGTGATAGAATAGTCACAGGATGCTCCGGGCAGAGAGGAGATGGTCTCACCATGCCCCGGAGTGCCCTCAGGACCGTGGCTTCCTGAGGAGGAGGCTCCCCTGTCTCGATTTCCAAAGGACAAGAGTGTTATCTGTCACAGGGACGAGGGTGGGAGGAGCCTCCCCGGCGGAGGGAGCAGTGCGTGTGTGTGTGTGTGTGTGTGTGTGTGTGTGAGTCTGCACTGGTGTGCCACTGAGGGTATCACGGAGGCACAGATTGTATTAGAGATGGAGCTTCTGTATAAAACTGGCATTGGGAGATTGTGTTACCACTCAATGTTTATTGAATTTGTTTTAATGGAGAATTAAATTTTTACTAAAAAAAAAGCACAAGATAAAAGAAATTTCTAGAAAAAAGAGAGGTAACAATCTTTTGACTGGTTCATGCCCATTGACTCAGTAGGCCTTGTCTTAGGAATCTATACTAAGGAAATAATTAGAAAATAGAAAGAACTTTCTGCTCCTAGATACTCTTGATGGTGTTATTCATGATAGTTTAATTAAATGATGGCATGTAGTGTGATGCTAAGGACTCCATACTCTGGCGAAATGCTTACAGTGTCACACAAAAAGTGTAGGATACTAAATTTTATATATAATACATATATACATATATATATATATATACACATACATACACATATAGTAATTTTATATATAGGGATCCCCAGGTGGTGCAGTGTTAAAGAATCTACCTGCCAATTCAAGAAAGACAGGAGAGGTTGGTTTGATGACTGGCTGGGGAAGATCCCCTGGAGAAGGGAATGGGAAACCACTCCAGTATTGCTGGGAAATTCCATGGATGGAGGAGCCTGGCCGGCTATAGTCCATGGAGTAGCAAAGTCAGGCGTGAGAGACTGAGCATGCAATAATTTTATACATAATACAATCAATTGCATAAAATACATAAACTGAAAGGAAATAAACTCAAAATATACTCACAGGTTTTAAAACCAATTATAACCCGAGTGTTGAAATTATCGCCAGTTCAAAATGTCTTCTGTGTACCCTTCCTTCTGTCTCCTTTTCTGCCTTCCTCTTTCCCTCTTTTCTCCCTCTTTCGCTCTCTCTCTCTCCCTCTCTTCTTTCCAGTTTCAGATTCTTAGGTCTTTACTGTAAGCCTAATAATTTAAATTAGACCATGTGACAAAAGTCAGTTATGCCGCATACCTCGTGTACAGCATGGTGGTGAAGATCTCAAGTCCTGGTGTTGAACTGTTTCCGTTCACACACTTTGTGGGGACACTTTGGTTTACTAAGCTTTGTGATCATAAGCAAGTTATTTAACTTCCTTTCCCCTCATTTTCTTCTTTTTAAAAATAGATTTAAAAATAGTTACTACTTTAGGATGTTGAGAGGATTAAATGAGCACAGAAGTGAACTATTTAGCAGGGTCTATAGTTAGCACTCAGAAAATCACTTATATTATGGAACTTATGGCTGCTGGGGGGAAGGATAGGGAGAAAATACAGTTAGGGAGTTGGGGATGGACATGTACACACTGCTATATTTAAAATGGATAATCAACAAGGGGCTACTGTATAGCACATTAAACTGCTCAATGTTATGTGGCAGCCTGGATGGGAGGGGAGTTTGGGGGAGAATGGATACATGTATATGTATGGCTGAGTCCCTTTGCTGTCTGCCTGAAACTATTACAACATTGCTAATTGGCTATAGTCCAGTGCAAAATAAAAAATAAAAAGTTTTTTTAGGGGAAAATCATCAATGTTATTGGCTTAGTTTTGGTATGCAAAATTCTTTAAAGCTCAATCATCAAAAACGAAGACTAACATCCCAGCAAGTCTTTGTAAACTTCTCATGAACAGGTGGACACGTGAATATGTTGAGAAGGGCCTGAATAAACAAAGTTCTTATTTAATGTATAATGTCCCTGTGACTTAGCACGCACACACACATGCATGTCCCATACAGCGTCCCCCAATTTGCAGACAGCTGTGTCCATTAGAATGAGTGACTCAGTCTTCTTTAAATACCAAGCATTTCAGAATCAGTGGCAACTCTTGGAGGAAGATCTCTTAGCCACAGGTAACCTGGGTTTGTCCTTAATGTCTTTAGAACATCCAAAGCCATCAGCCAGTGTTTTTGAGCTGAGCCTGGGGATCTGGAGGAGTTAGACTGAGATGGAACATGTGAGATCTTAGCCTGGGGTGTGGCGTACCTGAGAGGTACTTCATAATGCCCCCTGGCACTCCCCTCTGAAGATTCCTTCCTCTAGCTGATCGTAAGTCATTTAGCAATCCCTGGTGGTGTGGATAGGTCCTCATTTTATGGTTTTAGAACCCAGAAGCTCATCTTGAGTTTCCTCACTTAGACCAGAATTTGCAGACCTGTCCATGAATGGGTGTATCTGCCTCTGTCAACTCATATCACCAGCAGAGGGGTAGGAAGGGTGGGAACAGAGCATAGATTTGGTATGCATGCTGTTCAAAGGTTAATTATAGCAAAGACAAACATCCTAGTGTGGCTTTGTTAGTTTCTCGTGAATAGGTGAGAACCCCCAGGGCCCATAGAGGGTCCTGTCCCAAGGCAGAAGAGGCTGGTCTATAGATCCTTGGGGAGCTGACCTCTGGGAGAGGGTGGACGAGGTGTCTCTGATGCAGGGGGCATGTGGAAAGAAGAGAGGAGAGGAGGGATTTTATAAAGAAGGACCCACCCCCTCTCTCTTTGGTTAAGGCCCTGATGGGGACAGAGTTACTGAGGGCAGAAAGGATGATGAAGGAGGGTGTGTGGTAGGCAGGCCCATGCACAGTGGCCTGTGAGGAGCAAGGTGACAAGACTCCTGGCCTCTTGGCCACTCAGAATGAAGAGGAGAAAGTATGGAAGGAGAAAGAAGGGGATGGGGGCTGCACAGTGTCATTGGATGGCTTGAGACTTGCAATGTGTTATCTCCAGAGAATTGAAAACTTGCTGCTGAAGACCTCAGAGTCAGACAGGCCCCGCCTGCATTTGGGCCAAGGGGGTGGGGCAAGCATTCCAGCAAAGGCAGTATCCTATACACTGCCTACTGGGGTATCTGTCAAAGGTGATATATCCGCATCCATACTTGGGTGAATGAGAAAGAAAAAGCCACAGAATCTCTGGTGCTGTCAGAAGTCTTGTGGAGGGTGGTGGTGGTATTAATTGCTAAGTCATGTCTGACTCTTTGTGACCGATGGATGCAAAATAGCCATGGGGTTGCAAAGAGTAGCACGTCAGGCTCCTCTGTCCATGGGATTTCCCAGGCAAGAATATTGGAGTGGGTTGCCATGCTCTCCTCCAGGGGATCTTCCTGACCCAGGGATTGAACCTGTGTCTCCAGCATTGGCAGGCAGATTCTTTACTACTGAGCCACCAAGGAAGCCCTGTGGTAGGTGTCTGACCCAGTTCCCACCTGGTGCCATATTCTCTGTCTTTCCCTCTCTGATCTAGCTCTCCAGTGCCACAGAGAGTTCACGGCTTTGTAAAACTCCTTGAGTCTGGATTGTCCCCAAAGATGTTCTGGGCAAACCTTCTCGTGATGTGTACCCAAAATCAGCTTGGGAAACCCAGTATACCCTTCCCCTCCTCAGGGAGAAGCACAGCACACTTTAGTGTGTCGAGACTCTAGGAGAGTTTTGTAAGGATAAAAACCTGTTTGTCTCCTACACTGTTGGTGGAAATGTAAGTTGGTACAGCCAATATGGAAAACAGCATGCAGGTTCCTCAGAAAGCTAGAAATAGAATTATCATATGATCCAGCAATCCCACTCCTCGGCATATATTCAGACAAAACTACAGTTGAAAAGATACATGCACCCTATGTTCATAGCAGCGCTATTCATAATAGCCAAGACATGGAAGCAACCGAAATGTCCATTGACCAATGAATGGATAAGGAAGACGTGGTACATATCTACAACAGAATATTACTCAGCCACGACAAAGAACGAAATAATGCCATTTGCAGCAACATGGATGCAACTAGAGATTATCATACTAAGTGAAATAAATCAGAAAGAGAAAGACAAATACCATATTTATACGTGGGATCTAAAATATGACACAAGTGCACTGGTCCTTGAAACAGAAACAGACTCATGAATGTAGAGACCAACTTGTGGATTCCAAGGGGGCGGGAGGATGTGGGAGGTTGGGGTTAGCCGATGTTAGCTATTATATATAGAATGGATAAACAAAGTCCTACTATATAGCATAGGGAACTATATTCAGTATCTTGTGATAAACCATAATGGAAAAGAATATTAAAAATGAATCTATATATATATGTATAACTGAATCACTTTGCTGTGCAGCAGCATTGTAAACAAACTATATATCAAGTAAAAGAAAATGTAAAAAGATAAAAACCTGTTTGATTTTGTGTAGCCCTCATTTCTCCTTTCTTGTGCCATAATAGAGGCATCTCAGGTGGCGCTAGTGGTAAGGAGCTGCAAGAGATGTGGGTTTGATCCCTGGGTCAGGAAGATCCTCTAGAGTAGAAAATGGCAACTGACTCCAGTATTCTAGCCTGAAGAATCCCATGGACAGAGGAACCTGGTGGGCTACAGTCCATGGGGGTCACAAAGAGTCGGACACGACAGTGCTCACACGCGCACACACACACACACACACATACACACACTGCCATAATAACTTTCATTAACATTTCGTGGACCAAATGAACTCATTAGCCCGCAAATGCTGCCCTGATGGTTGGGAAAGACCTGTGTGTATTGTGTATAATCCTGTCTGGTTGTTCATATAATTTGAACCTGTTGGTATGTGTCTGTGTGTCCCTCCCTGCCTCACTTCCCCCGCTTCAGCCGGTCCTCACAAGCCAGCTCTTTGGGTCCCTCCCGTCTTGGTCACTCTCATGAGAGAGTTCCAGGTTGTCAGTCTCTCAGGTGTCATCTGATGGGCTGATGTGGGCAGAACTGTCCTCTTTTTTTTCTTTGGACACCATCCAAGGATTTGAGTTCCTTTTTTCAGCAGCAGGGTCTATGTCCTTACATAACCAACACAGAAAGGTCCATGTCCTTACATAACCAACACAGGTGAGACTATTTGCCAACCACGGACAGAAGAATTAAGATGGCAGCTTATTTTTGCTGCGTCAGTGGACTTAAAAAGACCTGTGTTTTCTCCCCTCAGATCATCTTTGCTTTGAACCAGACCCACCTGCAGCGAGAGCCTGCGAGCAGGCAGCTTTCAGGTCCCTTACACACAGAGGACCTCCTCAAACACTGGAACTGTGGGGACCTCGGCTCCATCATCTTCAGCCGTGACAGCTCCCAGATGAGAGCCCTTGACCCCTGCCCAGCTCAGCACACATTTAAGTGCAAGAATAAGGACATTACCTGCCAACACCGGGACATCCTGTGTACAAAAGATTGAGGTCAGGAAGGGCTCTGAAAATAACCGTGCCGATGTATGTGTTGAGTGAGATGCTGCAGTCAACAAAGACATTCTTTAGGAAACCGAGGAACATTGGGAGAATTCATTCCAGATGAAGTCAAAGGATAAAGCTTCATGGGACTGGGCAGCAGGCATCATGAACCAGCCTGCAGAGAGGGGAAGGGGTCTGAGTCTGACAGCTTCCTGGCTGACTTAGGTAACGTTTGAGAAATGGTGGAGCAGAGTGTTGGTTGTGGCTTTTGGTGGCTTTCAGAAACATGTGAGCATAATACAACAGGAAGTCTTCATGATATTCTTACAATGGGGTGGGGGGCGGCACACAGAAGAAGCTGGGGACGCTGCTAGCATTTCTAGATGTGGATTGCATCCTGCAGTGTTACAGTGAAGGTGGTGGAGCTAGTGCCATGAGTGTAGACACAGGACAGGCCTTACCTGGGGACCATCTAGGGAAGAAAGTGGGTGACTAGGCCTCAGAGGAGGCCTCGCTACAGGAGGGAGATGGATGGATATTTGTTATGCTTTGATCAACAAGCGTCCCTTAGACAGACCCTGGCTTCCTTCCCTCCTCTACTAAGATCAAATGCAAGTGGTGATCCAGCCGAGCTTCTGATTTGGGGGAGTATATTTTCTCCCCCACTTGTAGGAGGAAGAGAAAGGGCGGGGGCTGGTGGGTGTGAGTGATGCTGTCTGTGTCTGTTAGATCTGGGAATCCTGTCATATCCAATGTGAGTGAATGTAAGATGCAAAAAAGGAATGTCCCACAGAGAGGGACTTGCCCTGCAAATGTCAAAAGAGAAAATGACCTTTCCAGGGAGTCTAGAGTGGGAGGAAGTAGAACCAAGGCAAAGCAAACAAGAGGAAGGGAAAAACAAGAAATACACTCCAGAAAGTACAGCAGAGTTTATGGTGCACTCTGAGTGGGGGTGGGGAAAGTGGGGCGAAGGGTCAAGATCAACTGGCAAATTAAAATTTGAAGCTGTAGATAGAAGTTAACATGGGCGGGGGTGGGGGGTGGGGGTGGGGCTTGCAAGTTACAATGGGCAGATGGCAAGGCTGACAGAGCCGTTAGTGGGAAGATGTCTCATGTGTTCCTCTCCTGTGGCTCTTCAATGCCTGTCCTGCTCCCAGGGCCCCTGTGGGTGATGTGGGGTGTGGAAGGTGCCTGCCCTTGTGGAATGAGGGCCAGGCAGGTGTCTGAGTGGTGTAGGTTCTAGGTCATGTCTGGCGTTTAGAAGGTGGGGCAGGATGGCAGGAGGCAACCACCTTGCACATTTGGGGCTGTTTCTGTGGAGAGGATACTGGGGCAAAGGGAGTGCTGTGCAGAAGAGAAGAGATTTTTGGGAAACGGACAAGAGGATCTTATATAAATGACATGACTTAAAAAAAATATGACAAAGGGGAAGATGAAGGTATTTGACTTGAAAGTGAAAGAATATCATTGCAAGGCAATAGCAGGACAGCTGTTATCCATAAAGTGGAAGCTGATGGCTACATTACAGAGAGTGAGGACTTCCTAGGTGGCATAGTGCTAAAGAACCCTCCTGCCAATGCAAGAGACATAAGAGACACAGGTTTGATCCACAGGTCGGGAAGATGCCCTGGGCTAGGAAATGGCACCTACTCCAGTGTTCTTGCTAGAAGAATCCCATGGACAGAGGAGGCTGGTGGGTTACAGTCCCTACCTAGGGGCACGAAGAGTGAGACACGACTGAAATGACTGAACATGCACACCCATTTGCAGAGAGTGAGGATTTTCAAAAGGTCTTTTGGAGGT
Organism: Bos grunniens; assembly: GCF_055505025.1. Lineage (NCBI taxonomy): Eukaryota > Metazoa > Chordata > Mammalia > Artiodactyla > Bovidae > Bos > Bos grunniens. The sequence goes on along the minus strand of NC_141175.1, from coordinate 57,629,329 downwards.
TGCTGGACGTTGGAGGAGGAAGGTGGATGTCTTTTTCTGTATTGGGCTAGGGCAAAGGTTAAGAGGAGGAGAGGAGGGGCGGGGCGGGGAGGCCGAGGTTTGGGGCTGGAGAGAGAAAGTGGTGTGTCAGCCTCACCCACAGCCACTGTGTTGCCAGAACCACCCCTGGTTGGCACAGTTTTGGTGTAACAGCACCCTGTTGTTAGCCAAAATACTGAAACTGGTTAACATGTGCAGCAGAATCAGGTGAAATATTTTACCAGTAGGGTAGAGAACACTGGAGAAGGCATGAGGGAGAAACAGGAATTAAAGAAATAAGGAAAATATAAAGGTATGGAATTTATAAATCAGCTGAATGTCTATAGTATTTTCATGTATTTGGTAATTGAATCATAATGGTTGATTCTAAAGTATGTAAATATGTAGTTATTTTTATGAAAAAATTGTGTGTGAATAAGAAACACAAGCTGGAGTCAAGATTGCCGGGAGAAATATCAATAACCTCAGATATGCAGATGACACCACCTTTATGGCAGAAAGTGAAGAGGAACTCAAAAGCCTCTTGATGAAAGTGAAAGTGGAGAGTGAAAAAGTTGGCTTAAAGCTCAACATTCAGAAAACGAAGATCATGGCATCCGGTCCCATCACTTCATGGCAAATAGATGGGGAAACAGTGGAAACAGTGTCAGACTTTATTTTTCTGGGCTCCAAAATCACCACAGATGGTGACTGCAGCCACGAAATTAAAATATGCTTACTCCTTGGAAGGAAAGTTATGACCAACCTAGATAGCATATTCAAGAGCAGAGACATTACTTTGCCAGCAAAGGTTCGTCTAGTCAAGGCTATGGTTTTTCCTGTGGTCATGTATGGATGTGAGAGTTGGACTGTGAAGAAGGCTGAGCGCCTAAGAATTGATGCTTTTGAACAACTGTGGTGTTGGAGAAGACTCTTGAGAGTCCCTTGGACTGCAAGGAGATCCAACCAGTCCATTCTGAAGGAGATCAGCCCTGGGATTTCTTTGGAAGGAATGATGCTAAAGCTGAAACTCCAGTACTTTGGCCACCTCATGCGAAGAGTTGACTCATTGGAAAAGACTCTGATGCTGGGAGGGATTGGGGGCAGGAGGAGAAGGGGAAGACAGAGGATGAGATGGCTGGATGGCATCACTGACTCGATGGACGTGAGTCTGAGTGAACTCCGGGAGTTGATGATGGACAGGGAAGCCTGGCGTTCTGCGATTCTTGGGGTCACAAAGAGTCAGACACGACTGAGCGACTAATGTGATCTGATCTGAAAACAAGTTAAAACCATCTATGTGCTTGGAAGCAACCCAAGTGTTCACTGATGAATGAATAAAGAAGAGATGGTACATAAATACAATGGAATATTATGCTCTCGTAAAAAGAATGAAGTAATGCCATTTGCAGCAACATGGATGGCCCTAGAGATCATCATACTGAATGAAGTCAGCCATACAGAGAACAAATATTATATATCACTTATATGTGGAATCTAAAAAATAGTACAGAAGAACTTATTTACAAAACAGATTCACAGACATCGAAAACAAACTTATGGTTACCAAAAGGGAAAGAAGGAAGAGAGGCATAAATTAGGAGTATGGGATTAACAAACTACTATACATAAAACAGAGAAACAACAAGGATTCACTATAAAGCACAAGAAACTATATTAATGTCTTCTAATAACCTATAATGGAAAAGGATTGAAAAAAATAAATGTATAACAATCATTTGCTACATACTTTAACACAGTGTTGTAAATCAGCTATGCTTCAATTAAAAAACCAAAAAACCAAACAACTGTGGATGTGCTGTGCACAGAAATTGTTTCCTTTCTTTCCCAACCCCTGACTCCCATCAGGGCTGGCACTTAACACTGAGCAGAGTTCCATGTGCTATAAAATAGGTCTTCGTTAGCTATCCATTTTAAATACAGTCCCTTCAGCTTTTCACCTGAAACTATCACAACATTGTTAATCAGCTATACCCCAGTACAAAATAAAAAGTTTAAAGTTAAAAAAAAAAGAAAAAATTGTTTCCTTACAGAAACATGTGGCATCAAACAGAATCACTTAAGTGGAAAAACAAATACTGTTTGAAATAGCCTAAGAGTTCTTTCAGGGCACTTTATTCAATATTTTTCACTTGGGTTACAGGGAATGATACCACAGTCTGGAAAAACAGCAGGCAGGGGGCTCCCAGAATGGTGTGTCAATATTTTTCTTTTTCTTGACAATGTCTTGACTCTTTGGGCTGCGTGATATGATGCTCAAAATTAAGCAACTTCGTTCATAACTCTGTTGTCCTTATTTCTCTTTATATTGACGGACGTTTTCAATTTTATTAACGCCACACTACCACTGTAGGCTTGCTTCACTGCTCAGGAGATTGACAGCTACTTCCTCCTGGGAAGGTTATCTACAAGAGAAAGTAGAAGATGGGGAAGTGGGTGAAGGCCCGTTTGGAGGCGTTCTCTTGACAAAGGCCTTTTCTTTGCCTTTGGAGCTGGTGAGTTGCAGGTTCTCTCTGATCAGACTCAGGACTCTGCTGCTTCTGCCAAGGAGGGGATGTTGAGGAGGGCCCTGGTATATGTGAGAGGAGTGATGCCTTCTTTGACTTTTTTAAAATTAAACTTTTTATTTTCTATTGGAGTATAGCTGATTAACAATGTGATAGTTTCAGGTGGACGGCAAAGGAACTCAGCCATACATATGTGTATTGTGTTCTCAGTCATGTCCAACTCTTTGCAGCTCCGTGAACTGTAGCCCGCCAGGCTCCTCTGCCCATGGGATTTTCCAGGCAAGAGTTCTAGAGTGAATTGCCAATTTCTACTTCAGGGGATCTTCCCAACACAGGGATCGAACCCTCATCTCTTGTGTCTCCTGCATTAGCAGGCAGATTCTTCACCACTAGCGCCACCTGGGGAGCACCAACCATATGTACACATGTATCTGTTCAAACTCCCCTCCCATCCAGGCTGCCACATAACATTAAGTGAGCAGAGTTCCATTTGCCATACAGTATGTCCTGGTTGATTATCTATTTTAAATATAGCAGTGTGTACTTGTCCATCCCAAACTCCCTGTCCCTTTGATGGTGTGAAACTCTGCTGGATGGGCTGGTGCCTGTTACGTTAGCTCTCTTTCCACGAGGGTTTCCTGATACACTCCCTGGCTGGAAAGGCATTTACCTGGCACTTAATTCCAACTTTTTCCTGGCACCTTTCTGTGTTTTAACTTCCCCTAAAAATTTTCTTCTCTGTGCTACCTCTGAGCCTCCCAAGCCTAAGGTACATCAGCTATTATTAACTATTAGTAGTATACATGGAGATAGACTGGAAAAATTTTTTTCTTTTGTGGGAATATTGAAATATATTCCTGTATTTCTTGAGCGATTCTAACATACCTTGGCAGCTTCCAGAATTAAGGATGGAAATGCCGGAGGCTGGGTAATATGCAGAAGGAATATTTGCTTTCTTCTTTCAGTTCTTCCACTTGCTTCTTGAAATTGGACCAGTCACCCGGCTCGGTCTTTTTTTCTTACCAGATGCAGTGACTGGAGAGAAGCACTTCTGGAGCGGCAGAGTGAATGATCGAGTGTCATCTCCTGGTCTCATGATCCTTAGCTTAATTATATCTGCAAACTACCTACCTGCTTTTTTTTTTTTTTTGCCATGTAAGATTTCTCCCTGGTGGCTCAGCGGTAAAGAATCCGCCTGCCAATGCAGGAGACCCCAGTTCTATCCCTGGGTTGGGAAAATCCCCTGGAGAAGTGAATGGCTATCCACTCCAGTATTCTTGCCTGGAGAATCCTATGGACAGAGGGGCCTGGCGGGCTACAGTCTGTGGGGTTGCAGAATTGGACATGACCTAGTGATTAAACCAACAATAAGATATTCACAGGTTCTAGGGGTTATATAATCAGTTTACCACAACATCTGAAACTCAATTAATGTAGTATCTCATATTGATGGAATCAAGGATCTCAATAGGTGCAGAAAATGCTTTTGACAAAATGGAATCTTACAGATAAAATCACTCATCAGACTAGGAATGGAAGGGGACTTTATCAACCTGTTAAAAAAATTGCTATGAAAACTCATAGTTGATATCATATTTAATGAAGAAGACCGAATCCCTCTAAGATTAGGAACAAGATACAGACGTCTGCTCTCACCACTTCTCTTTGACCTTGTGCTGAAAGCTGTAGCCTTCAGGGGAATTAGACAAGGACAAGAAATAAAAGCTATTCACATTGGAAAGGAGGAAGTGAAGTTTTTGTTTTCAGAAGACATCATCTTAGGTATAGAAAATCCTAAGTAATATACACACACACGCACACACACCCAGAGAGAAATCTATTAAAACTATTAACTGAGTTCAGGATATAAGATCAATACAAAAATTATTTGTATTTCTATACCCTAGCAATGAATAATGGGGAAATAAAGAAACCATTTCCAGTAGACTCGATATCTTATAACTATAATGGTAAAGAATCAGAAAAAGAACCTATCTATGTACAACTGAATCACTTTGCTGTACACTTGGAAATATTCTAAATTAACTATACTTCAATTTAAAAAAAAGGTTAAAAATAAAAGAAACCAGTTCCAGATGTAACTGCACAAAAAATTTTTAGGACTCAATTTAGTAATGAGCAAGATGTATAAGAAAAACTAAAAACATCATTGGAAGGAATTAAAGAAGATCTAAATAAATAGAAATACATCTCATGTTTGTGGATTGGAAGACATAATAAATAGTGTTAAGATGCAGTATTCCTCAAATTGAGCTACACATTCAGTGCAAGCCCTATCATAATCTCAGCTGATGAAAATGTTTTAAAATTAGTGGTAAGGGTTGCACACACTTTATGAATGTTCCCCAAATCCCGAAATCAATGAATTTTATGTTATGAATGTAATGTTCAAATAAAATTGTTTTAGAAAAAAATAAAGAGTCAGATTTCTTCATCTTGTTTGTTGAAAAGTTCTACTTGAAACAAATGTCTTGGTAGCCCTGGGTGGGTCTGGGAGCGAGTTTCCTTCTCCTGAGTCCTGTATGCTGTAGTCGGATGGCAGACTGTGCTGTACTGCCCTCGTCAAGCTTGTCTCAGTGAGCTGTGAACCATTGCTCTGCAGGCACCCTGACAAGGCTCAGGTCTCAAAGGTGTCCGTGGCTTGTCCCCTAGTTGGGTGGTGGAGGCTCTCTGTTAGGATTCGGAGCTGGTGACTTTGTTCCAGTAGCCTTGCTAGGTCTGAGAGATGAAAGAAGAGAGAGCTGGGTGCTCAAGGCTGCCTGCCTCCTTACTGTGGGTTTCTGCCTCCCACTCCTGCTGACTTGGCTGATGTTTTAAGAGCTTCCCAGATGTCCAGTGCCTGGACGATGGGGTGCTGGGAGCAGGCACCAGGAGAGGCTTTGAGATGACATCGGCCTGCTGATGTGAGAAGGGCCGGCCCTCCAGATGGAGACTGTGCTGGATGGATGGCACAGGTGAGACTGAGACACCTGGGCTCGCCTGATTCTCAGGCGTGGTACTTCATACAGCTGCAGTTCTGGGTAGAGACCTCACAGTCCGAGGGCCCTCCGGGTGTCGGGAGTGTCCTGGAAAGCCACCAGGGCTCAGCAGTCCTGAGTCCTCATGGGGTGGCTTCCTCCCCCACGTGTGTCCATTTCTCCCGGTGCCTTTCTGAAAGCTGAGTTGATCAGAAGGAACCACAGAAATTCAGAAATTGCTCCCAAACTCTTCGCCTTGCCAGTGTGAGATTTAAAAACCTGTGTGGTTAGCACACTTTTAATTGTAAAGTGAGGATAAGTCCAAAATGAAAGCTCCAGAGGTTTAAAAGGAAGCAGCAGCTTTTGTCATGGGGACCTGCTGTAGGTGAAAGATGAGATGTGGTGCTTCTCTTTAGAGTAGGAGGAAATTGAAGTCATGTAGTATAGTATGTTCCATAATGATAACAGTTGCTGATATGGACTGTTGATTCACTGGACAATTACTGTTTTCATTCCTATTTGGTTGAGAGTGTAGACGCCGGAGCCAGACCACCTGGGTCTGAGTTGCAATTTGCTTAATCTGTCTGTGCCTCTTCCTCATCTGGATAATGGGGTTAATAATACACCTGCCTTATAGGACGGCTGGGGGGAGGCAGAATGTTGTGTAAAGCACCAAGAACCGTGCCGCACACCTTGTAATGCTCAGGAAATGTTAGTTGTTTTTATTGTTGTGGTTTCTCCTTGTTAACATGGACTGGGTAATAGCTAGGGGGGCAGGGGGTGAGAGCCATCACTGCAGCACTCTGAAAGCTCAGTCCTCCTCCCCAAGTCTGGGCATACTCTGTACATGAGCTTGCTCTCTTCTACACTGGGCCTTGCCAATGTTCTTTTCTTCTGAGTCCATTGCATGTATGCATGCTCAGTCGCTCAGTCATGTCCGACTCTTTGTGACCCCATGGGTTGTAGCCATCCAGGCTCCTCTGTCCATGGGGTTTCCCAGGCAAGAATACTGGAGTGGGTTGCCATTTCCTCCTCCAGGGGATCTTCCCAACCTAGAAACTGAACCTGTGTCACCAGCATTGGCAGGCGGATTCTTTGCCACTGAGCCACCTGGGAAGCTCTGAGTCAGTTGCCCCTCTTCAATCTTGGGTTCCTAGACTATGGTTGGACCCAAGAATGCAGTAGAGCGCAGTACCTTGGCCTCTAAATACCACCCTCAGGCTCCCCAGGTTCTAAGTTTCCTCTGCTTCTTATCGCAGTGGAGTTGGGACAAGGGAGAGTACGGATGGACCTTCATTTGTTTTCCTGGTCTCTGGCTCTTAAGTATTCTGTTGTCAAAATGGCATAGACCCTGGGGCCAAGCTGCCTGGATTTAGATTCTGCTTTGCTGCTGCTTTGTGTGTGAAGTCCTGAACCTGCTTTACCTGTTTTCCATTTTCAAGTGGAGATAATAACAATCCATCTAAGTGTTTTTCCTGGATCAGAGGATGGTATGCTGCAATTTAATTAGCTATTTAGGACATTAATGCGCCAACTGTTACAGAAGGGGACATCGTGACCTCGGAAGATCATGTCAGTTCTGAGCATCAAAGACTGAAATGGAAGAATACGAATCCCAGGATCTACCCCGTGAAAATACTTATTTTAAGATGCCACCGTAAGCTTGTCTGGTTGATTTTTGAGGCTTTTTATTGAAAAAGAAAAAAGCGATATGAAATTCAGGTTGAGATTTCCAGCTATGGTGGCTTCTGCTAAATGGAGGATTTTATTGTGCATTTTTAAGTATACCTAGGGCAGAAAGGGGCTGGGGTCTTTGAGATGCTCAGTTTACACAGAATGGTCAGGACTTTCAACACTGGACTCCGAGGTGGAAGGTTGGGACTCGGTGTCTCCTTACCTGTTTGGCTCAGGACAGTGCACTGCCCAGCTCTGATCCTCAGAGTTCTCATCTCTGAGACACTGCTTATGGCACGCTCTGGCCCCATGGCAGAAGCTTTCCGAACTTCTGAGTTGGACAGAGGGAGGGGGTTGGCAGGGTTATTTCTTGGTCCTTGGGCATGTGTTTGGGGGGTGTGTTTAGGGGCCACAAGAGCCGCTACATTTCTGATCATTTGTCTCACCACAGGGCATTTCATGGGCAACAGCACAGTTTTCCGTGTTCTGTGGTGGGAAGGCTGTGAAGTAGAACATTCCCCCGTTGGATGACCCATCAACAAATAACCTTCCTGTGCTTCAGTCCTGGTTGGGGAGCAGTTAGGGGAGCCAAGTTCCCTATGGGGCTGCCTGGGCACCAGAGCGAGAGGTGTCCAAGGGGTTTCCAGGGCCCCAACAATGGGCCAGTAAGCAACCTCTTGGCCCCCCGGGCCAGCTGGTGCCCCCATGTGGCTGGGACTGTGTCAGACAAGTTGGCCGGTGGAGCACTTTGGGCAGCAGAGGCTCCAGTGACCTTTGTCAGCAGAGCTTGGGGAAGACACGAAGGTGAAGCTAATTCTGCTCTGTGGTCCTGGGTCCCAGGTAGAGTAATTCAGCTCAATGCTCTGTCTTTGACCTGGACATTTGTGAAGTTTTAGGGAGGCATGTGGTGGAGTCAGTCATAAAGTAAGGTGGAGGGTGGTGGTGGGTGGTGGTGGTGGGGTGGTGGGGCAGAGATGCAGGATGCCTGCAGACTCATCTCTGAGATAGCAGCAAAGCCCTTTCTCTTTCTCTGAGCTGTTTCCTCCCTCCAGGTCTGTTTATTTCTCATTTTTTATGCAGAGTCAGCCTCCTTCCCTGTGGACCCTTCTGTAAAGAATTCAGGAGGCCAGGATCCCCTACTCTCAGCAATGCTGCCGCCCCATGCTGGCCACCCTGCTAGTCTCTGCCCCGTGTCCAGTCCCTGTGGGCACTGGGTGGCCCTTCCCACCCACCTCTGTAGGTCTGATTGGGCTGCCATAACAAAACACCACAGACTGGGTGACTTCAGCAGTAGAAATTAATTTTATCATGGTTCTGGAGGTCAGAATCCAAGATGAAGGTGTCGGCAGTTTTGGCTTCTCCTGAGGCCTCTCTCTTTGGCTTGCAGATGGCCACCTTCTCACTACCGTGGCTTTTCCTCAATATAGTCCTGGTGTCCCTGTGTCCGCATTTCCTCTTCTAAGGACACCAGTCAGATTGGCCTAGGACCCACTCTAAAGGTCTCATTTTAACTTAATCTCCTCTTTAAAATTCTTGTCTCCGAACACAGTCCTATTTTGAGGTTCAGGGGTTAGGGTTTCAGCATGTGAATTTTGAGGAAACCCAGTTCAGCCTGTAGCATACCTTCCGTTCCTGGCTCACTCCCTCCAGATCGTGGTCGCCAGCGCCCCCTCCTGGCAGAGTCCTCAGCTGTCGTGAGAGGACTCCAGGAAGAAAATGCCAGCCCTTGGCTGGGCTGAGGGGGTGGAGGCGGGATCCAGCTGGTGGTGGTGTCTGCCTGATGCCTGCCCTTTTCCAGGTGCCCTCTTTCTCTTCGGAAGACCCACCTTCACCTCATGTTGTCTCAGACCACGTCCTCCGCTATCCCCTCACTCTAGAAGTTCCTCCTTGGGAGTCCACTTTCCATCTTAGGAGCCAGGATTCTCTGGGTCTCCCTCAGTGGGAAAACTTGGCTACATCCTGGGCTTGTCTCACCCCCACCTCTCTTGGCATCCTGCATTCCGTGTATCAGTAACAACAGTTCCTCACACAGTACTTTCTAGTTTACAAAAGCCCTCACCTAAGACTTCTCATTTTCCACCTTCACCAGGCCTCTAGCTTCTTCTAGTAAAACGTCTCTCGGATTTGCCCCCTTTGATCCTAAGGTCATCGTCCTCTGGTCCTCCTCCTACCTTTCTGTGGGACTAATCTTGCAAGTGTCTCTTACCCAGAAGCCTTCAGGGTTTCTTGTTGCTCTCTTCATGCTGATGCCCTCGCACCCAGACCCCATGTTTTTCCAGGTTCTGCCTCTGATATTCTGCCTTAGAAACCTTATGTCCCTGCCGTTGCCTCTCCACCTTTGTTAATGCTCTTCCTTTCCACTGTCTGCAGTGCCTTCTCCTCTCCTTCCCGCACTGAGAAAATCCGGCCCCAGGTCTCCAGCCATCTTTCTCTCCTATTCTTCAGCTCTGCAGGGAAAGCCAGAGAGGAATAGAATCCGTGGATCTTTCCTCACCCCCTGGACTGAGTGCTTGGGCAAAGCAGAGTGGGTTGGACCCTCTGATCATTTCTCAGCCTCTGACCCCAGGCTGACTGGCAAGGCTGGGATTTGTCACTCTCTCTTTGGGTTGTCAGAGAGAGTGTGTGTGTGTGTGTGTGTGTATTGCTGCCTGCTCCCAGACTCCTTAAATCTGCCTCTAACCCTGACACCTGCCCCTGAGGGAAGAGAGCTCAGGAGTCAATATTTTAAAAATCTGTCCATGAGATTCTGACACCCAATGGGGGCTAAGAACCAGCCCTATCATTTACTGGCTGCTCACGCTTCCCAGGGGAGGAAGGAATATTTATGGATTGAATGGTGCTAACTGGTTCACACAGACTCTCAATCCTTAAAACTGTAACCAGGAAGGGTTAATTTTGAATTTACATTGGATCTGCTTCTGTGGCTTTAACCCTTACCTTGCTGCTTTTGTTATTATGGGCATACCTAATGACCTGCCTCAGGGAGATAACTTTACCCCATCCACCTGAGAAGGACGGTGACATTCTTGAATTCTTTGTGTGGCAAATGGAGCAGCACCCGGTGCCCCTGTCTGCCCACTTAATGGCCCAGAAATTCACATTTCGGGAGGCCAGAATCACAGATAGATATGACATCTTTGTTTGTTGATATGACAGGAGATATTCCATTTCACACCACCCATGAAATGATTGTAAGGAACTGAAACTAACACATCCCCATATCTGAGGCTTGCCATTCTAGGAGATATTTGCAGGAATTAAATGGTATTTTAACTTTGTTTCCTCACCTCTCCCCATCTCTGATCCATAAAAGAACCTGGCATTCAGGCCCCAACAAGATGGTTATTTTGAGGTTCTGACCTACCATCTTCTTGGTCAGCTGGCTCTGGAATAAAGTCCCTTCCTTGTCTTAACACCTTGTCTCAGATTTATTGGCCTTTCGTGTGGGGACCAGAGCAGGCTTGGACTCTGTAACAAAACCAACCTCTGAGGTGGTAGTTTCTTCTCCTTTACTGATGAAAAAACTGAAGGTGACGCAGCTCATCAAAGTCAGGAGACAGTTCAGAACCTTTGCTTGTACCGCCCTTCTCTTTTTGCCTTTTCTTCTCCTACTTTTAGCTTTCCAGCCCCTTCCTCTTTGTTCGTGCAGTTTCCCCTGCCGGGATCTGTTAGGGGAAGCACACTGACTGAAACCGCCTACCCTGGCCAGGCACCATAGTAACCATTTGCGTGAGTTATTTTAGGACAGGAGGTTCTGTTAAGGAACGTGGAACTAATAAACCACCACCAACCAGAAGAGTTCGGGAAAGGTCAAAGGGAGACATCACACGTCCTACCACCTCCCAGAATCCCTCTCACTGGCATCCACCTTAGCTGTGCAATGCATGCACTACCAAGAAGAACTCTAAGTCGGAATGATTGGCCAAAGACAATCTGGAAGCTAATCCCGTCATCATAAAACCCAAGACTTCGAGCCAGGAGCTGAGCAGTTCTCCTGGGTTCCCCTACCCTACTGCTCTCCACCGGGGCACCCTTTCCAATAAAATCTCTTGCTTTGTCAGCTCAAGTGTCTCCTTGGGATAATTCATTTCTGGGTACTAGACAACCACTTACAGGCCCTAGAAGGGGTCCCCTTTCCTGCAACAGATCCATTCAGTGCCCCCACCCCTAATTCTATCAGAGTCTGTGAGAACCAGCGCAAAGATCCTCTCTCATGTGATCCTGGGCAGTTTGGTGTATGTGGCTGCAGCAGATGTTCTGACTGTGCTCTATGAGGGTTGCATCAAAGAGTTTTCTGTGGTGATCTTGTCTGGAGTTCTCTTAGGTGAGGCCTCAAGGGAGCATGAGGTCTCTAAAGATGCTCCTCTTCAGGGAGAAGAGGAGATGAGGGGCCAACAACCCAGAGCCAGTGAGACACCCATAGTGAAGGGGTGGGTGAGGGGGCCCAGGGCAGTGGCTGTGGAGAGACTACCTTCCTTCTTCCCCTTCTTGGCAGCCCTGTGATAATCCTTAAGGATGATTCTGAGCATATGACACTTGAATCTGGGCAGGGCTCTGTGGGTGTTAAAGAGCCTCTTTAAGAGCAGGGCCCTTACAGGGATTTGGGAGGGATTAACAGGGTTAAGGGCCAAAGTTGTTCCAAGTAAATAGCATTTAAATATTTTTCATCCCTCTTTAAATGCTGTAATCTTCAGTGACTTTCTAGATGGTGGTGATCCATTGTTAGGCAAATGCAGTAATTATAAGCAGTTAACAAGGAATCTTACATTTCTTCCTCAGAGCTAGGGGATCTGGAGAGAATACAATGATGGCATATGAAGGAAAAACAAAGCTTCAAAAGTGGTCTCTTCTTCTCCAGGTGGCTTCCAGACCCCTGCCTCCCCAGCCTTCTTAAACTTTCACATTATCTGCTTTGTGAGGTCTTGAGCCTTAAAGGTGTGGGAGCGCATCATGCTGTGGGACCGTCCTTCAATCCCTCGCCCTTCCTCTCCAGAAACCCATTGCCTCTTCTGCCATCTTGGCTACAGAAGTGCCCGCCCCTGAAGCGTTAGTACCAGAAACTGGGTCTAAGGGGTGCTCACTGTTGCTGCCACACATGTCTCTGCCCAGAAGTGCCCACCTGCCAGGGGAAGCACCAGGAAAGTTACAGAAGTGGAGGCAGCTGCAGCAGATGCAGGGCTTTCAGCAGTTTAGCGACCAGTGGGTCTGACTGGAAGAGAAGTGAGGCAACTGGGCCTGCCAGAAGCCCATCCCCTGATGGGTCCTCACCCGGTTAAGTGCGAGTGAGCAGCAGTCCAGGAATGTAGGTCTTATTTGCTTAGGCAGAGGTTCAGAACTGTGGTTGGGGTGAGTGTCCCCACCATTAGGGAGCAGCCTTTCCTGTTCCTCACAGCCCTGAGGCAGTGATTGCGGGGAGGTCTTCTGTCCACTCTGATGGAGGGGAATCCAGATTAAATTTAACCATCCTTCACTGATGCAGGTATACACTGACCTGTTTATTACCTTCTCAGTCTGGGGTCTTTTCTTTCAAGGTGGCCATGCAAGCGTTGGGCATGTTACACCTCAGCTGAAAGGACCAGGTGAGCCTGAGGTCATGGGCCTCTTGGCTCCTACTGTCTTGACCTGAGATGGCTGCATGGTGTTCACACCAGATCCACGCTGGGATAGGGGAGAGAGCCAGAGAGCCAGGGAAGAATCATACTGGCTTGGCGGTGCCTGTGTGGTCAGGGTCCTTGCCTGACATTGCCCAGATGCTGATGACTAGCAAGTTTGAGTAACCTAGTTTTAATAATCCTTGAACCAAGAAGCAGAGAGCTGAGGGAGAGATGTTGTACTGGTCCTAGCACCTGTACCATTTGGTTTTCTTGTGGCTGGGGTAAAAAGGCCGGGATGTAGGAACCCTATTAACATACTGAAATCCAGTCCTGTCTTTGGAGGAGAGAGGTGAAAAAAAGCCGTGCAGGCCTCTGGGGGCCTTGGGGTGTCTAGTTGCTCCTGTTGTGCCTGAAGACTCTTTTTCTTTGTCAACGAGTGCTGCAGCCCCACAGTTCAAGGTCCCTGTTCTGGACAGGCCCCTCTCCGCCGATCTGTTGCTCCTCATCCCAGGCAATAACCCCACAGCTAGATGGTGGCCAGCAGTGCCTGCCTGTCTCTCTGGACTCCTGCATTCTGGGAGCTGGTGCTGGCTTTCCAAACAGAGACATAGTTCCTATATTGACCAGAGGAGTCAAGCCAAGACCCTGACCCCTTGGACTTGAAGGACAGCCCTTCCTGTACTCCACACTCTGGGCTGGCCCTGAGAAGCACAACCCAAAAGAGACTCAGAATAAAAGCCAGCACTGATTCTTTTTTCCAAGGAATGACTTCGGGTTATCTACCAGTGTTTGGGGGAAGTGTATAGTTTTGTAACATAATGAGCTGTGTGATAATAATTAATTGTAAATGAATTATATGAAAATCATTTTTTTGTGATTTCCCCCCCTACATTGTGTATATCAATCAGGCAACGTTTTTCTCACACGCTCTGAATCCCACCTCTGCTGCACTCCTAGCCCCACACCTAGGCCTGCCTGAAGCCATGGACCCTGCCACCCTTCTCTCTATCATCTCCTGGTTCTGGCTGCAGTGGAGTCAGCAGGCCCTGGGACTTCTATTCTGCTCCTCTCTGTTCAAGGTCTGGTGACTAGGGTGCCTCCCACACTCTGACAGATGCTTTCACCGGGTATAGTGTGTGAGGATGTTTCATCCACATGTGAAGACTGGTGGATGGTAGGGTTTGTCAGAGGTGCTGTGCGAGAAAGTGGTTTTCAAACTCTCCTCCTACCCTTGTCCTGTGTGTTATTTATAATTTATATGTCTTTGTGTTTTCCAAATAAAGTCTTATGGAGAATATCTCTAAAAAATGAGTAAGAGCCAAACTGCTCTGATTGAGTCTGAAATGGAAACTCCACGCACTCCCTCCACCCTGCCTCCCATCCTCCTCCCTGTGTTCCACCTTGGTTACCAACCAGGAACTCCTACATGTGGCCGAGGTTTTTCATGGTTCTCCTGGGCCTCTGAGCAGCTCACAGAAACCTGAGAGGGCCTACCCAGGACTTGGACGGGGCCGATAAGCAGCAGATGTGTTTGTTCCTAATCTTGTTTTGGTTACCTTGATTGCCTGGGCTTGCAGCTCTGCTTTCCTTTCTAGAGACTTTCTCTCTCTTTTTTTCAAACTTTTTATTTTGTATTGGTGTATAGTTTATGTTGTGGTAGTTTCAGGTGTTCAGCGAAAAGACTCAGCCATATGTATGTGTATCCTTTCTCCCCTAAACCCCGCTCCCATCCAGGCTGCCACATAATATTGAGTTCCATGTGCTATACATGTCCTTGTTGGTTACCCATTCTGAATATAGTTGTGTGTACATGTCCATCGCAAACTCCCTATCCTTGTCTCCCTGGCAACTGTAAGTTTATTTTCTAAATCTGTGAGTCCCAGAGACTTTCTGTGGGTTCAGAAATGACAAAGGGTTTCTTTGTCGTTTCCAGGGCCGGGAACGTCTTTGGGCTCCCACAGAAAGAGTAACATGATGGCAATCAGGACCCACGTCCACCACCTCTGCTCCACTCCGTGCCCCCTGTGGGAGGGCTGGGGTGGGAGGGCTGAACTCTCACAGATACCCTTGCTGCTGTGATGGAGAGTCTTCTCATGAGATACACTGAGGGAGATTCAGAAGGCGAAAGGGGCAGAAGACCGTTTTCTTCAATAGTGGTGGCAGTTATGTGCCGGCTCCAGCAGACACAAGTGTGTGCAGTGGCTAGGCTCTGCATGAGGTTGGCACAGTTTTCTGCAGCTTTCTGACCTCAGATTATAGCTGCGCAGGTGCCTAATGTCAACCATCTGACTTCTGCAGCTGCAGCCACTCCTACAGCTTAGGAAGTACCTCTTCCTTCTTGAAGCACCAAGAGGAGTTGCTGATTTCTGCACTGATATAAGTGGTGCTCCTTGCTTCTCAGTGACTTGAGTCTGTTCTTAACTTTGGTAGGTAGGGGGATGAAGGTGGGGTTGTTGTTGCTGTTCAGTCGCTCCATTATGTCTGACTCTTTGCCACTCCATAGACTGCAGCACACCAGGCTTCCCTGTCCTTCACTATCTCCTGGAGTTTGCTCAAACTCATGTCCACTGAGTCCGTGATGCCATCCAATCATCTCATCCTCTGTCGTCCACTTCTCCTGCCTTCAGTTCTTTCCCAGCATCAGGGTCTTTTCAATGAGTCGGCTCTTCACATCAGGTGGTCAAAGTATTGGAGCTTCAGCATCAGTCTTCCAATGAATATTCAGGGTTGATTTCCTTTATGATTGACTGATTTGATCTCCTTGCTCTCCAAGGGCCTCCCGAGAGTCTTCTCCAGCACCACAGTTTGAAAGCATCAATTCTTTGGTACTAAGCCTTCTTAATGGTCCAACTCTCACATCCGTACATGACTACTGCAAAAACCATAGCTTTGACTAGACTGGCCTTTGTCGGCAAAGTGATGTCTCTGTTTTTTAATATGAAGGTGGAAGAGGGGAGGTAAACAGGAGGGAAGGATTACTGTGGCTGATGCTGTTCTTTCAACTTCCTGTTAAGCGGGTGTCATGGCCTTCTCCAGAGGTCCACATCCTAGCTGAGTGGTACCCAAGTTCTTGGCTCACATTAGGGCAAGGAAGCAACAGATTCTATTGGCAAAATGGTTTGCAAAACACAGTGGTTGGACTTCTCTGGTGGTACAGTGGATAAGAATCCACCTGCCAATGCAGGGCACATGGGTTCAGGGACATGGATTCGACCCCTGGTCTGGGAAAATTCCACATGCCAGAGAGCAACTAAGCCTGAATGCCACAACTACTGAGCATGTGTGCTGCAACTTCTGAAGCCCACATGCTTAGAGTCTGTGCTCTGCAACAAGAGAAACCACCACAAGGAGAAGCCCACACGCAGCAACCAAAACTAGCCCCCACTCGTCGCAACTAGAGAAAGCCTGTGCACAGCAAAGAAGATCCAGCACAGCCAAATAAATAAAAATTTAAAAAGCAAACCACCCCAAAGTGGCTGCTCCATGTCAGCACTGGCCTGAGGTGGCAGGGGCGCCAGTGCACCTGGGGGGGACTTGGCCAGTTTTCACTTGAAAATGTTAGTGGCTCAGTCGTGTCTGACTCTTTGCAACCCTATGGACTGTAGTCTGCCATGCTCCTCTGTTCATGGGATTCTCCAGGCAAGAATACTGGAGTAGGGAGCCACTTCCTTCTCTAGGGAATCTTCCTGACCCAGGGATCAACCTGGGTCTCTTGCTTGGCAGGCATCTGAGCCATCTTTATCATCTGAGCCACCAGGGAAGCCCAGTAGTTTTATCCTAAAGTGCAAAGTTCCTCTGTACTTGGGCAGGAGAGACCTGCTCTTTCCTGAGAGCACCACAGGCTCTTCTAAGAATTGCATTCCAGCCCCACAGAGTGGAGGAATGTCACCATGGGCCCAGATCTCATGCATTGGGCTCTTAATCTGGTCAGAAATGGAAGGACCTAGGGCCATGTGACTGACATGTACACTGGGCCTTTCATATTCATGTAAAGAGGAAGGAAGCCCTGATAGATGAGGAAGTCCTGGGCTCTGACTCTGCCCAACCCCTCTCTGCCCCTTCATGCTGGGCCCAACTCCTTACAAATGGGAAGCTGCCTCTCACATGCGGGAGGGGGAGTAGGCTTAAGATGTGAGGGTTAAACCCACTGCTTTCACATCAGAGTTTAAATCACAAGCAGAAAGAAAGAACTCAAACACTTTATTCTAGGTTATAAAAGAAATAAAAGCCACACTTGCTGCGTTTACGCCAGATTGCAAGTAAAGCCCTTTTGCTTATTTGTAAGTTATACAGAATTTTCTCCCCATTAGGGAAAGATCTCTGGTCTGGTTCTTTTTCAGTATAGAGGTGGGATGTTTTCACTCATTTAGCTGGCAGAGCAAAGCCGATCCTTTGGCAATCCAGTAATCTTTCGACCGCTTGGAGGGTAAGAGGACGGTCACCACAAAGTTGGTTGAATGACCTAGTTAAGGATACAAGGAAAAAAGTGTTAAAGAACAACCTCTTAATATAAAAATCATGGTACCAGGAGTCAAGACATCTGGGTTCTAGACCTGTCTGTGCCTCTAAAGAGGCAACAATCATCTGTGGATTTCAGTTTTATGCTCCATAAAATGAAGATGTTAGAACAAATGATCCTTTAGGACTTGTCCAGTTTAGACCTTGTATAACCTTAGAAATTATGTTTCAATCTCCCTTCAGTCTGTCTTTGAGCATTGCACTAGGATTGAGGCCTGAGCTTTTAGTGAGACTCAGGGGCTGTGGTTGGTAGGTTAGGCATCCATCCATTTGTCCATCTGCTTGTCTGTCCATCCATCTATCCATTTGTCCATCTGCTTTTCCATCTATCCTTCAATCCATCCATCCATCCATCTGCTTGTCCATCCATCCATCCATCTATCCATCTGCCCATCCATCCACTTGTCGATATGCTTGTCTCCCTCCAGTCATCCATCCATTTCTCTATTCACCCATCCATTTGTCCATCGGCTTGTCTCCATCCATCCATTCATCCATCTGCCCTTTGTTCCACCCAGCAGGTAGGCACTGGGGTCCTGAGTCAGAGGTATTTTGTCCTCACCTCTGAGACATCTGAAGTAAGAGACCAGTTTTGCAGTTTCTTCATCATGGGCCTGTGTGGATGAGGATGAGAAGACCTCAAGACCAGGATGAGAAGAAGAGAGCCTCGCCCTCAAGATGGGTGCTGCTATTTCTGGCATTCACAGCAAACTTCATCTGCCTGGAAGTTGGGGAGACTGGGGGTGTCCCCAGCAGAGAATACCTATATCTCCCTTCTCCTTATCTTTGTATGTCATTCCCTGCATGTGCCTTGGTGAGTGCTTGAGTAACATTTTATAGCAGTATTACAGTAGATATATGTATAGAAACCATTTGTGTGGTTTGAGATACAAATCAGGTCCACACCTTGCAACAGTGATGTGTCTCTTGGATCTCTTTCGATGATAGTCTCCCTCTGTGTTTCTTTTGCCACTCCTTTGTAATATATTTGTTGGAACAACCAGGCTGTTTGTCCCATAAGGCTTCCCGGAGTCTGGCTTTTGCTGACAGTGTCCCTTTGGTGATTTTACACATGTTCCCCTATCCCTCTAAGAGTGGTTAGATCTAGAGGTGTGATCACATTCAGGGTTGAGGTTTTTTGGCAAGAATACTTCCTAAGTGGTGTGCACTGCCATCAGGAAACGCCTCGTGTCTGGTTGTCTTTTTTTGAAAGGAATGTCCACAGAAGCTAATTATTACTTGTTGTTTAGTTGCCAAGTTATGTGACTCCTTTGTGACCCCATGGACTGTAGCCTATCGGGCTCCTCTGTCCATGGAATTCTCTAGGTTAGAATATTAGAGTGGGTTGCCATTCCCTTCTTCAGGGGATGTTCTCGTCTCCTTCACTGGCATGTGGATTTTTTACCACTGAGCCACCAGGGAAGCTCAATTACTACTTAGAGCCATTATTTCATTTAGGTTAATAATTTAAAATTTTAATGATGATTAATTTCTCTGAATCATTAGGGAAATGAAAATTAGATACCACTATATTCTATTATCGGAGAAGGCAATGGCACCCCACTCCAGTACTCTTGCCTGGAAAATCCCATGGATAGAGGAGCCTGGTAGTCCATGGGGTCGCCAAGAGTCGGACATGACTGAGCGACTTCCCTTTCACTTTTCACTTTCATGCATTGGAGAAAGAAATGGCAACCCACTCCAGTGTTCTTGCCTGGAGAATCCTAGGGATGGGGGAGCCTGGTGGGCTGCCGTCTATGGGGTCACACAGAGTTGGACACGACTGAAGCGACTTAGCAGCAGCATATTCTATTATCTGTCTATCATCAAGCTATCTGTCTGTCATCTATCATCTAAAATTAAAAGGACTGATCATACTAAGTGGTGGTGAGGATCTGGAGGATCTAGAACCCCCATATACTGCTGGTGGGGATGTTAAGTGCTGTGGTCGCTTTGGAAAACATTTTGGCTGTATCTTAAAAGGTTAAACATATACCTACTGCATGAGTCATCATTCCATTCCTAGATACTTATCCAAGGTAAATAAAGCATATATCCCTACAAAAACTTATAAATACCATATTAATTTAAAAAATACCTTTGAATAATGTGTGTTTTAGACTTGTCATGGGAGTGGTAGATCATGTGACATGAGTGGCTACCTTAGTTCTATTCTGTACCTTGCCCTGAGAGGACATCCTTTAACTGAGAAAAAGAAATATCATCAGTATCTACACATCCTCCATTGCAATGAAAACAACTGTTTCAGTTCTTTTTGCCCTGCTCTCCCATCCCATATTTCTGTCATTTGGAAATTTAGTTCCAAGTTATTATAAATTCATTTCTATCATCAGATATTAAAGATTTAACTCTCTGTGTGAGTTTTAAATAGAGGATCAGTAGTGATTAATATAGAGACTTTGTGTGTTCAAGACAGTTGTTATTACAACTTGCCTTTCAGATGATAATCTGGTTGCATTTGCCATTCTAGTTTAAGGTTGTTTATCTTCAACACTTTGAAGAGGTGTCTCTATTTTCTTTTTATATGCACTGTGGATAATGAGACATGTCTGAAGTCAATCTGAGTCTCATTTTCTGAAATTTTATTTCCAGCCTATTAATAATTTTATCTCTTTGAGAATTTTCTTTCTGATAATCATAAGTATCACTTTGATATATCTAGGTTTCTTTTAAAATTTGATTGTTTATTGGCTTGTTGTATATTTAAAAAATTACCTCTTCTATTTTGTGAGCTCTCTTAACCTGAGAACTCAAGTGTTTCTTCGGTTCTGGGAAATTATCAGCCACTTTTTCAAATATTATTGCTCTTTCATTTTTCTCTCTTTTCTCTTTACAGATTACCTACTAGATAAATGTTGGAAATTTTGACTCTTTCCACAGTGTTATGTTAAAAAAAAATTGCTTTGAGCTGTATTTTTAGGGATTTCCTCAGTGCATTCTCTTGGCTCACTCTTTAGCTATCTGCATTCAGTCTTTCAGCTTATCTGTTGATAATGGCTTTCTAAAGATCTGGTTCCTCTTTTTCAGGGCTGTATCTCAGTTTCAGGACTACTAAGATCTCCCCTTTTGTACCATGGCATTCATTTATTTATTTTAAAATCTCTTTCTATGCTGAGTTTCAATGTTTTAGTGTCTACTCAGTCCATCATTTTGAAATTAGGAGACGTTGCTCAATAAACTATTCTCAACTCATTACCACCACCAGACTAATGGAAGCAAGCATTGGTTTTATAATATTAATCTATACTCGGCATTAAAATGAATAGAATTTACAGCATTGATAAATTTGTATGTTATAAGCGGCCTTATTTTAAGACTGGCTAATTGATCCAATATCACCATTTGTACATTACAACAAAGCATTTGGATTTTGATTGTAGTCTGCATTTAGTCATTATTTATATGCCGATGTAAGAATGTCCTCACCTGTGGTTGAGAGGGTTCCTGCTCGAGCCCCTGTCTTATAAAGCGGGGAGTGGTAGAGTGTTGGGCTTGGCTCGTAATTTTGTCGTGGTTCAAAATGCACCACGGGCAGCATCGGATTCATCTGTCCAGGCAGTGCGTCTTCTATCACCATGTCCTTATTATCCCATCGAGAAGCATCCATGAACATCCCGTGGACAAGAACGCCATCCTCAGGAGAGGGCAACTGAAAGATACGTACATGTTCAGAGGTGAGAAGAGCAGGAGGGGTCGCCCTCTTGGGCCCCCTCCTAGTCCTACATCCTCAATCAGTTTGAAGAACTATTCTAGAGATTCTCTTATCCCTCACATCTTAGGGAGGAAAATGCCAAGGCTCCAAGAGGTGATATAGTTTGCTTTTCAGTTTGTCACCAAATCTCATACTGTTCACACTCTACAAGGCTGTCTGGTACATGGTACCCCAGGGAAACCCACTGATGGGCTTCAGTCTCTGATACCAAGATGTTAGGACTTTCCCCTTCTCATGGAAAGTGGCCACGAGGGCTGTGATTATCATCTGTTATTTTTAGCAAGGCCTTTCAAGGATCTGAGTGCTCTTCCAGACGATAGATTATGTATCTGTGACAATATTTGCAGAATGCTTATGGAGAATTTTTTAAAAGAAATTTTGTGAGAGAAAGAGACAGAGACAGAGACCCTATCCCTCAATGTCCTGTGATTAGATGTCATCACTAGCGTCTAGTTTTTGCCAGGTGTGAGCTTTGTGTATCCTTCCTCAAACACTGAGTGAATCTGGCCAGTCCTGGGGCCCTAGATCTTTTTATAATTGGAGCTTCACACCTGCAGACAGAGGACTAAGCAGTGTGGTTTTAAGTGGTATGTTTTATAGTGAATCAAAGGATGATAAGCTCTTTTGGGTTGGACTTTACTTTCTCGCATCTTGTAGTTTGTCCCATGGGTACAGCGTGGTGCAGTGGGCCTTCCTGTTATCGGGGCTGCCATATACACTTGTGCAGGTTTGCCTGAGTAGAGGCTGAAACCATCCTGCCATGCGCTTGTCAGGCTGTGTGTAGGAGTCATCTGCACACACCTCCAAGAGGAGTGCCTTTTCCTAAATGGCATGAAGGCGGCACTGGGCTGACAGTGGCCCTGTTGTTGCTAACAGAACTCCAGTTGTCTAACAGTCTCTTGCTGTGTTTTCTGGGAGGACCAAGAGATGGGCTGACTATACAATCTGCAGTCTCCACAGAAGGCAGAGATTCCCAGGCATCGCTATGGCTCACTGAACATGACCCATGTGGAGACGTGTGTGTACTGGTGTGGCTGGAGGGCAGAGACACCAGTAGCTACTGTGAACTTCTGTCTGTCAGTTGGCCTATGTGGCAGATATAGCATGCCAGGCACAGAGCAGGGCCAACATCCAGAATGGCCTGGATGAAGGCTTTTATGTGGGTATTGTCCTGCCCTCCTGCAGACTCATTATTCCTGACCTGGGCCTGCGACAGTCTCCTGGCTGAGAAGGGTCTCAAAATAACAGTGAGTGCCTTTCAAAATTGATTTCCTCCCTACTTTTACAAGCTAATACTTTAAGATAAAAAAATTTTGATGCTAAAACAAATGTTCTTAAAGACATAAACTCTTTCATTGGCATTTAAGATACAGGCAATTAAGAGGCATGGGGAATTACAGTATTTTGTAGAGTAATCCATGAATATGGGGTCAATCTTACTTTTGTGCATCTTTGCTATTCAGAGCAAAGACTAGATCAAGCAGATCTGAGTGGGGTGGATACTGATTAAATTACCCAGGAGAAATTCCTATTAATACTATGATATTTCAAGGAAAGCCACTAAAAGTCACATACCCCATATACACTGACCGGCTAGTGAATACATTCTTAGCAAAAGCAATCTGGAACAGATCTTTGATGTCATAGCACGCATAGAAAATGACATTTATAAGCCCCACTGGGATGGACAGGTGCTCTGGAGGCCGGAAAATGACATTTATAAGCCCCACTGGGATGGACAGGTGCTCTGGAGGCCCCCCCCCATCCCCATTGATATCTCAGTACATTGGAGGCGGCCAGCTCAGATGGGCAGCAGTGAGTCTCAGCCCTGGCTGTATGCTGGAAGCACCCAGGGAGCTTTAACAAGTAGATGACTGATGTCACTGGGGTGATTCTGATGCAACTTGATGTGGTCTGGGCATCAGGATGTTTTTAAAGCTCCAGAGATGATTTTAACCTGCAATCCAGGTTGAGATATTCTAGAGTAGGGGTTCTCAAACTTGAGAAGAACCCCCTGGAGGACTTATTAAAATATAGATTTCTGGATCCCAGTCCAGAGTTTCTGATTCTATCTGGAATGGGTCCTTGGGACCAATAAACAAATGCTAATTTACTTTACTTAAAAAAAATATTTGAGTATGTTGTGTTAGTTTCAGGCACAGCGATTCAGTTATACATATATATGTGTGTGTATATATATGTACATGTGTGTATCTACTTGTATATGTGTATGTGTTTAGTTGCTCAGTCGTGTCCGACTCTTTGTGACCCTTTGGACAGTAGCCTGTCAGGCTCCTCTGTCCATGGAATTTTCCAGACAAGAATACTGGAGTGGGTTGCCATTTCCTCCTCCAGGGGCTCTTCCTGACTCAGGGATCAAACCTGCATCTCCTGTGTCTCCTGTGTTGCAGGCGGATTTTTTACCCACTGAGCCATTGAGGAAACCTCATATACTTGTATATATATATATTCTTTTTCAGATTCTTTTCCCTTACAGATCATTATAAAATATTGAGTATAGTTCCCTGTATCACACAGTAGGTCTTTGTTGCTTATCTGTTTTACATATAGCAGTGTATATGTCTTAATCCCAACCTGTTAATTTATCCCTCCTCCCCTCTCCCCACTTTGGTAACCATAGTTTCCTTTCTACATCTGTGGGTCTGTTTTCTGTTTTGCAAATAAGTTCATTTCCAATAAGTGCTCAGGTGATGCTGAGGCTGCTGGTGTGGGGATCACACTTCAAGAATCTCTGTTCTAGAGGGAGTAAACCATGTAAGCAAAGAGCCTGAACTGCTTCCTTAGTGCATTCCTGCCGGTTATGTAATGTAGTTACAGTTACATGATGTGTGAAGTTAGCGTATCAGTTCTGCTAGGAGACAGCTGAGTGAATGAGGCAGGAAGGTTTAACTTCTGATAACAGTTATATACTGTGAGTGCGCTACATGGTGGTCACGTGACACCCGCAGTTTCATTGACAATGCATTACAACTCTGAAGTTGGTGGCATGAACCCTATTTTGCAAATGTGAACACTGAGGTGCAGACATGTTAATCATTGCTCTAGCACACACAGCTGGGGAGGGGAAGGCAGAATTTACCCAGGCCTGCTTGATGCTGAAACTCTGGTTTTCAACCTCTTGCTATATTGCCTCCTCTGGTGGCTCAGTGGTAATGAATTCGCCTGCCAATGTGGGTAGACGTGGGCTCAGTCTCTGGGTTGGGAATATCCCCTGAAGGAGGGAATGGCAACCCACTCCAGTATTCTTGCCTGGAGAATCCCATGGACAGAGGAGCCTGGCAGGCTACAGTCCATGGGGTTGCACATATTTGGACACGACTTAGTGACTAGACAACAAATATTGCCTCCACATGAATGAGAAAGTTACTCTAAGTATCTAAAGAAATAAGCAGTATTGATGTAAAATATATTTCTACAGATCAGACTAATTTAGGTGGTTGCCATCCAGTCACTGGTAATTGGGAGCTTGTCTTGGGAGTCTGACATGACTGAAGCGACTTAGTATGTGTGCATGCATGCATGCTTGGAGGTGTAGACCCATCCTGCCCTCTCCCACTCCTGCGAATGGAAAGTGGAAGGGGTGAGGGAGGGGAGATTGCTCGAGATCCTGATGACAGTAGATAGAAGCTGCTGTGCTGTAACAACGGTCAGGGGGACAGTACCTCTGTGTCCATGGGCAGTTCTTGTCCAAACTGCACTGTCTTGGCAGCTTCTATGACTGTGGCTTGATCCCGATAGACAGGAACCATGTTGTACTTGAAGCTCAGCTCATCTATAGGCAAATTGTATTTCCGAGCATGATTTTGAAGAGTTCCTATAAATACAAAAGCCAGAAAGCTGAGTTGCTATTATCCAAACATAGCTTCCACTTGCTTGGACCAGGATGCTCTAGCATTAAAGAGCTTCCTCTCCATCCAGAAGACCCAACCGTTAACATCTTACTCTGAATTACTGAGAGGGGTGGAGTCAAAATTTTGGTCCTGGTGGGAAAGAGAGGGAGGGCCAAGTCTAAAGTGCACTGCTCTGCCAATGGGGGAGACAAGCCAGCAAGGGCATTTCAGAAACCGATCTTCCCAACTTTTAACATCTTGCTTAGCTTGTCCTGTATGGCCTGTTTCTGGGCTGTGTATGATGGACTCGGGATGAGACAGATTAAGAGCTGGGCTAATTAGCATCTAGGGCTTCCCTGGTGGCTCAGTGGTAAAGAATCCACTTGCCAATGCAGGAGATGCAAGAGATGTGAGTTCAATCTCTGGGTCATGAAGATCTCCTGGAGAAGGAAATGGCAACCCATTCTAGTACTTCTTGCCTGGGAAATCCCATGAACAGAGGTGCCTGGCGGGCTATAGTCCATTGGTTGCAAAGATCTGGACAGGACTTGGAGACTAAACAACAACAAAATTAGCATCTAGGAGCCCAGAGGCCTTAATGCCCTCTGGGGCTCACTGGCCAGAATCTCTGAGGACCACTGGAGGAACAGCAAAAATATTTTTTTAGAGAGAAGGAAGCTGCTCAGAGTTGGAGCCAAAGAAATTGGAGAGCAGGTGGTGTCCTGAGCATGGGTCCCATGGGGACTTGGGGCAGCTGTGTGCATTCTCAGGGAAGCAGCTTTTAGACTTGTAAACTGAGAGCAGCAGGGATTAAGTTGTTGGGGGAATGCCTGCTATTTCTGCCATCCTTTTCCTCCGCAAGTGAGGAAGAGCAGGGCCTTGTTGGGCTGCTGTATAATCAATTCCCCTTGGTTTAGGCCATCAGCACTCATGCCATTTTCCCAGTTCCCAGAAACCCAGCACAACTCATCACACACTTATTGATTTTTTTCCTATGGGGATTTTTCTAGGGAAAGCAGTGATACCTGTTAGAAATCCTTGAGGAAAGAAGAAACCGGAGATCCAGAAGGACTTGGGCTGTCCTCTTTTGAGCCACAGCTAAAGGAGAAACATTATACTATAATGTACTTTTTTTTTTTCTGAGATAGCAACTGTCATTTAAGTCAGAGTTATATTTCTGAGGGTCTCTTAGGAGGTAGAATCTAAACCGATCCTGAGTTATCACCAGCCCCATTCTTACTGCCTGCCCTGTCCCCCTTCCTCACCTACCAGGCTGACCATAAACCCAGAACCTGGTTATTATGGAGGTTCTAGAAGAGGGAGATAACAGCAAGGTCATGCCTGGCCATTTGGACCCATGTCAGATTGGTTCTGTACCTCATGATGGGGGTCCCATGAACGAGATCTGAACCCCAAGGATGGCCTGGAATTAAAATGAAAAGTGGGGATAAGGGCACAGGGCAAACTACACTATAATCAGTGCACGATTTTCAAAGTGATGCTATTCCAGAAGTTTCTGTTTCTTTGGATTCAGGTGATCCCTCAACGGTTGTCAATATTTCAGTTAGCGAGGGCTTCCTAAGGACCCCAGAGCCAACCATATCGTCAGATTGATCAGACCCCAAAGAAGTAAATTTTCTTACGTCCACAAATGCAGTCCTCAGAATAAGGTCTTTGACCCAAGATCCTAGTGGCTTCAGGGATGGGTAGGCGGTATTGGACCATAGAGAGGGAACCTGGTTGTTGAGGAAACTGTTATACACCTTTTCCATTTCTTCAGACATCACCACCAATCCAGCAATGGCTTTGTTGAGTGTATCTAGAGAGGTCTGAAAGAACAAGAAAGGATTGGTGCCTTTCACAGATGTTTTTATCAGGTGGGGATGACCCTCGTTCATGGTGGCAGGTGTTGCCTTGGGCTGAAGGGCCTGCTTGGTGGCTTGTGTCCTCTATGCAGACCCTCTGCTGGGTCAGACCTTCCAATCTTCATGCAGTTTTTACAACCTGTGACATAGAGGTGTAAGACCTTGGAGTGGGCATGGTTTAGGCAGTTAGTAGCATGATACAGTGAAGTGGATGGAGAAGGGAAGGTGGAGAAATGTCCCCCAAGCATTTTGAGAAATGCCACTGTCCAGCTCTCCTCCAGGCTGAAGGAAGAATGAGCCTTACGGTTCGTGATCTGGGAACCACGGAGGGGGCTAGGGTCATGGGAAGTACCTCCAACTCTATCCAGAGGGTGCCTGCAGCCCCAGCAGTTATAGCAGGAAGGGGAGATTCTTAGATGAGACCAGTCTTTCAGTTGATACCAGAGAGCTTCCTTATACTGGAAATACTTCTTTAAAGGTACACTCCTTATCCTCCCCTCATCTCAACAAAAGACAGAGGCTGGTAGCAGTCCTGGGAGACACTGGGCCAGCAGCAGCCATGGGAAATAAAAAGCACTATCTGCTACCAGGCTAAAGGTAAAGGCAGGGTGTATAGATTTGTATAGGGGTTTCCCAGTAGCTCAGCAGTAAAGAATCTGCCTGCCAGTGCAGGAGATGTGGGTTCAATCTCTGGTCTGCAAGATCTCCTGCTCCTGGAGAAAGAAATGGCAACCCACTCCAGTATTCTTGCCTGGGAAGTCCCATGGACAGAGGAGCCTGGCAGGCTATAGTCCATAGGGTCTCAAAAGAGTCAGACACGACTTAGTGACTAAACAACAACAACATAGATTTGTATATTGCTCTCATGGGTTCCAGTTTTGTGAAAATTGCTGCCATATACAGGGGAAATATTACAGGAAGATATTAGAGGGCAAATTTATGTTGATGAAAGTGTCCGATTCTTTGAGAACCCATGGACCATAGCCCACCAGGCTTCTCTTGTCCATGGGATTCTCCAGGCTAGAATACTGGAGTGGGTTGCCATGCCCTGCTCTAAGGGATTGTCCTGATCTAGGGATCGAAATCGCATCTCTTACCTCTCCTGCATTGGCAAGCGGGTTCTTTACCACTAGTGCCACCTAGGAAGCCCAAGTCCTAGGACCACATGCAAATAGTTTTAGAGACAAGGTGACATGCGGATAAGACAGGGCTAGTCATCCTTCTATTCCTTCATGGAGTTTTTCCCCTCTTCGCATCTCTTCTCACAAGAGGCAGTGCTAGAAAAGAGGAGTTTTAAGTAGATATGCCCTTAGGATCTGAGGAACCATATGTAGCAGAGCAGAGGAAAAGAGCCTTTCAGTTCAGTTCAGTTCAGTTGCTCAGTCGTGTCCGACTCTTTGGACCCCATGAATCGCAGCACACCAGGCCTCCCTGTCCATCATAAACTCCCGGAGTTCACTCAGACTCACGTCCATTGAGTCAGTGATGCCATCCAGCCATCTCATCTTCTGTCGTCCCCTTCTCCTCTTGCCCCCAATCCCTCCCAGCATCAGAGTCTTTTCCAATGAGTCAGCTCTTCGCATGAGGTGGCCAAAGTACTGGAGTTTCAGCTTCAGCATCATTCCCTCCAAAGAAATCCCAGGGCTGATCTCCTTCAGAATGGACTGGTTGGATCTCCTTGCAGTCCAAGGGACTCTCAAGAGTCTTCTCCAACACCACAGTTCAAAAGCATCAATTCTTCGGCGCTCAGCCTTCTTCACAGTCCAACTCTCACATCCATACATGACCACAAGAAAAACCATAGCCTTGACTAGACGGACCTTTGTTGGCAAAGTAATGTCTCTGCTTTTGAATATGCTATCTAGGTTGGTCATAACTTTCCTTCCAAGGAGTAAGCGTCTTTTAATTTCATGGCTGCAGTCACCATCTGCAGTGAATTTGAAGCCCCCAAAAATAAATTCTGACCCTGTTTCCACTGTTTCCCCATCTATTTCCCATGAAGT
The DNA here is from genome assembly GCF_055505025.1 of Bos grunniens. Lineage (NCBI taxonomy): Eukaryota > Metazoa > Chordata > Mammalia > Artiodactyla > Bovidae > Bos > Bos grunniens. The sequence continues at coordinate 57,600,567 of NC_141175.1, read as the reverse complement.
GGTGGGACCGGCCAGGGCCAAAACACCACTCGACCTTAGACACCAAAAATGGAAGAAGGTAGCAGAAGACATATCTGAGATGCGTGGAGAACACTTGAGTCAGATCGCTGCAAGGAGCAGGCCTCCAGTCTAGATCAGTGGCAAGCAGACAGAGGTCACGTTGCCGCCAGTTCTCCCAGAGGCAGCGGCTGACAAGCAGTCATGTTCAGTGAGAAGAATGCACTTCAGATCTTTCTCCCTTATATTTAGAAGCCTACATCCCTGAGGGACCTCATCTGTCCCAGGACCTGCCTGGTCTCATGGTCCTGAACCATCAGGAGGCCAGTGAGCTCACCAAGATGGCAGCCCAAAGCCCCGGATGCTCCCACCCTCCCTTGGCCTTGTTGCCGCCACAGTGCAACCTTGCTGTTTGCTGGGTGAAGTGAAGGTGAGGCTGCGACACAGCCAGAGCCAGGCAGGAGTGGGCAGGGGTCAGGATGAGGGAGCTCTCTGGTGCAGGCCCAGCACCCCATGGTGGCCACTACCCTGCCTCTAATGGGAGTGCTCAGCTCTGACTCCTGATTGCCTTGCAGCCTGCTTCTCCCTGGGCTCCTCTTTCTTCCGCTTTTATTAGGTGAATTCTTCCATTAGGGATGGACACTACTGTTTGACCAGAGCGGATCACTTTGTTCCTGAGAGCCACATTAGTTCACTTGCATGTTCAAATATTCATGGAAGATTTAGGAGGTGTCAGGCACTGGGGAGACAGAGATGAAGTGTTAGTCACTCAGTTGTGTCTGACTCTTTGTGATCCCATGGACTGTAGTTCGTCAGGCTCTTCTGTCCATGGAATTCTCCAGTCAAGAATACTAGAGTGGGTAGCCATTCCCTTCTCCAGGGGATCATCCCAATCCAGGGATCAAACCCAGGTCTCTTGCATTGCAGGCAGATTATCTACCATCTGAGCCACTCGGAAAGTCCCCAAACAGATATGAATTATGTATTAATACCAGTCCCTTTGTCTTCAAGTTCATTGTCTGCTGGGGGAGCCATACTCGTGGAGGAGTAATTACAAAGCAAGGTGGTATGTTGTACACAAATACAGTGATGGACACAAACATCTCAGGTGATGGAGCCCTGAGAAGGGGGCCCTGTCATCTGGTGGTGGAGGGAAGGACAGGTATTCCAGGAAGACTTTATGAGGAAGTGACATTTGGACTCATCCATCCTTAAGTGGGTGACCACGCATGAGGTGGAAGAGGCCAGAGATGAGCAGAATCCATCTCTTCTTCCTTTGAACAATCTGCTTGCCAAGTAGATGTGGGTTCAGTCCCTAGGTTGAGAAGATCCCCTGGAGAAGGAAATGGCAACCCACTCCAGTATTCTTGCCTGGGAAATCCTGTGGACAGAGGAGCCTGGCAGGCTACAGTCCACGGGGTTGCAAAAAAGTCGGACATGACTGAACGACTAAACAATAACAGCAACCGCATTAGTTTTAGCTGGGCACAGAACAATCCAACACAGAGACCACATTTCCCAGGAACACTTGCAGCTGGAGTGCTGCCATGTGATCAAGTTTTGGCTAAGGGATATAAGAATAAATGATGTATGCCACTTCTGTGTGACATTTTTATGAAGAAGCTGCTGTCCCTTGGCCCTCTTTCCCCGGTTTCAGTGGCTGGCAAAAGGGAACACTTGGAACAGCTCCTTTAGTACCAAAGGTGGAAGTCACCTGTTGAGGCTGGAAGAGCCAGCCTTCCAGTGGGATTCCTGATTAAACTGACAAAGCAAGAGTAACTACCTGCCTTAGGCAGGGGTTCCTCTGGGCTCTTCAGAGAGAGAAGTGAATTCCAATCTTGTTTTTGCCACTGTATTTGGGAATCTTTATCACAGCAGTTTAATCTATACCCTGATTCACTCAATGTAGAAGGTGATGCCCCCTTGCTTACTTAACTTATATGCAAGAGTAGTATATCATGTGAAATGCCAGACTGGATGAAGCACAAGCTAGAATCAAGATTGTAGTGAGAAATATCAATAACCTCAGATACACAGATGACACCACCCTTATGGCAGAAAGTGAAGAGGAACTAAAGAGCCTCTTGATGAAGGTGAAAGAGGAGAGTGAAAAAACTGGCTTAAAACTCAATATTCAAAAAACTATGATCATGGCATCCAGTCACATCACTTCATGGCAAATAGATGGGGACACAATGGAAACAGTGAGAGACTTTATTTTCTTGGGCTCCAAAATCACTGCAGATGATGACTTCAGCCATGAAATTAAAAGATGTTTGCTCCTTGGAAGAAAAGATATGACAAACCTACACAGCACTTTAAAAAGCAGAGACATCACTTTGCCAACAAAGGTCTGTGTAGTCAAAACCTATGGTTTTTCCAGTCATCATGTATGACGAGTATGAGAGTTGGACCATAATAAAAGCTGAGTGTGAAAGAATTGATGCTTTTGAAGTGTGGTGTTGGAGAAGACTCTTGAGAGTCCCTTGGATAGCAAGGAGATCAAACCAGTCAATCGTAAAGGAAATCAGTCCTGAATATTCATTGGGAGGACTGATGCTGAAGCTTCCATACTTTGGCCACCTGATGTGAAGAACTGATTCACTGGAAAAGACCCTGATGCTGGGCAAAACTGAAAGCAGGAGGAGAATGGGATGACAGAGGATGAGATGGTTGAATGGCATCACTGACTCAATAGACATGAGTTTGAGCGGGCTCTGGGAGTTGGTGATGGACAGGGAAGCCTGGTGTGTTGCAGTCCATGGGGTCACATGACTGAGTGACTGAACTGAAAAGGTGATAAGCTCTGACCTGACTAGCTGGCCTTCTGGTGCTGCTGTTTACCCAGTAGACCCAAGGTGAAGATGTCACTTATTCAGCTGACCTAGTTTCCCCTCACCCCCATCCCACGAGCGTGGGTATTGTCAGACAACCAGAAACATTTGGAGACTTGATTTCCTAATAGGGAATAGTCAGTCTTTAAAAGATCTACCCTAGTGCTTCCCTGGTGGGCCAGTGGTTAAGAATCTACCTGCCAATGCGGAGGACATGGGTTCAATCCCTGGTCTGGGAAGGTCCCACATGCCACAGGGAAACTAAACCTGTCAGCCACAACTACTGAGCTTGTGCTCTAGAGCCCAGGAACCGAAACTACTGAGCCCACGTGCCACAACTACTGAGCCCCATGTGTCAAGCCCATGCTGTACAAGATAAGCCATCGTGATGAGAAGCCCATGCATTACAACTAGAGAAAGCCCACAAGCAGCAACAAAGACACAACACAGCCAAAAATAAAAATAAAGTTCATTCACATAAAAAAAAAAATCTACCGTGGCTGTCCTCTCCAGTCTTATAACTGAGCCTTAATCCTGTGCCAGGTGTTTGGTTCCCTGCTTGGCAGTAAAACTTCCCCTGTTACTGCTCAGTAGTCAGTCTCTGTTTCTCTTATTAAAGTCATGCACAGAGAAACCAGGAAGTCCTGTAGCCATCATTACAAAGTCAAGGGCCTTCGGAAAATATTCCTGAGCATAAGGCAAAAGTTTAAATAGTTATTCTCAAATTTTAGTTGCAATGACATTGTCTGGGGGTGTTCATTTAAAATTCACAGTTGCAGGAATTACTCAAGAATCCTCACTCGGTAGGTCTGGAGTGGAATCAGGGAATTTATACTTGGAACACACAGCATAGTGGATCTTAATGCAGGTGTTTTATGGCCCATACTTAGAGAAACTTGGTTTTCATAGTCTTCACAAAGACTATGGTATTAAATGCTAACTAGACATTGGGCTTCACAGGTGGTGCTAGGGGTAAAGAACCTTCCTCTCAATGCAGGTTAGACATAAGAGACGTAGGTTCTATCCCTGGATCAGGAAGATCCCCTGGAGGAGGGCACAGCAACCTACTCCAGGGTTCTTGCCTGGAGAATCTCATGGACAGAGGAGTCTGGTAGGTTACAGTCCCTGGGGTCCCACAGAGTAGGACAGGACTGAAGCGACTTAGCATGCAAGCAGGCACTGGGAACAAGCACTGAGTCTGAATCTCTCTTAATTGAGTGCTTAGGTCCCTGCTCAAATTCCTAAAGTGTCAACCAAATTCTAAGGGTGCAAGTTAGGATAATGAAGGGTTTGTAATGCCCTGCAGTCATAAGCCATTATTACAGAAAGGGAACACAGACTAGTGAGAGGAGGGTGAATTAAGGTTTAGACAAGTTGGGCTTGAATGGTTGTTAGCACATCGACGTGGAAATGTTCAAGTGATGGGAATGGAAACGTCACACTGTTATACATGCTCCACAACACTTTGATTCCCAAGAGCAAGGATGGCAGTGAGCACTCATACGTGTATTAGCCTCAGCAGATTGTTAAACCGGTCCACTTCCTGTCCAAGAACAGTGGTCAAGGAGTTAAGGCGTCCTTGAGGATCCTTGACAAAAAGGCTCTCAGAAGCGTTTTCCGTCTCCAGAATTTCTGAAATACACACGGCAGATTCATCAGATGGATTATCATTGATTTCTCTTATAACATTGCACTTATCTTAAGCTTTCTTAAAGCCCACTTCTCTTGTCCCTGGGCCCAGGTTGAACGGGAGCAGGCTGTGCACACTTCAGGGGCAAGTGCTACATGGTAGACAAGGGACATCCCTGAGACCAGAGGTGCCAGGGGTCTCAAGTTGTCTCCTCTGCCTTGTGTGTACACAGGGTGTGTAAGCCTCACTCCTCCCTGCACGCCCATGTTGCATCTAGTCACTCGGTCTTATCTGACTTTTTTTGTGGCCCCATGAACTTTAGCCTACCCGGCTCCTCTGTCCATGGGATTTTCTGGGCAAGACTACCGGAGTGGGTGCCATTTCCTTCTCCAGGGCATCTTCCTGACTCAGGGATTGAACCCATGTCTCTGTGTCTCCTGCTTTGCAGGCAGATTTTTTACCACTGAGATGCTGGGGAAGCCCTCCACGTTGCATCTAGGCATCTAGGAGCGGAAGGGCTGGGGGAAGGACACCCCCCAAGAGAGAAGAGATTTGGCTTTTATCTTACTGTTGTTCAAAGGGACTGACTGGATTCTGAAATGATTCCATGGTTCAAACTGGATGAAAAATTGTGCTTTTCTCTTTTCCTATAATCCACCCAGTGGGGACTCATATAAGCTCTGAACAAAGAAGGACCTGCATTCTCCTGACATACCTAAGCAAAGCATGAGAAGATGAGTGGTTCTGAGCTATGGACATTAAGTTCCTTCTAACCACTCATTTTGGCTGCTGTAGAAAAATCACACAGCAGTGTGGGTCAGTGCAAGCTCTTGGGTCCATAGGGCTGTGGTTACAGGCCCCTGCTCTTCTCCTTCTGTCTGTCCCCTTGGGCTATTCCGAATCTCAGTTCTCTTGTTTAGCCAACTGAACCCCTGCCCCCTCAGTCTCAACAGATGGCATTGCTTATCATTTCACAGCAAAAGTACAAACTTCATAAAGCATGGAGAGAAAAACCTCCTAGGTGTCAATGGAACTCTATGAAACAAGAACCTTTACTCTCCATTCATCTGTTCATCCATCTACCCATCATCCATCCATCTTCATCCCTTTTTCCTCCCAGTTCTCCATCTAGTGTTTATTAAAAAATGCTTTCTAAAATAATTCAGTTGCTTTGATATCTATAGAACTCTCTACTCAAGAAGAGATTCTTTTGAGGGCCTGCTTTAGGAGGAACATAACTGTCGCCTGAGGTCACGTAGGTCTTTTTTTGGGGGCCTTTAGAGTATTGGTGGGACTTTGCTGGTGGCTTGGATGGTAAAGAATCTGCCTGCAATGCGGGAGACCTGGGTTTGATTCCTGGGTCGGGAAGATCCCCTGGAGAAGGGAATGGCTACCCACTCCAGCATTCTTGCCTGGAGAATTCCATGGACAGAGGTTACAGTTCATGGGGTCCCAAAAAGTTGGAGATAACTGAGCGACTTTCACTTCAAGAATATTGGTAAAGCTTAGTGTGATTGTGTGCATGTGTGCTCAGTTGTGGCCAATTCTTTGTGACCCCACAGACCGTAGCCCACCAGGCTCCTCTGAAATTGAGTTTTTCACGCAAGAACACTGGAGTGGATTGCCATTTCTTACTCCAGGGGATCGTCCCGACCCACGGATTGAACCCGAGTCTTCTGCACTGGCAGGTGGATTCTGGACCGCTGCACCACCTGCCTGCGCTACTATGATGTAATAAGAAATATGCATTTTGGTCTTTGTCTCCATCTTCTGGCCAGAGTGCCTAAAACCCTTATAGTTTCCTCATTGATAAGAGTGATAGGAGCATCTTTTATATAATTATTGGTTTTTGACCCCAACTCCTGAAATAGCTCTTGATCAGTAAAGGTGAAAGGGGCGTCTTTTATTATTGATAACAAGCCCCTTTCAACCTCAAACTCAAACACCTGAGTTTATGTTAAGGAGGTGACTCTAGTACTGACTCTAGAGATGAGGGGCTGGTTGTCAGGCAAACTAACCATGTGATTAGAGACTTGGACACTCTAGCTGTACTCTCTGATCTCCTGGGAGAGGGGAGGGGCTGGAGGTTGAGTTACTTATTAAGGGCCAATGATTTAACCAATCATGCCTATGTATGGAAGCTTCCATAAAAACCTAACTGAAGGGGTTTGGAGAGTTTCTGGGTTGGTGAACACATCCATGTGCCAGGAGGGTGGTGTACCCAGACTCCTCAGGGACAAAATCTCCTGTCCTTGGGACTCTTCTGGACCTTGTCTTAAGTATCTCTTTATCTTGTTGCTTATCTTTGTCCTTTATAATATCCTTTAAAATAATCTGGTAAATGTAATTAACTGTTTCCCTGAGTCCTGTGAGCCAGTCTAGAAAATTACTGAACCCCAGAGGGGCTTGTGGGAATCCTTGATCTGTGGCTGGTTGGTCAGAAATAAAGGTCACAACCTGAGGACTTGCAGTTGACTTTTAAAGTGCAGACAGTCTTATGGGTCTGAGCCCTTAACTTGTGGGATTTGTGCCCACTCTGGATAGTTAATGTCATAACAGAGTTGTAGGACATCCAGTTGGTGTCCAGAGAGTTGGAGAATTGCTTAATGTTGTGTAACCCATACACTTGGTATCAGAGTATTGTGAATAGAGACAGAAGCACAGTTTACTTTTATAGTCACTCATTTTTTTTTCTGCCTCATCTTTCTTTTTCCTATAATGACATTTCCAACGATGAACAATAGATTAAGACATCTAAATCTATAGTCACTCTAAGAAAAGCGTGAAAGTGGATCTTCGTGATCATTCAGGAAGATCCCTTAACTCACCAGAAAATGAAGTGAAATAATAAATTATTCTTCTCTACTTCTCACTTCCCAGGTGGCATTAGTGGTAAAGGGCCTGCCTGCCAATGCAGGAGACATAGGAGATGCAAGTTTGATCCCTGAGTCAGGAAGATCCCCTGGAGGAGGGTATGGCAACCCACTCCAGTGTTCTTGCCTGGAGAATCCTATGGACAGAGGAGCCTGGTGGGCTACAGTCCATGGGGTTGCAAAGAGATGGACATAACTGAAATGACTTAGCATATATGCAGGCACTTCTCTTGTTGGAGACAAAAAGTGAAATGGATTCTAGGGCTGTCCAATAGAATATTTTATGAAGATGGAAATGTTCTCCATCTGCATTGTCCAATATGGCAGCACTTAAAATGTGACTAGTGCAACTGAGGAAATGAATTTTAAAGTTTAAGTAGCCACATGTGGCTAGTGGCTACTGTCTTGGACAGTACAGGTCTAGAGACAATAGGAACCTCAGAAAAAAGTCTGTTTAAAGTTATATTGGGCTAGAAACCAACTTTCTCTTCATGCTTCTGGCAGTTGAGATGTCAAGGGGCTGCAGGCTTCAGGGGCTGCAGGCTTCTAATCTATAAATAGAGGCCTCTACATTGAAAGAGCTCTCTCTCTACATAAAGAAAAAATTCTACATATTAAGCAGATATGGACACCTGCCAATCACTCAGCTTTCTGAGTTTATTCCTAAGAGTCCCATTACTCACATAAGCCAACAATTATTTACTACCTGGAACTCTAGTCCGGACAGAAGCAACAAGTTCTTGGACAATTTCATCATTGCTCTTTCCCTCTCCACCAGAAGAGGACCTTGGTTGAACCTCAAGTATAGTGTTGATCAAAGTGTTGGTCTCTTTGTACTACAAGAAGAAACAGAACAGTGAGGACCCAAATTCTCAAAAAAATAATTTTGCAGCACATACAGTTTATTACAGAAATAATAGCTGTTGCCAAAACCAAGGACATTTAATTTTTTTATGTTGAAGACAGAGTTGGTAAAATGTGCTCATTGGAAATGCATAGTATTTCATCTGTGGTGTTACAGTTAAACATTTCTGTTTGAATAACACTTTAATGTAACTGTCATTTAATCATAGTTTTTTAAATGGTTAAAATGACAAATTTTATGTTATATGTTTTACCACAATAAAAAATGGTTAAACAATTTTTGGCTAATTCTTTAAAAGGTAGTTATGAAAGTGAGGAAGAAATAATGAGAATTCAGGAACACGTGTACACCCATGGTGGATGCATGTTGATGTATGGCAAAACCAATACAATATTGTAAAGTAAAAAAATAAAAATAAAAAAAGAACATTCTTTTATTTAAATAATGTTACCTCAATTAGAAAAGTATTATAGAACATTATTAAAAATTTAGAAAACAGAAAAGTAAAAAAAAAAAATTCATGATTTGGCTTTTAAGGAATATTTATAACTTTAGTTTACCTGCCCCACCCCTGAATTAGCCATCTGACTATCAGGGAAGTCCTCACTGGCTCTTTCTAATGTGATTTATTTTTCCTTTGATTTTATGCTTAGAAATTCCTATTCCAAGATCAGTGAAATATTGTTAATTTTTCTAGATTTTTCCTTTATTCAGAAACATGGTAACTTCTCATGTATATTTGTTGGAATCTCTTAGAGGTTTTTTTTTATACTGGTCATAACACTTATCATTCACTTACCCAAGAAAAGAATTCAGAACCTAGAATTACAGATCTTGATTGTAAAAATTATATTTTACATGACAGATCTTCTTTCAAACATTACTTTTGACATGTTCATTAGGTCCTAAACAACTGTAATGTTAATTACTTAACGCTATAGTTGAATAGTTTGATTTCCTTGCTCAGTGCCAACCATTTAATAGTGACTTTTCCGTTTTAGTTTATGCTTCCCAGGTGTTGCTAGTGGTAAAGAATCCACTTGGCAGTGCAGAAAATGCAAGAGATGTGGGTTTGATTCCTAGGTTGGGAAGGTCCCCTGGAGGAGGAAACAGCAAACCATTCCAGTACTTTTGCCTGGAGAATTCCATGGACAGAGAAGCCTGGTGGGCTACAGTCCTTGGGGCCACAAAGTGTCGGACATGACTGAGCACATACACTGTTTTAGTTCTTGACTTCTTGGTTAGTCAAAAGTTTTGAAACATTTAGAACAGCCAGGCCCAGCTTTCTTTACTGGTCTCTAGTATGCACCTTTGTAAGTGTAGTTTGCTGAGCTGAGGAAGGAATCATTCATATTTTGTCCATTAATACTCTATTGATGAGACAGAATTATCTAACCTAAATCAACTAAAGCAAAAAGAAGGGATATGTTGGCATATATAGCTGGGAAGAAGAGAACTCAAGTCATGTGGGTTTCAGGCATGGATGGATCTGGCATTCTCTCTCCTGTTCATGTCTGGTTGTTTCTCTCATTCTTTCCTGTGGCAGATAACCTTCTTCATGTGGTAGGAGAAGGGGTCAGGGCATCAGGGATAAGGGCACAGAATGCTGCAGATATGCAGCATCTTAGTCAGTCATTCCAGAGGAAAGACAGCCCTCTCCCAGTCCAGCATCTATATATCTTTTCACAGGAAAGGACTCTCATTCTCCTAGCATGGGCCATGGGCCTGCTCCTTGGACCAGGTCTAGTAGCTGGGTGATGCTGTGATGCCTGGGTCACATGCCCACCTCTGTGAAGGCAAAGAGTGGTTGGAGGTTTTACCAGAATCTAATAGACTGAGGAAGTGGAAGTTGTCCCAAAGGGAAGAGGTAAGAGTCGGGTGCGTACTGTGCCAGAAAAATGAAGGAAGGGAGGCTGGACAGAAAAATATACCTGGGGCCTGACCACATGCCTATTATCTTATTCTCAGTCATTTAGAACTGATGGAAAACACAAAAAACTACATTCACAGGTATACATGGCCAAGAATGCTACTCCTCCCCAAAGTCCTGACTTCTCACTGAATGCAGCAAGTCTATCATTTCCACAGTCTTCTCTCTCTTCTTTCACCTCCACATCCACCCACTCTAGAGCAAACAGTCAGATGACTGAATATTAACACTAGGTTTGGCCACCTCTTTCTCCTCCTGAAAGTAGAATCAGGAAAAATGAGATATTCCAACTCTTGACTGAATGTGCTGTGCTTAGTTGCTCAGTCGTGCCCAACTCTTTGCGACCCCATGGACTCTAGCCCAGGCTCCTCTGTCCGTGGGGATTCTCCAGGCAAGAGTACTGGAGTGGGTTGCCATGCTTTCCTCCAGGGGATCGTCCCAACCCAGGAATCGAATCCAGGTCTCCTGCATTGCAGGCAGATTCTTTTACCATCTGAGCCACCAGGGAAGCCCTTCACTGAATAGCAAACTAATTTTTAGGGCAGAGAGCATGACATAGGTTTTGGATCATTGAGAAGTTCCACAGTTGTTTTGTACATGTTCCTTGATATCTGGGCTGATTTTACCCTCTAATTTGTCTCTTATTTGTACAGACAAAATTTAAATTGCAAAGAAAGGTGATTCCCTTCAGCTTCATGAGGCCAACGTGGTCTCCAACATTTACAGTATTCCAGGGCCCCAGGGACATACCTCTTTTCATGGCTTTGGTTCACCTAAAGATTCCAGAACATGATAGGTAATAAAACTGAAAGGATATGGAAGGGACCGGTCATGGGGGAGTCTTGAGTGCCATGCTGAGGAACTCGGACTACCCTTAAGTAATGGCATGGCATCAGAGGGTCTTGGAGGAATAAAATTATCCACTTTGCTCTTTGGACCTACTGCTGTGGTCAAGTTGTTGTTATTCTGTTGCTAAGTCCTGCCCAATTCTGCAACTCCATGGCCTGTAGCATGTCAGGCTCCTCTGTCCTCCACTATTTCCCAGAGTGTGCTCAAATTCATGTCCATTGAATTGGTGACACTATATAACCATCTCATCCTCTGCCTCTCCCTTATCCTTTTCCCTTCAATCTTTCCCAGCATCAGGGTGTTTTCCAGTGAGTCAGCTCTTCTCATCAGGTGGCCAAAGTACTGGAGCCTCAGAATTAGTCCTTTCAGTGAATATCCAGGATTCATTTCCTTTGAGATTGACTTTACTTGATCTCCTTGCAGTCCCAGGGACTCTCAAGAGTCTTCTCCAGCACCACCATTCAAAAGCATGAATTCTCAGCCTTCGTTATGGTCCAGCTCTCCATCCATACATGACTACTGGAAAACCATAGCTTTGACTATATGGATCTTTGTTGGCAAAGTGATGTCTCTACTTTTTACTATGCTGTCTAGGTTTGTCATAGCTTTTCTTCCAAGGAACAAGTGTCTTTTAATTTCATGGCTGTAGTCACTGTCTGCAGTGATTTTGGAGCCAGGATGATAAAATCTGTCACTGCTTCCACTTTTTCGTCTTCTATTTGCCATGAAGTGATGGGACCAGATGCCGTGATTTTAGTGATCTGGTCCTATGACCTTGATGAACTGTGCTTTCATTTTAAAATTTTTAAATTATTTTTAAAAAATTAATATATAATAGCCAGGGAACTATATTCAATATCCTGTGACAAACCATAATGGAAAAGAATATGAAAAATTATATATATATATGTATAACTGAGTCACTGCTATACAGAAGAAATTAACATTGTAAATCAACTACACTTCAATAAATGTTTTTAAATTGTTGAGTCAAAAAATTGAGATATAGTTGATGTACAATATTATATGTTACAGGTGTACAGCAGAGTGACTCACAATTTTTAACGGTTATACATCATTTATAGTTATCATAAAATATTTCCTACTTGTGTTGTACAATATGCCCTTATAGCTTTCTAATTTTATACATGATAGTCTATACTTCTTAATCTCTTACCCCTGTTTTGCCCCCCACTCTTTCCTTTCCTCACTGGTAACCACTAGTCTGTTCTCTGTATCTGTAAGTGTGCTTCTTTTTTGTTACCTTCACAAGTTTGTCGTAATTTTTGGATTCCACATATAAGTGATATCACACAATATTTCTCTCTGACTTATTTCACTCAGCATAATGCCCTCCAAGTCCAACCTGCTGTTGCAAACAGCAAAATCAATGATCCGTGCTTTTGAAGAGCAGTGTTTGATTTATCTGCCTTGGATATTTGCTATTATACTTTTATAACCTATTCATCTATGGATCCATAAATCCTTGTATAATATGATATAAATATCCCCAGAATGGACAGAGAAGAGCAAAAGAGAAAGGACTGTCTGGATTACCATCCAAATCCCCGTATTATGGAAGACTAGCAGGTAGATTATGGACCAGGCAGAGGCTGGAAGGTGAGGAGGTGGTCAGTGACAAGAAGATACCTAACTATCTTAGGATCCCATGAAAGATCCAGAGACAACAGGTGGCTAAATTGGAACCAAATGCTAAAGCTGAGGTGAAACATTTATTTTATTTACTTAAGAAGATTATAATTTACACAACCAGTGAGATGCTTATGGATGTTTCAGGTTTATATACACAATATGAATATGCATTTAAGTTGAAAGGCCACATACCTGGTAAACTAGGTTGGCATTTTCATGCATTCCAAATATTTCTGGGTCATCTATCAAAGGCAGGTTTTCAATGTAGTCTTTAAACTCTTGCAGGCTGTCAGCCAAGGGTGCAAAATAGATACCTGTTATTGAAAACACAGAAGGCAAATATGTCTTAAATGGATGACTTTTGAGTACCGCCAAGTTTGGTGCTTCTCTGTCTGTTCAGATGGTGGCTGTCATCAGCTGCATCATGGAGAAACAGGGATGGTTTTTTGCAAGCCCCCTAGCTTTCATTGCTGTGTCAAATTCCTTCACGTTTTCTGGAGGCCTTTAGCATCTATCAGTGTCCTAACCTTTTAAGGTGTCATCTGCAGAACATTCCAAGATTCTAAGAATTCAGGCATGTGCTGCTGAAAGGTGTGCTCTGAAGTGATAAAACTTTGAAAACACATTTAGACAGAATACAATCTACTTTAGACCAGAAATAGTTAAAAACGGTTATCATAGAATAGATATCTTTGTACTCTTACAACCAAAGCTGAAGCTATGACAATCCTGGACCACATATTAAAAAGCAGAAACATCACTTTGCCAACAAAGGTCCATATAGTTAAGGATATGGTTTTTCCAATAGTCACGTATGGACATGAGAATTGGACCAAAGAATTGGTGCTTTTGAACTATGGTGCTGGAGAAGACTCTGGAGAGTCCCTTGCACAGCAATGAGATCAAACCAGTCAATCCTAAAGGAAATCAACTCTGAATATTCATTGAAAGGACTGATGCTGAAGCTACAATACTTTGGCCACCTGATGGGAAGAGCCAACTCATCGGAAAAGATTCCAATGCTGGAAAAGATGGAGGGCATGAGGAGAAGGGGGCAACAGAGAAAGAGATGGTTGGATGGCATCACTGACTCAACGGTCATGAGTTTGAGATAGTGAAGGACAAGGAAGCCTGGCCTGCTGCAATCCCTGGGGTCACAAAGAGCTAGGCACGACTTAGCAACTGAAAAAGGAACAAAGCATGGGGATGGTGAGTGTGGGGGTCTGGGTGGTGCGGACTGGACACAGATAGCTCCTGGATGGAAAACTGAGGACGCTGTTAATGACTTCTTGGAAAAGGTCTTTTTCCATAGTATTGAAAAGTCACTCACCTGATTCAGAATATTTATAACCGTCTTGTAATGTTTCAGGAGAAAAAAATCTTTTCAAGACAGTACGAAGGCATCTTTGATCCCAGGTATCTGTAACTCTTCCACCATAGGTAATTTCACCTGAAAAGGAGTTTGCATTTAAAAATGTTGTTTGTTTTTAACTGATAGGCATACCCACATTCTAATAGGTTTATTTATTTACACATTTGGCACATTGAGTGTCTTTCCACTAACCTATCCCTAAAGATAATAAAAGTCAATTTTTAAAAAGCAGAAAGAAGACTAGTATATGTTGTTGTTTAGTTGATAAGTTGTGTCCAACTCTTTTGTGACCCCCACCTGAACTGTAGCCTGCCAGGCTCCTCTGTTCATGAGGTTTCCCAGGCAAGAAAATACTATAGGGGGTTGCCATTTTCTCCTCCAAGGGATCTTCCTGACCCGGGGATGGAACCCTTGTCTCCTGCACTGGCAGGTGGATTCTTTACCACTGAGCCACCAGGGAAGACAACATCATCTCTTTATAGCCTGCTCCAGCACTACTGAACTATTCACAGTGTCTACAGGCATAGCTCATCCTGACACTGCTTGCTGGGATTTCCCATCAGTGTTCTCTCTGCCAGAGTGCTCTCCTGCCTCTTCTCTTCCACTGAGCCCAACCCACTTTTCAGCATCCTGCTCAACCATCACACCTCGGTGGAGCTTCCCTAGATTCCTCCAGGTAGCGTTATTTGCTCCTTTTGAATTCCCATAATATTGTCCTTACAACTTCTATTTTGGTAATTATACCATATTATAGTTTATTTATTATCTCCATCCATGAGTTTTTGGTAGATGGGGGCTACATCATCTTTGTATTTCCAGCCTTTAACATAGTATTACTAAGCTGTATTTTCTGGATTAGTCCATAGATGGCTGTCTAAAATCTCACCATGAGCAAATATCATTGCCTGGATACAGCACTGCCTTTTTTTTTAATAAAAAGTTTTAAAATTTATTTTATCTTTGGCTGCACTGGGACTTCATTGCTATGCTCAGGCTTTCTCTAGTTGCAGCTAGAGAGAGGGTGACTCTTCGTTGTGGTGTGTGGGCTTCTCATTGCAGTGGCTTCTCGTATTGCAGAGTACAGGCTCTGGGCTTCAGTAGTTGTGAGGCATGTGGAATCTTCCCAGACCAAGGATTGAACCTGTGTCCCTTGCATTGGCAGCATATTCTTAACCACTCTGGACCACCAGGGAAGTCCCCAGCATTGCCTTTTTTCTCCTACTTAAAAAAAAACTTTTTAATGAGCTATACCTTGAAGATCATAAAATCACTTAAATTTCACACGTATAACTAGTTTTTAGTAAATTTACAAGATTATATAACTATCATTATAATCGAATTTTAGAACATTTCTATCATCTTCCACAGAATACATCTTGTGCCCATTTGCAGTCACAGTCCTTTTCTATTCTGCCCCACGCAATCATTCTTTCTGTCTGTCTTCTACTTTCTGTCTGTATATTTGATTTTTCTGGAAATTTCACATAAATGGAATATACAGCATGTGATATTTTGTGTCTGGCTTCTTTGACTTAGCATGTTTTTGAAGTTTATCCATGTTGGAGCATGTATCAGTACTTCATTTCTTTTTATGGAGCAATTATGGCTCAGCTGGTAAAGAATCTGCCTGCAATTCGAAAAGACCTGGGTTCAATCCCTGGGTTGGGAAGATTCCCTGGAGTAGGAAAAGGCTACCCACTCCAGTATTCTGGCCTGGAGAATTCCATGGACTATATAGTCCATGGGGTTGCAAGGAGTTGGACACGACTGAGAGACTTTGACTTTTCAATACTATATTGTGGGGTTTTCCCATTGGCTCAGCCATAAAGTATTCACGTTCAATGCAGGAGAAGCAGGAGACATGGGTTCCATCCCTAGGCTGGGAAGATCCCCTGGAGAAGGAAATGACAACCCACTCCAGTACTCTTGCCCGGGAAATTCCATGGACAGAGGAGCCTGTGGGTTACAGTCCATGGGGTCACAAAGAATCGGACACAACTGAGTACACACGTTGTCAATATTACATTGTATGGAATATACCTTGTTTTATTCATCCATTCATCAGCTGATAGACACTCAGGTTGTTTCCACATTTTGGTATTATGAATAATGCTGTTATGAACATGAATGCTGTTATGAACATTTATGTACAAGTTTTAGTGTGGACATGTGTTTTCTTTTCCCCAGATATATATGCAGCAGTGGAATGGAATTTATAGGTCATATGGTAAGACTATTAAAATATTTTCCAAAGCAGTGGCACCTCATTGCATTGCCACCAGCAATGTTATGAGAGTTTCAGTTTCTTCACTTTCTTGATAACACTTGTTATGGTCTTTTTTTTATTATAGTCATCCTAATAGGTATAAAGTGGTATCTCAATATGGTTTCAATTTTCATTTTCCTAATGATTAATTGAGCATATTTTCATGTGCTTATTAGGCATCTGTATGTATTTTTTGGTGAAATGTACATTCAAATCTTTTGCCCATTTTAAAATTGGATTTTTTTTCTTACTGTTGTAGGAGTTCTTTACACACTTCATAGACAGGTTCCTTATCAGATACATGACTTGCAAATATTTTATCTCAGTATATGTCTTGCTTTTTCATTTTCTTGATAGTATTTGCTGAGGTGTAAAAGCTTTACATGTTGAAAAAGTTGAATTTATTATTTTTCTTTAATTACTAGTGGCTTTTGCACCATATTTAAGAAGCCATAATTAACCTAAAGTCATGAGGATTTATTTATATGCTTTCTCTTAAGAGTTTTATAGTTTTAGCTCTTACATTTAGATATACCACTCAGTTTGAATTAATTTTTTTGTATGCTATGAGATAAGGATTCAAATTCTTTCTTTAGCAGCTAGGTATCCAATTGTCCCAGCATCATTTGTTAAGTTGTCCTGGTGCCTTTCTTAAAAATGATGATAAATATAAGAGTTTATTTCTGGATTCTCAATTCTGTTCCATTGATTATATGTCTAACGTTATGCCAGTACTATATAGTCTTTTTTTTAAAAATTGAATTTAATTGATTTACAATATTGTGTTTAAGGTGTACAGCAAAATGATTCAATTATACATATATGTGTATATATCTTTTTTCCAATTCTTTTCTGTTATAGTTTGTTACAAGATATTGAATATAGCTCCCTGTGCTATACAGTAAATCCTGTTTTGATTATTGTGGTTTTGTATAACTTTTGAAATTGGGAATTATAACTCTTCTGACTCATTCATTTTTTTTTTTCAAGATTGTTTTCGTTTTTTGGGGCCCTTCACATTTTCGCAGATTTTATGATCAGCTTTAGCTGTTAAATCTGTCAGCGATTGTGCTAAACCTATGTTGTGCTTGTGCTTAGTTGCTCAGTCATATCTGACTGTTGTAATCCCATGGACTGTAGCCCACCAGGCTCCTCTGTCCATGGCAAGAATACTGGATTCTACAGGCAAGAATACTGGAGGGGGTTGCCATGCCCTCCTCCAGGGGATCTTCCCGACTCAGGGACTGAACCCAGGTCTCCTGCATTTCAGGCAGACTCTTTACCATCTGAGCCACCAGGGAAGCCCATGTTAAATCTATAGATTGTGTTAAATCTATAGATCGGTCCAGGGAATGTTATCACTTTAACGATATTGTATCTCTCAATTCATAAGCATGTCATGTCTCTTCATTAATTTAGATTATCTTTAATTTCCTTTGGCAATGCTTTGCAGGTTTCAGTGTATAAATCTGCACTTCTTTTATTAAATTTATTCTTAAGCTGTTTATTCTTTTTGATGTTATCATGAACGTAATTACAAATATTTTCAAATTGTTCATTGCCAGTGTACAGAAAAGGAGTTGAGTTTTGTATATTGACTTTGTATCCTACTGCCTTGCTGAACTCATTTGTTACTTCCAGTGTGTGTGTGTGAATTGTTTAGGATTTTCTGCATTCAAGATGTCATCTGCAAATAATTTACTTCTTCCATTCTAAACTGATGCCTTTTATTTATTTCCTTGTCTAATTTCCCAGGATAGAAACTTCAGCACAAAGTTGAATAGTAGTAGTGAGAAAAGATATATCATTGTCTTGTTCCTTTCTTTGCTTTTCAAAACCCAGTTACTTTCACAGCAGTAGAAACAACTGAGCTAAAGGAAAGGTCAAAGGTTCTAGGAAAGAAAGAAAGCAGAGAAAAGCTGGGAAGCAGGAATTTCAGGGTATGTACAGGGTGGCAGGGAGAATACTGTCTAGTTCGCTGTTATGTTAAGCAATCTTAGCCCCACAGGAGTGGCTGGGGGCAGAAGTACAAAGGAGCTTCCCAGGTTCCATGCCCACCCTTCTCGGTCCAGCCTGGAGATAGGTCTTCATCCATTTTCACTATTGTTTCACTGCCCTTCACTCAAGCATGTTCCAAGGTGTCACATGCTGTTCAAGTCTCTAGATCAGCTGACCCTTCTCTGCTGTTCCTCATTTCCTTTGCTCACCAATGAAAACCATCCATTCCCATTCTGCTCCTTTTCAGGCTCTCTTTCTCCCCCACCTCCTAATGGGAATCTTTTCTTCATTATTTGGGCCTGCATGGTCTAAACTGGATCTAGTTTTACCAGTAAGATCTCACAGGGCCACAATTAATATTTGCTAAAAATCATACTTCATAAAATATTTTTTCCTTTGTTGTAAGTACCCCTGACTCAACAGGTCTCTACTGGTCAACTATGTTCAGATTCTTTTGAATTTAAGAGCACAAACTCTGGAGGCTGGATTGCTTGCTTAAATCTTGGCTTCACACTTGTAAACTGTGTGCTTCAGTTTCCTTATTCGTAAAATAGGGATATAACAGTCTTTACCTTATAGGGTTCTTATGAGGATTAAATCTGCTAATTCATGGGCTGTGCCTGAAATGTACTTGGTATGTAGCAAGAACTATCTAAGCGTTCTCTATTATTATCTGGGAAAATATCTGTCTCGTCTTCTCTGTATAAACATTCTTATGATATTCTTAACATGGTCTTATCTTCTCAAAGGGAATATTAGAAGTCATCACCACCCTCACCACACACTTGGGAGGACACCACCTTGGTATAAGCCAGGTAGGTGTAAACCAACAACCATGTGGTGGAGAGCTGGACATCAGACCATGTGGACATACTGACCAGTGATGTAAATCAGTGCATCCCAGGGAATCTTTCCTTCTTGACAGTAAAGGTTGAGGTTCAGTAGAGCGCATTCCCTGTCGCTATCATTAAATTCATAGCAGATATTCCAACCAAGAGGGCCAAACTTTTTTCTCTCCTAGAACAGAAAATGAAAATGGTCTTAAAATTTGATAAATTTATTCTGCATAAAATACTGAAAACCAGAGTTTCTGTTGAAGTTTGGCATCCTCATTGTGCAAAATGCCATTCAACTTGAGTGAGGCTTTCAGTTTGACTTTCATCAAATAGGGCAGGCACCTCTTCCTCCAACTCTGGTCTTTTTCCAACTTTCCAAAAGATAGTTAGATATTACTGGAAATGTGAAATCGCGACAGACCTGACAAAAGAACATTTGTTCTTTATGGTAAAATAAAATATTTCCCCATCAAAATAGGAAAAAATATCCCACCTTAGAGTCTTCTTGGTATAAAAATACTGATGCTAATCACCTGTCTGATGGAGAGAGCTGCCCCTAAATCTTCTCAGAAGTCTGTCCATCATGTAGGCTTTTCAGTCATGCCTGATGGGTTGATTATACACTGACTTCTCCACAGAGACCTTTTTAAAAAACTAGTATCCAGAATCTCAATTCCTGTTTCATGACTGTCCACAGGGAAATCTTTCCTACTCTTTGTTATCGCCCTCTCCCACCTAATTTCTTAACTCTAAACTGATTATATCAGAGGATGGGTGCCATGTTCCCTCTTCTTTTTTTTTTTTAAACTTATCTTTTATACAATTTTTAAAGGCTACACTCCATTTACAGTTATTACAAAATACTGGCTACAGCCCCCATATTGTTCAATACATTGTTGAGCTTATCTTATACTCAATAGTTTGTACCTCCTGAGAGAGTTAATTCTTAGATAGGTTGATAAGGAGTCCCTGGCTCTCAAGGATGAGAAAAGGGCAAAAGTTTTTTTTTCTACATTCCTTTATCTTAGTCACATAAGACATTATTTTTTTTTTTTTTTTTCAGCCCAGAGCTAATTATTATACAGCAAGACAACTCATCTTGATCAAGGGTATGTTTTTCCTTAAGCTCTGTACTAATGATTATATAGCAACAATGTATCTTGCTCAAGGACATGTTTCTCCTTCTTATGGAGAACCTTCTGTCTAATCCTGTTATCTTATGTGGGAGTGGGTCTAGTAAGACCTTTCTATTGTAGAAACCAATTGTAAAAGTATATAAGGCCTTGATAAGACTATTGAGTGGGGCACTCTCTACCCCCTTCTGATATCTATGTTAGAAGCTTTCCCTATGCCCAGGGAGGAAGCCATTAAGGGTGGTGAAAGTGAAGTCACTCAGTCATGTCTGACTCTTTGCAACCCCATGGACTGTAGCCTACCAGGCTCCTCTGTCAATGGGATTTTCCAGGCAACAGTACTGGAGTGGATTGCCATTTCCTTCTCCAGGGAATCTTCCCAACCCAGGGATTGAACCCAGGTCTCCCGCATTGTAGACAGACGCTTTACCGTCTAAGCCACCAGGGAAGTCCTGGAGGCAAGCATTAAGGGTGGTAAGCCCACTCAAACAGAAACAGGTGAGAGTGAAATTATTGTAATAAAAAATGAAGACTTGCTGACCAACATGATATATATGTGTAAAGGAGGAAGGATAAAAACAGTCCTGAAATTCTGACTGTAGGTGATTACAAAAATGGGACCACCGATTTCAGGAGTAGAGTCTGGAGGGGAAGCAGATTTTGTCAGTGAAGCACAGCTGAGGAGACAACTTCATGCTTTTGAATTTGACCTACTGCATTCGTCCAGGCGATGTGGCTCCTTAGGTCAGAGCAGAGCTGGGAGGCAAAGCTGTGAGGTACAGAGGCAAGGGTCATACAGAAATCAGACAGCATGCATGTGAGTTGCTCAGTCATGTCCGACTCTTTGCGACCCCATGGACTGTAGTCTGCCAGGCTACTCTGTCCATGGAATTCTCCAGGCAAGAATACTGGAGTGGGTAGCCATTTCCTTCTCCAAGTGAGCTTCCTGACCAAAGGATCGAACCCAGGTCTCCTACATTGCAGACAGATTCTTTATCATCTGAGCTACCAGGGAAGTCTAGGGACTGAGTTAAAACAACTTGGGTTCAGATAGAACAAAGACCTCAGCATTTCACAATGTCATTTGTAAGCTTTTAATTTTACTTTTTTATTGATTTAAAGTGTTAGTCACTTGGCCATATCCAACTCTTTGCAACTCCATGGAGTGTAGCCCGCCAAGCTCCTCTGTCCATGGAATTCTCTAGGCAAGAATACAGAAGCAGGTAGCCATTCCCTTCTCCAGGGGATCTTCCTGTCCCAGGGATCGAACCTAGGTCGCCTGCATTACAGGCAGATCCTTTACCATCTGAGTCGCCATAGAAGCCCCTTATTGATTTTTAACCTAATACACTTCTCCTTGTCTATATTTAAAAAATTAGCAAATTAAGTGTACCTGAATAATTGCATGGAAGAAACAAATGCCGAATATTATTTGTCTCCATTTTCTTCCAAGTATATTTTCTTCAAAAAATGAAGGCATCATTTCGGTAAATGCTCGCCTGATATTTGCACGTAAACCTTTTGGAGGCTCATTGGTTACCTGTACTTAGAGACACATGGCAGAGAGTGTGGTTGTACAGATTTGCATTTTTTCCAAATAACACATATAGAAGCCAGTGAGAGGATGCAGGTAACTGATGCCTGGGAGGCATTGCTGCCCTGTTCCTGCCAGCTCTGTATCTCTCTCAGCCTTGGCCTCTGGAGACTAGGGTGTTCCTAGGTCTACAGTGGGTGGGTGAACCACCTCCACAAGAATCTCAGACCTTTCCATTTGGTGTCCATTTTTCTAACCACAGGCCAGAAAGGATGCTCAGGCCTTCTGCACTGGATTTTCTGGTCCTCTCAATGTCCACCCTACACTTTGCCTTGATGGCACAGGGCACCAGGGAAGAGACAATTCTGGTTCCTGAGTGATCATTCATATGCAGAAGTGTGTGTTAATTGCTCAGTCATGTCTGATTCTTTGCGACCACGTGGACTGTAGCCCACCAGGATCCTCTGTCCATGGGATTCTCCAGGCAAGAATACTGGAGGGGCTTGCCATTTCCTTCTCCAGGTTCATATGCAGAGGTTTCCCATATATGGAAACTTCGATCCCTGGTTGGGGAACTAAGATCCTGAATGCTGTGCAGCATGGCCGAAAAAAAAAAATATGCCTTCTAGGACTTGCCATAGGGTCTCCAGCCCTCAGCTTGAAGGTCTATTTTACTTAGTAAGTCTCTCTATCCAAGTTTTCTGAATTATGTGAAAAATAATTGAGGTTTCAATCCATCAGCCATACTGCCTTTGGGCTTTCCTGTCTCCCACATGCTGAAACATATTCTTAACTCTGGGAAGGGTTCTATTCTCATCTCTTTGCATCCTAGACATTTTCTTGAAGAGGGGAAGCAGGGAGGTGTTGAATGACTAGCAGAAGGGCACACAGGAAGGGCAGTGGCCTGGAAAATTGTTTCCCTACTCACTCTCCGGTGAATGGACACTGACTCCCACCTCCCCACCTTGGCTGACCAAACCCTGACACAACCCTGCACAGGCCCAGTGGGCTCCATGGATTCACTCGGGGAGCGCCCTGAGGCCAATCATGTCACAGAGTTCAACCACGAACATATGTTACCTTGACCGAATTTTGAAGGACTGTCACAGGAAATGTATTACTAGGCATGGAACTTAAAAAAAGTCGAAATGTGTCCTTGATAACAACATCTGTTTAAAACAAAGACAAAAAGGAAAATGCTTAACTCAGTAATATTTTTCTATAAGAAATAATTATTATAGGATAGAAAAAGATAAGCTCTGTTTAAGGACTAGTTTATCTTTTTAAAATATTTGATGTTGTAAAATGTTTTAGAATGGAGGTGAGGGGACTCCTTCTAGAAGCTCTTCACCCAGGTGAGCCTGGCAGTCTGGATGTTGGCACAGTCGAATAAAGAAATTAAGAACTTGTTCTATTTTTTTAAAAAAATTATTAATTATTTTGACTGTGCTGGGTCTTCATTGCTGTGCATGGACTTTCTCTAGTTGCAGCGAGTAGAGGCTACTCTCTGGCTGTGGTGTTCAGGCTCTAAAGCTCAAAGGCTTCAATCGTTGTGGTGCACAGGTCCAGTTGCCATGAGGTATGTGGAATCTTCCCAGACCAGGGATCGAACTTGTGTCCCCTGCATTGGCAGGCAGACTCTTAACCATTGGACCACCAGGGAAGTCCAGGAATGTTAATTTTCAATTCTTGATAGAAATGTTAAGGATCATTCCTCTGAAATTGGTAGTTTTGCAAACAAAAAAAAGGACAGTTACAATCTTTATGCTTGTGAAGTTGTTTTAATTTTTGTTTGTTGTTAGCCATTCAACGTAGGGAAAATTCCATGAAAATGGTCAGAAAGCGTTATGGAGAATAAAGGAATGTGTTCCTTCTTCAGAGAAGAAGCAAAGGGAACTCAGTGAGCAGGGAAATGGAGAGACCTCACAGGCAGCATCAAGAAGTCAATATGCTTCCTTTTTGAGTTGTGGACAGAGAACCTAAGAAAAAACAAGCTGCATTCCAGTTTCAAAAGGCCAGAGCAGAAGTGGGAAAACCACTGTTCCTGTCACAGGAAGACACAAGCATCTTCCAAGGAGGCCTTTCTCGGCATTGGTCTCTAAGCACAGGTGACGGAGTTCCTCTGGCATGCTCCCCTACCTCCTTAGGGGGAGTCCCCAGGCAGTAGCTGTTCCTTTTACCTGGAATGCTCTTCCTTTAGACTCCCCGACTTTTCTCAAGTGTTGGTCAAATGCCAACTTCTCAAAGAGGTCTACCCAGACCACCCCATTTAAAACTTCTCTCCACCCTTCCTCCTTCCTCCCATTCCACCCCGACCTTCCTGTTCCTCCTCACTTTACTTTTAATTTTTCCCAAAGCACTGACCACATTCTATCATACCATATACATTACTTATTTGTTATGTGGTTTGTTTATGTGGTTTGTCTGTCTCTACTCACTAGCATGTAAGCTTGAGGAGGGCAGATGACTGTAGTTGCTTTGTTCACCAACATGCCCTAAGTAGCTAGAACAGTGTGTGGTACACAGTAGGTTCTCAAATATTTATTAAATGAATGGCTGCAGATTAAAGCTGTATTTATACTTCTTGGTTTAGTAATCTAAACTAATGAGCTACATTAAATAGCCAAGATTAAGTTAGTTCTAGTATTGTTCTAGTAAAGTTAGTCCACTTTTTGGTTCAAGGGAAGAACCCAAACAAACTTTTTGACCAACTCAATGCAATTCCAGAGCAACATTAAAGTTGTTTCTATGGTAAAAATTTATCAGTAATCATGTATGGATATGACAGTTGGACCATAAAGAAAGCTGAGCACCAAAGAATTGATGCTTTTGAACTGTGGTGTTGGAGAAGAGTCTTGAGAGTCCCTTGGACTGCAATGACATCAAACCAGTCAATCGTAAAGGAAATCAGTCTTGAATATTCATTGGAAGGACTGATGCTAAAGCTGAAGCTCCCATACTTTGACCACCTGGTGTGAAGAACTGACTCATTAGAAAAGACCCTGATACTGGGAAAGATTGAAGGCAGGAGGAGAAGGGGACAACAGAGGATGAGATGGCTGGATGGCATCACCGACTTGAAAGACATGATTTGAGCAAGCTCTGGGAGTTGGTGATGGACAGGGAAGCCTGGCGTGCTGCAGTCCATGGGATGGCAAAGAGTTGGACACTACTGAGCGACTGAACTGACTGACTGATTAGCATAGAAGTCAGATATCATAAAATCTTAGGGCTAATGATTTCATTAACTAACCCTCCCCCACCGCCCCCCCCCACACAAACTGAAGAGTGAAAAAGGCCAGGTTTAGAGAAGCATCTTAAAAATCATTTTTTTCTCTCATGACTGCAAAAGCATCAAGGATCTTAACATTTATAGACATCATAGAAGTTCAGAACTGGAATAGAATAGAAATCATCTTAGTATGGGACTTGTAGCAATGGGGCTGTGTAGTCACTTTATTTCTGAGGAAGTAGAGGCCCAGAGACAAGGTGTGATACATATAGTCAGGCAGTGGTGGGGGCCAAACTCTACTCAGGTCTTAGAATTTCAAGTCCAGAGGCTTTTTCCCTCTTTCTCTCTTTTTTTCTTTCATTTACCTTCTCTTTTCAACTTCTTACCTGAATGTAATTGTTAAAAATATTTATTTATTTATTTGGCTGCTCCTGGTCTTAGTTGTGGCCTGTGGGATCTAGTTCCCTGACCAGGGATCTAACCTGGGCCCCCTGCATTGGGAGCATGGAGTCTCAGCCCCTGGACCACCAGGGAAGTCCCTCCCTGAATGTATTTTATTTTATACTGGTTTAGGTTAAACCTTAGAACCCAAGTGGTTATGTTAGTAAACAGTTGTAACAAGGACCAGAAGAGGATTTTTCTGTCCACTTAAGCTCTTAAACTTCATCAACAACTTTTCTGGCTTCCGTGGCCCATCCAGCCTCTTTGTAGGTCTGGCAAGGTCATTGTGAAGGTGAATGACTGGTCATTATTCGGAAGGCTCCCATAGTACCTCTGCAGCAAACTGCTTTTTAGATGCCTTCTTTAGCATTTTTTCTTAATCATAATCCTAATCATCAGGATAAGGAACCTGATGATTCAAGTAGAAAACACCATATCATTTTTCTTTACTTATTTAAATAGAAGTAAGTCACAGACCCCACAGGAAGCAAGCCATTTCTTGTTCGTATTGCGAAGAGTGGAAAGAGTGGGGATTCTGGGTGGCAGATGCTACAGACTCTGTCCTTGATGGAAGGAGTCTGTAGAAGGCAGGGCATGGGGCAATCAGGGAGTGAGGGATCTTTGGGGAAGGCTGCTAAGCCCTGTTGGTGGCTTGGTGACCAGTGCAGGCTGGCTGCTCTGTAAAGGAGAAGTGCCAGGAGCAGGAGCTCTGCCCCTGGCAAAGGTCACAAGGAAGGAGGCTGGGCATACGCAAAGGCGGGATCGAGCCTCAGGAGTCCCCCTGGAAATTCTCGAGCATCTACCCCCAAAACCAGAGTCTGCCTACTTTCTGCTTTGTGCTCTCACCTACACCTCTGACTTTATGGGGGGCTGTCCCCCCACTACCTCTCTCTGAAAAAAAAGAGTTAACTTACAGCTCCAGTTAATAAAGTTCCTGGGTGTGATAGTGTTTCAACCTACAAACTCCTTTGGAAGTCCTCTCTAGCCTGCCTGAATAGGTTTTTCCGGCCACATGTGATTGCTCAGAGCCTCCCAACTGTGAGAGGCATGAGATGTTCTAAACTGTCTGAATACAGATTCCTTTGAGCAGTTAAAAGATTGATTAGAAATTGTATTGGTGAAGGGTTGAATTTTCACTTTTTGGGCCAATGTTTGCTGCTAAGTCTCCATATCCCTTACCTGCTGGGTCCCTGGCAGTGTACTGATTAATATAATTGGTATAAGTAGTAGCTTTAATATTTGTAACCTTGGACCCTTGAGTTAATTCTTTTTCTTGTTATAGCCCACCACACCTTTGCCCTGTAGGAATGCAACTTTATCTAATGCTTTTGGAGGGTGGCGCCTGACTAGTCACCTTTAGAGAAAAATAAGTTTTCTGAAGAAAGGGTCTTAAAATGTTAACAGGCCTCCGGGCCAGAAGATGATGCAAATCACCTAAACTTTTGCATATGATAAGTTTGCCAGAAGAAAGCCTGGCTTACTGCATGACTCTACCCCTTCTCCCATTATCCTCTATGCGTAACTTAAGGTATAAAAACTACTTTGAAAAATAAAGTGCGGGCCTTGTTCACTGAAACTTGGTCTCCCCATGTCATTCTTTCTCTCACCTTCTGGCTGAATTATTCAGCTTCTTTTCTCCACTGAATTTCCTCACTGAGCTATCCTTATTTCAGCCTCTTTTCTCCACTGAATTTCCTCACTGAGCTATCCTTATTTAACCACTCTTTATATCCTTAATTAACGTTTAATTAAGCAATTGTTTCCTGATCGCCGATGCCGTCTCCCCTTTGAATTCCCTGGATCCACCGGGGCTGGACCCCGGCAGAGAAGGTCTTCATTTTAACAGGTAACGATAAGGAAAGTCATCTGCATAGTTCTCACCTTTCTAGAAAGCCCTCTGTCAGGACACAAAGGAGGACACCAGAGAAAAGGCCCTGGATATCCCAGGCGGGCAGTTCTCTTCCATGACCTCCTGGGACAGTGAGGAAGTTTGCCCCACACAGCTTATTACCTATCATACAGCTCCTAAGGTTTCAATTATTTTTATACTACTGAATAAAAATGAGTCAATTGCAACTCCACATCTTCTCTCTTTGCAGCCCATTATACTTACTCGAGTGGGAAAGAAGGCAGTGATAGTATAGTTAGTGGTGGCAAGTATGACTTATGTTGGGCACACCCGTGGGGGTGTATGTGTCTATGAGACACATGTGAAAGTTAATTGTCATGTGGGTTATAGAGGATAAAAAGTGCTAAAACACCACCATGAGAACTGGTGTTAACTTGAACTCTGTTCCTGAACTCTCATTCTGTAGTGAAAAATATAATTTTCTTCTTTGGTCCCAAGTCTGTTTTCTATTTCTTTTTTTATTAATATCATGCCTAGATGTTATTTATTTTGAATTCAAATGGTCTCCCATAGAAGGTAACATGCAACAAAAAGACCCAGTTCAATTTGTAGTCTGAACATTTTTATTTGAATCTGGGTCGTGTAACCTAACTAACCCCTCTAGATCTCAAATTTTTCCTTTTAATATAGGATAAACAATGCCAATAATAATTGTTATAAGGATTGGATTCAACAAGAAAGGCCACATAAAAATGGTATTATTATATAAATGTTATATGCTCAACATACTTGAATCTGTGAAGGTTTTAATTAGCTCCTCCATTGCCAACATCCAAGAAACAGCAAGGTGGCAGTTTTGCAGAAACACCCAGTTTCCTGATTTCATTGCATCTTTGATCATTCTTTCAGCAATAGGTCCTTGTCCTTGTCCCAGTGAAATTGACTGCACCCTGAATTCAAAAACAACAATGAAATGCTGTTTCTTATTGCTTTTAAGTAATGCCACTATTAAGAAATGTAAATATGGTAGGCTTCTAGAATATGCATACATTTCAAATTCTCATTCTGATAGATGTAAAAATAATTTTTCTTATTTTCTTATTTTTTTACTATAACACACAAAAGTGCATAAGACAAATATAGTTGTGTATTCAAATATACAAATAAAAGTGCATAGAGGAAATAAACATCTGTGCTTGAGAAGAGAACTTCCCTAACACCCCAGAGACATCTCTCCTATCTCCTTTCTATTCCAATCATCTTCTCTTCCTCCATCCCAAAGGTATCCTTTGTCCTGACTTCTAATGCTATAGGTCAGTTTTTTTAAAAACTTTTGAAAACCCCAAATCTAACATATATACAGGACTTCCCTGGTGGCTTAGATGGTAAAGTGTCTGTCTACAATGCAGGAGACCTGGGTTCAATCCCTGGGTTGGGAAGATCCCCTGGAGAAGGAAATGGCAATCCACTTCAGGACTATTGCCTGGAAAATCCCATTGACAGAGGAGCCTGGTAGGCTACAGTCCATGGGGTCGCAACATATATACAAAAGTACACGAATCATTAGTGTTTAGCTTGATGATTTCTCTCAAAGAGAATGTACAGAAGAACCACCACCCAGGGCAAAAACAAAAAGAGAACATTACTAGTACCCTGTCAATAAGTATCCTCCCTTTGTCTCAAAGGCAACAATTATTTTGAATTCTAACACCATAGATTAATTTTGCTTGTTTTTGAATTTATATAAATGGAATCA
The DNA here is from genome assembly GCF_055505025.1 of Bos grunniens. Taxonomy (NCBI): domain Eukaryota; kingdom Metazoa; phylum Chordata; class Mammalia; order Artiodactyla; family Bovidae; genus Bos; species Bos grunniens. The sequence goes on along the minus strand of NC_141175.1, from coordinate 57,571,519 downwards.
TAAAGTGTATATTATATTTGGTCTATTTCAATCAACATTATTTCTTCAGATTAATTCATATTACTGTGTGTCATTCATTTTCATAATATTCTACTGTATGCTTATCCATTCTGCTCTTGCTGGACTTTTGAGTTACTTCTGGTTCTTGGCTATTACAAATAATGCTGCAATAGCCATTCTCACAGACGTCTCTTGGGATACATGTGTACTCCATTTTGTTGTGTATCTTCTTAGGAATGGAACTGCTGTTTGACAGAGTATGTGTACGCTTAATTTTTTTATAATATCAAACTGTTTTTCAGAGTGATGCCATCATTCCACACTTGTACCAGCAATGGGTGAGAGTACTTATTTTTCCACAACTTTGCTAACACCTGATAGATATATAATGGTATCTCATTGAGGTTTTAAATTATTTCCCATTTTCATAGGTTTATTTATTGGACATTTAGATATTTGCTTTTATATTCTTCTCTCCCCTTTTTTCCTACTGGTTCACCTGTCTTTTTTCTTATTGATTTCTAAGGGTTCTTTACATTGGATATAAACTCTTTGTTATTATTATTTTTTAAATTGTTTTCATAGTTTTGCCTTTTCCAGAATGTCATATACTTGGAACCATCCAGTATATATAGCCTTTTCAGATTGGCCTCTATCACATAGTAATATGCATTTAAAGTTCTTGCATGTCTTTTCATAGCTTGATAGGCTCATTTGTTTTTAGCACTGAATAGTATCCATTGTGGGCTTCCCGGGTAGCTCAGCTGGTAAAGAATACAACTGCAATGTAGTAGACCCTGGTTCAAATCCTGGGTCAGAAAGTTCACCCGGAGAAGGGATAGGCTACCCACTCTTGTATTCTTGGGCTTCCCTGGTGGCTCAGATGGTAAAAGAATCCACCTGCAATGCAGGAGACTTGGGTTCAATTCCTGGGTTGGGATGAGCCCCTGGAGGAGGGCATGGCAACCCACTCCAGTACTCTTGCTTGGAGAATCCCCATGGACAGAGGAGCCTGGCGGGCTATAGTCTATGAGGTAGCAGAGTTAGACTTGACTGAGTGACTAAGCACAGAAAGCAAAGCACAAAAAAAAAAAAAAAAGAAAAGAAAAGAAAGCAAAGCATAATATCCATTATATGGATATACCACAGTTTATTCATCCACTCATCTACTGAAGGACATCTTGGTTGCTTCCAAGTTTTGACAATTATGAATAAAACTGCTATGCATTTAATGTAGGCTCTAGTATAACGTAGATTCTTGGGTGAACATAAGTTCTTAACTCCTTTGGGTAAAAGCCAGATGGCTGATCATATGAAGCATGAAACTGTCTTCCAAAGTGGCTGTACCATTTTGTATTCTCACCAACAATGAATGAGAGTTTCTGTTGCTAGTATGCATTAATGCAATCTATTTTAAGTCCAGTAACCTTGCTAAATCCACTACAAATTAAGATACATTTTATCAGAGTAGAAGAATGTCCTATTTCTGTTTTTCTCTTTTTAAGACATGATTTCCAGATTCTTGGTTTATTAGGACATTTCCCACCATGAATTCATGTCGAATTTTAACAGATGCTTTTTCTGCATATGTTGAATTAATAGTTTTCTTCTTTAAGGATATTTTGCCATTACTCTTCCAATGTGGTGAATTAAATTAATTTATTTTCAGTATTTTAATGCTTATATTACTGAAATAAGCCCAGAATTCTGGGAAGGTTTTTAATAATGAATTCAATTAAAAAATTATTGAACTATTTAGATATTCTAATTATTCTTATTAGTTTTTTAAAGGTGTGCTTTTGGAGGAATTTTCTTGTTTATCAACATTTTCAAATTCATTGGCAAAGTTTTCTTTTTAAGTAATATGCTTTTATGATTATTTTAATGTCTGCAGGTCTATAGTGATATTCCTCTTACTCATTCATGATATAGGCTTTTTGAATTTCTCTGTTTCTTTCTCTCTGTATTAGCAGTTTCAACAGAGATTTATATTTTATTAAATTTTTCAAAAAAGCAACTTCTGTTCTTTTAGATCTTGTTTATTGAATGAATGTTTTCTGTCACTAGTTTCTGCTCTTAGCTTATTATTTTTTCCTTCTATTAGAGCTTAACAACTAAGTTTTAGATTGCCTAATTTTTCTTAGTGGGAATATCAGCCTGAGTTCTTAGTCTGACATTTCTGGAACCAGAAGTCATTACATATGTATAAATTTACACTAAGTGTCTTATAACTAAACCCCCCTGGTTTTTGATAGGTTATATTGTTTTTGTCATTGTCCATTTATTGGACAATTTCCAGTATGATTTCTCTTTAACAAACAAGCTGTTCAGAAGAACATTTTTTTGCTTTCCAAATATTAAAAAAATTAACTTTTAAGATTTCTAAGACTTATTGTGGTCAGGGAATAAGTTTTATTCTTTTTGAAATACCTATCTCTTAGAAAATCATTAATTTTATAAATGCTGCATATGTATTTGAAGATCTTGCATTTGTTTTATTTGTTGAGCATAAAGATTAAGGTTCTTCATTTCACTATTAATTTCATCAGCCAAGTATTTTACCTTTATAACACTTTTATAACCTTTATAACAAAAGTTATAAAGTTAATATAAGTATCTATGTACCCATACCCAGCTTCAGAAGTAAAACATATGATCTGAGCTTGCATTATGCCCCTCCCTGTTCACTTTTCTTATTATCCAAGCTTCACCTTCTACAAGGTCACTGCTCTCCTGGACTTGGTATAACTTTTGTACTTCTCTTTATACTATTATTGCAAAAATGTGAACTCATAAGCAGTATATAATATATATCTGTTTAATAATTTTATATGATTTATCAAATTTCTCCAATATTATATAATTTTTGTGCAACTTAATTTATTTTGCCCAATATTAGTTTGTGTGACCCATCCATATTAATAAACATAGTCCTAATTTATTTATTTTCATGGCTATAGTGTATTCAATTATATGAATATGCCACAATTTATATAGTTTTTTAAGATGGACATTTTGGTTGTTTCCAGGTTTTTTTTGTTGTTGCTATTATAAACATGTTTCTCCGAATGTTCCTGAATATGGCTCTTTGCCCATCCATGACTGACTTTGAACATGCAAATTCATTAGTAAGTTGTTGGGATATGGGGAATGCTCTCTGCAACTCTGATATACTGCTAATTTCTCTTCAAAATGATTTTAACTAATTTTTCACTCCCACTTGCAATATGAATATTTCTATAGCTCCCTATCTTTGGCACGATTTTGCTAATTTGATGAGTATGAAATATCTTCTTAATGGTTTTAACTTATTGTTTCCTAATTACTAGTGAGGTTGGACTGGGTCACACGGCACCCAGACATTAAGTCAAACATCATTCTGAATGAGTCTGTGGGGATGTTTCTGGGTGAGATTAATATTTGAATCAGCAGACTGAGTAAAGCAGATTTTCCTCCTTAATGTAGATGGGGCCCACCCAGTCAAGTGAAGACTTGAACAGAATGAAAAGGTTGAGGAAGAGGGAACTCCTTCAGCCTGACTGAGCTGGGTCATTGTATTTCTTTGCTTTTGGATTCAAATGAACAGACTGACTTTTCTTGGGTCTTGAGTCTGCTGGCTTTCAGATTGGGACTTGTATTATTATTACTTCTGGTTTTCAGACCTTTGGACTTGGACTAGAATTACACATTGACTTTCCTGTGTTTCTCTCTTGCTGACTGCAGATTTTGGAGATTAGCCTCCATAATCCTGTAAGCAAATATCTCATTTTATGTATTTTATATATATATATATATATATACACATATATACATATATACACACATATATAGCATAATATAGTCAAGGCTATGGTTTTTCCAGCAGTCATGTACAGGTGTGAGAGTTGGACCATAAAGAAGGCTGAGTGCCAAAGAACTGATGCTTTTGAACCGGGTGCTGGAGAAGACTCTTGAGAGTCCCTTGGACTGCAAGGAGAGCAAACCAGCCAACCCTAAACGAAATCAACCCTGAATATTCATTGGAAGGACTGATGCTGAAGCTGAAGCTCCAATATTTGGCCACCCTAAGCGAAGAGCTGACTCATTGGAAAAGACCCTGATGCTGGGAAAGATTGAGGGCAGGAGGAGAAGGGGATAGCAGAGGATGAAATGTTTGGATGACATCATTGACTGAATAGATATGAGTCTGAGCAAACTCCAGGAGATAATGAAGGACACAGAAGCCTGGCATGCTGCAGTCCATGGGGTTGCAAAGAGTTGGACATGATGGAACAACTGAACAACAACAACAATAGGGTAATATATATATGTTATTTGCACAATATATATAATTTGTATTACATGTGTGTGTGTGTATATATATATCCATATATATCTGTTTCTCTAGAGAAGCTTCACTAATAAAGATCGTTGCTGTTTAGTCGCTCAGTTGTGTCCAACTCTTTGAACTTCAAAGAACAGATGGAATTCATTGTCTTGTAATCTCCATGCAATGGCCTGTCGGAGCTGGAGATTACCTCCTATAGATATGAGACCCCTACTCTCCCCTGCTATCCCGTGGTCTTATGTACTTTCCTACCCATCAGAACACCATCTTGGGGAAGACTTGGGAAAGAAGGAGTCAGGAAGACTGAGTTTTTGTGAGAAAGGAGTCAAAACAGCTTACTCTGGAGAGATTTACATCTGAAGAAAATATAATATTGTAAATTCACAAGTTTAAACTTCCCCCTCCCTTTCTTACTCAGCAGAATAGAGGCTCAGGAGAAAGAAGAGATTAATAATACAACCTAAAGAGCTATGGGATTTTTTTGTACATTTGAGCATAAGGCGTAAACTACAGTCCTTTTATAGTTACATTAAAATAATGTCTGAAATAGCAAATGTTTTAATTATTATTTCATTAATCATGCTTCAATATTTAAACAATCTCCCCTTTGCTCAAATGAAGTTTACATCTGCTTGTATGAATTTACTACCACTTTAATCACATGCATAGCTAACTATTACGTATTTTAACTTATTTAGTAAGGGATACCTGAATTAGGAATTCACATTTCACAGAGGGAAGGAAAAAAAAAGGCAAAGTTTAACTAGGCGATGTTCATATGAATGATTAAAACTGAACAATGTGACCTTACCTTTCTGAATATCCACTCTCCCGGGCAAACCTCTGAAATGCACCCATGGGATCTGAGCCTGTGCTTAAGATAAATACCAGGGGAGTGTTGTATGACATGTCTTGATACAGAGTGGGGAGGTCGACAGGTGGTGTCTCTATAAAGGCTTTCCCAAGATTTTCTATGACAAAGTCTGTAAGAGCAAAAACCACCTGAAAGTTGAAAGAAAAAACATTAAAAGGCTACTGGATGAGGATCCATTTCAACATAGTATCAGAAGCTCTACCCAGAGCCATTAGGCAAGACAAAGAAGTAAGGCATCCAAATCAGAAAGGAAGAATTAAAATTGTCCTTATTTGCAGATGATATGATCTTATAGAGTCAACCCTCGAACAACACGAGTTTGACCCAAGATATGGGTTCATTTTCATTTTTATGCATCTGAATATCCAATTTGCCCAACACAATTTATTGAAGAGACTATGCTTTCCCATTCTGTTTGCTGTAGTGGCTATGCCAATTTACATTCCTGCTTACACCACTCATAAAAATGAACTCAAAATGAATTAAAAATTTAAATATAAGACTCCAAACCATAAAACTCCTAGAAGAAAACAGAGGGGAAAGGCTCCTTGACGTAGCTTTGGCAATGAGATTTTGGATATGACACCAAAAGCAAATAATGAAAGCAAAAATAAGCACGTGGGACTGCACAAAATAAAAAAGCTCCTGTGCAGCAAAAGAACCAACCAACAAAATAGGGAGACAACCTATGGAATGGGAGAAGGTATCTTTGAGCCATACATCTAATAAGGTGCTAAAATCCAAAAATATATAAGAGATTCATGCAACTCGATAGTAAAAAAATTCCAAACAATCAAATTAAAAAACAGGCAGAAGATCTGAATAGGAACTTTTCCAGAAAAGACATATATCTGTCTGCTTAGCATCATTAATCATCAGGGAAATGTAAATCAAAATCACAATGAGATATCACTTCATACCTGTTAAAGTGACTATTATCAAAGAGACAAGGAATAAATGTTGGTGAGGATCTGGAGAAAAGGGAGCCCTGAGGCATTGTTGCTAGGAATGTAAATTGATGTCTCCACTATGAAAAACAGTATTTATATTTTGCAAAAAATTAAAACCAGAACTACCATATGATCCAGCACTCACAATTCTGGGTATTTATCTTAAGAAAATGAAAGCAATAACTTGAAAAAAATACATGCACTGCTGTCTTCACTGCAGCACTATTTACAATAGCCAGGACATGAAAACAACCTGTGTCTATCAATGGATAAATAAAGAAAGAAAATGTGATACATACATATATAAGAATATTATTCAGTCATAAAAAAGAATGAACTCTTGCCATTTGCAACAACACAAATGGACCTTGAGGGCATTATACTAAGTGGAATAAGTCAGACAGAAAAAAACAAACATATTATGTTTCATATGTGGAATCTTAAAAATAGCAACAACAAGGCAAAATACTCTTTGACATAAATCACAGCAATATCTTTTTTGACCCAACTCCTGGAAATAAAAACAAAAATAAACAATTGGGACCTAATTAAACTTAAAAGCTTTTGCACAGCAAAGGAAACTATAAACAAAATGAAAAGACAATCCTCAGAATGGGAGAAAATAATTGCAAGTGAAACAATTGACAAAAGACTAATTTCCAAAATATACAAGCAGCTCAATATCAGAAAAACAAACAATCCAATCAAAAAGTGATTGAAAGACCTGAACAGGCATTTCTCCAAAGAAGACACACAAATGGTCAACAAACATATGACAAGATGCTCAATATCACTCATTATTAGAGAAATGCAAATCAAAACTACAATGAGGTATCACCTTACGTGGGTCAGAATGGCCACTAACAAAAAATCTACAAAAAAATAAATGCTGGAGAAGATGAGGAGAAAAGTGAACCCTGTCGGACTGTCGGTGGGGATGTAAATTGATACAGCCACTAAGAACAGTATGTAGATTCCTTAAAAAACCAGGAATAGAACTACCACATGACCCAAGAATCCCAGCACTGGGATTGAGATGGGGATGAGAAAACCATCATTCTAAAAGATACATGCACCACAGTATTCACTGAGGTACTATTTACAATAGCCAGGACATGGAAGCAACCTAGATATCTATAAACAGATGAATGGATAAAGAAGTAGTGGTACATATATACACAGAATATTACTCAGACATAAAAAGGAATGCATTTGTTAGTTAGTTCTAGGGAGTTGAATGAACCTAGAGCCTGTTACACAGCATGAAATAAGTCAGAAAAAGAAAAATAAATATAGCATATTAACACATATATATGGAATCTAGAAAGATGGTACTGATGAACCTATTTGCAGGGCAGGAATAGAGATGCAGACGTAGAGAACGGACTTGTGGACAGTGAGGGGGAAGGAGAGGGTTGCATGAACTGAGAAAGCAGCGTTGAATCATATACATTGCCATGTGTAAAATGGATAGCTAATGGGAGACTGCTATATATCACAGAGAGCTCAACACTGTTCTGTGACAACCCAGAGGAGTGGGATGGGATGGGGGTAGGAGGGAACTTCTGCAGGGGAGACATATGTGTACTTATGCCTGAGTTGTGTTGCTGTGTGGCAGAAGCCAATACAACACTGTAAAACAATTAACCTCCAATTAAAAATAAATTTAAAAAATAGCAACAACAACAATAAACTTCTGGATACAGAGAACACACCGTTGTTTGCCAGAGAGCAGAAAATGGATGCAGAGGGTGAAAAGGTAAAAATAAAAATTAAATGTAAAAAATAAATGTGTGTGTGTGAAAGAGAGAACACACTTCATTTCCCAAGATTGAGATTCTTAACTAGAATTACATAATCATACATGGTAGAGCATTTGTGTATTTTCTAAGAAGGCTTGCAACTTTCATCATATTCTTCAGAGGGTCCAAGAGACAAAAACAACAACAACAACAACAACAACAAACCTCTCAACATTGTAAATCAACCATACTCCAATAAAAATTAATTAAAAACAAACAAACAAAAAATCCTTGTCCTCAGGCTGACCTGATTTCATGACTGGGAGGGGTAGGAAATAATTTTCTATCAAGCCCCTTTGCTCCTCCCCTCTCCAAGCCTAGGTGGTGCCTGAGGGGGAGTGACTCTGCCCACTTCTGGTGCAGGGCTCGACTCCATTTCTCATTCTATTTATTTCTTTTTTGTTTCCATGAGCAATCACTCTAACCACAGCTTCAAGTCCTGGCTCTCAGCTCTTCCTGGTCCTTCTCCTCTGGAACCCTCTTCCTTCTCCCAACTGGTCTGCCCTTGAGTTTCTGCTAGGCTTCCCCACCCAGGGGCACTGTTTCAGGTCTCCCTGCCGCTGCCCGACACCCTCCAGTCTGCCCCCACAGGTTGTTGGTATGACACAGGAAATGACTTATATGAGAAGTTGAGACTATCACCTCTTTGAAGAGGTCCTCCTTGATTTCCTACTCTAGTTTCCACTGTACTACTTTTATTGAAACTTTCATGTCCTTCTTAGAACTTTTTGCAAGCAGAAAGTATTTTATTCTTTCTGTCCCTTCTCTCTCCCACTAGAATACAAGCCTTTGGGAGTAATTTTTCTTTTTCATAAGAAAAAGAGAATTTTTATTTTTCACAATTGTATCCTCAGTGCCTGGAATACAACAATTACTCACCAAGGTATTTGTTAAATGTTCTATGGACAGAAGCTGAGGGACAGGTTCTGGTCTTCAAATGATAGAAAAGTGAGTCTTAGGTCTTTTCCTGAGTTTGATCTTCTTTGGACCCGAGAAATGCGAATATAGGCTGTGAGACAAGGCCCCATAGCAGGTGGAATCTTGCATGGATGTAGCCCACCAGCATCTATTCTCTTCCCTAGAACTCTTATGTAGTCATATTTCTACTGCATGATGCAATTTTCCTATCTGTAGCTGATTGGACGAGGAACAAAACTTAAGTTGAGCTGGACCAATCAGAATCTCTCTCTTGAGAATTTGAAACTAGAGGAACAATTTCAGTTGAGTGCTATCAATGGCAATACAATAGAGTTATGTTCAGTGAGTTGCCCAGTGAGCTGCTCCTCCTGAAGTGTGATTAACTGGCTTTTCCTCAAATTTAATGAGCTACCCCAGTATCCTTTTATTTTAATATATCCTTTTTAGTCTTGAACTTATTAAATTTGTTCTATATGGCTGCAACCTTAAGAACCTTAGCTCATACACAGAGACACAGAACCTGAAACAAAAACAACAAAAATTTCCCATAGTCTAGAATTTTCTAGCCTATGTCTCAATCTTTAAAACTCCTTCTTTGGGACTACTGCTGTTTAATCATCCTTTCATCTTTGTCAGTATCCGACCTTGTAGCCACTGTCCCATATCCACTGAAGACTTGCCACCTAGCTTACAGCTTCCTCTGCATTTATGTCTGTTCCAGTGATTTATCAACTGTGTCTCAGGCATTATCTTGTCATCATCTGGGGTGACACAACCCGGGTTCAGGGTCCAGAAGGACCTCCCACATCCTAACTGCACAGTGCCTTCACCTCAAACTCTAGTGCACATCATCTCATCACTTTCTCAGTCACCCACACCTATGGCCACCCTCAGGACATGGTCACCACTTGGAACTTCTCATTAGAAGTTTTAAGCTCAACTTTGATCCCAACCTCTCCTGTCCTTCTAACTGTGCTACATTCCTAGTCCAACTACATTTGCTTCCAAAGAAACTTTCAAGGTTTTCCCTCTTCTCCCAGTCTATAAGCTTTTTCTTAGAGCTCTTCCCCTTTATAGAACTACTTTTACCAACAATCTCAATGACCTTCTATCTTCCATTCATCTATTTCAATTATCAGTAGCCCAGGCCAACCCCACAGCCTTTCTGTTTTCCTAAAGAGACAGTAGAAAATCCTACAGTATAGCCTCAATATCTCCAAACTATGGTTTCACTTTCTCCAGTGCATTTTCTTTCTCCCATTTCTCATAGAACACCCTCCATTCATTACAATCTGTTGATAATTCTTGCTGTATTGAAACACTACGCCTACTGGGTTTCCACATCATTTCTTTCTCCTGATGTTCTTCTTGCCCCTCTGCCTCTTCCTTCTTAAGGGCTCTTCATCCTTTCTCTTTGTCTTTTCAAAGTTGGTGCTCCTCAGGGTTTCATCCTTTGCCCATCTGTCCTCTTAACCTATTATTCCTCTACGATTTTAACAACTCCTGTGGTTTTACTTTCCAGGTCAATGTTAATGATTCCCCAATCTCTATTTTTTAAGCTGTATTTCTCTCTAAAGTTTTCTACCCAGATATTAATTGGTCCCCAGACTACTATACATTTTGATATTGGTAGATACTGCAGACTCAGTGACGTCTTTATCTAACATGTTTCTCCTTTCACATTTGTTTAGTTGTTGATACAACTCTCCCCTTTGGCCCCCACGCAAAAACCAAGAGCCATACTAGTTGCCTCATCTCCACATCTCACTCCATCTCTTTAATCTACTACCTCTATCTTAATGCAGGTTGCCATAATTTTAAAACAATTTTTATTGAAGTACAGTTGATTTACAATGTTTTATTAGCCTCAGGTGTACAGCAAAGTGAATTATATATATACGTATATATGTATATATCTCCATTCTTTTTCAGATCCTTTTCTCATATAGGTTATTACAGGATATTGAGTAGAGTTCCCTGTGCTGTACAGTAGGTCCTTGTTATCTAGTTTATATATGGTAGTGGGTATATATTAACCCCAACCTCCTAATTTATTATTTCCCTCCATGTTTCTCTTTTGGTAATCATATGTCTGATTTCAAGATACATGAGTCTGTTTCTGGTTTGTAAATAAGTTCATTTGTATCATTTTTTAAATTAGATTTCACATATAAGTGATATCATAGGATATCTCTCTTTCTCTGTATGACTTAACTTCACTTAATATGATAATCTCTAGGTCTACCCATGTTGCTGCAAATGGTGCTATTTCATTCTATTTTATGCAAGCTGCCATAATTTCTTACATAATTATGTCAACCATCTTCACACTGGTCTTGGTGACTATGTTATTTTTCTGTTCAAATGCCTCCTTCCCATTGCTGCCAAGTTCTGAAAGGCTCACCAATCCCCTGCTAACACCATCCAGCGGAGCCCTGACCTCCCTGGCAGGAAGCACAAGTTCCCCATGGCAACATTAAGGAAGTTCCTCTAGGTCCCTGGATGACTCTCCAGCCTTTTCTCTCATCATTTCCTGTATAAAATATTGTGCTCTATTGATAACACAAAGTCTCCATTTCTTACTAACAACACAAAGTCACAAACCACTTCCCAAATTTGGCCATTGTTACTTTCTAAATAAATCTAATCAGTCCATGAATCATAACTGGCTGGTGAGCTTTAGCAGAAATAATTATAACATAGTTCTTTAATGAAAAATATCCTACCTTTTCTTCTTTACAGCATTTAATAAGGATTAACTTGTGGAAAGAACTTAGTTCTGGATGCCAAAAATTATAGCTTGTGGGCACCTTTTCTGTTGTTATGAGTTGATCACTCTCCTTCATTATAGAATAGGCGTCCGGATCAGGTGGGTTAATATAAGTCTCAAAAGACCCTGGAAACACAATTTTAAAACATGCTTTAATTACAGTTGCTATGACTGTGATATTAAATAAATGTGTGTGTTTAGTTGCTCAGTTGTGTCTGACTCTTTGCGACCCTTGGGACTATAGTCTGCCAGGTTCCTCTGTCCATGAGATTCTCCAGGCAAGAATACTGGAGTGGGTTGCCATTTCTCCCCCAGAGGATCTTGCTGACCCAGGAATTGAACCCACATCTCCTGTGTCTTCTGTGTTGCAGGTGGATTCTTTACCCACTGAGCCACTGGGGAAACCCATTAAATAAGTATATTTGGTAAGGAAAAAATTTCTACGTTTACTATCAGTTTTTTATATTACTGCAAATGTAAATATATTAATCTCCCTCTACCCAACCTAATTAGGAAATACTGAATTCAAAATTGGATCAGAAAATGAATTCAAACCACTTACAAAACATGAAGTTAAAACAAATGACAGAGAAGTTACCAATTAAAGGATGCATAGAGATTTATCAATCAAATGTGAGCAAAAAAAAAAAACCAACCCTAAGTGATAAGAAGTGATGAGTAATATTAGCTATATTAGAATTCAAGGCAAACATAATTAAATGGGACAAAATAGGTCGTTATATTAATTACAATATGGACCCAATAATAAAAATATAATAAAATAAGTCAATATGTGTCAGACAATAGCATAAAAATACATCAAACTATCGCTGCTGGGACTTCCTTGGTGGTCCAGTGTTAAGAATCTGCCTTCCTATGCAGGGGATGTGGGTTTAATCCCTGGTTGGAGAACTAAAATCCCACATGCCAAAGGGCAACTAAGCCTGAGTGCTGCAGCTAGAGAAAGCCCGAGTGCCACAACAAAGACCCAGGGTAGCCCCACCCCAAAAATGCCCCCAGAACCCCCATCACTGTTGGAGGAAGAAGAAAAAGCAGAAAAAAACATAGCAGTGATAGAAAATAACACAATTATTAGTGTGAGACAGATGAAGCAAATAAAATATTCAGGCATATATACTTTTTTTTTTTACCATATAAATAACATATGAATAAATTGTGCATTATGCATGAGTCCTGAAGAATCGATGCTTTTGAATTGTGGTGCTGGAGAAGACTCTCGAGAGTCCCTTGGACTGCAAGGAGATCCAACCAGTCAACCATAAAGGAAATCAACCCTGACTATTCACTGAAAGGACGGATGCTGAAGCTGAAGCTCCACTACTTTGGCTACCTTGATATGAAGAACCGACTCACTGGAAAAGACCCTGATTCTGAGAAAGTCAGGGCATGAGAAGAAGGGGGCGACAGAGGATGAGATGGTTGGATGGCATCATCAACTCAAGGGACATGAATCTGTGCAAACTCAGGGATATAGTGAAGGACAGGGAAGCCTGCCATTCTGCAGTTCACAAGGTGGCAAAGAGCTGGACATGACTGAGTGACTGAACAAGACTTAGCACTGAAATTCCTGCAGGGTGCACAATGTGCTGCTGTAAGCCGCTCAGCAGACCAACACGACCATCTAGTGATGAAATAGGCTGCTGGGGTTGAATATTACACTAAATGGTTGGCTTCCACGGCAGGCTGGAAAATGACTTTTTCCAGCTAGTCTGTGGGGCTCTCCTCTGAGGGCCTAACAATAGCAGCTACAGAGCTGGTGACAGAAATTTAGTGCCACTTAAGCTCATGCCCCTGGAGCAGTAGGTAATTCTGTAAGACTTCTAATTTCTGTGTGAAATATAGACAATCACATGGCGTGAGACCACAGGGTAGAGCACACCACAGCACTTTTTACTGGATGCATTATTCTGAGAACCAGGTAGTGGAAACATTTATTCCAAAAGGACTTCTTTTCTCCTCAGGTTCTCATTATTGTAATGTAATGGTCACTAGGGCTTTGGCTAATAAGGCAGGATAATTTAAAATTCTAACTCCCAACTAATAGAACATGAAACACATAGGCACAAGATTAAGGCAATTAGGAAGCCATTGAAGGTGAGTGGCTTTGAAATTAATTATTAAACTTCACCTGCAAAGATCTAAAGCTCACTTTTAGAACACAAGCCATCCTACCACACACAAACCTTCGTGATTCTGCAGGATTTCCAGAATCAACCTTGAAATCTAACAAATGAAAGCAAGAAAGTTGTTTTAAATTGCTAAGATTTTAGTCTCAGATGACAGTAATAAACAGTGTCTTTTGTCCAAACATGATGAGTTGTTTTCAGAATTACTTTGTCTTTCAACCTTCACCTCTTTCTTTGCCTCTATGTTTATGAAGCTCCATCTAGCCCTTCTGCTTTGGGTCTTTCCCCAACTGTCCATCACTAGACTTCTCCTATGAGTATTTTTCTTCTGTATTCTACCTCTTCCTCTAGCCATCTTGTTTAATTGGTCCACAATATAGAAACACAATTTTCACTTGGTTTATTTACTGAAGAGTATTTTATTTTTCCTAGTCTTTATTTAGAAATCAAATGAGCATGTAAGGATCCCAGAATTTCTGGTCCACATAGCCTTTAAACCACCACAGTTACTGGGTGTACTCAGGAAAAAACCCATTCATATGAGAAGTAGAAGAATAATTACTAAAAATAATAACAGAACACACAACTTCAAATAAGTACAAGGAAAATAAAAAAAAAAGAATGTGGACAACTGACCTGAAGGCAAGAAAGAAGAAGTAAAAAATAAAGAAAAGCATGCCAAGGAAAAAATCCCTATAAATAAGGTGACGGAAGTAAGTCCAAATAAATGAGGATTTTCTCAACTCTGCCACTACTGCCATTTGGTCCAAGTGGTTATTTGCAAGTGGTCATTTGTTGTGGAGGGTTGTTCTGGTTGTAGGATGTTTAGTTACATCTCTGGTTTCTACCTACTGGATGTCTGTAGCACCACCCCAGTTGTGGGATCCAATAATATCTTCAGAATGTCCCCTGGGGAACAAAACCTTCCCCAGTTGAAAGCCACTGAAATAGAGGTATAACCAACTTTACAATAGTTGGATTAAAAATTGCTTGTTTAAAAAGAGACTGCCATGTTGCTCAAAACAACAAAATCCTACTAAAGATACACTGAAACATGATGATGACCCAGAAGAGATAAAAATAAAGAATGCAGAAATATACAGAGGGAACACTAATGAAGACACTTCTGCTGTAATAATATCTAATAATACTAATATTAGAAAATATATTTAAGGCAAAAAGCACTATTCAGGTATTTTACTTGTTAGGAAGATAATCACCCTAAACCTATTTATGCTTAATTAACAACATCAGTTCCACAAGATATAATGGGAGAAATTCTAGAATTACAGAGAAATTGTCATAGTGGTGTACCTTAATATATCTCTCTTAGAAATGACTGGTTAGGTGTAAAAAACAGTAAAATAAATACCACAATTAATAGGTTTGAATTAAAGTTTACATGGGGCTTCCCTGGTGGCTCAGTGGCAAAGAATCTGCCTGTCAATGCAGGATATGTGGGTTCAATCCCTGGGACAGGAAGATCCCCTGGAGGAGGAAATGGCAATCTGCTCCAGTATTCTTGCCTGGGAAATCCCATGGACAGAGGAACTTGGCAAACTACTTTTAATGGGGTGGCAAAAGAGTCAGACATGACTTATTGACTAAACAACAACAGCAAAGATTACATACACATAGTAAAACATGGGGGGAGAGTAACATCGACTGTTATAATTCAGAGCAGGCATAACCCTTGGGAAAGAGGGAAAGGGGTCTATGAAGGAGTATACGGGAATTCTGCGATGCTAGTGCTGGTCTAGTTCTTGACTTGGGTGGTAGCTCAGAATTGGTCAGTATTTTATAACAAGCTGTTGATTTTGATTTGCGTACTTTTCCATATGTATGCTATCCCTCAGTAAGAAGTTAAAAAAAAGTACAACCTGCCATGCTCAGTTGTGTCTGACTCTTTGCCACCCCATGGACTGTAGCCCCTAGGCTCCTCTGTCCTTGGGATTCTCCAGGCAAGAATATATATTGGTGTGGGATACTATTCCCTTCTCTAGGGGAATCTTCCTGACTCAGGGATTGAACTTGTGTCTCCTGCATTGCAAGAAGATTTTTTACCATTGAGCCACTAGGGAAGCCAAAACCAGTATGAGATGAAGCTAAAACAATACTTGGAGGTAAATGCATCTCCTTAAAATGGGTATAATTGTAAGCATGAAATATTGAAAATTCATGGGCCAAGCATTTACCTCAAGAAACCGGGAAAACAAGTAACTCAAAATTTCTTAAAAATGAAGACTTTCCTAGTGAAAAATACTGATATTGCAGAAGAAGTTAAAGGAGACTTTTAAAGTTAGGATTCATGAATTTGTTTACAATCATCCTTTTTGATGTATTACCTATGCGTACGGAAATAGGAAATAACACTATATATTGTGTAAGTCCTTTAAAAACTGGAAATAATTCTTCTAAGTCACAGCAGGCGAACCATGTGGCAGTAACCAGCCAGGGAAATTCAGGCTTAGGTGGGCGTTCCTGTTAGAAGACAGAAAAAAGCGAATAGTAATTCACAAAGACAACCAAAGAATATGCTTTCACCTTGTCTAAGTGAAAAACCAAGCTCTAACAGCATATTAAAAATAACCATTTTCCCAGGACAGATATAAGATATGGTGAAACAGATATGCTATTGAATCAATTCTACCTGTTGGTGTTTGAAATTAAGTGCAGCTGATGAAAGCTTTTCATGTTGACATGTGCTGAAAGTCATTGATCTTGTGAAGGGTTAACAATAAATCTGTAAAGTCTACTTGTAGCCTGTTCTCCAACATGCCACACCAGTCTCTCCCCACCCCTCAAATATTCTTATATTGATGATTTTTTTCCTAGAGAACTAGTTTCCAAATCCAGTTCCTATATGTTCACACTTCTAGGAGACGGGGAAATCTGAGAAGTAGAGCCAAATAAGTAGCAAGACAAGTAGTACTCTCCTTCCAGCTGGGATGAGTGTGTATATGTCTAATCATTTCACATCTTCCCAGCAATTTCAGGGAAAAGTATCAATATTATGCTGTCTGGCAATATTCCATGAAGCTCTCACATGTGGGTAAACAGTTTTCAAAGAGACAGAGAAACAGCTATAACTGTAGACTGAAACTAGATCTTTGAAAATTTAATGAATATTTGCCTGAGGCTTTTATCAGTTCTGTTCAGTTCATTTCAGTCATTCAGTCATGTCCAATTCTTTGCGACCTCATGGACTGCAGCATGCCAGGCTTCCCTGTCCATCACCAACTCCCAGAGCTTGCTCAAACTCATGTCCATCGAGTCTGTGATGCCATCCAACCATCTCATCCTCTCTCGACCCCTTCTCCTCCTGCCTTCAATCTTTTCCAGCATCAGGGTCTTTTCTAATGAGTCAGTTCTTTCCATCAAGTGGCCAAAGTACTGGAGCTTCAGCTTCAGCATCATTCCTTCAAATGAATATTCAGGACTGATTTCTTTTACAATTGACTGATTTGATCTCCTTGCAGTCCAAGGAACTCTCAAGAGTCTTCTCCAACACAGTTCAAAAGCATCAATTCTTCAGCACTCAGTTTCCTTATGGTCCAACTCTCACATCCATACATGACTACTGGAAAATCCATAGCTTTGACTAGATGGATCTTTGCTGGTAAAGTGATGTCTCTGCTTTTTAATATGCTGTCTAGGTTGGTCATAGCTTTTCTTCCAAGAAGCAAGTGTCTTTTAATTTCATGGCTGAAGTCACCATCTGCAGTGATTTTGGAGCCCAAGAAAATAAAGTCGGTCACTGTTTCCATTGTTTCCCCATCTATTTGCCATGAAGTAATGGGACAAATACCTGTGAAAAGAAGAGAAAAGCAAAGGAGAAAAGAAAAGATATAAGCATCTGAATGCAGGGTTCCAAAGAATAGCAAGGAGAGATAAGAAAGCCTTTCTCAGTGATCGATGCAAAGAAATAGAGGAAAACAACAGAATGGGAAAGACTACAGATCTCTTCAAGAAAATTAGAGATATCAAAGGAACACTTCATGCAAAGATGGCCTCAATAAGGGACAGAAATGGTATGAACCTAACAGAAGCAGAAGATATTAAGAAGAGGTGGCAAGAATACACAGAAGAATTGTACAAAAAAGAACTTCATGACCCAGATAATCACGATGGTGTGATCACTGACCTAGAACCAGACATCCTGGAATGTGAAGTCAAGTGGGCCTTAGGAAGCATCACTACGAACAAAGTTAGTGGAGGTGATAGAATTCCAGTTGAGCTATTTCAAATCCTAAAAGATGATGTTGTGAAAGTGCTGCACTCAATATGTCAGCAAATTTGGAAAACTCAGCAGTGGCCACAGGACTGGAAAAGGTCCGTTTTCATTCCAATCCCAAAGAAAGGCAATGCCAAAGAATGCTCAAACTATCGCACAATTGTACTCATCTCACACGCTAGTAAGGAGAAGGCAATGGCACCCCACTCCAGTACTCTTGCCTGGAAAATCCCATGGATGGAGGAACCTGGTAGGCTGCAGTCCATGAGGTCGCTAAGAGACGGACACAACTGAGTGACTCCACTTTCACTTTTCACTTTCATGCATTGGAGAAGGAAATGGCAACCCACTCCAGTGTTCTTGCCTGGAGAATCCCAGGGATGGGGGAGTCTGATGGGCTGCCATCTATGGGGTCACACAGGGTCAGACACAACTGAAGTGACTTAGCAGCAGCAGCAGCAGCACATGCTAGTAAAGTAATGCTCAAAATTCTCCAAGCCAGGCTTCAGCAATACGTGAACCGTGAACTTCCAGATGTTCAAGCTGGTTTTAGAAAAGGCAGAGGAACCCCAGATCAAATTGCCAACATCCTTTGGATCATCAAAAAAGCAAGAGAGTTCCAGAAAAACATCTATTTCTGCTTTATTGACTATGCTAAAGCCTTTGACTGTGTGGATCACAATAAACTGTGGAAAATTCTGAAAGAGATGGGAATACCAGATGACCTGACCTGCCTCTTGAGAAACTTGTAGGCAGGTCAGGAAGCAACAGTTAGAACTGGACATGGAGCAACAGACTGGTTCCAAATAGGAAGAGGAGTACGTCAAGGCTGTATATTGTCACCCTGCTTGTTTAACTTCTATGCAGAGTATATCATGAGAAATGCAGGGCTGGAAGAAGCACAAGCTGGAATCAAGATTGCCAGGAGAAATATCAAAAACCTCAGATATGCAGATGACACCACCCTTAATGGCAAGCAAAGAACTAAAGAGCCTCTTGATGAAGGTGAAAGAGGTGAGTGAAAAAGTTGGCTTAAAGCTCAACATTCAGAAAACTATGATCATGGTATCTGGTCCCATCATTTCATGGCAAATAAATGGGGAAACAGTGGAAACAATTGCTGAGTTTATTTTTTGGGGCTCCAAAATCACTGCAGATGGTGACTGCAGCCATGAAATTAAACCACATTTACTCCTTGGAAGGAAAGTTATGACCAACCTAGACAGCATATTAAAAAGTAGAGACAATACTTTGTCAACAAAGGTCCATCTAGTTAAGGCTATGGTTTTTCCAGTAGTCATGTATGGATGTGAGAGTTGGACTGTAAAGAAAGCTGAGCACCAAAGAATTGATGCTTTTGAACTGTGGTGTTGGAGAAGACTCTTGAGAATCCCTTGGACTGCAAGGAAATCCAACCAGTCCATCCTAAAGGAGATGAGTCCTGGGTGTTCATTGGAAGGACTGATGTTGAGGCTGAAACTCCAGTACTTTGGCTACCTGATGCAAAAAGCTGACTCATTTGAAAAGACCCTGATGCTGGGAAAGATTGAGGGCAGGAGGAGAAGGGGTCAATAGAGGATGAGATAGTTGGAAGGCATCACCGACTCAATGGACATGAGTTTGGGTAAACTCTGGGAATTGGTGATGGACAGGGAGGCCTGGCGTGCTGTGGTTAATGGGGTTGCAGAGTTGGACATGACTGAGCAACTGAACTGAATGGGGCTGGATGCCATGATCTTTGTTTTTTGAATGCTGAGTTTTAGCCAGCTTTTTCACTCTCTTTCACTTTCATCAAGAGGCTCTTTAGTTCCTCTTCACTTTCTGCCATAAGGGTGGTGTCATCTGCATATCTGAGGTTATTGATATTTCTCCCGGAAATCTTGATTCCAGCTTGTGCTTCATCCAGCCTGGCATTTCTCATGATGTACTCTGCATATAAGTTAAATAAGGAGGGTGACAATATACAGCCTTGACATACTCCTTTCCTGATTTGGAACCAGTCTGTTGTTCCGTGTCTAGTTCTACCTGTTGCTTCTTGACGTGCATACAGATTTCTCAGGAGGCAGGTAAGGAGGTTTTATATTACATTTATAGCTTTGCATGCATGCTAAGTGGCTTAGTCATGTCCAATTCTTTGCGACCCTATGGACTATAGTCTGCCAGGCTCCTCTGTACATGGGGTTCTCCAGACAAGAATACTGGCATGGGCTGCCATTTCCTTCTCCAGGGGATCTTCCTGACTCAGGGATCAAACCCACATCTCCTGCATTGGCAGGTGGGATCTTTACCACTGAGCCACCTGGGAAGCTCTAAAATAGCTTATTGAGATACAATACACATACCATGGAATTCATCCGTTTAAAGCATACAATCCAGTGTATTTTAGTAAATTCACAGTTTTTGTAACCATGACCACAGTCAATTTTAGATTATAGAATATTTCATCTCATCACACACACACACACACACACACACTAACCATGATGTGTTTAGCAATTTCCCTCCCACCTGCCCATGTCCTCTAGCCCTAAACAGCTAAAACTAGTTCTTTGAAAATTTAGTGCTTGGGAACTAAACTTTAAAAGCTTTCTATCTCTATAGATTTGCCTGGTATGAATATTGCTGTTCATTTGCTAAGTCATGTTTGACTCTTTGCAACCCCATGGACTGCAGCATGCCAGGCTTCCTTGTCTTTCATTAACTCCCAGAGTATGCTCAAATTCATGTCCATTGAGTCATTGATGCCATCTAACCTCTGCCACCCTCTTCTCCTTTTTGCCTTCAGTCTTTCCCAGCATCAGGGTCTTTTCCAAATAAGTCAGCTCTTTGCATCACGTGGCCAAAGTATTGGAGCCTCAGCTTCAGCATCAGTTCTTCCAATGAATATTCAGGATTGATTTCCTTTAGGATTGACTGGTTTCATCTCTTTGCTGTCCATGGGACTCTCAAGAGTCTTCTCCAACACCACAGCTTGAAACCATCAATTCTTCAGTGCTCAGTCTTCTTTATGGTCCAACTCTCACATTGGAACATGACTACTGGAAAAACTATAGCTTTGACTATACGGACCTTTAGTCTAACAAAACATGGTCCACTGGAAATGGGAATGGCAAACCACCCCAGTATTTTTGCCTTGAGAACCCCATGAACAGTAGGAAAAGGCAAGAAAACAGTGTTAGGAAAGGATTAATAGAATATGTATGTATGCAGGGTGGGTGAGGGTCAGGGAAGCAGGACTGTTGGGTGGAGAGGTCTTGCCTGGGCTTGACTCAGAGTGCTGGATCAAACAAAAGCATGAAGTCCAAAGTCCCAGCGATACATTGAGGCTCATATACTGGTAAGCTCGTGTAGGTGTCAGGTCTGTAGGGGGCAAGGGCAGGGCTTGAGATGGACAGAACAAAGCCAAGAGTTTAGAGTTGGGCTGGATGGTAGGCAAGGCTCAGGTGGCTGTGCTTCTGTTCTGTGAGTGACCAGGTCTGTGGTATGTGGGTGGCTTAGTCCAGTTAAAGGGACTGGAGCAAGTTAGACAAACATTATGTTATTACAGAAGGCAACAAGCAAGTTCTATTCTTCTCCATGTTTTATAATGAAAGATGTGTGCAGGCAAGAGAGGATCATGACTTCACAAACACTATGGTCAGATCTGTGAATTACTACTTTTACTGGATTTTAACTCTCCCATTTGTAAATGGTCAACTTTTCAAAACATGTTCCCATTGAAACCAAGCAGGACCCTTGGGTCTCATAGGCCCAAAACCTTTCTGTGTCCCTCATTTCTTGATTACAGGAAATACGCTTCATTCAGGCTCCATAACCTTCCATGAGTTCCAACAAGCAAGTTTAGTTCAGTTCAGTTCAGTCACTCAGTCATGTCGAACTCTTTGTGACCCCATGGACTGCAGCATGCCAGGCTTCCCTGTCCATCACCAAGTCCTGGAGCTTGCTCAAACTCATGTCCATTGAGTCTGTGATGCCATCCAACCATCTCATCCCCTTCTCCTCCTGCCTTCAGGAGGAGATCTTTCCCAGCATCAGGGTCTTTTCTAATGAGTCAGTTCTTTGCATCAGGTGGTCAAAGTATTGAAGCTTCAGCCTCAGCATCAGTCCTTCCAATGAATATTCAGGACTGCTTTCCTTTAGGATGGACTGGTTGGATCTCCTTGCTGTCCCAGGGACTCTCAAGAGTCTTCTCCAACACCACAGTTCAAAAGCATCAGTTCTTTGGCACTCAGCTTTCTTTATGGTCCAACTCTCACATCCATATGTGACTTTGGAAAAACCATAGCTTTGATTAGATGGACCTTTGTCAGCAAGAAGCAGGTTCAATCAGCTGCTAATAAGGGAAGGGAGGGGATGTGCAGACAAGGGGGAAACAGTCAAGAAACAATAGTGCAGCCTTGGGGCAAAGCCTGGTTCCCCTTCAAGGGATACACATAGCAGTATTTTTGAGGTGTTTTGCAAATACTGAAACTCCCACCAGGTGGGAGAAGTTAAATGTTAACGATGGTAGGCTGCCCCTAAGCATGGAGACACTAGAAGGGTTGGAACCAGAGGCTGATGATGCTGACTCCCACTCACCTCACCACCAACCATTCAGAAGAATGTCCACAAGCTGATCACACCCCTTTGAACTATTACTCTAAAACTCCTCCCTATCCCCTCTAGGTTGGGACACACAGTGTTAGTTCACTGTGGCCCCCTCTGTTTGGAAAGCAATAAAGTTATTTTTTTCTACTTCACCCAAAACTCTGTCTCCAAGATTTAACTTGGTGTCAGGGTGGAGAGGCTGGATTTGGCTTCACCATATGCTAGCTCACTGGTTATTTCCAATATCCCTTTTCTATAGGTGAGGACACTGCTGCATAAAGAGGTCAAATGTTATAGTCACTACACAGCTACTAAAGACAGGACTAAGTTATCGCCTGGGTCCCAGACTCCCAGTGGGCTACACAGCTGAAGGTAAAACTTTCAGTTACCAGAGTCACTGTGGAGCATTGCTAGGTGCTTATGAGCTCTATCTAATAACATTCACTGTCTAAACTTGTAACAGGTACCTTCTCCAGTCCTGCAGAACCTCGGAGAAAGAAATTCCATTCAGCTTCAGTTAATCTTCCTTGCTGACGCATGATCTCAACACAGAGCATAAAGCTGTAGATCAGTTTATGTTGTTCAAAAAGTCCTCTTGACACATTGACATAAGCAGTTAAGAGAGTCTGTTCCAGCAGTATTTCCATGCGCTGCTGTAGATCATCTATCCTTACAGATGTCTCAATTGTTGTGTTGAACAACTGTGAAAGAGAACTCTATCAGTGTCTCTGATTTAATTTAATTTTGTGAAGGAAAAAAAATCCTTGCTCTTTACCTGGACTCCCCCAAATTCAGTGACTAAATGTGTAGCAGCACAGGAGGTGAATAGTGTACAATGACAAAGTCCAGGATTCATCCCCAACTGACACATTTATATGTAGTGTTCTGTGCATTCCTTTTCCTCTCCCCATTTTTCAGAAATGGACCAATGCCAAATTCTTGACTATTCTGTAGGGATCATCTTGATGCGGGACAGAAAATGGAAAATGAAGGTAAGCTGGCAGAACCAGTTTCTCATATCCTCAAATCACATTTGATAATCACTTTGGATGAGATTGACTAGTTTGGATGAGACTGACTAGTCAATCCCTCTTCCAACAACACAAGAAAAGACTTTACACATGGACATCACCAGTTGGTCAACACCAAAATCAGACTGATTATATTCTTTGCAGCCAAAGATGGAGAAGCTCTATACAGTCAGCAAAAACAAGACCAGGAGCTGACTGTGGCTCAGATCATGAACTCCTTATTGCCAAATTCAGACTTAAATTGAAGAAAGTAGGGAAAACCACTAGACCATTCAGGTATGACCTAAATCAAATCCCTTATGATTATACAGTGGAAGTGAGAAATAGATTTAAGGGCTTAGATCTGATAGAGTGCCTGATGAACTATGGAATGAGGTTCGTGACATTGTACAGGAGACAGGGATCAAGACCACCCCCACGGAAAAGAAATGCAAAAAAGCAAAATGGCTGTCTGAGGAGGCCTTACAAATAGCTGTGAAAAGAAGAGAAGCGAAAAGCAAAGGAGAAAAGGAAAGATATAAGCATCTGAATGCAGGGTTCCAAAGAATAGCAAGAAGAGATAAGAAAGCCTTCCTCAGCAATCAATGCAAAGAAATAGAGGAAAACAACAGAATGGGAAAGACTAGAGATCTCTTCAAGAAAATTAGAGATACAAAGGAACATTTCATGCAAAGATGGGCTCAATAAAGGACAGAAATGGTATGGACCTAACAGAAGCAGAAGATATTATGAAGAGCTGGCAGGAATATGCAGAAGAACTATACAAAAAAGATCTTCAAGACCAAGATAATCATCATGGTGTGATCACTGACCTAGAGCCAGACATCCTGGAATGTGAAGTCAAGTGGGCCTTAGAAAGCATCACTATGAACAAAGCTAGTGGAAGTGATGGAATTCCAGTTGAGTTATTTCAAATCCTGAAAGATGATGTTGTGAAAGTGCTGCACTCAATATGCCAGCAAATTTGGCAAACTCAGCAGTGGCCACAGGACTGGAAAAGGTCCGTTTTCATTCCAATCCCAAAGAAAGGCAATGCCAAAGATTGCTCAAACTACCGCACAATTGCACTCATCTCACACGCTAGTAAAGTAATGCTCAAAATTCTCTAAGCCAGGCTTCAGCAATACATGAACCATGAACTTCCAGATGTTCAAGCTGGTTTTAGAAAAGGCAGAGGAACCCCAGATCAAATTGCCAACATCCACTGGATCATTGAAAAAGCAAGGGAGTTCCAGAAAAACATCTATTTCTGCTTAATGACTATGCCAAAGCCTTTGACTGTGTGGATCACAATAAACTGTGGAAAATTCTGAAAGAGATGGGAATACCAGACCACCTGACCTGCCTCTTGAGAAACCTATATGCAGGGCAGGAAGCAACAGTTAGAACTGGACATGGAACAAAAGACTGGTTCCAAATAGGAAGAGGAGTACGTCAAGGCTGTATATTGTCACCCTGCTTATTTAACTTATATGCAGAGTACATCATGAGAAACGCTGGGCTGGAAGAAGCACAAGCTGGAATCAAGATTGCCGGGAGAAATATCAATAACCTCAGATATGCAGATGACACCACCCTTATGGCAGAAAGTGAAGAGGAACTCAAAAGCCTCTTGATGAAAGTGAAAGAGGAGAGTGAAAAAGTTGGCTTAAAACTCAACATTCAGAAAATGAAGATCATAGCATCCAGTCCCATCACTTCATGGCAAATAGATGGGGAAACAGTGGAAACAGTGTCAGACTTCAATTTTTTTGGGCTCCAAAATCACTGCAGATGGTGACTGCAGCCATGAAATTAAAAGACGCTTACTCCTTGGAAGGAAAGTTATGACCAACCTAGATAGCATATTCAAAAGCAGAGACATTCCTTTGCCAACAAAGGTCCGTCTAGTCAAGGCTATGGTTTTTTCAGTGGTCATGTATGGATGTGAGAGTTGGCCTGTGAAGAAGGCTGAGCGCCGAAGAATCGATGCTTTTGAACTGTGGTTCAAAAGAGAAGAATCTCACTCAGAAGAATCTTGAGTGAGAGTCCCTTGGACTGCAAGGAGATCCAACCAGTCCATTCTGAAGGAGATCAGCCCTGGGATTTCTTTGGAAGGAATGATGCTGAAGCTGAAACTCCAGTACTTTGACCACCTCATGTGAAGAGTTGACTCATTGGAAAAGACTCTGATGCTGGGAGGGATTGGGGCCAAGAGGAGAAGGGGACGACAGAGGATGAGATGGCTGGATGGCATCACTGACTCGATGGACCTGAGTCTGAGTGAACTCTGGGAGTTGGTGATGGACAGGGAGGCCTGGCGTGTTGCGATTCATGGGGTTGCAAAGAGTCGTACATGACTGAGCGACTGATCTGATCTGATCTGATAACTGATTTATTTTGATAAACACCTGAAACTAACACAATACTGTAAATCAACTCTACTTCAATAAAAATTGTTTTTTTTTTTTTTAAAAGAGCTTCAAGGAGGCATACCCTTATTCTAGAGAATTGGGAGAGTTTGGTCAACAAAGAATAATGGAATTGTTACTTTAATACACTCAGAAAAAAGAGGACTGGGCATTCTTTAACAACCTGACAAGAGGCAGAGTTTAAAGTCCAGGGAAGAGGTGGTAAGTTTGGTGCTCAAATAAAACATAGTGAATCTTGACACACACTAAATGATTTCAGTGTGAAACGGATTCATGGATGGTTTGATAGAGGATGTCTTGGCTAGGGCTGTCACCTGCAGTTGTGTTTTGGGTTTCTAGTTTCCCTTCCAAACTGCAAAATTCCAGTGTTTTGATGATTCATCCTACAATTTTTTTTTTTCTGTCAGTCCAACATATTTTCAGAGCATATTCATTTTTATTGCTCGAAGGATACTTTAATATCTTGAAAAACATGGAAATTCCCTGGTGGTCCAGTGGTTAGGACTCAGTGCTTTCACTGCTGAGAGCCTGGGTTCAATCCCTGGTCGGGGAACTAAGATCCCTCAAGCTGTGAGGCATGGTAAAAATGAAAAAACAAAAACCTTGAAAAGCATGAATTGCAAAACACCCAGGATGAGAAAAGCATTATCAGAGTCATTTAGGTGGAATGAAAGGATTTACCTCTCCTTACCTTGCTTGGTCTAATATGTGTGTGTGTGTGTGTGTGTGTGTCTGTGCTCAATTGTGTCCAACTTTTTGTGATCCCATGGACTGTAGCCTGCCAGGCTCCTCTGTCCGTGGGATTTCCCAGGCAAGAATACTGGAGTAGGTAGCCATTTCTTTCTCCAGGGGATCTTCCTGACCCAGGGATCGAACCTGTGTCTCTTGAGTCTTGTCCCTTGGCAGGTGGATTCTTTAACACTGTGTTACCTGGGAAGTTTGGTTTAATATCCACCAAGTAAAGGGGGAGATGGCAACCCCTTGTGAGAACAGCAACCCTGCCATTAGGAACAAGTGAAAATGGCTTGTAAAGGCTGCTACAACAGATGCACGTCTTGTTGGAAGAGAGCCCAGGTGTGTCTACACAACGTGCCTCCTATTTCTCTCAGTTCATTACCACTCTCTCCTGCAGCTCCTATTGCTGCCAGCCCCCTGACCATACCAAGGGGACTAAACAAGACATCTAGAGGAAAAACCAAGCTTGGTCTAGTGTATAAAAAGTGTCTGAATATTTCAACGTCTTTTTTAAAATTAATTTTTATTGGAGTATAGTTTCTTTACAATGTTGTGTTAGTTTCTCACTGTAGAGCAAAGTGAATCGGTCATAAGCATTCATATGTCCCTTCTTTTTTGGATTTCCTTCCCATTCAGGTTACCACAGAACACTGAATAGAGTTCCCTGTGCTATACAATAGGTTCTCATTAATTATCTATTTTATGCATAGTATCAATCATGTGTATATGTCAATCTCGATCTCCCAGTTTATCCCACCCTTCCTTCGCCCACTTGGTAGCCATACTGTGTCTTTTTTTTGGGGGGGCACACTTTGCAGCCTGAGGGTACCTTAGTTCCCTGACCAGGGATTGAACCCATGTCCCTTGTGTTGGGAGTGGAAAGTCTTAACCACTGGACCACCAGGGAAGCCCTCACTTATTTTTATGGAGGGTCAGAAATAGCCTCTTCGCTCCTTAAGTGGAAGTGAAAATCACTTCAGTCATGTCCGACTCTTTGTGACCCTATGGACTATAGCCCACCAGGCCCCTCAGTCCATGGGATTCTCCAGGCAAGAATACTGGAGTGGGTTGCCATGCCCTTCTCCATTTCGCTCATGAGGCATTGATACATTTCTTTAACAACAACAACCATGCACTTACCTGTTTGAAATATTTTAGTGAGTACTGATACATGGGATCTATTTCTGAGAGGCTTGCAATGACAAAGTACATAACAGAGCCTTGAGTGGCCACAGGACGATACTTCTCACGGGCGATGTTTATCATCCGCTCAGTAGACTCGGCTTCCTTCAGTCTGATTTTAATGGCGCCGGAAGTGATCTGAATAAACAAAAGAACACAAGTCCTTGAGGATGTGCTTCCAAAAAATGGTGGGATTTAGGGAACATATCCAGTTAGGTCTAGGAAAGAATTCATGATTATAATAAGGAGGCTCCCCAGACACATGACTCAGTCTCAGGACTCAGTGACTTCCTTCTAACTGAGCTGACCTCCTTTCCAGGCAGAGTTAGGGATGGGCAGAAGAAAACAGGCAACACAGGAGACTGCGGGAGAAGCGCAGCAGAATTTTTCTGAGCCTGGAACCTGGGTGCCTTCTGAAATGGAAACACAAACACCCAGTTGCTCCCTGGCTTCATCATCAGCAGTCCTCAAGCGATCCAGTGTTCCTGTAATGAAAGGAGATAGGAGGGGAGAAAGGATATCCACAAAACTGCTCATGAGAGGGGGTGGAGAGAACCGGGAAGGCAGCGGTACCACATCCCACTCTGGAATAACAAGGAAATCTAATGTTTTCTCTCTTTTCCCGGTACTCCAGGTGTACCTACAGTGAAACCCGGGGGTAGAAGCTGTTGTTTGAGAAGGGTTATTGGCTCAGTGTTAAAGAATCTGCCTGCCAATGCAGGAGACACTGGTTCAGTTCCTGGGTTGGGAAGATCCCCTGGAGGAGGAAATGGCAATTTACTGCAGTATTCTTGTATTACAGTAATTGTAATACAGTAATTGTAATACAGTATTCCAGTATTCTTGCCTGGGTCTTTGGACAGAGGAAGGGTCCAAGGGGTCGCAAAGAGTTGGACACAACTTAGTGACCAAACAATAACAGCGTAATCCTAAGTAAGCTAGAGATGTTGTCAAGTTCTCCCGCTGCTCTCCTGGTTTTCTGTCTTTTGGGTTTGTGGCTCTAGGGAGCCTTCTGGCCAGTGGGGTTTCCAAGATTCCCTTCTCTGTCTCCTTCAGTCTCTCTGCCTTTCCCTATTGGTGTCTGCCCCTATTCTGTTCACCACTCTCTCATCTTCTTCAGGTGTGGACATCCCTAGGTTGGGAAATCCTCTGTCTTGAAGTCACAGGGTCCAGGGCAGGGACCATGAGCAATCACTATGGAACTGCTGACCTATGAACTATAGGCAGGAAGTGGCAGTAAGTGCAGCCCGGGAGCAATCAATCCTGACTCTACTCTTTTTTAAAAAAAGACAAATTTTAAATTTATTTTTTAATTGGAAGAAAATTGCTTTACAATGTTGTGTTGGTTTCTACTGTACAACAATGATGTCTCTACTCTATAGGAAGGATGTCTTCAAGGCAACACCTTGCAAACAGAAACTAGTTTACAGATACAGATGATAGGATACTGGAGAGAAGTCCCCACTCGTGAAACTAGGAAAGCCCATGCACAGCAATGAAGACCCCATGAAGTTAAAAATAAAATAAAAAAACTGGTAGGACCCTTAAAGGGTGCAGTTATATCTTTTGAAGTAACACACTGTTTATAAATAATAAAAATATTTGACTTGCCTTTGAATCCTGGAGTGTGTCAATGAGTTCTTCATTGTCCAGAATATTTCCCTCAGATGTGAAGAGCATTTTCAGGATTTTCTCTTCAATAGCTTTCAGTTGGTTTTTATCAGTGTTGATCCTCACGATGAGCTTGATCCTTTGTTCTTCCAACTCAGGCTTCTCGAGTCGCACGACATCACTGGTGCCAAAGTGAATCTCTAAGTTAGGTCTTTCTCAGGGCTCTAGGGTTCTATTTTTCTTTCTGAATTTCTCATTGTTTGTATCCTGAATACTACTTACCTGAATATTAATGCTACCAGCCAAATCCTAGTGCATAGGCCCCTCTTCTGCTGGGTGCCCTCAGTGACATATACGCTTTAATTCTTTATCTTAGATCTCAGAGACCTGCACCTGACCACAGTTCCCATGGCTTCTGCTCATCTTAGGGAAATCTGCTCAGTGCTTCATCCCTCTAATCATTCAATTTCTGTTTCTAACGGCTGCTTGTCCCAAGCTGAAAATGGTGCCTGGAACATTCTTTTCCTACTAAGAGGAGAGACTCATGAAATCCCACCACCTCTCTGAAACAATTCTTGGTTGGATCTAAAAAGGGGGCTTTATTCATGATGAGAAAGTATAGGATGCTGGCCCCAGATAGCTAAAGTGAAAGTGAAAAGTGAAGTCGCTCAGTTGTGTCCGACTCTTTGCGACACCATAGACTGTAGCCTATCAGGCTCCTCTGTCCTTGGGATTTTCCAGGCAAGAGTGCTGGAGTGGATTGCCATTTCCTTCTCCAGGGGATCTTCCCAACCCAGGAATCCATCACGGGTCTCCCGCATTGCAGGCAGAGGCTTTACCGTCTGAGCCACCAGGGAAGCCAAGATAGCTAAGGTGCATATCAAAGGAATGATTTCAGGGAGCCCAGATTCTTGCATCTTCCCGTACATAGAAAAGCACTAGATTCCTTAACTTGAATTAATCCAGTTTTCTTTGGTGGTGGTTTAGTCGTTTAGGTGTGTCCGACTCTTGTAACCCATGGACTGTAGCCCGCCAGGCTCCTCTGTCCATGGGATTCTCCAGGCAAGAATACTGGAGTGGATTGTCATTTCCTTCTCCAGGGGATCTTCCCGACCCAGGAATCAAACCTGGGTCTCCTACATTGCAGGCAGATTCTTCACTGACTAAGCTATGAGGAAGCCTTTTTAAAGGGA
The DNA here is from genome assembly GCF_055505025.1 of Bos grunniens. Lineage (NCBI taxonomy): Eukaryota > Metazoa > Chordata > Mammalia > Artiodactyla > Bovidae > Bos > Bos grunniens. The sequence goes on along the minus strand of NC_141175.1, from coordinate 57,540,747 downwards.
AGTTTTCTTTAATTAACAGCAATCTTTTGGTTACTTTGTTGCAAAAACTCTTACATATCCTGGCTCCCCTCCTAGCCTCTTCAGAGCAGTCCTTCAGAGTGATCTGAGAGTCCTGTCTCCCAGGCTTGAGGCTCTCAGAATGTCCACCAAATAACACATAAATCTCAAAAGAAAAAGAAAAGAATAAAGGGGCTATACCTCTAGCTTCTCTAGTCTAAACATGCAAACTGATGTCTCCCCTCACTTTGCCCCCATCCCTCTATTTGAAAGCTAATCTTTTTCTTAAGTCAAAATTTCTAAACAAAATATTAGGAAATCTTTGCTCTCCCCGCCACTCCCTCCCTACCTGCCCTTTGTTTTTTACCTTAACAACTGATCCTCCAGGCCTGATTTGGTTACAGTGAAATTGATGATGGTAACTTTGATGCACACCTAGAAGAGAAGCAGGGAGTAACTGGTTCAGAGTAATAATATATGGACGGCTTTCTTTATTAGAACAGGGCTCATTATTGCCCAGCTGGATGTATTCCAGGTCTAATGGTGAACACACTTGCTACCCACACAAGGCAAGCAATAAAATCCTAGTCTTACTAAGTTCTTTTTTTAAAAAAATTATTTAATTATATTATTTGGTTGCACTGGGTTTTAGTTGCAGCACGTGAGATCTTTGATCATTGCAGCATGTAGAATCTTTAGCTGCGGCATAAATGTGGCATATGGGATCTAGTTCCCTGATAAGGGCTCAAACCCAGGCTCCCTGCATTGGGAGTGTGGGGTTTTAGATATTGGACCACCAGGGAAGTCTCATGTCTCACAAAATTATAATGCAGTTTTCTCTACTGCTGTGAGTGACAATCTTGCTCCTCAAATGCCACCATTAGAGAATTGTATTTTATGGCAAGGTGAGCCAGCGAAGGGTTAGAAAGAAGCAGGCTCAAATTCTAGCTGTACCTGTCAGTGTGTATGTGATGTAGAACAAGCCAGTCCATTCTGAGCTTCAGGTCCTGATCCTTAAAAATTGGGAAAATAGGGGACTTCCCTGCTGGTTCTGTGGCTAAAGATTAGTGCTTCCAGTGTAGGGGGTGCAAGTTCGATCCCTGGTCAGGGAACTAAAATCTCACATGCCATGTGGTGAAGCCAAAAAGTTTTTTTTTTTTTTTTAAAGAAAAACTGTGAAAATAGGAAGCAAGAATGCATAGGGTATTTGTGAGGCTAAATGGGCTAATAAAAATCACTTATAGTGACTTTCACATTGTTTACCTTTTTTAAAAAGAAGCTATATGACTTTCAGATAGTTTGCCTGTGTTAAAAAGAAACTGTTGATACTAGAGTTTTATATACTTTGTCTCATCATACTATTTTTATGACAAATTGTTGCTATAATATTCTGACATCACTCGGATACGGAAACTCGTTCAGTTGTGTCCGACTCTTTGCAACTCCATAGACTGTAGCCAGCCAGGGTCCTCTGTCCATGAAATTCTCCAGGCAAGAATACTGGAGTGGGTAGCCATTTCCTTCTCCAGCGTATCTTCCTGACCTAGGGATTGAACCCAGATCTCCTGCATTGCAGTCAGATGCTTTACCATCTGAGCTACCAGGGGATAAGTCAACAGCAAAAATCATACATGTAGTGTTTAAATGTCATTTATTTTATAAACATTCTTACAAAATTTTAAACACTTGTTGACACATAGTTGATTTAAAATGTGTTAGTTTCTGCTGCACAGCAAAGTGATTCAGTTTTATATATATACATATATATAAACATTCACATTCCTTTTTATGTTCTTTCCCATTTTATGGTTTGCCACAGGATATTGAATACAGTTCCATGTACTAAGGAGGACCTTGTTTTTTTATCTACACACATTATTCTTATTTAATCTTCACAGACAAATCCTTGAAGTAAGCTTTATCTCCACTTCAGCTGATTGACCCATGATCCAAGAGGTGGAATAATCTACCTGCAGTCACAGAGCTCAGATTGGGGAGGTGTGTGATGTTCTCCCAAAAGTTAAATAAGTGAGAAACTGAAGGCTGTGAATTAGCACGTGAGTAGTGCTTAGTCACTCAGTTGTGTCTGACTCTTTGCTGCCTCATGGACTGCAGCCCGCCAGGCCCCTCTGTCCATGGGGATTCTCCAGGCAAGAATACTGGAGTGGGTTGCCTTGCCCTCCTCCAGGGGATCTTCCCAACCCAGGGATTGAACCCAGGTCTCCTGCATTACAGGTAGATTCTTTACTGTCTGAGCCACCAGGGAAGCCCAAGAATACTGGAGTGGGTAGCCTATCCCTTCTCCAGGGGATCTTCCTAACTTGGGAATTGAACCCAGGTCTCCTGCATTGCAGATAGATTCTTTACTGTCTGAGCCACCAGGGAAGCCCAAGAATACTGCAGTGGGTAGCCTATCCCTTTTCCAGGGGATCTTCCTAACTCGGGAATTGAACCAGGGTCTCCTGCATTGCAGGCGGATGAGCTTTCTTACCAACTGCTGCTGCTGCTGCTAAGTCGCTTCAGTCGTATCCGACTCTGTGCGACCCCAGAGACTGCAGCCCACCAGGCTCCCCCGTCCCTGGGATTCTCCAGGCAAGAACATTGGAGTGGGTTGCCATTTCTTTCTCCAATGCATGAAAGTGAAAAGCGAAAGTGAAGTCGCTCAGCCATGTCTGACTCTTAGCGATCCCAAGGACTGCAGCCCACCAGGCTCCTCCGTCCATGGGATTTTCCAGGCAAGAGTACTCGAGTAGGGTGCCATTGCCAACTGAGCTTCCTTAAATCTAAAAGGGCCCTTGAGAAGTGAGCTCTGGCAGCGGCTTCACATTTAAACCCCTTGAGGCTGACAAGCAAAACCCTGACCTAGGCTTTTAAGAGCATTTCTTGCATTTTATGCAAGAAGGGTGTCAATTTCATTCAACCTGAATACATCCAGGGAAGACAGGCAGCTTTCAGGATTCAGTAATTAAAACGATACTCTTTGGAATGGTATGTTCCAAGATGACTTTTAGTGGGAGTTTTAGAGGAGTGAAGTTCTGAGGAAAATTCCCTTCTCTCACTCCTTGGACACCATTAGAGAAGGAGTGGGGGCCTGTGGGGCTGGGAAGATCCTACAGAATTAGTGGCTGTGCCTGGAGCAGAGGCAGCCCCAGGCTGTGAGGGGGTGGAGGAGGGAAGTGGGGATGGGTAGGTGGGTAGGTGGAGCTGCCCCTCAGAGCTCCCTTCGGGGAGGGAGAGGAATCCCAGCTGTCTTCTTTTCTGTTACAACTGCCTCTGGCTCTGCAGCACAAGAGGAGGGAATCTTCTGGATCTTACTGTGGTTCAGAGACTTATGGATGGACGTGGGGCTCACACAGCTCCCCTCAATAGTCTGAGAGTACGAGGAAGGGGACAAGATGCCCCTCCCCTAGAGCTCTAAGTACAGACTCCAAACATTAGAATCATGACCCTTTAATGTCATCGGTCACCAGAGTTCTTAAGCAGGCCATTTTCTCATCTGAGGCTGTCTGCCGGGCGGGCGCCAGCACACACAGACACTGACAGATCCCCCCCACCCCTGGAGGCTCTCCTAGGCTCTGAGTCATTTCTCAGCCACAATAAGAGGAGACAAATGGCCTTGGTTCCGAGGAGAGAGAAGAATGATTCAGTTCAGTTGAATTCAGTCGCTCAGTCGTGTCGGACTCTTTGTGGCCCCATGGACTGCAGCACACCAGGCCTCCCTGTCTATCACCAACTCTCGGAGTTTACTCAAATTCATGTCCATTAAGGTGGTGATGCCATCCAGCCATCTCATCTTCTGTTGACCCCTTCTCCTCCCGCCTTCAATCTTTCCCAGCATCAGGATCTTTTCAAATGAGTCAGTTCTTTACATCAGGTGGCCAAAGTATTGGTGTTTCAGCTTCAGCATCAGTCCTTCCAATGAATATTTAGGACTGATTTCCTTTAGGATGGACTGGTTGGATTTCCTTGCAGTCCAAGGGACTCTCAAGAGTCATCTCCAACACCACAGTTCAAAGCATCAATTCTTAGGCCCTTGGCTCTCTTTACAGTCCAACTCTCACATCCATATATGACTACTGGAAAAACCATAGCTTTGACTAGATGGACCTTTGTTGGCAAAGTAATGTCTCTGCTTTTTAATATACTCTCTAGGTTGGTCATAACCTTCCCTCCAAGGAGCAAGCATCTTTTAATTTCACAGCTGCAGTCACCATCTGCAGTGATTTTGGAGCCCAGAAAAATAAAGTGTGTCACTCTTTCCATTGCTTCCCCATCTATTTGCCATGAAGTGATGGGACCAGATGCTATGATCTTAGTTTTCTGAATGTTGAGCTTTAAGCCAACTTTTTCACTCTCCTCTTTCACCTTCATCAAGAGGCTCTTTAGTTCTTCTTCACTTTCTGTCATAAGGGTGGTGTCATCTGCATATCTGAGGTTATTGATATTTCTCCCGGCAATCTTGATTCCAGCTTGTGCTCTTCCAGCTCAGCGTTTCTCATGATGTACTCTGAATAGAAATTAAATAAGCAGGGTGACAATATACAGCCTTGACGTACTCCTTTTCCTATTTGGAACCAGTCTGTTGTCCCATGTCCAGTTCTAACTGTTGCTTCCTGACTTGCATACAGATGTCTCAGGAGGCAGGTCAGGTGGTCTGGTATTCCTGTCTGTTGAAGAATTTTCCAGTTTGTTGTGATCCACACAGTCAAAGGCTTTGGCATAATCAACAAAGCAGAAATAGATGTTTGTCTGGAGCTCTCTTGCTTTTTCAATGATCCAACAGATGTTGGCAATTTGATCTCTGGTTCCTCTGCCTTTTCTAAATCCAGCTTGAACATCTGGAAGTTCACGGTTCACATACTTTTTGAAGCCTGGCTTGGAGAATTTTGAGCATTACTTTGCTAGCATGTGAGATGAGTGCAATTAAGTGGTCATTTGAGCATTCTTTGGCATTGCCTTTCTTTAGGATTGGAATGAAACTGACCTTTTCCAGTCCTGTGGCCACTGCTGAGTTTTCCAAATTTGCTGGCATATGGAGTGCAGCACTTTCACAGCATCATCTTTCAGCATTTGAATAGCTCAACTGTAATTCCATCACCTCCACTAGCTTTGTTTGTAGTGATGCTTCCTAAGGCCCACTTGACTTCGTATTCCAGGATGTTTGGCTCTCAGTGAGTGATCACACCATCGTGATTATCTGCATTGTGAAGATCTTTTTTGTATAGTTCTACTGTGTATTCTTGCCACCTCTTCTTATAATATCTTCTGCTTCTGTTAGGTCCCTACCATTTCTGTTCTATATTGTGCCCATCTTTGCATGAAATGTTCCCTTGGTATCTCTAATTTTCTTGAAGAATGATTAGATGATTAGAATTCATTAGAATTAGATGATTCATTAGAATGACTGGAGAGCAGAAAAGGAGCACAGGGAAGTGAGACAGGGGACCCAGCGCTGGGAGGGATTTGAGTCCCAATCAGAAGGTGAGCAGAAGGGTGACTGGAATCAGTCAGGACTCTGAAGAGAAGCGAGTAGAAGATGGTGGGAGGAGGGAGTGACAGAGGGGAAGAGACGTTAGGAGGAGTCATTCGTTTCAGCAAGGGGAGACCCATCACACCAGCAAAATCCTCTCAGGCTGGGGGTTCCAGGCCTGTGGCTTGTACCTCAGGCAGGTAGTGGGGGTTTGGCAGTTTGGTCGTCATGTAGAACCTGAAGTTTTTATCATAATCAATGTCCGAGTCTCCAAGGCGAATCAGCAGTCGTCCACCACTGACGAAAGTCTGTTTCAATAGGATGGGTTCCAGAGCTGGATCCAGGGTCTCTCTAAGCTTAAACGTTAAAACAATAAAAAATATATTTTCAAAAGGCATTAAATGCATGGCAGCAACTTTTTCAAATTTCTTATTCAAACTTTACTCTGAACAGGCAAATTTTCAGTGCTTTTATGGATATTTCTTAAACTCCACTCACTCCCTCTAACAGAGTACATTTTCCAGAGTTTGTTTCCTTAATACTTTAGAGATAAGAACATGGGAAGGTCATATATTTATTTGGGCTAAATTTATACACAATTCATCCCCAAGAGAAAGCAGCTAAGAAAGAAGAGAAAGCAGCTAAGAAAGAAGAGAAAGCAGCTAAGAAAGAAGAATCCATAGGGTGGTCCTTGAACAGGCCCCAGACAAAGGAAACTCTGTTCACCTTCATGGTTTTTCTAGGTCAGGAACAGGCAAACTCCATCCTGCAGGCCGAATCTGGCCAATGGGGCCTGTTTTTGTATAACTCTTGAGCTAAGAATGGTTCTTACCTTTTTAAAGGATTGTAAAGCAAATAAACAAAACCCCCAAAGTAAACAAAACAAAGAAGAGTATTTGTTCAGAGAATGTTTGTAGACAGACTGCGCATACTAAGCTGCTTTAGTCATGTCTGACTCTGTGTGATCCATTGGACCACAGCCCACCAGCCTCCTCTGTCCAAGGGATTCTCCAGGCAAGAATACAGTATGTGACCTGAAAAAACCCAAATATCTGGCTTTTCACAGAAAGTTTGTAGATCTCTACTCTACGTGACAGTAATTTGTACCCCCCTCAAAGCAAATCTGATTGTGGTAAGAACATGGACATGTAGACATTGCCAACAACCCCCATGATAAACATCTTTATATCAGCTTGTATGTGATGGGGGCTTGGGAGCTGCCAAAATTTGATGTAATTTATAGCTAACCAGACCTGGACTTCTCTGGTGGCTCAGGTGGTAGAGAATCTGCCTGCAATGCGGGAGACTTGGGTTTAATCCCTGGGTCAGGGAGATCCCCTGGAGAAGGGAATGACAACCCACTCCAGTATTCTTGCCTGGGAAATCCCATGGACAGAGGAGCCTGGGGGGCTACAGTCCATGGGGTCACAAAGAATTGGACATGACTTAGAGACTAAACAACAACAATAGCTAACAAATCTATCTTAAATTGCGATGTGGTACCTGAGCATGCAATTTCTTAAAACAAAAGTTTATGAGATAAAAGTTTCCCTTACCACCCACAATACAATTTTGTGCTTTTTACTATTTTTATTTTTTTTAAAATATTTATTTATTTGGCTGCACTGGGTCTTAGTTGTAGTACATACAATCTTCTTTTTTTAGTTGCAGCATATGGGATCTAGTTCCCCAACCAGGGATTGAGCCCAGGTCCCCTACACTGGGAGCACAGAGTCTTAGCCACTGGACCACCAGGGAAGTCCCCAGTTTTGTGCTTTTTAAAGTCTATTCTATGAATAGACTCAGGTTCAATCCGTGGGTCAGGAAGATCCCCTGCAGAAGGAAATGGCAACCCACTCCAGTATTCTTGCCTAGGAAATCCCATGGACAGAGGAGACTGGGGGGGCTATAGTCCAAGGGGTCACAAAACAGGACTGAGCAATTAAACAAGAACAATGACAACTTGTTAAAGTGAATTTCATCTTCTGGAATCTACTTTTTAAACCTCCCATCCCCTGTAGTGATCAACTGCATGTGCCAAGCCTCTAGAAATTAGTATGTTAAACTGAACCAACTTAATGGAAATAAATACCTATAGGGCTTGTTTTCCAAAGAAAAATATTTTTTTAGAGTGGCACATTTATAAGCCTACCTAGGAATGTTGGAAAGCCATTGAAAAGTAACTCAGAGCAAGTTTTGTGAATGTAGTGATTAAATCACATTCCAGCTTTAAAAGTCATAACAAATGCAGATGAATTAAAAATACATAAAAATCTATTTCATTAAAAGATAGTGATTGAGATTGGTTAACTCTATTTCACACCCATGAATGGGTGGAGGCAAAGTTTGAAAATACCACTCCACAAATGTAGAAAGCAGTTAGGTGTATAATCTGAGTGACACCAACTCACAGAAAGCAAGAGAGACTCCCTGCCAAAGATTTTTGGAGCTCTCACCCTCTCCTGTAGCTTCAGACTTTAAATGGGGGCCTAGGACCCATTACAGAACCTTGCCCATTTTGGTCAAGGTCACAGCCACACACGGAGGATTCCTGTGCTCTTTGGAGCTCAGACTGAGAGCCTGGTAACTTGCTGTGGATTTTCTATACAATCAAGGCTGCTCAGATGGTTTACTTCACATTTCTGTGCCTCAGATTCCTCATTGGTAAAATGGAATAATAGTAGTAACCACCTTGTAAGGTGCAGTGTGGATTAAAGTGTTCATACACATAAAACACCAACATCAGAGTCCGGTGTGTAGGAAGCATTCAGTGAGTGATGCGTGTGTGTTAAGTTGCTTCAGTCGTGTTTGACTCTTTGCAACCCCATGGACTGTAGCCTGTCAGGCTCCTCTGTCCATGGAATTCTCCAGGCAAGAATACTGGAGTGGGTTGCCATGCTCTCCTCCAGGGGATCAAATCCACATCTCTTGCATGTCCTGCATTGCAGATGGATTCTTTATTGCTGAGCCACTGGGGAAGCCCATCAGTGAGTGGTACCTGTTTCTAATATTAGCTGCACCAGGCCAGGGTTGCAGCTAAGCTGCCTCAGGTCCTTGGTCTGTTCTGAACTTCTCGCCATTCTGTGGCTACAGAGATCCTTCTAGACACAGTTACACTGAGACTAAGCTCACAATGTTCATTTACTCATTCTTCTCTTATACAACTAGTATGGGAAATTAAGGAAATAAACTACAATTGTTACCCAGTTTCTTTTGTGTCCAAGGCTGCTGTATATGCTGTCCTCTTTGCCTGGAAAGCCTATCTTTCTGAGTGCTCATGGTGAACTCTTCATATAGGTCACAGCTTAAATGTTACCATTGGTAACCATGACGGTAGTCAGCTCTCCCCACCCTACCTCCTTATTAGCTATGTCTGCACTGGGTTTATCTCTTCGAAGTCCCTACTACAAATTCTCTTCGTCTCCTTTGTCTCATTTTTTCTCTCTTTTCTCTGTTTATTGTCTCTGTCCCCAACTAGATAGTCAACTTATTAAGGGCAAGAACCATCTTTGTATTATTTGCCATTGATTCTCAAACAATGTGTGTTGAATGAATGAACAGTTTCAAAAACATCCACTCTTGGAGTGATTTGATTCTGAAGAAATAAAGCACAAAGACTTAAAAATATATATACTTTTTTTAAAAAGTGAAAGTTTATACCATACCACTTAATTGAATTCTAACTTTATGTCTAAGTGGAAAATAATATTTATACTTATTGGGGTGCTTTACTGGCTTCACATCACTGGTTCAAGGAGACATGCCCTGATGAGGTTGCTGCTCTGAATTTCTGGCTAATGATCAAGAGCCACACGAGGCCTGAGAATCAGCAGTGTCAGAAGACAGTGACCATCCCACTTCACACCAAAGCAGTGTCTTCCAAAAACTGGTTCAGTGACAGACCATTATGAGAATGTATTGTTTAAGGAGCAAAGCAATAGGTTTGACCATTTAGAAAAGGGAGCTGACTGGTGTCTTTGTCATAATGTAGGCATTGCCTGTAGAGGATTTCAGATATGGTCTGAAGGTTGGAAACTAACACAAGGAAAAGAAAAAGTGAAAAAGCAAACCTCTTCTAGTAAGACGGGTAAACCAAGTCGGATTGAATTTTCAAGTGTGCGTAAGAAATTACTATCTGTGAGCTTAATGATCTTTAACCCATTTTTGCTTTCTTTGTTTCTTATCCAGCGGTTTGCCTGTATGAGAAAGCACAGAGTAGGACATTTCAGTTTGTAAAAATGTGAAAGTTTTTAAAGTTTAGAAACTATGTTCAATCTAGAAACAAGTTTGAAAGATTTTACACAGCAAAGGAAATATTTTGTTTAATGTTTTCATTCATTAAACGAAATGAAAAGACAACCCTCAGAATGGAAGAAAATATTTGCAGATGAAGCAACCAACAAGGAATTAATCTCCAAAATATATAAACAGCAGGTGCAGCTCAGTATCAAGAAAAAAACCAAACACCCCAATCAAAATATGGGTGGAAGATATAGCATTTCTCCAAAGAAGACATACAAATAGATAAAAATACACATGAAAAGATTCTCAATATTGTTAATTATTAGAGAAATGAGAATCAAAACTCGGAAAAGGCAATGGCACCCCATTCCAGTACTCTTGCTTGGAAAATCCCATGGATGGAGGAGCCTGGTGGGCTACAGTCCATGGGTCGGTAAGAGTCAGACACGACTGAGCGACTTCACTTTGACTTTTCACTTTCATGCATTGGAGAAGGAAATGGCAACCCACTCCAGTGTTCTTGCCTGGAGAATCCCAGGGACGGGGGAGCCTGGTGGGCTGCCGTCTATGGGGTTGCACAGAGTTGGCTACGACTGAAGCGACTTAGCAGCAGCAGCAGAATCAAAACTACAATGAGGTATCATTTCATACACTTCAGAATGGCTATCATCAAAAAAATCTACAAACAATAAATGCTGGAGAGGGTGTGGATAAAAGGGAACCCTCCTACATTGGTAGTAGGAATGTAAGCTGGTGCAGCCACTATGGAGAACAGTATGGAGATTTCTTAAAAAACTAAAAATAGAGTTCTCATATGATCCAGCAATCCCACTCCTGGGCATTTATCTGGAGAAAACAATAATTCAAAAATATATCAATGTATGAATCCCAGTGGTCTTGGCAGCACTATTTACAATCACCAAGACATGGAAGCAAACTAAATTTCCATCACAGAGGAATGAAAAAAAGATGTGGTACACCTATACAATGGAATATTATTCAGCCAAAAAAAGAACAAAATAATGATATTTGCAGCAACATGGATAAATATAGAGATTGCCATACTGAGTGAAGTAAGTCAGAGACAAACATCATATGATACCATTTATAAGTGGAATCTAAAACAAAAGGGTACTAATGAACTTATTTAGAAAACAGAAATAGAATTACAGATTTAGAAAGCAAACATGGTTACCAGAGAGTAAGTGAAAGTGAAAGTGAAGTCGCTCAGTCGTGTCTCTTTTCGACCCCATGGACAGTAGCCTGCTAGGCTCCTCCATCTATGGGATTTTCCAGGTAAGAGTACTGGAGTGGATTGCCATTTACTTCTCCAAGAGAGTAAGTAGGGGAAGGATAAATCAGAAGATTGGGATTGACATATACATACTGCTGCTGAGTCACTTCAGTCGTGTCTGACTGTGTGCAACCCCATAGACGGCAGCCCACCAGGCTCCCCCATCCCTGGGATTCTCCAGGCAAGAACACTGGAGTGGGTTGCCATTTCCTTCTCCAATGCATGAAAGTGAAAAGTCAAAGTGAAGTCGCTCATAAGGACCTACTGTATAGCATGGGGAACTCTACTCAGTACTCTGCAATGGCCTATATGGGAAAAGAATCTTAAAAAAGAGTGAATCTATAACAGATTCCCACTGGAAACTAATACAACATTGTAAGTCAATTATACCCTGATTTTAAAAAAATGTAAAATAAAAGAAAAATCACTCCCCTTGCAAATAAAAACACTTTTTAATTCTAATGTTTGGGATTCTTTTTTGTTGTTGTTCAAACTTGGGACAAATAAAGGTTTTTTTTTTTTTTTTTTCCTTTTTCCATCTAGATTAAAAAAAAAAAGTTCACACAAGGTTTTCAAGATCCATCTATGAAAATAAAGCTCATACAAGGTGTTCAAGATTGTCTCCTTTGCTTTCAAATGGACTCCATTTTCTAAACCCCATTTAGAACATGATGAGATGGTTAGATAGCACCACTGACTCAATGGACATGAATCTGAGCAAGCTCCAGGAGATAGTGAAGGACAGGGGAAGCCTGGAGTGCTGCAGTTCATTGGGTTGCAAAGAGTCAGACACGATTTAGTGATGAAACAACAGCCATTTAGAACAACTGATCCAAGGACTTAGGAGTCAGATAATGGAATTTAGTAAATTCCAGGAAAGCTGGCCCCAAATTCATCACATCAAAGTGTTAGTTGCTCAGTTGTGTCCGACTCCTTGCAACCGCAAGGACTGTAGCCCACCAGGCTCCTCTGTCCATGGAATTCTCCAGGCAAGAAACTGGAGTGGGTAACCACTCCCTTCCTAACCCAGGGATTGAACACGGGTCTCCTGCATTGCAGGAAGATACTTTACCACTAGCGCCAAATTCATCATACCCTGACTTCATTCTGACTCCTCAGAACTCTTAGGGACAAGGACTATACAGGAATGAATTTCTGCTCCCATAGAAAACAGAAAACAAATGGTCAACCCTCTGAATAAAACCAACCAAAATCAAGTGTGCAGAGCACTTGGACTCTTCCCTTTTTACTTTCTCCATAAAATGAGGATGTGAACTAGAAGACATCTTGATGGCCTTGTAGGTTTACGTTCAAGACCTTACAAGTACACTGAAGTCTACTTTTGGAATTTGTAATAGAATGATATTAAGCAGAGTTAGTAGGCTGCTCTTCATCTGAAGCACTGGTTACAGACCTGATCTTGGGGATCAATCATCAAAGGCCACCGTCTGCCTTGAGTAACCAGAATGCCATTTTCCGTTGATATCAAGTCCCGGGGCAGCCCGTCTGTGTTCCACTGCCGTATTTCGTAGGGATCGCCGAGAGTGTTAATGAGACTGAAGTCGGGATTGATTGGGATCTCCAGAGACTGACAGTCCTGGATCCAATACTCTATAAGCTGTTGAAGGAGAAAAGCTTACTTGTATATGAGTCAGGAACACTTAGTAAATGAGGATTCACAAAACAAGTCCTACCAGGCTCCACAGGCATCCTGGAATCCGAGCCCAGGACATAAGAAGTGGACAAAGAATTAGGAGATCCGGGGGCTAGAACTACACCATTAGCTAGGTGTGGCTTTGGGCACATCATATGTGCTGTCGGGACCCCAGGTTTCTCAAGTATAAAACACAGGGGTTGTCATAGTAGTCTTCACTCTGGGGAGAGTCTGAGACCACGTGGAGAAGTTGGGGGTTCCCACAATGACCTTGGGTGATCCTGGGAATTAGCAGATGAGGCAGAGGGCTATTAGCATTCACCTCCTTCAGTGAATGGTGCAGACATGCACAACAGTTTCCCCCAACAGCACTCCTGGCCCTCCTGCTTGATTAGAATCAGTTGATCCCTGAGCTCCTGGAGAGACTCTATGAGTCTTACACCAACTAGGTTTTAGAACTCAAGGTCAGGGCAAAACATGTCTTAAAAGGCAGTTCATAAAAGTGTTTTGCAAATATCTCCAAATAATCCCTGCTCTTGCCCATTGCTGAGCCTGTGTAGCAGCCTCGCCAGTTCAGAACATTTCATCCTGGCTGAATTTGGTGCCACTTCTGATCCTAGGGGTGGGAGACTCCCTGTCTCTTTTTCTTCTCCCAGGTTGCTGTGTTGTGTAAGCAAAGCTGTGAGTAACTTTCTAAGGCAGGAGAGGAAAAGAAGGACTGTGTTAAGGAAAGCCTAGGGATACAGGGGAGTCCATTGGACTGCCAAACTAGTGAATTCTAAAGGAAATCAACTCTGAATTTTCAATGAAAGGACTGATGCTGAAGCTGAAGCTCCAATACTTCGGCCACTTGATGGGAAAAACTGACTCATTGGAAAAGACCCTGATGCTGGGAAAGATCGAAGGCAGGAGGAGAAGGGGGTGACAGAGGATGAGATGGTTGGATGGCATCACCAACTAAATGGACATGAGTTTGAGCAAACTCTGGGAGATGGTGTGGGACAGGGAAGCCTGGTGTGCTGCAGTTCACGGGATAGCAAAGTGTCAGACATGACTTAGTGACTGAACAACAACAATAGGAGAGGTGGTGGGTAGTGGAATGTAGACCTAAGTTTCCATCATGGAGAACCTCCCTCTAAACCCAGAACCTCCCTCTAAACCCAGAAAAATGACGCACACATCCCGCTGTATCCTGCTAAAGCAGTATCAGCTGCTTCTCAGTCCTCACAGGAAATATGTTTGCTCACCGATTGCCTGTACTGGGCTGTGAAGGCCCCGTAGTAGGCCACACAAGCTGCTGCTATGAACACATTCCCAACGATATTCGATATCTCCTCATTGAATTTCTGGATGCTTTCTTCCCATCGGACTTGCTCGTCTCCTAACGCAGCCGTCAGCTTTCCAGCACGTACCAGACGTGCTTTGGTCAGTGCCATTGTCTTTGCTAGAAAATCGAAAGAAAATCAGGTTATTTCATTCAGTATTTTCCTACAGTATAAGAAGTTTACTCATCTGCTTCTGCTTATAGCAGAATGACCATTATTTGGTTAATGATGTCAATACATCTCTGGTCCTCAGGCCAATTTAGCCCAAGTTCTCACTTCAAAGCCAAGTCCAAGTTCTTTGAATCGCCTATGCAGAGAGTTCCTTTCACTTTATTTTAAATTAATTAATTTTAAATTGGAGTATAGTTGCTTTACACAGCTATGTCAATTTCTGCTGTACCACAGAGTGAATCAGCCATATATAAAAATATATTTATATATTTATAAATAAATATATTTATATATTTTATATGTAAAAGGGAAGGCGATCCTTTTTGGATCGCCTTCCCTTTTAGATCACCACAGAGTACTGAGTAGAGTTCCCTGTGCTATACAGTAGGTTCTCCTTAGTAATCTATTTTATGGGGGCTTCCCTGGTGGCTCAGACAGTAAAGAATCTGCCTGCAATGCAAACGACCTGGGTTGGATCCCTGGGCAGGAAGATCCTCTGGAGAAGGAAATGGCAACCCCCTCCAGTATTCTTGCCTGAAGAATTCCATAGACAGAGGAGTCCAGTGGGCTATAGTCAACGGTGTCCCAAAGAGTCTGATATGAATTTATATATAGTATCAACAGCATGTATATGTCAATCCCAATTTTTCAATTCATCCTTCCCTGTTCCCATTTGGTATCCATATGTTTGTTCTTCACATCTGTGACAGAGAGCTCCTTTTTGATACTCCTTTCTTCTGCCTGAAGACAGAGCTCTCTTTTTGCCCCTGTAGTATTTATTTTCTGGATCAAATTCACGTGCTGCTCTGTCTTATTCAGACATAGAAGGTGAATACATACAATATACTCAGTTCTTCTAATGTTATACTTGAAGGTTAAGACCATCCATCTAATGCAAATATGGCCATATGTTGGATGGAAGCTGAGATCTGACTGCCTGAAAACACTGTCTCCTTTGGGAAATCTGGCATTTCCTAACCAACACAAGTTTTACGAGTTACTTACCCAGACTTTCTTTCTCATTCACACCTTCGTCATACTCATCTTGTAAGGCTTGTATTTGTTCTTCCACTTGTCTTAGTAATGCTTGCTTTTCTTTCAAAGTAGCCATAGTGATATCAAGTTCAGCCTAATAAAATCAAGTAAATGTTTTAAGAACAAGCTCCAAAGAGGGTTGAATTTGCCCATTTATAATGGGCTATTTTTTAAAAAATCAGATTTACTTTCTCTTTCTCCCCAAAAGATTTTGTTCTAAAAGATTTTGATATGATATACAAAATTAAACCAAGTATAAAATAGAATAAAATATAAGAGGAGGACCAAACAGAACAAAACAAAGCCCAGTGAATCATAGAAAGATTAGCAAAACAGATATACTAAGCATTTGGAGGTGAGTTAGTTACTATAATGAACTATTAACTTTAAATGATAAGACAGGGCTTCCCTGTAACTCTGGAGCCAGGGAGCTGCAACTACTGAGCCCATGTGCTGCGACTACTGAGCACCACGAGCCCTAGAGCCCATGCTTCACGACAAGAGAAGCCACTGCAGTGAGAAGCTGTGCACTGAGAGAGTAGACCCTGCTCACCGCAGCTAGAGAAAAGGCCTGAACAGCAATGATGACTCAGTACAGCTAAAAATAAATAAGTATTTAAAAAATGATAAAACAAATGAAATATTCATGCAATAGTGAAAACTAATCTTTCCTAACTAGTTCTCTAGAGCAGAGGTCTGCAACTATGGCTTGCAGGCCAAATCCAGCCTGCTACCTATTTTTGTGTGGTTACAGTTTTAAATGGTTAGGGGAAAAAAAATCAAAGGGATAATATTTCATAACACACGATAATTGTATGAAATTTGAATTTCAATGACCATAAATAAAGTTATATTGAAACACAGCCACACTTGTTCATGTTTGAATCTTTTTTTTTTAAATGTTTACTTATTTATTTGGCTATGCGGGGTCATAGTTGTGGCATGTGGGACCTTTAGTTGCGGCATATAAACTCTCAATTGCAGCATGTGAGATCTGGTTCCCTAATCAGGGATCAAACCGGGCCCACAGCATTGGGAACATGAAATAACAATCTCTACTAGCTATTCTGGGCTTCCCTGATGGCTCAGATAGTAAAGAATCTGCCTGCAATGCAGGAGCCCAGGTTCAACTGCTTAGTTGGGAAGATCCCCTAAAGAAGGGAATGGCGACCTACTCCAGTATTCTTGCCTGGAGAATTCCATGGACAGAGGAGCCTGGTGGGCTAGAGTCCATGAGATCACAAAGAGTCAGACACGACTGAGCAACTAACACTTTTGTGAAAACGAAAAATAATCTTCAAGAGCATGGTTACTGTCTGTATGGCATAGGGTCTCAGTGGCACCACAAAAGAAGCTTGAATGATGATCATGGTCATTGATTCTATAAGATATCACAACACAGACAATATACCTGTGCAGCACGGAGTTTCTGTCTCTTTGGCTCGACTTCTTTGACAACTCGGGAATACAAATCCATGGCTCTTACCCACATGCACATGGATTTACATGCTTTGGACACTTTCTCAACTTTTTCAGGCACAAAATCAGGATTATTAATATATTTTTGAAGTTTTGCCAAGATTTGAGGCTTAATATTTTCCTTATCATATTCTAAAAGTCTTCTTAGGAAGTTAGAATCACCAAGAAGTTGCTTTGCTGTTGGCCAGTCAGGTCTAAAAGACACAAATGGTAAGTTAATAGCATTGCAATAAAGGAATGTGACAACAAGAGAAATGTATTCCTTTGAGAACATTAAGATATTATTCTACAGATTAAAAAAAGACTATATGTCAATTATGCATGATTTCATGGAATTGGACTGCAAGGAGATCAAACCAGTCAACCCTAAAGGAAATCAAGCTTCAATATTCATTGGAAAGACTGATGCTGAAGCTCCAATACTTTAGCCACCTGATGCAAAGAGCCAGTTCATGCTAGGAAAGACTGAGAGCAAGAGGAGAAGGGGATGACAGGATGAGATGGTTGGATGGCATCACCAACTCAGTGGACTTGAGTTTGAGCAAACTCTGGGAGATAGTGAAGGACACAGAAGCCTGGCATGCTGCAGTCCATGGGGTTGCAAAGAGTTGGACACTACTTAATGACTGAACAACAACAACGTCAACTGTCTATGTCGTTAGTTATGTAACAATTTAACTTGCTCTCTTCCTATTATAAAGGAAATACAACACAATTTACTGAAAGCATTTTGCTAGGCTTTAAGAGCACCATGACTTACTACTTTTGTTTTCTAGGCATATATTTATGCTATTTACTTTCATAGTGTGTATAGCCTGTTTTTTCTTTTTAATATTTACAATGATTTTTCCGAAAATGTTCTTATTTACTGGTTGAAAGTGCTAGGTGCTCAGTTGTGTATGACTCTTTGCGACCCCATGGACTGTAGCCCACCAGGCTCCTCCGTCCATGGAATTCTCCAGGCAAGTATATACTGGAGTAGGTTGACATTTCCTCCTCCAAGGGATCTTCCTGGCCCAGGGATCAAACGTGGGTTTCCTGCATTGCAGCCTATCTGAGCCACCAGGGAAGCCCCATTTACTGGTTGAGCTATAGTTATAAAAACTCACTTTGTTTGTATCTAACTGACTTGCAAAATTTGTAGAATGACATTTGTGTTAATTTCCACCCCAAATGAGTTTTGTTTTACTGCTACTATTACTATTGTTATTTCTAAGCAAGAGAGAAGATCGAAGATAATCTAAAGAAGCTATAAAGATAGGTGTTTAGTGATGTACCATCTGTGTGTCACTTATAATTAAAAAAAAAATACTATTGGGACTTCCCTGGTGGTACAGTGGTTGGAAATCTGCCTGGCAATGAAGGGGACTTGGTCTGGGCAAATTCCATGATGTTCCATGGGCCAGCTAAGATCGAGCACCACAACTACTGAAGTCTGCCTGCTCTAGAGACCGTGCTGTGCACCAAGAGAAGCCACCACAACGAGAAGCCGGCATACTATAACCGAGCTGGACAGCAGCCCCTGCTCACCGCAGCTAGAGAAAGCCCGCGTAGCAATGAAGACCAAGTAGCCAAAAATAAAAATAAATGAATTAATTAAAAAAATACTATTAAAGTATCAATCAATTTGTTGGATGACTGATCGAATCAATGAGAGGGTGAACAGAAGAATGAAAACATGTAAATGAGAATGAAGGAAAAAAGCAAAGAAATTCCACCAGGCATTTTGTATTGGGTGATTGTGAGGCACTCACTTGGCATTCAAGAGAATGGAGATGGCTTCCATCACGGTCATGACCATATCTGGGGGCTTTGTGAAAACTCTGATTTCAGATATATCTGCTTTATCTAAGGAATCCAACGCTTTGTTAGCAGCATCGAGGGCAGGGAGCGCTTCTTCAAGATCTCGCTGAGCATCGTCAGCTATGGCTTGGGTCTCTTCGGCTTTCACTTTTGCTATCGCTTCATCTTCTTGCACAATGCTACGGACCTAATCATTGAAACATGACTGCTCAAGTGATCTCAGTATGTGAATTTCAATGTTTAAAAACAAAGTGAATAATGGATAACCGATAAGGACCTATTGTATAGCACATGGAACTCTGTTCAATGTTATGTGGCAGCCTGAATGGAAGGTGGGTTTGGGGGAGAATGGATATATGTATATGTATACCCCAGAACAAAATAAAAAGTTTAAAAAGTAAAAAAAAAAACAAAATAAGGCAAATAATAGTGAGTTATATTTACTCTTGAATCAGACCAATGATGAAAGATTAGGTATACTGCATTTTACACTCTTCTTTGTCCATCTCATGGCATGATGATAAAATAATGGAGATAAGAGTTATAAGAACGAATAACTAATTCATTCTTGGGAGAAGATTGGATGCTTTATATTTGTAGCTTGTACTTTTCTTACAACTTTCTCTGTCCCATTCATTGCATTTCCTGATTATCAGGGAGAGAGCCAGGATTAAAAGCATGGCTAAACTGATCTACCAGTTCATTGTTTTAACAACATATTGAAATTAAATTTAATAACACATCTAAAAAGTCCATTCTTTATCATTGTACGTAAGGGGTCAGCTGGCAGTCAAAGCGTCCTCACCCACCCTCAGGTGATGCTGCATACCTGATCCGCATTTTCTTGATCCACCGCCAGTTTGTCCATCAGGGCTTCAACATCTTGTGATTTTGTTAAAAGGACAGGTTCTAAAGCTGAAAGATCTAATTTCATTTTATCTACTAGTACATTTGTTTCTAATAGCTTGGTGAGACCATTCTTCACCCGTTCACGTGCCTACACGACAAAGAAAATAACTATTATGTTGAGTATTACAAACTATGAGTTTATTGGTATCTCTATCTGATTTATGCACTAGAATTTTGCATTGGCAGAATTAGTGAATCGGTTTGTAATACTTAACACTGAACGTACAGGAACACATGGCCCTGAAGTTCACCACAGTGGGTTTGGATCCCTGTCCCCTGGCCACGGGAGTAGGGCATCACTGAGGGATCACACTGTATTATTTTTAGCTCCTGTGGTAGCTTGGTAGCATGGTGAATGAATTAAGGACAAATTCAGATAGAAATTCCTGGAGTTCACATCTCTGGGAGCTTGTTCCCTTAGGATGGACCAGCAGGGCTGAGGCCACTGGAGACAAACAGTGTCCCAGATACTTATCTCTGGTTGCTGATGTGTCCACAGGGGTAGGAAACCCTTGACTAGAATCAAAGGGCAGTATATGGTAAATAAGCCACCTGGGAATAACTTTTTTGAGGATGAGACAGAAAAGGTGGTTCAAATAGGCTGGTTTCAAAAATATGTCACATTATTTTACTAGGCATACATTTACCAGGTAATATCCATTGAAAAACACTTAAAATATCTAAATGATAAATGATTTCATTTTTGTTATTTAAAATGTTGAAAATTTTAGGTCATGTTAATAGCTTAATGATGATTACAATGATGACGATGTAGTAAGCAGTCACTATTTTGAGCACTTATTTGTATCAGATCATATTCCAATACTTCACAAACAGTATCTTATTTAAATTCTACCACAATCCAAGAGGTAGATACAGATTTTTAAAAACCTTATTTTGTACTAAGATTGGAGTAGTTACAAAACCTTCTCCAAGTTGTTCAGGAAGAAAGAGTCAGAAATGAGGTGCTACCTGGTCTGCCTGACACCAGAGTCCTTGCTCTGAATGGGAACCACTGATAGGTAAGACAACCAAACTCCCATCTCCATTACTAAACCAAAAGTTTTCCTTCTTACTAAACACTGCAGAGGTGGCTAGATATGGGCTTAACTTTAATTCTGTTACAATGTCCATATCACATCCCTGAGTCAAGGACACTTATGTAAATGATAGAAGACAAAATATTAAATAAGGGCAAGGCCTCTAGATGATCAACACAATATACTTTTTGGTCATATTGTAGGTTGTCAAGGGCATGTTAGGATGGAGAGATGTCCAACAGGCAAGACGGCACATAGATCTTCCACACATTCTGGTAAAGGTTTTGAGATCAAGCAAAAAAAAAAAAATTTTTTTAAATTAATAATATTAAACTTACAGAAACCAACTGCTTCCTCTTTTCAGTCAGCATAGACAGGTAGAGATTGATGAGTTCCAAGTAGGAGGTGGGTGTTGTGTAGTACCTTCTCCGGAGCTCTGTGTAATAGCGTTCTGCCATATTGGAGACACTCAGGTGGACATTCACACACATGAGGGAAAGCTTTTCTCTCAGTTCTTCATTTACGGCATCAACATTTGAGAAAAACGTCTTTGATACAGAAAGAAGTGCTTCTCTGGGCCACTGTAAATAAAGATATGATTTGGAAAGTCAGTTGTTCATTTCCATAATGCACGGTTTAACTATTAAGAAAAATGCATTTCTCTGCAGTTCTTCCTCACCTTGGCCCCCCTTCACTGTAACTCCTACTTGTGTCCATGATGTTTCATGAACTGATGGCTGTGTTCATTAGACAGGGGTCTGGGTCTGCATTTGCACAGTGTCTGCTACATAGAAGTTACTCAATAACTACTGTTGGTTGAATGAATAAGTTAGTCAGTTCAGTCGCTCAGTTGTGTCCGACTCTTTGTGACCCCCATGGACTGCAGCATGCCAGGTATCCTTGTCTATCACCAACTCCCAGAGCTTACTCAAACTCATGTCCATTGAGTCAGTGATGCCATCCAATAATCTCATCTGTCATCCCCTTCTTCTCCCACCTTTAATCTTTCCCAGCATCAGGGTCTTTTCAAATGAGTCAGTTCTTCAAATCAGGTGGTCAAAGTACTGGAGCTTCAGCTTCAGCATCAGTCCTTCCAATGAATATTCAGGACTGGTTTCCTTTAGGATGGACTAGTTGGATCTCCTTGCAGCCCAGGGGATTCTCAAGAGTTTTCTCCAATACCACAGTTCAAAAGCATCAATTCTTCAGTGCTCAGCTTTCTATATAGTCCAACTCTCACATCCATATGTGACTACTGGAAAAACCAAAGCTTTGACTAGACAGACCTTTGTTGGCAAAGTAATATCTCTGCTTTTTAATATGCTGTCTAGGTTGATTGAATGAATGTCTAGGTTGAATGAATAAATGTGGCTGTTTTTAATTTCATAACTAAAATCACATACATTACAAGGATCTCATGTCCTCACTCTGCCTATTATACAATTTGAACTTGGTATAATCACTGTCCTGTTCATCTCAACTCATTTGCTCCTCTCCTAACTCTTTGAGCTCAACTGAACATCAGTCAAATGCAACTCTCTGTTACCCCATGTCTACAATCATGCAGCTAGCACAGCTAGAGAAAAACCCATAGCTGTGCTAACTGGTCTCATTGTCAATTCATGACAACTAGCTCAAGCGAGTTCTTAGTGCAGCCTGGAAAAACTTCTGTGTTGTCTCACCCATCACTTCTGATTCCTCTGAGTATTTCACACCCTATGTTACTTCCTAAGACTGCTAACACTTCCTCTCTCTTCTTTACCATTCATGACTTTGCTCCCTACATCATTAAAAAAATAGAAGCAATGCAAATAGAACTTCAGTGAGCTTCCACCCTGTCTTCCCCTCTACCTGCATTTTATGCTCTGGGGTGAGCTGTGCATGCTCCCTGCCCAGGTCAGCTCCTTCACTGGGAACTCCGTCCCATCTCTTCTTGCCTATTCAGTCACATTGGTCCAGCAATGCCTAACTCTGTCTGCTGCACCATCAATATAATTCTGTTTTCTGAATCATTTTCATCAGCACACGTGCATTGCTTGTGTTCCCCACTTAAAAATACTTCTCTCTTGACCTCACATACCCCTCTGGCTATTACCCATCTCTTGGTACTCCTTTGGGGCAAAACTCCTTGAAAGGTTTGTCTCTGATTCCTCTTCCTTCTTCTCTCTTGAAGCTTCTCCCCCATCAGTTCAGTTCAGTCACTCAGTCATGTCTGACTCTTTGCAACCCCATGAACCGCAGCACACCAGGCCTCCCTGTCCATCACCAACTCCCGGAGTCCACCTAAACCCATGTCCATTGAGTCGATGATGCCATCCAACCATCTCATCCTCTGTCGTCCCCTTCTCCTCCTGCCCTCAATCTTTCCCAGTATCAGGGTCTTTTCCAATGAGTCAGCTCTTCGCATCAGGTGGCCAAAGTATTGGAGTTTCAGCTTCAACATCAGTCCTTCCAGTGAACACCCAGGACTGATCTCCTTTAGAATGGACTGGTTGGATCTTCCTGCAGTCCAAGGGACTCTCAAGAGTCTTCTTCAGCACCACAGTTCAAAAGCATCAATTCTTCGGTGCTCAGCTTTCTTTATAGTCCAACTCTCATCCATACATGACCACTGGAAAAACCATAACCTTAACTAGATGTACCTTTGTTGGCAAAGTAATGTCTCTGCTTTTTAATATGCTGTCATATTAAAGGTTGGTCATAACTTTCCTTCCAAGGAGTATGTGTCTTTTAATTTCATGGCTGCAATCACCATCTGCAGTGATTTTGGAGCCCAGAAAAATAAAGTCAGCCATTGTTTCCACTGTTTCCCCATCTATCTGCCATGAAGTGCTAGGACCGGATACCATGATCTTAGTTTTCTGAATGTTGAGCTTTAAGCCAACTTTCTGAGTCTCCTCTTTCACTTTCATCAAGAGGCTCTTTAGTTCTTCTTCACTTTCTGCCATAAGGGTGGTGTCATCTGCATATCTGAGGTTATCGATTTCTCCCCGCAATCTTGATTCCAACTTGTGCTTCCTCCAGCCCAGCGTTTCTCATGATGTACTCTGCATATAAGTTAAATAAGCAGGGTGACAAATACAGCCTTGATGCACTCGTTTTCCTATTTGGAACTAGTCTGTTGTTCCATGTCACACAGGTTTCTCAAGAGGCAGGTCAGGTGGTCTGGTATTCCCATCTCTTTCAGAATTTTCCACATTTTATTGTGATCCACACAGTCAAAGGCTTTGGCATAGTCAGTAAAGTAGAAATAGATGTTTCTCTGGAACTCTCTCGCTTTTTCGATGATCCAGCGGATGTTGGCAATTTGATCTCTTGTTCCCCTGCCTTCTCTAAAACCAGCTTGAACATCTGGAAGTTCACACTTCACATATTGCTGAAGCCTGGCTTGGAGAATTTTGAGCATTACTTTACTAGTGTGTGAGATGAGTGCAATTGTGCGGTAGTTTGAGCATTCTTTGGCATTGCCTTTCCTTGGGATTGGAATGAAAACTGACCTTTTCCAGTCCTGTGGCCACTACTGAGTTTTCCATATTTGCTGGCATATTAAGTGCAGCACTTTCACAGCATCATCTCCCCCATCACTCCATTGAAATAACTCTTGTCAAGATCACTGATAACCTCTACATTGACAAATTTAATAGTTTCCTCTTCTTTATAAATTCTATTTGTGTTTGTTTAATGATTGTCATTGTCAACACTTGTATGTGAGTAAATTTCCAGTGGGTTTTGAAGCTAATGTAAGTACCCTTGAGTTCTTAGTGGACAGGGTGTTACCTTTTTAAAATCAAGCAACTTCAGACACATACCTGAAAAAGATAAAAACTCTAATTCGAAAAGATACACGGCCCCCAATGTTCACAACAGTACTATTTACAATAGCCAGGACATGGAAGTGGCCTAATTGTCCATATACAGATAAATGGATAAAGAAGATGTGATATACACATATATACACACACATATGCACATATATACAATGGAATACTAATCAGCTATAAAACAGAATGAAACATTGCCATTTAAAAGCAGCATGGATGGACCTAGAGATTATCATACTGAGTGAAGTTGGACAGAGAAAGACAAATATCATATGATATCACTTATATGTGGAATCTAAAAAAATGATACAAATGAACTTACAACAGAAACAGACTCACAGACGTAGTAAACAAACTTGTGGTTACTAAATGGGAGAGGTGGGCGCAGGGGTAAATTGAGAATTTGGGATTAACATATGCATACAATTATATATAGGTGGCTCAGATGGTGGGCTGCCATCTATGGGGTCGCACAGAGTCGAACACGACTGAAGCGACTTAGCAGCAGCAGCAGCAGATGGTAGAGAATCTTCCCTTAAAGCAAGAGACTGGGGTTCAATCCCTGGGTTGGGAGGATCTCCTGGAGAAGGCAATGGCCACCCACTCCAGTGTTCTTGCCTGGAGAACAGCATGGACAAAGGAGTCTGGTGGGCTACAGTCCATGGGGTTGTAGAGTTGGACACCATTGAGTGACTAAGACTTTCACATATATAAAACAGGTAAACAACAAGGACCTACTGTATAGCACAGGGAATTGTATTCAATATTTTGTAATAACCTAAATGGAAAATAATCCAATATATATATATGTGTACATATGTACAACTGAATATATATGTAACTGAATCACTTTGCTCTACACCTGAAACACTGTAAATCAATTACACTTTAATAAAAAAAAAATTAAAGTCAAGCAAGTCCAACTTCTTAAAGAGATATGTTGTGATGTTACTGACCTGGACAAACCAGTCAATGGTGCAGCAGTTTACAAGGGATGGAAACATCCGGCATCGGGACCGGAAGGCCTCCCCAACGGGGCTCATGCAGAGCACAATGTGCAGCTTCTGACGGACTCTGCTGATGAAATACTGAAACACCTGACAAAAAGAAAGATACTTTCAATTTAGAATAAGGCTGAACCCATGATGAAAAGAAGTGCTGGCTAATGCATCTGACTCTACCAATACCAAATTTAAAAAGTTTGTGGAGTGGATGCGTGAATTGTTTTAACATCCCATTCCAAGTCCCTTCTTCTCATGCAGACTCAAAAGATTAAATGAAAATTTTCAGACTCTGTTGCAAGTTGGGTGTGGGATGTGAGATGAGCACTCTTCATCAGTGGATTTGAGAGACCCCTTGAATAAAGTGGAGAGGTGTGTTCATACAAAATTTTGCTTTGAGGTAGAAGACCACTGGGAGAGAGAGACACGGGGCAGGGCGAGTATTTTTGCAGGTGCAGAGCCCAGCAGAAATGGCATGGGCCTCCTGTCACTATCCCTGGATGTGGCTCCTTACTTCAGCGGCTCCCAACATGGTGGGGGACACACGGCTTGGGAGCTGAAGCAGGAGCATTCTGGGGTAGAGGCTTCCTGGCTCAGCAGAATGACTGTGGCAGACACAGCAGTGTCCCTGACTGTTGACTTCTACAGTGTCATTTCATAATCATTCCAAGGAATTCAGCATGGCATCCCTTTGTTTAGCCCTTCCAATGTTAAAGCCACTTCTGCTTATAATAGTTGTCTGTGCCCATAAGTCCTGACCTAGCAGTGGAGGGAATTCTCATGAAAGGACACAGAAGAGACAATATGAGAAAGAGTGGCCAAAAAAGATAAGATGCAGAAAGAAGAGAAAGACCTGGGATAGACAAACAGTGGCTTAGAGAATCTAGCACAATGTTGGAGAAATGAGAGTGGACCGCAGCTGTGTTTTGTGCGTGTGTGTGTAAGAGAGAGAAAGAGAATGCATTTCATTATTCTGCTGATAGGCTATTGTTGTTTAGTTGTGAAGTCATGTGCAATTCTTTTTTCGACCCCATGGACTATAGCCTGCCAAGCTTCTCTGCCCATGAGAATTCCCAGTCAAGAATACTGCAGTGGGTTGCCATTTCCTTCTCTAGGGGATCTTCATGATGGACCCAGGGATTGAACGTGTGTCTGCTGCATTTTCAGGAGGATTCTTTACCACTGAGTCACCTGGGAAGCCTCTTGCTGACAGGACACGGAGTCAAAAGCACTGAACTCCTCAGGCAGAGCACTGGGGGTGTGTGAAATAAACTTGTATTAAAGAAGGATAAGAGAAGTTTTCCAGTTTAAATAGGACTATGACCCTCTGTGGAGAAGGCAATGGCAACCCACTCCAGTACTCTTGCCTGGCAAATCCCATGGACGGAGGAGCCTGATAGGCTGCAGTCCATGGGGTCACTAGGAGTCGGACACAACAGAGTGACTTCACCTTCACTTTTCACTTTCATGCATTGGAGAAGGAAATGGCAACCCACTCCAGTGTTCTTGCCTGGAGAATCCCAGGGACGGGGGAGCCTGGTGGGCTTCCGTCTCTGGGGTCACACAGAGTTGGCTACGACTGAAGCGACTTAGCAGCAGCAGCAGCATGACCCTCTGTAGGTAGTAGGGATTCTGTTTTGTGCTTTCCCTAATCATCTCTGGAAGTCTCATGAACCAATGCTTTAAATGTAGGAAATAAAGTACATAGGATTAAAAACAAATTACGTTGAAAAAATTCTATCCATGGACTGCTTAAAAGGGTTTGTGGATGACTGGAAAAAGGCTGAGACAACTTTTTCTTTTCCAAAATCTTATTACCATTTTGACACGTCCTACCTCATCTCTATTTCCCTCGGAAATTCCTACTTCTTTTGCTCTTGGTCTGGTGGCTGCTAAAACCTGCTCCAGTTCATCCTTTTCAAATAAATTAGGCACTTCACCTGAGTTCAGAATGTTATTTATATCTTCTAGAAACTCTTCCACTACAATCTGTAGAAGAAAGCAGAGTGGTCATTATAAGTTAGTCAACCATTCTACATTTACTTCCTATACATTATAAAGCAAATATAGGACCTAAAATTCACACTGAGTTAATTTTATCTTTAAAAGAAGATAACCTTGGGGGATCAAACCAGTCAATACTAAAGGAAATCAACCCTGAGTATTTACTGGAAGAACTGATGCTGAAGCTCCAATACTTTGGCCATCTGATGCCAAGAGCTGATTCATTGGAAAAAAACCATGATGCTGGGAAAGATTGAGGGCAGGAGGAGAAGGGGGCGACAGAGAATGAGATGGTTGGATGGCACTGACTCTATGGACATGAATCTGAGTAAACTCCAGGAGAGAGTGAAGGACAGGGAAGCCTGGCATGCTGTAGTTCATGGGGTTGCAAAAGTCAGACACAACTTGGCAACTGAACAACTACAACAATCTTGGGAAGTAGCCAAGATGTTAAAGCAGGATAACCCTGAGCTCACCTCCTCCCACGGGGACACCAAAATTACAACTATTTACAGAGCAATGATGAATGAGAATGACCTACTTAGTGCATAGAAATAAAAACAGAATTAGGCAAAATGAGGCAACAGAAGAGTATGTTGCAAATAAAAGAAAAGTGAAAGTGTTAGAAGCTCAGTCCTGTCTGACTCTTTGTGACCCCATGGGCTGTAGCCCACGAGGCTCCTTTAGTCATGGGATTCTCCAGGCAGAAATACTGGAGTGGATTGCCATTTCCAGGAATGAGATAAAATTCCAGAAGAAGAGTAAACGATGTCCCCTTCCAGATTTTACTGGTTCACTTCGGCAGAGATTGTTCTTGGCCAGTCAGCTCAGTTTGCGTTTCTGGACATGTCAACTGGTAACGTCTTTGAGCCCGTGGGACTTGCTATCAGTGTCTATTTTGGGGTGAGGACAATGCCTGAGCTCTGAGGTCATGGGTGATGCTACTGGCTGAGAACAGTTGGACAGGACTTCCGGCTTGGTTTTGAATGAGCAAGGATGAACTTGCTGATTATAGGATGAACTTAGTGATTGCCTGGGTTCTCTGATCAGGTTTCCTAGACTATCAGAACTGGGTACTATACTTAGCAGTAGGTGGGGCTAGGAATTAGCTTTCCTGTCGTGGCAGAGTGGAATAACTGGCTTCATGTGCAAGGATGTCTGTGGTCTTGACTCTAGCCATCCTGCCTGGCTGAGTGGGTCACTGGCTTTGCTGTGTGGGTGATCTGCTCTTCCTGCCAGACTCTCCTAAGCACTGCTGGGCTACACAGTTTTCCAGGTGTTCTGGTCAGGTTCTTTGGCTGGGAAGGGCCAAGAGCTACACTCAGCAGAGAGCAGGGTGTGACTCAGTTCCCCTGCCTGGGTGAGTGGGGGGCCTGACCAGGCTCCAGGGCTGGCAAGGCACTTCCTTTGAGGACTTCGAATCAGGCAGATCTGCATCTGCTGAGCTCCTTGGTCAGACTGACTCTGCAGATGAGTAAAGCTGCTGGCTTGGACCACTACTTGGGTGCTGAGGGTAAGAACTTGGTCTGTCATGATCAGAGTGCTGGCTATTATATCCTCAGGCCTTCTATAACACAACTGGATTCCTAGGGGTCAAGTGCTGCAGAGTCTCTCACCATCTCTGTGATTCGAGACTGGAGTGAAACCCCAGTGTGGCCCAGAACATTGGGGAGCAGGATGTCCATCCTGACCTCTTTCTTTCCACTGGAGGAACTGGTAGGCTCAGGAGAGACCTCTTAATGTGGTGTTGTGATGGCCTGGGGGTAGGGCAGTGTGGTCAGTGTGTAACTGCTCCTCTTATCCTTCTAACATGGTCTGTCTCCGTTTCTGTGGCACAGGGGTATGCTTCAGCTTCACCCTCATGTTCTAGGACTTTCTCCATGTCTTATCCATGAATAACTGTTAGTTGTTCTTGTGGGGCGGAGCAAAGTGGGGACTGAGCTATATGGCCATCTTGGTGATGTCACTTGCTGTCACTTTGTTCTTGCATTATTTTCCTGATGTCATGAAATTGTTTATCTGTGTTCTCTTGTGACTCTCAGAGAATCTTTAGAATGATTATTTTGAATTCTTTGTGGGCCAACTTGTGGATCTCCATTTCTTGGGGCCAGTTATAGGAGGTTTACTGTGGAGTTACATTCCCCCGATTCTTCGCAATCCCTGTAGACTTAAGTAGTGTCAGTGCATTCGAAGAAGCAATCACTTCTTTCAGATTTCATGGGATGATTTTAGTAAGGGGAGACTTTTACCTGTAGCTTGGGGCACACTGGGGTGTTAGACTCCAGGTCTAGGAGGCAGGGCATCAAATATGGGGGCATGTGGTATGTGAAGGTCATGTCTCTTCCACTCTGGCTACTGGGATCCACAGGATCAACTGCATGTGCACTCTGCGAACACTGTGGAACGTTCGCAGAGGTGGCCAGGCTCACTGACGTCCCCAGCAGTGCCTCCACGTGCAGCTCCCAGGGCCCAGTGGGGAGCTGGTGGTGGCCACATATTCAATTCTCATTTGTAAAAGGTATTTACAAACTCAGATACAAGCTCACTGCGTGTAACATATATTAAAAATATTTTTCCCATTTTGTGATCATACTTAGTCATGTTTACAGTGTTTGGGAAACTAAAATGAAGTTAAAATATTTATGTGTAAGATTTATCATTTATTCTTTGGCTGATTTCTGTTATTAGAAAATTTTAATTAAAAAATTTATATATATGTATTAAAATTTTTATTGGAGTATAGTTGATTTAAAATGTTGTGTTAGTTTCAGATGTAAAACAAAGTGAATCAGTTATACATATACTTATCTACTCTTTTTTTAGATTCTTTTCCCATATAGGCCATTATAGAGTATTGAGTAGAGTTCCCTGTACTGTACAGTAAGTCCTTATTAGTTATTTATTTTCCCTGATATTAAAATACCCAAGTGTAATCAATGTAGAAAATGAAGTGAAGTGAAGTGAAAGTCGCTCAGTTGTGTCTGACTCTGTAACCCCATGGACTATACAGTCCATGGAATTCTCTAGGCCAGAATACTGGAGTGGGTAGCCCTTCCCTTCTCCAGGGGATCTTCCCAACCCAGGAATCAAACCCAGGTCTTCCACATTGCAGGTGGATTCTTTAGCAGTTGAGCCACTTTATTAGAGAATAAATTCAAAATCAGTTAAATTGGTTGTGGTAGACATGGATGTAATCCTACTTTAAAGTTAATTTAACTAAAATATAGCCATTATTTTTCCCTTTTCTTGAGTAAAGCATATGTCTCTAATTGATCTCACTTAGGGAATTACTTTTTTATATTTGCCTCCACAGAAATAGTTTATCACCTTCTGCTGTCTATGTCCTTCCTCTCCAAGTTAAGTCCCTTCTTAATGCTCTTAACCTCTGATTACATTTTCTTATGTAGAATTTAAAGGTGGAAGTAATAGTTGTTAAAAGAAGTAGTATTTTATAGGGTCCAAGAACTCTGTTATTAGATGGAAAGATTCCCTGAACTACATCATTCATACAAGCTATTCGAAGGACACATGCGATTATAACAAGTGTCCTTTTCCTGTTCTTGTTTTTGTGTGAAAGTCACTCAGTTGTGTCCAACTCTTTGTGACCCCATGGACTATACAGTCCCTGGAATTCTCTAGGCCAGAACACTGGAGTGGGTAGCCTTTCCCTTTCCTGTTCTTGCTCTTTGGTTATTTAAATAGGTACCTGGGTGTCTGTGAAGAGGAAAACCATATTCCTGTCTTCTACACCAGCCAGTTTGTACAGCTTCCTCAGGTCCTCATGAAAACTGTCATAATTATACCCCCGGCTCAACTCAATCTGCAAACATCTATAACCACATATATGAGCTGCGAGCCTTGTAAGAGACTGCTTTCCTGTGCCTCCCACTCCAACCAGCAGGGCGTTGCCTCTCTCCTGACGAATCATGCGAGCGATCCTGTGGGAGACAAAGCAGAAAAAGGTTTAGTTATGGGGTACAAATGTGGCTTCTGCACTGAGGCCCCACCCCAGAGTGGAAGGCTAGTGGATGCTGGAGGGTTATTCCCCAGCCAAAGGCCACAGGAAAGAACAGGGTATGTCTGAGGTTCATGGTTGGGAGAAAAACCCTGGGGGTTTCCTTATAGCTATCTCTCGTCCATTTCCTATAGGCTGTTGACCTTGGTCATGAAAATTGAGAAAAACAAATATACTATATTAAATACATACATATGGAATAAAAAAAATGGTACAGATGAACCCATTTGCAGGGCAGGAATAGAAATGTAGACGGAGAGAACAGACACGTAGACAAAGGCAGAGAAGGGGAGGGTGGGATGAATTAGGAGATTAGGATTGGCATATATACACTACCATGTGTGAAACAGTTAACCTAGTGGGAAGCTGTTGTATAGCATAGGGAGCTCAGCTTGGTGCTCTGTGATGACCTAGAGGGGTGGGTTGGAGGGAGGTTCAAGGGGGAGAGGATATGTGAATACATATAGCTGATTCCCTTCATCGTACAGCAGAAATGAACACAACATTGTAAAGCAATTATATTCCAATAAAAAAAAAATCTCTTCTCCCTTTAAAGTGTGAAGGGTCTATCAGGAATGCTGATTTAGGCCACGACTTACATTAATCATTATATTGGCAAGCAGGTCTTTATTTCTAAGGGTGAGAAAGCAGAAAAATCACTGAACATAAGAAAAGAGACTGCAGCTCAAGAAAAGATCAACAGGAACAATCTGAAGTGGATTTACTATGTACAATTTCTGATTCATGTTAACAATAAAGATTTTTTTAAATGCCATCATGATACTGGAGTGAGCACTCAGAAATGGGGGGAAAATCCAAGTTTAGGAAAAACTGATTGAAGATGGAAAACCTGACTACCAAAGTGAAAACATTAGTGGAAGATGGGTCTTGAAAATAGGATACAGTGAAAAACTGAGTGGGTAGAGTAGAAGACAAACTCAAGACATTTACCCAGAACTCAAATAAAAAAAATAATGATATTAAAAATGATGAGAGAAAATGGAATATAAGGATGACAAATCTAGGAGAAACAAATGGAATCACAGAGACCACACTATAGGAATTGCAGAAGAAACGAAGGGACAGAGTTGAAATAAAAGAAAAAAACCTCAGAGTTGAACCCATTGATCTGAGGAAGTTACTGAGGGTCAGGAAAAAAAGTCAAAGAAGAGAAGCAAAACACAATGTTTTCTAAGAGAGATATAAAATAAACTCTGTGTGTGTGTGTGTGTGTGTGTAGGTGAATGGATGTAGGCATGCATATATGAAATAGAAATCTATATATCTATATTAGACATAATTTTGCGAGCATCTAAAATGTACATATAATAGACTACTCCCAAGGGGGTTTCCCTGGTGTTTCAGACTGTAAAGAATCTGTCTGCAATGCAAAAGATCCAGGTTTGATCCCTGGTTTTGGAAGATCCGCTAGAGAAGGGAATGGCTACCCACTCCAGTATTCTTGCCTGGAGAATCCCATGGACAAAGGAGCCTGGTGGGCTACAGTCCACAGGATAGAGTCTACCATGACTGAGTGAGTAACACTTTCGACTTAGCATGCATACATGAATCAATATATGAAATAGAAATCTACATTTTAGACATAACTAAAAATGTGTGGGGATCTAAAAAATAGATATACTAGATTACTCCTAAGGGGTCAAATAATTATAGGCTGGCCTCAAGAATCTCTTTTACAAGATGCCATTCCACAGTGGTTAAGAGGGAAAACTATCATGTTATTTCTCAGAGAATAAACCACCTGCAAACCTATCCTAAAAGGTTCCTTGAGGTATATAGAAAAGCATGAATAAAATTCAAACACTCAAGAAAGGGGAAAGGATGTCAGTATAAAAGTGAGCAGTTTGTATGAGAGTCAAGTTCACTGCTGTTAAGATAAAAATGTAGGGACTTCCCTGATGGTCCAGTGGTTGAGAATCTGCCTTGCAATGCAGGGGACACAGGTTTGACCCCTGGTGACTTAGCAGCAGCAGCAGCAGCAGCAGGGGAAACTAAGATCCCACAGGCTGAGAAGCAACTAACTGTACACAACGAGAGAGCCCACAAGCCATAACTAAGACCTGATAGAGCCCGATAAATGAAATAAATATTTTAAAAGGTCAGTAAACTCTCCTTAAAAAGAA
This sequence comes from Bos grunniens, assembly GCF_055505025.1. Classification (NCBI taxonomy): domain Eukaryota; kingdom Metazoa; phylum Chordata; class Mammalia; order Artiodactyla; family Bovidae; genus Bos; species Bos grunniens. Next base: position 57,507,343 of record NC_141175.1, on the reverse strand, counting down.
GTTGCAAATGTAAAAATTTTCTTTGAAAAATTATCATTGAAAATCTCACATTGGACTATAGTTTGCTAGGCTCCTCTGTCCATGGGATTCTCTAGGCAAGAATACTGGAGTGGTTTGCCATTCCATTTTCCAGGGGATCTTCCCAACCTAGGGATTGAACCCAGGTCTCCTTCATTGCAGGCAGATTCTTTACCATCTGAGCCACCAGGGAAGCCCCAACTGGGTCATGAGAAACTAGAAAAATCATGAAATGTTGTTGTGCGTTTAGTCTTGTCTGACTCTTGGTGATCCTGTGGACTGTAGCCCACCAGGCTCCTCTGTCCATGGGATTCTCCAGGCAAGAATAATGGAGTGAGTTGCTATTTCCTCCTCCAGGCAATCTTCCTGACCCAGGGATCGAGCCTGAGTCTCCTGCATTGCTGGTAGATTCTTTACCGCTGAGCTATTGGGGAAAGCCCAGGAAATCATGAGAGAAATGTAAAAGGTTTAATTTCTCCCTCTCAATCTCTGTTTTTTTAAGGAAAGCATCTTTCTATCCATCTTCTTTATCTATTTCTAATTCATAATGTTTATAACTAAAAAAAAAGGTTCAAATATTTGAGAAGGATAATGGCTTTATTACTTTTTTAATTAAGAAAGTAAAATATGATCATTGTAACCGATAGGAAAAAAAACACTGCTAACCCTTTACCACATGTACACTCCATCATGAGGGTCTGGATGCTGTCCTGTTCTCCATGGCAGTAGTGTGTTGTTGTTCAGTTGCTAAGTCATGTCCGACTTTTTTTGACCCCATGAACTGCAGCACGCCAGGCTTCCCTATCCTTCACCATCTCCCAGAGTTTGCACAAATTCATGTCCTTTGAGTCGATAATGCCATCAAACCATCTCCTTCTCTGTCACCCCGTTTTCCTCCCGCCCTCAGTTGTTCCCAGCATTAGGGTCTTTTCAAATGAGTTGGTTCTTCACATCAGGTGGCCAAAGTACTGGAGCTTCAGCATCAGTCCTCCCAATGAACATTCAGGGTTGATTTCCTTTAGGACTGACTGGTTTGATCTCCCTGCTGTCCAAGGGACTCCCAAGAGTCTTCTCCAGCATCACAGTTTGAAAGCACCAGTTCTTCGGCACTCAGCCTTCCTTGTGGTCCAGCTCTCACGTCTGTACATGACTACTGGAAGAATCATAGCTTTGACTGTACGGACCTTTGTTGGCAAAGTGATGTTTCTGCTTTTTAACATGCTGTCTAGGTTGGCCATAGCTTTTCTTCCACGGAGCAAGCCTCTTTTAATTTCATGGCTTATAGTAAGTGCTTCATAAACAAATTTATGTCTGTTGACTTGTATGTGTGTGTTTGCAAAGATGGACTTAAAGTCTACACCACATTTTGTTTTGTGATTTTTTTGATAAATAATGCTTTATGGACATTCTCATGCTAGTTATAATGGCAGAGTTGAGTAGGTGTGACAGGGACTATAGCAGAGCCTAAAATATTTACCATCTGGTTATTTACCAAAAAAAAAAAAAAAAAAAAAGCGTGGCTCCTTTCCTTAGGAACTGCCAGCTAAAACTGACGCTTGCCATCTGGTTCTACAATAATGGAGTCACTCGTCACTGCAATTGCTGGCCTTCAGCACACCCTGAAAGGAGTTCAGGGTGGACATCAGGTGTTGCCCTAAAGGTCCGCGAGCGAGCGACGAGAATGAAAACAGAACACAAAATCTGGTGCAATGCGTCAGGGGACCTGCAGCCTCTATTGTACTGAGGTTGAGAGTCCACCGTGAGTCCAGCTTTTATTTCTAATTACAGACTACAAAACTTTCTTTGCTCTATCTTTCCCAAGACACTACCTCGACATAGTCCAGATCTCCTTGTTTATACCCCAGGTCGTTCCCTTCTAGGATAGTCTCAGGAGCAATCAGCAAGTGCGTAGGCAGTGTTCATGCCTAATGCTGACCCAGTGTTCCAAGGTCCATGCTCGCAGTCATACTCCCTTCTGGGTCTGGCCTTGGGGTTTGTAACAAGGAGATTATTCTTAAGAAAAACATGAAAGACAATCATTAACACAGTTTCTTGATATATGCTGTTTTTCCAGGTGCTATTTCTGTGGAATTTCTCAAGGCTGTGAAAGTATATTATTAGAAATTCCCACTACAGTCAGGAACGAGGCACTCTGTGCTCTGGGAAAAACTGGTAGGACAGGGCTTAGATGTCCATTTTCAGGAGATTTTATGAACTCAATTTCTTATATCTTCTCATATCTAGAAGAGCACTAAAATCATTAAAGGAGACATCTGCTCCTTGTGACTAGCAGCAGCCTTCTGTCAAAATGTGCGCCTGACTGCATGTATCCCCCTTCACTAAAATCACGTACATACTGACTTTCCCCTACCTCTCTGGAGCAGTTCCTTGGAGTTATCTGAGAGGCTGTCTGTGGGCTACAGTCCTCATTTTTCCCTAGATAAAACTTAATTTGCAACTCTCACAGTGTTTTTTTTTTTTTTTCCAGTTGACAGATCCTTTGTTAATTCCTCCCCCAAAGCAACTAAGACCCACAGGTACAATCTCCATTGCTATGTCTCTGTCACAACATACATCTAACAGAAGACACGTTAGATCATCTGTTTGCTTATATTTCCTCAGTTACCTCTGAGAGTATAAAATTGAGGGTTCAATGGATGTGTCCCAATGTTTTGTTATTTTTTCCCCATAATGCATCAGGGTGCTACAGTGGATAAATATTGAATATTATTAATATCTTGCATCATTTATGTTACTCTTCCCTTTTTTCCTTTACATTATAGTAATTTGTTACTTCCATTTGAGATTGAGAAAACAAATGACTTGTGCATCTGCTTCCTAGTGTTATTTTTTTCTGTCAACTTACATATCAATGGATAAAAACCTCCCTCCACTGAGAATCTTCCAAAATTACATTTTCTCTACTGTAGAGGCAAGAGATACATTTCCTAATTAGTTGTTTAATTTTATTATTACTTAAAATTTTTTTTTTGTCCATGACACACAGCATTAGGAATCTTAGTTCCCAGACCAGGAATCAAACTTATGCTCCCTGCAGTGGATGCCTGGAGTCTTAAGCATACTGGACTGCCAGCGAAGTCCTGTTAATGGCTTTATAGAGATCCATTTGACCATCCTTGGAGTATGATGACAACTTTGGGGGCGTGTAACTGCCTCTTGAGAAACCTGTATACAGGTCAGGAAGTAACAGCTCAAACTGGACATGGAACAACAGATTGGTTCCAAATAGGAAAAGGAGTACATCAAGGCTGTATATTGTCACCCTGCTTATTTAACTTATATACAGAGTACATCATGAGAAACGCTGGGCTGGAAGAAGCACAAGCTGGAATCAAGATTGCTGGGAGAAATATCAATAACCTCAGATATGCAGATGACATCACCCTTATGGCAGAAAGTGAAGAGGAACTAAAAAGCCTCTTGATGAAAATGAAAGAGGAGAGTAAAAAAGTTGGCTTAAAGCTCAACATTGAGAAAACTAAGATCATGGCATCTGGTCCCATCACTTCATGGCAAATAGATGGGGAAACAGTGGAAACAGTGTCAGACTTTATTTTTTGGGGCTCCAAAATCACTGCAGATGGTGACTGCAGCCATGAAATTAAAAGATGCTTACTCCTTGGAAGGAAAGTTATGACCAAGCTAGATAGCATATTCAAAAGCAGAGACATTACTTTGCCAACAAAGGTCCGTCTAGTCAAGGCTATGGTTTTTCCAGTAGTCACGTATAGATGTGAGAGTTGGACTATGAAGAAAGCTGAGCGCTGAAGAATTGAGGCTTTTGAACTGTGGTGTTGGACGAGACTCTTGAGAGTCCCTTGGACTGCAAGGAGATCCAACCAGTCCATTCTAAAGGAGATGGATCCTGGGTGTTCTTTGGAAGGAGTGATGCTAAAGCTGAAACTCCAGTACTTTGGCCACCTCATGCGAAGAGTTGACTCATTGGAAAAGACTCTGATGCTGGGAGGGATTGGGGCCAGGAGGAGAAGGGGACGACAGAGGATGAGATGGCTGGATGACATCACTGGCTGGATGACATCACTGACTCGATGGACGTTAGTTTGAGTTGGTGATGGACCAACTCCGGGAGTTGGTGATGGACAGGGAGGCCTGGCGTGCTGTAATTCATGGGGTCTCAAAGAGTCAGACACGACTGAGCGACTGAACTGAACTGACTGAACGTATAAATTGTCTGATGCAAACTGCTCTTTGAAAGCACAGGCTCTGAAGTCAGTTCTAATTTTTTGAGTTGAGAAAGCTTTTATTCAGTTATTCAATGCAACAAAAGCCTAGAATGTTAACAAATGGAAATCTACTATCTGTTATATAACTGAAAATTTGGTATTTGCCCCCAAACTGCTTCCCACCATGGAAGCCCTGTTCATTGCTAATCAGCAGTAGGTGTTTGAAGGCTCTTATTTCCTCTAATTCCTAACTACCAGTCCTCTCTAGAGAAAACATCTACATCGTTATTCACATGGCAGTCCTTTTTGTCAGAAAACCAAATCTCCCCCATTCTACAAATGGTTTTTAATTTCCTTCTGTAATAATTTAAGCAAACTTTAAGTAGCCTGGTGATTCCCATTCATGAAAGTAAGAGAGGTTATAAATATAATTAAACCGACTTTTCCTATCATCTGGTCTATTCTTCAGGAAGTTTCTCAGACCAGGATTCTGCTGTTAGTTTATTTTCTTTCAGGCTTAGGGATTGCCTGAGCCATGGGAATAAAAGTTGTTAGGAGAAAGCGTGTGGGTATTTTGGCAGGGGGCAGATGGGAAGCAAGTGGTATCTTGACAACCCAATGATAAACTATTGTGTTTTACAACCCTTGAGCTGTGATGAACATGAATCTTTGAATTAGAGTTAATTAAATAGCAGAAGTATGGGAAGCACAAAAGACTTGGCTTGCTTATGGTTATAGAAAAAAAAATTCTGGAGATTTGTCAATCTTAATACGGTCCAATACTAAAATATAGTTGACGAGGGAAACAAACAAAGCAATTGTTGTCTTCCATGGTAGTAGCCTATGGGAAATCTTGCCCTCACACACATTTTGCACAGCTTATTCCACAGAATGCTACATCAAATCTGGGTATCACATGCTAAGTGAAACATTGAAAAATGATAAAGGGCTCAGTATGTTGAAGACTGGAAATAATTGCTAGTAGGAAACAGTGAAAAGTCTGGCATAATTGTGCCTGGAGAAAGTGAAGCTAAGAGGAGCTTGGTAATGATTTTCAAGTATTTGGAGGAACTGTTATGAAAAAGAGTGGATCCATTTTGGGCCGAGGCATCTACCAGTGAAGCTAGAATCTACGCACTGGTTACAATTCCTGTAGCCTATCACTGACCAGCTAGAGGCTGTTGTTGCTCAGTCACTAAATTGTGTCTGACTCTTTGCACCCCATGTACTAAAGCTGGCCAGGCTCCTCTGTCCATGGAATTCTCCAGGCAAGAATACTGGAGTGGGCCATTTCCTTCTTGCCAGTTGCCATTTCCTTCTTCAGGGGATCTTCCCAACCCTCCTCCTGTACTGGCAGGCAGGTTCTCTTCCACTGAACCACCTGGGAAACCTGAAGCACTGCTTATGATCCTCAGCCTGCCACTCACCAGCAAGAGGGCGTGGGACAATGGACTTAACCTCTCTGTGACACACAGTATTATCCAAAACTGGCTGCAGTAATGTTCCTGATTCTACTTGTTTTGACTCTACAAACAGGTAGAGTCTCTGATCCTGTCTTGTGAATCAGTATGAATCTTCGGCCTGATAAAGTATGGCAGAAGCAATGCTGAGTAACTCCCAAGGCTGTGTTGTGAAAGGCCATTTGCCTTCAGCCTGGTAGTCTTTTGGGGCACAAGCCTTTGGAGCCCTGAGTTACCATGTAAGAAGTCCCAACACTCTCATGATGCTCATGCAGAGACAGTGGAGTCCACATGGAGGCAGAGTGTTCTAGGCGGAGTCTGACTGCAATTGTGTGAGAGATCCCAGGGAAGAATGGCTGGGACCCATGAGAAATAATGAAAAAAATGAAGCTACTAAGTATTACAGTGGATTATTATATAGCATCAGACCATTGGAACATTCTCTGAGCCTTATATTTAGAAAGATCATGATATTGAGCCACAGATAAGTGTTACCGAAGTTAAATGAGATATTCCATATCATGGTTTATAGTCACACTCAGTGCCATTGGTATCAGAAGATGGAGTATCAGAAGTTACGGGGAGCAGATCTTAACTTACCTTTGAAGGGTCATTCCAACACTTAAAATTTTTTTTTACTGAGGTACAGTTGATTGACAATTTTGTGTTTATTTCTTCTGTAGAGCAAAGTGACTCAGTTATACACACACCTATATATCATTTTCCATTATGGTTTGTCACAGGATGTTGAATATAAGTCCCTGTGCTATACAGTATAACCTTGTCATTTTAACATTTTTAACACATTTTTACAATTTCAGAATTGTTCAATAGGACAAGAGCCACTTCAAAAAGTTGTGTGTGCCCCAAGGACTGCAGATATTCAGACTCGATACCTAGACATCAGGGATGGCCCTCACAGGATACCTGCAGTGGGTATGAGTCAGACTCATAAGCAGATGGAATCTACGGTCCTTGCATTTGACTTGTTTTGCTACAAACAAAGCAAAATCTCCTATTTCTTTAGGCATGCATGTTAAATCAGTCTGGCTACTCTGTATATTTCTGTAAACCACATTTAGATTTTAAAAATTATTTTGTAATGAGACAGGACATTTTCAAAACAAAAGCAATCTATTAATATTTTGCAAAAATAATGACTTTCGAGATTGCATACAAAGTTCATGCCATACATATTTTAAAGATATCAAAAATAACTTTTAAGTTATAGCAAGATTTGGTAATAGACCTTTGTCCATCTAGCAGTCAATTTTAAGAGTTTGTATAACTTAATCCTTACCTTTTAATATAAAAGAAAATAGATCAATGCATTATTGGGTACTTGATGGCACTTTACCTTGAAACATGCTCTATAGCATCCTGGAAGAACACCAGCTTTACTTCTTTGGGGTTTATAAGGTTATAATCATCAAGGTAGTCCTGTAGAACATTTGCGATTTTCTCCATATCAGGCATGTCATCATAAATCCGGTCAGATCTATCTGCTCCAAACTAGAAGACGATTTATTGGATAAGAACCAAGTTGGATCAGTTCTGATGTATAAACATATATAATAAACATAACCTTAGGAGGGGTCATTATTTCTATTTCTATTTAATCATTTGCTTATATATGCTAGCAGGGCTGTAAAATGAAGGAAATGGGATTAAAGTAACTCAGATATTCATGGTTAACTGAAAAATTAATTTAATTCAACCTCTTCGTTAAGAGTCAGATACAACTGAGTGACTTCACTTTCACTTTTCCCTTTCATGCATTGGAGGAGGAAATGGCAACCCACTCCAGTGTTCTTGCCTGGAGAATCCCAGGGACGGGGGAGCCTGGTGGACTGCCGTCTCTGGGGTCGCACAGAGTCAGACAGGACTGAAGTGACTTAGCAGCAGCAGCTTCAAGTGAGACACTGGAATTTCAAATGATCTTTGCAATAAAATTCACACAAAAGTTCAGAAATGATTTAAAAAATTTTCTCACTTCTCTCTCATTTAACTTAACTCTGGTTTCATACTTTTGCTCCTAGGCTGTTGACATCAGAAAAGTGAAATGGTTGAAAATTAGGTTTGGCAGACTGTTTATTAAAAAATCATGCTAGAACTATATGTAGTTTTTACATACTAGTCATTTGTTTAAATAAATCATTGAGAATGATATTTGGTACAAACTATAGGGCACTGAGTTCCTGTTTGGACCTATTGATAATTAATTGTCTTTGCCATAGCAACTGTCCCGGGGACATTTTCTTTTGAAATCTTTGACTAAAATACACATAGGCAACGGAAGAAGAGTCCAACTGCTCTTTGCTTTGCTTCATTTTCCCATTTGATAATACCACCATTAGAAACACATAGGAAATATAATCACCACCTGAAAATAAGCTTTAAACTTTTAAAAAGAAATATTAAATATATATAGTGCATAGAATAAATTGTTTATTATTACCATTTTTTGTTGTCTAGGGTTACCAGAGTGGTGAGATATTGCATAAATATAATATAAAGATGAATCCATTCATTTGTTTAAATACCACTGGTTGAGAGCCACTGCTGCAGCTCTGTGTAGGAAACAGGATTTAAGTTGAACTAAGCAGACATGGCCCTTGCTTTCTTAGACACACTAGTAGTGTTGTGTGTGCCCAAGCAAGAGTCGTCTTGGTAAAACAAGATGGCTACCTGTCAACATAGGTACGGTAGTTAGTTAGATAGAAGTCTTTTAACCTAGACTAAGATTACTCACCTATAAGAAGTATATTCTAGGTGGGTCTAGAAGGTAAAATTAGGGCCTACATGTAGATGTTATTAGGGGGGACAGACTTGAGGCACTTTAGTTCAGTCACTCAGTTGTGTCCGACTCTTTGCGACCCCATGAATTGCAGCACACCAGGCCTCCCTGTCCATCACCAACTCCTGGAGTTTACCCAAACTCATGTCCATTGAGTTGGTGATGCCATCCAACCATCTCATCCTCTGTCATCCCCTTCTCCTCCTGCCCTCAATCTTTCCCAGCATCAGGGTGTTTTCAAATGAGTTAGGTCTTTGCATCAGGTGGCCAAAGTATTGGAGTTTCAGCTTCAACATCCATCCTTCCAATGAACATCCAGGATTGAAGCACTTAGTAAAAGGAAAATTTTGCTACTAATTAGAGCTACCCTGAAATGAAGAAGGCTAACTAATTAGCTAACTAATTAGCTAGCTAACTGCTAACTAATTAGCTTCTCATCACTGGAAATATCTGAGCAGAGTCTGAAGAGCTACATAGAATATGGTAAGAGAATTCCAGTTCTGAGTTAACAGACTAAACTTCTTTGCTTCCTTTCAAATGGAATACCTGATAATTCAGTCTCTGATTCACTGTTATCAAAATGAATGTAACTAGATCAGAAGTCAGCAATCTTTTTCTCTCAAGAGCCATATAGTAAATATTTTAGGCTTTGCAGGTCATATAGTAACTGTTGCTAGTACTTCAGTCTGTTTGGTCATTAGAAAGCAACCAGATAAATAAGACAGAGTCAAATGGGTCCTGTGTTCCTATAGAACTTCATTTACAAACATGAGTGGTGAGTGGATTTGGACTATGGACCATAGTTTGCTGACCACCCTCCACCCCCAGTCTAGGTCTTGAATCTTCACATGTGCAAAGCTCCTGTAGAATATGAACTTGAACTAGAAAACAGTAAATGTTTTATAAATTTCAAATGTAGTCAAGTCACTACAACACACTTACCTTAATGAAATCTCCAAATATGATGGGCCTAGTCAAAAAATATTCCAGGCCTATAGCAATTCCAAAATGTTTGTCTATTCAAAAAATAAAATCAATTTTTAATATAATGATTAGCTTGAATGCAGGGTATTAATGGTAAGATACACACAATAACTACCCCTGGTACTTTACTTAGAAGCCTAATTAATACACATGAAACTGAGAGAAAGACCATGTTAATACCACATCACTTTGGTTTTATTGATAATCTCTTGAATTTAAGGTTAAGAATACTTACTATTAATAATCATTTTTATTAAATAACAGATATGAATACATATTAATAAATAAATACTTTAGAAGTATCCTGGCTTCTTACCTGACAAAATGCTGTTTATTTTCTACTTTCCCTCCTCTACTTAAAATTCTATACTGAATTAGGAATATTAATTCTTCCTGAATTTCAATGAAATGATTTTCATAATACTTCACATGTTGTTATATATGTGGGTCATCAAAGAAAAAAACTTTTACTAATGAATGATTACAATTTATTTTGCTCATTTTTAGAAACCAAATTGTGTCTCCTCGGTCATCTAATGGCTAGGATTAGAAAACAAATTGTTTTTCTACTAAACAATAAAAATAACCCCTGAAAAAACCTAACTAAATAAAGAAGGATAGATTGATATAAAGATTGATATTTACTGGCCATTTCTGTCAAAATAGCATGGAAATAGTGCTTATCTTCATTATTAATCAAACGATCATGGAAGACTCTTTGACATTCATGGCAGAAGAGTCTGAAGATCTGTATTTCTTCTCTTATTGTTCCTGGGTCACACTGAAGAATACCTGTTTTTTTTTCAGAAAGGGAGAAAAGAAAAACTCTACAATTGTGGAATATCTAGTGATAGTTTAATTAATGAGAAAATCCGTAAGTTCAACTTTATCCCACACTAAAGGAAATGGGTAGTTGGGTATATACATATAGTCATTGTGACCTCATTTTTTGAAAGCAAAATTGGGGACACATTATCAGCACAAATGAGGAGGGTAGCAGAAGGGGGATATGGGGCCTAAAGAGAACTATTATTATTATTTTTTAATATCTTTGTAGCTTATTTTATTTTTAAAACAATTTTGGCCACACCACTGTGGCATGTGGAATCTTAGTTCCTCGATCAGGGATAGGACCCACGTTCCCTGCACTGGAAGGCAGAGTCTTAACCATTGGACATTCAGGGAAGTCCCAAGAGAATTGTGTCTTTTAAGATGGGAGGTATTATAGCAGAATCGTATGCTGTTAGGGATGATCTGACAGAAGAAGTACTGACAATGCAGAAGAGAAGGGGGACGCATAAAGCAAAATCCTAGAGTCAGCAGGAGGGGATGGGTTCAGTACCATGGAGGCTGTTGGCATATATTAGGGGCAGGGACAGCTGAACCACTGCAGTGGGAGAGAAGGCAGGGGCAGGGTGTCTGGGAGATTTGGAAGAGGAACCCCTTCTGGTTTGATTCTATACATATATTTTTTTTTTCCTTCAGTGAAAAAGAAGACAGGCCACCAGCTGGGAGTGAGAAATGGGATGGTGGTTTGAGGAAAGTTGTGGAGCAGTCAGTGAAGGGTGGGGGTGGAGGGTGACTAAACCAGGGATACTGTAATGGAATTTCCAGGCAAATCTCAGACACCCATGTACATACACTTTTATGGAGGGATGTGTGGGTGAATGGAAATGGAAGGAGGGTGCAGGCCAGGGAACGAGAGTTCCATACACTACCTTGCACACATTTAGATAAATCCCTCAAGTTAAAGACGTAATGAGACTTGGCTGGTGTTGGCAGAAGATCAACACTCATCCTGTTGTAGATTTCAACTGAGGCTTCCACAATGTTGGATGCAGTTTGCTTTACAGCTGGTGTGAAGTCATTCAGGAAGCCGTTTAAGATGGCCTAGAACCAGAAATGTAATATAAGAGGGTTGGAATGTTTTCAACCAAAATTTATCTTTCAAATACTCCAGACCTGATCAAATTCCAGTGCAAGGACATGTGGATGTTAAAAAGTCTTCTTTTCTGGGAAAGGGGTAAAATAGGCATTTGGGCTTCCCTGGTGGCTCAGACAGTAAAGACTTCGCCTGCAGTGCAGGAGACCTGGGTTTGATCCCTGGGTTGGGACAATCCACTGGAGAAGGGAATGGCTACCCACTCCAGTGGATTCTCTGGATTCTCTTGCCTGGAGAATCCAGAGACAGAGGAGTCTGGTGGGCTACAGTCCAGGGTCGCAAAGAGTTGGACATGACTGAGCAACTAACACTTTTCACAAATCAGGCACTTGGGATCAGCATATATGAATTACTGTCTATAAAAGAGATAAACAATAAAGTCCTACTGCAGTCCTATCTGCAGTAGGAAGATCCTCTGGAGAAGGAAATGGCAGCCCACTCCAGTATTCTTGCCTGGAAAATCTCATGGATGGAGGAACTTGGCAGGCTACAGTCCATGGGGTCACAAAGAGTTGGACACGACTGAGCAACTTCTCTTTCACTTTCACTGACTCGATGGACATGAGTTTGAGCAAACTCCGGGAGACAGTGAAGGACAGGGAAGCCTGGGGTGCTACAGTTCATGGGTTGCAAATAGTAGGACATGACTTAGCGACTGAACAACAACAGTTGTATGTATACAAATATAGTATTTTACATATGAATATAGTTGTATATATGCAAGTACAGTTATATATATATAAAGTATATATTTATAATTACATATATGTTAGTTCATTTATCTGTATTATCTGTCTCTATGGTAGAAGATCTATGAGGACAGGGGTGGCATCTGTTTTGCTTAAAGTGATGTACCAACATCTGGTGCATGGTTGATACTCATCAAGTATTTCTTTAGTGAATGAATGAAGGGCTATTAAACTGATATTCATAAATTAAAACTATCAGGTGGCTATCAAGTTTACTGAGGATCACAGCTTGGTATTCTGTCCAAAGATCTGGCTTATATGACATGTTTGCCAACTTTTAAAAGTTTTACTGAGAATATTCATACAAGACAAAGACAGAATTTCCACAGTTTAAGGAAAGATGGATTTGTCATGAGGACATTAGTAATGTTTTATGGAGTTGATCATGGCTTTTAATCACTGCTGTTATATCTTTCTAATTAGAATTTACAACTAAGTTCAGGGACCTCCCTGATGGTTCAGTGGTTAAGACTCTGCATTTCCAGTGCAGGGGGTGTGGGTTTGATCCCTGGTCAGGGAACTAAGATCCCAGATGCCAAGTGGCCAAAAAAAAAAAAAGAATTTACATCTAATTTAGTGACATTATCAATTTAATCTGTTGTATGCTATTCAATTTACCTTCAGAATATATAGTGATGCATATTTTTGCACAAAAATTCCAGCAGATAAACAACTAAAATGTGTGTGAACCATGGTTCTTGATTCACCTACAACTGTACATAATCCAAACTATGACCCATTGTTAATGGGTATCTCCCTGCATATATGTGTTGTTTAACTAACTTAAAATAGACTCTCAAGAAAGTTGTGATATTACTGATTGTTTTAGAACTAAGAGACAATTAAAAACATAAGTATAAGCATATTATATATTATATATGTGAAGAAGGCTGAGCGCCGAAGAATTGATGCTTTTGAACTGTGGTGTTGGAGAAGACTCTTGAGAGTCCCTTGAACTGCAAGGAGATCCAGCCAGTCCATTCTGAAGATCAGCCCTGGGATTTCTTTGGAAGGAATGATGCGAAAGCTGGAACTCCAGTACTTTGGCCACCTCATTCAAAGAGTTGACTCATTGGAAAAGACTCTGATGCTGGGAGGGATTGGGGGCAAGAGGAGAAGGGGACGACAGAGGATGAGATGGCTGGATGGCATCACTGACTCGATGGACGTGAGTCTGAGTGAACTCCGGGAGTTGGTGATGGACAGGGAGGCCTGGCGTGCTGCGATTCATGGGGTCGCAAAAAGTCGGACACGACTGAGTGACTGATCTGATCTGATCTGATACATATACTATGTAGACTCATAGGTTTCTTTTATGTAGTAAACATAGATCAGTTTATTTATGTTGCTATCAACAAATTTACTTTTACTTGTTGATTTTGCTTTTTTCAATTCTTGTTTATCCCCAAGTTCCTTCTCCTCCACACAAAGGACAGGAAAGGTGGACTGTGAACTCTTGAACTCTGCTTAGATGGGTTGTGATTAAAAAGAAAGCTTGGAATCCAAGTCCTTTCTTCTACAGATAAAATATCCAGTCCATCCTGGTAATGAGGAAAACACATGTTCCCATGTGAATACAGTCCAACTTAGTGGCCCCCAGAATCTCAATTTTGCTGCTTTGCATTTCCATTGTGGCCTTGGTTAGTGCGAGTTTTAAATACTAGCCTCTAGGTTACAGTAGGAAGAAGTAATTCCTGCTCATTTTCAGCTGTGACGTATTTGCTGCATGATGCTCCTGTAAGTGACATATTTCTGTGGATGTAACATTCCTACAGACAGAGGCAGGAGGCTGAGGGTTCGGATCAATTTGATTTCCAGGAGCCCAGACTCTTATCTTCTTCCCACCCAAGAAAGCATTTTGGAATGAGTTAAAAATGCCATTTTTGTTGTTGTTGTTGTTGGGATAACTCTGAATTGCTTGAATTTATTAAAATGTAAAACAATTTACAAATTCAGTACTTTATCATTAGGCATAAGTTACTTGGGACATTCCCTCACCACTGATCATATCACAAGGGTGTGTTAGGACAGCATGGTTGTGAATCACTCATTTCAGACTAGAATATATACAGAAGGGTACTCAACAAAAAGAGGGGGTTAAAAAGTCTCCTAATACCTGTATTGGTCCCTGTTACCTGCTTCTTGTCACGTTTTTTACTTGTTGCTTAATTATGGGAGATAAGCTCCCATCCTCCCCTATTCTAAAGTACTCTCTAAAAGTTTTTCCAAATGTGGCATTTCTCATGTATCCTTTTGGCCTTAGATCCTAAACAGCTTATTGGAATGACTTCAAATTTATTAAAAATAATTTCCCACGGATGTAAGTTATTTCAATATGAAAACTACTTTCTATAAACTGTTGTGTATGTGCCGGGTCTGGTCCTTTCTCTCCTCTAAGAAGGCCCCATTGGAAGGAGAGGAAGATGCTGGTAAATGTAGAGGCTGGTTAATGCCAGCATCACTGCCTCTCTGACTCCTGGGCTATGGTCACCAAAGCCAGTTTCTCCTGACCAGTCACCTGTCTTAACTTACCTGGATGCCCACATTACCACTTCTGGCCTCTGTGACCACATTCACCAGTGTGTTTCTGATCCTCTCTGTCAATTTCACCCTGCAGGACTCGGCTCACCGGCTGTCTCCTCTAAGCATCTTTGCTATTAATAGTTGGCATGACATACTCGGCTTGGTCATGCTGCTTCAAGGTCTCTCATTGTTCTATTCAGAATAATGCCATGCACTTAATGAACACTTCTGTTGAGCATTTACAGGGCAGACACAGTTACTTACCCATTTTAAAGGATAAAGAAGTGGTCTCCTGGGAAAGTTTGTACAGATGGAAGAAATATCGGTGGTTGTTTCTCTTGGGAGGGTGGGGGCAGCAGGGGTGATGAATTCTGGGTTAGGTATGCTGTGCTTGAACTTGTTGGTTATTGGGGCTGGCGTTTGCTGGGCAAGCGGACACAGACATGGCGGTCAGGGAGGAGATGAGCACCGAAGTGGGAGCTAGGTGGGGATGATATCTCCTGAGAGTCAAGGGCCCAGAATACAGCCTTCCTTAGAGGTATGGGAGGTGTTCTGACTCTCTTTCCTCATTTATAAGACTACCTCTGAGACTATAAACACAGAAGGTCATGATGCAAATGCCTATCAACTACTGCCCAGATGCCCCTATGTTTACCTGGTTTCTGATCAGGCAGAATGGATGGGCTCCCTAGAAACACAACAGGCTGTGCTGATTGCGTGAGCCTTGGAACAAATAAATTTTCTTTACCCTTTGTGCCCAGATTGGAATCCACATTCACCTGAAAAATCTGTTTCAGACTGTGCTCTGAGGGCATCGGGAGGCAGAGCATGCTGAAGTGCCGGATGAAGCGAGGGGTCACAGGGTTGCGGCCACCACCTGGAGGTGCACATGCCGATACGATTGTTACGTCCTGTAGAGAGAGAAATCCACCTGGGTCACCCAGCAAAGATGCAGATGAGATCTACCCATCCCAATGGCAGGACTCAACCAACATTTTTGGAGGATCTATCACAGGACATCCTGGTAGCTCAGTGGTAAAGAACCCGCCTGCCAATGCAGGGGACATAGCTTCGATTTCTGGGTTAGGAAGATCCTATGGAGAAGGAAATGACAACCCACTCCAGTATTCTTGCCTGGGAAATCCTATGCACAGAGGAAGCTGGTGAGCCATAGTCCATGCGGTTGGAAAAAAGTTGGACAAGACTTAGTAGTGACTAAACAACACCACCACCACCATCATAGGATGATATTGTGTTGTATTTTCCTGCATGTTATCCAACTTAATTCTCACAACCACCTTAGGAGATCACTGTTATTACCTCCATTTTATAGATGAAAAAAAAAAAAAATCAAGGCCCCAGATGGTTAAATAAGTTATTCAAGGTCATTCAGCTAACTCACTGACCTTGTAGAAATACTCCTATGTAAAAATTGAATTTTAAAAAATTGTAAAAATTTGTACCTTAGGTTAAAGTACATTCATTCAACAAATAGTAAGAATAGTCAATTCTTATTATTTGTGGTAGTTGGCACCCCACTCCAGTACTCTTGCCTGGAAAATCCCATGGACAGAGGAGCCTGGAAGGCTGCAGTCCATGGGGTCACTGAGGGTCGGACACGACTGAGTGACTTCACTTTCACTTTTCACTTTCACGCATTGGAGAAGGAAATGGCAACCCACTCCAGGGACTGGGGAGCCTTGTGGGCTGCCGTCTATGGGGTCGCACAGAGTTGGACACGACTGATGTGACTTAGCAGTAGCATGTTCTATAAAATCACCAGGAACACTGGCTTAATGCATCCTGAACCACTGCTCCTAGGGGAAAAACAGAGCTAGGTTCCTGTGAGCCTCTGGTCATAACATGTTCAGTTGGTCAGTATATGTATCACAGGGGCCTCTGATCTTGCCTCTTCATTAGTCTATACCTTCGCTGAAGCCAAGGGGATCTTTCTATAACGCTTCCTCAGAGGCTCCCCATGACTTACACCAGTGGTCCCCAACCCTTTTGGCACCAGGGACCAGTTTTGTGGAAAAAAATTTTTCCACCTACAATGTGGCGGGGGCGGGGAGGGGGGAGGGGTGGGGGGTGCGGTTTGGATGATTCAAGAGCGTAACATTTACTGTGAACTTAATTTCTATTATTATTACATGAGCTCCACCTCAGATCATCAGGTATTAGATCCTGGAGGTTGGGGACCCCTGTCTTAGAAGATAAATCTACATTCCTCTTCATGGTACTATGATCCCCTGGTCTGACCTCTGCTTCTCCTGTTGCTTTGGTGCCCACATTCCATACCCTGCAAGTAGTATTCTACACCCTACAAGTAGTGTTCCAAACTATCTGCTTTGAGATGCAAATAGCTCCCTTTCCTTGGTTTGCCCTGCCTTGCCTACAAAATCCTGTTCTGATATCACCTCTTCTGGGAAAGATTCTCTGATCATCAACCCACTGCCCACTCCTGCCTCCCCCCAGTCTCTCTCCACATTATATAACCCTGCATTACAACACATGCTCTTCTATCTTCTGAAGCTAAGGAGGCCAGGGCTGTCACACTTGTCTATAAATCTCATGAATCAAGCATGGCGTGAACTCAATATAGATTGAATGAAGTTACACATAAGAACATTAAAGCCATATGTCATGGCTGACTTATGTGTTTGTCTGTACCTCCTTTCCACCACTCATGTGCTAAAGCCTTAACTCCAGGTGGTGCAGCAGTAAAGAATCTTCCTGCCAATGGAGGAGATGCAAGAAACATGGGTTCCACCCTTGGGTTGGGAAGATCGCTTGAAGAAGGAAATGGTTACCCATACCAGTATTCTTGCCTGGAGAATCCCATGGACAGAGGAGCCTGGCAGGCAACGTCCATGGGGTAGCAAAGAGTTGGACGTGACTGAGCAGCTGAGTACACATATAAGAAACACCAAAGCCATTAGCCATGGGCTGAGTGTCTCCATCTCCTTTTGGCCAATCATGTGCTCAAAATTCTCCAAGCCAGGCTTCAACAGTACATGAACCATGAACTTGCAGATGTTCAAGGTGGATTTAGAAAAGGCAAAGGAACCAGAGATCAAATTGCCAACATCTGTTGGATCATTGAAAAAGCAAGAGAGTTCCAGAAAAACATCTACTTCTGCTTTATGGACTACACCGAAGCCTTTGATTGTGTGGATCACAACAAACTGTGGAAAATTCTTAAAGGATACCAGGCCACCTGAGAAATCTGTATGCAGGTCAGGAAGCAACAGTTAGAACTGGACATGGAACAACAGACTGGTTCCAAATCAGGAAAGCAGTACATCAAGGCTGTACATTGTCACCTTGCTTATTTAACTTACATGCAGAGTACATCACGCGAAATGCCAGTCTGGATGAAGCACAAGCTAGAATCAAGATTGCCGGGAGAAATATCAATAACCTCAGATATGCAGATGACACCATCCTTATGGCAGAAAGTGAAGAAGAACTAAAGAGCCTATTGATGAAAGTGAAAGAGGAGAGGGAAAAGTTGGCTTAAAGTTCAACATTCAGAAAACTAAGATCATGGCATCCAGTCCCACAACTTCATGGCAAATAGATGGGAAAACAATGGAAACAGTGAGAGACTTTATTTTTTTGGTCTCCAAAATCACTGCAGATGGTGACTTCAGCCATGAAATTAAAAGACACTTGCTCTTTGGAAGAAAAGCTATGAACAACCTAGACAACATATTAAAAAGCAGAGACGTTACTTTGCCAATAAAGGTCTGTCTAGTCAAAGCTATGGTTTTTCTAGTAGTCATGTATGGATGTGAGAGTTGGACTATAAAGAAAGCTGAGTGACGAAGAATTGATGCTTTTGAACTGTGGTGTTGGAGAAGACTCTTGAGAGTCCGTTGGACTGCAAGGAGATCCAACCAGTCCATGCTAAAGGAGATCAGTCCTGGGTGTTCATTGGAAGGACTGATGCTGAAGCTGAAACTCCAATATTTTGGCCACCTGATGCAAAGAACTAACTCATTTGAAATGACTCTGATTCTGGGAAAGAGTGAAGGTGGGAGGAGAGGGGGAAGACAGAGGATGAGATGGTTGGATGGCATCACCGACTCAATGGACATGAGTTTGAACTAGCTCTGGGAGTTAGTGATGGACAGGGAAGCCTGGCATGTGGCAGTTCATGGGGTCGCAAAGAGTCAGACAGGACTGAGTGACTGAACTGAACTGAACTGAACTGAACCTCCTTTTGGCTGAAGCCTTAATTCCTAGTATCCACAATCTGACTATATTTGGAGATGGGTATTTAAAGAAGTAACTTAGTTAAGAGGAAGTCATTAGGATGGGCCTTAATCCAATATGATTGATGTCTCCTTATAAGAAGAGATGATTTGAACAAAGACGGACACAAGGAGAAAATCATAAGAAGACATAGGGAGAATATGGCCATCTGTAAACCAAGGAGAGAAGCCACAGAATAAAGCAACCCTACTGATATCTTGACCTTGGACTTTCCTCTTCTAGAACTGGGAGAAAATAAATTTCTACAGTTTGAGTTACCCAGTCTATGGTACTTAGTTATGGCAACTCTAACAAATGAGTGCACCACATTCCATTGCCGTTTACATGGAGACACACAAAGTCATTTAAAACCTAAAGTAACCTGTATATCTTTCCAAAAGAGTTTGTTTCTGTCATAAAATCCACCAAAATCTTGATATTGCCGAAGTAATTCAATGGGAGGCTGAGAGCCATAGCGATCCAGCCTGGGCATGTTTAGGTCGTCAACAAAAATCACAACTCGTTTGTTTCCTGGTGCTCCTAGGGAAAGAAAATGAGTTTAAGAATTATGATTTGTCTTCAGTAAGGTGACTCAGATGGTAAAGAGTCTGCCTGCAATGCAGGAAACTCAGGTTCGATTCCTGGGTTGGGAAGATCCCCTGGAGAAGGGAATGGCAACCCACTCCAGTATTCTTGCCTGGAGAATTCCATGGACAGAGGAGCCTGGCAGGCTAATGACCATGGGGTCACAAAGAGTTGGACATAAATGAGTGACTCACTTTTGAAACTTTCAAAACATAAGACAAAGCTTAGGTATGGCTTTGGACTCAATGTACACCATGTAGGTCATAATGAGCTCAGCTTTTAAGTGTGAGGAGGGCCCTAGGGGAATCCTGAGTTGAGGAGGAGAGTCCTCCCTCTGGCCCCATCCAGGCTCTGACAGGGAGTTACAGACTCAGCCCAGATACCCACATTATCAGATGGTCCCTCACCAAAATGGCAACTCACTCCAGTACCTTTGCCTGGGAAATCCCATGGACAGAGGAGCCTGGCAGGCCACAGTCCATGGGGTCGCAAAGAGTCAGACATGACTGAGCAACTGAGCATACATAATTGATTTACAGTGTTGAGGGATTCTTTTTGATTGCTTGAACCCTTTGGAAAACATGCTGAAAGTTGCAGGCCTTCTTAGAAAATGCATGAGTGCTTTCCCAGATATGATTTTGTAATTCTAGGTTAAGAACCTCCAGCTTAGGAAATGAAGTGCGTCCTAAGCACAGCACTCACTCTCACCATCCCGGTGCAGGATGATGCCAGCATTTTGGGTGACCTTCCTTAACCCCAACGACTCCCAACCGTCCTCACCAACTGTGCAGCCTGGGCACGGAATGAAGAAGGTCATTTCGTTTTCACACTAGGAAGCAGACAAATCTCCAGGTTTCCTTACATAAATGCCATCCCACTACCCTCTATAGGGAAAGCATGGCTGGATTTTCAAAAGCACCTTTATAACATCAAAACAGGGATAGTGAAGGACAAGGAAGCCTAGCATGCCGCAGTCCATGGGGTTGCAAAGAGTCGGACATGACTGAGTAATTGAACAACAACAAACTACATCAAAGGGAAATCCACTGGAGCTGCACAATGTCACATTTAACCTAAAGAGAGTCAATATGTACATTCAGAAAAAAAAAAAAGTGATAAACAGAGAAAAGAGAACAACTTAAGCAGAGGAAGTGACTCCACCCATGCCGGTATCTGGCATCAGTGACAACTGCAAAGAAAATAAGGTAAATCCCATGGCCTCACTTCATTTTCTGGCCTCTGGAAGTCAAGTAGCAGGTCAGGGGTATGGAAGGGTTCTAAGACAGTCATTCATAAAAATTTGGGGCCCCCACCAGAAAGACTGTATCTATTTCCCTGCATCTACTTGAGCAGGAAAGGAGGAACAAAAACGGGCTGGTAGAGCAGCTGGCACAGCAAGGCCTGTGAGATGATGGCATGTGGAGGGCAGCTGGGCCTGAGCTTGGCCTAGTGCTCCACCAGGAAGGCGGTGGGCTGGGCAAGCGGACCATAGCACAAGAGGCTACAGGATGTGCCTCAGGAGGGTGGGACAGAATGGGGCTGAGACTCATTGCCAACAGAGAACTTTTCAATGGAGAGGTCAGGGAATCTTCCATTGGGGAGGAGGTCAGGGAACCTTCCAATGCAGAGGTCAGGGGAACCTTCCATTGTGGAGGTCAGGGGAACCTTCCACTGGGGAGGTCAGGGAAATTTCCATTGGGGAGGTCAGGGAAACTTCCACTGGGGAGGTCAGGGAAGCCTCCAGTGGGGAGGTCAGGGCTTGGCCTGCACACAGTTCTTTCAGAAATCCTTCAGAGGGCCTGCTCCTGGAAGTGTGTCACACCAAGGGCGGGGACAGCCGTCTGGCCAGCAGAGAAGCAAAGACAACCCACACTTACAGAGAACCTTGTCCTTCCCTTTTCCTCCCATCCCGATACACTAGAGCAGGGTGTGAAGAGTAAAAGAGCACCCATGCCCCTCTTTGCCTCCTGCACCTCCAGCCACAAACCTGGCTTAAAACAGAGGAGAGGAAGAGCTTTTTAAAAGAGTCTTTATTGAATTTCTGACAACACTGCTTCTGTTTTATGTTTTGGCTTTTTGGCTGCGAGGCATGTGGGGATCTTAGCTCCCTGATCAGGGATCAAACCCGCACCACCTGCTTACGTCACCGGACCACCAGAGAAGTCCCCGGGAGGAGTTTTAAATTGGATTGGGGATTGATAAACAACAAGGCCCTACTGTAGAGCACAGGAAACTAGATCCAATCTCCTGGGATAAACCATAATGGAAAAGAATATAAAAAAGGATGTACATATATGTATAACTGAGTCACTTTGCTGTACAGCAGAGATTGACAGGACGATACTTAAAAAAAAGACCAAAAAAAAAAAAAAATTAGGTTTGGGATTGAAGATTGAAGACTCAAAATGACTGCAAGTGACCAGAAAGTTATGGTATTGATCGAAACAGTTGAAAAGGAAGCGTGAAGGAGATCCCACAAAGCCTGGGGGAAAGTGCTGCCTGAAGAAACCCCAAAGCGGTTTCATGCTTATTCCCTACTGGGTTCAGGTAACTGAATGCACCGGATATAAAGAGGTTTGCTTGCTTTAAATAAAGGGAAATCAATGCATGTTTGAAAGAAGAGAGAGTAGAGAGAGGGAGAGCCTTGGAGAGGTAGAGATAGAAGATGTTCTGAGTTGCGGGTGATGACAGACGCAAACGACTTGCTTGCTAACAGTAAGATATCTAGATGTAAAGCCATGAAAGAGTAGCATGAACAGAATTACCTTTACAAATAAATTAAGCAAAGGAAATATCCAATTGTAACTTTATTACGTGTACTGTTTTTCTGAATTAGCTTAATAAATAGTTTGTGTGAGGCAAATGACAAGAATAAATCTTACCTAGGATATTTTTTCTTTTCCTTTCCAGTTTTGACTCAATGATCTCTTGTGTTCTTGAAGATGAAGTTTGAGCAGAAAAATTTAGATAAACAGGGACATAGCCGGCTGATTCTTGAATTCTATTTAGCAATCCTTTTGCAATAACAGACTTAAAAATTTTTAAAAAAGATGTTAATTGATTTATACTCAATATCTTTCAATTATGTATATCAGTAATAATCTGGTACAATGAGTAAAATCAGGATAAGAGGAGGGAGGGAGGTTAAAACTAGATTGAAATGTCTTTTTCTTCCTGGAGATTCCATTTAATTACAGTTATCAGAACCAAGGAAACATTCTAATCAGCTCTATCTCAGCAAAAATTTTTATTTTAGTTTTATACAAAAATCCATCTTGGTTACTATCCAAGTTAATTTGATAGCAAGAGTCAGAGACTTAGAAACAATTTAGAGGGAAAACAGTGAGTCCCTGTTCATGTGGACTGCCCCCAAATCAAGAAGACCAAATAATCAGCATTTTCCTCTATATTCTACTTTTCCTAAACACTGTGCCGAGTAGAAGTAAATGGGCAGGAGGCGAAAGGCTGACCTTCATTAATAGTCTGCAGGGACACAAACTGCCTTGACAGGTTCCCACCCTAACTTGTGAAGTGGCAGCCCCAGAAATTTCCAGGGACACAACATAAAAGCTCCCAAACACAAAAGACTGGTTCACAGGGTCCTCTGGTTTATATACATTATTGACACCAAGGATTTATTCAGAAAGTGGCAAACTGTGGACCTGATACAGATTCAGCATAGTTATATTCTTCCTGAAAAAGTGACACAAATTCAGAAGAAATTCCCCTGAGATATAAGGTGTTATTTATGGGGCTCACAATTCTAGGTTCATCGTGCCCTCCTTCTGGACAGAGCTTCTTGTATGAGGTGGGGCTTCCCCATGGCTCAGATGATAAAGAATCTTCCTGCAGTGCAGGAGACCCAGGTTTGGTCCCTGGGTTGGGAGGATCCCTTGGAGAAGGGCATGGCTAACCACTTCAGTAATTCCTGCCTGGAGCATTCCATGGACAGAGAAGCCTGGCAGGCTACAGTCCACAGGATCATAAAGAGTGCACATGACTGAGCAACTAACACTTTCTTGTTTGATGTGGGTTTCCTACCTTGCCAACTCCAGTTATTCCGGTAAACAACACTGAATGCTTGACTGCCAGTAGTTTTTCCATTAGGTACCCAAAGCGCACTGTGTCAGCTGTGGGGACAAGCATTTCAAAAAACGGAGTGTCTCGGCTGTATTTGAAGGTGGGTATGATTCGTTCCCAGGGATCCAGCCGTTTGGTGTCAAAATCCATGTGAATGCTCCACAGGTCACCAGAACTGGGAAGCTAGGATACAAAATTAAACACCACTATTGAAAGGATTGACACACGGTCATAGAAATAGTTACATAGAAGCAAAGGTAGTCATAGAACATGGATGGGTTTGGATTTCTTGTTGCTTTGTAGAGAAGTAGTTGCTTAAGTATCAGAGTTCAATTCTTTAATCATGAAATACTATACAGTAAAAGCCTGATGTACTGACTGTTAAAACTATGTAAAAAAAAATATTTAATTCAACATTAAGACCCAACATTCAGGGGATTACTCTACACCAAATACTGTGTTTGGTGTGGGGGAAAATGCTGAACAAAACCCAGCCTTTGCCTTCAATGACTTTATAACCCACCTCGAGGACACAAACACACTAGTTAATACTCATGGAGAAATAAGGGTTCTAATAGAGTTTAGTACATCCACAGAGGAGGGATGGCTCATTTCTACTCACAGGGGAGTTGTACCAGTGGCTAGAGATTTAGGTGGACTTTCCTGGGGGCTCAGACAATAAAGAATCTGCCTGCACTCTAGGATTCGCGGGTTCCATTCCAGGGTTGAGAATATTCCTTGGAGAAGGGTAAGGTTACCCACTCCAGTGTTCTTGCCTGGAGAATTCCATGGGCAGAGGAGCCTGGTGGGCTATAGACCATGGGGTTGCAAAGAGTCAGACATGACTGAGTTACTAACGTATCCTAACACACTAGGGGGTGGTGATGCTACAACTCAGACTTGAAGGATAAGCAGGAGTCAGATGGGCAGAGAAGTGATGAAATGGGGATGGGGAAAAAGGAGTCAGGGTTCACACTAAGAAAACAGGTCTGGAAGTCATGGAAAGTGGCATGCATGTGGAAACTGTAAGAGATAAGTCTGGACATACAGATGTGACCAAGTTATAAAAACCTCATTTGTTAAAGAGCTTGCAACAAGAGTTCAGTGAAGAATTCTAAGTGGGTAACATGATCAGATTGCATTTCAGAAGGTTCATTCTGGCAGCTGCACAAAACAGTGGTGTTTCAAGCTTACTGGGCAGTGACCTTTAAAAAAATTTATTTTTAATTAGAGGATAATTGCTTTAGTGTTGTGTTGGTTTCTGCTGTACAACAGCATGCCCCTTCCCACCCCTCTAGGTCATCACAGAAGTCATCACCGGAGTGAGCTCCCTGTGTTATATAGCAGCTTCCCACTAGTTATCTACTTTACATATGGTAATGTATATGTTTCAATGCTACACTCTCAATTCATCCCATCCTCTCCTTCCCCTGCTGTATCTACAAGTCCGTTCTCTATGTCTGCATCTCTATTCCTGCCCTGCAAATAGGTTCATCAGTACCATTTGTCTAGATTCCATATATATGCATTTACTATATGATATTTATTTTTCCAATTCTTATTTCACTCTGTAAAACAGGCCCTAGGTTCATCCACCTCAGTTCAACTGACTCATATTCTTTCCTTTTTATAGCTGAGTAATATTCCATTGTATATATGTACCACAACTTCTACTTTATTCATTTATCTGCTGATGGACATCTAGGTTGCTTCCATATCCTAGCTATTGTAAATAGTACTGCAGTGAACACTGGGGTATATGTGTCTTTTTCAATTCTGGTTTTCTCAGGATATATGCCCAGTAGTGGGATTGCTGGGTCATAATGTCATTTTTTATTCCTAGTTTTTTAAGGAAACTCTATACATTCTCCATAGTGGCTGTAACAGTTTACATTCCCACCAACAGTGCAAGAGGCTTCCCTTTTCTCCACATCTATTTGTAGATTTTTTGATAATGGCCATTCTAAACAGTGTTAGGTGATACTTCATTGTACTTTTGATGTGCATTTCTCTAATAATGAGTGATGTTGAGCATCTTTTCATGTATTATTGGTCATCTGTATGACTTCTTTGGAGAAATGTCTGTTTAGGTCTTCTCATTTTTTGATCGGGTTGCTTGTGTTTCTGATATTGAGCTGCATGGGTTTCCTGTATATTTTTCAGATTAATCCTTTGTCAATTGCTTTGCTATTATTTTCTCCCATTCTGAGGGTTGTCTTTTCATTTTGTTAGCTTCCTTTGCTGTGCAAAAGCTTTTAAGTTTAATTAGGTCCTATTTACTTATTTTTGTTTTTATTTCTATCACTCTATAAGGTGGGTCAAAGAGGGTCTTGCTGATAGTTATTGACAGTGACTCAATTTCACATGGTGATCTGGTACATACATATAGATGTGTTTGTTTAAATATGTATAATATTTACCCCAAGTATCACTCTATTTCACATTCTATTCTATTAAAAAAAAAACCTTATTAGGATTTTCTACATATTCAGTTGTTTCCTTCAAATAATGACAGCTTTATTTCATTTCTAAAGTTTATATTTTATTTTGTTCCCCCGCCTTACTGCACAGGCTAATATCTCCAATATAGTGGTAACTAAAAGTTTTGATGGTGGCTATTTAATTTTTTTTTTTTTTAGTTAAAAGTGATTTTTATTTGTCCATGTTCTCTTCTAGCCCTTGTGCATATGTGTATATAATTTTTAAAAGTCATAGAATGGGAATAGTTTTATAAGTTTTATAAAACATATAGATACATGGCATATGTATCAGATCAGATCAGATCAGTCACTCAGTCGTGTACGACTCTTTGCGACCCCATGAACTGCAGCACGCCAGGCCTCCCTGTCCATCACCAACTCCTGGAGTTCACCCAGACTCATGTCCATTGAGTCAGTGATGCCATCCAGCCATCTCATCCTCTGTCGTCCCCTTCTCCTCTTGCCCCCAATCCCTCCCAGCATCAGAGTCTTTTCCAATGAGTCAACTCTTCGCATGAGGTGGCCAAAGTACTGGAGTTTCAGCTTTAGCATCATTCCTTCCAAAGAACACCCAGGACTGATCTCCTTTAGAATGGACTTGTTGGATCTCCTTGCAGTCCAAGGGACTCTCAAGAGTTTTCTCCAACACCACAGTTCAAAAGCATCAATTCTTCGGTGCACCTTTGCTCCGTGAGAATGTAACTCTCTTTAGCACTTTCTGAGGCTGACATAAATTATAAATATAAAGAAAAAACACTTCAAGGGAAAATAAGTTTTCTGGTTGAGCAGCCTTTATAAAAAAACGGTCATAAAATGTCCACAGGCTTCCAAGGCCAGAAGATAATGTACACAACGTTGTTTATGGGAAAGGCATGCAGAAAAAATCCTGGTTTCAATAAAGACAAAACAGATGTAATGTTTGGGCTGACTCTGCATGACTTTGCATCTTTCATTTCCCTCTACGTACAAGTCAAGGTATAAAAGTTCCTTTTGAAAATAAAGTTATGGGCCTCTCTCACCGAAGCTTGGTCTCCCCATGTCATTCTCTCTCTCTCTTTCTCTCTTATCACCAGCGCCAGCATCCTGAGGGTACCCCTGGATCCTGCTGGGGCTGGACCCCGACAAATATACATGTTTCAATGCTATTCTCTCAAATCATCCTACCCTCCCCTCTCAAACAGAGTCCAATAGTCTGTTCTTTACATCTCTGTCTCTTGCTGTCTCACATATAGGGTCATCGTTACCATCTTTCTAAATTCCATATATATGAGTTAATATACTGTATTGGTGTTTTTCTTTCTGACTTACTTCACTCTGTATAATAGGCTCCAGTTTCATCCACCTCATTAGAACTGGTTCAAATGCATTCTTTTTAATAGCTGAGTAATATTCCATTGTGTATATGTACCACAGCTTTCTTATCCATTCATCTGCCGATGGACATCTAGGTTGCTTCCGTGTCCTGGCTATTGTAAACAGCGCTGCGATGAACATTGGGGTACACGTGTCTCTTTTAATTCTGGTTTCTTCAGTATGTAGGCCCAGCAGTGGGGTTTCTGGGTTGTATGGCAGTTCTATTTCCAGCTTTTTAAGGAATCTCCACACTGTTCTCCATAGTGGCTATACTAGTTTGCATTCCTACCAACAGTGTTAAGAGGGTTCCTTTTTCTCTGCACCCTCTCCAGCACTTATTGTTTGTAGACTTTATGATAGCAGCCATTCTGACTGGTGTGAGACAGTACCTCATTGTGGTTTTGATTTGCATTTCTCTGATAATACGTGATGTTGAGCATCTTTTCATGTATTCGTTAGCCATTTGTACGTCTTCTTTGGAGAAATGTCTGTTTAGTTCTTTGGCCCATTTTTTGATTGGGTCACTTATTTTTCTGGAATTGAGCTTCATGAGCTGCTTGTATATTTTTGAGATTAATTTTCTGTCAGTTGTTTCATTTGCTATTATTTTCTCCCATTCTGAAGGCTGTCTTTTCACCTTGCTTATAGTTTCCTTCATTGTGCAAAAGCTTTTAAGTTTAATTAGGTCCCATTTATTTATTTTTGCTTTTATTTCCATTACTGTGGGAGGTGGGTCATAGAGGATCCTGCTGTGATTTATGTCAGAGTGTTTTGCCTATGTTTTCCCTAGGAGTTTTATGGTTTCTGGTCTTACATTTAGATCTTTAATCCATTTTGAGTTTATTTTTGTGTATGGTGTTAGAAAGTGTTCTAGTTTCATTTGTTACAAGTGGTTGACCAGTTTTCCCAGCACCACTTGTTAACTGGGATTGTCTTTTTTCCATTGTATATTCTTGCCTCCTTTGTCAAAGATAAGGTGTCCATAGGTGCGTGGATTTATCTCTGGGCTTTCTGTTTTGTTCCATTGATCTATGTTTCTGTCTTTGTGCCAGTACCATACTGTCTTGATGACTGTTGCTATGTAGTATAGCCTGAAGTCAGGCAGGTTGATTCCTCCAGTTCCATTCTTCTTTCTCAAGATTGCTTTTGCTATTCGAGGTTTTTTGTAATTCCATACAAAATGTGAAATTATTTGTTCTAATTCACTGAAAAATACTGTTGGTAGCTTGATAGGGATTGCACTGAATCTATAGATTGCTTTGGGTAATATACTCATTTTCACTATATTCATTCTTCCAATCCATGAACATGGTATATTTATCCATCTATTTGTGTCATCTTTGATTTCCTTCATCAGTGTTTTACAGTTTTCTATAGGTCTTTTGTTTCTTTAGGTAGATTTATTCCTAACTATTTTATTCTTTTCATTGCAATGGTGAATGGAATTGTTTCCTTAATTTCTATTTCATTTATAAAAACTGGGTTGTGACTCTTTCAACTGATTTCATGTCAATTAATGCATTGCAACCTGTAATTTTAAAAAATAATGGTGTATAGCTTAATCAGAAACGACAGGACCAAAAGCAAGGGAATAATGAATTTGTATTTTAACAACCCAGAAAAGAAATGAAAAGAATCTGAGTTATTGAGAGGCAATAAGGATGAAGAGGAGGAGGATGTGGCAACTCATTCCAGTATTCTTGCATGGAGAATCTCAAGGACAGAGGAGGCTGGTGGGCTACAGGTTCATGGGGTCACACAGAGTTGGACACGATTTAAAGTGACTCACTATGCATGCATGCAAGGATGAAGAGAAGAAGCCATATTTGAAAAAAATTTATTAGAAGAAAAAATTCACTCACTTTAACTCAGATGAGTAAAGAAGGAAGAATCTATAACAGTCATTGAGCTCTGGCTACTACCATGTGGCTGTCAGACCATTTATTGAGGCAAGAAACAAAAAACCAACAGCCCATTCATTTGGGGCTTGCAGACAGAAGGAGGAATCCACCTTTTCATCTGGACTCCCTCCTGTTATCCAAGTAGCATTACCACTGCCAGGACAGGGGCTGGCACTGTCCTTCTAAACATCTTAGGTCATAATGCTTCAATAGCTTCTCATCACACCCACCGTGAAATCAAGGTCCTAACAATGGCCCACAAAGCTATATTTTTCGTCCCACTGCTTACTTCCATGACCTCATTTTATACTACACTCCCACTTGATTTTTCCACTCTGACCTCGCAAGTCTGCTGTTTTTCAAAACTGTCAAGCAATCATTCATTGAGTAAAGGCATTCATATTTGCTTTTTCTTTTGACTGGAATGCTTTCCCCTACGGAACCATTAGAACTTTGACTTTCTTAAGAACTCTGTACATGACCTAATTAGCAAAGCTTTCCTGACTAATATTAATATACAAAAGTTTCCCCCTGCCCTCAGTACTGTCATCCTTACTCTGCTTTATTCATCTCCATGGCACTGAATTGTCACTGATGTATATATGTCTGTGGCTGACTCCCCTGATTGTAATGTAAGGTCTATGAAGCTAGGGACTTTGGTTACTTGATTTAGCTCCCATATCCAGAATAGTGTCTACCATGTAAGAGATTTTCTTTCTTTCTTTCTTTTTTTTTTTACAATTGTGTTTATTCCTTCATCTTTCCTAATATTGAAAAGCCATATTATATCCAATTTTTACTCATGAGCCTAGTCAAAAAAAAAAAAAATGTTACAGGTCTCATTGTCACCACTGCAATAAAATTACAGTGATGGAAGCAAAACCTGTGTTCTCAATGTAGCCACATTAACGGTTTTATGGACACCATGAACAAGTGCCCATTTTCAGTAGAATGAGGCTTTTGTAAGAGATTTTCGACAGATATTTGTTGAACTGAATATTTGCCGAGGGCCATCTCCCACAGACCTTTGATGAACCCAGATCATTTCCCCTGATCCAGAGGGATCTGTCTCTCTGTCTCAGGTTCTCAGTTGTCCTCAACCTGGTTCATCTTGTCCAATTATGATACAATGATCTTGAAGATCCAGCAGGGTTTCATATCCACTAGAAGGTTCTAATCCATAGGCCTTAGTTTCTTATCTTAGGGATTTTTCTTTTGGTAACTTTTTATTTTGATATAATTTAAAACTTACAGAAAAGTTAAAAGAACAGTACAAAGAATTCCCATATATTCCTTATATAGATTAACTGACTGTTCACATTTTGCCTCTTGATTTAGTGTTTATCTTACTCTAAGATGTCAGTTATATACACTATTCTATACTACCCTAAGTATGTGAGCATTTCCTAAAAAACAGGGATATTTTACAACCACACTAAAATGACTGAAATCAGAAAATTGAATATTAATACAATGCTATTATCCAATTTACATTCTATATTCAAGTACAGTCTTAACAATGTCATTTATAGCCATATTTTTTTCAGTCTAGGATCCAATCCAGGATATTGCATTGCATTTGATTATATCTCTTTAGTCTCTTTAACTGAAAAAGTTCCTCAGTTTTCTTTCATGACAGACACTGTTGAAGAATATGGGCCAGTTTATTTTACGGAATGTTCATCAGTTTGAGTAGTCTTGGTGTATCCATAGTCAGAGTTCAGTTCAGTCCAGTTCAGTTGCTCAGTCGTGTCTGACTCTTTGCAACCCCATGAACCGCAGCACTCCAGGCCTCCCTGTCCAATACCAACTCCCGGAGCCTACCCAAACTCATGTCCATTGAATCAGTGATGCTATCCAACCATCTCATCCTCTGTCGTCCCCTTCTCCTCCTGCCCTCAATCTTTCCCAGCATCAGGGTCTTTTCCAATGAGTCAGCTCTTTGCATCAGGTGGCCAAAGTACTGGAGTTTCAGCTTCAACATTAGACCTTCCAATAAACACCCAGGACTGATCTCCTTTAGGATGGACTGGTTGGATCTCCTTGTAGTCCAAGGGACTCTCAAGAGTCTTCTCTAATACCACACTTCAAAAGCATCAATTCTTCGGCGTTCAGCTTTCTTTATAGTCCAACTCTCACATCCATACATGACTACTGGAAAAACCCTGGCCTTGACTAGGTGGACCTTTGTTGGCCAAGTAATGTCTCTGCTTTTTAATATGCTATCTAGGTTGGTCATAAGTTTCCTTTCAAGGAATAAGCATCTTTTAATTTCATGGCTGCAGTCACCATCTGCAGTGATTCTGGAGCCCCAAAACATAATGTCTCTCACTGTTTTCACTGTTTCCCCATCTATTTGCCATGAAGTGCTGGGACCGGATGCTGTGATCTTAGTTTTCTGAATGTTGAGCTTTAAGCCAACTTTTTCACTCTCCTCTTTCACTTTCATCAAGAGGCTCTTTAGTTCTTCTTCACTTTCTGCCATAAAGGTGGTATCATCTGCATATCTGAGGTGATTGATATTTCTCCCAGAAATCTTGATTCCAGCTTGTGCTTCTTCCATCCCAGTGTTTCTCATGATGTACTCTGCATAGAAGTTAAATAAGCAGGGTGGGTGATAATATCCAGCCTTGACGTACTCCTTTTCCTATTTGGAACCAGTCTGTTGTTCCATGTCCAGTTCTAACTGTTGCTTCCTGACCTGCACACAGGTTTCTCAAGAGGCAGGTCAGGTGGTCTGGTATCCCCATTTCTTTCAGAATTTTCCACAGTTTATTGTGATCCACACAATCAAAGCCTTTGGCATAGTCAATAAAGCAGAAATAAGAACTCTCTTGCTTTTTCAATGATCCAGCAGATGTTGGCAATTTGATCTCTGGTTCCTCTGCCTTTTCTAGAACCAGCTTGAACATCTGGAAGTTCACGGTTCACGTATTGTTGAAGCCTGGCTTGGAGAATTTGAGCATTACTTTACTAGCGTGTGAGATGAGTGCAATTGTGCGGTAGTTTGAGCATTTTTTGGCATTGCCTTTCTTTGAGATTGGAATGAAAACTGACCTTTTCCAGTCCTGTGGCCACTGCTGAGTTTTCCAAATTTGCTGGCATATTGAGGGCAGCACTTTCACAGCATCATCTTTCAGGATGTGAAATAGCTCAACTGGAATAACATCACCTCCACTAGCTTTGTTGTAGTCAGAGTAACGTTATGCATTTTGGAAGAAATAGCTTGGAAGCAAGGCTGTATACTTCTCCATGTACCACATCAGAAGGCACAGGTTTGTGCTAATATTGATGATAAATCGGTCACCTAGTTAATATGGTGTCTACAAGGTTTTTCAGTATGACGACACTATTTTTCTCTTTACAACTAATAAGTAATTTGTAGAAGATGTTTTGAAACTATGTAAATAAGAAACCTTCACCTACTAGTTTTTGCAACCATTGGTGATTCCTGCCTGAATCAATTATTACTACAATGGTTTCAAAGTAATAACTTTCTAATCCCATCATTTCTCCTACATAGATTAGCTGGTATTCTCCTGTAAGGAAGAGCTCTTTCTCCCTAGTTTATTTATTCACATGTATTTTTATGTGCATCAACTCACAGACTTTTATTTCATTCAATAGCTTGTAATCCACACCATCATTATCTTGATGCTCAAATATGCCTAGATTTGTCCAATGGGAATCCCTTCAAATTGGCTCCTGTGCTCGTTTGACAGGTGCCATTGTTCTTCAAGCACGTATTCACTATCCGACATAAGATATTCTGAGCCTATTTTGAACTTTCCTCAACTCAGTCCTGGAATCAGTCATTTCACTAAGGTGCTTTGGTTCCTTTTCATGGAGAAGAGTATTCAGAAATCAGCAACTAAGTATGCTCATTGCTACTGATGTGCCATTGCTTCTAGTTCCTCTCAGCACACAGAACTAGGAAATTTATGTATGGATGGATATATACACCATATACATATGATCTATCTATCTATTCCATGAGTCCCAAAACCTCTAATTCCAATCCAATAACACAAAATACATTCTAATCTTTCTCCTCTATATTTGTAATATACCTTCTCTTAACAGTGAGAAGCCCGGTTGCCATTACCTTCAATATACTGATTCATTTGCTCAGTTTTAGAACACACACAAAGTAATTTCACAACTGCTAAACCATAGCACTGTGAAAACATAAATTTACTAGCTATAATTCAATATTTTTCTTAATAGTAGGGAGTTTTTATTCACTTTTACACCTTACATTCTTCATATGGCCTGGAGAGAATTCTTAAAAAATTTTAATACAATAAATTATCTATTGCTAGTTTAAGAAAGTGAATAATTAAAAAACCTTTCAAATGAAGAATTTATATTTATACTAGAACTAAAGCTTTGAAATTTTTAGTCTTGAAATTTAATTTTAATGATTCAGAGTTATGTTAAAATTAAATTTATTTGGCTCTTACCCTGGCATCAGGATTATCATCAAATTGTGTTCTAATAAATGTATCAAAAGAATCCCAGTGATTTTCAGTTAGATTTCCACCTAAAGACCATAAGTAACAGAATACAAAAGTCTGACACAGAACAGTGTTCAATTTTGTTTGCTCCTGAAAGAACAAAGAGAAAAACTTTTAATATTTAGTGTTAGCATAAAAGAATCCTAATTTGCAAAGTCTAAAGACTGTTTTCTCTTGCTTAGGCTTATGTATTTTCATTTTATTTTTTTAATATAAATTTATTTATTTTAATTGGAGGTTAAATACTTTACAATATTGTATTGGTTTTGCCATACATGTATTTTTAAAAGGGCACAGTGCATGTTTCTTATATTTCATTCAATAGTGCACCAAGTGATGTTTTATAGTGGCATACATTTAATACTCTGATGAGAAAATGAATGGCAAGAAGCATGGAAAACAAAAGCTCAAGGGTGTCTTTCAACTATTATAACTATGTCTATGCTTGTATGAAGTTATTTAAGTAGACACACACTGGGAATATGTTACAGACTCTAAGGAAATTTAAACATTGAGTAGAGGAGTAAACTATAGTGTAAAATTCCTTCCAATTTGAGATTCTACAAATCTATTCACATTCATTAGTCCCCTAAAAAATTAACTTGAAAATCAAATAACTGTATGACATAAAGTTTGGAATTGTTTATTTGCAAAGAATCTATATGATAATCACATTTTCCTAGCTTTACAGCAGTAAGAAAACTCTTCCTACCATTGTCAAATTAGCTCCATCTTTCTCAAGTATTAAAGACTCCAATAAGCAACAGAGTGTAGTAACTTTGCTGATGTCCACTTGTGGAATTGCTTGGTGGCATTTTTTATTGATAAAATTTAAACCATCATCAACATAACGCTGGAAAAGATTCAATATATATTCTTGAGTTTCTTCACTTAGCTGAAAATCAAACAAACGATATTTTAGCAAGACCAGATAAAATACATAATTAAGTGTAAAAGTAGTTGGTTCAAACTTGTATACTACATTATATCCTGTGACTTTTAGACTATAGGATGTAAGCATCACATGATATGAAACAAGTTACATTAAAAAAAAAGACATTCTATGGGAAGATTCTGGGTCACTGATAAGTGATCTTGATCTGGTAGTTGGTATATAGGTATTTTGGGTCCAGAAGATCCCCTGGAGGAGGGCATGGCAACCAGCTCCAGTATTCTTACTTGGAGAATCCCATGGACAGAGGAGCTTGGCAGGCTATAGTCCATAGGGTTACAAAGAATCAGAGACAACTGAAGCTACTGAGTGCACGCACACGCACACACGCACACATGCGCACACGCACACACACACACAGGTATTTATTTTATGATCATTTGTTAAACTGGCAACAAGTATTTCATAGTCTTCTATACTGATGATTATCTTCCATAATTAAGAACAATGAAAAAAGTATAAAAAGAAGCATTTTAAATATTTATTCAAGGTAAAGGACCAAAGATTTAAAAAAGAATGTTGTCCCCTCACCACTTTTATTAACGTAGTACTGAAAGTCTTAGCTAACATGATAGGACAATAAAAGGGGAAAAAAGTATACAGATTGAGAAGAAAGAAAAAAAGTTGTCTTTACAATTATCCATACAAAAAAATCCCAAAGAATTGAAACAAAACTCCTGAAACTAGTAAGTAGTTATGAGAGTTGGACTGTGAAGAAGGCTGAGTGCCGAAGAATTGATGCTTTTGAACTGTGGTGTTGGAGAAGACTCTTGAGAGTCCCTTGAACTGCAAGGAGATCCAGCCAGTCCATTCTAAAGGAGATCAGCCCTGGGATTTCTTTGGAAGGAATGATGCTAAAGCTGAAACTCCAGTACTTTGGCCACCTCATGCGAAGAGTTGACTCCTTGGAAAAGACTCTGATGCTGGGAGGGATTGGGGGCAGGAGGAGAAGGGGACGACAGAGGATGAGACGGCTGGATGGCATCACTGACTCAATGGACATGAATCTGAGTGAACTCCGGGAGTTGGTGATGGACAGGGAGGCCTGGCGTGCTGCGATTCATGGGGTTGCAAAGAGTCGGACACGACTGAGCGACTGATCTGATCTGATAGTAAAGTTGTAGGATACAAGGTAAATATACAAAAATCAATTGCTTTTTTATGTATCAACAATGAATAATTAGAATTTGAAACTGAAAATACAAAATCATTTAATTAGTATAAAAAAATATAAGATAGGCATATTTTAAACAAAATATTTCCAAGAGGAAATGTGAGGAAAACAACACAATTCTGATGAAAGAAAACAAAGAACATCTAAGTAAATGGAGAGACTGTGCATGGATATAAAGACTCAATATTGTGAAGATGTTAGTTATTACCAACTTGATCTATAGAGCTGATGCAATCTGAATCAAAATCCCAGTAATTTACTTTGGGGAGAGCAACATTTATAAGGAGAGGGAAAAGGCCCAGAATAGTGAACACAATATTGTAGAACAAAGTAGAACTGACACTACCTGACAAGACTTACTGTAAAGCTACAGTAACTGACAGTGTGATGTTGGCAAAAAAATTAGACAAATAGGTTAATGGTGTCAGAGCCCATAAAAAGGCTCATACAAATACAGCAACCTGATCTTTCACAAAGGAACAAAAGCAATCCAGTGGAGAAGGGATGGTGTTTTCAACAACGGTGCTGGAATTCAGCATCTGCATGCCGAAGAGAGACAGAGAGAGAGAATCCAGACATTGATACTATGGCTTTCAGAAAAAGTAACTCCAAATGGATCATAAACCTACACGTAAAATGCATAACCATCAACTCATAGAAGGTAACAGAGGAAAATATTTATTTAGGTGATTTTCAATTTGGAAATAAGTTTTAAGATACAACACCAAAAGCACAAACCATGCAAGACAAGTTAGACCATTGAAATTAAAAATGTGTGTGCTGTGAAAGGTATTATTTGAAAAAAATGAAAAGAAAGGCAGACTTGGAGAAAATACTTGCAAAATACATATAAAGAACCTGTATCCAAAATATATAAAGAACTCCCAAAACTCAGTAACAAGGAAACATACAACCCAAAAATAATGGGCAAAAGATGTGGACACCTCATCAAAGAAGATACATAGGTGGCAAATAAACATATGAAAAGACACTCAACATCTTATATAAGAAAACTACTCACTGAAAGCAAAATGAGCTACAAATACATATGAGTTGTGTTAGTTGCTCAGTTGTGTCTGGCTCTTTGTGACCCCAAGGACTGTACCCCACCAGGCTCCTCTGTCCATGGGATTGTCCAGGCAAGAATACTGGAGTGGATTGCCATTACCTTCATATTAGAATGGCTAAAATCTAAAACACTGCACCACTACATGCTGGTGAGGACGTGGAGTAACAAAGAAGTTCTTTGGAATGCATAATGGTACAGCCACTTTGGAAGACAGATCGGCAGTTTCTTCACAGTTTCACCAAATGATTGAGAAATCACAGTCCTAGGTATTTATCCACATGAGCTGAAATCTTATGTCTACACAAAAATATATACGAATGTTTATGTGAGCTTTATTAGTAATTGCCAAAACTTGGAAACTTTGAGATGTCTTTCAGTAGGTGAGTGGATAAACTTGGTAAGTGATAAACTTCAGCATACAATAACACTGAATACTATTCAGTACTAAAAAATGAGCTATCAAGCCACAGAAAGACATGGAGGAACTGTAAATATATATTACTAAGTGAAAGAAGTTAATCTGGAAAAGCTGCAGACCATATAATTCCAACTATATGATGTTCTGGAAAAGGCTAAACTATGGAGACAGGGGAATCAGTAATGTCAGGGGTTGGGAGAGGGTGTGGATGGACAAACAGGGAGAGCACAGATTTCTTGGGCAGTGAAACTATTCTGCATGATACATGATATATTCATTTATCAAAATTCATAAAACTGCACAATACAGGGTGAATCATAATGTAAGCCATGGACTTTAGTTCATAAGAATGTATCCATATTGGTTCATCAATTTTAACAAATGTACCCACATAAATGTGCTTAGTCATTCAGTCTTGTCTGACTCTTTGCAACCCTATGGACTATAGTCCACCAGGCTCCTCTGTCCATGGAATCCTCCAGGCAAAAATACTGGAGTAGGTAGCCATTCCCTTCTCCAGGGGATCTTCCTGACTCAGGGATCAAACCGGTGTCTGCTGGCAGATTCTTTTCCATCTGAGCCACCAGGGAAGCCCACCTACACCAAAGAAAAATGCTAATAAAAGTGGGAACTATGTTTGGAGGAGAGAAAGCATATGCTAACTCTCTGTACTTTCTGTTAAATTTTTCTATAAACCTAAAACTGTTCTGAATAATAAAATCTATTTAAAAAGTAAATTCAGAAAGGTTTAACATCCTATGGCAGGACATGATAGTCTCAATTCTGAGAATTACTTTCTTTAACAAGGTTTTCTGTTCATTTGCTGTACACCTGAAACAAATTTTGTAAATCACAATATTGTGAATCAACTATACTTCATTAAAAATTTCAAAAAAATTAAGGTACTCTAAAATGGTATAGATGAACTTATTTGCAAAGCAGAAATAGAGACACAAACATAGAGAACAAACATACGGATTCTAAGGTTGGGAGAGGGTATAGGATGGATTGGGAGACTGGGATTGACATGTATACATCAGTATGTATAAAATAGATAACTAATGAGAATAGACTGTATAGCACATGGAACTCTACTCAGTGCTCTATAGTGAGCTAAATGGAAAGGAAATTCAAGTGAGAGGGGATATATGTATATGAGTGGCTAATTCACTTTGCTGTATAGCAGAAACTTTGTAAAGCACCTATACTTCAACAAAAAATGTCAATTGTACCTCAATAAAGGTGTTTTTAAAGAAGCTGATTACAGGGGAAAAAGTAAGGTGCCCTGAGGGTAGGTCACAATATTCTTAAAATGTTGATGCCTAAGAGGAAAACAATCATTCTCTGACTCATCTTTGGAGGGGGAGAGGCAGAAAGATGGCTTTCTCAGAATGGCAATTGAGATGAGATGAAGAAAAACATTTAAAAAGATTGCTTATTAAGTTAAGTGGAGTGGGCTGTCATTTCCTTCTCCAGGGGATCTTCTCAACCCAGGGATCAAACTGGAGTCTCTTGCATCTCCTGCATTGGCAGGCAGATTCTTTACCACTGAGCCACCTGGGAAGCCCTTGTTAAGTTAAGGTAAAGAGAAATCTTATTTTAGAATGGAGAGGATATAGAAGATAATATGGAACTGCATTGTTCTGAATAATAATATAAAAGTTTTTCTTCACTTTGGATGGAATCCTACCTCTAAGGTTAGAATGCGTCTTAGATAAGGGGCCTAAGATCAAGTCAAAGCTATGGTTTTTTCAGCAGTCGTGTATGGATGTGAGATTGGGCCATAAAGAGAACTGAGCATCAAAGAATTGATGCTTTTGAACTGTGGTGCCGGAAGGCTCTTGAGCGTCTCTTGGATAGTGAGATCAAACCAGTGAATCCTAAAGGAAATCAACCCTGAATATTCACTGGAAGGACTGGTGCCGAAGCTAAAGCTCCAATAATTTGGCCACCTGATGTGAAGAGCTGACTGATTGGATAAGACCCTGATGCTGGGAAAGATGAGGGCAAGAGGAGAAGAGGGCGACAGAGGATGAGATGGTTGGATGGCATCACAGACTCAATGGACATGAGTTTGAGCAAACTCTGGGAGACAATGGACAGGAAGGCTGGCGTGTTGCAGTTCATGGGGTCGCAAAGAGTCGGACATGACTTAGCAACTGAACAACAGTAACAACAAGGCTGAATGGGAAACTAAACTGGTTTTTTCTTCCTTCTGGCTCTCAGAGGCATTGT
Organism: Bos grunniens; assembly: GCF_055505025.1. NCBI lineage: Eukaryota > Metazoa > Chordata > Mammalia > Artiodactyla > Bovidae > Bos > Bos grunniens. The sequence continues at coordinate 57,467,644 of NC_141175.1, read as the reverse complement.
TGTTGTGTAGTTGCTAAGTCCTGTCCGACTCTTTTGTTCCCCCATGGACTGTAGCCTGCCAGGCTCCTCTGTTCATGGGATTTCCCAGGCAAGAATACTGGAGGGGGTTATCATTTCCTTCTAGATGGAATCTTCTTGACTCAGGGATCAAACCAGAGTCTCCTGTATATTCTGCATTGGCAGGTGGATTCTTTACCACTGAGCCACGAGGGAAGCCCCTCAGCGGCATTAGGGTTTCTAAAATCTAAAAACAAAGACCTGGCCTGGATTTAAGTGTTCTATTCCTTCGTTGTGCTTCCCCCTCATTAACTCAAGCCTTCTGCAGAGTCTTTTTTTTTTTTATTTTAAATGCCCTTCCTTGTTCTACCTGTGTTTGGGGAAACTAAAGGAAGTGTTTCTGTTTGTATTTGAGAGAACCCAGTTGAGGGTAGGGGAGGAACAAGGCAGGGTAGGCAGAAACCAGACTGACTAGGTGGGCTGGTGGGCTGAGGTCATAAATAATGAAGACAGCTATGGGGAGTATACAACCTCCTTGGAGAATCCCAAGAATTCAAGGGCGAGGGCCAGATACCAACACTGGGATTCCCTTTATCAAGCACAGTGAGGTCTTAATCAGTTGCTATTTGGGCTCTTAAGAGAAGGGTGAGCCCTGACAGATGGAAAGGGTGGGGAGTGTCCAGTTGCACTTACTTTTTTAGAAACACTCTGCATCCAGGTTTTAACATAAGGCATCCACTTCAGCTCTTCAGGATCCACAAATACCATTCCACATCTACTGACTGTTGCAGGAGAGGCAACCTTTAGATCTTGCACCTAAAATTTTAAAAAGTTGAACAAGAAATGGCTAACATGATACTTCCTTGTCCCTTTCAGTTCAATGCTAATAAATCATGCATTTAAAGTTTAAGGTAACACACTGTTAGGTTTTGCATGCAAGAGAGTGGGCGAGCTATAAGTGATTTAAAATGGAGAAGGAAAGTTAAATGAGGCATGAGGAGAAATATACATAAATATATGTAAGTATAGAAGGATACTGGAGAAGGAGATGGCAACCCACTCCAGTATCAGTATTCTTGCCTGGAGAATCCCATGGACAGAGAAGCCTGGCGGGCTACAGTCCATGAGGTGGCACAGAGTTGGAAAACGACTGAAGTGAAGGATGCTGTCAAATTCTTATGGGAAGGTGTACATAGTTATTCCCTTCTTTTTCCTTCTTACCTTTTTTATTCTTATATCCAATGCATAGCCTAGTACCTAGGACACAGTAGGTATTCAATTAATGTTTGGTGAATGAACACAGCAGGGGTGGTGTCTTCTGTAATATTTTGTAAAGTGTATTTGACTGGCATTCCTTTTCCAATCCCATTACCAAATAGTCATACCACAGAGGGATGACTTATTCTTCTTAAATGGAACAATTATTTTTAACTTGGAAAGCATTTCAAATCATGTAAAGACACTAATATATATAACTACCTTTAAAGGGAAAGAAACAAGTACTGGTGAACACAGAATTTATTTTATTTCCCATTTATAGAGAGATAGGAACATTTGAGAGACTCTGGTTGTCAGAATGGAAAATCTATTATAAAAGGAAAATTTGATAAATATTTAGTGTATAAATGAAACACCATGGTAGGTCTTACAGATAATCAAAGATACATCACTAAGAGAAAAAAAAATTAATGATGTTATGCCAATCTAACAAATGATTTCACTCCACAGTAAGGAATATATATTTACCTCAAAAAGCATGTGGATTTGAGGTGTGAGTTTAATCCTCTCACTGTTAGCCAAGCAAAGCATCTTGTTATCATCCAGCACCGTATTCATATTTTCAATCCAAAGAGCGTCTACTGGCCCATCACTGATGATCCATTTATGGTCTTCTGAAGTATCATTCACAGCCGCTCGGACACTTAGTGCCATTAAACCATCTTTCCATTCCAAGGTTATGTTATTAACTTCACCATACAATTCACCCATTGTAATTGATTTAGGATTAAGAACATATGTTTTAACTGGTTGGTAAAAGGGATTGTCTACACCAAGTTTTTGCAAATTCCCTAAAGTTTCTGCTAGTACTTGGTAAACTGTGGTCTTGCCACCTCCTGTTGGCCCAACTAACATCACACCATGCCTTACTAGCATCGTTTCATAGAACTGTATCACTTTTTTAACCATACATGCTTCAGGCTGAAGATTCTTTTTCTTCATGACATCTATAATTGTTGACTGCAATATACCATAATCATGTTCTGGAATTTGGACTCCAGGAAAAAGGTCAGATATGATTCCACTGGAAAAATAAAATTAAAAAATAAAATAAAATAAATTAGGAATCACTGGCCATTGATATCCACCCATGTTACAATTAATTTTTTAAACATTACCAAGGTTCTTATTTTTCTCATTATCTTTTCTTCTAAACACACAGTACTACATTATCTTATGTGTTGTACCAGAATCTATCATTTCTCTGATTTGTGTATGATTTTTCTTGTTCCTTGTACAGTGGACCAATGTTCTTAAGCATATTGGGAGCTTTTTGAGATAGAGAATATTTCTTACATTTTTGTGTTATACACAGTACATGGCATAGTATCAAACATACAGACAATGATTTTTTCAGTTTGTTTTAAAAATTATATTTATAGCTCAACTTTTCCCAAAAAGCACTTATGTGTGCTTATAATGGTATAAAAATATTTAGGAAAAAAAGATGGAAATAGAAAACTAGTACTATGTGAAAAAGGGAGTAAAGGAAAAAATGGACTATTTCTATGGGAAACCAAATGGCTGTACGGGTGAAAAAGAAGTGAAACTCTTACACACACAAAAACATTTGAGAAGCAGTAAAGAATTTAATATAAAATGACAAGAAAAGTACAAGATGGGGGAGATCAAGATGATGGAGTAGGATGTTGAGCTAACTTCCTTCCACGAATACATCAAAAATACATCTACATGTGAAGCAACTCTCATGAAAACAAACTGGAGACTTGCAAAAAGACTCGATTATAAAGAAAGATTCACAAAGAGTTGGGTAGGAAGGGAAGAGAAAGAAGCAATCAGGTTGGTATCTGTGCCTGTTGGAGGGGACACAGAAGAGGAGTGGGCTTACATGGGCTTGGAGATCCTCCCTGGAGAGTGAGGCGTTTGAACCACATTGGGCACCGCCATCCTAGGAGCAGATACTGGGAAGACAAGCCTCTTAGCTGATTTGAAAGCCAGTGAAACTAACAGCAGAGCTGTAAGAAATCTATATCCCACTTGTGAGGAGTGGTTGTTTATTCCAAGAACAAGAGAGAGGAAACAGAATGAAACTGCCTGAGGCTCTGGCTGTCTCCCACAATCCTCATCCTCGACTATGTGCCCCAACTCACAATGAGCACCTGCCACAGAACTGCCTGCTCTAGCACAGCTTCCCAGTAGGGTGAAAAGTGCTACTTCTAAGGAGAGTGCACAGTTAGGGGGAAGGAGCAGGCTTGGATCCAGCACTGAATCTGAGTAGGGCGAGGATGGCTATTACTGGAGCTCTTGGAGGTAGTGGGTTGGGAGTGTTCTGGAGCTCTGATGTGCTGGGACTACCCCAGTGCTTGCCCAAGCCTACACTTGGTACCCAGTCTGGCCCCTCTTTCTCCATCACTGCTCCTCTAGAGTAGAGGTACCGATGCTGGGAGAGGTAGATCACACACTTGGAAGAGAACCAGCTCAGACCCAACCCTCAGGGCTTCTGCTCCAGTATCTTGGGACCTGTCCCTGCTCCAAGAGGGCAGTGTTGACCACTGAGAACAGGACAAGCCATGGCTCACATCTGACTCTGGCTCTAGCCAGAGAGAAAATTACAGGTCAATATCTCTGATACTATACATGCAAAAATTCTCAACAATGATACACCAAAGATCAAGTTGAATTTATTCCAGGGGTGCAAGAATGGTTCAATATTTGCAATTCAATCAATGTGATACACCACATTCACAAAAGGAAAAATAAAAATCACATCATCATCTCAACAGTCACAGAAAAAGAAATTAACAAAATACAAAATCCATTCATGATAAAAACTCTCAAGAAACGTTACATAGAAGAAACAGAATTCAGCATAATGAATGCCACTTATGACAAACCCAAAGCCAACATTATGCCCAGTGACAAAAAGCTGAAAACTTTCCCTTTAAAATCAGACCCAGATAAGTATGCCCACTCCTGTCACTTTTATTCTACATAGTATTGGACATCCTTGTCACAGCAATCAGATATGAAAATGAAATAAAGGGAATCCAGATTAGAAAGGAAGAAGTAAAACTGTCACTTTTTGCAGATGACATCATATTATACATAGAAAATCCTAAAGACATCACAAAAAAATCTACTAGAACTCATCAACGAATTTGGTAAGGTTGCAGGATACAAAATTAACATACAGAAACATGTTGCATTTCTATACACTAACAGCAACCTATCAGAAATAGAATATGGATTCTATAGAAATTCTATAGAAATAGAATTATGAAAACAGTCTCATTTACATTCACATGAAAAAGCATAAAATATCTAGGGACAAACTTGCCTACAAAGGTAAAAGACCTATACTCAGAAAACTCTAAGAAACAGAGGAAAGAAACTGAAGAAGACACAAACAGATGGAAAGATACACTGTGTTCATGAACTGGAAGAATCAATATTGTCAAAATGATCATCTACCCTATAGATTCAGCACAATCTCTCTCAGAACACTAATGGCAATTTTTCACAGAAATAGAGCAAGTAGTTTTAAAATTTGTATGGAAATCTAAAAGACTCCAAATAGCCAAAAATAATCTTGATAAAGAAGAAAAAAGCTGGACTTATCACCCTCCTTGACTTCCAACTATGCTAAAAAATGATAGTAATCAAAACAGTATGGTACTGGCCCAAAAACAAACTCATAAATCAGTGAAACAGAATAGAGAACTCAAAAATAAACCCATGCACTTATGGTCAGTTAATCTAAGACAAAGGAGGCAAGAATATATAAGGGAGAAAAGATAGTCTCTTCAATAAGTGGTACAGGGAAAACTGGGCAGTTGCAGGGAAAACTGGGCAGTTGCATGTAAAACAATAAAATTAGAACATTTTCTCACACCATATAAAAGTAAACTAAAAATGGATTAAAGACATAAATGTGAGACTAGAAACCATTAAAATCTGAGAAGAAAACATAGGCAGAATACTCTTTGACACAAATTGTAGCAACATTTTTTTGGAATTGGTCTCCCAATGCAAAGGAAACTAAAGCAAAATTAAACAAATGGGACCTACTTAAATTTAAAAGTTTTTCACAGCAAAGGAAACCACTGACAAAATGAAAGGATAACTTGCTGAATGAGAGAATATTTGCAAATTATGAGGGGTTAATACTCAAAATATATAAATAAATAGCTCATACAACTCAATATCAAAAACAAACCCAATTAAAAAATGGGCATTAGACCTGAACAGACATTTTTCCAAAGAAGACATACAGATGACCAACAGCTTCATGAGAAGATGATCAACATCACTAATTCTCAGAGAATGAAACTCTAAGCCACAATGAGATACCACCTCACACCTGTCAGAATGGCTATCAATGAAAAGACCACAAATAACAAATGTTGGTGAGGATATGGAGGAAAGGGAACCCTGTAAACTTTTGGTGGGAATGTAAACTGGTGCAGCTGCTATGGAAGACAGTATGGAGGGCCCTTAAAAACTAAAAATATAACTACCATATTATCCAGTAATTCCACTCTTGGATATATATTTGAAGAAAAGGAAAACACTAATTTGACAAGATATACGCAGCCTAATATTTATAGCCGCATTATCAAGAATTATTACAATAACCAAGGTATGGAAGCAACCAAAGAGTCACCCAACAGATAGATGGATAAAGGAGATTTTGTATGAATGGAATGTATGTTGGAATATTATCCAGCCATAAAAAACGAAATTTTGCCATTTGAAAAAATATGGGTGGACCTGGAGGGTATTATGCTTAGTGAAATAAGTCAGACAGAGAAAGACAAATAATCTGTTATTACTTATATGTGGAATCTAAAAAAATAAAACAACCTAGTAAATATAGCAAAAGAAATAGACTCACAGATACAGAGAACAAACTAGTGGTTACCAGTGGTGAGAGGAAGTGGGAGGGGCAAGATAGGGGTAGTGGGTGAAGAAGTACAAGCTACTACGTATAAAATAAAGAAGCTAAAGAATATATTTTTCAGCACACAGAGTATAGCCAATATTTTATAATAACTTCAAATGAAGTATAATCTATGAAATATTCAATCACTATGCTATACACCTGAAATTAATACAATATTGTAAATCAATTATACTTCAATAAAAAAGAGCAAGGGAAAAATACAAGAAGAAAATATAAGAGGTGAATTTATAGTACTATGTTAAGAAAGTCTATCTCAAAAAGATAAAAATTCTGTAACTTTAAAAAAGTTGATAAAGTGAAAAAATAAAAACACACAAGGAAAAATCAAACTTCTGTGAGGTAAGAGGCTTTAAACGTAACTTAGAGTGAATTATATACTTAGAGAAATATTTCCAATGTTTTACCAGATAAAGTTCATGATTTCTCACAAATTGCTAAGTAAAAGAGTACAATAGAATAATGCTCCAAGAATAATAAATATAAATTACTAATAAACAGAAGAAATGATGCTCAGTGGTACTAACAAAATAATGTATATAAAATAGGCTACTATTTTGGTATTTTTCTCTAAAACATATAAAAGGAAATGCATATTTTCATAAATCTGTATCTATAAATATAAAATGCCTTTGGAGGATATACTGATAGGATCTATCTAAATTTAAAATGTCCATACCCCATGATCTCAGGAATGTACTTCCTAGAATCTCACTTATAGCAATATCATAAGTGAGCGATCATTAATATATAGGAATTTTCATCACTGTGTTCTGCCAAAAGTGCAAAGACACATATTCCGGCAATCAGGGGATCTGATGGTGGACAAAGGCAAAGAGTATCCCCGGTAAGGTCATAAATAGACATTCCAGGATGACAGATGTGTATGAAGGTCGTTTTTGTTTTTAGGAGATTTATACTCTGGCAGAATTTTGAAATGAATTAGTGATAGAGGTATAGAAAAGTTGGTGAAGGCATAAAAAACAAAAATTAAGATAAATAATAAATGCAGGAAAAATAAGAAGCAAGGTACTTTAATAACAAGGGAAAGACAGCTCAGCTTTGGGTAATATTTATATCTCTAAAATAAATTACGGAAATCCTGTATATTTAGCTCTGGTTATATTGTCACATGACTACCCAGAGAGGATGGGTTGGTGGGCAGAGAAGTGTGTCCATATCTTCATCTCTCTGTTAGTAACTTAATAACATCTAAAACTGAAAAGTTCATGAAATGACACAAATGTGGTACCAAAAGATATGGACAGAAATAGGAAAATGAAAGGACGAATAGATGAATTAAAAAGTTATTGTCTTTAGGAAGCGGGAGTTGGTAAAGGGCAGGAAACTATTGTTTTCCCTGAGAGTAACTTAAAACAGCATTTCATTTTTAAAACCACATACATATATGACTTGAATAAACATAAAACTCAGTAATGAAAGTAGAAATAGATAAAAGCAATCACATTTGTGTTGAGACCCCGATCTACTTCTTTTGAGTCTGGAACTTCTCTTAGGTCAGGAATTTGTAACCAAATGCTAATTTGCATAGCAGGCAGCTTGGGGGTCAATAAGTTGAAAAAATAAATGATTGGATTGATGCTAAAACTTTAGTATCTTTTTTTGAAACTAGCATTTTAAAATTGCAATAAGTATCTCTAGAAAAGATACCTTACTAGAGACTGACATGTTTGAAGATAAACTATCCTTTACCTCTACATAGTAGTTACGCTTTCTCTATAACACCTAGACATTTACCTGAATAGAATAGCGTCATCTGTTAGGAATTTTGGCAAGTTAGAGTCCCGCAAAGCTCTTATCAACACCACATCTTCACTGAGGTCTGGGTTCTCTCTTTTTAAAGACCTAAATTTAAAGGAATAATTCAGATGACGTTGTAAATACATAATGTTGAACATGATTTTCTAAATCTCTGGGCTGGGGATTCTGCTTGCAGAAAGCTGTGGAGGGCACCCCACTGCCAATTCCTACTGGAAGGATGAGACCATTTTCCCTGGCATGCCCAGGATCCATCTCCAAAACAACACATGGACAAGTCAAGCACAGGCTGCTTTGCCTTGAGGAGAATGATAGGAACATTTTCTCAAGGACCTCCTATCAATCCAGACTTTATTCAACCTGAATTTATAGTTCTCTGAATACATTATGATGGTTCAGATCCCTGTCACTTTCTTTTCTCTTATCCCAGAATGGTTTTTTGCTGGCTCTCATTTTTCCTTCAAAACCCAGCTCAATCATTCCCTCTTCTAGAAAGTTCCCTCCACCCCCACCTCAGGGAACCCCAGGGCACAGCACCATGGTTCCCCTCACACACTAACTAGTCTAATCTACATGACTGCTCATTTGTCTGTCTTGCCCCTGGGTTGCAGTCATGTTCTCTGAGTACAAGCATGTCTGAACTTCTCAGTATCCTTCTTCCTTCAATGGCAATCCTGTACAGAGTAGAAATATTGTATCTGAGAGGTTGAAGGAATGAACAGAGGGTGGAAAGGCAGGGTGATTTGTGCAGAAGCCAGGGGTATGGGAGGCAGGCAGAAGGGGCCCTATGTGAATAGAATCTAAGCCAGAGAATCATTGCCTGATAGGAAGGAGCAGATGAAAGACAGATTCCCTGAGAGACTCTGGACAAGTTGGGGGGTTCCAGAGGTAGGGATGTCAAGAGGTTATAAAGAGAGAAGCTAAGGCCTTAAGAGAAAAGGCTCTTGCTCTACTAGCTTTCCAGATGGTGCTAGGGGTAAACAATCTGCTTGCCAATGCAGGAGATGTGAGAGGTGGGTTTGATCCCTGGGTTGGGAAGATCCACTGGAGAAAGAAATGGCAACCCACTCCAGTATTCTTGCCTGGAGAATCCCATGGACATGGCAGGCTAACCCTGGCAGGCTACAGTCTGTAGGGTCACAGAGTTGGACATGACTGAAAGCGACTTAGCATGTGTGCATGCCACTAGAAACTAGTAAGAAGCTCAGCATTGGACCAGACTGTAATGACAGAGAAGGGGATCCAGGACATAAGCTTGTACTGAAGATAAAACTGAAGTTTCTCTGAATGCTTTAGGCTTTGTCAGTTGATGGGGATGACTTAATTGTGTATGTGCATAACAAAGTGAATGCCTTATCAGTTGGCTCAGATAGTAAAGAATCTACCTGTAATGCAGGAGACCTGGGCTCAATCCCTGAGTTGGGGAGATTCCCTGGAGAAGGGAATGGCAACCCACTTGAGTATTCTGGCCTGGAGAATCCCATGGACAGAGAAGCCTGGTAGGCTACTGTCCATGGGGTCACAAAGAGTTGGACATGACTGAGTGACCTTCACTTTCACTTTCATATCCTGGCTCATGGTGGTTAAGCCTTTAATATGCTGAAACCCATTATACTGGATGCATTCAGGTGAAAAAAAACGCTAGCCAAAGCTTAATGGCAGCTATGTTGGTTCTCACAGGGAAGAACTGTTGTGAGATGAAGAGAGATGCCCTTTCACTGTGGCAGGGGGTGTGTCAAGGTAAGAATGATAACAGTGGCAGCTAACACTTATTAATCATGTTGCTGGGAAAGACTGAAGGCAAAAGAAGAGGACAACAGAGGATGATATGGTAAGATAGCATCACCGACTCAATGGACACGAATTTGAGCAAACTCCAGGAGACAGCGGAGGACTGGGAAGACTGGTGTGCTGCAGTCCATGGGGTCGCAAAGAGTTGAACATGACTTAGCCACTGAACAACAACAACATGTTGCTTTAAGAGCCATCTGTGAATTACTCATGAAATGTATGAGTAATGCATGACACAGTCTGGAACTCAACTCTTGCCCACTTAGGTTTCTTACCCGGCCATGACCAGTACAGACTTCACAGCTCTCATGCCAAAGTCATAGTGATCCTGCTGAGAGAGCTGTTCACTGCAAAGCTTATACATCTGGGTCATTTTTCTTGCCAATATTTTACTGGATTCAAATCCTTCAGAATATAGAATTACCTAGAATGGAAAATATAATGCAATGCCTGATTATATTATACTGATAACAACACAGTAGCATAATACCAATGCATTCAAAATCTAGTTAAGATATTAGATCTCTCCAAGCGGTTGTTGTTGTGTCCAGTCTCTCAGTTGTGCCCAATTCTTTGCAACCCCATGGACTGAAGCATGCCAGGCTTTCCTGTCCTTCACCATCTCCCAGAGCTTGCTCAAACTCATGCCCATTGAGTCGGTGATGCCATCCAACCATCCGGTCCTCTGTCGTCCCCTTCTCCTCCTGCCTTCAATCTTTCCCAACATCAGGGTCTTTTCCAATGAGTCAGTCCTTCACATCAGGTGGCCAAAGTATTGGAGCTTCAGCATCAGTCCTTCCAATGAACATTCAGGATTTATTTCCTTTAGGACTGACTGGTTTGATCTCCTTGCTGTCCATGGGAGTCTCAAGATTCTTCTCCAGCACAATTCAGAAACATCAATTCTTTGGCACTCAGACTTCTTTATGGTCCGACTCTCACATCTGTACATGACTATGGAAAAACCATAGCTTTGACTATAAGGACCTTTGTTGACAAAGTAATGTCTCTACTTTTTAATATGCTGTCTAGGTTTGTCATTGCTTTTCTTCCAAGGAGCCAGTGTCTTTTAATTTCACGGCTGCAGTCACCATCTGCAGTGATTCTGGAGCCCCCAAAAATAAAGTCAGCCACTGTTTCTACTATTTCCCTATCTATTTGCCATGAAGTGATGGGACCGAATGCTATGATCTTAGTTTTTTTAATGTTGAGTTTTAAGCCAGTTTTTTCACTCTTTTTTCACTTCATCAAGAGGCTCTTTAGTTCTTTTTCACTTTCTGCTGTAAGAGTGGTGTGGGATATTACATAGGGATGTGTGTCTTAGCTGCTCAGCATCCCATCTTACCCACAGGTGTGCTGCAAGACTCATGAGACCCTGTAGGCATTATATTAATACTATTAAAAGTTGTAATTTTTCTAATGATAGGATTTGGCATGGTCTATTCTTAGGCAGTTACTTTTACTTCATTAGAGGAAAATTTTAAATTAGCTGTTGTCAGAAATTTACTAGCAGTGGGAGTAATATGTGCTTTCTGAGAAACTCCATTCTAAAAGAGGTGCTGTCCCTTGTGAACTGTAGCATTGAGCATGAAGGGCCTTCCAGAGTCTTGAAAATATCCTACATCTTGGTCTTGGTGATCACACAGGTGAATACATATGTAAGGATTCACTCAGTTGTACGCTTATGATCTGTGCACTTTACTATATGTAAATTATACCTCAGTAAAAAGTGTCAAGAAAAATACATATAAGATTTAAATACACTGGTTATTAGCTAGTATGAAGAAACAAACAAACAAAAAAACCGGTTTAAACAGAAAGGTTCCTAGATAGAGAAGAAACAAATACAACCATAATTAGCTTATTAATGATGGCTATCTTTTTTACTGTATTGACAAAACTAGAAACAAATCACTGTCTTTCATCATTAGTGATTGGTATTGTTTCTACTCAACACCTCTTGACTCTAATTAAAAAAATAATGCAGCAAGAGAAGTGAGAATAATATAGTCTTTTTAGGATAATCTAGACATTTTAATTCCTAGAGACAAACTGATAAATTCCAATGAAATGGTTAATTAAGTTCATTTATTTATTCCAGTTTTCAGGGCTTACAATATTCCAGATGGCAAACTGGACTTTGGGGATACAGCAGTTACACACACACACACAACATTCTAAGTGGTAACAATCATATCTACATACTTAAGAGGAAACAATACCGTATAACCTTGGCCAGAGTACATTCATAATGGAAACTTTCTATCATGATAGAAATCAAATACTAAATAAAAGAAACAAGTTTAAAGTTTTGCTGCTTTATAATGTGAAGCTCACCTCTGCAATCAAGGCATAATTTGGAACCATCATTGCAAAGGGTCTAAATAGGGCTTTCAAATTATCTGGCAACTCAGTTCTGCCTGCATATCCAGGATTCATTGTGATGAAGGCTGCACAAGTCATAACCAACTTTATTTCTCGCCCTTCAAACATGAATCTAGAGAGCTGTTGAAAAGAAAGAGAAGATATAAGTTAACACTTTGCCATATATTTGTAAATTCTTCCCCATAATTATTTCTCGAGTACAAAACTTGTGTGACGTGCATTCAAGCAAAAACTACTGAATCCTATTGTTGGGAATGTTTTCCTCCTGCTTTTGTCCTACTCACTCTCCCTCTCTTCTGGGCTAAGCATTTCCTGCTGTCTGCCTCCTTGCCCCTGCCTTGCCCCAGGTGTTTCCTCCTTCTTGGCCCAGTCATAATAAAATAAATGAATAAATAATAACTAAAATAAAATAATTAAAAAAATCAAACAACTCGCAAGGTTCTGGTTTGTACCGGCTGAATACCCACCTGCCCTTTGGTGCCCTCATGACCATAATTTTGCAAGGTCAACACAACAGAATGGTGGGGGGCTTGGTCCTACCCTTCACTGCCATCACCTTTCCGGTACAAAATCCTTCTCCAGGAACATGTTCAAAGGGGCTAAAACACATTTTAAATACTGAAGCCACCCTAATATCTTCATCTGTCCCTACACTCCTTGGCTTTTCCAGTCCAGTGACTTCTGGAGAGTCAAGGCCCCTTTGGGTCCCCCAGGACTCCTCTCATTTTTTTACCAGCAACAGGCTGAGACTAGGGGCTGTGAGGAAGGCAGTAGAGCCCAGAAGAGGGAGAGTTAGAGAAACAGAGCAGAGAAATCAATGTCAAAGGCAAGAAGAAGAAAAATAAGAGGAAAATAAGAGGCGGAGGACAGAAGAACAAGGGAGTACAAGCATGCATGTGTGTGTGTTGGGGGAGCAAAGAATAAGAGGGTTCCATGAGGGCACAGACTGAGTCTCACCAACTCTATATCCCTAGGTCCCAGCACAGTGTCTGCCATACAGTTGTTTATTGTGTTGCCTGGATGAGCAATTAATTCACCCAGCTCAGTTCCACTGCTGCATTCACCAATGACATTGGAAACATGGGCTAGAAAGGCTGAAGTTAGCACTGCCCTTCTTAAAATACAACATGATGTAAGTTTGTTATGAACTTCTTCTTGTTCTTTAGTTGCTAAGTTGCGTCTGACTCTTTTGTGACTCCATGGACTGTAGCCCACCGGGCTCTTCTGTCCACGATATGTTCTAGGCAAGAATACTACAAACTTAAGAAACATGATATCTACAGACTAGAAACATGATATCTATGCCCAGCCCCTTACCTTTGCAGCTTTGGCATTCCTGATGGTAATGAGCTGCTGAGCAATGACAGACAAAACTTCTATGTCAATCCGATTAAATTCATCAAAGCAGCACCAGGCTCCTGACTGTGCCAGACCACTGAAGAAGCGCCCCATCATCTGAAATCAAAAGAATGCCACTCAGCTCTGTACTGTAGAGTTGAACTCCTGCCAAAGTTAAATTCTGAGCTGAGGTATTAAAAAGACAAGAGGTGGTATCTGCAAACAAGCAATAGGTTTGTGTGACTCCTGGGCCATGGCAGAAGTTAACACCTTTTTCTTAGAGGAAATATGTTTTTGCCGCTCTCTGAATGATTTGAAACATTTTTATTTTTAGATAAAATGACAATCTGACCTACTTTTTCATAATCCTCATTCACCTATGTAAATACATGTTCTCAAAGAAACTGACACACAGAACAGACACACTTAATTACTTAAGAAAACCTTGAAAACTTTGCTGATGGAAATTTTCATCATCTTTACCAGGTACTACACATGGCAGGCAACATGCAGGAACAACTGAGCAGAAGCACAGTCACTTGAGCTTCAGTTATGTCTGACTCTTTGCAACCCCATGGACCGTAGCCCGCCAGGCTCCTCTGTCCATGGGATTCTCCAGGCAAGGATACCAGAGTGGACTGCTGTGGAAGATCCTCCTCCAGGGGATCTTCCTGATCCAGGGATGGAACCCACATCTCTTACATCTTCTGCGTTGGTAGGCAGCTTCTTTACTACTAGTGCCACGTGGGAAGCCCATACACAGGGTAATGTAATGGTGGTTAATTTCTTCTACAGCAGAATCCTAGTGGTTCAGGAGAGTGAATACATACCTGTGGCTATCTACAGAGGAAAGTTCCTTTAGAGATTTGAATTTGGGGTTAAGCATTAGTACAAATATTGCATCATACCATATCTATATCTCTTTGAAAATAGAGCTAATGGCTTTTTTGTTTCAAGGTGGTCAATTGAGCACATAGGGATAACATCCCTTTCTCTGAAATGACCATGTATGAAAGACAGAACTCTCTCCATTTCTGTGTCTGCATTTGTACCTGCGCCTACCTGATAAAAACATAATGGAAAGGAAAACCAGCAGCAGAAAGAAAGTTTTGAAAAAATATCCTGGAAGATGGAAAGTTCATAAATACTGATTACTCAGCTGAGAAAGGCAGAATTCAGCCCAAGCCAGAAGGAAGGAAGAACTACCTACCCTTCAGGAAGGTCTCCAAGAAACTCTGAACCCATCAGCAATACATGCAAGGAAAGCAGAGAAGGTCCCAGGGCAATCCTTGGAAATTAGTCAAAGGTGAGTACTTGCAGTGATCAGGTTTGTGGGCCCTGCCTTTCTCTGTGCTTCTCTTTCCTCATTCCAAGTAGACTAAACAGGGTTCTTGAGGCTGGCATTACTGAATTTTCCCTCCAGAATAATACCCAAGGACTGCTTTGTTGAGAAAGGGGGAGATCTGTCTTTGGGAGACATTAGGAGATACTGGGAGAAGACATTAGGCTTGGGAGAAAACGAAAGCAGAGAAAAGAAAAGACAGATAACTTCAGACCTCCACATTACTCAACTGAGAGTCAAAAGGACAGATGGCTCCATCCATGAGTGAAACCCACTGAATTCTACTACTGTAGAAAAAAATCCTTGTTATTTTGGTATTTATAAAAGGTTTCTGGCTTCCTGGCTGCCCATGCCCACACACTCTATGGGGAAGCCTGCCAGCCAAATATCTTACATTCTCACAGAGATCACAGGAGCTCTTTCATTGAAAGCAGGGGTGAAACAAGTTATTCTAAATGATCAACTCAGTCCCCTATCCATGCTTATGAACTAAAAAGTAAAGATTAACAGACATTTAAGAAAAATCAACATCGAGAAAGAGAGAAGAAAAATAAACAAAATAAGCAACTCTGAAGAAAATGGAGGTGATTTGGGGGACAAAACAAAAAATGTAAAAATTTAAATGGAATCCTCAGAGAGATTTTAGAGGAAATTACATTACTATAGTATAAAACAAGATGTTCTAAAAAAAAAAAAAAAAGAGCCAGAGATAAGAAACAATCCTTGGAACTTAATTATAATACAGCCTACATTACAAAAATGAAATAGATGGACTGAACAATGGAACAACTAAAGACCAAGCTGGCATTCTTTTTTGGCTGAGCAGCTTGTAGGATCTTAAATCCCCAACCAAGGGACAGAGGACAGAAAGCTCACAATGATGTTGGTCATCCAGTCACAACCTGCTCGTGGAAGAGCTTTCGATGGTATACAAGGACTGATGGGCAACAGGAGACAAAAAGAAGAAAATGAAATGTGTCTCCATCAGAGTGATGTTACACAGTCTGTACCATCTCTGTTGACCACCTGAAGTTACTACCTGCTGAAGTGAGCATAAGAAGTAGGACTCCAAGAAGGGGAAAAAGACATTTTTCAATACAGGTGGGTTCCTCCAGCTCTCTCTCTTAGAATCACTTAATTTTACTATTTTTAAAAGGGACTTAATTTTATTCCCTAGGCTGTTTTAGCATGACATACAGGTTCCCCTAGTTTCAGAACTCAATGCTAATATATTTGGGGAACACTGGAAGCTCTTTCCCTTCATGCATGCTTCCTAAAAGTCCACAAAAGGTCTAATGTCTAATGTCAGTAACTGCTTCTGTTGTCAGCTACTTCTGTGTGGGAACTGACAGCTGGTTTGTCCTTCTCTTGTTTCTGCTCCTGGAAGAGGCATCCACATCCACCTGCCCTACTGGGATGGACGAGGTGAAGGTGGCACAATGCCTCCTTCACACTGAGAAGTCTTTCTCCTCCCCCATGTCTGACTGGGAAGTTGGGAAGTTGCCAGGAATGAGCTTTGTCTTTTTTCTGAAGGTCCTCTACACCAGTGGTCCCCAATCTTTTTGGCACAAGAGATGGATTTAGTAGAAGACAATTTTTCCACATATTGGGTAGGGGAGATGGTTTTGGGACAATTCAAACACATTGCATTTATTGTACACTTAATTTCTAATCTAATGCCACTGCTGGTCTGACAGGAGGTACCAGTCCATGGCCCAAAGGTTGAGGATCTCTGCTCCACACCCTTCAGGGGATATACAACTCTCCAAATTAGATATTAACATGCTATGGGCATGCCAAACCACCTGACCTGCCTCTTGAGAAACCTGTATGTAGGTCAGGAAGCAACAGTTAGAACTGGACATAGAACAACAGACTGGTTCCAAATAGGAAAAGGAGTACATCAAGGCTGTATATTGTCACCCTGCTTATTTAACTTATATGCAGAGTACATCATGAGAAACACTGGGCTGGAGGAAGCACAAGCTGGAATCAAGATGGCCAGGAGAAATATCAATAACCTCAGATATGCAGATGATACCACCCTTATGGCAGAAAGTGAAGAGGAGCTAAAGAGCCTCTTGAGGAAAGTGAAAGAAGAGAGTGAAAAAGTTGGCTTAAAGCTCAACATTCAGAAAACTAAGATCATGGCATCTGGTTCCATCACTTCATGGCAAATAGATGGGGAAACAGTGGAAACAGTGGCTGACTTTATTTTGGGGGGGCTCCAAAATCACTTTAGATGGTGACTGCAGCCATGAAATTAAAAGACGCTTACTCCTTGGAAGGAAAGTTATGACCAACCTAGACAGCATATTAAAAAGCAGAGACATTACTTTGCCAACACAGGTCCGTCTAGTTAAGGTTATGGTTTTTCCAGTGGTCATGTATGGATGTGAGAGTTGGACTATAAAGAAAGCTGAGTGCCAAAGAATTGGTGCTTTTGAACTGTGGTGTTGGAGAAGACTCTTGAAAGTCCCTTGGACTGCAAGGAAATCCAACCAGTCCATCCTAAAGGAGATCAGTCCTAGGTGTTCATTGGAAGGAATGATGCTGAAGGTGAAACTCCAATACTTTGGCCACCTGATGTGAAGAGCTGACTCTTTGGAAAAGACCCTGATGCTGGGAGGGATTGGGGGCAGGAGGAGAAGGGCACGACAGAGGATGAGATGGTTGGATGGCATCATCAACTCGATGGACATGGATCCCGGTGAACTCTGGGAGTTGGTGATGGACAGGGAGGTCTGGTGTGCTGCGGTTCATGGGGTCACAAAGAGTTGGACATGACTGAGCAACTGAACTGAACTGAACTGATGCTAAAACAGCAGTTTCTTTTTTTTTTTTTTTTGTCCTGCTCTTGCCCAGTATCATATTGGACACCTGATCTGGGCCTGGGGTGCGGTGGGGCGCTCATCGGGTATCATACTTTTTGCCTTTGCATACTGTTCATGGGGTCCTCATGGCAAGAATACTGGGAGGAGTTTCCATTTCCTCCTCCAGTGGACCAATTTTGTCAGAACCCTTCACTATGTCCTGTCTCTCTTGGGTGGCCCCAGGTGGCATGACTCACAGCTTCACTGAGTTACACAAGCCCCTTCACCATGACAGGGCTGGGATCCATGAAGGGGCTAAGAAGGTGTATGTGCCATAATCCTGATGCTGGAGATTCTTTTTTTTTTTATTTTATTTTTAATTAATTTTATTTTATTTTTAAACTTTACATAATTGTATTAGTTTTGCCAAATATCAAAATGAATCCACCACAGGTATACATGTGTTCCCCATCCTGAACCCTCCTCCCTCCTCCCTCCCCATACCATCCCTCTGGGTCGTCCCAGTGCACCAGCCCCAAGCATCCAGTATCGTGCATTGAACCTGGACTGGCATCTCGTTTCATACATGATATTTTACATGTTTCAATGCCATTCTCCCAAATCTCTCTTCTAAAGTGTCATCTGGGGACCCCTGCAAGTCCCAGAGTTTCTTTTAGGGGGTCTGTGAGGTCAAAGGACTCATTATAATGCTAAAATGTTATTTGCCTTTTCAGTCTCATTCTCTCAGGAGAGAACAGAGTTTGTTTTTCTCAGTATTTTGTTTCAGTTTCCACATCACAAATAATCTTTAAGAAACTGCCACTTGTCAAGTTTTGGTATAGTTTCAAAGAAGAATATCAGCAATTATCTGAAGAAGCTATTAACCTATTCCTCTCTTTTAGTGTGTATATCTGTGTAAGGCTAGATTTCTCTTCAAATACTTCAATCAAAATAACATATCTCAAAAGATTTGATGCAGAAGCAGATATTCTCCCATAGGGAATCTGGCCACATTCCATTATACCAAACAAGAGATTTAAAAATATATAAAATATTGTCACTTTTCTCACTAAATTTTTCGTTTTGAAAAATGGTTATTTTTCTCAAAATGTGTGTTTATGCTAACATGTAATAATTGATTATGGTTATTTTAAAACAGATAAATATTTAAGATGCATCAATTTTAACTTAAAACATGGAAAATATCAACAGGTATAACCCATACATATAAACAAAAATTCTTTGGAGGTCTCAATAATTTTTAAGAGTGTAAAAAGGTCCTGTGATCAAAAAGTTTGAGAACTACTCAATGAAAAAATCTTTCCCTGAATTCTCACCTCCTATGGATTTCTTTTTTTTTTTTTTTACATTTTATTTTATTTTTAAACTTTACAATATTGTATTAGTTTTGCCAAATATCGAAATGAATCCGCCACAGGTATACCTGTGTTCCCCATCCTGAACCCTCCTCCCTCCTCCCTCCCCATACCCTCCCTCTGGGTCGTCCCAGTGCACCAGCCCCAAGCATCCAGTATCGTGCATCGAACCTGGACTGGCAACTCGTTTCATACATGATATTATACATGTTTCAATGCCATTCTCCCAATCTCCCCACCCTCTCCCTCTCCCACAGAGTCCATAAGATGGATCTATACATCAGTGTCTCTTTTGCTGTCTCGTACACAGGGTTATTGTTACCATCTTTCTAAATTCCATATATATGCGTTAGTATACTGTATTGGTGTTTTTCTTTCTGGCTTACTTCACTCTGTATAATAGGTTCCAGTTTCATCCATCTCATTAGAACTGATTCAAATGTATTCTTTTTAATGGCTGAGTAATACTCCATTGTGTATATGTACCACACCTTTCTTATCCATTCATCTGCTGATGGGTATCTAGGTTGCTTCCATGTCCGGGCTATTATAAACAGTGCTGCGATGAACATTGGGTACACGTGTCTCATTTCATTTTTAATACACAACTCTGAATTGCTCATCTCTCTTTTAATATTAATTTATTTATTTGGCTACAGTGGATCTTAGTTGCAGCATGTGGGGTCTAGTTCTCTGACCAGGGATCAAACCCAGGGCCCCTTGCATTGGGAGTACAGAATCTTAGTCCCTGGACCACTAGGGAAGTCCCTACTCTTCTCTTCCTGTAAGCTTATTCCTTGTTCCTAGATTTCCCTGCTATTGTGTTTTATACCTCATTTTTACCACCATTTGACAAATCCGGGCCTTGATTCCTACCTGACCCACCCAGATTGCCTTGTGTTGACTAGTCTCCCTTGCTCTATTTATTCCACTTTAATCATTCCTGGCCCCACTCAGTTCAGTTCAGTTGCTCAGTCGTGTCCGACTCTTTGCGACCCCATGAATTGCAGCACGCCAGACCTCCCTGTTCATCACCAACTCCCAGAGTTCACTCAAACTCACGTCCATCGAGTCGGTGATGCCATCCAGCCATCTCATTCTCTGTCGTCCCCTTCTCCTCCTGCCCCCAAGCCCTCCCAGCATCAGAGTCTTTTCCAATGAGTCAACTCTTTGCATGAGGTGGCCAAAGTATTGGAGTTTCAGCTTTAGCATCAGTCCTTCCAATGAACACCCAGGACTGATCTCCTTTAGAATGGACTGGTTGGACCTCCTTCTGGCCCCACCAGTTTTCCCCAGTTTGCCATCACCCCTTTTTCTCCTTCTTTTTCTGTGTCACAGTGCAAACAGAGAAAGCCACAATGAAGCACTTAATGTTAGCGTTTATACACCAAGACTGTACCTTGTAGTCCAAACCATCAGAGCAGTTAAAGACCACACACTGGATGGCAAGGGCTTTTGCAAGGTCTTTGGTGGTCTCTGTTTTCCCAGTTCCAGCAGGACCGGCTGGTGCACCTCCCAGGTCCAGCTGCAAAGCCCCCATGAGGCAAAGGTAGCAGCGATCCTGAAGAAAAGGATAAATTGTCATTATTGAAGGGAACTGACACTGGCCACAAATTTGTAAGTACTTTCTATAGCAGGAGGGTTGTTATTTATTTTTTAAAATATATTTTTAAGTGGAGGATAATTGCTTTACAATGTCGTGTTGGTTTCTGCTGTACAACAATGTGAATTACTCATAACTATATATATACATATCTCCTCCTTCTTGAGCCTCCCTCTCACCTGCCTCCTCATCCCGCCCCTCCCCATCTAGATCATCACAGAGCAACAAGCTGAGTTCCCTGTGCTATACAGCAGCTTCCCACTAGCTATCTGTTTTACACTCAGTAAAATGTACGTCAATGCTACTTTCTCAATTCATCCCACCCTTTCTTCCCTCCCTGTGTTCACAAGTCCATTCTCTACATCTGCTTCTCTATTCCTGCCCTGCAAGTAGGTTCATTGGTACCATTTTCTTCTAGATGCTATATATGTTCATTAATATGTAATATTTGTTTTTCTCTTTCTGACTTACTTCACTCATGAAAGGTTCTACAGCAACTGAAACATACTAAAAAATTCAGGCACACGATCAAATAGAGTAAATAAATCTCTGCGATATGAAGATGTATTCACAGCAAATTCTTTCAAGGTTTAATCTTAGAAATGTTTCAGAACTATTATGATGGGGAAAAAAAACAGTCATGAACCTAACGGTCAGTAACTTACCGTGAGAGGAGTAATAACTAATCTCGGGCATGCACCTAAATACTCATAGCCATAGGTGTACTGAGAGAGCGCCATCCTCGCCACACAATTGTCCAGGTCTACATCCCAGTAATAGCGCAGCTGTCTCTGCCAGTCAAAGGAGTCAACTACCTGCACCTGCAGAAGTGATGACAATGATACACTTGGTAGATGCATTCATTTTAGAAAGAAACATATGATTTTATTTGAATGAAACAATTACCTTGGCTTGAACAAGTTCAGTGACTATGTCTCTTGCATGTACATCAATAGTAATTAAGGCAGTTATGATGTTTCTGTGTAATTTAGGAAGGATGCCTCGGACTATTGCAGCCAGGGCATTTAATCTCTACAAATGAAAAAAAATATGATCATTAATTTTCAAAAACCAGTTTACATGTATATCTTTTTACTACTAGGTTTGGAATAGATATTTGCCAGAATTATCTATAAAACTAAGTATCTATAAAATTAGATAGATTCTGGGATTCCAATGCAAGGGGCACAGGTTCAATCCCCGGTTGGGGAACTAAGATCCCATATGTCATGTGGCATGGCCAAGAAAATATAACATAAAATAAAATAAAGATGACAAATTTATTAATATTTAAAAAATTAAACAGTTTTGACAAATGGCAATTCCAAATTTCATAAAAGTCTGTAATTCTGTGACCAAATACTACAACAATTTAACTTTTTTGATTCCAATAAGACTTCTATGAAATACATACTAGATTTACCCCCATTTCACGTGAGAGGAAACTGAAGGTCAGAGAGGGTAAGTAAACTGGTGGCCGTCACAGTCAATAAAGTGGCAAAAATGAGACTCAGGTAGACATTTGCCTTGAGGAAAGCTCTTAACCATCCTGTGATGATGTCTCCAGAGAAGACTGTTCTCCTCAAAAATTAAATGATTAAGGTAGTGCTTCTCATTTATAGGGCTAGGTTCTTTTATTTTTGGATATTCATAAAACTCAGGCATTTTAACCAAGCCAATGGCTGATTAACCAAAAGCATTCATGTTAACTCATTAAATCTTTTTCAAAGAAGGGCAGTGACTCTGAAAACCTTGACTGGCTGAATTTTCACTCAGGCTGATCCTGATCAAGGGTCACCTCTGTAAAGAGATCAGTGGGACTTTCCTTAGTGAGTCTTCTCTCTGGAGCTCTCTGAGGTGAAATTCTATTGAGAACCTTCTAAGAGAGTTTTATTTCAAGGAAGCTGTTTCCTCCTTTTTCTGATTTAAGTGTGATTTTCTAAAAAAAATTATTTTGGCCATGCCATGCAGAATGCAGGATCTCAGTTCCCCAACCAGGAATCAAAGCCGTGCCCTCTGCAGTGCAAGAGCAGAGTTCTAACCACTGGAGCACCAGAAAATTCCCCTAAGGGTGAGTCTTTAAAAATGCAACATTGCTTGGAAGTAGAATTGGATTTGGAGTTGAAGATCTGGCCCCGCTGTAAGCTGCAATTTTTAAGGATAGCTCAAAAATTTGTGTAGAATGCTATTTGATTAATTCAATCTTATGGCTTTACTTATCATTGCCTAAGGGTTCTATAAAACAGTAGAAAAGCATGTGTTGGGCTGAAGAACAGAAATGGCACAAATCCTGTGGTTTTCCTGGATCAAATCAACTTCTGGGAGAGACATCAGGATCCAGTATACCATTTCTCCTTAAAGGTGGCAAACCCTGATAATCCTGACATTTTTCCTTTTGAATTTCTTTTTTTCCTTCTATTGTTAAAAGTATTCATATAAATATGGCAATGCGGGAGACCTGGGTTTGATCCCTGGGTTGGGAAGATCACCTGGAGGAGGGCATGGCAACCCACTCTGGTATTCTTGCCTGGAGAATCCCCATGGACAGAGGAGCCTGGACAGCTGCAGTCCATGGGTTCACAAGGAGTCAGACACGACTATGCGACTGACCACACACATAAATACTATGCAAACATCAAGGGAGTATTGCTGAGAAAACTTGAACAGAGACAGTTTTTGTGAGCACCCCAAATCTTTGGATGTCATCTCAGAGCCTTACAAATTTTTTTTAAACAGTTAAAAGCCATTCAGTTTTATTAATTAATATATATTTATTTCATACATAGTTGAAATAGAGCCTTTTACAATTCATTCTGTGATCCTTGATTAAAATACAGATTACAGGCCTTCAGAAACATTTTTTTATGTGACATAATGATGTAATGACACTTCATGACTTCTATGATTTACAAAACGGAGGCTAATCATTTAGTTAAGTAATGTTTATGACTTCTCTCGTCGATATTAGAAAGATGCAGAAAGATTTTAGTAACCTGTCACTGTTTTATCCTTAGGAGAAGAGCCTTACAATTTCCGAAGTAATGAACTTGTATCAACCACGCCCATAAGAGCCACTGGGACCATCTTGCCCAGCGATACGTCTGATATTGACCTGCTCGTAATCTCACCTCAAAGTTCACTTTTTCAAAATCTTCCAGGGCCTCTAAGTGATTCCCCTCTTCTTTTTCCAAACACTCCGTCAAATCGCGGCACCACATGATTTGAGAAACGGTCAGGATCACCTGCAGGGAAACACCCTCCTTCAGTGTGGGCTTCCTCTCAGCCGAGTAAGATGCAGAGGCGGAGACTGAAAGGGGCCTGTTACCTGAGAAGGGTGGCCTGCGACCACCCACACTGTTCTCTGTTTCCCCAGATAGTCCGCGATGGCGGCTTTGCACAGGCGGCGCAGAGACGTGAACATGGCTTCCTCCACTTTGCCCAGCCACTCCTCCACGTTGCCTCGAGCCTTTAGGCCTTTCCCCAGGCTCACCTGGGAGGTAATCAGAGAGGTGATAACATCCTCCATACATCCCTAAAAGAATCCTGAGCTCGGTAAACACGGCAGCGTGGCCACAGACACTGAAACTTTCTATTGATATTCCACTCTCACTTTACCCACTTATACTTAAAAAAAAAAAAAAATTGTTTGGCTATGCCTCATGCAGAATTTTTAGTTGTGGCACGTGGGATCTAGTTCCCTGACCAGCGATCAAACTCAGGCCCCCTGCATTGGGAGCACGGAGTGTTAGCTAAGGAACCTCTAGGGAAGTACCTACCCACCTCTGCTGCTGCTGCTAAGTCACTTCAGTTGTGTCTGACTCCGTGCGACCCCATAGACCGCAGCTCACCAGGCTCCCCGGTCCCTGGGATTCTCCAGGCAAGAACACTGGAGTGGGTTGCCATTTCCTCCTCCAATGCATGAAAGTGAAAAGTGAAAGTGAAGTTGCTCAGTCGTGTCCGACTCTTCGCGATCCCATGGGACTGCAGCCTACCAAGCTCCTCCATCCATGGAATTTTTCAGGCAAGAGTACTGGAGTGGGGTGCCATTGCCTTCTCCGCTACCCACCTATACTTAGTGGGTTATTTCACGGCTTCCCTTTGGGGCCACCTCTTGGAAAGAGGAGCTGTGTGTGTGTGTGTGTGTGTGTGACTCAGTTGTGTGGAAAGAGGAGCCGTGTGTGTGTGTGTGACTCAGTTGTGTGGAAAGAGGAGCCGTGTGTGTGTGTGTATATGTGTGTCACTCAGTTGTGTCCAACTCTTTGCTCAGTTGTATCTTACCCACAAGGCTCCTCTGTCTTTGGAATTCTCCAGGTAAGAATACTGGAGTGGCTTGCCATGCCCTCCTCCAGGGGATCTTCCTGACCCAGGGATGGAATATGGTCTGCATTGCAGGCAGACTTTTTACTGTCTGATCTACCAGGAAAGCCCAAAGAAGAGTTTATGTGTGCTAAACGAATTCCTCCACTTTCTTTGCCTACCTGCTGCCATATGATTTTTGGCTCCAACCATTCCTCTAAACCTGGTCAGGTTATTAAGGTGATCAGGTGGGTGCGTGCTCAGTAGTGTCTGACTCTTTGGACCCAAGCAGACTGCAGCCTGCCAGACTTCTCTGTCCATGGAATTTTCTAGGCAAGCATACTGGAGTGGGTTGCTATTTCCTACTCCAGGGTATCTTCCCAATCCAGGGATCAAACCTGCGTCTCCTGCATTGGCAGGTGGATTCTTTACCACTGAGCCACCTGGGAAGCCCCTAAAGTAACCAGTGTTCTCCCAATTGTTCACTCCAATTGACACTTTTCAGTCCTTTTCACATTTATTTCTTGGACTTTCAATGACCTGCTGCTGCTGCTACTGCTGCTGTTACTAAGTCGCTTCAGTTGTGTCCGACTCTGTGTGACCCCGTAGACAGCAGCCCACCAGGCTCCACCATCCCTGGGATTCTCCAGGCAAGAACACTGGAGTGGGTTGCCATTTCCTTCTCCAGTGCATGAAAGTGAAAAGTGAAAGTGAAGTCGCTCAGTAGTGTCCGACTCTTCTTGATCCCATGGACTGCAGCCTACCAGGTTCCTCCGTCCATGGGATTTTCCAGGCAAGAGTACTGGAGTGGGTTGACTGCCTTGCTTATCTGGGCTCCAGAATCTGCTCACTTCTTCTACCCTCGCTTTACATGTCCTGTCTTCCCTAAATCCTGGCAGATTTAGGGGTCTTTCCTCTTTAATCTGCACTAGTGATGAGCAAAGTCTTTTGCCAGAGAATCAATTTAGGTCAAGTAAAAAAATTTATTGAGGTCTACTTGATTTACAATATTCTATAAGTTTCAGGAATACAACATAATGATTCAATATTTTTATAGATTCTACTTCATTTAAAGTTATTACTTTAGTGGTTATACTGCCCTGTGCTGTACAATATTTCCTTGTTGTTTATTTATTTTATATGTGGTATTAGTAGTGTGTATCTCTTAATCCCCTACCCCTATAATACCCTACCCTCCTTGACTCTTCCCACTAGTAACTAATTTGTTTTCTATATATGTGAATCTGTTTCTGTTTTGTTATATTTACTAGTTTGTATTATTTTTTAGATCCCCTATTAAGGGAAAATATACAATATTTGTCTTTGTTTATTTCCCTTGGCATAAAACCCTCCAGGTCCACGTATATTGTTGCAAATGGTAAAGTTTTATACTTTTTTATGGATGAGTAATATCCCATTACTCTGAATGGCATTACTGATGCAATGGACATGAACTTGGGCAAACTCTAGGATATGTTGAGGAACTGGGAGGCCTGATGTGCTGCAGTCCATGGGGTCACAAAGAGTTGGACTGGACTTGGCAACTGAACAACAACAACGATATATATACATATATATTCACATCTTCTTAACTATCCATCTGTTGGTGGGCACTTAGTTTGCATCCATGTCTTGGCTATTGTAAACAATGCTGCTATGAACATTGGGGTGTCTGTATAGTACAAGTAAAATGCCTATGGGTTCTTACTGATCCCATAGATATACTACTGTGTTCTAATTGGACTAAAATCCTTGGCATTTCCCTGAGTGACTTGTCTGCTCTCCATCTTCCTTGGCTGCCTCTGTGTGTGTGTCTGTCTGTGTGTGATTCTCCTCTGTGATGTCACTTGGTTCCCCATAGTCTGCTAGTGCATTCACTTGGTTGATGCCTACTGTATTCCAGGTACTGTGCAGAGCCTAGGAGACACTGCAGTCAAACAGTGACAACTAATACTTCATAGCACCCGCTTGGTACTATTCTAAAGTAATGTACATACAGGAACACCTGAAAAATCCCCAGCAACTCATTTGGGCACTATTACTAATCCTCATTTTATAGCTGAGATTAAAGATTGGGAGTGGAATCCAGGTGACCAGGCAGTAGAACCAGCTCTTATCTAGGCTACTCCTTTGCTCCTTGTGGAGAGTTAAGACTTGGCTCCAGTTCTTTCCACCCTGTTTCCAAGAACAGAGCACACACCTCTGTTATTACATTTAGTATGGGACTTTTCAGTTGTTTGACTATGTCTCTGCTGGACTTTGAATTCTTTGAGGGCAAGAATTTAATCATGGTTATTTTTGAAATTGTTGAGCCAGCCCAAGACCAGGGCATGTAGCACTTTGTGAATGCTTAGCATGCTGATGAGTACAATCTCCATTCTCCAACCCTGGAAGAGTAACCAAGTTTACCCATAAAGAATTATTAACAAGAATACCTTACCCTTTCTCCCTCTGGTGATAGCATCGCTAAAATATCATTAGTGTAAACCTTTTCTGGCTCTGCATCCATTCCAGGAATTTTTCCCTCAGTAGGAGGCAGGAGAGCAAATTCAAGCTTTGAAATGGAGTCGAAGCATTTCCTTAAGTGAGGCTGCACAGCTTGGGGATTTCGTGTCTGGGCCAAAATCTCCAAGAGCTCATCATTTGACAAGAAGTAAAATCTAGATTAAAGAATATACTTAAAATGTAACTTGAAATTGAAGCAAAACCTTATATAGGCATGATAGATGAATCCCTTGCCCACATCTCTTCCCCATCCACTGATTTCCTGGACCTATTGGTTTTAGGTTTCTGGGGAAGCCACACATCTCTAAATATGATTATTATAAAGATTAGTGTGGCTGCATCTCAAGCGTCTGGAGTTAGTGCCTGGTACATAAAAGGTAGAGATTTTTCATAAAATTTGTAAAAATGCTAGCACTTGTATGATACTGATTTGGTCACATGTCTGTTACTTGGCTTTGAGCTCCTAAAGTGAAGGTATATTATTTGTTTTCCCTGGAATTCAGCCTTGTACCTCATATATACCTGGTATTCAATACATAATTTGTTGACTAAATGAATGTGTGGTTGCTGGAAACTTATTTGATTCTGTGACTACACACATGTGGGCTGTGCTGATGTGAGCTGGCAAGGGATTTTCTTAGATGCCCAACAGGGCCATTTGAAGGCATGAAGATATTCTATGGAAAAAAAAAAAAAACCTGGAGAAGGGGCATACCTGGATGCTGAGGGATGAGAGAGAGGGATGAGGGTCTGGCTGGAGAAGACACTTTACTCCTATGGAGGAAACTGCCTATGAGAGATCCCTCAGGACTGGAGTCATCCCATGAGCTCATGGAAGGCCCCATGTGAGAGAGGGGGCCAGTTGGGTACCAGCCAACTCAGATTTCTCCTGCTGTACTGCCTCTCCTCCCTTCCCTGCCCCAAACCTGGAGATCCCAGAAACCTAATAGGAAGTAGGGAGGGTTGGCCATTATACATCCTTATCATCACTAAAGGCTTCAGCTTTGCAACAGGCCTGGGCCAGAGAAGGGAGATGTTTTCACTTTGAAAGAATTTCAGAGTTTCGATGATTACAGATTGTTTAGTGGGTTAAGACAACAAGAGATTTTTTGGCATTATTATCTGAGAATGGCCAGAAAATTCATGAGGTCTGCTTAAGATTCTGAGCAGGAAGAAACTAGCCCCTTGTAGGGAATGCAGAGGTAGTCTTTAGAAATAAAGATGTTTTGGGGTTGCACTCTATCAGTCCTACCAGATACAGAATAATTCATCTCCCTTTTCAACTAATGAAACAGACAACTGTCAAGATTGGACTATGAACCCTGACAAAGCAGGAACCATGCTGCATTCCTCTTGTGTCCCCAGGACCTAACTTGTGGCCCCAGGAACTAATTCATATGGTTCATAACATGTCTTTCTTAAGGCTTGGAAAGTGAAATCAATGGTGCACAGAGCCTCTTGACCTAATAAACACTGCAGGCCTAGTTGACATAATTCTAAACAAAAGGAAAAAACAAAAGCTGATGCTTTTGGTGTTCAGCATTATCACAGGTAAATTTGTGTCCAGGTTTCTTTAAATATCAGAAGTAGTGTACAGATTTTCTCTACACTGGGGAGACCCAAGCTGGGAGCCACTGCTTTAAGAGTGAAATAAAAGGCACATCTCAAACCTATTCCTCTATCTTTTCCTGTGTTGCCTGAATCTGTTGAACTCAATCAAATCTTCCAGATCTTGGATGTCTCGTGTATATACATACCCTGGAGTGGTACCCAGCAACAAACCCTCTTAACCAAATAACCAACATAAGCATGTAACACTGGCTGACTTGGACAGAACTTACCAGCCATTTCTTTTATAGCTAACAGGAAAAATCCACAGAAGATGAACATTTTGTGATATTGTCTATGTTACGGTACAATGTGCCCCAGTGAATGAAGTCTGGAGCTCTTGTGATCATCAGGTAGTCATAGTCTGTTCGTATATAATTGCACTGAAATGGTTTATTTACATGACTGTCCACGTGCTAACCACGAGCGCCATTAGAGCAGGGATCTGGCCTTTTCTTCTTATATCTTTAACACTGAGCAAAACATTTGGTATGTTTCTAGAATGAATGGATGAGTAAAAAATTTCATTTGGAATTTGTGAAATGACCTTTTAGATGACTTCTACAGTGACCCTCTTAGGCCATCAATTAGCCTAAAGAAATCAGCTCAGGCAACAAAGGTCTCTAACTTTTTACAGATACATCCATGGACACATGCACTCATGCAGGTGCACACATACACACCCAGCAGTGAAACGGTGCTGTGATCAAGATTTCTTCCAGCACCTACCCACTTAAACCAAACACTGTATCTTTATCCTTGACAAGAGCTACATTGCTATTATGAAATATATTTCCTGCTTCCCTTTTTGGTCCCCTGATGTTTTGAGGTTATGGTTTGTTTTAAAGTATATCTTCACAAATTCATGGAAACTCAGCTACTAAAAATGTTGTTGGTAGCTTTATAAACTTACCTTGGAAAGATAACTCTTTTTGATTCTAAATATGCCTCTAGACACTTCTGAATTTGGTCAAGTAATGCATTATTATTTTGAAAAGTCTCCAGAAGCCCTGTTCATTGAAAAAAAGGTATTGGTAAAGTCTTGTTGAAATAAATAGAGAATATAATTTTAAATATGATATTAACTTTTTTAAAAGCTTTGGTTTTATTTGGTAAAAGAATGGTCTAATAAATTAAAATTTGGGAAGGTTGGTTAAGAGTGTTAAGTATTTTTTTCAGCATCTATCTTATTCTATTTTTTAATTGAAGTATAGTTGACTTACAATGCTGTGATAATCTCTGCTGTATAGCAAAATCACTCAGTTATACACATATATACATTCCTTTATCTTCATTTCCATTATTGCTTACCCCAGGATACTGAGTATAGTTCCCTATGCTATACATTAGGACCTTGTTGTTTATCCATTCTAAGTGTAATACTTTGCGTCTACCAACTCCAAGCTCCAAGTCTATCCCTTAATGATGACATTAATTTTAATATCTGCCACTGAAGAACAAGCATTTAATTTGAAACCTTTTTATCCGGCATCATTCACTTTTGGGGATTAGGGGTGCACAAACTAAAGCCAAACAACTGCCTCCTCTTGACCCTCCAAACAAAGCCATTCTCTAAACGCTACATTTTCTTTGTCACTTCCTTACTCGTGTCTTCTATTTCTTCTGCCATCTTTAGATGCTGAAATTGTGGCAATCGCACCCTATTTCTTCATCACTAAACAGTAGCACCTTAAGAAGCAAGATTCATGTCTCACTTGACATTGATGTTTTGGTGCCTGTCACACTACCTGACTTCCATACCTGTTCAAGAATCAAATCCAGTCTTTTCCATGGTCTCCAAGGCTCTATGTGATCAGTGAAAAGAAAGTGAAAGTGAAAGTGAAGTCGCTCAGTCGTGTCTGACTCTTTGTGACCCCATGGACTGTAGCCCACCAGGCTCCTCCGTCCATGGGATTCTCCAGGCAAGAATACTGGAGTGGGTTGCCACTTCCTTCTCCAGGGAGTCTTCCTGACCCAGGGATTGAACCGAGGTCTCCCACATTGCAGGCAGATGCTTTAATCTCTGAGCCACTAGGGAAGCCCCCAGTCCAATCCCTAACTCACTATCCAAGCACACTTACCTCTCTGGTCTCATTCCTAAGCCCTCTCCTATGCGCTGCTCTCCACCCTGCTCTGGCTTCCTTGCTGACAGGAGTACACGCTAAGCGTGCTTTTACTGCAGGGTCTCTACCTTTGTTCTCTTTGATGTTAGCAATACTCCCTTATAGCCACAAACATATTTCATTCCTTCATTCTTGCAGATTTCTACTCAAAAGTAGTCACTTTATCAAAATATCCTTTCAACACACACACATACACAGCAGCCCCCGCCTATTCTTTTGCCATATTGCTGCTGCTGCTGCTAAGTTGCTTCAGTTGTGCCCGACTCTGTGCGACCCCATAGACAGCAGCCCACCAGGCTCCGCCGTCCCTGGGATTCTCCAGGCAAGAACACTGGAGTGGGTTGCCATTTCCTTCTCCAATGCATGAAAGTGAAAAGTGAAAATGAAGTCGCTGAGTCGTGTCCGACTCTTCGTGATCCCATGGACTGCAGCCTACCAGGCTCCTCCGTCCATGGGATTTTCCAGGCAAGAGTACTGGAGTGGGTTGCCACTGCCTTCTCCACTTGCCACATTACCCTATTTAATTTTTCTTCACAGCTTTATCATCATCTGAAATTATTTATATATATATATATATATATGTATATATGAGAGTGTAAGTCGCTTAGTCGTATTTGACTCTTTGTGACTCAATGGACTGTAACCCACCAGGCTCCTCTGTCTATGGGATTCTCCAGGCAAGAATACTGGAGTGGATTGCCATTCCCTTCTCCAGGGGATCTCCCTGACCCAGGAATTGAACCCAGGTCTCCTGCATTGCAGGCGGATTCTTTACCATCTGAGCCACTAGGGAAGATATATATATATATATATATATATATATATATATATATATATATATATATATCTCCACACTTCTGTATCTGAAATCCCTGGGACTAAATGTATTTTTGAAATCTTTTTTTTTTAATTCCAAAAGTTATACAACAAAAGTCCAGTAGGGACTGGGGCAGCACTCTGCAGTAAGACACATTAATATTATTGCAGCTAAAGGTTTGAATATGCACATTGAGTGGGGGGTGCTAGACACGATAAAAGGTCTTTCAGAGATATCCATGTTTTAATCTCCAGAACTTGAGAATTTGTTAGTTTTTATGGGAAAAGGCACCTGGCAGATGTGATTACATTATGGATCACAGGATGGGGAGATTATCATGGATCATGCGGTGGGCCCAGTGTAATCACAGGGTCTTTATAAGAGGTAGAGAGGCAGATGTGATGGCAGAAACACAGACTGGGGTGATAACAGTTGTGGCTGAAAGGGGACTAGGAACCAAGGACTATGGGGAGCCGCTGGAAGCCCCAAAGTTTTAAGGTTTTCAATTCTATCATCCCATAGAGTTTTCCCTGTCTATTTCTGTAAGAGTCTTTGGGCAGAGACCACAGCCCAGCAGCTACTTCTGCCTGAAGGAAGCTCTCTGGGATTATCACCATGACAGACCATGTGCTGCCATTTACAGAACAACAAGTTGTTGAGCTGAGGCTTTAATAGAAAACATAAAGTTCAATCACTCAGTATGTGTACCCCGAAAGATTTTGATTCTACATCCCTAGAAACAGAACTTATTAAAACACATCTCAACTGTAAAACACTGGGGACTCTATTCAATACTTTATAATGACCTATATGGGAAAAGAATTTAAAAAAGAGTGAATATATGTATATGTATAACTGATTCACTTTGCTGTATACCTGAAACTAACACAATATTAAAAATCAACTATACTCCAATAAAAGTCAACTAAAAAATAAATAAAACACATTTCAACCCTGAGATTAGAATTACTTTAGTGGCATTATTCGTAAGTGGTTATAATGAATTACTTAAAGTGTGGAAATTTGTATGGTTAGAAGTCTGTAAGAATGGGTCAACTGAATGGAAATGTACGTTTTGTAACCTAAATTGTGAGATGGAAGCATCAGTGATACTGTATGGGGAAACATTCCCCAATGCTACACACTGTAAAAGAAGTAGATGCTTGTGTGCCAAAACTATCAACTGAGCTGAAGGATAACGATGACAATACATTAATAGTAATAAAATGACAAGTGTTCAATTCACATTGCTTAGCAAGAGTGTCAAAGGTACTACAAATATTCCTGGTCATCAGTGCTGACTAGATCAAGGGTTAAATGTACTACATATTATTAGAATCTTACAGGTGATGAATGCTGTGGATGATTGTAAAGTCTTTTTGTGTGTTTCTTTTCTACCTGGTTGAGTAGCTGCTCGGAGAGCGTTAGGCAGCCGGTTAACCTTCCTCATGATTTCCTTCCATGACTTGTCCACTTGAAGGAACATCTTGGCCTCTGCAGGCAACTGCCTTTGAATATCTGGAGCATTAAAAATACTCTCTAGGTAGAGCCAGTTTCTCTGGCAGTTCAGCCATTCTTCCTAGGAGAAAAATAAGGACATTATCAAATGTTTTAACCCAAAGTTGAAAATATACAGCTATGTTAAAAATAACTACATGAGGATTCACTGTATTTTTTACATTTTGGCGATGTCTCACAGGCCTTAATTTTTCATTAAAATTTTTTTTTATTTTATATTGGAGCATAGTTGATTAGCAATGATATGGTATACGGCAAAGTGACTGAGTTAAACCAACAGAAGCATCAATTCTTTTTCAAATTATTTTCCCATCAAGGTTATTACAGAATATTGAAATGAGTTTCCTATGCTGTGTAGTAGGTCCTTGTTGGTTATCTATTTTAAATTCGGTAGTGTGTGCATGTCAACCCAAACTCCCAATCTATCCCTCCCCTGGCCCCCACCCCCATAATGATAAGTTCATTCTTTATGTCCTCACAGCTCCTTTGAAATAAAACCTCTTTAAAATATCCAAGACTCATCTCAGCCTAATTCCAACTCATTTTTTGGTATGAGTAGAGTTATAATGAGTCTACTACCGTGTGGTAACCAGAATGGACCCAAATAAAGAGGATTAAAATGCCCAGAGGAGACATTCTAGGGGGAAACAAGATGGTTCAAGGAGTCTGAAGGGTTGGGAAGCTGTTTAGTGACTGTTTCCAAATATATAAAAAAGATTCTTTGCCTCAGTGATGTCTATATTCTTCCCTCTCCCTCCTTTTAAAGAAGAAATATAATTCATTTTCAATTAAAAGAGTAAAACCTGCTTATAACAGAACATGTGGCAAAGACATAAGACTGGGAAGAATAAGAAAACCGTATACTGTCTCTCCTCTTAGAGATGATCACTGTTAATCAAAGAAACCACAAGTGCAGGGTCAGATCTAAAGTCTGTAGACCTCACCTTTCCACTGTGCCTCTTGCCATAACCCTGAGATCCGTAAAAGAGCATCTCTCACCTCACTCTAGATTTGGGGGCTATGCCTAATCCCTAATATCCCAACCACTCCCTGGTTTATTTCAGGTTCATACTTTCTACGCAGTTAATTCTCTGGAGGGTCCCTGTTACTCAGGGATCAGATTATAAGGTGTACATTGAAGAGGATGGATTCCTGAAAAAGGTCTCTATGAAATAAAGATGAGACAAATTGTCTTTTCCTACTTAGTGCCTGTATTAAGTCATAGATAACTTTTCATATTAGAACATATAGGGAAGTGTCACCCAGGCATGTCTGACTCTTCGTGACCCCCTAGACTGTAGCCCACCAGCCTCCTCTGTCCATGGAATTCTCCAGGAAAAAACACTGGAATGGGTTGGCATTTCCTTCTCCAGGGGATCTTCCTGACTCAGGGATCAAAGGATCTGCCTCCTGCATTGCAGGCAGATTCTTTACTGTCTGAGATACTAGGGAAGCCCCAGAACATAGAGGAACCCCAACACAATTAATTCAACAGAAAAAACTGAAGTCAAAGAAAGACATTGGATGGGAAAAAAATTAGACCAGAGTAAATGGGCTCTTTGTTTTATTATGGGATAATCTGAGGTACAGTAAAATAAAAAGGAAGTGTGTATGAAAGGAAGGGCACCACGGAGACTTCGAGGAACAGTATTAGTCCAGTAAATATGAGCTTGCTGTGATAAGACCCTTAAGGTGGCCCCAGGACCGGGGCTTCATGTCCTCGTGTGATCCTCTCCCCCTGAGTGTGGGTGCCGCCTGCGACTTGCTTCTAGTTATGGAGAATATGGTAAAGGTAATAGGATGTACACAATTAGGTGTAAATACACGAGGCTGTAGCCTCCATCTTGCCTAGAGACTTTCTCTTCCCTGCTTTACTGATGAAACAAGTCATCTTGTTGAGGAAGTCCATGGAAAAAAATTGAGCAACATGGAGGAGCTGAGGATGGCCTCTGACTGACAGCCAGTGAGAAACTGAAGCCCCTGGTCCTGGAATTGCAAGGAAATGATATCTGTCAGCATCTTCCCTTAGTTGAACCCGATGGGAACCCAGTCCTGGCCCACATCTTGACTGAACCCTTGTGAGACCCTCAAACATAAGACCCAGTTAAGCCATGAACTCCTTACCCACAGAAGCTGTGGGATAATAAATGTATCTTGTTTTATATGACTAACGTTTGTGGTATTTTGTTTCACAGCAATAATAACTAATTATTGATGGTACAGTCTTATAAAGAAGAGCTCAAGGTATTTGCATTCTCCTTATATTCTGAGAATAATAAAATGTCAGTATTGAATCTTACATCTAAACTCTATACTATCTAGCCCTAAGTGAACAAATGACTTCTAAGGTCCTGTGACTTTCCAATTCTCTGAGTCCGTGAATTGAAATTACCCTTACTCACCAGTGTTTGATTAAACAAAGCAAGCTGTTTCTGCCATTCATCTACTCGAGCTTTCAGTGGGCCAACGTAACGTGATGAGGCAATGGTTGCAATGTTGATGGTGCTGTCATCAAGAAGGACCTTTCAGGAAGGGTGAAGAAAGTATGTGCAACATCGTATGTTAGTGCTCTCAAAGATAATTACAGATATTTAACTCCGAGAGTCTATTTATTTATTTTTATTTTTACCTTAAAATTTTTATTTTATATTGGAATAGAAATTTCTGTTGGATTTACAACGTTGTATTAGTTTCAGGTGTACAGCGAAGTGATTCAATTACACACATACATATATCCATTTCTTTTCAGATTCTTTCCCATGTAGGTTATACAGAATATTGAGTAGAGTTCCCTGTGCTATACAGTAGGGTCCTTGTTGATTATCTATTTTATATATAGTAGTGTGTATATGTGGAGAGGCAATGGCACCCCACTCCAGTACTCTTGCCTGGAAAATCCCATGGACGGAGGAGCCTGGTAGGCTGCAGTCCATGGGGTTGCTAAGAGTCTGACATGACTGAGCAACTTCACTTTCACTTTTCACTTTCATGCATTGGAAAAGGAAATGGCAACCCACTCCAGTGTTGTTGCCTGGAGAATCCCAGGGACGGGGGAGCCTGGTGAGCTGCCGTCTATGGGGTCGCACAGAGTCGGACACGACTGAAGCGACTTAGCAGCAGCAGCAGCAGCAGTGTGTATATGCTGGGACTTTCCAGGTGGTGCTAGTGATAAAGAACCTGCCTGCCATTTCAAGTTAGACGCAAGAGATGTGGCTTCGATCCCTGGGTCCATAGTGTTGCACAGAGTCCAACATGACTGAAGTGACTTAGCACACACACACCCAGTGTGTATCCCAAACCACTTAAAAGCCAAGTTTCTGAATAAAATAAAATTAATTAAAAAATAATAAAATAAAAATCAATCCTGCTAAAAAAAATAAATAAATAAAAGCCAACTTTCTGAATTAAAAGCTTAGTCCCACCCATTATTTCCCACCTAACCACTTCCTCTCCTTCTTGCCTTCACCAGGATTTACAACCCACTATGATGTTTTCTTCAGCGTCACCATGGAACTTCCGATTGTCAAATCCTGGCTATTTCTGTCATTATTAATGGCACACATTTCTGTTTAGCTCAGCCCTTTTCTTCAATCTCCCCCTACAAGTTATCTGGTACTTTACACCACTTTGTCATCCAGGTCTTTATTTCTCAAAGTGCTCAAAACTTGAAAAAGTAGCTGCCTGCTTTATCCAATGAAACATCATTCTCCCTCAATTATCTTAAGGAAGAGGAAAAGTGAGCTCATTCATGTCAAGCTCTGGATGTTTATAGACAAGTTTTCATCTACCTCCTTCCCCTACTCCTTCTCCATATCCCACAGCAACCCTTGCAGAACATGTACATTTTAAAAAACGTGTCTTCTAAAGAATTTTCATTGTTCTATTTAAATTATAAACTTCTTCAGAGCAGAAGCCCCATCACCTGTTATTACCTGGTCTCATACTGACTGATTTCCATCTTGGGTCTGCTCTCCCCTTCACCACCCAGAATGCTGTCTGGTCTTGCTCTTCCAAACTACACCTGGCAAAGACATTTCATCTCCAATTCTAGTTTGGGGACACACTAAGAGAATGGGGCTTTGCCTTAAAAAAATATTTTATTGAAGTATGACTGATTTACAGTGTTGTGTTAATGTTAGCTATATAGCAAAATGATTCAGTTATACATATACATATATATATATATATATATACTTTTTCACATTCTTTTCTATTATGACTTATCACACGATACTGAATATAGTTCCCGGTGTGGGATTTGTTTTTTAAATTGAGTCATAATCCTCATATTCCTGTGCTAAACAAATATGCCTTTGGATATTAAGTCACTAAGAATATTCCAAACACATGGGTCAGATTTATCTTCTTTTGCTGTTGATAGAGCATGACCATCTACTCCTAATCTCAAAAATTTCAAGTGAATTTAGCTTCTTAGTGTGCTATAAACCTGAAATGCTTATTCATGCTTCTTTGCCTTATTTAAATGGTTTGAAGTGCCTTCTATTCTCAACTATTAATATCAAACCCCCATATTTTTAAGGTCTAGAATGTCTTGGCTGGTCTAGCAAGGATTCTCTGATCACTTCAGCTACAACTGATCTCTTTGCTATTCCAAATTCTCCAGCAGTTACTGACTACAAGACTTTTAACTCATATATATATGTATAGTTGATAAATGAATATAGAATGAAGTAATGGAAACTCCATAATTACCCTAATCTCCTCCTAATTGCCTTTTAAATTCTTAAAATCCTCTTCTCCATTCAGTTCAGTTCAGTTCAATCGCTCAGTCGTGTCTGACTCTTTGCGACCCCATGTATGGCAGCATGCCGGGCCTCCCTGTCCATCACCAGCTCCCGGAGTCTACTCAAACTCATGTCCATCGAGTTGGTGATGCCATCCAGCCATCTCATCCTCTGTCATCCCCTTTATTAGATGACACTAATTTGCTTAATTTTATTGAAGAGCATTAATGCATATGAAAACTTGTGATACTTTAATGTGTATTCCTTTCTATCTTATGCTTTGATTAAAAGGAAAAAATTCTTTATGCCATATCTATTACTTTGATAAGTATTTCATGTACAAGCATTCATGTCCTGGTGGCTCAGTGGTAGACAGCCTGCCTGCCAACACAAGAGACGTGGGTTTGATCCCTAGGCTGGTAAGATCCCCTGG
This sequence comes from Bos grunniens, assembly GCF_055505025.1. NCBI lineage: Eukaryota > Metazoa > Chordata > Mammalia > Artiodactyla > Bovidae > Bos > Bos grunniens. Next base: position 57,428,976 of record NC_141175.1, on the reverse strand, counting down.
AGAAGGAAATGATAACCCACTCCAGTATTCTTGCTGGGGAATCCCATGGACAGAGGCGCCTGGCAGACTACTGTCCATGGGGTCTCAAAAGAGTTGGACACGACTTGATGACTAAACAAATATTCATATTCATATTTTGCCTTCTCAATTAGATTTCTCCCTAACAACTTTCATATTTCAGTCCTTCATTATAATCTCCCATAGGATATTTAGGACTAAGTCTGGCAAGAACCTTCACCATAGGTTTCAATAATCCAGTTTACCCACCTGTATATCATCTGTGCCACCCAGGATAAACACATCTTTGGAGTCACGGTGAGGCAGGACAACAAATTCAGTTGTTTTCCAAGAATCTTCCACCTAGGAGATTGGTCAAGTCTTAGTATATCTCAGTTCATTTATTAGGTTCATAAATGAATATGGAATGAAATAATGGAAAACTCCATAATTATTCTAATCTCCTAATTGCCTTAAAATTCTTTTTTTTTTTATAGGACAGCTTTAACTTTTTATTTATTTTTCTTTTATTTTTCTTTTTTTTTCTTTCTTTCTTTTGCACTGGTTGCCTTAAAATTCTTAAAATCCTCTTCTCCATTAGGTGGCACTAATTTGCTTAATTTTATTGAAGAGCATTAATACATATGAAAACTTGTGATACTTTAATGTGTATTCCTTCCCATTTTATTCCTTAATTAAAAGGAAAAAAGTCTTTTTACATAGATCCTTGGTAGATGTGTATTTTTAGAGTAAGGAGGTTAAACATCCTAAGGAGAGAAATCCTCTCAATGTGCTTTTGAAGCACTTCATAGAGTTATTCTTTAATATGTACTTTGAAAGATAATATATTTTGGCGTAAAAGATCTTCCTTGTTGTATGGTTCTTTATTCAAAGCATGCAAATGTGTTGCCATCAAGTTCCTATTGGAGTATAAGCTAAGCAGAAAGAAGATATGTATAGTGGTGATAACAATAATAATGATAATAAATGTAAAGAATCAGCAGAAAGATAACTGATAATGAGACGGTGGAACTTGCCATGTTGAAAAACAAAGTTCATAATCTTCCCACTGAATATGAAAACCTTTATATCTCAGGACCTTCAGAATACACATTTTTCAGGTTTACCTTTTTAAGAATTGTTTCTAAAGCAGCTTCTCCAGAAGCCTGTCCAGAAATGTCCTGAATTTCTTGGCCAAAGTCAAAAACATGTAACTCAGCGAGCTTCTCCAAGGTTAATGGAACTTCAAGGTCCACTAGGGTGGCATCAACAGTTTGTTCAATAGCTGCCCAATGTCTAGGCTTCAGAGTTGGGTTCCTCAGGTCAATGATAACTGGAAGCTGGAAAACACACACTCTCTGAGGCACCATTCTTTTTATCCTAAAAAATACAGTCCAATTTGGAAATGTAAAAAGCTGGAAAGAACACCTCTGATGTATGTAAACATTGAAAAATCTGGACAAACTGCAAATTAATGACTTGTATTGAATCCATCAGAAAAGTGAGGTTGCAGCAAAACCAGCTAACTCAAAATTTAGAGAGACACTGGTATCCATAGTTTTCTCCACAGAAAGAAGTTTCTGAGAATTTGTTTACCTAGGAGAGATACCTTGGGTTGCCATTTAAGCCAGTTAGAAGATGTAGCTGAATTTTAAAAATAAATTGCTAAGACTGAGTGTAGGGTAGCATGAGAGTGTGAAGTCTTGGGGGCAACAAATACATAGAGGGTTTCACAGAGAAGATTGGAAGAACCCTAAGAAAGCCTATCTTATGGTGTGGTCAGAAACATGCAAGTAAAAAGACAGTAAGAAAATACTTTTACATTGCTGGAAGAAAACACAAAATCTGCCGACTCAGAATTATATGCCAGTGAAAATATCATTTAAAATAAAGGGTAAGGACAAAAATTTGGGGAGCTCATTGCTAGCATACCTACTCAATAAGAAATATTAAAGGAAGTTCTTCAGGCAGCATGAATGCTATGAGTCAGAAATTTAGATCTCTACAAAGAAATGAAGAATATTGAAAATGGAATATATGTAAAATAAATTTCATTTTATTTCCCATTTTTACTCCTTAAAATGTAACTATATAAAACAAAAATAGCAACATGTTGTGTTTATACTACATATAAAAGTAAAATACATGACAACATTAATAAAAGAGAGGGAGGAATGGGGAATATGGTATCATAAAGTCTTTATACTCTACATTAAGCAGTATAATATTGTTTGAAGGTTGATTTGGATTAACTGAAAATCTAAAAATTGCTTAAAACAGGTGTGAACAATAATTCCATGGAGAAGATAAAATGGAATAAAAAACATATACAATTAAATCAAGAGAGGGAAAAAAGAGGAAAAAAGAAACAACAAACAAATTTAAAAACCAGCATGACAGCACTTTTAATCCAATCACATCAATAATGCTTTAAATATGAATGGTCTAAACATGTTAGTTAAAAGACTTAAAAAACAGATTGTATAAAAAATCAGGAACCAATTTATGCACTGTTCAAGAAATCCACTTTAAATATAAAGACAGAAAAATTAAAAATAAAAGGATGGAGAAAGTCATATTGTGCAAATTCTAAAAGAAAGCTATACTATATATACAAATTAATATATAATTATATTAATTTCAGACAATTCAGTCTTTAGAACAAGAAATCTTATAAAAAATTAAGAAGCCTCTCAGAAAACCAGGAAAATTTGTTATCTTAATATAGGGCATCTATAAAAATGTTTGACTAACATCATCATACTTAAAAAGAGATTGAACATTTCCCCTTTAAGATCAGGCACAGGACAAGGATGTTTTCTCTCATCACTCCTATTCAATATTGTATAGAATATCCTGCCCAGTGCAAGAAGGCAAGAAAAAGAAAGAGAAGACACATAGATTATAAGTGAAGAAATAAAATTGTCTCAATTCACAGCTGAAGGAATTTTCTATGTTTATAATTCTGAATAATGTACAAAAGCTAAAATTAAAAAGCGAATTTAGCAAGATTACAGGATATAAGATCAATATACAAAGGTCAACAGTATTCCTATCTACCAGAAATGACCAATTAGAATTTGAAACACATGTATACCTGTGGTGGATTCATTTCGATATTTGGCAAAACTAATACAATTACGTAAAGTTTAAAAATAAAAAAAAAAAATAAATAAAAGCAGTATCATTTAAGATAAAAGAATAGTTTTAAATCTAACAAAGCATGTGCATAATCTGTATGCTGAAAATTACAAAACATTAATGAAAAGAAATATAGGACCTAACTAAATGAAGGGATAGGCTGGTAGGAGATTAGAAAATTCTATCTTGTGAAGATGTGAGTTCTCCTCAAAATGATCTATTGACTTAACACAGTCTCCCCCAAAATCCAAGCAATTTGTTGTACATATTGATAAGCTAATTTTAACATTTATATGGAAAGGTAAAGGAATTAGAATTGACAAAATTGTGAAAAGAAGAACAATGAAGAACTTACACTACCCGATTTTAAGATTTTCCAGCTACAGTTATCAACACGGTGTGGTATTGGTGAAAGAACAGACTTACAGAGCAACAAAATAGAATAAAGTATTTAGCAATAGACTAAAAAATATAGTTAGCTGATTTTTCACAAAGATGCAAAGACAATCAGTGGAGAAAGAATACTCCTTTCAAATAATGGTGCTGGATCAACTGAATATCTACATGCAAAATGTAAATAACTCAGACTAAATCATATACCTTAATTTAAAAAAAGCAAAACTATAAAACTTCCAGAAGGAAATACAAGAGAAAATTTGCATGATCTTTAGGTTTGGCAAAAAGTTGTCAGATACTAACTAAAAAAGTAATATGTAAAAGAAAAAAATATATTAATAGGATTTTATTCAAATTTAAGCCTGTTGTTCTGTGAAAGTCACTATTTAGGGACTAAAGTCACTGGGAAAAACATTTTCAAGTTACATATTTGAAAAATGATTTATATCAGACTGTATAAAAAAGTCTTAAAATTCACTAATAACAAACAAGCCAATTAAAAATTGAGCTAATAGCCAGACAGACCTTTCAGCAAAGAAGGTGAATGAATGGCAAATAGACATGGGCAAAAATGCTCAACATCACTAATCATTAGAAAAGTGTAAATCACCATTATGAGATATTACTACACATTATTAGAATAGTTAAAATTGAAAACAAAGCAAACCAAATTTTAAAAGAACTCCTTATTGATAGATAACAAGTGCTAGTGAGGATGAGAAACAACTAGAATTCTCATACTACTCAGTTGCATGATTTGCCCAGCTAAGGAAAAGGATGCAGTTTGTGCCTCTGCAGTAACTGAATTTGTCTGTTGCTTCTTCTCTCTGCAAAGGTAACTTAAACAGGGAAGAATTCCTAGCTTTGGTCTCATTAGCCTCAAGTATAAATGACTGACCTGGAGTTTCTGAGATAATTTCATCCAAGCTTACCTTTTCTTTCATTTTTTCCACCTTACTTTTTAGCTGGGGCACAACACTGTTGGGTGGCAAGCCTTTTTCCAGTTGAGTCACAAATTTGGCATATTTAGAAACTTGACTATTTAGAAGTTCTGGATCCAAGGAGTCAAATTTGGACTATGAAAATTAGGGGGAAAGAAGTTAAGACATATGATAAAAGGCAAACTTGAAATAGTAAAAATTTCTTTACTCAGATTTTCTGGTAGCTATGTTGTCAATCAAGTCAACTTTATGCTTTTTTAAATGACTCTACTTATGAAGATTTCTAGTAGTAGACCAGGCATTGTTTATTACTTTCATGTCCTTTTCTCACATACCATCAAATGCAGTATTGCAATCCCTGTAATTTATTCCTGAGGGCCAATCATTGTAAAGTTACAAATAGCTAATTTTTATTCTTGTGACCTAGAAACTTCTTACCCAGTAGTCTCCTATTATATTTGATTACGTATCCCTTTAATGTAACTTATTTAAACATGCACTTCAATGTATGCATGCATCTATAAATATACTTATCAGTTACATAAATATGTAAGCGTATACGTATCATGTCAGATGGTCATATGGATTGAAGGCAATAGAAAATTTATAAAAATGAAAAGATATTTGATGCCCATGGATTGGAAGAATTAATATTGTTAGGATGTTTATACCACCTAAAACAATCTACAGATTCAGTATGATCCTTATCAAGATTCCAATGGCATTTTTTTCACACAAATACAACAAACAATCCTAAAATTTGTGTGGAATCACAAAATACCCTGAATAGACAAAACAATTTTGAGAAAGAAAAACAAAGATAGAGGGATCAACCCCTTGATTTCAGACTATGTTCCAAAGTTATAGTCATCAAAACAGTATGGTATTGGCACAAAAACAGACACATAGATTAATGGAGCAGAAATAAACCCACACATATATGGTCAATTAATTTACAACAAAAGAGTCAAGAATATATTATGCAGAAAGGACAGTCTCCTCAATAAATGGTGTCGGGAAAATTGGACAGCCACAGGCAAAAACAAAGTAACGAAATTGAATCACACACACAAATAACTCAAAATGGACTAAAGATCTGAATACAAGACCCAAAACTTTAAAACTCCTAAAAGAAAACATAGGTATTAAGCTCTTTGAGAAGGGTCTTGGCAATGATATTTTGGATTTGACACTGAAAGCAAAGGAAAAAAAGTAAAATAACAAATGAGAATCTAACTAAAAAGCTTCTGCACAGCAAAGGAAACCATCAACAAAAGAAAAAGTCAGTCTATTTAATGGGAGAAAATGTTTGCAAATTATATATCTGATAAGGGGCTAATATCCAGAACTCATATAATTCAATAGCAGAAAAACAAATAACCTGATTAAAAGTGGGCAGAGGATCTGAATAAACATTTCTCCAAAAAAGATGTAACAGATATCCAACAGGTAAAGATACCTGAAAATATACTCAACATCACTAGCCACTGGGAAATTAAAATGAAAACCACAATGAAATATCACCTCATACCTGTTAGAATGGCTAGTAACAGAAAGACAAAAAATAAGCAGTGGAGAAAAGATATGGAGAAAAATGAATACTTGTGCACTGCTGGTAGAAATGTAAATTGGCACAACCACTATGAAAAACAGTATTAAGATTCCTCAAATGATTAAATATAGAGCTACCATATGACTCAGCAATTCCATTCCTGGACTTATATCCTAAGAAAACGAAAACACTGATTTGAAAAGATATATTCACAGCAGCATTACTTACAATCGCCAAGAAATAGAGACAACCTAAGGAAAGTTATGACCATCCTAGGTAGCATATTGAAAAGCAGAGATACTACTTTGCCAACAAAGGTCTGTCTAGTCAAGGCTGTGGTTTTTCCAGTGGTCATGTATGGATGTGAGAGTTGGACTGTGAAGAAAGCTGAACACTGAAGAATTGATGCTTTTGAACTGTGGTGTTGGAGAAGACTCTTGAGAGTTCCTTGGACTGCAAGGAGATCCAACCAGTCCACCCTAAAGGAGATCCATCCTGGGTGTTCATTGGAAGGACTGATGCTGAAGCTGAAACTCCAATACTTTGGCCACCTCATGCGAAGAGTTGACTCACTGGAAAAGACCCTGATGCTGGGAGGGTTTGGGGGCAAGAGGAGAAGGGGACGACAGAAGATGAGATGGCTGGATGGCATCACTGACTCGATGGACAGGAGTCTGGGTGAACTCCGGGAGTTGGTGATGGACAGGGAGGCCTGGCGTGCTGTGATTCCTGGGGTCACAAAGAGTCGGACACGACTGAGAGGCTGAACTGACCGACTGAACTGTGTTCACCAATGGATGAATGGATAAAGAAAATGTGTTATATGTATACAATGGACTATTATTCCACCATAAAAAGAATGAAACTTTGTCATTTTGGGAACATGGATGGACCATGAGGGCTTTATGTAAAGTGAAATAAGTCAGACCAAGAAAAATACCATATAATCTCACTTATGTGGGGAATCTAACACAAAACAAAGCAAGAGTCTAAAGTAAAACAACTAAAACAGAATAGATGGGTGGTTTCCAGAGAAAAGGGATGGGTGGATGTAATGGGTGAAGGAAGTCAAAAGGTACAAACTTATAATTATAAAAATAATTATAATTATACATGGGAATGTAATGTACAGAATGCTGCTGCTGCTGCTAAGTCGCTTCAGTCGTGTCTGACTCTCTGCGACCCCATAGATGGCAGCCCACCAGGCACCCCCGTCCCTGGGATTCTCCAGGCAAGAGAACTGGAATGGGTTGCCATTTCCTTCTCCAGTGCATGAAAGTGAAAGGTGAAAGTGAAGTCGCTCAGTTGTGTCTGACTCTTAGTGACCCCATGGACTGCAGCCTACCAGGCTCCTCCGTCCATGAGATTTTTCAGGCAAGAGTACTGGAGTGGGGTGCCTCACCTTCTCTGAAATGTACAGAATAGTGACTAGTTAATAATAGTGTATTGCATATTTGAAAGTTTCTAAAAGAATAGATCTTGAAAGTTCTCATAAGAAAACAATTATAATTGTGAATGGTAACAGATGTTAACTAAACTTACTGTGGTGATCGTTTTACAATACACATAAATATAGGATCATCATATTATACACCTGGAGCCAATACAGTGTGTCAAATATGCCTCAACTAAAAATTTATAAACATTCATTTTTTTCTAGATACAATGTCTACTTTTTGTGCATTTCCTGGGTAAATCTGTCCCACTTCGGAAGCTACTGCTCTAATCTATGGTGGGAATCAAAGCACTTTCTAAGCTTCCTCTTTACTATTCAGGAGCATTTTCTACTTCTGAGATAACCAATAAATGAGTTATACAACAGCACTTAAAAGTCTCTGTTATAATAGCATATACATGTTTGTTTTCTGCTTTCTTCACCAAAAGGTAAATTCTGTGAGAGTTTAGACTCTGTCCCTTTTATTCGCCACTGGCATCCACTGTGTCCAGAACATTACGTAGGAATCATTCTTGTGTCACTGTGGTTTAACCTAGATGTATGACTTCTAATTATGGGTACCAGCACAGGGAAGCTGAACCAGCAAGTGTAAAGCAATATTTGTGAAGTTGATGGTATTTCTAGTATATGCATATCACACTGGAAAGAATAGATGGTCATATATTCTGTCTCCTAGAGGGTTAATCCTTATTAATGTTTGAATACAAGAGTGGACCCTAAGAACCAAGCCTTATGATACTTGTCCCCCTAATTTACTATGATTAGAGTTTACTATTGAACTCTCAAAGAAAGATCCTAGATCTCATTACCATGATTCTATTCTATCACAGGGGGAAAAAATGGCTTTATTTTTTCTAAAAAAAAAAAAAAAAAAGACAGTGAAAACAGAACCTCAGCCAACAGAAATCTAATGTTGTAGATCATAAATAAAATTCTACGATCCTTAGTAACACTTGGCTGTATGTATCAGGACAACACTGTATTCAGAAACCACAAAGCAGTTAAATGCCATATGGTGAGGTCCTTTGATCCCTCCTTCATTTAGTGTTCTTAAACAGAGGACCTGAGAAGCCCGCCTTACAATAAAGCATTCTTTTTTGTGGTACTTAAATATTTGTGTAGCAGAAAGACCTCTCTGTATTTCACTGGAAAGGTGATAAATTCCCACAAAATTATAATATTGCATATTTTACTGAAAGATACCAGATTATTTAAAAACTATAATCCATACTACCATGATTTTAAAGTTAAATAATATAAAAATGATTTAAGAATTAAGAATTTTTCTTTTTTTACCTTTAACCATTCTTGCTGGAGTTGATCCCATTCAGATAAAGAATCCCAGAGCAATTGTTTAAGCTTCAATTCAGCACTAACTTCTTCCAAAGCATCAAACTTTGACACTTCTACCTTTAAAAATATAATAAGCAAAATGTACAATTTAATTTTCAGATATAGAGATCTTATGGTATCTTCCTATTAGTAATTTTTGTCTTTTCATTTTTTTCTATCTAAGAGAAACAAATGAAAAAAACAAGTGATAAAACCCCACATACATTCAAATTTCTATTTGAGGGACAAAATATAACTATTTATATATCCTTAGAACTTAGAAATTCTCAAAAGACACAAGAGGCATTACAGAGGTTTAAGGGCATTTTCTCTTAAGTTGGATCATATCTGACTGGTTTTTCACATAGACAGATGAGTCCTCAGAAGGATCTATATCCTTTCAGTTCAGTTCAGTTCAGTCTGTCAGTCATCTCTGACTCTTTGCGACCCCATGGACTGCAGCACGCCTGGCCTCCTTGTCCATCACCAACTCGCAAAGTTTACTCAAACCCATGTCCATTGAGTTGGTGATGCCATCCAACCATCTCATCCATTGTTGTTCCCTTCTCCTCCTACCTTCAATCTTTCCCAGCATCAGGGTCTTTTCAAATAAGTCAGTTCTTTGCATCAGGTGGCCAAAGTATTGGAGCCTCAACTTCAACATCTGTCCTTCCAATGAATATTCAGGACTGATTTCCTTTAGGATGGACTGGTTGGATCTCCTTGCAGTCCAAGGGACTCTCAAGAGTCTTCTCCAACACCACAGTTCAAAAGCATCAATTTTTCAGTACTCAGTTTTCTTTAGAGTCCAACTCTCACATCCATACATGATTACTGGAAAAATCATAGCTTTGACTAGACGGAACTTTGTTGGGAAAGTAATGTCTCTGTTTTTTAATATGCTACCTAGTTTGGTCATAACTTTTCTTCCAAAGAGCAAGCATCTTTTAATTTCATGGCTGCAGTCACCATCTGCAGTGATTTTGGAGCCCCCCAAAATAAAGTCTTCCCATCAATTTGCCATGAAGTGATGGGACTGGATGCCATAATCTTAGTTTTCTGAATGTTGAGTTTTAAGTCAACTTTTTCAGTCTCCTCTTTCACTTTCATCAAGAGGTTCTTTAGTTCTTCTTCACTTTCTGCAATAAGGCTGGCATCATCTGCATGTCTAAGGTTATTGATATTTCTCCCAGAAATCTTGATTCCAGCTGGTGTTTCCTCCAACCCAGTGTTTCTCATGATGCACTCTTCATATAAGTTAAATAAGCAGGGTGACAATATACAGCCTTGACATACTCCTTTCCTGATTTGGAACCAGTCTGTTGTTCTATGTCCAGTTCTAATTGTTGCTTCCTGACCTGTATATAGATTTCTCAAGAGGCACGTCAGGTGGTCTGGTATCCCCATCTCTTGAAGAATTTTCCACAGTTTGTTGTGATCCACACAGTCAAAGGCTTTGGCGTAGTCAATACAGCAGAGGTAGATGTTTTTCTGAACTCTCTTGCTTTTTCAACGATCCAACGGATGTTGGATCCTATATCCTTTAGGGCTTATATGTAGATGATGGAAGAGGGATGATAGAAGATGGAGAGAATTTTTGTGTGGTAATTGGTGGAGGGGATGGGGAGATTTAAGATGGAGAGAACATTCTGGTTTCTCACTTATTTCTAATCTAATGGACTGATTATGAACCCTATAGAGAGAAAGGTTCCAAGAAAATCTACAGAAGCTGTTTTCATGGCTGGGAGGTTAGTTGCACAGAAACTATGAACCTTGAGATAAGCCAGGATTTCAAACATTCCATAGAACAGCAGTAAAATACACACGCTTATCAAGAGCAGTCAGAACATTCCCCAGGATAAATCATATGACAGGGCACAAAAAAAGTCTTAATAAGTTTAAGAAGATTGAAATCATACTAAATATTTCTTTTAGCCACAGAGGTGTGAAACTAGAAATCAACAACAGTAGGAAAGGTGGAAAATTTACACATGCGTGAAAACTAAACAACACAGTCCTGAACAACCAATGGGTTAAAGAGGAAATCAAAGGGAAATTTAAAAAATCTTGAAACAAATGAAAGCGGAAACAGCACACTAGAACCTAAGAGATGCTGCAAAAGCAGTTCTGAGAGGCGAGTTTATAGTGATAAATGGATATATTAAGAAAATCGAAAGATCTCAAATAACATAACTTTACACATCAAGGAGCTAGAAAAAAGAGAACAAGCTAAGCCCAACATTGTCAGAAGAAAAGAAGTAAGTTCAGAGTGGAAATAAATAAAATAGGGATCCGAAAAATAATAGAAAAGATCAATAAAACTAAAAGCATTTTTTTAAAAGATAAATCTATAGCTAGAACAAGAAAAAAAGAGAGGTGACTCAAATAAATAAAATCAAAAATGAAAATGGATACATTACAATTTACACCACAGAAATACATATGGTCTTATGCCTGCATGCATGCTCAGTCATGTCCAACTCGTTGTGACATGTCCAACTGTAGCCCACCAGTCTCCTCTGTCCATGGGGTTTCCCAGGTAAGAATACTGGAGTGGGTTGCCATTTCCTTCTCGAGGGGATCTTCCTGAGCCAGGGATCGAACGCACATCTCCTGCATTGGCAGGAGGATTCTTTGCCACTGAGCCACATAGGAAGCCATATCATAAGAGATTACTATGAAAAACTAACTGTATACCAACAAACTGGATAACTTAGAAGCAGTGCATAAATTCCTAGAAACACACAAACTATTAAGACTGAATCAGGAAGGAAGAGAAAATCTGAACAGAAAAATAAGGAGTAAGGAGATCAAATCAGAAATAAAAAACCTCCGAGAACAGAAAAGCCCAGGACCAGATAACTTCACTGGTAAATTCTACCAAACATCTATAGTAGGGGTGGGAGGAAGAATTAATGCCAATCTTTCTCAAACCTTTCCAGAATATTAAAGAGGTGGGAACACTTTCCAACTTATTTTACAAGGTCAGCATTACCCTGACGATAGGGATCTAGCCTTGTCTTCATTAAGAATTAGAAATGATTTCCTACACCTCTTAGGCCTTCACTCCTGTCCCCCTAATAACCAAGAGCTGGAGAGGAAGGTTGGATATGAGGTCATCCTATGCTGTGCTGTTCTTAGTCACTCAGTCATGTCCGACTCTTTGTGATCCCATGGACTATAGTCCCCTCAGGCTCCTCTGTCCATGGGGATTCTCTAGGCAAAAATACTGGAGTAGGTTGCCATGTCCTCCTCCAGGGGATTTTCCCAACCCAGGATTGAACTCAGGTCTCCCACAGTACAGGTAGTTTCTTTACGATCTGGGCCACCAGGACAGCCTGAGGTCATCCTGAAGAATCATAAAATATAGATATGGAGTCTGGAAGGAGGGAGACACACTTCTATTTCAGGCTCTGGTTCAAGCTACACTATTCTCCCTGACCCAAAGGAGTGCTTACCTGGTATAGCTTTTTATTAGGTAATGTTTCATCCATAGTTCCCTTCCTACCTCACACTTTCCTGTCTTATATGTCAGTTAATTCAATCTGGGAACAACTTTGAACCATAATTCTCTCATGCACAAACTTCCTGCCTCAAGTATTATGGCAGTTGCACTTTCTAGTGTCCAGGTTATTATTTTGCAGGTTGCTCTACCAAGCCTCAGGTCTGGAGTGGAGACCTGGAGGGCTCAGGTCTCAGAGCCCTCAGACCACTTTCTGGTCATCCATTTGGGGCTCTGGAAGAAATGGATGCATCTCCATGTGACGTCCAGGCACTTCTCTGAGATTTAGGTGAGACTATTAACACTCCTTCATTGCAGGTGGCCTCTGGTTTTGGTCCCAGGAATCTTTCCAATTTGCTTTTCTCTTTGTTCTCTCTAATAGCTATTCCGATACTTTAGCTCCAATATTTTGGCTACCTGATATGAAGAGCCTACTCATTGGAAAAGACCCTGATGCTGGGAAAGACTGAAGACAAAAGAAGGGGGTGACAAAGAATGATATAGTTAGATGGCATCATCGACTCAATGGACATGAATCTGAGCAGGAGATAGTGGAGGACAGAGGAGCCTGGCATGCTGCAGTCCATGGTGTCACAAAGAGCTGGACATGACCTAGTGATCGGACAACAACAATATCTGTTCAGAGCACTTATAACTCTCACTCATTTCATTTTGGAGGGGGGAGCATATCATTTAGCTTTTTAATTTTGAGGGATCCATCTTTGCCCTGGCTTAGTCAATTCTCTTCTTTCATCAAACTGGCACATCAAAATGAGAGCAAATGAGGCAATATTGATGGAATCAATAATATACACATCAGTTCAGTTCACTCGCTTAGTCGTGTCCGACTCTTTGCGACCCCAGGAATCACAGCACGCCAGGCCTCCCTGTCCATCACCAACTCCCGGAGTTCACTCAGACTCACATCCATCGAGTCAGTGATGCCATCCAGCCATCTCATCCTCTGTTGTCCCCTTCTCCTCCTGCCCCCAATCCCTCCCAGCATCAGAGTCTTTTCCAGTGAGTTAACTCTTCGCATGAGGTGGCCAAAGTACTGGAGTTTCAGCTTTAGCATCACTCCTTCCAAAGAACACCCAGGATTGATCTCCTTTAGAATGGACTGGTTGGATCTCCTTGCAGTCCAAGGGACTCTCAAGAGTCTTCTCCAACACCACAGTTCAAAAGCATCAATTCTTCAGTGTTCAGCTTTCTTCACAGTCCAACTCTAACATCCATACATGACCACTGTAAAAACCATAGCCTTGACTAGACGAACCTTTGTTGGCAAAGTAATGTCTCTGCTTTTCAATATGCTGTCTAGGTTGGTCATAACTTTCCTTCCAAGGAATAAGCATCTTTTAATTTCATGGCTGCAGTCACCATCTGTAGTGATTTTGGAGCCCAAGAATGTAAAGACTGTCACTGTTTCCACTGTTTTCCCATCTATTTCCTATGAAGTGATGGGACTGGATGCCATGATCTTCGTTTTCTGAATGTTGAGCTTTAAGCCAACTTTTTCACTCTCCACTTTCACTTTCATCAAGAGGCTTTTTAGTTCCTCTTCACTTTCTGCCATAAGGGTGGTGTCATCTGCATATCTGAAGTTATTGATATTTCTCCTGGCAATCTTGATTCCAGCTTGTGCTTCTTCCAGCCCAGCATTTCTCATGATGTACTCTGCATATAAGTTAAATAAGCAGGGTGACAATATACTGCCTTGATGTACTCCTTTTCCTATTTGGAACCTCTGTTGCTCCATGTCCAGTTCGAACTGTTGCTTCCTGACCTGCATACAGGTTTCTCAAGAGGCAGGTCAGGTGGTCTGGTCTTCCCATCTCTTTCAGAATCTTCCACAGTTTATTGTGATCCATGCAGTCAAAGACTTTGGCATAGTCAATAAAGCAGAAATAGATGTTTTTCTGGAATTCCCTTGGTTTTTCGATGATCTAGCAGATGTTGGCAATTTGATCTCTGGTTCCTCTGCCTTTTCTAAAACCAGCTTGAACATCTGGAAGTTCACAGTTCACATACTGCTGAAGCCTGGCTTGGAGAATTTTGAGCATTACTTTACTAGCATGTGAGATGAGTGCAATTGTGTGGTAGTTTGAACATTCTTTAGCACTGCCTTTATTTGGGATTGGAATGAAAACTGACCTTTTCCAGTCCTCTGGCCATTGCTGAGTTTTCCAAATTTGCTGGCATATTGAGTGCAGCACTTTCACAACATCATCTTTCAAGATTTGAAATAACTCAACTGGAATTCCATCACCTCCACTAGCTTTGTTCATAGTGTTGCTTTCTAAGGCCCACTTGACTTCACATTCCAGGATGTCTGGCTCTAGGTGGGTGATCATATACCATTGTGATTATCTTGGTCGTGAAGATCTTTTTTGTACAGTTCTTCTGTGTATTCTTGCCACCTTTTTTTAATATCTTCTGCTTCTGTTAGGTCCATACCATTTCTGTCCTTTATTGAGCCCATCTTTGCATGAAATGTTCCCTTGGTATCTCTAATTTTCTTGAAGAGATCTCTAGTCTTTCCCATTCCGTTGTTTTCCTCTATTTCTTTGCATTGATCACTGAGGAAGGCTTTCTTATCTCTTCTTGCTATTCTTTGGAACTCTGCATTCAGATACTTATATCTTTCCTTTTCTCCTTTGCTTTTCGCTTCTCTTCTTTTCACAGCTATTTGTAAGCCCTCCCTAGACAGCCATTTTGCTTTTTTGCATTTCTTTTCCATGGGGATGGTCTTGATCCCTGTCTCCTGTACAATGTCACGAACCTCATTCCATAGCTCATCAGGCATTCTATCTATCAGATCTAGTCCCTTAAATCTATTTCTCACTTCCACTGTATAATCATAAGGGATTTGATTTAGGTCATACCTGAATGGTCTAGTGGTTTTCCCTACTTTCTTCAATTTAAGTCTGAATTTGGCAATAAGGGCTTCATGATCCGAACCACAGTCAGCTCCTGGTCTTGTTTTTGTTGACTGTATAGAGCTTCTCCATCTTTGGCTGCAAATAATATAATCAATCTGATTTCAGTGTTAACCATCTGGTGATGTCCATGTGTAGAGTCTTCTCTTGTGTTGTTGGAAGAGGGTGTTTGCTATGACCAGTGTGTTCTCTTGGCAAAACTGTATTAGTCTTTGCCCTGTTTCATTCTGTACTCCAAGGCCAAATTTGCCTGTTACTCCAGGTGTTTCTTGACTTCCTACTTTTGCATTCCAGTCCCCTATAATGAAAAGGACATCTTTTTTGGATGTTAGTTCTAAAAAGTCTTATAGGTCTTCATAGAACTGTTCAGCTTCAGCTTCTTCAGCATTACTGGTTGGGGCATAGACTTGGATTACTGTGATATTGAATAGTTTGCCTTGGAAACGAACAGAGATCATTCTGTCATTTTTGAGATTGCATCCAAGTACTGCATTTCAGACTCTTTTGTTGACCATGATGGCTACTCCATTTCTTCTAAGGGATTCCTGCCCGCAGTAGTAGATATAATGGTCATCTGAGTTAAATTCACCCATCCCAGTCCATTTTAGTTCGCTGATTCCAATATACACATGAATGAATGTAAAAGAAGCTAGAATATTAACAAAGAATCAAGGGGTTTCAATTGATTACATTTAAAATCCACATGCATTTTAACATAGTAACTACAGTTCCTGGTCTGAGTATTTGTCTATAATTCACAATTACTTTTTAATAAAGAAAGATGCTTTGTCTCTCATGTGTCCTAATCTTTAAACACTTCAAAGGCAGAGAATATACCATATTTTGTATTTCAGATTATTCCAGTACAGTGACTAGCACATAGGTGTCTAAACGTTGAGCATTATTAAAATGAGTGTGCATCAATGTCACTTCTGTGCATACACAAAGATATATTTTATAGTTCTATATTTTAGGAACAGATGTGTAGTGCTGTCATTACCTTAAAATTCTTCTGATAGGATTTATATTGAAATGCGCGTTTTTGAAGATCATCCAGAACTAACAGCAGCTCATTCAACATGACCTTTATTTTCTCTTGGTCAGCATTAATGTCCAAAATCTGTGGATCCTGTAAAATTAAGATAGCTTTTGATTAGTCATTCCTACTTTTTAATGTACACCATCAAATTACATGAATAAACATTTTCAAAACATATTTTTGCTAATTCCCTTTTCATTCAAATTTTTAGAAAATATATGAAAATGGTTGCTTTTCTTGAATTTTAAAACAATGCAGATACATTGTAAAAAGTACAGAAATGTATAAGGAAGTACTATGGGGATAATATTGTTTTTAAGGAGTACCTAATGCATTTTCCTTCATCTTTTTTCCTATATTACATTTTTTTCCCAACTAACAAGACTTCAGTTAAGGAGAAGTGAATGCTATATGGAAAAGAATGAAGGGAATATAAGGAAATTTATCACTTTACAGTAAAGGAATGATTTATAATCATTATATGTACAACAAAGGTAGGATTCTATTTGACTGAAGTTCATAAATAGGCAAAAGCAATTTATGGCTTTAGAATTCAGGGTAGTGGTTGCTTTTGGAAAGGAAGGAAAGGTTAGTGACTAGAGGGCACCCTAAGGATACCAAGAGCAATAGCTCTTGACTTGAACAGTAGACATATGGATGTGTTCACTTTCTGAGAACTCACTGAGTTGTACAGTTATTACCGTTATATACAGCTTTCTCTTGCAAAATACAAAAATACTTCAGTACAAAAGTAAAAGCAATGCAAAGTCCTTTAGACTAAAAGTTGACATATAATAACACAATAAATGTTAGCTACTTTTAGCCATGTCAACACATATAAATGCATGCTGTAATCTTCAACATCGGTATTGTATTCCTTTGAGTGGAAGTACCTCAACACATTTTATTATTCTGTTGAAGGACACTGAGCTTTTCCCATTTTTTTCTGATTTGATCATAAGTTTATATGGTTTGGGGCTTCCCTAGTGGCTCAGCTGGTAAAGAATCTGTCTGTAATGTGGGAGACCTGGGTTCGAGCCCTGGGTTTGGAAGATCCCCTGGAGAAGGGAATGGCTACCCACTGCAGTATTCTGGCCTGGAGAACTCCATGGACTCTATAGTCCATGGGGTCACAAAGAGTCAGACACAACTGAGCAACTTTCACTTTCACTTCACTTTATATTGCTTTAAACTTTTGGGATAGGATTTAGTCAATGTTAATAATTAAAGAGTAGATCAT
The DNA here is from genome assembly GCF_055505025.1 of Bos grunniens. Lineage (NCBI taxonomy): Eukaryota > Metazoa > Chordata > Mammalia > Artiodactyla > Bovidae > Bos > Bos grunniens. The sequence goes on along the minus strand of NC_141175.1, from coordinate 57,411,441 downwards.
TATTATATGATCTATTTTCATGTTTGCTTCAGTTAAGAATTATCCAGATGTCTATTCTATGGCATGGAAACATGTATATTATCATACGTGAAACAAATCGCCAGTCCAGTTTTGATGCATGATACAGGATGCTTGGGGCTGGTGCACTGGGATGACCCAGAGGGATGGGATGGGGAGGGAGGTGGGAGGGGGGTTCAGGATGGGGAAGACATGTACACCTGTGGTGGATTCATGTCAATGTATGGCAAAATCAATACAATATTGTAAAGTAATTAGCCTCCAATTAAAATAAATAAATTTATATTTAAAAAATAAAGTAAGAAAGATAGTGAAAAAAAAAGATGTCTATTCTAAGTTCTTGTCTCCAGCTGTGCATATAATTGGTGAGCTGACTTCTAGGAAGTAGATTTCATCTATAAAACATCTCAACTGACATCCTTTTGAAACTTAACTAGTACTCTTCTGTGTTTTTGATGGGCTTCCCTGGTAGCTCAGACGGTAAAGCATCTGCCTACAATGCGGGAGACCCAGGTTCAATCCCTGGGTCAGGAAGATCCCCTGGAGAAGGAAACGGCTACCCACTCCAGTATTCATGCTTGGAAAATCCGATGGACCGAGGAGCCTGGTGGGCTACAATCCATGGGGTTGCAAAGAGTCGGATACGACTGAGGGACTTCTGTGTGTGTTATTCTAAGTTCTTAAAAATTCCTTTTATATCTTTAGGATAGTAAAATTGGTGCAAGTTAATCAAACATTCTTTATCACTTATTAATTTATACTCTGCCTCTTTCTAAGAGGGAATTTTCTAACATGTGACTAAGAAAACTCTAAAATTGTGACAATAGCTATAAAATACGCTAATAGGATGTAAAAACACTAATTTCAAAATAATAAATAGAAGCTAGGAAAAAGAGAATTCACTACTATTGAACTGAGTTTTTCCCATTTTTTTCTGATTTGACCATAAGACTTTAAAAATTTTTTAATTTAATTGGAGGATAATTACTTTACAATTTTGTGATGGTTTTTGCCATATATCAACATGAATCAGTCATGGGTATATATGTGTCCCCCTATTCTGAAACCCCTCCCACCTTCTTCCCCACCCCATCCCTCTAGGTTGTACCAGAGCACCAACTTTGGATGCCCCGCTTCATACATCAAACTTGCACTGGTCTTCTATTTTACGTATAGTAATATACATGGGAAAGGAGTACACCAAGGCTGTATATTGTCACCCTGCTTGTTTAACTTATATGCAGAGTACATCATGAGAAATGCTAGGCTGGATGAAGTGCAAGCTGAAATCAAGATTGCTGGGAGAAATATCAATAACATCAGATATGCAGATGACATCACTCTTATGTCAGAAAGTGAAGAGAATCTAAAGAACCTCTTGATGAAAGTGAAAGAAGAGAATGAAAAAGCTGGTTTAAAACTCAACATTCAAAAAACGAAGATCATGGCATTAGGTCCCATCCCTTCATGGCAAATAGATGGGGAAACAATGGAAACAGTCACATGCTTTATTTTCTTGGGCTCCAAAATCACTGCAGATGGTGACTGCAGCCGTGAAATTAAAAGATGCTTGCTCCTTGGAAGAAAAGCTAAGGCCAACCTAGACAGTATATTAAAAAGCAAGACATTACTTTGCCAACAAAGGGTCTATCTAGTCAAAGCTACGGTTTTTCCAGTAGTCATGTATGGATGTGAGAATTGGACCATAAAGAAAGCTGAGCATTGAAGAATTGATGCTTTTGAACTGTGGTGCTGGAGAAGACTCTTGAAGAGACCCTTGGACTGCAAGGAGATCCAACCAGTCCATCCTAAAGGAAATCAGTCCTGAATATTCATTGGAAGGACTGATGCTGAAGCTGAAGGTTCAATTGTTTGGCCACCTGACGCAAAGAACTGACTCATTTGAAAAGACCCTAAAGCTGGGAAAGATTGAAAGAGAGAGGAGAAGGGGATGACAGAGGATAAGATGGCTTGATGACATCACCAACTCAATGGACATGAGTTTCAGCAAGCTTCAGGAGTTGGTGATGGACAGGGAAGCCTGGTGATAGACAGGGAAGCAGTCCATGGGGTTGCAAAGAGTTGGACATGACTGAGCAACTGAACTGAACTGAATGTACATGTTTCAATGCTATTTTCTCAAATCATCCCACCTTTGTTTTTCCCACTGAGTCCAAATAAGTCTGTTCTTTACATCTGTGTCTCCTTTGCTGCCCTGCATGTAGGATCATTGTTATGTCTTTCTATATTCCATATAAATGCATTAATATACAGTATTTTTCCTTCTCTTTCTGACTTGACTCTGTGTAATAGGCTCCAGTTTCACCCACCTCATTAGAACTGATTCAAATGTATTCCTTTTTATAGCTGAGTAATATTCCATGTTGTACATTTGATTATAAGTACTAAAGCAATACATACATCCGTTAGTTGCAGTGGCCTGGAATTTATTCAGTACCTCAGAGAGGTTCAGAAACACTTTAAATTTTCAGTAGCTGCTTAAAGACATTGTTAACTGATTAGAATGAAGCATACACAAAATAAAGTTAAACCTGATTAAAATGAAATATGCTTTCTAAACCGTTTATTAAAATGTAATAGCCTTTATATAGATTATTTTAAAAATTCTGCTTCAGCTTACCTGTGCTAGCATCTTTACTTCATTCACTTCATTGCTTAGATCTTCAAGATCTCTACCCAAATGCAGACAAAATTGCTTAATGCTTGTTTCTCTGTCACCTACAGATTTATCAATGGCATTCCGAACAGCAACAATGGATGGCTTCATAGTTGCAAAAACGGCAAAGTCTTCAGGAGGTGTAGGGACCTGATACTGTTCAATGAGCTTGTACATCTGAACCACAACATTCCCTTCATCTTCAAGGCTTTCGATCTAAATGGAAACATGAGTTGCTCATTAAATAAATCAGTGTCCTGTTATACCTGTTAAGAGTGACTGATAGGAGACAGTCGCTGTGCACCACGTTGTAAAGAGCCAGCACACAGAGGAGCGCATTTAATGCAGATCAAGTTGGCTGGAGCTGGCTGGATGACAAATACAGTCATTACTAAGATGTAGACAATGAGGCCTAGGAGGTAAACCGTTCAGAACTGAGCACAGTTAATATTTACTTTTTCTCTCTCTTGTTCCCTAGTAAATTAAAGAGTAGTGCTCAGTCGCTTTAGTCGTGTCTGACCCTTTTGCAGCTCCTTAGACTGCAGCCCACCAAGCTCCTCTGTCCATGGAATTTTCCAGGTAAGAATACTAGAGTGGGTTGCCATTTCCTCCTCCAAGGGATCTTCCCAACCCAGAGATGGAACCCGCATCTCTTATGTCTCCTGCCTTGGGAAGCAGGTGCACAAGCAGCACCTGGTAAGCCTCAGATTAAACAGTGCCAATATTGAAGTTTTCAGAGATGGCAGGTGCTGTGAGGATGCTCAACTGTAACATCTGAGATTCCAGGCACGTGTGCTGAGCAGTGACTGTCCCAGGGCAGCCCCTGAGGTGTGCGGACCATGTACCTCTCTGTGTAGATTCAGAACCCTGATCAATGGTGAGCATTGTGCTACCCTCTAATAAAGGCTTTTACTACCACTATTACTGACTCCTGAACATCTCTGCTCTGATGCCTTGCCTCAGTGCACAGTGTCTTTCCTAATTTTCTGGCAAGGTCTCCCCGGTTTGAAGGAAACCCTGCATGCCACCACTCTGCCACAAGGTTATAGAGGAAGCATCCAGGTTCTATAACTTGACCCACCTCCTGGTGACAACTTAACCAGGGAGCATCAAATTGGGACAGAGTGAATCTAGCTCAGTCTGACCTTTCTCTTGACCTTGGGAAGAGTTAGATTGTATCTGTGGGCAGAGGCCATTTGCTTTCATGGGGTAACAAAACAGGTCCTAAACAGGAGAAGAAAACTGTGGAGAGGCTTTAGAGAGATGGTTCTCAACCTTGAGCTGCATCCCAATCACCCTGGCAATACTACACAACTGTACTCTGTACAGTATGGTACAGTAAAGTACACAAAAAACTTATAGAGGATGCACACATGTGACAATGTATGCCAGACACATGAACTAACTTACCGTGATTGGACATGCAAACGCACATTTAAATCTTTGAAAATTCGCAAGTTGAAAGTTTGCGTGTAAGGGATTCACTGTAGAATTGCAATCTAGATATTAGTTATAATGGAAGTCATGATCCTTCTTAATCTATACTTGCATAATAGGAAATTTACTAGCAGGAATGAAAGAAACCCAAGTTAAACTAGCTTAAGTAGGCAAGTGGGTTAGGGAGACAACAGCAGATATAGAGACTCTTCTTGCCTGTTTGCTTGATGCCAGCCCCTATATGCCAGCTGTTGTACTGCACTTTTCAAGGTACTGTACTGTAAGATTAAAAATGCTTTCTTTGTTTTTTTATGCACTATTTGTGTGAAAAGTATTATAAACCTATTACAGTACAGTACTATATAGCTGATTGTGTTAGTTGGGTACCTAGGCTCACTTGGTTGGACTTAGGAAAAAATGGGAGTTACAAACGCAATCTCAGAACAGAACTCATTTGAATTTAGGGGACTTACTGTATTATCATTCATTACAAATAAGAAATGCAATAAACTGGGGTTGAGAGCACTGGCTTTGTTGTCAGAGACCCAAATTTGAATTCCAGATGTACTGCATACAGGTCTGTGATCTTGGACACAGTGACCTATTTTGGTCCTCATTTGCTTATCTGCAGAATAAGAATAAAAATTATCTATACTTCTTTCTGGTGACTGCAGCCATGAAATTAAAAGACTCTTGCTCCTTTCTTCTATATAGAAGAAAAGTTATGACAAACCTAGACAGAGTATTAAGAAGCAGAGACATTACTTTGCTGACAAAGGTCTGTATAGTTAAAGCTATGGTTTTTCCAGTAGTCATGTATGAATGTGAGAGTTGGACCATCAAGAAGGCTGAGGACTGAAGAATTGATGTTTTGAACTGTGGTGTTGGAGAAGACTCTTGAGAATTCCTTGGACTGCAAGGCGATCAAACCAGTCAATCCTAAAGGAAATCAATCCTGAATATTCATTGGAAGGACTGATGCTGAAGCTGAAGATATAAAACTTAGTTACCTGATGTGAAGAGTCAACTCATCAGAAAAGACCCTGATGCTAGGAAAGATAGAAGGCAGAAGGAGAAGGGGACAACAGAGGACATGATAGGAGAGGTTGGGTAGCATCATTGACTCAATGGACATGAATTTGAGCAAACTCTGGGAGATGGTGAAGGACAAGGAGGCCTGGCATGCTGCAGTCCATGGGGTCGCAAAGAGTCAGACATGACTGAACGACTAAACAATACTTCTTAAGCTTTTGAAGGATAAAAAATGTAACATATGTAGAAAATGTAGTACATGCCTGACTAGTAGTGATCAATGTTAGCTGCCGTTACTACTGTGAGGTAAGCCATCCACTTCCTTTGCCTGAAAGTGTTTCTGATATTCTGACAGCTGTATCTTGACCTTCAGTCCCTCAGTTTCTCTTATTTGCCTTCCTTCCCACAAGGTTTGGAATAGTGAGTTACACAAGAATCAACTCACCCTTTCCTGAATTTCGTCAAGAAATACTAAGCTGTTAACATATTCTATGGTAGTAGTTGGGACAAATTCAAGCTTGTATTCTGCATCTTGTGCCTCGGAGATGATGGCATCCACTTTTTTCTTGCTTAGACGAGGAAGCATATAATTCAGCACCTAGGAAAGAAGAAGGAACTGTGAATCGTAACTACTCGAGTATTTCTACTTTATTATACATTTTAGATAAAGTCTAACTAAATGTCTGTTAAATCAGCAGGTAACGAAAGCACAGTATTATGAAAAGGATTTTTTTTCCCCACACTGAAACAATAGGATTAGTTTTGAAGATTATTTCCAGAATAAATTAGATTGTACAAGTTATTAAAAAGTTTACCTAGGGACGTCTTTAGTGGTCCAGTGGTTAAAAATCTGTCTTGTAATGCTGGGAAAATGGATTTGATCCCTGGCTGGGGAACTAAGACCCCACTAAGCTCGAGCGCCATAACTACTGAAGCCTGTGCGCTCTGGAGTCTGTGCACCACAAATGAGAGAGCTCATATGCCACAACTAGAGAGTTTGTGTGCCACAGGCAAGATCCCACATGACTCAACCAAGATCCCATATGTTGCAACTAAGACCAGATGCAGCCAAATCAATAAATAATTTTTTAAAAAATCTGCCTAAATGGTCTGATATTTTATAAGTACCCTTTCTGTTACTTTGTCCTGCATAGTGAACATTGTGGTACCATCCCCAGTATCTTTCGTGTTGGGTGGTAGTAATGATTTGGAGGAAGGTGATCTCTCCTTCACAAACAAAGATTGAGTCTGATTGGTCTTAAGGTAAAATGAGCATGGCTTTCTTTGGCTAGTGTGATTGGATTAGAGTGAACCTCTGACATTAGCTGGTCCAATTAAGTAGAAACCCAAGACTTCTGTTTAAGGCTGAGAGATCTCTCTCTCTCTCTCTCTGGACATGAATAAGGAAATAATTATCCTATGGAGCCTTTGACTACCATTTCAGAAAAGTGAGGGTGCATGAGCTTTAGGATGAAGCTGGCACATCAGAAGGAAGCTGGCACACAGTGAATGGAAAAAATCAGGTCTTTAGTAACCACTGAGTCACTAGATCACACCTTCCTGATGCCCATCCACCCTCTGGACTGTTTAGATCCATACATTTTCTGATTGCTGAAGCCAGTTTGAGGGTGGTTTTTTTTTTGTTTGTTTGTTCGTTTTTTGTTTTTGGCTTAGTATACAGTAGTACTCATAGTGCTCAGAAATGTTTGCTGAAATTGACTTTGCTTCAATTCTCTATTGTTTTCTTTTTCAACAGATGAAGCAGCAAAGCTCTAGAAAGGAGTCCAGTACTATACAGCTAATTAGTGACAGAAAAGATATTAGCACTCAGGCCTGTAGCCTTTTAGACAGAGCACCGTCTTCTTTCATCTGCACCAGGGGTCAGCAGAGGTTTTCTGTAAGGGCTAAATAGTAAATACTTTAGATTTGCAGGATATACGGTCTCTGTCACAACCACTCAGCTCTGCCCTCGTAGAGCAACCATAGGCAATACATAAGCGAACTGTCATGGTACAAAACAGGTGGCAGGCTGGAAAGACCCTGTGGGATAGAGTTTGCCAATCTGTTCTATACCATTGTGTCTCTAGAGGTATTTTTTAGAGTCTTTATTGAATCTGTTACAATATTGTTTCTGTTTTACGTTTTTGGGGGTTTTTTGGCTGTGAGGCATGTGCGATCTTAGCTCCCTGACCAGGGAATGAACCTGGGCCCCTTGCACTGGAACGTGAAGTCTTAACTACTGAACCACCAGGGCAGTCCCTTTGTGGTGGTATTTGATTGTATATATGACTAAAGGATATGACTTTATATATGATATATATGACTTCCCTGGTGGCTTAGAGGATAAAGCGTCTGCCCACAATGCGGGAGACCTGGGTTCAATCCCTGGGTAGGGAAGATCCCCTGGAGAAGGAAATGGCAACCCACTCCAGTATTCTTGCCTGGAAAATCCCATGGATGGAGAAGCCTGATAGGATATAGTCCATGGGGTCGCAAAGAGTCGGACACAACTGAGCGACTTCACTTCACTTCACTTCATGACTAAAGGACGACCTGAAAGTTATTGTAGAAGCAATCAAATCTCCTCAGCTCTACCACTCACTAAAATACAATCAGATCTTTAGGGACAGTTTCAGATCAGGAAACCTCAGTATCTAGGATACCTCAGTATCCTAGAATCAACCAGCATTCCTACTAGGACCCTGAGCTGTTACAGCAATGTCTCCTCTGGAGGAAATCTTGAAATGCTCCAACAAAGGAAAAAGGAGTGGATGTAGAAGGCTAGTTTAAGGACTTTTTTTTCCCCTCACCCGAAATTGACTATGCTTGAGACAGAAAGAAAAACATGGAACTTTCCCTACAAATTAAAGATGCTGAATAGACTTAAGTTAATTTTAAATAGCTGCAATACTAGAAAATAAAGATATGCTATTTGCAGGAGAAAAATCGTAAAATAGTTTAAGAGACCATAATTAACATTTTTTCCTAGTTCACAGTTACCTCCAAGCATCGCAAAGGTGATGGAATTAGTTTTTCTTTCAGTTGCTTAGTGTCAATGAGCAGCAGTCCTACATTCCTGGTGGGTCTCAGAGCCACTGCATCCTTGTGCTGTCTGTGATATTTTTCCAGTTGTTCACTAAAGAACTTAACACCTACATAGAATAATTCATACACAGCAAAAAATATATATTAGATTTTAAAGGACCATTACACAGATATATCAAAAATCATTGCATTAATACACTTCCATATGTATTTAAAATGAACTATCCATAGGTAGAGAACCTTGTATAGTTTTAAAATGTTAATTCATGGTGCTTCATATTTTATTCTTGTAATGAAGAAACTAACATTTCATAATGTAAATATATTTTCTGGCTGTTGCTAAGAATAGCTCATGAAAATAACTTGTAATTGCATTAGAGAATCTAGTCTATAATGGAGTAGATTCTAGAATCAGACTGGTTTGAAGTTGGCTTAATCTAACGGTTCTTCCACATCATACCTCAAAATAAGTATGAATATGCATCCTTAGTTGTATTTGATTCTTTGTGACCCCATGGACTATAACCTACCAGGCTCCTCTATCCATGGGATTTTCTAGGCAAAAATACTGGAGTGGGTTGCCATTTCCTCTGCCAGGGGATCTTCCCGACCCAGGGATTAAACCTGCGTCACCTGTGTCTCCTGCATTGCAGGCAGATTCTTTACCAAGTATATAAGGATATTAACAACAGAGAAGGTTTGAAACTCAAGAGATCAGGCATAGCTAAAATTATTTCCATTCCTCTTCCCAACACCTCTGCCAACCCCGCTCCCCACATCAAAGTTAACGTCATTGTCAACTTTGTCTGCCAATGCTGCAGTTGCATTTTGATAATCTTCCTATCTCCAATTTCTCTGCCGTCTAGGGGGTCGCACAGAGTCGGACACCACTGCAGCGACCTAGCAGCAGCAGCAGCAGCAATCTATTTGGATTGGGAAATCACCAGTGGAAGTCTGATTATCTTGAAATCATACTATTGGTCAAAAACAACTCTTACTAATACACATATAATACAAAACAACTCCTTGTCTTTAAAAATTCAGCTAACTTTATTTCCAGTTGGTCCCTCCACTTGAGTCAGACTGTTTTCCCTACTGTTTCCTGATCTTCTTTAACCGTCTTCCACCATCTCTAAGAGAAAAAGATGTTGATCCCTGCTTTTGTTTCCATCGCCTTCTGTTCTGGACACAAGGGGCAGTTTGACACAGTATAAAGAACACATCAGACAAAGTCTTAGAGGACTTAGCCCCAAGTCTTTAACCCACCTGTTGCTTTGGCTAAGTTACTTAATCTTTCTGAGCTTCACCTTCCTCAAGATACAAAAAAAGGGATGACAATTATCTGTCCTACTCATTTTAGAAGGTTTTGATGTGTTTATTTTTGAGAAATGAAAAAATTAGGATATCAAATGATCTGAGAAAACCCCTGGTGAGGAAAGTTGTATAATGTTGCTTGGTCTAGTATTTTCCAAATTTATTTGAACACAGAGTCTTTTTCATAGTATCATGTAATATCCTTCAGAATGGTGGTTCAAGGAATTCCAATTTGGGGGACACAAATTTAGTCCAATACTTTCATTTTATACATAAATAAATTTAGATCACTCAAAGTTAAATGACTTTTATCCATGTTCAAAGGGAAATAAAAGAGTAAAGCCAACAGAAGAGTTCTGTCTTGAGATGGTGGAGGGATGGTTTGTATAACAAACTCTCAAGTCAGGGGAAACAATTTCTAAACCACTCACTCACTGTGTAGTCTTGACGTTGCCTTATCTCTATATTTCCACTTACCTATTTGTAAAATGAGAATACTTGCCTATATAGAATTATGAGGATTAGATAAAATAGATTAGATGAGACAGCACAGTACCTATCATAAGTGCTTAGCAAGTATGGAAAATATTAGTAGACACTGACTTTTATAGAAATTTAGTGGTGAGATATGGCTGATTATTTCAGAAAGCCAGAGTCTGTCTTCTGATCATCTTCTGGGGCTAAACAAAGGGTAGTCTGGCTAAAAGTTTGGTTAAACAGACGTTTATTAAGTATGCTATGCTAAGTCACTTCAGTCGTGTCCGACTCTGTGTGACCCCATAGACGGCAGCCCACCAGGCTCCCCCATCCCTGGGATTCTCCAGGCAAGAACACTGGAGTGGGTTGCCATTTCCTTCTCCAGTGCATGAAAGTGAAAAGTGAAAGTGAAGTCGCTCAGTCGTGTCCGACTCTTAGCGACCCCATGGACTGCAGCCTACCAGGCTTGTCCATCCATGGGATTTTTCAGGCAAGAGTACTGGAGTTGGGTGCCATTGCCTTCTCCATTATTAAGTATAATAAACTATAATATATCTTAGGGCTTCCCAGGTGGCACTTGTGGTAAAGAATTCCCCTGCTGATGCAGGAGACATAATAGATGCGGGTTCAGTCCCTGGGTGGGGAAGATCCCTCTGGAAGAGGAAATGGCAATCTGCTCTAGAATTCTTGCCTGGGAAATCTCATGGACAGAACTTGGAGGGCTACAGTCCATTGAATCACAAAGAGTTGGACATGACTGAGCATCTGAGCACAATATGTCATAGGCAGTGTTATAGTAATTTGAGGGAATATGGTATAACAGGCAAGGCATGGTATCCAAGGGGCAAAGCTACATTCTAATGGGAAATAACTGGGTTCAGAGGTTTAGAAAGTACCAGAAAGTTCCTAAAAGAGGAAGAAAACAACTTTTAGGAGTCCAGGCCAATCTACTCCAGATTCCCAGAAAACAAATGGCTAATACTTATGATACCCTGGTTTGGAGATTGAGACAGGATTGACAAGCCAAGGCAGGACTAGATGAAGGGCAATCTGGGAGCTTGGTGGCCTTATCCAGTTAGGTAACTGGTGAAGGAGTAAAGTTATCCAACATGAGGAACATGATAACAGGAGACTCAGAGGTCTTGGCTCAAGGCTGTGAGTAGACAATCTAGATGGTTAGAACTGGTTATTTGGATTAGTCTATTTCATGCTGAAATGCCAGGCTCCACAGCTTACTGTTACCATGGTGCCACCATAGTACTGATCAGTTTCCTTCAGTTCAACACACACTAAGTCTCAGTGTGACAGTATTGGTGAAGAACGGTAGAAATGAACTTGTCTCATTTTTTTTAAAATTTCTTAAGTAGAACCCAACTTTTGTTTCTTGAGCAAGTTAGTGCTTTGGAAAAAAAGGTCTGTTTCAACTTTTGAAAACTTAAGAGACATAAAAAGTAAATACAGTGTCTATTCTTGGATTAGATTCTGGGCCAAACCAGCTGCAAACTGCTTTATTTGGCAGATTCTGAATATGGTCTAAATGTTGATTTTAGAGATTTTTTTTCAGGTGTGAAAATATTTTGGTTCTGTAGGGACATGCTTTTTGAAGATGCATATTGAAGTATTTCATTTAGGGACTGGCATGTATAATTTACTTTAAAATACTTCAGTGTAATAAAAATAATGAATTGAAAGAAAAACACAAGAATTTACAGAAAAAAAAATAGTGCTCATTCATTAGGCAAAGTATCAGAGTAAACATTTTCGTGCATGAGAAAAAAAAAGAATGAAATCAATTAATGAAACAAACAAAAAAGAGAATATGAATGATATGCTTCACATTTTTAAATGGTAATAATGAATGCTATATACTTAATTTTCATAATCATTTGGAAACTTTCTTGCCTGAAATTTCACTTGGGCATTGTATTTTATTTTCTTTGGTTCAATAAAATAAGTTTAATAAAATAACTTCTCCATGGTTCTAATCTCATGACTAAGGTGTCGATCCATACCTACCTGGTTGCAATAAGGCTGTACAAATAGAATTACTTGAATTCCTGAGACAGAATGAATTCCTGAGATACATGTTACCTATGTAAACATTTTTTAAGGAATCTGAGGGGAAAACATTCCTTTCAACTCCTTTCCATATAGAGGCTATATGACCTTGGCACTGGCACAGCTTCATACTAAAAGATAAGCTCTTGGGGAAGAATTCCTTCCCATAATATTCTGAAATAAAACATAACAGTAAAACTAAAGAAAAATGTGGTTCTACAGAAAATAATCTAGAAATGAATAAACTCTTGTGTTTTGTCAGGCCAACTCTTTTGGGCTACCATCTCTGTCACCACACACCACAAAACAGAAACCTAGACCATGATAAAAATCCCATGGACAAAGGAACCTGGTAGGCTGCAGTCCATGGGGTCGCGAAGAGTAGGACACAACTGAGCAACTTCACTTTCACTTTCCACTTTCATGCATTGGAGAAGGAAATGGCAACCCACTCCAGTGTTCTTGCCTGGAGAATACCAGGGACGGGGGAGCCTGCTGGGCTGCCATCTATGGGGTCAGACACAGTCGGACATGACTGAAGCGACTTAGCAGCAGCAGCAGCAGCAGCAGACCATGATAAAGCTTGATATGACTCTTAGATATAATTAGCAAGGACAAATGAAAACTTACCAGGTTCTTGAAGTTTAAGATCTTGTAAATCAAGACTTTCATTTTCCTTGAAGAATATTTGAAACTTTTCAAATGTAGCTGCATAGAATTGGGCAGATTCAAATGCTGCCTGTATGGCTTCCTAAACATTATATAAAATAAAAACAAACAAAACTATATTTTTCCTGAGCAGAATTTAATTCTATACAACTAAAAAATGAAGATGCACACTATGCTGTGACCTGGGGATATATAAGTGAGAGAAAAGGTACCATCCTTGATGACAAAGGGCAGTTAATAAATTCTCTTATGAAACTTAAAAAAAAAATACATCTTTAAATGTGACTTTCAAAGAATTGTTTCTTATGATTAAAAAGAAGTAAACTTGTAATTTTTTAGCTTCATGGTGAACTTATACATCACTAGTAGGTATATGGCAAGAGACAATGTCTACTTATTTTCCAAATTGCAAAGTTTATATCTTGGTTTAAGTGTTTTTGAGTGAAGGCAAAACCATTTAGCATATATGCAAAATTACTTGCCTAATCTCATTATTAAATTCTCTATGCTGGCAGGTCTCCTATTTCAAACTGTCTTCAGAATTTGCCCTAATAAATACTTTCCGTCACTTTGCTTAAACTTGGCGCAAACCTCCACTTTCCTACAAGACGTTTCCTATAATACCATGTCAGTACACATTATCATAGTTCAATGGCATCATAATGCCTTCGAATGGCAGTCAGGACTTGTTTCTTGTTGATCTTAGCCTATTAGTCCCTGGCTACACTCCACTGCCTTCTCTTAATATTTCCTACTAAGACTTCTTGCAAATGACTGCAATTTGCCCCAAGGAAAACTAGAGATGATCAATGGAATTGCTCATTCCCAACACACCAATGCTAGGGTAGGTGGCTCAGACGCTTGCTTTACATACTTAGTGGGTAGTGGTAGAAATTTTAATTACAAACAATAGTACATACCCTAGATGGCTATATTTAGATATTTGTTCATTTATTTCCTTTCAATAAGCTTCGTATATAACCTTCCAGAATGTTTCTGCTGTTTATTTTTTTACATTAAAAATTGAAGGGAAGATATCATGTCAAAGTATATCTCCTTTGAGCAGATTTAATAGTGTCTCTGGTACATGATCATGCAAGTGTTAGACAGAAACACAATGGGTGACCCCAAAATGGAAAGCTCCACCAACATGTTCAAATATGATTTTTAAAACCTCACAGCATAGTTGATGGAATAGTTCAAAGAATTCCATATACAGTCACTGAATTCCTTAAATTTTAATAATATATCACATTTGCTTTATGACTTTCTCTCTATACATTATTTTACTCTGAACCATTTGGAAGAAAGCTTCAGACACGAGATATTTCTAACACTAAATATTTCAGGGTTTATTTAATAAACACAAAAATATTTTCTTAAACTGCCATAATATTAATATAATGACTTAAATCAGGAAATTAGCATTGATATTAATACTATTATCTAATTACAGACCTTTATACAAATTTTGGGAGAAGGCAATGGCAACCTACTCCAGTACTCTTGCCTGGGAAATCCCACGGACGGAGGAGCCTGGTAGGCTACAGTCCACGGGGTCGCGAAGAGTCAAACATGACTGAGCGACTTCAGTTTCACTTTTCACTTGCATGCTTTGGAGAAGGAAATGGCAACCCACTCCAGTGTTCTTGCCTAGAGAATCCCAGGGACGGGAGCCCGGTGGGCTGCTGTCTACGGGGTCACACAGAGTTGGACACGACTGAAGCGACTTAGCAGCAGCAGCAGCATACAAATTTTGCCATCTCTCCCAATAATGTCTTTCATAGCAAAATAAAAAACTTCCCCCACCCCGGCCCACTATCCTATCCAGTATCAGGTATTGTATCTTGTCATGTATCTTTGGTGTCCTTTAATCTGGACCAATTTCTCAATTTTTGTCTTTCATGATCTTTACCTTTTTGAAGAGTATCGTGTGTGTGTGTGTAACATTTCTTAATGCTTACATTCAGTTATACTTTGGCAATAATATGACAGAAATGATGTATGTTCTCCATGTATCATGTTTAAAGGCACATAATATTGATATGTCCCATTACTAGCGATGTTAACGTACTAAAGTGGTATCTGTGAAGTCTGTCACTGTAAATGTACTATTTTCTCTCTTTAAATCAATAAATATCTTATGCAGAAATGTTTTGAGATAAAAGTCCTTTTTCTCACTATACCTTTGCATATCCATTTCAGTAATCATTGGAGATTCTCACCTATTTCTATGGTTGCTATAGAAGTGGTGATAAAGTGCTATAAAGTGGTGGTCTTTTTTTAGGTTTTCCTTCTACGTTTATTAGTTGGCATTTTACTGTAAGGAATAGCTTTCCATTCTCACTCCATTGATTCATTCATTTACTCATAAAATATGCTTATGTATTCTCATTTTCAAACACTGTTATAACCATTACTTATTTTAATGGTCAGATTGTTCTAGAGAGACCCTTCAAGTTGGCTTTTTAATCTTTTATGCATGTCTCCATTAGTTCTTAGACATTTTATTTACGTGTGTAGGGGTCGGGGTGGAGGGGCTTTCCTGGTGGCTAGATGGTAAAGAATCTGCCTGCAGTGAAGGAGACCCTGGTTCAATTCCTGGATCGGGAAGATCCCTTGGAAAAGTAAATGGCAACCCATTCCAGTATTCTTGCTTGGAAAATTCCATTGACAGAGGAGCCTGGCAGGCTACAGTCTATGGTGTCACAAAGAGTCAGACATGACTAAGCAATTAACGCTTTCACTTTCACTCATATTTTGGTTCAACAGTATGCTCTGGGCTATTCTTGTACTTCCCTTGTTCTGCTGCTGCTGCTGCTAAGTCGCTTCAGTCGTGTCCGACTCCGTGCGACTCCATAGATGGCAGCCCACCAGGCTCCCCTGTCCTTGGGATTCTCCAGGCAAGAACACTGGAGTGGGTTGCCATTTCCTTCTCCAATGCATGGAAGTGAAAAGCGAAAGTGAAGTCACTCAGTCGTGTCTGACTCTTAGCGACCCCATGGACTGCAGCCTACCAGGCACCTCCGTCCATGGGATTTTCCAGGCAAGAGTACTGGGGTGGGGTGCCATTGCCTTCTCCCTTGTTCTAGGAATAAGCAATTTCTTCAGAGATAAGGATCTTTTGCTTTGGAATGATACATAGAAACCAAAGTGTGGACACTCAATGTGCTCATCACTTTTAGGATGTCACTGCTTCCAGACCATCTCAGTGAGCAGAACAAGAAACACGCACACGCGCACACCCCCCACAAATATACATACATACCCAAACCCTATATATAGTTCTCTTTCTACTGATTAATTAAAAATCATGAGTTCATAATTCCGTTTTCAATATAACACCATTCTGGCCTTTTCTCTTCCATATTTGTACTTCCCTTTCTGAGGATGATAACCTCATTTCATTATCCACAATATATTTAGTTGTTTGCTAAACTACAGAATACACAGAAAGTCATTTCAGAATTGCTAATGCACTAATACCACTGTGAAAAACAAACTAACTGGAATCTAACATTTGTTATAATTACAGTGATCTTTAGCTTAAGGGTATATAAGCAAAACACTGTATTTATTTATTTTTAAGACCTTGATTTAATTTATTAATTTACTTTTTAAAAATTAATTTATTTATTTTACTTTATAATATTGTATTGGTTTTGCCATATATTGACTTGAATCCTCCATGAGTATACATGTGTTTCCCATCTTGAACCCTGCTCCCACTTCCCTCCCTATCCCATCCCTCTGGGTCATCCCAGTGCACCAGCCCCGAGCATCCTGTATCCTGCATCAAACCTGGACTGGCGATTTGTTTCACATATGATATTTTACATGTTTCAATGCCATTCTCCCATATCTTCCGACCCTCGCCCTCTCCCACAGAGTCCAAAAGACTGTTCAATACATCTGTATCTCTTTTGCTGTCTCGCATACAGGATTATTGTTACCTTCTTTCTAAATTCCATATATATGCGTTAGTATACTGTATCGGTGTTTTTCTTTCTGGCTTACTTCACTCCGTATAATAGGTTCCAGTTTCATCCAGTTTCATTAGAACTGATTCAAATGTATTCTTTTTAATGGCTGAGTAATATTCCATTGTGTATATGTACCACAGCTTTCTTATCCATTCATCTGCTGATGGACATCTAGGTTGCTTCCATGTCCTAGCTATTATAAACAGTGCAGTGATGAACACTGGGATACACGTCTCTTTCAATTCTGGTTTCCTCAGTGTGTATGCCCAGCAGTGGGATTGCTGGGTCGTAATGGCACCCCACTCCAGTATTTTTGCCTAGAAAATCCCATGGATGGAGGAGCCTGGTAGGCTGCAGTTCATGGGGTCGCTAGAGTAGGACACGACTGAGCAACTTCACTTTCATTTTTCACTTTCATGCATTGGAGAAGGAAATGGAAACCCACTCCAGTGTTCTTGCCTGGAGAATCCCAGGGATGGGGAAGCCTGCTGGGCTGCCGTCTATGGGGTCTCGCGGAGCCAGACACGACTGAAGCAGCGCAGCAGCAGCAGCAGCAGCAGCAGCATGGCAGTTCTATTTCCAGTTTTTAAGGAATCTCCACACTGTTCTCCATAGTGGCTGTACTAGTTTGCATTCCCACCAACAGTGTAAGAGGGTTCCCTTTTCTCCACACCCTCCCCAGCATTTATTGCTTGTAGACTTTTGGATAGCAGCCATTCTGACTGGCGTGAAATGGTACCTCATTGTGGTTTTGATTTGCATTTCTCTGATAATGAGAAAACACTGTATTTAAAAGTTACTTGTTTGAGTGTTTTCCCCTTCCTCACAGTGTGGTTATTCATTTGAAATATAGAATAGTTCATTTGTTTTTTAATGCATCTATTTTAAGATTTTGTTTCCTCATTCTCATAGCTTTCCTGTTGTTGTTTAGACACTAAGCTAGGTCCCACTCTTTCATGACCTCATTGATTGTAGCCTGCATGGCTCCTCTGTCCATGGGACTTTCCAGGCAAGAATACTGGAGTAGGGTGCCGTTTCCTTGTCTAGGGGATCTTCCTGAGCCAGGGATCGAACCCACGTCTCCTGCATTGGCAGATGTATTCTTTACCACTAGGGAAGCACATCGATTTTTAAAGAACTATACTGGACTATACTAAAAGGTATGCTCAGAACTATGTGTGACTCTTCTCATCTTTTCTACTCCAAACCCATCCTGTCTACACCATTCCCACTGTCTTCTCTAGGGAACCAATTTCCTTAGTTTCTGGTTTATCTCTTCCTTCTCCCTATTTTCTGACATAAAAAGTAGCACACTATAGATATTCTTGTCTAATTTGATTTTTCCACCTAACAGTATATCCTGGAAATCACTCCATAGTTAATAAATTTTCATGTTACTTAGGTGTATTTCTGGGCTTTTTATTCCATTTCACTGGCCTGATAAATATGCATGTGCCAATACGACAATCTTTTAATTATAGAGTTTATATTTAATACTTGGCTAGAATAGTACCCCAAATAGCTTTTCTTTTTTAGGGTTTTCCTAGCTTCCATGGATGTCTATTATTCCTTATAGGCACTGACTCAATGGACGTGAGTCTCAGTGAACTCTGGGAGTTGGTGATGCACAGGGAGGCCTGGCATGCTGCGAATCATGGGGTCGCAAAGAGTCGGACATGACTGAGCGACTGATCTGATCTGATCTGATAAACCTAACATGCTTTACAATAAGTTTATTATTATTATTATTTTATTGGCATTTGTATTACATTTATAAATTAACCTAGGGAGAACAGAAGCCTTTATTATGTTGAGTCATTCCATCTAAGAATATTTATCCATGTTTGTGTCTTCCAGAAGCCTTTAAGAAAACTTAAAAGATATTCTTATATAGATTTTTTAGCATTTCTTACTAGGTTTATTCCTAAATATATTATCTGCTTTGTTGCTATTACAAATGGAGATTTTCCCACCAGGCATTTTCAGTATTCTGGAACAATTTATGTGACACTGTGAGTATATGGCCTTTGGTGAGTCAATCTCTTTATATATGGTATTTTGTGAATATATGATCTTTGGTGAGTTCCCCTGTGAACCCATTTGGGCCTGGTGCTTTTTACAAGGTATTTCTTTAATAACTTCCTCTGTTTCTGTGGATATTGGCAAGCTTTCTATTTCCAGTGCTGTTAATTTAGATACCCATGTTTCCCTAAAAATACTATCCATTTAATCTAAGTTTTCAAATTTATTTGGATAAATGTCTGCAAGGTTTTCATATTTATATAGATAAGCCAATTTTTATTTGGATAAAAATCCCTTGTTTTTTTTCTGTTTCAATGGTTATTTCCTTATTATTTATCACTGATTATGTTAGTTAAGAATTCTATATCCTAATTTACATTTTTCCTACTTGATCTGTCTTCTAATGAAAGCTCCATGTTAAAGACTTCTGTTCACAGTAATTCTGTTTATGTACCATATATGTCTCATTGCATCTCTTTGTCTTTTGCGTTCCCTGTACTATTTTGTCCGTAGAGATTTATAGCCCTGACTCATGGGACCACAAGTCTTGTTTTCTGTGGTTACATTTGCCTTTACAATATTGAACACTACTCCATATTTTGTCTCTCTGAATTCTTTGTCTTACATTGCCCATTTGTTCTTGCATGCTGTGTGTCTTATCCGTTAGAGCCCTCAGCATATTAATCATCAGTTCAGTTCAGTTCACTCAGTCATGTCCAACCCTTTGTGACCCCATGGACTGCAGCACGTCAGGATTCCCTGTCCATCACCAACTTCTGGAGCTTGCTCAAACTCACATCCATCCAGTCAGTGATGCCATCCAATTATCTCATCCTCTGTCATCCCCTTCTCCTCTAGCTGGAAAAACCACAGCTTTGACTGGATGGACCTTTGTTGGCAAAGTAATGTCTCTGCTTTTTAATATGCTGTCTAGGTTGGTCATAGCTTTTCTTCCAAGGAGCAAGTGTCTTTTAATTTCATGGCTGCAGTCACCATCTGCAGTGATTTTGGAGCCCCCCAAAATGAAGTCTCTCACTGTTTCCATTGTCTCCCCATCTGTTTGCCATGAGGTGATGGGACCAGATGCCATGATCTTAGTTTTCTCTATATTGAGTTTTAAGCCAATATTTTCACTCTCCTCTTTCACTTTCATCAAGAGGTTCTTTAGTTCTTCTTTGCTTTCTTCCATAAGGGTGGTGTCATCTGCATATTTGAGGTTATTGATATTTTCCCTGGAAATCTTGATTCCAGCTTGTGCTTCATCCAGACCGTATTTCTCATGATGTACTCTGCCTGGTGGCTCAGATGGTAAAGGGTCTGCCTGCAATGTGGGAGACCCAGGTTCAATTCTGGGTCGGGAAGATCCCCTGGAGAAGGAAATGGCAATCCACTCCGGCACTCTTGCCTGGAAAATCCCATGGACAGAGGAGCCTGATAGGCTACAGTCCATGGGGTTGCAAAGAGTCGGACACGACTGAGCGACTTCACTTCACTTCACTCTGCATAGAAGTTAAATAAGCAGGGGGACAGTATATAGCCTTGATGTACTCCTTTTCTGATTTGGAACCAGTCTGTTGTTCCATGTCCAGTTCTAACTGTTGCTTCCTAACCTGCATACAGATTTCTCAGAAGGCAGGTCAGGTGGTCTCGTATTCCCATCTCTTTCAGAGTTTTTCACAGTTTATTGTGATCCACACAGTCAAAGGCTTTGGCATAGTCAATAAAGCAGAAATAGATGTTTTTTTTTCTGGAGCTCTCTTGCTTTTTTGATGATCCAGCGGATGTTGGCCATTTGACCTCTGGTTCCTCTGTCTTTTCTAAATCTAGCTTGAACATCTGGAAGTTCATGGTTCACATACTGTTGAAGCCTGGCTTGGAGAATTTTGAGCATTACTTTACTAGCGTGTGAGATGAGTGCAATTGTGCAGTCATTTAGCATACTTTGGCATTGCCTTTCTTTAGGATTGGAATGAAAACTGACCTTTTCCAGTCCTGTGGCCACTGCTGAGTTTTCCAAATTTGCTGGCATATTGAGTGCAGCACTTTCACAGCATCATCTTTTAGGATTTGAAAGAGCTCAACTGGAATTCCGTCGCCTCCACTAGCTTTGTTTGTAGTGATGTTTCTTAAGGCCCACTTCACTTTCCATTCCAGCATGTCTGGCTCTAGGTGAGTGATCATACCATCGTGGTTATCTGGGTCATGAAGATCTTTTTTGTATAGTTCTTCTGTGTATTGTTGCCACCTATTCTTAATATCTTCTGCTTCTGTTAGGTCCATTCCATGTCTGTCCTTTATTGTGCCCTTCTTTGCATGAAATGTTCCCTTGATATCTCTAACTTTCTTTAAGAGATCTCTAGTCTTTCCCATTCTATTAATCATAGTTGTTCTATTAATCATGCATGCGTGCTCAGTCTTTTTAGTCGTGTCCGACTCTTTGTGACCCCATGGACCATGGCCTGCCAGGCTCCTCTGTCCATGGGATTCTCCAGGCAAGAATACTGGAATGGGTTGCCATTTCCTTCTCCAATGACTATTAATCATAGTTGTATGATTATTTAATCATAGTTGCTTTAAATTCTCGGTCTGATATGTCCAATACCCCTGCCATGTCTGGGTCTGATACTTGCTCTGTCTTCTAATATTTTCCCTTTTTAATATGCCTTGTAACTTTTTTTGATAACTGGATATGATATACTTGGTAAAAGGAATGGCTGTTAATAGGTCCTTAGTTAGAGGATGATATGTGTCAGGGAAGGGGATATATTTTACCTTCATCCTTTGATTAGGTCTCAGTCTTTTAATGAGCCAGTGTCTCTGCACTGTAAGTATCATAAATGTCTCTTGCTTTTTTTCCCCCATCTCTCCTTAGGTGAGACAGGATGGCTAGAGTAGGCTGGAGTTGTATATTTCCCTTCCCTCAGGTCAGTAAAGACCTGACAATACACTAGCAAATTAAACTCTGGATAACTAATTTCCTCTAAGGGCAGGCCTTGTTAAGAACAGAGTGCTCTGATATATTTCAAATGATTCCTTTTCCCCTCTCCCTGCTGGAAGCATGAGGAGATCTTTTTCTAATATTTACTGTGAGAACCTGGTTGAGCTCCTGCAGGTAAATTTCATAATACTGTGGGAGTCTCCTATAACTGGGTCCCCGGAGTGTTTTACTCTGAGTTGTTCACACTGAGCTTCCAGCAAAGTACCAATTACAGTTCTGGTTTTCCCATCCTGGCACTGGTTCTTACTGAGGTTTCTGCCCATGAGTCTCTGCTCTCAGAACCATGACTTCCAGTATATATTACTCTGTCTCTCTAATCTTGAGGGCTGTGGTTTTCCCTATGCCCTCACCTCTCTTCCAGACCCATTAACAGTCTGTTCAATCAGTGTGTTCAGCTTTTTACTTGTTAGGATGGAGTGGCAACTTCCAAGCTCCTTACATGTGGATCTACAAATAGAAAGATCAGTCTTTTTACCAGATATCTCTTGGTTGGATGAAACTCATCTTCGTTCCACAAAAACTCCAGATCAGCATCAAGTTCTCTAGGTCACATTGTCTTTCTAAAACTACTTTTTCTATGGCCTTGCTACTTGAAGGACTGGCTTATCTAGATAAAAATTCTTGATCACACTTTTTCCCCTTGAGTTTCATTAAAAAGTGCTGTTCCATCATCACCTTTCTTTATATGTCATTTTGAGAAGCCTGATGCTGGTTCCATATGTTATGTTATTATTTTGCTTTGAGAACTGGAGGAAATTTTTTTTTTTCTTTGAAAGATAGTAGTTTCAAGAGTACGTATCTCAGAGTTAATTGGTCTAGGTCAATTTTCCAAGGTACTCTGTATATAGATTCACAGTTTCTTTTCTTGGACTATAGTTATATGCTTGTTCTACCCCTTGTTTTGTTTTTCTTCTTCAGAGACTTTAATTATATGTATATTATTTCTTCTTTGCCTGTTTTCCATTTTGATTATTTTCTTTCTAACCATTTTTTTTTCTTATATCTTGTACAGTGGTAAAGAATCTGCCTGCCAATGAAGAAGACACAAGAGATGTGGGTTCTATCCTTGGGTCAGGAAGATCCCCTGGAGTAGTAAATGGCAACCCACTCCAGTATTCTTGCCTGGAACATTCCATAGACAGAGGAGCCTGGTGGGCTACAGTCCATAGGGTCGCAAAGAGTTGTACAAAACTGAGCAACTGAAGACATGCAGAAACACTAGCTTATTTTCATTCTCTTGGTTGTTTTCCTGTCTTTTAAATTTTAGTTTCAGTTTATTCTCCTTTGGACACTATGAAATTTAGTCTACATTTCTGAGATAATTTTGTCTTAAAACAATACCATTTATATTTTAAATTCTGAATTTTTGATATGTTATTTCACACATATTCAGGCTTGAATATGTGTTTGATGTTATATACTTGAGTTTACAGTACAGCTTTTGTTTCATGGCTTTGAGGGGGAAGAGAAGGAATATTCATTAGCTTTTTTAATCTTCATTTTTATGATTTTTCCCTATGGTAACTTCTCATGTATTTAATATATTTTAATTAATTCAGTTCATGGATTTGGAGTAATTTACAAGATTTATAATTCAAAGGCATTTTACATTGTAAGTGTAGCAATGTACAGATTACTTTATTTTATCATCTGGTTGTGGGGAGTCAGGTATATTCTGATTTTTTGGTTCTTTTTTGTTTAGCAGGACCTTAACTTTTCATCAGTTGCTTTATTTCTTCTGCACCACTCAATGTTCAAATAATGCCTCTTCTTCCTTTTTTTAAAAAAAATTAATTAATTTTTTGGAGGCTAATTACTTTACAATATTGTATTGGTTTTGCCATACATTGACATGAATCCACCACGGGTTTACATGTGTTCCCTATCCTGAACTCCCCTCCCTCCTCCCTCCCCATCCCATCCCTCTGGGTCATCCCAGTGCACCAGCCCCGAGCACCCTGTATCTACCTTATTTTCTCCCCTAGAAGTTATGCCATCTTGAATAGCTTGTGCCTTTATGTCTCTTTCCTATCATCAGTGCTCTGATATACTAGGACTTTAAAAAAATCTCTTAACCATCTAGAGATTAAGTAGCATTCAATTTAAAGATGAGACAGGAAGAAAATATGTTGCTCAGTTAATTAAAAATTTAAAGTATTGTAAAAATGGCTTTAGTAAAAGAAAATATACCTTTATTTGGAAGATAATTGTGTGAAAATTCTTATCATCATCAAATACTGCTGATAAGCTTGGACCAAACCCACAAGTTTTTTCTTCCATTTTGTTGTTAATGTAAGGGCTGGTAAAAGCATCGAAATATGAATCAGGCACGAGATTAGGAACTGATAACACAGTGTTTTGGAAATGATTAATTGCACCTGAAATACCATCCTGTTAGAGAGAAAAGCACAAACAAAAATGTAAATACATATAAGCGTATATATATAAAAATTTATGAATTTTCTAAAATACTAAAATAAATAAGAATAATTCATTCAACCATACCAAGTACTACATTGACTCTAAGTATATGACAAATCAGAAGACACAGCCCCTGTATTTAGGAACTATGTTTTCTAATTGAGAGAGAAACTGATAAGCAAAAAATTCCAACACATTAAGATGAATATATTATATTCATTTGAAATATGAACAAAACCCAGAAAAGTCATAAGGGAAAGAAGGCCAAGACAGGCCTAAGAATATCAGGGAATGTTTAAAGGGTGGCTAGGGTTTGCCAACCCACTCCAGTGTTCTTGCCTGGAGAATCCCAGGGATGGGGGAGCCTGGTGGGCTGCCGTCTATGGGGTTGCACAGAGTCAGACATGACTGAAGCGACTTAGCATCAGCAGCAGAAGCAGGGCTTGCCAGGTGGTGTTAGTGGGAAAGAACCTGTCTGCCAATGCAGGAGACATAAGAGACACAAGTTTGATCCCTAGGTCAGGAAGATCCCTTGGAGAAGGGCATGGCAACTCACTCCAGTATTCTTGCCTGGAGAATTCCATGGACAGAGGAACCTGGCAGGCTATGGTCCATGGGGTTGCAGAGTCAGACATGGCAGACTAGCAAGCAAGCAATAAAAGTTCATATTCTTTGAGCAGTAATTTCCATTCTAGATATCTATCTTTAGAAAACAATTAGGTATGTAAACAATAATTCATGTGGAACGGCACTCACTGAAGCAATACTTATAGTAAAAACTAATTAGAGAAATACTTTAGTGTTCAAAAATAGAATGGTTAAGTTATAGTATATTTATACAAATGAAAATTAGGTACCTTTTCAAAATGGTGTCTCCAAAGATTGATTAATGAATGACATGGGAAAAGTTTATAATATAATGTTACAAAGCTTATAAAAAAAAAGAGAGAGCAGGATAAAACTGGTGTATAAATCCCATTTTAAAATGCATATGTAACATCTCATGGCAGGTTGAGTGCAGCACTTTCACAGCATAATCTTTTGGATCAAGTATTTGGATCAAGTAGTAGGAGACCATAGTTAATCCAAGCAAGAACAATGTCAGATGTCAAGACTTAAGTATATGATTTTTCCTTTAGATGAAGCTCTATGTGTGTATGCATGTTTGAAATGCTAAGACTAATGACCAAAGTAAGAGTGAGAAAAAAATAAAAAATTCATGATTGATAGTCCTGTTTACACTGCCATTGGCTAATTTGGGGCTACATGAAGCAAAATCTTATGTGTGGTGTGAACATATGAACATGCTTAGCCTACAACTTATCTAGGAATTAAAAATACTCCTGTTGGGCTTCCCTGGTGGCTCAGGTGGTAAAGAATCCATCTGTAATGCAGGAGACCCAGGTTCAGTCCCTGGGTTGGGAAGATCCAAGAAAGGCTATCCACTCCAGTATTCTTGCCTGGAGAATTCTATGGACAGAGGAGCCTGGCAGGCTCCAGTCCATGGGGTTGCAAAGAGCTGGATACGAATGACTGACTAACACTCATGTTGGGAGTAGGGTCCTTCAACAGGAAAGATTAAGTGTTGAGGTTTTCAAGGCCTATCCCTTGGCACTTAAGGAGAATAGACAGCTGCTAGTTGGAGAGAGCTTTCTTGTGTTATCTCCTGTACTCTGTCTTCCATGTTAAGACTATGAATATTCTGGCCTGGAAAGGGCATGAAAATGCAGTGCCTCTCTTATTGGGAACTCCTGAGAGAGAGTCCAACTATAGGGACCTCAGCAGGCTTCTCATCCTTGTAAATATCCTAAACAAGCCTGATGATCTCATAAATTACGGAATCAAAAATTGTTGGAAGAGGAAGCAACCTTAAAACTCACCTGCCTCCTTATTTTACAGATGCATGTACTGAGCCTCAGAAAGGTAAGTGGTTTCCCTAAGGTCAAAGAGCCTACTAATTGAAAAGCCAAGACTAGAATCTAGAGATCCTGATTACTAGTGCTTTTGCACCACAGTACACCAGCTAAAGACAGAAAATATAGTCTCTGATTGGTCTATTAATCTGTGCTTGTACCTGAAGGAGGAAAGCAGAACTCTAAAATGTCTTCCAGAATCCACCCTCCCTGGTTTACATGCCCTGTATAATCTCCTTCTCTTGGGTATGGGCAGTATCTGTGAACATGATGGATGCCATAGTCATGATGAGGTTACATCATAGGGAAAGACAAAGGGACTTTGCAGACATAATTGCCTGTGAGTTAATCAAGAATGTGATGGGACTTCCCTCATCGTCCAGTGGTTAAGAATCTGCCTGCCAATGCAGGGGATACTGGTTGGATTCCTGGTCTGAGAAGATTCTACATGTTATGAGGCAACTACGCCCATGTGCTGCAACCACGGAACCTGCGTGCTGCAACTATTGAAGCCCGGAAGCCCTAAAGCCTGTGCTCTGCAACAAGAGAAGCCACGGTAACGGGAAGCAAACATACCACAATTAGAGTGTAGCCTCTGCCCACCACAACTAGAGAAAGCCTGCATGCAGTAACGAAGACCCAGCGCAATCAAAAATCCATACACAAATAAATAGACATATTTTAAAACGAAAGAATGTGATGATCCATGGTAGACCTGATTGAATCAAGTGAAAGTTCTTAAAAGAGAGATTGGACCCTTCTCAAAGGACATTCTCCAGCTGGTCTTGAAGAAGCAGACAGACATATGTAACTGGATGGATCTCAGCTGACTTCCCTCAGGAAACCAGGGACTTCAGTCCGATAGCTACTTAGAGATGAATTTTCACAACAACTTGAGAGAAACTGGAAGTGGATCTGCCCGACCCAGGGGTCTAACCCAGGTCTTCCGTATTGTAGGCAGACGCTTTAACATCTGAGCCACCAGGGAAGTCCTCTAAATTAATATACAGACTATATTCTTCTGATAGTATACCCCATCAAGCCCCTAATCTGTCTCAAATGAAAGAAAACGTGCTAAACTTTCAGATACCTTTTATGTAGAAGCCACGCTGTGCACAGAACCAATGCTCTTTTTCTTACGATCCCTTTGGAGAAGTGACAGTAGTGAACCTGCTAATCATTTAACAGTAGAACAACTGCTTCATTTTCTAAGACATTATTTATACACAGATGTTAAGGGAGGAGACACATACCAGAAAATCTTCCAAAGAAGGCTCAAAGAGCAGTGACTGGACTGTCAAAATCAGTTCTGTGAGAAACATCGGAACGAGAGACTCATCTTCTTCCTGCTTCTCCAACACAGGGGCCCCCTGCAATGAGCACATGTGCAGTGTTATAAAGATATAAGTTGTTGTTGGTTAGTCATTAAGTTGTGCCTGACTCTTTGCGACCCCAATGACTGTAGCCTGCCAGGCTCCTCTGTCCATGGAATTCTCCAGGCAAGAATACTGGAGTGGGTTGCCATTCCCTTCTCCAGGGGATCTTCCTGACTCAGGGATCAAACCCAAGTCTCCTGGATTGGCAGTTGGATTCTTCGCTGCTGAGCCACCAAGGAGGCCATAAAGATATTAAGTATCAAAGTCTAAAATAAAAAACTCTCTGTATTACAGAAGGCCCATAAACTCATACAATTAGCTGATTTTATAACGTTGGCATGTCTTTCAAAGAAATTAAAATATAAAGGCAAATATGGAAAGATTAAGCAATTATGTAAAACTTTTCTTCTTGTAAAAAAACTATCAACAAAGTGGAAAGGCAAATGACAAACTGGAAAAATGTATCAGTAACGGATATAGCAGATGGAAGGTTGATTATATTTAAATAGAAATAACTTGAAATAGTCAAAAGGAATATATACTAATAACATGATCACTGACAGTAAACAGAAATATACTTAAATAGAAAAATGGGCCAAGATCATAATTTGAAAATTTTTAAAGGAAATGCCAGTCAACATCCTCCTCTTTCTCTTTCTCTTGATACTTTATTCAGTAACATTTATCGAGTATTTACTGATTGCCAGACAGAGTTGAGTATTCATGTAAATTCTATACCAACCATATGTAGTGGGTCTTAGTAGGTATCATTATTACTCCCATGAGAAAGTAGGATCTGGAGAAGGTAAAACATTTCATTCAGGACACACTGCTTCATAAGTGGCAGACCAGAATAGACACCCAGGTTTTTCTCGTCACAACACCTATCCCCCTGTCCTGTACAGGGGTGGTAGTTAAAGAACATAACATTTTAAAGTAGTCAACTCAACTGAACTGAACTCTACTTTACATCCATCAGATAGACAAAGACTGAAATGAATACTAACATCTAGAGTTCACATGAGCAAAAGTTCATTCTTGAACATTGCTAGAAAGGTTGTAAACGGACACAAAAATTTCTGGGAATTTATGAATCAATTCCAAAAGTCTTAGTGAGTGAACATATTTTTGACCCAACAGTTCCAGATCTAGACATTTCTTCTAAGGGGAAAAAAATCAGAGATGTATGGAAAATGTATAAACAAAGATGTTCTTTGCAGCATTTTTAGAGTAGTGGAAAAGTGATCAACAATAGAAAACTATTTACAAGATTGTATAATACATTTCTATGTGAGAATGTTATATAGAAAAAAATACAAATTGACTTGGGAGATTTTTCATAATATATTGCAAAGTAGAAAAAGCAGCTGATAAAGCCATAAGTAAAGTATGATTGTCTTTTCACCCTTGGAAATAGATGTCTTGGTATAGTAGAGAATGCTTTTCTTTGTGTATTTCTGTGTTTTTCAAATTTTCTGCACTTAGCATATATTACTTTTATAATTAGAAAGATAAATGTTACTTTCAAAATGCGATAGTATTGAGAAAAAAAGGAACTAAGAACAAGGGAGGAAAGTAATGAAAAGGCATATGCAATTAAAACTGAACTTTTAGAGAAAATGAAAACTATTACAAAGAGCACCAGCCCTTGAAACTGCTTAGTTGGTTTCCTGGGGATATATAGAGATATGGAGGTAGGAAGCTTGATGAAACCAGATAAACATGTTTTGCTGTATTTTTAGGTACCTGGTATGGCACCTAAAAGATTTCATATCTTTTTGCCTTTTCATACTGGCTGTGAGAGTTGGACCATAAAGAAAGCTGAACGCCAAAGAATTGATGCTTGATGCTTTTGAACTGTGGTGTTGGAGAAGACTCTTGAGAGTCCCTTGGGCTGCAAGGAGATCAAACCAGTCAATTCTAAAGGAAATCAGTCCTGAATATTCATTGGAAAGACTAATGCTGAAGCTGAAGCTCCAATACTTTGGCCACCTGATACAAAGAACTGACTCATTGGAAAAGACCTGATGCTGGGAAAGATTGAAGGCAGGAGGAGAAGGGGACGACAGAGGATAAAATGTTGGATGGCATCACCGACTCAATGGACATGAGTTTGAGTAAGCTCCATGGGTTGGTGATGGACAGGGAAGCCTGGCATGCTGCAGTTCAAGGGGTCACAAAGAGTCAGACACAACAGAGCAACTGAACTGAACTGATGGCGCCATAATCCAGGATCAACTAGGGGAAAGTTTATTGGGATAACAGATAACATGCCTTCTCTCTAGAATGCATTGCTACTATTCATTTGTACTATTTAATCTCAAACATCTCAAATTACTCTGTTTCTAAGATCAACATCCTCCCAAGGGGTTATGCACTGAAAGCACCAAGGTTTGCTCCCATGAGTGTCTTCTTCTTGGCTCTAAAACCATTGTTTATCTCTTTCATTTATACCACTTTATCTGCTTCTCTGCCAGTTCATGCTCACAATGACCCCTGAACTATAAGCTTCTTGGGGGCAAGTATTCTGTCTATGCTTTTCATCACTCTGTACCCAACACTGAGCATAGGGGTTGGTACACAGTAAATACTTAAGGAATATTTATGGAGTGAACACATGAGGAACCTTTAGCAAATGCCTGTGAGAGTGACTGCAATATTCAGCACAGTGGATGTTTTCTCTGCTATTAGATACTTGCTGATATGCTGGTTTTCATTCTTCCATTCCATATGTGCATAGTAGACTGTTTATACTGTGAAACCCTCTAAGCATTTCTTCTACTTTTTCCAGTACACAAGATATAGCATAATTCATAGAGCACAGCAAGCACTTCTCAATGAATGTTGCCCAGTGAATTTTTTTAATTGTATCTGAATTTACCTTTTTATCAGTGACTTCAGGTTTCTCTTCTGTAATCCATTTCTGAATGATATCTGCTGAAGGTGTTCGTTTTAATTTGTCAGTGAGGTAATTCAAAAGAGAGCTAGCAGAATTTACTGTTAGGACATGCATTGTATTCTCAATTAGATAGTCATTTAGACGAATAAAACTTGAAAAGGGAAAAAAAACACAGCTTCAGTTTTCTATACTCACTACATATTTTTGAAAGTGACTCTAAAGCGAGTATTTAAATTTTAAAATATAATTTCTCTTTGACTTTCTATTTATATTGTGATAATCAGGGATTTACTGTCTAGAAGAGTTGTCTTAGACATTCTTCACTCTAAAACACAAATATACTCAAATATATAGCATCAATTTAGCTAGACGTTCTAGCCATTCCGTAGGATATTTAGTGAGCAATATAGTTATGAAAAAAAGCACATAGCTCATCTAGCCAAAGGGGCCATAAGAGGTTTTTTTAAAAATGCTTTAAAGAAGAAATTAGTAAATACACATCTGTGACTTACACTCTAATGGTAATGAAATCTTTGCTATTCAGTAATTGTTGCTGGACAGCAACTGCTAACCCAAAGATGAAAATTTAATGCTTCCCTACTTGAGTGCTTAGAATGCAAACTGAGTCAGCAAGGCACTAGGAATAACTTTTTATTCTGCTTAAGGGGAGCCTAAGGTGCCTCTAGCCTATGATAATAGCCTCAGGGACTGCTTCACTGCTTTCTGTTGCAATACAAGCATTATTATTCGATTATCTCACATTTAAGTGTTAGTCGCTCAGTTGTGTCCGACTCTTTGCAACTCCATGGACTGTAGCCCACCAGGCTCCTTTGGTCAGGGAATTCTCCAGGCAAGAATACTGGAGTGGGTAGCCATTGCCTTCTCCAGGGGATCTTCCTGACCCAGGGATCAAACCTGGGTCTCCTGCATTGCAGGCAGTTTCTTTACCATCTCAGCCACCAGGACTGGGACACAATTAAGGTTAATCAAATAGCTATAAAAGTTGGACCAAGTTAGTGAGCACAGAGTAACAGTCATCAGTGTTTTATAGTGCCACATACACTTCAGGTAATATTTGATTATTTTGTTTGCAAGGGTTACTTGCAGTGATGAGGTTTTAGAATGATGCAGAATCCAGCTGGGTAAGCAGGTGGATCATAGCTCAGTTGGTAAAGAATCCATCTGCCTGCAATGCAGAAGACCTTGGTTTGATTCCTGGGTTGGGAAGATCTGCTGGAGAAGGGATAGGCTACCCACTCCAGTGTTCTTGGGCTTCCCTTGTGGTTCAGCTGGTAAAGAATCCACCTGCAGTGCAGGAGACCATGGGGTCGCAAAGAGTCGGACATGACTGAGCGACTTTCACTTTCACTTCACTTCAAGCAGGTGGAAGGTCCTGGTGAAGTCTGGAAGGCAGACTTTCTTCCCTGGTCTCCTGGTGACAAAACCTGACTCAGAAAGGCGGTGAACTTGGTGTGGCCGTACAGCTGCCTGTAATTCTTTAGGGATCAAGACAGGTGGAGCAGGCCCTCCAGATCACTGGAAAGTCAAAGTGTCAGTCGCTCAGTTGTGTCCAAATCTTTGTGACCTATAGACTGTAGCCCGTCAGGCTCCTCTGTCCATGGAATTCTCCAGGCAGGAATACTGCAGTGGATTACCACTTCTTTCTCCAGGGTATCTTTCCAACCCAGGTATTGAACCCGAGTCTCCTGTATTACAGGCAGATTCTTTACTGTCAGATCCACTGGAGAAGACTCCAAATCTCTATGTGCCTGGCTTATTACTATCACCTGCCTGATACTCCTGACTGGGCCAGAGGGAAACAAAACCTTAGAGATCAACGAGGAGTTCTTGGCCCTTGGACATACCCACCACTCTCTTTGGATGTTTTGCTGGGTGGCAGCTGGAGGGGTGGGTTTCTGGGGCCTTCATTCAGGTGACCAGGTCCCCCAATCCCTCATTACTACTAGCAAATCCTGTGATGAAGGCTTTAACTTTAAAAGTTTTTTTTTTTTTTTTTTTGCTGTGCTGTGTGGCATGTGGGATCTCAGTTCTCCAACCAGAGATCAAACCCTCACCCTTTGTATTGGGAGTGTGGAGTCTTAACCACTGGATCACTAGGGAAGTCCCGAAGGCTTTGACTTTTAATGAAACCTGAGAAGGATGGAAGCTCTAGTTTTTCTTGAAAGAAAGAATAACCATTTACCATGTCAGCCTCATGCAGTGATGCCTTTTGCTGGCCTGCTCTGTGTAGGTCATTTTCTCAGCGTCTCCTGTAGGCAACTCAATGAAACTTCCGCTTTCCGGCATTTTAAAATGACCTATGAACAACAGAAGAGGCAGTAACAAGAATCTTTCTGTAAAAATTCCATTTCTTTCAATATGGATTAAGAGACAAGTAAAATTCAAAACTTACAAAATGCTTTGGTTCATGAGATATTTCAGACGCCAGGAAATAACCCAGTTATTCAAACAAATTCCACATCAAAGGATTTCAACTCAACAAAAGATGCTAGACAGCTTGCTAACATCCCTTTTAATAGGATCTGATTTTTAGGAACACTTTTACTCTTTTTTTCTGCCTGCATAAAATTTTCCTTTAGCCTTCCTGCCAGGTGGGGCCCGTCCTGAGATTGTCTATACTAATAGGTCGGACATACATTTAAGCAGAGAGACCCTGAGTCAACTATAAAATGCTTGTGAAAGAAAGGTTCTGTAAACCAGTTTAGAAATACCATTACATAAGCAGGGGTAATGCAAGAAAGATTCAGTATTTACATGTTTTTCCCCACTTTAAAATATACAATGAATTTATAATCTATCAAGCAATGTTTGGGATAACTGAAATATAGGATCATTATTTTAAACTTAGGGCTTCCCAGGTGCCTCAGTGGTAAAGAATCTGCCTGCAGTGCAGGAGACGTGGGTCTGATCTCTGGGTTGGGAAGATCTGGAGAAGGAAATGGCAATCCACTGCAGTATTCTTGCTTGGGAAATCCCATGGAAGAGGAGCCTGGTGGGCTACAGTCCATGGGGTTGTAAAAGAGTCAGACATGACTTAGCAACTAAACAACGGCAGTTTAAACTTAAGAAAAGTAGAAAGGAAACAAGTTAACATTTCAGAAAGCCACCACTTCCAGTCCAGCGGCATTCTTTCCCTTTCATACCCTCAGAAGATTCACGTGCACAATCATCGGGAATAAATCCTGCAGCACGTAGAGCAACTCGACAAGCTTTTCTGACCACATCTTTTGCCTCGTTTCGAAATTCTTCTAGGCGCTCTGTCACCTAGACATTGATGAATATATATCATTGGTGGCACCAAAGTATCAAAAATGGGGGAAAACTCTTGAAAATGATAGACAATTTTCTCACCTCTCCTACCCGTACAACTTGTGCAGCTTTAAATTCTTGCAGGGTGTAGGTATGATATTTTTCAATAGAACATAGTCCCATAAAACTCAATTGATAACACAATTCATTTATTTTAAGGAGAGCTGGTCGCAAATACTGAATGAAAATTAAAAATTATCATTGTTTAGTTAAAAAAAAAGCTGAAATTTTAAGGTATAAAATATTTGGAAAGCAAGAATGGGAATTAAGAAAAATAAATAGCTCTATATGTTAATTTCAGCTACAACTACAAAGAACATACATTAAAAAGGGATACTTCTGAAGTTCTGTTCTGGAAGTATTTTTTGAATTATCATTTTCAATTTGTCTGAATTCCTTTCTTTTCATTTTGAATACACATGCTTTAGCTATAAAGTTGAGAGCAAGAAACAGAGGAGTGGGCCATATCTTAAATTTCACTAGGTTTGACTAACAGCTAGTAAAAGATTCTTAGTGTTCCTGAGGACTTTACAATGTCCAGTCACCACGATAATGGAGGTGCCTATCTATTGATCTAAGAGGGTATGATATAGAACAAAGACAAATTTAACTCTACAATTTCAGTGGGTAACAGTCACTATTAAGAATCTATTTTGCAATGTAGATTATTTGTGGAATAATGTCACATAATGTAACTTAATCTTCTGCTATGCCATCATCATAAATCTGGGTTCTAGGATGTTGACTTTGAAGGCATATGTTCCAAGATTGTTTCTAGGTCATTCCTGCTCACTTCTAATCTAATCAGAGGAGGAGCAGATACATTATCTTTTTTAAAAGTTTAATTTACTTATATGTGGTGCTGGTTTAAGTATTATATACAGCACACTCTTGGACTCCTTTCCAGGAGTGTCTAAAACAGGACAAACAATAGTCATTTAGACCTCATGAAATAGTGTTTTAATTATTTATTCTAAGTGCAAATAAAAGGAAGTTACAATTAGTAGAGTCCTCAGTGAAGAGATTTATTTGAGAAAACATCTAGGAAGTCATGTAGCCCCTAAGATTCATTTCATGGAGGAATTTTCATGATAAAAAGAAACAAAATACAATATTGTAAATCAACCATAATTCAATTAAAAAAAAAAGCAGAAGTTTACAGGCTATGTTTCTGAGTTGAAATAAGATATTAAATGAATTAATATGAAAACAGGAGTAGAAATGAGACTGTAATCAAAATTGGGTAGCAAAAGTAAGAAAGTCCAGTGTACTGTGGAGAAAAAGTCCTTGAACCAAAAATATAAGTTCTGTTGGTAAAGGGATAAATAGCTAGGATCCAGGTGGACAGCAAAACTGGTATTGATGGTCTGCCAAAAAGTGAGAGTTTGACAGTGGGAATTTGGGGGAGATATATATATATATATATATATATATATATATAAAATCTGAGAAATTACTTTGGCTTAACTTAAATATCTGGCTATCAGCATAAAGGACAAAAGTGAAAGTTGTTGTGAATGTAAGAGAGACAGCAGGTGTTTTGTTTTTTCCTCTCATCATTGTTTCTGCTGTTAGCAAATTTCAGATGGAATTTGGGTTAGGTGGTTCATTCCTGGGCTGGTATATCAAGAGTGTCCATTGAAGGTGATAAGCATTAGCATGATTTTAATATTTTATAATAAGTATAAGTAAACTATAACCTTTAAAAATTATAAATCACTATGTTGTACACCTGAAACATGTAATACTATATGTCAATTGTGTCTCAGTAAAAATTTAATTAATTAACTGAAACACAAACTACTAGAGTCAATAATAAATTCTGCAAAATTTTAGGAAACAGGCTCAATATACAAATGTCAATTGTATTGCTATATAGACTGTATATATATACACACACACACGCACACACTATTTATATATGGGGCTTCTCAGGTGGCTCAGACAGTAAAGAATCTGTCTGCAATGCAGGAGACTCAGGTTCAATCCCTGGGTCAGGAAGATCCCCTAGAGAAGGGAAAGGCTGTCAATAGGTGGATGGATAAATAAAACATATGTATCCATACGATGGAATATTATTTACCAGTAAAAGGAAATGCCACGCTACTATATAGGTCCATCTATGTAGTAAACATGCTAAGTTAAAAAAGCCAGTCACAAAGGACCACATATTGCATGTTTCAATTTATTTGAAATGCAGAGTGGACAAATCAAGAGACAGAATATGTAGATTGGTGGTTGATTAGAGCTGGGGCAGGGGTTGGTTTGGGGGAGTCAGGGAAACGTGATGCTAATCAGGGAGAGTGACCACTCTTTTTGGAGTGATAGAAATGTTCTAAAATAGACCATGGTGATGGTTGATCATT
Source organism: Bos grunniens (assembly GCF_055505025.1). Taxonomy (NCBI): domain Eukaryota; kingdom Metazoa; phylum Chordata; class Mammalia; order Artiodactyla; family Bovidae; genus Bos; species Bos grunniens. Next base: position 57,375,406 of record NC_141175.1, on the reverse strand, counting down.
CTATGAATATATTATAACCATTCAATAGCATACTCTAAATGAATGAATTGTATGAATTCTATTTCAACAAAGTTGTTATAAGGAAATGTGGGCACAGATGCTAATAAGGTTGGTTACTAAAAATAATAAAAAGAAAAATTTCAAGGATATCCCTTCAACATGGTCAAAAAAGAATGAAAAGAACCAGCCTTCCTAGTTAACTTGTAAATATAAGACTAGTGGCGTGTGGTAATGATAGCATCTAATATTAATAGATATTTAAACCAACACAATGGGTCTTTTGGTTGTATCAACCTAAGATTAAAATGATGTGAACTTTCTAGTCTGCTTGGACTACATTAAAGAGAAGATATTATCAAGGTCAAAGGACTATTGGTATGAATGGTGGGCAAAGAGAATGACAACTCTCAAGCACATGATATAAGAAAACAAACTTAAGGATTGAGAGGTTAAAGGGAGGAAGTACTAATCTATTTATCTAGGAATAAATTAATGAAATATATAATGTCCAAGACATGGTAAAAGGTGAAAGGTGGTAAAACAGTGGTAAAATAGGTTAAAATGATTGATAGATCCTTAGTGAAATTAGAGGTCTAGGGGCTGAGTTTGATATCAAGAAGGATTAGAATCTTTTTGACAACTCAGAATGCTTGACTGGATGGAGGACTTGAGATGGTACATCTTATATACTTGTTTTTGTACTAACATCTTATGTGAGTTGTATTTCTTTCAAGTTCATTTATTGTGCAACTGATGTCTTGATAACTATCTTTCAGATTACCATATGCAAAGAGAAGGAAATGGCCAGTAAAATGCAAACTTGAAGTTTCTGATGTGAGAGGGTGGTGATTCAGTATCATAAAATAGACATAAAATAAGCGTGATTACAGTTCACTCCCAGGGGCCAATCAGAAAACTTCTACTGCAAGTTGAAATTCAAGAAGTAGAGATTTTAAATATGGTCACATACACTTTAATAGTTCCTTTCCCATGATTATCCCTTCCTCCAAAGTAAACACTAAAAATTTCCCTACTGTTTGAATTCATGATTGAAAACACATGCTACATTGGGAGATACTGCCCCATGAAAGCAAGCCCACAAACTATTTTGGACCATATAGTCCAGCGGGTCTCAAAGATGAGAAGAAGTAATAGGAGTTGCTAGCCTGCTCTATTCAAGAGGATAAACAATTTTCCTGATCAACAACAAAGGGAATTGTGAACCTAAGCCTCTGAGGCTGCTTCTAAACAAAGGGGACCTGTGCAAACCCTAGGTAAAATGTAAAAACACATTAGACTGCCAGACCCTTAAATGACAAATAGGGCAAGAACTGTCAATTCTCTTAATAGAGGAAATATTCTATTTTTGAGATTAATTTTTTTCTGTTAGTAATTCTCTTAAAATATGATTAACAAATACGTACATGATTAACAATGAACAGATCTTTTTGTAGAGATTTTCGACATCCACTGATTTTTTTGGAGCGAACATTCTTCTTCCACACATTAAAAGCCTTCCATTTCCGAAAAAGTGAAAATATGGGAATCTTAGTGAGTTCTCTGTGATATAGATATTCCTGTTCCCATCGATCAATTTCGATAAATTCAATGTCATTATTATAAACATGTGTTACTGCCTTTTTGCTAATGGTATAATAGTCATTTTTATTGATGTTCTCATAATTCACAACCCTATGAACAAATAAAAATTGGAGCAAGTGAATACAGTATTCAACATAAAATTAAGCAATTGCATTACTATTTTGTTTTAAAAAGGTAAGAGATTTCTGGAAAACAAATGTTTAAAAATTTAAAAAATTCTAGCAGACCACTTTTAGACTGAATAAAGTATTCAAGAAAAGGGAGCTGCATTAACAACAGTTGGACTTACAGTAACTCTTACGGATTTTACAATTTTGGCAATATGTTTGATAATTTCAGTTACGTAATTTTTACAAAACCAAACCAATTGTGGATTTTTAAAGTGAAAGATAACTAGAAATAAGTTTTTATTTATCATTGATTGTTTAGAAGCTATTCAATAATAATGGTGTGAAAGAGTTTTACTCTACCCAATATTGACAGAACTATGAAAAAGATCAAAACAAGAAAATAAGAATTACATCAGAAAAAAAAAAAGAATTACATCCGAATCAAGACCCAGATTAAACTTTAAAAAGTCCAATTTATCATCACATATCAAAATAACTGTTAATGAGAAATTGCTTATTTCAAGATATTCCTCTTTCAACTGTCATTCAGGGTATCCATCAGCCTCATTCATAATAAGAAATAGATCAAGCAAAGAAGTAAAGCAAGAATTGGATAAAAACCAGAGCACGGATAGGAGCGGGAAGCAAAGGAATGAGAATAGATAGGGCGATTCCCTAAAACTTCTTAAAATCTTGCTTACAGACACAAAGATATTTTCTGTAATTTTAGCTATAGCACTGAAATATTGGATATTATTTAAATGTTTTTAACAGACAAAAGTGCAAAATATGACATGGCAAAAACAAAACCTCAAATTGTTTCTATGTTAAACTATGCAAAAACTGTAGTTATGTTATACAATAATTCTAAAAATCACTATACAAAATTCAGACAGGAACTCTCCAGTGAAAATCAACTGTTTCCCATTTCTATTTTTCTCTTCCAGTCCTTAGCTCTGCATTTTGAACCTGAGTTCATGATCTTTAGCACAGCCTTCAGGTCACATGTAAAATACCTGAAATTACACTTAAATAAATTTTTGTAGATATGCGTGATAAATTGTTTAAGGGATTGGAACAAAATTCTCATATGCTTTGTGTCTGTTAATCAAAAAATGATGAACCAGTGGCAAAAATGATTTTTAGGTTTAAATTTCTATTTTTGTTTTAATAACACTAAGAAAAATATTTAAAAATTAGGGCATACAGGGCCAGAATGAAAGTGAACTCAAAGCAAGAGCTCTTCAAGTGAGCACAAAAGAGAACTAGGGGGCTGGTGGGCTGTGGACTGGGAGAATCTCAAACGTCTTTCCCCCAATTCAGTGCTGTAACAGAAGAATTTCAACTTGCTTAGCTCCTACCTAACAGCACTGTCTGACTTTGTCTGTGTTCTGACTGACTCACAGCAGAAACAGTTGGGAAAATGCCAGGTACTACATGTTGCTGGTAAGTTGTATAGAAAATGTTGAAATGTTTTTCCTTTTTTCTTTGTTAACAGCTTAACATATAATTAGGACATTCTTCAAGTGATTCTCTACAAAGAGGGAAATTTCAACTTGTCTCTGAAACTGTAATCAACCTTAGATGTTTCATTAACTTCTGTCATCTAACCAACCTAAAAGCAAGAAAAACTGTTCACTAATGGCCCTGGTGTGTGCGTGTCTAGAAAACTTACTCTGTGTGTGTCTATATGCTACTAAGGCCCTTCGATTGATAGAAGATAGCAGGCGTGGTCCATGATGTTGAATTTTAACTTATTGGTTCTCAGTGCCACAAAGAGATCCTTTTTATTTACATTTTCCTGCCTACTTTGGCCACCTCATGTGAAGAGCTGACTCATTGGAAAAGACTCTGATGCTGGGAGAGATTGGGGGCAGGAGGAGAAGGGGACGACAGAGGATGAGATGGCTGGATGGCATCACCGACTTGGTGGATGTGAGTCTGAGTGAACTCTGGGAGTTGGTGATGGACAGGGAGGCCTGGCGTGGGGCGATTCATGGGGTCGCAAAGAGTCGGACACGACTGAGCGACTGAACTGACTGACTGACTGACCTATTCAAGATTCTCATTCTCAAATCCGTAAGCCTTTTCCTCCACTCTACATCTCTACTCCTCACAGGGCAAACACACACATGAGAGTCTTTTTAAAATTTGGATCATCAGCATAAAAATCACCTGGGCTGCTTAAGAATCCAGATTTCTGGGTCCAACACAGAACCGGAATCTTTATGTATAGAACTTGAAAGTCTAGCTTGGCACATATACTGTGTGATTCTGACACACAATAATGTTTGTAACCACTGAATTCTATTTGAAAGCAAATCAACAACAACAAAAACATGGTGGTGACATGATGAGCTCTCTTTCGTACCTTCACGTGAAAATCTTGTCCCAGAACTTCCCTGGTGGTCCAGTGGCTAAGGCAACATGCTCCCAGCGCCGGGGACCCAGGTTGGATACCTGGTCATGGAACTAGATGCCACATGCCACAACTAAGAGCTCACATGCCACAACTCAAGATCCCACGTGCTCCAACTACGACCTGGCGCAGCTAAATAAATAGTAAGTTAAAATAAGTATTTTTTTAAAGAAAAACTTCACTGTACCTTCACTGTGTTTTATCCCCTTGAGTACATTTTTCATGCTTTCCTCCAAAGACAGATGGAGAGGTTTCACATCACCTTTTTCTGCCTCTCCTTGTATTTGAATACTTTTTCTCTGCATTTAAAAATGTATAGAACTTCACTTTAAGTTGTAGAAAGCTTTCCTTTAGCTTCCTTTATTTTCTTGACCCTGTTGCCCACTTAACTTAAAATCCCCTGTCATCGTCCTTCTCTTAAACTTCCTGTATAATGGTTGTATCCACCCCATCCATTCCTTCTTGTTGTTCAGTTGCTAAGTCATGTGTGACTCATGGACTGCAGCACATCAGGCTTCCCTGTCCATCACTCTGTCCCGGAGTTTGCTCAAACTCATGTCCATTGAGTTGCCGATGCCATTTAACCATCTCATCCTCTGCCACCCCCTTCTCCTCTTGCCCTCAGTCTTTCCCATCATCAGGGTCTTTTCCAATGAGTGGGTCTTTTCATCAGGTGGCCAAAGTATCAGAGCCTCAGCTTCAACATCAGTCCTTCCAATGAATATTCAGTGTTGATTTCCTTTAGGATTGACTGGTATGATCTCCTTGCAGTCCAAGGAACTCTTAAGAGTCTTCTCCAACACCACAGTCGAAAGCATCAATTCTTTGACACTCAGCCTTCTTTATGGTCCGACTCTTACATCTGTACATGACTACCAGAGAAATGATAGCTTTGACTATATCGACCTTTGTCGGCCAAGTGATGTCTCTGCTTTTGAATATGCTGTTTAGGTTTGTCATAGCTTTCCTTCTTAAAGTTTCTGAAAACGAGTCTTGTTCCTCACTACTCTAATACAGTGATTCTCTTGAGGATCAGCAGGACTTTCCTTTAAGCCCGATCCATTTGGTAGGCAGAAGGGACAGCAGGGTCAAGGAAAGCTTTACAAAAGTTAAAGAAGCATATGCACAGTTCTCTGGAATCCTATTCTGCTGAGACTCTCTAGTTTATTCCTGAGAGGCTGAACCCTAAATATACTCCTGGACTGCTGTGCTGGACTCCTGGACTCCTCACATTGTAAACCTCGACATTCATCTGTTTCAGGAATTGATCCTCTACTCCGAAGTGAGGGCTGCCTATTCAGGACTTCTTGGCATTCAGAATTCGCCTCAAATTTCAACAGCTTCCTTTGTTTTTGTTTTTATTTGTTTATTTATTTTTTGGCTTTGTGTGGCTTGCAGGATAGTTCCCTGACCCGGGAATGAACCCGTGCCCTCACCATTGAAAGTGTAGGGTCCTAACCACTGGATCACCAGGGAATGCCCTCAGCTGCCTCCTTTGGATGTTTGTTTCATCAAGGCCTTTCTTTGAGAAAATAACCAGGAAAATTAGTCTTCCTTTAAGACCTCAAAAGAGAACTTAACTTTTTTAATTGCTGTGCTCTAAAATTCCTACTTTGCTGATAAATGACTTTAGGACCCAACTAACTTAAACAGAGATCCTTGGACAGTTAATCAGGCTGAGAAGAATGTCTTGAATAAAATTATACTTAACTGTGTTTTACTGGAAAAAAAAAGATGCTTGTTGTCTTGTCTTGCTGTTCAATGTAGAATCGTGGAATTCCTTATCAAATTATTCTTTGGTAGACTCTCTGTCCATGTGAAATGAAACTTAGACTCAAGGCTTCTATAAATGTCCAAAGAATGTGTCTTGTTAAGAGACTTGCATGGCCTATCGTGGGAGGTCATCCACTGTCCTGTTATTCTTCATTTCAGATGAACAAAATCTACTGTGGTTCTAAAAAGCATTAATTTTTTATCTTGATTTTTCTAAAACAATCTCAATGTGATTTGATATTTCAAATAGCATCTTTATCCGTTGTTAGTGATAGAACATGGATCCGTCTTTATCTGTTGGTAGTTACAGAACATGCATCCGTTCATCTTTAAACAGATGCACTAGACTAAGACTGCAAAAGTATGAGCCTTCTGATCGAGAATTTTGAACAGCCCCCTACTGCTTATGTCATTAAATCCAAATTATTCTGCCGGCTGTTGTGGCACTCTTCTGTCCACGTTAGTTCCTTCTCTGCCCACACAATTGCCCTTTTTAATCAGGCTGGTCTCGAAATCATCTTAGGCTTAAGACGGTCGTCTCAGCACATCTTAGACTGTGCCAGAACACGTGTGCATGTCTTTGTCCACCTGTTCCCTTTGCCCCTCCTGATTTCTACAAACAAGTGACTAATTCCTTACCTGCTTTTAGGTGCTGGGGTGAATTAGATGAGTCAAATCTAAGCTGTCTCATTATTACACAGTTTTAATCACAGTTTATTACATAATTTTATGATTTGAACATGTTTATTGGACAAAGGTAAACAAGCAAGAGCCTGGAAAGAAATTAGCTATTTCCTGAGTTTCGCATTTGTAAACCTCAGTCTATCTGATGATGGTCAGTATCATGATTCAGTATGCATTTAGATCTAACTTTAACTAGAGAAGGGTAATGGCTTGCTTTGCTTCTGGTATGATTAACCAGAAATGGTAAAAATAACTGATAAGGAACTCCTAGAATATTAGACTAAAGCATAACTTCCAAGTTTCTTCAATAGTACAGTGCTCTACGGTCAATGGTTTTCAAAGTATGGTCCTTGGAACAGCAGCATCAACATTATGTGGGAACTGCAAATTCTTATGCCTCCTCCAGACCAACTGAATCAGAAACTGGGGATGGTTAACAATCTACATTTTAGCAAACCCTTTAGGGCCTGCTGGAGAACCACTGTTCTAGCTCCATGGCCTACAACTCTGATTGAATATTGGGATCATCTCATGAGTTTTAAAGAAATGCTGTTGCTTGGGCTGCACAACAAACCAATTAAATATAACTCTGTGGGTGGGTACTGGGTGATTCTAGAAGCCAAAGCTGAGAACCACTGCTCTAGGTTCTTCAAATTTTTTGTATAAAATGAAATAATCATCCACTAAATTGCAACATCGCCAAAATGGTGTGTGTGTGTGTGTGTGTGTACATCTGTGTGTATATTGAAAGGAAGACATTCTGAAACTGGGATTTTTGATGATTCCAAGTGAAAATACTAAAGATCCATGGTGTTTCCACTTGATTGAAATTTCTACATGGACTAGCCCAAGAAAGCTGTCACTGTGTTAGGCAACCTGGGAAGGTTTCTGATAATGTGGCTTGAAAATGATCTTTTCCTTATTATATAACATATGCCTCATTATAGTGTTTTTTTTAATAGTTAGGACTTCATGTAACTAGAAACGCTTTCACTTGAGAAAGCTGATATTTATCTGCATATTCTGTTTTAGGCTACTAAACATGTAATCTAGATGAAAGCATAGAATAGCTTTAGTTTGAAATTTTAAAAGCTGTCTAAAAAATATTTTAACGTAACAGGCTTAGAGACTATCCGAAAACCAACTCGATCACTTAGAAAGTAATATGGCCTGAGCCCAGTATAGACTTTTATATCGTCCTAAGTCATATAACTACGTTTCATAGAATTCTAATCCCAACAGGTATCCCACAAGAATGGGTTCTTTGGTTAAACAGGCTACAGTCCATAGGGTTGCAAAGAGTCAGACACAGCCGAACTGATTTAGCATACACTCAGGCACCTAGAGAAGGCAATGGCACCCCACTCCAGTACTCTTGCCTGGAAAATCCCATGGACAGAGGAGCCTGGTAGGCTGCAGTCCATGGGGTCGCTAAGAGTCAGACACGACTGAGCGACTTCACTTTCACTTTTCATTTTCATGCATTGGAGAAGGAAATGGCAACCCACTCCAGTATTCTTGCCTGGAGAATCCCAGGGACGGGGGAGCCTGGTGGGCTGCCATCTATGGGGTTGCATAGAGTCGGACACGACTGAAGTGACTTAGCCGCAGCAGCAGCAGCAGGCACCTAGAAGGCTAGGACAGGAAGTACTTCCTGCCTTCTAAGCAGGATCAAGCTTTGCTTTTGCATGGGACTCCTTGCAGCAATCCAACGGCCACCACAAGCTCTCCTTTCCCAAGGTGACAACTCAGATGCTAGGACATGAGATACACAATGGGTCCACTCTGGCTTAAGAGGAGTCCGTATTTCTTCCAATAAGTTTAAGCACAGATTTTAGGGTTCCTGCAGAGACATGCCCAGAGAAAGAACCAGTGTACTATGGGAAGTACAAAGCTATGGCTCCCCATCAGTTATTTATAATTCATTTTTAGTTCCTCTCAATACAGATATAATTTAGCAGTCAGGGGTCATTTTTTATCATAAGCAATGTTGCCTAGAAACAACTGATATACTACTTTGTATCAGGTTACCAGGGGAACAGAGCTTCAGAGTTAATCAAAGGTCAGATTCTCATGCTTCCCCCATTTGTATGTTCTAACACGTCTGAACAATGATAACATTTTACAAGGCACACTGGCGAAGACTTAATTATAATTTCTTTATACTATAATAAGAAAAATAAAACATGAAATATTCAGGGAAATATTCAATATTGAATTTTATGAAAAGTCCAGATAAAATCTTAGCTCATAAACAACTGCACCTGTGACCATGGCTTTTTTGAAGTAGACACTGCATTTTTAATCAAGACATGATGGGTAGTCGGTTCAAATTCTTAATAATCACCACTGCTAAGGAATACTGTTTATAGAAATAGGAGATAGCAAGTGGCAGGTGATGATTTATTGCTCTGTCTCCAATGAATAGAAACTCCCTTCGCCACTGATCAGAATTTGGATCACCTGTTCGTTTGAAATTATGCACCAAAGGTACCACTGTTCTTTAATTCTAACAGCTTTTCCTTTTCTTTCTTTGATGATTGCCATGTTGAAATTTCTTATTACAAAATGACTTAAAACCTAGTCAAGCATTTCCACATGAAGTATTTCAGAAACAATGGTGAAGCTTTGTCTCAGACATAGATGTTACTCTGTTTGACTTCATAACTTTTACTTAAGTTTAAATTCTTAACAATAACTTAAAAAAATCACTAGAGAGCATTTGAAATTTCACCTTTTCAAAGCTGAATTTTTGCTGTGAATTCCTAATCTTCATCAGTATGTGTTAATATGTTTTCAGGAACCTTTAATAATTTTTTATAAAGTTCATTCAGGTACTCAAATGTCAGTTAAGTAACCCAGCTGTGAAACTAAAAACTGACTTTTACTAAATCCACAAAGTTGAATCATTTGCAAAATACGTTCCAATTCTTAACAAAATTCTGCCTTGGGATCACCTATGCACTTAAGTCTGAAACAACAAATAATGGTATTCTGTTCCTATATCTTTGTAAAAGGCGTAAAAACAAAAGGTCAGGCGGTGACTTGGAATTTATTATAGTCACAATTTTGATAATATTACTTAATTTGGAATTCATAACTGCAGAGAAACATTTACATATGGGAGTTCTTTTGTGAATAAAATAATGTATCTTAATCTCAGAATTATCAGAATAAACTCTACATGGAAAATATATTTTAAAGAAGTATTTCCATAATATCTCATTTTCTTTGGATATTTCGACCCCAGTAGCTTTTCTCCCGGAGAAGGCACTGGCAACCCACGCCAGTACTCTTGCCTGGAAAATCCCATGGACAGAGGAGCCTGGTAGGCTGCAGTCCATGGGGTCGCTAGGAGTCGGACACGACTGAGCGACTTCACTTTCACTTTCCACTTTCATGCATTGGAGAAGGAAATGGCAACCCACTCCAGTGTTCTTGCCTGGAGAATCCCAGGGATGGGGGAGCCTGGTGGGCTGCTGTCTATGGGGTCGCACAGAGTCAGACACGACTGAAGTGACTTAGCAGCAGCAGCAGCAACAGCAGTTTTCCTCCCTAAGAACAAACTTCTTCCAAATTATTTCATTGCAGGGATTGTGGAGCTGTTATCTAGCAGTTATTAATGTCTGCACAGTCATCAATATGCAGTAAAATTTTAATAACGTCCTCAGCTGTGGTCATCTCTGTTAGGTAACAGGTGGAGCTAATGGTATTGCTGATTGATTTCCTTTGCTTTTCTGGTTCCAAATAGAGTAAATAATTTCCACACAGACTGGTAAAATTGCAATTCTGCAAAAGAATGTCTTTCTAATATTAGATATTAACTTTGTATTTTTTTTTTTGACTTCATAAAGTGGCATGCAAGAATCTTAGTTCCTAGATCAGAGATTGAACCTGTACCTCCTGCAGTAGAAGCAGAGGTCATAACCAGTGGACTGCCAGGGAAGTCCCTGAAATTTGAATTCTTGCATTCCTAGCTTCTTGAGCTTCTTGACCAGATGGTAATCTAAAAATGGAATTTGGTTTCATATTTTGTTCTTGCACATGCCTTTGAAAGTTCAAACCCTTTAGGGGCAGGGTGGATATCTTTCAGTAAGGTGTTGATATAGCTTTCTCAGTGCTACTGATTCATTTGATAGCATTTTCATACTAATGAGATATTTTTTAAAAAGGACAGGAAAATTACTGTGGTTCATAAATCCAATTTGAGTTATCCTAATTATGTTGCCTAATTGCTAATCTTTTCTTTTTTGAACACTGTGCTTATCTTAATTAATTTATTCCATTTCCTCTCTGAGCATAACTTTGTATGGGTGTCTCAGTAATGGTATAGCATATCTTTGTTTGGGTTTTTTTTTTTTTGCTATGAGAGTACAACTTCCAATGATTCCTAGTTGGTATCTCAGTTCCACCTCTCTTCATCAATTTTCTATTGAGAAGAAAGCATTATTTTGCATTTGTTCTGGAAAAATTCAATAGGTTTATCTGAGAACAGATTATTGTGCTAGATTTGGAAATGATAGAAAATGTTTCCATGCCTTCCATTATTCTTTGAAGCAAATTCTCAGTCTCATGGGGGTCTCATGGACTCCTCAGAGTTTCATTTTGAGAGGCAGTAGAGCAGAGAAATTAAGAGTGTACATTCCAAAGTCAGCCAGACTGTCATTTACTTATTGTACAATCTGGGGCAAGTTAATTAACCATTTTGTGTCTTATCTGTAAAACAGAGGTAATAAATACATTTATTTCACATTATTGTGAGGATTAAAAAATATATACGTATATATGTGTGTATATATATGTATATACTTTGCTTGGAATGCAGTAAACACCAATAAATCATCACCTCTTATGACATGAAAATGTGATGGTTCCACTAGGTGTCCTCTCACAAAATGGGTATATAACCAACAGCCATTTCTCCATACCTCATGGCTACTTCTCGATTACAATCACTCTTGTTCAAGGTCAAAGTCCTAACAAAATGGAATTACTTTGTCTTGATCTGTGTTCTCTATGCCTTTCACCCTCTCTAGTTTCTGATCTTTAACCTAGTTTCCTCTAACTTGCCCTGGACCTGAACAGAGTCACCATTATGCCCTCTTGCTGGACAAGATAATTTGCAGCATACTTGTATACAGTCCATGGAATTCTCCAGGCCAGAATACTGGAGTGGATAGCCTTTTCCTTCTCCAGGGGATCTTCCCAAGCCAGGGATCAAACCCAGGTCTCCTTCATTGAAGGCAGATTCTTTACCAGCTGAGCCAAGACAGAAGCCCAAGAATACTGGAGTGGGTAGCCTATCCTTTTCCAGAGGATCTTCCTGACCCAGGAATTGAACCAGGGTCTCCTGCATTGCAGGCGGATTCTTTACCAACTGAGCTACCAGGGAAGTCCCACCAGGGCAATATTCCAACATATTTACAAAAGCTTATTCTTGACAAAATTGTTATGCCTAACATATTCTACTAGATTGATTTTTTAGAATAAACTTGATAAATGTAACTATTTTTCTCATTTAAAGGGACTGTGGTAGAAATTAACATTGTGGAACCGCACATTTAATGTATTTTACTAAACTTAAAAAATTATGTGAAGATATTATATTTTATCACATTATTTTTAAAAGGAAGTTGGTATAACGTGTCCTTATCTCATTGATCCAGTATTTACTACTTTTAACTTCCAATTTAGCTGCTTCCTACTACATAGCATCCAAATAATCATCTTTACTCATAAGGTTTATAATATTTGGAGTTCAGGCTGGGAGGAAAATTTAACATCCAACCTAAAACATGATAAAATAACAAACTGTGATTAGAACAATATCTTCTTAAATGAGTCCAGAAAAGTATAAAGGATCAATTCAATTCTCTTAGTAAAAGTTCATTAGTCCAGAAAGGCAATTAATTTCCTGAATCACATTAAAAAAAAAACTGTTTCCATATTCATCTTCAATACTTCATCTTCTGCTAGTAAATAGATGAGAATCAATTTTCAGTTCAGTTCAGTTCAGTCACTCAGTCATGTCTGACTCTTTGTGACTCCGTGAATCGCAGCACGCCAGGCCTCCCTGTCCATCACCAACTCCCAGAGTTCACTCAGACTCACGTCCATCGAGTCAGTGATGCCATCCAGCCATCTCATCCTCTGTCGTCCCCTTCTCCTCCTGCCCCCAATCCCTCCCAGCATCAGAGTCTTTTCCAGTGAGTTAACTCTTCACATGAGGTGGCCAAAGTACTGGAGTTTCAGCTTTCGCATCAGTCCTTCCAAAGAAATCCCAGGGCTGATCTCCTTCAGAATGGACTGGTTGGATCTCCTTGCAGTCCAAGGGACTCTCAAGAGTCTTCTCCAACACCACAGTTCAAAAGCATCAATTCTTTGGCGCTCAGCTTTCTTCACAGTCCAAATCTCACATCCATACATGACCACTAGAAAAACCATAGCCTTGACTAGACGGACCTTTGTTGGCAAAGTAATGTCTCTGCTTTTGAATATGTTATCTAGGTTGATCATAACTTTCCTTCCAAGTAGTAAGCGTCTTTTAATTTCATGGCTGAAGTCACCATCTGAAGTGATTTTGGAGCCCCCCAAAATAAAGTCTGACAGTGTTTCCACTGTTTCCCCATCTATTTGCCATGAAGTGATGGGACCAGATGCCATGATCTTCGTTTTCTGAATGTTGAGTTTTAAGCCAACTTTTTCACTCTTCTCTTCCACCTTCATCAAGAGGCTTTCCTCTTCACTTTCTGCCATAAGGGTGGTATCATCTGCATATCTGAGGTTATTGATATTTCTCCCAGCAATCTTGATTCCAGCTTGTGCTTCTTCCAGCCCAGCGTTTCTCATGATGTACTCTGCATAGAAGTTAAATAAGCAGGGTGACAATATACAGCCTTGATGTACTCCTTTTCCTATTTGGAACCAGTCTGTTGTTCCATGTCCAGTTCTAACTGTTGCTTCCTGACATGCATATAGGTTTCTCAAGAGGCAGGTCAGGTGGTCTGGTATTCCCATCTCCTTCAGAATTTTCCACAGTTTATTGTGATCCACACAGTCAAAGGCTTTGGCATAGTCAATAAAGCAGAAATAAATGTTTTTCTAGAACTCTTTTGCTTTTTCGATGATCCAGCGGATGTTGGCAATTTGGTCTCAATTTTAAGTTTGGCAAAATCTGATCTGACTCCTCTCATAATGGGTAATTAATCACAAATGGCACTCCTTGATGTCTGGATTATTGGACATTTTTTTTAAAAAGAGGAAATTGTGTCTCTTCTGGGGAGCTGATCTCTGGCTGTGACCCTCCCGGTGGATGTCAACCATCCAGAAACACAAGAAGTCTTGGTTAGCAATGAAGTCTGCAATCTTGAAAAAGAAGAATGGACCTGGAGGAATCAACCTGCCTGACTTCAGGCTCTACTACAAAGCCACAGTCATCAAGACAGTATGGTACTGGCACAAAGACGAAATATAGATCAATGGAACAAAATAGAAAGTCCAGAGATAAATCCATGCACCTACGGACACCTTATCTTTGACAAAGGAGGCAAGAATATACAATGGAGAAAAGACAATCTCTTTAACAAGTGGTGCTGGGAAAACTGGTCAACCACTTGTAAAAGAATGAAACTAGAACACTTTCTAACATCATACACAAACTAAATTCAAAATGGATTAAAGATCTAAACGTAAGACCAGAAACTACTAAACTTCTAGAGGAAAACATAGGTAAAACACTCTCCGACATAAACCACAGCAGGATCCTCTGTGACCCACCATCCAGAATATTGGAAATAAAAGCAAAAATAAACAAATGGGACCTAATTAAACTTAAAAGCTTCTGCACAACAAAGGAAACTATAAGCAAGATGAAAAAACAGCCTTCAGAATGGGAGAAAATAATAGCAAATAAAGCAACTGACAAAGAATTAATCTCAAAAATATACAAGCAACTCCTGCAGCTCAATTCCAGAAAAATAAATGAACCAATCAAAAAGTGGGCCAAAGAACTAAACAGACATTTCTACAAAGAAGACATACAAATGGCTAACAAACATATGAAAAGATGCTCAACATCACTCATTATCAGAGAAATGCAAATCAAAACCACAATGAGGTACCATTTCACACCAGTCAGAATGGCTGCTATCCAAAAGTCTACAGGCCAGTCAGAATGGCTGCTATCCAAAAGTCTACATGCTGGAGAGGGTGTGGAGAAAAGGGAACCCTCTTACACTGTTGGTGGGAATGCAAACTAGTACAGCCACTATGGAGAAGAGTGTGGCAATTCCTTAAAAAACTGGAAATAGAACTGCCATACAACCTAGCAATCCCACTGCTGGGCATACACATCGAGGAAACCAGAATTGAAAGAGACACGTGTACCCCAATGTTCATCTCAGCACTGTTTATAATAGCCAGGACATGGAAGCAATCTAGATGTCCATCAGCAGATGAATGGATAAGAAAACTGTGGTACATATATACAATGGAGTATTACTCAGCCATTAAAAAGAATACATTTGAATCAGTTCTAATGAGATGGATGAAACTGGAGCCTATTATACAGAGTGGAGTAAGTCAGAAAGAAAAACATCAATACAGTATACTAACGCATATATATGGAATTTAGAAAGATGGTAATGATAACCCTGTATGCGAGATAGCAAAAGAGACACAGATGTATAGAACAGCCTTTTGGACTCTGTGGGAGAGGGAGAGGGTGGGATGATTTGGGGGGAATGTCATGGAAACATGTTAATATCATATAAGAAATGAATCACCAGTCCAGGTTTGATACAGGATCCTTAGGGCTGGTGCACTGGGATGACCTGGAGGGATGGTAAGGGGAGGGAGGTGGGAGGGGGGTTCAGGATGGGGAACACATGTACACTTATGGTGGATTCAAGTCAATGTATGGCAAACCAATACAATATTGTAAAGTAAAATAAATAAATAAACAGAAAAAAAGAGGAAACTGTGAAAACATTTCACATATTACTCAAGAAGTATTTGTAAAAATTAACAAATAAACAGTTTTTTTTCTGAGTCACTCTTTAAGATTCATAACCTCTTCTCCAAAAACTTACAAAAAACTAGAAAAAAAATAATAAGGTACTGGCTGAATAACAATACTATTAAAGGGATTTTTTTAAACATGAAATGGCTTTATATTCCATTGTATGTTAATTCTGCCATCTTAAAAAAACAAATATACCTCTTATTTTAAGAAAAGCATATGTATACATGTAGCTGATTCATGCTGCTGTATAGCAGAAACTAAAACAACATTGGTGGGGAAATTAAGATCCCACACGTCATGGGGTGTGGCCAAAAAAAAAACCCCAAGACAAACAAAAAACCTCTAAAAAGCAAAAAAAGAAACTACAGTGCTGAGTAAGGAAGACGAGAACTCCTAGAAGAAACTTATATCTTCCTGTTCAGCAGAGACTGGGATAGGCAGCTCAAAGAATTTGGTGGCAAAGCTCAACTACAATGACCTTCAAGGAAAGACCATCTCAACAACTGTGAAGTGAAGTGAAGTTGCTCAGTCGTGTCCAACTCTTTGCGACCCCATGGACTGTAGCCTACCGGGCTCCTCCATCCCTGGAATTCTCCAGGCAGGAATACTGGAGTGGGTTGCCATTTCTTTCTCCAGGAGGTCTTCCCAACCCAGGGATCGAACCTGGGTCTCCCGTATTGCAGGCAGACGCTTTACCATCCTAGCCACCAGGGAAGTCCAACAACTGTGTTCATTCCAACTAAACAACCATGGGCTTCCCAGGTGGCGCTAGTGGTCAAGAACTTGCCTTCCCATGCAGGAGACATGAGATGTGGGTTCGATCCGTAGGTGGGAAGATCCCCTGGAGGAGGGCATGGCAACCCACACCAGTATTCCTGCCTGGAGAATCCCATGGACAGAGGAGCCTGGAGGGCTACAGTGTATAGGGCCGCAAAGAGTCAGACATGACTGAAGTGACTTAGCACTCACACATGCAAACAACCATAGAGGAAGGCTGGCGTCACCTTTAAGCCCTATTTGCCTGTTGTGCTCAACTTTAAATCAGTTCGGAGACTCTCATTTGGGTGACTCTTCAAATTATTTCAACAACAAATGTATGTTTAGTAACAATAGAGAGTATATGTGAGTGTGTGTGTACTATTAATCTATATAAATACCTGAAATTATCGTTCATTTTACTTTAAAAAACTTTATTTCTACTCTATTAAGGAAAGCTGAAATGACAAGTAAAAAAAATCACGTATCATCCATTTTTTAATGCATGCCCTCTTCTTTTCTCAGTAATCACAAAATATCAAAATTGTTTGTAATACTGATTAAAGAAAATGGTATTACATTAATATAACATATAAGAAGCACAGCAGTATATCACTCCATAAAAAGTCTATAAGTAAAGATAAATGGGCAAAATAAGTAAAACTGTTGATTAAGATTCATTTGTCATTGGATGAAAACCAAAATTATAACTTATCCTGTAAATCATTAATACTCAATTGATTATGGATAACACTTGCAACCTTATTTGTAATTTTTACTGCTAAATAAATTGCTTCATAAAAGAGAACTCACTTCAGATTATATGTATCGTATTCAATGGAAGATCTTGGCACGGCGGAGATCATATAAAGAAATCCGATGTGTTCGTTTTCACGGATTATTTTAACGATCTGCAAGGGATCTCGAATGTTGGCTTTAATGACTTCTTCTCGGTCATGGAAATAGTACTTAGGGTAAGTTAAGGAACTAGTCTCGTAGAGGCCTCTTCTTCCAGTGCCGCCGGTACGTGACAGTTTAGCAGGAGAGGGAGACAAGTCAGCAGAGGGCCACTGGGTCTAAACAAAGCCAATTTTTCAAAAAGTGAGTTTTTTAATACATAGTATCAAGTGTATATATGTCAATCCCAATCTCCCAATTTATCCCACTTCCCTCTTCATCTCTTGGTGTCCATACATTTGTTCTCTTATATCTGTGTTTCTATTTCTGCTTTGCAACCATATTCCAATAAAAATTAACAAGAAATAGGGGTTTCCCTGGTGGCTCAGGCGTAAAGAATCTGCCTGCCAACGCAGGAGACATGGGTGGGGTTCGGTCCCTGGTCCAGGAAGATTCCACACTGTAGCGGAGCAACAGACCTTGATAGACACAACTATTGGGCCTGCGCTCTAGAGCCCAGGAACCGCAACTTCTGAGCCCGTGTGCCCCAGCCACTGAAGCCAGCACACCCTAGCGCCTGTGCTCCACAACGAGAAGCCACCGCAAGAAAAGTGATCGCACTGCAGCAAAGAGTAGCTCCTGCTCGCCACAACTAAAGAAAAGCCTGAGTGGCAACGAAGACCCAGCCAATAAGTAAATAAACAAAATTATTTAAAAAATAAAATTAAAAAATAAAACCCGAGTAAAAAACATGAGCTTTGCCGGGCTGGGGTGGGGGGGGAGGGGGGCGTGGAACTACATATATAAGTGACAACCATTAACCTCCAGGACTAATTACCACACTGCCTACGTCTAGGGCTTAAAGGCAAACATTTTTTAACTGAAAAAATTCTAATTATCATTTGGCAGTGATATATCCCTGTCGGTACCCCTACCCAGATATCTGTCCTCCTCTCACAAACCGCCCCAGCCTCGACTCCCATTGCCTTCTCCACTTCCTTTTTCAGTGTTTCTCGCATCAAAATGCTCCCAGCTTCCTGGTATTCATGGGAGCCCAGCACTCCCCTTGCTCAGCTGCTCTGCATCTCCCCTGACCATGGCCTTTCCCTTCAACATCCTCTTCCTTCTGACGACCATGATGTTTTCCTGTGAGTGACATCTTGGACCACTGTCATCGTAACTCATGATAAACTATTTTTAGTGACTGTGAAGGGCTGGTACATTGAGTATTGGGAATCAATATGTCATAGCCTTAGAGAAGGAGATATATAACTACCTTACAGTTGCTTTTCTGGAGTCAGTGCTTCTCACAGGTCAGTGTGCATGAGAATTTCCCCGGGGCTTCCTGTTCAAATGGAGATTTGCCAGCCAGTGTGTGTGCCCGCGTGTGGGGGGGGGGGGGGGGGGGGCGGGGGGATGCGGGGAGTGGGGCGCGGGGGCGCAGAGCCTGAGATTCTGCATTTCTCACTTGCTCCCAAGAAATGCCATGCTGCTGGTCCTTGACCACAAGTGGAGCTCCAAGGCCCAGCCCCACCACGTTCACATAACTTGAGTGCGTGCATAGGCGCTCAATTATGTCCGACTCTTTGCGACACCATGGACGGTAGCCCACAAGGCTCATACTGCTGAGCTTTGCTCCAATTCCTGGGTCCCACTGTCTGCCCTCAGTTCCACCCCTGCTCCTTTGCTCCTGCCCCTTTGGGACACCGTCACAAATCCTCTCTTCCTGAGGAGGAGGTTGATGACTGTGTTTGAGGGAATGTGACATCAACTCCAACAGTCGACCCTTTGTCTCTCTGACAGGACTGACTGGCTTTAAGATAAAAAAACTCACCACTGCAGACCCACTTTGATGAACAATTGAGGTTCGTATATAAATGACATCTTTATTGTCTATTAGCATAGTTAGTAGAAGGTGCCATTTCCGCAGGAGAGTTATTACCATAAGCCCCCTGGAACAACCTCCCCAAAAGATGTGTATTCATAGAGGTCATTATTCTCCATCTCTGATTAAATACCCTACCGAGTAGGAGTTTCAGAAGAGAATCCTGGGAAGTTCAGAGCTAAAGGACATACATCTTTGAACTCAAAATATAAAACGTGCTTCTTTCACTTACTGACCAAGCATAGTAGCAAAGATACTGTTTTCTTATGTAAAAGAAGAGGCCAAACCAGATGCCAGAACCAGAGAAAATACACATTGCTTTGTCTCAACCTTTCAACATGAGCAGTGATCAACTTTTTTTATGAGACAAGAGTGCTAATACTTTAACAGGAAATGTTTTTATTTTCTTTATTATATCCCTTAGAAAAGTATACTGCATTCTAAGTGAAAGATTTCTTCAATAATAGGCCTAGATAGTTACATTTTATTTCTAATTATGTAACTCGGTATGAAGATGTCATTTACTGTAAACAGTCACACAAGTTTGGATTTTGCAGGGGTTGGGGGGAGGGAAATAAAATGTAGAAGAGCTATCATACTCCTCTATGATGGATGCCCGGTCCAACTGATAATGTGCTCATGTGCTCATTCGTGGCTGACTCTTTGTGACCCCATGGACTGTAGCCCACCAGGTTCCTCTGGCCATCAAATTTTCCAGGCAAGCATATTGGAGTGGGTTGCCATTTCCTTCTCCAACTGATAATCAATTTTCCTTAATTACCAGAAGCAAACCCTGTAACTTTCCTCCCTCCCTCCCTCCTTCCTCATTTATTCCCTCCCTCCCTTCCTTCCTTCTTTCCTTCCTTATCTCCCAGGAAATCCTCATTGTTACATATCCACTCTAAACTCATTCTGAGAAATCAATACCCAGAAAAATAAATATTTTTCAAAATAAATATCCTTCTTTTAAATGAAACATCCCTTTTTCCACATTTCCCTTCAAACTCTCTTTACTGAATTCTTCACTTAGTTATAGTTACAACCAAACATAACTCATAACGTATTCCTTTTCAGTTGCTTCCTTCATTCCAGATGTGCACAAAATCTCTCTTTAATTTTTCTAATTAAAAAATTTGTTTTTGGAGTTGATTTGGGGGGCTTCCATGGTGGCTCAGGGGTAAAGAATCTGCCTGCCAATGCAGAAGATGCAGGTTCAATCCCTGGGTTGGGAAGATCCCCTGAAGAAGGAAATGGCAACTCATTCCAGTATTCTTGTCTGGGAAATCCCATGGACAGGGGAGCCTGGCCAGCTACAGTCCATGGGGTTGCAGAGTCGGGCACAACTTATGTGGCTAAGCATGCACGCACAGTTGATTTACAATGTTTTATTAACTTCTACTGGACAGCAAAGTGATTCAGTTATACATATGTGTGTGCATGCTAGATCTCTTCAGCTGTATCCAACTCTTCGTCACCCTATGGAATGTAGCCCGCCAGACTCCTCTGTCCATGGGTTTCTCCAGGCAAGAATACTGGAGTGGGTTGCCATGACCTTCTCCAGGGGATCTTCCCCACCCAGGGATTGAACCTGAGTCTCTTACATCTCGTGCACTGGCAGGCAGGTTCTTTATCACTAGTGCCATCAGGGAAGTCCTCAGTCAAACATATATATTTTCTTTTTCATATTCTTTCCCATTATGGTTTATCACAGGATATCGAATATAGTTCCCTGTGCTATAGAGTAGGACCTTGTTTTTTATACTTCCTATATATAATAGTGTGCATAATCTCTCTCTTTTTAAAATTCAACTTACTTTATATCAAATGAATTAATAATCTTTCTCAGTCCCACTTAAAATATCTCATTTTCTCTAATTCACAGAAACCAAAGTTATACAATTTCATGTAAAGATTTCACTTGCCAATGCAGGAGATGCAAGAGATCGGGGTTTGATCCCTGAATCAGGAAGATCCCCTGGAGGAGGGCATGGCAACCCACTCCAGTATTCTTGCCTGGAGAATTCCATGGGCAGAAGAGCCTGGCGGGCTACAGTCCATGGGGTCACAAAGAGTCAGAAACGACTGAGTGACTGACCACACACACACACACACACACACATACACACACACACAAGTTCACGCAATTTATTATATGATATTCTCTCAGGATATCTCAACCAAACCCATGGGTGAGCCTTCTTCCAGCTGGCTTTCAAGTCCACAGTTGTCCCATCTTATCTGCCTTGCTAACTGTCCACTCATTCCTCTGAGTTTAGTGCAATTCCTTAGGATAGTTTTTCTTCCACCAATGGTCACTCTGGCCACCAGATATAAGCATCCGTTCTGTTCAGTTTTCCATTATTTTGTTCTTTAAATGATCAGTGAGAGCTCTTATCACACATCTACTAGGCTTAAGTGTTTACTTGTCTATTTCCCACCTCCAGATTCTATAATTCTCAAGGACACAGCTTGTCCTCAACTCTTCATTCCTAGCGATCCAGCCTAAAGCCTGAAAGAGACAGCTAGCACTGAAAGATCCTCTAAATAAAAAGCTCAAAGAATTCTTGGCTCTATTGTTATTTTTATTGAAGGTGTGTCCTCCATATTTTCTCCCATTTCTGTTTTTTGTTGTTCTTGTTAAATATCTACAGGTATTCACGTAAAGCCAGGCTCTAGTGATTTTGCCCCAGATCTACTATTCACTTATTCCTTTCCCAGTCTATAACTCTCATCAATTATAAAAGTTGTCTCTCTAGCTGGTTCAGTTTCTATTTTATTGCCCTTCATCAAGGTCTTCAAAGATTTAGGGGAATAATGATGAAAATTTCATAAAAGTTATAATAACATTCAAAACACTATTATGTCTTATTTTAACATGTTTTCTAGAGAACATCAGAAGACAGTGAACAGATGCTAAAAGTTTTCCTTTATGGTTTTATCCTATTCTTGCCTGAGAAATCCCATGGAGAGGGGAGCCTGGCTGGCTACAGTCCTTGAGGTCACAAAGAGTCAGACATGACTTAAGTGGCTGAACACACATGTACAGTTGACTTACAATGTTGTATTAACCTCTACTTGACAAATTTCCCTTAAGAAGAACTGGGAGATATGTTGCCCAAATCCATTATATAACTTAGTAGAAAAAGATTTTGCCACTATCATTATGAGTTAAAAGGTTAACTCATGCTAACTCAGGTTACCAATGCTGTAGGAACTAAAATTGAAAGAATCAATGAAGCACTTTAATACTATACCTGTTTTTTCTTTTTCACAGCCTCTCCATGCTCAAGAAACTGAACAAGAGATTTGGTAGAAGTTTTTTCTTCAGGACTTCTTGGAGGTTTTAGGACACCAGAAGCGATTAACCGGTTTCGGTTCTGTTCATATATGTAATCAGGCATCTTATGATCTTGGTGGACTTTTAGTACTGGCTTTGGGAAATAAAGAGACATGTTAATCCCTTAAAAATTAATGTGAACTGGTCTTATTCTTAACTACCTTTGGGTTCTGGTTCTGTTGGAAATTGATCACCTTCCAGGACTACTTCCTAACTAGGCCACAATCATTATAGCAGCTGCCACCAGTTTGTCCATGGCCTGCTGCATAAGTAAGACTTTTCTGCTTAGTTTCCATTAATTCTGCCTTTTAAACACCAATGAATACTTCTAAGGGTGATGTTATGACAGAAAGAGTGCAGAAGCATGAAATGACATACTCACTAATTGTTCAGTACAAACCCTCTACTATTCACTACAACAGCTACCGTGGGAAGGATCATACATTTCTCCCACCTTACCCAAAAGTCACTGTTCACTTTCTATAGCCATTAACTGGTTGAAGACCATCAAAAACCAAACAACCTGATTTTTAAATGGGCAGAGAATCTGAATAGACTTATTTCCAAAGAGGAAGTACAGATGACCCACAGGTTCATGAATAGATGCTCAGTATCATTAATTGTTAGGAAAGTGCAAATCAAAACCATAGAGAGGTATCACCTCACACCTGTCAGAATGACTGTTGTCAAAGAGACAACAAATAACAAGTGTTGCTGAGATGTAGAGAAAAGGGAAAACTGCTGGTGGGAATGTAAACTGGTGCAGCCTCTATGGAAAACAGTATGGAGATTCTCAAAAAAATTAAAAAAAGAACTACCATATGACCCAGCAATTCCACTCCTGGGCATTTATCTGAAGAAAATTAAAATAGTAATTCAAAAATATATATGCACCCTATGTTCAACTGAGGCTTTATACAATAGCCAAGATATGGAAGCAACCTAAGAACCCATCAATACACACACACACACACACACCCCGTGAAGTATTACTCAGCCATTGAAAAGAATAGAATTTTGCCATTTGCAGCAACATGGATGAACTTGGAAGGTATTATGCTAAGTGAGTTAAGTCAGACAGAAAGACAAATACTGCATGGTATCACTTACATGTGGAATCCAAAAATACAACAAACTAGTGAATATAACAAAAAAGAAGCAGACTCATAGATATAGAGAACTAGTAGTTATCAATGGGGCTGAAGGGGCAACACAGAGGTTGGGGAGTGGGAGGTATAAACTATTGGGTATAAGATAGGCTATAAGAATATATTTTACAAAATGGGAAATAGAGCCAATATTTTTTAATAACTGTAAATGGAGTTTACACAACCTTTAAAAATTGCGTATAAAATACAAAAAAATTCCAGTTATAAGATAAATAAGTACTATGGATGTAATGTGCAAGATGATAGAGGCAATACATATGAAAGTTGTTAAAAGAGTCCTAATGGTTCTCATTATAAGAAATTTTTTTCCTTAAATTTTGTATCTATATGAATTGATAGCTGTTCACTAAACTTATCATGGTAAACATCTCATGATATATGTAAGCCAAATCAGCATCTTGTTGATGTCTAACTTACACAGTACTTTATGTTTATTATATCTCAATAAAACTGGAAGAAAAAAAGAGAGACAACCAGATTCTATATGCCAGTTTAATCAAAGAACACTGCACTTGGTATGGAAGTATTCAGCCCCAGAAAATCAAACTCAAGACTTTAGATCTAAATACCAACATATAGGAAATATAAGAACCAGAGAAATAGGTTAGCTACCATGGTGGGGATGCAATCAACAAAACTAGACTGTGGGACTATATAGACAAACAACAAATTTTATCAATTAAAATTTTTTTCCCAGGAAAAAGTAAAAGAGTTGATGGATAACTTATAAATCAAGAGACTTAAGAGAAATATCAACCAGTTAGAAGAAAAATATCAACCAGTTAGTGCATAGATCTTATTTTGATCTAAATTTTAACAAGGACTTTGCAAACAAAATTATTATAAGACAATCAGGGAAATGTGAATTTTTTTAACAGTTTAAATTATTCTAATGGCTTTCCTGAGATATAATGCTGCTAAGTCGCTTCAGTCATGTCTGACTCTGTGCGACCCCATAGACGGCAGCCCACCAGGCTCCCCCGTCCCTGGGATTCTCCAGGAAAGAACACTGGAGTGGGTTGCCATTTCCTTCTCCAATGCATGAAAGTGAAAAGTGAAAGTGAAGTCGCTCAGTCGTGTTCAACTCTTCACGACCCCATGGACTGCAGCCCACCAGGCTCCCCCGTCCCTGGGATTTTCCAGGCAAGAATACTGGAGTGGGGTGCCATTGCCTTCTCCTGAGATATAATAGACATACATTAAGCTGTACTTTGGAGAAGGCAATGGCACCCCACTCCAGTATTCATGCCTGGAAAGTTCCATGGACAGAGGAGCCTGGCAGGTTACAGCCCATGGGGTTGCAAAAAGTTGGACACAACTAAGCAAGCAACACGCAAACACACACACAAACTGTACATATTTAAAGTGTCCAAACTGATATGTTGACATAATTTAGAAGTCATATTATATATATGTTCTAGTTTTTTTATTATATATATGCTTATATTATATATATGTTCTAGTCATATATATATATATATATATGTTCTAGTCTTTTCATAAGATGTTTTTGGCCAACCCAATTATATATATGAAACAGAACTCAAACATGAGCCTTCTCAGTTTCCTTTACAATACTCCTCCCTAGGCAAATACTGATCTGCTTTGCATCATTATACATTAATTTGCATTTTCCAGACTTTTATGTAAATGCAATAAAATAGTATGTATCTTTTGCCCAACCATCTTTCAGCATAATTAATTATGCTGAGATTCCCCTATGTTGTTTCATCCATAATTCATTTATTTTTTAGGCTTAGTAGGGAACATCACAATTTATTCATTCATCTCTTGATGGACATTGTGGTTGTTTCCACTTTGGGGCTTCTAAAAATAAAATGTTGGAGGGGGATCAGGATGGTGGAGTAGAAGGGCATGGAGCTCACCTCCCTAAAAACACATCAAAAATCCAGCTACAGGTGGAACGAGTCTCACAGAACACCAGTTGGAAACTTGCAGAAGATCCACACAACCAAAGCTGCGAAAAAGATCTCCAGGTAAAGGGGTAGAAAGAGGAGGGGGTGGGAATGGCATGCTGAACAGAACTGGCACCCCTGGGAGGGATTCATAAAGGAGAGAAGTTCCTCAAGGTCAGACTCTCACCCCGGGAAACCCCCTGGCCTGCCGGGAGGTCCACTAGGACAGATAGAGGGCCTGGAGAAGGCTAATTCGACTTGGGAGGAGTGTGGGTGTGCTGACTTACTGTCAGGGCAGACAGAGACCACTGCTAGTCACTGCTGCATACCACACTTCCCAATTCCAAGTACACACCATACCAGGCTCACCAAGGCAAAGTGCCAAGTCTTGGACAGACACACCCTGGGAGAGGGCTCCATCTACCTGCAGAGAGATAGCCTGGAAGGCCTAGAATGTGATCCTGACCAAACCTGGGATCCCTTTGCATGCACACACAGGGCGGGGGCAGGTCTGGTCCTTGTGGACTCTGTCAGCGTGCATACTAAGTGGTGCCATAGAAATGCACAGCAACTAGGCTCTGAGTCCCTGGTAGACATGCCAGAGGCTGGAATATACAGGTTTTGCTTATTTCTGGCAGCAGAACTCTGGCCCTGCCCACTCTACACTGCAGTTTGGAGCTGGATCTGGGGAGGACAGTTCTGGGACATGTCAGCAAAGAGGCAGCCCAGGTCCCAGGTGGCAGCAAAACCACTTAGATTTCTGCAGCCACCAGCACCCTGGCCCCAGCTCCAGCCCACCTCATACTAACAGTAGATGTGGGACAAACACACAAAGAGGCATGATCATGGGCTGCTTCTGGGTGGAACCATGGCTGCCTGCACGTGCCATCCACAGGTTCACTGTGACAATATGGGCCTCACTTACTTTAACAGTCACCTCTTGTGGGGCAGGGCATCCACTTGTTGATGAAAAATTAATCAGTTGGTTAATGAAGAAATGGAAAGTTTTATTCAAGACATATTTGAGGATTATAACACAGAGAACCTCAGAAAGCTCTGAGAATTCTTCTACTTGTTAGAAGTCAAGGCACAGTTACAGAAGTGTTTTTGAGACAGACATGTACATTAGATGTACATCAAATGACATATTATTGGCAGTTTACATGATCCAGATCCAAGTATTGTCACAGTGGGTCATGTGACCATGTATTAGATCAAGAAGGAATGTTATCATTTAAGGAGCTGTCTTGTTGATTCTGGGAGATGTTGGTTTTTATGGTTGAACAGGTATTCCTGCCTCTGAGAGAGGTCTAGTTGATGCACATTGCAGATATACAAAGCACGGTGCAAGGAGAGAGAAGGACAAAGGGCAGAGAATTTTTTATGTTTCAATTCTTCTTATTTTGCCATAAAATACAAATTTTATTTCATATATTCAAGGGCAATGGATCCTGATTAAATCCAACCTTCAGGGTTTCTACTCCAATAACTAGAGAACAGACCCCCTCGCCAACAGGGCAGTGACAGCCATGGAGAAAAGAAGAGACCTCATCCAACATCCAGCACTAGCTCTGGAGACCACAGTGTCTACTATCACAGCTACTATCAAGGGATAACAGCAAACACACTCAGGATAGATGTGGCTGGCATTCAGACCAAGCCAGCCACTACACAAAAATACAGTCTACCTAGGGACACTCCTTCAAACACCAACTAGATAACTGCTTCTCCTAAATTCACAGAGACAGAGAAAGTTTAAGTGAAATGAAAAAGCAGAGGACCCATTCTCAGTTAAAAGAACAAGAGAAATTTCATGAAAGAACAAATAACGAAATAGACTTCACCACACTATTAGACCCCAAGTTCAAAAAGAAGATAATAAAAATGCTGAAGGAATTGAGAAAGACGATTGATGGAAATGCAGATCATTGTAACAAGGAACTAGAAAGTATAAAGAAGAACCAATCAAAATTAGACAGCTCAACTGGTGAGATAAAAACCATCTAGAAGCAATAAATAGCAGACTAAATAACAAAGAAGAGTGAATAAGTTATCTGGAAGACAGAATAATGGGAATCACCCAATCAGAATGGCAGTCAGAAAGAAAAATGAAGGAAAAAAAAGCAGCACATAAGATATATGGAGTAATATAAAGCATGCCAACCTATGCATAATGTATTCTATCAATTTGTCTATCTTGACACCAATGCTATAATGTCTTAATTATTGTAGTTTTATAGTAAGTATTGAAATCAAGAGTGTTAGATTAAAAATTTTTTCTTTTTCAATGTTGCTTTGCTTGTTCTAAGTCCTTTGCATTTCTCTATGAATGTTAGAATGTTAGAATGTAGAATTGAATCAGCTTGTCAATTTCTACCAAAAAAGAAATATGTGGACTGTGATTGGAATTGTGCTGGATTTACAGGTCAATTGGGGAGAATTGACATCTTAAAATTTTTTATTTTAAACCACATAGCATCATTCTTCATTTATTTAGATCTTTAATCTCTCTGTTATATTTTGTAGTAGTCATGTACAGATGTGAGCGCTGGACCATAAAGAAGGCTGAGAACTGAAGAATTGATGCTTTTGAATTGTGATGCTGGAGAAGACTCTTGAGAGTCCCTTGGACACCAAGGACATCAATCCTACAGGAAATCAACCCCAAAACTGGACAAGGATAATACCAAGAAAAGAAAACTGCAAGCCAATACTCTTGACAAACATAGATGCAGAAATAAATAAAATATTAGCAAACAGAATTCAGCAAGACCTTAAAAGGAACATACACTATGATCAAGTGGAATTTGTTCCAGGGAAGAAATGAATTTTGGGGTTCCAAAATTTGGGACTGGCATCTCTGAAGGCTTGTCCATTCAGTCTGGCAGGTGATAAAGTCTGGGACTCATTCAGATGACATCTCCTCTAGGATTCATTCAGGTGACATCACCCAATCTAAAGGCACCTGCGGTTTGTCTTGACTAGTTTCCTGATATTATTTTCTTAACAGTAACTATCATCAGATGACATTGCTCAGTTTATTTACTTAGGATCATTAGAATGCCAACTGGAATCTTGTCTGCCTTGCTTATTGCTGTTTCCCCAGAGCATGACTCAGAGACTAGACGATAGCAGGTATCGAATAAATATTCAACATATATGAATTTATCACACTGATAACAAATGGAGCTTACTTTAATCATCAAAGGTTCATTATACACTTTTGCCAAGTGAAGTAAATCCATCAGAGAGAAATAAGTGTAAAAGTACATGGGAAAGTCTTATTAAAAGTCATACAAAGTTCATGGGGAAAAAATAGTAGGGAGGCCCAGATACTCCCCACTACACATAGTGTGGGCACAGTGCTCTCTGGAGAAGAGAGCAGCTACAGGCAGTACCCTACCCACCTTGCAAATGGAATTTCAAGGACAAGAGCATCTGTTACTTTGTATTTTTTGTTAATCTGAACTGCAATCGGTTGTATAGCTTTCTTTGTATTTAAGCTGTTAATTTTCTTATTAAATATTTGAATTAATTCCTTCAGTTCAATTCAGTCTCTCAGTCGTGTCTGACTCATTGCTACCCCATGGACTGCAGCACGCCAGGCTTCCCTGTCCATCACCAACTCCCAGAGCTTGCTCAAATTCATGTCCATAGAGTCAGTGATGTCATGCAACCATCTCATCCTCTGTGGTCCCCTTCTCCTCCTGCCTTCAATCTTTCCCAGCATCAGGGTCTTTTAAATGAGTCAGTTCTTCACATCAGGTGGCCAAAGTATTGGAGTTTCAGCTTCAGCATCAGTCCTTCCAATGAATATTCAGGACTGACTTCCTTTAGGATTGACTTCAGGATTGATTAGTTTGATCTCCTTGCTGTTTAAGGGACTCTCGAGTTTTCTGCAACACCACAGTTCAAAAGCATCAATTCTTCAGGTCCTCAGCTTTCTTTATAGTCCAACTCTCACATCTATACATCAGATCAGATCAGATCAGATCAGTCACTCAGTCTGTCCAACTCTTTGCGACCCCATGAATTGCAGCACGCCAGGCCTCCCTGTCCATCACCAACTCCCGGAGTTCACTCAGACTCACGTCCATCGAGTCAGTGATGCCATCCAGCCATCTCATCCTCTGTCATCCCCTTCTCCTCTTGCCCCCAATCCCTCCCAGAATCAGAGTCTTTTCCAATGAGTCAACTCTTCTCATGAGGTGGCCAAAGTACTGGAGTTTCAGCTTTAGCGTCATTTCTTCCAAAGAAATCCCAGGGCTGATCTCCTTCAGAATGGACTTGTTGGATCTCCTTGCAGTCCAAGGGACTCTCAAGAGTCTTCTCCAATACCACAGTTCAAAAGCATCAATTCTTCGGTGCTCAGCCTGCTTCACAGTCCAACTCTCACATCCATACATGACCACAGGAAAAACCATAGCCTTGACTAGACGAACCTTTGATGGCAAAGTAATGTCTCTGCTTTTGAATATGCTATCTAGGTTGGTCATAACTTTCCTTCCAAGGAGTAAGCGTCTTTTAATTTCATGGCTGCAGTCACCATCTGAAGTGGTTTTTTTCCTAGATTATAGTCCAACTCTCACATCTATACATGACTACTGGAAAAATCATAGCTTTGACTAGACAGATCTTTGTCAGCAAAGTAATGTCTCTGCTTTTTAATATGCTGTCTAGGTTGGTCATAGGTTTTCTTCCAAAGAGCAAGCGTCTTTTAATTTCATGGCTGCAGTCACCATCTGAAGTGGTTTTTTCCCCTAGGTTAATCTTTTTTCATATAGAGTAACATTTAAATAAAAATAATGAAATGAGCACTATGGATCTCCAAGAATGTCTACCTCCTGTATGAATTCGTACTTAAATTTGAGAAGCAATGCAATAAGGGTTAATGTCCATTACATATATATGTATATATACAGTTAAACATATACATATATATGCATATTTTTTAAAACCTCAAAAGCTGATAGGAAAAAAGCAATCAACTTAATTTTAAAGTGAAAAATGGTTATGAACAGAATCCATGAAATAAGTAAGATGCATGCCACTGAATGAATGAAAATACACTCAATGTCCACCACATATATACTGCCTCCCACTCTTCTTTTACACATTTCCTTCTTTCAATTCTCCAATCTCTGACTCCCTTTTCTATGATAACTGTCATTAAAACAATCGGATATTTATCCTTTCTCCAGGCTCAAACAATTTTACATAAATTTTGCATAATGTTTTACATAAAATATATATTTTTACATAATTTGTTAACTTCACTAATGAGATGCAAACCACAACAACAATGTGTTGTCATTTTCACCTATCAGTCTAGCAAAAATAAAGAGAAGTGATAGTGCTCGCTTCGGCAGCACATATACTAAAATTGGAACGATACAGAGAAGATTAGCATGGCCCCTGTGCAAGGATAACACGCAAATTCGTGAAGCATTCCATATTTTTAAGACAGCCTTCAGAATGGGAGAAAATAATAGCAAATGAAGCAACTGACAAACAACTAATCTCAAAAATATACAAGCAACTCCTACAGCTCAACTCCAGAAAAATAAATGACCCAATCAAAAAATGGGCCAAAGAACTAAATAGACATTTCTCCAAAGAAGACATACAGATGGCTAACAAACACATGAAAAGATGCTCAACATCACTCATTATCAGAGAAATGCAAATCAAAACCACAATGAGGTACCATTTCACACCAGTCAGAATGGCTGTGATCCAAAAGTCTACAAATAATAAATGCTGGAGAGGGTGTGGAGAAAAGGGAACCCTCTTACACTGTTGGTGGGAATGCAAACTAGTACAGCCACTATGGAGAACAGTGTGGAGATTCCTTAAAAAACTGGAAATAGAACTGCCTTACGATCCAGCAATCCCACTGCTAGGCATACACATTGAGGAAACCAGAAGGGAAAGAGACACGTGTACCCCAATGTTCATCGCAGCACCGTTTATAATAGCCAGGACATGGAAGCAACCTAGATGCCCATCAGCAGATGAATGGATAAGAAGACTGTGGTACATATACACAATGGAGTATTACTCAGCCATTAAAAAGAATACATTTGAATCAGTTCTAATGAGGTGGATGAAACTGGAGCCTATTATACAGAGTGAAGTAAGCCAGAAGGAAAAACACCAATACAGTATACTAACGCATATATATGGAATTTAGAAAGAAGGTAACAATAACCCTGTGAACGAGACAGCAAAAGAGACACTGATGTATAGAACAGTCTTATGGACTCTGTGGGAGAGGGAGAGGGTGGGAAGATTTGGGAGAATGGCATTGAAACATGTAAAATATCATGTATGAAATGAGATGCCAGTCCAGGTTCGATGCACGATACTGGACGCTTGGGGCTAGTGCACTGGGACGACCCAGAGGGATGGTATGGGGAGGGAGGAGGGAGGAGGGTTCAGGATGGGGAACACATGTATACCTGTGGTGGATTCATTTTGATATTTGGCAAAACTAATACAATTATGTAAAGTTTAAAAATTAAATAAAATTAAAAACAAAACAAAAACAAAAAAGAGAAGTGATAGCCTCAGTTTTGACAAAGATGTGGATTCTTAAAATTATTTTTCAGACATGCACAAAATTTTTCAGGACACTAGGCATTTGTTTGAAAATAATAAAATTATACAATTATACATATTACTCTTACTGAAGTTTCTAGTATGAAATGGTACCCAAATACCTAAAATAGCCTTACAACCTACATGATTAAGTATCCGTATTGCACATAATGCTAGAGAGGATTTATGTGCTTGAGAACTTTTTAATCACAGCATCCCACCACCTCAAACAGTACTTTTAGAACTCAACATTTTTTAAAATAAATAATTATGTTTACATGCTCTTAAACAAGTCTTAACTTTCAAGTTTTCATTCCTTCTGTGTTAATTAAGAGTCTAGAAATTATTACCATCCCCCAAAGCAACTCTGCAACTTCCTCTGTAGCCAAAAGTGGCTAAAATGCTGGTTTTCAACCTTACCAAAGGCTCCAGTTTTTTTGGCTGCTGTCGTTTTCTTGTCCTCTCCTGAGCTTTTGTAGTGTGTTCAAATGTCAGGACTTGTGTATCACCTTGATTTTCTGTGGGTGTTACAAAACTCAGTCTTCCCTTTGCTCTTATACTATTTAGTCTTGCAAGCATGGGGTTTTCTGACAGCTCTCCAATACTTTTCAGGTCCAACTCATTCTCTGAGAGACGAGAAGCCATCTTCCTCCCTGGAAAGGTCAGGGTCAAGAAAAGAAAAATGAAAAGTAAAGCGAAAGAATTGGGGAAGTAGGGTTAAGCAGAGGTGTTTTAAGAACCAAGCAGAGCTGCATTTGCTTATCCCCAAAGAAAACCTATCAAAGTTACCTCATTCTTCCCAAACTAAGTACTTGAATTAGAGTAATGAAAACTATGCCTGGTCTTCTAGAAGACCCACAACTTGGGTGGGACCCAGGAACTTGCATTTCTAATAACTTCTTAGGTGATGCTGTTGCTGCCTCTGATTTGGGGACCACATACCAGCATGCATGCTAAGTTGCTTCAGTCATGTCCAACTCTTTGCAACCCTATGGACTGTAGCCCTCCAGGCTCCTCTGTCTATGGGATTCTCCAGGCAAGAATACTGGAGTGGGTTCCCATGTCCTCCTCCAGAGGATCTTCCCGACCCAAGGATCAAACCCATATCTTTTATATCTCTCCTGCATTAGCTGGCAGGTTGTTTACCACTAGTGCCAGCTGGGAAGCCCACTAGTCCAGATTTGGAAGGATGAATGGAAATGAAATCATATTGAGATCCTTTCTCACACATGAGTGTGCAAAATATTTCTGAGGGTGGCAGTGGTGTTCAAAAGAAAGGTAATTCTAACACAGGCAATCTGAGATATCTAGCCTAGATACTTATAGATAAACCAAATAAAGGGGAAAAAAGTTGATGGCTAACTCATAAAATAGTGCTTTGGAGCATTTTATGAGGATAAGAATCATTTGAAAAGCTTGTGAAAAAGCAGATTCTAATTCATAAACTTTGAGTAGCAAGGCCCCAGAATACTAGAACTATCAGCCTTTTGTAATGGTCTTGTACTTTCACCAGCACTCACACTCCAGTCCCATCACATGGATGGAAATACTTTTCTTAAAAACAGTATTATCACACACAAGGTCTTAAACCAGGTGTCAGCAGATCCAGGTTTTAGTCTAGATCAGCACTGGCCAATCAAAATATAATGCAAATCTCCTATGTAACTAAAAAATTTTAAGTAACCACATTTAAAAACAAAAAGGAACATATAAAGAATTTTTTAACTTTTTATTTTGTATTAGGGTATAGCCAATTAACAATGTTGTGATAGTTTCAGGGCTCAGCCATACATATACATGTATTCATTCTTACCCAAACTCCTCTCCCATCCAGGCTGCCACGTAACATTGAGCAGAGTTCCCTGTGTTATACAGTAGGTCCTTGGTTGTTATCCATGTTAAATACAGCAGTGTGTATATGTCTTCATCCCAGCTTCTCCCTCACTACCCCTTTCCCCCATGCTTCCCCCTAGCAAACATAGGGTTCCTTCTCTAAGTCAGCGAGTCTAAAAATAAATTAATTTTAATAATGTTTTTTATTTAACATAACTAAAATATTATCATTTCAACATATAATCAGTATAAAATTTGTTAATGTGATAGTTTTTTGTTACTACATTGTGGAATTATTTCACCTTCAGGACACATTTTCAATCAGAAGAGCCCCCCTCCCCGTGTAGCTAGTGGCTACCATATTGAAACAGGTCCAGATCTGACCACCCAGTGAGAGATTTTGGACAAGTCTCTTGGTATCTCTATTCCTCAGTTTCCAGCCCTGTAAACTGGTAGATAGGTAGTATGCTATGCTATGCTATGCTAAGTCGCTTCAGTCGTGTCCGACTCTGTGCGACCCCATCGACGGCAGCCCACCAGGCTCCGCCGTCCCTGGGATTCTCCAGGCAAGAATACTGGAGTGGGTTGCCATTTCCTTCTCCAATGCATGAAAGAGAAAAGTGAAAGTGAAGTCGCTCAGTGTGTCCGACTCTTAGAGAGCCCATGGACTGCAGCCTACCAGGCTCCTCCGTCCATTGGATTTTCCAGGCAAGAGTACTGGAGTGGGGTAGGTATCATTAAAATGCGACTTCCTCTGCCTCTCTGAGCCTTTCCTTCTATACTCCAAAGATCATGCTCAGTCTTTTGCCTAGAAGTCGTAGTTCAGCCCCACAGCTCGATTCCTCAGGACTCACCAAGTCAGACTAGAGAAGCAGCCGCCTCAAAGGGTCTATTGAGACAGAGCAAAGACAGATCCTGGAGTAGAAAGTTGTCTCTTAAGCCTGGACTGTTTCCCGTTGCCTAGCAGCCACCGGACCTCCACTGATGCTTACTGCGCCTGTGCGCGATCTGTCGCCACTGGCAACCCCTCAGCCAACTGCTGCTCAGATTCGGAGTCCAGGACTGTGCTGGGCAGTCGAGCCAATTACTGTCTCGGAATGTTTTCTTCGTCGCTGTTTGGTGGAGAGCCAGCACTAGACCTGCCGGCTCCTGAGGGCTTGGCTGGAAGGAGGTGCAGCCAAAGGAGGTGTTACGTCTATTTGTTCCTTCGCATGTCAGCGGCTCACGCTCACTACCCCTCCCTCCTCCAGTAGTGTTTTCTGTTCCTCTTCAAGAGGCTTGGGACTGCCTGACATTCGCTTTAATCCAGCTTTGTCTGGTTAGAAGAATCAAGTGCTTTTGTAGACAGTTTAGGCCCCGATCTCCGAGAGAGCGACCGTCCTGCATCTCCGCCCCTTCCACTGACCTCCTCCCAAGAGTGTCCTAAAACACTAAGAATGCGGGCTCTTCCCCTCAAACTCCACCCTGTCCTTTTTACTTATGTTCTTGACTACCTGAAAGGTAATTTAGTGCCCTTAGTGTCAGGCATAGCAAGCCTATATTACTTGGTCTCTGTGCTATATTCACCAAAACAGACCCTGGATCTTGCATGGTATTTGCGTGCGTGCTAAGTCATTTCAGTCGTGCCTGACTCTTTGAGACTTCATGAATTGTAGCCCTCCAGGCTCCTCTGTCCATGGGATTTTCCAGGCAAGAATCCTGGAGTGGGTTGCCGTGCGCTCCTCCAGGGGATCCTCCCTTCCCAGGGATTGAACCTGTATCTCTTATGTCTCTCCTACATTAGCAGGCGGGTTTTCTACCACTAGCGGCACCTAGGAAGCCCCTATGGCTTTTAGACCCACCTATTAAGGTGGTGCAGTGGTAAAGAATCCGCTTGCCAATAGAGAAGATTCAAAGTGGAGGGTTGGATCCCTAGATGGGGAAGATCCCCTAGAGGAGGAAATGGTAACTTGGGGCAGTATTCTTGCCTGGGAAATCCAATAGACAAAGGAACCAGACGGATTCCAGTTCATGGGGTCGCAAAAGAGTTAGACAGGACTGAGGGATTAAACACACAACAAACAACAATTCTCCAAATGACTGCTGGCAATGGTATATGGAAGCAATCCCACGGATGCCCCATGCAGTTACTTACTTTAGATGCTTTATCCCAGTTAGTGATCAGGGGAAGCAGTCCTTTCACCTGTCTAGGGTAAATATTCCACCAGATGACAGAGTCTTGGTTTTCAGCCTCCTCTCCAAAATAACATAATCACCTCTGAAAGTCATTGTTTTACTTTTTCCTTTTTGGTCCTTTTTGTTTTAACCTTGATATGTGTTTCTTGCCTTGAATGCAAAGCTGTATATGAAGTGCTTGACATATTAAACTCACAACCTGCAGTTTATCAATCTTAAGATACTCAGGTATGTATTTTACATGCCTACAAAGTAGAGAGACATGTAACATTAGAGCTGGAAAGGATATAACAGATCACTCAATCCAACTGCTTTCCCATTTCATTAAAAAGAGAGCTGAGACCCAGAGAGAAAGCAAGTAATTTACTCCAGGTCAGGCACCTAGCCCTGGTAGAGATAAAACTAGAATACAAATCTCCTAATTCTTAATCAGGACTAGGAAACAGCAATAGAGGAACTTCAGTTTAGAAACAATTAAAAAAATGAAATGTAAACATCATAAGGTACACACAGGTAATCAGTCAGAGAGAATAAAATACAAACTAGTAGTGAAAAAAATTCAAACCAACCCAATATACATCAAAGTATATTATAATAATATGTAATGTGAGACACACCTCCCAAAATAGATTATATTTTGGATGTGCAATGAATATTTTTATCTGTTCCTTTCAAAGTTTATGCAGTGGGAGACAAAAATCTATTGCTCCTCAGGTCAAGAATCCCTTTGTTAGTAGATGAAGGTGTCTATATTCTAATGTTAGCTTATGAAGCTAAGGATTTCATTCCTAGAGCCAAGAATGGTGAGGATAGGAGACATGGACACATAGTTTTATGAAGGTATTGCTATATTGAACACTACTCATCAAGTCTCTCACAATTTATTTTTTTTTAATGTGGCAAGATGTCATCTTCATTATCAAACACATACATACCCAGTCGCTTCAGTCATGTCCGACTCTTTGCCATCCCATGGACCATAGCCCGCCGGGCTCCTATGTCCATGGGACTTTCCTGACAAGAATGGAGTGGATTGCTATTCAGTTCTATTGAGTACTTAATGTATCAACACAAATAGGAGCTTTGTTTATTGCATGTTAATTGTTTCATAGTTTCTGCAATAGTAATGATTGTTCTTATTTATTGAGTGCTTCTTATGTGCCAGGTAGGAGAAGGTGATGGCACCCCACTCCAGTACTCTTGCCTGGAAAATCCCATGGACGGGGGAGCCTGGTAGGCTGCAGTCCATGGGGTTGCGAAGAGTCAGACATGACTGAGCGACTTCATTTTCACTTTTCCCTTTCATGCATTGGAGAAGGAAATGGCAACCCACCCCAGTGTTCTTGCCTGGAGAATCCCAGGGACGGGGGAGCCTGGTGGGCTGCAGTCTATGGGGTTGCACAGAGTCGGACATGACTGAAGCGACTTAGCAGCAGCAGCAGCAGCAGATGTGCCAAGTACTATGCTATATATTTTTCATTTATGTTCTCAAAGACATCCAACAAATCTGAAATTCCCATCTAATAGCTAAAGAACTTGGAGAAGGAAATGGCAACCCACTCCTGTGTTCTTGCCTGGAGAATCCAGGGGATGGAGGAGCCTGGTGGGCTGCCATCTATAGGGTCACACAGAGTCGGACACAACTGAAGTGACTTAGCAGCAGCTACAGAAAGATTTACAAGAATAGATTATGAAAGCAGTAATATTAAGTGAAAAATGGTTAAAACTTATTGAACACTAAGTTAAGTTTTATATGCTGGACCTTTGTGAAAAGTTTTCTACTATTATACTGTTCATTGCAACAGCTCATATTGTTTTAGAGGTATTATTGTACCTGCTGCTGCTGCTAAGTCGCTTCAGTCATGTCCGACTCTGTGCGACCCCATAGATGGCAGCCCACCAGGCTCCCCCATCCTTGGGATTCTCCAGGCAAGAACACTGGAGTGGGTATTATTGTACCTACTCCACCAAAAAGGAAATTGAGGCTTAAAGGGGTTGATTTACCCAAGATGACTCCAGAAGTGATAAATGGTAGAGCTAAGATACACATTCAGATTCATGAAATTTAAGTTAAAGTTCCAAAATATTAGTCCTGGAATTCTGCTACTGGAGGTATGGTAGACTATATCCTTAAAAATTCCTGAAGCAAAACTCCTGTGTATTTGTATAAACTCCAAGGCACATTATTTTAACTGTATTGCTGAACTCACAAGAACAAGAGAATCTTAACAATAGAATACTGTTGATGGAAATGTAAATTGGTGCAATCACCATAGAATAAAAAACAGCATAGAGATTCCTCAAAAAATTGAGAATACAACTACTGCGTGGTCCAGCTATTCCACTTCTGGCTATTTATGCAAAGAATACATATTTTCTAATATATTAGAAAAAATATATTCACCCTTATGTTCATTACAGCATTTACAGTAGCCAAAATATGGAAACAACCTAAAGTCCGTGAATAATGAATGGATAAAGAAGATGTGGTATGTATATACAATGGAATACTACTCAGCCATAAAAAACAAAATATTGCCATTTGAGACAATAAGTATAGATCTTGAGGGTATTATGCTAAGTGAAATAAGACAGAAAAAGACAAAGACCATATTATTTCACTCATTCATATATGGGATATAAAATAATAATAATAAATGACCAATCCATAGCAAACAAAAACAAAAACAGAGGTATTACAGAGAGCAGAGATGTGATTGCCAGGGGGACTGCAGGTGGTTAGGAGGAGGAAATTCGGGTCAACTCTATGATGATGGGTGGAAACTAAATTTTTGATGGTAAGCACACTGTAGTGTATACAGAAGTTGAAATAACGTGTGAGTGACTGAAGTCGCTCAGTTGTGTCCAACTCTTTGTGACCCGGTGGACTGTAGCCCCCCAGGCTCCTCCGTCCATGGGATTCTCCAGGCAAGAATACTGGAGTGGGTTGCCATCTCCTTCTCCAGGGGATCTTCCTGATCCAGGGATCGAACCCAGGTCTCCCGCATTGCAGGCAGACACTTTACCGTCTGAACCGAAGGGTTTAGAGGCCGTCAAATGGACATGACCTATACAGGCAATTTTGATGGTTTTACGTAGAAATGACCTCTAATGGAAGAGAACACAAATGAGAACTATTTGAGATACATTTCTATGTAAAATGTAATTTGCACATAATTTAGCATTTTAAATGAGCACTCTGCAACTGAGACCAAATATCAATCATCTCTTGAGGTTTTCTACTATGTACCAACATCAAATCTACATAGGAACAAATGTTACTCCTGCTTTTCTCTTCTATATCAAATGTCCTGAAGCCTTTGTGTCTCTCTGGAGCAAGGCTGAGTTTCTGAAGGCACATTCCAGTATAAACATCATCGATGGGGTAGAGAAATAATGTGTACAATGTTATATACTTGAGATTTATGTCATATACCAATGTTATGGCAAAAAAATTTTTTTTAAAAAACCAAACTGTATATGTAAAGTATGTGTAGCCAATTGTGTGTAAGTTACACTTTAGTAAAACTTATCCAAGAAATAATAAAATTGCATGCACAAACTTTTACAAATAGTAACAATTATTCCTAGAATTACACTTCGAAATCACTTGGAAGTGTGAAAGTGAAAGTGTTAGTCGCTGAGTCATGTTTGACTCTTTGCCACCCCGTGGACTGTAGCCCTCAGGGATCCTCTTTCCATGGGATTCTCCAGGCAAGAATACTGGAGTGGGTAGCCATTCCCTTCTCCAGGAGACCTTCCCAACCCTGGCATCGAACCCTGGTCTCCCATCTGAACCACTAGGGAAGCCCAAAAATCATGAGGCTTTTCTAAACATACAGATTTCCAGGCTCATGCCAGACCTGGTAAATAGGGATCTTTGATATTGGCATTTAGGCAAATATAAGCTTAAAAATCTCTATATGTGAATCAAATGAACATCTCTGGCTAGGAATCACATCTGCAGGTGAAAATATATGAAGATTAAAAGATGTTACATTAAATAGGTCATAAAACAGTTTGCATAACATGATTATATTTTTACAAGCAGAAATGTATGTAAACTCAGCAAACTATATGGAAGAAAAATATAGTAGTTTATGAGATTTGTGGGTATTTTATACTCTTTGCTCTTCTGTATATTTAAAAATAAAAGCTGTATACTGCTTTTGTATACAAAAAAACAGACAGTGGCTCAGACGGGAGACCCAGGTTTGATCCCTGGGTCAAAAAGGTCCCTTGGAGAAGGGAATGGTTACCCATTCCAGTATTCTTGTCTGGAAAAGTGAGTTATTTTAAGTTAACAAAGAAAATGTATGAGCACATAAAATAGAGGGAGCACGAATTTGGTGGAGGCCAGGGTGAAGGGAGCAGGGACACTGGTGGAGGATTTAGCCTTCAGTGTAAACAAGACACACTTTCCTCCATGTGGAGGGAAGGAACGTGGAAGTAGATTAGATGGATTGGTAGATTTGGGCCAGATCTCTTCTTTTTCTCTGTGAAGCAGGAAGTAAGCTCAGCTGCAGATAAGAATGGACACGGGGGTGGTCAGGCTCCTTATAATTTATATGGTGGTGGTGGGATAACCCATCTTTAATCTTGACTGTTCACAGTTTAGTTTCAGGGTCTGTAAAACTGCTTAGAATTGTGTTCATGGGTGGGAGGAATTGAGAGATTGGGATTGATGTGATATTGTGTATAAAATATATAACTAATAAGAACCTACTGTATAGCACAGGGAACTGTACTTAAAGCACTGTGGTGACCTGAAGAGGAAGGAAATCAAGAGAGGGGAGATAAGTGTTTGTTTAGGTGATTCACTTTGCTGAACAGTAGAAACTGACACAACATTGTGTTGCAACTATATTCCAATAAAAACTAATTTTAAAAATACCTACAAAATATTGTAATCATGTTTTGTTCCCAGCTGTTTGACTTTCAAAGGAGTCTGTGATCAATCGCAGCTGAGTTGGGAACTCTGCCCACCCTAAGCGTTGATGGGGGTGGTGGCGGTGATGGTATCATATTCTGTTGCTCTATCGCCACCGTGTGGTCAAATGGATGTACTGCCAAAGATGGATTTGAAGCACAGTTTTGAACTTCCACGTGGCTCAGGGGTAAAGAACCCACCTGCAGGAGTTCGATTTCTGGGAGATCTCCCGAAGATCCCCTGGAGTAGGAAATGGCAATCCCATGGGCAGAGAAGCCTAGTGAGCTAAGGTCCATGGGGCTGCAGAGTCAGACACGACTTAGCCACTAAACAGTAACAGCAACAACAAAAATAGCTTCTCATCTTAGATTTGGAAGGGACTTGGGGCATTCTACGATCTAATATCCCACACGTTATGAGATCTAATAATAATAACTACAAAGTTTTACTCCAAAATGTTGAACCAATATTAATTATTCATGAATGAGAAGACCCGCCGAAGCCCAGATAATTATATTCCAATTAAAGATTTTACAGAAGTGATCACTGAGCCAGTGTTGAATGTTTCTGAAAGGCCAAAAACATTATGTGTGTTGAGACTGACTAGGAAAGTTTTGAAACACCTTGATGCCCAGGCCAGATGCCATGCTAATTAAACTCTCTAAGAGTGAGAGACCCAAGCATTAGGGTTTTATCCAATGACCTCTTCCCCATGTGATTCCAATGTCCAACCAAGTCCAAAGGCCTCAGCCACAAGTCCTTGCTGTTCAAGGTGTGCTCCATGAGCCAGCAGCATTGGCACCGCCCCGCCCCCCCACCCCAGGAGTTTGTTAAATTGCGGGATCTCAGGTCCTGCCCCAGATCTCCTGAATCAGTCTGTATTTTAATAATTCTCAGGTGACTCACTGCATATCAAATTAAATTCTGTTATAGAGTAGGTCCTCTGGATACACAAAGCAGGAATGGCGTTTAAAAGGTGGGCTTTTCATCTCTGATCACTTCCAGCTACAAAAAATGTGTGGCTTCTATGCCACTGCTGAACAGTTCTAGTTGTCTGAAAGATTCTTTTCTTTTGGTAGATGTCAAAATATACTTTCTAGCCAGTTCTGCAAATTGCCCCCATGATCTCTTTTAAAATATTTGAAGGACTTCCCTGGTGGTCTAGTGGTTAAGAATATACTTGCCAATGCAGGGGACACAGATTCTATCTCTGGTCCGGGAAGATTCCACATGTTAAGAGATAACTAAACCCACGTGCCACAACTACTGAGCCTGAGAGTCGCAACTACTGAAGCTCATATGCCCTAGAGTCCTTGCTCTGAAACAAGAGACGCCTCTGCAATGAGAAACCTGCGCACCGTAACTTGAGAGTAGCCACTCACTAGAGAAAGCCCGCATACAGCAACGAAGACCCAGCACAGCCAAAAATAAGTAAATGAAATAGACAAACACCTTGCAAGATTACAAATCTCTCAAATTTAGAATGAAAACAGTGACACACTTAGATTAAAAAATAAAATTATTTGAGAGCAGAAATGTCTTGCCTTTAATCTTCCTTCTTTGAAACCCTCCCTTTCAACCTTCCAGTTTCTTCAGTTCAGTTCAGTCACTCAGCTGTGTCCGACTCTTTGCGACCCCATGAATCACAGCACGCCAGGCCTCCCTGTCCATCACCAACTCCCAGAGTTCACTCAGACTCACGTCCATCGAGTCAGTGATGCTATCCAGCCATCTCATCCTCTGTCATCCCCTTCTCCTCCTGCCCCCAATCCCTCCCAGCATCAGTCTTTTCCAATGAGTCAACTCTTCGCATGAGGTGGCCAAAGTACTGGAGTTTCAGCTTTAGTATCATTCCTTCCAAAGAACTCCCAGGGCTGATCTCCTTCAGAATGGACTGGTTGGATCTCCTTGCAGTCCAAGGGACTCTCAAGAGTCTTCTCCAACACCACAGTTCAAAAGCATCAATTCTTTGGCACTCAGCTTTCTTCACAGTCCAACTCTCACATCCATACATGACCACTGGAAAAACCATAGCCTTGACTAGATGGACCTTTGTTGGCAAAGTAATGTCTCTGCTTTTCAATATGCTGTCTAGGTTGGTCATAACTTTCCTTTCAAGGAGTAAGCGTCTTTTAATTTCATGGCTGCAGTCACCATCTGCAGTGATTTTGGAGCCCCCCCAAAATAAAGTCTGTTTAGTATAGTATTAATATTTTTGCAGAACTCCTAGTAATTCTACCCTAAAAATGGCTCCCAGAAGTGAAAGTGAGAATGTAGATGAGGTGTGACATAACAAGAATAGTAGGAAAATGACTTTGGTTTCTTAGGAAATTTTACTAAAGCCTCCTTTTTCTTCCTGAAAATAGATATTAGGATCTTTGTTAAATGTTACGTTATAAAGAACATGGATTCAGTAAACAAATCAATGCTGATGGTCCCAGAGAGCCTCAGGTCATTCACATGTAACCACAGATGGTCCCTTGAGCTCAGAGAGACCATAGGAACCTCCAATCTGGGCTTCCCCAGTGGCTCAGCATTTGCACTGCAGGAGACACAGGAGATGTGGATTTGATCCCTGGGTTGGGAAGATCCCCTGGAGGAGGGCATGGCAACCCACTCCAGTATTTTTGCCTGGGGAATCCCATGGAGAGGAGCCTGCGGTCTACAACCCATAGGGTTACTAAGAGTCAGACACGACTGAAGCAACTTAGCATGCACCCACTAGTGTGCAGAGTGGCAGAGAGGAGGCAGGTTTGTGGGACTGAGCCCTTAACCTGTGGTGTCCAACACTGCCTCCAGGTAAATCTTTGTCAGAACTGAGTTGGATTGTGGAGACTTGGCTGGTGTCTAAGAATTTTGTGTTGGTATGAGAACCACCCCTCCTCCTGCCACATGTTGGAAATGGGGTCAGAATCTTAAGAGCATAGAGCAGGGATAGCAAGTACCACCCCATG
Source organism: Bos grunniens (assembly GCF_055505025.1). NCBI lineage: Eukaryota > Metazoa > Chordata > Mammalia > Artiodactyla > Bovidae > Bos > Bos grunniens. The sequence goes on along the minus strand of NC_141175.1, from coordinate 57,331,344 downwards.
AGTCAAATCCAGACTGTTGCTTGTTTTTGTACACCAAGTTTTACTGGAATACAGCCATGATCATTTATTTACATATTTGTTGTTCAGTCGCTCAGTCGCATCTGACTCTTTGCCACCGCATGGACTGTTGCAGCACGCCAGGCTTCTCTGTCCTTCACCATCTCCTGGAGCTTGCTCAAACTCATGTCCATGGAGTCAGTGATGCCATCCAACCACCTTGTCTTCTGTTACCATATTTACATATTTACTGTAGCTATTTTTGCACTATAACAGCAGAGTCATATAGTTGTGACAGAGACTATCCGACCCACAAATATTTACTATCTGGTCCTTTAAAGGAAAAGTTTGCTGACTCCTGCTATAGTAAATAAATATAATGTAGTAAATAAAAATATAAAAAAGGACTCACCAAGTCAGGATAAACTACAATTCTAACTTCAGTTAGATTAAATCTCCTGGGAAATGTCTCATTGCTGTCAATTTTTTTTTGCCTCTGTAAACATTTTATAGTTTATATCATCATTTTTGGTCTTTAGACAAGTTGGAAATAGGTAAGCTAATACCAGAGTCTACTAACTGTGTTTGCAAATGGTAAGAAGACAGTGAGTGACACATAGTGGACAATAGCAGGAAGTTCTGAAACTTACACTGCCCAAGACACTGAGATATTTGACTAAAAAGTGTTTGAAAAGATTATTCTTATAGACTCTTGGGCAAATGTGGCATTTTGAATATACCCAACTACTTTCATGCCTCCCTACAACTGTAAAAAGTATTTTTTAAAAGTTATAAACTCAGAGAAATTAGGAGAATGGGAGAAGAGACAAGAGGTATAAAAATCTGGATTCTAGAAAGCAGAAATATGAGTGGTAAGTGGTTAAACAAACACAAAAATTATAGTCTAAGCAGTTGTGGGGAAAGATAATGTCCAATCTGATGGACACTATAGAATCCCCAAAGCCTCTGAAATCAATGGTATCAGATATCTCTGGAAATAGGGCCTTTAAATAAGGATGTTGGCTGACTGACAAGGAAGTGGTCAGGTCTTCAAATCTGGTCTACCTTCCCCAAACCCAGCAGAAGAGTGAAAAGTTATACTCTGGAGTAAAATAGCCTCTAGACTGATAGATAATATGCACATTTGAGGGTGGGTCACCTTCCATGGGGACACAGAGAGGCGGACACAACTGAAGCGACTTAGCACTCACGCGTGCACACCAAACTGAATACGACCTGATCTATGTGCATACCAAATGATGAGATCACCCAACCCTCTTTCCCCACTTAATTCCCAGAATAATGGCCTAGGGTGTCCAACCATCTCAATTTCTTGGGACTGCAGGTGTTTCCAGGATGGAGACTTGGAGTTTCAAAACCAATACAGTCCTGAGCAAACCAGAATGTCACCCTAGTCTCAAAACATTAGCAGTTAGACCCTTTCATTCAGGAGACTGGGAGAATCTTCTTTGGGGAATTTTACCAGCCCAAGGGGAAAAATCTGAACATACGGGGAGTGGAGGTTCTACATCTTAGTGGTCCAGTCAGATCAACCTTGTAGGAGGGTCGTTGAACAAGCTCCAAATGGGCGCGTGGAGGTTTCAGTTGTGTTTTTAGATACTCTTTCAGAAATAAGCAGACAACTAAGAATTATTAGACAATTCGGGGAAAGTCTTACACAAAAGACAGAAACTAGAACATCCAAACAGGATAAGCAACAGGAGAGGTAAGTACCTTATTCAAGTTGGCATGTCAGAGTCTTTCTCTTGGATCTCAAAAGATGCACCTGGAGGGAGAATCTTCTCTTCCTCTCTAGCCATATGCTGTTAGCATGTGTCTGGAGCTCCTGGAGGCCCTATTCTCCTCTATAAAGGCAAGCCCACAGTTGGCCACACAGAGATGCACTAATGGGAAATGAACTCAGCCTAGCGTCCCCATGGCTTTTCATACCAAGATCATTATCTCTAAAGCTGTCTTTCTTTTTCCAAAGTTTGGTTGTATGACTCAATAAATTCCAAGACTTTTCCAAAAAGGCTTACATTTGAACAGATTTTTTGTCATTTGAAACCAACTGGTCCTGGTATGCCTCATGAATGGCATTGCCCATTCTACACATCTGCCTTTTTAATCCATACTCTATATCCAGAAAGTTTCCAAATCAGCTTTTGCCCCTGTTTAAAATAAAGATTGCCCAACTCATGAAGGTAAAAATACATGAGATTTCAGTGAACATTGGATGCTTTTAGCAAACCCAACATGCACTAACTTTTCATTATCTCTCACGATGACGTCCTCCCCAAAATAAAATCTAGATAAATGACCGAAATATAGAAATCTGGACCATAAAGCAGAAATGAAGAGAAGAAAGAAAACTGTGCATTAACTCTGCTAGTCTTCCTCATAGTAGTGAAGGGAAAATGTGGTATCCATAAGAATTGTGTTCAATAGCAAGTAGCAGAACACCCAATTAACAGTGACTTAATTGAACAGACTTGTTGGGAGTTATTAATGCCACATGTTCCTATGATTCTCAGCCTTTTCATTATGATAGCAAAAGGGTTATTGCAGTCCCAGCCATCATGTGCACATACAAGAGAGAAATAAGGGGATAAAGTCAAAGGATGTATTTATCTCTACAGAGGAAGAGCAAAAGCTCTTCCAGAAGCCTCTACATCAGATTAGATTTCCCCTTGGGGATTCCCTAGTGGCTCAGATGGTAAAGAATCTGCCTGCAATACAGGAGACCTGAGTTCAGCCCCTGGGTTGGGAAGATCCCCTGGAGAAGAGAAAGGCAATCCACTCTAATATTCTTTCCTGGAGATTTCCACGGACAGAGGAGCCTGGCCAGCTACAGTCCATGGGGTCACAAAAGAGTTGGATGTGACTAAGTGACTAACGATTTTGCTGTCTATGTGTCTTTAGCTGGAACAGGGTCCGAAGTTTACATCTAGCTGAAAATGAGACTGAGAAGGTAGGAAACAAGATTGTTGCAAATGACTCAGTACCGTCATGATTCGTTACCTAGGGCTAGACATATGTGCCCTCCTCCATGAGGCGGTATTGACACAGAAGGACAGGCAAAGTGATGCTGTGTGGGGAGGCATGCCTACCACAGGAACCAAAGTAAGTAGGTTACAGTGTTAAAAATACTGCTGAAACTGAAACTCTCACATATGGTGGGTGGGACTTTAGAAGGGTACAATCACTTTGAAAAGCAATTTGGCAGTTTTTTACCTGCCTAGATGAATTTCACAAATGTGATTAAAGATCTTGAGATGGGAGAAATTATCCTGGATTATCCAGATGGGCCCAATGTAAACTTAAATCTTTACAGGAGGGAGGCAACAGGATCAAAGGAAAAAAGAAGTGAGAGGAAGGAAGCAGAGGTTGGAGAGATGCACTTTGAAGATGAGGGAAGGGACCATATGTCAAGGAATGCGGATGACCTCTAGAAATTGGAAAGGAAAAGGATTCTCTTCTAGAGCCTCCAGGAGTGATGCAGCTGTGCCAACACCTTGGTTTTAGATTTCTGATTACTTAAAGAGTCAACTGTATAACATACACACTACCATATACAAAATATGGGCTTCCCTGGCAGCTCACACAGTAAAGAATCTGCCTGCAATGCAGGAGACCCAGGCTCCACCCTGAGTGGGGAAGATTACCCTGGAGAAGGGAATGGCTACCCACTCCAGTATTCTTTCCTGGAGAATTCCATGGACAGAGGAGTCTGGTGGGCTGCAGTCCATGGTGCTGCAATGTCAGCTATAACTGAGCAACTAATACTATATCTATCTACACTATATCTATATACCTATACATAAAATAGATAATCAACAAGGACCTACTGTATAGCATAGAGAACTCTACTCGATATTCTATAATAACCTATATGGGAAAAGAATCTGAAAAAGAATGGAGATATATATATATATAACTGAATCACTTTGCTATATACCTGAAACTAACACAGCATTGTAAATCAACTATACTTCAATATAAAAATTATTTTTACAAAGAGTCAAGCTGTAAATGTAAAACATAGCTTCTGTCCTATAATTAATTGGCAAGGCAGACTAAGCTTTTAAAGAACTGTTTAAATAACTAGTCATAGTCACCTGAATTATTTTCTTAGGATACTTCTCCTTTCATATCTAAGAATAGAGTACCCAATTTATACTTGCAAATCTGAGTGTAAAGGTAGGCTGTAGTCTTAATTATTGCTGTTGTTCAGTAACTCAGTCAAGTCCGACTCTTTTTGACCCCATGGACTACAGCACACCAGTCTTCCCTGTCCTTCAAGGTCTCCCAGAGTTTGTTCAAACTCATGTCCATTGAGTCTATGATGCCCCCAACCATCTCATCCTGTGTCATCCCCTTCTCCTCCTGCCCTCCATATTTCCCAGCATCAAGGTCTTTTTCAGTGATTCAGCTCTTGCATCAGGTGGCCAAAGTATTGGAACTTCAGGTTCAACATCAGTCCTTCCAAAGAATGTTCAGGGTTGATTTCCTTTAGGATTGACTGGTTGGATCTCCTTGCTGTCCAAGAGACTCTGAAGAGTCTTCCCCAGCATCACAGTTTGAAAGCAGTGTGTCAATTAATTTAGAAGACAAGAGACAGAACCCTTTAAAAAGACAGCTTCGACCCATACAAAAATCCCACAGGGTCATGATGTCCTAGAATGGGGTGTTTGTCCCCAGAGATATATTTTCCTTTCTTTGGAGCTTTCCTCATAGACAGGGACTTGAGACCAGGTCCAAAGAGTACTGTCAGCAACTCAGCAAGAGGCTGGCAGTGCTGACTTAGTTCTCCTGTGATTTGGGAAAGCGGACCAGTCCTTGCACTCTGACTCTTCTTCCACTGGGCCCAAATCATGTTTGCCAAAGTCTAGCTAGTGGTAAAGAACCCACCTGCCAATGCAGGAGACATAAGAGATGCAGGTTCAATCCCTGGGTCAGGAAGATCCCCTGAAGAAGGAAATGGCAACCCACTCCAGTATTCTTGCCTGGGGAATCCCATGGACAGACTTCTCTGTCCATCAGAAAGAGACAGATACGACTGAAGTGACTTAACACTCAGCACAGCAGGAATTTGCCAAGGGCAGGCCCTGACGGTTCCTAATTCATAGTCAGCTTCTTTACCATTGCTGACAATTTGCAAGTGCTTGGACTTTAGCAATAAATCTTTCTTATGTTGGGGCTTCCCAGGTGGCGCTAGTGCTAAAGAATCTTCCTGCCAATGCAGGAGATGCAAGAGTCATGGGTTCGATCCTTGGGTCAGGAAGACCTCTTGGAGAAGGAAATGGCAACTGACTCCATATTCTTGCCTGGAAAATTCCATGGACAGAGAAGCCTGATGGGCAACAGTTCATGGACTTGCAAAAAAGTCAGGCAAGATTGAACACATACACACACAAATAAGTGAGTGATGCCAAAAGCCAGACCTGGGGACTAGCTGTTCTCTGGCATCCCAGTTGAAGGCCTCTCAGTATCAGGAAGTTTCCTTTGCTCAACACCTTGGGCTGGTCCAGACACACAAGCAATCATGAATCAACATTTGTTGAGTTAACATGTGATCTATTGGTTCTAATCATTAAATTGCTTCTTAACCACTAAGTGCAGGGAACACTGCAGATAGCCTTAAAGATCAGGTTTCCTTGGGCATCTTTGTTCCAGATTTTGTTCTTCTATTGCCTTCGCAGTGAAAGAAAGCTCCTCTTTTCTTGCCATGGGAAAGGCCAACAGCTATGCAAACCTGGGCAATAAAGTTAGCTCTTAACCAGTTAGTTATTAACCAGCAGGCAAGATAACTTAGCTCCTTATCAAACTCCAGGCACCTCCCTTTCCTAACTTTTTCCAGCCCCAAGAGGAAAAGCAGATTAAGGTCTTGGCAATCACAGTGTGCATTTGCTCTCAGTTCCTCCCCAAATTGTATTCAGGTGGCAACAGGTCAGAATCAATAGCTGGCAGCTTGAGGGCTTCCCTGGCGGCTCGGACCGACCCCATTCCAGTATTCTTGCCTGGAGAATGGACAGAGGAGCCTGGTGGGCTACAGTCCATGGGGTTGCAAAGAACCGGACATGACTGAGCAACTAAGCACACACAGGCTGAGGTGGAGGAAGGCACCAGTTGGCAGGCAGTCTGCAGGCTGAGGGGTGAGTGAAGCTGGAAAGGGGCAGCAGCCTCAGGAGCTGATGATGGGGTTGGGGGGGTGGCTTAATAACTTTTTATACTTTCCCAGAACTTTGAATTTGTTTTGGACCCATTAAGTCTTATTCCCCACTGGGGGCCCCACAAGGCATTGAATCCTTATATTTTATAATTAAAGTAAAGATACAGAATTGTGGAAAATGTTAAGCTATGTTTGAGAAAGAGTAGTGTAAGGATGTATGTAGAAAAAGCTAATATCTCTAATGGGAAATGAGGCAGAAAAGAAGTTTGGGAAGAAGTCCCAGAAGACTTCAGGGATAAGTATTAATGAGCGCATGTTAAGTTGTGTCCGACTCTTTTCGACGCTATGGACTGTAACCTACCAGGCTCCTCTGTTCACAGGATTCTCCAGGCAAAAAGCTGGAGTGGGTTGCCATGTCCTCTGCCAGAGGATCTTCCCCACCCAGGGATCAAATTAGTGTCTCCTACGTCTCTTGCATTGATAGGTGGGTTGTTTACCACTAGCACTACCTGGGGGGCCTAAGCATTAGTAGCCATTAAGATAAAATGAACTTCCAGGTGTACAAGCTGGTTTTAGAAAAGGCAGAGGAACCAGAGATCAAATTGCCAACATCCGCTGGATCATCAAAAAGGCAAGAGAGTTTCAGAAAAACATCTATTTCTGCTTTATTGACTATGCCAAAGCCTTCGACTGTGTGGATCACAATAAACTGTGGAAAATTCTGAAAGAGATGGGAGTACCAGACCACCTGATCTGCCTCTTGAGAAACCTGTATGCAGGTCAGGAAGCAACAGTTAGAACCGGACATGGAACAACAGACTGGTTCCAAATAGGAAAAGGAGTACATCAAGGCTGTATATTGTCACCCTGCTAATTTGATTTATATGCAGAGTACATCATGAGAAACGCTGGGCTGGAGGAAGCACAAGCTGGAATCAAGATTGCCGGGAGAAATATCAATAACCTCAGATATGCAGATGACACCACCCTTATGGCAGAAAGTGAAGAGGAACTCAAAAGCCTCTTGATGAAAGTGAAAGTGGAGAGTGAAAAAGTTGGCTTAAAGCTCAATATTCAGAAAACTAAGATCATGGCATCTGGTCCCATAACTTCATGGCAAATAGGTGGGGAAACAGTAGAAACAGTGGCTGACTTTATTTTTCTGGGCTCCAAGATCACTGCAGAGGTGATTGCAGCCATGAAATTAAAAGATGCTTACTCCTTGAAAGAAAAGTTAAGACCAACTAGACAGCATATTGGAGAAGGCAATGGCACCCCACTCCAGTACTCCTGCCTGGAAAATCCCATGGACGGAGGAGCCTGGAAGGCTGCAGTCCATGGGGTCGCTAAGGGTCGGGCACGACTGAGCGACTTCACTTTCACTTTTCCCTTTCATTTATTGGAGAAGGAAATGGCAACCCACTCCAGTGTTCTTGCCTGGAGAATCCCAGGGACGGGCGAGGCTGGTGGGCTGCCATCTATGGGGGCTCACAGAGTCGGACACGACTGAAGTGACTTAGCAGTAGCAGCAGACAGCATATTAAAAATCAGAGATATTACTTTGTCAACAAAGGTCCATCTAGTCAAGGCTATGGTTTTTCCTGTGGTCATGTATGGATGTGATAATTGTATAAAGAAAGCTGAGTGCTGAAGAATTGATGCTTTTTTAAATTTTTTTTATTTTTAAACTTTACATAATTGTATTGGTTTGAACTGTGGTGTTGGAGAAGACTCTTGAGACTCCCTTGGACTGCAAGGAGATCCAACCAGTCCATCCTAAAGGAGATCAGTCCTGGGTGTTCATTGAAAGGACTGATGTTGAAGCTGAAACTCCAGTACTTTGGCCACCTGATGCGAAGAGCTGACTCATTTGAAAAGACCCTGATGCTGGGAAAGATTGAGGGCAGGAGGAGAAGGGGATGACAGAGGATGAGATGGTTGGATGCATCACCGACTCAATGCACATGGGTTTGAGTAGACTCCGGCAGTTGGTGATGGATAGGGAGGCCTGGCATGATGCAGTTCATGGGGTTGCAAAGAGTCGGACACAACTGAGCGACTGAACTGAACAGAAGATAAAATGCTTTCCACCATGTCTCACAAAGTTAATATTATTGTGTAAAGTCACAGTTTTAACCTCTTTTTTATTTTTAAATTAATTAATCAATTTATTTATTTATTTATTATTTTTGGCTGCCTTGGGTCTTCATTGCTCTTTTGAATGGGCAAGGGGATTCTTATTCACTGCATCACCAGGGAAGTCTTAATCTTTTTTTTAAAACTTAGTATCTCACAAGCATTTATCCTAGGGTGATTGAAAGTTTTTGAATGTGAAGACACCTTAGTCTGTGAACCAGGAAGTCTGGACGCACATCAAATACTGAAACTGCCAGTGCCTTGATCTTGGACTTCCCAGCCTCTAGAACTGCAAAAAATACATTTCTCTTCTTTATAAGCCACCCGGTCTATTGTATTCTTTGGTAGCAGCCCGAATGGACTAAGACACCACCCTACTCCATCCAAACATCATGGGAAAAACATGACCCTACCCTCACCTCTGTCAACCATGGTCAGGTGGGTAACCACAACTTCCATTCTTGCTCAAGATGTCTCATTTCCCTCCAGAAGACCTACAGGGAGCTGGCACTGTCCTCTCTACTCATTAATAAGAAAACCCTCTCTCAAGGGTATCAGTGGAGGCCATGTGGGATGCTAAACATCCACCCCCACCCAGCAGTAATGAAGCACGCTTCTTTTTCTCCTGGGTGGTGTCAGAGGGGGCCAAATGAGAAGCAGAACTTTGGCCATCACCCAATATAACAAGGTATCCTCCACCTCCTCAATCATCATTACATTTCCTGTAAGTCTATAATTCTTAATAAAAATAAAAATTTTGTTGTCTTCTTTCTCATCTCTGCATGATAGTGCTAGGTGATTGTATGTTCTTAACCTGGGGGGCAAGGTGAAGGGAGCAGATAAAGACAGAGAGACCAACCCAACATGACTGAGCTCATTTCTAACTGTTTCCCAACTGTTAAATAGTGTGAAACACTGTCTGCAACATTCAGTTATTCTCAATACCTGCTGGCAGGACTGGCTTGTATGTAAAGGGCGTTCAGAGGATAAGCAAATGCCAAATGCTGGGGCTACCTGAGGATCAGCTGGAAAGCTTTTTGAAAATACAAATTCCTGAGATGCTTCCCTTGGGAGGTTCTGACTGCTTAGACCTTGCAGAGGCATCACTGAGCCAATGACACAGAGGTTCCCATTGGCTCCAGCTGTTGCTCTGACTCAGTTGCTGAACTTTGGTGTTAAGGGATGTGGGTGATAATGCTTGATCTAAATAGATAACCAAGGACATATCATTTTTCTTTTCTCTTATGAGTGTATTGGTTTTGAATGAGAGAGGGGTTTAACTTCCCCAGTTTTTGGATTATCAGAATAAAATAAAATTCAAGAAAAACCTGGAGTTAAATAAAATGTGCTGTCCTCAATGCCATCTCCACTTGTGTGACATCTGTGTTTTTGACTGCCTCCTCCTGGGAGCCTGAATCCTGCTGGCAGGAAAGCAAGCCATGGAGGCTTGGAAGGTCTCCCAAGTCCCCTCTATGGAAATCGTGCTCAGAACATCATTGTTGCCTCCGAACATTCAAAAACACATTGACTGCAAAAAATAGAGTGTCATTCAGAACCATGGCTACCAGGTGTTGATAAGTGAGATCAAGTCTACTCTGAGGAGCTGCCTCCTAAATAGTGGTGGTTGAAGAAAATAAAACTATAAATCTGGGGTTGCTGCTTGTCATGAGTGAGACAGCGAATATTGTGCTGGTCAGAGCCCCCAGACTGGTTTAAGGCTCCAGGAGGACAACCTGCTCTCAGCTCCTCACTTGAGGTGATGCTATTTAATACCTTGATACATAAAGTGCCTGCCTGGTTTTATTTTACTTTCAGGAAGATCAAAAACTTTTAACCTTCTATTTAACCTGGAGGTATTTGTACTTAAATGTCAGCTACAATATCGCCGTAAAAATAAACTAGTCGGATCAGAGGGAAGGTGAACTAACATTAACCAAGGACCTTCCACATGATCAGAGAGAAAGTAACCTGATATTGATCAAAGACTTTTCATGTGATCATAGGGAAGGTGAACTAACATTGATCAAGGATCTTCCATGTGCCAGGAAGTGTGCAATGTAATACTTTGTGTGAGTGTTGGTTTTTCCATTCTTTATAATAACCCTGTGAGGCAGGTATTATGATCTACATTTTATATATAGATATAAAATTATATGTCTTGTGAAAGCCATACAAGAGGGATACTCTCTGGAGATTAAATTTGTGAAGGTGTATATATGTGTGTTGGAGGGAGGTTTCCTCTTCTTTAAGAAAAGAAATTGCCACCTATGTCACAGCACAGGAAATCTCCTGGGATCCTTTGAAAACAGCTGGGACAGAGATCTGAACTCTGCACAGTCTGATGGTAAAGTCCATGTGTATTCTGTTCTATATATTTGTGAGCTTTGTCCCCTTCACTGGCACTGAATGGGCATGTAGAGGATATTTTGTTTTTTTTCCATTTAAATTGTGTCTCTTTCCTATTTACCATGTCATCCTGTGTCTCTTTGAGCTAAACTCTTAGGGAATCATTTTTAAGGAAAGACACCACGTTAATTGTTATTGATTAAGCATTTGAAAGTCTCAGGCTCAAATCACAAAGTAGGAGTAAGCAGGGATATTTGGGTCAGTGTATGACTTTAGGGCCTTGAGCCGTGATGGCAGGACACACATTCCAAGGGCACAGAGTCACTGCTATGACTCTGCCTCTATCAGGGATACCTGCTGCCCACCTCTGCCCACTCCACTGACACCTGTACCTTCAAGTGCGTGCGAGTCTTTCCAATCACCTACTCCCAGTGTGATTTCTAGAGAAACCAAGACAGAAGTATTCTCAGTGAAGGATTTGGTTGGAGTTCTGAAGATGTATGTCTGGAGGGAGACAAGTCCTCATGACTTGAGTTATGCCTGAAGGCTATGCCCCAGATTTTTCAGTTAAATGAGCCTGTGATAATAATGGGCAACCTTTACCAAATGTTTTCTTAGTGTTTTACGTGGAGTATCTCATTTCCTCCACACAAAAACTCTATTACTTTTTTTAAAAATTAATTTTTATTGGAGTATAGTTGCTTTGCAATGTTGTGTTAGCTCCTACCACACAGTATGTATACATATATCCCTTCTTTTTGGATTTCCTTCCCATTTAGATCACCATAGAGCACTGAGTGGAGTTCCTTGTGCTTTATGGTAGGTTCTTATTAGTTACCTATTTTATATGTAGTATCAGCAGTGTATATGTATCAATCCCAATCTCTCAATTCATTCTACCACCCCTCCCTGATCCTCCTTGGTGTCCATATGTTTGTTCTCTACATTTGTGTCTCTCTATCTGTTTTGCAAATAAGATCATCTATACCATTATTCTAGATTTCACACATATGCATCAATATGTGATATTTGTTTTTCTCTTTCTGATTTCACTCTTCATGACAGTCTCTAGCTCTATCCACATCTCTACAAATGACCTAATTTCATTTCTTTCTATGACTGAGTAATATTCCATTGTATATATGTACCACATCTTCTTTATCCATTTCTCTGTTGATGAACATTTAGGTTGCTTCTGTGTCCTGGTTGCTGTAAACAGTGCTGCAGTGAATTCTGGTGCATATAACACCACTATTGTTATTTATAAGTGAGACAACCGAGGCACAGAAATTCCCAAGTGACATAATAAAAATAGGAGATACTCAGCAGGGCAAGAAAACTTGGGGGGAAGTGGGTTCAAGACTTTGGAGTTACTTTTTCTGCTGGAAAGAGACGATTTGTATCTCTGGAAGACAAAAATCTATAAGCTAACATAGAGGATCACAGATCATCCATAAAAACCCAAACTACTGATTATTCTTTCTGGTTAGAGATGTAATGTGTTTAACCTTGGAGGATATTTAGAAGACACTGAAAAGGATGAATCTCAAAATAGAAATTATCTGTAAATTGTATAATGAGTGAGTTTATTACCTTTGTATGAGACATGAAACAAAGCTAAATATAGGTTCATCCTTCTAGGGAATAAAGTAACAATCTGATGGCTATGTGAGACAATTTTCCAGAATGAAATTGCATCTTCTTGGGTCCATGAAGATCCTTTCAACTTCTGTTAGGTGATACCATTCTTCAAAGCCCGATACCCTCATTTATTTCACTAATATGTAAAGCCTCAATGAAAAAGGCAATTTTCAGAGCCCCAGGCTATGCAAGTGCTGTACACAGAGGAGTTAGGGACCTGAGACAGAGGCTCCATGACCTGATAGCCTTTGGAGTTGCTTTTTGAGGAGTTCATTGTCTTCTAAGAACATGGGTTACTCTCTTCCCCTTGGAGTCCTCTTTCAGGCCATACCCGACTTCTCCTGTCTCTCTTCCTTCCTCTCCATAGGCCTCAACACCTTGCTTTTCTCTCCTTTCAGTACTAATTCTCAGGACCCTTATTTGCAGTCCACTAGATTGCAGAGTGGGACACAATATTAGATTTTCAGCTACGTTCCAGAGTTTCAAAGAAAGTTGCTCTTTTCTGGTGTCTTGATTTTCATCTGCTACAAAAAATTAAAAAGTAAACACACACACACACACACATATACACATCTAGAGAGATATATGAATATATACCTATACACACATATATAAAGATACATGAATATGTGTATATATATATGCACACACACACACACACACATCAGTTCAGTTCAGTCACTCAGTCGTGTCCGACTCTTTGCAACCCCGTGAATCGCAGCACGCCAGGCCTCCCTGTCCATCACAAACTCCCAGAGTTTACTAAACTCATGTCCATCAAGTCAGTGATGTCATCCAGCCATCTCATCCTCTGTCGTCCCCCTCTCCTCCTGCCCCCAATCCCTCCCAGCATCAGAGTCTTTTCCAGTGAGTCAACTCTTCGCATGAGCTGGCCAAAGTATTGGAGTTTCAGCTTTAGCATCAGTCCTTACAATGAATACCCAGGACTGGTCTCGTTTAGGATGGGCTGGTTGGATCTCCTTGCAGTCCAAGGGACTCTCAAGAGTCTTCTCCAGCACCACAGTTCAAAAGCATCAATTCTTTGGCACTCAGCTTTCTTCACAGTCCAACTCTCACATCCATACATGACTACTGGAAAAACCATAGCCTTGACTAGACAGACCTTTGTTGACAAAGTAATGTCTCTGCTTTTGAACATGCTATCTAGGTTGGTCATAACTTTCCTTCCAAGGAGTAAGCGTCTTTTAATTTCATGGCTGCAATCACCATCTGCAGTGATCTTGGAGCCCAGAAAAATAAAGTCAACCACTGTTTTCACTGTTTCCCCATCTATTTGCCATGAAGTGATGGGACTGGATGCCATGATCTTAGTTTTCTGAATGTTGAGCTTTAAGACAACCTTTTCACTCTCCTCTTTCACTTTCCTCAAGAGGCTCTTTAGTTCCTTTTCACTTTCTGCCGTAAGGGTGGTGTCATCTGCGTATCTGTTATTGATATTTCTCCCAGCAATCTTGATTCCAGCTTGTGCTTCCTCCAGCCCAGTGTTTCTCATGATGTATTCTGCATATAAGTTAAATAAGCAGGGTGACAATATACAGCCTTGATGTACTCCTTTTCCTATTTGGAACCAGTCTGTTGCTCCATGTCCAGTTCTAACTGTTGCTTCCTGACCTGCATACAGGTTTCTCAAGAGGCAGGTCAGGTGGTCTGGTACTCCCATCTCTTGAAGAATTTTCCACAGTTTATTGTGATCCACACAGTCAAAGGCTTTGGCATAGTCAATAAAGCAGAAATAGATGTTTTTTTGGAACTCTCTTGATTTTTTGATGATCCAGCGGATGTTGGCAATTTGATCTCTGGTTCCTCTGCCTTTCCTAAAACCAGCTTGAACATCAGGAAGTTCATAGTTCATGTATTTCTGAAGCCAGGCTTGGAGAATTTTGAGCATTACTTTACTAGCGTGTGAGATGAGTGCAGTTGTGTGGTAGTTTGAGCGTTCTTTGGCATTGCCTTTCTTTGGGATTGGAATGAAAACTGACCTTTTCCAGTTCTGTGGCCACTGCTGAGTTTTCCCAATTTGCTGGCATATTGAGTGTAGCACTTTCACAGCATCATCTTTCAGGATTTGAAATAGCTCAACTGGAATTTCATCACCTCCACTAGCTTTGTTCGTAGTGATGCTTTCTAAGGCCCACTTGACTTGACATTCCAGGATGTCTGGCTCTAGGTCAGTGATCGCACCATCGTGATTATCTGAGTCGTGAGGATCTTTTTTGTACAGTTCTTCTGTGTATTCTTGCCACCTCTTCTTACAATCTTCTGCTTCTGTTAGGTCCATACCATTTCTGTCCCTTATCGAGCCCACCTTTGTATAAAATGTTCCCTTGATATCTCTAATTTTCTTGAAGAGGTAGTCTTTCTCATTCTGTTGTTTTCCTCTATTTCTTTGCAGTGATCGCTGAAGAAGGCTTTCTTATCTCTCCTTGCTATTCTTTGGAACTCCGCATTCAAATGCTTATATCTTTCCTTTTCTCCTTTGCTTTTTGCTTCTCTTCTTTTCACAGTTATTTGTAAGGTCTCCCCAGACAGCCATTTTGCTTTTTTGTATTTCTTTTCCATGGGGATGGTCTTGATCCCTGTCTCCTGTACAATGTCACGAACCTTCGTCCATAGTTCACCAGGCACTCTGCCTATCAGATCTAGTCCCTTAAATCTATTTCTCACTTCCACTGTATAATCATAAGGGATTTGATTTAGGTTGTACCTGAATGGTCTAGTGGTTTTCCCTACTTTCTTCAATTTCAGTCTGAATTTGGCAATAAGGAGTTCATGATCTAAGCCACAGTCAGCTCCTGGTCTTGTTTTTGCTGACTGTATAGAGGTTCTCCATCTTTGGCTGCAAATATAATCAATCTGATTTCAGTGTTAACCATCTGGTGATGTCCATGTGTAGAGTCTTCTCTTGTGTTGTTGGAAGAGGGTGTTTGCTATGATGAGTGTGTTCTTTTGGCAAAACTCTATTAGGCTTTGCCTTGCTTCATTCCGTACTCCAAGGCCAAATTTGCCTGTCACCCCAGGTGTTTCTTGACTTCCTACTTTTGCATTCCAGTCCCCTATAATGAAAAGGACATCTTTTTTGGGTGTTAGTTCTAAAAGGTCTTGTAGGTCTTCATAGAACCATTCGACTTTAGCTTCTTCAGCATTACTGGTTGGGGCATAGGCTTGGATTACTGTGATATTAAATAGTTTGCCTTCAAAACGAACAGAGATCATTCTGTTGTTTTTGAGATATACACACACATATATATAGATATATGAATACATACACACACACACAGAAAAAAAGAGAGAAAGACAGAAAACTTTTAAAGCTGTATTTGATGCAGAAGGAAAATTATCCTAGAAGGATCAGAGAGGAGGTGCAAAAGCAGCTCTCCTGGCTCTAATTCCAGAAATTCTCAACATGAATCACTTATTTGTGAAGATGTTGGCAATCACTGTTGATATATGAATGCGTAACTTGGGAGGGACTGTCTATTAAACTGGGCCAATAGCATTATTCCATTTGTCAAGGTAATGAGAAACTTAGTGAGAGAATGACTGGTCCAACCCTGGACTGGTCCAACTGGACATCATGGGAAAGCACTGATTACCTTGAGAAAGGAAAGGACTTGGGCTTCAGAAGGATGAGGTCACAGAGTAGGCAAAGGAGTGACACCCAAACCTAGCTGTCTTCTTCATGGCTTTGTTAAGGGTTCTCGATTTCCCAACAGGTTTTCTCCTGGAAGGGACACCTGGTTGATACTATGATGGGTCTCCCATATGAGTCTACACTGACGGATATGCTGTCTTCCTACTGGAGACCACTGTTGGCAGAGAATCTTCAGTTATCTCCCCAGCCACTACCACACTTTCAGGAATTTCATGGATCCATTATCATGCCCCTCCCAGGGCTGCTCACACATGTTGATGACCCATATTGCCTTGTTGTTGTTTAGTCGCTAAGTTGTGTCTGACTCTGCAACCCCTTGAACTGCAGTATGCCAGGATTCCCTGTCCTTCACTATCTCCCACAGTTTGTTCAAACTCATGTCCATTGAGTCAGAGATGCCATCCAACCATCTCATCCTCTGTCGTCCCCTTCTCCTCCTGCCCTCAGTCTTTTCCAGCATCATGGTCTTTTCCAGTAAGTCCACTCTTTGCATCAAGTGGCCAAAATATTGGAGCTTCAGCTTCATCATCAGCATACTGCCTGGTTCAGGGCAATTCTTATGGGCACTGGCCAAGATTGGCATTGGGCCTGCACTGCAGCTGGACCTGTTTCTCTCTGCCCGGTCTTGCTCTCTTCCCTTCAGCAAGAGTTGGTCCCTAGACTATTCTTGCACGGGATATTCAAAGTTTCCTTCCTAGGGGACCAAATTTGCAATAGTGTGGGGAGCGAGCTCCGCCCCTGGCAAAGGTCATGAGGAAGGAGGCTTGGCATACGCAAAGGCGGGATCAAGCCTCAGGAGTCTCCCTGGAAATTCTCAAGCAATCTACCCCCAAAACCAGAGTCTGCCTACTTTCTGCTTTGTGCTTTCACCTACACCTCTGACTTTATGGGGGGCTGTCCCCCACTACCTCTCTCTGAAAAAAGAGTTAGCTTACAGCTCCAGTTAATAATTCCTGGGTGTGACAGTGTTTCAACCTACAAACTCCCTTGGAAGTCCTCTAGCCTGCCTGAATAGGTTTTTCCGGCCACATGTGATTGCTCAGAGCCTCCAAACTGAGAGGCATGAGATGTTCTAAACTGTCTAAATACAGATTCCTTTGAGCAGTTAAAAGATTGATTAGAAATTGTATTGGTGAAGGGATTTTCACTTGTTGGGCCAATGTTTGCTGCTAAGTTTCCATATCCCTTATCTGCTGTGTCCCTGGCAGTGTATTGATTAATATAATTGGTGTAAGTAATAGCTTTAACGTTTGTAACCTGGGACCCCTGAATTAATTCTTTTTCTTGTTATAGCCCACCACCCCTTTTCTCTGTAGGAATGCAACTTTATCTAATGCTTTTTGGAGGCTGGCGCCTGACTTTAGAATAATTACCTTTAGAGAAAAAGGCCTCCGGGCTAGAAGATGATGCAAATCACCTAAACTTTTGCATATGATAAGTTTGCAGGAAGAAAGCCTGGCTTACTGCATGACTCTACCCCTTCCCCCATTATCCTCTATGCATAACTTAAGGTATAAAAACTACTTTGGAAAATAAAATGTGGGGCCTTGTTCACCGAAACTTGGTCACACCATGTCATTCTTTCTCTTACCTTCCGGCTGAATTATTCAGCCTCTTTTCTCCACTGAATTTCCTCACTGAGCTATCCTTATTTCAGCCTCTTTTCTCCACTGAATTTCCTCACTGAGCTATCCTCATTCTATTACTCTTTATATCCTTAATTAAAGTTTAACTAAGCAATTGTTTCCTGATCCTCGCCGACGCCGCCCCCGCTTCGAATTCCCTGGATCCACCGGGGCTGGACCCCGGCAATAGGGCTCAAGTATGGCGGAAAGAAATTATATTTGGAAGCCATTTCTTCCAAAAGAAAGATCAAAGCTCTTGACATTTCTGTAAGGGTACAGTGCAGATAAAACCTCTCCTTCAGAGGTGCTATAACCCAAAGAAGTGTAACAGGCTTTGAGAAAGGCTCTTTAAGTCAGAAAGTCCTTTGTCCTCATTCTTAGGCAAAGGTAGCTAAGCTAGCAGTACCAGTTCCTGTAAAGGGAGAGGGAAAGAGCCTGCCTCTGCTCACATCAGTCAATGATGTTAAGCTGGTTCTTTCTCAAAATTGCACGTGTATTCTGCCTCTGTAGCTGTACTTGAGATAAAAATAATCCCCAGCCCTTCTCCCAATTTTCCAAAAGCTGAAGCTATTCTGAGGTTAACGGTTTCTGATTTGTGTCATACCATCTCCCATAAACAAGGCCAAGAATACAAGCTCCCAATTCTCAACATTGTTTTCTGAAGGGATTAATGATACCTACTGAGGGTTAAGGCTGTCTCACCAGCCCCAAGACCTAGCCTCTCTTGTTTACAACACAGTTCTCTCTAAGTGTACTTTTATTACAAAGGATAAGGCAGCTATTTTTCCCTTTAAAAGGTGATTTTTTTTCCAGAAAGAAGTGGGCAAAACTGGGCTTAGACAGAATGTTCTGAATGTTTGCATCTCCCTCAAATTTGTATGTTGAAACCCCAAACTCCAATGTGATGTTTTAGGAGGTGGGACTTTTGGGAGCTAATTAGGTGATGAGGGTAATACCTTCTTAAATGGAGTTAGTGCCTTCATAGTGGGGACCCCAGAGGGTTCTCTCACCCTCTTTCTGCCATGTGAGGTTATAAGAAATAGGTGGTAGAAAGACAGGTGGAAGGAAGTTTTTTCACTATACAAATTTTTTATACTTTTTGAATTTTGACCCATGGGGATAAATAACCTATTTTTAAAATGAATAATAATGTCCCATTAGATCCAATTTAAAACTTCAATTGTATGCCTAGTTCAAAGCTTTCTCCCCCTTCCAGGTCTGGCATGAACTATGGACCCCCAATCTGCAGCTAGATGGAGTAAGGTCTCTTTTCTTCTCTATTTACTCCTCCCCCCTTCACTCCCTTGCTCTTGGCCTGCAGGGGTGGGGCACAGTTTGGATAAAATCTCTTTGAATGTGGTGTTTGTGGTTCTCTCCTGATGGTCCACATGCTCTAGGTTTCTGGCTCTTTGTGGATTTTTCAGTAGCTCCTCTCCTCCTTTCCTGACTAGGGAATTCCATCTGGACAGCATCCTGATGGGAGTTTTACGCTCTTTGGCTGGACTCCGATAACTCCCTCTGCCCCCTCTTGCTCCTGGGGGTGAGGAGAGGGGGGGTCTTCCATGGTCTTTTATCCTAAGGTTCTTTGTTCCAGTAGATCCTCTTAGGGGGAAGCTCAGCTTTCTTTCTCAACGTCCATTTCACCGATGGGACTATTATGCATTTTGCTGCATCAAATACTTACCTGCCTGCCAATGAGGGCTGCTCCAGCTGGCCCCCTGTCTGGAATTATCCAATTAGGAAGCAGACATTAGTTTCTAGGTTAGTCTCAAACAAACTCAAGTTTTCCTGAGCATTTTTTGACCAGATCTACTTTCAGGCACTGTGAAGGGCGCATGAATTTATGCCTTGGATTTAATGTCATATTTTTGTCGATTTGCTTGTTAGGAGCCCTCTCCCACTAATTTGTCTGGGAGTGGGGAAACAAAACAAAACAAAACAAAACAAAACACACATCAAACTGACAACTCATGACTCAGAAGAATTCCCTCACTGAATGAATTCCTGTCTTTTGCTTATTGGAGCTTCTGGATAGTGACAGTGAAAATCCAAAGACAAGTTTGGCCACCTCTTACTGAAGTTGGGAGAGAGGTAGCCTCTAGGCTCCCCTCCTTAGAATGTGGAGGTACTTATGACTTGCTGCCAAATGGAAATGTCCTGTTTCATATCCAGTTACTAATATTAGTAAAAATCTCACAATATCATCCTACCACGTGAAGAAGAAAGTTCCTATTTTTTAATAACTACCATTTATTGAATGTTTACAAGGTATTAAAAACTTTACATACTAATACATTAACTGGTCATAACCCTATTATGAGTTAGGGAGTTTCATCCCCTTCTTAGTGAGAAAACCTTAGACCCAGAGGTCATATAGTCAGTGGCAGAGTTGGAATCCAGATCTGTCTGACTCCAAAATCAATCTGCATACAAAGATAAATGGTATAGATCATGTCTAATGCAGTAGCCTCTCATTAACGAGCTGTGGACTTGAGGTGGTGGTGTAGTTATTAGGAGGGGTTGAAATATCTTTAGGAACATTAACCACTGTGGGTGAACTCAATAAACAATGTAAATGGTATTTCTCTTACATGTTAAGTCAGTAAATACTGAGTTCTCTCTTTGTCTCAGGCATTGTTCTAGGTGCTGGAGAGACATCAGTTTCAAAAAACAAAAACAAAAAAACCCTTTCTTTGTGGAGATGAAAATTCATTAAAATCATACCAAAGTTATATATTTCATCATCATTCATTTTAGTAATTAAATGAAATAAAAATATAAGTATTATCATGTAAAACTTTGCTCTTTAAAATGAGTATTCTGGACCTATCTGGAAACCACTGGTAATATTTAAATGATAGCAAAGACATAATCCATTAGATGAGGGAGGAATTTTGGATTCTGTCAAATCCAAGCAGGGACTTGCAATATCTGGGTCACGAGCAAATACTGGGCAATCTCCATGGGTAATCCCACTCCTACTTTATACATATCTCTGTGTAAATTATGATGATTACTTTAAGTAAGTTAGGGTTATAATTTCATTGATGATAAAGATGAGGACTAACGATCAAGGTCAAAGCCAGGGAGGTGGGTTACTTTATTTCTTGCTAACCTTTGGACTCTAAGACTCTAGGAGGTCCCTTCTAAAGCTCTTACAGAGGAGTGAACGCTTTGTTCAAACAAGGCGCGGTCTCATTTGATCTAGAGCTTCCCTAATGGCTCAGATCCCAAGAAAGGCAATGCCAAAGAAAGCTCAAACTACTGCACAATTGCACTCATCTCACACGCTAATAAAGTAATGCTCAAAATTCTCCAAGCCAGGCTTCAGCAATACATGAACCGTGAACTTCCAGATGTTCAAGCTGGTTTTAGGAAAGGCAGAGGAACCAGAGATCAAATTGCCAACATCTGCTGGATCATCGAAAAAGCAAGAGAGTTCCAGAAAACATCTATTTCTGCTTTATTGACTATGCCAAAGCCTTTGATTGTGCGGATCACAATAAACTGTGGAAAATTCTGAAAGAGATGGGAATACCAGACCACCTGACCTGCCTCTTGAGAAACTTGTATGCAGGTCAGGAAGCAACAGTTAGAACTGGACATGGAGCAACAGACTGGTTCCAAATAGGAAAAGGAGTACATCAAGGCTGTATATTGTCACCCTGCTTATTTAACTTCTATGCAGAGTACATCATGAGAAACGCTGGGCTGGAGGAAGCACAAGCTGGAATCAAGATTGCCAGGAGAAATATCAATAACCTCAGATATGCAGATGACACTACCCTTATTGCAGAAAGTGAAGAGGAACTAAAGAGCCTCTTGATGAAGGTGAAAGTGGAGAGTGAAAAAGTTGGCTTAAAGCCCAACATTGAGAAAACTAATATCATGGCATCTGGTCCCATCACTTCATGGCAAATAGATGGGGAAACAGTGGAAACAGTGTCAGATTTTATTTTTTTGGGCTCCAAAATCACTGCGGATGGTGATTGCAGCCATGAAATTAAAAGACGCATACTCCTTGGAAGGAAAGTTATGACCAACCTAGATAGCATATTAAAAAGCATAGATATTACTTTGTCAACAAAGGTCCATCTAGTCAAGGCTATGGTTTTTCCAGTGGTCATGTGTGGATGCGAGAGTTGGACTGTGAAGAAAGCTGAGCACCGAAGGATTGATGCTTTTGAGCTGTGGTGCTGGAGAAGACTCTTGAGAATTCCTTGGACTGCAAGGAGATCCAACCAGCCCATCCTAAAGGAGACCAGTCCTGGGTGTTCATTGGAAGGACTGATGCTAAAGCTGAACTCCAGTACTTTGGCCACCTCATGCGAAGAGTTGGCTCATTGGAAAAGATTCTGATGCTGGGAGGGATTGGGGGCAGGAGGAGAAGGGGACGACAGAGGATGAGACGGCTGGATGGCATCACCTACTTGATGGGCATGAGTTTGGGTGAACTCTGGGAGTTTGTGATGGACAGGGAGGCCTGGCGTGCTGCGACTCATGGGTTCGCAAAGAGTCGGACACGACTGAGTGACTGAACTGAACTGAATGGCTCAGATGGTAAAGAATGTGCCGGCAACGCCGGAGACCTGGGTTTGATCCCTGGGTCGGGAAGATCCGCTGGAGAAGGAAATGGCTACCCATTCCAGTATTCTTGCCTGGAGAATCCCATGGGTTGGGGAGCCTGGTGGGCTACAGTCCATGGGGTCCTAAAGAGTCGAACACGACTGAGTCACTGAGTGACTAACACTCATTTGATTTTTAACTTCAGTCCTCCGGGATCTCCAGGAGAGGCACTCTATAGGCTTCATAATAGCCTGTTTAACCAAAAGCTTCATATTCCAAGAAGTTAGGTGCCAGGAAGGTAGCGTTTGGTCGTTCTCGTCACATCCTCGTCTTCACTGCACGAGTTCAGATTCATCGATGGTCCTTGCAAGGGTATCACCCTCTCCATATGGTAGATGGGGAAATGAAGGAAGTCTGCACCTTGGCCTTGGAAGGGCCTTGAAAGGTTCTGCATTGCTCTTTGCAGCTCGCTTCACTGTTTCCTTACTCCTTTTGACACCGTGCCGGTGGCTCTGACTCCCCCTTTTCTCTTTCGCTTCCCTTTCCGCAGGCCCCCACCCAAACTTCCCACAAACTGCGGCCATTGAACTACATTTCACACAATGCCCCGCGCCGACCGGCATCGGTGGGGTGTCCCCTGAGCTGCCAGTTGTGATTATTGTCGGGCCAAAGCCACGTTTCCGGGGAAAAGCCAAGTTATTGGCCACTTTTCCGTTAAGAAGCCCTTTTCTTCTCTACCTGCGAGGACCAATGTTGGGTGAAGAGGCCTCTGTGGAGGGAAATTCATACCGGCAAACGCTCTGGCCACCCGTTTCCTCCTCGCGCCTCGGCCCCCGCCAGGTTCCCCGGGGGCCTGGGAGTGTCATTGGCGGATGACCGCAGCCCTCGCTGCTGCCCGTGCCGCTGCGACCATGGCCTCTGGCAGCAGCGGCCTCGCCGCCGCCCGCCTCCTGTCCCGCGCCTTCCTCTGTGAGTCCGGCCGGGACTCTGTCCTCCAAGCCTCCGCGAGTTCCCGGCCTCATCTGGCCCGGCGCCCGGGTCCAGGCCGCGGCTGGGCCCTCCGGGGCGGGATCTCGGGGGAGGGCCCAAGCTTGGGACCCCCGGGGACGGAGGAAGCTTTACTCGATATGTGGGGCGGGGACCTGTTGGGCTGCTGGCGAGTGGGGAAGTAGAGCGACTCAGCCAGGATTCGGGTCTGGGAGACCTGCAGACGCGGTGTCTGGATCTTGCACGCCCTTGATCCTCCGGTGATGAGTGGGGGATGGGGGCGGCATCTGGACAGGTTCTCTAGGAAAGTGAGAAGTGATGTGGCCCAGGATGAAGTCTCTGGGAGGGTGAGTGGGTTGAGAAGTACGGGCAGGAAATCGGTAGGAAATTGGAGGGTCAAGCTGAGCCTTGTACAGGACGGTCCTATACTTTTAAATTGTCCTTTCCTTAGATTGTAAGGTGAATCTGCAGGAGGATGCGTTTAGAGTCAGCACAGCCCAGAAAACTACAAGCTTAGTGTTGGCTAGGACCTTAACCAACTTACTTGTAGTGTCTCCGAGACCAGGCAGTTTGAATTCTTCAGTTCCTGAAAACTTAACACCCAAGATTACTAGTAACGCTGACTGTTGAAAATTCTTGCTATGTTCAAAGTCTCTGTGTTAGGTAGGTTGTGTAGGAAAAGACTTTGGAATCAGCCACATCAGAGTTTGAAGTCTGCCTGGTTCTGTACAGTGTAGGTAATAACTCTGGGGGGTGTTTTTAAATCTGTTTCTCAATTTCTGTTCACATTCCATGAAATCATTACCATATTTTAATCAATCTGAAACACTGTCCCTTGTAAGATGTACTGCTGTTCTGTCTGCCACTAACAGTGGGAAATGATTGCTAATTAAAATTGTGACACACCATTAGTTGTCAGTCTCATCCTGGTTTAAGAAATGTAGAAAAAGAAAAATTGGAAAAAAAAAAAAAAGTGCATCCTAAAAATGATGAAGTCCAGGATTCACCATGCAGAATACAGGGAACAATTTATGTAAAGCACCTTGGATGAAATAGATACTCAACCACAGTTAGTTTTTTTTCTACCTCCCCTTTTTTCTGCGTTGCTGCTAGTTCTGCTGCTGGTACTGAATATTGGATGAGATGATTCATTTCTTGAGAAAATTACATTTTAAAAGTGTACAATGACTGTACACTCTGTTGCTACCCTTAGCTACCAGATCACCTGAGGACAGACTTTGGCAAATAGGAAGAAGTTGGGTTTCTTTGGAAGAGTTTTCTGGAGATTTTTATTACATAATTTAAAGGATAATCAAGGATGTTTTAGGCAGAAAGAAAAAAGGAATTAGTTATATCCATGTCTTTCTTGCTTTTCTGAGTTTCTGAAAAATCCTTGCCTCAGATAGGTTTGCTGTCTTAGGAGCAGAGTCTATAGAAGAAAATGTCTCAAAGATTAAGATCTTGAATCCACCCTTAGCAATACTTAATGATACTGTTCTCACAGAGCTTGAGCTTCTTTATTCTTTATTCCTAGTAAATACTTGGAAGTGGAATTGCTGGGTCACATGACAGTTCTGTTTTTAATATTTTAAGGAGCCTCAATTGTGTTTTCCATAGTGTCTGCACCAATAACCTTCCTAGGAAAGGCACACAAGGGTTCCCTTTCTCCAGATTCTCATCAATACTTATTGTTTTTTGTCTTTTTGGTGATAGCCACCCTGTAACAGGGTGAGGTGAAATCTCACTATGGTTTTGATTTGTGTGTTTCTCAATTAGTGATGTTGAACACCTCTTCACGTTACCTGTTGGCCATCTGTATGTATTCTTTGGAAAAATGTATTCAAGAGCCAGTATTTTTTAACTTTAGAAGTAAGGCGTTTTGATGCCAAAAAGTGAACCGTACAGCCAAACTGGTCCCATTCCTTTGTTTGGCAAATATGGAAATAAATCCCAAATGTTTCCTCATCAGTATCAGAATGAGTACCAGAGCTCAGGTCTTCTGACTCTGCAGCATCCTTTCTACTACATGCATGCTGGATGATAGACTGAGCCTCCTTTTTGAAGTTCTGATTTTTCTTTTTCTTTGGCAACCTCACTGGTTTGTTGAGAAGGTTACTACTCTACCCAGAGGTGTCATCTGCCTTTTCCATGTATTTGCCAAGTTGTACAGTCCCGTTTCGGGAATAGGGAAGATATTTAGAAGTGTAGTTTGGAAAAGGGGACCCTCAACAGTAGTGTTTCTGATAACTAGTACCTGTTGCCATTGCATCTAAGAACCAAATCTTTATTTCAGAAATACAAAATGGCCTTGATCTAAATGTATCAATGTAGCCATGAGAAGGTGACTTGATTATCTGACCTCAAACTTGTTTTTCCGTAAAAACTTAGTTGGGGATATTAAAAGTAATTTCTCCAAATATAGGGGAAGAATATAATTTCACCAAAGGCAGGCATTTTGTTGCCATAACCCACGTTTTTAAATTTTATATTAATAACATTCTTAAAATTGGGATGTCTTATAACTGATGGTATCTTACAGTAAATTGGCAGCATTTTCTTCACATTAGTTCTTAATAGCACTTCTTAAAATTGGTAGTGTTTTAGATTTGATGAAATATAGTACTTAGAGCCCATTATACTTCATCTGTAAGTGTGTACTAAATGAATATATAATTTCACATCTGAATAGTAGATTGGGGTTTAGAAGTAAGTGGCTGCTGAGCTACTCTGCTATACTTTAAGGCCCTATAGGTAGGGACCCCAATAGTCTGCATATTATAGATGCATAATACATATGATTAGTAACTATACATTTGTTAAAATCAGGAATACATACCTGAATAAATGAGCTAGCTATAAGAGCATAGTTTGAGAGAGCAGTTGGAGTGGGAGTATTTTCATGAATAGTCTCAGGCTACTGGTTAGGAGCACAGTACTGGTCACATAGCACCATCCGTGGTCACAGTCCCGTGTGGCAGCTGCTTTTGGCCACACTTGCATCCACACTGCGGCCATCTTGTGCATGGTGTGGTCATTCTGCAGGGAGAGGACTCGCATGTGGCTGGCTGATGCACATTTTTTTCAGATTACTTTGTCTCTTTCGTTCATAGCCTTTACTACAGTTGGCACTGCTGGGGTTTTGTGTTTCATTGTTTAATGTTTATATCTCAGGAAGCTTCATGTGGGCCTCAGTCTATCTTGTTACCCCAGAATCTCTAGTGTCTGGGAGAGAGCCTGGCACAATGAATATCTCAGTCTAGTCTTTTCATTCTATGTCAGTAATAAATAGCTAGTAGTGAAATCACACTTTCTCTACCCTAGTTATTATGCTGCATGCTCTCTATGTTAGAAAAGTAAAGAAAGTGAAGTCGCTCAGTCGTGTCCAACTCTTTGCGACCCCATGGACAGTAGCCTGCACCAGGCTTCTCTGTCCATGGGATTTTCTAGGCAAGAGTACTGGAGTGGGTTGCCATTTCCTTCTCCAGGGGATCTTCCCGACCCAGGGATCGAACCCAGGTCTCCCACATTGTAGACAGACGCTTTACTGTCTGAGCCACCAGGGAAGTCCTCTCTGTTTTATTATCTCATCTAATTCTCATGTTGCCTGTGAGGTGTGTAATGTTATCCCCCTTTTTACAGTATGGCTGCATCTTTAAAAATATTTCAGATGGTAGAAATTTACTAGTACATGTCTGCCTACTGAGTGTTTTATGTAGACATGGATTAGTATATTTACATATAAGCATATATAGGTTATGCATGAGAATGTAAAACCCTTCTGACTTATTTGATTTTAAAATATGAATTGTGTGCTCTCTCTTTTTAGGAAATGATTGGCCTTTGTGCTCATGTAGGATGTGAACCCAGTTTAGGGAGGACCAGGCACTTCACTACCCAGTTTATAGGCATCATCTCCCATCAGCATCACAGCCTCGTGAGCAGCTGTTGTTGCACTTACAGAAGGGAAGACTGAGGCCAGGGGAGATCCAAAGACCTGCCTCAGGTCACCGAGTTGGTGAGCGGCAGGCCATAAATTCAAGCCCAGGCCTGTCTGATTCCTGGCTGTGCTTTGAGCTGCTCTAAGAGGCAGTCCCAAGGTTAGATTGGCCCATTTCTGAGAACCTGGAGAGAAGGTGACTCTACCACATTCCCTGGAGATGTCCCAAGGCCTTCACCACTGGGAAATTCTGCCTGGTGGCCGACTTCAGGCCCTCCTGCTGCCCTAATATTTAATTAAAAATACTCACTTCCATAATATTAGTTGGGTCATTATCTTCTCATAGGTTGCTTTATGATTTGTCTGTCGCCAGTTGTGTTTCTTGTTTATGGCCTTTGTCCATTTTTCTGTTGGGCTTTCGTCCCCTCCTTCCTGTTGGCCCCTGGGTTGCTCAGGTTGCTATGATCTTCCTCCTTGCCTGTCGCATGTTATGAAACCACTCTCCTGGTGGGTCATTTCGTTTAACTCTGCCCGTGCTATGTTTTGCTTTAGGTTTTTCTTTTCTCCTGTAGTGGAATAGTCAATCCTGTAGTGGAATAGTCAATTTGTATTACATTACTGCTTCCTGGATTTCATTTGTTCAAAACAAAACAAAACAAAACAAACTGGTTAGCATGGAATTTGTACTAGATTGTAGCAGCGTTGAGGACTGCTAGTAGTATTTAGGACTGGATTTTTTATACAAATTATTGGGAAACCAGTGCATGTACAAAAATAGATATAGGATTTTCCCCCCTCTTTTCCTGGTAATGGATTGACATTTTTCTAGTTCACACAAAAAGAGATGGAACTTTTGATATTTAGTTCTGTATGTGTTTCTTCTCATAGATCCCATCTCTTGTCCCGAAATTCAAACATTTCCTGTACATGTGCTTTGTACAGCCCTGTACCATATGCCATGGGAGATGCCAGGTATAAGACATGGTCCTTATACTCATGGAATTTACAGTTAGAAGTTCTGAAGATATTTAGATGATATTAAAAGAAACTTGTGCGTGTGCGCAGTCACTCAGTCCTGTCCAACTCAGGCGTGTCCGACTCTTTGCGATCCAAGGATTGTAGCCTGTCAGGCTCCTCTGTCCATGGAGTTTTCCAGGCAAGAATACTGGAGTGGGTTGCCATTTCCTACTCCAGGGGCTCTTCCTGACTCAGAATTTGAACACGCATCTCCTGTTTCTCCTGCATTGGCAGGCGGATTCTTTACCACTGTGCTACCTGGGAAGCCCCAAAAGAAACGTAGCCAGATATAATTTTGCTCAGAAATAATGCGGTAAAGAAAGTAACAAGATGTGTGCACCCTTTAGCCTGCAGGTGTGGTGTTTATAATTAGACAGCACATGAAAGTATTTCGTTTCCATTCTTCTTAATCTCACATCCCCTCCAAACACCCCATTGTATTCACAAGTCACAAATGTCATGTGAAAATTCAGATTCCTCACCACAGAACATTTTATTTAAATATGAACTTACATGAATCAATGCATGTGAAATTCTCAGGAGAATGAGCACATTGACTCGTTGAAAGGTGAGAAATACTCGTCAGATGGTTTGACTAAAGTATGCCCTATGTTCTAGATTTATTTTTAGGAAATAGGGTACTATATTATAGAGATCAGGTTTGTATTTAAAACCAAAATATGATTAGGCCTCTTGAAGCAATGAACAAGACCATTGAAGATAGCAGAAATAGAATAAACTTAAAAAAAAAAAAGTCATTATTTAGGACATTTGATTGAGAATTTGGATGGAGAAGAAATCAAGTAGGGAAAGAAAATGACCAGTCTGACAGGTTTAATATTTCTAGCAGCTAGTGGCTTGCACTCTCTACCAGTCCAAATTAGAGAACTGTGGAATTGTTGGGAGGAAAGGTGAAGAGGTATAGTAGGGGTGAGGAAAAGGAGAAGCTGCTTTCCTTGGGGAGTCTGCAGCCTGTGATTCTGAGCTTGGATTGTCTATGGTGGGGAAGAATTAGGAAAATGACATTGTTGGTGTTCAGTCCCTAAGTCATGTCTGACTCTTTTGCCATCCCATGGACTGTAGCCTGCCAGGATCATCTGTCCATGGGATTTCCCAGGTAAGAATACTAGAGTGGGTTCTCCAAGTTTCCTTCTCCAAGGAAAATGATGTATGCAACTTAAAATTTGCTGAGATTTACTAGGAATATAAGTATATTTTGCATTATGTCCATCTGAATGCAAACAAATGGCAAAAGCAGAAGAATTTCCTTGATTCTCTGATGTCACCAGTGGTAAGATTTATCATTGATTTGATTATGATTCTGCCTTAAATAGAGCCGCCTGTCTTTACCTGTGTCATGGTGACTTGGGGTGGCGGAAGTCTGGGGTCCTCCTTACAACTGTGGCAGTTTTGTAAAAGGCCAGCGAAGGGGGCAGATTCGTCTTCTGTTTTCTCAAATTAAAAGGCGTTTCTAATGATTATGGAACATCATGGCTTGTTGGGCAACACAAGGTTTTCCTTTGAGTTTCATAAATGCTTGATTATTCTCACTTCCTCTCATTTCAGTATGAGTGATACCTTGTCTGGCATTTTACAGGTTTCTTGTTGGGGCAGATTGTGGTCAGAATTTCATTTCCTCATCCTTGAACATGTATTTTGGGGTTGGCTCAAAGGTGACGATAGTCTGTTGGTTCCAGCTTACCTGCAGCCTTGGTATCAGCTCATACAGTGGAAGGGGAGAGTTCATGTACCCACATGTACATGATAGATCGCCCAAGATCCACTTCTCTAGATGCTGTAGAATGATAGGGTCATCACATAGTCTGAGCAATACTAAATGGCTCCAAGGTTATCTGGGAGGTGAGCTGCTGTTCATCACACTTGCAGATGTAGTTTTTATAAGCACCAGAGATCTGGTGATGTAAATTCTTGGGCTCCATAAAGCTGATCTTAGAGATTTTGAGTAGAAGAAAAAGTAGGAGAGGGTAATGATCAGAGTTGTACTGATATTGAAGCTGTGCTTTACAAATGTAGGCTGACCTGTCCTTTCTCAAGGTGACAGGGCCACTCCTGCCACATGGAAGGAGAAGTGAACTGCCTTTGTTAAGGTGGAGTGTAAGAGTACTTGTGGAGGACAAAACTGTACCTTCAGAAAGCAAGTGTGGGCTCCAGATATCCTCATCTTATTTGCTCTTGGAATCAGATCTTGTACTTTTCCTCACTGAAAACTGACAGATGGGCTGTGTGTTCAATATTCCAGGAGTGGGAGGGACTGTTGGGCAAGTTCTGTCAGGCATAGCAGAGGGGAGGAAAGCTGTTCTATGAGTTTTGTGGTTCTGCGTCTCCAGCTGGGACAATGGGGAACCAAGGGCAATCACTGGTGAGGATGGGCTCTCACCAGTTCCTGTTCCCTGTCCTGGGTTCAGGTGCTTAGCTATGCTCACTGGGCCAGGACTGACCCTCAGCGCTCCCTCGGGCCCCTTGTTCAGCATAGTCTAGTCCAAGAATGCAGCTCATCTGTGTGCACACAGAATACTTCTCTCCGGGTTGGTCAGGGTGAATTGCAGGCCTCTCTCTTCCCTCGAGATACAGGGGACTCCAAAATTTAAAGTTGTTGGAAGCTGAGGTCAGTATGGGCTTCCCAGTTGGCTCAGTGGTAAAGAGTCTGCCTACTGATGCAGAGACACAGGTTTGATCCCTGGGTCAGGAAGATCCTCTGGAGGAGGGCATGGTAACCCACTCCAGTATTCTTGCCTGGGCAATCCCTCGGACAGAGGAGCCTGGTGGGCTACATGTGAGATCAGTGAAGATGAATCAAGGGGTGCTCAAAGGGCCAGAGGCAGATCAGTTGTGGAATCTGAGGTCTGAGGGCTTAGGAGGATATGAGCTGTGATTCAGGACAAAAAGCATTGAGTGGACTCTGGACAAATTTATGATGAGATAGATGTCCTTTTCTAGACCTGACTTTCATGGGTTACCTCAGTGGTAGGTGTTAGCAATTCAAAAGGGC
Organism: Bos grunniens; assembly: GCF_055505025.1. Taxonomy (NCBI): domain Eukaryota; kingdom Metazoa; phylum Chordata; class Mammalia; order Artiodactyla; family Bovidae; genus Bos; species Bos grunniens. Next base: position 57,300,237 of record NC_141175.1, on the reverse strand, counting down.
CAGGGTGGACCACGGAGACAGCATTTTGGGGCTCTGATGGGGATTTAGAAGATAGCCCACAATTTTTAATTCATCTGTGCTCTGCTTCCTGCTGATTTTTGAAATACACGGAGCTGGCTCTGGGAGCTACTTAGGTTTCTCAGTTTCACTGAGGTAATTAACTCAGGTGAAAATAACTCAGGTGTTTTTTACATGTTTCTCCCTCATCTCCTTTTCCTATTTATTTTATTTTCCCAATTTCTTTTAGATGTGAGGTCTTGAATCTTACATCAGAAGAGACCAAATTTAAGTAATTTTTGGATTGTTTTAGACACGTTTTATTCTATGGAAGTGCAAGTCGCTCAATCTTGTCCTACTCTTTGCGACCCCATGGACTATACAGTCCATGGAATTCTCCAGGCTAGGATACTGGAGTGGATAGCCTTTCCTTCTCCAAGGTTCTTCCCAACCCAGGGATCGAACCCAGGTCTCCTGCATTGCAGGTGGTTTCTTTACCAGCTGAGCCACAAGGGAAGCCCTTATTCTATGACTTAACATTTAATGTTAATATTATTATCAGGAAATGAGTTGCAGAGTAGTTCTTAGTAGTTCTGACAAAGCTGGCCTGTTAGCTCATCTTTTGTTTAGAGATGTTGGGCTTGAAAATGGTGGGTCAAATAGGGAAAGCATATGGCTGTTTAGTAAAGAGTATTAGAGTGATACCTCATTTTTAATTTGAGCTATTTATCTGAGCACCAGATTTCTTTCTGAGGAATAAAAATTATAAACTTAACCTCTCTTCATTCAGAAAAAGCTACAAGATTGGGGTTCTCAGTAGAAAGGGGATTCTGAAGAACAGAACAGTGTCCCTTTTTTGTTTCTTTAATCAATTTTTATATTTAATATGTCTTATTTAAAAAGTGACATTGAAAGCTGCCACCATCACGTGATAGTTCCTCTTTAGAGGATTTTTTTTGTGTCACTAGGTTAAGTCCGTAGTCCAAAAGTTTGGAAAAAATTGTAATGTGTCATATTTTCTTTACTTTTCAGTGCAACAGAATGGAATTCGGCATTGCTCTTATACAACTTCCAGGAAGCATCTCTATGTTGATAGAAATACGAAGATTATTTGCCAGGGTTTCACTGGTAAGCAGGTATGTTTATCAAGATTTTTGTTTTTTTAAATGTATATTAGAGATACAAAAACATTGAAGTATTGTCCATTTTGGGTTTTTTTTTTAATATCACAAAAGTCATAACACATGTTTGTAGCAGAAAGGGGAACACTACAGCAGTGGGGTTGTATCTCAGGAGGGGGTTAAGTGCTATAGTCAAGTAAAAATTGTATTTGTTACCCCGAAAATCCCTCCCTAGGAGTATAGTATTTTGTTGGAAACCCACGTTTCCTTTCAGCAAGTATAACACAACTGATTTTTCTCCAACATTGGAACAGGTCACTGTTTCTTTAATTAAGTACTCAGTAAGGTAGATAGACATGAACTTGAGCAAACTCCAGGAGATAGTGGAGGACAGGGCAGCCAGGCATGCTGTAGTCCATGGGGTCACAAAGAGTCAGACGTGACTTAGCGACTGAACAACAACAACAAGGTAGATGGCTTGTGTTTAGGCCTTGCTGCCTCCCTATCCTCTGCATACATCATAGAATTTGCGTAAGTTTAAATATATCTGTGATGTGATTCCACAGTAAAGTGCGACCTAAGAATCTCCGTTCTCTCCTTCCTACCATTTTACTCCACTGGAAGTATATCCTTCTAGATACTTTTCTTACTCATACAAAACACTTACATAATAGGTGTTCTACAGAGTTCATAGGATGTGCTCTCTTTCTCTGTGTTTATGTGTATGCTGCTGCTGCTAAGTCGCTTCAGTCGTGTCCGACTCTGTGTGACCCCATAGACAGCAGCCCACCAGGCTCCCCTGTCCCTGGGATTCTCCAGGCAAGAACACTGGAGTGGGTTGCCATGTCCTTCTCCAATGCATGAAAGGGAAAAGTGAAAGTGAAGTCGCTCAGTCGTGTCCAACTCTTAGCGACCCCATGGACTGCAGCCCACCAGGCTCCTCCGTCCATGGGATTCTCCAGGCAAGAGTACTGGAGTGGGGTGCCATTGCCTTCTCCGTTTATGTGTGTGTGTGTGTGTGTGTGTGTATTTAAAACATATTATATAGTATATAATATATATCATACATATATGTCTGTTAAATAAATTCCTGAAAGTAAAATTGGGTGTCAAGGTTCTGTATTTAAAATTGTAGCAGGTGCTACCAAGTTGCCCTTTAAAACATATGTACACATTTATAGTTCTACTATAGTAGATGCTCAGATTTTTTTTAAATATGAAGGAATGCTACCAAATTTATTAGAAGATAATCCCTAACCTTAACCCAAACTGTCCCTTCCTCAGTTATTAAGGGAGACATGGCAGAATAAAAGTGATGAATGATTTTTGTGTAATTTAAAGTTAATGATTTTTCTGTGATTAAAAGAACTATAATATTCATTCTGCAATATTTTGGTGATCTAGCATTGACAAGTTCATTCTGTAAAGACCAGATTGTAAACATTTTAGGCTTAGTAGGCCATGCAGTCTCTGTTACAACTACTCCATAGCATTGGAACAGTAAAACCAGCCACAGGTAATACGTCAGTGAGTGGACATGGTTGTATGCCAGGGAAGCTTAATTCACGAAACCAGTGGCTGGCCAGATCCCTCAGGCCATACTTTACCAACTCCTGATCTAGAGGAGGATACTCAAATATCCAAACTTCTATAACTTTTTTTTTTAAGTACTTAAGAATTGCTTTAAACTTATCTCTTTTTTTTTTTTGAAAAATGAATTTTGATTAGAAGTTGTTTCAGGTGAAATGTCGTTCTGCTTTTTGACTTTTCTGGGCACAGAAATGTGAATTGCAGTGGACCGTTCTTCTTTTTCTCCCATTCTTCTACTATTTTTAAAAATAGCCACTGCCAACGAAGAAAGAAACAACTAAAACCTTGAAATTTTGTTCATAGATAAAATTGGTTTGCTTATTCTGAGAGCCATATATTTTATGAATACCACTTCCACATACATACCTTCTAAAGAAAGTTGATGCTTCGTGCTCATGAAGTACAGTTTATCATTCTTCTGCCAATTAAAATCATATTCAGTCCCTTTTGGGGTATATATTAATTTTATTAGCATATAATTAAATGTTTGATTAACCCAAATTCCACACATAAATTATATAGAATGTTATTTTTCTATTTGCTAAGCTTTATATGACCCTTTGACATTTTACCTGGAGGAGGGCATGGCAACCATCTCCACTATTCTTGCTGGGAGAATCCCCATGGACAGGGGAGCCTAGAGGGCTACAGTCCGTAGTGTTGCAAGTTGCAAAGAGTCAGACAAGGCTGAGCGACTAAACAGAGCACATGACATTTTAACGTCTGCCCTTTTTTAAAGAACCATTGTCTGTGCTGTAAGCACTGTTTGTAACTGTCTCTGCTTCTTAAATTAGATGATGATTGCCTAAATATTGAGATCCAAGGTTGGTTTCGGTGTCTTAGTTATCAGCAAATACATTGTTTCTCATTCACTGGGAGCCTTAATTATTTATTTGTTGGTTAAGTTTCTGCTTCTAGAGAATGATGAAGTCTGAAATTTAGAGTTTATCTCCATAGGAAATGTAAATCTTGTCTCATTAGTTCTTTTTTTTTCCCACTGTGCACATTATTGCACATATGAATGAAGAATATTTATATTTCAGAGCAGATTCCAACAATGCCGTTTTCCCAAGGGGTGATATTTCTTGTACTGGCTGTTATGAGCCACTAAAACTATTCTTATTTTAACCATACACTGGATGGTGATAATGAGAAAAGTAACGGAAACAAGGACATTAATAGAAAATGTCATCCCTGTTCAGCACTACATTAGGAATAAAAAGTGTGACTATTTAAATTTTTTTAGCAGGTAGTATTCTAGCACAGTACTTCTTTAACTGTCTGGAGTGAAGGCCCAGTTTGGGTGTGTGTTTTTATTTCCACTTTATTGCAGAGCAGTACTTTTTACAAAATACAGTAAGTCATAGCAATGTCATATTGCTATAAAAATTTGCAGACATTTTCACTTATTTTTTTATTAGATTTTTCTCGTTTTTTTCTTTCTTCTTTTTTGTCATTATTTCCCCTTTTTGCATTTACCTCACTGCACACCCATAAGAGTCTACAGATAACACTTTGAATGGTACTGCTTTAACAAGAGCACTGGCCTGTGGTACTTTACAAAACTCCATCGTTGACTTTTAGATAAGTCAGTTAATGTGCTTGGGATTAGGTTTCCTGTTTTGAAGAATGAAGACTTTGAAATCAGGAAATTTCTGAAGGGTCTCTTAAAGCCCCAATTTTTATGCTTGTAACAGAACTTGAGTAGTTGAGTCAGCATTTTTTGGTCCTCATAGAATGGCTGCGAAGATCCATTCGGTTTTCAACAACTACTTACTGAGTGCCTACTGTATGTAACTGCTTTGGGTGCCATCTCTCAGTGAACAAAGTAGATAGAAATCACGGCCTTTATGGAGTGGTGAGTAGAAGAGGGATGTGAGGACATCAGGGATTGAGGAACAGTGAGAAGGAGGTGTTCTTTTCCGATCAACACAAGGGAGTTTCTGATAACCAGCTAAATTTGAAAACAGATTGAAAAGAGACCTCCTATAAAACACACACACACACACACAGAACAGTGATTTTGGCTCTGCAGAGACCTGTTTTGCTTCAAGGTTGAAAGCTGTGTTCAGAAAGTTGATGAGGATGCTTGGAAATATGGCATTCCTACCCTGTGGCTCAGTGGTAAAGAATCTTCCCAATGCAGGAGACGTGGGTTTGATCCCTGGATTGTGAAGATTCCTGGAGAAGGGGATGATATCCCACTCCAGTATTCTTGCCTGGGAAATTCCATGGACAGAGGAGCCTGGTGTGCTATAGTCCATGGGGTTGCAAAAGAGTTGGACACAACTTAGTGACTGACTGAACAACAACAAACGACAGATACTTAACATATTTGTTTTTCTTTTCCAAGTTGCTGAAGATTGTCTTTAGGCTCCCTAGCCAGCCTTTTCTCACTAGTCTTGTGCTTTTCCTTCTCAGGGCACCTTTCATAGCCAGCAGGCACTGGAATATGGCACCAAACTAGTTGGAGGAACCACTCCAGGGAAAGGAGGCAAGACGCACCTGGGCTTACCAGTCTTTAACACTGTGAAGGAGGTAATTAATGGTACCTGAGTTTGGCAAGAAGGAAAAACCAAGGGAAGAGTTAGCACACCTTGGCTCAAGATCTTAACTGTGCCCCTTTTGGAAGAGTCACATGCCTTCTAAAATTCCAGTAACCTAGAGAAATTTGAACCATGGTAAAAACGAGTGGGTTCACTTTAGTCACGTAGGCTCAGGATGTTCTCTCCGCATTCTGGGTCACTTTTGCTTATAGGCGTACATCAGTTCTTCAGGGAAGAAGTGCCATGGCTTGGCTTCTACCATTTCTTCTGGGCTGTTAGAAGTGCGCGTGTCAGCATCCACGCTCGACCCTGTCGCTCAGTGTTGTGGGAGCTGTGCCAGGCACTGTGCCAGGTGCTTTATCTTCATGGCCTCATTCTAGCCTCACCAGAAGCCCCCAGGTAGGGACTGTTATCATCCCTATTTTAAAGATAAGGATACGACAGGTACAGAGGTTGAGGGTCCTGTAGATAGTGTCACAGCTGATCAGTGGCAGACTTAGCCTGGCTCAGAGTAACTAGTAGTGGGTGGTGTTCCTGTGTGGATTAGAGTCCAACGGGCAACTCACAGAGGCCTGGTCTCTCCCTCAGCTTGCTGATTTCTCAATACTTTTAGAATGACTTAAGCTAAACTTTGTTACAAGGCTAATACGTGCTTATGGTACAAAGTCAGATGATATGAAGGTATGTACAGTTAAGTTTTATATGGTGTTTTCCACTTCTTGGATATTGCTTTCATAGAGAACTTATTTCACCTCAGTGTATCCTCTTTCATTCTCTTTCTACACTTAGATGAATATATACAAAAATAATAGTATTATGAAAGAAGCCATAGTATATATTCTTGGCTATTTAATTTTTAGAAAATCAAAGAAATAAACTTAGTACTTGGGATTGATGTATTGAGGTTAACAAATAAAAATGTAGCACTCCCCCTCTTCTTAAATATACTTTTAAGGCATGTTTTAAAGAATTTCATTTTTTTTTTAAAGTACAAATTTATAGATTTACTATCTTTTTGGAATACTAACTTCAAATTGAGGTAATTTGAATTCTTAATGTAAATCAAGATAAAGGATAAAACAAATATTCAAATTTGGAATTTTCATTTTACTTTAAACTTGAAAATAGGGTATACTATATATCTGTATGTGTGTTTTGAGTGTATCATATTTTAGAGAGTAAAAAATTCATAAATTCTGTAGAATAATCATTTAAAGTTTTGCTTTGCATTTTTTAAAACTTCCTAGTTAAATTTGACTTTTGTCATGAGCCTTTTTTTTTGCTTTCCTTTAAAAAAAAAGTTTTTGTTCCTAGCAGTTCGTTTATTATTCATTTTGATACAAATAGATATGGCTTTTGGAAGATAATGTAAGTTCTTTGACAGATGCGGTTTATTTCTCACCTGTTCTGCTCTTACAAAGAGATTTCTGAGTGAGTGCAATGGTTACCTTTCATGTAGTATTACTTGCCGACGCAGATTCTGTGGTCACAGTCCAGCTTCTCAAAGTCTTTGTATCCTTAAGAGGTAGGAACCCATGGGATATATTTTCCATAAAATACCTGCACATCTATGATCTCATTTCTGTTGGTTCCAACCTAGTTTTTTCCTTTGGTCCCCACTTCCCTGTTGTCACCTTGAACAGTTTTTAAAAACAGTGATTTCAATTATTTTTAACCCTTAGCAAGTCAACATCCATTGACTTGTTCATCTGTCCCTGTCAAGATACCTCTCTTTATTAGGGGTGCAGTAGAGAAAGCTCCTCGGCCCCTGGGAACATGGGCAGTTAGTTTGGGATGATTCTCAAACACACCATCTTTTACTTCTGCCCCTTCCAGCTGTACCTGTACTTTGTGTAACTTGGTATTTGTATCCATTTAAAATCTCATGGCATAGCCTTTTAAAATGTTTTGATTTATATCTTAATTAAGCTACATTTTGACATTTATAGGGAGGTAGCCTGCTGTAGCTGAAAAGAACTGACGCTGTGGGATCAGATATACTTAGGTTTGAATCTTGGCTCTGCCACTTCTGAGCTCTGTGACCTCATGCAAGTTATTTAATATTTCTTGGCCTCTACATCTTGATTTGTAGATGGGGTAGTAAGCAGGCAGGGTTACATAGTCTTTCTCAGGGCCTCTCACAGAATAGGTGCTGCCTCTCTTGGAGAGTCAGAGACACTGACCGTCTCTGTCTTCAAGGAGCTTCCATTATAGAAGAGTCATGGACATATGTGCAAGTGGGTGGAAGGCTACATCTGTATTGATACATGTACAAAATATATAGAAGATCACAGAGAGAACAGTGGTCACATTGGTGATCTTTAAGTGCCTTGCATTGTGAGGGGCGATGTAGCATAGACTCTTAACCTTATATGACCCATTCTTGTTCTGTGGCTATTTATGCGTGTATTTTAGTTCATTTGTAGTCAGCATGCGTTAGAGTAAAAATTAGCAGTTAGGAATAAAACCACTTCATTTTGCTTCCTCTTGATAATATTTATTCTTTGATCTGTTTTTATTTTTTTAATTTAAAAAATTTTATGTGTTTTGGCTGCACTGGGTCTTAGTCGCAGCCTGCGGACTCCGTGGTTTTGGTGCCTGGGCTCAGAGGTTGTGGCACACGGGCTTAGTTCTAGCCCCGTGGCATGTGGGATCTTAGTTCTCTGACCAGGGATTGAACCCGAGTCCCCTGCATTGGAAGGCAGATTCTTAACTACTGGGCCACCATAGAAGGTCCATGGTTTGAAAATATTTTTAAAAACATGTTTGAGAGCTGAATTCTGAGGTTTGGGGCTCACTAGTCCTTTTCTCCTGAGGATGCAGGGCCTTTCGTACTGAATGGGTGGTAAGTGCCTTGCAGAAGAACAGAAATAAACGTGGCCCAGGAATGAGGGGACCTAAACGCCAGTCAGTGCTTTCATGTGTGCTGACATGCTGCCACATTGCCTGAAGGAAGGGGAGGTCACAGAACCTTCCAGTTTCGAGGGGTGTCCCATTGGGGCGGAGAGGAGGCCACACTTAACTCTGCTGTTTTCTGACAGCAGAGTGACCTAGTTAATGGGAAGAATGAAGACATTGAGTGTCTCCTGGTGATGTCCTTTCCTGATCCCATGATATCATTAAAACCATGGTATTGAGTTTGTTTTACAAAGTGTCTGACTGAACCTATAGTAAAGTGCTTTGTATTAATGTTTCAGGCCAAAGAACAGACTGGGGCGACAGCATCTGTCATTTATGTCCCTCCTCCCTTTGCTGCTGCTGCCATTGATGAAGCTATCGAGGCGGAAGTGTCCCTGGTCGTGTGCATCACTGAAGGTATCCCACAGCAGGACATGGTGCGGGTCAAGCACAAACTGCTGCGCCAGGGAAAGACCAGGCTGGTCGGGCCGAACTGCCCTGGAGTCATCAATGTGAGTGTACAAAACGAAACGAGCCCGATTTTAGCCTCTGAAGCCTAACTAACTTTGAGTCAGTCCAAGTATATTTGTGTGTATGATCTCGGAGTTAATATTTTTTTTCACTTTTCTGATACTGTGAATTACTTTCCTTTAGCCTGGAGAATGCAAAATTGGCATCATGCCTGGCCATATTCACAAGAAAGGAAGAGTCGGTGAGTATGTATTTCTTATAGATTAGAAAACAAAATTTCTTGCCCCTATGCTCAAAACTCCCCAAAGAGATTTGATGGTACAAATCAAATTCACTTTAATTCATTCAACTTTAAGAGAGTTTACCTTGAAAGTTTTATAGTGAATTGATTCTGTGTCCTGAATTAATGTTTGAGGAACACTAACTCTACAGAATCAAGATATTTTTGGGTTTTTTTTAAAGATTCTTTTCCTTCTCAAGCACACTATGGATTCTTCCATGTATTTGCATGTATCCATAATTTTATCACTTAGTAATATTTTATTGAGTGATTATATCACAATTTATTTGTCCATTCTCCCATTGATGAACATTTCTGTTATTTCCAGGTTTGAGTCATTATGAATAAGGTTAAAGTAAACTTTTGTGTACAGGCCTTTTTGTGGGTACGTTTTCCTTTCTTTTGGGTAAAATGCCTACAGGTAGAATTGCTAAGTCATAGGGTCAAAGTATGTTCAACTTTTTAAGAAGTTACCAGATAGATCTGCAAAGTGACTGTGTTCTAAACTCCCACTATCAATGTGTGAATGTTCCAGTCGCTCCGTACTTAGGCTTTATGGGCCCTGTGCTGAGTTGCCTTTCTGATCACTACCCTGCTTTCTGAGGGGCCCATAAACCTCAAAAACAACTAAGAGAAGTTTAGGAAAGTTCTTTAGACCTTGGTCCTCAAGATGGCCATAACATATTGATGAGGAAGTCCTCTGGGAGACTGCCTTTAACTTAAAGGACTTTTAAAAAAATCGCCTGAAAGAAATACATGACACTACAAGATTTTCAAGGAGGTAATGGAGAAAAGATGACTTTTTTTGTACTAACTATTCCTATTTTGATACCATTACTAATATTCTCAGAAGCCTCATTAACTTCCAGTCCTTAAGCTAAGTGTTTAGGAAAAGGAAGGAATTTTCAGTCCCTTGGGTATTTCTGAATAGGACATCATGTAATATAAGAGCAGTGCAATAGTATAGTGGCTTTCTAGTTTGTGTTAATGATAACTAAAATTGTATAACAGCTTAAGCTAATTGAGTATAATTGTAGAAAGTGATTAGATTCCAAACTGATATTTAATGATGCAGCATTTTTGCATTTATGTTAGAATTTTTACTCTCAACCTCATGTGACATACTTGACTCCTACATCTTTTTACAATTTTTATTTTAATTAAACTTTTTATATTTAGATAATTATAAATTCACATGTAATCATAATACAGACAGATCTCTGTGTACCCTTTATTCACTGTCCCCCAATGATAATGTCTTGCAAAAAGATAATGCCATGTCACAATTAGTATATTGACATTATGACAGACATAAGGAATTTTTCCATCACTACAGGAATCCCTCATCTTAACATTTTATAGCTACATCCACTTCCTTCCTACTCCTACTCCCTTTTTAATCCTTGGAAACTAATAATCCTCTTATTTTTTTTTTTTTTCCTAAATTTTTTAAATTTCAGGAATGCTATATAAATGAGAGCATATAGTATATAGCCTTTGGAGATTGGTTATTTACACTTGGTATAATTCTCTGGAGATTCATTCAGATTATTGTATCAGTAGTTCATTCCTTTTTATGACTGAGTAGTATTCTAGGGTACAAATGTTTGTTGAACCAATCACGTGTTGAAAGATACTGGGATTGTTTCCAGTTTGGGGCTGTTAAAAGTAAGTCTGTTATAAACATTTGTGTACTAGTTTTTATATAACACAAAAAATCTTCATTTCTTTGGGATGAATGCCCAGGAGTGCAATTGCTGGGTTGGATAAGAGTTGTGTGTTATTTATGAAACTGCCAAATTATTACCCATTGTGGCTATACTGGTTTACCGTTCCATCACCAGTGTACCCGTGATCCAGTTTTTCTGCATCCGTGCCAGCATTTGTAGTCATCCATTCTGATAAGTGTTCAGTGATACCTCATGGTGGTTTTTATGTACATTCCCCTAATGGCTAATGGTATTGAACATTTTTTTGGGTATTTGTTTGTCATCTGTATATCTTCTTCCCTGGTGGCTCAAATGGTAAAGTGTTTGCCTACAATGCAGGAGACCCAGGTTCAATCCCTGGATCGGGAAGATCTCCTGGAGAAGGAAATGGCAACCTACTCCAGTATTCTTGCCTGGGTTGCAGAGTCAGGCAAGACTGAGCCACTTCACTATCTCTTCTTCAGTGAAATGTTTCTTTGTGTTTTTTTGCCCCTGGTCTAATTGGTTACTGTTGAGTTTTGAGAGTTCTTTCTATGTTCTAGATACTAGTACTTTGTTGGATATGTGGCTTGCAAATATTTTCTCCCAATCTGTAGCTTGTGTTTTCATGCTTTTAATAGGATCTTTCAGAGAGCAAAAGTTTTTTCATTTTGATGAAATCTTACTTACTGACTTTTTTCTTTTGTAAAATATGCTTTTGACCTCAAGTCTAATAACTCTTTGCTTTGCCTTAAGTACCTATTTTTTCCTCAAAGTTTTATAGTTTTATGTATTTTTATTTGCTTGCCTGTGCTGCACGGCAGCTTGTGGGTTTTTAGTAATAGTTCCCTGACTAGGAATTGAACCCAGGCCCTCAGCAATGAGACTGCAGAGTCCTAACCACTGGACTGCCAGTGAATTCCTGAATGTTTTGTAGTTTTACACTTAAATCCCATAGTCCATTTCAAATAATTTTTCTAGGCGTGAGATTTAGATCAAAATTCTTTTTGTCTATTTGTGTTTAGTTGCTTCAGCACCATTTATTATAAAGATCATCTTTCTTTCATTGAATTGCTTTTGTATATTTGTCAGTAAACATCTTATTTGTGTTGATCTATTTCTGGGTTTCATCAGTACTGCACAACTTTAATACTGTGTTGAAATAATAACTCTTAAAATTGGATGGATTGCTTTTTTGTACTTTTTTAAAAATTATTTTAGCTTTTCTAGTTTACTTTTTCATATAATTTCAAGGTAATCTTGTCTGTATCTACAGAAATTATTGCCGGGATTTTTATGTAAATTGTGTTAAATCTGTATGTCAGTCTCAGGTGAATAGACATGTTTACTCTGTTGAATATTCCAGTCCATGAATGCAGTATATCTTCATTTACTTAGATTGCCTTTGATTTCTTTCATGAGCATTGTACAGTTTTTAACATAAAAGTCCACTGTGTGTTTTGTTAGATTTATACTAAGTATTTCTTTTTATTGGAAAAAACCATTGTAAATTTTGTTGTATTTTAATTCTGGTGTCCATGTGCCTGTGGCTAATATACAGAAATACAACTAATTTTTGTTTATCTTATATCTTGCCATATTGCTGTAGACCTTAGGGATTTCTTGGTAGAGTCCTTAGCATTTTCTATGTTAGACAACCCACATTATCTACAAATAGGGATAGTTTTATTTCTTCCTTTTAGGACACTCAAGAGAAAGTCTTTTTAACTATCCATGTTTTGCTTGTTACTGTGTTCTTCATTCTTGAGGCTCCAGGGTTCCTTCTTATATCATTTCTCTTCTTTCTAGAGACCTTATTAATATATTAGCCATTCTTTGATGGTAGAACTGTTGGCAACAAATTCTTTACTTTCCCCTCATTTGAAAATGTTTTTATTTCCCCTTCATTCATAAAGACGAACATCACTGGGTACAGGATTTAGGGTTTACAGTTCTTGTAGCAGTTAAAAAATGTTGACCCGTTTCTTGATTCCATGGGTTCTGATGAGAAAACTGATATCATTTGAGTTGTTTTTTCATGTATAGGAAGGTGTTATTTTTCTCTTGCTGCTTTCAAAATTTTTGTTTTTTGAGAGGAGTCTTTGATTTTCTGAAGTATATTAGAAGTTTTGGTGTGAATTTCTTTGGATTTATCCTGTTTTTAGTTTGCTCACCTTCTCACATGTAGATTTTGGTAAAACATTATTTCCTCAAGCACTGTTTCAGCCCCATGTTCTTTTTTCTCTCCTTCCAGGACTGTGATACAGAAATATTCAATCTTTTGTTACCATTCCATAGGTCCCTGAGGTTCTGCTCATTGTTTTTTCCTAGTCTGTTCTCTCTGCCATTCAGGTGGGGTAATTACCATTGTTTTATCTTTCATTTCACTGATTTTTTTTCCTCTCTGCTCTCCATTATGCTATTTAACTCATCCACTGAGCTTTTAGCTTTGGTTATAGTACTTTTCAGTTCTAAAATTTCTATTTGGTCCCTCTATATCTTCTTTTTCTTTTTTAAGTGAGGCTTCCTTCAAATTTCTTTGATAAAGCTTCTATTTTTTGATTTATTTAAAGCATGTTCATAATTATTGAAAGTTTTTGTCATGAATTCTTCAAATTTCTTGTCAGGTAATTCTAATATCCCCTCATCTTGTGATTAGCATCTATTGATTGTTTTTTTGTTTTTTTTTTTAATTCAGTTTGAGATCTTCCTGATTTTTGGTAGGTCAGATGATCTTTGGTTGAAACCTGAAAGTGTGGGCTATTGTATTATGAGATCTGGGTTTTATGTGAACCTTCTGTTTTAGCTGACTTAATTCACACTGCTTCAGCAGGGAATGTGGGGGAGGTACCTTGTTCCTGCCAGGTAGAGGTAGAAGTCAAGTCCCTTCTTGCTTCTATTGCCAGAGTGAGTGGGCTCCTACTCACCGGGGATAACAGTTGCAGCTCCTTACGTGGTCTCCCCTGACACTAGTGGGGATGGACTTGCTGTTGCTGGGCGGCAGTAAAAGCCCTGACTCTCCACTAGGCCTTTTCTGATCCCAGGAAATGGAGAGAGGCCTCACTGCTGCCAGATGAGGATGGACATCCAGGCTTTCCCTCTGGTTCCCACTGGCACCGTAGGGGTGGGGCGGGACTCAGTGCCAGCTTGTGTAGATGAGAGTCCTGGTTGTGTACATGCTGGTGGGCGTGCTGCCAGGGTGCCTCATTACGGCCTTGTAAACGTAAAGTCTAGGTTTCTTTTTCGGCCTTTGCTTATGTGAGTAGAGGTAGAGCCACAGTTTTTTCTGTAGTGCATAGTTGGTATGGAGTGGTTGTTGTCTGAAAGTTTTCTGTTTTGCTAGATTGTCCTTCTCTTGGTTCTTTTGCTAAAGAAAGCTGCTGTTTGGGTGGAGAGTTCTGTGCCTTAATGTGAGCTTCTTTATCTTTGTATCTGGGACACATGAGGCAAAAGGAAACTTGGAAACACTTCATTGTTTTACTTGAGTCTCAAGGTCTCTAGGACTCTACCTTCTATCTAACTTTCAGAGATTTCTTGTATTTGTTTTATATGTAGTGTCTAGGACTTTTACTTGTATTTAGCAGGAAGAATACAGGAAAATACCTCTGCTTTTTGGAAGCAGAAGTATCCCTATGGTAGATATTTTTAAGTGATAGTCTCTTTTATTATATATATACTTCAAGGATGGCAGGAGTAATCTACCCTAAAAACATTGCTTTCATTACCTTAAATGTGTGTACTTTGCATTTATATAAATTATATATCATGTTTGTATGTATATAAATTATATATCACTTTCATTTTAGATGAAATCCCCTCAAAAGAATGATAAAATCCTAGTACCACTATTCACTGATTATTATACTGATCATCAAAAGGCTAGAATAGATAAAATAGTTTTGCTTCCCAGTAATCTAGGGTGTTGCATGAACAGGAACATGATTCTATCATAAGAATCAAGTAGAAATGTAAAGGAGACTAGGTAATTACATACAAAGAAATACAACTAAGTTACTTATTGTCTTTGATTTAAAAGCTAAATGCACCAAATGTACATAGGTGTTACCTACCTACCCTTCTCATTTATGAAAGGTCTCATAAAGGAAGGGCTATGTTGAAGAGAGAGGTTATAGACAGGAAGCTCTTGAGAGTAGGGAAAACTGATGAATGAGACACATGGGGTATGGTGTTATTGGTTGTCATTTTTTGTGAGATAGGGTCCACATAGTGATTGGTTTTAAAACTATCACCAGTTAGATTTTGTTTAAGAGGGTGATTGTACTCCATAAATTTTCAGTTTTGACCTATTCGGTACATATTTACTGAATTCCTTTTGTGCCTGAACTGTGCTCTATATGGGAACTCATGGGTGGGGAAAACAGTCTCATTTACTAACCCCTGGAAGTTGCAAGTCCAACAGAAAAGATAATCACTGCAGAATCTCCAACAGCATTAGTGGGCTCTACTGATCAATGTAGGAAAGCAGGACTTCTGACTTGAGGAATTTGTGTGGTCAGGAGACAGAAAGCCTAACTATGAATGTATTTTCTGAAACCAGGGTTATTAACCAAAGGTTAATACTTGAAATACTTTGGCCACCTCATGCGAAGATTTGACTCATTGGAAAAGACCCTGATGCTGGGAGGGATTGGGGGCAGGAGGAGAAGGGGACCACAGAGGATGAGATGGCTGGATGGGATCACTGACTCAATGGACATGAGTTTGAGTGAACTCTGGGAGTTGGTGATGGACAGGGAGGCCTGGCATGCTGCAATTCATGGGGTCACAAAGAGTCGGACACGACTGAGTGACTGAACTGAACTGAATACTTGAAATTTATGCCTTCTTTTTTTCCATGTGGACCTTTATATAGATTTATTGTTCCATTTTACTTTGTATGCACCAGAAGGTCATTTTTTGTGGAAGACTTCAGGTATCTCTTAAACTGCTTTTGTAGTCATAAAACAACCCTAACTAGCTGGATCTCGTGCATGCAGATGGCATCACCTGGAACTTGAGAAGCCATACAAGGGTCTTGAAGGCCCGGTGAAGGACAACCACCAGGAACAAACTAAAAGGGCAGAAGTCCAGGAATGTATTCCACGTAGCCAGCCAAAAAAACTTAGGGTTCAAAAATAAAGTGAAACCAGTTACCACTAATCTTAAGAAGATAAACACTGTGAATGATTAAAAAGTTAAAAGAGTGAATCAAACTCTTGTAGATATACAGAAGGAACTTGCAAACTTCCCAAAAAACCTTTCCATTGAACCTCTGAAGAAACAGTTGATTTCTCAGCAGTGTCAAGAAAATGTACCACAGTTAATGTTGATGAGGCTACAGAACTAGTGGCTCAGTTGTAATACATTGGTGATGCATCAAAAAAAACAATAAATTAAATGTTTTATATATTAAAAAAACCCTAACTAATAAAATCCTTTCTTTTTCTAACTTTTAAAACCTCCCTGCTATAATTTAGGCCTTTTCTCCTTATTCCATGACCTGATGGTGTTGTTTGTTTGGAGGACAAATTGTGGAATGGGTTCTTTATATACATGTGTTTGTGATTTATTTTACTATATGAGAGTCACATGAGCACTCTCTAATATTGCTGAGTTCTGCTTCTTTAAGGTATCGTGTCTAGATCCGGCACCCTGACTTACGAAGCGGTTCACCAGACAACACAAGTTGGATTGGGGCAGTCTTTGTGTGTTGGTGAGGACTTTTTCTAAACTCATTTTATCGGAGTTCAGTGTCTTCAGTGAATAAGTGTAATAATAATTATTGGTTTGACTATTTGTGAGAGATTTTGATGTCATTTTATGAAAAAGCTGTTATGATCTTGAGTTTAATTTGCTTATACATGAAGCTGGCTGTTAACGTTTTCAAGATTCACGGTCCAGGATTTAACTCCCATGTTTCAGAACAAACATCCTGGGGTGTAGTCCCTGAAAACAGGACTCACTTTGCTTGTTGTGAAGCAGTGGTCCTTCAGGATAGGACTTTGGTCACTGTCTTGGCATTGTGTTATCATTGCCAGCTGTCATTCAGTGCTTCACAGTTACCGAATTCTTTGCCAATCATTGTCTTATTCTTTAAGGGCAACCCTCTGAGGCACCGCTGAGCTGGCACAGAGTCCTGTGGTAGCTTGATTGGTGGGTGGAGGAGGGTTGAGCTCCCTGGACCCTCTCTCTTTGCCCCATCATACTGCCTCCCATTTACAAAAGGGTTTTTACATTTTAAAATAATTTTGATATTTTTTGCCAAAAGCCAGGCAAATTTCTCATTTTTATAACAATTCCTTCATGTTTTTAGACCATCTTTTAAAAGCTTTTCAAAGGCAGCTTTTGATGATAAAATTATGAAATATAACCCTGGAGTATTTTTATTGACTCAAATTGATAAAATCAGTATTAAACATTAAATGAGCTTTTCTATGTGCAAAAGTACAATCTTCAAGACAAGGTAACTTAACTAGTGGCCAGTTCCATCTTCTCTAGCCTCTGTTTTTAATCTGTAAATTGAGAGTAGTAATTCCCCTCTCACAGAGAGTATGCTGCTTCTGTTGCTGCTAAGTCGCTTCAGTCGTGTCCGACTCTGTGCCACCCCATAGATGGCAGCCCACCAGGCTCCCCCGTCCCTGGGATTCTCCAGGCAAGAATACTGAAGTGGGTTGCCATTTCCTTCTCCAATGCATGAAAGTGAAAAGTGAAAGTGAAGTCGCTCAGTCGTGTCCGACCCTCAGCGACCCCATGGACTGCAGCCTACTAAGCTCCTCCATCCATGGGATTTTCCAGGCAAAAGTACTGGAGTGGGGTGCCATTGCCTTCTCCGAAGTTTATAACTTAAAAATTTAGAAAGTGGCCCCCAGTGGAGGGAATCTTGACTTGAATCCGATCTAAGTACTTGTGCTAAAATGCCATGTGTTTGTGGTAGAGCCCCTGTGTGTGGTCTTTGTCATCTCCCACTCCAGGTTAGAGGGAAGAGGGATCAGGACACCTACTCCACCCACTGCAGAGACATGTGTCTTAACTTGTGAGTGATTCCTCTGCAGTGTCCCTCATCAGACAGTTACTTAGTGCAAAGAAATTTTTTTTTTCTTTTTTTGCTGTAGAAGAAATATCCGGTATTTCTAATATGGCATTAAGTGTCCAATATGGTAGTAAGGTTTGCAGTTCATGTGAACAGTAACAAATCACAACAAATTGCCACAGTGAGGGTAATAGCTCACCCACCCACCCACCCTGCCAAATGAGCTAATCAAGATACTATTATACTTCATTAACCTTTTGTGCTAGGAGATTATAAAGGAAACTTTTTGATTATAATATTAAGTAGTATAATTATTTTTAATTTCAGAATTAATTGCCTGTTATATACAAAGTACTGATACTGAGCTACTCACCAGAACTCAGTGGTTAAAAGTTACAGCTTACTAAAAAGCTAATGTGTTTTCAAAAGTCATGTTCTTCTAATTAGGGGAACTATATAGAATGCTCATTAAAGAGCTATGTAGGAGTAATTTTGGGGGAGGGATGAGTCTTGATAAGGAGCCAAAGAAAAAGATGGCTCTTTTTGTGACTAACAAGACCCAACCACCATTTAACAGTCATGTAATATTATAAGCAGAAATAAGTCTAGCATTTTATGATCTTTTAAATGTTAAATGCAAGAGTGATGACACATTTAAAAATATTCATAAGAAGGGCATAGGCAAAATAAGAAACCTGTTGAAACAATATTTTCTGACTTAATTTTCAGAGGGTGTTGAATTTCTTTGACTTTTCCAGGCATTGGAGGCGATCCTTTCAATGGAACAGACTTTACAGACTGCCTTGAAATCTTTCTGAATGATCCGGCCACAGAAGGCATCATATTGATTGGTGAAATTGGTGGTAATGCCGAAGAAAATGCTGCAGAATTTTTGAAGCAACATAATTCAGTAAGTTTGGCTGTGGAAAAATACAGCACTCTGCTCTTGAATAATATCACAGGTTTGCTTTAGAAGTTGTTTTTGTTTAAAGATGAATTTTTTAAGCAAACATGAAAGGTAAAATTAAATCTTATTGAGCTGAGCCTGGAACACTGGCCACTCAGGGAATGTAGGACTCTTTCTGGGTTGATTCTCCTCCCCATTTCCCTTGATGCCTGTTCTTCGCTTCTCTAATGAATCCTCCCTCCAGGCATCTCCTTTACCTTCCTGGTAGGTCCAGAACTTGCAGGCCATCAGCCTGTCACTTGACTGGCACATTTCCATTTTCACCTGTCATTGATGTCCTTTCTCCTGACCTCAGGGGATGTGTGTTCTTTCTCTTTGTCAAGGCTGGCTGTCTAGTGATCCTGTCCTTTATACCCTTTTCCAGGATTTTGTCTCCCTCTAGCTTCAGTCTTTCCTCATAGAGTAGCACTTTGCTCCAAAGGTCAAGTGGAAAAGCTTTATTGACTGTCCTATGAAGGCTTTCCTTGTTGCCTCTCCCTTTGAATTAAACAAAAAAGAATAGTGTGGTATTGTATCATAATTTCATTTAACTCAAGGGAATTAAGCTGTGTTTCTGGGGCGAACGTAGGGTGGTGGGAAGAGAGCGGGGGGCATAGTAAAGACAGAAGCAGCTTGGTGCCCGACAGTCCCCTCCCCCATCACTGAGCGTGTGTGCTCTGAATCACTGTGGCCAAGGCCTGGGGAGCGCGTGCAGATGGCTTCCAGGGTGTCCGTGACACTGACGAATGAGTGAAGAGTGAAGGTGAATCTTCAGGGGGCTGGGCAAGAGGGCAGAGAGAACTTGTGTCTATGCTTGTGAAAGAGATTGAGAGTAAGTGTGTCAAAATTAAATGCCACAGAAAAATAATGAGTACCGGAGAGTTAAAGGAAAGGATGATATTACCTGCAGAATAGCCTATGCAAAACGATGCATATCTATGCATTGCTGTTGTTTAGTTGCTCAGCCGTGTCTGACTCTTTGCAACCCCATGGACTGTAGCCCCCCAACCAGGCTCCTTTGTCCATGGAGTTTTCCAGGCAAGAATACTGGAGCAGGTTGCCATTTCCTTCTCCATATTTATATGTAATTGAAGGAATTTTCAAAGGCTCTTTTGAATCTACGTGATTTTCTTCAGTGGTAATTTTAAGAGTTCTTCTTATTCTGGTGAACTTTCCTGGTAGTTAAGATGGAAAAGAATCTGCCTGTAGTGCAGGAGACCTGGGTTCAATCCCTGGGTCGGGAAGATCCCCCGGAGAAAGGAATGGCTACCCACTCCAGTATTGTTGCCTGGAGAATTGCATTGACAGAGAGGCCTAGCGGGCTACAGTCCATGGGGTTACAAAGAGCCGGACGTGACAGAGCGACTAATGCTTTTACTTTACTCTCTGGATCTCTTTCTTTATATTCTATTCATTCCCTAATCCTCAGCAATTAGGTTTTGTCTGCCACTTAGAAGCTGTGTGACCTTGGGCTTGTTCCTTAACTTCACTGTGCCTCAGTTTCCTCACGGGCTAAATAGGGACACAGTAGAGCTTCCCTCGGTGCTGTCGTAGGGCTGTGGAGATACATGGTGCAGAGCTGCCCCGGGCATGTGGTCAGCACTTTCGGTGGGCTGCTGCTGTGCTCTCCACGCTGGCACTGCTTTGGCTGAAGCCAGCAGTGGCCTCCGTTCATCCTGCTGGCCTTTCTCATCTTTATCCTTTCCCAGATTTACCCTTTGTGCTTATTCCCTAAGTGTAACTGTTCACAGTGTATAAACAACGTTGTGCTTCATGCAGAAATAAAAGTCATCTTTTATTTCTCTTGCAGCTCTTGCTTCTCCTCAGTTACTGAGATCTGTCTCTGAGATCTTAGTAGTTTGTGGAGATTCAAAGTATCATCATCTGTAATTAGACCCTCTGCTCCGGTTCAGTCTCTTATCTTATGTCACCTGGACCATCTCAGTAATATTTTTTCCTGATATCTCTGCTCCTTTCCCTCCCACCTGGCCAACCTGCTGTTTGCCATCCATGTGGGATAAAGGGCAGACTTAGCGTGGCTTTCCAGCCCCCTACATACTACCCTGACACTCCTTTTCAGACCCATGTCCCGTCTCATGTGTTGCTTGTTTTCATCCTTGCTTGCCTTTGCTTGTTCCTTCTGTAAGGCATGCTGAACACCTGACTCTTGCTCTTGTGGACAGCAAACAACTGCTATGGCCTTGCTGCCCAGCCCAGTCCTCTGGCGTATTAGGAGGCAATAAATGGTGAATAAGTGAAAGAGTAGGTAAATTGGTAGGAGACTGGAGTAAAATGATATGCGTCTCTCAAATTTAGAAAGAGTGTGAAGTTTAAAATTTAAAAACTGACTTAATTTTACAAAAAAAAAGAAAAACCACTTAAGTTAATATGACATAGTCATCCCTTGCTGTCCATGGGCAGTACCCCTGCTGACACCAAAATCCGTGGATGCTCAAGTCCCTTATATAAAACAGTGTAGAATTAGCATATAACCTACTTATACCCTCCTGTATACCGTGAATCATCTCTGGATTACCTACAATAACTAATAAAATGTAAATGCTGTGTACATAGTTGTTAGTTTGGCAGATTTAAATTTTGCTTTTTGAAACTTTCTGGGGTTCCTCCCCTGCCCCACCAGACGTTTTCCGGGTGCGGCTGGTTGAATTCTCCAGTGTGCAGACCTCGTGGTTGGCGGAGAGCCAGCTGCACACTATGTTAAAGTGAATTTTAAAATGTGTTTAGAATACACAAATCCCTTGATGGGAAAAGCTAAACTTTACATTTTGTTTCATTTGCCATGTTTTCCTATTACTGATTGGTCTCATGGAGCTAAATTTTACTGAGGACCTACTGTGTACAAGCTTCTAGGTTGAACGGTGCAGGTGACATACTAAACGCTTAGCATGGTAACTGACACGGAGTGAATAGGGTAATCTTGTGTCCTGCGAGGACTGTACTATCATCATTATAATGACAGTAGTTACCTGCAGGAGTAATGTTTTTTAACCTTTATCTTGATGCTTTGAGTAGATGTTTTTGTCCTTTTTTGAGTAAGGAAACTGGCAACTTGCCAATGGTAAGTACTTCAGAGCTGAGGTTCCCTCCAGGTGTGCCTGACTTCTCCATTATACCAGCAGGGCTCAGGGACACGATGCCATAGTCCTGGGCATTTGTTCGGATTCCGCTCGTGCCATCCTAACTCATCTTTTTGTTTTTAGTCTTTCACAGTTCACGTTTCTGTGTCCTGTTCTCACACTACAGTTCTTCATAGTCTTTTCTATTGTATTTTTCGGTCCTTAAAAAAAAAAATCTCAAGTGACTCTTCTTTGACAGTAGGACAGAGTATACATTTGTCAGACATCCTAGGTTCACGCTAATCATGTTTCCTTCTAATGTAATATTCTCACTATTTGAATATGGGGACGGAGGGATCCAGTGGAAAGTGGTGCGTCTCAAGTATCAGATGCTGACATTCTTTGCAAAGCACATGGTGAATAAATGATTTAGCTTTTTCTTTTTAATTCTCTCCTATAGTAGATGCTGGGCATACAGAAGTAAATGAAAACATAGGCTTGGCATTCAAAGAGTCATAGTCTAGGAGGGGACTCTGTGGGGAATAAGTCACGGCCAGTGTGCTGTGGGTCATGATAGAAAAGTGTCAAAGGCACAGCAGAGTCACTGAACAGAAAACGAGCAACTGAAGGGCATTTGTGGGGAGAGTGGGAGGAAGAGTCAGAAGGGTTAGCAGGGAAGAAGAGACTTGAGCCACGTCTTAAAAGGTAAGTCAGGATTTGCCAGGTATCCAAGGAGGATGGAGAACTTTCTCAGCAGAGGCCCAGAGGCAGAGCAGTCTGGCATTACTGGAGGATGAAGAGCAGGGAAGAGGGATGAGCACGAGGCTGGAGTCAGCAGTGTCAGACCATGTAGAACCTGTAGAATCTGGCATGCTGGTGCCTTCACGAGAGTCAAGTTAGTGGAAGCAAACTGTGCTAGTGAACTTGCACTGCCATGCGCTTAAAAAAAGTCAATTTTATTTAAGAATGTCCTTAATGAAGTAGTAAAGATTATTAATTTTATAAAGTCTTGACCCTCAAGTCAGTAGTTTTGTGGTGAAATGGAAAGTAAAGCACTGTCCTATTTGAATCGTGAGCTAAATTACCTGCTTTTTTCATGGACCACCAGTTTTACTGGAAAGAATGACTGCCAGGCACCCTGGTTATTGGGTATTTATTTGGTGAATCTTTTCTCAACAGTGAACAAAGCAGTCCTGCTGTGTTTGTGTGTGTTGTCAAGGAAAACAACTCATTGCATTTGTTGACAATGATTAAGTTTGAACTTTCAAATGAATATTTTTAGAATACTTGTTTCTGCCACCATGAACTTGACAACTTCCCCCTGCTAAAGACTTCTCTAATGAGGCTGGAGGTGATAATGAAGAATGATTTGTTGATATTGAATGATGAAATGTATCAGTGTTTAGAAGATCTCTATAACTCAGTGAACCTATATTTTCCTTCTGACCAATGAATGTTACAAAATCATTATAGGTAAAAGATCCAAAAAAATGAATGGATTTTAAAGTAACAAAGGACTGTGGTTCTGGATTCCAGCATTGCATCATCATCATCTTCTTTAGTCCTTCAGTCGTGTCTGACTCTTTGTGACCTCATGGACTATATGGCCCACCAGGCTTCTCTGTCCATGGGATTTCCCAGGCAAGAATACTGGAGTGGCCTTCCATTTCCTTCTCCAGGGAACATTTCATCTAACGTTTAAGAAATTACCACTTGAAGAGGTCCGTTTCAGTGTCAAAGAATATCCTCAGTTATCTGACAGATATTTAAATATTTCTCCCTTTTTCAAGTACATATGTGTGTGAGGCCAGATTTTCTCTTGTACTTCAGCCAAAATAACATTTTTGCAGTAGATCTAACGTAAAAGCAGATATCAGAATCCATTTGCCTCTTATTAAATTAGACACTTAAGATTGACAAAAACGTAAAATAATGCCACTCTCCTCACTAAAATGTTTTTAAAAAATAGTTCTAAAAAATTATTTTAAGTGAATTAATAAATATTTATAAAATTTCTCAGCTTTCATTTCTAATACTATAAATATCAGATATAATCTACATTAAAAAAAGTTCTTTGGGATCCACAGTCATTTTTTTAAGTATAAGGGGTCTCAAGACCAAGTGATTTGAGAACTGCTGGTCTGGGAGAAGATAATAGTGCCTGAAGGCACCCAGATTCCACTTGTGCTCGGGTTCTGCTGTCTGTAGGCCGCTCTGTTTTACCTGGATGTCTTACTGCCTCTGAGTTACTCTTGTGAACATGGTCTCTTCACTCACTGTGAAACATAACTGTATATTCATATGTTGCTCCATGACATCTATTAACTGATTGAGATATATATGTATTTTATATTATTTCTTCAGTAACATAAGTCTAGAGCACAGGAATTCTTTTTTTTCCTCCCACAGGAATTCTTATATTTCCTGTGTGTTGGGTTTTTATTTTTAACCTCAGAATCTACTGTTATGCTGTGCTGTTTATGCATGTAGCAGTTGTGCATTAGAATGGATTTTTGTTGAATAAAACCAGTCCTGATCTTCCTTCTTAGACATCCTATAATGTTAGGAGAAAGGACCCTCAGCTCCCAATCTAATTTAGCTATTTCATTTCATAGATGAAGCAGCAGAGGTCTAGAGGTGATGGGCCTTGTCGAAGGTCCTGTCGCTTTAGTCAAGTGGAAATTGAGACTGGAGACTCCCACTCTTCAGTCCTTTCCAATATGCTATCTTTTTCTTTTAAACAAATTTATTAAAGGTAAACTAATAATGAATTAAGACAAAACAACCTGATCTGTGTCTTAATTTGTTATCACAAATCATAGAACTTACGTATTTTCAGTTTTTTTTTTCAAGTGGAAGCGTCACATGTGTATGTGGAAATCAGCTTATGCCAGTGAAGTTGAAGTTTAATATCTAAATAGTTAACAGTTTTGCTTCAGGATTGTTTTTGTGAGTTTGGAGGAAAAGTTGAGTCATCTCAAAGGAGAATGCAGTAGTTTCAGTCACAGCTCAGTATTTCTGTTGGTTTTCTTAGTGATGATGAGTTACTGGCCCCAACCATTTGTCATTTTCTGGCTGTCATGAATTGGAGGTCCAGTTTTGATCGGTGTGTTTAAAATCCCACTTTCCAGGGTCCCAAGGCCAAGCCTGTGGTGTCCTTCATTGCTGGTTTAACTGCTCCTCCCGGCAGAAGAATGGGTCACGCAGGGGCAATCATTGCTGGAGGAAAAGGTGGAGCTAAAGAGAAGATCGCAGCCCTGCAGAGTGCTGGGGTTGTGGTCAGCATGTCCCCAGCACAGCTGGGAACCACCATGTACAAGGTGAGCTGGAGCAGTGGCCTGAATGCTCCGAGGTTATGGGCCTTAAAGTGGAGGCCACACAGGTGGCCTGGGAACCATGGTCTTTTCTTCTGAGTCTCTTCTGTTTCTTTCATTCTGGTCTGCAGCTTAATGGTCTCTAGCAACCCCACCAAAATCCTAATATCCTAATTGAGCATGACCAGGAATAAGGTTCTGATTAAAAAACTTGATTCATTAAACATTTCCCTTTGCTATTTTGTGAGTAGTGAGATAGGATATACAAGAAAGGGTTTCAGAGTCCGTAAATGCTGTGAATTCCATTTTAGGAGTGGTGCAGAAAATTGCCTTGTGTTTTGTATTTTTCCATGGAGAGTCTTTGAGGTATAGTTGTACTGACTCCATAGGTATTTTTCCAGGGAGAGAGGTTGAAAACTGACTAAGAAGAAATAAAAACTGGGAGTCAGGATGGATGGAGACTAAAGACAAGGATGGGGATTTTTAGTTGGTGTCTTCTGTAATCTCTTTGCAGTGATTTTTGGCAGCCTATCTCTGATTGATCATTTAAGGCTCTTTCTCTTTACTTTTATGATGATTATAGACTTTACCAAAAAAAAAAAAAGGCAAACAAAAACCAAAATGTTGTACACATGCTGAAAACAGGCCCAGATAGTCTTCCCAGGAGGGAACACGTTTTGGCATAGTGTTCTTTGGCACTGTCCTAGAGATAATAAAATAAACTTATTGGTTTATTGAATCTTTGCATGATCCTGTCTTATGGAATATGCCACTGTGTGCCATAGTGTTTAAAAAAAATCTAGGTAGTTAGTATTGTGAGGAAGAATCTTCTTTATTTGAGAGAAGAGGGAGGAAGGGAAAAAGCAAATGCTTAAATTCTTATTGAAGACATGTATTACCATTTTACTCCAGTAGGTGGCAGCAGTCACCTACACATCCTGTTGTATTCTAATTATCACAATGTAGAGAAATTATTACAATCTAGAGAAACTGATTTTCAGTATTGTTGCCTTTTCATATATTTCTGAGGTTCTTGACGTTTTGTTTAAATCTTAACTAAATCTGTGTTTAGTTTTATTCTCTGAGAAACTAAACAAACTTGTTTCCATTGCCTTATTAAAAGGGCTGCTGTGGCTCACGCATAGTATTACGTATTTGGATAAGCACAATCAAGTTTGTCAGCTCCTAACTATACTGCAGTAGAAAATAAGCACAATTTAAAACCTCTCAGCTTAAGTTCTGAATCTAGCTTAGAGAAATCAGACTGACACAGACTCATTTGAAAGCTGTCATTTTGTGTTCAAGCACCTCATCCTGGTATATTTTACCTCTATAATTTTTGGTTGCTCAAGGGATCCTAAAGACAAGAGGTTTCAGAATCACTTTGACCATGAATGTAATTTGAGGCTTTAATCTTTTTATCCCCTCTCTCTTCTCCTTTTCTTCTGTTCCTGTAGGAGTTTGAAAAGAGGAAGATGCTCTGAAAGAAAAACAGACAGAAAATTCCTTAAGCCTATGGATGAATCATTGTAGCAATGGGAGCAGTGGCTGTTTGCTTCTGATGTCCACTGACCGTCCGCCCGCCCACCTGTCGCTGGTCTTTTCAGCACAACAGGAAGCCAAAACAAGGTTTAGAGTGTCCTACACTGAGGTGTTTTCACCTCACTAAATAAGAGGAGCAGCCAATAAATCTACCACTTGATTTGAATACGGTTTTAGAGACTTTTTATTGTTCCACTGTGGGGATGGGGAGAGGGGGAGAATTGGAGGGGGCTGTGTGTGCACATGTGTGCCTGTGTGCATGGATGTGTCTTTCAGTGAGCTCTGTAGAGGACATTCTAATGAAAACTTTTGAGAGAATGAGTATAAACATTTCAGTTTGGCATTTATCATAGATATAGAGTGACTAAGTTTCTTAGTAACTTAGTTGTTACTAAGTGAATTACAATTTTCTCAAATCTACATATTTAATAGTCTTCATCTTATAGGATAGTTTTGAGGATTGGGGATAAATATATGAAGTCCTTGGCATGTGATAAGGCAACCTAATTTATGCCAGTGCCACCATCAGTTATCACTAGGATTATAGGTAGGAGCTCATCCAAGTTTCAGTTTTTGCCTAATTGGGGAGTGGAGAGTCTTCAATAATGCTTTGTTTTTCTGTGGTTCTGCAGAGGGCTGTTTCCTTCCCCACCCAGAGCCTACATTTCTCTGCTTGAGGTTTCAGACATTTCACTTTGAGAAAGCAGTTAGCCATCCTCTTGTTTGAAAGGAGCTTGTTAACAAACAATTCCAGTGGAGAAGCAAGAAAATATTCTCACATTGTGTAGTTGCCCTGAAGGAAACAAGAGGTTCTGAAAATAGTAATAGAAGAAGACCCTCAAGAAGGCTGTTTGGGGAGGCCTTTCTGGGGAGGAGTGATGAGTAGGTACTTCAGGGCTGGGAAGGTACCAGCCATGAAAAAGGAGGACACATACTCAGGCAAAGGCAGGGAGCAGGAAAGAGCTTGTTTTGGGGAGGTGCCTGGGGGAGTGATCCTGAGAGGGGCTGGAGGAGGTTTGGAAGACTGGGGAAGCAGGTGTTCTGGGAGTTCCCATGACTGCACAGGCTGCTGCAGGTGCAAAGAGCAGGTGTTGGGGGATGGATTCAGCCCAAGTATTCCGCCTGGGCCAAGGACCGTGTCTTGATGGGCTTTGGGTCAAGCAGACTTTAGTTCCTGTTTAGTTGTTTCCTCATCTTGAAAGTGGGGCTCATGACCCCATCCCACAGGGTGCCTGGGTAGAACATGCATTGTGCATATGTGAAAGCGGACTCTACCAGGGCTTTATGTCACCTCATAACACTTTGTGGGGGGTTATTTTTAAAAATTATTTTTCTTACTTTTTTATTCCATAAACTCTTGAACTTGCCTCCTGCTTGTGCTCAGGGCAGCCCAGCTGACATGATGGCCAGGGAGGAAGTCACTTCCAGTCTCTCTGGTTGG
The DNA here is from genome assembly GCF_055505025.1 of Bos grunniens. Lineage (NCBI taxonomy): Eukaryota > Metazoa > Chordata > Mammalia > Artiodactyla > Bovidae > Bos > Bos grunniens. The sequence continues at coordinate 57,272,296 of NC_141175.1, read as the reverse complement.
CACGTCCAGGGCAGACAAGTCTTCTTTTGTCTGAGGCTTTGTGACAAGTAGACAATCCAGATGAGAGGCCAGTGACCTCAACATCCTTTTGAGGGTCCCAGATTCCAGGCTCAGCCCCCTATTCTTTCCCCAACACCCATCCCAAGATGACCCCTCTCTCCTCACACCTCTGGTCCTAAACCGGGAAGTTCAGTGCCCTCTTGACCCCTTCCCTCTCCCACCTGCCATCCTCCCTTTCTACTTCCCTTCGACTTTGCTTCCCATCTTCCCTTTCCAACCCCCGCAGCATCTTGAGAAGTTACCCACTCCTCATCTCTCACTGCTCTCTCCTCCTACAACTACTGCTCTGAGCAACTCAAACGTACCTGAGCAGGATATTTGGTTCTGGTTTTTCTGATTTCATATTTACAAGCAAAAGGTAAAAGTTTAACTCATGACCCCAGTGCATTTTAAAAACTTTTATTACAGAAACTTTCAAACGTTTACAAAATGATTTTGGTAATATAATGAACTCCTGTGCACCCATCACCCAGCTATGACAATGACCAACATTTTGCTATTACTGTATGTCTACCTGCCATACAGACATACAAAAACCCATTCCTGCCAGTGTTTTTATTGTGATAGGTGTTTTGTCGGTAAAATTTATATTTGCTGAAATGCATAAATCTTAGCTGTGCATATTTAACAAATGGACAGAGGTATGTAACCACACCCTAATGAGGATATACAACATTTTCTTCATGTGAGAGAGTTCCATCCTATTCCCCCAGTAGATAATCTGTATTTTTATTCACCTTAAATTAGTTTTTGTCTGTTATAGAAATGTATATGAAAGGATTGCTATTGTATGTAGTCTTTTTTTTTTAATTTGTATTTTTAAGTGGAGAATAATTGCTTTACAATGTTGTGTTGGTTTCTGCTGTACAACATGAATCAGCTCTAATATACATATATCCTCTTCATCTTGGGCCTCCCTCCCCATCGCACCACTCTAGGTTGTCACAGAGTGCCAGGCTGAGCTCCCTGTTATACAGCAACTTCCCACTAGCTATCTATTTTACATATGGTAATGTATGTTTTTCAATGCTACTTTCTCAATTCCTCCCACCCTCTCCTTCCGCAGCTGTGTCTCTATTCCTGCCCTGCAAAAAAAGTTCATCAAGACACATGTACCCCAGTGTTCATTGCAACACTGTTTGTAGTAGCTAGGACATGGAAGCAACCTAGATGTCCATTGGCAGATGAATGGGTAGAGAAGTTGTGGTACATACATATAATGGAACATTGCTGCACTGTGCTGCATGCTCGGTTGCTCAGTCGTGTCCGATACTTTGTGACCCCCATGGACTATATGGCCGGCTCCTCTGTCCGTGGGAGTCTTTAGGCAAGAATACTAGGGTGGGTTGCCATTTCCTTCTTCAGGGAATCTTCCCAGCCCAGGAATCAAAACTGTGTCTCCAGCATCTCCTGCATTGGCAGGCAGATTCTTTTCCCATTGAGCCATCTGGGAAACCCCTATAGTGGAATATTACACATCCATAAAAAGGAATGAATTTGAGTTAGTTGAACTGTGGTGGATGAACCTAGAGCTAGTTAATACAGAGTGCAGTAAGAAAGAAAAGCAAATATATTAACATATATGTATGGAATCTAGGGAAAAAGAAAGATACAGGTTTTATGTTTGGTTTCTTTCGCTTAGCATGATCTCTGTGATGTTCTTCCAAGTCAATGCTTGTACCAGAACTCGCTCCTCTCATTGCGGAGTCCTGCTCCATGGTATGGACATGCCACAGTGTATGCTTGTACCAGATTCGCTCCTCTCACTGCTGAGTCCTGCTCCATGGTATGGACATGCCACACTGTGTTCGCCCTTTCTCTGCTTGCTGGCCCTCGAGTTTGTAGCTTTCGGCCGTGGTAGATTAAGCTGCTGTGATCCTTTATGTGCAAGTCTTTTTCTGAACATAGACTCTTTTTTCTTGAACAGATATTGGGAGTGGAATTGCTAGAAGACATGTTCTCCCCAGCAAAATGCGTCTGGTTTTGTACATCTTCATCAACATTTGGTATTTTTGAGCTTTAAAAATGTTGCCATTTCTAATAAGAGGTGTGAGGGGTATCTCATTGTGTTTCAGTTAGCATTTCCCTGGAGAGTAATGATGTTGAACATTTTTTAATATGTTTATGTTTTTGGTATTTCTTCCTTTATGAAGTATCTTTTAATTCTTTTGCCTATATTCTATTTCATTGGATTTTTTTTTTCTGAGTTCTGATAATTCTTTATATATCCTAGATAAAAGACCTTTCTCAGATATATACCAATAGCTTATGAATATTTTCTCACAGTCTTTGACTTGTTCACTCATTTTATTGCTGGTATCTTGATAAATGAAAGTTTTTAATAAAGAGCAACATATCTTTTTTTCCCTTTTAATTCACTGCTTTCTGATCCTGACATGTTTGACTACTTCAAATTTTGTAGCATCATAAAAACTTTAGAATAAATTTGTTCATTTCTATAGGATGATGGTTGGGATTGAGTTAATTAAGTTTTATAAACTGTTTTGGAAAGAGTTGCCAGTTAACCTTATTGACTGTTTCATATTCCAGTTTTCTTTCTTGCAAAAATATACAAACATAAATTGATTTTTGTACATTGACCTTCTACCCTAAAATGAATTTATTAGACCTAGCAGTTTAAACATTTTTTTCTTTTAGCTTTTCTAATATAAAAATTCATGTTAACTCTGAGTAGAGTTTTGCTTCTGTTCCAGCTGTCATGCCTAGTTTCTCTTCTTCTCGATGTGTTGTACTTACTCAACGACAGTGTTGAATCAGTGTGAGAACGGATGTCTGTCTAGTTTTTCAATCTTGAGGTTCTTTTTCCATATTTCACCATTAAAGTGATGCTAGCTTGAGGATGTTCATAAATGTCCTTCCTTTATCCCATGGGGAAAATTTCCCTCTATTCTAAGTTAGCTGAATGTTTTTTGTTGTTGTTGTTTGTTTTTAAATTGTGAATGGGTGATGAAGTTTGTCTACTGATTTTTCTGAATCTATTGAAATGACTATTTCCCACCTCCTTTATTTGATCATTTTAAATGTTTCTTTCTGGGGAATTCATGTCAGTCTAGTGGTTAAGACTCCATGCTCTCAATGCTGAGGTTCCAGTTTCAATCCCTGTTCGGGAAACTAAAATCCTACATCCTGTGTGGCATGGCTAAAAAAAATTTGATTTTTAGATGTTAACTTGTATTCCTGTTCACAAACACCACTTGATTATGAGCCTCCCCTTGTCACATGTTGCTGGAATACTTTGCTGATATTTTGTTAAGGATATTTGTCAAAACTTTGTTTCCTTGTAATATCCTTGCCAGGCTTGGTATCAGGATAATACTGACTTTATACAGTAATTGGGAAATTTTCCTTTTTTCCCTCTATTTTCTGAAAGAGTTGGTGTAAAATTGGTACTGTGTCTTCCTTAAATTTAATAGGATTCTCCTTGAATTTTTCACACCCTCTTCAGGAGGCTGGGTGTGTGGTAGGCTCTTACTGAGAAAACAGCAGGGTGCTGTCAACCCGCAAGTAAGAATCGGTCACACCTTTTCTGGAGTCCTGCCAAAGCCTCAGAGAAATCCTCAGCAGGAATCTTGTCTCTTCAGTTCCCACTCCAACCCTTCCCCCTCAGGTGGAGATGCGGCTTCTCCTGCCCGCCCAACACTCCTGCTGTAGTTCTGCTTCTTCTTCTTTTTTTAATTGGAAGATTCCATTCATATGAAATGTCCAGAAATGGCAAATTTATAGAAACAGAAGTAGATTAGTGATTGCCTGGATCTAGGGGTGATAACTGTAAATGGGCATGAGGAATCTTTTTTCCCCCCATTCAAGCATTTCAGTGTTCTATTTTTTAAATTTATTTTTAATTGGAGGATAATTGCTTTAGTATATTGTATTGGTTTCTGCCATACATCAGCATGAATCAGCCATCAGTATACATGTGTCCCCTCCCTCTTCTCCCTCCCTCCCACCTCCCACCCCATCCTACCCTCTAGATAGGGTGAGATCGGAGCACCTGGCTGAGCTCCCAGTGTCATACAGCAAATTGCTACTAGCTATTTTACATATGGTAATGAATATGTTTTCATGCTACTCAGCATGAGGGAGCTTATTGGAAGGATTAGAATGTTCTAAAGCCAGTTTATGGTGATGATTGCATCATTTTGTAAAGTTATTAACAAGCATTGAATAGTTACCAATATGAAAAATTCAAATTACGGGGAAAATAATGGGAGTAATGCAATGCATGCAAAGCATTTTGCACCATATCAGGCATATAGTGAAAAGGTCATTAAACCTTCAGTTCAGTTCAGTCACTCAGTCGTGTCCGACTCCTTTCGACCCCATGAATCGCAGCACGCCAGGCCTCCCTGTCCATCACAAACTCCCAGAGTTCACTCAGACTCACCTCCATCGAGTCGGTGATGCCATCCAGCCAACTCATCCTCTGTCGTCCCCTTCTCCTCCTGCCCCCAATCCCTCCCAGCATCAGAGTCTTTTCCAATGAGTCAACTCGTCGCATGAGGTGGCCAAAGTACTGCAGTTTCAGCTTTAGCATCAGTCCTTCCAAAGAAATCTCAGGGCTGATCTCCTTCAGGATGGACTGGTTGGATCTCCTTGCAGTCCAAGGGACTCTCAAGAGTCTTCTCCGACACCACAGTTCAAAAGCATCAATTCTTTGGCGCTCAGCCTTCTTCACAGTCCAACTCTCACATCCATATATGACCACAGGAAAAACCATAGCCTTGACTAGACGAACCTTTGTTGGCAAAGTAATGTCTCTGCTTTTGAATATGCTATCTAGGTTGGTCATAACTTTCCTTCCAAGGAGTAAGCGTCTTTTAATTTCATGGCTGAAGTCACCATCTGCAGTGATTTTGGAGCCCCCAAAAATAAAGTCTGACACTGTTTCCACTGTTTCCCCATCTATTTCCCATGAAATGATGGGACCGGATGCCATGATCTTTGCCAACTTTTTCACTCTCCACTTTCACTTTCATCAAGAGGCTTTTTAGTTCCTCTTCACTTTCTGCCATTAAACCAATGGTAAATATTTAAATAGTAGTTTTTCAAAAATTCTTGTCAGTCTTTGATTTCTGATCAGGTCACATTTGCCTTCCCATCTATAAGGTTTGTAATTATTTTTTTCTGTATTTTCACAATGAAATGAGTGGTTTGAAATAATAAAAACCCTTGGCTAATGGTAAATTTTTAGATATTTTCGATATTTATTTAAAATTTTTCTTTTAATTTTGGGAGAAGGCAATGGCAATCCACTCGAGTACTCTTGCCTGGAAAATCCCATGGACGGAGGAGTCTGGAAGGCTGCAGTCCATGGGGTTGCTAAGAGTCAGACATGACTGAGTGACTTCACTTTCACTTTTCACTTTCATGCACTGGAGAAGGAAATGGCAACCCACTCCAGTGTTCTTGCCTAGAGAATCCCAGGGACGGGGGAGCCGGGTGGGCTGCCGTCTATGGGGTCGCACAAAGTCGGACACGACTGAAGCGACTTAGCAGCAGCAGCAGCATACATATATCTGGGTTTCCCAGGTGGCGCTAGTGGCAAAGAACCTGCTTGCCAATGCAGGAGACATAAGAGACATGGGTTTGATCCATTTTGGGAAGACCCCTTGGAGGAGGGGATGGCAATCCACTCCAATATTCTTACTTGGAGAATCCCTTGGACAGAGGAGTCTGGTGGGCTACAGTCCATAGGGTTGCAAAGAGTTGGACACGACTGAAGCGACTTAGCATGCATGCATGTATCTATTCTTTTTCAGATTCTTTCCCATATAGATTATTGCAGCATAATGAGTAGAGTTCCCTGTGCTATAGTGTAGGCCCTTGTTGGGTACCTATTTTATATATAGTGGTGTGCACCCACTGCTCCAGCTGTAGCTGTTGCCAGCTCTGAAAACTGCTCTGCATGGACCCAGCACAACCCAGATCTTCAGGGAAGGCCTGGTCTTCATAATCATTCACATTCAGTTCAGTTCAGTTCAGTCGCTCAGTTGTGTCCGACTCTTTGCTACCCCATGAATCGCAGCATGCCAGGCCTCCCTGTCCATCACCAACTCCTGGAGTTCACTCAAACTCACGTCCGTCGAGTTGGTGATGCCATCCAGCCATCTCATCCTCTGTCTTCCCATTCTCCTCCTGCCCCCAATCCCTCTCAGCATCAGAGTTTTTTCCAATGAGTCAACTCTTCACATGAGGTGGCCAAAGTACTGGAGTTTCAGCTTTAGCATCATTTCTTCCAAAGAAATCCTGGGACTGATCTCCTTTAGAATGGACTGGTTGGCTCTCCTTGCAGTCCAAGGGACTCTCAAGAGTCTTCTCCAACACCACAGTTCAAAAGCATCAATTCTTCGGTGCTCAGCTTTCTTCACAGTTCAACTCTCACATCCATACATGACCACTGGAAAAACCATAGCCTTGACTAGACGGACCTTTTAGCAACCTTCAAATAATGTTCTAAACAGCCAAAATGACAACCCATGGGTGGAATTCTGGGCTCAGTACAAAATTGGATTATCTTTTTGCCCTGCTTCATGATTCCCAGCCTTTAATCTGGCTGATTCCGTTCCCAGATTGCATTCCAAAATCAATTAGGTATTGAACAATTTAATTCAATTCTGACATAAGCTACTAGGAATTAACTCAGACCTCATGGATTAGGGATCTCAGTCCCAAAAGACTGTCCTCGCTTCAGAGACCAGCTGAAAGTCCTGGCTGTCCCCAGGCCACTCATCCTTCTGTCCTGTGTGGCTGCAAATTTGGAGCATCCCACAAAGCCCTCAGGTTCAATAGTTTGCTAGAATGAGTCACAGAATTCTCTAAAAGCAATACACTTGCGATGACATTTTTATTGTAAAGGCTGCAACTCAGGAACCAGAGAAGGCAATGGCACCCCACTCCAGTACTCTTGCCTGGAAAATCCCATGGACGGAGGAGTCTGGAAGGCTGCAGTCCATGGGGTTGCTAAGAGTCAGACATGACTGAGTGACTTCACTTTCACTTTTCACTTTCATGCACTGGAGAAGGAAATGGCAACCCACTCCAGTGTTCTTGCCTAGAGAATCCCAGGGACGGGGGAGCCGGGTGGGCTGCCGTCTTTGGGGTCCCACAGAGTTGGACACGACTGAGCAACTTAGCAGCAGCAGCAGCAACTCAGGAACAGGCAAATGGAAGAGATAAATAAGAAGGTCTGGGTGTGGAGTGCAAGAGCTTCTGTCCCTATAATGTTGGGTTGCATCACCCTCTTGGTACATCACTTTGTTCCTTAACCAGGAAATTCCCTGAATGCCGCTGTCCAGAGTGGTACTGATATTTCATTACATAGGTGTAATTGAGTCAATCAATGGCTACGTGATTGAGCTCATCTCCAGTCCCCCTCCTCTCCCTAGAGATCTGCAGGGGACCCTCTAACCACATGCTTCGTCTTTGTGGCCTGCCCAGCTTCTCCCTTGAAAATATCCAAGATCTTACCATGACTCACTTGTTGCCATCAGCTCAAGTGTGACCTAAAAGGGCTCATATTAAATACAGGCAGTCTGTAGTGAATTTGGTCCCAGAATATTGCAATAAAGCTAAAATCACAATAAAGGGAGTCACACAAATTTTTTGGTTTCCTGGTGTATATAAAAGCTATGTTACCCTATACTATATTAAGTGTTAACAGAATTATGTGTTTAAAAAAATGTACATATCTCAATTGAAAAAATCCTTATTGCTAAAAATACTCACTGTCATCTAAGCTTTCAGGGAATAGCTGTAGCCTTTTTGCTGGTGGAGGGTCTTGCTTCAAGATCCTGCTGACTGATCAGGGTGACTACTGACTGATCAGGATGGTGGTTGCTGAACAATGGGGGCCATTGCAACAATTTCTTCAAATATGACAGCAACAAAATCTACCAGATGGATTGACTCTTCCTTTCAAGAATGATTTCTCTGTAGCATACAATGTTATTTGGTAGCATTTACCCACAGCTAAAACTTCTTTCAAAACTGGAGTCGATCCTATTAAAACCTGCCCCTGCTTTATCAGCTAAATTTATGGAATATTCAGAATCATTTGTTGTCCTTTCAGCAGTCTTCACAGCATCTTCACGAGGAGTAGATTTCATCTCAAGGAATCACTTTCTTTGTTCATCCATGAGAAGCAGCTCCTCACCCATTAAAGTTTTGTCATGAGTCTGCAGCAACTGAGTCACATCTAAAGACTCCACTTCCAATTCTAGTTCCCTTGCTATTTCTACCACATCTGCAGTTACTTCCTCCACTGAAGTCTTCAACCCCTCCAAGCCATCCATGAGGGTTGGAATCATCTTCTTTCAAACTCCTGCTTGTGGTGCTATTCAGACCTCTTCCCATGAATCATAAGCATTAATGGCATCTAGAATGGTTCTTTCCTGTGGACTTGGGCATGGATGTTCCATTGTCTTTCAGCATGCTGGGCCATCCCTTGTAGGTGTCTGACACTGTTCCTGAGATGAGGAACAGTGAGAAGCCCTCACCACCTTTGGCTCTAAGTTGGCAAGAGGAGGAGGCTTTTTTCAAAGCTGAGAGCAGAAGCTGTGCCAGGATGGGGGCAGGGTTTGGGCTGACAGGAGCTGTGGTCCTGCATAGAGGTACACAAGCACTGCCTAAGTCGAGGCCCGACACAGGGGAAGTGAGAGGAATCAATACTCTGGCCTCACATCCCTCTGGTCTTCTGATCTCCTGCCACAGGACTGGCAGAACCCAGCAGGAAGGCAGGGGGTGGGGAGCCCAGGGAATGCTGTACATAGTGAAGCCTCCTGGGGACACAGAGCAGGGCAGATCAGAACAGAGGAGGGTAGAGGAAGGATCCAGAGGAGTACAGTTCCATTCATCTTGACTCTTAACACTTGGGCAACATCCAACCAGGAGAGCACAGGTCCCTTTGTGGGAGAAGCTGGGGAGAAGGCAGCTTTCAGGTAGGTCAGCATGGGCACATTCGGGGCAATACCTGATGACATCCTTAGGGGAGTATTGAATTGCACCCTATGCTAAGTGGTATTCCCCAGGAAAGAAGTAGTTAATTGTTGTTGTGCTCTCTGGGCTTCCCAGGTGGCGCTGGTGGTAAAGAACTCACCTGCCAAAACAGGAGACATAAAAGACAGGGGTTCGATCCCTGGGTTGGGAAGATCCCCTGGGCATGGCAACCCACTCCAGTATTCTTGCCTGGAGAATCCTGTGGACAGCCTGGCAGGCTATGGTCCATGGAGTCACAAAGAGTCAGACAAAACTGAAGTGACTTAGCATGCACGCACGCACACGATCTCTAAAGTGTTGAAAGATAAAGAGACCACTGTAGCTGAGTATAGTTTTGTATTAGTGTTCCATGGGATGATGAAGATGAATGGAGAATGTAAGGGGATGAGGGCTGCAGCTGCAGATGGGTACCTGGGGTCCAGGAGGTAAAGGGCCTGAGACCCAGGAGGGGTGGGCTCAGGAGACTGGCTAACTTGACATCTTTGGAGAGTCCAGGACCCGTGCTCTGTAGTTTTTCAGTCTTGCTGGTGCCTAGGCAGTTGTGAGCTCCACTCTCTGGCTGGCTTTTCAAAGTGGTTCTTGGAAAGTCACCCAGCATTTTGCCCAGGGCACAGAGGACAGGATGGTCTTGTACCTGAGGCTCACACATGGGTAGCACTGGCCCAGGAATCTCTTTGTGTGATTTCTAGACAGTTTGCCTTTGTCTCTTGTTTCTGGGATGGACACAGAGAAACTGTAATGGAGACGATCTGAAGATTGATCTAACCTCACTTTTCAGGTTGGAGAGCTAAGACTCCTAGAGGTGAAGGCCGAGTTGGCTGTAAAACTGAAATTTGAATCCAGGTTGCCTGTCTTGGCCCCCAGACCTGGGTCTCACTTAAGAGTCATAGGAGGGCATGGGATCTGGTCCTCACCAAACAGTTTAGAAGTGATGGGAGGTGCATGGAATTGACAGCTTTTTCAGGATTATTGAAGGCACAGAAAAATTATTCAAATATAGAGAAAAAGCATATGGACACCAAAGGGGAAAGTGGGGGTGGGATAAATTGGGAGATTGGGATTGACATATACACACTACCTTGTGTAAAACAGACAACTAATGGGAACCTACTGGATAGCACAGGCAACTCTACTCAGTGTGATGACCTAAATGGGAAGGAAATCCAAAACAGAGTGGATGCATGAATACATATAGCTGATTCACTTTGCTGTACAGTGGAAACTTCACACAATATTGTAAAGCAACTAAACCTCAATTAAAAAAAAAACCACTTATGCAAGTGGCTTTTTATGAATTATGAATTTTGACTGTGACACACCTCCTTGAATTTTGCAAACAAGAGAGATAGGCTTGCCCTGGTGGGAGGCATGGTCAGAGTAGGGTCTACATGAGATGTAGGGGAGCTGGAAGCCCAGACACAGTTCAGTTTACTTCAGTTGCTCAGTCATGTCTGACTCTTTGCGACCCCATGGACTGCAGCATGCCAGGCTTCCCTGTCCATCATCAACTCCCAGAGCTTGCTCAAACTCATGTCCATCGAGTTGGTGATGCCATCCAACCATCTCATCCTCTGTCATCCCCTTCTCCTGCCTTCAATCTTTCCCAGCATCAGGGTCTTTTCCAATGAGTCAGTTCTTCATATCAAGTGGCCAAAGTATTGCAGTTTCAGCTTCAGCATCAGTCCTTCCAATGAATATTAAGGATTGATTTCCTTTTGGATGGACTGGTTGGATCTCCTTGCAGTCCAAGGGACTCTCAAGCATCTTCTCCAACACCACAGTTCAAAAGCATCAATTCTTCAGCGCTCAGCTTTCTTTATAGTCCCAACTCTCACATCCATATATGCCTACTGGAAAAACCATAGCTTTGACTAGACACAACTTTGTTGACAAAGTAATGTCTCTGCTTTTTAATATGCTGTCTAGATTGGTCATAACTTTTCTTCCAAGGAGCAAGCGTCTTTTAATTTCATGGCTGCAGTCACTATCTGCAGTGATTTTGGAGCCCCAAAAAATAAAGTCAGCCACTGTTTCCACTGTTTCTCCATCTATTTGCCATGAAGTGATGGGACCGGATGCCATGATCTTAGTTTTCTGAATGTTGAGCTTTAAGCCAACTTTTTCACTCTCCTCTTTCACTTTCATCAAGAAGCTCCTTAGTTCTTCTTTGCTTTCTGCCATAAGGGTGGTATCATCTGCATATCTGAGGTTATTGATATTTCTCCTGGCAATCTTGATCCCAGCTTGTGCTTCATCCCACCCAGCATTTCTCATGATGTACTCTGCATATAAGTTAAATAAGCAAGGTGACAATATACAGCCTTGACATGCTCCTTTTCCTATTTGGAACCAGTCTGTTGTTCCATGTCCAGTTCTAACTGTTGCTTCCTGACCTGAATACAGATTTCTTAAAAGGCAGATCAGGTGGTCTGGTATTCCCATTTCTTGAAGAATTTTCTACAGTTTATTGTGATCCACAGAGTCATAGGCTTTGGCATAGTCAATAAAGCAAAAATAGATGTTTTTCTGAACTCTCTTGCTTCCTCTTTTTATTCAAATGAAGATGTCATATCTTTTAATAACTTTTTAGCTCATTAGGATTCTGAACTGGAAAGGAAAGCAGCTCAGCTGCTGGTTTAATGGTGGTTCAATATGAGAGAACTTTAATTTTGACCTCAGTGTGGGTAGGGAGGCCTCTGATATCCTAAAGGAAATCAGTCCTGAATATTCATTGGAAGGACTGATGCTGAAGCTGAAACTCCAATACTTTGGCTACGTGATGCAAAGAGCTGACACATTGGAAAAGACCCTGATACTGAGAAAGATTGAGGGCAGGAGGAGAAGGGAGTGACAGAAGATGAGACGGGTGGATGGCATCACCGACTCAATGGACATGAGTTTGAGCAAACTCTGGGAGATAGTGAAGGACAGGGAAGCCTGGTGTGCTGCAGTCCATGGGGTGGCAAAGAGTCAGACATGGCTGAGCGATTAAACAACAGTAAGATCAAAAGACTGGTTGGGTATGCTGTACCCTAAGGGAAAATTGAGCTGAGAACATGAAGGTCAGCACTCATGGCTTTTATTCAAATAAAGATGTCATATCTTTTAATAACTTTTTAGCTTATTAGGATTCTGAACTGGAAAGAAAAGCAGCTGAGCTGCTGAATTAATGGTGGTTCAATATGAGAGAACTTTAATTTTGACCCCCGGGAGGGTAGGGAGGCCTCTGTCATGTTATCTTGTGGGCCTTTGGTGATTCCCAGCAGCTGGAGATGGAACACACAGTATCCAGAGAAGAGAGTGTCACTTTAGCAAGGCATCTGGTGACAAGTTTTCAGGGGTGGGGTGAAGAGGAGGAGATGCTGAGTCCAAGAAAGTATCTAGGGAAGCAAGAATCATTCCCTAACACTACCCCCTTGTTGGTCATGTAAGAATTTTCCTCCTCTCTGGCTCCAACCCCAGAAGGGTGAGAAGAGCAGCTGACAAGTGAGGAAAATGGTGATGGGGAATCTGACTCTGCCCCCACCACAGCAGCTGATTGACTTCCTTCCTAGAACAGGCCCTGGACCTGGTGGGGGAGGGAAGTGGGGCTGGTGGGGGTCAGGAGCCTTACCTGGGAGTGGAAATGGTTGATTATAGCTTGGAATTGGAAATACTAAACTCTGACTCAAACTTCCCCTGGCTTTCAGGGAATGTTTTTTTTTCCTCTTAAAAAACAATTTTTTTAAAAAAATTGGTGGAAAATTGCTTTACAATGTCATGTTGGCTTCTGCCACACAGCAATGCTAATCTATCATAATTATATATATATATATATTTATCCTCCTTCTTGAGCATCCCTCCCCCTATTCCTCTCTAATTCAACATGAAGGGCCAGGCTGGGCTCCCTGTCTTATACAGCAACTTCCTGCTAGCTATTTCTTTTGCATATGATAGCGTATGTATGTTAATGATACCTTCTCAATTCGTCCCATCTTCACCTTCCCCTCCTGTGTCCACAAGAAAGGTTATTAAAGATAGGATGTGACTAGCTTGTGGACATGCTTCTGATTGGTTGGTGGTGAAGGAACCCCGGAGTCAACTTCATCAAGCTGCTGGTTCCAATCGCTCTGGGATCTACAAGCTTGAGGGCAGCATACAGTTAACTTTTACCTGGTGGGGATTTCAGTATCTGCAAAATAGCTCAAAGGATATGGCTCAGAATATTATCTATAGCCCTTGAAGAGGAAATAAAAGTCCTTGACTTTGTTTAATGGCTAAACTATGATTATTTTGTCTTGCTTGACTGTTTTCCTTTGCTTCTGCATTTTTCTCACTTCTCTGATGAAATTTATTCTTTGGAACTCAGGGAAGGCCTAGGAAGCTAAAGTTTTCTTACAAGTAAGAGGCAGGCAGAGGACACCGGGGAGGGGCCTGACCCTGGAAGGCCCCATGGGGTCCTGCTCAGTTACAAGGTCTGGGTTTGAACCTTATTCTGAAAGCCCCAGGTGTTGGGTCAGGCAGCTTTTCAGTGTGGCAGGAGGGAGACAAGACTCCGAGTCCATGGACCCCATGTGGGAGGAGGATGGGGTTGCTGTTGTTTGTTTCTTCTTCTTCCTTTTTCATATTTCTCAGTGAAATGTAGACAAGGTCATCAGCTAAAAGTGAACGTGGGGGAGGGTTGTTGGAGGGTTGAAGAGGAAGGGCCACAGGTGAGACTGTCCTCAAGAGAGCAGAGAAGAGACACAGTTCGGGTCTGTGTCTGTTACACCTCCATTGCTGCTGCTGCTAGTCTCTGCCATGTCCGACCCTTTGTGACCCCACAGACTGTAGGCCGCCAGTTTTCTCTGTCCATGGGATTTCCCCAGGCAAGAATGCTAGAATGGGTTGCTATTTCCTTGTCCAGGGGATCTTCCTGACCTGGGGACTGAACCCACATCTCCTGCTTGGCAGCTGGATTCTTTACCACTGAGCCATCTGGGAATCTCACACCTCCACTAAGTACTCACAATTGTTTCCCTGCCCCAAACTCTCCTCTGTCTTGACTGTCACACCTCTCCCCACTCTTGCTCAAGAACTTTCGGTGAGTCCCTATTAAGACAGTGAAGTTGACATTCCACAGCCTAATAAGCCCCACCAGGATCAGGGCCCTGACAGTTTCCCTGCTCTTTGATCTGTTCAAGGGATTGCTCCTCTGAGAAACCAGGGGTGGCACTTTTTCCTGTAAAGAACCAGATAGTAAATATTTTAGGCTTTGCCAGCGGTAGCTCTACACAGTGAGCCCTTAATTCTGCTGTTGTCGTGAGAAATCAGCCAGGGACAGTTCTAAGCAAGTAAAAATCTGTGTGCCCATCTAACTTGATCTGCTTGGAAATTTGAACTTCCTACAATTTTCATGAATCACAAAATATTTTTTATTGTTTTCAACCACAAACAAATGTAAAAATTATTCTCAGCTTGCAGGCCTTGCAACACATAGCAGATTGGATGTGGTCTATGAGCCATCAGTGGCCGAACACTGAGATAAACCACTTCTGTTCCACTCTGACTACCCCGCCCGCCTAAGATCCATCTTATAAGTAGAATCTTCCCTAGTGGCTTAGTGGTAAAGAACCCGCCTGCCAGTGCAGGAGAGGAAGACCCAGGAAATGGCACTCCAGTATTCTTGCCTGGAAAATCCCATGTACTGAGGAGCCTGGTGGGCTACAGTCCATGGGGGTTGCAAAGAGTCAGACATGACTGAACATGAGTACAAATTGCTTATTGCTTGTCCTATACTTTAGCCTAAATGCTTCCTCCTCCTTTTCCATCAGTGTTCTCAATCTCCTACCCGCCCCAGACTGCATGGGTACTCTGCTGGTGTTTGACTTCCTAGAGTACAAATCATCTGAGTTTCTTTTCCTGTTCAACTGGATTTCTCTCTCTTTTTAAAATCTTTTCTATCATATGCTTCCCAAGCAGATTGTCTATTCTGAAGGGCAGAGCTTGCATTTTATGTCTCTGCATGTCTCCTGCAATCATGCCCTACACCTACTTGGAGCTCAATAAATATTTCAGAAAAAAAAAAAAGTGCTTCTTAAACCCTATTCTGCAGGGCTCAAAGGGATTATTTTATGTGCAAAGTTCAGAAATAAAAAAGCCAAACCCCAGCAAAATTGCTTCTTTTTGCATTCTTCATTTTGATGATGTCTCTAAGGTGTGGTTTTCCATATTCTTTATGCTCCTAATATACTCCAAATTACCTTATATTTCTGTTGTACCTAATAGAAAGGAGGTGACATGTAAGGGTACAGGGCCCCCGGTCACCTAGAGTCATATACCAAAACCTGTCTGAGTGATCTCCAAAACAGACTGCGCCAGACATTTTATTAAAGGCTTTTACCTTGTGCCATAAAGTTAATCCACACTGGAAGGAAGCAACAGGAATTTTGAGTGGGTTGAATGTAAATCAGCCAGTTGGGACAATGGTGATTGGGACTACTGTGGGTGAAACGACACTACGTCATTCTGATCCAGGCATTATTTGAAGGTCATTGAACATATGTTATTGGAGATACTGTTACACTCAGGGAAGGGAGGAAAGGGAGAAAGTAGCAGAAGATTTTGAATGGTCTAAATTCTGTGCCTGAGGTATTTAAACCTATAACCTTTCCATCCCACCAGCATTGCAGAAACACTCAGTGTCAGTCTGTAAAACCTTCAACTTGAACTCAAATTAGTCCACACACTATTTCTGCAAAGTAGATAGTGACAATATTTGAGGATGTATCTCGCTGTAAAAGCATTGTTATAAAAAATGAGGGCTGACCCAACATTTTCCCTCTTCTCTCAGAGTCATTACCTGAGGTACTTTAGGGCAGTGGTTTACTCTGGATCAGCCATGGGAATTCAGCCTTCAGTGCTGCAGCCAGATCCTGCTCTTGGACTTCAGCTGGGAAAGCCAAAGACCACACACCCAGAAACCCACATGTGGAAACTCTGCCCCTTCTTTCCTCACCAGTCTCTATCTCTGCCTACAAAGTCTAACTTGTTTCTAAGTACCAAAATGTCTTACACAGAGGAGCTTACAATGCAGCAAGCAGCAGAAAGCTGGAGATCATACCCATTTATCTCACAAGGCAGGCTTTCTATGAGAGTCTTCAAGATTTGCTTTTTATAGAACTTGATACTCTCTGGGAAGTCATTAACTATGGTGACCAGGTCACTTGTCTAGACTTACAAAGGAGACCTAAAATCTTCTCAAACTTGAAAATTCCTAAGGCAAATGTAAGGTGCTCAATCCTTGAGCTCCAAATTCTTAGGCTCTAAAATCACTGTGGATGGTTACTGCAGCCATGAAATTAAAAGATGCCTGCTCCTTGGAAGGAAAGCTCCTTGGAAGATGTTTCTTAAAAGATGGCTGCTCCTTGGAAGGTGGGGGCTAGACAAACCTAGACAGCATATTAAAAAGCAGAGCCATCTCTTCACTGACAAAGGTCTGTATAGCCAAAGCTATGATTTTTCCTATAGTTATGTATGGATGTGAGAGCTGGTCCGTAAAGAAGGTTGAGTGCCAAAGAACGGATGCTTTCAGCTTGTGGTACTGGAAAAGACTCTGGAAAGTCCCTTGGACTGAAAGGATATCAAACCAGCCAATTCTAAAGGAATATTCATTGAAAGGGCTGATGCTGAAGCTCCAATACTTTGGGCACCTGGTGCGAAGAGTTGACTCATTGGAAAAGACCCTGACGCTGGGAAAGATTAAAGGCAAAAGGAGAAGGGAGTGGCAGAGGATGAGATGGTTAAACAGCATCACCAACTCAATGGACATGAATCTGAGCAAACTCCAGGAGAGAGTATAGGACAGAGAAGCCTGGCATGCTTCAATCCATAGGATCACAAAGAGTTGGACACAACTTAGTGACTGAACAACAACTGAATATAGTTCTCTGTGCTATATGCTAGAGCTTTGTTGTTTATCTATCCTATGCATACTAGTTTGCACCTGCTAATCCCCAACTTCCAATCTTTCCCTCCCCATTTGTTGCTGCAAATGTCATTACTTCATTTATTTTTATGACTGAGTAGTATTCCATTCTATATATTAATGTTATACCACATCTTCTTTAACCATTTTTCTGTCAATGGACATTTAGGTGGTTTCCATGTCTGGGCGATCGTGAATAATATTACTGTGGACATAGGGATGCATGTATCTTTTTGAATTATAGTTGTCTTCTGGAGTGAGATTTCTGGGTCATATGGTAGCTCTAGCTTTAGTTTTTTCTTAATTAATTGATTTTAATTGATGGATAATTACAATATTGGGTTGGTTTCTGCCATACATCAACATGGATCAGCCATAGGGATACATATGCCCCTCCCTCTTGAGCATCCCCTCCAATCTCCCTATTTTTAGTTTTTTAAGGAATCTCCACACTGTTTTCCATAGTGGTTATATCAATTTACATTCCCACCAACAGTGGATGAGGGTTCCCTTTTCTCTAGACCCTCTTCAGCGTTTATTGTTTGCAGACATTTTAAGAATTACCATCCTGATGAGTGTGAGGTGGCACCTCATTGTAGTTTTGATTTGCATTTCTCTGAGCAATGTTGAGTATCTTTTCATTTGTCTGGCTTAATTTTGGTTTATTTTTATATTATGATTTCACTGTACATTCCTGCTATAACAGAACAGACCATATGTTTTATATATCAGGCACATAGATAAGCACTTAAAAACATAAGAATTAAAAAACTAGTGCAGTCTACACAGTCCATATGCAGTGACTGCTGAGGTATCTGGAGCCTCGCTCATGTGCTTGGTTTGATTTCTGCTGGAGTAGAAACAGTAAGCTAGGGAGAGACTCAAAACCCTTGCTCTCCAGCTTTCTGCTCCTGTCCTTATAGGTGATGGGCTTTAAAAGCAGGAGGCAAGGCATCCTTTTCTTTTAGTTGTCAGTTCTAAAGAGTGTCTGAAACACTGGAGTAGCAATGCTCAAATTGGGCGCTAGGAGGATTTCCGGGGAAGCTTTGAAAGAGCACTGCTGCTTGCATCTCACACCAGAGCAATCACAGCAGAATCTCTAAGGTAGGGTCCCTCACCAAGCTCCCAGGTGAGAGAAAAAGACAGATACTGCATGATGTCACTAATATGTGGGATCCAAAAACAAAGTCTAGGAACAGAGAGTAGAATGCTGGTTGCCCAGGGGCCAGTGGTGAGAAAGGGGAATGTCTGTCAAGGGGTAGAAACTTCCAGTTAGAAGATGAGTAAGTTTTGAGGATCTAATATACAGCTTGCTGACTATAGGTAATGTTCTGTATTATATACTTGAAGTTTTCTGAGAGAGTAGATATTAAGTGTTCTCACCACACACATATACACCGCCCCCCCCACACACACAAGGGTAATTATGCAACATGATCAATATGGGTGTTAACTTGATTGTGGTAGATATTCTATAATATATACATGAATCAACACCTCAAATTGTACATTTTAAATTTACACATTTTTTAATCAATTATATTTTAATAAAGTTGGGGAAAAAATAAAAGCTCCCAGGTCATTCTAATGTGCAGCGAGGTTTGAGGCACTGCCCTGGAAGAATAAACATGGCTGACGCATATTCTGAAGAGGAGTTCATGGAGTCTCAGCTATAGTGACTGTGTGTGAAAGTCTTAGTTGCTCAGTTATGTCTGACTCTTTGTGACCCCATGGACTGTATCCCACCAGGTTCCTCTGTCCACGGAATTCTCCAGATAAGAATACTATAGTGGGTTGCCATGCTCTTCTCCAGGGGATCTTCCTGACCCAAGAATCCAACCTGTATCTCCTGCACTGCAGCAGATTCTTGACTGTCTGAACTACCAGGATAGTGACTGTAGTGATGACCAATTTAAGTTTTCTATGACAAGCAAGCTTTGCTCCCAATCAATTTTTTTCTTCACACAAGGAAAGAATGACCCTAGAGTCCCTCCCTGTGGCCTGGAAATAGGACTCTGGGACCTGGAGTTTCTCATCTGATTTCCTACACTCCTTTTATCAGCGGGGCAGGCAGGATTTATGAGGTCTGTAGGCAGTGGGGCCATGGTGCTTTGAGGCTTATTATTTGGGGTGTCAGCGTATTCAAGAGAGAGATGTTACTGGGAGAATCAAAGGTGCTAGGGTTCTAGGTAGTCATTCAATTTGCAGTCAGGAGGCCTGGGTTTGCTTCTCAACTTGGCTACTTACTGTGTGTGATTCTGGACAAGTCACTCAATGGCCTGAGCCTTGAAATTCTTCTTTGCTAAATGGGGATGATGGTACATATCTCACTGGGTTGTTGTGAGGATTAAACAGATAATATTTGTAAAATACTTAGCATAGCAACAGACACCCAGCAAATACCCAACAAAAGGGTACCTGTTGGTAAAAGGAAAAGCAAGTGCAAGGTTTCTGAACTCTACCTGGCCAGGCTTGGGGTCCTTGATAGCAGGAATTATTTCACTTGTGTTTCTCTGTCCAGCCCCTACTGTGGGTCCTGTTCGTGTGTCTGGGCTTCCCAAGTGGTGCTAAAGGTAAAGAACCTGCCTGCCTATGCAGCAGACATAAGAGACACGGGTTCAATCCTTGGGTTGGGAAGATCACCGTGGAAGAGGGCATGGCATCCCATTCCAGTATTCTTGCCTGGAGAATCCCACGGACAGAGGAACCTGGCCGGCTAAGGTCCATCAGTTCAGTTCAGTTCAGACGCTCAGTCATGTCCAACTCTTTGTGACCCCATGAATCGCAGCACGCCTGGCCTCCCTGTCTATCACCAACTCCCAGAGTTCACTCAGACTCACATCCATTGAGTCAGTGATGCCATCCAGCCATCTCATCCTCTGTGGTCCCCTTTTCTTCCTGCCCCCAACCCCTCCCAGCATCAGAGTCTTTTCCAATGAGTCAACTCGTTGCATGAGGTGACCAAAGTACTGGAGTTTCAGCTTTAGCATCATTCCTTCCAAAGAAATCCCAGGACTCATCTCCTTTAGGATGGACTGGTTGGATCTCTTTGCAGTCCAAGGGACTCTCAAGAGTCTTCTCCGATACCATAGTTCAAAAGCATCAATTCTTCAGTGCTCAGCTTTCTTCACAGTCCAACTCTCACATCCATACACCACCACTGGAAAAACCATAGCCTTGACTAGAGGGACCTTTGTTGGCAAAGTAATGTCTCTGCTTTAGAATATGCTATCTAGGTTGGTCATAACTTTTCTTCCAAGGAGTAAGCGTCTTTTAATTTCATGACTGCAATCACCA
The DNA here is from genome assembly GCF_055505025.1 of Bos grunniens. Classification (NCBI taxonomy): domain Eukaryota; kingdom Metazoa; phylum Chordata; class Mammalia; order Artiodactyla; family Bovidae; genus Bos; species Bos grunniens. Next base: position 57,251,979 of record NC_141175.1, on the reverse strand, counting down.
TCCGCAGTGATTTTGGAGCCCCCCAAAATAAAGTCAGCCACTGTTTCCACTGTTTCCCCATCTATTTCCCATGAAGTGATGGGACCAGATGCCATGATCTTTGTTTTCTGAATGTTGAGCTTTAAGCCAACTTTTTCACTCTCCACTTTCACTTTGATCAAGAGGCTTTTGAGTTCCTCTTCACTTTCTGCCATAGGGTGGTGTCATCTGCATATCTGAGGTTACTGATATTTCTCCTGGCAATCTTGATTCCAGCTTGTGCTTCTTCCAGCCCAGCATTTCTCATGATGTACTCTGCATATAAGTTAAATAAGCTGAGTGACAATGTACAGCCTTGCTAAGGTCCATAGTGTTGCAAAAAGTCAGATACGACTGAAGTGACTAAGGAAATAAGCAAGCAAGCAATCGTGTGCAGAACTGAAAGGAGTGAGTTGCAATTCTCTGCCTGCGGTGAGGCTGGGGATGAAATGAGAAGTAAGGCTCTTCAGGAAGATTCCCCTGAGCAGAGACCTGTTTCTAGCCTAGCCTAGTCATCTTAAACTTTAGTATGTGTCTGAATCACCAGCAGCGCTGTTATAACAGTTGTCTGGGTCCCGTCCCAGACTTGCTGAGTCAGTGGGTCTGATGGGTATCCTTTGAGATACCCGCCCAATGATCCCTCCTCCTGGTGTTCATGCCTCTGTGTGATCCCTTCCCCTTGAGTGTGGACTGGGTTTAGGGACTCACTTCTAATGAACAGAATATAGCAATGGTGGTCTAATATCATTTCTGTGATTAAGAGACTGTGGTTTCCATGATGCTCTACTTGTTGTGAACTGCCCAGTAGAGAGGACCCAAGTGGCAGGAAACTGACATCTCTAATAGCTAGGAAGGACAAGAAGTTGGCTACCAGCTGTGTGAGTGAGCTTGGAAACACATCCTCCCCACTCCAGCCTTGGAATGACTGCAGCCCTGGTCAGCATCTTCACTGCAGCCTATGAGAGACTCTGAGGCAGAGGCACCTGTCTAAGCCACACCCAGGTTTCTGACCCCACAGCTATGGTGAGATAATAAATATTAGCTGTATTAAGCCACCAAAATTTGGGGTAATTTGTACATAGCAATAGGTAACTAACATAGTAGCTCTGGAGTGAAGCCCCCAAATTACATTTTTATCAAGCTCCCAGATGATGTTGATGCTGCTGACCTGGGAATCACATCTGGAAACCACTGGCTTATTATCCTAGGACTATTCTGGCTTTGACTTCTCAATTCCTGAAATTTTTAGGTGAAATGAAGCATCATTTGAATGGATTTTCTTAGAGGACAGTGCAGAATAATAGCATCCTGCTCTCTCTGCCTTGCTTCATCCTCTCTACCAGTTGCATCCACCTGCTCAAGAGGTGCTTTCTCGGACCAGACTTCCCTGGTTATTAAATTCAAGCCCAGGACCAACTAGAGTGCTTGATACGTGCTTGGGCCTGTAATTTTATTTCAGTAGATTTAAAAAATTTCCCCATTCAATATCTCGTATTACTCTTTAGGAAATCAAGTGGGACAGCTGATATTATTCCCATTCTAGAGGTAAGAAAATGTAGTCATCAAGAGGTAAAGTGAATTGCTTAAGTACATTAGGAGATAGAATCAGAGCTAGGATTAAAAATCGTGTCTCCTGAGTCCATGAAATCACTCTTTTCTAACTGTACACTTCACTCAACAGCTATCTTTTGGCTCTTGTATTCAATGGCTATTTGCTATGATGGCATAAGCTAATGGCTGTATTATGACCTCTAATCAAAGATCAGTGGTTGCAAGGAACAGAAACTCCTTCAGTTTAGTTCAGTTCAGTTCAGTCACTCAGTCATGTCTGACTCTTTGTGACCCCATGAATCGCAGCATGCCAGGCCTCCCTGTCCATCACCAACTCCGGAGTTCACTCAGACTCACGTCCATCGAGTCGGTGATGCCATCCAGCCATCTCATTCTCTGTCGTCCCCTTCTCCTCCTGCCCCCAATCCGTCCCAGCATCAGAGTCTTTTCTAATGAGTCAACTCTTTGCATGAAGTGGCCAAAGTACTCAAGTTTGAGCTTTAGCATCATTCCTTCCAAAGAAATCCCAGGACTCATCTCCTTTAGGATGGACTGGTTGGATCTCCTTGCAGTCCAAGGGACTCTCAAGAGTCTTCTCCAACACTACAGTTCAAAAGCATCAATTCTTCAGTGCTCAGCCTTCTTCACAGTCCAACTTCCACATACATACATGACTACTGGAAAAACCATAGCCTTGACAAGACGGACTTTTGTTGGCAAAGTAATGTCTCTGCTTTTGAATATGCTATCTAGGTTGGTCATAACTTTCCTTCCAAGGAGTAAGCGTCTTTTAATTTCATGGCTGCAATCACCATCTGAAATGATTTTGGAGCCCCCAAAAATAAAGTCTGACACTGTTTCCACTGTTTCCCCATCTATAAAACCATGATCTTGGTTTTCTGAATGTTGAGCTTTAAGCCAACTTTTTCATTCTCCTCTTTCACTTTCATCAAGAGGCTTTTAGTTCCTCTTCACTTTCTGCCATAAGGGTGGTGTCATCTGCATATCTGAGGATATTGATACTTCAGTTAAGTATTATGGAAAATTACTATAAGTTAGAAAGGCGATCTTCTCTTGATCTGTAATTTTAAAGGATGTATATTTGGAAACATGGGCACTGAAACCAGAAGTGGTAGCATGAGACAAAATTACTTAACTTACATAGATTCCAGGTTCATCTGGAATAAAGTACCTATTGCAACTGTGGTTGCTGGGATAGCATTACAAGGACCATGGGGATGGGCTTGCTTCTTCCTGTAGTATTTTTAAATTTTTATTATTTGTTTACTTCGCTGCACTGGATCTTCATTGAGACATGAGGGATCTTTAGTTGTGATATGTAGGATCTAGTTCCCTGACCAGTGATTGAATCTGGGCCCCCTGCACTGGGAGTTTGGAGTCTTAGCCTCTGGGCCACCATCGAAGTCCCTCCAGTAGTATTTTTAAACCAACAAAAAAACCCTCTTGGATTTCTAATTTTTCAAGGCTCAGTCAGAGACCAAGTGAGTTTCTTCTGCCCTAAGAGAATCTCTTATCTCTTGTTGCCTCAGAAGTTTATATAGTCAAAATCAGCTCCAGATTCTGATGGGTGCTGACCACACAGGTTGAGCTCATAGCCTCACTAAGTCATTTACAAAGTTGCAGCATTTGTGGGAAGGAGGAGAAACTTAAAACTGGGAATGACAACATTTGGGAGGATTTCAATGTTTCAGAGAACCAAGAGAGAGCTTACAGATACTATGGAGCTTCTCGTGCACACAAAGCCCACATTTCCTTGTATCTTGGGCTCTGCAAATGTCTTGGCTTCCACCAAGCAGATATCCCCCTTTCCATGAGACTGGGAAGATAGAGTGGACATAGGGAGGCAGATGCTTCCGTTCTGATCAAGCTTACCACATGCTTATCATGGGAGAGGCAGTGTGGTCCTGGAGCCGACAGATGTAACGGGAAGCTTCCTGTGTTCTCAGCTTTCTTTCTGACATGGCTGAGGCTCCCTCAGAGGATGAGTTCTGCTGTGTGGTTCTGAAAGTTGCTCCTAGAATCTCAGCCTTGAGCCTGCCTTCCAGGTATATCTTCCAGCTACCTAATAACACTTAACCAATTTCTTTCTGCTTAAAGCAGCTGGAGAGAATTCTGTCCTCTGCAAATGAACCTGGATACAGAGGGGTAATAAACTCATTATCAGTTTTTCTAGCCACTGTAGAAATGGTTCATAACAACCATAAGAGGAAGACATATAAACTCTGCTTGAATCTCTCCAGGGACAAGTTTCTTAGGGATCTCATTACATTTTGAACAAATTCCCATTATTAAAAAAAAATTTTTTTTGTAGTTTTCTGAAATCGATTTGTTACTTGAGGTCATTGATTTAGTTTCCTTTTAGTGAATTGGTTTGGTTTCCTATTAGTTTCTTGGAGAAGAAAAAGTCCTACCCAAGCTAAAACCCCAAATTCTTCTCTCTCTGTAAGATGGTTCCCAGTTTTCTTACCACTGTCTACAACTAGCTGAGAGAAAAAGAGAAGAAAGGAGGGGAGAGGATGGGCCTCAGATAGTCTTAGAGGGTAGGTTGAAGTATTTGAATGTGGCAGAATATGATGATATAAATCTTTATGTGGAAAAGAAAAGCAAAAAACAGAGGTTGGATGAGCATACGCAAATAAAAACTCTTGTATTTCATGAGTGCTGGTACCAGCTCATGTTTATTTTGTTAGCCTCACTGGAATATTTTATTTTTGCAGTAATTTATCTTTCATCTATTTAGTCCATCTTCCTGTTGATTCTTGGGTCATCCACTTGATAGAATAAATTTTATTGTTTTGCCCAAAGCATACTTATCCACATTGAAAAGAAACCTGAAAGGGGAATAGAAATTAAAAACAATGTAAAATTGGAGAGGATTAAGTAACATTTCCCTGGTTATTTTTATTTCTCAAACTACTTTTCAAAAAATAGTTCTTTTTATATGCTTATCATCTGTCTTCCTTCACCAGAATGTACACTCCAAGAGAGCAAAGACTGTTTTGATCCTTGCTGTATCTTTGGAGTCTTGTCCAGGGCATTAAATGGAGTAGATTCTCAAATATTTAATGAATAAATGAATGTTTGCAGACATAAGGACAGAAAGAAAAGGGAGAGGGGGTGGATCAGAAGAAACCATTAGCTTCCTACTGTGGCATAACAAATTATCACAAATGTAGTCACTTAAAACAATGCATATTTTTTTTTTATCTCACCGTGTCCATGGGTGGAATCTGAAGGGCAATGCTTGACTGGGTCCTCTGCTCAGGGTCTTACCAGACTGCAGTTAATATGCTGATTGGGCTGCATTCTCATCTGGAGGCCCATCAGAAAAATATCCACTTTTGAGCTTACTCAGGTTATTGGCAGATCCCTGGGACTTACTGGTTACTGGCTGGAGATTGCTGTCAGGTTTGAGAGGCTGCCCTGCAGTCCCCCGCCATGTGGTTCTCCCACAGTTCAAAACACAACATGGCTGTTTGCTTCTTCAAGGCCAGCAAAGAATGTCACTTTCCAGTCTGCTGACACAGGGTCTCATGTAATATAATACCACCATGGGAATGACATCACCTCTGTCATGTTCTATTGGCTAGAAGCATGTCTAGGCTTTGCCCACACTCAAAGGGAGTGGATTATACCAAGATGTTCATTCATTAAGAATCATCTTGTTGTTGTTCAGTCACTCAGTCATGTCCAACTCTTTGCAACCCCATGGACTGCAGCATGCCAGACTTCCCTGTTCTCCACTGTCTCCCAGAGTTTTCTCAAACTCATGTTCATTGAGTCGATGATGCCATCCAACCATCTCATTCTCTGTCATCCCCTTCTCTCTTACCCTCAGTCTTTCCCAGCATCAGGGCCTTTTCCAATGAGTCAGTTCACATCAGGTGGCCAAAGTATTGGAACTTCAGCTTCAGCATCTGTCCTTCCAATGAATATTCAGGATTGATTTCTTTAGGATTGACTGGGTTTAATCTCCTTGCTGTCCAAGGGATTCTCAAGAGTTTCCAGCACCATAGTTTGAAAGCATCAATTTTTTGGTGCTCAGCCTTCTTTATGATCCAACTGTTACATCCATGCATGACTACTGGAAAAAGCACAGCTTTGTCAGCAAAGTGATGTCTCTGCTTTTTAATATGCTGTCTAGGTTTGTCATAGCTTTTCTTCTAGGGAGCAAGCATCTTTCTTAGGGTATGTACATCACAGGAGCCCAGAAACAGCCAAAGAAAGAGAAAGTTGGGTTTTGTTTTTAAAACATTTCATCTTCTTGTGAAATTCACCGTCCATTTCACAATCAGAATATAAGAGATTCAGCTTAGGTGGCCCCAGCTTTATGTATTTTAGAAACTTTCAGGGTCTGGAACTTTTGGATTGGTTAATGATTCACACTATTTGGAGTTCTTCCCTAGATTTTAGTTTCTCTTTTGAGAAGAGAAAATTACAAGACAAAAATTTAGACTAAATCTGGATCTATGTCTACTTAGGAAATAGAAGTTTCTTTGTGAACAAGAGGGGTAAAATTCCAAGCTAAGGGTTTAGGGTACCTGGCAATATCTTTCAAATATTTAATAGGTGGTGTCCCTTGGACTGCAAGGAGATTGAACCAGTCAATTCTAAAGGAACTCAGTCCTGAATATTCATTGGAAGGACTGATGATGAAGCTGAAACTCCAATACTTTGGCCACCTGATGCAAAGAACTGACTCATTTGAACACACCCTGATGCTGGGAAAGATTGAAGGCAGGAGGAGAAGAGGATGACAGAGGATGAGATGGTTGGATGGCATCACCAGCTCGATGGATGTGAGTTTGAGCAAGATTTCGGAGTTGGTGATGGACAGAAGCCTGGTGTGCTGTAGTCCATGGGGTTACAAAGAGTCGGACACAACTGAGCGACTGAACTGAACTGAACTGTACAGTTGTGGGAGTGGACTTTTCCCTCAGAGTGGCACTATTTAGTAACAAATGAGTCTGGGCAGGTAAGTTCCTTAATGCAGCTCTGCAAAAAGACATCCTTTTTTAAAAAATATTTTCTCTCTTTTTTAAAAAAAGAGAGAAGGTTTTCTACTCTCTGCCCATATATTTTGAGTATTGAGTAACTCACTACCTCACAGAGCATCTTGTTGCATTTTTGGTGTAATTTATCAGGTAAATGGGTCCTCATTTAAGCCTAACCATGCTTACCCAGATTTGACCATGTGTGAGAAAGTCTGGATGATTAGTAGGTGGATGTCACCTGTGAAAGAGAAAATGAGGTTCCTGTAGGGAAAGCTCATCCTTAGGGAAGAGGGAGTGAGGCTGACAAGGGTGCCAATGACAGCACGTCGGTTCATTCATTCCTTCTTTCGTTCAGTGAGAATACTCACCACGTGCCAAGGTCTCAGTCAACAACAGACACAACCACCCAGTTTCCAGTCCTCTCAGCTCACAGCTCTTTCAACTCCAGTCTGGAAAATACAGGAGAAAAACTCTGATTGAATGTGTTTGGCTCAGGTACCTGCATATGGTACAGTCAACCACCCCCCGAATGCTGTAAAGTAGCACAGACTGGTCACTGGCCTTTCCCCCTTGTGGAACCTTGAGTCAGAGGTGGTTTGGGTGCTTCCCAGGTGGCGCTATGGTAAAGAACCTGCTTGCCAATGCAAGAGACATATGAGATGTGAGTTCGATCCCTGAGTATGGATGATCCCCTGGAGGAGTATATGGTAACCCACTCCAGTATTCTTGCCTGGGAAATCCCATGGACAGAGGAGCCTGGCAGGCTACCGTCCATGGGGTCACACAGAGTCGGACATTAATGAGGTGACTTAGCATGCGTGGGCCCAGCATTGTGGTTTGTCAGCTGGAAGTGAGAATGCGCCGTGATTCATTGTTTTGCCTGAGAGCTCAAAGAGCTAGATTGACAATGAGAACAGAGGAGGTGAAAATGACACCACATGGTATCAGAAGGGTCGGTATTAATCAAATCTGGGGAGACAACTTGGTGGTCTTTCTGAAACAGTTGGGGATGTTTGCAATGGACCAGAACCTTGAGATTTCCATCATACACAAGAGAAAATTGAAGGACACTTTGCACATTATTAGCCAGTGCTAAGTAACCCTGCTTTCACCACCAGTAAAGAAATCTGCTGAGAAAAAGGATTATATTTTTACCAGCTGTTCTCATTATAACATAAACCACTCTCATGGCTCTTGCCATTAATAAAATATTAGCATTTTATTAAACCTTTAATAACACATTAATAAAGTATTATTGTATTTATTTATTCATATTTGATTGTACATAATCTCACTCTTCTCTGACATAAGTAATGAGTCTAATATTCACACTCTTAAGAGAGTTATTAATAGCTGTCTGTATCTAATTTCAATTTTAGCAAAGTATAAATAGACTTTCAAAAATCTGTGCCAATGACTTGTTAATGGTCATGGAAAAAACTAAATGAAAAGAAAATTGTTTTGTTTTGACTATAAAAGGCACATTTGCATTTCCTCATGGGGAAGTTAGAGATCTGAATAGGATGAGAACAACATTCAAGTTGATTGCAGTGCTTACTGTTGTAATATATTTCTAAGTTTTGCACTTTGAGTTGATTTGTATATATTGATTATTGGCATTCCACAATTTTATTCATCTTAAAACATTTTTCTCTTCTCATTTCTGATTTTTCTACTCTTTCTTCATCATTATCTGTCTTGGTAATGTAGCATTTAACTTTGGGGAAATAGTCTATTTTATTTTTTCTGCATTTTTATGTTATTTCTTCTCTTGGTTCTTATACATAGTTGAGCCTCCTTTAAAAAATGTCTTAAAAATTTAAACCCTTTATTACGTAAAAGAAAGCTCAAAAAGCATCAAATACTTTGCATAAGAAGGCTGAGCTCTGAAGAACTGATGCTTTTGTATTGTGGTGCTGGAGAAGACTCTTGTACAGCAAGATCAAACCAGTCAATCCTAAAGGAAATCAATCCTGAATATTCATTAGGAGAACTGATGCTGAAGCTGAAGCTCCAATACTTTGGCCACCTGATGTGAAGAGCTGACTCATTGGAAAAGACCCTGATTCTGGGAAAGACTGAAAGCACGAGGAGGAGGGAGTGACAGAGGATGAGATGATTCATCACCAGCTCAGTGGACTTGAGTCTGAGTTTGAGTAAACTCCAGGAGGTAGTGAAGGACAGGGAAGCCTGGTGTACTGTGGTCCATACGGTCACACAGAGTCAGACATGACTTAGCAACTGAAAAACAACAACAAGAAAATGAAACACAGAAAGGCATAATTCTTATATTTTGATTTTAACTTCAATTTATGATAAGTATTTGATATTCAAAAGATATACATAGTAACACGATGAAAACCAGGATTCTCATCTCAAGAAGAAAAACATAATCAACACAGCTGAAGCCCTTGTGGATGCTTCCTCAAAATGCATTCCTTATCCTCCCACCTCATGTAAGTATCACCCTGAATTTATTATTCCCATCATGTCTTTTTGATTTAATTTACATATTTAAAGATGTCTTCAATAATATACATTGTTCTGTATATTTTACAATTTTATCCATACTAAAATTGTATTGTTCTGCATGATTTATTTTTTTTTCAATTTGCTTTTGTCACTCAAAAATATTTATTTCTTTTACCCACTTTGACATATAACTATAGTTCATTTTAACAGTAGTGTGTTATTCTAAAACGCCTCTATTTGTTACCACTCTTCTGATGATCAGCATTTAGACTCTAATCTTTCCAATATTTCTATCTTGTTACATGTTATTACAACATGTGCAATAAGGCTGATTACACATTTCTTTGTGCCACAAGGGAGAGTTTCTCCAAGGAAGCTCTTTTTCTGAACTGTGTTATGTCTGTACAAAGTACATAAGTTGAAGTCTTAACCCCCAGTATTTCAAAATGTGACTATTTTTGGAGATAGGGATTTGAAGGAAGTAATTAAGCTAAAAGTGAGGCTGTTAGTGTGGTGACTAATCCAATCTGACTGGTTTCCTTAAATAAGAGATTAGGTCACACAGAGAGACATGAGTTGTGACCTGAGGGGAGGCCATGTGAAGAGGTAGCAAGAGGATGACTGTCTGAAAGCCAAGTGGAGAAGGATTGGAAGGACCCTACTGACACCTTGACCTTGGACTTCCAGCTTCCAGAACTGGGAGAATATAAATTTTTGTTCCTTTAAAAAAATTTATTTTTAATTGGAGGATAATTACTTTACAATATTGTGCTGGTTTCTGCAATATATCATATTGAATCAGCCTTCCTCTTGAACTTCCCTTCCACCTCCCAGCTCATCCTGCCCTCTAGGTTGTCACAGAGCACCAGGTTAGAGCCTTCTGCATCATACAGTAAATTCCTACTAGCTATCTATTTTACATATGGTAATGTATATGTTTCAATGGTATTCGCTCACCAATTTCTGTTAGTCCCACCAATTTCTGTTCTTTGAGCTACCCAGTCTATTTTTTGTTATGGCAGCCTGAGCAGACCTTGATGTGAAGAGCTGACTCATTGGAAAAGACCCTGATGCTGGGAAAGGTTGAGGGCAGGAGGAGAAGGGGACGACAGAGGATGAGAGGGTTGGATGGCATCACCAATTTGATGGACATGAGTTTGGGTAAACTCCGGGAGTTGGTGATGGACAGGGAGGCCTGGCGTGCTGTGGTTCATGGGGTCGCAAAGAGTCGGACACGACTGAGCGACTGAACTGAACCGAACCTGAGCAGACTAATACACTCCCATAGGAGTAAGGCTGCCGATGAAGGGATGCTTGCAAGTTCAACCTCAGGCAATAATGCCACACCACCCTCCAAAATGGCGGAAGCAAGTTAAGCTCCCACCACTGGACCTCTTCCAGTGTCACATCCTCACTGACATCATGGTACTGCTGATATGGCATCTCATTATAGTTTTAATTTGCACTTGATTTTTAATGAGGTTGGGCATCTCATGTTTATTAGCCATTTATGCTTTCTATTTTTTTTTTGTAAATGCCCTAAATGTATGTCTTGCTCATTTTTATGTTGGATTGATTTTGCCAACAGTTGTTAAATGTAGTGTCCTATTAATATCATCAGTTTACATTTTTAATTTCTAGCCTCATGTTTTCATGTGATTACTAATTTTCCTTATAGCTTTAATTTTTAGTTACTGAGAGAAACTTCTTAAAATTCTGTAGTTCAATAGCTATTTGTTAGATTTTCCTTGTTTTTAAATATTGCTTTATACATTTTGAGGCTGTTATCAGAGATGCATGAATTTAGGATTGTTATATCTTTCTGTCAATTAAATCTTTAATGACTTTTTAAAATCTCTCACAATACTATTTGCCTTAGTGTTTGTTTTGTCTGCTATTAATAATATTCTTATGATCACTTTGTTTGTTTTTTTTTCCTTATTATAATTTTTCTATTCCTATACTTTCAACTTAAAAAAATTATTTAATTTGTTACAATATTGTTTCTGTTTTGGTTCTTTGGCAATGAGGCATGTCCTATTTTAACTCCCTGACTAGGGATCGACCCACAGCCCCTGCATTGGAAGGCAAAGTCTTAACTACTAGACCACCAGGGAAGTCCATACATTCAACTCTTCTGAGTATTGATGCTTTTTTTTTTTTAATTTATTTTTTTAATTGAAGGATTATTGCCAAATTCAGACTTAAATTGAAGAAAGTAGGGAAAACAACTAGACCATTCAAGTATGACCTAAATCAAATCCCTTATGACTATACAGTGGAGTGAGAAATAGATTTAAGGGACTAGATCTCATAGACAGAGTGCCTGATGAACTATGGATGGAGATTCATGACATTGTACAAGAGACAGGGATCAAGACCATCCCCATGGAAAAGAAATGCAAAAATGCAAAATGGCTGTGGGGGTGGGGGGCCTTACAAATAGCTGTGAAAAGAAGAGAAGCGAAAAGCAAAGGAGAAAGGGAAAGATATAAGCATCTGAATGCAGAGTTCCAAAGAATAGCAAGGACAGATAAGAAAGCCTTCCTCAGCCATCAATGCGAAAAAATAGAGGAAAACAACAGAATGGGAAAGACTAGAGACCTCTTCAAGAAAATTAGAGATACCAAGGGAACATTTCATGCAAAGATGGGCTCGATAAAGGACAGAAATGATACGGACCTAACAGAAGCAGAAGATATTAAGAAGAGGTGGCAAGAATACACAGAAGAACTGTACAAAAAAGATCCTCACGACTCAGATAATCACGATGGTGTGATCACTGACCTAGAGCCAGACATCCTGGAATGTGAAGTCAAGTGGGCCTTAGAAAGCATCACTATTAACAAAGCTAGTGGAGGTGATGGAATTCCAGTTGAGCTATTTCAAATCCTGAAAGATGATGCTGTGAAAGTGCTGCACTCAATATGCCAGCAAATCTGGAAAAGTCAGCAGTGGCCACAGGACTGGAAAAGGTCCGTTTTCATTCCAATCCCAAAGAAAGACAATGCCAAAGAATGCTCAAACTACCGCACAATTGCACTCATCTCACACGCTAGTAAAGAAAGGCTCAAAATTCTCCAAGCCAGGCTTCAGCAATATGTGAACCGTGAACTTCCAGATGTTCAAGCTGGTTTTAGAAAAGGCAGAGGAACCAGAGATCAAATTGCCAACATCTGCTGGATCATGGAAAAAGCAAGAGAGTTCCAGAAAAACATCTATTTTTGCTTTATTGACTATGCCAAAGCCTTTGACTGTGTGAATCACAATAAACTGTGGAAAATTCTTCAAGAGATGGGAATACCAGACCACCTGACCTGCCTCTTGAGAAACCTGTATGTAGGTCAGGAAGCAAGAGTTAGAACTGGACATGGAACAACAGACTGGTTCCAAATAGGAAAAGGAGTCCATCAAGGCTGTACATTGTCACTCTGCTTATTTAACTTATATGCAGAGTACATCGTGGGAAATGCTGGGCTGGAAGAAACACAAGCTGCAATCAAGATTGCTGGGAGAAATATCAATAACCTCAGATATGCAGATGACACCACCCTTATGGCAGAAAGTGTAGAACTAAAGAGCCTCTTGATGAAAGTGAAAGTGTAGAGTGAAAAAGTTGGCTTAAAGCTCAACATTCAGAAAACGAAGATCATGGCATCTGGTCCCATCACTTCATGGGAAATAGATGGGGAAACAGTGGAAACAGTGTCAGACTTTATTTTTTTGGCTCCAGAATCACTGCGGATGGTGATTGCAGCCATGAAATTAAAAGACGCTTACTCCTTGGAAGGAAAGTTATGACCAACCTAGATAGCATATTCAAAAGCAGAGACATTACTTTGCCAACACAGGTTCGTCTAGTCAAGGCTATGGTTTTTCCTGTGGTCACGTATGGATGTGAGAGTTGGACTGTGAAGAAAGCTGAGCGCCGAAGAATTGATGCTTTTGAACTGTGGTGTTGGAGAAGACTCTTGAGAGTCCCTTGGACTGCAAGGAGATCCAACCAGTCCATTCTGAAGGAGATCAGCCCTGAGATTTCTTTGGAAGGAATGATGCTAAAGCTGAAACTCCAGTACTTTGGCTACCTCATGGGACGAGTTGACTCATTGGAAAAGACTCTGATGCTGGGAGGGATTGGGGGCAGGAGGAGAAGGGGACGACAGAGGATGAGTTGGCTGGATGGCATCACCGACTCGATGGACGTGAGTCTGAGTGAACTCCGGGAGTTTGTGATGGACAGGGAGGCCTGGCGTGCTGCAATTCATGGGGTCACAAAGAGTCGGACACGACTGAGCAACTGAACTGAACTGAACTGAACTGAAAGCAATACTGCATGTATAGATGCAAGACTTTTTTTTGCCTGTGGCAGCTCTGCCCCAGTGAGAGTTGAGCATGAAGGTGGCACAGCTGCTTGGCTTGCAGGGACTGTGGCGATGACAAATGTGCAAGGACATAGACTGCCTCCACCACAGAAGCTATGGCCCATCAGAGTCCTTTTTCGAGCCTCTTGTAGCTGGCAATCAGAAGGCCTCTTTGGCCAGTCTTTCTCCGTAGCTCTGCCCATTCAGGAACTTAGAGGGCTCCCTTACCTGGGGTCCTTCTCTGTTATACAGGTGCTTCAGGAACAAAAAGGGGCCCCCTAGCTGGGGTCCTACTCTGGAGATCAGTGCATCAGTCACTTAAGCGGTATCCTGGGTGGGGTCCTGCTCTGTATTTCAGTGCCTCAGGCATTTGATAGGTCAGCCTAACTATTGTTCATCCAGCCTCTCTATTGTTCAGCTGCCCTGTGGGGAGAGAGAGGCTGTGGTGATGGCTCCACCCGCTATGTGACTCAGCAGTATTGCCTTGTTTCCATGGCTGCCCGGCTTTCCTCCACAGGCATTTCCCATCACAGTCTCCTCCCTCACATCCCCACCATCCGTCCCTCCACAGTCAATAGCAGCCCTCGCCCTGGGATCACTCCACACTCCCCAAACTCCAGCCACTGCACCTTCCAGGGGACCTTCATCCCTGTCTGGGGTATGTCTGGCTGCGGCAAGGACTGTCTGATTTTCATTCCACTTAGGCTGCAACAGGTCAGGTGTTTCACTCTCAGCCTTAAATGCTTCTCCTCTGCCTCAGAGAATTGCCCCAATGTGTGGATCGGACCCCTGCTTCAGTTCCCCCACCCGCCGAGGTTAGGTCCAGTCCTACTAACACTCCTGTTTTTCCCCCTAGTTCCTTCATCCTACTGAGTTTTGTGTGGTTCTATATATTCTTTTCCTCTGGTCAGGTACTCCTGTCCACTCTCAGCTGGTGTTCTGCATGCACTTCTGTGTCTGAAGGTGTATTCCTGATGTATCTGTGGAGAGAGATGTACTCCACGTCCACCTACTCCTCTGCCATCTTGTTCTCCCAGAGTACTGATGCTTTTAAGCATTTCTTTGTGAATGACATTTAGTTGGATTTTTAAAATCTAATCTGAAAATATTTGTCTTTCAACTTCAGAATTTAGTTTAGTTATATTTATCATAATTATTAATATATTTGGATTCATTTTGCAAATCTTAACTTTTGCTTTTCATTTGTCACATTTTTTCTTCTGTTTTCTTTTGGATTAAATTTTCCTGTTTTCCTTATTCAATTATTTTTTCCTTTACATGTATCAAAGGTTTTCTCTCAATGTTGTTACTTTTTACTTCCCCTTCTTGAGCTATGTTCAGAGGGGCTTTGAGTGCCAAGTCTATATTCTTAATTAGCTCTATAATTTGCCTCTTTCCCCCTCCTCCTCTCTGAATTCAGGTCTTCACCATTTTACACATCAGTTATTGCAGTATTCTCTCTCTTCATCGCCACTCTCGATTCTCTTTGTTGTTGTTGTTCAGTCACTAAGTCTCGTGTGACTCTTTGCATGCCCTTGGACTGCAGCATGCCAGGCTTACCTGTCCTTCCCTGTCTCCTTGAGTTTATTCAAACTCATGTCCATTGAGTTGGTGATGCTATCCAAACATCTCATCCTCTGCTGCCCCTATTCTCTTTGTGTGTGTGTTAGTCACTCAGTTGTGTCTGACTCTTTGTGAACCCATGAACTGTAGCCCACTGGGTTCCTCTGTTCATGGAATTCTCCAGGCAAGAATACTGGGCTGGGTAAGCATTCCCTTCTCCAGGGACTCTGCCCAACCCATGGATCGAACCCGGGTCTCCTACATTGCAGGCAGATTCTTTACCATCTGAGCCACCAGGGAAGCCCGTTCTCTTTGAGAGTACTCCAAAATATGACATTTGCTTAGAGCTCTTCAGTGGCTTCCATTTTGTTTTGGGTAAAAGTCTAAATCTTCCTATGGCATGCCAGCGCCATCATGCTGACAGGTGACTTCCTCTCTTGCAAATCCCTCATATGGCACGTGCCCTGGCCACATGATCTCTGTAGCAGTTGTGAAATCTGCCTTGCTCATGGGACCCCTCCATGTGAGATGTGGAATTCTTTCTAGTGTACAACTTGTGTACTTGACAATTTCCAACTCACCTTTCATGCTTCAGTTCAGGATTACCTTCTGTATGAAACTTTAAAGACTCTCTGAGCCTAGGAAGCTAAGCCACATCTTCCTTTCTGTTTTAATAACATTCTGCCCATGTTTCTGTTCCTGCTTATGGTTTGATCATATTTGTTTGGTAAATGCATGTTGAAGTGTCTTTCTTCTGTAGACTTTGAGCTTCTTAATGGCAAGAAGCATGTTTTACTATTCCATGGTTCAACAGAGTACTTGTCCCAACTCATATGTGTTGAATAAGTGGATAAAATAATAATATATATTACTATAAAGAAAAAGTACATGTGCTGTACTTAGTTGCTCAGTTGTGTCTGACTCTTGTGACCCCATGGGCTGCAGCCCTCCAGACTCCTGTGTTCATGGGATTTCCTGGGGAAAAATACTGCAGTAGGTTGCCATTTCCTCCTCCAAGGGATATTTCCGACCCAGGGATTGAACCCACGTCTCCTGTGTCTCTTGCATTGCAGGTGAATTCTTCATCCACTGAGGCATTAGGGAAGTCAAAGGTATTATTTTCTACATCATAAATAACGTCACTCTCACATCTGATATTCATTTGCCTTTTTTCTGTCTCAGTGAGAGTGACTCACCTTCCCAGCTGAACTGTGAATTTTACACGGGGCAAAGGCTGTGTTTTATACTTGGCTGGTGTCACTTCGGTCCTTAGAACAGTGATAAGCATATAGCACAATTCCAGAAAATACTGTTTAATTGATGACAGACTAAATGTAGCATACATTCTTGTCATTTATATTGTATATATCAGATCAGATCAGATCAGTCGCTCAGTCGTGTCCAACTCTTTGTGACCCCATGGACTGTAGCCTACCAGGCTCCTCCGTCCGTGGGATTCTCCAGGCAAGAGTACTAGAGTGGGTTGCCATTTCCTTCTCCAGGAGATCTTCCCAACCCAGGGATCAAACCTGGGTGTCCGCATTGCAGGCAGACGCTTTACCATCTGAGCCACCAGGGAAGCTCAATATATCTTTTTATTAAAATAAAGATGTGACAGCTAATCATTACAATATACTAGTTACTTGAACAAGGTGACATATGGGGATGCATGTAAAAAGATTCAAATGCCTCAGGAGAACTTCACTCTCCTTTCAGTGCAGTCAATGTCATGAGGCCACAAGGTGCTGTGGTCAGTTCTCACCTTTTCCCAGCAATCCCCAGGCTCCTAGAGCCCAGCCTGCCAGTTTCAGGGGATCTTGAAACTTCTTTCAGGTTTACTCATTATTATTATTTGAAGTATAATTGCTTTACAATGTTGTGTTAGTTTCTGCTGTACAAAGAAGTGAATCAGTTATATGCATACATATATTCCCTCCCTTGGGGATCTCATCTCCCCATTACCCCTGCCACTATCCCATCCTTCTATGCCATCACGGAGCAGTGGATTGAGCTCCCTGTGCTACATAGCAGGTTCCCGATAGCTAGCTATTTTACAGAAGGTGTGTATATATGTTAATCCTACTCTCCCAATTTGTACTTACTAATTTTAGTCTTTTCTTTTTCTCCTTAGAGACATAAAATCTAAGACTATGTATCTTCCCTCTCAGTCTTCACACAATCACAAGTGTACTCTTTGGTTCTTCTTTTTCTCTTCAAGAGAGAGGGCCCTTCTTCCTAATGACATGAAAATGACTTCGGATGAATTTCTTTAATAGCCAAAGTCTAATAGCCTAATGTTTCTCTACAGGTATAGTCTCTAGACCAGTGGTTCTCAAAGTGTGGTCCTTAGAGGGTCAGATTCAACATCACCCAGGAGCTTGATGTACATTCTTGTGCCCTACTCAGACCACCTGACTCAGAAACTCAAGGAGTGGAACAACTTGTGTCCAAACAAGCTCTCCAGGGGATATGCCAAAGTTTGGTAACCACAGTTTTCAACATTTGGCTAAAGGTCCAAAAGGAATAATACCACCCTCCCCCATTTATCCTTTGTGTTCATTTTGTTGCTTTTGTTTAGTTGCTAAGTCATGTCTGACTCTTTGTGACCCCTTGGACTGAGGCACACCAGGCTCCCTTCACTCTCTCCTGGAGTTTGCTCAAACTCATGTCCACTGAGTCAGTGATGCTATCCAACCATCTTATCTTCTGCCTTCCTCTTCTCCTCTTGCCCTCAGTCTTCCCAGCATCAAGTTCTTTTCCAATGAGTCAGCTCTTTGCATCAGGTAGCCAAAGTTGGAGCTTCAGCTTTAGTCCGTCTAATGAATATTCAGGGATGGTTTCCTTTAGGAATGATTGGTTGGATCTCCTTGCAGTCCAAGGGACTCTCAAGAGTCTTCTCCAGCACCATAGTCCAAAAGCATCAGTTCTTCGGTGCTCACCCCTCTTTATGGTCCAGCTCTCACATCTGTACATGATTACTGGAAAATCCATAGTTTGACTACATGGATCTTTGTTGGCAAAGTGATGTCTCTTCTTTTTAATAGGCTATCTAGGTTTATGTTTATTTTAAAGACCTTTAAGCAGCACAGACCTGTTCATAAGCAGTCAGACAACAGTGATAGAACAAGACATGATCAGGTCACAGAGTTCATGAAAAAGACAGCATTGAACACTCTTTGGAAAAGAGTCTGAAACCAGAAGTTGGCTTATGTTCACATCCTGCCCTCGCCATTTCTCCGTGAGTCATGAACACATTACTCAGCTTCTCGGCATCTGTGGCGTTGTGATCATGGGAATATTATGCTCTTAGAGGGTAAGTTGTTGGAAGCACTGAATGAAATCATATTGATAGGGGCTTGAAGTAGTTTCTGGCACAGAATAAGTGCTCTGCAAGTGACTGTTAAATAAAATAAATGAACGTGAAGCTGAAAGTTCCATGATCTGGGATAGGCCCCTATGAGAGGGTCACAGAACAGCTGGGTTGTCACAGCCCTTGACAAGAGGCTTTGCTAGTGCCTGCTGGTGACCACTGTCTGTGTATCAGGACATGCAGGGCTGTTCTCCCAGATGACGAGGAAAGAACTGGGCTGCCAATGCCTGCAGTGTACAGGACACCTGTATATATTTAAGCAGAATTGACACCTGTGCTGTTCAGATTCCTGGAAAGGAGGCACAAGAAATGCCATGCATCATCCTTCACCAGGATGTAGCAGGTGTTTGAGATCCCCAGGTCATAATTTGCCCAAATCTTAGAGTTTTCATTATGTTCTGCTTTCTTTAAAAAAAAAAAATCAGTTCCACATGATCTACGGCCTAATATCCATCCCCAGTGGTTGTTGGTATATTCTCCATCATTTGGCAAATCTGATGCATTTTAACCCAGCTTTCAGCTTTCTGTAATCTCGCTTCATCAATCCTTCTTTGCTCAGGTATGTCTGCCTTCATTTGGCAGACATGGCAGATTTTTCATTTCCCCTGTGTAAATGACTTGTTTATTACAGTAGGGGTCCCTGGTCTTTGAAACAGCTTACAGATACCCTTGAATAGAGCTCAGAAAGGGCTTCTTGAATAATAATGCCTAAGTAAACCTGAGATGAGCTTGGACTTTGCCTCTTTGAAATTCATACATCAACCTAAGTGCTGTCATTTAAACAGAAAATGTAGAAGGCTGCCTGGAAAGGCTTAGTCTGAAATATGCTTCCTTTATAGAACTTATCATTTTAGTACAACAAACAGACAGCAGAGAGCAAAGGAGGGAGTAGGTGACTCCTGGTATGTGTTTTACCCAAGCATAAGATTTGTTCTTCTGATTGTACTGGGACTTTTCACAGCTCCTGATTTTAACTTTCAAATTTGTATTTCTCTTTCTATTAAATATTCCTCTGCTTCCCTACTTCTAGATGATGAATTTGTAGCGAAGGCAGAAGACCAAAGATGAGGAGACAGCCATCCAAAGTAAGTTAACTCTCAATTCCATTTATCTTGGGAGATAGAATTTTTGATGTGTTTGTAGCCTGAACTTCAGTTTCTTTCTGGACCACACAAGTCCTTAAACTTGGCTGTACACTGGAATCACTTGGAGATTGTTATGTATCTTGGACATTGTGATTTTTCAAACATTCCCAGGTGATTGTAACATATGGGAAAGTTTGAGAACTGATGCTCATTGTGTCAACTACATGGATTTAAAGATGGCCAGCCATTCACAGCTTCCCTGGTGGCTCAGACAACAAAGAATCTGCCTGCAATGCAGGAGACTCAGATTTGAATTCTGGGTCAGGAAGATCCCCTGGAGAAGGGAATGGCAACCCGCTCCAGTATTCTTGCCTGGAGAATTCCATGGACAGAGGAGGCTGGTGGGCTACAATCCATGGGGTCACAAAGAGTCAGACATGACTGAGCACACAGCACAGCCATTCACAGAGACTGAGTCAGATAAACCTAACCTAGGTCCTCTTGGAGGTGCGGCGAGTAGCCTCTTAGGAAAGCTCCCATTCTGAGAGTGGAAGGAGTCAGGTACACCCAGGTACTCACTTCACTCTGTCCCTTCCCTAGTGGCGTGGTTGCAAGTCTCAAACCTTGGGAGAGAGAGGACTGTGAGCAGAAATGAAGTGCTTTTCCAGTGAAAGCTCTGTGAAGCATTCGGTCCCAGCAGAACTGGCAATACAGCGTGACATATGACATAATGGGAGGTAGGCCCCTTTTCGTCACATACTGAGGTCTCTTGTAGGCTGGAGAGGCAGCAATGTAAGTGCCCTAGTGAGCATCCTGCAGAGCCTTGTGCCACAATAGGATGAGGGCCTGCCTCTCTGGTAGACAGGCTGGGAGATCAGTGGATTTGTCAAAGTGCTGAGATCATGTACATTGGCAGGTAACAAGATAAAGTTTTCTTGGACTCTATATCTAGCAGCAGGTGAGGGCTGGAGACTCAGGGCATAGTTTATCTGTGTAACTAATTATGTGAGGCTATAACTGTGCTCTTATACATAGAAAAATTTACTTGCTCAGTTGTGTTTGACTCTTTGCGACCCCATGTACTGCAACCCGCCAGGCTCCTCTGTCCATGGAATTCTCCAGGCAAGAATACTGGAGCTGATTGCCATGCCCTCCTCCAGGGGATATTCCTGATCCAGGGCTTGAACCCAGGTCTCCTGAATTGCAGGCTGATTCTTTACCATCTGAGCTGCCAGTGAAGCCCTAGAAGATAAGAATGCTCTCTGACCATATTGGTTTAGCTCCATATTGGTTTAGTCCTAATGATATGTTCTTTGTCTGAACTGAGGAAATAACTACATAAGATGGTTTTGGCTGTTAGTATGGAATTGCTGTTAGAGGAATTGCTCGTTAAATTGTTCAATGACCATCCTAAAGCTCCATGGGATAAATTTCTTTCAGAATACAAGAGTGAATCTCTCTTGAATAATTGGTATGCTTCCATTTGTGAGCTAATGAGTACCGAGCACCCCATTACATTGCCTGTCCTCCTGTGCTCCTCAAAACCAAATACAATAATGCTTATTTGCAATAAATATAACCTCGGGTGGTTAACAACATTACCAGTAATGTGAGTCCTTCCTATAATGGCTTAGCTGTGATCTAATCATTTTTCTATGTGTCTTTTGTTTTAAAGCACTGCAAAATATTTTTTTTTAAAGAAGCAAAGGGTGAACGTAAAAATCTCAGTTTAATATAATTCTTTTTTTCTTAGCTTTAAAAAAAACCAAAAAACAGCTTTATTGTGGAATAACATGTAGTAGGCATTGGCATACCTGCTGTCGTGTCTGACTCTGATCCATGGACTGTAGCCCAGCAGTCTCCTCTATTCATGGCATTTTCCAGGCAAGAATACTGGAGTGGGTTGCCATTTTCTCCTCCAGGGGATCTTCCTGATCCAGGGTTTGAACTCATGTCTCTTGAGTCTCCTGCATTGGCAGGTGGATTTTTTACCACTGGCACAACCTGGGAAGCTATATTATACAATAAGCTGTATATACTTAAAAGGTAACATTTGATAAGTTTTGATATAATAAATACCCCTGAAACCATCACCATGGTTTAGATGATGAACATTATTTATCACCGGCAAAAGTTTCTTCATGTCCCTTTATAATCACTTCCTCTTACCCCTCCCCAGTCCCTTTTCATCCCTAGGCAACTATGGATCTGCTTTCTGTTACTACAGATGAGTTTGCATTTTTTAGAGTCTTATTCAAGCTGATTAATACAGTATGTTCCCTTTTTTGTTGGACTACTTTTACTCAGCATAATCATTTTGAGATTTATCCATCTAGTTGCATGTATTAATGGTTTATTGCTTAATGTATTAATTATGTATTAATGGTTTATTTATAAGTTGTATCCATTGATTAGCTATGTAACAAATTGTTTATGTGTTCAGCTGTTGATGGACATTTGGGTTGCTTTCAGGCTTTTGCTATTATGAATAAGAGCTTCAATGAACATTCGTGAACAAGCCTTTGTGTGGACATATGCTTTCTTTCATCTCAAGGATATACCTAGGAGTGGAATGCTGCATTGTTAGGCCAGTACATATTTAGCTTTTTAAGAAATTGCTGAATTTATTTTGCAAAGGAGTTGCACCATTTGAACATTCCTACCAGAAGTGTATGAGAGTTCTAATTGCTTTGTATCTTACCCAACACTTGGTATGATTGGTCTTTTAAATTTTAGCCACGCCACTCCTGGGCATATATCTGGAGAAAACTATAATTTGAAAAGACACATGTACCCCAGTGTTCATAGCAGCACTATTTACAATAGCCAAGACATGGAAGCAAACTAAATGTCCATTGACAGATAAATGGATAAAGAAGATGTGGTGCATACACACAATTGAATATCACTCAACCATAAAAAGAATGAAGTAATGTCATTTGTTGTAATATGGATGAACCTAGAGATTATCATACTAAGTGAAGTGAGACAAAGACAAATAGCATATGATATTGTTTATATGTAGAATCTAAAAAAAAGATACAAATGAACTTATTTAAAAAAACAGAAGTAGATCCACGAACATAGAAAATAAATTTATGGTTACCAAAGGGAAAGGGGGGAGAGATAAATTAGGAGTTTGAGATGAATATATACACACTACTGTATATAAAATAGATAAACAACAAGGGCTTACTGTATTGCACAGGGAACTACACTCAGTATTTTGTAATAACTGATGATGGAAAAGAATGTGAAAAAGAATGGATTTATATATACATGTATATGTATAGGGAGAAGGCAATGGCACCCCACTCCAGTACTCTTGGCTGGAAAATCCCATGGACAGAGGAGCCTGGTGGGCTGCAGTCCAGGCGGTCGCTAAGAGTCAGACACGACTGAGTGACTTCACTTTCACTTTTCACTTTTCACTTCCATGCATTGGAGAAGGAAATGGCAACCTACTCCAGTGTTCTTGCCTGGAGAATCCCAGGGACGGGGGAGCCTGCTGGGCCGCCGTCTATGGGGTTGCACAGAGTCGGACACGACTGACGCGACTTAGCAGCAGCAGCAGTATATGTAAAACTGAATCACTTTCCTTTATACCTGAAACTAACACAGCATTGTAAATCAACTACACTTCAATTACAAAGAAAAGACAAAAAACCAATTTAGTCACTCTAGTAGTTGTGAAGTGATATATTATGGTTTTGCTTTGCATTTCCCTAATGACTAATGATGCAGAGCATCTTTTCGTTTATTTGAAATTCATATATCTTTGGTGAGATGCCTGTTCAAATTTTTTGCCAATGTTTTAAAAAGCTGAATTGTTTGTTTTCTTATTATAGTGTGTTGAAAGTTCTTTATGTATTTTTGGATACGAGTTGATTATTCGATATGTGATTTGAAAATATTTTCTCACAGTTTGTGGCTTATCTTTTCATAGACTCTGATTCTTAAGTTTACCATTTAAACTTCGCCAGTGCAGTCGAGGCATGTGAAATCGAGGAGGAGTGCTCTTCAGAATTACAAATTGGAGACTCTGTAGCCTCCTCAGGCATCATCCCCTCTCCCCGACAGTTATTTATACTCAGCAAACGTCCTGGGCTTGTCAATCTTGACTCAAATTGGTCTTCCTCTCAGAAGCCTATACTTCCTCCAGCCTCTCCCTGCCACATAGCCGCTGCTGAGATTCACGAAATCATGAAATGAATCGCCACCAGCTAAAATAGCAGTTGTTTATCTTTAATCTGCTTGAGTTCAGATTGTATGTTTGTAACTCAAACATACAAGAGTTTGGAAGTACCTCCTGTCTTTCTCCAGAGACTAAAGCCTGGCTCTGCTGGGGGTGAGGAGAGGGAGAATCCAACAGTCTCTTTTCTTCTATGTAGGTTGCTGGTGCTACTGCTAAATCGCTTCAGTCGTGTTGGACTATGTGCAACCCTATGGACAGCAGCCCACCAGGCTCCTCCGTCCACAGGATTCTCTAGGCAAGAATACTGGAGTGGTTTGCCATCTCTGTCTCCAGTGTGTAGGCTGAACTGAGTGAAATTACTGCTTTTTTGTTGGTCCCAAAGCTTCAAATATAGGCGGATTTGTTCCTTGGGGCTGCTGTATCAAAGCATCACAGATTGTCTGGCTTAAAAAACAGTTCTGGAGGTGAGAGGCCCAAGCACGAGGGGTCAGCAGGGTTGGTTGCTACTGAGGGTTGAATGTGTGTGCTCAGCCGTGTCCGACTCTTTGTGACCCCATGGGCTGTAGCCCACTGGGCTTCTCTGTCCATGGGATTTCCCAGGCTAGAATACTGGAGTGTATTGCCATTTCCTTGTCCAAGAGATCTTCCTGATCCAGGGATTGATCCCATGTCTCCTGAATTGACATGTGGGTTCTTTACCACTGAGCCACCAGGGAAGCCACTGAGAGTTAAGAGGAAGATTCTATTCCAGGGAGAATGTCTCCTCAGCTTTTGTTTTTGTTAGTTCATTTGTTTTTAATGATTACTTGAAGTGGTTTTATTTATGTATTTGGCTGTGTTGGATTTCAGTTGTGGCACACGGGATCTTTGATCTTTGTTGCAACATGTGAATTCTTAGTTGCAGCATGTGGGATCTAGTTCCCTGACCAGGGATTGAACTTGGGTCCCCTGCCTTGGGAGCTTGGAGTCTTAGTCATTGGACAACCAGGGAAGTCCCACTTCTGGGGGTTTGCTGGCAATCTTCGGCTTTTAAATGCACCACCGAAATCTCTGCCTTTGTCTTCACATGGTGATCTCCCCATGTGTGTCTCTGAGTCCAAATTTCCTCTTTTCATAAGGATACCAGTCATAAGGTGATTTCCCAGGATCACACAGATGTCCATATAAAGACAGTTGGGTATGCAGCCCAAGCGTCATGTTCTTTGGTGATGTTCAGTTCTCTCAGTTATCTGGTATTCCTATGAAAAGCTCATGCTATTCTATTTCACAAATAAAATTAAGTGTAGCTTCAAACTTGTGTTAGCAAGAAATTAAATATTAATGGGACAACCCTGCCGTCTCTCCAAGTTCTTAGAATAACCTCATTTCTTGATAAGACCTGGTTGTCAGTGTATTATTGTCCTCATTTCTTGTTCTCTTACAGGTTACTTCTGTTGAACCTGGCTCTCCTCCTTCTGCCAATTTGGGGAATCCTGTAACCTTGCTGCTGGCACTGTTAACTGTTTGCCCAATATTCATTCCCTCTTCTTATCGCCAGTGTGGGATGATCTGACTGCTTGGGATGACCATGTGCCCAGCCCTAGGTCGTGAAGATTAGGTCGTGTGACCTCGTTCTGATGTAAATAAAGATGCTGTGAGAACTTCAGGGAAGCTTTTGTTTTACTGTTTAAAACAGCAGGTGGCGCTTCTGTCATTTCCTCCCTTATTCTTGCCTTGAAGGTGGGCATGATACTTCGGAGTTTGGACTACCACATTTTGATCATATGAAGGGCTCTCTTTTTACATTCTTTTAGAAACAGGCAAGGGACATGAAGGACTTACTTATTGAAGTTGAGTTGTTTAAAAATCTTTGGTCTGATGGTGACGACAATTAGTCATAGTGTTAGGTAGCTGGTCAGACATGAATGGGTCTTGCTCCATCCTGGATGGTTAGTCTTTCCCTCCCACACTGGATGATCAGAACACATCCCGAGATCCTCCCTTTTGTGGTCAAGAACCACCACAAAGTTTCCAGCCTTATCCGGACCAAGCAAGATAAAACCACCAGCCCAGGTTGGTGCAGGTGCACTAAGACCTCAAAGGTGACTCAAGGTAACCCAAAGTTCATTATGCTGTATTTGTAATAAATTAGCATTGTGATTCCCTCCTCTCCCCACCCCCTAACCTATGGATTTTGCTTGGGTGCTTATGGGTAAGTGCCTGAGCATTAGGAGAAAAGTTATATAACCTAAAGCTGTCAATCAATTTGTCTGTCAAGTAATGCATGACAGAGGGAGGGACCACCACTCTAAAAAACACAACCCTATCACATTGCAGGGCCACTTCTAGTTTCCAGGCAGCCCACTCTCATTTTTTATTAGGAACATACTTCTGCTTTTGTTAATAAAACTCTTGCTACTTAAAACTGCTCTATACCTCTTGACTGAATTCTTTCCCTCAAGAAGGGCTAGAACTAAGGAAATCATCCTTCTGCCTCTGACAGACAGAGGCAGAAATTTTGTGGGGAGTGTGAAGATCTGTTCAGAAGTTCTCCTATATTCAGAAAGGGAGTTTAGTGCCCAGACAATAGAACTTGAGGTTCAGAACACTTGAGTTTGGACTGTGACTGTGCTGCATGAAACGTGACAAGTTGGTTTGAAAGCTTAGTTTCCTCATCTGTACAATATGAAAATGATGTTGCTTGGCATCTAAATTGAATTGTGCAGAAAAACAAGTGGGATAGTTTTCACTAGAATAATTTGTCAATGGTAAGACTCTTCTATCTAGCCATTAATTGTTAGGCAGAAAGAATTATTTTGCAGATGTGGAAAGCTATGGAACTGAATAATAAAAACTAACATGCATTGAGAGGTTACTTTGTATCAGTTACAGTTCTTATCCTCTTTACACATGAACAGGTTTAATCATCACAACTACAGTGTGAAGTGGGTGCCATTTAGGCTTCATTGTAGACAGGAGGAAACTCAGGCACGGGGGGATGGGGCTAATCCTCTTGAAAATCTCTCCTTTTGCCCAAGACCCAAGCCAGCTGTCATTCTCTCCCAGAACACTCTCCCCAAGTCTATTTTCTGCACTTCCCTCTGTTATCAGGAAAAGGAATTTCTCTCTTTATTTATGTTCTTCTTTTCACTGGGACTCTGAATCCCTTCCCTCCGTACCTCATAAAACCTTCACTATCCTGAATCCTAACTCACTCCATACTATCCCCAGGTCCCCATATTTATATGGTTAGTTTCTTACCTATTCAGAAATTTACAAGACCATTAAAAACAGGGAAGTGCTTGACTCTGCTACTTTTTTAAAATCTGCCTCCTATTTGTGCTCATTCCTTTCTCTATCAAATCATACTGAAATCCTATATGCATCTAGTCTGTAATTAGACTTAATTAATACTTTTTCTTAACTCCTGCAATCTGGCTTCTAATCTTTGCTGTCCAAGCACAGTATGGAAGCAAATCTCCTTGGCAATCTCCCCAAATTTCCTTCCCTTGCAAGAATAGCAACCTGCTTTATCTTCATTTCTTACCCTTATCCACCTGTATCAGACTTCTGATGGCACCTGTTGTCCTGACTCAAATCACAAGGTCCTGGGCTTTCTTTCTAAAATTGTACCTTCTTTGTTTGATCCAATCACCTTCTCTCCTTGAATAACTTGAGTAACTCTTTATCTCATTATGTTTTATTTTATTTTGAGAAATGACCACTACTCAAAACCATATTTTATATTTATTTCTCTTTTCTGTCTGACATTGATCATTTTCTTTCTTCAGCTTGTCTGTCTTTTTGGACATTATTTCTATGAGGGGCACACTGGGAGGTTAGAAGACAAAATAATCCAGCTGCTTCTGTGTTTATATCTGGAAAGTAAATAGCATTTGGATCAAACCTTTTTATTTATTTATTTTTAATTGAATGATAATTGCTTTACAGTAAGGGTCAAATCTTTTTGATTTTTGGAGAGTAATGTGAGAGCCTCTTCGCATGTTTTTCCTATTGTAACAGAAGAAGAAACCCAACTCCATATGTGATCTATTCCTTTTAAAAAATGTATTTATTTGGCTCCAATGGGTCTTAGTTATGGCACGAGGGATCTTCCATCTTCGTTGTTTCAAGATCTTTTAGCTGTTGCACATGGACTCTTAGTTGCAATATATGGGATCTAGTTATCTGACTAGGGATAGAACCCATGTCCCCTGCATTGGAAGTGCAGAGTCTTAGCCACTGGACCACCCGTAGCTGGATCTGTTCCTTTAGCTCTAACTCATGTGTTCTGTTGCCTGTGCTCAGGCATGCTGACTCTGTACCTTTTGTAAAATAATGTTGCCTATAGCCTGAAATATACATGATAGCTCATTCTCAAGGCTCTGATCTTTAAAGGGATAATGCTTTTCCCTTCATAGAGAAATTAAAAAGTTGCAAAATGGAAAATAATATTTATGTTGTTTGAGGCTTATAGAAGCATTGGGACCAGACTTATATGGACAGCTGCAAGAACAAAGGATTCCTGCACCAAGAAGTTTGCCACAACCCAGCCACACCTCCTCCCCTTTAGTATAAAGGAAGTCTGAATTCTAATTTAGATAAGATGGTCCCTTGGGCCACTAGGCCACCATTCTCTCAGTCTGCTGGCCTTCCAAATAAAGTTGCTATTCCTTGCTCCAACAACTAGTCTTGTGATTTATGGGCCTGTGTAGTGAGTAGTATCGGAGAAGGCAATGGCACCCCACTCCAGTACTCTTGCCTGGAAAATCCTATGGACGGAGGAGCCTGATGGGCTGCAGTCCATGGGGTCGCTAAGAGTCAGACACGACTGAGTGACTTCACTTTCACTTTTCACTTTCACTTTTCACTTACATGCACTGGAGAAGGAAATGGCAACCCACTCCAGTGTTCTTGTCTGGAGAATCCCAGGGACGGTGGAGCCTGGTGGGCTGCCATCTATGGGGTTGCACAGAGTCGGACACGACTGAAGCAACTTAGCAGCAGCAGTGAGCAGTATGAGCTTGGACTCAGTAACACTATTACTACTAGTCATTCTGGGGGTGACAGAACACAGAGAGTGTGGGAGGAGAAACAGACCAACAAGGTGGAAATGAATGAAGGCACCAATACTGAGGATTCTTTTTTAACTGAACCCGAGCCAGAACAAAGCTGGAAGAAGAAAAAGTTTTCAATTGAGTAAAACAATCAATGTGGATTGGAGTCAAGAGGCTATTGCAATAGGGCAGGTGAGTGATGGCAGGTGAGAAATGAGAGAGGATTAGACTTTGGCTATAGCTGCTGCTGCTAAGTCACTTCAGGCATGTCTGACTCTGTGCGACCCCATGGACAGCAGCCCTACCAGGCTCCTCTGTCCCTGGGATTTTCCAGGCAAGAATATTAGAGTGGGTTGCCATTTCCTTCTCCAATGCATGCATGCATGCTAAGTCACTTCAGTCATGTCCCACCCTGTGCGACCCCATGGACAGCAGACCACCAGGCTCCTCTGTCCATGGAATTCTCTAGGCAAGAGTACTGGAGTGGGTTGGCTATAGAGGAGATAAGAAATGGCCAATTCTGGTTCTATTTAGAAGGTAGAGCAAATAAAATTTGTGGTTGGATTGGATGTAGTGGTTAAGAGGTTACCCTCTGTTTTGGGACCTGAGCAATTTGTCAAATGCAGATGTCATTTACTAACAGAAAGACAGAAGGAGCAGATTTGGTGGTAAATCAAAACTTGGTTTTAGATGTGGTGTTTGAAATGCCTTTTGTGTATTGTAAAGGATGTAGAACAGACTTTGAGGAAATTTTCTGGCCAGAAAGGTTATCACAGTCCCTAGATTTCAAACCTCTTTCTTGATGTTAATTTTTGAATGTATAAAATGTTCTATAAACCAGGTGAAATAAGTAGTGGCAAAGGTTGTCTGGCAAGACTTCCCACATCCATCACACACATAGGATTTTTCCTGTACTAATTTCCTAATCAAAGATGGCAAATGGTTTCATGTTGCCTGCCAAACTAAAAGAAATAGTCTTCATTAACAATGTCACTTTCCATGGGTGGAAAAATAATAAATCAATATGATTTACTAGAAAAGATTTAATAGAAGTACATTTTCATCACTGATTCTAATAAAATAATACAAAGGTCTGATCAGTATTGATGATATCATTTTAAATTTGTTTTATGATGTAAAGCTATTCTGGTCCTTTGGGAGCAAAGTAAAGTTATTTCTGACTAGATACAATTTGTAGTAGAGAAAAGACATCAAGAAAAATTAGTTATTGGAAAGAAGAATCAAATACAAAATTAAATTCTTTAAAAGTCATGGAAAATATTAGGTTATAATTTTGGAATATACAGACAAAACAACCTCAACTTTCAGATAATACAGCAAGTACCTGTGTTGCTGTCACTCTGCAGTGACTGGTAACATCCTGGTAGTTCAAATTTTGGTCTTTAATTGCATTTTAGCTCAGTTTAAATTATGAATGTATGTAAAAGTTATTTTGGTCTTTACTTTTCAAAGCTTGAAAAAATAGAATTTACATCTTTAAAAATAAATTCACCTTTCAAAAATGGTTAATCTTTGAGGTTAACAAACATTTATTAGGCATCTGCTATATGTTGGACTCTTGAGAGTCCCTTGGACTGCAAGGAAAACCAACCAGTCCATTCTGAAGGAGATCAGCCCTGGAATTTCTTTGGGAGGAATGATGCTAAAGCTGAAACTCCAGTACTTTGGCCACCTCATGCAAAGAGTTGACTTATTGGAAAAGACTCTGATGCTGGGAGGGATTGGGGGCAGAAGGAGAAGGGGACGACAGAGGATGAGATGGCTGGATGGCATCACTGACTCGATGGACGTGAGTCTGAGTGAGCTCTGGGAGTTGGTGATGGACAGGGAGGCCTGGCGTAATGCGATTCATGGGGTCACAAAGAGTCAGACATGACTGAGCGACTGAACTGAACTGAACTGATATGTCGGACTCTGTGTTACATACTGAGTACACACAGGTGATAAGAACAATCAAGGTCAAGTCTTTGTGGAGATTACATGATTATTTTGAGTTCAAATATAAAGATATAAAGCAAATCTCTATAATTTGAACTGCTTATAAATTTTTAAAATTTATTTGTTTTATGTGTTTTAAATATTGGGAAATAACTTCTCATGTTCATTTACATTTATTTTGCTGATAGACCTATCCTTTAAAACGTATTTTTGTAGAAAATAATATACAATGAATTGCATGAATTACTGGTAGTCAAAAGAATACAAATAACAAATGTTGGTTGAGGATGTAGAGAAAAGGTAACCCCCATACACTCTTGATGGGAATGAAAATTGGTGCAACCACTGTGGAAAAGAATATTGAAGTTTCTCAAAAAACTAAAAGTAGAACTTCCATATGACCCAGCAATTCTACTCCTGGGTATATAGCTGAACAAAACAAAAACACTAATTCAAACATATACCTGCACCCCAATTGTTCATAGCAGCATTATTTACAATTGTCAAGACATGGAAGCAGCCTGAGTCCATCAACAGATGAATAAGGTGTGGTATATATTTACAATGGAACTACTTGGTCATAAAATAATTAACTGTTGCCATTTGCAACAACATGGATGGACTTGGAGGGTATTATGCTAAGTGAAATGTCAGACAGAGAAAGATAAATACTGTATGATATCACTTATACGTGGAATCTAAAAATTACAACAAGCTAGTGAATGTAACAAAAAAGAAGCAGACTCACTGATATAGAGAATGAGCTAGTGGTTACCCGTGGGGAGATGGTAGTGGGGATGGGCAATATAGGGATAGGGGATGAAGAGGTACAAACTATTTGGTATAAAATAAGCTAAAAAGGTATATTGTACAACCAGGAGGATATAGCAACTATTTTATAATATCTATAAGTGGAGTATAACCTTTAAAAATTGTGAATCACTCTTCTGTACACCTTATATAAAGATGTAAAAATTTATATAATATTGTGCATCAACTATACCTCAATAAAATATTTACATTGAACAAAAAACATATATACAAGTGATAGAAAATGTAAACTGTACAAATTGGTGAATCATCTTGCACCAAAACACAAAACTTTATTCTCCTGCTTCAGGAATAAGAAAGAAAATATTAATTATGCAGTAACCTTTAAAATCAAATGTTATATATACAATATGTTTAATACAAAGACTTGTATTTGTTTTTACTTTAAGTGAAAAATTAGCAGGAGAAACTAAGAAAATTTCAATTATTTACAAATGTTTGAAAATAGAAATATTGCTTTAAAAATTAACTGTCTAAAAGTTATGCAAATATTAAAAAATAATATAACAGTGAAAAAATACAATATCTTTTTACAGAAAATAGTACACAATGAATTGATTTAAAGCATACAATACTTGACAATTTATTTCTGCAAAATACCAGTCTGCAATTCACAATATTTCAATTATGTATATCTTCCTTCTCTTCTTTTTTACCTACTAAACTTTAAAATTCAACTGGACAGTCAGTGTAATTTTCAAGAAATCAAATGAAGTTTATTTTAGTTCCTGTTAACAGAATGAAATTAAAAGACGCTTACTCCTTGCAAGGAGAGTTATGACCAACCTAGATGGCATATTCAAAAGCAGAGACATTACTTTGTCAACAAAGGTCCGTCTAGTCAAGGCTATGGTTTTTCCAGTAGTCATGTATGGGTGTGAGAGTTGGACTGTGAAGACAACTGAGCACCAAAGAATTGATGCTTTTGAACTGTGGTGTTGGAGAAGACTCTTGAGAGTCCCTTGGACTGCAAGGAGATCCAACCAGTCCATTCTAAAGGAGATCAGCCCTGGGATTTCTTTGGAAGGAATGATGCTAAAGCTGAAACTCCAGTACTTTGGCCACCTGATGCGAAGAGTTGACTCATTGGAAAAGACTCTGATGCTGGGAGGGATTGGGGGCAGGAGGAGAAGGGGATGACAGAGAATGAGATGGCTGGATGGCATCACTGACTCGATGGACGTGAGTCTGAGTGAACTCTGGGAATTGGTGATGGACAGGGAGGCCTGGCGTAATGCGATTCATGGGGTCACAAAGAGTCGGACATGACTGAGCGACTGAACTGAACTGAACTGAACTGAACAGAATTTGAGAGTGGCAAGAAAGTCATTCAAGAAGCCAATATTAAATAAAATATTCACAACTCTCAAGCTCAAAATCAAATGATGGCACTCAAACCAAATAGAAATTTTTTGATTGGGTTTTAAAAACCCTTTTAGTGAAACAGAAGAATAGCACATGTGATGAATTTGAAAACTACACAGAATCAGATTTCCAAACAAGTTGAGCATTCAGTTATGTACTGAGTTACTAGGATTATGCTTAAGCAAGATATACAGCATGCATTCATGTATTGTAGAACATCCTAGTGTGGTCAGATATCATTATAGTCATTGATGTTGTTATCTTATTCATTACACCATCTTATCATACTTTCCACAGAAAAACTAAGACAAGTACATCATAATAAAGTAAGAGTGGAAATCCAAGTTAATAAAAAATCATACCCTTTTGAAGTTTATTTTTTTCTAAAAATTTAATTGGAATGTTAAATGAGATTATTAAAATATTAACTTAAAAAATCTTTACTGTGGTAGCATTAGCAAATGATCCGTAATGCATATGTGTGTACCTATAGATACACACACACTTACCATTCCTACTTGATAGGAAATCAACCCTGAATATTCATTGGAAGGATTGTTGCTGAAGCTGAAACTCCAATACTTTGGCCACCTGATGCAAAGAGCTGACTCATTGGAAAAGACCCAGATGACGGGAAAAATTGAAGGCAAAAGAAGTAGGGGCTGGCAGAGAATGAGATGGTTAGATAGCATCACTGACTCAATGGACATGAGTTTGAATAAATTCCATGAGATAGTGAAGGACAGGAAGCCTGGCATGCTGCAGTCCATGGGATTGCAGAGTCAGACACAACTTAACAGCTGAACAACAACAACAAGAAGATATATGTGCTTCCATATCCTTATGTTCATGTGTTTTTATTTCTCCTCAGGGTGAATCTCTGATGATGAATAAGAAATTTATTCTGGGAGGATTTTCTGCTGTATTACAGAATAATTTCTATTTCTCTGGGCTTCCAACTGCTATAACCTGGGCCATCTTATTTAGTTAGAATGCATAAGTGGTTCTTTAGAGTCCAGAAGGTGAATCATTAATTCCTTTCTGAGGATGAAGGCTAAGCTACAACATCTACAGGTGCTGTTGGCTCATGGTTCAGGAATTAGACTATCACGCTTGGATTCTGGAGCCTTCATTAGGCATTCCATTCTATTACTAACTCAGTATGTGAAACCCAAGATTCCCGAGACTTCATTCACTTTTGAGGATAAAATTAGATTATACCAATGGTCAAATTTCACTCTCTCCTCACATACATAATAAAGGCTCTCATATTCTTAAAAGAAATCACTTTCTTAAGGGTGTCTCATGTACATTTGACAATGGTCTTGGTGCTCTTCCCTTTGTAATCCCCTCCAGATATATTCATGGGTGCCTGTAGGACCCGTGAACTCAAAGGAATGGTACTTTCCACCTCGGTTACCTGTAAGTCTATGTTTTGTTTGCTAAGTGAAATTCTCTGAATTCAGTGGTTTTTCATGTCAGGAGGGATCTCTCAATTCAGATGCTTGTACTTAACACAATAATGTGCCTCTGGCAAAGCCAAGCCAAATGCAATGCCAAGCTCCATTTTCTTTGACAGCTGTGGTTGAGGCTGGTAGGGGTGCACCAGCCAGCAGCAGAAGGACAGATCATTCATCACTGAACACCTGGAACCGAATAATAAGGTAAGAGACATTCAGAAACCTCTACTGGGGGCTTTTGATGAAAAGCCATGTGTATCTGTCAACTTTTTCATCTGTGATTCTATCATGCAAAAAATCATGGCCAGAATCTGTGCTGGAGTCTAGAGGCTGCTGCTGCTAAGTCACTTCAGTCGTGTCCAACTCTATGTGACCCCATAGACAGTAGCCCACCAGGCTCTGCTATCCCTGGGATTCTCCAGGCAAGAACACTGGAGTGGGTTGCCATTTCCTTCTCCAATGCATGAAAGGGAAAAGTGAAAGTGAAGTCGCTCAGTCGTGTCTGACTCTTAGCGACCCCATGGACTGCAGCCCACCAGGCTCCTCTGTCCATGGGATTTTCCAAGCAAGAGTACTGGAGTGGGTGGCCATTGCCTTCTCCAGTCTAGAGGCTAGACTCACACTTTTAATAAGAAAGGTAGTTAAAGAATTTTCTGATGACTCAGTGGTTAAGAATTCACCTGCCAATGTAGGGGACACAGGTTTGATTCCTGGCCCAGAAAGAACCCACATACCTCGGGGAACTAAGCCCGTGTGACACAACTACTGAGCCTGCGCTCTAGAGCCCAAGTGCTGCAGCTACTGAGACCGAGTGCTACAACTATGGAAGCTTGAATACCTAGAACCCATGCTCTGCAATAAGAGAAGCCACTACAAGGAGAAGCCCTCACACCACAACTGGAGAAAGCCTGTACACAACATCAAAGACCCAGCACAGCAATAAATAAAAAAAGAGAAAAGAAAAAAGGAAAGGTAGTTAAATGCAGAGGATGAGATGGTTAGACAGCATCACCGACTCAATAGACAGAGTCTGAGAAAACTCCAGGAGACAGTGAAGGGCAGGGAAGCCTGGCGTGCTGCAGTCCATGGGGTCACAAAGAGTCGGATATGGCTTAGCGACTGACTAACAACAAAATTAAATGTAATATCAGTATGCTGCTGCTGCTGCTAAGTCGCTTCAGTCGTGTCCGACTCTGTGCGACCCCATAGATGGCAGCCCACCAGGCTCCCCTGTCCCTGGGATTCTCCAGGCAAGAACACTGGAGTGGGTTGCCATTTCTTTCTCCAATGCATGAAAGGGAAAAGTGAAAGTGAAGTCACTCAGTCGTGTCCGACTCTTAGCGACCCCATGGACTGCAGCCCACCAGGCTCCTCCATCCATGGGATTTTCCAGGCAAGAGTACTGGAGTGGGGTGCCATTGCCTTCTCCAATATCAGTATATAAGCCCCTTATTATTTTAACTGAAATAAACATTCAGGCCAAGACTGAACTAATTATATCTAGGCCAAGGCAGAATGGCTGAGTTTGCCTCAGCCTCCTAACCACTCTACCTAAGGAGGATTAGCTTTGGCAGGTAAAGCCCAGGTGTGGGTTGGTTTGTGCAGAGTGAAGGGAACTTGATTTTCTTGAGTTCTTTCTGAGCTGAGGTTTTAGAGTCCAAGACTGTCTCTAGACTTGTGTAGTGTCCTGAAGGCCTCCTTGAATACACGCATCACCAACCCTGGCCACTTACCCTTCTTGGAATTTTCTCTAGTCAATGACTGTCAATCCTGGCTGCTTATAATAATCATCTGAGGAATTAAAAAAAAATGCCTGTGTCTCAACCTTAAATCCTTGGATATGTAGGGTCCATGTCTACATTTTTATCAATGCCCGGATAGTTCTCATGTAATGCCAGGGTTGAAAACTAGCCCAGAGAGATGAATTATGAACCTTGATTGCATATTATAATTACCTTACCTTTAGGAATCCTCACTTAATTGATGTTTGGTGTGATCTTTATTTTTCTCCATTAGGACCCATTACCACGGGTATGCTTTTTTGAAAGAAATATTTATTTATTTTTGGCTGTGCTGGGTCTTCATTGCTGCATGTGGGCTTTCTCTAGTTGCAGCGAGCAGGGGCTGCTCTTGTAGAGCACAGGCTCTAGAGTGTGTGGGCTTCAGTAGCTGTATCATACTGGCTTAGTTGCTCCTCAGCATGTGGGATCTTCCTGGACCAAGGATAGAACCTGTGTCCCCTGCGTTGGCAGGAGGATTCTTAACCTCTGGACCACCAGGGAAGTCCTTGTGTTACACTTTATTTTGTAATAGGTGTCTTCAAATGTTTTAAAAAGTTCTCAGTTGATTGCATTATTTCATTGTAGAGCCAGTCTTGAGAATAACTGCTCCAGAGCTCACAAACGTGAAGGAGGTAATGTCTGTGAGTGTTGGTACCCTCATAGCTGCCCAGTTTGTACTTTCCTTTTTATGAACACCTTCAAATGACAGCTTGATTAACTAAAGACAGGAAGATGCTGACCATTGTCTTGTCTTGGGTACTTGGCAGACATTGCTCCCCCCCTGCTGCTGCTGCTGCTAAGTCGTTTCAGTCGTGTCCGACTCTGTGCGACCCCATAGACGGCAGCCCACCAGGCTCCCCTGTCCCTGGGATTCTCCAGGCAAGAACACTGGAGTGGGTTGCCATTTCCTTCTCCAATGCATGAAAGTGAAAGTGAAGTCGCTCAGTCGTGTCTGACCCTCAGCGACCCCATGGACTGCAGCCTTCCAGGCTCCTCTGTCCATGGGATTTTCCCGGCAAGAGTACTGGAGTGGGGTGCCATTGCCTTCTCGGCTCTCTCCCTAACAGATCTAATTGGAATTCTACATAAATCATATTAGGTGGCCCCACCTCAGGGCAGATGTGGGATCATTATGGATGCTTAATTTTGGGAGGATCATTATGGATTCAGGAGATAAGCCTTGGCCAGTTCCCATGTTCAGGGTAATCTCTTGTCCCTGGAATGAACTCACTACATCACATACTCTATAGCCAGCCAAGAGTGTTTTAAAACTAGACTTATTGAGTGCTCAGAGTCTTATAACCTCTGAAGTGGACCAAGTACTAAGATTGTTGGGGACCTCTGTGCTCAAGGAATTTGTTCTCCGTTTCTGTGGACATTTGAATTCTTTTTCTATGTTGGAGTATGTGGGGAAAGGACTGATGGAAGTGTTGCTTCTCCAAAAGGAACCACAATATTTTAGGTATTCACCATGGCCACATCATGTCAGTTCCTTAACAAATGATAAGTGGTACCTCCATGAAGATATTTTGAATGATGTAGTAGGTGATATCTCTAGTCCTTGAAACTTAGTGGAACTCTTACTTGGACTGATAATGAAAAAATAAGCAAACAACCAAAGTGGACTTCCCTGGTAGCTTAGATAGTGAAGGATCTGCCTGTACTCCAGGAGACCTGGGTTCAATCCCTGGGTCAGGAAGATTCCCTGGAGAAGGGAATGGCAACCCACTCCAATATTCTTGCCCGTAGAATTCCATGGACAAAGGAGCCTGGTGGGCTGCAATTCATGGGTCACAAAGAGTAGGACAGGACTGAGCAACTAACACTTTCACTAACACTAAAAGTAGTATATAAATTCCAGGCTCCACCCAAAAGTAAGAGTAATATTAAGATTCCAAGGATATGTGGATATGGTTAAAATGGCCTTCCTATAGCTCCCAACTTGGCCAAATGATGAGTTATTATCTTCGGCTTCAAGCATTAGCACTCCCCACTCCACCTCCATGGTCCCCCAGACGGATGTCTTACACTTCTCTGCAGAACTTCGTCACGCTGTTTTCAGGGCCAAACAACCATTTGTTTGAAAACTCCATGTCTCAGGCATCACCTAAAACTTATGCCAAGCTACTTCCTTTTACTTTAGATATGTTGACATCTAAATGACACTCCTGTCT
Organism: Bos grunniens; assembly: GCF_055505025.1. NCBI lineage: Eukaryota > Metazoa > Chordata > Mammalia > Artiodactyla > Bovidae > Bos > Bos grunniens. Next base: position 57,213,743 of record NC_141175.1, on the reverse strand, counting down.
AGAGTCACAACAGGTTCTATGCCACCTGGACTGCAGGAAATTTACTTAGAAATTTAGTATTCATTTACAACCAGAAAAAAGTGTCAGAAGTTTCAAGAAGAATTAGAGACTTATATGTGCTCTGATATGACCAACTTGTGCGTGCAATGATGCATTAGAAATTACTGAGCCTGGAAGCCAGTGTCTTTGTCCTGCCCCCACTTCTGACAGCTTACTGCCCCACCATGAGCAAAGGGAAGAGGAAGGGCAGCTGACTATGAAACATGGAACAAGCATAGACTTTCATGCTGTGCTCAATGCTGCTTCCACAGCTAAGCTGGGATTAGCTTAACTCCCAACATAAATCCATTGGTATCCTTTGACAGTCAAAAATCACTAAATGAACTTGCTACATAGCTGAATATTGCTTGGTTTTCCAAATTATGAGAACAGAAACCATGGTTGATAATTAATGTTACCAACTAAAAATTTCAAATTCTGGAGAGGAGTAGGAAAACTAAAGGAAGGATGGAAATGGTGATGGGGTAGAGGTAGAGGTGCTCCCAAATATGTGGCAAACAAGGGGAAGGTTATTTGAACAGTGGTTAAAAGATGAATCACGTGAGCTTTGTCCCACAAATCTTCACTCCTTGGGTTTCCTCCTTCATAACAGACCAGCTCAGGAAAAAGTAACATTATCTTTTATTTTCTTTTATTTCAGTGATACTGAAATTTAGTGCCCTGTTGACTTAGGGACCAGTCTTAGATTTCTTTAGACCTAAGAACTCAAGATTTCCCTTATAATCCATTAGCTTCTGAAATATTTAATGCAGTAGTAAATTTCTCATCACATCATCTCATACTATGGACATTTCTCTGCAATCTTTTTCTGACCAGTATATTTTTCTCTTAAGACCATTTTCTCCCATGTTACTCATTAGATCTGTAAAATGGGAAGCCCCTCCTTTGTGAAGGAATTCTTTGTACATGCTTACTTAATTTCCCTATCCAGAACCTTCTTTCTAATAACCTCTGTTCATTAAGAAATATTTGCATCTACATCTTCCCACTCACCCTTTTGGGTCAAAACATAAATGAGACCAGACTCATTCATTCTACCCAGCAGTGAAAATCAACAAAAATCCTACCAAGCCCTTCCCACATTGCCTCAAATTGTTTGCAGCTACAGTCAATCATTTTTCCTACCTTGTTCTTTCAGCTAAAAACCTAAAATCTGTTGAAGACACACATTCCTATAGGATCTCCAAATGGTGTGTATGCAGGCTTGCCTTCTTTTCCTGCCATAACCCAACCTACAGCCCAGATGCTCTGGTGATGCATCTTGATCCTACTTACTTTTTTATAATAATGCATCTTGACAGGCAATTTCTATTTGCTTTCTTCCCATTAAGACTCCCATTTTACCAGAATTCCCCAAGGCTAAAATCCATAATCTTAAAAATAGTGGTGGTTTAGTTGCTTAGTCATGTCTGAGTCTTGCAACCCCATGGACTGTAGCCCACCTGGCTTCTCTATCCATGGGATTCTCCAGGCAAGAATACTGGAGTGGGTTGCCATTTCCTTCTCCAATCTCAAAAGTGATCTAGATTATATTAGGTTTCCTGGAAACTCTGTTTTTGTCCAATAAATTTGCGACCTAGTGTAACCTCTCCCTGCCTAGAAGCCTAGGCTTCCCAGGTGGCTCAATGGTAAAGAACCCACCTGCCAGTGCAGGAGATACAGACTTGGGTTCGAATCCTGGGTGAGGAAGATCCTCTAGAACAGGAAGTGGCAACCCACTCCAGTACTCTTGCCTGGGAAATCCCATGGACAGAGGAGCCTGGAGGGCTATAGTCTGGGGGTCCCAAAAAGTCAGCTATGACAGCAACTGAACACATACTCGTCAGTTCAGTTCAGTTCAGTTCAGTTGCTCAGTCGTGTCCCACTCTTTGCAACCCCATGAATTGCAGCACGCCAGGCCTCCCTGTCCATCACCAACTCCCGGAGTTCACTCAAACTCATGTCCATCGAGTCGGTGATGTGATCCAGCCATCTCATCCTCTTTTGTCCCCTTCTCCTCCTGCCCCCAATCCCTCCCAGCATCAGGGTCTTTTCCAATGAGTCAACTCTTCATATGAGGTGGTCAAAGTATTGCAGTTTCAGGTTCAGCATCAGTCCTTCCAATGAACACCTTGGACTGATGGTGTCTAAACTGAACTGAACTGATTGAACTCAGCAGAATAAAAACATTTCTCCTCCTCCCGTTTGGAAGCTATCCTTGCCTGTGTAACCTTATGGTGTATACTCCATACAACTTTTTATGTACAGGGTCTGGTGGGGAGTGGATGCAGTAATGTGCTTCAGTGACAATGTTTCATCACATCCAACTAAAACAGATGATTCATAACATTTTCAAGCAACACTCCCTTTCACTTTGATAAAAATGTAATTCATTTTGCAATGTTTGGTTTCTCTCTCCTGGTCATAGACCTCTCACTCATTGTCTCATATTAAACCCAGTCTATTCATTTTTATGGTTCAAAAGATCCAGAGCCTTATGATTATCTTCAAGTTAACTGAAAGTGTTAGTTGCTCAGTTGTGTCTGACTCTTTGTGACCCTGCAGACTGTAGCTTGCCAGGCTCCTCTGTCCATGGGATTTCCCAGGAAAGAATACTGGAGTGGGTTGCTATTCCCTTCTCCACAGGATATCCCTGACCCAGGCATCGAATCCAGGTCTCCAGCATTGCAGGCAGATTCTTTACTATTTGAGCCACCAGGGAGGCCATATATGATTAAATCTCATGAGGGCTCAAAGACACCCCATCTACACAAAAGACCTCATCTTTTGTGTAGGTGGGTGGATCTTGTCCAAGACTACTAGGGAAAGATGGTCCCCAAATGAGGCAGGAAGAAGTTTCTCTTTGCCTTCTTATGCTTTGCTCAGGGGACCAAATTCTCCTACACCCCCAACCTAGGGAGATAGGTTTTCTTTTTATAAGTCTTTGTATTGGCATTGCTGATTATGCACAGTTGTGGAATCAATATGGATTTTCCCTTTGGAAAACAGCAATCTTGAATGGTACTTTGTCTTTTATATCACTACTGAAACTGACATGAAGTTTATTGATCACGCAGGAGCCTTTGATGAGGTTACACACACTGCTGCTGCTGCTAAGTCACTTCAGTCATGTCCGACTCTGTGCGACCCCATAGACGGAAGCCACAACGCTCCCCCGTCCCTGGGATTCTCCAGACAAGAACACTGGAGTGGGTTGCCATTTTGAAGATGCTCAGTTGTGTCCGACTCTTAACGACCCCATGGACTGCAGCCTACCAGGCTCCTCCATCCACGGGATTTTCCAGGCGAGAGTACTGGAGTGGGTTGCCATTGTCTTCTAGAGTTACACTATTACAATCATTGATCATATATCGAACTATACATTTGATCCACTGCTTCAAGTCTAGTCATCATTTCCGTTGAAGGCTCAGTCATATACTTGGTATTACAAGAAATAATAATCCTGTGAAATAAGCAAAATACAAATTGTATAGTTAATAACATTAGTGGAATTAAAAGTAAATATTTTAGCCATGAGCCTCCTACACCAGTTTTTTTTTTTTTTTTTAAAGATTGTCAAGACTAGGGAATGGGTCACTTAGAGCAAAAATCTGATTTTTCATGTGGTTCAAATGTGTTACATTAAAGGATTTATCAGGTACAAAAATACAGCATTCAGTTTGAATTATAGCACAGATATCTCCCTGAGATGCTGTAAGGTGTCAAGGGTCTTGCAGTCGTGTAGCACTGCCTTTCTCATCATAGAGATCTCAGAATTCAATAGGCTAATAGCCCGGTTCAGTTCAGTTCAGTTCAGTTCAGTCACTCAGTCATGTCCGACTCTTTGTGACCCCATGAATTGCAGCACGCCAGGCCTCCCTGTCCATCACCAACTCCCGGAGTTCACTCAAACTCATGTCCATAGAGTTGGTGATGCCATCCAGCCATCTCATCCTCTATCGTCCCCTTCTCCTCCTGCCCCTAACCTGTCCCAGTATCAGAGTGTTTTCCAATGAGTCAACTCTTTGCATGAGGTGGCCAAAGTACTGGAGTTTGAGCTTTAGCATCATTCCTTCCAAAGAATAGCCCAGTTACTATCATTTAAAGCTTATGAAAGTTGTCAAGGCTTAGATATGGTCAATTACATCCTCCAACCCCATTAAAGGCACACACACAGACACAAGCTGCTAAATGGTCATACCAGTAGAATACAGATCTTTGACCCATTGGGATCATACCAATGGTAGATTGGTTGGGGTTACCTGTAATTTGTTAACATGTATGACCTTAAATTCATGGGAATCCCAGGCTACACCTTCATATCATCCCTGTAGATGTCAAGGCCATAGTGCCACAAATCCACTGAATTCCATACCAATTACTCTGTCTAAGCGCAATTACAGGCATAGTCCATAAAGCACCCAGCCTTGTCTCATAATTACCAGGTTGATCATTTTTAGGATGATTTAACCATTCCCAACATAGAGGAGCCTTTAAACTTCAATGACCATAGCCTGGTGTTAACCATGTAGATCCTTCCCATAATTGTAGGAGTTTTCCTTTTAATAGATGAGAAGTTAATTTTTTTATTGAGACTTAGCTCCCCTGGCTAATGCTTTGGCTGATGTTGCATCAAAACCAGCAACCATTTGCCTTTCCCAGGACATGCCTTTGCTTCTCTCCCCACTTTTGTAATAATTCTCTTGGGTGCTTCCTGCTCTCCCAGACTCCTCATCTTCAGAGATGTCATTGCTACCTGTGCTACCAAAAAGGGCCACAATCTTCTTATGGAATCCATAATCTCGTGGCATGAAGATGCTACTCCAGGGACATAATCATGTTGGCATCTCCCTGTTAAGAAAGAATGGGCTCCTCTAATGGCCACTGTTGAAGTCACCTGTGCATACCAGTAAGAAATTGCTCTGGTGGTGGTTAGTTTTGGCATCATTTTCTTGCTTGGTCTAGTATGATCTAGTAAAGAAGGTGGAGATTTGAAAAAAATAGCCATTACAGAGTGAAGAGGGTTTGGTTCTCCAAACAAGTAAAACATTCAGGTGTTGGATCTATATCAGTCTACTAGTGAAACAGGAGGGAAGAGGGCAGGCCACAACTTTTAAATTAATGATATGGCAATAGGACATGGTTAGAACCAACTAGGTCCAAGATGGGGAAAGATTTAACTTCCAGTAGCATCATTATATGATTCTTGGGCCTCATTTTATGCTCACTGTACCATATTAGCATACCAAATGACACAAACACCAGTGCCATGACAGTTATGAGGCTAACCATAAAAGGCCAAAAGGTGGGTGGTGGCCCAATTCCTGGAGATCTCCATCCCTCCCCCAAAGTAATTGGAATAATCCTTCCACTCATTAACCTATGAAATTACCCAGCCCCCAAAAACTAACCACACCATATTTCAAGGCTCTCTCACTTTCTGAGATGGCCCACACTCTGTCTGTGGAGTGTGTTTCTCTCTAAATAAATTCACTTCTTATCTACCACTTCATTCTCTGAGTTCTTTTGTGATGAAGCAAGAACCTCAAGTTCACCTGGAACAGAGCTTGTTTACTGTCATTTATGTTAACACTGAATATTTATATAATGTGGATTATGAGATATGTATCAGGCAGGTGGAGAAATGGGCATGCCTTTAGTTAGGAAAAGAGGCAGTAATATAAAAGAAAACTAATATAGGAAATTAATAAACAATGATGAAAAAGGAAACCTCAAAAATTCCTAACATAATCATTACTTAATAAAATGGAAGAAAATACCAAAATACTCATCTGAATATTTTGCACTCAAAGTAATTGCCTATAAGGAGCAGAGAATGGTAGGTGGGGGGCTACAGGGGGAAGTTGGTGAGGCAGGTCAAAAGGCTGTTTTTATAAAACAAAACAAACTTGTAGAACTATTCAACTTTCTGAATTATGTCTATTAGTAACTGAAAAAATTAGATTACATTTTGAAAAGAAGTGATAATAAAAGAATGAGTTTTTTTTCTTCTATCCTATGGGAAAAGCTTTAATATATTGATGATTTTTCCAAAGGGATGTTTGAAACTACATATGAAAACTTTATGCTATATACTCTTGTGCTCAGAACCTCTGGGTCTAGAAATTGACCCCCAAAGAGTTCAGTGTTACTTTATTTGAATCTACAGTCAAACTTGTTCTATGAGAAATATCCACGTCAGCTGCCATTTTGAGTATTTATGTATACCTGGTACTTATAAATGGCATCTAATTTAACCCAAATGACAACACAATTATTTAGATATCATCAGTCAGTTCAGTCGCTCAGTCGTGTCTGACTCTTTGCAACCCCATGGGCTGCAGCACGCCAGGCTTCCCTGTCCATCACCATCTTCTGGAGCCTACTCAAACTCACGTCCATCATGTCAGTGATGCCATCCAACCATCTCATCCTCTGTTGAGAGGATATCATAGACCCTCTTTTACATACAAGGAAATAGCTCTCTTTTTCTTGTTCCTCTTTTTCTCTGCTTTCTCTCCTCTTTCTTCCATCTCACTTCTCATTTGGCTCCTTCTCTCCTTCTCCTCCCCTTTCTCTTCCTATTTGATAGGAATCCTATCTAGCAGGCAGTCTTCCTTTCATTTAACGTATATGATTGGATTCATTTCAAGGGATGGTAGGGGAGAGGAAAACTCTCTTTTCCACAGAGTATGTTCTGTAAGGTAGCTTTTTCTTTTGTTGTTGTTGTTAAGAAAGACTGTATTTTGTCCTCCTGTTTTTCTCAGTTGGTGAGAACTGAAGGTGGAGGACAGTAGACGACAACAATCAAATATTCAAAAGTCCATGTTGAAGAAAATCTTATCAATTAATAAAATTGTAGCCTAAAAATGTTAAGTACAGCAAGGAAACATGCCAGATTGGAAAACTTGATGTGACCTCTTAACTGTATAATGAAATAGATATTCTAGTTGAAAAAAAGTGGCCCATGGCAATAATAATTTCAACAGCAGCAATTTTGTTTATCACTAAATCTCATATGTGCCTCTAGTGCCAGAGTTTCATCTGTTCTGCTTTTACCCACTAAAAGATCTACATCTTCTTTAAAAAGTAGGTAGTTCCCATGTTTTTGCTGGAAAATTCAGGATGGGTCTAGAACATCTTGTTTCTAGAAAGCAAGAATGTGATCAAAGTGTCAATACCCTAGTCAAAGAACATCAGGAATATATTTAGATGTATTTAGTTTGTTGAGCAGGAAAGAACACACAAGGAGAATCTTGGGTGTGTAGGTATAAAGGAGATGAGAGAGGCTATTATATGATTTGTGCTTATGCTGAATGGTTTTATGGAAAGGTTGAGGAAGCAAGTACCAACTCTGAATTGAATAATGTCAAGTAGCTAGAAGTTCAGCAACTGAGTATGTCAGTAATCCTTTTTCAGAAGGTAGGAGGATTGAAGCTAGACTGGGGATGTCATTGGTAAGAAAGCAAAAATTACACAGGGAGCTTTTCTGCTCTATCCACTTGATCATGTTTGTTAGAAATTGTCTGTTATAGCTTGACAGGCAGCAGGACTGATTTTCACTTTTACAAAAATATTCAGTTCAGTTAAGTTCAGTTGCTCAGTCATGTCAGAATCTTTGCGACCCCATGGGCTGCAGCATGCCAGGCCTCCCTGTCCATCATCAACCCCCAGAGCTTACTCAAACTCATGTGCATTGAGTCGGTGATGCCATCCAATCATCTCATCCCCTGTCGTCCCCTTCTCTTCCCACCTTCAATCTTTCCCAGCATCAGAGTCTTTTCAGTTGAGTCAGGTCTTCGCATCAGATGGCCAAAGTATTAGCATTTCAGCTTCAGCATCAGTCCTTCCAATGGATGCTCAGGACGGATTTCCTTTAGGATGGGCTGGTTGGATCTCCTTGCTGTCCAAGGAGCTCTCAAGAGTCTTCTCCAACATCATACTTCAAAAGAATTCATTCTTCAGTGCTCAGCTTTCTTTGTAGTCCAATTCTCACATCCATACATGACTACTGGAAAAACCATAGCTTTGACTAGATGGACCTTTGTTGGCAAAGTAATGTCTCTGCTTTTGAATATGCTATCTAGGTTGGTCATAACTTTTCTTAAAGAAGAAAGCATCTTTTAATTTCATGGATGCAGTCACCATATGCAGTGATTTTGGAACCCCCCAAAATAAAGTCTCTCACTGTTTCCACTGTTTCCCTATCTATTTGCCACGAAGTGATGGGACCCAATGCCAGGAGCTTAGTTTTCTGAATGTTGAGTTTTAAGCCAACTTTTTCACTCTCCTATTTCACCTTCATCAAGAGGCTCTTTAGTTCTTCTTCACTTTCTGCCATAAGGGTGGTGTCATCTGCATATCTGAGGTTATTGATATTTTTCCTGGCAATCTTGATTCCAGCTTATGCTTCATCCAACCCAGCATTTCTTGGGGGACAATATACAGCCTTGACGTACTCCTTTTCCTATTTGGAACCAGTCTGTTGTTCCATGTTCAGTTCTAACTGTTGCTTCTTGACCTGCATACAGATTTCTCAGGAGGTAGGTCAGGTGGTCTGGTATTCCCCTCTAAGAATTTTCCAGTTTGTTGTGATCCACAGAGTCAAAGGCTTTGGCATAGTCAATAAAACAGAAGTAGACATTTTTGTGGAACTCTCTTGCTTTTTTGATGATCCAACAGATGTTGGCAATTTGATCTCTGGTTGCTCTGCCTTTTCTAAATCCAGCTTGAACATCTGGAAGTTCACAGTTCACATAATGCTCAAGCCTGGCTTGGAGAATTTTGAGCATTACTTTACTAGCATGTGAGATGAGTGCAATTGTGTGGTAGTTTGAGCATTCTTTCATATTGCCTTTCTTTGGGATTGGAATGAAAACTGACCTTTTCCAGTCCTGTGGCCACTGCTGAGTTTTGCAAATTTGCTGGCATATTGAGTGCAGCACTTTCACAGCATCATCTTTTAGGATTTGAAATAGCTCAACTGGAATTCCATCACCTCGACTAGCTTTGTTCGTAGTGATGCTTTCTAAGGCCCACTTGGCTTTGCATTCCAGGAAGTCTGGCTCTAGGTGAGTGATCACACTATCGTGATTATCTAGATCGTGAGGATCTTTTTTGTATTGTTATTTTGTGTATTCTTGTCACTTCTTAATATCTTCTGCTTCTGTTATGTCCATACCATTTCTGTCCTTTACTGTGCCCATCTTTGCATGAAAAGTTCCCTTGGTATCTCTAATTTTCTTGAAGAGATCTCTAGTCTTTCCCATTTTATTGTTTTCCTCTATTTCTTTCTATTGATTACTAAGAAAGGGTTTCTTATCTCTCTTTGCTATTCTGTGGAACTCTGCATTCTAATGGGTATATCTTTCCTTTTCTCCTTTGCCTTTCACTTCTCTTCTTTTCACAGCTATTTGTAAGGCCTCCTCAGACAATCATTTTGCCTTTTTGTATTTCTTTTTCTTGGGGATGGTCTTGATCACTGCCTCCTGTGCAAGGTCACAAACCTCTGTCCACAGTTCTCAAGGAACTCTATCAGATCTAATCCCTTGAATCTATTTGTCACTTCTTGCCGGGAGCCGGCATATTGCATATTGAGTGCATATTGCATATTGAGTGCATATTGCATATTGCATATTGAGTGCAGCACATTCCACAGCATCATCTTTCAGGATCTGGAATAGCTCAACTGGAATTCTATCACTGCCGGGAGCCAGCGTGAGGAACTCTGCCCATGACAAAGGTCATGAGGAAGGAGGCTCGGCATACGCAAAGGTGGGATCGAGCCTCAGGAGTCCCCCATCTACCTCCAAAACCAGAGTCTGCCTACTTTCTGCTTTGTGCTTTCACCTACACCTCTGACTTTATGGGGGGCTGTCCCCCACTACCTCTCTCTGAAAAAAGAGTTAGCTTACAGCTCCAGTTAATAATTCCTGGGTGTGACAGTGTTTCAACCTACAAACTCCTTTGGAAATCCTCTAGCCTGCCTGAATAGGTTTTTCTGGCCACATGTGATTGTTAAGAGCCTCCCAACTGTGAGAGGCAGGAGATGTTCTAAACTGTCTAAACACAGATTCTTTTGAGTAGTTAAAAGATTGATTAGAAATTGTATTGGCGAAGGGATTTTCACTTGTTGGGCCAAGGTTTGCTGCTAAGTTTCCATATCCCTTACCTGCTGTGTCCCTGGCAGTGTATTGATTAATATAATTGGTGTAAGTAGTAGCTTTAATGTTTGTAACCTGGGACCCTTGAGTTAATTCTTTTTCTTGTTATAGCCCACCACACCTTTGCTCTGTAGGAATGCAACTTTATCTAATGCTTTTGGAGGGTGGCTCCTGACCAATCACCTTTAGAGAAAAATAAGTTTTCTGAAGAAAGGGTCTTAAAATGTTAACAAGCCTCCAGGCCAGAAGATGATGCAATTCACCTAAGCTTTTGCATATGATAAGTTTGCAGGAAGAAAGCCTGGCTTGCTGCATGACTCTACCCCTTCCCCCATTATCCTCTATGCATAACTTAAGGTATAAAAACTACTTTGGAAAATAAAGTGTGGGCCTTGTTCATGGAAACTTGGCCTCCCCATGTCGTTCTTTCTCTCACCTTCTGGCTAAATTATTCAGCCTCTTTTCTCCACTGAATTTCCTCACTGAGCTATCCTTATTTCAGCCTCTTTTCTTCACTGAATTTTCCTACTGAGCTATCCTCATTCTATTACTCTTTATATCTTTGATAAATATTTAAATAAATAGGTCGCCTATGCCGTCTGCCCTTTGAATATCCTGGATCAGCCGGGGCTGGACCCCGGCAACTTCTACTGTATAATCATAAGGGATTTGATTTAGGTCATACCTGAGTGGTCTAATGGTTTCCCCTACTTTCTTCAATTTAATTCTGAATTTGGCAATAAGGAGTTCATGATCTGAGCCACAGTCAGCTGCCGTCTTGTTTTTGCTGACTATATAGAGCTTTTCCATCTTTGGCTGCAAAGAATATAATCAATCTGATTATATTATAATATATTATATTATAACATTGTATGTAATATTATATTATAATATTATAATGATGATATTATATTATATTATAATGAAATTATATGACCATGACCATCTGGTGATGTCCATGAGTAGATTCTTCTCTTGTTGGAAGAGGGTGTTTGCTAAAAATATTCCAGGTAGCACTTAAAGAATAAAGGAATTGGCTTAAAGGGACTCCTACTGGTTAAGCTCAGACAACTTGAGCATCAGAAAGACACTGATAATTATGATTATTAAGGCTATGAGGTCATTAAAATACTCAAAATGAAAATTAATATCAAGTACACAAAGGTAGCTATAATAAGAAGATAAATATGATAGAATATACTTAATTCTTGGGCTTCCCAGGTGGTCCTAGTGGTAAAGAACCCACCTGCAAATGCAGGACACATAAGAGATGCAGATTTGATCCCTGAGTTGGGAAGGTTGGGATCCCTGAAGGAGGGCGTGGCAACCCACTCCAGTACTCTGGCCTGGAGAATCCCATGGACAGAGGAGTCTGGTGGGCTATAGTCCACGGGGTCTCAAAGAGTCAGACATGACTGAAGCTACTTAGTGAGCATGCATATTTAATTCTTATTGGTTATATAAGTTTTCAATTAAAACCCAAAGACAGACATTTATTACCTTCATATTAAGAAATGTTAGTCATCCAAAAATTAAGTAACATTATTTCTGGAAAAGCAACACATTTCAAAACTTTAAAACCTGTCTGAAAGGTATGCTTTCAGAGGTGCTGTTGGAGATGACATGGCAACCACTCCAGTATTCTTGCCTGGAGGATCCCAGGGACAGAGGAGCTTGGCGGGCTACAGTCCATAGGGTTGCAAGAGTCAGACATGACTTAGCAACTAAACCACTAAACCCCATCAGGGGTGCTGTGGGGTAACCATGGCTGTAGAGACATGAAGCAAGATCTCAGTTCCCCAACCAGGGGTTGAACCTGGAACTACAGAGCTGCCCTGGCTCTTGTCCCCTTTGGAAAGGAATTTTAACAAAGAGAAAATAATAAAGTAGGTAGAGTGTTTATTTATTTATTTATTTATTTCTTAAATTTTGCCGCGACTGCTTCTCCAAGCCTCGGCTCCGGCTCCGACTCCGGCTCCGGCCACAGCTCCCGCCCTTGCTCCGGCCTCGCTGCCCCGGCCCTGCCCTGGTAGAGTGTTTATTAAGAGATGAATATGTGTGGATAGACACATGGACAGGCTCAGTAAGACAGAGAGAGAACAATGCATTTTAATCCACCTTTGGGGTGGGTTAAGTCACTTATATGATGAGTTCTTCCAGGTCTTTGTTTTCCTTTGGCCAATCATCTTACTTTGTTGTTTGACTCAGGGCCCTCCCCTTTGTATGCATGCATCCTTTAGCCAAGATGGATTTCAGTGCAAGGGTCCCTGGGAAGTTAGCAAAACTTATTATGGCCTAGTATTCTCTCCCTTTTGATACCTGAGGAGCCTTTCTGATGTATGTAGTCAAGGTCTCCTTGACCCCAAGAATGAGAATATGTCACCTCTTGATCTTTTACCCAAGCAGGCTTTAGTCCCTTTGCATCCCTGCTATTACTGTTATCCTAAGGTGTACCCAAGAGAAAAAGTCCAGCTATTTACCCCTTTCCTGTTGTTACTTCTATCTTGAAGCATAAATAAGATGCTGGTTGCAAATATCTAGTCTGGAGCTCATCTATCACCTGCCTCAGGTAGAGACTTAGAAGTCTCGTAGTGTAACTGTAGCTAAGTTGTGTCCAACTCTTTGCAACTCCATGGAGTTGCAAAACCAGGCTTCCCTGTCCTTCTCTATTATTATAAAAAGAGACTCAGACTAATGTCCCAAGGCTTGGTTTTAAATCAATGGTCTACCCAGTTAGGACTCATGGCTAACCAAAATCTATTAGTTACAAAATTTCAGAACCTTGCATCTCAACTGCACTAAGATGGCAATCTTTTTCTTTTGTGACTGGTAAACTATGTCAGCCCTGAGAAAACTTTGTAAGACATAAAAAATAAAAATTCTAGGAAGGAAGAAACATAAGAATATATGATAAAATTAAAATTTATCTTGACTCCAGCACCTTTGTAACCAGTTTAAAGAATCATAAAAATTATTTAAATTTGTTTTATTATTTTTCATTTTGTTAGAATTTTCAGAAAATATGGAATATTAAAATCACAATTTTAATTAAATTATTTCTAACATTTTATTATATTTGTAACCAATTAATAAGTTTGGGGAAATCTAATTTGTTAGATTCCAAATCCAGATATTAGTTACAAAAATTATATGTGAAAATTTAGACTAGTGACTGCTTACTGCTTGAAAAGAATGTTACTTTTTAACTGAAGTTATACAATTAACAAATGAGACATTAGTAATAGTAGTGAATCTTCTTCATGTCCAGGGTTTTCTAAGACATCAAAGAGCCTACTAAAACAGCAGACTTAAGGAGAGAACTGAAATGCAACATTTGAAGAGCATTCATTCATTGCCTTTTCAGATGTTTCCAGAACAAATGTTCTTCTCTGAGAGCAGCCCGTCACCTGCATCTCCTGAGAACCTTGTGATTCTATGGTCTTGGCCATAAATAGGTTACAGAAGATAATATTTGTTTCTCTTGGTTGTTCCCTATTGGTCACAAAATGATATCCGCCCCACCCCACCCCCCCGGACCAAGCAGGAAGAACAAAGGAGAGTGACCAGAAAGATGCTGCCCTGAATCTTCTATGGAAGAACACAGGCCTGGGTCTACTGAGTCAGTCAGGATTTCCCCTGCCCCATTATGGCTTTTTAACATACAGAAGTCATACACTGCAGTGCCCTGAAATCCCCAATCCCAACACGTGTTCCTATCAGATATCCCTACTTGCCAACTGAGGGACAAGACTGCTACCACTTAATGTCTCTTTGGCTAGAAATGTAAGGGAGGCTGGGAAAGCAAGAATTTAAGTGAGTTATTGCTTCTCCAAGAAAACTTGGGCCATTTAATAAGGAAGATAAGAAAAATGGATATTGGGTGACAAATAGCTGTATTGGCCACAGGAGTGATCAATTTTCTAAACGAGTATAATCTTGTGATTGGGAGAAAGAAAAGAAAAATGGTTACACTGAGTGAAAAAAGTCCCTGGAGATACCCAGGTATGCACTGGGCAGATAGAGCATTTGAATGAAGGAAGATGAAATCTTTTGTGATTTGGGGTTGGCCTATGGCTAGATTTAGTCATCAATTGTGCACTCTCAGAGCCCTTGACTTTATCTACTATCAGCAATTTCACTCCTTTTATCCTCTCACACTTCCCCTATTTCAGAGGAAGAAAAGACCTGCTGTCTATTGAAGTCATCCTTGCAGGCCGCCGTGTGGATCAAATCAATTCCACTCCTACTGCATCCTTGCAGTCTCTCTGTGTGCTTCTGTCTCATTCACTTCAATGCTCCGTCTTTCCTACATTTGTCCATTTCCCTTGGTAAAATATGAAACCCCAGGCTTTCCTCTCAACTGACCCATTTATTTGTTCTAGTATCGTTTCTATTCCTAAATACTTCAATTTTGTGGCTCACATCTGCAGTTTCTTTTCTCTTTCTGGTGCTAGAAATTTGAAGATTCCCTTTCCACTACTTTATTAAATCTACTCTTCTGTGGACACTTTAGATTTCTTCATATCCAAATTTAATGAATTAAAAACGTTTATTATCACCTTCCAACTTCCTGTTGGAACAAGTAGTCTTGACCTTGTGCTCTTCCTGAAGGCCGTTTCTCTTGGGTTTTCAATAGAATGGGAAAGACTAGTGATCTCTTCAAGAAAATTAGCGATATCAAGGGAACTTTTCATGCAAAGATGGGGACAATAGAGGACCAAAATGGTATGGACCTAAAAGAAGCAGAAGATATTAAGAAGAGGTGGCGAGGATACATAGAAGAACTGTACAAAAAAGATCTTCCTGATCAAGATAATCACAATGGTGTGATCACTCACCTAGAGTCAGACATCCTGGAATGCAAAGCCAAGTGGGCTTTAAGAAGCATCACTACAAACAAAGCTAGTGGAGATGATGAAATTCGAGTTGAGCTATTTCAAATCCTAAAAGATGATGCTCTGAAAGTGCTGCACTCAATATGTCAGTAAATTCAAAAAACTCAGCAGTGGCCACAGGACTGGAAAAAGTCAGTTTTCATTCCAATCTCAAAGAAAGGCAATGCCAAAGAATGCTCAAACAACCACACAATTGCACACATCTCACATGCTAGCAAAGTAAAGCTCAAAATGCCAGGCTTCAATTGTACGTGAACTGTGAACTTCCAGATGTTCAAGCTGGATTTAGAAAAGGCAGAGCAACCAGAGATCAAATTGCCAACATCTGTTGGATCATCAAAAAAGCAAGAGAGTTCCCAATAAATATCTACTGCTTTATTTACTATCCCAATGCCTTTGACTATGTGGATCACAACAAACTGGAAAATTCTGAAAGAGATGGGAATACCAGACCACCTGACCTACCTCCTGAGAAATCTGTATGCAGGTCAAGAAGCAACAGTTAGAACTGGACATGGAATGATGGACTGGTTCAAAATTGGGAAAGGAGTACGTTAAGGCTGTATATTGTCTCCCTTCTTACTTAACTTATATGCAGAGTACATCATTAGAAATTTTGGGTTGGATGAAGCACAAGCTGGAATCAAGATTGCCGGGAGAAATATCAATAACCTCAGAAATGCAGATGGCAGAAAGTGAAGGAGAACTAAAGAGCTTCTTAATGAAAATGAAAGAGGAGAGTGAAAAAGTTGGCTTAAAACTCAACATTCAGAAAACTAAGCTCATGGCATCTGGTCCCATCAGTTCATGGCAAATAGATGGGGAAACAGTGGAAACAGTAAGAGACTTTACTTTTTTTGGCTCCAAAATCACTGCATATGGTGACTGCATCCATGAAATTAAAAGATGCTTTCTTCTTGGAAGAAAAGTTATGACCAACCTAGACAGCATATTAAAAAGCAGAGACATTACTTTGCCAACAAAGGTCCATTTAGTCAAAGCTATGGTTTTTCCAGTAGTCATGGATGGATGTGAGAATTGGACTATAAAGAAAGCTCATGCCAAAGAATTGATGCTCTTGTACTGTGGAGTTGGAGAAGACTCTTGACAGTCCCTTGGACTCTCAACCAATCCATCCTAAAGGAAATCAGTCTTGAGCATCCATTGGAAGGACTGATGCTGAAGCTGAAATACTTTGGCCACCTGATGTGAAGAGCTGACTTATTTGAAAAGACCCTGTTGCTGGCAAAGATTGAAGGCCGAAGGAGAGGGGAACAACAGGGGATGAGATGGTTGGATGGCATCACTGACTCAATGGACATAAGTTTGAGTAAACTCCAGGAGTTGGTGATGGACAGGGAGGCGTGGCATGCTGCAGTCCATGGGGTCACAAAGAGTCAGACTTGACTGAACAACTGAACTGAACTGAACTGGGCATGAAAGTTCCCTGTCTCTATGTATCGAGTTCTCTTGTCTCTCTTCTCTAGTTCCACATTCTGAGTTGCTGTGGGGATTTCCAATTTAAGTCCAACAACCGTCTACAGCTCAATTAATCTCTTACAAAACAGTTTCCCCTTCCTATTGTCTCTACATCTAGCTTGTGGCAGTGTTTCTCAGCATGAACTTTGGAGTCTAAAAACAGAACTCTAACTCTGCTACCTATCTGCTAAAGGTGTGCTAAGTCACTTCAATCATGTCTGACTCTTTGAGACCCTATGGACCATAGCCCACCAGGTTCCTCTGTCTATAGAATTTTCCATGCAAAAATACTGGAGTGGGTTGATATTCCTTACTCCAGCAAATCTTTCTGACCTAGGGATTGAACCCATGTCTCATTTCCTTCATTGGCAGGTGGGTTCTTTACCACTAGTGCCACTTGGGAATTTGGAAGCAAATTACATAACTTCTCTCTTATCTCTTTTTTCTTTTCTGTGAAATGAGGACACCAACCCCAGAGGGACTGGTACTCCTTATAGAGTTATTAGCTGTTTACACATATTTAGTTCTCTCTTCAAAGGGAAATGGCAGGGCTGCCCCATTTAACTCAAATTGACCATTTGACTTGCTTTGATTAGTGAAATGTGTGCAGAAGTGGCAAGTGCCCTTACTGGAAAGAATCTTCAAAAGCCACAAATCTCCTTGTTTCTGTCACAATAATTCCCACTGGTGATGTCTCTGTCACTCTAGAATAGGAAAGACATGGTGCACAGCACCACCAATCCTTGATGGATGTTTAATATTAGCAGAAGCCTTCGTTGTTAAAAGTCACTAAGATTTAGGGCTGTTTTGTTACTGAAGTGTAACAGAGCTTACATTGACCATTACACCCCTACACTGAGAACAAGGCTGTTCTTGATTTCTTGGGGCTTAGAGCTAAGTGGGAGGGCTTCCCAGGTGGCACAGTGGTAAAGAATCTGCCTGCCAATGCAGGAGACACTGGAGACTCAGGTTCAATCCCTGGGTCAGGAAGATACCCTGCAGAAGGAAATGGCAACCCACTCCAGTATTCTTGCCTGGGAAATCCCATGGATGGAGGAGCCTGGCAGACTACAGTTCATGAGGTCACAAAGTGTTGGGCATGACTTAGCAACCACAAAACAACAGCATGGCTGAGTGAGAAAGATAAACACTGGAAAGTAATTATGTAACTCTTTTATGACTATGGC
Source organism: Bos grunniens (assembly GCF_055505025.1). Lineage (NCBI taxonomy): Eukaryota > Metazoa > Chordata > Mammalia > Artiodactyla > Bovidae > Bos > Bos grunniens. The sequence goes on along the minus strand of NC_141175.1, from coordinate 57,195,980 downwards.
AGCTCTTGTTTTTGTCCTCACAACTCAGTCTTGAAAACTGTTAATTGCTATTAGTTCTCTGACAAAAACCTTCCTTTGCCTAACCAAAGTCCCTTCAATTGCCACTAAAAACCTTTGTTCTACATAAGTGGCTTTCAAATGTAAGCATACATTAAAATCATCAATAGGGCTATTAAATCAGAGTGCTAGGCTCTACCCTCAGAGACTTTGGGTGGGAACTAAGAATTTGCATTTCAGATTCCCAGGTGGTCCTGACGCTGTAATTCACATTTCTAACAAGATCCCAAGGACCATTTTTTGAGAACCCGTGTTTTACTTGTTCTAGTCCATCCTCATCTTTTAATACCAGTCTTTATATTCTCATTAGTTAATGTTAGGCCTGGTTTCAGTCTTATAGGAAAATGTTATTTTAATACTATGAAGGGAAGGAATATTGGGGACCATTTGGGAAGAAAAACCATAAGGGTAGGAGTGGTGACATTTGGATTCCCTGGGGGTTTTGTGACAATACCAGGGACAGGGCAAACAAAACTCTCAAGCTGGACTTTGAGTCCGTGGTGCAATTTAGCATTGCTTTTATTGATTAGTGCATGCCTGCTCAGTCACTCAGTCATGTCTGACTCTTTGTGACCCCATGGACTATATAGCCCACCAAGCTCCACTGTCCATGGAATTTTCCAGGCAAAAATACTGCAGTGGGTTGCCATTTCCTACTCCAGGGGACCTTCCCAATCTAGGGATTGAATCTGTGTCTCTTGTGTCTCCTGCACTGGCAGGCAGATTCTTTACCAGTGTGCCACCTGGGAAGCCCATTGATTAGTGAGGGGGCCACATTGACCCTGCCAAGAGCTGAGTCCAGCAGAAAAGATATGGTATTCAACCTTCTCCAGAGCATCAACCACCTACCTGCAGCTATCTGCTCCTATGTGTTGGGTAGTTAGAATAGGAAAAAGAATCCAAAATGGCAGTGGCTAAGAGATAAAGAAGGGAAAAACCTGTGAAAATAGAACAAAGAAAGGTCCAAGGACCGAAGTGAGGACCTCAGGAAAAACAAACAGCCTTCCTGGCTAGCCCAATTTACATAGGACAGGCTCAGGGGGAGGAGAGGAGCCAAAATTGAGCCGAGTGAAGGGGGGAGCTTCTCTTCTCTTTGTGTCTTTTGGGTCGGCCTGCCCTCACACCTCGAGAATGTATTTTCCTTTGCTTGTCAATAAAACTGAGCTATAACACTTGTCTGCTTGTCGCTTCAAATTTTTCCTGCGGCGAGACAGAATCAAGGAAATTACATACTTCCCCACTATATGAAAGGAGAACCTCTTGCAGAAATAGGTCCAGACAAAAATCTGATGTGTACTGAACAACATTGATTTAGCGGTAAGATTCAGGTTTTTAGATTTTCTTAAGACAAAACAGAAGATATTGGGGGAAATTTTCATTTAAAACACAGATAAAAATCAACTGTATTTTGAATGTTCAACTCTTTCCTTGCTATTCAATTAGGAACACTAACCACTGATGTTCTTTAACCTTAATAGCTTGTGTTTCTTCTAAAGTTTGTGGCTCTTTAAGCAATATAAAGGTAACTAATTTTTTACTACATCCCAGACACATATTAAACCCTTTTATTACTCATTATCTTATTAAATCCTAACATCAACGTTTTGATGTAGGTATTGATATATATTCTCATTTCTTTATAGTCAAGAAAACCAAGGCCCTGGGAATAATTAAATTGCCAGTGTTACCTGGCTAATAAATGGTAGCACTGAAGCCCAACTCTGACTGTCTGACTCCATGCAGTTTAAGCTCTGATTAATATGTGTGAAGTTAAATATTCTCAACCTGAAAGTTGAGAGTTGTTTTATCTGGTGGGAATTTTTAGGACTTTAAGTCTGAGAGAGAGCATCTCAAGTAATTCTGAGAGAACTGCTCTGAGTTGGTGAGGGGAGGAGCCAGGTTATATAGAAGTTTTATGACAAAAGGAAGGTCATCTGAACATCAAAAGCTTTTGTAAATTAAAGAAAACCACATAACTCAAGTTAGGGAATTTAGTGCTTTTCTACATATGGGAAGATGCAAGAGTCTGGGTTTACTGAAATCATTCTTTGATACGCTCCTCAGCTATCCTGGGGCCAGTATACGGTGTTTACAGACTGAGTTTCCTCTAGGCTTAATGTAGGGAGTGGCTGCAGTCTGATGGCTGCTAGATGAAAGGTATTCATTTCTTCCTGAGTGCCCTCAGGGCTCACTAGCTCCTTTTGGAAGGCTTTAATTGCCTGTGACTGTGACATCCTTGTTTACTGACGTGGCAGGAAATATTCCATTTTTCATATACAACAAACTCAGGTTAGGTTAAGCTTACAATTAAACTTGAAATCCACTCCTTTTTTTCTAGGCATTTTAAAGCTTCCTCTTTTGTATCAAAAACACCCAAAACAAGATCATTAGGTGACAGAATGAGCCAGAGGAAGGGGTCCTATGAAAATAACTCCCGTTAGGTTTGTCTCCAAAAGCAACTCTTGGTTTTGACTCAAAAAATGAAATGCGGAGTTTTCATCTTTAGACTCTTGGTTGGCATTTCCCAGACTTGTGCTCTTCTTTTAAGTCCTTTCTGATATTTTTAATTAAGGCCAGAACCCTCATGTATTTGCCTGATTACTCAGTAAGATATTTTAGCCAAATGTTAAAGCCAGTACCCTTAGTCTGCAATAGTGTGAGTTGATGGTTTAGGGACAACATTTTCCCCAATGACAATACCTTTCCTCAGACAATACTTTACATGATGCCCAGTGTATAAAAGTCTTATTAATAGTGGTTCTACCTAGGCTGGGCCTCTGATTCACTAACTACTGTCTCTGACCTCCAGCTTTTCTTGCATCTGACTTCATATTCAACTTATTAACCTTCCTGTTCTCAACAGGCTTCCCTGGTGGCTCAGAGGGTAAAGAATCTGCCTCAGTGCAGGAGACCCAGGTTCAGTCCCTAAATTGGGAAGATCCCCTGGGGAAGGGAATGGTTACCTACTTCAGTATTTTTGCCTGGAGAATTCCATGGACAGATGAGCCTGGCAGGCTTCAGTCCATGGGGTTCCAAAGAATCGAACATAACTGAATCACTGACTTTTTTTTTTTTTTACTATTTTCAGCTTCACATTTACCTCATTTTTCAGAGCTACCTGTTGCAACAAACTCATGAGCCTTTCAGAGTTCTACAGTCTAAATGAATTTGCCTCTTACTTTTCCCCAGGTTTCAGCATTCTTGGGTTGGCTAAGTCAGTTTCTACTAACTATCTGCTTCTCAGAGCTTTCCTGGTGGCTCAGTGGTAAAGAATGCACCTGCAATGAAGGAGATGTGGGTTCTGATCCTTGGGTCAGGAAGATCCCCTAGAGAAGGAAATGGCAACACACTCTAATATTCTTGCCTGTAGAATCCCCAGGTCAGAGAACCTGGCAGGCTATAGTCCATGGGGTCGCAAAGAGTCAGACAGGACTTAGTGACTAAACAACAATAATCTGCTTCTTAGCTTTTTATATATGTATGTACATATGTAAGTATTACAGTTGCTTCTCTTCTTTGTTGTAGATTGTGCCTTTAGTAACCCATTCATGGTCATTTTAGTAGAGTTTTGAGAGAGGTTTCTTTAAGCAGAAAGAAAGTGAAGTTGTGTCTGATTCTTTGCGACCCCATGGACGGTAGCATACCAGGTTCCTCCATCCATGGGATTTTCCAGGCAAGAATACTGGAGTGGGTTGCCATTTCCTTCTCCAGGGGATCTTCCCAACCCAGGGATTGAACCCGGGTCTCCTGCATTGCAGGCAGTCTCTTTACCGTCTGAGCCACCAGGGAAGTTTGTTTAGGTAGACGCCATCATTAACTCTTTAAATCTTGCCTCTCCACCTATTCCATCTGTTCCCTGCTTATAGTTCCCTACTCATATATATATATATATATATTTTTTTTTTTTTTTTGAGTGGGGTTAAGGCCTTATCACCAAATTCAGACTTAAATTGAAGAAAGTGGGGAAAACCACTAGACCATTCAGGTATGACCTAAATCAAATCCCTTATGATTATACAGTGGAAGTGAGAAATAGATTTAAGGGACTAGATCTGATAGATAGAGTGCCTGATGAACTATGGACAGAGGTTCGTGACATTGTCCAGGAGACAGGGATCAAGACCATCCCCATGGAAAAGAAATGCAAAAAAGCAAAATAGCTGTCTGAGGAGGCCTTACAAATAGCTGTGAAAAGAAGAGAAACTAAAAGCAAAGGAGAAAAGGAAAGATATAATAAGCATCTGAATGCAGAGTTCCAAAGAATAGCAAGGAGAGATAAGAAAGCCTTCCTCAGCGATCAATGCAAAGAAATAGAGGAAAACAATAAAATGGGAAAGACTAGAGATCTCTTCAAGAAAATCAGAGATACCAAAGGAACATTTCATGCAAAGATGGGCTCGATAAAGGACAAAAATGGTATGGACCTAACAGAGGCAGAAGGTATTAAGAAGAGGTGGCAAGAATACACAGAAGAACTGTACAAAGAAGATCTTCATGACCCAGATAATCACGATGGTGTGATCACTGACCTAGAGCCAGACATCCTGGAATGTGAAGTCCAGTGGGCCTTAGAAAGCATCACTACGAACAAAGCTAGTGGAGGTGATGGAATTCCAGTTGAGCTATTTCAAATCCTGAAAGATGATGCTGTGAAAGTGCTGCACTCAATATGCCAGCAAATTTGGAAAACTCAGCAGTGGCCACAGGACTGGAAAAGGTCAGTTTTCATTCCAATCCCAAAGAAAGGCAATGCCAAAGAATGCTCAAACTACCACACAATTGCACTCATCTCACATGCTAGTAAAGTAATGCTCAAAATTCTCCAAGCCAGGCTTCAGCAGTACGTGAACCATGAACTTCCTGATGTTCAAGCTGGTTTTAGAAAAGGCAGAGGAACCAGAGATCATATTGCCAACATCTGCTGGATCATCGAAAAAGCAAGAGAGTTCCAGAAAAACATCTATTTCTGCTTTACTGACTATGCCAAAGCCTTTGACTGTGTGGACCACAATCAACTGTGGAAAATGCTGAAAGAGATGGGAATACCGGACCACCTGACCTGCCTCTTGAGAAACCTGTATGCAGGTAAGGAAGCAAGAGTTAGAACTGGACATGGAACAATAGACTGGTTCCAAATAGGAAAAGGAGTATGTCAAGGCTGTGTATTGTCCCCCTTCTTATTTAACTTTTTGCAGAGTACATCATGAGAAACACTGGGCTGGAAGAAGCACAAGCTGGAATCAAGATTGCCGGGAGAAATATCAATAACCTTAGATATGCAGATGACACCACCCTTATGGCAGAAAGTGAAGAGGAACTAAAAGGCCTCTTGATGAAAGTGAAAGAAGAGAGTGAAAAAGTTGGCTTAAAGCTCAACATTCAGAAAACTAAGATCATGGCATCTGGTCCCATCACTTCATGGCAGATAGATGGGGAAATAGTGGAAACAGTGTCAGACTTTATTTTTTTGGGCTCCAAAATCACTGCAGATGGTGATTGTAGCCATGAAATTAAAAGATGCTTACTCCTTGGAAGAAAGTTATAACCAACCTGGATAGCATATTCAAAAGCAGAGATATTACTTTACCAACAAATGTCCGTCTAGTCAAGGCTATGGTTTTTCCAGTAGTCATGTATGGATGTGAGAGTTGGACTGTGAAGAAAGCTGAGCGCCAAAGAATTGATGCTTTTGAATTGTGGTGTCAGAGAAGACTCTCGAGAGTCCCTTGGACTGCAAGGAGATCCAACCAGTCCATCCTAAAGGAGATCAGTCCTGGGTATTCATTGGAAGGACTGATGCTGAAGCTGAAACTCCAATATTTTGACCACCTCACGTGAAGACTTGACTCATTGGAAAAGACCCTGATGCTGGGAGGGATTGGGGGCAGGAGGAGAAGGGGACGACAGAGGATGAGATGGCTGGATGGCATCACCGACTTGATGGACATGAGTTTGAGTGAACTCCGGGAGTTGGTGATTGACTGGGAGGCCTGGCATGCTGTGATTCATGGGGTTGCAAAGAGTCCGGCATGACTGAGCGACTGTACTGAACTGAACTGAAGGCTTGTATATGGTTTTGGGGTGTAGGTGAGATTCTGTCTGAAATCAGAGTAACATTTTGCTCCCAAATTATCTCTTTTAGATTCTGTGGTATGAAAATATACAAGATACACCTTTCCCTTAGCTAATATTTACAGCTTTTATAGTATAATTTCCCATAGATTATTGAATTGGGCTAACACAGTTTAAGTCTCTTTACCAAGATCTTTTCTCAACTCTTCCTGGAATAAAGTTTAAAGAAAGCATGGTGTTTAGCCAGGGATGAGGGTGGAGGATTGGGAAGGAAACTCTTTCAGCTATTAAAAAAGTATTTTTCAGTTCAGCATGATTAATTAACATTGATCTTATTTCTAAACTTAAGCTTGTGAAGTTTGAAACCTTCCAAGCTATTTTAGCCTTTAGTTCTTGGACTTTAATTGTTGTCTTGAAATCTTAACTCAAAACTCTTCTCGTTCGTGATGCCTTTTCTCACTGCTTGGACTCATGTCCTCCTTTCCTTTCCCCTACTGCTACATGCACACATGTTCAGAGGTTGTACCTAGAATGTCTCATTTAACTATGCACTTTGGGGGAGGAGTAGTTGGAGGTGACAGGTTGAGTCGTCACTGTCCTATGTGTTTCAGTCTCTCTCCTCAACAGTGTCAAGTCCTACAAAGGCAGATTGTTTTTTCCTACTTTTATGAACACATTGTGATGTTTACATAACAATAAACTCTGAGTACAGATTAATTTTCTTGAAGATATATGGGGTGGTTCCAGTCAGCACATGGGTGTGCTGATTTGGATACAACTCGCCCATTTATATCTTCAAGACCAGAATTCGTCTGTTTCATGCATCCAGTGCCACAAGGTGTTCATTTATGGGGGGATTATGGAATTATGGGATCAGGCTTCCCTGGTGGCTCAGACGGTAAAGCGTCTGCCCGCAATGCGGGAGACCCCGGTTCGATTCCTGGTTCGGGAAGATCCCCTGGAGAAGGAAATGGCAATCCACTCCAGCACTCTTGCCTGGAAAATCCCATGGACGGAGGAGCCTGATAAGCTACAGTCCATGGGGTCGCAAAGAGTTGGACATGACTGAGAGACTTCACTTTCACTTTTACATGGGATTGGAAGGGAAGTTAGGGACATACGATCCAGTGGTCCTCAGATGTTTTCTTAGCCAGGGAGCACTGTCTTCAGAAATCTTTGCATAAGATGGCTGACGCATGGTGGTTAAGCTGTTCGTGTTACGCGGGATCTGGGGGAGAGACACGGACATGCCTTTGCCTCCACACCCTTACCCTTCTCTCTGCCTCTCTAGAAATGACCCAGTGTGTAACTGGACAGCCAGAATCCACAAAGAATATTTGAAAACTCATGATGTACTTCATATCCCTTATTTGTATGAGCTGAGACCCATTAAGGAAAAGCAGCTTGTTCAAAGTCTCTTGGCTGGTAGCAAAGGCAGATTTAGAACTGGCTGATTATCTGACACCCGTCCTAGCTTCTGTCCCTCTCTACTATGGTCTCTTAAGTGAAAGTGAAAGTGAAGTCGCTCAGTCGTGTCTGACTCTTTGCGACCCCCGTGGACCGTACCCTATCAGGCTCTGCCGTCCATGGGATTTTCCAGGCAAGAATACTGGAGTCGGCTGCCATTTCCTTCTCCAGAAGATCTTCCCAACCCAGGGATGAACCCGGGTCTCCTGCATTGCAGGCAGACGCTTTACTGTCTGAGCCACCAGGGAAGCCCTATGGTCTCTTAACAGAGGTATAAATAAAAAGATTATTAACCAAAATTGCACTGAGAGTTCCCTCCTTTTTTACGCCACACATTCAGACATTGTCTCCTGTCAGTTCAGTCTGTTCAGTTGTGTCCGACTCTCTGTGACCCCATGGCCTACAGCATGACAGGCTTCCCTGTCCTTCACCAGGTATCTGGATGTGTGAAGGACACACTGGATCCTTCACATATCCAGACACCCGCTCCTGTGGTGAGTCCCAATTGGAAGAGCCAGTTCAGCCAGCTGTCAAACCCACTGGCTTAGTCCTTTGGGGCAGATCACCTTCTGAAGGCATGTGAGAAGTCCTGGGCTTCATTCAGCCTTCCAGAAAGAGTTTCACTGAGTGTCTATTGAAACGTAATCATTTAACTTAGCCCAGTTCTATCTTCCAGCACCTGTTCAGATTTACCCACAACATCCTATTCTAGGAGATTTTCACTAAGAGTACCGCTGAGCAGGGGATGGGTATGGAGGGATTCAGGTACTAGGTGAGAAGGAAAATATTAAGATATGTGATTTCCTAGGTTTAAAAAAAAGAATCTGTAAACATCCCAATCCATACTTTTTTTTGTAGCTGAATATACTAATATTTGGCTTCCCAGTTGGCTCAATGGGTAAACAATCCACCTTCAATGCAGGAAACACATGTTCAATCCCTGGGTCAGGAAGATCCCCTGAAGGAGGGCATGGCAACCCATTCGGGTATTCTTGCCTGGAAAATCTCATGGACAATAAGAACCTGGTGGGCTACAGTCCATGGGGTCACAGAGAGACAGACATGCCTGAAGCGACTGAGCACACACACACACTCACATACTAATATTTCATCAGAATATCAGAGACCCAAAATTCTGATCAGATTAGGAATTTAAAAAGTAGATTCATAGAAAAGGCAGTAATTAGATTTTGTGAAGTGACTTAGACAAAGAAAAATATTGTATGATATTTCCTGTATGTGGAGTCTAAAAAAATGATACAAATGAATTTATTTACAAAACAGTTACAGACTCACAGACTTAGAGAATAAATTTATGGTTACCCGTGGGGAAGGGCAGGGAGAAGGGATAGATTGGGAATTTGGGATTGACATGTACACACTGCTATATTTAAAATGGATAACCAACAAGAACCTACTCTATAGCACAGGGAACTCTGCTTAATATTATGTAATGACCTAGTTGGGAAAAGAATTTGAAAAAGAACAGATACATGTATATGTATAACTGAATCCCTTTGTGGTGCAACTGACACTAATACAACATTGTTAATCAACCATACTCCAATATAAAATAGAAAGTTTTTTTTTTTTTAAAAAGAAACTAACACTCTTTAGGACATCAAAGAAACCCATGCTAGCAACAGCTGTGATTTAGATGTCATTCAGCTAAATTAATGAGCATATTTAGACTGTGTTACAGTCTGAAAGATACTTTTTAAAATATCATCTCATTGAATTTTCATATCACCAAGAAGGTATGATTAGAACTATTTTATAGATGAGTAAACTGAGGGTGGGAGCAGGTAAACAACTGCCCAGAGTCACGCAATGCAAAGTGGTGACAGCAGGCCCTAAATTCAGGTTCTTTTGTTTCTGAATTTCCTATTCTTTTATGCCCTCTAAAAGGCAGAGTACTGGACAGGACAGACCATTGATCTGAACCAGTTCAGTAGTTTTTATGTACAGTGATGCCTCATTAATCTCATATTACTGGGGAATGAGCTCTTCTACATAAGTGAATATATCATGTAATGGAAGCTTTAAACACTAAAGCTTAGCATAAAACTTAACCATTTTGAAGGGAATCTTTCTGACTTGGGTTAGATAGTTTTGTTCTGTCTGTCACTTCTGTGCCAGCCCTATTTTCTCTGTCCCCATTATTGTCTGCCATATGCAGAAATGACCCTACCCAGGCTTGGGGCCAAGGAAACCGTGGGGAAAGGTATGAGTGGGTTGTTCCTACCTTGGAGGAAATTGGAACCTGTGTTTGGGGCTCCACTTGTTTATTGAAATATGGATAGACTTATGCCCCTAAAATTCCCTGGCAGTCCAGAGGTTAAGATTTCACACTTCTACTGCAGGGGGCATGGGTTTTATCCCTAGTTGGGGAACTAAACTGCATGATTCTGCCAAATTAAGATAAAAAAAAAAATTAAGCCCCCAAGTATCTTCATGATCACTAAACTGCCACTACCTAGTCTTACACCAATGCATGCCTGGAAAGCAGATGTTGTTGAGCTTTTTCATGAGCATATGCTCAGTTGCCCACCAAAGACTGAATTGGGAGTGCTGATTGCTATGTAGCAGAACTGGAGGCTTAACCCATCCTCCCCATGGCCATTTTTCCTAAGACAGAACTTTATATTTTTAGCACCTTAACTAAAAATACACATGCTCACCTGATGTCAAGCACAGACCCTAGAGTATTTTCAGTGCTCCTTGCCCTGCCCCTCTGGACATGATCCCTTGGACTTTGGTGATGGCTCAAGTCATTTTGGGCTTCCCTGGTGGCTCAGATGGGAAAGAATCTGCCTGCAGTGTACGAAACCTGGGTTTGATCCGCAGGTGGTGAAGATCCCTTGGAGAAGAGAATGGCTACCCACTCCAATATTCTTACTGGGATAATCCCATGGAGAGAGATGCCTGATGGACTGCAGTCCATGGGGTTACAGTTGGACACGACCGAGTGACTGAGCACATGTTCCCTCTATATCCACTTTGTTGAGATTTTTTAAAAATCATAAATGAATGTGGAATTTTGTCAAAAGCTTTTTTTCTGAATCTTTTGAGAAGATCATATCATTTCTATTTTTCAGTTTGCTCATGTGATATGTAACAGTGGTAGATTTGCAGCTATTGAATCATTCTTGCATTCCTGGGATCAACCCCACTTGATTATGGTGTATGATCTTTTCAGGGTATTGTAGAGTTCAGTTTGTCAATGTTTGTTGAGGATTTTTGAATCTATGTTCATCAGAGACATTAACCTCTTCTGTAGTGCCTTTAGCTTTTGTTAGTGTCTTTATCTGGTTTTGGTATCAGAATAATGCTGGCTTCACAGAATGAGTTTCGCAGCTTTCAATCTTCTTTTTGGTAATAGCTTGAGAGGGACTGGTATTAATCCTTAATTAAATATTTGGGAGAATTCACCTATGAAGCTATCTCATCCTGGACTTGTGTTTGTTGGAAGTTTTTAAACTACTGGTTCGATTTCATTGCTAGAGATCAGTCTGTTCAGATTTTTTATTTCTTCCTGATTCAGTCTTGCAAGATGGTACTTTTCTAGGAATTTATCCATTTCTTCTTGGTTGTTGAATTTGTTGGCTTGTAATTGTTCTAGAATGTCTTAAAATCCTTTTTATTTCATTGGTGTCATTTGTAATTTATCTTGTTTCATTTCTAATTTTTATTATTTTTTCTGTTCTTTCAAAGAACCACTCTTAGCTTCATTGATCTTTTGTTTTGTTGGTCTCTATCTCATTTGTTTACATTCTGATCTTTATTTTTGCTTCCTTCTACTAACTTTGCACCCTCCAGTGCTTCTATCCCCACAGAAATTCTACCAGATTTCTGTCCTTCTGACACATACTCTAAAATTAGTCAATCCATCTTCTCATATGACCCAGGTACTTTTTAAGCAGCTTCTTCTGCTCTGGGACTTGGGTCAGGTGAATTTGTGTGTGAACTCTTGAAGAACAGTCTCAGTTTCCTGCTGCCCTCCAGCTCTTTCAGTTATAAGTTGTGCTGGTTTTCAAATCAGGTGTTATGGCAGCTCATCTTCCCCATGCAAGTGTCCAGGCTGGGGAGCTGGATGCAGGGCTTGTACCCCTCACTCCTCAGTTGGGATCTCTGCAGTTACGATGTTCCTTCTGCTTTTGGGTTCACTGCACTGGAGGTGCGGGGTCTGAAGTGTGGGTGTGGGGTCTATCCATGTGTCTTGATGTAGTCTTTTCTTTATATCCGTAGTAGCAGAAAATCTGTTCTGCTTCAGTTTGTTCTCAGAGACTGTGCTATATGTAGTTGTAGTTTTGGGGCATCCATAGGAGGAGGTGAGCTCAGCATCTTCTTATTCTGCCATCTTTATCTCAAACATCTTGACTTTGCATTCTAAACTTTCCATGACATATTTTTTTTCTGTTGATTCTTTTATTTCAAATTTTATATTTCCAAATTTCAACAGTTCTAATTTGTTTTCTCTTTGTTAAAAATATGGCATCTTGTTCTTTTGCTGTGGAGGAATATTTTTTCTTACTTCTAAGGATACCAGTTACATACATTCAATGTTTTCTTCTCCCTTCACTCTTTTGATTTCCTTTGAGGTTCTTTTGTTAGTTGATTTGGTGTTGGTTTTTCTTGTTGGAGTCTTACAGAACACCTGATCTGCCTCTTGAGAAATTTGTATGCAGGTCAGGAAGCAACAGTTAGAACTGGACATGGAACAACAGACTGGTTACAAATAGGAAAAGGAGTTTGTAAAGGCTGTATATAGTCACCCTGTTTATTTAACTTATATGCAGATTACATCATGAGAAATGCTGGACTGGAAGAAACACAAGCTGGAATCAAGATTGCTGGGAGAAGTATCAATAACCTCAGATATGCAGATGACACCACCCTTATGGCAGAAAGTGAAAAGGAACTAAAAAGCCTCTTGATGAAAGTGAAAGTGGAGAGTGAAAAAGTTGGCTTAAAGCTCAACATTCAGAAAATGAAGATCATGGCATCTGGTCCAACCACTTCATGGGGAATAGATGGGGAAACAGTGGAAACAGTGGCTGACTTTATTTTTGGCGGGCTCCAAAATCACTGCAGATGGTGACTGCAGCCATGAAATTAAAAGACGCTTACTCCTTGGAAGGAAGGTTATGACCAACCTAGATAGCATATTCAAGAGCAGAGACATTACTTTGCCAAAAAGATTCATCTAGTCAAGGCTATGGTTTTTCCTGTGGTCATGTATGGATGTGAGAGTTGGACTGTGAAGAAGGCTGAGCGCTGAAGATTGATGCTTTTGAACTGTGGTGTTGGAGAAGACTCTTGAGAGTCCCTTGGACTGCAAGGAGATCCAACTGGTCCATTCTGAAGGAGATCAGTCCTGGGATTTCTTTGGAAGGAATGATGCTAAAGCTAAAACTCCAGTACTTTGGCCACCTCATGTGAAGAGTTGACTCATTGGAAAAGACTCTGATGCTGGGAGGGATTGGGGGCAGGAGGAGAAGGGGATGACAGAGGATGAGATGGCTGGATGGCATCACTGACTCGATGGACGTGAGTCTGAGTGAACTCCAGGAGTTGGTGATGGACAGGGAGGCCTGGCGTGCTGCGATTCATGGGGTTGCAAAGAGTCGGATAAGACTGAGCGACTGATCTGATCTGATCTGATACTTGAGAATATTGCATGCATACATGCTAAGTCACTTCAGTAATGTCCAACCCTTTGTAATCCTATGGACCATAGCCCGTCAGGCTCCTTTGTCCACAGGATTCTCCAGGCAAGAATACTGGAGTGGGTTGCCGTTTCCTAATCCGGGGGATCTTCTCAACCAAGGGATCGAACCCACGGCTCTTATGCCTCCTGCATTGACAGACAGGTTCTTTACTGCTAGCACCACCTGAAGCAAATTGGTTGCTTTTTCTCAGGGAGAGGCTGCTGCTGCTGCTGCGATGCTTCAGTCGTGTCTGACTCTGTGCGACCCCATAGACAGCAGCCACCAGGCTCCCCCGTACCTGGGATTCTCCAAGCAAGAACACTGGAGTGGGTTGCCATTTCCTTCTGCAATGCATGAAAGTGAAGTCGCTCAGTCGTGTCTGACTCTTAGTGACCCCATGGACTGCAGCCTACCAGGCTCTTCCGTCCATGGGATTTTCCAGGCAAGAGCACTGGTCTCTGCAGGGAGAGGCAAAGGCAAAGTGAAGTCGCTCAGTCGTGTCCGACTCTTTGCGACCCCGTGGACTGTAGCCCACCATGCTCCTCTGTCCATGGGATTCTCCAGGCAAGAATACTGGAGTGGGTTGCCATTTCCTTCTCCAGGGAATCTTCCCAACCCAGGGATCGAACCCAGGTCTCCTGCATTGCAGGCAGATGCTTTAACTCTGAGCCACCAGGGAAACCCAAGTAGTGTGCCATTGCCTTCTCCGCAGGGAGAGGCAGTGCTTGTCAAATATGATGCAGGAAAATCCTGTATACAAGTGTAGTTTCTAAGTGTCAGTATCACTTAGTATCTGTAAATACTGAATGTCAGTATTTAGAGCTCTTTTCTTTGAATGTATTCTGTTTCCCCAAATAGGAACTCTCCAGTTTCCTGCTTGGGTGGGTGGTGCTGGGAGGGGTGTCTCCCTGAGTTGCCAGTGTTCGTAGAGGCCAGAGAGATGGGGCACCTAGACCTCACTCTTCTTTATGTGGACTTTCATTCACACCCCTGTTTTTTGATGTGTGCCTTTCCCTACAACCCACTTTGATCCTGGAGCAGGGCTGTCTCCAGATTTTTTTTCTTTGTGAAATAAGCCTCTAGTTTCCTGCCAAGGTGGGAGAAGGAACTTGAGAATTTAACCACTTTCTTAACAGACTTTAAATGAATCCTCCTGTTTTCAGCTCGGGTCCTTTGGCCCCTTGTTTTAGTGCCTTTGATTTCTGAGTCTTTCCAGGGATCCGAGGGCTGACCTGACTGGCTTCTTATTTCCCTTCTGCAGGCCCTTGCTGCTCTACTTTATCAGCTCTGATCATTTCATTTGATGCTTTCTCACCTGCAAATATTGGCTGATGTCTCTTTTTCACTGTGGATTCTTTCCCTTCTTTCCTTTTGGAGATCACGTTACACACATTTTAAGTAGGATATTAGGAAGGAACAGAGATAAACACACGTGCTCAATCTACCACATTTAACCATCTTAATGAGAGCTAATAGAAGAAGTGAAAGTAGCTCAATCACGTCTGACTCTCTGTGACCCCATGGACATAGTCCATGGAATTCTCCAGGACAGAATACTGGAGTGGGTAGCCGTTCCCTTCTCCAGGAGATCTTCCCAACCCAGGGACTGAATCTAGGTCTCCCTCAGGGTCCTCTCTCTCTTCTCCCAGAGTCTTTACCAGCTGAGGCACTTGAGAGCTTATAGAGTACACTTTAATTTTCCTTGCTGTCTTTGCTACACAGAAGGATATAAATTGCAGTGTGTGAGACAGTCTTTGGAGAAAATGTGTATGGTCATTTGTACCCGTACTAAGTGTTCCTTGACCACTATTCTTAAAAAAATTTGTATTTGTCTTTTGTAAGTATTGCTTTCATTAATTAAATCAACATTATTGTGCATATTCTATGTGCTTGATGCTAGGTATAAGGAATGAGCCAGATAACATCCTGCTCTCTTGAAGTTTTCTGTTTTCTTCTTTGGGCTTTCACATATTATGTTACCAAATCAGGTTCAGATGCTCACTGCTCAAAAATCAATACTCACAAATGCTGGTAGAAAGGAAAATTTCTTTTAATCAGAATGCCGGCAACCTGGGGAGACGGTGGACTCAGAGTCCTCCCACAACCATCTCCGAAGATTGTGCTCAGCCATAAAAGATTTTAAAGGGAAAAAGGAAAGTAATCTCAGTTAATCATGGAGACAGGAGGTCAGAGTCCTCACCATCCCCCATGGTGTGCAGCCTTGTCGACTTCTCGTGAGGTTTTTTTTTGTGTGTGTGTGAGTTTTCTTTAGATGCTCTCTTGGTTACATAGTTTGTTTGCAAGATGGGAAGCTAAGGAAGAGATCTGGTCATCTGCTAATTACTTAGTCTTCATTTCTTTTTCTTTGATCTATGGGAAAGAACTAATAGATTAGGTAAGATTGTGTGATCAAAAGATTTGAAAATTGTGCTGGGGCTGGAAATGAGTAGAGCATCAGGCTGCCTCATCTAAAATTAGCAACAAGACAAGAGACCTCCTGTAGAAAGCTCTTTACTGCCAAATGCCACTTACGATTTTTGTCCATATTCTTGCCTGTTTCTTGTAATTTGTCCCTTCTAATGTGTTGTGAGCTTGGCAAATACGCAATCAAATAGTAGGCTAGTATATGAAGGAAGAATAAATTGATTCTTAGCATGGCCTACAAGGTTCTGGAAGGTATACAAAGTGTAAACTTTGTAACATCAACTTATGGGTCCTTTCTTTTCTGTTCTTTTCCCTTCTTCCCTTCCTTCTTCCTTTCCTCCTTTCTCCCTACTTTGGATTCATCGTTATATTTTTAATAGTTAAAATAGGCAAAAAAGGGGCACCTGGGTATAAATATTGTTTAGGATCAAAGCATTTTAAAGCTGGAAGATACCTTTGAAGGCACACCATAAAATCTTTTCATTTCATAGTTACAGTAGTTCATCCCTGGGGAGGTAAAAAGAATTGCTCAAGGTCACACAGTTAGTGATTGCCTGAAGCCAAGGCTGGAACCAGATCCCTGTGGACTGTGCCAAGAAACGTTCAGATTTATAATCTTAAGAAGAGCTCATGGAAAATTAGCTGCCAGTTCAGGTAATGGGAAATGACACCAGAGATGAGGCACCCTCTTCTGAAGGAAGTGGATCTCATTAGAATACAGGCATCTTCAGCCTGAGTCAACCCAAGGCTGGAGCAGGAAAAGCTATAATATCTGTACCCCTCTTATGTGTAATGTAATTACATTTTCACTTCAGCTTAACTGGAGAAAGAGCCTGAATTTACACTGCACACAATTTTTACATGTTTTCTGCTGATCACTGCTTAACAAGGTATTTCACAAGAGAGGTTTGTTAGCTTTAATAGCCCTTAAATTACTTATGGCAATTACCTGCATCACTTTCAACTCCATGGAGGTTATTAAAATACTCTCATGGCAACTGTAAAGAAATATGAAAATAGGTAAAGATGAAATTATGCCCTTTCCCTGAAGACATTTGCTTGGAATGTATTTGCATTGCTTTTATACGGGGGGATGCATTTAGTTGAAGATAAATATTCTAACCACTGAGCTTTACTCAACCTAAAAGCAAGCATATGTCTCTTGAAGAATTTTTTTCTCCTCCTTTCAGGTTTATTCCAGTGCTACCCTCTCATGGTAACTGGAAAATATTTTGGTTGAGATTTAGTGAGCGTTTGCTAAACCTCTAACATATGTCAGGCAATGTCATATATGCTATTTTATTTGAATTCAAAGAACTCCTGAGAGTTATGTGATATTATATCTATCTCAGAGATAAGGAAACTTAGATTCATAGAAGCAAAGGAAAATTCACAAAATCACATAGCCAATAAGTGTAACAGATGGGATTAAAATCCACTCTTAATTCCTGCAAGAACTGTATTGTATCACAAATGTTGATCAGTCACTGTGTTGTGTCTGACGCTTTGCGACACCTTGGACTATAGCTCGCTAGACTCTTCTACCCAAGGGATTTCCCGGGCAAGAATACTGGAGTGGGTTGCCATTTCCTTCTCCAGGAGATGTTCCTTACCCAGAGATTGAACCCATGTCTCCTGCACTGGCAGGTAGATTCTTTACCACTGAGCCACCAGGGAAGCCCTTAGATTGGTTTTATGGAGGTATAATTTACATATAACAAAACATACCCATTTCAGTCTACATATCACAACTACCACCTATTAATTAGATAGCTTTACCTATAAGTGGAGCGCTTATTCTTTTTTAAATTTGTTTTTTTTATCTTATTTTTGACTGTACTGGTTCTTCGTTGCTATGTGTGGGTTTTCTCTAGTGTGGTGAGAGGGGGCTACTTTCTAGCTGTGGTGTGCGGGTTTCTCATTGTGGTGGTTTCTCTTGTGGCAAAGCCCAGGCTCTGGAGTGTGTGGGCTCAGTAGTTGCGGCGGGGTTCAGTAGTTGTGGCACATGGATTTAGTTGCCCTTCCTGCATGTGAAATCCTCCCACACTGGGGATTAAATCCATGCCCCCTGCATTGGCAGATGGATTCTTAACCACTGTACCAGCAGGGATATTCAGCAGAGCGCTTTTGTGGGGTTGTTTGCAGGATTCGGGGGAGGTTTTATTGGCCCTATCCAATCCCTGAAATTTCTTGTATTCTTGTAGGCTAAAGTGCTTTCTGGGATTCTTTTATGGAAATCAAAATTCAAACCTGGTTAAAGTCTCTAACCCCTAATGCCTGGCTACTCGAGGTGTGGTCCATGGAATAGCAGCATTATTATCCCCTGGAACACATCAGCAAAGTAGAATCTCAGGCTCCATCCCAGACTTACTGAGTCAGAACCCACATTTTATAACAAGATCCTTGGCCAAGGTATATGCACTGCTCTAAAAAAAGATTTTGAGAAGCACTGCTCTAATATGAGGGAGTTTGCCAAGAGACTCGGAGAAGGCAATGGCAACCCACTCCAGTACTCTTGCCTGGCAAATCCCATGGATGGAGGAGCCTCGTAGGCTGCAGTCATGGGGTCGCTAAGAGTCGGACATGACTGAGCGACTTTACTTTCACTTTTCACTTTCATGCATTGGAGAAGGAAATGTCAACCCACTCCAGTGTTCTTGCCTGGAGAATTCCAGGGATGGGAGAGCCTAGTGGGCTGCCATCTATGGGGTCGCACAGAGTCGGATGTGACTGAAGCGACTTAGCAGCTGCAGCAGCAGCAGCAGCCAAGAGACTTCTTTACTCATTGAAAGTGAAAGAAAGTGTTAATCACTCAGTCCTGTCCGACGCCTTGAGACCCCTTGGACTGTAGCCCTCCAGGGGATTACCTGATACAGGGACTGAGCCCAGGTCTTCTGCATTGCAGGCAGATTCTTTACTATCTGAGCCATCAGGGAAAGTATTGATCATTTGGAGAAATGGGTAAGAGGAAGAGAATGAAGCAAATGGACTCAGCAGAGGTAGGCAATCCTCCTGTATAGGAAGACTTTGCACATGGATCCCATCTCCATTTCCATCTTGTGTAGGACTTACTTCAGATAACTAACACAGGAGGGAAATAGCTCATTTACACACTAGGATTATTATTTTTTTCAATGCCATTGTGACTTTTCTTAGAAATGGTCCACAGCATTTTCATGTGAAATGGATGGGTGTGTTTATTCTCTCTGCAGTAAAGAAAACCTTCACAAATCATGCCTTCATCACTTTAATTTTTCATCCTTTTCTTTCTCTGAGCTCCCATCTCTATCTTTGAGATATTTCTGAGCATCATAATCCAAGAATCTCATAGTAGCTTTTAACTCAAAATTGCTAAGTCCAAACACATCCCCTTCTCCTTCCCTTCTTCAGCAGAGCTGATTTTACCAGTGGTCAGTGGTGACAGTGATTTATTAATCCAGTCAATCATCCACAAGGAGTTATTATACAGCTGCTATGAGTCACTGTTAATGGTCCTGTTTTTAAGGTCCAGCATGCTAAGAGAGCAGATGAATGTGTCAACACAGAATTAGACTGCAGTGTGTGAGCTGTTATATTAGGCTGTACGGTCAGTTCAGCATTCATCAGCCACAGGTGGCTACTGAGCACTTGAAATGTGGCCAGTCTGGATTGATTTGTGTCCTAAGAGTAGAAGATACTCTGTGTTGCACAATGAAAAAATAGAATGAAAATATCTCATTAATATTTTAAAAATGTTGATTCCAGGTTGAACTGATACTATTCCCTGGTGGCTAAGGTGGTAAAGAATCTACCTGCAATGCTGGAGACCTGGGTTCAATCCCTGGGTTGGGAAGATCCCCTGGAGAAGGGAATGGTTACCCACTCCAGTATTCTTGCCTGGAGAATTCCATGGACAGAGGAGCCTGGTGGGCTACAGTCAGTCCATGGGGTCACAAACAGTCAGACACGACTGAGTGACTTTCCCTAGATACATATATTTAGATATATGGGTAAGACATGTGGCTCAGCTGGTAAAGAACCTGCCTGCTAACACAGGAGATGCAAGAGATGTGGGTTTGATCCCTGGGTCAGGAACAATCCACTGGAGAAGGAAATGACAACCCGCTCCAGTATTCTTGCCTAGAAAATCCCATGGACAGAGGAGCCTGGTGAGCTACAATTCATGGGGTCCTAAAGAGTCAGACACAACTCAGTTTGGGTGTGCCCGCACACCTGTAAACATACACACACACACACACACACACACATTTAGATTTATGTGTTTAGTTGCTAAGTCATGTCTGACTCTTTGTGACACCATGGACTGTAGCCCGCCAGGCTCCTCTGTCTATGGGATTTCCCAGGCAAGAATACTGGAGTGGGTTTCCATTTCCTTCTTCAAGCCTATAGCACCAGGTATTCCCAGGTGGTCTCCCATCCAAGTATTAATCAGGCCCGACCCTTCTTAGCTTCTGAGATCAGATGCCATCTGGCATGTTCAGGGTGGTATGGCCATAGTTACATATATATATATATCGGGTTGAATAAAATGTACTGTTAAAATTAGGTTCACTTGATTCCTTTTAGTTTTTTTTTTTAATGCAGTGATTAAAAATGTAAAATTACATGTGTGTCTAGTATTGTATTTCTGTTGGGCAGTGCTCCATTCCAGGTTCTGAGTTTAGGGGAACTACAGAGTAAGGGTTCAGGAAAGTGCAGGGAAGGGCAGTAGGCGTTTTCCAGGTAAAGA
The DNA here is from genome assembly GCF_055505025.1 of Bos grunniens. NCBI lineage: Eukaryota > Metazoa > Chordata > Mammalia > Artiodactyla > Bovidae > Bos > Bos grunniens. The sequence continues at coordinate 57,175,520 of NC_141175.1, read as the reverse complement.
GGAGAAAAGGCTGTGGTGTTAGTGACTTAGGAAAACAGGCAAATTGAAATTAAAGGAAATTAACAGAACCACTGTTTTTCTGTTACCAGCAATCGTATCACAGCAGAAGACAGGAAGCTTCGTGCTATGACCAGTCAGAGGACAAGAGTTATCTCCTGCTATAGTTGTGTGTTATATTATGGAGCCCTGGGTCCTGCTCACTTGGCTGTTTTACCGCAGGGCTTCCTGGAGAGTCACCCTTACTTTCCTACTCTTTCTTGTAATAGAGCCCTTGCTTCTACTTGCAGGCTGCAGTGTGAGAGAGTGAAGTAAAATTCAGTTCCAGCTCCAGATGAAGGGCTAAGGATAGTCCAAGATTTGTATGTGGTGTTCTGTTGTCTCTGCTAAACAGTGAACTAAAATAAATTATAATCAAAGGGACACAGGCCAAAGTTGCTGTTTCCTGAGACTTTGGGGAGGGAGTGGAAGAAGCTGGGATTTCTGTCCATCTTTTTTTCCCCTTAGATAGAAGCTGGTCCTTGAGATCCCAGGTTTATGGTGTGGGTGAGAGTTTTGAGGTGTGGAGCATTTATATTCCCTGGAGAAGGAAATGGCAACCCACTCCAGTATTCTTGCCTGGGTAGTTCCATGTACATTTAAATTACCTGGAAAACTTCTTTTCCAAATCCTAGCAATGAGGACTGTGGGATCCCAGAGTCAATCTCTCAGTGAAGCAGCAGCTGCCCTGTCTGTTGCCTGTGGGTCTATCGCCTGTTTTGGGAAACACAGTGCTCATGGGAGGTCCTAGAACTACAAAAGATGAAAGGATAAGCCAGGAGCTAGACATCTAGGTAACATTCCAATCGAGGTACTCTGGATTTATCTTTCAGCTTGGAGAGAGAACCTTTAGGTGAGAGGGATTCCCAGGTGGCCCAGTGGTAAGGAATCATCCGCTGTCCAATGCAAGAGATGCAGGAGATGCAGGTTTGATCCCTAAGTTGGGAAGATCCCCTGGAGGAGGAAATGGCAACCCACTCCAGTATTCTTGCCTGGGAAATCCCTTAGAAAGAGGAGCCTGGTGGGCTACGGTCCATGGAGTCACAGAGAATGAGTCACTACTGAGCACGCACGCATAGCTGAGCAGTGTTTAGGTGATAATAAGTTAATAAGTTGAAATTTTACCTGAAGACTCAGTGCTGTCTCTGGACAAATGTGAAGTTTATTCAGTAAACATCTCTCAAATTATTTCTCTATGCCAGGCATGGAGGCATAAGAGGAAAGGAAGGAAAACACTCTAACCTTGTGAGATGGATATTTTTGTCCCTGTTTTATGAATGAGAAGCCTGAGGTTCAATGCCTGGCCCCAGATGGCCTGAAACCCAAGTCACTAACCAGGGGTTCATGGTTTTATCCTCTCCAAGGCCATGGAGCCTCTCGGACCTTCTCTGCTTGTTCTCTCCATTTCCACTCTGTTGAGGCCCCAAGGTAAGTACACCCCAGGTCCAAAAGGACAGGGATCCAGGGAAGCAACTAAGACAGACTCTAAGCTCCCTTTCTTCACAGTATATGTTTTGAGGGGTGAAGGATGGGGGTCAAATTTTGGATAAGCGGGCTTAGTTAAACCTGCCAAGTGTCCCTCTCACTCAGGACTCAGCTGCTTTTTTAAGTGAAGCGAGTGGAGACAGCTGACAACAGAATTCTCATATTTTCTTCTTTCTTCTGTGACTTGATATCTCTGAGACTTTCATAAATATATTTAGGATACAAAGTAAGCTTTCCTCTGATTTATCATCTCACACCCCATTATCTCTACCCCCAGGCCAAACAGAGCACCTGGAAATCACACAGTTCTGCTGAGCTCTGGCTTCCAGGTGTCTGAATCCAAGGCTGAGAACTCAGATTTGAATGTTCAGGAACTCAACTGCCAAAATATCAGACACATAAGTGGAAAAAGTTTATCCCTTTTGGGCTGATAAATATTTGTCAGGTATGTAAGATATTTTTGTTGAAACCAATCTGGTAAGCCTCTCTCTCCTCTCTATTCCTTCAGACATGCCAGGGTTTAATGTCTGTCTAAAGACCTGTCCTGGACTAAATGCCTGTTGTTTAAGCCACTGCCTCTCCTGTTTTGTTCTAGAAGCCTGGGATGATTGAGGTAAGACTCCAGTGGCTTGTCAAAGGGAGGATTCAATCAGACACTGCGTCAGAGAGAAGCAGCAGATGAGCTGAACTTGAGAAATCTTCCAGCCTTTTGCTTGACAGATGTGGAAACTGATGCCACGAGAGGGGACCTGGCAGGGCGCCATCCATGGGGTAAGTGAGGCCAGGCTGGGAACTAGGATCCTGGACGGCTTGTCCAGTTCTCTCTCAGGGAAGAGAAACAAGGGGCTGCCTTCCAAGAGGTGACATCAGATAGGAAGCAAAAAAACATGAAAATCCCATGGTTCCTTTCACCAGAGAAACCTCAGTGCTTTCTCAGAGCTGGGATGCTGAGATGTTTAGAAGTGCCCACACAGCCTTGGTGTTGACTTAGTATTCAGCTCACGTTCCACTGTGGACAGGTTTTGTTGCCTCTGAGGAGGCTCTGAGTTTCTCTGTACCTCCCTCTCCTTGTCAGTGGAGGAGGGCCTGTTGGAGTTGCTGGATTAATCAGGGAAGGTGTGGAGAGATGTCAAGACACCCTCCGGAGAATCCAGATCAATACCATGCATGAAAACAAAGCCGGCTTTGAAGCCCTGAGTTCACAAAAGAAAGTTTCTTTGCTTCTAAGACAAATTAGAACAATACAAAGATGGTTAAAACTAGTTCAGGAGGTTTTTCTTTTTTTCCCTCAGAAAGTTTTGGCATTGAGGAGAGATTTTCCCATTCTACACCTGGGCATGTTTGTATATGTATGCTATGCTAAATCACTTCAGTCGTGTCCGACTCTGTGCGACCCCATGGACGGCAGCCCACCAGGCTCCCCCATCCCTGGGATTCTCCAGGCAAGAACACTGGAGTGGGTTGCCATTTCCTTCTCCAATGCATGAAAGTGAAAAGTGAAAGTGAAGTCGCTCAGTCGTGTCTGACTCTTAGCGACCCCATGGACTGCAGCCTACCAGGCTCCTCCATCCATGGGATTTTCCAGGCAAGAATACTGGAGTGGGGTGCTATTGCCTTCTCCGTTGTATCTGTATAAGGAGGAAAAAATGTGAAGTCAATGAGTGTGCTTTTTGTTGGTTAATTGTTAATCTATAAACTTCCTCTTACCCTCTGTCCTGGCACCCAGGACTCATGCTTCTGACTGCTTACTGCTGCCGAAATGAGCGCACTCTTCTTGACCATGGGCTCTTATTCCGGAACTTTCCTCCTTTCACCCAAAATTGTATGTGCCATGTCCACCTATCCTCACCCCTACTCCTTTGAAGCCTTGGTCACAAGGCTGGGGAGGGTGGTGCTGTGGGTAAAGAACCTGCTTGCCAGTGCAGGAGACGTGGCTTCAATCCCTGGGTCAGGAAGATCAGCTGAAGGAGGAAATGGCAACCCCCTCCAGTATTCTCACCTGGAGAATCCCATGGACAGTGAAGCTTGGTGTCCATGGGGTGGGGGTTGCAAGAGTTGGACATGACTTAGTGACTAAACCAACCACCACCACCAAGTCTTAAAGACTAGTCGTCAACAGTTCGACTAGTGGCAGCCACTGGAGAAGAATCAATGCTTTGCCTTTTACTCCTTTCAGGGCCTGCATGAGTGCTGGACCCAACTGTCTAGGGAGCAGACGCTAAGGGGACCTGTCAATTGCCCAAAATTGGTACCTAGAGGCCAAAAAATGAGGATGAAGGGGTACCAAATAACCCACATTCTAAAGAGAGAAGCCCAAAGTGCACCCCACTCCTAGCCTCGGCTTCCTGAGAGGTGGCAGCTGTCTGGGTGACATTCTTCATTCTCCACTCGGTGGGAAGTTTATTGCTCTGGGAGGAGAGAACGCAAGGAGGGAGAGCTAGCAGTGTTGAGAGCCTCAGGGCATGAGGGCCCCTAGGAGAGGTGCTTCCTTGCCCTCCCTGTTGGGGAAAGGAGACAGTGTATCTCTCCTCTCTCCAGTGGAGGTGAAGTGGGGAGTTGGGTGAAGGCAAGTCTCCAAGTACATCACCTGTGAAGATTTTGGGCGACCTGCAAGAAGAGACAGACAGCTTTTCATTTTCTAGAAGGATGCTCCTTACTGATCTGGCCTGGCCATGTTTTGGGGGGTTGAGCGTGGTTATGGAAACAGCCTGCATTCATGTTTCTCTTTGGGCAACGATGTGAGTTTCCTGTGGGTAAAGGAAACTGAACAGAAGTAATCCACAAGACCCCAAGCCAAGGCTGCCAGAGATCCTGGCAGAAACTCTCCTTGGGTCCACTTCTGCTGTTGGTCCCTGGGAGGCAGGGATGGAGGTAGATGGTGGGGAGCTGTTGAAGCCCACCCTCCCACAGGGCACTATGCCCAGGGCGTCTTGAGAGCACTCTCCAAAGAGCCCTGGTGGGTCCCTAAGGGACAGCCAGCACTTGACTTCCTACCAAGGGGTCAGTTTGTGCTTTCTAAGAAAGCTGCTAATGGAGAGAGGGCTCTGAGAATGGCAGTTGAGTAGAGGGACATTGCGCTCTGATCTTTACCTCCTCCCATGCCCTGCAGAGTGAGGGGGAAGGAGGCACCCAAGCTAGACAAGGTCTTCCTCTGTTTCCTCTGCTCCAGGAGTCAGGGGCCTTAACTTAGTGAAAAGATGGGATAGGAGAATATGAGAAGAGTTTAAAACTGGCCCAGGTAAGTTTTAATAACCAGAAGTGTCCTCAAAGTTATGAGTTATGTTCAAACTCTCATTAAGAGCTCTGCTTTCCAGCAGGGAAGGATAAAGTAGTTAAGAAATAAAGCAATTTGCATTTTCTGCCCCATTGAGAATTCAAAAAACTAAGATCATGGCATCCAGTCCCATCACTTCATGGCAAATAGACGAGGAAAAAGTGTGAACAGTGACAGATTTTATTTTCTTGGGCTCCAAAATCACTGCCATGAAATTAAAAGACACTTGCTTTTTGTAAGGAAAGCTATGGCAAACCTAGACAGTGTATTAAAAAGCAGAGACAGTACTTTGTCGATGAAGGTCCGTCTAGTCAAAGTTATGGTTTTTCCAGTAGTCATATGTGGATGTGAGAGTTGGACCATGAAGAAAGCTGAGCGCTGAAAAAACTGTGGAACTGTGGTGTTGGAGAAGACTCTTGAGAGTCCCTTGGACTGCAAGGAGATCAAACCAGTCAATCCTAAAGGAAATCAACCCTGAATATTCATTGAAAGGACTGATGCTGAATCTTAAACATTAGTGAAATTTGCTCAGTCGGGTCCAACTCTTTGCGACCCTATGGACTATACAGACCATGGAGTTCTCCAGGCCAGAATACTGGAGTGGGTAGCCTTTCCCTTCTCCGAGGGATCTTCTCATCCCAGGGATTGAACCCAGGTATCCCATATTGCAGGCAGATTCTTTACCAGCTGAGCCACAAGGGAAGCCAAAGCATACTGGAGTGGGTGGCCTATCCCTTCTCCAGCGGATCTTCCCAACCCAGGAATCGATCTGGGGTCTCCTGCATTGCAGGTGGATTCTTTACCAACTGAGCTATTAGGGAAGCTAAAGCTCTAATACTTTGGTCACTTGGTGCAAAGAGCTGACTCATTGGAAAAGACCCTGGTGCTGGGAAAGATTGAGGGCAGGAGGAGAAGGGGGTGGTAGGGGATGAGATAGTTGGATGGCATCACCGACTCAATGGACATAAGTTTGAGCAAATTCCAGGAGATAGTGGAAGACATGGAAGCCTGGAGTGCTGCAGTCCATGGGGTGGCAAAGAGTTGGAGATGACTTAGTGACTGAACAACCACAATTCCTGTTGAGCTGTGACACCTTAGTGAACTGCTTGTAATGAGAATGAAAGACAAGATGGCAAGAGCACCTTGGGGACTCATTTCACTGCTGACATGCCTGTGTCCTGTGTCTTTTCCTACTGAAGCATTGGGCTTATCCCAGAAACTTAGTATGATGAGCAGTCCATCAGAAATGGGTTCCAGCATGGGACATCCGGGGTCCCCATAATAATCTTGTTCCCGACATGTCTTTGGCAGCAGCAAGAGGAATCTGAAGAGACAAACTCTGAGGTCCCAGGAATCCTCAGAAATGACCACAGGGGGAGGTACTGCTCTGAAGGCTGCTGGCCAGGACAGGTGTGAGGTCAGTGGAAGCCTCCAGATTCCTGCCTGGGGATCAGCAGGTAGCCTTCCGAGTTGCCTGGTCCTGATCTGAGCACCTGTGTTGTTTTGCAGTCTTCCAGAAGCATGGCACTTTCGATTGATCTGGCTGAGAAGACTCCCTCAGGATCCACCTAACCACCTGCAGCCTGAGTGGGCACCACCTCTGGCTCCTTTGCAAAGAAAAACCTCTGTTTTGGGATTGCAGCCCCAGGGACCTGCTGAACAGATTAACCTGCAAGTTGTTAGGCGAGTTCAGGCCACAAGGTGGCAGCAGAGGACTAGCTTGGTCAGAGGCACTTGCTAGCTGACTTGGGAGGCCTGGTTGGGGCAGGTGCTTTCCTTCACACCAGGCGTTTGGAAAGGGAGGGGAGTGAGCCAGCATTTTAGAGGGTTGGGGGATCAGTACCAACAGATGCAGAAAGATTCCAGGAGGGTGTTAAGATGAAACTTAAAAGAATACAAAATCATGTATTGAGTATTTACTGTGAGCTGGGTAATCTGCTTAACACAACATAAACTATATGTTCCATTTTTTGGAATAACCTTATTATCCCTTTTTGATATATGAGGAAACAGAGGCTCAGATTAATTAAATTACTCACCCAGGCTCACATAGTTATAGGTGATGGAGCCAGGAATGAAAATCAGGTCTGCTTGCCTTGTAAGCCTGAGTTCTGAACCTGTGTTCCACAGAGCAAGTGTCAGTGTAGACCTGTGGTTCTCAAAGTGTGGTCCTGGGACTCTGGTGTTGGGGTGACTTGATAGGAATGCAAATTCTCAGGCCCTGCCCAAGGTCTGCTGAATCAGAGACTCTGGGGTCGGAGCTGAGCAATCTCTGGTTTAAAAACCCTCGGAGGGAGTCTTTTTTCTTTTCTTTTTTTTTTTAACAAAAGAAAAACAAACAGAAATGTATTATCATGTATACTTCCCTGGTGGCTCAGTGGTAAAGAACCCACCTGCCAATGCAGGAGATGTGGGTTCTATCCTTGGTCCAGGAAGATCCCAGAGAAGGAAATGGCAAGCTACTCCAGTACTCTTGTTAGGGAAATTTCATGGACAGAAGAATCTAGTGGGCTACAGTCCATGGGGTTGCAAAAGAGCCAAACACAACTTCGCAACTAAGCACACACATATTTCATATACACTTTGATGCTGGCTCAAGTTTAGAAAGCAGTGCTATAGACAAGGGTTTCTCAGGTGGTGCTAGTGGTGAAGAACCCACCTGCCAATACAGGAGACTATAAGAAGCAGTTTCAATCCCTGGGCTGGGAAGATCCACTGGAGGAGGGCATGGCAACCCACTCCAGTATTCTTGCCTGGAGGATCCCATGGACAGAGGAGCCTGGCAGGCTACAGTCCACAGGGTTGAAAGAGTTGGACATGCCTGAAGCAACTTAGCATGCATGCACGTAAGGTATAGACAATGGTCCAGGCTGCTTAAAATCTGGACAGCAACTTTGCCTTGGACATCACCTCTCCCTGCACAGTCACTGCTCTGACCCCAGCTGGAATAGTCAATCCTGACTTTAGGTCAGCTGATCCCAAAGGGAAAGAAGTTTTTTAGGGTTTGCCCCAATTCTGCCCCTGACTTGCCAATCTTTCTCTCCCCTTTAGGTGTGGGGGGAAAAGTCTTTATGGAGCTTGGGACTTTTTTCTTCATGAGCATGACAAGCAGGCTACCTCTATCAAAGGCAGCCGGGTGAGACCAGACTAGAATTTAGAATCTCCTTATAAATAAAGTCTCAGCTTTAAGCATTAATGAAAGACTTGGGAGCTTTATGGCGCCATTCATTTCTGATCTTGCCAATTCAGTAGTCAGAGAGCATCTTCCATCTTCACCCCGCCACTAATTATGGAACTCTGCCCTGATGTGTGGGTAATTCAGGTTCTTAACAGAATCGTTATTCATCTAAAAATATTACATAATATGTAAGACTGGAGGAAAAGACTCCAAATTGTTCTTATTTGTATTTCTACCTAAACATTTCTGGGTGAGTTCAACTTGTTTCTTGGTGCCTTTAATTTTTTTTTAACTTTGAAGTGCGTATAACTATTTATTTAGTAAGAGAAGAAAATAACAAATGCTGTCTTATAAACAAGTCTTTTAATCTGGGAGATGAACCCAGTGGAATGAAAGTTATGAGTCTGAAAATTCCTCATGGGGTTGATTTGACTACGAAAGAACCATTTGAAGTTTGTAAATAGTCATTTAAAGAAAAAAAAATCTCATTAATTTTCACTTTCTTCATTTAAAACTTGTGATCATATCCATAGAAGATAGGTATCTTTCTTGTTGAGGCTACAAAAGAATGTTAAAGAATGAGACAGTGTTTAGGAGAACAGATTGTCTCCATGGAGCTTGAACTACCTTTACATTCTCATTTACATGCCAGCTGTTGATATGCTTATTATACATTTTTCTTATATATCCACTTGTTAGATGATAGGTGGTTGCCCTCTGCCTTAACACCTATCTCTAGCCTTGAAATCAGATTGTGTGACATATGAGTATACCAATTAAGCTCAAATTGTTTGTGAATGTTCATCCAGATAAAGATGCAGATCCTCTCTCCAGGCTGAATTCCAGACATCTGATAGATTGGATGTCTGTTCTTATAGGATTGAAGCAGCAGGATGTATGGAAATGACCACCTCTCAGTATATGGGCTTCTGTTGTGTCCGACTTCTCTGCGCTTACTTGTGTCCGACTCTGTGATCCTTTGAGCGGTAGTCCACCAGGCTCCGCTGTCCATGGAATTTTCCAGGCAAGAATCCTGGAGTGGGTTGCCATTTCCTACTCCAGGGGATCTCCCAGGGTTTGAACCTGCATCTCTTGCATTGGCAGGAGGACTCTTTACCACTGTGCCACCTGGGAAGCTTCTGGACATTTCAAAATTGTTTTAAAGGCCAAACAGCCTTAGTGAAGTATAGATAACTCAGATTCCTTGTTATCAAAGAACACTCCCTCTGATGTCCAGAAACCAAGGCCTGTCCCTCCTCATAGGCAGGCTGCTTTCCAGACTCCATCAGATTTTTGGTAAGCCTTGGAAGATAGAGGCCACAGCAGTAGCAGCTGCCACACTTGCCAGCTGACCCACATGAAGTGAGCCTCTGAGTGCCAGTTGTAGCGCCTGGAGCATGGAAGAGACTCAATAGACAGTGCAAGAGATGGTGAATGAGTGCATAAATTGGTGAGTGAAAGGAGAAAGCCAGGAAAGAATGAGGGAAAAATGGAGGTAAGAGCAGAGAGACAGAAGGAAGGGAGGATACAATTCAGACTCATGAGGAGGGTGGTTCTTACTACCAGCTCTCATTGGAGGCTCTTCCAAGTACAAATAAATGGCTTAATCCACTCTAAACCACTTTGTCTTTCAAGATTCTTAGGGCCATAGAGTTTGCTTCTTAGCAAGCTAAGATTGAGAAACTGTAATGTGGAGTTTCTGCTCAGTGAGAGCAATATGATGTTTTTAAAAAATGTCTTAATAGAGCTATGAAAATGTCAGCACAGTCACAAATGCTTCCTCTCATTCACTCACATGGGAGATACAGTTTATAAAGTATGTATACTCTGTTTTCATTTTACCCTTTTGAGAAATTTCTTAAGGTAGACAGAATGGATATTGCTAACTTTGTAAACTAGTAAATAGAAGGACATGAAAATCAAAATACTTATCACAAGATTCCATGGCTGTTAAATGGAGGTCGTTGGAAATAAAATAAAAAACCTCTAAAGTCATTTCTGGGACTCTGTGTTAAAGTTTAAAATTAGAGCAAGATTTATAAATCAATCATTACTATTCTTTCATAGACTCCATAACTGATAACAAGTTGGTCAGGTACTCAAAGTCCATGGTTCCATAACATCTACTTTAGAAACTGGCTCTGCCCTCACTTGTTCAGCAAGTTGATTACATTTGGAGAGTGTTGTGGTGAGGGAAATTGTCTGCATCCTTGAAAGCAGCTTTAGGCAAGTGGGGAATAAACCATTTCTTAAGATAATGATTTGTAGAATCTCACTCTGTGCTCTGTGCTGTGCTTAGTCGCTGAGTCGTGTCCAACTCTTTGCGACTCCATAGACTGTAGCCCGCCAGGCTTCTCTGTCCATGAGGATTCTCCAGGCAAGAATACTGGTGTGGGTTGCCATTTCCTCCTCCAGGGCTCTTCCCAACCCAGGATCGAACCCAGGTCTCCCCCACTGCAGGCAGATTCTTTACTGTCTGAACAACCAGGGAAGCTAGTGATATTGCAAAGCATTATATTAGTGGTATTGCCTGAGAATTAATGGTGAATTAGGAGCTGATGACCTATGGTATTATTCAACCACCATGTCTGACTCTGCCCACAAAACAACTCTTTATGACACCATGGACTGCAGTACACCAGGCTTCCCTGTCCTTCACTATCTCCCGGAGTTTACTCAAGCTCATATCTATTGAGTTGGTGATGCCATCCAACTATCTCATCCTGTCATTCCCTTCTCCTCCTGCCCTCAATCTTTCTCAGCATCGGAGTCTTTTCCAATGAGTCATCTCTTCACATCAGGTGGCCAAAGTATTGAAGATTCAACTTGAGCATCAGTCCTTCCAATAAATAGTTAGGGTTGGTTTCCTTTAGGATTGACTGATTTGGTCTCTTTTTTTTTTGTCCAAGGGACTTTCAAGAGTCTTCTCTAGCACCACAGTTCATTGTATAGCCTTGGGCTATTAACTGCTGTCTTCATTACTTTCATGGGAAGGTCTTGAGCTCTTGTCTTTCTGAATGGTATTAGGAATTTGTTTAAGAGAAATAAATGCTCTATTTTGCAGGTGGAGGTCAGAATAATTTCAACAAAACTAGATATTGTGTACCAACCTCTTCTTTGAAGAGCTCCTGGGTTGTGAATGTGTGTCTACTTACAAGATCATGTTCAAAGTTAGTCTCCAGTCCTTGGGAAACTTGGTGACAAAGAGGTGACCTCTTCAAACTTTGTCAAAAGAAGTACTTACAAAGGAAAAATTGAGTTAGGTATTTCATTTTGTGTTTTGATGAAGAAAAATAAATCTGAACAAACTGATTGACTTCTGAGTTACACCGGGAAGGTGCTAGAGTTGGGACCACAGCATCTAGGTTGGATTGAATTAAAGTCCTGGTCACCTGCAGCTTTGGGGCTTTTTCTCTTGCTCTGGACAACCTCTGTCCCAGCGAAGCAAGTGGGACTTGATGTCCCTCACCCAGGCTCTTAGAATGACCCTATAATGGATATTGTTGATTTGGGGATGCTTAGCTTCCTCTTTCTAAGAGCACCTTGGATTCCTTCTGGGGAATTATCTCTCTGTCTTGTGGAGCAAAAGTGTAGATACCAAGCCTCCCACCCCAGACCTCTCTGAGTTACCTGGGGATTCTCTTTCAAGCCCTGGCACAGTCAGGCAGTAGCGTACAACATTAACTCAGTCAACTGGAATTTCTCTTCCAAAGCCTGGAAATTGACAAAAAGGGAGGAATGGCTAGAATCCTTGTGTAGACATGAGCAGTAGGAGGCAGAGAGTTGAGTAGGTCTTATCTTCACAGTTTCTGCAGCTGTCCCTTTTCTGGGGGTTACAAGCTTGGTTCTCTAGTCCCCTCAACCCTGTGAGATTCTCCAAATCCTTTTATAAATTCTCCTTCTGCTTCTGTTGGTCAGAGTTGCATTCTGTCGTTTGTAATCACAATGCCTTAAATGAAAAGTCCCCCTTCACTGGTCCCCTTGCCCTAGAAACCCTGCACATTTTCCAAATTGCAAGTATGAGTATAACAAACCCAAATCTGAGTATCTGTAATGTTTCCCTGTAGCCTACAGAGAAAACTCAGGCTCTTTGTCATGGCAGAGAAGTCTCCTGCCTACCTTACCAGTACATGAATATGACCTCCTATTCAAGCATTTTCTCTCTTCCAAACCTTTACCCTCTTATATAATTCACCTAGCAGGCCCCTTGTCTGTCTGAACTTAAGACAAGAGTCACCTCCTTTATGCACTCTTTCTTGGTCTTCTCTTTCCTAGGAGGATATAGCACATAGGATTGACTACTTTGTATGCAAATCTGCTTTAATCCACTTATTTGTATCTCTATGACCTGGTTGTTGTTGTTCAGTCATTAAGTCGTGTCTGACTATTTGGAACCCCATGGACTGCAGCATGCTAGGCTTCCCTGTTCTTCACTATCACCAGGAGTTTGCTCAAATTCATGTCCATTGAGCCAGTGATGTCATCCAACCATTTCATCCTCTGTTGCCCCCTTTTCCTCATCCCTCAATCTTTCCCGGCATCAGGATCTTTTCATGACTTTTCTCACAATTCTGGAGGTTTGAAGTCCAAGACCAAGGTGTCAGCAGGGTTGCTTTCTTCTGAGACCTCTCTTTTTGTTGTAGATGGCCTACTTCTCCATGTGTCATCACATGGTCCTTTCTCTGTGTATGTAAGTGTCCTGTTCTCTTCTTCAAAGGACACATTTCAGATTGGATTAGGTCCCACCCACATGACCTCATTGTTGTCGTTCAGACTCCTTGCGACCCCATGCACTGCAGCATGCCAGGCTACCCTGTCTTTCACTATCTCCCGGACTTTGCTCAGATTCATGTCCATGAGTCAGTGATGCTGTCTAACTATCTCATCCACTTATCCTTTTCCTGTTAATTTACCTTAATTACCTCTTTCCAGACTCTGTCTTCAAATATGGCCATACTCTGAAGTACTAAGTACTAAGAGTTAGAATTCCAACATATGAATTTTGTGAGGGGCTCAATGAGGACCAGTGAGGACCTTCTATATAACACTGGGTTGCTTGAGTGTCTTCTGAAGGCATACTGCAAGAGGCCGGAAAGGGTGGTCTGAGGCAGAAGGCCATCACAATCTGGTGCCCTCTCTGCTGAAGCTATGGTGTTCCTGCAGCAGGAAACAGTTCTTGTGTAAGAGGTAAAGTGGGAATGTAAGTTTTGCCAAGCTCTCAAGAAGCAAAACAAACTCACATGGTTTGGAGAGAAGGGATTTGCTCAGTTTCTAAGAATGAGACCTGGTCCCTTAGCAACCAGCTCCCAAATGGAGATGGGAAAGCCAAGGATAGAGTGGAGGCAGGATGGATGGTGCGCACGTGTGTCTGTGAGTGTTTACCTTGGCTAATCAATAGACTCAGCAAGGGAAGGATTTAGTTAGTAGAATTACTAGATTTCTGAAGGGTCATCAGTTAATAATTATCAAATGTTGGCTACATGTGAAGCCCCATGTTAAGAGTTGTACAGAAAAATTTCAATCTTAACTCCTGCTACTTAGATAATTTATGAAATGACTGAGTTGACTTTTCTGCTTAATTGAGTCTGAGTTAGATTGTAAGACTGAACCTGATGACTTGGCTTCTCTAACCTTGGGGCACTAATGTTTATTTCTAGGACTTAATGGCATGCGCTGGAGCTAGCCATGGAAAGACGGTTGGGCTGCATGTCAACAAATCCAATTCATTCTTTCAAGTGTTTATACAACAAACATTTGTTGAAGATTTTCTTATGTGTGCCAGACTTGTGCAATGTAGTCTGGGATCTGCCTACCCCAGAGCCAAGGCTACAGTGCCAGAGAATATTGAGCCTGGAGAGTTGTTTAAAGACACAACCTGGAACGTACTTATTGGAGTGAATTCTTAAAAATGGCAGCAAGTGTTTCAGTTACTTCCATTCTTTTAAAAGTGGAATTCACTGGGGAGGGATAAATTGGGAGATTGGGATTAACATATATACTATATTTATACTCCTATAAATAAAATAACCAGTGAGGACCTTCTATATAACACTAGGAATTGTATTTGATATTTTGTACTAACCTATAAAGAGGAAGAACCTGAAAAAGAATATATATGTATATATGTATAATATATCACTGAATCACTTTGCTATACACTTGAAACTAGCAAAATATTGTAAACAAACTATACTTCAATTAAAAGAAAAAAGTGGAGTTCAGCAGAAATATTCTCATTAGTTAATACCAGTTAGTTAGGTTATGTGAAATGTTATTAAGTGTACATCTTGACTGTTCACTTTTAATTGCATGTGTCACATACACACACATATATACACAAACACATAGACAATTGTATGACAACAAATGATCAAACATTTGTATTAATCAAGTCATTGCTATTATACTTATGTCCTTGCTTACACATGTATGTGCACACAAACCCATTTGAACTGACCTATATTCATCAGTATATCTGTGCAAAAAAAGGAATTTTGTATGCTTCCAGTCCTAGGAGAGAGACTGCAGGGACAACCACTAGCATGCAATTTGGAAAGGGAGACCTTAGATGCTAAATCCAGTCTGAGTTGTGTGATGAACTCTTACATTTAGGTACTGACTTTGCTGGGAGACCAGCTTATGCATTAAGTACAACCAAAAGCTGGCTCCAGGATAAGTGACCAGGGAGGCAGATGAAGTGACAGAATTAAAAAAAAAAAGTAGAACATTCAATAATGCAAGATCGATTCTTCTGAATAATTCTATCTGACACTGGCTCTGTGGGAAGCTATACGATATAAAACCTTCTCACACTGATGCCAGAAAGACCTTGTTCTGAATACTAGTTCTAGCATGTCTGCACATCCCTTATCTTCTTTTCATACTTATTGGGAGGATTAAATGAATAGCATGTATAATGCACTTAGAACTCTTTCAACAAATATTAGCTCTTCTCCTTTTCTGGCCTGAAGCCATTTTTGGTGTCTTAAAGGTGCCACCCAGGGATGGGAAAAAAACACTGACAGATCATGCAGAGTGAACTCCCCCCAAATTCAAATGCGCACTTCAGATTGATAAAAGTTGAGACATCTTTCTCTTTTCAGAGCTATTTTGCTTCACAGGGAGCATAAGAAATGTCTGGGGAGAACTGAATTCCACATCTCTCTGATCTTGAAATCTACAGAACTAGGCCGTCCTCTTGGTAGGAGGCTGAGGCACCTGCAGATGGCAAGTGAAGCACATAAATATCGACACATGCAGGAAAATCATGCAGCGAGAAGAAGCGCTGCTGGCAGAAAATTTATCACAACAGCGTGAAACCTCACAGGGTCTTGTTTCTTAGCTGTTGCTGGGGAGTAGCCAGAACTGATCATGGGGTCTGAGTGAGCTGGAAGAGGAACTTTAAAAGCAGAACAAAGATATCACTGAGTCCTATAAAGAGGGGGTCCCCAACTCCTGAGTCACAGACTCGGTTCTGGTCCATGGCCTGTTAGGAACTGGGCCACATAGCAAGAGGTGAGTGGCGGGCCAGCAGGTGATGCTTCATCTGTATTTACAGCTGCTCCTCATCACTCACATTACTGCCTGAGCTCTACCTCCTGTCGGATCAGTGGTGGCATTAGATTCTTATAGGAGCGTGAACCCTAAATGTAGTACTCTTGAATCATCCTGAAACTATCCCTCCCCACCACAGTTCATGGAAAAATTATCTTCCACAAAGCTGGTCCTGGTGCCAAAAAAGTTGGAAAGTGAAAGTCGCTCAGTCGTGTCCAACTCTTTGTGACCCCATGGACTATACAGCCCATGGAATATCCAGGCCAGACTACTGGAGTGGGTAGCCTTTCCCTTCTCCAGGGGATCTTCCCAATCCAGGGATTGAACCCAGGTTTCCCGCATTGCAGGTGGATTCTTTATCAGCTGAGCCACAAGGGAAGCCCATAAAAAATTTGGGGACCACTGCCATAAAGCATTGAGTATGTGCCAGGCCTTCCTCATTCTAACCTCTTTTACATTTATTAACTCATTTAAGTCTCATAAGAACTTGATAAGGTGGGTACTATTACAGCTGGCTTAACGGAGGCACAGAGAAGTTAAGCAGCTTCTCAGAGTCACACAGCTAGTGAGTAACTGAGCCAAACACAGACTCAAACACAGGCAGCCTGCCTCCCAGTCAGTGCTCAAACCATGATGCTATGGCCCCATAGTAACTGGACAAAGAAGTCTGAGACATTTTCCAGTTGAATGCCTAAGGGATAAAAGACCTAAATATGAAAGGTAAAACTCTAAGTCTTTTCTCACTGAATATAGGACAATATTTTTGTGCTCTTATAGTACGGAGGGATTTCTTAAATAATACTCCAAAATCTCTCTCAAGGAAAGACTGATAAATTCAACTAATCAACTATTAAAACTAAGGACTTCTGTTCAACAAAACACATCAACAAGAAAGTGAAAAGCCCAACGAGAGGGTGGGAAAGATTAAGAATGATCATTTACAAAAGGTTAGTACCCAGAATACATAAATGATGACAAATCAATAAGAAAAGATAAAAATTCAAAAGAAAAATCAGCAGAGAATTTCCACCCACTTTTCATAAAGGAAATACAAATGGCCGATAAATATGTAAGAATGTGCTGAACTTCATTAGTCATCAAGGAAATGGAAAATAAAACCACCATGGACTAGCATTACAAACTCACCAGTATAGCTAAAATAAAACATTGCAATACCACGTGTTGGTGAGATGTGGAGCAGAGGAAATTCTAATTCATGCTGGAGGGAACATAAAATGGTGTGAATGTCTTGGAAAACTACAGTTAAAGATCTTCTTACCTTATCACTCAGGGCAACCTTCTGGGGAGCCATACCCACAGAGATGTGTGCACAAGTGTACCAGGAAACGTGTATGAACAATACACTATGTTTCTAACAGCGTAGTTCCTAAGTGACTCCAACTGGAAGCACCTAAGTGGTTATTAACAGAGAAGTGGATAAATGAATTGTGCCGCATGTATACAATGGAATATTATCCAGCATTGAAAAGGAGTGGATGAAAGCTACACACAACGACATGTATGAATATTACAATCATCATGATGATTGATGAATGGCATCACTTCTGCCACTGAGAATACCACAAGTCCTGACCCACTCCCCTGATGCTGAGGAGGAGCAGGAAGCAGCCTCTGGTACCCTCCAACCAGAAAGTCTGCAACGCTCAAGAATTTCTGGGATTGCTCACCCAAGGTAGTGGATCTGTTCTGTTCTGTAAATTGCACCAACTGAAACCTGCTTGAGTGTTAATGATCCCTTTTTTTCAGGGGATCTTCTGGATCCAGGGATCAAAACCAGGTCTCCCGCATTGAAGGCAGATTCTTTACTGTCTGAGCCACAAGGGAAGTCCAAAATGGTTTATGGAGGTGCCCTCAGAAAGTAGCATGAAAGTGAAAGTGTTCTTTCCTCAGCTGTGTCTGACTGTTTGCAATCCTCTGAAACTGTAGCCCACCAGACTCCTCTGTCCATAGAATTCTCTAAGCAAGAATACTGGAGTGTGTTGCCATTCCCTTCTCCAGGGATCAAGGATCAAACCCAGATCTCCAGCATTGCAGGCAGATTCTTTACGGGCTGAGCCATCATATTTACATTTAAAAGGAGTCTTCTGGAGAAAATGCATGAAATAGAACGGTAGGCCACTTGGGGATTAACTTGAGAACTAGCTACCAATTCAAGCAGAAATAGCAGCTTGCTCATTTTGAGGCTGCATGATCTAAAACCTCTTCTGCATTCTGTTGTTAAATTGAGATAAGGTTCTAATAGATGCAATTTGTGACAATCCCTTTGGGTTTGGGATTCAGAAGAAACACACATGGATGTGCCTGCCATGGCAGAGGGTGGCTGAAATTTTAGTGGAGTCAGTGTTCTCTGAGCAAATTATTTCCCAACTGTTTCAGTTTTCTCCTGGGGTTTCAGGGGCAGGCAGCAAGAATGGTGCTGCAGCTGAGGTTGCATTGAGATTGCATCCCTTGGCATGTCCTGAATTTCCAGCATTATGGAAGGAGAGGTCCTGGGCGAGGCACACCCAGGAGCTCAGAATTCTCCTGCTGCCTCTGATGCTCTGTTAACTTTGGGCTTTAATTTCTTCATCTATATAATGAGAGATTTAAATAGTGACTATTAAGGTTGATCTGAGCTCTTTCCTCTCTACATATTTCAATGAACACTTTTCAAGCCAGCAATGTGGATTTTACAACTTTCAATTCATTTGGCTGCTACTGATTTCTCTGCCAATGGATGGAATAGCTGGATCTTGGCTGAGATTTCTAGACCTATATCTGGATATGTGTACCACACAACTGCACTTATTTCACGGGCTAGCAAGGTAATGCTCAAAATTCTTTAAGATAGGTTTCAACAGTATGTGAACCGAGAACTTCCAGATGTACAAGCTGGATTTGGAAAAGGCAGAGGAACCAGAGATCAAATTGCCAACATCTGTTGGATCATAGAATAATCAAGAGAATTCCAAAAAAACATCTACTTCTGCTTCACTGAATATGCTAAGGTCTTTGACTGTGTGGATCATAACAAACTGTGGAAAATTCTTAAAGAGATGGGAATACCAGACCACCTTACCTGCCTCCTGAGAAACCTGTACACAGGTCAAGAAGCAACAGTTATAACTGGACATGAACAATGAACTGGTTCCAAACTGGGAATGGTGTAGGTCAAGGCTGTATATATTGTCAACCTGCTTATTTAACTTCTATGCAGAGTACATCAGGTAAAATGCTAGGATGAATGAAGCACAGCCTGGAATCAGGACTGCTGGGAGAAATATCAATAACCTCAGGTATGCAGATGACACCACACTAAAGGCAGAAAGTGAAGAAGAATTAAAAATACCTCTTGATGAAGGTGAAATAGGAGAGCGAAAAAGCTGACTTAAAATGCAACATTCAAAAACTAAGATTGTGTCATCAGGTCCCATCACCTCATGGCAAATAGATGGGGAAAAAATGGAAACAGTGAGAGACTTTATTTTCTTGGTCTTCAAAATCACTGCTGATGGTGACTGCAGCCATGAAATTAAAAGATGCTTGCTGCTTGGAAGAAAAGCTATGACGAACCTAGACAGTATATTCAAAAGCAGAGACATTGCTTTGCTGACAAAGGTCCATCTAGTCGAAGCTATGGTTTTTCCAGTAGTCATGTATGGATGTGAGAGTTGGACCATAAAGAAGGCTGAGAATTGAAGAACTGATGCTTTGAATTGTGGTGTTGGAGAAGACTTGAGAGTCCCTTGGATTGCAAGGAGATCAACCAGTCAATCCTAAAGGAAATCAGCCTTGAATATTTATTGAAAGGACTGATGCTGAAGCTCAAGCTCCAATACTTTGACCACCTGATGTGAAGACCTGACTTATTGGAAAAGACTCTGATGCTGGGAAAGATTGAGGGCAGGAGGAAAAGGGGGCAATAGAGGATGAGATGGATGGCATCACCAACTTAATGGACATGAGTTAGAGCAAATTCTGGGAGATAGTGAAGGACAGGGAAGCCCGGTGTGCTGCAGTTCATGAGGTGGCAAAGAGTCAGACATGACCTAGTGGCTTAAGAACAAGAAGAAAAATCCTTCTCAGCATAATGCGTCAACTGACCAGGGTAGGCACCTAAGATGGAACTGATCTTCCATCTCTGAGGAAGAAAAATATGTATACCTTTAATTCAGATAAGGAATCTGGGTATAATCGAATCTAGCCCCAAATTGCATGGCCTGTGATGATTCACAGTCTTCTATTCGATTTTGTGAACTCCTGGAGACTTACTTTCTTAGGGCCCTGCTTTCTGTCTCTGTCTTCATGTGCTTTCCCTGTTTCACCTAGTATCCACTTCTAACATTTTTCCTAATAAATACACTTGCATGATTTTACCTGGGGAATCCTGGGGGCACCATCAGTAGGAAAAACTTTTACTGTCATTTGGATTCCTTCTCTGAATTTCTCATCTCTCTCTCATCTACATCTATTCTAGGAGTAAATAAATTCCTCTTCTCATCACATTCATAGCATAACAGTTTATTGAAAACTTTCCCTGGGCCAGATACTAGTCTTCATTCTTTGTATGTATCATTTTATTAATATTTAATCTCCATTCAACCTCATGAGGGATCCACTTTCATTATTCTCTCTTTGCAGATGAGAAAAATGAGGCAGAGAGCAGCTAGGAACTTGTTTAAGGTTGAACATGAAAGTGTTATTTGCTCAGTCATGTCTGACTTTTTGTGATTCCATGGACTGTAGCCCACCAGGCTCTTCTGTCCATGATTTTCTCCAGGCAAGAATACTGGAGTGGGTAGCTATTCTCTTCTCCAGGGGATCTTCCTGACC
This sequence comes from Bos grunniens, assembly GCF_055505025.1. Taxonomy (NCBI): domain Eukaryota; kingdom Metazoa; phylum Chordata; class Mammalia; order Artiodactyla; family Bovidae; genus Bos; species Bos grunniens. Next base: position 57,155,160 of record NC_141175.1, on the reverse strand, counting down.
GAGGGATTGAACGGAAGTTACACGGCAGATAAACCACTGACTTGGGATTCAAACCCAGGCAATCAGATTCCAGAGTCCATGCTCTTGGCCCTAATACTTTATCATCGCCCATGAAAGCATTTCTTCTGCACAAACACTAGATTCTCCTGAGGAGGGACTTTAGTGAATGAAATCCTCTTCTTCTCTTTCCATAAATATGTATATTTTTAAATTTGCACCGGATAGTCAGCATTGAGTATAGTCTAGATTGGAAATACTATATTTTATTGACTCTAAGACATCATTGATGGGAAGATGCACCATTGGTCTATGCATCATTTAAACCATGACAAATGGTCTTAGATGGACAGCCTGGCCCATGATCTGGTCTCATTTTTTCAAAACTTTTTAAACAAATTTCAAAAATCTAGGGAATTTCTCCTACTTTCAGCATCAGAAACAAAATATTACATGACCCCCATCCACTTGTAGTTATCTTTCTTTCTTAGATCCCAGGAAGAACTAGCTTATTATTTTCTAAGAAATATAAAATTGCAGTTACTCCTTCAATGTCAAATATCTTTTTACCAATATCAGAGTGACACATCGCTGCTCTATTTCTTCCTTTTCTGGAAAACATGATAAGCATTTTACTTTAATGCTGTCTCGTGTATTTGAAGGATAGTTTTCTTTTTTTATTCTGGAAATGTTTAAACATATAAAAAAGTGGAAAGAATAAAATAATAAACTCCTATGAATCCTTTATTCTAACTTTAAGAATTACCAACGTTTTTCTCTTTTGGTTTGAAGATATTTTAAATTTTAATTAGACTCAGCACGTAAGTGAAGACAATGGGAATGGCTCTGACCTCCATGGGGCACGAGGGCAATAAAATCACCATAATTGCCTTCTGGCTAGAAGAGAGACAGAGGCCACTGTTACTGCAAGATGCAACTCAACTTCAGAGATGCTATAATAAACTGTGAAATAATACGTGTCTTAGAATTGATGACATGCAGCAGCAGGGCAGCTGGACTGTACTTAGGAGTCAGGACTTAAGAAGTCAGAATTTTCCTTATTTGGTGCTTTTGAGATTTTGTTTTTGTTCTTTTTTCCCTCTCAGCCTGTATTCTCCATCAAAGCACAAACAGAGAAGAATTTCAGCATGTTTCCTGAAGAACCTCTTTGCTTTTACCCAGTCTTTGGACTGTCAGGGCCAGGTAGGCAAATCATGGATCACTTTTGTGGTGCCTGGGTAGAGAGACCCAGAATCTGCATCTTCTCCTCCCAGAAGCCTGGGTTACTCCCGTATGCCTGAGCATGTATGCCCAGCTCAGATCTGGTTAGCTCTGGGCTTTTGAGCTTTGTTCAAACAGATGTGCTTCTGTGAACCATTAGGGATGCTCAGTGTTTGCAGATTTAGTACCTGAACCAGATGCTGAATCCCCTGTAGCCTCTCCTGCCCTAATAGTCCTGCAATTTGAACTTAAGCACTTGCCTTTCTGTCTACTTGCCCCTCAGGCTTCCCAGTCCCATGACATCTAGTCCCATCACCTCGTGGAAAATAGATGGGGAAACAATGGAAATAGTGACAGATTTTATTTTCTTGGACTCCAAAGTCACTGCAGATAGTGACTGCAGCCATGAAATTAAAAGACGCTTGCTCCTTGCAAGAAAAGCTATGACAAACCTAGACAGTGTATTAAAAAGCAGAGACATCACTTTGCTGATAAAGGTCCACATAGTCAAAGCTAGGGTTTTCCAGTAATTATGTATGGATGTGAGAGTTGGACCCAAATGAAGGCTGAGTGTCAAAGAATTGATGCTTTTGAATTGTGGTGTTGGAGAAGACTCTTGAGAGTCCCTTGGATTGTAAGGAGATCAAACCAGACAATCCTAAAGAAATTCAATCCTGAATATTCATTGGAGGGACTGATGCCAAAGCTAAAGCTCCAATACTTTGGCCACCTGATGTGAAGAACTGACTCACTGGAAAAGACTCTGATTCTGGTAAAGATTGAGGGCAGGAGGAAAAGAGGATGACAGAGGATGAGATGGTTGGATGGTATCACTGACTCAATGGACATAAGTTTGAGCAAACTCTGGGAGATGGTGAAGGACGGGGAAGCCTGGCATGCTGTAGTCCATGGGATTGCAAAGAGTTGGACATGATTGAGAAACTTAACAGCAACAACAGTGGGCTTCCCTGGTGGCTCAGAAGGAGACCCGGGTTCAACTCCTAGGTCGGGAAGATTCCCTGGAGAAGAAAATGGCAACCCACTCCAGTATTCTTGCCTGGAGAATTCCATGGACAGATGATCCAGGTGAGCCACAGTCCATGGTGTCCCAAAGAGTCGGACATAACTAAGTGACTAACACACATTCTCCCTTCTGTCAAAGTGTGTCCCTGATATCTGGAATCCCTAGGCCTGGAAACAGACCCCAAATCTGTGAACTCTGATGTCAAGTATTCTGTACTGGCCTTGCAAGAGTGGGCATTCTGGGCTGATGTCAGAAGCCCTGGAGGAAACAGTTTGGCTAAGAGACGCCGCCTCCCATCTCTGACCACCCAATGGTGCTGCCATATATGAGAATGATGACTCTGGTAAGAAGCCATCTGGGTAGAAACCTCATGAGGTCAGGAGTGTTCTTCAGTAATGTCAGAGGAGCATGTGATATGGGACGGTGAGAGAGACCCTAAGAGGCTGTCAGGTAACCCGAGTTCTGGTCAGTGGTCCAAGCCACTGTGAGGCCACACACATATTCAGTTGGCCTTATCACTTCAGTGCATGCTGGTCAAGCACCAACTGCCAGCATCTTTTTGCTCTGGTTTGCAGTCTTTCTATAAAGAGCCATGGAATGCCACTCTGCTCACCCCCTGTTCTAGGAGCTCTCAGCTACCCAGTCTGGGAAGTAGATGTACAAACCCTCCAGCTCCCTCACTGTGGGAGTTGGACAAGTTCTACTCCTTTTCCAAAATTTCCTCTTGGAATCCACTTTCAGTTGCCCACAGTGGTAGCTGGGCTGGTAAGACATCCTTTACTGGTGACTTCTCATTCTTGGCTCACTTCTTCCCTCCTCTGTTTTTTCTTGTATCTCTTAAATAAACTATTTGCACTTGAACTTTTGTTGCAGGGTCTACTTCTGGGGGGATCAAAACTAAGACAATAGGCATGTGTGTCATTTAATTTCCTCAGGCCATTGGCTTCTCTCCTGTTGTGTGTGTCCATGCTAAATCGCTTTAGTCATATTCGACTCTTTGTGACACTGCGGAAGTTAGCCTGCCAAGCTCCTCTGTCCATGGGATTCTCCAGGCAAGAATACTGGAGTGGGTTGCCATGCCCTCCTCCAGGGGATCTTCCTGACCCAAGGATTGAACTCACATCTCTTATGTCTAGGATTGAACCCATGTCTCTATATCTCTTGCATTGCCAGGTGGGTCCTTTACCACTGGGAAGCTTTCTCACGAGTTAGGTAAGAGCAAAGTTTGCAAGTATATTGTGGTGGTAGAATTTCCCATGCATTTTTGCATGCACCATTCTTATTTGGAGTTCAGGACAGACCTGTGAACAGGCAAGGCCTTTTTATTCCATCTTTTAGATGAAGAGTGAGAGGCTCTGAGAGGTTTTGTGAGTTGCCCAAGGACTCTCCACTGACAACTGGCTGACTTGAGACCGGAACACACTACTTCCAACTCTGAGACTGCTCACCGTCTTTTCCAGTGTTTCTTTCTTTCTTGGCTGTTCTGGGTCTTCACTGCTGTGCAGGTTTTTCTCTGGTTGTGGTGCGTGGGCTTCTCATCGCAGCGGCTTCCCCTGTTGCGGAGCAGGGGCTCAAGAGAACAGGCTCAATAGTTGTGGGGCATGGGTTTAGTTGTTCTGCCGCATGTGGGATCCTCCCAGATCAGGGATCGAACCTGCGTCTCCTTCATTGGCAGGTGGATTCTTTACCACTGAGTCACTGAGAAAGCCCTCCAGTGTTTCTTGACCTTCATGGCTCATTTCCAAAAGTTGTCTTTGTATTTCTCAGATTCTGAGGAAGAATAGTTCAGCATCAGATACAGATTCCAATCATCTGGGATTTGTTTTGGGGGCTATGGTCAGCCCTAGATGGAGGCAGTGCCCTGGGGGCCTCTGGATGGGCTCAAAGCCTTCTCCATACATCTCCCAAGGGTCCCGAGTTCCCAGGGTCTTGGAGCCCTAAGGAGAACATTCACTTCTCATGATCCCACTTTTTGGAACTATTCTCTAATTGGCTTTGGACCATTAGGTCCAGTATCACAGTTGAACCCAGATGCATAGTCAAGGCTGCCTTCACCACAGGCTGCGGGATGGGTTGCCTATACTGGGTCAACATCTCCACTTGGCTGAGTCCTCCTAACCACCTTAACTAGTTCTTGGTATTGACTCTCAGCAAAGCCTTTGTCATATGACATCCTGAGAGGAAGGTCACTTAGTCCCACTGGGGGGCATTTCCCCCAGTAAGACAGTAGTCTTATTATTAGCCCATCCTGGGGGTATGTCTTTGGTTGATGTCCCCTGATCCTACACATCTAACCTGGTCCCACATCCCACCCAGCCTTCAGGCAGGAAAACAAGTGTGTGCCTCTCAACTTTGTCACTGATTCTTCTGAAATTGCTGACTTCTCTCTCTCTCTCTCTCTCTCATTTATTCTTGGAACCCACTCCTTCACCCCAGCAACTTTCTCTATTAACTCTATTCCTTATTCTCAACCTCATGCTCTCCCTTAGTTCTTGGAAGAGTGACATCTGACCAATTCTATTTTGATTTGGCATTCCTTAGCACAGGCTTACAGTCCCCCCCATCTGCACCTGTTTCTGGCTATTTCAGGTAACTACTTCTAGCTTCCAGGAGCTGGCCAGGTGTTAATTTCTTGGCCAGCACTTGGCTGGGCCTGATCATGACAACTCACTATGAATATTTAGAAAGGTATCATGGATTATTTAGGTGACCTTTCTATTTCTGAACAGAAACAACAAAGGCCATGGTGAGCTTTTGCAAACTCAAAACTATCTCAGCTAGCTTTTTTGTTTCATAGGCTGTTCTTATTTTGAGATTGTTTTGGGACATTGGCCATGATCATGGTCAGAGTGGTGGATAGGCAGTAATGATGCTCTGATTGAAGGAGGCTGGAAACAGTCTCAGTTCCCACTCAGTGGTACCTATTCCCATTAGCCACAACAGTGCCTGAAACTCTCACTGTGGGGTTCCTATTGAGTAAACAGAACCTTCCTCAGTAATGGAAAGCTCTCAGGGAGGGATAACGTTAGAGTGACTTTCCCTCTTAATTAAATATCTTAGCACACAAGAGGAGAATCATGATTCTCAGAGTGGGAGTATCTTGCTGAGAAGTCTAATGATCAGATTAGAGTAGATCAGTTGCTTAGAGAGAGGCTGAGACAGTATGACACAGATAAGGACAGGTAAGGTTTGAAGGGAGGGAAGGAGTGAGTAACATCAGAATACAGATTGCCACTCATGCAGGCAACCCAGAAGAGTTCCCTGTTTAGCAAAGGGGAAGAATAAGAGTCCTGGGCATCAGAGTATAGGGAGTAATGTCCACAAAGTTAATTCTTTGTAATTTTGTCTCAGATCAACTCTCGCCTTGATTGGGCTCATTCAAACTTAATAGTGGTCTTCCCGACTCTTTTGTGAGATACGCCACCTCAAATTTTCAATTTATTCCATTCAGGAGCAGTGTGAAATGAAAGATCAAAAACCAAAAAAGAGCAAATGTCCAAAAATAATATTTGAGTCTCCTCTTACTCATCTCTAGAATGGGAGAAATACATAATTACTGTGAGAATCCAGGAAGATCATATGTCTAAAGTATTTTTAAACTGTGAAACTCCCAGGCAAACATCCAGTTCAGTTGTCTTGAAGAACGCCTTCCTTGATACTGTCAATCACTCTCACCTTTTGAAAATTAGTCAAAGAATCCACAGTATCTTACTGAGGTAACCAGAAGCCGCTTTGGGTTTTGCAAAATCTAAGTGAGGGTTTATTTCAAGCTTGCAGGAAATGGTTGTTTTTTTCTCTTGGGCTCACTTGGGAGGAACCATGCAAAGCATCATCTCAGAGGAAGTTCAGAGGAGAAGGTGATGTGCCTGGGGAGGCAGATGGGGCTGAGCTGATGACCCTTCGAACATGAAAAACCATGCTCCCTGAGACCTTTCATTCAGTGCTTTCTCAGCCTGCAACAAAAAGCCTTTCCCAATTTGTGGGGTTCGCGATGGTAGATGTTGTTGCCTAAGAACCCTCTGCAAATGTCAAATCCATTATCAGGCTGAGGAAGGCAGGGTTTTAATTGAACTTTTCCTCCAACCTTCTGCCCTTCACAACTATAGCAAGACTGCATGTGCCATTATGGCCTTTTTACAAGGCCCAGAATGGAAAAGGCAAATTATCTGCAAAGAAATGTTTAGACAGGAGTAAGTCTGAACTTTTGAAGTGTTTTTTTTTTTTTTTTTTATGTCCCACTACTATTTTGCTGCCGACATTTCTTGCTCACAAGATCAGGATACTTACTATCTGTCACTACAGGTCTTCAGGCAGGTAAAAAGAGAAGAAAAATATGAGCAAGAAAGATAGGCAAGGTTCATTTCCCTTGTTACTTTAAAAAGCTACCTTAGCTCTCTCCCATTTAAAGCATGGATACCTTCTCACCCCGCCAAATCCTTCTTTAACCCAGAACTTCCTTTCCCTCTCCCTGTTGTCAAGCTTCTAAAACAAATGTAACTTACACGTGCTGTCTCTGCTTTTACATTCTGTAACTTGCCCACATACTCAGACCACCTTCTGCCGTCACTAGTACATTGGCCTTGACCTTATGATATCCCTAGTGGCCTCTCAGTTGTAATCTATTTCCTCTCTTTGGCCTCAATTCTTCTACTTCAGGCCACTATCATCTCTGGGCTGGTTTTAAAGCTTCCTAAGTGGTCTTCTATCACCTATCTCCTTTCTTCTTATCCTTTCTAATCCACTCTCTTCACTGTTGCCAAACGAATCCACAAAGGTACTACCTCTGGGCTCTCAGGATGGCCCAATCCCCTTGCCTGGTTTATGAAGCCATTGAACTCAGCCCCTGCCCACTGCCTGCCAGCCCCTTCTCATGACATATTCTCATGATACGTTCTCTAGACATACTGGTTTATTTGCAATTTTCCCAACTAGCTCTGCTGCTTTTTCGTGTGGACCACTTCTGATATTCTGTCAGAATGTCTCCTCCCTTTGCCTGGCTGATCTCTATTCATCTCTGCAGCTTCAGTGTAGACTTTCTAGGCTCCTGGAAGCTCTTTCTATCTCTAGAAGTCTCATTCCTCCAGCTCATCCTCTCCTGCCACATCTATCTGCTGTTCACTTGCTTCCTCCCATTTCTAGACAGTGACCACCTTGAAAGCCTCAGAGGCTGACTCTAACATTAGAACTCATGGATAAGCAACTTTAAAAGAGAATTTATTTGTTTTTGGTTGCACTGGATCTTCGTTGCTGTGCAAGGGCTTTCTCTAGTTGTGGTGAGTGTGGGCTACTCTCTAATTGTAGTGCTTGGGTTTCTCATTGTTGTGGCTTCTCTTGTTGAAGAGCTCAGGCTCTGGAGTGTGTGCTCAGTAGTCGTGGCAGCCGGGCTTAGCTGCTCCTAAGTGTATGAAATCTTCCCAGACCAGGAATCGAACCTGTGTCCCCTGCATTGGCAGGCAGTTTCTTTTACACTGTACCACTAGGGAAGTCCCAAGTGATGTTTTAAAGCAAGTGCTCCCTGAGGTAAGGATTTAGGGAAGTAGGATAGTAAGGGGGAGAGAAACAAGCACAGATCTGTCCTCAGGGAACCTCCAGGGAAGGTTCAGCCTGGTGCTGTAAGGGACACGGAAGTGTAAGTGAGTCCCTGGCATTATCCTGTGGGATGCCAGGAAGCTGGGCTGTGGAATTTCCACTCTTGTTGGTCAAGAGTTGCCACAGGGGAAGTGGATTCCCGCTCTCCTTCCATGTGTAAGTCTGCGTTAAAAATGATTAGAGATGATACAATAAACTTTAACACTTCAAGAAACAGACAGCCTCCATTCCCAAGAGTCCAGGGAGCTGCAAAATGGAGTAGAAGGCAGGATGCTTTTATAGGATAAAGAATAGAGAATAAGGAAGAGAAAAACAGACCAGCTCCTTGGTCTCCTTCATTTGAGCAAAATTTCAGAGTAATTTATGCATCATCAGGAATTTGTGACCCAATTCTTTTAATTTATAGATACAACTCTGAACTGGATGCCTGGGCTAAGAGAGGTTCTGGAACAAGCAGCTACACCATGATCAAATTGCCCTCTGCTCTGATCTTTAGACTGCTCTGGCCAGCTTCCTCCTCCCTGATGGAAACTACTTTATTAGTCTCTTTATTCCATCTGTAATCTTTTCTTTTTCTCTCCACTTTTATTGAGATATAATTGCCATACAGCTTGTAAATTTAAAGTGTCCCACATAATGATTTGTTATGCATATTTTTGCAAGATGATTATCACAATAAGTTTAGTTGACATCCATCTCCTATAATTCCAAAATATTTTTTTCCCTTGCAATCAGAACTTTTAGAATATAATCCCTTAACTTCTTTCAAATATACTTTATAGTCCATCTGCTACCTTTCGAAGTCATAGCAGACACATTTGAACACGTTCAAAACCTGCTAGAATACTGGAGTGGGTAGCCATTCCCTTCTTTAGGGGATCTTCCCAGTGCAGGGACTGAACCCTCATCTCCTGCTTTGCAGGCATATTCTTTACCATCTGAACCACCAGGGAGGCCCCTCCGCTAATGGACAGGGTTCATTTTTTTCTTTTTCCCTAGGAGTTTTCTAAGCCTCTGTGTAGGGATGAAAAGGCACCTAATTCCAGCCTTCAGATAGGGCTGAGAGCTCTGGCTGATCTAGCCTGGCTCCTTCCGCATCTCTCATTTTGTAACTCTTGGCTGTTTACCCAGTCCATCTTCATCCCACCCCTCATGCCACATTCCATTTCTAACAGAACTCTCTGCAATTCCTCCAGCCCAGAGGTTTCACATTTCTGTGCCTTTGCAAAGGCTTTCTCTCTTCCAGGAAAATTCATTTTCTATTTTTCTCTTTGGAAATTCTCATTTTTCTATCAAGACTAAGCTTAATTGTTACGGGCTTTCCAAATGGCTCAGCAAGTAGAGAACCTGCCTGTGATGCAGGAGACACACGTTCAATCCCTGGGTTGGGAAGATCCCCTGGAGGCAACCCACTCCAGTATTCTTGCCTGAAAAGTCCCATGGACAGAGGAACCTGGTGGACTCCAACCCAAAAGGTCACGAAGAATCAGACATGACTGAACACAAGCTTAATTGTTATCTTTTCTGTGATTATTTCTTCTCTTAACCCTGAAGTTGAGCTCATCACATTAACTTATTCAATGCTGTCTCTGGCACTGATTTCAGTTATTCAAACCATGATTTGTTGCCACAATTTTGTTTTTGCTTACATTTTTCTCTCTCATCAATACTATGAACAATTTGAGAATAAGTACTTGATGTTAAAATGTATGCATGTCACATAGGTGGCATTCAGCAAACGCTTCTTAAACGAGCTCTTATATATAATATGTAATTTTTGAACTTGGGCAATTCTGGTGTTCACTTGATTTGGGAATCAAGTGAGAAAATTTGGGAGCTGCTGTCCTACACCCTATAGTCTAGTGCCCTCTGCATGCAATCTGACGTCCCCTGGATTAGGAAACCTGGCCTTCAGTCTGCAGCCACTCAGTAGCTGCCACAGCAGGCAGACACTTAACTCACTGAGCTCTGGTTTCCTTGTTGGAAAAAAAGGGAGTTTATACATCCTGCAGAATTCTGGAAACTAATTGTGATGATAAAAATCTGCCTGAAGAGTGCTGGGCTCCTACTGGGTGTTCAGTATATGTTAATTTAGTGAATGAATAAATGAATTAAATATATTAATATCTTTCCTGGTAGAGTAACTGACATCTGGTCTGACACAGCATCTTGTACTTGTGCTAAGTCTCTCAGTTGTTTCTCTTTACGACGCCATAGACTGTAGCCCGTCAGACTCCTCTGTCCATGGGATTTTCCAGGCAAGAATACTGGAGTGGGTTGTTATTTCCTCCTCCAGGGGCTCTTCCGGACCCAGGGATTGAACCCATGTCTACTGTGTCTCCTGCATTGGCAGGTGGATTCTTTATTACTTGAGCCACCTGGGAAGCCTCCAGTATAGCATCTAAAGGAAAACAGCTGACATAGAATAGCAGTGTGGACAGCAGGCCATCAAAACGGCTGACAGAAACCAATAGGAACCACAGTCTGATTTGTAAATATATTTATGGCTTCTACATTTCGTTCTTGCTCTGACGCATCCACACATACACACTCTTCCTCTATTTACACACAGTTCCAGCATGTCCCAATTTTGTTCACTGGTTATACAGCATGTCTCCAGGATGCAGTCTACTGGTGGCAGAGTTGAGGGAGCTTTGGTTGCAGTTTTGACATCAGGCACCAGTGGCGTTTCATCTTCCTATCTGCTTTAGTCCAAAGCTGCGGCACATCTTTCCTCTATGTGCACAGCTAGAGAGGGCTGCTCACGACAGTTGTCAGCCGTTTTGATGGCCTGCTGTCCACACAGTTATTCTACAAACCTAGGATTTCTGGTCTTCCTGGAAAGCCCTGATATCTTATCATGTGGATGCAGGAAGTTTTTTTTCAATACTTCCTTCGCTTCCATTTTAAGCATGATTGAATTCTGCAAAAGCCTCTCAGTGAAAGAATGTTTTTTGATAAGTTGTTGAAATCCTCCCTTTGTCAGATTTCACTTTAACTTGGTGTCTGGCTACTTTATACCAGGTAGGCACCCTCAGGCCCTCCGTCTTTTTCTCTCTTGCAAGCACATGTATCACATATGTTCCATCGCTGCTGAGTAGCCAGCCTACGTAATAGCAGAGTGTATCTACATTCAGTCCCTTCTCTATCTTTGAGCATATTTGCGGGAAAATGCCCCCTATGGCTCAGCATGTGAAGAATCTGCCTTCAGTGCAGGAGACACAGGAGACGTGGGTTTGATCCCTGGGTTGGGAAGATCTCTTGGAGGAAAAAATGGCAACCCACTCCAGTATTCTTGCCTGGGAAATCCCATGGACAGAGGAGCCTGGAAGGCTATATAGTCCATAGGGTTGCAAGAGTTGGACTCGACTGAGAGACTAAGTATGCATGCACTGGGTAAAATGAGTTTCTTCCATGTCTGTTCCTGAACTCATTTATACTCAGTTTACTTCCCCACCATCAGGCCCTTCTCCATCTTAGTTTTCAGGTCTTTGTCACCAATGTTGTGGCCCTTGAGGGCTAGAGCCCTCCCTCAGTAAGACACTGTTGTCCCCATACTTAATCTCCCAGAGACAGAGCATGTTTGGGGACCAATGTGTGGGGTAGGTTCCCTGCCCCCATGCACTGCACAGGAGCCAGACTTTAATTCTTCTTTAATTCTAGCAATACCAGCCTGATATTTTCAGTCTTAGATGAAATCTTGAGGACACCAAGAAGAATTCTAGAACAGAAGCATCTTGAAACTCTTCCGCCAATTGGCTGGCCACCATCCAAAAGAATCTCTCCCTAGTCATGTCTTACCTGAGCCCCACCCTGCTGCTGAATTGGTGAGTTGGGTTTTCTTCTCAAAGAAAGCTTCTCCACCTTGTTCATTACTGAACTCAGAGCCCCCACCCCTGCCTATCTGGTTGTTCATAAGAAAGCTCAAATCCTAGTCCTGCACTACTCAGGGTAGATATCCTTCCCTCTGTCTTGAACATTCTCTCCAGCACAGCCTTGGCTTTTCACTCATTTTCACACCAGAAACCCCCACAGGGTGTTTGTTGTTTCAGTCACCAAGTCATGTTCGACTCTTTTGCGACAGTATGGACTGTAGCCCACCAGGCTCCTCTGTCCGTGGAATTTTCCAGGCAAGAATACTAGAGTGGGTAGCCATTCCCTTCTCCAGGGGATCTTCCCTACCCAGGTATCAAACTCATATCTCCTGCACTGCAGGCAGAATGTTTAACAAACAGAAAAGCAAACTTCCCCCTCTCTCCCTTGAATATTTTCATGCTCTTCAGAATCTGAAACTGATTGCCTTTAATTTCCATATTTAAAATTGGTAGCATTTTTTCCTTTACAACATATAAGTTTATAAACATTCACCCCAAGTTTTACATTCCAAACAGTTTTTCTTTTTTGGCCCATAAGTAAAGATATTTTAAGCTCACCGCTGTTGCTCTTAGGTCGCTTCAGTCATGTCCGACTCTGTGTGACCCCATACAAGGCAGCCCACCAGGCTCCTCTGTCCACAGGATTCTCTAGGTAAGAATACTGGAGTGGGTTGCCATTTCCTTCTCCAATGCATGCACGCATGCTAAGTTGCTTTAGTCGTGTCAAACTCTGTGCGACCCCATAGACAGCAACCCACCAGGCTCCTCTGTCCACAGTATTCTCTAGGTAAAAATACTGGAGTGGGTTGCCATTTCCTTCTCCACTGAACTCACTAATCCAAGGTGATATCTGTTACAACTGACCCGGTAACTCATACTTCTTGCAACAATTATGATACTTGTTAATGATAAGGGAAGATGATGGCACCCCACTCCAGTACTCTTGCCTGGAAAATCCCATGGATGGAGGGGCCTGGTGGGCTGCAGTCCATGGGGTCGCTGGGAGTTGGACACGACTGAGCGACTTCCCTTTCACTTTTCACTTTCATGCATTGGAGCAGGAAATGGCAACCCACTCCAGTGTTCTTGCCTGGAGAATCCCAGGGATGGGGAAGGCTGGTGGGCTGCCGTCTATGGGGTCTCACAGAGTTGGACACGACTGATGCGACTTGGCAGGCAGTTGGCAGTTGTCATATGACACATCTGTTAATATTTGCCATAACTCATAAGTACATATTCATCACTCAGGAAGTCTTCTCCTTAGATTCCCACACCAAGGTGTATCTAACTGATGTATGTCTCTGTGTGTGCTCAGTTGTGTCCAACTGTAGCCCGCCATTCTTCTCTGTCCCTGGAATTTTGCAGGCAAGAATACTGGAGTGGGTTGCCATTTCCTTCTCTAGAGGATCTTTGGGACCCAGGACTCAAACCTTCTCTCTTGTATCTCCTGCACTTGCAGGTGGATTCTTTACCACTAGCATCACCTGAGAATTTAACTGGTACCGTGTACCAGAGCAGTGTACCAGTCAGCATACAGTTTGATTGATCCATGTGATTGATAGGTGCCCTGCTAAATATTTTCAGTATTATCTTTATCTAAAGTCTTGTTTGGCATCTAATAAACAATTGAAAATAAAATCTTTTGTTTCTGACTACTTGGAATACCTTAGTCCAAGCATTAATTTATTTAAATTACTGAATTGGTTTAACTCAATAGGTACTTGTTATAGGAACAGACTTTTTTTTATGTATACAGTGTAGAACTCCATCCTAAAGGTTGGGATTATGCGTTCAGGGAACTAAAATTCAAATTGGGTAGATAGGATCATCCCACATAATGAGTGCTTTATACTTTTGTACATTATTATTGTTTTCCCAGATCTTTTCCGCTCTTGAAGTAGCCTTGGTCTTGGTTGATGATGACACGGTTTTTGACTCTTGACAATCATCACCATTTGATCCTCAGGACTTTTTACGTCTGCTTGAGTTTCTGGTGGTTCACTCACTCCTTAGGTGTGGTTTTCTACTCCTCTGTGGTAACCTGGTGGTAGGCCACTTTCCCTGATCTTCTGGTCTTGTAGAGTGGCCTTCCTGGGTTAGCAGGAGGTGTGGGCTATACACCAAAGAGGAACCAAAGACAGCATCTCAGAAATAGTGTAAATACAGAGGAGTTTAGTAATCTGGGTAGGAAGCAAAACCTAGAGCATGCTGACCAAAGAGGTTAAGCAGGGGAAGAGAGATCTTTGAGGCAGAACTGCAGAAGGTAGGCACCTTTCACGTGGGTCCAGTGACTTGGGTAGGAACCGAAAGGCTGGTGATCTTTCCTATTTTTCCCTGTCATTCTGGGCATCTTCATTCATCAGGGGACTCTGTTTACACCTCCAGGAGCCCACGGCTCTGCAACTGTAAAGTAACCCATTCCCCTACTGCCATCTCCATCACCTATAAGGGACTGCAGATCTTTGCCAGCATGGTATGATCTAATATCCAATTAATGATAGATCTCAAGTGCTGTGCTTTAAATTTTCTTACTCCTTCTTTTATGAAACATCAAACAAGTTTTCAAGGGAGCTTGACACTTGCGTCACTATCAGAACCACTCTCATACCTGTAGACCATATGGGTCCCTTTGACTCTCTCCCATTTCCAGTGTGCTCTCTGCCTTTCTGGGGCATCTTCTTTCACGGAATCCTTCTTGTGGTTTGGTCATCCATCAGTTTCCTCTTTGTCCAAATGTCATAAACCCAGTGTCAGAGGGCCAGACCTCCAGGCTCTGAGCCTCTGTTGATCTGAAAATTTCCTGGTGTCCTTTCCTGCAAACTCCTGCTTGTGCTCAGTTGTGTCCGACTGTTTTGCGACCCCAGGGACTGTAGCCCATCAAGGTCTTCTGTCCATGGAATTTTTCAAGCAAGAATACTAGATCAGGGGATCTAGTATTTCCTACTCCAGGGGAATTCTCCCAACCTAGGGATCGAACTCACATTTCTTGTATCTCATGCATTGGCAGGCGAATTCTTTACCACTAGTGCCACCTGGGAAGCCCACCTACTATAATCCACCAAACAAAATTCAGGATCATCAACCAATACGGGATATCCAAAAACCAGGAGTGACTCATTCAAATCTGTACAGACTGCCAGAGCAGTTGGATGGACACAAGGGACCCCTGCTGCCAAGGCTCTGGATCCTCTTAGAGTTCAGGCGGAAGAAAGGAATCTGCTCTGGTCCCTTTGTCAGTCGCCATAACTATTAAAAGATAGTCACAACCTAGAAGTCGAGAGTTATGTTTTATTCAGTAGGAATTTTTGGGACTCCAGGCCCAGGAGATACTATCTCAAGAAACCCTGCAAGAACTACTCCAAGCTCAGTGGAGGTAAACAGATGGATCTTTTCCCTGACACATCAGCTGGTACCCAGATGGAGATGCAAGGGAGTGTGCAGGGACCCCCAAGTGTGAGGCTCAACTGTGGCTGTTCATGTCAAGAGAATAAGGGACCCCCACACCCAGGTTTGTGCTTCCTTCCTCTGTTTTAATGCAACATCTTTCCATTCCCCCTGCCTCTTCCTCTCCTGCTCCAGTCCTGACTTGTCAGCCTGATGAAGGGACTTCAGCACTAACTGTCCCCTCCCTTCTGCCTCTGAGTACCATTCTACATGTTAATGCTCCTCTCAATAGGAGCGAGGCAAACATTCTTGCCACTCGGTTCTCACTGGGCACCTCTGGTCACTGCAGTGCCAGTTCAGCCTGACAGGAGCTGGTCAAAGGATAACTGCATGGAGTGCAAGCTTGTCAGCCGCTGTCAGTAATGGACAGGAAGGATACTTCAGGCTACAGTGACATTACAGGAAGAAGGCCTGAAAGGAATTGTTCCCTGCTGTTTGGAAATCATAAGATCCAATTTATCCTTGGTAACAAAGTGGACCCTGCTTTTCTGGTAGGAAGTACATATTTCTACCATCATTGCAGTCTTTGTTTGGACAGAAAAATGAACCAGCTGAGCTCCTTCCCCAACTCCATGAATGCTGATGTCTGTTTCAGGAGCTATATGCTAGAAGTGATGTAAGGATAACATAGGAACCAATGCACCAGAGGGCTTCCTAGGTGGCGCTATTGGTAAAGAATCTGCCTGCCAATGCAAGAGATGCATGATCGGTCCCTGGGTCTAAAAGATTTGCTGGAGGAAGAAATGGCAACCCACTCCAGTACTCTTGCCTGGGAAATCCTATGGACAGAGGAGCCTGGTGGACTGCAGTCCATGCGGTCACAGTTGGACATGACTGAGCGCGCACACATAGCGCCCCAGAAGGAGGCAGTGAGATGCAGGTGACTCATAGCAGGGCAAAGAGCCCTGGGCTCTTAGCAAAAGATGCAGCCTCTCTACAGTTAGACATTACTTAAGTAGCTTTAGCTGCTGTCTTGGTCAATTCAGGCTACTATAACAAAATACCAGAGCCTGTGTGGTTTATAAACAACACAGGGATTGAAGCTGCATCTCCTGTGTCTTCTGCATTGTTGGTGGATTCTTTACCTGCTGAGCCATTGGGAAACCCCTTTACACATGACCTAATCACCTCCCAAGAAAACCCACCTCCTAATGCTGTCACCTTGAGGATTAAGATTTTAACATGGAAATCAGGGTTTCCCTGATGGCTCAGGGGGTAAAGAATCTGTCTGCCAATGCAGGAGACCCAGGTTCAACCCCTGGGTCAGGAAGATCCCCTGGAGAAAGAAATGGCAACTCACTCCAGTATTCTTGCCTGAGAAATGCCATGGACAGGGAAGCCTGGCAGACTACAGTCCATGGGGTCACAAAGAGCCGGACATGATTGAGTGACTAAGCATGACGTAAACTTTTGGGAAACAAATCACATTCTCTTTGTTTCTGAGGTTCAAAGTTCTTTGCATCCTACTTCCAAGATCCTCAGCCCTTCAATTCTTGGAGAGGGGGTGGGGCTCCCTCTTAATTCCCATTTCTGCCAAGCCACATCAAACTCTAAGCTCCTCTCACTTGCTGTTCCAACCAGGTCGGTGCAGGCAGCTATTCTTCCCTAGGATGTAAGGCACTGGGGTCCTGTGTTCTTAAATCCCCCAAATGTGTCTGTCTACAATGTTCCAAATGTGGAACTTCCGTCTACACCCTTTTGCCTCCCTACCCCTCCCCCAGCTCAGTACTGGACTAAGAGACACACGAGACAGTTTCTATTTGTTGTTTCACTCTCTGACTTTATTTCTCCCTCAGCCAATCTAGTCTAGATTGGTGGGGACCCTGGCACCTCACATATTCTTTTTTATTTGAAGACGGTAACATTCATGTTCCATATTCTTTAGGGCTTAGGCTTGAAACTAAAAACCCCCAAAGGTTTGCAAATAAAAAAGCCATGACTTTTAAGTCTTGGCTATAATTTTCCAATTTTTTTTTTTTTAAAGCATTATGAGACTCTTTTTCTTTCTATTCTGGGTAATTCTTCCCAGAGGGTAATATTTGTCACGGACTCAGGGGATACAGATGAAAAATCTGGTAAGAAAGTGTGAAAGTGAGAGGGTGCAGGAAGAGCTAAACCAATCTAATCATACAACGGGATATATACCACATTTCTTTTTGCTTACGGCTTGTGGCATGTGTTGTCTTAGTTCCCCAATCAGGGCGTGTGCCTGCGCCTTGTGCAAAGGAAGTGCAGAGTTTTAACCACTGGACTGCCAGGAATTTGCATAATTTATTTCAGTCTGTTTTCCTCTGCTGGATACAAATTTTCCATGGCCAAAACAAACAGAGGATTCATAATCAGTCATTATTAGCAGCTTAATGTGACTTAGTTTGTCCTCTCTACAGAGGCTAAGTTCTGAAAGCTCTTGACATGGGAGAGTGGAGAGGCAAGTTTAGGATAAGGGCAGCAGAGAGACCAGGCTTCCCTGGTGACTTTGTCAGTAAAGAATCCACCTGCAGTGCAATGCAGGAGGCCTGGATTTGACCTCTTGATCAGAAAGATCCCCCGGAGAAGGAAATAGAAAACCACTCCAGTATTCTTGCCTGGGAAATCTCATGGACAGGGAATCCTGGTGGGCTATAGTCCATGCAGTTGCAAGAGTCAGACTTGACTTAGCAAATAAACCACCACCACCAGCAGAGAGGCCAGGTGAGGTGGTAGGAAGGAGTAGCCAAGGGGCATTCTATAGGCAGTGAAAGGAAGGCTGTGACCAGGAGTTAAGGCTTGGAGACGGAAAAGGGAGGGAGTGCCCAAGATGATCTTCATGCATTTCCCAGTTATGCAAAACTGGGCAAACTTGGGGTCACCACATCCAGGCAGAGGAAGAGAGAGGTCTATGTTCAAAGCCAGGTCAAGAATTGACTCAATGATTTGTAGAAGTCCATAGGAGACAGATTTCTCAAATTTTCAGGAGACTGAAAGTGATGGAAGTAATTGCCAATAAGACAGACATCAAAGCAGCAAAATAAAAATGAACACGAAAGGGGATGCCTAGGTCCCTTCAGGAGAAAGGCTGTCTAGGAACATAGGAGAGAAGAATGGTCCTTGCATGACCTGAACCCATTATGGGGCAGTGCTCTAGGCTGGAGGATGGACACTCCTGAGGGCTGGGTGGGAGTTATCATCCTAAAATTAGAGCTTTTAAATTAGAAACTGTGGCAATAATCCAGCTGGAAGATCAGAGTGGCCTGGAGTCATGTAGTGGCAGTGGGTATAAGGATAAGGGGAAGATGCATTCAATAAATATTTATGCACATACGACATTGAGAAAAGAGATGGAGTCAAGGATGACATCCAGATTTTCCAGTGTGAGAACCTGGGTGAATGGTAGGTGATTTATAAAAACAGGAAATACCAGGGAAGTTGATTACGAAGAGGAAACTCAAAGATGTTCATATAAAGAACAAGTGAAAAGATTGGCCTCCCAACAGAGGGCAAAAACCTCTTCCACTATAATAGGAAGGAGATAGGCAGATGTATAAAATTTACAGGTATAATAAAACATGTAGCTGAGGTAGTGTCCATCTGAAGGCTTCTATCTTTTTCTTCAACAGTAGAACTGTAAATCATCTGTTGTAAGCAAAGTCAGGGGATAAAGAATGGAAATAAACATTCGGGGAAGAATAGATAAGATATGGAGTGTCTTTTGCAAATAATGTGGCTGACAAGGGATTAGTCTCCAAAATTTACAAACAGCACACTAGGCTTAACAGCATCAAACAAACATCTCAATCAAAAAAAATGGGCAGAAGACCTAAATAGACATTTCTCCAAAGAAGATATGCGCGTATGTGCATGCTTGGTTTTGCCTGACTCTTTTGAGACCCCATGGAGTGTGTAGTCCACCAGGCTCTTCTGCCCATGGGATGTCCCAGGCAAGAATACAGGAGTGGGTTGCCATTTCCTTCTCTAGGGGATCTTCCCAAAGAAGACATGTGCATGCGTGCTAAGTTGCTTCAGTTGTGTCTGACTCTGTGAGACCCTTTGGATTGTAGCCCATCAGGATCCTCTGTCCATGGGATTCTCCAGGCAAGAATACGGGAGTAGATTGCCATGCTCTCCTCCAGGGGATCTTTCTGTCCCAGGGATCAAACCTGGGTCTCCTGCATTGAAGACAGTCTCTTTACCAACTGAGCCACCAGGAAAGCTCAAAGAAGACATACAGATGGCCAAAAGGCACATGACAAGATGTCTAATATCTCTAATTATTAGAGAAATGCAAATCAAAACTACAATGAGATATCACCTCACACCAGCCAGAATGGCTATCATCAAAAAATCCCAAAGCAATAAATGCTGCAGAAGGTGGGAATCCTCTACACTGTTAATAGGAATAACAGTTGATACAACCATTACCACTATGGAGAACAGTGTGAAGGTTCCTTAAAAAACTAAAAATAGAGCTACCATACGACCCTGCAATCCCATTCATGGACATATATCCAGAGAAAAACATGGTTTGAAAGGATACACGCACCACAATGTTCACTGACGCACTGTTTACAATAGCTAAGACACGGACACAACAGAGGAATGAATGTAAATGTCTGTAAATGTCCATCAACGGAGGAATTAAAGAAGATGTGGTACATTTATACAATGGAATTTTACTCAGCTATTAAAAAGGATGAAGTAATGCCATTTGCAGCAATACATACTGAGTGAAGTCCGAAAGAGAAGGAAAAACATTGTTCGACATCCCTTATATGTGGAATCTAAAAAGAAATGACACAAATGAACTTACAAAACAGAAAGCGACTCACAGACTTAGAGAACAAACTTATGATTGCCTGTACACATTGCTATATTTGAAATGGGTGAGCAACAAGGACCGACTTACTGTAAAGCACATGGAACTCTACTCAACGTTATGTGGCCGTCGATGGGAGGGAAGTTTGGGGGAGAATGCAGACACGTATATGTATGACTGAGTCCCTTCACGGTTCATCTGAAACTATTACAACATTGTTAATTGGCTATACCCCAATACAAAGTAAAAAGTTCTTTTATAAAATAAAAAAAAGATATGAAATATCTTTTGTAAATACTAAGCACTGACCCCTTGGCTGGGCAGTATTGAAGAGTCAACCAAGGCCAATAGTTATAAATTGACAATGGGATCAATCTTAAAATAGATACTTACAATAGTTATGTGTATTCATACCTTTTGTTAAATTGTCAATCAATAAAAGATCACTTAAAGTCTTTTGTGGGGGAAAAAAAAATGCACCTGGACTAAGTGGGAACTAGAGCTAATAAAATTCCATAAAATGCTATTTCCTGTTTTGAATGATGCCAAGGATTTCTACTGTAAAAAAATAAAAATAAAATAATCAAATCAGAGCTTTTATATGTACAGTGAGACAAAGTAGAATTTTTCTTTTATTGCACACGAATGAGAAAAACAGCTGGACCTTGTCTTTATGTTCTTTTCAGTTTCTTGTATTGTCTCCCTGCTCTGTTCTGGATGACAAAATTGTATTTCCAAATCTTTGCTTTGATCCCAAGCATCAGAAACCGTGATACTGTTTGATAGGCAAGGGAAAGAGGGATTCAGCTTTTTGCCTTGAAGCACCTTGTGTTTTGAATTTTGGACTCTCATTTTAGGATATCTTCACTAAAAACCATTCTATCACATGATGGCAGTAGAGACATAATCTAAATTTATAAGCTACGATTCATGCATACATCCCAATGGGGGAAAGGTCTAATTTATGTTTGTCCATATATTTTTCTTTGGTTGGTGTTTGTGTTCTAAGTTTCTGGAGGCATCAAACATAGAAAGGCCCTGTAATTCCAGATGGGATTAATGCAGACAGTATTTCATTCAGGAAGTAAGACCGTAAATAAGAGGAAGTACTTTTAGATGGCCTTTAAATTTTTTGAGATACCACTCAAATGCCCGCAAAGACCAAAATCAACTTACTATTTGCATTCTTAATTTTCTCTGCACCTCATTTCTTTCCTAGATAGAGACCATTTTTCAGGTTGGACAGGACAGAAAGAGCTGCTATGAAAGATGTTTTTCCTTTCCTGTTAACTTCACCCTACCTCTGAATTCTGTTTTATTTGAAGGAAATTTCCCTTGGTTCCTAAACAGTACTAAAGCAAGCAACAGGGAAAATGTGGACCCCATTAGAAAAGGTCAAAAACCTTTGACTGGGAAGACATATGTATTTTACCACTCTCTCTGGATGTGTCTTTCTCAAGCCACAAAAGAGTTCTCTAGCAGCACCCATGTTTTTTTCAATAATGCCAAATTTTCTTCTGAGAGAGAATACAAACATTTCTCAGGATTCATTTATTCCTTCAATGCACGAGAGATGGCTGTTAGGCACCACACACTAAGGAAATACGAACAGCTCTGGAGAATCCCAGGGATGGCAGAGCCTGGTGGGCTGCCGTCTATGGGGTCGCACAGAGTCAGACATGACTGAAGTGACTTAGCAGCAGCAGCAGCATGTAAAGTGACCACTAACAACGTGTCATAGTGCTCTGAGTTCTTTACACATATTATTTCATTTTATCCTCTCTGCCTTGCCATGAGGCAGTTACCAGCAATATTCCCATTCATGTTACAGATGAGGAAACTGACACCCCAGGAGGCAAAGTAACACAGACAGCTAGTTAGGGGCCGACCCATGATTAACAAGCAGACAGTCTGCTCTTAACTACTGAGCTGCAGGAGACCAAGTTTCTCTCTTCTAGCAGTTTAGAGTCTAGTAAAAATGAATGCTTACAACTCTAAAGTTGGCTTGCTGAATCAACATGAGGTGACACTTTGGTGGCCTATTGAAAGTGACAGATGAAAAAGTTCATCAAACGTTCATTAAAATTGGCTTACACAGGGAAATATCCAGAGATAGGATATTCTTTCACCCGAATAGTGAGACAGATATTTCCTTTCTTTACTTCTCTCTGAATACTGCAAAGTTTTATCTAAGATCTTTAATAGAAATGTGAAGATATTTAGGATCAGAAATTTCAATTGGACATTTGATTTGGGAGAGGAGGACAGTGGATATTGGCCTGTAATTTTGGAACTATTTTGGTCTGAATGCTTTTGTGAGGCTGTCATTTTTTTCACTCTTACTATTTTACCTGTTTAAATGCCTTCTTCCTAAGGGTCCCCTTTGAATCTGGAAAGCTCAGAAAAGACAAGGAAGTAGGCTACTAAGTAGTGGTACTGAGTTAAAGGAAGAGATGGGAACTTTCAGACCTCCTTTAGTTTGTCTTGGCTCACGAAAGGTGGCAGGCATTTGGGGTAGAAGCTCTGCCAAGCAATAGAAAGTATGCATTTATGTGAAACATCTCTCGTGCTGTAATTCATGTTGATGTATGGCAAAACCAATACACTATTGTAAAGCAATTAGCCTCTAATTAAAATAAATAAATTAAAAAAAACAAAACAAGATGAGGCAGATGGAATGGATGAACCCAATGCTGGTCTTTTCATATGAAAACATATGAAAATCAATTCGCTTCCTTAATAGCAAAGGTGTCACTAAGTCATATTCTTGGTACATACAAAATCCTGTTAAGTTTATATTTTCCAATTAAATGTCACGCTAAGAATAACTGGGAGTTGTTTAGCTCTTTGTGTCCTAGATAAAACTATTATTTTGGGATAATTTTAGTCCTCTCAGTTTTTGCTTTTCTACATTTTGAAATTTGCATGAGTTAGAAATAAACTATCTAAAAACACCTGCTTTCTCTGTACTTTTAGAAAGCAGAGACGATTAAGTTCTTTGCTAGTCCGCTTTTAACTGTCTGAAGTTTGAGAAAGCCATCTTCAGAAGATAGATCATCAAATTGAGGCCATTCTTAGGGATTGTGACATTAACTGGTGCTAAGGATACTCAAAATGACAAAAATCCAAGGAATAAAAATAATGCTTGGCTTTCATTTTACTGTGGAATCATTTGAACTATTAAAAGTGAGAAAATTTATTATAGTGCAAGAGTTTATGTTTTCCCATTTCTAAAGAGATAAATAAATACAGAAATGGGGCCATATTTCTCCCAAGATGAATGGCTTAAGACAACAGAGAGACTATTCACTAAGAGCCATAATGAATAGGGGCTAAAAATATAGCCACTTTATGTCTGCAGTAGCTCTTCAGTTCTCTGCATTTTATAGGATAGAAGAGAAAGTGTCTTCACTTGCTCTGACATGTCCTCTATTCATTGCACTTACTCCATCTCTCAACACCATTTTCTGGGGTCCAATGTATTTCTTTTTATTTTTACAATGACCAAGAAGCAGGTTGGCTTAGAAGACTAATCTGAGTGTGAGGATAGGGGAGAGGCAGGACTTGGTGTTATAGTTTTGACCAAAATGTCTATCTGTGTGAATCTAAAACCCTAGAAGTAAAATTTTCAGTTCTTTGTTCTCATTTTTTTCAAATCTCAATGTTGCCAAACATTTTTACTAAGAATAACAATAAGAATAATAAGAATGCTTGGCAACATTGAGATTGAAAAAAAATGAGAACAGATGACTGAAAATTTCACTATTAAAAAGACTGCATTTGAATCAGTTCTAATGAGATGGATGAAACTGGAGCCTATTATACAGAATGAATTAAGTCAGAAAGAAAAACACCAAAACAGTATATTAAGACATATATATGGAATTTAGAAAGATGGTGATGACAACCCTGTATGCAAGACAGCAAAAGTGACACAGATATAAAGAACAGACTTTTGGACTCTGCGGGAGAAGGTGAGGGTGGGATGATTTGAGAGAATAGCACTGAAACATGTATATTACCATATGTGAAAGAGATGGCAAGTCCAAGTTTGATGAACGAAACAGAGCACTCAAAGCCAGTGCACTGGGATAACCCAGAGGAATGGGATGAGGAGGGAGGTGGAAGGGGGTTCCGGATGGGGAGACAGATGTACACCTGTGGCTGATTCATGTCAATGTATGGCAAAACCCACAATATTGTAAAGTAATTAGCCTCCAATTAAAATAAATGAATTAATTTAAAAAAAGAATAAATAAGGTAGTATTACAAAATAGGAAAAGTACTGGGCCCACTAGTAGGGCTACTCTCAGGTTGCATTTAAATAGTCAAAGCTCTTTTCTATGGAAGGTGCCATTGTATGTCCTATAGAAAGAAACCCATTCATTCTTTTTTCTTTTTAAGTCTTAGCAATATTTATTTATTTTTTTTAACTTTTTATTTTATTTTTATTTTTTTTAAATTTTATTTTATTTAACTTTACAATATTGTATTGGTTTTGCCATATATCAAAATGAATCTGCCACAGGTATACATGTGTTCCCCATCCTGAACCCTCCATTCATTCTTAATTAACCCTTCCCCTGATTTAGAGGGTTTCCCAGATGTCTCAATGGCAAAGAATCCACCTGCCAATGCAGGAGACACAGGTTTGATCTCTGGGTTGGGAAGATCCCCTGGAAAAGGAAATGGCAACTGACTCCAGTCTTCCTGACTGGAGAATCACAAATACAGGGGAACCTTGCAGGCTACAGTCCATGGGGTCACAAAAGAGCTGGATACGACTTAGTGATTAAACAACAACAACCCTGATTCAGAGAGTCACACAGGGCCAGAGAGGACTAATAAGCTCATTAGCTGACATGAGTTCAAATGCTAAGCCTCTGAAGAAATGCGGAGTTAAGAAGACTCATAGTTCAGAAAGTAGAGGGTGTTCTAATCAGTTAACTATTCTGTTTATTGAGCTCATCAAAAATCAGAGGAAACTAGAATAAATTATCATCTCCTTTTACTGTGTCAATTCTTTTGATTGACCTTACATGATTCTCTGTAAAGAAGCAGACAAACCTGGTCAGTTCTGGGCTTTGGCGTTCATCCACAAAAGACCTGTGGAGCATTAGATGTTATTGTAATGGGCCAGCTGAGCCCATGGCACAATGACTCTTTCCATTTTCTGGGAAATAGTCTCCCTTCCTTATCTATAGTAATGGGCTTCCAGTTCCACATTGGTTTGACATGACTCTTTTCCTTTGGGAAGGACTAAACTCTATCAGGAGTTGAAATTTGTCTCCAACTGGGAATATTTTTTCCTGGGTTTGGAAGAGAGAGGGAGATGGAGAGAGACACAGAGAGAAAGAGAACAGATAAAATATGCAGTGGCAAGGGCTTTGGGGTAGCCATGTTCCCCTACAGTCAACGGAGTGAAAGCTGAGAAAGTTGGTCTGGAGTAAAGAAGTCAGAAAAAGCAGCAGCAACAGCTTTTCACTTTTTTTTCTCCTTGGGTTTTGTGAGAATACCTACATCCCTGTAATATACTGCCCAATTTATTTCACTTAGGTCAAACTGTTTTCTGTAACTTACAATCAAAGGATCCTAACTAAAACACAGCTTAAAGAAGACACTGATGATTTACTTGGCTCGTGGATTTATTTCCAATAATTTAAAATATAAATCTGAAAAATGGCTTTGCCCAATTTGATATGACATTAGAACAGGAAAGGCAAGTACAGATTAAATGGGGCATAAAGTATGCTTCGGAATTAATACAGAACAGACACCAGCCTCTTACCATATTTAAGATAGTGGGCATATCATTTAACCTCTCTGAGGCTTGGTTTCCTTAACTTTAAAATGGGAATTATGGGTATTATAGAAGATTATTATTAAATTTAATAAGCTACAATATGTAAGGCCGCTAGTTAGCAAAATGAAGACACTCCCTCCTAGTTAGGGAAAGTTTCTGTTCGGGAAAAGCTATTAATTTGCCATTCTTTTCTTTTTTTCTGTCCTGCTCAGTGTTGGCTCAGAAACTAGAGAGGACTGAATCTAGGCATGGAAGAGTTAGTGTCTCCAAAGAGAGTCTGGACAGGTAGCAGGTACAGATGGGCTGAGGATTTTGTAAGGAGAGAAGATAAATAAAGCAGAGAGGGGTAGATACAAGCTTCACTTACCGGACCGTTTTGGTGATGACCTGGCCAGGCTGAGAGATTCACAGTGACTAATGAGAAAGCTGCAGGAACCATACTACAGGGAAATTCCCTTCTCTACAGTCTGAGGTTCTGGTGCATTTTTATATGATGCTGAATTTATAGTCAGCACCCATGTTTCATGGAGCCTCTTAAACAAGGGTTTCTCAGTCTCAGTGTTATTGCCTTTTGGGGCCCACCGTTCTTTGTTGTGCGAGCTGTTACATACATTGTAGGGATGTTTAGCAGCATTACTATCCTTTATCTACCAGTTGGGACAACAAAAAATATCACAAATGTCTGAAGACATTACCAAATGGCCCTAGGGTGGCACAATATCACCCATGCTTGAGAACCGTTACTCTAAAAAAAACTTTTTTTAAAACAGAGTGGTAACTCTGTTTTAATCAGGGACTCCAATCTTAGATAAAACAGTCAGTAGAAACGGGACATTCCATCTTCAACCTCTTATTCTTATAAATTACCCTGATGGCATCACATACAACTTGTGAGAGAGCTGGATTTGGAAAAGGAAGACAAAAGTTCAGATTCTTTCCTGGTCTCCTACGAAGTAAGGAACTTGAGACTTGAGTTGGGGAAACCCAATACTCAGCTTTCTGGATTCTGACTGATAACAGACATGAAAACCACTAGCCATACCATGATCAAAGCTGTGGGTTAATATCTAGGCTATTGCAAAATCATACCTAAATGCCTGGTCATGTTAGGGTTAGGGTTAGTGGCTTAGTTGGGGGTTATATTCCTCTGCCCCTCATGATTTTGGATTCTGTTTGGGGAGATCTGCCTAGGAGACTTTGAAACAAACTCTCCCAGCCTGCAGTAAGCAATTATATTTCTAATTTATTTTTCTGAGAGTACTGAAAGCAGTGGGCATCCTCCACCCACTGGATAGACACTCCACTTACACAGTTGAAACTCTGGACCAAGGAGCCTATCAGTAGAGCTGAGCTTAATTCACTCACAGATGCCAGCCAAGAACCAGGGATTCATATCCACTCTGCCTCTGTGCAGGGGACCTCGCCCTGGCCCCGCCCCCTGGAGCTGCTGCCCAATCAGTGACCACTGTCACTAATTCTAAGAGCCCCTCCCCTGGAAGGCCGGAGTAAGAGGGAGGGAACCAGGACTCTTCTGGCTTTCGGAGGAGAGTGAGTGATGCTTAGGCAGAAATAGAAGGCAACAAGGGACAAGTGTTCCCACTTAAGAGATGCAGCATTCTCCTTGGTCATCAGGGTATATGTGAAGAAAATTTTTTTAAAAGAGCATGTTTGGGACTTGGTTATCAGTAGTTATTAGCGCTATTTTAAAGAGAAGGTTTAAAGGTTTGTCTAGCTAAAAATCACCAGACTTCAAATTGACACCAGTCCTTTCCTCCGTTCAGGGCTCCCCACCCACATCTTGGCTGGCAGCAGAGATTATGTTGATTTGGCATCTGAGACCCAGCAGGAACAGCGAGGATTAGAAAACTAAATGTCCAAGTCTCAGAGTGAGCTTGATCTGGGAATTATGAAGAGGGGCAGGGAGCTTATAAATTAAGCCCACTCCTTTAGGTAACATTTAAAATATTAACAAAGAAAAACAAACCGTTGGATAAATCCTTATATGATCTTGAACAGTGAACACCATCTGTTTTGTATTGTTTTGTGTTTGAAATGATGTAGAATGTCTCCTGCTGATCCTTGGTGTATGCACAGCGTGGCCCCCAGTAGACACAGACAGACCTGTTTCTGGATTTCTTGTGTCTACTTCTCATAGTTGCTTCTGACTATCATTAGGGGCAGTTGCTCACTAGGGTCAGAATTTGTCAAAAAATTATTAGAATTTCCTGCTGAAAATCCAAGTATAGATTAAATACTAAATGACTAAACTTATTAAAAGTCTCTAAAATAGGAGTGAACAGACTTTGCATGAGGGCTTATGGCACATTTCTTTAAGTCATGAATAGTATTAGTTAATGGACTTTATAATATCTATTTTGAAAATTTGTGACCTCTATCTTTTCTCTCTCTCATTAAAAACAAACAGATAAACATTATTTTCTTCTGAGTAGCTGAAGTTTTAAATAACTGACCTTTATTAAATATGTGATAGAATACATTCTGATAACACTTAAGTTCAAACAATATTATTTGGAAATAAAAATTTTTAGGAAGGAAATTCATTTTGCTATTAGATTTCTTTGTCAGGAAACACAGAATGACTCAGCAGTCAACAAAGAATTGAGGGAGAATACATTAATACATATTTCGGGAAACAGTTGTTCAAAATATGTGCAAACATCTTTGTCAACTTAACCAAATAAATGGCTTAGGCTAGTCTAGAAATCATATACCCAAGACGTGCTTCTATGAACAGTGTTTTAAAATTAGCATTGTGAATGCTCTTTTTAATACTATAAAGCTTCCTTTATCTAAAGCTGAAACTCACTGAAAATATCTATGATGGTGTCTACCATGAGTGAGGCAGGAAATTTTGGCATTTTATTGGGAAGGGGGAGAGTCATATCTGGAGAAGTGTTTTCAGAAACTCATTTGAGGATCAGATGTCCCCAAGGGCTGATGGAGCCCAGAGTCTATGCCCTTTTCCTATAGGTTGCATTTCTAGTGTCTCTAGAAGAGAACTCTTCCTGAAAATTCATTTGGCCTATTTAGACCTCTCTTTTCCATTCTTCCCTATGGAGTAAGTAGATTTTTCTACGTGTAATTTGGGATAGTCTGGGAAGACAGCCTCTAACTTTGCTCACCTGAGATGAAATAAGAGCAAAGAGTGTAGGGTTTCCTAAGTCAAATTCTGTTCAAATTTTTATCAATTGTGTAACCCAAGGTGAGATTTTAAGGTAATGCATTTAAAATGCTAGTACTGTGCTGGACACATAGTAAATATTCAGTATACTATGTAATGTTTTATACTTTTCAAGTTGCTATTACTGACACACCATTCTTGTTTATGATTCACAAAAACTATCTGACAATTGAAAATGTCTCCTCTCTCTCCCTAATGCTGTGATCTTCTGAGGTCTCCCCTCCTCTATCCCCCTGTCCCCATACCAAATGGGTTCACCCAAAGGAGATGAGAAGCGTGTCAAGGTGATCCAATATGGAGGTGATGCTCGTTTCATCTATACTTTTCTCAATACACTTTGATTGAGTCTTAATTGACACCAAGATTGTTGTGAGTGGGATTGAAAGACCTCTTAGTCCCCAAATAGCTTTTCATCATTTGTCTCAGTGTCTGAGTTTCCCAGTTTGGGTCACTCTTCTGTCTAATGGCAACGAAAGTTTAGCAGAAGCAAATGTTAAGTTTGACTAGTTTGTTCTTCCCTTTTAGAGGTGAGAAAACACACAGACTAGTGAGTCCCTCTACATCGCAGCTCTTGGTACTGTTATCAGAGATGGGTGCCTGGGCAGGAAGGGCCACTTTTTATTTTTATTTTAAAAATTATTGATTTATTTGGCTGTGCCAGGTCTTCAGTCTTCATTGTGGCATGCAGGATCTTTAGTTGCAGCATATGGGACCTAGGTCCCTGATCAGGGATTGAACCTGGGTCCCCTGCATTGGAAGCATGGAGTATTAGCTACTGGACCACCAGGGAAGTGCCTGGACAGCCTGGAAGGTTTTCAGTATTTTTCATACGTCACATGGGTGCTTTCTACAGAAGTAAACACTTAACCTGCAAACAACTTCTTGATTCCTTGTGTTAAAACCCATGGAACTTCATAGAAATACTGGCCTCAGACTTCGGTGGTTCATATGTCATTTTCCACTTTAGCTGCAGAAGCAGCAAGTGGAGTAAAAAAAAAGCCTGTTTAGAGCAGCCAGATTTTGTTTTGGTTGTCAGCTGAAACAGAAACCCCATCATTCTGGACTTGGCAGCTTGTTAGTAGAAAAACCACCAGGAAGCTCTGAGTTGGTAATTTAGAGCACAGACTTATTCCCTGATACAGCTGTAGAGCAGCAGGTGGATAGGACTTAAGCAAACACTAGCTTAAAAGAATAGAAGAAGGAAACAGAGAACTTTTTTTGCACATATCAGTATGGCTAAGGATACGCGAGTTCACTTCTCATTCCATTGGATTTTCTTTTTAGCTGGCTTAGCCTTTCACTCAGTTTTATTCAACTTAGTGAACATTTACTGAGCACCTTCAGTGTGCCAGACACAGTGCTAGGTTTTGGGAATATTCATTCTCTAGTTTAGATTTTGATGTGGAGACAGATATGCATATGTGAATAGATTCATAATAAAGGAACAAAGATATTTATTCAGAGCATTGGATTAGAAGTGGTTCTGATCATGCAATGGGAGAATCCTCTGTCCATGGGATTTTCCAGGCAAGAATACTGAAGTGGGTTGCCATTTCCTTCTCCAGGAGATCTTCCTGACCTAGGGATCGAACCTGCATCTCCTGCATTGGCAGGTGGGTTTTTTTTTTTACCACCGAGGTTTTTTCCAGGTTTTTTACCACCTGGAAAACCTAAAGGGTCCTTTAGATTATCTCAACTGAATCATGCTATAGGAGACCACAGACCACAGACATCCCAAACTACAAAGATATGCAGGAAACTTTTCTTATGACGTTTGGGGCAAACAGAATTGTCTAAAGGAAATAGAGACTAAGGGAAGCTATGGAAACAAATTTAGGGTAAAAAGAGTGTAAAAAGATAAATGGATCTAAAATAAATATAGGAAAATCAATCTTTTTAATCTATACATCTAGTACCTCTAGATGTATAATGGGAAAATATTATCCATAAGAACAGTACAAAAGTAAAATATTTATGAGTTTATCTCAATCATGAATTTGGTGCAAAGCCTAAAGAAAACTGCAGAATGCTATAAAAGTTATTACAACAGGTTTGATTTGACTGAACAATTAAAAATAAAAGTTCATGAATGAGAACCCTCAGTTTGTATAGATATTGTAGGTTCCCAAAATTTTATAGGTATAATGTGGTTCTAATTAAATACCAACAGGAGTGTTTTTTTGAAACATAATTCTGAGTTCTCAGAGGGTAAAGGATCTGTCTGGATTGCAAGAGACCTGGGTTTGATCCCTGGATCTGGAAGATCAAAAGCAGTGCTGCCTGACTGGATAGTAAAGTATATGTTAAGCCTAAAATACACAAAATTTTACAATATTGAAGCAAAAATACATATAAATCAGTTGAATAGAAAAAATTACAAAATAGGACCCTGAAACAAGTATTTGCACATAAGAACTTAGTATATGATTAAAAAGAGTTTTCTAATTAATGGTTAAAAGAAGGATTTATTAATTTCTGGTGCTGAGACAATTAACTATTTATATGAAAAAATGGTCCAATTCTTATAGCACACAGTCCACTAAAATATACTAACATCAAATTAAAGAGTAAATGTAAAGCAATAAATCACATAACATTTTAAGAAAATATAGACAATTATCTAAGTGTGAGGGAAAAACCTTTATTCTTCAACATCAAGGCAAAGGCATAAATGATCACATCAATGATTTGACCACCATGCTTATATTTTAATACAAAAATGTTGAGAATAAGTTAAGTGAAAAAAAAGAAAAATATTTGTCATATATATAATTGAGGGTTAGATCTTTAATACATAAAAACGTGTTTATAGGTCAATGTCAAAAATCAGGAAAATGAACAACAGATATGGATAGATAATTGGCAAAAGATAGCAAAGAAAAAAAATGCTGTCTTTTTTGTTTTATTTAACAAATCTGTAAAGACTTAAAATGCAATATTTTGTATTGATAATGGTGAGGAAAAGAAAAATGCTCTTTCAGTGTTAATGAGAATTTAAATACTTACATATGAGGAGTGATTTAATAATAGTCATCACAAGCTTTAAAAGTGCCATGCTCATTCACCCATTTTTCTTGTAGGAGTTTATCTTAGAGAAATGATCAAAATTGTTTGCAAAGATTTATCAATGAATATGTTTACCCAGTGGTTTTAAAAATAATAATGAATAATTAGAAATTACCCAAATCACTGAAAAGAGGGCTGTCTAATAAATTTATACAGTAGAATACAACGAAGAGAGCATAAGTAAGAAATCTGCTGGAGGAATCATTTCAGTTCAGTCGCTCAGTCGTATCTGACTCTTGTGACCCCATGGACTGCAGCATGCCAGGCTACCCTGTCCATCACCAACTCCTGGAGCTTACTCAAACTCATGTCCATTGAGTCAGTGATGCCATCCAACCATCTCATCCTCTGTCGTCCCCTTCTCCTCCCACCTTCAATCTTTCCCAGCATCAGGGTTCTTTCAAATGAGTCAGCTTGTCACATCAGGTGGCCAAAGTATTGGAGCTTCAGCATCAGTCCTTCCAATGAATATTCAGGACTGATTTCCTTTAGGATGGGTTGGTTGGATCTTCTTGCCATCCAAGGGACTCTCAAGAGTCTTCCCCAACACCACAGTTCAAAAGCATCAGTTCTTTGGCATTCAGCTTTCTTTATAGTCCAATTCTCACATCCATAAATGACTACTGGAAAAACCATAGCTTTGACTAGATGGACCTTTGTTGGGAAAGTAATGTCTCTGCTTTTTAACATGCTATCTAGGTTGGTAATATCTTTTCTTCCAAGGAGCAAGCGTCTTTCAATTTTATGGCTGCAGTCACCATCTACAGTGATTTTGAAGCCCAAAAATATAGTCTGTCACTGTTTCCATTGTTTCCCCATCTATTTGCCATGAAGTGATTGGACTGGATGCCATGATCTTAGTTTTCTGAATGTTGAGTTTTAAGCCAACTTTTTCACTCTCTTTTTTCACTTTCATCAAGAGGTTCTTTAGTTCTTCTTCACTTTCTGCCATAAGGGTAGTGTCATCTGCATATCTGAGATTACTGATATTTCTCCTGGCCATCTTCATTCCAGCTTGTGCTTCATCCAGTCCAGCATTTCCCATGATGTACTCTGCATATAAATTAAGTAAGCAGGGTGACAATATACAGCCTTGACATCTCCTTTCCCAATCTGGAACCAGTCTGTTGTTCCATGTCGAGTTCTAACTGTTGCTTCTTGACCTGCATTAACAGTGAATTACTGATGGATTCAGTTCAGTCACTCGGTTGTGTCCGACTCTTTGCAACCCCATGGACTGCAGCACATCAGGCTTCCCTGTGCATCACCAACTCCTGGAACTTGCTGAAACTCATGTCCATCGAGTCAGTGATGTCATCCAACCATCTCATCCTCTGTTGTCCCCTTCTCCTCCCACCTTCAATCTTTCCTAGCATCAATGTCTTTTCCAATGAGTCAGCTCTTCACATCAGGTGGCCAAAATATTGGAGTTTCAACTTCAACATCAGTCCTTCCAATGAACACCCAAGACTGATCTTTTGGATGGACTGGTTAGATCTCCTTGCAGTCCAAGGGACTCTCAAGAGTCTTATCGAATAGCACAGTTCAAAAGCATCAATTCTATGGTGCTCAGCTTTCTTTATGGTCCAACTCTCCCATCCATACATGACTACTGGAAAAACCAAAGCTTTGACAAGATGGATCTTTGTCAGCAAAGTAATGTCTCTGCTTTTTAATATAATGTCTAGGTTGGTCATAGCTTTTCTTCCAAAGAGCAAGCATCTTTTAATTTCATGAGTGCAGTCACCATCACAGTGATTTTGAAGTCCAAGAAAATAAAGTCTGTCACTGTTTCTGTTGTTTCCCTATCTATTTGCCATGAAGTGATGTGACCAGATGCCATGATTTTAGTTTTTTGAATGTTGAGTTTTAAGCCAGCTTTCCTACTCTCCTCTTTCACTTTCATCAAGAGGCTATTTAGTTCCTCTCCTCTTTCTACCATAAGGATGGTGTCATCTGTGTATCTGAGGTTATTGATTTTTCCCCTGGAAATCTTGATTCTAGCTTGTGATAGGATTAGAGATTACTTTAATTTTATTCTGTGTTGTTTTCAAGTTTGAAACCAAAAACTTGAAATTGAAAATTAAAACATATGTACTCCATTTCAACAGTGTAACCTCAATGCCTAGCACATAGTGCACTTTCAGATACAGTGGCCTTAAAACATTTAGTAATTGGAGTGGAAAGTCTGGAAACAAGAATGTCAGTGGTAGGGAGGATGATGCCAGGACCATGGCCCCTGAATTCATGACAGACTGGAAGACCCAGAGGCCTCATGGGTCAAGGAGTGGGGACAATTTGTGAAACATTTCAGAAGTCACACCCTCCCCCTTCCTGTTCTCTGCTTCCCCTACCCCCTACCCACTGTACTTTGGGTTTGGACTTTGGGTTTGCAGGGTAACTAAAGGGCTGGTGAAGCACGGAATGTTCTGAGCTCCAGGGTTGCACATCCATCCACGTCTTATTCTCTGTGCATGCTCCCCAGCTGCTGTGACCTCCAGAAGTATCTTCTATAAAAATAGAAGAAAAGTGATTTCTTCTTTAAGCAGCTGACACATTGGAGACTCAGAGGGAATAGCAATTAACATGGACTGAGAATCTCTTAGCTCCATAGGTCAGGAGACCTTCGTCAAAAGGAGTCAGCATGCTGAATGAGAATCCCACTGAGAAAAGAGAGGTTGATTGCAAGTGAGTTAGAGCTGAGGGTACAACCTGGATAGAATACAGGGGCATTAAGGTTAATACTGGGGTAAGACTGGACATATTCTACCCACTCCTTCTCTCTCCCTTCTTCTCTCCCTGTCCTTATTTTATTAAGCACCTAAATATTACCATACCTGGGAGACCTGGTTCCAAATTTCAAATGTCTCAGAGGTTAATAGAGCTATCCTTCTGGGCTAGGTTGCACTTTAGCGTCTCATAATTGGCTCCTATCCTCTTCCAGGGTTTCCTGGCATTCCCTCCTCCACCCCTCCCCATTATTTCCTGAGGGATGAAATGAGTAATGATATGTATGCTCTCCCATGGTATTAACTAGATGGTTGGATTTTACCTGATTCTCTCTTGAAGGTGGCTAATTCTGGGAAGACAGAACAGGATGAGTCCCTAAATCAGCGGAATAGATTAAGGATCAGGAGTAGGGAAAACTTCTTAAAATACAGATTACTGAGCTGACATCCAGGTTTTCTGATTGAATGGATCTAGGGTAGGGCCCAGACTTTACAGTGTCCCTGGTGGATTCGGAAGTAGATTGTTCTCCACATTTCAAGTCCTCAGTTTCTTGATGAACTCTCTGCTTCTCTCAGATTTAGCTCCTGTTGGTGACAGATGTTGGTTGTGCAAACCCCCTCCCCCCCCCAACCTCCCCCAGGAACTTCTGGGAACAACAGTTAGGTGTTCAACCAGGCAGGAGGTCAAACCAGCCCTACTTCTTGGTAAGTCCCTTACATACAAACCCTCTAATTGTGAACTCTAAAAGATGT
Organism: Bos grunniens; assembly: GCF_055505025.1. Lineage (NCBI taxonomy): Eukaryota > Metazoa > Chordata > Mammalia > Artiodactyla > Bovidae > Bos > Bos grunniens. The sequence goes on along the minus strand of NC_141175.1, from coordinate 57,119,665 downwards.
GAATGTGTGTTTGCATGTTCAATGGTGTAAATTAGCTCACATGTCTGGTGCACATTGTCACATGTGTGCATCCTCTACAGGTGGTTGTGCTTTTGTGCACTTTATGGTACAGTACTGTATAGCAGGGGTCCCCAACCTCCCGGCCACAGGCTGGTACCTGTCTGTGGCCTCTTAGGAACTGGGCTGCTCAGCAGAAGGTTAGTAGTGGGCAAGTGAGCACAGCTTCAGCTGTATTTACAGCGGCTTCTTATTTCTTGTATCACCACCTGAGCTGTGCAGTCTATCAGATCAGTGGAGGTATCAGAATCTCATAGGAGCACAGACTCTACTGCACTGGAATCATTCCAAAAACACCTCCCTCCTCTGGGTCTGTGGAAAAATAAATCTATTACAGTGCAGTACTATATAGCTGATTGTATTAGTTGGGTCCTCAGGCTAACTTTGTTGGGCTTATAAACAAATTGGATTTGCAAACATGCTTTTGGAACAGAACACGTTTGTATGTAGGGGACTTACTGTAATGAGGGAAGTAATAGCATGGTTATAAGGTTGATTTTTCAAGAGGGACAGATGGGCTTATCATTGCAGAAAAACCCTCTGACGTGTGCCTTTCAGGGAGGTGGTGGCAACCTATCCAAGCTAACAATTTCCTTTTCCTACAAGGAAGGAGAGATAGCACTTGAGAATTTTCTTGATTACACCTCTGTCACTTGCCGTGTTCGCCCACCCTTCTGTCACTTTCTATTTCAGTGCTGGCTGTGGATCCTTACTCTCGTTGAATCAGTTCATCTAGGTCTCAGATCTCAGTATTGACTGAATTCAAGAGCTACTTTGTTACAACTTTGACCCTGACCTTGACCTCCTACTTCTGATCCCAGATATTCTCTGATACAAGTTCTAAGAATAATAATAAAATATGGCACACAGCGACCCCCTATTCAGGTTTATGAAGAGAATAGATTAGAAGCCAGACACCTCTATCCTTGAGCACAAGCTTTAGAAACACGCAGTCAGTGTCCGTGAGGGAGCTTCATTAGCTTGGCAGATACATCTAAGGTTCTGCCATGGTGGAAAGAGTCAGGTCTTGCTTCTCAAAATTTATCAACAAATTACAAAATGTGATCTTTTATTAAGTTTCTACCTGCATGTATTTTGTTGACATAAAAAAGAAACTGGGAATGGAGAAAGCTGAAGCCCTTCCACTCTGCATCTGAGAATTGAAAATTATTTAACCAAGGTTGACGTAAGTGATATGGGTTTAATTCCTGGGTTCCAAAGATTCCCTGGAGAAGGGAATGGTATCCACTCCAGTATTCTTGCCTGGGGACTTCCATGGACAGAGGAGCCTGGCAGGCTGCAGTCCGTGGAGTCACAAAGAGTCTGACACGACTGAAGTGACTTAGCACATAGCACATAACCAAGGTCTGTGTTAGATAGTCATATCAGACTCTTTGCAACCCCATGGACAACCCCATGGAGCTCACCAGGCTTCTCTATCCATGGAAATCTTCAGGTAAGAATACTGGAAGGGGTAACCATTCCCTTCTCCAGGAAATCTTCGCAACCGAGGGATTGAACCCAGGTCTCCTGCATTGCAGACAGATTCTTTATCATCTGAGCCATTATGGAAGAAGCACTGATAAGAGGCATTTATTTCATTTTGGATCCCTGATGAGGCTCGTACAATGTGACTGGGAGAGCAGCTGAGCTCTGGGAAGGGTAAATAGACTCATGTTGCTTCTGTTCTTAATGGCACTTATAAAACCAGATCTGGGGAGGAAATGATGAAAGGCCAGTCCTGCCTGGGTTGTCAAGACCTCTGGATCTTTTTCCTGGTTTCAACTACTGTTTTTAAGTGTTACTTCTGAGTCACATCTACAGAAGTTCTCACAGCAATCATCCTACATTATTTGTCTCAGGTTTTTTTATGATTTCTTCTTCCTCTGAGCTCTTGGAATTTATTGTACACTCTATTCATTTTCCATTGACTATTTCTCATTCTTTCCTGTTTATAATTGCTACAGTTTGATTTTGAGGTGTTTTGAGGGCCTGTTCCGTATTGTTCTTCGCTGTAGTGTATTCTTCCAAATTTTCCACTCTCTCTTTCCTACTTCTCCCCATTGCATGTCTTCCTTCCCATTTCCTCCACCATGCTGCTGCTGCTAAGTTGCTTTAGTCGTGTCCGACTCTTTGCAACCCCATGGACTGTAGCCAGCCAGGCTCCCCTGTAGCCGGCCCAGGCAAAAATACCGGAGTGGGTTGCCATTTTCTCCTCCAGGGGATTTTCCTAACCCAGGGATTGAACCCGAATCTCTTATGTCTCCTGCATTGGCAGGCAGGTTCTTTACCACTAGCACCAGGTGGGAAGACTCCTTCCTCTACTCTATATTTTTATAGTAGAAATTTTCACATATTGAGGTATGGGGAAGTCATTTTGGGCTTTCCCAGGTGGCTCAGTGGTAAAGAATCCACCTACGAATGCAGGAGACACAAGAGAAGTGGGTTTGATTCCTGGGTCAGGAAGATCCCTTGAAGCAGGGCATGGCAACCCACTCCAGTATTCTTGCCTGGAAAATTTCATGGACTGAGGAGCCTGATGGGCTATAGTCCATGGGGTCACAAAGGGCCAGGAACGACTGAGCAACTGAGCAACTGAGCATGGAGTCATTCTGGCTTATACATGAGTTAAGTTGAATTTGATACTAACTAGAAAAGCTTGTTTGTGGCCTATCAAGCATGCATTGTACATCTGCTTTAATTATTAAGGAAAAGTGTGCATTGACCAGAAGTAAAAAAGTCCATGTTAAAAATAAAGATTAAATGGCTCCCTTCCTGGGACACCAATGTTGGTATTCCTTTGATGATAATACTCCCTTACTAGGTGCCAGGGCTGTAATGACTGACTGTGTACATGCTAATCTATTTTTTTTCTTCTTTGAACCTTGAAAGAATGTATCCCTGACTCTTTAATATGCTTTGTTCTGACAAGCTATAAAACTGCTGAAAACTGCACTGCTCTGCATCAGTTCCTTAGTTTCCAAGAGGCTGTCTTCTGGGCTATAACTCTTTCTTGTTGTTTAGATGCTCAGTCGTGTCCAATTCTTTTTGGTTCAAATAAAACCCTTTTCTATTCCTATTATAGGTTGTTTATTGATAGTTTCCATTGACAATCCTGATCTCAAGAGTGGTGGGTCTACTACTCTGAGCGTTCATCGGCTGGGAATCAATTATGAGGACAGTCACTGTGTTTTGAAAGTCAACACAGGCTGCAGTACTTACTTTGGTTCTTTTTGCTCCTATGTGCTAATTGTACCTGGAGGCTATTTTCTCCTACTTTATATACCAGGGTTCTCTGGACCTCTTTCTGTTGTGACCTGAGTTGAGTATCTCTGGTGCTGGAGGGAGTGAAGTCATTTACAGAATAGTGTGTGTGTGTGTGTGTGTGTGTGTGTGTATGTGTGTTACCAGAAAGTAGGTTCTTGTTTCATCACAGAAAGAATTCAGAGATGAGACAGACAGATCAAGAAAGAAAAGCAAAGATTTATTAAGTGATAGTATGCTCTCAAGGGGGTTTCCTCTGTGGCTCAGAGTTGAGAATCTGCCTGCAAAGTAGGAGACCTGGGTTTGATCCCTGGATCAGGAAGATCCCCTGGAGGAGGGAATGGCAACCCACTCCGGTATTGTTGCCTGGAGAATTCCATGGAAAGAGGAGCCTGGTGGGCTACAGTCCTTGGGTTTGCAAAGAGTTAGTCACAACTGAACATCTAACACACACACATGCTTTCAAGGGGAGAGGAGGCAGACCCAAGTGAGTCTCTTTGGCAAATAGATTATGCGGGGTGTGAAAACGAATGGATGAGATGTTCACTGGGGAGGGAGCAGTTTGGGGGTCTTATTCCCTGATTTTCATTCCAATGCCACCTTCCTGAAGGGAGGAGAGATTTTTGTCCTTATTTGGTCTTGATCAGAAGCTCCATGGTGTCAGCGCATAATGGGAATTTAAGTGCAAGACTAATTTTTTTGTAACAAGAGAAAAATGAGCAAAAGACTACTTTCTAATACTAAAGATTCCTGCCTTTTCCCACCTTTATTTGTCTGCCTCCAGGACCCTTGTCACCCCAAAATGTGTGGCTTCCTGTCTGTCTAGAAGTTTCTGCTTTTGTCTGCCCAAGGACCCCAAAGATGTTGTTTAGAAGATGTGTGGTTTCCTGCCGTATGGCCCATGTATCCCTTTACTCATATCTAGCTACCTGCCTGCTCTAACATGGGGGTGAACACTTATGATTGAAGTCACATCTGTGCCCTCCAGGTCAGCTGTTATCAAAGACCCCAGCTCCTGGTCTTTAGCTTATGCCTTAACAGCTAATGCAGACCACACTCCACATGAAATCCTAACACGATGCATCTTCTGTACTGCTTTCATGCTGTGCATAGCTGAATGAGTGAGCAAAGAAAAAAAAAAAAAAAAAAAAGAACTAACTAAGAAGCAAAAAAAAAAAAAAGGTGATCTTTAGAGAGACATCTTAAAAAGCGATTGGAGCGTTTGACAGTAACGGAAGAAGACACGTTCCCTGTGTCTGGGAAGGGCTGGCCTGAGGCAAAGTTGCCAAGTAGTTAGCCTGGCTGTCAGTGGCCTTCTTTCCTGCTCAGTCATCTAGTTTTCTAATCCTGCCTTTAGGCAGTTCAGATTCTTCCTGTCGTTTTTATTCCATTAGTTTTCAGTTCAATGTTTACCCCTCAGACACATTCCTTGTCCTTTGTTAAGGTGAAATAAGTACAGAGCTTGAACTTTGTGTATTTGGAGTCAGGGATCTAAGGTCCACAGAAACTTCAGAGCAATGTAGGGCAGGGAGCCAGGGGAATTTCACTGGGATTGCTGGTCTATGGGGAGTGGGAGGGAGGAAGAGAATAATCCTACAGTTAAAAGAAACTTGGGATATGTTTCTTTTCTGTGTATCATTGGTAAGAGGCTTCCAGATGTAGGGCCAATCAAGTGGCAAGGTGTCTAACACACAGGAAGGCTTATGCAGAGGAGAAGGTCAGCCTTTCCTGTGAAGGGCAGTTGAGGTCACAGGTGTAGACATGAGGGCAGCTGCTCATGTGTGATTTGGAGTGTGGCAAAGGTGATGCTGAAAACTCAGCCTCTGTGCACTGGTGTTGAATGAAATCTCTAAGATAGAGTTTTGGGTGAATAGGTGAGCTGCTTTCTCTTCTACCTGCTAAGTCAGTCATCTAGGGTCTGCTTCCTTTATCTCACTGCCACGTGGTTCCCAAAAGGAAGTGTAAAATGCAGGAAACACAGCCACTCTAATTGCCTCTATTGAAAGTGAAATTTGCTCAGTTGTGTCCAGCTCTTTGCAACCTCATGGACTATACAAGTCCACGGAATTCTCCAGGCCAGGATACTGGAGTGAGTAGCCTTCCCTTCTCAAGGGGATCTTCCCAACCCAGGGATCGAACCCAGGTCTCCCGCATTGCAAATGGATTCTTTACCAGCTGAGCCACAAGGGAAGCCCAAGAATACTGGAGTGGTAGCCTATCCCTTCTCCAGTGGATCTTTCTGACCCAGGAATTGAACTGGGGTCTCCTGCATTGCAGGCGGATTCTTTGCCAACTGAGCTATGAGGGAAGCCCTTAATTGTCTGCACTAGGGACTGGTGAATCCATTTCACTTACATTCCTCTTGGCCAGAATTAAGTCCAGTGACCCCAACTTTAGTTCAAAGGAAATGGCACAATGTCCAGGGACAGAAAATGATGTGAATATGTGGCATGATTGATGGGGATATATGATAAAGACCTTTATCTTAGATGGTACCTGGCACTATGAGATCAGATTGATCTGAGTTTGAAATCCAAGTGTCAGTTCGTTCCCTGAAAATAAACTCATGGGATTTCAAGGAGAATTAAAAGATGTGAAATTAATAAAGCTCCCATGTCAGTGTCTGGCTCTGAGTGTACCTAGCTCTGTTACTTCCCATATCTGACTACAGAATTGTGAACAATGGGGACATTATGACCCAACTTCTTCCCTATGTATACTGAATAGATCATTTTTTGGAGGATACATGGTAGGAAGCTGCCAAGTTTTTCAGGCTAATTCCTTCAGTTCACTCCTTTGGTTTATCTTTAGACTTAACATTTAATAGTATAAACAGGAATATCTCTGACCATCAGAGTGTTGAGCTAGAGAAATTGAATATTCCTTCTTTCTAATTAATCTGGCTAGTCCCTACAGCAACTTTAACAAGATATGATATTCAGAGATGAAGCATTCCAATTATTTTTCTGTAATGCTATAATCCTTTTACAAGTGCTTTCCTCTGATGTGTAATCTCCTAAATCAAATGCTAAAGAAGAAATGCCAGATTTGATTTGCCAAGCTTATCCTTCTCACTGAAGTGGGGGAGAAACATCCCACCAAAACCTCGATTCTCTCAACAGCTGTGAAGTATTCCCTTTAGAACCTTGTCTTTCCGCTGTTGAGTGATGAGTTCTCCTTCTGTGATTGTTTTCTGCAGGGGCCACCACTGACAATGACATTTGGATTCAGTGACTGTTTTCTTTCCGATGGGAGTAATTAGACAAGAACTGAACAGAAGTGGTGTCGGGGGAGGGAAGGGGCAACGATGAGGGAAAAAATGGGAGGTGGAAGCAGTCCAAGGGGCAGTGAAGGAGGAAACAGAAAGGTGGGGGGGAGATGCACAGCAAGTGACCCCACTGGGTACATCAGCACCCCCCTCAAAACACAAAACCAGATAGTCAGGGAGGGGAAGTCAGCTCTAGATGGAAATGGGAACTCCAACTTAGAGTTTTGTGGGATTTGAGAATAAGCTCCTGATCTACTGTTTTCTAGCTGTGCACTTCTAACTGCCAGAGTTACTGTTGTAAGATTTTTTTTTTAAAAAGTGAGAGAACCATGTGAAATTGAAGACATTAAATGAATGTAAGTCATTTTTAGTTATTTCATGGAGATGCAGTTAGATACATATAGCATTAGATTGAGAAATAGCAGGAGAGGCAAAGCTTATACTTGTTTAGGAAAGTTTCTGAATGTATAATATATGTGACAAGTTGAGTGAAGAGTCACACCTCATTGCGGGTATAAACAGGTTGTTTTGCTGTTTTGAACAACTGCTACCAGCTGTGCACTGTCCAACCTTTCTGCATGGTAGCAAGCATTGTTATGGCCTTGGTCTGCTTTCTTAATTTCTCAGATAGTTTTTGTTAACAAAGCAGTCTCAAGTAAACTCTGTAAGACTCAGTCCTGATTATTTTAAAACTTCATTTTCATGCATAAATCAAAGCCATTCTTTCCCCAGTGCTTGAAGTTGAATCAGGAGATGGAGAGAGTGATGTCAAAATCTCGGCTGCTGTACAGTGGTGTTGAATTGAGTCTTGAAGACAGTTTTAGGTGAAGTAGAAAAGTATACCTTTATTGCTTTGCCTGCAAAGGGGAACACAACAGGCTCATGTCCCTGAAAAGCAATGTGGTCCAACCTGAGGGATTTGGTGAGGAGATATAGCAATGGTTCAAGGGCAGGGTTGCTGATAAGGATCAGAGTGTGTGCAGGGCCTGCACTTATTTAATCTGGCCTCAAGTGATCTAATGAGTTTCTGTGGCTTCTTTAATTTGGTCTCAGGTAGTCTCTTGATGAACTTTGAGGTTATCAAGCTGACCTTTTCTCTGGAACATCTTCCATGAGGTGGGAGTTTTAGTTCTTCAGAAGAACTTAAAGATACTATGTGTATCCCTTGAGGTGAAACCAGGACCCTGCCCCGAGACCACACTATTGCTCTTGGCTGCCCCTCTCTTGTCTCTGCATCCCCTCCTTTCCCTGATTAGCTTCTGCGCCCTGGATGCCTACAGGGTTCAGCTCAGTTTCAAGAGGAGGCTGAGGTTCTTACTTACACAGCAAGATTACTACCCTCTTCTGTGTTTATCCATACCATTAATCTAGTTATTTGTCTCTGGGCTAATGTGACAGGTTGCTGACAAGAGGTCCGCAACCAAATTACTTTTTGGGCACAGGTGGTCCCTTCTGGGGGCAGTTAACTGCCTCTGGTTGACCCTCAGCTTGAAGCTTCCCCTAAGCATCCTCTGCTCAGACTGCCTGTATACCTTTTGGCTGAAATTAGCAAGTACTTTGAGGAGATTACTGAGCCCCCCAGTGGATATATTCTAAATTTAGAAGTGGAGAATATTGCTACTATTTTTTAAGGAGAATGTCATTTACTATTTTACTATCTTAGCCGTAACCTTAGTTGTCAAAACTAGGAAAATGGAAGAGAACCTAATTTCTCTTGAGTTTGTGTATATTGCTATGTAAATGTGTAATATTAATTAATTAACACATTAAGCTCAAGCAGTATCTATCTGTCATCTATATATTAGGTTGACCAAAAAGTTCATCCAGGCTTTTTAGTAAGCTCTTATGGGAAAACCCAAATGAATGTTTCGGTCAACCCAATATGTATATATGTATGTGTTTAATGTATATATGTATTATGGATGTATGTATCTATCATCTAGCTCTTTGTCTTCTGTTTTTATCTAAATCCAAGCACAGAAAATCTTGAATTCCTTTAAGCACAATTTGTTTCAATTTTTTTTGATAAGTGGTAAATATTTCTTTTCATTTTATAGAGATCACTTTCATGGTGCTGCAACTTCTCTTGTAAATTAAAAAGATTTTTTCCCAACTTTTATTGAGATATAATTGACAAATAACATTGGCTAGGTTTAAGATGTACATGTGATGATTTTGAAATCATCATACACATACATTGTGAAATGATTACCACAATAAGGTGAGTTAATACAAGAATTGCCTTACATAGTTGTTTTCTTTTTTGGTGAGAATTTTTAATATTTACTCTCTTAGTGACTTTCAGACATATAATAGAGGATTTTTAACTCTGGTCACCATGTTGTATGTTACATTACCCAGAACTTACTCTTCTTACAACTGGAAGTTTGTACCCTTTGACCACCTTCACACATTTCTCTCATTCCTACTCTCTACTGCTTACCAACCATCAATCTCTTCTCCATTTTTATAGTTTGTTTTTTAAATGTCGCATATATACAAAGATTGTATAGTATTTGAATTTCTTTGTCTGATTTACTTCACTAGGCATAATCCCCTCAAGTTTCCATGTTCTTACAAGTGGTAGAATTTCTTTCTTTTTAATGGCTAAATGATATTCCATTATGTATATGCCCCACATTTTCTTCATCTGTTCATCCATTGATAGACATTTAGGTTGTTTTCATGTCTTGGCTATTGTAAATGTTGCAAAAAACATGGAAGTGCAGATATCTTTTTGAGATAGTGACTTTATTTCTTTTGGATATACACTCAGAAGTGGAGTTGCTGGATCACATGGTAGTTGTATTTTAAATTTTTTGAAGAATCTTCATACTGTTTTCCACAGTGGCTGCACCAATTTGCATTTCCACCAACAGTACACAAGGGTTCCCTTTTCTCCACGTATTTCCCAGCACTTGTTATCACTTGTCTTTTTGGTAATAGTCATTCTAACAGATATCTCAAAGTGGATTTGATTTGAACTTCCATCATTATTAATAATAGTGAGCATCTTTTTGTGTACCTCCTGGCCATTTGAATAGTATCTTAGGAAAAATGTCTACTCAGGTCCTTTGCCCATTTAAAAATTCTATTATTTGCTTTTTTGCTTTGTGAATTTCTTACATATTTTAGATATTAATCCCTTATCAGATTAATCATTTACAAATATTTTTCTTCCATTCAATTAGTTGCCTTTGTATTCACTTGATTATTTCTTTTGCTAAGCAGAAGCTTTTTGGTTGGATGTAGTCCTACTTACTTTTTTTTTTTTTTCCTTTGCTTTTGTTGCTGTGGTTTTGATGTCATATCCATGAAATCATTGCCAGTACCAATGTCAAGGAGATTTTTTACTATTCTTTTTTCCTAAGACTTTTATGGTGTCAGAGCTTACATTTGAGTTGTCAATCCCTTTTCATTTAATCTTTGTAAGTTGTGGAAGATTCTTAAAAAATTTTGGAATCATGTGGCTATCAAGTGATACTGAAAGGTTTCAAAAATGGGCATGATGGAGAATTCTACATATGAGATGACTTGAGATCAAAGATAGAATCTGCTTTGCAAGTTGAGATTCCCTATATTTGATGACTTCACATTCCAGGATGTCTGGCTCTAGGTCAGTGATCACACCATCATGATTATCTGGGTCATGAAGATCTTTTTTGTACAGTTCTTCTGTGTATTCTTGCCATCTCTTCTTAATATCTTCTGCTTCTGTTAGGTCCATACCATTTCTGTCCTTTATCGAGCCCATCTTTTCATGAAATGTTCCTTTGGTATCTCTGATTTTCTTGAAGAGATCTCTAGTCTTTCCCATTCTGTTGTTTTCCTCTATTTCTTTGCACTGATCGCTGAAGAAGGCTTTCTTATCTCTTCTTGTTATTCTTTGGAACTCTGCATTCAGATGTTTATGTCTTTCCTTTTCTCCTTTGCTTTTCGCTTCTCTTCTTTTCACAGCTATTTGTAAGCCCTCCCCAGACAGCCATTTTGCTTTTCTGCATTTCTTTTCCATGGGGATGGTCTTGATCCCTGTCTCCTGTACAATGTCACGAACCTCATTCCATAGCTCATCAGGCACTCTATCAGATCTAGGCCCTTAAATCTATTTCTTACTTCCACTGTATTAATCATAAGGGATTTGATTTAGGTCATACCTGAATGGTCTAGTGGTTTTCCCTACTTTCTTCAATTTCAGTCTGAATTTGGCAATAAGGAGTTCATGGTCTGAGCCACAGTCAGCTCCTGGGCTTGTTTTTGCTGACTGTATAGAGCTTCTCCATCTTTGGCTGCAAAGAATATAATCAATCTGATTTCAGTGTTGACCATCTGGTGATGTCCATGTATAGAGCCTTCTCTTGTGTTGTTGGAAGAGGGTGTTTGTTATGACCAGTGCATTTTCTGGGCAAAACTCTATTAGTCTTTGCCCTGCTTCATTCTGTATTCCAAGGCCAAATTTGCCTGTTACTCCAGGTGTTTCTTGACTTCCTACTTTTGCATTCCAGTCCCCTATAATGAACTGTGAAGTCAAGTGGGCCTTAGAAAGCATCACTACAAACAAAGCTAGTGGAGGTGATGGAATTCCAGTGGAGCTACTCCAAATCCTGAAAGATGATGCTGTGAAAGTGCTGCACTCAATATGCCAGCAAATTTGGAAAACTCAGCAGTGGCCACAGGACTGGAAAAGGTCAGTTTTCATTCCAATCCCAAAGAAAGGCAATGCCAAAGAATGCTCAAACTACCGCACAATTGCACTCACCTCACACACTAGTAAAGTAATGCTCAAAATTCTCCAAGCCAGGCTTCAGCAATATGTGAACTGTGAACTTCCTGATGTTCAAGCTGGTTTTAGAAAAGGCAGAGGAACAAGAGATCAAATTGCCAACATCTGCTGGATCATGGAAAAATCAAGAGAGTTCCAGAAAAACATCTATTTCTGCTTTATTGACTATGCCAAAGCCTTTGACTCTGTGGATCACAATAACCTGTGGAAAATTCTGAAAGAGATGGGAATACCAGACCACCTGATCTGCCTCTTGAGAAATTTGTATGCAGGTCAGGAAGCAACAGTTAGAACTGGACATGGAACAACAGACTGGTTCCAAATAGGAAAAGGAGTACGTCAAGGCTGTATATTGTCACCCTGCTTATTTAACTTATATGCAGAGTACATCATGAGAAACGCTGGACTGGAAGAAACACAAGCTGGAATCAAGATTGCTGGGAGAAATATTAATAACCTCAGATATGCAGATGACACCACCCTTATGGCAGACAGTGAAGAGGAACTAAAAAGCCTCTTGATGAAAGTGAAAGTGGAGACTGAAAAAGTTGGCTTAAAGCTCAACATTCAGAAAACGAAGATCATGGCATCTGGTCCCACCACTTCATGGGGAATAGATGGGGAAACAGTGGAAACAGTGTCAGACTTTATTTTTCTGGGCTCCAAAATCACTGCAGATGGTGACTGCAGCCATGAAATTAAAAGACGCTTACTCCTTGGAAGGAAAGTTATGACCAACCTAGATAACATATTCCAAAGCAGAGGCATTACTTTGCCAACAAAGGTTCGTCTAGTCAAGGCTATGGTTTTTCCTGTGGTCATGTGAGAGTTGGACTGTGAAGAAGGCTGAGCGCCGAAGAATTGATGCTTTTGAACTGTGGTGTTGGAGAAGACTCTTGAGAGTCCCTTGGACTGCAAGGAGATCCAACCAGTCCATTCTGAAGGAGATCAGCCTTGGGATTGCTTTGGAAGGAATGATGCTAAAGCTGAAACTCCAGTACTTTGGCCACCTCATGTGAAGAGTTGACTCATTGTAAAAGACTCTGATGCTGGGAGGGATTGGGGGCAAGAGGAGAAGAGGACGACAGAGGATTAGATGGCTGGATGGCATCACTGACTCGATGGACATGAGTCTGAGTGAACTCCGGGAGTTGGTGATGGACAGGGAGGCCTGGCATGCTGCAATTCATGGGGTCGCAAAGAGTCGGACATGACTGAGCGACTGATCTGATCTGATATTTGATGAAGAGCAACCGTAACCTTGATAAAATTGTGACTTGTGATTAAATTTTTTAAGGAATAATTGCAGCTTCTATTCTTTCAAGTTTATTGCATTATCAGTTTACCTATTGAGATCTGGGCATTGTAAATAAATGTAAGGCCCACTTGTAATGTTTCTTTGATTCTCAGAAATGTTTTTGTTGGGTCCATATGACCTTAGAGCCATCTTTTCCTCTGGTGAAGTTTTATGCCAATAATAAATGCTAACCTCAGAACAAGCAGAAGCAGGGCACTGAATCACCTAGGTGAGATTCATCCACTGCTTCCCTTTGATTCTGCAGATGTGTACACGCTGCTACATTATTTCCCAGGGATTAGCCCCAAGGTCATTAGAACGATATCACTGAAGAATGCTTGATTACAACAGAATCCTTGGAAATGAATGGGTGCACATCAGCCATCCCTAGGGAATGGGCTGCAGGGTGGCAACTTCTGTTTTTGTATGTGTGTAACCAAATTTTTGTCTATTAATTCAGTTCCATTATGAAGATCTTGCAGAGACATTCACTTAGTATATTAATCTCACACCAATCATATAATTAGAGAATCTCAGAGTTGGAAGAAATCTTGGAATCCAGGTAGTCCAGTGATTTGCTCTATGTATAATCCCCACTCTAATATCTTGAAAATATCTCTCTGCATCTGTCTGAACAGCTCCAGGGATGGGGAACATAAAACTTCAGGAGGCAGTGTACTTACGGATATTGAAAGTACATCCTTATAAGGAAATTTATCTATCATTTGTCCTTTCCACTCTTCAGATCTTGATTATAACCATTTTCTCTCCCTTAGGTTTCTTCTCCACTTCAGTTATCAACCCCACCCCCAACTGCCTTCATCACCTGCTCATTTGATAGAGTTTCTAGACCTCCATCACCTTGGTTATTCTACTCATAACATCTACTTTTAGTGTCATCCCTAGATTTGAACCCAATCTCAGAGCAAATCAGAGGAGAATCATATCCCGTATTCATTAAACTAAGTTTTTTTTTTTTTTAATCCCCTCTTTCCCTCTTTCTCAGATGCTAAATCACATCTGTCCTGTACCATGCAGTTAAAATTTTGGATCTAAGGACAAGATCCTACATTTGTAGACACTAAATTTCATATTGTTAATTTCTTTTAGAAACATTTTCTTATTTACTACATCAAATAACCACCATGCTTACTTTATATATTTTTTAGAAATAATTATTGAGTTTCTAAAATTGCTTTGTTTTTTCTTTAATTAATAACACAGTATTAGGTAAAGATTTCTCCTTGGGCTTTGTATCTATTTCTAAAATTTTGTTCTATGTGAGGATTGGTTTACATTCCTCCACCCACCTAAGAGACACTGTTTTTAGACTTAGAATAATGTTCAAATTAAAAAAAAAAGTCCATAATACCACATGTCCTTTTTTATGCTTCTGACAATATACTATTTGTATTTTTAATTCAAGAATTTAAAATATATTTGTCTGATAGCATCTGTATTTAATGTGTTTTGAAAGTCTTTTAAATAATGATTTCTTTCTTCCCTATTTAATTTTAAAGAATAATTGTTGTGATATTTTCTATGTCTTCCCTTTCACTGTCTTCTATAATGCTTCTAGAAGCATTCACTGTCTTCTCTTTCACTGTCTTCTAGAATGCTTATAAATTGGTGATTATTTCTCCTTGACGGATTTTCATGGTTCTCTATGTGAGGTTTTTAACCCTTATTATTATCTGAGTGAAGGGGATACTTTCCTCTTCTCTCTGTTTCTTCTGTGCCTCTCCTTCCAGAAACCTACTTTCTAGTGTTTCTTTCTGACTGTAAATTATTTCCAATTTACTATTTACTCCCTTTAATGTCATCTTCTCTCAGTTCTTTTCAGCAGACAGTCCTCTAAATCTTCCTACCAGAAATGGTGGTTAGTTTTTCAGGTATCTTGACATTAAATGTTTTCTAGGGTTTTGTTTTTTTTTTTTTTTTTTTAAGGAGAAGCTAATAATTATCTATTTCTGGCTCTTACCATGCTTTTAGAAAGTTGGCCTTCTAAAATGCAGGCACTGAAGCTCTTTCTGTTCAGATTGTTTCTGATTTTATTGGAGCTTCAGCTCCAATAAGCTCCAATAAGTCAGCGAAGAACTGACTTATTAGAAAAGAACCTGTTGCTGGGAAAGATTGAAGGCAGGAGGAAAAGGGGACAACAGAGGTTGAGACGGTTGGGTAGCATCACCGACTCAATGGACATGAGTTTGAGTAAACTCTGGGAGTTAATGATGGACAGGGAGGCCTGGCATCCTGCAGTCCATGGAATCACAAAGAGTTGGACACAATTGACTGACTGATCTGAACAGCTTAAAAAAAAAATCAAGAAAAACTGCTTTGCTTTTCTAAGCCCTTACCAAGACCTCCATTGTTGTGTACTCTCTCCCGCTGTCTCAGCAATGTCACTTTTTAGTTCAGAGTGCCGGAGGCTCCCATTTAGGTGTATAGCCAAATGTGCTGACAGCTGCCTTCCCTAAATTGGGCTACAGCAGCTGAAAATCTGCCCAGAGAAGAAGTGGGCAGATTTTTGGCTTCAGGGAAATCCTGGAGCATCTCACAACTTTGCTTCCCCACATGTCTGCAACAGAAGGTGTACGGAGTAGTGATCGTGTACAGATTCCTAGGTGATTTTGAACCGTCTGGACCATTATCTGAGAGAGAGGCTTTCATGATGTTTCAAAAATATACATTGTTCTTAGTTTCTTATAATCAACATCTTTCTGAGGCAAGGGAATATTCCCAGAGGATGAAGAACCACAGCCTCTGGGCTTGGTTCCAGATATAATTGCAGAGACACAGTAGACAAAGCTTCATCGTCTTTGGGAACTTTAAATCTTGTCCAACCAGACAGTCTCATCTGTGACTCTAGGGTCAGGCCTCCATATCTGTTTCTAAATGCCTGTAAAGTGAATGATTTGCAGTCAGAGTCACAGTCAAAGTTGCACAAAACTTTCAGAGATGATGGGATATTCTATCTCTCTCTGTTAAGACGATAAAATGACGTTTTACTCTTTCTTATTAAGGAAGGTAGACACACAGTTCTGAATATAGCACATTTCTGTTAATGGCATTGAGACTGGTCTCTTCTTAAAATGTAATGGTATTTTCTTAGATAGGAATTCAGCACAGGAGATGGTTTTCAGCAGCTTCTTCCCCTTGATCATTATAATTGAATAATTACTATTTACACTTGAATGTTCCATTTATGCTAATGCATTGGTTATCAAGAATGACACAACAGTATTTGGATTATGCTGGTTGCATTAAGAATGGGAAAAGGCCACTATGAAGTAATTTCATTTCATTATTTTTGCAATTACTTTCTCCTCATTAATGTTCTTTGTAATCTTCATATTCAAAGCTAGTGTTTATTGAACAAAATTATTTTTTCTTAGGCTAGATCATTGTTCACAAAGCCCACAAGACTGGAAAATATTTAGTATAAATCCTCTTTGTTAGTTTCATCTACCAGGAAAGGAAATCCAAGCTAAATAAACTAGAAGTTTATTTTTCTCTGACTTGGAAGTGTGGAGGCATGCAGGCAGTCTAAGGTATGGTTCCTCTGCTCTACAAGTTGTGAGCAATCCAGGCTCCCTCCAACATACTGATATAATTTTTGTACCTTCTCTTCCTAGTATCAAACTGTCACGTGAGTGTATGTTCCTCGGTTCTTTGTCTCGTCACAACAAAGATTTGGAGCAACGGACATTAAAGCCCTCCGCGTGTCACAGCTCTCGGATCTTGGACAAACCCTGTTATAGCTCTTAGGTAAATCAGTGTTACAGCTCTATTTTATTTAGAAGATAGCAGGAGAATCCATCCTTGAAGCGTGAGGGCATGCCAACCCAAAGACTCGAGAAGAGAGTGGAGGAGTGCTTTGGGTGGGGCGGGGGGGGCGGGTAGAGTGAGAGAGGGAGAGAGAGAGAGAAAGAGCGCACGCACGTGGGAGAGAAAGAGAGTGAGAAAGCGCTTTGGCTCCTCCTTTTATATGTTTTTTCCGCCACCTGGGCCTGCCCTATGCAAATTGGGCTTAGCCAGGAGTGCTGTTTGTTCTACCTGAAGTCTTCACTCTGGTCCTCGGACCTTCCTTTGACCTTCCTTTGTTCTATTTTTGCGGGCTTTTCCCTTCCTTGTCTTTTGCTGCTGCTACTGCTAAGTCACTTCAGTCGTGTCTGACTCTGTGCGACCCCATAGACAGCAGCCCACCAGGCTCCCCCGTCCCTGGGATTCTCCAGGCAAGAACACTGGAGTGGGTTGCCATTTCCTTCTCCAATGCATGAAAGTGAAAAATGAAAGTGAAGTTCCTCAGTCGTGCCCGACTCTTAGTGACCAGGCTCCTCCATCCATGGCATTTTCCAGGCAAGAGTACTGGAGTGGGGTGCCATTGCCTTCACCGCCATTCTGGACTCCTTTCCCCTATTCTACCTACCTAACAAAACAATGGCCCAAGATGGCTGCCCAACTTCAGTCATCAGGCTTGCATTCCAGTCTACAGAAAGGAGGGAATGCTGGGGCAAGGGGTGCATGCCAACTGGTCATCGGAGGTGTGACATTATTTTTTAGGTCTAATCAGGCAGCACTTAGGCCTCTGGCTCTACATAATTGCAAAGAAGCACAAGAAACAGGTTTTTTTTTTTTTTTTTCTTTTTCTTTTTTTCTTTCTCTGGGTAGACATGAAACTGAGCTTTAAAAAAAAAATCCAACGTTCTATAACTATGAAAGAGAAGAGAAAGTTTATTGGTAGTCAGCCAGCTGTCTTAGACACATTGTCCCCCATCCCTCAAATGAATCACAGAGACATGGGTTGGAACTCACTGAAGAAAGTCTAAATGAGGCCGAGAGAGGGTCATTCATATTCTGCCCCCACTTCTGGCCCGAGGGGAAGTTTGTCTTGGTTCCTTGGGGAACGACATTTCTTCTTCTTAGCCGCATTTATTCTGGAGCCCACCCATGTTCTTTAAAATGTTAAAGCTTTGGATAAAATGCAAATGTTCTTTGAGAATATTAATGGATTAATTAGCATAATGCAGTACAAAGGACATAAATGTTAGAATTAGACAGAACCACACTTAATTCTAAAATCCCTTGTGATTATACAGTAGAAGTGAGACATAGATTTAAGGGCCTAGATCTGATAGATAGAGTGCCTGATGATAGAGTGCTATGGAATGAGGTTCGTGACATTGTACAGGAGACAGGGATCAAGACCATCCCCATGGAAAAGAAATGCGAAAAAGCAAAATGGCTGTCTGGGGAGGCCTTACAAATAGCTGTGAAAAGAAGAGAAGCGAAAAGCAAAGGAGAAAAGGAAAGACATAAACATCTGAATGCAGAGTTCCAAAGAATAGCAAGAAGAGATAAGAAGGCCTTCTTCAGCGATCAGTGCAAAGAAATAGAGGAAAACAACAGAATGGGAAAGACTAGAGATCTCTTCAAGAAAATCAGAGATACCAAAGGAACATTTCATGCAAAGATGGGCTCGATAAAGGACAGAAATGGTATGGACCTAAAAGAAGCAGAAGATATTGAGAAGACATGGCAAGAATACACAGAAAAACTGTACAAAAAAGATCTTCACGACCCAGATAATCACAATGGTGTGATCATTGACCTAGAGCCAGACATCCTGGAATGTGAAGTCAAGAGGGCCTTAGAAAGCATTACTACGAACAAAGCTAGTGGAGGTGATGGAATTCCCGTTGAACTATTCCAAATCCTGAAAGATGATGCTGTGAAAGTGCTGCACTCAATATGCCAGCAAATTTGGAAAACTCAGCAGTGGCCACAGGACTGGAAAAGGTCAGTTTTCATTCCAATTCCAAAGAAAGGCAATGCCAAAGAATGCTCAAACTACCGCACAATTGCACTTACCTCACACGCTAGTAAAGTAATGCTCAAAATTCTCCAAGCCAGGCTTCAGCAATATGTGAACTGTGAACTTCCTGATGTTAAGCTGGTTTTAGAAAAGGCAGAGGAACCAGAGATCAAATTGCCAACATCCGCTGGATCATGGAAAAATCAAGAGAGTTCCAGAAAAACATCTATTTCTGCTTTATTAACTATGCCAAAGTCTTTGACTGTGTGGATCACAATAACCTGTGGAAAATTCTGAAAGAGGTGGGAATACCAGACCACCTGATCTGCCTCTTGAGAAATCTGTATGCAGGTCAGGAAGCAACAGTTAGAACTGGACATGGAACAACAGACTGGTTCCAAATAGGAAAAGGAGTACGTCAAGGCTGTATATTGTCACCCTGTTTATTTAACTTATATGCAGAGTACATCATGAGAAACGCTGGACTGGAAGAAACACAAGCTGGAATCAAGATTGCTGGGAGAAATATCAATAACCTCAGATATGCAGGTGACACCACCCTTATGGCAGACAGTGAAGAGGAACTAAAAAGCCTCTTGATGAAGGTGAAAGTGGAGAGTGAAAAAGTTGGCTTAAAGCTCAACATTCAGAAAACGAAGATCATGGCATCCGGTCCCACCACTTCATGGGAAATAGATGGGGAAACAGTGGAAACAGTGTCAGACTATTTTTTGGGGTTCCAAAATCACGGCAGATGGTGACTGCAGCCATGAAATTAAAAGACGCTTACTCCTTGGAAGGAAAGTTATGACCAACCTAGATAGCATATTCAAAAGCAGAGACATTACTTTGCCAACAAAGGTTCGTCTAGTCAAGGCTATGGTTTTTCCTGTGGTCATGTATGGATGTGAGAGTTGGACTGTGAAAAAGGCTGAGCGCCAAAGAATTGATGCTTTTGAAGTGTGGTGTTGGAGAAGACTCTTGAGAGTCCCTTGGACTGCAAGGAGATCCAACCAGTGCATTCTGAAGGAGATCAGCCCTGGGACTTCTTTGGAAGGAATGATGCTAAAGCTGAAACTCCAGTACTTTGGCCACCTCATGTGAAGAGTTGACTCATTGGAAAAGACTCTGATGCTGGAGGGGGGTTGGAGACAAGAGGAGAAGGGGACGACAGAGGATGAGATGGCTGGATGGAATCACTGACTCAATAGGCATGAGTCTGAGTGAACTCCGGGAGTTGGTGATGGACAGGGAGGCCTGGTGTGCTGCGCTTCATGGGGTCTCAAAGAGTTGGACACGACTGAGCGACTGATCTGATCTGATCTGACACTTAATTCTGGCTCTCTCAATTATTGATGCTTTTGAACTGTGGTGCTGAAGAAGACTCTTGAGAGTCCCTTGGACAGCAAAGAGATTAAACCAGTCAGTTCTAAAGGAACTCAACCCTGAATATTCATTGGAAGGACTGATGCTGAAGCTGAAGCTCCAATACTTCAACCCCCTGATGTGAAGAGCTGACTTGCTGGAAAAGACTCTGATGCTGGGGAAGGCTAAGGGCAGAAGGAGAAGGGGATAACAGAGGTTGTGATGGTTGAATGGCATCATTGACTCAATGGACATGAGTTTGAGGAAATTCCAGGAAATAGTGAAGGACAGGGAAGCCTGATATGCTGCAGTTGATGGGGTGGCAAAGAGTTGGACATGATTTAGCAACTGAACAACAACAGCAACTCTCATTTATTAGAGGAGTGACTATGGGAATGAATATGAATATCTGGCCTCAGTTTTCTCATCTGTGAAATGAGTACCGTGGTATCTTACATGTTTTAGGTATGTGTGTAGTAAATTATTTAATGTTTGCAAAGGGTAAAGTGTTTCAAAATGATCCCTTCTTTGGATTTCCCAACTATCAGCTTCAATCATATTTTTATATCACTACAGCACTGGGTCTCCAGTGTGTGCATGCTTAGTTGCTTCAGTCATGTGTGACTCTTTGCAACCCTATGGACTGTTGCCCTCTAGGCTCCTCTGTCCATGGGATTTCCCAGGCAAGGATACTGGAGTGGGCTGCCATGCCCTCTTCCAGGGGATCTTTCTGACCCAGGGATCAAAGTCGCATTTCCTGTATCTTCTGCATTGCAAGCAGATTCTTCATTCATTGAGCTAGCAGATCTAACCCATGATGGGTAAGTTTTGAGAGAGGATGGTGAGAATTATTCTGGAGGTAAGGGAGATCTGGGTGAGTTGCTGGGGTACAATATCTCAGTCAGCATCAGTCATGATTAGAACTTCCAACTGTATCCAGGAGCATGTTTATTTTGGCATGTTGCTGTGATGATTTAAGTCAGTCATTTTAGCATGGAAACATTTTGATATAATCTGAAAAACAAACCACTAAACTTTCACCTTTCATTTTCTGGAAGGAATTTTCATTCTGTATATTTTAATTTGATTTTCTTTCAATCTTTAAACTTTTTATTTTGTATTGGGATATAGCCTATTAACAATGTTGTGGCAGTTTCTGGTAAACAATGAAGGGGCTCAACCATATAAATACATGGATACTTTCTCTCCCAGACCTCCCACCCATCCAGGCTGGCATATTCACTGAATAGAATTCCATGAGCTATACAATAGGTCCTTGTTGGTTCTCCATTTTAAATATGGCAGTGTATACTTGACTTTCCCAAACTCCCTAACTATTCCTTCCCTCATGGCAACCATAAGTCCATTTTGTAAGTCTGTGAGTCTCTTTCTGTTTTGTGAGTAAGTTCATTTGTACCATTTCTTTTTAGATTTCACATGTAAGGAATGCCAACGTTCAGAAAACTAAGATCATGGCATCCGGTCCCATCAATTCATGGCAAATAAATGGGCAAATAATGGAACCAGTGACAGACTTTATTTTCCTGGGCTTCAAAATCACTGCAGATGGTGACTGAAGCCATGAAATTAAAATAGATTTGCTCCTTGGAAGGAAAGCTATGACCAACCTAGATAGCATATTAAAAAGCAGAGACATTACTTTGCCAGTAAAGGTCCATTTAGTCATAGCTATGATTTTTCCAGTCAGATCAGATCAGATCAGTCGTGTCCGACTCTTTGCGACCCCATGAATCGCAGCACGCCAGGCCTCCCTGTCCAGCACCAACTCCCGGAGTTCACTTAGACTCATGTCCATCGAGTCAGTGATGCCATCCAGCCATCTCATCCTCTGTTGTCCCCTTCTCCCTCTGCCCCCAATCCCTCCCAGCATCAGAGTCTTTTCCAATGAGTCAACTCTTCGCATGAGGTGGCCAAAGTACTGGAGTTTCAGCGTTAGCGTCATTCCTTCCAAAGTAATCCCAGGGCTGATCTCCTTCAGAATGCACTGGTTGGATCTCCTTGCAGTCCAAGGGACTCTCAAGAGTCTTCTCTAACACCACAGTTCAAAACATCAATTCTTCGGCGCTCAGCCTTCTTCATAGTCCAACTCTCACATCCATACATGACCACAGGAAAAACCATAGCCTTGACTAGACGGAACTTTGTTTGCAAAGTAATGTCTCTGCTTTTGAATATGCTATCTAGGTTGGTCATAACTTTCCTTCCAAGGAGTAAGCGTCTTTTAATTTCATGGCTGCAGTCACCATCTGCAGTGATTTTGGAGCCCCCAAAAATAAAGTCTGACACTGTTTCCACTGTTTCCTCATCTATTTCCCATGAAGTGGTGGGACCGGATGCCATAATCTTCATTTTCTGAATGTTGAGCTTTAAGCCAACTTTTTCACTCTCCTCTTTTACTTTCATCAAGAGGCTTTTTAGTTCTTCTTCACTGTCTGCCATAAGGGTGGTGTCATCTGCATATCTGAGGTTATTGATATTTCTCCCAGCAATCTTGATTCCAGCTTGTGTTTCTTCCAGTCCAGCGTTTCTCATGATGTACTCTGCATATAAGTTAAATAAGCAGGGTGACAATATACAGCCTTGACGTACTCCTTTTCCTATGGAAAAGGAAAACAACCAGTCTGTTGTTCCATGTCCAGTTCTAACTGTTGCTTCCTGACCTGCATACAGATTTCTCAAGAGGCAGGTCAGGTGGTCTGGTATTCCCATCTCTTTCAGAATTTCCCACAGTTTATTGTGATCCATACAGTCATGTATAAATGTGAAATTTGGACTATAAAGAAAGCTGAGTGCCAAAGAATTGATGCTTTTGAACTGTGGTATTGGAGAAGACTCTTGAGAGTCCCTTGGACAGCAAGGAGATCCAACCAGTTAATCCTAAAGGAAATCAGTCCTGAATATTCATTGGAAGGACTGATGCTGAAGCTGAAACTACAATACTTTGACCACCTGTTACGAATAACTGACTCTTTTGAAAAACCCTGATGCTGGGAAAGATTGAAGGCAGGAGAAGAAGGGGATGACAGAGAATAAGATGGTTGGATGGCATCACCAACTCAATGAACATGAGTTTGAGTGAGCTCCAGGAGTTGGTGATGGACAGAGAGGCCTGGCATGCTGCAGCCCATGTGGTTATAAACAGTCGGACACAACTGAGCAACTGAACTGAGCTGAAGGAATTCCATACAATATTTCTCCTTCTTTGTCTGACTTACTGCACTCAGTGTGACACTCTCTAGGTCCATCCATGTTGCTGCAAATAGCATTATTTCATTTTTCTTTTTAATCTGGAGAAAAACATGATCTGAAAGGATACATGCACCCCAATGTTCATTGCAGCACTGTTTACAATAGCCAAGTCATGGAAGCATCCTAAATGTCCATTGACAGAGGAGTGGATAAAGAATTGTGGTCCATATATACAAAAGAATATTACTCAGGCAGGTTCACCTTTTAAAAATTGTCAGTCTTTGGGCTAAACCAGCATCTATTTCGAGTAGATCTCAGGATGCCTTTGAACAATGGGGTGAGTGTCAAGGATGGAGTAAGAATCAGGGATGGTTATTAACCATGTAGGAGATATGTAGTCTTTTAGAACTTCAGGAAATCATCTTCAGTTGGGGAGAAACGCAAGGACCTGTAGATCCCTTCAGAGGAAATTAGGGCAATCAGCATGTGCATGCTCTGGACATGTCATTGCTTATGAGCTGTGATCCTGTGCTTTTGAATTTGTACTGCAATCTAGGGTGTAGTGGCATGTTCTGCAGTCTAAGGTGGAGTGGTTTTTACCTGCCTAAAGGACTGATATGAAGAATTGCTGACTTCTCCCTGGTTTACCGCTACCGTCTCCGTGCTGTATGTGAATGCAGCCAAGCAATAAGGCACTAACGGTGCCTTTCAGAGCTGTTCAATCCTTCCTTGATAAACTAGGAGCATGTGGACAAGATAAATGCCCTAAGGCAGAAATGCTATCCAGGATCCTGAAAGAAAAGCACCCTCACATATGTCATGAAAGACAAGAGGAGGAATTCTGCTTGGAAGAGTATTTTTCTAGACCTCAGAATTTTGTGTCATATTATGTTTTGCTAAAGCCTGTCTGGCAATGCCTACAGTTTTAAGGAAAAAGGGGGGAAAAAAGTGGTGTGGCTGTGTATCTTATCTTTGTTACAATCCATTGGTGGATGGTGATGCACTTTGTGTCAGCTTTATAGTCCATAACTAGGGATTTAAGGAGTAGAGTAAGGTGGTCATCATAAGAAGAAACATGGTATATTTTAAAAATTACTGATACACGACACTATACTTATGGGGCAACAACCAAGAAAGCAGTGATGTGAGTATTTTGGGAAAGAGATAAGTTAAACTGTCAGTGCCTACATGCATGTATTACAAATTGTTCTTGGATAAGATACAATTCTGGTGTTGTGTATCATAATTGCCAGGTATAAATAAAACATTGTAGTAAAAAAAGTCATGCGACTTTTATGTGGAGAAATAAAAATGACCTATTGTTTCCTATAAAAATGGGGTACAGCCATCACATGAGGCTAATGTTAGGCCAAGAAATAAGACATGCATAAAATATGGTCACGATTTTCTAAGTTTTAGATTCTTGTGTGGAAGTTGACCATGAATTAAACTGTGGGTTGTATCCTGAACCCTTGAACTAACTCTATTAATTTGTTGAATTTATAAATGAACTCAAAATATATGCTTTCCCCCACAAAGGAATAAAACCTAGTTTTCTTCCTTGTTTTTTTTTTGTCCGTTTTAACCGACCAGCTTGCGTGCTTAGAGCCTGGCTCTGCAACCCCTCAGACTATAGCCCGCCAGGCTCTTCTCTCCATGGGATTCTCCAGGCAGCAATACTGAAGTGGGTTGCCATTTCCTTCTCCAGGGGATCTTCCTGACCCAGGGATCAAAACCATGTCTCCTGCATTGGCAGGCGGATTCTTTACTGCTGAGCCACCTGGGAAGCCCCTTAACCAACCCGGGTAATTGTTTAAATGGGACATATACTGAAACATATTTAAAATCCAAAGATATAAAGCACCTAAAATATACCCTGAATCAAATAAAAATTCCATTTTGTCATCTCTTGAGAGGGCCAAACCATCAAAGTATTATTACAAACAGATACTATTTTTAACTAATAGAACAAAAGCAAATTGCCCCTTCCTCCTTGTTTCAGTTTTTTTTTTTTAAAGTGTACATGCTTTTTCTTTTGAATTCATTTGCTTCTAGTGCATCTTGCTGCCTTTAGATTTTCATTCGTCACATGGTCCATTTTGCATTGGAAATACTTGCTTAATCCATGACAGGTTTCTTATTTCTCTAATATTTGAGTTCATCTTGGGCCTTCTTGTCAGTTTTTAATTGAAAACTTCATTGAATAAATATGCTAGACTCCCCAGTCTAGATTCATCAGTTCATGGAGGAAGGGCAGGGCTCACATGCGCCCTGGGATGCTGTGTTTATTGATTGATATTCTGAGGATTTAGATAGGTGCTTTCACAGAGTGAGTTTGGAGGAAGGCAGTTATGGAAGAGATAGAAATCTAGAAGCCTCTCTTAGTATTGGCATTTGTTGAAGAAGTTAGGAAGTTTAGATTTTGCTTGTTTTTTTTTTTTTTTTTTTAACATGACCATTGTTAAGATTGTTTTAGATGGAAGAGCCATCAATCACTGCTGCTGCTAAGTAACTTCAGTCGTGTCTGACTCTGTGCAACCCCATAGACGGCAGCCCACCAGGCTCCCCTGTTCCTGGGATTCTCCAGGCAAGAACTGGAGTGGGTTGCCATTGCCTTCTCCGCATCAATCACTAAGGAGCCACAATCACTAATCTCACAAGCAGTGAGAGTCACTGGGAAATTGTTGGGACTGAGAGGATGACAACAAGAGAAAGCCTGCATATCTTCAAAACCACTTTCCAAACATTCAAAAGCCAGAGCCTGTCCTGGGTTTACTCTGTGTGAATGTTTCTCAGCATCCCCATTCTCCACAGGCTCACATTTCCACATATATTTACAGGCTACTCAGTGCTTACATTGGTGTGCCTCAGGGTTTGATATTTTATGTTACATTATTTTTGTTTTATCTTCCTCTTAAATGCATTGAGCTGAATCATAAAATACTGCTTGTAAGACACAGGCACACACACAAAAAAGAAAGATCAAATGTGATACTCAAGGCAGGAATTGGGCTTGTCCTGTGTTGGAGCTGGGTGTGTCTGCACAGGCAAGACCAGGCTTCAGACTAAGGGGGTAGGGGAATAACTTGCCTACACCTTGGATACAGGCTGTGGTCATTTAAAAAACTCCTGGATGAAAGATGTCTAATAAATCTTCCAATTTCATTTTGTTTTTGTTGTTTTCACTTTTGCTCTGTGTTTGCTGTGTATCTCTCCTACATATTGTGGATATGATCAAAGACAAAGCCAAGCTCACCCATCACCCTTTCCCCTCCTTCCCCTGCCCGCACCGCCCGCCACCCCCCGCCCCTCCACGCCCCGCCCCATGATGTCCATTGAAAGCAAAATGCTGTGCTGATATGACCATGGGCGTATCCTAGAGTTAAACTCTGATTGTCTTTGTTAGAGAAATTTGTATTTTGTTAATTCATGTTTTTTAGAAGGAGACATCCACTTGCCTCCCAGCAGAATAGGGGTGGCACTGGACATTTCTGTTTCTTCCTGTAAACTCTTTACTCTGTCTTTTGTGCAAGAAGAAGAATGAGTGAGATGGTGGGAGGCTGACTCCTCTCAGGCCTCATCACCCAGGCAAGGAGGCTAATGCATTGAAAAGATAGCATTTGCCCATCACTTGTGCTTTTGACCCTCATTTTGCTGGCTCGTGAACAGGCTTTACCTTGCACTTCAGGCTTTCATTTATGAGGCTGGTGTTTTGTTCTCCCATTTTATCATTAGTTCCCTGTGTTTATGCCCTTATACTACTGTAAGGGAGAGGAGAGGAGTAACTGGTTTTCAGGGTACCCACTGCCTAGGTGCTGCATAATGGCTGTGCAGGGTCTCCACTGTTGAGACCCTTCCAGGATTGACCTGCTTGTGTGCCTGCTCTGTTGTTCAGTCGTGTCCAACTCTTTGCGACCCCGTGGACTGTAACCAGCCAGGCTCCCCTGTCCATTGGATTATCCAGGCAAGAATACTGGAAAGTATTGCCATTTCCTTCTCCAGGGGATCTTCCTTACTCAGGGACTGAATCTGAGTCTCCTGCATTGACAGGCAGATTCTTTACCACTGAGCCACCAGGGAAGCCCAGGAATAACCTGCAGTGGCTTCTAAATCATGGTGGCCATTAGGTTGGGGTTAGCAGATGTAAACATTTATATGCAGAATGGATAACAACATGGTCCTACTGTATGACACAGAGAACCTGTATTCAATGTCCTCTGATAAACCATAATAGAAAAGAATATAAAAATGTATATATGTGTATAGCTGAATCACTTTACTATATAGCAAAAATTAACACAACATTGTAAATCAACTATACTTCAATAAAAATTTAAAACTGAAAAAAATCATCTAGGGTGCCTGTTAAAATACTATTCCTCATACCAACTCCAGAGCTAATGAATCAGCATTTCATCCAGGAGGGTACAGGATTCTGTGTTTTAAACACATTCTACAGGTGACTGTGATGATCAGCCAAGTTTTGAGACTTTTATCAATATCCTCCTCCACCACTTAGTTTTCTTTGTTGTATTCTTTCAGATTTCTATTTAGGAACTAATCAATGATTGACTGACTAATCAATGATTGACTGATGCTAAAGCTGAAGCGCCAATAATTTGGCCACTTGATGCAAACAGCTGACTCATTGGAAAAGGCCCTGATGCTGGGGAAGATTGAAGGCCAAAGGAGAAGGGGGTGGCAGAGGATGATGGTTAGATAGTATCACTGACTCAAGGGACATGAACTTGAGCATAAACTCCAGGAGACAGTGACAGACAGGGAAACCTGGCATGGTACACTCCATGGAGTCACAAAGAGTTGGATGTGACTTAGCAACTGAGTAACAACAACAAAGGTTGACTTTGGTGGGTGCAATTGTTTTACTAATTGATTGCTTTACAGAAGGTTATTTGCATGTGTTAACAGATAACTTCCGGAGACAAGGCTAGGGTTAAAAGAAGGATGCCATTCCAGGTTCTGTGTCAGCCTGTGGGGCTGTGTGTGAGTGGCTGTGGTTGTGAGAAGCCCTGTAAAACACTGTTCATATCATACCCTTCAGGCCACAGCCTCCTGTAGAGCTCATGTCAGCCCTTGGAGTATATTTCAGGGTGACAGTGTTTTCTGCCCATGCTACTGGACTTGGAATGAGAGAGTAGATGAAATGTAAATTCAGATACATGTGGGAACGAGCAGTTGCTTCTTTTGAATAGACTGGCATGGAGTTGAAGATACAGGTGACAGGCCAGGGACTGGTGACATTTATAAATTATCAGATTCTAAAATTCACATGCTAACAGGATTATTTTAAAGAGGCTTAGCTTTCTTTGGTTGTATAATGTCTTATTCTTTCATCTTAAGCATTCCTGTTTGATAAAAACGAGTCCTCATGTAAATTCATTTATTATAATTCAATCCTTCCTAAACTCTCTTGATATAGAGCTACAGAATGTTACTTTTCTTTTTCCTCTTGAGAAAGGTGCTAAAAATGCAATACTGCCTTATGGTACATGAATTCATCCAAAATGCTTACAACAAATTCTCCTGCCTTTTAAGAAGCTTTTCCCTTCTATGACTTGTTTTTTGCCTGCCTAACAGATTACTGTCCACTTTTGAGCGTACAAATACTCATTATGGTACATATAATGAGCATTGGATTCAATCAACATTATCCAGTTGATCAGTTTACTCCTTTCTTTCCCTAACAATCACTTCACCACTTTGATGCCTTTTTGCCATCTTGTTCCTCCCAATAGGATGAATGCACCTTCAGAATGACCATCTTAGTTATGCCCCATGGTCCTACCAATCCAGAATTATGGCACTGACAGGGGTGCTAAGGGATGACTAAAGTGAGAACTGGGTTTCCCTGGTGGCTCAGTGGTAAAGAACCCTCCTGACAATGCAGGAGATATGGGTTCAGTCCCTGGGTCTGGAAGATCCCCTGGAGAATGAAATGGCAACCCACTCTGGTATTCTTGTAAGGAAAATTTCATGGGCAGAGGAGCTTGGTGGGCTACAGTCCATGGGGTTGCAAAGGGTCAGATACAATTGAGCTACTGAGCATGAGCACTAGTAAATATCTGCTAGGCATTGACAGAGAGAGTGAAAGAGAGAAGTGCTTGCTATAGATGCAAAAACCAGTGGACCTTATCTGCATGCTAAGTGGCTTGTTGTTCCTATTGCTCAATCAATACAATTCAGTGCCCTACTTTGTAGATGGTTTATGCATCACAAATGGAGCTGTTCAGCTTTGGAGCCAGTGATGCTGTATATTCTAGTGGCAAGTCTTCTGGAGGTGGGTGTATTGAGTTAGTAGTTGCTATTGGAGAAGGCAATGGCACCCCACTCCAGTACTCTTGCCAGGAAAATCCCATGGACGGAGGAGCCTGGTAGGCTTCAGTCCATGGGGTCATGAAGAGTCGGACACAACTGAGCAACTTCACTTTCACTTTTCACTTTCATGCATTGGAGAAGGAAATGGCAACCCACTCCAGTGTTCTTGCCTGGAGAATCCCAGGGATGGGGGAGCCTGGTGGGCTGTTGTCTATGGGGTCGCACAGAGTCGGACACGACTGAAGTGACTTAGCAGCAGCAGCATGGGACAGTGAGTGAGGAATTCAGCTGCAAGAAGCCAGCAGAAGAGGAGGCCCTGTGTTTGTCCCAAGGAACCTCTGCAATGTGATTTAGGATCAACCGAGAAATGTTTTGGTGTTCCCAACTCCTAACTTTAGAAATTCATGTCTTTGAGATGATATACTATACTTTTGGGATTCCTGTGTTAAAATGGGAAGTGTTTATCTTCCCCAGGATGTCAAGTTACTATTAATAGCCCAAACAAATGAATGACGGCCAGTCATGGGATAGTAATGGCATCCTGAAGACTGGGACAAAGGATGGAAGTTTCAGAATGAGCCAAAATAGGATGGCTGGATGCTTACTCTCTCCTAGGAAATGCCCCAGGGTGCTTTGACACATTTATAAGTAAGCTACAGTAGGCAATATTTATATGGTTGCCTTTGCTATTTTTCAGTCACTAAGTCAGGCCCAATTCTTTGAGACCCCATAGACTGCAGCATGTCAGGCTCCCCTGTCCTTCATTATCTCCTGGAGTTTGCTGAGATCCATATCCATTGAGTTGGTGATGCTATCCAGCCTGGTGAGCAGATCATTCAAATGAAGTCCTTATAGATAGAGTCTGAGCTGGATAGCTGACATGGGGACATCTACAAGCAGTTCTCTTAGTTCTTGAGAACTCTGCTCTCCTCTAATGCACCCTAGTAAGCGCATCCCTGGGGGAAGACCCCAACCCTTGCTGTTTGCATTAACATTTTCTCTAACACAGCTTTATTCAGGAATTTCTAATACTTTTCTGGATGTCAAAATAAATTGCCACCAGACTACCTTCGAATTTGATTTAAATGTAAAGATATTTATCTATACTTTTTTTTTTTTTTACTTTGAGTATAGCTATGTCTAGTGCTGATCTTTAAACAGTAATCCTTTTAAGTAAAGTAGTAGGTTAGGCAAAGAAATCGACTTTCAAGACTGCCAGGTTACTGGTGTCTGAAGAAAAAACTATTTGCCCAATCACTTAAACATGACCAGAAGGTATTGCTTAAGTACTTAATAAACTCTTCCATTCTCTGGTCTCTTGTTTGTAGAAAAGGATGTGAGCTTGCTCTGAGGCATGTGGGATGATGCATGGGTGAATTTTCTACTTATTCTTCATCACAGATCCTATGTCTGAAGTCTTTGGATTAGGGTATGCCCAGCCATTTTGCTTCAGAGAAGGCAATGGCACCCCACTCCAGTACTCTTGTCTGGAAAATCCCATGGACGGAGGAGCCTGGTGGGCTGCAGTCCATGGGGTCTCGAAGAGTCGGACACGACTGAGCGACTTCACTTTCACTTTTCACTTTCATGCATTGGAGCAGGAAATGGCAACCCACTCCAGTGTTCTTGCCTGGAGACTCCCAGGGACGGGGGAGCCTGGTGGGCTGCTGTCTATGGGGTCGCACAGAGTCGGACCCGACTGAAGCGACTTAGCAACAGCAGCAGCCATTTTGCTTAATGTTTTGTAATTTCATTCTTATAATCTCTGTGAAAGGCAATCAAAGATTTTATCTTTCTTTTAAAGTCTCACTGTAAACAGGAATAATGGATCTATTCCAGAAAAGGAAACATAACACTGATTTTTAAAAAAATCAATCCTATATTAGACCCTAGAAAAAGGTATAAGAGATGGGGAAGAGTAACAAAGAGGTTGCAAACAGACAGTGTCAGTTTTGATATATATCTGAGAATGGCAAACGCTCTGAAAATGGAAAATATTTATATTCACAGCACATTGTAAGAAATTCATAAAGTAATTCCTCCCCAGCAGAAGTCAATTCTATGGAAATTCACTCCTCCACAGTCTGCACCTTAATTTTATAAAATGTAGCCATGTAGATGTTTGCAAATAAAATGATAAAAAATTCCCCAAAGCAGAAATTTGGTTAGAATCATTATTTTAAATGAATTGGGATTTCCCTGGCAGTCCAGCAGTTAAGACTTTGCCTTCTAATGCAGGTGGTGTGGGTTCAGTCCCTGGCTGGGGAGCTAAGGTCCCACATACCTTTCAGCCAAGAAACCAGAACATAAAGCTGAAGCAATGTTGTAATAAATTTAATAAAGATTTTACAAATGGTTCATGTCAAAAAAGTCTTTAAAAAGTTAAAATGCATTGACTTTTGAAGTAAAAGACAGTCCTGTCAATTCACCTAAAACAAAACAAAACCTTTGAACATCATGCAATTTAAAGACCAATTAAGATGGGATTTATGAATTGCTTAATGGAAACAAAGAATAAGAAATACATATATATATATATAAATGGATAGTTTTTAAATAATCCATTTATTGAATTAATTGAACACAGGAAAGACTGAAAATCAGTGAGCTAAGATTTCAACTCCAGAAGCTAAAACAGGGTAATAAAATGGATCAAAAGAATGCATAGGATAAATACTGATATAGACATATGCTGGAAGAAATTAGTACAGATGAATGTAGAAATGAACGAAATAGAAAACAAAAGGTAAAAGATACATCTTGTTGTGGTTGTTTAGTCACTAAGTTGTGTTCAAATCTTTTACAACCCCATAGAGTATAGCCCACTTGTTTCCTCTGTCCATGGGATTTTCCAGGCAAGAATACTGGAGTGGGTTGCCATTTTCTTTATTCGGGGAATCTTTCCAACCCAGGGGCTGAACCTGCATCTCCTGAATTGGCAGTAGGATTCTTCAAGGCTAAGCTACCAGGGAAGCCCAAAAGATATTTAATAAAACTAAAATATTTTTCTTAGAAATAATGAACAAAATTTTCAAAACTTTGTCAATATGATCAAGCCAGAGAGCAATAAATGAATGATAAATATGTTTAAGATAAAAAAAGGAATATATCTGATAAAAAGGGCTTCCCTGGTAGCTCAGTGGTATAGGACCCTCCTGCCAATGCAGGAGACATGGGTTTGATCCCTGGGTCGTGAAGGTCATGAAGGAGAAGGAAATGGCAACCCACTCCAGTATTCTTGCCTGGGAAATCCCATGGACAGTAACCCTGGCTGGCTATAGTCCATAAGTTCACAAATGAGTTGGACACAACTTAGTGATTAAACAACAAAAACAAATATGATTAAAAAATAAGAATATAGGAGGACAGGGTTCACTTTTAATAATATAGCACAAGAAGCTCAGCACAATAAGCAGAGCTACTGAAAACTACTGGAGCCTGGCAGGCTACAGTCCATGGGGTCGCAAAGGGTTGGATATGACTGAGCAACTAAGCACGTGCTGAAAACTATTAAACGAAAACATTTTAAGTCTTTGGCAATAATCTTTCAGATATTCAACAAAGGAAGAAATTGCATATTCAAGAAAATCTACTAAAATCTTGTAACAATGGTGAGAATCTGTGGCTTTTGAACCATGAACCTCTCCCTCATTATCTTTACCCCAGCTCAGCTTGACTAAAGGTCTATTCTGGGTGGGGATACTCAAGAAGATGGGGCATCCTCTTCCCTCAGCTCTAATAAAAGCTTACCTGTCTCACTGAAAAGAGCAGGCAGTGACCATTTTTTATCCCCTTCAACTCCAAGATAAACAGGTTTAATTCCTGGTGAGTATAGCGATGAGGTCAGAGGCTCCCTTCCTCCATCTAGTTCCCAAATCATAGGATAGAGGCCCTACCTTGGGACCAAGGAAATGACACTGGATGGTAACTCAAACCCACCAGAACAAATGAAAAGAATGAAAAACAGTAAATAAAAAGGTAAATACATCAAACTCTGTCACTAATTGCTCCTCTTTCTTTTCTTAATTTCTCTAATAGACACAGAAATCAAAATTATGACAACATATTGATGGATTTGTAACATCTGTAGATGTTAGCCAGCAGTCACATCCAACTCTTTGTGACCCCATGACTATAGCCTGTCAGGCTCCTCAGTCTCTGGGATTTTCCAGGTAAGAATACTGCAGTGGGTTGTCATTCCTTTCTTCAGGGGATCTTCCCAACCCAGGGATTGAACCTTGGTTTCCCACATTGCAGGCAGATTCTTTACCATCTGAGATATCAGGTAAGCCTATATAAAAATGTTGTTGCTCAGTTGTGTCCAACTCTTTGCGACCCCATGGACAGTAGCCTACCAGGCTCCGCTGTCCATGGGA
Organism: Bos grunniens; assembly: GCF_055505025.1. Classification (NCBI taxonomy): domain Eukaryota; kingdom Metazoa; phylum Chordata; class Mammalia; order Artiodactyla; family Bovidae; genus Bos; species Bos grunniens. Next base: position 57,085,897 of record NC_141175.1, on the reverse strand, counting down.
TTTTCCAGGCAAGAATACTGGAGTGGGCTGCCATTTCCTTCTCCAGGGGATCTTCCCAACCCAGGGATTGAACCCGGGTCTCCTGCATTGCAGACAGACGCTTTACCGTCTGAGCCACCACACACACACACACACACACACACACACACACACTCACTTATATATATTTTTCTGTTCAGTAGCTCAGCTGTGTCCAACTCTTTGTGACCCCATGGACTGCAGCAAGCCAGGCTTTCCTGTCCATTTCCCAGAGCTTGCTCAAACTCATGTCCATTGAGTTTGGACCCCCTTCTCCTCCTGCCTTCAGTCTTTCCCAGCATCAGAGTCTTTTCTAATGAGTTGGCTCTTCACATCAGGTGGCCAAAATGTTGGAGTTTCAGCTTCAACATCAGTTCTTCCAATGAATATGCAGGTTGATTTCTTTTACGATTGACTGGTTTAATCTCCTTGCGGTCCAAGAGACTCTTCAGAGTCTTCTCCAACACCACAGTTCAAAAGCATCAATTCTTCCATGCTCAGCTTTCTTTATAGTCCAACTCTCACATCCATACATGATTACTGGAAAAACCATAGCTTTGACTAGGTGGACCTTTGTTGGCAAAGTAATGTCCCTGCTTTTTAATATGCTGTCTAGTTTGGTCATAACTTTTCTTCCAAGGAATAAGCGTCTATTAATTTTATGGCTGCAATCACCATCTTCAGTGATTTTGCAGCCCAAGAAAATAAAGTCTCTCAGTTTCCATTTTTTATCTATCTATTTGCCACGAAGTCATGGGACTGGATATCATGATTTTAGGTTTTTGAATGTTGAGTTTTAAGCCAGATTTTTCATTCTCCTTTTTCACTTTCATTAAGAGGCTCTTTAATTCCTCTTTGCTTTCTACCATAAAGGTGGTGTCTTCTGGATATCTGTGGTTATTGGTATTTCTCCCAGCAATCTTGATTCCAGCTTGTGTTTCATCCAGCCTGGCATTTCACATGATGTACTCTGCATAGAAGTTAAATAGGCAAGGTGACAATATACAGCCTTGACGTACTCCTTTCCCAATTTTGAACCAGTCCATCGTTTCATGTCCAGTTCTAACTGTTGCTTATTGACCTGCATACAGGTTTCTCAGGAGGCAGATCAGGTGGTCTGGTATTCCCATCTCTTTAAAAATTTTCCACGGTTTGTTATGATCCACACAGTCAAAGACTTTAGCATAGTCAGTGAAGCAGAAGTAGATGTTTTTCTGGAATACTCTTGATTATTCTATGATCCAATAGATGTTGGCAATTTAAACTCTTGTTCCTCTGCCTTTTCTAAATCCAGCTTTAACATCTGGAAGTTCTTGGTCCATGTACTATTGAAACCTGGTTTGAAGAAATTTGAGCATTATTTTGCTAGCATGTGAAATGAGTATAATTGTGTGATAGTTTGAACATTCTTTGGCATTGCCCTTCTTTGGGATTGGAATGAAAACTGACCTTTTCCAATCCTGCAGCCACTGCTGAGTTTTCCATATTTGTTGTCATATCCGACTCTTTGCGACCCCAGGGATTATACAGTCCATAGAATTCTCCAGGCCAGAGTACTGGAGTGGGTAGCTGTTCCCTTCTCCAGGGGATCTTCTTAACCGAGGGATCAAGGTCTCCTGCATTACAGCTGGATTCTTTATAGTCTGAGGCACCAGGAAAGCCCATAACAGCAGAAAAAGAATTAAGAGGGAATAGAAGCATTAGGAGAAAATTTCTGTATCTCATTTGAATTAAGTTAGTATAAATCTGAAGTAGAGTTACTAAGTTAAAACATATGTAAAATGCCCTGGAGCAAACACTAAGAAAATTACTTGAAAAAAATCATTCAAGAAATTAAAATGTTCCACTAGAAGATATTCACTTAATGAGAAAGAACACATAAAATGATAAATAGAAGAACAAAAAAGACCAGAGATGTTTAGAAAACAAAAGCAAAATATCAGATATAAATCAAACTATATCAATAACAATATTAAATGTTAATGAATTAAGCAATATGATAATGAAGACATTTTCTGCTTGGATAAATAAATATGATCCATCTGTATCCCATCAATAGAAGAAATACTTTAGATTCAAAGACTGAAAGAAAACAAATGGGAAAAGATATATTATCCAAGCAGTAACCATAAGAAAGCTGGAGTGGCTCTACTAATGTAAGACAACATAGACTTTAAAAGGGCTTCCCTGGTGGCTCAGATGGTAAAGAATCTGCCTGTAATGGTCTCCCTCCTCCAAACCAGGAGACCGAGGTTTGATCCCTGTGTTGGAAAAATACCCTGGAGAAGGGAACGTCTACCCATTCCAATATTATTGCCTGGAGATTCCCATGGATAGAGGAGCCTGGTGGGCTACAGTCCATGGGCTATAGCAGAGAGTTGGACATGACTAAGTGACTAAGCACACAGGCACAGACTTTAAAAATGTTAAAAAGGGGCATTTTGTAGTGATAAAAGTTTCAATCCATCTATAATGACCATAAACATATATGCACCTGAGAACAGACCATCAAAATATGTGAAATAAAAACTGATTTTATTGAGTGAAAAAACAGAGAATAATAGAGACTTCAATACCCTACTTCAATAATGATTTTAAAAAACACAAGCAGAAGATGGGCTTCCCTGGTTGTTCAGTGGTTAAGAATCCGCCTGCCAATGCAGGGGTATGGGTTTGATCCCTGGTTGGGGAAGATCCCTAATGCCTCGGGGCAACCAAGTCTGTGTGCCAAAACTACGAGTCCATGGGCCACAGGCCCTGAAGCCTACTTGCCTAGAGCCTGTACTCCAAGATGAGAGAAGCTCCTAAAATAGGAAGCTGGCACACTGCAATGAGGCATAGCCCCTGCTCATCACAGTTAAAGAAAGCCTGTATGCAGCAACAAAGACCCAGAGCAGCCATAAATGAATAAATATTTAAAGAAAAAGTAAGCAGAAGATTGGGAGATCCATGGGGTTGCAAAGAGTCAGACGTGACTTAGCGACTAAATAACAAGGACAAAGCAGATCAACAATGAAATAAAAAGTTTCACGATACTATATACAATGTAGATTTAACAGACATCTCTAGAGCACTCTACCCAATAATATTAGAATTTACTTTCTTCTCAAGTACACATGAAGCATTCTCCAGGATGCCGATGCTACAAAGTATGTCCTCTGATCGCAGTGGATGAAATTGAACATCAGTAACAAAAAATTTGAGAAATCCACAAATATGTGGAAAAACTAAAATACCAAAGGGTTGAAGAAGAAATGGCAAGGTGAATTAGAAAACACTTTGAGATGAATGAAAATGAAGACACACACACTTAAACTTATAATATGCGGCTAAAGCTGTGCTTGTAGTGGTACATACTTGTGTCAGAAAAGAAGAACGATCTCAAATTATTTACCTAAGCTTCAATTTCCAGAAATTAGAAAAAGAAGTGGTAATAAAATTCTAGTAAGCAGGAGAAAGAAAATAATAAAATCACAATAGAAATAAATGAAATATAGAGTAAAAAACAGTAGAGAATATTAATTAAACCAAAAGCTGACTTTTAAAAAGAAAAAGAAATACATGAGTCTTTAGATAGACTGACCAAGAGAAAGATGAGAGCAGTCAAATAACCAAAGTAAAAAATAAAAGAGAACATTACTATCAAACTTACAGAGTTATGAAGAATGACAAGGGAGTAATATGAACCAAAATATGGTATGCCAAAAATTAGGTAACTTAGATGAATTGGACAAATTCATAGAAAGAAAGACATACTTAAACTAGCCAGGAAGAAATAGAAAGTCTGAAGCTATTAAAAGTAGATTGAAATATTAACAAAAAGAAACTCCCCACAAAGAAAAACCTGTGACTTTGTGATTTCACTGGTGAATGTCAGCAAACATTTAAAGAATTAATGCTGTCTTCATAAGCTCTCCCAAAAGAATAGCAGAGGAAGCAACACTTCCTAGCTTATTTTATGAGGCTAGTATTACCCTAATATCAAAACCAGACAAAAATGCTAGAAACTACAGACCAAAATATATATTATATATCTAGACATAAAAGCCCTCAACAAAATACTAGCAAATGAGATTATGCACCATGACCAAATGATCTAGAATGTGATCTATGTTGGAGAAGCATTAAAGCTGTCAACTAAGAGTTTTATAAACAGCAAAACAATTGATTAAATCACAGTGGAAAAGACTATTAGAAAAAGAATGTCTATATGTGTATAACTGGGTCACTTTGCTGTACAGCAGAGATTGGCACAACGTTGGAAATCAACTACCATACTTCAATTAGGGCTTCCCTTGTGATACAGACGGTAAAGAGTCTGCCTGCAGTACAGGAGACCCAGGTTCGATTCCTGGGTTGGGAAGATCCCTTGGAGAAGGAAACAGCAATCCACTCCAGTATTCTTGCCTAAAGAATTCCATGGACAGAGGAGCCTGGTGGGCTACAGTTGATGGGGTCTCAAAGAGCTGAATATGACTGAGTGAGTACACTTTCACACTTTAATTTAAATTTTTAAAAAAATGAATAAGAAACTAAGAAATTTTGATACCAACCACAATTTTGAGAGTTTATCAGTGGGAGACCTGCCAGAAAAAAAATACTAAAGGAAGTCCTTCAGCCTGAAATGAAAAAAAAAAAAAAATGGCAACTTGATTCAACACAAGAAAATAAAAGAGCATTTGGTATCATTTGCCTTTGGATTCAGATTCCAAGTCAATCATTATTGACCGTGCCAGTGGTGGATGTGACTTAACTTCACTCACCTTCTGTTTCTTCATGGACAAAATGGGGTTAATCACACATGCAAACATGAAACATAACAAGTGAAAAACTTCTAGCAAAATGCTTGGCACATAGTAGGTATCTAGTCACTGGCAGCAGTGTCTAGTGGCATTTGTTTCTTCATGCTTCATTTTGTCAGTTGGGGAGTATATTTTTCTGAGAGATCTTGCATTTTATTTTCTTTCTGAAGGGCAGGAAACCTTTCCAGCCTTTGCTCAGGTGATTGCTGACTGAACTTAGGGGGATTTTCTGAGGCCTATGCAAGTGCTGCTAGGGTCCTTTGTCCTCTGCTGGAGACAGGCACCAAGAAGCCACAGGTGGTGTTTCACTTGAGAACACCAAGTGGCAGCTGAAGCTGGACCCTGGCTGCTCCCTACCCAGTCACTGCCCACCTGGCCTAAGGCCACTGTGGAGGGGCAGGGTCAGCAGTTGCTGGAGCAACCAGGTCAGTAACTTATCTGTTTCTCCCCCTGTCCTTCATCCTCTGACCTTTCCCTGTCCTCCTCCACAGCCCTTGCTCCGTGGATCAGCACTGATCATCCTGAATCAGAAAGCCCACTTATCCACAATAAAGGCATTCTGGGTCCCTGGAAATTTTGCCTTCATGATTCTGAAGAGGGAAAATGTGCCTTTTTGGAAATATTGCTCTTTTAAACTCATTTCTTCTATATCCATAACCTGCTGTTATGGTAAATTTACATCTGAGAAGTTCACACATGGGCAGTGAGTTATCAGCTCTCTGTTGTTGTTTAGTTAGTCTAACTTTTTTGCAACACCTCTAGAGTTGAGGTTATCTAGGAATTTGGAGGTGGTCTGGCAAGAGAGTAAGAAAGGGCTTCTCCCTGGCAAGTGGTTATAAGTGGGACCAACAGAAAATGGGAGGGACTCTTGCTATTAACCCTGTGAAATGAACATATCTCCTGCCATATTAATAAATAAGAAATGTCACACCCATCAGCGATTTCTAGACTCCAAATGTGAATGAGAACTCCCAAAACTGTGAGCCAGCAGATGCTGCCACTCCCCCGTGGTGACCGCTGAGGAGCTGGGAGAATGCAAGCAGCAAGGTGAACAAGCTGGCCCCAGGTAGCTGCAGTGCATACGAAAGGAATGGATCCACTGAGGCTTGCATCTTCCAGTGCATAGAATACTACATTCCTTAACTTGATACCTGATCTTTGATGTTCAGAGTGCCGGTTCCCTTGGCTGCAAACTTGTACATAGCCTGACTTCCCCTCCTGCCTCCTTGGAGCAGCTTTCTCAGAGCCACTGAGATGCTATCTCCCGGGCTCAAGAGTCCTGAACATTTCCACCAAATAAAACTCTCAATTTTCAGGTTGTGACTTTATCTTTTAAATAAATAAAGTCATCTGCTCCAGGACCCATTAGAAAACATATTACATTTGCATGTAGACTGTCTGGAGATAAAAAATGGATTTGGTATTTCCTTTCTGTACTATTGCACTTCAAATTAACCTAAGCAAAGTAAGGGCATGAATCACTTTGAGAAATGTTGTTATATACCACACAGTTTATTATGTTATTATTTGTTTTCATATTGTTTTCTCCCAGTAGGCTGTGAACTTTCCAAGGTTAGGAATAGCCCTTCATCCACATCTTCAGATGAGCTATCTACGTAAAAGCAAAATCTCTATTTATACTACCTATTCTCTACTTCTACTAGGAGGTTCTAATGAAAGCAGTGGCTTGCTTTGCTGAAAGCTCAGTTGAAACTCTTTTCATTTTTGTGAACATTGTAGGTGATATGAAGGGTTTCCAGCTTTATTGAATCTAATCTAGTGTAACTGACTGTGAAAGCATTCAGAGCCATTATTCTGAAACTCACTTCTTTGTACTTGTCTCAGGAGGGGTTTGGGGCAGGTATAAACAAGCCTCGCAAAGAGAAGGCTTGAGTGCCTTCCACCTCTGCCATCCAGTGTCCAAAGCAACCATCAATATTTTATCACAACATGGCTCTCCCACTGAGCTCAGACAAAGCCTTAGCATTCTTCTGGAGGGGGTGCTCCAGGCATATGCTAACAGTGGATGGGAAGTGGCAGCTGAGATGAAGTCTGTTTGCCAGTTTAGGGGGACTGAGCCACAGATGTCCTCTAAAACTCCCTTTTTGACTAACTTCTTAATATCCACTCACATTTCTGAGATGAACTCCATTTGCCTAAGCAAGCCACTCCAAATCTGAGCATGGTCAGCAGATTCTTTTGCTTCATATGCTTTTACCTTAAAGTGTTACCATTAATTTAATTGAGTAATTGAATTATTTTACTTTGCATTGGTTGAGTTCAATAATCCTGGTCTCAAAGTAGACACACAGTTTATTTCCTTTCTTCTAGGCAGGATCTGTACTCAAAAAAAAAAAAAAAAAAAAAAGTCAAACTTCTTGCCCATCTCTAGTATAAACAGTCTATTTGTCTTAAAAACCTCTTATTTTTTTCCCAATTCTGTCTACTGAAAAAGAAATTGTACGACTTAACAGATGAGAGTTATGTATTATTTGGTGGACAAAACAGAATTTAAACCCAGGATGCAGCTTCTCAGATAACTTGGAGGGAGTAGTCTGAAGAGGTAAAGGGAGAGGCGTTTTTGCAATAAAGACCAGGTAGTTGGAACATTAAAAGATTATTATTGATTCAAGAAAGTCAGATATCTCAATTTAAGGAATTTAGTGCTTTTCTAACTATGGGAAGATGCAAAAAGGCTGAGCTCACTGAAGTCAATCAGCTATCTGGGGCTAGCATCCTGTGCTTTCTCATCCTGAGTCTGCTCAGGGTGCTCCATTGTGGGGTGCCTGCAGGGGCTGATGGCTCGATGGCGGCATCCTATTTCTATCCTGAGTTTCCTCAAGGCTCACATCAGGGTGGCTGTAATGTGATGGCTTGATGGCTACAACATCCTTTATTTATTAATATGGCAGGCAACATCTTTTTCATTGATAAACTCTCTATACTATACATATCCTAAGACCTATGTGTTTCAGGTCTCACCCTCCTTCCTTGATTCCTCTTATTACCTCTGTTCTCACGGTTCCCAGTCCTTCCTCCAAAGGGAGTCTGTTGGACACACTTGGCTTCATTGACTTCTCTGAGGCAAAGCACTATAGCTTTTAAATCTTCGTATTTCTGTAATGCTGGGAATGATATTTGGCACACAGTGAGTTTCCAATAAAGTCTGTGAAGTGAATGGATTTGTATGTATGGAGGTTTATAGCTTATCAAGTTTTTTTTTTTTTTCCACACTCATTATTTCTCTTTTAGATTCTCAAAATGACTCTGTATGACACTACCCTTATGGCAGAAAGTGAAGAGGAACTGAAAAGCCTCTTGATGAAAGTTAAAGAAGAGAGTGAAAAAGTTGGCTTAAAGCTCAACATTCAGAAAACGAAGATCATGGCATCTGGTCCCATCACTTCATGGGAATTAGATGGGGAAACAGTGGAAACAGTGTCAGACTTTATTTTTCTGGGCTCCAAAATCACTACAGCTGGTGACTGCAGCCATGAAATTAAAAGACGCTTACTCCTTGGAAGAAAAGTTATGACCAACCTAGATAGCATATTCAAAAGCAGAGACATTACTTTGCCAACAAAGGTCCGTCTAGTCAAGGCTATGGTTTTTCCTGTGGTCATGTATGGATGTGAGAGTTGGACTGTGAAGAAGGCTGAGCACCGAAGAACTGATGCTTTTGAAGTGTGGTGTTGGAGAAGACTCTTGAGAGTCCCTTGGACTGCAAGGAGATCCAACCAGTCCATCCTAAAGGAGATCGGTTCTGGGTGTTCATTGGAAGGACTGATGCTGAAGCTGAAACTCCAGTACTTTGGCCACCTCATTCGAAGAGTTGACTCATTGGAAAAGACTCTGATGCTGGGAGGGATTGAGGGCAGGAGGAGAAGGGGACGACAGAGGATGAGATGGCTGGATGGCATCACTGACTCGATGGACGTGAGTCTGAGTGAACTCCGGGAGTTGGTGATGGACAGGGAGGCCTGGTGTGCTGCGATTCATGGGGTCTCAAAGAGTCAGACATGACTGAGCGACTGAACTGAACTGAACTTACTAAAGGAAAGTATTAATCTAGAACAGGACTCAGTAGCTCAGAGAGATTAGGTAACTGTTCTGAAGATGCACAGCAAGTAAGAAACAAAACTGGATTCAATCTTACTCTTCTAACTGTAAGCCATCATCCCTCCCACCCCCGCCCCCACCCCTACACCCCACATCACTGTACTTCTTGGTTATGAGCAATTACATATCATTCACTGCTATATTCTGGGTTCATATCATCTCTACACCTAGATTATAAAGCCCCTCAAGGGTAAGGCAAGTATCTCGCTCTTATTCTTTTTGTGCCTTTTCTTTCATTATTGTAATAGACTGGCGATTTTAAAAGTGTGTATTCTGTATTATCTGATCCCTGGGCACCACAGATCACTGTAAGATTAATTTTTTTAGCCTTTCTTTGCCAAAAATCTGATTTGTCTAATGAGGTCATTAAAAAGAAGCATGAAATATATTCAAAAGAATCTTGAATTTTATACTGTGATGGCAGTATCTGAGCACATGTGAAAAACCATTAAAGAAGCTGGTATGCTTATTAAATCTTACAAAATTTTTTCCTTTAGTCACTGTAAGTGGAGAGACTTCAATATAACACTTGCTTGCCAAGAATCACAAATGATCTATGGGGACATAGTCTAATAATAAATTCTGGCGCATGAAGATGGGTCCTGGTTCTATGAAGGTATCTTACCCTCTGTTCTGATTGATAATTTTCCCAGCAAAGAAATAATGGTTAAGCAAACTTGGTATGTCCCTTGAACACATCCCCATTACATATTCTGACTGCAAGTTAGTGTGCCTGATACATAGTGAGGCCAAACAAACCAAAATGTTGGAGTTTGGAGCAGAGAAAGATTTAATGCAGGGCTGAGCAAGGAGAACCGGTGCCTGTGTTCAGAATACCTGGAACTCCCTGAAGGATTTCAGCAAAGCATTTTTAAAAGCCAATGGATGGAGAGCGGCTTCAGGGTATGTGATCAGCTCACAAGCTGGCAAGCTGTTGGAATTCTGGGTGAGAGCATAGTAGTTGGTCAAAGAGGGACAATTTAGAGGTTTACATGTGAATAAATTTGGGATGCAACTATGTAAATTTCAAATACTGAAAGGCAGCTTTCATGGCTAGCCAACAGCCAAATTTTGATCCTTTGTCTATTCTCTCTTGGCTCCTCAAATCCACCCTCTACCTTGTGGAAAATAGGGGACCCTCCTATATTGTTGGTGGGAATGTAAATTGGTACAGACATAATGGAGAACAGTATGGCGGTACCTGGGAAAATTGAAAACAGAGCTACCATACGATCCTTCAATCCCATTCCTGGTCGTATATCTTAAGAAAACCATAATTCAAAGCAATACATGCACCCAATGTTCATAGCAGCACTGTTTGCAATAGCTAAGACATGGGAACAAACTAAGTGCCCATCATCAGATGACTGGCTTAAAATGTTTTCTATGTGAATATATACACGCACATGCACAATGAAACATTACTCAGCAATTAAAAAAGATTGTCTTTTGCAGCAACATAGACCTAGAGATTATCATATTAAGTGAAGTAAGTCAAGAAATACAAATATTATATGATACACATGTAAAATCTAAAAAATAAGACAAATGAATCTATTTACCAAATAGCAACAGATTCATAGAAATAGAACACAAACTTGTACCTGGCTACCAAAGGGGAAAAGGAGGAGGAGGGCTAAATTAGGAGTATGGGATGCATAGATACAAACTACTATACATAAAGTTAAGCAGCAAGATTTACTATATATCACAGGGAATAATACTCAATATCTTATAATAACCTACAAGATATTGGGTATTATAATGGATTATATGGAAAATAATCTGAAAAATTTCACCCTCTGTCTTTTGCAATCTGCTTTGCTCCCTAGGAACTGACATATATGGCTGATGTTAGTGGGCTTTGCTTTCTCTTTGGTTTCTGGCTTGACAAATGGAAGGTGCTGGCTGGAGCTCTGGGCAGGGAACTAGTAGTCATGGCATTTATTCTCCCGGGTCCTTCTCTGCCATGGGATGGCACCACTTTGCAGGGGCCAGGTTCCTTGAGCTACAGGACTCATAGGGTCTGGTAACCCCTCCCTCTGTCTCCTGAGAGTAATTCACCTTCCTTGTTGCTTTCCTTAATTCTTCTCTTTATACTGTCCTCCTTTTTTGTTCACCTTTTCTGAATGTGCCATCTATTTCCTGAGGGTGTCTTTAACTGTCATGTATTTTTATTAGTGACCAAGCTGTGGCACTTTTCCAGCTTTTCCAAAATTGCACATAGGAATTCAAAAGCAGTCTAAACAATGCAGAAGAGAGTGAGGCCTCCCTCCCATTACTCTTTAAAGCCAGGTTTTTATTTATACACAATTTTTTTTTAAGAGAGATTGTTTGCAACTAGATTAACAAAGTTTTGTCTACAGTTAGCTAACTCTGACCTGTGAAAATAGCTTATCTCCTATGCAATGCAGTTTATTATAATAAGTTTTCACTGATTTCCCACAAAGCTGAGTCTGTCCTAGAAAAATCAAATTGAACTTGGAGATGTGTAATTCAAGGTCAGTTGGATTCAACAGTAATTCAAGGTCATCCTGTGAAACTCAACTCCAGCTGCCAGGACAGCCAGAGCCTCTTGGGAAGGGTAGTTGATTGTGGGGTGGGGGTGCTGTTGGTTAAAGAGGAATTTATCTTCATTGTCACCTCTGAGCTTTCAAAAGCTTCAAAAGAAACTTCTGTGTTAATTTGCCTCTTATGTCCATAGACAGAATAGGATGTTTCCACTTGGGATGTAAATTTTGTTTTTCCTGACCTGCCCCACCTCAATCTTGCTCTTTCTACTCCAACTAAAAGTTCTTTTCTTCCCTTCAAGGTGGAACTGAAATTTCCCTTCCTCTCCAAAGCCATCCTTCCTATGTATGAGTACAAGGAGTGTGTCTTATGGTCCCTTTAATGCCTCCCATCGGTTAGAGTGGATTAGGCCCTCAGCTATTACTTCTGGGCTGGGGATGGGATATCAAAGTGACTTTGTGGCTTCAAACAATTTTAAGATTTGAACTCACATATGTGTTTGTTCAATTAAATGCAGAATTTCAAACAAAAGAATTTGGGGGCTGTGTCACACAGCTTGCAGGATCTTAGTTTCCTGACCAGGGATCGAACCTGCACCTCCAACAGTGGCAATGTGAAGTCCTAACCAGTGGAGTGCCAGGGAATGCCCCCAAATAAAATCTTCTTATTTAAAAACTAGAAATATATCTATTTGTATTTCTTCATGACATTTCTTAGGTGACTCTTGTTCATCCTTTAGAACTCATCTCAGGAATATTCCTGGCCTTTGTCAGTATCTTATGCTCTGAGCTGGGTTTGGATATCCTGCCTCAGCATATCTGGACCATCTTGGTCACAAGACTTCACAGTGTTGAGTTGCCCTTGATTAGCTCCCATTTTTTCTCCCTTTATATTATGAACTCCTTGGGGGCAGGGGCCATGGTTTTTAACATTGTATACTTGAGGCTGAACACAGAGCTGGCACACAGGCTTATGAAAAGCAAGAATGGAAAAAAAAAATGAATATAAAGACCATCATTTGTGCTTCTTTATTTAGGATTGAGTTTCAGTGCACATAATAATGGGCTTCCCACGTGACTCACTGATAAAGAATCCACCTGCCAATGCAGGAGATGCACGAGATATGGGGTTGATCCCTGGATTGGGAAGAGTTCCTGGAGGAGAAAATGACAACCTACTCCAATATTCTTTGCCTGGGAAATCCCATGGACAGAGGAGCCTGGTAGGCTCCAGTCCATGGGGTTGAAAGAGTTGGATAAGACTTAGCGATTGAGCATGGACGTGAGCACATAATAATAACTGGAGGAATTTGCAAAAAAAATCATGCACCTACGTCTTGTCCTTCTGTGTCCATTATTCCCTGCGGATTCTGATTCATCAAGTCTGGGGTAAGAGCACAAGAATGTGAATGTTTGAAAGCACACGCTAGTGGTTTTGACAGAGGCAAAGGAAAAGAACCATCGATCTGATTTCTCCTAGGAGTGGGAGGGATGCTGGTCAAATTTACCTCTGGATTCACAGACAACTGCAGTGAACTTGAGACTGCAGAGGCTTTGCTTCACTCTATTCTGGGTGAACCAACCAACTCTGTGGGGCTCTAGAGGGACTTTTACCCTTCTCAACGTGAAAGCAATCATTTTATGAAGACTTGATGAGTGAGCTGGTTGAATGGTTTTGTGTACAGACACATTGAAAGAAACTATGACAACGATGAAAGAACTTTTTTTTGTGAAAATTAAAAATTCTTAAAAGACTACTCAGGATATCAGATGCTGTCAGGTTAAGATCTTTCATTTTTCTGGAGGAAGATTAAATTTCTCCCCTTAACTGATTGCTTTTTGTGAAAAATTTGCTCCTGCAAGAACTCTCTCTCTCTACATTATTAATTTTCTCATTTTCTGTTGGATCATTTCCAGTATCAAAGGTGCTAAATCTCTTATATCTCTTTTGAAGAAAACTATGTCTTCACCTTACTGCCCACTCCCAACTAATGTTTCATTTTCCTGCTTTTACTTGTAGCCAAACTCTATGACAGAAACTTGAGAAACAGCATCTCTGGACTGACAAGGATAGCTTTAGCATTAGGAATGTAAATGAAAAGGCTGAATTTTTGAAAAAAGCTCAGAGAAAGGATGCAAATACAATTCATATAAGATAGCAGAGCAGCGGTATAAAATGACATATCAAATGCACTCAGTGGTCTTGAAGCGAGGTGGGAGACAGATCTTGTCATCAGTTGAAGAGCAAAGAGTAAAAGGGAGGCAAGGAAGGAAGGCAGTAAACCTGTGCTTTTTCTAACAATTTGCCTGGGAGGAGAAGGAAAGAGATTCAAACATGCTTAGAGGAAATAAGGGATCAATTTGAAAACACAGAGTGTTATCTAACCTGGATGAGGATTGGACCATTAAAGGATTTGGAGGAAAAGGGTGAGGTTACTTAACTAAAACTGGCTTTACTTAACTGTGTGAACTTCATTTTTGTCTTCAACTCATCATGTGTGATCAGTCACTTCAGTCATATCTGACTCTTTGTGACCCTGTAGACTTAATTAAGCTCACTAGGTTCCTCTGTCCATGGCATTCTCCAGGCAAGAACACTGGAATGGGTTGCCATGCTTTCCTCCACGGGATTTTCCTGAATCAGGGATTGAACCTGTGTCTCCTGTGTCTTCTGCATTGCAAGTGGATTCTTTACTGCTGAGCCCCTGGGGAAGCCTTCAACTCATCATAGTACTTTTCTATTTTATTATTTAAGACTTAGAAGTGGGATCAAATCCACCACAGAGAGATTCTCTTCTGTTACCAGAATAACATATAGCAACTCTAAGCATCTAACTTTGTCAAGTTTAAATGGACCCTATGAGAGATAGTGAGTAGGCTGGCCATCTGTCATGGTTGATGAAGGGACACTGAAGCTATGTAACCTCTAACATTCAATTCTATCCAACGGCTTCTTCTAAGGTGCCAACAGTGTAAGAAATCCCGGCACTAGAGTCAGTTTCAAGAATATGATCTTAGCATATTGACTTGTCTTAGATTTTGAAGGGTCCAAATCATAATCCAGTTTAGAAATCTATTCCACTGTCACCATAAAATCTTAGATTGAACTTGCCTTTGGGACACTAACTGATTCCTAATCTATTTTCTTCATGAGGAGAACTAATTGTCATCTAATTTAACCAGAGTAGCTTGCTATCACTTAGCAAAGGGAGGGAAACAGGGCAAGAGGTCTGAGGATATGGAAAGGTCTTTAGAATGCTGCCCAGGGAGAAACTACTTGAGAGAGATATGAGAGTGAGGGTGCCTGGGCATGAATATACCCTGAGAAAACCAGAATTCTAAAAGACATGTGTACTCCAATGTTCATTGAAACACTATTTATAATAGCCAGGATATGGAAGCAATCTAAATGTCCAGAGACAGATGAATGAATAAAGAAGATGTGGTACATATATACAATGGAATATTACTCAGCCATAAAAAGGAACAGATTTGAATCAATGATAGTGAGGTGGATGAACTTAGAACATCTTATACAGAGTGAAGTAAGTCAGAAAGAGAAAAACAGATATATAATGCATATATATATGAAATCTGGAAAAATGGTACTGATGAAACGATTTGCAGGGAAGGAATGGAGATGAAGATGTAGAGAATGGACTTGTGGACACAGTGAGGGAAGGAGAGGTGGGCTGAATGGGGAAAGTAGAACTGATGTATCTACACTGTCATGTGTAAAATAAATAGTTGGTGGGAAGTTGCCATATAACACAGGGAACTCAGTCTGACTCTCTGTGATGACCTAGAGGGGTGGGATTGGGGGAGGGGAGGGAAGTTTATGAGAGAGAGGATATATGTATAATTATGGCTGATTCATGTTGTCATATGGCAGAAGCCAATACAACATTATAAAGTAATTTTCTTTAAGTTAAAAAATAAAAAAAAGAATGAGGGTGCAGGGTAGAAGGATATAGCTTTATTGGCTAAAGCATCATTGAAAGAATACAAAGAGCACATTTTGGGTATGAATTTCTTTCATCATTTTGCCCAGTTTTGGCTGGAGGGACAGAGTCCCATGGCTTAATGCTTAGTGGAGTGCCTGGCAAAGAGTAGGTACCCAATAAATATTTGTTGAATAATAAGTATCTGTGATAGTATGCCTATTATTCAAAACTACGTTTTTTAGAATGAATTTGGATCATTTGTAGAAATGTGGAAAGGCCTGGAGACTGTCATACAGAGCGAAGTAAGTCAGAAAGAGAAAAACAAATATTGTATATTAATGCTGCTGCTGCTGCTAAGTCACTTCAGTCATGTCTGACTCTGTGTGACCCCATAGACGGCAGCCCACCAGGCTCCCCCATCTCTGGGATTCTCCAGGCAAGAACACTGGAATGGGTTACCATTTCCTTCTCCAATGCATGAAAGGGAAAAGAGAAGGATAAGTCACTCAGTTGTGTCCAACTCTTTGCGACCCCATGGACTGCAGTCTACCAGGCTCCTCCGTCCATGGGATTTTCCAGACAAGAGTACTGGAGTGGGGTGCCATCGCCTTCTCTGGTATATTAATGCATACATGTGGAATTTAGAAAAAATTGTAGAGATGATCTTATTTACAAATCAAAAATAGAGATACAGATGTAGAAAAAAAACATAGGGAGACCAAAGGGGGAAAAAGGTGAGGGTAGGATGATTTGGGAGATTGGGATTACCTGAAATAGATAACTAATGAGACCTTAGTATATAGCTCCGGGAACTCTGCTCAGTGCTCTCTGGTGGCCTAAATAGAAGGAAAACCAAAAAATAGAGGATATATGTATACTTATAGCTGATTCACTTTGCTGTACAACAGAAACCAACACAGCATTGTAAATCAACAATACTCCAATAAAAATTAATTTAAAAAAGCACCCAAAGAGGAAAATATCTTTAGATGAGATCACTGATGACAAATACCATAAATAATTCCTCTCTCTATATCATTTATTGCTGCTGTGTAATAGGATATGTGATGTTATAATATTCAGTGCAGTTCAGTCTCTTAGTCGTGTCTGACTCTTTGCCACCCCATGAATCACAGCACGCCAGGCCTCCCTGTCCATCACCAACTCCCGGAGTTCACTCAGACTCACGTCCATCGAGTCAGTGATGCCATCCAGCCATCTCATCCTCTGTTGTCCCCTTCTCCTCCTGCCCTCGATCCCTCCCAGCATCACAGTCTTTTCCAATGAATCAACTCTTCGCATGAGGTGGCCAAAGTACTGGAGTTTCAGCTTTAGCATCATTCCTTCCAAAGAAATCCCAAGGCTGATCTCCTTCAGAATGCACTGGTTGGATCACCTTGTAGTCCAAGCGACTCTCAAGAGTCTTCTCCAACACCACAGTTCAAAGGCATCAATTCTTCAGTGCTCAGTTTTCTTCATAGTCCAACTCTCATATCCATACATGACCACTGGAAAAACCATAGCCTTGACTAGACGGACCTTTGTTGGCAAAGTAATGTCTCTGCTTTTGAATATGCTATCTAGGTTGGTCATAACTTTCCTTCCAAGGAGTAAGCGTCTTTTAATTTCATGGCTGCAGTCACCATCTGCAGTGATTTTGGAGCCCAGAAAAATAAAGTCTGACACTGTTTCCACTGTTTCCCCATCTAATTCCCATGAAGTGGTGGGACCGGATGCCATGATCTTCGTTTTCTGAATGTTGAGCTTTAAGCCAACTTTTTCACTCTCCACTTTCACCTTCATCAAGAGGCTTTTTAGTTCCTCTTCACTTTCTGCCATAAGGGTGGTGTCATCTGCATATCTGAGGTTATTGATATTTCTCTCGGCAATCTTGATTCCAGCTTGTGCTTCTTCCAGTCCAACGTTTCTCATGATGTACTCTGCGTAGAAGTTAAATAAACAGGGTGACAATATACAGCCTTGATGTACTCCTTTTCCTATTTGGAACCAGTCTGTTGTTCCATGTCCAGTTCTAACTGTTGCTTCCTGACCTGCATACAAATTTCTCAAGAGGCAGATCAGGTGGTCTGGTATTCAGAATACCTCTTTCAGAATTTTCCACAGTTTATTGTGATCCACAGAGTCAAAGGCTTTGGCATAGTCAATAAAGCAGAAATAGATGTTTTTCTGGAACTCTCTTGCTTTTTCCATGATCCAGCGGATGTTGGCAATTTGATCTCTGGTTCCTCTGCCTTTTCTAAAACCAGCTTGAACATCAGAAAGTTCATGGCTCACGTATTGCTGAAGCCTGGCTTGGAGAATTTTGAGCATTACTTTACTAGCCTGTGAGGTGAGTGCAATTGTGCAGTAGTTTGAGCTTTCTTTGGCATTGCCTTTCTTTGGGATTGGAATGAAAACTGACCTTTTCCAGTCCTGTGGCCACTGCTGAGTTTTCCAAATTTGCTGGCATATTGAGTGCAGCACTTTCACAGCATCATCTTTCAGGATTTGGAATAGCTCATCTGGAATTCCATCACCTCCACTAGCTTTGTTCGTAGTATGCTTTCTAAGGCCCACTTGACTTCACATGCCAGGATGTCTGGCTCTAGGTCAATGATCACACCTTCATGATTATCTGGGTTGTGAAGATCTTTTTTGTACAGTTCTGTGTATTCTTGCCACCTCTTCTTAATATCTTCTGCTTCTGTTAGATCCATGCCATTTCTGTCCTTTATCAAGCTCATCTTTGCATGAAATGTTCCCTTGGTATCTCTCATATTCTTGAAGAGATCTCTAGTCTTCCCCATTCTGTTGTTTTCCTCTATTTCTTTGCATTGATTGCTGAGGAAGGCTTTCTTATCTCTCCTTGCTATTCTTTGGAACTCTGCATTCAAATGGGAATATCTTTTATTTTCTCCTTTGCTTTTTGCTTCTCTTCTTTTCACAGCTATTTGTAACGCCTCCCCAGACAGCCATTTTGCTTTTTTGCATTTCTTTTCCATGGGGATGGTCTTGAACCCTGTCTCCTGTACAATGTCACGAACCTCATTCCATAGTTCATCAGGCACTCTATCTATCAGATGTAGGCCCTTAAATCTATTTCTCACTTCCACTGTATAATAATAAAGGATTTAATTTAGGTCATATCTGAATGGTCTAGTGGTTTTCCCTACTTTCTTCAATTTAAGTCTGAATTTGGTAATAAGGAGTTCATGATCTGAGCCACAGTCAGCTCCAAGTCTTGTTTTTGTTGACTGTATAGAGCTTCTCCATCTTTGGCTGCAAAGAACATAATCAATCTGATTTCGACATCAGCAAAACAGGTGAGAATAGGAAATACTGTTGTCATGCATAGTGGAAAAAATGAATATCTTCCTTTTTAGCATAAGAAATTCTGGGTTTTATTTAATTCTGATTTCAATGTAAACTTGTTCCTGTTATCTCACTGACTTTAGGGTTCTGTTTTGCGAAATGGGTGTACTGGTCATACTAATCTCACTGTGCATCTGTGGTGGTGGTTTAGTCCTTAAATTGCATCCAGCTCCTTATGGCCGAATGGACCATAGCCTCCCAGGCTTCTCTGTCCATGGGATTTCTCAGGTAAGCATACTGGTAGTTTAGTCACTTGGTTTAGTTGTGTCTGACTCTTGTGGCCCCATGGACTTGTGACCACCAGGTTCCTCTGTCCATGGGATTTTCCAGGCAAGAATACTGGAGTGGGATACCTTTTCTTCTCCAAAGCATACTGGAGTAGGTTGCCATTTCCTTCTCCAAGGGATCTTCCTCGACGACCCAGGGATCAAATCCAGGTCACCCGCATTACCGGCAGATTCTTTACCAACATATATAAATACTCATACACACACCAGGTGGCGCTAGTGATAAAGAATCCACTTGCCAATGCCGGAGATGCAAGAGAGCCTGATGGAGTCCCTGGTTCAGGAAGATATCTTGGAGAAGGAAATGACAATCCACTCCAGTATTCTTGCCAGGAAAATTCCGTGGACAGAGGAGCCTTGCAGACTACAGTCCATGGGGTCGCAGAGTCAGGCAGGACTGAACGCATACAGTGGTCGGAGGACATGGGAGGGAGACACACACACACTACAGGTATCTTTGTTTAGGTCTGCCTCCTTCTCTCTCTCTTTAATGAAATACAAAATAGTACTCGAAAAGAGTATACATGGCAGACATCAATATAAACATTTTTCCTAAAGTAATTCGTTTAATCTTTACCACAAAGCTATGTATAAGTTAACTTCCCCCGTGAAGAAGTAGGCACAAAGAGGTTAAATACCTTGCTCTACTAATAAATTGAAAGCTGGGACTTGAAGTCTGGCAAGAGTTCTCAAGTTTGTCCTCATAACTGCTCTATCACTTTTCCAAGGTGACGCATACACAGTTGTGTGCTATTGTGCCTGGCACAATCTTCCCCTTGCATTATTATTTTAGTCTCAGGTTAATATCTCTGTTATGGTTCAGAGAATCTTCAGCAAACTGAGGGAAACAAGATCTCCAAAGCTGAGAGCCTGGGATAAGAACCTCCTTTCCTAGAGGATGCATACGATAGCAAGCTTTTGCAATAAACTGGAGCTTCTCCAGTATTTGAGTTTTATTAAATGTGATTCTATGACACCTCCCCATCTGGGGAGAAACCAATTTCCTTGAGTTCTCTGTGCAGCATCTCACATGGTACACACACTTGACAGTTTACTTTCAAAGTGATTATCACACTTGTGTTAATCTATCAGCCAGCCAATGACCCCCAAAGATTCAGGGAGACTGAACAATGCAGTACTAGATCAATATTATATTTCACTTTGTCAGCAATGGAAGTCTGGGATCGCTGAGTAGGATGAGAGTGAAATGAGGTATTGGATTATTGAGCGGGTTCCCTCTGGAGTCATCCCAGTATTCATCAGATATTAACTAGGAGCTGGATTTTTGTTGCCCATAGACCCAGAAAGAGATAAAAAGCCTTTTATTTGATAGCAGATAAAGTATAACTTATGGGGCATGATGTAATTAATGAGAAGTTTTTCTGGTGATAAAGGAAAAAACTCCTTCAATATTGTGGTGGTAATTGATTATATGCTTATATTTTCTTCTAACTTTCCAAACTTTTTCGCATGCATTATATTTTCATAAATATTCCCCTCCACCTGTGTGTCTCCTCTCTCATTCTTCTCAGCATTGTTGGAGAAAAAATGGGGTTTCCTGGATCATTTTTCTCTCCCCTTTTTTTGGCACTAGATTACGAAGACCAGTTATTTAACAAATATTTGTGTATTGTTTTCTCAGTGTTGGGTTTTGTGGTTGACAGAGTTGAATGAGGCATGTTACCTATTTTCACAGGGCTTGCAGTCAGAAAAGAGAGAAATAAAAACAAATAACTGAATGTCTTAGAGACAGTTTTACTCTGTAATGTGGCCAGTGCTACAAAGTTAGTGAGAAAAGAGGAGGCACTGGTTGCTCAGGAATTGATGCCCTGAGCCCTGTGTGTGTGTGAGTGTGTTTGTGTGTGTGTGTGTGTGTGTGTGTGAGTGTGTGTGATGTATGGTTGGATCTTAGTTCTTTTACTCAATCAAAATGTCTGAGAACTAATCATGGGCAGATGGGGGGAAGAGGGGAACTTGATGTTAGGATAGGACACACCAACCTAAAGTGACAGCTGTCGAATCTGAATTATCTACTACAACAAATGACTTTCCTTGCTTATATTCTTAGTCCACTTTAGGTCAGCAGTGGTTTCTGTCCAAAATTTTCTTCCTTTTGGACATACCATTTTGAATACTAGGAGTTGTTATGTCGTAGGAAAAAGAGAGTGAGTTTCTGGAACTGGCCATTCAATGCTCACAGGTAATTCAGTAGAACTAATCATGCAGGCTCTAAGAACCAGAGATGGGCTGGAAGTCTAATACCATCACGTGCCCCTGAAGGTAGAGAGCCGGAAATATTTCATGAACAGTGTCTGTGACAAATTCGAACTATCACTGAACCTCGAATAGGGAAGCCAGCTGCCAGCAAAAGAGATTTCAGGCTCTTTCCCCATCCCTAGGAAACAGCAATGAGCAGTAGTAAAATGAACAGAGGAATAAAAATCAGAACAACTGGATTATAACCCTAAACCTGATCAAGAACATGTATCTAAGTTAATTTCCTTGCCAAATTCAATTTTATAGACTTATTCTCAGGATTAAAAGATATTAAAAGTTTTGTGGATGTTAAGACTGAAGAAATAGGCGAGGAACCCCATTTCCTGAGGTTTCCTGTTTTTCTCCTCTTCCCTGCTATAGTGTCTTTTCCTTCTGGACCGGAGCAGCTGTGTTTTCTTCACAGTGAATGAATGGAAACAGCTGGAGTACTTGTCTCAGGAAGTGGGCCAGCCTAAGTCTTCAAGGAGAAGGAAGTATGAAATTGAGTGAGGGGCCAGCTGGGGACTTTGCACCCTACCAGATGTATTTGAACATGTGAGGGAGGTATTAAAAAAAATTACTGAGGTATAGTTGATTTACAATGTTGTATTAATTTCTACTATACAGCAAATTTATTTGGTTAAACATTATATATATTCTTTATCATATTCTTGTCCATTATGGTTTATCACAGCATACTGAATATAGCTTTTTGTGCTACACAATCAGACTTTGTTGTTTATTCATTCTTTTTATACTAGTTTGCATCTGCTACTCCCAAACACCCAGTCCATCCCTCCCCTCACGTCTTTGGCAACTCCAAGTCTGTTTCTGATTTGCAGATAAGTTCCTTTCTGTCATATTTTAGATTCCACAAATAAGCGATATCATATGGCATTTGTCTTTTCCTGCGTTACTTTGCTCAGTATGATAATCTCTAGGTCCATCCATGTTGCTGCAACTGACATTGTCTCATTCTTTTTCAGGGCTGAGGAATACTCCATTGTACATATATAAAACATTCTTTACCCATCCTCTGTTAATGGACATTGAGGTTGTTTTCCCATCTTGGCTATGTTAAACAGTGTCTGCTAAGAATATTGGGTTGCAAGTATCTTTTTGAATTATAGTTTTGTCTGGTTACATGCCAAGGAGTGGGATTGCTGGATCATATGGAAACCCTACTTTCAGTTTTTTGAGGAACCTCTGCACCATTGTCCACAGTGCCACATCAGTTTACCTTCCCACCCACAGTGTAGAAGGTTTCCCTTTTCTCCATACCTTCTCCAGCACCAGGGGGTGCCTTTTGGATGTTTGCAGTGATTGGAATGCACTAGCGGCTTTTGGGAAGTGTTAGCCAGGCATTGGAGAAGGAAATGGCAACCCACTCCAGTATTCTTGCCTGGAGAATCCCAGGGACGGGGGAGCCTGGTGGGCTTCCGTCTATGGGGTCACATAGAGTTGGACACAACTGAAGCGACTTAGGGGCAGCAGCAGCAGCAGCCAGGGCTACTAATTGTCCTGCGATGCCCAAGACATTCCCGCATGATAAATATTTGTATGACTCCAAATACCAGTGGTTGAGAAACACATGAGGGAAGAGGCTGTCAACCCAGGGTATGGAAGCTCTGCAATTGAAGATGGCTGAAGAATTGCAACTGAAGAAGCTCCAGAGAAGCTTTGCAGCGAGATTGCCAGATTCTTGAGAATGGGGTTTTATCCTTCTTTTCTATGTAAGTGGCTTTGTACATGGCTATTACTCAACTAAAAACATGGTGAGTGAATGCCCCAGTTACTGTGTTCCTGGCTCTTTTCTAGCTCTTGTATGACAGTGTCCCTGAAGATAGCTAGAGGCTTCAAAGAAAGGTTTAGGCAAATTCATGGATGGGATTCTAACAAGTTAAAAAAGGACAGATATCTGGTGCATGTCCCCAAAATCTTCAATTTAGCAATTGGTGCAGCAAGTGACACTTCCTGTTGCATGCTCCTTGCTGTCTTGACCCCATTAGAAACAAGAATCCTTTCCTGAGATACAGGGCTAGGTATCTGGGTACCCTAAGTCTGGGTTAATTTTTAGTTTGTATTTTTCCCCTGCTTGTCTACTGTTAGCTATCTTTCCAAACTCTACTTTTCTTTAATATCGGAAATTATACATTATTCTTCAGAAATTATATATTATACACTTCCAAAATTGTACATTATTCTAGATTGTCTGTTTTGTTTGTTTGTTTTGGAAAGATCTTGAATGAAAGATGAGATTTGTGTTTGGAATAACTTATTCTATAAGTGGAATGGAAGGTGACAATGAGAGAGAACAATCTAAAGATTCTAGATGCAGTCAGTTCTTGTTTTGAGTATGCAAATTTGCTCCAACACAATTGAAATATTAGAGCACATTTTGGGCACAATGTAACTAAGTGTTTGCTTATGCAGTTTTGTTTACCATAAACGGGGTGAATGTGGAAGCTGTGCTTTGTTGAATGGAGACGTAGGAGGCACAGAAAATACACATACGCCTACCAGCTCCCTGAGTGCAACTCCTGTGCTCTGAGTCACATTCATCCCCATCCAGCCCTTTGCATTCTATCTGAGATAACCCACCCTCTGCCACTTCACAATAACTTACAACTGCAACCCTTCCGCCATGCATGTACTCTGGCAAACTTGAGGTCTTTCTCAGAGTAAAGGGCTATGTTTATTGCTGTATTTGTGCTTTCCTTAACCATTTAAAATGTGTAAAGCTGGGATACCATTTTTATTTATTTCCTAACTTCTGTTTTTGTGTCACTGATAAAGGTTTTTGCTGTGTTGCCAACTCCATTTTCCCCAAGAGTCTTGTAACTTTTAATGAACAAAGTTGCACCTTGATTTTTAGGCACATGTATGTCACATTAGTGGAGGAGGAAATGGAAGCCCACTCCAGTATTCCAATGGACAATTCCAATGGACAGAGGAGCCCAGCGGGCTACAGTCCATGGGGTTGCAAAGACTTGGACATGACTGAGCACACATACACTCACATGCCACATCAGACCAGAACAGACTGTCACAGTTTGCAATCCAAATTTTGGGATACGTAGTTGAGATCATGTTCCTGGAGAAGAGGGGCACAGCTTTTACCCCATCTATTATCCCAAGAATCCACATGGCATAATAACTAGGAAAGACCTTTATCATGAAGGAGTAAAAAGGGGAAACTTTGGGGGAAATAATTACGCATCTTTACATAGAGTGACTAAGAAATTACTCTGTGTCACATGTCCACTCTCATCTTCATGAGCCTTTTCCCTTGATTCCACATGGCAGGGAAAAGAGAGATGACTCTCAGTTTTACAGGCCTGCTACAAATCCCTCTATGGACCATTCCTATTCTGAGTTATCACTTGTCATAGTTAATGTGCTCAAGACATGTATTTCATAAGTAACAAAGTTTCAGGACAATAAATGGTGCTTAGAAATTTACTCAAACAGTACAAAGACAATGAATAATAAGCATCCTCTTTAATTTTGAAATAACATCTAAAACTCATCTTTGCCTTAAATAATAAGACAATGCAAATTTTGGAATAAGTTTCATTTCATATATCAAAAGAAATTGGGTTTCTTTGGGGAATGACAGAAGAGTCAGAGAGTAAAATGACAGGCTTATTCAGAGACTAAGGGAGTCTTTCATTCACCTCTATCTTTCTGCTACTCTTGGCTCCTCTTCTATCTTGAGCACCTCTCAAGGTTGGGCAGTCTGGGCCTAGTCTTCACAGACTAGTCAAAATCCCTGTGGTTAAAACAGAAATGATACCAATCTTTTAAGGGAGTTTGCAATTTATAGATGACTTAAAAAGTACAAAGTCTTTCATGTACACACTGCTATATTTAAAATGGATAACAAATACAGACCTACTGTGTAGCACATGGAACTCTGCTCAATGTTATGTGCCAGCCCGGATGGGAGGGGGCATTGAGGGAGAATGGAAACATGTATATATATGGCCAAGTCCTCTGCCGTTCACCCGAAACTATCACAACATTGTTTGTTAATTCGCCATACCCCAGTACGAAATAAAAGTTGAAAAAAACAAACCAGAGACTTCAAGATTCAAAGGATTGAATTTCTAATATACACAATGGAGTATTACTCAGCCATTAAAAAGAATACATTTGAATCAGTTCTAATGAGGTGGATGAAACTGGAGTCTATTATACAGAGTGAAGTAAGCCAGAAAGAAAAACACCAATACAGTATACTAACGCATATATATGGAATTTAGAAAGATGCTAACAATAACCCTGTATACGAGACAGCAAAAGAGACACTGATGTATAGAACAGTCTTATGAACTCTGTGGGAGAGGGAGAGGCTGGGAAGATTTGGGAGAATGGCATTGAAACATGTATAATATCATATATGAAATGAGTCACCAGTCCAGGTTCGATGCACGATACTGGATGCTTGGGGCTGGTGCACTGGGATGACCCAGAGGGATGGTACTGGGAGGGAGGAGGGAGGAGGGTTCAGGATGGGGAACACGTGTACACCCGTGGCGGATTCATGTTGATATATGGTAAAACCAATACAATATTGTAAAGTTAAAAAATAAAATAAAATAAAGATAAAACAAACAAACAAACAAAGTAAAAAAAAATCTCAGTGTTTTTCAAATTTTATTTAAGGCTTAAAGTTTTATTTCAATTACAGCTATTGGAGAAAGATTCATATGTTTAAAAAACCTAAAGCACATGCAAAATGGGTGAACAGTGCTTATATGATTAAAGGGAAAGTGAAAACCATAGTCCAAGCTTTTTGAGTTCTGCTGAGGGCTTTTCTTGGTGAAGTTGGGTGCAGATGAGTAGAAAGGCAAATAGCCAGGTTTCAGCTTAGATCTGAATTTATTTTATGTGAGACTTCTTTCAAGAAGCAGTTAAGCTGCTTAAACATATTTGCAAACCAGAGGCTTAGCCTCCTGTTTGCGGGGCTCCTGGCTCAGTGCTTTCTCTGTCAATTGTCCTTTGGGAAAGAAGTTTTTTTTTAATTAGAGGACTGAGCTGCTTAGCTTCCTGGTGACACAGAGCAGGGCTTAGGCTTGATGAGTTGGAGAAGGAGCTAAGTTTATTGATTGCTCATGAGAGGCAACACACTGGGCTGTGACTATTTTCCATTTGATTGTTTCAAAAACATGAGAAAGCAACTGTCATTATCTCCATTTTGTAGCTGAGAAAACAAAGGTGAGGTTGATAGTGAAATCGCCTCAGTACTAAAGTCTGTTTGGGGAGAGGAGGTCCCTGTATGAAAGTTCACTTGCCTTTCCAGCTTCAGAGCACAGCTTATCCCTTTGTAGCGTTAATGCCTCTTGTTTTCACCCCAGCCCCACCCTAAAATATGATGCCATCTCTATGTATATGTGTTGCTATTTTCTCTCCCCTTTGCAATAGTGACTCTCATTATAACTGAGTCTGGCTTGGTTCACACTTCCAACCAGAGTCAGTGAAGCTTTCCCTGGTTCTCTACTCCTGGAAAACAGGTCCCAGGAGAGATGGAAGAAATTGATATTAACTCCTCAAGAAGAGGAGCGGAATTTGACTTCATGGTCTCTGCAGTTAGGACCACCCACTTCCTGTCTCTCTTGCTTTCTACATCTGTCTGCTGTACCTGTAACACCAACTTGGACCTTTGCTGCTAAAGCTTCAACTTCAGGGGTATAAACAAAAATCTCTTTTCATTTACAGATAGAGCATTCTTCTCTGTTTACTATTTTAGAATAATTTTTAATAGAATAGCCACGAAGAAAATGGACAAAAAAAATCTACAATTACATGTTCATACAGTGATAGAGGGTGGTACCCTGAACCCTTTCATGGAAGGAAGGTGGTGGCATTTCACATGAACTGTTCCCATCTACTTGTTCATCTTAGATAAGGAACACTCCTATGAGTTGTTTATGGAAGCCTGAGACTTAACAGTAATTATTGTTTGGCTCTGACATGTTTGAAATGAAGACAAATGATGTAGTAGGGAGAACAAATGGGACTCTGTACTAGAATTTTCTTTTGCTTTAACCTTTGTATTCTATTGCCTTCACTTGAAGTTAAGAATGTTGCCTATAGCCTGAAATGTACAAGATAGCCCATTCTCAAGACTCTGATCTTTAAGAGTATAACATTTTCCCCTTCATACAGAGCTAAAAAGTTGCAGAAGAGATAATAATATTTGTCTTGTTGGAGGTTACAGGAACATCATGACCTCACTTGCATGGACAGTTACAAGAACAAAGGATTCTGACACCAAGAAGTTTGCAACAACCGATTATGTCCCTCCCTCACCTTGTCTTTAAAATGCTTTGCTGAAACACTTTGGAGGGTTCTGGCTTATTTTTTGGGGATGGGGGCACAAGTCACCTGTTCTTGCATGGCCCTGCAATAAATCTTTGTTTCAAACTTGGACATTTTGGTTTGTTTGGCCTCATTGTGTTGGGCACGTGAACTTGCATTTAGTAACAATGAGAGTAGTTAACGAGTAAATTACTATAAGATAATGGAACTAAAATGTAGGGATTAGTTTTCCTCTTTCTATCCATAGCACCCGAGATTCCTTTTATCACTGAGCCCTGTTTCCTGGCCGGGGAATGGAAGAAGCTTTTTTATGAGATTCTTCACTAATTAGAATTTCTGGTAATCAGGTCCATAAAACATGTCCACATTCTCTATCTGGTAAAGAGAACTTCCCTTTTATCTTACCACATTTTTATAACTTCATTTTGCATTAGTTGTTTGGAGATGGTATCTTTCATTTCGCCCCATTTGGTAAGGAAATTGTTTTCCTGTGGCTTATCTAAATTGGATGTAGAGCTACCAGGCCCTGGAGAGTACACATATAGATGTAAGTGATATATTACACACTGAGATGTTGAGGGTGACAGAATACATTTAGGGACTGTCAACAGTGCTCACTTGCAAGCGGTATTTACTGCCAACTGATAAGGATCTACAAGATGCAAATGAAGTCTGCCTGGAAAGAAATATCAAACGATCTCGAAGTTTACCACTTTTTTAAAGGTTTTTTAATGATGTCTTTTGGATCATGAGTGGTGCTGTTTATAGTAGGCAGCTGACCTGTGAGGGGACTGAAAAGAGGTAGTCATATTGAGGGAAATGTAACCCATGAAACTTTTGAGCAGCATCACTGTCATCACATTTCCTGCTCGTAGAGCGTAGCAAGAGCATTGAGAGGCCTATTATGTACCCTGATTCCCAGGCCAGACTGCACTAGAGTCCATAGTTCCTTATTAAGAGAAGGGCCCTGGAGCAGTAACACCAGGGATCATTGTAAAGCAAAGGACCTCAGAGTCATCAGTTCCCTGGTGTGAAGGAGTTCCTTGCCCTTTGCTGTTCAGTCGCTAAGTCATATCTGACTCTTTGTGACCCCATGGACTACAATACGCAAGGCTTCCCTGTCCTTCACTATCTCCCAGAGTTTGTTCAAACTCATGTCCGTTGAGTCGGTGATGCCATCCAACCATCTCATCCTCTGTCACCCGCTTCTCCTTCTACCCTCAACCTTTCCTAGCATCAGGGTCCAACTTTTGTGAGTGCCCTTTTTGTGCCATGCATATAGGAAGAGAAGGATCTAAAGGTCTTATAACATATCCAAGGATGAGTGCATATATGCTTTAGGAACTTGGACAACTGCCAGATGAGTGAAAAGAAACCCTGGAAAGGATTAGATATTTTGGGGGCTCTGGGTGAAAATACCCACTGCACTGTCATGTCTCCCACCCCACAGATGACAGTCATGGAGTGCAGGTCAGTGAGGAGCTCCCCTAGTTGCCCTCTGCCTCCTCACTGGGCTCTATGTGCTGTGGGCTCCCGGGTGAGAAGAAGGGCTTCTGGAAAGAACTGAGATGCATGGGGACTATCCCACTGGCCAGGATCAAGGAAAGATGAAACTCACTCTGGAGTTTAGCCAGTCTTAAAGGGAAAGGGATAAATGAGAGATGGAGAGGGTGAAGGAGCACGTGAGCACAATTAGTAAAATTTGTATCAGCAAATCTGTGGGGTCCCCAGGGACTACAGGGGCAGGAATTTCTAGGTTTTCAGGCAAAGTCCTCTGGCTGGCTGGCACATCTAGTGGCAGCCTTGTCACACTGCATCAGCTTTAGGGGCCTGGAGAGTTTTCCTGGCTGACAGGAACACAGTGGAGATGGTGGAGCCCTGAGGTAGCCCCTGGCCATCATGTGAGATGTGCCTGAAGCATCCCTGTGCTTCATGTGACTGCACTCCAGACACCTTCACTACTTTTTTTTTTTTTTCTGCTTTGAACACTGATATTACAAGATGCTGAGTCTGTAAAACCCTAGATGAAGCTCCCCAGAGAAAGACATTCCAAATTCCCCTTTGCAGCTCCAATAAAGGTTCTAACAAACCCTATGGGTGTGGGCTTTTTGATGGGATTATTGAATCCACCATCAGTAGACTGAAACATGGGTTGCATAGGTACCTAGAATTGTTAGGACCCTGCAGTCTGTTGGTTTTCTGTCACAACTTGAGCCTCTTTGGCGGCATCTGAGAACAATTGGCACCCCGTCTCAATCCTCCAAATGTCTCCCTCTGCTCTGCCTCTCTCACCCCAGTTGTTATTCAACTGCCAAAGGCAGAAGAGGGCATCCCACTTGTTAAGCCCAGGAGGTAGGGAAAACATCCTCAGTATTCAGATTCCCTTCTGATCTAAAGACTCCCAGAGCCTTTGCTTGCAAAGAGACAGTGAAGACACTGCTGACCTTCTGCTTTTGTGGGTCCAGGCAACCCACTCCAATATGCTTGCTTGGAGAATCCTCATGGACAGAGGAGCCTGTTTGGGCAACAGTGCATGGGGTCATAAAGAGTTGGACATGACTGAATGATTAAGCACAGCAATCTGGAAGTGAAGGTATTCTCCTCTCTGCTGAGTAGCTGGGCTGCCTGTCCTCATCCCTCTCCACCCATGACTCTGACCCTTCTTGGTAAGCAGAGGGCAGCTTTTGGAATTTGGAAAGCCATTTTCTCCCTCAACACACTAGGCTTTTAGAACTGCCAATTCAAAACCCCAGTTTGGAACTTAGTGCTGGCCAACGACACCTTTATTTTGGGCAAGATCCTCCCTTTCCTGATGCATTGTGATGGGGAATGAAAAGGCAATGACATCCACAAGGAATGGAAGACATTTCAGGTTAATGTCTTTATATGTTATTACTGAAATGGAGTTTATGAAATACCCACAGGATAATTGGTTACCTCTCAGAATTCTCTCAGATTCCTGACCATCCTCTGAATGCTGGGGCATCTGGCCCTCCCCCAAAAGCTGGATCTAGTATTTCTCAGGCTGGGGTAATGTGCAACATGTTTTGACTTGTTTCTAACAACAGAACACAGCAGACATCATGGAACATCACTTCTGTGACTTAGGTTATAAAAGTTTGTGACTTCATGTTGCTAACAAACTCTATTGCGTTTTTGGTTTGCTTGCTTTGATGAAGTAAAGCTGCCATATTGGAGAAGTCCACATGGCAAGAAAATGAGTGGTGGCCTCCAGCCAGCTGCCAGCTAGGAGCTGAGGGCCTTACTTACTACCAAGTCCAAGCTAGTATTGTTCACTGCACAACCGGCCAATTACATTAAATTAAGTAAAATTGAGGGCAAGGAATAGTGTACGGACTAGTGTACCAAGAGCCATCTTACTCGAGTTAGGATTCAGCCTTGTTGTTTTTAAATTGGTATATAATTGCTTTACAATGTTGTGCTAGTTTCTGCTGTACTAAGAAGTGAATCAGCTATATGTTTTCATATATCCCTTTCTACTTGGACCTTCCTCCCACCCCACCCTCATCCCAGACTTAAGGTCATCGCAGAGCACTGAGCTGAGCTTCCTGTGCTTTATAGCAGGTTTCCACTGTCTGTCTGTTTTACACATGGCAATGTATGTATGGCAATTCTAATCTAATTTATCCCACTGTCCCCTTTCCTGCCATGTTCACATGTGCATTCTCAATGTTTGCATAAGGTGGTACTGTAGTATGTGTGTGTGTGTGTGTGTGTGTGTGTGTATATATATATATATATATATATAGTATATATATCAGTTCAGTTCAGTTAAGTTGCTTAGTTGTGTCCGACTCCCTGCATCCTCATGAACTGCAGCATGCGAGGCCTCCCTGTCCATCACCAACTCCCAGAGTCCACTCAAACCCATGTCCATTGAGTCGATGATGCCATCCAACAGTCTCATCCTCTGTCATCCCCTTCTCCTCCTGCCCTCAGTCTTTCCCAGCATCAGAGTCTTTCCAAATGAGTCAGCTCTTTGCATCAGGTGGCCAAAGTACTGGAGTTTCAGCTTTAGCGTTAGTCCTTCCAAAGAACACCCAAGACTGATCTCCTTTCGGATGGACTGGTTGGATCTCCTTGCAGTCCAAGGGGCTCTCAAGAGTCTTCTCCAACATTACAGTTCAAAAGCATCAATTCTTCTGTGCTCAGCTTTCTTCACAGTCCAACTCTCACATCCATACATGACCACTGGAAAAACCATAGCTTTGACTAGACGGACCTTTGTTGACAAAGTAATGTCTCTGCTTTTTAATATGCTGTCTAGGTTGGTCATAACTTTCCTTCCAAGGAGGAAGTGTCTTTTAATTTCATGGCTGCAATCACCATCTTCAGGGATTTTGGAGGCCCCCCAAAATAAAGTCAGCCACTGTTTCCACTGTTTCCCCATCTATTTGCCATGAGGTGATGGGACCGGATGCCATGATCTTAGATTTCTAGGAATTAGTGAACTAAAATGGACTGAAATGGGTGAATTTAACTCAGATGACCATTACATCTACTACTGTGGGCAAGAATCCCTTAGAAGAAATGGAGTAGCCATCATAGTCAACAAAAGAGTCTGAAATGCAGTACTTGGATGCAATCTCAAAAACGACAGAATGATCTCTGTTTGTTTCCAAGGCAAACCATTCAATATCACGGTAATCCAAGTCTATGCCCTGACCAGTAACTCTGAAGAAGCTGAAGTTGAACAGTTCTATGAAGACCTACAAGACCTTCTAAAGCTAACACCCAAAAAAGATGTCCTTTTCATTATAGGGGACTGGAATGCAAAAGTAGGAAGTCAAGAAACACCTGGAATATCAGGCAAATTTGGCTTTGGAATACAAAATGAATCAGGGCAAAGGCTAATAGAGTTCTACCAAGAGAATGCACTGGTCATAGCAAACACCCTCTTCCAACAACACAAGAGAAGACTCTACACATGGACATCACCAGATGGTTGACACCAAAATCAGACTGATTATATTCTTTGCAGCCAAAGATGGAGAAGCTCTATACAGTCAGCAAAAACAAGACTGGGAGCTGACTGTGGCTCGGATCATGAACTCCTTATTGCCAAATTCAGACTGATAGAGTGTGTGTATATATATAGTAGTGTGTATATATAGTACATGCAGTGTGTGTGTATATATATATATATCTTTATCTATCTATCTATCTATATATATGCATGCATGTGTGCTAAGTCACTTCAGTTGTGTCTAACTCTTTGCAACCTTATGGACTGTAGCCTTCCAAGCTCCTCTGTTCAGGGATTCTCCAGGCAAGAGTACTGGAGTCAGTTGCCATGCCTTCTTCCAGGGGATCTTCTTGACCTAGGGATCAAACCCACAGTTCTTAAGTAACCTGCATTGACAGGTGGGTTCTTTACCATTAAGAAAAGTAAAGACTATTTTATATTGGAATATAATTGCTTTATAATGTTGTACATTGCTTTAAATATCTGGAAGGTTGTTCCACCTGGAATATTACTCAGCCACTAAAAGGAACAAAACAGTATCATTTGTAGAGACATGCATAGACCTAGAGTCTGTCATACAGAGTGAAGTAAGTCAGAAAGAGAAAAAGAAGTATCTATATTAACGCACGTATGTGGAATCTAGAAAACTGGTACAGGCTTCTTTTACATCAAAAAGGGGAGAAGGTGGGCTGGTTGTTGCAGATTTTCTTGCTCCAGAATCCTTTGTTTTTATAGATGTCTACAAGGATCTGGTCTAAATGTTCCTGTTGACCTTTCACAAGACAATAATTATTTTCTGTTCTAAAACTTCTTATTGCTTTATGAATAGAAACGTATTATACCTTAAAAGGCCAAACCTGAGAGGCAGAGTCTTGAGAATGGTTATTTTGTATATTTCAGGCTATAGGCAACATTGTTTTATAAAGGAGCAGAGCCAGCATGACCAGACAGAGGCAACAGAGCAGGAAGTTTGCAGCTGAAGGAATAGGTTTGAATGCGAGTCAGGTTTGTTCTTCTCTATTGCTTCTTCAGTCTAATGTTGTTGCTGTCTGGTCACAAAGCGTGTCTGACTCTGCAACGCCATAGACTGCAGTATGCCAGTCCAATAGCCCATGAAAAATTGAGTCTTGCCAACAGCTATATGATCTTGAAAGTGGATCCTTCCTTGGTTGAGCCTTTTAGGTTATTGTTACAGTTAGGCTTTCCTGTACTCCTCTGTGAAGTACACAAACTTTCCTGGACTTCTATCATTTTCTTCAAATAAGAAGGGATTCAACAGGGATGCTGGCACCTCTGTCCCTATTACAGTGTTTTCTAATCTAGCATCAGGTGCTGGGGAATTGATCTGGATATTTCTTACCCTGTAATTGTTTCAGGTTTATGTGGACCAAGAGCAGTGTACACAAGTATATTGTAAAACCTCCATGACATAGTGAAGAGTGAGAATGCTCACATACTACTGGTAGGGAGATGGTCAATGCGTTACCTAGGAAATGTCATGGTTGCCCACATTTCTATCAAAAGGACCCATCTGCTTTCAGTTTAGAAGTCTTTGGGGAAGTTCCTGTTACCTAAGATTGACTGAGTGTGTACAATGCATAGAAGGAAGTAGCACACATAACATTTATATGAAGAAAGACAGCCATCTTTAGAGTCTAGAATGTCAGGAACGTCACAGGAACTTAATTCACATTTGTCAAATTAATGAATAATAATTAAAGGAGATATGTGAAATACACTATTCTTAACAACATATTAATAAAATATCTGAAAAACAAAATTTTTAAACAGTTGCTTAAGTAGAAATAGAGAATTATCAAAAGCCATATGCCAACTTAGACTAACATAAGATAGCAATTGTGTGGGGCTACAGATCAGAAGAATCTGTATTTTAAGAAATGAGGAATCTTAGCCTGGTAACTATCTATCTTGGGTTGCCCATGACTGTCCTGGTATATATATATATACCTGTTGTTCTGGCATAATCATTTAGAGTGTCCTCTTTTATACTTGAAGTGTCCCGGTTTCAGTGATAAATTATATAGTCACTCTACTTTTAGTGAATATATATGAACTATTATGGAGTCTCTAGGGAACCATTTATAATGAATATAAAAACTCTCACTTGTTAGAGTGACTATTCAGTTCAGTTCAGTTGCTCAGTTGAGTCCAACTCTGCAACCCCATGAACCACAGCACAATAGGCCTCCCTGTCTATCACCACCTCCCGGAGTCCACCCAAACCCATGTCCATCAAGTCGGTGATACCATCATCCAACCGTCTCATCCTCTGTCATCCCTTTCTCCTCCTGCTCTCAATCTTTCCCCACATCAGGGTCTTTTCCAATGAGTCAGCTCTTCGCATCAGGTGGCCAAAGTATTGGCGTTTCAGCTTCAACATCAGTCCTTCCAATGAACACCCAGAACTGATCTCCTCTAGGATGGACTGGTTGAATCTCCTTGCAGTCCAAGGGACTCTCAAGAATCTTCTCCAACACCACAGTTCAAAAGCATCAGTTCTTTGGCACTCAGCTTTCTTTATAGCCCAACTCTCACATCCCTACATGACTACTGGAAAAACCATAGCCTTGACTAGATGGACCTTTGTTGACAAAGTAATGTCTCTGCTTTTCAATATGCTGTCTAGGTTGGTCATAACTTTCCTTCCAAGGAGTAAGCGTCTCTTAACGTCATGGCTGCAACCACCATCTGCAGTGATTTTGGAGCCCAGAAAAATAAAGTCAGCCACTGTTTCCACTGTTTCCCCATCTATTTGCCATGAAGTGATGGGACCAGATGCCATGATCCGAGTTTTCTGAATGTTGAACTTTAAGCTAACTTTTTCACTTTTCTCTTTCACTTTCATCAAGAGGCTCTTTAGTTCTTCTTCACTTTCTGCCATAAGGGTCGTGTCATCTGTGCAGAAATAAAACAAAAGTCATGTAAATAATTTTAAATGTCCTAGTAGCCAAGTTAAAAAAGAAAGATGTGGCATTGATTTTGATAATATTATATTTAACCCATATATCAAAAATATTATCATTTCAACATGCAGAAAACATATGATTATTATTGAGACATTTTACATTCATTTTTTACACTAAGACTTTGAAGCTCAGTGTGATTTTACACTTGCAGCTTATTTCGATTTAGACCAGCCACCTTTCAAGTACTCAGTAGCCACATAGGGTTAATAGCTATTGCATTGGACAGCTCAGTTTTGGAATATGTAGTTTGTTGAATAAAATTCTATTATGTTAACTGTATAGTGAAATACATGTAGAGGCTATTCCATTCTTGAGTCATCTGCTGTCATCATAAAATTAAGTTAAATAACTGCTCACCATTAAGACTCTGTTTCTTCATCTTTGACTTAGGTTCATTCTACTTTGATTTAGTTTTCAATCAGACTCTTTCTTCTCAAAGGTAGTATGACCACTAGGAGTTCTAGGGGGCTTCCTCGGGGGCTTCCCTGGTGGCTCAGTAGTAAAGAACCCATCTGCAATGCAGGAGACAGCAGGAAATGAAGGTTCAAGCCCTGAGTCAGGAAGATCCTTTTGAGGAGGGCATGGCAACCTACTCCAGTATTCTTTCCAGGAAAATACCATGGGCAGAGGAACCTGGCGGGCTACAGTTCATGGGATCACAAAGAGTTGGACACGGCTGAAGTGCACACACACAGGAGCTCTAGACTTATTTTTCACCAAAATGAAAGTGATTTACTCTTTCTTAATAGTTACAAGTCTCCAGGTTTTGAGGATAATCTGGCCAACCTGGGTCACATACTCATTGTTGATGTTGTCACTGACCCACAGGGTGAAAAATTCAGCCTGGTCACACACCTATCCCTGGGGCCATCAGGGTGGAAAACATTAAGTTCCACAAACTTGATGAACTGTGACTGGAGAAGGACTTTCCCAGTAGAAATCAGGTGCTATTCCTAGAAGGGAAATGCATGCCAGAATGTCACAACATCTGAAGTGCAGGAGTCATTTTGAGATCTTAGGGAAGATAGGTACAGTTTGGATAATCCAGGGACGTCACCAGGCTTGAATGGTTCTGCAAGAGTAGCCCCTCCCCTAAACTGCCAGAAGCTTATTAGAGGCCACCTGTGAAATCCCTTCTCCATACCTCTCTGATGGTGGACTTTGTATGTGACATGGTATCTAAAGATCCAGTGTCAGTCTCCAGTGGGAGAATTATGATAGATCATGTGTTCATTTGGCCACCAATCTAGGGATTCAGATTCTCTGGGGCTAAAAGGGCAAGCATTCATTGTATCCAGGTATCTTGGGGATTTCTCTTACACTCATTGTGGACATAAATGTCCCAGTAAGGGTCAGGCCTCTTTTTTAGACTTCTTTCCCATTTAGGTCACCACAGAATGCTGAGTAGAGTTCTCTGCCATACAGTAGGTTCTCAGTATTGTATATCTGTCATTCTCAATCTCCCAATTCATCCTATTCTCCGTTTCCCCCCTTGGTGTCCATAAGTTTGTTCTCTCCATCTGTGTTTCTATTTCAGTTCTGCAAATAAGTTCTTCAGTACAACTTTCCTAGATTCCACATATAAATATTATATGATATGTGTTTTCCTGATTTACTTCAGTCTGAATGACAGTCTGAATCAACAAGCCACATCTTTAGAAATTCACCCCAGAAGCATCTCTAGAGCCTAAAGGGCAAATGGACCCCACAAGCAACAGCAATTTGATGGGCCTTGAGGGGTATGAGTCGGGCACAACTAAGCGACTAAGCACAGCACGTAGCACAAAGGGGTATAACAAGGGGACCTTGACCATGTTTTGGGGAGGGGGCATGCTGCAGGGCAAAACCCTGCAGTTTAGAGCAATTGGGGGATGCCAGAGCGCCATGGTACTACAGGGGGATGAGAAGAACCATAGGAAGGAAAGGATGAGCCTGGGCTAAAAGAAGAAATCAACAGAGGGATCATCTGATCCCTATGTGCTATATCTAACAAAGCTTTGAAAGCTCCATTGCTTTGGTGCTACTCAAGGCCTCAGGCAGTGAACTCTGCTCTGTGAGTGATGGTCCTGAAGAGCCAGTTACAGCCAGCAATAAATAACTCTGACATCTGCTGGGATCAGTAACTGGACAAAACTCTTCCTTTGTGGAGGTCAGTAGAATTCAGAGCTTTGCATGCATCCTTGTGGAGCACACGTCATGAATGGTGTTGAAGTCTTCTGACATGCATGCTTGTAATTGCCACATCCATGCAAAACTCCCTGATAGGTGAGTGTAGTGGGCAGAACATGTGTCTGGGAAGCAGAAAGTCCTGGACAGAATCCTGGCCCTACTTCCTATTAACTGTGTGACTCTGAGCAAGTTTTTAAAACATTTTGTACCTCAGTTGCTTCATCTGAAAAATGGGCACATTTATAATGTCTGTCTTAAATCACCATTCTTGGATTAGTTTATTTATTCATTTGTAACACTTGATATTCATAAAAGCTCTGCTTTGTGCATAGCACTGACTTAGGCACTGTTTTAATACAAAAATAGTTCCTGCCCTAATAGAGAGCATCAAATAAGATATTTGATTTCAAATTACCTCTTAAGCCTTAAAGGATAATAAGCATGTAAATGATGATGATGATCATCATGTTATATTAATATGCAACTTACTTTCTCAGGAAGCTGTTTCTCTCCCAGCACCCCCTCATAAGCCTGTTGAAAATACAGCATCAGCAATTTCCCTCCTTTGGAGCAGAAATTTCATTTTCTCTGTCAGTCAGTCTGGGCAAGCTATTCATAATTGCCCTGGCGAGTCTCCAAGAGCCCCCAGGGCCAGATATGTCAAGGTCATTAAGATGCTGCACCACCCGCCCCACCCCCCCAACCCTGACATTGTGCAATTATCAGCCCCCAGAGGGCAAATGCATCATTGATGTGTAATTAATGAAGAGGGAGTTAGGGGCCTAGCACTGACATACACAAATCAAGGCCTTGTCAGCCGTGGGGGTGTCGATGGGACTTTTGTTCTTTTAGTAATATTTATTGCTACAAAATGCTGCACACTTGAGTTGGGAAGGGGAATACCTTTGTAGCACTGGTGATGTGCCTATTTGCAGAAAGCCACAGGGACAGGTATCCGTTAGCCCACTGATTAATTCA
This sequence comes from Bos grunniens, assembly GCF_055505025.1. NCBI lineage: Eukaryota > Metazoa > Chordata > Mammalia > Artiodactyla > Bovidae > Bos > Bos grunniens. The sequence continues at coordinate 57,047,144 of NC_141175.1, read as the reverse complement.
AGGCTTCATAGGCTGAAGCAGATGAGGGAGCTGGAGGGAACATTCTTTTGTTTAAAATGTATGTGCAGATTCTCTCTGATTGTGAGCTGCCCTTGGTTTCTGCAAGCCCAGGGGCTTTGAAGGACTTCTGTTTATCCCAACTTATTGAGCATTCCCTACGTGTAGGTGATAGAACAGCATGTGACCCAAGAATTCAGGTATCTTGCATTTAGTTGGTGGGGAATGGGGGTCCCTGCAGATCAGGCAGTTAGAGATGGAAGGAATCTTAGAGTCTGAATTGTCTGACATTCTGGGCAGGAATCCTTTTTCAGTGGTTCTAAGTCTTTCCCATATTTTCCTGCTTATTGTGAGACCAGTGGAGTAATGGGTCACAGCATCTGATCTGAACTTCTCACCTTTTGGGAGAAGACAGAGAGGAAGGAAAAGATAAAATGAAGAGGGAAAATGACATCCTTCCTTTTCTCTGAGGGGTAAAGGAGAACCCAAAGCATGGTAATAATTGGCAAATCCAAAACAGACCTAGCACTGCATCTATAGACTAGGGTTGGCTTTAATACGTGGACCTTGTATGCTGGGTTGTTTATTTTGGGACATTGACAATCCCCTTCCATGTCTCACTCCTTGTCATCCCTTAGAACTGATCCATATTTAAAACATTACCCACAGCTTCTCCCATCTCTGAGCAAAAATTTCTGTCTCTCCAGCCAGCTCTTTTGTTTCTTTTCTCTTATCACACAAACTTTTCAACCTTATCTCTGCTCCCATCTCTGTCCTCCCAGTCATGGCTTTTTCTGCCTTTGCTGGGCCACAGTGTATCATTCTCTTCGCTCATTCTCTTGCTAGGAGCATGCCCGCTTATCTCACTCCATGGACCTTTTGCGGCAACTTTCCTACACATTCCCTACTTTTGATCAATTTGACCATCTGCTTCTCTGTTCCAACTCCCAGATGGCTGGATGCTCTAGGTAGGGGGAAAGCACATGACTGTACAGGTGTGGTTTCCAACTTTAGCAAGATTCTCAGTGCTGCTCTGCCATCTTCCTACGTGGTCCCAGTTGGTATCCTCATCTGTTCCTCACAACACTTCTTATGCAACTGCAGCCACTCCTCAAATTTATTCTGTGAAGATGGCCTTGTTTCCTTTTATCACAGAGAAAGTTAAGTCCCTTAGATGTGAACTCTCCCCATCTTTCTCCTCTGAATGCTATAGATTTTCTTATGTAACTCATGTCACAAGGTGTCTTTAGATTCTTTCCAAATCTGTCCTCAAGACAAGGATTCTTGTGAGTGGTTTATTTGAGAGGCGATCCCAGGAAGCATCAGTAGGAAATGGAACATGTACAGGGAAGGAAAGGAAGCCAGTGGGAGTGTGCTATACAGCAAGTTTCCTCCGTAAGTAACTGGGACCTTATCCTACTGGGGATTCTTGGATGTAACACAGGTGTGAGTCGTCCCACCCACTACGGGATGATGGATATTTACACACCATCTCCTGTTGAATTTATGACCAAAGTTTGCTCCAGGGGTCATTATTCTCCAGAATTTCTGGCCTGGTGCAGTCACATGCTCTTGGAAGTGTAAGTCCTTGTTCCAGCTGGAAAACTTGCAAAACTTTTGAGTGAGACCTATCTGGCTTTTACATATTCTGCTTCTGTTTCCAATATACTGTTGTTCAGTCACTAAGTTTTGTCTGACTCTTTTGGGACCGCGTGGACTGTAGCCCAACAGTGTCCTCTTTCCATGGGATTTCCCAATCTAGAATATTGGAGTGGGTTGCCAATTACTTCTCCAGGACATCTTCTCCACCCAGGGATTGAACCCATGTCTCCTGTCTTTGCAGAGAGATTCTTTATCACTGAGACACCAGAGAAGCCCTTCCAATATATTATTTATCTAGAAATACTAGATATTTTCTTGAGATGGTGGCTATTTACTGTTTAAGTCAAGATTTTTAGAATAATAAAAATACTTCTCCATCAAGCACCTGACTCCTGCATCTGAAAGCCATGGTTTTCAAGAGATATTTTGTGTGTGTGTTCATGTATTTTTGTACATGCTATAGGTTTACAGAAGACTGTCTACAGCCTAGTCTTCTTGTATATTATCTTCTCTGAGGTAATAAGCCAGATAATTTTGCTCTATTTTTATAATGTTGGAAGAAGGCAAATGATGATGGTGGTGATAATAAAAGAATCCCTGAGAAATAAAAAATAAATTGGGAAATATTTAAAAATATTTTCTTCTTACGTCTTATCTGACAGTGTCTCCTCTGTTTGGCTGCTGATGAGATAGACTGTAATGCTGATACTGGCAAAGATGCATGCTGGACCCCAAGATTCTGAAGCTGATGACCACCAGAGTCCTGACTGATGCCCAGAACTGAGGACACTCATGTCTGGCTAAATTCTTGGCTGCTGAGACTATTGACACTAACACTATTCCAGTTCCAAATTCTCCACGTCTCATAAGAATTTAGCAGAACAGTGTTTTACTTTTGTTTCTATCATACATTTTCAGCTTTCTGCACTAAGAATTTGGCATACACTCTTGGGATATATACCTACCTCTGAACCTTACCACTTTGGCTACCTTAACATCCCTAAAATGTATCTCATATCCCAGTGTTCAGTGAAGGTTTTGGCTCATAGCATGTATTCACCAAGTGTTACTGACTAAACTAAGTCTCATCATTAGTTTTCCTGCTGCTGCTAAGTCACTTCAGTCGTGTCCGACTCTGTGCGACCCCATAGACGGCAGCCCACCGGGCTCCGCCGTCCCTGGGATTCTCCAGGCAAGAACACTGGAGTGGGTTGCCATTTCCTTCTCCAATGCATGAAAGTGAAAAGTGAAAGTGAAGTCGCTCAGTCGTGTTCGACCCTCAGCGACCCCATGGACTGCAGCCTTCCAGGCTCCTCCATCCGTGGGATTTTCCAGGCAAGAGTACTGGAGTGGGGTGCCATTGCCTTCTCCTACAGCCTTCTAATTTATTCTATAGTCTGCTCAAGAATAATCTTTCTAAAAAGCTAAATAAATCACATGAAAACCTTCCACTGATTAAAGAACCAACTTCTGAGCAGCATACCCCAACTGTAACAGGGAAGAACAAATCTGACTACATATTGGATCCATCTCTTTAACTTTTGTATTCTATTGATTGTGCTACAAGTTAATTGCTAAAGTTATTATTGGCAAATAGATGAAGAAGCAATAGAAACAGTGACAGACTTTATTTTCTTGGGCTCCAAAATCATTGCAGATGGTGACTGCAGTCATGAAATTAAAAGACACTTGCTCCTTGGGAGAAAAGCTATGACAAACCTAGACAGTGTATGAAGTTCAGTTCAGTTCAGTTCAGTCGCTCAGTTGTGTCTGACTCTTTGCAACCCCATGAACTGCAGCATGACAGGCCTCCTTGTCCATCACCAACTCCTGGAGGCCACCCAAACCCATGTCCATCGAGTCGGTGATGACATCCAGCCATTTCATCCTCTGTCGTTCCCTTTTCCTTCTGCCCTCAATCTTTCCCAGCATCAGGGTCTTTTCAAATGAGTCAGCTCCTCGCATCAGGTGACCAAGGTACTGGAGTTTAATCTTCAACATCAGTCCTTCCAATGAACATCCAGGACTGATCTCCTTTAGGAGAGATCGGTTGGATCTCCTTGCAGTCCAAGGGACTCTCAATAGTCTTCTCCAACATCACAGTTCAAAACATCAATTCTTCTGTGTTCAGCGTTCTTTATAGTCCATCTCTCACATCCATACATGACCACTGGAAAAATCATAGCCTTGACTAGATGGATCTTTGTTGGCAAAGTAATGTCTCCGCTTTTGAATATGCTATCTAGATTGGTCATAACTTTCCTTCCCAGGAGTAAACATCTTTTAATTTCATGGCTGCAATCACCATCTGCAGTGATTTTGGAGCCCAGAAAATAAAGTCTGATACTGTTTCCACTGTTTCCCCACATATTTGCCATGAACTGATGGGACCAGATAACATGATCTTAGTTTTCTGAATGTTGAGCTTTAAGCCAACTTTTTCACTCTCCTCTTTCACCTTCATCAAGAGGCTCTTTAATTCTTCTTCACTTTCTGCCATAAGGGTGGTGTCATCTGCATATCTGAGGTTATTGATATTTCTCCTGGCAATCTTGAATTCAGCTTGTGCTTCCTCCAGCACAGCGTTTCTCATGATGTACTCTGCATTTAAGTTAAATAAGCAGGGTGACAATATACAGCTTTGATGAACTCCTTTTCCTATTTGGAAATAGTCTGTTGTTCCATGTCCAGTTCTAACTGTTACTTCCTGAACTGCATACAGGTTTCTCAAGAGGCAGGTCAGGTGGTCTGGTATTCCCATCTCTTTCAGAATTTTCCACAGTTTATTGTGATCCACACAGTCAAAGGCTTTGGCATAGTCAATAAAGCAGAAATAGATGTTTTTTAGAACTCTCTTCTTTTTTCCATGATCCAGTGGATGTTGGAAATTTGATCTTTGGTTCCTCTGCCTTTTGTAAAACCAGCTTGAACATCTGGAAGTTCACGGTTCACATATTGCTGAAGCCTGGCTTGGAGAATTTTGAGCATTACTTTACTAGTGTGTGAGATGAGTGCAATTGTGTGGTAATTTGAGCATTCTTTGGCATTGCCTTTCTTTGGGATTGGAATGAAAACTGACCTTTTCCAGTCCTGTGGCCACTGCTGAGTTTTCCAAATTTGCTGGCATATTGAGTGCAGCACTTTCACAGCATCATCTTTTAGGATTTGAAATAGCTCATCTGGAATTCCATCACCTCCACTAGCTTTGTTCGTAGTGATGCTTCCTAAGGCCCACTTGACTTCACATTCCAGGATGTCTGGCTCTAGGTCAGTGATCACACCATCGTGATTATCTGGGCCATGAAGATCTCTTTTTGTTCAGTTCTTCTGTGTATTCTTGCCATCTCTTCTTAATATCTTCTGCTTCTGTTAGGTCCCTACCATTTCTGTCCTTTATTGAGCCCATATTTGCATGAAATGTTCCCTTGGTATCTATAATTTTCTTGAAGAGATCTCTAGTCTTTCCCATTCTATTGTTTTCCTCTAAGCAGAGACATTACTTTGCTGACAAATGTCCATATAGTCAAAGTTATGGTTTTTCCAGTAGTCATATACAGATGTGAGAGATGGACCATAAGGAAGGCTGAGTGCTGAAGAACTGATACTTTTAAACTGTGGTGTTGGAGAAGACTCTTGAGTGTCCCTTGGACTGCAAGGAGAGCAACCAGTCAGTCTTAATAGAAATCAACCCCCAAAATTCATTGGAAGGACTGGTGCTGAAGGTGAAGCTCCAATACTTTGGCCACCTGACGTGAAGAGCTGATTCACTGGAAGAGACCCTGATTCTTGGAAAGATTAAAGGCAGGAGAAGGGGACGACAGAGGATGAGATGGTTGGATAGCATTACTGACTCAAGGAACATGAGTTTGAGCAAGCTCCAGGAGATGGTGAAGGACAGGAAAGCCTGGTGTGCTGCAGTTTATGAGGTAGCAAAGAGTCTGACATGACTGAGCAACTGAACAACAACAAATCACTGAAGGAATTTTATTTTAGCATAAAGAATACATAATGACCCTTCTCTGGGAACCCTGCCTCCCATGCCTGATGCTTAAGCTAAAATACCTTTGCTTAGTTCACAGGGAACATCCTGACCAGGCCCACCTGTGAATGGCTGCAGGAAAGGAGATATTAAGACATCCTCCCTGGAGTCTGGCCAGGACCAGGAAACATTTGCAACAGCTTATCACCTTTTTGGGGTGCTTCCCTGGTGGCTTAGCAGTAAAGAATCTGCCTGCTAATGCAGGGGATGCAGGAAACATGGGTTCAATCTTTGGGTCAGGAAGATCCCTGGAGGAAATGACAAACTACTCCAGTCTTCTTGACTGGAAAATCTCATGGACAGAGGAGTCCGGCAGGCTATAGTTCATGGGGTTGCAAAGAGTCAGACACAACTGAGCACACACATCGCCTTTTTTATTTTATCTGCTCACCTCCCTCTCTTCGTCCTATATAAGAAATTAGCATCCAAACCCAAGCAAGAGTGTTCTTTGGGGCCCTAGTCTACCATCTTGGTCGCGGTTTTCCAAATAAAGTTGCTATTCTTTGCCCCAACAACTCACCTCTCAATGTATTGGCCTGTCTTGCAGTGAGCAGTATGAGCTTGGACTTGATAACAAGACCTCCCATGGTTGACTTTTGCCTTTCTCTTAGCCTCATCTCTCGCTGCACCTCCTTTTTGCCTGAATGCATTGACACTCTCAGGCATTTAAACATGTTTGTGCACTGTGACTTCATTGTGCCCTCCTTTCTTTTGCTACTTCTGTTCTGCATGACCTTTTCCCTGCCATTAACTGGGGGACTCCAAATGGTTTTAAAAACTCAGTGCAGTCACCTTTTCTCTGGAGCTCATATGTGCTTCCAGGAGAGGCACTCATTGGCCTTTTTTGGGTTTCACATGTAAAAGGTTGATGAGCAGAGTATCTGCCACAATGGTTGCTGTGGGGTTTTAATGGTGTTAGTTAGCTAGTTAGTGTTAGTTACTTAGTCACGTCCAGTTCTTTGTGACCACATAGACTGAAGCCTGGCAGGCTCTTCTGTCCATGGGACTCTCCAGGCACGAATACTGGAACAGGCAGCCATTTCCTTTTCCAGGGGATCTTCACAACTCAGGGATCAAACCCAGGTCTCCTGAACTGCAGGTGGATTCTTTATCACTGAGGCACCAGGAAAGTGGCATAAAATGCCACATTTAATGGCATAAAATGATATAAAGCATGGAACTCTGCCTGGTGCAGAATTTATACTTAATTTATGTTACCAGTATTAGTTCTTTAGACACCTTTACTAGGAATATCATTATAATCTATGGTGTCATTTATGTGCACATTTCCCAATGCCCAAGAGATGTGAGCTGTGTCCTGTTCATCTTATGTGTCCAATATTTAGTATTATGTTAAATAAGTGGATGAAGCCACCTATCTCTGGTACACTTACCTGGCGTTTTATAGTCCAAAAAATACCCCTTCATTATTTTACTTTATCTGTAAATTTTTTCCACGCACAGCCAATGTTTTTAGTCAGTGAAACTATTCTGTATGACACCATAATGACAGATTTATGACATTTAACATTTGTTAAAACCCATAACTGCAACGCAAAGTAAATCTTAATGTAAGCTTATTAGCTATTAATAGTAACAGTATATCACTATTGATTAATCGTCACAAATGTTTCACATGAGTGAAAGATGTTAATCATAGGAGAACTGAGAAGATAGAAGAAGGAGAAGGTATATGGCAATTCTCTGTACTTTCTGTTCAATGTTTCTGGGCTCTGTGTGAATAGAATGCTAGATTTCTAACTTATATTCATTCAGAACTTTGATATAGTTCCATTTATTCTGGCATCTAGTATTACTGCTAAAAGACTAGAAAGCTTATTATTTAGTGAATTTTTTTAAAAAAAAATTTGAATGAGGCTTGAAACTCTAATCCAATTGTAAGAATATAAAGAAATATTATGTTATAAAAAACAGATTAACATGTGATACAGTATTATTAAGTAAAGTACAGATTTTGTTTAAATTTCACAAAATTTTATGCTAGTGTCCATAATTAGTTTTCATACCTTTTTCAAGATTCCACATTGTATTTAGTTGCACTGGGCAACTTCAGCTGCATGCAACAAGTTCTGATGAATTCTCTTCTCATGTGTATTCTATTACAAATATTTTCTAATTTTTCTTGTTATGGCTTCTTAGATACACTTGTCATTTAAAAATGGACATTTAATTCCCAGATATGTGGAGTTTTTAAAGTATTCTTGATATTAATTTGTCATTTAAATGTTTTTTTCTCTGCAATCACGCTCTGTGTTTTTTCAGTCTTTTAAATTTTTGAGGTCTTCAATGACTAAGTCAAAGATCTCTCTTGGTAAATGTCACACAGCACTTGAAAATATATGGGTTATTTTCAAATATATTTTGATATTGATTTCTAACCTAATTCCACAGTGATAAGACAATAGACTTGATATGATTTCAGTACCTTTAGATCATGAAATTTTTGCATATTGTTTTGCATCCCTGGATATGTTCCAGTATCTTCTGGTTTATAGTGTATGGGAACTTGAATAGGATTTGTATCCTGCTACTGTTTGAAAATTGTATAAATCTTAATTATGCTGAATTGGTTCATGATGCTTTTTTTCAAGTCTACTTTATCCTTCTACTTTTTGTATATTCATTCTATTAATTTTTGAGAGTTTAATATTAAAACTCCAACTATATTTTTGGGTTCCAAAATCACTGCAGATGGTGATTGCAGCCATGAAATTAAAAGACGCTTACTCCTTGGAATGAAAGTTGTGACCAACCTTGACAGCATATTAAAAAACAGAGACATTTCTTTGTCAACAAAGGTCTGTCTAGTCAAGGCTATTGTTTTTCCAGTGGTCATGTATGGATGTGAAAGTTGGACTATAAAGAAAGCTGAGTGCAGGCGCCAGCCTTTCCCGGGCTAGCGGGCGGGCGGTTGTCCGAGCCTCGGCGTCTGTGCGTCCAGTCACGTAGATTACGCACACACTTCATCCCGGGCTGCCGCCGGGAGCTCCCCCAGGCAGCAGTCCCCTCACAGACCCGGGCACCCTGGAGGCTAAAATTGAAATCTTAAAAAAAAAAAAAAAAAAAAGAAAGCTGAGTGCAGAAGAATTGATGCTTTTGAACTGTGGTGTTGGAGAAGACTCTTGAGAGTCCCTTGGACTGCAAGGAGATCCAACCAGTCCATCCCAAAGGAGATCAGTCCTGGGTGTTCATTGGAAGGACTGATGTTAAAGTTAAAACTCCAATACTTTGTCCACCTGCTGCGAAGAGCTGACTCATATGAAAAAACCCTGATGCTGGGAAAGATTGAGGGCAAGAGGAGAAGGGGACGACAGAAGATGAGATTGTTGGATGGCATCACCAACTTGATGGATGCGAGTTTGGGTGGACTCCGGGAGTTGGTAATGGACAGGGAGGCCTGGCATGCTGCGGTTCATGGGTCTGCAGAGTTGGACATGACTGAGTGACTGAACTGAACTGAACTGAAAAATCTTAATTTATCTACTTAAAAAATAATTGTAATCTATAGTGGAACTCTAAGTAACTTTGTTCTGTATTTTCCAAGTCTCCTGCAAATGTGTTATCATACTTTTATGATTAAAAAAATAAATAATAAACTTCATTATTTAAAAAGTAGCTTCCTGAACCCATGAGGAATAATGGGTGATATTATCTGAAAATCAGAGATGTGGTACAGTTGACCCAAAGACACACAATTAAAACCGTCAGAGATGAGATTTACATTTTCTTATGCTACACTTTGCGTAGTTAGCACAAGATGAATTTTTAACCTCCACTCCACTTTTTGAGAGGAATAAGGCAACCTCATTACTGACATTATCCTTCCGGCACTTTTCGAAAGTAAGTCTTAGGTGGAGTGGAGTTTATTAGGGACTGGATAAGAATACCCTTCACAAGACTAATTTAGAGTCTTTATGGCTCAGTACAGGCTGTCAATTCTAAGTTATTTGACATTTAATTTCTACTGATATAAATTTTATATGACAAATAGTTTCTTTTAATTGCATCACCTCTGGCTTATATAGACCATAAAAGGTTTCCATTTTAACAGCCAGCATCACAAGAACCCTGGCTGAGAGGAATAAGTTGAGAAAACTTGCAAGGGCATGACTGGCTCCCTGGGGAAAAAAAATACCTGGATGGAGGTTGCTTTGGGCCCAAGAATACCTGCACCAGTGTTTGTGCTGAGCACCTGAATTGGCAAGAGTACTACTTCCTCTTAGGACCTTGACTGATACACTTTTCTTTTAGCAGTGAGCTCCTCCTTTGGCTCATCCTTTCCACTGATGAATTTTATGTGAAAAGAACTTGCTTTTTAAAATGCTCTGGCAAGCACTAATAACAACTTCACAATAATTTCACCCAGAATCTCTAATTTTGTATCTTTGTTCCTTTATATAAAAGTACTCTGTCTAGGGATGGTGGCATAACTGAATCTCATTAAATATTTGGAAAATATTGACTTGTATTTATATATCAATTATTTATTGAGCATCTACTATATGCCAGGTTGTATGGTAGATACTATGGAGAATAAGCGGTCTCTGTCACCAAGAAGCTTTCAGTCTACTGGGAAGATCTGATATATCTATACAATGGGACAAAAATAAAAAGCATATGGGTGCAGCACTGTATGGTTTATTAAGAGCATTCATGTGTTCATTACAACAATACTCTCTGGAGGAGAAGAGTGTGTTGTATTTCTCCCATTTGATTGGTGACAACTCTGAGTGTGACAGTTGGTCTTCTACTTCTAAGATCTGGTGCTCTGTCTTTACCATGGTTTGTGTCTATGCTTCTATATATCGTATATAGAGGACTCTATATACTAGGACACTACAGAGTCCTTTAATAAAATATGAACTCTTTCAAGATGTAACACAGAATATATGTTACTCTTGTGTATGCCATTGTCAATAATGTTTTTGCATCTGCTGATGTGTATTTTGTATATTTGTAATGTTAAGGAAACCAGACGACATTAACAGTTGGGTAATGTTGCTTCAGTCTGTGTAGTAAAATATTTATTAATGTCCCATCAACCAAATGTATATGGATTTTATTAGGATACACTATATATTAGACATTTCTAATCTTGAGTCTAATATTCCTGCATAGTATCAACCTTTTGCCTTTGTGTATTTAAAAGTTCTTTTAACTTATATGCAGAGTACATTATGCAAAATGCCAAGCTGGATGAATCACAAGCTGGAATCAAGATTTCTGGGAGAAATATTAACAACTTCAGATATGCAGATGATACCACTCTACTGGCTGAAAGTGAAGAGGAACTAAAGAGCCTCTTGATGAGGGTGAAAGAGGGGTGTGAAAAAGCTGGCTTAAAACTCAACATTCAAAAAATGAATCATGGCATCAGGTATATCAGGAGAAGAATGTATTGCAACTTCTCCTGTTTGTATTTTTCTACTTCATGGCAAACAGAAGGGGGAGAAGTGAAAACAGTGACAGATTTTATTTTCTTGGGCTCCAGAATCACTGTGGACAGTGATTGCAGCCATGAAATTAAAGACACCTGCTCCTTGGAAGAAAGGCTATGACAAACCTAGACAGCATATTAAAAAGCAGAGACATGGCTTTGCTGACAAGTCCATATAATCAAAGCTACTGTTTGTCCAGTAGTCATGTAAGGATGCGAGAGTTGGAACGTAAGGAAGGCTGAGTACCGAAGAACTGATCCTTTTGAATTATAATGTGGAGAAGACTCTTGAGAGTCTCTTGGACTGCAAGGAAATCAAGCCAGTCAATCCTAAAGGAAATCAACTTTAAATATTCATTGGAAGTACTGATGCTGAAGAGGAAGCTCCAATACTTTGGCCACCTGATGTGAAGAGTTGGCTCATTGGAAAAGACCCTGATGATTGAAGGCAAAAGCAGAAGTGGGTGACAGAGGATGAGATGGTTAGATAGTATCACCGACTCAATGGACACAAATCTAAGCAAGCTCTGGAAGATAGTGGAGGACAGAGGAACCTAGCATGCTGCAGTCCTTGGGGTCACAGAATTGAACATGACTTACTAACTGAACAACAAAAACAATTTAAAATTTCTACCCTTAACCTGGGAAATTTTGAAGATGACTTTCACCTTTTGTGCTAAATATCTCTAACTCCACCTCATCCATTTTTCACACCTCTCTGTCCTCTCCTACCCTGCTCTCTGCCTGGAGAGGCTCACCTGTGTGAATTATATCAGTGGGCTCTTGTACCCACAGGAAGAGGTATCATTGGATTTGGCCTGTGGGGATTCCTGGAAATCAGAGGACAGGAAGCCAGTGAGGCTAGAGTGTTTATTCCCAGAGTCTCTCTCTTTGAGGTCATCTTGGGCTGATTCCGATGCTCCTCATAATGTGAATTTCTCTTCTTCCTGCACCTTCTCCTTGTCTCATCACATCTAGGAGGAGTAACAACTGTTTATAAAAAAGACACACCTATTTACAAAGGGGACACATTATCACAATTCCTTTATTCAGTCCTCTTTAAATTATTCTAATCTGAGCATGCCGTTTGTTTCCTATTAAAACCCTATTTACTATTTAGATCTTTAAAGAGTCCATGTGCCTTGAAAGGTTCATGCCCATGCACCAGTCTGTGCCCTGGCTTATTGTTTCTGTGAATTGAACTTTTGTAAAGTGAAAATATGACTTCCCTGGTGCCTCAGACAGTAAAGAGTCTGCCTGCAGTGTGGGAGACCCAAGTTCAATCTCTGGGTTGGGATGATCCCCTAGAGAAGGCAATGGCAACCTACTCCAGTATTCTTGCCTGGAAAATACCATGGATGGAGGAGCCCAGCAGGCTACAGTCCATGGAGTCGCAAAGAGTCGGACACGACTGAGCGAATTCACTTCTTTTTCTTAAAGTGAAAATAAGCACAAGACCTCAGAAGGAAAACTCAGTCAAAATGAAGAGTAAATAAAAAATATAAAAATAAAGAAATTAAAAAAAAGAAGAAAGCACAAGAAAAGGCAGGGAAGGAAGCAAGGACAGCTTCCAGATGCACAAGTGACAAGAATTCAGAAATATAAATAAAAACCATCATTGTTTGGTAATTCGTGCTAAGTCACTTCAGGCGTGTCCAACTCTGTGACCCCATGGATTGTAACCCACCAGACTCCTCTGTCCATGGGATTCTCCAGGCAAGAGTACTGGAGGGGGTTGCCATGCCCTCCTCCAGCAGATTTTTCTACCTAGAGATTGAACTGAAGTCTCTTATGTCTCCTGCATTGGCAGGTGGATTCCTTACCTCGAGCACCACCTGGGAAGCTCCATCATCATTTAATGATGAAAAAAAATGAGGAGTAGAAGAAGTTAACCTGATGGGAATGATGGGTGGGAATGGAAGAGGGCAGAGCTAGAGATAAAAGAAAAGGCACCCTACTAACAGGAAGTCTGCTGTTTTCATCTTTGAGTTACTTATAGTGACACTGGGGTATTTTGAGATACAAAGTTTCCTCTAGGAAGATCTATTTCTGAAACTCATACATATGTATATTAGGAAAATAGCATAGTATAATGGGAATGGACCTGGGAATAAATTTGTGATCTACTACTTGTTGCATCATCTTTTAACTTCTCTGAGGTTCAATATCCACAAAAAAAAGTGTAGATAATATAATCATAGATATTTAATAAATGATGGGTATCCCTGTTTGTCTTTGGGATTTAATTACATTTTGTTGTTGTTTAGCCACTCAGTCGTGTCTGACCCTCTGTGACCTCGTGGACTGTAGTCCAGCAGGCTCCTCTGTCCATGGGATTTCCCAGCAAGAATACTGGAGTAGGTTGCCATTTCTTTCTTCAGAGGATCTTCCCAACCCAGTGGTAGAACCCAAGTCCCCTGCATTGGCAGGTGGATTCTTTACTGAGCTGAGCCACCAGGGAAGCCCATTTAGGTATGGAGAAATACATTTCTGCTAAAATGAAAAAAAAAAGTTTTTTGGGGGAACCTTATTTTTGTGCCATACATAAGAGGAAATATAGATCATTGTTTACCCTTAAAGTTAAATTCTTCCCCAAATATCCATCAGTCAAAGCCAGACTATCCACAGTTGGGAGAATCTCAGCTGATACTAGCTTTTTATGATAGAATCTTTTGGAATAAGGATTCTTGGATTGATGACACCACTGTATCATTAATTGAATCTCCCAACAAAAAGTTTATTAAGTAACTGAGGAAAGTGAAGTGAAATTCGCTCAGTTATGTCAGACTCTTTGAAACCCCATAGACTATACAGTTGGAGAAGGCAATGGCACCCCACTCCAGTACTCTTGCCTGGAAAACCCCATGGACGGAGGAGCCTGGAAGGCTGCAGTCCATGGGATCGCTGAGGGTCGGACACGCCTGGGCGACTTCACTTTCACTTTTCACTTTCCTGCTTTGGAGAAGGAAATGGCAACCCACTCCAGTGTTCTTGCCTGGAGAATCCCAGGGACGGGGGAGCCTGGTGGGCTGCCATCTATGGGGCCGCACAGAGTCGGACACGACTGAAGTGACTTAACAGCAGACTATATAGTCCATGGAATTCTCCAGGCCAGAATACTGGAGTGTGTAGCCATTCCTTTCTCCAGGGGATCTTCCCAACACAGGGATTAAACCCAGGTCTTCCACATTGCAGGCCTATTCTTTACCAGCTGAGCCACCAGGGAAGCCCAAGTAACTGAGGGCCTGATGCATTTTTGCAAGGCCTTATGTTACATCCTTTAAATATAAAAAATAAACAAGCCATTGTCCTTGCCTTCAAGGACACGCCTGCTTAGTTAGGGAAAAGGATAAGAGTTGACTATCAAAGTCATCAATTCAGTTCAGTTCAGTCCTTCAGCCATGTCTGACTCTTTGTGACCCCGTGGACTGCAGCACGCCAGGCCTCCCTGTCCATCACCAACTCCCAGAGTTTACCCAATCTCATGTCCATTGAGTTGGTGATGCCATAGGTCATATCTTATTATCCTTGTTGCCCCAGTGCTAATATATCACTCCATCCATTTTGAGTACATAGGATAAAAAGTTGTTGAATCTAATATAAATTAATAGCCAGCAATGCTAAACACAAGAAGCAGACACATTGAATGCACTAGAAACTCAAAAAGAGAGCTCTTTGTAATTGCTTCGGGCCTTGATAAGTGTGCAGATTTGGGTAGGTTTAGTGGGGCATGGACAACACTTTGGGGGACTGTCTAATTATTTACTTAGTTTAGATTTATAGAAATCAAATTACCAAGTAAAGTGGTATGAATTTTAATAGGAAATGATTTACAGACACAAATTTACATAGTCTTGATTTTAATAAGACTAAATTTACATATACCCTCCAGAAGAGTGTGTTAATTTTTTTTTTTATCACAACCAGCAGTATGTGAAAGTGCTATTTCACTGTGTCAGCATTAGCATAGTGTGTTATCACTGAAAAATATTTATGTGCTTTGTGATAGATGATACCATATCTCAGTTAATAATGCTTCAGGTAAAGTTTTTGATTAATTGAGCAAGTGCAGGGTGGAATAATGATGCTGTGACTGCACTGAGAGGGTGAGAAGAATTGAGGCTAGTAAAGAGGCACAGAAAGAAGGTGAGAGCGAGAGGATTGTCTGTGGGAAGTGAGCAAAGTAAAGCTCTGAGGAATCATGTCGGGAAGGGTGTGTACAGCCAAGGTAGCCATGGTGAATGGAAATATATTTGTCATCCAGAGGGAGGGTTGCCAGCTGGGGATCCTGGGTGTGGGACAATTACGAGTGAGAAAAAGGTGTGACGTAAGCTTGAGGTTGCAGTTAGGGGTCAGTGCGGGCAAGGAGGACAGGAACTAGGAGTGTGGGGGTCAGATACATTAGCAGTACTTTTTGTTGTTGTTGTTTTTATTTTTTGTTGTTTAATTTTACAATCTTGAATTGGCTTCCACACAAGATTGTGGAACAACAATGTGAATCAGTAACAACTATACATGCATCCCTTCCCTCCCAAGCCCCTGCCCCAACCCCACCCCTCCAGGCCTCAGAGAGCATCAGACTGGGCTCCCCAACTACACAGCAACCTCTCACCAGCCATCCATCCAACACATGATAGTGTATACACGTCGATGTTACCCTCTCTTTTCGTCCCACTCTCAGAAAAATAAATATGTTAACCCATACATATGGAATTCAGAAAAATGGCACCGACGAATCCATCTGTAGGGAAGAAATTGAGATGCAGATGTTGAGAACAGACCTGTGGAGAAATGCCTCTTAACTGTGCTTTATTTTTTTCTACCATATGAAAAATAGATAGCCAGTGGGAGTTTGATATGTGAAGCAGGGCACCCAAAGCCGGTGCTCTGTGACAACCTGGAGGGATGGAGTGGGGAGGGAGGTAGGAGGGGGTTCAAGAGGGAGGGGACACATGTATGCCTATGGCAATTTATACTGACATATGGTAAAAATCATCATAATATTGTATTATCTTCCAATTAAAATAAAATTAAAAAAAAATAAAAAATGCAATACTTTTTTGATGTGTCTGAGGATGATGTCCAGCTCTGTGAAGCAATTGGGCATCACTTGCAACCAATAAATAGCAGGAGGGCTCAAAGAAATATCCCAGAATATTGAGGAAGAAGGGAAACATTGGGAGAAAATTGAATATTGGAGAGAGGATGTGTTTCTTTAAGAAAGAGGCTGCACTTGAAGTACTACCTTAGGTAGTACTTGATCAACTTGTATAGGAAGCAGGGAGCCAGAATTGCCTATTGGTTAAAAAGTAGGGCTGACTCCTCCATTCACTTCAGTTCATTCACTCAGGTGTGTCCAGTTCTTTGTGACCTCAAGGACTGCAGCATGCCAGGCTTCCCTATCCATCACCAGCTCCCAGAGCTTGCTCAAACTCATGTCCATTGAGTCGTTGATGCTATTCAGCCATCTCACTGTCTTTCTTCCCCTTCTCCTTCTGCCCTCAGTCTTTCCCAGCATCAGTCATTTAATGTGGACAAGGCACTTGAAAACTTCAGTGCTTCAAATTCCTCATCTACCTAGTATAAAATGAGTTTAAATGAGATGTTACATTTCACTGGAGCATAATAGTGTCTGGCACATAGTAAGTGCTCCGAAGTGTTAGAGAAGGAACTAGCAACCCACTCCAGTATTCTTGCCTGGGAAATCCCATGGATAGAGGAGCCTAACGGGCTACAGTATATAGGGGATTACAAAGAGTCAGACACAACTGAGCAACTCATCATGCATAAGCATTAGCTGCTTTTGCTGGTGGTAGTGTTATATTGTTGTGGCTGGAAGTGGTATTTTTTTCTGGTTGCTAATTTTGTACATTGTTGGAGTGAAATGTATTTGTGTGATGTTACATCAGTGATCTGAGGGATGGAGCTGAGGGCAGGCTGGAGGCCAGTGTTTTCAGCAGGAATATATGGGACTGGTTTCTAATTTCTTCCAACAGTTGTAGAATTGAAACGGATAGGTGGAGTCTCAGGGGGTGGGGCTGAGCTGAGGCGCTCTGGTTCTTTATGTTTCAGTGTAGAAAGAATTCAGCTAGACACAAAGTGATAGATAAGAATTTATTTATTAGAACAGGATGCTTGTGAGGCTTATGAGCAGGTGGACAAGAGGGTGCCATGCTCTGAGAATTAGTGGGCTGTAGTTTTATAATCACAGGAAAAGTGGATAGGGGGAAAAGACCACCTTTTTTCTCATTCTTGAGTAGACATCAGGCTTCCATCATCAGTTTCTCCTCCATGACGGGGGGTGGGGGGTTTTCTTATCCTTCCACAGTCAATCCGGGACTTTTGTAGCACAATGAAAATCAGCAAAAAAGGTGATAACATATGTTAAAATATGATAAATCTCGGGTTTCAATATAATGTCACCCTTTTCTGTAATTTTGTCTTCAGTGCTTGCAGAGGAGCATGTCATAGGAATCAATAATTTACTGACCTTACTGGGCAGGATGTAGGTCTCATTTTACCACTGTCTTATTATTTAGTGGCCTTCCCTGGTGGCTCAGATAGTAAAGAATTTGCCTGCAATGCAGGAGATCCAGGTTTGATCCATGGTTCGGGAAGATGACCTGGAGAAGGAAATGGCAGCCCAATCCACTATTCTTGCCTGGAGAATTCTAAGGACAGAGGAGCCTGGTAGGATACAGTCTGTGGGGTCACAAAGAGTTGGACATGACTGAATAAACCTGTCTGTCTAGTACTTGGTGGCATGTCTCATTCTTCTGCTTATGGTTTTTTCCTAAGCAAGCCTGCTTGGTTTTGTGCTAAAGCAAACCTGCTTTCTTGAATGATCGTTAACTTAACAAGGGTCTCTCATACTTTTTACTTATGATCCCTTTGTGGAATTAACTACTTAATCACCTATTTTGTCACCTTTATCCTGTCTCTATCAGAATGCTCTAGATGATGCTGGAAGAATCCTTCAGTGTGCTTCCTGAGCATGTCATCCAATTAGCATTCTGGTGATTGCAGCCATGAAATAAAAAGAAGCTTACTCCTTGGAAGGAAAGTTATGACCAACCTAGATAGCATATTCAAAAGCAGAGACATTACTTTGCCAACAAAGGTCTGTCTAGTCAAGGCTATGGTTTTTCCAGTGGTCATGTATGGATGTGAGAGTTGGACTGTGAAGAAAGCTGAGTGCCAAAGAATTGATGCTTTTGAACTGTGGTGTTGGAGAAGACTCTTGAGAGTCCCTTGGACTGCAAGGAGATCCAACTAGTCCATTCTAAAGGAGATCAGTCCTGGGTGTTCTTTGGAAGGAAAAATGCTAAAGCTGAAACTCCAGTACTTTGGCCACCTCATGGGAAGAGTTGACTCACTGGAAAAGACTCTGATGCTGGAAGGGATTGAGGGCAGGAGGAGAAGGGGACGACAGAGGATGAGATGGCTGGATGGCATCACTGACTCGATGGACTTGAGTCTGAGTGAACTCTGGGAGTTTGTGATGGACAGGGAGGCCTGGTGTGCTGCGATTCATGGGGGTCGCAAAGAGTTGAACACGACTGAGTGACTAAACTGAACTGAACTGAATCTTCTCAGTCTCTGGATATCAGAGTCCTTTTATAAGTGACTCAGAACAGAAGCAAGGAAGGAATTGGGGTAAATATTCAACTTTTGTTATAGAGTTTCTGTCTTATATGAACTATATGAACTGTCTATATGATCTCCTTTCTCTATGGGAGGAGAGGAAAATTCTGGACTGACTTTTTGAACTTAGCCCCAGTATGCCTCTTCCTGGTAGGCAAGACTGCTGACTGACTGCTGCCTTTCATAAAACCCAGGGGTCCCTCAGTGCACATTTGGAGTCTTGACTTAATCTTGATTTTCTGCTCCTTTATGTGGGGGTTTATGCAGCTGTCATCTGTTTTGATGGGCTTCACTCCATAAGGTGAGCTTATGAGCTTTGCAAAAATAGCCTCTGTTTTTAGGACCCTTTAGCTCCTCAGTTTGTCATCCTTGTTTTTCTGTTTAGACTGTGATCTTTATTTTCTTTTTGGTGTGGCCCGATCAAAGCAGGTGAATATTTGTTGACAAGTTTTAGCCCACAGTTTATAGCTTCTGCTGTGTGTAGTATTATTCTACACTTCTTAAAGCCACAGTGGTGTGGCTTTAAGACACAGTGGTATTTCTCACAATAATTTTTAAAAATAATTGTATTTATCTATTTTATTTTCAGCTGTGCTGAGCCTTCACTGCTGTGCGGGCTTTTCTCTAGCTGTGCTGAGCAGAGGCTACTCTCTAGTTGTCATGCATAGTCTTCTTATTGCAGTAGCTTCTCTTTTTGCATAGCACAGGCTCTAGGGTGCTCGGCCTTTAATAGTTGCGGCTATTAAACTACTGTTGTAAACTACTGAGTTGTAACTCAGTAGTTACAGTTCCTGGGCTCTAGAGCACAGGCTCAATAGCTGTGGTGCACGAGCTTTGTTGCTCCAAGGCACGTGGGATCTTCCTGGATCAGGGATTGAATCCATGTCTCTTACACTGGCAGGCAGATTCCTTACCACTGAGCTACCAGGGAGGCCCTTTCACGATGATTTGAACACTGGCTGAACGTATCTACCCTCTCTGTGCCCAGAGACACAGGGACCCAAATAACCTGAGGCCAGACTGAAGGTATCTGTTTCAGTTGGGGGATGGGAAGAGAACTTTGAAAATTTGAATTTTGGATAAAAAGCTCTTCCACCTTAGATGAAAGTAAGTTTCAGAATGCATCAAACCATTATTTGGCTGTGCTCACCTTAGTCACAAATTAGTTTTTACTGTTCATTCTTCTGTAGGTTTTTTAGTAGGATATGCCACTTCTGACAGAAGGACAGGAGCTAGGAAAGGTCTTGGACCTACCTAGGAAGGAAAAGAGTGTTGAATCATCACAAGTGTGGCTCTGGAGACCTGTAGAAAGTATCTGCAACACTCTGTTTTTATTTCTGTTGGTGGTGGTGGTGAAAAACCAGTGCCTTGTAAAAATGGAAAAGCATCCATGCTAAGTTGCCTCAGTCATATCTGACTCTTTGCGACCCTGTGGATCATAGCCTGCCAGACTTGTCTGTCCATGGGATTCTCCTGCAAGAATACTAGAGTAGATTGTCATGCCCTCCTCCAGGGGATCTTCCCAGCCCAGGGATTGAAACTGAGTCTCTTACATCTCCTTCATTGGCAGGTGGATTCTTTACCAATAGTGCCACCTGGGAGGCCCAGAAAAATCACAGATCCTTGCTGACAATCCTGATCTTATAGTATTACTCTGGTCATTCACGGGCATCGGCAAATCAAGGTAAGAGATCCTACCACACTTCACCTGCTTGGGAAGAATCCTGGTGAGGAAGGGGCAAGGCTGAGATTTCCAGAGAGTGTTTGTTTCATTACCAGCCCATCTGAGGGGATGGAGTTCCAGTACAGAAGAGAAAGTACAGTATGAGGCTTCTCAGGTGGCTCAGTGGCAAAGAGTCTGCCTGCAATGCAGGAGATGAAGGTTTGATTCTGGATCAGGAAGATCTCCTGGAGAAGGAAATGGCAACCAACTCCAGCATTCTTGCCTGAAAATCCCATGGCCAAAGGAGCCTGGCAGGCCATGGTCCATAGTATCGCAAAGAGTCGGACACGACTGAGAGATTGAGCACACGTAGGATGGTAACAGTGATTCTTCCTTTCACTGAACAAAGATGTTTCTCTCCCTGTGTTTCCATTACTGCATGAGCTGCCTGGTGTGTTGGTTCAGAAATTGTTTGTTGCTTTGTCGATTCAGTGGGGCTGTGGATGGGGTAAAAATTTATCTTCCAGTGTAGAGTCAAAGCCCATTGCATATCCAAAGAAGAGAATAAAAAGAGACACAATTGGTTTTTTAAATACCGTTTCAACTAGACTAAGCTATTCACAGTCCCCAGAGCATATGCTATACACCTCTGATTCCCAACCTTTGCCCCCCAGTTTTTTCTTTTCTGTAAAATCTCACAAATCCAGTTTACATTTTGCCTTCTTTACCTTTTCTTCCTATCCATATACAAACTGATGTTATTTTGGCTCTAATTACCTATTTCTGAGTATGATGTTCCAATTTGTTGATTTGCTTCTTGAAGTATGATGCTCAAATTTAAAGACGACGTATCAGATGTGATGGAATAAATGTTGATTAAAAAAAAGGAACAATTATTTCCTAGTTTCTCTTGGTGCCATTGAATATGGCAGCCACAACCCACCATGTTTTTTTTTTTTTTTTACCTAAAAATTATTTTGTCTTTATTTAGCTAACAATCACAAAATTTAAGTTATAATTACAACTGTGTGATAATGCTTATAATGAACAAAACTCATTGTAATCAACAAAACATAGTGAAAGTCACTCAGTCGTGTCCAACTCTTTGCCACCCCATGGACTATACAGTCCATGGAATTCTCCAGGCCAGAATACTGGAGTGGGTGGCCTCTCCCTTGTCCAGGGTAAATTCCCAACCCAAGGAACAAAACATAATGAAAAGACAAAATTCCAATAATGAATAGGAATCCTAAAATGATTCAGGTGGTGACTTTTTAAGGGAGGGGTACATACTTTTTCCAATGCAGTTTTACAATTACAGGTTACAAAGTTCTTGGTTTCATTTGTCTTGGAAGGGGGATAGGAAGAGATTCATTTTGCAGAAATGTTTTATGACTTCAGTTTTCCCAACTACTATTCCATTTTTAACAAATTTTATTAGAGTGTAGTTGCTTTATAATGTGTTAGTTTCTACTGTACGGTAAAGTGAATCAGCTATATGTATACATACATATATCCCCTCTTTTTTGGATTTCCTTCCCATTTAAATCACCACAGAGCACTGAATTCCCTGAGGTATACAGTAGATTTTCATTTGTTACCTATTTTACCCATAGTATCCACAGTGTACTTATGTCAATCCCAATCCCCTAATTCATTCCTCCCCTTCCCCCACCACAATCCCACTAAGACTTTTTGTCTACTAACACCTTTGGACCTTTTCTCCTTAGTTGATACTGTGCCATATTCTTATCCTAGTTGCTTTGTGCAGTAGGTTGTTAAGATCCAAGTGTAGAAATTTACACTTATCTTTGTAAAAATGGCATCTTGCAAAATTCAGTTCATCACTCTAGCCTATTAAGATACATTTGAAACTGAGTGTAGGAAAATAGTATTCTTTTCAGCCTAATATCATCCACATGGTTGACGCACATTGCTGGGTGTTATAAAAATGTTGAAAAAGACATAAATTAAAACGCACTCAAGTCCAGGGGTTGCTGTGCAGAAGCTGATAGGAGTCTTAGGGCCACTGAGCTTCAGCCTGCTCCCAGTGTCACCTTCCAGCACCTCCTCTCCTCCCTGAATCCTCTGCTCTCCACCCCGATCATCTCTGCTGTCCTTCTCCAATCCTGTGCTTATATAAAGGGCTGAAACACTTCCTTCCTAAGCTGTAATCTTTCCTTTGTGGATGGCCATGTAACTCAAGCCCACATTAACGTCTCTGTCTCTGATTGCTGGACCAATTCCTTTGGCCCTGGCTATATATTTCTCATTGCTAAAATAATTATTACATTAACACTGGAAAATGCTGCTTGAACCCTCAGTATATACCTAAAACTACACTGAGTATACTAAATACATTATCTGATTAGCTTCACGGTACTGCTATGTGCTAGTTCCCCCACTTTATAAATGAAGAATCTGAGGCTTAGAGAGTTTATGTCACCCATTCAAGCTCACCTGGATGTGTTTCGGTTTGAAAATAGGTCATTTTGAGTCTTCATAAGTCTCCCACTTTGGATTGCAGAGTCTTTGAGAGTGGAGAGTAGTTTTAAATTTCTCTGTCTTTCTACCTAGCAAAGATATCTCACAGAGTACTGACAAGGGCACACAGTGGTGTTAATATCTATGGGCTGAATTAAAGAGTAAATTAATGAATGAAATAGGTGTTTTACAATGTTCTTTTTCTTTCTGATAGCACCCAAACATCTGGAGACTTTTTTCAAGGTAAGAGATATGATATTATCTATATGTCTGGAATATTGCCTGTATTAATTTTCTAGGGATGCCATTAAGTACCACTGACTGGGCAGCTTATAACAACAGCAGTTTACCTTCTCATAATTCTGGAGGCCAGAAGTCTAAAATCTGAGTGTCAGTGGGGTTGGTTTTCTCTTAGGCATCTCCCCTGGTGGCCGTATTCTCCCTGTGTCTTCATGTGGTCTTCCTTTTGTGTGTGTCTGTGTCCTAATCTCCTCTTTTTATAAGGACAGTGGTCATATTGGATTAAGTTCCACCTAGTGACCTCCTTTAACTCAATTACTTCTTTAAAGACTTTATTTTTAGATAAAAAAGATATATATATATATATATACACTTATATATACAGTTGAATATTACTTAGCCATTAAAAAGAATGAAACAATGCCATTTGCAGCAACATGCAATGGCACCCCACTCCAGTACTCTTGCCTGGAAAATCCCATGGACAGAGGGGCCTGGTGGGCTGCAGTCCATGGGGTTTTGAAGTCGGACACGACTGAGTGACTTCACTTTCACTTTTCACTTTCATGGATTGGAGAAGGAAATGGCAACGCACTCCAGTGTTCTTGCCTGGAGAATCCCAGGGACGGGGGAGCCTGGTGGGCTGCCGTCCATGGGGTCGCACAGAGTTGGACATGACTGAAGCTACTTAGCAGCAGTAGCAGCAGCAGCATGGGCCTGGTGTTTATCATGCTAAGTGAAATAAATCAGACAGAGAAAGAGAAATATCATATACTATTGCTTGCACATGGAATCTTAAGAAAATGATATTAAGAATCTTAAGAAAATAAGTGAACTTATTTACAAACAGAAACAGACTCACAGACAGAGAAAAAATTTGTGGTTATCAGGGGGGAAAGATGGGGGAAGGATAGATTGGGAGTTTGGGATTGACATGTACACGCTGCTATATGTAAAATAGAAAACCAACAATGATCTATCATATAGCACAGGGAACTCTGCTCAATATTCTGTAATAGCTTCAATAGGAAAAGAATTTGAAAAAAAAAAGATACATGTATATGTATAGCTAGATCACTTTGCTGTATACCTGAAACTAACACAACATTGTTAATCAACTATGTTCCAAAATAAAACAAAAATTTTTTAAAGTGGAAGGTTTAGTAGAAGAAAAAAATTAAAATAAAACCCCTTATTTGCAAATACAGTCACATTCTGAGGTTCTAGAGACTAGGACTCCAGCATATAAATTTGGGGCAATGCAATTGAGCCCATGACATGAAACCAGAATCCAGTGAACATCATGAAGGTTTCAGAAAGTGTATCCTTCTCTGTGCTAATGGATTTGTTACATATGAGGGGAAAAATCAATCCCCTTTGGACATAATTTTCTCAGCAGTTTGATCTTTTCCTTTTAATAAAGTCAAAATTATTTTTGATAGTTTTGGGTCTTTGTTTCTTTTCTAAAAGTAAAATCAACGAAGTTAATAGGGTGATATAGGTAAGTCTATTAAATACGAAGAATCTAATTAAGAGACTAATATTTTCCTGCATTTTTGCCTTCCTCATTTGGCTCTCTCTGCATATTTTATATAAAACATTTAAAGTTAACATTTGACAAAACTGATATCTGAGATATTGAAGAGTTATCTTGGAATATGGGTTACCTGGGTTTATATTATTGCTGTATTATCACTGCCAGCTTGAACTTGATTTCTTCTTAATCTATCATTTGCCTACGCCACTCACATATACAGGACCTGTCAAGGTTTTGTCATTTCAAGGCTGCCGAGGAAAATGATGGCTGCTCTCCTACTCTTAAACTCCAATCCTTAGTTTAACTTTGATGCTAATTAAAGCACAGAATCCCTGGGAGAGTTATACTAAGTTATTTACGCTCTAACCTGACTGAAGGGCTTTCCAGGAGGTACAGTGGTAAAGAATCTGCTTGCAATGTAGGAGGTGCTGCAGATGCTGGTTTGATCTCTGGGTCGAAGTTCCAGGAGCTCTCAACTGGGTTCTCTGCTTGTGGTCTCATGAAGTGCTGAAGTCAAGGTGTTGGCTGGGCTGCGGTCTGGTCTGGAGGCTCTGGGAAGGAGCCACATTCCAAGTTCCATCAGATTGTTGGCAGAATCAATTCTTTGCATGTATAGTCCTGAAGTTCCTGCTTCTTTGTCAGTTGTCAGCTGAGATTTGTTCTCAGTTATTGGAGACTGTTCACATCACTCCTATGACTCCATCCATTGTCAAACCAGTAGTGGTCACAGAGTCCTTCTCTAGTTTTAGTTCAGTTCAGTCGCTCAGTCATGTCTGACTCTTTGAGACCCCACAGACTGCAGGATGCCAGGCTTCCCTGTCCATCACCAACTCCCAGAGCCTGCTCAAACTCATGTCTGAGTTGGTGATGCCATCCAATCATCTCATCCTCTGTCATCCCCTTCTCCTCCCACCTTCAATCTTTCCCAGCATCAGGGTCTTTTCAAATGAGTCAGTTTTTCACATAAGGTGGCCAAAGTATTGAAGTTTCAGCTTCAGCATCAGTCCTTCCAATGAATATTCAGTATTGATTTCCTTTAGGATGGACTGGTTTGATCTCCTTGCAGTTCAAGGACTTTCAAGAGTCTTCTCCAACACCACAGTTCAAAAGCATCAATTCTTCTGCGCTCAGCTCTCAAATCCATACATGACTACTGGAAAAACCATAGCTTTAACTAGACAGATCTTTGTTGGCAAAGTAATGTCTCTGCTTTTTAACATGCTGTCTAGGTTTGTCATAGCTTTAATTCCAAGGAGCAAGTGTCTTTTAATTTCATGGCTGCAGTCACCATCTGCAGTGATTTTGGAGCTCAAGAAAATAAAGTCTGTCACTGTTTCCATTGTTTCCCCATCTACTTGCCATGAAGTGATGGGACTGGATGCTATGATCTTAGTCTTTTGAATGTTCTCACCTTTGGAACCCCTGAATTTCCCTCTGACTTCATTTTCCCTCCATTGCTGTAAAACTCTATGCTTTCAAGGGCTAGTACAATGAAGTCAGCCCTATTCAGAAATTTTCAATATTTTAAGGTCGTTTAGGGGCTTTAATTACAACTGTAAATTCTTTTCATAGCAATGCCAAGATTAGTTTGATTGAATGACCTCAGGACAGAAATTTTCTTGGCTGTGTGATGATTAGAATTTTTCCTATCACACTTCTTTTAGGCACTCCTTGACTGAGCAAACAGCCTCCTAACCTCCTCTCTGTGTCTGCATTCCCCAAAAGAATAGAGTGTTAATCTTAGGCAGTTCATAAAGCTCTAGAATCCAGTCAATTGCCCTTCTTATGGTTTCTTCAAACCTCACTTTGTGAATAATCAGTTCAGAGTCCACTGAATTTTCTCTTTTAAGACATCTACAGAGCAATTTGCATTTTTCAGTGCTTTGGGACCATTCTACTGACCAGGACAGGTGCAGTGTATGGAAGCAACTGGAGTGACTTCTTGGTGTGTTCAGAAGAATCCCTCGCATCTCTCTGATTTGCATCTGGGACTGCACATCCCCGGGCTTCCCAGGTGGCTCACTAGGTAAAGAATCTGCCTGCAGTGCAGGGAGGTGCTGGCAGATGTGGGTTTGATCCTTGGGTCAGGAAGATGCCCTGGAGGAGGAAATGGCAAACCACTCCAATATTCTTGCCTGGAGAATCCCATGGACAGAGGAGCCTTGTGGGTCTCAGTCCTTAGGGTCACAAAGAGTCAGACATGACTGAAGCAACTGAGCACACACTCATGCAGTGCCCATCCCCTCTGCAGAGAATTTCTGATAAATGGCAATTCAGACTTTTTTCTTGAATTTCCCGCTTTCCACTAATCCACAAAGAAAGCCTTCCCACTCCTGTTAGCTGCAGCCAAGACAATATTCTTAAATTGAACCCAAATCTGCTTCCCACTGGTCTCAGTTCTGGCCTTATATAGGATAGACCATTCTGACAGCTCTTTTTGCAGCCTTATTCTATTTTCTGTTTTTATATTTTCCCTTTTCTGGGAAGCAACATATGTCCCAGTCAGCTGAGATTCAGAGTCTGACCTCTCTCAAACAAAAATAAATACTGCCCTTCTTAGACTTTTTCCTCCTTCCAACCTGCCCTTGACATTCTTATACTGCATATTTCAGACAGTGGGCTGCACAGGCTGTGTGTTCTAGAAAGTGGTAGCTGATTCAGATTGCAAACACCTGCAAGCCTGCTCTGTGTATCATGGAGAGTGCATTCTGCTGAGCTTCATGGGTTTTCTGCTCAACTACTAGAATTGGAGGATGCTGTGGTTTAGGGGAGGCTGTGAGGAGTATACCTGGGGGTGTATCTATGGTGGCTTTATGATGACCTAATATCATAAGCAGTGTGAGATGGCAGAAAACCGGAGAGCTTTATCATAAAGAAGCATTTGTTGTTCAGTCACTGAGTTGTGTCTGAATCTTTATGACCCCATGGACTGCAGCACTCCAGGCTTCCCTGTCTTTCACTATCTCCCAGAGTTTGCTCAGATTCATGTCCTTTGAATCCATGATGCCATCCTACCATCTCATCCTCTGCTGCCCTCTTCTTTTGCCTTCAATCCTTTCCAGCATCAGGGTCTTTTCCAATGAGTCAGGTCTTCGCATCAGGTGGCCAAAATATTGGAGCTTCAGCTTTGGCATCAGTCCTTTCAATTAATATTCAGGGTCCTTTAGGATTGACTGGTTTGATTTCCTTGGAGTCCAAGGGATCCTCAAGAGTCTTCTCCAGCACCACAGCTCAAAGGCGTGTGTGCTTGCTGTCGCTTCAGTCATGCCCTACTCTTTGCAACCGCATAAACTGTAGCCCACAAGGCTCCTCTGTCCATGGGGTTTTCCAGGCAAGAATACTAGAATGGGTTTCCATGCCCTCTTCTAGGGGATATTCCCAACCCAGGGATCGAACCCATGTCTCTTACATCTCCTGAACTTCTTTACCACTAGTGCCACCTGGGAAGCTTCAGCTTCAGCATCAGTGCTTCCAAAGAATATTCAGAGTTGATTTTCTTTGGAATC
The DNA here is from genome assembly GCF_055505025.1 of Bos grunniens. Classification (NCBI taxonomy): domain Eukaryota; kingdom Metazoa; phylum Chordata; class Mammalia; order Artiodactyla; family Bovidae; genus Bos; species Bos grunniens. The sequence continues at coordinate 57,018,974 of NC_141175.1, read as the reverse complement.
AATTGGTTTGATTTCCTTGCAGTCCAAGGGATTCTCAAGAATCTTCTCTAGCATCACAATGCAAAGGCATACCCTTCCTTCCATTTTGTATAGGATGAGATGAATGGTAGCAGTGAACCAGGGGATCAGGTGACCTGGGAAGTTTTAGCGCTCACTTGCATCAAAAACAGGCCTTGAAGTGCATGTATACAAATCATTTTATGTACTCCAAGCTCATTGTACTTGGCATTCAGGAGTGAAGGGCAGGGCAAATATGTCATTCAAGGATGTGCCACACCAAGCAGTTGTGAGCTGATGGCAACCTGAGATTTGGAGATGTGAGCAGAACTGCCTTAGCACCCCATTGAGCATCTTGGGGGAAAGTCAATGCCCATTCCATGGTTTCTGTGCATTTCCAGGAGTTTCCTTCTCATGGGCACTCCTGAATCAGAGTGCCTGTCTCCCCAGCCCTCACTCTCCTTCAATCTCATTTTTCTGTTCCTTCCTTCTGCTCTGTGTTTATCCAGCTCTAGAACTCAGCACTTCCTCTTGCTTTTACCCCAGATCAGTGACACAAAATATTAAAAAATGCCACAGTTTACAGAAGCATTGGGGAGGAGAGAAGATGATTAATAACATCAATAAATTAAATTGATAATTAGAAATCCCTATTCTTAAAAGCCCTTTGATTACACTGTCATTGGGATTTTCTGATTGGTCACTTTTGTGTGGAGATAACTTCCTGTCATATTTCTTTGCCTTTCTCTCTTCTGTTCCCATCCCCCACTTTTCAAGTTCCCCCATTTCTGTCCATTTCTCATATAAAACTATTCAGCTATCACTTTGATCCATTGTCATCTTCTAACTCATGGTCTCACCTAAGCACAGTTTCCTAAGCACAGTTCCTAAGCACACTTTCTCATGTATGTGTGTATATATATATATATATACACACAAACACACATACACATACTTTACTAAGCACAGTTCTGATTATCTATGGAATAAATCTAAACATAGGTAATTCCCTTATGAGGAACACTTTAAATAAATCTATCATCATCCACTACACATTACTTATTACCTAAAGGAAATTTACTGTAAAACTGTGTGGCTTCCAGTGCTGTGGTGGTTGATATATTCATCTCCCTCTAGACTTGGGGCTTCCCAGGTAGAACTAGTGATAAAGAACCTGCCTATCAATGCAGGAGACATAGGAGATTAAGGTTCGATCCCTGGGTTAGGAAGATTCCCTGGAGGAGGACATGGCAACCCACTCCAGTATTCTTGTCTGGAGAATTCCATGGACAGAGAATCCTGTGGACTACAGTCCATAAGGTCTCACAGAGTAAGACATCACTGAAGCAACTTAGCACGCATGCACCAGATTGCAGGTCTTTTAGAGTTGAGAGCTTTTGTGTCATTTCTGTGTCATTATCTGTGCATGTGTAGCCCCTGATGGCTCCTTGGCACAAAACAGATGCTCAGGATACATTCAAATTGTTTTGGCTAATATTCTCTTTCTGGATCTTTATGGTTGTGTGTGTGTGTGTGTGTGTGTGTTCATTCATGATGATTAGTTGACCTGCATACTTACCACTTGTTTACTCTTCTCTGTGTTTGTGTATGTGTTATATTTCAACAAATGTGCTTTGTAAATAGTGACTTGCACAAGATGCCACAGTAATTAAGTAACAGGCTTGGATCTGGGACTCCCGGTGAGGAGCATCCTCCTCAAATCATGCTGCTTCTCCAAAGACTATAATGGGTTAGCCACCTTCTCCAGAGACTTGGTGGGGCTCTGTGTCAAAGAAATGAAGTTAATGTTGCTTATGCCCTTTCTGTCTATGCACTCATGTCATTGCTTGAGCCTCCCCTTCAGAGCCCCAGAATCAGGTATATTCTTTGCTACCAGAAAACGTGTTCACATTCAATTCCCCTTCAGTGAGTAACATTCATTTGATTTCTTCTCTCTAAAGCATTTGTTTTTGGTGGGGGTGTTGTCCCACTTCCACATTATGGCAAGATGGACTTGGAGTCTCTGGTTAGGGGTTGGAGGACAGGATGTCATTTCTGGAGGCTGCTGTCTGACCCATATAAGAAAGAGGTGCTCAACCTTGTTTGCACTTGAATCACCTGGGCAGTTTTAGAAAATACTGAGCCCTGGGCCTTACCTCTCCCTCCCCATTAGATATTCCATTGCAATTGTTCTGGGCATGCAGATTTTAAATCTCCCTAGGTGATCCTAATGTATGGCTGATGTTGGCAGCCACTGATTCTAAATTAATCTCCTAGCAGGACCTAGTAAATGATGAAGGTCTCAGCTAGAAATGGGCAGCAAGATGCTGAGATGTAGCATCTGATTTTTAACTCTTCCTGGAACAATCTTCTGTGGAGCCTGCCAGAAAGTCAGAGTCTTACTGTATCATGTAATAAATTAGTTCCACCTCTTGTTGAATCCCCACCTATGGTCCAAATTAGGCTGAGTAGCTCATAGTGGAGAAGGCTTTTTTAGATATATAAAATGATCCTCTCTGTTCTTTTACTACTTTGGTTTAAGCAACTTTTAGCCATGTTTTGTTTAGTCACAGATGTGAGCTGGGCAGGAAACAGTCTCACTGAGCTGGGTGGGAAGGAAAGGATGTGGGGATGCCTGAGACAAAGATGCTGAAGGAAGGCCACTCAGCTGCACAGAAATATTATGGTGAAGCTTCAAAGTATTGTGTTTGAGACCAGTCCTGATTAGACCAGGGCCCGCCTGCCTCTCAGGGGTGCCAGAGGGGCTATAGGAGTTGGAGTTGCATCAAAAGGGGTCAGAAGTACTGGTTGAGGCTTCTGGATATGTGAGCTCAGACCAGACCCTGGATATTATCAATTCTCCTATCTGGACTGAGTCAGCTCTTTATTTCTTCTTCTTTTTTTCTTTAAACCTGATTTCCTATTTGTTATATGGTCCGCCTGTCATCTGGAGACTTGACTGCCTCTTGGGCAGTGATGTCTTTCTCGAGTGTCAGAAGAGTAATTCCTCTGCTCATCACATACATGGCAGGTGTCAAACTTCATCAGCGTCAATGTGCCTTTAGGATCATTGCAGACGTGTCAAGGAAAGATTGAAGCTTGTCTGCAGATTTCTCTAAGTAGGGTGTTAGGCTTATCTACTGACCTTTCTGCCCCTAAATTCTTCACTCAGCCACGCATGAAGCCGCTTTTCCACCCCCCAACTTGGCTCCTGGTAATCCATGTAGACTTTCTCTCTTTTCTCTGTCCCATCCCACCCTCAAATCCTCATTCATACCGTGAAAACACTATGCTTCTCCTTCTAATAAGCCTATAAACACTGTTTCCAAGAAGCCATTCACTGTTTTCCCAGTGGAAATTGTTGCTTTTTTCCTATACATTTTCAGCACTGAATGTCAGTAGTTTTATCATCCCACTTATTACAAAATGCTCTGAGGCCAGTGTTTACTAAGCATGTACAATGTTACTCATGAAACTATTAGTAGAATTAATATTGCAGTGTTATTAACATTGGTTGCATTATGCTAAGCTATTTACTACCTATTTATTTCATTCATTCCCTTCAACAACGTCGTCAGATGGGTACTGTTACTAGCCCTCAGATAAAAAAACTGAGTTTTAGAGATTAAGCAGGTGCTGATATGGGGTATCAACTCATACACCATTCATTTGTCTATCTCACCAGCCTGAGAGGTCATAGAATACAGAAATACATTTTAATAAGCTGCACAAGCACCTTTTATCATTCACTAGAGCTTTATTTTTCTGGGCTCCCAAATCACTGCAGATGGTGACTGCAGCCATGAAATTAAAAGATGCTTACTCCTTGGAAGGAAAGTTATGACCAACCTGGATAGCATATTCAAAAGCAGAGACATTGCTTTGCCAACAAAGGTCTGTCTAGTCAAGGCTATGGTTTTTACTGTGGTCATGTATGGGTGTGAGAGTTGGACCGTGAAGAAGGCTGAGCGCCGAAGAATTGATGCTTTTGAACTGTGGTGTTGGAGAAGACTCTTGAGAGTCCATTGGACTGCAAGGAGATCCAACCAGTCCATTCTGAAAGAGATCAGCCCTGGGATTTCTTTGGAAGGAATGATGCTAAAGCTGAAACTCCAGTACTTTGGCCACCTGATGCGAAGAGGTGACTCATTGGAAAAGACCCTGATGCTGGGAGGGATTGGGGACAGGAGAAGGGGATGACAGAGGATGAGATGGTTGGATGGCATCACTGACTCGATGTACTTGAGTCTGAGTGAACTCCGGGAGTTGGTGATGGACAGGGAGGCCTGGCGTGCTGCGATTCATGGGGTTGCAAAGAGTCAGACATGACTGAGCAACTGAACTGAACTGAGAGTACCTGGGATTGCTGCTTTTATGCCCAGCACTATAATTTTGCTTCTGAGTATGCATAATGTTTTTTGGATTGTTTTCTTTCACTTATAAATGAAAAACTTGCAGGCTTAGAGAAATGTAGTAATCAACATTTCCAGTGAAAATGTTTGCATGTTTAAATTTGAAATATACAGTTTGCTCATTGGAAACAAGGCTGCCTTTAAGGTGTAATGGGGCTAAGCAAAAAGTTTTTGGGGATTCCTTTTAGAGAAATAATTTGAACCTCTTCAAATCAGCATATCAGCTCCATTCTGGCAACCCAGTCTTGTGCAATTCCACTAAAGAAAAATTACCCTGGACAACAGGAGTCCTCTGGTCCAAATGGGAACTTAAGCTTATCATATAGGACCCAGTTGGGCTCAGGTTCCCAGTAGATGTCCTGATCTGGCCTTCAAACTGCCAGCTGCTGGAAAGAGACCAAAAATGTGCGGTGTCCTGAAGTGGGGACCAAGTAGAACCTTGCTCACCTGAGTCTAAAATGTGGTGCTGACTGGGAACATACAGTAGGCAAAGAAGGTTAAGATAATTGCAATAGAAGGCTTGATAGTCATATATCAGACTCTGTTTTTGGTGGGTGTTTAAAAAATCTCAAGGCAGTTGGTACTGTACATACTATTCCTGATCTCTAAGCCCATAATCTGTTTCTTCCTTTCTCATTTACAAGCTCTGATTGGGCTAGCAACTAAATTCTCTGAGCTCGTTTCCTTATGCATATAATGGACAGCAATGGCCTCTTGCCAAGGTCATGTGCCAAAGTGTTGTTATAATTGTAATAGCCTGTATTTATTGCATTCTTATTGTGTGCCAGGTACTGTTCTCAACGCACTGCACGAATTATCTCATTTACACCTCACAACAGCCCTTTGATGTGGGTACTTTATTCTCTTTTTGTAGATGAAAAATTGAGGAATGGGGAGATATTCCAATATGAACTTATGAGACCAATGCCAGTCTAATCATATAATCATCATGAACATGACCTGGCTCTGGTCTTCTCAACCCTGGTTTCATGGTAGAATCATTTGAGGAGCTTTGAAAAGTTACCGCCAGTGACCAGGCATCGCTCACCTTGAAATTCCAATTTAATTGGCCTGAAGTGAAGCATAGATATTGATCTTTTTTATAGCTCCCCAGGAGGTTCACAAGGCAGCCAGGACTGAGTAGTAATAGACAGCAAGCCTGTGGTGAACTTGTGTGGAATCTCAATCAGGGTGACTCAACCTTAACAACACCAAATGAGTAAATGTGCCCGAGTGCATTTCAAAATTAAAGTTATTCACACATATAAGAAATTCTATTTGATATTTGTTAAGCTAGTCCTTATCCAGGGTCTTCTTTGTTAATGCCCCTGACTAGAGAAAGAATTATGTATAGTATCTCTTAATAAGAGAAGTGGTCTGCCATAATGGAAATGGAAGTCATCTGCCATAGTAGGGAGGGTATTTCATCACTGACTGGTGATGATAAAAATCAGGCTGACTTCTGGGTGGTTTTATCATTATTCTAAAATTCTCTATACTCCCACCCTGTCCTATTTGAATGCTGCCACTGAGTATGCTGCTGTTTGTTGCTGCATTTAAGTATATCATCCAAATTATAAACTAAATGTATATGTAAATAAAATCATTGATCATCAGTAAATATAAATACTATGCATTATATAGTGGGTACAATTATATTTATTTTTATATGAATTAAAAATTTTATATTCATTTATATATGAATGTGAATTATTCATATATTTATACTAAAGACATACATATATGAATAAAGTTATATAAATAAAAATATTTCTCATAACAATCTCTTGAAAAAGCATCATTATCCCATTATTCTCATTTTAGAAATGAGGAGCTTGAGACAGATTTTAAGTCTCTTGTCCAATGCTAGGAAGCTAGTAAGAAGTAGAAAACATTTGCTGTAAATTTGCTGTGATTTACCTCTATTATTTATTTTCTTTATTTCAATAATCCTATGAAGAAGATATTTTAAGGATAAAAAGGCCATGTGTATGTACTATGTAGTAAGTTGCTTCAGTTGTGTCTGACTCTTTGAGACCCCATGGACCATAGCCTCCCAGGTTCCTCTGTCCATGGGGATTCTCCAGACAAGAATACTGGAGTACATTGCTATGTCCTCCTCCAGGGGATCTTCCTGACCCAGGGACTAAATGCGAGTCTCCTGTGCCTCCTGCATTGGCACACAGATTCTTTACACCAGGCCAAAAAGGAGTTCAAGACACAGGATGTCAAAGTAATGCGTATCAGACTCAGTTTTTTAGCTTATGTCCTGTGGTCCCTGACATAAGGAATTGAATAGGAGGAGGTACAATACAGATATCTTTTTTCTACTGCTTCCTCTTCTTTACTCTGTGTATTTTCCCTTTGATTCTTCCTATCTTCCTATATTCTTCCCTCCAACTTCCAGATCCTTAACAACTGAAGGACGACACTAGACTATGATGCTCCAAAATATGGCACTTCCACTTTTAGGAGATATATTGAGCTGAGGACAATTGAGAGCAAGCAGATACAAGAAAGGGGCTTCCCAAGTGGTGTTAGTGATAAAGTACATGCCAGCCAATGCAATGCAGGATACATAAGAGAGATGGTTAGATCCCTGGGTTAGGAAGATGCCTGGAGAAGGAAATAGCAATCCACTCCAGCATTCTTGCCTGGAGAATCCCATGGACAGAGGAGTCTGATGGGCTACAGCCCGTGGGGTTGCAGAGTTGGACGTGATTGAAGCAATTTAGCACACAAGCACACAAGATACAAGAAAAGCTCCCTGCTCTCCCCATACTTGCCTAAAAGTTCAGTTCAGTTCAGTTCAGTCACTCAGTCATGTCCAACTCTTTGCGACCCCATGAACCGCAGCATGCCAGGCCTCACTGTCCATCATCAACTCCCGGAGTTTACCCAAACTCATGTCCATTGAGTCGGTGATGCCATCTAACCATCTCATCCTCTGTCATCCCCTTCTCCTTCTGCCTGCAATCTTTCCCAACAACAGGGCCTTTTCAAATGAGTCAGCTCTTCGCATCAGGTGGCCAAAATATTGGAGTTTCAGCTTCAGCATCAGTCCTTCCAATGAACACCTAGGACTGATCTCCTTTAGGATGGACTGGTTGGATCTCCTTTCAGTTCAAGGGACTCTCAAGAGTCTTCTCCAACACCACAGTTCAAAAGCATCAGTTCTTCAGCACTCACCTTTCTTCACCGTACAACTCTCACATCCATACATGACCACTGGAAAAACCATAGCCTTGACTAGACGGACCTTTGTTGACAAAGTAATGCCTCTGCTTTTTAATATGGTGTCTAGATAGGTCATAACTTTTCTTCCAAGGAGTAAGTGTCTTTTAATTTCATGGCTAAAATCACCATCTGCAGTGATTTAGGACCCCAGAAAAATAAAGTCAGCCACTGTTTCCCCATCTATTTGCCATGAAGTAGGACATACATTTTCAAAGGTGTCCATCTTTCCCTCTCCATCAGGAAGTACAAAAGTTAATTATCAGGGGAGACAGCTTTAGACTCTGATCAATCTGGAGAGGATGAATTTTACTAACTAGCCTTTATCTACCATAGCTTTCCCTTATGTTTACCTTCCCACAGTTTCTTGTGGAAGCCTAAAAACTCCTCTCTTTGTCTTGCCTCTTCTCTACAAATTTATTGTTTTGTTTTGTTTGTGGTTTTTTGTTTTTGTTGTTGAAATGCTAATAAGCCTGAATTCTATACCACTTTTTTGATCTACTCTTTTCTGAGTTCCTCCCAAGGATATATGATATATGTATGCTGTAAGCTTGTTTGCTTTTCTCTTGTCAATCTTTTATTACAGAGACCCAACCAAGACCCTAGGATGGGTAGAGGAAATGTTTTCTACCCTTGGACAAAATAATGCACACAGCTCATTGGGTTCCCCTTTAACCCTGTGACCTGAGCACTTCTTCTTAGTTCAACAATGGGTACCTTACTGAACACTCCACATGCCCTCACATCTACATCTTCTCTCTTGCCAGGAGCTCGGTTAACTGCAGCAGTATTACCATCATTTCACACTAGGCTAGACTCCCACCTCCCACCTGAGAATTGTTGCCTCAGGTAGGGACGTGACTACAGGGCATATATAACTAGCATTCATGTTCTCTCCCACAACCCCTCTGTGTCTCCCGGTTGCTGTTTTGCTTCTATCACAAGCCTAAATTCCATCAAAAAGGATTACAGTTCTAAAAAGAATTTGAAACTAAATTTGGTAGTTGTGCGACCTTAGAGAAGTTAGAAAATCTGTCTTCTAGATCCTTTAATCTGTAAAGTGGAGATAGTGTTAAGACTCTGAAGAAGGACCTTCCTGACACAGCAATCAAACTGGGGTCTCCTGCATTGCAGGCAGATTCTTTACCAACTGAGCTATGAGGGAAGTCCATCTGAAGGAGGACATGATGTGTGAAAGTACAGCAGACAAGAAATCATCATCACACAGGATATACTTCCTGGCTAGAGGGGGAGAGTGTGTTTATTCTGCCTGTCTTTCTTTCTAGATTAAGTTTATGATGGATGTCTGGAGTTTGGAGATCTCATTCATCTGTGTTTGGAATTAAAAAATAATAAAAGGCTTCTCTGATGGCTCAGCAGTAAAGAATTTACCTGCCAATGCAGGAGACACAGTGGGTTCCATCCCTGATCTGGGAAGATCTTATATACTGCGGGGAGACTAAGCCCATGAACCACAATATTGAGCCTGTGCTTTAGAGCCTGGGAGCTGCAACTACTGAACCCAGCGTGCCCTAGAGGCCATGCTCCACAACAAGAGAAGCCATGGCAATGAGAAGCCCACACACCACAACTAGGGAGTAGCCCTCGCTTGCCACAACTAGAGAAAAGCCCGCAGAGCAAGGAAGACCTAGCAGAGCCAAAATGAAATAAATACTTTCAAAAAAAGTAATATAACCACTACTCTGATCTGAACTGTGTTTCCAAAATTTATATGCGGAAACCCTAAACCTTCAATGCAACTGTACATGGAGACAGTCACTAAAGAGGTTAATAAGGTTAAATTAAGTTATAAAAATGGAGATCTAATCCAATATAACTGATCTTCTTAAGAAGATGGTGAGACATCAGGGATGCTTGTACAGAGAACAGGCCATGTGGGGACACAGCCAGAAGATGACCACCTGCAAACCTCAGGAGAAAGCAAACCTTCTGATCCCTTGATCTTGAACTTCCAGCCCCTAGAACTGTGAAAAATTAAACCCTTGTTTTGTAAGCCACCCCATTTGTGGCATTTTGTTATGGCAGCCCTAGCAAACAAATACACTCGCTTTTGCACCATAAACCTATTCAGAGGTGATTACTTTTCAATGTGTTCATTCCATCACGGCTTGGTGGAAGCATGTAAATAAAGAATATTCAAGGCTGGACTGGACCACCCCCAAAGTGACTCTCATCTCTTTATTACAGGAAAAAAATGATCACTTTATTTTGCATGCAAAGAATTTTATTGCTAATCACCCAAGCTGCATAAACAATTTTTATCTTTCTAGAAGGAAAAAAAAAAATCAGTTTTTTTTTTTTTTTTTTTTTGTACAGTACCTCTGGTCTTTTTTGTGTTTTAAGAGACCTGACCCTTAATTCATCCCGATTTATTTTTATTATTAAACCTCTCTGCCTGGCAGAGATACTCAGTGGAGCCTCATGCCAGCCTCTTTTTCTTAATTGGACCTGGTATTGAGTGACAGATGAAATGATCTTGAATTAATAACAATGACAAATTGCCCTCAGAAGGTGCTTGTTCATAAAAGGAAATACTTCCATTAAACAAATGTTATGTCATCAAGAAACCCATTAATAGCTCTGCCAGTGATCATAGCTGTGTAATTTTTCTCATCACTGTTAATAAGCAGCAAAGTTATAATTGCATATGGAGCTTAATTAAAATCTTCTATCCCGGTAATGAGTGTCCATGCTTCAGATCTCCCATCAAATGGTCTGCAAAATTTAGACCATATTTCTTGAGGTCCAGGTTCTTGGAAGACATGAGAAGGCATACACAGATATGAGGCTGGATGATAAAATCTCAATATGTTGCAATTACTAGTCATGGGTATTAGAGACAGAATTAGCCTTATATATTATTTAACCTAACACCAGTGTTTTAGGCTAATCTTTTATTTAATCATATTTGTAGCTCTTAAATGGAAGATAATATAAAAAAGACAAAATTGCCTATATCTTAAATAAATAAATAAACCTTTTATTAGCAAGTAAACCTAGCTCTATAGTAAATCTACCCTTTCTCTGTTTACATTCTCTTACTGTTAATTCATATACATATCATAACACATTTATTGGAAGGATTGATGCTGAAGCTGAAACTCCAATATTTTGGCCACTTGATGCAAAGAACTGACTCATTTGAAATGACCGTGATGCTGGGAAAGATTGAAGGCGGGAAGAGAAGGGGATGACAGAGGATGAGATGGTTGCATGGCATCACCGACTCAATGAACATGAGTTTGAGTAAACTCCGGGAGTTGGTGGTGGACAGGGAGGCCTGGTGTGCTGCAGTCCATGGGATTGCAGAATCGTACACGACTGAGAGAATGAACTGAACTGAACTGAGCATGACACAGACTGGCCAGGTGCTCACCAGACCCACCCTCTTTTCCTCCTGAGTACTCACTACATGAGCCTTCTACCCACCTTATTCTAGGTCTGGCCAGGGGCCGTGTGACTTGTTCTTGCCAATCTTCTTGAGCAGAAGCCATGCTTGTCACTTTCAAGAAGAGGTAGTTAAGAGCAGGTAAGCCTTCTTCATGTCTCATTTTCTCCCTCTGCCCTCCAGATGAAAAGGATCCAGGGGAGGAGGCACTAGAAAGTGACCCAATCACTACTGATAAGAATCCTGTGTCCCTGATTAACTGCACAGAGTAGAGACCACACATCATTCCCTGCTGACCTAAATCAGACTGTGATGTGAGTGAGAAATGAAGCTTTATTAGTTTTAGCTACTGAGGTTTGGGGATTATTTTTAATAGCACTTAGCCTACCCTAATAGGTGAATTTTACCTAATTGCAGAGGTGGTTATAATTTTTTATTCTACTTGGAAACTTGATATTACTAGACAAAGCATTTCTACATACTATGCAGTCTTCCATGTGATACAGAGTTATGATTTTAAGGCCTGAGGAATAGTCCATGTTAAGTGATGTACCAAAGTAACATCACCGGTTTTCAAATATCTCAAGGTAATTTCTTGTGTTTTTCTTCTTAGGGAATATCCTTGTGCATATAGCATGTTTCCTTAGAATTATGTTGACAAATTGCTTTTCCTAAATAGTTATGTATCAGTTGTTATTGTTCCTAACTGCTACAAGAGTATAAGTTTTAATCCACTTCTCTAAAACTGAGAATTTTTGTTCTTTCAGAATTTACTTGGTTTTATATGATACTTAATACATAAATACACTGTGGATCACAATAAACTGGAAAATTCTGAAAGAGATGGAAATACCAGACCACCTGATCTGCCTCTTGAGAAATCTGTATGCAGGTCAGGAAGCAACAGTTAGAACTGGACATGGAACAACAGACTGGTTCCAAATAGGAAAAGGAGTACATCAAGGCTGTATATTGTCACCCTGCTTATTTAACTTCTATGCAGAGTACATCATGAGAAACACTGGACTGGAAGAAGCACAAGCTGGAATCAAGATTGCCGGGAGAAATATTAATAACCTCAGATATGCAGATGACACCACCCTTATGGCAGAAAGTGAAGAGGAACTCAAAAGCCTCTTGATGAAAGTGAAAGTGGAGAGTGAAAAAGTTGGCTTAAAGCTCAACATTCAGAAAACGAAGATCATGGCATCTGGTCCCATCACTTCATGGGAAATAGATGGGGAAACAGTGGAAACAGTGTCAGACTTTATTTTTCTGGGCTCCAAAATCACTGCAGATGGTGACTGCAGCCATGAAATTAAAAGACGCTTACTTCTTGGAAGGAAAGTTATGTCCAACCTAGATAGCATATTGAAAAGCAGAGACATTACTTTGCCAACCTTTGTCTGTCTAGTCAAGGCTATGGTTTTTCCTGTGGTCATGTATGGATGTGAGAGTTGGACTGTGAAGAAGGCTGAGCGCCGAAGAATTGATACTTTTGAAGTGTGGTGTTGGAGAAGTACCAAGAGTTGGAGAAGTACTCGAGAGTACCTTGGACTGCAAGGAGATCCAACCAGTCCATTCTGAAGGAGATCAGCCCTGGGATTTCTTTGGAAGGAATGATGCTAAAGCTGAAACTCCAATACTTTGGCCACCTGATGCGAAGAGTTGACTCATTGGAAAAGACTCTGATGCTGGGAGGAATTGGGGGCAGGAGGAGAAGGGGACGGCAGAGGGTGAGATGGCTGGATGGCGTCACCGACTTGATGGACGTGAGTCTGAGTGAACTCCGGGAGTTGGTGATGGACAGGGAGGCCTGGCGTGCTGCGATTCATGGGGTTGCAAAGAGTTGGACATGACTGAGTGACTGAACTGAACTGAAAGTATATATAAATATATTTAAACTCTTTATAAATAAATATAAAATATATATCATATATATATACACTCTATGTAATCATTATATGCATATACTTATACAAACATTTTAATTTGTACTTTCAATAACTGGTGAGTTTGATATCTTCCATATATGTGTGCTTATACAAACATGTTAGCTCCTTTCACATGGAGGATTGAATCCCATCCATTAGGGAGATTGCTACCCTTCAATTTAAAAGATGACACAACTGAAAATTGAGGTGACTAGTGAAGGGAGGCAATGTTAAGATAGAGACTGAGTATCAGAATACTCAGACACTCAGAATACTCAGAATACTCAGATTTGATCGTTTAAATACAATGATTTTTCTATTATAACAAAACTTCCATGTTTATAAAATATGTCCTGTCATTCTGTTCCTTATGACTATCATCTTGGAAAGAATGATCATGGCATAAATAAAGCATGCATCTTACCCTATGTCGTTCCTTGTCACTTAATAGACAAGGTGAATTCAAGAAAGGCCTGTGGGCACCCAATGCTGTATAGCCTTGGAAGCTCAGATCTCATGGCTAATCTCAGCCTTGACATGGGCAGACCAAGCACAACACTGTTTCCCAGTCTAGCTTCCTAGGTTTTGTCTATATGACATAGAGATGAATGAATTCTTGATGAGTGATTTTGTTATTGAATGACTATTAGAAATGGCAGGAAGAGGGACAGAGGTGTATGATATTTGAGGTCATCCTGAGCAGAGTTTTCCTAGGTGGCACTAGCAGTAAAGAATCTGCCAACCAATGTAGGAGACATAAGAGATGATGGTTTGATCCCTGGGATGGGAAGATCCCCTAGAGGAGGGAGTGACAACCCACTCCAGTATTCTTGCCTGGAGAATCCCAGGGACAGAGGAGCCTGGTGGGCTACAGTCCATGGGATCACAAAGAGTCAGACATGACTGAAGCAACTTAGCACACACACACACACAGCTTGATCACTTAGGAATATAACAGGACCGTTAGAGAGCATCTGTGCAGTCCTTCTTCTCAGGCAGGGAAACTGAGCTTCAGAGAAGGAGAATAATTTGCTTAAAGATGCAGAGTTCTTGGAGGAGGAAATGGCAACCCACTCCAGTATTCTTGCCTGAGAAATCTCATGGACAGAAGGGCCTGGTGGGCTACAGTCCATGGGATCACAAAATAGTTGGACAGGCTGAGCAATTAAACAGCAACAAGATTTTAGCCTGCAAGTCATGTATCTGTGGTGTGTCCTCAGTCACTCAGTCATGTCTGACTCTTTGTGACCCCATGGGCTGTACAGGCTCCTCTGTCCATGGGATTTCTCAGGCAAGAATACTGGAGTAGGTTGCCATTTCCTCTTCCAGGGGTCTTCATGATCCAGGAATTGAACCCACTTCTCCTTCTTCTCTTGCACTGGTAAGCAGATTCTTTACCACTGGGACACCTGGGAATTCCAAAGTCCTGAGTAGTAGGGAGAAAATGCCAAACTCCTGCCATTACCAGTCCAAAGCTCTGTGTTTTTTTCCCCCTCTGGTTGCCCTTTAAACTTTTATTCTCCAGCCTGGAAAATATCATCTCACTTACCTTGCCTATTACATGAGGTTGTCAAGAGTTAAGTAGAGACCTCAGGGTAGCATTTTGTAAATTAAGCAATAAATGGAAAACGTGACAAGATAACTTACTAGCTTAAATTATTAATTAGCTGGGTCACTTCACTCTTTTTACAAAAGAGAAGTTTAGATTAAATAGACTCTAAGGAATTTTCCAGTTGTAACATCCCATGATTTGACAAAATAGATGTCATTTATTACATTTAATACACATCAAAATCATGTAACATCCCATGATTTGACAAAATTCTTAGAAAAGTATCCTCTACAACTTTCTTTTTCGCTGTGGGGTTTGCCACTGGCAATCTAATAAATCTTATGTTTTTGGAGGGAAGTTTCATTACTAGAAAGTTGCTAGTCTTACTTCACAAATGTGTGAAACTTTAACAGCATTTGAGTTGAAGTTGGAAAAGGTACTTGACCCCATGGCATTCTTTTCTGGAGTTGGCTGATCTAGAACCACAGTTTTTTAAGTTTATGCTGGAAAAAGCAGTGAATCAGATATCTCTCTGATGCCTCTTGCTAGAGTTTTGAATAATCACTTGATGAACTACAAATATAGCTGGATTTACACTGCAGGAGTAGAATCCTTTATGAATCCATGATCCTAGATAACCTACTGTCATTCAGTTCTCAGGGCAGGATTCTATAAGTGACTGGATTGGATAGTTGCTCCTAAAAAGTAAACTCACTAAGAGCCCATTAGAAATTAACTCTAATTTTGAAGTCGGAGATGAACTGGTCAATTCTTAGATATTTCTGAAAATAATGGGTACTCTTAGTTCAGTTCAGTCACTCAATAGTGTTCGACTCTTTGTGACCCCATGGACTGCAGCATGCCAGGCTTCCCTGTCCATCACCAACTCCTGGAGTTTACTCAAACTCATGTCCATTGAGTTGGTGATGCAATCCAACCATCTCATTCTCCGTTGTCCCCTTCTCCTCCTGCTTTCAATCTTTCCCAGCATCAGGGTCTTTTCAAATGAGTCAGTTCTTTGCATCAAGTGGCCAAAATATTGGAATTTCAGCTTCAGCATTAGCCTTTCCAATGAACATTCAGGACTGATTTCCTTTAGGATGGATTGGTTGGATCTCCTTGCAGTCCAAGGGACTCTCAAGAGTCTTCTCCAACACCACAGTTTAAAAGCATCAATTCTTCTGCACTCAGCTTTCTTTGTAGTCCATCTCTCACATCCATACATGACTGCTGGAAAAACCATAGCCTTGACTAGGTGGTCCTTTGTTGGCAAAGTAATGTCTCTGCTTTTTAATATGATGTTTAGGTTGGTCATAGCTTTTCTTCCAAGGAGCAATTGTCTTTTAATTTCATGGCTGCGGTCATCATCTGCAGTGATTTTGGAGCCCCCCAAAATAAAGTCTGTCACTCTTTCCACTGTTTCCCCATCTATTTGCCATGAAGTGATGGGACCAGATGCCATGATCTTAGTTTTCTGAATGTTGAGTTTTATGCCAACTTTTTCACTCTCCTCTTTCACTTTCATCAAGAGGCTCTTTAGTTCTTCTTCACTTTCTGCCATAAGGGTGGTGTCATCTGCATATCTGAGGTTATTGATATTTCTCCCGGCAATCTTGATACCAGCTTGTGTTTCTTCCAGCCCTGTGTTTCTCATGATGTACTCTGTATATAAGTTAAAAAAGAAGGGTGACAATATACAGCCTTGATGTACTCCTTTTCCTATTTGGAACCAGTCTGTTGTTCCAGGTCCAGTTCTAACTTGTTGCCTCTTGACCTGAATGCAGATTTCTCAGGAGGCAGATCAGGTGACCTGGTATTCCCATCACTTGAAGAATTTTCCACAGTTTGTTGTGATCCACATAGTTAAAGGCTTTGGTATAGTCAATAAAACAGAAATAGATGTTTTTCTGGAACTCTCTTGCTTTTGTGATGATCCAATGGATATTGGCAATTTGATCTCTGGTTCCTCTGTCTTTTCTAAATCCAGCTTGAACATCTGGAAGTTCATGGTTCACATATTGTTGAAGCCTGGCTTGGAGGATTTTGAGCATTACTTTGCTAATATGTGAGATGAGTGCAATTGTGCAGTAGTTTGAGCATTCTTTGGCATTGCCTTCCTTTGGGATTGGAATGAAAATTGACCTTTTCCAGTCCTGTGGCCACTGCTGATACTGTGGGTATCCTGTTGGCCAGCATCTCTCAAACATTTTGTTTGAGACTTTCACATTTGCTACATGAAAATGAAAGTGTTCACTTTCACACTCAGTCGTGTCTGACTCTTTGGGACCACGTACACTGTAGCCTGCCAGGGTCCTCTGTCCATGGGATTCAACAGGCAAGAATACTCGAGTGTGTTGCCATTCCATTCTCCAGGGGATTTTCCTAACCGAGGGGTAGAACCCTGGTCTTCTGCATTGCAGGCAGATTCTTTACCATCTGATCCACTATGGAAGCCCTTGCTACATGACACAAAGCCCCCCCACACAAAACACTTTTTTCATTTGTTCTGCTTCAAAAGGAGGAAAAAATATCATCTTTGTTTAACTATATAAGAAACGTAACTGTACAAGCAGATTTGGGAAAATGCGTATCTATGTCTTAGCAGTGGAGCCTGGTGATACATAATCTACTTGAAAATATAATTTAAACCCTGATTATTCAAAAATTATCAATCAAAAATCCTAATAAATATATATATACCACTCTGCATGGTAGGTTTAAAAATATCTAAAGCCAATCTCAATTGATAATAAAACTCATAACATTTCAATACTGATAAGTAGGAATGTCAGCAAATGGAAACTGTGACCTATGGAAGACAACACTGATAATACATGGATAACTATTTTACTACGTTACTGATGATCTTCACATATAAAACCCACAGGATTGTGGAGAATTGCCAAGTACTGTAGAGTAGAAAGACTTGGCAGAATACTGAATTATAGTCTCCAATAAACTCCTGTAAAGCTCTAGTTGTCATTTGCATATCAACTTCTATTAACCCTTGATAACTACCATAGTAGGTCAGTAGTTATGTCATCCTCACTATTGTAAACCCGAGTCTGCTACAGAATAGCTTATCATTCAACTTAGAACTGAAGAAAATTTGTAGACCAGGAGAGAGATGTCAGGGTTCCTGTTGTGACTAACTGCCTGATACCTGGTAATATTTAGATGCCTTTTATGTGGAAGTATTGTTGTTCTGAATGAGACTACATTTTGGTTTAAAATGAATCATATTCTTTTTCAGTGGACCACTTAGTTCCAAGAACTGGATACTTAAGTACTTACCAAAGTACTTAAATGCTCACTAAGTTTTTAACTTAGTAATTACCTGAGAGAGAGATGGGAGGGAATATTATTACTAATTTCTCACTAAATATTAGGAATTTTGCTTGATGTTTTACATATGCTATATTGTTTAATCTCTTAAGCAATCTCATGAGATATTTATTATTTGTCTTCATTTATAGACTAGGAATAAAAACCTCAGACAGTTACTTAATTTGCTTGAGTTTATACAACTAGTAAGTCATGGACCTGGAATTTGAACCAGTATCTTTCAGTTTCAAAAGCCTGTTCTTTTCACATGATTGATCCTACAGAGGTGACAGATATCTTTCCCCAACATTTAGGACACATACTTTTCAACACTCTTACCATTGTTAGAATAGAATTATCCATAACCTTGCTCACAGTCTGGAGACTTCTGCAACTATGAATGACCAGCCTCCAGGTTTAGCACATGGTATGAGTTCCTTAAGAACTTTTTTAAGAAACAGAATATAACCAATCCAGACTTTCCATATGACACCACAAGGAAAAAATTTTTTTTTCTGTCTTCTTTTTAATAATTAAAAGAATGGAGAACTTGGTAAGTGCTATCAGCTAATCCTTTGAAAAGAAGACCAGCAAGAGGAACATTTAGTTTCCTGGGTATGTGATGCAATTTCAAAACCAGCAATATCACACTTCATCTCCCCTAACCTTATAGATCTACTCCACCCAGAAATATCACTAGAAGATTCAGGTGATTTTGAGAGAACGTGCAATGTTCTTATCAAAGAACATGCAATGAAAACATTATAAAAGTGGGGAGAGACTTTAGCCACTTTGCTTTTGGAGTATGGTGCTCTGGAGAGAGCTCTGCAGTGAAGACTCACTCCTATGAATGCAGCACCAGGAGCCTTGCCAGATGATTTATGTGCGTAAGTGTCTATAATTACACATGTTCATACATATTCATTCCCATGCTCCTAATTTTAGAGAACAGAGAAGTGAATAAATTGATTAGTAATTTGATTATATTTGATTCAGCTGGCTCTCTAAGTGCCTTATAAAGGTCCCAGAGTAAGTTTCCACTAACAGAGAATTCAGTTCAGCCTGAGACTGTGGGGAGTAATAGATTCACTGATGATGGAGTGATTGAGCCATTCATTTATTCAAACATTTTATTTATTTATTCACTCATTCAACAATTATACCCAAATCTGCCCAGGCCCTGTGCTGGGTATAGAGGCCACCCAGCCTGAAAAGTGATCAGACCAGAACATGTCTATTCTGGGGAAGCTAGTCTGGTCATAAAGGCATTGATTACAGGCCAATGCAGCCAAATGAAAAAGGCATCAACATGGGCTGTAGTTTCAGGAATGATTTCCTAGAGATGGAGAAATCTGAGCTGCTTTTTGAAGGAGGGTTAAGAGCTATCTAGATAATGAAGCATGTAAGGCATTCTAGTTGGAGTCACAGTGGTGAGAAGGTCCTTTCAATTTCCTGCAATTTTGTACCATGAGAAGAAAATAGGAAGAATGGTTGAAAGAAAGGTCAGATGGTTACCTTGCCTAAAAATTAGGATGAGGCCTGGAAGGGTTTTAAACTAAGAGTAATATATTAGATTTTCATCTCCAAAAGGTCATTCAGGATTCTGTGTAGAGGGAGGATCGGATTTGGTACAAACTTGGGGCAGAAATTTGAGTAAGAAAGCTACTGGGGAAATTCACATAAGAAATGATGAAACTCAGTGCTTAATTTATAAGAGTAGATGCTACTGAGTCCAAACTCACTCTGCTCACCTCACAATAGGCCAATGAATCAGAAATGAGGTGCTGAGGCAAGGAATAAGGCTATTCGGAAAGCTGGCTGACTGAGAAGGTGGAAGACTAATATCTCAAATGAGCCATCTTATTGGGGTCTGGATGCCAGGTTCTTTTATAGAACAGAGAAGGGGGGAATTTGAGAAGTAAAGAAAAGAGGACATTAGTCTTGCAAATATCTCCTGGAATGGCCAGGCTGGAGGAGGGGATGTGTCAATTTCTTCCTCTGGTAGCCATCCACAGGTGGACACAGTCCTGAAAAAAAGGCATTTTGGTTTAACATTCAGACAGAGGGGCAGGGTTCCCAAGGCAAGCCATTATGTATACACAGTATCCTTTTGTGAATAAAAGTAGCAGGAAGGAAAGTTAGAACAAAAACAGATCCAACATGGAGTCAGTTCTTCACTGTAACATAGAGACTTCCTTGAAGGAAGGGAAAGTTTGATAAATATAAGAAAGGCAGAAATTGTGTAACTTGAGATATTATGGTAAATGAGAGAAGACAGGAGGGTAAATCATGTTTCTATTTAGGTGATTAGAGGATTAGGTGATTATTCTTGAGAAGAACACAATGGAAAAACAGTTTTTGGAGGAATGTACATCAAATTAGTCTAAGAACATAGAAAGTTAAGGAAGTCACAGAATTCATGCAGAGCTGAGGCTTAGCCACAGTATCAAACTAACCTCGGAATATTTTCAGACCCCTGTGAAGCCTAGTGTGTTACTTGCTCAGTCATGTCCGACTCTTTGTGACACTTTGGACTGTAGCCTGCAAGGCTCCTCTGCCTGTGGGATTCTCCAGGCAAGAATACTGGAGTGGGTTGCCATTCCCTTCTCCAGGGGATCTTTCTGACCCAGGAATCAAACTCTGGTCTCCTGCATTGCAGGTAGATTCTTTATCATCTGAGCCAGCAGGGAAGTCCAATGAAACCTAAAATATCAGCCAGCTCTGTCTGTCAATTTAACCTAGAGGAGATGTCATCATGGGACTTAATTGTGATTCTCAACCTATTTACCAGGTGATTCTCCAATATGCCTACTTCTTTTTGTACCTTGGCCTCATGGCTAAGATTTGCATCTTATAATCCATCATCTTACACTGAACACAATGACCTTATTTTCTCCTATTGCAATAACTGCTTCAGCCTGGCACTCTTGATGTGTTTTTCACCTTCCTGTCTTTCCCCAGATGTCCTTAAGATTCTCACCCTTTCCTAGACTATAAAGTTGCTCTTGGAACTCTACTCTTCAGCATGAGCGCCTCCTTCTTCCTGCTCCTAAGTTGTCTCATTTCCCCCTAGTCACACCCTGCACAGGGCTGTTCCTGGGGCTCTGACAGATTACAATGGCCTCTATTTCACTGGTATGATTCCTCTGCTTATTTCCTTTCTACTCCTTCAGGAGCGTCCAGCAGACTGAGAAGCCAGTGTCAACACTGGGCTCTTTCCCTTAGATATACAATGGCCATCATTTGTTGCTGACTCATTTACTACCCTAGAATTTGTGGAATGGAGGGATAAAGAGAGATCACAAGGATTTGTTCTGAGAGGGAGCCAGGGAAGGCAGTTCTATCACTTCCTTCTTCCCAAGTCATACTGGGCAGAAGCCAGAAGCCAGGACATTTAGTTTAGGGGAGAAATAGAGAACATCAAAATGACTAGCGAAGCCTCTGCAGTTGTATTGCCAAGATCCAGTGGCCTGGGCTTCAGGAATAGGAAGTGTGCTAAGACAATGGGGAAGTGGAGAAATCAGCTGAGCCTGAAACAGCATAGAGGTGGACATATCCAGAGGGACAGATGTGTGGGTTAACCTTACTTGAGATGCATTTGCCAAGACTACGCTGGGAATCAGAACATCACAAAGTCACAGACCCTTGGATCAGGAAAAATTGTGAGATCATGTTAGAAAAGCCCATGGAGGCAAGGTGAGTGACCTAAATGAGTAAGTAAGAATGATGCAGATGGTGAGTGATAACCCTCCACATAGATGATAGACAATATACAGCAACTTGGCTCAGTGTTGAAAGACCTTCACATTTTCAAAGAAAAGCCAGAGTTCTGGATTTTATGTAAATTTTCATGGCTTCTAAATGCTGTCAAAAAGTTAAAATTGTTTTCAAATCCAGTGAAAACAAAACACATCTGTGAACTGGATGCAGCTTCCAGTTTAAATGGTTCCAGTATTATTAAGGTGATCATAGCTGAGGCCCAGGAAAGTGGTTTTCTCCAAGGTCCAATCATTGCAGAAGGGTAAGCAATTGATGGCTTAGCAGATTGTTTTCCTTCCCTCCCTCTCATCTTCTCTCTCTCCAACCCAACACCCAGTGGAGAACATAAAGTATTCTACCTTCTTCACAACCAGAAGTGATGGGATGCAGAAAAGGCTCTGCTTCTTGACTTTCTGTTGGCTTGGCTCCTCCTCTGTGAGGGTGACTGCTGTTCAATGCAGTGAGAATGGAAAGGAATCTGGATTGTATTCTAGCCCAGGTTTAGCTACTAACCTTGCAACCATGGAAAATTCTCTTTGCTTTGGAAAAGATACAATGAAACTGTCAGCCTCATAACTTCCAAGTTTCCTAATAAATTTAAATCAAATGAGCTTGTTACCAAATGCAAGTTCATGTACCTGATGCACAGTGAGGCCAAACAAACTGAAACACCAGCCTTGGGAGCAGAGAAAGGTTTACTTCAGGGCCATGCAAGGTGATTGGTGGCTCATGCTCGAAAACTCTGAACTTCTCAAAGGGTTTCAGCAAAGCATTTTAAAAGGTAAAGTGTGGAAGGGGCATGGTTAGTTGTTACAAGCTTCTTGGTGTTGGAATTCTTTGTTCTTGCAGCTGTCCATGTAGGTCAGGTCACAATGTTTCTATAAACCTCCAAGACAAATGTTATTCTCTGTTCTGCAACTTTTCATCTCTAAATGAATGAACTTTTAAAGGTCAGAGCACTGAGAATAGGCAAGCCCCTATATTTCAGGCTATAGGCAAAATTCTTTTACAAAAGGTGCAGACTCAGCATGATTTAGCACCAGCAGCAAAGCATAAGGATTAAAATTAAAGGAACAGATTTAATATGGAGTCAGATTTGTTCTTCCCTGTTACAATTGCAAGCTTGCTTTAAATATCTTAAGTCTTCATTTCAGTACCTTTGTGAGAATTTCCTTCTCCTGAATTCTTCCCTTCCTTCATTCCCAACCATGCTCTTATCCTGGCATTCCCTTGCTGCTCCCTAAATCCTGGAGTTCCACTGGTATGTACCACTAGGATCCACCTTTCCTTGCCTATAAAATAAATTTCAAATCCTTTTTACCACCATAACTCACCTACCCAGGTAGAGAACTAGCATGCCTAAATAATGGAAATAGGTAATTAAACTTCTTGGCATATGAGCATACAGCTGAAAATATATTAGGGCTAATGAGAGCTGAGTAAAATAGCCAGTTAAAAAATAAATACACAAAAGTCTGTATTTTTCTCTACATCAGTCATAGCCTGTTAGACACACATACACACACCCCCCTCTCATACAAAAGATCTTAAAAAGAAATTTACAGATCTACCTACATGAGGAAAACTGCAAACCTTTACTATAGTCATAAAAGAAGATGGGAATAAATGTCCATGCAGGAGAAACCATACTGTGGCAGATGTCCTCCAAGTTAATCTATAAATTCAGTGAATCCCTTCCAATTCAGTACATTTCACTTTCATGCATTGGAGAAGGAAATGGCAACCCACTCTACTGTTCTTGTCTGGAGAATCCCAGGGATGGGGGAGCCTGGTGGGCTGCCGTCTATGGGGTCGCACAAAGTCGGACACGACTGAAGGACTTAGCAGCAGCAGTAGCAGTAGAATATCAATAAAATCTCAATCACATTTTGGATGCAGACTAAAAGTAGATATAAAATGATTCTCAGCTTCACTAGAGAAATTAAGTCCTATCTTCCAAATGTATTCAGACTCCAGTCATGTTTCTTTCCATCTCTTTTGGTCCAAGCCATCAACATTCCTCTTGTTGATCACTGTCATAGCCTGTAACAAGCCTGTGCTCCAATCCCCTCCCCTTTCAGTCTGCTCTAAACACAACTTCCAGGAAAGTCCTGCTAAAATGTTACTTAGATCACACGACCCTCGTGATCAAAATCTTCTGATGGCTTTGAACATTTTTGAGAGTAAAAATAAAAATTTCCCAATAGCCTGTAGTGACCTATTTGATGCCTCCTGTTACGGATTTTTTTCAAATTCTACTCCTCCCACTGCACACTCTGTTCAAGAATACTGGTCTTCCGGGCATTCCTCAAAGGCACTGTAAACTTAAAATTGTAAAATGGTGCAGATGCTTGGAAAAGAAGCTTGCTGTTCCTCAAAATGTCAAACACAGAGTTACCACAGGGTCCAGCCACTCCATTCCCAGGTATGCACTCAAGAGAAATGAAAACCTAAGTCTATACCAAAACTGGTGACAGATTTTCACAGCAACATTATTCACAATAGCAAAAGTACAAGCAACCCAAATATTCATCAGCTCGTGAGTAGTCAGACAACGTGGTATATCCCTGAAAGGAAGATTATTAGTTGATAAATCAGCTATGAATGAAGTAGTGATTCATGCTAAAATGTGACTGAACCTTGAAAATGATCCTGAGTGAAAGGATCCAGTCACAGAAGACCACTTATTGTATTAACTCACTTATATGAAATGTTCAGAAGAGGAAAATCTCTAGACAGAAAGTACAGTAGATTAGTGGTTGCCTAGGGCTTGGGGTGGTGGTGGTGGTGTGTGTGTCTGTATGTGTATATGAGATGGGAAGAATGAAATGGGAGAATGACTGCTAATAATTATAGGGTATCTTTTTCATCTTATTTATTTTAATTTTATTTTGATCTATTTATTTTTAATTGGAGTACAGTTGCTTTACAATGTTGTCAGTTTCTGCTGTATAACAACGTGAATAGCTATATGTATACATACAGCCCCTCCCTCTTGAGGCTCCCTCCCACCCCCAATCCCTCTCCTCTCGGTCATCATAGAGCATGGAGCTGAGCTTCCTGTGCTATACAGCAGTTTCCCACTAGCTAGCTATGTTACACAAGGGGGCTTCCCCAGCGGCTAAGTGGTAAAGAATCCACCTGCAATACAGAAGACCCCTGTTGGATTCCTGGGTCAGGAAGATCTGCTGGAGAAGGGATAGGCTACCCACTCCAGTATTCTTGGGCTTCCCTGGTGGCTCAGCTGATAAAGAATCTGACTGCAATGTGGGAGACCTGGGTTTGATCCCTGGGTTGGGAAGATCCCTTGGAGAAGAGAACAGCTACCCACTCCAGTATTCCGGCCTGGAGAATTCCATGGACTGTATAGTTCATGTGATTGCAAAGAATAAGATAAGACTGAGTGGCGTTCACTTTCAGTATATATATGACAATGCTATTCTCTCAATTTGTCCCATAGGGTATCTTTTTTAGACAATGAAAATTTTCTAAAGTTGATCATAGTGATGGTCATATAACTCTGTGACTAGGCTAAAAACTATTAAACTGAATACTTTAAATGGATCAGTTGTATATGTCAATGGTATTTCAATAAAGCTGCTAAAAAAGGGTAAAATGATTGTTGTTATTGTTATTTAGTCATTAGCCATGTCTGACTCTTTGCATCCCCATGGATTGCAGCCCACCAGACTCCTTTGTCCATGCAATCTCCCAGGCAAGAATACTGTATGGGTTGCTGTTTCCTTCTCCAAGGGGTCTTACATGATCTTATCCTTTCCTCAAGTGACCAGGAGAGTGTGTGTTAGGGACATGCATGGGTCACTTCTGTTGTGCAGAGGAGAAGCCCAAATTTCAGATTTAGCCATGTAATCCAAGGCTACTTCACCAGTAGAGTGAATCATCTAAACATGAGGCTTTCTGGCTTCGCATTTCACTTTAGCCCCTTCCCCACACTGCTTCTTACCTCTTTGTCCCTTAGATTTCTCCTTTTAGATCTGGCCTCTGAGCCACTTCCAATGAGCCTTTTATTCTCTGTTTTAATTTTCTACACCATGACCAGCATCCTATTCATCAATTCACTTATTCATCCATTGTAAAACATGAAGACAGTTTTTTTAAGCTGACTGCCAGAAATCTGAATTACTCCACATTCAAGGTTTTGAAAATTCTGAAAGTGATGGTCCTTCATAAGAAATACTTTCTGAGCTCCTATTCATTATGGAGTCAGGCTACGGTTCTGTCAGCTGATCCATCTGCCAGGAGAGTTAACCTCATGTGGCCTTGTCTGGATGTATTCGTTTCATTTCATGGCTTCTTTCCTAAAGTGTTACCTCAATGACACTGTCTAAGCTGGTTATTCTGATCGTCTGTCATCCATGTATCTCTAATACTATAAAACTATACTTTTTCTTTCTACTTTTCTGCATTTCGTTTAATTTTTCTAATAACTATTTGAGGAAGGAAAAAATAAACAAGAGCCTGGCACATAGGATTTTAAGATGTGGCAAATCCAACTTTTTCATTTAGGGGATTATCTCTAGAGGCTTGGGGGGTGGTGGGGGCAGGATATAATTGGTGGGGAAGTTTGTGGATCCTTATTATTTTTGCCAGTCAGTTGTGTTTATTTATTTCAATGATCAAAGGCCTTTCAAGATACCAAAGAGCCATTCAGAGCATCATAAATTGAATTAGGTTTTTTGTGGTTTAATTTCTAAGATCACTAACCTAGAAACTGGCATTGAGTCACCCAGTCCCAGATAATGCTAGAATCACTAATTTACTTATTTGTTCAGCATATCCTTGCTTAGCATCTACTCTGTTCCTGGCATTATGAAACCATTGTGCAGTAGAGAACAAAACAGGCATAGTTCTGATATTAGTCCAGAGACAGATAACTTGTTACAGCAAGTGAATATGAAAGTGGCTACATGGCAGCATAAAGAAGTAAACTGAGCAGCTTGTGGTTATAGAATTTCTAAGTGGCAGAGGTGGTGAGAGAATCATCTCTTGTAATTCTCTAAACAAGTGTCATTGCAATATCATTTGTCAACACAAAATTTACCTGGAAATCCACCCTTCACCTTGATCTATATGTATATTCCCTTCTACTCTCTTCTGCTCCCCAGGGCATGACTGAGTAGCCAAGGAACACTTTGGAAATCCACGCTAAATGTCATTGCTCTCTGCTATGGAGACACTTCATTAGATATTGTGAAATGTGTTTGTCATGTAATTCTAATAAACACATTGAATACTCTGGCTTATGTTCAACCACATATTTTCCATCTAACTATTGCTAAAGAAATGTAACCTAATGAGTTGAACACTGTTTGATCCCTATTATATTGTCCTGTCAGGCCAGTCCCAAGGGAGAAGAAATCTGCGGAAACCTGTTAACACCTTTCTCTGAGCTTAATGAGATGTCTTTACTTGCTAGAGTGACATTGTCCTTGACCAGGCTCTGGCATGAGACAGCTTTCCCACTGTGTTTGGTGATACTTCTTTTCTCTGGTTGCAGCATCTTAGCCTAGAGTTCTACATTTCAAAGTAAAAGTATTTCTTCCTACGTCCAGGGACATTTACACTATGCAGCTTCTCTGAGAACTGGACTTCCCACTTCAGTCTCTGGCAGAGGGTCC
This sequence comes from Bos grunniens, assembly GCF_055505025.1. Lineage (NCBI taxonomy): Eukaryota > Metazoa > Chordata > Mammalia > Artiodactyla > Bovidae > Bos > Bos grunniens. The sequence goes on along the minus strand of NC_141175.1, from coordinate 56,991,714 downwards.
CCCAGACTATTCCTCACTTCCCTACAAACAGATGGTGACTTTCTGATTAGACTTAGAAAAGCAGTTTTTCTACACCTCTTCAAATTTGTGTTGCCTCCTGACTCCCTTCTGTTTGACCTAGGAACACTGTCCCTTCCTGTCTTTTATAAAAGTGATTTCACAACATCATTTCTCTTTAGACCATACTCAGACCAATTTAGATGAACTATCACAAAGATACCAAGCTTTTTCTACCTTTCTACATTTAAAAATTCCTACCAGCTCCACCCATCAACAGAAAATTGGATTAAAGATTACTGAGTATGGCCCTGCCCATCAGAACAAGACTCAGTTTCTCCCACAGTCAGTCTCTCCAATCAGGAAGCTTTCATAAGCCTCTTATCCTTATCTGTCAAAGAGCAGACAGAATGAAAACCACAATCACAGAAAACTAATCAAACTGATCACATGAACCACAGTCTTATCTAACTCAATGAAACTATGAGCCATGCTATGTAGGGCCACCCGAGATGGAAGGGTCATGGTGGAGAATTCTGCCAAAACATGGTCCACTGGAGAAGGGAATGGAAAACCACTTCAGTATTCTTGACTTGAGAACCCCATGAACAGTATGAAAAGGCAAAAAGATATGACACTGAAAGGTGAACTCCCCTGATCAGTAGGTGTCCAATATACTACTGGAGAAGAGTGGAGAAATAACTCCAGAAAGAATGAAGAGACGGAGCCAAAGTGAAAACAAAGCCCAGTTGTGGATGTGACTGATGATGGAAGTAAAGTTCAGTAAAGAGCAACATTGCACAGGAACCTGGAATGTTAGGTCCATGAATCAAGGTAAATTAGAAGTGGTTAAACAGGAGATGGCAAGAGTGAACATCAACATTTTAGGAATCAATATTAAAATGGACTAAAATGGGAGAATTTAATTCAGATGACCATTGTATCCATTATTATGGGCAAGAATCCCTTAGAAGAAATGGGGTAGATCTCATAGTCAACAAAATAGTCTGAAATGCAGTACTTGGGTGCAATCTCAAAAATGACAGAATGGTCTCTGTTTCCAAGGCAAACCATTCGACATTACAGTAATCCAAGTCTATGCCCCAACCAGTGATGCTGAAGAAGCTGAAGTTGAATTGTTCTATGAAGACCTACAAGACCTTCTAGAACTAACAGCCAGTAAAGATGTCTTTTTCATCAAAGGGGACTGGAATGTAAAAGTAGGAAGTCAAGAAATACCTGGAATAACAGGCAAATTTGGCCTTGGCATACAAAATGAAGGGTAAAGGCTAATAGTTTTGCTAAGAGAATGCACTGATCATAGCAAACACCCTTTTCCAGGAACACAAGAGAAGACTCTACACATAGATATCACCAGATGGTCAATACCGAAATCAGATTGATTATATTCTTTGCAGCCAAAGATGGAGAAGCTCTATACAGTCAGCAAAAACAAAACTGGGAGCTGACTGTGGCTCAGATCATGAACTCCTTACTGCCAAATTCAGACTTAAATTGAAGAAAGTAGGGAAAACCACTAGACCATTCAGTATGACCTAAATCAAATCCCTTACGATGATACAGTGAAGGTGAGAAATAGATTCAAGGGATTCGATTTGATAAGCAGAGTGTCTGAAGAACTATGGACAGAGGTTTGTGACATTGTACAGGAGGCAGTGATAAGACCATTCCCAAGGAAAAAAAAATGCAAAAAGGCCAAATAGTTTTCGAGGAGGCCTTACAAATTGCTGAGAAAAGAAGAGAAGCTAAAGGGAAAGGAGAAAAGGAAAGATATACCCATTTGAATGCAGAGTTCCAAAGAATAGCAAGGAGAGATAAGAAAGCCTTCCTCAGTGATCAGTGCAAAGACATAGAAGAAAACAATAGAATGGGAAAGACTAGAGATCTCCTCAAGAAAATTAGAGATACCAAGGGCACATTTCATGCAAATATGGGCACAATAGAAGACAGAAATGGTATGGACCTAACAGAAGCAGAAGATATTAAGAAGAGGTGGAAAGAATAGACAAGAACTATACAAAAAAGATCTTTATGACTCAGATAACCATGGTGGTGTGATCACTCACCTAGAGCCAGACATCCTGGACTGCCAAGTCAAGTGGGCCTTAGGAAGATCACTATGAACAAAGCTAGTGGAGGTAATGGAATTCCAGTTGAGCTATTTCAAATCCTAAAAGATGATGCTGTGAAAGTGCTGCACTCAATATGCCAGCAAATTTGGAAAACTCAGGATTGGAAAAGGTCAGTTTGATTCCAATCCCAAAGAAAGGCAATGCCAAAGAATGCTCAAACTACCGCACAATTGCACTCATCTCACATGCTAGCAAAGTAATGCTCAAAATTCTCCAAGCCAGGCTTCAAAAGTATCTGAACCATGAACTTCCAGATGTTCAAGCTGGATTTACAAAAGGCAGAGGAACCAAAGAGCAAATTGCCAACATCCGTTGGATCATCGAAAAAGCAAGAGTTCCAGAAAAACATATACTTCTGCTTTATTGACTATGCCAAAGCCTTTGACTGTGTGGATTACAACAAACTGTGGAGAATTCTTCAAGAAATGGGAATACCAGACCACCTTATCTGCCTCTTGAGAAATCTGTTATGCAGGTCAAGAAGCAACAGTTAGAACTGGACATGGAACAACAGACTGGTTCCAAATACGAAAAGGAGTACGTCAAGGATGTCTTATTTAACTTATATGCAGAGTACATCATGAGAAATGCTGGGCTGGAGGAAGCACAAGCTGAATTCAAGATTGCTGGGAGAAATATCAAAAACCTTTGATGTGCAGATGACACCACCCTTATGGCAGAAAGCGAAGAAGAACTAAAGAGCCTCTTGATGAAAGTGAAAGAGGAGAGTGAAACAGTTGGCTTAAAGCTCAACATTCAGAAAACGAAGATCATGGCATCTGGTCCCATCACTTCATGGCAAATAGATCGGGAAATAATGGAAATAGTAAGACTTTATTATTTTTTGGGGGGGGGGTCTCCAAAATCACTGCAGATGGTGACTGTAGCCATGAAATTAAAAGACACTTGCTCCTTGGAAGAAAAGCTATGACCAACTTAGACAGCATATTAAAAAGCAGAGACATTACTTTACCAGTGAAGGTCCATGTAGTCAAAGCTATCATTTTTCCAGTAGTCATGTATGGTTGTGAGAGTTGTACTATAAAGAAAGCTGGAGAATTCCTTGGACAGAGGAGCCTGGTGGGCTACAGTCCATGGGGTCACAAAGAATCAGACAGGACTGAGGGACTAACACTTTCTTTCACTTTAGACACAGTTGGTCAGGTTAAGATGAAGTCATGCTGGATTAGGGTGGGAAGAGAGGCAAGAAAGGATTCTTCCCTAAGCGACTTGAGAGAAAGCATGGCTCTGCTGGCTTTTGACCTCCTGATCTGTGAGAGAAATAATTCTCTTGTTTTAAAGCCTGCAGTTGGTCATAATTTGTTACAGAAACCCCAGGAAACTAATACAGTCTCTTTTCCTCTGAGACCATTCCAAATGGAGGCAAGAATTTTCTTCTGGGAACTCTGTACTGATGATTTTACATCTGCCCTCATTGTTCTCTGCACTTCTATGCCCTGGTCCATTCCCTGAGATTATGAAATCTATGAATGGTATCACCCAATTCCCTTGCTCTTTGGCCACCACTTGTGTTGTTCGTTGGGAAACTCAGCAAGAGATCTGAGAGGAGAAGAGAAAGATGATGGGATATTTATTCCAGCTCCCTTCCTGCTATGGTGAACTTTTGGCTCCAGTTGCCACCTTTACAATGTAGCTTTCGTCAGTTGGCCCTTCATTTCTAGATCTAGCTCTCAACTGGGCTCCAGTAATATTGTTTCCTTCCTCTGACTCTCTAAACCTATGATGGTAAATGTTGCTTGTCCTGGGTCCTTCAACATCACTTGTAGATGCCCTTAACCATGCCTCTAACTCTGTAGTAGTTCCATCATTAAAAGGTCTCTTCAAATAACATCCTGCAGGAGTGTGCTGACTCAGGACTCTCCTGTGCCCCTGCTCTAGTGGCTGGAGGACCTTAGAGCACTTACCTAGGCTTATGTCTTTTTTTGTCTCATAGACTGTGGACCTCTAATCACAGGCATCCTTTAACTTGATAGTCTCAGCATTTCTCACAATGACTGTCCCATAGTAGGTGTTTAGTAAATGAATCAATAAATGAATACATGAGGATGGAGGCCCTTTCACATTCTGCTGTTGCTGCTGCTGCTAAGTCGCTTCAGTCATGTCTGACTCTGTGTGATCCCTTAGACGGCAGCCCACCAGGCTCTCCCATCCCTGGGATTCTCCAGGCAAGAACACTGGAGTGGGTTGCCATTTCCTTCTCCAGTGCATGAAAGTGAAAAGTGAAAGCAAAGTCTCTCAGTCATGTCTGACTCTTCGCGACCCCATGGACTGCAGCCTACCAGGCTCCTCTGTCCATGGGATTTTCCAGGCAAGAGTACTGGAGTGGGGTGCCATTGCCTTCTCCGTTCACATTCTAAAGGTGCTTGATTTAGAAGTTTCATCTCATGGGCTTCTAGGAATGGCAGGCTGAAATTTGGAGATACATGTTAGAGTATATTGTCTAGATAATTAAAAATAATTATTGCAGCTCATTGCACTTACAAAGTACTTACATGTACATCATGATGTTTGACCTTTCCCATAACCTTATGAAAGGTAGAAAAAAGCCAGATATTATTTCATTTCCCAAAACAGGACCAGAGAAATTAAAGATCTTTTATTAATTAATATACCTGAAACATTTTCAGGATGAAGGGAGATCCACAAACAAAAGCATTTTATCCTGAAATATATAAATATATATATAGCCCTGTGACTGACAAAAAAAGAGAACCGTCTTTAAAGGTGGCTGCTAAGGCTCCATCATCCATTTACCTTTCAGTCACTGGGCACTCAGCCTTTGCTCCTGTGCTTAGCCCATGGAAGCAGAGGTTAGGAAAGCAGATACAGTTTCTGCTCTGTGGAGCTCATGCTGTTAGGAGGGAAACAGCAATCACCTGTGTAACTGTATACAAGTAGAACTGCACTTACAAAATGGGAGAAGTGTGAGGAAGGAAAGGAATAAGCCATTCTGAGATGTAGAGCAGGAAGCTTGACTTAAGAACCCTCTTAGACAATGATGATGACTGAAGAAGTTATTGAGAGAGGAGATAGATAACTGGGATGAAGAGCATTCTAGATGGAAGAACTAATTCATTCCAAAACTGAAACAGAGATTAGCCTATTTAAGGAACTGTAACAAGCCTAGTGAGAAAAAATTAGATGAGGGAAGGTTAAGACATGGTCTTGAGGTTCTTAAAGGTGCTATTTTACCTGAAGGCTTCTAGCCTCCCAGCATGAAGTGGAACAGAAATGATTATTCTCCTTTCTGCCTGGAGTCCATGCAATTTTCAGGTCTGTTTATTTCTCTTCCTCATTTCTTGTCTCGTTGCAACAAAAATTTGGAATGATGGACTAAAGAGTTTAAAACAACAGACAATGGAGGAGGAAATGGCAACCCACTCCAGTATTCTAAAAGCCCAAGGACAGAGGAGCCTGGTGGGCTGCAGTCCATGGGGTTATATGACTGAGCAAGCACACGTGCATGAGGATGGAGAGAGATGGGTTGGTAGCAATAAGCTGATAGAACTAAAAAAAAAAAACAAAAAAAAAAACCCCAGACAAATTACAGCTCAGCTCACCTCAAGCAGACAGCTGTTTATTAGACAGAAACTCTCAAGACATGGGAGCAGGCTGTTACCAAAGTAATCATCCTAAGGATCCCTCTTGGCTTCCTTTTTTAATACTTTCCATCTCCTCCTTTTGGTTGTGCCCTGTGCAAAATAGGGTTTGTACCCACCACCAATCAATGAAAGGGAAGGCAAATGAGCATATGCTCAAGGCTGATTGACAATTGCAAGTTATATAACAGCAGGCTCTGTTGTGCATGTCTTCTCATAATTCAGTCTGTTATAATCAGATGTGTATATGTGTAGAATATTTATGTACCCTTAATGGGCTCCTAGCTGCCTAAGGTTACTTGAGGAAGCCCCTGTGATTAGTTTGTATTCACTACGTGCCTAGGGCACATGTGCAGGAGTCGGAAAAGTCTCTGTTGTTATTTTGTACCATATCTCTGAACTTTCCTGGGATCAGCTTGCATCCTTTTCAGCTAGGCCACCCTGGTTGCTCATGGCTAACGTCCCTAATGTAATAAACTATAGAGAATGAACATGTGGACATGGTGGGTGGGGGCAGGGGTGACCTGGGAGACAGATTGATGTATGTGCACTGCCATGTGTAAAACAGCTAGTGGGAACCTGTTTTATAGCACAGGAAGCTCAGCTTGGTGCTTTGTGATGACATAGATACGTGGAATGGGAGGTCCTACATAGTGGGAGGGAAGTCCAAGAGGGAGAGGATATATTTATACATATAGCTGATTCACTTCGTTGTACAGCAGAAATGAAGACAACATTGTAAAGCAACTATACCCCAAATAAAAAAAAGAAATCAGACAGAATAAACAGTAGGGAAAAAGAAAGTCTTCAAACTCTCAATGAAAAAGCATTAATTTTTATTACATTGTTGACTCTGGGTGCTCAGAAATAAGGTCACAAGAGGTAGGTGGGGAGCTGGTGACATGCCTAAGGATTAGTGGGAAGTTGGTGCCACATATAGCCCTTAAGAGACATGGTATATTGACTATATTTTGTGTATTCTTTATGCTCTGGCATTCTGGGCCTTGATTCTGGAGACACTGTCCCTTCCAAGGGCTAGTTAATTTCTAGAGAAAGCAAACGACCCTACTGGAGCAGACCTTTGACATGCAAACCAGCCTATCTGGAGCCCACACCCAACCATATCCTTTATCAAACTCTCAGACAACAGGCAAATATTTCTCCCACCCTACATCATCCCCAATCCAGGTAATGAACAAATAGGAGCCACCCTTACAACCCAGAGCTTGCTGGATGAAATTATTTAAAATCTCCAGTCTTAACTCTGCTGCTGCTGCTGTTGTCGCTTCAGTCGTGTCCGACTCTGTGCGACTCCATAGACGGCAGCCCACCAGGCTCTGCTGTCCCTGGGATTCTCAAGGCAAGAACACTGGAGTGGGTTGCCATTTCCTTCTCCAATCTTAACTCTATTTTAACTTTATTATCCTTGTCTCACCCATACTTTTCCATGAAAACCCCAAAAATGTTCTGGACCATGCTCTTTCCTTATCTTCCTCTGCCTGCTAATCAACCTTGTTCCTTTCCCCATGCAGCCCTGTGTGGTAGGCAGTGCTTTCTGTCTCTAGGAATATGAGCATATAAACTGATACCTGATAAAGTTAAAGGCACATATAAAGGATACATCCATGCCTTTAACCTTATCATATACTGACACATTGTTTTCCAGTTATAACCATTTATGCTTTCTCTGTGAGTATATGATATAAAGAGGGATATGTCCAATGGTGGAATTTTAGATAGTGGGGAAGTAAAGGAGGAAATCATTGATGGGCAGATGAATTTCTGTGACATGGGCATTCCTCTCATCATCTTTTCTCTTAGAATCAGCATCTTTTTTCATCAACTGTGGTGTGCTTACTGTCATTCTGCCAGGAGGTACCCAGCAAACTTCCCAAAGCCTGTTTCTCCTTCAACCTTTATCTCTTATATTCTCCCTCTCCCATAAATATGTATTTTAAATTTAATTAATTTATTAATTTTTTAGTTATTCTGGGTCCTCATTGCTGCAAGTTGGCTTTCTCTACATGTGGTGAGTGGGGGCTATTCTCTGGTTGCACTATGTGGGCTTCTCATTGTGGAGGCTTCTCTTGTTTCATAGCATGGACTCTAGACTTTGGGCTCAGTAGTTGCACCACATGGGCCTAGTTGTCCATGGCATGTGGAATCTTCCAAGACCAGGGATCAAACCTGTACCTGCTGTATTTCATTGGCAGGTGGATTCTTAACCACTGAGCCAACAGGGAAATCCATGAAGTTTCTCTTTGCATTATTACAGGTATACTGAATTCCCCAACAGCAACTCTCCCTGATGATGACTTTTGGAATAAGGCAAATGGTTAAATTCCATAGTTGCATAACCACTCATGTATGCTGCCTTAGAAACCTGTTGGTTAACCTGATATCAACCTTTCTCTGTAAACACAGTGTCCATGTATCTTCTGCAGGTCTCTCCAGCCAAGGAAGCTACTGTAATAGGGAAGAACAAATCTGACACCATACTAGATCTGTTCCTTTTTCCATGCTTAGTCATGATGGCTTTACATCTTTTGTAAAATAATATTGCTTATAGCTTGAAATACACTGAATAGCCTATGACCTTTAAAGGTCCATTCATTCAGAGATAAAAAAAAAGTTGCAGAACAGAGAATAGCATTTGTTTTGTTGGAGGTTTATAGGAACATCAAGGCCTGACCTATGTAGACAGCTGCACAAACAAAGAATTTCAACACCAAGAAGTTTGCAACAGCTAATTATGCCCCTCCCTCATCTTGCCTTTAAAACTGTTTTGCTGAAAGCCTTTGGGGAGTGTGAGGTCTGGGGGGCACAAACCATCTGTCTCCTTGCATGACCCTGGAATAAACATTTCTCTGCATTAGACTCTGACATCTGACATTATTTGGCCTCACTATGTGTCAGACATGAGAACTTGCACTTGGTCACACTACCTGTATTTATTGCTCTATGCATGATTGTGTACTAAGTCACTTCAGTGGCACCTCACTGTTTGTGACCCTTCTGGACTATAGCCTACTAGGCATTTATGTCTGTGGGGTTCTCCATCAAGAATACTGGAGTGGGTTGCCATGCTCTTCTTCAGGGACTTTTTTGCTCTAATCAGATCAGATCAGATCAGTCGCTCAATCGTGTCTGACTCTTTGCGGCCCCATGAATCACAGTACGCCAGGCCTCCCTGTCCATCACCAACTTCTGGAGTTCACTGAGACTCACGCCCATCAAGTCAGTGATGACATCCAACCATCTCATCCTCTGTCGTCCCCTTCTCCTCTTGCCCCCAATCCCTGCCAGCATCAGAGTCTTTTCCAATGAGTCAGCTCTTTGCATGAGGTGGCCAAAGTACTGGAGTTTCAGCTTTAGCATCATTCCTTCCAAAGAAATCCCAGGGCTGATCTCCTTCAGAATGGACTGGTTGGATAGGGAATAATTTTTCACTCTCAGAATTGCAGGTGGATTCTTTACTGTCTGATCCACCTGGGAAGCCCACTCTCAGAATAACAAAATGCATTTAGTACTCAGAATCAGACTTGTTCCCCACTCTTCTGTCCCTGCCCCCATCTCAATTTAATGGTCATACTCAAGATCTTCATGGAAACTTTGATCTTTGCTCCACATTAGTAGTATTCAATCTTGGCTGCAAATTAGAATCACCTTGGGAAATTTAATCAGTATATACTTAAGGCCAAGACCCACTGCTGAAGATTCTGACTTAATTAGTTTCACGTATGGCCTGGATAGTGGGAGTTTTAATGAGATTTCTGGGTGATTTAAGGGCTTCTCTGGTGGCTCAGTTGGTAAAGAATCCACCTGTAATGCAGGAGACCCTGTTTCAATTCCTGGGTTGGGAAGATCCACTGGAAAAGAGATGGACTACCCACTCCAGTGTTTGAGGGCTTCCCTGGTGACTCCGCTGGTAAAGAATCCGCCTGCAATGTGGGAGACTTGGGTTCGATGCATGGGTTGGGAAGATCCCCTGCAGAAGGGAAAGGCTACCCACTCCCGTATTCTGGCCTGGAGAATTCCATGGACTGTATAATCTGTGTGGTCACAAAGAGTCGGACATGACTAAGAGACTTTCACTTCACTGGGTGATTCAAATAGGAAGGCAGGCTTGAGAATCACTTTTTCTAAATTTTTATATTTTTCTTTCTTCTTCCGTTCACTTCTACATCCTTATCTCTCACAATATCTTCCAAAATGTTTTGATTTCTCTTACTTTGTTTCTGATAATGAAGCTTTACATTTCATATGGGCTTCTCTACTTTTTCCAACAAAGTGACAACATAACATCTGTAAATTTTCTTCAGTCCCTCTCCTGGCTCTGTGCATATGGGTGCATGCATGCTCAGTTGCTCGGTCGTGTGCAACTTTTTGTGATCCTGTGCTGCTGCTGCTAAGTCACTTCAGTCGTGTCCGACTCTGTGTGACCCCAGAGACGGCAGCCCACCAGGCTCCCCCGTCCCTGGGATTCTCCAGGTAAGAACACTGGAGTGGGTTGCCATTTCCTTCTCCAATGCATGAAAGTGAAGAGTGAAAGTGAAGTCGCTCAGTCGTGTCTGACTCTTCGCGACCCCATGGACTGCAGCCTACAGGCTCCTCTGTCCATGGGATTTTCCAGGCAAGAGTGCTGGAGTGGGTTGCCATTGCCTTCTCCGGTGATCCTGAACTATAGCCTATCATGCCCTCTCTGTCCATGGGATTCTCTAGGCAAGAATACTGGAGTGGATTTCCATGCCCTCCTCCAGGGAATCTTCCCAACTTAGGGATCAAACCTGGGTCTCTTACATCTCCTGCACTGTAGGCAGATTCTTACTGCTAAGCCAACAGGAAGCCTCTCTGCACACATAGTAGGTACTTAATAAGTGTCCAGTGGGAATCTGGAGATCACAGAATGCCTTACGGTCCCTTTTCTCTCTTGGTTGGAGCCAGCCTCCCATTTCAGAGGAAGTGGCAGCCAGAAGGTCAAGAAGATAAATTGGTTTTGAGAATGTCAACATGAAAAATGAGAAAACTACTTTTAACAGTTGGAAACCTATTTAAACTCCTAATCCTTTTTTAAACCTGTTTAAAGACAGCCTGGAGAAACTGATGCTAGGAATGCTTCCATTTACCATCCAGATGCACAAAATAAATAATGGAATTTGAGTCAGCTGGAGAAGCTGTTGAGTCCTAACACCTGATGAGAGCCCGTTATTCATTTTCTCCTGGGAAAACTAATTACAGCAAACTATTTCATCAAGCTGTCCCAGAGAGTGGTTTGTACTTGATAGTGCCACTCTTGGAGGGAAGCAGTTCACTTGATAAAAGGTTATCTCAATTTCACTACATTACGGTAACAGAAAACAATTGCATGTGCGTGTGTGCGTGGCCGTATGGGCTGTTGTTATACATAAGCCCACAGGAGAAGGAAAATATAACTGAAGAGTCACTGACCCAATCTTCAAAAGTATTGTGTTTATAATGATTAGTAACAGGCATCTTTATTTATTATCTTATTAATGCTTGACACTAGGTTGACAGGTTCAACATGTATATATATATTTTTTCTTTAATTTTCACAGTAATGCTAAAATTGGGAAATAGCCTTTTACAAATAAAGAAACTAAAACTCATAAGTTTTTGCTCAAAATTGCACAGGTGTTCAGTGTCAGAATAGACATTTAAAATTCAGTGATTCAACTTCTATTTTCCAAGTTTCCTCTTATTATGGTGAAAAAGAAAGCCCACCACTTTCTTAGGAATATGGTACACACATATTTTATTCTTTTAAGACACATGGAGGTAGAGATTGGATTAAGACCTTGGAATAAAGACAATGAATCAAATGAGCATCACCCTTGGGTGTGGGTGAGGGGAACTCTTTTGTAACCAGTGCTTTCTTCTCCTTCTTGGGACTAGGCTAAGATACCAATGGAAGCAGACCTTAACCCCTGGAGGTTGCCTTGGCAAACCCATTCTAGTATTCTTGCCTGGAGAATCTCATGGACAGAGGAGCCTGGTGGGCTATAGTCCATAGCTTGCAAAGAGTCGGACATGGCTGGAGCGACCTAGCATGTGCACACGATGTTGATGCAAAGAATCAATAAGCAATCAATAATAAGAATAGAAAAGTTTCATTTGAGCCAAATTGAGGTCTAGATCCCTAAATCTGGCTTCCTAGATTACTCTGGAAAACTCTGGAGAAGTGTGGCTTCTAGCATAGTTTTATATCTTGTCAGAATAAAGAACATTAAACAAGCCAGGGATACATTTCCTCAAGTTTTCAAAAAACAAAACAAGACAATAGACCGGCAGGTACACCTGAGTCAGTAAGACTTTGGCACCAGGGAAGGGAGTCTTATCATCAAAGAAGGACCAGCATTGACATTCCAGGAAGGGAGGCACTTAATCTTCATTTTTAACATGGACATTCTTTACTTCTTCTGGTCAATATATTCTTTTCTTTAATAATTAAAGCATATGTGCAATGTATATTTGATAGGCTACAGTCTATTTTAGTTAGCATCAAATTCAAGTTAAAGCTCATGTATAAGCCAGAACGACTTCCCTTTACCTCAATATGTGAAAATTTATTTTCTTAATACAAAACTGGGTACTGCACTTGATTCTACCCCTGTTATTTAAAATAACTGTAACATGACTCCAGTTTGTCCTGCTCATGACTGCTTCTAAGTGCCTGTGCATTTTGTCACCACCTTCAGGCTTGTGCTTTATTCTTGCCACTTTATGCCTGGAGTGCATAACTGGCCTTCATATAGGGACCCTTGATTTAATTTTCCCTTCTCCATCCTTATGCCAGGGTCTTACATTAATGCCGTTATTTCTCTCTGTCATTCACCTGCTTCCAAACCTGCATTGGCTTCTATTACATCTAACATGGACTCCCTTTCAGGTTTCTTTTAATTGCCTAGTACAGTATCTCATCTTCCTCTGTACCTCCCCTAGGTGTGCCCTCCGTTTCAGTCTCAGATTCACAGGATTTCTCTGCCTTCATTCATTCTTCTCTCTTCCTCTTTCATTCTAAAGACTTCTCATCTCTTTCTCCCCTGCTCATAAAAGCCCTACACATTTCCAAAGACCCATTTCACAAAGGTTTCTTTGCTGGTCCAAACCTCACTGAGTTAGGCTTTCTTTTAGAGTTTGTTCCTGATGACTCTGTCTTCTATTGTTCTTGTTTATGTTCTAGGCATGTTTCCCATGGTGCTGAACAGTGGGTAGATATTCATCAAACTTCCAGTACTCATCGGGAAAAGGGGAGAGACAGAGTAAAGTAAAATGTGCTGTTAAACCTTGAGATTTCCACATTTTTTCTCCTTCAACTCAGGAAGGAAGAAAAGACAAAAGGGATGATTAAATCTGGAATCATTTTATTCTGCCCATCAGTGTTTCAGAAAATGGTCCTCTTCAAGGATAGCTAATCAGCTCAAAGACAGATGACAGAAGATGCTGATTTATTTATTCACTTGGTCAGCCATCCATGCTCCTTTGTCTTCTGAAACATGAGGCCAATTGGCCCAACGTTCCTTAAATAATTCATCATTTCCACACTGACTTGAAATAACCCCTTATTTACGCTAACATCTTGTTTGTCTAAGTATTATCTTCCTCAGTTCAATAGCTTTCTGGCTTTGTTTAAAATCTGAGAGGGAAACATTCTTTTTATTTTTCTTATTTTTAAGAATATTCTTGGGTGTGCTGCTGCTATTGCTGCTAAGTTGCTTCAGTTGTGTCTGACTCTGTGCGACCCCATAAACGGAAGCCCACCAGGCTCCCCTGTCCCTGGGATTCTCCAGGCAAGAACACTGGAGTGGGTTGCCATTTCCTGCTCCAATGCATGAAAGTGAAAAGTGAAAGTGAAGTCACTCAGTCGTGTCCGACTCTTAGCAACCCCATGGACTGCAGCCTATCAGGCTCCTCCATCCATGGGATTTTCCAGGCAAGAGTACTGGAGTGGGTTGCCATTGCCTTCTCTGAATTCTTGGGTGTATTCACCCATTAACTTTCCAGATAAAAATGTAAATTTACTCTGGCAAGCTAAAAGATTCCATTATGATTTTCATTGGAATTTTATTAGAACTATATTAATTTGAGGAAGAATTAATATTATCACTGCTTACCCCTTTCAAGAACTCAGTGTGTTTCAGTGTTTACTTGAGATTTCTTTTATATTTTCTGACACAAAAGGGTTTATTTCTTCTCTTGTAAATAAGATCTATTTCATAGGGTTATTAATATTAATTGAGATGACACTTATAGGGCCCTGGTATGCCTGCACAGAGTAAGTGTTCAAACAGTGTGAACTTTCATGATGATTATGGGAGTGGGGCAGAGTCTTAGTAAAGAACAGTCATTTGCATCTTGGGTACTTGTTTATTTTTTGTTTACATTAAATGTTTTATATTCTATTGTGAGAACACCATTCATTTTTCACATGATGATTTATATTGTTGGGTATTGCCAGTACAGGGGGAAACATTTTACTTTATCATAAATTTGTTTTAATCTGGATATCTTTTTAAACTCTTATTGGTTCCGTAAGTTTTCCATGGATGCATCTGGATTTTCTAGACAAAGAACTGCCAACAGCAGGGAAAATAAAAGTTATATTTTGGATAGTTATATATCTTATCCTATTCTTTACATTTCATTTAACTGACTAGAACTAACAAATCAATGTTAAATGATTGTAGTAACAAGGGTAGGGACTCTCCTGTCAAGAAAATGCTTTTTGTTCCACAAACTACTGCACACTGTGCAGTGTGTGGGTGGAATCTTAAGAACTTTGAATGAAGGAGGAGGAGAGTGTTACATGTTCAGATAAGTTTTTTTGTGCTCAGTCACTCAGTCATGTCTGACTTTTTGCAACCCCATGAACTCTAGCCCGCCAAGCTCCTCTGTCCATGGAATTCTCCAGGCAAGAAAACTGGAGTTGGTTGCCATGACTTTTTCCAGGGAATCTTCTCAACCCAGTGGCAGAACAGTGTCTTTTATGCCTTACTTCATTGTCAGGTGGGTTCTTTACCCCTAGCACCTGGGAGATAGATAAGCTTTATAATTGTTATGAAGAGCCTTACTCTTAAGGTTTGAAAAAGGAATGAATGTGGAACTTTAATAAATGACTGATATCTGATGAGAGTTTCCATGATGAAATGGTTAACAATATTAATTCTGGTGTCACACAGCTTGGGCTAGAGTCCCAGGTCATCTGTTAGTAGTTGTATGACCCTGAGTAAATTACTTGACTTCTTCCATCTTCATTATCTGTAGAACAGGGACTTAATTGTACTTGCTTCATAGATTTGCAATGAGGATCAAATGAGCTAATGAGCAAAATATGAATATGCCAAGAACCATATAGTTATCTATTAAACATTATATAAAAATAAAATAATGTCTGGTTCCACTGGAGGATGTCTTTAGGTATTTTCCCATAATGATGAGTGTCTCAGAACTCCCGTGCTCTCTGTATTATCCCATCCTTCCACCGCCATCTTCATGTCAAGAGAGAAGGATTTGGAAAATGAATAATATGTTGGGTTCCTCCTAAACTCCTAGAATTGCTGTATATAATTGCTTCCTTGCCTGAAATCAATGCTAGACATTCCTAATGAGGAACTCTTGACAGAAATAAAACAGTTTTCTCTATGATCCAAGGGCATTCTTTATGAATGCTCTGTCTTCAGGCAACAGGTCCCACCAGAGGGAGAGACTTAGCATTTCTTAAAGTCATTCTTAGTCTTTGTCTTTTCCCTTCAATTTATTTGATTCAACATTCTAGAGCTTTACCTATTTGGTAGGGGGCTTGTTTTCAAGGAACTAGTCACTTCATTTATTTATTCTAGTAGCTTTCTGGGCTTTATATTTGTATTTCTGCTTGTATTCTTATTAAACTGCTTCTCTTGCTTTCTTTAGGATTTTGTCCTTTTTCTTTTACTAATTTGAATTCAAGGCACAGTTTAATTTCTTCTCCTTGTTTGCAGTTTGTTAACAAAGCGATGTAAGTATATGATATTGCCTCTGAACATGACTTTTACTGTCTGTTCCATGAGAATTGAGATATAGAGTTCTTCATGTCTAATAATCTATAATTTAAGTGGTGATTTCTTAAACAGTTATTATTTAGGACAGTAAAGATTTTTGTTTGTTTTGTTATTAGTTTGTCCTTTAATATTCATGTAGTCATTTATTTTTATTTAAACTTCTGTTTTTATTTTATTGAATTGCTCTCAGAGAAAATGTATTGTGCATGTTTGATTAGGAGAATTCACTGAGATTTCCTTAGTGACTGAATATATGATACAGTTTTATAAATGTTCCACCAGTTCTTCAATAAAATATTTCTTTTCCCTGGAGGCATTTGCAATATATTGATTCCTAACACCATTAAAATCTAATTTGTTGGCCAGAGGATCCACAAAGTGTTGAACAGAGATAAAGCCCCAAGCCTTTGGAGTGGGAGCACTGACTCTAAGACCCTAGACTACCAGAGAACTAACCCAAGGGGGTATCAAATAGTGAGAACTCACACAAAGGAAACCACTGGAATACAAGACCTGGCCTCATCCTACCACCAGTAGCACCCTGTGCAGGACACCATATCTAAACAACAAACAAAACAAAAATATGAACCAAATCATCAGCAGACAGGATTACCACCTCACTCACCCTTGCCCATCAGAGGAAAAATAAACAAACAAACAAGCAAACAAAAACTCAGCACAAATCTCACCCTATAAGAAGCTTACACAAACCTTGGACCAACTTTAGGAGGTCAGGAACCAAAAGGAAGAAAGAATTCAACCTTAAAGCCTGGGAAAAGGAGACCTCAAACACAGTAATTAAAAAAAAATAATTAAAAGGCAGAGAAATACTACACAGATGAAGGAACAAACTAGAAACACAGAAGTCCAAATAAATGAAGAGGAAATAGGCAAATTACCTGAAAAATAATTCAGAATAATGATAGTAAAGATGATCAAAAACCTTGAAAGCAAAATGGAGAAAATACAAGAATCAATTAACAAAAGACTGTTCTATACATCAGTGTCTCTTTTGCTGTCTCATATACAGGGTTATTGTTACCATCTTTCTAAATGACGACCCAGAGGGATGGTACGGGGAGGGAGGAGGGAGGAGGGTTCAGGATGGGGAACACGTGTATACCTGTGGCGGATTCATGTTGATATATGGCAAAACCAATACAATATTGTAAAGTTAAAAAACAAAATTAAAAAAAGAAAAAAAGAATCAATTAACAAAGAGCTAGAAGAATTAAAGAATAAACATGCAGAGACAAACAACACAATTGCTGAAATTAAAAACACTCTAGAAGGAATGAATAGCAGAATACCTGAAGCAGAAGAACAAATCAGTGAGCTGGAAGATAAAATGGTGGCAATAACTTCTAACGGGAAGAATAAAGTAAAAAGAATGAAAAGAATTGAAGATAGTCTCAGAGACTTCTGGGACAATATCAAATGCACCAACATTCGAATGATAGGGGTCCAAGAAGAAGAAGAGAGAAAGAACAGATATGAGAAAATTTTTGAAGAGATTATAGTTGAAAATTTCCCCAACATGGAATAAGAAATAGTCAATCAAGTCCAAGAGGCACAAAGAGTCCTATACAGGATAAACCCAAGGAGAAATATGCCAAGACACATACTAATCAAACTAACAAAGACTAAACACAAAGAAAGAACATTAAAAGCAGCAAGGGAGAAGCAACAAGTAACATACAAGGGACACCCCATACGATTAGCAGCTGATCTTTCAGTGGAAACTCTGCAGGCCAGAAGGGAATGGAAGGATATGCTTACAGTATTGAAAGGGAAAGTATCTACAATGAAGATGAATGTATCCCGCAAGGGTCTCATTCAAAATTGATGGAGAAATAAGCTTTTCAGACAAGCAAAAGTTAAGAGAATTCAGTACCACGAAATCAGCTTTACAACAAATGTTAAACAGACTTATATAGTCAAGAAATACAAGAGAAAAGATCTACAAAATCAACCCCAAACAGTTAAGAAAATGGAAATAGGAACATATATATCAATAATTACTTTAAATGTAAATGGATTAAATGCTCCAGCCAAAAGACACAGACTGACTGAATGGACTCCAAAACAAGAACCACATATATGCTGTCCACAAGAAACCCATTTCAGACCTCAAGACACATACAGACTGAAAGTGGAAGGATGGAAAAATATATTCCATGCGAATGGGAAGCAAAAGAAAGCTGGAGTAGCAATCTCATATCAGACAAAGTAGACTTTAAAATAAAGAAATTTACGAGAGATAAGGAAGGACAGTACATAATGATCAAGGGATAAATCCAAGAGGAAGACATAACAATTGTAAATATCTATGTACCCAACATAGGAGCACCTCAATACATAAGACAAATACTCAGTTCAGTTCAGTCACTCAGTCGTATCCAACTCTTTGAGACCCCATGAATTGCAGCATGCCAGGCCTCCCTGTCCATTACCAACTGCTGAAGTCTACACAAACCCATGCCCATTGAGTCGGTGATGACATCCAACCATCTCATCCTCTGTCGTCCCCTTCTCCTCCTGCCCTCAATCTTTCCCAGCATCAGGGTATTTTCCAATGAGTCAGCTCTTCACATCAGGTGGCCAAAATATTGGAGTTTCAGCTTCAACATCAGTCCTTTCAATGAACACTCAGAACTGATCTCCTTTAGGATGAACTGGTTGGATCTCCTTGCAGTCAAAGGGACTCTCAAGAGTTTTCTCCAACACCATAGTTCAAAGGCATAAATTTTTCGGTGCTCAGCTTTCTTTATGGTCCAACTCTCACATCCATACGTGACTACTGGAAAAACCATAGCCTTGACTAGATGGACCTTTGTTGGCAAAATAATGTCTCTGCTTTTGAATATGCTGTCGAGGCTGGTCATAACTTTCCTTCCAAGGAGTAAGCGTCTTTTAATTTCATGACTGCAGTCACCATCTGCAGTGATTTTGAAGCCCCCCCAAAATAAAGTCAGCCACTGTTTCCCCATCTATTTGCCAAGAAGTGATGGACCAGATGTCATGATCTTAATTTTCTGAATGTTGAGTTTCAAGCCAACTTTTTCACTCTCCTCTTTCACTTTCATCAAGAGGCTCTTTAGTTCTTCTTCACTTTCTGCCATAAGGGTGGTGTCATCTGCATATCTGAGGATATTGATATTTCTCTTGGAAATCTTGATTCCAGCTTGTTCTTCTTCCAGCCCAACATTTCTCATGATGTACTCTGCACATAAGTTAAATAAGCAGGGTGACAATATACAGCCTTGATGTACTCCTTTCCCGATTTGGAACCAGTCTGTTGTTCCATGTCCAGTTCTAACTGTTGCTTCCTGACCTGCATACAGATTTCTCAAGAGGCAGGTCAGGTGGTCTGGTATGCCCATCTCCTTCAGAATTTTCCACAGTTTATTGTGATCAACACAGTCAAAAGCTTTGGCAAAGACAAACACTAACAGACATAAAAGGAGAAATTGAAAGTAACACAATAATAGTAGGAGACTTTAACACCCCACTTACAGCAATGGACAGATCATCAAAATAGAAAATTAATAAAGACACACAAGTCTTAAGTGATACATTAGATGAAATGGATCTCATTGATATCTTCAGAACATTCCACTCAAATGCAGAAGCATACAGCTTCTTCTCAAGTGCACAGGGAACATTCTCCAGGATAGAACACATCTTGCTTCACAGATCAAACCTCAGTAAACTTAAGAAAACTGAAACTGTATCAAGCATCTTCTCTGACCACAATGCTATGAGACTAGATATCAATTACAAGGGGGAAAAAAAAAACTGTAAGAAACACAAACACATGGGAACTAAACATCACATTTCTAAATAACCAACAGGTTACTGAAGAAATCAAAAGGGAAATAAAAAAGTTTCTAGAAACAAATGACAATAAAAGGATGACAACCGAAAAACCTATGGGATGAGGCAAAAACTGTCCTAAGAGGGAAGTTTATAGCAATATAATCCTACCTCAAGAAATAAGAAAAACATAGAATAGACAACTTAACTTTACACTTAAAAAAAAAAACTGGAAAAAGAAGAAAAAACACCTTCCAAAATTAGTAGAAGGAAAGAAATCATAGAGATAAGAGCAGAAATAAATGAAAAAGAAATGAAAGAAACAATAGTAAAGATTAATAAAACTAAAAGATGGTTCTTTGAGAAGATAAACAAAATTGACAAGCCTTTAGCAGAATCATCAAGAAAAAAAGAGCAAGGATTCAAATCAAGAAAGTTATAAATGAAAAAGGAAAGTTTACAACAGACAATGCAGAAATACAAAGGATTCTGAGACTATTATTAACAACTATATGGCAATAAAATGGATAACCTGGAAGAAATGGACAGGATCTTAGGAAAGTTTAATTTTCCAAGACTTAACCAGGAAGAAATAGAGATTATGAACAACCCAATTACAAACACTGAAATTGAAGCTTTGATAAAAAAAATCTCCCAAAATACAAAAGCCCAGGACCAGATGGATTCACAGAATTCTGTCAAACATTTAGAGAAGAGCTAATGCCTATCCTTCTAAAACTCTTTCAAAAATTGCAAAGGAACACTTCCAAACTCATTCTATAAGGCCACCATCATCCTGATATGAAAACCAGACAAAGACAACACAAACAAATAAAACTACAGGCCAATATCACTGATGAACATAGATGCAAAAATCCTCAACAAAATTTTAGCAAACAGAATTCAGCAACACATCACAAAGATCATACATTATGGTCACATTGGGTTTACTCTAGGGATGCAAGGATTCTTCAATATATGCAAATCAATCAATGTGATACACCATATTAACAAAATGAAAGATAAAAACCGTATGATCATCTCAATAGATGCAGAAAAAGCCTTTGACAAAATTCAGCACCCATTTATGATTAACTCTTAAAAAAATAGGCATAGAAGGAAACTGCCTCAACATAGTAAAGGCCATATATGATAAACTTACAGCAAACATTATTTCCAATGGTGAAAAACTGAAAGCATTCCCCCTAAGGTCAGGAACAAGACAAGGGTATCCACTTTCACGACTATTATTCAACATAGTTCTGGAAGTCCTAGTTACAGTAATCAGAGAAGAAAAAGAAATAAAAGGAATGCGGATCAGAAAAGAAGTAAAGCTCTCACTATTTGAAGATGATATGATACTGTATGTAGAAAACCCTAAAGATAGTATCATAAAATTATTTTATCAAGGTTGCAGAATACAAAATCAATATACAGAAATCACTTGCACTTCTATATGCTATCAATGAAAAATCAGAAAGAGAAAATAAGGAACCAATCCCATTCACTATTGCAACAAAAAGAATTAAAAATCTAGGATTAAACTTATCTAACTCAACATTCAGAAAACCAGGAT
The DNA here is from genome assembly GCF_055505025.1 of Bos grunniens. Classification (NCBI taxonomy): domain Eukaryota; kingdom Metazoa; phylum Chordata; class Mammalia; order Artiodactyla; family Bovidae; genus Bos; species Bos grunniens. The sequence goes on along the minus strand of NC_141175.1, from coordinate 56,970,497 downwards.
CATGGCATCCGGTCCCATCACTTCATGGGAAATAGATGGGGAAACAGTGGAAACAGTATCAGACTTTATTTTTTTGGGCTCCAAAATCACTGCAGATGGTGACTGCAGCCATGGAATTAAAAGACGCTTACTCCTTGGAAGGAAAGTTATGACCAACCTAGATAGCATATTCAAAAGCAGAGACATTACTTTGCCAACAAAGGTTCGTCTAGTCAAGGCTATGGTTTTTCCTGTGGTCATGTATGGATGTGAGAGTTGGACTGTGAAGAAGGCTGAGCGCCGAAGAATTGATGATTTTGAACTGTGGGTTGGAGAAGACTCTTGAGAGTCCCTTTGACTGCAAGGAGATCCGACCAGTCCATTCTGAAGGAGATCAGCCCTGGGATTTCTTTGGAAGGAATGATGCTAAAGCTGAAACTCCAGTACTTTGGCCACCTCATGTGAAGAGTTGACTCACTGGAAAAGACTCTGATGCTGGGAGGGATTGGGGGCAGAAGGAGAAGGGGACGACAGAGGATGAGATGGCTGGATGGCATCACTGACTCGATGGACGTGAGTCTCAGTGAACTCCGGGAGTTGGTGATGAACAGGGAGGTTGGTGTGCTGCGATTCATGGGGTCGCAAAGAGTCAGACATGACTGAGCGACTGAACTGAACTGAACTGAAGGAGACAAAAGAATTGTACACAGAAAATTATAAGACACTGATGAAAGAAACGCTGGGCTGGAAGAAGAACAAGCTGGAATCAAGATTGCCATGAGAATATCAATAACCTCAGATATGCAAATGACACCACCTTTATGGCAGAAAGTGATGAGGAACTAAAAAGCCTCTTGATGAAAGTGAAAGTGGAGAGTGAAAAAGTTGGCTTAAAGCTCAAGATTCAGCAAATGAAGATCATGGCATCTGGTCCCATCACCTCATGGGAAATAGAGGGGGAAACAGTGGAAACAGTGTCAGAGTTTATTTTTCTGGGCTCCAAAATCACTGCAGATGGTGACTGCAGCCATGAAGTTAAAAGACGCTTACTCCTTGGAAGTAAAGTTATGACCAACCTAGATAGCATATTCAAAAGCAGAGACATTACTTTGCCAACAAAGGCCCATCTAGTCAAGGCTATGGTTTTTCCAGTGGTCATGTATGGATGTGAGAGTTGGACTGTGAAGAAAGCTGAGCAACAAAGAATTGATGCTTTTGAACTGTGGTGTTGGAGAAGACTCTTGAGAGTCCCTTGAACTGCAAGAAGATCCAATCAGTCCATTCTGAAGGAGATCGGCCCTGAGTGTTCTTTGGAGGGAATGATGCTTAAGCTGAAGCTCCAGTACTTTGGCCACCTCATGGGAAGAGTTGACTCGTTGGAAAAGACTCTGATGCTGGGAGGGATTGGGGGCAGTAGGAAAAGGGGACAACAGAGGATGAGATGGCTGGCTGGCATCACTGACTCGATGGACGTGAGTTTGAGTGAACTCCGGGTGTTGGTGATGGACAGGGAGGCCTGGTTTGCTGTGATTCATGGGATTGCAAAGAGTCGGACGTGACTGAGTGACTGAACTGAACTGAACTGATGAACAAAATCAAAGATGACATGAACAGATGGAGAGATATTCCATGTTCCTGGGTAGGAAGAATCAATATTGTGAAAATGAGTACACAACCAAATGCAATGTACAGATTCAGTGTGATCCTTATCAAATTACTAATGGCATTTTTCACAGAACAATATAAAAAAATTTCAGAATTCATATGGAAACACAAAAGATCCCAAAATAGCCAAAGCAGTCTTGGGAAAGAAGAATGGAGCTGGAGGAATTAAGCTTCCTGACTTCAGATTACACTACAAAGCTAAAGTCATCAAGACAGTATGGTATTGGCACAAAAACAGAAATATATACCAATGGAACAGGATATAAAGCCCAGAAATAAATCCATGCACTATGGGTACCTTGTTTTTGACAAAGGAGGCAAGAATATATGATGAGGCAAAGACAGCCTTTTCAATAAATGGTGCTAGGAAAACTGGACGGCTACATGTAAAAGAATGAAATTAGAACACTTCCTAACATCATACACGAAGATAAACTCAAAATGGATCAAATACCTAAATGTAAGGCCAGAAACTATAAAATTCTCAGAGGAAAACATAGGCAGAACACTGAGTGACATAAATCAAAGCAAGATTCTCTATGACCCACCTCCTAGAGTAATAGAAATAAAAACAAAAGTAAACATGTGGGTCTTGATTAAACTTAAAAGCTTTTGCACATCAAAGGAAGCTATAAGCAAGGTGAGAAGACAACCCCCAGAATGGGAGAAAATAATGGCAAATGAAACAACTGACAAAGGACTAATTTCCAAAATATACAAGCAGCTTATACAACTCAATGCCAGAAAAACAAACAACCCAATCAAAAAGTGGGAAAACACCTAAACAGACATTTCTCCAAAGAAGACATGCTTCTGCTGCTACGTCGCTTCAGTCATGTCTGACTCTGTTTGACCCCATAGATGGCAGCCCACTAGCCTCCGCTGTCCCTGGGATTCTCCAGGCAAGAATACTGGAGTGGGTTGCCATTTCCTTCTCCAATGCATGAAAGTGAAAAGTGAAAAGTGAAACTGAAGCTGCTCAGTCGTGCCCGACTCTTCGTGACCCCATGGACTGCAGCCTACCAGGCTCCTCCATCCATGGGATTTTCCAGGCAAGAGTACTGGAGTGGGGTGCCATTGCCTTCTCCGAAAGAAGACATACAGAGGGCTAAAAAACACATGAAAAGATGCTCAACATCACTCATTATTAGAGAAACACAAATAAACACCATAATATCATCTCACACCAGTCAGAATGGCCATCATGAAAAAGCCTACAAACAATAAATGCTGGAGAGTGTGTGGAGAAAAGGGAACCCTCTTGCACTGTTGGTGGGAATGTAAATCGATACAGTTGCTATGGAAGACAGTATGGAGATTCCTTAAAAAACTAGGAATAAAACCACCATATGACCAAGAAATCCCACTCCTAGGCATATACCCTGAGGAAAGTAGGGTTGAAAAAGACACATGTATCTCATTGTTCATTGCAGCATTATTTACAATAGCTAGAATATGGAGAAGGCAATGGCAACCCACTCCAGAACTCTTGTCTGGAAAATCCCATGGACGGAGGAGCCTGCTGGGCTGCAGTGCATGGGGTCACTTAGAGTCGGGCACGACTGAGTGACTTCACTTTCACTTTTCACTTTCATGCATTGGAGAAGGAAATGGCAACCCACTCCAGTATTCTTGCCTGGAGAATCCCAGGGACAGAGGAGCTTAGTGGGCTGCCGTCTGTGGGGTCGCACAGAGTCGGACACGACTGGAGCGATTTAGCAGCCGCAGCAGCAGAACATGGAAGCAACCTAGATGCCCATCAACAGATGAATCGATAAAGAAGTTGCGGTACATATACACAATGGAATATTACTCAGCCATAAAAAGGAATGCATGTGAGTCAGTTCTGATGAGGTGGATGAACCTAGAACCTATTATACAGAGTGAAGTGAGTCAGAAAGAGAAATATAAATATCGTATTCTAACACACATTTACGGAATCTAGAAAAATGGTAGCAAATAATTTATTTACAGGGCAGCAGTGGAGAAACATACATGGAGAATAGACTTACTGACATGGGGAGAGGGGAGGAGAGAGTGAGATGTATGGAAAGAGTAACATAGAAACTTACATTACCATATATAAAACAGATAGCATAGCCAATGGCAATTTGCTGTATGGCTCAGGAAACTCAAACAGTATCTCTGTGTCAACCTTGAGGGGTGGGATGAGAGGGGAGATGGGAGGGAGGTTTGGGAGGGAGGGGATATGTGTATACCTATGGCTGATTTATGTTGAGATTTGACAGAAAACAACAAAATTCTGTAGAGCAGTTATCCTTCAATAAAAAATAAATTAAAAAAAATCCAATTTGTTACCAAACTCTGTCAAATCTACCAAAGACTTATTTTACATCAGCCTCTTTGTAACTCCACTGTCTCTACCACCCTCCAAGCAGTCAGCATCTCTCTGTCAGCCCACCAGACCTGCCCTTCACTCTTGGTTTGATTTCTGTTCTTTTCAAATCCATTTTCCAGCTGTTGGTCAGGTGACTCAAATAAATTAGTCTGTTTGCACCCCTCCCCCTAGCACTGTGAAATGCTCTCCACTCACTGCTTCTGCTCTGGCGATAGAATCAAGAGCTGAACATATTGCAGTGTTGGCCTCCTCTCCTCTTGCTTCTGTGACCTAAACAGAGAAGCCTCTGTCTTTTTTTAATCCTTGAACACACCAAACTCTTTCTCATTTCAGACCCATAGCACATGGTGCCCTTCCACTGGAAATGGTCTCTGTGTGCTTGTCTGGCTGACTCCATCTCCTGCCGCAAGCCTTGTTCTTCTGAGAGGTCTTCCCAAGTCATCTGATATAAAGAAAATCTCTTTATATTCTTTCCTTGCACCCCCATACTTTTCCTTTATAGCACTTATTGCAATTTGCAGTTTGTCTGTAAAATGTAATTATAACAATTGTCTTTGCTTTATGTTCAAAGGCTGGATCTTCCGCCAGACTAAAAACTCCATAAATGCAAGATTTTTATTTATGATCCACAGAAAACCTATTGCTTAGCACAATTCCAAAGTATAATAGTTTCTCAAAAATATGCTGAATGGAAGACCGATTTGTATAAAGTATTGAGTGTGATATGTTTCCTGAAATTTAGCCTTATTATTTTTAGTCTTCAGAACATATATCCTTATTTATTTGTTCTTCTTCATCAGTTAACTGCAGAACAATAAGTACTGAAGTTCCACCACAATAGTCTTTCTGTCATTTTTTTCTCATATTTCTGGCATATTTCACTTTATGCATGCCAAATAAATGTTGTTCAGAGGATAAGTGGTTTTTGACTGTTGTAATTTTGTACGATTTATAACTCTACTGGTTGTAACCAGGGAAATCCAGTGTGAGCTTTCAGGCTGATCAAAAAGAGGTTTATAAGGCTGCATAGGCAAGAATGTTGCAAGGCCTCTAGATGTCCAGTTTTGTGTGTGCGTGTGTATGTTGTGAATCTAATATTTCTTTTTTCTCACCTTTGATTGATTTTAAGTTTGTATAAGCCTAGGACTTCCTCAGAAACAACGTCTATAGATTTTCCTTTGTCTTTCTCTCTGGCTACCAAATGGCTTGGATTCTTCTAACACTGTACACAGGAACTGGTGACTATGACCATCCCAGTAGGGTGTTTGGTCTCCTCATTGTCTTTGGTGAAGCAGCCTCTCTGTGGTCTAATTCTTTATACCTAACCTCCTGTCTGGTTAGATTTCCAGATGTCACTGAGTCAAAGACCAGTGGAGCCTGGCATAGTGTCCTATCTGCTATTCCTGGCTGCCATGATTGGCAAACTCTTGGTTGTCTTTCTGCAAGATACTAATATTCATGCCCAGTGTTGTTGAACTGCAGTAACAAATAGACACCAAAGAGCTTGACTCTCATCTGTTCCACAAGCCATTCCCACCTCTGCTCATCAACCCCAGTGTAACTCTGCAGTAATAGGAATGGATTTCTCTCCTTTACCCTAGTCATGCTCCATGTACCCTATTGACTTTCTGCCCAATTTCTCACCTTTTCAACCCAAGGCCCTCCCCTTAGGGTTGTGCCTCCATTAAAATGCTCCTTCAAAGAAAGGGTTTTGTGACAGTTATCTATAGAGTCTGTATTTTCTTGCCTTCAAATATGAATACAATACTGGATTTAGTAAAGAGAGACTATTCAGAAAGATGATTGCAACAGGAAGGCCCTGTTGTCATGGGATCTGTATGAGTCTCAAAGTTTAGGCAAAAAGGATTTTTTCTGTTATAGAGGAGTGAAAAAGACTAGAAAGAACTATATGTGGGAAATAGGATGAAGAAGTAGCATGGCAGAATGTTTTACACAGAGGCCAGCTTATCTTCTTGGCAAGATCTTTAAAGAGGACCTGACTGCTGGCTTAGTCTGAAGGTAGATCAAACATCTGAGAACTAAGGAAAGGGAAGAATCTTGATCAAAGCGTAGTTAATAAGCATTTTGTTCTGATTAATCAGTGAGGACAAGCAGTTTAGTTAATCATTTGTAAGGCAAAGAGGGGCTTCCAAGGTGGCACAATGGCAAAGAATGCACCTGCTAATGCAGATGTGAGTGATGCGGGTGTGATCCCTGGGTTGGGAAGATCCCCCAGAGAAGGAAAAGGCAACCCACTCCAGTATTTTTGCCTGGAAAATTCCATGAGCAGAGGAACCTGGTGGACTACAGGCCATAGGGTCGCAAAGAGTTGGCCACAAGTGAACAACTGAGCACACACACACACTAGTTAAAGACTGGGAATTTGGAGGAGACACACCTGGCCTTATAGATAAGCAAGGGACATCTATGAGCCTTATATGGACAAGGGTGGTTCTTTGCAAGTAAGTGCTTTCTGGAGCACAGGGGTGGGAGGATTTCTTAGCCTATGCTATTTGCCAGGATTGCAATGCTCAGCAAAACTCACTTATGGTACCTTCCATTCATCTTCAACCCACTCCCATTTGGCTTCTGCACTGAAGCACCTCTCTTTCTATACCAGCAGTGACCTCCACATTGTTACATTCAATGGGCTTTTCCCAGTCTAATAGCCCCTTCTTCTCAGTAGCATTAGAGGCAGTTGGCCGCTTCCTCCTTTCTTCTTGGAATATTACAGCTCTTGGCCTTCATGAAACCACACTCGACTATGTTCCTTTTCCACTGGCAGTGACTTTTCTCTCTCCTTTGCTCTTTGTCCCAATGCCTAATGGTGAAATTTTGTAGTTTTGGGACCTCTTCTCATGCTTTGTACTTTCTTAAGGTAATATTCATTTCTACATCTTTAAATATTATATCTTTTTCTGTGACCCTCCAATTTTTATCATAACTATACATGTCTTTCCCAAACCCCAGATCCATGTATCTGATACATGAAATCTGTCTAAAATGAATTTTGTTTTGTCTATATGAAATGAATTTTAAACTTTAAATATTTTGGAAATGAAATAATTTGTATTTACAATGTATGTCTTCAAATGTCTCCCTTTTACTTGCTCCATGTTGTGAAATCTGAAAATCTGCATGTCCTTCTTTCCTCGTCACTCTCTTCAAATCCATTGTCCAGACCTGCTTCACTGTAGGACATATCCTGAGTCTGTCTACTTTTCTCTGTCTCCGTTGTCACATTCTAGTTTGTGCATGTGTGCTAAATAGCCTCAGTTGTGTTTGACTCTTTGGAACCCTATGGACTGTAGCCCACCAGACTCCTTTGTTCATGGGGATTCTCCAGGCAAGATTACTAGAGTGGGTTGCAATTTCTTCCTACAGGGGATCTTCCTGACCCAAGGGTTGAACCCATGTCTCTTAAATCTCCTGCATTGGCATGCTGATTCTTTACCATCTGGGAAGCCCCACATCCTAGTTCAAACCACCGTTATTATCATGGAAACTACTGCTGTAGCCTCCAGTAGACTTTCCTGTTATGTTGCCTTCTGGTCAGTTTCTCACACAATGGCCAAAATAATTCTCACAATAGCCTGTTCAAAACATGAATGGTGCTCCTTACACTTGGGTTGGAAGCCATAATCTACAGTAGAATTTTTCAGTCACACTGTTGACATTTTTGTCTGGATAGTTCTTTGTTGTGGGGGGCTAGCCTAGGCATTGAGAGAAGTTTAACAGCATCCCTAGCATCTGCTTTCTAGATGCCAGGAGCATCCTTGCTCTCACTCCTCCCCTCCACCCATGTCTCTAGATATTGCCGAATGTTCCCCGGGGGCAAAATGATCCCTGACTGAAAAATCACCGAGCTACACTACCTGTAAGACTCTGAGTAATATAGCCCTATCTTCTCTGTAGTTTCTGATATCTTTTTCTTCATGGAATGACTTGTCATTGCCTTTCATACCTTTTCATCTGTCAAAATTCTGCTCAAAGTTTATCATATGTCACCTTCTTCATGGATCCTTTCTGAGATTTCCCAGCATCCAAAACTATCTCCCAGAAAAATAAATTATTCCCTCCTCTGTCCTCTAAGAGCCTTGTGTTTATATACCAACTGCATCATTTATCCCTTTGTGTTTATCACAATTAGTTAGATAGATACATATTTTTCTTCCTCCTTTGAAAGAAATACCCAACATACTATCTGAAATATTTGGAGCATAATAAATTTTAATGAATTGAGTCATTTTGTCACGATCTTACAAAAAAGTTGCATCCTTTGCATCAATCTTGTCATTGTCTCTTCCTGCATACAGAGAGGCACTTAATGCTATCTTTGCTTTTGAACCATCTCTTTTCCTGATAGGTCTTTCTCTTTTAACTTACTGCATCCCCTAGAGATGTTTGAATTACCAATGTTTCTCCTTTGAACTTCAGTCCTCATAGCCACTCATCTGGCTGTTTTGCAAAGAGGAAATGTCAACCAAGTGGTCCAGGGTCATTTGGCTTCTTTGAGGCAAATCCAGCACTTGAATACAGTCTGCAAAGCTAGGCTTTCTACACTGCATTCCTAACAGATGGTCTATTGGAAAGGGCCACTGAACCAAAAATAGGCTGTAATGGCTTATTAAGAGGTATTTATGGAGAGAGAGAGAGAGAACATACTTCACAATGTCCAGCAATGATATAAAAGCAGTAACTTGCAGTTATGTGAAACTTTTTAAAAAACATTTTATCTATATGGCTGTTGCACAAAATGTTCCTTATGGCCAAGGCTTTCCTTCTGATGGAGAAGAAATATGCTTACTGCTGTGATATCATTTCTGAGGTTTTAAGAGAGCCTCTGTGTTTTCAAAATTTTTCTCCTTCTTGATCTGCAGACTCTAGACAGTGCTTTTCTGTCAAGCACTTTCCTGTGGTCTGTAGCTACACAGGGTCACTGGCTATACTTCAAATGTAAAAGTCCATTCAGGAGGACTTGATGTACATTTGTGTAATTTCAAGGAATTAATATATTTGAAGGCCCTTTTAGATGAAGTTTATTATCTACTTATTTTATTAAAAAAGGTTTTTCAAGGAGGTTTAATGATAGAATAAGAGTAACTCAAGTCAGAATTTAGAGGAGAGGTGATAGCTAAAGAGGAGAGTGTGAGAACTGAAATGTTTCATTAGCATAGATGAGGGGCCCTGGGTCTGATTATATTCTTTGCAGCCAAAGATGGAGAAGCTCTATACAGTCAGCAAAAACAAGACTGGGAGCTGACTGTGGCTCAGACCATGAACTCCTTATTGCCAAATTCAGACTTAAATTGAAGAAAGTAGGGAAAACCACTAGACCATTCAGGTATGACCTAAATCAAATCCCTTCTGATTATATAGCGGAAGTGAGAAATAGATTTAAGGGCCTAGATCTGATAGATAGAGTGCCTGATGAGCTATGGAATGAGGTTCGTGACATTGTACAGGAGACAGGGATCAAGAACATCCCCATGGAAAAGAAATGCAAAAAAGCAAAATGGCTGTCTGGGGAGGCCTTACAAATAGCTGTGAAAAGAAGAGAAGTGAAAAGCAAAGGAGAAAAGGAAAGATATAAACATTTCAATGCAGAGCTCCAAAGAATAGCAAGAAGAGATAAGAAAGCCTTCTTCAGTGATCAGTGCAAAGAAATAGAGGAAAACAACATAATGGGAAAGACTAGAGATCTCTTCAAGAAAATTAGAGATACCAAAGGAACATTTCATGCAAAGATGGGCTCGATAAAGGACAGAAATGGTATGGACCTAAAGAAGCAGAAGATATTTAGAAGAGATGGCAAGAATACACAGAAGAACTGTACAAAAAAGATCTTCATGACCAAGATAATCACGATGGTGTTACCACTGACCTAGAGCCAGACATCCTGGAATGTGAAGTCAAGTGGGCCTTAGAAAGCATCACTACGAACAAAGCTAGTGGAGGTGATGGAATTCCAGTTGAGCTTTTCCAAATCCTGAAAGATGATGCTGTGAAAGTGCTGCACTCAATACGCCAGCAAATCTGGAAAATTTAGCAGTGGCCACAGGACTGGAAAAGATCAGTTTTCATTCCAATCCCAAGGAAAGGCAATGCAAAGAATGCTCAAACTACTGCACAATTGCACTCATCTCACACGCTAGTAAAGTAATGCTCAAAATTCTCCAAGCCAGGCTTCAGCAATATGTGAACCGTAAACTTCCTGACATTCAAGCTGGTTTTAGAAAAGGCAGAGGAACCAGAGATCAAATTGCCAACATCTGCTGGATCATGGAAAAAGCAAGAGAGTTCCAGAAAAACATCTGTTTCTGCTTTATTGACTATGCCATAGCCTTTGACTGTATGGATCACAATAAACTGTGGAAAATTCTGAAAGAGATGGGAATACCAGACCACCTGACCTGCCTCTTGAGAAATCTGTATGCAGGTCATGAAGCAACAGTTAGAACTGGACATAGAACAACAGACTGGTTCCAAATAGGAAAAGGAGTACGTCAAGGCTGTATATTGTCACCCTGTTTATTTAACTTATATGAAGGGTACATCATGAGAAACGCTGGACTAGAAGAAACACAAGCTGGAATCAAGATTGCCGGAAGAAATATCAATAACCTCAGATATGCAGATGACTCCACCCTTATGGCAGAAAGTGAAGAGGAACTCAAAAGCCTCTTGATGAAAGTGAAAATGGAGAGTGAAAAAGTTGGCTTAAAGCTCAACATTCAGAAAACTAATATCATGGCATCCGGTCCCACCACTTCATGGGAAATAGATGGGGAAACAGTGGAAACAGTGTCAGACTTTATTTTGGGGGGCTCCAAAATGACTGTAGATGGTGACTGCAGCCATGAAATTAAAAGACGCTTACTCCCTGGAAGGAAAGTTATGACCAACCTAGATAGCATATTGAAAAGCAGAGACATTACTTTGCCAACAAAGGTTCGTCTAATCAAGGCTATGGTTTTTCCTGTGGTCATGTATGGATATGAGATTTGGACTGTGAAGTAGGCTGAGCACCGAAGAATTGATGCTTTTGAACTGTTGTGTTGGGGAAGACTCTTGAGAGTCCCTTGCACCGCAAGGAGATCCAACCAGTCCATTCTGAAGGAGGTCAGCCCTGGGATTTCTTTGGAAGGAATGATGCTAAAGCTGAAACTCCAGTACTTTGGCCACCTCATGCGAAGAGTTGACTCATTGGAAAAGACTCTGATGCTGGGAGGGATTGGGGGCAGGAGGAGAAGGGGACGACAGAGGATGAGATGGCTGGATGGCATCACTGACTCAATGGACGTGAGTCTCAGTAAACTCTGGGAGTTGGGACGGACAGAGAGGCCTGGCGTGCTGCGATTCATGGGGTCGCAAAGAGTTGGACACAACTGAGCGACTGATCTGATCTGATCTGATCTGGTCTCCCCATGGATAGTGTAACCAAATGCAGGTTAGATCACTTATTGCTGTCAGTCAATAAAATGAGGGGCAAGAGTCAGTAGAGAGAAAAGATGCTTTACTCAGAAAAGCTGGCTCTGGGGAGAAGGTGGACTTATGTTCAGAGAGCAACTCTGGAGATTCTGCTCAGCCAATGCAATTTTTAAAGGGAAAAAGGGGGGGAAATCTCAGTTAATCATTAAAGCAGGAGGTCAGATTCTTTGTTATTTTTCCATTGATTGCAGACCTGCTGACTTCTCCTAATGGTCCTTGGGATGTTGTCTTGCTCATATGGTCCATCTGAAATTAAATGTTCTGTCTTGTCTGTGTGGTCTACCTGCAAACTTACTAAGGGAAGCTAGAGGTTGGGGGCCAGTCATTTCTTAACTATTTATTTCTCCATTCTTACTCCTAATTCAGAAAATGAATCAACAAGTTAAGCAAGGCTTTGTGTATGTTTCATAAAGCAAAATCAAGAGCTAGGTTAAATTGTGCCTAGTGATCTCATGTTTATGATTAAGGTCTAAAGAAAACAATGATGAACAAATAGACAAGGGGAAAAGGAGCTGCTTTTAATAGGATGTAAGTCCTTGGGACCCAGTGAAGGTGAGAAAGGAAATCAGAAACCACCATTCACAGTCTGGCTCGAGCTTAAACTTAGATACATGCTATGCTAAGCTAATTCGCTTCAGTCGTGTCCGACTCTGTGTGATCCTATAGTCGGAAGCCTACCAGGCTCCCCCGCCCCTGGGATTCTCCAGGCAAGAACACTGGAGTGGGTTGCCATTTCCTTCTCCAAGGCATGAAAGTGAAAAGTGAAAATGAAGTCGCTTAGTCGTGTCTGACTCTTAGCGACCCCATGGACTGCAGCCTACCAGGCTCCTCCATCTATGGGATTTTCCAGGCAAGAGTACTGGAGTTAGATACATGAGATCCTAAGAAATGTGGAAATGCAAGTTCAACCAGACATCTCTCCCAATCCCTTGATGAACTGTTATGGTTTCATCTATAAATAAATATTTTTTACAAATATCTTGGAGTCTGGAGCCAGAAATTTATATTTGTTAAATCACACACACAAAAGAAATGGGTATTAGAAAGCACTTCATTATTTTGATACACTTACCCATACATGTTTAGCTTCCTCTTTATTTATCATAATTTGAAAAGAAATATTGTTACTTGCCAGTGGATAGGGTTTACCATATATTTATCACCAGTGATATTACTCAACATCTGTACATGTAATTAAAGAGATGAAAAAAGTAGGTTGCAGTTCTTCATAGATGGAAAAGATGGAGCGAGGAATTATTTTTGGAATTGATGAGATGATGTCTGTTAATGGTTTGGAAAATAAAATAGGATTAGAAATGAAGATAACTACAAAGTTATTCTAGTCTTCGTTTATTAAATTTCTGTCAGGAAATATATGCGAAGCCAGAAATTTTATGGCTTTCTGACCTCACAGAAACTACAAAGTTAACTCATTAGCAAGTAAAAAGTTTAATTACACACACACACACACACACACACACACACACATGTCTCTCAGATGGTAAAGAATCTGCCTGCAATGCAGGAGACCTGGGTTCAATCCCTGTGTTAAGAAGATCCCCTGGAGAAGGAAATAGCAACCTACTCCAGTAGTCTTACCTGAAGAATTCCATGGACAGAGGAGCCTGGTGGGCTACAGTCCGTGGGGTCACAAAGAGTCAGACATGACTGAGTGACTAACACTTTCACACACACACGTACACACACACTGTATCTCAATAAACATCTTAGACTACCAGAATCAGGGACTTAAAGATCATTGGAAATGGATATACTGAGAAATAAAAATACTTTTTTTTTCAAAGTCACACAGCACCCCCATTGATCTCTAACCTTTTCATTTCTCCCACCACTGGGGTTCTGCTCATCTCTTTAGGCTTGTGATGACTGAAGAAGGACTGAGTAATGGAAAGACAGGAAAAGATAACCTGAGAGGTCCTGGGGTAAGCAGGAAAGCCCCCACATCCTGCCATAGCCCCAAGTCAATTTCTCTGGGTTCTTCCAGTTAGATGACCTCTGATGCAGAATGATGCTCAACAGTCTCTGAGCAGATCTGGGACTCAGAGGAGATGAGGTTAACCCAGAACAAAGTATTGAAAACAGTGCTATATCTGGAAGTCATCTGGAGTTTCTGCCCTATCTAGGAAAGATACTAAGGACCAGTGAAGCATCCTTTATGATAGCTACCTTCTGGGTGACAAGTCTTCTGTTATCCTGCTCAAAGGGCATAATATTATTGTGTTTCCACTTAGATCACCTCCTGTTACTGATTCCTCTCCTAAAGGATGATGCTATGAAAGTGATGCAGTCAATATGCCAACAAATTTGGAAAACTCAGCAGTGGCCACTGGACTGGACTGGAAAATGTCAGTTTTCATTCCAATCCCAAAGAAAGACAATGCCAAAGAGTGTTCAAACTACCACACAATTGCACTTATTTCACACGCTAGCAAAATAATGCTCAAAATTCTCCAAGCCAGACTTCAGCAGTACGTGAACCATGAACTTCCAGATGTTCAATCTGGATTTAGAAAAGGCAGAGGAACCAGAGATCAAATTGCTAACATCCGCTGGATCATTGAAAAAGCGAGAGAGTCCCAGAAAAGCATCTCCTTCTGCTTTATTGACTATGCCAAAGCCTTTAACTGTGTGGATCAAAACAAACGGTAGAAAATTCTGGAAGAGATGGGAATAGCAGACCACCTGATCTGCCTCCTGAGAAATCTGTATGCAGGTCAAGAAGCAACAAGTTAGGACTGGACATGGAACAACAGACTTGTTCCAAATAGGGAAAGGAGTACATCAAGGCTGTATATTGTCACCCTGCTTATTTAACTTATATGCAGAGTACATCATGAGACATGCTAGGCTGGAGGAAGCACAAGCTGGAATCAATATTGCTGAGAGAAATATCAATAACCTCAGATATGCAGATGACACCATCGTTATGGCAGTAAGTGAAGAAGAACTAAAGAGCCTCTTGATGAAAGTGAAAGAGGAGAGTGAAAAAGTTGGCTTAAAACTCAACATTCAGAAAACTAAGATCATGGCATCTGATCCCATCACTTTGTGGCAAATAGACGGGGAAACAATGGAAACAGTGACAGACTTTATTTATTTATTTTTTTTTGGAGGGGTGTCCAAAATCACTGCAGATAGTGATTGCAGCCATGAAATTAATAGACGCTTATTCCTTGGAAGAAAAACTATGACTAACCTAGACATCATATTAAAAAGCAGAGACATTACTTTGCCAACAAAGGTCCGTTTAGTCAAAGCTATGTTTTTTACAGTAGTGATGTATGCATGTGAGAACTGGACTATAAAGAAAGCTGAGCACTGAAGAATTGATGCTTTTGAACTGTGGTATTGGAGAAGACTTCTTGAGAGTCCCTTGGACTGCAAGGAGATCCAACCAGTCCATCCTAAAGGAAATCAGTCTTGAATATTCATTGGAAGGACTGATGTTGAAGTCAAAACTCCAATACTCCACCTGATGCAAAGAGCTGACTCATTCGAAAAGATCACAGTGTTGGGAAAGATTTAAGGCAGGAGGAGAAGGCGATGACAGAGGATGAGATGGTTGCATGGCATCACCGACTTGATGGACATGAGTCTGAACAAGCTCCGGGAGTTGGTGATGCTGTCACCAACGGGGAAGCCTGGTGTGCTGCAGTCCATAAGTTCTCAAAGAGTCAGACACTACCGAGCAACTAAACTGAACTGAACTGAATCCAGTCTTGGTACCTTTTTATAAGCCTCACTTTCATTTGAGAGTATCTAGATTTCTTGACCTCCTTTCATCATACGCAACACTGGGGAGCACAGAAAAAGTCCCAACAGATTCACTTCTTCTGTCACAGTATTTTTCTGTCTATCGCCTTTTCTATTTCTATTTCTCTTCATATTTACCTACCTTATATAATCCTCATGTTTCCACAGAACTTTCTTTTAAAGATATTGTTGTTAGTTGAATACTTTGGGCTAATATATTGGCAGGGATTTTAATTTTGTAAGATAATGTTCATTAAGGACTTCTTAAAGATGGGCAGTTCATTCATTTCTCTAAGATTGAGCCTCTTGGCCAGAAATATACCTCAGGCTTCTCAAGAGAGATTTTAAAAAACACATATTCCTTGTCCACCCCAATCTACTAAATTGGATTTTGAAAAATAGAAGCCCAGTGGTTTTTCAAACAACTGAAAATATATATACCACATCTTCATCCATTTCTCTGTTGGTGGAAATTTAGGTTATTTCCATGTCCTGGCTATCATACATACTGTTGCAATGAACACTGAGGTACATATATCTTTTTGAATTATGGTTTTCTCCAGATATACGCCCAGGAGTGGGATTGTTGGATCATATTGTAGTACTATTTTTTTTTTCCTTAAGGAGCCTCCATACTGTTTTCCATAGTGGCTGTATTAATTTATATTCCTACAAACAGTGTAGAGAGATCTCCTCACTGTGGAGATTTTTTCTTGATGGCTATTCTAACCTCATTGTAGTTTTGACTTGAATTTCTTTAATAATTAGTGATGTTGAGCATCTTTTCATGTGCTTTAGCCATCTATATGTCTATTTTTGGAAAAAAAAAAAAAGTCTATTTAGATCTTCCACTGATTTATTTTTTGGTTCTTTGTTTGTTTTTTGATATTGAGCTTCATGAGCTGTTTGTATATTTTGGAGATTAATCCCTTGTTGTTTGCTCTATTTGCAAATATTTTCTTCCATTCTGAGGGTTGTATTTTCATTTTGGTATGGTTTTATTTGCTGCACAAAAGCTTTTAAGTTTAATTAGGTCTCATTTGTTTATTTTTGCTTTTATTTTCATTACTCTAGGTGGTGCATAGAAAAAGATCTTACTGCAATTTATGTCAAAGAGTGTTCTGCATATTTTCTTCTAAGAGTTTTATTGTATCAGACCTTATATTTAATCCAGATTTTTATTTTTGTGTATTGTGTTAGGGAGTGTTCTATCAATAATTTCATTGGTCTACATGTAGCTGTCCAGTTTTCCCAGGAACACTTATTGGAGACACTGTCTTTCTCCATTGTATATTTTTGCATCCTTTGTCATAGATGAGGTGACCATAGGTGCATAGGTTTATCTCTGGACTTTTTTCCCTTTTCCGTTGATCTATATTTCTGTTTTTGTGCCAGTACCAACCCAGTTTTAACATTTTTTGTGATATGTGTATTTTCATATGTCCTTGGCTTCATTTTATTTATCAAACTGTATTTTCCTTGGCGCTTCATTTTTTATTCTGCTTCTACTATTTTTAATTTATCATTGGAAACTGCATAATGTTTTTTACTGAATGACTAACAATAAAGCACATAAACACATAACAAAAGTTGCTTTTTTTTCCCTTTTATGAAGTTCATTATTGGACTGAGGAAAAATATTATAGACTCTAGAGTTTGAAAAACTATAATAAGTGACACATGAAGAAACTTGAAAATAGAAATTTTAAAAAAGTGAAAGTTTTAGTTGCTCAGTCGTGTCCAACTCTTTTTAATGGAATTCTCCAGGCAAGAGTACTGAAGTGGGTAGCCATCCCCTTCTCCATGTGACCTTCCTGACACAGGAATTGAACCAGGGTCTCCCGCATTGCAAGCAGATTTTTTTACAATCTGAGCCATCAGAAAACCTTTCATTAGTTGATATTGTCAATCATTAATATTATCTTTTAAATACAGTTACATTTATATACATTTATATAACATTGTGACTTTTTCCTGATCATTTTTACACTCATTATTTTCTTTCACTACTCTGTATTATAACTATTATTATAATTACTTTCCTCATCTTAAGTTTGAAAAAACAAAGGTACTTTATCAAAGATATTATAATGTCCACAAAAGTATCTATCTATCTATATATATATATACTTATCTTCCAGTATATTGGAGGCATCTAGAAAGTCCTGATTTGGTTTTGCTGTTGATCATTTAAGATCAACTATGTCTACAAAATTTAATACTATTTATTAAATGCATGCAGTATGAATGGCATTGTTACAGAGACAATGGTAAATATGGAAAGAATATCATACCCTCTGATCTCAAGACTCATATCACTTTACTGGAGAGAAAACCATATTAATATGTAATTTTAAGGAACAAGTAAACAGAATAAGAAGCATAAAAAATATTGGTTCAAAATTAGCAATTATCAAGTGATGGTATTCTAGCTGAGCTATTTCAAATCTTAAAAGATGATGCTATTAAAGTGATGCAGCAGGGAGTGGTCCTAAGATGGTGGAGGACTAGGACAGGGAGACTACTTTCTCCCCCACAAATTCATCAAAAGAACATTTGAACGCTGAGTAAATTCCACAAAACAACTTCTGAATGCTGGCAGAGGACATCAGGCACCAAGAAAAGTAGCCCATTGACTTTGAAAGGAGGTAGGAAAAAATATAAAAGATAAAAAGAGAGACAAAAGAGGTAGGGACAGAGCTCCATCCCAGGAAGGGAGTCTTAAAAAAGAGAGAAGTTTCCAAACACCAGGAAACACTCTCACTGCCGAGTTTGTGGTGAGCCTTGGAACCACAGAGGGTAACATAACCGGGAAGAAAAATAAATAAATAATTAAAACCCACAGATTATGTGCCTAACGGTAACTCCCACAGTGGAGAAGCAGCGCAGACGCCTGCATCCGCCACTAGCGAGCGGGGGCTGGACAGGGAGGCAGGGGCTGCATTGCTTAGAGTAAGGACCAGGCCTGAATGCCCCGAGGGCAATCTGAGGGAACTAACTTGGGATAGCAAACCAGACTGTGGGATAGCTGCCACATGAAAAGCCCTAACCTAAGACACTGCCAGGCCCGCTCACAGAACAAAGGGCTGAACAGAGCTAGCCAGATGCAGACCGGCCCTTCCTCCTCAAGGCAGGTGAGGGCAGCCAGAGCCGGAAGGGGGCAATCGCAGCCCCAGAGAGGCATTATCTACCAAACTGCAAGCAGGCATCATTGCTAACCAAGACTTTCTGGGATTCTGGGCAGTCAACATCCGCCTGAGAAGGTGCGCTGGTTGTACACCCAGAAAACTGAGTGGCAGGGATGGGGGAGGTAAGTCACAGTGACCGCGCTCACCAAAGACCTGGTCCCCTGAGCTGCTCAGAACTGGGAAGGGCACAAAACGCAGGCCCAACCAAGTCTGCACCTCTGATGACTACCTGAGTACCTGAACCTGAGTGGCCTAGACCTGGCACAACCCAGGGCCGGCCTCAGACAGTTCCCAGCAGAGCAACCTAGAGCCTAAGCAGTGTAGACAGGGAAAGCACACACGTCGTGAATGGGGGCAAACCCAGTGTGGCCGAGACACTGCGAGCACATGCCAGTGTTATTTGTTTGCAGCGTCCATCCCTCCCCACAGCACGACTGAACAAGTGAGCCTAAAAAAGTGTCCACCACCGCCCTCTTGTGTCAGGGCAGAAACTAGACACTGAAGAGACCAGCAAACAGAAGAAGCTAAAACAGAGGGAACTTCCTTGGAAGTGACAGGTGCAATAGATTAAAACCCTGTAGTTAGTACTGACTAAATAGGAAGGGGCCTATAGATCTTGAGAAATATAAGCCGGATCAAGGAACTATCTGAAAATGAACTGACCCCACACTGCTGACAACAACACCAGAGAAAGTCTTAGATATATTTTTACTATCATTCTTTAAATTATTAAAATTTTTTTTATATTTAAGTCCTCTATTACTCCTTTAATTTTCATATTTATAACCTACAATTACTTTGCAAAAAAAGAGAGACCCTATTATTTAAAGCAAACTTCTTATATACATATAGTATAATTTTTGTGACTTTTTTTCCCTTTAATATTGTATTTTTGAAAATCCAACCTCTACTCTAGATTTTTAATCTTTGCTTTTTGGTATTTGTTATCAATTTTGTACCTTTAAGAACCCAAACTTCAGTACCCATTTTTACTTGGAGCGAGATTACTGGCTTGACTGCTATCTCCCCCTTTGGACTCTCCTTTTTCTCCACCAGGTCTCCTCTATCTCCTCCCTCCCCCTCCTCTTCTCTACCCAACTCTGTGAATCTGTTTGTGTGTTCTGGAAGGTGGAGAACACTTAGGGAACTGATTGCTGGCTGGATATGTCTCTCTCCTTTTGATTCCCCCCTTTATCCTCCTGGCCACCTCTGTCTCCTTCCTCCCTCTTCTCTTCTCTCTATAACTCTGTGAACATCTCTGAGTGATCCAGACTGTGGACTGTGCATAAGGAAGTGATTACTGGCTAGCTTGCTCGCTCCTCTTTTGATTCTACCTCATCTCATCCTGGTTCCCTCTATCTGCCTCCTCCCTCTTCTTTTCTCCATGTAACTCTGTGAACCTCTCTGGGTGTCCCTCACTGTGGAGAAACTTTTCATCATTAACCTAGATGTTTTATCAATGGTGTTGTATAGATGGAGAAGTCTCGAGGCTACTGTAAAAATAAGACTGAAAACCAGAAGCAGGATTTCAGTTCAGTTCAGTTCAGTTCAGTCACTCAGTCATGTCCGACTCCTTGTGACCCCATGAATTGCAGCACGCCAGGCCTCCCTGTCCATCACCATCTCCCAGAGTTCACTCAAACTCACGTCCATCGAGTCGGTGATTCCATCCAGCCACCTCATCCTCTGTCATCCTCTTTTCCTACTGCTCCCAATCCCTCCCAGCATCAGAGTCTTTTCCAATGAGTCAACTCTTCGCATGAGGTGGCCAAAGTACTGGAGTTTCAGGTTTAGCATCATTCCCTCCAAAGAACACCCAGGGCTGATCTCCTTCAGAATGGACTGGTTGGATCTTCTTGCAGCCCAAGGGACTCTCAAGAGTCTTCTCCACACCACAGTTCAAAAGCATCAATTCTTTGTCGCTCAGCTTTCTTCACAGTCCAACTCTCACATCCATACATGACCACTGGAAAAAACATAGCCTTGACTAGACAGACCTTTGTTGGCAAAGTAATGTCTCTGCTTTTCAATATGCTATCTAGGTTGGTCATAATTTTCCTTCCAAGGAGTAAGCGTCTTTTAATTTCATGGCTGCAATCACCATCTGCAGTGATTTTGGAGCCCAAGAAAATAAAGTCTGACACTGTTTCCACTGTTTCCCCATCTATTTCCCATGAAGTGATGGGACCAGATGCCACAATCTTCGTTTTCTGAACATTGGAGGCTTAAGTCCAAATTCTGAGAATACCAGAGAACTCCTGATGCCAGGGAACATTAATTGACAGGAGCTCATCAAACGCCTCCATACCTACACTGAAACCAAGCACCACCCAAGGGCCAACAAGTTCCAGAGAAAGACATACCATGCAAATTCTCCAGTAACACAGGAACATAGCCCTGAGCTTCAATATACAGGCTGCCCAAAGTCACTCCAAACCCATTGACATCTCATAACTCATTACTGGACACTTCATTGCACTCCAGAGAGAAGAAATCCAGATCCACCCACCAGAACACCAACACTAGCTTCCCTAACCAGGAAACCTTGACAGGCCACCTGTACAACCCCACCCACAGTGAGGAAACTCCACAATAAAGAGAACTCCACAAATGGCCAGAATACAGAAAGGCCACCCCAAACACAGCAATATAAACAAGATGAAGAGACAGAGGAATACCCAGCAGGTAAAGGAACAGGATAAATGCCCACCAAACCAAACCAAAGAGGAAGAGATAGGGAATCTACCTGATAAAGAATTCCGAATAATGATAGTGAAAATGATCCAAAATCTTGAAAACAAAATGGAATCACAGATAAACAGCCTGGAGACAAGGATTGAGATGATGCAAGAAAGCTTTATCAAGGACCTAGAAGAAATAAAGAAGTCAATATATAATGAATAATGAAATCAGTTCAGTTCAGTTCAGTCGCTCAGTCATGTCCGACTCTTTGTGACCCCATGAATTACAGCATGTCAGGCCTCCCTGTTGCTGCTGCTGCTGTTAAGTTGCTTCAGTTGTGTCCAACTCTGTGTAACCCATAGATGGCAGCCCACCAGGCTCTCCTGTCCCTGGGATTCTCCAGGCAAGAAGAGTGGAGTGGGTTGCCATTTCCTTCTCCAATGCATGAAAGTGAAAACTCAAAGTGAAGTCACTCAGTCGTGTCCGACTCTTTGCGACCCCATGAATTGCAGCACACCAGGCCTCCCTGTCCATCACCAACTCCCGGAGTTCACTCAAACTCACATCTATCGAGTCAGTGATGCCATCCAGCCATCTCATCCTCTGTCGTCCCCTTCTCCTCCTGCCCCCAATCCCTCCCAGGACTAGAGTCTTTTCCAATGAGTCAACTCTTCACATGAGGTGGCCAAAGTATCAGAATTTCAGCTTTAAACAGTCCTTCCAATGAACACCCAGGACTGATCTCCTTTAGAATGGACTGATTGGATCTCCTTGCAGTCTAAGGAACTCTCAAGAGTCTTCTCCAACACCACAGTTCAAAAGTATCAATTCTTTGGCACTCAGCTTTCTTCACAGTCCAATTCTCACAACCATACATGACCACTGGAAAAACCATAGCCTTGACTAGACAAACCTTTGTTGGCAAAGTAATGTCTCTGCTTTTGAATATGCTATAATAACGCAATAAATGAGATAAAAAACACTTTGGAGGGAACAAATAGTAGAATAACAGAGGCAGAAGATAGGATTAGTGAGGTAGAAGATAGAATGGTAGAAATAAATGAATCAGAGAGGAAAAAGAAAAACGAATTAAAAGAAATGAGGACAATTTCAGAGACCTCTGCGACAATGTTAAATGCCCCAACATTCGAATCATAGGAGTCCAAGAAGATGAAGACAAAAAGAAAGACCATGAAAAAATACTTGAGGAGATAATAGTTGATAACTTCCTTAAAATGGGGAAGGAAATAATCACCCAAGTCCAACAAACCCAGAGTCCCAAACAGGATAAACCCAAGGTAAAACACCTCAAGACACATATTAATCAAATTAACAAAGATCAAACACAAAGAACAAATATTAAAAGCAGCAAGGGAAAAACAACAAATAACACACAAGGGGATTCCCTTAAGGATAACAGCTGATCTTTCAATAGAAACTCTTCAGGCCAGGAGGGAATGGCAGGACATACTTAAAGTGATGAAAGAAAATAACCTATAGCCCAGATTACGGTACCCAGCAAGAATCTCATTCAAATATGAAGGAGAAATCAAAAACTTTACAGACAAGCAAAAGCTGAGAGAATTCTGCACCACCAAACCAGCTCTCCAACAAATTCTAAAGGATCTTTTCTAGACAGGCAACACAGAAATGGTGTATAAACTTGAACCTAAAACAATCAAGTAAATGACAACAGGATCTTACTTATCAATAATTACCTTAAACATAAATGGGTTGAATGCTCCAACCAAAAGACAAAGACTGGCTGAATGGATACAAAAACAAGACCCCTATATATGTTGTCTACAAGAGACGCACCTCAAAACAAGGGACACATACAGATTGAAAAGAACGGACTGGAAAAAGATATTCCATACAAATAGAGACCAAAAGAAAGCAGGAGTAGCAATACTCATATCAGATAAAATAGACTTTAAAACAAAGGCTATGAAGAGACAAAGAAGGACGCTAATAATGATCAAAGGATCAATCTAAGAAGAAGATATAACAATTATAAATATATATGCACCCAACATAGGAGCACCACAATATGTAAGATAAATGCTAACAAGTATGACAGGGGAAACTAACAATAACACAATAATAGTGGGAGACTTTAATACCCCACTCACACCTATGGATAGATCAACTAAACAGAAAATTAACAAGGAAACACAAACTTTAAATGATACGATAGACCAGTTAGACTTAATTGATATCTATAGGACACCCCAAAACAATGAATTTCACCTTTTTCTCAAGTGCACATGAAACCTTGTCCAGGATAGATCACATCCTGGACCATAAATCTAGCCTTGGTAAATTCAAAAACATTGATATCATTCCAAGCATCTTTTCTGACCACAATGCAGTAAGATTAGATCTCAGTTACAGGAGAAAACTATTAAAAATTCCAACACAGGGAGGCTGAATAACATGCTGCTGAATAACGAACAAATCACAGAAGAAATAAAAAAATACATAGAAATGAGTGAAAATGAAAACACAACAAACCAAATCCTATGGGATTGAGTAAAAGCAGTGTTAAGGGGAAGGTTCATAGCAATACAGGCATACCTCAAGAAACAAGAAAAAGTCAAATAAATAACCTAACTCTACACCTAAAGCAACTAGAAAAGGAAGAAATGAAGAACACCAGGGTTAGTAGAAGGAAAGAAATCTTTAAAATTAGGGCAGAAATAAATGCAAAAGAAACAAAAGAGACCATAGCAAAAATCAACAAAGCCAAAAGCTGGTTCTTTGAAAGGATAAATAAAATTGACAAGCCATTAGCCAGACTCATCAAGAAACAAAGGGAGAAAAATCAAATCAGTAAAATTAGAAATGAAAATGGAGAGATCACAACAGACAACACAGAAATACAAAGGATCATAAGAGACTACTATCAGCAATTATATGCCAATAAAATGGACAACTTGGAAGATATGGACAAATTCTTAGAAAAGTATAACTGTCCAAAACTGAACGAGGAAGAAATAGAAAATCTTAACAGACCCATCACAAGCACGGAAATGGAAACTCTAAACAGAAATCTTCCAGCAAACAAAAGCCAAAGTCCAGACGGCTTCACAGCTGAATTCTACCAGAAATTCAGAGAAGAGCTAACATCTATCCTAATCAAACTCTTCCAGAAAATTGCAGAGGAAGGTAAACTTCCGAACTCATTCTATGAGGCTACCATCACCCTAATACCAAAACATGACAAAGATGCCACAAAAAAAGAAAACTACAGGACATTATCACTGATGAACATAGATGCAAAAATCCTTAACAAAATTCTAGCAGTCAGAATCCAACAACACATAAAAAAGATCATACACCATGACCAAGTGGGCTTTATCCCAGGGATGCAAAATAGAAAGCCCAGAGATAAATCCATGCACTATGGACAACTTATCTTTGACAAAGGAGGCAAGAATATACAATGGAGAAAAGACAATCTCTTTAACAAATGATGTTGGGAAAACTGGTCAACCACTTGTAAAAGAATGAAACTAGAACATTTTCTAACACCATATACAAAAATAAACTCAAAATGGATTAAAGATCTAAACATAAGGCCAGAAACTATAGAATGCCTAGAGGAGAACATAGGCAAGACACTCTCCGACATAAATCACAGCAGGATCCGCTATGACCCACCTCCCAGAATATTGGAAATAAAAGCAAAAATAAACAAATGGGACCTAATTAAAATTAAAAGCCTCTGCACAACAAAGGAAACTCTAAGCAAGGTCAAAAGACAGCCTTCAGAATGGGAGAAAATAATAGCAAATGAAGCAACTGACAAAGAATTACTCTCAAAAATATACAAGCAACTCCTGCAGCTCAATTCCAGAAAAATAAACGACCCAATCAAAAAATGGGCCAAAGAACTAAACAGACATTTCTCCAAAGAAGACATACAGATGGCTAACCTACATGAAAAGATTCTCAACATCACTCATTATCAGAGAAATGCAAATCAAAACCACTATGAGGTACCATTTCACACCCTTGAGAATGACTGCTATCCAAAAGTCTACAAGCAATAAATGCTGGAGAGGGTGTGGAGAAAAGGGAACCGTCTTACACTGTTGGTGGGAATGCAAACTAGTAGAGCCACTATGGAGAACAGTGTGGAGATTCCTTTAAAAACTGGAAATAGAACTTCCATACGACCCAGCAATCCACTGCTGGGCATACACACCGAGGAAACCAGGATTGAAAGAGACACGTGTACCCCAATGTTCATTGCAGAACTGTTTATAATAGCTAGGGCATGGAAGCAACCTAGATGTCCATCAGCAGACGAATGGACAAGAAAGCTGTGGTACATATACACAATGGAGTATTACTCAGCCATTAAAAAGAATACATTTGAATCAGTTCTAATGAGATGGATAAAACTGGAGCCTATTATACAGAGTAAAGCAAGACAGAAAGAAAAACACCAATACAGTATCAGTTCAGTTCAGTTCAGTCGCTCAGTCATGTCCGACTCTTTGAGACCCCATGAATTGCAGCACGCCAGGCCTCCCTGTTCATCACCAACTCCCGGAATTCACTCAAACTCATGTCCATCGAGTTGGTGTTGCCATCCAGTCATCTCATCCTCTATTGTCCCTTCTCCTCCTGCTCCCAATCCCTCCTAGCATCAGAGTCTTTGCCAATGAGTCAACTCTTTTTGTGAGGTGGCCAAAGTATTGGAGTTTCAGCTTTAGCGTCAGTCCTTCCAATGAACACCCAGGACTGATCTCCTTTATAACGGACTGGTTGGATCTCCTTGCAGTCCTAGGGACTCTCAAGAGTCTAATCCAACACCACAGTTCAAAAGCATCAATTCTTTGGCACTCAGCTTTCTTCACAGTCCAACTCTCACATCCATGCATGACCACTGGAAAAACCATAGCCTTGACTAGACGGACCTTTGTTGGCAAAGTAATGTCTCTGCTTTTGAATATGCTATCTAGGTTGGTCATAACTTTCCTTGCAATACAGTATACTAACGCATATATATGGAATTTAGAAATATGGTAACAATAACCCTGTATGTGAGAGAGCAAAAGAGACACAGATGTATAGAACAGTCTTTTGGACTCTGTGGGAGAGGGCAAAGGTGGGATAATTTGGGAGAATGGCATTGAAACGTGTATAATGCCATATGTGAAATGAATCTCCAGTCCAGGTTCAATGCATGATACAGGATCCTTGGGGCTGGTGCACTGGCATGACCAAGAGGGATGGTATAAGGAGGGAAGTGGGAGGGGGGTTCAGGATGGGGAAGACGTGTACACCCATGGCAGATTCATGTTGATGTATGGCAAAACCAATACAGTATTGTAAAGTAATTAGCCTCCAATTAAAATAAATAAATTTATATTAAAAATAAAATTAAAAAGGAATATAAGCATTATAAAAGCAGACATTTATGTATTACTTATGATATGAAATAAGTGAAGTGAAGTCGCTCAGTCGTGTCTGACTCTTTGCAACCCCATGGACTGTAGACTACCAGGCTCCTCCGTCCATGGGATTTTCCAGGCAAAAGTGCTGGAGTGGATTGCCATTTCCTTCTCCAGGGGCTCTTCCCGACCCAGGAATCGAACCCAGATCTCCCGCATTGCAGGTAGATGCTTTACCATCTGAGCCATGAGGGAAGTCTAAAATAAAGATTTCTTTAAAAAAAAAAAAAAAGGTGATGCAGCAATATGCCAGCAAATTTGGCAAACTCAGCAGTGTCCACAGGACTGGAAAAGGTCAGTTTTCATTCCAATCCCAAAGAAAGGCAATGCCAAAGAATGTTCAAACTACCAAATAATCACACTCATTTCATGTGTTAGTAAATTTAGTTCAGTTCAGTCGCTCAGTCGTGTCCAACTCTTTGTGACCCCATGAACCGCAGCACGCCAGGCCTCCCTGTCCATCACCAATTCCTAGAGTCCACCCAAACCCATGTCCATTGAGTCGGTGATGCCATCCAACCATCTTACCCTTTGTCAGCCCCTTCTCCTCCTGCCTTCAATCTTTCCCAACATCAGGGTCTTTTCAAATGAGTTAGCTCTTCACATCAGGTGGCCAAAGTATTGGAGTTTCAGCTTCAACATCAGTCCTTCTAATGAACACCCAGGACTGATCTCCTTTAGAATGGACTGGTTGGATCTCCTTGCAGTCCAAGGGACTCTCAAGAGCCTTCTCCAACACCACAGTTCAAAAGCATCAATTCTTCTGTGCTCAGCTTTCTTTATAGTCCAACTCTCACATCCATGCATGACCACTGGAAAAATCATAGCCTTGACTAGACGGACCTTTGTTGGCAAAGTAATGTCTCTGCTTTTGAATATGCTATCTAGGTTGGACATAACTTTCCTTCCAAAGAGTAAGTGTCTTTTAATTTCATGGCTGCAATCATCATCTGCAGTGATTTTGGAACCCCGAAATACAAAATCAGCCACTGTTTCCACTGTTTCCCCATCTGTTTGCCATGAAGTGATGGGCCTGGATGCCATGATCTTAGTTTTCTGAATGTTGAGCTTTAAGCCAACTTTTTCACTCTCCTCTTTTACTTTCATCAAGAGGCTCCTTAGTTCTACTTCACTTTCTGCCATAAGGGTGGTGTTATCTGCATATCTGAGGTGATTGATATTTCTCCTGGAAGTCTTGATTCCAGCTTGTGCTTCCTTGAGCCTAACGTTTCTCATGACGTCCTCTGTATTTTAGTTAAATAAGCAGGGTGACAATATACAGCCTTGACGTACTCCTTTTCCTATTTGGAACCAGTCTGTTGTTCCATGTCCAATTCTTACTGTTGCTTCCAGTCATGCTCAAAATTATCCAAGCTAGGCTTCAGCAGTAAGTGAACTGAGAACTTCCATATGTTCAAGCTGGATTTAGCAAAGGCAGAGGAACCAGAGATCAAATTGCCAACATTCAGTGAATTGTAGAAAAAGTGAGAGAATTCCAGAAGAATATCTACTTCTGCTTTATTGATTATGGTAAAGCCTTTGACTGCATGAATCACAACAAACTGTGAAAAATTCTTAAAGAGATGGGAATACAAGACCATCTTACCTGCCTCTTGAAAAATATGTTTGCAGGTCAAGAAGCAACAGTTAAAACCAGACATGGAACAATGGACTGATTCTAAATTAGGAAAGGAGTATATCAAGGCTGTATATTGTCACCTTGCATATTTAACTTATATGCAGAGTACATCATGTGAAATGCTGGACCGGATTAAATATAAGCTGGAATTGAGATTTGTGGGAGAAATAGCAATATCCTCAGATATTCAGATGACCCCCACCCTAATGGCAGAAAGCTAAGAAGAACCAAAGAAACTCTTGATGAGGGTGAAAGAGGAGAGTGAAAAAGTTGGCTTAAAACTCCACATTCAAAAAGCAAAGATCATGGCATCCGGTCCCATTACTTCATGGCAAATAGGTGAGGAAACAATGAGAGACTTTATTTTCTTCTGCTCCAAAATCACTGCAGATGGTTACTGCAGCCATGAAATTAAAAGACGCTTGCTTCCTTGAAAGAAAAGCTATGACAAATCTAGACAGCATATTAAAAAGCAGAGAAATTACTTTGCCAACAAAGGTCCATATAGTCAAAGCTACAGTTTTTCCAGTAGTCATGTAAGGATGTGAGATTTGGACCATAAAGAAAGCTGAGTACTGAAGAATTGATGCTTTTGAACTGTGGTGGAAAGACTCTTGAGAGTCCCTTAGACTGCAAGGAGTTTGAACCAGTCAATCATAAGGGAATCAGTCCTGAATATTCATTGGAAAGACTGATGTTGAAGCTGAAGCTCAAATACTTTGGCCACCTGATGTGAAGAGATGACTTGTTTGAAAAGACCCTGATGCTGGGAAAGATTGAAGGCGGGAGGAAAAGAGGACAACAGAGGGACAGATGGTTGGATGGCATCACCAACTCAATGGACATGAGTTTGACCAAGATCTGAGAGTTGATGATGGACAGGGAAGCCTGATGTGCTCAGTCAATGCGATCAGAAAGAGTTGGTCACAAATGAGTGACTGAACTGAATAAATTAAAGTGATGTTATTTTATTCAATGCCTATCAAATACATCATATTCAAATCTGCTAAGGAGGCAGTGACCTTAATATGTCCTAATATACTTTTGGATTATCTTTTTTTGCAAATATGCTGGAAGACAATTTGTTAATATATATTATAAATCTATAAAAAAGGAAATGTCAAATATGTTCATATCTCTAGACCCAATAGTTTTGCTTTAACCTGCAGAAATAATAGAAGACATAATCAAGGATGTAGTTATGAGACTGTTAATGGCTGAAGTATTTTTAAGATTATGTACTTGAAATCATAGAAACAAAGGGAGAAATAAATTATTAGAGATGTTTATCTTTAAATTTAATTTTTTATGCTTATTGAAATATTCCAAATTTTCATAGGACAAAGTATGGCCTTTATGGGGCTTCCCTGGTGGCTCAGATGGCAAAGAATATGCATGCAATGTGTGAGACCTGGATTCAGTCTCTGGGCTGGGAAGATCCCCTGGAGAATAGCATGGCAGCCCACTCCAGTATTCTTGCCTTGAGAATCCCCATGGACAGAAGAGCCTGATGGGCTACAGTCCATGGAGTTGCGAGGAGTCAGACACGACTGAACCACTAAGCACAGCACATTACCTTTATAACATGAAAAGACTAAAAAACAAATGTAACTTAAAAATTCTAATCAGAAAAACCTGCTATTGAATCCTACATCAGGTCTCCAGATGTTCAGAAATACCTAATTAGGAGTATCCAATTTTAACTCTAGTTTATTGCAGAAGGAAGAGTGAGAAGTGAGGTTGGGGTTTGCATTCACAAACCCCCAGTGTTGCTAAAGCATTTAGGGAAATGAGCTGTTTCAAGGAGAAACCTATTAAAGGCAGGTAATGCAAACCACCTTCTATGACATGTAAGGACTTAGATCTGCTCCTTTGGCCACAGTCACCTGAGCTGACACAGCCGACATGGGAAAGAGGGACACTTTATTTTGAGTGTGGCTGCCATGCCACAGCTGCTCTTGCCATCTGTTCTGCCTTTGATTCATATTGTTTGTCATTTCCCTTGTGCCTTTTTTGTAGGCTGCTGTCCAGTGCTCATTTTTAAGTGACTTCTCTGAGACCATGGAATTGATGGTCATAACAGCATGATTTCAATTCTATTTTACCTGGAGGGCTTCAGTTTCAGAAAAAGAAACCCAAGTAATATATCAGCAATCCATGTGGGGCACTGAAAGTTCAATTCAAGAAGTTAATCAAGTTTTTGTGATCCCTTTGTTCTGATGACCTAGTTAAGTAACACAAAGATGCTAGAGGGGATATATTTGAATTGATTGTTGACTGAAATATAGAGACATGGTTTAGATGGTACATAAACCTCAAGTGACAGCTAAGAAGTAGATATTTTCTGTTAAATGTCAACCATATTTTTTTGTGTCTTAATTTCTCTGAATCTAATGGTTTACGTGATTGGTGATTTCTGTCTTTTTCAGAGCCTCGAAGAACAAAAACAAGTTTTAA
Source organism: Bos grunniens (assembly GCF_055505025.1). Lineage (NCBI taxonomy): Eukaryota > Metazoa > Chordata > Mammalia > Artiodactyla > Bovidae > Bos > Bos grunniens. Next base: position 56,939,798 of record NC_141175.1, on the reverse strand, counting down.
ATAAAGTAATCAACCACTTTCATTCGTTCAAACACCCGGGAACCTCCTTTGAACCTGGCTCAGCATAAGACTGGAGGTATAGAGGTGAGTAAGGGGCATTTTTTCCCTTGAAACAGTGAATAGAGACAACTATGAATTTGTTTCATCACCAGGCTAAACAAACATGATGAGGAGGTTCAGCCACTACCACATTGAGGCAATAGCAGTATAGACTCAATGGGAGAAAAGCACTGAGAGATTTGTTGTATAAGGAGGGAGCATAAATGAAAAGGGAAAGATGGAGAACTAAGAACCTTGGAATCCTAAAATAAAAACTATATGGAGTAGAGCAGTTTTGGCATCTGTAAGGGAAATCAAATGACCAGTCCCTTCCTTTTAGGTCATCCACAAGGTAGTTTGTTTTTCATGTCCTGGAGATCCCTGTGGGAGGTATTTTGAGACATTCCCATAACAGTCTATATCATCTTCTGACAAAGGGAAGGACATTCTTCTCCATGTCCAACTGCACTTCTGCTGTGCAAGACCCACTTCTTTCTCTGCAAAAAGTTGATAATAGCAGTATCTGAAAACAATATCTGCAAACAGTGTGCTTTGTGGGAAGAGTGTTTCATTTTTCACATTTTAAATTCTTACAATAAGCCTAAGAGGCTGGTGTTTTATTATCTTCATTTAATAGACAAGGCCCTCAGATCTATAGGATTAAGAAATGGGAAAAAATCACTAAGTGGTATGTGCATATTTGGTTCAGGCTAATCTGACTCGAGTCATGGTTTAATTATGGAGGATTCTCAAGGAACTTAAATAGAACTATCATATGATCCAACAATTCCACTCCTGGGTATATATTCAGAAAAAAGCCAAAAATATTAATTAGAAAAGATACACACACATCAATGTTTATAGCAGCACTCACCTACAATAGCCAAGACTTGGAAACAACTGAAGTGTCCATCAACAGATGAATGCCAGGTATTTCTGACTTTCTCCCTTTTCAAGAAACTAAAAAGATTACATTTCCTGGCTCCCTTGTGGTGCAATAGGGACCAACAACTAGTTCAGCCCTTTAATTGAGTGTGTGTGTGTGTGTGTGTGCGTGCGCACGCGCATGCACGCACGAGTGCATGTGCTCAGTTGCATCCAACTCTTTGTAACCTCATGAACGTAGCCTGCCAGTTTCCTCCATCCATGAAAATTTCCAGGCAAGAATACTGGAGTGGGTTGAGAGTGCAAAGTAATTGTTGCTATGAGATTTTCTAGAATTTCTCCCTCTCAGATAAAAGCTGGCAATGTTCAGTTGACAGCTACTCTCTTAGCCTGGGTTTCTGAGTTCAGTTCAGTTCAGTCGCTCAGTCGTGTCTGACTCTTTGTGATCCCATGAACCACAGCATGCCTGGCTTCCCTGTCCATCATCAACTCCCGGAGTTTACCCAAACTCATGTCCATTGAGTCGGTGATGCCATCTAACCATCTGATCCTCTGTCATCCCCTTCTTCTCCTGCCTTCAATCTTTCCCAACATCAGGGTCTTTTCAAATGAGTTAGCTCTTCACATCAGGTGGCCAAAGTACTGGAGTTTCAGCTTCAACATCAGTCCTTCTAATGAACACCCAGGACTGATCTCCTTTAGGATGGACTGGTTGGATCTCCTTGCAGTCCAAGGGACTCTCAAGAGTCTTCTCCAACACCACAGTTCAAAAGCATCAATTCTTCTGTGCTCAGTTTTCTTTATAGAACAACTCTCACAGCCATCCATCACTACTGGAAAAACCATAACCTTGACTAGACAGACCTTTGTTGGCAAAGTAATGTCTCTGCTTTTGAATATGCTATCTAGGTTGGACATAACTTTCCTTCCAAAGAGTAAGTGTCTTTTAATTTCATGGCTGCAATCATCATCTGCAGTGATTTTGGAACCCAGAAATACAAAATCAGCCACTGTTTCCACTGTTTCCCCATCTATTTCCCATGAAGTGATGGGACCGGATGCCATGATCTTAGTTTTTGAATGTTGAGCTTTAAGCCAACTTTTTCACTCTTCTCTTTCACTTTCATCAAGAGGCTCTTTAGTTCTTCTTCACTTTCTGCCATAAGGGTGGTGTCATCTGCATATCTGAGGTTATTAATATTTCTCTCAGCAATCTTGATTCCAGCTTGTTCTTCTTCCAGCCCAGGGTTTCTCATGATGTATTCTGGGGTGACAATATACAACCTTGACGTACTCCTTTTCCTATTTGGAACCAGTCTGTTGTAACTCTGAAAAACAGAGTCTTCACTGCCCCATGATGGTCAAAAGCAAGAAACAAACTCTTTCAATTTTAATTAATTTCATTTTAAGAATTGTCACTGTGGCATATATTGACATATCCTGACCAGCACAAACTCTAATCACTTGCACTTTCAGACACGTGATTGTATTTCTTTCCCTTCTGTTCTCTCTGAGCCCAGGAGTCATGATTGAATGAGTAACTCAAGCTTTGCTCTCCTGAGCTTTTATTAAGACCATAAATGTGTTAGTGTCTCAGTTGTGTCTGACTCTTTGTGACCCCATGGACTGTAGCCTGCCAGGCTCCTCTGTCCATGGAATTCTCCACGCAAGAATACTGGAGTGGGTAACCATTCCCTTCTCCTGGGGATCTTTCTGACCCTGGGATCAAACCCGGTTCTCCTGAATGGCAGGCAGATTCTTTACCATCTGAGCCACCAGGGAAGACCAAGACTATAAATAGATCATTTGAAAATGACTATATCCACATCATGAAATTAGCTATGTATATTTATTGAACAGTTAACTTGTATACTTATTATCAGTTCCCACTGGGAAGTCCCATGGTTATTATGGAAATGTCTCTTTGATTGGATCAAGGCATAGTTGAGATAACTCTCCTTCTATATGAGCCTTGAAATTATGAAATCACTGTGGAGACTTGGGTTATTTCCTTGGACTCTTTCCTAGGCAGACTGTTGTTAAATGTCAATGGCTAAGAATGTTTTAAGATATATTTCCTAAATCTGGATATATTCAGAATCATACAGGGAGTTTTTATAGATCTAGACACCTGGACTCCACCCCTACATTCTAAGTCAGAGTGTTTGGTAGGAGACTGGGGAAACTATACTTTAAAGGAATCAAGAAACCTCAACTCCAGAAGTCATCCTCGGATAGTACTGACCACAGTCAAGTTTGACTGTTTTAAAATACTCTTCTCTTCATGAACCCTCACTGAAAACACACACTTTGAGGCATTTGGGTGTGTTCTGATGAGTTGAGACAGAGTTATACCTCAAAGTTATCAAAATAGGAATTTCTTAGAATCCCAGGGAAACAAGCATGAGCAAACTGGGCAGGAAATAAGAGCAGGAGGTAGTGTCAGCTCCACTCATCTCCTGCATACTAGAGGAACCCCCCAAGTAAAAACAGCTTTCCTTACACAGCCTCTTATCTTTACACTGTCAGAAGCATACAATCAAAGCCTATGTGTACCAAACAGAAATTTGAATCAAGCAATCAGTTTTATTTTTTGGAGGAAGGAGTAGTCTATTTCATTAATTCACATTTTTAAACACGAAGAAAGACTAGATCTAGAGTTAGGAGGACAATCTGGAAGGTACTTTTTCTGGCAGGACTCATGCATATGTTTGAGTAACACATACTATATCCTTGTCATGCTCCTTGGAGACACGAGGTAGCCCCAAGGCAGATCTCAAGTTCCATTTATGGGTCATATTATACACAGACACAGTCTCCTTCCCTCTCCTCTTTTTACTTCCAAACATCTTTGCCATCACCTGATTTTTTGATTCTCATGAAGGTCCATGGAACATCCTTGGTGGCCCTGGGTTTGGAGGATTCTCCTAGAGAAAGGAATGACAACCCACTTCAGTGTTCTTGCCTAGAGAATTTCATGGGCAGAGGAGCCTGGCAGGTTACAGTCCATAGAGTTGCAAAGAGTCAGACATTACTGAGCCTCTCACTGGAAAAGCCCCTGATCCTGAGAAAGATTGAAGGCAAAAGGAGAAGAGGGTGACAGTAGATGAAATGGTTGGATGGCATCACCGGTTCAATGGACACAAACTTGGGCAGATTCTGGGAGATAGTGAGGGACAAGGAGGCCTGGTGTGCTGCAGTCCATGGGGTCAAAAAGAGCTGAACATGACTTAGCAACTGAAAAGTGATGAAAGGTCCATAGTGTCAGAATTCCACATCCTGTTTTAGCTGAGCCTTTAGTTATGGCACTTCTTCACTATTATCCGCGAAAATACTCTCTTTTCTCTCTTAAATATTGTGGCAGTATGAACACAGGTTGGAAAAAAAAAATTCCAGACACAGAGTCTTGCAGAAATGACTGAGTTTATTAAGAACAAAGAGCAGGGATAATGTGAGCACTGTGAGCGCAGCGGGCCAACACCTCCTGACAGGCCAGGGAGAGCCGACAAGACACTGTTAGAAGAGTGAGTCAGCTCAAGGGAGAGCTGACACTTTTCCTTGGGTTCAATTCAATTCAGTTCAGTTGCTCAGTCGTGTCCAACTCTTTGTGACCCCATGGACCTCAGCATGCCAGGCCTCCCTGTCCATCACCAACTCCCGGAGTTTATTTAAACTCAGATGGCATCACCGACTCAATGGACATGGGTTTGGGTGGGCTCCGGGAGTTGGTGATGGACAGGGAGGCCTGGCATGCTGCGGTTCATGGGGTCACAAAGAGTCAGACATGACTGAGTGACTGAACTGAACTGAACATGTCCACTGAGTTGATGATGCCATCCAACCATCTCATCCTCTGTCGTCCCCTTCTCCTCCCACCTTCAATCTTTCCCTGCATCAGGGTCTTTTCTAATGAATCAGTTCTTTGCATCAGGTGGCCAAAGTATTGGAGTTTCAGCTTCAGCATCAGTCCTTCCAATGAATATTCAGGACTGACTTCCTTTAGGATGGACTGGTTGGATCATCTTGCAGTCCAAGGGACTCTCAAGAGTATTCTCCAACACCACAGTTCAAGAGCATCAATTCTCCTGCACTCAGCTTTCCATGGGTTAGTAACCAATTTTCATAATCTCAAGACAAAGAAAATTCCCCCTTAAGGTTGGCATTAGGGAATTGGTTAGGGTGCTAAAGGGTGAGCATTGAGATGGGCATTGTTGCCTAATATGGGGTCAGGAAGCCTGCTGGTGATGATAAAGGGTTTTTTGGCAAAGTTTACAAAGGGGCTCAGTCAGTTTGGAAGGTGACCTTGGTTCTGGGCTCTGCTTCTGTGGCCTTGGGGCAGGACTCTCCATTAAAAATTCTAAGTCTTAGTTATTCATAATTTTATATACAGAATTAAATGATGATCAATGACAAATATCTTTTGAATTTATATATCCTCATATTTTTCTTTTTCTTTAGGAATTCTAAGCCTAGTGAAAAGTAGTCTTTTTAAAGCTTAGTATATTTGAAAGTTTATAAGAGTTTAGAGGTAGAAAATGGAGGGTAGAGGGGATCATCTCTAGTTGGTGAACCAAATTAGCTCAGTGTAGATAATACAACAACAACAACAACAAAATGTGAGATAATACTCTCACATTTTTTTTTTTTTGTTGTTGTTGTTCTGTTTCACATCATTCTTGGTATAGAATTTGTTTTTTTCCCTTCATTTTCATAAAACTGAACAAAAAAGCAACAGTCATAAAAACAGGAGTCATGGAACACATTGGTGTGTGTGGAAAACTTTATTAAAGGTTTGGAGTAATTGGAAAGACAAACCTGGTGGCTCTGATGGTAAAGAATCTACCTGTAGGGGGATGGTCCTAAGATGACAGAGAAACAGAATGGGGAGACAACTTTCTCCCCCACAAATTCATCGAAAGATCATTTGAACACTGAGTAAATTCCACAAAAACAACTTCTGAATGCTGGCAGAGGACACCAGGAACCCAGAAATGCAGCCCATTTTCTTAGAAAGGAGGTAGGACAAAATATAAAAGTTAAAAAGAGAGACAAAAGGATTAGGGGCAGAGACCTGTCCCGGGGAGGGAGTCGTGAAGGAGGAGAGGTTTCCAAACACCAGGAAACCCTCTCACCGCTGGGTCTGTGGGGAAGTTTTGGAATCTCAGAAGGCAACATAACCAGGAGGAAAAAATAAATAAATAAAACCCACAGATTATGCGTTTAACTGCAACTCTCAGTGGAGAAGTAGCCCAGATGCTTGCGTCTGCCTCCAGCAAGTGGGGGCTGAACAGGCAAGCGCGGCCTGCATTGCTTAGGGTAAGGACTGGGCCTGAATGCCCTGAGGACAATCTGAGGGAGCTAATGTGAGATAGCAACTCAAACTGTGGGATAGCCAGAGAGAGAAAAAAAAAAAAATGAAAGAGAGAGATAGAGAAAACTTTCCCATGAAAAGCTCTAACCTAAGGCACTGCCAGCCCACTCACAGAACAAAGGACTGAGGGAATACCAGAGGAGAGCTAGCTGGCTATGGACTGGCCCATCCCCTACTGGAGGCAGAGAGGCAGGCGGGCAACAGCCAGAGCCAGCAAGGGGCATTCTCGGCCCCAGAGACAGCATCCTCTACCAAACTGAGAGCAGGCTCTCAGTTGCTAACCAAGTTTTCCTGGGATGGTTGACATCTGCCAGGAGGGTCACAGCCAGAGATCAGCTCCTCAGAGGAGACACACAGCACACCTGAGATGGTGCTCCTGCTGTGCGCCCAGGAAACAGCACCTGGGAAGGGAGGGGGGGTGATAAGATGCACTGCCCCACCTGGGGAAAGTGTGCTCGCCAAGCACCTAGTTGCCTGAGCTGTGAGGGCCTGGGAAGGGCACAAAACACAGGCTGAACCGAGTCTGTGCCTTTGTGGAATATCCAGGAACCTGAACCTGAGTGGCTTAGACCTGGGAAGTGCATACAAGCCAGGGCCGGCTTTAGACAGTTCCCCTGTAGAGCAACCTGGAGCGTGAGCAGTGTAGACTGGGAAAGCACGCATGCCGTGACTGGGGGAAATCCCAGTGTGGCAAGACACTGTGAGGACTCTGGCCTCATGCCATACATGGGCAGTGATATTTGTTTGCAGTGTTCTTTCTTCCCCACAGCACAACTGAACAAATGAGCCTAAATAAGTGACCACCTCTGTACCCTTGTGTCAGGGTGGAAATTAGACACTGAAGAGACTCGCAAACAGAAGAAACCAAAATAAACAGAGGGAACCGCTTTGGAAGTGACAGGTGCAACAGATTAAAACCCTGTATTTAGCACCGACTACATTGGAAAGGGCCTAAAGATCTTGAGAAGAAGTATAAGCCAGAACAAGGGACTATTTGAAACACAACTGACCCCACATTGCCCTCAACAGTGCCAGAGAAATTTCTAGATGTATTTTACTATTATCATTAAATTTTTTTAAAGTCCTTTATTACTCCTTTAGTTTTCATGTTTATAACCTACTATTACCTTGCCAAAAAAGACCCTATTTTAAAAGCAAATTTCATATATATATATTTATAATTTTTGTGATTTTGTTTTGTTTTTTAATATTGTAGTTTTGAGTGTCTAACCTCTACTCTAGATTTTTAATCTTTGCTTTTTGATATTTGTTGGTTCAAAATAGGAAAAGGAGTATGTCAAGGCTGTATATTGTCACCCTACTTATTTAACTTATATGCAGAGTATATCATGAGAAACGCTGGGCTGGAAGAAACACAAGCTGGAACCAAGATTGCCGGGAGAAACATCAATAACCTCAGATATGCAGATGACACCACCCTTATGGCAGAAAGTGAAGAGGAACTCAAAAGCCTCTTGATGAAGGTGAAAGTGGAGAGTGAAAAAGTTGGCTTAAAGCTCAGCATTCAGAAAACGAAGATCATGGCATCCGGTCCCATCACTTCATGGGAAATAGATGGGGAAACAGTGGAAACAGTGTCAGACTTTATTTTTCTGGGCTCCAAAGTCACTGCAGATGGTGACTGCAGCCATGAAATTAAAAGACACTTACTCCTTGGAAGGAAAGTTACGACCAACCTAGATAGCATATTCAAAAACAGAGACATTACTTTGCCAACAAAGGTTCATCTAGTCAAGGCTATGGTTTTTCCTGTGGTCATGTATGGATGTGAGAGTTGGACTGTGAAGAAGGCTGAGCACCGAAGAATTGATGCTTTTGAACTGTGGTGTTGGAGAAGACTCTTGAGAGTCCCTTGGACTGCAAGGAGATCCAACCAGTCCATTCTGAAGGAGATCAGCCCTGGGATTTCTTTGGAAGGAATGATGCTAAAGCTGAAACTCCAGTACTTTGGCCACCTGATGTGAAGAGTTGACTCATTGGAAAAGACTCTGATGCTGGGAGGGATTGGGGGCAGGAGGAGGAGGGGACGACAGAGGATGAGATGGCTGGATAGCATCACTGACTCGATGGACGTGAGTCTGATTGAACTCCGGGAGTTGGTGATGGACAGGGAGGCCTGGCGTGCTGCGATTCATGGGATTGCAAAGAGTTGGACATGACTGAGCGACTGAACTGACTGACTGACTGACCAGTTTTGTAACTTTAAGAATCCAATCTTCAGTACTCATTTACTTAGGAGTGTGATTATTGGCTTGATTGCCCTCTCCCCCTTTTGACTTTCATTTTTCTCCCCCAGGTCACCTCTATCTCCTCCCTCCCCCTCTCTTCTCTACCCAATGCTGTGAATCTCTGGGTATTCCAGGCTACGGAGAACACTTAGGGAACTGATTACTGGCTAGATGTGTCTCTCTTCTTTTGACTCCCCCTCTTCTCCTCTGGTCACCTTTATTTCCTTCCTCCCTCTTCTCTTCTCCATGTAACTCTGCGAACCTCTCTGGGTGTCCCACACTGTGGAGAGCACATAGGGAAATGATTCCTGGCTATATTGCTCTCTCCCTTTTTGATTCCCTCTCTTCTCCTCCTGGTCACCTCTATCTCCCTCCTCCCTCTTCTCTTCTCCATGTAACTCTGCGAACCTCTCTGAATGTCCCTCACTGAGGAGAATCTTTTCACCATTAACCTAGATGTTTTAACATCAGTGTGGCATGGATGGAGAAGTCTTGAGGCTACTGTAAGAATAAGACTGAAAACCAGAGGCAGGAGGCTTAGATCCAAAACTGAGAACACCAGAAAACTCCTGACTCCAGGGAACATTAATCAATAAGAGCTCATCCAAAAGCCTCCATACCTACACTGAAACCAAGCTCTACCCAAGAGCCAAGTTCCAGAGCAAGGCATATCATGCGAATTCTCCAGCAATGCAGGAACATAGCCCTTAGCTAATACAGGCTGCTCAAAGTCACACCAAACCTACGGACACCTCAAAACTCACTACTGGACACTTCATTGCACTCCAGAGAGAAGAGATCCAGCTCCATCCACCAGAACACTGACACAAGCTTCCCTAACCAGGAAACCTTGACAAGCCACTCATCCAACCCCACCCACAGGGAGGAACCTCCACAATAAAAAGGAACCACAAACTTCCAGCACACAGAAGGGCCACCCCAAACACAGCAATTTAAACAAGATGAAAAGGCAGAGCAGTATTCAGCAAGTAAAGGAACATGATAAGTGCCCACCAAACCAAACCAAAGAGGAGGAGATAGGGAGTCTACCCGAAAAAGAATTCAGAATAATGATAGTAAAGATTATTGAAAATCTTGAAAACAAAATGGAGTTACATATAAATAGTCTGGAGACAAGGATTGAGAAGACGCAAGCAATGTCTAACCAGGACCTAGAAGAAATAAAAAAGAGTCAATAATGAATAATGCAATAACTGAGATCAAAAACACTCTGGAGGGAACCAGCAGTAGAATACAACTGAGACAGAAGATAGGATAAGTGAGGTAGAAGATAGAATGGTGGAAATAAATGAAGCAGAGAGGAAAAAAGAAAAAAAAAATTAAACAAAATGAGGACAACCTCAGAGACCTCTGTGACAATGTCAAATGCCCCAACATTCGAATCATATGAGTCCCAGAAGAAGACAAAAAGAAAGGCCATGAGAAAATACTTGAGGAGATAATAGTTGAAAACTTCCCTAAAATGGGGAAGGAAATAGCCACCCAAGTCCAAAAACCCAGAGAGTCCCAAACAGGATAAACCTAAGGCAAAACACCCCAAGACACATATTAATCAAATTAAGGAAGATCAAACAGAAAGAACAAATATTAAAAGCAGCAAGGGAAAAACAACAAATAACACACAAGGGGATTCCCATAAGGATAACAACTGATCTTTCAATAGAAACACTTCAGGCCAGAAGGGAATGGCAGGACATACTTAAAGAGATGAAAGATAAAAACCTACAACCCAGATTACTGTACCCAGCAAGGATCTCATTCAAATATGAAGGAGAAATCAAAAGATTTACAGACAAACAAAAGCTGAGAGAATTCAGCACCACCAAACCAGCTCTTCAACAAATGCTAAAGAATCTTCTCTAGACAAGAAACACAGAAAAGGTTTTTAAACCTGAACCCAAAACAACAAGGTAAACGGCAACAGGATCATACTTATCAATAATTACCTTAAATGTAAGTGGGTTGAATGCCCCAACCAAAAGACAAAGCCTGGCTTAATGGATACAAAAACAAGACCCCTGCTGCCTCAAAATAAGGGACACGTACAGACTGAAAGTGAAGGGCTGGGAAAAGATATTTCATGCAAATGGAGACCAAAAGAAAGCAGGAATAGCAATACTCATATCAGATAAAATAGACTTTGAAATAAAGGCCATTAAAAGAGACAAAGAAGGACACTACATAATGATCAAAGGGTCAATCCAAGAAGAAGGTATAACAACTATAAATATATATGCACCCAACATAGGAGCACCGCAATAGATAAGGAAAATGCTGAGTATGAAAGGGGAAATTAACAGTAACACAATAACAGTGGGAGGCTTTAATACCCCACTTACCCCTATGGATAGATCAACTAAACAGAAAATTAGCAAGGAAACACAAACTTTAAATGATGCAATGTACCAGTTGGACCTAAGTGATGTTTATAGGACTTTTCACCCCAACACAATGAATTTCACATTTTTCTCAAGTGAACACGGAACCTTTTCTAAAACAGAGCACATCCTGGACCATAAATCTAGCCTTGGTAAATTCAAAAAAATTGAAATCATTCCAAGCATCTTTTCTGATCACAATGTGTAAGATTAGAGGTCAACTACAGGAAAAAAAAAAAAAAAACTATTAAAAATACAAACATATACAAACATATGGAAGCTAAACAATATACTTCTGAATAACCAGCAAATCACAGAAGAAATCAAAAAAAGAAATCAAAATATGCATAGAAACAAATGAAAATGAAAACACAACAACCCAAATCCTATGGGATTCAGTAAAAGCAGTGCTAAGGGGAAGGTTCATAGCAATACAAGCTTACCTCAAGAAACAAGAGAAAATTCAAATAAATAACCTAACTCTACACCTCAAACAACTAGGAAAGGAAAAAATGAAGAACCCCAAGGTTAGTAGAAGGAAAGAAATCATAGGGCAGAAATAAACATGTATATTATCATATGTGAAGTGGATCGCTGGTCCAGGTTCAATGCATGAGACAAGGTGCTCAGGGATGGTGCACTGGGATGACCCTGGGGGATGGGATGGGGAAGGAGGTGGGAGGGGGGTTCTGGATAGGGAACATATGTTCACCCATGGCTGATTCATGTTGATGTATGGCAAAATCCACTACAATATTGTAAAACAATTAGTCTTCAATTAAAATAAAGAAATAAATTTTTAAAAAGAGAAAAGGATCTGTGTAATGCAGGAGACCTGGGTTCAATCCCTGGGTTGGAGAGTTCTCCTGAAGAAGGGAATGGAAACCCACTCCAGCATTCTTGCCTCGAGAATTCCACAGACAGAGGAGTCTGGAGGGCTACAGTCCATGGGGTTGCAAAGAGTCAGTGACTCTCTGTGATGACTGAGTGACTAACACAACAACAACGAACATTACAGAAAGACAAACAGCTAAAAGTTTAATGCCAGTTCTCATATTCTTAACACTACACTCCTGTTCCATAGCTCAAGGTTCAGCTTTCTGCATATTACTCCCTCCTCACCTTTCTGTTCCTCATCTTTTTTTTTTTTTTTTTTCCTAGCATCCCCCCAGTTCATGTTCTTTTCCATATAGAGCAGTTTTACCTGTTACATTTGTGCTTTAGATCCTAAGGATCATATCCTCAGCTTCTCATTTTCTGTTCTTAAGAAGGTGATCAAAGTATATTTCTTAAAAGATAAAATTTCTTCCTTAACAACTGAGACAAGCTGTTAGGAATGTGTGAAGATATATGGCCTTCAACAGAACAATGAAACATAAAATTATGAAGAAAGCCAGATGCCAAGCTTTGTCAACATGAATCTCAGAAAGAGGAACTGGTTACTCTCCAGACTGGATGGTGACATGTACTCAAAGACAGAAATAAGAACTACATGATTAAAAAAGAAATGTATCAAAGCATGACATCACAAAGGTATTAACTTCAAGTTCTTAATAAATGATATTATGTGAGCAATTTTGGGCTTCCCTGGTGGCTCAGGGGTAAAGAAACTGCCTGCAATGCAGGAGATGTGGGTTCGATTCCTGGGTTGGAAAGATTCCCCAGAGGAGGGCATGGCAACACACTCCAGTATTCTTGCCTGGAGAATCCCATGGACATAGGAGCCTGGTGAGCTACAGTCCATAGGGTCTCAAAGAGTTGGACATGGCTAAAGCAACTGAACACTCATGCACAAGCAATTTTAAGAAACTGATAGAAGCCCTTAAGATACATATAATCTCCCATCTAACACCTGACTATTATATAGAAGATTTTTCTCACCCTGGTCTTATACACAAACTGAGATTTGAAATCTGAATTTAATCACTTTCTTTAAAACAGTGCTGTTTTTCAGTTAGAGGTCTCCCTTTCTTAAGCTTATGTCATAAGTTTCTGGTCTTGTCTGCAAAGTGAACCTGCAATGAGAAGGGGGAAGAGGCTTGGACCTCAAAGGATCTGACCCTGATGTAGAATTAATTGGAAAGGACCATAGCCTCCTTGATCTTGGAAGGTGTGAATATCCAGGGAGCTCTGATATGGTGACTGCGGCTCAGCCACAGTGGAAGTAGATGAATATCAGTACTCAGTTTCAGGCAGATGGCAGTGTAGATCTATTTAGAGAAAGGACAAAACTAATAAATTGAAATGGAAAGGAGGTCCTGCTTTCCCCTGTCCCTCTGAGAGAGGAGCCTGGAAAGAGTTAAATTGTGAGCACTTCAGTTTTGTGTACTAGGCTTAGGGGAAGATTTTTGTACTGTAAGTTGAAGAATCAAAAGCAGAGGAAGGGAGAAGCAGCCCAGCAGAGAGGATGCTAGGTGAAGACTGTGATTCAAGAGCAGCAAATGCATTGAGCCTAGTCCCTGTACTCATTGCACATGGCTCACCCCCTACCAAGTCTACAGTGTTGGGACTGATGGGCTTACAAGTGGAGTGCTCAGGGATCCCATGAAGGGAGAGCTGGGGAAGGGAAGAGGTGACAGTGTCCTCAACTTATTCAAGAAATAGTCTTGTTTGCTTGGTTGTTGTTGCTTTTTCCATTAACCTTCCCCCCACCCCCATTTACCTAAAGTTCAGCTTTCTTTATGGTCCAATTCTCTAATCCATACATGACTACTGGAAAAACCATAGCTTTGACTTTATGGATGTGAGAGATGGACCATAAGGAAAGCTGAGTGCTGAAGAATTGATGCTTTCAAACAGTGGTGTTGGAGAAGACTCTTGAGAGTCCCTTGGACAGCAAAGAGATCCAACCAGTCCATCCTAAAGGAAATCAGTCCTGAATATTCATTGGAAGGACTGATCTGAAGTTGAAGCTCCAATATTTTGGCCAACTGTTGCAAAGAACTGACTCATTTGAAAAGACCCTGATGCTGGGAAAGATTGAAGGTGGGAGGAGAAGGGGACGCCAGAGGATGAGATGGTTGGATGGCATCACCAACTCAATGGACATGAGTTTGAGCAAACTCTGGAAGTTGTTGATGGACAGAGAAGGCTGGTGTGCTGCAGTCCACGGGGTCACAAAGAGTTGGACACAATTGAGAGACTGAACTGAACTGAGCTGAGCCTAGAGTCTGTTGCCCAGCTTCCTCACAGTAAGTTGATTGTATTAATCACACACCCTTGTATCTTTCCTCTAGAAGCTCAGTCCTCCATTATTTATGTTTTAATAACCCATTCTGTAGTTTCTTAATTTGCAGACTTTTTTCCTCAAGTCAGTTCAGTTTCTAAGAAATAGTCATCTCTAAAATTTCTCTCTAAGTTGAAGACAAAACAATTAAGAGAAATATTAAAAGTTTAGAATCATTGTGATTTTTCTTATCATGAATTTCAATTTTACATAGTACAAACTCCCTGCTATGACAGAAAAGGAACACGACGCCCTCATATGTCTCCCTACTTTTTCTCCCACCACATCTGTGTTAATGTTAGTCACATTTAAATTGTTATTTAAATTTGCACTGTTTTACTTAAAATGCACTATTTCTTTTTTTTTTTTTTATTTTAGTTGGAGGCTAATTACTGCACAATATTGTAGTGGTTTTTGCCATACATTGACATGAATCAGTCATTGGTTTGCATTTGTTTACCCATCCTGAACCCTCCATCCACCTCCCTCCCCATCCCATCCCTCTGGGTCATCCCAGTGCACCAGCCCTGAGCACCCTGTCTCATGCATCGAACCTGGACAGGAGATCTGTTTCATATATGATAATATACATGTTTCAATGATATTCTCTCAGTTCATCCCACCCTTGCCTTCTCCCACAGAGTCCAAAAGACTTCTATACATCTGTATCTCTTTTGCTATCTTGCATATAGGGTTATCGTTACCATCTTTCTAAATTCCATATATATGCGTTAGTATACTGTATTGCTGTTTTTCTTTCTGGCTTACTTCACTCTGTATAATAGGCTCCAGTTTCATCCACCTCATTAGAACTAATTCAAATGTATTCTTTTTAATGGTGGAGTAATATTCCATTGTGTATATGTACCACAACATATACTTTCTCATCCATTCCTCTGTTGATGGACATCTAGGTTGCTTCCATGTCCTGGTTATTATAAATAGAAAATGCACTATTTCTGTACATTTGAAATTAAACAGTGTAACCAAGAAGTGTCCTGGTGCCAGTTACTCCACAAAAGTTATTTTTTTCCCCCAAGAAAAATATTTTCCAGCATATTTATGAATACTTCTTATTCTTTTTTGATTGCTTTACAATCCTAAGACCCCAGTTATTCTTATTTGAATAATTTTTGTTGTCCCTATTATCATCTCTTAAATCAATTTAATCTCTATTCTTTTCTCTCCACATTTACTGTGTGACAATACATCTACTTAGGAAATATCTTTCTGGAAGAACACATCTGTGTCTTTAGGTAGCCGGTGGTAGCACTTGAGCATGATAGAGTCTGTGGCTGGAGTAAAGGAATGTATGAGACTTTCAAGAATAGGGCTTGGTGGCTCAGATGATAAAAAATCTGCATGCAATGCAGGAGACCCGGGTTTAATTCCTTGTTTAGGAAGACCCCTGCAGAAGGGAATGGCTACCCACTCCAGTATTCTTGCCTGGAGAATCCCATGGACAGAGGAGTCTGGGGAGCTACAGTCCACGGGGTTGCAAAGAGTTGGACACGACTGAGTGACTAAGTATGTGTGTGCGCGCACACACACACACACACACACACACACAGACACACATAAAGGGGATATAGATTCAGTTCTGGAGAAGGAAATGGCAGCCCACTCCAGTGTTATTGCCTGGAGAATCCCATGGACGGAGAAGCCTGGTAGGCTGCACTCCATGGGGTCGCACAGAGTCGGACACGACTGAAGCGACTTGGCAGCAGATTCAGTTCAGTTCAGTTCAGTCTCTCAGTCATGTCCGACTCTTTGCGACCTCATGAATTGCAGCACGCCGGGCCTCCCTGTCCATCACCAACTCCCTGAGTTCACTCAAACTCATGTCCATGGATTCGGTGTTGCTATCCAGTCATCTTATCCTCTGTCGTCCCCTTCTCCTTCTGCCTCCAGTCCCTCCCAGCATCAGAGTCTTTTCCAATGAGTCAACTCTTCGCATGAGGTGGCCAACGTATTGGAGTTTCAGCTTTAGCATCATTCCTTCCAAAGAAATCCCAGGGCTGATCTCCTTCAGAATGGACTGGTTGGATCTCCTTGCAGTCCAAGGGACTCTCAAGAGTCTTCTCCAACACCACAGTTCAAAAGCATCAATTCTTCAGATATAGATTACTGGTTGGTTAATCACCCCAGCTGGTTATCAGACAGAGGAACCATGTGAGCATCCCAATGTGATCTTGTTTACAATGTTTCTTTAGTTTTGTGACGATTCCATTTGCTTACTTGTAAATTGGAGTTCATAACACATGCTTTATTGTGCTATTATCAGCCAAATTAAGATAGTATGATTGACTGATATATAGTAGGTCTTCAATATATATTAAAATGAAACCCAAAAACTATATTTGTAAATTTGAATAGTTAAATAGTATGGTTTACATTTATACCAGACAGTAACCTGATTTTTCTAAAAGCAAATTTTTGTGTTACATTTAAGGATCAGTTCAGTGAAAAGCAGTAAAAACTGGGTGGTATGTATGGTTACTTTTGAAGTGAGCTAAGTGACCTACCTAAGGTAATCAGCAGGAGCTGGATAATGAAAGGGGGGTTAACAAGAGACCCTGAAAATGTCTAAATTTGTCCCAGACAGTAACATCAATAAGACAGTAAATGTGGAAGTGTTCTGTAAAGTGAGAAATTCAATAGAAATAGTTGTATTCAGTCTCTCTTGTTTTGAAAAATGTCATGATTTAAAAAGAACATAGGGCTTTGGAATTAGGCAGAGTCAAGTTTGTATGTCACACTTGCCATTTAGTAACTGTTAGGCTGAATATGTTGGATTTTTTAGCTTTATCTCTATCTCATTTCCTTTTAGGGTGCATTGGAAAATTAATTCCATCTTTGCAAAACTGTAAATGTAGAATTAGCATGTAAAATAACTTCACTAGATGCTTTCTAGTAGATGGAGTTAGTTTTCTCAATTCTTTCTCTGTCTTTCTCTTCTGTTTGCTGCATTAATTAGCAGTTTATCCCTTCTAGAAGTGGGTCTCCTCCCTTTGACTTGACTATGGACTTCTACCCTGATTTGGCAGAAGATACAAAATAAGTGGGGGCTTCCCAGGTGGTGCTAGTGATAAAGAACCCACCTGCCAACACAGGAGATATAAGAGTTGCGGGTTCATTCCCTGGGTTGGGAAGATCCCCTGGAGGAGGGCATGGCAACCCACTCCAGTATTCTTGCCTGGAGAGACCCATGGACAGAGGAGCCCAGCAGGCTATAGTCCATAGGGTCGCACAGAGTCCGACACGACTGAACCGACTTGGCATGCATGCACAAAACAAGTACAGGCTGGAAATGTGGTTGCATGATCCTACTTGCCCTCTTATGCTTCTGCCATCAGCATCAGAAGAGCTTCCTGTGAGTAGCTGGTGACCCTTTGAGCTGGGACAGAATGAAGACACATGTACAGACCAGAGCTTAACCCATAGTGAGGAGTCAAAGTTGGACCCATGGTTTAAAGCAGAGATGCCCACTTAAATTGGCTGATCCACTCGCAAGAGAAAATTCAGTTCCAGGAAGGTTGTTCCACAGTGCTATTTTGACGACAGGTGCCTGATTCTTGACCCCTACCATGTGTTCTAAAGAAGTGTTTATGATAATTTATAAGATTATTAATGGCACTGCTATGACCATCTTTGAAGAATAAATTGAGCAAAGCAAGAGCATAAATATCAATAGTTAAATGCAGAAAGTGTAGTCAGATTTTTTTCAAGCAGATTACCTCCGTGACATTTTCAAAGATTAGAAAGGATGAGAGACTTAGATCTTCATGTTTCTCCAGTTCTCAGAAATAACTTTATAAGTTATCTAACCTGAATCACATAAGCATGGATTATAATTAATAAAATGGATAACAAAATACAAATCAACAAGTATGATTGTCATGTATAGCCAATTGGAAGTGCAGAGAAAGTGCTATTAGAGAATTTTGTAAATAATACAGACTTTGCTATGACTTGACTCTGGATGAATAGGAGTAGCCCATGCTAGGAAGTTACACACTGTAGAGATCCCATCCCCGTTATCAATCAGACCTGAGTTCAAATCTGATTTAGCCCCTTTCCCAGCTGGGCGGCTTGGTCTAAAGATATTGATACTCTGTGTCTTAGCTCGGCTGTAGCACTTTAAGTGAATTAGACAGGGTTACAACGATGCTTGACACAGTACCTAGCTTTTTCTAATGAATAGAAGATGATCTAAGGGTGGGCAGTAAAGCATGGTCATCTACATAGTTCAGAGGAGTCTAGTTTAACACCCCTCAGCAAGGATGAAGATATAATATCTTCCTCAACCATGGGGGTCTGAAGTCACATCCGTGATCTCCTGTGGCCAACTCTTGTTTTCTTAACTGGTGTCTCCAGTGTGTTTCTCACATCAAATCTATTCTCTTTCTGTTTGAAGCCACCCCCTTTCACAATTTAAACTCAGCAGCTGCTCAGAGTATGCACAGTTTGGTGCCCCATTGCCTTCTGCCTTGAAAATTCAGAATGCATGTGGACGCCACAGGTGGCTGTCTTTGGAGTCCGTCTTTCATTTTTACAGCTTTCTGCCCTCAGGCGTTTCTTTGTTTCAGAGAAACTAGATTTTAAAAATGGATCTATGCCCAGAGAATTTACACATCTTCATAACAAGTATCATGTACTAAATAATGAAATGAATGTGTGAATGCCAAAAACACTGTAAGCAAATTGCATAGCAACCTGCTCCCTAATGAATCAGAGTATTTTTCTTCCATTTAAATGCATTAAGAGAGCAATTTCCTGATCCTTCAAGGGTAGGTGAAAATGCCAATCATTTATTTTTTTTTTATAATTACTTAAGTCTGTCATTTGATATGCACTTAAAAAATAATTTACATGTCCTTTTGGCCACTTCTAAAAGTGGCCTGTGTATTATGGGGGAGAACAACTGAACTATGTAGCTTTGAAAATGGAATTTGGGCAGGAGCATAGATGCATCAACGTGCTGGTGACCCTGAATGCGCTAAATGTTTTTTCCATTGGATATCATTCAATCCTGTCTTTTTGGCTTTAGAATTCAATAAAAGTAGAGTATGTTAATGAAGACACTACCAAAAGCAATGGGATTGTATTGAGTCATTAAAAGAGAAATTGGTAAGAAATTACTGAGTATGAAGACATTATAGATATATTCTTTGAATTTTATTCCAAATTTATTCTCCTTGGTGGGTATAATAGTACCTCATAATTTGTTCAGTCATTTCTCAGAAAAATTCCCCAAAAAAGAGGCAGAGTACATTTCTAGCACTCCCTTAAATTGAGAATATTACCAAAGTCATACTTAACTGGAAATTAAAGAGTGCTTTGCACCCATAAGGATATTCAAAAATGATATTTTATGGTTTTGTTAAGGATATCATCTTCAAATGTTGAAAGGCTAAACCTTTATCCCCCAGAACTCTTAAAACCAATGATAATGCCATGAACAATATGGCTCCTTCTTTTGCTATGACTGATTTCCACTGGAGGGACTCTCTCCTGTCCTAGGTTCTAATTTAATTTGAACTCAGTTCTGTTCTCATTCTGCAAGTTCCAGATCAGACTTCTTTTACATTGCCTATCTTATTTGCTAGGCAATCTTTGTAGGGCTATTTTCCACCCTATATTTTCATTTTTATGTGTCCTCTCCTTCTCTGCCCCCTGTGATACTGTTCATCATTCTTTGCAAACATCAAATCATGCTAGGAGTTTAATCAACAGAGAATACTAGAAAGCACACAGGGCAGATATTACAGCATCTGGATTGCGAGATGGATATCAACAGTGCAAACACAACCTTAGGCCATTTGTCTTATTTTCTTATGCTTAATTCATCTATTTTCACCTCATTTGCAAGATGTGGGATACCTTTGGGGGTAAGCTTCTTTGTCTAAGCCCACATATTTCCTGGATTCCTAGAGCTGTTCCTACTGTAATGGTTTAGGAATCCTTCTATATCTTAGTTGTGTATTTCTCAGAGTTCAGTTCTTCTCCAGTGTTAGATTTGAGCCCAGATGGGAACCAACTTATTCAGATTCACATCAGAACATTCTTCTCTACATCTAAAACTTAGGAGCTTCTTTCCAAGTATATTTCTCCTTCAGGGTGCTTCCTATTTGTAAATATTCTCCAATTTAGCCTTCTACCCACCAGCACTGGCATCATCCAGGGATACTTTTTAGAAAATTCTAAGTCTTGGGCTTCTCTCTATAAATCTACAAAGCCGGGATTTTAGGAAGTGAGCCAGGGAATTGAAATAGTTAAAAACTCTCCAGGTGATTCCTGTACACATTAGAATGCGTGGACTGCCACAATAAATGGCACCATTAACCATCCAATTGTTCATGCCAAACTCTGACAGTCAATCCCGACGACTTTATGTCTTTCATCCTCCCCACATTTAATCAATAACCTAATCTACAAATTTAGTGCTTAAGGATGTCATGATTATAAAAGATACCATCTGAGACAGTGATTTATAATCTGATTAGGTAAGACACTGAAGCATTAAATTAATTAATTTCTATGTACAATTTATACTCTTTTCACAAAACTTTAAGATAAATACTCCTTAGGGAATAAGATGCTGAGCTGTTGAACAAGATGCTAAATCAAAGCTGGAGTGAGATCTAATCTACCAGATCCCCTCATCCCTGTGGGTTCCTAGCTCTTCTTGCTTATCGTTTCCCAACTACCTCTCCAAATCTCAAAATAGACACTGTAACTGTTGTTAGTTCCTGTTTTCAGTCAAAAGGTACGGCGTATTTTACTTTAGTACATTAAGGATCATAGTGTTAAATTATGTGTTCTGCTTTCAGGTGATAGAAACTAATTTTCCAGAAACCCAAATAACCCAGGCTATTTTTTACTACAAAGTAAAACAGAATAGAAACTTGAGCCTGATTTTTCTTGTAACTGTGTCTTAGGTTGTCATTTCCTTGAATTACTTCCTGACAGAATCCTTTTGTAATGACCATAGTTATAACTGATGCTTCTGAACATATCTCTTGGTTTCTTTTGTATTTATTTTTTTCCCTTAAAATCTTACTTTAATACCATGTTTTTGCTTTCTGTATAAATGTTCAACATTTATAATTTCTTAAAATGAACACTTACCTTTTCCTGGTTATAATGTAATGATGACTAATGAATATAATGAGAAACAAAGGAAAGTATAAAAACAAAAAAAAATCAACCATAATTCTATGAAGTATGTATCTCTACATAAAATCAGGCTTGAAGAGGAGTCTATAAACCTCTAAGCATTTACGGAGCTCTTATCATCCTTTTTAGGAAAAGTGGCAATAAATGTTTATTAAACGCAAACTTTGTGCCAGGCAAGTGCTGAGAGCTGAGCACTTAGCAGTGAATGACTCAGATACGGATGCTAGAATGCTCTCAAGGAGTATGCAGTTTTGAATTTTATTTTATACTTTATATTTTGGCTGAAGTTACTGTCGACATTCCATTAAGTAAATGACATCCTATTCCTAACCCAGTTCACTCACTTAACAAGCACTTACTGAGTAGTATATTAGTCAGCATAATTAATGCTAGCTGCTTTAAGGAAACACCTTTAAAAAAAAATCTCAGTGGCTTAAAATAAGACAACATTCTTTCTGGTTCATGTTTCAATCTGATGGAGGTTAGGCATCTTTCCCAACTGAGGATTCTGACACCTTCTATACAATGCCACCATTTTTTGCCCAGACCTACATGTAAGGTTTTCCTTTCATGGGCTTCCCTGGTGGCTCAGATGGTAAATAATCTGCCTGCAATGCAGGAGACCCAGGTTTGATCCCTGGGTCAGGAAGATTCCCTGGAGAAAGGAATGAGTATCCACACCAGTATTCTTGCCTGGAGGATTTCATGGAGAAAGGAGTCTGGCAGGCTACAGTCCATGGGGTCACAAAGAGTTGGACACATGTGAGTGACTACCATTTTCAAGGAAGGAGGTGAATTGTTACTGGCTTATGTTACAATATATACAGTCACATTCCTTTGGTCAGATTTAAGTCACATGGCCCCCAACCTAACTGCACATGAAGGAGAAGAGAGTGAAAAGGATTCTGTGAATACTTTGTCTCTGCCACAGCTCACCAAATATTCCTCTCAAGTAGTTTCCTACATGTAGAGCACTCATTTCTCCCGTTTTCCCTCCTCAGGGATACAACCCCACATCCCATCTAGTTAAGGTCTAGTGTAACTGGGTAATGAACAGTCCGTTCTGTCACTTTTTTTTGCCCCTCATTTTGGCTTGATAATGCAGAGTATTAAAAAATAAATGCTCCACTACCCCATATTTATATATAATTGTGGAACAGGGACTGTCTAACAGTAGTACACAGGTAGAAGATAAGGATGGGGATACCCCACAGTCCCAGCACTGCAGCTATGTACAATCCCAGTGAATAGTTACTGAGGAGGCTTCCCACCTTGAGAATGGTAAAAGGAAAAAAATGCACCAATTAGAGGAAGAACTTATCTCTGAAAATGGTTTTCAGCAGGACATAGAAGCAAAATTGAAAAGACATAAAAAATATCAGGCTTATGTGGGTTGTTGGAAAGGGGATATTATCTATAAAATGTCTAGAACAATGTCTGTCATATAATAAGCATTTACTTAACATAAGTTAACAGAGTCATTCATATATTTTTGGCTACAGGTCATAAAAGACTAATTCAAACTGGTTTTAAAAATCAGGAAATTTATTATCTCATAAATGCTGAAATCCAGACACACTGCAGACTTCCAAGCTGGGTTATTTAATGGCCCTGTGGTCTTTTCTTCTTTTGCTCTATTGCAGGGCTCCTCATAAGGAGACTGCCAGCTCCAAAAGGGTCAGCACACTTTCTTTATCACATACTGTGGAAAAATGCAAGAGAGTTTGCCTTAACTATAGGTTGAATTCCTTCCCCTCAGTGTGATTCAACCAACTTAGATCACAGTCTCTCACTGGACCAGTAACAATCCCCAGCATAACATCACATGCTGTGGGTTATGCACCCTTGGAGTCTCATGGGTCGTATGAGTTTGGGTGGATACCTGGGTAAGGCAGGAGTTGTGACTGGCCCAGCAACCATGAGTGTTCATGTCACTCATTGTGTTAAGTGTTATGCTAATTGCTCCACATTTTAAGATATGTGTGCCACAAGTTAAAAAAAAAATCTTGTTTACTCCTGGCTGAAGAAAGCTCAGGGTGTTTTGGGAATGCATGAAAAGTACACATTTTGAAGGAATTGATTCAGGAAGGACTATAGAAGAAGAATGGTGACCATAGTGGGTTAGTCTGTGAAGCGGGTGAAGGGAATTTCAGAAGCAGCAGCTTATAGAAAATTCCAGAAATGGGTAACCATGGGGAAGACTCGGGAAAATGCAAGGGTCTTAGACCTACACTGTCTCATATGGTAGCTACTATCCACATGTAGCTATTGAACACTTGAAATGTGGATAATGCTTCATGTTTGAATGATAATTTTTTATTGAGACATAATTGACATACAACATTGTTAAAGTTTAAGGTGTACAATGTGTTCAACTGATATATTTATATATTGCAATATTATAACTGTGCTGTGCTTTGCTTAGTTTCTCAGTCGTGTCCAACTTTTTGCGACCCCATGGACTGTAGGCCCCCAGCCTCCTCTGTCCATGGGATTCTCCAGGCAAGAATACTGGGGTGGGTTGCCATGCTGTCCTCCAGGGAATCTTGCCAACCCAGGGACTGAGCCCAAGTCTCCTGTATTGCAGGCAGATTCTTTACTGTCTGAGCCACAAGGGAAGCCCAAGAATACTGGAGTGGGTAGCCTATCCCTTCACTACTGCAGTGTTATGTAACACTTATATTATGTCACATAATTATCATTTTTTTTGCAGTGTGAGCAATTAATATATATATTTATTGGAAACTTTGAAGTCTATAATACAGTATTGTTGTCTATAATCATATGCTGTACATTATATCTCCAGGACTTATTTATCTATGAACCGCAAATGTCTACCTTTAAACATCTCCCCAATTTCCCCACCCTCCAGCCCCTGGTAAACACCATTCTACTTTGTTTTTAAGTGTTTGGTTTTTTTAGATTCCACATACCAGTGAAATCAGTATTTGTCTTTCAAATACTAAACAGTATTTGTCTTTTTCTGTGATATCTCACTTAGCATAAAATCCTCAAGCTCCAAACATATTGTCACAAATGGCAGGATTTTCTTTTTCTCAAGGTTGAATAATGTTTCATTGTGCATATATACACCACATCTTCTTTATGTGGAATTAGAATGTTTTAGATATATTGGGTTAAATGCAATATTTTATTAAAATTCACTTTACATGTCTCTCTTTTATTTTTTACTTTTCTTTAAAGGGTGGCTTACATTATATTTCTCTTGGGCAATGCTAGCTTAGACAGTATTGACTGAAAAAACAACTGTACACATGAGAGTTTCCAGTTAAGTTTTATTTGGGGAAAAATGATGACTATAGCCTAGAAACAGAATTTCAGCATCTCTGAGAAACTGCTCCAAAGAGATAAGAGTACATGAGTAGTACATGCAATCAACACATTATTCCCCCCTACAGATTTCTGTTAGTCATGAAGACCAGTCATCACCATGAAGCATTTTAGTGCTTTTCGAGACATGAGGAGATACAAGAATTGGGCTCATAGAATTGACTTCTGATAATGTCTATCTGAAGACCTGTTCTGCCAGATTTTCCCAGAGCACAGGGCGCCTCATTTTTTCTCTCCACTGTGAACTCCTTTCAGGGGTTGTCAGCACTGCAGCAGCACATGACTTAATCCTTACAAAGGTAGATGGAAAGTGCCAATGGCAAGTGCCAATTTGTAGTTGACAACAGACTGAGATGAAAAATATAAGGAGGAAGGTGGAGAGGGGTGAGACTGGGTCATTCAGCAGAGGTTGGCTCAAGCCAGGTCTTGAATGGTATGCATGGCATTTAAATGTTATCCCTGTATTATTGTGGAGTCACTGAAGTGGCGATGTGCATTTCAGCAAGTTCACTGTCTGCTTTTGGAGAAAGGACTGAAGGGGGTAAAGCAACTAGCAGGGAGCCCAGGAGATAGTTACAGTAATTCAGACAAGTAGTGACGATGCCTGAGAAAGCAGTATGGATGATGAATGAACAGTATGTAAGGTGATAGAATCAGCAGAATTTCATGACTGGTGAGATGCTTGGGCAGAGCTTGAGAATGTAGTGCGACTCGTGGTTTTCTGGCTTAGGTACCTGTGCTCTTGTTTTCATTGATATAGGAAACACATAAGACAGAGAAGGTTTAGAGTAAAAGTTGACAAAAATGCCATGTGGTGAAATAGGGAGAAAACAAAAAAAGAAACCAACCAACCAACAGAAACATGACAAGGAGTAGGGATTGGAGAGAATTGTTTCTGTCACACCCTTACCAGTATAGCCTCTTTGAAGTATAGGATCCATGAGGCTATTTTTGATGATTATTTTAAAAATCATTTTGTTTTAGCGTATTATTCTGCTGAGTTATTATCTTTCCTGGTGTTAGCCACGGAGCATATTTTTATTCCCCCAGTTTCTCTTTTTTTCACTTATGCTCTTTTATTAATGAATAAGGAATCCAAGTGTCTAAGAGTAGCTCAGTGTATCTCATTAGTACTAATGGGCAGATAATTTGAGTTTTGCTTTTGTGCCTGCATGCAATCGTGTCTGACTCTCTGTGACCCTATGGACTGTAACCCTCTAGATTCCTCTGTCCAAGGGATTCTCTAGGCAGGAATACTGGGGTGGGTTGCCATGCCCTCCTCCAAGGGGTCTTCCCAACCTAGGGATTGAACCCAAGTCTCTGCCTAGTGTCACCGGGGAAGCCTGAGTTTTTGCTCACATAAGAAACTAAATAATCTCTGTGCCTTCCAGCATTGTCAATGTGGTTTTGGCTTGTCAAAGCAGAATATTCAGCCTGTTTCAATTTTCTTTCCAGTTGCTAGGCTCAAAATGGAAAAGGGTTAGAATATAAATTGTTTACTAGGTTTTTCGCACCATATATCCTACACTGTATTATACTCCACTATAGTTACCTGTGTTTGGATATATAAATATGATTTTATTTTCCTGGAGAGATGTTGAAAGATGGAAAGGTTTTTGTGTCCCTCGTGGTGTTTGAATTCATGGGTGAAACTGATGTGACTGAAACTTCAGGAGACAGAATGCATATGCCAGACAGGGACTGCTTTTGTTCAGACTCTTTGGAAAAACATTTGGCAGCTACTTTCGAAGTTAAAAATAAACTGATCATATAGTCAACAATTTTATTAATAGGAATCTTCTGAAGAAAAATGAAAATATTGGTTTATACAGATGTGTTACCAAATGTTCATAGCAGCATTATTCATACTGGCCCAAGCAACCTAAACATTCATTAAATGGTAAATAGATAAAGAAAAAGCAATATATCAATGTAATGGAATATTGCTCAGCAATGAAAAATACTAAGACATGTTACAACATGGATAAACTTCAAAAGAATTATGATAAATTAAAGAAGCCTGTCATGAAATACTACATTTTGTGTGATTATATGTATATATGAAATATCCAGAAAATGCAAATTTATAGAGGTAGAAAGCACAACAGTGGCCACTGGGCCTGGGGGCATGAGCGAGTGGGCCCTGATTAAAAATAGATTCAAGGGAATTTTGGGGGGAGGCGATGTATGTAAATGTTCAAAACTGTATTCTGGTGACAGTGGTATGACTCTTTCCTGGTGGCTCAGATGAGAATCTGTCTACAATGCAGGGGACCCGGGTTCAATCCCAGGGGCTGGAAGATCCCCTGGAAAAGTAAATGGCAACCCACTCCAGTATTCTTGCCTGGAGAATTCCATGGACAGGGGAGCCTGGCAGGCTACCGTCCATGGGGTCACAAAGAATCAGACACAACTGCATGACTAACATACAGTTAATAAAAATTACTGAATTGTTAAAAGTGATGAATAAATATTTTAAATGTTTATTTTCATCTATCAATATGTAATATATATCTATCATAAGTATATACATGCATACTTATGTATGATACTTTTTTATAGCTTTGTTATAGATGTATGCACCTCTAACAAAATTTGATTTCAACTTTATAAAAAGATGATCATGCTGAGTGTATTCTTTTGGCATTTACTTTTGTTTTCTCAGTATCATTAAGATTATTTCTTTTGTTTGTGCAGCTTTGTATCTGTAATGCATAGAATTTTACATTTGTGTAATAATCTATTTAAAAAGTACTTAGTTATACTTCTATTAGTGAGTTTTACAATTATGAAAAATAATTTCATGTACAGTTTTGCTGCTGCTACTGCTGCTAAGTTGCTTCAGTTGTGTCCGACTCTGTGCGACTCCATAGACAGCAGCCCACCAGGCTCCCCCGTCCCTGGGATTCTCCAGGCAAGAACATTGGAGTGGGTTGCCATTTCCTTCTCCAATGCATGAAAGTGAAAAGTGAAAGTGAAGTCGCTCAGTCGTGTCCGACTCTTAGCAACCCCATGGACTGCAGCCCGCTAGGTTCCTCCGTCCGTGGGATTTTCCAGGCAAGAGTACTGGAGTGGGGTGCCATTGCCTTCTCTGGCATGTACAGTTTTACATATATCCTAATATACATGTGTGATTTTTCTTTTGCTTATATAAGAATTTCAGAACATTTTGATATTTATTACCAGATACTGCCCTTTCAAATTACCCCAAGGGCTTCTGACGGAACCACATGGAAAGCCCATTACTATTGTGATATAGTGTTTCATTATTAAGAAGTTCTAGATAATTATATCTTCTCTGAGTTAATCAGATACATTTTTAAAATGTGTGGAAAATTTTTACCTTTGGAATTTTTAGCTAATTAGTTTTATGATCAGAAATAGTCTAGTTTACACCTATTCTTTGAAATTTGTGGAGGCTTGCCCTATATTCTTTTTTAAATTTTATAAAATTTTAATTTATTATTTAAAAATTTTATTGAAGCATATTTGATTTACAGTGTTCTGTTAGTTTCAGGTGAATACAGCAAAGTGAATCAGCTATACATATATATATATACTGTTGATAAACAGGTTTTTTTATATTGAGTATTTAAGTTCAGTATTCTACATATATCCATGTAGAGGTCAAGCTTCATAATTCTGTTTAGATGACATATATGCTTCAGTTCAGTTCAGTCGCTTAGTTGTGTCCGACTCTTTGGGACCCCATGAATCGCAGCACACCAGGCCTCCCTGTCTATCACCAACTCCCGGAGTTCACCCAGACTCACGTCCATTGAGTCAGTGATACCATCCAGCCATCTCATCCTCTGTCGTCCCCTTCTCCTCCTGCCCCCAATCCCTTCCAGCATCAGAGTCTTTTCCAATGAGTCAACTCTTCGCATGAGGTGGCCAAAGTACTGGAGTTTCAGCTTTAGCATCATTCCTTCCAAAGAAATCCCAGGGCTGATCTCCTTCAGAATGGACTGGTTGGATCTCCTTGCAGTCCAAGGGACTCTCAAGAGTCTTCTCCAACACCACAGTTCAAAAGCATCAATTCTTCGGCGCTCAGCCTTCTTCACAGTCCAACTCTCACATCCATACATGACCACAGGAAAAACCATAGCCTTGACTAGACGGACCTTTGTTGGCAAAGTAATGTCTCTGCTTTTCAATATGCTATCTAGGTTGGTCACATCAGGTGGCCAAAATATTGGAGTTTCACCATCAGCATCAGTCCTTCCAATGAATATTCAGGGTTTATTTCCTTTAGGATTGACTGATTGATCTCCTTGCAGTCCAAGGGACTCTGAAGTGTCTTCTCCAGCACCACAATTCGAAAGTATCAGTTCTTCGGTGCTCAGCGTTTTTTATGGTCCAGCTCTCACATCCCTACATGACTACTGGAAAAACCAAAGCTTTGACTATATGGACCTGTGTCAGCAAAGTGATGTCTCTGTTTTTTAATATGCTGTCTAGGTTTGTCACAGCTTTTCTTTCAAGGAGTAAGAGTCTTTTAATTTCATGGTAATTTTGGAGCCCAAGAAAATAAAATATTTGGAGCCCAAGAAAATAAAAAGTGAAAGCTCACTGCTTCCATTTTTTCCTCATCTATTTGCCACAAAGTGATGGGACCAGATGCCATGATCTTAGTTTTATGAATGTTGAGTTTTAAGCCAGCTT
This sequence comes from Bos grunniens, assembly GCF_055505025.1. Classification (NCBI taxonomy): domain Eukaryota; kingdom Metazoa; phylum Chordata; class Mammalia; order Artiodactyla; family Bovidae; genus Bos; species Bos grunniens. The sequence continues at coordinate 56,910,434 of NC_141175.1, read as the reverse complement.
TTTCACTCTCCCCTTTCACCCTCATCAAGAGGCTATTTAGTTCCTCTTTATGTCATTAGGGTGGTATCATCTGCGTATCTGAGGCTGTTAATATTTCTCCCAGAAACCTTGATTCCAGGTTGTGATTCATCCAGCCTGGCATTTTGCATGATGTACTCTTCATGCAAGTTAAATAAGTGGGGTGACAATATACAGCCTTGACATATTCCTTTCCTGATTTTGCACCAGTCAGTTCTATGTCTGGTTCTAACTGTTGCTTCTTGACCTGCATATAAGTTTCTTAGGAGGCAGATAAGGTGGTCTAGTATTCCCATCTCTTTAAGGATTTTCCACAGTTTGTTGTGATCCACGCAGTCAGAGACTTTAGTGTAGTCAATGAAACAGATAGTTGTTGTTTTTTTAAAATTCCCTTGATTTTCCTATGATACAGTGAATGTCGGAAATTTGATCTTTGGTTGTTCTGTCTTTCCTAAATCTAACTTGTACATCTGGAAATTCTCAGTTCACATACTGTTGAAGCCTAGCTTGAAGGATTTTGTGGGTTCCCTTGCTAGCATGTGAGATTCGGGCAATTGTCCTATAGTTAGAACATTCTTTGGCATTACCCTTCTTTGGGATTGGAATGAAAGCTGACCTTTTCCAGTCTTATGGTCACCGCTGAGTTTTCCAAATTTGCTGGCATATTGCTGGCAGCACTTTAACAGCACCGTCTTTTAGGATTTAAAATAGCTCAGCTGGAATTCCACCACCTCCACTAGCTTTGTTTGTAGTGATGTTTCCTAAGGCCCACTTGACGTCACACTCCAGGATGTCTTGGTCTAAGTGAGTGAGCATACCTTCGTGGTTATATGGTCATTAAATTTCTAATAGTTCCCTCACCTACCATTTCTCTTATGAGAAGGAGCCAGAAATCTGTGCTAATTCTGCTTCTTAATGGGAATCAGAATCAAATGCTAGTTTTTGGTCTATATCACAAAGAGGAGATCTAATAGGCTAAGTTAAATAAAGTGCTCAAGAATCTACCCTAATGAGGAATTAAAACAGATTTCAAACTTGACTGGAATTCAAAGTCTGTGCTCATTTTCCTATTTCTCTGTCTCTAGGAGGGTTTAGAATAGACTGAACTTATCATTTAGTGGTTTTTACTTTAAAAAAATATGTATTTATTTTTTGCTGCCTTGGGTCTTAGTTGCAGCAAGCAGGATCTTTTATTGTTGCATGCAGGCTCCATAGCGTAAGGACTCTGCAGTTGTGGCACATGGACTTAGCTGCCCTGTGGCAAGTAGGATCTTAATTTTCTGACCAGGGATTGAATCCATGTCCCCTTCATTGGAAGGCAGATTCTTAACCAATGTACCATTATGGAAATACCTTTTTTGTGGTTTTGTAGAAATCAAGCCATGAAGTCTTTCTTTTTTTTTTTTTAAACTTAGTTCCATTGCTACCTGAGGAAAAAGCTGTTGGTATGGGTTATGAAATGTCTGCATAATGGAAAACTCATTACAACTTTGCAAATGAGCAATTTTAATAATAGACAGCAGCATTGCTGCCTCTGTGTTTTTCCACAGAGCAACTTCATTGCTGGTTTGTTTGACCTTGAAGCCTTGTGCCACCACTTTGCACAATTAGCAGACTCTAAATGTATATTCAGGTCACATCTGTGCTGAATTGTTTTATTTATGTTGATTGATTGTGGATTATGACACAGCATCCCTCCTTATTCAGGATAAGTGGAATGAGGAATTTTAAGGACAAACAGTGAACCAGCTGCAGAAAGGTCGAGAAGAGAGAAGAGTATAATATTACAACTTGATCATGTAAACTTCAAGAAGAGTTTTTTTTTAAAACCATAAAAAACATCTGTGCCATCTTAAGATGGAAAGTTCAGGCTTATTAGGTGCTGACTGCATAATGTATTTTGCATACAGTTATCATAATGCTCTCCTCCACCTGCCATGGTTCCTGAGGAGGAGCATTTAGTTTATTCCTTGCCTGGAGGCTATATAGGGAAATCTCTGTATTTTTTGCCCAACTTTTCTGTGAACCTAAAAGTCTCTGAAAGATATATATTGTGTTGGCCAAAAAGTTCATTCAGGTTTTCCATAAGATGTTAAAAGCTCAAGCAAGCTTTTTGGCCAACCGCGTGCATGTGTGTGTGTGTGTGTGTGTGTGTGAAGAAAAAGTTCTAGATTCTGTTGATTTAGAGACTCAGCAGCAGCATCAAGGACTTCAAGAGACAAAGTATGTTTCTTGCTATCTCTTCATTCTACCATCTTTAATTGCTCAGTTTCACCTCTGGGCTGATTCTGCACAGGGCAAGGTGGCTGGTGGAATTCACACCATTACATCCACAAAGACAATAACCAAAGGAGAAAAGGCACAATATTCTCTGGAATCTCCTACTGAAGAGCAGAAACATTTAAGAAAACTCATTCTTTTGGTGACTGGCCAGAACTGGGTTACAAGCCCATCTTACCCCAACTGCTTTCTCCCCTATCAACACTCCACACTAGAGTGGTACATTTGTTACAGTCTATGACTCTAGTTGACACATTATTATGACCTAAAGTCTAAAGCTTGCATTAGGGTTTATTCTTGGTGTTGTACATGCTATGGGTTTTAACAAATGTTTTATGATCTATACCTACCATTACAGTGTCATACAAAGTATTTTTACTACCATAAAAATCCTGTGTGTTCAAACTGCTCTCCTCCCTAAACCCTGGCAACCTTTTTACTGTCTGTAATTTTGCTTTCCTCAGAAAGTCATATAGTTGAAATCATATAGGGTGTAGCCTTTTTAGATTGGCTTCTTTCATTTGGTAATATGCATTCAAGATTCTTCCATATATTTTAATGACTCAATAGTTTATTTGTTTCTGCACTCCTTTATATGTGATATGCTAAACACTTTCCTTTTAATGACGTTTTGAGTTGAATCTGTCTAACTTGGAAGCCCAATACAAAATAACCCACATTGTATCTGAGTCTCTATGTGATAAGAATAGAAGTCAGGGATCTGAGCTTCAGTCCTAGGTTGGGCACTAAGTATGTGTGATTTAGGGCAAGTCATTTTCTTTCTGGAACAGAAACTGCAAACTTGCAATGGTGGATACTGAGACTAGCTTCCCCCAATCTATTCTCCTTTCAGATGATTGGTGTAGCCTATCAGTGTGTGGCATCCTTCTGGCAGGTGTTGGAAACATATCTTAATCTGACCTGGTCAGATGGAAGAGAAGTTATTACATTTAATAAAGGAAATCTTCCTGGTTGGATATGGGCAAAGCAGTTGTATTTCTACTTGTTTCCTGTAGTTATATTGTGACTGTGAGGAGAATCAACCACATGATGAAGTCAACAGGAAGAAGAGAAGATGAGAGTTAGGGCAAGAACCCAGATTATTGGGTCACTGATCAGGTCCTGTGTGGAGTTTACTTCATATCTGGAACTTCAAGTAAAGACATATGTTAAAGTCCTTTGGAGTCTAATTTTTGTACTTTCCAACTCATATTTTCCTGAAGGATATCAACAATCCTTCTATAGACCAAGTGAAAGATTATAAGGGATAGGTTTTGAAATATTAAGACACCATACACAGTCAGGGGAGTATTATTTGTCCATTACAATAAGCAGGTACTTCTCCATTGGGAGGTAACATTGAGAAAATGAGAAGAAAAGTATGTATTGATATCTGCCAGGTGAAGAGAACTCTGTCTAAATTTTTAATTTTATTCTCACAAAAATCCAATAAGATATTACTAATCTCATTTTATAGCTGAGGAAGCTTAGTGTTACAAACTGAATATTTATGCTCCCTCGAAAATTCATATGCTGAAATTCTAAGCTCCAGTGTGATGGTATTTGGAGATGGAGACATTTCAGATCGATTAGGTGATGATAGTGAAGCTCTCTTAATGGGATTAATGATCTTATAAAAGAGACTCCAGAAAACTCTCTCGCCCCTTCCAATATGTGAGGACAAAACAAGAAGACAGTCTTCTGGGAACCAGGAAGTGTGTCTTCCCTAGACACCAAATCTGGCAGCCCCTTGATCTTAGATTTTCCAAACTTCAGAGTTCTGAGAAATAAATGTTTGTTGTTGAGGTCACCCATTCGGTGGTATTTTTATTATAATGGACTGAATGGACTAAGGTATTGAAGCTCACAAAAGTTAAGTAAAATAAAGGGCCCAAAGGTACTGTGGGATTTACCTGGTTGCCCAGCGGTAAAGAATCTGCCTGCCAAGCAGGATACCCGAGTTCGATCGCTGAGTCAGAAAGATCCCTCTTCTGGCAGCCCACTCCAGTATTCTTGCCTTGGAAATCCTGTGGACAGAAGAACCTGGAGGGATACAGTCCATGAGGTCACAAAAGAGTAGGACACAATTTAGCGTTAAACAACAACAAAAAGGTACATGATTCAGTTTAGTTCAGTTCAGTCGCTCAGTCGTGTCTGACTCTGCGACCCCATGAACCACAGCCCGCCAGACCTCCCTGTCCATCAACAACTCCCGGAGTCCACCCAAACCCATGACCACAGAGTCGGTGATGCCATCCAACCATCTCATCCTCTGTCATCCCCTTCTCCTCCTGCCCTCAATCTTTCCCAGGATCAGGGTCTTTTCAAACGAGTCAGCTCTTTGCATGAGGTGGCCAAAGTATTGGAGTTTCAGCTTCAACATCAGTCCAGCAATGAACACTCAGGACTGATCTTTAGGATGGACTGGTTGGATCTCCTTGCAGTCCAAGGGACTCTCAAGAGTCTTCTCCACCACCACAGTTCAAAAGCATCAATTCTTCAGTGCTCAGTTTTCTTTACAGTCCAACTCTCACATCCATACATGACCACTGGAAAAACCATAGCCTTTACTAGACAGACCTTTGTTGACAGGTTAATGTCATTGCTTTTCAATATGTTTGACATATACTAAATTTTGACTTGCCTATATTTGGCTGTGTTCAAAGTCTGTGTTCTCCCTGCTACCATAAGCTGCTTTCAGCTGAATTATCTTGGGAACAATGTCATAAAAATGGCATTTGAGCTAAGTCTTGAGGGAGGTAAGAGCTATTCAGAAGGGTTAATAGCTTGTGTAATGGCACAGAGTTGTCAGAAATCCAGTGGTGTTGAGGAAGTGGACTGAATATTTGCATTCTCTCACAGATTCATATGCTAAAATTCTAGCCCCAGTGGGATGGTATTTGGAGGGAGAGATTTTTCAGATTCTGGCAGCTTTTGCTCAATTTTTAAATATTTCTATGAAAGGTTGTATCCTGGGAGCTGACTACCCCATCAATTTTGGCTCACTTCATTCTTTCCTCCACTTATTTTTGTGAACTCTATTTGATCATGGTTCTCACTTCCCCTTCTATCCCAGCCTTCAAAACAGGAGCTTTTTGTTTTGTTTTGTTTTTTTTTACTGATTTTAGTGTTTTTGTTGCTTTGTGTTATGATTGAGTGTGTTGTATGTGAATGTTGAGGAAATCTGAGTGATAGCAAATTTGAAGATCCAGTTAAATTATCCATAAATATGGATAATTCTTTCTACATTGGGAGCCATTTGATGAAAGGGACACAGTTCTCTTCTCATGAAGTATTTTAAAACTGGTAATCAGGAACTGATCTAATAAAAGGGACAACTAAATGTTTATTGAAGCTTATCTCTGTCGACCTCATTGTGTTTTGGTTTATAGGGAGTAAAAAAAGAACCATTATGAGGGAATTAACACCACAAAATATAAATCTTGAGAGTAATTAGGCCATGGTGTATTTATCACTACCGAGTGTATTTTAATTTTTAATCTGGGCTTTTGTTCCAACTGACAAAATAATGGCTTGTTTGCAGGCTTCCACTGAAACATTTCCCAGAGTGGGATTTGGTGCCTCAGTGAATCCCTCTGTGTTTCATTTGCCATCAAGTCGGATGCACTGTGTAATCCCTCAGTGAGAGGTCCCAAGGAAATACTGTGCAGCTTTCAAATTGTCTATGTTTTCCCCACATACGAATCACAAGGTAAATGAAAATGGTCTGTTTGAGCAATGCACCCCCATTTGCAGGGAAATGAAAGAGAAATATTATTGCAAAAGTATTGAAATTATTATGTGAGCAGCCAGAATGCTTTTTATGATCCCAGAGTGAAGATTAAATCTCCCAAGAAACCTCAAAATTGAAAACTCCAGTTGGGGTACTTGGACATGTTGCCCATGGCAGAAATTTTTCCTGCTTTATCCTCACCCCAGTCATAAACAATATGTACATAATTCAGATGCAAAAGGTGACGGGATTTCAGAAACATATCTCTGTACCTATAGCAATCATTTCCTAAAGAAATACTATTTGTTAAAATTAGTAGATATGGAGATGTCTTTGGGGCATTTAATAAAACAACAGAAGGAATGCTAGAATTTGTTCAGAAAACCCAAACATGAATCCTGACTCATAAGTTTATGATGTGGTTGGAGTAAGAGGTTTTGGTTCTCTTGTTTCCTCACTGGTAAAATGGGATTCATTCTTCTTGACCAATAATTTCATTGGATTGACATGAAGATTTGATGATATATCAGAAGAGAAAGAAGCAGCAAAATGTTGAGCAAACTATTTAAATTCTGACTTTGCCACTTAACTTAATATGACCTTTGATAAGTTATCTCATCATTTAAGAGCCTCAGTTTGCTTATGTGCATCCTGGAGAGAGCAATGCTCATCTTACAGGGTTCTTGTGGAGATTTCTCAAAATTCAGGTGATGGATTTTGGACATTTTAGGAGTGCAGTCATTTGTTGAATGGGTAAATATAGTAAGAATTTTCTGTTTTTAAGAACTTTGCTAGCGAAAGTACAATACCATCCATTTCAAGTTGATTTGGAAAATTGGGAGAAGTTTTGCCATAAAAAATTGGAAATAATATTTGACCCATTGTGCTGTGCTTAATTGCTCAGTTGTGTCTGATTCTTTGGACCCATGGATTCTTTGGACCTATGGGCCCACCAGGTTCCTCTGTCCATGGGATTCTGCAGACAAGAACACTGGAGTGGGTAGCTTATCCCTTCTCCAGGCGGATCTTCCCTACCCAGGAACTGAACCAGAGTCTCCTGTATTACAGGTGGATTCTTCACCAGCTGAGCTACCAGGGAAGCTCATTTGACCCATTAATAGGTTTTAAACTCATGAAAAGTGTAATGGTCTGGATAATAAAAAGTTTATGTTGTTAGATATTACACATTGCCATCACATTTACTCAACTCTGCCAACATGGCACAAAAACTTTATTTATGGTTAAAGCCCTGAGGAAGAAAGGAGCATGCTTCTTAGGAGGAGTCAGAGAACCCATGATAAGGTTCCTTTACTTCACTGGGAGTTATTTCCAGGTAGAGGAAAGGGCATTGTCATGACCTAGATCCAGGTCATCCATTTCTCTCCTCCTTTGTTAGGTATAAATAAGGACCATTGTAGTGAAGATGCTTTGTAGAGTATAAAGGCCCCTGTTTTTATTTAGTGGCTAAGCCTGTCCAACTCTTTGTGACCCCGTGGACTGTAGCCTGCCAGGCTCCTCTGTTTATGGGATTTCCCAGGCAAGAATACTGGAGTGGGTTGCTGTTTCCTTTTTCAATAAAGCCCTGTGCCAGTGGCAATTGTCTTTTAGTGGAAGGTAATGAACAGACGAGTTAAAGAGTCAGTTAGAAGGGACTAGGTCTCTGCACTCAGGAATGTGTGGAGGATTTCAGTAGGAGTTCTACTAACCATCAGCTGTTAGACCAGCTCCTTGGGGCTTGTTCATTCTTTTCAGTCTGCACCCCAAGTCTACACCCCTGCCCCTTTGTCATGGTTCACAGTGTAATGGAGACTGCCTTTCAATCTAACACTTGCCACTAACAGTTGTATGACACCAGGGCCATCACCTTCCCATTTTGGGCCTCAATCTCCAACACTGTGACAAGATGATTGCTAGGTTCCTGCCATGCCTTCCTGTTGTATCTATCCCATGGGTTGTGATGGAATGCCCTGGAACCTTTACTGTCTTTGCAGAGCAGCTGATAGGCTTAAGTTCTTTCAGACATTGAAGGGTAATCTTCCTTTGAATGAGGGCCTGTGCACGCAAGCCCTCTGCGGGGAGCCACTCTCAGCAGAGTGCTTCCCTGATGGCTCAGAGGTTAAGCATCCACCTGCAGTGCAGAGAAGGGTTCAATCCCTGGGTTGGGAAGATCCCGTGGAGAAGGACATGGCAACCCACTCCAGTATTCTTGCCTAAAATGTACCATGGACAGAGGAGCCTGGTGGGCTACAGTCCATGGGGTCGAAAGAATCAGACACGACTGAGTGATTAAACCACCACCACCCTCAGCAGAAAGCCCCTTACAGGTGGCCAGGTCTCTTCCTTAGTTTCCCCTTCAATAATGTTGAGAGCAAGCTGTGAACAAGATAACATCTAGAGGGAGATCACAAGATGAGCCTGCATGCTGTGGAGGATGACGATGATTCTCTATCTCAATGATTAACTGAGATTTTACTTCCAGTTTTTCTTTTAAAATTTCCACGGCCAGGTCAAATCTGCAGAGTTGATTTTCGCAGATGCTGAGTTCACCACCTCCCCAGATGGCTGCCATGCTGATTAAAAGTGACATTTCTTTCCACCAACGTTTGTCTCTCTTGAGTATTGATTTTTGAGTTGTGAGCAGCTGGATCTGAGTTCAGGAACATTTGAACAGGCTAATTTTGTACTGAATTTCACCATGTAATGGATAATATCCGTAAAATATTTCTTTTACAGAACCTAGAAGACAAATTCCCACTCTTACCCATTATTCCTTTTTTCCTTTGTTGTTGTTCAGTTGCTCAGTGATATCCAACTCTTTGCAACCTCATGGGCTGCAGCATATCAGGTTTTCCTGTCCTTCACTATCTCCTGGAGTTTGCTCAAACTCATTTCCATTGAGTAGGTGATAGATACCATCCAACCATGTCATCCTCAGTCATCCCCTTTTCCTCCTGCCTTCCATCTTTCCCAGCTTCAGGGCCTTTTCCAAGGAGTCGGCTCTTTGCATTAGGTGTCCAAAATATTGGAGCTTCAGCTTCAGCATCAGTCCATCCAATGAATATTCAGGGTTGATTTCCTTTAAGATTGACTGGTTTGATCTCCTTCCTGTCCAAGGGACTCTCGAGAGTTTTCTTTTTCCTTGTGTGTGTATGTGTGTGTGTGTATGTGTGTTATTAGCTCAGTTCAGTTCAGTTCAGTTGCTCAGTCATGTCTGACTCTTTGCGACCCCATGAATCGCAGCACGCCAAGCCTCCCTGTCCATCACCAGCTCCTGGAGTTCACTCAGACTCACATCCATTGAGTCGGTGATGCCATCCAGCCATCTCATCCTCTGTCATCCCCTTCTCCTCCTGCCCCCAATCCCTCCCAGCATCAGAGTCTTTTCCAGTGAGTCAACTCTTCGCATGAGGTGGCCAAAGTACTGGAGTTTGAGCTTTAGCATCATTCCTTCCAAAGAACACCCAGGGCTGATCTCCTTTAGAATGGACTGGGTGGATCTCCTTGCAGTTATCTCCAACTCTTTGCTACCCCATGAACTGTAGTTCATCAGACTCCTCTGTCTATGGACTTCTCCAGGCAAGAATACTGGAGTGGGTTGCCATTACTGACACCATAATTCATATATACTTAACCTTGTTTTATTAGGATTTGCAGAACACATTTCTACTTGTCTTAACCAGATCTTTAAATGGAGTTGAGGAGGCAATGCAGTGTAGGGGTTACTGCCACAGTTCTGATATCTGGGACACATGAGTTCTAGTCCTAGCTTTGCCATTTACTGTCTCTGTGGCCCTCCTTTGCCTTGCGTTTTGTAACATAACCATGATGCCAGGTTGTGCTAGTGGTAAAGAACCTGCCTGCCAATGCAGGAGACATAAGAGATGTGGGTTTGATTTCATTGGTAGGGAAGCTCTCCTAGAGGAGGGCACGGCAACTCACTCCAGTATTCTTGCCTGGAGAATCCCTATGGACAGAGGAATCTGGTGGGCTACAGTCCATAGGGTTGTAAAAAGCAGGACATGACTGAAGCAACTTAGCACACACACATATTACTTCATGGAGAAATTTCAATGATTAAGTGTGACAACGGCAATTGAATTCTAAACTACTAGGTGCAACACAATAAGTCTCCAAAAATAATTTTCATCATTATTATTATTTTTTACCCTTTGGCTTTCCATAGAAAATTGTCTTTTCATAACATTAAGAAAACAGATTTGGAAGGCGTTTCTCTTTTCCTTCTATTTCAGCTCTCATAATTGGCTGCTCTGCTGCTGTACTACCCTCCAAAGGAATGCTCCATCTCCCTCATCCTGATGGAAAACAATTGTGACAAACGTGTAAATACAAACCCTGTATCATGTGATATTACCTTGCGTATCTTCATTAGTTACTAATGTGTTGGTTAAGCGAAGAAGAGCCATGAAGCAGAAAGCGGTATCTTTCTTCTTTCGTTTAGCAAATCAAATGCTAATCGAATGGGATTTACAGGTCCGTTTGTAATAGTATTGTGCTGTGATGCAGGGTGTCATTGGTTGTGGATACAAGTTGAAGTGCCAAGACCAAGGCATTTCAAAAATTAGCCTAGGAAATGAGGCAAGAGGCTCCAACAAGGTCAAAGCAGGGAGGCCAGGTGGGGGACTTTCAAAGTAAGAGATTCATAGAAAACAGTAAGTCTAGAGCAGAAGCTGGCAAAATTCGTAACAGGTGGGATGGTACATATCTTAGGTTGTAGGGCTTTTAAAAGTCTCTCAGCCCAACTCAGTTCTGTCATTGTGGAAAAAAGGAGGTGTAGACAACTGTAAATGAATGGTCAAGGCTGTGTTTTGATAAAATTTTGTATGCACTGAAATGTGAAATTTTCCTTCTTTTGTTGATGTTTTGTTTTGGACATTTAAAAAAGTCAAAATCACTTGTAACTTCTTGTAGTATAAAAAACAGGTGGTGGCTGGTGGAAATTCACTGACCCTTAGTCTAGAGTGGAGTTGCAAAGTGCAGAGGATTGAACAAGCTAGGATCAAAAGTACAAAAATACAGCTATTAGACAGGCCCAGGTTCCTTGGGGAGCAGCTTAGCAGGCTCTTGTGTCAGCCGGGAAATGTGGCTACAGTTGACTTCTGGGCTCTGGCTAATCCTGAGGTGTGGCCTGAGGCCATTATGATTCCTAGAGGGACACACAGGAAAATGAAGAAGGCTGACAGATAGGCTCTGGCTCTGGCAGGTCCTGACCTACTTTATCCTATTATTTCTAAAATGTTTTCTTTCAAAGTTACCATGTCTCCTTCTGCTGGTTTTTACTCCTCTCTTTTAAAAAGACTTTCCACTGTCTTCCTGATATCCATCTAAATAAATCCCCTGAGTATTTGCTAAAGCCCATTTTGCTCTAAGGGAGATTTTGTGTAAGGTGGGTGGATCCTTGGATTTCAGACAAGGTTTACTTACCCAAGAGCTAAAAGGAGTTTCTGACAAGCCAGTCATCCAGAGCGACTTACAGACCAGACTCTGGTACACACACATACTATCTATCTTAAATATCCTCTGTTAATTAATCCCGCTCTGAAAAAAATTTGTTCTTCTTTCTCTTTAGTTGCATAAAACAGCTGAAAATGTGTATCCCTGAAGACAGTGTCAAGCTTGGATAAATTCAAGCTCCACCACATGCTGACCAAGTAACCTTGGATACATTATTTGAATTTTGCCTTGTATGAGTATTTGGAATGCATGTGATTCCAGGTCCAATGATGTAAGCATTTTCCAGTTTGTAGAATGTTTGGAAATAAAAGTATTAGGTAGGCTTAATAATGTATATCATCCAGTGTATTTGTATTTTCAATCATTTGGAAGCACATTTTAAATATTTCATGAGAGTCTTAAATACATTCTGGACACACACATATAAACCCTGCAGTAGATTGCATGGGGTATATATGTGGTTTTTGATCTCAAGAGTTTATCTTTAAGTGGGTATCTTGTGTAGCAAAAGAAGCACTGGCTTTAAGAAAATAGGACTTGCCTTAAAGGCCTGGCTCCACCCTTAACTGGGCTTCCCTGGTTGCTCAGATGGTAAAGAACCTGTTTGCAATGTGGGAGACCTGGGTTCCATCTCTGGGTTGGGAAGATCCCCTGGAGGAGAGCATGGCAACCCACTTCAGCATTTGTGCCTGGAGAATCTCTGTGGACAGAGGAGACTGGCAGGCTACAGTCAATGGGGTCGCAAAGAGTAGGACATGATGGAGCTACTAAGCACAGCACAGCCACCCTTAATTAGCTATAGTGGTGGGAAAGTTGCTTAGCATTTCTAAATCTTTATTTCTTCATTAAAAAACTGGAGATATTAACCCTTGTCCTCATCACAGTATTATTTTAAAAATCAACAGAAATCAAAGTAAAAAAAAAAAAAAAAGTAAAGTGCTATGCAAATCTAAATCTTGCTTCATTAACATAATTTTCTCCCCTGTGGCACCTTGAAAGTCTGCTTAAAAATTCTAGGGTCCAGTTTGGAAAGCACCAGCAGAAAACAGTAGCTTATAGAAAAGTAGACTTTTACAAAAAGGTAATGATTCACCAGTAGGTGAAACTTATCTATTGAATTTTATATAAGGCCAGAGGACCAAGTTTCATATGGTTTATGAAAATTCAAAAGGTACTCTCAAGGTTCAACAATTGAATTTTATTTTTTTTTTATATTTTATTTTTTAACTTTACAATATTGTATTGGTTTTGCCACATATCAACATGAATTTTCAATTTATCTTGAAGCAAGATTCTTCCCACACTATCTGGGAATGGATGATTTTCCTTCCTCTGTTTAATGAAACAAAATGTGGAGTCACTTAAGCACTAGGAGTTTGACGATCCCCTTTGATCCAGAGAATTCAAAAACAGCATCTCTGCCAGAGTCTTGGGGGGAAGAAAATTCCTTCCCAGTATCTAAAGAAGGTCAGACAACTTGCCAGTTTTGTGAGAGCAGTCAAGCGGTTAGCTAAACTAATTGCTTCCCTGAAATGGCCCTCGAGATGCAAATGCCTGGTATATCAGGTGTTTGGGTCCCGAGGGCTGATCTCATATCATATTACTTGCTTACCCATTTAGTACCCAAAGCCAAAAGCAATATAGTTTAAAACAAAACAAAAATAATTAGAAAATTGGTCATTCAGTGTGTACACAGTGACCTAAGTTAAGGAGGCTGATTCCTTACGTATGGACTTCCTCTCTTGTTCTTCTGTCATGGGTTTCTCAAAGAAGCAAAAGACTCTGATTTTGAATATAAAGTCTCCAAAGACTGTTTCAAGCTGTTAATGAAAGAAGAAAGATTTCTTTCTATACCATGTATAAGGCTTCTCATTTTAACCTCTGCTTATTCATCATAAGAAATAAGAGTGAGATAAAGGAAATAAAAATACCAAAAGATTAGGGGAAAAGAAGGACTTTTTTAAAAAAATTGTTTTTTAGTTTTTACAATGTTGTGTTGGTTTCTGCTGTACAACAATGCGAATCAGCCATAATTATACATATATCCTCTCCTTCTTGAGCCTCCTTCTCCTCCCCCCATCCCATCTCTCTAATATATATCCACTATCATGTGTAAAATGGATAGCTGGTAAAGTTGCTGTATAACACAGGGAGCCCAGTCTGGATCTCTGTGATGACCTCAGTTCAGTTCAGTTCAGTCACTCAGTCGTGTCCGACTCTTTGCGACCCCATGAATTGCAGCAGGCCAGGCCTCCCTGTCCCTCACCAACTCCCGGAGTTCACTCAAACTCATGTCCATCGAGTCAGTGATGCCATCCAGCCATCTCATCTTCTGTCGTCCCCTTCTCCTCCTGCCCTCAATCCCTCCCAGCATCAGAGTCTTTTCCAATGAGTCAACTCTTCGCATGAGGTGGCCAAAGTACTGGAGTTTCAGATTTAGCATCATTCCTTCCAAAGAACACCCAGGACCGATCTCCTTTAGAATGGACTGGTTGGATCTCCTTGCAGTCCAAGGGACTCTCAAGAGTCTTCTCTAACACCGCAGATCAAAAGCATCAATTCTTTGGCACTCAGCTTTATTCACAGTCCAATTCTCACATCCATACATGACCACAGGAAAGATCATAGCCTTGACTAGATGGACCTTTGTTGGCAAAGTAATGTCTCTGCTTTTGAATATGCTGTCTAGGTTGGTCATAACTTTCCTTCCAAGGAGTAAGCGTCTTTTAATTCCATGGCTGCAATCACTATCTGCAGTGATATTGGAGCCCAGAAAAATAAAGTCTGACGCTGTTTCCACTGTTTCCCCATCTATTTCCCAGAGGACTGTTTTTCTATTGGTGCAGCTTGGTGAATAAAGTTGTATAAAAACAGTGTTGTTTCAGAGATACCTATCTGGCCAGATTTCATTGACACTGACAGTAGGCATAAGCCAATGCATGGTGCCAGATACTTTGGGAAAATAGAAGTTGTACAGACAATGATGTTTAAAGAGAAGATGTACAGGTGAAATAGCTTGAAAGTCACAGGAAAGCCTTGTCAGAACATGTGCAAGCTTCTCTTTGGGGCTGCAATCCCTGTCTTCAATTTCTGTTTGCTGCTAGCTGGTGACTCCTACGTTCCTAACTCCAGTTCAGTTCTGTTCGCTGCATTCCAGATCAATAAATCCAATTACCCATTTTATATCTCCATGAAAGTCTCCAAGGCATATTTGAGTCAATGTATCCCAAACTCATAATCTTCCACCTAAAACTGGATTTATTTTAGCATTCCCTCTCCTAGTAATTGACCAACCATCATCAGTCAAGGAACAAACCAGAAACTAAGGAATGGTTTTTGAAGCTTCATTACCCTTCACACATCACAGCTATTTCATCACTTTATTTTTTAAAGACTATTTTTCAGAGCAATTTTAGATTAACAGCTAAATTAAGAGGAAGGTAGAGATATTTTCTTGTTCCCACATATGCATAACCTCTCCCATTATCAATATCCACCACCAGAGCAGTACATCTGTTACAAATGATGAACATATATTGATATATCATTGTCACCCAAAGTCCGTAGTTTACATTACAATTCATGCTTGGTGTTATACATTCTATTATTTTACTACCCTAAAATTTCTCTGTACTTCATCTATTCAACTCTATTGATTTCCACCAAACAAGAGCAATCACTTATCTTTTTATTGTCTCTATAGTTTTGCCTTTTTCAGAATATTATATTGTTGAAATTATGTAGTAATGTAGCCTTCTCAGATTTTCTTCTTTAACATGGCAATAGGTGTTCAAATCTAGGCATCCTCCATGTCTTTTCATGGCTTTATAGCTCATTTCTTTCTAACATTGAATAATATTCCGTTGCCTGGATGTACTACAGTCTATTTATCCGTTCACTTACTGAAAAACATTTTGGTTGCATCCAAGTGCTGGTAATTACAAATAAAGCTGGTATAAACATCCTAGTGCAGGCTTCTGCTGGACTTATTTTCAGTTCCTTTGCATAAATACCAAGGAGTGGGATTGCTAAATCTTAAAGTGAGAGTATGTTAGGTTTTATAGGAAACCACACAAACTGTCTTCCAAAGAGACTATACCATTTAACATTTGCACTGGCAATTAATGAGAGATCACTTTGCTCCATGTCACCATAAGTTGGTGCTGTCAGTTTTCTAGATTTTGATAATTCTAATCGGTATATCAGTTCAGTTCAGTGGCTCAGTCGTGTCCAACTCTTTGCAACCCCATGAGTCGCAGTACACCAGGCCTCCCTGTGCATCACCAACTCCTGGAGTTCACTCAAACTCATGTCCATCGAGTCGGTGATGCCATCCAGTCATCTCATCCTCTGTCATCCCATTCTCCTCCTGCCCCCAATCTCTCCCAACATCAGGGTCTTTTCCAATGAGTCAACTCTTCGAATGAGGTGGACAAAGTATTGGAGTTTCAGCTTCAGCATCAGTCCTTCCAATGAACACCCAGGACTGATCTCCTTTAGGATGGACTGGTTGGATCTCCTTGCAGTCCAAGGGACTCTCAAGAGTCTTCTCCACCACCACAGTTCAAAAGCATCAATTCTTTGGTGCTCAGCTTTCTTCACAGTCCAACTCTCACATCCATACATGACCACAGGAAAAACCATAGCCTTGACTAGACGGACCTTTGTTGGCAAAGTAATATCTCTGCTTTTCAATATGCTATCTAGGTTGGTCATAACTTTCCTTCCAAGGAGTAATCATCTTTTAATTTCATGGCTGCAATCACCATCTGCAGTGATTTTGGAGTCCAGAAAAATAAAGTCAGCCACTGTTTCCACTGTTTCCTCATCTATTTCCCATGAAGTGATGGGACCAGATGCCATGATCTTAGTTTTATGAATGTTGGGCTTTAAGCCAATGTTTTCACCCTCCTCTTTCACTTTCATCAAGAGATTTTTAGTTCCTCTTCACTTTCTGCCGTAAAAGTGGTGTCATCTGCATATCTGAGGTTATTGATATTTCTCCTGGCAATCTTGATTCCAGCTTGTGCTTCTTCCAACCCAGCGTTTCTCATGATGTACTCTGCATATAAGTTAAATAAGCAGGGTGACAATACACAGCCTTGAAGTACTCCTTTTCCTATTTGGAACCAGTCTGTTGTTCCATGTCTAGTTCTAGCTGTTGCTTCCTGACCTGCATATAGATTTCTCGTTTATAGTAGTATCTTATTGTTGCTTTAAGTTGAATTTCCCTGGTGACATATGTTGTGGAACACCTTTTCATATGTTTATTTACCATCTGTATATTCGATGTAGGGACCTAACAGAAGCAGAAGATATAATGAAGAGGTATAAAGAATACACAGAAGAACTATACAAAAAAATCTTCATGACCCAGATAACCACAGTAGTGTGATCACTCATCTAGAGCCAGAGATCCTGGAGTGTGAAGTCAAGGGGGCCTTAGGAAGCATCACTACAAACAAAGCTAGTGGAGGTGATGGAATTCCAGCTAACCTATTTCAAATCCTAAAAGATGATGCTGTGAAAGTGCTACACTCAATATGCCAGCAAATTTGGAAAATTCAGCAGTGGCCACAGGACTGGAAAAGGTCAGTTTTCATTCAAATCCCAAAGAAAAGCAATGCCCAAGATTGTTCAAACTACTGCATAATGGCACTCATTTCACACGCTAGCAAAGTTATGCTGAAAATCCTCCAAGATAGGCATCAACAATATGTGAACCGTGAACTTCCAGATGTTCAAGCTGGATTTAGAAAAGGCAGAGCAGCCAGAGATCAAATTATCAACATCTGTTTGATCATCAAAAAAGCAAGAGAGTTCCAGAAAACCATATACTTCTGCTTTATTGACTACGTCAAAGCCCTTGACTGTGTGGATCACAATAAACTGTGGAAAATTCTTCAAGAGATGGGAATACCAGATGACATTATCTGCCTCCTGAGCATCCTATATACAGGATAAGGAGCAACAGTTAGCATAGATATGCAACAATGGCTGGTTCCAAATTGGAAAGAGTAGATCAAGGCTGTATATTGTCACCCTGCTTATTTAACTTCTATGCAGAGTACATCCTGTGAATGACGGGCTGGATGAAGCACAAGCTGGAATTAAGATTGCTAGGAGAAATATCAATAACCTCAGATATGCAGATGATACCACCCTTATGACAGAAAGCACAGTGGAACTAAAGAGCCTCTTGATGAAAGTGAAAGAGGAGAGTGAAAAAGTTGGCTTAAAACTCAACTTTCAAAAAACCAAGATCATGGCACCAGTCTCATCACTTCATGGCAAATAGACAGGGAAACAATGCAAACGGTGACAGACTTTATTTTCTTGGGCTCCAAAATCACTGCAGATGGTGATTGCAGCCATGAAATTAAAAGACGCTTGCTTCTTGGAAGAAAAGCTATGACAAACCTAGACAGCATATTAAAAAGCAGACACAGTACTTTGCCAACAAATGTTTGTATAGTCAAAGATATGGTCTTTCCAGTAGTCATGAATGAATGTGAGTGTTAGACCATAAAGAAGACTGAGTACCAAAGAACTGATGCCTTTGAGCTGTGGTGTTGGAGAAGACTCATGAGAGTCCCTTGGACAGCAAGGTGATCACCAATTAATCCTAAAGGAAATCAGCCCTGAATATTCATTAGAAGGACTGATGATGCAGCTGAAGCTCCAGTAGTTTGGTCATCTGATGCGATGAGCTGACTCATTAAAAGAAACCTGATGCTGGGAAATACTGAAGGCAGGAGGAGAAGGGGACAACAGAGGATGAGATGGTTGGATGGTATCATTGGCTTGATGGACATGAGTTTGAGCAAGCTCTGGGAGATGGTGAAGGACAGGGAGGCCTGGCGTGCTGTAGTCCATGGGATCACAGAGTCAGACATGACTGAGCGACTGAACAACAAGAAAAACATATCCTCTTTGGTGAGGTATCTGTTTAGGTCTTTGGCCTATTTTTTAATCAGGTTGTTTGTTTCCTTATCATCAAATGTTAAGAATTATTTTATATTTTGGATAACAGTTCTTTATCAGATATGTCTTTTGCAAATATTTTCGCCCAGCCTATGGCTTATTGTCTCATTCTCCTGACATTGAATCTTGCAAAGCAGGGATTTTAAATTTTATTTAAGTCCATCTTTTCAATTATTTCTTCCATGGATCATGCTTTGGTGTTCAGTCTGAAAAGTCATTGACATACCCAAGGTCATCTAGGTTTTCTCCTATGTTATATTCTAGGAATTTTATAGTTTTGCATTTTACTTTAAGGTCTGTCATTTATTTTGACTTAATGATTAGAAATGATGTAAAGTCTCTTTCTAGACTTTATTTTTTCTAGCATCATTTGCTGAAAAGACATTATTTGCTCCATTTTATTGTCTTTGTTCCTTTGTCAAAGATTAGTTGGCTGTATTTATGTAAGTCTATGTCTTTTCTCTCTATTCTCTTCCATTGACTTGTCTATACCATCATTGTCTATACCATCAATACCACATCGTGTTGATTGTTAAAGCTTTATTATAAGTTTTGAAGCTGAGTTGCATTAGTCCTCCAACTTTACTTTTCTCCTACAACATTGTGTTGGTTATTCTAGGTCTTTGACTTACTATGTAAACTTCAGAGTCAGTTTATTGTTACCTGTGACATAATTAACTGTAATTTTGTTTAAGATTGCATTGAATTTTAGATCAAGCTGAGAACAACTGACATCTTGAAAATATTGTTTCCTACTTGTGACATGGAATATCTTTCCAGTTATTTAGTTCATTTTTGATTTTAGGTATCAGTGGTTTTCAGCTTTCTTCACATAGGTCTTGTATATGTCTTGTTATATTTTTACCTAAGTATTTCACTTTTTGGATGAATGATATATTTTAAAAAATTTAAATCCCACTTGTTTATTGCTGGTAATAGTAAAGTGATTGACTTGTAGATTAACCCTATATCCTGGGAAATTGCTATTATTGCTGTTCAATTGCTAACTCATGTCTGACTTTTTACTCCAGCATGCCAGGCTTCCCTATTTTTCACTATCTCTGGAAGTTTGCTTAAATTTATGTCCATTGAATTTGAGCTGTAACTGCTTATTAATTTCAGAAACTTTTGTCAATCCTTATGGATTTTTATATAGATGTCTGTGTCATCTTTGAATAAATACAGTTTTATTTCTTTTTTAAATCTATACCCTCTATTTCCTTTTCTTATATTACATTGGCTAGAGCTTTCAGTATGATGTTGAAAAAGATTGACGAGAAATAATATCCAATTTCTGAATTATTTGGTTTCTATCTAAAGAACTCCTTTTAACATTTGCTGTAAGGTAGGTGTAGATGGAACAACAGACTGGTTCCAAATAGGAAAAGGAGTATATCAAGGCTGTATATTGTCACCCTGCTTATTTAACCTATATGTAGAGTACATCATGAGAAATGCTGGGCTGGAAGAAGCACAAACTGGAATCAAGATTGCCAGGAGAAATATCAATAACCTCAGATATGCAGATGACACCACCCTTATGGCAGAAAGTGAAGAAGAGCTAAAGAGCCTTTTGACGAAAGTGAAAGAGGAGCGTGAAAAAGTTGGCTTAAAGCTCAACATTCAGAAAACGAAGATCATGGCATCCAGTCCCATCACTTCATGGGAAATAGATGGGGAAAGAGTGGAAACCGTGGCTGACTTTATTTTTCTGGGCTCCAAAATCACTGAAGATGGTGACTGCAGCCATGAAATTAAGACATTTGCTCCTTGGAAGGAAAGTTATGACCAACCTACACAGCATATTAAAAAGCAGAGACATTACTTTCCCAACAAAGGTCTGTCTAGACAAGGCTATGGTTTTTCCAGTAGTCATGTATGGATGTGAGAGTTGGACTATAAAGAAAGCTGAGCACTGAAGAATTGATGCTTTTGAACTGTGGTGTTGGAGAAGACTTTTGAGAGTCCCTTGGACTGCAAGGAGATCCAACCAGTCCATCCTAAAGGAGATCAGTCCTGGGTGTTCATTGTTGGACTGATGCTGAAGCTGAAACTCCAATACTTTGGCCACCTCATGAGAAGAGCTGACTCATTTGAAAAGATACTGATGCTGGGAAAGATTGAGGGCAGGAGGAGAAGGGGATGACAGAGGATGAGATGGTTGGATGGCATCACTGTCTCGATGGATATGAGTTTGGGTAAACTCCGGGAGTTGGTGATGCACAGGGAGGCCTGGTGTGCTGCAGTTCATGGCATCACAGAGTTGGACATGACTGAGTGACTGAACTGAACTGAACTGAACTGAGGTGTACTGGAAACCTATTTTATTAATTTTTGTTTGTCTGATAAAGTCGTTATTTCTTCTTCATTTTTGAAAAATAATTTCACAGAGTAAAGCATTCTACAGAGTAAAGCATTGGTGATTTTTTTCCTCAATATTTAAATGTTTCACTCCACTTTCTAGTTGTTTGCATGATTTCTGATGATAAGTCAGAAGTAATTCTTATCTTTTACCTCCTATAGGTAATTACTTCCCCCTCTCTGGCTTCTTTCAGAACTTTTTCTTTAACTTTGTTTTCTGGAATTTGAAAATTATATGTCTAGGTGTAGTTTTTTACATCTACTCTGTTTGGAGTTCTCTAAGCTTCCTGGTTTTTTGTTTTCTGTCTTCCATTAATTTAGTAATTTTGTGAGACTCCCCCAGTGACTAATTCTCAGTCATTATTGTTTCATATATTTTTTCTCTTCCTTTTTTCCTGTCTTATTCTTCTAGTATTCTATTACACATGTGTTACACCTCTTGTAGTTGTCCTGCAGTCCTTAGATACTCTGTTCTGTTTTTTTTCAGCCTTTGTTTTCTTGGCCTTTCTGGTTTTGAAATTTTCATTTACATATCCTCAAGCTCAGAGATTCTTTCCTCTCCCTGTCCAGCCTGCTATTAAGCCCACCAAGGCATTCTTCATTTCTGTTACAGTGATTTTTTTGGCTTCTAGCATTTTTTTCTCACTTTCTTGGGATTTTCATCTGTCCATTTACATTGACTATCTGTCTTTACATGCTACCTACTTTATCCATTAGGCCGTTAGCTCATTAGGGTATGGAGGATGAATAGATTGGAGTTTGGAATGAGATGTATCCACTGCTATGTTTAAAGTAGTTTACCAACAAGAACTTACTGTAAAGCACAGAGAACTCTGCTCAATATTCTGTAATAACCTAAATGGGAAAATAATTTGAAAAAGAATAGATACATGATATGTATAACTGAATCACTTTGCTGTAGAACTAAAACTATAACACTGTTAACCAACTATATATACTCCAATATAAACTAAAATGTAAAAAAAGTGCTTTAATCATAATTGTTTTAAATTCCTGCCTGATGCTTGCTCTGTCTCTTCAAATTGTGTTTTTTACCTTTTAATATGTCTTCTAATTTTTTCTTTATAGCTGGACAATATACTAGAGAAAAAGACAACTACAAATAGGCTTTTGGCAATGTGGTAGGGAGGTATGGGAGGAGGAAAAGCATTCTACTGTCCCGTGACTAGGTCTCAGGTTTTTATTAAGCCCATGCCTCTGGATTGTAAACCTCACAAATGTCTCCTAGTTTTTTCTTCTCCTTTAGGTGAGGCAGAATGGCTAACATGGGCTGGACTTGCATATTTTATTTATCCTACATAGAAGGCTAGAGTGGGCTGGAGTTGTGTGTTTTCCTTCTGCTGTGTGGAAGGCTAGAGCTAACTAGTAGGTCAGGCTCTCATTAACTAGTTTATCTCGAGGACAGGTCTTATTAAAAAGAATGGAGTCCTTTGTGGTATTTCAAGATGTTTCCTTTTCCCCTCTCTACCAGAATCATGGGTTTGTTACTTTCTCTGATAGTTATTGTGGGATCCCGGTCAAGCTTCTGGAAATAAATCTCACAATATTGTGGAGGCCCCTTGGTGCCTGGGTCTCCCTGGCATTTAAAACTTTCAGCCTTGTCCATAATGAGCCTCCAGCAATTTGTCAATTGTAGTTCAGGTTTTCATACCCTAACACCAGAATTCCCAGCAATATCTGCTCTTAAGTCTCTATAAGTCATGACTCCCTGTATTCACTTGTCTGTCTCTCCAATCTTGGGGACAGTAACTTGCTCTGTGTCATTCACAGAGCCTGGAATCCTTGTGGATTTGTTTATCTTTCAGTCTGTTCAGCTTTTTGCTTGTTATGATAGTGCAGAAATCTCCATTCCATTATTTTTCATTTTTCAAATATTTTTGAGTATTTCTATGTGCCACTATTTTGTGTCAGGGACATGATGGTGTAAAAAACAATTTCTCTGCCATCACAGAGCATTTTTAGTGGAGGGGAGAAGACAGTAAACAAGTTGAGTAGACTCATATTTTGAAAAATGTTAAAAAAGAAACCAATTGCACCATAGGTAGTAACTGGATGGGAATAGAGCAAGATTAATTTACATAAACTGGTTAGGTAAGAACTCAGTGGGAGATGACTTGTGAGCAGAGAAGATACCACTAAACAGTGAGGAACCTTCCCAGCAGAGGAAACAGTGAAATGGTCTAAAGGCAAGAAAAGACTTATTGTCTTCAAGAAATAAAAAGGAAATCGAAGTGTCTGGAATACAGTGAACAAGCCGAAAAGAGAAAATAATGAAGAAGCAAGATTTAGGTTATGCAGCATATCATAGTCCACTGAAGGAGTTTGGTTATGTTCCAAATGTAAAGAGAAGTTAAAGAAGGGGATTAACATGGGGAGAAACATTGTGTGTGTGTGTTTAAATCCACCCTAGCTCTAAATTGACAAGGGACTGGAAATTGCAGAAGCACTGATCACATTTATTAAGTATTCTTTACTAACACCACACCACTTCCTTTTTGGTGATAATATTTACTATCTACTCTCTTAGCAACTTTCACGCATATAACACAGCATTGTTAACTAGAGTCATCGCTTGCAGATAAGATCTCAAGAATTTATTCTTCTTATAATTGGGAGTTTGTTCCCTCTGGCCAACATTTCCCATTTCCCCCAGCTCCTGGCCCATGGTAACCAACATTCTACTCCCTATTTCTTATAAGCTAGGCTCTTTTAGATTTCACATATCTGTGAAATCATGCAATACTTGTCTTTTTTGTCTGACTTAATTCATTTAGCATGATGCCTTCAAAGTCCACTCATATTGCTGCAAATGGTAGGATTGTCATCTATTTTTGGCTACATAATATTTTATTGTATATATATCACATTTTCTTGTTCCCATTCATTCATCAGTTGACACTTAGATTGTTTCCATGTCTTGGCCTTGGTGAATAATGCTGCTATGAAATGAGAGTGAAGTTATCTTTTGGAGATCCTGGTTTTATCTCCTTTGGTTATATGCCTAAATATTGCTAGATCATATGGTAGTTCAATTTTTAATTTTTTGAGGAACTTCCATACTCTTTTTCTAGAGACTGTGCCAATTTACATCCTCACCAATAATGGACAAAGGTTACCTTTTCTCAACATCCTTTCCAACACTTGTAATCTGTTCTTGTTATTTTAATAACAGCCATTCTACCTTTTGTGAGATGACATCTTGTTTCAGCTTTTACTTGAATTTCCCTGATAATGTGTAAGTAATGTTGAGCACCCTTTCTGTATCTGTTGGCCATCCCTATGTCTTCTTTGGA
Source organism: Bos grunniens (assembly GCF_055505025.1). Lineage (NCBI taxonomy): Eukaryota > Metazoa > Chordata > Mammalia > Artiodactyla > Bovidae > Bos > Bos grunniens. The sequence goes on along the minus strand of NC_141175.1, from coordinate 56,886,272 downwards.
TAAAGGTTTATCCAGGCCCTCTTAACATTTTTTAATCAGGTTATTAGTTTTTTTAAAAATTGAGTTGTATGAGTTTTTAAATATTTGGATATTAAGCCCTTATCTGACAGATAGTTTGCAAATATTTTTGCCCATTCTATCTGTGTTCACTTATTGATGTTTGTATCCAACTCTTATTTGATGTTCACTTTATAGTTTGTGGGATGTAAAGATATAAAAATATTTTAGAAGATTATGGTGAAGACAGATGATACATTAGTACTATGATGCAAGGCAACATTTGATAACAATATGAGTGGCTTATTAATATTGTATTTAGATTTTTATCTATAAAAACAATAAATTATATTTTGCTTGATTAAAGAAGATCTCAAGGTTCTCAAGACTGAAGGAACTGAGAGGACTCATAAACTGAACCTTGATTAATGGGTTGATTTTCCATCCTCTTACCACTTATACAAATACCACCACAACCACTTACAAACCAAGGACAAAACCCATGCAACAATCTTGACTCCTCTCTTTATTTATTATTCACAGAAGAAATTTTGCTATGATTGGTACTAAGTGAGTAAGATTTGAATGACTGCTTCAGACCTCAAGGAATCTAGCTAATCTGTCCTTTTTTCCTTTGTCTTTGCAGTATCTTCTGTTTCTAACTATTCCTAGTTCTAACTGGGAGATTTCATGTTCTAGAGAAATAATATAGATTTTGCAGTTATAAATTGTTTATGATAAATAAACTCTACCACTGATTTTGCAATTGAATGGGTGTCTTCCTTTCTTGTTTCAAGTTTTGCTCTTTTAAATTGAAGTAATATCAGGAATAAGTTTAGTTTCAGATAATGGAAACCTAAATTATGTAGCTTAGATAAGATCAAAGTTATTTTTATCACATGGAAAAATGTTTTGAAATGTAAGATCCAGAGACAGTATATAGCTTCACAAATATGTCAGATTTATGTCAGTTTCAATTCATTGCCCTGGCATAGTTACCATGTGATACACATTGTCAGGCTCTAGCTAACACATCTGCATTCCAACCAGCAAATGGAAGAAAGAATAATGAAAAAAAGATTCAAAGAACAGACTTGTTATGTACTGAGGGCACTTTAAGAAGTTGTAACACAATACTTCCACTTACGTTTCATTGGCAGAATTTAGTCACATGAAAATGTCTAGTTGCAAAAGAAGCTGGGAAATGTGTTTATTTTCATGCAATGTGCATAGCTAAAAGCTGGGGAGTTTTGTCATTAAGAACAACAACAAGAGAAAAAAAACCTTGTAAATGATAGTGTCTAGTTCATAATATCTATTAATTTTTGTCTTTGTGATCTAGTCCTATTTTCCCTAACTCATATCTTACAGTCTTATTTTGGATTAAATTTGTTGTGATTCTGGATATCCACATTCTTTGTTAAATTGGTGCTACACTATTTCATGTCTGTATAATACTACTAAACAGCTAAGTAATTATTAGAACAGACAAATTTGGCTCAGAACAGGTATTTCAGATTTTATAAACCATGAGAAGAAACAAAATAGTTAAGTTACAGAAATAGGTATAAAAATTCCAGTGAGAAGTATAAGACATGAGATTAGGAGTAACCCTGACTTTAGCTTATATTGCAGGCATTTATTTGTTTTTGGCATTATCAAATTGCTGTTCAAACTCCTCCAACTGCCTCTTTCCATGTTTTCACACATTACCATCTACCAAACTTGGAAGTCTACTGTCTACACTCTACCAAAACTTGGGAGAACCTACTTCTTGCCCTATGGCAAACTGCTCTCTTATTTATTTTGAGAACACTGCATAAATAAATGATAAGGGAAGCTTAAAGCAACTAGATTCTAGGTGGTTCAAAATTTCAATATAAGTGTAAAACATAACATGTAAAATTCCAGGAGCAACGGCATGAAGGACTTGTCAATACCAGTTACTCCTGCGATTTATTCTTTCTGTGTCAAAGCCAGGCTTAAGAATTTGTCAAGGTAGAGAAACTTCCTCTTCCGGGGCCTGAGTTTCTACATTTACTAAATGAGAGAGTAGAACTCAATACAGTGGTCCCCCCTTATCTGCAGAGAATGCTTACCATGACCTGCAGTGGATGCCTGAAACTGCTGATAGTCCCAAACCCTACATGTACTATGTCTTTCTTATACATATACATCTATGATAAAGTTTAATTTATGAGGTAGGCACAGTAAGAGATTGATAATAACTAATAATAGAATGATTATGACAATATACCTTCATAAAATTATGTGAATGTGGTTTTTCTCTCTGTCTCTCTCTCTCAAAATATCTTATTGTATAAATTTAATGCCTTTCTCATCTTAACTAGGCACTTACAAAGCCTAGTTTGAAGTGTAACAGCAAAACTAGCAAGGATTTATTTTCCTTCTTCACAATTTCATGGTTAAAAAAATTCCTTTTTATTGTAGATTTTGGCCACCTCAGTATATGATTTTTTCTTTCCTTATTGAGAACTTAAACATTTCCACAAAAAGGCACCACTTTATGGATTCTCTTCATTAGTATCACAACTCTTAAGCTTCGGGGTCATTATTTAGTAAAATAAGGGTTGCTTAGAAATAAGCACTGTGGTACTGGAAAGTTGATCTCATATGTGAGATGGTTATAAAGTGACTAAGTGGAGTGATGTACTAGACAAAGGGTTGACTTATGTCCTGGGCAGGACAGACTGAAATGGCTCAACATTTCATTATGCCACTTAGAAAGGTGAGTATAAAACTTAGGAATTGTTTATTTCTGAAGGCAAAACGAAATTCAAACTTAAATTGAAGAAAGTAGGGAAAACCACTACACCATTCAGGTATGACCTAAATCAAATCCCTTACAATGATACAGTGCACGTGACAAATAGATTCAAATGAATAGATCTGATAGACAATGCCTGAAGAACTATGGACATAGAGGTTCCTGACATTGTACAGGAGACAGGGATCAAGACCATCCCCATGAAAAAGAAATGCAAAAAAGCAAAATGCTGTCTGAGGAGGCCTTACAAATAACTGAGAAAAGAAGAGAAGTGAAAGGCAAAGGAGAAACAGAAAGATACATCCATTTGAAAGCAGAGTTCAAAAAAATAGCAGGAGAGATAAGAAAGCCTTCCTCAGGGATCAATGCAAAGAAATAGAGGGAAACAATAGAATGGGAAAGACTAGAGATCTATTCAAGATAATTAGAGATACCAAGGGAACATTTCATGCAAAGATGGGTACAATAAAGAACAGAAATGGTATGGATCTAACAGAAGTAGAAGGTATTAAGAAGAGGTGGCAAGAATACACAGAAGAATTGTACAAAAAAAGATCTTCAAGACCCAGATAATCATGATGATGTGATCACTCACCTAGAGCCAGACGTCCTGGAATGCATAATCAAGTGGGTCTTAGGAAGCATCACTATGAACAAAGCTAGTGGAGGTGATGGAATTCCAGTTGAGCTATGTCAAATCCTAAAAGATGATGCCGTGAAAGTGTTGCACTCAATATGTCAGCAAATTTGAAAAACTGAGCAGTGCCCACAGCACTGGAAAAGGTCAGTTTTCATTCCAATCCCAAAGAAAGGCAATGCCAAAGAATGCTCAGAGTACTGCACAATTCACTTATCTCACATACTAGTAAATCAATGCTCAAAATTCTCCAAACCAGGATTCAACAGTATATGAACCATGAACTTCCAGATGTTTAAGCTGGTTTTAGAAAAGGCAGAGGAACCAGAAATCAAATTGCCAACATCAGCTGGATCATTGAAAAAAGCAAGAGAGTTCCAGAAGAACATCTATTTCTACTTTATTGACTATGCCAAAGCCTTTGATTGTGTGGATCACGACAAACTGTGGAAAATTCTGAAAGAGATGGGAATACTAGACCACCCAACCTGCCTCCTGAGAAATCTGTATGCAGGCCAGGAAGTAGTTAGAACTGTACTTGGAACAACAGACTGGTTCTAAATTGGGAAAGGAGTATGTCAAGGCTGTATATTGTCACCCTGTTTATTTAACTTATATGCAGAGTACATCATGACAAACGCTGGGCAGGATGAAGCACAAGCTGGACTCAAGATTGCTGAGAGAAATATCAATAACCTCAAATATGCAGATGACACCACCCTTATGTCAGAAAGTGAAGAAGAACTAAAGGGCCTCCTGATGAAATTGAAAGAGGAGAGTGAAAAAGTTGGCTTAAAGCTCAACATTCAGAAAACTAAGATCATGGCATCCGGTCCCATCACTTCATGGCAAATAGATGGGAAAACAGTGACAGACTTTATTTTGAGGGGCTCCAAAATGACTGCAGATTGTGACTGCAGCCATGAAATTAAAAGATACTTATTCCTTGGAAAGAAAGTTATGACCATCCTAGACAGCATATTAAAAAGGAAAGACATTACTTTGTCAACAAAGGTCCATCTAGTCAAATCTATGGTTTCAGTAGCCATGTATGGATGTGAGAATTGGACTATAAAGAAAGCTGAGCACCAAAGAACTGATGCTTTTGAACTGTGGTGTTGGAGAAGACTCTTGAGAGTCCCTTGGACAGCAAAGAGATTTAATCAGTCCATCCTAAAGGAAATCAGTACTGAATATTCATTGGAAGGACTGATGCTGAAGCTGAAACTCCAACACTTTGGCCACCTGATGCAAAGAACTGACTCATTGGAAAAGACCTTGATGCTGGGAAAGATTCAAGGTGGGAGGAGAAGGGGATGACAGAGGATGAGGTGGTTGGATGGCATCACAGACTCAGTGGACATGAGTTTGAGTAAACTTTGGGAGTTGTTGATGAATGAGGAGGCCTGCTGTGCTGCAGTCCATGGGGTTGCAAAGAGTTGGACAGGACTGAGAGACTGAACTGACTGACTGGAGACAAATCATGGATCAGACTATATTATTGCAGCAAAAATTTCATACTCTGGGGGCATCATTTCCATTATATTCTATGTGCCACCCAGATGTGGTAGTCATTAAAAAAAGAAAATGATAATTTCTGGAATTGGGCAACAGAGTTGCTCGAAAAAATACCTAATATTTAACAGATGAATGTCCTACTTTGATCAAATTATGTAAGGATCTGAATGAAAGTCACTAATTTGAGTTTTGAGTATATTTATTTTGCTTCTAAATATTTTCCTATTGACTTTATAATTAAGCCATTTATTGTGCAAGATACAGTGTGTGTCTGCAGAAAAATGCTGTAACTTTAATTGAACAAAATAGTGAAGGTTTATGTTTGTCAGTGGGGTTGTAGTTTGTTCAAGGCAAAACTGAATAACTTTATAACCATGTGCCATGTATCAACATCATCATTATTATTCTAGGTTGTGAGCAGATGATTCATGATTCCTGAGCAGTAAGTAAATATATGAACAGAGTTTACTGTTGTGATAAAATAAAACTTACAACACAGTTTATCTGACTTTTTATGGAACACATAATCTTATTGTGTTGCACAGTAAACAGGCATAAATTGTAAACTATTCACTTTAAAGCTCATGGTTAAAATTACTTTCACAGAGACAATGTTTTTAGTTTTCTTATTTAATTGTTTTGTATCTTGAATCAACTCAATGGAGTTTGGCAGTCGGAGAATGGATTCAGAATGTGGTAGCTACCACTACTTAATAGCAATATGTATGAATCTCTGAATTCACTTTATCCTTAGCTAGAGAAATAAATGATGGTTTATTCACATCCCAGAAGCAGAAGCAGGTTGTCCAGAATTTTAGTTAATATTAAATTCATAGAGGAGTGGATCTGAAGAAGATTAAATTGTCTACTAGAACATGACATGAGAAAGATAAAATTGTAAGAATTTCATTTTTTACATATTTAAAAGCCAGGATGGTTTGAGAGATTAATTTGTACCTGTTCATAAGATCTGGACCAAACTGGAAAGGAGAAACCCAGTGTAGTGGGTGGACCTTATTATGTTAAAAATGTTTGCTGCTCCCATCCTGTGAAAGGAGTATAAGACTCTTTCCCACTGACATGGGGTTTAGTCATTGACTTGCTTTGTTCAAAGAAGAGTGAGGGAAATGCTGTCTGCCACATCAAGGCATAAGTTTTAAGGCTGCCGTGGAATTTCACCACATTCTCTCTCTCTTTTTGTCCAAAGTCTGGCATAGTACATATGTGCTTCTTAGCCTGGATCCCAGAATGAAGATAACATGGAGTAAGTCATAGACAATCTGCTCTGGACAGAGTGCAGGTAACACAAGCAAGGAATGTGCCTTAGTTGAGATTTGTGTGTCAAAACTCAGAGTCATATCAGCTGCTATGAGGAAATGTCTTCTGTCTTTCATTTTCATAACGATAAACAAATGTAGAGGCAATTAAACTGTTAAACAAGGAGGATTTACGATGCATGATATTAAAGCTAAGAGTCCAAAATCAAGCACTGTAAATACAAGTGGGTAAACAGAGGAAAATATCACAACCTAAGTAGCAGTACTAAAATGCCAGCAAAATTGTAAAACAAGATAATTAAAATGTAAAGTGTGATTGACTTTTACAGAGGCATTCTTTGATTTAATGAACATTTAGGGGGCAACTTCTTCAATTGTGATGCTATGCTAAATCTTTGAACAATGTTATCACAGCTGTACTCAGAGAAATTGATCCCTATAAATACACATTCCTTGGAGGCGGTAGGAAGGAGAAAAATCTGTGGTTCTAAAAGTTTGAGATCATTTCCCTGGTAGTCCAGTGGTTAAGACTCTGTACATCCGATGCAGAGGGCATGGGTCCCATCCCTGGCCGGGAGCAAAGATCCCATATGTCATACAGTGTGGCCAAAAAATAAAATGTTGAGAAGCTATAAACTGAACCCTTTCCTTAGGAATTCATAAGACATATCAGGAAAGTAAAACTTGGAGAATTTCTACACAGGACACTGGTTTTATTTGGTTCATTTCAGTAAGTCTGAACCTTATTGGAGAATAGTGTGGGAATCATGGTCTTAAGTTTTCAAAGATGAATAAGGCATAGTCTATTTCAACTCCCTCTCCCACTCATCCCACAATATCTAATGGGTAATAGAAAAAATGTGCACTGATTCCACAAGGAAATTCATGAGTAAGGGTAGGAGGAAATGAGGATGAGGGGCTGAGTGCACAAATAGCTAGTCATGCAATTCCAATTTAGAGTGTTAGTACTACGTGGAAAGGAGCAGACACTTTTAAATTTTGACCCAGTAGTGAGGGATTCTTCAACCCATTATCTGAGTTACAACTGTCTCTTAACTGTCTATTTTGTCCCTAATCTATTCTCATATTACGCTGCCCTGCACATCTCCACTATTTAGTCTTTCAAAGGTCATCACTTAATTCCCTCCTTAAAATTTTCTGTGGTTTTTACATTCTCTTCAGGATGATATCCATGTAACTGATTGATTTGTAAAAAGTTGATATTATCATAATGCATAGCTCTACTTGAGTGACTTTTATGACATTATCATTGAATTCTTTTAACTATTCATTTAACAAATGTCTTCTCTGTATTGAGTATGATGTTAAGTGGTGAATTTTGTACAGGAAAGAGCTTGGAGCTTGATCTCAAGTCCCCTGCTTTCAAACTCAGTCTTCTACTCTTGAGCAATTTTGATGTTGGTGACAAAAATCTGTAAAGTAAATATAATAATACATGTTATCTCAGTGTCTTACATATTTGATATGGTCAGTGTACATAACAAAAATTTGACTGGATATTTAGATCCAAGTAGATGCCCAAACATTATTGTTTAAATCTGAGTCTAAGTAATATAATGTATACAAAGTAGTGAATTCAGTCTTTGAAATTCAAGGAATTTAAAGACAATTTAAGAAGAAATATATAAATAGAAATATATATATGAATATATATTTGAATGCAAAAGCAAATAAGGAAAACAAACAAAAACAGAGAAGATAATTCAGACTGTTTAAAAATATAGAGTGCCAGGAGGAAGGGATTGGGAGTTTGGGATTAGCAAGCTATTATATATAGGAATGATAAACAAGGTCCTTCTGTATATCACAGGGAACTAGATTCACGATCCTGTGATAAACCATATGGATAAGAATATAAAAAAGAATGTATGTATATATATAACTGAATCACTTCGCTGTACAACAGAAGTAAAACATTTCCAATGTACTAGAAATCAATTATACTTCAATAACATACATTTTAAAAAGTATGGATGTGACCATTTGCATGTTCTAGTTTGTCATAGAAGTGACAGAATTTGTTTTTTTTGTAATCAGACATCATGGTTTCTTTTTTTTTCAGACATCATGGTTTCAAATCTTGGCTTCATTTCTCACTAACTCTGTGACTTTGGTAAAACTTCATAAGGTCCCTCAGCCTCTTATTCTTTTGTAAAGTAATTCAGATAAAGTCTCATAGAATCAACATAAAGATTAATTTGAGTGTCTTCATGGAAGAATTAAATCTTTGATGTGAATCTTTTAAAAAGTGTAGATATGAGATATTGGAGAAGAGCAGGCAGCATTCCCAATGGATGAAGAGATAGTAAAGGGAAAGAAATGTGTCAGTGACTGTAGGGGGGATGCACTCAGAGAAAGATGGTTGCTACTCTGTTGGGAAGTGGTGAGACCTGGGGGGGCCAAGCCTAGTACAAGAAAGCATGGTCATAGAGGGAAAAGGGCAAGAATCCCATAATGAAGAGTTTAGACTCACCGTGTTAAGCCAGGATTGAGAAAGTCAAGTGACTATCAACTACCTGGTATAATAAATGAGAGAAGTGTCCTAGGAAAGGCAAGCAAAGTGGGTAGTGTGGGCTATTCCAGCAAACTGAAGACTATTTTGTATTAAAGTATAATCACTACTCATCTCTAGATATTTATTCAATACATCCTGCCTGAGTGATCCCAATCTTCTAAATTTTTGAAGCAGTCAGCAATGTGGACTTTTATGTGCACGTCTAGAACTTTGTATGCTCTTTTACGCCTTCATATCTTTAGGCTTGTCTTTTCCTCTGCGACAGTAACCTGACTCTCCTTTGGCTCCTCACAAATGTTTTCTTCTTTGTGGAACCATTTCCACATATTGGCAGTGGTGGTTATTCTAGGATTTACCATATTGGATTACAATCTGGAGCTGCCTTATCTTTGTTACAATGCTCACCACAGCATTTGACACAAAAGGTATTCAATGAGCATGTTCTGATGTTTGCACTGGGTTTGATTCCTGAGCAGTGGAGGATGGTTACTTCACTGTCCATCTCAGCAGCAGAGAGAAGATTGGGAGGGATTGAGTATCTTTTCAGATTACTAAATTGAGCTCAGTTTAGCATAAAAATCATATTTTTAAAAGTTTCTGGAAAATTATTTTTAAAAGTTCCCAATTCTCTAGATTCAGATATATCTATATTTTATTCCAAGTAAATGCTACCAATACAGTTTTGAACAAAAACAAAAACGGAACAAATCTCATATGCATTTACACACAGAAGGAGACATGTAGCCTCCTCATGTGTTAGGCAGCCATGTCTGTTAGCCAGAGGCATATTAAGGCTTTGTTCTAGTAGACATAAACCTGGAGAGAACAGTGGACTGAGGCAGAGCTGGCACATGGTTGTAGAGAGACATGGTTTCTGTGCTAAGAAAGAAGGTTTTAAATGACCAGGGACTTCGGAAGAGGATTTCCTGTGAAGGGAAAGGAGTGATATTCAGAAACTGCTCTAAATTAACAGACAAACTTGAGACACCAAATTCAGTGTCTGATAACACCATCCCCTTGCAGTGGAGTTCTCTGGTCTCTGCATCATCACACCTCCTCTTTGATTCCTTCCTCATCTGTCCCTCCCTCCTTCCCCATTCTCTCATCCAGTTGTCCTTTCCATTATTTCTTCTCCTCCTGTTACTTCTTTTTCCTTTACTCATCTCTTTCTTTTCTTCCTCTTCATTTCCTTATTTCTCTTTCTTATCCTCCTCTTCTTCCTTCTTTGTCTTATTCTTTTTCTTCTCTTTTTATTCCTCTTCTCACCATTTTCCCCCTTGTCTTCCTTCTTCTAAAAGAATATAGTTCTGATTTTGGAAGGAAATGGGGCAGTAGAATGCACTTGAAAGCCAATTTTGATTGCTGCATTTACTCTAGAAGAGGGATAAAGATAATTGAAAATGCTACGAGATAAACTTAGGCAGAGTAGTACATTTTTATTAATCCCAGTAACTTTTGTGGTGATAACAGAGTTTCTGTATGTCCTATGTCACATTTCCTTTGGGCATCTTATATGATTTAGATTAAGTGAGTTTACTTTCTAATTAACTTTGAGAAGCCAATGAGACAGAATTGCCATTGTCTTCTCATCTGCCTTATTTTGTCATTTGAAATAGATTTGAACAGCAGGAAATCCATCTTGTTTGGTTTAATTTTATTAATCAATGTTAATTTTTAGAAGGTTTCCTTATTCCATGTATCTAGGACAAGGTTTAAAATATTTTCTAATGTCAATGATTAATACAACCATTTTGCTGAAATTCAATTATTTCTTAATTAAATCAATTCTCTCTAATCTTAGAATACTAGCATTTCTATAGTATTTAATACTTTGTAGCTGTCATTTCATAACAAATCTGGTTAAAATCCGTGTGAGTTGTCAAAGCTGCCTGTCAGGCTTAAAACTTGACAGTACACATTTCTGTAAAGTGAAGTTGAAAGACATGTAAATAACTAGTTACCATTTCATCTATGATAAAGGGTTTAACAGTTGTTCACACTGTAATTGTAAAACTACTACTTAAAAAAAAGTAGTTAATAATAAAACAAAATTACTATGTATATGAAGATTTCAGGTTATTAAACTTGCTTTATTCTGGTGCAAACAAGGTAAAGCCACTTTTTGAGACTCTAGATACTGTTCGTATCCCTAGGTATCTATAGTCTATTTGTTTTCCAACTGTAAGTTTTATAAATCATTTTAATGAATATAAAGTGATTTACGTATATACATAATATGTTTAAATAGTGCTTGAATTGTTATTTCTTCCTTGATGAATTATAAAAATCCTCTGTGTTCCTTCTCCCATTCTTTCTTTTTTATTGCTGACATTCCTTAACACTAGATTAAACTTGAACTTGCTCCTCTACCATTAAGTGGCACTCCTACCCACCCAGGGTCTTTCATGCTCCATTGGTCCTGATTCACTCCCACATCACATCAGTCACAGGGTTAGATATTTTGATATCTTCACCACAGTTCCATCCACCATCATGCCTTGTTCTGAGTAAATGTCCTCACTTCTGTGACACATTTCATCCAACCTACTGAAGAGCTGCAGTGACTTTGCTACAATGCAGATCAACTTCCCATCTTCCAACTTGGCAGTGATTGCTTACTGACCTTCATGTGGTTTTTCACAAGGCAAGGCCCTATTTCTGTTATCAGCTCCCCCTCTTAATTCCACCTCCCCAGAAACTCAATCCTCTCACCTGTTGGGCTCCTTTAGATTTCCCAGCAAGCCAAGTTCACCTTTAACCTCCGGTCTTGACACATTCTATTGCATGTGCCTTAAATGTTTCCACTTTCTCTAGTCTCACATGTTATAAATAAAACAAATATACACCAAGTTCATGAAAATAATTTCTTTACCTAAAGTGTATTTTTTTTTAGCTTTTTATTTTTATTTTTTTTAATTTTATTTTTAAACTTTACATAATTGTATTAGTTTTGCCAAATATCAAAATGAATCCGCCACAGGTATACATGTGATCCCCATCCTGAACCCTTCTCCCTCCTCCCTCCCCATACCATCCCTCTGGGTCGTCCCAGTGCTCTAGCCCCAAGCATCCAGTATTGTGCTTCGAACCTGGACTGGCATTTCATTTCATACATGATATTTTACATGTTTCAATGCCATTCTCCCAAATCTTCCCACCCTCTCCCTCTCCCACAGAGTCCATAAGACTGTTCTATATATCAGTGTCTCTTTTGCTGTCTCGTACACAGGGTTATTGTTACCATCTTTCTAAATTCCATATATATGCGTTAGTATACTGTATTGGTGTTTTTCCTTCTGGTGTATTTTTAAAATGAGAATCCAACCCATTAAAATTGATCTTCCGTTTCAATGCACTCATTTGGCAGAAGAAGGTTGTGTCTACCTGAGATGACTGAATCATGTTTATTTACTCTGACAATCTGTCTTTTAATTGGTGCACTTGGATCATCCATATTTAAAATAATTATTGATGTGGTTACACTGACATTTAGCATGTTTTTAACTGTTTTTTAAATGTTGAATTTGTTCTTTGTTTATCCCCAGTGCTTTTCCTCTTTTTCTAGTTTTAGTTGAGGATTTTGTGATTCTGTCTCCTCTCTTAGCATGTCATTTACAGTTCTTTCAAAAAAAAAAAAAAGACTATTTTAGTAGTTGCCTTGGTGTTTGAAATACACATTTACAGCTAATTTAAATCTACTTTCAAAGTACTGCTTCACCAGTACTGCACCTGCCTCAGGGAATTCTCAATTCCTCCCTCCAGTTCCTTATTACATTGTTGTCATTTATTTCACATTGTTGTTTAGTTGCTAAGTCCTGTCTGATTCTTTTGCTACCCCATGGATTGTAGCCTGCCAGGCTCCTCTATACATAGGATTTCCAAGCAAAGAATGCTGGAGTTGCCATTTCCTTCTCCAGGGGATCTTCCCGCTCCAGGTATTGAACCCATGTCTTCTGCATTGGCAGGTGAATTCTTTATCACTGAGCCACCAGGTAGACCCTTATTTCACATATACATATGCTAGATCACCTAACACGTTGTTACTATTATTACTTTAAATAGTTATCTTTAGGTCACTTAAGAAAAAGAGACCTTTTAAAAATTGCTTTATTCTCATTTATTTCTTTTCTGACCTTCTTTTTTTTGGGGGGGGGGGTCTAGGTCTGTGTTTCAACCTATATAAGTTTCCTTCTCCCAGAGGAACTTCTTTTAACACCACTTGCAGGGACCATTTGCTGGTGGTGAATTCTTTTAGTTTTTGTTTTTTTGACAAATTAATTATTTATCCTTCATTTTTGAAAGACAATTTCACTGAATATAAAATTATAGAATGATGATTTTATTCTTTTAACACTTTAAATATTTTTACTCTATTCTCTTCTGGCTTGCATAAGCCCACTGAAATTCTGGTCCTCATTCCTCTGCTATAATGATATTGCACCCATCTCTGGGTCTTTTCAAGATATTTTTGTCTTTGATTTTTTCTGTGTGTGTGAAGTTTGAATATGCTATGCATAGGTATAGATTTTTTGGTACTTTTTCTGTCTGATGTTCTCAGAGTCTTCTGGACCTCTGGTTTGGTGTCTGCATTAATTTTGGAATATTCTTGGTGATTATTAATTCAAATATTTCTTCTGGTTTTTCAAAGTGCCTTTTAAAATTGTCTTGCATTTCTAATTAAAACCACTATGGGGTACCATTTCACGCCAGTCAGAATGGCTGCAATCCAAAAGTCTACAAGCAATAAATGCTGGAGAGGGTGTGGAGAAAAGGGAACCCTCTTAACACTGTTGGTGGGAATGCAAACTAGTACAGCCACTATGGAGAACAGTGTGGAGATTCCTTAAAAAACTGGAAATAGAACTGCCTTATGATCCAGCAATCCCACTGCTGGGCATACACACTGAGGAAACCAGAAGGGAAAGAAACACGTGTACCCCTGTTTATAATAGCGGCACTGTTTATAATAGCCAGGACATGGAAGAAACCTAGATGCCCATCAGCAGATGAATGGATAAGAAAGCTGTGGTACATATACACAATGGAGTATTACTCAGCCATTAAAAAGAATACATTTGAATACATTGAATACAAAAGAATACATTTGAATCAGTTCTAATGAGATGGATGAAACTGGAACCTATTATACAGAGTGAAGTAAGCCAGAAAGAAAAACACCAATACAGTATACTAACACATATATATGGAATTTAGAAAGATGGCAACAATAACCCTGTGTACGAGACTGCAAAAGAGACACCGATGTATAGATCAGTCTTATGGACTCTGTGGGAGAGGGAGAGGGTGGGGAGATTTGGGAGAATAGCATTGAAACATGTATAATATCATGTATGAAACGAGTCGCCAGTCCAGGTTCGATGCAAGGTACTGGATGCTTGGGGCTGGTGCACTGGGACGACCCAGAGGGAGGGTAGGGGAGGGAGGAGGGAGGAGGGTTCAGGATGGGGAACGCGGGCATACCTGTGGTGGATTCATTTCGATATTTGGCAAAACTAATACAATATTGTAAAGTTTAAAAATAAAATAAAATTTAAAAAAAAAGAAAACATACACAAAAAAATAAAAATTGTCTTGCATTTCTGTAAAAAATATATATTTCATTCTTTTTTCTTTTCATATTTCAGTTTGGGAAGTTTTCTTTAACCTATGTTAATTAAGTTCACTGATTCTTTTCTTGGTCATATCCAGTGTATTGAAGTACCCATCAAAGACATTCTTTGTTTCTGTTACAATGTATTTTATCTCTACCAGTTTCTTTTGATTCTTTTCTAGGGTCTTTATCTCTCTGTAGTCATTACACAGCAGTTCTTTCAGGTTGTTTACTTTTTCCCATTAGAATGCTTATTTTATTAATTTTAGTTATTTAAAATTTTCTGCCTCATGATTTAAAAATCTGTGTCATCTTAGTCTGGTATTTATGCTTGTTTTGTTGCTTCAGGCTGTAATTTCTCTTGTCTTTTAGTATGTCTTATAATTTTTGTTGAAAGCCAGACATAGTTTATTGAGCAATAGAAAGTGAGGTAAATACACCTTTCATGTGAGGGTTCATTAATCTGTCTAACAGTTGGGTCATATTTAATGTTTGGTGTGGCTCTAGATGGTAGGGGTTTTGTTGTTGTTGTTGTTCAGTCATGTCTGACTCTTTGTGACCCCCATGGAGTGTAGACCCTCCAAGCTCCTTGTCATTGGGATTTCCCAGCAAGAATATTGGAATGGGTAGTCATTTTCTACTATAGAGGATCTTCCCAACCCAGGGATTGAACCAGTGTCTCTTTAGTCTCCTGCATTAGCGGGCAGATTCTTTACCATTGAGCCATCTGGAAATCTATTATACTGACACCATTCTTCAGTAAGATGTGGAATAGGAGAAGCAGTCTATGATCTTATGATTATATCTCAATGTTTTATTGAGTCTATATCCCTGAGCTGAGACGTTCACAAGTGTTTCTTGGCATCCCTTCCCCACTTAGCTGAGACAGGAAGCTAAAGGGGATTGGTCATGAGTAGACATCCTTCCTTCTAGTGAGATAAGGTTGGTAAAGTCTTTTTCTCTGGAGAGTAGACCTTTATTATGAAGAATTCTCTGAATATAGTATTATTTCTCAATGTGTACTATTTCCCTGTCTCTGCAAGAGCCTTAAGCGGGTATTTCTTAGCTTGTAAGAGTGACAACCTGGTAGGGTCCTTGGTGATAAAATCCGTGAAAGTGCACGGGGTAGGGTGGGGGTACTGCTAAGACTGTGGTCCTCACAAGTTTCTTCTCTTCAAGTTAGTTCATCCTTAGACTCCAGCAAGTCATTAAACTGGTCATTGAAGTGTCCCTGCCAAGTTATGGTTCCAGGGACTTCTGCTCCAAGTGTGTATTTCCTCTGTGATTCTCTGTGATGTTTGCCTGCCTCAAGATTCAGGGATGGAGATTTGCCCTTTGACATCAGTTTCTCTAATGGTTCCAAGAAAGTTCATTAAATTCAGCTTGTTCAGTGTTTCCTTGTTTGTAAGGAGGGGAATAATAGATATCAAGTAGTTTTCATATTGTAGCTGAAGCTGGATATCCAGCCACATAATTTTTAAAAGAGCAAGACCATTTACTAGCCTTCATCTCTTTCTCTAATTTGAGAATGTGAGAATTATGAGATCTGTCAATTTTTAATAAGGTGTCTGCTCACAGTAGGTGCTCAGAAATCATGCCCATTTTAAATTTTGTTACTATTAATTAAACTTCTCTTTGGTCAGTTAATTCCTATTATTTTGGTTACTGGTGTGATTCAATCACTTATCAACTGGTAAACAGAAAATTACATAGCAGCTTAGCTGGAAATTTCTTCTAAGAAGAAAAGACTTCTTTTCTTTTGGAAAACCTTTATTCTTTGAATAAGTTTTACTTATTATTGGGCCTGGTGAGAATAAAACAGTAAGAGGAAGCAATAAGAATGACATCTATTTGTATTCTGTGTTTACTATGAGTCAATAATTGTATATAGGATGTATTTTATTTTCCACAGAAGTCTTTGGAAGTATTATTATTATCATTCATGTTTTATTGATGAAGAAACTTATAACTCAGAAGTTTATAACTTATAACTCAGAAACTTATAACTTAATTGATCTAAGATCATTGAGTAAATATTAAAGCTAAGGTTTGAACCCATGTCTCCGCAACACAGCTTTGGTGTCCTGTACAGCTCGAATGTCTCTAGCTTTAGTAATGTATGAACCTGTATTAAAGGAAAACATCTGCTAGATTCTTTCACTCAGATTTATGCTATTTTTGTTATGATGTTCTTTAAGCATATATGCACAGTGAGCCAGGTACAAATTCCTTTTGCAATATAGCTCTTATCCAAACACAGAATGAAATGAAAGCATAATTTAAATGGAAACAAAATTAAAAAGTCAATCAACTTTAATAATTTTGACTACAGAAGTGAGAGAAAGATACTATAAGGCAAATGAATGCTGAGAATAAGATTTAGGCACTTTTGTGGTATGTTTTTATTTTTAAGATACTGATAGGCATGTCAGCTTTCCCAGAACATCACTATCTGTAAAGCATACTACGTCTCACCCAGGAAATTGCATTTGTTTAGTTAATGGATGACTGAAAGTAAAAAGCTTGCCTTTGGAACTTTGTTGGAAGGGGAAGTTCAGAAATAGAAAGTGGCCTGAGTAGTGTCTGCTGAAATGTTGATGCTGTTGTTCCAGTGTTAATGATGTTGATCATATTGTCAATCTAGTTCATTTACAATTATCCAGAACCATCTTTCAGTTCTTTGACAAAGTATCTTCCATCATTTGGAGATGAATTTTTTATCTCGGAATACAAATGCTATTTCAACAAGGATCTCTACATAGGTTTTCTTGTAGTAACATTTTGAGAGTATTTTGTTTTGAATCTGTTTATCAAAACATAGGTAAAAATCACTGTAATATAACTGCATTTAAGTCCAAGGTTTTTTTTTTTTTTTTTTGCCAAGTGAGAAGAGTGAAGCAAGGAATTTTTTGTTTTGTTTTGTCTTGTGATTACCCTTCAGTACTATTTCACTCATATGTGTTCAAATTTATATAAAGAGACTAGTAATCCAGGGATCCTTGACCTTCCAAGACATGACTTTTTCCAACAATCTCGGCTCCAGTTCCTAATCTAATTTTGGTTAGAGGAGGCAATGCATCTGGTGTTTCCAACCTCTCTATTTAGATCAGGTATAAAATTAGTCCTGCTGTTAAAGGTTAGAGCCCTATTATAGTTTGCTCTTAAGGCAAACTTCAGATAGCCATAGGTTACAAAATTCATCTTTTTTTTTTTTTTGGCCAAATCAAATTATTTTTCATCTCTCTCAGTTTTCTGGAATTTAGAGAAGCAGAAAGAGAAAACATTATTGGGCACTTAGAATTTTCCAGACACTGTACTAAAGGATTTTCATAAAGGGATTGGTTTACTACTCAACTAATCCTCTAAGTTATTATAATCAAGGGCTTCCCTGATGGCTCAGGGATAAAGAATTCACCTGCAATGCAGGAGAGGATATCTTGCAGGAGATGTGGGTTCAAACACTAGGTTTGGGAAGATGCCCTGGAGAAAGAAATGGTGATACGATCCGCTGTTCTTGCCTGGAAATCGCTATGGACAGAGGAGCCTGGAGGACTACAGTCTATAAAGTCACAAAGAGTTGGACATAACTGAGCAACTAAACAATAACAACACTATAATCTATTAAAATTTCCATTTTATAGATAAGCAAATTGAAGTTCACAGAGAATAACAAGGGGAAAAAATAGATGGAATATTTTAGTCAAACTTGACTCCAACAAAAAGATCTTGCCAAAACCCTAAAACAATCCTACCATGAACACTGGTAATTCCCATCTCTTAGACTTGTGGGCTAGACAATGTTAGGGCTAGACAACTGGTTGGACACCAGTTGCAAACAAATGAATACGTGAAATTCACAATGTGTTTCCTCATTAGAACTTGACCACAACCAGCAAACACATGAATGCTCATATATAAACACACAATCCTTCTCCATTAGACATGAATGCTGTCCCCAGTCAAGATTGGGTTTGTCACATTCCTATATTATTAAATTAATAATGAAACCATCAAAGACCATTTGTTGATTGTGTTTTTGTTCCTAAGCTTCAGTCACACAGAGTTTTGGCTTCCTGAATTCTCCCAGTAGTCAAGTCTGATTAACAAAGGACCTTGTAGGCTTCCTGGTAAAGCCCCAAATGCCTCCCCCATCCCCATCACTTCATAGCACAGGCACTGGCATCCCTTTAAGCTATGTAATTAGAGATATTTCATAAATCTTAAATTCCCCAATTAACATTTCTTGATTGATGCCAAAGTGTTTGTTTTCAGTAATCTTAATCACCTCATTAGTCACTGTAGTCACGCTTATTCAAATTGCTCACAGATTCCTGTATTTTTTAGTTGGCCAGCCTACACAGCCCTTTTTATTTTTCATCTCTCAGCTTTTAAAGTATAAAATTGGTGAGCCCCAGGAATGAGTTGCAGAGGTATTCATGCTTTCAATATTAGGTTGACAAAATCAACCATTTTATATGTTGGGAACTATAATGTTATATCAGAATAAAAGGGAGGAATTTTTGAGGTTTTCCTAGTGGAAAAGGAATTCAAAAGGAAATGACTTTAATTATTTAGTTTGTATATACACCAATCTTGAGGGTGGTGTGAAACTTTTAACTGCACGGAAGAAACAAAGCAATGATAACCTCTTTGGAGGGAAATGATAGCAGTGTTAATGCCTTTCAACGCTAAATTGCTTCAGATGAAACATTTACTGGTTCTTTGGGGTTTTATTTACTCTGGTAGATGCTGTGGTAAAGATTTTCACAGCATAGGTCTGTCATTCTTTTTAGAGACCTTAGGAACAAGAACAGAAAAACACCTAACCTATATAGGAAAAGATAAACAGTTGTTACTGACAAGAGCAAGCATCTTCCTGGATACAAATCCTCTCTCTTCATTTATTTGCTTATAATGATTTTCTTGATTGAAGTGACTTCTCTACTCAGTAGACTCTTTATTATCCTTCAAGACCCTGCTTAGACATAACTCTATCCTGAAGCCTTCTCCAATCTCCTCTTACCCAAACTGCTATAAATTCATTCACTCGCTTAATCATGTATTCAATAAAACTTTCTAATTATCTACCAGGAATTGGGGGTTATAAATACCAATAAGACTTAATCTTGATCTTCCAGAAGTTTATAATCTATTTGGATGAGATACACATATTGAGGAAAGTAAGTGTGACATTTGTTAAAGCTTCCGTTAGAGAAGTCTTTATAAAGCACAAGGAAGTCACTAAGGCAAAGGGAACCAACAAAGATGTCACAGAGAAAGTGGCATTTGTGATTATCTTAAAGAACGTGGCCAGTATAGCTGAAGTTGCTGATAGCTGCTGATATATATCTATTTTTGTTTTTACAACATCAGCGCCTACTGGCTCAGATGTCATTAGAGCTGCCCCTTTGACCATACTCATGGCAGGCTGGACCTGCTGGCAGTTAACCACTCCCTCCCAAGCAGCCTTCAATCATAGATAAGGGGTCTGGGATGGTGTGTTAAATACAGAAGTTGGTGGATAAATACCATACCTCTTACACTTATGTGTGAGATAATTCTGGGGAATGTGTACTGGCCTGATTGGGGGTTCCTTAGGCATGGTAGTAAGTGGCTTTATAATGTACATTTATTGGCTGATTTTTCCTTCCTGTCTTATTTCTCTATTTCCCTTCTTTCCAAATAAACCACTGGCATGCTGTTGAGGGATGATTTTTTTAAAGGAAAACTAAGACTCTCATGGGGCTTCACCCAGTGACTCAGCGGTAAAGAATCTGTTTGTAATGCAGGAGACATGGGTTCGATCCCTGGGTGGGGAAGATCTCCTGGAGGAGGACATGGCAACCCATGCCAGTATTCTTGCCTGGAGAATCTCAGGGACAGAGGAGCCTGGTGGGCTACAGTCCATAGGGTAGTGCAGAGTCAGACACGACTGAAGCGACTAAGCACAGCACAAGACTGTCATACACTGTAAAATGAATACATAACAAAGAAACTATTTAATTTATTAATTAATGAGGGAAATGGAGGAACTGGTAAGAAGTCACAGCTGGAGGAATTCCTTGGTGGGTCTAGTGGTTAGGACTCAGGGCTTTCACTGCAGGGGGTACGGGTTCGATCCCTGGTCAGAGAACTGAAATTCTGCAAGCCACACAACAGGGCCGAAAAAGAAATCACAACCAAATCAAAGGTAGAATTTCCAGATAAAATACAGAATGTTCGGGTAAAGTTGAATTTCAGATAAACAATTTATAACTTTTTTTAGTATAGACACATTGCAGATACTGCATGGGACTCTGCTTATACTAAAAAATAGTCATTATTTGAAATTTAAATATAACTGGGCATCTTGTTATTTTGATTTGCTAAATATGACAACCTACTTCAAAACAGAATTTAACTACTTAATATGTAGATGCAGATAAAGATGCTGTGATATAAATTTATGCATCTATGCAAAGTTGGCAGTGTCGATCAATATCTACAAGACAATAATCAATTGCAAGCCACTGAACACAATCTACATGCCGTAAGTGGGCACAAAAAACATTTGCATGACTAATAGTTTTCTACAAATTAAATCTCAAAGACAGTGAAAGTTGGAGATAACCTGGGAGGGTATGCTAGACAAGGTACTCACTGTTTTTTTTTTTTTCACTTCAAAAGCTTTTATAATATTTTCTTACAATAAGAATTATTTTCTGAGAGAACACAAACTGAGAACCATTTTGGGGATAGCTTAGATGGTCATTCTAGAAAATGGGACGGAGCAATGGTGTGTTATAGAAACCATACAGGCTATGTGGAGGACTGTGTTGAATGATTAGCACATAGTGATAGGTTGGGAGTGAAATAATTAAGGACTTTGTGTACCATGTTGAGTGCATGAAAATAGCCAATCTAGAGCTACTGAAGAGGTAACAAGATCAGATTGCATTTATAAAGATCAACTGATGCATAGAATAAGAGAGAGATACCAAGGCTATGAAACTGGAGGTAAGAAACAGGTGAAAAGTGGGTATAAAGATAAAGAAGAGGGAAGCACAAAGAAAGCAATTAAAATGACAGAATGAGAATCTAGAAAAATAGTACTAATGAACCTATTTGCAGGGAAGGAATAGAGATTCAGACACAGCAAAAAGATTTATGGACACAGTATGGGGAAGGAGAGGGTGGGACAAATTGAGAGAATACTATTGAAATATATACATTACCATGCATATAATAGATAGCTAATGAGAAGCTGCTGTATAGCGGAGGGAACTCAGCCTGGTGCTCTGTGACAGCCTAGAGGGATGGGAAGGAAGTTCAAGAGAGAGGGGACATGTGTATACCTATGGCAGATTCGTGTTGATGTGTGGCAGATTGTAAAGCAATTACCCTTCAATTAAAAATAAATAAATTTAGAAAAGAAAGAATGAGCAGAAATGATATTTGATGAAATGTGGGGGTTGAATTAAAAGGGAAAGTCTAGGGATTTCTATTGGAGTTCTGCTTCATGGATAAGTAACATTATTAATAAAGATAGACTGTCAGGCCCTTCATCAAAGATAATGAGTTCAGGTCTTTCCTGGCAGTCCAGTGCTTAAGACTTCACCTTCCAATGCAGGGGATGCCAGTTCAATCCCTGGTCAAGGAGCTAAGATCTCACATGCCTCGTGGTCAAAAAAACAGAAAACAGAAACAATATAGTAACAAATTTAATAAAGACTTTAAAAATGGTCCATATAAAAAAATCTTTAAAAGAAGAGATAATGAGTTCAGCTTTGAATGCATGCTTATCTTTTAGCAGGCATCTAGATACGTGGTTTAAGACCAGGGGAAAGGTCTGTACCAGAGATAGAGATGTGCGAATCTTTAGTACAGGTTAAAATTCTGAGACCAAATGAAAGTATTGAAGAAAAGATGGACAAGATCTTCAAGTGTGGGCAGAAGTAGAAAACTCAGTAAATGGAGTTGAAGAGCAATGCTGAACATGAGAAAATGAGAAGGGTATGCTCCAATAGAGCCCAGGGGAAAGAGATATGAACTTCAGGAAATAGGGAACAGGAAACTATGTCAAATGCCAAGGAGAGGCATGCCAGTGGAATAATACTGCTCTACTGAAGTGATGAGAATTGGCCATAAACCACTGGGGTAGCAGTTCCCAAACAAGGGGTATCTTATGAGATATTCTTGTTGAATTAAAATAAACATCATTTTGGTAACTGAGAAATTCTTACGTGTTTCCCCCTACCAAACCCAAAGCACAGAGTAGGGTATGATTCAACATTATTTAGTCTAGAAGTTCCCGATCTTGACTGGGAGGCACTTTCTGTGACACACTACCTATTCATATACTATGAAAGAGGTGTTTTTGGAATGGAGGCTCTAGAATTAGTGAAGAAATAAGAATGTTAGAGAAGAGGCTTCCCTGGTGATCCAGAAGCCTGTGAGCCAAAAATAAGTAGATATTTTAAAAATGTTTTATAAAAAGAATATTGGGGAAAAAAGTTGGTAGGTAGAGAAATGTAAACCTCTTAATATCAGTACTATGCTCTTCTTAGTCCCTCAGTTGTGTCTGACTCTTTGTGACCACATGGATTGTAGCCCACCAGACTCTTCTGTCCATAGGGATTCTCCAGGCAAGGATACTGGAGTGGGTCACCATGCTCTCCTCCAGGGGATCTTCCCAACCCAGGGATCAAACACAGGTCTCCCACATTGCAGGCGGATTCATTACTGTCTGAGCCACCAGGGAAGCCCAATACCAGTACTAGCAACTTATGACTTTTGGTGCTTGGTCAATATTCCAATAGACATTATTATATTTAAACCTCACAATTATCCTATAAGATGGGTGCTGTTATTATCCACATTTTACTGATGAAAAAAAAAATTGAAGATATATAGATAACTTTGCTGTCTTGCCCTAGATGACAGAGCTAATTAATGGCAGAGTCAACCTCTGAACTTAGCCTGTTTCTGAGCACATAGTCTTATCTACAATGCTTGGTTACCACCCAAATATTTCTGAAAGTTATTCCACAAAATGTTTTGAAGGATATAAAGGGAAAACTTATGAGGTTGAAATTTGGACTATATCCCAGGCTCCTCTGTCCATGGGGATTCTCCAGGCAAGAGTACTGGAGTGGGTTGCCATACTCTCCTCCAGGGGATCTTTCCAAACCAGGGATTGAACCCATGTTTCCCTCGTTGCAGGAAGACTCTTTACTGTCTGAGCCACCAGGGAAGCCTGAGGGTTTAAATTACAAGCAGGTAAAGCACAATCACAAAATCAGGTAAGGCACACTCTATTACAAAAGTTGGCAGACTAAGGTCCATGATGAAAGTCCAACTTTTCACTTATTTTTGTAAGTCTTTTGAGCTAAAATGCTTTTTTCCCCTCTTTTTATATACTTTAAGTGGTTGAAAATAAAGAATAATGTTTTATGATGCATGAAAATGATATGAAATTAAATTTCAATGTTTATAAATAAGGTTTAATTGGAACACAGTCAATCCCATTTGTTTACCCATTATCTATGGATGCTTTCATGCTACAATTGCAGAACTGAGTTGGAACAGGCAGAAGGGCCTGAAAAGCCTTAATTTAAAAATTTACTCTTTGGTTCTTTAGAGACAAAGTTTGCTGAAAGAGCAGGTTCTCTAGAGAAAAAATAATTGGGTAGAAGCTTAGGTGCCATAGATGACATTATTATTACAAGACGATGAAAGGCTTGAGAAAACAGAAGCATTCAGTTGAGTCAGTAGAAGCCTGCTATATATGCTGGTGTGAAGAGCCAACACACAAGCAGGCACAGTTCAGTTACCCAGAACAAAATCATCTGAGATGGTGAAAATGAATGAGTTGGACAGCATCTGTGTATTTTCAGGATATGAGAATAGGAACTCAAGGAACTAAGTTGCAGGAATCAGCTAGCCCTGCAAAATGGAGAGTAGTCAAGCCTTCACATTTTCCCTCTTTCTTACCACATGTTCTGTTGTCGCTAATTTCCTTCTGTCTCTTTTTTCTCCACTCATCTGCTTTCTCACTCAGCTGCCTCCAAATGTTAATCTACAAGGGTTTACAAGATCTTCCATGTTGGCTCCACATTGCAAATGTGTGCTTCTCCTAAATTGCCAGAGAGAAATCTCCTTGCCACAGCTCAGGGGAGCTGTATCACTCAGTCCCATCAATTGTAAACAAGGGGCTGGTTTATATGCACCAAATCTCTTCAGATCTAAAGGGAAGGAAGGTAAGGCATTCATTCCAAATCAGTTTTTACAGAATTTGTACTGTGTGCCAGGCAAAGAACTTGAACAACTTAACTTCCTCTGGCTCTGTGCTAGGAAACTATGAGAAGGAAACAGTCACTATCTAGGGGTTGTTGGTTAAGGAGGTCCTTGAGGCAAGGTGGGTTTCAGTTAGAACAAGAGGTGAAGAAAACATTTAGAGATAAAGTAGATCTTTTTGGATAGTGGGCAATATATTTGAGAGGGCACATTGGAAGGGTTTGGGGTAGTAGAAGGGGAGATGAGGGTCAGAGCAGGAGAGGGCTTTTTAAAAAATTGAAACACAGTTGATATACAATGTTGTATTAACTTCAGGTGAACAACAAAGAATCTGGAAAAGATTTTATATATATATATATCTTTTTCATATTCTTCTATACTATAGGTTATTATAAGATTTTGAATATAGTTCCCTATATTTCTCTTTCCTGGAGGAGGGCATGGCAACCCACTCCAGTATTCTTGCTTGAAGAATCCCATGAACAGAAGCCTGGCAGGTTACAGCCCATGGTGTTGCAGATAGTCAGACACAATTGAAGCAACTGAGCACGCATGCATAGTGGGTCTTTGTTAGTTAACTATTATGTTGCTACAAAAGAAATTGTGGAAATGTTATGATCAACACATTTTTGCCAATGAGAAATAAGTTTTTTTTAATTTCTGTAATGTAAAAATCTGTGCTTATGGAAAGCATTGGAATGACCTCTTGGAAAGCATTTTCCATGTCCTGCTGGTTGTGGAAGCATTTTCACTGCAAAAAGTTGTTGAGATGCTTGGCGCATTGGTAGTTGGCTGGCTAGAGGTCAGGTGAATATGACGTCATATTTTGCGTCAGATGACGCAAAACTTCATATAAGGCAAAAATTCATTAAATTTTTGATTGTATGATGTGCAGTCGGGTGTTGTAAAGAAAAATTGGGCACAGTCTGTTGACCAGTGCCTACTGCAGGCCTTACAGTTTTTGGTGCATCTCATTGCTGAGCATACTACTCAGAAG
The DNA here is from genome assembly GCF_055505025.1 of Bos grunniens. Classification (NCBI taxonomy): domain Eukaryota; kingdom Metazoa; phylum Chordata; class Mammalia; order Artiodactyla; family Bovidae; genus Bos; species Bos grunniens. The sequence goes on along the minus strand of NC_141175.1, from coordinate 56,860,636 downwards.
TAATGGTTTATCCAAGATTCAGAAAGCTGCAGTGAATCAGACAGGCAGTACACCACCAAGCAATTACCCTGACCTTTTTTGGTGCAAGTTTGGCTTTGGGAAGTGTTTTGGAGCACTTCTTCTCAGTCCAACCACTGAACTGATCATTGCTGGTTATCGTGAAATCCACTATTCATTGCATGCCACAATCCCGTCAAGAAATGGTTTGTTTTTGTTGCGTAAAATAAGAGAAGATGATACTTCAAAATGATGGGGTTTTTTTGACTTGTGGTCAGCTCATGAGGCACCCACTTATCGAGATTTTTTACTTTTCCAATTTGCTTCAAATGCTGAATGACCACAGAATGGTCACCCACTTATCAAGCTTTTTCACTTTTACAATTTGCTTCAAATGCTGAATGACCACAGAATGGTCACCCACTTATCGAGCTTTTCCAGTTTTACAATTTGCTTCAAATGCTGAATGACCACAGAATGGTCAACACTGGGGTCTTTGGCAACCTCTTGTGTAGTTGTAAGAGCATCAGCTTTGATGACTGCTTTCAATTGGTCGTTGTCACCTTCCATTGGCCAGTCACTATGCTCCTCATTTTGAAGGCTCTCACCTCCTTTGCAAAGCTTCTTGAACCACTAGTACACTGTAGGTTCATTAGCAGTTCCTGGGCCAAATGCATTGTTAATGTTGCAAGTTGTCTTCACTGCTTTAAAATCTATTTTGAATTTGAATTTAAAAAATCACTCAGATTTGATAAAATGATGTATAACATAACTGCATTTATTTAAGAATGTATTCTAATATCAAACAGCAAAGTTAACAATGTAAAACCACAATTACTTTTGCACCAACATATTTTTATATAATATATAGTAGTGTGTATATGTTTATCCCAAACTCTTAATTTATCCTTACTCCCCTTTCTCCTTTGGTAGTCATAAGTTTTTTTTTTTTTCTATGTCTGTGAGCCTATAACTATTTATATTTCCCTAGACTCACAACAATAGGAAATGGCATTTGTACACATATGTTCTAATAGAGATGCCTGCTATTTTCTTACAATGATGTAAGAGACAAAGAAACAAAGCTGTATTATAGAAACAAAGTTCCCAGTTACTTTTCATGAGTCCATACATATGTAATTCCTTTATTGTGTGTATCCTGAAGCCCTCCTGGAACCTCTCTAGGACTCCCTTTCCGCATCTCCTTTATATTTCTTCATAGCATTTAACACTTCCAGATATATTGTTTATTTATTTGTTTTGTTCCAGATGTATCCCCTACTACTATACAATCTTCATGAGAACAAAGATTTTTCTTTATTCCACTGATGCATTTACATTACCCACAACAGTGCCTGGTACATAGTTTATGATCGATAAATGTTTGTGAAATTAAGGGATTAATGAATGGATTAATAAAGGTGCAATTCATACTTCATGGTGTTATGCTGTTAAGGCTTGACAGGCACGATGGCCTTTATGGAATCAGTAGAATGTTTTGACCAACTAGATTCAGAAACAAGGGTAAGTGAACAACAGAAGGATTATCAGGAGAGAAGGGAAACTATCTTGTTAATTTTAGAAGGAAAATGGTGGGCCCAAGATGAAGAGAGAGCTTGGAAGTCAGACAGAACACAGCATCATGACAAATGGTGGTTGGGATCCAGCTGATTGGACACAATTCCCTACGAACTCAAGTGTCTCAACTTAATGGGAGAGCCAAGTGAGACTTCATCCGAGAACACCTGGGCTTATTGAAAGAACACTTAGTAAAGGGAAGAACTCAGGCTTGTAGGGCAAAACCACATTTCTTGGAACTGGGGTAAACTGAAGATTTAGAGCACAGGGAACAAACTAGTAACTATAACTGGGCTTTCTAGGGAAGTGCTGTTTGCTCCATCTTTGGCTTTTTAACCTCAGACATGCTAAAGTAGGCAAAGACATGAGTGCTTGCTCAGGGATGACTCTCTTCTCAAATTTCTTCTTACATTCCTACTGTTGGTTTTTCTCTTCCTTGGCACCGTGTACTGTAATTCTTTATCTGCTTCTGCAAATCTTCATTGCTTCTCTGTGTTGTGAGACATTAGGACTCCTCAGTAACCTGTCTAGTCTTCCTTTTTGACTGGTGATTCTCCACATCTAATTGATTTCTGTGTCCTTTGTAGATCCAGGCAAAAGACACTCCTTTCTTCCTGAATGATCCTCACCCGCTGGGCAGGGACTATGGACCCTAGAAATTAGAGCTTGGAGTCTTAACACTTTTTAAAAATTTCCAATGGATATGGAAGAAGTCAAATTAGAATTTAAACTTTTTAATTTGGTGAAAGACCTTTTAGGTTGCTTGTATAGCAAGATATTCAAATGAATATCATTGAAATTGGAATTTCAGTAGAGACCTTAATGTTTACAAATGATAGAGCGGGTGCCAGATATCTGCATATATTAAAATAAGGAGCTAGAATACATATGAGGGGGCATGCCAACAATGTAAAACCAGTTTTGCCTGTGTAAGCCAAACACTCACAGCTTATGTGAGAGATTTCTATTCTATTTGGAAGAGACTTTTCATGGAAAGAGCTGTTAGGGTACTGAGGCTGTTTTCCTCTTCTCTCAGTGGGGCAAGAGAGGGTGATGGACTCTTATACTAAGCCAAGTAAAAGAAGCACCAACAAAATAGTTCAGGGAACTTGATATGCATTTTTCAAATTTGGAGCACACTGGAGTGTTGTTCAACTCCACTTTGAGAGCTCTCAGAGCAGGAGGTTTTTAGGTGGGCCTGAAGCAGCAGAGAAAAGGAATATAACTGCCTTTCGAATAGGTGGCTGCATTCTCTTCAAAAGCAAAGCCAAGGTGTTTTGGAGGCTGGATCCACAGCTTACTCGAAGTCCTCTTAAAAAGGATCTTGCCAAGTGGCTACCCAGAGAGGCAAAGAGATGCTCACAGAAGTAGCTTTAGTAGGAAGTCTGCGGGATAAGAAGGGGGTCATAAAAGAATCGTCAGTATTAAGGGATTTTCAGGAGGTGTTTTCCAGCAGAAGAATCTCTGAGAAAACCATGGGAGCTCCCTATGGGATTATTTTTAAAAGATCAATAAAAGGGAGCCATATTGATTACAATTGTATCAACATCATAAGATTATGCCCATCCTCCTTTGTTGCCCTCTGCCTTTTGGGTCCTGAAATAGCTTCCTGCTGTTGGGGAAGGAGGTAGAGTGAGACATATGGACAAAGTTAACCCAGTGCCTTCCTTCAGTGCAGGCTTCCAGGCCTCCAAATGGCTTTAGCTGAAGGATAGGATGCTTCTGAAATCAGATCATATTTCAGAATTTTATCATTTTTACTATATTAGATTCTTTAATGCTTGAGAGTGACAAAACATTTTATTTATATATATATATGAATAAAATACACACACAGACACACACAACATGGGGCTTCCCAGGTGGTGCTAGTGGTAAAGAACCAACCTGACAATACAGGAGACGTAAGAAACAAAGGTTCCATCTCTGGGTTGAGAACACCCCCTAGAGGAGGAAATGGCAACCTGCTCCAGTATTCTTGCCTGGAGAATCCTGATGGACAGAGGAGCATGGCGGGCTACAGTCCATGAGACATGAGGTCACATGTTGGACATGATTGAAGTGACTGAGCAGTATATATATATATATATATATATATATATATACACATATATATACAATACACACACACACACACATAACATAGCACATGTGAACCAGGAGATGCATGTAATATTCATAGCAGCACTATTCATAACAGCAAAATTATAAATAACACAAATACTCATTGATAGAAGAGTCTTAATATATTGTGGTAGGTCTTATGGAATGAAATCTTATAGAGCAGTGAAAATGAATAAAATACAAGAATATTTAATAATAAAGTTGAACTGTAGTTATAGATCAAAGGGGAAAAAAGTCCCAGAGAACTACATATAGTATAATGTCTTTTCTTATAAGGCTAAAGAAAGTAAAACTAAACAATATATTCCAGCATTTATGAATATATTGGGTGATTTAAAGCAGAGGAATAAGAGGCATAACATTTAGGGTTGTGCTAAGCTCTGTGGTCAAGAAGTAAGGCAGAGGGACGTGATAGATAGAAATGTTACTGGCAACATTCTCCTCCTGGGGTTGGCTGGATTGTGGAGGTTTATTGTCATATTAATACAAATGACAACATGTAAATAGTATGTAATATAACACAATAAAAAGGCACACACATGAAGCAAAAAGGGCTTCCCAGGTGGTGCTAGTGGTGAAGAATCCACCTGCCAATGCAAGAAATGTAAAAGACATGGGTTTGACCATTGGGTCAGGAAGATCTCTTGTAGTAGGAAATGGCAACCTGCTCTAGTATTCTTGCCTGGGAAATCCCATGGACAGAGCAGCCTGCTGGGTTACAGTCCACGAGGTTGCAAAAAATTGGACACGACTGAAGAATTGACTCATTGGAAAAGACTCTAATGCTGGGAGGGATTGGGGGCAGAAGGAGAAGGGGACGACAGAGGATGAGATGGATGGATGGCATCACCAACTCGATGGACATGAGTTTGAGTGAACTCCGGGAGTTGGTGACGGACAGGGAGGCCTGCTGCTGCTGCTGCTGCTAAGAGTCGTGTCCGACTCTGTGCGACCCCATAGACGGCAGCCCACCAGGCTCCCCCATCCCTGGGATTCTCCGGGCAAGAACACTGGAGTGGGTTGCCATTTCCTTCTCCTGGCGTGCTGCAATTCATGGGGTTGCAAAGAGTCGGACACGACTGGGCGACTGAACTGAACTGACCGTCTGAGCACACACACATGAAAAATAATGTGTTACTAACCCCAAATTGTAAATGAACTGGTTCTGACATATGTGCTTTACTCAAAAAAAAAAAAAAAAAAAAAAAAGAAAGAAAGAAAGAAAGAAATACTCTGAGTCCTAGCTGATATTCCCAGCTATGGCTAGGGAAGAAGTTTACAAAACACGTTTAATGAATGGGAAGAAGAACAGATGTTACCTTTTGCTTTTACCTAAAACATACCATTTATACAAAGAGTTGCCTTTACCCTAGCTCACACATATAATGAGATGTGGTGGCGTAGCACTGGCCAGCTGTTTTAAACATGGTAACATCTTATCATATTCGAAGAGCAAGGTGAAGATGAAAACTGAAATGTCATGGCTGTATTTGTACAAACTAAATGGACGTGATCTGAAGGTCTAAAGAGAAGGTTTTTATCATCAACTTAATTATGAATCTTGATGTTAATGCTAATGTTCGTAGCTTCCTCTTTCTCAAGTAAAGGTTAATCTGTCAATGAATAAAGAATAGAGGGTGACCTGTCAACGATAAGGCTCCGTGGTGGTTCCAAATGATCTAATTAGAACCAGAGGCTCCAAAACATAGAACAAAGGAAAAATTGAGAGCTCCTCAAAGAAGACACTCTCTCAATTTTACAAAGTGGTTTTGCATATAAAAAGGATTCTCTAATACAATGGGGCTGGAAACATTAGAATTTATTATTAAACAGCATAGATTCCCCCCCCCCTTTTTTTTTTTTTTTAGTGCCTCAGAGGAAGGAGAAAGGGTCACACATGCCTGAAATTGGTGGGACATCATAAAGGGCATTGATCATATTTAAAGACACAAAGCCAAGAGAGATTTCAACATCAACAGGAATCCTCATGGCCAAGAAGCCTGGGTCTTCTCTCACGCACCAGCACCCTGAACACAACATGTCTTGATATTTGTACCTTAGCCAAACTGGAAAATGGTGTGTGAATATAATTATAATAATGGTTGAGTGAAGAGGAACAGAGCTCACAGGGACTGAATAAGGCAGCTGTGACTTCTCAAATCCACTCCATAAAACTGGGCAGCTTATGAGGGGTCTTTCTTTTTGGACCTTTTCCTTCTGTTTATAGTGTTTGTGTTTCCTTGAACTGTGAAGCTTGAGGAAGGGTTTTACTTGGCTGGCATCAAATGTACAGATGTCTACATATTTCCTTCCCCCATTTAGCTCTGGCTTCAGGATGATGACCACATTCTAATGATATTTGAAACTGAATAGGTAGGTCTTGGATTTCCCTGTTGGCTCAGATGATAAAGCAAGAGATGCTCAGACCCCTGCAATGTAGGAGACCAGGGTTCAATCCCTGGGTCAGGAAGATCCCCTGGAGAAGGAAGTGGCAACCCACTCTAGTATTCTTGCTTGGGAAATTCCACAGAGGAGCCTGGCAGGCTGCAGTCCATGGGATGACAAAGAGTCAGACACGACTGAGTGACTCTCACACTTTTAGGTAGTTCTTAGTCTAATGACAATGGACTGAAAGTACACAAGTCCTGGGAGGTGTGGGAAATGGCTACGACATATCAATTACTGATACATTCAGAAGGGTGACTGCTTGGGAAAACTGCCTTAACAAAGTGGAGATAACTCAGATCAATTTAAAAGCTATTTTTGGATAAGAATTTGTATGTAGTGGCTGATCAGAGTAGTTAGTGGAGCAGATGGGCTCTTGGAAAGTGGCAAGTGGCATCTGGTGACAAGTGTCTGCATTCTCTGACTTCTAGTCATTTAAATTTTAAATTGGGGTAGAGGAAAAGTAAAATGATGCAAAAGACTGTCTAATTTCAGAGAACATTGTTGATTTTCCCTTCCATGCAACAGATGTTTGCTTTGGTGAATCCACGAAGGGTCAACAATCCTGTGAGATTAGCAATACTGATTTCTACAACAGCTTTTACGGGAACTGAAGTGGTTTTAAAATGGGTAATATAGCATTTAGTCACTGTGTAAAGAAACGCTTAAATAGCTCAACAAATCCATCACATTGCCTTGTTGAGATAGCTAGGAAAGAAAAGCATATTAATCATTTACAGCCATTGCTAAAGCCAGATTTTATATATGTCAAGGCTGGTGTTAGTGAAAAAGTCTGAGTGGGGAAACCAATCTCATTCACATACATGTTGGAGTAAAACAATAAAATCAACTGTCAAAGAAAATACCCTGTGGGCCACGTGCAGTGATTGTAGCAGTTTTTCCTTTGGCAAATATATGTGTGAGGTGGACTTACTCCTGAGAAAGGGAAGGCAGCTTGTAGAAGTCATGGTCTATGAGAGTAGACTCAGACGACTGTCTCCACTGACAACCCTGGCATTCATCTTTTCAGCAAACCATTGTATTTATAAGCAAGAGCAGCCATCATGTAGTTTGGACATTCAAATTTCTTCATAAGGGTTGCTCAGGCAAGCAGAGGCATTTGACATGTATCAGCTATCAAGCCTGGCAAGGAATTGCTTTCATGGAAGTTAGAAAGGATGGCAGGCTACAGAGTTCCAAACAGACAGACATGGTCAGTGTCTGGAAGGTGGATCATTCAGAAACAGAAATATTTCTTGAGTCAATTTATCCTTTACACACACGCATATATGTCTAGCCTTATTCAGTGAACAAGGAAAGGAACTCAGTGTATGTTTCTACAATGACAGCATTTTCTTCAGCACGGTGACTGATTTACAGTATCATTAATAGTGATTTATTCAATGTTGAATGGCTGGCCATGGTTGAACCTTGGTTTACTTGGAGATTATGGCCAGAGGGAGATGTGAGACTCCCAGGTAAATCTTGCCTCTGACTGGGGCTGGGGCAGAAACATCAGGATTACCTCCCAGGCTATTTTTTGTGTTCTAGATATGAATAACTTCTACAGGAGAAACAGAAAGGTTACAAGCTAACAGGTTTATGTGTGTTTTCCCCTAGGGAATGGTGTTGAAGAATATTGTATACTTTTGTCTTGTTTGATATTTTTGCCAAGAGCATGCATTAAAAAGTGAACCTATATCCAAAAATCATGAAAGATCTCTGTGTTCTGGCTGAGATCTTCTTGCAGGATCAGAAGCTAGCTTTTGTTGTTTTTGCTTGTTTTTTGTTTCTTTTTCCTACTGGCTTTGAGAAATACATATGCCATTAAATGTTCTTATACAAAAATTTTGTCTAAAATCTGGATGTCGAATGTTTGATATTTGAGCAATGTATAATCTGTAAGTGTAACTGCCTTGGAAAGCAGTTTTTCAATCTGTATGTGGCATAAGATACACTGATACATTGATATATCACTCCTTTGAAAGTGAATAGTTAAACCAATAAAGTGGGCTTGTGAAATACTGAGGAAAATATTTTGTTTTGTTGAAGTTTCTTACTCCTGTGTGTTCATTCTAATTTAACACTCTTTTGCTCAGTTCCTAGTATGTGCAAAACTGTTCTAGATATTCTAAGATTGAAACTGAGCAGGACCCTATGGGATTCCTGGGCAGGAAAGCGTTCTGTGCCCCTTGTTTCTTGTTAATAGAAAATAGGGTTCAGCCTCTATGACCTTCCCTGAGTTCCAAAGAACATATTCAAAATAGTTGCTAATCAGGGAGGGAATGCAGAGACAAGGGAGGAGCAGTCAAGAAATAATAGTGCAGCCTTAGGGCAGGGTCCTATTTCTGCTTCAAAGGATCTTTGAGCTCTTTACAGAACTAGAACCCCCAACAAATGAAGATGTTGGCATTCTTCATTTCAGAGAAGCTCATCAAGAGACCATCTTAGGCCAGATTAAAGGAGTGCAGGCCCTGCACACACTCGGTTCCTTTTCAGTAACCCCATCCTTGAACCATTGCTATAAAATTCCTTACCAAATCCCTCCAGGTTGGGACACACCATTTTGAGGGCCATAAGCACACTCTGTCCCCTTTAGCCTGGCAAATCAATCAAGTCATTATTTTATACTTCACCCAAAACTCTGTCTTCAAGATTCAATTCAGCAACAGTATAAAGAGGCCAAGTTTTCAGCATCAAGATGAAGCAGATATAAATGCTGTCCTATAGAAATTTACTTCTAACAGAGGAAAAATACAATGCTAAATAAGTGCAACTTCAAGGTGAAAGACAAATATTTGTGAATTACAAAGGAATGAATTATAATATTAAGGAATATACGACTAAAGATAAAGTTCCCCCAACCCTGGAATGATTCTTATACCCACAATGAAAATGTATTTCATCTCTTGTAATAATAGATGAAGCCTAAAGTTTATAATGGGATAAAAATAACACTGGGTGGTTATCCAAATATCTGGATTTCTGTTTCAGCTCTTTTCTGAGCAAATTTTGTTGGGTAGTTGACTGGCAGTCAGTAGGTTCAAGGTTTTTCTATAATCTCCTCTCTTCAGGACAAGTCTAAGGATCATTACTGTACCACTGGGGTATGCTTAAGTTAACCATGTGCTGAAACAATTAATTTTCTGAGCCCTTAGGTTGAATGTCCTTCTTTGGAACATTTTGGAATTCATGTCTCTGATGTCTTTTATTTCTCCCCTACAAATGGGTAGAAAAAGGCTTCAGAGTTTCTTTTAACTTAAAAGATTGTGCTCATTGAGCCAATGAGAATCATAGTCCCTTCCAGGGGAAGGAATCATGAAAAGCAGCTCAATCCAATAGGTCAAGTCTGTAGATGAGACTTTCTCTTTTCTCCATTCTTTATCCTGGAATTTTTTTTTTTTTTTCAACATTGAGTTGCTAAGTATAGATCAGAGGATTGAGAATTGGGTGTGGTCTATTCCATTTCTGGCTCATTTATTTTGAATCAAATAAATGAGCTTATGGGGCCTTGTCTAAGCAGCCAGGAAAGTCTGATACTGTTTGAAGAAAATATTTGATGTAAATAAATGAAATAACTTTACCTGGACAATTTTTCTTTTTAAATTTTCCTTGGGAACTTGGGGCAGAATGATTGAGGATTTGTGTTTTTAGGGCAATAAGACTGGTCATTTTGAAATTTGTTTTTTCCAAAAGAAATGACATTGGTTCAGCTCTGATTTGTTTCTTATGTCTTTTCCTTTTTTCCCCTATTGTGTCATTTTTATAAATATATTCACTCTGTAATTTGTCACAAGCAGAGATAAAAAGGCACCGGTTATAGGCAAATATGTGATTCCAACTGAAAGTCTAGGGATAGCTGCGGGAAATTTAGGTTAGTGTGTATGTTTATATGGCATTTTAAATTAAGCAAATATTGTTGAGTGTCCTCCATGTAACACTATCTTTTGTATTATGCTTTAACCTAGGGCTTATTACTTGAGGCTCTTGGATCTTTAGAGTGTTCAAGAATGAGTTTCAGAAGCTTATGGATCCCTTGAATTTACAGACAAAATTTGTGTATATTTAAAAGTATGAATCCACAGCTTTCATAGAATTTCTGAAGGGATCTATGACCTCAAAAATACTTTAAAATCTAAACTCTCTAATGTCAGCAGTCTTCATATTTTATTACCTCAGTATCTACTGGGAGAAAAACAGTGCGTGGGACAGAAATAGTGTGTAGCACAAAATCCATCAGAGTAGATTAATTCAATACAATTGGCATTTGTTGAATGCCTATTTTTATTCAGGCAAAAGGTTCAGATGCTAGTTGAAGTGAGGTGTGGGACTGGAGGGGAGTTTCAGAGTCAAACTGAAACTTGACTCCCCATTGATCATCAGAATTTCAGCAAAGTGAAGGCACAGAAATACAAACAAGTTTTTCCTACAGAACAAGATTCTGTAGGCTCTCACCCCTTATCCAGACTGGAAGTTACTGCTGAATGTGAAAAATAAATAAATAAACATTAAATAAATATACTTCAAGACAGGATGAACTCCTTTCTAAACAGTAATCCATTAACATGAACTAGGAAGTATTGAAACCCATATAGATTTCAGAATACGTGTTGTTTTGAGCCAGGTCTTGAAGTGTGAGAGAATTTCAATAAGAACAGAGTGATATGACTTGATACTCAGCATCATGTAAATTTTAATGCTGGAGAAGGAAAGGGATAGAATTTTCTGATTTTCTCCTGTAACAAAGAGAGAGTTCAGAGAGGGGAGATATAATCAGGAGTCAGTACACAGAGCTATATATAAGTCTTTTTATCTCGGTGGGCTGACAATACCTTACTACTGATGTAACTCTTCCTTAAATTTGCCTTTCTTTTGTTCATACTCAAGTCTGCCATAAATGGTACGTACAGTTTGACTAGACTCAAATAAGCAGATGACATTTCCAAGAGCCAATTTAGTATAATCAATATAAATTTAAAAAAGAAACACAGACATTTATCAAAGTTTCTCATTAACAACAACGACAACAAAAAATACTCATTATGAGAAAATTACTTAAGATTTCTGAAATCCCCTGACAGGCCAGTATTTGTCATGTAGGTTGACAGTTCAGCCTAAATGAGTTTCTGTTTTCTTGATGCCATTAACTGATATTTGGCTAACTGCATGGTATTTTCTTTGGGAATTGTGCCAAAGAAACTAGGTGTTGAATATCGTATCAGTTTCCTTTGGCTGCTGTAACAAACTGGCACAAAGTTAGTGGCTTAAAACAACATACATTTATTCTCTCACAATTCTGGAAGCCCAAAGTCCAAAATCAAGTTGTCAACAGGGGTGCATTCCTTCTTGATGCTCTAGGGGAGAATCTGTTTCTTGCCTCTTCCAGTCTCTGGTGGCTGCTAGCATTCTTTGGCTTATGGTCCCATTGCTTCACTCCATGCTTTCTCTTTTGTGTGTCTACAAAACTCATATTTCCCTCTGTTATAAGAACATGATGAGGTTTTCAACTTCCTTTATTTATGCTCTATTTTTATTATTATTTTTCTTTTGCTCACTTTAAATATAATTTGACTTTGTTTGTTTGTTTTTTACAGTTTCCTAAAATGGAATATTTCCTGGTGGCTCAGTGAGTAAAGAATCCTCCTGCAATGCAGGAGACACAGAAGGCTCAGTTTCGATCCCTGGTTTGGCAAGATATCCTGAAGGAGGAAATGCAGCTTACTCCAGGATTCTTGCCAGAGAAATACCATGGACAGAGGAGTCTGGGCTACAATCCAAAGTCATAGGGAGTCGGATATGACTGAGAGACTAAGTACAAAATGGAAGTTTAGATTACTCATTTTAGATATTTCCTCTAAAATATGCATCCAGTGGTATGCATTTCCCTCTAAGAACTGCGTTCACCACTACCTACACATTTGAGAAGTGGTATTTTCATTTAGTTTGAAGTACTTAAAAATTTCTCAAGATATTCTTTGATTCATGTAATGTTTAGAAATGTATTGTTTAATCTACAAATATTTTGGAACTTTTCCAACTTTTTCTGTTATTGTTTTCTGGTTTAATTCCATTTTGTTCTTTTGAATTCTATTATTACAAATATGCTAAGGTATACTTTATGGTCCATGGTTTATCTTGGTTAATGCTTCATGGGAATTTGAGAACAATGTACTGGATGAGGTATTTTATAAATGTCTATTAGATATAATTAAATGATGATGCTAGTCAGTTCAACTTTATCTTTACCATTTTTCTGCCTGCTGGATCTGTCTCCAGTTATCATAGTAGGTTCATGTATTTTTCATTGAGTTCCATAAGTTTTTGCCTTAAGTGTTTTAATGCTCTGATTTTAGGTGCATACACATTATAGATTAGAAGTCTTCTTGGTGAACTGACTCCTTTATCATTATGTAATACCCTTCTTTGTCCCTTGTTCAGAAGTCTTCTTTGTATGAAATTAATTTAGCTAAACCAGCTTCTTTTGATGATTGCCAAAAATGCTTGTTTATATCCATCACTTTACTTTCAATCTATCTGTGTCTTTAGATTTAAAGTGGATTTTTTTATAGACAGCATATCATGAAATCTCGTCTTTTTTATATACACTGACAATCTCCGTATTCACTTTTAAATTGATTTTTGATACAGTTGGATTAATATGTACTATATTCCTAATAGTTTCAATTCATTGCTCCGTGGTTTTCTTTTCATCATTCATTTTTCCTGTCTTCTCTGATGTTAAATACGTGTTTTATATGATTCCACTTTCTTCTCCTAGTGTATCGATTATAATTCTTTTTAAAAAGATCTCAGTGTTTACCCTAGAGTTTGCTATGTACATTTACGATTAACCTAAATCCTCTTTCAAATAATGCAGTTCCACTTCATGGATAGTACTGGAACCTTAAAACAAGAACTTCCTTGTTTTAGGAAGTCCTTGTTCCTTATTTCATTGTTGTATTTATTTATCCATAAGCTATAATTACTAAACACATTATTGCTATTATTTTCAATAAACTATTAGATCAATTAAGGGTAAGAAAAAGGATTTTTTATTTTGCCTTCATTTATTCCTTTCTCCTTCAATGCTCTTTCTTTCTTTATGCAGATCCACATTTCTGAACTATATATATATATATATATACATACACATACATTTTTTTTTCTGTCTGAAGAACTTATTTTAATATTTCTGTAAGACAGGCCTACTGCCAACAAATTCTCTCTCTTTTTCTTGTTTGATCATGTTGTTATTCTTCCTTAACTTTTAAAGGATAATTTCACTGGATTCAGCATTCTAGGGTTTTTTCTCCTTTAATACTTTAAATATTTCATTCTGCTCTCTTCTTGCTAGCCTGGTTTATAACAGGAAGTCTGATGTAATTTTTGTGTTCCTCTATAAGTGAACTCCAGGAGTTGGTGATGGACAGGGAGACCTGGCGTGCTGCGATTCATGGGGTTGCAAAGAGTCAGACACGACTGAGCGACTGATCTGATCTGATCTGATAAGCATATTTCCCACCCCACACTTCCTTCAATATTTTCTCTATTTCAATTGTAATATAATAAACCTCATTATAGATTTTGTAGTATTTATCCTACTTGATCTCTGAGTTTTCTGAACCCATGATTTGGTGTCTGTTACCAGTTTTGCAAAATTCTCAGCCATTGCTAGTTAAAATATTTCTTCTGATCTGCTGTTTATGATATTCTCATTACATATATATTACATCTTTTATAATTACCCCAGTTCTTGGTTATTTTCCCACTTTTTCTCATCCTTTTTTTCTCTTTCTTATTCAGTTTGGAAAGTTTCTATTGACATTTATCCAGGATCACTGATTCTTTTTTGGACATTTTCAGCCTAATGAGTCCATCAAAGGCATTCTTCATTTCTACTACAGTGTTTTTGATTCTACATTTCCTTTCATTCTTCCATAGAATTTCCATCTTTCTGCTTACATTATCCATCTATTCTTATACAATATCCATTTTTTAAACTAGAGCTAATTAGCATATTAATTATTGTTATTTTAAATGCTTTGTCTGACAATTCCAAAATCTCTGACATACCTGAGTCTAGTTATGACTCTTGCTTTATCTCCCCAGACTATGTTTTGTTTCTCAGCATGCCTTGTGAGTTTTTGTTAGAAGTCAAATATTATGTACTGGGGCAAAGAAACTGAAGCAAATAGTTTTTTTTGTGTGTGAATGTTTATGGTTACCTGATTGAGACTAAGGCTATATTTACTGTTTGCTGTAGATGTGGTGTCAGAAGCTAAAATTTCCTCTAGTATACTTGTTTTCATCTTCCCTATTGTCCTGCATTTCCCTAGAGAATTCTTAAATGTCTGAGTCTCGCCATTCTTTCAACTGTAACCCTCTGTTACACAGGAGACCTACTGGTGTGATGGTATAGAGGAGGGGGAGTACTCTGTAATCCTATGATTAAATCTCAGTATTTTAGCCCGACTGTGTCTCTGGGCTGTTACTTTCACAAGTGCTTCTCAGCTTACACATCTTTCTTTAGGTGAGACTTGAAATCTAGAGGAGGCTAGAGTTGGGGGCCTACATATCAGTTAGGCTCTAATAAAATCCTAGTTGGTTAAGCACTGGTAAAACAATTTCCCTTGGGGACAGGCAGTCATTAAGGAGAAAAAAGCAATCTGAACTTTAGTGAGTTCAATGACTCAGTCATGTCCTACTCTTTGTGATCCCATGGACTGCAGCATGTCAGGCCTCCCTGTCCATCCCCAACTCCCAAAGTTTGCTCAAACTCAAGTCCATCGAGTCGGTGAAGCCATCCAACCATCTCATCCTCTGTCGTCCCCTTTTCCTCCTGCCTTCAATGTTTCCTGGCATCAGGGTCTTTTCAAATAAGTCAGCTCTTCGCATCAGGTAGCCAAAGTATTGGAGTTTCAGCTTCAGCATCAGTCCTTCCAATAAATATTCAGGATTGATTTCCTTTAGGATTGACTGGTTGGATCTCCTTACAGTCCAAGTTTCTCTCAAGAGTCTTCTCCAGCACCACAGTTCAAAATCATCAATTCTTCAGTGCTCAGCTTTCGTTATAGTTCAAAAACACATCCAAACAATGCTACTGGAAAAAACATAGTTTTGACTAGATGAACATTTGTTGGCAAAGTAATGTCTCTGCTTTTTAATGTGCTATCTAGGTTGGTCATAGCTTTTCTTCCAAGGAGCAAATGTCTTTTAATTTCATGGCTGCAGTCACCATCTGCAGTGATTCTGGAGCCCAAGAAAATAAAGTCTGTCACTGTGTCCATTGTTTCACCATCTATTTGGCATGAAGTGATGGGACCAGATGCCATGATCTTGGTTTTTTGAATGCTGAATTTTAAGCCAACTTTTTCACTCTCTTCTTTCACTTTCATCAAGAGGCTCTTTAGTTCCTCTTCACCTTCTGCAATAAGGGTTGTGTTATTGGCATATATGAGATTATTGATATTTCTCCCACAAATCTTGATTCCAGCTTGTGCTTCCTCCAGCCCAGCGTTTCTCATGATGTACTCTGCATATAAGTTAAATAAGCAGGGTGACAATATACAACTTTGATGTACTCCTTTTACAATTTGGAACCAGTCCATTGTTCCATGTCCAGTTCTAACTGTTGTTTCTTGACCTGCATACAGATTTCTCAGGAGGCAGGTAAGGTGATCTTGTATTATTATCTCTGTAAGAATTTTCCACAGTTTGTTGTGATCCACATGGTCAAAGGCTTTGGTGTAGTCAGTAAGGCAGAAGTAGTGTTTTCTGGAACTCTCTTGCTTTTTCTATGATGCAACATATATTGGCAATTTGATCTCTAGTTCCTCTGCCATTTCTAAATCCAGAGCTTATTTAAAGTTTTCCACTTTACTCCTCCTTCTACCAGAGAAATGAAAGTTTTTTTTTTCCTTTGATTTTCATAGTGAGAATGCAATGACATTCTTTGAGGTAAGTCTCAAGAAAGTATGGGTGAACTCACAAGACTTTTCTTTTTAAGTTTTTTTTTTTTTTTTTAATGCGGACCACTTTTTAAGTCTTTATTGAATTTGTTACAATATTACTTCTGTTTTATGTTTGGTTTTTTGACTATGAGACATCTTAGCTCCTAGACCAGGGACTGAACTCAGCCCTGTGCAATGGAAGGCAAAGTCTTAGTCACTGGACTGCTAGGGAAGTTCCCCACCTATGAGTTTTTAACTCTCATTCTAGTCAACATTTCATCTCCAGCAGCAATTCAGTTACCCTTTAAGTGTTCCTCACAGGCTATAGCAGAAGCTTTTACTCTTGATAAACTATGATTATCTGTCTCTCCAGCTTCAGGGTGGTGGTTTGACCTGTGATCTCAATACTCTGATGGATCTAAGAATAGTTGTTGATTTTCATTTAGTTCAGCTCTTTTTCTTGTGAAACTAGAAGGACCCCAAAAGTTTTGCAAGTCAGGCTATAAACTAAATTATGAAACTCAGTTTTTAAATGAGTAGACATGTGCGTGCATGCTAAGTTTCTCTGTGCACGTCCAACTCTTTGCGATCCTATGGACCATAGCCCTCCTGGCGCCTCTGTCCATGGAATTCTCCAGGCAAGAATATTTAAGTGAGTTGCCATGATCTCTTCCAGGGGATCTTTCCAACCCAGGGATCAAACTCTCATCTCTTATATCTCCTGCATTGGCAAGCAGGTTTTTTTTTTTTTTTTTTTTTATCACTAGTGCCACCTGGGAAGCCCAGAGTTGACATATTTATCAGAAAGAAGAGTTGTATGTAATAAACTGTAAAATCTCTTCATCTGTTTGCTTTTATAATTCTAACAAATATTGCCCCATAAATTCAACAGGTGAAAACCCTTTGTACTATCTTTGACATTGCAGTTTGGAAGCAATATATCTTACAAATAGCTGTGAAAAGAAGAGAAGCAAAAAGCAAAGGAGAAAAGGAAAGATATAAGCATCTGAATGCAGAGTTCCAAAAAATAGCAAGAAGAGATAAGAAAGCCTTCCTCAGCGATCAATGCAAAAAAAATAGAGGAAAACAACAGAATGGGAAAGACTAGAGATCTCTTCAAGAAAATTAGAGATACCAAGGGAACATTTCATGCAAAGATGGGCTCGATAAAGGATAGAAATGGTATGGACCTAACACAAGCAGAAGATATCAAGAAGTGGTGGTGAGAATACACAGAACAACTGTACAAAAAAGATCTTCACGTCCCAGATAATCACGATGGTGTGATCACTGACCTAGAGTCAGACATCCTGGAATGTGAAGTTGAGTGGGCCTTAGAAAGCATCACTACGAACAAAGCTAGTGGAGGGGGTGGAATTCCAGTTGAGCTATTCCAAATCCTGAGAGATGATGCTGTGAAAGTGCTGCACTCAATATGCCAGCAAATTTGGAAAACTCAGCGGTGGCCACAGGACTCGAAAAGGTCAGTTTTCATTCTAATCCCAAAGAAAGGCAATGCCAAAGAATGTTCAAACTACTGCACAATTGCACTCATCTCACACACAAGTAAAGTAATGTGCAAAATTCTCCAAGCCAGGCTTCAGCAACATGTGAACCGTGAACTTCCTGACGTTCAAGCTGGTTTTAGAAAAGGCAGAGGAACCAGAGATCAAATTGCCAACATCCGCTGGATCATCAAAAAAGCAAGAGAGTTCCAGAAACACATCTATTTCTGCTTTATTGACTATGCCAAAGCCTTTGACTGTGTGGATCACAATAAACTGTGGAAAATTCTTCAAGAGATGGGAATACCAGACCACCTGACCTGCCTCTTGAGAAACCTGTATGCAGGTCAGGAAGCAACAGTTAGAACTGGACATGGAACAACAGGTGGTTCCAAATAGGAAAAGGCGTACGTCAGGCTGTATATTGTCACCCTGCTTATTTAACTTATATGCAGAGTACATCACGAGCAACGCTGGGCTGGAAGAAGCACAAGCTGGAATCAAGATTGCCGGGAGAAATATCAATAACCTCAGATATGCAGATGACACCACCCTTATGGCAGAAAGTGAAGAGGAGCTAAAAAGCCTCTTGATGAAAGTGAAATTGGAGAGTGAAAAAGTTGGCTTAAAACTCAACATTCAGAAAATGAAGATCATGGCATCTGGTCCTATCACTTAATGGGAAATAGATGGGGAAACATTGGAAACAGTGTCAGACTTTATTTTTTGGGGCTCCAAAAACACTGCAGATGGTGACTGCAGCCATGAAATTAAAAGATGATTACTCCTTGGAAGGAAAGTTATGTCCAACCTAGATAGCATATTCAAAAGCAGAGACATTACTTTGCCAACAAAGGTCTGTCTAGTCAAGGCTATGGTTTTTCCTGTGGTCATGTATGGATGTGAGAGTTGGACTGTGAAGAAGGCTGAGCGCCAAAGAATTGATGCTTTTGAACTGTGGTGTTGGAGAAGACTCTTGAGAGTCCCTTGGACTGCAAGGAGATCCAACCAGTCCATTCTGACAGAGATCAGCCCTGGGATTTCTTTGGAGGGAATGATGCTAAAGCTGAAACTCCAGTACTTTGGCCGCCTCATGTGAAGAGTTGACTCATTGGAAAAGACCCTGATGCTGGGAGGGATTGGGGGCAGGAGGAGAAGGGGACGACAGAGGATGAGATGGCTGGATGGCATCACTGACTCGATGGACGTGAGTCTGAGTGAACTCCGGGAGTTGGTGATGGACAGGGAGGCCTGGAGTGCTGTGATTCATGGGGTCACAAAGAGTTGGATACGACTGAGCAACTGAACTGAACTGAACTGAACCAGTGGGTAGAGGAAACCCTGGATATAACCCACAAGGTAATGCCTTGGTCTCAGCCTCCTGCAGCTCACCACCTGCACTGTGCTCCAGAAAGGCTGTTTCATGGATCTGGATCTCTGCTGCCTCACCTCTGGAATAAGGCAATTGACTCAAATTGCAATTAACAGTAACATTCTGCTATTATAAAGAATGATTCCTTAAAGCTTTCACAACAAAAATGTGCCTAATTTATTGCTCACAATCTTGATTCTTACACATGAAATACTCAGTTGGAATTAAGCAAATAGGTATTTAAATGTCAGCAGTTGATCTGGTACTCTATCTGGCAGCCTTCCATTTTCTGAATGGAACAAAGAGGTCTTACTGGTGCTCTCATTTATTTTAAATATAAGAAATTTAGTTCCGGTGGTTAATGGATATCCTGAAAACTAGACAAATTGACCTCAGTTGAGTAAGATAAGTTATTTAATAGCTGATTAACTGAAAGGGGAACAAAAGCTATAGATATTAAATATTGATTTTTAGCACTTAATACTCAAATTGTTGAATTTGCCAGTAAATTCAGTCAGAACATGGGAAGTTCAGTCAGCTGGCTATTTATGTTACCCTGCTCTGAAAAATTAGGACTTTTTTTCTTTCTTCACAGAGTTGAACGTATTTTTGTATTAATTGACCAAACAGACTTTATTTTGCTACTGTGTAGTCATGAATGATTCTAGTACTTGCCTTTGTGCAATAAATTGACATTTTCCCTGTACTTTCATGTTCTAATTAATTCAATATCCATAGCATGTCAGATACTATTTTAAAGACTAGTAGTAAAGAAATAAAAAGAGATAGGCCAGTCTTCAAGGAGTTCACAGTCTTTTGGGGGACAGAAACAGCCTGGTGAAAGTAAATCTTTGAAAATCTTATCTAGCTGTGTTACTACAGCTATGTAATTGATTTGAGAGTTATCAACATACAGATGGTAAATGCAAATAGGCATGTGGATGAGCTTTACCAGAGAATGAAACTTAAAAATCCCCAACAGTTAAAGAGTTTCAGGGAGAGGAAAAAAAAAAAAATCCTGAAAAGAAAAAACCAGGAAGTAATTATAAAACTAAAATTCTGACTTTGTTTGGATTCCATAAGAACACCCCAAGACAAGGTTTGAGTAGGAGGAATTTAGCTGGTACATGATCCAAGATGTAGCAGTATAAGAGTATATAAGAGTATATATAAGAGTATATATAAGAGGTGAGTATAAGAGTATAAGAGGTGAGACAGAGAAGAGAAGAAAGCCAGTAAAGTTTGTTTTTAGTTATGAGCAACTGTAACTTAATTTCACTGTGAAGCTCTTGGACACAGTGTAGACATGTGTGGCAGAAATGTTTTGGTTGAGGGGTGAATGAACCCAAATATTTATATACCAATTGCTATTAGTCATTGTCTAGGGGCATTTTATAAGAGGTGAGACAGAGAAGAGAAGAAAGCCAGTAAAGTTTGTTTTTAGTTATGAGCAACTGAAGCTTAATTTCACTGTGAAGCTCTTGGACCCAGTGTAGACATGTGTGGCAGAGGTGTATAAGAGTATACACCTTATAAGAGGTGAGACAGAGAAGAGAAGAAAGCCAGTAAAGTTTGTTTTTAGTTATGAGCAACTGAAGCTTAATTTCACTGTGAAGCTCTTGGACCCAGTGTAGACATGTGTGGCAGAAATGTTTTGGTTGAGGGGTGAATGAACCCAAATATTTATATACCAATTGCTATTAGTCATTGTCTAGGGGCATTTTCGGAGAAGGCAATGGCACCCCACTCCAGTACTCTTGCCTGGAAAATCCCATGGATGGAGGAGCCTGGAAGGCTGCAGTCCATGGGGTCGCTGAGGGTCGGACACGACTGAGTGACTTCCCTTTCACTTTTCACTTTCATGCATTGGAGAAGGAAATGGCAACCCACTCCAGTGTTCTTGCCTGGAGAATCCCAGGGACGGGGGAGCCTGGTGGGCTGCCGTCTATGGGGTCGCACAGAGTTGGACACAACTGAAATGACTTAGGGGCATTTTCAGGGGCTAATTCTCTGGCACTGCTGGCTTGTCATATGCACAGTAAGAGTGGATTCTGGTGGTCAGGCAAAAGAGTGTCATGTGCTGGTGGTTGTCATGTCAAATCTGCACTGTCATGCATGTAAATTTTAAGTGCTTAAGACTTGGGGATGGAGTATTAACAGCACCTGCTACAATCAATCCTAAAGGAAATCAACCCTGAAAATTCATTGGAAGGATTGATGCTGAAGCGGAAGCACCAATACTTTGGCTACCTGATGTGAAGAGCTCAGTCATTGGAAAAGATCCTGATGCTGGGAAATATTGAAGGCAGGAGGAGAAGGGGATGAGAGAGGATGAGATTGTTGGATGGCATCACCGACTCGATGGACATGAGTTTGAATAGGGGAGCCTGGCATGCTGCAATCCCTGGAACTGCAGAGTCAGACACAACTTGTGACTGAACAACAAAAAAACCAGTTTAGTGCCATGAAAAGCAAGGGAAGAATTACTGGAAGGAAGATGTATTAAAGAACATCACAAAAGACTGATGGATAAGTGAAAGAACTGAGAATGGGCCACAAGTCAAGGGGAGGATGCTCATAGAAATGGAAAAAATAGACATAAACAAAAGTAGATAGAGAATGAATAATTGATAGAGTAAGGTGCAGGAGAAGATGGAGTGATGTGTGTGAATATTTATAACTAATACTCAAAATGTACACAATGGAAAATTAAATGAATTTATTTAAAATAGAAATATCTTTTCATGACGAATTTATAAATCAACTTATCCCAGAGATTCTTCTTGAACTACCAAATCTGGTTTAAGTGCCACTTCTTTTCTTTACAATGCACCTTTTGCTTATGTTACTATGGAATTTACACACAAACTCCAAATAATTTATTTGCTGCTTATGTGGGGTTGGTATCAGGCACAGAGAGAAGTTAGAACTCTGGTTCATTTGAGCTATAAAGCATTGAATTACTCTGTGTCCAGCAATCTTAGGACATAGCAATAGAAACTGAACCAGCATCCCAGGGAATATAAACCCGATCAGTGTCCATTCCAATCTGAGGTCAATCACATCCTTGATGTTTTTTCCTAACATACTGATGAGCTGTTGTATTGCAGCTCATCATCAGAATACAGAATGACTTCTTCTGAGCAATTACATTTTTCCAAAACAGGCTCTAGATGGAGATATTCATCTATTGTTCTTTTTTTTTTTCCAACAGTTGAGGTGAACAATATACTCAACAGCTAAAAAAAGTAAATTAGAATTTTTAAGTCATTTTTAAATCTCTCAAAGACTCAGAAATGATTTATAACATTATTTCAGGCAGATAAGATAGGAAAAATATTTTTGAATTGTTAATCTGGATAATTTATAAAAATAAGACATTGCTGCATGCTATCTCTTTCTATAAATGTACATTTTCTTAAGAAAATACAAATCAATTGCCTTTTTATATAAAAGATATTTAATCAGAATTACAAAGGAGTAAAAACATTTCAATTTAGTTTTCAAAATCAGCATGCTATAAACAGCAATGAGAAATAGCAAAGTCAATCCACAAAAGGAGAAAAAAAAAGGCAGATTTTACAGATGTTCTTGTATAGATCTTAACATTTAGGTAAGGCTTAAGGATTTAGTGAAAGTGATAGTTGCTCAGTTGAGTCTGACTTTTTATGACCCCATGGACCGTGGCCTGACCCGCAAGGCTTCTCTGTCCATGGAATTCTTCAGGCAAGAATATTGGAGTGGGTAGCCATTCCCTTCTCCAGGTGAATCTTCCTGACCCAGGGATTGAACTCAAGTCTCCTGCATTTACCATCTGAGCCACCAGGGAAGCCTTAATGATTTATTGTTATTATTATTGTTTTTGTTGTTAAATAATGATATGCATGATTTTCCCAGTGAATGGGCTATTCTGCATCCTGAGAACATATCTTTAGGGCAGGGTTGAGAAAGAAAAGAAAAAGTAACTTGGGCCCTAGAGAGAGTCACTGAGCGATGGAAGAAAACAGAACCAACTCCTGATTCACTGGGTGAGCATGAACTCTTCTGAGGTTTTGTTTTCACTGTTGTTAAACAGGGAAAATTTTTTTCTGCTGTACCTGTCTTGTAGACTAACTAAGGTCAGCAAAGAAAATGACTGGAGAGGCATGGAGGGGAATCATGTTGCACAGGATTCACTCTGATTGAAGCTTCTAATCCTGGTCTCCTACACTGGGCTCCTTTCCTACTGGTACTCAGTGATGGGGGAACTCGTCTCGGGCCTGGAGTGCTTTAAGTTGAGCTTGATCAACACAGATGCTAAAGGCATATACTTGCTTACACATTTGTATGCTTGTGACTAGGTTAGTGCCTGTGACTTTACCACAAGAAACTATTGGAAATTTTCTAACCGCTATCTTAAATGAAAAAAGAATCCACTGAAATTTTGCATAAATCATGATAGGCATCTTGAGGTCACTCTATGGAAGCATTTACACAAGGCTAACATCATTCGGTTGTACCAGCATTGACTCCAAAATTTCTGAACCCTGAATTCTTTGCTTTTCATTGTAAAGCTATGGCTTTCATTCTTTCAGTGATGGAAACTTTTTTCTCATCCTTTCCATCTATGAGAAGAGCTCCAGCTTCCTTCCCCTCTCCCCTTCTTCAGATCAGGAGATATAGAAGATGTGTTCACAACTCTTTCCACATGAGACACCTGAGATCTTTTGTTTGACTCTTTCAAGATAAGTCCCCTCTGAGTCTTAGATAGACATCTCAACCTTAGCCAAAACAAAATGGACAAGTTTTCTAGATTTGTTGTAAAATGAAAGATGACACTCTCAAGAAGATAAGACCATCTACCCTCAGCTAGCCAAAGGCAGGCATACCTCAGAATTGAGCATCTTGAAGCGAGCATTTGTTACTGTGCTACTTTAGGGATGTCAGTTGAGCATTGAAGACCTATCACTTGACCAAGATTAAACACCAGTACAGGCACAATGCCTAGCCTGTCTCCCCACTCTGTCAAGATTTCATAGAACACTCCAAAGTAGTTCTTCAGCAACTGAAGGATCATTCTTAAGAATCTTTCTGTAAGATGTTAATTCCCTGAGCACATCATCAACTTGCTTCTGCCCCATGTGGGGTGGGGTTGAGATATTCTTACCTGGCAAAGTGGTAACACAATAAAAAGCAGAAAGACAATATAATTTGAGATTAAATAATTCCATAAATGACAATCAATTGAAAATCTGTTTTTTTTTTTTCCACTGGAGACACAATGAAAGCATATAAAATGTAATGTAAAGTATGAAGATCGCTCTTGGAACTTATGAACTATGTGAAGTTTCAGGGTGTTTGATGGGGGTATCAATTACACTGTGGACTGCCTGACAGTGAAGTGAATTCTATTATGGAGTTATCATTACTATGTTGCAAAAAAGAGTACTGTTAGCTAAGTTAGGAATATTCAGTCAAATCATCAGTCAGTTAAGTTCAGTCTCTCAGTTGTGACCAACTCTGTGACCCCATGGATGGCAGCACCCCAGGCCTCCCTGTCCATCACCAACTCCTGGAATTTGCTCAAACTCATGTCCATCAAGTTGGTGATGCCATCCAACCATCTCATCCTCTGTCATCCCACCTTCAATCTTTCCCAGCATCAGGGTCTTTTCAAATGAGACAGATTTTTGCATCAGGTGGCCAAAGTATTGGAATTTTAGCTTTAGCATCAGTCCTTCCAATAAACACCCAGGACTGATCTCCTTTAGGATGGACTGGTTGGATCTCCTTGCAGTCCAAGGGGCTCTCAAGAGTCTTCTCCAACACCACAGCTCAAAAGCATCAGTTCTTCAGCATTCAGTTTTCTTTATAGTCCAATTCTCACATCCATACATGACTACTGGAAAAACCATACCTTTGACTAGATGGATTTTGTTGGCAAGGTAATGTCTGCTTTTTAATATGCTGTCTAGGTTGGTTATAGCTTTTCTTCCGAGAAGCAAGTGTCTTTTAATTTCATAGCTGTAGTCACCAACTGCAGTAAAGTTGGAGCCAAAAAAAAAAAAAGAAAATCTGTCACAGTTTCCATTGTTCCCCCATCTACTCGCCATGAAGTGATGGGACCAGATTTCATGATCTTAGTTTTCTGAACGTTGAGTTTTAAGCCAACTGTTTCACTCTTCTATTTCACTTTCATCAAGAAGCTCTTTAGTTCTTCTTTGCTTTCTGCCATAGGGGTGGTTGATCTGCATATCTGAGGTTATTAATATTTCTCTCAGAAATTTTGATTCCAGCTTGTGCTTCATTCAGCCCAGCATTTTGCATGACGTACTCTGCATATAAGTTAAATAAGAAGGCTGACAGTATATGACCTTGGCGTACTCCTTTCCCGATTTGGGACCAGTCTGTTGTTCCATGTCCAGTTCTAACAGTTGTTTCTTGACCTGCATGAAGATTTCTCAGGAGACAGGTAAGGTGGTCTGGTATTCCCATCTCTTTAAGAATTTGCCAAAGTTTGGTGTGATCTACACAGTCAAAGGCTTTGGTGTATTCAATAAAACAGAAGTAGATATTTTTTGGAACTCCCTTGCTTTTTTGATGATCCAACAGATGTTGGCAATTTGATTTCTGGTTTCTCTGCCTTTTCTAAATCCAGCTTGAACATCTGGAAATTCATGGTTCTTATACTGTTGAAGCCTGGCTTGGAGAATCCTAAGCTTTACTTTGCCAGTGTGTGAAATGAGTGCAACTGCATGGTAGCTTGAAAATTCTTTGGCATTGCCTTTCTTTGGGATTAGAATGAAAACTGACATTTTCCAGTCTTGTGGCCACTGCTGAGTCTTCCAAATTTGCTGGCATGTTGAGTGCAGCACTTTCACAGCATCATCTTTCAGGATTTGAAATAGCTCAACTGGAATTCCACCCCCTCCACTAGCTTTGTTCGTAGTGGTGCTTTCTAAGTCCCACTTGACTTCACATTCCAAGATGTCTAGCTCTAGGTCAGTGATCACACCATCATGATTATCTGGGTTGTGAAGATCTTTTTTGTATAGTTCTCCTGTGTATTCTTGCCACCTCTTCTTAATATCTTCTGCTTCTGTTAGTCCATACCATTTCTGTCCTTTCTTGAGACCATCTTTGCATGAAATTTTCCCTCGGTATCTCTAATTTTCTTGAATAGATCTCTCATCTTTCCCATTTTATTGTTTTCCTCTATTTCTTTGCATTGATCTCTGAGGAAGACTTTCTTATCTCTCCTTGCTATTCTTTGGAACTCTGCATTCAAATGGGTGTATTTTTCCATTTCTCCTTTGCCTTTCACTTCTCAGCTATTTGTAAGGCCTCCTTAGATAAGCATTTTGCCTTTTTGCATTTCTTTTCTTGGGGATGGTCTTGATCACTGCCTCCTGTACAATGTCAGAAACTTCAGTCCATAGTTCTTCAGGCATTCTGCCTATCAGATCTAGTCCCTTGAATCTATTTGTCACTCCCACTGTATAATCATAAGGGATTTGATTATTGCAAGTCATAATTTCAATTAATTTGAACTGAGTTAGCTGATAATCCATTTAATAACTTTAGATGAATTAGATCTGTACCTTTTGGCCTTTTATTGGGACTTGGTTGCTTCCTAGACTGGTTTAAGGAAGTCTCATCCAACATATTATCACCATTCAGCCCATTTAACCAAGACTTATGATTTAATGTCTTGGTGTCTCATGGCTTGGATAGGTCCATGTGCTATGCAAGGTAGTTAGCTGATAAGACTTTCCAAGGAGCATTTGCCCTGGACAATTCACCAAGGGTCAATGTCTGACTTCAGTTCTGGGGTTTTAGAAGATAGATTTTTATCAGTACCCTTAACACCAGGGATGAATGAACTCAACAACTAGAATCAAAGGACTAACGTAAATTCAGCTCCTATTGAATTTGCTGAATTTACTGAAATTCACAGAGGAACCCAATAAGCAGAAAATGATTGCAACAGTGCTGTAAAAGTTGTTATACACAGGGAGGCCTTTGTAGCACTCTTTGGACTGTAAGCAGAATATCCAGGACAGACCCAGCGTAGCAGTAGAAGCTCAATTCCTGGGAATAAGAAAGTTGTGAACCTAACAACTTGATCTGTTTTCCTGATTTTGAAAAGCCAACTAACTTTTCTCTCCCTTTGTTACATAATCTGCAAAAGTGGACAGTGGGCGAAGCACCAAAGGTGACGTTATCTGAGAGTACAAAGTGCTAAAATAATTAGACTCAGGAGATTGCTCTGTTCAAAGAAGTTTCAGTTTCCCAGAACTCTAGCTAGTAAGATTGTTCTTATCCTTTTCATGCTGGCGTTTGACTTTCTGAGATAGAAAGAACTTTCTCATTTTTACCTGAGGAAGGCTAGGGGTGAGATAGGATTTTCTTTCTGCCTCACCTAGGTTGATGCTAAGTCAGTACAAGGAACAGCAGGGTTGAATTGTTTGTTTAGAGCAGATTGGGCAAGCCCACGGGCTAAACATATGTGTATTATTCAAATGCAGTGATTTTATTTTATTTTTTTACACATTATGATACTGAGATGTGATACATAGAAGGCTAATTATAAAATTATAGATCGCAGACAAACACATACGTCTACATATCCATATTACTGACCAGAATGCTGGGTATCTATTATACTTTTTCTTATCACTTTGAATGGTAAATTGAACATCACTCCATCAGCTGGACACAATCACACATTCATGGCCTGTTGGCTGTATGTGTTGTCCAAAGATCTTTGAGACAGAAACTGAGTTTTCTTTCTTCATTTGGAGTGTAATTCACTATTTTCTGTATTTTTGTGTGTGTGTGTGTGTGTTTATTTTTGTGACCTTCTTTTTCTGTCATCATTTTGTGTTCTGATGAACATTTTGACTCATAGGATATGCATGTGGCCACACTGGAAGTTTTGCAAGATGCTAGGTCAATGACATTAGAATAGTTATATAAAATAATATATATCAATATATATTATGTATACACACACACACGCACACACACACACACACACACACATAACAGCTATTCAAGGCAAAGTGAGCATAATCAAAGAACTATTTTAGGAAGCAGATGGTCAAATTCAGCCTGCAGACTGAGACTGTAGGAAGTTGTTTGGATAGAAGGCATCTCATCAGAGGAAGTTACCAATGATGAAAGAAACAGAAATGAAATGAGACAATAGCCAGAGACATGACGTGATTCTAAGTGTATGTTGCCCCGATGTATTTCCAAGGGGCCTGTGCTTTGATCTTACAATGCAGGTTCACTTAACAATTGCATTTCCAGGAGAATTTTCTAGTCCTACTGCCGAATTATCATAAACATGCATTCTGACTCCAGTTTCAGTATGAAGATGAGGGGTTTCCCTACTACCAAGCAACTCTTGGACAAGAGCCAGGTATTCTACAATTCAACTCAGTTTGACACTAGGCTTCTCTGGTGGCTCAAACAGTAAAGAATCTGCCTGCAAGGTGGGAGACCAGGGCTCAATCCCAGGTCGGGAAGATCCCCTGGAGAAGAAAACAGCAACCCACTCGAGAATTCTTGCCTGGAAAATCCCATGGACAGAGGAGCCTGGCAGGCTAGAGTCCATGGGGTCTCAAGGAGTCAGACACAGCTGAGTGACTAACAGTTTCACTTGGAGATAACATCAGATTTCATAGGTTAAGGGCTTAGTCCCACTAGACTGCCCACCAGACAACATTTACAAGCTTCTTTGGTTGTTGCCTGAGCTTCTGACAAACTGGCTACATACTGCAGGTTCCTAGAAGCCCCACCTTGAGTTCTGTTAATTTGTTAGAGCAGCTCACAGAACTCAGGAAAGTTGCTTACTCAGTAGGTTACTGGTTTATTACAAAGGATATTAAAGGATCCGTATCAATAGCCAGATGAAGAGATACATAGGGTGAAGTCCTGAACAAAAGAACTTCTGTTATCATGGAGTTTGGGGCCCAATATGAGGCCACCAAGAAGCATTCTGGTTCACCAACCTGGAAACTATTTGCATCCTCTCCTTTGGTTTTTATTCAAGCTTCATTACATACTATTTAATTGCTAAATTGTGTCTGACTCTTTATGACCCCATGGACTAGAGCCTGTCAGGCTACTCTGTCCATGGGATTTCCCAGGCAAGAATACTGGAGTGGGTTCCATAGGCATGCTTGATTCACAACTGGTGATTGATTCAACCTCTAGCCCTTCTCCCCTCCCCTGAAATTTGCAGCCCTCTGTTGGTTGGTTCTGTTGGCAACCAGTTCCCATCCTTAGGTGCTTTCCAAAAGTCACCTCATTAACATAAACACAGTTGTTTCGGAAAGGGGTTTATTATGAATAAGACAATACCCATTTCATTTTTATAGCTCTGAAGCAATCTCAAGAACTTAGGACTAGAGTCCAAACATTAGAGTAAAAGATAGCCCCATTACTCTTAAATCTGAAAATTTCAAGGGTTTTGGAAGCTATGAGCCAGGAACTGTGGATGAAAGCTAAATACATTTTTCTTATTATAAATCACAATGTCACAGTGAAGTGATTTGCAGAATGTTAAGGTAAAGAACATGGGTCTGGAATCAGATAGACCTGGACTTGAATATGGCATCAAAATGTATTAACTGTGACTTCAGATAAATTGTTTAATCTCTTCAAGTGGCTTCTGTGGAGCAGCGTCTGCTCAGGATGGCAGCACTAATACTCCAAGTAGAAGAGAATATTGGTGGCTGTAGTTTTGAGTCTCAGAATGGTGATCAGTTGAAGGGGTTGCCTCACCCAAGGTTGCATTTCTTCTCTGGGGCAGCCTGTCTGCAATGATTGTTTGATGCACAAGTACAGAGTCTTCCCTCTGGCTATGACCTGGGAAAATCTGAAAGACTATCCCAGTTCCAGAGCTTCTCATGGGGTCATCTGAGACCTGGTTGAGGAGAATCACAGGTCAACTTCTTCCTTTGCCCACATTATACATTTATATATTTACTGAATGTAAATATTTGTCTCAAATATTACCTATACTTGCAACCCTTCTTTTTTTAATTTTAAATTTATTTATTTTAATTGGAGGCTAATTACTTTACAATATTGTATTGGTTCTGCCACACATCAACATGAATCCACCACGGGTGTACACGTGTTCCCCATCCTGAACCCCCACCACCTCCCTCCCTGTACCATCCCTCCGGGTCATCCCAGTGCATCAGCCCCAAAAGAGACACAGATGTATAGAACCCTTCTTTGAGTATTTATTCCCTTTAACAGTATTGACCATGTCACAGTTATGAATGTAATTTAAATATGATAATTCATAGAAAGCATATCAACCACTTCCTAAGACAGAATAAGTGAAACAAACTCTGTAACAAACTGAAAGAAAGTTTACTACCCAGATTTTCTTTCTACCATCACCTTTCTTTTCTACCTTTGTTACCACCAAGCTTTCAAATAGCTCTTTTGTGTCTGCCAATGTCTTTTCCTTTCCAGATACTGCTCTTAACTCATTGCCATCTACTTTTTGTTTGCTTGTTTTGAATTTCCATGTAGTACTCTGGTTTTTTCCTGTGGAATAAGGCTTAACAAAAGTCCCAATATATGTGTTTTTTGACATCTGGGTTGATGCAGCAGTACCTCAACTGGTCTAGTCACGAGTTAACTTCACTTCGCTCCTGGGAATGAGGTTTATTAGGCAGGCAACCCTCCTTATCATGGGAACCAAATATAGTTCCTGTTTATTTCTGAGTAGAAGGATAGCCCATCAGTGCAGGTCAGTCCAGTAGCTCAGTTGTGTCCGACTCTATGTGACCCCAGGAACTGCAGCATGCCAGGCCTCCCTGTCCATCACCAACTCGCGGAGTCTATGCAAATTCATGTCCATTGAGTTGGTGATGCCATCCAACCATCTCATCCTCTGTAGTCCCCTTCTCCTCCTGCCCTCAATCATTCCCAGCATCAGGGTCTTTTCAAAGGAGTCAGATTTTTGCATCAGGTGGCCAAAGTACTGGAGTTTCAGCTTCAACATCAGTCCTTCCAGTGAATACCCAGGACTGATCTCATTTAGGATGGACTGGTTAGATCTCCTTGCGGTCCAAGGGACTCTCAAGAGTCTTCTCCAACACCACAGTTCAAAAGCATCAATTCTTCAGCGTTCAGCTTTCTTTATAGTCCAACTCTCACATCCATACATGACTACTGGAAAAACCATAGCCTTGACTAGATGGACCTTTGTGGACAAAGTAATGTCTCTGCTTTTTAATATGCTGTCCAGGTTGGTCATAACTTTCCTTCCAAGGAGTAAGTGTCTTTTAATTTTATGGCTGTAGTCACTATCTGCAGTGATTTTAGGGCCCCCAAAAATAAAGTCAGCTTCTGTTTCCCATCTATTTGCCATGAAGTGATGGGACTGGATGCCATGATCTTAGTTTTCTGAATGCTGAGCTTTAAGCCAACTTTTTCACTCTTCTCTTTCACTTTCGTCAAGAGACTCTTTAGCTCTTCTTCACTTTCTGCCATAAGGGTGGTGTCATGTGCATATCTGAGGTTATTGATATTTCTCCCTGCAATCTTGATTCCAGCTTGTGCTTCTTCCAGCCCAGCGTTTCTCATGATGTACTCTGCATATAAGTTAAATAAGCAGGGTGACAATATACAACGTTTTCATACTCCTTTTAACATTTGGAACCAGTTTGTTGTTCCATGTCCAATACTAACTGTTGCCTTGTGACCTGCATACAGGTTTCTCAAGAGGCAGGTCAGGTGGTCTAGTATTACCGTCACATTCAGAACTTTCCACAGTTTGTTGTGATCCACACAGTCAAAGGCTTTGGCATAGGCAATAAAGCAGAAATAGATGTCTTTTTGGAACTCTCTTGCTTTTTCCATGATCCATCAGATGTTGGCAATTTGATCTTTGGTTCCTCTGCCTTTTCTAAAGTAGGAAGTCAAGAAACACCTGGAGTAACAGGCAAATTTGGCCTTGGAATACAGAATGAAGCAGGGCAAAGGCTAAAAGACTTTTGCCAAGAGAATGCACTGGTCATAGAAAACACTCTCTTCCAACAACACAAGAGAAGACTCTACACCTGGACATCACCAGATGGCCAACACCAAAATCAGATTGATTATATTCTTTGCAGCCAAAGATGGAGAAACTCTATACAGTGAGAAAAAAACAAAACCAGGAGCTGACTGTGGCTCATATCATGAACTCCTTATTGCCAAATTAAGATTTAAATTGAAGAAAGTAGGGAAAACCACTACACCATTGAGGTATGACCTAAATCAAATCCCTTACGATGGTACAGTGGAAGTGAGAAATAGATTTAAGGGACTAGATCTGATAGACAGAGTGCCTGATGAACTATGGACGGAGGTTTGTGACATTGTACAGGAGACAGGGATCAAGACCATCCCCGAGAAAAAGAAATGCAAAAAAAGCAATATGGCTGTCTGAGGAGGCCTTACAAGGCCTTGGAATCTAAATGTTCCTGATGGTGCAGCTATTATAAGAAGAAGAGCATCTGCCCCACACCTGAACTTACCAGAATGTGAAATAACCCTTTGTAGACTTAAGCTACTGAAATTTTCATATTTACTTGTTTCCAAGATTTAAAGACTAATAAGACTCCCTAGCTGGGAACTGTGTGAACCTGGAGTAATTGTTTACTATTCAAAGAAAGCAGGGACTCTGCCATAGCACATTATTTACATGCAGAGATGTGACTGTAATACATCTCATCTATTTTTAAGTTTGCTCTTATTTAAAATTGAAGTACAGTTGATGAACACTATTGTATAAGTTACAGGTACACAATATAGTGATTCACATTTTTTAAAGCTTGTACTCCATTTGTAGTTGTTATAAAATATTGGCTATATCCCCATGATGCACAATGTATACTTATATTAATAGCTTATTTTGTACATAATATTTTGTACCTATTAATTCCCTATCCTTTTTGCCCTTCCTTTCTCCCTTCTCTCCACTGGTAACCACTAGTTTGTTCTCTATATCTGTGAGTCTGTTTCTTTTTGTTATATCCATTAGTTTGCTGTACTTTTTACCTCATATATTTTTAGATGAATTTACAAATCCAAATTTTCATATGAAATCACTTAATTTTTAAATATTGAATCAAATTTGTAAATCACTATTTGGTCCACACAAAAGTCTATGGGCTATATTCTGCTTATGGGACACTTGTTTGCAATTAATAAACAAGTTATCTTTGAGTCTTCCTCAGCTCCGGTATAATATGATCCTATACTCTGAGAAAATAACACTGCATCCATTGGTTCATGCTGCTGCTGCTGCTGCTAAGTCGCATAGATGGCAGCCCACCAGGCTTCCCCATCCCTGGGATTCTCCAGGCAAGAACACTGGAGTGGGTTGCCATTTCCTTCTCCAATGCATAAAAGTGAAAGTGAAGTTGCTCAGTCATGTCCGACTCTTAGCGACCCCATGGACTCCAGCCCACTAGGCTCCTCCGTCCATGGGATTTTCCAGGCAAGAGTACTGGAGTTGGGTGCCATTGCCTTCTCTGCCATTGGTTCATACATTGTTTCAAAATAATATTAAAGAACTGATTTTATTTTATCATAACCAAGCTCTAAAAACAATGAAAAAATAAAAATCCACACAGTGGTTTCTTATTTTCCACCCTTATATACTTCAATTCTTCTTTTTGCTATTCAGAACTCTCTCTGATACAGAGTTGCATGGTCTTGAAATCTTGTAATACCCATTCTAGGCAACCTTTCTTGATAACTACAGTCATCTCTAGACCACTTTTATTTTGAGTATTGAAGCATTTATGGTTCAGAACACACATGTTTCCTTTAAATACATTATCATGTATTTAACAGTAAAGTACTATGTCAAATACTTCAGCATTCTCCCAAATAAGATTGAGGGCCAGGCTATTTCTTGACTCATGCCACTTTGATAGTTCTCAAAGTGCTCAGCCTTATTCTTCAGCAGTATTTAACAAATATTCTTGTTTCACTTAGACTTCTAGTGCTGAAGATTGGATCACTCTAGTACTCCTCAAGCACAAATGTATTTGGTAATACTCTTTAGTATGAATAGGTGGGATCATAGCTTGCAAGAAACCCATGTCTTGTAGAAGCAGATGGAGGGGGAGAGAGAAAGAGATTAGCAACGGGGTTTAAAGGTACACAAAAGAGAGGTTAGAGGGACAGGAAAGTACTGGGGACAGGACAGGGCTGGGAGCTGGGAGGTCTGTAGGTCAAGCAACTTAAAAAAAAATCACTTTATAAATGTACAGTTGATTTATAGCTGTGTTAAATTCTATTATACAGCAAAGTAATTCAGTTATATATATAAATCTACACATACATATGTATATGTATATGTGTATATATATATATATATATATATATTTCCTCATATTCCTTTCCATTATGATTTATCACAGGAGTTTGGATATGTGGATAATTCTTCAAGAGATGGGAATACCAGGCCAACCTTACCTGCCTTCTGAGAAATCTATATGCAGGTCAAGAAGCAACAGTTAGAACCAGACATGGAAAAACAGAATGGTTCCAAACTGGGAAAAGAGTACAGTTTTAGAAAGGAAATTTTATAAAGGAAAGGTGTCAAGGTGGTATATTGTATATTGTCATCCTGCTTATTTAACTTATATGTAGAGTACATCATGTGAAATGCCAGGCTGGATGAAGCACAAGCTGGGATCAAGATTTCTGGGAGAAATATCAATAACCTCAGATATGCAGATGATACCACCCTTACAGCAGAAAGTGAAGAGGAACTAAAGAGCCTCTTGATGAAAGTGAAAGAAGAGAGTGAAAAAGTTGGCTTAAAACTCAACATTCAGAAAACTAAGATCATGGCATCTGGTCCCATCACTTCATGGCAAATAGATGGGTAAACAGTGGAAACAGTGACGGATTTTATTTTCTTGGGCTCTAAAATCACTGCAGATGTAACTGCAGCCATGAAATTAAAAGACGCTTGCTCCTTAGAAGAAAAGCTATGATCAACCTAGACAGCACATTAAAAAGCAGAGACATTTCTTTGCCAACAAATGTCTGTCTAGTCAAAACTATGGTTTTCCCAGAAGTCATGTATGGATTTGAGAGTTGGACTATAAAGAAATCTAAGCACTGAAGAATTGATGCTTTTGAACTGTGGTGTTGGAGAAGATCCTTGAGAGTCCCTTGGACTGCAAGGAGAAAGTCCATCCTAAAGGAAATCAATCCTGAATATTCATTGGAAGGGCTGATGCTGAAGCTGAAACTCCATTTCTTTGGCCATCTCATGCAAAGAACTGACTCATTGGAAAAGACCCTGATACTGGGAAAGATTGAAGGCAGAAGGAGAAGGGGATGACAGAGGATAAGATGGTTGGATGGCATCACCAACTTCATGGACATGAGTTTGAGCAAGGTTCTGGAGTTGGTGATGGACAGGGAAGCCTGGAGTGCTGCAGTCCATAGGATCGCAAAGAGTTGGACACGACTGAGCTACTGAACTGAACTTGGATATACTTCCCTATACAGAAGACCTTGTTGTTTATCTATTCTGTACATAATAGTTTGCATCTACTAATCTCAAACTCCTAATCCATGTCTCCTCCAGCCCTCTTCCCTTGACAACCACAAGTCTATTCTCTACATCATGTGAAACAGCTTTTTAAAAAATTACTTTAGCTTTTTATTTTGTTTCAGTTGCTGGACAAGGCAAGTATATTCCAGCACATCTTTTTAACCTAATGAAACCTTAACCTTCTTCACCAACCAAAAGAAAGATAACTTATTTATGTGTAAAAATGTAAGGGAAAAGCTTATGATTATATAACAGGGAATTTGAATCTTCAAATAAATGATGTTACAAAAAATCAAACTTACTTTCAAAACACTTTTGTACTTGTGAAAAGGAAAAACTCACACTGAAATACAAAATCTGTAGGCTCGTATAATAAATTAAGAGCATTCTTATACATGAAACAAATGGTTCAAATATTTTACACATAATTCAATTTTCAAAAAATAAGTTGGAACCACATGGCTAGTTTGGCCAACAGACTGTGAACAGAAGTGGTAGGCAGGTGTATCTTCTAACCATGCAATTAAAAGCCTCTATCTCAGGTTTCCCTGGTGGCTCAGTGGTAAAGAATTCACCTGCCAATGCAGGAGACACAGGTTCAATCCCTAATCCAGGAATATCCCACATGCTGCAGGGCAACTAAGCCCATGAGTCCCAACTATTGAGCTTGTGCTCTAGAGCCTGGGAGCTGCAACTGTTGAGTCCATGTGCCACAACTGTTGAAGCCCAAGCACCCTAGAGCTGTGTTCTGCAACAAGAAAAACCACCACAATAAGAAGCCTGCATACCACAACTAGAGAGTAGCTGATGCTACTCCACAACTAGAGAAAAGCTTGTGCAGGAATGAAGACCTGCACAGCCAAAAATAAATAAATATAAATAAAATATTTTTCAAAAAGAGCCTTTATCTTTCCTCTATTTCTCTTTCCCCTACAGGGCTTGTTTGGTCAACTAAATATCATTTTATCAAACTGACATTTAACTGGATTGCAAATTGTATCCTACAAATACTACAAGCATGTCACTAAGGCTGGATATGTACATATTCACATTGCATATGCATGAAATGGCTAACACTGCTGTG
Source organism: Bos grunniens (assembly GCF_055505025.1). Classification (NCBI taxonomy): domain Eukaryota; kingdom Metazoa; phylum Chordata; class Mammalia; order Artiodactyla; family Bovidae; genus Bos; species Bos grunniens. The sequence continues at coordinate 56,824,002 of NC_141175.1, read as the reverse complement.
TGCACTACTTCTATAGGTAGTTTTGTCTTATAAAAATCCTTTAGACTGTCTTGGAGAAGGAAATGGCAACCCACTCCAGTGCTCTTGCCTGGAGAATTCCACAGACTGAGGAGCCTGGTAGGCTACATACAGTCCATGGGGTCACAAAGAGTCAGGCATGACTAAGCAACTTTTACTTACTAATATACCATTATGGAGAAGGAACTGGCAACCCACTCCATAGAGAATCCTGTGGACCACAGAGTCTGGTAAGCTGCTGTCCATAGGGATGCACAGAGTCGGACACGACTGAAGCGACTTAGCATGTGTGTGTGTGTGTGCATTAGACTGTCTTGAGTCACACTGTAAAGAAACAGCAAAAGAAAATTCTTTGATTATTGCAGATATTTGGTTAGGCATTAAAAATATGTAAAAATTATAATGCTTGTAGGACTCAAAGATTACTGAACATAAGACAAATGTTAACACTACTTACAAAATACCTGAATGTGGACAGCACACTCCACACACTTGCATGGACAGAACACGATGAATGTGTATTGTAGTATTCTTCTTTCTTTAGGTCTATTCTTGCTGTTTTATTCTAAGTTTTAAATGATCTTGGATCCTTGAAAGATGGAGATTTAATTGAATAATGTTACATTTACTTTTTCTGTTCTAACAACAAACTTTAAAAAGAAGTACAGGGATCTCCCTGGTGGTCCAGTGGTTAAGACTCTGTGCTTCCAACGCAGGAGGTGAGAATTCAATTCCTGGTTGGGGAAGTAAGATCTTACATTCTGTGTGGTGCAACCAAAAGAATAAAAAAAGTACGATAGAAGAGTACAGGCTTCCATATATATGGGTACCTTTAAAGACAATTCAGTTTTTATTGTGATATGATATTTTAATGAACACTTGGCTAAAATAAAATTGACGACATTATGGTTTCATCCATGACATGTACATTACTTATTGCTAAAATGTTCCAAAATGAATCCAGTAACTATTTTTCATTTCCAATAGCCCTCTGAGAAGAATCCAACTATTTTAATCAATTAAAACTAAACTAGGTTGAGAACAGTTTCCCTAAAACCTTGTAAACCAAAGTCAGTCATCCAAGAATCTAAAACACTAGTACTTTCCATTCAGGATGAAAAAATGAGCACCCAATGTAAAGAGATCCACATGATTAATCATGTAGCCAGTCAACAACTGCTTCTCTGTTCAAGCTAATAGTTATTTGAAGATTGACGTTTCTGCCTTGGTTTCGTGGTGGTTCATAGAGTCATAGTTTCCAATGTCAAATGTGACAGCTCTATCAAACCCCTTGGTCAGGAGTAAGTGAACAGGGAACTAATTAGTCATTTCTTTTTCATTTACAAAAATGGCACTGTTTGTAATAGCACACAGTTTGATGCTTCTGTAGAGAGTTTTACTCATTCTGTGCTCTGCCCACTCCTTTAACATCTCTCCCTTCCAATTGCCTCTCAGTTTCGAGTCTGAATGTCAATGTCTGCCCACAGAAATAAGTTGCAGAGCTGGAGTTGGATTCAGAATCTTTCTAGAGTGTTCTATTTCTTCTACTGCTCAGAAGGTGCCCTTCAAGATCAGCTTCCCATTCATAAAGCGTCAGTCTAGGATAACCTATTTGAGGGGGGAAGTGTTTCAAGGACTCCATTCCTGGAAGCCATCTCTTCCAGGGAAATGAAATTGAGTTCCATGCTCAGTGCTACGAAATTCATTTCAGAGCTACATGTTTATCCTCAAAATGATTTCATATATTAATATTTATGGGGCAGGAGCCTGTCATCTTAGGCACTAAAGTCATTATCTACTTTACAGTGTTGTATTCTGATGCCTCCAGGGTTTTCTTTTCTTTCTTTCTTTTTTTTGTATCTTCACTATTGGGTGAGTTGCTGTTGTTCCATGGTTAAAAATGTAGTTTTCACTATGCTACAAACTAAGTCATTCAACTAGGCAAATAACCATGGTATATCACTCAGTAAAGGCACTTCAGGTAGAATGTGTGTAGCCTTTTTGGCGAAGGTCTAGAGTTTCTCACTCTATTCTTACACACCACCAAGAATGGTGATTTCTCTTTTTTGGACTGTCCTCTACAGTGTTAATGCCATACTCTTTGACTTCTGGAATCATCTAGTGGCTTAATACTCTCATGTCCAGTGGTGTCCACCTCTTGCAAGGTAAACCAATCACTCAATCTGGAGCTTCCTATGTTGTTGTTGATGTTGTTCAGTCTTTCAGTCATGTCCAACTATTTGCGACCCCACGGACTGCACCACATCAAGCTTCCCTGTCCTTCACCATCTCCTGGAGTTTGATCAAATTCATGTCCATTGAATCAGTGATGCCATTCAACCATCTCATCCTCTGTTGTCCCCTTCTCCTCCTACTTTCAATCTTTCTCAGAATCAAAGTCTTTTCTAATAAGTCAGCTCTTTGCATCAGGTAACCAAAGTCTTGGTGCTTCAGCTTCAGCATCAGTCCTTCATATGACTATTCAGAGTTGATTTACTTTAGGATTGATCTTCTTGCAATCCAAGGGACTCTCAAGAGTGTTCTCCAGCACCACAGTTCAAAAGCATCAATTCTTTGGCACTCTTCATTCTTTATGGGCTGACTCACATACATACATGACTACTGGAAAAACCGTAGCTTTGACAATACAGACTTTGGCAGCAAAGTGATGTCTCTGCTTTTTAATATGCTGTCTAGGTTGGTCATAGCTTTTCTTCCAAGGAGCATGTGTCTTTTAATTTCATAGCTGCAATCACCATCTGCAGTGGTTTTAGAGCCCCCCAAAATAAATTCTGTCACTGTTTCCATTTTTTCCCCATCTGTTTGCCATGAAGTGACGGAACAAGTTGCCATGACCTTAGTTTTTTGAATATTGAGTTTTAAGCCAAAATTTTCACTCTCCTCTTTCATCTTCATTAAGAGGCTCTTTAGTTCCTCTTCACTTTCTGCCATTACAGTGGTGTCTTCTGCATATCTGAGGTTATTGATATTTCTCAATCTTGTTGTTGTTATTCAGTCACTAATTGTGTCCGACTCTTTGCAACCCCATGGACTGCAGCATGGGCTTCCTATCGGCTCATTTTAAATCATTAAAATGCTACTTTATGACATGCTCTGGGAAGATGTCTCTTTGATCTCTGGGATGATGATTTAATCCTTTTCAAGTCAGTATTTTTTGAGAATCTTGAGAGGTTTATAGACTTTATTCTCAGAAAAATGATCACCCATGCCCTGCCCCTGTGCCTCCTGCAGCTCCTGCAGTTCTGGTCCAGCTCCTGCTGGCTCCATGTTCTCATGGGACTCCTTCAACTCAGGTTCTCACTCATCTTTGTTGGTATTACCACCAGTGGTTGGGGGTATGGGTTCCTTGCTGCTTCATACCTCACTGAGCCAGTCAGCACCTGAAGCATCTCCTTTGAAAGATAAATTGCCTGAAGAAAGCCAGAATGTTTTTGCTTTGACATGTTATATTTGAGTTGCCCTCAGCATGACTTTTACTCATTATGGATTAGTTGACCAGGGTTGGTGATGAGAAAGAATTAAAGAGAATAATAATTTCATTTAGCTGTATACAGCTCAGCCCATGATGGTTGGTAGGGATGCTTGGGGGACAAAGGGCCAGATCAAGTGATCCTTTAAAAAAATATTTATTTTTAATTCAAGGATAATTGATTTCCAAATTGTGTTGTTTTCTGCAATACATCAACATGAATCAGCCATAGGTACACATATGTCTCCCCGCCTTGAACTTCCCTCCCACCTCCCACCCTATCCCACCTCTCTAGGTTGCCACAGTGTACCAGGTTTGAGCTCCCTGCATCATATAGCAAATTTCTACTGACTGTCTATTTCACAAAGGATAATGTATATGTTTCAGTGCTACTCTCTCAATTTGTCCCACCCTCTTCTTTTCCCAGGTGTCCACAAGTCTGTCCTCTATGTCTGCGTTGCCACTGCTGCCCTGCAAATATGTTCATCAGTACCATCTTTCTGGGCTCCCCTGGTAGCTCAGCTGGCAAAGAATCTGCCTTCAATGCAGGAGCCCTCAGTCCAATTCCCAGGTCATGAAGATCCCCTGAAGAAGAGATAGGCTGCCCACTCCAGTATTCATGGGCTTCCATGGTGGCTCAGATGGTAAAGAATCCACCTGCAATGCAGGAGACCTGGGTTTGATCCCTGGATTGGGAAGATCCCCTGGAAGAGGGCATGGCAACCCATGCCAGTATTCTTGCCTGGAGAATCCCCATGGACAGAGCCTGGCGGGTTACAGTCCAGGAAGTCGCAAAGAGTCAGACATGACTGAGCAACTAAGCACAGCACAGCACCATCTTTCTAGATTCCACATACATGCATTGATACATGATATTTAAATTTTCCCTTTCTGAATCACCTCACTCTGTATCATAGGCTCTAGGTTCATGCACTTACTTAGAATGGACTAAAAGGCACAACCTTTTGTGGCTGAGTAATATTCAAATGGTCTTTTTATATATACTCACGGAAAGAAGTGAGTGAGAGAAGCTCATAACTCCCAACTCCAAACCTGACATTCACCTAGCAGTTATTTTATTTTCCTTACTTCATCTATTTTCTGATTACTTCAGTTGGTTAAAAAAAAAAAGACCTTTTCTGGTTAAATTATGTACAACTTCTGAGGAAGAATATTTAATAAATTTGAGTCAGGGGAATTACACTGAAATGATTTTTATAAGTTTTAACAATATTATGACTCAGGAATAGAGTAATAATTTTAAATGATTTGAATGTTTTATGAGGAGAAAATGAGTTTGGCACTAAAGGAAGTGGATTGCCATTTTGTATTACATTCCTTGCAGTTCATACCTTGTCTAGAGTGATGACCTATAATTTTGGAGGTTAAAAAGAAGAATTGACCTAATGTAGATTGAGATGACCATTGATCTATATTAGACCAGCGGATGTATGAGCTGCATATACTCTAATTATCTCCGCTTGAGATGGGGTGGATCTATGTTTTTACCGCCACAGATCTGGGCCCAAATGGAGGTCTTTGGTTCCTCTGGCCGTACTTTTTTCCCTGAGTTTTCAGGTCTGTCAGCTCCTGGAAGGAAAGCAAACACGAGGCAGACAACAATCCACCTCTGCCCTGGGACTACGCACTTTCCACACAGTTCATGAAGCTGCCCTTGCAGACTCTGACCCTGTCTCTGGTTTCTGCTCATCCAGGGCTCAGGAGCTGTCTAATCCTTCCTGTCTTAGTGGTATCTCTCAACCTGGTTCACTGTTTTCCTGGACTACAGAATTTGGGGCTGACCCTTTCTGCTGGAGACCCTTTCCCTCCAGAACTCATTCTGAACAAAAGCTCTGCACATCATACCACCCTGCCCTTTGTTATTCAGGGATCACAGGCTTGAGGGAGAATTTAGCTAAGTGAACCGGCTAACGTTTATTGAATGTTTACTGTGCACCAGGCACTGTTCTAAATGCTTTACTCATATTGGCTGAGAATGAGTAAGAATTATATATATGAAGAATTATATGAAGCCTGGTGGGCTGCAGTTCATGGGGTTGCAAAGAGTCGGACATGATTGAGTGACTGAACAACAACCATGAAGAAACTGATGAATAGTTATATATATATATATATATTTCTGGGTATGTGTGTGTGTGTTAGTTGCTCAGTTATGTCCAGCTCTTTGTGACCCATGGACTGCAGCCTGCCAGACTCCTCTGTCAATAGATGTCTCCAGGCAAGAATACTGGAGAGGGTAGCCATTACTTTCTTCAGGGAATCTTCCTGACTGAGAGATTGAACCTAGGTCTCCTGCATTCCAGGCAGATTCTTTACCATCTGAGCCACCAGGCTGTACAATGAAGTGAATCAGATATATATATCTCCCTCTTGGACCTTCCTCCCACTCCTTCAATCCTATCCATCTGGGTCACCATAGAGTACCAGGCTGAGCTTGCTGTGCTATACAGTATGTTCCTACTAGCTATCTGTTTTACACATGGCAGTGCACACACATCAATCCAAATCCCCCAGTGATGAGCATGTGAGGTCTTTATTATCCCTATGAAGTAACTTGCCCAAGATTGCACAGATATTAGGGGACAGAGCCTAGACTCAAATCCAGATAGTTTGGCTCCCAAAGGCTGAACTCTTCACCGACACACCATAAAGCCTCCTTAAATAAACACCCAGGTAATAAAATAGGTGAGCCAGAGCAGCAGGTTGAGTCATGCAATATTTATTATATTTGTATCAGGTGCCAGGCTTGTATTCATGCAAGAATAGATCTTAAGTTGTACTAGATAATAATTTTATAGTCTCTTAGTTCACAATCTAGTGAAAGATAAAATAAAGGAGAGTGTGATTCAGGACTAGATGAAACAAGGCAGTCAATTTGCTAAGAGAGAAAAGGGGAAGGAGTGAGCAGTCTTCCTCAGGTCAGAGGATCAGGGAAGACTTCATGGTCAAGCCAGAGTTTGATCTAGGTCCAGGCACAGTGTTTGAGTGCTAGAAAGGAAGAAAGAAGGGAGGAATTTCAAGAAAGGAATAGCAGAGGGAAAGTCCCAAGGGCACAAAGTGCACAGGGGCAGTAAATACCTTTGGATAAGAACTTGAACGAGAGCATGAGATAGAGCTGAGAGGTAATGGCCAGAATTTAGAAGAACTTGTGTGCTAGGTTTAGGAGTTTGCATGCAAATTAAAAGGCGGCATACTTCAGAGGTTTTGAGTGTGCTTCAAGATGGTTGACTTGGCAGCAAAGGATGATATAAATTGGAGCCAAGAGTAACCGAATAAGACCTTGATACAGTCTCTTAGTTAGAGGGATTATTAGTCAGTGGGCAAAGGAGGGATGGATTCAAGAGCCATTTTAGAGAATAAAAACTCTACTGAGCTGGATATGAGAGATGAGGATGAGTGAGTTGTCAGAGACAGTGAGTATCAGAGTGCCCAAGGCTCTCTCCCATGGGTAAGAAGATTTTACTTCACCTGGTTTCTTAGCACTTTCTCCCAATAAACATAAAACACTTCACCTCCACTACTCTGACTTCTTTGATCCTCAGCAGAAGGAGAGTATAGTTGTCCTTGATTCTGAGATGGCAGCTAATCAAATACTGCTTGGTAAAATATGAAATTGATACTGACAAGAGCCTACTCCACTTGTGGGAAATTTACGAGGCTTCATTTAGAAATTGCATTCATTCTTACAGCCACTGTTCTTAAATAGAGTTAGGAGGATTCCCAAAGTAGTCTAGACAGCCATAGCTCGAACGGAAGATAATGTACTGAGTGAATTGCTCCCTCAGAACTTTGTTTGTTCTGGAGTCTCAGAAAAAGACAGAGTACTATTTTGAGAAGGGCTCTGAGGGTGGGTGTGTTCTATTGAGTAGCAATGCTGGTTGTGAATATAAGAAGGGATTGATGGACGTGCATCACGTATAAGCCATCTCAACTCAGGTCCCGTTTTTGTTGGATGTTGGAGTTGAAATAGGTAAAGATATGTAGTGACATAGAATGCGAAGGACTAGAGATCTCTTCAAGAAAATTAGATGTAAAGATGGGTTCTATAAATGACAGAAATGGTATGGACCTAACAGAAGCAGAAGATATTAAGAAGAGGTGGCAAGAATACACAGAAGAACTGTACAAAAAAGATCTTCATGACCCAGATAATTGCGATGGTGTGATCACTGACCTAGAGCCAGACATCCTGGAATGTGAAGTCAAATGGGCCTTAGGAGGCATCACTATGAACAAAGCTAGAGGAGGGGATGGAATTCCAGGTGAGCTATTTTGAATCCTGAAAGATGATGCTGTGAAAGTGCTGCACTCCATATGCTAGCAAATTTGGAAAACTCAGCAGTGGCCACAGGACTGGAAAAGGTCACTTTTTTATTTTATTTTATTTTATTTTTAAACTTTATATAATTGTATTAGTTTTGCCAAATATCAAAATGAATCCATCACAGGTATACGTGTGCTCCCCATCCTGAACCTTCCTCCCTCCTCCCTCCCCATACCATCCCTCTGGGTCGTCCCAGTGCACCAACCCCAAGCATCCAGTATCGTGCATTGAACCTGGACTGGCATCTTGTTTCATACATGATATTTTACATTTTTCAATGCCATTCTCCCAAATCTTCCCACCCTCTCCCTCTCCCACAGAGTCCATAAGACTGTTTCAATCCCAAAGAAAGGCAGTACCAAAGAATGCTCAAATTACCGCACAATTGCACTCATCTCACACGCTAGTAAAGTAATGCTTAAAATTCTCCAAGCCAAGCTTTAGCAATACGTGAACCATGAACTTCAGATGTTCGAGTTGGTTTTAGAAAAAACAGAGGAACCAGAGATCAAATTGTCAATATCTGCTGGATCATCGAAAAATCAAGAGAGTTCCAGAAAAACATCTATTTCTACTTTATTGACTATGCCAAAGCCTTTGACTGTGTGGATCACAGTAAACTGTGGAAAATTCTGAAAGAAATAGGAATACCAGACCACCTGACCTACCTCTTGAGAAACCTGTATGCAGTTCAGGAACCAAGAGTTAGAACTGGACATGGAACAGCAGACTGGTTGTAAATAGGAAAAGGAGTACGTCAAGGCTATATATTGTCACCCTGCTTATTTAACTTATATGCAGAGTACATCATGAGAAACCCTGGGCTGGAAGAAGCACAAGCTGGAATCAAGATTTCCGGGAGAAATATCAATAACCTCAGATATGCAGATGACACCAGCCTTACGGCAGAAAGTGAATAAGAACTAAACAGCCTCTTGACGAAAGTGAAAGAGATGAATGAAAAAGTTTTAAAGCTCAACATTCAGAAAACTAAGATCATGGCATCTGGTCCCATCACTTCATGGGAAATAGATGGGGAAACAGTGGAAACTGTTTTTTCTGGGCATTTTCTGGGCATCAAAATCACTGTAGATGGTGATTGAAGCCATGAAATTAAAAGACACTTACTCCTTGGAAGGAAAGTTATGACCAACCTAGATAGCATATTGAAAAGCAGAGACATTACTTTGTCAACAAAGATCCTTCTAGTCGAGGCTATGGTTTTTCCAGTGGTCATGTACAGATGTGAGAGTTGGACTACTCTCACATAAGAAAGCTGAGCACTGAAAAATTGATACTTTTGAACTGTGATGTTTGAGAAGACTCTTGAGAGTCCCTTGGACTGCAAGGAGATCCAACAAGTCCATCCTAAAGGAAATCATTCCTGAATATTCATTGGAAGGACTGATGCTGAAGCTGAAACTCCAGTACTTTGGCCACCTGATGTGAAGAGCTGACTCATTTGAAAAGACCCTGATGCTGGGAAAGATTGAGGGCAGGAGGAGAAGGTGATGACAGAGGATGAGATGGTTGGATGGCATCACCGACTCAGTGGACATGGGTTTGGGTGGATTCTGGGAGTTGGTGATGGACAGGGAGGCCTGGCATGCTGCAGTTCATGGGGTCACAAAGAGTCGGACATGACTGAGCGACTGAACTTGACTGAACTTAACTCAACTGATGTAGTGACAAGATCCTTTGAATATCTCTAGGGAACTTTGGGAATCTAGCTGTTTTCTGTGAGAACTTTTTAATGGAAATGTCAACAGTCCTTAAAAAGTTATGGAGATTCTCTTGCTCAAGTAGTGGTCTTAGGAAACCAGCAGACATTTTGGACCTAGTTTTGGCCAATGATGTTACCTCCTCCCTTTATAGGAAAGCACAGGAACTGGTGTGATGCATGGGAATCTTGTACTGACCAGGATTTAATACTTTTTTAATAATGTTCCCTATTTTAACTGGAAGGCCAGCTACCTTCAAAATTCCTTTTTATTGCATTTCCCTTTGCTTAGTCCTAGAAGAATGAGAACATGAGAAAGTCTGGGTGACTTAACACTGCCATTTTTTTTGACAAAAATTTCAAACCACGTACCCTTCTGGCATAGCCTTAGATGGATGGTTATTTCAAAGCCATAGAGTTGTTCCCGAAGCAGTCTTGTAATGTTCATGTTTCTTCCTGGTTCGGTCTTGAAAGATTGTACCTTTCTAAGAATTTTTCTGTTTCTTCTAGGCTGTCCATTTTATTGATATGAGTTGTAACTTCTCCTTTTTCATCTCTAATTTTATTGATTTGAGTCCTCTCTCTCTCTCTCTCTTTTTTCCTGATGAGTCTGCCTGGCTAAAGTTTTATCAGGTTTATTTTTTCAAAGAACCAGATTTTAATTTCTTCCATCTTTTTTTAATCTCTATTTTATTTATTTCTGCTCTGATAGTAGAGCAGAAAGTTAGGAGAAATAACTTTGAGCTGTGTTTGTTCTTTTTCTCTAGTTGCTATGGGTATAAGCTTGGCTTGTTTATTTGATATTTTTCTTGTTTTGAGGTAAACTTGTATCACTATAACTGCCCTCTTATACAGCCTTTTTCTGCTTCTGCTGCACCCCATAGCTTTTGTATCATCATGTTTTAATTTAAATTATTCTCCAGGAATTTTTAAGCAATTTCTTCTTTTGTTTCTTCCCTGATCCATTCATTGTTTAATAGCACATTATTTAGTCTTCACATTTTTGTGCTTTTTGCAATTTTTTTTTACAGTTCACTTCTAATCTCATAGCATTGTGGTTGGAAAAGATGCTTGTTGTGATTTCAGTTTTCTTAAATTTACTAAGGCTTGCTTTGTGGCCCAAGTAGGCCTGGACTGAATTTAGGTTGAATAACGTAGACATTCAATACACTGTCTTATCACAAAAATTAGGATATTCAAATGCGGCTTTCTTTTCTGTAACTTTATCACATTCCACTTGGTACTTTGAGGGTGTGTTGCTTGTGCAATTGTCACTCCTTTTATTCAGATGAGAGTCCAAGTCTTGAATAATATTCAAGGCATGTCTCCATGCTGCTGCTGCAGCTTAGCCGCTTCAGTCCTGTCTGACTCTGTGTAACCCTAGGACTGTAGCCTGCCAGGCTCCTCTGTCCATGGAATTCTCCAGGCAAGAATATTGGAGTGGGTTGCCATGCCCTCCTCTAAGGTATCTTCCCAACCCAGGGATTGAACCAGGGTCTCCTGCACTGCAGGCAGATTCTTTACAACTGAGCTACCAGGGAAGCCCATAATCTCCATAATAATCTATAAAACTTCATACAAGAGGATGACTGTCTAAAACCCAAAGTCTTACTTGATTTGATCTCACCAATCCTAAAAGTTATGTTTTTTCATTTTTAGAAATTATTGGAGTATAGTTGGTACAAGTTATTATCTCTAAATTTGTCTAGTATGATTCAGGTAATGGACAGCATTGTATTTTTCCTGATTTTCATAATCGATGCCTGATCTTGTGAGTAAATGTCAATTACCTTAGAAGTAGGGGCATAAACAAAATTTGGCAGTGATGAGGCAGAATTCTCCATTAAAGGCTTTCTGAGCTCTGAAATCATCAGGATGTGTCACAGGTAAGAGATAGTAGAAGGAAGGCTGCTGTATCTGGAATGCTGAAATGATTAGCTCTGAACCACTCCTGAGTGAACCTAGAAATTCTTCCTGCTTGACTAGTTACTTGTAAAGCAACCTGTTACCAATGTGTTTGAAGTTCACCTTTTGCTCTTTGCATATTGTATGAATATTCAACTCAGCCAAGGAAGATTTTGCAGAAAACATTTTCCTATGTGATTGAAATAATTTTATACAAATCAATAAGATGGAAATGTAACTCTTTAGTGGATCTAAATCCATAGCAACTGAGAGAAGTGATTTTGAATGATTGATACTGGAATTTATCCAAGACTGCCACAGACTTGTCAGAAAAACTATCCTGGGGACTATGATGACTGCATAATAAATTGAGCTGAGGATAATAGGAGAGCCAGTACATTAGAAAACAAACCCCCACCTACTATCAAATCATTTTCAAACGAATGCCTCAACAAAAAGGCTGCACTGTTTCCTTTTGCTATATTGGCCTTGAGGCTTATTCACAGTAATTGCACCCAGGAGAAACTTCTTAAATCCCACTTGAAAAGCAGGTCCGGCAAATAAACTCTCTGTACAGGCTGGAAGAACTCTCTTATGGCTAACATAATTGGGCAGCATCCCTTAAGCCTTTCTATTTCCTGACTAAATATTCTTAGGATGACTTTTCCTGCTTCACTGTCCCCTAACCAGTGTTGAAACCAAGCAGGACCTGGTGCAGCTCAGGGGAAGAGAAGCCTTTCTGTGTTCCCTGTTTCTCTTTTGTAGAGAACAGACTCCAGGCTCCATGATCTTCCCTGAGTCGGTAAGGGCAAATCCAAACAGCTGCTAATCAGGGAAGGAAGTGGATTCAGAGAAAAAAGGAGGGGCAGTCAAGAAACAATAGTGTAGTCTTGAGACAGGGTCCTGGTTCCACCTCAAGGGACACACATAATATCTTTAAGTTCTTCTAAAGAACTAAAACCCCAGAATAGAAAATATTCCAAAAAGAAGGTCAGTTGGATAACCTTGAAGTTCATTAAGAGACCACTTGAGGCCAGATTAAAGGAGTCACAGAGGCTCATCAGGAGATCACTTGAGGCCAGACTAAAGAAGTGCAGGCCCTGCACACACCCTGACCCTTATCAGCAACTCATTTCTTGAACTATTGCTATAAAACTCCTCACCAGATCCTCCCAGGTTGAGACACACAGTGCTCAAGGGCAGTAACCCACCCTGTCCCCCTTTGTCTGCCAAAGCAATAAAGCTATTCTTTTCTACTTTACCCAAAACGCTTGTCTCCAAGATTCGATTCAGCACTGGTGCACAGAGGCTGAGTTTTCAGCATCAGAGTGGACTTCTCTTTACACTTGTGCTGGCACTTTCCTCCCTCAGCTTTAATCTACTCTTCTCTAGCCCCATTCCCCCAATAATATGTACTATTCCAAGTCCATCTTCTTAAGGCAAGGTGCCCCCAATGAGTTGTTTGTTTTAACCTTTCTATTATTAGTAGTTTTTGTATTAGTTTTCTGTTGCTACTTAAATGACTTCCTACAAAAGTTAGACAATCTCCACAAAACTGCCCTCTTTTCAGACACCAGCCACAAGTTTGGAAGTTCCCATCTGGCTATCAATTTGGGGGCCCCCATGGGCTTCCCTTGTGGCTCAGTTGGTAAAGAATCTGATTGCCAATGCAGGAAACACAAGAGATGCAGCTTTGATCTTTGGGTTAGGAAGATCCTTTACGAGAAGGAAATGGCAACCCACTTCAGTATTCTTGCTTGGGAAATCCCATGGACAGATTGACATGGGAATCCAAGTTCTCACCTGCGGAGCCAAAGAATGGAATTCACAAACACGCAAACACTAATGGTAGCAAGCAAACAGGATTTATTAAAGAGGAGGAAAGTAGAAAGCTCTCATCATAGACACTGAGAGGGGGTAAAGAGTCCCTAAAACGGTGGTGATTACAGCAGTTTTATATCTTTACCAGTATTAATCTGTGCATTTTTGGTTGGCTCTTGTCCCCAAATCATGGTATTTCTAACCAATCAGTTTAAAGGTCAAGATGCTTAACTTAAAATTTTTATGGCTTCTCTTGATCCTCAGATTAAGTTGCCACCCTTTTTCATGCCCCCTGGCCATTTTACAATGGATCAGATATATTAGCTTAAGATTAATGATCCCAATTATTTTTCCTTCAGGCATATGGAACAGAAGTTTATTACTGCCCTTCCCTGGATCTGAGTGCTGAAAATTTATCAGACCAAAGACACATTTCAGGAATTCAGGGCAATGGAGAAGCATGTTTAATGAAAACAAGACTGAGGTCTCAGAGTTCTACATTGACTACCTAGTAGTTTCTACCTCAAGAGAAGCCTGGTGGGCTACAGTCCTTAGGGTCACAAGAGTTGGACACAGCTTAGTGACTAAGTCATGACCACCATCATGGTTACTTGGGTTTGATAATTCTTTAGAATGACTCACAGAACTCTAAATGAACTCACTCCTCACTGAATGATTTATTATAGGGAAAAGACACAGATTTAAATGACCCAAAGAAAGAGACACATAGCACAGAATCTGAGAGGGGTCCAGATGCAGAGCTTCCGGTCTTTCTCTCCCACTGAGACATGCAACATGCTAATTCTTCCAGGCTATCATGTGTGACAATACTATACACATAGTATTATCAGCCAGGGAAGCATACTCATAAACCTTTGGTATCCAGAACTTTTATGAAGGCTCAATTACACATTGTCCAGGTTGCTGACTGTTAGTCTTCACCTCTTCCCGATGTCAGGCTAAGATGTTTAGTCTCTAGTTTCTTCAGAGGTTGAAACTCATACTGTTCTCAGTTTAGTTGCTCAGTTGTGTCTGACTCTTTGTGACCCCATGGACTGCAGCACACCAGGATTTCCTGTCCATCACCAACTCCTAGAGCTTGCTCAAACTCCTGTCTTTTGAGTCAGTGATGACATCCAACCATCTCATCCTCTGTGGCCCCTTCTTCTCCTGCCTTCAGTCTTTCCCAGCCATCAGGGTCTTTCCTAATGAGTTGACTCTTTGCATCACATGGCCAAAGTATTGGAGCTTCAGCTTTAGCATCAGTTCTTCCAATGAATATTCAGGATTGAATATTCATACCATGTGATCCAAATAAATCACATTGTAAGATAAGTCACTTGTATCAGGAAGGACATTCCAGGGGCCTAAAGATCTCTACGTGATAGGTAAGGTCAAAGACTAGACTTCTTTATGGGTGAGGCAGAGTTCCTTACTATGTAAAACTTAAACAACACAAACTTATTATCTTCAAGTTCTATAGCTCAGAAGTCTGATGGGGTCTCACTAGGCTAAAATCACAGCAGGGCTGTGTTCCTTTCTGGACACTGTAGGGAAGTTATCCATTTCTTGTTCATTCCAACTGTTAGCAGAATTCAATTCTTTGTGATTATAGGGCTGAGATCCCTCTTTTCTTATTGGTTGTCAACTGAAGGCTATTACCAGTTTGTAGACACTGCCTACATTTGACCTCCATCTTCAAAGCTGGCATGGGCAAACCGAACTTACTAAATGCCTTGTATTCCTCCTCCTCCATCTCTGTTTCGTCTCTCTGACCTAACCTGAAAAAATTCTCTGATTAAGGACTGTGTGATTATTTGGTTGCACTAAAATAATCTAAATCTAATCCCTTTATCTCATGGTCCTTAATTTCATCACATCTGCATAATCCCTTTTGCCATATAAGGTGACATATTTACAGGTTAGGGCATGGAGGCCAACATTCTATCTATTATAGATGCTGAACATATAAAATTTAAAATGTAACCTGGTTGCCTTTATTCAATTGAAAGTATAATATAGGGACTTCTAAGCCGTTAACAGGGCCAGAAAGGGAAATCGTTCCAAGCAGGAGGTTTTTCATGACCCATCCTATCTCATACATAGGAGTTTCCTCCCCTCAAATATAAAAAGATGGTCAGGATGGATTTGTTTTTCTCCCTTGCCCCAACTTTTATATTTATTTGGTTTTTAAATTTGACAAACAAGTATCAGGAAAAAACTGTTTGCCAGGCAGTATGCTAATCACATTTGCTTGGTTTTTCCACTAAAATTTAACACTTGAAACCATACTCAGATCTTTATTTCATACATCAGGAAACTGGATTTTAGAAATAAGCAGTGCATTACCCAAGGTCACATAGTGAGACAATGGTATCTCAAGAATTTGAACATAGTTTTCTCTGAGTCTAGGATTCCTTAGAGAGTAAAATGTCATCTCTCCAATTTCATATCTACTGTGTATTTAAAATCCATGTTATTTACATTTATACATCCTTTATATCTATAGTGTTGACAACTCTATCTTCTTATCTATACAATTTTACTTCTTATTTTTATCAACTTCGGAAAACTTAGAAGCAGTAAACATGCATCTTGTACATCTGTGGAGAAAATGTTAAGCATATTTTAGGAGCATACCCTGATTTTAGAAAATATTATCTGATAATTTCTTAATAGGCCAATAAAATTATACTGTAAAGTCATTTTTTAATGGAATTTAAGAAGCACAAGTTTCTTTTAATTCATTCTTTTTAAAACCTAAAACATCAACTCAGGTGAAATCCCAGAGTATCTATATAACACTTTCATTCAACTCACCTATAAGGGGGAGACAGGTATCTTAATTTTTATAGTTTTCCCCTTGTAACCCATCTTTGCAGTTTGTTAGTATAATTCAAGGCAATCTTCAGACCAAAGGTGAGGCAATTACTGTTTGTATTACTGATGATTTTGATTTCCAGCATTTTCACCTGTTAAATCTTCAGGGCATGAGATTACATACTCTACTTGTAAGTGGCTGGGCACACTGCCTGTTCACTTCTCCTAACAATTCCTAGCCTGGACTTTCTGGGCTATGAATCTCAGTGTCATTTTGCTATTTGGAATCTTTCTATTCAAGGAATTCTCACTCTGTATTTCTAATTCCTTTCCCCTCCATGGGGAAAAAAGCCTCATAGACCTTTGCAGATTTTTTTTTTTTTACTGTTTATTTATTTATTTATTTGGCTATGCTGGATCTTTGTTGCTGAGTGGGCTACTCTCTAGTTGTGGTGCATGAGCTTCCCATTGCAGGGCTTCTGTTGTTGCAGAGCACAGACTCTAGGCACTCTGGCTTCAGTAGTTGCAGTTCTTAAGCTCTAGAGCACAGATTCAGTATTTGTGCTATATGGGCTTAGTTGCCCTGAGGCATGTGGGACCTTCCTGGCTCAAGGGTTGAACCCATTTCTCCTTCATAGCAAGGTGGATTTTTTACCAGTAAGCCACCCTAGAAGCCCCCACAGATCACTTTTACTAATGGGAAAGTGATATTCTCTCATTTTGATAAAGTACATAATGAATATTGGTCCCTAGAATCTTCTCACTCATGCAGAGTAGAAAATCAGAGCCAGTGTTCTCCATCTTGTGAAAGTAATCATTTGGGTTTAGCAGACAACTTCAGTTCAGTTCAGTTCAGTCACTCAGTCGTGTCCGACTCCTTGCGACCCCATGAATTGCAGCACTCCAGGCCTCCCGGTCCATCACCAACTCCTGGAGTTCACTCAAACTCACATCCATCGAGTCAGTGATGCCATCCAGCCATCTCATCCCCTGTTGTCCCCTTCTCCTCCTGCCCCCAATCCCTCCTAGCATCAGAGTCTTTTCCAATGAGTCAATTCTTCGCATGAGGTGGCCAAAGTACTGGAGTTTCAGCTTTAGCATCATTCCTTCCAAAGAACATCCAGGACCCATCTCCTTTAGAATGGACTGGTTGGATCTCCTTGCAGCCCAAGGGACTCTCAAGAGTCTTCTCCAACACCACAGTTCAAAAGCATCAATTCTTCAGTGCTCAGCTTTCTTTACAGTCCAACTCTTACATCCATACATGACCAAAGGAAAAACCACAGCCTTGACTAGACGGACCTTTGTTGGCAAAGTAATGTCTCTGCTTTTGAATATGCTATCTAGGTTGGTCATAACTTTCCTTCCAAGGAGTAAGTGTCTTTTAATTTCATGGCTGCAGTCACCATCTGCAGTGATTTTGGAGCCCCAAAAAATAAAGTCTGACACTGTTTCCACAGTTTTGCCATCTATTTGCCATGAAGTCATGGGACCGGATGCCATGATCTTCATTTTCTGAATGTTGAGCTTTAAGCCAACTTTTTCACTCTCCTCTTTCACTTTCATCAAGAGGCTGTTTTGTTCTTCTTCACTTTCTGCCATAAGGGTGGTTTCATCTGCATATCTGACGTTATTGATATTTCTCCCGGCAGTCTTGATTCCAGCTTGTGCTTCTTCCAGCCCAGCGTTTCTTAGGATGTACTCTTCAGAAATCTCCAAATCAAGATGTCCACTTGACTGGAGGACACCTGATCCTCCTAGTGGCATCTTTGGAAACATAAGATCCCACAGTAGTCCCTCCTGGTGGCAGTTTCTATCTTTGTATCTTTTTCGCTGTAGTCCTGCCACCGGGAACTGCTCTAAGCTTCATGGGTTATAGGATGTTATTATTTTTAGTTCTACCTACTATTTTTTTTTTTAAACTACAGAATCCTTTAGTGCTAGCTGCTAAAGTGAGGTTGCTCAGTCATGTCCAACTCTTTGTGACCCCATGGACTGCAGCCCACCAGGCTCCTCCATCCATGGGACTCTCCAGGCAAGAACACTGGAGTGGGTTACCATTTCATTCTCCAGCTTCTAAAGATGAGGCCATAATTATGAATCAGTTTTTTGACCATTTCTTTTTAAAGTTCCAAAGATTTTTATAAGAATGTAAACATGAACTCTCAGCAGTACATATTGAGCTACTCTCTTTCGTGCTTTCCACCATGTTCCAAGGGAGAGCTCAGATTCATTGAGTCCATGGCTGGGATGAATATTCATTTACTCATGTAACAAATGTTAAGTACCTACATCATACCCTGATGGCTCAGATGATAAACAATCTGCCTACAATAAAGGAGACCCGGGTTTGATCCCTGGGTTGGGAAGATCCCCTGGAGTAGGAAATGGCAACTCACTCCAGTATACTTGTCTGGGAAATCACACGGACAGAGGGGCCTGGTGGGCTACAGTTCATGGGGTTGCAAGGAGTCCAACATGACTTGAGTGATTAACACTTTCACTTTTTACCAGTCACAGTTCTGTTAAGCATTGGAAAATACAGAATATAACAAAAGAGACAGAAATTCCTATCCACATCAAACTTATTTTCAAGTAAGAAAGAAAGATAATGAGACAATTATATAAAATATATAACATGATAGACAATAAATCAAAGAGAGCATTCTGTATTGGATGTGGGATGCATATTTCAGGCCCAACTCATCTTCAGACAGTGTCTTAATTACTGGGTAATTCAGTTACTGCGTACCGTGGACTCTTGTTGCCTAGCTAATATCCTTATACCCTTGTTCTTTGCTAACAGAACCCTGGTTTTCTCTGCACAAATTTATACTGATTTTCTCAGACTTCTTTGCAGCTATGCAAGGCTATGCAAATCACTTCTCATTGTGAGATAAATAAGCAAATGTTCCTGGATGGGTCATCTCTTTTCCTCCCAAAGTGAAAGACTTTAGAGGAAAAAGTTTCTATTTCCTTTGCTTTGTTTCTAACCTGAATATGAACATAATCCCTGGAGTTGCAGGAGTTCACCTTGCACATGCCAGAGATGACAGAGCAGGAAGATGGAACCCAAGTGATTTTGTCAGCTCTGACTCTCAGGACCACAACATTCCACCTGAGGAATTGGACAACATTGCATTCCATCCATGTTGTAGCTTATGTGTGTGGGGCTGACTGTATCACAATTCCAAGTACTACAATATGAATGAGACCCTCTGCAATTGTGAAACCATGAAGCCCTGTTGTTTTTTTAATTAATCCTTCTTTGGTTTATTAATAGTACTTAGGTTGCAATCACACACAGCAAAATAAAATCTTCAATGATTCACGAGGGTACTAACAACAGCTATATTTCATCTTCAAAACTTTTCTAGCAGGATACAGAGGTGGATACTTGAGTCTTAGGACAGGTCAGATATGATACATGACAGATACGCAAGGTGGGCTACAGTAGTAATTGTAGAAGTGTGATCCATCTGTCCTTTGACTTCTTGCTAATCCAATACTGAGAGAACCCAACTTGTTCAAAAAGGAGGATGGAAGGAAGGATGAGTTGGAATTATCATACTTTAGATCAAACCTTAGGGCATAATCAAGCAATCAAAACTAAACTGTACATTATATAAATGCAAGGAGTTCCTCAACCTCACACCCAAGTGCTCATACCTGTGAAGACTGCTTCCTGGTATCGAGACTCCACATCCATTGCCGTGCCAATATTACCATCTAAATATGAACTAGAGTCAACCTCACATTGTCCTGTTCAAGCCATTGCGTTTACTTTATGCTTGCTCTGCCTGTCTTCAGTCTATTTCCCACTAGTTGAATTTCTATATTATCACAGACTTAGCTTTCCCTAAATCATATTTATCACTATCACTTTTGTTCTTTGAAACTTTTTTAGGTCAATTCTGTTTTCCTGGTGTGCAGAGAGAGCAAATTAGCCAAGATGGTGTGTTCAGGCTCTCCCACCCCACTTTTTGGAAATAATGAGTATGTACCAACAGAGCTTATCTACAGCACTGAGCACGTGGATCATAAAAAAGCAAGAGAGTTCCAGAAAAACATCTATTTCTGTTTTATTGACTATGCCAAAGCCTTTGACTGTGTGGATCACAATAAACTATGGAAAATTCTGAAAGAGATGGGAATACCAGACCACCTGACCTGCCTCTTGAGAAACCTGTATGCAGGTCAGGAAGCAACAGTTAGAACTGGATGTGGAACAACAGACTGGTTCCAAATAGGAAAAGGAGTACATCAAGGTTGTATATTGTCACCCTGCTTATTTAACTTATATGCAGAGTACATCATGAGAAACGCTGGGCTGGAGGAAGCTGGATCAAGATTGCCGGGAGAAATATCAATAATCTCAGATATGCAGATGATACCACCCTTATGGCAGAAAGTGAAGAAGAACTAAACAGCCTCTTGATGAAAGTGAAAGAGGAGAGTGAAAAAGTTGGCTTAAAGCTCAACATTCAGAAAACGAAGATCATGGCATCTGGTCCCATCACTTCATGGGAAATAGATAGGGAAACAGTGGAAACAGTGGCTGACTTTATCTTTCTGGGCTCCAAAATCACTGCAGATGGTGACTGCAGCCATGAAATTAAAAGACATTTACTCCTTGGAAGGAAAGTTATGACCAACCTAGACAGCACATTGAAAAGCAGAGACATTACTTTGTCAACAAAGGTCCGTCTAGTCAAGGCTATGGTTTTTCCAGTGGTCATGTATGGATATGAGAGTTGGACTATAAAGCAAGCTGAGCACTGAAGAATTGATGCTTTTGAACTGTGGTGTTGGAGAAGACTCTTGAGAGTCCCTTGGCCTGCAAGGAGATCCAACCAGTCCATCCTTAAAGAGATCAGTCCTGGGTGTTCATTGGAAGGACTGATGTTGAAGCTGAAACTCCAATACTTTGGCCACCTGATGCGACTCTGTGTGACCCCATAGATGGCAGCCCACCAGGCTCCCAAGTCCCTGGGATTCTCCAGGCAAGAACACTGGAGTGGGTTGCCATTTCTTTCTCTAATGCGTGAAAGTGTAAAGTGAAAGTGAGGTGGCTCAGTCATGTCCGACTCTTAGCGACCCCCTGGACTGTAGCCTACCAGGCTCCTCTGTCCATGGGATTTTCCAGGCAAGAGTACTGGAGTGGGCTGCCAGTGCCTTCTCCGGTGCTATATAGTAGGTCCTTATCTATTTCATACAAGATAATATGCATATGTCAATTTCAATCTCCCCATTTATTGCTCCCTCCCCTTACCCTTTGTTAACCATAAGTTTGCTTTCTATGTCCATAACTCTATTTCTGTTTTGTAGTAGATAGTTCATTTTTACCCTTTTTTTAGATTCCACTTATAGGTGATATCATATGATATTAGTCTTTCTCTGTCTGAATTACTTCACTTAGTGTGAGAATATCTAGGTCAGTCATGTTGCTGTAAAGGGCATTATTTCATTCTCTTTTATGTCTAGTAATATTCCATTGTATATATGGCTAGTAATATTGAATTGTGTATATGTACCACATCTTCTTTATCCATTCCTCTGTTGATGGACAGTTAGCTTTCTTCCATATCCTGGCTATTGCAAATAGTGCTGCAATCAACATTGGGGTATATGGGGTATATGTGTCTTTTGGAATCATGGTTTTCTCTGGGTAAATGCTAGGAATGGAATTACTGGCTCTGTGGCTCAGCTGGTAAAGAATCCACCTGCAATGCAGGAGACCTGGGCTCAATTTCTGGGGCAGGAAGATCCACTGGAGAAGAGATAGGCTACCCACTCTAGTATTTTTGGGCTTCCCTGGTGGCTTAGCTGGTAAAGAATCCCCCTACAATGCAGGAAACCTGGGTTTGATCCCTGGGTTGGGAAGATCCCCTGGAGAAGGAAACAGCTACCCACTTCAGTATTCTGGCCTAGAGAATTTCATGGACAGTATAGTCCATGGAGTTTCAAAGAGTCGGACATGACTGAATGGTATCTATCATATATATATATATATATATATATATATAGGCTAGATAGTTATAGATTTTCAATATGGATTTTCCAGGTGGCGTTATTGGTAAAGAAGTTGCCTGCCAATGCTGAAGATGTAAGAGATGTAGGTTCAATCCCTGGATCAGGAAGATGCCTAGGAAGAGAGCATGCCAACCCACTTCAGTATTATTGTCTGGAGAATCCCATGGACAGACTGTGTTGGACACAACTTATGCAACTTAGCACACACACACACACACACACATGCATGGTAGATATATTTTTAGTTTTTTAAGGAACCTCCATACTGTTCTCATAGTGGCTGCACCAATTTACATTCTCACCAACAGTGTGAGAGTTTTCTTTTCTCTGTATCTTTTCCAACATTTATTGTTTGCAGACTTTTTTGATGATGGTCGTTTTGAGTAGTGTGAGGTGATATCTCATTGTGATTTTGATTGCATTTCTCTAATAATCAGTGATGCTGAGCATCTCTTCACATGTGTTTTAGTCATCTATATATATTTTTTAGAGAAACATCTACTTAGATATTCTGCCCGTTTTTGATTAGGTTATTTGTTTTTATGATATTGAGCTGCAGGAGCTGTTTGTATATTTTAGAGCTTAATCTTTTGTCAGTTGCTTCATTTGCAAATATTTTCTACCATTCTGAGGGTTGTCTTTTCATTTTTGTTATGGCCTCCTTTGCTGTTCAAAGTTTTTAAGTTTAATTAGAACCCATTTGTTTATTTTTGCTTTTATTTTTATTACTCTAGGATGTAGATCAAAAAAGATCTTGCTGCAATTTGATAAAAAATATTCAAAATATAAAGCTTCTGAATTACTTGGAATCAGAATTGAAGCCTTGAATGTTTTGGAAATTACTAATTTGAGACCATTTAATGAAAATTTTGAATGTATTTATATATATTTTTTATGTCTTCCCATGCCTAATGACAGAAAATATATCTTAACATATTTTCTCACTGACCCAAATTATAATATTTTAACAGATTATCTTATACAAGCATATATATTTTCCATTGGCTGGGATAGTATTTATGAAATTTGATTAGAAGGAAAAGGTATAAACAATGCACATTGGTATCAAGGGAGCCTATTATCCTTAATGTTGATGGATGGATGCTTAATATTGTCAATTCATGGTTCCAGTACCAATGACTAGGAACATTGCTGTTGGGGCAAGCCTATTAATAAATAAGTCTCATTATGAAATGTCATCCAACTAGCTTATCTTTCTCACTGGAAAAAGATACAGTCTAATGTGTTAAGTGTATTATATTTGAGAAAGTTAGGCTATGAGACAGGTTGTTAATTATTGTGTTCTGTACTGGAAATTCTCAGGTTGCCATGAAAAAGGGGAACCATGTAAGCTCTGCTTAAATAATATCTTACACTGATTAGTAGCACTCTTCTGTTTTTTTAATCTCTTTTTCTCTCTGTATTTTTTCCAAATGGACATTTTATTTGTACCCATTCCATTTGGGTAGACTATTATATTGTCTATACCTTATTTTAAAATACATCTTTATAAGCTGTGTGATATGTACATATGTAGTAAAATTAACTTTCCACCAAAATAATTGTTAAATATTTGATATTTCCTATTTAAATTCATATCTCAAAGGTAATTAGTGAGCATTTTAAAGATCCTAATCAGAAGTTCACATGTCAGAGGAGGCTCAAGCAGGTACTTCAATCTAAATCTGAACTACCCTCTTGCTGTTCAAAGTGTGGTCCAGAAACCAGTAGCACAGGCATCACCTATGAGCTTGTTAGAATGTACAATCTCAGGCCTTCAAGCCAGACATAATGAATCAGAGTCTGCATTTTAACAAGACTCCCAGTGGATTCTGTGAACATTTAATTTGAGAATCACTGCACTAGGCAGTTTGTTAATTAGCATGAGAGCTGTAAGAAATAATTTTTGCTTTGGTGAAATGAGTAATGAACAAATGCATGGTTTATGAGAAACATTATACAGGCACCTTTGCCCTTTCAGAGATTAGATATCAGAATCTCAGTATCCCAGTAGCTTTTGAAGTGATACTTAAAATAAATGAAGAATTCATTGGGTCGTATGTCCCTCTGTTTAACAGAAGATTCTGGTATCGGATCAAAGTATACGAATAGCTGAACCTGCTCTCAAAATGTTGTCATATTTACCTTGGCATGAAATTTTCATGAAAGATGCTTGCTATTGTTTGCTCAGACAGAAAATGAGGAGGTCTCATGCTTGCTTTTGTTCAGTTGCTGAGTTGTGTCTGACTCTTTGTGACTCTATGGACTGCAGCACATCAGGCCTCCCTGTCCTTCACTAACTCCAGGAGTTTGCTCAAACTCATGTCCATGGAGTCAGTGATGCCATCCAACCATCTCATCCTCTGTTGTCCCCTTCTTCTACTGCCCTGAGCTTTCCCATCATGATAGTAAATGTTTGCATGTGGTTGTAAGTTTGCGTGTCTGGAATGTCTTGCATGATTACATTATAATATGTGACCTTGTAACATGCTTGGTAATCACTGGTAGTTTGAATATTTACCAGAAAGGATCTTACAGTGAATAAAGACTAAACTGGCTCGAGGCAGTTTACAATAGAGATTTGGAAGCTATGCAACCCTACATTTTCTTTTCATTTTTTCTTTCTTTTTTGTTTTTTTACGAAAAAGAGATACTTTAATTTCCATATTTTCACAAAGTCACATTTGGACATAATTGAATTTATGCAAACAATTATTACTGTTAGTATTAGTAGTATTAAAAAAGCAGCTTCAACCAGGAATCAGAACATGGATAGTGGGATTTCTGTACTTACTCTTGAAACCTTGAATGAGTCACTTTTCTAGAAGACACTTAGTGCTCTAATTGAAAAAGGTGGGTGTCACATTGGCTCACCTTCAAGAATTCTATAAAATTTAATTTTTCCTTTCTCCTAGTGGTGATCTTGGCTTACAGATGAGGGCAGGAGAAGAAGTAGGTGACAGAGAATGAGATGGATGGATGGCATCACTGACTCAATGGAGATAAGTTTGAGCAAACTCTGGGAGATAATAAGAACAGGGCAGTCTGGCGTGTTGCAGTCCATGGGATTGCAAAGAATCGGATATGACTTAGTGACTGAATAACAACACACAGTTTGAGCTTAGTTTTCCAACCATAGATTGAACTCAGGCCACGGCCATGAAAGCACTGAGTCCTAATCACTGGACCACCAGGGAATTCTAACTGAAACCTTTTTTGAAGGATGGTTCAATATGTTTGTCAGATAATGTCTTCTTGGTATTAGCACTGATTGATTACTTCTTTTTATTTTTTTTGAAGTCATCCTCATTCTCAGGATGATAAGCCTTTTTTATTGAAACCTGGAACTTTTTGTATTGTGACTGAATTTTATTTAAACCTTCAATTTTAGCTGAGTTTCTCTCACACCGCTTCAACAGCAGAGAGAGAAGGGCACCACCTCCTTATGTCAGGTGGCTATAGAAACCCAGGTTCTTTAAATTTTGTTGACAGTTGGATAGGACTCGTCTTCTTATTGCTTGATAGAGATAGGAGTTCATGTGGTCTCTATTGGCAATAGAGTGGAGGTTGCCTTATTATTGTTGTTTAGTTGCTAAGGTTTGTCAGACTCTTTATGACCCTTTGGGACTATAGCCCTCGAGGCTCCACTGTCCATGGTATTTTCCAGGCAAGAATATTGGAGTGGGTTGCCATTTCCTCCTCCAGCCACACTACTACTGAGTGATTTAAAATCTTGTCTCTCCACTGGACCCTTCTGACTCCATCCCAGGAGGGAGGGGAAGGGAGCCCATTACTAGTGTGTGTGTCAGGGAGGCAGAAGTATGGGTTTCCCATTTGGTCTTCACAGAGTACATCATGAGAAATGCTGGGCTAGAGGAAGCACAAGCTGGAATCAAGATTGCTGGGAGAAATAACAATAACCTCGGATATGCAGAAGACACCACACATATGGCAGAAAGTGAAGAAGAACTAAATAGCCTCTTGATGAAAGTGAAAGAGGAGAGTGAAAAAGTTGGGTTAAAATTCAACGTTCAGAAAACTAAGATCGTGGCATCTGGTCCCATCACTTCGTGGGAAATAGATGGGGAAACAGTGGCTGACTTTATCTTTCTGGACTCCAAAATCACCACAGGTGGTGATTGCAGCCATGAAATTAAAAGACACTTACTCCTTGGAAGGAAAGTTATGACCAACCTAGACAACATATTGAAAAGCAGAGACATTACTTTGCCAACAAAGGTCCGTCTAGTCAAGGCTATGGTTTTTCCAGTGGTCATGTATGGATGTGAGAGTTGGACTATAAAGAAAGCTGAGCACTGAAGAATTGATGCTTTTGAACTGTGGTGTTGGAGAAGACTCTTGAGAGTCCCTTGGACTGCAAGGAGATCCAACCAGTCCATCCTAAAAGAGATCAGTCCTGGGTGTTCATTGGAAGGACTGATGTTGAAGCTGAAACTCCAATACTTTGGCCACCTGATGTAAAGAGCTGGCTGATTTGAAAAGACCATGATGCTGGGAAAGATTGAAGGCAGGAGGAGAAGGGGATGACAGAGAATGAGATGGCTGGATGGCATCACCGACTCAATGGACATGGGTTTGGGTGAACTCCGGGAGTTGGTGATGGACAAGGAGGCCTGGTGTGCTGTGTGGTTCACAGGGTCGCAGGGAGTCGGACATGACTGACTGACCTGAACTGAGCTGAACTAATGGACAAACACCCATGATTGTTGAGTCCAGGCTCCTAAAGTTCACTACAGTAAAACTGCCTCTAAATAAGAAAGTTGAATTCTCCAAATGAGAGGGGACATCTGAAATATTTGAGAAATCATATTTAGAGGAAAATGAAAGGGGAAATAAATCATATGATTTATGCTGGAAAGCTTACCTTTCCTGCAAATCTGACTTAACATGTTTGTTTATTTTGCATTCCCCAGTTTCCTGTGTTATATGCTTTATGTGCACCTGTGTGCTTCTGCATTTAAGACTAAGCAATTGTATTCTTAGGAAGATGGAACAACTTCACAGAAACTTTTTGATCCCTCTGAAAGAAATTGCTTTTGTAATATTTTAATCTACATGCTGTTCTCTCCCTGCATTCTACTTCTTTAGGATACAACTTTGTATGGATGAGTACATCTCTGGGAAAATTCTCTTCTACCAATTTCCCCAGGCTAGAAATCTCTGCTACAGAAAAGTCATGATTTATTGTTCTCAAGCAAAAGCAAATGTTACAAGGAAGTTCTTGACTATATATTGCCAACCTGTTTAACTAAATTAAAAAATATATCAATTTATTTTCCTTCTACTTGATGCTTTAATTAAGTGTATGGGACTGATATCATTTATGAAATTATTTGGGTCACATGTCTAGACAGTTTCTGATCCAAACCTTCCCTTATCTCACATACAGTTCCCACAGGGTGCAGAATCAAATTCAAGAGGCAGCAAAGGAGATTAGACTCTAAGATGCATCAGTGTTTTAGAGGATATGTCAGAATCTATTGATGTTCAGATTCAGGGAGAAAGAAATCTCAATGCAGAAAATAGATCCATGTATGAAGGATTTGAAAAAAGTACAAAAGCAAGTATATGAAAAAAAATAGTTTATTTTTGACGAGGAAATATGACAAAGTGTATGACTATCCACTTGAGGGCTTAATTGTGGTCATTTTTTATAATTCACTTTTTAGAGGTAGTAATTATCTGGATATTATGGATAATATCCAGTTCTACCATATCCTTTAGAGGGATTTATCTAGGATTTAGCTTGCCAAAAGCAATGGCAGGGAAATGAACAGCTATAGTGCTACAGCTTATAAAGACCTCTCAAGAAAAAGTAAAGAAAAATATAGAAAAAGAGCTTTATGTTCTCCTGTTCGAATCCAACTTTATCTGTTTGCAAGTATTTTCTGATTATTATTCTCCTTTATTTCTCCTGACACTTCCCCCCATTTTGTTTCAGAGAGATTGTTTGCTTGTGTACAAGAGAGGGGAAAAAGGCCCACTACTGAGGTTTTGTCAGCCTCCCCATCTTTTGATTTATACCATGCTTTTCTGGAAGCAGTGTTCCTTATCAACCCATATCTTTTGCTCTAATATTAATATATTGTATTAATGATCTTTACTACCAAAGAATTGTGCATATACACTCCCGTCTGAATCACTTCTGGATCAAATGATTCCTCCTAGGATTGTATATAAACAGCCTATACTTAGGACCAGAATGTCAATGAAGAACTTTAACATTCAGGGTCTATATGCATAAGGAGGAGAAAATATTCCCTTTTTTCTTTATTCTTGAAATCAAAATATTTTAGCAAAAGTATATCTAGGCATTAGTATCTTTGCATGAATTTTACCTGATACCTAAGAAATTCTTAATTGTGGTTTTAGCTCAGACTTCAGCTCTAGAGTTTCTATTTCCATTTTAACTTTGATTACTACCTTTATCCTATTTATCCAGCTTTTCTTTATTGTACTGGCAGTTATACACAGGTTTAATATCCATTTTCTCTTTGTCATGTTTATTATTGCACTGTTTTTACTATATTTTACTATATTCTTGGAGAGCTCCATAATTTTTTTTATTCACTTATGGTGAGTGGCCTTGGTTTTTTTTTTTTTTTTAGCATATTCTTGGAGAGCTCCATAATTTTTTTATTCACTTATGGTGAGTGGCCTTGGTTTTTTTTTTTTTTTTTTTAGCATATTCTTGGAGAGCTCCATAATTTTTTTATTCACTTATGGTGAGTGCCCTTGGGTATGAAGAACACAATTTGATGCATGGCCCTGGCCAAGTTCCTTGTGTCATGCAAATATGTGGTCAAATTCAGCTGAAGTAAAGTGAGAGTCTCTGACAGGAATATGATGAATTTCTGTGCATTAGAAAGGAGGAAGTTTCAAGAGGGAAGTGATGTATGTATACAAATAGCTGATTGACTTTGCTGTACAGCAGAAGCTAACACAACATTGTAAAACAATTTACTCCAATAAAAATAATAAAGAAAGCAAAAGAAAGCAGGTATTAATAGTAATTCTTATTTATTCAAAGGGACTGCATGCAAAACTGGAAGTACCTAACTACTCTGTTCTATCTTTTCCTGTCTCTTTCTCTGCCTTCTTGACACTCAAGGGTGCAAGGATCACTCTCCTTTTGGGATGTACAGTGGAAGGGATTGGAAGAGAGTAGTATTAAGTCATAGCTGTTTCAAAACACAAGCATTATTATCTCATTTATGTTTGAGACAAGAACCGCTTTTTGAGGAATGACTATGTTGAAATGATCTGTCTTGTTTTCTGTGTGATTCAGCTGTTCTGTTTCAGAGGCCAAAGCTGATATTTTCCAATATGACCCTGTCTGGTAATACAGTTAATAGAAGTACCTAGATGTCTTTATTTTTCTTTGTAACATTTATTTCTATCTGTAATATGTTACCAATGTTACCGTTTGCTTACTTGCTTACTGTCTCTCTTTCTCTACTGCAATATGCTCATTGTAAGCAAGGAATTTGATTGTTCTGTTCACTATTGGATTCTTAGAGCCTGACAAACAGTAGATGCTCAGTAGACACTTAGGCGGACACAACTGTAAGTTGTTGAGTACTGGAAATAGTAGGAAGGACATAACCATAAATTGGAGAAGACAAAAGGGGTTACCAGGCTCTTCACTTCTTGACTCTATGCTCCCCATATCCAAGTAACTAAAACTGAGGTTTATTGGTTTACTAAAGGGAGGTATTGTTGTTTAGTTGCTAAGTTGTGTCTGACTCTTTGACACCTCATAGACCATAGCTTGTCAGACTTCTCTGTCCATGGGATTTCCCAGGCAAGAATATTGGAATGGGTTGCCATTTCCTTCTCCAGGGGATCTTCCCAACCCAGAGATCAAGCCTACATCTCCTGCATTGGCAGGAGGAGGATTCTTTACTGCTGAGCCACCAGGGAAGCCCAGGAAAGGAAGGTGGATGGTTTATTTTGGAAAATATTGTTTTTTTGGTGGCCCCAAAACATCCTCATAGAGATGTCAATTGGAAATTTAGGTTGAAAGTCAAAGGCCACAAGGACAGTGTTATGTTAAAGGAGAAACTGAAGATTCAACAGCATCTATGTAGTATCTGGCACATGAAAAGCACTAGGGAGATATTGTAGGGTGAAATGACCAGTGGACTGAAGACTGAACCATTGGGCACACTAGTGAGGAACTTAGAGAAAGTATTATTACATAAGTATGGCCTTCTGAGCAAAGAAAAATAAGTAAAAGAGTAAACATTAGGTGTTAAAGAATGATTGAGTAGAGACCTCAAGAGACAGAAATTTATCTCCAAGAACTATGCTTTTACATTTCAGGGTAGGGGGATGAAATCCCCAAAAACATTTGTTTATTATTCCAAAGACTGTAAAACAATGGGGAGCAAAGTTTTAGCTCACTCTTTCTGGAGCAGAAAGTGGTAGCTATATGGCAATTCTTGTATAAACTCTCAGATTTGTGATTTCAGCATTCTTCTCTTGTGTTAGTTACTCAGTCGTGTCTGACTCTTTCCAACCCCATGGACTGTAGCCTGCTAGGCCCTCTGTCCATGGGATTCTCTAGGCAAGAATACTGGAGTGGGTTTCCATGCCCTCCTCCAGAGGATGGCATCCAACCTAGGGATCCAACCCAGATCTCCCGCATTGCAGGTAGATATTTTATTGTCTGAGCCACTGGGCTGAAATTGAAATACCAGGACTCACAGTGTGCTTGTGAGGATTAACTGTGCGTGCGTGCTTGTGAACTAAGTAGTGTCCATTTTTTCTGACTCCTTGGACTGCAGCCCACCAGACTCCTCTGTCCATGAGATTTTCCCAGCAAGAATACTGGAGTGGGTGGGCCATTTCCTTCTCTAGGGAATCTTCCTGGACAGGGATTAAACCTATATCTCCAGCATCTTTTGCATTGGCAGGTGAATTCTTTATCCTTGAGCCACCTGGTAAATGCATAAGTGACATACACTACCTTAGACAGAGTAGATGATTAAAGTCTAGCTTCCTTTCTTTCTTTGTACAACCACATTCCATGGAGCAGAGGGGAAAGTTAATTGGCTGTGTCATTCTGTCAAGAATATGCATGTTAAGGTTCTTGCAGGGTTGAAGGGTGAGGCCCTCTGGCTTTTCCAAGTCAAGTGCAGTTATTTGTCTGTCATACTCGAAGGGCAATTAGCACATTCTCTGGACAAAATTCATTTTCTTCCAAAAGACTTCTCTGTCTTACTCTACCATTCTGATTACTATTCTAAACCCTATGATTGTTGTGCAGAATTTTTGGTTTTTGCTGTGTCTGGTGATTGCACCTTCTCTGGTGGAAGACTGGAACATCATCCAGGCAATTCCTTTGGTGTCCCAGATACTTCCTACTAGAGGAAACTGGTACTCAGGAGCCTGGTAGTTTAATATATTTATAGATGAAGCAGAAATGACTTCCCCTTAGGTACCATTGGACAGTTCACATGAAATTCATAATTGGGTCTTTATTCAGTATGTAGTGTGAGGTGGTAAACAGATCATGGGCTTTGCAGTTTTACTTGCATGTACCTACCAGCTCTAAGTTTTATTAACTTTATAACTAATATAAT
This sequence comes from Bos grunniens, assembly GCF_055505025.1. NCBI lineage: Eukaryota > Metazoa > Chordata > Mammalia > Artiodactyla > Bovidae > Bos > Bos grunniens. The sequence continues at coordinate 56,792,242 of NC_141175.1, read as the reverse complement.
CATTTTCCTCTTTTAGTTTCAGAGTTCTATTTGATTAAAAAAAATGAAAAAAGAAAGAAAGGAGGGGAAGAATGAAGAGAGAATAAAAAGGAGACAAGGAGGAGGAGGGGGAAGGAGAGAAAAGAAGGGAAGAAATAAATGAAGATTAGAATCTTTTCCACCAAAATGTTCTGATAATAATTCAAAATGAGGTAATTTGGAAAATAGAGCAGGCCTTCAGTAAATATTTTGCTTTCTCTTTTTTTTCTTCTCCATTTTGGACTTAAACTTGGAGTTTATACACACTTTCTTGCTGTTGTTTAATTGCTAAGTCATGTCTGACTCTTTTGCGACCACTTGGACTGTAGCCTACCAGGTTCCTCTGTCCATGGGATTTCCCAGGCAAGAATACTGGAGTGGGTTGCCATTTCCTTACACACACTGCTGCTGCTGCTGCTAAGTCGCTTCAGCTGTGTCTGACTCTGTGAGACCCCATAGATGGAAGCCCACCAGGCTCCCTCCTCCCTGGGATCCTCCAGGCAAGAACATTGGAGTGGGTTGCCATTTTCATCTCCAATGCATGAAAGTGAAAAGTGAAAGTGAAGTCGCTCAGTCGTGTCTGACTCCCAGAGACCTCATGGACTGCAGCCTATTCGGCTCCTTCGTCCATGGGATTTTCCAGGCAAGAATACCAGAGTGGGGTGCCATTGCCTTCTCCCTTATATACACTGCTACTAAGCTGCTAAGTCACTTCAGTTGTGTCCGACTCAGTGCGACCCCATAGACGGCAGCCCACCAGGCTCCCTAGTCCCTGGGATTCTCCAGGCAAGAACACTAGAGTGGGTTGCCATTTCCTTCTCCAGTGCATGAAAGTGAAAAGTGAAAGTGAAGTCATTCAGTCGTGTTCAATCTTAGCGACCTCATGGACTGCAGCCCACCAGGCCCCTCCATCCGTGGGACTCTCCAGGCAAGAGTACTGGAGTGGGGTGCCATAGCCTTCTCCTCTTATACACACTACCATATTTAAAATAGGAGCTAATGAGAAACTACTGTATAGCACAGGGAACTCTACTCAATACTCTGTAATGAGCTATATGCGAAAAGAATATAAAAAAGAAGAGATATATGTACACGTATAATTGACTCACTTTGCTATATACCTGAAATTATTGCAACATTGTAAATCAATTATATACCAATAAAATTAATTTTAAATAACTTTGAAAAGAAAAATGTATTTAAGAAATAAGTAGTCTATATAGATATGTTGGGCAAAGATTATAAAAGCCATCAGGGTATAGTTCTTCTTATTAAGGACAGCTACAACTTAGATAAGACAAAATGCATTTAACATAAATCAGATTGTGAAGCAATGGTCAGGAACTGTACATAAAAGCTAATACAAATCCTTATAAACATCACTGGGAGCTTCCACTGAAGGAGTCTCTATTTTTCTATATCATCTTGTTACAGTGACATTTCAGTCCGTATACTTTTGACCTGATGAATGAATAGTTTCGTCCTCAGGTAGTGAACACTGTTTCAGTAGTGAACTTGTCATACTTAGAGAAACACCAAGATGGGGGCTATACTAAAGATGAAGGAACTGAAGTAAAATAACATGCCAAAGTCCCAGAACTAGGAAGAGAGCCCTCAGAGTCTGTTCTACTCAGCCCCGGAGACTTCCTTGTCACTGGGCCCTATGGCTTCTCGAGGTCCTGATGAAAGAGACAGGCAGGTGGTTGGAGAAAGCCTGTGTGCAGGGCATTCTGTTGGCTCCCAGAACCAACAAAATAAAAGCCTTAGGCGGTTCTGAAGGGACAAACGTTAGACAACTTGTCACATTTAGAGCAGAGGGATGGACTTTTACAGTGGCTACTGGAGTGCTTTGGGAAAGCCACTGACTCTGAGTTTAAAAGAGGAAAGTATGCGTTAGCCTGCATACTTGATCCTAAAATAATGAAGTTTCCTTTCTTCATAGGTTAAGCAGAATAAAAAAATGACTTTGCCATCAGTTTTCTTTCTCCTTTTCTCATTTAAAACTTTGGGGAGTCTGGGTGGATATTTCTGCCCATGTGCACATGGAGGCCAACCTTTACCATTTGTTTGTGGAAAAAGCCAACATGACACCAATTAAAGGTTGGCACTTGCTATTTGCATCTACAAGGATTATATCACAAGCTGCTATGACTGCTAACATTCAACCCACCTTGCAAAGGGTTTAGGGTAGAGATCAGGAATGAGGCACTCTGCCTTCTGGGAAAAACTGACAGAACAGGCCTTCAGACAGGTACTTTCAGGAGATTGCATAAGCCCAATTCTTGCCTCTCTTCATATCTAGAAAAGCACCAAAACCTTTCACGGTGATGTCTGCTGCTCATGACTAGCAGTAAACTTCACAAGACTATAGCAGAAACTTCTGCAAAAATGTGTTTCATGTACCACCCCCTGCCCTCCTTATGAAAATCACATGTTTACTGACCTCCTCTCTCCCCCTGCCCTTTTGGAGCAGTTTCTTAGAGGTATCTGAAATGCTGCCTCTCTGGCTAGAGTCCTCATTTTCCCCCAAATACAATTTAACTCACAAATCTCACATTGTACTTTTTTCTTTTTTTTTTCAGTTGAAAATGATGTGAAGTAAAGAAAACCCTAGTAGGCTTTATCTTTTAAATGTCAAAGGGAATGATATCAGCTTCTGTGAAACCACCCATTCCTTCCCTAGTGGGATTTTCAGCCTAATGTAGAGAGTGTTGTTGTTGTTGTTGTTTTACTGCTTTCTAAATGCTTGAAAACTGGATATTGTTTACAAAATACTGTGGTAAACTGTGCCTAGGGAAGGGTGGTATGTGGGGAAAGAGAGGAGAGTGTTGGGAGAGTGAGGGGTCTTTTCTTTAATTGAAAACTGACCCAGACAAAGTGATACATTCAGCACAGTTTGTCTTTAGGGCACCTCTTTTTCTCTCCTTTGTTTGAGCCTCTCTCCCCTACCTCTTGGAAACCTATTCATTCATGAAACTACTCCAGTAGCTTACTTCCTGAGGATTAATGTATACATCAAATACTGTTCTCCGACTCCAGTTCCCAGAGCCAGAGGTTCAGTTCTGTAGGCACAAGCAAATATAAACAAAAAGATAAAAAAGTCCATTTCTCTAACCTCAAGTAGAACAAGTCAATCTCAGACTTTGCTTCTTAAAGCAGGCACCCATATCATAAGTACTACCTGGGAATTTGTTAAAAATGCAGAAGTTTTGACTCCAGCTTAGACTGACTGAATCAGAATCTCTATTTTAAGAAGATTCTCAGGTGATCAAAGATGGGAAAGTTCTGTTCTGTAGACCTGTTCCTTCCATGGAAGTGAAGGTCTAGGTCAAATGTCCTCTCTATGATGTCTCAGCACAGTAGCCCAGTTCCATATGATCCCAACATGTGCTATTGTCTGAGGGCTATTTGCTAAGGTTCTTTTGAAAATCTGTGGATTAAACAGGTGAGAATGGTGAAAATACTAACATTGCTACTACTGTAACTGGCACTAAGGCCAAGCTATACTTGAGAAATTTTCTCATTTTCACCATGATTCTTTGAGGAAAGTAAAGTAAGTGTCTTAATTTCATGGATGTAGCAACTAAGCTTCAAGAAATTAAAGCCATACAGCTAGTGAAGCAGAATATTAGGTTGAAACCTAGATGATCTGGCTCTGGAATCTTAAACCATTTTTTTTTTTTTTTTTTGGCTGTGCCACACAGCATGTGGGATCTTAGTTCCTCAACCAGGGATGAACCTGTGCCCCCTGCATTGGAAGCACAGAGTTTTAGCTACTAGACTGCCAGGGAGGTCCCCTTAAACCACTTTTTGACCTTTGCAGAAGGTCTAGGAACCTTTAGAATTCTGATCTACTTTATGAATCTACAAGCCAGAAAGACAATATTTAAGGTTTCCCAAATGAATTTGACCCAGAGCCCTTTTGGAAGAATGGGACAGTTTTCTAAAATAGACAAGGCAGCACAGCTGGGAGCTGTCTCCTTTCATCACAGCTTCATAGGTGGTGATGGACATTGGTAACATTGGAGGCAGGGAGCAGATCATTGCACACATTATGTATAACTTTGATGCACCAAAGGTCTAAAATTCTCTGGCAGCCCTATGAGGAGCATGAGGCTCTCACTATTAAAAGCTTTCATTTTGTTTAAATACTGAAAAACATTTTCTCTTAAGTCTTGATTTTCAATCCCTTTGTTGGGTCTGCAAAAAAGCAGAAGACCCTGGATCCTCTTTCTGAGCATAGTAATAAGTCAGAGTTCATTTTTCCAAGCTCAAATTTTGTTTCAAGTCTCTTGAAGCTTTAAATTGTTATGACTTTTGCTTTCTAACCTGAGCTGGATATTCTGTTTACTCCCCTAGATTAAGATACTCCACCCCCAGTCCTCCTTGCTCTGGACCCGTGTAGTCAACCTCTATAGATGGCATTAATAGACAGTCCTTGCCCTCTGGCTTATGGGTGGATTTGGCCAATGGGCATTGACACATCAGAGTGCAGGTAGATGGGGAGGCTAGGTTACTTATTCATTTGACTCTTTGCCTGCAAGGCTACAGCTTCAGTGCATCCTTCTACCAAATGTCACAACTCTAACTGGGTGGTTCTTTCTTACAGTGACAAGCTATTCCAGGCTCCCTCAGGTCTACGGGTGGGAATAGACTCCTGCTTTTAGGGTGATTCATGTCCCTTGTTGGTTTCCCTTCTTTCTTCCCACATATCTGAAAATAGTATTTTATTGAACTTTGCTCAGCTCTACCATTTGATCATACTGTTTGTTTCCTGCCTGTGTTGATCAACCTATAAATCAGAATACAGTCCAGTAAACTTAAGTTGAAATGCTATTTAAATTATTGTTATATTGCTTTACTTCTTTCTCATATATTTTCTTATTTCCTGAATCCTAAGACAAAATCAGTGTTTCTAGAAATGGGCCTTGTTCCTCCACTGACTTCTTTTAGTATTTCCAAGTGAAACCATACAATTCAGATTGGGACTTGAACCCACAGGCTGGGACTTGAACCTGGCCAGAATCCAGATTGGGACTTGAATGCACTATCTTTCAACTGAGATCACACATCTGGTTTTTAATGCAGTTCAGGTTCTTTATGTCTCATCACAGAAAGAGTTCAGTGAGAGACAAAGAAGTGATAGAAAGTGGATTTATTTAGAGTAATATACATTCCATAGACAGAATGCAATCTATTTTAAAAGGCAAGAAAAGGCTGAGGAAGAAACACACTCCACAGACTATGGACCATCTCAGAAGGTGAGAGGCCCCAAAATATGGGGTGCTTAGTTTTTATGGGCTGGGTAATTTCATAAGCTACATGTGAGAGGATTATTCCAATTATTTTGGAGAAGGGTGGGGATTTCCAGGATTTGGGTCACTGCCCTCTTTTTGGCCTTTTATGGTTAGCCTCATAACTGTCATTGTGGGGGTGTGATTTGGCATGCTAAGTGTGGGACGAGGCTCAGGGTCTAATGGCAGTTGAATCTTCAATGATGGGCCTAGTTGGTTCTAACCAGTTTTTGCTGTGCCCTTAACAGCTATGTCCTTTTAAAGGTTGCGCCCTGCCCCATCTTCTGTTTCATAAGGGTATTATGAGTGCTTCAGATAGAAGATGCTGTGAAATTAATATGAATGTTCACACCTGAGAGAAGTGAACAGAGCAAAAAGCAAAGCCCTGATGTGTTCATTTCTTTTAATCAAAGAAACAGAAGATTATGATGTGGAATACAGTGGCTCAGCTGGTAAAGAATCTGCCTGCAATGCAGGAGACCTGGGTTGGGAAGATCCCCTGTAGAAGGGAAAGGCTGCCCACTCCAGTATTATGGCCTGGATAATTGCATGGACTGTACAGTCCATGGGGTCACAAAGAGTCAGACACACCTGAGAGACTTTCACTTCATTTCACAGTCTCAGAGGAAACCCCTTGTGAGCAGTTGCAGTAGAGATCCTAGGGGGTTAGAGACAGTGTGGATATAATGGGTACTGGGGAAAGAGGGCTGCTATCAAGAAGACTTCCATAGAGAAACAAAATAAAACAAAATTCCTCCCTTGGAAGTTCCTGTGGCCTCAAGAAGGAGTGAGAAGGTGGGAATGAAAAGTGTAAGATGTATTTATATTTGTGGGAGATAATGTTAGGACATCTCTGAATCCAGATAACAGCTCTCATAACATAAACATCCCTTCTGAAGACAAGAGGCATTTGGACCAGATCAGATGTGCTGATGGAGCCAGGGTATGAGAAGAGTAGGAGAACTGACAACAGGAGAAGAGGCCTTTAGAATAAATGGAGGGTGAGCTTCAGGGGCTTCCCTGAAGAAAGGCCATGAGAATGGCCTTCTCCCAGGTACACAAGCATAGCAAGAGGGGAGATGAGGGCATGTGGATGAGATGGCTCCTGAGTGCAATGCACTCAATAGGCCCCCTGGAAAAAAAAGTAGACTTGTGATAAAAGTTTGTGTGCCCAGTGCACAGTAAGGCCAATTAAACTGAAACATAGGAGATTGGGGCAGAGAAAGGTTTATTGCAGGGCCAAGCAAGGAAAAGGAATGGCTCATGCTCAAAAATCCAGAACTCCCCAGTGGTTTGGGGTGAAAACCTTTTGGCCTGAAGTCTGCAGGGTGTGAGATTTCTTCTGATTGGTTGGTGGTGAGGTCACAGGGCAGGGCTGTAAGTTACACTCAACTTGAAGTTGCCATCTTCTTCGTTGGCTTTGCGCATACGTGCTAAGTCTCTTCAGTCATGTCTGACTCTTTGCAACCCTATGAACTATAGCCCACCAGGCTTCTCTGTCCATGGACTTCTCTCAGCAAGAATAGTGGACTGGGTTGCCCTCCTCCAGGGTATCTTCCCAACTCAGGGATCAAACCCACATCTCTTATCTCTTCTGCATTTGCAGACAGGTTCTTTACCACTAGCACCACCTCGGTTCTGTAGAAGAACTCAAAAATATTATGTATATTCCTTGAAGATAAACCAGGACTCTGCCCCCAGACTGCACTGTTGTTTTTGGTCTGTTCCTCTGTTGTCTCTGCATCCCTTCCCTTCCCTGATTAGCAGTTGTTTAAACCTACCCTTTGGAACTCTGGGAAGGTCAAGGAGTCTGAATGATGCCTATTTCATACAGACAAGGAATGAGAGACAGAGAAAGGATTTGTACCAGAAACCCCAAGAGTCCTGCTTGCTTTCAGACTCTTTTCCTTTTTATTATGGATGGTTGCCATGACAGTAATTTTGATCTGGACCCAGAAAATATGAGAAAAGTGGGAGGTAGAGTTTCATAAGCAGATATTGTGTCAGGCATATAAACATAGTAGTGAAACAGAAGGGAAGAGGGAAGGCCACAACCTTTTAAAGAATGACATAGCCCAAGGATACAGTATAAACTGGTTAGAATCAGCTATGTCCAAAACAGTAGACTATTTAACTTCCAGTGAATCTTGAGCCTCATCAGATGCTCACTGTAATACATTAGCATGCTAAGTGGCATACCAACCATTGACATGACAGTTCTGAGGCTAATCATAAAAGGCTAAAAATGTGGGTGGTGGCACAATTCCTGGAAGTCTACACCCTTCCCCTCTCCCCCACCAAATGATTATAATAATCCTCCCACTCATTAGCCTATGAAATTACACAGACAAAAAAACTAACCACCCCATACTTTGGGATCTCTCAGCTCAGATGGTAAAAGCGCCTGCCGACAATGTGGAAGACCCGGGCTTGATCCCTGGGTCGGGAAGATCCCCTGGAGAAGGAAATGGCAACCCACTCTAGTACTCTTGCCTGGAAAATCCCATGGATGGAGAAGCCTGGTAGGCTACAATCCATGGGGTCGCAAGGAGTTGGACACAACTGAGTGACTTCACTTCATTCCCTTCACAGCTTCTGAAAGAACAGGAGTGTGAGCCCACACTCTGTGGAATTCACTTTTCTCTAAGTGAATCTACTTCTTACTCATCATTTTCTCTCTCACTGCATTATTTTCTGTGATGAGACATCAAGAACTTGAGTTTCATTAAGTAGAGACCAGGCATGTGATCCCACTCAATAATAAATAAATAAATTAAATTAAAAAAAAAATAAATAGTGGGTTTAAGTCCCAATCTGAGTTACACTATTTCAGTTGTTGTTGTTTAGTTTATGAGTCACATCTAACTCCTTTTCAACCCCATGGACTACAGCTCACCAGGTTCCTCTATCCATAGAATTCTCTAGGCAAAAATATTGGAGTTGGTTGCCATTCCCATTTTCCAGGGCTTCTTCCTGACACAGGGATTGAACACATCTCTTGTATTGGCAGGCAGATTTTTTACCTCTGAGGTACAAGGGAAGAAGCCCCACATGGTTTCAGTAGTCTCATTTTTATTCTCCAAAGAAATTATTTTTCTTTCCTTCCATTCCAAACATGAGAAAACAGGTTCAGAAATTACTAGCATAGGGTTACTAGTAAGTATCAAGTCCTCTGACTCAAACTCAGTCTGCTCTGAATCTGGAGACAGGTATGCCAAGTATCCTCCTCCTAAGACCCATGTCAACTGGAAAACACACACACACACACACACACACACACACACACACAAAGTTGAGAATTATGTTCTGCTTGGAGAAATTTCTGAGGACTTCAAGCCCTAGAGGCCACCTCTCAGATAGCTCTGAGGGACTTCTCTTGTGAGGGTAGTAGCCAAGGTATTAGGAATTTTGCAACAAAAACCAGGTAGTCAAAAGATTACAGTTAATAAAAAATCAGACATAAAGGTAATGAATTTAGCAATTTTCTATGTATGGGAAGATGCAAAAATCTGGGCTCATTGAAATAATTTCTTTGATATGCACATTAACTATCTAGGGCCAGTATCTTGCTCTTTTCCATCCCGAGTCCCCTCAGGTTATGCTATTAGGGGCAATTGCAGTGGCTGATGGCTTGATGGCTGCAACATTTTTCATTTACTGGTACAGCAGAGGGCATTCTTAGTCCATAGCCAGGAAGAATCACTTTCCTGTTTCATCATGAATGAAGGGATAAGCAGAAAGCGGTCCACAGAGGGTTAGAGTAGCAATACTTCAAACAATTAAGAAAAAACTGATTCATACCTCCAAAGCCTGAAGGAAGAGGTCCATGAACTGGAAAGAGGAAAAATCATGGAACTCCCTGGAAGAGACAGTTTTAAGCTTGCCATCTGTGGCCAATGAAGTTAATAAGGTGAAGCCTCATATTTTAAACTTACATTAACCATATGTGAAGTTACATACTTATATGCATAGCTCCTTCGCACTCCAGCAAATCCCAGTTGAGCATCCAAATATATTTAAAGAACAGGAGCACACAATAACTAAATTGAGAAAGCTGATCAAAGATTCATGGTGCATAAAAATCATCCAGGAGTGACCATTACAACACAGATTCCTAGGTGCCATTTCTGAAGATTCTGATTAAATAGGCCTGGAGTGGAACCCAGTAACCTACATTATAATAACCATCCAGGTGACTCTGATGGAGATGGATCATCTTCTTAAAGCAACTTTGACCTGAAATCTGACTTAGGAAAAGTGATCTCAGAGTCCTGTTAGCAGCTGCTGAAGTCTGCATGTGTGCATGCTCAGTCGCTTCAGTCATGTCTGACTCTTGGCGACCCCATGGACGTAGCCCATCAGGCTCCTCTGTCCATGGGATTGTCTGGGCAAGAATACTGGAGTGGGTTGCCAGGCTCCCCCCCAGGGGATCTTCCCTGTGACTTTTGCAGTCTGCACTCATTTGAGACCTGTGCCCCTTTCCCACTAGCTGGCTTGCCTCCCCTCCGCTCTTGCTGGAGCTATTATCTCTGGGTCTCTCTCATGTGGTTCACTCTGGTCCTGGCTCACGATGGATCCCCTGCAATGGCTCTCCCACAGAGAGAGCTTGACAACTTGCCATTCCCAACTCAGCCATCTTCTAAATACCAACCTGGTGCAAACAGGAACTTCCTGATCCCTAACCCAGGTGTTAGAGAACCTTTGACTGAAACTGCCCACCCTGACTGACACCACAGTAAACATTTGCATGAGTTATTTTATGATAGTAGATCCTGGTGACAAGCCACCACCACCAACTGGAAGAATTCAGGAAAGGTCAAAAGGAGACAGGAGACACCAGTCCATATGTCTTACCAACCTCTCAGAACCCTTCTCACTAGAATCCATCTTGGCTGAGTGATGCACATGTCACTCAAGTAGGACCTTGCATCAGCATGACTGGTCAGAGACAATCCAGAACTAATCCTATCACCAAAAAATTGGAGGCCATGAGCCACATGGCAGAGCAGGAACTCTCATCCCCTGGAGGAGAGCAGTCCTTCTGGGTTCTCTTACCCTTCTGCTCTCCACCCAGGCACCCCTTCCAAATAAAGTCTCCTTGTCAGCACATTTGTCTCCTCATGCAATTCGTTTCTGAGTGTTAAACAAGAGCCCACTTTTAGGTCCTGGAAGGAGTCTCCCTTCCTGCAACACAGGGAGCTGAGGGCAACTCTAGAGACAATATCTGTGACCATCTCTCTTGATAGTCTCTTCCTATGCTTATTTTCTTTCCATCAAATGGATAGTCATGCTAGTCACAGAGATTGTCTAAGAGAACCAGCAAGCTCCCTAGTCTTCACCAGACAAATTGAGGAGTGCCAGTACTCTGGGGACTGCTAGTCTGCTGCCTTCTTTCTAGAACCACCGCCAGCTTTCCTCTCCCTGGGGTTTCAACTTAGAGTGGCTAGTGGGAAACAACTATTCCCTTCTCTGTCCTTCCCTTTTCTTTCTCCCATGACTTTTATTTTCCTTGCCAAGGGGCTCTTATTTCCATTTGCTTTTGGGAGGTCACTTTGCTTACATTCTGAGTTTTCCCTACAAAGGACTATAGAAACAATATATGAAAAGTAAAACAACTACATAATTTATTCTCTCCACAGAGACAATCAAAGGAATATGAGCAGCAAATAAACTTGTAATGACATTGAGCTCTGACTCCAGAACTCACCAGTAAAATGATGGTGCCTCCAGCCCTTCCAAGTTTCTTCCATGAATTAGTCTTAGGCTGGCGTACACTCTCATTTTAGGTGGATCAAGCTACCTCTCTAAGGGGTGTTTGTCCCACTGTGGTGTTTATTTCTGCCACATAGATTCTACCCTTTTCTCTTTCATGAAGTTGAGTTATCAGATTTTTGGGTTTTTAAGAATTAGATTTTAAAGATTTCCTTTTTCTAAGATTATGGTTGCAAGGATGTTAGCTTTGAGATTCAAATCTGTCTACTGACCTCTTGTAAGTAACTTTTCCTTCTTGGGTAAAAGGAACTTCATGATTCAATGTTGAGAGAGTAAATGGAGGAACCACGGTAAACAAATTCTCCAACACTTTAATATTTCTGAGTACTATGTGAGTTCACAGTGTTTATTGAATTCTGATTGCAATACACCTTGCTGTCTTCTCTCCATGGGAGGAGAAGCAGTATTATATCAGTAGGCATTATTGTTCTGCTCAGTCAGTAACCTGGCGTGTGCTTTCTCTTTTATTTCTTATACCCAAGGGGTTGTGTGTGTTCTTGCAGGAAGCATCCTTGGTGGTGGTTGCCATAGGAATCTGTTACTCTACATTCTGGTTGAATAGGAAGTGAGGCCAGGTCTGTGCTTATGCCCTGTTTGTCTAATTTGAGAGATAGGAAGCCCACCTTTGCACCATTGTTGGGCATGCTGCTGCTGCTGCTAAGTCACTTCAGTCGTGTCCGATTCTATGCGACCCCATAGATGGCAGCCCATTAGGTTCCTCTGTCTCTGGGATTCTCCAGGCAAGAGTACTGGAGTGGGTTGCCATTTCCTTCTCCAATGCATAAAAGTGAAAAGTGAAAGTGAAAGTGAAGTCGCTCAGTCGTGCCTGACTCTTAACGACCCCATGGACTGAAGCCTACCAGGCTCCTCTGTCCATGGGATTCTCCAGGCAAGAGTACTGGAGTGGGGTGCCATTGTTGGGCATATTTGATCTCAAACTCTGTATTTGGGCTTCCCTGGTGGCTCAGAGGTAAACAAATCTGCCTGCCAATGCAGAAGACTCAAGAGACACAGGTTCAATCCCTGGTTCAGGAAGGCTCCTTGGAGGAGGAAATGACAACCCATTCCAATATTCTTGCCTGGAGAATCCCATGGACAGAGTAGCCTGGTGAACTACAGCCCATAGAGTTGGAAAGAGTTGGACACAACTGAGCACTCATGCACATACCTTGCATGTAGGGGAGCAGGATATTTGCTCAACTGTATTATTTTTTTTATCCTTAGGCTATTGTTCTGTGGCTATAACTCTGTTTCAGGGCCCTGTATAGGAGGAGGGTTTGGGTCAACTCTTAGCCTTAACACTTCCCACCATGGAGAGTCTTCTAATTCTTAATCTCATTCAAGTATCCACTTAAATGGCAATTTATTTGTCTTAGCTAAGTTTCATTGAGTTAGATAAGGCTGTGGCCCATGTGATTAGATTGCTTAGTTTTCTGTGATTGTGGTTTCAGTCTGTTTGCCCTCTGATGCCCTCTCTCAATGCCTACCATCTTACTGGGGTTTCTCTTACATTGGATGTGGAATATCTCTTCATGGCTGCTCCAGCAAAGTGCAGCTGCTGCTCCTTACTGTGGACGTGGGGTATCTCCTCACGTCTGCCTCTACCGACCCTGGACGTGGGGTATCTCTCCTCTCAGCTGCTTGCTGCTCCAGTGTGACACAGAAAACTAACCAATCTAATCACATAGACCACAGCCTTGTCTAACTCAATGAAACTAAGCCATGCTGTGTAGGGCCATGCAAGACATATGGGTCATGGTGGAGAGTTCAGACAAAACGTGGTGCACTGGAGAAGGGAATGGCAAACCACTTCAGTATTCTTGCCTTGAGAACACCATGAACAGTATGAAAAGGCAAAAAGATAGGACACTGAAAGATGAACTCCCCAGGTCGGTAGGTGCCCAATATGCTACTGGAGATCAGCGGAGAAATAACTCCAGAAAGAATGAAGAGATGGAGCCAAAACAAAAACAACAACCCAGATGTGGATGTGACTGGTGATGGAAGCAAGGTCTGATACTGTAAAGAGCAATATTGCATAGGAACCTGGAATGTTAGGTCCATGAATCAAGGCAAATTAGAAGTGATCAAACAGGAGATGACAAGAGTGAACGTTGACATTTTAGGAATCAGCAAACTAAAATGGACTGGAATGGGTGAATTTAACTCGGATGACCATTATATCTACAGCTGTGGGCGAGGATCCCTTGGAAGAAACAGAGTAGACATCATAGTCAACAAAAGAGTCCAAAATTCAGTATTTTGATGCAGTCTCAAAAAAGAATGATCTCTGTTTGTTTCTAAGGCAAACCATTCAATATCACGGTAATCCAAGTCTATGCCCCAACCAGTAATTCTGAAGAAGCTGAAGATGAACAGTTCTATGAAGACCTACAAGACCTTCTATCAGTTCAGTTCAGTTCAGTCGCTCAGTCGTGTCCGACTCTTTGCACCCAAAAAAGATATCCTTTTCATTATAGGGGACCGGAATACAAGTGGGAAGTGAAGAAACACCTGGGGTAACAGGCAAATTTCGCCTTGTAGTACAGAATGAAGCAGGGCAAAGGCTCATAGAAAGATGGAGAAGCTCTTTACAGTCAGCAAAAACAAGACTGGGAGCTGACTGCGGCTCAGATCATGAACTCTTTATTACCAAATTAGGATGTTAAATGAAGAAAGTAGGGAAAACCACTAGACAATTCATGTATGACCTAAATCAAATCCCTTATGATTACACAGTGAAAGTGAGAAATAGATTTAAGGGACTAGATCTGATAGACAGAGTGCCTGATGAACTATGGACAGAGGTTCATGACATTGTACAAAGGACAGGGATCAAGATTATCCCCAAGAAAAAGAAATGCAAAAAAGCAAAATGACTATCTAAGGAGGCCTTACAAACAGCTGTGAAAGAAGAGAAGTGAAAAGCAAAGGAGAAAAGGAAAGATCTACTCATTTGAATGCAGAAGTCCAAACAATAGCAAGGAGAGATAAGAAAGCCTTGCTCAGTGATCAGTGCAGAGAAATAGAGAAAAACAATAGAATGGAAAAGACTAGAGATCTCTTCAAGAAAATTAGAGATACCAAGGGAACATTTAATGCAAAGATGGGCTCGATAAAGGACAGAAATGGCATGGAGCTAACAGAAGTAGAAGATATTAAGAAGAGGTGGCAAGAATACACAGAAGAACAGTACAAAAAAGATCGTCATGACTGAGATAATCATGATGATGTGATCACTCACCTAGAGCCAGACATCCTGGAACGTGAAGTCAAGTGGGCCTTAGGAAGCATCACTACAAACAAAGATAGTGGAGGTGATGGAATTCCAGTTGAGCTCTCTAAAATCCTAAAATATGATGCTGTGAAAGTGCTGCACTCCATATGCCAGCAAATTTGGAAAACTCAGCAGTGGCCATAGGACTGGAAAAGGTCAGTTTTCATTCCAATCCCAAAGAAAGGCAATGCCAAAAAATGCTCAAACTACCGCACAATTGCACTCATCTCACATGCTAGTAAAATAATGCTCAAAATTCTCCAAGCCAGGTTTCAGCAATATGTGAACCATGAACTTCCAGATGTTCAAGCTGGATTTAGAAAAGGCAGAGGAACGAGAGATAAATTGCCATGATATGCCAGATCATAGAAAAAGCAAGAGAGTTCCAGAGAAACATCTATTTCTGCTTTATTGACTATGCCAAAGCCTTTGACTGTGTGGATCACAATAAACTGCAAAATTTTGAAAGAGATGGGAATAACAGACCACGTTACCTGCCTCTTGAGAAATCTGTATGCAGGTCAGGAAGCAACAGTTAGAACTGGACATGGAACAGACTGGCTCCAAATAGGAAAAAGAGTACGTGAAGGCTGTATGTTGTCACCCTGCTTATTTAACTTATATGCAGAGTACATCATAAGAAATGCTGGGCTGGATGAAGCACAAGCTGGAATCAAGATTGCCGAGAGAAATATCAATAACCTCAGATATGCAGATGACACTACCCTTATGACAGAAAGTGAAGAACTAAAGAGCCTCTTGATGAAAGTGAAATAAGTGAGTGAAAATTTGGCTTAAAGCTCAACATTCAGAAAACTAAGATCATGGCATCTGTTCTCATTACTTTATCGCAAATAGGTGCGGAAACAGTGGAAACAGTGATTATTTTTTCTGGGCTCCAAAATCACCACAGATGGTGACTGCAGCCATGAAATTAAAAGACATTACTCCTTGGAAGGAAAGCTATGACCAACCTAGACAGTATATTAAAATGCAGAGACATTACTTTGTCCACAAAGGTTCCTCTAGTCAAGGTTATGGTTTTTCCAGTAGTCATGTATGGATGTGAGAGTTGGACTATAAAGAATGCTGAGAGCCAAAGAATTGATGCTTTTGAACTGTGGTATTGGAGAAGACACTTGAGAGTCCCTTGGACTGCAAGGAGATCCAACCAGTCCATCCTAAAGGAGATCAGTCCTGAGTGTTCATTGGAGGGACTAATGTTGGAGCTAAAACTCCAATACTTTGGCCACCTGATGTGAAGTTCTGACTCATTGGTAAAGACCCTGATGCTGGGAAAGATTGAAGGCAGGAGGAGAAGGGGATGACAGAGGATGAGATGGTTGGATGGCATCACTGACTCAATGGATATGGATTTGGGTAAACTCCAGGAGTTGGTGATGGAAAGGGAGGCCTGGAGTGCTGGGGTTCATGGGGTAACAAAGAGTTGGACACTTGGACATGAATGAGTGACTGAACTGAACTGAACTGATTTGTCTTAGCTACACATCACCTTAATTAGCCTGTATATAAAGTTATTTGTCAATCTGGCTCACTGATGTAATGGCATCCTCTTGCAAGTAGTGACAATGTCTTGCTATTCTTTGTATCTCACTACACTTGACATGGGCTCCCCAGGTGACACTAGTGGTAAGAATCCACCTGCCAATGCAGGATACATAAGAGACATGGGTTTGGTCTCTTACTTGGGAAGATCCTCTGGCAGAGGGCATGGCAACCCACTCTAGTATTCTTGCTTTGAGAATGCCATGGCCAGAAGATCCTGACAGGCTACAGTTCATAGGGTCACAAAGAATCGGTCAAGACTAAAGTGATTTGGCACACGTGCACATCTACTTGGCATAATAAAACTTTTCCTAAATGTATTTAAATCAACCAATTCATAATTGTGCTGCATTTAATAACCAGATCCCAATAAGACAGTCTACTAGATGTTTGTTATTGTTGCTGCTTAATTGTTAAGTCATGTCCTACACTTTGGCAACCTCATGAACTGTAACCTGTCAGTCTCTTCTTTTCATGGAATTTCCTAGGCAAGAATCCAGAGGTGAGTTGTCATTTCCTTCTCCAACGGATCTTCCTGACCCAGGGATCAAACCACTTCCCCCATATTGGCAGGTGGATTCTTTACCACTGAGCCACCTGGGAAGCCCTGTCTACTAGATACCCACAGTCTTTACATACATGATATACTATGTGTCACAGGAATCATGGCTATCTCTAGACAAGAGATCCATCTCTGTAGAGGCAAGAAACATGGCTATCTTGCCTTCCAATCCAGTGACTGTACCCAGACTCTTAAGTTCTGAGACTCAAAGGGCTTCAAACAGAAACTCTGATGAGTCCACAATCACCCTGGTTGCAATTCTCCCAGAGAGAATACATTAAGCAACTGAGAATGACTCCTTCCTTTAGGGTCTTAAATATTTAAGGGGATAATCTTCTCACTGGGCATCTCTAAATTATTTAAGCTGAATTGGCCTGCCCTGTGGTCTGTTCTTTCCCTAGAATTTGAAAGCCTATTTCTTTCTCACAAGTGAGTAGGTTTATAGCTTAATCAAAATGATGATTACATTAGGCATTATGCCTATTATAAACCACATCCATTATAGGGTCACCAAGGCAGAGAAGAGGGAGGGTGTGAGAAGTTCAGGCTGCTGGTGTAAGTGGAGAGCAGTGAATGCCTTTTCTCTGCCTTCTACACTTCCCCCCAAAGGTTAGGAGTGAGTCCATCTTTGAGGAAATCCACTCTTCCCAGGGGCAAACTCAGGTCTATTTTAGTTGACTCTATTGTCAACTAGCTTTCTCAGATGGCACTAGTGGTAAAGAACCCACCTGTCCATGCAGGAGATGTAAGAGATGTGGGTTCAATTCTTTGGTCGGGAATATCCCCTGGAGGAGGGAATAGTGACCCAGTCCAGTATTCTTGCCTGGAGAATCCCATTGACAGAGGAGTGTGGTGGGCTACAGTCCATAGTGTCACAAAGAGTCAGACACAATGGAAGCAACTTAGCCCACATCCACGCATATTGTCATCCACAGATTGGCACTTGCCATGACTGCTCACCATCTACCGCTACAAGGGTTAAACCATGTGCTGCGGCAGCTTCTGACTTTCAACACTCCCTGAAGGAGTTCAGGGTGGAGAGCAGAAATGAGGTACTCTGTGCTCAGGGAAAAACTGGCAGGGCAGATTTTCAGATAGTTAGGTATTCTCAGTAGCTGATTTTATGAGCCCAATTCTTATATCTACTCATGTCTAGAAAAGTGCTAAAATCCCTCATGGTAATGACTGTTTCTCATGACTAGCAGAAGCTTCACAAGACTAGCAAAAACCTTCTGCAAAATGTTTGTGCTTGATTGCATGTACTCCCCCTTTACCAAAATCACATATATTCTCTCCTTTCCCCCTATGTCTTTGGAACAGTTTCTCAGAGTTGCCTGAGGTGCTGTCTCCCAGGTTACAGTCATCATATTGCCCCAAATAAAATTTAACTCAACAACTCTCATGCTGTGCTTTTTTTTTTTTTTTTCAGTCGACAATATAAATATGTTGGTCATTGAGTAAGCACAAATATAAAAGCTGATACTTCACATCTTTGATTGATATACCTGATAGCCAGGAATTCAGACTGCCTTTGTCATCTGTGACTCCAGATAATTTTATATTGATGACGGATTAAATAGAGGGAACTGAGACATATGGACCTGACTTTAAAACATTTTAGGGGTTGATGCTTGATCTAAGGATTATATTTTTCCATATGCAAGCTCCACAAGTGGAATTGAAACCAATGGATAGAAATTGTACCAAGGTTGTTTCTGTTCCTGTCTAAGCAATCTTCTAGGTCACCTGCATAGATATATATAATCAAAGGGAGATGAACAGTGTCAACTGAAAAATAATGCACAACCTAAAAGTTGAGAATTATGTTTTATTTGATGGACCAGACTATGAACTTAAACCTGGGACACAGACTCTCATATAGCTTTATTTATTTATTTTTTTGGGTGTACTGAGCAGCATGTGGCATCTGAGTTCCCTGACCAGGGATCAAACCCATGCTACCTGCAGTGGAAGCAGAGTCCTAACCACTGAACCACTAGGGCTTCTTATAGAGGAGCTTTTGCAACAAAGACCAGGTAGTCAGGATATCGAAAGATTACTGTTAACTAAAGAAAACCAGGTATCTTATGTTAAAAATTTTAATGCTTTACTACCCATGGGAAGATGCAAGAGACTGGGTTCCCAGAAATCATTCCTTTGATAAGAACTGCACCTATCTGGGGTCAGTATCTTGTGTTTACTCACCTTGAGTCTCCTCAGGGAGCATTATTAGGGGTGGCTGCAGAAGCTGCCTACTTGATGGCAGGCATCCTATTTCCATCCTGAGTTCCCTCAGGCCTCATTGTTGGTTGGCAGCTATAATGTGAGAGCTTAATGGATGCAACATTCTTTGTTTACTCATATCATGGCTGGCAACATTTTTCTACTGACAACAGTAAATGAACTTAATTACAATAAGCTCTGACATGGAAATTCCAGTACCTCAAAATTTGTTAAGATTCTCAGACTGGTTTATATACTCACCTTGGGAGGACCAGCCTACTCTATTAGGTATAACTATCCCAGTGCTCAGCATAGGGCTCAGTTGCTCAGTTGTGACTCTTTGAGATACCATGGACTGTAGCCTGCCAGACTCCTCTGTCCATGGGATTTTTCAAGCAAGAATACTGGAATGGGTTGTCATTTCCTCTTCCAGGGGATCTTTCTGACCCAGGGATCAAACTTGTGTCTCCTTCATCTCCTGTGTTAGAAGGCAGATTCTTTATCACTGAGCCACCTGGGAAGCCCATACCTATCCCATTCTGTGTTATTTCTTTTTGGGCATGATTCAGCAAAAATAAACTGCTGCTACATTTTTTTCTATTTCATGATGTTATTAGTCACATGATCTTGAGTCACAGTAGTTAGTGAAACCAATTCTCTCACTTTGGTAATTAGTGGTTTAGTTTTTATTTGTGTCCAACTGTTTGCAAACCTGTATGTAGGTCAGGAAGCAACAGTTAGAACTGGACATGGGACAACAGACTGGTTCCAAATAGGAAAAGGAATACATTCAGTTCAGTTCAGTCACTCAGTCATGTCTGACTCTTTGCGACCCCATGAATTGCAGCACACCAGGCCTCTCTGTCCATCACCAACTCCCGGAGTTTACTCAAACTCATGTCCATCGAGTTGGTGATGCCATCCAGCCATCTCATCCTCTGTCATCCCCTTCTCCTCCTGCCCCCAATCCCTCCCAACATCAGAGTCTTTTCCAATGAGTCAACTCTTCCCATGAGGTTGGCAAAGTATTGGAGTTTCAGCTTTAGTATCAGTCCTTCCAATGAACACCCAGGACTGATCTCCTTTAGGATGGACTGGTTGGATCTCTTTGCAGCCCAAGGGACTCTCAAGAGTCTTCTCCAACACCACAGTTCAAAAGCATCAATTTTTCGGTGCTCAGCTTTCTTCACAGTCCAACTCTCACATCCATACATGACCACTGGAAAAACCATATCCTTTAGGGCTGTGTATTGTCACCCTGCTTGAAATGCTGGGCTGGAAGAAGCACAAGCTGGAATCAAGATTGCCGGGAGAAATATCAATAACCTCAGATATGCAGATGACACCACCCTTATGGCAGAAAGTGAAGAGGAACTAAAAAGCCTCTTGAGGAAAGTGAAGGAGGAGAGTGAAAAAGTTGGCTTAAAGCTCAACATTCAGAAAATGAAGATCATGGTACCTGGTCCCATCACATCATGGCAAATAGATGGGGAAACAGTGGAAACAGTGTCAGACTTTATTTTTGGGGGCTCTAAAATCACTGCAGATGGTGACTGCAGCCATGAAATTAAAAGATGCTTACTTCTTGGAAGGCAAGTTATGACCAACATAGATAGCATATTGAAAAGCAGAGACATTACTTTGCCAACAAAGGTCAGTCTAGTCAAGGCTATGGTTTTTCCAGTAGTCACGTATAGATGTGAGAGTTGGATGGTGAAGAAAGCTGAGCGTCGAAGAATTGATGCTTTTGAACTGTGGTGTTGGAGAAGACTCTTGAGAGTCCCTTGGACTGCAAAGAGATCCAGCCAGTCCATCCTAAAGAAGATCAGTCCTGGGTGTTCATTGGAAGGACTGATGTTGAAGCTGAAACTCCAATACTTTGGCTACCTCATGCGAAGAGCTGACTCATTGGAAAAGACCCTAATGCTGGGAAGGATTGGGGTCAGGAGAAGGGGAGAACAGAGGATGAGATGGCTGAGTGGCATCACTGACTCGAGGGACATGGGTTTGGATAGACTCCAGAATTTGATGATGGACAGGGAGGCCTGGCATGCTGTGATTCATGGGGTCGCAAAGAGTCAGACATGACTGAGCGACTGAACTGAACTGAATTCTTTGCAACTTCATGGACTGTAGCCTGCCAGGCTTCTCTGTCCAAAATCCCTCTTGAATGGGATTTCCGAGGCAAGAATATTGTAGTGGGTTGCCATTTCCTTCTCCAGAGGATCTTCCCTACCCAGGGATCAAACCAATGTCTCCTGCATTATAGGCAGATTCTTTACCACTGAGCCACCAGGGAAGCCTACATGGATACATGAATACTTCAACAACTAGGTTAATTCTCTCATATTCCAAGAATGCATACTGCTCTGCCCCTATGGTGATTTGGACATAGCATTTGCACAGAAACTTTTGCTGAACAAATTAGGTGAAGTGAAGTGAGGCAAAAACTGGCAGACGGGAAGTTTTTTCTTCAACCTTAAAGCAGGGAGCAATTTATCCCCTCAATGAGATCTTCATTCTCTGGAAGGCCACTATGACTAAGCTCATTAAAAAATAAAGCCATAAGCACATCATAAACTGGATAAACGTTTTCACTGTGATCCTTGGAGGAGTGCCAAAGTAGAGAATCACAAAGAGAGGTTGGGGACCTAGATGAGAAATATAGATCCATCTTACTCTGTGGATATATTTCTCCAAATTACAGTGAAGAGCTGCAGAGATAGAAATTTTGTTTTCTTCCAGGAGGTAATCCTATTTATTAGTCTTGATAATAAGAATGTCTATAAATACCTGTAGAAAAGGGGTGGGATAACATGAAATTAAGATTGTGATTGTGCTTCATTAAGAATAAGATGCAGTGTCTTGTGAGAAAAGGAACAAGAATGTGTGTGTGTGTGTGTGTGCATGTGCTCAGTCATGTATGACTTTCTGTGATCCCATGGACTATAGCCCACCAGGCTCCTCTGTCCATGGGATTCTCTAGGCAAGAGGGTTGTCATTCCTTACTCCAAGAGATCCTCCTGATCCACGGATCGAAACTGCATCTCTTGGATCTAAAGAACATGAGCACAGAATAAGTACAGTTATGGAATATAACTCAGAGGATATCACTGGAGACATATGGATACATAAGGTGGAGTGGGCTTTTAGAATATACAAAAAAAAGTGAAAGTCAAATAAAGTCAGATTTTACCTATATGATGAACGGCTACTACTATCATACTAAGGAAGAGAGTTCAGGTACTGGTATTGACTGCTGTGCTAAGTCGTTTCAGTCATGTCCAACTCTTTGTGACCCTATGGATTATAGCCTGCCAGGCTCCTCTGTCTATAGGACTCTCCAAGTAAGAAAACTAGAGTGGATTGCCATGCCCTCCCCCAGGTGATCTTCCTGACTCAGGACTAAGATTCTTAAATAAGATCTTTCCATGGCTTCTTTAATATAACTTCAGTTCAGTTCAGTTGCTCAGTCGTGTCCGACTCTTTGCAACCCCATGAACTGCAGCATGCCAGGCCTCCCTGTCCATCACCATCTCCCGGAGTTCACTCAGACTCACAACCATAGAGTCAGTGATGCCATCCAGCCATCTCATCCCCTGTCGTCCCCTTCTCCTCCTGCCTCCAACCCCTCCCAGCATCAGAGTTTTTTCCAATAAGTCAACTCTTTGCATGAGGTGGCCAAAGTACTGGAGTTTCAGCTTCAGCATCATTCCCTCCAAAGAAATCCCAGGGCTGATCTCCTTCAGAATGGACTGGTTGGATCTCCTTGCAGTCCAAGGGACTCTCAAGAGTCTTCTCCAACACCACAGTTCAAAAGCATCAATTCTTTGGCGCTCAGCTTTCCTCACAGTCCAGCCCTCACATCCATACATGACCACAGGAAAAACCACAGCCTTGACTAGATGGACCTTTGTTGGCAAAGTGGTGTCTCTGCTTTTGAATATGCTATCTAGGTTGGTTATAACTTTCCTTCCAAGGAGTAAGCGTCTTTTAATTTCATGGCTGCAGTCACCATCTGCAGTGATTTTGGAGCCCCCCAAAATAAAGTCTGACACTGTTTCCACTGTTTCCCCATCTATTTCCCATGAAGTAACTGGACTGGATGCCATGATCTTCATTTTCTGAATGTTGAGCTTTAAGCCAACTTTTTCACTCTCCACTTTCACTTTCATCAAGAGGCTTTTGAGTTCCTCTTCACTTTCTGCCATAAGGGTGGTGTCATCTGCATATCTGAGGTTATTGATATTTCTCCTGGCAATCTTGATTCCAGCTTGTGTTTCTTCCAGTCCAGCATTTTTCATGATGTACTCTGCATATAAGTTAAATAAGCAGGGTGATAATATATATCCTTGACATACTCCTTTTCCTATTTGGAACCAGTCTGTTGTTCCATGTCCAGATCTAACTGCTGCTTCCTGACCTGCATACAGATTTCTCAAGAGGCAGGTCATGTGGTCTGGTATTCCCATCTCTTTCAGAATTTTCCACAGTTTATTGTGATCCACACAGTCAAAGGCTTTGGCATAGTCAATAAAGCGGAAATAGATGTTCTTCTGGAACTCTCTTGCTTTTTCCATGATCCAGCGGATGTTGGCAATTTATCTCTGGTTCCTCTGCCTTTTCTAAAACCAGCTTGAACATCAGGAAGTTCACAGTTCACGTATTGCTGAAGCCTGGCTTGGAGAATTTTCAGCATTACTTTACTAGTGTGTGAGAGTGATGTAAATTACTGTGTTTGCTTGTTCTAAGCTGTCTAGAGGCTATGTGAATGATTTTGCACAAAGGATTCATTTCTATTTTGCCTAACTTGGAACTCAGGGCAAAAAAGTACTGGATATTTCCCCAAAACATTAAAGGCAAAATGGAAAACCTTCAGTCACCTAGGACAATAGATTATAGTTGAGATGTATGAGACATATAATAGATAGTCTAAAGCCTGGGAGTCATCTATGGGAAGAAAGTTTCTTTTGGAAATTAGGTCATTTAAATGCTCCCATGAATATTTGAAATCTTATAAAGCTACTCACATGCCCAGGACTGGATCTATGCTCAGAAAAGATCTGAGAAAACCCTAAGCTATCATCTTTGGCTGCTCTCACTATCATCTCAGTGCAAGCAGGAAACTAAGGCTAAGGCAGAGTTGTAAATGGACTGCCTGAACAACATTGAAGGAGTGTCTTAGGACAGAGAATCTGCAAAGACAGGGAGAGGTTTCTTTTTTTTAAAAAAAGCTGCTAGTTTTAAAGGAAATCTCTTCCAAGAGATTCTAGCTGAATACAGGTTAAAGGAACAGAACTGTTAGTAATTACACATGAGAAGGAATGCAGTCTTTACAAAAGTAGACTGAAGGGAAAAAGTAGATAGGAAAAATCACTAATCAAACAGATGACTGGACATCTGTGAAAGATCCATAGCTAACATAATTAATGGTGAAACACTGGAAGTTTTCCACCTAAGATCAGGAACTAGATAAGGATTTGCACTTTCACCACTGCTATTTAACACTGCAGGGTAAATTCTAACTGTAGAAATTTACTTTTGAAGTATAGGGTTAGGTTTGCTATTGAGAAGGGCTTCTTGCATGCTACATAATATTACATTTCTTGACCTGAGTGGTGGATATACAGATGGGTTTATTGTGAGTTATTCATCAAGCTGTGTCCTTGTGATTTGTGCATTTTTATATCTAAATTATATTTTAATTAAAATTTAAAACACATACCATTGAATACAAAATTAAATTGAGCATTTTAAGTATATTTTGGTTAATGCAACTGCTTCCCTCTCTTTGAATTAAATACTATACCTACTTTAATGGAATATTATAAACATACATAAAAGCATATATTAAGCTTCAAGTAAATGAACAACCAGCAAATGCTTTTTATAGCAACTACTTTCCAATAAGAACACTGCAATATAGCATTTTTGATTTCAGCAATAAAAATCTCACTGCAGTGCTGGTATAAACTAAAGGAAAGCCTTGATCTGGTGCTTTTACGTTATTAGCCTGGTTGTTTCTTCAGTGTTTCATTCCTCTACACTTTTGTGAACATTAGTCCTGGTTGATTCTAGTGGAAAAGAACCTGCCTACCAGTGCAAGAAACATAAGAGACATGGGTTCAATCCCTGGGTCGTGATGATCCTCTGGAGAAAGACATGGCAACCCACTCTAGTATTCTTGCCTGCAAAATCCCATGGACAGAGGGAGCCTGGTGGGCCACTGTCCATAGGGTAGCAAAGTGTCAGATACAACTGAAGCGACTTAGCATGCACACATAGTGGAAAAGTGACTCTTTCCCAAAAGATTGGCCTATATATTATTTGTTTATTGATGTATGTTGATTTTTCCTCATTAATGTCTGAGAGACTGAATGGGTGTAGAAGAAATCTTTCTATTTGTATTCTGATTAATGCTAAATTCATTGAACCGTGTCTTTTGACATTGCTTCTGTCATTTTGAAAAGCATTTCTGTTTTCTGGCAATGATGTGATAAATACAGAACTATTCTGATATTTTCAGAGCCAAGTCATGGAATCAGGTGCTTTCCAAGGTTCCATTGACTTTCTCAGTTCCAGACAGTTTATTGCTCACCTCTATATTTTTAGAACGAAGCTAAAGCCACTAAGACTTTATTCTACCTTGATAATTCATATAAAGGAGATCAAAACAAGCCAGCATGGAGGGATAGAGTACCCTTTCAGTTTTCCTATGGAGGACAGGTACTCTGTTGTAGGCCGTATCTCAAGACCAGAGTATGAATAGTGCTTCCTAGACTCACTGCAGTGCTCATTCTACATAGGCAGCCACTTCAATGGAGAAACAGTAAGAATACAGTGATGGTGAGAATACTAGTTGGTATATTCAATACGTAAGACCTTGAACATAATTTGGTCAAGGTCGGTTCACCCAAACCAAACATTTCACAGCAATATCATACAAATCACTTATAACGTTATCCAAGTGTAATTATGGGCCCTGGGTGGTAATATAAACATATGGCAATGTGAATACATTGCATAGGAACCTGGAAAGTTAGGTCTGTGAATCATGGCAAAATGGAAGTGGTCAAACACGAGATGGCAAGAGTGAATGTCGACATTTTAGGAATGAGCAAACTAAAATGGACTGGAATGAGTGAATTTAACTTAGATGACCATTATATCTACTACTGTGGGCAAGAATCTCTTAGAAGAAATGGAGTAGCCATCACAGTCAACAAAAGAGTCCAAAATGCAGTACTTGGATGCAATCTCAAAAGTGATATAATGATCTCTGTTCGTTTCCAAGGCAACCCATTCAATATCACGGTAATCCAAGTCCATGCCACAACCAATAATGCTGAAGAAGCTGAATTTGAACGGTTCTATGAAGACCAGTGGTCATGTATGGATGTGAGAGTTGGACTGTGAAGAAAGCTGAGCACCGAAGAATTGATGCTTTTGAAGTGTGGTGTTGGAGAAGACTCTTGAGAGTCCCTTGGACTGCAAGGAGATCTAACCAGTCCGTTCTGAAGGAGATCAGCCCTGGGATTTCTTTGGAAGGAATGATGCTAACGCTGAAACTCCAATACTTTGGCCACCTCATGCGAAGAGTTGACTCATTGGAAAAGACTCTGATGCTGGGAGGGATTGGGGGCAGGAGGAGAAGGGGACGACAGAGGATGAGATGGCTGGATGGCATCACTGACTCGATGGACGTGAGTCTGAGTGAACTCCGGGAGTTGGTGATGGACAGGGAGGCCTGGCATGCTGTGATTCATGGGGTCGCAAAGAGTCAGATATGACTGAGCGACTGAACTGAACTGAACAGATGAAGACCTACAAGATTGTCTAGAACTAACATCCCAAATAGTTGTCCTTTTCATTATAGGGGACTGGAATGCAAAAGTAGGAAGTCAAGAAGCACCTGGAGTAACAGGCAAATATGGCCTTGGAGTACAGAATGAAACAGGGCAAATGCTCATAGAGTTTTGGCAAGAGAACACACTGGTCATAGCAAACACTCTCTTCCAACAACACAAGAGAAGACTCTACACATAGACATCACCAGATGCCCACACTCAAAGTCAGATTGATTATATTCTTTGCAGACAAAGATGGAGACGCTCTACAGTCAGCAAAAATAATACTGGGAGCTGACTGTGGCTCAGATCATGAACTCCTTATTGCCAAATTAGGACGTAAATTGAGGAAAGTAAGGAAAACCACTAGACTATTCAGGTATGACCTAAATCAAATCCCTAACGATTATGCAGTGGAAGTGAGAAATAGATTTAAGGGACTAGATCTGATAGACAGAGTCCCTGATGAACTATGGACAGAGGTTCCTGACATTGTACAGGAGACAGGGATCAAGACCATCCCCAAGAAAAAAAAATACAAAAAAGCAAAATGGCTGTTTGAGGAGGCCTTGCAAACAGCTGTGGAAAGAAGAGAAGTGAAAAGCGAAGGAGAAAAGGGAAGATCTACTGATTTGAATGCAGAGTTCCAAAGAATAGCAAGGAGAGATAAGAAAGCCTTCCTCAGTGATCAGTGCAAAGAAATAGAGAAAAAAAAAATAGAATGGAAAAGACTAGAGATCTCTTCAAGAAAATTAGAGATACCAAGAGAACATTTCATGCAAAGATGGGCTCAATAAAGGACAGAAATGGCATGGAGCTAACAAAAGCAGAAGATATTAAGAAGAGGTGGCAAGAATACACAGAAGAACTGTACAAAAAAGATCTTCAGGACTGAGATAATCACGATGGTGTGATCACTCACCTAGAGCCAGACATCCTGGAATGGGAAGTCAAGTGGGTCTTAGGAAGCATCATGATGAACAAAGCTAGTGGAGGTGATGGAATTCTAGTTGACCTCTTTCAAATCCTAAAAGATGATGCTATGAAGGTGCTGCACTCAATATGCCAGCAAATTTGGAAAAGTCAGCAGTGGCCATGGGCCTGGAAAAGGTCAGTTTTCATTCCAATCCCAAGGAAAGACAATGCCAAAGAATGCTCAAACTACTACACAATTGTACTCATCTCACATACTAGTAAAATAATATTAAAAATTCTCCAAGTCAGGCTTCAACAATATGTGAACCATGAACTTCCAGATGTTCAAGATGGTTTTAGAAAAGGCAGAGGAACCAGAGATCAAATTGCCAACATCTGCTGGATCATGGAAAAAGCAAGAGAGTTCCAGAAGAACATCTGTTTCTGCTTTATTGCCTATGCCAAAGCCTTTGACTGTGTGGATCGCAATAAACTGTGGAAAATTCTGAAAGAGATGGGAATACTAGACCACCTGACCTACCTCTTGAGAAATCTGTTATGCTGGTCAGGAAGCATAAGTTAGAACTGGACATGGAACAACAGACTGGTTCCAAATAGGAAAAGGAGAACATCAAGACTGTATATTGTCACCCTGCTTATTTAACTTATATGCAGAGTACATCATGAGAAACGCTGGGCTGGATGAAGCACAAGCTGGAATCAAGATTGCTGAGAGAAATATCAATAACCTCAGATATGCAGATGCCACCACCCTTATGACAGAAAGTGAAGAAGAACTAAAGAGCCTCTTGATGAAAGTGAAAGTGGAGAGTGAAAAAGTTGGCTTAAAGCTCCACATTCTGAAAACAAAGATCATGGCATTGGGTCTCATGACTGCATGGCAAATGGATGGGGAAACAGTGGAAACAGTGGCTGATTTTATTTTTGGGGGATCCAAAATGACTGCAGATCATGGCTGCAGCCATGAAATTAAAAGATGTTTACTTCTTAGAAGAAAAGTTATGACCAACCTAGACAACATATTAAAAAGCAGAGACATTACTTTGCCCACGAAGTTCCATCTAGTCAAGGCTATGGTTTTTCCAGTAGTCATGTATGGATGTGAGAGTTGGACTATAAAGAAAGCTAAGCACTGAAGAATTGATACTTTTGAACTACCATGTTGGAGAAGACACTTGAGAGTCCCTTGGACTGCAAAGAGATCCATCCTGTCCATCCTAAAGGAAATCAGTCCTGAATATTCATTGGAAAGAATGATGTTGAAGCTGAAACTCCAATACTTTGGCCACCTGATGCGAAGAGCTGACTTATTTGAAAAGACCCTGATGCTGGGAAATATTGAGGGTGGGAGGAGAAGGGGATGACAGAGGATGAGGTAGTTGGATGGCATCACTGGCTCAATGGGCATGTGTTTAAATAGGCTCTGGGAGTTGGTCGTGGACAGGGATGCCTTTTCTGCTGCAGTCCATAGGGTCACAAAAAGTTGGACATAACTGAGCGACTGAACTGAATTGAATTGAATGTGAATAAAATATAAATATACATTGTATTAGTTCGCTAGGTTTGCCATGACAAAATACTACAGCCTGGGTTAACTCAACACCATAAATTAATTTTCTTATAGTTCTGGAGAGCAGAAGTCTGAGATCAAGTTGTCAGCAGTGTTGGGTTTTGCTGTTCTTTACTCTTTGGCTTGCAGATGATGATCTTTTCTGTGTTTTCACATGGTCTTCTCTCTGTATATATTTGCATCCTAATTTCTTCTTATTTTTTTTTATATGGACAGCAGTCATATTGGATTAAGAGATACCCTAATGTCTTCATTTTAACACTTTAAAGACCCTATCTCCAAATATTGATAGATCATATTCTTTTAAGAGCCTTAACATATGAAGTTTTGGAGGCATGCAATTCAGCCCAACACACCATAATAACTTCCTAAACTTGGTCAGGTACATTGACTTGGTACGTGCAAACAACACATTCTCAATCCCATGCTTCAAATTGAAGTAATTTAGCAGGTCTTTCTGAGGTGATATGAGTGTGAAAAGTGACAAAGAGATGGAAGCATGCAATAATACTTTTAACTTCTTTGTAGCAAGCATCCTAGCAGGATTTTGATAAGTCTAGATATTTGTAAAAGCACTGTAGAAACTGATTTTAAAATATCAACACTTGCTAAAGCACTGCTTTGCCCCTTTCTCCTTTGTTCATTAACAGTGGAACACATACTAATTTGGAGGATATTAGAAATTTATGATCCACATGGTCAAAATGAGTAGATTTGAACTTATTCTACTTGCCATCAAATGTGTTCTTTCCTCAATATGACCTACATCTTTTAATGACAATATCAGTTAACTGTAACCCAGTGTCACACATGTGACATCTTTGGTTTTCTTCTTTCTTTCTCCGTATTATAGTGTAGCAGATGGAGTCAAACATATCTGGGTTCAAAATCTAAGTTTGCCACTTTCTATCTGTGACCCCGAAATGTTATTTATCCTCTTGCTTTACATTGTTCTTGTTATGTTGAGTCGCTAAGTCATGTCCGACCCTTTGAAACCCCATGAACTGCAGTGTGCCAGGCTTCTGTGTCCATCACTATCTCCCTGAATTTACTCAACTCTTGTCCACTGAGTCAGTGATACCATCCAATCATCTCATCCTCTGTCACCCCTCCTCCTCTTGCCTTCAGTTTTTCCTATCAGGGTCTTTCCCAATGAGTCAGCTCTTCACATCAGATGACCAAAGTATCAGAGCTTCAGTTTCAGCATCAGTCCTTCAGTGAGTATTCAGGACTGATTTCCTTTAGGGTTGATTGGTTTCATCTCCTTGCAGTCCAAGGGACTCTCAAGAGTCTTCCCCACCAACACAGTTCAAAAGAATCAATTCTTTGGTGCTCAGTCTTCTTTACAGTCCAACTCTCACATTCATACATGACTATTGGAAAAACCATAGCTTTAACTATACAGGCCTTTCTTTGTCAGCAAAGGGATGTCTCTGATTTTTAAAATGCTGACTAGGTTTGACATACCTATTCTTTCAAGGAGTAAGTGTCTTTTAATTTTGTGGCCATATTTACCATCCACATTGATTTTGGAGCCCAAGAAAATAAAGTCTGACACTGTTTCCACATTTTCCCCATCTATTTGCCATGAAGTGATAGGGCTGGATGCCATGATCTTAGTTTTTTGAATGTTGAGTGTTAAGCCAGCTTTTTCACTCTCCTCTTTCACTTTCATCAAGAGGCTCTTTAGTTCCTTTTCACTTTCTGCCATTAAAGTAGTATAATCTTTATATCTAAGGTTGTTGACAATCAGTCCTGGCAATCTTGATTCCATCTTGTGGTTCATCTAGGCTGGCATTTCACATGACATACTCTGTATAGAAGTTTAATAAGCAGGGTGACAATATACATCCTGGACATACTCCTTACCCAGTTTGAAACCAGTCCATTGCGTTATATCTGGTTCTAACTGTTGTGTTTCTAACTGCTTCTTGTCCTGCATACAGGTTCCTCAGTCAACGAAGAAGTAGATTTTTTTTTTTAATTCCCTTGCTTTTTCTATGATCCAGCATATGTCAACAGTTTGATCTCTGGTTTCTCTGCCTTTTCTAATCCAGCTTATACATCTGAAAGTTCTCGGTTCATGTACTGCTGAAGCCTAGCTTGAAGGGTTCTGAGCAAAATCTTGATGGCATGTGAAATGAGTGCAATTGTACAGTAATTTGAACATTCTTTGGCATTGCTTTTCTTTGGGATTGGAATGAAAGCTGATCTTTTCCTGTCTTGTGGCCACTACTGAGTTTTTCAAGTTTGTTGGCATAATGAGTGCAGCAGTTTAACAGCATCATCTTTTAAGATTTGAAATAGTTCAGGGGGAATTCCATCACCTCAACTAGCTTTGTTTGTATTAATGATTCCTAGTGCTCACTTGACCTCACATTCCAAGATGTCTGACCCTAAGTGAGTGACTACATCATTGTGGTTAACTGGATCATTAAGAGGTTTTTTTTTGTACAGTTCTGTGTATTCTTGCCACTGTTTCTTAATCTCTTCTGCTTCTGTTAGGTCCTTTCTGTTTTTGTCCTTTATTGTGCCTATCTTTGTATGAAATATTCCCTTGGCAACTCCAGTTTTCTTAAAGAGATCTCTAGTCTTTCCCATTCTATTGCTTTCCTCTATTTCTTTGCATTGGTCACTTAAGAAGACTTTCTTATCTCTCCTTGCTCTTCTCTGGAATTCTGCAATCAGTTGGGTATATCTTTCCCTTTCTCTTTTCCCTTTTGCTTCTTTTCTTTTCTCAGCTATTTGTAAGGCCTCCTCAGACAACCACTTTGCCTTTTTGCACTTTTTTTCTTGGGTATTGTTTTTGTTATCACGTCCTGTACAGTGTTATGAACCTCATCTGTAGTTCTTCAGGCATGCTGTCTACCAGATCTAGTCCCTTGAATCTATTTGTCACCTCTACTGTATAACCATAAGGGATTTAATTTAGGTCATAATTGAGTGGCCTAAGTACTACTTTACATTAATTACCTTATATGCAAAATATGGAATAATGTATGCATGTTAAGTCATTTCAGTAGTGTCTGACTCTGCAAGTTTATGGGCTGTAGTCTTCCAGGCTCCTCTGGTTATGGGATTCTCCAGGCAAAAATACTGGAAAGGGTTGCCATTCCCTCCTCCAGGCCATCTTCCTGACCTAGGGATGGAGCCTGCATCTCTTATGCCTCTTGCATTAGCAGGTGTGTTCTTTACCACTAATGCCACCTGGGACCCATGGGATAATAACCATCCCCATTTCATTGAAATGTTGATAGAATCAGATGAGAAAATTAATATATCTTACGTTCAATAAATGCATGATGTTACTGATTATTGTTGTGCTGTGCTGGGCCGCTCAGTCACGTCTGACTCTTTGTGACCCCATGGACTATAGCCCACCAGGCTCCTCGGTCCATGGGATTCTCCAAGCAAGAATACTGGAGTGAGTTGCCATGCCTCCTCCCGGGGATCTTCCCAACACAGGGATTGAACTCAGGTCTTCTGCACTGCAGGCAGATTCTTTACAACCTGAGCCACCAGGGAAACCCAGGTGGTACTGTAGCTAAGTGTTACTGATTCTACCACAAAACTTTGTCTCACACCTACACATTTCTCTCTGTTCATACTGCTGCTGCTGCTGCTGCTAAGTTGCTTCAGTCATGTCTGACTCTGTGTGACCCCATAGACGGCAGCCCACCAGGCTCCTCTATCCCCGGGATTCTCCAGGCAAGAATACTGGAGTGAGTTGCCATTTCCTTCTCCAATGCATGCATGCATGCTAAGTTACTTCAGTCGTGTCCGACTCTGTGTGACCCAATGGTCAGCAGCCCACCAGGCTCCTTGGTCCATGGGATTCTCCAGACAAGAATACTGGAGTGGGTTGCCATTTCCTTTTATGATTTAATCGCTAAGTCACGTCTAACTCTTTGGAACCCCATGGACCATAGCCCACCAGGCCCCTTTGTCCATAGGATTTCCCAGGCAAGAATACCGGATTGGGTTGCCATTCCTTCTCCCTGTTCGTACTGCTTCTGTCTTATTAATAATTTAGAAGTGTTCTTCGTGTTCTCCTGGATTTGGAGAGCTAACTCAATCTACTGTTTTCATCCACTTTTCCCCTTTCTCTTTAAAAACACTCAGTGACTTCAAATTATCTAGAAAATAAATCCGAATTCCTTTAAGCTGGGTTTTTTAGTCTCTTAAGAGCTTTAGAATCCCTTTTCATTCCTCCTTGGTCTCTGTCTTCTCTTAACCTATAGTTTCTCAGGGTGTATGCCCAATAGTGGCACTGCTGGGTCATATGGTAGTTTTATCCCTAGTTTTTAAGAAATCTCTATACTGTTCTCCATAGTAGCTATATTAATTTATATTCCCATAAACAGTGTAAGGGAATCCCCTTTTCTCCACACTCCAGCATTTATTGTTTGTAGAGTTTTTGATGATGGCCATTCCGATGGGTATGAGGTAATGCCTCATTGTATTTTTCATTTGCATTTCTCTACTAATGAGCAATGTTGAGCATATTTTCATATTTTTCTTGACTATCTAAATGTCTTCTTTGGGGAAATGTCTCTTTAGGTCTTCATCCCATTTTTTGATTCAGTTGTTTAACAGATATCAAGTTGCATGAGTTGGTTGTATATTTTGGAGATTAATCCTTTTTCAGCTGCTTCAATTCCAAGTATTTTATCCCATTTTGAGGATTGTCTTTCATCTTGTGTATAGTTTCCTTTGCTGTGCAAAAGCTTTTAAGTTTAATTAGGTCTCATTTGTTTCAGTTCATTTCAGTTCAGTCGCTCAGTCATATCTGACTCTTTGCAACCCCATGAATCACAGCATGCCAGGCCTCCCTGTCCATCACCAATTCCTGGAGTTCACTCAAACTCATGTCCATTGAGTCGGTAATGGCATCCAGCTGACTCATGCTCTGTCGTCCCCTTCTACTCCTGCCCCCAATCCCTCCCAGCATCAGGGTCTTTTCCAATGAGTCCATTCTTTGCATGAGGTGGCCAAAGTATTGGAGTTTCAGTTTCAACATCAGTCTGTCCAATGAACACCCAGGACTGATTTCCTTTAGGATGGACGAGTTGGATCTCCTTGCAGTGCAAGGGACTCTCAAGAGTCTTCTCCAACACCACAGTTCAAAAGCATCAATTCTTTGGTGCTCAGCTTTCTTCACAGTCCAACTCTCACATCCATACACGACCACTGAAAAAATCATAGACTTGACGACACGCACCTTTGTTGGCAAAGTAATATCTCTGCTTTTCAATATACTATCTAGGTTGGTCATAACTTTCCTTCCAAGGAGTAAGCGTCTTTTAATTTCATGGCTGTAGTCACCATCTGCAGTGATTTTGGAGCTCCCCCAAGATAAAGTCTGGCACTGGTTCCACTGTTTCCCCATCTATTTCCCATGAAGTGATAGGACCAGATGCCATGATCTTAGTTTTCTGAATGTTGAGCTTTAACCCAACTTTTCCACTCTCCTCTTTCACTTTCATCAAGAGGCTTTTTAGTTCCTCTTCACTTTCTGCCATAAAGGTGGTGTCACCTGCATATCTGAGGTTATTGATATTTCTCCTGGCAATCTTGATTCCAGCTTGTGTTTCTTCCAGCCCAGCGTTTCTCATGATATACTCTGCATAGAAGTTAAATAAGCAGGGTGACAATATACAGCCTTGACGTACTCCTTTTCCTATTTGGAACCAGTCTGTTGTTCCATGTCCAGTTCTAACTGTTGCTTCCTGACCTGCATATAGGTTTCTCAAGAGGCAGGTCAGGTGATCTGGTATTCCTATTTCTTTCAGAATTTCCCACAGTTTATTGTGATCCACACAGTCAAAGGCTTTGGCATAGTCAATAAAGCAGAAATAGATGTTTTTCTGGAACTTTCTTGCTTTTTCAATAATCCAGCAGATGTTGGCAATTTGATCTCTGGTTCCTCTAGCTTTTCTAAAACCAGCTTGAACATCTGGAAGTTCATGGTTCACATATTGCTGAAGCCTGGCTTGGAGAATTTTGAGCGTTACTTTACTAGTGCGTGAGATGAGTGCAATTGTGTGGTAGTTTGAGCATTCTTTGACATTGCCTTTCATTGGGATTGGAATGAAACTGACCTTTTCTAGTCCTGTGGCCACTGCTGAGTTTTCCACATTTGCTGGCATATTGAGTGCAGCACTTTCACAGCATCATCTTTCAGGATTTGAAATAGCTCAACTGGAATTCTATCACCTCCGCTAGCTTTGTTTGTAGTGATGCTTTCTAAGGCCCATTGGACTTCACATTCCAGGATGTCTGGCTCTAGGTCAGTGATCACACCATCGTGATTATTTGGGTCATGAAGATCTTTTTTGTACTGTTCTTCTGTGTATTCTTGCCATCTGTTCTTAATATCTTCTGCTTCTGTTAGGTCCATACCATTTCTGTCCTTTATCGAGCCCATCTTTGCATGAAATGTTCCCTTGGTATCTCTAATTTTCTTGAAGAGATCTCTAGTCTTTCCCATTCTGTTGTTTTCCTCTATTTCTTTGCATTGATTGCTGAGGAAGGCTTTCTTATCTCTCCTTGATATTCTTTGGAACTCTGCATTCAGATGCTTATATCTTTCCTTTTCTCCTTTGCTTTTTGCTTCTCTTCTTTTCACAGCTATTTGTAAGGCCTCCTCAGACAGCCATTTTTCTTTTTTGCATTTCTTTTCCATGGGGATGGTCTTGATCTTTGTCTCCTGTACAATGTCACGAACCTCTGCCCATAGTTCACCATGCACTCTGTCTATCAGATCTAGTCCCGAAAATCTATTTCTCACTTCCATTGTATAATCATAAAGGATTTATTTAGGTCATACCTGAATGGTCTAGTGATTTTCCCCACTTTCTTCAATTTAAGTCTGAATTTGGCAAGAAGGAGTTCATGATCTGAGCCATAGTCATTTGTTTACTTTTGTTTTTATTTTCATTACTCTAGGAGCTGGGTCAAAGAGGATCTTGTTGTGATATATGTCAAAGTGTTCTGCCTATATTTTCTTCTAAGGCTTTAATAGTTTCTAGCCACTCCAGTGTTTTTGCCTGGAGAATCCCAGGGATGGCGGAGCCTGGTGGGCTGCCATCTCTGGGGTCGTACAGAGTCGGACACGATTGAGTGACTTAGCAGCAGCAGCAGCCTTACATTTAGGTCTGTAATCCATTTTGTTTCTATTTCTCTGTATGGTGTTAGGAAGTATTCTAATTTCATTCTTTTACATGTTGCTTTTCTTTCTTACTCTTTGGCTGTATAATGGTTCCCTTCCCAAGTCTGACCAGAAGCACAAAATACCAAAGTTATTGGTCAGATGTTCCAGTCACTATCACTTGCAATGGTTTATTCTACACCATTCCAGGCAAATGGGCTTTGCCTCTGCATAAAACCTTGCAGTGCCTAAGACCTGGTTGTATCACATTATTGGACAGTACTCTTTCCTAGGAAGTGTATTCCTATGTTCAACTTTATAAAATAGTCTTTGATACATTTGGTCATAAGTTATACTCTTTAGAATATCTGATCTCTTTTTCTTATAACAACCTTTCAAATGTCTAAAGCAATTGTCAGCAGCACTCAAAGATTTTCCTGATAGTTGGAATGAAGACTCCCAAGACTTCATTGGATACTGCCATGCCTTTTGAAGACCCAATCCTTAAGGTTACTATGTAACTAAAAGTCATACAATAGCTTACCAGGGGAGGAATTGTGCCTTATGCTATAACACAACTGTTGGAGCAATAATGTATAGGTTCTGTTCCATTGGAATAAGCAGAACAGCATATATCTCTTCCCTCTCCTCAGCACTAGTTTTGTGGACTTGCAATCCCTGCATTTCCACTTGTATCATGACTCCGTGGTCCCCATGCTTGATCTGATGCTCTGCTATTGTTATCTTGAAATTCTTAACATGCTTTGAACAAAGGGACCCCACATTTCCTTTTGCACTTAGTCCTACAAAATAAACAGCCTATTCTGACTTCCTGGTTGTGTTACATTTGCTAACATTCTATGTATCTTTATTTTTCTTCATTAATACTACTTCTCATAATGGTCATTAGGAATGTATTATCACATCCTTTATACTTATTTCAGAGTGCTTTTTCTTGGAGCAATGAAGATGAGATCAGTATTATAATCATACTCATGCTATTGATGCACAACCTATGAGGGCTCAAAGAAATTAAGTGAATTGCCAAGTTTTTGAAGCTTATTGGTAACAAAGTTGGACTTTCCAGGTAGCACTAGTGGTAAGGAATCCACTTACCAATGCAGGAGATGCAAGAGACATGGATTTGATCACTGGGTCAGGAAGATCCCCTGGAATAGGAAATGGCAATCCACTCCAGTGTTCATGCCTAGAAAATTCCATGGACAAAGGAGCCTGGTAGGTTACAGTTCATGGGGTCACAGAGAGTCAGACATGACTAAGCACACAAACACACAGTAATAAATTTAGGTTGGAACCAGGTCTCCTGACTTCAACATCCTTTGGATAAGGTCCTCCTGCCCTTCTCCTGGAAGAGTACTATATGCCAGTTTACCAGGGTTCTGGTTGGAGACTCTAAATTTTTTTTTTTTTAACTTTTCATTTTATACTGGAGTATATATCTGATTAACAATATTATGACAGTTTCAGGTGGATAGCAAAAGGATTCAGCCATACAATACACGTGGATACTCTAATCTTATCAACTTTCCATTTTCCTATAGTTTTCCTTTTTGTTCACTCTCACTCTCAAAACATCCTGCTTCAACTTGACACCATGTTTTGCTGACTCATCTTGTCTAGAGTTCCTCTTATTTCCTCCTCAGGTCATTTACCCATAATTGCCTAGTTTTTTCTTATCTAATATTTGAAGCTTATTCCCGACCCTAAGTGATTTGCCCTGAGCTTGCATTTTTTAAAAAAGTCATCTCAGGTTAATTTTGACAGCATTCCAATGCAATCTTACTTTTTCCTCCCTTGATTATGATTCTGATCTATAGCTAATCTCCAGATCATTAAGGATGTTCCAGTAATTGGAAAGACATCTTCATGTTTTTTTCCATTAAGTGCTCATCTAACTTGCAAACGATAGTTTAACTTAAGCTGCTGAGACTTGCCTTATGTGACCAAAAAGAAATTCAAAGCAATTCTATGAAAATGTAGCTTCATTTGCAATTATATTAGTCAGGGGAAAGGAAATGGAGAGTATAATGTAACAAGGTTATAATGACCATCTTAATATGGCAAGGTTGAGAGCAGCATAAAACCTCAACATTAGTGTTACCTCTGCATAGTCCTAGACTGATCTCTTAGCCTTGTGGGCTGTCTGGGCCAAGTAAAACTGTGAGCTTGGTGTCTTTGTCTTCCAGTGAAAACTCTGACTCAGGCTCTGCTTCCTTAGAGAGACCAAATTAAGATATATATTTTAAAATGTAGTGCTCACTTCCTGAGGTAGTCACCAAACTTTTCCTAATTCCTGGAGTATAGAATAAAAGGACTTGATATGTGCATGAGTCCTTGCTCATTCGTGTCCGACTCTTTGTGACCCCATGGACTATAACCCACCAGGCTCCTCTGTCCATGGGGATTTTCCAGGAAAGAATACTGGATTTGGGTTGCCATTTCCTCCTCCAGGGGATCTTTCTGACCCAGAGATTGAACATGCACCTCCCTTATTGGCAGGCAAATTCTTTACCCCTGAGCCACCTGGGAAGCCCCAAAAGAGTTGATTGAGATGATTTAATTGTCCTTAAATCTGTAACATTGCTGGTTGAGGATACTTTGAGAAGGTATCACTGACCTAAAAATAAATTGAACTGGTAACTTCTATCCCAGTTAGTCATATCACCATTTTCCCTGCTGATAATTTAAAAAACCTGAGCACTCTCCTTGTTCCCTCCCTTTCCTTTATCTCCATATATAATCAAACGACTAAGTCCTGAGGTTTCTATCTCCAAAGATATCCCAAATGATTCTTGCCTTCCATTTTCACAGCTATACCTGCACAATACACACTATACCAACATGTGACACACTATATCTATGCCTAAAACTCAGGTTAGCACCTCTTTTCTCATGGTCTTTCCAATAAATTCTTAATTGATCTCCTCTGGCACCTTTAAGCCACTGTCTTCATAGTAATGAGGAAGGACTTTCAATAATGCAAATCAGATTATGTCATTCCTCTAATTACAGCTGAACCCTAATTCTGCATGTGTTTATTCTGTTACTTGTTAAATAGGACTTATACCACCTAGGTATTCCTGCCCCTTGTTTATATTGTTCTCTTCTTTCTCCCCATAACCCCAGACTAGAATAAAAAGAATGGGCTTCTTATATTGGTCATCATTGATTTCCCCATGCTTCCATGCTTCCAAGAGTGTGTGTACTTAGTAGGTACTCAAAAATTATTCACTGAATGTAATAAATGACCCTGCAAACCAGGGATGAAATATAGCCCATCACTCTTTTGGAACATCATTTCCAATCCCCCAGTACTAACTAGGAGCATTGGCCAACCACTGGCTCTCCTGGGCCTGGCTGTCAGAGCTTGCAAATAAGCAAATATGCTCTGCTTATCCTTTTGGCTTGGCCAGAGCCAGAGATCTCAAACTGATTAGGGTTTGACTTCCTCTCTTTTTTCCTCTAAGCTTCTTCTTTAATATATCTTCAGTTCTATAACTCTAGGAACAGTTGTCTCTCCTATCTGATTTTAGCCCATGACTAGCCATGCTTCCCTGTCTTTTCTTTCCCTATATCCAAGGTTGACTAGGCTGCCACTCCTAGCTTCCACTGCCCTAACTCCTTCAAAAACCAATCAATACTTTCAAATCAGCATATACTCTTTAAACTCTTCAGGACTAAATGGATCCCAGGTAGAAAGTGCTTGGAGTGACTAAGCCAGATGAGTACCTCCTTCTGATCACATAACATATTCAGGATAAATGTTTCCTCTAAGCTGAGGTTTGTAAGGCTTCATTGTTTAAAGATAAGCACTTGTTTCATAAAAAGTAGTTTGTATATTTGTGCTCACTGAGTCCACCTATGAACCTGTGATGAGAATAACATTGCTCAGACCCTGGAGAAAAATTGAGCTGCATTTGAATTATTCCCAACTGTTTTCTGATCTTAAAACTTAGCTCTTCGCTTAGAAGTCAAGAAAGATGGCAATAAGCAGCTGGTAAAACAATCTTAATGGCAGAGATGGGATGTTGAGCACAACTTTGGCTGGCATTTTCAGATTTTTAAATGCTTGGTTGCAACTGTCAGTTCCATAAGGATTTCATGAAGATTAATAATGTAAGGAAAGGCCATCTTTCAAATAACTGAACACAGTAACTCTTTGGACTTTTTCTGACAAAAGAGAAAAGAGGAAAGAAATTTGTATCTTTATATGTCTATCCCTATTTTTATTTTGTTTTTCTTCTTTAAAACTCTGCATAATATTAATTGTCAGTTATATCTCAAGAAGCTGAAAAATCTGCATTTATATTAATATTACATTGATAATAATATATAATATAGTCATTAATATATGCATGCTGGTGTGCTCACTCACTTCAGTTGTGTCTAACTCTTTGCAAGCCCATGGACTGTAGCTTGCCAGGCTCCTCTGTCCGTGGAATTTTCCAGGCAAGAACACTGAAGTGGGTAGCCATGCCCTTCTCCAGGGGATCTTCCCAACCTAGGGATCAAGCTTGTGTCTTCTGCATTGCAGGCAGATATATAAAATACACTTATATATTTTATATATACATATGAGCCCTTATTTATATATATAAAGCCTTTATATAAAGCCCATGTATAAACCACTTCAGTATTTTTGCCTGGGGAATTCCATGGACAGAAGAGCCTGGTGGGCTACAGTCCATGGGTAGCAAAGAGTCAGACACAACTGAGCACACACACACACACATACACATTTATATGCAAATATGCAAATATACATGTAAAAATATGTTTATTTGTGGATGTATGTAATATTAGGTAGAGTTATCTTGATGATAACAAACAATGTGAATAAATGAACTAAACTAGTAATGAATTACTAGTATCATAGTAGACACTCAATAAATATTAGGAATTATTACTGTTTTATTATTATTCATATAAATAGTTACTATATTAAAATAGAAAAAATAAACTTCCAGTATGACAAAGTGGGAACCTCCACTGTCCTGCTTTCTAGTGAAACCGGTAAAAACTATAAAATTGCAACTATTTAAAAGCATCTGTAAAATGGTCCTAAATGCAGAAAGAAAATAAAGAATACATCTACTCAAAAGCATTCATGAGAAAGCTGTAAGAAAGGTATGAGTTGGTTGTATTTGAATCAAAACTACTTCCTTCAAACTCAACAAGGCAAATATTCCACTCCAGACCACTACAGCCAAGAACACATGGCTCCCACTTACCACAGCACCCAGACAAAGTAGGGATGAGCAAGATGTCAGCCTTGCTAAGGCTAAGTCCTAGGTGACTGTGATTGAGAGGTATGGGCCTCTTTCTGAATGTGTTTCTTAAGCTGATTCAGATCAGCTTAAGATGTACATGGTAAACCTTAGAGAAACCACTATAAGAATAACTCAAAATAGGTGAAAAAGTAATTAAAGAAATGAAAATGCTACATTAGAAAATATTCACTTAATGTAAACACAAACAATAAAGGAGAAAAAGGATAAAAAAGACATGACATAAAGAATGCAAAAGGTAAAACTGCAGACATAAATCAAACTATAGATGATTCTCATTATTTGTGGTGGTTATGCTCTTTAACTTACCACAAACGCTCAATTAGTGACAACTGAATCATCTCTTCTAGGAGAAATTCAGAATTAGGTTTCTGTGACATTTTGGTCACAACATTTCATCAGTCAATACAGAACCACATTTTCTGTGTGTTTCTGTTTAAGATGCCTTACTGAATATGTATTTTTGATTCTTTTACAGTGAACTCATGGTCAACAGCACTATAACTCATGCCTGAACAAAGCTTATCTAAGACATAAATTTTTTCCATAAGGCATATCACAGCCTTCTTGCACTTAGGAATGGTAGATAACATTTCAGCACTATGTTTGGGGCCATTATAAATAAATAAATTACCAGTGAAAAGCAGAAAAATGTAAACAATATGACATTAAACAGACTATGAAGAGAACATTTGTTTCTAGTATTAAGCTGAAACAAAGCAGTGTGTTATCTTGTTTAACCTCAGCTAGAAATGTGCAACTCACTCCAGTTTTCTTGCCTGGGGAATCCATGGATGGAGAAGTCTGGTGGGCCACAGCCCATGGGGTCACAAAAAGTCAGACATGATTGAGCAACTAACAGAAATGTGTATGACAGGTGAATCAAAGTCTTCACTGCTCCACATGTGTCTGCAAGTGACCTCCACAACACTGCAAATATTGATCCAAGGTTACAGATAAATTTTAACGGGTACATGAATTTACATACATGATGTTTTTGAATGGTAAGGATTGTCTGTATATCAATAAAAACATTAAATGTGGATGATTAAAGTAATTCAATCTAAAGATAGAGAATATCAGGCTGGATTTAAAAAAAAAACATAAACTATAATGATGTCATGTTCCAGTTCAATATGGCAAACATAGGAGATGCCTGAGTTGCCCTTCTTAGTGGATGTGCCTAATGTACAACTAAACATGGAGGAATTTCCTCTGAAAGAAATCCAGTCACTATCTGAGTGATTCCTACACATCAAAGTGTCAGCCCATCAGTCATGTCTGACTCTTTGTGACCCCACAAACTGTAGCCCACCAGGCTCCTCTATCCATGAAATTCTCCAGGCAAGAATACTGCAGTGGGTAGCCACTCCTTTCTCCAGGAGGTCTTCCCGACCCAGGGATCGAACTGAGGTCTCCTGTGTTGCAGGCAGGTTCTTTACCATCTCAACCACCAGGGAAGCCCTACACATGAAGCCCATGTCAAAACAGGTAGGAAAGGCTAACCTACACTGTAGACATAACCCTCACCCCTGGCACAGCACTATACAATCAGAAGGAAATTTCCAACTACCAGATTCCCTTTAAAAAGTGAAAAGTTTGGACTCCGTATCAAGTGTGCCAACTTTTAAGACACCCTCATTAGGGACCTTATTAGGGATAGAGCTTTTTTTTTTTTTTTTTTGATAAACAAAATGGACAAACTTTTACCTAGACTAACCAGGAAAAAGAGAAAAGTCAAATAACTAAAATGATAGGTGAAGAGAAGACAGTACAACTGACACTACACAAATGCACAGTATTATAGGAGACTATTATAAACAGGAGTCGGACACGACTGAGTGACTCAGCTGAACTGAACTGACTGATTATAAACAATATATGCCCCAAAATTGGACAACCTAGAAGAAATGGATAAATCCTAGAAACAACCTATCAATACTGAATCAGGAAGGGAAAAAAAAGCAATTTGAATAGACAATAGTAAGAAGATCGACTCAGTAACCAAATAAACTCCCAACAAAGAAAGGTGCAGCAGGATCAGATGTCTTTATGGTTAATTTAACCAAATATTTAGAAAAGAGTTAATACCAATTCTTATAAAACCCTGAAAAATTAAAAGAGGAGGAACTCCTCTAAACTTAATTATAAGGTCAGCATTACTCCAATATCAAAAGGAAACAATGATACAAGAAACAAAAACAACAGGACAAATTCTTGAGGAAAATAGATGTAAAATTCCTCAACAAAATCTTAGCAACCAAATTTAACAGGACATTAAAAAGAATCATACAACCATGATCAAGTGGAATTTATTTCAAGGCTGCAAGGATGATTCAGCGTCAACAAATCAATTGATATGATACACTATATTGACAAACTGAAGGATAAAAATCAATAGATGCAGAAAAGGCATTTGACAAAATTTAACATGCATTTAAAATTTTGAAAGACTGAAGGCAGGAGGAGAAGGAGACAACAGAGGATGAGATGTTTGGATGGCATCACTGACTCA
Source organism: Bos grunniens (assembly GCF_055505025.1). Lineage (NCBI taxonomy): Eukaryota > Metazoa > Chordata > Mammalia > Artiodactyla > Bovidae > Bos > Bos grunniens. Next base: position 56,748,203 of record NC_141175.1, on the reverse strand, counting down.
AAGGACATATGTTTGAGCAAGGTCTGGGAGATGGTGAAAGACAGGAAAGCCTGGCGAGTTGCAGTCCATGGGGTTGCAAAGAGTCAGACACCACTGAGCGACTGAACAACAACATCCATTTGAGATTAAAAACTCTCAAAAAAGTATGTATAGACAAGGCATAATTCAACATAATATAGGCCATATGTAACAAGCCCAGAGCTAGCATCATACTCAAAGGTGAAAAGATGAAAACATTTCTTTAAGATCTGGCACAAGACAAGAATGCCAACTATTACCATTTTAATTCAATACAGTACTGGAAATCCTATCCAGACCAGGTAGTCAAGAAAAAGAAATAAATGGCATCCAAATCAGAAGGAAGAAGTAAAACTATATCTATTTGCAGATGACATGATATAATACATAGAAAACTCTAGAGATTACCAAAAACTGTTAGTACTAATAAACAAATTCAATAAAGTTGCAGGACACAAAATCAATATGCACAATTTGTTAACATTTCTATACAATAATAAACTATCAAAGAAAGTAAAATAATTCCATTTCTTATAACATCAAAAGGAATAAGATACTTAGGAATATGGTTAGCAAAAGAAGTACAAAATTCATACTCTGAAAATTATTAAAAATTATTGAAAGGAATTAAAAAAAAACTTAACAGCAGGAAAACATCCCATGTTCATATGTTGAAAGATTTAACATGTAAATATGACAATACAACTCAAGCTGTTTTGTGATTTCAGTGGAATCTTTAGGAGAATCTTAACTGACTTCTTTGTAGAAAATGAAAATCTGATTCTAAAATTCACATGGAATTACAAGGAACACAGAATAATCAAAAGATATTTAAATGAAGAACACAGTTGGAGACCTGACATTTCTCAATTCAAAATCTGCTGCAAGGCAACAGTGATTAAGGTAGTGTGGCACTGGCATATAGAAACATATATAGATACATAGTACTGTTGCCTGGCAAATCCCATGGATGGAGGAGCCTGGTAGGCTGCAGTTCATGGGGTCGCTAGAGTCGGACACGACTGAGCAACTTCACTTTCACTTTTCATTTTCATGCATTGGAGAAGGAAATGGCAATCCACTCCAGTGTTCTTGCCTGGAGAATCCCAGGGACGGGGAGCCTGGTGGGCTGCCGTCTCTGGGGTCACACAGAGTCAGACATGACTGAAGTGACTTAGCAGCAGCAGCAGCAGAGTAGAACTGAGAATTCAGAAATAAACCCACTCTTTTATGGTCAACTGATTTTTGGTAAGGATGCCAAGACCATCTATGAGGAAAGAACAGTCTTTCCAACAATGATTATGGGACAACTGGATAGCCACACCCCAAAAGAATGAAGTTGGATTCTTTTTTGTTTGCTTGTCTTATTTAAGTTAATTTTTATTGGAGTGAAACTGTGTTACAATGTTGTATTAGCTTCTACTGTACAGCAAAGTGGATCAGCTTTACTTATACATATATCCCCTCTTTTTTGTATTTCCTTCCCATTTAGGTCACCACAGAGCACTGAGTAGGGTTCCCTGAGCTATGCAGTAGGTTCTCATTAGTTATCTATTGTATAGTATCAGTAGTGTATATTTGTCAGTTTTAATCTCCCAATTCATCACATCTTCATTTCCTCGCTTGGTATCGATACATTTGTTCTCTGTGTCTCTGTCTGTATTTCTGTTTTGCAAAACAGATAATCTATACCACTTTTCTAGATTCCACATATATGCACCAGCATATGATATTTGTTTTCCTCTTTCTGACTTATTTCATCCTGTATGACAGTCTCTAGGGCCGTCCATGTCTCTACAAATGACCCAGTTTCATTCCATTATATGACTGAGTAATATTCCATTGTATATACATACCGTATCTCCTTTATCTGTTCCTCTTTTGATGGATATTTAGGTTGTTTCCATGTTCTGGCTATTGTAAATAGTGCTACAATGAACACTGGGGAGCATGTGTCTTTTAGAATTATGGGGTTTTTTTGGGTATATGCCTAGTAGTGGGATTGATGGGTCCTATGGTAATTCTATTTAGTTTTTTTAAGAAACCTCCCTACTATTATCCATGGTGGGTGCATCAACTTATATTTCCACCAACAGTACAAGAGGATTCCCTTTTCTACATACCCTCTCAAGCATTTATTGCTTGTAGATTTTTTAATGATGGCTATTCTGATGGGTGTGAGGTGATACCTCATTGTAGTTTTGATTTGCATTCCTCTAACAGACGCAGAAGATATTAAGAAGAGATGGCAAGAATACACAGAAGAACTATCCAAAAAAGATCTCCACACCTCAGATGATCATGATGGTATGATCACTCACCTAGAGCCAGACATCCTGGAATGTGAAGTCAAGCGGGCCTTAGGAAGCACCACTGCGAACAAAGCTAGTGGAGGTGATGGAATTCCAGTTGAGCTATTTCAAATGATGCTGTGAAAGTGCTGCACTCAATATGCCAGCAAATGTGGAAAACTCAGCAGTGACCACAGGACTGGTAAAGGTCAGTTTTCATTCCAATCTCAAAGAAAGGCAATGCCAAAGAATGCTCAAACTACTGCACAATTGCACTCATCTCAGTCACTAGTAAAGTAATGCTCAAAATTCTCCAAGCCAGGCTTCAGCAATACATGAACCATGAACTCCCAGATGTTCAAGCTGGATTTAGAAAAGGCAGAGGAACCAGAGATCAAATTGCCAACATCCACTGGATCATGGAAAAGGCAAGAGAGTTCCAGAAAACCATCTATTTCTGCTTTATTGCCTATGCCAAAGCCTTTGACTGTGTGGATCACAATAAACTGTGGAAAATTCTGAAAGAGATGGGAATACCAGACCACCTGACCTGCCTCTTGAGAAACCTGTATGCAGGTTAGGAAGCAACAGTTAGAACTGGACATGGAACAACAGACTGGTTCCAAATAGGAAAAAGGAGTATATCAAGGCTGTATATTGTCACTGTGCTTATTTAATTTATATTCAGAGTACATCATGATAAATGTTGGGCTGGAGGAGGCACAAGCTGGAATCAAGATTGTTGGGAGAAATATCAATAACCTCAGATATGCAGATGACACCACCCTTATGGCAAAAAGTGAAGAAGAACTAAAGAGCCTCTTGATGACAGTGAAAGAGGAGAGTGAAAAAGTTGGCTTAAAGCTCAACATTCAGAAAACAAAGATCATGGCATCCGGTCCCATCACTTCATGGCAAGTAGCCACAGGGGAAACAGGGGCAGGGTTTATTTTTCTAGGCTCCAAAATCACTGCAGATGGTGACTGCAGCCACGAAAATAAAAGACGCTTACTCCTTGGAAGGAAAGTGATGACCAACCTAGACAGCATATTGAAAAGCAGATATTACTTTGCCAACAAAGGTCTGTCAACCAAGGCTATGGTTTTTTCCAGTAGTCACGTATGTATGTGAGAGTTGAACTGTGAAGAAAGCTGAGCACTGAAGAATTGATGCTTTTGAACTGTGGTATTGGAGAAAACTCTTGAGAGTCCCTTAGACTGCAAGTGATCCAAGCAGTCCATCCTAAAGGAGATCAGTCCTGGGTGTTCATTGGAAGGACTGCTGTTGAAGCTGAAACTCCAATACTTTGACCACCTGATGCGAAGAGCTGACTCATTTGAAAAGACCCTGATGCTGGGAAAGATTGAGGGCAGGAGGAGAATGGGACGACAGAGCATAAGATGGTTGGATGGCATCACTGACTCAATGGATATGGGTTTGGGTGAATTCAGGGAGTTGGTGTTGGACAGGGAGGCCTGGGGTGCTGCGGTTCATGGGGTCGCAAAGAGTTGGACACGACTGAGTGACTGAACTGAGCTGAACTGAATAATTAGTGATATTATGCATATATCCATGTGTTTGTTGGCTGTCTGTATGTCTTCTTTGGAGAAATGTCTATTTAGGTCTTCTGCCAATTTTTGCTTGGGTTGTTTTTTTTTTTTTCTTTTTATATAGAGCTGCATGATCTGTTTGTATATTTTGGAAATGAATATTTTGTCATTTACTTTATTTGCAAATATTTTCTCCTACCTCTTTGAGTAATAAAAACAAAAAATGATAAATGGGACATAATTAAAAGTTTTTCTACAGCAAAGGAAATCATGAACACAATGAAAAGTGAATCTTCAGAATGAAGCTGTCTTCAGACTGTTAACTTAAACCATATATAAAAATTAGCTCAAAACTATCCAAAAATCTCAGACTTTTGAGAGTCCTTTGGATCGCAAGGAGATCAAACCAGTCAATCCTAGAGGAAATCAACCCTGAATATTCGTTGGAAGGACTAATGCTGAAACTGAAACTCTAGTACTTCAATACAACCTGATGCAAAGAGCTGACTCATTGGAAAATACTCTCATGCTGGGAAACACTGAAGGCAAAAGAAGAGGGGGGTGACCGAGGATGAGATGATTAGATAGTATTACTGACATAATGGACATGAATTTGAACAAACTCCAGGAGATGGTGAAGGACAGGGAAGCTTGGCATGCTGCAGTCCAGGGGGTTGTAAAGTCTGACATGATTTAGTGACTGAAAAACAAACAGAAAGCCAAAAGCCTAAATATAAGAACTGAAACTATAAAACTCTTAGAGGGAAATAAAGGTTGGAACTGCCTGAACTTTTATTTGAAAAAATCTTCTAGGATATGATGTAAGTAATTAAAAAAAATTAATCGACAAGCTGGACTTGTCAATCAAAGCCAAAAATATTGGTGCTCTAAAAAGAACCTCAAGAAAGTGCACAGAGAGAGGTGTGGCCAAGATGGTGGAGTAGAAAGATCAGAGCATACCTCTTCCTATAGGCACACCAAAATTACAGTGGTTTACAGAGAAACTATTGATGAGGAATATCTGAAGACTAGCAGAAAAGGTTTCCTACAACTAAAGATGTTAAGGAGGAACCACAAGATGTGTAAGAGATACTGCAGGGTATAGTCAAGAACCATTCCCCCAGGCAGGTGACCCAAAAGGAGAGGATAATTACAACTGTGAAGGTTCACCCCAATGAGCCAGTCGCCCAAGCTCCATATTGGGCTCCCCAGACTGGGAATCCTGCTGGAAGTTTTACTAGAAAGGCAAACCTTCAGAAGGTCTGGCTTTGAAGGCCAGTGTGACTTACTTCCAGGAGAGTGAGAGGGCTGTAGGAAATACACTTCACTCTTACAGGGTGCACATAAAATCTCACACACTCTAAGACCCAGGCAAAAGCTGTAATTTGAAAGGGACCTGGGTGAGGCATACCTGCTGATCTTGAGGAGCCTTCCAGAAAGGCAGAGGGCAACTGGAAAAGTGCTGGTAGCAGCACTTTTGGGGAGCTCATTCCACCATGAAAACACTGGTGTTGGCAAATGCCATTTTGCAAACCTCTCTCTAGCTTATTAACCTGAGACAGTGTCCCACCCATCAGTCTGTCAGCACCAGTATTCAGATGCCTCAGGCCAAGCAACTAGCTTTGTAGAGACATATCCTACCCACCAGCCAGCTGGCTGCCTTAGGATCCTTTGAGTCCCCAGGAATCCCAGGAGCCAGTCCCATCCAAAGAGGGCCCAGATCATAGTCCTGCCCATCAGTGCAGTGCAAAGGCCCAGGACCATCCATTAGCTCTGATTCCTGTATGATGTTGAATAGAGTGGGGAGAATTAACATTCTTGTCTTGTTCCTGATCTTAATGTGAAGTATATATTTTCTCACCATTAAGTTTGATGTTACTTGTAGAGTCTTTGTAGATGTTATCAAGTTGAGGAATTAACTCTCTATTCCTAGTTTGCTAAGAGTTTTTTTTTTTTTTTTTAATGGATGGGTGTTGGATTTTTTTCAACTGTTTTTTTTCTGCATCTATTGATAAGATCATATGTTTCTTCTTTAGTGTGTAGATAGGTTGGCTGATATTAATTCATTTTTGAAGGTTGAACCAGCCTTGTATACATGGAATAAATTCCACTTGGTCATTTTGGTGTATAATGATTTTTTACATTGTTGAAGTCAATTTGCTAATAATTCGTTGAGGATTTTTGCATGTATTGGGTTGGCCAAAATGTTTCTTCAGTTTTTTAAGTAAAAATAAAAACCTCATCTTTCATTTTCATCAAGAATTTTATTTTCATCATTTCATCATTTTCATCAAGATCAGCATATTCACTATTTTGTTCCACTACGTTCTGCTATTTTTCAGGCAACTTTATAAGTTCATCTTCCCAAAACTTTTTATTTTTTTGAACAAAGATCTGTTCAAGGTGCTTTTTACAGTTTTCGGGAAATTAATTTTTTTTTTTTTTCTGTTAAGAGAATTTTGTAAAGACTAGATATCCAAAGGTACAATGTCTGGTGAATATGTGGATGACTCAAAACTTCCCAGCCAAACTATAACAAGTTTTGCCTGGTCGTCAAAGAAACGTATGGCCTTACGTTATCCTGATGGAAGATTATGGTTTTTCTGTTGACTAATTCGACACTTTTTGTCGAGTGCTGTTTTCAGTCAGTCTAATTGGGAGCAGTACTTGTTGGGATTAATTGTTTGGTTTTCCCATAAGAGCTCATAATAAACAACTCCCTTCCAATCCCAACATATACACAACATCACCTTTGGAAGAAGACCAGCTTTTGGTGTACTTGGTGGTGGTTCATTTCCCTTGCCCCAGATCTTTTCCATTCTATGTTATTGTACAGTATCCACTTTTCATTACTCATCACAATTTGTTTTAGAAGCAGAATGCTTTTGCTACATTTAAGCAGAGAATCTCATGTGGAAAAACAGCCAAGAAATTTTCTTTTTTTTTTTTTGCTTAACTTACAGGGGACTGAAACATCAAACCTATTAACGTAACCAAGCTGGTGTAAATGATTTTCATTTGAATATGTCAGCCATCTGTGGTGTAGTATAATGTTGATTAATCTCAGTTAATGTCTTGATTCAATTGCCATCAACTTCAATTGGTCTACCAACCAGGAGCATCATTCAGTGAGAGTTCCCAGCATGAGACTTCACAAAACACTTTTGATATGTTCAATAAGTCACAATACCTTCTGTGTACACTGCACAGATCTTTTCTGCATTTCAGTTGCAGGTTTGCCTTTCTTGAAATGTGATAGTTGCTCAGTTCAGTTCAGTCACTCAGTCGTGTCCAACTCTTTGCGACCCCATGAATCTCAGCAAGCCAGGCCTCCCTGTCCATTACCAACTCCCAGAGTTCACTCAAACTCATGTCCATCGAGTCGGTGATGCCATCCAGCCACCTCATCCTCTGTCATCCCCTTCTCCTCCTGCCCTCAATCCCTCCCAGCATCAGAGTCTTTTCCAATGAGTCAACTCTTCCCATGAGGTGGGCAAAGTATTGGAGTTTCAGCTTTAGTATCAGTCCTTCAAATGAACACCCAGGACTGATCTCCTTTAGAATGGACTGGTTGGATCTCCTTGCAGTCCAGGGGACTCTCCAGACTCTTCTCCAACACCACAGTTCAAAGCATCAATTCTTCGGCGCTCAGCTTTCTTCACCGTCCAACTCTCACATCCATACATGACCACAGGAAAAACCATAGCCTTGACTAGACGGACCTTTTTTGGGAAAGTAATGTCTCTGCTTTTGAATATGCTATCTAGGTTGGTCATAACTTTCCTTCCAAGGAGTAAGCGTCTTTTAATTTCATGGCTGCAGTCACCATCTGCAGTGATTTTGGAGGCCAGAAAAACAAAGTCTGACACTGTTTCCACTGTTTCCCCGTCTGTTTTCCATGAGGTGATGGGACTAGATGCCATGATCTTCATTTTCTGAATGTTGAGCTTTAAGCCAACTTTTTCACTCTCCTCTTTCACTTTCATCAAGAGACTTTTTAGTTCCTCTTCACTTTCAACCACTTTCTGGTGGTTGCTCAGTCATATCCAAATCTTTGTGACTGGGTGGACTGTATTCCACCAGGCTCCTCTGTCCATGGGATTTTCTAGGCAAGAATACTGGAGTGGGTTGCCATTTCCTACTCCAGGAGTTTCTTGAAATGATAAAGCATCATAGGCCAAAAATGTTGCTTTTTTTCATCTTCAATATTAAAATGGTTAAATAAAAATTAATCAATTTGGGGTTTTTTAAATGCATGCTGATATGACACCTATCACAAAACAGTTTAGTAAAATTGTTTTGATTAAAGTTAAAGACTACAAAGTACTTCTAGAGCCATCTTAAAAAAAAAAAGAACAAACTTTTCAGCACACCCAGTTTTTTTGTGAAAGGTATTTACTTTCTTGTAATATTGGTTTGAATATTAGGGTAATCCTGGATTAATTAAATGAACTAAGTAGCATTTCTATTCTGGAAGAGATGTTTGAGAATTGACATTATTTCTTCCTTAAATGTTTGTTAAGAATTCACCAGTGAGTCCACTGAAACTAATGCTTTCTGTTTTGGAAGGTTATTAATTTTTTAATTAAAGTTCTTTCATAGATATAGTCCTATTTGGATTATTATTTCCCCTTGTGTGAATTTTGGTAGATTATATATTAAGGGATTGGTCTGTTTCATCTTAGTTACCAAATTTGTGGGCATAGTGTTCTTCATAATATTATTTTATTATTCTTTTGATATTCATGAATTCAGTAGTGATTTCCCTTCCTTCATTTCTGGTATTGATAATTTGTGTCTTCTCTCTTTTTCTTAGTTAACCTGGCTAGAGGTTTATCAATGTTATTGATCTTTTTAAAGAAATAGCCTTTGGTTTGTTGATTTTCTTTATTGATATTTGTTTCCAATTTCATTGATTTCTGCTCTAATTTTTAAATTTTCTTTTTTTCTGCTTATTTTGGGTTTATTTTGCTTCTTTTAAATCCAAAGATGGAAGCTTAAATTATTGACTTCATATATTTCTTCTATTCTATTATTTTCCATCAACCCTATAAACTTCCCTCAAACCCTGTTTCCACTGCATCTCACAAATTTTGTTAATTTTTATTTTCATTTTCTTTAGTTTGAAATATTTTAAAATTTCTCTTGAGACTTCTTCTTTAACCCATGTGTTATAGAAAAATGTTACTTGACATGAAAATATGCTCAACATCACTCATTATTAGAGAAACGCAAATCAAAACCATAATGAGGTGTCATCTCACACTGGTCAGAATGGCCATAATCAAAAAGTCTACAAATGCTGGAGAAGGTGTGGAGAAAAGTGAACCCTCTTACACTGTTGGTGGGAATGCAAACTGATTCAGCCACTATGGAGAACAGTGTGGAGAATCCTTTAAAAAATTGGGAAAAGAACTACTATATGACCCAGGAATCCCACTGCTGAGTATACACCCTGAGGAAACCAGAACTGAAAGAGATACATGTACACCAATGTTCATTGCAGCACTGTTTACAATAGCTAGAACATGGAAGCAACCTAGAGGTCCATCAGCAGATGGATGGATAAAGAAATTGTGGTACATGTACACAATGGAATATTACTCAGCTGTAAAAAGGAATGCATTTGAGTCAGTCCTAATGAGGTGGATTAAACTGAAACCTATTATACAGAGTGAAGTAAGTCAGAAAGAGAAAGACAAATACTGTATATTAAAGCATATATTTGGAATTAAAAAAAAACGGTAACAAAGAACCTATAAGCAGGGCAACAAAGGAGACACAGATGTAAAGAAGAGACTTGTGGACTCAGTAGGAAAAGGCAAGAGTGAGGTGATTTGAGAGAATAGCATTGAAACATGTATATTACCATATGTTAAATAGATGACCAGTGCAAGTTCAATGCATGAGGTGGGGCACCCAAAGCCAGTAATCTGGGATGACCCAGAAGGATAGGGTGGGGAAGAAGTCAGGGGTGGGGGGTTCAGGACATGAGGACACATGTATACCTGTGGCTGATTCATGTTGATGTATGGCAAAAACCATCACAATATTGTAAAGTAATTATCCTCCAATTAAAATAAATTAATTAAAAAAAAGTGTTGTTTAGTGTTCAAGTATTTTGGAGTTTTCCAGCTGTCTTCCTTTCTGTTATTGCATTAATCCCTCAGTCATGTACAACTCTTTGTGACCCATGGGCTGTAGTCTGCCAGGCTCCTCTGTCCATGGAATTCTTCAGGCAAGAATACTGGAGTGGGTTGCCATTCCCTTCTCCAGGGGATCTTCCTGACCCTGAGGTCAAAACTGGGCCTTCTGAATTGCAGGCAGATTCTCTCCCATCTGAGTCACCAGGGAAGCCCAAAAGAGAAGTGTCTCTGGGTAGGTTATTGACTTCTTGTTTAATTGCAGTGAGATCTGAGAGCAAACTTTGCAAAATTTCTATTCTTTTTAGTTTGTTAAGATGTGTTTTATGGTGCAGAATGTGATTTGTATTAGTTAATATTTCATGTGAGCTTGCAAGTAATGTATATTTTGCTTCTGTTGGATGAAGCATTCGTAGATGCCAATTAGATCCAGTTGATTGATAGTGCTGTTGAGTTCAATGATATCCTTACTGATTTTCTGCCTAGTGGATCTGTCAATTACTGATAGAAGAATGTCATATGGTAATTCTGTGTTTAACCTTTTGAGAAATTTCCAAACTGTTGTCCACAGTGGCTTCACCATTTTACATTCCCACCAGTAACTCACAAGTGTTCAATTCCTTCACAACCTTGCCAACACCTGCTATTTCCCATATTTCATTTTCAAAACAATAGCTGTCACAATGGGTGCAAATGGGTATCTCATTTTATTTTGATTTGATTTCCCTAATGGCCTGTGATGTTAAGCATCTGTGGTTTCTTTCTGAGATGATAAAAATGTTCTAAAACTGTCTGTGGTGGTAGTTTCACATATCTGTAAATATACTAAACACAACTAAATTGTCTGCTTTAAATGGTATGTGAATTGTGCCTCAATAAAGCTGTTTAACAATGGAGAAAACCAAAGGATAGAAAAGGAAAAAATAAAGGCTAATTTGCACATGATGACACTACACACATGATATAAATGTTCACTATTGATAGCTCTAAAAAGAAAACCTGCTGCCATGAACAACTGAAGTCTCCAAGAGAAAGAATGTGCAAAGAGTAAACCTGAATAGTTTAAATCCTTGCTACTGAAGGTATGGATAGTAGAGCAGCACAGCACCTGGGAATGAGTTAGAAATGCAGAATCCCAGTTTCCCACTCCAGAGCAACTATCAGGATCTGCCTTTAAACAAAATCCCCAGGCTATTCCTTTGCACATTAGAAAAGCACTGGAGGACATAGAGCTGAGTTAGTTTATGCTACAGGAAGTCTTGAGGGTTATGCTGCTGCCAAGTCACTTCAGTCATGTCCGACTCTGTGAGACCCCATAGATGGCAGCCTACCAGGCTCCCCTATCCCTGGGATTCTCCAGGCAGTAACGCTGGAGTGGGTTGCCATTTCCTTCTCCAATGCATGAAAGTGAAAAGTGAAAGTGCAGTCGCTCAGTCGTGTCCGACCCTCAGCCACCCCATGGACTGCAGCCTTCCACGCTCCTCCGTCCATGGGATTTTCCAGGCAAGAGTACTGGAGTGGGGTGCCATTGCCTTCTCCAGGGCAATTCTGAGATCCCTCAGGAAGACTAAATGTTACATAGCTCTGGCAAAGCTTTCAACTCTTAGATGAGTATTTTCTTGGGGATTCACATGGCCAGAAATCAGTGATATGGTAGAAGGAATTGGCCAAGATCATATTCTAACAACATATACTTGTTTCATTTTATTCAAACGTATTTAGTTAAGTCAGTGTTCAGTGTTATTTACTTTTAGTTTGCATAGTTCCAAGAATCAGGGAAAAGTCGTAACTAACACAATGATTTGCAGTTTAACAAGATCATCAGTGATCCGCATGTTGATTCAAGTTCAAGAAGCACTGGGGGAATGCAACTAAGAAAGCCAGAGATTGATAACCTAGGGAAATTCTTGGAGAAAAACAATGACAAAACTGCTATAATTGTCTATGTTTTGGTGGAATGATTTTGTGGTCAAACAACAACAGTTAAACATATGGCCTTTCTGTTAAATAAGAATACAAAAGTGAGAATACTAATATAATTGAATACTGTACCAACACAACTAACCAAAAAAAAAAAAAAAAAAAAGCTACTGTGTAACCCTACATTGACATTTGTTTGTTGTTGTGATCAATCGTGTCCGACTCTTTGTGACCCCATGGACTGTAGCCCACCAGGTTCCTCTGTCCATGGAATTTTCCAGGCAAGAATATTGGAGTAGTTTGCCATGTCCTATTCCAGGGGATTTCCCTGACCTGGGGCTCCAACCTGCCTCTCTTGAGTCTCCTGCATTGGCAAGCAGATTCCTTACCAGTGTACCACCTGGGAAGCCCATGTTGACATTTAGCATCACAAAAAAGCAGTATTTTTGCCCCAAGTCTCTCCTTTTATAGGAGAAGGAAAGGGAAGCACGGGTTTTATACCCTAAAGACTAAATTCTGTGTTTCAGCTCTGTTTTTTGCCTACCCTGGTTTTCATTTCTTATAAAGGGAATATTAATGTTTCCTCTTTCTAACATGTATGGCTTGGTGAGTATAAATGTAATAAAGCTGGTGAAGATGCTTTGAATACTGTAAATGTTGCAATTATTTCTAAAACCACAGACCTTTTCCTCTGTCCTAAAGAAGCTTGGAGATCAATTGAGATTCATAATCTTCCCTTCCTAAAGAGCTCTCTCCATGTATATTTTGAATGTGAATGAGGAAAGTGAGATACTGAAATTCAGAGTGTTATCCTGAGGTTATAGTAGCAGCATGCTATTGTTTATTCTCACTTCTTATATTTTCCCATTGAGCTTTTTACATTCCACCCACATGGTTGATAATGTTTCCCAAACACTACTGTTTGCAGTTATTACACAATCCGTTGCATTTTACTCCTGCTTCCGGACCACCACATCTCTGCTCCAATCTGGAACACACTCTGGGGACTATTTCATTTGTGGTGCTTTCCTGTTCAAGCCTTTGGATGTTTCTTTCTCACCACACGTGAAGCTAATTTTGTCATTAACATTTCAGGAAATACACAGTGGCATTTTAAGTGAAATACAAATTAGAAAACTCTTCTGTTCGTAGTTACATTTTTCTCCCAGATTTGAAAATAAATCACTAGCAAATCACCCAAGTCACATTTATCCTTTTTAAAGTCCATTAGTTGTTGTCATTATTCTGCCAAACTCTCTATTTCTAGCCTTTTAAGTAGAAATTATACCCCTTTTGGAGCAAGAGTGGAGAGAAAACTGAAGCAAAATAATTTAGAGAAAAAAAATTCTATGGGGTACAAAGAGAGCTATTTCCCTCATCACTTGGCACAGGTGTCTACTTTGTCAGTTCTTGTAGTTGTGAATATGTGAATCTGTGTTGCACTGCCACACTTTTTGGCTCAGGGTAATCAATCAATATAAATTGGTTGGTCAACTGACTGATGAGGAAAGCTTTCATTTAACTGAAATTATGAAGGAAGATTATGCTTTTTATCTTTAAAGCTAACATTTCATTGATTTTGTCCCATGTGCCAAGCACTCTGGTAAGCACCTGCAATGCATTATCTCATTCAATTTCCTCCTGACTCTACAATCCTATGTTCATTACTATAGTTAACTTATCAGAAATAGAACACAATGGACTGTGTCAGGAAGTAGTTAGATTTCCCTATAGCTAACATCATACTCAATGGTAAAAAGCTGAAAACATTTCATCTAAGATCAGGTACAAGACAAGAATGTCCATGTTTGACACTTTTATTCAGCATAGTTTGGAAGTCTTAGCTACAGCAATCAGAGAAGGAAAAGAGGTAAAAGGAATCCAAATCGGAAAAGAAGAAGTTAAACTTTCACTCTTTGCACATGAAATGATACTTTGCATAAAAGATTGTAAGGATCCTACCAGAAAACTACTAGAACTCATCAATGAATTTGGTGAAGTTGTAGGTAACAAAATTAATATACAGAAATCTGTTGCATTTGTCTATACTAACAATAAAATATCAGAAAGAGAAATTTAAGAAACAATTCCATTTACCATCTTATCAAAAATAACAAAATATCTAGGAATAAATCTATCTGAGGAGACAAAGGACCTGCACTGTTATAAGAGGCTGATGAAAGAAATTGAAGAAAACAAAACAAATGGAAAGATATATCATTTTTTTGGATTGGAAGAATCAATTTTGTCAAAATGATTATACTACCCAAGGCAATCTACAGATTCAGTATAATTCCTATCAAATTTCCAATTGCATTTTTCACAGAACTAGAACAAAAAATCTTGAAATTTTTATGAAGACACAAAAGACACCAAATCACTCACACAATCTTGAGAAAGAAAAATGAAGCTGGAGGAATCAGGTTCCATGACTTCACTTGTTGTTTAGTTGCTAAGTCATGTCCAACTCTTTGTGACCCCCCTGGTATGTAGCCTGCCAGGCTCCTCTGTCCATGGGATTTCTTACCAACCCAGATACTACAAAGCTGAAGTCATCAAAACAGTATGGAAAAATAGAAATATAGATCAATAGCACAAAAATAGAAATATAGATCAATGGAACAGGATAAAAAATCCAGAAATAAAACCATGCACCCATAGTCAATTCATCTATGACAAAAGAGGCAAGATTACACAATGTTGGAAAGACTGTCTTTTTAACAAATGTTGCTGGGAAAACTGAACAGCCACATGTAAAAAAAAATGAAATTAGATCATTCTTTAACACCATACACAAAAAGAAGCTCAAAGTGGATTAAAGATCTAAATGTGAGACTGGATACTGTAAAACTCCTAGAGTAAAACATAGAACACTCTCTGACATATCACAGAAATATTTCTTTTGATCCATCTCCCAGAATAATGGAAATAAAAACAAAGATAAACAAATAAGAACTACTTAAACTCAAAAGCTTTGCACAGCAAAGGAATCAATAGACCAAAGGAAAAGACAACCCACAGGTTGGAAGACAATATCTGCAAATGATATGACCAAAAAGGGATTCGTCTCCAAAATTTACAAACATCTCCTGATGCTTAACCACATCGAAACAAACAAGTTAATCAACAAATGGGCGGAAGACCTAAATAGACATTTCTCCAAACAAGACATCAGATCAGTTCAGTTCAGTCAGTCGTGTCCAACTCTTTGCGACCCCATGAATTGCAGCACGCCAGGCCTCCCTGTCCGTCACCAACTCCCGGAGTTCACTCAAACTCATGTCCATCGAGTCGGTGATGCCATCCAGCCATCTCATCCTCTGTCATTCCCTTCTCCTCCTGCCTCCAATCCCTCCCAGCAACAGGGTCTTTTCCAATGAGTCAACTCTGCATGAGGTGGCCAAAGGATTGGAGTTTCAGCTTTAACATCAGTCCTTCCAATGAACACCCAGGACTGATCTCCTTTAGGATGGACTGCTTGGATCTCCTTGCAGTCCAAGGGACTCTCAAGAGTCTTCTCCAACACCACAGTTCAAAAGCATCAATTCTTCTGTGCTCAGCTTTCTTCACAGTCCAACTTTCACATCCATACATGACCACTGGGAAAACATACAAGTGGCCAATAAACATTAGTGAAAGGATGTTCAACATCGCTAATTATTAGAGAAACACAAATTAAAACTACAATGAGATATCACCTCACACCAGCCAGCATGGCTATCATCAAAAAAATCCACAAACAATAAATGCTGAAGCAGGTGTGGAGGAAAGGGAACCCTCCTACACTGTTGGTGGGGATGTAAACTGGTACAGGCATTATGGAGAATACCATGGAAATTCCTTAAAAAACTAAAAATTGAGCTACCACATGACCTTGCAATCCCACTCTGGAGAAAAACATAATGCAAAAGGATACATGCATCCCAATGTTCACAGCAGCATTGTTTACAATAGCCAAGACAGGGAAGCAATCTACGTGTCCATTGACAGAGGAATGGATAAAGAAGATGTGGTACATATATACAAAGAAATATTACCCAGCCTTTAAGAAGAAAGAAAGAATGCCATTTGCAGCAACATAGATGGACCTATAGAGTGTCGTACTGATTGAAATAAGTCATACAGAGAAGGAGAAATATCATATGGCATCCCTTAAAGGTAGACTTTAAAAAGAAATACTTACAAACAGAAAGAGACTGAGACTTAGAGAACGAACTTATGGTTGCCAGGGGAAGGGATAGTTAGGGAGTTTGGGATGGACATGCACACACTGCTCTATTTAAAATGGAAAACCAACAAGGTCCTACTGTATAGCACAGGGAACTCTGTTTAATGCTTTGTGGCAGCCAGGATGGGAGGGGAGATTGGGAGAGAATGGATACATGTATATGTATGGTGAGTCCCTCTGGTGTATCACAGCATTGTTAATCGGCTATACCCCAATAGAAAACAGAAAGTTTAAAAAAAGTAGTAGCTAGATTTCCACATGAGTATTAACACCTTTAAGTATTCATTAATTTAGTCTTAATTAATTAATGGAACACATTGGAGCATATGTTTTGTTTCATCAGGTGAACCTTCCTTGCATAAAATTAATCAGCAGTTACTAAGTGCTTACAGTGTGCTAAACACTATACTTACCTAGTGTGTGTGTGGTGAGTCGCGTCAGTCGTGTCTGACTCTTTGCGACCACTGGACTGAAGCCTGACAGGCTCCTCTGTCCATGGGATTCTCAGGCAAGAATACTGGAGTGGGTTGCCATACCTTCCTCCAGGGGATTTTCTTGATCCCGGGATCGAACCCACGTCTTTTATGTCTCTTGCATTGGCAGGAAGGTTCTTTACCACTAGCAGTACCTGGGAAGCCCCATACTTACCTTATGTGGGAGATACAGTATTAATATCTCCCATTCATAGATGAGACAGCTGAAGCTAAAAATATTTGAGGGGAAAACTGAAGATTAGAGTTAAAAAAAAATGGTGGACTGGGCTTTGCAATCAGGACTGAATACTTAGCCCACATGGTACAAAGCTTGTTTACCAGTGAATCAACAAGTCTGACAAATATTCATCCTCTCCTGACCAGCCTCCCTTGGGACACCTCCTTTAAATTCAACTTTTCTGGATGAGGAAAGAGGCATGGAATTGTCACCAGATCTGTGACCTCTGTGGCATTATGGGCAATGGAACAAATGTTTTCTAGGGAACTTTATTCTAAGTTTAGCTTTGTATCCTATTTCATTTTTCATTTAACACTATGATATAAATTTTTCTGACATTATTAAAAACTCTATAAAAGTAATTTTCAGTGGCTTCTTAGTTTTTTAGTCAAGTGAATGTATAATTTAATTACCCGTGTATTTAGTTTTGATTATTCTTTCCTTTTTCTGTTATTTTACATAATGCTGTAGTAATAAGTACCCATGTATATAAACTCAACAATAACCCGGTGTACGAGACAGCAAAAGAGACACTGATGTATAGAACAGTCTTATGGACTCTGTGGGAGAGGGAGGGTGGAAAGATTTGGGAGAATGGCATTGAAACATGTAAAATATCATGTAAGAAACGAGTTGCCAATCCAAGTTCGATGCACGATACTGGATGCTTGGGGCTGGTGCACTGGGATGACCCAGGGGGATGGTATGGGGAGGGAGGAGGGAGGAGGGTTCAGGATGGAGAACACATGTATACCTGTGGTGGATTCATTTTGATATTTGGCAAAACTAATACAATTATGTAAAGTTTAAAAATAAAATAAAATTAAAAAAAATAAATGTTTAAAAATAAATAAATAAACTCTCCCCACACCCCTGGTTTATATATAATGCATAATAAAGGTACCTAGATATAAGTCTGTGGGCTTGAATATTTTAAGTCTCTTGATACACATTGCCTAATTGCCTTTTAAAAGCTCTCTACCAATTTATACCACCCCTGCCAGGCTCACCACACCCTCATGTCAGGTATTGAATTAAAATAAGAGAAACCTTTGCTAATTTTATGGTTGAAAAACTCCATTACATCATTATAATTGGTAATTATTTAATTATGAAGTTAAATATTTTTTCAATATTTACCAATCACTGAATCTCCTTATTTGACAATATTCAGTTCCTGGTTTTTGCCCCAGTGAGATTTTAATCCTTTGTTTGTATTTCTGTTTTATTGGGAAAATAAAACTTTTGCCATATTTATTATAAATATTTTTTTCAGTTGTTGCCTCTGCCTGGAGCAGAAACAGAAGGAAATGTGTTGTTGAAATCATGGGAGGGGAAGAGCCCCTCAACAAAGAAGGTGTGATGGCAGTTTGTGATGCTACAAAGAGATCCAGTGAGATAAAGCCTGCATAGCATCCATTTATCACTAAGTCATTTATCACTGCTTCCCAGGTGACTCAGTGGTAAAGAATCCATCTGCCCATGTAGGAGATATAGGAGACACGGGTTGGATCCCTGGGTCAGGAAAATCCCCTGGAGCAGGACATGGCAATCTGCTCCAGTATTCTTGTATGGGAAATCCCATGGACAGAGGAGCCTGGTAGGCTACAGTCCATAGGATTGCAAAGAATTGGGCTTGACTGAACGAATGAGTGTACATGTATGTACTCATTCATCACTAAAAAAAAGCCCTAATCTTTCTGGGAATGATTAACAAATGAACAAGTGTCACATATTCAGTACTTTACATTGGCAGAGAACTTCAGTCCATGGGTACCCTCTTCATCTTACAGAAGAGGAAACAGGTTTCAGAGAGACATACAGTGACTCTGGTCTGTATAATGTAGACCAATGGTGCCCAACGAATTTGGCATCAGGGACTGGTTTCATAGGACAATTTTGCCACGGACCAAGGCGGCAGGAGTGTTGTTTTCTGGATGATTCAAGCATATTACATTTATTATGCACTTTATTTTTTATTGTTATTGCATTTTAATATATAATGAAGTATTTATGCATTGTCACTTGCCACTCACTGATAATTTTGATATGAGTCTGAAAATAATTGATTTATTATGGTCTCTGTGCAGTCAAACCTCTCTGTTAATGATAAACTGTATTTGCAGCCACTCTCCAGTGCATCACTGCCTCAGCTCCACATCAGGCTTTCGATTCTCATAGGGACCCTACAACCTAGATCCTTCACACGTGCAATTCACAGTAGATATCTGGCTCCTCTGAAAATCTAATGCTGCCACTGATCTGACAGGAAGGGAGCTCAGGCAGTAATGCAAACCATGGAGAGTGGCTGTAAATACAAACTTTCACTCCCTTGCCTGCCACTCACCTCCTGCTGTGAGACCTGGTATTGATATGTGGTATTAAGTTACCTGATATAGACTATCACCAGGTTTTCAGATTCTAAGTCTCTGCCAATATACCTGGCCACTGTCTTGCACAAAGAAGTTCAAATGGAAATATTTTCAGATTAAAATAACAATAATAAAAACAACAATAATTAGTTCAATGTGGGGTATTAGGTTTCTTCAAATAAATAAATAATAGAATGTGTGCATGTATGTGTGTGTCTGTATATTATACATAATTATGTATAATAATAAATGCATAATAATATAATATACATATACTACAAAATAAAACATATAATATTATATTGCTATCTATACAAGATATTAATATATATTACATATACATTATACATGTATTGCTGCTGCTGCTAAGTTGCTTCAGTCGTGTCCGACTCTGTGCAACCTCATGGACTGCAGCCTACCAGGCTCCTCCGTCCATGGGATTTTCCAGGCAAGAGTACTGGAGTGGGGTGCCATTGCCTTCTCCCTTATACATGTATATAAAATATTATATGTATTATGTGCATATTATATGATATATATGTATATATGTGTATATGATATGTGTATATATAGCAATATGTATTTGGAGAAGGAAATGGCAACCTGCTCCAGTGTTCTTGCCTGGAGAATCCCATGGACGGAGAAGCCTGGTAGGCTGCAGTCCATGGGGTCGCACAGAGTCGGACATGACTGAAGCGACCTAGTAGCAGTTAGCAGCAGCAATATGTATTATTATATGTGTATTACATGCATTATATATATATAATATATATATATATATATATACACACACATACATATTATACATTCAGGTATGACCTAAATCAAATCCCTTATGACTATACAGTGGAAGTGAGAAATAGATTTAAGGGACTAGATCTGATAGAGTGCCGATGAACTATGGACGGAGGTTCGTGACATTGTACAGGAGACGGAGATCAAGACCATCCCCAAGAAAATGAAATGCAAAAAGCAAAATGGCTGTCTGAGGTGGCCTTACAAACAGCTGTGAAAAGAAGAGAAGCAAAAAGCAAAGGAGAAAAGGAAACATATACCGATTTGAATGCAGAGTTCCAAAGAATAGCAAGGAGAGATAAGAAAACCTTCCTTGGTGATCAATGCAAAGAAATAGAGGAAAACAACAGAATGGGAAAGACTAGAGATCTCTTCAAGAAAATTAGAGATACCAAGGGAACATTTTATGCAAAAATGGGCTCAATAAAGGACAGAAATGGTATGGACTTAACAGAAGTAGAAGATATTAAGAAGAGGTGGCAAGAATAGACAGAAGAACTGCACAAAAAAGATCTCCACGACCCTGATAATCATGACGGTGTGATCACTCACTTAGAGCCAGACATCCTGGAATGTGAAGTCAAGTGGGCCTTAGGAAGTATCACTTCGAACAAAGCTAGTGGAGGTGATGGAATTCCAGTTGAGCTATTGCAAATCCTGAAAGATGATGCTGTGAAAGTGCTGCACTCAATATGCCAGCAAATTTGGAAAACTCAGCAGTGGCCACAGGACTGGAAAAGGTCAGTTTTCATTCCAATCCCAATGAAAGGCAATGTCAAAGAATGCTCAAACTACCACACAATTGCACTCATCTCACACGCTAGTAAAGTAATGCTCAAAATTCTCCAAGCCAGGCTTCAGCAACATGTGAACCGTGAACTTCCAGATGTTCAAGCTGGATTTGGAAAAGGCAGAGGAACCAGAGATAAATTGCCAACATCCACTGGATCATGGAAAAAGCAAGAGAGTTCCAGAAAAACATCTATTTCTGCTTTATCGACTATGCCAAAGCCTTTGACTATGTGGATCACAATAAACTGTGGAAAGTTCTTAAAGAGATGGGAATACCAGACCACCTGACCTGCCTCTTGAGAAACCTGTATGCAGGTCAGGAAGCAACAGTTAGAACTGGACATGGAACAACAGACTGGTTCCAAATAGGAAAAGGAGTACATCAAGGCTGTATATTGTCACCTTACTTATCTAATTTATAAGCAGAGTACATCATGGGAAACACTGGGCTGGAGGAAACACAAGCTGGAATTAAGATTGCTGGGAGAAATATCAATAACCTCAGATATGCAGATGACACCACCCTTAAGGCAGAAAGTGAAGAAGAACTAAAGAGCCTCTTGATGAAAGTGAAAGTGGAGAGTCAAAAAGTTGGCTTAAAGCTCAACATTCAGAAAACTAAGATCATGGCATCTGGTCCCATCACTTCATGGCAGATAGATGGGGAAACAGTGGAAACAGTGGCAGACTTTATTTTTCTGGTTTCCAAAAATCACTGCAGATGGTGATTGCAGCCATGAAATTAAGAGACGCTTGCTCCTTGGAAGGAAAGTTATGACCAACATAGACAGCATATTGAAAAGCAGAGACATTACTTTGCCAACAAAGGTCTGTCTAGTCAAGGATATGGTTTTTCCAGTGGTCATGTATGGATGTGAGAGTTGGACTATGAAGAAAGCTGAGCACCAAAGAATTGATGCTTTTGAACTGTGGTGTTGGGGAAGACTCTTGAGAGTCCCTTGGACTGCAAGGAGATCCATCCAGTCCATTCTAAAGGAGATCAGTCCTGGGTGTTCATTGGAAGGACTGATGTTGAAGCTGAAATTCCAATACTTTGCCCACCTCATGTGAAGAGCTGACTCATTGGAAAAGACTCTGATGCTGGGAAAGATTAAGGGCAGGAGGACAAGGGGATGACAGAGAATGAGATGGTTGGATGGCATCACCAACTCAATGGACATGGGTTTGGGTGGACTCCGGGAGTTGGTGAATGACAGGGAGGGCTGGTGTGCTGTGATTCATGGGGCTGCAAAGAGTCAGATATGGCTGGATGACTGAACTGAACTAATACATATTATATTATACATATAATATAACAATACATATTATACATATAATAATATGTATGTATAATATATGTATATATAATATATACATATATGTGACATATATTAATATAATTATATATATAATAAATATATAACATATATAAGAGGACACTATATATAGGGTCCTCTTGGGTAGGCAGAGTCAGCCCTCTCCAGAAAATAATTTAGGCATTCAGGGCAACACTATGTCAACCATGGTACCAAAGAAAACAAAATGAATCAGATGTCTACAAGCTGAGCATTGTATGTAATATAGCTATCATGGCCTGGCCGTTATCAGAGTGCCTTCATGAAGTTTGGATAGGAACAAAATTTTATTTAAGTTTCCACAGTTAAATTTTAATGTTCTTTTCAGCTAGAATGAATAATTTAATTGTTTTCAATTCTCTGAATAAATACAGATAGGAATTTCTGAAATCCCACACTTGAGGAGTTATTTAAGATTAATTTACAATAGATGAAACTTTTATTTTTTCAGTCAAAATGCACTTGTTCATTATATTTACCTCAATACATCAGGCATTGGTGTATTTCTTAAAATTATGATTTCTTTCCTGTGCCTTGGTGACTGGCCTATACTCAGTAATTATTGCAGATTTTCTTTCTCTATTTAATTAGGTGATTTGATTTGTACTTTATATAATTACAGTATTTGTCTTCTCCTTTGTTTGAGGCAAAATTGTAATCATTAATTCTGTTACCTGAGGCAGCTAAATAAATATTTACTAAAATTAAAAAATAAGACACTTAGAAGGGTATAATTGTGTCTGGACCAGAAAATTTTCATTTCACATGCATCATCTTAACTTCATTATGGCTACTGAACTCAAAATGAAAAGGAACAAGAGCCCCAGGGGAGTAGAGAACAGTAACGTCATTATTTTTTACAGAAAATAAGCACATAAGAATTTATTGCAAACAGCAGCCCCCTGCCTACCACAGAGTCTACACCTCCCTGTTTGATCAGGGTCAAAATCAGAAAATAGGGAAGAATATTCGAAACTTAAATGAAGGAAAAAAAAAGTGTAGTGGGAACCGGGAGAGAGAAGACTCCACATAACTGGATTTTAACTGAGCCCCACAGAACCTTAAGAATGCCTTTCAGATTTCTTACCCACACCATGATTCCCATGCTTGTTCCAATCACAGCAGCTACGCTAATCTGGTTGATGTATTGGCTGAAATGAAAGTGAAACTGTTAGTTGCTCTGTACTGTCCGACTCTTGGTGGCCCCAGTGGACTATAGCCCACCAGGCTCCTCTGTCTATGGGGATTTTCCATACAAGAATACTGGAGTAGGTTGCCACGCCCTCCTCCAGGGAAATCTTCCCAACGTAGGGAACGAACCCAGGTCTCCTACATTGCAGGCAGATTCTTTACCATCTGAGTCACCAGGGAATTCCTACAATAAATTTCTACTAGGAAAAATATATGTATTGGGTACCTACAGTAAATTTCTACTAGGAAAGATGAGTCTGGAAATGTAAGTGGTTTGGACAAGTGACTCCAATGATTGTTAATCTAAATGAGTTGATAGAGACCATTTCCAAAGACCAAGATTATTTTCTGCACCAAAAGCCATGCAGGATCCTAGTTCTCTTGACCAGGGATTGAACTTGTGCCCGTGGAAAAGCGGAGGGAAGTCCCATCAAAGACCAAGTTTGATAAGGGAACAAATGTCATGAAATGGGGTAAAAGAAATATTGGGCATGCCGTCTTTCAGGATAGTATTCAATATGGTGAAATGGACTGATAACTTTTCAAGGGAGCTTGGAAGAACTCTAGTACCATAGTCCTTTTATGTCTCAATGCAGAGGAAAATTCAGCAAGAGAAAAATGGTAAATAAGAAATGATTTATTAGAATATGACGCTAATGAGTCTTACAAGTGGGTGGGTGAGAAAGGCCATGCCCCAAGAACTTATTACAGTTTTATAATCAAAGGAAAAGTGGGAGAGGGAGAATACCTTTCTTCGTCTTTCATGTTTTCATCATTAGCTCCTCCTCCAGGTTGAGCAGGGCAGTTTTTTTTTCCCTGTGTGGTCAAGCTAGGTTCACAAATTATTATTTTTTTATGTGTGCAGAGATTATGTTCTAGGGATCATTAACTCCCTGAGCTCACTGGGCAGGATGTGGGTCCCATGTCGCCATTGTTTTATTGTTTGGGGGCATGTGCTGTGTTTCTGTTGAATGGTTTTGTTGTTAAGCAAGCGTGATTGATTTTGTGGGTAGGCAAACCTACTTTCTTGAATAATATTCAACTTACAGTGGTCTCATGAACTTTAGTAAACTCCAGAAGATAGTGAAGTTCGGGCAAGCCTGCAGTCAATGAAGTTGCAGAGAGTCGGACATGACTTAGCTACTGAACAGCAACAGCCTATATTTTTTACTTATAATCACCTGTACTGTGCTGTGCTGTGCTGTGCTTAGTTACTCAGTTGTGTCTGACTCTTTGTGACCCCATGGACTGTAGCCCGCCAGGCTCTTCTGTCCATGGGGATTCTCCAGGCAAGAATATTAGAGTGGGATGCCGTGCCCTCCTCCAGAGAATCTTCCCAACCCAGGGATTGAACCCAGGTCTCCCGCATTGCAGGCAGGTTCTTTACCATCTAAGCCACCAGGGAAACCCAAGAATACTGGAGTGGGTAGCCTATTCCTTCTCCAGGGGATCTTCCCAATCCAGGAATGAGACCCAGGTCTCCTGCATTGTAGGTTTATTCTTTACCAGTTAAGCTATCAGGGCAGTCCCTAGAATCCCCTAGTGAGGTTAACTATTTAATCACCTATTTTGTCCATTCATTTTGTCTCAATCAATAGTATCCCACATTCTTCACAACAAGTGATTATTGTTCAGGGGTGATAGGTGCTGTTGGCATCTGGGCCACTAAAGCAATTTCCTACTGAAGTCCTAGCATTCATCTCTAAGATCATCTTTGCTTCTAAATGTAGAAGTTCAGTACTTATTTTCTGTAGTTGATGTGAGGATTATGTAAGATAATGTTTTTCAGAGCGTTTAGCCCAGTTCTTGGCATGCAGAGAGCAATTAATACATTTCTTTGTTTTTGGCACTTTCTCAGTAGCATTAACTGAGGAAATGCCAGTGCTCATTTCCCCCCCATAGAGTGGCCATATATTACTCAAATACGTTAACAGTCTGATTTGTGCTGACTCCACTCGCAAAATCAAGAAGTAGAAAAGTGATTCAATAAGCAGAAAGAGGCACTGGAGGAGGCATTTAAAATGATCTAGCCGTGAGGACTGGTTTTTTTTTTTTTTTTATGTTTCAAAGAGCAAAAAGGAGAAAAAAAAAAAAAAAGGCTCTGCCTTGTTTCATTAGAGCTCATGCCCTAGGAAAGTTAAGTCAGAGGTGGTTCTCTGAAATCAGGGCATCTGAACTTTGTAACCCTGTCCACAAAGTTTCTATTTGGAAAGTAACAAAGATCACACTTCTGGACTCTGGAGAACACTTTCTGCAGCGAAATATCTTTGTTTCATATCACATCATGCTGGCTGGGAAGATAATCCTTACGAATACTCCTGTATTTATGTCCCCTGTGAATTGCTGGCATTTCACCCCAGTTCTGTGCAGTGAATCATTATTTTGTCACATCACAAATATCAGCAGCATCCAGCAGTTCCACTTAAAAACAAAAGAATGAAAAAACAATAATTAATAGCAAAACACCAACGACAAGGCTCAAATCTCAAATGAAGCACTAAATGTCCCCGAAATTTCTACAGCAGGCTTGGTGCTCTTCTTTTGGAGAGAAATGGAGCCAAGGTCTGCAGTGCAGTATTGGCTGCTCTCTTGATTTGCTTAGGTTAATTTTAAAGGAATTTCTGCTCTTGCTGTGCATTTAAGTGTGAATGGCAAAGAATAGGAGAGCAGCTGTGTCCATTAGCACCTTCCTCAGGCATTGACTCTCCAGGAGATTGGACATTAAGCTTAAAAACCAGTGCCCTAGTCACAAAAGACACTAAGTCCATTGCTTCCCCGTCTGCTAAATTCTGTGGTTATAATTCTAGTGTGGGGTATGCCACATTTTTAAAGTCCCTTACAGTTTGTTATAGAGCTTCCCAGGTGGTAGAGTGATAAAGAATCTGCCTGCCAATGCAGGAGACACAGGAGGTGTAGATTCCATCCCTGGTCAGGAGGATCCCCTGGAGAAGGAAATGGCAACCCATTCCAGTATTCTTGCCTGGGAAATCCCATGGGCAGGAGCCTGGCAGGCTATAATCCATGGGTCACAAAGGGTTAGATGGGACTGAGTGATTGAGCACAAGCTTGCACATATACAGTTTGTTGTACTGTGGATTATGTTGTTACATGGGCTTTCCTGGTGGCTCA
Source organism: Bos grunniens (assembly GCF_055505025.1). Lineage (NCBI taxonomy): Eukaryota > Metazoa > Chordata > Mammalia > Artiodactyla > Bovidae > Bos > Bos grunniens. Next base: position 56,721,708 of record NC_141175.1, on the reverse strand, counting down.
GTGGTAAAGAATTGACCTGCAATGCAACAGCCACAGGAGACATGGGTCCGGTTTCTGGGTTGGGAAGATCCCTTGGAGGAGGGCATGGCATCCCACTCCAGTATTCTTGCCTGGAGAATCCCCATAGTCACAGGAACCTGGTGGGCTACTAGGGTCCATAGGGTCATAAAGAACTGTACACTACTGAAGTGACTTAGCAGCAGCATATTTTCACATATATGCTGCCTGTTCCTCAGACCCATCCTGTAAGACATGTAGGGCAGGATATGCCCTTTATTTCCAGATGAAAATGAACAGTGACTCAGAAAAGTGACGTGTCTCATCCACAGTAACAAAGCTAAGGGAAAAAAAGAAAACAAAAAAACAGAGCTGAAATGCACAACTAAGGATCCTATTTCTGAATCTGGAGTTTTACTCACTAAAGCTTTCTTTACAAGAGCTTCTGCAAACAGGCTCCTGCCAAATGCCAACATGATGATAAGACCATGGTAGGGACTATCCTGTCTCTCTTCAACTTCTGGGATGCTGATGCCACCACACAGACTCTCCATGCTGACTCTCCCCATCTGACTCTTCCCTTGTCAACTACAAATTGGCACTTGCCTTGGAAACTTACCATCTACCTATCTACCTCTCCAAAAATTAAGTCATGTACTGCAGCTGCTGCTGACCTTAAATACTATCTGAAAGGAGTTAATGAGTATTAATGAGGCACTCCATGTGTGCATGCTAAGTCGTTTCAGTTGTGTCCAACTCTTTGTGACCCTTTGGACCATGGCCTACCCGGCTCCTCTGTCCATAGGATTCACCAGGCACAAATCTGGAGTGAGTTGCCATGCTCTCCTCCAGGGAATCTTCCCCACCTAGGGATTGAACCCACATTTCCTGCAGCTCCTGAATTGCAGGTGGATTCTTATGGCTGAGCTGCTTGGGAATCCTAGGCACTCTGTGCTGGTGGAGCAGGGAACTGGCAGGACAGGTCTTCAGAGAGTTATATATTTACAGGGGCTGATTTTATGAGCCCAATTCTTGTCTCTCTCCATATCTCAGTTCAGTTTAGTTCAGTCACTCAGTCATGTCCGACTCTTTGAGACCCCATGAACTGTAGCAAGCCAGGCCTCCCTGTCCATCACCAACTCCTGGAGTTTACTCAAACTCACGTCCATGGAGCCGGTGTTGCTATCCAACCATCTCATCCTCTGTCGTCCCCTTCTCCTCCCGCCTTCAATCTTTCCCAGCATCAGGGTCTTTCCCAATGAGTCAGTTCTTCACATCAGATGGCCATATCTAGAAAAACAGTAAAATACTTCATGGTGATGACTGTTCCACATGAATAGTGAAGGCCTCAGGAGACTAGCAGAAATCTTCTGGAAAGATATGTGCTTGATTGCACATATGCACATATACAAAAATTGTATATGAACTAAATTCCTCCCCCCAACCCCTGCTTCTTTGGAGCAGTTTCTCAAATTATCTGACGTGTTCTCTGCCCATTTTAATTGGGACAAAATGAGACTGCAGGCACCTCCTTTTGCCTGCAGTCTATGAAGTGTAACATACAGTCTATGAAGTGTAAGGGTGATCTGATCATTTTGGGGATCCTTCCTTGGCTCATATAGTGAATTAACATTCCTGGTTAACTAGCAGCTGTTGCCTACCCTCAACTTCTGCCTTTCTGTTGACCCCCACCTTCCCAGGACAACGTGCAAGAACTGACGTTTGGTCTACGAAAACTGGTCAAGGGGTGTTAGTTTTGATTCAGTCTTTTGTTTAGCCTTGTGATATGGGGATGGTTATTTTCTCCCTGGGCTTTAGTTTCATCACTGGTAAAATAAGAAGATGAAACTAAATTATTTTCTAAGCCCTTTTCTCTTTTGACTGTAGACTCCTGTTTTCAAATGTAATGTATTCAAGGTTGTCAATACATAAGACAGATAAGTATGATGCTGTCTTTTAAAAGAGTGACATGCTAAGGAGGGGATGGAGGTGAGGGGTGGCTATAAAGAGAAAGCAGCTGGTATGAGAATGAGAGATTTTCATCTAATTTCTCTGTCCATCCATTTGTCAAGCATTTGTTATTGCCCCTTTTAGATCATGTAGCTGAGGATACAAAGATATGGCAGGATCCTATTCATGTTCTCTGTATCTGTAGGAGACAAGATACATGGATCAATAACAAAGACACAAGGTAGAAATGACAAGGGGTGCACATGTGCTGCAGGAAAGTGCTGAGACAGTCCTGGAGTGAGGGAGGAGAGAGTGAGAGGGAGAGGAAAGCAACATCTAAGGTGTCAGACAGAGGCAGGCTGTGGGGCAAGGTGGGGTGGGGTGGGGGTCTGGGGAGGAGGGAAGGTAGCAGAAATAGTGTTGGTCTGAATCCTAAATCATTGGAAAGCATTCCCTGTTTATGGTATTTATTTCTTTTCTTTCTTATAGAAAACATTTTTATTGTGGTGAAAGTCACATAAAGCATACTGTTTTAACCATATTTAACTGTAGAGTTCAGAGGCACTAAGTACATTCACATTATTGTGTGACTCTCACAATCATCCATCTCCCAAGTTTTTCCCTTCCTTAACTGAAACTCTGTCCCTATTAAACACGATTTCACCATCCCCCATCCCTAGCCTGGCCCCCTGGAAGCTACCAATGTATTTATACTTTCTGACTTTATGAATCTGACCTTTTTAGGTACCTCTATACATGGAATCAAGCAATATTTGTATGTACCTACTATATACTGGGGGCTTCTCAGTGGTGCTACTGACAAAGAACTTGTCTGCCAATGCAGAAGACATAAGAGATGCACGTTTGATCCCTGGATTGGGAAGATCCCCTGGAGAAGGGTGTGGTAACCCACTCTTGCCTAAGCAATCGCATGGACAGAGGAGCCTGGTGGTCTATAGTCCATAGGATCACAAAGAGTTGGATATAACTGAAGTGAGTTAGCATGCATACGTTGTATATTGGGATGCATTTTTAAGGTTAACTTTCTCTATGTCGTATAAACAGACTTTACCTTCTTTTCCATCCCCTGTGCAATATGGTAGGTTCTCACTAGTGATCTATTCTATACATAGTAGTGTATATATGTCAATCCCAATCCCCCAATTTATCCCACTCCCCCTTTCACCAATTATTTATAGTTATTTCTGAGTAATGAATTATATCTTAAAAGAGGTGGGTGAAGGAGGAAATGTGAGTTTAGTGCCAATGAAACTGCCTGTGTGTCCAAAGATCATCCAAGCCTGTCTGCCATATCCTTCTCCTTATTCAGATTCTCAAGTGGACTTTCTCTTTATATTATCCTCATGGCCATCTTTACTGATTAAATTTATCAAGTAGCAGCTAATCTCTCACCCAGGGACCTCCTTCATTTCATTATGCCCTGAGAAAATTTTCCCTCCATGGACCCAGACCTATAAGTGGAATTTTACAGCACAAAAGTCTGATAGTATTTTAATTAGCTCAGCTAAGCCTTCTATTACACCCAGGAGCAGGAGTTTGCAGGTTAATTTAGTTTCCTTAATTACGGTGATAAAACCAGATATAAATTCTGATACAGTATGAGGTGAGTAGCCCACAAGTTTAATTACCTGGAATTGTTGCTGTGTTTGGGACTTTGCTTACCAAACTCCACATTAATTCATGGCACCTCCAGTTGCAGTGTTTATTTCCTACACAAAGTTGCTTGCTGTTTCCAGACCTGGGTGAAATTTAACTCCTGAGATGAAACTGGTTTCAGTTGCAGAGAGACGCTATACCCATGCTTTTACTCACAATGCATTCTTATTATCAGGGACTTTTGGTAACAACTGATTAAAGCGTAATTAAATAGTTATCATTTGCTTATTAAATTGCCTGTCTTGAGACTTCTCCGGTATTTGGAATAGTGTAGTAGTAGTGTTATCGGTTCAATCGTGTCCGACTCTTTGTGCCCTCATGGACTGTAGCCCGCCAGGCTCTTTTGTCCGTGGGATTCTCCAGGCAAGAATACTGGAGTGGGTACCTGTTCCCTTCTTCAGGGGATATACCCGACCCAGGGATCGAACTGAGGTCTTCTACACTGCAGGCAGATTCTTTGCTGTCTGAGCCACCAGGGAAACCCATATGGGGGTAGTGTAGGAATTTTCTCAACCTCAATGTTTTTGAAACTTTGGACCGGATAATACTTTGCTTTGGGAGACTGTCCTGAAGATTATAGGATCTTTAGTAGCATCCCTGTCCTCTCCTCACTAGCTACAAGTACACCCTTCTCCCAGTTGTGGCAACCAAAAATGTCCCCAGATATTGCCACATGTCATCCAGGACACAAAATTTCCCTTGGCCAAGAGCCACTGGTTGTAAGGATTACATATCTGACTCAGATTATACTGTTTTAAACCCAGGCTCCTCCACCTGGGGGTTGTGACATTGACTAAAACCCTAAATTTCCATCTATGTAGAAAGTGACCACTGTATAGCATTATTGTGATAGTCAAATAAATTAACATGAAAATGCTTAGAATTATGCCTGGTGCATAGTAAACACTCAATAATTATAAACTATAATTCATATTATTAATATCTACCAGATGGTTTACATTTTACAGATTTATTTATTTATTTAAAGACAAGACTAACTCTTAAAAGAAAACAACAGAACAAGACAGTTGCCAGCCCAGTTTCTAACTTCTTAATGGCCTAGTCTGGTAGAGGGAATGTTCCAGCAGAAGTCATAGATACAGGTGCAAATCCTGTTTCTATTGCCTTGATTTGGCCATGGACAAAATTTGCTTTTCTCTTAGCATTCTTCTTTAAAGAAGCATATCATAGGGCTGAATTATAAGGATCAAACCCATGGCAGTGAAAAAAAAAAAAAACCTGCTGCCTGCCTCTGCCTGCTTTCCCAACTGGACATCTGTTTTTCCTTTCTTCCTTTTTTCTTTTTTTCCCTATCCCCTCCATGTCTGCATGTCAAAAGGTTTATTTTGATTGGTTCTTATTCTAAAAGGACTGTGATTCTCAACCACCTGGAAACTTGTTACAACACAAGCAACTTGGTCTACTTCCAGAGTTTGTGATTCAGTAAGTCTGGGGATGGAATCCAAGAATTTGCAACTGACTCAGTGGACATGAGTTTGAACAAACTCCGGGAGTTGGTGAAGGACAGGGAAGCCTGGCATGCTATAGTCCATGGGGTCTCAAAGAGTCAGACACGACTGAGCGACTGAACAATTGCAACAACAACTGAATTCCCAGGGGGTGGTGATGCTCCAGCTGCTGATTATGGACCGCTCTTTGAGAATTAATGTTGTAGTATTCATTGCTATGCTCAAGAATGTGCATGCATGCTCAGTTGCTCAGTTGTGTTCTACTTTTTGCAACCCCATGCACTGCAGCTAACCAGTCTCCTCTGTCCCTGGGGTTTTCCAGGCAAGAGTACTGTAGTGGGTTGCCATTCCCTTTTCCAGGGGATCTTCCTGACCCAGGGATCAAACTTGTGTCTCCTGCATTGACAGGCAGATTTTTTACCACTGAGTCACCTGGGAAGCCCAGTGCTTTAAAACTGGGGTCACCAAACTCTGAGGTAATGCCTGATAATCTGAGGTAGAACTGATATAATAATAATAGAAATAATTTGCACAATAAACATAACCCACTTGAATCATCCCCAAACCATCCCCCAACCCTCATCTGTGGAAAAATTGTCTTCCACAAAACCAGTTCCCGATGCCAAAAAGGTTGGGGACTGCTCTTCTAGAACAGTGATTCTTCATCTTAAATGTACATCAGAATCTCCTATAGGGCTTTTTTGTTTTGAAGTTTTTTTAATTGGAGGATAATTGCTTCACAATATTGTGTTAGTTTCTGCCATATATCAAGATGAATCAGCCACAAGTATACATATATCCTTTCCCTTCTGAACTTCCTTCCCATCTTCCTCCCATCCCACCCCTCTAGGTTTTCACAGAGCACTGAGTTGAGCTCCTGTGTCACACAGAAAATTCCTACCTGCTCTCTGTTTTACATATGGTAAAGTATATGTTTCCATGCTATTCTCTCAATTTGTCCCACCCTCTCATCTCCCCACTGTGTCCATAAGTCTGTTCTCTATGTCTGCTAGGCCTTACCTCCCAAGTTTCAGATTTAGTAGGCCAGTGCATTAAGAACCCCTGCTCCAGAAAGATTTTCAGTTTGAAGTGCACGTTAAATTTACTTGGGGAATTTTGAAAATTAGTCCTAAGGCCAAAATCCCAACCCAGAGCAATTAAATCAAAATCTTGCTGTACTTTGTTAGACTTCTTAAGTGATTCCAATATACAGCCAAGGTTGAGATGTCATTCAAAAGCAAGTACAGAGATTTAAGAAATCTGGGAAGGCAAGAAGGGAATTTAAGGATTTTGTACTCAATATATTTAATTTTAAACAGAAAAGGCAGTTCAGAGCTTTGGGCATTTGATGTGATGAGCATATATTTGAGTCTGTCTACCTAAGAATAGTGATATATTAAAAAGACTAACAGGGCTTAGGGGATAGGCAAAACTTTGAAAAGTAGTGTTATGGTAAGAAACTTGGAAAATTCATAAACATCTATCTGAGGCTAATATCAGAAACAGCCTTTAAAGAGATCAGGTAAATACATGATCATTCAGGACATTTTAAAAGAAAATAAAAATGTTTGCCAAGGCATTCTTAGTTTTTTTAAAATTAATTTTTACTGGAGTATAGCTTTCCAGTTTAATATGTTGTAGTAGAAGGATGTGTGATCATCTCCTGTGAGAGCAACAAGATCACAACTAGCTGTTGAACAAACATCGACAGGAGGCCACTGAAACCTATCAAAAAAGATACTCCACATCCAAAGACAAAGAAGAAGCTGCAGGAAATGGAAGGAGGGGCGCAATCATGATAAAATCAAATCTCATACTGCCAGGTGGTGACCCACAAACTGGAGAACAATAATACCAAAGAAGTTCTCTCACTGTTGTGAAGGCTCTGAATCCCACGTCAGGCTTCCCAGCCTGGGGATCTGACAAAGAGACTGGGATCCCCCAGGGAGTCTGACCTTGAAAGCCAGCAGGTTTTGATTATAGGACTTTCACAGGACCAGGGGAAACAGAGACTCCAGTTTGGGAGGGCACAAATTAAATCTTGCGTGTACCAAGACTCAGAGGAAAGGAGCAGTGATCCCACAGGAGACTGAACCAAAACTACCTGCTGGTGTTGGAGGATCTCATGTGGAGGTGTCTGTTGGCAGAGACTCACCACAGGGACTGGGACACTGGCTTGGAGGTCACCATTAACCTGACCATAGAGCCTAGTAGACCCCAGGACTGGGTCATCTCAGTCAAGCAACTAACAGAGAGGGATTAAAGCTTTACTTAGCAAGGCCCTACCCAACAGAGCAAGACCTAGTTTTTCCTACTTCCAGTCCCTTCCTTCAGGAAGCTTACACAAGCCTCTTAGCCTCCTCCCTCAGAGGGCAGGCAGAAGAAACAAAAAGATCCATAATCCCACAGGTAGAACAAAGAACACATTACAGAAAGTTAAATAGTCTGAAAAAGCAGAAAGCTATATCCCTGATGAAGGGACAAGATAAAACCCCAGGAAATCAGCTAAATGAAGTGGAGATAGGCAACCAACCAGAAAAAATAATTCAGAATAATGATAGTGAAGATGATCCAGGACCTCAGGAAAACATTGAAGAAGATGCAAGAAATGTTTACCAAAGACTTGCAGGAACTAAAGAACAAACAAATAGATATGGGTAATACACTAGAAGGAATCAAGAGCAGAGTAACTGAGGCAGAAGAATGGATAAATGACCTAGAGGACAGAATGATGGAAATCACTGCCACAGAACAGAATATAGAAAAAAGAATGAAAAGCAATGAAGACAGCCTAAGAGAGCTCTGTGACAGCATCAAATGCACCAACATTTGCATAAGGGTCCTAAGGAGAAGAGAGAGAAAAGGGACCTGAGAAAATATTTGAAGAGATAATAGCTGAAAACTTCTCTAACATGGGAGAGGAAATAGTCAACCAAGTTCAGGAAGCACAGAGAATCACAGGCAGTATAAACCCAAGGAGGAACACATTGAGACACAACATAATCAAACTGACAAAATTAAAGGCAAAGATAAAATATTAAAAGCAACAAGGGAAAAACAACAAATAACATACAAGGGAACTTTCATCAGGTTATCAGCTGATTTCTTAACAGAAACTCTACAAGCCAGAAGATAGCCAGGAGATAGCATGATATATTTAAAATGATAAAAGGTAGAACCTACAACCAAGAATACTGTAACCAGAAGACTCATTCAGATTTGATGGAGAAATCAAAAGCTTTCCAGACAAGCAAAAGTTAGAGAATTTAACACCATGAAACCAGCTTTACAACAAATGCTAAAGGAACTTCTCTAGGCAGGAAACATAAGAGAAGGAAAAGACCTACAGAAAATAAACCCAAAGCAATTCAGAAAATGGTAATAAGATCGTGTGTGTGTGTGTGTGTGTGTGAAATTCGCTCAGTTGTGTCCAACTCTTTGCGACTCCATAGACTATACTGTCCATGGAATTCTCTAGGCCAGAATACTGGAGTGGGTAGCCTTTCCCTTCTCCAGGGGATCTTCCCAACCCAGGGATCAAACCCAGGTCTCCCGCATTGCAGGTGGATTCTTTACCAGTTGATCCACAAGGGAAGCCCAAGAATACTGGAGTGGGTAGCCTATCCCTTCTCCAGTATATCTTCTTGACCCAGGAATCAAACCGGGGTCTCCTGCATTGCAGGTGGATTCTTTACCAACTGAGCTATCAGGGAAGCCCAATCGGATCATACATATTGATAATTACCTTAAATGTAAATGCACCAACCAAAAGATATAGACTGACTGGGTGGTTAAAAACATGTGCATGTATGCACTTCCACTTACCGTATTACTTTGCTTGATCGCCCAGATTGTATGCAATTATTTTATATTGTTAGGTTAATCACGTTTCCATTATGGTTTGCAACTGCAATTCTTTTACTTTTTGTCTGGCTATTGATTGTAGAAACTGATAAACACCTTTACTACTGTGATTGTGTAATTATTACTCACCCAATAACCTTGTATCATGATTGGTCAACAGAAAAATAATAGAATTCTATGTCACCAAAACTTCCATTTAATAGGAAAACCTGTAATCACCTTTTAAAATCCAGATGCACATCAGAATTATCTTGAAATTTTTTGAAAAATAAAAATGCCTAGATACTGCTTTTTTCCTCCAAAGCTCCAGACATGTTTCTAATGAGCAACCATGTTTAAAAATAACTAGACTATATAATGATCTTTTACCTTCATCTACTTTGTTTCACTTTTTCTATTTCATATTCAGTGCACCCAGCTTTTGCATATATATATATATATATAATGTATAATATGCATATCCTAGAAAACATATGAATTTTTGCAAATTAAAAAAATTATGACATTTGACTCTACTTGTTTGACTTAGTATGCATAGAATGCTAGATTTCCAGTTTTAAAAAAATAGATATGCACCAAGCAACAAAGATTTACTATATAGGACAGGGAAATAAAGTCAATATTTTGTAATAACCTACAATGGAAAATAATCTGAAAAATAATATATATGTATATGTATAACTGAATCACCTTGCTGTGCACCTGAAACACTGTAAGTCAATATGCTTCAACAAAATATATATATTATGAAAAAAACTTTTATTGGAGTATAGTTGTTTTTGCAGGAGAGCATGGTTCAATTTCTGGGTTGAGAAGATCCTCTTCAGAAGGGATAGGTTACCCACTCCAGTATTCTTGCCTCAAGAACCCCCATGGACAGAGGAGCCTGGCAGGCTACAGTCTATGGGGTCACAGAGTCAGACATAACTGAGTGATGAAGCACAGCACAGGATATTTGCTTTTCAGTGTTGTGTTAGTTTCTATTACACAGAAAAGTGAATCAGCTACACATACACATACAGCTACACAATCAGCTACACATATAGCTGAATCAGCTACATATATGCCCTCCATTGTGGATTTCCTCCCCATTTAGATGAGTTCCCTGAGCTACACAGAAATAGAGACAAAGACTTAGAAAACAGACACCAAAGGAAGTCATGGTTGGGATGGATTTGGAGATTGGGGTTGACATATATGCAGTACTAATACTATGTATATATATGTATGTATATATACATATATATATATGTAATATATACTAATACTATGTATTAGTATATATTACTAATAATATATATACTAATACTACGTATAAAACATAACTAATGGCATCCTTAGATTTTGATATTTAGATAATCTTGGTTTTCTCCATCCTGTCCTCTGATTCCTGTTGAGACACCGTTACTGACCCAAATTCGAGTTGGCTCACCTGCCTGCAGCAAGCCCAACCTACTGACATTTGGCTTTGGTGATGGAAAGTGTAGCATTTATTGCAAAACCAAGCAAGAAGTCATGGTGGCTAATGCTTGAGAGGCTAGACCTCTCTGACGGACTTCAGGGAAGTGTTTTTTTTTTTTTAATTAATTTTATTTTATTTTTAAACTTTACATAATTGTATTAGTTTTGCCAAATATCAAAATGAATCCACCACAGGTATACATGTGTTCCCCATCCTGAACCCTCCTCCCTCCTCCCTCCCCATACCATCCCTCTGGGTCGTCCCACTGCACTAGCCCCAAGCATCCAGTATCGCGCATTGAACCTGGACTGGCATCTCATTTTCATACATGATATTTTACATGTTTCAATGCCATTCTCCCAAATCTTCCCACCCTCTCCCTCTCCCACAAAGTCCATAAGACTGTTCTATACGTCAGTGTCTCTTTTGCTGTCTCGTATACAGGGTTATCGTTACCATCTTTCTAAATTCCATATATATGCGTTAGTATACTGTATTGATGTTTTTCCTTCTGGCTTACTTCACTCTGTATAATAGGCTCCAGTTTCATCCACCTCATTAGAACTGATTCAAATGTATTCTTTTTAATGGCTGAGTAATACTCCATTGTGTATATGTACCACAGCTTTCTTATCCATTCATCTGCTGATGGACATCTAGGTTGCTTCCATGTCCTGGCTATTATAAACAGTGCTGCGATGAACATTGGGGTACACGTGTCTCTTTCCCTTCTGGTTTCCTCAGTGTGTATGCCCAGCAGTGGGATTGCTGGATCATAAGGCAGTTCTATTTCCAGTTTTTTAAGGAATCTCCACACTGTTCTCCATAGTGGCTGTACTAGTTTGCATTCCCACCAACAGTGTAAGAGGGTTCCCTTTTCTCCACACCCTCTCCAGCATTTATTATTTGTAGACTTTTGGATCGCAGCCATTCTGACTGGTGTGAAACGGTACCTCATAGTGGTTTTGATTTGCATTTCTCTGATAATGAGTGATGTTGAGCATCTTTTCATGTGTTTGTTAGCCATCTGTATGTCTTCTTTGGAGAAATGTCTATTTAGATCTTTGGCCCATTTTTTGATTGGGTCATTTATTTTTCTGGAGTTGAGCTGTAGGAGTTGCTTGTATATTTTTGAGATTAGTTGTTTGTCAGTTGCTTCATTTGCTATTATTTTCTCCCATTCTGAAGGCTGTCTTTTCACCTTGCTAATAGTTTCCTTTGATGTGCAGAAGCTTTTAAGTTTAATTAGGTCCCATTTGTTTATTTTTGCTTTTATTTCCAATATTCTGGGAGGTGGGTCATAGAGGATCCTGAAGTGTTTTAGAAGAGAAGATGTGGGAGAGAATCGTAGAGTACATGAATAGCTTGTGCATAGTTCTCTGACTGGTTGATGGTGAGGTAAAAGGGTGGTGTCAAAGGGGTTAAGATGATCAGTCCTCAGGCCCTAGCTGGTCTGGGGACTACATGTTCATGGTCATTATGCAGTTAGTCTCTCCTGTCTGGTGGAGGTTTTAATATCTGTAAAATAACTCAAGAATATGTACCAGTTATGAATTTAACTCAGATGACCATTATATCTACTACCGTGGGCATGAATCCCTTAGAAGAAATGGAGTAGCCATCATGGTCAACAAAAGAGTCTGAAATGCAGTATTTAGATGCAATCTCAAAAATGACAGACTGATCTCTATTCGTTTCCAAGGCAAACCATTCAATATCACAGTGATCCAAGCCTATGCCCCAACTAGTAACACTGAAGAAGCCGAAGTTGAACAGTTCTATGAAGACCTACAAGCCTTTTAGAACTAACGCCCAAAAAAGATGTCCTTTTCATTATAGGGGACTGGAATGCAAAAGTAGGAAGTCAAGAAACAGCCAGAGTAACAGGCAAATTTGGCCTTGGAGTATGGAAGGAAGCAGGGCAAAGGCTACTAGACTTTTGCCAAGAGAATGCACTGGTCATAGCAAACACCCTCTTCCAACAACAAAGACAAAACTCTACACAAGGACATCACCAGATGGTCAACACCAAAACGAGATTGATTATATTCTTTGCACCCAAAGATGGAGAAGCTCTATACAGTCAGCAAAAACAAGACCATGTCAACAAGTTGACTGTGGCTCACATCATGAACTCCTTATTGCCAAATTCAAACTTAAATTGAAGAAAGTAGGGAAAACCACTAGACCATTCAGGTATGACCTAAATCAAATCCCTTATGAGTATACAGTGGAAGTGAGAAATAGATTTAAGGGACTATATCTGATAGACAGAGTGTCTGAGAAACTATGGACGGAGGTTCGTGACATTGTACAGGAGACAGGAATCAAGACCATCCCCATGGAAAAGAAATGCAAAAAAGCAAAATGGCTGTCTGGGGAGGCCTTACAAATAGCTGTGAAAAGAAGAGAAGTGAAAAGCAAAGGAGAAAATAAAAGATATTCCCATTTGAATGCAGAGTTCCAAAGAATAGCAAGGAGAGATAAGAAAACCTTCCTCAGCGATCAATGCAAAGAAATAGAGGAAAACAACAGAATGGGAAAGACTAGAGATCTCTTCAAGAAAATTAGAGATACCAAGGGAATATTTCATTCAAAGATGGGCTTGATAAAGGACAGAAATGGTATGGACCTAACAGAAGCAGAAGATATGAAGAAAAGGTAGCAAGAAAACACAGAAGAACTGTACAAAAAAGATCTTCATGACCCAGATAATCACGATGGTGTGATCACTCACGTAGAGCCAGATATCCTAGAATGTGAAGTCAAGTGGGCCTTAGAAAGCATCACTACTAACAAAGCCAATGGGTGTGATGGAATTCCAGTTGAGCTATTTCAAATCCTGAAAGATGATGCTGTGAAAGTGCTTTACTCAATGTGCCAGGAAATTTGGAAAACTCAGCAGTGCCACAGGACTGGAAAAGGTCAGTTTTCATTCCAATCCCAAAGAAAGGCAATGCCAAAGAATGCTCAAACTACCACACAATTGCACTCATCTCACACGCCAGTAAAGTAATGCCCCAAATTCTCCAAGCCAGGCTGCAGCAATACGTGAACCATGAACTTCCAGATGTTCAAGCTGGTTTTAAAAAAGGCAGAGGACCAGAGATCAAATTGCCAATGTCCGCTGGATCATTGAAAAAGCAAAAGAGTTCCAGAAAAACATATGTTTCTGCTTTATTGACTATGGCAAAGCCTTTGACTGTGTGGATCACAATAAACTGTGGAAAATTCTGAAAGGGATGGGGATACCAGACCACCTGATCTGCCTCTTGAGAAACCTGTATGAAGGTCAGGAAGCAACAGTTAAAACTGGACATGGAAGAACAGACTGGTTCCAAAGAGGGAAAGGAGCAGGTCAAGGCTGTACATTGTCACCCTGCTTACTTAAATTATATGCAGAGTATATTATGAGAAATGCTGGGCTAGATGAAGCACAAGCTGGAATCAAGATTGCTGGGAGAAGTATCAATAACCTCAGATATGCAGATGACACCACCCTTAGGCAGAAAGTGAAGAGGAACTAAAAAGCCTCTTGATGAAAGTGAAAGAGGAGAGTGAAAAAGTTGGCTTAAAGCTCAACATTTAGAAAACTAAGATCATGGCATCTGGTCCCCTCATTTCATGGCAAATAGATGAGGAAACAGTGGAAATAGCATCAGACTTTATTTTTTTGGGCTCCAAAATCACTGCAGATGGTGATTGCAGCAATGAAATTAAAAGAGGCTTGCTCCTTGAAAGGAAAGTTATGATCAACCTAGATAACATATTAAAAAGCAGAGATATTACTTTGCCAACAAAGGTCCATCTAGTCAAGGCTATAGTTTTTCCAGTGGTCATGTATGGATGTAAGAGTTGGACTGTGAAGAAAGCTGAGCACCAAAGAATTGATGCTTTTGAACTGTGGTGTTGGAGAAGACTCTTGAGAGTCCCTTGGACTGCAAGGAGATCCAAGCAGTCCATCCTAAAGGAGACCAGTCCTAGGTGTTCATTGGAAGGACTGATGCTGAAGCTGAAATTCCAATATTTTGACCACCTCATGCAAAGAGTTGACTCATTGGAAAAGACTCTGATGCTGGGAGGGATTGGGGGCAGGAGGATAAAAGGACGACAGAGGATGAGATGGCTAGATGGCATCACCAACTCTATGCACATGATTTTGTGTGAACTCTGGGAATTGGTGATGGACAGTGAAGTCTGGCATGCTGTGATTCATGGGGTTGCAAAAGTCAGACACGACTGAGTGACTGAACAGAAGTGATGTATGTATCAGTTATGTATATATTATATGTATGTATCAAAATATGTATCTGATATGTAGGTACACACGTATGTTTGTATGCATGTTTATGTACGATCAGAATACACCTCACTTATGTGTATGTGTATCAGAATATGTATCTGTTATCTATTTTCTTCAGGGAGGAACTAAAGATTCTGTGACTGCCCTATGGCTGATGTATTATTTAAATTATTTCTAGTTTTCCTGGCCTCACTGCCTTTTTTGGTATTACATGTTCACATTCTTTTAGTCATTAATTCTTGAGCCAGCCTTTTGTGACTCAGGAGATGCCCCAGAGACTAAATCTTTTCTATGAATAAGGGATGGGCAGAAGATATTGGCGCTGGGGATTTTGTCCTGGGTAGACCCCATAGGATTCTACTCAGTTACAATCTCCTCTTTGCTTTAATACTTCTCAATCTTGAGTGGGAACTGGTGCTGGACACAAAGGGAAATAAAGTTTTGGATAGAAAGGTTAATCATAATTGGTTTTAGGAAACTCTGTGTCAACACCTAGAACATTTTGACTCTAAATTGCAATCCTGACTCTTTAATAATTGAGCCCATCGTCCTCAAATAGAAAAGTTCTATCTTCAATTTTCTAAAAGATTTTTGGAAATCTTTTAGATTTCTGGAAATTTTTTCTTATTCCTCTCTCTTCCAGCAGTACGTGAACTAGTTGGCCAGATATAGAACCCAGGGATATGTTGAGTGCCCCTAAATTATACATCAACAGATTCTAGGAGTTTGGGTGAGAGGAGGGTCAAGAAAGCAATGTAATATTGGGATGAATGATGGCTAGATGTAGATAATGTTATCTGAACATGCCACTTAAGCTTTGATGTGGAGATGAGTTTAAGCTTCAAGGAAGCTAGGGGTACTTGGTGCAAAGAGAGAAAGTGGTGATTTGAACCTGTGTCTCACCCTCATGGACCTATTAGAGAGTGGCCATGGTCAACTGAAACTGTATCGGTGATATCCACTGCCAAGAATTTACCTGCATCCAAGGCAACACCACTTCAGTGATAACAATAGAAGGTTTTCCCCTCACCTGTAGTTATAGAACTTTAATTAATCTAAAAATCTTTCAAAAACTGATAGGCTATCCTGTCAGTTTTCATATAGTGCCATCTCTTAAAGAATGTGGGAAAACTCTAAAACCATGAGGCTATCTATGTTGCACATTCAGTGTCATATTTGGAATCCTTTCCTCTATCCCTGCCATGTCCCAGAATGGACCTCCAGATGCTTCATGTCCCTCTTAAGCCATTTTAGTTCCTGAAATATTGGGTAATTCTCCACAACTGGTTTTCCCCTCTTTTCTTGGGTGTTATTTCTGCTACACATCTGTTTAATCATCAATGACCTCGCCTGACTTGTCATTTTCTGAGCAGTTCTTCTGCAATTTGGCTGTCTGTTGGCAGAGCTTGTATTCCATTCCTTTCTCCCCTGTTCCTGGCACTACTCTGATAAATCTATGCACCTGATAGTTAAGGTGAGAAGACTTGATTTTGTGTGTCTAATTAAGGTCATTTCTTACTAATGCTGTATAAGACCTTTAAATTATTGCAGCTGGAATGTGCTGAGGAATCAAAGAATAAACATAATAATGAGAATTTTTCTAATGCTCTTTTCTCCTGGATTGCATCCAAGTATAGTTGGTAGTGCTCAGCAGTGATAGATTTTGAAAGCAGGATGATTTTCCTATTTGAAATTAGGAATGAAACAGTCAATCTAGCTTCTAATCACTGCTTCCCATGGGGACAAAAACAAAGAGAAAAGAATGCACAAAGCAAACATTTTTAGATCATCTACTTAACAAGTATGAAGTAACTTCAAGTCCTGCCTTAATTTAAAGATTTTTATGAATGTCTTCCCAAAGGACCAATTTTGAATTCCATGATTACTGACGTAAAAATGAGGTGGATATTTTGAAAAAGTAAAATAGTAATTGCAATATGAGGTAATAAAGCAGTTGGTCATGCAATGGTTTTCAAATAGATGTGCCTCTGGGTGGGGCTTCCCTTGTAGCTCAGCTGGTAAAGAATCCGCCTGCAATGTGGGAGACCTGGATTTGATCCCTGGGTTGGGATGATCCCCTGGAAAAGGGAAAGTCCACCCACTCAAGTATGAGCTTCCCTTGTGGCTCAGATGGTAAAGAGTCTGCCTGCAATGCAGGAGACCTCGATTCAATCCCTGGGTCAGGAAGATCCCCTGGAGAAGGAAATGGCAACCCATTCGAGTACTCTTGCCTAGAAAATCCTGTGGGTAGAGGAGCCTGGCAGTCTATAGTCCATGGGGTCACAAAAGAGTCAGACATGTCTGACTGGTTTTTCTTTCTGGCTGAAGAATTGGTTAAGGTTGATGTGGCCTGACTGATGTCAACTCCAAAAAAGATAAATGTGTACAATTTACCTGTGTACACATTAGGTGTACAACGAGTACTGTCATCACCAGTTAAAGATGTGAGTCGCCTAACTCCCCTTGACCAGGTAAAGATTTCTTCATACTCCATAGAATGACCAGCTACTGTTGGAATTAAAAATGAAATGTTAATTTCCTAATACTCCATTCTAGAATTAACCCAAGAGCTCATATTTCAAAAAGTTGAAAGTAGTTTACAATTAAACGTATTAATTCAATCTTTCTGTTAACTGTGCTCCAGTGAGGAGAAATGACTTGCCCAGGATCACAAAAATAGAGGTGAATTTCTCTAATTTCTTATCCAAGATTCTTTCCTTCACAGCATAACCAATTCATTTAACTTATTGCCACATATTACAATGACTATTTTACCTTTTCATACTGTCTACCTCATTTTTACTTCAATAATCATGGAATTCTAAATTGGTCCTTTGGGAAGACATTCGTAAAAATCTTAACTTTCAGTTAAGGCAGGATTTAAAGTTACTTTATACTTGTTAAGAAGATGACCTAAGATGATTTTTAGAAGCTAACAAGTTCTTCTTTCTTTTACAGACAGGACCTATATATGAAACATAAAATAGAAGAGCTGCTTTAGATGAAGCCAAATTGGGGAAGGGATTGTAATCTTATCTGGTTCATTCCTCCCTTTTCTCTTTACTGCCTTCATTGGCAATACTGGGATTTCAGTGGATCACATTGTGAATGACTGTCCTTGGACATGGTATTGATAGTTGGGGTCCAAAGGGCCTCTGGATCTTCCTTCCTATCCTATTCTTGTATAAGTAACATTGTCAAGACTAAATATACTAGAGTTTCCACCCTGAGACCCTTCAAGGCAAAATACTAGAAATACTTTTTGCTTTTAATCAGTATTAAGTGTTATTAAAACAGAATAACATTTACTAGCAGCTTAATGGCCTATTAGGTGAATATTTTATTGCTTAAATTATTTTGAATAATTATGTACTATGTACTTTAAGTCTATGATCTTCTTTTATAACATTGCCATACTTGTTCAAACATTCGTCTAAGAAAAAACATAAAATTCTAATTAAATATTACATGAACTAAAACCATGGTGAAACCTCTGCTATGTAATTATAGTATGATGGTCATGTGTAATATTACTTAGAGTTTTTTGGAAATATTTAATTTTTTAAATTAACCTAATAGAGTAATTATATAAGTACTCTGTCAAGTTAACCTAAAAGATGTCCACTCTTCAATATTTTCCTTCTTATTCCCAGTACACTACCAGAATACCTTTGGTTGTGTAGGACACTTAAGTTGTTATTACACTTTGAAAATGTATCATTTAATGTAATACCAACTGCAGGCAAAACATGCATTATTATTTATTCCTTTTTAACAAATCAGAAAAAAAAGGATGTTATAGAGACATTAAAAAAGACTTTTTGTGGGTGTCCATGCTAAGTCACTTCAGTTATGTATGATGCTTTGTGACCCTGTGGACTATAGTCCACCAGGTTCTGTGGTCCATGGGATTCTTCGGGCAAGAATACTGGAGTATGTTGCCATGCCCTCCACCAGGGCATCTTCCCAACTCAAGGATTGAACCTGCATCTCCTGTAGCTCCTGCATTGCAGACTGATCCTTTACTGCTGAGCCACCAGAGAAGCCCCCAAAACTTGCTAAGGTCATCAGATCAGATCAGATCAAATCAGTCGCTCAGTTATGTCCGACTCTTTGCGACCCCATGGACCGCAGCACGCCAGGCCTCCCTGTCCATCACCAACTCCCGGAGTTCACTGAGACTCACGTCCATCGAGTCAGTGATGCCATCCAGCCATCTCATCCTCTGTCGTCCCCTTCTCCTCCTGCCCCCAATCCCTCCCAGCATCAGAGTCTTTTCCAATGAGTCAACTCTTCGCATGAGGTGGCCAAAGTACTGGAGTTTCAGCTTTAGCATCATTCCTTCCAAAGAAATCCCAGGGCTGATCTCCTTTAGAATGGACTGGTTGGATCTCCTTGAAGTCCAAGGGACTCTCAAGAGTCTTCTCCAACACCACAGTTCAACACCATAGCGCCCATCAATTCTTTGGCACTCAGCCTTCTTCACAGTCCAACTCTCATTTCCATACATGACCACAGGAAAAACCATAGCCTTGACTAGACGAACCTTTGTTGGCAAAGTAATGTCTCTGCTTTTGATTGGTCATAACTTTCCTTCCAAGGAGTAAGCGTCTTTTAATTTCATGGCTGCAGTCACCATCTGTAGTGATTTTGGAGCCCAGAAAAATAAAATCTGACACTCTTTCCACTGTTTCCCCATCTATTTCCCATGAAGTGGTGGGACCGGATGCCATGATCTTCGTTTTCTGAATGTTGAGCTTTTTCTTTTTTGAGCTATAAATTTTTCTTTTTTTTTTTCTTTTTTTCTATAAGTAGTATTTTATTTTATTTATTTTTTTAAATTTTATTTTATTTTTAAACTTTACATAATTGTATTAGTTTTGCCAAATATCAAAATGAATCCACGACAGGTATACATGTGTATATACATGTGTTCCCCATCCTGAACCCTCCTCCCTCCCCATACCATCCCTCTGGGTCGTCCTACTGCACTAGCCCCAAGCACCCAGTATCGGGCATTGAACCTGGACTGGCACTCGTTTCTTACATGATATTTTACATGTTTCAGTGTCATTCTCCCAAATCTTCCCACCCTCTCCCTCTCCCACAGAGTCCATAAGACTGTTCTATACATCAGTGTCTCTTTTGCTGTCTCGTACACCGGGTTATTGTTACCATCTTTCTAAATTCCATATATATGCATTAGTATACTGTATTGATGTTTTTCCTTCTGGCTTACTTCACTCTGTATAATAGGCTCCAGTTTCATCCACCTCATTAGAACTGATTCAAATGTATTCTTTTTAATGGCTGAGTAATACTCCATTGTGTATATGTACCACAGCTTTCTTATCCATTCATCTGCTGATGGACATCTAGGTTGCTTCCATGTCCTGGCTATTATAAACAGTGCTGCGATGAACATTGGGGTACACGTGTCTCTTTCCCTTCTGGTTTCCTCAGTGTGTATGCCCAGCAGTGGGATTGCTGGATCATAAGGCAGTTCTATTTCCAGTTTTTTAAGGAATCTCCACACTGTTCTCCATAGTGGCTGTACTAGTTTGCATTCCCACCAACAGTGTAAGAGGGTTCCCTTTTCTCCACACCCTCTCCAGCATTTATTATTTGTAGACTTTTGGATCGCAGCCATTCTGACTGGTGTGAAACGGTACCTCATAGTGGTTTTGATTTGCATTTCTCTGATAATGAGTGATGTTGAGCATCTTTTCATGTGTTTGTTAGCCATCTGTATGTCTTCTTTGGAGAAATGTCTATTTAGATCTTTGGCCCATTTTTTGATTGGGTCATTTATTTTTCTGGAGTTGAGCTGTAGGAGTTGCTTGTATATTTTTGAGATTAGTTGTTTGTCAGTTGCTTCATTTGCTATTATTTTCTCCCATTCTGAAGGCTGTCTTTTCACCTTGCTAATAGTTTCCTTTGATGTGCAGAAACTTCTAAGGTTAATTAGGTCCCATTTGTCTATTTTTGCTTTTATTTCCAATATTCTGGGAGGTGGGTCATAGAGGATCCTGCTGTGATGTATGTCAGAGAGTGTTTTGCCTAAGTTCTCCTCTAGGAGTTTTATAGTTTCTGGTCTTACGTTTAGATCTTTAATCCATTTTGAGTTTATTTTTGTGTATGGTGTGAGAAAGTGGTCTAGTTTCATTCTTTTACAAGTGGTTGACCAGATTTCCCAGCACCACTTGTTAAAGAGATTGTCTTTAATCCATTGTATATTCTTGCCTCCTTTGTCAAAGATAAGGTGTCCATATGTGCGTGGATTTATCTCTGGGCTTTCTATTTTGTTCCATTGATCTATATTTCTGTCTTTGTGCCAGTACCATACTGTCTTGATAACTGTGGCTTTGTAGTAGAGCCTGAAGTCAGGTAGGTTGATTCCTCCAGTTCCATTCTTCTTTCTCAAGATCGCTTTGGCTATTCAAGGTTTTTTGTATTTCCATACAAATTGTGAAATTATTTGTTCTAAGTAAAACTCTCACTATTTGCAGATGACATGATCCTCTACATAGAAAACCCTAAAGACTCCACCAGAAAATTACTAGAACTAATCAGTGACTATAGTAAAGTTGCAGGATATAAAATCAACACACAGAAATCCCTTGCATTCCTATACACTAATAATGAGAAAACAGAAAGAGAAATTAAGGAAACAATTCCATTCACCATTGCAATGGAAAGAATAAAATACTTAGGAATATATCTACCTAAAGAAACTAAAGACCTATATATAGAAAACTATAAAACACTGGTGAAAGAAATCAAAGAGGACACTAATAGATGGAGAAATATACCATGTTCATGGATTGGAAGAATCAATATAGTGAAAATGAGTATACTACCCAAAGCAATTTATAGATTCAATGCAATCCCTATCAAGCTACCAACAGTATTCTTCACAGAAATGTTGAGCTTTTTAAGCCAACTTTTTCACTCTCCACTTTCACTTTCATCAAGAGGCTTTTTAGTTCCTCTTCACTTTCTGCCATAAGGGTGGTGTCATCTGCATATCTGAGGTTATTGATATTTCTCCTGGCAATCTTGATTCCAGTTTGTGTTTCTTCCAGTCCAGCATTTCTCATGATGTACTCTGCATATAAGTTAAATAAACAGTGTGACAATATACAGCCTTGACGAACTCCTTTTCCTATTTGGAACCAGTCTGTTGTTCCATGTCCAGTTCTAACTGTTGCTTCCTGACCTGCATACATATCTTAAGAGGCAGATCAGGTGGTCTGGTATTCCCATCTCTTTCAGAATTTTCCACAGTTTATTGTGATCAACACAGTCAAAGGCTTTGGCACAGTCAATAAAGCAGAAATAGAAGTTTTTCTGGAACTCTCTTGCTTTTTCCATGATCCAGTGGATGTTGGCAATTTGATCTCTGGTTCCTCTGCCTTTTCTAAAACCAGCTTGAACATCAGGAAGTTCACAGTTCACATATTGCTGAAGCCTGGCTTGGAGAATTTTGAGCATTACTTTACTAGCTAAGGTCATGTAAATAATAAATGAAAAAAGTAAAAGTGAAAACTTTAAATATTTTACATTAAAAAAAATTGGTCTCCATTTCTAGTCCTTGTGTTCCTCCTATTGTACCAAGGATACCAGTCAGGTTGGGTATTTTTTTTTTCCTTTTTTTCTTTTTTTTTTAAATTCCACCACAGGTATACATGTGTTCCCCATCCTGAACCCTCCTCCCTCCTCCCTCCCCATACCATCCCTCTGGGTCGTCCCAGTGCACCAGCCCCAAGCATCCAGCATCGTGCATTGAACCTGGACTGGCATCTCATTTCATACATGACATTTCACATGTTTCAATGCCATTCTCCCAAATCTTCCCACCCTCGCCCTCTCCCACAGAGTCCATAAGACTGTTCTATACATCAGTGTCTCTTTTGCTGTCTCGTATACAGGGTTATCGTTACCATCTTTCTAAATTCCATATATATATGTTAGTATACTGTATTGGTGTTTTTCCTTCTGGCTTACTTCACTCTGTATAATAGGCTCCAGTTTCATCCACCTCATTAGAACTGAGAACTAATCTCTGTTGAAGCAAGGGAGTAACTGTGTTAGGGACCACCTTTCAGAGAAACTTTTCTCCACTTTCTCCCTTCCTGCACCACCCAGAGGAAGCTGTCTCTCTGAACAACAAGCCAGGGCCAGCCCATCAAGCTGCCTTTGGAAACAGCTTCTGGTCAAGAGCATGCTCTTTGAAAGCGTGAAGGTGACCATCAGGCAATTCCTCAGCTGCCTGGAAGTCTAAAGGAGATTTGTTTCAAATTATGTGTAGTCTGAGCAGGAGGTGGGGGTGAGGGAAAAACAAAGACAAGTCTCTTTAAGTCTACGTTTCAAGACATGCTTGCATGTGTGCTTAGTCACTCAGCAATGTCCAACTCTGTGACCCCATGGACTGTAGCCCACCAGGCTCCTCTGTCCATGGGATTTCCCAGGCAAGCATACTGGAGTGGATTGCCATTTCCTCTTCCAGGGAATCTTCCTAACCCAGGGATCGAACCTGCATCTCCTGCAATGTTTACCACCACAGATTGTTTACCACTGAGCCAAAAGACACAAGTGTTCAAAAACACCACTTGAACCTGCAAACCTGGGTCCCCTGGCATAATTCTGAATCTTGAAAAATGATAGAACATTTCTACAGGTACCAAGAGCTATTTGTCCTCCTGTATGTTGATTCATCATTGCAGTGAAAGCTCAAATAAACAGGTGTTTATTGGGTGACTGCAGTCTGCTCAGAAGAGTGTTAAAAAAGGAACAGAAAAAAATGTAAGAGTAGCAAGTTTTATGATTAGAGAATCCATGTAGACTATCAACACTCTATCTTAAGCAGCTTTTCTCCAAGAGAGAGCAAATAAAAGAATGACTGCTTCCACCTACCCCAGATTAGTCAAGCTGCAGGTCCTGCCCTCCCCCACTAACACACAAATGTAAGCAGAATGGAGGTTTGAGGTGTGGAAATGGGACAAGGGGAGAATAATTTAGTAATTGACCAGAATAATGGTTTCAGAACACCATTTCCAAAAAATGATTTTAACACAAAATATGACTCCTCTCAAATTGATCAAAATTCTTTTGGGGACATTGATCATGCACACACACACAATCCTTGCAGTAGAGAGTACAACCAGAATAACTAGTGCTTCAGACTGTTTACTACAGAAATTTAGTGATGTGGGAGACAGTGAGAGTAAGCAAAGATTTAGGAAATTTAGGGGGAAATTCTGAGCTCAGCTGGTAAAGAATCCTCTTGCAATGCAGGAGATCCCAATTTGATTCCTGGTTGGGAAGATACCCTGGAGAAGGGATAGGCTACCCATGCCAGTATTCTTGGGCTTCCCTGGTGGCTCAGCTGGTAAAGAATCCACCTGCAATGTGGGAGACCTGGATTCCATCCCTGGGTTTGGGAGATCCTGTGGAGGAGGCATGGCAACCCACTCCAGTATTCTTGCCTGGGAAATCCACATAGACAGAGGAGCCTGGTGGGCTACAGTTCATGGGGTCGCAAAGAGTTGAATACAACTGAGCAACTAAGCACAGCACAGCACAGCTGATAAATGTTGAATACATTCTTTTTTAAAAAATTGTTTATTTAATATTTTTGACTGTGCTGGGTCTTCCTTGTTGTGCATGGGGCTACTCTCTGGTTCTGGTATGCAGGCTTCTCATTGTGGTGGTTTGTCTTGTTGCAAAGCATGGGCTCTAGGGCATGTTGTCTCAGTAGTTGTGACTCCCAGGCTCTAGAGTACAGGCTCAATGGTTGTGGCACATGGGCTCAGCTGTTCCAGAGTGTGTGGGATCCTCCCCAGTCAGGACAAAACCCATAGCCCCATCATTGGCAAGTGGACTCTCCACAACTGAGCCATCAGAGAAGCCCTGAATATGTTCTTAATCTCAGCTCCAGTGTTTTTATCAGCCCTCTGATATGAGACCAGTTCTTATTGAGATAGTATTATTTTTGAGAATTTGCCAACATTGGGATCTAAGGTAAACAAGACTTACTGTTTTTTCTCATCTTACCGTTGTCAACATTTATAGCAGAATCATTTCCTTGCTTGTTACGTGATTGTCCCCTAAGGTAACTATACCACATACTGGTATTGGATAAAAGGATTGTATCGTACATCAAACTTGCACTGGTTGTCCATTTTACATATAGTAATATGTATGTTTCAATGATGCAAGGTACACAAAGCCAGTACTCTGTGATAACCTCGAGGGATGGGGTAGGGAGGGAGGTGGGGGGTTTCAGGATACAGGGGACACATGTACACCTATGGTCGATTCATATTGATGTATGGCAAAAACAACCACAGTATATTCAATTAAAATAAATAATTAAAGAATAAAGGATTGCAATAACCCAGGAGAGAATACAGATTGCTAAGAAATTATGGGGAGAAGACAGATTTGCTTACATTGCATTTAAGGACATTTTCAAAAAAGTTAGACAATTCGTTGGTTCACTTATTCCATTGAAAAAAAAAAAGTACACTTATCTATTATTCTTCCTCCTCCCATTCTTAATCTCTTACACATACTTGTTGTTGTTTAGTCACCAAGACCTGTCTGACTCTTTGTGACCCCAAGTCCTGTCTGACTCTTTGTGACCCCATGAATTGTAGCCCGCCAGGCTCCTCTGTCCATGGGATTTCTCAGGTAAGAATACTGGAGTGCGTTGCCATTTCCTCCTCCAGGGGGTCTTGCCCACCCAGGGATCCAACCCATGTTTCCTGCATTGGCAGATGGGTTCTGTACCACTGAGCCACCAGGGAAGCTCCCTCTATACATATATCTAGACCTTAATGAGAAGAAAACAATCAAATGATCATTGACAGGTTTATCAACTTAAGGCAGCTTAGGTTCTACAGAGTTTAAAAAAAAAAAAAGTGAGTTTTTTTTGTATAGAAAATATTCATTCTATCAGGCTTTGGGAAAATGGGTAATGCCAGAGTCTCATTAGAATCACCACAGCTGGTTTTGTTGTTTAATTTGACTTTGTTTCTTCAAAGTAGACTGTCCTGATCTAATTCACTTTGATGATCAAAATGTTTTCTCCCAGTCTTCTCCTTGTCTGTTTACTTCATTTGTACAGCCTCCGTCTTGGGAAAACAAGAGTTGTTGGGTTAAGATAATTCAAGAACAATTGCTGTTTACATCAAGGAAAGAATATTTCTTCCATCTACATTCTAACCTACCTAGAAATTTGCTAAGTCTTCTTGGCACTATTGCAATTTGTTTATAAAACATATCGGAAATTCTCAAGATGCAGAATACATGGTTGTAGCTGTGAGGTGGACACAACAGAGAGTCAGAGGCTCCCTGAAGGTCTTGATGCATCAGCTGGGCAGGGACAAGTCCAGGCCTGTGAATATACATCCACCCTCGCTATGGGCCATGCCCAGGGGCTGGTGCTGGGTCATGTTGAGTCTGCTAAGGCTTAACTTGTGATCCACCAGGCCTGCTGTTGTTTTGTTGTGTTGAAGTGTTCAACACCCTCATTCTATGGCTCAGCACTGGGAGTAGAAAAATAGAATGGAAATTTAAGATATAGAGCAAATCACAGGAATTGAAGTAACCAATTTGGAAGCAAGAATGGGCAAGTAGATGGCAAGAGATAAACTGAGGAAGGTGGTAAAGATTCAACTACTTTTAAACAAATAATTAGTAAGTACCTACTGCACAAAGAGTCAGACACGACTGAACAACTTCACTCACTGCTATCAGGGCATAGCTTATAGATCCTATAGACCTGATGGAGTCTAAAAGCTGAATGAATAGAAGCAAGAGTATGGACAATAATAAGACATCTACAAGGTAGGACACAGTCTGATCTTGGGAGGTTGAATTTTCTTTTTTTTTAACTTTTAAATTTTTATTGGAGTGTAATTGGTTTACAATGTTGTATTAGTTTCAGGTATACAGCAAAGTGATTCAGTTACACATACACAGTTTTCATTCTTTTTTTTTTTTTTTAGATTCTTTTCTCATACAGATTATCACAATGTATTAGGTAGAGTTCGCTGTGCTATACAGTAGGTCCTTGTTGGCTATCTATCGTATACATAGTAGCGTGTGTATGTCCTTCCTAAGCTCCTGATTTATTGCCTGATCCCCACCCCGCCTTCCCCCCAAACACACCATGTTTCTTTAGTCACCATAAATTTGTTTTTGATATCTGTAACTCCACTTCTGTTTCATAAATAATATACCTGTATCATTTTAAAAAATTATATTCCATGTATGAGTGATATCATATGATATCTGTCTTTGTCCGACTTACTTCACTTGGTGCAATAATCTCTAGATCCACCCATATGGCTGCAAATGGCATTATTTAATTCTTTTTTATGGCTTAACGATAGTCCATTGTATATATGTGCAAAAAAGAATAGAAAGATGAACCAAAAAAAAAAAAAAAAAAAAAGAGAGAGAGAGAGAGCAATCAATCCAATAAAGAAACCCATAAATGAAATTACACACTAAAGGTTAAACTAGCAAAAATACAATACCAAAAGCTTGAGGGAGAATTAAATATAACAAAGAATACTGTATAAATAGGAAAAATAAAATAAATTTAATTGAAAATAATGGCACTAATAAAGGAAACAGTAAAAATTTAAAGGAATAGTAAAAAGAACAGAACAATAGAACAAAACTAAAAAGAAAAAGACTATCTATCTATCTATCTATAGAGAGAAAGAGATTAGCAAAATATTTTCCTGTGATTTCAGTTGTCCTTGTCCTTGCCACACAGTGAGCTTCAGCCAGTCTTCTTAGACAAGAAGTCCTCCAATATTTATAGGAAAGTCTCTCTACCTGCTGTGGGCTCTGTGGTGTCAGCTCAGACTCAGATCTGGCCTTACTCCCGCCTGTACTTGCTTCTGAAGTCCACAGCTGACCCCGAAGTATAGAGCCTCAGGGCAATTGGAGGGATTTAATACTCTTGTGACTGCACAAGCAAATTCCCTTCTTCTTCTTTAGTCACCCTGCCCCTGATGCTCAGCTTTGGGTTTTGCCCTATCTTTGCTTGTAGTCCATTCTCCAGAATTTGTTCCCTGCCCAGATAGGAGAGGGCCAAAGCAGCAGCCAATTAGGATTCACTAGCTAGCTCAGGCCAGGGAGAGGATGGGATATGACAGACACCATTGGGATGTGCAGAGAGTGCCTGCAGTGGCAGAAGCTGAGGGAAGTTGCTACAGCCTGAGTCAGCCTGTACACTCTTCCAGGAGAACTGGCCTTGAGTCATGCGTGTGGGCAGTAACCTATCCTTGCTCAGAGGTTTGTGGCTGTTGCAGTGGCTGTCACACTCACCTCTGGGGTCAGAGACTGAAGCCTTGTCTTGCCCCCCATCTCTAGCACTCACATAGATTTTGGCAGCAGCCCACATGCCTGCCCCTGGGGTCAGAGACCTCAGCCATAGCCAGTACCCACCAGCCTCTGGTGCTTTACAGGCTTTCACAGCAGCCACTCAATGTGCCCAACTCTGGGGTCACAGAGTGTACCTGCAGCTCATCCCTCCTATGGCTCGCATAAAGGTGGTATCCTGGCATCTGTGAATGTGCAGTGTTAGAGGGTCTCCATAACAGTGATCTCTTACCTATCTGGCAGTCCCAGACTTTTCCTTGGAATCCCTCAGCTCTGTTACACTAGATCCCTCAGAGTATCTTCACAGCAGTCAACCCCAGGCCCTCCTTTGGAGTGTGACTTCCAAAGCCTGAGCCTCAACATCCAGCCTCCATTTGCCACAGCAGGTGCGTAGACAAGTGTCTCAGGCTGGGAAGCGCTGGTTGGCACTGATCTCTGTGCTGAATTCTTTCCACTTTGCCTTCCATGTATCTGTTGCTGTGCTCCCCTCTGAAGTTCCCCCTGTTCCCTCTTGTGAGGGGGTTTCTGAGTGTATGGAAACTTTTCCTCCTTCACAGCTTCCTTGCTAGAGGCACAGGTAGGACATTGAATTTTGAGGGCCATATGGAGATTCTGCTGGTAAATAGATGAAATACCAAAGTGGTAGAGGTTTTCAAATATGTGATTTCTTATTGTATTTGTCAAAATAGCCCCCTTATACATCTTTAATCTTCTGAAAAATGTATTTCTCAACCTGTGATGCTTACCTTCTTTCAAAGACACAAGCAAACAACATTCTTATGAGGGTCCCACAGGTTTCACTTGATCATTCTGAGTATCCTTCATTTCTTTTACCTCCAGGCTATACTAAGATGGAAACACTGATTTCACACAAAATGCCAAAAACTGACTATGAAAGATCTGCAGCAGTGTTTTGCTATATGGAATCCTCTGTTACTCTGAAACTCAGTGCACACATGAGTTGTCAATATGAAAAGGTAGAATGTTAATAATGAACATATTCCTGGGCAGTGTGTTTGGAAGCTTCAGTAGCTCACCCAACTGAGCAGGGCAGGACCTTATTTATTATTCTGCTAGAGTCATACAGTGCCTCTGCTCATGGGGAACCTAAGCAAGCCCCCATTACTCCCCCAATGCTTCAACCGAGACCATTTTATTTCCATGATAATTCCTCGCCTTGAGACAACCAGGTTTGATATGTATCCTCATTATGACTTTATGAAGCAGTAAATGCCACCACCCTCATCTACCATGAGGCAGCATCCACTGAAGGAGGAGGCTTAGAACCAAACTGATTTTTGAAACATCATAGGAAATAGATCATTGGTACATTCAGCTCATGAGGCAGATTCTGTCCTATCTGAAGTCTCAAAGCCTGAAGGCTTCTCTTCTTCACAGAACTATGGGAGAAGGAGCGGAGTCATGCCAAAGGGCATTGTTTTAATTTTTAAGCATGTTTGGATGAAAAGCTATTCCTCTGCAGGTGGCTTTGCTCAGGAACAGCTAAGACTCTCTGAGGTTATGAATGAAAGCCCTGTCAAAAGAGAGGGAGTAGACATGAGGGTGGGGAAAGCTTCAGAGCTGGACTCGTTCAAGCTTTAGGATGACTCACAGGATCAAGGGGCTGAAATAGGAGGAGGAGAACAGCACAAAAAACTGAACTTTTGGCAAAGTCACAAGCTTCTTCCTCTGGTGATTTTGTAAGATTTTGGCTGACCGAGGTTGTGTATAACCACTGTCATTAGGAGATTTGTTAATTAGTGCCATCTCCAGCCTACTAATAAGTGTAATTAATGTAGTCTTTGCCTACCTGGGAATGAAGCCCAGCGTTTCCTTTATACATTGAAATATTGGAGGCTTTGGTAAGAAAAGGGAATTATGTTTTATTCTGTTGAATAGCAATGCTATCAACTGAAATTAAGTCATTATGAAGTTACTGGCTGGATAATTGAGGTTCATTGTTGCACACCAATAATTCTCTTTAGTATCTCTTGGAGTTTAGATTCAGAATACCTGGGTTCAAATCCTGGCATTTTTACTTCCCAGCTGTGTGAATCTGGGCAAGTTAGTTAACCTCTCTGTTGTGTTCCCCAATGTATAATCTGAAAGTAATAATACAACTTAAGTTATAATGTTGTTTTTAAAAGTCAAATTATATAAGGTAAGTAAAGCATTTAACACAGTGTCTTAACACAGACTAACACAGATGCAGAATAAATAATTTATAAATGTTATTAGATTATTAATAATTAATTAATGTTCAGTTCAGTTCAGTCGCTTAGTCATGTCTGACTCTTTGCCACCCCATGAATCAGAGCACGCCAGGCCTCCCTGTCCATCACCAACTCCCAGAGTTCACCCAATTAATGTTCAGTTCAGTTCAGTCGCTCAGTCGTGTCCGACTCTTTGCGACCCCATGAATTGCAGCACGCCAGGCCTCCCTGTCCATCACCATCTCCCGGAGTTCACTCAAACTCATGTTCATTGAGTCAGTGATGCCATCCAGCCATCTCATCCTCTGTCATCCCTTTTTCCTCCTGCCCCCAATCCCTCCCAGCATCAGGGTCTTTTCCAATGAGTCAGCTGTTCGCATGAGGTGGCCAAAGTACTGGAGTTTCAGCTTTAGCATCATTCCTTCCAAAGAACACCCAGGGCTGATCTCCTTTAGAATGGACTGGTTGGATCTCCTTGCAGTCCAAGAGACTCTCAAGATTCTTCTCCAACACCACAGTTAAATTAATGTTGCTGCTAAGTCACTTCAGTCGTGTCTGACTCTGTGAGACCCCATAGATGGCAGCCCACCAGGCTCCCCCATCCCTGGGATTCTCCAGGCAAGAAAAATGTTAGGCACATGTTATTTACCAGTCAGTTAAAAGAGAACTTTGGAAAGCCTGTTATTTACATAGATACTAGATTGGAAATTTAGTAGCATTTACTAGTAGGAAACTGTCAAAGTTGTTTGTTACAGCACAGCCTAGGCAGCTGTGAATTGCTTCAGAACTGTGTAACTCTTAAGAAACAAGATCGTTAGTTCTTGTTTCTACTTGCATAACTCTTTTTGCAAAACAATGCTCTTTTTCATTTGCTAACTATAAATACCTTGAAGACAAGGCAACCATCTTACAGCTCCAATGCTCAGAGTTCATTGCATGTTTAAAGAATATTTAGAAAGCGCTGACATGATTTTATACTACAGGCTTTGGTCATTATTCTTTGGTGGCTCAAATGGTAGACAATCTGCATGCAATGTGGTAAACCCGTTTTCAATTCCTGGGTCAGGAAGATCCCCTGGAGAAGTGAATGGCAACTCACGCCAATCTTCTTGCTTGGAGAGTTTCATGGACAGAAGAGACTGGCGGGTTCCATGGGATTGCAAAGAGTTGGACACAACTGAGTGACTAACACATTTGGTCATTATATCTAGTCAATGATAGCATGAGCAACACTTTAAAATTAGTAAGATTTATATATATATATATATATATATATATATATATATATAAATTGATGTCTGTAAAAGCGAAGACATTTACTTTAAGAAAGAGTCTCATAAATTTATTATTTGGAGATGGTTGGCACTAACACTGGGATGAACCTGCAGGTTGTATCTGTCTTCAGTTTGTTGGTCATCAGAATCCTAGACATCTCTCCCTTTTGGCTTCTCACTGTACTCTATAGAGATTATCATTTCCAGAAGATAGGATTTATCAGCTTGGAATTAGAAGCACATTAATTATTCCTTTTAAGTTTTAAAGTGCTGGATGCAACACTGTGAGTATCATGATGACTCCAAATGGCTTTTGAACAAATATGTGATCAAACAGAGAGGAGTGCAGGAGTTTTCTAGTTCATCATGTAGGCATTTAAAAATTGTGAAACCTCATCAACCCAGGCCACACCAGGCACTTTACTTGTCAGCTCTTTCCTAATTTCTCCTTGGATATCCTTGTCTAACTATGCATACTTTGTTCACTGATGCATATAGCATGTATAGAAAGGTTTCCTCCATTTTCTGAATTAAAAATAGGACAGGATATATGCTATTTACTTGTCTTCTAACCTTTCATGGAAAAAAAATGTAATCAATTAGTCTTCTAATTATAGGTCTGTTATTTGGAGGGCCAGAGATGTAGGCTGGGCTGGACATTAAAGACTGGGAATCATATCTGATATGATGCAACTCTGATATGATGTTGCACTGCATACTTCTTGTCCTTTTGGTTGGATTCTTTGTGTAGCTCATGGTTTGCTCAAGAGATTAGGAATTCTACCCTTAATTCCATTTGAATAGAAAAATGGCTGGAACCTGAGCACTGTTTCCAGGGGCTTAGTCTCTCCCTAACTTGTTTTTTCTCCATCTCCTGAGACCATACTGTGAATAGACCATTCCACAAGGTGACACTCTTCTCTACCTATCTGTATGAATTCCCGTGGGCCAGAAGGTTTTGCTCTTGCCCTTCTGTAGTTGCCAATTTCATAGATCAAATAACAACAGTCATCCAAATCAATGTCTCCTAAACATTAGTCCACAAAGTACAAGTTCTGAAAGATGCTAAAATTTGCCCTTTTATTGTTCAGATCAGATCAGTCGCTTTTATTGTTATGTTTGGAAAATATTTTTTCTCCGTCTTGGAGAAACATATTATGTGTTATTAGACTAAAAGATCTCAGATTTCTTTTTTAGAGGAAAAATACACCTGTTTCATTTTGTTTAACTCACAACTCTCATATTTATTTGAATCTAGAACATTTAAAATTGCAACTCTTACATTGAGTCCTATGAAATATTGTTCCTTAGGGTACTAGTTTGGAAAATACTGACTTGGTCCTAGGTCATCAAAGAATCAGCTCCCTCTAAGGGACAACTCTTGGTTAACCATCCATGGATTCCTTTCCTCTCTATGACTTCCCATTATTAGTTCCCTGAAATTCTTCCTACCATCACCTGCTATATGCACGACACGGGGCATAATCCAATGATTTTGGTTTATTAGGACTTCATGTTTTATATTTCTAATTGCTCTTCTGCTCCAGGGTTTCCTTTGAAGGGAGAAGGCATTTTTCCTTTCAGAGTATTATTTCAGCTACTTTTTTCCTAAGGGCACTTTATATCTGGTACAAAACACTTGTTCATCTTCTGAGTTTGGAAAATACTTTCAACATGACAACTAAAAGCATATCCTGAAAATTGGAACTCTCATCTCTTCATATCAGATCAAAAGTACAAAGCAAGCCCTTGAGCTATACCTCTATTATATTACATGTCAGCAAGACAATTCCAGTAGTTGTTCATTGTTTCATTTCATAACTCTGAACAAATCCATTGCAGACATTCATTTGTGT
The DNA here is from genome assembly GCF_055505025.1 of Bos grunniens. Lineage (NCBI taxonomy): Eukaryota > Metazoa > Chordata > Mammalia > Artiodactyla > Bovidae > Bos > Bos grunniens. Next base: position 56,688,239 of record NC_141175.1, on the reverse strand, counting down.
TTCAACCACAAATTTCATCTTGGTGCCTCCTAATACCAGTTGCATTTACTGTTATCCATTGTAGGCAATTATTTTACCAAACCGTTGATTTTAAGAGGTGTATCATTGCCCTTCTCCAAGAAGTGGTATTTTAGAGTAGCAAAGTCACCCACAGCTAGCTAATTCCTCTGTGTTTTGGACAGTGTCTTAACTTACTGCTCTGTCCTTTCTTGTTACTGACATTATTTATGCTGTCTCTCCAAGTATATCTCTTATTTCATCAATTTTTCTTCTGACAGCTAGCAGTGGTCAAGATGTGAAAATTGACTGAATGAATTTTTCTTCTATCTTACTTAATAAGAGTCGCTATGACATGAGCTCCCATATTCCAGGATAGTGAATTGGAATTCATATTGATGACTTGGCCTTTTCGGACTTCCATTCCAGGCAGTGTGCCTGACATCTAGTCCGTGGTCAACATGTGATAATTCACTGAATGAATAGATGATTGCTGTTCCTTGCTGAAACACACATGGTCCCAAATTTTCAAACCCTCGCCTATCTGTGCAACATCTCTTATTTCCCTTTCTCTTGTTTTCATCAGACAAATACCACATCCCTTCTGCAAGAGGTGAGAGGGTAGTGGCTTACAGCACATGCTAAGTATAGAGAGCTGATCACCTCAAATGAAGGAAAGGAAGAGGGATTTCCAGTGACATTTCAGGGTAGCCCTGTAAATTCAAAAGTTGATGAGCATCTGGTATAGCCTAGAGAAATGAAAGAAAGCATTACAGTGAAATTCCATGGATGGGAAAGCAGACCCTTCTGGAATCCCAACTCTGAACTGAACTTTCCTCTTTCCTAGCTGGGCTAGGGAGAGTCATCACCATCAGTTATACCTGAGAGGAAGGCCTTAGGAGGAAAAAATGAGGAAGAGAGGCAGGGAGACAGTGAGGAATTAGGAAAAACTCGGAGGGGGAAAGTGAAAGCAAGCTAACCATTAGGTTCTCCTCTCTAAAAAGTGAAAGAGGAAAAAGAAAACAAAAACACATGAAAGGACCTAAGGAATACCAAGGAGTGAGAATATAGTATTAAAAACGGGGAAAGAACATCAGTTTTTGACTACTCAGATGCTGGTGGTATCCCATAGTGTTGTGTAACCTTTAGTAACTTAGTAGACTTGTTTGAATCTGCTTCCTTATCAATAAAAGAGAATAACAACACTTACTGTTGGAATTTGAGGAATAATTGTCCATAACATAGTAATAGTAATAGCTAAAGTCCTTGAGTTCTTGTTTGTATAGTTGTAGTATTAGCTATGGCACCCCACTCCAGTACTTTTGCCTAGAAAATCCCATGGACGGAGGAGCCTGGTAGGCTGCAGTCCATGGGGTCGCTAGAGTCAGACACAACTGAGTGACTTCACTTTGACTTTTCACTTTCATGCACTGGAGAAGGATATGACAACCCACTCCAGTGTTCTTGCCTGGAGAATCCCAGGGACGGGAAGCCTGGTGGGCTGCCGTCTATGAGGTCTCACAGAGTCGGACACGACTAAAGTGACATAGCAGTATTAGCTAACATTTATTGGGTACTTATTCTGTGCAAGACCAAGGACTTTAAAACATAGACACCTTCATTTAATCCTTGCAGCTACTCTAAGGAGGTAAGGAAAAGTCCCTGTAATTATCCTCATTAACAGATGAATAAGTAAAGTTTGGGGAAGTTAAATAAGCTACTCAGATCACAAAGGTGTTAAGTAATACATCTGAAACTTAAATACAGGCAGCCTGACTCCAAAGCACATGTACTTAACCATTAGACCATACAGTATAGTAAAAATTCTGCCTGCAATGTGTGGGACCCAGGTTTGATCTCCGGGTTGGGAAGATTTCCTGGAGAAGGGAATGGCTACCCACTCTAGTATTCTGGTCTGGAGAACTCCATGGACAGAGGAGCCTGGCAGGCTACAGTCCATGAGGTTGCAAAGAGTTGGACAAGACTGAGTGACTAGCACTTTCATTTTTTCATATAGCACTGCTTACTCCTTAAGGGTCTACAAGGTTAACAACAGACCAGACATGTAAAAACACAGAGAAGTAAGATCTAATCAGAGAAGAATGTTTGCAATATCCAGAGACCATGCAGAGTGAGCCAACACTTTCATTGCAGTACTTCTAATGGTGTTGTTCTTTAGTCGCTAAGTCATGTCCAATATTTTGTGACCCTATGGACTGCAGCACACCGGGCTTCTCTAGAGAAAGAAAGCTCATGCATCCTGACAGAGGTGGGGAAACAAAGCCTGAGAGATCATCAGCAAGAACAGCAATACTTTGGAACTCAAATTGAGCTATTAAAAAAGTGCAGATTAGGCATTTTTCTCTGTCACATGTCCTGTAAAATTATATGAATAGAGTATTCCTGATTTGAAGATGAACTTAAAGGAGAGAACCAGGGTTGCATGGAGTCTTAGACAATGTGAAGAATCATTCATTACAAAGTGATCTCTGTGGCTACAGGTCTACAGAACTGCATTGCCAGAACAGTGGGATGACAGAAGTCCCTTTTGGGGATGTATATCTAAGTAAAGAGGCTTCCAAAGAAACTAAAATAATTCCATCCTGTATCTTTTAGGAGTGATTATTTTCTTGGAAACCGAGGCAGTGTTGCCGACACTTCATAGAGCTCTTGAGGGGATGGAATGAGATAATATATGTAAAGTGATTATTCTGGCATTTTCTTCTCAGCAGTTCTTCAGTAATCATCAAATGCCTGCCTCAGCATCTTCCCCTTAAAGGGCAGGGAGATTCACGTTGAAGGAAATGAGATCAACTTCAGAAATTGCAACGTTGAATTCAGGACAAATGAATTCATTTGGGATGAAAGCAAGAAATGTTCGCTGTAAGTCAGATTTCTGAGATCAAGACCTCATGATCAATCCAGAAATTGGATTTATTTGGGAGATACATATCAGGCACAAAGAAGCCAATTTTAAGGAGAAATTTAAGAGGAAAACTTTGTGGTGATTCGCTAAATAAGTCAAGACCTATCCTTCCAGGCTTAAATATTTTGGTTAATTATCAGAAGCAAAGTGAACTCAAATAACTTACATATTCAGTTAATAATGGTTCTAATGTAAAATTAAGCTTTTCTGCGAAGTTTAAATCAGCTCCAATCATTTGGGTTGGTCACAGCTGGGGGAAACTTGCATAAATGCCCATGAGCTTTATAAAAATGGCTTGATATGTTTATATAGGTTCTGAGCAAATTAAACCAGTTCTGGCTTTCCCACATTTGTTCTCATTAGTTTAATTCAGGCTTATCCATAGCTATTTAAATTTGTCAAAATTACTTGAAACAAGTAAGCAATATAAAGTTTTCTTCGGTTCAAATATTTCTGAAACTGTAGGATAAACTTAGAACTTTTTGATCAGTGGTAATTTCTTTTTAGATCAAACTGTTTCTGACTGGTTTGAACCAGTGATAGCTAGGTCTCATCCTGCTGAAACTGGATGAAATTCATTTAAAGGAATCTGCCTGCTTTATGTAAGAATTAAAGGCTGAAGACAGCCTAATGATCTGTTGAAATAAGTGCTGTAATTAGATCCTCAGGTACAATTAAAAAAAAAAAAGTGAGAATACAGTCAACTGGGCTTTCAGAAATAGGTGGGGAAGATAAAGAAAATGGATTCAAGGAGCAATAAGAATGAACAGAAAATGAAACAGAGGCAAATGGTCCAAACAAAAATAGTTGAGAGAATCTAGCTTCTGCTAAGTAAACAGGCATGTTACATAGGAAACAAATGTGTCAGAGATGAAACAAGGAAATAAGGGAAAGAAAAGACATCAGTAATGTAGATGAAGGGTATGAAAGTGAAAGTCACTCAGTCGTGATCAGCTCTTTGCAACCCATGGACTATACAGTCCATGGAGTTCTCCAGGCCAGAATACTGGAGTAGGTAGCCGTTCCCTTCTCCAGGGGATCTTCCTAACCCAGAGATTGAACTCCCACATTACAGGCGGCTTCTTTACCAGCTGAGCCACCAGGGATGCCCAAGAATACTGGAGTGGGTAGCCTATCCCTTCTCCAGTGGATTTACCGGATCCAGGAATCAAACCGGGGTCTCCTGCATTGCAGGCAGGTTCTTTACCAGCTGAGCTACCAGTGAAGTTGATGAAGAGTATAGAGGGAGTCAATAAGAACATGACCATTATATTATATTAAAAGTCTCCAGAGACTATTTACAAGACACAGAAATACAGTCAGAGTAGCTAAAAACCAGAGCAAGGAAAGCAGAAGAAAAGAGAAGCTGAGAGAGGGAATTCATCACAAATATCCAGGATCTGAATTAACTTAGAAATATGGTTAAATCATAACTGGATATCAGGATTTATTCAGATATAAAGGATTGCATGTGATTATAGCATATGAAATAAAACTTAGAGAAAAGTACATTTTATGTGTGCAAAGTAGTGTTTCTCACTGTTGTTCAGAAGAATTACAGGCAGATAGAATTTGGTTTTAGTCTTCACAGGGTCCTATTGTCCTGCTTTGAGGTGAACCTACTGAAATGCTATCGGTGGACTGATAGACACATCACTGAAGGAGAGGGGAAGGGAGAATTCTGGTCTGGCATATCCCATGCCCTGCACAGCAAACATGTATGGTGTGCACAATCAGGTCAAGTTTGTAAAGCTGCCAACCTCTCTCTCCTCAAGGCGAGATGTGTAATTTGGGTCTAATCCTTTGGTTGTTGCTGTATTTGTTCCCTCCATTGGCCTGGAAGATGATGTAGCACACAGGAGTCCTTATTGAATTCACCCAACAAGCCTTAAATGGTAGCCTTTACTGAACACTGAGATGTCTCTAATGAGGAGAGCTGTCTTTCAAAATAGGATGGCCTTGGAGATTATTACAGCCTTGCAAGGAGGCACCTGTGCTCTTATCTAAGCAGAATGTTGTATCTATACCTGATAAGTCTGCTAACATGTCATCTTCATGAAGTTGCATGACAACACAAGTTTATGTCCTGAGTGACCTGACCTTCAACCTAGGGGATTTTAAAAAATCAGTGATTCAGATCATGGGTCTCTTGATGAAAAGATTATTATTTATTATTTATTTTATTTTATTTTTTTTACTTTACAATATTGTATTGGTTTTGTCATACATCAACATGAATCCACCACGGGTGTACACGTGTTCCCAATCCTGAACCCCCCTCCAACTTCCTTCCCCATACCATCCCTCTGGGTCATCCCAGTGCACCAGCCCCAAGTTTCCTGTATCCTGCATCGAACCTAGACTGGCAATTCGTTTCTTATGTGATATTATACATGTTTCAATGACATTCTCCCAAATCATGTCCCCCCTCCCTCTCCAACTGATAAACAACTCATCTCAAAAATATACAAGCAACTCCTGCAGCTCAATTCCAGAAAAATAAAGACCCAATAAAAAAATGGGCCAAAGAACTAAATAGACATTTCTCCAAAGACATACTGATGGCTAACAAACACATGAAAAGATGCTCAACATCACTCATTATCACAGAAATGCAAATCAAAACCACAATGAGGTACCATCTCACACCAGTCAGAATGGCTGCGATCCAAAAGTCTACAAGCAATAGATTATTATTTATTTTGAGAATCTTTATTCTAGTCTGTGTTTTCTTTTATATGTGCCCATCTATATTGTTGCTGTAGCATCTATCTCCTGTGTATCCAGAGAGCCGCCCAAGGAGCCACCTCCATGCTAATGAAACCCCTTGCTAACCTCTCATGGCACATTGTGGTAAGAGATGGGGGAAGCATGTGAAATTGTATGAGCTGCTCACAAGGTGTCAGGTGTTAAATGAGGTCATCAAGAGGAAGTGACTGCCTACTAACATGCAAGCTAGACCTGGGGAATGGGAAACTCCTTATCCCCTCCCCTCTCATTGGAATGCACATTTCATCCATGATTTCTATCATGGGATCCAGTTCAAGGATACAACTTTGAGAGAGTAAGGTGTGCTTGACAACATCTGGATGGTATAGGTGACTGAACCCCATTAAGACTTCTATACAGACTTTTAAGATTCTCATGGGTGGGACTGATGCTGAAGCTGAAGCTCCAACACTTTGGCCACCTGATGCAAACAGCTGACTCCTTAGAAGAGACCTTGATGCTGCGAAAGATTGAAGACAAAAGAAGAAGGGCGCAGCACAGGATGAGATGGTTGGATGATATCACCGATTCAACAGACATGAATTTGAGCAAATTCTAGGAGACAGTGGAGGACAGGGAAGCCTGGTGTGCTGTAGTCCATGGGGTTGCAAAGAGTCTGACATGACTTTGCAATTGAACAACAATATCCAAGGCAAGTTTCTTGTGTAAGTTCACTCACTTATGAAACCACCACCTGCCAATCTGGAGTGGTCTGCTCTTTTCTTTGGTCTGCTCTCTCCTTTCCTTCCCTATATGGGGCCAGGGTCAAATTTCACCCAGGAATCTCCTGAAATTTCAAGTCAATATGAGTACTCAAGAAATTGTATCTTTCACTGATGTGTTGGGTAAGGCTATATTAGAATTGTCAGACATATACTAGGTGCTTCACGCATGCTTACTTATTTCTCCAATGTGTGAGTAAAATTATTCTGACATATAGTTTGGCATATACTAGGTGCTTCATGCAGGCTTCTTTTCTTTCCCTATTTGTGGGTGTGTTGTACTTGAGCAGTGTCAGTTATATATTAGGTGCTAATGCATGCATGCTTTCTCTTCCCTATGAGTAAGTAATGTTAGATTAGTATCTGGCATGTATCCGGAGTCCAGTGCTTGGCTTGGCTTAACCTGTGTGTAAAATGTTTGAAAAAATTCTTTATTCTATATAACAGAAAGGTTGAATGGAAAACTGACACACACACAAGCAGTTAACACATGCACGCTCTCTTTCTTTTAATTTTGGGTTATATTGTATTAAAATAATGATTGACAATATCAGCTACTCCCTACATGCCTGTTTTCTCCCCCTTTGAGTGAGTAAATTGTACCAGAATAGTGCCTGACAAATATTAGGTACTTAATAACACCTGTATTATTGCATTGATTTGTAAGTGATGTTGCACTAGAAAAATACATGGCATGTACTTGGCACTTAACATATATTCATTTCCTTTCCTGGTGAGAAAGTAAACATTTACTAGAATATTACTTGCAATGTATCAGGTATTCATTGCAGGCATGTTTCTTCTTCCTATTCATGAATAAAGTTATGCTAGAATAAACCACTGAACATCCTGATGGTTCAATGCATAACTGCTTCCTTCCCACTTGTGGGGGTAACACTGTAAGAATAATACTTGGCATAAGCATTGGATGCACGCTTGCTTGTTTCTCCCTTTACGTGAGACATGTACTAGAAGAATACCTGGCTGCATCATGCTCATTTCCTTCTTATGTGTGTAAGTTTGCCTGTCATGTGCTAAGTGCTCAATGTATGTTTGTTTTCTGGTCACTCTGTGTGAGTAAAGTTGTGCGAGACCAGAATGTGCCATAGAGCAAGAGTTTAATCCACACTTACTCCTTTTGCCTATATGTGTGTATGTAATTGTACCCACTCCAGTGTTCTTGCCTGGAGAATCCCAGGGGCGGGGGAGCCTGGTGGGCTGACATCTATGGGGTCGTACAGAGTCGGACACGACTGAAGTGACTTAGCAGCAGCAGCATTGTACCAGAAGAGTACATGACATTCCCTAAGTGGGCATTTATGCTTCTTTCTACCTGTGAGCACATTGGTACTGGAAGGGCAGCTGACATAGGTGCTCAATGATGATGGCTCCTTTTCCCCTAAGAATTGTTCTTGGCATACACTCCATCTTCAATTCAATCTTATTTTCTTTTCCTATGAGTGAGTAATGTTTTCTAGACCAGAACCCTACATACACTAGACACTCAATGCAAGCTAGTATCTTGTCCATTTGAATATGATTGTCTAGGAATAGTGCTTGGGATCAACCCTGAATATTCATTGCAAGGACTGATGCTGAAGCTGAATCTCCAATACTTTGGTTACCAGACGCAGAGAGTCAATTCATTAGAAAAAGCCCTGATGTTGGGAAAGGTTGAGGGAAAGAGGAGAAGGGGACAACAGAGGAGGAGATGGTTGGATGGCATCACTGACTAAATGGACATGAGTTTAAGCAAACTCCAAGAGATAGTGAAGGACAGGGAAGCCTGGTGTGCTGCAGTCCGTGGGATTGCAAAAAGTCAGACATGACTTAGCAACTGAGCAACAACAAGTGCTTGGGATGTGCTAAGTAAGCTTCCTGTTGTTATTTTTCAGTGGCTAACTCATATCCAACTCTTTGAGACCCCATGGACTACAGCATGCCAGGCTTCCCTGTTCCTCACTATCTCCCACTATCTTCACTCCCACTATCTTCCACTATCTCCCAAAGTTTGTTCAAGTTCATATCCATTGAGTCAGTGATGCTATCTAACCACCTCAGTTAAATACTCTGTCTGCTCAGTTCCTCCCCCTTAATTTAAGTAATCTTGAATTAGAATAGTCCCAGGCATATATAAGAGATTCAATGCATGCATATTTCCTTTTGCTTACATGAGAGCAAGCTTGTACTACAATACCTGTTGTGTACCAGGCACTAAAGAAAAAGATCTTTATGTCCTTCACTGATACATGGGTAACACTGTGCAGAATACTGCTTGGCGTATACTAAGTGCTCAGTGCATGCTTACTAAGCTGTCATTGTGGGAATAATGGTGTTTATTCTAGCCTAAATTTTGGCATATGCTAGTTACTCCAGACAGGCTTATTTTCTTCCCCTAAGAGTGAGTGCATTGTACCAAATAATAACAGATATGTAATAGGCACTTGTATCAGTCAGGGTTTTCCATAGAAAAAGATCCAGTACGTACAGATATACATATACATATGTACCTTATACACACATATGATATGCATCTATTTATATATACATGCTTGTTTGTATATATGGAATACACTGCATGCTAACTATATGCCACCTTCCTTCCATATATCTTGGAGTAATGATGCACTTGAATATTGATTGCCTGGCATAGACCTGGACATTCATTTTCTTCCTATTTGTTGTTTTTCTTTCAGTCATTGAGTCATATACAAAGCTGTGCTAGAATTGTACCATTTATACACTAAGTTTTCTCTTTATTTGCTTGGGCTTCCCACATGGCACTCGTGGTAAAGAACCCATCTGCCAATGCAGTATATATAAGAGATGCAGGTTTAATTCCCTGGGTCAGGAATATCCCCTGGAGAAGGAAATGGCAGCCCTCTCCTGTATTCTTGCCTGGAGAATTCCATGGACAAAGGAGCCAGCTGGTTACTGTCCATGGGGTCACAAAGAGTTGGACAATGACTGAAATGACTTAGCACACAAGCATGCGGACTAGAACATATCCTAAGGGCTCAGTCCATGTTAATTTCCTTTCCTCATGTGTGAGTAATGTTGCACTTAAACAGTGCTTGAAATTACTAGCAATGTCATGCATGATTTCCTTTGTATTCTAAGTATGAATAATATATTAGAGTAGTATATGCGTATCGAAGGCAATGGCACCCCAGTCCAGTACTTTTGCCTGGCAAATCCCATGGATGGAGGAGCTTGGTAGGCTGCAGTCCATGGGGTTGCGAAGAGTTGGATACAGCTGAGCAACTTCACTTTCACTTTAATGCATTGGAGAAGGAAATGGCAACCCACTCCAGTGTTCTTGCCTGGAGAATCCCAGGGACGGGGGAGCCCGGTGGGCTGCCATCTCTGGGGTCCCACAGAGTCGGACAGGACTGAAGCGACTTAGCAGCAGCAGCAGCAGTGTATTACGATATGTGCCACATACTTAATGGATGTAAAAAGTGAAAGTGAAAGTTCGTCACTCAGTCATGTCTGATTCTTTATAATCCCATAGACTGTAGTCTGCCTGGCTCCTCTGTCCATGGAATTCTCCAGGCAACAGTACTGGAGTGGGTTGTCATTTCTTTAATGAATACTTGATGTCTACTCATGTGAGTGATGTTTTTACTGGAAGATTGCCTGTTACATGGGGCTTCCCTGGTGGCTCAGTGGTAAAGAATCCATCTGTCAATACAGGAGACACGTATCTGATCTCTGGGTTGGGAAGATACCCTGGAGAAGGAAATGGCACCCTGCTCCAGTATTATTGCTTGGGAAATCCCATGCGCAGAGGAGCCTGGTGGGCCAGTCCATGAGGTCACAGAGTTGGACACGACTGAGAGACTGAGCTTGCATGTACTTGTCTGGTATATACAAGGTATCTAATGTGGGTTTATTTCATTCCATTTACGCTAGAATAACGTTTGACTAGAATAATTCCTAGCATATGATAGTCAATTGATGTATATATCTTTCCTTTTATCCAAGGTGCATGTAATGTTGTGCAGAAGTAATCCTAGCATATAATTTGCACTTAATGTATGTTCACAGTATTTCACAATGAGAGTAATGATGTGTTTGCATACTGTCTAGCATATAATAGACACTAAGCGCATGAATGTTTGTCCATATATATGAGTGATGTTGTAATACAAAAGTATTTTGCCTAGGCTGGGGGCTCAGTGCATTTTTTTTTCTTTCACATGATTGTGAGTAATAATTTATTGTAATCATGCTTGACATATCATAGGTCCTTAATATCTGTTTATTTGTTTCTCTCTTTATATGGGGAATGTATTACTAGAATTATGCCTGGCATGAACAAGTTGTTCACTTACACTTGTTCTCTGCGGCTTCTCTATGAATAATGTTGAGCTAGAATTGTGCTTTCATGTAGCACTATTTTCTCCATACATCCTTGTTTTATTTAGTTATGTGTGTAATGTTGCATATAATAGGGTCTGGCACTTCCTAGGTGCCTATTATATCCTCATTTCATTCTTCAATGAGTGAGTAAGTTTGTAATTAATAGCACCTTACATATACTAGAACTCAATGCATGTTCTCTTAATTCCACTATGTGTGAACAGTGCTATTCTTGAATAATTGCTGGCCTGTACTTACTAAACTATACAAGCTCATTTTCTTTTCTTGTCGATAAGTAATAATGTCCTAGAATGTTTCCTGGATGATTTTATGTGATCAATTCATATTTCTGTTTTTTTTTACTCATATGTGAATAATGTTCTAACGGAATAAAACTTGGCATATATTAGGAGACGCTGAATGCATTTTTCTTTCTCCCTAGATGTGATTTATGCTGTTCTAGAATAATACCGGTCTTATGCACGTGTTTCAGTGTGCAATTGCTTTGCTCCTACTGTGTGTGAATAACATGGTACTAGGATATTCTCAGGTACTATTCTGGTACAATCCTACTGTCCAACTGAGAAAGAAAGTAAGCCTGTGTGTGAGTAACATACTGGAATAGTGTCTGGCATATATTCAATACCAAGTGTGGTCTTGTTTCCTTCCACTAAGTGTGAGTAAGGTTGTGCTAGAATAGGACCTGGCATACAGTAAGCACTCAATACATTTTGCTTCTTGTTCCCTATGTTTGAATTTTGTAAGTGCTTGACATAAACTGGATGCTCACTGCATTCATTCCCCATCTGTGTGGGGATAAGACTGTAATAGAATAGTTCTATACAACTATGGGGCTTCCCAGGTAGCGCTAGTAGTAAAGGACCCACCTGCTAATGCAGGAAGAGTAAGAGACTCAGGTTTGATCCCTGGGTTGGGAGATCCCCTGGAGGAGAAAATAGCAACCCACTTCACTACTCTTGCCTGGAAAATCCCATGGACAGAGAAGCCTGGAGGGCTACAGTCTATAGAGTCGCAAAAAGTCAACCACAACTGAAGCGACTTAGCATGCATGCATATAATACTATAGCTCAGTGCATCCTGTTTTCTCTCCTATGTTTGAGCGATATTGTACTAGAATAGTGCCTGGCAATACTAAGTGCTTGTTTCCTTTTTCTATATGTGAGGAAGATTGTACTAGGATAGGATCTGACAAATATTAGGTATTCACTATGCTTTGGGCTCCAAAATCACTGCAGATGGTGACTGCAGCCATGAAATTAAAAGACGTTTACTCCTTGGAAGGAAAGTTATGACCAACCTAGATAGCATATTCAAAAGCAGAGATATTACTTTGCCAAAAAAGGTCCATCTAGTCAAGGCTATGGTTTTTCCTGTGGTCAGGTATGGATGTGAGTGTTGGACTGTGAAGAAAGCTGAGCGCTGAAGAATTGGTGCTTTTGAACTGTGGTGTTGGAGAAGACTCTTGAGAGTCCCTTGGACTTCAAGGAGATCCAACCAGTCCATTCTAAAGGAGATCAGCCCTGGGATTTCTTTGGAAGGAATGATGCTAAAGCTGAAACTCCTGTACTTTGGCCACCTGATGCGAAGAGTTGACTCATTGGAAAAGACTGATGCTGGGAGGGATTGGGGGCAGGAGGAGAAGGGGATGACAAAGGATGAGATGGCTGGATGGCATCACTGACTCGATGGACATGAGTTTGAGTGAAGTCCAGGAGTTGGTGATGGACAGGGAGGCCTGGTGTGCTGCGATTCATGGGGTGGCAAAGAGTTGGACACGACTGAGTGACTGAACTGAACTGGTGCAGTTGTATTCTTCCATTTATGTGAGTGATGCTGTATTAATATACACAATAGAATATTACTCAGCCATAAAAAGGAATGCATTTGAGTCAGTTCTAATGAAGTGGATGGACCTAGAGCCTATTGTACATAGTGAAATAGTCAGCAAGAGAAAAGCAAATATTGTATACATATATATATATATATATATATATATATATATGGAATCTAGAAAGATGGTAATCTAGAATTACCTAAAGAATCTAGAAAGATCTAGAAAGATGAATGTATTTGTAGGGCAGCACTGGAGATCCAGACATAGTGACCAGACTTGTGGACACTTTGGGGGAGAGAGAGGGTGGGAGGAATTGAGAGAATAGCATGGAAACATATACATTGTGCTGTGCTGTGCTTAGTTGCTCAGTGATGTCCAACTCTTTGTGACCCCATGGACTGTAGCTTTCTAGGCTTCTCTATCCATGGGGATTCTCCAGGCAAGAATACTGGAGTGGGTTGCCATGCCCTTCTCCAGGGGATCTTCCCAACTCAGGGATCTAACCCAGGACTCTCTCATTGCAGCTGGATTCTTTACCATTTGAGCCACCAGAGAAGCCCAAGAATATTGGAGTGGGTATCCTATCCCTTTTCCAGGGGATCTTCCCACCCTGGGAATTGAACTGGGGTCTCCTGCATTTCAGGTGGATTTTTTACCTGCTGAGCTACCAGGGAAGCCCAACACGTACATTACCATATGTAAAGTAGATAGGCAATGGGAATTTGCTGTATGATGCAGGAAGCTCAAACCTGATGCTCTGTGACAACCAAGAGGGGTGGGGTGGGTTGGGACGTGGGAGGGAGGTTCAGCAGACAATGGGGCGGGGCACGTGTATACTTGTGGCTGATTCTTGTTGATGTATGGCAGAGATCAACACAATATTGTGGAGCAATTATTCTCAAATTAAAAAGAAATAAATTAAAAATATATGATATTTTCTGGCATACATTTGTCACTTAATGTATGCCTATTTCATATCTTAAGGATATTATGCTAGTATAGAAACTGGCATACTCTAGGCACCCAATAGATGCATGCTGACTTTTTCTATGTGTGAATAACTCTTTACTAAAATATTGCCTTGTTTATACTGGATACTCCATGTATGCTAGGGTTTCCTTTTTCCTCTGTGTTAGTATTCAAATAATACTCAATACTAGATTAGCATTTGTCACCTATTAGGAAATCAATGGATATTTACTTTGTTATATCAATGTGTGAGTTGTATTACACCATAGTAATGTCAAACATATACAACATTCTCCATTCATGACTGTTTCCTTCTCCATAATGTGAGCAAATTTGTACCAAAATATTACCAGCTCTATAAAAAGTTCAGTCACTCAGTCATGTTGGACTCTTTGTGACCTCATGGACTGCAGCACACCAGGCTTCCCTGTCCATCCCCAACTCCTAGAGCTTACTCAAACTCATGTCCATCGAGTCAGTGATGCCATCTGACCATATCATCCTCTGTCGTCCCCTTCTCTTCCTGCCTTCAATTTTTCCCAGCATCAGGGTCTTTTCCAATGAGTCAGTTCTTCCCATCAAGTGGCCAAACTATTGGAGCTTCAGCTTCAGCATCAGTCCTTCCAATGAATTTTCAGGACTGATTTGCTTTAGGATGGACTGGTTGGAACTCCTTGCAGTCCAAGGGACTCTCAAGAGTCTTCTCCAACATCACAGTTCAAAAGCGTCAATTCTTCGGTGCTTAGCTTTCTTTATAGTCCAACTCTCATATCCATACATGACTACTGGAAAAACTATAGCTTTGACTAGATGGATCTTTGTTGGCAAAATAATGTGTCTGCTTTTTAATATGCTGTCTAGGTTGGTCATAGATTTTCTTCCAAGGAGCAAATGTCTCTTAATTTCATGGCTGCAATCACCATCTGCAGTGATTTGGGAGCCCCCCAAAATAAAGTCTGTCACTTTTTCCATTGTTTCCACATCTATTTCCCATGAAGTGATGGGACCAGATGCCATGATCTTAGTTTTCCAAATGTTGAGTTTTAAACCAAATTTTTCACTCTCCTCTTTCACTTTCATCAAGAGGCTCTTTAGTTCTTTGCTTTCTGGTGTCATCTGCATATCTGAAGTTATTGATACTTCTCCCGGCAATCTTGATTCCAGCTTGTGCTTCATCCAGCCCAGCATTTCACATGATGTACTCTGCATATCAGTTAAATAAACAGGGTGACAATATACAGTCTTGATGTACTCCTTTCCCGATTTGGAATCAGTCTGTTGTTCCATGCCCAGTTCTAGCTGTTGCTTCTTGATCTGCATACGGATTTCTCAGGAGGCAGATAAGGTGGTCTGGTGTTCCCATCTCTTTAAGAATTTTCCAGTTTGTTGTGATCCACACAGTTAATCAAAGACTTTAGAGTAGTCAATAAAGCAGAAGTAGATGTTTTTCTGGAACTCTTTTGCTCTTTCAATGATCCAACAGATGTTGGCAATTTGACCCCTGGGTCCTCTGCCTTTTCTAAATCCAGCTTGAACATCTGGAAGTTCATACCTTACGTACTGTTGAAGCCTGGCTTGGAGGATTTTGAGCATTACTTTGCTAGCGTGTGAGATGACTGCAATTGTGTGGTAGTTTGAACATTCTTTGGCATTGTCTTTCTTTGGGATTGAAACAAAAACTGACCTTTTCCAGTCCTGTGACCATTGCTGAATTTTCCAAATTTTCTGTGCAGCACTTTCACAGCATAATCTTTTAGGATTTGAAATAGCTCAACTGAATTTCCATCACCTCCACTAGTTTTGTTCATAGTGATGCTCCTAAGGTCCACTTAACTTTGTGTTCCTGGATATCTGGCTCAAGGTGAGTGATCACACCATCATGGTTATCTGGGTCATGATGATCTTTTTTGTATAGTTTTTCTGTGCATTCTTGACACCTCTTCTTAATATTTTCCACTTCTTGGGTTCATTTCTGTCCTTTATTGTACCCATCTTTGCATGAAATGTTCCCTTGGTCTCTAATTTCCTTGAAGAGATATCTAGTCTTCCCATTCTATTGTTTTCCTCTATTTATTTGCATTGATCATTACTTCTTTCACTGTATTGTGAGTCATGTTGAACTTTGTACATTTGAGGCACTCTATGAAATATTGTTTCCTTCTTTGTGAATGTAAATAATGTACTAGAACAATGCCTGGTTTATTTTTTGTACTCAGTACATGTTTGTGATCTTTGTCTTATATAAAAGTAATATTGTATTAGAGTACTGACTGGCAGAAATAGGGCACATAAAGCATATTTACTACTTTTCTTCTAATAGCTGATAGTTATTTTAATGGTCTAGAGGTAGTACTAGAAGTGCCAGGAATGCTCATCTTTCTCCTTTTAGTAAGATTGTGTGAGAGTACATCTTGCTTAAATCAATGTCTTATTTCCTTCCCCTATCTGTGAGTAATGATGTGCTCAAACATTTGTTCCTTACATTTACTAGATGATCAAAGTATGATTATATCTTCCACCTATGTGTAATGCTAAACTAGTTAGTGCCTGTCGCATAATGAAAGTGTTAGTCACTCAGTCGTGTCTGACTCTTTGTGACCCCATGTTCTGTACAGCTTGCCAGGCTCCATCCATGGGATTCCCCAGGCAAGAATACTGCAGTGGGTTGCCATTCCCTTCTCCAGGGGCCTGTGACATACTAGATGCTTAGCAATCTTTGTTTCATTCTTTTTTTTTTTCAACATTCAAGATTTTTTATTAATGCATAATTTACATATAACATTATATTAGCTTCAGGTGTACAACATAATGATTCAGTATTTGTATATACTGCTATATGATCACCACAGCAAGTCTGGTTAATATCCAATAGTCCACATAGTATTTTCATATATATAATATAGTATTATTAACGGTGGTCTCTATATTGTACAAGATGATGTTTTTAAATTCTAAAACCGCTCATGTAATCTGATTATTGTTTCAGTGGTTCCTCAATTCTTTTATAAGTGAGTGATGTTTGCTAGAATAATTCTAGGCATACAGTAGGCATTTAATGTATGCGAGTCTCTTCTACACAAGTTTTGTTTTACTGAAACACTGCCTGGTATACATTAGGTGCTTCCTGCATCTTTATTTTCTCCCCTTCTTATTCAATTCATATTAGAAGATGATCTTGTAAACACTAAGTGCTTAATGCATTGTTTTTCCTTCCCCCTTTTACATGAGTAATGGTGAGTAATCATAATGCCTGGCATTAACAAGTTACTAAATGTAGTCTCCTTTCTTTCCTTTATGTGAGGATAATATTTATTGGAAGAGTGCCTGTCATATATTTGGCATTAATATCTAGTTGACCCTTTCTACAATATGTGACTTATGCTAAGATAGTGCCAGCTTATATACTGTGGGCTCTTTGTGTGTCCATTCCTTTCTCTGTGTATGAGTAATGGCATAGTAGATAGAATAGTGCCTGTTATACTAGGTAATTCAGCCATGCGTGTTTTCTTCCCCTATATGATAATAAGATTATACTGAAAAGTGCTTGCCGTATATTATATTGGATGATTGATTCATGCTTGTTTCCTTTCCTCTATATGTGAGTAACATTGTAGTGGAGTATGTCTCAATATGCTAGGTACTCAATGTAATCTTCCTTCCTTCCTCTTAATTAAGAGTAAACTAGGGTGTCTTACCATTAAACTTAGTAGTGTCTTACTCTACTAAACTCTGAATGCAAGCTCATTCCCTTCCCTTATGTGTAAGAAACATTATAAAATAGTGCAGGGGCATGCCCTGGGCTGTGAATGCACCTTTCTTTCTTCGCTACATACGAAAAGTGAAAGTGAAGTTGCTCAGTCGTGTCTGACTCTGTGACTCCATGGACTGTAGCCTACCAGGCTCCTCTATCCATGGGATTTTCCAGGCAAGAATACTGGAGTGGGTTGCCATTTCCTTGTGCAGGGGATCTTCCTGACCCAGGGATCAAACCCCTTCTGCTGCATTGCGGGCAGACCCTTTACTCTCTGAGCCACCAGAGAAGCCCCTCCCTATGTCTAATTGTGTAATAGAACAGTACCTAACACATTGGGCTTCCCTGGTGGTGCTAGCAGTAAAGAACCTACCTACCAATGCAGGAGATTTAAGAGACTTGGGTTCAATCCCTGGGTTGGGAAGATCTCCTGGAAGAGGGCATGGCGACCCACTCCAGTATTCTTGCCTGGAGAATCCCATGGACAGAGAAGACTGGACGGGTATAGTCCATAGTGTCGCAAAGAGTTGGACATGACTGAAGAGGCTTAGCACACACGCATGCACCTGACATATAGGAGGCAATTAATGTGACTTCCGTCTTTCTTCCTTTGTGTGAATAATGTTATACTACAATGATGCCTACCATGTACTAGATGCTTGACACAGTCTTATTCCCCTCCCCACCTTTTCCTTGTATGTATGTGATTTTCACTAGATTGGTTTTTGCTGTGTGTAAAACTCACGCTCCTTCCCTTACCCTGTGTGCTAGTAAATATGTACTAGAATAGTTCCTGGTACAAACGAGGTGCCACATTCATTGTCATTTTCTCTCTGTGACTGAGCAACTGTGTTAAAATTAGAACTGAGCCTTGGGTGTCATAGCTGTTGGATCTTGCTTCCTCCCACTCTATGTGAGTACTGTAGTAATAGAATATTTGGAGCATATAAGATTTAATGTATGCATGTTTGTTTCCCCCATGGGTGAGTAATGTTGAAACAGAAATTGCGCCTGGCATACACCAGAAAATCAGTGCCTGCCTGTCTCCTCCATTCCATGTGTCAGTAATTTTGTACTAGAATAATGCCAGGCATGTATTAGCTGCTCTCCTCTACTATAGGGAATTTTGTACTAGAAGAGCACCTGGAATTTATTAGGCATTTAATGCACGCTCACTCATTTCCATGCACGTGTGAACAATTATTATACTAGAAATTATGCTGGCATGTACTGGTACTTCCTTTCTCTTGATAGAATAATGTTATATTGGAAGAGTACCTGGCATATACCAGGTATTCAGGCATGAGAGCTTCTTCCATTGTGGAAACAAGAAGGTGCGATACTGTGTTTCCTGGTTTATGCTGAAACATTTTGTTTGGTATATGTGGTATGTAGCTAGTGATGCGTATGTGAGACCCTGTGTTTGGTGGTATGGATTGTGTGTCATACTGTGCTTAGTGATGTATGTGAAGTGTGTGTTAGTGGTGTGTGATGTATGCAGTGGTGGTTTAGCCATGTGTGTGAGATACTACGTCTAGTTTATCTTGTGTGATATTGTGTTTAATATTGTGTATGTAGCATACTGTGTTAATAATGTGTGTATGAGACACTGTGCAGTGGTGTGTGATGTATGGGAGTGTGTTTCACGATAAGTTTGGGTCACTATTTTTAAAGTTGTTAGTCGTGTTAATGACGGTGATGTGCGATGCTGTATTTAGTGATGCATGTAAAGTAATTTGGTAATGTGTGTGTGTGTAGTTAATGGTATTTGGTTTGTATGACAATGTTTAATGATAAGTTTGAGTCACTGTGTTTAGTGAAGTATGTAACAGACACTGCATTTACTTATCTGCAGTGTGTATGTGACACTGGGTTTAGTGACATATATGTGAAGAAATGTGTTATCAAATGTGTGTGAGATACATTTTTATTGATATGTGGCTGGAATAATACTATTATGATTAATTATAAGACTACATGGTTTGGTGTGATCACATACAATGTGCAAGGCATTGCTTTAGTAAAGTGTGAAATGCTAATAAAATATTTTAATTCGTAATTTTTAAGTGATGTGTGTGTGTGTGTGTGAATCTCTGAGTTTAATGATGTGTGATGTGTGTAGATTCTGTGAAGACCCTGTGTACAGACACTGGGTTTAGTGTTGTGCTATGTTAGTGGTACTGTTTCTAATGATGTGTGTTTGAGATATTGTGTTTATTACGGTTTGTGTGAGACACTTTGTTTAATCATGTATGTGTGTCACACTGCTTATAGTTTGATGAGTGTGTGTGTATTGTATATATTTAATAATTTGTGTGTGAGACACCATGATCAGCATGTATTATTTGTGATAAGGTGTTTAGTGATGCTTGTGTAAGGCCCAATGTTAGACACTGGGTTAGTGGTATGTTGTGCGTGTGTCTTAGTGATTTTAGTGAAACAACTGTGAGACATTGTGCCTGCTTGTGTGTATGTCTGAGGCACAGTGTTAGTGGCAGTTTTTGTTGGTGATAATGTGTTTAATGATATGTGCGAGAGGCACAGTGTTTGTTTAGATGTGTTAAAAACATGCACTTAACACTATTAAACTCAGGATATCAATATATGTTACCAAACAAACTTAAACATGTACTATTCAGTGCTAAACACAGTATTTCACACACATATGACAATATGTGGTTACACATCTACTAGCACTAATAAATACAATGGGTCACATATATAACGAAGCTCTAATAGGGAAGGACAAATCTGACTCCATATTAGATCTATTTCTTTTACTTTAAACTTTGTATTCTATTGCTTTTGTTTTGAGTTAAGAGTGTTGCCTTTAGCTTGAAACATATAAATAGTGCATTCTCAAGGCTCTGAACTGTAAGGGTATAATGTTTTTCCATTTATAGAGAGAAAAAAAAAAGTTGTAAGACAGAGAATAACATTTGTCTTGCTGGAGATTTATAGGAACATTCTAACCTGACCTACCTGGACAGTTGTAAGAGTGATGGATTCTGTCACCAAGAAATTTGCAACAACCAAATTGTGCCCCTCCATCACCTCGCTTTTATTTTTTTTAATTTAAATTTATTTATTTTAATTGGAGGCTGATTACTTTACAATATTGTGTTGGTTTTGCCATACATCAACATGAATCCACCACGGGTGTACACTCCGCTTTAAAAAACGCTTTGCTGAATCCCTTTGGGGAGTTTGGGGTTTTAGGAGGGTATGAGCCAAGAGACCTCCTTGAATGGCCCTGCAATAAACCTTTCTCTGCTCCAAAATCCAATGTTTTGGTATTGTTTGGCCTCAATGTGTGTCAGGCACATGAACTTGTCTTCAATTACAAAATGAGGTGATATGTGTACCAAGTATTGTTAAACATCCTGGTTAATACATATATCATTATGCATAGTAACAAACACACACAAACACACACAAGCCACTGTGAAGCACAGGTTTTCAACATAATTCACATATATCAGCAACCAAAACACTACAGCGTAACAAAGTGCCAAACACACTTCACTAAAGAAGTAAATATAGCGCTTCTGCTAAGTAGCTGCATACTCATACATGTATCACCTTGTGTAGTAACACACACATGAACTATTAAACATAATTTAAATATTTATCACTAAGAGAGGTTAAGTGCCATGCACTGCTAAATTAAATGGTACACACATGCATCTCTGTACCAGTAACTCACATGCTGCACTAGGCTTAGTCGCTCAGTCATGTCCCACTCTTTGCAACCTCATGGACTGTAGTCCACCAAGCTCCTCTGTCCATGGGATTCTCCAGGCAAGAATACTGGAGTGAGTTGCCATGCCTCATCCAGAGGATCTTCCTAACCCAGGGATCGAACCCAGATCTTCTGCATTGTAGGCAGATTCTTTGCTAGCTGAGCCACCAGGGAAGCCCAAGAATGCTGGAATGGTAGCCTAACCCTTCTCCAGGGGCTCTTCCTGACCCAGGAATCAAACCAGGGTCTCCTGTACTTCAGGCAGATTCTTTACCAGCTAAGCTACCAGGGAAGCCCACCAGTAATTCATACACTAACACTATTAAACTGAGTTTCAACATACGTCACTGACACAGTACTTCACACAGACCACTAAACACCCTGCTTCCCTCAAGTATCACTATACATGGTGACCTAGCCCTAGTAACACAATATGTCACAATACAAGACTAAATGGTTAGTGCACATACCACGCACTGCTGAGCCCAGTGTTTTTCACATATATCATGAAACACGGTGCCACACACAACTGAACGCAGTGTCATACGTCATTAGATACTGTACCATCCACACCTTGTGCACCACTAAAGAAACTTTATATCACTAAACAAACAGAAGCTCCTGATATGTAACTCTAAACACAGTAGCACACACATCAAGCACAACTAAACGTAGTTCCTCAAACATATATCACCAGAGTAGCCCATGCACCAGACTTCAATAAGTATGATATCTCACAAGTGTGTCATCAACATAGTAACACTCACAACAGGCTACACCAAACACTGTGTTTCACACATGTCAGTAAGCATAGTAGCACACATTCAGCACTGGACCCAGTGTCTCATGTATGTGTCTTACCCTTATATTAATGCAAAGAGTTCCAAAAATACCACAGAGCTTTAAATATAATTCATACAATATAAAACTTTTTTCTTCAAATACATACCATATGATTTTTCTAGTAGTCATGTATGGATGTGAGAGTTGGACTGTGAAGAAAGCTGAGCACTGAAGAATTGATGCTTTTGAACTGTGATGTTGGAGAAGACTCTTGAGAGTCCCTTGGACTGCAAGGAGATCCAACCAGTCCATTCTGAAGGAGATCAGTCCTGGGTGTTCTTTGGAAGGAATGATGCTGAAGCTGAAACTCCAGTACTTTGGCACCTCATGCGAAGAGTTGACTCATTGGAAAAGACTCTGATGCTGGGCGGGACTGGGGGCAGGAGGAGAAGGGGACGACAGAGGATGAGATGGCTGGATGGCATCACTGACTCGATGGACATGAGTTTGAGTGAACTCCAGGAGTTGGTGATGGACAGGGAGGCCTGGCGTGCTGCAATTCATGGGGTCACAAAGCGCTGGATACGACTGAGTGACTAAACTGAACTGAACTGAAGTAGAAGAAAAGTATTATTCACTCAGTTGTATCCGATTCTGCAACTGCATGGACTTTAACCTGCCAGGCTCCTCTGTCCATGGGATTCTCCAGGCAAGAATACTGGAGTGGGTTTATATGCCCTTCTCCAGGGAAACTTCCTGACCAAGGGATCGAACCTGGGTTTCCCGTATTGCAGACAGATTTACACTGTCTCATACACCACATACCTTTAAGCTTTATGTTTCACATCCACATATTACTAATAAAAACTCTTGCTACACACACCACTAAATGCACTATCACACATCCCATATAACACAAACCAAGTATTTCACACAGAAATAATTGAACATAATCTAATACACATCACATTAAACACAATGTAACACACATATATCTCTAAGTACAACAAAAACATCCACAGACTGCTGAAAGTATCTCACTCATAGATCAGTAAACAAATAAGCATACACATCAGGCTCCACCAAAAAAATATCTTCTGCAAATATTACTAAACAAAATGATACACATACCTTTCGCCTGGAAATAGCGTCTCACACATACATCACTAAACAGAGTAGTGCACACCCTGGTGGTGGTTTAATCTCTAAATCATGTCCAACTCTTGAGAACCATGGACTGTAGCCCATCATGTTCCTCTGACCGTGGGATTTCCCAGGCAAGAATATTGGAGTGGGTTGCTATTTGCTCTTTCAGGGGATCTTCCTGCTGCTGCTGCTGCTAAGTCACTTCAGTCATGTCCAATTCTGTTTGACCCCATAGATGGCAGCCCACCAGGCTCCCCTGTCCCTGGGATTCTCCAGGCAAGAACACTGGAGTGGGTGGGGATCTTCCTGACCAGGGATCAAAGCCTGTCTCCTGCATTGCAGGTAGTCTCCTGAACTGCAGGCAAATTCTTTACTGCTGAGCCACTAGGGAAGCCCGTCCACATCTAGCTACCGCTAAGTGTAATCGCTAACACATATAATGCTAAACAGAGTAGCAAACACACAAACAGCATGAAACATAGTGTCTTACACATATATCACTGAATGTAATGGCACGCACAGAACACTGAATTCAAGCCTTTGCCCATGATTTACTATGTGAAGTGGCACAGCATGAAGCATCAGTAAACACAGTATCTCAAACAATATTACTAAGCACAGTAGGAAACACACCTGGAATCCCTAAATGTGAATGTCTCTCACATATATCACTAAACAAAGTAGCAAACATCCAGGCACTGTTAGCATAGTGCTTCACACAGTTCTCTCAACACAGTAATCAGGCTATTTCCATGGTGTTTTGCTCCTATATAACCAAGCTAATAACTCACACAGCAGGCACCACTAAACACGGTCTCACATGTGTATCATTAAAACAGTAGCACAGACATTAAGTGCTATTAACACAGTAGCTCACAAATATATCACTAACTAACTTATTACACAAACAGGCACTCTAAATAATATTTTGCACACATATATCACTAAACACCATAGAGGTCACACCAACAAACACAATATTGCACACATATATCACTAAACACAGGAACATACATTTCTGTGAAGAGACTACCACTCACACCAGGTAGGACTGAATAGACTGTCTCACACATACTACATGTCGCTGTCACAGCAGCATCTGTACCACTGAGCCATGGTTTCAGATATATGTAATTAAACAGATTAACATACCTCTATTTATATGGGGAAACAAGGTTAACAGTGACAGACTTTATTTTCCTGGGCTCCAAAATCAGGAACTGCAGACAGTGATAGAGTGTTATTTTGAAACAGTGTAAGATAATGCATGGGAAAAAAATAAATTGCCATTCACATTAGTAACTGGAGTGTTGGTACCAAGAAATTCACACACAGTAGCTCAGTTTGATGATGAAAAACGCAGATGGTTTATGGAGACTAACAGTAGACTGTCCAGGATTGAATAAAATAATTCCACTTATAGCATCAGAAGACTCTGAGATAGTTTGAACAGCGGAGGGGGTAAAAAAACACTAAAGGAGACTGATACTCAGTAGTTGGTCTTGCCAATGGTTTTCGTAAGTAACATTTACTGTATTATTACAGGGTTATTTGAATTTATCTGCTATCAGTACTTGATTGGAGGAAACTTGAACTTGATGCAGGTCCCAAACGTAATAATACACTACATTGACAATATTTTTGATAATATTAGAAACTGAAAAGTGATTTACAAGCGACTTAAATACAATGATGACACATATGACTCATGGAGGCTGGTTAATAAATTCAGCAAAGATCTGAGGGTACCCCCAAACACTGAACTTTTTCATAATAAACAGGGCAGGAGCCAGCTGTGAAATTTCCCAAGCAACTCAAAATCAATTTCTTGCATTGCTTACCTGTGGAACTAATCAAGAAGCATAGCAAGTAGCCAGGTTATTTGATATTTGAAGAACACATATTTCACATCTGGGAACAGTGCTAGCCCCCATCAACAAACTCCCCCTAAAGAAGGGCACATTTGAAAGTGGGCTTTAACAATGGCAAACTATGTGTGAGTTAAAGAAAGTGGTAACTCAGTCAAAGCCTTTGGGCCCTTATAATTTACACTCAGATATGATTTTTGGAGTAGCTGCAGCTCATATTTATGCAAATTGGAGAAGGCTGAAATGCATGCTGTTTTCTTTGTAGCAATAGGAAAATTGGGCAACAGTAAAGGCACAAAAAATGCTTTTTTTTCATTTTAGTAATGTGTTATCAGAGTAATATTTAACACACAGTAGATGTTCCATGCATTGTTGGCTCTCCTAGGTGTGCAAACGTTGGGGCGAGAGTACTGCTTAGATTATACATGGTACAAATTTCTATTTGTTTCTTTCCACCTACGTGTGATAATGTTGTTCTAAAATAGTGCCTGGTAGTGACAGGTGATCAATGCCTTCTTGTTCCCTGAGCTATGTGTGAGTAATATCGTTTCAGAATAGTACCTGCCTTATGGGGCTTCCCAGGTGGTGCTAGGGTAAAGAACCCACCTGCCAATGCAGGAAACATAATGAGGCGTGGGTTTGATCCTTGGGTTGGGAAAATCCCCTGAAAGAGGGCAGGACAACCCACTCCAGTATTCTTGCCTGGAGAATCCCATGGACACAGGAGCCTGGCTGGCTATGGTCCATAGGGTTTCAAGAAATAAGACATGACTGAAGTGACTCAGCACACACACACACATCTGCCTTATAGTCAATTCACTATGTATACTTTTTTTCCCCCCACCCCAGCTACTTATGAGAAAGACTATTGTAGGGTATATACTAGGCTCTCAACGCATGCCTTTTTTCTTCCATCAATGTGTGTTTAATATACTAGACTAATGCCTGGCATATACTAGGTGCTTAGTGCAAAGTCTTACTTTTCACTTCTGCATGACTAAGTCTGTAGTAGAATAGCATCTGTGATATATTGTGCACTTAATGACTGCTTATTTTATTTTCCTCTGTGAGTAAGGTTGTACAGGAATAGTGTATGATATATAGTGTGTGCTCAAGGCATGCCCCCTTCCCCTATGTTATGAATAATGTCAGCTAGGGCACTACCTGGTGCATGGTAGGCAGTCAATGCATGCTCGTTTCTTTAGGAGTAATGCAATAAAGATTGTGCCTCAATCTATGCTCATTCCTGATAATTCCATCCTCTGCCTGTGAATAATGTCCTATTAGAATAACATTTGACATATACTAGGCAATGGCACCCCACTCCAGTACTCTTGCCTGGAAAATCCCATGGACGGAGGAGCCTGGTAGGCTGCAGTCCATGGGGTCACTAGGAGTTGGACACGACTCAGAGACTTCACTTTCACTTTTCACTTTCATGCAATGGAGAAGGAAATGGCAACCCACTCCAGTGTTCTTGCCTGGAGAATCCCAGGGACAGGGGAGCCTGGTGGGCTGCCATCTATGGGATCCAACAGAGTCGGACACGACTGAAGTGACTTAGCAGCAGCAGCAGCAGGTGCTCAATTCATGTTTTCCTTTCTTTGTATATGTGGGTAATGCTGTACTAGAATTGTTTCTGGCATAAACAAGGTGATCAGTGCATGTCTATTTAATATATTGCTTGTATGGCTGATATTACACTGATTTGTTATGTTCTTTAGAAGTATTGAAATGACATAATTTATTACCAAAATACGTGTACAGATTTAAGGCATCTATAGATATCTTGCTTGCTGCATGCTCAGTTTTGTCTGACTTTTTGTGACCCCATGGACTGTAGCCCACCAATCCATGAGATTTTCTTAGTAAGAATACTGGAGTATGTTGACATTTTTTCCTTCAGGGGATCTTCCCAACCCAGGAATCAAATCCGCACCTTCTGCTTCTCCTGCATTGCAGGTGGATTCTTTACCACGAAGCCACCAGGGAAGCCCCACAGACACCTATCATCAAACAAATATCCAATAAAATGTGACAGAGGACGAGCTTTTTCAGAACTTTGAAGCCTGGGTAGGGCTTACATTAGTGAAAACAAATGAAATGTCCTCTCAGTAGGGGAACTGTGATTCAATAAAGCAGTTGAACTGGAATATGGTCAGAGCTGCTGAAGTTGAGTGTGGAAGCCTAGTTTTGAGCCCTGCTATGCTCTTGTGGAGAAGGACATGGCAACCCACTCCAGTACTCTTGCCTGGAAAATCCCATGGAGGGAGGGGCCTGGTAGGCTACAGTCCATGGGATCGCAAAGAGTGGACATGACTGAGTGACTTTACTTTCACTTTTCACTTTCATCCATTGGAGAAGGAAATGGCAACCCACTCCAGTATTCTCACCTGGAGAATCCCAGGGACAGAGCAGCCTGGTGGGCTGCCGTCTATGGGGTCACACAGAGTTGGACACAACTTACGCGACCTAGCAGCAGTAGCAGCAGCAGCAGCAGCAGCAGCTGCTCTTGTGTAAAAATGAAGATGTCATATCAGCTCCTTGGTTCCCAGTACTTTAATTTCTGTAGTGCTTCAGGGTTTCTCCAGCTTATGGATATAAATGAAATTATATTAATGAACATAATTACTTTGGTTGTTGTTCTTCTGTGTTTTATGTACAAGAATCCACTCAATCATTTCTGGAAATTCATAGAAACCCCTCTTTTTTCTAGGGATCAGTCTGTGTCTGCCAAGTGGTCCCTCATACCAGGTCATCTCTCTCTCCAGGCCCTGCATTATCTGTCATCATCTGGTTCTTATAGGGAAACACTACTAAACCTACTGCTGCTGCTGCTAAGTCACTTCAGTCATGTCCAACTCTGTGAGACCCCATAGACAGCAGCCCACCAGGCTCCCCTGTCCCTCAGATTCTCCAGACAAGAACACTGGAGTGGTTTGCCATTTCCTTCTCCAATGCATGAAAGTGGAAAGTGAAAGTGAAGTTGCTCAGTCCTGTCTGACTCTTTGCGACCCCATGGACTGCGGCCTACCAGGCTCCTCCGTCCATGGGATTTTCCAGGCAAGAGTACTGGAATGGGGTACCATCGCCTTCTCTGCTACTCAACCTAAGGATACCCTAAATGCAACCTTTCAAGACTCACATGAGAGTCAAACTGTATTCGTCACAGAAATGGTGACCTTGAATGTGAAGCTTTTTCTTCCCTTGGGCATTGCATCACACCCTGTTTTCTAACATGGACTGGATATGGAAGGCAATGAGGCATAATGAGTAAAACTCAAAAATGATTAGACTGCAGACATTTTGATTGGCAAAGAAAAAACATAACTGTGATGATAAGTTCCCTGATTGGAATGAACCTGATAATCATTTATTCAAAATGTAATAAATATACACCAGGCTTCAGGGGTTCATAACAAATAAGCCAAAAACCAAGAGTTTAGTACCAAATGGCTGTCCCTGACCTCAGGGAAGCTTAAAACTGATCAGTGGAGGTGACAGATATTTAAATAAATAATCACAGTTCAATACACAATCTTTTTGATAATAATAGTATAGAGATGGGCTTTATTGAAAATATTTCATTTCAAGTATTAGGAAAGAGCTAAAGAACAATAAAGTAGAATGTATCAATATGTTAGCACACTCTTTCCTCTTAAATCACTATCATATCCCCATGCCTAAAATATGCACGTATTCAGTATATATCTGTGGAATGAATGAATGAATGCTGCCTAGGTGATAAACAGAAAAAAAAAATTAAAAAATGTGAAGGTATTAGAAGCAAATTTTTGTCAAGTTATATACAGTCTACTCATCAGTGAAAGGTGAATGATAATACCTCCCATTATGGAGTGCTGTGGTGATAAAATCATATACTCAAAGCATTTAGTTCTTAAGGGGGGAATTCTAAATCACAAGAAGTAAAATAAGTTGAGCAGGAAGGGATTATTTATCATGCTGGGGATATCACTGGATTTAAATCATACCTTCCTATCTCTCCCTAAGGAAAACCACATGGAACGCTTGTGGAAACCAACAGCACGGCTGAATACCTTTAAGTATTTTGAAGTATTTGAAGTACTGAAGTATTCTGAAGTATTTCAGCTTCTCCTCTAGGAAGTAGTAGCTGATGTGATGCTCCTTCTGAAATTGCCTTAAGCAGTGAATTAAGAATAATTGGGGCTTCCCTAGAGGCTCAGATGGTAAAGCAGCTGCCTGCAATGCTGGAGACCTGGGTTCAGTCCCTGGGTCAAGAAGATTCCCTGGAAAAGTGAATGGCTACCCATTCCAGTATTCTTGCCTGGAGAATTCCATGGACAGAGGAGCCTGGCCAGCTACAGTCCCTAGGGTTGTGAAGAGTTGGACATAACTCAATGACTAACACTTCCACTTTCACTTCAGAATAGTTGAGTTGGGGATGATCTCCTGAGTTTGAAAAAGGCTTACCAAATATCTCTGTATAAAATTCTAAGAGGATCATTTTTGCCCTCGTAAAAGTCTTATAAATTCTTGGCTAAGGTACTGAGCCGTGGAATTAATAGATCAGTGGGCTGTGTCCCGGCTGTGATTCTGGGTTAAAAAAAGAGAGAGAGAGAAATGCCAACAGTAGTTTTATTCTGGGCATCAACTCAAGGAAAGGTATTTGTTGTATGAAGATAAAATGAACAAAAAGAAGGGGAAAAAAAGAAAATGGACCCTTGTAGGTCAGAAAATTCATTCCCACTCCAACGTTAAGAAACCATTAGACTGAAACAACGTGGATGTTTCCCTCCTAAGAAAACCCTGATCTTATAGAAAAGAGGATGATGCTTTTGCTTTTGGGATTGAAGACAAGGTAGAATTTGCTGCTTATGCTGATACAAAAAAGCATTTGGATCTGAAAAGTTGAATAAAACATCAGTCAAAACCTGAGCTTATTTTTGCTGTGTAAATTTCCATTTTAGTCTGTGTATGCAGTAAGTGGCAGTGAAATAAAACACAAGAATAATCTGGGATTACTAAAGCATATGTGGATATATACCTTATATATACTGCAAATTAATTTGATAATGTACCTTTAAGTAATTTGCATTTAGTTTTGGTTGTTTTAGAGTTGTTTTTCAATGAAAATTAAATTATACTGTATATGTTGTTTTGCATTTTGCATTTTTTTTCACTCAACAGTATGGCCTGAACAATTTTCCCATCTATATATACATAGAGATCAACCCTTTCCTGATAGCTCTGTGAAATTGTATGGCATGACCTGACCACAATTTAACACTCCTTCTGTTGTTCAAGATTAGACTATCTCCAAATTTTCCATATTATAAACAATGTTAGCATTAATATATTTATGCCATTACCCTGATACTCCTACCTGAGCATCTCCATAGATTTCTAGAAGTAGGATTGCTCAAAGGATATGTGCATTCAGTTTGATTTTGATTTAATTTGTTTTTGTTTTGGAGCAGTCCCACACTGACAGAGTAGCTACTAGTACAATACAGTACAAAGAATTGAATATGTTAGTATGTGGGTGTCCTACAAATAAGTATATATTTCCTACATTGCTATAGTGCAGTGATAAAAATCAGAAGTTAACATCCATCCATTAATTCTCTCTATTCCCTCAATCTCAATCAAGTTTATGCAACTGTCCCAATAATGTAACTTTTAGTAAAAGGATCTATTTCAGAAGCAGATACTGTATTTAGTTGTCATGATTCTTTATTCTTTTTCATTTGGAAAGGCTCCTGTTTCCTTGAATTTCAAGATCTTGTCACTTTTAACAGCATGGACCAATTAATTTGTAGAATGTCTCTCAAATTGGATTTGTTTGATGTTTCCTCACAATTTGATTCAATTTATATATCTTTGGCAGAAATATCACAAATATGACATTGCATTACATCTGACTAGGAAGTGCAGCATTTTAATTTGTGCAACATTTTAATTTATACTTGCCTTTTCAGTCTTGCAATCTGCTATTTCTTCAAAGATTCCTTATCCCTTTTAAGTGGAGACTGGCATTCAGAAACAAAATCTGGGTGCTTGATCTTCTCATTGCTATCAAGATGTCACCTTTCTTTAGAATAATTTCAACCCAACATTGCAGGATTCATACTAATTTTCTCACTTTCCATATGTGTGACTCCTGTCTCCTACGTGAGAAACTTGGCTCTGTTTTCCTTAGTTTATGTACTAATTCCCAGGTGGTGTTAGTGGTGAAGAATCCATCTGCCAATACAGGAGAAAAGAGATACAGGTTTGATCACTGGGTCAGGAAGATCCCCTGGAGTAGGAAATGGAAAACTGCTCCAGTTCTTGCCTGGAAAATTCCACAGACAGAGGAGCCTGGCAGGCAACAGTCCAAAGAGCACACAACTGGGCACCAAAAAAAAAGTGCTGATTTGACTAACCCTGAATATATATGTAATCTCATCGCTGTTGCCACTCACTGTCTCACATGGGACACCATTCTTCTCCCAATGGGGTTCTGAACTCCCATACCTAGCCATGCCCTGTTATGGGTATTCTCATTCTGGTTGAGTTAGAAAACCCTACACAAGGCCAACCCCACACATACCCTACTCATCTAGCCTGGACTCTGACATCCCATGTGAGACTCACTTGGAAGTCCCTTTATGTGTTTTTGAGGACTAATATTAGGCCACTTCAATGACTGAATTTTCTCCTTAGTCTGCTTGGGCTCCATTGTATCATAGAAAAAGCAAGAGAATTCCAGAAAAAAAGCATTTACTTCTGCTTCACTGACTACACTAAAGCCTTTGACTGTGTGGATCACAACAAACCGTGGAAAATTCATTAATAGACGGGAATACCAGACCACTTTACCTGCTTCCTTGGAAGATGCTTGCTCCTTGGAAGAAAAATTATGACAAACCTAGACAGCATATTAAAAGCAGAGAGATTACTCTGCCACCAAAAGTCCATGTAATGAAAGCTATGGTTTTTCCAGTAGTCATGTATGGATGTGAGAGTTGGACCATAAAGATGGCTGAGCACTGAAGAATTGATGCTTTTAAACTGCGGTATTGGAGAAGACTCTTGAGAGTCCCTTGGACTGCAAGAAGATCAAACCAGTTAACCCTAAAGGAAATCAACCCTGAATATTCAATGGAAGGACTGATGCTGAAGCTGAAGCTCCAATACTTTGGACACCTGATGTGAAGAGCCAACTCACTGGAAAGACCCTGAAGCCAGGGAAGATAGAAGGCAGGAGGAGAAAGGGACGACAGAGGGTGAGATGGTTGGATGGCATCAATGACTCGATGGACATGAGTTTGAGCAAGCTCTGGGAGTTGGTGATGAACAGGAAAGCCTGGTGTGCTGCAGTCCTTGGGGTTGCAAAGAGTTGGACACGGCTGAGCAACTGAAAAACAACAACTTCTTGAGCTCAGTTACCCACACTGGTTCATCCCAACATAAGGACACCCTTCTCACTAGACTCTGCTGTGGCCTACTCTTTCCTTCAGATATTCTTTATTTCCTGGTGACAAAGATGAGATACTGTCAAGAAAAACTAAAACAAAATCATAGGAGATATAAATTAATTTCTATATTTTCTGGTATGTAATTGAATCCACTTGCCACCAATAATCTATTCAGATTTAGGTTGAAAAATGGATGACATTGGACTTGCTACAGAGTTGATAGTGGGTGTTTAGCTTTCGGTAACCATATACAAAAGACGTTTGACCTTAATGGGATGGACACGAAGAAGATGTCTGTGGAGCAAAAATAAAAGAACAACAAACTCCACATTTATTGAAAGATGCTATTTTTGTTATAGTAGTATTCACCATGACCGAAATATGGAAATGATCTTGGTATCTGATGATGAGTGAATGGATAAAGAAATTGTGATACATAGCTGGATAGGTAGATAGGTAAATCTCTATCTTTCTTTTTCCCTCTCAATATAATAAAGCCTTAAAAGAAAAGGAAATTTTACCATTTGTGGATAAATTTAGAATATTATTCATCCACATTGTGGATTAATTTAGAAGATATTATTTTAAACTGTCAAACACAGAAAGACAAATATTATGTGATAGCACTTACATGAAGAATCTAAAATAGTCAGACCTACAGAGTAGAACAGTGGTTGCTAGGAGCTGGAAAATGGTAAGGATGGGAAGATGTTGGTTAAAGGTTACACATGTTCAGTTATAAGATGAATAAGCTCTAGAAATCTAATGTACAGCATGGTAAATATAACTAAAAATACTATATCGTATACTTGAAATTTGCTAAGAGTAGATTTTAAGTGTGTATGCACATACACACAGATACATGGTAACTAGGTGAGGGGAGGTAATTAACTATGTTAATTAGCCTGATTGTGGTATAATCAGCACACCAAGGTTACTTATATCAAAGTGACACATTGTATATATTAAGCAATTTTTGTATCTTAATCAGGCTGGGGAAAAACCTGAACCCTAAATTTTAAAATAATAACAAAACAAACCCTAAGCCAATGTCTTCTATTTATTTAAGAAAACTAAAATGAAATTTTTTTCCAAAAACAATAATAACAATGAAGTGAGCAGTGAAGGACTCATTAGAATTGCAGATGATTGTTAATTTAATAAGTAGAAGAAAACAAATTTGAGTAGAAAAGTCTCTATTAAACCTTTAATTCGTTTCTAGCATACCAGCTTCATGGAGCTCAAACTAGTCAAGCAATAACATAATAACTTCATTTCATGAAACTTGATAATCATTATAAAACATTCCACACTGAGAAGATAAAATAAGTAATTAAAAAATAAATAAATAAAATAAATTTAAAGAAAAAAAACTCTAGAAAATAATCCATAAACATATGGAATTACTATGTTATATACCTGAAACTAATAAAATATTGTAAATCAATTATACTTCACAAACATTTTTAAAGTAAAATAAAATAAATTAAAAAAATCTAGTGTTAAGTGTGTACTGAATTGAGAAGCTTTCATTCTCTATGCATGCAACTGTGAAAAAGAATACTGCATTAAATTGGCTTGTGCTTTTGACTGTCATTGGGGTCTAAGCAATTCTTATTTAACTTTCTAATTTTCTTACTTGACCCAAAACCTAGATAACAGCTGTAGAATCTCAGGTTTTGTCCATAGATTTAAATTTTACAAAATGACCTAACCTTCTGGTAAGGGCATTGATTTTTAAAATATCTTATTACTTTAATTATAGGTTTCTTGTATTCACTGTGCATCTGGAGTCCAAAAGGA
Organism: Bos grunniens; assembly: GCF_055505025.1. Lineage (NCBI taxonomy): Eukaryota > Metazoa > Chordata > Mammalia > Artiodactyla > Bovidae > Bos > Bos grunniens. The sequence goes on along the minus strand of NC_141175.1, from coordinate 56,654,101 downwards.
GACCTACAAATTTCTCTCTTGTCCCTTGTCTGGAAAAAAATAGATATTTTAAAAGGCAAAAGTCATTATTCCAGTCTTCAAAACTGCCAAGGGCACTAAAAATTACATCTTACATTTATATATGGATTGTCCTTCAATTTAGCCCGACATCATGCAATCATTCATTGGATTTAATATTTATTGAACACCTATTATGTTCCAGGCAATGTTTCAAGTGTCATGGGAAGAATTATTCTGATATATATCACTTATGTATATATTGGAAGTCATGGGATTGAATAAATTGAATGAGATATGGACTCTGCATTCCAGGGGATTATAAGAAACAACGGAGGATAAAACAGATTCATACAATATTTTAACAGAAGATAAAGGACTAGGATAAAGGTTGTGAGAGACATACGATAAAAAAGACTAAGAAAATACAGGGGCGGTGAGACATATTTTCTGCATGGAGACCTAGGGCAGGGTGGAATGGATAGAGTGGAAAAGTAGGGACCCTTCGTGGAGGAGGGAGATTTTAATGATATTGTTACTATATTGTGAACTTATGCAGATTTATTTCAAATATCTTTAGTCTTTTTAAGTATTGAAAGAGATAAATGTAGCATGGGCAGTTTTATATTTTGAAGAACAGAACAAAAATGAAAGATAAACATATCACTGAGAATCCACACCTTTATTGACCACCTTGGTACTCTTCTAGACCTCATCTAGTTTGCTTTGCATCACCATCACCACCTTGAAGAGTGGGTTGTATGGACCTTTGTAGACATGCAGTACATATTTGAAGATTAAAAAACAAATCCCATGACATAAGAAATCTTATGATTTACACATGTTTCCTCAGAAGGATGACTGAAGATCTCAAACAGAAGTGGGTCACAGAGAAAAGTGATATGTACAGGGAATAGCATTTTTATTTCATTCTTTTTAACTTTTTATTTTACATTAGAGTATAGTTGATTAACAATGTTGTGACAGTTTCAAGTGTGCACCGAAGTGATTCAGTATATGTGTATCTTTTTTCAAAATTTCCCCCATTTAGGTTGTTGCATAATATTGAGCAGAGTCTTGACTAGTTCTTTACTTATCATTGATTTATAAACTGAGACAGTCTCTCTGTTTTTTCCTAAAATAATTGTGAATAAAGTCCATTTACATCAAATATCATTTATATCAAATGACCCACAGGTCTCTTCTCCCAAAACAAGCTGTGGGGAGGTGGAATCTAGTTAAATGTCCTGCTCTCACAGATCTCATGTTGCCAGCCTGATTTTGTGAAACTTACAGGGGATTTATACTGGAATTCCTACAAAGCAGTGTTAATCATTTCAGTGTAATTTTGTTTTAATGTCTTAAATAAACAATAATTAAAAGTGTTAAAAATGCCAAATAGGGTAGAGAATGATCATTGCTTATAGTAAGTTTGGAATAGATGCAATACAGTGAATTAAACAGTAAAGATTGATTTTTTTCAAGATTTTTTCAGTAGAATTGTGTTAATCCTATGAGCAGTCAAAACATTTTATTGTGTTGTATTTAATGTTGTTTTAAGTATGCATGATCTCATTTGATAATCTAATAAAACCAGGTGGGACAAACAGTTTATAGATGAGGAGAGTCTCTTAGGAAGAATAAAACTGAAGTTCACAGACCTGGTTAATAACCAGCTGGGACATTCCCATTCCGTCCTTCTGGCACTGCCTTTTTACATTAGAATTCCACTTTTCATAGAGGAAGAAAGGTCAGTAGGCTGATGATGCAAAATAAGTGAATCTTGTCAAACTGCTCTGTTCATACTCTGGACTTCGGACAGTGAAGGGAAAAACTAGGCAGAGAAGGTAATCCTGAGCAGAATGAGTTCATGATCAAAGTCCCTGTCATTCCTGACCAGAGTTTGAGATTTACTGCTTTCTCCTGAGGGAAAGCCAGATTGTCATTTCATACTGTGGAAAAGAACCACTACCATGAAGAGATGCCATTCATTCTGTCCTAGTCCTCCAGCTTCAACCACAATCACAGAAGAGAGAAGATCACAGATGAGAAAGAGATTACTTTTCACATAAAATTGGATTAAGGAGTCCTGCTTCCCTCTTTGAAGTATTATTTGAAAAAAAATGCACACTTTCTTATTGAAGATCTTACAAATTATTGCTTTTAATGGATCTTGGAACATAAAATGCACCATGCTTGAACTCCAAACTTGTGTCATGCCTTGGCGAGTATTTTATGAATTGTAAAATTGGAAAATAAGTTAAGATACCAAAGTGGCTGCTGGCTCCCCCATCTGATAAATCTTACTTGGGATTAGTATGTAATATCCCTTTTAAGACCTCTTTCATTTGTTTTTTTTTTTTTATGGATTTGAACTGAATGCCAATAAAAGTGAAGAAATTCTATCCATGTATCTTTGTTTTTCCTTGTTAACTATATTACTTAGCTGTGCAGATTTTCTTTATTCTGAATAATCACAGTCTTTCTGAAAATGTCAGCATCTCATTTAACTGTGTTTTCTAGTGTTCAGACTTTGCACCATGACTGAGGTATACTTAGAGATATGCGCTTTAAAATAGATGTTAACCTGGGGAGGATCAACCTCTTTGGCAGGGAAAGGACTTTGATGAACTCACTTTCCTTTTAAAACAATAAAATATAAGCAAAACAACTAAAGCCAATCATTTCAGAAGTCTGTCAATTAGCCAAAGCCACAGAACAAACTAAAAATTTTCTATACAAGAGAGGCTGCTGAACTTTGGTAAGATGGTGGGATCTGTCATATTTGAATTTAGGGCTAATCTCCTCTCCTTCCATTCCCTCCTCACCTTAGAGGTGTAGGAGGTAAAACCCAGCAGCCATTGCAGAGAAGGAAAAGACTGAACTGCTTGTGGAGCTCTGTTAAAGCATCATCCCCAGTACAGAGTCAATATTTTGTCTGAACTTTCAGCTCCCTGGGAAATAGGCGGCTATTTGAATGATTCAGAGCTTAGCTCAGTGGGAAGTGGATGCATCTAATACCAGAGTTATTACAAACAAGTCTATTTGTTTGTAACAACAACAACAGCAACAAAATACAAGGCATTAGAAGAAACAGGAAGGTAAGTCCACATACACTGGGAAAAAAACAGCTAATAGAAAAAGGCCCTCAGGGGCACCAGATTTTGGACTTAGCAGAAAAAGATTTTAAATAAGCTATTGTAAATAAATTCAAAGAAGTACAGGGAATCATGTATAAAGAATGAAAGGAAGTGTGAAAATACTATTGGTGATAACTGTGTAGCCATTATGAAAGGCAATATACACACATTATTTTGTAATTCTTTTCCTCTCCAATCTGTTTTCAAAGACAACTGAATATCAATAAATATAAAGCTGCATTAATGGGCCTATCATTTATACAGATGTACATTTTTGCAAAGGAGGAAGAGGAAATAGGGGTATTTAGACAGAAGTTTTTGCACAGTATTGAAATTAAATTGGCATGAATTTCACATTAAGGTGCTAATTGTAATTTTCAGAGTAAACACTACAAAAATAACTGAAATAAATATAGTGAAACAAACAACAATGAAATTAAAAAGATACACTAGAGAACATGTGGGCTTTCCTATAGCTCAGATGGTAAAGAATCTGTCTACAATGCAGCAGACCCAGGTTAGATCCCTGAGTTGGGAAGAATCTCCTGGAGAAGGGAATGGCAACCCATTCCAGTATTTCTGCCTAGAAAATTTCATGGACAGAGTAGCTTGGTTGGCTACAGTCCATGGGGTTGCAAAGAGTCAGACACAACTGAGTGACTAACACAACAAGAGAATATATATTTAACAAAGATAAAAGATAGAAATCAAGGAACAAGGAAAAACAAAAAAAGCACAAGACACAAGGAAACCAACAGCAAAATGACAAATATAAACCCTGCCTTATCAGTAATTATATTAAATCCAAGTGGATTAAACACCTCAATCAAAAGACAGATGTTGGTAGAATAAATATACTAGCTACAGGATGCATACTTTTATTCAAAGACATAAATAGATTAAAAAGAAAAGGATGGAAATATTTACATGAAAATGATAGTCAAAAAGAGATGAACTAGTTGTACTAAAATCAGGCAAAATATACTCGGAGATGAAAATAATTACAGGAGAAATAGAAACACTAGCATAGGAAATAACAACCCATTCCAGTATTCTTGCCTGGAAAATTCCAAGGGCAGAGGAGCCTGGTGGGCTACAGACCATGGGGTCACAAAAAGTTGAACATGACTGAGCATGCATACATGCACAGCAACATTTTATCCTTATTGAGGGTTAATTTATAATTAGAAAAATATGACAATTATAAATATATATACACCTATCAACACAGCCCCAAAACACATGAAGCAAAAACTAACACAGTTAAAGGGAGAAATAGATAATTCAATAATAAAAATCTGAAGCTTCAATACTTAATTTTTGATAACAGATAAAACAACAATACAGCAGTTCAGCAGAGAAATAGAATATGTGAGCAATATTATAAACCAAATTGTTCAGTCACTAAGTCGTGTCTGACTCTGCGACTCCATGGACTGCAACATGCCAAACTTTCCTGTCCTTCACTATCTCTTGGAGTTTGCTCAAACTCATGTCCACTGAGTCAATGATGCCATCCAACCATCTCATCCTCTGTCACCTGCTTCTCCACATGCCCTCAATCTTTCCCAACATCACAGTCCTTTACAATGTGTCAGCTCTTCATATCAGGTAGCCAAAGTATTGTAGCTTAAGCTTTAGCATTGGTCCTTCTATTCAGTGTTAATTTCCTTTAGGATTGACTGATTTGATCTTGCAGTCCAAGAAACTCTTGAGTCTTCTCAAGCACCACAATTCAATGGCATCAATTCTTCAGTGCCCAGCCTTCTTTATAGACAAATATTTACAGAATACTCCCTCCAACATCAGAATATGAATTCTTCTCAATAGTCATTCTGCTAACATGGAAATTTCTCTAGGATAAACCTTGCCTTCAATTCAGCTCAGCCACTCAGATGTGTCTGACTCTGTGACCCCATGGAGTCAGTCACCAACTGTCCTTCACCAACTACTGGAGCTTGCTCAAACTCATATCGATCAAGTTGGTGATGCCATCCTACCATCTTATCCTCTATGGTCCCCTCTACTGCCTTCAATTTTCCCAGCATCAGGGTCTTTTCTAATCAGTCAGTTCTTTGCATCAGGTGGCCAAAGTATTGGATCTTCAGCTTCAGCATCAGTCCTTCCAATGAATATTCAGGGTTGTTTTCCTTTAGGATTGACTGGTTTGATCTCCTTGCAGTCCAAGGGACTCTCAAGAGTCTTCCTCAACACTACAGTTCAAAAGCATCAATTCTTTAGCACTTTAGCACTCAGCTTTCTTTATTGTCCAAATCTCACATCCATAAATGACTATGGGAAAAACCATAGCTTTGGCTAGAAGGACCATTGTTGGCAAAATAATGTGTTTGCTTTGTAATATGCTGTCTAGGTTGGTCATAGCTTTTCTTCCAAGGAACAAGTGTCTTTTAATTTCATGGCTGCAGTCACCATCTGCGGTGATTTTGGAGTCCAAGAAAATAAAGTCTTCCAATGTTTTCATTGTTTCCCCATCTATTTGCCATGAAGTGATGGGACTGGATGCCATAATCTTTGTTTCTTGAATGTTGAGTTTTAAGCTAGCTTTTTCACTCTCCTCTTTCACTTTGATCTACAGACTCTTTAGTTCTTCACTTTCTGCCATAAGGGTGGTGTTATCTGCATATCTGAGGTTATTGATATTTCTCCCAGCAATCTTGATTCCAGCTTGTGCTTCACCCAGCCTGGTATTTCTCATGATGTATTCTACATATAAGTTAAATAAGTAGGGTGACAATATACAGTCTTGATGTATTCCTTTCCCAATTTGGAACCAGTCTATTGTTCCACATCTGGTTCTAACTGTTGCTTCTTAATGTGCATACTTCTCAGAAGTAGGTAAGGAAGTCTGGTATTCCCATCTCTTGAAGAATTTTCCACAGTTTGTTTTGATCCTCACAAATCAATAATATTGATAATATCTACCAAAATTTCCAACTGGAAGTACTATCTGGAGAGGAGAATATGATGATCAAGTTTTGAGAAAGCAATTACACCTGTGAATTTGATTTTTCAAAAGTCTGTTGGAATCCTCATCTCCCCACAGAACACAGCCATGTCACAGAACTTCTCCAACCTGGGGAATGTCCTATTTGATGTTTTTCCTGGGGTGGGGTGGGCCCTTGCCATTCCAGCAGCAAAGAAAAACTGTGCTGTGTTTGCTAATAATCTCAATCCTGAATCTCATAAATGGCTACTGCACAACTGTAAATTAAATAAAGTGGACCAAAAGGTAAAAGCCTTTAACTTGAATGGGAAAGACTTCCTGCAAGGACCAGTCAGAGAAGAGTTAATGCAGCAGCTGGGGCCACTGTCAAAAGAAAGAAAATATTCTGTGCACATTGTCATGAATTTGATGAATTTGCCAGCAAAGGTTATTGAGTTTTTCAACTCTTTCAAAGCACTCTTAGATGGACAGCCATGTGGCAGTGAACTCCTTCCCATTGTGCACTGTTACAGCTTTTCCAAAGGTGCTAATCCAGCTAGGGACGTTCAGCAATGAGCTGGAACTGTGTTAGGCATCTTCTTGGAGGCATGTAGTTCAGTTCACCTAGTAAGAAATGTAGTCCTTAACAAGGAAATGCTATACATCACTTTTCAGATTCCTGCTGCTATACTTTACAAGAACCAGACTGTAAATCAAGACAATCATGAAGATCCACCTCTTAAACACCAGAGGGCAGATAAAGACTTTTAAGAAGAAAAAACACAAATTGCTTTAGTCCCTTAATTGGAAATATTTTCTCCATCTCCCCACTAGAGTTTGTGCTAGTGAACTATCATTTGTATGATTTCTAATATTTTACCATTCAGTTACTTTAGTATTGAACCCTTTTATTTTACTCTGGCTGGCTTCCCTGGTGGTCAGATGGTAAAGAATCTGCCTGCAATGCAGGAGACCTAGGTTCGATCCCTGCATTGGAAAGATCTCCTGGAGAAGGGAATGGCAACCCACTCCAGTATTCTTGACTTGAGAATGCCATCGGCAGAGGTGCCTGGTGGGCTATAGTCCATAGGGTTGCAAAGAGTCAGACATGACTGACAGACTAACACACTCACAGTCAAAGGCTTTAGCATAGTCAATGCAGCAGAAGTAGATGTTTTTCTGGAACTCTCTTGCTTTTTCGATAATCCAACGAATGTTGGCAATTTGATCTCTAGTTCCTCTGCCTTTTCTAAATCCAGCTTGAACATCTGGAATTTCTAGGTTCACATTCTGTTAAAGCCTAGCTTAAAGAATTTTGAGCATTACTTTGCTATCCTGTGAAATAAGTGCAACTGTGAAGTAGTTTGAACATTCTTTGGCATTGCTTTTCCTTGGGATTGTAATTAAAATTGACCTTTTCCAGTCCCGTGGCCCCTGCTGAGCTGTCCAAATTTGCTGGCATATTGAGTGCAGCACATTAACTGTCTCATCTTTTAGCATTTGAAGAAGCTCAGCTGGAATTCCACCGTCTCCAGTAGCTTTGTAGTGATGCTTCCTAAGGCCCACTTGACTTCTTATTCCACGATGTCTGGCTCTTGGTGGGTGGTCACACCATAGTGGTTATCTGGGTCATTAAGATCTTTTTTGTACAGTTTTTTTTCTGTGTATTCTTGCCACTTATTCTTAATATTTCTGCTTTGGTTAGGTCCATACCATTTCTAAAAAGCCTCTTGATGAAAGTGAAAGAGGAGAGTGAAAAGGTTGGCTTAAAGCTCAACATTCAGAAAACGAAGATCATGGCATCTGGTTCCATCACTTCATGGGATCATGAAGTGGTCCATAAAGACCATGAAGTCTTTATTTTTTGGGGCTCCAAAATCACTGCAGATGGTGACTGCAGCCATGAAATTAAAAGACGCTTACTCCTTGGAAGGAAAGTTATGACCAACCTAGATAGCATATTCAAAAGCAGAGATATTACTTTGCCAACAAAGGTCTGTCTAGTCAAGGCTATGGTTTTTCCAGTGGTCATGTATGGATGTGAGAGTTGGACTGTGAAGAAAGCTGAGCGTTGAAGAACTGATGCTTTTGAACTGTGATGTTGGAGAAGACTCTTGAGAGTCCCTTGGACTGCAAGGAGATCCAACAAGTCCATTCTAAAGGAGATCAGTCCTGGGTGTTCACTGGAAGGACTGATGCTGAAGCTGAAACTCCAATACTTTGGCCACCTCATGTGAAGAGTTGACTCATTGGAAAAGACCCTGATGCTGGGAGGGATTGGGGGCAAGAGGAGAAGGGGATGACAGAGAATGAGATGGCTAGATGGCATCACCGGCTTGATGGATATGAGTTTGAGTGAACTCTAGGAGTTGATGATGGACAGGGAGACCTGGTGTGCTGTGATTCATGGGGTCACAAAGAATTGGACATGACTGAGTGACTGAACTGAACTGAACTGATACCATTTCTGTCCTTTATTGTGCCCATCTTTGCATGAACTATTTCCTTGGTATCTCCAGTTTCCTTGAAGAGATCTCTAGTCTTTCCCATCCTATTTTTTCCTCTATTTCTTTGCATTGTTCATTTAAGACTTTCTTATCTTTACTTGCTACTCTCTGGAACTTTGCAGTCAGTCAGGTATATCTTAACCTTTATTCCTTTGCCTTTCACTTTTCCTCTTTTCTTGCTGCTAAGTCACCTCAGTCGTGTCCGACTCTGTGTGACCCCAGAGACGGCAGCCCACCAGGCTCCCCCATTCCTAGGATTCTCTAGGCAAGAACACTGGAGTGGGTTGCCATTTCCTTCTCCAATGCATGAAAGTGAAAAAGTCAAAGTGAAGTCGCTCAGTCGTGTCCGACTCTTAGCGACCCCAAGGACTGCAGCCCACCAGGCTCCTATGTCCATGGGATTTTCCAGGCAAGAGGACTGGAGTGGGGTGCCTCCTCAGAGAACCACTTCAGCTTCTTGCATTCTTTGGTTTGGCTTTGGTGACTGCCTCCTATATGATCTTTTGAGTCTCCATTGACAGTTCTTTAGGACTCTATCAGATATAATCCTTTGAATCTATTCATCACCACCACTGTGTAATCATAAGAGATTTGGTTTAGATCATACCCAAATGGTCTAGTGGTTTTCCCTGATTTCTTCACTTTAAGCAGGAATTTTGTAATAAGGAGCTAATGATCTGAGTCATAGTCAGCTCCAGGTCTCCTTTTTGCTGACTATAGAGAGCATCTTTATCTTTGGCTGCAAATATAATCAGTCTGATTTTGGTATTGACCATCTGGTGATGTCCATGTATAGAGTCATCTTTTGTGTTATTAGAAAAGGGTTTTTGCTCTGAGCAGCATGTTCTCTTGATAAAACTCTGTTAGCCTTTGCCCTACTTCATTTTGTACCCTAAGGCCAAACTTGCTGTTACTCCAGGTATCTCTTGACTTCCTACTTTTGCATTCCAGTCTCCTATGATGAAAAGGACATCTTTTTTTCGGTATTAGTCCTAGAAGATCTTGTACGTCTTCATAATACTGGTCAACTTAAGCTTCTTCAGCATTAGTGATTGGGGCATAGACTCGGATTACTGTGATGTTGAATAGTTTGGCTTGTTAAGAAACCGAGATCATACTGTTATTTTTTGGACTGCAACCAAGTATTGCATTTCTGACTCTTTTCTTGATTATGAGGACTTCCCCATTTCTTCTAAGTGATTGTTACACATAGTAGTAGATATAATGGTCATCTGAATTAAATTCACCCATTCCAGTCCATTTCAGCTCACTGATTCCTAAGATGTCAATGTTTACTCTTGCCATCTCCTGCCTGACAACATCCAATCTACTCATGGACCTTACATTCCAGGTTCCTATCCAATATTGTTCTTTACAGCATCAGACTTTACTTTCACTGCCAGATATATCCACAACTGGGCATCATTTCATCTTTGGACCAGCAGCTTCATTTTTTTTGGAGCTGTTAGTAATTGCCATGTCTTCTTTCCCAGCAGCATATTGGACACCTTCTGACCTGTTGGGTTCATCTTCCAGTATTATATCTTTCTGCCCTTTCATACTATTCTTGGGGTTCTTGCAGCAAGAATACTGGAGTGGTTTGCCATTCCCTCCTCCTCATTCAAATTGTGAACCGCGTTTTGTCAATGTAGCACATCATGTATACTGGTTTCCTATTGCTGCTGTAACAAATTACCACAGATCCTGGAGGTAGTTCTGGAGGTCAGGAGTCCATAATCAGTATTACATGGGGCTAATGTCAAAGTGTTTCCTTATGGAGGTTCTAGGGAATATATATATATATATATATATTTTCTTTCCTGGAAAAGGCAAGTTTCTAGAGGCTGTATTCATTCCTTGGTTCATGGACTCAGATCACACTGCTTTTTATTCTTTGAGTCCATTGTCACATCACTTGCTGTCTTTGATATTCTTGCTTCTTTATCGTAAGGACCCCTGTGATTGCATTGGAGTTGCCTAGAAAATCTAGGATAACTGTCTCACCGTAATATCTTTAACTTAATAACATCTGCAAAGTTATTTTTACCATGTAAGATAACATATTCACAGGTCTGAACATATTTGCTGTTGCTGTTTTTAGTTGCTAACTCATGTCTGAGTCTTTGTGACCCCATGAACTGTAGCCCATCAGGCTCCTCTGTCCTTGGCATTTCCCAGGCAAGAATACTGGAGTGGGTTGCCATTTACTTCTCCAGGGGATCTCCCTAACCCAAGGATATAACCCACATCTCCTGCATTGGCAGGCAGATTCTTTATCACTGAGCTACTAGGGAAGCCCCCTGGATGTATTTTAATGACCCTTATTCTCTTAATTATAGTATACCTGCTGAATGTCAAAGATTTACACTTATCTGTTATTGAAACTACATTCACCTCATTCCCAAAGGTCTCAAATCATTACAACACTCACTCAAAGTTCAAAATTCTATTATTTAAATATCATGAACTCCAAAGTTCAAAATCTTTCTTTCTAAATAACCAGATAAGGGTCACATTCTCTATATGATCCAGTCCAAGGCAAGATTCCTCTCCATCTGTGAACCTGTTAAATAAGACAAGAAGTTATCTTCTGCCAGAATATAGTGGTAGGACAGGCATAGATAACAGTTATGACATTTATATTCCAAGGTTAAAAATAGAAGTAAGAAATTTGTCACTGATTCTAAAGCAATTTTGAAATCAAGTATGATAAATTCCATTGAATTTCCAGGTGGTGCAGTAGTAAAAAGAAAAAAAAAAAAAAAAAAAAGCCAGGCAGCCAATGTACAAGGCACAAGAGATGTAGTGGCTGGACAGGGAAGATCCACTGGAGTAGGAAATGGCAGCCCGCTCCAGCATTCTAGCCTGGAAAATTCCATGGACAAAGGAGCCTGGCAGGGTACAGTCCATGGGGTCACAAAGAGTTGGACACAACTGAACACACACACACACACACAGTAAATCCCATTAGGTTATAATGCATGGAAACAATCTGTGACTCAAAGTTCTATACTCTGAGTCATTCTTATTTTTCAGGAAGGACAGTGCCTGCTGGCCTCTGAGTAATCCTATCAGTCTGTTTCATACTTGTAGAATTTGAGGTGTCTGATAGTCCTTTTTTATTTCTTCCTCCTTCTGTCCCTTTTATTTGAAGCTTACAGTATTTCTGCTGGTAGAATATTCTCAAATGTTCCATCTGTGGATCTTCCATGCACCCCACAAGGATTCACTCAGTTAAAACAAAGTCTCTTTCACAAATCTCCCCTGAATTATCTTATCTCTATTCTTGGCCTCTGTTGAGATGAATAGTCTGAACTTTTGGTTCTTCTAAGGAACTAAGAAAAGGTTGTCCAGGCACTTCTTTTTCTCAAGAACATGCATTCTTGATGATAAACATTTCCACATCCTAATTGTAGCATCTTTTGCTATCCAGACAGGTTGAGAATTTCTCAGTTCATAAAGTCTTGGTTCATTTTACTTAAAAGTTATTCCCTCAATTTACCTCTTACTGGTTACATTTTACTCTAAGATGCAAGAGGAAACCAGGCCATACCTTCACCAGTTTGCTGGAGAACTTCCTTAGCTATAATCCAAATTTATTTATTATGTTATACAACACAATTTAGCTAGATTTTCTTCCTCTATATAATAAAGATCTTCTTTCCTCTAGTTTCCAATAATATATTCCTCATTTCCTTCTGCGTCCTTACCAGCAACTTGTTTAACGTCCATATTTTTACCAACAGTTTATGATAATTTAAATATACTCTTGGAATTCCCTGGTGGTGCAGATGGTAAAGAATCTGCCTGCAGTGTGGGGGACTTGGGTTTGATCCCTAGGTTGGGAAGATCCCCTGGAAAAATGGATCCAGGATTCTTGCCTGAATAATTCCCTAGAAAAAGGAGCCTAGTGGACTACAGTCCATGACCTCACAAAGAATCATCACGACTGAGTGACTAACACATTAAATATACTTTAAGAGAGTGGTGGTCCCCAACCTTTCCACAGAAGAGACTGGTTTCATGGAAAACAATTTTTCTGCAGACCAGAGAGGGGAATGGTTTCAGGGTGATTCAAGCATAGCAGAGTTCATGCTCCTATGAGAACCTAATGCAACCACTGATCTCATAGGATGTGGAGCTCAGGTGGTTATGCGAGTAATAGGGAGTGGTTGTAAATACAGATGAGGTTTTGCTCGCTCACCCACCACTTACCTCCTCCTGCGTAGCCCACTTGGCAACCCCTACTGTAAGATGATACACATTATATCTGCTGAGCCCTTTACTTCTTTTTGAGCTCTCATGGGCAAAGTCTTTCACATCCATATTTCTATTGTCAATGTAGCTATATTTCTATCATATTTCTCAAAATTCTTCTAGCTTTCTCCCATTACCCAAATCCAAAGCCAATTCCATGTTTGTAAATATTTATTGTAATAACACTAGGGAAGTGATACACTATATTAAAAGAGTAAAGGAAAAAACATGATCATTTCAATAAGTATAGCAAAAAAAAAAAAACATTTGAAAAGCATCCAACATTATTAAGATAAGCACACACAACATACCAGGACTAGAAAGATATTCCTTCAAGCTAATAAATGGTGTTCACAAAAATGGACATCACATGGCATCAGGATTAATTAAGTACTTTTACTTAAAATTAGGAAAAAGAAAAGGATGTAGGAATCAATTAAAAGGCTGTAGGCTTGCTCATAGTTTTCTTATCTGGGTAAGTTGAACATTAGCTAACTTTTTATCTTCATTGGTTTGAATGATTTTTTGACTATGTTTTAATATTGCAGCTAAATTTGTACCAAATCTTAGTCTATTTCCTTTCTGGATAACTAACTGTTGTGTTTGGAATGTCTCTGTAATCATAGCTTGTACCATGTCATTTTTCTGAGATCCAGTAGACCTGTGGTAACAGCTTTTATAAAGGTTTTTATTTCTCTGCTGAAAATTTAGCAGCCAATTTTCAATCCAGTTAAAAGTCATATTGTCCAAGCATTAAATTTAATTTTCTTAATAAAAGTCCATATGGAGATACTAAATCACATCTTAGCACCTAATTCTGAGATGCACTTTAATGTAATAATATGAGATGTGATCTTGTGTCTTAAATAGTGGTTTTATCTGAGAATATAATATTTTAAAAAATACAGTCTGACAAAGAGATAAGAGAAAAGAAGAGAGAAAATAATTCAGTGGAATGATTCTGAGACAAGTATGTTTGTGTGTGTTCCACTCTTTGCAACCCTATGGACTGTAGGGCTCCTGCCAGGCTCCTCTGTCCATGGAATTCTCCAAGCAAGAATACTAGAGTGGGTTGCCATTCCCTTCACCAGGGGATCTTCCCAACCCAAGGGCTGAACCCAGTCTCCCACACTGCAGGCAGATTCTTTAACATGTGAGACAAGTATAGAAGGTATTCTTGTATCCACAATAGTTCTATACACATTTTAGATCAGCAAAATATCGCTTACTGAGAGAAGTCTATGTCCAAGACAGAATGTTCCAGGCTGTGGGAGTACACAAAGCATAACAACAGATAACCCCTGTTGTGTGTCCTTGGCTGTATTTATGTGTGCGTATAAAAATACACGGGCCTGGAGAAGGCAATGGCACCCCACTCCAGTACTCTTGCCTGGAAAATCCCATGGATGGAGGAGCCTGGTAGGCTGCAGTCCATGGGGTGGCTAAGAGTCGGATATCACTGAGCGACTTCACTTTCACTTTTCATTTTCATGCATTGGAGAAGGAAATGGCAACCCACTCCAGTGTTCTTGCCTGGAGAATCCCAGGGATGGAGGAGCCTGGTGGACTGTCGTCTATGGGGTCGCACAGAGTCGGACATAACTGAAGTGACTTAGCAGCAGCCCTGGTGGCTCAGACCATAAAGAATCTGCCTGCAATGCAGGAGACCCAGGATTGATCCCTGGGTTGGGAAGATCCCCTGGAGAAGGGAATGAAAACCCACTCTAGTATTCTTGCCTGGAGAATTCCATGGACAGAGGATTCTGGTGGCCTGCTGTCCATGGGGTCACAAACAATCGGACACGACTGAGCGATTAACACTTTGACTTTCATAAAAAATATGTAAATATTACATATATTACCTGTCAAGAATGCTGTAATACATTTTTTACCTGGCCTAAATTTGTTTTTTTTTGCCTCATGCCCCCTGTTATTATCGACAAATGTTAACTGCTTGATATAACTCAGACTCACTATGTACAAAGTTGAAAGAGTTGTTTGTCCTTTCCTCTCCTCCTCTCCTTGTATCCCACTGAAAATTTAAAAAAGAAATCAATCAGAGCTTAACCCTGTTTCCTCTCCTGATTTCAATGTTTCATTTATCGCAGTCCTCATTTTTCAAATGACTCAGACTCTGAATCTCTAAATCATCTTCAGCAATTCCATTTACATAGTTGATGCATTTCTGTTATTCTCTTTAGAATATTGCTACTCAATAGCTGAGGGACCACCATAAACTTTCCTTCATTCATTTAATCCCCACTGCCAATGCATCTATTCTGGAAAGTTCACAGACATTATCTCTTCAGAAGTTATCTATCTGCCTATTTATCTTTCTAACTATGCTAAGTTGCTTCAGTCGTGTCCAACTCTTTGCCACCCTATGGACTGCAACCCACCAGGCTCCTCTGTCCATGGGATTCTCCAGGCAAGAATACTGGAGAGGATTCCCATTCCCTTCTCCAGGCGATCTTCCCTACTGAGGCTTCTAACCTGCATCTGTTGTCTCCTGTATTGGCAAGCAGGTTCACTACTACTAGCGCCACCTGGTGGCTTAGACAGTAAAGAATCTGCCTGCATTGCCGCAGACCTGTGATTGATTCCTGGATCGGAAACATCTTCTGGAGAAGGGAAAGGTTACCCGTCCAGTATTCTTGTCTGGAGAATCCCATGGACAGAGGAGCCTGGTGGGCTACAGTCCATGGGGTCCCAAAGAGTCAGATACTATTTAGCCTACATGTATACACATCTATCTATCTAAAATAGATAGATCTAATCTGAAGGTTGGCAGGCTTATGACTCAAGAGGAGCTTGTTTCACCTTGAGTCTGAGAACAACAGAATACTGATGTCCCAGCTCAAATAATGAGGTGGAGGAATTCCTTTTAATTCAAAATTTGTTCTATAGTATTTGTGTCTTCAGGGGATCTTTCCAACCCAAGGATTGAACCCAGGTCTCCCACACTGCCAGCAGATTCTTTACCATGTAAGACATAGAAGATTAAAAAGATGTTCTTGTATCCACAATAGTTCTATACACATTTTAGATCAGTTGATTGAATGAGGCCCACTCACATTATGGAGGATAATGTGCTTTACTCAGTCTACTCATTCAAATGCTAATGTATTTCAGAAACAACCCCCCCACCCCCCACCTCCACCCCCCGCAAAATACAGCTGGAATAATGTTTGACCAAACGTCTGAATACACCTGTAGTCCAGTCAAGTTTACACATAAAACATCACAAGGACCGTGTGCATTTTGTTGCTAGTTAAAATGTTGGCCATTTTCATTGACATTATCCCCAAAGCTAACAATAGCCCATTATCTAAAGCATTTACCAGGAAACAAAACAAACAAAAAAAACAGAAGTGAAAAAGTCTGAAAATTGAAAAGAATGTTTAGTGTATGGATCTAAAATACTGCCTTTTGCTAATGAAGCACCCAAAATCTTTTTTTGGCTTCTTCCAAACCTGTGTATACGTTATATCATCAACGTACTTTGAGAGAGAACATTTTGGACAGTGGGCTATCATCTGAATCCTTGAGTCTTAGATAATCTTGGAGATAAAATCTTCTTTCTATATTCATTTCTGAATTGAACACACGGTAATCTCTAGACTCCCCTGACTCATGATGTCTTGCAGGAAAACTTTCTTCACTTAGTTTAATGATTAATGTTTTAATAATCACCACTATCAGCCCTTTAAAGGAAATTCCAGAAAAGCTCTTCTATCAATGTAGATTATAAATATTACTTATATAGTTTTACTACTTATAATTTATTAAAGTTTTATATTCTTATACTAACAACATTAATAATAAATAGCACCTCAATATATTGTCCCTTCCAGAATATGTTTGTCTTTTTTATATTTTCTCAAAATTTAGCCCATTATTTTCCTGAAGCATGTTACAAAGGATACAAAATTATTCTTTGAATATCTAGATTTTCTAGTCAAAACTTTTGGGTAACACTGCAGAGCATATGTCCTCTTGGAGATTCAAAATTCATGTGTATGTATTAAGTGCTCTGAAAAGTCCTGCAATAATGAACTTATCAGTAATTCCCAGACTTTATTGACTACTGAGGATGTTTTAACTATGCTTTTTAATGTTGATTCCATGAAGTAACATTTATATTAATATTAATTAAGGTTTTACTATATGTTGAACATTATATGAAGTGTTTTATATACTTTGTAATTTCACTTGCATAACTATCTGAGATATGCCCTGTTACTGTTGTTGTTGTTCAGTCACTAAGTTGTCTAAGTTGCCTAAGTCTGACTCTTTTCAACACCATAGACTGTAGCACACCAGGCTTCTGTCTTTCACTGTCTCTTGGAGTTTGCTCAAACTCATGTCCATTGAGTCAGTGATGCCATCCAATCATCTCATCCTCCATATTCCCTTCTCCTCCTGCTTTCAATCTTTCCCAGAATCAGGATCTTTTCCAATGAGTTGGCTCTTGACATCAGTTCAGTTCAGTTTAGTTCTGTTTCTCAGTCGTGTCCAACTCTTTGTGACCCCATGGACAGCAGCACTCCAGGCTTCCCTGTCCATTACCAACTCCTGGAGCTTGCTCAAACTCATGTCCATTGAGTCGGTGATGCCATCCAACCATCTCATCCTCTGTCATCCCCTTCTCCTCCTGCCTTCAATCTTTCCTAGCATCAGGGTCTTTTCAAATGAGTCAGTTCTTCGCATCAAGTGGCCAAAGTATTGGAGTTAAGCTTCAGCATCAGTCCTTCCAATGAATATTCATGACTGATTTCCCTTAGGATTTACTGGTTTTATCTCCTTGCAGTCCAAGGGACTGACTCTCAAGAGTCTTTTCCAACACCACAGTTCTATAGCACTCAGCTTTCTTTATTATCCATATCTCATCATCCGTACATGACTACTGGAAAAACCAGTAGCTTTGACTAGATGGACCTTTGTTGGCAAAATAATGTCTCTGCTTTTTAATATGCTATCTAGGTTGGTCATAGCTTTTCTTCCAAGGAGCAAGTGTCTTTTAATTTCATGGCCGCAGTCACTATCTGCAGTGATTTTTGGAGCCCCCCCAAAATAAAGTCTGTCACTGTTTCCATTGTTTCCCCATCTATTTGCCATGAAGTGGTGGAACAAGGTACCATGATCTTAGTTTTTTGAACGTTGATTTTTAAGCCAACTTTTTCACTGTCCTTTCATTTTCATCAAGAGGCTTTTTAGTTCCTCTTCACTTTCTGCCACAAGGGTGGTACCATCCTCTTCTCTTTCTGCTATCAGGTAGCTAAAGTATTGGAGCTTTACTTGGACATCAGTCCTTCCAATGAATATTCAGAGTTTTTTTTTATTTTTTATTTTATTTTTTAACTTTACAATATTGTATTGGTTTTGCCATATATCAAGATGAATCTGCCACAGGTATACATGTGTTCCCCATCCTGAACTCTCCTCCCTCCTCCCCTCCCATACCATCCCTCTGGGTCACCCCAGTGCACCAGCCCCAAGCATCCAGTATTGTGCATCAAACCTGGACTGGCGACTCGTTTCATATAAGAGTGACTGGTTTTATCTCCTTGCTGCCCAAGTCACTCTCAAGAATCTTCTCCAACACTACAGTTCAAAAGCATTTGTTCTTCAGTGCTCAGCCTTCTTTATGGTCCAACTCTCACATTCTTACATGATTACTGGAAAAACCGTAACTTTGACTGTACAGACTTTTGCTGACTAAGTGATGTCTCTTTTTTTGAATATGCTATAGGTTTGTATAGCTTCCTTCCAAGGAGCAGGCATCTTTTAATTTCATTAATTTCAAGATCCTTGGTTTAGATCATGTCTTGGTGTCCCTTTAGCCATGCAGAGTAACATATTTATCACAGACTCCAGGGATAATTGTCTGGATTTCTTTAAGAGACCGTTATTCTGTCCCAGACTCTCTAATAGTGAGTCCAGGGCCTCCCTGGTAGCTTAGCGGTAAAGAATGTGCCCGCCATGCAGGTGACGTAGGTTATCCTTGGGTTGTGAAGATGTCCTGGAGAAGCGACCGAGCACCCATGAACACAAAAATGAGACTGCTTTTTTGACTTCAAAGCCATGTATTTACCCACCATGATCTTCTGTTGTTTTAAGAATATCTTATATAGCTTAAAACTTTAGGAAATATTTTCTTAGTTCTAAATAACAACATAAGTTGTAAAAATGTACATATGAGTAAAAACTGGGACCAGATATTTGGATTTCTCAGAACACAAAAATGGCTATAAGATGCTTAAAAAAAAAAATTAACAAGGTATGTCAAACACAGTATGCTTTAATCTCCAAACTTCCAGCCTTATTTCTCAGACCTTTAGAAAAGCAGTGGCAGGATGAGAGAGAAAGAGAGAGAGAAAGTTGCCCTTAAAGACTTCTTTGCATTTTCTCTGGCCCTATCTCCCTGATAAACTGTCCTTTAACTTTAAGAAAGCCATTTGTTTGTAGATGATTTGTTTCTCAAACTCACAGTAGTAATATAGACCAGGAACAGGAGCACTGCTTTATTTATTTCCTGTGAGAGTAGAGCCTCATTTTAACACTTCAGACTTTAGTAAGCAACAGACTTGAGAATTTTCACAGGGATATTTTTCTTTCTCATACAACAACACTGTTTTCTGGGTACTTTTTGAAATGCAAGTATTGTAGAGTGGAACACTGGTTCCTCGTTACAAAATACATTACTTTTCAGCTGTCCAGTATGTGATCTGTAACATACCAAAAAAAAAAATTAAAAAATTTAGTTCCCTAGGTGTGTGCTAAGTCACTTCAGTCATGTCCAACTCTTTGTAACCTTATGGACTGTAGCTCAGCAGACTTTTCTGTCCATGGGATTCTCCAGGCAAGAATACTGGAGTGGGTAGCCATACCCTCCATCAGAGGATCTTCTTGACTCAGTGACTGAAACCACCTCTTTTACATCTCCTGCATTGGCAGCTAGGTTCTTTACCACTAGGGCCACCTGGGAATTCCACTTAAGTGTCGTAATGTATCTTAAATATATTCGCCTTAATTTAAGAAAAAAATAGTGGTTCACGGTAGTTATCAATAAAGGTGGCTTTATTTACTAGGATGCATAGTTTTATTTTTGAAATCAATCAGTCCATATTAAACACATACTAACAATGTCATAACACTTTATTGGTCACTGTGGGAAAAGCAAAGATGTATTGAGCCCTTGGACTTAAAGGATTTATATCTACAGTCTGACATCTATCCCCAGTAATGCCATGCCTGTTTAAGCCTTGCTCATCATGTATCTAATGGTTTCTTTGGCTGCATTCCTCAGTTATCTTCTAGTTCAATATTTGTTTTGCAAATATTTTTTTTACCAGTCTGTGGCTTGTGTTTTACTCTCTTAAGAGTTTCTTTTTTCGGATAACTTACTACTAGATTAACATTTCCTGAGCATCTCCAATGGGCTCGAATTTATGCTTAGCTTTTACCTGCATCATTTCATTTTAGCTGAATAACATTTTTGTTGAATGGGCATCGCTCCTCCTTTTACAAGGTCTTTCCAGGTGGCTCGGTGGTAAAGAATCTGCCTGCCAGTGCAGGAGATACAGGAGGCAAGGGTTTGATCCCTGGGTTGGGAAGATCCCCTGAGGAAGTAAATGGCAACCAAGTCCAATATTCTTTCTTGGGAAACCCCATAGATAGAGGAGCCTGGCAGATTACAGTCCATGGGATTGCAAAGATTGGGACATGACTGAGCACACATGCATTTATTCTGCTTTTACAAAGGAGGGAACTGATGCTCTAGACATCCAGTAAGGTATGTGCATATGTTGTATTATTCTTTGTCCTGTACTATTACTGTGCAAAATCAATTTTGTAATAGTATTTTGCCATAATTTATTTGAAGGGATGTTGGTAACTTCATGGGAAATAGATGGGGAAACAGTGGAAACAGTGGCAGACTTTATTTTTTTGGGCTCCAAAATCACGGCAGATGGTGATTGCAGCCATGAAATTAAAAGACACTTACTCCTTGGAAGGAAAGTTATGACCAACCTAGATAGCATATTGAAAAGCAGAGATATTAATTTGCCAACAAAGGTCCCTCTAGTCAAGGCTATGGTTTTTCCAGTGGTCATGTATGGATGTGAGAGTTGGACCGTGAAGAAAGCTGAGCGCCGAAGAATTGATGCTTTTGAACTGTGGTGTTGGAGAAGACTTGAGAGTCCCTTGGACTGCAAGGAGATCCAACCAGTCCATCCTAAAGGAGATCAGTCCTGGATGTTCATTGGAAAGACTGATGCTGAAGCTGAAGCTCCAATACTTTGGCCACCTCATGTGAAGAGTTGACTCATTGGAAAAGACCCTGATGCTGGGAGGGATTGGGAGCAGGAGGAAAAGGGGACAACAAAGGATGAGATGGCTGGAATGCATTACCAACTCAATGGACATGAGTTTGAGTGAACTCTGGGAGTTGGTGATGGATAAGGAGGCCTGGCGTGCTGTGATTCATGGGGTTGCAAAGAGTCGGACACAACTGAGTGACTGAACTGAACTGAATTGGTATGTTTATGGCAGGTGGGTATTTTAGGACTTCAGAAGTGACTAAGTAGTTAGAACCTTCTACTTCTGAAAAATAATTCAGTCACTGTTCATTTCAGTCACAAATGAGCGTTCCATATAAAATCAATTAGATTTCCCTTCCAATTTCTCCAGTTTGGTTATAATGATCCAGGATATGATGGTTTGAGTGGTATGTAATTACTTTTCTTGGTGCTTGTGCCTTTCTTATAATTTTTTTAAAATGATTTCCCTGCTGTTGGATTTCAGAGTTACCATAATAATCTAGTCCCTTTGACTATTCATTTCTAAAATTTTGGGATGGGCATTCAAAGGCAGCATGATAGCACATTTACTTATAGAAGTAGACTGTCCCATCATTTGGCCAAAGCAACTTAGACATTTTTATATATAGTATTTATATTCTGACACGTGGTTTATTTCTGAGAGAAATATGTTGCATGATGTTTATTACAATGCTGCTTTATTACTCTGACTGACTTGTGGTTCTTCAATACTATACCAATATTGATAGTTTAAGATGAACCAAATCCATTAGGAACTGTGTTTAATGATGTTCACCTTTCCAAAACACATCCTGGATTGACTGAACTGGCTATATCAATAGTTGCCATCTAAGACTAACAGCCAAACACTTCACTGTGACTGGCTTTATTAGTCACTCAGTGAGAATTAAAAGGAAAAGAAAAACTGATGATAGGCAAGGCTCAGCTCTATTATCCAAACTCTGATAAGAGCAAAGTTAAATAGTGTTATTCTTTACTTCTCTGTCTACGAAGAGGACAACATAATTCCGTAAAACACCTTCTTAAAGTCTGATATTAGAGAAAAAATTGTGACATGTATGTTTGAAACCTTGTATGTAATGATGAGTTCTATGAAAAGGTCTTTTAATATCTAAACTGGTGGAAGGTTTACTGAAGTTGGTTATATTTTCACAGGCCACATTTACATTACAGGTGAGGGTATATTATGACCTAACCCTGAATTGGCAGAGAGTAAGACTAAGAAAAATGTACACTTCTCATCTCCTGATAAAAAGGGAATTTAGATAAGTTTTTGCTCATTTGAAAGTGAACAAATAGGAATTCCAACAAAGAAAAACAATTGCAAAAGAGGTGAATGGAGTTTTTTATCCATAGATGACTAAGATGGAGAGCAAGATAATATACTTAATTTATTTCCTCAACTAAAAGAAAATACAGAAAACCATTGACAGTCTCTAGAGGATAGGAAAAAATGGGCTTTTATCCATATTCTTTTTCTCTGTCTACATAGTCAGTCATGTCTGACTCTTTGTGACCCCATGGACTGTGGCCAGCCAGGCTCCTCTATCCATGGAATTTTCTAGGCAAGAATACTGGAATAGGTTGCCATTTCCTAGGCCAGGGGATCTTCTTGACCCACAGATTAAACCCACAACTCTTGAGACTTCTGCATTGGCAGGCAAATTGTTTACCACTGCACCACTTGGAAAGCCCCATATACTTACACAGTAGGACATAGCTCCAGAAAGAGAGTTACAATATACCATCTAACAGATTTGTTGGCAAAAAGTAACTGCTAAAATTTGTTGAATGATATAATGAATCAATAAACAGGAGGCTATGAGAGGAGTCCAAGTTGACTCAGGAAAAAACAAAAGTCAATGAAAAAGTTATAATAGAATTTGGTCTCAGAAAGACCTATAAATCCAGTCTTTAAAGATACACATTTTCAACTTTTCTAGAAATGTTGTTATCTAGCCTATTCCAGAACAAAGAACATCATGGAAAATGAACCAGTTGATGGAATATTGTGGTTAATAGTTTGGATCATGATAGTGTGGATCATAACTAACTGTGGAAAATTCTTTAAGAGATGGAAATACCAGACCACCTGACCTGCCTCTTGAGAAATCTGTATGCAGGTCAGGAAGCAACAGTTAGAACTGGACATGGAACAACAGACTGGTTCCAAATTGGGAAAGGAGTACGTCAAGACTGTATATTGTCACACAGGTTATTTAACTTGTATGCAGAGTACTACATCATGAGCAATCCTGGTCTGGAAGAAGCACAAGCTGGAATCAAGATTGCCGGGAAAAATAACAATAACCTCAGATATGCAGATGATATCACCCTTATGGCAGAAAGTGAAGAGGAACTAAAGAGCTTCTTGATGAAAGTGAAAGAAGAGAGTGAAAATGTTGGCTAAAACTCAACATTCAGAAAACGAAGATCATGGCATTTGGTCCCATCACTTCATGGCAAATAGAGGGGGAAACAATGGAAATAGTGGCAGACTTTATTTTCTTGGGCTCCAAAATTACTTCAGATGGTAACTGCAGCCATGAAATTAAAAGATGCTTGCTCCTTGGAAGAAAAGTTACGATCAACCTAGACAGCATATTAAAAAGCAGAGACATTACTTGGCCAACAAAGATCTGTCTAGTCAAACTATGGTTTTTCCAGTGGTCTTGCATGGCTGTGAGGATTGGACTATTAAGAAAGCTGAGCACTGAAGAATTGAGGCCTTTGAACTGTGGTGTTGGAAAAGAGTCTTGAGAGTCCCTTGGACTGCAAGGAGATTCAACCAGTCCATCCTAAAGGAAATCAGTCCTGAATATTCATTGGAAGGACTGATGCTAAAGCTGAAACTCCAATACTTGGCCACCTGATGCGAAGAACTGACTCATGGGAAAAAACCCTGATGCTGGAAAAGGTTGAAGGCAGGAGGAGAAGAAGATGACAGAGGATGAGATGGTTGGATGGCATCACTGACTTGATGGACATGAGTTTGGGTAAATTCCATGAGTTGGTGATGGGCAGGGAGGACTGGTGTGCTACAGTCTGTGGGGCTGCAAAGAGTCGGGCATGACTAAGTGACTGAAGTGAACTGAACTGAACCAAAAAAACCAGAGCTGGTAGTTTGCATCTACAATTATGAGAGGTAAATATGCAAATACCCTCTCTATAATTAACTTAACTTATTTATAAAATGAACACACAAAATTTATACTAAATAAAATTGTTTTGAGGATTGATTAACAGATTTTACATAAATTGAACATTTCAGGAAAGTGCATGCTTACATGTCTGACTCTTTGAGACAGCATGGGCCACAGTTTGCCAGGATCCTCTGTCCATGTGATTCTCCAGGCAAGAATACTGGAATGGGTTGCCATGCCTTCCTCCAGGGGATTTTTCAAACCCAGGAATCAAACCTGCATCTCCTGCACTTCGGAAGATTCTTTACCACTGAACCACCTGGGAAGCCCCAGCACAGTGTCAGTAAATACTTATAATTTATCCCAGTATGAGGCAAGTAATAGAAATTTATCACATATCATTTTTATGTTAAGTGAATGGACTCTGACACTAAAATTCTATATAAGTTGTCTCATCAATGCACAATATAGTTAAGAAATGACCAACCAGACTTATCAGACTGTGAGTAATTAAGGCTGTGCATGGCTTTGTAGTCAATCTATTAGCTCATTATTAGACTCCATAAGGAAAAAAAAAATATATATATATATAAAATATGGTTAGATACTTAAAATGTATTTTTCTTTAATATAACAATGACTTTTGAAATGGTTTTCAAAAACCATAGTTATTTAGTATATATAAAGTTTGGTAGTATCCAGGATTTCAGGCATCCATGGGGGTCTTGGAATATATTCCCCACCTATAAAAGGGTACAATTGGATAAGGCTTTGTTTTCCATTGCAGTCTAAATATTCTAAGGAAAGAAAAGATAATATGTCACTTAATTCAAAATGTTGTATACCTAAGTATATTGCTTACCAGATTTTTGGAGTTATTAATAGTGAATTTGTTTGTAAATTTCTGACTATATATATATATATATATATATATATTTTTTTTTTTTTTTTTGGTTTGATTACTGTATAACTGAAAGTGTTAGTCCCTCAGTCTTGTCTGACTCTTTGTGATCCCATGGACTCCAGCTCTTCAAGCTCCACTGTCCATGAAATTCTCCAGGCAAGAATACTGAAATGGATTGTCATTCCCTTCTTCAGGGGATCTCCCCCACCCAGGGATTGAACCCAGGTCTCCCGCACTGAACACAGATTCTTTACCACTGAGCCACCAGGGAAGCCACTGTATTACTAGTTCTTGATGTTTAGTTTAGACAGAGATTGAAGTTTGGGGATTATGTATATATCAGTGTTTTTTCCTGAACAAAATGTTTAATACCATGTAATAAACATATGGACATTACAAAAAATGCCATTGTTTTTTAAAAATTTTAAAGAATTAGAAATACTGGAAAACTTTCTGATTATTTAAAGAACATATCTGCTCTGTAGCTTTCATTCATTCATTTATTTGTTTATACAACAGATATTTCAGTTCAGTTCAGTAGCTCAGTTGTGTCCGACTCTTTGCGACCCTGTGAATCGCAGCACGCCAGGACTCCCTGTCCATCACCAACTCCTGGAGTTCACTCAAACTCACGTCCATCGAGTCGGTGATACCATCCAACCATCTCATCCTCTGTCGTCCCCTTCTTCTCCTGCCCCCAATCCCTCCCAACATCAGGGTTTTTTCCAATGAGTCAACTCTTCGCATGAGGTGGCCAAAGTATTGGAGTTTCAGCTTCAACATCAGTCCTTCCAATGAACACCCAGGACTGATTTCCTTTACGATGGACTGGTTGGATCTCCTTACAGTCCAAGGGACTCTTAAGAGTCTTCTCCAACACTGCAGTTTAAAAGCATCAATCCTTCGGCACTCAGCTTTCTTCACAGCACAACTCTTACATCCATATATGACCACTGGAAAACCATGGCCTTGACTAGACGGACCTTTGTTGGCAAAGTAATGTCTCTGCTTTTAAATAGGCTATCTAAGTTGGTCGTAAGTTTCCTTCCAAGGAGTAAGCATCTCTCTTATTTCATGGCTGCAGTCACAACCTGCAGTTACTTTGGAGCACCCAAAAATAAAGTCTGCCACTCTTTCCACTGTTTCCGCTTCTATTTGCCATGAAGTGATGGGACCGGATGCCATGATCTTAGTTTTCTGAATACTGAGCTTTAAGTCAACTTTTTCACTCTCCTTTTTCACTTTCATGAAGATGATCCTTAGTTCTTTATTTTCTGCCATAAGGGTGGTGTCATCTGCATATCTGAGGTGATTGATGCTTCTTCCAGCAATCTTGATTTGAGCTTGTGCCTCATCCAGACTCTATATAAGATAAACAAGCAGGATGACAATATATAGCCTTCACGTACTCCTTTCCCAATTTGGAACCAGTCCATTGTCCCATGTCTGGTTCTATCTGTTGCTTCTTGACCTACAAGTTCTTTTGAAGGTCGAAAAGATAAGGAAATCAGTTTTTCACTGAAAGTGTAAGTGTTATTCACTTCCTTGTGTCAGTCTCTTTGCAACCCTAGGGACTATAGCCCACCAGGCTACTCTGTTCATGGAATTCTCCAACAAAAAATCCTGGAGTGGGTTGCCATGCCCTTCTCCAGGGGATCTTCTTGACCCAAGGATTGAAACTGGGCCTCCTGCATTATAGGCAGAATCTTTACTATTTGAGCCACCAGGGAACACAGTTCTTACTGACATCTTAATTTTAGTACCATGTGGCCAATATCAGACATCTGACCTAAAGACTTGTAATATAACCTATTTGTGTCATTTTGTGCCACTACCTGTGTGTTAATGTGTTATACCAGCAATAGAACACTAGTATAGGTATGGCAGTGAATAAATAAAAGCATGAATCCTGTCTTAATAGAATTTAGAACCCAGTAGGCTGGTAAATAATCATTTAATAACAGTAAATATCAATGCAAAGCAGTGTGAAGCAGTATGAAAGAGTATAAGTTTAGAGACATTCATTTATATTTTAAAAGAGCTGTACTATGTTATAAAAGTATAAAAAGTGCAAATCATCTCAGTCATCATTAATTCTGAATAGTTCTTAAATTGTTCATGTAAGGTTTATTGTACATTTGACTATGGCCAGAACAGTAATTCTTAGACATACTTAAGCATGAAAATCAGGAAGGCAGATTAACAGAACAAAAGCAGAGTCTTTATGCAGAGTGTCTGTTATCAAACATGTCCTCCTTTTGGAAACCAGTCAAATGTATACCAGTGACTGGAGCAGAGAATATGAAGCATGTTGAAATATTTCTCCTTTCCTTTAGGATTTGCTCTGTTTTATTTTTCACACCAAACTTTTAAAACCTCAGTTGAAATAGTGAAGATTAGAGGTAGTCACATTTAATTTAAAATAAAGTATGTTCCTTATTAATTTTGATACTTTTAAGTTTATTCAGGGCTTCCCAGGTGGTGCAGTTGGTCAAGAATCTGCTTGTCAATATAAGAAAGGCATTGGGGCTGGTGCATTGGGATGACCCAGAGGGATGGTATGGGGAGGGAGGTGGGAGGGGGGTTCAGGATTGGGAACAAGTGTACTCCCATGGCAAAACCAATACAATATTGTAAAGTAATTAGCCTCTAATTAAAATAAATTAAAAAAATGCAAGAGATGAAGTTTAGATCTCTGGGTTGGGAAGATCCCCTGGGGTAGGAAATGGCAACCCAGTCCAGTATTCTTGCCTGGAATCCAAGGACAGAGGAGCCTGGTAGACTACAGACTATGGAGTCACAGAGTTGAGACTGAGCAAGCACAAAGGAAGCTTATTCTAGATTTTCGATCAACATAATAATATATGACAAAAAATAAGAGCTATAATCTTTAGAAAAAAGTATTGCTTTTTGTTTTTATCCTATTGTGGTAAGAGCACTCACAAATATTATTACATACCTAGAAATCCCAAGAAAATCAATTGAAAACCACTAAACTTACCAAAGGATTATCAGTAAAATTACTACATATGTAATGAAAAAATAACTTTCTCTTAGAAGTTTATGAAAGAAGGTAATTCATTAACAAACAAAAAATATCATAAAGTGCCCAGGAAGAAAGACCTTAACCAGTAAATGTATAGAATCTGTTTGAGGGAAAAATACTGCTGGGGTAGAAGTGGGGAAAGACATGGGGAATGCCCTGTGGATTAACTAAGAATATTTTAAGATAAAGAGATATGTCAGCATATGGGTGATATGCACAGGGAAATTTGGGGATGAATAATGGGGAGACACAGTTTACATAAGGATCTAACAGGATTTCAGAAACCTTACAAACTATGGAAATTGAAATGAAAGAATAGTCAGCACATTATTGCACATAATTAACTGGAAAAAAAGTCAGGTATATTAAAGTGTCAAGATTTTTGAATTAATATATTATTTGCTATGTATGATATAAAAGAAAATGGATATTATATTTAATTTAACAAAAAATAAAGGATTTGATAAGCTATTAGTAAATGAAAGATTGATAGATCTGACAGTAAAAAAACACAAAATGCCTTCATGGCAAACATCACAACATTTAGAGTTTGTAGCAAACAGGGATGATGTAAAGTTGATATTCTTACGAAGTGATCTAAAAAAGTCAATGACAAAACTTTCTAATTAAAAAAAATATGAATAAAATATCATATGTTTACATTGCTGAAGCAAGAATGTATAATCTTTTTACTAATTGTCTTAGAAATGGTTGTATATTAAGTATCCATATTGAATACTAATAATTTTATAGTAAGATGCTGTTGCTTCTGGGGTCATTAGTGTATATACATTTTTCCAAAGAACAATTGGCAGTATATATCAAAGACATATATATATATTATTTTAATAATTTTACTTATAGAATTTTATCTTTATGAAATAATCAAGATTCTGAGAGGAAAGGCTTTTTGTTGTTCTAATATTTTAGCCATAGTGCTTCCCCGATAGCTCAGTGGTCAAGAATCTGCCTACATTGCTGGAACCACAGGAGATATGGGTTTTATCTCTGGGTCAGGAAGATCTTCTGGATTAGGGCAGGCAACCCACTCTAGTATTCTTGCCTGGGAAATCCCATGGACAGAGGAGCCTGGCAGGCTACAGTCCATGGAGTCTCAAAGAGTTGGACACGACTAAAGTGGCTTAGCATGCACTTTAACCATAGTATGTTTCATTTCAGTCAGCACCACATAACAATGTGATAACTACACCACATAACAACGTGATAACTACACCACATAACAATGTGATAACTAACCCAAACTTCAGATGCCAGTCAAGCCCAGGTTGTTACATGTGCTTCTGACTCACTGGCTGTAAATCAGAGGTTCCCATAATCTCCTCCTTGGATCTGATTAATTTGCTATAGGAGGTACACAGAACTCAGAGAGATATTTTATTTATTAGATTACCATTTTATTGTAAAATGGAAAGGGAAAGGGGTGTGGAGCACGTCCATGTCCTCTTGAAGTTCAACACTCTTTCAGTGTTACCTAGTCCAAGCTCACTCTCCCTGTAGCACAAGAGGCCAATGAATGGGTTACAAAGTGCTAAGGCAAGAACTTTATTTGGAGAGCCAGCTGACCGAGAAATGGCAGACTAATGTCTCAAAATAACCATCTTTTTGAGGTCTCGATGCCAGCTTCTATGATACCTCAGAGATGGGGGGAGTGTAAAGAAACAAAGTAAGACCATTAATCTTGCAAATTACTTCTAGAATGGTAAGCCTCAGGGGGATGTATTAATTACTTCCTGCCATCTATAGGTGGACAGGGTTCTGAACAAAGGCATTTTAGTTTAAAAGTCAGGCAGAGGGGCAAGATTTCCTGAGGCACGCCATTATTTATGATTATAATAATAAAAGGGCTTCCTAGGTGGCTCAGTGTTAGTCTGCCTGCTGGAGACACAAGAGACACTAGTTCGATCACTGAGTTGGAAAGACACCCTGGAGTAGAAAATATCAACCCACAGTTTTCTTGCCTGGAAAATTCCACGGATAGAGGAGCCTGCAGTCCATGGAATCAGAGAGTCAGACATGACAGGGCACAGATGCACCATAATAACAAAAACAATGGAAAGCAAGTCAAAGAAACAGCTCCAACATGGAGTCAGAATTGGCTTTCCCCTGAAACACCAACATCTCCACATGTTCAGGAACCTGGAAGCTCCTAGAAATCTGTATTGAACTCAATATCCAGATCCTCTTACTTCCCCAGAAGGTTGGAGGTGGGAGTTGGGGAAACTGGGGCTAAAATTTTAATCAACTGTTCGTTTCTCCCTGAAACCACATTAGGTGAGGTTCAAATGCCATCTCATTAACATAACAAAAGATGCCTTGTTACTCTTTTATTTAGGAAATTCCAAGGGTTTTAGGATATCTGTACCAGAAATAGGGGCAAAGACCAAATAGAAATTTCTCATTATACATCATGATAGCACATCATATAATCCATTTGAAAACCATTTTCACATCAAAATAATTTATCTGTTAACATAATCTTGGGAAATAGCCTCACCCCAGAGAAGGTTACTTAGAAACCATGATAAAATGAGTGAAAACAAGGCCACTTCCTAATTTTGCATAAACTCAAAATACAAGTTTACTGTGACACTCAAAACATCCAATACCAAAATGCAACTTGTCTTTCTTTACCAGCAGCAGTTTTGTCTTTGTAGTAGACAGGATTTTTAAAAATTATCCAATCATAGGATAACCCTGTATTCTGACAGCTTCTAAACTACCGAGATACCCTATTTCCTTAGACCCTTCACCAAATCATCCAACCAAACCCCAAATTCTAGAATTTTCTGTTCAGTCCCTCAGTTGTGTCTGACTCTTTGTGACCCCATGGACTGAAGCATGGCAGCTTCCCTGTTCTTCACCATCTCCTGGAGCTTGCTCAAACTCATATCAATTGAGTTGGTGATGCCATCCAACCATCTTGTCCTCTGTCATCCTCTTCTTTTCACGCCTTCAATCTTTCCCAGCATCAGCATCTTTTCAAATGGGTTGGCTCTTTGCAACAGGTGGCCAAAGTATTGGATCTTCAGTTTCAGTACTAGTCCCTCCAGTGAATATTCAGGACTGATTTCCTTTAAGATTAACTGATTTGATCTCCTTGCAGTCCGTGGAACTCTCAAGAGTTTTCTCCAACACCACAATTCAAAAGCATTATTTCTTCAGTGCTCAGCCTTCTTTATGGTCCAAGTCTCATATCCATACATGACTACTGGAAAAAACATAGCTTTGACTATACAGACTTTTGTCAGCAAAGTAATGTGTCTGCTTTTTAATACACTCTCTAGGTTTGTCATAGCTTTTCTTCCAAGGAGTAAGCGTCTTTTAATTTCATGGCTGCAGTCACCATCAGAAGTGATTTTGGAGCCCAAGAAAATAAAGTTTGTCACTGTTTCCATTGTTTCCCCATCTATTTGCCATGAAGTGATGGGGCCAGTTGCCATGATCTTCATTTTTTGAGTGTTGAGTTTTAAGCCAGCTTTTTCACTCTCCTCTT
The DNA here is from genome assembly GCF_055505025.1 of Bos grunniens. NCBI lineage: Eukaryota > Metazoa > Chordata > Mammalia > Artiodactyla > Bovidae > Bos > Bos grunniens. The sequence goes on along the minus strand of NC_141175.1, from coordinate 56,622,304 downwards.
TTACCTTCATCAAGAGGCTCTTTATTTTCTCTTCACTTTCTGCCATAAGGGTGGTGTCATCTGCATATCTGAGGTTACTGATATTTCTCCCAGCAATCTTGATTCCAGCTTGTTCTTTTTTCAGCCTGGCATTTCGCATGATGTAATTCATATATAAGTTAAGTAAACAGGGTGACAATATGCAGCCTTGATATACTTCTTTCCCAAATTTGAACCAGTCCATTTTTCCAAGTTCTAACTGTTGCTTCTTGACCTGCATACAGGTTTCTCAGGAGGCAGTTAAGGTGGTCTGGTATTCCCATCTCTTAAAGAATTTTCCACAGCTTGTTGTGATCCACACAGTCAAAGGCTTTGGCATAGTCAATGCAGCAGAAGTAGATGTTTTTCTGGAGTTCTCTTGCTTTTTCGATGATCCAAGGGATGCTGGCAATTTGATCTCTGGTTCCTCTGCCTTTTCTAAATCCAGCTTGAACATCTGGAAGTTCTCTCATGCACTGTTCTAGAATAGGGTCTAATACCTCTTCCTGAGACAATCTATGGTTTTTCATGGTGTGTATCTTTCCCTCTCCCCCTGCACACTACCACAAGGAGTAATAAGCCCACCTTGGTTTTGTCTCCAGTGGCCTCAGCCTGCAATGGCTTGGAGTGGGGCTTGGACTCCAGGACAGATTGATGCCCATTGCAGTGGTGAAAGCACCAGATCGTAGCCACTAGACCAGTGGTCAGTGATAAGGGCCTTGGCCCTTTGACTTTGTGGAAAATAATTCTCACAAAAATGGAAAGTAGTGAAACAGATATTTATTAAGAGGAAAAAAAGATTATTGAATGTGTGGATAGACCCATGAGCAGATTCAAAGGGAGAGAAAATCCCTGAGTTTCACCCTCATGGCAGTTTGAATTACTTTTATGGGGCATTTCTTCTGGGTTTCCTTCTGGCCATTCATTTTGATTTGACTGGTTTGCAGTCCATGTTTGGTCTTTTTAAGGTTTCTCCCATATGTGTCCAGGCATGTCTTAGCCAAGATAGAATCTATTGAAGAGGCCTGTGGATAACCTGGCATAAGTTAACATCAATTGCCTTGGACCTCCAAGAAGCCTTTCTGTGCATGTGTGGTCAAGGAGGTCTCCTGACTTCAAAAATGAGAAATATGTGGTCTGGGAAGGGCCCAGCCTTTTTCCTTAATTGTCCTGCTGTTCTCATCTTGAAGTTTCATTCCACAGGGAATGAATTTCCAACTGCTTTACCCTGGGGGGCCCATCTATCTGTGTCCTCAGTTTAACTAGCAGGTAAAGAACTGACCTACCGGTTCAGGAGACATGAGTTTGATCTTTGGATTGGGAAGATCCCCTAGAGAAGGAATGGAAATCCACTCCAGTATTCTTGCTTGGGAAATCTCATGGACAGAGAAGCCTGGTGGGCTACAGTCCATGAGGTCACAAAGGGTCAGACACGACTGAAACAACTTAGCACGCACATGCATATTTCTGATGGTCTTTGTTTAAAGGTAGTGACACCACTCTTAGACATAGCATACTTAAATTTTGACAAGGTTTTATTGAGAGATCTAATAAAATGCAAAGTAAATGCAACAGAGTCCTTAAACTTTTATATAGGAGATGATGGATTTACATGATCTTCCCTGGGTTAATTCTCTCCCTTTCTTTCAGTCCTCTCTATGGGTTCAAGGGCATTTTTACTTTTCTTACCTCGTTGTCCTTTCATGGTTAACCTCCACACACATTCTGAAACCATTATATGCAATTCCATATTTGAGAATCTCAGTAAAATTAAGTCTATGATTTCAAAGAAAACTGGATGAGATTTATACTTCATATCACTTGTTGCCTTTCATGTTCTCTAAAATAAGACCTTGAGATGAGGAGTCACGTGCCAATGATTTGTTATAGAATTGCTCCCAGGGGAAATTTGCAAGACAGTGAAGGAGAAGCAAGGGAGGAAGTCAAGCAAGGATGCGATTACACGCAAAATCCCAGCATCAGCCTTCACTACAAGGAGCCCTGAAGTGTAAATTACACCTTAGAATTTGTATCAATTTGAGGCAAGGATCTGGGCATTCATACTCGATTTTAATTAGTCGTTTGGCTGCTGGCAGCTCTAGGGGCACATAAGTTTGCAGGCACTTCCAGTTCTAATAGCTGGGGGAAACTATATACAGGAAATCACAAATGGGGGTAATTTGAAGCAGAAGAGGCATAAGAGTCACAAAATGGTCAAAGATATCCAAGGGAATTTGATGAAACATCTCCAATTTTAATCCTTGTCTTCCATATTTATTTCTTACCACTGGACTGACCTTCCCAACAATGATGGCAATGAATGTGTCTATTTGCTTTGGAGGAAACTTTTTAGGGATATTGTGTGGAACACTTGCTCAAACAACAGCAACAAAAAGCAATCTTACACAGCAGGAGTTTAGTCTGTTTTCTGAAATTCATTTTAATTTAATGTTCCTGAAATTCTTCATTTTAAATATCATCCCATGAGGAGCATTTCATGGAAAATTCAGATTTCCCCATAACAAGTTCAGTTTTGTTTCCTTTTTCATTCTTCCCCAGGGAGTGTTCAAGAATGTATGGGGCTAGCCTTACCATCTGTCACGTTTATATGGATACACTAAGCCTATACCACATTGCCTAGGACTGTGTAGATCTTAAGTATATAGTAGTTATTTTCATGATTGTTTAATTCTAAAATCCTCTACTAATAGGAAGTTAAATGACAGGGGAGGGAATCACCTCTTTTGGGCTGTTATCAACCAGTTATCCAGTATTCTTTATGTCCTCCTGAGACCTGAAAGATGTGTTGGCCACAGCCATGTGACAGGACCATCTGTAACTTGTGCTTTTTGGGACCAGAATATTTTCTTCCCCTATATTTATCCAGTATGACTGCAAAGGCTCAGTAACAAGCACATGTCTTTGCATGATTTTGTGCAGAGGAGATTTCCAGAAATCTTTGTGACTGCTTGGAGGCAGCATAGGGAGGATAGATAAGCTGCCAAGACTTCCTTTCCATCATAATGAGCACTAATTGAATGTCTTGTTTGAAAAATATGTGAAACTGCAAAGACATCATCACTCAGATGATCTGGGCTGCAGCCTGGCCAGATGCAGTTCTGTGTTTTAGACATGATGTCATAAGCCAGTAAAGATGTTTTACATATTTTAAAATATTGGATTTGCTTGGAGTGGTCAAGTATTACAGGACTTTTACTGGGCCATCCTTTAGGAAAATGATGAGATGCCTTTGACCTCAATCCTCTTCAGTTTGGGGCCTCTCTCCTCTCCAGGTCCTCATTTGAGTATTTGCCTTCCAAAAATGCTTTCATTTTCTGTTTCCTCAACCTGATTGCTCACTGTTTGCTAACTCACTAGGCCCAAGGGTCAATAAAAAGAGAAAGGCAGGGCCTACCCTATGGGACCTATCCTAAGAATATCCAGCTAGTTGGAACATGGTCAAAAATAGATTTCACAATAAGTTGCATAATTTTAGAAAATCCTTTGATAAGAACAAGATGGAATTTTGGTGGTATTTTGATGTAAATACAGCCAGGGTCTTTAGGATTACCCTATTAATTACCCCAGCCCCTTTTGTTCAGTTGAGAGAAATCAAAGTGCATAAAGGAAAAAAACAAAAACAAAAAGAACAAGGAGCATGAGAATATATGTATTTGCAATATACTGAAAAATATTTATTGATCTCCAATGCAAAGCTGTTTGGCAAAACATAAATTCAAAGAATGTAGCCTCAATTCTTTATAAAAGAAATGTCTTGGGATTGAATCAATCAAGTTATCTTCTCTTTTCAGGTAAGGTTTGAGAAGGGGCATTATCAGATACAGTTCTAGAATGGGAAGAGAGCTAAAGGTTTTTCTTATCTGACTTGCTGTTTTTGTTTTTATTTCACTCCATCAGAGAGCCTAGCATAAAATCAAGCAAAAATATGGCTGTCCTGATCCACCTCTACGAGACCGACCTCCCTCCCCCTCCTTTCTTTGTTTTCTTTTGTTGTGTGCTCAGTGGTGTGTGACTCTTTGTCACCCCATGAACCCCAAATTTGTTGCTCTATAAAGTTTTTGTGCTGATTAAAGGAGTTATTGCATGTGCCCCATTTAGAATAGTGTCTTACACAAAGTACAATGTAAGACTTATCTATCATTATTAGCACATTTATTTAAACAAAAAGAATCAAAGAGAGTGTGCCTTTAAGGAATAGTAACTTTAAACATAGTGAGTTCCTGCTTGAGGAAGAGTGAAGAAGGAAGTGATAGAGATAGAATTAGACTGAAAATACACACACACACATACACACACACAACAAACTACAGATAGGATCCAGCATTCTAACTTCCCAAAGACTGAAAGGCCAAATGAAAGGCCAGGGAACTGGAATTTGCCCCAGAACCAAGGCAGAGAGCTGGGGAATAGCATGAGCAAATTCTACAACTCACTTAAAGGTACATTCTTCCAAAACCTCATTATGTCAGTTAGAATTACTTTCAGACACATCAGTGAAAATCTATTTAAAATCCCTAACATTAAGGAGTTTTTCTTTCATTGAAAGTAGATTTTGCTTTTTTTAAACACTACGACCATTTGGATATGAAAGAGGAATTTAAAATACGTTATTATTTCTCTTCTCAAAATGATGTTGTGAATGAACAATTATATAGCATTTTAATTTTATTTCTTTGATTTCTAATACTTTTAAATTATACTTTTATGTGTCTGTTGGTCTTTTTTCACCTCCCTCTCTCACTTAGAAGAGGAATTGCTTGCTTATGACCTTTAATGATTTTTATACTGAGAGTTATTCCCTGTTATGGAATTGTATCTACATGTGTTGAACATTAGAAACTTTATCCATTACTTTTCAACTTCCAGGGGGAAATTGTATTCCAGGTAGTAGAGTTCATGTTACTGAAATTAACTGATTCATTGCTTTACCCCTGTCCTCATTCTTTTGGCCCCAGGTTCCTGTGTTGTGGCATTGTGGACACTTGGACATTTCTGTTTCATTTTGAGCACTGATGGTTTTTGTCCACTTCAGGCTCTATTATTCTCTCTTCCTCTATCCTTCTCCCACAATATTCCTTCCCCTTTTTCTCTCTTTCTTTGGTGAAGATTCATTTCTCAGTGTCTTTCCTGCCACTTTTATTTGTAAAGTCTATTCTTTCTCGTGTTTGTAGATGAGATTGTCTTTGCTAATGTCAAGAATCATCTCATTGCACTCCCCTGTTCAAGGCAAAACTCTCCTTCTGAGGGTGTAGTAGAGTCCCTGAAGTAATTCATAAGACAAAGGAATTGGGAGGGGGGGAAGGCTCCCTGCTGGGTAAAGGGCCTTTAGAAGGACACATACTTTGCAGAAGAGAAAGGGAGAGAGATATGTTTTTAAAGTCATGTTCTTGAGTAGGATTGATCACTGACTAAAACAATTCTATTCACATTCTTGGCCCCAAACATAGATGTTAAAGATGATGTACAGACAAGCAGAGAAGCTATAAATATGAGTGTGGACATGTAGAATTGATAAAGGTGAGTAATTCCTAGAGCAATGCCAATAAGCTTTTTAAATTATTTATAGATTTATTGACATCGGCTCATGTTCTCTTCCTCAAGAATGTAAATATGAGAATCGGCTAAGCCTGAAGCAGAGGCAAACATTTCATATCTATTGATAATTGAGTCAATAAGATTTCCTTCAACACACATGATGCCAAAGCCCCTGGACTGCTGCTATGGAGCAAACAAAGAGGGAGGGAAGTGAATTTCTGTTCTTATGTTTAAAGAATAGAAAAGAAGGTTTGAGGCACTAAGAAATAGAACATATTTCAAAATCTATCCTTAACTATTAGTAGTCAATTGAACATTTAGAAGTTTTACCTTATATATTCTCTTCACTATTCTTTGCGGAAGTATGATTTGGAAAGAGCTTTTTACTCAAAATCACTTGGGGAGAAACACCCTCTTCAAAAAACATAAGAGAAGACTCTACATATGGACATCACCAGATGGTCAACACTGAAATCAGACTGATTATATTCTTTGCAGCCAAAGATGGAGAAACTCTACAGAGTCAGCAAAAACAAAAGGGGGAACTGACTGTGGCTCAGATCGTGAACTCCTTATTGACAAATTCAGACTTAAATTGAAGAAAGTGAGGAAAACCACTAGACTATTCAGGTATGACCTAAATCAAATCCTTAACGATTATACAGTGGAAGTGAGAAATAGATTTAAGGAACTAGATCTGATAGACAGAGAGCCTGATGAACTATGGACAGAGGTTCGTGACATTGTATAGGAGACAGGGATCAAGAAAATTCCCAAGAAATAGAAATGCAAAAAGGCAAAATGGCTGTCTGAGGAGGCCTTACAAATAGCTGTGAAAAGAAGAGAAGTGAAAAGCAAAGGAGAAAAGGAAAGATATACCCATTTGAATGCAGAGTTCCAAAGAATAGCAAGGAGAGATAAGAAAGCCTTCCTCAGTGAGCAATGCAAACAAATAGAGGAAAACAATAGCATGGGAAAGACTAGAGATCTCTTCAAGAAAATTAGAGATACCAAGGGAATATTTCATGCAAAGATGAGCTCAAAAAAGGGCAGAAATGACACGGACCTAACAGAAGCAGAAGATATTAAGAAGAGGTGGCAAGAATACACAGAAAAACTGTACAAAAGAGATCTTCATGACCCAGATAATCACAATGGTGTGACCACTCACCTAGAGCCAGACATCCTGGAATGTGAAGTCAAGTGGGCCTTAGGAAGCATCACTACGAACAAAGCTAGTGGAGATGATGGAATTCCAGTTGAGCTATTTCAAATCCTGAAAGATGATGCTGTGAAAGTGCTGCACTCAATATGCCAGCAAATGTGGAAAACTCAGCAGTGGCCACAGGACTGGAAAAGGTCAGTTTTCATTTCAATCCCAAAGAAAAGCAATGCCAAAGAATGCGCAAACTACCACACAATTGCACTTATCTCACATGCTAGCAAAGTAATACTCAAAATTCTCCAAGCCAGGCTTCAGCAATACGTAAACCACGAACTTCCAGATGTTCAAGCTGGTTTTAGAAAAGGCAGAGGAACCAGAGATCAAACTGCCAACATCTGCTGGATCATCGAAAAAGCAAGAGAGTTCCAGAGAAATATCTATTTCTGCTTTATTGACTATGCCAAAGCCTTTGACTGTGTGGATCACAATAAACTGTGCAAAATTCTGAAAGTGATAGGAATACTATACCACCTGACCTGCCTCTTAAGAAACCTGTATGCAGGTCAGGAAGCAACAGTTAGAACTGGACATGAAACAACAGACTGGTTCCAAATAGGGAAAGGAGTACATCAAGTCTGTATATTGTCACCCTGCTTATTTCACTTATATGCAGAGTACATCACGAGAAATGCTGGGCTGGAAGGAGCACAAGCTGAAATCAAGACTGACGGGAGAAATATCAATAACCTCAGATATGCAGGTGACACCACCCTTATGGCAGAAAGTGAAGAAGAACTAAAGAGCCTCTGATGAAAGTGAAGGAGGAGAGTGAAAAAGCTGGCTTAAAGCTCAACATTCAGAAAACGAAGATCATGGCATCCGGTCCCATCACTTCATGGGAAATAGATAGGGAAACAGTGGAAACAGTGTCAGACTTTATTTTTCTGGGCTCCAAACTCACTGCAGATGGTGACTGCAGTCATGAAATTAAAAGATGCTTACTCCTTGGAAGGAAAGTTATGACCAACCTAGATGGCATATTCAAAAGAAGAAACATTACTTTGCCAACAAAGGTCCATCTAGTCAAGCCTATGGTTTTTCCAGTGGTCATGTATGGATGTGAGAGTTGGACTGTGAAGAAAGCTGAGTGCTGAAGAAGCGATGCTGTTGAAATGTGGTGTTGGAGAAGACTCTTGAGAGTCCCTTGGACTGCAAGGAGATCGAACCAGTCCATCCTAAAGAAGATCAGTCCTGGGTTTTCATTGGAAGGACTGATGATGAAGCTGAAGCTCCAGGAGTTTGGCCACCTGATGCAAAGACTGACTCATTTGAAAAGACCCTGATGTCTGGAAAGATTGAGGGCGGGAGGAAAAGGGGAGGACAGAGGATGATATGGTTAGATGGCATCACCAACTCTATTGACATGAGTTTGGGTAAACTCCGGGAGTTGGTGATTGACAGGGAGGCCTGTCGTGCTGCGGTACACAGGGTTGCAAGAGTCAGACATGACTGAATGACTGAACTGAACTGAACTGAGAAGAAATATGATTCCTTCTTATTTTATTCTTATGACACGTAATTGTTCTACTGTCAAATATGACACATAGAATCAATAAATGAAAGTAATTAGTGGTGGCAGGGTCAGTGACTAGCAAAACAGGAAAAACATAGTTGAGGAAATATTGAAATTTAAAGGTCAAATAGATTATTACTCATTTGTTATTTATGGAGTACCTACTAGGTTCCATGCAAGCACATTTTAACTTTGGCCTTAGGAAAGTTCTATGTGAACCTTGATTAAAATATGCAGACATGTATTTTTCCAGAAATATTAGACACATAAGAGAATGTGGCTGGTATGGAGATGAAAAGTGAAAGTGTGAGTGTTAGTCACTCAGTCATGTCCTACTCTTTGGGACCCCATGGACTGTTACCCACCAGGCTCCTCTGTCCATGGAATTCTTCAGGAAAAAATACTTGAATGGGTTACCATGCCCTCCTCCAGGGGATCTTCCCGACCCAGGGATTGAACTTGGGTCTCCCGCATTGCAGGTAGATTCTTTATGTCTAAGCTATCAGGGAGATGAAGAGGAGAGCGACTATTAAGTAGATTAAAATCTATAGAATTTAGAGTTTTTTTGCATTAAGGGGCTAATACTCATTGAGATATCTAGGATGAGGTTGATATTAAAGGAAAAGAAATGTGTTACAATGTAAAATGGGTCCAGATATTTTGGTAAGAGCCTTGCCTGGTGAGTGATTTTGTTTGGACTGGCTTATCCTGGGTCGCTTGTGGATAGAACAACTTCTGTTGTGGTCTGGCTTAGAGGCAGCATGCAGCTTCTGACGTTTTGTCCCATGCCAGGCCTTTATAAAATGATGGAGAGTGGTTCCTGGATGATAGATGTTGCTGCTGTACCAGGGGAAATTGTCAGGAGCTTAGAGATGCTTAGCAGATAACTGACATTTGTTCCAGGGTACACTGACATTGCAGGGAAAGCAAGCAGAGATTTATTTGGTGGTTGAGCAGGATTTGATGATGCTGACTTAAGGGATAGAGCAAGGTAACAGTCCCAGGACCACGTAGATTATCAGAAAACCTGGGAAAGTAGCAAGTTTTTCCTTTTCTACCGGCCATATTCAGGGTTGCAGATTTTCCAATCAGTTAGAAATTACATGATGAACTGACTGTGATGTGAGCAAAGAGATGATACTAACACCTTACTACTGTTTTTGGTACAGATTAGAGTTTAATAAATATAGTTTAAATTTTTCTTATTTTGATTTTATTTTATTTTAATAAAATACTATTTAATAAGTACTGTTGAGTGAATTTTTCTGACCTGCTACTTTGCTTGAAGATTTTCCAAGTCTATATTAATCTTATTTGACAATTGTTTGTATTTCTTTTCTCATTTTGCATCACGAATGACACATCTGTGAATGGTCACAATGCTATGTAATAAGCTTCAGCTTTGTGACTAATGTTAATATCAAGCCAAGAGGTTCCAGGTGTTCATTTGAAATAATCTGGCTGGATACCTGTGTGTCATCAGTGTTGAGTGACCCTAATCCATTAATAAATCATGAGCCAAACTTAAGAAGGAGATGTGAATTCCTCAGTACAAAGGGTAAGACATTTAACTCATAAAGCCCATCTGGTGTCACAAATGAGATTTGGGGTTTCAGTTTCTCAGCCAAGGGCATCTGCCAAAACCTTTTAAATAAAACAAGAATTGTGATCATCTTTAGTAGTTCCAAACTGATCCATCAATGATGGATTTAGGATTTACATTAATTGCCATTTTAGAACAAACTTTTCTTTAGAGTGCATAGATTTGAATTGTATCATTTGCAACTGGAACTAAGCATCTTGAAGAAACACAGGGATTTTCATATATTATAAAATCTAATCTTAACATATGCCCTGTCTACTTCCCACTATTAGCTTTTATTTTCCTATTTTTATTGATAAAAAACTAAGTGAAATTTGGGGCTTCCCAGGTGGTACTGGCAGTAAAGAACCTGCTGGTCAATGCAGCATACATAAGAGACAGGGGTTCTATCTCTAGGGGACTGGGAGATGCCTTGGAGGAGGGATTGGCAACCCACTCCAGTATTTTTACCTGGATTATTCCCGTGGACAGAGGAGTCTGGTGGCTATGGTACCTAGGGTCACAAAGAGTTGAATATGACTGAAATGACTTAGCACAGCACACAAGAGAAATTTAGTTCATTTAGTAGCTCGATGTTTGCTTTCTGGATTACCTAGACATATTTCAAACACTACAAATAAGAATAAAACAATGTATGTTATGAGTGAAAAGTGCTGAAGTATTTCCCTACTGTCTGCTAATTATCACCAGATGTATACTGATAGTTCTCTGAATTGTTTACCGGGAGAAGGATTCCAGACCTTCACAAAATGTGACGTGATAGAAGCAAGGTCTGATGCTGTAAAGAGCAATATTGCATAGGAACCTGGAATGTTAGGTCCATGAATCCAGGCAAATTGGAAGTGGTCAAACAGGAGATGACAAGAGTGAATGTTGACATTCTAGGAATCAACAAACTAAAATGGACTGGAATGGGTGAATTTAAATCAGAGGACCATTATATCTACTACTGGGGGCAGGAATCCTTTAGAAAAAATGGAGTAGCCATCATGGTCAACAAAAGAGTCTGAAATGCAGTATTTGGATGCAATCTCGAAAATGACAGAATGATCTCTGTTCACTTCCAAGGCAAACCTTTCAATATCATGGTAATCCAAGCCTATGCCCCAACCAGTAATGCTGAAGAAGCTGAAGTTGAACGGTTCTATGAAGACCTACAAGACCTTTTAGAACTAACACCCAAAAAAGATGTCCTTTTCATTATAGGGGACTGGAATGCAAAAGTAGGAAGTCAAGAAACACCTGGGGTAACAGGCCAATTTGGCCCTGGAATATGGAGTGAAGCAAGGCAAAGCCTAATAGAGTTTTGCCAAGAGAATGCACTGGTCATAGCAAACACCCTCTTCCAACAACACAAGAAAAGACTACAAATGGGCATCACCAGATGGTCAACACTGAAATCAGATTGATTATGTTCTTTGCAGGCAAGATGAACAAGCTCCATACAATCAGCAAAAATAAGACCAGGGGCTGACTGTGGCACAGATCATGAACTCCTTATTGCCAAATTCAGACTTAAATTGAAGAAAGTGGGGAAACCACTAGACCATTCAGGTATGACCTAAATCAAATCCCTTATGATTATACAGTGGAAGTGAGAGATAGATTTAAGGGACTAGATCAGACGGAGAGAGTACCTGATGAACTATGGATGGAGGTTCATGACGTTGTACAGGAGACAGGGATTAAGACTTTACCCATGAAAAAGAAATGCAAAAAAGCAAAATGGCTGTCTGAGGCAGCCTTACAAATAGCTGTGAAAAGAAGAGAAGTGAAAAGCAAAGGAGAAAAGGAAAGATATTCCCATCTGAATGCAGAGTTCCAAAGAATAGCAAGGAGAGATAAAAAAGCCTTTCTCAGCGATCAATGCAAAGAAATAGAGAAAAACAATAGCATGGGAAAGACTAGAGATCTCTTCAAGAAAATTAGAGATACCAAGGGAATATTTCATGCAAAGATGAGCTCAAAAAAGGGCAGAAATGACACGGACCTAACAGAAGCAGAAGATATTAAGAAGAGGTGGCAAGAATACACAGAAAAACTGTACAAAAGAGATCTTCATGACCCAGATAATCACAATGGTGTGACCACTCACCTAGAGCCAGACATCCTGGAATGTGAAGTCAAGTGGGCCTTAGGAAGCATCACTACGAACAAAGCTAGTGGAGATGATGGAATTCCAGTTGAGCTATTTCAAATCCTGAAAGATGATGCTGTGAAAGTGCTGCACTCAATATGCCAGCAAATGTGGAAAACTCAGCAGTGGCCACAGGACTGGAAAAGGTCAGTTTTCATTCCAATCCCAAAGAAAGGCAATGCCAAAGAATGCTCAAACTATTGCACAATTGCACTTATCTCACATACTAGTAAAGTAATGCTCAAAATTCTCCAAGCCAGGCTTCAGCAATACATGAACGGTGAACTTACAGATGTTTAAGCTGGTTTTAGAAAAGACAGAGGACCAGAGATCAAATTGCCAACATCCTCTGGATCATTGAAAAAGCAAGAGAGTTTCAGTAAAACATCTACTTCTGCTCTATTGACTATGCCAAAGCCTTTGACTGTGTGGATCACAATAAACTCTGGAAAATTCTTAAAAATACCAGACCACCTGACCTGCCTCTTGAGAAATCTGTATGCAGGTCAGGAAGCAAGAGTTAGAACTGGACATGGAACAACAGACTGATTCCAAATAAGAAAAGGAGTACATCAAGGCTGTATATTGTCACCCTGCTTTTTTAACTTATATGCAGAGTACATGATGAGAAACGCTGGGCTGGAAGAAGCACAAGCTGGAACCAAGATTGCCAGGAGAAATATCAATAACCTCAGATATGCAGATGACACAATCCTTGTGTCAGAAAGTGAAGAGGAACTAAAAAGCCTCTTGATGAAAGTGAAGGAGGAGAGTGAAAAAGTTGGCTTAAAGCTCAACATTCAGAAAACTAAGATCATGGCATCTGGTTCCATCACTTCATGGGAAATAGATAGGTAAACAGTGAAAACAGTTTCAGGCTTTTTTGGGCTCCAAAATCATTGCAGATGCTGATTTCAGCCATGAAATTAAAAGATGCTTACTCCTTGGAAGGAAAGTTATGACCAACCTCGATAGCATATATAAAAGCAGAGACATTACTTTGCCTACAAAGATCCGTCTAGTCAAGGCTATGGTTTTTCCAGTGGTCATGTACGGATGTGAGAATCAGACCATAAGGAAATCTGAGTGCCGAAGAACTGATGCTTTTGAACTGTGGTATTGGAGAAGACCGTTGAGAGGCCCTTGGATTGCAAGGAGATACAACCAGTCCATCCTAAAGGAGATCAGTCCTGGGTGTTCACTGGAAGGACTGATGTTGAAGCTGAAACTCCAATACTTTTGCCACATCACAGGAAGAGTTGACTCATTGGAAAAGACCCTAATGCTGGGAAGGATTTTGGGCAGGTAGAGAAGGGGACGATAGAGGATGAGATGGCTGGATGGCATCACCGACTCAATGGACATGGGTTTGGGTGGACTCCTGGAGTTGGTAATGGACAGGGAGGCCTGGTGTGCTGTGATTCATAGGGTTGCAGAGTCAGACACGACTGAACGACTGAACTGAACTTCACAAAATGAATCCACCTTATTGGACCGAATACTCCTACTAATGCATCTTAAGACCTATGTTTTCATCTATAGTGGTCACATCTTATAGAACTTAAAATAAGCAAAAAATTAGGTTTCTATTATTTTTCACTTGTTATATGATTTTCATATATCCCCGAATCTATCAAAGGACAAAACACCTTCTTGTTATCACTGCGTCCCACTTCTCATTACCTTCTCATGGAATGCTTTGATAATTTAATAAATATCCCCAGGGAGCCTCCATAAGTACCACAAGAATCTGGCAAATTACTATTTTATCACAAAGAATCACTGATAATTTTCTATTCCTATGTACATTTAACTAGGTGCTTTCGAGGGGGTTAGTTTACACTTTGGCTAAAATGACTATGTGTTCCCCCAGGGAAGATATCAATTCAATGAAATTAAATTAAAACACACATGCACACACAAGGTAAGACTTCTTGTGTGGAATGGGTAGCATTCTAAAAGAGATATGATAATCAATACCAATAAAATTGTTTACCCAAGAGGCCCAGTCAGACATAAATTGACAATTTCTCCTTCCAGAGGTGTTATATGGTAATTATTAAGTTCATAGCTGCCTGGCATATAGAAAACACACAATAGCTATTGCATAAATGGATAAAATGAATGAACAGATATTAAAATCTTGCTGTATCTAAATCTGCTTCCTGCAGAATTATAAAGAGCATGCATGTTTTCTCTGTTTACTGACTTAGTTGGTTACAATGACTCCACACCTAAATACATCTGGTAAGTATTTGCATTTATTCATGATAATATACTGGGGGATTCATTTGAAAAAGTACTAGCATTGGGGCCAATGCCTTATAAGAATGCTGAGGACGTGGACAAGCCAGAAGGGGAAATGACTTCCAGCTATCAAGATTTCTCTGCCACATTTTCTTCCCTACCCTCTTGACATGGAGGTGTGAATTTGTGATTACTAAAAATGATTATGGCCATAGAGGAGGAAAACAACAATCATTTTTAAGACAGCACAGACCTTAGCAAAAATTCATAATGAAAACAAGAAATCTTGAAAACATTTCATAGAACACAAAATAAATGGAACACTGAGACTGCAATGATGCCTGCCTGAGATGAATTGCAAGGTACTGCCTTAGCGTTGGGGACTTGGTTTACAAACTGAGCCAATGCATCCTTTCATTAAAATTCAAATAAAATTTCAATTGAGGACTGAAGGATCAAATTACTTACTCTTCTCAAACTCCCTGCTCATCATTATTTAAACATGGATGTTTAATTTTTTAGTGAGAGAAAATGAATTAGGATACTTGACTCCAACTCCTCTATGGAGAAAATTGGGTAGATTTTAAAGGAATATGATGTTGAACAATCTAAACCATCGTTATCTTCATCTTCAATATTATCATTAACATTAACTAGCATTTACTGTGTGACTGCAACCTCTAAAATCCTTACATGAGCGATCTCATTGAACCCTTCCAAAGCTGGAAAAGGGGAAAGCTATTATTCTCACTTTAAGATGAGAAATCTGAGGCTGAAGGAAGTTAAATAATTTTTATAAAGCCTCAGTGCTCTGTACTTTGTGTTGGCATTTGTGCCAGTCAGGTCAGGGTTTAAAACCGGGAAGATAGAGTACATGTGAGGAGCTCAGCTAAGCTGAGGACAGCTGAAATGCCAGACATGGAGTAACCATTTAAGCAAAAGCCAAATTGGAACTAACAGTCAAGACTTTAATCATTTACCATGATAGTAGAAGCAAGAAGCTAAGCCACAGGAAGTACTAACTATCCTGTTTCATTTTCCCCCAAAGAACAGTGCAGTGGATCAACACAGATGTGGTTTGCCTCACTGTTGATGAGACCTGGAACAATAGTTTTACTGTCCGGTCCCTGGGGTTGGGTGCAGAGCTAGGGGAAAGAGCCAGGAATGGAAAAGTACTGAGTACTGAGTCGGAGTGAGGAAAAGCATCTTCAGGTTCCCCTCTGCCTTCCCACTTCCTTAGGAAGGCTTTAGCAGAGGCACTTAAGGAAGGCATTTGCCTGCTACCCAAGAGAAGGGAATGGCAACCCACTTTAATATTCTTTCCTGGAGAATTCCAAGAATAGAGGATCCTTGGAGGGCTATGGGGTTGCAAGGAGTCAGACAGGACTGAGCAACTAGCACTTTCACTTTTTTTCAAAAATAGAGCAGCTTTGGAATGTAGGCTCCTGGGGTCTTACTCCTTGACTATAACTCCCCTTAGAGACTATCATTCATTGATCATGCACCAAGACTGTTGTGGAGAGGCCAGCTTTCCCCCATCAAGTAGAGACTTTGAAATTGCCTATAGTGGGACCTGAAAAATCACATATAATGTTTGAGTCTGGGCTGAACTCCTCAGTATGCAAACCTGCTCTGGAAAGGTCAGCTATGCATGCTCTCTGTGATTCTGTAATGACCTTCTCTTCATTATATTTTGAAAAATCTCTCTGTAAGTGTGCCACTGTGATTGATAAAATTTTGTTCTCCAGTGTGTTGGGTTAGAAAAAAATTAAGTTACTAAACTAGATTTCTGACTAAACATAGGAAATGACAGTAGAATGAAAATTCATACATTTACAAGATGAAATTGAATGGCAGGGAAGAATAGTAATGAACAGTATATAACACAATACTGGAAGATGGAAAAATGCTGGAAGGTTAGAAGAGAGGGAACCAACAGCACAAGATGGCAATGAAAAGTATGATAACTGCACATAAGCATCCAATAAAGACTTCAAAATGGGAAGCTTCAGTACCATAGAAGGTGCTTCTGATTAAAATGGCTAAAACAGGAAGTTGTTTGACAGGTCTACCCAAGCACAGTCAAATGATTACCCCTCTTATGAGAAGACAAGTGGCATCCTTTGTGGACAAGTTAAATCTAAAGGTCTCTGGTCCACTAGACACAGGAGACGCTGTGGGTAAGATATGGGAATGAAGATGGAGGTGGGAGTCAGGTGAACACTGGGTGTAGGGAAACCCAGCCACATTTTCCATCCTTCTCTCATGAGACGGGTGACAATGCTCCAGGCAGAAGACTGGAGGCTTCCTCTAGAAAAACTGGCTTGATGGTTTAATCATTAAGTCGTGTCCGACTCTTGGGACCCCATGGACTGTATAGCCTGCAAGGCTCCTCTGTCCATGGAATTCTCCAGGCATGAACACTAGAGTGGGTTGCCATTTCTTTCTCCAGGGGATCTTCCCAACACAGGAATGGAACCTGAGTCTCCTGCACTGCTAAGGCAGATTCTTTACTGACTGAGCTATGAGGGAAGTCCTCAGTAACTTAGTGGGTAGAGAAACTGGCAATTGTCGGTAAAACAAACAAAATTCAGTTTTCTGCCTGATATTCCAACAATGAAGCCCAAAAGATGGTAAAGATTTTCATGCCCACATGACTTCCAATCAACTTTTTAAAAATGACTGGAGACTCAAGGGTGGCTGACATTTTAAAAAATCCTCCAATATGAAAGATGTGTGTTAAGTCACTTCAGTCATGTCCAGCTCTTTGTGACCCCATGGACTGTAGACCACCAGGCTCCTCTGTCCATGGAATTCTCCAGGCAAGAATACTGGAGTCGGTTGTCATTTCCTCCTCCAGGAGATCTTCCCAACACAGGGATTGAAACCACAACTCTTACATCTCCTGTATTGGCAGTTGGGCTCTTTACAACTAGCACTACCTATAAAAGATAGACAAAGAAATAAACAAGAATCAGGAAGGGAAACAAAATATCCTATAATCAATATCTTCATAGGCACAAAATAAGATCAATCATCTATTTGAAAAAGAGATGCTAGAAAATATGACTAATTATAAATAATACATAGGTTTTAAAAATGAACATGTTTAGATTATATAGACCCATATGTGAAAGAGCATTCCAAGAGGATGGAGAACAGAAGACAATGCTTTCAAACTTCCAAGAGATTTTTTTTTTAACTTAGACTTCTACACCAAGTCAAGAGAGCTATAAATCAAGACCAAGAAAATGGAAGAATAAAGGATTAGTGAATCCAACACAGAAGAATGTAGGGTGGTATTTGGGCAACAGTTGTTCAATAGACCACGATAACACTAAAGTGATACAGAGCAAAACAGATTTGTGCAGAGTGGAGGGCTGAGAGATTATCCCTGGGGGATGAGAGAAGGTGAGAAAATATATTCAATGTTTTTGAGCCTTTAGAAAAATTCTTCACTTCAGTTCAGTTCAGTCGCTCAGTTGTGTCTGACTCTTTGTGACCCCATGAACCGCAGCACGCCAGGCCTCCCTGTCCATCACCAACTTCCGGAGTTTACCCAAACTCATGTCCACTGAGTCGGTGATGCCATCCAAACATCTCATCCTCTGTTGTCCCCTTCTCCTCCTGCCCTCAATCTTTCCTAGCATCAGGGTCTTTTCAAGTGAGTCAGCTCTTTGCATCAGGTGGCTAAAGTACTGGAGCTTCAGCTTCAACATCAGTCCTTCCAATGAACACTCAGGACTGATCTTTTTCAGAATGGACTGGTTGGATCTCCTTGCAGTCCAAGGGAATCTCAAGAGTCTTCTCCAACATCACAGTTCAAAAGCAACAATTCTTCGGCTCTCAGCCTTCTTCACAGTCCAACTCTCACATCCATACATGACTACTGGAAAAACCATAGCCTTGACTAGATGGACCTTTGTTGACAAAGTAATGTCTCTGCTTTTTAATATACTGTCTAGGTTGGTCATAACTTTCCTTCCAGGGAGTAAACGTCTTTTAATTTCATGGCTGCAATCACCATTTACAGTCATTTTGGAGCCCCAGGAAATAAAGTCAGCCAACTGTTTCCACAGTTTCGCCATCTATTTGCCATGAAGTGATGCGACCACATGCCATGATCTTAGTTTTCTGAATGTTGAGCTTTAAGCCAACTTTTTCACTTTCCTCTTTCCCTTCCATGAAGAGGCTCTTTAGTTCCTCTTCACTTTCTGTCATAAAGCTGGTGTCATCTGCATATCTGAGGTTATGAACACTTCTCCCAGCAGTCTTGATTCCAGCTTGTGCTTCTTCCAGCCCAGTGTTTCTCATGATGTACTCTACATATAAGTTAAATAAACAGGGTGACAATATACAGCCTTGACGAACTCCTTTTCCTATTTGGAACCAGTCTGTTGTTCTATGTCCAATTCTAACTGTTGCTTCCTGACCTGCATACAGATTTCTCAAGAGGCAGGTCAGGTGGTCTGGTATTCCCATCTTTTTCAGAATTTTCCAGTTTGTTGTGATACACACAAAGGTTTTGGCATAGTCAATAAAGCAGAAATAGATGTTTTTCTGGAACTCTCTTGCTTTTTCGATGATCCAGTGGATGTTGGCAACTTGATCTCTGGTTCCTCTGCCTTTTCTAAATCCAGCTTGAACATCAGGAATTTCATGGCTCACGTATTGTTGAGCCTGGCTTGGAGAATTTTGAGCATTACTTTACTAGTGTGAATGCCTATATATATACTAGGACGATTATGGAAATTGAGATACTCATTTAAAGCTAAATATATAAAAATTGGAAATGAATGATGCCAGGAAAAATAGAAATGGACACAGAAACATAGTGCTTTTGTTTCAGGAG
This sequence comes from Bos grunniens, assembly GCF_055505025.1. Taxonomy (NCBI): domain Eukaryota; kingdom Metazoa; phylum Chordata; class Mammalia; order Artiodactyla; family Bovidae; genus Bos; species Bos grunniens. The sequence goes on along the minus strand of NC_141175.1, from coordinate 56,603,153 downwards.
TAAAATAGTAATAATAAGGTAAACTCTGATAAATGATTTAGCCTTAAATAGTGACATAACTACATAGCTAGAGGCTTGTGAAGCAGGTTTAGTAAGTTAAATTATCATGAACATAACCAGAAATCAACAGAATGATCAAAATTAAGAAATTAAAACCAACAGCCTAATTGTATTATTTGGAAAGAAATTTGGAAGTAAATAAGAACATAAATATAATAGAAGACAAAATTTCCTCTATTCCTCTGCAACAGAGCTTGGATGTATGGAGGGCTGCAGTGAGAAAAAGCTGGTTTTTGTCTGTAAGACCTTTAGTACATGAGATTTAAGCTATGAAATGGTATCTATGATCATAACCATAGTGTATTCATCTCATGGATTCCTTTTACTTGTAAAATAGCTAGCGTGAATATCACCTTAGTGTTTAAGTTGTGTTTGCCACATAGTGTTTGAATAAATTATTAGTTGGTTGCTTTGTCTCCTGGTCCTGGATGTCTAAATGTTGTTACATTTCTGGGTGAATGAAACTATGAAGACTTGGTATCTTAAAATAATTTTATTACTTCCTATCACACATATCTATTGCATAGACCTTCCTGACTCCTTCAAATCGTCCTATAGCTTTTCTGCATTTATTCACAGGTCACATAAATTAATACTTTCTTGAAAAAATTAGGAGGTGTTTATGGTATCTCTCCAGGTAGTTGTTAAGTTTCTCAAGGAAAATTGCTATTGACTTAAGTTTTTTCATTTTACTAGAACTTACTACTCTGTACTTTTCTTGTTGAAAAACCAACAAACTCAACAAAATGAAAAGGAAAAGGGGGAAAAAAAAACCCCTTACATTTTAACATTTAATAAAAATTTGAATTTGTCCTAAATGTGACTTTTTATATCTTGGAAGCACAACTTCAGAGATCTTCAGTTGTCTCATTTCTAGAATGCTACTCAAAGACATTGTAAAAATTGAATGAGGTCTTGTATATTTATATATTTTTTAAGCTAAGACACCATACAAATAAAAAGCATCATTATGATAGGTGATTACAAATATGCATGTACGTAACTTTTTATTTCTTTTTTCATTCACCTGGGTGGTACAGGCCAGAAAAGAAAAATACCCAGGGGATTTTCTAGGCTTTCTTGAAATCCTTTATCAGAAAGGAAGAAGAAAGTAATAGGAAAGAAAAATAAGAATATTAACATAAATTAAACCAAGTTTTAATATATTTTAGGCAAAATCAATTTAATAGCATGAAATCAGAATCTTACTGAATTTAAAATTTTTTTAGTTTTAATTTTTTGTACAGCAATTTACTATAGAGCTGATATTTTATTGTGTTTATTTATTTTTGCTTTTAATCTCTTAAAGTTATTATTTTCATACAATTTGAAAAGTTACTTTTTATTTATACTTATTACAGAATACTGGGTTTATTTCCCATGTCATACAATACATCATCGAGCCTATCTTTAACACAATAGTTTGATTTGAAAAGACCCTGATGCTGGGAAAGATTGGAGGTGGGAGGAGAAGAGGATGACAGAGGATGAGATGGTTGGATGTCATCACCAACTCAATGGATGTGAGTTTCAGTAAACTGAGGGAGCTGGTGATGGACAGGGAGGCCTGGCATGCTGCAGTCCATGGGGTCGCAAAGAGTCGGACATGACTGAGTGACTGAACTGAACTGAACTGAACTGAACACCCTCACCCCTATATTGCTCCTCTGTCCCCATTGGTAACCACTAGTTTGTTCTCTGTATCTGTGAGTCTGCTTCTTTTTTGTTATATTCACTGGTTTGTTGTACTATTTTAGATTCTACATATATATGTGATATCATCCAGTATCTACAATGACTTTTATCTAGGATCTGTTGGGCTTCCTTGATGACTCATCAAGTAAAGAACCTGCCTACAATTCGATCCTTTGGTCGTGAAGATCCACTGGTGGAGGAAATGGAGACCCACTCCAGTATTCTTGCCTGGAAAATCCTATGGACAGAGGAGCCTGGCGAGTTACAGTCCAAAGGGTCACGAAAAGTTGGATATGCACAGCATGGTCTTAAGTTTTGATAGGAAATAGAATTATAAACCATATTTTTGTTATTCTGCCAATTATTTACCTGTATATTTCTAGTTAGCATACACAAACTATTTGAAATACTTACTACTTTAAAGAAATAAGTAATGAGATTAAAATTCAGAAACTTGAAAAAATTATTCTTCAAACTGTAGTATGCTAGTAACTAGCATGAAAGCATATATTAGAGCACAGGTCTCATGGACCTCTGAATCTATATTTTTATTCACTACCATAAGTGTGGCAGAATAATCCACTGAAGTAATATATGTGTCTTATTCTCTTGTGATCAAAGGAATGTGAGACATTTTTATTTCTCACAACCCTTGTACCTAGCTCTCTAAGAAGGTAAACAGAAAAGCTATGGCTTCTCTTTGTCAGGATCTTTACCAAAGCCCTTTGCCTGTGAAGCCCTTAATCTGTTTAGAATGAACCTTTATGTCTCAAGAGCATGTGCATGCTCAGTCACTCAGTTATGTCTGACACTGTGACCCCATGGACTGTAGCCCACCAAGCTCCTCTGTCCATGGGATTATCCAGGCAAAACTACTGGAGTGAATTGCCATTTTCTTCTCCAGGGGATTTCCTAACCCAAGGATCAAACCTGTGTCTCCTGTATTGGCAGGCTGATTCTTTACCACTGTGCCACCTGGGAAGCCCTATGTTCCAAGGGTCCCAAATACTGAAACACAGGGGAGCAGCTAAATCCTAAAGATGGAGATAGGCATAGCTTCCTGAAGGCTGGAAAAAGCCTTAAAGAAATTTCTGCGGTGACGGTGACGTTGGCGTGCTCGTCCAGTTAAGAGAGGCAATGAGTGACACAAACACTGAGGACAGCTGGGATAGACATTACTCATGCTCTCTGGCATCCTGTTCTTTTCCTCCAGTTACATGAGGGATTGTAATTGTTTAACCCTTGAAGTTACGTATATCTACGTTACTTTTTCTGGACAATGAAAGGTGAAAAGGAGAGAGAAGTGTCATGTCCTTTCTGCAGCACTTGATGGCTAGTGTTTGGTTCTCTTGTCTCCATCAGGTTGCCATGGAGATATGTTCATCAACAGGGAGAAGATAGAGAACCAAATATAAATAAGCCATCTTTACTTTCTTCCATGTGCTATTCCCAAAGTAAGTAGTTCTTCTTGGAGAGAATAGTGATGGGGGAACCACACGGATAGTACATTGAAGAGAGGAAGGAGGCTTCCTTTCTTTATCCTGTTGCTCACTTGTCAGAGGTCATTCCATTAGGAGTAAACTCCTCCATACACGTGGTTTGTATTATCCTCATCTTATACCTGGGACTTCTTAGAAAGTCATATTCCATTTCTTTTTGTGTGATGTTTCACTTGTCTAGGATGAAAAAGCTGCCCAGCACAGGAGAGGTACTGACTAGAGAGAGGGAAAACAAGCAGTTGAAGATATCTGAGAAGGCATCCAAGATTTAGAGGAGCCCTAATAATATTTGCTCAATGGATTTGCAGAATTTCTGCAAACAGTGATTAATATATGTTCACTATTGTTTTTATGAAGTGAACCTTTACTGTTTTCTGTTCTATTCTACTTTCATCAGTGTATGCTGTGTTATAGGAAACAGTTTATTTTTCAGTCTCTGATTATTGCTGTTGTTCAGTTGCTAAGTTGTGTCCGACTCTTTGCCGCACCACGGGCTGTAGCATGCCAGTCTTCCCTGTCTTTCACTACCTCCTGGAGTTTGCTCAAACTCATGTCCATTGAGTTGGTGATGCCATCCCATCATCTCATCCTCTGTCTCCCCCTTCTCCTGCCCTCAAACTTTCTCAGCACCAGGGTCTGTTCCAGTGAGTCAGCTCTTTGCATTAGGTCGCCAAAGTATTAGAGCTTCAGCTTCAGTATCAGTCCTTCCAATGAATATCTAAACAAAAAGAATTATCCTGGATTGGTTGTAAACACTGTAAACATAATCACCTATCACAAGTGTATTCTAGACTTCGGGATGCCTCCCTTGGAGAGGAGTTAAAAGTAAATCAACTATATAGTGACCAAAAGATTGAATTGTGATAAGCATTATAAATATTCAATAATTATTATTATTGATTACTGATCCTTACTTCTGGGTACATAAAGAATTGTGATATCACCCACTTGAAGTTACACATTGCCAGAAGATTAGCTAAGGAAGGGTGAGTTGAAGTGGTGATTGTGTTTTTCAATCTAGAATATTAAATGGGCCAGTGCCCTTCCTTCTCCTGGCATAGTGATTATAAAGAAAGAAACACATGTTAAAATAGTGATGTCATCACTTTGTTGAGTAGCTCTTAGACTAGAATGGCTACAATGAATATATTTCTTTGGCTTACTTCATTGAACATGTAAGGTGAGACAGAAATGTACCTTTATGATTTTCAACTACTGAGAGCTTGGAGTTGTTAATTTAGGTGTCTCTACTAAACAGCCTCTTCTAATAAAGTCCACAAATGATTTCACACCTCCACAATGACCTGGGTTAGACCTGCTGATTACTTAAATGAAGACTCCAAGATTTAATTCCACTTAGGAAAAATAAGAGTGATTTTTACTGCTCTAACTTATAATTGACCAAATGTTTACTAAGGAATAAATGTCTTTTTCTGATAAGAAAAACAAAAGCAAAAACAAAATATGTGATGGGCACTGCTTTTTGCTGGGACATATTTATTTATATAATTGTTAATTGTATTAAGTCCAATATTTTTAATCCAGTGTAATAGAACCAATGCATAAAAGTCATTTTAAGGAGTGAAGTTGCTACATTGTCATTCATTACAGTGACTTGTTTACAGAAATAAGTGTTCCACTCTCAGATATTACAGACTGTTTGTTCCACACAAATAGCTTGGAAACATGACTTCTGGAAGTAATTTACTTAAACCTTAAATCCTCACTACAGATTTCCACTTGGCTACATGGCATCTGAGCTAGCCACGGTAGGTTTCTGGAGGATACAGTCTACTACATGACAAAGGTAAACAGGATGTTCTTATTTCTCTGACCTGGATCATTGTGAGCCTGTGATCTTTTCATGTGACTTCCAACTCTGCTGTGTAGTCTGCACATGAATCTTGGATGCTGCCTCAAAATATTAATCATATGAGATTTTTCAACAGTATATATAGGGCTTTGGTCTTCCACTCCAGATTAGACTAATGCTTCTGATAATTTTAATACTCCCTTTAAGTTTGTGGATATATCCAGTGTGACAAGAGTACTGAAAATTGTCAGAAACTTATGAAGATTTAACCTATTCACAAACATTTTACCATAAGGCAAAGTGATATAGAGGTAGTCTTCTTTGATGCTTTCCTTGCTACATTTAAAGCAGCTTATTACTGCTTTTTATTCATAAATAAGCATATTGTTTTAATTTAAATTTGACTTCACATGGAAATACAAACAAATCACAGCAAAAACTATTGTGTATCAGAACATATTAATATGCAACTTTGGGACATGGACTGCCTTGCTGCTGCTAAGTCGCTTTAGTCGTGTCTGACTCTGTGCGACCCCATAGACGGCAGCCCACCAGGCTTCCCCGTCCCTGGGATTCTCCAGACAAGAACACTGGAGTAGGTTGCCATTTCCTTCTCCAATGCATGAAAGTGAAAAGTGAAAGTGAACTTGCTCAGTCGTGTCCGACTCTTAGCGACCCCATGGACTGCAGCCTACCAGGCTCCTCCGTCCATGGGATTTTCCAGGCAAAATTACTGGAGTGGGGTGCCATTGCCTTCTCCAATGGACTGCCTTAGAAAGCAGCTATTCTCTCGCTCCTGTGTATCTTATTTCCAACCTGAGTACGATGCCCACCCCGCAAACTGTTTATGACTTCATCAGTAATTATCTATAATTATGAGTTTTATTTAGCTGATCCATTTTGCATCATACTGAACCATATGCTATAATTTAGATTTTATAAGTAGTGAAGTTATTTTCGTATTCAATTTTGCTGTATATTCTTTTACCAACTTGTTCAGAACTTGAATGAGAAAGAAAAATAGTACTTATGTGTGTGTTAATCCCTGAGTTGTGTCTGACTCTTTGCGACCCCATGGACTGCCAGGCTTCTCTGTCCATGGAATTCTCCAGGCTAGAATACTGGAGTGGATTGCCATTCCCTCTCCAGAGGAACTTCCCAATCCAGGGATCAAACCCTGGTCTCCTGCATCGCAGGCAGATTCTTTACCATTTGAGCTACAAGGAAGTCTCTAATAGTACTTACAGTTTGCCTGAAGACCCCAAATATTTACACTACCAGATTATTTGGGAAATATTACCTTAATTTGGTTGTATGAGAAGGAAGCCGGACTGAGGCTTAGAACTGATTTTCCTGTAAATTTAAGATGTGATCTCGAGCAACACTTTATTTCTCTGGGAATCAATCTTTCCTTTGTAACATGAAGTGGTTTAGGATAGATTGTTTCTAAGAAGCAATTAGCTCATGAGTAATTTGTGGCTTTTCATAGACTGATCAATTTCAGGTAACTGTGGTATAGAGGTATATCAATAGCCTTAGGTAATATCAGGGGACCATTCCTCCTCTAAGTCAAGTTAAACTGCCATCTTGTGTCTTTTTCCATAGATTTATCTGAAATTGATGTCTTCCATTCCTTACCTACTGTGAAAATCCTTTAATCTTCACATGTTCTTTACATTTGAATTTCTTTGCACTTTAGCCTTCCAATTATATGACTTTCTCATCTCAATGCTTCCTCTACCCTAATCTCATAGTCACACGCTTGGCTATGTCATCACAGTTTCTGGAACCTGATCATTATCTTCTATTCTCATAGCATATTGCTGAAAATATCTTGCTTTAATAATGTCTTAATTTTTAAATTTTTATATAATTTTTAAATGTTGCACTGCATTTACGGTTATACCAAACATTGTCTATATGCTTTGTGTTATGCAACACATCCTTGTAGCCGAGCTTACACCCAGTAGTTTGTACTTCCACCGTCCCCAGCCCTATATTACCTCCCACAGCTAGTAACCACTAGCTTATTCTCTATATATGTGAGTCAGTTCTTACTTCAATTATACAAAAAGTTTTCCTGAAAAATTTCCCCATGCTGCTAGCTGTGCAGTAATATTGACATATATACAGTATCATGTGTCAGATAAATAGCTAGTGGGAAGTTGCTCTTTAACACAGGGAGTGCCCAGCCTGGTGCTCTCTGATGACCTAGAAGGGTGGGAAGGGGTTTGAGGTGGGAGGAAGTCTCAAGAGGGAGGGGACATATGTATGCTTATGACTGATTCACATAGTTATACAACAGAAACCAATACAACATTGTAAAGCAATTATCCTCCAACTATTACCAAAAAAAAAAAAAAAAAAGCCAGAATCATCTGCTTTTGGGTAAAAGCATGATAGTATCAATGTTTCCACTTAGTTCCTTTTAAAGTCTTCAGATTGCACAAAGGATAAAATCTAGTCATTTAACATTAACTATTGAAAGTCATGTAATTATCACACTCATTATCTGTCTAGAATTTTGGCCTCATTTCATGCTGCTCACACTTTCATTCTCTGTGCTTTATTCGTCCTGAATTTCTATGGGTTCCTAACAGCTGCCAAAGTTCTTTAGGATCCAGAGCTTTCACATAAGATTTGTTTTGCCTTGAAATGTTTTTCTCTTGGTTGGTCTCATTCATGCTTCTTATTTTCTCTTAAATGTCACTTCCATAAGGAAGTTTTCCATGAAAACCCAGCCTTAGGTCCCTTGTATAGCACCTTGTATTTCCTTTTTCTTGGCATATACTTTTAACTTAATATTTATTTTTTGGTTATATTATTAATTTCTAACTTATTCACTAGTAGATTATACAAGAAAGGATAACATTAGAAGTTTTGACTCCTGAGTACCTATGTCCTTAGACTCAGTTTGTCCTTATTAATTATTATCAAATGAACAAATAAGTGAATACATATGAGGAAAAGAAGAGGTAAAATCTTTATTTGTGAAATATCTTCCATGTGCTTGGCATAGTATCTAAAACAAGAAATTAAGATACAGCACACCTCATAAAATTAAGACATGGAAATACCAGACCACCTTACCTGTTTCCTGAGAAACCTGCATGCAGTTCAAGGAGCAACATTTAGAACCGGACATGGAACAATGAACTGGCTCAAAATTGGGAAAGGAGTGGGTCAAGGCTGTATATTGTCACCCTGCTTATTTAACTTATATGCAGAGTATCATGTGAAATGGCAGGCTGGGTGAATCAAAGGCTGGAATCAAGGCTGCTGGGAGAAATATCAACAACTTCAGATACGGAGATGATTCTACTCTAATAGCAGAAAGCGAAGAGGAATTAGAGAGCCTCGTATTGAGGTTGAAACAGGAGAGTTAAAAAAGCTAGCTTAAAATTCAGCTTTCAAAAAATTAAGATCATGGGATCTGGTCCTATCACTTCATGACAAATGGGTAAAAAGTGGAAACAGTGACAGGCTTTATTTTCTTGGACTCCAAAATCACTGTGGACAGTGACTGCAGCCATGAAATTAAAAGATGCTCACTCCTTGGAAGAAAAGCTATGACAAACCTAGACAGAATATTAAGGAAAACAGGGACATGACTTTGCCAACAAAAGTCTGTATAGTCAAAGCTATGGTTTTTCCAGTAATAATGTACGGATGTGAGAGTTTGATTATAAAGAAGACTGAGCACCAAAGATTTGGTGTTTTCAAATTGTGGTGCTGGAGAAGACACTTGAGAGTCCCTTAGACTGCAAGGAAATCAAACCAGTTGATTCTAAAGGAAGTCAACCCTGAATATTCATTGGAAGGATTGATGCTGAGGCTGAAGCTTCAGTACTTTGTCTACCTGATGCAAAAAGCCATCTCATTGGAAAAGACCCTGATGCTGGGAAAGATTGAGGGCAGGAGGAGAAGGAGTGACAGAGGATGAGACAGTTGGATGGTATTACTGACTTAATGGACATAGGTTTGAACAAACTCCAAGAGATAGTGAAGGACCGGGAAGCTTGGTGTGCTGCAGTCTATGAGATCACAAAGAAGCGTAAATATATATATATATATATATATATATATATATATATATATATATTATAGTTATTGCAGAAGATAACTCTTGGAGACACTTAATAGGAGACAGTCCAAACAAATAATTTCTAAGAGAATTTGATAATTCCAGTAGTCTAACCTTTGCAGCCAGAACTATCTGAGTTCAATTCCTTCTTTTTTAACTAGGTACTGGGTTGTTTTTCAGCTGCTAAGTTGTGCTATGATTCTTTGTGATATAGTATTTTGGCTGCTCTGTGCTACCTACAGGATCTTAATTCCCCAACCAGGGGTTGAGTCCATGCCCCTTGCATTGAGAGCACAGAACTCTAACCACCGGACTGCCAGGGAAGTCTCACTATTCTCCATTCTGTTTCTTAGATGGTAAGTTTCTTGTGGTACCTTCTGAACATATTTATGGAACAAATCAGTAATTTCCAGATCTTTCCCTATAGATCATTTTCAGCTCATTTTCTGCTAACCTCTCCACACATTTATATACTTAATAAATGATAGTTTATCCTTCACAAATAATCATTATAAGAATCTTGGTTTAGTAAGAATATCCTATTATCTTCTGACATCGAAGACTCTGGAATGAAAGGATAACCTAAGAGAGAAATACTTGATCTCTTTACGATCAGTTCATTTCATTGCTTGCCCCATTCAACCTTGTAGAGTGTGTAAGAGTTAAAATCATAATAGACCAGTGTAGAAATGGCACAAACAATAAAAGAGTCAGTAGAAATAGCTTTCTGTCTTGCTGTTTCTGCTGTAGGGCCTTTAGGAATATTACAAAGTATGACTATATATACATTTATGTGCTCTTGTAAATATGTCACATATAAATATTTTTCTGGAAGGCTGGGAGAACTGAATCAATGTATGACCATTTTTTCTCCTGTCAGAAGCAATAGAATTTTTATTAGCATAATTTCCATTTCTCAGCACTGACTGTGGTATCTTTGATCAAACTAATTAGAAATAGTTACACTTTGTACCATGAGATATATCAAATTTATTAGAAAAAAATTATGTGTGTGCACACACAGAAAATAAATAGGCATATTAAATATAAAAGTGTGACATTTATGCCACTGGTTGGAGTGAGGAGGCATTCTAATTAGATAGTGAATATTCTAAAGTACGAATTTTCTATGTGGATTGCAATATTCAGCTAAAACTACAATTGTTAATAGAACTTGAGTGCATGGAAGAGGGCAGAACATTTTTTGGAGGCCCTGAAGTCAATCAGTGTTTATTGATCCACTGTAATGTATCTTTGCTAGATGCTATGATGAGGAAAACTGGTTTTAAGTCATTGTGGATGATGATTACCCAAATTAGCTAGCATATACAACTAAAATATTTTTATAAATAGTATTTGTCTTCTTTTTGGTCTCACCACAAGCCATGCAGGATCTTAGTTCCCCATCCAGGGATTTCACCTACACCTCCTCCATTGGAAGCACAGAGTCTTAAAACACTGGACCACCAGGGAAGTCTCTACAACCAGAATATCTTAATATCTTCAAATGTGTGTTGAAAGAAAGAACTCACAAAATTGTTCAGAGAAAAGAACATGTCTCCTTGTGTTTGGGATACATATCTATGGAAGAGGTAAAACTCATGCGGTTTTGAAAACTGAGTTGAGAAAAGAAGGTAGTTGTAGGAAATATATGTAGTGAAAGAGTGGAATTAGAGCTGGAGCTTTGCTGTCTGCATCAGAGAATTATATAATCAAAGATGGAGAGACTCAGACTCCCATGATGAATAGGGAGTGCATCTCAGAATTATTTTTGATGCCTCAGAGGCAGATACAAGGCTAGGATTGGATGCTGCTGCTGTGGCTTCTCTTGCTGTTGTTATGATTTAATGTGTTTCCTTATTTAGAAGCAACTTCAAGGTTCAGAAGAAAATGGACTTTCCCAGGCTTGGCAGTTTCAAAAAGTGTTTATGTGACTTTTATAAACTTTGCATCCCTAACCCCTACCAGTCCATGATACAAATGGAGTTATACTCTCATGGTCACCTGCACTTTCTACAGAGCTCAGGCTTTGCGGAGACACCTCCATCAGTGAGAGGTAAGGTGCACATCTGCCTACATGGCAGCTACTGGCATTCCCAAACAGTACATTTTGGAGTCTCAACTACTCAGTTAATTTTTAATACTTTTCATTTTTTTTTTTGGGCAAACATATATTTTCTGTTATTTGAAATTTAAGGTTCTATTATGTGCATATTCTTTAAAAGTAAGTTTTTATTCCAATCCCAAATAAAGACAATGCTAAAAAATGTTCAAACTATTGTACACTTGTGCTCATTTCACATGCTAGAAAAGTAATGCTCAAAATTCTTCAAGCTAAACTTCAGCAGTAAGTGACCCAAGAAATTACAGCTGTACAAGCTGTATGTAGAAAAGGCACAGGAACCAGAGAACAAATTGTCAATATCTGTTGAATCAGAGAAAAAGCAAGGGGATTCCAGAAAAACATCTACTTTTGATTTATTGACTACACCAAAGCTTTTGACTGTGTGGATCACAACAAACTAGAAAATTCTTGGAAGAGATGAGAATACCAAACCACTTTACCTGCCTCCTGAGAAGTCTGTATGCAGGTCAAGAAGCAACAGTTAGAACTGTACATGGAACAACAGACTGGTTCAAAATTGGGGAAAGAGTATGTTAAGGTTGTATATTGTCACCTTACTTATTTAACTTATGTACAGAGTACATCTTTAAAAATGCCAGGCTGGATGAAGCACAAGCAGGAATCAGGATTGCCAAGAGAAATATCAATAACCTCAGAAATGCAGATTACACCACCCTTATGGCAGAAAGTGAAGAGGAACTAAAGAGATTCTTGATGAAAGTGAAAGAGGAGAGTGAAAAACCTAGCTTAAAGCTCAGCATTCAGAAAACTAAGATTATAGCATCTGGTCCCATCACTTCAAGCAAATAGATGGGGAAACAATGGAAACAGTGACAGACTTCATTTTTTTGGGCTCCAAAATCACTGCAAATGGTGACTGCAACCATGAAATTAAAAGATATGTGCTCCTTGGAAGAAAAGCTATGACCAACCTAAAAAACATATTAAAAAGCAGAGACATTACTTTGCCAACAATAGTCCATCTAGTCAAAGCTATGGTTTTTCCAGTAGTCAAATATGTATGTGAGAGTTGGACTATAAAGAAAACTGAGTGCCGAAGAATTGATGCTTTTGAACTGTGGTGTTGGAAGACTCTTGAGAGTCCCTTGGACTGCAAGGAGATCCAACCAATAAATCCTAAAGGAAATCAGTCCTGAATATTCATTGGAAGATCTGCTGCTGAAGCTGAAGCTCCAATACTTTGGCCACCTGATGCTAAGAACTGACTCATTGAAAAAAACCTGATGCTGGGAAAGATTAACGGCAAGAGGAAAATGGGACGACAGAGGATAAGATGGTTGGATGGCATCACTGACTCAATGGACATAAATTCCATAAAGCTCTGGGAGTTGGTGATGGACAGGGATGCCTGATGTGCTGCAGTCCATGGGGTAGCAAAGTCGGACATGACTGAGTGACTGACCTGAACTAATATACCACCAGAAATATACAATATTTTTCTATTTGTCATTAAAATTTGAGGAATACATTATGAAAACACATATGCAGGAGGGTGTAAAAGTGTCTGAAAACTAAGTCATGTGAGAAACTAAATTAAGAAATTGTCAGGTTAAAAAAAAAACAGAAAATTTATTCAGTTCAGTTCAATTCAAGCGCTCAGTCATGTCTGACTCTTTGTGATCCCCAAAGACTGTAGCACACCCTCCCTGTCCATCACCAGCTCCCGGAGTTCACTCAAACTCATGTCCATTGAGTCAGTGATGCCATCCAACCATCTCATCCTCTGTTGTCCACTTCTCCTCCTGCCTTCAATCTTTCCCAGCATCAGGGTCTTTTCAAATGAATCAGCTCTTCGCATCAGGCGGCCAAAGTATTGGAGTTTCAGCTTCAGTATCAGTCCTTCCAATGAATATTCAGAACAGATTTCCTTTAGGATTTACTGGTTGGATCTCCTTGCAGTCCAAGGGAATCTCAAGAATCTTCTCCAACACCACAGTTCAAAAGCATCAATTCTTCGGTGCTCAGGTTTCTTTATAGTCCAACTCTCCCATCCATACATGACTACTGGAAAAATAATAGCCTTCACTAGCCTTCACTAGATGGGCCTTTGTTGGCAAAGTAATATCTCTGATATTTAATATGCTGTCTTGGTTGGTCATAACTTTCCTTGCAAGGAGTAAGCGTCTTTTAATTTCATGGCTGCAGTCACCATCTGCAGTGATTTTGGAGCCCAGAAAAATAAAGTCAGCCACTGTTTCAACAGTTTCCCCATCTATTTGCCATGAAGTGATGGGACTGAATGCCATGATCTTAGTTTTCTGAATGTTGAGCTTTAAGCCAACTTTTTCACTCTCCTCTTTCACTTTCATCAAGAGGCTTTTTAGTTCTTCTTCACTTTCTGCCATAAGGGTGGTGTCGTCTGTATATCTGAGGTTATTGATACTTCTCCCAGCAATCTTGATGCCAGCTTGTGCTTCTTCCAGCCCAGCATTTCTCATGATGTACTCCACATATAGGTTAAATAAGGAGGGTGACAATATACAGCCTTGAAGTACTCCTTTTCCTATTTGGAACCAGTCTGTTGTTCCATGTTCAGTTCTTACAGTTGCTTCTTGACCTGCATACAGATTTCTCAAGAGGCAGGTCAGATGGTCTGGTATTCCCATCTCTTTCAGAATTTTCCACAGTTTATTGTGATCCACACAGTCAAAGGGTTTGGCATAGTTAATAAAGCAGAAAGATGTTTTTCTGGAAATCTCTTGCTTTTTCAATGATCCAGTGGATGTTGGCAATTTGATCTCTGGTTTCCTCTGCCTTTTCTAAATCCAACTTGAACATCTGGAAGTTCACGGTTCACATATTGTTGAAGCCTGGCTTGGAGAATTTCGAGCATTACTTTGCTAGCATGTGAAATGAGTGCAATTGTGCGGTAGTTTGAGCATTCTTTGGCATTGCCTTTCTTTGGGATTGAAAAGAAAACTGACCTTTTCCAGTCCTGTGGCCCCTGCTGAGTTTTCCAAATTTGCTGGCATATTGAGTGCAGCACTGTCACAGCATAATCTTTGAAGATTTGAAATAGTTCACCTGGAATTCCATCACCTCCACTAGCTTTGTGCAAAGTGATGCTTCCTAAGGTCCACTTGACTTTGCATTCCAGGATGTCTGGCTCTAGGTGAGTGATCACACCTTTGTAATTATGTGGGCCATGAATATCTCTTTTGTATAGTTCTTCTGTGTATTCTTGCCACCTCTTCTTAATATCCTCTACTTCTGTTAGGTCCATACAATTTCTTCCCTTTTTTGAGCCCATCTTTGCACGAAATGTTACCTCGAAAAATCTTCTTGCTTCTAAGGAAATCTAATTTTCTTGGAAACAAAATCTAATTTTCTTGAAGAGATCTCTAGTCTTTCCCATTCTGTTGTTTTCCTCTATTTCATTACATTGATCACTTTGAAAGGCTTTCTTATCTCTCCTTGCTATTCTTTGGAACTCTGCATTCAAATGGGTATATCTTGCCTTTTCTACTTTGCTTTTTGCTTCTCTTCTTTTCACAGCTATTTGTAAGGCCTCCTTAGACAGCCATTTTGCGTTTTTGCATTTCTTTTTCTTCGGATGGTCTTGCCTTCTGTCTTCTGTACAATGTCAGGAGCCTCCGTCCATAGTTCATCAGGCACTCTGCCTATTAGATCTAGTCCCTTAAATCTATTTCTCACTTCCACTGTATAATTGTTAGGGATTTGATTTAGGTTATACCTGAATGGTCTAGTGGTTTTCCCTACTTTTTTAAATTTAAGTATGAATTTGGCAATAAGGAGTTCATGATCTGAGTCATAGTCAGCTCCGGATCTTGTTTTTTTCTGAGTGTATAGAGCTTCTCCATCTTTGGCTGCAAAGAATATAATCAATCTGATTTTGGTGTTTGCCATCTGGTGATGTCCATGTGCAGAGTCTTCTCTTGTGTTGTTGGAAGAGGATGTTTGCTATGATCGCTGTGTTCTCTCAGCAAAACTCTGTTAGCCTTTGCCCTGCTTAATTCTTTACTCCAAGGGGAAATTTGCCTGGTACTCCAGGTGTTTCTTGAGTACTCCTACTTTTGCATTCCAGTCCCCTATAATGAAAAGGACATCTTTTTTGGGTGTTAGTTCTAGAAGGTCTTGTAGGTCTTCATAGAACCGTTCAACCTAGCTTCTTCAGCATTACTGGTGGGGGCATAGACTTGGATTACTGTGATATTGAATGGTTTGCCTTGGAAACAAAAAGAAATCATTCTGTTGTTTTTGAGGTTGCATCCAAGTACTGCATTTTGGACTCTTTTGTTGACTATGGTGGATACTCCATTGCTTCTAAGGGATTCTTGCCCACAGTTGTAGATATAATGGTCATCTAAGTTATATTCACTCATTCCATTCCATTTTAATTCACTAATTCCTAAAATATCAACGTTCCCAGTCTGTTTTTGTTTTGAATTTTAACTATATATAATAATTTCATGCACTGATGAAAATCCCATAATTAGAAATCAACTCATGTTAACATAATTTTCTTGTGAAATACAACTACACTGGGAAGATCAAGTAGGATGGGTAGAATCCACTTGTGCTTTAATGCAAATGAATGACCCAGGTAGGTGATCAATATGCTACTGGAGATCAGTGGAGAAATAACACCAGAAAGAATAAGAGATGGAGGCAAAGCAAAAACAACACGCAGGTGTGGATGGGACTGGTGATGGAAGCAATATTGGAAGCAATATTGGAAGCAATAACTATAAAGAGCAATATTGCATAGGAACTTGGAATGTTAGGTCCATGAATCAGGGCAAATTGGAAGTGGTCAAACAGGAGATGACAAGACTGAACGTCGATATTCTTATTTTTTAAAGATAATTTGAGATTGAAAACTCGGAAAATGTTTCCCAAGTTTATAATCTATCTCTCACTAGGCATCTTCCATGAAGCTATGAATTGAAGAAACAAAATAAAAATTCATTCATCTTAAAATATATATATATATATATAACAGGTATTTTTGGTAAATGTGATTTATGATAATTGATGGCTTGGGTTGTGAACTTTCATTTCATAAATCAGAAAATAAAATCTTATGATTGGCATTAATGATGAAACACAAGTCTAAAACATACCACGTCTTAATTTTGTCTGTCATGGATAAGGCTTAGGGAGAAATGCCATCTTTTCTAGATTTGTAATACTTGAAATCAAAATCACTAACTGTTGAAAATTTGTCAGACAAAAACATTCAAATACACTGAAAATTTAGAAAGCAACTCATCTGTAGCATTTCCATAATTAAGTCCTTCACTTACATTTATTGATGTATCCATTCATGTACTCATGCTTGTCACCCTCTCTCTGATCACTTTTAGCCCCAGAGTCCTGTCTTTTTCTTAAGACCCTCATTGGTATTTCTGAACCGACCTCAATGACTCATGGAATTTATGCTCCAAATCACAAGTAACCACATAATAAACTCTCATTTACATATGTCCTAAAAGAGAATGAATCATTTCTTATCCTGAGATAAGGAGTTAAAAAAAAAAAAATGAGGGGACGCAGCTCAGCATGCAGTAGTCTGGAAGCTGAGCGGGCGGGAATCGCGCAGCTCAGCAGGCAATAAAAAAAAAAAAAAAAAAAAAAAAAATGAGGGGATGGATAGATGAAACTCTGTGAAGCAGGATTAACATCTTTATCCTGCTATAGATATAGAATATCTTTGCTTGATTGTTCTCTCATTTTAATGTACGGCTTTTTCAATTCTCCAACATTGAGTAAAGTCACAAATTAGATACTCTGATAAAATTCAGGGGAAAAATTACACTTTGATGAGCAACCATGGTTTCTTTGTTTACATGATCCTCTCAGGTTCTTTCTGTGTTCTTTTCATACTAAAGCACAGGAGTATGATTAAATTTCTCATATTCACTTGTATTCAATATACTTTTTTTCCCCAAAATTAAAAGTAGCATAAAGACCATAGAGAATTTGTGAGGAAGATTAATTTCATTTCATTTCAAAAATATTGCTCCCTCATTTCAAAGCAGCAGTACACATTAGTACAGGGTAAGCTTTCTTTATTTTCTTGTTTTTACTCATCCAGTTTTAAATACTTCTAATTATTCATACTCCTTATCAAACACATATTCCTTGTACTTAAATTTCTGCTTCTTTTGGCAGACAGAAACCAACAGAATTCTGTAAAGCAATTACCCTTCAATTAAAAAATAAATAAATTAAAAAAATTATGCTTCTGTGCCTTGAAACACTAAAACATGAGAATAAAATAATATGTCAGCTAAGTCCAACACACACAAAACTAATCCAGAAAGATTCTACTTATTATTATGAAATGTCTTAAGTTATTAAGGTTAGAATTAGCCTGATCCTCACCGAATTATAATCCTTCTTCAATACAAATGTAAGTCCCCAAAGGAAGTATAAATAAGTGATAAATACATTGTTTATTCATTGTTTAAAATTCAAATTTCTGAAAAATTCAGAATGGCAGAAAGTAATTCAGAAAATCATATAAGGCAAGCATGTTCGGAGAGAAACTTTCATTTTCAAAAGTAGATGGGAGGTTTTAATATGAGTTATTAATAGTGCAATATAGAAGCTAGACCTTATTTGAAAGACAACAATCAGCTTTGGAAAGTTAAACTTGACTCTTTGTACATCGGCAATATGGTGGGTATAATGGGAGGAGGAAGACTTCTGTGAATTTCCCTGGTGGTGCAGTGGTAAAGAATCTGTCTGCCAATGCAGGAGATACAGGAGATGTGAGTTTGATCCGTGGGTCAGGAAGATCCCCTGGAGAAGGAAATAGCAACCCATTCCAGTATTTTGCTGGGAAATTTCATGGATGGAGGAGTTTGTTGGGCTACATACAGTCTGAAAAGTGAAAGTGAAAGTTTCTCAGTCCTGTCTGATTCTTTGTGACCCCATGGACTATACATTCCATGGAATTTTCCAGGCCAGAATACTGGAGTGGGTAGCCTTTTCCTTCTCCAGGGGATCTTCCCAACCCAGGGATCGAACCCCAGTCTTCTGCATTACAGGAGGATTCTTTACCAGTTGAGCCATAAGGGAAGCCCAAGAATATTGGAGTGAATAGCCTATCCCTTCTCCAGTGACTCTTCCCTGCCCAGGAATCAAACTGGAGTCTCCTGCATTGCAGGCAGATTATTTACCTACTGGGCTATCAGGGAAGCTCCACATACAGTTCATGGTATCACAAAAAGTCAGAGATGACTTAGAAACTAAATGACAACAAGACATCTGTCCCCTCATTCTGCATTTTCATAGCATCTCTGGTTTGTCCATTCTTGTTCAGCCCCAGTCTAGGGTTTCCAGCCTTTGGCCTCTCCAATCTGCCTTCTCCATCTTGATTCATCTAATGAAATATGGAGGTCTATATGTCATTCTTTCAGTATTGTATTATTGTTATGCTAAATAATTAATTCAAGCATCCAAACTTGTTGACATTTTATTGCTACTATTCTATCTGTTCGGGTCAGTGCATAGGAATCTATAGCCAAAAAGTAGTCAAGCTCAGTAAATCTTTACCTTGTAAGAATACAACTAACAAAACAAAACAAAATGCTGTCATAAAAGAACATTCCTGACAAAGATAAATTTTCATCTTCACAAAGGTGAAGATGTCATCAAATGAAATGATTTCTTAATGTAAAACAAAGGACTCTAATACCTGGAATTTTAGATAACCCTGATGATAGTCAAATGTAGAATATTTATCAGAAAGAGCAGCTTTCACTCTTAGGCTTGTTACATGTTTTTAGGTAACTGCTTATTTCAGCCTTAGCTAAGACTCCAAGCTTCACTTAAGCAGCTTTATTGTCTTAATAACTTCCTAGAGAAGGGGTGTCTTATTCAAACTAGGTGGGCTTCCCATGTGGTTCAGTGGTAAAGAATCTACTTGCAAAGTAGAAGATGCAAGTTTGATCCCTGAGTTGGGAAGATCCCATGGGGGAGGAAATGGCAATCCACCCCAGTATTCTTGTCTGGGAAATTCCATGGACAGAGGAGCCTGGCAGGCTATATATACATGGACTTTCAAAGAGTCAGACACGACCCAGAGACTGAACATACACACACGTTCAATCTAGTACCTGGTACTACTGAAGCAAATCAAACCCCCCACACTCACCCCATTTCTTACCTGGGTTCTTTTTAACTACTTCATTACAAATGAGACTAGAACTAAGAATCTTGGTTTTTCTGGTTAAGCCAATGCATCACACACTTAGGGATGCATGGCCCTGGGTCACAATGTCTTTCCTTCATTTCTATTAGGAAGGTGGAGCAGAAGGTCTGGGGAAACAGCTCACCAGACTGTGGCTTGTGATCCATGCTCTTGGCAGCAAGATAAAAATAAAGTGATGGGACCAATCCCCAACCTTTCCATCTATCTTATACAAGCACAGGCAGTCCTGAGACATCCTTGGCCCCCATCCAGCATGGCAGCTGTGACTCTCAAAACTGCGGATTGATGCTGGCAATGAAATGCTTGACAAGATATTTTTCTGCCATATGTTCTGGGAGTGCCCAGGGCATCAAGCTTCCAATGACAATGTAATTTAATGACTTAAGAGCATCTTAACCATATTTCTTTCCAGAGTCTTCAGACAGGAAGGTAAGCACTGTTCCTGGATAGTGGCCATTTATTTACTCAAGCTATTAATTACCTAGTTCTGTCATATAGACAGTATCCCTCTGCTCTTACTGATTTCACTTAGACCCTGTGATTTAGGATATTAAATGCCTTTGTGGAAAAATCATGACAGCGGTGATGAGAGAGAATACTCTTTCTTTAAATTATTTTTATTATTAATTGAAGCATAGCTGATTTACAGTGTTGTGCTAATTACTGCTGTAGAACATAGTGATTCAGTTATACATATATATATATATATTCTTTTAAAAATATTCTTTGCCAATATGATTTGTCATAGATATTGGATATAGTTGTCTGTGTTATACAGTAGGATCTTGTTGCTTATCTATTCTATGTATAACAGCTAAATACTCTTTTAGAAGTTTAACCTGCCTCTGTTTAACCCGAGTAGTAGTAGTGGTAGTAGTAACAGTTGCTCAGTTGTGTCTGATTCACTGAGGCTCTATGGACTGTAGCCCACTATGCTCCTCTGTCCATGGAATTCTCTAGGCAGTAACACTGGGGTGGGTTGGCATTCCCTTCTCCAGAAGATCTTCCTGATGCAGAGATTGAACCCTGGTCTCCCGCAATGCAGGCAGATTCTTTACTGTCTGAGCCAACAGGGAAATCTGTTCAACCTGAACATTGGCATTATTTTCCAAACCCCATTTATCCCTGAGTAGAATAAACCTGTAATATTACATTATGAACACATCTCATAACACAATGGCCTTTCTTGGTATTTGA
Organism: Bos grunniens; assembly: GCF_055505025.1. Taxonomy (NCBI): domain Eukaryota; kingdom Metazoa; phylum Chordata; class Mammalia; order Artiodactyla; family Bovidae; genus Bos; species Bos grunniens. The sequence goes on along the minus strand of NC_141175.1, from coordinate 56,582,477 downwards.
CTGTTATTCTTTATGACATTCCTTCATATCAAGGCTGAAGCAAAGTGGAAGCGGTGGGAGGGAGTAACAGAGAGAGAATTTCTTTTACCTCATGTCACCACAAGGACTTTTTTGGTAGCTCAATCAGTAAAGAATCTGCCTGCCATACAGGAGACCTGGGTTTGATACCTGGTTCAGGAAGATCCACTGGAGAAGGAAATGACAAACCCCTCCAGTATCCTTGCCTGGAAAATCCCATTAACCGAGGAGCCTGGTGGGCTGCAGTCCATGGGATCACAAAGAGTCAGGCACAGCTGAGTGGCTAACACACATGTCTCCACAAAAATGAAATTTAAGTCTTCTCTGTGACCCTTAAACTTTCTCTGTCTCCTATGTTCTTAGGCTACAAGAATCTTTCATACAATCTTAAGAGCTAGGAATATCTAGCGCTCCATCTGCCTCATCTGTGGCAGCAAATTGAATACCAAGTTAACTGGAAAAAGTCAGTTTTCATTCCAATCCCAAAGAAAGGCAATGCCAAAGAATGCTCAAACTACCGCACAATTGCACTCATCTCACACTAGTAAAGTAATGCTCAAAATTCTCCAAGCCAGGCTTCAGCAATATGTGAACCGTGAACTTCCTGATGTTCAAGCTGGTTTTAGAAAAGGCAGAGGAACCAGAGATCAAATTGCCAACATCCACTGGATCATGGAAAAAGCAAGAGAGTTCCAGAAAAACATCTATTTCTGCTTTATTGACTATGCCAAAGCCTTTGACTGTGTGGATCACAATAAACTGTGGAAAATTCTGAAAGAGATGGGAATACCAGACCACCTGACTTGCCTCTTGAGAAACCTATATGCAGGTCAGGAAGCAACAGTTAGAACTGGACATGGAACAACAGACTGGTTCCAAATAGGAAAAGGAGTACGTCAAGGCTGTATATTGTCACCCTGTTTATTTAACTTATATGCAGAGTACATCATGAGAAACGCTGGACTGGAAGAAACACAAGCTGGAATCAAGATTGCCGGGAGAAATATCAATAATCTCAGATATGCAGATGACACCACCCTTATGGCAGAAAGTGAAGACGAACTAAAAAGCCTCTTGATGAAAGTGAAAGTGGAGAGTGAAAAAGTTGGCTTAAAGCTCAACATCAGAAAACGAAGATCATGACATCCAGTCCCATCATTTCATGGGAAATAGATGGGGAAACAGTGGAAACAGTGTCAGACTTTATTTTTCTGGGCTCCAAAATCACTACAGATGGTGACTGCAGCCATGAAATTAAAAGACGCTTACTCCTTGGAAGGAAAGTTATGACCAACCTAGATAGCATATTCAAAAGCAGAAACGTTACTTTGCCAACAAAGGTTCGTCTAGTCAAGGCTATGGTTTTTCCTGTGGTCATGTATGGATGTCAGAGTTGGACTGTGAAGAAAGCTGAGCGCTGAAGAATTGATGCTTTTGAACCGTGGTGTTGAAGAAGACTCTTGAGAGTCCCTTGGACTGCAAGGAGATTCAACCAGTCCATTGTGAAGGAGATCAGCCCTGGGATTTCTTTGGAAGGAACGATGCTAAAGCTGAAACTCCAGTATTTTGGCCACCTGATGCAAAGAGTTGACTCATTGGAAAAGACTCTGATGCTGGGAGGGATTGGGAGCAAGAGGGGAAGGGGACGACAGAGAATGAGATGGCTGGATGGCATCACTGACTCGATGGACGTGAGTCTGAGTGAACTCCGGGAGTTGGTGATAGACAGGGAGGCCTGGCGTGCTGCGATTCATGGGGTTGTAAATAGTCGGACATGACTGAGCGACTGATCTGATCTTATCTGATCTGACCTGCCAAACAGTCAGCAAATATGACCTCTTATCCATTTTTACCATCACTACTCTAGTTCAGTGTTTCAGCCTGTCTCCCCTGGACACATCAGGTAGCTTTTATAGTAATACCTTTCTGTTGAGATACCTCCTGAGATATATTTTTTCCCCTAATTGTTGACACAGTTATTTTTCCCAAGCCAACTATAATTATATCACTCTCCCCCTTAAGTCTCCCTAGGGATTATCTCTAGTACTGGCAGAATTACACTCTAACCCCTTTCAGGACAGACAAGGCACTACTGTGCTGTGGAGACAGATCTTCTGACAGACTGTGCTCCAGTCATGCTAAAATTAATCACCAGGTTCTGAGTAAGCCAGGTGTTCCTGTATCTTTGTGCATTTAAACAAGTTCTTCATTTATCAGGACGTCTATGCCCCCTATCTGCCTGTAATTGACTTTCTTCTCACAAATTCAAGGCCCAACTTCAGCATCACTTGTAACTTTCCCTTACTTACTCTCCCTTGCACATATATATATACATACTAGTTATTTATTCCTGTATTGTGGTCCATATTCAGCTTCATTGTTAGTCCCTCAGAGGATTAAACCTGGTTCCGAGTGAACTCTGTTATTGAAAAGCTCATGTACGAATTGTGGAGATAAGATTAATTTACATGAAGTATTATACCAGTAATACAAAGCAATGGCACATCAATAAAACAACCAACAGTAATATGCTACAGAAGTTAGAAAAACTTTTGCCGCATCCAATAGATTTTTGTATCTCGATAAGTAAATTGTTGGGAGAACTCTTATTGATAAGTAAATGAGTGAATAGAATTAGAGTACATCATTCTTGACCCAGAGATTTTACATGTGCATTGAGTCCAACAGAGGGAAAAGAAGTTGATTAAATAATTGATTCCTATCAAAATTGCTATGGAATATCATAAGTGGAATATACCCCTTTTTGTTCTAGACACATATGTAGCAATACTATAATGCAAAGGATAAATTTGCTAAAATATATCCAAGCTCAAAATTAAAGTGCATATCTTTCTGTACCAGAAATCACAAAGAAATGTGAATTGGCAGTATAAAGGGCAGAAACAGTAAGCTTTCTGGATTCTGGGTTCAGAAACAGACTTGTGTGTCATAATGTAAAAGAAATGTATTTTACACACACAGAATGCATTTTAATGCTAGAAGTCACCATTTGGAATGCTTTGGACAATTATATAGCAAATAATATAGTGGTCCTTTAGAAAGCAAAATCATATGTGGCTCAAATGGTAAAGAATCTGCTGCAATGTTAGAGACCTGGGTTCGAACAATGGGTGGGAAAGATCCCCTGGAGAAGAAAATGGCTACCCACTCCAGTATTTTTGCCTGGAGAATTCCCTGGACAGAGGAGCCTGCTGGGGTACAATCCATGGGGTCATATAGAGTCAGATAGGACTAAGTGACTCATACTTTCACTAGGCAATGTGAGAAGACATGGATAGAAACACATTATTAAAAATAAAATAATGTTCTACCTTGAGTAGAACACAGTTCACCTAGACAAGAAATTTTTAAAAAGCTGAAAACCACAATCACAGAAAACTAATCAGTCTGATCACATGGAACACAGCCTTGTCTAACTCAAGGAAACTAAGAGCCATGCCATGTAGGGCCACCCAAAAGGGATGGGTCATGGTGGAGTTCTGACAAAACATGGTCCACTGGAGAAGGGAATGGCAAACCAATTGAGTATTCTTGCCTTGAGAACCCCATGAACAGTATGAAAAGGCAAAAAGATAGGACATTGAAAGATAAACTCAGGTCGGTGGGTACCCAATATGTTACTGGAGATCAGTGGAGAAATAACTCCAGAAAGATTGAAGAGATGGAGCCAAAGCAAAAACAACACCCAGTTGTGGATATGACTGGTGATGAAAGTAAAGTCAGATGCTGTAAAGAGCAATATTGCATAGGAACCTGGAATGTTAGGTCTATGCTGCTGCTGCTGCTAAGTTGCTGCAGTCATGTCCGACTCTGTGCGACCCTATAAATGGCAGCCCACCAGCCTCCCTCATCCTTGGCTTCTCCAGGCAAGAATACTGGAGTGGGTTGCCATTTCCTTCTCCAATGCGTGAAAGTGAAAAGTGAAAGTGAAGTTGCTCAATCAGGTTCTACTCTTCGCGACCCCATGGACTGCAGCCTACCAGGCTCCTCTGTCCATGAGATTTTCCAAGCAAGAGTACTGGACTGGGTTCCATTGCCTTCTCTGGTTAGGTCCATGAATCAAGGCAAATTGGAAGTGGACAGACAGGAGATGGCAAGAGTGAATGTTGACATATTAGGAATCAGCGAACTAAAATGGAATGGATGAATCTAACTCAGATGACCATTATATCTACAACTGTGGGCAGGAATCACTTAGAAGCAACGGAGTAGCCATCATAGTCAACAAAAGAGTCCAAAACGCAGTACTTGGATGCAATCTCAAAAGTGACAGAAAGATCTCCGTTCATTTCCAAGGCAAACCATTCAATATCACAGTAATCTCAGTCTATGCCCCAACCAGTAATGCTGAAGAAGCTGAAGTTGAAGACCTGTAAGACCTTCTAGAACTAATATCCCCAAAAGATGTCCTTTTCATTATAGGGGACTGGGATGCAAAAGTAGGAAGTCAAGAAACACCTGGAATAACAGGCAAATTTGGCCTTGGAGTACAGAATGAAGCAGTGCAAAGGCTAACAGAGTTTTGCCAAGAGAACACATTGGTCATAGAAAACACTCTCTTCCAACAACACCAGAGAAGAAACTCTACACATGGGCATCACCAGGTGGTCAAAACAACGAAATCAGACTGATTATATTCTTTGCAGCCAAAGATGGAGAAGCTCTATAAAGTCAGCAAAAACAAGACTGGGAGCTGACTGTGGCTCAGATCATGAACTCCTTATTGCCAAATTCAGACTTAAATTAAAAAATGTAAGGAAAACCACTAGACCATTCAGGTATGACCTAAATCACACACCTTACAATTATACAGTGGAAGTGAGAAATAGATTCAAGGGATTAGATATGATAGACAGAGTGCCTGAAAAACTGTGGATGGAGGTTCGCGGCATTGTGCAGGAGGCAGGGAACAAGACCATCCCCAACAAAATGAAATGCAAGAAGCCAAGATAGTTGTCTCAAATGCCTTACAAATAGCTGTGAAAAGAAGAGAAGCAAAAAGCAAAGGAGAAAAGGCAAGATATACCCATTTGAATGCAGAGTTCCAAAGAATAGCAAGGAGAGATAAGAAAGCCTTCCTCAGTGATCAGTGCAAAGAAATAGAGGAAAACAATAGAATGGGAAAGACTAGAGATTTCTTCAAGAAAATTCGAGATACCAAGGGAATTTTTCATGCAAAAATGGGCACAATAAAGGACAAAAATTGTATGGACTTAACAGAAGCAGAACATATTAAGAAGAGGTAGCAAGAATACACAGAATAACTATAAAAAAAAGATCTCTGTGACCCAGATAATCACAGTGGTGTGATCCCTCACCTAGAACCATATATTCTGGAATGCAAAGTCAAGTGGGCCTTAGGAAGCATCACTATGAACAAAGCTAGTGGAGGTGATGGAATTCCATGTAAGCTATTTCAGATCCTCAAAGATGATGCTGTGAAAGTGCTGCACTCAATATGCCAGCAAATTTGGAAAACTCAGCAGTGGCCACAGGACTGGAAAAGTCAGTTTTCATTCCAATCCAAAGAAAGGCAATGCCAAAGAATGCTCAAACTACCACACAATCGCACTCATCTCTCATGCTAGCAAAGTAATGCTCAAAATTTTCCAAGACAGGCTTCAACAGTATGTGAACCATGAACTTCCAGATGTTCAAGCTGGATTTAGAAAAGGCAGAGAAACCAGAGATCAAATTGCCAACATCCATTGGATCATTGAAAAAACAAGATATTTCCAGGAAAACATCTATTTCTGCTTTATTGACTATGCCAAAACCTTTGACTGTTTGGATCACAATAAACTGTGCAAAATTCTGAAAGAGATGGGAATAGCAGGCCATCTCACCTGCCTCTTGAGAAATTATTATTCAGAAGCAAGAAGCAACAGTTAGAATTGTACGTGGAACAATGGACTGGTTCCAGATTTGGAAAGGAGTATATCAAGGCTGTATATTGTCACCCTGCTTATTTAACTTCTATGCAGAGTACATCAAGAGAAACAGTGGGCTGGATGAAGCACAAGCTGGATTTAAGATTGCCAGGAGAAATATCAATAACCTCAGATACGCAGATGGCACCACCCTTATGGCAGAAAGTGAAGAATAACTAAAGAAACTCTTGATGAAAGTGAAAGAGGAGAGTGAAAAATTTGGCTAAAGCTCAACATTCAGAAAACTAAGATCATGGTTTCTGGTTCCATCACTTTCTGGCAAATAGATGGGGAAACAGTGTCAACAGTGTAGACTTTATTTTCTTGGGCTCCAAAATCACTGAAGATGGTGACTGCGGCCATGAAATTAAAAGACATTTGCTCCTTGGAAGAAAAATTATGACCAACCTAGACAGCATATTAAAAAGCAGACACATTATTTTGCCAACAAAGATCCATCTAGTGAAAGGTATGGTTTTTCCAATAGTCTTGTTTGGTTGTGAGAGTTGGACTGTAAAGTGAACTGAGCATCGAAGAATTGGTTCTTTTGAACTTTGGTGTTGGAGAACACTCTTGAGAGTCCTTTGGACAGCAAGGAGATCCAACAAGTCCATCCTAAAGGAAATCAGTCCTGACTATTCATTGGAAGGACTAATGCTGAAACTGAAACTCCAACACTTTGGCTACCTGATGCGAAGAACTGACTCATTGCAAAGAACTGACTCATCAGGAAAAAAAGTTTTCCTGGAAAAGATTGAAGGTGGGAGGAGAAGGAGATGACAGAGAATGAGCTGTTTGGATGGTATCACCGACTCAATGGACATGAATTTGAGTAAAGTCTGGGAATTGGTGATGGACAGGGAGACTTGGCATGCTGCAGTCCACGGGGTCCCAAAAAGTTGGGACCCAAAAGTGACTTAGCGATTGAACTGAACTGAAAAGACCTAAAAAGCAAAATGAAGATGGCACTATTCATTACCTACAACCTTATGGTTCTATATCAAACATTATACACCAATATAGGAAATGCAACTTCTTCTCAAGCATACATAGAACATTCACAAAAATTGATCACATATTAGATAAAAAATAAATCATTGATATAGTCAATAAAGTAAAAACATGAAAAACAATATTTTAATCAGAATGTAATAAAACTAGCATCAACACTTTTTTAAAACTCCTTCTGGTGGAGGTTTAGTCATTTAGTTGTGTCTGACTCTTTGCTATCCTGTGGATTGTAGTCCACCAGGCTCCTCTGTCCCTAGGATTATTCAGGCAAGAATATTAGAGTGGTTGCCATTTCCTTCTCCAGGGGATCTTCCAGACCCAGGGATTAAGTCCAGGTCTCCTGCATTGGCAGGCAAATTCTTTTACCACTGAGCCACCAGGGGAGTCCCAAAAGCCATTCTACCTGGAAATTTATAAAAATCTCTACCTATAACTTTTGGTTGCAAAGGGAAATGCATAGAGAGTTTATTCAATTTCAAAACATAGTGATTAATTACTTGAGATCTTTTCAGTTAATTTTATAGTCACCTTTTTAGAGTTCCATAATTTTTAGTGTTATTTTTTAGAGAAAGGGCAGTCTTAAAAATACTGTTTTTCTTTAACTTTGTAATAATGTGGCCTGAATTTTACATGATTGCATTTTTGTATCTCATATCATTATGTTGGGGCTTTACTGTGTTTCCTTACCTGACTAAAAACAGTTTTTCTATTGCCCTACTGGTGGAGTACTAGGGTCTTACTGACAAAGCTGTTGTTAACAATCTTATCCAGGTCTCCTTGTGTATATGTAAGCACTTTAATTGCTTGAGTACTTGCATCCTCAGGTTTACTCCCAATTGCCAAATTGCTTTCCCAACTGCCTTTATACAACTCTCACTTTGATCGTTAAAAAATAGAACTTCCCATTTTGTCACAATTTCACCAACACTTGGTGACAAGCTCTTTAGTTTTTGCCCAAAGTGTATGGAATAATGATCTTTTTAGAATAAGCAGTAGAGGCTGTGGTTAATGACAGTGACCCATAGGCAGACTGCCTTCACTCAATGCCAACTTTACCTCTAACTCAGTGTGTTTTCTGGGTAGGTTACTTAGCCTTCTGTGACTCAGTTTCCTCATCTGCAAAATAAGGATAATAATTCTACCTAACTCATAAGGTGGAGGCTTGCCTGATGGCTCAGTGGTAAAGAATCCAACTCCAATGTGGAAAACACAGGAGATACAGGAGTCGTGGTTTCAATCCCTGGGTTGGGAAGATCCCCTGGAGAAAGAAATGCAAGCCACTCCAGTATTCTTGCCTGGGAAATCCCATAAACAGAGGAGCCTGGCAGACTACAGTCCAAGTTTTGCAAAGAGTCAGCTATGACTGAGTGACTTAGCATACAACTCATAAGGTGCCTGTGATGACTATATGAGAATATGTATATACACACTTATCTATTATACAATATTATATACATACATACATATCTATTATATATAGTATATATATATAATATTATATATATATATATATATATTACTTGACCCTACTTTGATTCCTAGGTTAGGAAGATCCCCTGGAGAAGGGATAGGCTACCCACTCCAGTATTCATGGGCTTTCCTAGTGGCTCAGATGGTAAAGAATCTGCCTGCAATGTGGGAGACCTGGGTTCAATCCCTGGGTTGGGAAGATGCCCTGCAGAAGGGCATGACAACCCATACCAGAATTCTTGCCTGGAGAATCCCATGAACAGAGATTCCTGGCAGACCACAGTCAATGGAGTCGTAAACAGTCAGACATGACTGAGCAGTTAAGCATAGTGCAGCATATATTACTTAGAAAAATGTGTGCCCTATAATAAGCACCAATCAAGGTTTATCAGTTACAAATTATCCCAAGAATTTCCTTATAGCACATGAAACTCCGTCATCATACGCTGCATTTGGTTGCACATCTCTTTTGTTTCCTTTAATCTGGGATATTTTATTAGATTTTATTTGTCTCTTATGACATTAGTATTTCTAGGGAATGTAGCTAGTTATCTTCCAGATTTTAATCAATTTGAAGAAGTTGAATTGTCCTTACCATTTGATTCAGTTGTGTATTGTCCTAGCTTGTCAAAACAGTCTTCCTGTGACTCTTCAAAGGGAGATCTGGGGTTGGATTTGCCATTCAAAACTTCTTGAGTTGGTTTGAAGGGGCTTTATTCTCCTTTTAACCAGCCTGCCATGGTAACGACATTACCTTGGGGAAGGCAGCTTTCTTTAGCATAAGGTAATTTCCAGAGAAATATGACTGTGGAAGTGAGGGAGACCAGTTCTAGCAACCCCAGCAGTTGGGCATAAAGTCTTTCAGTATTGAAGGGTGAGCTAGGAGGTACATCACAACTTCACTACAATGTAATTAATACAAGTTGAAGAATAATATAACCTATATTATGCCTTTTATATACATAGTCTTGGGCTTCCCTGATGGCTCAGATAGTAAAGAATCTGCTTGCAATGCAAGAGACCCAGTTTTGATCCCTGGATCAGGAAGATCCTCTGGAGAAAGGAATGGCTACCCTCTCCAATATTCTTGCCTGTAGAATTTCATGGACAGAGGAGCCTGGTGGGCTACAGTCCATTGGGTCTCAAAGAATCAGATATGATTGAGCGACTAACACTTTCACTATGAATAGTTTTAAGATAAGTAAAGCATTACTAAAATGTATTTAAATAGTAAAACAGTATGTCATTTCAGACATCTGTCTATGTATATCTCTGAAGTAATTGTATGAGATGATGAGCATTCAGTTTCAGTTCAGTTGCTCAGTCATATCTGACTCTTTGCTCTTTGTGACTCCATGAACTGCAGCACATTAGGCCTCCCTGTCCATCACCAACTCCCAGAGTCTACCCAAACCCATGTCCATTGAGTCAGTGATGCCATCCAACCATTTCATCCTCTGTCGTCCCCTTCTCCCCCTGCCCTCAATCTTTCCCATCATCAAAGTCTTTTCAAATGAATCAGCTCTTCACATCAGGTAGCCAAAGTATTAGAGTTTCAGCTTCAACATCAGTCCTTCCAATGAACACCCAGGGCTGATCTCCTTTAGGATGGACTGATTGGGGGTGGCAGCCGAGAGGAGCTACCCCACGTCCAAGGTAAGGAGCAGCGACTGCACTTTGCTGGAGCAGCCGTGAAGAGATACCCCATGTCCAAGGCAAGAGATACCCAAGTAAGATGGTATGCATTGAGCGAGGGCATCAGAGGGCAGACAGACTGAAACCACAATCACAGACAACTAGCCAATCTGATCACATGGACCACAGCCTCGTCTAACTCAATGAAACTAGGCCATGCCCTGTGGGGCCACCCAAGATGGACAAGTCATGGTGGAGAGGTCTGACGGAATGTGATCCACTGGAGAAAGGAATGGCAAACCATGTCAGTATTCTTGCCTTGAGAACCCCATGAACCGTATGGTGAGCGTTAAATTCAGATTATTGGTTACATGTTGGGCAGAGTTTGTAAGATGAGGAAAGGGTAATCAGAATTCTACCTGTATTTGTAACAATTCTTCTTTAAATGAAGGAGAAAAAAAAAAGATTTCTTAAAGCTGGATGAGGACACATGCTTCTCATATTGTCCTGTTTATGTTTCAACATACCTGAAATGTTTCACAATCAAACTGTTATAGGGATCATTTAGGCATTTTAGCATTTTCTGGCCACAACAAATCACTCAGACTGAGTTTAAATAACTTTATTTTAATTAGAAAAGTAATCTGAGCTTACAATAAAACATCAGTTGTGTAGAAGTGCATTAGATAAAAATAACAGTGTCCTTTACCTCAATCCCCATATTCTCAACATCTCTCCTCAGGTGTAACCTTTCTTTAAAGTGTTTTGTGTTTCTTTCCATAAATATTCTACTTCTCTTCTTTGATAAGACAAATTGGGTTATTTTACATATTCTCTTTTACAGCCACTTTTGTTCTTTTTACTTGACAATAAATCTTGAACATATTTTTTATCAGCACTTGTATACTTAATTCATTTTTTCTGATGTCAGCATAATAGTTCAGAAAATAGCTGGGCTATTATTTCTTTAACTATTTCCTAATGGATGACATTTGTTTCGGAACTTCTAATTTTTTTTTTTAATTTACACCTAATAACATTAATTTATGTGTTACCCAAACTCAACTAAAGGGTAATCATTCTTTATCTGTGAGAATGGATAGTAGGAGGACAAGAAGTCCATCATTCTCTGTATCTTCATCATCCTGTCATATCGTTATTACTTCTTTAAAAATAGAAATCAATTACAGAAAGAAAAATGGGAAAGGAGACTAAACAACAGCTAAGGAAAAAAAAATAGTGTGTTTGTTAATAAGGAAATCAAAGAAGAAATCAAGAAATACCTCAAAAAATTGAAAATGAAAAAACAACACTCCAAAAATCTATTGGATTTAGCAAGAGCAGTTCTAAGAGGGAACATTATGGTGATACAAGTCTTCTTCCAGAAGCAAGAAAAATCTCAAATAAACAATCTAAACCCACCCCCTAACAGAATTAGAAAAAAAAAGAAAAGGCAAAGCCCAAACTCAGCAGAAGGGGAAAAAAAAAAAAAAAAAGAAGATCAGAGCAAAAATAAGCAAAATAGAGAACAGAAAACAATAGAAAAGATCAATGAAACCAAGAGCTGGTTTTTCAAATGATAAATTACACTGATAAACTTAAAGCAAAGCTCACCAAGATGAAAAGAGAGAGGGCCCAAATATGCCAAATAAGAAATGAAGAAGAGAAATAACAGCTTACACCACAGAGATACAAGAAATCAAAGGAATCATAAGGGAATACCTCAAATGAAGTGGATAACCTAGAAGAAATAGACAAATTTCTATGAACATACAGCCTGCCAAGATGAATCTAGAAGAAACAGACAATTTGAACAGGCTGATCATTAGTATGGAAATTAAGTTTGTAATAAAAATTTTCTGATAAAAAGTTCTGGACCAGATAGCTTCATAAAGGGAAGAAGACAGAACACTTGAAGAGAACAGACACTTCCAAATATATTCTATATGGCCAATATAACCCTGAAACCAAAATTAGACAAAGACACTACAAAAAAAGAATTATAAGCAAATATCTTTGATAAGTGTAGATGTAAAAACCCTCAATAAAATACTAGAAAATTGGATCCAACAATATGTTAAAAGTATCATATACCATGATCAAGTTGGATTTATTCCAGGGACATGATGTTTCAAGATTCACAAATCAATCACTTTGATACACCAAACTAACAGAAGAAAGAATAAAAATCACATGATCATCTTAATAGATGCATAAAAAAGTTTTTACAAAAGTCACCATCTATTAATGTTAAAAACTCTCATGCAAGTAGGTACAAGAGGGAGCACATCTCCACTTGATAAAGTCAGTTCATGGCAAACCCACAGGTAGCATCATTTTCAATGGTGAAAAGCTGAAAGTGTTTCCTCTACAATCAGGAAAAAAACAAGGATTTCCATTTTTCAATACTTCTATTGAACAAAGTATTAGCAGTCCTAATCATTGAAATCACATGAGAAAAAGAAATAAAAAGCATCCAAATTGAAAGGGAAGAAGTAAATCTCTTACTATCTGCAGATGACATGATACTTTATATAGGAATCCCTGAAGTCTTCACACTAAAACTATGAGAACTAAAAAAAATGAATTCAGAAAAGTTTTGGGATATGGGATTAATATACAGAAATCTATTGCTTTTGTCTACACTAATAATATGTCAGAGAGAGAAATTTTTAAATCTCATTTTAAAATCACATCAAAATCATAAAATACTAGATAAACTTAACTAAGGTGGTGAAAGACTTAAACTTTGAAAACTAAAGCACTAATGAAGGAAATTGAACATGACACTAAGAAATGCAAAGACATTCTATGCACTCAGATTGGAAGAATTAATGTTACACAGACCACACTAACCAAAGCAATACACAAAAATATCTAGGGTTTCCCTGGTGGCTCAGTGGTAAGGAATCTGCCTACTTGCAGGAGACCTGGGTTCAATTCCTAGGTTGGAAGATCCCTGGAAGAGGGCATGACAACCCACTCCAGTATTCTTGCCTGGAGAATTCCATGGACAGAGGAGCCTGTCAGGTTACAGTCCATGGGTTGCACAGAGTTGGACACAACTGAGTGGCTAAGCAGCATCATCAAAATATCTATGGCATTTTTCACAGAACTAGAATAAATAATTCTAAAATTTATGTGGAATTACAAAAGACGCAGAATTGCTAAAGCAATCTTTGGGCAAAAGAACTGGAGATCTCCAAAACTGGAGATATCACTCTCCTAGATTGCAGACTGTACCTCAAAACTACAGTAATCAAAACAGCACAGTATTAGTGTACTTTACATTCTTATTGGCTTGAGTAATGGTCAGAGGTCTATAGAGTAGGTTACCAAAAATAAAATTGAGTATCTGTTAGATAAAATTAATAGGATCATCTTTATAGTTTATACAATTTAGTCCTAAAATTTAATAACTCAGGTTGATTTTACTGGACTGATTTATGTAAGTATCACAGTGGGAAGAACATTATAAATTCCCTTGTTTTTCAATATTTATGGATTAATCAGATGGTGATTGCCCCCTTTGAATGATTTTTATCTTGTCTAACAATTATATTTTATAAAACATATTATAAAAAGCTTCACAGCTGGTGAATGGTGGAACTAGAACTAAGATCACCTGTCCACCCAGTCACTATCACATTGTCTGTAGTTTATTTATGTGCTTTTGGCATCAATAATCGAAAACAGTTATATGACAGCTATAGGGTAAGCTGATATTGCCACTAAGATTAATACAGAAACATGTTAACTGCTTTCTTGTTATTTTGGTCATTTTAGACACAGGTTCAAACTGTCAAAATGTATGATTTACTGTCCATAAAGCAAGATTATAGGCTTCCCTGGTGCCTCAGCAGTAAAGAATCCACCTGTAATGCAGGAGATGTGAGGTTGAATCCTGGATCAGGATGGTCCCCTGGAGAAGAAAATAGCAACCCGCTCCAGTATTTTTGTCTGGGAAATACCATGGGCAGAGGAGCCTAACAGGATACAGTCCATAGGGTTATGAAAGAATTGGACACAACTTAGCGGTCTGCTGTCTATGGGGTCACACAGAATCAGACACGACAAGCGACTTAGCAGCAGCAGCAGCAGCAGCAGTGACTAAACAAGATCATAGCAAAAAATCTCTCCAAGAATAGTCGATCCAATATCTAGCTTACATTGAGTAATTTTCAAACTGTTATAATGCATTTTAATAGTGGTATGAAAAGTCATATACTATTAATTCTAGTTTTAAGGTAAGGGTTGAAGTGTGATCTATCAGTTGCAGCCTGATAGACATATTTGTGGTCAGTACTTTAGTGGGAAATCACTGAAGGAAAAGGCATGAAATAACTTTTCCCTGTTAATAGAAAAATCCTTAGTTGTATAAAACTGAAAATCCAATCATGCTGCCTTCTTGTGAACGAAACATGCAGATTAAAAGCTATGGATGGATCCAGCTATAGTGACTGATTTACACAGAATTATTGGTTTGTTCACAGAGCTGCTTCAGATTGAATTTACATGGTAACCAGTGATGAATTGCACTGAGGTCAAGAAAGGATCTACTTCCCCTTCAGCTTGAAGAAAACAATGCCCCCGGCCATCTCCCAATACCTGTTGGAAGTCACTTAGAATCTACTCTCACAACTTTGTTCCAAGCCAGAATTTGGGCTTTGAACCTCTAATTATAGAGCTGAGATCTGTTTTCCTGATACTATATTTTTCTTTTGGGATTAGTCACCTGAAAAATTTAATACTTGTATCCTTTCCTATCACTCTTTCAGGTGAAAAGTCTCTAACCTTTTGATACTTGCCAATGAGAACTTCACGCAACAAATATAGTGATGGCGGTTTAGTTGCTAAATTGTATCCGACTCTTGTAACCCCATGGGGGTAACATGCCAGGTTCCTCTGTCCATGGGATTTCCCAGGCAGGACTACTGGAATGGGTTGTCATTTCCTTCTCCAGGGGATCTTCCCAACCTAGGGATAATCTCACACTTCCTGCATTTCAGACAGTCTCCTGCATTTCAGGTAGTCACCTGCATTGTAGGCAATCTCTTGCATTGCAGGCAGATTCTTTGCCAACTGAGCAACCAGTAAAGCCTGCAATTATTATAGCCAATAATAACTATTTCTTTATAATGTTATTGCTCTTCATAATGCCTGGAACAGAACTTCCTTCAAATTTCTCCCTGTTCCAGCTATGGGAGTCTTAACTAGTGCACTGTCTTCAGGATAACTTGTGAAATCATTGACTTTAGGGTGAATGTTTCTGTGTGAGAGGTGTGTGGGTAGAGGTGTGCGGCTTACATGTCTATTCTGAGACATTGTTGTGATGTCATAAACCTATGGCTACAGGCATGTCTCAGGAGTTGAAGACAGAACAGGAAGGCTGAGACTCTTTTGCTTGGGACAACTTCTGTAGGTTTTATCAACCTTCCTAACTCTTTCCCTTCTAATACATTAGGAGATTTCAGAAATTCTCTTCAAGCTATCAGAGATGCTGTCTCTTGGACTTGAAGTTCAAAATTCTCACCAAATAAAACATAACTCTCAATTTACAGGTTGTGACTACTTTTTAAGTTAACATAACCAGTGATTTAGTATTGATGTACGTGTCTGCTTATCTCACCACAATCCATTCTTCTTGAGGCTTTAAAATTTCTCTTATTCTTGTCCCCATGTGGCTAAAGAAATTAAATGTGTAGTGTGTGTGATGCACATTTGTCTTTTTCATTTTTAATTTTCTCTTTCACCCTCACAAGCAAGTGTCTACAGCTGCAAAATACTTACTATGTGTGAAGCCTACTGGATACTTTTTAAACAAAGAAATGGGTGAGAATTGAGTGAACCCTTAACATCAAGAAGCTTGTAATAAATGTTTGTGTTTGCATGTATATGTATGTGTGTGTGTGTATGTATTGCTGTGGGGTGAAGCATGAAGAGAGAAAGGAGATCATCAAATAAATAATAATATAAACCAATAATATAGATAATACATAAACCACTGAATTTTAAATTAAAAAAAATAGTAGTTGTAGCCCAGTGACAGGAACTTTCTATTGGAGAATTATGTATCTAGCTTATAGAAATACAGGAAATTTTGTGTCTCAATTTTCATACATATAAAATGAGAAAATAGGATTAGAAAGCTTTTCTCATTGGTTTCCCTGTCTCTTATTTAATCCCTGTCTAGGTTTTTTTCTCTGTTTTCAGCACATTATTTCTTAAACTCATATCTCATTTGATCTCTTCCTTGATAAATGAGTTTCAAGATAAAATCCTTAGCTCAAAATAATCTTGTCTCTACTGTAACTCTTGTTTTTAAATGTGCTGTAACATGATCCCTGGCACTTGGTGTCTCAATGGACTTCCTAGGTGTCTCAATGGTTAAGAATTCTCCTGCAATACAGGACATATGTGTTCAATCCCTAGGTCAGGAAGATCCCCTGGAGGAGGGAACAACAACCCACACCAGTATTCTTGTCTGGACAATTCCATGGACAGAGGAGCTTGGTGGGCCACAGTCCATAGGTCACAAAGAGTCAGACACAACTGAATGCCTAAACACAAATACAACACGATCCTTAACTCCCACTTAGCTTTTTCATAGCTTAGCATTGATATATACTGTTTCCCTGCTTGGAGTGTCATCTGATTTTTATTCCTAGCTAATACTCCTAATATTTAAATCATATTTTAAGATTAAAAACACAATTTAAATTATTTTTAAATTTAAGAACTTTGCTTATTCTCCTTCATTAAAAAAGTGGATAGTTGCTTCTCCCCTGTATTCCTATGACTCAGCATATATATATTTAAACTGATTATCAAGGACTCAGTAATTTGTTATAGCTGATACCATTTCATATTTTAAGCTAAGTATTATTATTATTTACTTTGTTACTGCTTTGTTTTTGAAAACTGGTCACCAAGTCACCATTAACTGAGCTCTTGCTGTAAATAAGGGAAGAGAGTTTAGCACATATGTTATAACACACAGTTACAAGGGCTGGGAATTTGATGTTTGAATTTTGAAGAGCCTTTATTAAGCTATATTTTTTTGGTTTGATTTACCTTCATTGGCGAGGGAAACTCATTTCATTTAAGATCTAATGCTCTAGGGCTGGAAGGTGGTAGAGGGGTGACCTCGGAGTACAAAAGTACTAAATATAGTGTCATAGTGGGAAAGAAGATCATGGTTTCTCCACCACCCTTACCCAACCTGACTGTAGGAAGACCTCGGCTGAAGCATAAGAGTAAGGTCTGTGAACCTAGTTGCCTGGGCTAGAAATGCAAAGATGCATAAAAATATGACCAAACAGAGAGGTTTGAGTCCTTGGCCGCAACTTCCTTTAGAGACTGTAATACGCTGGCTGTGCACCAACTCTGGTGTTGGGAGGTCAGCTTTCCTCTATGAGACCTGCCAGGGAAAGCATTTGGAATTGCCTATGGTTTGGCCTAAAAAATAATACACAGTTTTTTAACTAGGAGTTTTATTACTTAACTCTCTATTG
Organism: Bos grunniens; assembly: GCF_055505025.1. Classification (NCBI taxonomy): domain Eukaryota; kingdom Metazoa; phylum Chordata; class Mammalia; order Artiodactyla; family Bovidae; genus Bos; species Bos grunniens. Next base: position 56,564,878 of record NC_141175.1, on the reverse strand, counting down.
GATTCATTGCAGGCACTCCTTTTGGGCAACAAGCTTAGATTGGCTTCAGAAGAGCCTAAACAGTAATTGACTCAGGTGCTTCTGTCTTTCCTATAGTAATGCAGCTTTCTCTTCTTGTGCTGCCCTTAGAACAGGTAATCAGCCATAGTCCTTCATGTTTATTCTCTTTCAATGATGGAGTCTTCAGGATTTCATAGCTCAAGTTCTAGGGTGGTACCCATTGAAGTCTTTTACCTTAACTTTGATGTAAGAGGGAAGTACACATTCTTATTCTTCATAAAAGTGGGCATTATGCCACAGTACTGAAAATTTTCCAAAGAATTCTTGTTTCAAGCTTCTTTAATTTGAATAATTCTATAAATGTGAAATGCATATGGGTCTAAGTGCTTTCAAAAACCAGTTTTTGGTTGTCTTCTTTGCAAGTCCTTAATTGTACATAAAATCCAAACTTTAAAATATTGCCACACTATCTTATGGTCATACCAACATATAAGAAAAAAGCAGAAGACTCCAAATAGCTAAAATAATCTTGAGAAAGAAGAGTAGATTTGGAAACCACGCTGCCTGACTTCAGACCATATTCATCTTTTGGGAAACTAGCTAAAACTGAGATAAAGTAAAAGATTCCCATTATACTTAAAGCACTGCTAAGAAGAAAATAATGTAATTATTCATCCTGATTTTATAGCTGGAAAAAAAAATAAGGACAAAGAGGAAAAATAATGCTTTGATTGATATTATGCATATTATCAGGCTGCTGGAGACAATTATTAATATTTAATTGTAGCAGTCATCCCCATACAAGTTTCACTAACCATAAAATTTTGTAGAAAGTAAATAAGGAGTATGAACCTCAGTTTCTTAATTTTTAACCTAATTTTTTTAAAGATTAAATGAAATAATGAAAGTAAATTTGCTAGCATGGAGCTGATCCACTGTGTATCAGAAGCATTGCCTTTTCCTTACTATTTTACTTCATAGTTCCCCACTCTGAATTCACATGTATTTCCAAAAATTCATAATATAAAATAAAACAAAAATCACAATTTTTGTTTCATTTGAATTTAGGATTAATTTTGAGACTTCTTATTTTAATGTAGGTTTTATAGAAGAGAGAAAATAACCTGGAGGGGGAATTGTTGAATGTAAAGAGAGGAAGAAATATACAAAAATTATGTGAGGATGAGAGACTAAAAGAGAAAATGAATGTTTGGGATGGACAGACCAATAGCAATAAAAGAAAAGATCTTTATGTAGGACTGAAACTATAAACTTGTGAAGAGATCAATGGCCTCAGACAACTAATGATTAATCTGTAAGCATGAGTTGCTTTGTAAATAAATGACCTGCAACAATATTAACTTGACCAGTTAGAGCTCTGAACACACAGATGCAGTTAAAAAATTAAAAACTATTAGACAAAACAGTTGAAGAATGCCTAGAAGGAGACAAGTGTATCATTTATTGAGTATATGACTTACACGTACTATAAGAAAATGGCATATCTCAGTAAATTGAAGTAAATTTATACTATTGGAAGGTCAAGATTGTTTTTGGTTCTACAGTTCTCTCTGTTGGCCTGTGGAGAAAGGATTTTGTAAAACTTACTCCCTACTGGGAAATTTCAGGTTTGTAAAATATCTGGTGATCATCTCAGAAGAAAAATGCAACTCCAATATGAAATGTATTCTGAGCTTGTATCACTGCTGGTGCTAAGTTCCTCCCCAGATATAATTAGGCACATCAGGAATAGCAAATTATATTTTCCTGTACTGCCAATTTCTCTGTCAAGTCTTGATCAAATACCTAGTATTAGTCACTGTAACAGGAAGTCATACCTGAATTCTCTTTTGACACCCTCCATAAAATGGTATGCTAGTTCTGATGAATCTATATTTCCGGATATGCTTCATCCTTTTTATGTTTCATTCAGAGATGCTAGTTTATCGATTGTGCTGAGACTACTGGATGCAAGTGGTGATTTAAGGATCAATTATTGATTTAACTTGGAATCAATCATGCTTATACATGTGGATGAAGTATTGGAGAGAAATAAATTTGTACTTGATTTGCTCTATATTATCATTGGACAATGTTGCAGAGAATTTCTTGGCTACTAAATAATTTCAAGTCACAGTACCTTCATGATCAACACAGAGGAGGATCTTTAGGACTGAGGGTTCTGCTCTTAGAGGCCAGGTCTCAAGTTCTGATATGGATATCTGAAATAAAAACATCATTGCATTGTCTTAATAGACAAATAGAAAGAAGCACAAATCACAAGCTAGAATGATAGAAATTACTGAATTTGAAAAATAGAGTGAAAATAAACTTCAAAAACAAACAAACAAACAAACAAAACACTCAGGGACTTGTGGAACTATAACAAAGTATAGTAATGTTTGTGTCTTCAAGATTTAAAAAAAGGGGTGAAAAAGGTTAGAAAAATTTAAAGAATATTGGTTGAAACTTCCCCAAATTTGGCAAGTCATAAATGTATATATTCAAAATTTGAGTGAATTTCAGAGAGGAAACACTCATGGATATTTATATCAAGGCACTTTATATTCAAGGATATTTATATCAAGGCACCTTGTATTCAGGGCTTCCCTGGTGGCTCAGACAGTATAGTGTCTGCCTATAATGAGGAAGACCTGGGTTCAATCCCTGGGTCAGGAAGATCCCCTGAAGAAGGAAATGGCAACCTACTCCTGTACTCTTGCCTGGAAAATTCCATGGATGGAGGAGCCTGGTAGTCTACAGTTCATGGGGTCGCAAAGAGTTGAACATGACTGAGCAACTTCACTGGTTCACTGATACCTTGTATTCAAACACTTATAAATTAAAAAAAAAAAAAGCAATTAACTGTGAGAAAAATACCATGAAGACTAGAAGGAAGTGGCAAAACATTTTCACATGCTGAAAGAAGAAAAAAAAAATCTGGCAACTCAATATTCTGTGTCCATCAAAAAGTAAATTCAGGAAAATCAAGATATTCTCAGAAGACTGAAAATGAAGAGACTTAGTTGTCAGCAGAACTACCATGAATGAATGGCTAAAGGAAGTTATTTAGAGTAGAAGAAAGACAAGAGAAATCTTGGAACTTCATCAAGGAATAAGAAACATGGTAAACAAAAATATGTGTAAATACAATACATTTTTTTATGCATTTGAGTTTTTCTAAATTATATTTGATGATGAAGAAAGATGGCTGGATATGGTTCTAAAAATATAAAATGGAAATATTTAATACAGTTTAATTATAAACAGGGCATAGTAAATTGATGTAAAGGGATGTAAGGTTTCTCCACTTAATTTGAACTGTTAAAATAATGATATGAGTAGACTTGGATAAGCTATGCCTATGTAATTTAAACCTGAGTGACTGCTAAAACAGCTATACAAAATACCACACATAAATCAAAATGAAATTCTAAAATATGTCAAAGAACTTAAATGAGTTTATTTTTGTGTATGATGTTAGAAAATGTTCTAGTTTCATTCTTTTACAAGTGGTTGACCAGTTTTCCCAGCACCACTTGTTAAAGAGATTGTCTTTAATCCATTGTATATTCTTGCCTCCTTTGTCAAAGATAAAGTGTCCGCAGGTGCATGGATTTATCTCTGGGCTTTCTATTTTGTTCCATTGATCTATATTTCTGTCTTTGTGCCAGTACCATACTGTCTTGATGACTGTGGTTTGTAGTAGAGCCTGAAGTCAGGCAGGTTGATTCCTCCGGTTCCATTCTTCTTTCTCAAGATTGCTTTGGCTATTCGAGGTTTTTTGTATTTCCATACAAATTGTGAAATTATTTGTTTTAGCTCTCTGAAGAATACCGTTGGTAGCTTGATAGGGATTGCACTGAATCTATAAATTGCTTTGGGTAGTATACTCATTTTCACTATATTGATTCTTCCAGTCCATGAACATGGTATATTTCTCCATCTATTAGTGTCCTCTTTGATTTCTTTCACCGGTATTTTATAGTTTTCTATATATAGGTCTTTAGTTTCTTTAGGTAGATATATTCTTAAGTATTTTATTCTTTCCGTTGTAATGGTGAATGGAATTGTTTCCTTAATTTCTCTTTCTGTTTTCTCATTATTAATGTATAGGAATGCAAGGGATGTCTGTGTGTTGATTTTATATCCTGCAACTTTACTATATTCATTAATTAGTTCTAGTAATGTTCTGGTGGAGTCTTTAGGGTTTTCTATGTAGAGGATCATGTCATCTGCAAACAGTGAGAGTTTTACTTCTTCTTTTCCAATTTGGATTCCTTTTATTTCTTTCTCTGCTCTGATTGCTGTGGCCAAAACTTCCAAAACTATGTTGAATAGTAATGGTGAAAGTGGGCACCCTTGTCTTGTTCCTGACTTTAGGGGGGATGCTTTCAGTTTTTCACCATTGAGGATAATGTTTGCTGTGGGTTTGTCATATATAGCTTTTATTATGTTGAGGTATTTTCCTTCTATTCCTGCTTTCTGGAGAGTTTTTTATCATAAATGGATGTTGAATTTTGTCAAAAGCTTTCTCTGCATCTATTGAGATAATCATATGGTTTTTATTTTTCAATTTGTTAATGTGTTGTATTACATTTATTGATTTGTGGATATTGAAGAATCCTTGCATCCCTGGGATAAAGCCCACTTGGCCATGATGTATGATCTTTTTAATGTGTTGTTGGATTCTGATTGCTAGAATTTTGTTAAGGATTTTTGCATCCATGTTCTAACACCATACACAAAAATAAACTCAAAATGGATTAAAGATCTAAACGTAAGACCAGAAACTATAAAACTCCTAGAGGAGAACATAGGGAAAACACTCTCTGACATACATCACAGCAGGATCCTCTATGACTCACCTCCCAGAATATTGGAAATAAAAGGAAAAATAAACAAATTTTAAAATAATTTATTATTATTATTAATATTGTTAATATTATTATTAATTATTGTTAATTAATATTGTTAATATTGTTAATATTATTAATATTGTTAATAATTTAATAAACCTAATTAAACTTAAAAGCTTCTGCACAACAAAGAAAACTATAAGCAAGGTGAAAAGACAGCCTTCAGAATGGGAGAAAATAATAGCAAATGAAGCAACCGACAAACAACTAATCTCAAAAATATACAAGCAACTCTTATAGCTCAATTCCAGAAAAATAAATGACCCAATCAAAAAATGCGCCTAAGAACTAAATAGACGTTTCTCCAAAGAAGACATACAGATGGCTAACAAACACATGAAAAGATGCTTAGCATCACTAACTATCAGAGAAATGCAAATCAAAATCACAATGAGGTACCATTTCACACCAGTCAGAATGGCTGCAATCCAAAAGTCTACAAGCAATAAATGCTGGAGAGGGTGTGGAGAAAAGGGAACCGTCTTATACTGTTGGTGGAAATGCAAACTAGTACAGCCACTATGGAGAACAGTGTGGAGATTCCTTAAAAAACAGGAAATAGAACTGTCTTATGACCCAGCAATCCCACTGCTGGGCATACACACCGAGGAAACCAGAATTTAAAGAGACACATGTACCCCACTGTTCATCGCAGCACTGTTTATAATAGCCAGGACATGGAAGCAACCTAGATGTCCATCAGCAGATGAATGGATAAGAAAGCTGTGGTACATATACACAATGGAGTATTACTCAGCCATTAAAAAGAATACATTTGAATCAGTTCTAATGAGGGGGATGAAACTGGAGCCTATTATACAGAGTGAAGTAAGCCAGAAGGAAAAACACCAATACAGTATACTAATGCATATATATGGAATTTAGAAAGATGGTAACAATAACCCTGTATATGAGACAGCAAAAGAGACACTGATGTATAGAACAGTCTTTTGGACTCTGTGGGAGAGGGAGAGGGTGGGAAGATTTGGGAGAATGGCATTGAAACATGTATAATATCATATATGAAATGAGTCGCCAGTCAGGTTCGATGCATGATACTGGATGCTTGGGGCTGGTGCACTGGGACAATCCAGAGGGATGGTATGGGGAGGGAGGAGGAAGGAGGGTTCAGGATGAGGAGCACGTGTATACCTGTGGTGGATTCATGTTGATATATGGCGAAACCAATAAAATTAATAAAATTTAAAAAATAAAAAAAGAACTTAAATGAAGGAACTGAAGAGAGAGAAAAAAAAAAGTAAATATTTAAGTGAACCAGAAAAGAAAAACAAAAAGTAAAATGACAGATTTAAACCATAACCTAGCAATAATTGCACCATTGATGCAACTGGTATAAGTACAGCAATTAAAACACAGAGATTAAAAGTGAGGATTGAAAAAAAAAAATGGCCCACCCCTATGATGTTTTGATATCTTTACCAGAAACTCACTTCAATATAATGATATAGGAATGGTGAAAATAAAAATATGCATGTTAATTTCCTAGGACTGCTGTACAAAAGTCCCCAAAACTAAGTGGATTAAGCAAAAGAAATTTATTAATTTATCATTTTGGAGGTAAAAAATCAAGATGTTGGCAGGATTGTTCTGCCTCCAAATTCTCCAGAAGACAATCTTTTTTGCTTCATCCGGCTTCTAGTGGCTCCAGGTGTTCCTTGGTTTGAGAACATATTTCTGATCTCTGCCTCTGTTGTCACATGTTCTTTTCTTGTTTCCTTCTCCTCTGTCTCTTATAAGGAAACTTGTCAATTGATTTAGTGTACACACAGGTAATCCAGGATGATCTCATTTCAATACCCTTAACTTCATTATATCTGCAAAGATTCTTTTTCCAAAAAAGTCACATTTAGTTTTCAGGGTATGGGCATAACTTTTGATGAACACTATTCAACCCATTTTAGGATGGAAAAATATATACCATTAAAACATTCACAACAGATAACAGAAATGACTATATTTATAACAGCCAAATTAGACTGTAGAGCCAAAATATTACTGGAGAATACAGAATTGCATATAATAATAGAAGACATCAACCCCCCAAAAAGATATAATTGACCCTAAATATGTATATACCAAACAACATAGATGCAAAACACATGAAATAAAATTAATAAAACCTAAATGATACATAGAAAAATCCATGATTATATTTGGAGACTTCAACCACTCTCTATCAATTCTTGATAGAAAAATAAGGTGGAAAATAATCAAGAATGAAGAGTAACTGCACACTAACAGCAGGCAACAGTATCTAATCAATATTTATGAAACATTCCAACCAATAGCAGCAGAATACTGATTCTTTTAAATTATCCACAGAACATAAACCAAAATGGATTACGTTCAGGGCCATAAAGCAAAACCAACAATTTTATAAGAATTGGAATCACAGAGCATGTTTTCTAGTCACAATAGAATTATATTAGAAATCAATAAAAGATAATGAAATCTCCAAACAATTGGAACCTAAACAAACCCTTTATAAATAATCTAAATTTCAAGGGAAATAAAAATACATTGAAATGAATTAAAATGAAAATACAACTTATTAATTTTTTTGGAATACAGCTAAAGCAAAAATTGTAATACCATATGTGTATATGCGATAATAGAAAAGTCATTTTTCAATATTCTAATCTTCTACATAAAGAACATATAAAAGAAGGCAAAATAAAACCAAGGCAATCAGGAAGATGGAAAGTACACAGTAGGGATTATTAAAATTAAAAATAAAACAAAAAGGAATGTTAAAAAAACACAATGGATAAAGCTATGAAAAAATTCTTTAAAATGTTAAAAAAATTCACAAACCTCTAATAAGACTGATAAAGAGAAAAAGAGAGAAGACACAACCAGTGTCAGGAGTAAAATAGGTATCACTGCAGATATTGCAGATATGGAAATAATAAGAAATAATATGAACAACTTTACATATATAACATTGACAATCGTAGATCTATGGACCAATTCATTGAAAAACATACCCTGCCAAAATTTACTCAATTTGAAATAGATTATTTAAGTAGTTCTAAACTATTCCCACTTGACTTCACATTCTAGGATGTCTGGCTCTAGGTGAGTGATCACACCATCGTGATTATATGGGTCATGAAGATCTTTGTTATACAGTTCCTCTGTGTATTGTTGCCACCTCTTCTTAATATCTTCTGCTTCTGTTAGGTCCATACCATTTCTGTCCTTTATCGAGCTCATCTTTACATGAAATGTTCTCTTGGTATCTCTAATTTTCTTGACGAGATCTCTAGTCTTTCCCATTCTGTTGTTTTCCTCTATTTCTTTGCATTGATCGCTGAGGAAGGCTTTCTTATCTCTCCTTGCTATTCTTTGGAACTCTGCATTCAGATGCTTATATCTTTCCTTTTCTCCTTTGCTTTTCGCATCTCTTCTTTTCACAGCTATTTGTAAGACCTCCCCAGACAGCCATTTTGCTTTTTTGCATTTCTTTTCCATGGGGATGGTCTTGATCCCTGTCTCCTGTACAATGTCATGAACCTCATTCCATAGTTCATCAGGCACTCTATCTATCAGATCTAGGCCCTTAAATCTATTTCTCACTTCCACTGTATAATCATAAGGGATTTGATTTAGGTCATACCTGAATGGTCTAGTGGTTTTCCCTACTTTCTCCAATTTAAGTCTGAATTTGGCAATACAGAGTTCATGATCTGAGCCACAGTCAGCTCCTGGTCTTGTTTTTGCTGACTGTATAGAGCTTCTCCATCTTTGCTGCAAAGAATATAATCAATCTGATTTCAGTGCTGACCATCTGGTGATGTCTGTGTGTAGTCTCTTGTGTTGTTGGAAGAGGGTGTTTGCTATGACCAGTGTGTTCTCTTGGCAAAACTCTATTAGCCTTTGCCCTGCTTCATTCTGTATTCCAAGGGCAAATTTGCCTGTTACCCCAGGTGTTTCTTGACTTCCTACTTTTGCATTCCAGTCCCTTATCACGAAAAGGGACATCTCTTTTGGGTGTTAGTTCTAAAAGGTCTTGTAGGTTTTCATAGAACTGCTCAACTTCAGCTTCTTCAGCATTACTGGTAGGGGCATAGGCTTGGATGACCGTGATATTGAATGGTTTGCCTTGGAAATGAACAGAAATCTTTCTTTCATTTTTGAGATTGTATCCAAGTACTGCATTTTGGACTCTTTTGTTGACCATAATGGCTACTCCATTTCTTCTGAGGGATTCCTGCTCACAGTAGTAGCTATATTGGTCATCTGAGTTAAATTCACCCATTCCAGTCCATTTTAGTTCACTGATTCCTAGAATGTCAATGTTCACTCTTGCCATCTCCTGTTTGACCACTTCCAATTTGCCTTCATTCATGGAACTAACATTCCAGATTCTTATGCAATATTGCTTTTTACAGCACTGGACCTTGCTTCTATCACCAGTCACATCCACAACTGGGTATTGTTTTTGCTTTGACTCCATCCCTTCATTCTTTCTGGAGTTATTTCTCCACTGATCTTCAGTAGCATATTGGGTACCTACTGACCTGAGGAGTTCCTCTTTCAGTATCCTATCATTTTGCCTTTTCATACTGTACATGGGGTTCTTAAGGCAAGAATACTAAAGTGGTTTACCATTTCCTTCTCCAGTGGACCACATTCTGTTAGACCTCTCCACCATGACCTGCCCATCCTGGGTGGCCCCACATGGCATGACTTAGTTTCATTGAGTTAGATAAGTCTGTGGTCCATGTGATTAGACTGACTAGTTTTCTGTGATTATGGTTTCAGTGTGTCTGTCCTCTGATGCCTTCTCGCAACACCTATCATCTTACTTGGGTTTCTCTTACCTTGGACGTGGGGTATCTCTTCATGGCCACTCCAGCAAAGCGCAGCTGCTGCTCTTTACCTTGGATGAGGGGTATCTCCTTACGGCTGCCCCTCCTGACCTTGAATGTGGAGTAGCTCTTCTCTGCCCTCCTGCACAGCCGCCACTCCTTGGATGTGAGGTTGCTCCTCTCAGCCACCTCCCCAGACCTTGTGTGTTGGGTAGCTCCTCTTGGCCCTCCTACATCCATGCAGCCACTGCTCCTTGGAGGTGGTGTAATTCCAGTCGACCTATTTCAAGTCCTGAAAGATGATGATGTGAAAGTGCTGCACTCAATATGCCAGCAAATTTAGAAAACTCAGCACTGGCCACAGGACTGGAAATGGTCAGTTTTCATTCCAATCCCAAAGAAAGGCAATTCCAAAGAATGCTCAAACCACCACACAATTGCACTCAACTCACACACTAGTAAAGTAATGCCCAAAATCTCCAAGCCAGGCTCCAGCAATACATGAACCGTGAACTTCCAGATGTTCAAGTTGGATTTAGAAAAGACAGAAGAACCAGAGGTCAAATTTCCAGCATCTGCTGGATCATCAAAAAAGCAAGAGAGTTCCAGAATAACATATATTTCTACTTTATTGACTATACCAAAGCCTTTGACTGTGTGGATCACAATAAACTGTGGAAAATTCTGAAAGATATGGGAATACCAGACCACCTGACTTGCCTCTTGAGAAACCTGTATGCAGGTCAGGAAGCAACAGTTGGAACTGGACATGGAAGAACAGGCTGGTTCCAAATAGGAAAAGGAGTACGTCAGGGCTTTATATTGTCACCCTGCTTACTTAACTTATATGCAGAGTACATCATGAGAAACGCTAGGCTGGAAGAAGCACAAGCTGGAATCAAGATTGTTGGGAGAAATATAAATAACCTCAGATATGCAGATGAAACCACCTTATGGCAGAAAGTGAAGAAGAACTAAAAAGCCTCTTGATGAAAGTGAAAGAGGAGAGTGAAAAAGTTGGCTTAAAGCTCAACGTTCAGAAAACGAAGATCATGGCATCCAGTCCCATCACTTCATGGGAAATAGATGGGGAAACAGTGGAAACAGTGTCAGACTTTATTTTTCTGGGCTCCAAAATCACTGCAGATGGTGATTGAAGCCATGAAATTAAAAGACGCTTACTCCTTGGCAGAAAAGTTATGACCAACCTAGATAGCATATTCAAAAGCAGAGACATAACTTTGCCTACAAACGTCCGTCTATTCAAGGCTATGGTTTTTCCAGTGGTCATGTATGGATGTCAGAGTTGGACTGTGAAGAAAGCTGAGTGACTAAGAATTGATGCTTTTGAATTGTGGTGTTGGAGAAGACTCTGGAGAGTCCTTTGGACTGCAAGAAGATCCAACCACTCCATTCTAAAGGAGATCAGTCCTGGGTGTTCATTGGAAGGACTAATGCTAAAGCTGAAACTCCAATACTTTGGCCACCTCATGCAAAGGGTTGACTCATTGGAAAAGACTCTGATGCTTGGAGGGATTGAGGGCAGGAGGAGAAGGGGATGACAGAGGATGAGATGGCTGGATGGCACCACCGCCTTGATGGACATGAGTTTGAGTGAACTCCGGGAGTTGGTGATGGACAGGGAGGCCTGGCGTGCTGTGATTCATGGGTTCGCAAATGTCAGACATGATTGAGCAACTGAACTGAACTGAAACTATTCCCTGGTGGCACTAATGGTCAAGAGCCTACCTACCAAACAGGAGACATAAGAGACATGGGTTCAGTCTCTGAATCAGGAAGATCCTCTGGAGGAGGGCATGGCCATCCACTCCAGTATTCTTGCCTGGTGAATCCCATGGACAGAGGAGCCTAGCAGGCTACAGTCCACAGGGTCACAAGGAGTTGGACACAACTGAAGCGACTTAGCACACACAAACTATTAAGGGAATGATGCTGGGAAAGATGGAGGGCAAGAGGAGAAGGGGTTGACAGAGGATTAAATGGTTGGATGGCATCACCAACTCGATGGACATGAATTTGAGCAAAAGCGGGGAGATAGTGAAGGACAGGGCATGCTGTCACATGGGGTCACGAAAAGTCAGGTACGACCTAGCAACTAAACAACTCAAGTTTAAATACTCTTCCTCAGAAATTTCTTGACTGAAATGATTTCACTTAAGAAGTCTTTCAATGTTAAAAAATTAACATTGTACATCTTCTTCTAGAAAGTTGAAGCACAGTGATTGCTTTTCAATTAATTTAATGAAGCAAATACTACCCTGATAAAAAATGAAATTAAGACAATATTAAAAAATGGCATCCCACAAATACCCCTCACTACTCTAAGTGTACATATTGTTAACAGAATATATTCAAATATAATTAGCCAATATATACAAATATTTACACACCAAGAGGAGTTTATTGTGGGGGTGAAAAACTACTTCAATATTGAAAAATCTACCAGTGTAATCCACTATAGTAATCATGATAAACATAATAATACCACTTCAATAGGATAATGAAGGAAACTTATATAATCATGTTTATCAATAAAGAAAAAAATTGATAAAATTTAACACCCATTCACAACTTTTAAAAGTCTCAGAAAAACAGGAATAGAGTTACTTTTTCAAACCGATAAAGAACATTTTCAAAACAAACAAAAGCAAACAAATAATAAAAACACAAAACACCAAACTTATATATCTAGTAGTACATTTAATGATGAAATACTGATGCTTTCTCCCTAAAATCAGGAAGCAGGCAAGGATGTTCACTTTCACTGCTCTTAACATGGTGCTAGATGTTCTATATAGCAAGGTTAGACGAAAAAAGGAAATGACAGCTATATTTATTGGAAGGGAAGAAATAAATTGTTCCTATTTGTGGATATCTTGGGTCTATGTAGAATATCCCAAGAAATCTACCAAGAATATTCCTCCTAGAACTAAGAAGATAACTAAGTAATGTCCAGGATTCAAGATTAACCTATGAAAATATGTCAATTTTATTTGTATATACTAGCAATAAAGACATGAAAACTAAAATTTTAAATGTAGCACTGTTTACAATGTCTCAAAAATGATCTTTATAGGTATATATCTAACAATATGTGGGCAGGAAATTTATGCTCAAAACTGCAAAATGCCAATGAAAGAAATCAAATGACAAGTAAACAAATGGAGAAACATAGCTCCACATGTGAATGGAGTTATTGGTTTGGAAGATTCAGTGTAATAATGATGTGAATTCTCTCAAATTACAAATAATGTACAGGTTTAAGATAATTCCTGTCAATAGTTTAGCAAAACTTTTTTTGTGGTTATAGACAAGATTATTCTAAAATTTAAACAAATAGGCAAATTAACTATAATATGAAACCAGTATTTTAAAAAATGATAAAGTAAGAGAAATAGACATACCCTACATTAAGACTTTGTGATGTTGGGAGCACAGATTCATACACCAATATAATAAAGTAGATAACATGGAAGGCAGACAGAAATATACCCAGTTGATTTCTAAGAAAGATGAAACAGTAATCAACAGGGGAAAGAACCTTTGCAAAAAATGTTGTTGGAGTAACTGGACAACCATGAGTGAAAAACAAACAAACAAACAAGAACAACAAATAAAGCTACTTTGAGCTAAATCTTTCACTTTGTACAAAAAATTAACTTCTAGACTTAAAATGTAAAACTTAAAAAAAAAAAAAAGCTTTTAGAAACAATATAAAATAAAGTTTTTGAAATACAGGGCTGGGTAACAGTTTTCCATAGAGGAAAAATGGAATAATCAAACTTCAATATAACAAACATTCCCTTTGAAATTGAAAAAGACATGGTTATGATGATAAAAAGATAAACTACAGACTGGGAGCAAATATTAGCAAACCAAATTAGAAAATGCACAGAAATTTCAAAACTCAATCATTAATAAAATAGTTTTAGGAAATAGGCAAACAATAGGAAGAGACATTCACTGAAGATAAAATAAAGATGGCAACGAAGTGCATGAAAAGTTGTTCAAGATCATAAAAGAAATGTAAATTAAACCACAATAAGATATCATTATACATGCATCTATTTCCTATTTCTGACACGACTGAGCGACTGAACTGAATTAAACTGAACTGATACATGCATCTGAATGGTTAAAAAAGAAAAAAAATGAGAATATCAAATACTAACAAATAAGCAGACAAATGGATCATTCTTCAGTTCAGTTCAGTCACTGAGTTGTGTCCGACTCTTTGCCACCCCATGAACTGCAGCGTGCCAGGTCTCCCTGTCCATCACCAACTCCCGGAGTCCACCCAAACCCATGTCCATTGAGTCGGTGATGCCATCCAACCATCTCATCCTGAGTCGTCCCCATCTCCTCCTGCCCTCAATCTTTCCCAACATCAGAGTCTTTTCAAACATGTCAGCTGCTCCCATCAGGTGGCCCAAGTTCTGAAGTTTCAGCTTCAACGTCAGTCCTACCAATGAACACCCAGGACTGATCTCCTTTAGGATGGACTGGTTGGATCTCCTTGCAGTCCAAGGGACTCTCAAGAGTCTTCTCCAACACCACAGTTCAAAATCATCAATTCTTCAGCTCTCAGCTTTTTTTTTTTTTTTTAGTATGTTTAAGCAATTTATTTTTGTGTGTGTATCTTTAATTGTCAAAATACAGCTGTAATACAGACTGAATCCAACAGCATATCGAAAGGACCAAACACCATGCCTAAGTGGGGTTTATCCCCAGAATTCCAGGGTGGCGCAACATAAAATCAATATAACATACCCCGTTAATAGAAAGAAGAAAAGAAAAGCACTTGATCACTTCAGTTGCCTCAGAAAAGGCATTTGACGAAATTCAACACCCTTTCATGATAAGCAAACTTAACGAACTAGGAATAGAAGTGAACTTAGTATAACTTAGTATAATTTAGGGAATTTATGAAAAACACATAACCAACATTATACTCAGTGATGAAAAATTGAAAGCTTTCTTCTTAGATTGGAAACAAGATAAGTATATCTGCTTTCACTGATATCGAACATTGTGTTGGAAGTTTTAGCCAAGCTCTTAGGCTAGAAAAGGAAATAAAAAGGATCCAGATCGGAAAATATTATCTCTGTTTGAAGATGACATAATATAGAAAATCCTAAAGAATCCACAGAATAGCTATTAACACCAGTAAGTGAATATAGCACAGTTGTATGCTTCAGAATCAGTATACAAAAATCAGTTGTATTTCCACATACTGTGCACTTAGTCACTCAGTCATGTCCGACTCTTTGCAACCCCATGGACTGTAGCCTGCCAAGCTCCTCTGTCCATGGCAGTTTTCCAGGCAAGAATATCCGAGAGGTTGCCATGCCCTCCTGCAGGGGATCTTTGCAACCCAGGGATCAAACCCAGGTCTCCACATTTCAGCTGGATTCTTTACTATCTCTGCCACCAGGGAAGCCCTTACTAGGTCCTAAGTATATAGAAAGTATTCAGGTAAAGATAAATTCCAAGAATTTTTGAGTTTAAAACTCTCTTGTTAAATTGTTTCATATGCCTAGAGTTTTGATATTTCATAGATCATTTTCCAGTATTTTTGTAATTGCTTCGTGCTTTACATTTTCCTAAACTCTGTGTGTTCCGTTTATCCAGAAGTATCGACTAAACATATTTTTGAATCCCAGACTTCTTGTCTTCCTGTGTCCCCTCTTCATGTTTGAAGGACGCCCACTCACTACTGTTCTTGTCATATTTGACCCTTTTCCACATTGACTGTGGGTGCAAATGTAGGCTAATGACCAAGTGATTTCTTTATAGTTCAACTCTCCCATCCATACACCACTGGAAAAGCCATAGCCTTGTCTAGATGGACCTTTGTTGACAAAGTAACGTCTCTGCTTTTTTTTTTTTTTCTAATTTTATTTTATTTTTAAACTTTACATAATTGTATTAGTTTTGCCAAATATCAAAATGAATCGTCTCTGCTTTTTAATAAGCTGTCTAGGTTGGACATAACTTTCCTTCCAAGGAGTAAGCGTCTTTTAATTTCATGGCTTCAATCACCATCTGCAGTGATTTTGGAGCCCAGAAAAATAAAGTCTGACACTGTTTCCACTGTTTCCCCATCTATTTCCCACGAAGTGATGGGACTGGATGCCATGATCTTCGTTTTCTGAACATTGAGCTTTAAGTGAACTTTTTCACTCTCCTCTTTCACTTTCATCAAGAGGCTTTTTAGTTCTTCTTCACTTTCTGCCATAAGGTGGTGTCATCTGCATATCTGAGGTTATTGATATTTCTCCCAGCAATCTTGATTCCAGCTTGTGTTTCTTCCAGCCCAGCATTTCTCATGATATACTCTGCATATAAGTTAAATAAGCAGGGTGACAACATACAGCTTTGACATGCTCCTTTTTCTATTTGGAATCAGTCTGTTGTTCCATGTCCAGTTCTAACTGTTGCCTCCTGACCTGCATACAGATTTCTCAAGAGGCAGGTCAGGTGGTCTGGTATTCCCATCTCTTTCAGAATTTTCCACAGTTTATTGTGATCCACACAGTCAAAGGCTTTGGTATAGTCAATAAAGTAGAAATAGATATTTTTCTGGAACTCTCTTCCTTTTTTGATGATCCAGCAGATGTTGGCAATTTGGTCTCTGGTTTCTCTGACTTTTGCAAAATCAGCTTGAACATCTGGAAGTTCACGGTTCATGTATTGCTGAAGCCTGACTTGGAGAATTTTAAGCATTACTTTACTAGTGTGTGAGATGAGTGCATTTGTGCAGTATTTTGAGTATTCTTTGGCATTGCCTTTCTTTGGTATTGGGATGAAAACTGACCTTTTCCAGTCTTGCTGAAAAAGTGAAAGTGTTAGTTGCTTAGTCTGTCCTACTCTTTGCAACCTCATGGACTATAGCCTGCCAGGCTCCTCTGTCTATCGAATTCTCCAGGCAAGAATACTGGAGTGGGTTGTCATTTCCTCCTTTAGAGGATCTTCCTTACTCAGGAATTGAACCCTTTTCTCCTGCATTTCAGGCAGATTCTTTACCATCTGAGATTGTTGGTGGTAATGTAAAATAGTACAACTCTGGAAGACTATTTGGCAGTTTCTTATTAAACTAAGTATATGACTAACATATAATATAGCAATCACAAACTTCTGGTCATTTATTCCAGATAGTTGGAAACATTAACATCTGTATATAAATGCACCTCAGATATGCAGATGACACCACCCTTATGGCAGAAAGTGAAGAAGAACTAAAAAGCCTCTTGATGAAAGTAAAAGAGGAGAGATAAAATGTTGTCTTAAAACTCAACAGTCAGAAAACAAAGATCATGGCATCCGGTCCCATCACTTCATGGTGAATAGATGGGTAAATAATGGAAACAGTGAGAGACTTTATTTTTGGGCTCCGGAATCACTGAAGATGGTGACTGAAGCCATGAAATTATTAAAAGATGCTTGTTCCTTGGAAGAAAAGCTATGCCCAACCTAGACAGCTTATTAAAAAGCAGAGTCATTACTTTGCTAACAAAAGTCTGTCTAGTCAAAGCTATGGTTTTTCCAGTAGTTATGTGTGGATGTGAGAGTTGGACCATGAAGAAAGCTGAGCACCAAAGAATTGCTGCTTTTGAACTGTGGTGATGGAGAAGATTCCTGAGAGTCCCTTGGACTGCAAGGATATCCAACCAGTCAATCCTAAAATAAATCAGTCCTGGGATATTCATTGGAAGGACTGATGCTGAAGCTGAAACTCCAATACTTTGACCACCTGATGCAAAGAATTGACTCATTTGAAAAGACGCAGATGCTGGGAAAGATTGAAGGTGGGAGGAGAAGGGGACGACAGAGGATGAGATGGTTGGATGGAATCACTGACTTGATGGACATGAGTTTGAGCAAGCTCCAAGAGTTCGTGATGGCCAGGGAAGCCTGGTGTGTTTCAGTCCATGGGGTTGCAAAGAGTCAGACACTACTGAGTGATTGAACTGAACTGAGCAATGCTTATTGAAACTTTATGTATAATAGCAACAAACTGGAAACAACCCAGATGTTTTTTAACCTGTAAATGGTTGAACTGTGATATATCCATTCCATTAAAAAAAAAATGAACTTGAAGATGTTTACTGCATAGTATTTTTGGTTGAAAAAATGTCACATGCATTTATTTAGCACAACCTTGTGAAATACACAAAGTATAACTAAAGATGAGCATTTTGTAGTCCATTTCTGAGGATTAAATCATGAACTGCTACACTGGAATGATCTTTCTTGCAGTAGCTGGGCACCAAGTGTAATGTTTATCAATTCTCTCCTTTGAGTATAGGCAGCAACTTACTATTTTCTTTCAGTTCCTTAATGGTATTCAGTCCCAACAAGCTCTCATTTCACTAATAGTTGAAAGTTTGTCTGGCCAATTAGTATAAGCTTTTAGTCCCTGCTGAACTTATTCATCCTCCAATGTATCAAATATCTCAGTTCAACAGTAGTACTATTCAGCAGTAAAAAAAGAACAAACCATTGATACTGCAGCAACCTGAATGCAAATTATGCTGGGTGGAGAAAAAAAAAAGAGCCATTCTCAAAAGGTTACATACTGTATGATTCCACCTAATAACATTTTAAAAATCAGAAAATGACAGAAATGTAAATTGAATTGAAGCTTCCACTGAAAAGTAGAAGTAGGGTTGAGGGCATGAGGAAAGTTACACAGAAAAGTCCAAAGTTAGAGATCCTTGTTGTGTTGGAAATGTTGTGTATCTTGACTGTATCATGTCAATATCTTAGTTGTGATATTGTATTATAGTTTTATATGATGTTATCATATGGGGGAAAGTAGACAAAGGATACACGTGCTCTGTGTGTATTATTTACTGTAACTAGATATAAATCTACAACTTTCTCAAAATAATTTTAATTTTAAAGAGTGTAATGAATTTGGTCAGTTATCTTTGACAAAGAAAATATAATAGAGAAATGATAATCTTTTCAATATATGTTACTGGATCAATACTGACCCTCCCCCCAAAAAAATGAATCTAGGCAGAGATTTTATACCCTATATTAACTCAAAATGGATTATAGGTCTAAACGTAAAATGCACAACTATAAGACTTCTAGAAGTCATCTGGAGAAAATCTAGATAAACTTGGGTATGAAAATGACTTTTTAAATATAATATCAAAGGTCCATGGAAGAAATAATTGATAAGCTGGATTTCATTAAAGTTAAAAACTTTTTTCTATGAAAGACACAGTCAAGAAAATGAGAAGACAAGCCACATATTGGGAGAAAATGCATAAGACAAATCTGATAAAGGACTGTTATTCAAAATATACACATAATTTTTTAAATGCAACAATGAGAAAAAAACAACATAAATGAAAATGGGTTAAAGACCTGAATAGACACCTTAGCCTCTGGTGGCTCAGATGATAAAGAATCTGCCTGCAAGGTGGGAGACCTGGGTTCGATCCTGGGTTGGGAAGATTCCTTGGAGAAGGAAACTGGCAACCCATGCCAGTATTCTTGTCAGAGAATTCTATAGACAGAGCAGCCTGGTGGGCTACAGTCCACAGGGTCAACAAAGTGTCGGACACAATTGAGCAACTAACACTTTCAGACACCTTATCAAAGAATATATACAGAAGGCAAGAAAGGATATGAAATGATGGTTCATATAATATGTCATTAAGGATAAACAAAATAAGAATGAGATAACACTGAAGTGAAGTGAAGTGAAGTGAAGTCGCTCAGTCGTGTCCGACTCTTTGTTACCCCATGGACTGTAGCCTACCAGGCTCCTCCCTCCATGGGATTCTCCAGGCAAGAGTATTGGAGTGGGTTGCCATTTCCTTCTCCAGGGGATCTTCCCGATCCAGGGATCGAAGCCGGGTCTCCTGCATTCCAGGCAGACGCTTTAAACTCTGAGCCACCAGGGAAGAGGTTTTCACCAGTAACCAGGGATAAATGACATATGGGAGTGAGTGACTGTAGCCCACCAGGCTCCTCCATCCATGGAATTTTCTAGGCAAGTGTACTACACACCTGTTAAAAATGCCAGAATCTAGAACACTGATAGTAAGAAACATTGTCAAGACATTGAATAACTGGAACTCTTACTAACTTTAAGTGGACTTCTCTGATGGCTCAGATGATAAAAAATCTTCCTGCAATTTGGGAGACACAGGTTCAATCCTGGGATCAGGAAGATCCCCTGGAGAAGGCAGGGGCAATCCACTCCAGTATTCTTGCCTGGAGAATTCCATGGACAGAGGAGCCTCGTGGGCTATAGTCCATGGGGTCACAAAGAGTCAGGCATGACTGAGTGAGGTGGAATGCAAAATAGTATAGCCACTTTGGAACATTATGGGACCACAATTTCCAGTTTGGAAGTCTCTTACAAAACTAAACTTTTACTACATATATGATTCACCGATCATGTTCCTTACCCAAATCAGTTAAAATTTTTTTGTATTAACAAAAATTCACAAAGTTTGGGAGCAACCAAGATGTCTTTGTCCAGTATATGAATGAAGAGACAAATTGTGCCACATCCAGACAAAGGAATAGGGCTTCCCTGGTAACTCAGCTGGTAAAGAATCTGCCTGCAATGCAGGGAATCCTGGTTTGATTCCTCAGCCTGGAAGATCCCCTAGAGAAGGGATACCCACTCCAGTGTGCTTGGGCTTCCCTGGTGGCTCAGACAGTAAAGAATCCACTTGCAATGTGGGAGACCTGGGTTTGATCCCTGGGTTGGGAAGATCTCCTGGAGCATGGGCATGGAAACCCACTCCAGTATTCTTGCCTGGAGAATCCCCATGAACAGAGTAGCCTGGCGGGCTACTGCATTTGCAGCTCATGCGATTGCAAAGAGTCTGACACAACTGAGAGACTAAGCACTGCACACAAAAAGAAATAAACTAGCAAGCCATTAAATGACATGGAGGGAACTTAAATGCATGTTACTAAGTAAAGATGCCAATCTGTAAAGTTTACATACTATGATTTCAACTATATGGCAACCTAGATAGAAAAGGCAAAATCATGAATATAGTAAAATGGTAAATCATGAATACAGTTAAATCAGTGGCTATCATGGTTGGGTGAGGGAGAAAATATTTTTGAGCACAAAGACTTAGGGCAAACTTCTGTGTGATACTATAATGATGGATATATGTTATTATACACTTGTCAAAACTCATACAATGTACAATACCAAGAGTGAACCCTAATGTCAAACTATGGGCTATGGGTAATTATAACATGCAGTTGATTATGATTATTAAATGTATGTTGTATCAATTATAAAAAAAATGTTCCACTCAGATTTGGGGTGTTCACAGTGGGGTGTCTGTGCATGTGAATAGACATGGTATATGGAAACTCTGTACTTCTTGCTCAATTCTGCTGTGAACCTGAAACTCCCCTAAAAAGTAGAGTCTAATCAAAAGGAACACATAAGTGAAATGAACTACTTAACTCTTTTTCCTTTTGTTAAACTTTTACAAACATTATCAATACTAAGCAACAGTCCATACAAAATAACTGTTGATAGCCCAGTTCTAAGGTAACTATATCTTCTGCCAAAGGCTTTAATTCCCTCATATTTTAAATTCTGATATTTTTAACTCCTCTATTGTATATTCTATTTTGTCCAAATTAAACATAATTCATTGGACAGAATTTAGTCAGTATTCTCATCATGGGACTGTGGATGGTTATAGAGACAATTTTGATATGTATTTCATCAAAAAATTTCAATTTTGTGGCAGTTCTAAGTCAAAACCTGCCTATTTTTAAAAAGTCAGAGAATTTTCAATATTTTTGACTTATGTGTTTTTTGTCTTAGTTCAATAATGTGTATACTAATGTTCCTTGTTCAGTATTATTTTTACTCTTTGTTATAATCTAGTGAAATAAGATATTTATTATGTATGATATTCTTTCACACTGTAGCATTGAAATCTCACTGTATTTAGCACTGAAGTAATTATATGTTGGATTTTCTTAATCAGTGATTTTTATTACTTTATATGTCATATAGTTAGCCATTTTGACATAAGATTTCCAAACCATCTCTTCAAACCTAGATATTTCCTTTTGTTCTCTGTCACAGCTTGCTTTCTTGCCTTTTCCAGGTTTTAGATGCTACCCATGTTCTCTGGCTCATGCTCTCTTCCTTGATCTTTAAAACTGGCAAGGTAGCATCTGACCTTTTTTCCATCATCATATCTCTTTCTCTGAACAAACCCAGGAAAGTTTGTTGAGGACTCATGTAATCAGTTTGAGCCCCCCTGGTTAATTCTGGTTAATCCTATCACAAGGTCTCTACCTTTAACCACATCTGCAGAGACTCTTTTGATATATAAGGAAATGCACTCACCTGTTCCAGGAATTCAGATTTGGATATCATTGGGGACCATCATTCTGTATCCCAAAAGGCAACAAAGATATTACAGAACGGTGTCAGGTAATTAATTAGTTAAAATGTTACACTCTGTTTCTAGATTTTTTGATATTTACTGCTTTTCAGTTTTAATGCTTGTAATTTATTGTCCTTTCTTACTCTGTCTTACAAATACATATTCTCTTGGTTATCTCATAATGTATTTGCAATTTTGTATTCTTTTTCTTAATGAAGTCTATCCCAAGTAATTAAGCTTAATTTCTTAAATAAGGAACCTCTAATGTCCTGTTTCAGAATTTTCATGGAGACTATGCTTAATAGAAGGTGGGTCACTTTAGTGGTTTCAAGTTGTGTTGGCTTTCTGTTACTAGATTGTAAATTACCATGAACTTAGAAACTCAAAACAACATATATTTATTATCTCATAGTTTCGGTGGTCAGAGATCTAGGCAGGCTTACTTGGGTCTTTTGCTTCATGGCCTTATAAGAGTTATCAAGAGATATGGTCTCATCTCAAAGTACCCTTGAAGAAGTATCTGCATCCAAGCTATCATGGATTTTTGCAGAGTTCAGTTCCTTGTGATGACACAAGTAAGAAACTCAGCTTCTTGTTGATCTTCAGCTGGGGCCACCCTTGGTCTTGCCACATGGACTTCTGAACCACCATGATCAGTGAGGGAGAGAGTCTCCTATCAAGCAGTCTTATGTAATAGAATGATGGAAGTGCTATCTATCACCTTTGCTGTGTTCTATTGGCTAAAACAAGTCTCAGGTCTTAACCTGAAGAAGAAAGGTGATTACACAAGTGTGGGGAATCTTGTGTACCGCCTTAGAGCCTATCCTTCACAGACCACTTCTTTGAAGCTTTTATATTTCTTTTTCATTTTCATCTTTTTTTTCAAAACTGAATTTTCTATTACATAATTTTATCATAATTTTAACTTTTACTGATTTTCAATAATAAAATTATTTTGAAAATGCAGTTTTTACTAAAGTATATAAAATGAGACTATATTTTCATTCAATATTAAATTAAACCTAAAAAATATATATAGCATCAACTAAATTAAGATTATCTTCACATAGTTTCAGTCTTTTTTTTTTAAGTTTTATTTAATGTTTTGGCCATGTCACATAACATGTGGGATCTTTGTTCCCTGACCAGGGATTGAACTTGTGTCCCCTGTGTTGGAAGCCCAGAGTCTTAACCACTGGACTGCCAGGGAACTCCCTCAATTTTCTTTTTATTGTAAATTATTGAAAACTATATAATAGAATTAAAAGGTAAAATGCAAATTATATTTAGTCATGAGTCATGAGCCAAGAGAGCAGATATTTTGGGCTCTGGATCATACTGTGCTAGTCCTGACTTTTCCTGTTTTCTAATGACTTTATTTTTATTAATAAATGTACAGTTTAATATTTTAATTTGTAATTTGTCAACATGTGGGGACTGGAGTAAGAGCCTCTTGCCTGTGTATCAGGGTGATACCAAGGCCACTAGGAAAAGATAGGGCAAAACTACAAACATTTCCTTCTGATGAAAGGATGAATTCAGAAATTGTGGTGGTCCAGCAAGTGTCCCTACAAGTAGGGAAAAACCAAAAAGCTCTGGGAAACAGAGCAATTAACCCTCTATGGGCCTCAGTGTTTACATCTGGTAAAAGCAAATGATGATATGATGAAGATAGATATTCAACAAGAATATATTGCAGATAAAACAAAAAAAATGTAGAATAAAGTGATGGTGAAATTGTGATTCTATCAAACCCTGCCAAACTATTGTTCTTGACAAAAATATTAAAAGGGTTGAAATTTCTCTTTGATCATTTCAAGTTCTCTTTTCTATATATTTGCTTTCTTTTCCACAAAGTGATCTCAACTTTATTTGGACCCACTTCTCTGTGAATACTTCAAAAGTTTCTCTGTTGTCTTTTACACCAAATCCTATTTTCAGGAAATAAACTGATTAGCAATTTCATCCTCAGGAGACATGAATACAAGAGATTATGATGTTCCCTCTTTCAAAGGATTTTGTATTTTCAAAGGCATATCCCTAAGCTAAGGAATAGACTTCTAATGTTTGAATTTTTGTCTTCAGGGAGTGGTAGAAAAAGCTTTATTTGGGTTAAGAGGAGGGAAGTTTGGGGACTTCCCTAGTAATCTAGTGGTTAAGACTGTTCTCAATGCAGGGTGCACAGGTTCACTTTCTGGTTGGGGAATCAAGATCCCACATGCTACAAGCATGGCCAAAAAAAAAAAAAAAAAAAGTGTAGGGAAGCTCTTACCCTGCTAAAGTTATACCTTGATGCTTTTTTTTTTTTTTCCAATTATTTCTGAGACTTGACTTAGTCATAGCTCATTTTTTAGAAGATTCACCAGTCAGTACATGATCCTAGTCCTTGATGGTGAAATTGTGTAAAATTTCTGTGGCAAATTCATATTGTATTTGAAACTGTAAGAGTTTCTTCTCAAGCATCTCTCACAAAAAGAAGGAGAGAGCGATTTGTGGGAGGTTGAGGATGAAGAGCGTATTATCAGGTATCTTAATGACTGCTCACCATGTAGAAATCTGAGTACATCTGTGCAGAGGCTACATCATCCACTTACTGTGTCCTGGATCTCACTTGGTCCTTTCCATCAGGGATTTTTCAGCAGACCTTTGTTGTTGGTCTGGTTTATGCTCCAGGAGCAAGACAAAGTACAGCATTAAGCAACTTGAGTGCCATCATTCCCTGTTCTGTGCCCTTCCTACAAGAGAAAAATGGCAGAGGCACGTGAGTAGAAAAAGTAAGAAAAAAAAATTGAAAGACTTTTGTTACTCTAGAGGATTTTTCCACTCTAAGACCTTTTTTTTTTGTCCTTTTTTCCACTATATTATATTGTAGCATTGCCTATTCTCAGGGAATATTCACTCTAGGCCACTACCATCGGTAACACCTCCTGAAGTAAAGTGTGGAAGCCACTCAAACTGCGTAACAACCTAACTCTGCCCGCTTATTAGACTTGGAAAGTTTACATGTGATTCTGCTGTCTCTTTCATTTTCCCTCTTTAGTCCTTCAAAACATAATGAGAAGGAGAAATGTAGACCTTATTTTATGAATGATCTAAAAACAGAATAAAGCAAAACATCAAAACTGTGAATATCAGATTTGATTTGTAAACTTAGAAGTAGTTTTAGTAAGTAGATTGAGATGTTGTTTTAATAAGTGGCACTGATGTTATTCTAGGGAAGTCATATACATAGGAACAAAATTCCCCCGATAATATTCCTCTTTTCTACCAGTTGATACTTATATTCTTTGCCTTAAACCAAATTTGAGTAATTTGAAGCTGCACCCATCTTTATACTCACACCTCATAGGTAATTGATATCTTGACTTCTAGCACTGAGATTAGCTTGACTGTTTATGAACTTTATATAAATGGAATCATGTATTATTTTTTATGTATTTTTAGTGTATGACTTCATTCAAAATTGTTTGTTGATTATTCCTTATTGTTGCTTATAGTTATAATGTGTTGTTTTGTTTACTGTACATTAACCTACTGCGTGGACTTCCCTAGTGATGCAATGGTAAAGAATCTGCCTGCCAGTACAGGAAATGCGGGTTTGATCTCTGGGTCTGGAATATCCCTGGAGAAGGAAATGGCAACCCAATCCAGTATTCTTGCCTGGGAAATCCCATGGACAGAGGAGCCTGGTGGGCTACAGTCCATGGTGTTGGAAAAGAGTCAGACATGACTTAGTGACTAAATAACAACTACAACAACCTATTCTATAAAACTAAAGACGGTTTTTGAAGGAGAAAGTGTGAGAAAGTTGAAAGTGAGGCTTCCAGCTAGTTTTGTGTAAGGATGCTTGGTGTTTCTTAGTGGTCTTTACTCCATTCTGGTGTTTGAACACTGGGAGACCTCTCCATTATCTCAATTTTGAAAGGTGCCTACAATTGGTGATCTTCTGAAGTGTGACATCAGGGATGTATGCCACAGCTGGACAAAGCATCCTCCAATAGAGCTACATCACACTTTTCTTCTCAGTAATGTAACATCCACCACTGAAGCATAGACAAAAATCAATAACTCTGAATTTGGGATTAGCTTCTACTAATGATATGTATGTGTTGTGTGTGTGTGTGTGTGTGTGTTCAGTCACTAAGTCATGTCCGACTCTTTGTGACTCCTTGGACTGTAGTCCACCAAGCCCCTCTGTCCATGGGATTTTCTAGGCAAGATCATTGGAGTGGGTTGCCATTTCCTCTTCCAGGGATCTTTATAACTCAGGGATGGAACCCACTTCTCCTGCATTGGCAGGTGGATGCTTTACCACTTGAGCCAACTTGGAAATCCATGGTACATTTTATCAAACGAGAAAGGAAAAAAATCCATGTGGAGTAATCAGACATTGTCTGTTAGTTTGTATAACTAAAATCCCACCTGTTAGCCCAGAACTATGTATTTGACTGAGCCTGGTGTGCTACGGTCCATAGGGTTTCAAGGAATTGGATATGACTGAAGTGACTTAGCACAGTACATGTATTTGACTAAGTATTTTCACATGAAATATTAATACAAAGATAGAATTGAAAGAATGAGAGTTTCAGATCTGGATGGCCTATTGTTTAAACTCATTGAATACTCGCTTAGCATCTCTTTTGTCAGGTCTAGAATGGAGTTACATAGTTGTATGGTCTAATGAAGGGCAATAGCCACCACAGTTGCCTATGTCATTGCTTTGGTGCATGTTTATTTGTGTGACAACCTTTGGAGTCAGTTCAGTTCAGTTCAGTCGCTCATTGTGTCTGACTCTTTGCGACCCCAAAAACCGCAGCATGCCAGGCCTCCTTGTCCATCACCAACACCCGGAGGTTACCCAAACTCATGTCCATTGAGACAGTGATGCCATCCAATCATCTCATCCTCTGTCGTCCCCTTCTCCACCCGCCCTCAATCTTTCCCAGCATCAGGGTCTTTTCAAAAGAGTCAGCTCTTCGCATCAGGTGGCCAAAGTACTGGAGTTTCAGATTCAACATCAGTCCTTCCAATGAACACCCAGGACTGAGCTCCTTTAGGATGGACTGGTTGGATCTCTTTGCAGTCCAAGGGAATCTCAAGAGTCTTCTCTAACATCGCAGTTCAAAAGCATCAGTTCTTTGGTGCTCAGCTTTCTTTAGAGTCCAACTCTCCCATCCACACATGACTACTGGAAAAATCATAGCCTTCACTAGACAAACATTTGTTGACAAAGTAATATACCTGCTTTTTAATATGCTGACTAAGTTGGTCATAAATTTGCTTTCACAGAGTAAGCACCTTTTAATTTCATGGCTGCAATCACCATCTTCAGTGATTTTGGAGCCCAGAAAAATAAAGTCTGACACTGTTTCCACTGCTTCCCCATCTATTTGCCATGAAGTGATGGGACCAGATGCCATGATCTTAGTTTTCTGAATGTTGAGCTTTAAACGAAATTTTCACTCTCCTCTTTCACTTTCATCAAGAGTTTCTTTAGTTTTTCTTTACATTCTGCCATAAGGATGGTGTCATCTGCATACCTGAGATTATTGATATTTCTCCTGGCAATCTTGATTCCAGCTTGTGCTTCATCCAGCCCAGCGTTTCTCATGATGTACTCTGCATATAAGTGAAATAAGCAGGGTGACAATATACAGCCTTGACGTACTCCTTTTCCTATTTGCAACCAGTCTGTTGTTCCATGTCCAGTTCTAACTCTTGTTTCCTGACCTGCATACAGGTTTCTCAAGAGGCATGTCAGTTGGTCTGTTATTCCCATTTCTTTCAGAATTTTCCACCGTTCATTGTGATCCACACAGTCAAAGGCTTTGGCATAGTCAATAAAGCAGAAATAGATGTTTCTCTGGAACTCTCTTGCTTTTTCGATGATCCAGCAGACATTGGCAATTTGATCTCTGGTTCCTCTGCCTTTTCTAAAACCAGCTTGAACATCTGGAGGTTTACGGTTCACGTGTTGCTGAAGCCTGGCTTGGAAAATTTTGAGCATTACTTTGCTAGCGTGTGAGATGAGTGCAACAGTGTGGTAGTTTGAGCATTCTTTGGCATTGCCTTTCTTTGGGATTGGAATGAAAACTGACCTTTTCCAGTCCTGTGGCCACTGCTGAGTTTTCCAAATTTGCTGGCAAATTGAGTGCAGCACTTTCACAGCATCTTTTTTTAGGATTTGAAATGGTTCAACTGGAATTCCATCGCCTCCACTAGCTTTGTTCATAGTGATGCTTCCTAAGGCTCATTTAACTTCACATTCCAGAATGTCTAGCTCTAGGTGATTGATCACACCATCGTGATTATCTGGGTCATGAAGATCTTTTTTGTACAGTTCCTCTGTGTATTCTTGCAACCTCTTCTTAATATCATCTGCTTCTGTTAGATCCATACCATTTCTGTCCTTTATTGGCAAGCAGCCTGCTTTTTTTCTTGGCCTATATTATTTATTTATTTATCCCTTTTTGTGTATGTTCTCAGTCACTCAGTCATATCTGACTCTTTGTGACCCCTTGGGCTATAGCCCACCAGGCTCCTCTGTCCATGGAATTTCCCAGGCAAGAATACTGGAGTGGGTTGCCCTTTTCTCAAGGGGATCTAGATGACCCAGGCATCGAACCCACATTTCTTGTGTCTCCTGCTTTGGCAGGTGGATTCTTTACCACTGTGCCACCTTGAAAGCCTATCCTTTTTTTTTTTTAATTAGAGGATACTTCCTTTGCAATGTTTTGTTAGTTTCTGCTGTATAATAAAGTGAATCATCTATAAGTGTACATATATTCGCTTCTTCTTAAACCTCCCTGCCATCCTCCCCCATTCAACCCCTCCAGTCATCAGAGAGCATCAAGCTGAACTCCCTGTTTTATACAGCAGCTTCCTACCAGCTATCTATTTTACACATGGTAGTGTATTTTATCCATATTTTACTGATAACAACATTGAAACAGAGAGGATTATCACTGAAGGCTATTCAGCCTGTGTAACTGGAAGATTTGAGTCTTCTGGTTTACAACTTAGTCTTATCCTTTCTGTCTGCTCAGCCTCCCCTTATAGAACCCACAACATCTGTTATTAGCATTTGAGACAAAGTCCCATGTTTAAGGTACAGCTTTTTTTAAAGCCCTTGAAAATTTCTTATTAATCTGGTAAACAAGGCCATGCAACACAAGACGTCTTAAAGTTTGTTCTTTCTCTTTTCCCTTCTCCCTTTCTATCCTGGTCCTTGTTTAAACCTAGAAGAACTCTTTGAAAACAGTGTGCATGTGTCATATCATAAACAGTGAGAGTAAGGCTGCAGAACTGAGGTTCTGGTAGTTTTCTAATGATAGCACAGGTACCAGGCACCAAACTCCCTCCAGGTGGCAGTGTGCTCCAGGAAAGTCTTGAGGGGAACACATCACAAAAGAAGATAATATTGATAACGTTTTACTAAATAAGCTTTGCTACTTTAAAAATGTTATTGAAGGTAGGCTCTGTCCCAGCTCTGCTGCCACCTTCATTCTATTGTGGAGGCGCTTGATGGGGGAATGATGCCCAGCATATACAGTGAGAAGAACCTTCGCTTGGGAATCAGACCAAGTTTGGTTGATAGCTCTGCTGCTGTCTCTCTAAGTGATCTGAGGTCTCAGTTGATATGATGTTTTACTCTAACCTGTGATGCTAATCTTGAGACCTAAAGAAATATCTTTAATTTGAGGAGTTATGTTGTCACCCTTAGTTTGTAAATCTGTTAAATAAGCATGTATATAAGATGTATACCCAAGATTATTTCTAGACTTTATACTCTGAGGCATGATAATGCATTGATAAAATATTTGCATATTATATCAATTTATAGCTTCAATTAAATCAACATGTTCTAGGAGGAGAATTTGAGATAATCATTTGTAAAATGTTATTATTATGTTTTCTTGATTTTAAATGTCTGTGATATTAAGAAACATCATTGTTTAGAACAGCTTTCCAGGCAAAAAGTACACACTTGAAAATGAACAAAATGTATTCTCCCTTTAGCAGTCAGCATCATCTATTTACATAACTAATATGATTTTAGTCTTCACTATCATATCCTAGAATCTGAGATTTCTTACCATCTAAGATTTCTTTACAGTCACGTTCTAAAATGAATTCATTTTTGTTTCTTTGCCATTTTGCATGACACATGGAGAGTTATGGGATTTTTTAGTTTATTTGTGATGGTGACCCATTTCATACCGATACAGTCAACAGAATCACTCATGTAGTAAAAATAATGGTGATTTGAAGTTTTATTTCCATTTCTAATTTGAATAGAATTATAGTTCTTTTTTTCCCTCTAAATTGAATTATACATCACTGAAAATTAAACTTCTTGAGAGGCCACTGGGAACTTTTGACAGGTATTTTATGGCTTTCTAATAGTCATTCACTATGTGAGAACCACCCACATATGCCAATCTCTCTGGTTTTGCAAATGCTTGATTTACCCTAAAAGGTTTGACAGCTACAATAGCCTTTAATTGCAGTGCCTGACATGTGTCAAGAAACACATATTTATAATTGTCTTTATAACAAAAGACTTAAAGTGTCTATTCTTCTGGAGTTTTATGAAGTATTTAGTTGTTATATCATAAGATATTTTGTAAATTTGCTTTCATTTGCTGATGCAATTTTGCTGTCCTTTTAAAATGAAAATCTTCTTGCTATTTTAATCCTATACATTTTTTTTTGTATTTATGGTATGTTTTATAATTCAGGGGTCCGCAACCTCCAGGATCTAATGCCTGATGATCTGGGGTGGAGCCGATGCAATAAGAAGAAGAATGAAGTGTATAAAAAAGTAATGTACTTGAATCACCCAGAAACCATCGGCCACCCCCTGCTCCACAGAAAAATTTTCTTCCACAAAGCTTGTCCCTGGTGCCAGAAAGGTTGGGGACTGCTGTTTTTTTATATTCTGTGTCTAGTGTTGCTTCTGAATGTAATTAAAAAAAAAATTTAGTGACGATGAAATGCATATTTAAATTACAATTCAATTGTGTGTGCTGATAGCTGAGCAAATAGGTGAACCAAAACAGTAATCTCAGAAGCAGATACCTTTTACACATGACACAATTAATACAATATCTGCACTGAGGCCTGTGTTAGCACTTAAATCTTCTTTCTAGACTGGGGAAGATTATTTTGACAGAAACTTGATGATGCATACTAATTTGCTTATAGTTAAAAGATCAGGAAAAGAGTATTTTAAAGTCAAGAAAATACATGTCTATGAATGTGTGCATATGTGGGACATATTTATTATTATTATTATTTAGGCAGACAATAACCATAACATGGATACTAATTTTGAATAAGGCACTAGCAAGCGTCTGAGATTTAATAGGACAGGGATCTCTCTCTACTTTTGCCATCTGGTGCAAAGAGCTGACTCATTGGAAAAGACCCTCATGTGGGAAAGATTGAAGGCAAAAGGAGAAGGGGGCAGCATAGGATGAGATGGTTAGATAGCATTCCTGACTCAATAGACATGAATCTGACCAAACTCTGGGTTAAAGGGAAAGACAAGGAAGCCTGGCATGCTAAAGTCTATGGGGTCACAAAAAATCAGACACAACTTAGCAACTGAGCAACAACTACAACTCTAGACCAAATAGAGATCCAATTTATCTTTGGTACCTGTAGTGCTACTACAAATTCTTTGCCACTACCTACTTTTCCATGAATTATGCATATTCATTCTCTAGAAAACTCTTTTACAAATCTCAAGGTTTCATTTTCTAACTCATGCAATACACAACCACCAAGAAACTGCATAGAACCAGGCTTGGGATCAAATAGTTTTGGATTCAATAGTTGACACTGTTTTAATTAGTGTGTTTCCTTTTAAGATGTGATTCTTCATACTTGGCGAGCATCTACTTTTCAGATTTCTGATATGCCATTTCTACACTAAGCACTTATTCTCAATCCTAGAAAAAGTTGTAGTAAACTGAAAAAAGCAAGACGCATAATTAAGTTCAAATGAAAACCAAAAACACAAAGCAAGTCAAATGAAATTTACAATACTAAGCACCTAAAGAAAAGGAATCACTCCATCATACAGCTGGTAGTCCCTGCATTCCCAGACTCAGGCAATATCTCAACTTCGACTCACAATTTCTTCTTTTTTCAATGAATTTGTTTATTTTTAATTGGAGGATAATTGCTTTAAAATATTGTGTTGGCTTCTGCCATTTAACAAAATGATCAGACATAGGTATATACATGTCCCCTCCCTCTTGAACCTCCCTCCCACCTTCCACTCCATTTCCATTAATGTAATTTCAAGATGCCTCAGTTTAGTTCAGTTCAGTTGCTCAGTCATGTCTGATTCTTTGCGACCCCATGGACTGCAGCACTCCAGGCTTCCCTGTCCTTCACCAACTCTTGGAGTTTGATCAAACTCATGTCCATCCAGTCAGTATGTCATCCAACCATCTCATCCTCTGTTGTCCCCTTCTCCTCCCACCTTCAATCTTTCCCAGCATCAGCATCTTTTCAAATAAGTCAGTTCTTTGCATCAGGTGGCCAAAGTATTGGAGTTTCAGCTTCAGCATCAGTCCTTCCAATGAATATTCAGGGCTGATTTCCTTTAGGATGGACTGGTTGGATCTTCTTGCAGTCCAAGGGACTCTCAGGAGTCTTCACCAACACCACAGTTCAAAAGCATCAGTTCTTCGGCTCTCAGCTTTCTTTATAGTCCAACTCTCACATCCATACATGACTACTGGAAAAATGATAGCTTTGACTAGACTAAGATGCCTGGAAGTATTCATGTAGTTTGCACCTTGCCCCCTAGGGGAAGAGAAATGAGTGTTTCCAGAATGATAGATACTGTGCTGAGTAACCCATCACAAAAACAAAAGCTAAGGTGAAAGTACATAAATCAGATCTGTTTGCTTTTGCCTTTTAAATTACAGTGGAAATAAATGAAGAGCACTCAAATGAGACCAAACAGAGGTTATTTATTCAGATTTTGCTGAATAAGTACTTGCTATAGCAAGGGAGTCAGAGATTACCACTTGAAATTGGCAGAGATGCAAAGGCAGGCAAAGGAATGAGAAAACTTTCTAGTGAGAAAGGGGAAGACTTCAAGTCTACCCTGACTGGAAGTTGTTGGCACGAGAAAGTTGGAAGCTTGTAACTGTTAGAGGGGCATCGTATATGATTGGTTTAAAGCATGTTTGGATTTCTCTGGTTGGTCCTGAGTTTGAATTGTGGGCAAAACTTTTTGGAAATGGTAATCACTGACCACATCCTGAGCATTCTGACTATATTGCTTGCAAAGGCTGTAGTACTTTTACTTTCTGGGCTGGCTGCTACAGATGTTATGAGTCAAAATTTTGTTGTCATATACACTCTGGCCATTGCCCATTTGTATATTCAGTCTCTCATTCAAGTCCATATAATTTAAAAGTTGCCAAAAATTTCCCACCATAACTTTATACAGTAATTGACAAAGACAAAACAGACAACCCACACACTTTTCAACCAACTGTTTCAAATTTTCTTTCAGCTGTGTTTGATTTGTTGGATAAAAAGGAGTAGAGATTGGAATGCAATTTTACCTATAAGTAATGATAACTGGGGAGAAGGCAATGGTGACCCACTCCAGTACTCTTGCCTGGCAAATCCCATGGATGGAGAAGCCTGGTAGGCTGCAGTCCATGGGGTTGCTAGAAGTTGGACACGACTGAGCGACTTCACTTTCACTTTTCACTTCCATGCATTGGAGAAGGAAATGGCAACCCACTCCAGTGTTCTTGCCTGGAGAATCCCAGGGACGGGGGAACCTGGTGGGCTTCCATCTATGGGGTCTCACAGAGTCAGACATGACTGAAGCGACTTAGCAGCAGCAGCAACAATGATAACTGGATTAAATAAAATACTCAATTGCACAATAGCACTCACGTGCTCAACTAAAACACTGTGTTTGGAAATTTTCTGGAATAATATGCAGTGCATATTTTCCCGGTAATCAAAAGAAAATATTTTTAGATAACAGATCCAGTTTAACTGAACAGAGACATAGAAAGTGGCATGGATACTTAGGACTGGAGTAGATCTTAGTTACACTCTAAATTAGAAGATTAGGTAAAATATTCCAGTTAGTAGCAAAATTTACGCCACTCTTCAAATCAGTCTGGTCCCAAGATCAGTAAACATTTTCTGTAAAGGACTAGATAGTCTCTGTTGCTAGAAAAAGAAATGGAACCCACTCCAGCATTCTTGCCGGGAGAATTCCATGGACAGAGGAGCCTGGCGGGTTACAGTCCATGGGGTCACAAAGGGTTGGACCCGACTTAATGAATGAGCACACAGTCTCTGTTTCATATTGTTATTACTTTCATACGTTCCTTAAAAAATGAAAAAATTAACATTCCTAACTAGTAAGTTGTGCAAAAAACAGATCATACTTTGTTGGTACCTGATTTAGTATATTAAATAATTAAAGATCATGTAAGGAGAGCAAAAACAAAGTTTTTAGTTGACTCTTATACTCCATTCCCAAAACTGAACACGAGAAAAACCCATTAAAAACAGAAAAACAAAGCTAAGTTTATTGAACCTTCTGCAGTAAGGGAGACACCCACTTTGAGTGTTTTTATGTTTCTCTAAAGGGAGAAATTTGGAAGAAGGAATGTTTCAGATTAAGGCTTGGGTAGGGTCATTTTCACTTAAAATACCAGAATATGAGTCTTGGAAGGCAAGAAAATATCTGAGATCAGGCAGAGCTATAAGAAAACAACTTTGAAACCATAGACACACCAGGTAAGAATTTAAAATGATTATTGACAAGCAAACGGCTATTCTTAATAAGTCAACTGCTTAATTTGTTTGGCTTTATTTTGTAGTAACAGGTATTTCTTAAAGCAAATAGCTAAGCTTTCCCTCCCCTCCATCCCTCCACCCCCAGCCCAATTTCAGTATTGTTGGGCAAAGTCAGGAAAAACATACTTTGTTCCAGGATTTGAAGCACAGGATAGACACAAAAATTATATTGTCTTCAGTTCTCACTACCTAAACACAATTTAGTTATGGAAATTATCTTGAAAATAGGCAACCCATATATTTAAGTCTCCAGTACCTAACAGTAGTATCTTGTACAGTGTAGAAGACATGAAAAAATACTGAATGTAACGATATGATTTCATTTTTTTTAATCCAAAAGGATTTAATTAGCTAAATATAATGATCGTATGTTCCATAACTTTGAGTTAAAGGCTTCGTAAATAATAATAAAATGGGTGGAATTAAATGAGCAGTAATTAACTTTTTCCTGAAGGCGGAGATGGCAATCTACTCCATTATTCTTGCCTGGAAACTTCTATAGACAGAGGAGAGAGAGTTACTTACACTCCATACGGTCACAAAGAGTAGGGCATGAGTGAGTGAGCGAGTTAACTTTTTACATAAAAATATTTCTATTTTTTTTTGAAGTTTACTGGGAAAAAACTTCCTTCTAGTTTCCTGGGTCAGCTTTCTTCTTATTATCTCTTTTGCTTTGAGGATAAACTTTCCAGTTCCACTCATGATAACACCTGTAAATAAACCAATATTCTTCTGCAACACACAGACCTCCCAGTGAAAGAGCTGCTTAGAGGAAAGGGCGGGGAGGCACTACTGGCTTAACCTATTCATGTCACAATCTGAAAGCAGTAATCTCCTAGACATCTTCATTTCCCCAGGTCCCCTTGCTAAGCCCGCAATTTAGAGGGAAAAAAATCTATTTCTTACTTTTCTAAGTGGAAACTCTCAGCTGATTGTAGATAAACTGTGCACCAGAGCTGTCAGCAACAGATGTGGTAAAACCCCAAGAAATGTTCTTTATTTCACATGTCATTTGGCTTTGCCTTGAATAAGCTGCACTCTAACAGCAGGTAACTGTCTCTCTCTTTTTTTTTTTCTTCTCTCTCTTCTTCTTTGGCTGCCTCTAGCAATGCATTCTCTCCCTACTTGTTGCATCAAGGCTTTCGGTCCCACTACCCCCAACCCCCAAACGTGCATTCACACACACACATTTCTGCTGCAGAACATGAAGAATGTATTCCAGGGTATTGTTTTCATAAAAAAAGAAAAAAAGAAAAAGAAAGAAAAGAAAGGGCAAAACTGGAGGGAAATGAATGCCTGAAGTTAAGTTCAGAAAAACCTAGACAGCATATTAAAAAGCAGAGATATTGCTTTGCTGACAAAGGTCCGTCTAGTAAAAGCTATGGTTTTTCCAGAAATCATGTATGGATCGTAAAGAAAGCTGAACGCCAAAGAATTGATGCTTTTGAACTGTGGTATTGGAGAAGACTGTTGAGAGTTCTTGCCTAGCAAGGAGATCAAACCAGTCCATCCTAAAGGAAATCAGTCCTGAATATTCACTGGAAGGACTGATGCTGAAGCTCCAATACTTTGGCAACCTGATGCGAAGAACTGAGTCTTTAGAAATGATCCTGATGCTAGGGAAGATTGAAGGCACTAGGAGAAGGGGATGACAGAGGATGAGATGGTTGGATGGCATCACTGACTCAATGGACATGAGTTTGAGCAAGCTCTGGGAGTTGCTGGATGGACAGGGAAGTCTGGCTTGCTGCAGTCCATGGGGTCACAAAGAGTCAGACACGACTGAATGACTGAACTGAACTGAACTGAACCGAAATTCAGTATAGTCAAATTAAAAACAAAAATTGGGAGTTTGAGACTGAGGATTCCAATTGGGAATCTGAGACTGAGGATTCCAATTGGGAGTCTGAGACTGAGGAGTCCAATGCAAGTCAAGTTTAAGATGAATCATGGACCAGCTTGTGAGTTAGAGGTTCTTACATACCATAAGTTCTTAAGGCAGGGAACATCTTGCTCATATAATTATATAACTCATAATTATATGAATGAACAAGCAAATTAATGAGCAGGGAGGAAATCAGGCAGTTACTTGGAAAGTAAGTTCTGGAAGATATTAGGGAATTGAGGTTGAACATTTTAGGGCTGTTGCCCTAAAACAATAGTCACAACCTGAGAGTTGTTTTATTGGATAGGAATGTATAGGACTTCAAGCCCGGGAGATAGTCTCTCAAGTAGCCCTGAGAAACTGCTCTGAGGAGGCAGGGGAAGGAGTCAGGATACAAAGAAGTTTGCAACAAAGCGGGCAGATACTCTGAACATCAAAAATTACTGTCAGTTAAGGAAGACCAGATATCTCAAATTAAGGAATTTAGTGCTCTTCTATGTGTGGGAAGATGCAAGCATCTGGGCTGACTGAATTCATTCCTTTCATATGTATCTCAGCTATCTAGGCCCAAATCCTCCTTCTTGATTATTCACATCCTTAATTTCTCTTCACCATAGGGAGTGGTAGATGCAGTAGATGGCTGCCATTGGCTGTTTCTCCAATCTCCCAATCTCCTTAAGCTTACCAGGGGAGCTCTTAACTACTAGCTAACCTGTGAAGTGACTGATGGTTGCCTGATAACCCTTATTGTTTTTCCTGGGTTCAGAAATTTACATTTGGATGTCTAGAATCTCTAATGGCTGTGACATCCTTGTTTACTGATATGGCAGGAAATATTCCATTTCACAGGGCCTAGACAATGCTCCAAACAACAGCTAGGATTTATCCCACAGATGCTAAATGTACACTATAAATTCACTGGAAACTACAGTGAATTGAACCAGCATTTTAAAGGAGGTTTTGATTTTTCATTTCAAGGATACTGGCACAAAATGCCCCCAAATGGAGTGTTGTTATATAATTGGATATATTTCCTTGTTCCCATCAAATTTTCAGACTTGTTTAGAGAAATAACAAAACAACTTATTCCATGGAATAAAAAAAATAATCTTTTTTTCAAAATTAATTGATATATTTATTTTTAAAATTTTATATTGGGGTATAGTTGATTAACAATGTTGTGTTTTAGGTGTATAGCAAAATGATGCAGTTATACATATACATGTATCCATTCTTTTTCAAATTATATTTCCATTTAGGTTGTTACACAATATTGAGCACAGTTCAAGTTCCCTGTGCTATACAATAGGTCCTTGTTGGTTCAGTTGCTCAGTCGTATTAGACTCTTTGAGACCCCATGGACTGCAGCTTGCCAGCCTTTGTTGCCCATCACCAACTCCCAGAGCTTTCTCAAGCTTATGTCCATCGAGCCCATGATGCCATCCAACCATCTCATCTTCTGTCCTCCCCTTCTCCTCCTACCTTCATCTTTCCCAGCATCAGGGGCTTTTCAAAGGAGTCAGTTCTTCCCATCAGGTGGCCAAAATATTGGAGCTTCAGCTTCAGCATCAGTCTTTCCAATGAACATTCAGGACTGATCTCCTCTAGGATTTACTGGTTTGATCTCCTTGCAGTACAAGGGGCTCTCAAGAGTCTTCTCTAATACCAAAGTTCCAAAACATCAATTCTTCGGGGCTCATTTTAAACATAGTAGTGTATGCATGAAAATCCCCAACCCAGTAATTATCCCTCCCCGCAACTCCCCTTCTGCTGCTGCTGCTGCTGGTGGTAAGTTGTGTCTGACTCTGTGCGACCCCAAAGACGGCAGTCCACCAGGCTCCCATGTCCCTGGGATTCTCCAGGCAAGAACACTGGAGTGGGTTGCCATTTCTGTCTCCAATGCATGAAAGTGAAAAGTGAAAGTGAAGTAGCTCAGTCGTGTCTGACTCCTAGCGACCCCGTGGACTGCAGCCTTCCAGGCTCCTCCGTCCATGGGATTTTCCAGGCTAAGAGTACTGAAGTGGGGTGCTATTGCCTTCTCCAAACTCCCCTTCTAGTAACCATAAATTCATGCTGTAAGTCTTTGAGTCTGTTTCTGTTTTGTAAATAAGTTCATTTGTATTATTATTATTATTATTAGATTCTGCATGTAGGTGACATATGATACAGAAAGCTTCTATAAATTAGTAAAATAGTAAATAACTAAAGATTATACAGTATTTACTATAGCCAACAGGCTAGATTCCAAAGATTTTAATACATTTTAATTTATTTAATCCACTTTATGCTCATTTTAATCTCCATGTTTCACATGAGGGAACTAAAGCACCGTTGTAGATAGTTATAGCCATGTGATTATGTCACATTGTCAAATCCTTGGTAGATCCAGAATTTGATTGCAGACAATATAGCGCCAAAATCCAGGCTGTAATTTACCATGGCCAGCTATGATTACCTCATGAGGTGGTTATTTGTTTGACTCTAAACAATGTATGTAAATTAGTTTTAAAATGTTATAGTGATTTGAAGGCTTCCCTGGTGACCCAGTGGTAAAGAATCTGCCTGCCAAATCAGGAGACACCACTTCAATCCTTGATCCAGGAAGATCCCACATGTGACTGAGCAACTGAGCCCGTGTACTACAACTACTGGGCCTGAGCTCTAGAGCCCAGGAGCCACAACTACTGAGCCTCCATTCTGCAACTACTGAAGCCCCCATGTCCTAGAGCTAGCCCATTCTCCACAACAAGAGGAGCCACCACAATGAGCAGCCCATGCATTGCAATGAGAGAGTAACCCCTACTTGTCACAACTAGAGAAAAGCCTGTGAAGCAACAAAGCTCCATCACAGCAAAAAAATAAATAGATAAAATTATATTAAAAAAATAAATGTTAAACAGTTTGAAAGGCAAATACTATTTCAGGTAAAAAACAAAAAAAGGTATTTCAGAAAGCTGATCAGAAAGTTAATTTATTGACATTAACCTATACACAAGTGCTAGAAGAACTATACAAAAAATATGTTCATGACCCAAATAACCACGAGGGTGTGATCTCTCACCTAGAACCAGACATCCTGGAATGTGAAGTCAAGTGGGCCTTAGGAAGCATCACTACGAACAAAGCTAATGGAGGTGATGCAATTCTAGTTGAGCTATTTCCAATCCTAAAAGATGATGCTGTGAAAGTGCTGCACTCAATATGCCAGCAAATTTGGAAAATTCAGCAGGGGCCACAGGACTGGAAAAAGTCAGTTTTTGTTCCAGTCTCAAAGAAAGACAATGCCAAAGAATGTTCAAACTACCACCTAATTGCACTCATCTTATATGCTAGCAAAGTAATGTTCAAAATTCTCCAAGCCAGGCTTCATCAGTGTATGAACCATGAGCTTCCAGATGTTCAAGCTGGATTTAGAAAAGGCAGAGGAACCAGAGATCAGATTGCCAACATCTGTTGGATCATTGAAAAAGCAAGATATTTCCAGAAAAAACATCTACTTCTGCCTTGTTGACTATGCCAAAGCCTTTGACTGCATGCATCACAACAAACTGTGTAAAATTCTTCAACAGACGGGAATACCAGACTACCTTACCTGCCTCTTGAGAAATCTATATGCAGGTCAAGAAGCAACAGTTAGAACCAGTCATAGCACAGACTGGTTCCAAATCAGGAGACAAGTATGTCAAGGCTGTATAATATCACCCTGCTTATTTAATTTATATGCAGAGTACATCAGCAAAATGCCAAGCTGGTTAAAGCACAAGCTGGAATCAAGATTGCTGGGAGAAATATCAATAATCTCAGATACACAGATGACTCCACCCTTATGGCAGAAAGAAAAGAAGAACTGAAGAGCCTCTTGATGAAAGAGGAGAGTGAAAAAATTGGCTCAAAACTCAACATTCAGAAAACTAAGATCATGACATCTAGTTCCATAACTTCATAGGAAATAGATGGGGAAACAATGGAAACAGTGAGAGACTTTATTTCTGGGGGCTCCAAAGTCAATGCAGATGGTGACTGAAGCCATGAAATTAAAAGAGACTTGCTCTTTGGAAGAAAAACTATGACCAACCTAGACAGCATATTAAAAGGTAGAGATATTACTTTGCCAACAAAGGTCCATCTAGTCAAAGCTATGGTTTTGCCAATGTCATGTATGGATGTGAGAGTTGGACCATAAAGAAAGATGAGCAGCAAAGAATTGATGCTTTTGAACTGTGGTGTTGGAGAAGATTCTTGAGAGTCCCTTGGACTGCAAGGAGATCCAACCAATCAATCTTAAAGGAAATCAGTCCTGAATATGCATTGGAAGGACTGTTGTTGAAGCTGAAACTCCTATACTTTAGCCACCTGCTGGGAAAAACTGACTCATTGGAGTGAGCAACAACTACAGAAACATTGTGATTCTTCTGTTAGATTTCATTACCTGAGAACATTCTTTTTTGATGATTTCATTTACAATCATTTTAAATTGTTGTTATTCAGTTGCTAAATTGTGTCTGACTCTTTGGGAGCCCATAGACTGTAGTATGCCAGAGTCCTCTGTCTTCCACTATATTCAGGAGTTTGCTCAAATTCATGTCCACTGACATGGTGATGCTATCTCCCTTCTCCTTTTGCCTTCACTCTTTCCAGTATAAAGTCTTTTCCAATGAGTCAGCTCTTTGCATCAGGTGGCCAAAGTACTGGAGCTTCAGCTTCAACATCAGTCCTTCCAACGAATATTCAAAGTTGATTTCCTTTAGGATTAACTGGTTTGATCTCCTTGCAGTCCAAGGGACTCTCAAAAGTCTTCTCCAGCACCACAGTTCAAAAGCATCAATTCCTCAGCTCTCAGCCATCTTTAATTTAAAAGATTCAAAAATTAAAACAATAGAGATTTAGAAGTTATAAAATGTTAATATTGTAGCTCTATACCTAAAGAATATAATCATTA
Organism: Bos grunniens; assembly: GCF_055505025.1. Classification (NCBI taxonomy): domain Eukaryota; kingdom Metazoa; phylum Chordata; class Mammalia; order Artiodactyla; family Bovidae; genus Bos; species Bos grunniens. The sequence continues at coordinate 56,523,014 of NC_141175.1, read as the reverse complement.
GAATTAAGAGCTCATCAAATACGTATTCTAATTCTCAATTTTTAAATTCTTAGTTCTAAATTATCCTTTTTTGGGGGAACTGCTCTATAATAATTGAGATGATTTTTACAAATGTTTCTCCATTGCAAGTCAGCAATGTTTAGCCTTTTGGGTAAAGGATTCTGGGTAGGCAGTAGAGAAGGGAGTGCCCTTCCTTCCTGCTTTTTAAGACAGTTCACCAGATAGATCCCAAACAGTGAGATTTTTTTTTCTCCATTTCTTGACTTGTGCACTTTCTCCAGTGCTAGGTGCCAGCCAGACACCTACCTTATGTTCCAGTATTTAACAAACACAAGCTTTACCTCACTCTTACTTTGGGGAATGGAAATATGTCTAGGAGCCTGGGACCCTGCAGGCATGAACCCATGCCTAAAATGCTGCCCCCATACCCACTTCTTAGCTTCATGCATGTCCATGCCAGAATCCACATGGTGCTGGCATCTAGTGAGCTGACTGCTCGAATTTCATCCCTCTTGCCAACCTACTTCAAGCTGACAGAAAAGTATGCTGGGTTCCTATTTCTACAAATGAGATTTCACCAGCTCTCAGCTCCAACAATGTAGATTGCTTTCACTCCCTCTGCATGCCCATCTGTGGGCGTTCAGCCCATGTCTTAGAGGGTTGGGTTGTTTCTATTTGTTCAGTTGTTGTGTGACAGCTTTGGCAAGGCAATCAAGTCAAATCACCCTCTGTCTGGTAAGCTTTAGCCATGCATGTATGCTAAAGTCACTTCAGTCGTGTCCGACTCTGTGCGACCATATGTACTCTAGCCTTCTAGGCTTCTCTGTCCATAGGATTCTCCAAGCAAAAATGCTGGAATAGGTTGCCATGTCCTTCTCCAGGGGATCCTCCCCACACAGGGATCGAACTCAAGTCTATTATGTCTTCTGCATTGGCAGGTGGGTTCTTTATCACTAAAGCCACCTGAAAAGCCCTGAGCTTTAGCTGTGCCAATTTCAATAAGGTGTGAATCTCTTTTCCAAGTTTATCTTTCCTTAGGGAGTTTCTCTGAGCTCTAGGGAATCCTTTAGAGGTTTCTCTTCATCTTTATAGTTACTCTCCTATCACAGCTTAATAATTATTTATATTAATTATCTCCTATTTAAATAACTGAGTGGTTTCCAATGCACTAATAACCTATTTGACATGGCTAGAAAAATAATTAGACAGCTAGAAAGCAGGTCAGAAAAAAGTATTCTAAGTCAGAGGGGAAAAAAATTAAATGAAACAAGTTAAAAGGGACTCAGAAGACAACAGAGAGAAAATGGAATAGAATAAATATAGGAAAATATGGTGCTCACTAAGTCACTTCAAGCATGTCTGACTCTTTGCAACCCTATGGACTGTAGCCTGCCAGGCTCTTCTGTCCACGAGATTCTCCAGGCAAGAGTACTGGAGCAGGTAGCCATGCCCTTCACTGGATTTTCTTGGCCCAGGGATTGAACCCCCATCTCTTGCATCTCCTGCATTGGCAGATAAGTTCTTTACCACTAGCGCCACGTGGGAAGCCCATATTGAAAAAATAATTACTAAGAATTTTGTCATACCAAAGAAAGACATCAAGCAAATACTCAAGAAACATTTTGGAACTCAAAACAGAATATATTAAAAGAAAAACCAGCCCAAGACACACTATTATAATGTTGCAGAAAAATAAAAACAAAGAGAAAAAGAAGTCTGAAAAGAATGTCATAGCACTATTGGAGAAGAAAGAAAACTAGAAAGTTAGTTCACAACAGAAATTAAAAAAAAAAAAAAAAAGAAAGCCCAAAGGTAGTGGAGTTTAACTTTTGAAAAGTTTTAAAAACCTCTCAATCAAGAATTCAATACAAAGTAAATATATATTTAATTTTGAAATATATATTTTTAGCAAAAAGATCCAGAGTATTTGCTAGCAAATGATATAAAATAAATGAAATAAAATTACCAAAAAATTTTGAGGCAAGGAATATGTAATTCTAGATAGAAGAGAGAAGCAGGAATAAAGTGAAGAAGAAGCAAGTCAAACTATGTACACAGACTATTTAAAATAACATAGATAACTAACAAAGACCTACTGGATAGCACAAAGAATATTACTCAATATCCTCTAATAACCTATAGGGGAAAAGAATCTAAAAAAGAATAGATATATGTATATGCATAACTGATTCAATTTGCTGTATGCTTTAAACTAACACAACATTGTAACTTAACTGCACTCCAATAAAATTTTTGAAAAATGAAATAACAATAGGTGGAGAGACAGATATTAAACTGATCAATAGATGATAAATGAACTAGATAGATGGATGGATAGATAGATGGTTAAGACAAAATTCAACTTAAAGACAATAATAACATAAAAAGTTGGGGAAGGGTACAAGAAGTTAAATTGTTCTGAGATTCTTAAAATATTTTAAGAGTAGTAAAATCATTTATTCAGAGTAGTATCAACAAGTCAAGGGTGTATGATATAAATGTTTTGGTGGTGGTGTAAGGTATACAGAAGTAGTAATATAATGTTGTATATGTGAAAATATAATGTTACATATCAATGTTACCTCAATAAAAGTAATCTTTAAAGTTTGCCTTCAATAGGAAAAAAGCAAACATAAATAAAATCTAGCCACAAAAGTATCCTATAATTAAAATAAATGGATAAAAGAGAGAAAAATAATAGAACCAAATGTCTAAGTAGAAAGCAAACAATAAAAATGATAGGTGCTGGACAATAAAAAAGGCTGAGTGCTGAAAAACTGATGCCTTTGAACTGTGATGCTGGGAAAGACTCTTGAGAGTCCCTTGGACAGCAAGGAGATCAAAGCAGTCAACCCTAAATGAAATCAACACTGAATATTCATTGGAAGGACTGATGCTGAAGCTGAAGCTCCAATACTTTGGCCATCTGATTGAAAGAGCCAACTCACTGGGAAAAGACCCTGATGCTGGAAAAGACTGAAGGCAGGTAGAGAAGGGCCAACAGAGGATAAGATGGTTGGATGGCATCACCAACTCAATGGACATTAAGTTTGAGAAAACTCTGGGAGTTGGTGATGGACAGGGAAGCCTGGTGTGTTGCAGTCCATGGGGTCACAAAGTGTTGAACACAACTGAGCTACTGAACAGCAGCAACAACAGCAAAAATAGTAGGTTACAAGTATACCTGTAGCTATTTTAAATAGTTTCAATGACAGTTTCCTGAACTGTGAGGAAGACCAAAAAAAAAAAAAAAAAAAAAAGAAGCACATCTCAACAGCAGTTTCACTGAAGAAAGTTGAAACATCTCAGATACAGTTTGCGATACTTTCATCAAACTAGTTGCCTTCAATTACAAGACATGAAGCAGATGCCTTCTGCATTCTTCATCTGCTTTTATACTGTGCTTGTCACGTAGACCCACTAGATTCTATGTGACAAGAGATTTTTCAGTCTTTCCAGTGCACCTGGAACTCATCAATAAGACTTTTCACAATAAATAAATCTGATTACCAAGCAAATGGACTTGATAGATCACGTGGTTAAATTTCATCATTTACCTTAACTGACTTCATTCCAAGAGCAGTATTATGAAAAGGCTAAATCCCCAGGTATCTCTGGGTCTGGAGTAAAAGGTTAGTCCACTTTTTAGTACTTTACCTATACCATATAAACACTAATCAAAAGAAGTCAGTGTTATCTATAATAATGTTAGGAAAAATAACCTTTATGGCAAGAAATATATTTCATGAAGGTAGAAAGGTCAATTTACCAGTACTATATAACACCTCTATATATTTATATGGAATGTATAAATACATCTAATAACATATATAAAGCAAAGTTCATCAGAAATAAGTGGAGAAAGTCAAATCCATGATTATATTGGAATATTTTAATGTCCTACCCCCACATTTGGGGCTTCCCATGTGTTGCAGGGGTAAAGAATCCCCCTGCCAATGCAGGAGACTCAAAAGATGTGGGTTCAATCTCATGGCTCTGGAAAATGCCCTGGAGAAGGAAATGGAAACCCATTCCAATATTCTTGCCTGAAAAATTCCATGGACAGAGGAGCCTGGCTGGCTACAGTCCATGGGGTCTCAAAGAGTTGGAGACGACTGAGAAACTGAGCACACACAGCACACACCCTCATACTTAATAGAATAAGCAGAGATAAACAATTACTAATAGCATAGAGTGTCCAAACAACAATTAAAAAAATTTGACCTAATTGACGTATATAGGAAACATACCCAATAATTACAGGTTCAGTTCAATTCAGTCTCTCAGTCCTGTCTGACTCCTTGCGACCCCATGAATCACAGCATGCCAGGCCTCCCTGTCCATCACCAACTCCCGGAGTTCACTCAAACTTATGTCCACCAAGTCGGTGATGCCATCCAGCCATCTCATCCTCTGTCATAACCTTCTCCTCATGCCCCTAATCCTTCCCAGCATCAGAATCTTTTCCAATGAGTCAACTCTTTGCATGAGGTGGCCAAGGTACTGGAGTTTCAGCTTCAACATCATTCCTTCTAAAGAACCCCCAGGATTGATTTCCTCTGAGAATGGACTGGTTGAATCTCCTTGCAGTCCAAGGGACTCTCAAGAGTCTTCTCCAACACCACAGTTCAAAAGCAACAATTCTTTGGCACTCAGACTTCTTCACAGTCCAACTCTCACATCCATACATGACTACTGGAAAAACCATAGCCTTGACTAGACGGACCTTTGTTGGCAAAGTAATGTCTCTGCTTTTCAATATGCTATCTAGGTTGGTCATAACTTTTCTTTCAAGGAGTAAGTGTCTTTTAATGTCATGGCTACAATCACCATCTGCAGTGATTTTGGAGCCCCAAAAAATAAAGTCTGACACTGTTTCTACTGTTTCCCCATCTATTTCCCATAAAGTGATGGGACCAGATGCCATAATCTTCGTTTTCTGAATGTTGAGCTTTAAGCCAACTTTTCACTCTCCTCTTTCACTTTCATCAAGAGGCTTTTGAGTTCCTCTTCACTGTCTGCCATAAGGGTGGTGTCATCTGCATATCTGAGGTTATTGATATTTCTCCCAGCAATCTTGATTCCAACTTGTGCTTCTTCCAGCCCAGAGTTTCTCATGATGTACTGTGCACATAGGTTAAATAAGCAGGGTGACAATATACAGTCTTGACGTACTCCTTTTCCTATTTGGAACCAGTCTGTTGTTCCATGTCCAGTTCTAACTGTTACTTCCTGACCTGAATCACTATGTTGCAGTGTTTGTGACAAGAAAAGGTAAACTAAGAATAAAGCTGAGGAAGACAGAAACAGAAAGATAGCTACCTGGTCTAAAGCCTAAGTTTACCTTAAGTCTGAAGATACTAGCAAATATTTGGTAAAAATCACATTATGGACTGCAGAAATAGGACTTCAAAGTATATGCGGCTTTGAGTCAGGCACAATTTTGCAGGAGCAGCCTCCAAAACACTTTGCTTCTAAGAGAGAATAAAGGTGAAGGCAAAGGAAGGAGGACTGTATTCTTTGACAATTTATTGATGAAGGGTTAGAGAAGCAAAACGAGGAAACTCCGGGTAAAAGTAGAAATTTTCATTTCATCAGCACCACATCAACCCAGCTGAAAAAATAGCATTAAATGTAGAGTGAATAATGAAAGAATCACTCCCCAAAGAAAATAACAAGGAGAATGCATCACCAGTGCTAGGAAATTTATCCAGAAGTCTCCCTTGGGACTCAATTGACATTGAAAAACAGATAAATCCTTTAGCATCGATGCTATGTCACAAATTCAGCTCCCTCATTGCAGCTGTGTGCATCTTCACCCCTGCAACACCAGAAGCCATTGTTAAGAGAATGAAAAGATACATCTTTTCTGCTAAGGATTGAATGTCATCACACAGATTTTTCATCCCTCAATGAGATTTCTATTATCTTTTATACGTTTGGGTGTCCAATAAACTGTCATTTAGGTACAAGAAGGACTGAGAAACTACATGAGCTGGAAAAATAATCCTTAGGTCATTGTTGCTGTTGTTCAGTTGCTAAGTCTGACTCTTTGGACCCCATGGATACAGCACGCCAATTTCCTCTGTTGTCCACAATCTGCCAGAGTTGCTCAAATTCATGTTCATTGAGTTGGTGATGCTATCTAACCATCTCATCTTCTGCCACCCAGTTCTCCTTTTGCCTTCAATCTTGCCCAGCATCAAGGTCTTTTGCAAAAGGTCTTTTTAACCTCTTCACATCAGATGGCCAAAGTACTGGAGCTTCAGCTTCATCATCGGCCCTCCCAATGAGTATTCAGGGTTTCTTTCCTCTAGGATTGAATGGTTTGATCTCCTCACAGTCCAAAAGGCTCTCAAGAGTCTTCTCCAGCACCACAGTTCAAAAACATCGATTCTTTGGTGCTTAGCCTTCTTTATGGTCCAACTCTCACATCTGTACATGACTACTGAAAAAGAGATAGCTTTGACTATATGTACAGAAGAATTGATGTTTTTGAACTGTGGTGTTGGAGAGGACTCTTGAGAGTCCCTTGAACTGCAAGGAGATCCAACCAGTCCATCCTAAAGGAGATCAATTCTGGGTATTCATTGGATAGACTGATGTTGAAGCTGAAACTCCAATACTTTGGCCACCTGATGTGAAGAGCTGACTCATTTGAAAAGATCTTGATGTTGGGAAAGATTGGGGGCTGGAGGAGAAGGGGACGACAGAGGATGAGAAGGTTGGATGGCATCACCAACTCAATGGACATGAGTTTGGGTAAACTCCAGGAGTTGGTCATAGACAGGGAGGCCTGGCGTGCTGCGGTTCATGGGGTTGCAAAGAGTCGGACACAACTGAGGGATTGAACTGAACTGACTATATGGACCTTTGTTGGCAAGGTGGGGGGAATTAAGTTTGTTCCTTAATAACACATCAAAACAGATACGGCTCAACTGTACAAAAATAATAGTTCCTTGTTAGAATATTTGTGTCAGCTTTAACAAATGTTTATCATACATATAGCACAACTATTGTAGAGACCTAAAAAGAAGCTGAAGTTACTCTGAAGGGAAATATAGGGCATAAAATACTGGATTTTGATACAAGATGTAATCAAATTAGCAGTAAGGTCTATATGGTTGAGATTGATACAGTTGTTAGAAAGTAAATTAATTTATCCTTACAGAGTGACATACTAAATAGCTAAGGTCCTGGGATATGGGATCAGTCAGTGATATGCTTGATGCCTGGGTAATAGCAACTTTTGTGCTTTTTACAACTAGTTTCTGGGAAGAAGATAGGAGACTTGTAATCAGTGCTTTCTTCCCTTTGGCAGAAGGGATTGTGGAGATTGGATGTGGGAAGAACATATACCCATGTGTGTGCGTGGGGTCGTGTGTGCTTACATATTCTATGCAAAAACATTTAGTGTGTCCTGCATGATAATACAGATATGTTCTTCGTGGCTACTGATGTGTGCATGCCAAATGTCACTTTATTAATTACTACCTGATCTCAACTGACCTAAATAACATTATCCCATTTTACAAATCATGAAAGCAAGGCCACGAAATAGATAGAGTTGATGGCCAACAGAGGAGGCTAGGACTGGAATCTGCTTATCAATATTCAGAGTTCCAACTATAGCTCCAGTGCTACACAAATCCAATCAGGTTATTGCTGTGCTTAATCCCCTAAAGGGTTGTCTCTTGCCATTAGAATCAATGACAAACTATATAAGAAAATTAACATGCCTCTGTGTGTGTGCGTGTTTGTGTGTGTGTGTGTGTGTTTGCGTGAGTGTGCTCACATGCGTGGGTGCTCAGTTGTGTCTAACTCTTGGCAACTCCATGGACTATAGGCTCTGGGGTCTTCTGTCCATGGGATTTCTCAGGCAAGAATACTGGTGTGGGCTGCTATTTCCTTCTCCAAGGGATCTTCCCGACCCAGGGGTTGAACCCGAGTCTGCTGTCTCTCCTGCACTGGCAGGTGGATTCTTTACCACTGCTCCACCTAGAAATGGACAACATGCATGGGTCCCTGGTACATACTTCAGGATCCTGTCTGGACACTCTCCCATCCCTCTCTCATTCACATGGCCTTCATCTTATACCTCAAACATACAATCCTTTAGCATCTTATACTCCTTAATGACACTTGACATATTTAGTTTTACTAGTCACTATGAATAATCATTTATTTATTATCTGATTTCCCAGCTAGGCTATACATTTTGTATTGGCAATCCACCTGTGTGTTGTTAATGTGTTCTATGCCCAGTGATTTGTTCAGTAGGAACATAGGAAATACTCCCTGCATTTCTTAAGTCACACCCTAACTCCAAATAAGAAAATTATCTTCCTGTGACTTTGTATAGACCATGCTCTTAGGCCATCTTTCTGAGAGCAAGCAAATTACATCCAGCTTCTTTGGTTAGAGTGTGTAACTTCTGCCTGTTCTTCCAAATCCAATTTAAGACTGTCTAGGACAGTTATTTCTCCATCTTCCCATCTTCACACATATTCTGTTAGAACCACACATTCAACACTTGATTACATTGATTCTTTTTATAAAAATATGTATATTTCATGAGTACGTTTTCTTTTATTACAATGAGATTTAATTTTTTTAAAGAAATTCTTCAAGTCTTTTTCTTCTCATTTTTTTAACAGAGCCCAGTGCCTGCTGTACATCTTCAGACTGATAAATAGCAACTTGATAACATTTATTTGAAAGACATTGAAGAGTAGAGAGCAGTTCAGAGACAAAGGTTTTTGATGGAGTATTTGGTCTGAGCTGATCAAAGACAGGATTTGGGAAATACAGTTTTTTTTTTTTTTCATTTCTTTTTTAAGAGTTTGCATGTCTAGAGATTGTAGTGAACATTTCAAAACACATCTGAGCAAATTACAGAGTAGATATTTGTCTCTTAGGATGCATCTGTGAGGAATACACTGACGAAGTCAATCTGAAAACTACTAAGAAAGTCAAGGTTAATAGGAGACATATTGTTTGAGAACTCCCAACACAATATTCACAGAAGTTCTAATTTAACTTCATATGAAAAAGCAAAACAGAAAGAGAAGGAAAACCCATTGGAATTTAAATCACTTAAAATCATCTGTGTATTTGGCCCCTTTTATTCAAATATTCTTGGTGTTTTCAAACGCTGAATTTAATCAACCCAATAGTTCAGAAATTGGCAATCTGACAGAAAGGGAATAATTGAATAGACTTTTCTTCTTTCATCATGAATAGAACTTGTGGACTGAGGAGAACTATTTATTCCCTATTCATCCCTTGCCATAAATCTATGCAACTGAACAACTTTGTTCTGAAAACCCCTTTCAGACAGGGAACATGAAGCTCTTAATCTCAAATCCTGTGTCCTAACCTGTATTAAGCTGATAGGTTTTTTCTTTTTCTTTTTCTTACATGCACATTAGTTATGTAGTATCTGGCTTTTATAAGTCACTTTTTTAATTTGAAAAGATAGAAGGAGAAATTCAAGAAGATGTTATTGTCAACAATAATATTTTCAAAATTATATTTGGCAAACATGAAAGTCCCTTAGCCACAGTTCAGAAAAATGCATTTTTAGAGACTTGACTTAAAAGCAGGAACACAGGTGATGAATTCTCTACTGTAGCATATATTCAGAATTCTCTTTCTCAAGTACCTGGCATTTCCTTATTTAGTTTAGGTTTAGATTAAGGTGCTGCTGGCTCTTGTTAAAGTTTTAATGTGGGATCTGAGATATGAGTAATCTGTTGATCCCATATCAACTACATGAAGTAGTGTATCAGATACACCAAGCTAAAGGGTGAGGAAGTAAGTAAGATAAGTTTTGACAAGAGACAAAGGGAATTATGATTCTGGATTTATCCTCTGAGAGGGAAAAGTCTTATAATAACCACAAGGTAAGAAAATAGTTATTGAAAGGGGTAGAGTAGGAGAGGCCAAATTGTTTAATTCTTAATTTCAAAGCGAACCTACCACAGACATGTCAGCTCAATGGTGTGACTAAGTTTTGAGTTTCGATTGGCTTAGGATACCTTGCTATGATATGGAAAGGAATTAAAGAAATGAAAAAAAAAAAAAGTCACAGTCATAGATGTGTCCCTGTAGTGGCACAGAAATATATCTTTTCTCTCCAAGACTTGCAATGGCTATTATACATTCACACAAAGCTGCCTACTTTGATGAGCTATGTTGACTACACAGCACAGTTATTTTTACCATCACTAAATCTGTTTGTGAGCCAAAACCAAGAGGGTATGCACAAAGGATTTCAAGTAGGTGATGGAGCTGGGCAAAAGCATGGATTATGTGAATATAATATGAATATAATACGCCTGCTCACTTCATAAAATAGTGACCGAGTCTTTCCTTTATTTTATTTTTCTCTCAATTCCACTCCCTTCCCACCCACCACTCTATATCAAAGTTTGCACCATCTCAATACATTTTGTTAATTTTTAATGCAGATGACTCCCCGAATGTTTATCAAGTATACTATGCATTCAACAATTATAAAACATATTTCCTTAGAAATGTTGGATGGACAAGTTAGGACCTGGGAAGAGATGGAGGTAAGTGTAGAACACAGGTTTCCTTTACTTCTTCTTCACTGATGCTGGCTCACTGATGCTAGCAATCAAAATTTTCTAAAATAAGAATCCCCCAAATGTCTTGTCCTAATCTCAAAACGCATGATTATGATAAAATATGTCAAAAGGAACTTTGTTGATGTAATAAGGTTTAGTTCAGTTCAGTTCAGTCGCTCAGTCATGTCCGACTCTTTGTGACTGCATGAATTGCAGCATGCCAGGCCTCCCTGTCCATCACCAACTCCCAGAGTTCACTCAGACTCATGTTCATAGAGTCAGTGATGCCAACCAGCCATCTCATCCTCTGTCGTCCCCTTCTCCTCCTGCCCCCAATCCCTCCCATCATCAGAGTCTTTTCCAATGAGTCAAATCATCGCAGGAGGTGGCCAAAGTACTGGAGTTTCAGCTTTAGCATCATTCCTTCCAAAGAAATCCCAGGGCTGATCTCCTTCAGAATGGACTGGTTGGATCTCCTTGCAGTCCAAGGGGCTCTCAAGAGTCTTCTCCAACACCACAGTTTAAAAGCATCAATTCTTCAGCACTCAGCCTTCTTCACAGTCCAACTCTCACATCCATATATGACCACAGGAAAAACCATAGCCTTGACTAGACGGACCTTTGTTGGCAAAGTGATGTCTCTGCTTTTGAATATGCTATCTAGGTTGGTCATAACTTTCCTTCCAAGGAGTAAGTGTCTTTTAATTTCATGGCTGCAGTCACCATCTGCAGTGATTTTGGAGCCCAGAAAAATAAAGTCTGACACTGTTTCCACTGTTTCCCCCATCTATTTCCCATGAAGTCATGGGACTGGATGCCATGATCTTCGTTTTCTGAATGTTGAGCTTTAAGCCAACTTTTTCACTCTCCACTTTCACTTTCATCAAGAGGCTTTTTAGTTCCTCTTCACTTTCTGCCATAAGGGTGGTGTCATCTGCATATCTGAGGTTATTGACAGTTTTCCCGGCAATCTTGATTCCAGCTTGTGCTTCTTCCAGCCTAGCGTTTCTCGTGATGTACTCCGCATATAAGTGAAATAAGCAGGGTGACAATATACAGCCTTGACGTACTCCTTTTCCTATTTGGAACCAGTCTGTTGTTCCATGTCCAGTTCTCACTGTTGCTTCCTGACCTGCATACAGATTTCTCAAGAGGCAGGTCAGGTGGTTTGGTATTCCCATCTCTTTAAGAATTTTCCACAGTCAGTTGACCCAAAATAAGAAGATTATACTATATTATCCACGTGGGTCCAATGTGGTCACAATTGCCCTAAAAAGCAGAGGGCATTTTTCTCTATCTAGAAACAGAAGACAGGAACAGGAAAGAAAATGTGGATATGAGAAAGTTTGAAGCATGAGAAGTGCATCATTAGCGGTCTGACAATGGATTGAAGGGGACACAGAAGAAATTAAACTGAGCTTTGGGAGCAAAGAGAGGAGACATTGACAATGAGGAAATGAGGACCTCAATCCTACAACTTATAGGGAACTGGAATTTGCCAACCATTCAAATGAGATTGCAGTGATTCTCTCCACAAGCCTCCAGATAAAAGCTCAGCTGAAACCTTGGTTTCAACCTCATATGATCCTGAGCAAAAATCCTAAGTAAACCCTCATGGAGTTCTGACCATAAACTAATACAGACACATACTGATATATTTATAGATGAAATTATGTGATAAAGGACTTGCATGAAAATAATCTAGTGTGGGGGTGTGTGTGAGGATGGGGAATATATGAAACATGACTAACCGTGAGTTGTTAATTGGTGAAGGCAATTAGTCATGGAGGTTCATTACATTATTCTATATATATATTTAAAACTTCCCATTGTAAAAAGGTTAAAAAAATTGGAATGTGTGCCTGACACAACATTGTTGTCATTCACTCACTAAGTCATGTCCAGTTCTTTGCAACCCCATAGGCTGAAGCACTCCAGGCTTCCCTATCTTTTACTATCTCCTGAGGTTTGCTCAAATTCACATCTATTGAATCAGTGATGCTACCTAACCATCTGAGGGCAATGATTGAACTTGACTCCATAACTCTTTAAAGTCCATATCCATTTTGAAACTCTGAAAGGATAAAGTAATAAGAGAGATTGTGAGAATTATTGAATAATTTCTGCCTCTGCCCTCAAAGGAAATGATGAGAGGGCAGAGAGAGAGTTGCATTTGGGATATAAATAGACTCCTACCATCAGAGGGACAAAGATTATGTGGATGTGTCCATGGACCAATGATGGGAAACATGCAAAGAAAGTAGGTGTGAGATCATGTCTGTAGGCTTTATTGGGGTGTGATGGTGATGGGCTATGCACAGTGTGGGCTGGGGAAAACTAAGTGACCTCTTGAAGAGTGCATTTTCTCTCTTAAGACTTAAAAATGAAAGATCTTCAGTGATGGGCATCTCTGAGGAAGCCACAACAGCACACCCATGAAGGAAAGTCTTGATGATGAAAGAATCTACTACATAAAACTGTGCCTTTCCCTCTATCCATCTGTTTTTTGGTTCTGCTTTGTAGGAATCCTAAATCTTTTTAAGCATGTGGGAGTTGAGGGGGAGTAGTGGGAAAGAAGAACAAAATGGACCACAATTTTCATCTATCTCTGTCCCTGCCCCAGGTGGGAAGGAAAGAGGCAATTACTACCAGAACAAGTTAAATGTGTAATTATTACATAGGACTGGGTTTTCAAATTGTCAGATGGGACTGTTTTGTGGGTTAGAGTAACAGTAATATTATCATTATAGAAGATGACCATAAATATGTCTGCAGACAGCCCTGTCCATTCCTCTAATCCACCCATATTTCCCAGAGTAAATTAATAAAGTCAGTTCATTACATGGAGTTTTGGGGCAAGAGGTGCAACAGTTCTTCGCCAGCTATACCCTTTTGAGTTGTGTAAACTGTAAAATGCAACAATGCAGAAACACACACACCTAGAGGGAATGATCTATCTGGTAGTGGAGAATTGAGACCTTGTGCCTAGAACACCATACATCTGCATCTCTCCTGTTTTCACTCTCAATCTCTCCTTATCACACTTGGGCTGCTGAAATACCCTTATAGTTGGTCTCCTTGCTTCACAATGTCCATATTCTCCCTCAGTCCATTTTTCATACCACACCCAAATGATATTTCGAGGTCTGAATTAGGAGTATACAATTTCTTTAATTTTTTTCTAAGTGTCTCCGTGGTCAAGAATCCACCTACCAATGCAGGAGATGCAGGTTTGATCCTTGGGTTGGGAAGATCCCCTGGAGAAGGAAATGAAATGGCAACTCACTCCAATATTCTTGCCTGGGAAATCCCATGGACAGCAGAGCCTGATGGGCTACAGTCCATGGGGTCCCAAAAGAGGTGGACATGACTTATTAACAGCAATAACAGTTCCCTTTATTAACACCTTCCAGTAGCTCTTTACAACCATCAGGATGAAATTCAAAGACTAAGGCAGACATATACATCCTTTGTAGGTCTGTGTGTGCCTACTACACGTCTCCTAATTTTTCAAATCTCAGAATCAGATTGAACATACACATCTGATTTCCTTTTTTGCATTGATCTTTAGCAAAGATTCATTCTAGAAAGGAATGCAGTGTGATCTGACATTGAAACTTTGAACCACCTTAAGCTTGTAAGTATCTGGATTCTGACAGAAGTGCTGTACAGTGAACTGAGAGAGTTACCATAATAAAACAAGCATCTTGTGGCAACTCTCTCAGTTCACCATGGAACCCAGACACAGTTGGAACTGTGTTAAGTAACTTGCTCCAGACAAGCAGCACAAGGGTAGAGTTGGAATTAGAACCCAGTTCTCTGTGAGCCAAAACCAGAGTATTGAGCCTCAGGAGTCTATAGTCTCTAGTTGGGAAAAGAACATGTGTATTAAATTTTAACTGAAGTAACTCAGCGAGTACCAACAAGCCAAATATCTTTGCATTCCTCTTTGGGAAGTATTTTAAAATTTTTGATTGTAATTTTCCTTGCAGGGAAGTAAAGTTTATGCCCACAATAAAATGTGTTGGTTTAACTAAAAATACTGGACTTCAAGCAAATAGCTATTCTGATTTCTCTTGTTGCTTATTTATATTTCAGTTGTTAATTTAAAAAATTGCTATGCTGTTTATTTTTATAGATATTTTTATGGTTTTTACTGTCTCATGCATTGTATTCATTTTAATGCTACTTGCCCTTTTAAAAACATTTTTAAGAGAAAAAACAAGTGAAAAAAATAATCGCTGTATTTCAGAATGTCATTGGTTTAGTAGATTTGTTCAACCAAAATAAAAATAATAACTAGAAATCTCATGATATCCAGAAAATTGTTGTTCCACTTCCAGTTTGCTGCATAATTTTTTATAATAAAAATATTTTCCAAATAGTGTTATATTAAAATATGGTCACAAGTTCAACTGATTTTTATAAAAGTTTTTCTGTATCATCCAAAAGAAAAGTTTAATACATTTTTTATGATGTAATGGATATTAGTAGTTTCTAAGCAACTTTTCTAATACATTTATCTTAAATGAAATTAGTTCATCTAAGTGAAGTAAAAGCAACTCCTTTATAAATTGATTTTCCATAATATTTAAGTGTAAATTCCCAGCATAATGTACATGGGAGATTTGATAAGGAGGAACTTCAACAACCATTACAGAAGCTTCAGAATAATTTTTACTTCAAATGCTGAGAATTGCAATCTGAATATTTATTAACATGAAAAGCAGATCTCAGTATAGCACCGAGTGCTATAGCATACATTTAAGAATTAAAACTAAGTTGCACAGTGTATGCAAGGTCTCAAACTGTCTTTTGTAACTGTTTCAATGGATTTAAATGAAACTATTTGTATTGTTCATGTGGTTTTTACTCCATGTTCCTGAATAATAAAACATTTTTCTGTATTCCAGAAAATTTTTTCTAGTAACCATTAATACTCTATGTAGTTGATAAACATTAAAGTGTCAAAATAGATTATCTTTATGAGATGAGAATGACACTGTTTCAGTAAGTTAGTCAATAAAGGGCCATAGCTGTTGGTGGAATGGAAGTCATTATTTTGAAATGTTGGGCTTTATTTAAACTGAATTGCACTCTAAGATAGATAAAGTTATAAGGAAACTTAATTTCAAACATAAAGGTCATGGAAGGCCCATAAATGAGAGATTGCAGAAAGGTACATAGAGAGTTGAACAGTAGCTATAAATGCAGATGCACAAGTTAGTTCAAGATTTATAACTTCAACTTCATACAAAACCCACTGAGTGCTAAACTCATGGTTCTGTTTTAACTATTTAAGATTGGCCATCTCACATGCGTTATCACTGACTCTAATAATTTCTTGTTTTTTTTTTTTTTTTCCTTTCACACTAATGTTCCTATTTGTGGCAAAATTTTTTTTTTCTTTTTAAATTTTATTTTATCTCCTCTTCTCTCCTTTGATCCTTCCCCCGACTCCTTTTTTCTTTCCCCTCACCTCTTCCTTTTTTATGAAGACTCTGGTGGTGGTGTTCTTCAGGTGCATGATTTTAGCTGAAAACTAATGGTCCTTTCTTATCCATTAATTAAACAAATATTTATCCAGTATATATTATCTTTGATTCAAATTAGTCAATATGACAGGGTACAGCATAAGAGATGAGTCACAGTGGCATATAGGAAAATATTGCAGGATAGTAAAACAAGAAGAGGTTGTGAGGGACTTCCCTGCTGGTCCAGTGGTTAAGACTTCAGCTTCCAATGCAGAGGGTACAGGTTTGATTCCTGGTTGGGGAACTGGGATTCCACATGCCTCAAGGCCAAAAAGCCAAAACATAAAATAAAGCAATATTGTAATAAATCCAATAAAAATTTTAAAGAAAAATAAAAGGTCCACATAAAAAAATCTTTAAAGAAAAAGAATAAGAGGGTGTAAAAAATTCCAACATTACAAATAGCATCTTTGTCTCTTCAGGCTTAATGGTGCCACCACTACCTCTGATAACTAATATATAATCTCTACTTCTATTATGTTTATTTCTATATTATTTATGAACCTCTCCCTTTACTTATATTCCTATTAATGATTTATTATATTCTGTTTCTTCCATGTTGGGGAATCTAGTTCTACTTAAATGGTCTAGAATACCAATGATACTTTAAAGTATTTTTAGGTGGATCCTGTGACCTAAGTCAACAATAAACATTCAGTTATTAATTGATGCCTGCATTGTCTAAACTGCAGCATCAGAGTGGATGCTATCCTAAATGAATTACTCATTCAGGGTGTTTTCTTCATTGTATCATTGTTTTTTTTTTTTTTCACCTTTTAAGTAAGTATCCCTTAGTTAGTGAATCTTTTTAAAAACAAAATTGGGAAGCAGTATAATGTAGAATAAGTACTTTATAAGTATTGGGGATATATGATGTTTAGTCTGTATCTGATTTAAATTAGGGTATAAGTTAATGCAGGTTGCCATAAAGAAGTACCATAGGCTGGATAAACAATAGAAATTCATTTTATCACAATTCTAAATGCTAGAAGTTTAAGCAAGGTTTTGACAGGGTTGGTTTTTTTCTGAAAACTCTTTTGTAGATAACTATCTCCCAATGTATTTACATGGTCTTCTGTGTGTGTGTGTGTCTTCTGGGTATATCTTTCTTCTAATAAGGACACCAGTCATGTTGGTTATTCTTTTGTTTAGTTGTTAATTCACATATGACTCTGTGATCCCATGGACCGTAGCCCTCTAGGCTTCTCCATCCATGGGATTTTGCAGGCAAGAATACTGGAGTGGGTTGTCATTTCCTTCTCAAATATTAGTCTATAACTCACTCTAATCACTTCAATTTTTAAATTTTAAAAAATTTATTTATTTATTTTTTACCTCACTGGATCTTTGTTGCTGTGCCTGGGCTTTCTCTAGTTGCTGTGAGTGGGGTTACTCTCTAGTTGCAGTGTGGAAATTTATTGCAGTGGCTTCTCTAATTGCAGAGCATGGGCTCTAGATACATGGGCTTTGGTAGTTGCAGCTTGAAGGCTCTAGAGCACAGGCTCAGTAGTTGCAGTACATGGCCTTCGTTGCTCTGCACCATGTTGGATCTTCCAGGATCAAGGATTGATTCTTGATCCCCTGTCCTCTGCACTGGAAAGCAGATTCTTAACCACTGGACCACCAGGAAAATCCCCTAATGATATCATTTTAACTTAATTATCTCTTGGAAAAAAAATGTCAAAAATATGGCCACAATCTGAAGGACTGAGAGACTAGAGCTTCAACACATAAATTTTGGAGTGACAAAAATTAGCTCAAAACTATAAGCTCTGGTAAATTTTTTGGCCTCAGTGGGTTTTGTTTTCTTTACTCCTAAAAAAACTGAGTACCCAGTTTCTACATAATTTCACATCCTGATAGCTCTGGTGATCTATTATTACATCCGGCATGTATCATATAATGTGAGAGAATGCATTGTTGAAATATAAACTTGATTTTGAAAATATGAAATGTTGACTTCAAAGATCATAAAAATTATAATAAAATTGAGATTTCAAATAGTTTCTGAGTCAATAAAAATAATTACATATACAATATATTCATTAAAGTTATTAAAAAATCAGATACATATAGATGGTATTTGATTGTGTACGTACCGGTGTGTGATTGACTTGGTAGCTTGTAATACATTTTTACATAATTATTATTTTTGAACAAATGTTGTGAGCTTAGAAGGACAAGTATGATGTCTGTTCATTTTTACAGATAAGTTGACCAAAATTTAATGATATATCATTTAAGTATTAACATTTAGTAAGGAAACAAAGACTCAGAGCTAACTAGATGCCAAACTTTGTGTTTATCTGCTCATATTATGCTCATTTTCTTGGGGAAATAAAAATAAAGAAATTTTTGAGCAAAAAATATTAAGCCCTTGACAATTTTGTGCAGAGTTCCAAAGAATAGCAAGGAGAGATAAGAAAGCCTTCCTCAGTGATCAATGCAAAGATAGAGGAAAACAACAGAATGGGAAAGACTAGAGATCTCATCAAGAAAATTAGAGATACCAAGGGAACATTTCATGCAAAGATGGGCCCGATAAAGGACAGAAATGGTATGGACCTAACAGAAGCAGAAGATATTAAGAAGAGGTGGCAAGAATACACAGAAGAACTGTATAAAAAAGATCTTCACGACCCAGATAATCACAATGGTGTGATCACTGACCTAGAGCAGACATCCTGGAATGTGAAGTCAAGTGGGCCTTAGAAAGCATCACTACAAACAAAGCTAGTGGAGGTGATGGAATTCCAGTTGAGCTATTCCAAATACTGAAAGATGATGCTGTGAAAGTGCTGCACTCAATTTGCCAGCAAATTTGGAAAACTCAACAGTGGCCATAGAACTGGAAAAGGTTAGTTTTTATTCCAATCCCAAAGAAAGGCAATGCCAAAGAATGCTCAAACTACCGCACAATTGCACTCATCTCACATGCCAGTAAAGTAATGCTCAAAATTCTCCAGTCCAGGCTTCAGCAATACATGAACTGTGAACTTCCACATGTTCAAGCTGGTTTTAGAAAAGGCAGAGGAACCAGAGATCAAATTGCCAACATCCACTGGATCATGGAAAAAGCAAGAGAGTTCCAATAAAACATCTATTTTTGCTTTATTGACTATGCCAAAGCCTTTGACTGTGTGGATCACAATCAACTGTGGAAAATTCTGAAAGAGATGGGAATACAAGACCACCTGATCTTCCTCTTGAGAAATTTGTATGCAGGTCCGGAAGCAACAGTGAGAACTGGACATGGAACAACAGACTGGTTCCAAATAGGAAAAGGAGTACGTCAAGGCTGTAGATTGTCACCCTGCTTATTTAACCTATATGCAGAGTACATCATGAGAAATGCTGGGCTGGAAGAAGTGTAAGCTGGCATCAAGATTGCCAGGAGAAATATTAATAACCTCAGATATGCAGATGACACCACCCTTATGGCAGAAAGAGAAGAGGAACTAAAAAGCCTCTTGTTGAAGGTGAAAGAGGAGAGTGAAAAAGTTGGCTTAAATATTTGGCAAAACTAATACAATTATGTAAAGTTTAAAAATAAAATAAAATTAAAAAAAAAAGAAAAAAAAAAGAAAACTAAGATCATGGCATCTGGTCCCATCACTTCATGGGAAATATATGGGGAAACAATAGAAACAGTGTCAGACTTTATTTTTTTGGGCTCCAAAATCACTGCAGATGGTGACTGCAGCCATGAAATTAAAAGATGCTCGCTCCTTGGAAGAAAAGTTATGATCAACCTAGATAGCATATTGAAAAGCAGAGACATTACTTTGCCAACAAAGGTCCTTCTAGTCAAGGCTTTGGTTTTTCCAGTGGTCATGTATGGATGTGAGAGTTGGACTGTGAAGAAGGTTGAGCACTGAAGAATTGATGCCTTTGAACTGTGGTGTTGGAGAAGACTCTTGAGAGTCCCTTGGACTGCAAGGAGATCCAACCAGTCCATTCTGAAGGAGATCAGCCCTGGCATTTCTTTGGAAGGAATGATGCTAAAGCTGAAACTCCAATACTTTGGCCACCTCATGTGAAGATTTGACTCATTGGAACAGACTCTGATGCTGGGAGGGATTGGGGGCAGGAGGAGAAGGGGACGACAGAGGATGAGATGGCTGGATGGCATCATTGCCTTGATGGACGTGAATCTGGGTGAACTCCGGGAATTGGTGATGGACAGGGAGACCTGGCTTGCTGCAGTTCATGGGGTTGCAAAGAGTAGGACACGACTGAGCGACTGAACTGAACTGACAATTTTATATGAAACACTTACCAAAAAATAAAAGGACTTAAGTAAATTGGAGAAAAAAATAAGACATTAAATTGATAGAATTCAGAAAAGATGGAGATACTCACTGGAACAAATAAATACAGAAAAATAATCTGCTATTCTCAGCTAAGGAGTTAAAAATTTCAGAGAAAATTCAATGCAAAAGATAAGAAGAAAGAAAAAAAAATTGAAAATAGGTGGGTAAATTTAATGTATGAGATTGTACATGAGAACTTTAATATCAATCTAAATTCCAATATAAATGAAAAGACTGAATCAACATATATAGCCAGCTAAGATTTGCAGCAGATGAACATGGAAATACGACAATTCAGACTAAATCTCATGCTTATTATCTAGTGTACAGGCAAAACGACTCTAAAATATCATTAAATTTTATCTGCAAAACTGTTTATAACATTTTTGTTTTATGTATGCTGTGAAGAAAAAATGTTTCCCAAAGAAATACCATTATTATTTAACTTCTTGCCTCTGTAAATCTATCATTCATTTAAATACACCAACATTTCTCCTTAGAATTGAATAACAATCATGTATGATTAAATTATAAACTGCTTTCCTGATTCATGGCACATTCTTCCTTTTGCCTTCGTTCATTCCTTCCTTCCCCAGCCAGTGATCCATGTTCCAAATGGCTGTACCTCATATTTGTGCCCATGTTTGCATTTTCTCTAGCAAAAATATCCTTATTTTTAAACTAAACCCTCACATAGTGCTTGTTAAAATGTAGACAGTAATCTTAAACTGTATCAACATTACCACCACCAATAATAACTCAATTGTCTTTCTCATTTTCAATGAAAACTTGAAGATGTCAACATATCGATCCATGTCCCAAACAGCCGATCCAATCAAATTTCTAGCTTCCCCCCTTCCTCACCACCATCAGACACAATACTATGGTTTGAGTGTTTCTGCATTTTATCATTCCTCAGTAAGTATTAGGAGGTAGACAGTGTAGTCAAATCTCTAAGTACATGACTTGTTGGCTTTGAAGAGTTTGAGAGTTTTTCCCTGTCATTTCCAATGACAACATCCTACTTCCTCTTCAACATGAATTGTCTAGTTAAGATGTGAATGCATACTGTCACAACTGCAACTATTAGCAATAGATGAAGGCTGCCTACCGTGGGGTAAGCGGTAATGAATGCGAATGAATGAATGGGATACAGAAAACACAGTGCACCCAATCTGAAATGGAATGTGTACTGGCAAGGAGTCATATTCAAGATAGTCAGCTAAGACAGACAGGCACTTAATGACATCATAGGGCAGGCAGTCAAGGTGACTTGACTCATCAGGGAGCTGCAATGAGAGAAAAGGATGTGCTGCTGCTGCTGCTGCTAAGGATGTGAGGGATCACTGGATCCTCATCCTCCAATGAATTCCCCTCTACTCCTTCTTTTCATGTCAGGGTCATTTCCCATTTTCCAGATTTCTTCCTTTTCTCCCCTACCTGAATATTTGTCTGCTACTTCTCCTATTCCCTTCTCAGTCTTGCTCTTTGATGCTTCTAATTAAATGAGTTAATTTACTAAGTGGCACTGGCGGTTGATAGTAGCTCAAAGTCTACTATCCTTTTAGAGTGAACTTTAATATGCACACACAGACACGCATGCATATGTTCACTTGCCATGTGAGGGACTGAAATGCCTTTACATGGCTCAGGGCAGGCAGGATATAGAGTCCTTTAGAAAGGAGGGTTGGCTTTCCTTTAGAGAAGGCTCACACTGTGCTGATTGGTACAGAGAGGAGTTTGTTTCATCCCAGTGATAGAACAGTTCCTGGAAAGAGGTGAGAGTGATAAAGGAGGAAAGGGAGCGCCACGGGGAAATGCAATAGACATGGCTCAAACTGCCAGCCAAGTAGAGTTTCTGCAGTTGTATTGATTTAAAAAAAAAAAAAAAACAAAACAACTTGAAAGGCTTCTCTCAAGTTCTTGAGCAACAGCATTTTTAAGTAAGGCCTTGGCAAAGACATGTTTATGGTTGATACTGTGTCATTTCCCACTTTATGTTACCTGTTTGGGGAATATGTTTATATCCTTCTTAGTGCTGACATTTACCAAGCAGAGACACCACTTGGAAAGGATGATTTACTTTCTGTGCCATTATGTTTTGAAAGACTTTAGGTTACAAGAAGCCTTTGAAATTAGAGCCCATGATTTTAAGATTAATAACAGTAATTATAGGGCTCTGTTACAGCAGGAAGAGATGTAGCTTGCTTGTGACATTAAATATGAAAGGTATCTGGTCTAAAGGAATAACAAAAGCTTGTTCTTTCTGCAAAGACACCACCAGAGTGGTGGTGAAGGTTAAAACTTTTTTCTGAAGCTATGGTGATTCTCTTTAACCTGACTCTGAAGACCAATGACCAATTCAGTCATAATCACTTTTGTTTAATCTTCTTTTTTTCTTTCGGTGATGCCAGCACACCTGGGAAATTAGAAATATTTTTAACTTTTCTCCCCAGCTACATGCTTCTAAGTTTGCAGTGATTTAAAATGTTCCCTCCTGCTGCTGACGTACCTGCCATCCGGTTAGGCAGCAATTACAGTGACAGTCATTCTTCTTGATGATAAGTGGACAGAGTTGGGCAGAGAATGAAATGTCCACCTATACTTTGAGGAAATAAGAACTGTGCCCTCAGAATCTTAAGCATGTACAAGCATGTAAAAGCAACCTTAATGATTTTCTCCCATTAACTTGATTTTGTAAGGGACCCTTTGGGAAGATCCCCTGGAGAAGGAAATGGCAACTCCAGTACTCTTGCCTGGAGAATCCCATGGAGGGAGGAGCCTGGTAGGCTACAGTCCATTGGGTTGCAAAGAGTCAGACATGACTGAGTGACTTCACTTTCTTTCACTTTCTTTGAGAAGTAGGAAGAAAAGGTAAGATAAAATGTATGGAGTTGGAAAAAACATTGAGGAGTGAGCTAGAATGGAGTGGATGAAAAGGAAAAGACATAGGATAATGTAGGGAAAGAGGTAAAGAATGATGTGGAAGAACACAGGCAGTGGTGGAATGAAAGGCCAAAAGAAAAGGTGAGAGGAAATGGGATTAAATTAACAGGAAGGAGAAATGGGGACAGCTAGTAGTACTGATGACAGGAAGAAGAGTAACGAAGAGGGAATATAAAAGAAGGTATAGAGGAATGTGGCGGCTGCTGCTGCTGCTGCTGCTGCTAAGGCGCTTCAGTCGTGTCCGACTCTGTGCGACCCCATAGACGGCAGCCCAACAGGCTCCCTAGTCCCTGGGATTCTCCAGGCAAGAACACTTGAGTGGGTTGCCATTTCCTTCTCCAATGCATGAAAAATGAAAAGTGAAAGTGAAGTCGCTCAGTCGTGTCCGACTCTATGCGACCCCATAGACAGCAGCCTACCAGGCTCCTCTGTCCATGGGATTTTCCAGGCCAAGAGTACTGGAGTGGGTTGCCATTGCCTTCTCCGAGAGGAATGTGGCACAGGAATGCAATTCCTGTCTCTGTTCCAGCATCCTTTTTACTCAAAAGAAGGGCTTGGAATTCAAGCTCAAATATAGAATCTCAGGGTTGTATCAGCTATGCTCTATTAAAGATCATATCTTTTCTTATTAAAAGAAAGATACATTCAGAAATATGGAAACAGAAAGATCATGTTTGAAGCTGTTCCCCAGGACATACAAGAAAGATAACAATGTCAAGTCTTAAGTATGACAGGACACCAGGAAACTAATATTTGGAAAGTCATTCAGGATGCTTGGTGCTGGAGAGTATGCTACTTTATCACCTTCTCAGGAGACCCTAAAGTCCTCCATGGGATTTCTGCATGCACAACATCCTTTGAACTGCATCTCCCTACTCCTGTCCTCATTCTTGCCATCAATCACCACTTGTATCTTCAATTTCTTTCCCTTCCCCTTGTTTCATTTTTATCTGTAGCAGATTAATTATTGTTCCTAATTCCTCACCCTTTCTGTATCTAGGCCTTTTCCCATGTGACTTTTCAATTTTTCCTACCAAAGGCAGGGTGTGTGACCTTCTACCCAGATTTTAGCAAATTTGATACAAATTGTGGCTTAAAGTATACTTATGTAACTGTGTCTTCTCTCTGGTGCTTCTGCTATTGCCAGGAGAGAAACATACTCATGTGTCCTTCAGGTTTTCAAAGACCGAAACACCTACCCAGCAGACAGAAGTAAACCAGTACAGGGGAGTCAAGCTGAACATTAGCTCAGCCAAGATCAGCAGAACTACTCCAGCTAAACCACAGGTGCATGAGCAGGAGAAGGTGTTCATTATTTTAAGACAATGAAATTTTAGAGTTGGTTGTTACAATTTGATTTAAAATTTTTTAAAAGCTATTTATTATATTTTTCAATGTTGTTTTGACTTCATTTTCAGGTCCTGGTTAGAAGCCTGTCAGTTCCTTTTCTAGAGCAGGTAATTAAGTCCAAACTCAAAACACTTTCCCTCATCAGGCTCTCATACTCTGGGACCACTATGCACTGACACTAGGAGCTCTAGGAATGAACATGAGACAACTAAGCCCTGCTTCCTATTTTTCCAATTAGACAATGCTCAGGGATCCCGAGAAGCCAGGCTAGCCACACTCCATGTACTCCATTTGCCATACAGATTGTTTCCTACAGCTCCAGCTTGCTGTTACCCTGTCCTTGGGCACAAATCCCTATGTGGCCCAGTCTGGTGGTCTCTCACTTGGAGCTCTGAGAAATGAAGAGCTCTGTCTTTCATCTATCCAAGTACCATCAAAACAGTCTTTATATCGAATGAAACAAAGATTTTTATTGACACAATGCCTGATATACTAACTCATTTTAAACATGTGAAGAGAAATAAACCACTTTGACTTAGCTGCTGTCTTGCCTATTGGGCAAAGTTCTCAAATCAAACAAACTCATGTTTTCAATCTATCAGCTGGCCATTTTTGGATCAAGTGCAATCCTCTGAGGTATTCTGTTGTGCACAGAGAAATCACTTCACCAGGTAAAGAACATGAGCTTCTATGCTGAAGAAATAGCCTAAGATCACTTTTCTCAACTTAATTGGTTTGTATAATGAAACTACTCAGCCCTTTTTTAATCTTCAGATCTCAAATATATTTCTTGTTCTGTGGGATGTGAATTTTGCGATATTTTTATAAAGCTCTAATAAATCATGTATTTAGGAAGTATGAAATAATTATAGAACTTTTTTATGTATATTGGGAGAGAGAGAAAACAATTTAATTCCCTTCAATCAATAGCATAAACCAATCACTTCCTTTCCACTCCTCTAACTTCTGTCCTTTTCAGGGTATTAGGTAAAGAATGTTCATAGAGTTAGAAAATCTGGCTCTTCTTCAAGTTTTCTGTTGCTATTTCTGTCACTGTTGACATACCACTCACTCTTGGCTTCTGTTTCCCAATTTGAGAATTAATATTCAGTTCAGTCCAGCCATTTAGTCATGTCCAACTCTTTGCGACCCCATGGACTGCAGCATGCCAGGCCTCCCTGTCCATCACCAACTCCCAGAGTTTACTCAAACTCATGTCTATTGAGTTGGTGATGCCATCCAATCATCTCATCCTCTGTTGTCCCCTTCTGCTCCCACCTTCAATCTTTCCCAGCATCAGGGTCTTTTCAAATGAGTCAGTTCTTTGCATCAGGTGACCAAAGTTTTGGAGTTTCAGCTTCAGCATCAGTCCTTCCAATGTATATTCAGATTAATATATTATAAATGGACACAAAAAGCCTTTGTAAAGCAAAATCTCACTATTGTTATTTATATAATTATGGATTAATAGGCTACTAATAAGGCTTAAAAAAAAGTACTGTTAGGAGTTTCAGTAACTAATTTCTAGTAGTTTTGTTAATCTGTATGCTTGTGATTAATACAGTACTCATAAATTATAAAAGTGAAGCAATCTAGATGTCCATTGACAAATGAATAGATAAAGAAGATGTAGTGCATATATACAATGGAATACCACTCAGCCACAAAAAGAAGGCATTTGAGTCACTTCTAGTAAGATGGATGAACCTAGGGTTTGTTATACAGAGAGAAGTAAGTCAGAAAGAGAAAAACAAATATCATATATAAATGCATATACATGGAATCACTGAAACCATACTCACAGAAAACTAGTCAATCTAATCACACTAGGACCACAGCCTTGTCTAACTCAATGAAACTAAGCCATGCCCATGGGGCAACCCAAGATGGGCGGGTCATGGTGGAGAGATTTGACAGAATGTGGTCCACTGGAGAAGGGAATGGCAAACCACTTCAGTATTCTTGCCTTGAGAACCATGAACAGTATGAAAAGGCAAAGTGATAGGATACTGAAAGAGAAACTCCCCAGGTCAGTAGGTGCCCAATATGCTACTGGAGACCAGTGGAGAAATAACTCCAGAAAGAATGAAGGGATGC
This sequence comes from Bos grunniens, assembly GCF_055505025.1. Taxonomy (NCBI): domain Eukaryota; kingdom Metazoa; phylum Chordata; class Mammalia; order Artiodactyla; family Bovidae; genus Bos; species Bos grunniens. The sequence continues at coordinate 56,496,182 of NC_141175.1, read as the reverse complement.
AGCCAAAGTAAAAACAATACCCAGCTGTGGATGTGACTGGTGATAGAAGCAAGGTCCAATGCTGTAAAGAGCATTATTGCATAGGAACCTGGAATGTCAGGTCCATGAATCAAGGCAAATTGGAAGTGGTCAAACAAGAAATGGCAAGAGTGAATGTCGACATTCCAGGAATCAGCGAACTGAAATGGACTGGAATGGGTGAATTTAACTCAGATGACCATTATATCTACTACTGCAGGCAGGAATCCCTCAGAAGAAATGGAGTGGCCATCATGGTGAACAAAAGAGTCCAAAATGCAGTACTTGGATGCAATCTCAAAAACGACAGAATGATCTCTGTTCGTTTCCAAGGCAAACCCTTCAATATCACAGTAATCCAAGTCTATGCCCCAACCAGTAATGCTGAAGAAGCTGAAGTTGAATGGTTCCATGAAGACCTACAAGACCTTTTAGAACTAACACCCAAAAAAGATGTCCTTTTCATTATAGGGGACTGGAATGCAAAAGTAGGAAGTCAAGAAACACCTGGAGTAACAGGCAAATTTGGCCTTGGAATACGGAATGAAGCAGGGCAAAGACTGATAGAGTTTTGCCAAGAAAATGCAGTGGTCATAACAAATACCCTCTTCCAACAACACAAGAAAAGACTCTATACATGGACATTGCCAGATGGTCAATACCGAAATCAGATTGATTATATTCTTTGCAGCCAAAGATGGAGAAGCTCTATATAGTCAGCAAAAACAAGACCAGGAGCTGACTATGGCTCACACCATGAACTCCTTATTGCCAAATTCAGACTTAAATTGAAGAAAGTAGGGAAAACCACTAGATCATTCAGGTATGACCCAAATCAAATCCCTTATGATTATACAGTGGAAGTGAGAAATAGATTTAAGGGCCTAGATTTGATAGATAGAGTGCCTGATGAGCTATGGAATGAGGTTTGTGACATTGTACAGGAGACAGGGATCAAGACCATCCCCATGGAAAAGAAATGCAAAAAAGCAAAATGGCTGTCTGGGGAGGCCTTACATATAGCTGTGAAAAGAAGAGAAGTGAAAAGCAAAGGAGAAAAGGAAAGATATAAACATCTGAATGCAGCGTTCCAAAGAATAGCAAGAAGAGATAAGAAAGCCTTCTTCAGTGATCAATGCAAAGAAATAGAGGAAAACAACAGAATGGGAAAGATAGGGATCTCTTCAAGAAAATCAGAGATACCAAAGGAATATTTCATGCAAAGATGAGCTCGATAAAAGACAGAAATGGTGTGGACCTAACAGAAGCAGAAGATATTAAGAAGAGAGGGCAAGAATACACAGAAGAACTGTACAAAAAAGATCTCCACGACCCAGATAATCATGATGGTGTGATCACTGACCTAGAGCCAGACATCCTGGAATGTGAAGTCAAGTGGGCCTTAGAAAGCATCACTATGAACAAAGCTAGTGCAGGTGATGGAATTCCAGTTGAGCTATTCCAAATCCTGAAAGATGATGCTGTGAAAAGCTGCACTCAATATGCCAGCAAATTTGGAAATGTCAGCAGTGGCCACAGGACTGGAAGAGGTCAGTTTTCATTCCAATCCCAAAGAAAGGCAATGCCAAAGAATGCTCAAACTACTGCACAATTGCACTCATCTCACATGCCAGTAAAGTAATGCTCAAAATTCTCCAAGCCAGGCTTCAGCAATATGTGAACCGTGAACTTCCTGATGTTCAAGCTGGTTTTAGAAAAGGCAGAGGAAGCAGAGATCAAATTGCCAACATCCACTGGATCATGGAAAAAGCAAGAGAGTTCCAGAAAAACATCTATTTCTGCTTTATTGACTATGCCAAAGCCTTTGACTGTGTGGATCACAATCCACAACTGTGGAAAATTCTGAAAGAGATGGGAATACCAGAACACCTGATCTGGCTCTTGAGAAATTTGTATGCAGGTCAGGAAGCAACACTTAGAACTGGACATGGAACAACAGACTGGTTCCAAATAGGAAAAGGAGTACGTCAAGGCTGTATATTGTCACCCTTTTTATTTAACTTATATGCAGAGTACATCATGAGAAACGCTGGACTGGAAGAAACACAAGCTGGAATCAAGATTGCCGGGAGAAATATCAATCACCTCAGATATGCAGATGACACCACCCTTATGGCAGAAAGTGAAGAGGAACTAAAAAGCCTCTTGATGAAAGTGAAAGTGGAGAGTGAAAAAGTTGGCTTAAAGCTCAACATTCAGAAAACGAAGATCATGGCATCTGGTCCCACCACTTCATGGGAAATAGATGGGGAAACAGTGGAAACAGTGTCAGACTTTATTTTTCTGGCTTCAAAATCACTGCAGATGGTGATTGCAGCCATGAAATTAAAAGATGCTTACTCCTTGGAAGGAAAGTTATGACCAACCTAGATAGCATATTCAAAAGCAGAGATGTTACTTTGCCAACAAAGGTGCATCTAGTCAAGGCTATGGATTTTCCTGTGGTCATGTATGGATGTGAGAGTTGGACTGTGAAGAAGGTTGAGCACTGAAGAATTGATGCCTTTGAACTGTGGTGTTGGAGAAGACTCTTGAGAGTCCCTTGGACTGCAAGGAGATCCAACCAGTCCATTCTGAAGGAGATCAGCCCTGGGATTTCTTTGGAAGGAATGATGCTAAAGCTGAAACTCCAGTACTTTGGCCACCTCATGCGAAGAGCTGACTCACTGGAAAAGACTCTGATGCTGGGAGGGATTGGGAGCAGGAGGAGAAGTGGATGACAGAGGATGAGGTGGCTGGATGGCATCACTGACTCGATGGACTTGAGTCTGAGTGAACTCCGGGAGTTGGTGATGGACATGGAGGCCTGGCATGCTGCGATTCATGGGGTCGCAAAGAGTCAGACACGACTGAGTGACTGATCTGATGTGATCTGACGTGGAATCTATAAAAATGGTAAAGATGAACCTGTTTGCAGGAATGAATGGAGACACAGATATAGAGATTAGACTTGTGAACACAGTGAGGGAGGAAAGAGTGAAATGAATGGAGAAACTAGCATCCACATATATACACGATCAAATGTAAAATGAATAGCTGGTGAGAAGTTTCAGTATAACACAGGAAGCCCAGTCTGGCACTCTGTAATGACCTAGAAGAGTGTGATGGGGAGAGAAGGAAGGCGCAGAGGAAAGGGATATCTGTATAATTATGGTTTATTCACATTGTTGTACAGCAGAAATCACCACATTGTAATAATAAAAAAATAAAAGTGAGTGTATTTATACGTTTCATAGAAACTTCCTTCTAGAACAAGAAACTTAAACCTAATTGAAAAGTTCAAGTCATGCAATTCTTGACATGCATACCATTTTCCAGGAGCATATGACATCCTGGAGAAGCTGAGTTGACAGAAACCTTTCTTCATCCTCATGATTCTACATGACCTTGGTCTGGTTTCTGGTAAAAGTTATATATGAAAAACAGACTTTGGAAAAGTTGGATAAAGTATATCAGTAGAATCTTTGATTTCACCTATCACTGTTTGTTGGCTCAGAATTCCACCATTTGTATACAAGAAGGCATTTACATTTTATTTGATATCCATGATATCTCTATGTTCAACACTCATGAAAAGGAAGCATAATTACATACTTCAGAAGAATGGTTAGGCAGGAAGATGAGTGAAATTTGGACTCAGATATCTGGTGGTTTGGATTCTGGTCACACTATTTACTAGTTGTAAGTTCTTAGGGAATTAATTTAACTTCTCTGAATCCAATTCTCATACCTTTAAATTAAGATAATAATCTCTAAATCATAAACCTATTGAGGACAGTAATGGTCATAGTGCATGTAAAAGATGGTGTTTGTCTCCCAACACATAGCAGGTACTTAAGTATTTTTTATATATTGAAGAGTGATAAAATTAAAAAATGAGAATAAAAGAACAGGAAGAAAATAGCAAAAAACATAAGATTTAAAAGAAAATTATTAGCTTTATTTCCATAAAAATTTTGTAATGAAAGGAACTATCATATCTCTATAATAATTCAACAAGGATGGGAAATTCATCTGTAGCTTACTGATTTTTTAATTCAGTTGATTAATTCAATCATTTTTGATACCTGCTATATACTTGGCAGCATGTAAGTTCCTGTGGCAGTAACAAAGATGTTTAAGATGTGTACAAGGCCATTAAAAATTTCTTATTCTAGTAAGGGAGATGAGATATTGTTATAAATAATTATTAGTCAATATATTCCAAAGAATCTGCCATGAGAAATCCAATTTTATGAAACCCAGAGTTCTATGGTTAAATCTGTTTAGAAAAAATACGCACCATGCTTCTCATCCATTCCTTAAAAATTCACAAACTGAAACTCCACTGAGTACTCTAGGATCATCTGTAACTAGAATCCATTTCATGGGTTGGAAATAAGTGTTTATTTTTTAATGTATTTTTTCCACATAACCCCTAAGGATAATTTATGAGAGTATTGTTTCATGGATCACATGTTGTAAAATATTTCTATAAGTAAAGATACAAAGTAATAAGCAGAATAGGAGAGCAGTCAAAATTGGGAAGTGCCACATTCACAGTGTACAGAAAAGAGAAAAAGTGCTTCTCTGTGACAGAAGGAACTAGAAGATTATGGAAAGAGCCACATTAAATCGAGTTTCGATTGTGACTAAGGACTGCAGATGTAAAAACAGATTGGAGAAACGCCTGAATTAGAAGGAAGGATAGAGGTTTAAAAGGTCTGTGGGATCCAGAATATTGATCTATTGTGTATGTATATATATATGTATGTATTCATATATATATATGAATTTGATTTATGTTGTCTGACTCTTTAGTAGCAATGAGACATTTTTTAACAAGTAGGAGGACAATCTAAGTAACAAAATAGAGTATAAACAGAGTAGGTATACAGTTTCCTGCCCTTGGAAGTGTTCCAGTGGAGGCCAATAACAGGATAAACACATAGAGATTTGTGTCTCAAATGACTGGTAAGCTGAATACATTCCCTGAGGATAGTTCACTCAGAGCCAGTCTTTCATTCTATGTGTTAACAGTTCTGCCAGCTATGCAGAACTATTGAAGATTTTGAGCAAAAAGGTTCAAGACACAAACTGTGTTTGGGGAGATTAATCTTGCAGATTTGTGTAAGATACATTAGAGAAAGACAGTGAAATGGCAAGAAGACCTCTAACAAAGAATCAAGGGCCAGCATCAAGATTTTTCCACCAACAGAGATGCCATTCAAATCTCTCCTCTTATTTTTCCTCAGAAGAGGGGACCTTCTTTATAGAATTGGGAAGAAACAATGCAGGCAGATTCTTTACCATCTGAGCCACCAGTAAAAATATGGGTATTAATTTAGGCTTTGCAACTGACATAACTTTTTTAGCCTCACAAAACATTGACATAAAATTATTGATAAAGTTTATAAGATACTTAAAGAACATTTCTCATTTTGTATGCTAATTGGTAATAAAATCACTTATGCAAATATAGAACATTTCTGGAGAAGTGAGAATATTAGTAACATGAAGTATACTTAATTTCTGTGAAATTTAATTTCCTTTCTTGAAAAAGAATCTTGATAATTACATATCCCTTTATAATAGTAGTTATTTTTTGAATGACTTCTGAGTATTAGATACTATGTATGATGCCTGCTGGGCTTTCTGATGGCTCAGCAGATCAAGAATATGCTTGGAATGCAGGAGACACAGGAGACCCAGGTTCGATCCTTAGGTCAGGAAAATCCCTTGGAGGAGGAAAATGGCAACCCACTTCAGTATACTTGCCTGAAAAATGCCATGGACTGAGAAGCCCAGTGGTCTACAGTCCAAAGGGTGGCAAAGAGTCGGACATGACTGAGCGGCTAAACATGCATGCATGCATGATGCCTGCTATTTATTATTGCATTCAAAGATTAAGGTAATATTAATAACAATGATAAAGGTCTAAAGTTAAAATTTGAATGGTATTATAGTAAAGCAGCACTGACATGGCTGAAAGGGAATTGCTAACCTGTTGCAGAGTAGGACTCAGGGTACCATTTTATTAATAGCTACACAAAAAGGTAAAAACTATTCCCGGCCTCTGGTAAAAATAAAACTAAGATACTACTTTCTCTTCTCTAATGCTTCCCTAAACATATATAGACGTGTCTAGCAAGAAGCTTGTACCAACTTAACCCCTCGTACCAACATATTTTACAAGCCAGAGTGACATTTGTTTGCCAACTATAGGGAGATGGTGAGATAAATTTCAGTATAGGGTCATTGGTTTAAAAAATTGCCAGCAAAATTCTCTCATCCCTAGCGCTTCAAAAGAGAACTTCTCTAAGATCTTAGTTGGGGTGGGAGTGGTTTCCTGTTTCCCTTGAAACAATACTCAACAGAGGGCCAGTCATACATATAATCTTATGGCTATTAATTTCCAAATATAGAGAATAAAATCAATTATTCATCATTTTCTCTGCTTGTTTCTCTATTCAACAACTTGTCTGTGCCAGGAAGTGCAACTGAGTGTAGCTTCCAAAGAAATCATGAAGATCATGGCATTGTGCACCTCAGGAATAGTCAGACAAGTAACAATCTCAAGTAGTCAAGATTTAGTTGTAATCTAGTCAAAAGTTTTAACTGTATAGATCAAAAGACCCAAGAGCATATAAGTCCACTGACTTGTTAAAATCACATGGGATACTGGAGATGCAACTGGAATTAAAACCTTCAACAACTAGTATCTGGACCAATGCAAGTTGAACTCTAAATGTCAAGGTACATATAGGTGCATATTAATTCATCTCTCTTATCATTTGATGTTGCTTTTATCTGTTTGAAAGTCACTGGCCTTTCTGCCCCCACATTATACTGATTCTCATTTATCTTCATGATTTCACTGCCATGTTTCTGATCAGTCCTTCATGCCCCCTTTTCCTTATTTGAATCCTTAGAGTTTCCTGAGGAGCTATTTGCTTGATTACTGCGTTTCATGACCACCTCCAGTTGATTAGGTTCACTCTTGCCAGGCTGTCATTGTTCCTGAGTTGATTGCTGTTTATGTTGCCTCCTCTTTTATAGAGATAAGGACTTACTTTCAGTAATAATTGGCTACCTCACATTTGTTTCCCTTAGCTAGGCAGTCTTTGATACTTACAAACTCTATGGTTATAAACACACAATTTTCACATCTATTATTGCTTCCTTGGGCATTGTTGGAGCACTGAAAAATCCCACTGTACACACTGTCATTTCTGATGGAATTTTTTTTTGTCCTGAAATTGATATAAATTTCTTTTCATTCTTGGAATGTCTACATGTTCACTCAAACCTTTACCAGGATCCCCTGATCTTTCTTTTCATTTACCTGAGCCTATTGTTCAATATTTTTTAATAGTCAAAGATGTAATAGAGACTGCGATAAGATTTAAACATTTTTTTCCAGGATATTTCATACTTATATTCTTTTTCTCTTTACTCTTCACTCATTTTTCATGACATCTCACATACTAGGCTGCAAAGGCAGAACAATTACTTAATTTCTTCCTTTGGGCCTTCATTAAACACATACCTATTACCAGGAACTGTATTATTTAGGATAAAAACAGAAATAAAAGACAGATTCCCTACATTGAAATTTGTGGGAAAATTAGTGAAATAAATTAGTAGCAAGTACAATGTAGGAACTCATATGATGGAGTTAAAGACAGAGGTTATAATGAAACCAAGGAGAGATAACAGATCCTTGAATACTTCCTGCAATGGGAGAATGAATGCCTTCACAAAGTACTAGATGGTTAGAGTGAATGTTGAGTGTTAAAAGAAAAGAAAGAGTAATTGTCAGAGAGGAAATATTATATCATTTTACAGCTGGGGAAATTGAGGTGTAAATAAAACATGTACACTCTCAAAAGCAAAAGGTCAAAATTCTAAGACATAGATCGTAGAGAAAGCACACAACCTATTCAAAGGAAGTTGGATACCTTCTGTGGAATGTTTTAAGTATCACAGTTCTATTTGAGGTTTCAGTATACCATTTTTTTTTTCTCCTTTAAGATTATTGGTGGGGAAAAAAAGGGAAAAAAAGAAAAAGAAAAAAAATATTATTGGTGAATAAATTTTGCAATATGTGAAACATTTTATTTGATACAAAAACAGAGGAGGTTAGAGAAATTAAAATATCTTTAAAAGGTTTTGTTTTATTGGTAAGGGGGAACCAGTAAAAATATTTAAGAAAGACACTTGTTATAATGATGAAATCTACAGTTAGGAAAGTTATTCTGGCATAGACATTAGGATACAATCTCACAACAGCAATCAGTTCAGTTCAGTTCAGGCACTCAGTTGTGTCCAACTCTTTGCAACCCCATGGACTGAAGTATGCCAGGCTTACCTGTCCATCATCAACTTCTGGAGTCTACTCAAACCCATGTCCATTGAGGCAGTGATGCCATCTAACCATCTCATCCTCTGTCGTTCTCTTCTACTCCTGCCTACAATCTTTCCCAGCATCAGGGTCTTTTCAAATGAGTCAGCTCTTCCCATCAGGTGGCCATAGTATTGGAGTATTAGATTCAACATCAGTCCTTCCAATGAACACCCAGGACTGATCTCCTTTAGGATGGACTGGTTGGGCCTCCTTGCGGTCCAAGGGACTCTCAAGAGTCTTCTCCAACACCACAGTTCAAAAGCAACAATTCTTTGGCACTCAGCTTTCTTTATAGTCCAACTCTCACATCTATACATGACTTCTTTCTGAAAAAACATAGCCTTGACTAGACGGACATTTGTTGAGAAAGTAATGTCTCTGATTTTTAATATGCTGTCCATGTTGATCATAACTTCCCTTCCAAGAAGTAAGGATCTTTCTTATTTCATGGCTGCAATCACCATCTGCAGTTACGTTGGAGTCCAAAAAATTAAGTCTGCCACTGTTTCCCCTTCTATTTGCCATGAAGTGATGGGACCGGATGCCATGATCTTAGTTTTCTGATGTTGAACTTTAAGCCATCTTTTTCACTCTCCTCTTTCACTTTCATCAAGAGGCTCTTTAGTTCTTCTTCACTTTTTGCCATAAGGGTCATGTCATCTGCATATCTGAGGTTATTGATATTTCTCCCGGCAATCTTGATTTCAGCTTGTGCTTCATCCAGCCCAGCATTTCTCATGATGTACTCTGCTTAAGTTAAATAAGCAGGGTGATAATATACAGCATTGACTTACTCCTTTTCCTATTTGGAACCAGTCTGTTGTTCCGTGTCCAGTTCTAACTCTTGCTTCCTGACCTGCGTACAGGTTTCTCAAGATGCAGGTCAGGTGGTCTGATATTCCCATCTCTTTCAGAATTTTCCACAGTTTACTATGATCCACACAGTCAAAGTCTTTGGCACAGTCAGTAAAGCAGACATAGATATTTTTCTGGAACTCTCTTGCTTTTTTGATGATCTAGCAGATGTTGGCAATTTGATCTCTGGATCTTCTGCCTTTTCTAAAACCAGCTTGAACATCTCCAAGTTCACAGTTCACGTATTGCTGAAGCCTGGCTTGGAGAATTTTGAGCATTACTTTGCTAGTGTGTTAGATGACTGCAATTGTGCGGTAGTTTGAACATTCTTTGGCATTGCCTTTCTTTGGGATTGGAATGAAAACTGACCTTTCCCAGTCCTGTGGCCACTGCTGAGTTTTCCAAATTTGCTGGCATATTGAGTGCAGCACTTTCATAGCATCATCTTTCAGGATTTGAAATAGCTCAACTGGAATTCCATCATGTCCACTAGCTTTGTTTGTAGTGACGCTTCTTAAGGCCCACTTAACTTCATATTCCAGGATGTCTGGCTCATCATGATTATCTGGGTTGTGAAGATCTTTTTTGTACAGTTCTTCTATGCATTCTTGCCACCTCTTCTTAATATCTTCTGCTTCTGTTAGGTCCATACAATTTTTGTCTTAATTGTGCCCATCTTTGCATGAAAAATTCCCTTGGTATCTCTAATTTTCTTGAAGAGATCCCTAGTCTTTCCCATTCTATTGTTTCCTCTATTTCTTTGCACTGATCACTTTGGAAGGCTTTATCTCTCCTTCCTATTCTTTGGAACTCTGCCTTCAAATGGGTATATCTTTCCTTTTCTCCTTTGCTTTCGGCTTCTCTTCTTTTCACAGCTATTTGTAAGGCCTCCCCAGATAGCCATTTTGCTTTTTTCCTTTTCTTTTTCTTGGAGATGGTCTTGCTCCCTGTCTCCTGTACAATGTCATGAATCTCTGTCCATAGTTCATCAGTCACTCTATGAGATCTTGTCCCTTAAATCTATTTGTCATTTCCACTGTATAGTCATTAGGGATTTAATTTAGGTCATACCTGAATGGTCTAGTGGTTTTCCCCACTCTTCAATTTAAGTCTGAATTTGGCAATAAGGAGTTCATGATCTGAGCCATAGTCAGCTCCTGGTCTTGTTTTTGCTGACTGTATAGAGCTTCTCCATCTTTGGCTGTAAAGAATATAACCAATCTGATTTCGGTGTTGGCCATCCAGTGATGTCCATGTGTAGAGTCTTCTCTTGTGTTGTTGGAAGAGGGTGTTTGCTATAACCAGTGTGTTCTCTTGGCAGATCTCTATTAGCCTTTGCCCTGCTTCATTCTGTACTCCAAGGCTAAATTTACCTGTCACTCCAGGTGTTTCTTGACTTCCTACTTTTTCATTCCAGCACAACATTAGTAGCTTGTAGAAAATAATAATAGTCTGTTGGTGAGACAAGCCATGACTAACATAATTTCAACAAGATTAAAAGTCAAAGCCTAAATCAGAGAGGTAGTGTAGTAACACAGCAGGTTGGCTACATGAGTGAACATAAAAGATCATTCCAAATTGTTAAATATGAGTGAATTCAGAAAATGTTGGTATTATTTACTCATGGTTAATAATTTTTTGTTTGTATATTGGAACATTAGATATGATATGAACTCAAATATAAGCTTTAAAATAGGAACTTACCAGGTGTCTCAGTGGTAAAAAATCTTTCTTGTAGTGCAGGAGCCACAGAAGACATGGCTTCCATCCCTGGGTTGGAAAGATTCCCTGGAGGAGGAAATGGCAACCACTCCAGTATTTTTACCTGGAGAATCCTGTGGACACATGCAGTCACAAAGAGTCGGACATGACTAAAGTGACTGTATATCCAGTGGCCTCTCCTTGTTGTTGTTGTTCAGTCACTAAGTCCTGAGTAACTCTTTGCCACCCTATAGACTGCATTATGCCAGGTTCTTCTATCCTCCACTATCTCCCAGTTTGCTCTAATTCATGTCCGTTGAGTGAGTGATGCTATCTAATGCCATTATTCTCTGATGTCCCCATCTCCTTTTGTCTTCAATTTTTCCCAACATCAAAATCTTTTCCAATTAGTTGGCTCTTCACATCAGGTGGCCAAGACATTATAGTTTCAGCTTCAGCATCGGTCCTTCCAATAAATATTCAGGGTTGATTTCCTTTAGGATTGACTGTTTTGATCTCCTTTCAGTCCAAGTGACTTTCAAGAGTCTTTCCAGCACCACAATTCAAAGTCTTCAGTTCTTTGGCACTCAGCCCTCTTTACGTTCCAAGTCTCATCTGTACATAACTACTGGAAAAACAATAGCTTTGACTATATAAACTTTTGTCTAGGCACCAACCAAACTGAAAAGCCAAATTTATAAATTTAGAAGGGGTGTCCTGAAACTATCTTGGGGAATAGATAATGCTGCTTTCCACATACAAGCTTTTTGAGACATTTTGTATTAAATATGTTAATTGGACACTATTGAAAGATGATATCAAGAGATAACACTGACATAACATAACCAGGGATTAAAGAGAAGTGTTCATTTTTATGCACCCCCTCTTTGAAATTGGGAGAAAAAATGGATACATAACAGGAAAGAGCAAGGGCTGTTCCTAGTATTCAGATACATCTATGTGGCAACAGTTTAGCAATATTTGAAAATAATAGTACTGGAAAAACTGAAGTTTCCTCTGGTACTTGAAAGAAGTAAAGACCAATCAAAGTACCTGGAAACACTCATTAATCAGGTAGGCAGCAGCAGTGGGAATCTCCGCATCAACCAAAGTGTGTACCTGCATGGAACAGAGACTAAGTTAAAAGTTGAATATTTTATCCCTAGTGCGGTTCTTTTATTTAAAACAGACAAGAAACTAGAGTAGACAGAGTCCTATTTCTGGCATTTACAAAAGACCTGGCTTTCTCTTAATTTCCCTTAGGCTACTGGATCACTGAGCTGCTTACTTTTTTCTAACAGCCAGCCCACCTATTTGAGATGTGAGATGAGTATTTTCATAGCAACAGAATGGAAATGGAGGGCATCCCAGGAGAATACAGCCACCTTATTTTCTCAGGAAAGCTTTAACCCAATTAAGCATAATTTGAAAAAGTAAGAGAAAGTGGAAGAGCAAGAGAATAGAACCTGTGTATGAATTAAAAAAAAAAAATCTGTATTTAAAAAGAGCAGAATATGGATTCTAAAAATACAGAAAAATACACCTAAAAATCTCTAAAAAATACTCTTAGAACTATCTTCTAGGCATATTCAAAATGATCAAAAAATATGAAGTAGATGACATATTAAATCAAGATGAGATAACATGGCAGTCAAGATTTTTGATAGCATCGTAATCCATTACAAAGGAGCTTAAACTTAGTAGAAAACATATTAACTAGTCCTACTTTTAACTCCTGAGAAGACTAATTGCAGTCATAGCTGGGTCCAGATGCTCAAATAACACCCTAAGTATAGAAGGCACTTTCAGCTCTCTTTGTCTAGGCTTTACTTTGCTGATCTTCATCATTTTGCAGACTCTCCCCAAATGATGTTACTCAGCAGCCACTGTTAAAAGCTATTTCTCTAATAATTCCAGTAAAAACATCTTTGACTGAGCTCTTATATTTCCATTGTATCACATGCAGTGAACATGGAAAGAACAGTCAAGTCTCTATCACATCCATCTCTAGGTATGGAGATCTAGGATCTCCATATTACAAGTAGAGATCTGACCCATTTATAATCCAGGAAATGAAAGTGATGATCATTTTCAATGGAAAAATAAGGCACTGTTATCAGAAGAAAGTAAAAAGCATAGCAGGCAGAAGACAATAGCAGTTTCCCTTAAATTCCATGCCTGATGAAGATTAAGTGTTCTTGTTCCCATAAGACTCATGTAGGCCATTCCTAACAACAGTTGTTAGCACCCAGGTTTTTTCTATTTAGCTTAGTCTGTAGCAAAACAATACAAGTGTTTATGGATGCATAACTTCACTCATCAGTTCAGCAAATAATATTCTGCTTACCCACAGACTCCAGCAATACATAGATTTATTCAGAAATCCATTTTTCTTGCTATTGTGAGTTCCTAGTTTAATGTGTGGAGAAGGCAATGGCACCCCACTCCAGTACTCTTGCCTGGAAAATCCCATGGACAGAGGAGCCTGGTGGGCTGCAGTCCATGGGATCGCTAAGAGTCGGACACGACTGAGTGACTTCACTTTCACTTTTCACTTTCATGCACTGGAGAAGGAAATGGCAACCCACTCCAGTGTTCTTGCCTGGAGAATCTCAGGGATGGCAGAGCCTGGTGGGCTGCCGTCTATGGGGTCGCACAGAGTCGTACATGACTGAAGCGACTTAGCAGCAGCAGGTGTTTAATGTGAGAAGTATCATGTAATGATAAATGATATATGCATAAATGACAAAATGTAATGATAGCACAATGTGAAAGCATATGATTTTACCTGAAGAAAGTAGGTTAGTGTTGAAAGGATATGTATGATATCCAGTAGGACATTGTTGACTGGGATAGTAGAGAACACAAATGTTTCAGGCATTCATGGTAGGTAAGATATTGGAGAGAGAGGAGACAAGAATATGAATTACAGTTACATGAAACAGCCTTGTTTAAATTAACTAAACATAAAGCAACTCTGATGTGAGAACACTTACCGGTCATATAAAAAATATACATATTTCAATGTATAAAATTAACTTTAATTAAGAAGTTAAAAAATAACTTTAATTCATTTAAATTACCCCTCCAAAATGGTTAATTTAATGTAGTATGAATTTTACTTCAATTTTAAAAAAAGAATGAATTCTAACTAATATACTCCTCCTTTTTTATACGACCGGCAAGTGTTCTCACATCAGAGTTGCTTTATGTTTAGTTAATTTAAACAAGGCTGTTTCATGTAACTGTAATTCATATTCTTATCTCCTCTATATGAAACAAGTCACCAGTCCAGGTTCGATGCACGATACTGGATGCTTGGGGCTGGTGCACTGGGACGACCCAGAGGGATGGTATGGGGAGGGAGGAGGGAGGAGGGTTCAGGATGGGGAACACATGTATGCCTGTGGCGGATTCATTTTGATAAATGGCAGAACCAATACAATATTGTAAAGTTTAAAAATAAAATTAAATTAAAAAAAAAGAAATTCTAGAAATAAAAATAAATAAATAAATAAAGGGTACAAATGAACTTATCTACAAAATAGAAACAAAAGAACAGATGCAGAAATGGGAACATCTTGATGTCTGAACCTTACTCTCTCTAATTTATGTTTTCTGAATATTATGACGTTATTTCATGCTTCATCTTAAATGAAGTATATGGTCATTGTTTGGCATGGAAAAGTAAATTTTATATTGATAAAAGTTATAAATAATAAACATTTTCTTATAAAAAGTAAAGTTAATTTAAAAGTTTTTAAAGTAAATTTTAAAATGAACAAATCTATGGCACCAACTTTATGTAGCTCTAAAACATTTCCATCACTCTAAAACATAACCTCCCAACCCATGCAACTCCCCATTCTCCCTTTCTCACATCCCTAGAAACCATCAACCTGTTTTTGGTTTTTATGGATTTACCTATTCTGGACAATTTATGTAAATGGAATTGCATAACGTGACTTTCTGTATCTGGCTTTTTTCCCTTAGAATAATGTTTTTGAGGTGAACACAGATTGTAATGTGTGTCAGTACTTCATTTGTTTTTATGGCTGATTGGTCAACTATAATATTATTATTATTCAACCATAATAATAATTGTCCATTGTGCATATATACCACATTTTGTTTTCAGTTTTTACACTGATGGACATGTGTGTACACTGTGCATGAATATTGGTTTGAGTCTCATTTTCTATTCTTTTTGGTGCATACCTGGAAGCGAAATTGCTGAGTTATATGGTAATTCTGTTTTATTTCTTGAGAAACTGCCAAATTATTTTACACATGGCTAAATCGTTTTACACTCCCAGTTAGGATTAATTTTAGCCAAATATAATAGACCAGAAAAAAAGTGTCTTTAACAATAGACATGGGGAACACATGTATACCTGTGGTGGATTCATTTTGATATTTGGCAAAACTAACACAATTATGTAAAGTTTAAAAATAAAATAAAATTAATTAAAAAAAAACAATAGACAAATATATTTTCCCTTATAAAAAATTATAGAGTTAAGTCTGGGACTCAGATGACATTCTGCTACGTCAGCCATCAACCTTCTGTTTCAGAGGTCAATAAACCATTGTCTGAAGTTCTATTTATATGCCAGTTAAGTTTTATTGGTACATAGCCATCCCATTATCTACATACTCTCTAAAGGGGCTTAGGTATTACAGGGCTGACTGAAGAGATAGAAAGACAGGATGGTCTGCAAACCCCAAAATACCTGGATTCCCACAGAAAATTTTTGCTGACAATTTTTATTTTATTGGCCTGTGATATATAGTCTGGGCTTCCTCCTTATAGTCCATGATACCTATTTGAATTGTAGTCATCAAGTCTGGAATCCAGCCATCAGGAAGGGGGAGAACATAGAAAGGATATGTCAACTTGTTTCAAACTGCTTCCCCGAGGAATCTCACAATCCATTATTCTAAATTAGTCCCAAGTTCATGACTATCTGCAAAGAAGACTGGGAAACACAAGCTTTCTGTCAGGTAGTCAGGAGCTCATCTAAAATTTATGTTCATCTGACAAGGAAAGAGGGGAAAGAGCTATTCTGAATAACTAACCTTCTCTGGCACTGAGCCAGAATCCACTAGAGGAATTAGCACATACCCTAGAAGTATCCCTGTGTCGGGAAGATCCCCTGGAGAAGGAAATGGCAACCCACTCCAGTATGCTTGCCTGGAAAATCCCATGGATGGAGGAGCCTGGTGGAATATAGTCCATGGGGTCGCAAAGAGTCGGACATGACTGAGCAACTTCACTTCACTTCACTAGACGTATCCACAGTCCCTCCTGAGAATTGCAATACCTGTGTAAGCAGGTAGGAAATCAGAGTGTTCCAGGACCAAGTAAAGCATCTCAGAACGAATTAGGGTCTTTTTTTTTTTTTTTAACCCATTCCAATCATCTTGCAAAGTTTAGATAGATTGGTAATAAATCTCCATCTTCCTTGATGAACCAAGTGATTTCTGAGTTCACTAGGCCTCATTTTCTGGTTAATTGAAAAGTCTTAATACAGTTTTACCTCTCATAATTGAGATCAATGTAGCATAATCTCCAATTCTAATTGGATTTTCAAGGTTTTGCATTTGGAAAAGAATTAAAATTCAGAGAACTTGTTGATGGCACTCTGTATAGTGTTGGGAAAACCAACAGATATTATTTAATATTTTTCTGAAAGACAAAGGTGTTAAATATTGTTTCTGCATCAGCTCAGGGAGAAATATCCATAGAAGAAATAAGAATGAGGAAAATTAGCACAATGTGGTATTTACTTAAGCACATATTTTAATGTGGTTTCATTAACAAGAATGTCAGAGTCGAATGTACTTACACAAGGTAGTAAATAAATTAGAGTATTCACAACTTTTCTTCCATTCAGATATATTTTTCAATTGCCTAATAATAGAAACATCAAAAAGAGATTGTTGTTCTATAGTTTCTCTGAAGTTGATATTAATTAAAACAATAAATTTATTAAATATGCAATGTTATGAGTTCCTAATGTGTCCACAGCCCATCTCTGTGTTAAAAAGTGAGTCTCACCTGAACCCCCCTCCCACCTCCCTCTCCATACCATCCCTCTGGGTCATCCCAGTGCACCAGCTCCAAGCATCCTACATCATGCATGGAACCTGGACTGGCAATTTGTTTCATATATGATATTATACATGTTTCAATGCCATTCTCCCAAATCATCCCACCCTCTCCCTCTCCCACAGAGTCCAAAAGACTTTTCTATACATCTGTGTCTCTTTCGCTGTCTCGCATACAGGGTTATTGTTACCATCTTTCTAAATTCCATATATAATATCCATAGAAGAAATAATAGAAGGTATGGGGAGGGAGGTGGGAGGGGGTTTCAGGTGAGTCTCACTTTTTAACACAGAGATGGACTGTGGACACATTAGGAACTTGTAGCATTGCATATTTAATAAATTTATTGTTTGAATTAATATCAACTTTGGAGAAACTATAGAACAACAATCTCTTTTTGATGTTTCTATTATTAGGCAATTTAAAAATATGTCTGAATGGAAGGAAAGTTGTGAATACTCTAATTTATTTACTACCTTGTACAAGTACATTCGACTCTGACATTCCTGTTAATGAGACCACATTAAAATATGTGCTTAAGTAAATACCGCATTGTGTTAATTTTCCTCATTCTTATTTCTTCTATGGATATTATATATGGAATTTAGAAAGATGGTAACAATAACCCTGTATGCGAGACAGCAAAAGAGACACAGATGTATAGAACAGTCTTTTGTACTCTGTGGGAGAGGGAGAGGATGGGATGATTTGGGAGAATGGCATTGAAACATGTATAATATCATATATGAAACGAATCGCCAGTCCAGGTTCCATGCATGATACAGGATGCTTGGAGCTGGTGCACTGGGATGACCCAGAGGGATGTTATGGGGAGGGAGGTGTGAGGGGGGTTCAGGATGGGCAACAAGTGTATACCCGTGGCGGATTCATGTTGATGTATGGCAAAATCAATACAATATTGTAAAGTAATTAACCTCCATTTAAAATAAATAAATTTATATTAAAAAAAAAGTGAGATGGTTGTATTTCAAAGAAATAAGGTGTTCAGAGGCTTGTTGATTTACTCACATTGAGGGCATTCTATTTCTAAACTGTGTTCATCTTTAAGTAAAACAAATGGGAGCTATCATAATTGCAAAACTCCAGTATTCTTTTGTCTTTGTTGTTTAGCTACCAGTATTCTTTTGTCTTTGTTTAGTTTTTAATTTGTGTAATGTAAACATTAATTTTCTTGGCATGTGGTTTTGTAAATGTGTAAAGTTGTACAACTACTACCACACAATCAAGATGTAGAGCTGTTTCACCAATCTCCAAAATTATCTTGTGATGTCCCATTGTAGTCAACCTTTCTCTCCACATTATGTAGCCTTTCAATTTTTTTATTATTCTATTTAGTAGCATGCAATTGATTTACCCATGTTGGTGTGTGTATCAATAATATTTTCCTTTTACTATTGAGTAGTATTTTTGTAAAGACATAACATTCATTTATTCATCACCAATTAAAGGGTATTCCAGTTGTTTCCAATTTTTACCAATTATGTATAAAGCCGGTGCAAATTCTTATATTCAGTTTTCTGTGCAAATATGAGTTTTTCTATCTTTTGATTCAGTAGCTAGATTTGATTCCTGAATCATATGGTAAAAGTATTTTTAATTTTATAAGAAACTGCAAATAACGAGAGTGGCTGTGCTATTTTGCTTTCTCATGAATAATGTATGAAAATTCCAGTTGCTCCACCACCAACTGGAATGTTGTTGTTTGTACTGTCCAATTGGACAGTAGTTTTTGATGCTGTCAGTCTTTTCTTCCTTTCCTTTCCCTTCTATTTTCTTTTCATTCCATCTTGTGCTATCCCATCCCATTCCCTTCATCTTTCTCTTTCCTTCTGACACTTTTTCTTCTTTTTTTGATATTCTAATAGGCACATAGTAGTATCTTACTGTGATTTTAATTTAGAATTTCCTAATAATTATGGCTTAAAGCTCAATATTCAGAAAACTAAGATCATGGCATCTGGTCCCACCACTTCATGGCAGGTAGATGGGGAAACAGTGTCAGACTTTATTTTTTTGGGGCTCCAAAATCACAGTATGGTGATTTCAGCCATGAAATTAAAAGATGCTTACTCCTTGGAAGGAAAGTTTTGACCAAACTAGATAGCATATTGAAAAGCAGAGATATTACTTTGCCAACAAAGGTCCATCTAGTCAACGCTATGGTTTTTCCAGTGGTCATGTACGGATATGAGAGTTGGACTGTGAAGAAAGCTGAGAGCCAAAGAATTGATGCTTTTGAACTGTGGTGTTGGAGAAGACTCTTGAGAGTCCCTTGGACTGCAAGGAGATCCAACCAGTCCATCCTAAAGGAGATAAGTCCTGGATGTTCATTGAAGGGACTGATGCTGAAGCTGAAACTCCAATACTTTGGCCACCTCATGCAAAGAGTTGACTCATTGGAAAAGACCCTGATGCTGGGAGGGATTGTGGGCAGGAGGAGAAGGGGATGACAGAGGATGAGATGGTTGGATGGCATTACCAACTCGATGGATGTGAGTTACTGAATAATTAAGGATGTTAAGAATCTTTTCAGGTGGTTAATTGCCATACATATATATTTTCGTGTAAAATGTCTTTTTCTATCATTTACCTATATTTTCAAAATAGGCTTTAAGAACCGTTGATGTGTAGGAAAATTGAAAAGGTAGTATTGGGAGCTCCTCTAAGCCCCTCACCCAGTTTCCCTGATTATTAGTATCTTAGATTAGCAAGGTACACCTGTTAACCCTTAACAAGCTGATATTTATGAATTATTATTATTAACTGAAGTCCATTCTTCAAGACTTTATTAATTTATTTATTTTTTAGTTTTTAATCTGATGCCATTTTTCTTTTACAGGGTCCTATCCAAGATAATACATTGCATTCAGTTATCATGTCTTCTCAGTTTCCTCTGGCTGTGACAGTTTTTCAGAATTTCTTTGTATTTGATGATTTTAACAGTTTGGGGGATGCTGGTCAGGTTACTTTGTAAGATACTCCTCTACCGGAATTTGTCTGATATTTTGCTTATGATGAGCCTGGGCAAATGGATTTTGGGGAGGAAGATGACAAAGGAAAACTGCTGATTTCATCAAATCATATCAAGTATACATGCCATCACCTTGAACATGACTGGAGATGTTGACCTTGATCATCTAGCTAAGGTTGTATTTGTCAGTCTTCTCCATTGTAAAGTTATTCTACCACACTCTGCCTTTCTACACTATATTCTTTGGAAGGAAGTCACTATTCATAGCCCAAAGTTAAGAAGTGGGGAATTATGCTCGCCTCCATGAGGTCAGGGGATTCCCTGATGGCTCAGCCCAGAAAGAATCTGCCTGCAGTGCAGGAGACAGAGGAGATGTGAATTAGATCCATGGGTCAGGAGGACCCGTGGAGAAGGAAATGACAACCCACTCCAGTATTCTTGCCTGGGAAATCCCATGGACAGAGGAGACAGGCGGGCTACAGTCCATGAGGTTGCAAAGAGGTGGACACAACTGAGTGACTAAGAACACACGCTGTGATATCAGAGCATCTACATATATTAATTGGAATTTTTCTAAATGAGTTTCCTCTCCTCTACCATTTATTAATTTGTTCAATAATGGGTACATGGATATCATGAATCTTCTATTTTGGATTATAATCCAATACTACTTGATTTATTTTGTTACTCAAATTTTTCCAGCTTTGGCCATTGGGAGCTCTCTCAGTTGGTTCCTCTGCCCTTTTGACATACTCCATCAACAAGCTTTTTAAAAGAATTTTCTTAGTTTTTGTTGCTTTAAAATATTTCAGGATCATTTCATTTCACTATAAATCTTGATTTTTATCCATTCTATAAACCCTTTGGTTTTCTTATTTTTTAGTTTTATTTGTGTTTCTTCCTCTTAAGAGTGTCTTACAGACTAAAAGTTTTAAATTCTGATGAACTCTGATGTATCATATTTTTTACTTTCACAGCTCATGCTATTGATGTTATACCTAATTTTATAGTAAATCTTGAAGATATTGTGTGGCTGCAGCCTTATTCTATTTACCTCAAAATGCTTTGGCTATTTTATTTTCTTTACTTTTTTATGTTAATTTTACAATTTGCTTCTCAATATCTATAAGACTTTCTTCTGAGATTTTGATTGGGATTTTTTTTTTGACTGGGAATATGTTTAATTTACAAATAATTTTTAAGAGAAATGATATGGTAACAATATTGACTTTTTCAAGCCATGAAAATAGTATATATTATGTTGCCATTTATTTATTTCTTTCAATTTCATTTTTTTCACTTGATAGGATTATTAATATTGTCTGAAAACAATACAGTGCTAATCTTTGGTCAATCAGTACTCCAGAATTAGGTACTGTTAATAAAATTTTAGTATCCTTCACTACTAATGAAGTATACCCAGGCATAATCTGTCTTTTTTCTTTTCTTATTATGTTTTACTTTCCATTCTATTTTTGTATTATTATTATTATCATCCCATTTGATGCTTAATATAAGGATGATCCCCAAAATATCCTTTAGGATGTCTGTAAATACTGAGTGTTTTGTTTGTTTCAGTATTTCAAAGGTGGGAGCTATATGACACAAATAATAAAAAACTTTGAATGAGAGTTAAGGACAAGGTGAGTCTCTAAATGCTAGCATTGTCTCATGGGCTCATCTGGTAAATTTTCAGATTTACTCCTCCAACTGCCTTTCATAGGTTGTAGGTTTTTATATGATGACAGAGTAAGTTAGGGTTCTCTAGAGAAAGAGAAGCAATAGAATATAGGTCCATACATAGATATAGCTATAGATAAATAGATTTATGAAGAGATTGATTTATTACAGAGTATTGGCTAATGTGATTGTGAAGCTGAGAAGTCCCATGATCTGCTGTTTGCAAACCGGAGACCCCAAAAGTTGGGTATTATAAGTTACAGTCTAAGTCAAGAGGTTTAAGACCCAAGAGAAGTGAGAGAATTGATGGTATAAATCCCAGAACAAGGGCAGGAAAAGATCAATGTCCCACCTCAAGAATTGGACAGAGAGAACAAATTCCCATTTCTTCACTTTCTTATTCTATGCAGGTCTTCAACAGATTAGATGATGCCATCCACATAGGGGTGGGCAATCTGATGTACTCAGTCTACTGAATCAAATGCTAAATATCATATGTAAATACTCTCACAGTCACATTCAGAAATAATGTTAGCCAAATATTTTGGTACCGAATGATTTAGGCAATTTATTACATAAAATTAACCTCACATAGAGGTTAGCAAAGAGTGATAAAATAGGAAGCTATTTTGCAATATTAACACAACTAAGTATCAGGCATATATTGTATGTAAAGTCAATTATTTTTTAGGTTCCATTTTATAATAAGGTGACTATTTGAAGCCCTCACTGAGAAGGCGACATTTGAGTAATTCCCAAGAAGATTAAGGAATGTACAATTGGGACATCTGGAGGAAGGGATCTAAGCTAAGATCTATGGGATGAGCCAGGGGAAATATCCTATGATATAAGATTGCCTGCTATGTCCCAGCTGATGGCCCTTTGCATTGGAGTAGAGGCACAAAAATAAGCAGAGTGGAGACAAGGTAGAAGAGGTGTTATAGGTAGACAGGAGGTGGCAAGTTCTTTGAATATTGGCATTATTTGTATTTTACTTTGAATGAATTGAGCAAGTATTTTTTGAGCTAAAAACATATTCAGTTTCTTTTCTTGGCCTAAAAAGTAGGAGAGATAGGCATTCATCAAATAATCATAAACACAAATGTAAAACCAAAAGTAATAAGTACTATTATTGAGAACAGTTGAACAGATCAAACTTAATTTAAGAATTGACTTTGACCTTGACTCTGAGGATGAATAGACTTTAACTATCCAAGTGATACAAGTTTAATGATAACAATGCCTTACTGAGTGCTGCTGGGGCTTCCCTGATGGCTCAGCAGTAAGAATCCACCTGGAATGCAGGAGACACAGGAGATGCTAGTTCGATCCTTGGGCCAGGAAGATACATTGAAGGAGGAAATAGCAACCCACTTCAGTATTCCTACTGGGAAAATTAGAAATTTTATGCTTTTTTACTTTAATTTTGTAAATTGATTTCAAGTTTCTAGGGACTTGAGCCCAATGGATATAATTGGATGATTGCCTATTTGTGTTCTATATAGTGTTGGACACGAAGTTCTGAAATAATATTGACCATAGAAACAAAAAAGCAAAGGGTAATAAAATGTAAGAAATCTCAAAAGTCTCTAGTGGCTAATATCTTCCTTTTACAGATAAGACTATGGACTAGTATAAAACCCTCCTCTATTGGTTCTTAAGTTGAAGGAGTTTTCAATTCTTATAAAGTATATTTATATTGCTTAGAATTCAAAATAATACAGAAACTAGCTACAGAATTAGCAGACAAGCATTAAGCTCCAATAAGCATGAAATTCCAATAAAACACGCTTGGGCAAAAGAACAACTGGGATCTAAGAGATGAGAGGCTAATGCAAACAAGGGAGGGTAAATGCAAAGCAATGCAGAAAGGAAATACCAACTAAGCTGGGTTTCTGTCCTCCATTCTCAAGTTCTCTGTGGTGCCTGTGAAGCAGTGCCTTTCTTATGGGCAGATAATCAGGAACGCTTGGAAAATGAAATGCATAAAAAGAGGATGTTTTAAATTCTTCTCAATTTGGAAAACACTGGGAGCCTGGGTAGTGTCAGCCATTTAGGAGAATAGACTGAGTTTCTTGTTCCAGTTTTGTTCTTAGAAATCAGTGTCACCTTGTCTCTGTCACCTTCCCATTTTGGAGCAGTATACATTTCCTGTTGTTTATGATGAGAGAATTGCATTTTTTATTTCTTGTATTCTTTCACATATTTCTCCCAGAAGTTGAATTTTGTTTTTTACTGTACAAAACAAGCTTGGAATGTCTCAAAATTTTTTCAATCAACTTTTCAGGGTGAATTGAGGATGAGCCCAATTGAGGAAGCCTAAAGGAAAAAAATAAAAAACCAAAAAACAGGTATTTTTGCCATTGTGTTGCACGTATCAATTATGAAAGTGATGTTTCTTCCCCTCTACCTCATGACTCATGATTTCTTTCCCAAGGAGGAACTCAGGAGTAGCCATATGCTTCCTTCTCACTGGGTCTTAAAGGAAGTAAAATGACTTATTCATTTGATAAGCTGGAGAGGAGAAATTAGGTGTGCTTAGCACCACTCATTTCTCCCTCTTTCCTATTACAAGTTAATTTCCTACAGGGAGTACATATTTTGTTCTACCCTCCCATGACATAGGACTGCTTCTTTCAGAGGCCTGCAGCACCTAGCTCTGCTGGGTAGAAGTCTGCTATTACTGGGGTTCAGTATTAAGAAGTCCAATAACAGCTTCATCAATAATAAAAGGGTTATGTTGGCTTTCAAAAGTTTTATTTTTCTGTTGTGACATTTTCATCAATTTTCAGATCTTAATTTATCTGGATTTTTGATGCATCCTAAAGTTGATGACATAAGGAAGTTGTTTTTTTTAAATTTTTTATTTTTTTTTTAATTTAAATTTATTTATTTTAATTGGAGGCTAATTACTTTACAATATTGTATTGGTTTTGCCATACATCAACATGAATCTGCCACGGGTGTACACATGTTCCCCATCCTGAACCCCCCCTCCCACCTCCCTCCCCATACCATCCCTCTGGGTCATCCCAGTGTACCAGCCCCAAGCATCCTGTATCCTGCATCAAATCTGGACTGGCGATTTGTTTCTTATATGATATTATACATGTTTCAATGCCATTCTCCCAAATCATCCCACCCTCTCCCTCTCCCAGAGAGTCCAAAGGAAGTTTCATTAAAAGCTTTTTTTTTGTCTTAGCAATAAAGTAGTAATGTGTCTAATTGTTGGTGGCATCTTTTAGCTGATGAAATACAATGCAATCACAATTTATTTAAAAAAACAGTGAAAGTCAAATAGTGCAATTTTTTGCCCCAATAATGTAATAATCTAGGGTCTGGTAAAGAATCCGCCTGCAATGCGGGAGGCCTGGGTTCCATCCCTGGGTTGGGAAGATCCCCAGGAGGAGGGCATGGCAACCCACTCCAGTATTCTTGCCTGGAGAATCCCCATGAACAGAGGAGCTTGGCGAGCTGCAGTTCAAGGGGTTGCAAAGAGTCAGACACGACTAAGCAATTAAATACACACACAATAACAACATGCAAATTCCATATGATCGAGAGGATAAACCCATTTATTTGGAGGCTGACATCAATTGGAAGTAAGTTTATAGTCCAACCAAATTTATCATTTTAAGTAAAAATGTTAATTAAAGTGACTTCCTTTTGAAGAGTTCTGTATTATCTTTGATATAAATTGAAAATTATCCTTTGCCCACCACTCACCCCTAGGTTTTCAATTCATAAAACTGCTATTTGTACAGTTAGAGAAAAGGCCCAGGATGTTCTAAACAATCCCATTAGTTAGAGCTGTCAATTATCTTCAGTGAGTTGAGTGAAAAATATTGCCTGTTAAATGATCCTTAATGTTCTCTGCTTAATCACTAACACAAGGAATTCAGCATGTAAATTCATTATATCTGTTAGTCTCTGATTTTTTTCCTTTAGAGTTTATGTTTAGTGAAAGGGATTTGAACAATGGGCCTTCATTCTTTTTGCATTTTCTTTTAAGTGCTTGGAAAGAAATAGAGAGACATACTTAGGAGATAATCTCTTTCAAAGTTTTAGGTCACACTTGGAGGACAGTGGTTAATAAGTCATACTGAATAAAGTGATGGATAGATTACATGGAGTGGAGTCACATATTCATGGATTTAGTAACTGCCTGGAATATTCTAAGTCACATTACCTTCTGATATCCAGACTCCTCCCCACTGAAAGACTGCAGTTGTATTTGGTTGCTATCTAAAATCTTTTTTATCACTCTGCTTCTTTAAACAGTTTCTTTTAAGTGTACAAGTCAGCCTGCCATGCAATATAGAATATGTGAACATTGCAGGAAAAAAAACACCTATGAGAAAGATATCTGTGCATTGTCTTAAGAAGTCTGAACTGAGGATTTGTCAATTATTAATATACATAATAAAGGCAAAGTAATTGAAATATGATACAAGAAGAAGAGAAAAATTAGACTGTACAGAAGAATCTGAAACTGACTGGATTATGTTTAAAAGGTGATTATCTATTTAATATGAAAAAGGTAGTTAATGTGAGAAAGGTAGTTAATATGAGAAAGGTTTAAAAGATCTTGGAACAGTTTCTTTTCTATTTGGACTTCCCTGGTGGCTCAGTTGGTAAAGAATCTGCCTGCAGTGCGGGAGACCTGGGTTTGATCCTTGAATTGGGAAGATGCCATTGGAGAAGTGCATGGCAACCCACTGCAGTATTCTTGCCTAGAGAATCCCCATGGACAGAGGATATTGGCAGACTACAGTCCATGGAGTTGCAGAGTAAGACAGCTGAGTGACTAAGTACAACCCAAAATTTAGATTCTCGTCTCTCAGATTATATGTTTCAAATATCTTTTGCAGTTATATGTTAAAAGTAAAAATATTAAAAGAAGCAAATACTATTACGAATATATGACCTTTCAGTAGAGGAGGGCTTTATAAACATCACAGGAAGGCATCGATTAATTCTACTAAGGCATTGTGTAAAATATTTTCTGTTAAGGCTTCCAGCTTAGGGTGGGAAGATGAGCAGAGCCATACCTTTCTTCCACCATTGGTCAAAAATTGAACTGAAAGGAAAATTTAAAAAGTGAAAATACATTCATAATTGTGATAATGATGGGAAGAGAAGATATCAGTAAATTAGAGATTTGACAAGTTTCTGGAAAATACAAAGTAGATTGAACCATCATAGGCAAATTGGGCATCATAGCCCAGACCAGATCCTGGAGGTTTCTCTATGCACAAGAACATGGAGAGACTCTAAACCCAGAATGACAGATGAAGAGTAGGTATTAGTGATAAATGAAAGAGACAGCTGAAAGAATGCCTATCTGGGAAGTTTGCCTCCAAATTGCAGTGGATATAATAGCAAAGACTAATTATATAGAACAGCTGCCTATGGAAACTATGGGCTTTCCTGGTGGCTTAACTGGTAAATAATCTACCTGCAATGTGGGAGACCTGGATTCAATCCCTGAGTTGGGAAGATTTCCTAGAGAAGAGAATGGCTACCCACTGTAGTATTCTGGCCTGGAGGATTCCATGGACTGTATAGTCCATGGGGTCACAAAGAGTCAGACATGACTGAGCGAATTTCACACTAGGGAAACTATGGTCTCAAAGTAAAGTTTTCTTTAGTTTCTTGAAAAATGGATGGGAGGGATAAAGAAGTCAAGCCTATATTTTCTACATGGTCAATATTACAGTCATATTCATTTATACAATACACTCAAGGTGATAGTTTTTCCGTAAAGATTGGACATTTTCCATATTTAATTTAAATTTATAATTCATATTAATCATACTAAGCATGGCTTATAAAAACAGAAGATAACTAGTATAACTTTATTCACTAGCTATAGTTATGGCATAAAATAAAACAGCATGATATTTTAGTGACTTGTGTAACTAAATCAAGTTTATATGAAACTTGGGAAAAATATTAGATATATCTTCCAGTCTACTGCTAATATTTTCATAGGCACATTCACAAGTGAAGATTATAGGTTAGATATTAGGTATAAGTCAAAATTTCTCATCTCAATTTACAGAATAATGTCAGTTAAGCTTCCAAAACCATCACCTCTTTAATCTAAAACCACATTCCCATACCATTCACCTGTAGAATTTGGAGGAGGACTCAAGGAGTAAATTGTCATTACAAAAGTAAATGGCTATTCATCTGAGACTTAGTGGTCCTCTAAGAAAGTGGTTGGGACCCAACTCATTGCCCACTATATAATTAAGCTTGTCATTTAAGCCTGTCAATCAGAAAGACACTGCCTACTACTGTTATCCCTGTTTTTTAAAAAAATATTCTCTTTATTGTATGTAAATGAAAGAAAGAGTTAAAAATAAAGAATCCACCAGGCATTTGAACAAAGATGTTAACATGAAATGTAGAGGCTAAAACAAATCTTATAATCAGAAACTTTGAAAACGTAAATACATCAGAGACTAGAAGAAGACTTTAATTTTATATTACATATTTTAATGTAGTGAGATAGAAAATATATTTCATTCATGATAAAGAATGGAATGAAATTAGAAAGGGAATATGTATTAAAAGGACTTGCTATTTAAAAGAGTCAAAAATAGAACTGACACAATAGCAGAGTAAAAAGACCCTGAGCTCAGTTTCTCTCACAAGCACACTCAAATCACAACTGTCCACAAACAACAATCAATTAAAAAGACAGGAATCTACCAGAAAACATCTTCTACAACTAAAGATATAAAAAAGAAGTCACAATGTGATGGGTAGGAGGGATGGACTCATGATATAATCAAATCCCATATACCCTAGGTAGGTGACTTCTAAATTGGAGAATAAGTATATTTTGGAGGCTCTCCCCTTAGGAGTAAGAGTTCTGAAACATGAGAGTCTGGCACCAGGAAGATGAGCCTCCAGAGCATTTGGCTTTGAAGGCCAGCAGGGCTTAATTGCAAGAACTTCATGAGACTTGAGGAGATAGAGATTTCACTCTTAAAGGATGAACACTTTCCCTCTTAAAAGTCTCACATACACCAGAACCAAGGTCAAAAGTAATAAATTCATAGGAACCTAGGTCAGACCTACCTGCTGGTTTTCGAGGGTCTCCAAGGGAGAAAGGGGTGGCTGTGTCTCACCATAGGAATGTAGACAGTGTTGGAAGACATATCAGGGACTATTCATCTGCTTGAAATCTCTTAAGTAAGTAAGTGTCAGTCACTCAGTCGTGCCCGACTCTTTGCGACCCATGGACTGCAGCCCACCAGGCTCCTCTGTCCATGAGATTTTCCAGGCAAGGATACTGGAGTTGGTTGCCATTTCCTTCTCCAGGGCATTTTCCCAACACAGGGATCGAACCATGGTCTCCCCCACTGCAGGCAGAAATCTCTTAGTGGTTGACAATAATTACCTCAAATGTAAACAGATTAAATGCTCTCACCAAATGACACAGGCTGGCTAGATTGATAATGAAACAAGATCTGTATTTATCCTGCCTAGAAAAGACTCACTTAAGATCTAGAGATACATACAAACTAAAAGCGAGGGGCTGGAAAAAGGCATTTCATGCAAATGGAATTCAAAAAAAAAATCAAAATAGCAATTCTTATATCAGACAAAATAGACTTTAAGGTTCTTACAAGAGATAAAGGGCACTAGATAATGACAAAGGGATCAATATGAGAAGAAGATCAGGTCAGATCAGCCGCTCAGTCGTGTCCGACTCTTTGCAACCCCATGAATCGCAGCACGCCAGGCCTCCATGTCCATCACCAACTCCCGGAGTTCACTCATTTCCATCGAGTCAGTGATGCCATCCAGCCGTCTCATCCTCTGTCGTCCCTTTCTCCTCTTACCCCCAATCACTCCCAGCATCAGAGTCTTTTCCAATGAGTCAAATCATCGCATGAGGTGGCCAAAGTTCTGGAGTTTCAGCTTTAGCATCATTCCTTCCAAAGAAATCCCAGGGATGATCTCCTTCAGAATGGACTGGTTGGATCTCCTTGCAGTCCAAGGGACTCTCAAGAGGCTTCTCCAACACCACAGTTCAAAAACATCAATTCTTCGGCGCTCATCCTTCTTCACAGTCCAGATCTCACATCCATACGTGACCACAGGAAAAACCAGAGCCTTGACTAGATGAATCTTTGTTGGCAAAGTAATGTCTCTGCTTTCGAATATGCTATCTAGATTGGTCATAACTTTCCTTCCAAGGACTAAGCATCTTTTAATTTCATGGCTGCAAACATCATCTGCAGTGTTTTTGAAGCCCAGAAAAATAAAGTCTGACACTGTTTCCCCATCTATTTCCCATGAAGTGATGGGACCGGATGCCATGATCTTCGTTTTCTGAATGTTGAGCTTTAAGCAAACTTTTTCACTCTCCACTTTCAACTTCATCAAGAGGCTTTTTAGTTCCTCTTCACTTTCTGTCATAAGGGTGGTGTCATCTGCATATCTGAGGTTATTGATACTGCTCCCGGCAATCTTGATTCCAGCTTGTGTTTCTTCCAGTCCAGCGTTTCTCATGATGTACTCTGCGTATAAGTTAAATAAACAGGGTGATAATATACAGCCTTGATGTACTCCTTTTCCTATTTGGAACCAATCTGTTGTTCCATGTCCAGTTCTAACTCTTGCTTCCTGACATGCATACAGATTTCTCAAGAGGCAGGTCAGGTGGTCTGGTATTCCCATCTCTTTCAGAATTTTCCACAGTTTATTGTGATCCACACAGTCAAAGGCTTTGGCATAGTCAATAAAGCAGAAATAGATGTTTTTCTGGAACTCTCTTGCTTTTTCCATGATCCAGCGGATGTTGGCAATTTGATCTCTGGTTCCTCTTCCTTTTCTAAAAACAGCTTGAACATCTGGAATTTCACGGTTCACATATTGCTGAAACCTGGCTTGGAGAATTTTGAGCATTACTTTACTGGCGTGTGAGATGAGTGCAATTGTGCGGTAGTTTGAGCATTCTTTGGCATTGCTTTTCTTTGGGATTGGAATGAAAACTGACCTTTTCCAGTCCTGTGGCCACTGCTGAGTTTTCCAAATGTGCTGGCATATTGAGTGCAGCACTTTCACAGCATCATCTTTCAGGATTTGAAATAGCTCAACTGGAATTCCATCAACTCCACTAGATTTGTTCGTAGTGATGCTTTCTAAGGCCCACTCGACTTCACATTCCAGGATGTCTGGCTCTAGGTGAGTGATCACACCATTGTGATTATCTGGGTCATGAAGATCTTTTTTGTACAGTTCTTCTGTGTATTCTTGCCATGTCTTCTTAATATCTTCTGCTTCTGTTAGGTCCATACCATTTCTGTCCTTTATCGAGCCCATCTTTGCATGAAATGTTCCTTTGGTATCTCTGATTTTCTTGAAGAGATCTCTATTCTTTCCCATTCTGTTTTTCTCTATTTCTTTGCATTGGTTGCTGAGGAAGGCTTTCTTATCTCTTCTTGCTATTCTTTGGAACTCTGTATTCAGATGTTTATATCTTTCCTTTTCTCCTTTGCTTTTCGCTTCTCTTCTTTTCACAGCTATTTGTAAGGCCTCCCCAGACAGCCATTTTGCTTTTTTGCATTTCTTTTCCATGGGGATGGTCTTGATTCCTGTCTCCTATAGAATGTCACAAACCTCATTCCATAGTTCATCAGGTACTCTATCTATCAGATCTAGGCCCTTAAATCTATTTTTCACTTCCACAGTATAATCATAAGGGATTTGATTTAGGTAATACCTGAATGGTCTAGTGGTTTTCCCTACTTTCTTCAATTTAAGTCTGAATTTGGCAATAAGGAGTTCATGGTCTGAGCCACAGTCAGCTCCTGGTCTTGTTTTTGCTGACTATATAGAGCTTCTACATCTTTGGCTGCAAAGAATATAATCAATCTGATTTCAGTGTTGACCATCTGGTGATGTCCATGTGTAGAGTCTTCTCTTGTGTTGTTGGAAGAGGGTATTCATTATGACCACTGCATTTTCTTGGCAAAACTCTATTAGTCTTTGCCTTGCTTCATTCAGTATTCCAAGGCCAAATTTGCCTGTTACTCCAGGTGTTTCTTGACTTCCTACTTTTGCATTCCAGTCCCCTATAATGAAAAGGACATCTTTTTTGGGTGTTAGTTCTAAAAGGTCTTGTTGGTCTTCATAGAACCATTCAACTTCAGCTTATTCAGTGTTACTAGTTGGGGCATAGACTTGGATTACTGTGATATTGAATGGTTTGCCTTGGAAGCGAACAGAGATCATTCTGTCGTTTTTGAGATTGCATCCAAGTACTGCATTTTGGACTCTTTTGTTCACCATAATGGCTACTCCATTTCTTCTGAGGGATTCCTGCCCGCAGTAGTAGATATAAGATATAACGACTGTAAATATATATGCATCTAACACAAGAGCATCTAAATAGGTAGGGCAAATATTAGTGAACATAAAAGTAGAAATTGACAGTAACACAGTAATTGTAGGAAGATTTAATGCCATATTTACATCAGTGAATAGCCCATCCAGGCAAAAAAGCAGTAATGAAACACAGACCTTAAAAAATGGATTAGACCAAATGGAGTTAATTGATTTTTACAGAGCATTCAACCTGAGAGCAACAGAGTACACATTCTTTTCAAGGGCACATGGAACATTCTTCAGGATAGATGACATACTAGAACACAAAATAAGCCTTGGTAAATTTAAGAAAATTGACATTGTATCAAGCATCTCTTCTAACCAGAATGCTATGCAATTAGAAATGAACTCTAAAGGGGGAGAAAAATCTGCAGAAAACAAACACATGGAGGCTAAGCAATAGGCTATTAAACAACCAATTGATCACTCAAGAAATAAAAAAGGTAGTCAAAAGATATTGAGAGAAAAATGAAAATGAAAACATGAGGATACAAACTTATGTGTGTTAATAGCTCAGTTGTGTCCAACACTTTGCAACCCCATGGAGTGTAGCCCACCAGAATCCCCTGTCCATGAAATTCTCTGGGCAAGAATACTGGAGTGGATTGCCATTTCCTTCTTCAGAGGATCTTTTCGATCCAGGGATTGAAACTGGGTCTCCAAACCTATGGGATACAACAAAAATAGTTCTTCAATTCAAGTACTAATCAGTTCTGACCCTGCTTACCTTCTGAGATCAGATGAGATTGGAGACGTGCAGGGTGACGTGGCCATAGACCAAAAGCAGTTCTAAGAGTGAAGATCATAGTGATACAATCTTACTTTGGAAAAAAGAAAAATTTTGAATAGAAAACCTAGCCTTACTTATAAAGCAACTAGAGAAAGAAGAACAAACAAAAGATGGTTTTTTAGATCAGTTTTCTTTTTTATTTTTAATTTAATTTTATTTTTAAACTTTACAATATTGTATTAGTTTTGCCAAATATCAAAATGAATCCGCCACAGGTATACATGTGTTCCCCATCCTGAACCCTCCTCCCTCCTCCCTCCCCATACCATCCCTCTGGGTCTTCCCAGTGCACTAGCCCGAAGCATCCAGTATCGTGCATCGAACCTGGACTGGCAACTCGTTTCTTACATGATATTTTACATGTTTCAATGTCATTCTCCCAAATCTTCCCACCCTCTCCCTCTCCCACAGAGTCCATAAGACTGTTCTATACATCAGTGTCTCTTTTGCTGTCTCATACACCGGGTTATTGTTACCATCTTTCTAAATTCCATATATATGCGTTAGTATACTGTATTGATGTTTTTCCTTCTGGCTTACTTCACTCTGTATAATAGGCTCCAGTTTCCATAAGCATACATTTCTTTCAAATACAAATGGTTTCAGAAAAGAAAGAAACGGATATGTATCTAAATCACTATATGAGGCTAGACAATCTTAATAAATTTGTGAGGATAACCTAAGAAAAGGGTAAGCAAATATAACAATAACAAATTTCCTAAATAAATTATTTACAGACACAATTAGCAGTACTTTTTTAAAAATAGGTGGGATAAACTGAATTTATCCCAGGATCTAGCAATGCAGTTCATTATATTAAAATAGTAAGGAAAGTAGCCTAATAAATCGCATAATGTAATTAAACCATATTAACAAAATAATGGGCCTCCCTGGTAGCTCAGCTGGTAAAGAATCCACCTGCAATGCAGGAGATCCTGGTTCAATTCTGGGGTCGGGAAGATCCCCTGGAGAAGGGATAGGATAGTCACTCCAGTATTCACGGGCTTCCCTGGTGGCTCAGATGGTAGAGGATCTGCCTGCAATGTGGGAGACCAGGCTTCGACCCCTGGGTTGGGAAGATACCCTGGAGGAGGACATAGCAACCCAGTCCAGTATTCTTGCCTGGAGAACCCCGATAGAAAGAGGAGCCTGGTGTGCTACAGTCCACGGGGTAGCAAAGAGTTGGATATGACTGAGCGACTAAGCACAGCACAACATAACAAAGCAACAGATAAAAGCCTAATTTGATAGAGGAAAAATAATACTCAATAAAATTAAAAACTCATTTAAAATATAATTTGCTATATTACATAGTAATAGATAAAATTAATTTGATGGAAAAATAAATAGTATTCCATAAGATTTAAACTCATTCATAGTTAAAAATAATTTAAAAACTTGTGCTAAACTATGAATAGGAGGAATTTTCTTTAATAAAGTGTTTACTTACTCCCTTAAAGAAAAAAACAAACTAATGATAAGACATGGCATGTGTACCTTTTAAGACAAGAGAAAAAAAAGACAGAAATGACTTCCTCATTATTATGCAATCTTATATATTTTCCTACAAGTTAATCTAAAAAATCAGTGCTATTTTAATCACAGCCTGAACAGGAATCCCTGTGAAATTTATCAATTTAATTCAAAAAGATATGGAAAAATCTTAGAGTGTGCAAGGATTTAGGGAAATGATAGCTTGCAGAAATTTTTGATAGTTTAAAACTTGATGGACATAGGTTTGAACAAGCTTAGGGAGTTGGTGGTTTACAGGGAAGCCTGACGTGCTACAGTCCATGGGGTTGCAAAGAGTTGGACACAACTGAGCGAATGAACTGAATCAAGTTGGTACAATGACTTTGGAGACAAAAATTGCAATATCAAGTTAATCTGCAGATAAAAACATCACCTCAGAATTTAACACATAAAGCCTTTTTACTTTCACAAGGAAAATATAATCAATTAATTATTTGTAATTACTAACAGCTGATTGATATAAAATTTTATCAATAGAAGGATCTATAATGTATTATGATATATTCATAAGATATAAGAAATACAGAGCAACTGAATTAAATAATAAACATCAAATACTTATGTTGGAATAAAAAGAAATGGTCTAGGGTGATATATACAGTGACATAGATTTAATGTAGATAGATTTAAAGTAGATAGATTTATTTAACAAAACAATAAATTTTGTTTATGGATATTTAAAAATGTAGCATACTATGAAAATATTTGCTGCAAAGACACACATCACTTTTGTAATAATGGCTACCTCTAGGGAGGAAAGATATTTGGATCTGAAGGGAAAATTAAAGTGTTTTAAAAATATCTGTCATGTTTGACTTCAAAACATTTGAGAGAACCTGTAAAATAGTATATGAACTTTATTATAATTGCTGTTTGGTCTCTAAGTCATGTCTGACTCTTTGTGACCCCATGGACTGCAGGCAGTCTTCCCTGTCCTTCACTAACTCCTGGAGTTTGCTCAAACTCATGTCCATTGAATCTGTGATGCCATCCAAACTTCTCAACCTCTATCTTCCCCTTCTCCTCCTGCCCTGTATCTTTCCTAGCACAGAGTCTTTTCCAGTGAGTTGTCTCTTCTCATCAGGTGGCCAAAGTATAATATTGTCTATCATTTTCTGAATATGTTAAAATTTTATTAAAATCAATATATATGTAAATTATCAATTATTCAGTTTCAGTTTAAACCTAAAGGCACTCCTATTTTGGTTGCACCACATTTCTTTTTGAGAATTGGGCTTTAAACAAAAAGTAGCTAAAGATTACCAGATGGAGAAGTGTTGAACATTAGGCCTATAACTACAATAATCAAAGAGAGCACTTTAAGATAGTTTTATAGGTGATGCATTTTTTACAATGCAAGGAAAATAACAAATGCTTTATCAGCTTACCCACCCTGTACATTCTCCAACTGTAATTCTTGAGTGCATCACCTAGCATTCTACATAAGCAGAAAAGCAGGCCAGTTGTGAAAAGAAATGTATAGAGGTTTTTGTTCTAATCTTTCATTTCAGACAGATGGTTTGCATTCCTTAGAAAGTTGATTGCACCCAGTTTAAATTGCATAGTGATTTAAATATGCTTGACATCCACAGAATTACCAGATAGTTGACTTCAGGTTTTGAAAACTGAGCTTGATATGCTAGAGGTAAATCCTGGGATTGGTGTGACCAGGAGTAACCCCATTCATAATTTTCTTACCTTTGAGACAATTGCACAAACACTGAGAATTTTCCAAATGGAATATAACAACTGTTTTTCAGTTGGAGAAGTCTCCAGGAAAGTATCACTTTAGAAAGGATATTTTTAAGGCACTTTGTAACTAAGAAAATGGAAATCTCTTGACAGTTGAACATTACCGAGATAAATTTGTTAATAAGCTTGTGAAGGCTTTGATCTGAAGACATGGTACTTGGATACTGTCTGCAGATTTCTCAGGCTTAACAGCCTCTGTCCTCTGGCCTCATGTGATCTCTTAAAAATGCATGATGCTGCTAAGATGGTGAAGGAATAGAACAGGGAGACCACTTTCTCCCCCACAAATTCATCGAAAGATAATTTGAACGCTGAACAAATTCCACAAAACAACTTCTGAATGCTGGTGGAGGACACCAAGCACCCAGAAAGGCAGCCCATTCTCTTTGAAAGGAGGTGGGACAAAATATAAAAGATAAAAAGAGGGACAAAAGAGTTAGGGAAGGAGACCTGTCCTGGGGAGGGAGTCATGAATGGGGAGAAGTTTCCAAATACTAGGAAATCCTCTCACTGGTGGGTCTGTGGGGAGTTTTGGAAACTCAGAGGGCAACATAACTGGGAGGAAAAAAAAAAAAACAAAAAACCACAGATTATGCTCCTAATTGCAATGCCCTGCAAAGAAGTAACCCAGACGCTTGTGTCTGCCAGCAGCGAGCTGAGGCTGAACAGGGAGGCATGAGTTGCATGCTTAGGGTAAGGACTGGGCCTGAATGCCCTGAGGACAATCTGAGGGAGCTAACATGAGATAGCAACCCAAACTGTGGCATAGCCAGAGAGAAAAAAGAGAGAGAGAGAACGTTCCCCCTAAAAGCTCTTAGGCACAACCTGGCCTGCTCACAGAACAAAGGGTTGAGCGAATACCAGAGGAGAGCTGGCCAGCCGTGGACTGGCCCCTCCCCCTGCTGGAGGCAGAGAGGCAGGCAGGTGGCAGCCAGAACTGGAAGGCAAGAGGCTTCTTCCACCAAACTATGAGGAGGCTCCCAGTTGCTAACCAAGTTTTCCTGGGATTGTGGACGGTTGACATCCACTAGGAGGTTCAGTCAGAGATCAGCTCCCCAGAGGACACAGGGCAAACTTGAAAAGGCGCTCTTGCGGTGCACCCAGGAAACCGAGTGACTGGGACTGGGGAGGTGAAAAGACGTACCGTATACCTGGGATAGTGCGCTCGCAAAGCACCTGGTCACCTGAGCTGCTCGGACCTGGGAAGGGCACAAAACACAGGCCCAACCTGTGCCTTTGTGAGTACCCGAGAACCTGAACCTGAATGGCTTAGACCTGGGAAGTGCACGCCACCCAGGGCACCCTTTGGACACTTCCCCTGCAGAGCAACCAGGAGCCTGAGCAGTGTAGACCGAGAAAGCACACATGCCGTGAGCGGGGGCAAACCTAGTGTGGCCCAGACACTGCAAGCACTCCCTACACACGCAAGTGATATTTGTTTGCAGTGTTCCTCCCTCCCCACTGCACAATTGAACAACTGAGCCTAAATAAATGGCTTCACCCCCTTGTATCAGGGAAGAAATTAGACACTGAAGAGACTTGCAAACAGAGGAAGCCAAAATAAAGAAGAAGGAAGCATTTTGGAGGTGACAGGTGCAACAGATTAAAACCTGGTAGTTAGCATTGGCTACATTGGAAGGGGCCTATAGTCCTTGAGAAGAAGTATAAGCTGGAACAAGAACTATCTGAAACCGAACTGACCCCACACTGCCCTCAATAGCTCCAGAGAAATTCCAAGATATATTTTACTATTATCATTTTTTATTTAAAAATTTTTTACATTCTTTCAGTTCAGTTCAGTTCAATCACTCAGTCGTGTCTGACTCTTTGTGACCCCATGAATCACAGCACGCCAGGCTTCCCTGTCCATCACCAACTCCCAGAGTTCACTCAGACTCACGTCCATCGAGTCAGTGATGCCATCCAGCCATCTCATCCTCTGTTGTCCCCTTCTCCTCCTGCCCCCAATCCCTCCCAGCATCAGAGTCTTTTCCAATGAGTCAACTCTTCGCATAAGGTGGCCAAAGTACTGGAGTTTCACCTTCAGCACCATTCGTTCCAAAGAAATCCCAGGGCTGATCTCCTTCAAAATGGACTGCTTGGGTCTCCTTGCAATCCAAGGGATTCTTAAGAGTCTTCTCCAACACCACAGTTAAAAAGCATCAATTCTTTGGCGCTCAGCTTTCTTCGCAGTCCAACTCTCACATCCATACATGACCACTGGAAAAAGCATAGCCTTGATTAGACGGACCTTTGTTGGCAAAGTAATATTACTCCTTTAATTTTCATTTTTAAAACTTACTATTACCTTGCAAAAAAGGCCCTATTTTAAAGGAAATTTCATGTATATATATATATATATATACACACACACACACATATATATATATATATAATTTTTGTGATTTTTTTAATGTTGTAGTTTTGAGAATCTAACCTCTCCTCTAAAATTTTAATCTTTGATTTTTTGTAATTGTTATCAATTTTGTACCATTAAGAATCCAATCTTCAGTACCCATTTTTACTTAGGAGTGTGATTACTGGCTTGATTGCTCTCTCCCCCTTTTCTCCTCCAGGTCACCTCTATCTCCTCTCTCCCCCTTCTCTTCTCTACTTAACTCTGTGAATCTCTCTGGGTGTTGCAGGCTATGGAAAACACTTAGGGAACTGATTACTGGCTAGATTGGTCTCTCTCCTTTTGACTTCGCCTCCTTTCCTCCTTGGAAAAGGCAATGGCACCCCACTCCAGTACTCCTGCCTGGAAAATCCCATGGACGGAGGAGCCTGGTAGGCTGCAGTCCATGAGGTCACTAAGAGTCGGACACGACTGAGCATATTCCCTTTCACTTTTCCCTTTTATG
The DNA here is from genome assembly GCF_055505025.1 of Bos grunniens. Taxonomy (NCBI): domain Eukaryota; kingdom Metazoa; phylum Chordata; class Mammalia; order Artiodactyla; family Bovidae; genus Bos; species Bos grunniens. The sequence continues at coordinate 56,457,071 of NC_141175.1, read as the reverse complement.
CATTGGAGAAGGAAATGGCAACCCACTCCAGTATTCTTGCCTGGAGAATCCCAGGGACAGGGGAGCCTGGTGGGCTGCCATCTGTGGGGTCACACAGAGTCGGATTCAACTGAAGCGACTTAGCAGCAGCAACAGCAGCCTTTCCTCCTGGTCACCTCTATCTCCATCCTCTTTCTTCTTTTCTCCATGTAACTCTGTGAACCTCTCTGGATGTCCCTCACTGTGGAGAATATTTTCACTGTTAATCTAGATGTTTTATCATCAGTGCTGTATGGATGGAGACGTCTTGAGGCTACTGTAAGAATAAGACTGAAAGCCAGAGGAAGGAGGCTTAAATCCAAAACTTGAGAACACTAGAAAATTCCTGACTCCAGGGAACAATAATCAACAAGAGCTCATCCAAAAGCCTCCACACCTACACTGAAACCAAGCTCCACCCAAGAGCCAACAAGTTTCAGAGCAAGACATACAAAGCTAATTCTTCAGCAATGCAGGAACATAGCTCTGAGCATAAAGATACAGGTGGCCAAAAGTCACACCAAGTCCATAGACACCTCAAAGCTCACTACTGGACACTTCATTGACTTCAAAGAGAAGAAATACAGCTCTACCCACTAGAACACTGACACAAGCTTACCTAACCAGGAAACCTTGACAAGCCACCCATCCAACCCTACCCACAGGGAGGAACCTCCACAATAAGGAGGAACCACAAACTTCCAGCCTACAGAAAGGCCACCCCAAACACAGCAACCTAAACAAAATGAAAAGGCAGAGAAATTTTCATCAGGTAAAGGAACATGATGAATGCCCATCAAACCAAACCAAAGAGGAGGAGATAGGGAGTCTAACCTGAAAAAGAATTCAGAATAATGATAGTAAAAATGATCCAAAATCTTGAAAACAAAATGAAGTTACAGATAAATAGTCTGGAGACAAGGATTAAGAAGATGCAAGAAAAGTTTAACAAGGACCTATAAGAAATAAAAAAGAGTTAATCAATAATGAATAATGCAATAACTGAGATCAAAAGCACTCTGGAGGGAACCAACAGTAGAATAACTGAGGCAGAAGATAGGATAAGTGAGGTGGAATATAGAATGGTGGCAATAAGTGAAGCAGAGTGGAAAAAAGAAAAAAAGGATTATAAGAAATGAGGGAAACCTCAGCGACCTCTGGGACAATGTCAAATGCTCCAACATTTGAATTACAGGAATCCCAGAAGAAGAAGACAAAAAGAAAGGCCATGAGAAAATACTTGAGGAGATAATAGTTGAAAACTTCCCTAAAATGGGGAAGGAAATAGCCACCTAATTCCAAGATACCCAGAGAGTACCAAACAGGATAAATCCAAGGAGAAACACCCCAAGACACATATTAATCAAATTAATGAAGATCAAACACAAAGAACAAATATTAAAAACAGCAAGGGAAAAACAACAAATAACACACAAAAGGATTCCCATAAGGATAACAGCTGATCTTTCAATAGAAACTCCTCAGACCAGAAGAGAACAGCAGGACATACTTAAAGTGATGACATAGAAATGTACAACCCAGATTACTGTAGCCAGCAAGGATCTCATTCAGATATGAAGGAGAAATCAAAAGCTTTACAGACAAGCAAAAGCTGGGAGAATTCAGCACCACCAAACCAGCTCTTCAACAAATGCTAAAGATCTTCTCTAGACAGCAAACACAGAAAAGGTTTGTAAACTCAAACCCCAAACAACAAAGTAAATGGCAACAGGATCATACTTATCAATAATTACCTTAAATGTAAATGGTTTGATTGCCCCAACCAAAAGAAAAAGACTGAATGGATAAAAAAAACTAGACCCCTATATATGCTGTCTACAAGAGACCCACCTCAAAACAAGGGACACATACAGACTGAGAGTGAAGGGCGGGAAAACAATATTTCATGCAAATGGAGACCAAAAGAAAGCAGAAGTAGCAATACTCAGATAAAATAGACTTTGAATAAAGGCCTTAAAAAGAGGCAAAGAGACAAAGAAGGACACTACATAATGATCAAAGGATCAATCCAAGAAGATATAACAATTATAAATATGTATGCACCCAACATAGGAGCACTGCAATAGGTAAGGAAAATGCTAACAAGTATGAAAGGGGAAATTAACAGTAACAAAACAATAGAGGAAGACTTTAATACCCAACTCATACCTATGGATCAGATCAGATCAGATCAGTCGCTCAGTCATGTCCAACTCTTTGCGATCCCATGAATCCCAGCACGCCAGGCCTCCCTGTCCATCACCAACTCCCGGAGTTCACTCAGACTCATGTCCATTGAGTCAGTGATGCCATCCAGCCATGTCATCCTCTGTCATCCCCTTCTCCTCCTGCCCCCAATCCCTCCCAGCATCAGGGTCTTTTCCAATGAATCAACTCTTCGCATAAGATGGCCAAAGTACTGGAGTTTCAGCTTTAGCATCATTCCTTCCAAAGAAATCCCAGAGATGATCTCCTTCAGAATGGACAGGTTGGAGCTCCTTGCAGTCCAAGGGACTCTCAAGAGTTGTTTTCAACACCATAGTTCAAAAGCATCAATTCTTCAGTGCTCAGCCTTCTTCACAGTCCAACTCTCACATCCATACATGACCACAGGAAAAACCATAGCCTTGACTAGACTAACCTTTGTTGGCAAAGTAACATCTCTGCTTTTGAATATGCTATCTAGGTTGGTTGTAACTTTCCTTCCAAGGAGTAAGCGTCTTTTAATTTCATGGCTGCAGTCACCATCTGTAGTGATTTTGGAGCCCAGAAAAATAAAATCTGACACTGTTTCCCCATCTATTTCCCATGAAGTGGTGGGACCGGATGCCTATGGATATATCAACTAAACATAAAATTAGCAAGGAAACACAAACAAAAGAGACCATAGCAAAAATCAACAAAACCAAAAGTTGGTTCTTTGAGAGGATAAATAAAATTGACAAACCATTAGCCAAAGTCATCAGAAACAAAGGGAGAAAAACCAAGTCAATAAAATTAGAAATGAAAATAGAGAGATCACAACAGACAACACAGAAATACAAAATAAACGACCCAGTCAAAATATGGGCCAAAGAACTAAACAGACATTTCTCCAAAGAAGACATACAGATGGCTAACAAACACAAGAAAAGATGCTCAACATCACTCATTATTAGAGAAATGCAAATCAAAACCACAATGAGATACCATTTCACACCAGTCAGAATGGCTGCTATCCAAAAGTCTACAAGCAATAAATTTGAGAGGGTGTGGAGAAAAGGGAACCCTCTTACACTGTTGGTGGGAATGCAAACTAGTACAGCCACTATGGAGAACAGTGTAGAGATTCCTTAAAAAACTGGAAATAGAACTGCCATATGACCCAGCAATCCCACCGCTGGGCATACATATCATGGAAACCAGAATGAAAGAGACACATGTACCCCAATGTTCATTGCATCACTGTTTACAATAGCCAGGACATGGAAGCAACCTAGATGTCCATTGGCAGACGAATGGATAAGAAAGCTGTGGGACATATAAACAATGGAATATTACTCAGCTATTAAAAAGAATGCATTTGAATCAGTTCTAATGAGGTGGATGAAACTGGAGACTATTATACGAGTGAAGTAAGTCAGAAAGCAAAACACCAATACAGTATATTAATGCATGTATATGGAATTTAGAAAGATGGTAACAATGATCCTATATATGAGACAGCAAAGGAGACAGAGATGTAAAGAACAGACTTTTGGACTCAGTGGGAGAAGGTGAGGGTGCGATGATTTGAGAGAATAGCATTGAAACATGTATATTATCATATGAGAAATTGATCGCCAGTCCAGATTTGATACATGAGACAGGATGGTCAGGGCTGGTGCACTGGGACGACCCTGAGCGATGGGATGGGGAAAGAAGTGGGATGGGGGTTCAGGGTGAGGAACACATGTAAACCAATGGCTGATTCATGTGAATGTATGGCAAAAACCACTACAATATTGTAAAGTTATTAGCCTCCAATTAAAAGAAAAAAATTAAATTAAATTAAAAAATAAATAAATAAAAGTCAAAAAAAAAAAAAAAAAGAAAGAAAGAAATTTTTAAAATGTGTGATGCCATTTCTACTTCAGCTCTTCAACTCAGTCTTTTTGCTTTTCATCAGGGATATTGGAGTCAAAATAAATTTTAGTACTGTCTTTTCTTTAACGTTAATTAAAAAAAAAAAAAAAAACTATCGATCTTTCCATACTTTAAATTTTGAGGCCACTGAAATGAATGATGGAGGTGTAGTATTGGCTAATGCAGTTTTTAGAATTTGCCTTGCCACATGACTGAAAAACATTGGGACATTCTCTGATCTCATTTTTGTGAAACACATAACAGTAAATAAATACAAGAGAAAAATAAGCAACTATGTATTTAAAAACAGAAATGAAAGCTGGTTATTTTGATCATTCATATAGTGAGTGAAGCAATATATCTTTACAATTAATTTATCTATTATTTTTACATTACTGAGAAAGGAAAAATGATGTTCATTACCCAAATGTGTCTATTCCATTAGAATATTTAAAATAACTCTTCATTCTTTGTAGGCAGTAGCAGTAGTGAAAAGATCATGGACTTTAACGCAATTGTGTGACTCTATGGTACCACATGGAGTACTGGTACCAGTGCTCCTGTGGCATCAGGTACCACTATGACCCTGAGTCTCAAGACTGTTGAATAAAAGTTTCAGTCATTCATAAACTGCAAATAATATTTAGTGGGTTTTGTGAGGATTGAATTTCTTAGTGTTGTCTACTTCCCTGTTATAGTGTGGAGTCTATAAGAACATTATTCTTAATTGTTTTATCCGCTGATGCATCTCCCTTATCTACAATAATGCCAGGCACATAGTGGGGACTCAATGACTATTAAAGAAACCTATTAGTATATGCATACATTCATAAATGCATGAACAAATAAAAAGGGAACCACCTGGCACGAAAGTGGTTTATCTTTATTTGTTCCATCTCCATTTTCTCCTCTGTCTTCAAGATAGTTGAAGATGAATAAACAAGTCAACGTATGTGTTTTTATCACACCTGCTACTGAGAAAAAATTTGAGGCTGCCTTCCCTTCAACATTGCTGCACATTTCTTTATCTATTAATACTTTACTTATATATATATATATATAAGCAAAAAAATAACATATATATATACACACACACATACATATATACATCTAAATTAGTTTACTAAAAAATATTTGACAGGGCAAATAAAAATGTGTATGAGGGTAAGTGTAAGATTAATATATGACTATTTTTTCAATATACTAAAATAAAACTATCATAGTGCCCTCCATCTCTGAGATTCACAGCATGCTTAGTGTATTGGAAACAATTCAGCATTCAATTATATACTGCCACAAATCTCACTTTGTTATATTAGGTTATGTTTACCACCCTAACCTTCCTCATGGGTTGTCTTAGAAAAAAGAGACTGCAAATTCTCCTTTGTCACAGTGTGTGGCTAAATGCATTCTATACATTATATTTATTAGGATGACATGACATTAATATTCTCAGATATTTCTTCTCTTTCCTAAATTTATATGAGAAAGTAAAAACAGTCCAAAACTTGAAGGGATACAGTGAGTGGTTCAAGTGTGGACTCAGGAGTGAGCTGCTGAATACTGCTGTCCTTTCTACATCTGGGGAGTTGTCCAATGCATAAAGTGGGATTAGTAATTACCTCTTAAAATGGTTCCAGAAATTCAATCTTTTCTGTATTTAAGGCACTTAGAACAGCTCCTAGCCATAGTAGGAGAACAATAATGTTAGCTCTTATTGTTGCTATAATTAAACAAATCTTGGGAAATTTTTTAAAAATTCAGCTATTTATGAGAAACACACCTGAAACTGGAAGATGTCAAAGACTAAAATAAAAAGATTGATGACGCACCACATTTGAAGAACTTAAGAAATGCAAAGAAAATAAGCATTTATAATCATAGTGGCAAATGTGCACACGTGCACACACACACACACATATAATGTCAGAAAATCAATAAGAAAAAAAGAAGAAACAAGATGAGTAACACAATCATCACTCTTACTATATTCAGTTCAGTCGCTCAGTCGTGTGCGACTCTGTGACTCCACGGCTGCAGCATACCAGGTTTCCCTGTCCATCAGCAACTCCCAGAGCATGCTCAAACTCGTCCATCAAGTCGGTGATGCCATCAAACTCATCCTCTGTCGTCCCCTTCTCCTCCTGCCCTCAATCTTTTCCAGCATCAGGGTCTTTTCCAATGTCAGTTCTTTGCATCAGATGGCCAAAGTATTGGAGCTTCAGCTTCAGCATCAGTCTTTCCAATAAATATTCAGGACTGATTTCCTTTAGGATTGACAGGTTTGATCTCCTTGCAGTCCAAGGGATTCTCAAGAGTCTTCTCCAACACCACAGTTCAAAAGCATCAATTCTTCAGGACACAAAGGTATAGTTAGATGTGAAACTTGTGTGCATTTGGCTATGGTAAGACTTGTTGCTCTGAAATGTCAAAAAGTCCTCATGGATCAACAAAATTCAAACTCCAGGAAAAATTAGATTATGCTCAGTGATTCAGAAAAAACATAATGAACTTCAATCTCTTCCTTGAACTCAAGGGCTTCACTTAATATTCATGTCTAAGTTACTCTTCTGGGCAGAGACATGCAGATAAAGCCTGTCTAGTGCAATACATTCAACTTATAGATTATAGACCAAGGTGATTTTGTTGTTGTTGTTGAGTTGCTAAGTCATGTCTGACTCTGTGACCTCATGGACTGCAGCACACCAGGATCCCCTATCCTTCAGTATCTCCTGGAGTTTGCTCAAATTCATGTCCATTGAGTCAGTGATGACATCAAACCATCTTATCCTCTGCTTCTCCTTTTGCCTCCAATCTTTCCTAGCATCAGGGTCTTTTTCAATGAATTGGCTGTTCTTGGAGGAAGTCCCAACTCATCTGAAACAATTTGTTCATTTGGTGTGACTTCTCTGAAAGCAATTGTTAACTCACGACTTTCAGAATTCATGTCAACTGAACTAATTGTTTCAGATGAGTTAAGGATAGAGATTGTAGCAAAATGCACATATGACATAAAAACAAAGATATTGTGAAGAAGCCTGGCATTCCCAAGGGTGACACTGCTCAGCAGACTATGAAAGATTATTATCATTTTAGATTATGTGCTATGAGATATTGGAAGAGAAAAGATAATCAAGGTAAATTCTACAAAGCTAAATAGAAACAATCAAACTATTTGGGTTATATGATGCAAATATATTATTGAAGATTTCTTTTATGGAGTAACTGGAGCTATGAATGTGTTAGGCCCTGCTAAACAATTTTGGAAGAGGCAGAGTAAACCTGCATGACTTCACTGCCAAACGCTAATGGTGATTAACATCTTTAAAATGATGCTCTACATTTTCAATCATTTCATATGTTCAGTTAAGTTCAGTCACTCAGTTGTGTCTGACTCTTTATGACTGCATGAATTGGAGCATGCGAGGCCTTCCTGTCCATCACCAACTCCCGGAGTTCACCCAAACTCATGTCCATCGAGTCGGTGATGCCATCCAGCCATCTCATCCTCTGTTGTCCCCTTCTCCTCCTGCCCCCAATCCCTCCTAGCATCAGAGTCTTTTCCAATGGGTCAACTCTTCACATAAGGTGGCCAAAGTACTGGAGTTTCAGCTTCAGCATCAGTCCCTTTCAAAGAACACCCAGGACTGATCTCCTTTAGAACGGACTGGTTGGATCTCCTTGAAGTCCAAGGGACTCTCAAGAGTCTTCTCCAACACCACAGTTAAAAAGCATAAATTCTTCGGCTCTCAGCTTTCTTCACAGTCCAACTTTCACATCCATACATGACCACTGGAAAACCCATAGCCTTGACTAGATGGACCTTTGTTAACAAAGTAATGTCTCTGCTTTTGAATATGCTGTCTAGGTTGGTCATAACTTTCCTTCCAAGGAATACACATCTTTTAATTTCATGGCTGCAGTCACCATCTGCAGTGATTTTGGAGCCCCCAAAAATAATGTCGGACACTGTTTCCACTGTTTCCCCATCTATTTGCCGTGAGGTGATGGGACCAGATACCATGATCTTAGTTTTCTGAATGTTGAGCTTTAAGCCAACTTTTTCACTCTCCTCTTTTACTTTCATCAAGAGGCTTTTTAGATCCTCTTCACTTTCTGCCATATGGGTGATGTCATCTGCATATCTGAGGTTATTGATATTTCTCCCAGCAATCTTGATTCCAGCTTGTGCTTCTTCCAGCCCAGCATTTCTCATGATGTACTCTGCATATAAGTTAAATAAGCAAGGTGACAATATTAAAAATCTTATATATCACAGCTTGAGGCCATTAGTGTTTCTTCAATTGACTGAGTGTTGTGCTTTATCTTAAAGGGATCTTCAATAATATATGTGCATCATATCACCCAAATAGTTCAATTCTTTCAATCTTGGTTCCCTCATCCTCATTGCTTCAGCAGCCCCAACGTGTCTTTGTATTCTGCTGCTGCTGCTAAGTCACTTCAGTCGTGTCCAACTCTGTGCGACCCCATAGACAGCAGCCCACCAGGCTCCCCCGTCCCTGGAATTCTCCAGGCAAGAACACTGGAGTGGGTTGCCATTTCCTTCTCCAATGCATGAAAGTGAGAAGTGAAAGTGAAGTCGCTTAGTCATGTCCGACTGTTAGCGACCCCATGGACTGCAGCCCACCAGGCTCCTCCGTCCATGGGGTTTTCCAGGCAAGAGTAGTGGAGTGGGGTGCCATTGCCTTCTCTGCTTTGTATTCTACCTAGAATTCTAATTTTTCTCAGTAGAAGAGTTGATCAACTACAAGCTATTTAATGGTACTGGGAAAAGTGAAAGTAGCTCAGTCATTTCCGACTCTTTGTGATCCCATAGACTATTCAGTCTATGGAATTCTCCAGACCAGAATACTGGAATTGGTAGCCTTTCCCTTCTCCAGGAGATCTTCCCAATCCATGGATAGAACCCAGGTGTCCCACATTGCAGGCAGATTCTTTACCAGCTGAGCCACAAAGGAAGCCCAAGAATACTAGAGTGGGTAACCTGTCCTTTCTCCAGGGTATCTTCCTGACCCAGGAATCAAACTGGGGTCTCCTGCATTGCTGGTGGTTTCTTTACAACTGAGCTATCAGGAAAGCTCTAGGTATGGGGAAGTAAAGATTGATTTATGTAAATCTTATGGGCATTAACTTTCCATAGTCTCAAATGCATTTTGGACACATATAAATAATGTTTCCTGAATAAGCTGCATAACCAAGTGTATTAATAATATTTGAAGAAAAAAAAAAACAAAATAAAGAGTCATTAGATTCAAAAATAGGACTCCCACCTCTTCTCTGTCCATGAAGGGTGAAAGCAGCAAATCCAAGATCTGGGCTCTTCTGATATGGTGGATTGCACATCAAGTAATGGTATTGAGAAAACCAAAGCTCACTTTTCTGAAAGGGGGAGAAAGGCCTTGAGAATTTTTCATTTTGGATTATCCTGTGTGCTTAATTTTGTGTGTATGCTTTTCATTCTCTGCCAGAAAAAAGCAACTGTTGTCAATTTTATACCTAGAACAAGTCAAGTATTTGTGGTCTCCTGAGGCTCAACCTGTGTGCATATACTTTGTGGGTATCTGTACTCAATTGAAAAAGACATTTGCATGAAAGCACACACATGCTTGAGAATGTGAATGCCCGAGACACACATGCACGCATTAATCCAACAACTATCTAAAATAGGGCTCACATAATAAAGACAGAATTTAAGCTAGTAGTAGAATCAAAACTAATCACTGATATTTTTCAAGTATAGTGGCATTTAAAAATCAAGATTAAAGTTCGGCTATTCATAAAGGAAGGACAGAAATACCCCACTAGCTATCCCATCCTAAATGACATAGCCAAATAGATAATCAGAGGGGAATATTAGTCTTAAGTGCATTCATTAGAAAGTAAGGCAAGCTAAATTAATTGAACCTTTCCAACCCTCACTTCACCCCCAAATGAAAGTTGTAGTCACACATACATATATGCATTAGAAAATACATTGTGTGCTCAGACTCTCAGACATGTTCGACTCTGTGCCATCACATGGACTGTAGCCCAATACGCTCCTTTGTCCATGGGATTCTTCAGGCAAGAATACTGGAATGGTTGCAACTTCCTTTTCCAGGGGATCTTCCTGACCCAGGGATGGAATTCCTGCCTCTTAAGTCTCCTGCATTGGAAGTTGGACTTTTTACCACTAGTGCCATCTAGGAATTCCTACATTAAAAAATGAAGTAGAATTAAAGAATTAAGAGAAAAATAGAAATGTGATTTGAACATATTTTAAACTTTTATATTTAATTGTGAACATTAAAATGGTACATTGAATGTTTCAAATTTAAAAAAAAAGCAAATTAAGCAAAAGAGACACAGATGTATAGAACAGTCTTGGACTCTGTGGGAGAGGGCGAGGGTGGGATGATTAGGGAGAAAGGCATTGAAACATGTATATTATCATATGTGAAATGAATCACCAGTCCAGGTTCGATGCATGATACAGGATGCTCAGGGTTGGTGCACTGGGATGACCCAGAGGGATGGTATGGGGAGGGAGGTGGGAGTGGGGTTCAGGATGGGGAACACATGTACACCTGTGGTGAATTCATGTTGATGTATGGCAAAACCAATACAATATTGTAAAGTAATTAACCTCCAATTAAAATAAATAAATTTATATTAAAAAATAAATAAAAGAACTTCCAGAGAGGAAAATGGAAAATAAGAGAATATCCATGTCAAGTTGTGGTTGAAACCTGAAGCTACGAAGAGTAGGAAGTGGACACAGGTAACTTCTGGGGGAAAAAAAACCTCTGTATCTTGTTGGCTGCAGAAGTTAAAATTTAGATTTACTGGTTAAAGTTAGGTATTGCCAACTCAAGCTGGGAATGAGGTACCTTGACCTTGACACTTTCATACACTTCCATGTACTTCCATACACTTTTGTATTGAACAGAGAAAATACAGAACATTTTCATCATTCCATCATCACAGAAGATTCTAATGGATGGCTGTATTGCTCTTCACCCTGTTCACAGCACCAGTTGTCTTGCTGACCGCACTGTTAGCTGAACTCTGGGTAGGCAAGGTGTGAGCTAAAGGATGAAAGAAGATGTGAGGAACTGTATGAATTACAGACATGTTTATACTCTTCTGGCTGGCACAGCAGCTATAGCAGCAGACATAATGCAATATAACCACAAGATCATGGCATCCAGTCCCATCACTTCATGGGAAATAGATGCGGAAACAGTGGAAACAGTGTCAGACTTTATTTTTCGGGACTCCAAAATCACTGCAGATGGTGACTGCAGCCATGAAATTAAAAGACGCTTACTCCTTGGAAGGAAAGTTATGACCAACCTAGATAGCATATTCAAAAGCAGAGACATTACTTTGCCAACAAAGGTTAGTCTAGTCAACGCTATGGTTTTTCCTGTGGTCATGTATGGATGTGAGAGTTGGACTGTAGAAGGCTGAGCGCTGAAGAATTGATGCTTTGGAACTGAGAGTCCCTTGGACTGTAAGGAGATCCAACCAGTCCATTCTGAAGGAGATCAGCCCTGGGATTTCTTTGGAAGGAATGATGCTAAAGCTGAAACTCCAGTACTTTGGCCACCTCATGCGAAGAGTTGACTCATTGGAAAAGACTCTGATTCTGGGAGGGATTGGGGGCAGGAGGAGAAGGGGATGACAGAGGATGAGATGGCTGGATGGCATCACTGACTCGATGGACATGAGTCTGAGTGAACTACTGGAGTTGGTGATGGACAGGGAGGCCTGGCGTGCTGGGATTCATGGGGTTGCAAAGAGTCGGACACGACTGAGCGACTGATCTGATCTGATCTGAACCTCTCCACACATAACCTCTCTCTTGGCTGACATAGTAGCCATAACAGTATTCTCTCCTGGCTGATGCAGCAGCAGTAGAGTAGACAGGCTATATCCCCTCCTCACATGGTTGACCCAACACAAACAACCATGACACAGTAGTCAAGTGGCCCCCTTTTAGGTGGAGCTCGTGTATCCCTACAATACAAAGTAACTCGTGACTAAGCGACTACTTTGCAGCCAAGTGAGTACTTCGTGATGTGCATGCATGGTGTTGTAAGCGATCTCAGCTGTTACATAAACATTATTTACAAAATGTGGAGAAAGAGTGAGAGTCTGTGGAGCTAGAGAAGCTGACCATGGCATCTTGGCTAATTTGCTCTTCCCCTACAACAGCTCTGGTTTAGAACATTCTGGAGAATCAGAGAAGATTGTAGAGAGAGAGGATTTTCTTCAAAAAGATTGGAGTATTTGAATGTTTTTTTTTTTATATGTAAATAAAGGGGAATCCAGGATTAGAGGAACTAGAGATAAACCCCACATTTTCTGACTTTTGCCATCAAAACCATTTGGCAAAAATACTCAGTTATTTTTACCCTATTAACAGTAATACAATAATTATTATTAAGGGGAATTTTGTTTGAATCTTCTTCAGAGAAAGAAGGTTTAGAGTCTTTTGTTTCTTTGCCTTTTTTCTTGCATTTAGTTACAGGAGTTTAGCATTTAGTTAAAACTAGTTTTGTATTTTTTTTTCAATATGTGCTTTCCTGAACTACTTAATAGGATTTCATGTGTATACCATCTGTCTTTTTAAGGCTAAAGCCAGTGCAAAACTGAAAGTGTTGAGGCTTTTATTCAAGAAATTATTCTAAATTTATTTTAGCAATAATATTAAAAATTAAATGGGCAGGTCTCAAAGTGACTCATTTATAGACTTATGACTCATTTTTTCTTGTATTTCCCCAGTTCTGTCCTGTTCAGTTCAGTCGCTCACTCGTGACTGATTCTTTGAGCCCCCATGAACCACACCACGCCAGGCCTTCCTATACATCACCAACTCCCAGAGTTCACCCAAACTCATGTCCATTGAGTCAGTGATGCCATCCAACCATCTCATCCTCTGTCGTTCCCTTTGCCTCTAGCCCTCAACCTTTCCCAGCATCAGGGTCTTTTCAAATGAGTCAGCACATCACATTGGTGGCCAAAGTATTGGAGTTTCAGCTTGAACATCAGTCCTTACAATGAACACCCAGGACTGATCTCCTTTAGGATGGGCTGGTTGGCTCTCCTTACTGTCCAAGGGACTCTCAAGAATTCTCCACAAAACCACAGTTCAAAAGCAACAATTCTTCAGCGCTCAGCTTTCTTTGTTGTCCAACTCTCACATCCATACATGACTACTGGAAAAAACATGGCCTTGACTAGATGGAACTTTGGTGACAAAGTAATGTCTCTGTTAATATGCTGTCTAGGTTCGTCATAACTTTCCTTCCAAGGAGTAAGCGTCTTTTAATTTCATGGCTGTGGTCACCATCTGCAGTGATTTTGGAGCCCCCCAAAATAAAGTCGGACACTGTTTCTACCGTTTCCCCTTCTATTTGCCATGAAGTGATGGGACTGGATGCCATGATCTTAGTTTTCTGAATGTTGAGTTTTAAGCCAACTTTTTTTCACTCTCCTCTTTCACTTTCATCAAGAGGCTCTTTGGTTCTTCTTCACTTTCTGCCATAAGTGTGGTGTCAACTGCATATCTGAGGTTATTGATATTTCTCCCAGTAATCCTCATTCCAGCTTGTACTTCTTCCTGCCCAGCTTTTCTCACGATGTACTTTGCATATAAGTTAAATAAACAGGGTGACAATATACAGCCTTGATGTACTCCTTTTCCTGTTTGCAACCAGTCTGTTTTACCATGTCCAGTTCTCACTGTTGCTTCCTGACCTGCATACAGGTTTCTCAGAAGGCAGGTCAGGTGCTCTAGTATTCCCATCTCTTTCAGAATTTTCCACAGTTTATTGTGATCCACACAGTCAAAGGCTTTGGCATAGTCAATAAAGCAGAAATAGATGTTTTTCTGGAACTCTCTTGCTTTTTCCATGATCCAGTGGATGTTGGCAATTTGACCTCTGGTTCCTCTCCCTTTTCTAAAACCAGCTTGAACATCTGGAATGTCACAGTTCATGTATTGCTGAAGCTTGGCTTGGAGAATTTTAATCATTAATTTACCAGTGTGTGAGATGACTGTGATTGTGTGGTAGTTTGAGCATTCTTTGGCATTGCCTTTCTTTGGGATTGGAATGAAACCTGATCTTTTCCAGTCCTGTGGCCACTGCTGAGTTTTCCAAATTTGCTGGCATATTGAGTGCAACAGTTTCACATCATCATATTTGAGGATTTGAAATAACACAACTGGAATTACATCACCTCCACTAACTTTGTTCATAGTGATGCTTCCTGAGGGCCACTTGACTTCACATTCCAGGATGTCTGGCTCTAGGTGAGTGATTACACCATTGTGATTATCTGGGTCATGAAGATCTTTTTTGTATAGTTCTTCTATGTATTCTTACCACCTCTTCTTAATATCTTCTGCTTCTGTTAGATCCTAGAAGACCTAGCACAACCTTCTGTCATTCTAAAGGATCTTCTGTCCTTTATTGAGCCCATCTTTGCATGAAATGTTGCCTCCATATCTCTAATTTTCTTGAAGATATCTCTAGTCTTTCCCATTCTGTTGTTTTCCTCTATTTCTTTGCATTGATCACTGAGGAAGGCTTTCTTATGTCTCCTTGCTATTCTTTGGAACTCTGCATTCAGATGCTTATATCTTTCCTTTTCTCCTTTGCTTTTCTCTTCTCTTCTTTTCACAGCTATTTGTAAGGTCTCCTCAGACAACCATTTACCTTTCTGGATTTCTTTTTCTTGGGGGTGGTCTTGATCCCTGTCTCTTGTATAATGTCACGACCCTCCATCCATATTTCATCAGACACTCTATCAGATCTAGTCCCTTAAATCTATTTCTCACTTTCACTTTATAAGCATCAGGGATTTGATTTAGGTGATACCTGAATGGTCTAGTGGTTTTCCCCACTTTCTTCAATTTATGTCTGAATTTGGCAATAAGGAATTCATGATCTGAGCCATAGTCATCTCCAGGTCTTATTTTTACTAACTGTATCTAGCTTATCCATCTTTGGCTGCAAAGAATATAACCAATCTGATTTCGATGTTGGCCATCTGGTGATGTCCATGTGTAGAATCTTCTCTTGTGTTGGACGAGGGTGTTTGTCATGACCAGAGCAATCTCTTGGCAAAACTCTATTAGCCTTTGCCCTGTTCCATTCTGTACTCCAGTGCCAAATTTGCCTGTTACTTCAGGTGTTTCCGAACTTCCTACTTTTGCATTCCAGTCCCCTATAATGAAAAGGAGATCTTTTTTGGGTGTTAGTTCTAAAAGGTCTTGTAGGTCCTCCTAGAACTGTTCAACCTAAGCTTCTTCAGTGTTACTGGTCGGGGAATCGACTTGGATTACTGTGATATCGAATGGTTTGCCTTGGAAACAAACAGAGATAATTCTGTCATTTTTGAGATTGCATCCAAGTAGTGTATTTTGGACTCTTTTGTTGACTATGATGGCTACTCTATTTCTTCTAAGGGATTCTTGCCCACAGTAGTAGACGAAATGGTAATATGAGTTAAATTCACCCATTCCAGTCCATTTTAGTTCTCTGATTCCTACAATGTCAACATTCACTCTTGTCATCTCATGTTTGACCACTTCATTTTCCTTGATTCATGGACCTTTCTGGTGGGTCATATCAAAAGTTGTTTGGCTAATTCCAGCCAAATCCAGTGTTCTCCATCTCCAGTAAGGCCGCAGATATGTCAAACTTTCCATATTTTAACAATTTCCTATGTCTAAATATTGCCACTGAAATATAGAATTTAAAGCAGCCTTTAGATCTCTTCAAGAAAATCAGAGATACCAAAGGAACATTTCATGCAAAGATAGGCTCGAAAAAGGACAGAAATGGTATGGACCTAACAGAAGCAGAAGATATTCAGAAGAGATGGCAAGAATACACAGAAGAACTGTACAAAAAAGATCTTCATGACCCAGATAATCACAATGGTGTGATCACTCACCTAGAGCCAGACATCCTGGAATGTGAAGTCAAGTGGGCCTTAGAAAGCATCACTACAAACAAAGCTAGTGGAGGTGATAGAATTCCAGTTGAGCTATTGAAAATCCTGAAAGATGATGCTGTGAAAGTCTGCACTCAATATGCCAGCACATTTGGAAAACTCAGCAGTGGCCACAGGACTGGAAAAGGTCAGTTTTCATTCCAATCCCAAAGAAAGGCAATGCCAAAAAATGCTCAAACTACCACACAATTGCACTCATCTCACATGCTAGTAAAGTAATGCTTAAAATTCTCCAAGCCAGGCTCCAGCAATATGTGAACCGTGAACTTCCTGATGTTCAAGCTGGTTTTAAAAAAGGCAGAGGAACCAGAGATCAAATTGCCAACATCCACTGGATCATGGAAAAAGCAAGAGAGTTCCAGAGAAACATCTATTTCTGCTTTACTGACTATGCCAAAGCCTTCGACTGTGTGGATCACAATAAACTGTGGAAAATTCTGAAAGAGATAGGAATACCAGACCACCTGATCTGCCTCTTGAGAAATTTGTATGCAGGTCAGGAAGCAACAGTTAGAACTGGACATGGAACAACAGACTGGTTCCAAATAGGAAAGGGAGTACATCAAGGCTGTATATTGTCACCCTGTTTATTTAACTTATATACAGAGTACATCATGAGAAATGCTGGACTGGAAGAAACACAAGCTGGAATCAAGATTGACAGGAGAAATATCAATAACCTCAGATATGCAGATGACACCACCCTTATGGCAGAAAGTGAAGAGGAACTAACAAGCTTCTTGATGAAAGTGAAAGTGGAGAGTGAAAAAGTTGGCTTAAAGCTCAACATTCAGAAAACGAAGATCATGGCATCCGGTCCCATCACTGCATGGGAAATATATGGGGAAACAGTGTCAGATTTTATTTTTCTGGTCTCCAAAATCACTGCAGATGATGATTGCAGCCATGAAATTAAAAGACGCTTAGTCCTTGGAAGGAAAGTTATGACCAACCTAGATAGCATATTCAAAAGCAGAGACATTACTTTGCTAACAAAGGTTCGTCTAGTCAAGGCTATGGTTTTTCCTGTGGTCATGTATGGATCTGTGGACTGTGAAGAAAGCTGAGCACCGAAGAATTGATGCTTTTGAACTGTGGTGTTGGAGTGGACTCTTGAGAGTCCCTTGGACTGCAAGGAGATCCAACCAGTCCATTCTGAAGGAGATCAGCCCTGGAATTTGTTTGGAAGTAGTGATGCTAAAGCTGAAACTCCAGTACTTTGGCCACCTCATGCAAAGAGTTGACTCATTGGAAAAGAGTTTGATGCTGGGAGGGATTGGGGGCCAGATGAGAAGGAGATGACAGAGGATGAGATGGCTGGATGGCATCACTGAGTCGATGGACATGAGCCTGAGTGAACTCCGGGAGTTGGTGATGGATAGGGAGGCCTGGCGTGATGTGATTCATGGGATCGCAGAGTCGGACACGACTGAGTGACTGATCTGATCTGATCTGATCTTAGATACCAGTTAGTTCTACCTGCTGGTCCCTAGACCAGCAGTTGTAGTTCTATCCATCAAATGAACACACATAAGACTTAAATTAGAACTAAGTACACGAGAAAGTAAGTCAGATTAAGCACTATTATTTTTGCTGATTTGGATTTAGCAAATGCTACTAAGTTCTATCATCAACCCCTGGGAGACAACCCGAGTCTATAACTTTCTGATCATGACAAAGTCAGCATTGGTACTGCATCCAGCAAAGCAATCGTGGCTTCTAGATTTTGTAGCTTCCTAAGGATGGACAAGGGATCACAAGTCTGGAAACAGTAGCTGTGTAAGTAGTCTTGATTTAGAGCATCCTAATCATGGCAGGAAACACAGGAGATGCGGGTTTGATTCCTGGGTCAGGAAGATCCCCTGGAGGAGGAAATGGCAACCCATTCCAGTATTTTTGCCTAGAAAATTCCATGGTCAGAGGAGCCTGGGTTGGGGGGTGACAGTCCAAAGGGTCACAAACAGTCAGACACAACTGAATGACTAACTCATCAAGCAATCATGGTGGACACAGCAGCAACGTTAACTGAAGTCTTTTCTTGGAATGCCTTTAATGATTCTTTGAGTTCTCTATATCTCCAACAAATTCCTTTCTCATAAAGTTATATACAATGGATTATATCATCTACAACTAAAATTCCTGACTCTTCTGTCCTCAGCAACAGAGATGAAAGAACCATCCTACTTCCAAAGAAAGTTGTTCTCATTGTCATCATCATTTTCAAATAGTGATTTATGTCAGATGAAAGTTGCTTAGTATTTTATAATGTCCTGAGTTCAGTGATGAGAGTGAGTTAATAGTTTTGTTTTTCAGTACTCATCTCCACTTGAAAGGGAGATAATACTCTAAAAGGTTATAAAGAGATGAGTCTGGAGCCAATAGCCTTAGTTTTTACTTTTTACTTGCTGCTTGTAGATTCTTTCTCTCATCTAATACATTCTCAGTTCTTTCTCCTAAGACTGGACTCTGCCTAAAGAGAGAAAAGTTGGTGAGGGTATTCTAAGAGTATCAACTCTTTTCTTCATTTTAACCAATGTTCCATGTTCTCTTTCTTCAAATTTTCTTACCTGTGAAATGATGTAGGTAATTTTTCAGGCAGCACAGACCCAAGGCCTATAAATCAAACTACTTCTACCTCTCATTTAAAAGACACCTGAAACAATTTCTGTCCATCTTTTGCAGTCAATTTGATCTCTCTTTTATCTTGCCAGAGTGGAAAACTGGCTGTGTAACTGAAACACATGCATGACATAATTCTCATCAAATTATGTTAACATAGTTCAGGGGGAAATAGTAGCAAACAACTATAAGTTCAAAATAATATATCTGCATTTTGGCTCATTTCACACTCTCTGTGCCTGCTGCTGCTGCTGTTTAGGTGCTAATTCATGTCCAACTCTTTGTAACCTCATGTACTGTAGATATGCCTTCTGCTAGACATGAAGCATACTTATTGTACTTTTGTTCATGATAAGAATTATTCCAGGACATGAATAGCCCAAATTCTTCCATGTAATTGGCGAACAATTAGGTTGTGAGATACTCAATTTAATTTTTTTTTTCTATTTTAATGTATTTTATTTATTTACCTTTTGTCAGCAAGGGAGTCAGCTAAGGTCAGTGATCACGAAAAGAGTTTGGTATCTTTGTAAATTACATGCTGAATGGTAATGATTCATGGACATGGCAATCCATTTCAATATCCTTGCCTGGAGAATCCCATGGGCAGAGAAGCCTGCGACCCCATGGACTGTAGCCCATCAGGCTCCTCAGTCCATGGGATTTCCCAGGCAAGAATACTGGAGTAGGTTGTCATTTCCTTTGGCCTTGGAATACAGAATGAAGCAGGACAAAGACTAATAGAGTTTTGCCAAGAAAATGCACTGGTCATAATGAATACCCTCTTCCAACAACACAAGAGAAAGCTTTACACATGGACATCACCAGATGGTGAACACCAAAATCAGATTGATTATATTCTTTGCAGTCAAAGATGGAGAAGTTTTATACAGTCAACAAAAACAAGACGAGGAGCTGACTGTGGCTCAGACCATGAACTCCTTATTGCCAAATTCAGACTTAAATTGAAGAAAGTAGGGGAAACCACTAGACCATTCATGTATGACCTAAATCAAATCCCTTATGATTATACAGTGGAAGTGAGAAATAGATTTAAGGGCCTAGATCTGATAGAGTGCCTGATGAACTATGGATGGAGGTTCGTGACATTCTATAGGAGACAGGGATAAAGAACATCACTATGGAAAAGAAATGCAAAAAAGCAAAATGGCTGTCTGAGGAGGCCTTACAAATAGCTGTGGAAAGAAGAGAAGCAGAAAGCAAAGGAGAAAAGGAAAGATATAAGCATCTGAATGCAGAGTTCCAAAGAATAGCAAGAAGAGATAAGAAACCCTTCCTCAGTGATCAATGCAAAGAAATAGAGGAAAAGAACAGAATGGGAAAGACTAGAGCTCTCTTGAAGAAAATTAGAGATACCAAGGGGACATTTAATGCAAAGATGGGCTCAATAAAGGACAGAAATGGTATGGACCTAATGGAAGCAGAAGATATTAAGAAGAGGTGGCAGGAATACACAGAAGAATTGTACAAAAAACATCTTCACGAGCAAGATAATCACACTTGCTGATCACTCATTTACAGCCAGATATCTTAGAATGTGAACTCAAGTGGGCCTTAGAAAACATCACTATGAACAAAGCTAGTGGAGGTGATGGAATGCCAGTTGAGCTATTTCAAATCCTGAAAGATGATGCTGTGAAAATGTTGCAGTCAAAAATGCCAGCAAATTTGGAAAACTCAGCAGTGGCCACAGGACTGGAAGAGGTCAGTTTTCATTCCAATTCCAAAGAAAGGCAATGCCAAAGAATGCTCAAACTACCACACAATTGCACTCATCTCACACACTGGTAAAGTAGTGCTCAAAATTCTCCAAGCCAGGCTTCAGCAACACGTGAACCGTGAACTTCCTGATGTTCAAGCTGGTTTTAAAAAAGGCAGAGGAACCAGAGGTCAAATTGCCAACATCCACTGGATCATGGAAAAAGCAAGAGAGTTCCAGAAAAACATCTATTTCTGCTTTATTGACTATGCCAAAGCCTTTGACTGTGTGGATCACAATAAACTGTGGAAAATTCTGAAAGAGATGGGAATATCAGAGCACCTGACCTACCTCTAAGGAAACCTATAAGTGGGTAAGGAAGCAACAGTTAGAACTGGACATGGAACGACAGACTGGTTCCAAATAGGAAAAGGAGTACATCAAGGTTGTATATTGTCACCCTGCTTATTTAACTTATATGCAGAGTACATCATGAGAAACACTGGGCTGGAAGAAGCACAAGCTGGAATCAAGATTGCTGGGAGAAATATCAATAACCTCAGATATGCAGATGACATCACTCTTATGGCAGAAAGTGAAGAGGAACTAAAAAGCCTCTTGATGAAAGTGAAAGTGGAGAATGAAAAAGTTGGCTTAAAGCTCAACATTCAGAAAACGAAGATCATGGCATCTGGTCCCATCACTGCATGGGAAATAGATGGGGAAACAGTGGAAGCAGTATCAGAGTTTATTTTTCTGGGCTCCAAAATCACTGCAGATGGTGATTGCAGCCACGAAATTAAAAGACGCTTACTCCTTGGAAGGAAAGTTATGACCAACCTAGATAGCATATTCAAAAGCAGAGACACTATTTTGCCAACAAAGGTCCATCTAGTCAAGGCTATGGTTTTTCCTGTGGTCATGTATGGATATGAGAGTTGGACTGTGAAGAAAGCTGAGTGGCAAAGAATTGATGCTTTTGAACTGTGGTGTTGGAGAAGACTCTTGAGAGTCCCTTGGACTGCAAGGAGATCCAACTAGTCCATTCTGAAGATCAGCCCTGGGATTTCTTTGGAGGGAATGATGCTAAACCTAAAACTCCAGTTCTTTGGCCACCTCATGTGCAGATTTGACTCATTGGAAAAGACTCTGATGCTGGGAGGGATTGGGGGCAGGAGGAGAAGGGGATGACAGAGGATGAGATGGCTGGATGGCATAACTGACTCGATGGACATGAGTCTGAGTGAACTCAGGGAGTTGATGATGGACAGGGAGGCCTGGAGTGCCGCAATTCATGGGGTTGCAGAGTCGTACACGACTGAGTGACTAAACTGAACTGAACTCATACCACTTTAAAAGTCAATATGATACCACACATTCCAAACAGCCATGCCAAGTTCTCAAACTCATCTCCAAAATAATTATCTGGGGAAAAGTTAGATAGTTGGCTGCTTTGTCCAAAACAATCAGTCTTTTGCATTTTCATAAATGCCTCATTTATGAAAGACACAGGGGGAAAAAGACCTTAGTGTGTAAGTAATTAAGATAGCAAAAAAAAAAAAAAAAAGCCAGGCTGTAGAGAAAAGGGGTGAAAAACTAGTATAAATATTACAAGTGTCTTCCAGATGACTCTGATTTTTCCCCTCATATTTTCTGGCCATGATATTTAAAAAAAAATAAAGTTTGAATTTGTTTTAAATCAGAGACTATGGGACTCAGAGGTCTTTCTTTAGGAACATTTGAATTCTTCTTGCAGTAAGCTATAAATGAATATTTTTTTCTAGAATTCTTCCCTTAATTTAGCCATGTGATAAGATGCATTCAACCTTCTTAAATACTGTGGGTTTAAAAATATTCAAGTATCTGTGGGGATAACAAGACATTCAACAGGATTCCCTAGTTAGTTACCTTTACCTCCTCTGTTCCTTCTCAAGAATTTTAATACCATGTATTTATATTAAACAAATGTCCTCCTCATTTCCCTAAGCCCCCAACTCAGACATTGGCAAACTTCTGTAAAGAGTCTCATAGTAAATATCTTAAGCTATGCATTTTAAGTGGTTTATCTTGCAACTTCTCTGCTGTAGTGTAAATGCAAACATAGGCATACTTAAATCAATAGGTTTTGGCTGTTTCAACAAACATAATCTTTTTTTTTTTTTGTACAAAAATAGAGATTGAATCAGATTTGGCCCAAGGGTTGTAGTTTTCTGATCCCTACTTTAAAATCAAGAACACTAGGTCTATACCTGTAAAGTTTGAATCACTCTTTGGAGGGTGATATAGTAGATTTTATCAGACAAATGGCATTTAATAAAGAAAGGGCATTCGATTTAGATCACAGGCTGAAAAGCTCCTGGTTCAAATACATGCAAAATAAAGCATTCAGAAAAGCAAAACTAGCAACATGAATCCAGGATCAGATGGGATCTACTGTCTAGAGGAAAATGGAGGTTTAAAAATTGACCATGTGTATGTCACAGGTATGACAATGGGTAGAGATTAAAGGAAGAGATTTCAGTTCAATTCAGTTCAGTCTCTCAGCCGTGTCCGACTCTTTGCGACCCCATGAATCGCAGCACGCCAGGACTCCCTGTCCATCACCAACTCCCAGAGTTTACTCAGACTCATGTCCATCGAGTCAGTGATGCCATCCAGCCATCTTATCCTCTGTCGTCCCCTTCTCCTCCTGCCCCAATCCCTCCCAGCATCAGAGTCTTTTCCAATGAGTCAACTCTTCGCATGAGGTGGCCAAAGTACTGGAGTTTCAGCTTTAGAGATTTAAGCAGTCCCAAAATGGAGATTATACTGAAGGAAAGTTCTTGGCACTTAAGAAAAACAGTAGATTTAGCTAGATATTCCTAATTCAAAATAGGGGATATTGGATAAGACTGAGTAGGAATATGTCAGTTTAAAAAAAAAAATCTATTTGGAGCAGGAAGCACGATGATAGAGGTTTGTATAATTTCTAACATTTATGAAGCTTGTTAGTGAATCAAGGAGGGTGATACTTTATTAAAGAAGTGCTACCTCACCATGTTCAGGGATAAACCTGGCACCCATCCGCCTCTCCACCATGTGCCCTCATGATGCCTCTCTCCCACTCTAGATGCTCTCCTGACTGCCTTGTGTCCCAAGCCTGAAGACTGACTCATAGATATGTATGACATTTATCTTACTCTTCTGATTTCATTTCAGCACCCGTTTGATGGACACATTTGTCTTCTGATATAATAACTGCTGATCTTCTGGATGAGATAAGCTGAAAAGGGTGAATACTGAAAAATGCTTGAATGAATTACACTTAGCACTTACCTTAAGAGGTTCTTCCAAAAAAGAAAAAAAATGCGTTGGCATCCTTTCTTCTTTGAAAGGTGATTCTTTAGTATGGTAGAAATTGCACAAAATATCACTGATTTGGTGTGCATCCTGTTACCTGAATTGAATCTTTGTGTCCTGTGCATTCACTTATTAGTGAGTATTGTTTTGGAAATGTGGGTAATAGTTGATTTCATACTGAAGAGAATACATATAGGTATAAGTAGTATGTTTCAAGCAACAAAATAATACTTTCATGTTTCTGTTGAAGTTCTTTTATGCCACATACACTCAAGATTCTGTAAGAAGACTATATTATTATCCTATGAGAGTTCTCAAAAAGAACTGCTACAATGCCATCAATGAGATGCTGATTCTGTTCTATTTGCATTTATTCTTTCATTTCCATCTCTTCCCCTCAACAGCTTTATTTTCATAGGCTTATACTCAGTTCAGTTCAGTTTAGTCGCTCAGTCATGTCCAACTCTTTGCGACCCCATGAATTGCAGCACGCCAGGCCTCGTCCATCACCAACTCCCAGAGTTCACTCAAACTCATGTGCATTGAGTCGGTGATGCCATCCAGCCATCTCATCCTCTGTCGTCCCCTTCTCCTCCTGCCCCCAATCCCTCCCAGCATCAGGGTCTTTTCTAATGAGTCACCTCTTGGCATGAGGCCAAAGTATTGGAATTTCAGCCTCAGCATCAGTCCTTCCAATGAACATTCAGAACTGATCTCCTTTAGGATGGACTGGTTGGATCTCCTTGAAGTCCAAGGGACTTGCAAGTGTCTTCTCCAACACCACAGTTCAAAAGCATCAATTCTTCAGCACTCAGCTTTCTTCACAGTCCAACTCTCACATCCATACATGACCACTGGAAAAACCATAGTCTTGACTAGACAGACCTTTGTGGGCAAACTAATATCTCTGCTTTTTAATATGCTATCTAGGTTGGTCATAAATTTCCTTCCAAGACTAGGGAGCTCCAAAGTGAGATTCATGCACGGCTGAGAGTTTGGATGATTATACATTCGGGCACAGGAAGAAAATCCTAGAATTGATGTTGAAATTTATTCTTTCTATAAAAATAAAAAAAGAACTTAAGCTTATTAATTTGAAAATGTTTATATTCTTTAATATATAAGATGTATAATTATGCATAATATTAATATAACCTATAATATAATATAACTATAATATATTGACAATGGTAACCTCAGTCAGATTCTAACTTAGATGTTTCCATGTCATTAAAATATTTAAGATATCTTGAGGGAAGAATGGGATTCCATAATGTAGAATGGGTAAGACTATGGAAATTGAGTAAAAGTTTCAATATGTCTTAATGCATGCTAATTATTATGAATTATTTAAATTTGGGAATTCATGAAAATTCCAAAGTTCTAATCCACTAAAGAAATATAAGAACAAATAAAAACATATCAGAGAAGAAAGATTTTCAATAGTTAAGCTTTTCATTAACAAATATAATGCTTTATGGAACACTTTTATGCATGGCTATTGGTTGTGAAGGTGATTTGATTAGAATAAAAAATAAGAAAGAATTCCAACCACTAAAAGGGATCCAGATGGAGTTTATTGCTTTCCATCTTCTTTTCTATTCTCCTCTAACCTTCACTGCTTCCAAAGCGACCTAACTTCTTGAAATTCACCTCCAATTATGCCATCCACATTTTTGCATGCACATCCTGGCCACCCATAGTATACAAAATCTTCAGAAAATTATGACTCACTTGTTTGTGACCTTATTTATTTTTTCTACTTTTTTAAAATATAAGTTTATTAATTTTAATTGGAGGTTAATTACTTTACAATATTGTATTGGTTTTGCCATACATCAACATGAATCTACCACGGGTATACACGTGTTCCCCATCCTGAACCCTTCTCCCTCCTCCCTCCCCGTACCATCCCTCTGGGTCATCCCAGTGCACCAGCCCCAAGCATACAGTATCATGCATTGAACCTGGACTGGTGATTCATTTCATATATGATATTATACACGTTTCAATGCCATTCTCCCAAATCATCCCACCCTCTCCCTCTCCCACAGAGTCCAAAAGACTGTTCTATACATCTGTGTCTCTTCTGCTGTCTCACATACAGGGTATTTTTTCTACTCTTCTCTTTCACCCTTTTATTAAACCCATTGTATACTCTTGTCAAATCAGACAAGTATTTCTGAAAAACCTTACCTAGTAAATGAGCTTCTATATTCCTCTCTTTTATCTCAAATATTCTTCATTTTCCAAGTTAATATCAAATGGTATCATCTTCTTAAACTCTCTTTTATTGTCCCACTGGTATTTCATATCTTTTTCCATATTCCTGTTTTGGGCAGTTCAGTTCAGTTGCTCAGTTGTGTCCGACTCTTTGCAACTCCATGAGCTGCAGCATGCCAGGCCCCCTGTCCAACACCAACTCCCGGAGTTCACTCAGACTCACGTCCATTGAGTCAGTGATGCCATCCAGCCATCTCATCCTCTGTTGTCTCCTTCTCCTCCTGTCGCCAATCCCTCCCAGCATCAGACTCTTTTCCAATGAATCAACTCTTCTCATGAGGTGGCCAAAGTACTGGAGTTTCAGCTTTAGCATCATTCCTTCCAAAGAAATCCAGTTAGCTTATCATTTATTTTATTTTGAGAAGAGAAATTTTCTTATTTGCTCTTGTCTCATATTAGGACTCTTTGTTGAACTGAATATATTACTCATCCTGCAAACCCAGTTGAAGGCTTATATCCCACAAACCTTCTGTCACCATTCATTCTTTGTCTGAACCCTATCATTGAATATATACTGCTCTTTAGCAAGAAGAAAATCATGTTAAAGTGTTACAGCCATGTTTTATGTTATTTGGATTGTGTACTCCTTGAGGACAGACTCTGAATTATTCTTGTTTCAAACCTGATAACTCCTAGCACAGAGCTTATTAAGTATATGATGCTTAGTAAAGGCATGCTGATCAAACCCATGCTGGTTAACAGTATTCTAAATCTTTTCAACAATGTCCACAACGTTATCACATATTTCACATTACACCGTTTCCATTAAGAGGTATGGTCTCTGTATTCTCCTCTTGAATTTGCGTGGGCTAGTGACACTTGTAACCAATATAAAACTATGGAAATGATGCTGAGTAACTTCTGAAAACTTGGTTAGAAAAGATCATGCAGCATCTTGCATTGCTTGCTGAACAATCATACTTGGAGCCCTGAAAACGATGCAAGATATCTGACCTACCCTGAGGCCACTGTGCTGTGACCAAGCCACATAGACAAGCTGCATGTAGACTCTTCAGTCTGAAATCTTAGTTTCTGAATTTTCTAATTCAGGCTTCCATGTTTGTGAGTGAACAGGAATTCAGATGATTTGAATCTCCTGTGTGTGTCAGTTGCTCAGTCACGTCTGACTCTTTGTGACTCCATGGACTGTAGCCTGCCAGGATCCTCTATTCATGGGATTCTCCAGGCAAGAATACTGGAGTGGGTTGCCATTCCCTTCTCCAGAAGATCTACCTAGCACAGGAATCAAACCTGGGTATTCTGCATTTCAGACAGATTCTTTACTCACTGAACTACCAGGGAAACTATCTATTCTCCTGATGTTGAGTCAAATCCAGCTTTCAATTCTTTCCATTCCATGTTCAGATATTGTGGAGCTGAGAAAAAGCATTTCTGCTTTGCTGTTTCTAAATTACTAAATGAAAGAATCTGAGTATAATAAGAGTGTTGCTATTAAGTTTGAAAGATTTTGTTTTGCTGTCATATTACAAGGAGCAATTCTTTTTGGGGGGGGGGCGGAAATATTTGTATATAAACAAATGTGTTGAGAAAATAGGCTATGGTTATGTTTTTCAGTTCAGTTGTTCAGTCGTGTCCGACTCTTTGCAACCCCATGGACTGTAGCACAACAGGCCTTCCTGTCCATCAACAACTTCCAGAGCCTAGTCAAACTCACGTCCATTGAGTAGGTGATGCCATCCAACCATCTCATCCTCTGTCATCCCCTTATCCTCCTGCCCTCAATCTTTCCCAGCATCAGGGTCTTTTCTAATGAGTCAGTTCTTTGCATCAGGTGGCCAAAGTATTGGAGTTTTAGGTTCAGCATCAGTCCTTCCAATGAATATTCAGGACTGATTTCCTTTAGGATGGACTGGTTGGATCTCCTTGCTGTCCAAGTGACTCTCAAGAGTCTTCTCCAACACCACAGTTAAAAAACATCAATTCTTCAGAGCTCAGCTTTCTTTGTAGTCCAACTCTTATATCCATACACGACTCCTGGAAAAACCATAGCTTTGACTAGATGGACCTTTGTTGTCAAAGTAGTGTTTCTGCTTTTTAATATGCTGTCTAGGTTGGTCATAACTTTTCTTCCAAGGAGCAAGCGTCTTTTGATTTCATGGCTGCAGTCACCATCTGTAGTGATTTTGGAGCCACCCAAAATAAAGTCTGACACTGTTTCCCCATCTATTTGCCATGAAGTGATGGGACCAGATGCCATGATCTTAGTTTTCTGAATGTTGAGTTTTAAGCCAACTTTTTCATTCTCCACTTTCACTTACATCAAGAGGCTCTTTAGTTCTTCTTTGCTTTCTGCCATAAGAGTGGTGCCATCTGCATATCTGAGGTTATTGATATTTCTCCCAGCAATCTTGATTGCAGCTTGTGCTTCATCCAGCCAAGCATTTCTCATGATGTACTCTATATATAAGTTAAATAAGCAGGGTGACAATATACAGCAGATTTCTCATGAGGCAGATAAGGTGGTCTGGTATTGCCATATCTTTTAGAATTTTCCATAGTTTGTTGTTATCCACACAGTCAAAGATTTTGGCATAGTCATGGTTATGTTTTAGACATATCTTAAATAACCCCACATGGGCTCACAGCATTCTGTATCCCAAACTCTGAAGACCTTGTCACCACTTGGCCTTCTAATACAATTTCACACAGACCCAGATAGCGAAATCTATCCAGAAAGAGTAGAATAGAGTTAAGGTTTCACACTCTCTGACTTCAGACTATGGTATGAAACTATAGTAGTCAAAGCAGTATAGTAGTCACACAGAAACACACATATATCATGGAAGTAGCACAGAGAGTTCAGAAATAAAACCATAGTCGTATAGTCAATTAATCTATGAGAAAAGAGGCAAGGATACACAATAAGGAAAAAACAGCCTCTTCAATAAATGATGTTGAGAAAAATGGACAGCTATATGTAAAAGAATAAAACTGGACCACTTTTTCACACCATATACAAAAATAAAGTCAAAATGTACTTAAATGGACAACATGAAACCTTCAAACTCCTAGAAGAAAACACAGCAATTATCTATTTGACATTAGCCTTAGCTATAATATTTTTTATATATCTCCACAGGCAAGGGAACCTAAAAGCAAAAATAAACAAATGAGACTGTATCAAACTAGAAAGTTTTTGCATGGCAAAAGGAACCACTAACAAAAGAAAAAGGAAACATACAGAATGGCGGAAGGAATTTGTGAACAATATATCTGATAATGGCTTGATAGCCAAAATGTAGAAAAGACTCATACAATTCTAAGTCACCTGGATGTAATGAGTACATAGGGATCATAATCAATAATATGGTAACAATTTTGTATGGTGATGGATGATAACTGGTCTTTCTGCAGTGAC
The DNA here is from genome assembly GCF_055505025.1 of Bos grunniens. NCBI lineage: Eukaryota > Metazoa > Chordata > Mammalia > Artiodactyla > Bovidae > Bos > Bos grunniens. Next base: position 56,427,579 of record NC_141175.1, on the reverse strand, counting down.
TATTTCATAATGTATAAACACTGAATCACTATGTTGTACACATGGAACAGACTTAACATTAAAATTTAATGTAAAATTAAAAAAACTTAATTAACATGATTTTCTACCACAACAAGGTAGAAACAAGGGAAAAAAGGTGGCACTCCAGAGGAAATTTTGAATAATCATTAGAGGGTAAGAACTTTTTATTGTCTTTCTGCAATCACAATCGGAGATTCTTTTCTACTCTGATGATTGTATTTTGGGAAGTCAATCAATTTTAATTACATGGAGGTTTTCCTAGATCCCACAGATAAATAAGACCCCTCCCTAAAATTTAGCAAGCTTGCCTTCTGTTCATTGACTCAGAGATGTAAGCAGAGTTTTTCTCAGTAACTTCTAGCAAGAGAAAGTGAACTAAAGTATCTGGGTCACCCAAAGCCTAGTAAGTTTCAGAACAGCTGTAATAGGTGTGTTAGAATCAGGGTTAGTGTTCATTACTCAACCTCTATCCAGTGAGAAGTTGAGTTCTCTGCAAGTCAATAAAGTGAGGTGCAGCCAAGTGCTGTATTGTTCTATAAGCACGTGCGTGCTAAGTCACTTCAGTCGCATCTGACTGTGATCCTATGAAAATCAGAAGCTACCAGGCTTCTTTGTACATGGGATTCTCCAGGCAAGAATACTGGAGTGGGTGTCATGCACATGAATTATTATTATTATACCTATAATTTACAAAAATAGCAGATTCTTTTGGTGACCTTAACTGACTCTCTTGCTGGCAATATATAAAGTAAAACAGAATACAATTTTTTAAACATCTGAGTATTTCACAGACTAATTGTTTACTAACTACATGGAAGAACTTGGGCTATTTAGGTCCTGGGAATAATTCTTATCATGAACAAAAATAAAATAAATATGCTTCATGTTTAGCAGAAGCCATATTCACCTTAATATTTGTCAATAGTGTTCATATAGTCTGTTTTAATTGTTTGCTAAGTTTTACTTTGGCCACCTCATGCGAAGAGTTGACTCATTGGAAAAGACCCTGATGCTGGGAAGGAATGGGGGTAGGAGAAGAAGGGGACGGAGGATGAGATGGCTGGATGGCATCACCAACTCAATGCACTTGAGTTTGAGTGAATTCTGGGAGTTGGTTATGGACAGGGAGGCCTGGTGTGCTGTGATTCATGGGGTTGCAAAGAGTCAGACATGACTGAGCAACTGAACTGAACTGAACTGAACCGAAGTTTCTGACTCTGGTTTGCTTTCCTCTATGGCTGTTATGTTTTCTGTGGTCTTTGAGTTTTTATCTTGTTCTCTGGAATGTCAATTTCCTTGGAAATTCTGATCATAAGAGCATTTAATCTATTTGAAAAGACTGTTTCTTTTTTGTTGTTGTTGTTGTTCATGGGCTAAGACATTCCATCTTAGACAATTCTTGGATCATGTGTAGTCTTTCTCTTTGAAATCTACCTTTGCTAGTTAGATTTGGTGGTGGTGGTTTCATTGCTAAGTTTTGTCCAATTCTTGTGATACCATAAACTGTAGCCCTCGGTGCTCCTCTGTCCATGGGGCAGGTTGCCGTTTACTTCTCCATGGGATCTTCCTGACCCATTACAAACAGTTTATTGCCTTGCAGGCAGATTCTTTATCCCTGAGCCATTAGATAAGTAATGTCAAATATACATTTATTCATGATTTGTATTGAATGGTAGGCCAGCAAGCTGACTTGTGGAAACCAAGTGTTTCTAAGAATATTTATTGGTATTTGTTTACAAGCAAAATATTTTATCTTAGTTTACCTAAAATATAATGATATTATATTTTAAGCTTTTTCAACCAGGTCATAAATGGGTTTACTTTGCAGGGGTTTTGAATTACCTTTTGCCTTTAGGCTTCAAAGGGCTCAACACTTATTCCAATAAAATCTAAACCCTGCTTAGAGATACTCCCAACACTTCAAAACATAGATGACCTGACCAGATAATTTTCCTGGAAAGTTTTATACCTTTGCTGATGTTTAAAGGAAGATTAGTTTCTTCCTGCATATATCTTCATGTGGACACTTGTATCAGGAAATATAGCTTCCTCAAGTGGATGAGATTTGAAGTTAAGAAGCTGTTCTCACTTTGGTATACAATTGCATTCCTAAGTCATTGGTAAACATTGCTATATTCTAGTGAGTAGGATGATTTCTAAAAGCTAAGTACAGTTACTACTTTTTAAGTGGGACTATGCCTGTGACAAATTTGCTTGAATATCTTCTAAGACCTTCGGAAACCACTTTCACTCGGAGAGCTGGATGCTGTGCCAATATTTCTCTGAGTCACAGGTTTGTCTCACAGGGCACTTCTGTCTGCTCCAAATTTAAGAAAACTTCCCAGTAGTTCATATCTGTGTTTCAGAACAGGTCTTCTAGATGTTGACATGTACTAGATAAGGTGAGATTGGTATCTATTTAACTTTATATTAATATTTTGGGGAGTGCTGTATTATGAGTTGCATTATATACCTCATCCACAAATTCATATTTTGAAGTACCCAATTCACAGTATCTCAAGATGTAACTTTATCTGAAATAAGGTAGTTAGTTAAGATGGATTTATTAGGATGGACCCTTTTAATACTGATATCCCTTACCCTTATAAAAAAGTGAAATTTGAACACAAAGAGAAAAACCCATGAGAAGGCCACATGAAGATGAAAGCAGATATGGAACGATGCTTTTGCAAGCCACGAGATGCCAACACTTAGCAGAAAGTCAGCAGAAACTAGGGGAAAATCAGGGAACAGATTTTCCCTCACAGCTCTGAAAAGGGCCCAGCACTGCTGACACCTTAATTTCAGACGTGTGGCCTCTAGAACGTTGAGATAATCAATTTCTGTTGTTCAGTCTGTGGTACTGTTTTTATAACTCTAGTGAACTCATATATGGGCTTTAGGGTTAGCACTTCTTCAACGTTAATTCCACGCTCCTAGTTGTGTCCCAGGATCCTTAGGCCACCAAGGCCACAGCGGATCTGCAGTCTTTCTGATCCTTTTGTGCACTGTGACACTCACTGGTTTACCTCCCCTGTACTGACTAAAAATAATATCAAGCTGATTTACAATGTTACACATTTATTATTGTCAGAAAAGTATGCTGAAAGATTCATATTAGATCTACCACTAGCATTATTCAGTTGTTACATGGTTTATCTTTAGCATACAAATACAATGAAGTAAAAAGATTGATATTGCAGTCAAATTCAGATCGAGTCAGTGACAGAAAAATATTAGCTAAAATGTTTTTAGGTGTAAATATATTTTACCAACCTGAAAAGCTTTCTGAATTTCATGCTCCTGGGACTGTGTGGATGTTCATGGAAACTTCTTCACATAGGCACAATGAATTATTAACTCCACTTCCAGCCCCTGATCTCTCTCTTCTTTGAGATGTGGGGGAGGAGGAGGTGGCTGAAAATCCCAAGCTTCTAATTCTGGCTTTATCTTTCTGGTGACCAGCCAGAGCCCTCCCAGCATCACTTCATTAGAAGAAAAAGATGCTCCCAGCACTTTTAATACTTAGGAATTTACAAGGACTTCAGGAACTTTGTGCCTGGAACCAGGGGCAGAAACAAAGAAATACATTTTCTACTCTCTCATACACTCATTGTACTTCTTCAATAATAGTGGTGCTTTCTTCACACAAAGCATGTGGTGAAAACAAAGCAAGACCATATTGGTGCTATGAGGGGTCTATTTCAGGGAGTTAATGGTGGCTCAGCAGAGAAGAATTTGCCTGCCAGTGCAGGAGGTGAGGGTTTGATCCCTGGCTTAGGAAGATCCCCTGGCGAAGGAAATGGTAACCCAGTCCAAAATTCTTGCCTTGGAAATCTCATGGACAGAGGAGCTCATGAGGTTGCAGAGAGTCAGGCACAACTTGGAGACTATACAACAACAACAAATAGAAAATAATAGATACAATTTGTTCTTAAAATTTATTGTAAGGACAATTTATGTGAGTTCCTGAGTATGAGAACAGACATGTAACAGTTGACTTCTATTTGGAATCATTTGATCTATATATCACCTGGACTGTTTAATGTCAGTCTCTATCTTAACCTTAGATTTGATATTTGAACAAATAAAGTATAACAATTATATTAGGAAGGAAGCATCTTGGTTTTATGATATTTTCAGGTGTATATTGGTTTTATGAATGCTAAGTTGCTTCAGTCATGTCCAACCTTGTGTGACACTATGGGCTGTAGCCTACCAGGCTCCTCTGTCCTTGGGATTATCCGGGCAAGAATACTAGAGTGGGTTGCCATGCTCTCTTCCAGGGGATCTTCCCAATCCAGGAACTGAACCCACATCTCTTATGTCTTTTGCATTGGCAGGCAGGTTCTTCACCACTAGAGCAACCCAGGAAGCCCTATATTGGTTTTACTTATTCCCTGAAAGTTTTGCTGTAGTATTACTTGTCAGAGGCCAAGTTTGATATTTGAATTTTCAGAAAATCTATCCAACTTCTCAAGAAGATTATGGTACTCTTTTTTTATTTACTCAAAGGTCATTTCATTGGCACTTGTTTTTGAGGAAAAGAATTGATGTAAATGAAACTGTATTAAACTTGCCTCACTGAAAAGAAATAAATAACCAAACGCAGAAGTGGTTCTTATCTATTTCATCTACTCTGGGAAACAAGATTACACCTTTAAGTGCTGGCTTGTTTACTCTGTTGGAATGGCCTAACTGCACCCATACCATGTCCAGCACACACATTTATAGATGATCATCACGTTTCTCTCACTAAGTCTGATTGTGGGATCAGAGTTCTTACCACAGTGATCTATAAAGCTTCTATGAGATACTGTTGTTGTTGTTCAGTCACTAAGTCATGTCTGACTTTTTGTGACCCATGGACTTAAAGGGTCCAGGCTTCCCTGTCCTTCACTATCTCCCGGAGTTTGCTCAAATTCATGTTCTTTGAGTCAGTGATGCTATCTAACCATTTCATACTCTGCTGCCCCCTTCTCCTTTTGCCTTCAATTATTCCTAGCATCAGGGTCTTTTCTAATGAGTCAGCTCTTTGCATCAGGTGGCCAAAGTACTGGAGCTTCAGTTTCAGCATCAATCCTTCCAATGAATATTCAGGGTTGATTTTCTTTAGGATGGACTAGTTTGATTCCTTCCTGTCCAAAGTATTCACAAGAGTCTTCTCCAGCACTACAGTTTGAAAGCATCAATTTTTCAGTGCTCAGCCTTCGTTATGGTCCAACTCTCACATCTGTCTATATTAGTATATTTATATGTAGTATACACACACACACACACACACACATATCCCAATCTCCTAATTTATCCCTCCCCAACATTACCCCTGGTAATAATCCATAGGGTTGCAAATAGTCAGACATGACTGAGGTGACTTAGCACAACAGCACACAAAACCACAAATTTATTTTCTACATCTGTGACTCTGTTTCTGTTTTGTAAATAGATTCATTTGTACCATTTGTTTTTAGATTCCATGCATAAGTGATATGTGATATATATATTTCTCTGTCTGCCTTACTTCACTCTGTATGATAATCTCTAGGTCCATCCATGTTGGTGCAAGTGGCATTATTTCATACTTTTTACAGTGCTGAGGTTTTAATTGTGTGTTTTTTTTTTTCCTAAGTTTTTGTCTATAATTTCTCAGTTAGGAGTTTTATAAACAGAGTATCATTCATTAATTGTATTAGTTACATATTTTGTATAGCAACATTTATCCAAATCAAGTCCCTTATTGTGCATTTAGTATCACATGTATTATCTTACACAGTTTCTGAGGGTCAGGAATATGGGGTGGCTTAGCTGTGGGGATCTGTCTCAAGGTCTCTTTTGAGATCACAGTAAGTCTATGATCTCTCTATAAAGATGCTCACAACATGGCAGCTCTCTTCTCCCAGATTGAGTACCTCTGGTTTAACAAATCTTCCAAGTGATTCTTATGAATAATAAGGTTTGAGAACCACTGACCTGTGGGGCTCTTTTGAAGATCAGATCAGATACAGGCCCATTAAAAATTCTGACATAATTTTCTGGTGGGGAAAATCACTCTCCCCTTGGTATCACATTGCTTCTGGAAATGTTTAGTTACATAAGGGGAGGAATACAGAAAGCTATGGGAATGTATGATTTCAAGAGATGTACAACTACTCTCACAAATGTTTTGCACCATTTGTTTCAAAATGCATCTTAGCACATGTGAGAAGAGTTTTCTTTTTCCTTTTCCTTTTTTCAGAATCTCAAACCTATCCAGAGTGACTGCAAAAATAATCCTGTCCCCATTTTCAAAAATACAGATCTTCTTACTCATTTTATTTCCCTCACTTCATTATATACAGCTCTCCTCTTTAGAGTTGTTTGGAACTTAGAAGGCTTTAAAACTTTCTGCCTAATGCTTTCCTTAACCTTTTCCCTGTAATAGCTCAAACCCAACTGTACGTAGGTTGCATCACAATTAAAGCACTTGAACAAACAGCATATGGACAAGTACTTACCCAGCTATTAGCAAAGACAGTGTTTTAGGATACAATTTTTTTTCTCCCATAAGTGGAGGCAAATCTCAAATAAGAATGTGTTTTGAACTTTTCTATCTCCATGATTAAGTTTCAAGGCTCTGCTACTTTAGAACAAAAAGCTTTTAAATTTAAACCACTCTCAGTGCAATGTTTCTCTTCATGATAAATGGACATATTTCATGCTGGGAGGTTAAAAGGTGAGAAAAGGCTAAACTAAAACCACCTTCAAAGCACAGTGTTTCACTTAGTGATAAATGACACTGTTTCAACAGGGGAGGATGAAAGATTTTACATTTGCTTTGAAGTAGAGAAATAGCCAAGTGCTCACTACTACTGATTATAGATGTTTCTAACAAAATGGGGGTAAATGGCTGAGTACAAGCCATTTACAAAATATATATATATATTTTCTCTCCTCTAAAAAACATATTTTGTGTTGCTTAGGAAATCAGTTATGTTGTTGTTCATAGAACAAAATTTCAAATATATAACAAATAATTTTGATCAATATTTTCTTTTCCTTAAATTTTTTCAGAGCAAATTTTAGGGGAAAAAAAAAAGCGACAAGAATATGCCAAAACCATAAATTTCTTATTTCCCAAAACCTTATGATTTTGAGTTGTTGTAACCTGACTCATACCTTGAAGAACTTTGCCTTTTTTTCATAAAACACACTATATCCATGAGAAGGGAAATTAGCATATAATTTGTAGATTTGATTCTTGGGTCCATAGAGAGCTTAAACATGTAAAACAACTTGCTGTTAGTTGAAAAGAACAAACAAAAAAGGAGATGTGAGCTATTGTTTCAGTATATTTAGGTGTCATGGTGTCTATCCATATAGATAGATGGACTTTCATTCAAAGGTCTCTGCCTTGAGGATTTCTTATTTCTGGAAAAGAACCGACCATCTACACTTCACGTGTGTAAGACTGAAATAATTAGAGAGTAAATAGAGCACACAGACTTAGTATTGTTCTTAACATTGCTACCATTTAAAATGACAGTATGAGTTATGTAGAGATTCTAAGCAAGCTAAAACTAAGAGAAATTGAAATGCTTGGCATACCTTGACTCCTTTTGCATGAATAAATAGAGCAACTCACTATTTCTCTTTGGCTTACCAATAAATTATTTCTACTTGGCTCTAGTTGGGGACATAAAAAGTGAGGTTCGATCCCAGGATCAGGAAGACAACCTGGAGGAGGACATGACAACCCACTCCAGGATTCTTGCCTGGAGACTCCTATGGACAAAGGAGCTCAACAGTATTGTAAAGAGTTAGACACGGCTAATGCAACTTAGCACGCACTAGTTCTATCCTTAGGATTTTTAATTTGTTTGTTTTTTGGTTTTATCTCCCAAATCTCTCTCTCCTGCTTCATTGGCCTGACTAGTTGTTTTGCCAAAAGTTTTAAGTTTCATTTCAGGTTCAAAGGATTCATTAACAAAAGAAACCACTCATCATACACAAATAAGCAACTTCAATGTCTGAGAGCTTGTTTGGAGGTTCTAGCAGGGGAGCACAGCTGCTCGTATACCCTTGACTAAAGGGAGGGTCTTCCTCTTCCATCAAATAGGCAGCTTAGGAAGGGTGAGCATGGATTGGTGAGGGAGGAAGGGGACACTTACTTAGCCAGCCAGATCAGCTGAATCAACCCTAGCAATTAATGTGGTGACAAATGTCACCACCAGATCACCATCACACCCATAATTTCAATATCTAAAGAGAGTTATCTAACTTACTTTCAATATACAATCATTAAAAGAAAACAGAGATAGGAACAGTAGAGGATAATAACAGTGCATACATCACCAAATTAGAGTGACTCACATCCAGATTCAAACAGCGCTTGGGAAGTCCCATGTAACAACTGGAATCCCAGTTGGGAAAATGTTCTGGGCAGTGCATCTACCCTAAGGGCAATACTTTAAGTTGCAGTTTGGGGGGTTCCTGCTTAAAATCCCAGGCTGCAAACTGATAACATCAGTTTGTAAGCAAAAGTGCTACCCTCATTTCACTTTAACCTTTTTACTGTGTGTGCTTTATTTTGGGAGCCATTGGATTTCACTGAACACCACGTATGGTTGGCCAGAGCTCTAGGGGCTCAAGAATTCCAAAACCCCCTTCCTATCTTATCTGTAGTGTCACTCAGCTTGCTGGTAACAATTGGTGCATTCATGAGCAAGCACATGTCATGCAGGTTAGAAGCAAGGTCAGGGGCCTGCTCTGTTTTCTTGTCTCTGAAGCCTGAACAAGACTTCCTTCATTTTAAGTTCCCGAACACTAGTAATCTCAGACATCTAATTTTTTGGCCAGAATCCACTCTCAAACTTAGACATTTAAAATAAACCATTTTTTTCTTCCCTGCTGTATCTTTGCAGACTAAAAATAGCAGGAAGAAAAACAAGGACATTTATACTGCTTTTGTGACCCATGTCAATTTCCAAACATGATGTAATCCCCACAGTACTGTCACAGAGGCAAGCCCTCATTATACTAGAATCCCTGCCTGGCTTCCATATCAGATTGCTGCTTCAGTAACCACCCAGCCATGTTCCATGCTTCAGTATTATTGGTTGTCTGAATTGGCTGTGAACTTACTGTGCCTTTTAAATACAGTGTCATAGGCTATCTATGGTGAGCTGTCCCAAATCTACCCTTAATCTTCCCAGTTCAAGTGAGCTCCATTGCTATATTCATAGCATCTCTTCACTCTTCCATTTAATTTATATTTGGCTGTGCTGATTCTTCGTTACTGCAAGCGGGCTTTCTCTAGTTGTGGTGAGCAGGGGCTATTCTTCTTTGTGGTGTGCAGTCTTCTCATTGCAGTGGCTTCTCTTTTTGTGGAGCATGGGCTCTTGGGCACTCAAACTTCAGTAGTTGCAGCATGCAGTCTCAGTCATTGCAACTTGCAGACTCTAGAATGTGGGCTCAGTAGTTGTGGTACCTATGCTTAGTTGCTTGGTGGTATGTGGAATCTTCCCGAACCAGAAATCAAATCCATGTCCCCTGCATTGGCAGGTGGGTTCTTAACCACTGGACCACCAAGGAAGTGCCTCCTCACTCTTCTGGAATAAATCATTTTTTAATGTATTTTTGTTTTTATGAAGATGAATGCTGGGTTTAATGTAATTATATTCAATAGATCACAGGTATTTCAATCCATCTCATCTCTGGTTAATTTCTTTTCCTTTCCTCTTCTCTCCTCTTCTACATTGTTTTCTTCCAACTTCTCCTCTTTTCTCCCCTCCTAATTTCTGTTCCTTTCCCTTTCCCTTCTCTTTACTTTCATTCCTTTCCTCTCCTTCTTTTCTCTCTTTTATCTTCTTTTCTTTCTAAAATAGCTGGCCAGGGCAGATGATGACAGAATAGTGAAAGATACTTCAGTTCTTATTAAGTCTTAAAATAATTTTTACTTTATAAATAGACATAAGAGAATGAAAGACATAGTGTAGCTGTTATCATTGACTTTTCCTAACATTGATTTATCTGCTTATTTGACCAAGATTTCTCATCTAACTTGGAAAAAAAAAACCAAAACATTCAATTGGAACACTTTATAATATTGCAGTCTCTGTTAAGATTAAGCTTTTGCCAAAATAAATACCTATACTAATACATAAATGTTCATGTGCACATGTATATGGGCTTCCCACATAGCCCTAGAGGTAAAGAACTCACCTGCCAATGCAAGAAACAAGAGAAATAAGTTCAATCCCTGGATCAGGAAGATCCCCTGGAGTAGGTCATGTAACCTACTCCAGTATTCTTTGCTTGAGAATCCCATGGGCAGAAGAGCCTAGTGGGCTACTTAGCAAGTACACATATAGGTATATATTTTCATATATATGAGATTAGATGTAGATCTTTTCCCTTTTGCACTGTGATTCATGCTGTGATGTTAGGATATGCTGGTGAAATCCCTCTGTAGGACTGTTGACTTCATTCCCCCAGTGACTGGAGGGGCTGAGTGAAGATGCCTTTTGGAATTATTTGGGTGAAGAAAGCTGCCTTCTTCAAGGTAACAACCTCTGTCTAGGGATAGGCCATAACTGACTAATCAATGTGGCAGAAAAAACAAAATGAAACCAAAAAACCCTATTACTTCACTCCAAAAATGGGAAATTCTGAAGCATAAGCTTGGCTTTAGTTGTCTCTTTCATTTGATCCATCTTCTCCATTTGAGGCTTGCCAGGTGGTGGTAGTGGTTAAGAATCTGCCTGCTAATGCAAGATACCTAACTGAAGAGAGTTAGTTCCCAGGTTGGGAAGATCCCGTGGAGTAAGAAGAAGCAACCCACTCTAGTATTCTTGCCTGGGAAAATCCCATGGACAGAGGAGCTTGGGGAACTACAGCCCATGGGGTGGCAAAGAGTCAGACACGACTGAGTGAACTGAGCATCTTCTCCCTTTGAATAAACCCGATTCCTTTTTTTCTCGTCCCAGGCAATTATTCCAGGAACACCTCTAATCAACTTCCTGAATCTCTAGTCACCTTCTTTATCTCAGAGTCTGCTTCCCAAAGAATGCATGCTGTAACACACTTCAACTGTTTTATAGTTTAAAATATTTAAAAAGTATTATTACTTATCTTGCAAAGTAGGACTTTTATTTTTATATCCAGGAAGAACTCAACTAGGGCAATAGAAACCTTATAACTCCATTTATGCAAAAATCACCTGAGATACAAAGGCATTAAAGATTGAAAAGAAGAAAAAAAAAAAAAACTTGAGAAATTGTTAAAGCTATTTGTAGTGACTGTGCTTATCTTTTCAACATATACTGGTAACCTGAGGCACAGAGACACCAAGAAATTTGCCAAGTCTCTCATCATGCAGGTAAGAAATGACAACTAGAACCCAGAGCCAGCTTGATTTGATTCAAAAGCTTTCACATATAACCCTATCATGTTCTTCTTTTCATAAGGGTGAAGCACTGCCTGTTTAAATGCTGAAGAAAAAGTCTTCAACCACATAAGGAGAATCAACTCTATCTCCATAAAACTGCTAATTATTTTCCAATAATTAGAACTTCTGAGAAAGAAAAGAAGCATATTTCCCATTGGGAATCAGGTGGTGGTCTCCTTGTCATATAAATTCCCACCTCTATGCACTGTCTTATATTTCTTCTTCCCTTTCATTCCAAACATTCCATTACCTCTCAGTTCAGTTCAATGCGGTTGCTCAGTCATGTCCGACTCTTTGGAACCCCATGAATCCCAGGACGCCAGGCCTCCCTGTCCATCAGCAACTCCCGGAGTTCACACAAACTCATGTCCATTGACTCGGTGATGCCATCCAGCCAGCTCATCCTCTGTCGTCCCCTTCTCCTTCTGCCCCCAATCCCTCCCAGAATCAGACTCTTTTCAAATGAGTCAACTCTTCCCATGAGGTGGCCAAAGTACTGGAGTTTCAGCTTTAGCATCATTCCTTCCAAAGAAATCCCAGGGCTGATCTCCTTCAGAATGGACTGGTTGAATCTCCTTGCAGTCCAAGGGACTCTCAAGAGTCTTCTCCAACACCACAGTTCAAAAGCATCAATTCTTCGGTGCTCAGCTTTCTTCACAGTCCAACTCTCACATCCATACATGACCATTGGCAAAACCATAGCCTTGACTAGATGGACCTTTGTTGTCAAAATAATGTCTCTGCTTTTGAATATGCTATCTAGGTTGGTCATAACTTTCCTTCCAAAGAGTAAGCGTCTTTTAATGTCATGGCTGCAGTCACCATCTGCAGTGATTTTGGAGCCCCCCAAAATAAAGTCTGATATTGTTTCCACTGTTTCCCCATCTATTTGCCATTAAGTGATGGGACGAGATGCCATGATCTTCTTTTTCTGAATGTTGAGCTTTAAGCCAACTTTTTCACTCTCCTCTTTTACTTTCATCAAGAGGCTTTTGAGTTCCTCTTCACTTTCTGCCATAAGGGTGGTGTCATCTGCATGTCTGAGGTTATTGATATTTCTCCCGGCAATCTTGATTCCAGCTTGTGCTTATTCCAGTCCAGCGTTTCTCATGATGTACTCTGCATATAAGCTAAATAAGCATGGTGAAATATACAGCCTTGATGTATATTTGGAATCTCTTTTTCCTATTTGGAATCAATTTGTTGTTCCATGTCCAGTTCTAACTGTTGCTTCCTGATCTGCATATAGGTTTCTCAAGAGGCAGGTCAGGTGCTCTGGCATTCCCATCTCTTTTAGAATTTTCCAGAGTTTATTATGATCCACACAGTCAAAGGCTTTGGCATAGACAATAAAGCAGAAATAGATGTTTTTCTGGAACTTTCTTGCTTTTTCCATGATCCAGCGGATGTTGGAAATTTGATCTCTGGTTCCTCTGCCTTTTCTAAAACCAGCTTGAACATTTGGAAGTTCATGGTTCACGTATTGATGAAGCCTGGCTTGGAGAATTTGAGTGTTACTTTACTAGTGTGTGAGATGTATGAAATTGTGTGTTAGTTTGAGCCTTCTTTGGCATTGCCTTTCTTTGGGATTGGAATGAAAACTGACCTTTTCCAGTCCTGTGGCCACTGCTGAGTTTTCCAAATGTGCTGGCATATTGAGTGCAGCACTTTCACAGCATCATCTTTCAGGATTTGAAATAGCTCAACTGGAATTCCATCACCTCCACTAGCTTTGTTCATAGTGATGTTTTCTAAGGCCGACTTTACTTCACATTTCAGGATGTCTGGCTCTAGGTGAGTGATCACACCATTGTGATTATCTGCATCGTGAAAATCTTTTTTGTACAGTTCTTCTGTGTATCCTTGCCACCTCTTCTTAATATCTTCTGCTTCTGTTAGGTCCCTACCATTTCCGTCCTTTATTGAGCCCATCTTTGCATGAAATATTCCCTTTGTATCTCTAATTTTCTTGAAGAGATCTCTAGTCTTTCCCATTCTTTTGTTTTCCTCTATTTCTTTGCACTGATCACTGAGGAACACTTTCTTATATCTTATTGCTATTCTTTGGAACTCTGCATTTAGATGCTTATATCTTTCCTTTTCTTCTTTGCTTTTCACTTCTCTTCTTTTCACAACTGTTTGTAAGGCCTCCCCAGACAGCCATTTTACTTTTTTGCATTTCTTTTTCTTAGGGATGGTCTTGATCGCTGTTTGCTGTACAATGTCACGAACCTCCATCGATAGTTCATCAGGCACTCTGTCTATCATATCTAGTCCCTTAAATCTATTTCTCACTTCCACTGTATAATCATAAGGGATTTGATTTAGGTCATACCTGAATGGTCTAGTGGTATTCCCTACTTTCTTCAATTTAAGTCTGAATTTGGCAATAAAGAGTTCATGATCTGAGACACAGCCAGATCCTGTTCTTGTTTTTGCTGACTGTATAGAGCTTCTCCATCTTTGGCTGCCAAGAATATAATCAATCTGATTCTGGTGTTGATCATCTGGTGATGTCCATGTATAGAGTCTTCTCTTGTGTTGTTGGAAGAGGGTGTTTGCTATGACCAGTGCAATCTCTTGGCAAAACTCTATTAGTCTTTGCCCTGCTTCATTCAGTATTCCAAGGCCAGATTTGCCTGTTACCCCAAGTGTTTCTTGACTTCCTACTTTTGCATTCCAGTCCCCTATAATGAAAAGGACATCTTTTTTGGATGTTAGTTCTAAAAGGTCTTGTAGGTTTTCATAGAACTGTTCAACTTCAGCTTCTTCAGCATTACTGGTTGGGGCATAGACTTGGATTACTGTGATATTGAATGGTTTGCCTTGGAAACGAACAGAGATCATTCTGTTGTTTTTGAGATTGCATCCAAGTATTGCATTTCACACTCTTTTGTTGACCATGATGGCTACTCCTAAGGGATTCCTGCCTGCAGTAGTAGATATAATGGTCATCTGAGTTAAATTCACCGATTCCAGTCCATTTGAGTTCGCTGATTCCTAGAATGTCGACGTTCACTCTTCCCATTTCCTGTTTGACTACTTCCAATTTGCCTTGATTCATCGACCTAACATTCCAGGTTCCTATGCAATATTGCTCTTTATAGCATCAGACCTTGCTTCTATCACCAGACACATCCACAACTGGGTATTATTTTTGCTTTGGCTCCATCCCCTCACTCTTTCTGGAGTTATTTCTCCACTGATATCCAGTAGAATATTGGGCACCTACCGACCTGGGGAGTTTCTCTCTCAGTATCCTATCATTTTGCCTTTTCATAGTGTTAATGGGGTTCTCAAGGCAAGAATACTGAAGTGGTTTGCCAATCCCTTCTCCAGTGGACCACATTCTGTCAGACCTCTCCACCATGTCCCACCCGTCTTGGGTAGCCCTGCACGGCATGGCTTAGTTTCATTGAGTTAGACAAGGCTGTGGTCCGTGTGATTAGACTGACATGTTTTCTGTGATTATGGTTTCAGTGTGTCTGCTGTCTGATGCCCTCTTGCAACACCTACCATGTTCCCTGGGTTTCTCTTACCTTGTACGTGGGGCAGCTCTTCACGGCTGTTCCAGCAAAGCACAGCCGCTGCTCCTTACCTTGGACGAGGGGTATCTCCTCATGGCTGCCCCTCCTGACCTTAAATGTGGAGTAGCTCCTCTCGGCCCTCCTGCACTCGTGCAGCCACCACTCCTTGGATGTTCTATTCCCTGTAATTCTGTCCAAAGGACCAGTTAGTCCAAAAAGTTATTCCAGACTCGTCCACTCTGCAGAGATTAATGGACAGTTTCTATAAACTTGCTGTCATCTGCTCAATTGCAAATTGGAATTCGTTTTGAACATGTTTTACAAATATTTTCTTCTGTAATCATCATTAAATAAGTTGAAGGATAAGGAGTACTACTATTATTTGCATGTGCAAATTAGAGAGTGAAGACACTGAGAGAATACATAGATGGTCAGTCATGTGCAAGTAACTGGTCAACCTGGTTTTGAACACTGAGTAGCTCTAATACTCTTGCTTTGGCTACAATTTCCTATTGTTTGTCCTCTTGGTAAACCACCTTATTTTAATTATATTTGTGCATTTTCTTGGGCTTCCTTGATGTCTCAGCAGGTCTGAATGCAATATAGGAGACACAGGAGACACGGGTTCAATCCCTGGGTCTGGAAGATCCCCTTGATATGGTAACCCCCTCCATTATTCTTACTTGGAGAATCCTATGGACAGAGGAGCCTGGCAGGTTACAGACCAAAGGGTCACAAAGAATCAGACATGACTTAACAATTAAACATGCAAACCACATGCATTTTCTTAAGTTATAAGCTAAATGATGAATTAAATTAAGATTCATATATGCAGATTTTGTCTCTCAAATATTAGGTTAACCTCCTTCAATATGGTCAAGGCCTAGGTCTGTTTCTCTGGTCACTCACTAGTACTCACAAGCCTATCTAGTAGAACAGCTAATGCTGTGTTAGGTTGTCTAGAATTCACCTGAATACTTTTGCGACTTACCCTGTGGATGGGAATGTTCACAAGTCAAAAATGTATGCCCTTGCTGTCTTTTTATTCAAAAAAATATATTCCTCTCTTCCTTATTAGATTATATTATTCTGTTTATTAGGGCTTCCCAGGTGGTCATGGTAGTAAAGGGCCCACCTCCCAATGCAGACTTGTGTTCAACCCCTGAGTAGGGAAGTTCTACTGGAGGAGGAAGTAGCAACTCACTTTCATTTTCTTGTTTGGGAAATCCCACGGACAAAGGAGCCTGGTGGGCTACAGTCAATGAGGTTGCAAAAAGTCAGATACAACTGAAACGACAGCACACATGCATGCATTGTTTATTACTGTATACAGGGGGAAATGAGCAGTAACCCAACACCTCATGGATCTACTTTTCTTCAAACTCCGTGACATCCTCTAACTCCTTCAGGAAGGTAGGTATCTTTCTGATAAAATTCTATGCAAATCTGTCCTCAGTTGATGAGTTCAAACTTCTTCATAAATAAATCATGGCGCTCAGTTAATTACAGTGAGACCACTAAAGGGGAAAGAGGCTATGATTTAACTTAAAAAAACAAAGATTTTTTGGTCAATTTCAAGCTTCAGTGAATCAGATGGGAAATATAATTTGAAAAAAGTCAAATGATTTCATTCACGTTTTTTTTCTGTGCTTAAGTTTAGGTATTACCAGAGGGGCATGAGAGATTATATATATATAATTTCTGTCTTGTTTTCTAGTGTCTCTGAAATTTAGCTGTAGATATTGTGCTTGAGCCTTGGGAGATTTTCCTCACATGTCACAGAAAGTTGAGATTCTCTTTTTGGTTATCAATATTCAACTGGCTATTTGCAACACAATCCCAAAAAGCACATTATGAAACACTGTTTCCCTAAAGCACCATTGCTACTAGCTCAGCAAACAATCAAACTGTATTTAATTATTTGCTGTAATGACTTTTAGTAGAAAATCAAGAGGTCTGGGCTTTATTAAATTTATTTTGTTTTGCTGCCTTATTAAGGGCTTAGACTTTCTCTAGAAAACAAATCAACATAGCTGGTGGCTATAAGAAAAAACTTAGTCTTCTGCTTTGCGAAAGATCTATAGTCATGAAAGTTAATCAGAATATTTTCATGTTTGAAGCTAATCATATAGGAGCTTGCTGACTTCCCCCTCAAAGCATACCTCCCTGCTCCCCTGTCTCTGTTTTGGTTTTTGTTTGTTTGTTTTTTCTATTCAAATAAATGTGTCTTTTAACAAGTGAAGTATCCTGAACTCTGTTTCCCTTAGGGGAAAAAATATAGCTGTTAGTTCAATAAAATAGGTACAAGAACTATGAGGCCCTTACTGTGTACAAATAGTCAGATGTTTCACTTTTGTTTCTAAAAATAAAGCCCTATAACAAAGCTATTTCTTTTTTTAAATTTTTAAAATGTTTAACTTTTTTTCTTCAGTGTGTATGTCTGTGTTTTTAAATGCTCATATCTTTGTTTTTAAAGGGTGACTAATTAATTTTCTTTCTGAGTGATACCAAACTGTATGATATGGAAAGATGGAGACTCCTTGGCAGGTCTGAGTAAAACTATCAAGTAAAAGTGAATTTGTTTTAACTGACTTGGGAAGATGGGAGGTCATAGTAAAACTTCTAGGCTTCCAAGGAGCGTGCCTGTGTGCTAAGTCAAATCAGTTGTGTCTGACTCTTTGCAACCCTATGGACTGTAGCCCGCCAGGCTCCTCAGTCCATGGGATTCTCCAAGCAAGAATACTGGAGTGGGTTGCCATGTCTTTCTTTAGGGGATCTTCCTGACCCAGGAACTGAACCTGCATGTCTAATGTCTCCTGACTTGACAGGTGGGTTCTATACCAGTAGCTCCACTTGAAAGCACTTTTGATGTACTGTATGTGTGTGTTCAATTGCCCAGTTGTGTCTGACTCTTTGTGATCTCATGGGCTAGAGCATGCCAGACCTCCCTGTCTCTCACCATCTCCCTAAGTTTGCCCAAGTTTATACTCCATGCAGTGATGATGTCATCCAGCCATCTTATCCTCTGATTGTCTCTTCTGCCTTCAATCTTTCCAAGCAGCAGGGACTTTCCCAATGAGTCAGCTCTTTGCATCAGATGACCAAAATACTGTAGCTTCAGCTTCAGCATCAATCCTTCCCATGAGTATTCAGGGTTGAGATAGATTTGGTGTTCTGTGCTGTGCTTAGTCACTCAGTCACGTCCAACTCTTTGTGACCCCATGAACTCTAGCCCACCAGATTCCTCTGTCCATGGGGATTCTCCAGGCAAGAATATTGGAGTGGGTTGCCATGCCTTCCTCCAGGGGGTCTTCCCAATCCAGGTCTCCTGCATTGCAGGAGAATTCTTTACCATCTGAGCCACAAGGGAAGCCCAAGAATATTGGAGTGGGTAGCCTATCCCTTCTCTAGGGGAACTTCCTGATCCAGGAAATGAACCAGAGTCTCCTGAATTGCAGGTGGATTCTTTACCAGCTGGACCACCAGGGAAGCCCCTTTGGTATTCTAAATACCCCCAATTTTGATATGCAGATTTCACTGTCACTATTTCTAAAGAATTTAAGATTTCTTAAAATTTCTAACTTTAAATCGAATTTATTATTTAACTTATAGACTATACGTGTGATCTTTCCAAATTAAAAATATATATAAATAAAATATATATAATTGTCTTTTAACTGTTGATTCTAACTATATACATTATATTAAGAAAACATGTTTTATGTAGTATAGTTTGATACACAATTTGATATGATACATTTAATTTGACATATATTTCAAATATGAATGTAATAGATACACAATTTGAGAATTTTGAGATTTCTTATATGGAATTTGTGTGGTCAGTTTTTGCAAGCATTTTACATGTGAGCATCAAAAGAATGACTATTATATAGTTGTTGCTTTGAGGTTTAGTATGTATATATAGATTATACTTCTTTTTAGTTTATAAAACTTCTATAGACAATACTTTTTCTATGCCTGTGTTAAAGTCTCCCACTATAATTGTGGATATAGCAATTTAGCCTTAAAAATCTTTTAATTTTGATTCATTAAACTGCCCCCAAGCTAGGAACAGTTTCCTGGTTTCTACCACTATTAATTTGGTTTACCTCTTGTGGAACTTTATAAAACTGTAAGCGTACAGTATGTACATTTTCATGTGTCTGATTTCCTTCCCTGAAAATGTTTTTGAGAACTGTTCATGTTACTGTATGCATTACTTCTTGTTGTTGCTGTTTAGTCTCCAAGTCCTGTCTGACTCTTTTGCAACCCAATAGACTGTAGCCGCCAGGCTTCTCTGTCCATAGGACTTCCCAAGCAAGAACACTGGAGTGGGTTGCCATTTTCTTCTTCAGGAGATCTTCCTGACCCAGGGATAGAACTTGTATCTCCTGCAATGGCGGATGGATTCTTTCACCACTGAGCCACCAGGAAAGAACATGCATCAGCAGTTCATTCTTTTTAAATGCCTGTATAGTAGTCCATTGTATAAATATATTATGATTGTTTATCATTTTCCTGTGAACAGACATTTGGTGCATTTCTACTCTTAGGATGTTATGAATCTTGTTTTTACTTCTACTAGTCTCTGTTTAGCTTCTTTCATCTGCCTACTATTTATTCCAAGGAACATTTAAGTTCTACTTTGTTGGTGTTTTTGCTATTGCTGACTTATTGGCAACATTTTTCATAGAGGTTTATCCTCACAACCTGTTAGTCACTCAATAAAAATTTATTGAAACTGTGACAGATGTATGAGATTAGAAATCTAAAGTCAATTCAGTACTAAGATCCCAAATAAGTAGAACTTATGTGAATTTGCTACTGTAAATCAATAATTAAAAGTCATAATGAATGCACAAAAGCTACTAAATAGGAGATAAACACTAACTGGTGTTTAGTAGATAGTGATATTCTTCTTAGTGTGGTGAATGAGGAATAAAAGGAGCCTCATTAAAAATTACAGTCTAGGATTTGATGTTGATAGTAAATATTATTTGGGTAATCTGACATTGGAGGGTAAATAAATATTTAATTCAGAGGAATTAATGTAAATAAAACCATCCATGCAGGTACCTTTTTATATTATGTTATTCTATGTTAAAAATCTTATACTTTTATATAATAAATTAAATCACTATGTAAAATACAAGGATAGTAGTACTTTTTATATTAGTTTGAAAAATCCTGCATGAAATTGGAGATTATTCTTTCAGTTTTCCTGAAATGGAAAGTGTATGAAGGAGATTCATGGGAAGTAAACTACTTTATAGCTTGAGATTATTTCCAGGCACAGAAAAAATAAAATTTCTAATTTGCTATTCAGATTTGTACTTTTAAAAACAAGCATTTGAGTGCTTCATTTATTTCCCCTTAATAAAAGAGACAGTGACTCACTGTGTCCTTTTATCTCTGGTGGACCAATAGCTCACTGTAGGTGTGTCAGAAAATATTGGTTACTGTAAATGAAATAATGGTAATTTTAGTCCAAAGGAAAATTAAGCTGAGCTAATTGGGCAAGGCAGGCTGATGTGTGCTACAGTTAATGTTCATTGTTTGACAAGAATCTAGCAACAAGGAAAGAAGACCTGTTAACATACAAAAATTAAGTTATGGGTCTGATCATGGTATTAAACTGATTTAGTCAGATAGTAACATGATGAAAAGCAGCCAAATGACAAGTGAAATCATGCTAGATGCTTTTATAGACATTGTAATACATTTTTTTATTCTGGAGAAATGATTTAATTGTAATTATTGCTACCTTGTTTGGTAATTATTTAATCTATTCATCTAATCTAATCAAAGAAACAATTAAAGTGCAAGTAATTGAAAATCCTGTTGAACTGTCTTTGGTGAAAATTCAGAAATATTATTTTGTAGATACTATTATTTTAGAGGAGTTTTTGGCTTATAAAAAATTTGAGGGAAAGATATAGACCTTTCTCATACACCTCCTGTGTCCACACATACATATCCTCTCCCATTATCAACAACACTCATTAGAATGGTATGCATTTTACTAAGGAAGAACCAAGGATATATCACTATCAACCAAAGCCCATAGTTTCTGGAATGGTATTATTCAAATGCATAACCAACAAGGACCTACTGTATAGCACAGAGAACTCTGCTCAAATCTATGTATGAACTTAAATGGGAAAATAATTTGAAAAAGAATCAGATCAGATCAGATGAGTCCCTCAGTTGTGTCCGACTGTTTGCGATCCCATGAATTGCAGCATGCCAGGCCTCCCTGTCCATCACCAACCCCCGGAGTTCACTCAGGCTCATGTCCCTCGAGTCAGTGATGCCATCCAGCCATCTCATCCTCTGTTGTCCCCTTATCTTCTTGCCACCAATCCCTCACAGCATCAGAGTCTTTTCCAATGAGTCAACCCTTCGCATGAGGTGGCCAAAGTACTGGAGTTTCAGCTTTAGCATCATTCCCTCCAAAGAAATCCCAGGGCTGATCTCCTTCAGAATGGACTGGTTGGATCTCCTTGCAGTCCAAGGGACTCTCAAGAGTCTTCTCCAACACCACAGTTTAAAAGCATCAATTCTTCTGCGCTCAGCCTTCTTCACAGTCCAACTCTCACATCCATACATGACCACTGGAAAAACCATAGCCTTGACTAGACGAACCTTTGTTGGCAAAGTAATGTCTCTGCTTTTGAACATGCTATCTAGGTTGATCATAACTTGCCTTCCAAAGACTAAGTGTCTTTTAATTTCATGGCTGCAGTCACCATCTGTAGTGATTTTGGAGCCCAGAAAAATAAAGTCTGACACTGTTTCCATTGTTTCCCCATCTATTTCCCATGAAGTGATGGGACCTGATGCCATGATCTTTGTTTTCTGAATGTTGAGCTTTAAGCCAACTTTTCACTCTCCACTTTCACCTTCATCAAGAGGCTCTTTAGTTCCTCTTCACTTTCTGCCATAAGGGTGGTGTCATCTGCATATCTGAGGTTATTGATATTTCTCCCAGCAATCTTGATTCCAGCTTGTGTTTCTTCCAGTCCAGCGTTTCTCATGATGTACTCTACATATAAGTTAAATAAACAGGGTGACAATATACAGCCTTGATGTACTCCTTTTCCTATTTGGAACCAGTCTGTTGTTCCATGTCCAGTTCTAACTGTTGCTTCCTGACCTGCATACAAATTTCTCAAGAGGCAGATCAGGTGGTCTGGTATTCCCATCTCTTTCAGAATTTTACACACTTTATTGTGATGCACACAGTCAAAGGCTTTGGCATAGTCAATAAAGCAGAAATAGATGTTTTTCTGGAACTCTCTTGCTTTTTCCCTGATCCAGCGGATGTTGGCTGATCTCTGGTTCCTCTGCCTTTTCTAAAACCAGCTTGAACATCAGGAAGTTCACAGTTCACATATTGCTTAAGCCTGGCTTGGAGAATTTTAAGCATTACCTTACTAGCGTGTGAGATGAGTGCAATAATGCGGTAGTTTGAGCATTCTTTGGCATTGCCTTTCTTTGGGATTGGAATGGAAACTGACCTTTTCCAGTCCTGTGGCCACTGCTGAGTTTTCCAAATTTGCTGGCATATTGAGTGCAGCACTTTCACAGCATCATCTTTCAGGATTTGAAATAGCTTAACTGGAATTCCATCACCTCCACTAGCTTTGTTCCTAGTGATGCTTTCTAAGGCCCACTTGACTTCACATTCCAGGATGTCTGGCTCTAGGTCAGTGATCACACCATCGTGATTATCTGGGTCGTGAAGATCTTTTTTGTACAGTTCTTCTGTGTATTCTTGCCATCTCTTCTTAGTATCTTCTGCTTCTTTTAGGTCC
Organism: Bos grunniens; assembly: GCF_055505025.1. Classification (NCBI taxonomy): domain Eukaryota; kingdom Metazoa; phylum Chordata; class Mammalia; order Artiodactyla; family Bovidae; genus Bos; species Bos grunniens. Next base: position 56,404,786 of record NC_141175.1, on the reverse strand, counting down.
ATACCATTTCTGTCCTTTATCGAGCCCATCTTTGCATGAAATGTTCCTTTGGTATCTCTGATTTTCTTGAAGAGATCTCTAGTCTTTCCCATTCTGTTGTTTTCCTCTATTTCTTCGCATTGATCACCGAAGAAGGCTTTCTTATCTCTTCTTGCTATTCTTTGGAACTCTGCATTTAGATGCTTATATCTTTCCTTTTCTCCTTTGTTTTTCACTTCTCTTCTTTTCACAGCTATTTGTAAGGCCTCCCCAGTCAGCCATTTTGCTTTTTTGCATTTCTTTTCCATGGGGATGGTCTTGATTCCTGTCTCCTGTACAATGTTACGAACCTCATTCCATAGTTCATCAGGCACTCTATCTATCAGATCTAGGCCCTTAAATCTATTTCTCACTTCCACTGTATAATCATAAGGGATTTGATTTAGGTCATACCTGAATGGTCTAGTGGTATTCCCTACTTTCTTCAATTTAAGTCTGAATTTGGCAATAAGGAGTTCATAGTCTGAGCCACAGTCAGCTTCTGGTCTTGTTTTTGCTGACTGTATAGAGCTTCTCCATCTTTGGCTGCCAAGAATATAATCAATCTGATTTCAGTGTTGACCATCTGGTGATGTCCATGTACAGAATCTTCTCTTGTGTTGTTGGAAGAGGGTGTTTGTTATGACCAGTGCATTTTCTTGGCAAAACTCTATTAGTCTTTTCCCTGTTTAATTCCATATTCCAAGGCCAAATTTGCATGTTACTTCAGGTGTTTCTAGACTTCCTACTTTTGCTTTCCAGTCCTATATAATGAAAACGACATCTTTTTTGGGTGTTAGTTCTAAAAGGTCTTGTAGGTCTTCATAGAACCGTTCAACTTCAGCTTCTTCAGCATTACTGGTTGGGGCATAGACTTGTATTACTGTGATATTGAAAAAGAATAGATACATACATATCTATAACAGAATCCCTTTGCTGTACACCTGAAATTAGCACATTATTAATTAGCTGTACTCCAATATAAAATAAAAAGTTAAAAAAATAAAAAAAATTTTCCATAGTTTCCATTATGGTTCACTCTTGGGGTTGTACATTCTATTTTTTTGGACCAAAGTACAATGAGGTATTCATCATTATAAAGTTATACAAAGTATTTTTACTACCCTAAAAGTCCTTTTGAGCAAAGGAAGAATATGAACAGAGAAAAGGATGAAATCATCATGCCAAGAGGCATTGAAGATAATGTGTTGGGTTTGACGCCAGGAGTCCTGAAAGTGAGGAAAAGGGAAGCTTGGGTCAAAAATCACCTTATGTGCAGGATTTTGTATGTAAGTTTTCAACTTCCTTGGGAAAAACCAAAGAGAGAGGTTGCTGGATCATATGGTAAGAATATATGTAGTTTTGTATGCAACCTGTAAATTGTTATCCAAAATGTCTATATAAGTTTGTATTACCAAAAGGAACATATGAAAATGTCCTTTGTTCCACATCTTTATCAGCACTTAATGTCAGCATTCCATATTTTGGCATTTCTAATAGATATGGAATGGTATCTCATTGCTGTTTTTATTGACATTTCCGTGTTGACATAGGATGGGGAACATTTTTAAGATGTCTATTTACCACCTGTATATCTTTGGTGAGTTATATTTTAAGGTTTCATCCCATTTTAATTGGTTGTTAGCTTTCTTATTGTTGAGTGAGTTTTTGTTTATTTTAGGTAACAGATCTATCTTTTAAAATATTTTCTCCTAGTCTATGACTTGCTTTCTAATTCTCTTGATATTGTCTTTAGCAAAGCAGAATTTCTATTGTAATTAAGACCAGCTTACCAATAATTTATCATGTCTTTGGTGTTATATCTGAAAAGACATCATCATATTAAAGATCATCTACATTTTCTCCTCTGTTATCTTCTATGAATGTTATAGTTTTGTATCTTACATTCAGGTCAATGATGCATTTAATTCAGTTTTTGTGAAGGGATTGAGGCCTGTGTATAGGTTCAGTCTTTTTTTCTTTTCTTTTTTTTATGTGGATGTACATTTGTTCCAGCACCATTTATTAAAAATATTAAAAAAAAGTATCTTTGCTTTATTTCATTTGATCCTTTGTCAAAAATTAGTTGACTAGATATGTTCAATTCTACTCTGTTCCATTGATTTATTCCTTCACCAATACAACAGTGTCTTGATTACTATAACTTTAGAAAGTCTCCAGAAGCTTGAGCTGTATTTAGAAAAGGCAGAGGAACCAGATGCCAAACTGCCAGCATTTGTTGGATCATTGAAAAAGCAAAAGAGTTCTAGAAAAACATTTACTTCTACTTTATTGACTACACCAAAGCCCTTGACTGTGTGGATCGCAATAAACTATGGAAAATTCTGAAAGAGATGGGAATACCAGACCACTTGACTTGCCTCCTGAGAAATCTGTATTCAGGTCAAGAAGCAACAGTTAGAACTGGACGTGGAACAACAGACTGGTTCCAAATCAGGAAAGGTGTACGCCATGGCTGCATATTGTCACCTGCTTATTTAACTTATATGCAGAGTACATCATATGCACTTATATGTAGATGACACCACCCTTATGGCAGAAAGTGAAGAGGAACTAAAAGGCCTCTTGATGAAAGTGAAAGAGGAGAGTGAAAAGTTGGCTTAAAGCTCAACATTCAGAAAACGAAGATCATGGCATCCAGTCCCATCACTTCATGGCAATAGATGGGCAAACAGTGTAAACAGTGACAGACTTTATTTTGGGGGGCTGTAAAATCACTGCAGATGGTGACTGCAGCCATGAACTTAAAAGATGCTTGTTCCTTGGAAGAAAAGTTATGACCAACCTAGGCAGCATATTCAAAAGCAGAGACATTACTTTGCCAACAAAGTCTGTCTAGTCAAAGCTATTGTTATTCCAGTAGTCATGTATGGATGTGAGAGTATATAAAGTATATAAAGAAAGAGAGTATATAAAGAAAGCTGACCAGGGATGCAAGGATTCTTCAATATCCGCAAATCAATCAATGTAATACACCACATTAACAAATTGAAAAATAAAAACCATATGATTATCTCAATAGATGCAGAGAAAGCCTTTGACAAAATTCAACATCCATTTATGATAAAAACTCTCCAGAAAGCAGGAATAGAAGGAACATACCTCAACATAATAAAAGCTATATATGAAAAACCCACAGCAAACATTATCCTCAATGGTGAAAAATTGAAAGCATTTCCTCTAAAGTCAGGAACAAGACAAGGGTGCCCACTTTCACCATTACTATTCAACATGTTTTGGAAGTTTTGGCCACAGCAATCAGAGCAGAAAAAGAAATAAAAGGAATCCAAATTGGAAAAGAAGAAGTAAAACTCTCACTATTTGCAGATGACATGATCCTCTACATAGAAAACCCTAAAGATTCCACCAGAAAATTACTAGAACTAATCAATGACTATAGTAAAGTTGCAGGATATAAAATCAACACACAGAAATCCCTTGCATTCCTATACACTAATAATGAGAAAACAGAAAGAGAAATTAAGGAAACAATTCCATTCACCATTGCAACGGAAAGAATAAAATACTTAGGAATATATCTACCTAAAGAAACTAAAGACCTATATATAGAAAACTATAAAACACTGGTGAAAGAAATCAAAGAGGACACTAATAGATGGAGAAATATACCATGTTCATGGATTGGAAGAATCAATATAGTGAAAATGAGTATACTACCCAAAGCAATTTATAGATTCAATGCAATCCCTCTCAAGCTACCAACAGTATTCTTCACAGAGCTAGAACAAATAATTTCACAATTTGTATGGAAATACAAAAAACCTCGAATAGCCAAAGCGATCTTGAGAAAGAAGAATGGAACTGGAGGAATCAACCTACCTGACTTCAGGCTCTACTACAAAGCCACAGTTATCAAGACAGTATGGTACTGGCACAAAGACAGAAATATTGATCAATGGAATAAAATAGAAAGCCCAGAGATAAATCCACGCACATATGGACACCTTATCTTTGACAAAGGAGGCAAGAATATACAGTGGATTAAAGACAATCTCTTTAACAAGTGGTGCTGGGAAATCTGGTCAACCACTTGTAAAAGAATGAAACTAGACCACTTTCTAACACCATACACAAAAATAAACTCAAAATGGATTAAAGATCTAACCGTAAGACCAGAAACTATAAAACTCCTAGAGGAGAACATAGGCAAAACACTCTCCGACATACATCACAGCAGGATCCTCTATGACCCACCTCCCAGAATATTGGAAATAAAAGCAAAAATAAACAAATGGGACCTAATTAACCTTAAAAGCTTCTGCACATCAAAGGAAACTATTAGCAAGGTGAAAAGACAGCCTTCAGAATGGGAGAAAATAATAGCAAATGAAGCAACCGACAAACAACTAATCTCAAAAATATACAAGCAACTCCTACAGCTCAACTCCAGAAAAATAAACGACCCAATCAAAAAATGGGCCAAAGAACTAAATAGACATTTCTCCAAAGAAGACATACAGATGGCTAACAAACACATGAAAAGATGCTAAACATCACTCATTATCAGAGAAATGCAAATCAAAACCACTATGAGGTACCATTTCACACCAGTCAGAATGGCTGCAATCCAAAAGTCTACAAATAATAAATGCTGGAGAGGGTGTGGAGAAAAGGGAACCCTCTTACACTGTTGGTGGGAATGCAAACTAGTACAGCCACTATGGAGAACAGTGTGGAGATTCCTTAAAAAACTGGAAATAGAACTGCCTTATGATCCAGCAATCCCACTGCTGTGCATACACACTGAGGAAACCAGAAGGGAAAGAGATACGTGTACCCCAATGTTCATCGCAGCACTGTTTATAATAGCCAGGACATGGAAGCAACCTAGATGTCCATCAGCAGATGAATGGATAAGAAAGCCGTGGTACATATACACAATGGAGTATTACTCAGCCATTAAAAAGAATACATTTGAATCAGTTCTAATGAGGTGGATGAAACTGGAGCCTATTGTACAGAGTGAAGTAAGCCAGAAGGAAAAACATCAATACAGTATGCTAACGCATATATATGGAATTTAGAAAGATGGTAACAATAACCCGGTGTACGAGACAGCAAAAGAGACACTGATGTATAGAACAGTCTTATGGACTCTGTGGGAGAGGGAGAGGGTGGGAAGATTTGGGAGAATGGCATTGAAACATGTAAAATATCATGTAAGAAACGAGTTGCCAGTCCAGGTTCGATGCACGATACTGGATGCTTGGGGCTAGTGCACTGGGACAACCCAGAGGTATGGTATGGGGAGGGAGGAGGGAGGAGGGTTCAGGATGGGGAACACAGGTATACCTGTGGCGGATTCATTTTGATATTTGGCAAAATTAATACAATTATGTAAAGTTTAAAAACAAAATAAAAGAAAAAAAAAAGAAAAAAAAAGAAAGCTGAGTGCCAAAGAATTGATGCTTTTGAACTGTGGTGTTGGAGAAGACTCTCAAGAGTCCCTTGGACTGCAAGGAGATCCAACCAGTCTATCCTAAAGGAAATCAGTCCTGAATATTCATTGGAAGGACTGATGCTGAAGCTAAAACTCCAATGCTTTGGCCACCTGATGCAAAGAACTGACTCATTTGAAAAGACCCTAATGCTGGGAAAGATTCAAGGTGGGAGGAGAAGGGGATGACAGAGGATGAGATTATTGGATGGCATCACTGACTCAATGGACATGTGTTTGAATAAACTCTGGGAGTTGGTTATGGACAGGGATGCCTGTTGTGCTGCAGTCCATGGGGTCACAAAGAGTTGGATATGACTGAGCGAGTGAACTGAACTGAACTGAACTGAACTTAGGTAGCATCAGTCCTCCAGCTTTGTTCTTTTCTTTAATATTTAGTTGGTGTTCCTGGATCTTTTTGACTCTCCTTATTAACTTTAGATTCATTTTAGCAAAATTCATAAAATAACTTGCTGAAATTTTAATTTTGATTGCACTGAATAGATAGATTAATTTGGAAAGAACTGACATCTTGACAACATTGGGTTTTCCTGTCCATGAACATGGGCTCTTTCTCTACTTAGTTCTTCTTTGACTAAATTCATTAGAGTGTTGTAGTTTTCCTCATATGAATCTTGTACATATTTTGTGAGATGTATACCCAAGTATTTAACTTTTGTAAGTGGTAATCTAAACATGTTATATGTTTATTTTTAAACTTTATTTGTTCATTGTTTATATACAGGAAAGTGACTGACTTTTGTATATTAACAATTTATCTTGTTACCTTGTTACAATGACTTTTTACTCCTTAGAATTTTTTTCATTGTTGTTGATCCTTTTATATTTTCCACATGGATAATCATGTGATCTGGAAAAATTCTTTCTTACCATACACACAGAATCTAACATAATTTGTGTTGATAAACAATAGTACCCAGATATTTCATTGTATATCATTGTATTTAAAGCTAGAGTTGAGAATATTTTTGAAGTTTAACATTTCCAATTCTTGTTATTGAATAAGAGCTTGCAATTCTTATTATTTATTCCTTCCTAATAAACTACTCTAAGAATTAGTGGCTTAAATAAAAATTTATTATCACATATCAGGGTGCCACAGGTTGACTAAGCTTAGTTGAGTGTTTCTCACTGTTGTTGTTGTTCAGTTGCCCAGTCATGTCCAACTCATTGTGACCCATGGACTGCAGCACACCAGGCCTCCATTTCCCTTACCAACTGTCAAAGTTTGCTCAAGTTCATGTCCATTGCATCAGTGATGCCAACCAGCCATCTCATCCTCTGATGCCCTCTTCACCTTTGCTCTCAATTTTCCCAGCATCAGGGACTTTCCAATGAGTCAGCTGTTCCCATCAAAATACCAGAGCTTCAGCTTCAACATCAGTCCTTCCAATGAGTATTCAGGGTTGATTTCCCTTAAGATTGACTGGTTTGATCTTTCTGCTGTCCAAGGGAATCAAAAATCTTCTCCAGCATCACAGTTAGAAAGTATCAATTCATTGGCACTCTGCCTTCTTCACAGTCTAACTCTCACAACTGTATGTGACAACTGGGAAGACCATAGCCTTGACTATACTGACCTTTGTCAGCAGAGTAATTCTGCTTTTCAATACACTGTCTAGGTTTGCCATAGCTTTCCTGCCAAGACGCAATCATCTGATTTCGTGGCTGCAGTCACCACCTGCAGTGATTTTAGAGCCCAAGGCGAGGAAATCTGTCACTACTTCCACTTTTTCCCTTCTATTTGTCATGAAGTAATGGGGCTGAATATGATGATCTTAGCTTTTTTGAGTATTTAGTCTTAAGCTGACTCTTTCACTCTTCTCCTTCACCCTCATCAAGAGGCTCTTTAGTTCCATTTTGCTTTCTACCATTACAGTGGTATCATCTGCATATTTGAGGTTGTTGATGTTTTTCCAGCTTGAACTCATCCAGCCCAGCATTTCTCATGATGTGCTCAGCATATAGGTTAAACAAACAGGGTGACAGCAGACAGCCCTGTCATACGCCTTTTTCAATCTTGAACCAGTCAGTTGCTCCATATAGGGTTCTAACTGTTGCTTCTTACCCACATACAGGTTTCTTAGGAGACAGATAAAATGGTCTTATATTCCCATCTCTTTAAGAGCTTTCCACAGTTTGTTATGATCCACATAGTCAGAGGCTCTAGTGTAGCCGATGAAACAGAGGTCAATGTTTTTCTGGAATTCCCTTGCTTTCTCTATGATCTAGCGAATGTTGGCAATTTGTTCTCTAGTTCTCACTAGGAGTCTCTTATTCAGTTATACTCAGGTGCTAACTGTAGTTTATATTTAGGATCAATTGTTGCAGAAATCTAAGAGGGCTCATTCACATGACTGTCATTAGGAAGTCTGTCTGGAGATTTTAACTCAAATGCGTTCATGTGGCCTCTTCATATGACTTGAACTTCTTAAAGCAAATGCCAACTTGAGAGACAAGATTCCCAAAATAAACATATCAAGAGAGAGAACACAGAGACATTTAAATCAAAATAAGGGCTTGTCTCAGTTTCCTAGTGTTGCTGTAATAAAGTACCAAACACTGGATGGCTTAAAGCAATGGAAACTTATTTTCCCCTAGTTCTGAGACTAGAAATACAAAACCAAGTTTTCAGCAATACCAAGCCCCCATCTGAAGGTGCTGTTTTGTGACTAGCCCCTAAGAAGCCTCCAGCATCCATTGGCTTGCAGATGCATCATTCCAGTCTTTCATCTTTGTAGCAACTTCCTTTTCTATTACTTGTCTCTGTGTCTTCATTTTCTCCATTGGGTAAAAGGACCCAATCCAATTTTATAAACACCTAACTTTAACTTCGTTATATTTTTAAAGACTCTATATCCAAATTAGGTCACAGTCTGATTTGCTGTGGATTAGAACTTCAGCATACCATTTTGGGAGTAGGGATACAACTCAATCTATAACAGAGATACGCCTCAGTAGACACAGTATAATACTTGCTGTGTTCTATTTGTTCGAGCAATCTCAAAACCTGCCAGTTTCAAGGAGATATACTATAGACTCTACTTTTTGAGGATGAATTAGCAAGTCATACAAAAAAAGCTTAAAAAATAAGAAGTATTGTTGTAGCCTTCTTTAAAAAATGCATCCTGTCATACTATACTCTCCATCAACAGTGATTTTTTTCTCTGTGCCAAAGTCACCCACTCCAAACTATGTCATTTGAATGAGCTCCTGGTATGGATAAGGTTCTTCAGGTAGAATTCTGTGAGTATACAACTTCTCAAGTATGGTTACTTTTTGATTTGAAAGCTTGTGAACTAAAAAGCTACATGTCATTTACAAAGTGGCACATAATGTTGAAACAGAGATACATAACCACAATAGATATGTTGGTTTAAAATATAGGGAATGTAAATACCAATTACTAGTCCATTGTGGTTTCAGTCACTAAATCATGTCTGACAGTTTTGTGACCTCATGGACTGTAGACTACTAGGCTCCTCTGTCCATGGGATTTCCTAGGCAAGAATACTGGAGTGGGTTGTCATTTCCTCTGCAAGGGATCTTCCCAAACCAGGATTAATCTGCATCTCCTGCATTGTAGGTGAATTCTTTACCACAGTGCCACCTGGGGGACCCAATAACTTGGGCAAACACATTAATTTTAAAGACAAGTGACCAAATGTAAAACAGCCAAAATATTGTTATCCCTATTGTACCCAGGACACTTTGCTTTACATCCCATTTCTGGGATTGCTCTGTATGGGAAAACTCCATGCATGGGAAGAATAATTCCTACGAGAAAGAATAGTGGGCCCTGGAGAAGAGAGGCAGAGAAAGTGACCAGAGAGATATGCACTTGAGTCATTTCACATATAAACTATATTTTATACATAAACAAGGGCTTCTCTGGTGGCACAGATAGTAAGGAATCTGCCTTCAATGCAGGAGATGCAGGTTCAATTCCTGGGTCAGGAATATACCCTGGAGAGAAGGCAATGGCACCCCACTCCAGTACTTTTGCCTGGAAAATCCCATGGACGGAGGAGCCTGGTGGGCTGCAGTCCATTGGGTCGCAAAGAGTTGGACACAACTGAGCTACTTCACTTTCACTTTTCACTTTCATGCATTGGAGAAGGAAATGGCAACCCACTCCAGTGTTCTTGCCTGGAGAATCCCCCATGGGCTGCTATCTATGGGGTCGCACAGAGTCGGCCACAACTGAAGCAACTTGCAGCAGCAGCAACCTGGTAATCCTATGCATAGAGGAGTCTGGCAGGCTATAGTCCATGGGATTGCGAAGAGTCAGACATTACTGAGTGAACACACACATGCATGAACACATTTTCTAATTGTTGACATTCAGCAGAATATTTTGCAGAAACTGCTCTCATAATTTCATATTCAGTAAAGCATTTATCACGGAATTCCAAAGTACTTGATTTGCTATCAATTGAGTCACATGGTTTTCTTCTCTCACTGACTCAGAAAACCTTATTAACTGAAAGTGAAACTTTTGCTAAAGTGACAGGGTGTCCAAAAAAATAAAAGAAAGAAGGAAAATACACCAACCTAGTATGAGGACTTTATAAAAGTAACAAGAAGCTTCTGTTTTTGCAGAAGGCAGAGTGAATAAAATTTGTAAGAAGCAAAACTCTGACATAAGATAAATTCTAAGAATGTATTTTATCCTGAAGCACTAGAGACTATGAAAGAATTCTGTGTAGAGCCCAACATGGTCAGATTGTGTTTTAGAAAATTCTCTACCAGCTGTAGGTATTGATTAATTTTTCATGGTGATAGGAGAATATAATTTTAAGGGATTAAACTCTAGTGGAGTATAAATAAAAGAAAATTTCAAAAATATTAGAAGGAAAAAAGAAAAAAATTATAAAAGGCAATAAAAGATAAAAAATTGACAAGGTAAAATAGAGAATAGAAAAAATAAGTGATAGCAGTAAAAGTAAATACAAAATTGATCAAAGTAAAATGCACAGGTTCAACTTTCCAACTGGGAGAAGATATTGCAAATAATAAAACACCAACTCTTCTCACAGTTCTCGACCTACCACTTTTCTACCTCAGTTAATCAACACAACACACACACGCTCAGTCGTGTCCAAATGGTGGGTTGCCATTTCCTCCTCCAGAGGATCTTCCTGACCCAGGGACTGAATCTGCATCTCTTGCCTCTCCTGCACTGGCAGGCAGATTCTTTGCCACTGACACCACCAGGGAAGCATCATCATTCACCAGTTTCTTAGCAAAGATGTATAAATTACATTTGATTTCTCCTATTTTCTTTTACTTGGCATCAAACCATCTAGCAGGATCTGTGTGATTCATCTCCAGTTATATCTCCAAACCATCACTCTCACTATCTCTACCGAGCAAACCTGGTCCAAGTGATTTTCATATCCAGCCTGGGCCATAGCAATGCACTTCTAGCAGGTCTTCTTCCTTTCTCTCTTTTCCTTTTTTAGTGCATTCCCTTTCTCCTGTAATGATATTAAAAACAAATATGACATTCTCACATTTTGGTTTAAAATTGTATTAGAGAGAACTCTTTAATTTAAAATAGTCCAAACTTCACTTGATGCCTGTGGCCAAAATTTGGCCCCTGTACGCCAGGGCCAGATTAAATCTCAGAGACAGAGTTTTGATTGAAGTGGAAAGAAACAGTTTTATTGCTTGCCCAAACAAAGGGGCCTACAGTGGACTAAGGCCCTCAGGACTGTGTGTTCCACCCTGGAGGAGGTAGTGAGGAGTTTTATTCAAAAAGAGTGTGATCAGCTCATGAACATTTTTCTGATTGGCTGGTGGTGAGGTAATGAGGGATCAGCATAATCAACCTTCTAGTTCTATTGTGGAATCTACATGCTGTGGACAGCATACAGTTAACTTCTTCTACCTGGTGAGGCTTTTACTATATGCAAAACAGTTCAAAGAACATGGCTCAGAATGTTATCTAAAATCCTTGTGTGTGTGCTAAGTTGCTTCAGTCCTGTTTAACTCTTTGCTGTCCTGTGGACTCTAGTCCTTCAGTCTCCTCTAACCATGCAAATCTCTGGGTTAGAATACTGAAGTGGGTTGCTATGCCCTCCTTAAGGGGATCTTCCTCACCCAGGGATTGAACAGGCATCCCCTGGATCTCCTGCATTGGCAGGTGAGTTCTTTACCACTAATGCCACCCGGGAAGCTCAACAGCCTTTGAGGAAGAGCTAAACATCTTTGACTTTGTTTAATGACTAAAATATTACTATTTTGTCTTGCTTGACTGTTTTCCTTTTTTTCTGCATTTTCTCACTTCTATGATTAGATTTATTCTTTGATTAAAGGTTTTCTACAAACAAAAAGCAGACAGAAGACATGGGTGAGGGTCTGTTCTGGGAAGACCTCATAGGGTCCTGATCAGTTACATGCTTTCTGTTTCCAGCTATGAGTTAGTAACAAGGCCACATTTACCTTCTACCATATACAACTAAAACAGTAGATTAAATATATGAAACAATGTTTTCAGACACTGGGAAAACAATAGCAGAACAGTCATTCAGAAAAGCAGGGAAATAATTCTGAGCTTTACAAATGCCCCAGCTTAATGGCAGAATGAATTGCTGAGCCAAAGCATAGGGAGGTGAATCAAACTGAACTCTCTGGTCTTCTTCGGTTGGAGAAAAGGCCAAAGCAGCCAGAGGCCAAAGCAGCCAGAAATCTAAAGACAGAGTACTGAAGAGAAAAGAGTTTCCCAGAGAGTTCTAGAGCTCTAGAAGAGAATTCCTCGCTTCATCTGAGCTCTTATCAGCACATATGTAAGAGGAAATTATGGAGGTGGGGAAGAATCCACCAGAAAGGTTTGGATGGAATAATTCCTTGAGTCTGGTTCATGTTTATGGCCAGAGTTAAAAGCCTCAAAATTCACACACACACACACACACACACACAAAATAAAAACCAGCATTCAGAAATCTATTGCATCAGTAGTGGGGTCAATTTAGCCTAAGGCTAGAGGCTGCTCTGGTTCCAACTAACAAAGCTTAAAAGCAGTATTTGGAGAGATCCAACTGACCTTAAGCAATTTTACAACATCTTAAAATGAAACTCAATGCCAAAATAAAAATCTAGCACCCAACATTGTAAAGTTCACAGGTCCCAGCATTGTTATACATTGAGCTGCGTTCCACCAAAAGATGCATTCAAGTCCTAACCCCTACCTATGAGTATGACCTTATTTGAAAATTGTCTTTGTAGAAATAATCAGGAAATAATCACATAAAATGTGATCATTGAGGTGGGCCCAAATGCAATGACTGACAGAAGATGAGGAAATTTTAGGTGTATGGAAACATGTGGAAGGAAGATAGGCAGGTGAAGAAATGGGAAGTGACTGGAGTTATTTTGCCACATGCCAAAATACCTGGGGTTATCAGAAGCTGGAAGAGATGAGGAAGGAATCCTTTAGAGCATCAGAGGAAGCATGATCCTGATAACAACTTTATTTTAGGCTTCTACAGAACTGTACAGAATACATTTCTATTGTTTTAAGCAACTGAGTTTGTGGAACTTGGTTATGGTTACTTCAAAAACTAATGCAGGTAACATCAAAAATTACCCAGCATACAAAGAAATAGAAAAAAAAAAAATTGAAGCCTAATAAAGAGTTTTTAAATTGTTGTTCAGTTGCTAAGTCATGTCTGACTCTTTGGGACCCCCATGGACTGAAGCATGACATGCTTCCCTGTCCTTCTCTATTTCCTGGACTTTGCTCAGAATCATGTCCATTCAGTTGGTAATGCTATCTAGCCATCTCATCCTCTGTCATCCCCTTCTCCTCCTGCCCTCAATCTTTCCCAGCATCAGTCTTTCCTAATCTTTCCCATCTTTTCCAATGGGTCTACTCTTTGCTTGTGGTGGCCAAAATATTGGAGCCTCAGTTTCAGCATCTGTCCTTGTAATGAATATTCAGGGTTGATTTCATTTAGGATTGACTGGTTTGATCTCCTTGTAGTCCAAGGGACTCTCAAGAGTCTTCTCCAACACCACAGTTCAAAGACATCAGTTCTTCAGTGCTCAGCCTTGTTTATGGTCCAAATCTCACATCCATACATAACTACTGGAAAAACCATAGCTTTGACTATATGGACCTCTGTTAGCCATATTATTTAAGGGAAGATAATTTTTCATGAAGGAAGTGGCAAAAAAAAAGTACCATATAATACTGAAAATTTGAGCAAGACAAGAACACATAATTGATTATTGATTTCATTATTTTGTTAATGTTCATGAGGGATGCTTTAATAAGCAGTAAAGATATATAAGGCCAAGGTGGTTTTATTGATCATTTTTATAATATCTTCAAGAAAATGAGATTTTTTAGGTTCTTTAAGTTTTCTCAGAGCATAGGAAACCATGAAAAACTTCAAATTTCTTCATCTTTGGCCTTACTTCAAAACAAAATTGAACAAAGGTAACACCACATCGCTTAAAATATAAATAAATATATTATTTTTAAATATTAGGAAGCTGATAAAAAAAGTCTATATTTATAAATAATACACTCCAGTCAAATACAGATTCTTTTTATAAATATGAAGAATTCTCAAATTTCATAAGTCTATCTGTGCAATTTATTTTATTAATATATTAAAAATAAAAAGACTATGAATCTCCATTGGTGAAAATTATATTTTAGTGGTAAGTAAATTGATATACGGGCTTCCCTGGTCTCTCAGATGGTAAAGAATCTGCATGCAATGCAAGAGAACCAGGTTTGATCCCTGGGTCAGGTAGATACCCTGGAGAAGGGAATGGCTACCCATGCCAGTATTGTTGTCTAGAGAATTCAATGGACAGAGGAGCCTATCCATATTCATTGAAAGAACTGATGTAGAAACTGAAGCTCCAATAATTTGGCCACCTGATGCAAGGAAAAGACCCTGAAGCTGAGAAGGACTCATTGGAAAAGACTCTGAAGCTGGGAAGGACTGAGGGCAAAAGAAGGGGATGGCAGAAGATGAAATGGTTAGATAGCATCACTGACTCAATGGACATGAATTTGAACAAACTCTGGGAGATAGTGAAAGACAGGGAAGCCTGGTGTGCTGCAGTCCACGGAATCACAAAGAGTCAGACTCGACTTAGCAATTGAATAAAGACAACAACAAAATTCATATATACATGGCTTAAGAAATATGTCTGAAATAGAAGAGAATTACATGGCATGTGTGTGTGTGTTAGTCTCTCAGGTGTGTCCAACTCTTTGCGATCCCATGGACTGTAGCCTGCCAGGCTCCTCTGTCCATGGGATTTTCCAGGCAAGAACACTGCAGTGGGTTGCCATTTCCTTTTTCATAGTTAAGGCTTAATTGCAATTCTTTCTGAGTTTGAAAAATTTTTGTATTAGATGAAACAATTTAGTTGTGCTCTGTGTTTCAGATAATCCTGAATGAATCACAAATTTCCTAATAAAATAAATGGTTGAATCATTTATGGTATATCAAAAGACCTGGATAAGAGCTTCTCTCTTTTATCAGAAAGGCGAATCCTTTCACAGAAAACCCCCAGGGGGCATCTCTTTATGCCTTATTGATTATAACTAGCTTACATGACCCGTGTGGCTGCCACAAAAGCTACATGGCTTTTGAATATATTTGCTTGTGGGACACCACCAGAGAACAAGGGGATGGAAGTTATTATTGGGAAGCCAAACCATGTCTACCACAGTGACATTAATTTTTCATGACTGTCATGTGATTACTTCAAACCATTTCCCTCTGCTCCTTGGTGCAACCGAGAAAGTACAGGACAAAGTGAAAAAGCTGAATCGTTTGCATTTAAGGAAATGAGTCCACTCATTTCTAGTCATTTCTCTGTTCTGAATTATTTCCATGATACATCAGTCTCCATAATGTAGTCATGGATGCCCATAGGAACAGCTAGTTTGGCAAATGTTTAAGAATAATTCATTTTACAATGCAATCGTTCATCAGGGAGCCAAAGACAGTTTTATTGAATTAGATACATAAAATAGTTTATGGTCGGAGGACACTGGAGGGCAAATCACTAGTCGTGGTGATTAGTCTTGCGTGATGTGCCTCACACATCAGGAAGTAAAATAATGTGACTATGGGAACAGCTAGAGTAATATATGAGTGTTCCAAAGCCATTGTAGGCAACTTTTCTTTGCTTCACTCTAGAATGTCACACACCTAAAATAATATTTTATGGGCATGTGACATGAAAGGAATACCTTAAACTATAAGGCCTCAAATGTACTTTTTGAAAAACTCGTATTTGTACTGCATGACCACAGATCATCTGGAAGATGATTTTAGCCAAGTTTGTGTGGTCCTGAATTTTTCATCTAAGTGGTATTCAAATCAGCAGGGTCAACAGAGTCTTTTACAGGTTCATTAGCCATATGTTAATTTGCTGTGTCACCCACTGAAAATCAAGGTTTGATTCAGGTCTGATTTTGACATCATCTAATAATTAGTAAACATTGAGATATGGGGAACCTTCTTTTCTTTAACTTGATCTTCTTTGGTTGATTCTCAGTTGGTCAAACAGGGTTGACTTAGGGAGCTCCTACTAAATGTACATTACAGAGAATGGTGTCTCTGTTCCTTTCCACAAGGAAGTGATGGAAGCAGGCCTGTTGGAGTCTGCTGGATAGAGGAAAACTTTTGTGGGGTGATCAAAAGCTTCTAAGGGGCAGATGTGCTGAAGTTTTCTTGCTGGAATAAAGTCGTTTTGTTAGCATGACTCCATTAAAGTGGGCTGATTCTGTGACCATCACTAAACAGAAACTGCAGAGAAGTTGAAGCTTTTGCTATCTTTTTGGCACTATTCCATTTCACTCTCTGTTCTGTCCCCCTTGAGCCTCATGTTTAGCTCCTGCTCACTGAGAACCTCTCATTTTTATTCTGAGGTTGTACCATGCTTTGATAAAAGTTTTACCACCCACGCTTTCAGTCCTATGGAAGTGGCGGTTATGTTGTGGTCATAAGGGACATTCATCAAAAGGATTGATTCCCTTAGTTAAATCTCCTCTCTTCTGCATCATTATTTTTTCTCTGCTTGATTACTTCTATCAGCATACTAAATTTCTCTAGTAATCTCCTATTTTTAAAACATAAACAATACCTTGGCTCATCATTCTTGACCCACACACACCATCTAGCATGTCACCTGTACTCTCTTTCATTACAGAGTGATCATGGCTCTGTGATCCATCATTGAGATTGTTGTATTAGCCTTCACACCCTTTTAGCTCTCAACTCCCGTGTTCCTATAATCCATCTTCCATTCAACATTCATAGCTCCCTTTTCCCAAATCAAATCATATCTCAAAAATTAAATGCTTTTCCCTCTATCTCAGAATGAAATCAACTCCTTTCAAGGTTCAATAGATAAGGGATATATATGGATATATATTATATATGTAATATAATATATATATAATATTATATATATAAATATATCTTGTTGTTGTTCAGTTGCTAAGTTGTGTCCAACTCTTTGTGACTCCATGGACTGCGGCATGCCAGGCTTCCTTGTCCTTCACGTTCTACTTGAGTTTACTCAAATTCATGTCCACTGAGTCAGTGATGTCATTCAACCATCTCATCCTCTGTCTCCCCCTTCTCCTCCTGCCTTCAATCTCTCCCAGTATCAGGGTTTTCCCAATGAGTTGACTCTTCGAATCGAGTAACCAAAGTATTGGAGCTTTAGCTTCAGTATCAGTCTTTCCAATGGTATATTCAGGGTTTAAATATTTCCCAGTATCAGTGTCTTTTCCAATGAGTTGACTCTTCACATCAGGTGACCAAAGTATTGGAGCTTTAGCTTCAGTATCAGTCCTTCTAATGAATATTCAGGGTTTATATATATATATATATATATATATATATATATATGTATATAATTATGACTTATGTACTTTGTTGCATGGCAGAAACCAACACAATATTGTAAAGCAATTATCTTCCAGTTAGAAAAGTTATATGAAAGACCTTATCTGCTTTGGCCTTTGCCTTATGTTGCCAATCTTGTCTCAAACTGCACTGCCCACACCATTCCTAGCTCACTTTGTTTCAAATAAACTCATTGCTCTTCTGTCTCTTGAAGATTTCAAGGTATTTCCCACCTTAATTTGCTGTTCTCCCTACTTGAGTTGCCTCTTTCCCTATACTTTGCATAACATATCTCTTCATCCATCCATTGAATCTGAGCTCAGCCACTAACTCCACAAAGTGAGCTTTCTTTCCCCTACCTTATCTGAATTTTAATCTACAAACTCTCTCCCTGATTCCACTTACTTTCATGGAATGTGTGTAAAATCATTTTGTTTACTGATTTATTTGTTTATGTTGGCTGCTGCTGTGATAAAAAACAAACAAACAAAAAATTAAAATACAGACCCGACACAGACACAAACACACATACACATCCCATAAATGAGATCACCAGAGGGGCAGGTCTGTTTATTTAGCTCTGCACCCCTCAAAATAACAACAAAAGTCTGGGATACATGAAATACGTAACAAATACTTGGTGAGAGGAGGGTTCAGGATGGGAAACACATGTATACCCGTGGCAGATTCATGTTGATGTATGGCAAAACCAATACAATATTGTAAAGTAATTAGCCTCCAATTAAATAAATTTAAATTAAAAACATACTTTTTGAAAGAATCTTCTTTAAAATGTATAACAGAATAAAAGGAAGACTGATAATGTCAGAGAGCCCTCAGATTAATAATAAACAATAATAAATATAATTATTAAATATATAATATATATTTTATAATTATATATTATATGATATATAATTACTTCCCTGCATCTGAAGTAAGGAGCAGGGGCTGCACTTTGCTGGAGCAGCCGTGAAGAGAGATCCCACGTCGAAGGTAAGAGAAACCCAGGTAAGATGGTAGGCACTGACAGAGGGGGTCAGGGGGCAGACAGACTGAAACTACAGTCACAGACAACTAGCCTATCTGATCACATGGACCACAGACTTGTCTAACTCAGTGAAACTAAGCCACGCCATATGGGGCCACCCAAGAAGCTGGGTGTGGTGGATAGGTCTGACAGAATGTGGTCTACTGGAGAAGGGAATGGCAAACCATTTCAGCATTCTTGCCTTGAGAACCCCATGAACAGTATGAAAAGACAAAAATACAGGGCACTGAAAGATGAACTCCCCAGGTTGGTAGGTGGCCAATATGCTACTGGAGATCAGTGGAGAAATAACTCCAGAAAGAATGAAAGGATGGACCAAAGCAAAAACAACACCCAGTTGTGAATGGGACTGGTGATGGAAGCAGGGTTCGATTCTGTAAAGAGCAATATTGCATAGGAACCTGGAATGTTAGGTTCATGAATCAAGGCAAATTGGAAGCGGTCAAACAGGAGATGCCAAGAGGGAACATCGACATTCTAGGAATTAGTGAACTAAGATGGACTGGAACGGGTGAATTTAACTCAGATAACCATTATATCTACTACTGTGGGCAGGAATCCCTTAGAAGAAATCACAGTCAAAAGAAGAGTCTGAAATGCAGTACTTGGATGCAATTTCAAAAATGACAGAATGATCTCTGTTCGTTTCCAAGGCAAACCATTCAATATCATGGTAATTCAAGTCTATGCCCCAACCAGTAATGCTGAAGAAGCTGAAGTTGAACTGTTCTATGAAGACCTACAAGGCCTTCTAGAACTAACACCCCCAAAAGATGTCCTTTTCATCATAGGGGACTGGAATGCAAAAGTAGGAATTCAAGAACACCTGGAGTAATGGGCAAATTTGGCCTTGGAGTACAGAATGAAGCAGGTCAAAGGCTAATAGAGTTCTGCCAAGAGAACACACTGGTCATAGCAAACACCCTCTTCCAACAACACAAGAGACGACTCTGCACATGGACATCACCAGATGGTCAACACCAAAATCAGATTGATTATATTCTTTGCAGCCAAAGATGGAGAAGCTCTATACAGTCAGCAAAAACAAGACTGGGAGCTGACTGTGGCTCAGATCATGAACTGGATATTGCCAAATTCAGACTGAAGTTGAAGAAAGTAGAGAAAACCACTAGACCATTCAGGTATGACCTAAATCAAATCTCTTATGACTATACAGTGGAAGTGAGAAATAGATTTAAGGGACTAGATCTGATAGAGTACCTGATGAACTATGGATGGAGGTTCATGACATTGTACAGGAGGCAGGGATCAAGACCATCCCCAAGAAAAAGAAATCCAAAAAGGCAAAATGGCTGTCTGAGGAGGCCTTACAAATAGCTGTGAAAAGACAGGAAGTGAAAGCAAAGGAGAAAAGGAAAGATATGCCCATTTGAATGCAGCGTTCCAAAGAATAGCAAGGAGAGATAAGAAAGCCTTCCTCAGTGATCAGTGCAAATAAATAGAGGAAAACAATAGAATGAGAAAGACTAGAGATCTCTTCAAGAAAACTAGAAGTACTAAGAGAACATTTCATACAAAGATGGACACAATAAAGGACAGAATTGGTATGGACCTAATAGAAGCAGAAGATATTAAAAAGAGGTGGTAAGAATACAGAAAAATAACTATACAAAAAAGATCTTCATGATCTAGATAACCACGATGGTGTGATCACTCACCTAGGACCAGACATCCTAAAATGCAAAGTCAAGTGGGCCTTAGGAAGCATCACTGTGAACAAAGCTAGTGAATGTGATGGAATTCCAGTTGAGCTCTTTCAAATTCTCAAAGATGATGCTGTGAAAGTGCTGCAGTCAATATGCCAGCAGATTTGGAAAACTCAGCAGTGGCCACAGGACTGGAAAAGGTCAGTTTTCATTCCAATTCCAAAGAAAGGCAATGCCAAAGAATGCTCAAACTACAGCACAATTGCACTCATCTCACATGCTAGCAAAGTAATGTTCAAAATTCTCCAAGCCGGGCTTCAACAGAACGTGAACTGTGAACTTGCAGATGTTCAAGCTGGATATAGAAAAGACAGAGGAACCAGATATCAAATTGCCAACATCCGAGGGAAAAAAATGAAACAGTGAGAGACTTTATTTTGGGGTCTCAAAAATCACTGCAGATGGTTGAACGTAGCCTTGAAATTAAAAGACTCTTGCTCTTTGGAAGAAAAGTTATGACCAACCTAGACAGCATATTAAAAAACAGAGACATTACTTTGCCTACAAAGTTCCATCTAGTCAAAGCTATGGTTTTTTCAGTAGTCAAGCATGGATGTGAGAGTGGGAGTATAAAGAAAGCTGAGTGCTGAAGAATTGATGCTTTTGAACTGTGGTGTTGGAGAAGATTCTTGAGAGTCCCTTGGACTGAAAGGCGATCCAACTAGTCCATCCTAAAGGAAATCAGTCCAATATTCCAATATTCATTGGAAGGACTGATGCTGAAGCTGAAATTCTGATACTTTGGCCTCCTGATGCAAAGAACTGACTCATTTGGAAAAAAACAAAAAACAAAAACTGATGCTGGGAAAGATCGAGGGAGTGAGGAGAAGGGGATGACAGAGGATGAGATGGTTGGATGGCATCACCCTACTCAGTTGACATGAGTTTGAATAAACTCCGGGAGTTGGTGTTGGACAAGGAGGCCTGGTGTGCTGCAGTCCATGGGGTCGCAGAGTTGGACATGACTGAGCAACTGAACTGAAGTGCACTGAATGTTGTGATAAAAAACAAACAAAAGAAAACTGTTTTTGCTTGTTTGTCTGCTTATTATCATATTATTGACTATATTCCCTCAGTTATTCATTATATCCCCATGGCTTATCTTTTTAAACTAGAAAATTTTAACTCTTAATTCTCTTTTCCCATTTTTCCCATTACTGGCACTCACTCCCAGCAACTACCAACTTGTTCTCTGTATATATGAGTCTCTGTTTTATTATGTTCATTTGTTTGCTTTGCTTTTTATATTTTATGTGTGAGTGAAACAATTAGGTATGCGTCTTTCTCTGTTTGACATGAACAGAATAAAATGCCCTCTGCTGCTTCTGCTGCTAAGTCACTTCAGTTGTGTCCAACTTTGTGCAACCCCATAGATGGCAGCCAACCAGGATCCCCCATCCCTGGGATTCTCCAGGCAAGAACACTGGAGTGGGTTGCCATTGCCTTCTCCAATGCATGAAAGGAAAAGTGAAAGTGAAGTTGCTCAGTCATGTCCGACTCTTCGCAACCCCATGGACTACAGCATACCAGGCTCCTCCAGCCATGGGATTTTCCAGGCGAGAGTACTGGAGTGGGGTACTATTGCCTTCTTCTAAAATGCCTCTAGGTCCATTTATATTGTCTCAAATGGCAAGATTTCAGTCTTTTTATGGCTCAATAATACTCCATTATATACATTTATATCATATTTTCTTTATTCATTCAGTTATCCATAGACATTTAGGTTGTGATCATAATTGGGCTGTCATAAATAAGGCTGCAATAAACTTTGGGGTTTTTATATCCTTTTGATTTAGTTTTTTTTTTTTTTTTCTGAATACTTCAGAAATGGAATTTCTGTGTTATATGGTATTTCTGCTTTCTGCGTGGCTCATCAGGCAAAGAATTAACCTGCCAGGAAGGAGACACAGGAGATTCAGGTTTGATCCCTGGATCACAAAGATATCCTGAGGAGGAAATGGCAAGCCACTCCAGTATTCTTTCCTGAGAAATCCCATACAGAGTGGGTTCCCAAAGAGTTGGACACAACTAAACAACAGACATATGCATGATATTTCTATTTTTAGTTTTTTGAGGAACCTCCATACTGTTTTTCATGGTGGTTATACAATCATATGAAGTTTGAAAAAGATAAAGCAAGGACAAAAGAGAATCAGCAAATGCCAAAGGATGCAGAATTGATAAAGTGAAAGTGAAAGTTGTTCAGTCATGTCCAACTCTTTGTGACCCCATGGACTATATTGTCCATGGAATTCTCCAGGCCAGAATACTGGAGTGAGTAGCCTTTCCCTTCTCCAGGGGATCTTCCCAACCCAGGGATTGAACCCAGGTCTCCTGCATTGCAGGTAGATTATTTTCCAGCTGAGCCACAAGGGAAGCCACATGAGAATTAATAAAGTGTGTGGTTGAAATTCAACTCCAGGAAATCATCGTCTATTGTCTGAATCTTTATTTACATTCCAGTGTTTCCTTTTTGGGCTCTAGAGTGATTGTCTCAAGGAGAAGATGTAATGACTTCTGATGTGGAATCTGGGGACTTTGAACCTCACTTACAGGGTACAACATGCAGCATCACTGGAATTTATAGGTCAGGGTCTACTGTCCCGTGAGGAAGCAGCAATATATAATATCTAAAGCTAACAGATGCAGAAATTATCAATAGTAAAAATAATAGTTAATTTTGGCCTGTTTTCATGTTGTCAACTAAGGCTGCCGCAGTGGGTCAGAGGAGAGAGTATAAAGGTCATTGTATACTTTAGCACTTAATTCGGCAGAGATCTATTTTTAGATGCAGAGGAGAAGGAAGGAATGAAAGATTTCCTCATACTTAGTGCTACTGATTTCATTCCACTTCATTTTAATTCATTACACTTCTCCAGGATTCTCTGTCCATGGGGATACTCCAGGCAAGGATACTGCAGTGGGCTGCCATGGCTTTCTCCAGGTGATATCCCCAACCCAGAGATTGAACCCTGGCAACCCACTCCAGTACTCTTGCCTAGAAAATCCCATGGACGGAGGAGCCTGGTGTAGGCTACTGTCCATGGGGTCACAAAGAGTTGGACACGACTGAGCGACTTCACTTTTCTCCCACATTGCAGGTGAATTCTTTACCATCTGAGCCACCAGAGAAGCCCTACTGCTACCAATTTCATTTCACTTCTCCTAAGCTCAACCCATTTTTACCCTCAGTTCAGTTGCTCAGTAGTGTCTGACTCTTTGTGACCCCATGGACTGCAGCATGCCAGGGCTCCCTGTCCATTACCAGCTCCCAGAGTTTACTCAAACTCATGTAAATTGAGTAGGCGATTCCATCCAACCATCTCATCCTCTGTTGTCCCCTTCCTCTCCCGCCTTCAGCTGTCTAGGTTGCTCATTACTTCTGTATCTATTTTTGCCCTATCCTACCTTATTTCATCCCATTCTATTTAGTTTTGTTTATTCAGACATTATTGAGTACTTTTGAAGTGTAACACTTTTAATTTGATATTGAGAATAAAGGAAAAGATAAGGATTTAAAGGTAAAATGTATTGTCTGCACGCAGTCTACAGAACGATTTATGTCAATGAACTAAAAAGTTCTGCATTTCAAACTTAGATCTCTCAGATAGTCACTCTTCTGGAACCTCAATTTCTTCCTTTAAGACAGTAAAATTTACATATGTATATGTGTACATATGTGTGTGCTCTGTTTTAAGTTATGTCTGACTCTTTGTGACCTCATGGACAGTAACCTGCCAAGTTCCTCTCTCCATGGGATTTCCAAAACAAGAATATTGGAGCAAGTTGCCATTTCCTTCTCAAGGGGTTTTACCAACCCAGGGATCAAACCTGTGTCTCCTGCATTGGCAGGTCATTTCTGTACCACAGAGCCATCAGAGAAGCCCTGAGCTATAGTCCATGGCATCGCAGAAAAGTTGGACATGATTTAGCAGCTAAACAACAATAACAACAAAATGCATATACAAAGAAATTACCTTAGTCACTGGAACATAAAATTTTAATTCCCTCCCTCTTCCAAAACCTCTAGTACAGCAAATAATACATCATAATATATGGTGACAATAATTTCCAGAATTTATGTCAGAAATTCAGTTTTTCTTTTCTGAAAGGCTAATTTGTTAATTAGAAATTAACAATGGAAACAGACTTTATTTTGGGGGGCTCCAAAATCACTGGAGATGATGACTGCAGCCATGAAATCAAAAGACTCTTGCTCCTTGGAGGAAAAGTTATGATGAACTTAGACAGCTTATTAAAAAGCACAGGCATTACTTTGTCAAAAAGCTCCATCTAGTCAAAGCTATGGTTTTTCCAGGAGTCATGTATGGATGTGAGAGTTGGACTATAAAGAAAGCTGAGGGCTGAAGAATTGATGCATTTGAATTGTGGTGTTGGAAAAGACTCTTGAGAGTCTCTTGGACTGGAAGGAGATCCAAGAAGGAGATCAGTCCTCGGTGTTCATTGGAAAGACTGATGCTGAAGCTGAAACTCCAAATACTTTGACCACCTAATGGGAAGAACTGACTAGTTTGAAAAGACCCTGATGCTGGGAAAGATTGAAGGTGGGAAGAGAAGGGAATTACAAAGGATGAGATGGTTGGATGGCATCACCGACTCAATGGACATGTGTTTGAATAAACTCCAGGAGTTGGTGATGGACAGGGAGGCCTGTGGTGCTGCAGTCCATGGAGTAGCAAAAAGCCGGACACAACTGAGTGAATGAACTGAACTGAATTTGTTAATATTATTTTATTCCATTTGGGCTTTTTACCAAATTAAATAAATTAGGGGAACTTTACTTTTTAGGATCTCCATATTAACATTTGAAAAATCTGCCAGCCATAAATGTGCCACCCAGTAGAATAGATTCATGGAAAACAAGCAAAGTGAAGGAGACAATTTAGAGGTTATGTGGTCATTTGCCAACATTATACTTAACAAGAACTTTGAAGTAAAGAGAGTAGAAATGAATTGCCAAAGATCATACAGTGATTTATTGATTAGTCCAAATACTTCATCTTCCTTTTTATACCTGGAACTCCTTGCTGTAACCCTAAAATTTTGATAAAACACATCTATTACTTAGTAAATACATATTTGTACCCAATTAATAGAATGATAAAGAATTTTGGAATTGCCTGCCAAAGTCTTTTGTAAAATAGAATGAATTTATCTCAACCTTTCATCTTCATTACCTTCATCTTTTCCCCAACTTTCCTTCTTTCTTTCCTTTTTTCACTTAACATCTATCTGCCAAGCACTTACTTATGACTCCTTTTTCCCAAGACCCTACTTTCTATATTGAACACAGCAAGGTAATAAGATCAATGCCTATACCATTGCACCACAGTAGTGCAATCAGTTCCTTTATAAACTAACTGAGCACAGACACACAAGTCACATGTACACTTTACTAAAAAAAATATGAAGAACTTTCTGTAAGTTTGAAAGCAAAATCTTGGGCTTTCAGGATTAATAGTAATTACCGATAACTGAAGATTACCACATAATCACAATGCTTTGAAAATGGAAATAAATATTATAGTTTTACTATAATATTCACATATATTTATTATAGGCCATTTAGATAATACTAGAAAACTAGAAGGAGAAAAATAATTCATCCATGGATTCACTACCAGGAAGCAATCACACTTAATATTTATTAACTTTTGACATGTGATGTTTTTTTGAGGCATTGTTCAGTTTATAGTGCATATACAATTTTATAAACCTTTAGTATAAACTCTTTATATGCATTGAAATATAGTATTCTATTATCTGGATGTTCTGCTATTTATTTAGTCATGCACTTAACAAAATCTGCTTTCACTCTTATTTTTTCTCTACTTTCATTCCAACCCTCGAAAAGCCACTTAAAATTAATATCTCATACCAGGAACCTAGCTATTGATTATATGGTTTTGAGATATTGAAAAGGAAAAGCGAGAGCTGTCAGAAAATGAATTCTGACTTTTGAAATAATTTAACAGTTATTCATAAGCTAGGTGTTTCCCCCAGTGCCTAGCATGTGTTTCTACCTTGGATGTAAGACTTTTACTCAGTTCAGTTCAGTTCAGTTCAGTTCAGTCAGTCAGTCATATCCGACTCTGCAACCCCATGAATCGCAGCATGCCAGGCCTCCCTGTCCGTCACCAGCTCCCGGAGTTCACTCAGACTCATGTCCATCGAGTCAGTGATACCATCCAGCCATTTCATCCTTTGTCGTCCCATTCTACTCCCGCCCCCAATCCCTCCCAGCATCAGAGTCTTTTCCAATGAGTCAACTCTTCGCATGAGGTGGCCAAAGTACTGGAGTTTCAGCTTTAGCATCAGTCCTTCCAAAGAAATCCCAGGGCTGATTTCCTTCAGAATGGACTGCTTGGGTCTCCTTGCAGTCCAAGGGACTCTCAGCAGTCTTCTCCAACACCACAGTTCAAAAGCATCAGTTCTTCGGTGCTCAGCTTTCTTCACAGTCCAACTCTCACATCCATACATGACCACAGGAAAAACCGTAGCCTTGACTAGATGGACTTTTGTTGGCAGAGTGATGTCTCTGCTTTTGAATATGCTATCTAGGTTGGTCATAACTTTTCTTCCATGGAGTAAACGTCTTTTAATTTCATGGCTGCAAACACCATCTGCAGTGATTTTGGAGCCCCCCAAAATAAAGTCTGACACTGTTTCCACTGTCTCCCCATTTAATTCCCATGAAGTGATGGGACCAGATGCCATGATCTTAGTTTTCTGAATGTTGAGCTTTAAGCCAACTTTTTCACTCTCCACTTTCACTTTCATCAAGAGGCTTTTTAGTTCCTCTTCACTTTCTGCCATAAAGGTGGTGTCATCTGCATATCTGAGGTTACTGTTATTTCTCCTGGCAATCTTGATTCCAGCTTGTGTTTCTTCCAGTCCAGCGTTTCTCATGATGTACACTGCATATAATTTAAATAAGCAGGGTGACAATATATAGCCTTGAGGTACTCCTTTTCCTATTTGGAACCAGTCTGTCGTTCCATGTCCAGTTCTCACTGTTGCTTCCTGATATGTATATAGGTTTCTCAGAGGCAGATCAGGTGGTCTAGTATTCACATCTCTTTCAGAATTGTCCACAGTTTATTGTGATCCACACAGTCAAAGTCTTGGCATAGTCAATAAAGCAGAAATAGATGTTTTCTGGAACTCTCTTGCTTTTTCGATGATCCAGAGGATGTTGGCAATTTGATCTCTGGTTCCTCTGCCTTTTCTAAAAGCAGATTGAACATCTGAAAATTCTCGGTTCATGTATTGCTGAAGCCTGGCTTGGGGAATTTTGAGCATTACTTTACTAGCTTGTGATATGAGTGCAATTGTGTGGTAGTTTCAGCATTCTTTGGCATTGCCTTTCTTTGGGATTAGAATGAAAACTGACCTTTTCCAGTCCTGTGGCCACTGCTGAGTTTTCCAAATTTGCTGGCATGTTGAGCACAGCACTTTCATAGCATCATGTTTCAAGATTTGAAATAGCTCAACTGGAATTCCATCACCCCCACTAGCTTTGTCCATAGTAATGCTTTCTAAGGCCCACCTGACTTCATATTCCAGGATGTCTGGCTCTAGGTGAGTGATCACACCATCGTGATTATCTTGGTCATGAAGATCTTTTTGTATAGTTCTTGAAACACAAGCTGGAATCAAGATTGCCAGGAGAAATATAAATAACCTCAGATATGCAGATGACACCACCCTTATGGCAGAAAGTGAAGAGGAACTAAAAAGCCTCTTGATAAAGGTGAAAGTGGAGAGTGAAAAAGTTGGCTTAAAGCTCAACATTCAGAAAACGAAGATCATGGCATCCGGTCCCACCACTTCATGGGAAATAGATGGGGAAACAGTGGAAACAGTGTCAGACTTTATTTTTCTGGGCTCCAAAATCACTGCAGATGGTGACTGCAGCCATGAAATTAAAAGACGCTCACTCCTTTGAAGGAAAGTTATGACCAACCTAGATAGCATATTCAAAAGCAGAGACATTACTTTGCCAACAAAGGTCCATCTAGTCAAGGCTATGGTTTTTCCTGTGGTCATGTATGGATGTGAGAGTTGGACTGTGAAGAAGGCTGAACGCTGAAGAATTGATGCTTTTGAACTGTGGTGTTGGAGAAGACTCTTGAGAGTCTCTTGGACTGCAAGGAGATCCAACCAGTCCATTCTGAAGGAGATCAGCCCTGGGTGTTCTTTGGAAGGAATGATGCTAAAGCTGAAACTGCAGTCCTTTGGCCACCTCATGTGAAGAGTTGACTCATTGGAAAAGACTCTGATGCTGGGAGGGATTGGGGGCAAGAGGAGAAGGGGACGACAGAGGATGAAATGGCTGGATGGCATCACTGACTCAATGGACGTGAGTCTGAGTGAGCTCTCGCAGTTGGTGATGGACAGGGAGGCCTGGCGTGCTGTAATTCATGGGGTCGCAAAGAGTCGGACATGACTGAGTGGCTGATCAGATCTGATACACATGTGCATATGTGTTGTATTTGTGTTAAACATGCTAAATACACAGAGAATATTTTTAATGAATTGGTTCATATGATTGATTGTGGGGACTGGAAACTCTACAGATCAGGCAAGTAGCCTGGAAATTCAGGCAGGATTTATAAGTTACAGTCTTAAAAAGGAATTCTTTCTGAAGAGAATCTTCAGTGTTTACACTTAAGGCCTTCAACTGATTGGATAATGTCCACCAGCATCATCAGTTGCCATCTCCTTGAATTACAGTCGATTGACTGTAGATGTTAATTACATCTACAGAATGCATTCACAATGCCATCCAAGATAATATTTGACCTAACAAATATAGCCTAGCCGAGTTGATACATAAACTTAATCATTGTATCTGCAGGTGTCAGCAAGTGAATTTACTAGTATATGTTTCAACAAATAAATATAAAACTTTCCAGCTTATCTTTGCATGATGACAATTTTTAACCAAATCTGTTCATTCATTTGGAAAAGTGATGACTCATCAGAATTCTATAGACAAAATGGTGAATTTGAGATTATCTCCTTTGCCCTCTCTCTCTAGTAAACTATATAAAACCGTATCATTATAAGTTTTCTCACCTGAACAAGACCAATTATTTGGTTAAGAAGTTTGGAAGAGTTCACATCGTTCTAAATCTCACCAAGGACTCCAGTTAGTAATAAGATTTCTACCTTAAGGAAATTTAAACTACCCAGGTTAGGGGACTACATTGATCTTATCATGGACTGTAATCTCTCTACTTATTGGCAGACATCCCTAATGTGGAATGCCCAAGTAGAGTTTGCCAAAAGCAGTCAACACCAGATGCCACTAAAGCTATCACTGGATACCATCGTAAGATGTCCATCTTTTTTTCCCCCCCTTGCCCTGCTTTACAGTCTGTAGGGTCTCAAAAGAGTTGGACAAAACTTAGCAACTAAACAACAATTTTATAACAATTATATTATTTTTACTATACCTTTATGATATGAAATGCCATGCTACTACAGGTACCATGTAAGGCAAAGGTCTCTAACCTTTTTGGCACCAGGGACTGGTTTTGTGGAAGACAATTTTTTCTGTGAAATGGGGGTAGGGATGCTTTTTGGGTGATTCAAAAATATTACATTTATTGTGCACTTTATTGCTATTATTATTACATCAGCTCCATCTCAGACCATCAGGCATTAAATTCCAGAGGTTGGGGACTCTTTATGTATAGGATAACATATACTCTCTTTTACCATGTGTAGAATTGCTTTCCACATATATTTAATTAATCTTTTTCATCTTTTCAAAACAGAAGCATAAGGCATATATCAACCCATGTTTTTATTTCCAGAGATTCTTAGCCAGTGAGTATCTCCTGGTAGGAAAAACTCTCTCTCAGTAAAACAAGGTCATAAAATGAAGCCATGTTTTGAAAGCTGCCTCAGGTACAGGCCTGACAGTTCCACAGATGAAATTCATTGTAAGAAACATTAGTCAATAATCAATTATCTTTGAAATGTTTGCCTTCAAGAAGGTTTTATTGTGCCAACCAGAAGAACACATTGAGATCTAACTCTAAATCAGTTATAGAAAATATAGCAGGGATTTGAAAGGATTGGATTATGCCTGGTACAGAACAGATGGAGGGAGGGTATCTTAAGCATAAGAAAAAGGGAAAACACAGAAGTATGAAGCTTTCAGAAACTGTAAGAGCTGTGTGGACATTCAAGTTGAATATAACTATTTTGGAGAGATACTTATGGTTTGAGATGGGAATGTTTTAAAAGGAATCAGCATACTAGAAGCTGAAGACTGGGTGAGAAATTGGCATGATCCCATACAGAAAAATATCTTCCACTAGATTTTAATTCTTCGAGGACTAAAAATGCATCAACTTTGTTAACTGTTGTGTATCCTGTACGCAAACATGTTTTGCATCTTAAGTACTGTAACCACTACATTTTTGTTGAGTAATTAATGAGTGGATAAATGCTAAGACCTTAAAGGTTGAGAGAAAGTGTTTAGCATTGTTCTTAAACAGAGAAACAGACAAAAGCTATTTTTAATTTTCTGGACTTAAAATCTTTAAGCAATAGTGTTAGGATCCACATTTATCTCAAAAAGACAACACTGCTTGACATTGAGAAATGGATTGTTAGGGTAAAAGACTGGAGGTAAAAAGACCAGTTAGGAGCCAGTTAAAACACTATTGAAGAAATAAAGCAAGTTGCAAAAGCACAACGGTGACCAGAAGATAGTATGATGGGGTGTGGGGAAGAGATTTATGGTGTGCAAAGGTACAACATTGTAATGAAAAGTAAATAAACCATAGAGATCTAATGTACAGTATTGTAATATACACAACAGCACTGTAATATAATGATATAATGTGATAAATAGCACTTCAATGGCAATCATAATACATAAATGTTTCAAAGTAACACTGTACACCTTAAATTTACAAAATGTAACATGTCCAATGTATCAAATAAAAAAACAAAATGGTAGAGGAATTTAGAAGAAAAAGATCTGTGAATGAATGGAATGTAGAAATCAACAGGGTTTAGATAGAGGTAGTTGGGGAAAGTAGAGAATGGGATATACAGTATATATATATAGTAGAGAATGGGATGGTCCAGGATATTCTAAGGAATGGTACTTAGTGGAAAAAAAAAAATAGTGAAAGGGGAGTGGTTTGTCTTTATCCACTTTCCCATCATCTGAGTCTTCATATGAAGATGACTTTGAGAAATAGAAAATATCTAAAATTTTATGATCACACTAAACATCCATATGTTTACAGAGCATAAATGATTTAGTATACTCTAAATAATTTTTATTAATTTTAATTAGTTGTTTTAAAAGAATGCTCTGTTAACAGCAAAGATTATCTAACACTGACAAGTATATCTTACTCTTTTCACACTTGGCAACTTGCGTATGATGCAGCAAATGTTCACAGATTCTTCAAAAATTGCTTTGGATATATTCAATCTAAACATGACCCTGATACTTTCTTTTTTATTTTTCTAAATATTAAATAACTCAATACCTAATGCATGCCTGTAAGTCTCTGCTCTTTGGGCATACCTCTTCCATCAATCCTTCTACACAATCTTTCCAATGAAGAGCTTCTGAGAACTGTCTTAGTCTGAACTTTGTTATCTAAATATCACTTTATTTGGCCACTAGTTCATTGCTCCAACCCAGATATTTTGTGAATCATCAAAAAGTTGACAAGGGTTAAGCATTTGACCATTGATTTATGAATGCCTATTTTCTAAAATTTGACTTTTCAGGGATTAAAAATACTTCAATGTCATGAGATTGACTTGTTCTGAACATTATAGAGGTTAGCATTTTAAAACAGAAGTTTAGACAGAATTATAAATAGATATATTAGCCTTCATCTTTCTGAACTTTTTTAAGAATAATGAAAAAAAAAGTTGGCTTAAAGTTCAACATTTAGAAAATGAAGATCATGGCATCTGGTCCCATAACTTCATGGGAAATAGATGGGGGAACAGTGCAAATAGTGTCAGACTTTATTTTTTGGGGGGCTCCAAAATCACTGCACATGATGACTACAGCCATGAAATTAAAAGACGCTTACTCCTTGGAAGAAAAGTTATGACCAACCTAGATAGCATATTCAAAAGCAGAGACATTACTTTGCCAACAAAGGTCCGTCTAGTCAAGGCTATGGTTTTTCCAGTGGTCATGTATGGATGTGAGAGTTGGACTGTGAAGAAAGTTGACCACCCAAGAATTGATGCTTTTGAACTGTCATATTGGAAAAGACTCTTGAGAGTCCCTTGGACTGCAAGAAGATCCAACCAGTCCATTCTAAAGGCGATCAGCCCTGGGATTTCTTTGGAAGGAATGATGCTAAGGCTGAAACTCCAGTACTTTGGCCACCTCATGCGAAGAGTTGACTCATTGGAAAAGACTCTGATGCTGGGAGGGATTGGGGGCAGGAGGAGAAGGGGACGACAGAGGATGAAATGGCTGGATGGCATCACTGACTCGATGGATGTGAGTCTGAGTGAACTCCGGGAGTTGGTGATGGACAGGGAGGCCTGGTGTGCTGTGATTCATGGGGTCGCAGAGTCAGACATGACTGAGCAACTGAACTGAACTGAAGAATAATGAATAGTGGAATAATTGTGTGGTTTTGGAGGTCCCAGATTTCATGTTATCTAAAATGAATTTCAAATCACAATTTATCAATCCCTGAATGACATCCCAAGGGCAGATTGGTTATGATTCAAAATGGCAGAGTTTTCTAGTCCTAAAGAGAAATAAATGGTTATTTCTTAAAGGTGAATTTAAGAAGGTGGCTCTTTAAGAAAATGAATGAATGAAAATGATAAAATTTTTAATTGAGCATCAGTGCTTTGTTGATTCTAGACATAGTACATTATTCTATGATACAATATATTATATAATGCATTAGTAATATTTTCTTCATTATATTACATATGTGTATGACATGTAATCTTAGTTTTTGCTTGTGAATCTATTTCCAATTCTTCTGTTCATGAGGGAGCATGGAACATGGGGCTATGTGTCTGCTTCCCTTTCATTATGTCATTTAGTTAATTTATATTAAATATATGTTATATATCTACTATTTCCCAGATACGCTATACTCACTGGAATAGTATTGAATAACGCATACACGGTCAATGTCGTCTTAGGATGATGAGTAGTCAAATGTTACTCGAATAATTGATTTTTAAGCTTCTGGAGAGGAGTCTGCTTTTTCTCATCTTGCTCTCAGACTTCTGGATTGTACATTCAACCCATTTTACATGTTATCCTCCAAAATTGATGTTCTTATTTTGTGTTATTCCTTTTTGAATAAAAAAGAAGTTTCAATTATTGTTCTTTACATAAAAGATATAAAATTATAGAAATCACAGATGGAATACTCCCCTATTATTCATGACAAAACCCATAATCTCCATAGATAATAAAAAAAAAGAGAAACACCAATATACAAAACATCAGAAATATGACATGTAGGGTTCTAAACAGCCCTTGAGACTTGAGAAAATTCATTTAATTTTGTAGAGTTAACTCATCTGTAAAAATAGGAACTCCAATATTTTCCTGTTTCCAGTTGCGCATATGCTTTAAGGAGCTGAGAATCAGCTCAGTCACACACTGGACTTGGAGAAGGAACCAGGCAGAGAGAGGCTGGTCAGGCTGGGCAAGTGTGAAACAGAGAACAATGATTCTCTCTGTTTGAACTATCTCTGCCCTCTAGGCTCTGCCTAATTAATTTACTTATTAGTTTCACTTTTTAGTGTATAAGGAAATAAATGATCCACATAGAACATTTGCCAAACACAGGAAAAAAAAAAAAAAAACAGTAAGGAAAAAGAAATTATCATCTGCAGATCCCTTACCCATCACTAATATGCACACGTATAAGTATGTGGGTATAACACTACAAAGTGACTCACAGTGAGTTATTCTCTGGTATCATCCCCCAATGAGTGTGGGAGAACTGGTGACAGTCTTTTTAGTCAATAGGCTATGGCAGAGACAATAGGATAGTTATTTCTGTGATTACCCATTTTAGAACTGTCTTAGTAGACTAGAGAGAGACACTTCTATAAGCCTTGTAAACAGCCACACTGGTAACTGCCTATAAAAAGGGCCACATGGCAGAGACCTGCAGATGACCTCTTGAAGTTGAAGGTGTCAGCTCTATCGCTAATGAGAACTGAATTCTACCAAAAAAGCTGAATGACCTTAGAAGAGAATTCTGGCCCTGAACTGCAGAAAGGAATACAGCCTGGCAAACACCTTGACTGTAATACCCTGAGCACATAGCCCATACATATGCATGTTAAATATTATATAGTACTTAAAGATTATAGTACTTATGCTTACATAATCTATGATATATACTATTACCAAAATATATGCTTGTGACCTCAATTATCTTAACCAACATAAAAAGAGGACTGGTAAAGACATTTATGTAAATAAATAAGCATAAATCCATATTCTTCTTGCTTTTAACTGATATCAAACTTTATTATATAAAACAATAACTACACCATATAAAACTGTAATGAATTTGTACATAACAGCACACAAGAGGCAGATTGCAGCAAAGCTATATTGAGTCAGAAAATAACATAATATAACCATAAGTAGTAATAGATAGTAACTAGCATCTGCAGGAATAAATGAAAAGAAATATTGGCTTAATTCTTGGCAAAGAATGTGTGAGTTAAAAATGTATCTGTGGTCATCACCAAAAGTCATCTGAGTTTAAAGCATAATTTAGGAGCTGACACAGAAACCAAAGGAAGGGCCTCTCCAAGAGTGAACAGTTCAGTTCAGTCGCTCATTCAGGTCCGACTCTTGGCAACCCCATGGAGTGTAGCCCACCAGGCCTCTCTGTCCATCCCCAGAGCTTATTCAAACTCATATCCATCGAGTTGGTGATGCCATCCAGCCATCTCATCCTTTGTCATCCCCTTCTCCTCT
This sequence comes from Bos grunniens, assembly GCF_055505025.1. Classification (NCBI taxonomy): domain Eukaryota; kingdom Metazoa; phylum Chordata; class Mammalia; order Artiodactyla; family Bovidae; genus Bos; species Bos grunniens. The sequence goes on along the minus strand of NC_141175.1, from coordinate 56,369,592 downwards.
TGTGTTCAATCTTTCCCAGCATCAGGGTCTTTTTCAGTGAGTCAGCTCTTCACATCAGGTGGCCAAAGTATTGGAGTTTCAGCTTCAGCATCAGGCCTTCCAATGAATATTCAGGACTGATTTCCTTTAAGGTGGACTGGTTGGATCTCTTTGCAGTCCAAGGGACTCTCAAGAGTCTTCTCCAACACCACAGTTCAAATGCATCAATTCTTCAGCCCTCGACTACTTTTATAGTCCAACTCTCACATGACTACTAGAAAAACCACAGCTTTGACTAGACGGAACTTTGTTGGCAAAGTAACGTCTCTGCCTTTTGATAAGTTGTCTAGGTTGGTCATAACTTTTCTTCCAAGGAGCAAGCATCTTTTGATTCATGGCTGCAGTCACCATCTGCAGTGATTTTGGAGACCCTCACAATAAAGTTTATCACTGTTTCCATTGTTTCCCTGTCTATCTGCCATGAAGTGATTGGACTGGATGCCATGATCTTAAGTTTTCTGAATGTTGAGCTTTAATAGTGAACACAGTTTGTTAAAAGAAGAATCTTAGACTAGATTATGGGTCAGTCACAATAAATCAAATGGGGAAGACTACGACAACTCCTTCCCTCTCTGTTCAGTTCAGTTGCTCAGTCGTGTCCGACTCTTTGCAACCCCATGAATTGCAGCACGCCAGGCCTCCCTGTCCATCACCAACTCCCGGACTTCACTCAGACTCACGTCCATCAAGGCAATGATGCCATCCAGCCGTCTCATCCTCTGTCATCCCCTTCTCCTCCTGCCCCAATCCCTCACAGCATCAGAGTCTTTTCCAATGAGTCAACTCTCCGCATGAGGTGGCCAAAGGACTGGAGTTTCAGCTTTAGCATCATTCCTTCCAAAGAAATCCCAGGGCTGATCTCCTTCAGAATGGACTGGTTGGATCTCCTTGCAGTCCAAGGGACTCTCAAGAGTCTTCTCCAACACCACAGTTCAAAAGCATCAATTCTTCGGCACTCAGCCTTCTTCACAGTCCAACTCTCCCTCTCTGTACCCCACCCTTTTTCTTACTTCCTCTCTAAATCTTGCATGCATGCCTGTATCTGAAACCAATATGTAAACTTGTGTTGATTATCAATTCATTATGAGTACATAGGTGTGTGTGTGCTCAGTCGCTCAGTTGCATCAGACTCTTTGCAACCCCATGGACAGTAGTCTTCCAGGCTGTTCTGTCCATAGTATTTTCCAGACAAGAAATACTGGAGTGAGTTACCATTTTCTCCTCCAAGGGATCTTCCCGACCCAAGGATAAAACTCATGTCTCTTCTATCTCCTGCATTGGCAGGTGGAATCTTTACCACTGTGTCACCTAGAAAGCCCTATGTATAGGCAGGTAGGTGGATAAACTTATCCAAAGCCACTTCAGAACCATTGGCAACATTGACTCTAGGGCAACACAGTGTTCCTAAGGTTGTTGTTGTTGTTTTCCTAAAAAGTTGCACAGAACAGTTTATCTGCAACATTCAACTGTAGAAGTCTTTTCTCTCTCTCCTTGTGTTAGACATTGCCACTTAGGTGATGATTACTCAGGTGACTATCTGTCTGTCTCACTCCATTTGCCCTCTGCTGTAAACACTGGTAAGAAGATAAACAGAGAAGAAAGAAAAATCTGCTTAGATAGCGGATGCCCACGAACCCACAAACTGTATGTATATGTTTTTTAATGTGTTCACCAGGATGCATGTGTGTGATTTAATCCAGTTATTTTCATGAGCTTCCCACTGGGGTATTGGGCAACTCGAAGATTAATGAGCTTTCACTTATCAAGTCCCCTATTCATTTTGAACATTTTAAATTATTTTTTAATTTATATAATTATTAAAATTATAATTTCTTACTACTAGTTTCCTACTACTTTCCTTCTACTACCTGTTGGAATGTGTCTTTGTATTTTCACATGGAAAAAAGTATCTGGATTGCCAAGAAAATTAATATGTTTTATTTATCATCAACAGTTTTTTAAAGAACTGGGGAAAAGAAAACAGAGTGAGTTTTTCAGGTTTTTAGTGTATTTTAAAGGAAATCTCTCAATGTAGCTTACGCATCTATTTACATTCCAGATCTCACATCATATTTCTGCTGAGTTTAGAAAATTTAAGACTTGATTCTCAAGAGAGTCCAAAGATCTTTGCTAAAGCAGGAGATCTAGAATTAACATTTTGGAGGATTTTCAACCTCCCAATGCCACCACTTTTATTCTAGACTCTAGAAACAGTTGAATGTTCAAATTATTTTTCACACATTTATGAACTGTCTGCCTTTGCCACACCCTGCCTTGCCATCGGGTATTGCAATCTTGAGGCGTGGATGGTGTCAGTTTTGAATCTCTGAGTTTCTCAACCAGACACATATGGCAGTATTCATGGGTTGGCAGAATTTAAGCCATATGGATTAATGCTTACTGATATGTCTATACTATGTAAATCTGATATGAAATGTAATATCATTCTCTCTACCACCAAGGACTTCCTAAAATCTGTTTATGAGAGACCATGCACATTGTTCTACCATGCTGGGAGACAACAGACCTGAGGTGAAGAGGCATCACCTTGGTTACAGACAGATCAGTTCAGAGGGATCCAGCCTCTACTAGTATCTGAAGTGTGTGATGGAGAGGATCTCATAGAACATAAGTTGGAAGAGTCACACTGCGTCTCACAGTAAGAGTAGCTATGTCTGGACTCTAACAGGGAACTACTACAAGAGACAGAGAGAGGTGGGCAGGCATTGGTAAATCCCTTCAAACTGTGTCAATAAGGTAGACATTACTAGAAATAAATAACTCATAAACATAAGGTAAACAACACTTCAGATTGAATGTCACAGAATTGTGAGCATTCTCATGAGATGAATTTTTTGTTTTTTGTATTACAGAGGTAATGTCACTTGTTCAAATTATGTTTCTTGGGAAGATAGGAAATCATAAATATGAAACTATAGAAAATTATATGCATTCCTCACAAAAGACTGTATTTCTCATAACATCTTGTGCATACATACAACACACTTGTTTAATTTCAAATGAGTTGAATTAAACAAGGAGAAATCAAGACATAATTCAGAGACTAGTATTGATCTTACAGCCTTGCTATGTGGCTAGTGAAAATTAAAGTCACTCAGTTCATGTCCTATGGACTATAGAGGAATTCTTCAGGCTGGACTACTGGAGTGGGTACCCATTCCCTTCTCCAGGGGATCTTCCCAACCCAGGGATCAAACCCAGGTCTCCCACATCACAGACATATTTTTTACCAGCTGAGTGAACAGGGAAGCCTGCTATGTGGCTAAAGTCTGGATTATTAACAGTGCGGTAGAGATCTATGTTATGTGTTCACCTAATGTTATAGAAAATGACCCAGGTGGCTTCCATGTCACAGCCACTGTAAACAGTGCCACTGAAAACTGGGGTGCATGTATCTTTTTTGAATTAGAGCATTCATCTTTTCCAAATACATGCCCAAGAATGGTACTGGTAAATATGGTAACTGTATTTCTAGTTTTTGAAAGAATTCTGTTTTCCATAGTTGCTATATCAATTTGCATTGCCACCAACAGTGTAGGAGGGTTCATTTTTCTCCACACCCTCTCCAACTTTTATTATTTGTAGACTTTTTAATGATGGCTACTCTGATAGGAGTGAGGTGATACCTCATTTGAGTTTTCATTTCTCTAATAATTGGCTATATTGAGCATTTTTTCATGTGCTTGTTGGCCATCTGTACATCTTCTTTGGAGAAATTCCTGTTTGTCTTCAATTTTTGATTGAGTCTTTTTTTTAATTGAGTTGTATGAGCTGTTTATATATTTTGGAAATTAAGCTCTTGTCAGTCTCACCATTTGTAAATAATTTCTCTGAGTCCATAGGTCAACAGATGAATGGCTAAAGAAGATGGTATGTGTATCTATTATGTATATATATGTATACAGTTTATATATATATATATATAAAATGGAATATTAATCAACCAATAAAAATAATGAAGTAATGTAATTTGCAACAACGTTGATGGACCTACAGATTATCATACTAAGTGAAGTAAGTCAGACAGAGAAAGGCAAATACCATATGATATCACTTATATGTAAAACCTAAAAAACTGTTATAAACGAACTTATTTACAGAACAGAAACCTACACAAAGACACAGAAAACCAAAGGGGAAGGAGGGATAAATTGGAAGTAGGGGATTAACTGTTGCACACTGCCATATATGACATAGATAAACAAACAGGATTTACAGTATAGAATAGGAAACTATATTCAATATCTTATAATAAACTATAATGCAAAATAATAAAAAAGAATATAGACATATACATATACATGTGTAATTGAATCACTTTAGAGTATACCTAAAAGTAACACAATATTATAAATTAACTATACTTTAGTTAAAAATATAAAATAAAAGATGTCCCAGGATTAATTACTACCAAACCCAGTGGTATTTGTTTGAACAGAAATGAAAACTATCTTAACATATGGTCATAGGAAATTATTTTAGATTCATTTTACTACTTTTTAAAGTTTTTGTTCTTTCTAAATAAAACTCTGAATTTTAGTTTTTAGTGATTACTGAATTGGTCCAAGCTCAATTACAGTAAATGAAGACATATGGAGCTATAAAACAAGCAACATGTACCCAAATGTCACAGATTATGGAAGACTTGGCAGGATGCTTGTCATAGTGATCTCTTGCATCAGAATCATTTGAGAAATTATTCAGCTGCAGTTTCCTAGTACTTATTTGACCTACCAAATAAGAATATCTGAAACTGTGCATGTGAATCTACAGTTTTAACAAGCACTCCAGGTAATTCATGTGCATCCTAAAGATTGAAAACTATAGTATTGGAATGAAGAGAGGAGAGCCTGGAAGTCTGGAATTATTCCCTTTAGCTTATTTACCCAAACCTGTAGATCTCTTAATTAAGATGCCTCTCAATAAAAACTGCCATCTTAAGAAAAATCAATGAATTTTATTCAATATTTTAAAAAAAGTTACACAAGATGGAATGTCAACATTGAAGATCAGATTGAGAAAAATGTGTGAATTTTGTTAACCTCGTAAAATTTAAATGATTTCCTTTGCTTTAGTTATTTCTAGAACACCTCAATTTCACAAGATGAAATTTTAAACCTTTAGCAAATGACAAAGTCGGAAAAATAAAAAGACTAGAATTTTATTTAGAATGGACTGAATTTCCAATCAAGATTATGAATTTTTAACCTAATGATTAAAACTGATCTGAAGGATTAAAACTGACTCAAAAAAAAAAAAAAAAAAAAAACACCCTATAATCTGATTTTGGGATATTTCAGTCTTATGTTTTGACTTGGAAGACATTTAACTTGCCTAGAAAAATAAAATATCTTCAAAGAAGAAATTCTAAAAATGTTTGTGGCTGAAACCTCAAGGCATGCTGGGAGAGTGCAGAGGAATTTAGAAAACTATATTTTATGTCTTATCTGAATGCACTAAGGATCATACAGAAGGTAAAATGTATCCCTCTCTAATTCAATATTTATGTGCCTTGTGTTTTCATGCATATTGGGATCATAGGTGATAAATATCAGTACAAGTTTGAAGAAGGATACTATGGTACATTTCACTTAGCTATACTTTTAAAAAGCTAAAAACAATAATTACATTTTATCCTATAAGCCTAACATATTTAAAAAGTTATTTTGAAACTTTGGCAAGATATTGATAACCTTGCAGTTATGCTTTTATTTTTTGCTATGAATAATGAAAAAATAACTTTTATGTAATTTTTAAGATCTGATAGACATTGTCAATTCTTCAGTTCTTGGGCATCAAATTTACTTATTAATTCCATTTGGTAAGGATCTGGTTTTTAACCTACAGTTTTATCATTCCTAGATTAGCATATGAATTTTTGAAGTTGAATGATTTTTTTCCCCTGAAGTTATCATTCACTTTTACAAGATTCTTAAAGGATTCTATTATCCTATCACCCTTGCAATTAACCCACCCAAACAAGTTATTATCCCTAATATTCATTGGACGGACTGATGCCAAAGCTGAAGCTCCAATACTTTGGCCACCTGATGTGAAAAGCTGACTTATTAGAAAAGATTCTGATGTTAGGAAAGATTGAAGGCGAAAGGAGATGGGAACAACAGAGGATGAGATGGTTAGATAGCACCACCTACTCAATGTACATAAATTTGAGCAAACTGTGGGAGATAGTAATGGACAGAAGAGCCTGGCATGCTTCTGTCCTTGGAGCCTCAAAAAATCAGAAAAATCTTAGTGATTGAACAACAACAACAAGTTATTATGACATGCTACTTGTTATAATGGTATGAACTTATGGCTCATGCTCTTCTCAACTTAAAGAACTTGACTCAAATCCTTTTCATCTTTAAAATTGTTAAAATTTTCTATTTTTCTTGATATTTTTGTTCCAAATTGAACTAAATTTGGCCAAAGTGATTACTCTCTATTCTTAATCACCATTTGAATTGGTATCCATTTTGTACAATAGACATATAAATCAGTTTTTGTTGAGATTTTTAGCTGACATTTTGATGTTCATTTCTTTTGTTATTGTTTATATTCTGTCCTGCTCATTTAGAATATACAAAGCAAGAGATTAGAATCTTCAGGGATTCTCCAGGCAAGAACTCTGGAGTGGGTTGCCATTTCCTCCTCTAATGCATGAAAGTGAAAATGAAGTCACCCAGTAGTGTCCAACTCTTAGTGACCCCATGGACTTCAGCCTTCCAGGCTCCTCCATCCATGGGATTTTCCAGGCAAGAGTACTGGAGTGGGTTGCCATTGCCTTCTCCGGACAGTCAAATAGTAGTCACTAAATAAATGCTTAGTTCATGATTACTAAGTGATTACTATTTTTACAATTAAGCATCATATTGATTTATTATTCTTTCAAAATGTGACATATTTGGACAAATATACTATATAGGCAAGATGGACCAAAAAAGGCTAGTAATTTTGAAAAGCTTTAATTAGGCCTTTCTGTATTATTTATTCAATACCTATTTTTTTAATTTTATTTTATTTTTAAACTTTACAAAATGGTATTAGTTTTGCCAAATATCAAAATGAATCCACCACAGGTATACCTGTGTTCCCCATCCTGAACCCTCCTCCCTCCTCCCTCCCCATACCATCCCTCTGGGTCATCCCAGTGCACCAGCCCCAAGCATCCAGTATCGTGCATTGAACCTGGACTGGCAACTCGTTTCATACATGATATTTTACATGTTTCAATGCCATTCTCCCAAATCTTCCCACCCTCTCCCTCTCCCACAGAGTCCATAAGACTGTTCTATACATCAGTGTCTCTTTTGCTGTCTCGTACACAGGGTTATTGTTACCATCTTTCTAAATTCCATATATATATGTTAGTATATTGTATTGGTGTTTCTCTTTCTGGCTTACTTCACTCTGTATAATAGGCTCCAGTTTCATCCACCTCATTAGAACCGATTCAAATGTATTCTTTTTAATGGCTGAATAATACTCCATTGTGTATATGTACCACAGCTTTCTTATCCATTCATCTGCTGATGGGCATCTAAGTTGCTTCCATGTCCTGGCTATTATAAACAGTGCTGCGATGAACATTGGGGTACACGTGTCTCTTTCCCTTCTGGTTTCCTCAGTGTGTATGCCCAGCAGTGGGATTGCTGGGTCATAAGGCAGCTCTATTTCCAGTTTTTTAAGGAATCTCCACACTGTTCTCCATAGTGGCTGTACTAGTTTGCATTCCCACCAACAGTGTAAGAAGGTTCCCTTTTCTCCACACCCTCTCCAGCATTTATTATTTGTAGACTTTTGGATCGCAGCCATTCTGACTGGTGTGAAATGGTACCTCATAGTGGTTTTGATTTGCATTTCTCTGATAATGAGTGATGTTGATCATCTTTTCATGTGTTTGTTAGCCATCTTAAAAATCTGAGCACCTAATAACCTAGTCTATTTATCAGTGTTAGTCACTCAGTTGTTTCCAACTCTTTGCGACCTCATGGACTATAGCACATCAGATGCCTCTGTCTATGGAATTCTCTAGGCAAGAATACTGGAATGGGCAGCCATTCCCTTCCCCAGGGGATCTCCTCAATCCAGGGATCAAACCTGGGTCATTGCAGGCAGATTCTTTAAGGTCTGAGCCATCAGGAAAGCCTAGCCTTTTTACCACAGTACTTCTTAAAACTAAACTCCTGAGGAGCGGTTCTGGTAATAGATAATGTTTACCCACCGTGTAATATTTCCATGATAAACTGGCATTCTAAGTCATCTGACTTGTCACTTTTCTAATTTGGCTTTAAGTCTACATGGGTTAAATCAGTGAGAGGGTGAAGTGAGATTGGGCCTCAACTGATCTGTCATTCAGAGGGCAGTTTTTGGCTGCCAGTATAGTTATTAATGGTCAATTCCAAGGAGAACGCCTAGAAATCAATTCAATGAAGAACCTAAGCCATGAAGCAAAGGGAAAGGGCCAAGCAACCCTGGTGATTCTCCAGGCATCAGACACAGACTCAGTGATACAAGTCTCAGAAAGCTCTAATGGATTTTGTTAAAAACACGTCTGCTGTCTGCCAGCTTTCATTGGTCTTGCTCCAGGCACTATGGCATCATAATATAACCCTGTGATCTTTGATATTTTCAGTAAATAGTGGGCTGTCTTCCAGGTATTGGAGATTTAAAAGAAATCTACTTCATTTACTGAAAAACTCAGAACATGAAGTGCACAGCTTTCTAATGTTATTTATTTGTAGACAAATTATGTATTGTCTATTTATATTAATCATTGTATGAAGTGCTAGATAAATAGAAAGTAATAAATAAAAGTTTCTTATCTTATAGTTTAAGGGGATGACACATAAATTACACAAAATTATATAGTAGTATCATCTGTGCTCTGATATAAGACAGTAGAAGGACCTAGGAACACACATAGGCGGGAAGACAAACCGAGTTATAGAGAGAACACCGTCTCCCAGCTCTGACTACTCCCAATGCATATGACATTATCTGAATGAAAGATATGCCAAGAAATTTTTTCTTTTATAACTTATCCATGAAATGAATTTATTGTCTTATATTTTAAATCTTCCCTGTGAAAACAAAACCTAGGAAACAGGAAAGTATTGGAGGAGACTGATTTAGTCTCCTCCTGGTAGTTTATAATGTGAAGCAGGGTGCTTCTGCATCATGAGAAGCTCACGTTTCTCCAGAGAAATTTCAACCTTGGACACATAGGGTAGAGAGACAGAAGTCCGAAGACAAGGATTCTGAACCCTGTTTCTGAATCAATGAGGGAAGCTAACTTTCCTGTGTTCATTATAGTGAGATCTTCTGTAAAGTTTCAGTTAGAGTAAGTTATTGTCTGTTGTGGGTGCTAAAAATACATTTTAAAAGCTCTGATGAAAGCAGCAGAGAAAATTCTTTATGCTATAGTTATTTTCTACTTAACATTTTCAGGTCTAAACTCCTTTGCTTATACTGAGGTCTTGTAGAACTTAGCTTCTACCTGTTCTTTCTGAATCATTTCTCACAGTCTTACCCTCCACCAATTTATTACCCCAAACACTTGAGAGTTTATTACATTTCTTCATTTTATAGTATCTGGGTATTATTAATTTTCAAATTTTAAGCTTATTAAGTACATTAAAATAAATTCTGTTTTTGCTGGTCTGCATGGAGAATTAGAATTTGTTTATTGTTTGTATTAATTTACTGACATTTCATTCTGCTTGTTTTTCACACACAAAATAATGCTAAAAAATATCTGTTTCAAGATAGAAATGTGACATTTAAGATTTTATATGAGCCAGAATACGTGTCTTTCAGAGAACAAGCTCCCTTTCTATTCATAGAACTTAGAGTTTAGGGTTAGGTTTTTGCCTCACCGTTTAATACTGAAATACTATTAGTAGTATTTCAAAATCCTTGAGGTCAGCATACAGAGAAACTCTTTGCATTGAGACTCATGGCACTAGTGTAAATGATGACTATTAATTATTATATTTTGGGTGACAGTTCCAGTGAAGTAGTATATAAGCTTTGGAGAAGTAGCTTTCCAGGAAATAATTTCATTTTTCTCTCTAAAAATTATCCTGATAGCATTATCATGTAGCATATTTTAAATGAAAAAGTGAAAAATTTAAAAAGAAATAGCATTTCCTTCAAATACAACCTACATCAAAACAAGAGTCAAAGTTATTTAGAACATCAAACATTTCAAGTGATAAAAATGGGAAATGTTAGCATGTATTCTATCAAAGTTTATTTTTATATAATTGGGAAACTAACTAGGGCATCAATATTATTAGGAAATAGAGCTTAATGATAATTCTCCCACACAAATTGCAATCAAGAAGCAATTAAGTTGCATTATTCACAGCATCCATTATATGGAAATAACTATTTATGACAACCAGATAAAGAAAATAGGGTGTACACTTACAATAGAACATTATTTAGCCTTAAAATGAAGGAAATCCTACTATTTGCAACAATATAGATAGGGCTGAGGTCTTCCTTGATGGCTCAAATGGTAAAGAATCTGCCTGCAATGCAGGAGACTAAGGTTCCATCTCTGAGTCAGGAAGATCCCCTGGAGAAGGGAATGGCAACACACTCCAGTATTCTTGCCTGGATAATCCCTTGGACAGAGGATCCTGGTAGACTACAGCTCATGGGGTCTCAAAGAGTCAGACTTGACTGAACAACTAGCACTTTTCAATACACATGGTCCTGGATAACATGACACTAAGTGAAATGTCAGTTACAGAAGGACAAGTACCACATAATTTCACTATATGTAGAATCTAAAATAGTCAAATTCATAAAATCAGAGAATAGAATAGTGATTTCCAATGATATGGAGAGGTGGAAATGGGTAGTTGTTTGATAGGTATAAGTTTACAGTTATAGTAGATGATCTTCTGTACAACCTAGTATCTACAGTTAATGAGACATTGTTTTGCACTTAAATGTTTGTTAAGAGCATAGATCTCATAATGTGTTCTTACCAAATACACACCCAAGAGTAAAAGGACACAAGGAATCTTTGAGAAGTAATAGGTATGACTCTTGCCTCGATAATATGATAACATCACAGTATATGCATGTGTTTAAACTCATCAAAATACAGACATTAAATATGTGGATGTTTTTGGTCTATTAATTATACTTTGGGCTTCCCAGGTGCTTCTAGGGGTAAAGAATCCACTTGCTGATGCAGGAGATGATTCACATTCAATCCCTTGGTAGAGAAGATTCCCCTGGAGGAAGAAATGGCATCCCACTCCAGTAATTTTGCTTGGACAATCCCAGGGGCAGGAGAGCGTGATGGGCTACTGTCCATGAGGCTGCAAAGTCAGACATGACTGAGTGACTGAGCACACACACATAAGTATAATTCACTAAAGCTGAAAATAAAAAGAAGTAGGGCTCCCACTTCTGATATGGCAGTGTGAGTTGCTTCACAGATCTGTTTTTCTAAAACAACTTGTAACAGTTGATTATTCATTGAAAGGACTGATGAAGCTGAAACTCCGATACTTTGGCCACCAGACGTGAAGAGCTGACTCATTGAAAAAGACCTGATGCTGGGAAAGCTTGAAGGCAGGAGAAAAAGGGGGCAACAGAGGATGAGATGTTTGGTTGGCATCACTGACTCAATGGACATGAGTTTGAGCAAATTGTGAGGGATAGTGTAGGACAGGGAAGCGTAGCATGCTTCAGCAGCAAAGAGTCGGACATGACTGAACAGAAAGCAACTAACAACAATGGTTGAATAGTATCCTCCTCAAATACATGTTAACTCAAAACATTAGAATGTGACCTTCTTTGGAAATAGGGTCCTTACAGATATGATCAAGTTCAACATCTTGATATGCCATCACCTTAAATCCAGTGATCAGTGTTCTTATTAGGAGAGTTCACACACAAAGGCACAGAAAAGATGGCAATGTGAAGACAGTGGTAGAGGTTAGAGTTATGTAGCCACAATCCAGAAATCTAACAGCGACCAAAAGCTGAAAGAAGTAAGGAGCGATACTTGTATAGAGCCTTCAGAGAAAGCATGACCCTCCTGCCTCCTTGATTTTACATTTCTGGCTCCCAAAACATATTTCTGTTGTATGCCTCCAAGTTGTGGAAATTTGTTATAACAACCTTCAAAATTAATAAACAGACATAACTGTGGAAAACTATTAAAAAGATGTTGCTGTTGCACTCAGTTATTTAGTCATGTCTGACTCTACAACTCCATGCACTGTAGCCCACCAGGCTCCTCTGTCCATGGGATTTCCCAGGCAAGAATCCTGGAGTGGGTTGCCATTTTCTTCTCTGGGGTATCTTCCCAACCCAAGGATAGAACCCAGGTCTCCTGCATTGAGGGCAGTTTCCTGTATTGTAGGTGGATTCTTTACTATTGAGCCACCAGGGAAGCTACTGTTAAAATCTGTAAAAATGCATATTGTACTGAGGACATAGAAAAAATATAAACACCCAAGAACATCCACTAAATGTACATAATAGCAGGGATTATTGCAGCTCTTGAGCCATGAGTTACTTCCACCCCAACCCTCAGTCTTCATGGCAGAAACTACATCCTGAGTAATTGTGGCAAGAGGATGGGGCTTCCTTACTTCTCACCTATCAGTCAAGAGAAACAGATAAGTTCTGTGATACAGATGGTGGTATATCTAACCACTCTCATGAAATCAATCACTGTTAAATTCAAAATCTGTGTACACACACATGCAAAGATAATCATATATTAAAGAGGAAAGTGGATGAATAAAGAAAAAAGTGATCTTATTTTGACTGTGAGATTTTGCAAAAAAGTCTGTAAGAGATAAGAGATGAAAAAAAAAAATTGATAGATGATGTGTTTTGTTTAAAATTTCAACAAAGAAGGAGTGCTGTTTGTACTCAGATGTAGGCTCTGTGAGGATAAACTTTCATTCTTGAGGTTACTGTTAATTACTTGAATAGCTGATGTTTCAGGACTTATCATATTATGTTAGTGGCACACTTAAGAAAGAAGTGAGTTTATGTTATCTAAAATATAATCTAATATTGGACACTTAGATTGGCATATATATTCTATTATATATAATGTGGGCTTCCCAGGTGGTGCTAGTGGTAAAGAAGCCAATGCAGGAGATGCAAGAGATGTGGGTTCAATCCCTGGGTCAGGAAGATCTCCTAGAGTAGGAAATGGCAACCCACACCAGTATTCATGTTTGGAAAATTCCATGGGCAGAGGAGCCTGATGAATCACAGTCCACGGGGCTGCAAAGCGTTAGATATGATTGAGAGACTGAGCATCATATATAACAGTGGTACTACTATAATAGATAATTAATAAGAATCTACTGTATAACTGTATATACTGTATATATTGACCTATGGTGGCTCAGATGGTAAAGCGTCTGCCTGCAGTGTGGGAGACCTGGGTTCAATCCCTGGGTTGGGAAGATCCCCTGGAGAAGGAAATGGCAACCCACTCCAGTACTCTTGCCTGGAAAATTCCATGGACTGAGGAGCCTGGTGGGCTACAGTCTATGGGGTCTCAAAGAGTCGGACATGACTGAGCGACTTCACTTTCACTTACTGTATAAAAAAGGGAACTCTACTCAATAATAATGTCCTATATTGGAAAATAATCTTAAAACAGTGGATGCATTATATGTGTATGTATACCTGATTCACTTGGCTGTACACTTGAAACTAACACAACATTGTAAAGTATTTATACTTCAATAAAAATAAAATAAATAAATAAATAAAATATAATCCCACAGTACTGCAAAATTAATGGTGCACTTTATGTAATTTCAGTTTTAAGTTCTTAAGTATCCTAAGCTAATTAGTTATGTGCTAAATCCCAACTGATCCTTAAAGAAATAGGTTTTCTTTTCCTCCTGATCTGGAGTTTATTCTGCCTGTAAAAGACAACATAAAACTATTTCCTCTTATTACTACTGTTTGTCAAAAAGCCAAATGTAAGACCCATAGACAACAAGTGATAAAAAAAGTAATGCTTTTTGTCTAAGCTCTTTTGAAAATTCCAGTGTATTTATGTTTCTTTCTCTATAATAATGTTACCAATAATTATTAAAAAAAAAAAAACTACTCTCTGAAAAAAACATGTACAATGGTAATTATAAGTTTAAAGTAATTGGCAGACTTCCCCCATCCTATTTATAGATAAGATATCATTCTGGAATCTTCTAAATTGTCAATTTTATTATATATAGCAAACATTTTTATTGACTGAAAAGGAATACTTGTCATGGACATGAACAAAGATCTTTTCTTTCTTTTACCTTACAATTCATTTTGTTTATTTGCCTTGTAATTATTTTCATCAACCCCAGCAACTAGAATGTTTTATTTGCAAGCCATTTCTTTAATTATTTTCTAATGAAAAATTACTAATGCACCACAGGCAAGCCATAGATTATATATTTATGAAATATACTTGGAGTTTTTCTAAGTTTATCTTAATGAATCGTGCTTCCACATCAAATAGCAACCGGGAAAATATTATTCGAGGTTGACTATAATTAATAAAATTCACAAGATGAGCAAGCATTACTTATTCACTGTTGGGCCTGTCTCAGGCATCCAGAAAATTCTCATTATGTATGTAAATAAGCTCTAATGATAATTCCCACAATGGAAGTTATGATGATGTGAATCATTGTTTAAATTGCCACAGTGCTACAGAGACATGAACACTGTAAAATTTGTTTGCTTGATAGAAGGGGAGTCAGAGGAAACATAGGAGAAATATAGGAAAAATTTCAGAAAAAAATCTTTCATCCTGTCAGTCTTTTCAAGTACGAAATTAGCAAGAACTTTTACTTTTTTATATAAATAAAATTATTTAAAGGATATCCTACACAATACTAAAGAATGCTGAAAAATTCACCACAGCAGGAGGGTGGGTGTGTCTTCTTATTAAAAATACTTTGTGACTTTTGCCTTTAAACTAGCCTCTGGATATTTTTAGTGTGTATTAATGTATATAATTGTAGTCAATTTAAAATATCTTTAATAAATAAAGTTATTAAGTATAATATAGTCTCATATGTTCACTTTTTTTTTTTCTAAAATTAGAATCACACTTTTGGAAATGGAATACTTGGGAACAGAGAGTGATACAATGATCTCTAGATGTGCAAAAACACAAATACAATTTACATTGACTTTGAAAGAGGGATAGAATTTTCCAGAAAGACATGACCAGTGGAAATCTTGTTTTAAAAGAGCCCATGTCTAGGCACAGAGTCATGACAGATGTTGAAGGACAAGAGTATTAACAAAATGGGGATGTATTGTTTAGCAATGGCTGCATTAAGAGTAGCAAGATAGGGTCAAGTCTTTGAAATGTACTGTCTACTCTTTTGAGGAATTAGATCTAATATGTAGACATGGAGAAGACAAGAAATGGCTATATATATGGGCTCAACAGATTTGACTTAGTGAAAATAATTAATAATAATATTAAGGAAATAAATGTGAAGATGTTGAGTAAATAGTTGAATATATAGGCTTGATTGTCAGGAGTGGGTATTACCATATGACCAATTTTAAATAAAGCCCTTTTCTATCTATATATTTTGATTTATATACTGAATAAGGTAAGAACAAATATTAGAATCCTAGATTACAAACATTTAATAAAAAAAGAAAAAGAGTCAGGTGGAATGGTGAAGAAAATACTTTACAAAATAATCAATATGACTGTGATCAAGAATGGAAAAGAAATGAAAATTTATTACACATAAGCAAGCAGGGAATCCCTGGTGACTATATTAAGAAGCATATCAAAGCACTCAGAAGGTAGAGAATCTAGAAGTAATTGTGAAAAAAAGTAAATGGCTTTTGTTTAATACATGTTTGATGTCTAATATAAACAGGTAGCTTCATAAATCATCACAAGATGGAAAAAGTTCTGAAACCATTATGTAGACCACGAAATAGAATCAGCAGAATCTAAAATGTCTCTCTTCCCAGTTAGTATCTCTGCCTTTCCCTAAAAGAGGAAATGCAATGAGATGTCCAACACATAAGAGTATTTTTGAACTTCGTTTAAACAGAAATATGATTTGCATTCTTTTTTGTCTCCTTTCAGTCAATATTTTGTAACTAATCTATTGTCTCTATTTTTTCATGAAGCAGTAGTTCACTAACTTTCATTGTTTTATAGTATTCTGATGTATTAAAAGCAAGACAATTCCAGAAAAGTATTTACTTATGCTTCATTGACTATGCTAAAGCCCTTGACTGTGTGGATCACAACAAACTGTGGAAAATTCTTAAAGAGAGGGCAATACTAGACCACCTGGCCTGCCTTCTACAAAACCTGTATGCAGGTCAAAAAGCAACTGTCAGAGCTGGACATGGAAAAATGAACTGGGTCAAAATTGGGAAAGGAGCACCTCAAGGCTGTATATTGTCACCTTGCTTATTTAATTTATATGCAGAGTATATCATGAGAAACTGGGCTGGATGAAGCACAAACTGGAATCAAGATTACAGAGACAAATATCAATAACCTCAGACATGCAGATGACACCATCATTATGGCAGAAAGCAAAGAGGAACTAAACAGCCTCCTGCTAAAAGTGAAAGAAGAGAGTGAAAAACTTGGCTTAAAACTCAACATTCAAAAAACAAAGGTCATGGCATCCAGTCCCATCAGTTCAGTTAAGTTCAGTCACTCAGTTGTGTTCAAATCTTTGTGACCCCATGAATTGCAGCACACCAGGCCTCCTTGTCCATCACCAACTCCAAGAATCCACCCAAACCCATGTCCATTGAGTCAGTGATGCCATCCAACCATCTAATCCTCTGTTGTCCCCTTCTCCTCCTGCCCTCAATCTTCCCCAGCATCAGGGTCTTTTCAAATGAATCAGGTCTTCACATTAATTGGCCAAAGTATTGGAGTTTCAGCTTCAACAATCCTTCCAATGAACACTCAGGACTGATCTCCTTTAGGATGGACTGCTTGGATCTCCTGGCAGTCCAAGGGACTCTCAAGAGTCTTCTTCAACAGATCACATCAGTCACTTAGTCGTGTCTGACACTTTGCAACCCTATGAATCGCAGCATGCCAGGGCTCCCTGTCCATCACCAACTCCCGGAGTTCACTCAGACTCATGTCCATCGAGTCGGTGATGCCATCTAGCCATTGCATCCTCTGTCTTCCCCTTCTCCTCTTGCCCCCAATCCCTCCCAGCATCAGAGTCTTTCCAATAGGTCAACTCTTCGCATGAGGTGGCCAAAGTACTGCAGTTTCAGCTTTAGCATCATTACTTCCAAAGAAATCCCAGGGCTGACCTCCTTCAGAATGGACTGGTTGGATCTCCTTGCAGTCCAAGGGACTCTCAAGAGTCTTCTCCAACACCACAGTTCAAAAGCATCAATTCTTCAGCGTTCAGCCTTCTTCACAGTCCAACTCTCACATCCATACATGACTACAGGAAAAACCAGAGCCTTGACTAGATGGACCTTTGTTGGCAAAGTAATGTCTCTGCTTTTGAATATGCTATCTAGGTTGGTCATAACTTTCCTTCCAAGGAGTAAGCGTCTTCTAATTTCATGGCTGCAGTCACTGTCTGCAGTGATTTTGGAGCCCAGAAAAAAAAAGTCTGACACTGTTTCCCCATCTATTTCCCATGAAGTGATGGGACCGGATGCCATGATCTTCGTTTTCTGAATGTTGAGCTTTAAGCCAACTTTTTCACTCTCTACTTTCACTTTCAGCAAGAGGCTTTTGAGTTCCTCTTCACTTTCTGCCATAAGGGTGGTGTCATCTGCATATCTGAGGTTATTAATTTTTCTCCCAGCAATCTTGATTCCAGCTTGTGTTTCTTCCCGTCCAGCGTTTCTCATGATGTACTCTGCATATAAGTTAAATAAACAGAGTGACAATATACAGTCTTGAGGTACTCCTTTTCATATTTGGAACCAGTCTGTTGTTCCATGTCCAGTTCTAACTGTTGCTTCCTGACCTGCATACAAATTTCTCAAGAGGCAGATGAGGTGGTCTGGTATCCCCATCTCTTGAAGAATTTTCCACAGTTTATCGTGATCCACACAGTCAAAGGCTTTGGCATAGACAATAAAGCAGAAATAGATGTTTTTCTGGAACTCTCTTGCTTTTTCGATGATCCAGCAGATGTTGGCAATTTGATCTCTGGTTCCTCTGCCTTTTCTAAAACCAGCTTGAACATCAGGAAGTTCACGGTTCACATATTGCTGAAGCCTGGCTTGGAGAATTTTGAACATTACTTTACTAGCATGTGAGATGAGTGCAATTGTGGGGCAGTTTGAGCATTCTTTCGTATTGCCTTTCTTTGGGATTCGAATGAAAACTGCCCTTTTCCAGTCCCTTGGCCACTGCTGAGTTTTCCAAATTTGCTGGCATATTGAGTGCAGCACTTTCACAGCATCATCTTTCAGGATTTGGAATAGCTCAACTGGAATTCTATCAACTCCACTAGCTTTGTTCGTAGTGATGCTTTCTAAGGCCCACTTGACTTCACATTCCAGGATGTCTGGCTCTAGGTCAGTGGTCACACCATCGTGATTTCTGGGTCATGAAGATTTTTTTGTATAGTTCTTCTGTGTATTCTTGCCCTCTCTTCTTAATATCTTCTGCTTCTGTTAGGTCCATACCATTTCTGTCCTTTATTGAGCCCATCTTTGCATGAAATGTTCCTTTGGTATCTCTGATTTTCTTGAAGAGATCTCTAGTCTTTCCCATTCTGTTGTTTTCCTCTATTTCTTTGCATTGATTGCTGAAGAAGGCTTTCTTATCTCTTCTTGCTATTCTTTGGAACTCTGCATTCAGATGTTTATATCTTTCCTTTTCTCCTTTGCTTTTCACCTCTCTTCTTTTCACAGATATTTGTAAGGCCTCCCCAGACAGCTATTTTGCTTTTTTGTATTTCCTTTCCATGGGGATGGTCTTGATCCCTGTCTCCTGTACAATGTCATGAACCTCATTCCATAGTTCATCAGGCACTCTATCTATCAGATCTAGGCCCTTAAATCTATTTCTCACTTCCACTGTATAATCATAAGGGATTTGATTTAGGTCATACCTGAATGGTCTAGTGGTTTCCCCTACTTTCTTCAATTTAAGTCTGAGTTTGGCAATAAGGAGTTCATGGTCTGAGCCACAGTCAGCTCCTGGTCTTGTTTTTGCTGACTGTATAGAGCTTCTCCATCTTTGGCTGCAAAGAATATAATCAATCTGATTTTGGTGTTGATCATCTAGTGATGTCCATGTATAGAGTCTTCTCTTGTGTTTTTGGAACAGGGTGTTTGTTATGACCAGTGCATTTTCTTGGCAAAACTCTATTAGTCTTTGCCCTGCTTCATTCCGTATTCCAAGGCCAAATTTGCCTGTTACTCCAGGTGTTTCTTGACTTCCTACTTTTGCATTCCAATTCCATATAATGAAAAGGACATCTTTTTTGGGTGTTAGTTCTAAAAGGTCTTGTAGGTCTTCATAGAACCGTTCAACTTCAGCTTCTTCAGCGTTACTGGTTGGGGCATAGACTTGAATTACCGTGATATTGAATGGTTTGCCTTGGAAACGAACAGAGATCATTCTGTCGTTTTTGAGATTGCATCCAAGTATTGCATTTCGGACTCTTTTGTTGATCATGATGGCTACTCCATTTCTTCTGAGAGATTCCTACCTGCAGTAGTAGATATAATGGTCATCTGAGTTAAATTCACCGATTCCAGTCCATTTGAGTTCGCTGATTCCTAGAATGTCAACGTTCACTCTTGCCATCTCTTGTTTGACCACTTCCAATTTGCCTTGATTCATGGACCTGACATTCCAGGTTCCTATGCAATATTGCTCTTTACAGCATCGGACCCTGCTTCTATCACGAGTCACATCCACAGTTGGGTATTCTTTTTGCTTTGGCTCCATCCCTTCATTCTTTCTGGAGTTATTTCTCCAGTGATCTCCAGTAGCATATTGGGCACCTACTGACCTGTGGAGTTTCTCTTTCAGTATCCTATCATTTTGCCTTTTCATACTGTTCATAAGGTTCTCAAGGCAAGAATACTGAAGTGGTTTGCCATTCCCTTCTCCAGTGGACCACATTCTGTCAGATCTCTCCACCATGACCTGCCCATCTTGTGTTGCCCCATGGACATGGCTTAGTTTCATTGAATTAGACAAGGCTGTGGTCCTAGTGTGATTAGATTAACTAGTTTTCTGTGAGTATGGTTTCAGTGTGTTTGCCCTATGATGCCCTCTTGCAACACCTACCATCTTACTTGGGTTTCTCTTACCTTGGGCGTGGGGTATCTCTTCACGCCTGATCCAGCAAAGCGCAGCCATTGCTCCTTACCTTGGATGAGGGGTATCTCCTCACAGCCATCCTTTCTGACCTTCAGCCTGGGATAGCTCCTCTAGGCCCTCCTGCACCCGCGAAGCCACGGCTCCTTGGACGTGGGGTTGCTCCTCCGGCCGCCGCCCCTGGCCTCGGGCTTAGGGGCGTGGGGTGTCTCCTCCCGGCTGCTGCCCCTGACCTCGGACGCCAGGTAAATCCTCTTGTCACCGCCCCTGACCTCGGACACTGGGTATCTCCTTTCTGCCGACCCCCTGACCTCGGACGCACGGTAGCTCCTCTTGGCCGCTACCTTTCGGGCATGGGGTTCTCCCGGCTTCTGCCCCTGACCTTGGATGTGGGGTGGTGCGCTGGTCGCAGCCGCCTGCGCTTAGCACGCCGGTCGCAGCCAACACCACAGTTCAAAAACATCAATTCTTCTGTGCTCAGCTTTTTTTATAGTCCGACTCTCACATCCATACATGACCACTTAAAAAACCATAGCCTTGACTAGACGGACCTTTGTTGACAAAGTACTGTCTCTGCTTTTTAATATGGTGGTCCCATCATTTCATGGTAAATAGATGGGGAAACAATGATGGATTTTCTTTTCTTTTCTTGGGCTCCAAAATCATTGCAGATGTTGACTTCAGCCATGAAATTAAAAGATGCTTGCTCTTTGGAAGAAAAACTATGATAAGCTTATACAGCATATTTAAAAGTGGAAACATTACTTTGCCTACAAAGGTTGACTATGGTTTTTCCAGTAGTCATTTGTGGATGTGAGAGTTAGACCATAAAGAAAGCTGAGCATCAAAGAACTGATACTTTTGAACTGTGATGTTGGACAAGACTCATGAGAAGCCCTTGGATAGCAAGGAGATAAAACCAGTCAATCCTAAAGGATATCAGTCCTGAATTTTCAATGGGAGGACTGATGCTGAAGCTGAAGCTCTAATACTTTAGTCCCCTGATGTGAAAAGTGAGTGAAAGTTGCTCATGTTCGACTCTTTGCGACCCCATGGACTATACAGTCCATAGAATTCTCCACCTCATGACCCATTAGAAAAGACCCTGATGCTTGGAAAGATTGAAAGCAGAAGGAGAAGGGGATGACAGAGGACAAGATGGTTGGATGGCATCGCTGACTTGATGGACATGAGTTCGTGATGGACAGGGAGGCCTGGCATGTTGCAGTCATGGGGTTTCAAAGAGTCAGACATGACTGAGCAACTGAACTGAACTGAATGTATAAAAAAATCACAGGTTATTCAGGTGGTGTCGCTAGAGGTAAAGAACCTGCCTGGCATTATATGAGGTATAAGGGGTGCCCTGGGTCAGGAAGAAGCCCTGGATGAGGAAATGGGAACCCACTCCAATATTTTTGCCTGGAGAATCCTATGAACAGAGAAGCCGAGTGGGTTACAGTCCATGGCATCACAAAGCGTTAGACATGACTGAAGTGACACAACAGAAACAATTTTGTAGTCATTTACATTGTTTCTTTTTTGGGCTATTATGGATAATTCTGCTGCAAACATTTTTGTACAAGTCTTTGGCTTGTACAAGCAAACATAGGTTTGCTCCATGTTTAAGTATATAGTGAAATTGGAAGTGATACTTTCTCTGTTGTCTGACTCTTTGTGACCCCATGGACTGTAGCTGCCAGACTCCCCTGTCCATAGAATTCTCCAGGCAAGAACACTGGAGTGAGTTGCAGTTTCCCCCTCCAGGGGATCTTCCCAACCCAGGAACTGAACCTGAGTCTCCTGCATTGCACACAGATACTTTACTGTCTGAGCCACCAGAGACAGCCATACTTAGCAATATTCTTGCCTGGAAAATTTCATGCACAGAGGAGCCTGATGGGCTATAGTCCATGGGATCACAAACAGTTGGACATGATTAAGCAAACACACACACACACACACACACACACAGAACTGGTAGAACAAAAGGAGTATACGTATTATGCTTTAGTATGCACTGCAAATAATGTCACTAGAATTGTAAACTTACATGTCCAACAATGGTGTATGAAAATTCCTTTTGCTGTATATTCTTGTCAATGCTTGGTATTGTCAGTCTGTAATTTTATCTCACTGTGGTTTCCTTGAATTACTCTGGTGATTATTCAGGTTATATACCACTTCATAACTTTATTGGCAATATGGATATCTTCTTCTGTGAAGTGCCTATTAATCTTTTTTGTCCATTTGTAAGTAAACTTTTCCAACTGTGGAAGAGTTTTAGATTTTCAGTAAAACTAGGAGACAGTACTGAGAGTTCTCATATACTCATACCCATTGTTCCATATATTAACATCTTACATTAAAGTGGCATATTTGTCATAATTAATGAAGTAATATTGATACCCTGTTATTAATGAGTCAAAATTTTATTCAAATCCTTACTTTCAAAATAATAACCTTTTACTATTTCCATATTCCATACAGGGTCAGTTCAGTTCAGTCGCTCAGTCACGTCCTACTCTTTGCAACCCCATGAATCGCAACACGCCAGGCCTCCCTGTCCATCACCAACTCCCTGTCCATCACCAACTCCCGGAGTTCACTCAGACTCACGTCCATCGAGTCAGTGATGCCATCCAGCCATCTCATCCTCTGTTGTCCCCTTCTCCTCCTGCCCCTAATCCCTCCCAGCATCAGAGTCTTTTCCAATGAATCAACTCTTTGCATGAGGTGGCCAAAGTACTGGAGTTTCAGCCTCAGCATCATTCCTTCCAAAGAAATCCCAGGGCTGATGTCCTTCAGAATGGACTGGTTGGATCTCCTTGCAGTCCAAGGGACTCTCAAGAGTCTTCTCCAACATCACAGTTCAAAAGCATCAGTTCTTCGGTGCTCAGCTTCTTCACAGCCCAACTCTCACATCCATACATGACCACAGGAAAAACCAGAGCCTTGACTAGATGGACCTTTGTTGGCAAAGTAATGTCTCTGCTTTTGAATATGCTATCTAGTCTGGTCGTAACTTTCCTTCCAAGGAGTAAGCGTCTTTTAATTTCATGGCTGCAGTTACCATCTGCAGTGATTTTGGAGCCCGCAAAAAAATAAAGTCTGACACTATTTCCACTGTTTCTCCATCTATTTCCCATGAAGTGATGGGACCGGATGCCATGATCTTTGTTTTCTGAATGTTGAGCTTTAAGCCAACTTTTTCACTCTCCACTTTCACTTTCATCAAGAGGCTTTTTAGTTTCTCTTCACTTTCTGCCATAAGGGTGGTGTCATCTGCATATCTGAGGTTATTGATATTCCTCCCAGCAATCTTGATTCCAGCTTGTGCTTCTTCCAGTCAGGGTACCTTATTACATTTAATTGCCATGGCTTCTTAGGCTGTGACAATCTTTCATATCTTGAGAGAAATAGGCAAATTTGAACTAGCTTTCATAGGAAATGTTTGACAATATTGAGGACTATTGTTTCTGTTGTCCAATTGATAAGTCATGTTTATAGGAGATTGTATTTTTGTAGCAATGCCATTGTTCCAGTTTTGTAGTTGTTCAGTTGCTCAGTCATGTCCGACTCTTTGTGACACCATGGACTGCAGAACACCAGGCTTCCCTGTCCTTCATCACCTCCCAGAGATTGCTCAAACTTATGTCCATTGAATTGGTGATGCCATCCAACCAGCTCATACTCTGTCATCCCCTTCTTCTCCTGCCTTCAATCTTTCCCAGCATCAGGGTCTTTTCTAATGAACCAGCTCTTCACATCAGGTAACCAAAGTATTGGAGTTTCAGCTTCTGCATAAGTCCTTCCAATGAACATTCAGGATTGATTTCCTTTAGGATTGACTGGTTTGATCTCCTTGTTGTCCATGGGACTCTCAAGAGTATTCTCCAGCACCACAGTTTGAATGCATCAATTCTTTGATGCTCAGCCTTCTTTATGGTCCAACTCTCACATCCATACATGACTACTGGAAAGACTATAGCTTTGACTATATGAATCTTTATTGACAAAGTGATGTCTCTGCTGTTTAATTTGCTGTTCAGGTTTGTCATAGTCTTTCTTCCTAGGAGCAAATTTCATGGCTGCGCTCACCATCTGCAATGATTTTGAAGCCTAAGAAAATAAAGTCTGTCCCTGTTTTCATTGTTTCCCCATCTATTTGCCATGAAGTGATGGGACCAGATGCCATGATCCTCAAATACAGGCTATATTTTGGAGAAAGTGATGGAAACCCACTCCGAAAGTGATGGAAACCCACTCCAATACTCTTGCCTGGAGAATCCCATCGACAGAGGAGCCTGGAGGGCTACAGGTCACGGAGTCACACAGAATCGGACACAACTGAAGCAGCTTAGCATCCATACACACAGATTACATATATTTATTTTTATGTTTGGGACGTAGACTCAAAGTCTGTGTTTGTATCAATGAAATAGGAACATAAGGGCCTTGTTATTCACACATCCTTCAGTTTTTGTTTTTTGCTTTTTTGTTTGTTTGTTTTAAATTACATTTATCTACATGTGTTTGTGTGTACATTTATCACCATTTAATTCTCCTGTTATTTGAGTAAGTCAAAGGTGGGTAAAATCTCACTATTTAGACATGGCTAATGGAAAAGGAGAGAATCTATTGATTTTCTTTCACTGAAAGTGAGTCCACACAGTTTACCAAAAGTATTTTTAAAGGTCATCATCAAATAATAAACACTGGTATCTTACTTGCTATTTGCTACTGTTCTTTCTGTATATACTCCCTCAGTATCCTCTTAGGGGAGATTGACTGAGGTCAAGCTAGTTCCAGTTAGTCCCCTCGACAAATAACATAAAGCTATAAATGTCCATAACATTGAATTTCTGTTCGTGTTTCTTGAATTGACTAGGTTACTGAAGCCAGTATCTTGAGGGTAGGTAAAGTGCTCATTATTTTTGCCTCCCTCCTTTTACTCTGCCACTGGGCATTTTGTTTGTATGACTTTTCTAGGCATTTCAGTGGTAAGACCTAATCCTTAGTCTTCCTGATGGTGAAATAGGCCTGATGGGGGTAGTGAGAGTGAGACAAGGACCATTATAAACAGATTCAAATTTTGAGTATCAGAGGAAGAATAGATATGCTGGAGGAGACGTCACTAGCATTTGCTATTAATAAAATATTGGTACAAAATCACATCCTTGGGATAATGATAAATAGCAGTCCTGAACTTAAGGGATGACTTATTTGTGCTTGGGTGGCAAAGTTGAAGCAGTACTGAGATGTGATCTCAGTACTCATATTTAAGAAGAGCCTCCTTTGATTCAAGCAATATACTGTATTATGTTACATAATTTATGAGTGAATGACAGGCACAGGGGTATTCATTGCCTTTAAGAAAAGTAAGATGCGCTTGTGTAGGAAAAAATGACTTTCCAGTAGGTCATTCTCCTAGAATATTGAAAGCTTATTAACTTATTCTTCTGAAGCGCTGAGAAAATGTGAAAGGGATCTGAATAGTATGTAAGTTTCAGAGAGACACTCAAGAAAGTGTTAGCTTTTAATAAGTAATGCATATGAGTTTTGGAGAAAAATATGAAGATATTTTCAAAAAGAAGCTGTTTCTTTTTACAAAACTAGGTGGTGAGTAAGAGGAAATGTTGCTCAATGAATAACAAGCAGATTAAAATATGGGATAGAAGATTTGGATGGGAATGGTGAGAATCAGAGTTGATGTTAATGGCTAGGTCAGTGGTACCCAAATTCTTTATAAATTTAAACTGTGGGAAACCCTCCTTTAACCAATGAAGAAAATCTTTCTAGGCAATTCTGAGTAATCGACATGGTTACAGTCACTAAGATGGATACTGCTACGTTTTACTTGTGACACTGACAAATGAAAGTATCCTGATGTGGGAAGCAATACAGATCTAGGAAATGTCATACCTAGGACCTTACTTGAAGAAGGCAATGGCACCCCACTCCAGTACTCTTGCCTGGAAAATCCCATGGATAGAGGAACCTGGTAGGCTGCAGTCCATGGAGTCGCTAAGAGTCAGACATGACTGAGCGACTTCACTTTCACTTTTCACTTTCATGCATTGGAGAAGGAAATGGCAATCCCAGGGTTGGGGGAGCCTGGTGGGCTGCCGTCTCTGGGGTCGCACAGAGTCAGACACGACTGAAGCGACTTAGCAGCAGCAGCAGCAGCAGCAACAGCAGGACCTTACTAACACTTAGCGCATGGAACCTTTAGAAGATACTCAAGAAGGATTTGTTAGTGGCTATCACCTAGAAAATGTTGTCATGGGGGAAGGGAAAGGTAGGATTAGTCCCAGAACCTAAATCCAGAGTTGGAAAGTTTCACATAGACTGTCCTTTCTTGTTTTAAACAAATGGTCCAAATACTGTCCCTTTAGTTTCATCACCGTAAAAGGAATAAAGAGTTACATCATAGATACAGTTTTAAAACTGCCTAGTGAGTTTCCATTTCCATTCTCTTTCCTGTTTCTATGTTCTCTGGTTTAGGCTAAGGTTACAAAAAGGCCCATGACAAGGTAATTTATTATTGCTTAGTTTATCAATAGGACTTCCCAGATGGCTCAATAGGTAAAGAATCAGCCTACAATGCAGGAGATTGAGTTTGATCCCGGAGTCGGGAAGGTGCCCTGGAGGAGGTCATGGCAACCCACTCCAATATTCTTGCTTGGATAATCTCATGAACAGAGGAGACTGGTGGGCTACAATCCATAGTATCACAAAGAGTTGGACACAACTGAAGCAACTGAGCACGAATGCACTATATCAATAAGCTGGGAGGAGGTTCCACAAATTTCCTTCTGTCTTGTTTTTCCCCCAGAAAGAGTTTCTAATTTATCATTTATTTCTTAATAACTTGTCCTGTTATATTTCAAGATTTGGCTTAGAAGGCGGCAAAATAATAAAATGAAATGCTGTTTGATACATTTGATGAGCTCTCATAAATATCTTTAATAGAATTAACCAATTAACACCTTTGAGAGCTAAAATAAGTCCTTTTGTAAAATCACTACCTTAGGCCCATTTAAAAGAAACTTTTTCATTGTGATAAAATACTCATAATGTAAAATCTCTCATTGTAAACTTCTTTTAGTGTATAAATCAGTGATATTATTATATTCACAGTATCATACAGCTGTCTCAACTATGTTAGTGAGATCTTGTATTTTCCAATATTTTCATTACCATGAAAAGAAACCCTGTTCCTATTAAGCAATATCCTCATTCTGCTCTGCATGACAAACACTATCTGTGTTTGACAGACACATGACAAACAAAAATACTGTGTCCATAAATTTGACTCTTCTTCATATACCATTTACATGAAATCATGCAGTTATGCCCTTTTGCATGGCTTCTTTCACTTAACATGATGTAATCAAGATTTACCCATATTGTAGCATGTAATGGTACTTTTGGAGAAGGCAATGGCACCCCACTCCAGTACTCTTGCCTGGAAAATCCCATGGATGGAGGGGCCTGGTAGGCTGCAGTCCATGGGGTGGCTAGGAGATGGATATGACGGAGCAACTTCACTTTCATGCATTGGAGAAGGAAATGGCAACCCACTCCAGTGTTCTTGCCTGGAGAATCCCAGGGACAGGGGAGCCTGGTGGGCTGATGTCTATGGGGTCGCACAGAGTTGGATACGACTGAAATGACTTAGCAGCAGCAATGGTACTTTTGGCTTGCAAGGTGGTGCTAGTGGTAAAGAATCTGCCTGCAATGCAGGAGATTCAAGAGGCACAGATTTGATTCTTGTGTCAGGAAGATGACCTGGAGGAGAAAATGGCAACTCACTCCAATATTCTTGCTGGGAGAAACCCATGGGCAGAGGATCCTAGGCGAGCCACTTCATTTATTTTTATGGCTAAACATATTCCATTGCATTATTAATCAAGAATTTCAAGAATGGGGACCTGGCTGAGACAAAAAAAAAAAAAGACTACTTGGGGTTTGGTAAAACTGCAACTGAGGAGACCCAGATCCACTAAGCACTTGTACTGTAATTTCTGGACTACAAGATGAGGGAGGACTTCTGGACTACAAGATGAGGGGAGGCAAAAAAACTCCCCACAAGGCCACATGTTTGTCAAGAATTGGGATTAGAGCTAACAAGATGTAAGGGTGTTTGTTAAGCAAGGATTGGTCAGGGTCCAAAATGATTACATATGGTGAAGGCAAAGGGTCAGGTGGAGATGGGAACACTGAAACTACAAGATTGCAGCTGGCAGCTGTTAGCAGATATTGTTTCAAAAACTGCTGCTGATGTTCTTGAGTTTGATACAGTTCAGAAAATTCAAGCTCTCAGTAAGGTAAGAACATACTTAAGCCACATATACAATGGCCATGTGGCTCCGTTTGGAAGCCTGAACCATAGGTACTCCATTTTGATTTTTTAAATGATCTTAAATACGTCATCAGTATGTATGTACTATATTTTGCTTATCCACTCATCAGCTGATGGACATTTGATGATTTCCACTGTTTGGCTAATGTGAATAGTGCTGCTACAAACACATCTTGCAAGTTTTTTTTTAAGTTCCTTTTTAGTCTGTATATTGACAAACTCAGGTTTGTGTGCCTGATGCACAGGGAGACCAAAGAAACCAAAACATTGGAATCTGCAGCAGAGAAACTTATCGCAGGGTCAAGAAGAATGGGCAGCTTGTTTTCAAAAAGTCTGGCTCCCTAATGGTTTTTGGGGTAGAGTTTTATAAGTAAAATGTAGTGGGGGATTGGGCGACTGCAGGGTGTATAACCTACCTCTAATTGATTGGCACTGAGGTAACAGGGTGGTCCAGGGATCTCACTAATCAGTCCTCTGGTTCCAACCAGTCTAGGTCCGTGTGCTTGTGCTAAGGTTGAAGTCAACATATTTACCTGGATGCAAGCCTAGCTCCTGTAGAACTCAGAGATTTGTGTCAGATTGCTTTGCACATCGCTGCTGCTGCTCCTGCTAAGTCGCTTCAGTCGTGTCCTACTCTGTGCGACCCCATAGACGGCAGCCCACCAGGCTCCCCCTTCCCTGGGATTCTCCAGGCAAGAACACTGGAGTGGGTTGCCATTTCCTTTTCCAATGCATGAAAGTGAAAAGTGAAAGTGAAGTCGCTCAGTCGTGTCCGACTCTTCATGACCCCATGGACTGCAGCCTACCAGGCTCCCGCGTCCATGGGATTTTCCAGGCAAGAGTACTGGAGTAGGGTGCCATCACCTTCTCCAAGAGGCCAGAACCCTGCCCCATGCTGTGTTACTGATTCTGTATTTCCTTATTCCCCTATTTAGTAACCGAATCTGCCCTTTGGAACTCAGGGAAGGTCTAGGGAACTGAAACATTTTCCTGCAAATAAGGAATTGGGGGTAGAGAAAGACTTCTGTATAAGTGAGGACCCCACAGAGTCCTGCTAGATTTTGTTAACATTTCTAGGAACTATGGTAACTCTTTGGTCTTCCCTGGTAGCTCAGCTGGTAAAGAATCCACCTGCAATGTGGGAGACCTGGGTTTGATCCCTGTGGTGGGAAGACTCCCTGGAGGAGGGTTGGTAGCCCACTTCAGTATTCTTGCCTGGAGAATCCCCACGGACAGAGGAACCTTGTGGGCTACAGTCCATGTGGTTGCAAATAGACAGATCTGAGCGACTAAGCATGGGACAGTACATGCTAACACTTAATTTAAGTTTTTGAGGAATTTCCAAGCTATATTACAGAGTGGCTACACCATTTTAAGTTCCTACCAACTTCCAATTTCTTCATACCTTTGCCAACATGTAATTATTTTCCCATGTTTTAATTAAAGAGATTAATTATAGTCACCCTAGTGAGGGTGAAATGGTATCTAATTTTGGTTTTAATTTGCATTTCCCTAATGACTAATGCTCTTGAGTTTTTTTCATGTATTTGTTTATCATTTGTGTATCTGCTTTGGAGAAATGTTTATTCAAGTCTGTTGCCTTATTTTTATTTTGAGAAAAACACCAATACAGTATACTAATGCATATATATGGAATTTAGAAAGATGGTAACAATAACCCTGTATCAATTCAGTTCAGTCGCTCAGTAGTGTCCGACTCTTCACGACCCCATGAATTGCAGCACGCCAGGCCTCCCTGTCCATCACCAACTCCCGGATTTCACTCAGACTCACGTCCATCGAGTCAGTGATGCCATCCAGCCGTCTCATCCTGTGTCGTCCCCTTCTCCTCCTGCCCCCAATCCCTCCCAGCGTCAGAGTCTTTTCCAATGAGTCAACTCTTCACATGAGGTGGCCAAAGTACTGGAGTTTCAGCTTTAGCATCATTCCCTCCAAAGAAATCCCAGGGCTGATCTCCTTCAGAATGGACTGGTTGGATCTCCTTGCAGTCCAAGGGATTCTCAACAGTCTTCTCCAACACCACAGTTCAAAAGCATCAATTCTTCGGTGCTCAGCCTCCTTCACAGTCCAACTCTCACATCCATACATGACCACTGGAAAAACCAGAGCCTTGACTAGATGGACCTTTGTTGGCAAAGTAATATCTCTGCTTTTGAATATGCTATCTAGGTTGATCATAACTTTCCTTCCAAGGAATAAGCGTCTTTTAATTTCATGGCTGCAGTCACTAGCTGCAGTGATTTTGGAGCCCCCAAAAATAAAGCCTGACACTGTTTCCACTGTTTCTCCATCTATTTCCCATGAAGTGATGGGACCAGATGCCATGATCTTCGTTTTCTGAATGTTGAGCTTTAAGCCAACTTTTTCACTCTCCTCTTTCACTTTAGTCAAGAGGCTTTTTATTTCCTCTTCACTTTCTGCCATAAGGGTGGTGTCATCTGCATATCTGAGGTTATTGATATTTCTCCCGGCAATCTTGATTCCAGCTTGTGTTTCTTCTAGTCCAGCGTTTCTCATGATGTACTCTGCATAAAAGTTAAATAAGCAGGGTGACAATATACAGCCTTGATGTACTCCTTTTCCTATTTGGAACCAGTCTGTTGTTTCATGTCCAGTTCTAACTGTTGCTTCCTGACCTGCATACAGATTTCTCAAGAGGCAGGTCAGGTGATCTTGTATTCCCATCTCTTTCAGAATTTTCCACAGTTTATTGTGATCCACACAGTCAAAGACTTTGGCAACCCTGTATACGAGACAGCAAAAGAGACACTGATGTATAGAACAGTCTTTTGGACTCTGTGGGAGAGGGAGAGTGTGGGATGATTTGGGAGAATGGCATTGAAACATGTCTAATATCATATATGAAACGAGTCACCAGTCCAGGTTCCATGCACTATACTGGATGCTTGGGGCTGGTGCACTGGGACTACCCAGAGGGATGGTACGGGGAGGGAGGAGGGAGGAGGGTTCAGGATGGGGAACACATATATACCTGTGGCAGATTCATGTTGATATATGGCAAAACCAATACAATATTGTAAAGTTAAAAAATAAAATAATCAAACATAAAAATAAAAAAAAAGTTTTTTAATACACATATTCTGAATACTATACTTTCATCACATATATTGACTTGCAAATATTGTTTCCCATTCTTTAAATTTTTCACTCTATTAATGTATATATAAAAGGTACATATGTGCATATATTTATTCTTTGATATACAAAAGTTTCATTTTGAAAAGTCATAGATGTATATGAATTTTATTCTTCTGTGACTCATTCCTTCTAATAATCCATTGTCAAGTCCAAAGTTATGAATATTTACTTCTATGTTTTCTTCTGAGAGTTTTATAAACTCATAAATTTAGATTTTGACCCATTTACAGTTAAACTTGTACATGACATGGCATGACTTAAGGGACTTTAATATTTTGCCTGTAGCCAGTTTTCTCTGCACTAGTTTTTCAAGAGACTGTTCTTTCCTCATTGAATGAATAGTCTTGGTGCTCTATAGGAATCGACTTAACATTGATACATGGGTTTCGTTTTGGCCTCTCAGTTATATTCCATTGATCCATATGTCTATCCTTGTGTTAGTACCATGCTGTTTTATTTATTAAAACTTTACAGTAAGATCTGATATTGGATGAGGCCCCCAACTTTGTTCTTTTTTCAAAAATGTTTTGATATTTGGCATCTCTTTTATATGAATTTTAGAATTAGCTTCAGGATTGTTGGGATTGTGACAGGAACTGCACTGAACTTGGAAAACTATTTTAGGAATAGTGTTGCTTTCACACTATCAACTATTTCAATCTGTGAAGTTTCACTTTCTTAGGCCTACTTTAATTTCTTGAAGCACCATTTTGTAGTTTTCAGTGAGTAATGCTTGTACCTGCTTAGTTAAATGTATTCTTAAGTATAATATGATTTTGATACTATTAGAAGTGAACTTGTTTGTTTAATTTCCTTTTCAAGTTTTCATTGCTAGTATTAAAAAAAAAACTGGTTTTATGTGTTTTATGCACTGAAACGTTGCTGAAATAATTAATTTTTTAATTATTATTTTTTTTAGCTCTACTGGTAACTTGCCTGGAGAATCCCATGGACAGAGGAGCCTGGTGGGCTAAAGTCCAAAGGATCACAGAGTCAGACATGACTGAAGCAACTTAGCATGCATGCATGCCTATATATGTGTGTGTGTGTGTGTGTGTGTGTGTGTGTGTTAGTCGCTCAGTCATATCTGAATCTTTGTGACCCCATGGACTGTGGCCCACCAGCCACCAGGCTCCTCTGTCCATGGTTTTCTCCAGGCAAGAATACTGGAATGGGTTGCCATTTCCATTTTCAGGGGATCTTCCCAATCCAGGGATTGAACCCGAGTGTCCTGCATTGGAGGCGGGATGCTTTACCATCTGAGCTACTAGGGAATCCTGTGTGTGTGTGTATATATATATATATAATATTTATAAAATTTAATATTCATATTTCACACTTATATATTATAAATATAATATATATTTATATATTATATTATATAATTTCATATAAATATGAAAATATGTTAGCCATATAGGTTAAGAGGAGAGAAGGAGAGGAAAAAGACAGAGAGAAAAGGAAAGACAAAAAAATTGAAGATTCAGTTGGTAGTAAGAGGAATGAGTATCAACAAAACTTTGTGTAACACAATTGTCATATTTCTGGACATTTCACTGCATTTTGGTGGAAGTAACTCTTTTTGGTTTGACAAAATTATGTCTATCCATCTATCTATTTATATAGCTAGATAGATATAGATATTTCAGGCTTTATATATTTTTTTCAGCCAATTTCAGCAAATTGCTTGCTATGCAATATAAGATGAGCTTCTCCAATAGAACTCTGCAGAAGCAGTCCCTCAGGCACTTTGGAGTTGAACATACTGCAAAAAATGTATGTCCTCATCTCACACATCCGTGGGAAATGTGAAGGTATTAGGCCTCTGAGAAACCTTTCCAGAAAAATTTAAAACTTTGTTTGTACTAGCATTTCCCAAACTTACATGATCATTGGTAGGCTTTTTTTTTTTTTCCCCAGTATGTAACAACTTTTTTTTTTTTTTGTAACAACTTTTAACCTGAATATCACACTTTTACAAACTCAATATTAGATCAGCAATTGTTACAGAATCCAAGTTCACTCTGCTCCCTGTCAACTAAAAAAGAGAAACAACTTGAGAGTTGTGAGTTAAGTTTTATTTGGGGTAAAATGAGGACTGCAGCCTGGGAGGCAGCACCTCAGATAGCTCTGAGATACTGTTCCAAAGAGGCAGTGAGGGAAGGTCAATATATAAGGTTTTGGTGAAGGGGGAGTTCAATACCATTAAGCACTCATTTTACAAAAGGTTTTCTGCTAGTCACAAGGATCTGACATCACCATGAAGGCATTTAGTGCTTTTCTAGATATGAGGAGATATAAGGATTGGAGTCACGAAATCAATTCCTGAAAATATCCAGCTATATAAAGACCTGTCTCACCAGAGTTCCTGGAGACAGCTCATCTCACTCCACCTTGAACTCCCCTAGGGGATTTTGAAGGTTGACAGCTGCGGTAGTACTGGTTTCAATCTCCACAGAGGCAGATGACAAATGCCCTTGTTGTTCAGTTGCTGGCAATGTTCTTGACAAGTGCCCATTTGTAGTTGACACCACCACACAATAGGCCAATAAATCTCAGAGATGAGATACTGAGGCAAAGAATATGATTTTATTCAGAGATCCAGTTGGCCAAGAAGATGGTAGACTACTAAGTCTTAAAATAACCATCTTGTTGAGGCCTGGATGCCAGGTTCTTTTATGGATCAGAGGTGGAGGGAGGTGAGGAAACAAAGTAATTGGACCATTTAATTCTTGCAAATATCTCCTAGATTGGCAAGCCCCAGGCAGGGGGAATGTGTTCATTTCTTTCTTCCTGCAATCTACAGGTGGACAGGTTTATGAACAAAGGCAGCTTAGTTTAACAGTTAGGCAGAGGGGGCAGGGTTCCCCCAAGGCAGGCCATTATATATGCTATAACAACAAATGCAGCAGAAAACAAGGTTTAAAGTCACAGAAACAGATCCAGCACAGACTCAAAATTAACCCTTCCCAGTTACATGGTTATGCAATCTCTGTAAGCCTATAGTATAGAGATAAAATAACCATCTTTCTATCCACATGCAATGACAATTGGTAATATAATATGAGGACTCATTATGCATTATAATGTTTATGTAAATAAAAACTGTTATTTATGATAATTATTTTTAAGACATTACATTTTCTATTCTTTCTTTATGAAGGAAGAATAGTGAATTGGCAGAGGGTTCAACCTTTGTTTTAGAGATGAGTAAATAGTCCTAAAAAAATTAAATGCCTTACTTGAGACCTTACAGCAGCAGCTAGCTGAATTGAAATGATAAGCCAGATCTCCTGACTTTTGGAAAAGAATACTATTTATTTTTCTACTCTGCCTCCATATGGTCACACGTCAAACCATTCATGCATGGAGCTGCTGGGGTGAGAGTTATAGAAACACTGTAAGACTAACTCTGTAAAATGAATTGTTGGAGAGAACTAGGAGAGAATCATAATTTAAACTTCAATTTAAATATCCACACATAGGATATTATAGAGATGAATGTAGCATATTTAAAACATCTTTAACCCCAAGTAGTTCAAAAGAAAAGCATATGTTCTTGATGTATGAACTATAGTCATTTGAAAATTTGTGCCACTTAATACAGTCAGTGAAAAATCTAGATGAATGACATGCTTCTAGAAGAGCCTAGATTACAACACTAATGTTTAATTTTGATCTCCAGTTATTAATACATAACTAAAAATTGTTTTTTAACCATCCCCATCCTCTATATTTTATTTTTTTATTCTTTCTTTCTTTTTTTTCACTATTTAAATAATTCTTTTATTTTTAATATAAATTTATTTATTTTAATTGGAGGTTAACTACTTTACAGTATTGTATTGATTTTGCCATACATCAACATGAATCTGCCACAGGTATATACGTGTTCCCCATCCTGAACCCCCCTCCCTCCTCCCTCCCCATACCATCCCTCTGGGTCGTCTCAGTGCACCAGCCCCAAGCATCCAATATCATCTTTCAACTGAAACCATTAAGTGGCATTTTTGGGGGATCCAAAGAACTGCAATCCTTTGTATCTCAGCACAGAAAATAATTGAACAAGAGGCAAAGTGACAGGCAAGAAGTGATTTATTAGAATAGGATGCTTGTGAGGCTTACAAGTGGGTGGGTGAGGGGGTACCAAGCCCCAAGAACTTACAAGGCTACAATTTTATAATCAAAGGAAAAACAGGGAGAGGAAGAAGACCTTTTTCATCTTTCTTAAGTAGACATCATGCTTCCTTCATCAGTTCCTCCTCCAGGTTGGGCAGGAGAGTTTTCTTGTTTCTGTGGTCGACATAGATCCACAAAATATTTTTTATGTGTGCAGAGAGCATGTTCTAATTTATCGAGCTCAGTGAGCAGGATGTGGGCCTCATGCTACCATTGTTTTATCATTTGGGGGCATGTCTCACGCTTCTGTTGCATGTTTTTGTTTCTAAGCAAGCCCGCTTGGTTTTGCATTAAGAAAACCCATTTTCTTATGTAATCATTAACTTACAAGGGTCACCTGTATTTTTTTTTTTCTATTTATAGTCCCTATTTAATCACCTACTTTGTCTCTATCAAAACCTTTTTATTTCTTTTGTTGTTCATGGCTACCCCCATTAAGGCAAGTTCCAAGTGGAAAGGAGATTGGCTAGAGGGAAAAGGCACTGGCAAATGATTCTGCTCTAGCACTGAATATGTTTGCAAAATGATCATTTCAAAGTGACATGTGAGCCTTTTAAGATACAGACACAAGCACATCCATCCCACTTTGCAGAGGCTAAAAATTGTTGGTATTTTCGAATATTGATGTTTTCATGGTTTCTCTCAGACACAATTTCTGAGATAGAAAACTAGTCAAAGAAACTTAAGGGTCTGAGTTCAGTGTTCTAATCGGTAAAATAGGACCCAAAACTCAAAATTGAAAATATTCATTCTTTATCTGACATTTTATTTTTAACACTGGAGAGTTTGAGGTAACTGGATAGTTGTCTATAAAAATGTAGTATATTTTATTTTATTTACCTTTTAAAATGAAGTATATTTTAAAATAAGTTAATGATTTACAAACAAAAAATCAAGGATTAACTTTTTAAAATAATTTTCATTACTGTTAGCTGTGTTTCCAGGTTTTTAATGTTTTATGAAGAAATAGGAAAGTAATGTTTAAAATCAAGATTGCCCTAGAAAATTTTCCTGATTTTGTGAACATTGATGCAGGTTCATTGACAACTTGAGATTGACTGTGGGTCTAAGAATGGAACTGAAATGTATGCCTGCACTTACATCAGAGGTGAATTAAAAGAAAAAAAAACAAAACTCATGGCTTAACTTTAAGTAGAGTTTCTTTTGTGGGCTCATTGAGTACAAAATGAAAACATTCTTTGTACAGGGTTTTGGAAAACTGCTCTATACCAGGAAGTCATTTTCATAAGAGGCACTTCATTGGTGTATTGTTCCCTTTTTCCTCTGCCTCCACATCTTTTCCCCCTTATGGAAAACCTTTCGGAAGCTTCCTACATGGATTCATGTAATTGGTTTTCTGGTGTTGGGGAGGTCAGCTGGTATAAAACACCAGTCTCTGCTCATAAATTTATTTAAGCTGTATTTGCATTTAATTTCAGCTTTTTAAAAGTCAAGTTGTGAGTTTAGTCAGTAACTTACTGGCCTGGGAATCTGGTCTAAGTTTCTGAAGAGTAGTAATGACTATAATGACACTTAATAGCCACTGTAGTGCCATGCATAGTGAGCAACTGAGGAGATTATAAGCCAGTATGAGTTTTAAAAATATTTGATTGATACTTGGTTTAGGAAAGAAAAAGGAGTCTGGGATATTTCTATTCAGTAAAGGCAAGTGATGCTGAATAATAGTTAATCCCAGGGGAAAAAAAATTGAAAAATAAAACAACTGATTTATCTGTTTCCTAAAAGCCCCCAGGGATACCTTGAGTTCAAGATTATAAAATGAACCTTGTTTGGGTTCCTATTCAATTTTCTCTTTCACTTACTGAGGACTTGCTTCATTTCCTGATTTGCTCCACAATCAATCACAAGCATCTATTTCTTTATTTTTAATTTTTGAGTACTGTTGATAACAATGCCTATTAGTTTCTGCTGTCAGCAAAGTGAATCATTTGTACATAAACATATTTCCCCTCTTTTTGGGATTCCCTTTCCATTTAGGTCACCACAGAGGACTGAGTAGACTTCCCTGTGCTATACAAAGTTATCATTAGTTATCTATTTTGTACATGGTAATGTATATATTAATATGTCAATGCCTGTTGCAAGCATCTTGAATTTCTTGAATATTATGTTTTCTACCTCCATATTCACTTCCACGGATTCCTTATTTTTATTCATCTGAGAAACTCCAGGAGTTCTCTTTTCTATCTTATTCTACATTAGATCAACATATGCCATTAGCATTCTTCTAGAAAGGATGGTAAACTCCCATGCTAAATAGTGGTGCCTGGTTGTATTAATAGTGTCAGACTCCTTTCTGAAACAGTTCACATTATAGTCCAAACATCTCTGGGCTGTGAGTTGAAATTAAATGTCATTCCAACAGCTTCCAGTGTCTAAATATGACTTTCCATTCTGAAGACCTTTTAAGAAAACCATCTCCAATTTTCCAACAGGAAAGTTCTCTCTGAAAGCATTTCATGGATAAGCACATTTTTAAGATCAAGGATTAAAAATAATCCTACATCCAGGTCTAAAGTGTTTAATAACAAAAAAGCTGCTTAAAATGTCTAGGCATTCATCAAGACCTTTTTGCTAACTATACCCGTGATTTCAGGAGAAGCTGATAAGTGATTTACAACTCTGATTCAAAGGGGAAGCATCCTTTTGTTGGATTTCTTACACAAGATTCATACTCTGCATATTCCCAAGCTCTGTCACAAGTCGTTGAATCTGAATTCAGTAATAGTAATAGCTGAAAAACTACATTTTGAATAATTACTCATATATTTCAGTGCAGTATAACATTTTTGGACTGCTGATAGATGCACAGTCTTGAGGATACAATACTTTCTTGACTTTATTTCAATAAATGCTGTATATTCATTAATTTAAGCAGCAGTTTTAACATTGGTTTCATATGTTTGTTGTTCAATTTCTAAGTCCTGTCTGACTCTTTGCAACCTCATGTACTGCAGCATGCTAGGCTTCCCTTTCCTTCACTATCTTCATAACTCCAGTTTGAATACTGATCCACTTCAAATTATTATCACTCTGATACAAAGTAGGCATATCGATATGGGCAGAAACAAGAAATTATTTTATTTCTCTCTTCTGTCTGCTCTGGGCATTTCTAGCAAACTGAAAGTAGGATAATTGCCCATATCTTAGTCAGTAGCCACTTTCTGAGACAGCTAATGTCCTGTCTCCTGGTCAACACCGCTCCCCGTCTTGGTATGTCAT
Organism: Bos grunniens; assembly: GCF_055505025.1. Classification (NCBI taxonomy): domain Eukaryota; kingdom Metazoa; phylum Chordata; class Mammalia; order Artiodactyla; family Bovidae; genus Bos; species Bos grunniens. The sequence goes on along the minus strand of NC_141175.1, from coordinate 56,330,239 downwards.
TTTCTCTATCGGTTGAGTCCCTCTAAAATGATCATTGCAGAATTTAGAGAGGAACTGAGTGAAGTGACTATGGGAGAGTTAGGCTACCACAGAGCATGACCACAGACAGTACTCATGAAGGCTTGAAACCTAGCATCAATGCCAATGGACTGTGTCTTCAATCATACTCAATTCCAATATTCGAGTTGGGCATCCAGTTAGGAATGGTGCCCATCAGTCCACTGATGTAGTAAGAGAAGAGAGGATACAATGAGGATACTTAATGCTGACATGTATGCAATGAAATGGTGCTTCCAGTTCATTTGTATATTTGTTGTGGTTCTGTCATTCAGTCATATCTGATTCTCTATGAACCCATGGACTGAAATGAAGCATGCCAGGCTTCCCTGTCCTTCACTAGCCCCCAGAATTTGTTCAAACTCATGTCCATTGAGTCGGTAATGCCATCCAAACATCTCATCCTCTATCACCCCCTTCACCTCTTGCCCTCAATCTTGCCCAGCATCAGGGTCTTTTGAAGTGAGTCAGCTCTTCATATCAGATGGTTAAAATATTGGAGCTTTAGCATCAGTCTTTCCAATTACTATTAAGGGTTGATTTCCTTTATTATTGACTAATTTGATCTCCTTGCTGTCCAAAGGACTCTTGAGAGTCTTTTCCAGCACCACAGTTTGAAAGCATCAATTCTTTGGTGCTCAGCTTTCTTTGTGGTCCGATGCTCACATTCATACATGACTACTGGAAAAATCATAGCTTTGACTATAGGGACCTTTGTCAGCAAAATGATACCTCTGCTTTTTAATATGCTGTCTAGGTTTGTCATAGCTTTTCTAGCAGCAAGTACTTTTTAATTTCATGGCTACAGTCACCATCCAAAGTGATTTTGGAGCCCAAGAAAATAAATCCTGTCATTGTTTCCATTTTCTCCCTATCTATTTGTGATGACATGATAGGACCAGATGCCATGATCTTAGTTTTTTGAAAGCTGAGTTTTAAGCATTTGTATATATAATTACAAAATGGCACGGATCCAATTACCCTTATCTTAAAAGCGTTGAAACAAATGATTCTTGGAATTCAATATTTTTTCCAAAGATTAGAAAGCCAAGACAGTTTTCAGCATCCAAAACATTTTATGATTTATGCAGCAAAGTCAATGGCTATTTCATACACTAGAAAAAATAAAGTATAAAATTAACCTCTGAGACTGTAAAACAAAAGAAGCCTCTTATATCCAGAAGCTGTGCTGCTAGACCATGCTCTTCTCCTATTATCTTACCTACACAACTTCACAGGAAACCAACCTCAGACAAGATTACTCTGATTCTATGATAAAGTGTACAAAACATTGTAACTTCATATTAAAAAAAAAATTGTCTAAGTAAAAATTAAAAAAAAAAAAATTAAAGCCTGCCTAGCATTTGCTCTCTGGAGTAAAATGAGTGACTGCTACTTCTTTACCAAATGTGTTTTGGTAAAACTTTATTCTCATTATAGTCTGCCCTTCCTGTAGATAAAATTTATTGAGATAGCCAATCAAAGAATTTCCCTTGCTTTCTGATAGCATTTAATCTAGAGTTCACCCCATTTCCTTAGACTTTCTTCAACTTCGCCCAATCAAAGCTCAAGATCTATAAGTAATCCTTTCTGATACCTTCTTACTGAAATAACTCAGGGATCCTCATGTTGTGTGTTCTATACTGAGTAATAAATAAAGTTTTCTCAGTTTCAGGTGTGTTACTAATAGTTTTGGATGGAAGGCTTCAATACCTCATATTGTATCAGTTTTCGATGCTAAATGAATTTAAATCAATCAGGTTTTGCTGTTAAATGGTTTATGAAAAAGACTTTTAAGTTTCAACATGTTTTGACTTTCAGAATTCCAGATAAGGCTTTGCATACCTGATAGTGTTTTTGGAACTTTAAAATGCACACATTTGAATCCATAGTATCTTAAGGGAAAGTGTCTAATTTCAATTATTTCTTGTGGCATTATTTATAGCAGGAGAAATTTAGAAATAAAAGTGGGAAAAAAAATAAAAGTGGATATTTATAGCATAGGTCTTGGCAGTAACCTTTCAGATATGATACCTAAAGTACAAGAAACAAGATAAAAAATAAGCAAGTAGGAAGACATTGAACTAAACAGTTTCCACACAGCAAAGGAAACAATGAACAAAATGAAAAGACAACTTGCAGAATGAGAGAAAATTATTTGTAAATCGTATGTCTGATAAGGGATTAATATATAAAATAGGTAGAGAACTCATACAACTAAATAACAACAACAAAAAGCAATAATCCAGTTTAAAGAAAAGCAAAAGACCTGAATAGACATTTTCCCAAAGATATTCAAACAGTCAACAGGTACATGCAAAGGTGTTCAACATCACCAATCATTGGGGAAATTCAAATTAAAGCCACAATGACATTTCACCCACATTTGTTAGAATGGTTATCATAAAAAAAACAAGAGATAGGGATTGTTATGAGGATGTGGATAGAATAGAAGCCCTGTGCACTGTGTGTGGGAATGTAAATTTGTATAACCACTATAGTAAAATAGTATGACGTTTCCTCAAAAATTAAAAATAGGTCTACCATATGATCCAGTAATTTCACATCTGGGTATTTATTCAAAGGAAATAAAAAATACTAACTTAAAAAGATACATTCACCCTCAAGTTCATTGTGGCATTAGTTATAATAGCCAAGACATAGAAACAATCTATGTGTCTACCGACAGATGAATAAAGATAATATACACATATATGTAATGGAAAACTATTTAGCCACACAAAGAAGAAATTCCTATCATTTGCAACAAGATGAATGGACCTTGAGGACATTATGCTAATTTAAATAAGTCAGACAGAGGAAGACAAATACTGTAAGACATTACATATATCCGGAATTTAAAAGCAAACCAAACTTATAGAAAAAGAGACCAGATTTGTGGTTGTTAAAGGCTGGAGTAGGGAATGGAGGAACTGGTTAAAAGTGATAAAAAGGTACAGACTTTCAGCTATAAAATAAATAACTATTGGGTTGTAATGTACAACATGCATCTTCCCTGGTGGCTCAGCTGGTAAAGAATCTGTCTGCAATGAAGGAAACACAGGTTTGATCTCTGGGTCAGGAAGATCCTGTGAAGAAGGGCATGACAACCCATTCCAGTATTCTAGCCCAGAGAATCCCATGGACAGAGGAGCCTGGTGGGCTACAGTCCATAGAGTCACAGTCAGACACAACTGAAGGGACTGAGCACACATGCAATGTACAACATGATAGCTTTTTTTGTATCCATATGAGGGGATGGATGTTAACTAAACATTGTAGTAATAATTTTGCAATATATGCATTATGCCAAATTATTTTGCTCTATGTCTCAAATTTTATAATACAGCATATCAATTATGTCTCAGTAAAACTGAAAGAAAATATTTTTTAATATAAATTTATTTATTTTAATTGGAGGTTAATTACTTTACAATATTATATTGGTTAAAAGTAGATATCCAAAATTATAATTATGCATCCTTTAAAACAGACTATTATAGTCATAAAAATGATGATTATGGGCTTCTCTGGTGGTCCACTGGTTAAGAATTCACCTACCAATGAAGGGGACGTAAATTCTATCTCTATTTTGGGAGAATCCCACATGCCCTGGAACAATTCAACCCATGGGCCACAACTACTGAGCTTGTATTCCAAGAGCCTGCACAATCACAAGAAAGAGTAGCTCCCACTTGCTACAACTAAGTAAAGCCCAGGTGCAGCAATGAAGAACCATCACAGCCAAAAATAAATAAATAAATATTTTTAAAAATGTATATTTATAACTTTTGATGAAGTTCTTGTGATATAAATATGAGTCAAGGCAAAAGACAAGCTGTGTATATGACACAATCTGATGGAAATTTATCAAATGAAGACAATGGTCAACACTGATTGATTTGTATATTTTTTTACTCTCTCAAAACTTTTTTCTAGACTTTTAGATTTTTTCTGAAATCACTATGAGCATGAGTTAATTTTATGGAGATACAAATATGGCTCATGTATAGTTGGGAAGCATCTCTGTGGAGGCCAAACGAATAATAGAATTTAATAAGTACTAAGATCCTTCTTTGGAGAAGGAAATAACAACCCACTCCAGTACTCTTGCCTGGAAAATCCTATGGACAGAGGAGCCTGGTAGGCTACCGTCCATGGGGTCACAAAGAGTCAGACAAAGAGATGGGAATCCCAGTCCACCTACCTACCTCCTGAGAAACCTGTAGGCAGGTCAAGAAGCAACAGTTAAAACTGGACACGGAACAACGGACTGGTTCAAAATGGGGAAAGGAGTATGTCAAGACTGTATGTTGTCACCCTGCTTATTTAATTTCTTTGCAGAGTCAGTTAGTTCAGTTCAGTCGCTCAGTCGTGTCCAACTCTTTGCGACCCCATGAATCGCAACACGCCAGGCCTCCCTGTCCATCACCAACTGCCGGAGTTCACTCAGACTCACGTCCATCGAGTCAGTGATGCCATCTAGCCATCTCATCCTCTGTCGTCCCCTTCTCCTCCTGCTGGGGAAGAATTGGGGAATCCCTCCCAGCATCAGAGTCTTTTCCAATGAGTCAACTCTTCACATGAGGTGGCCAAAGTACTGGAGTTTCAGCTTTAGCATCATTCCTTCCAAAGAAATCCCAGGGCTGATCTCCTTCAGAATGGACTGGTTGGATCTCCTTGCAGTCCAAGGGACTCTCAAGAGTCTTCTCCAACACCACAGTTCAAAAGCATCAATTCTTCAGCACTCAGCCTTCTTCACAGTCCAACTCTCACATCCATACATGACCACAGGAAAAACCATAGTCTTGACTAGACGGACCTTTGTTGGCAAAGTAATGTCTCTGCTTTTGAATATGCTATTTAGGTTGGTCATAACTTTCCTTACTATGCAGAGTATATCATGCTAAATGCCAGGCTGGATGAAGCACAAGCAGGAATCAAGATTGCAGGGAGAAATATCAATAATCTCAGATTGCAGATGACACTACTGGCAGAAAGCAAAGAGGAACTAAAGAGCCTCTTGATTAAAGTGAAGGAGAACATAAAAGTCACTCAGTCTGACTCTTGTGACCCCATGGACTGTAGCCTGCCAGGCTCCTCTATCCATGGAATTTTCTAGGCAAGAATACTGAAGTGGGTTGCCATTCCCTACTCCAGGGAAAGGGAAAGAAGAGAGTGAAAAGGGTGGCTCAAAACTCAACATTCAAAAAACTAAGATCATGGCATCTGGTTCCATCACTTCATGGTAAATAGATGGGGAGAAAGTGGAAACAGTGACAAACTTTATTTTCTTGGCCTCCAAAATCACTGTAGGTGGTGACAGCACCTGTGAAATTAAGACACTTGTTTCTTGGAAGAAACTGTATGACAAACATGGACAGTGTACTAAAAAGCAGAGACATTACTTTGCTGACAAAGTTCCATCTAGTCAAAGCTATGGTTTTTCCAGGAGTCATGTGCAGTGTGAGAGTTGGATCATAAAGAAGGATGAGCACCAAAGAACTGATGATTTTGAACTACTTTTGGAAAAGACTTCTGAGAGTCCCTTGGACAGCAAGGAGATCAAACCAATCAATCCTAATGGAAATCAATCTGAAATACCCATTGGAAGGACTGGTGCTAAACCTGAAGCTCCAATACTTTGGCCACCTGATGTGAAGAGCTGACTCATTAGAAAAGACCCTGATGCTGGGAAAGATTGAAGGCAGGAGGAGAAGGGGACACCAGAGTATGATATGGGTGGGATAGCATCACTGACTCACTGGACTTGAGTTTGAGCAAGCTTTGGGAGATAATGATGGATAGGGAAGCCTGGTGTGCTGTAGTCCATGTGATTACAAAGAGTAGGACATGGCTGAGCAACTGAACAACAAGAAATTTGCAGAATAAGACATATAGGGAGGAATGTATAAGTGAGACAATTATATATAAAATAGCCATTTAATATTAGACTCCAGTACTCCTGCCTGGAAAATCCCGTGGATGGAGGAGCCTGGTCGGCTGCAGTTCATGGGGTCGCTAAGCGTTGGACACAACTGAGCAACTTCACTTTCACTTTTCACTTTCATGCATTGGAGAAGGAAATGGCAACCTACTCCAGTGTTCTTGCCTGGAGAGTCCCAGGGACGGGGGAGCCTGGTGGGCTGCCGTCTATGGGGTCACACAGAGTCAGACATGACTGAAGTGACTTAGCAGCAGCATATATACAGTAAACTAGTGACTGTTAAATTTCAAGCAAGCAGGAGAGATAAATTTGAAGCTCATATTTAACACACATATTTAACATACTTTACTTACTATAGATAGAGGTGATATGTATCATGGATATAAAATTAAATTTTATCTTGCTTGCATTATCTTAATTTGCTAAATAAATTAGTGCAATGGATGGTATAATTTTCCATTCTTTGTTTTTCTTTTACTTGTCAGAAAATGACTTTGACACGAGGAAAATAAATTTTTGAAAAGAGAAGCTGTATTTACAAGAGTTAAACATTTCAACTTGTCAACAGCATTTCTTCCAAAACATATTTGAAGCAGAGAAATCCTCAGGTGATTTACACTTTGGGGTGAGCATCTTTCTTTGGCATTTTATTCTCTGTAGTAATTCCATTAAAAGAGCACAATTTATTGCACATCTGTCTTTGCAGATTTTATCAATGCTGAAACCTTTTAAACTGAGAATGGGATTAAATAAACCCCATTTACCAATGTGGTAAAATATAATAGACACACAGCCCATTAAATGGCCAGCTAAATCAATATATCCACTTGGCAGCAATTTCCAGGAGATAAGGTGGGAACCTTCTGTTCTATTTGATAGATGAGTAAACTTAAGGGGGAGAATTTACAATAGTTTCCATGTGTACCTTGAAGGGAATATTCATTATTTTCAAATTACCTTCTCATGTCAGCAGATTTGTGGTTAGGAAACAGAGAGGCTGTTCATACTTTTCCTCCTACGTGGTTATAGCAGTGAGTCAGCTGAGATGGAAGGCAGAGGAGGGCTTGAAACTATTTAACAAAGGAAATATTTCAGTTCTGATGAAAAGATATTTATAAATTTTAATTGTGTGATAAATATTGCTCAGATCACCCCCCCAAATAAGGTATTTTTATGATGGTAAAGAAAGGAGAGTGTGAAGGAAACAGGAAACTAAAGAATGTAATAATAAGAATAACTTAGAATGTGCATAGAGAGTGTCAGATGCTATGTATTTTATACATTTATTAATTTCATAGATATCAATTGAAATAGGAAATTGAATTTGATCTGTGCCTACAATATACCAGAAACTATTCTTGGAACATTTAGATACATTAATCTTTGTTTGATCTTTACAACAAATCTTTGAAGCACATATTATTATGGATACAGAAACAGAAAATCGGAGTAAACTGCACCAAAATCATGATAAAAATATTGAGAATAGTATTTTAATTTAGGCTTTTGCTTCCTTGAATCACTAGGAGAGGTTTAAAGTATTAAGTAAGAAGTGTAGAAGTTACATATATATTCATAGAGGTTAAAAACTGAGTATTATAGATAGGAAGTAGCTTTTTCGATGAGAGTTCTGGAGACAGAAGTTAGTGACTAAAGTCAAGGTCAAGTACTTAAATCAGGAAAAGAAGCAGGTTATGGTTGGTAGCTCAGAAAAGGCTTTAAGTTTAAAAACAGGAGTTGAAGCATTGCCACATTTCGAACACAGATTCTGTGAGTTCCTAAAAAAAAAAAAAAAGTGAAGTGAAAGTATTAGTTCCTCAGTCGTGTCCAACTCTTTGTGACCTCTGTGAACTCTTACAGACCTGGCAGGACTGTAACCTGCCAGGCTCCCCTGTCGATGGAATTCACCAAGCAAGAATACTGGAGGGGTAGGCATTCTCTTCTGCAGGATATCTTCCCAAGCCAGGGGTTGAACCTGGGTCTCCTGCATTGCAGGCAGATTCTTTACCATTTGAGCCACCAGAGAAGTTTGTGAATCGTTTTAATTTTCCCCTCAGTCAGTCTCATCCATCAGGAAGCTTCCATAAGCCTCTTATCCATCTCTATCGGAGGGCAGACAGACTGAAAACCACAGTCACAGAAAATTAATCAATCTAATCACATGGACCATAGCCTTGTCTAACTCAATGAAACTATGAGCCATGCTGTATAGGGCCATCTAATATGGACGGGTCATGGTGAAGAGTTCTGACAAAGTGTTCTCCAATGGAGAAAGGGATGGCAGCCACTTCAGTATTCTTGCCTTGAGAACCCCATGAACAGTATGAGAAGGAAAAAGATAGGACACTGAAAGATGAACTCCCCAGGTCGGTAGGTGCCCAATATGCTACTGAAGATCAGTGGAGAAATACCTCCAGAAAGAATGAAGAGACAGAGCCAAAGCAAAAACAACACCCAGTTGTGGATGGGACTGGTGATGGAAGCAAGGTCCAATGCTGTAAAGAGCAACATTGCGTAGGAACCTTGAATGTTAGGTCTATGAATCAAGGCAAATTGGAAGTGGTCAAACATTCATCCCCAAGGAGATGGCAAGAGTGAACGTCAACATTTTAGGAATCCGCAAACTAAAATGGACTGTAATGGGTGAATTTAACTCAGATTACCATTATATCTACTACTGTGGGCAAGAATCCCTTAGAAGAAATGGAGTAGCCATCATAGTCAGCAAAAGAGTCCAAAATGCGGTACTTGGATGCGATCTCAAAAACAACAGAATGATCTCTATTCATTTCCAAGGCAAATCATTCACTATCATGGTAATCCAAGTCTATTCCCCAATGAGTAATGCTAAAGAAGCTGAAGTTAAACAGTTCTGTGAAGACCTACAAGATCTTCAAGAACTAACACCCAAAAAAGATGTCCTTTTCATTATAGGGGACTGCAATGCAAAAGTAGGAAGTGAAGAAATACCTGGAGTAACAGGCAAATTTGGCCTTGGAGTACAGAATGAAGTAGGACAAAGGCTAATAGAATTTTTCCAAGAGAATGCACTGGTCATAGCACACAAACACACACATAGAGAGAGAGAACTGCTGTCAGAAGCATTAATTGCTTAATTTGAAATATCTTAGTTGCACACTTTCTTTATCCAAAAAATGGATTGGACATAGTTTACATTAGACAAAGACAGAAGATTATATTAGTGAAGCTTTGGAAGCCAAAGGAAAGATGATAGAATTTACTGATCAGTGTTAATAACAGATTACGTATTAGGTTCTGTGATGGGCAATTCCTGTTGTCTTATCTAAATATCATTATGACCATGAGGTAACATGATCTCTTTTCACAGTGTAGGAAGCTGAAGCCTACAGAGCATGTGTGACCTATCCCAAGTCACCCAACTGTTAGATAGCAGAAAGTAGTTCAGTTCAGTCACTCAGTCATGTTTGAATCTTTGAGACCACATTGGCTGCAGCACACCAGGCTTCCCTATCCATCACCAACTCCTGGACCCTGCTCAAACTCATGTCCATTGAGTCATTGATACCATTCAACCATCTCATCCTCTGTTGTCAAGCGGAAAATAGACTTGAATGTAAATCTGAGTCTCTACTTATCAACAGTAAAAGCATGATATAGGATTGTCCTAAACATGCAAATCCTTGAGCTTAACATTGGAGGGGGGCATGTTTTCCTCATTGCACTGTTTTTCAGTGAGCCTGTCCCTCAACAAAACTCCCCATCCTCCTAGAAATTGTTTCACATGGACTGAGGGGAAAGATGAACATGAGTTTTCTGCTGACTCATCTAGGGCTCCCAGGTGGACTCTAAATCAGAAAAACCTCCAAAGCTTCAGTGTTAATATTTTATCCATTTGGTGAATTCACCAGAAATCAGAGTGCATGGAGGGGAATACAGGAGGGCAGGGTGTGCTGGAGTAGAAGGATCAGTGTTAGATGAACACAGTTTCTTAGCATGACAGGCTCTTTGTAAATATTCATCTTGTGACCCCACAGACTATAGCCTTCCAGTTCATGGAATTCTCCAGGCAAGAATACTAGAGTGGGCTGCCATTCTCTTCTCCAGGGAATTTTCCTGATCCAGGGATCGATCCCAGGTCTCCCACATTGCGGGTAGATTCTTTCATGTCTGAGCCACGAGGGAAGCCCTTATCTTGGTGGTTTACAATATAAACATAAACCTTTAGCCTCTGGCATGGATATCATCTGGATGGGAAATATGCCTCTCATTTAATGACTGTGCTAAAACTGACAGTTTGGTGCTATTGTGCTATAAACTCCACTGTCTCCACATGAGCCAGGTATTGAGAGGAAGAATTGATTTTCAGAGTAAAGGGTTTTTTGAGTTAGTCTTCCCATATACAAATGTATTAAACCATGATCTGTTTGGAGTTACTTATTCACGCCTGTGTCCCTGAAGTAATGGACTTGGCCTTGATGTAGGTGTTATTTATGTCCTTTTGTGAGCTATTACTTGCAACAAATTTACACAGAACTAAAAATGACTTCAAGCAGCCAAACCTGAGAATAGCTTTAGTAGCTGTTACCATTTGCATATTAATATGGTAGGATGCCCTTTTAAGGTAAGCAGGGAAGCAAGTCTGTTAAATTATGATTTCATAGTTCCAAAACAGCACAGAGGGAGGCTCTCTCTCCTGTTGCCTAGTAGGTGCATCATGGATGCTTAGCATGTACTAAAATATCTTCAGTGCTTCATGACATGTGGAACTTCTGAAGTGTTAGTTTTCAGGGTTTATCTGATGGTTTAGTTGGAGAAAGAGGAAGTTTTCTGTCTACTTATGTGCTTAAATTTAACATCAGTGTCGAACACTGTTTAATCTTGTCTGTTGGACTACAGGTAAATTTTCAGTTTGTTTATAGTTACCCATAATGCTTAAAGACACTTTATATATATATATATATATATATATATATATATATATATGTAACTTTATAGAGTTACTCATAATGTTCATGGACACTACATATATATGTCTGTGTCAGATCTTAATTGCAGCATGCAGGATCTTCATTGTGTCATGTAGAATCTTTCATTGTGGTGCTCTGGCTCCAGAACATGCAGACTTCAGCAGTTGTCACACATGGGCTCTCTAGTTGTGGCTCATGGGCTTAGTTGCTCTGAGACATATGAGATCTTAGTTCTCTGACCAGGGATCAAACCTGCATCCCCTGCATTGCAAGGTGATTTCTTAAGCACTGGACCACCAGGGAAATCCCTGGACACTTCCCTTTTCAAAAGGTTACTCTCAGTGCAAGCAGCAGGGAGAGATCAGTGTAAGACACAACTCATTTTCTCTAACTGTTGTGTGCTTGTTGTTTCTCCAGGACTTAATCTATACATGTTTAATTAATAATCAGTTCAGTTCAGTTCAGTTCAGTCGCTCAGTCGTGTCCGACTCTGTGACCCCATGAATCGCAGCACGCCAGGCCTCCCTGTCCATCACCAACTCCCGGAGTTCACTCAGACTCACGTCCATCTAGTCAGTGATGCCATCCAGCCATCTCATCCTCTGTTGTCCCCTTGTCCTCCTGCCTCCGATCCCTCCCAGCATCAGAGTCTTTTCCAATGAGTCATCTCTTCGCATGAGGTGGTCAAAGTACTGGAGTTTCAGCTTTAGCATCATTCCTTCCAAAGAAATCCCAGGGCTGATCTCCTTCAGAATGGACTGGTGGGATCTCCTTGAAGTCCAAGGAACTCTCAAGAGTTTTCTCTAACACCACAGGCATCAATTCTTTGGCGCTCAGCCTTCTTCACAGTCCAACTCTCACATCCATGCATGACCACAGGAAAAACCACAGCCCTGACTAGACAGACCTTTGTTGGCAAAGTAATGTCTCTGCTTTTGAATATGCTATCTAGGTTGGTCATAACTTTCCTTCCAAGGAGTGAGCGTCTTTTAATTTCATGGCTGCAGTCACCATCTGCAGTGATTTTGGAGCCCAATAAAATAAAGTCTGACACTGTTTCCATAATTAATCATAGTCCACCTTAAAATATTATTTAAATCATTACTTTGCCAATAAGTCCCATATAGTCAAAACTATGATTTTTCCAGTAGTCATGTATGAAGTGAGAGTTGAACTATAAAGAAGACTGAGCATCAAAGAATTGATGCTTTTCAATGGTAGTGTTGGAGAAGATTCTTGAGAGTCCCTTGGACTGCAAGGAGATCAAACCAGTCAAACCTAAAGGAAATCAATCCTGAATATTGACTGGAAGGACTGAAGTTGAAGTTGAAGCTCTAATACTTTGGCCCCTGATGCAAAGAGCCAACTCATTAGAAAAGACCCTGATGCTTGGAAAGACTGAAGGCAAGAGGAGAATGGGATGCCAGAAGATGAAATTGTGTGGAGGGCATCCCAAAGTTGCTCATGAGTCTGAGCAAGCCCTGGGAGATGGTGAAGAACAGGGAAGCCTGGCTTTCTGCAGTCCATGGGGTTGCAAAGAGTCAGACATGACTGAGTGACTGAATGATGATGCCATTAAAATAACACTAAAGAACTTTACGTGTAATGTGAAGATCTCACAGAAGTCTACTACCAATCTCTCTTTGTCTTTTTGTGCTATTATTGTAATGCATTTTACTTTTGCATGTGCCTTAAACATGCAACACATTGCTATTACTTTTTGACCTGGAGTTATATTTTTTAGTCATTGAAAATAAAGAAGAATTAAATTTTATATTTACCTTAATTTATGTTACTTTGTTGGAGAAGGTCCTCTGTTGACTTGAGCTGGGCCAGAGGGAGTTCCTCACTTTCACTTTCTCTTTGGAATGTCCTTCTGCCAAGGGTTCCCATGGCTTGAGCTATTTTAAAAGATGCACCCTTGAGAGAGCAATGTGTTGTTGAGACCATCTGGATGGTGGAGGTGACTGAACTCAGTTATAGCCTCCATATAAACTCAAGATTCTGGTAGGTAAATGCAGAGATCTACTATCTTGCAGCCACACAAGGCAAGCCTGTAATGTAAATTCCCTTGCTCATTAAATCTGCCACCTTCCAATCTGTAGTGGTCTGTCTCTTTCTGCAGTTTCTCCTTGCCTGCATGTATGGGGGCCAGTTTCAGATTTTATTTGACAAGTCGCCAAATTTGCAAACCAACAAATTTCTAGTATTCTTCATTTATATGCTCCTGGAAGTGTGTATAGTTCCACGTTTCAGTCTGATACAATTCCTTTTGTTTAAAAATTGCTTTAATATTACTTAGAGTGCAAATGTACTGTCAAAGACTTCTGACAGTTTTTATCTGAAAAAAATCTTCTTTTTCATTTTTTTGAAAGGTATTTTCACTAGATGTAGAATTCTGGGTTCACAGACTTTCTTCTTTCAGTACCTAAAATGTACAATTTCATTATCTTCAGCTTACAGTGTTCCCTGGAGAATACTGATGCTCTTTTTTCTTCTTTACATATTATGCTTTTTATTTGGTGGGGCTTTCAAAATTTTCTCTTCACATTTAATTTTCAGCAATTTGAATCTGATATATCTTGATGATTTTTTTCCTATTCATTCACTTATTTGACATTTATATACTTTTTTTTTTTAAGTCCTGTTTGCCTAACCCTATTCGGAGAAGGCAATGGCAACCCACTCCAGTACTCTTGCCTGGAAAATCCTATGGACAGAGGAGCCTGGTGGGCTGCAGTCCATGGGGTCCCTAGGAGTCGGACACGACTGAGCGACTTCACTTTATTTTTTTCACTTTGATGCATTGGAGAAGGAAATGGCAACCCACTCCAGTGTTCTTGCCGGGAGAATCCCAGGGATGGGGGATCCTGGTGGGCTGCCATCTATGGGGTTGCACAGAGTCAGACACGACTGAAGCGACTTAGCAGCTTAGCAGCCTAACCCTAGCTTCTTGAATCTTTGATTTGTTTTATTTCATTAAATTTGGAAATTCTCAGCCATCATCTGTTGAAATTTTTATTTTGACCCATTCTCTCTTTCTCTCTTCTCCTTCTGTCTCCACTGGAATTCCCTATTTGTTGATGCATGATGTCTACCTTTTGTAATAGAACCTTTAACATATTAATACTAATTATCTTAAATTTCCTGACAGATGTTCCATCATCTGGGCCATATCTCAGTTTGGTTTAGGAAATTGAGTTGTCTCTTGCAGTATATTGTTTTACTTCTTGTTTTCTTTTTTTTAAATTTTATTTTATTTTTAAACTTTACAATATTGTATTAGTTTTGTCAAATATCGAAATGAATCCCCCACAGGTATACATGTGTTCCCTATCCTGAACCTTCCTCCCTCCTCCCTCCCCATACCATCCCTCTGGGTCGTCCCAGTGCACCAGCCCCAAGCATCCAGTATCGTGCATCGAACCTGGACTGGCATCTCGTTTCATACATGATATTATACATGTTTCAATGCCATTCTCCCAAATCTTCCCACCCTCTCCCTCTCCAACAGAGTCCATAAGACTGTTCTATACATCAGTGTCTCTTTTGCTGTCTCATACACAGGGTTATTGTTACCATCTTTCTAAACTCCATATATATGCGTTAGTATACTGTATTGGTGTTTTTCTTTCTAGCTTACTTCACTCTGTATAATAGGCTCCAGTTGTTCTTGATTTAAATTTTTGTTGAAAGCCAGTCATTTTGTTTGGGGCACTAGAGATTGAGATAGATTATAGTTATACCAGAAGATGGGCACAATTCTTTTCAGCTAAGATTTTATTGTGGGATAACATTGTTTTTGTGTTGTGTTAGTCGCTCAGTAGTGTCCAACTCTTTGCAACCCCACAGACTGTAACCTGCCAGGCTCATCTGTCCATGGAATTCTCCAAGCAAGAATAATGTAATGGGTATCCATATCCTTCTCCAAGGGATCTTCCCAACCCAGGATCAAACTTGAGTCTCCTGCATTGCAGGCAGATTATTTACCATCTGAGCCACCAGGGAAGTCTTGGGACAACATTAAATCCATCAAATCCGGTGTTGTGCTGGGTTTGGATTTTGTTGTTACTTTCATTAGCCTCAGCAAACTATAGACATCAAAATCCTCCAGCACTACATACTCTTTACTATGGGAACCTACTGAGTTTTCTTCAATGAGTGTTGCACTTTCAACTTATAGATCATATGTTCTCTTTCTACACCTGCCCTATTTCTAGCAGTAGGTTTTCTGGCCAAATATAGGGGGGAACAAGCACTCTCTATTGTCCTGTTCAATCTTGCTGCTGCTGCTAAGTCACTTCAGTTGTGTCCAACTCTGTGCGACCCCATAGATGGCAGCCCACCAGGCTCTCCCATCCCTGGGATTCTCCAGGCAAGAACACTGGAGTGGGTTGCCATTTCCTTCTCCAATGTATGAAAGTGAAAAGTGGAAGTGAAGTCGCTCAGTCCTGCCCGACACTTAGCGACCCCACGGACTGCAGCCCACCAGGCTCCTCTGTCCATGGGATTTTCCAGGCAAGAGTACTGGAGTGGGGTGCCATTGCCTTCTCTGTCTGTTCAATCTTAATCAGATGTTATATTGCTGATTCTTTAGAATGACATCTTTTCAGTGATCCTGCCCTTCCCTAATTGGTAGAGGATCTCCAATGGTCTGAAACCAGGAGTTTCCTGCATCTTGCCCAGGACAAGTCTTCACAAATGCTGTTAAGGTGACCAATTTTGTTCCTTCAGCATTTTGAGGCTTTTGCTTTATATGGAAGATAGGAAGGCAGGAATCAGACAGAACTTATATCATTGCCCACACTGTTTTGGGTCTTAGTTTTAGAGCTCTCAGAGATACTGCACAAAATACCAAGACAGGGATACAGGCAAAGATAACAAAGAAACTGGTATTGATAGATGAATTGAGGAACCAAGAACAAGCTACTCAGGGATAAAAAAAGAGTTCAAATACTGTAGTTGAGAAATATCAGGTAAGAGTTATATAATCAGAAGCATGACTTCTTCATAAATGTCAGGATGACTGTATGTATGGGAGTGAAGAAATGCAGGTAAGCCTAACTTACATGGCCATAGAGGAGGTATATCCCACCAGATGTCTCCTGGCAAATGTAAGCTGATATAAAAGCAAGCTCATCAATGTATACTGCATTGGTGGTCAAAGTTTGATGTGTTACTATCAAATATCAATATAAATATCACAACAAGCTTAAACGTGTTGAAAAATGTATTTTAATATATTCTGTATATGGTGGAGACCCCAACTAAATTTATTAGCTCCTTATCCTATGTTTTTATGTATTTTGTTTTATAGATCCAAACTTAGTTAACAGGAGGGACCCACTTCAACTACTAATCTTCATAAGGATTGAGAATTTCAAAGGTATAAAAAGAAAGAAAACAAAGGACAGAAACATTGAATTTAGCACGTAAAGTTAGTCCAAAAACAGAAAAAGAAAAAAAAAAGATAAATTCATGAAATAAGAAACATCAGGGAATGTAGACGTCAGTGAAGTGATGTGACTAATGGTGGAGATGAGTCAGCATATTTTCAAGAAAATCCTATTCTGCGATGTCTCTAGGCCAGGGGTTGTTAATAATTTGAGTAAAATTAAAATGGGGTCTCTGCCCTTGTGACAGGGACTTATAACTTGTTGGGAAAATAAATCTCATATACATGAAACTATCCAAAGAAAAAAAAAGGGCTTTCAGAGTAATCCATGACATCATGTGAGGTCTGAAAGCATTTTTGCCAACTTCTAGCTTCTGGATCTGCTTTAGCATCTCACTGCTCATTTAGCATCACTGATGCTACATAATTTGCTTTACTCTACCTTACTGAACAATTTTCTGCTTCCCATTGTCAATTTTTACTGTCTTTTGCTCCTTTCCTTTTATCTCCACTTTTCCATTCTCCTCAACTATATAGCTACCCAAAGATGGACTCTTAAGCTCTTCTCTCTCCCTCTGCATCGCTTTCATCAACACCACTCCAGTTATTTTCTTCTTCCATTTAATTTTCAGAATAAACCTGATATTAAATTTATACACTGGTCCTGCTTCCTAAATCTTTCTATTTGGATACTATTCTATCATACCTTCTTTAATCAAATTAATGTTTATTCAACACGACAATCATAG
The DNA here is from genome assembly GCF_055505025.1 of Bos grunniens. NCBI lineage: Eukaryota > Metazoa > Chordata > Mammalia > Artiodactyla > Bovidae > Bos > Bos grunniens. The sequence goes on along the minus strand of NC_141175.1, from coordinate 56,313,142 downwards.
ACAAAGAGGATACAAATATAAAAAAGGAATCATTCCTAACTTCAACAGAGCAATAGTATTAGTAACAATCATTCATTCAGTCCCTCATTTACCCCAAACATACTCAATGGGAAATGAGGGACCTTGTCTTTCAGAGTTACCATTACATTTCCAATAGTTGTAGAATTCCTGGCAAAAATGAAGCATTCATTGAGCATTTCTAAATTACCCAATGAAAGTTAGTATGAAAAGCCTTTTCTCACTAACAGTGAGAAAAGACAGAGTTCTATTCAAAACAAGGAGGGAGAGGGGCATAAGGAAATGAAATAATGTGGGGTTATAGGAGAGAGATGATATCCACTGATGATGAATTAGGGGAAAATGTTTATTCTGCAAAGGTAGGATATATTTTGGATTTTTTTTAAATGGTTAAGAGCCAGGACTGTGAATAATTGATATTTATAACTTGATTCCATAAACATTTTAAGGGGAAAAAATATAGACTCTTGACTATATATGATTTTAGTAGTCTTACCTGAGGACAGATGGTATAAAATCCTCATGGTCCCACACAGTAGGGGTACCATGTAGCTATTGTACAAATATTGCACAGTTATAATGCAGCTATTACACAAATCTAAAACTTTCCCTAATCTTCTTTGTCATCTCTATAAATTGCTAAAATCTGGGATAAAATAGATGATGATTCCCCAAATAATACCAGGATATTCAATGCTGAATTTCATAAACAATCTTTTTTCTTCTGCAATCTGGCACAGAAATTTTCTTGAAATATAAAAACAGTATTTGATGTAAATATAATACTCATGAATTTTAAATATTCTCAATATGCCACTCAATTTAGAACTCTAAACAAATACAGTGCTACTCAAAAAATACATATTAAGTTCAGGAAAGAAGAAAGGAAAATTTATTTTTTTATGGTTTTGTGTAACACTTAAATATCACACAGTGCTATTTAAGGAGCACTGATTGACTGTAGGGCTTTATACCCCTCTAAAAGGAGCACCACAGATGTGTGAACCCTCCAAGAAGATATGGGCTTCTTTTCTACAGGAATTTGTATATAAAATAAAATTGAACATAAAATTTTAAAATGTATAAATAATCCAGCATCCTGTAGTATTGAGTAGAGTCAAAGGATACAAATCACAGTTAGGAAAATCTGAATAAGGTCCCACAGTTAGAGTTGGTCAGTTGAGTGTCTGTCCTGAGCTTTCTAGGTGAAAGGTACCAGAATTTTGGTGACAGTCATATTTTTAATGAGGCATTCATTTAAAAACTAGGAATATATAAGTAGTTTGGTAATATTTAAACTATTTCTTTTGTTCCACAGACATCTTTTCACTTAATTGGAGAGCTCTGAAAACATTTTGACTAGATACAGAAAATAAAAGAAAGATATCTTTTATTATCATTATTTTTTTATTTTTATTTTTGGTACTAGTATCCAGTGAAATTAGAGGTTTAAAAACAAGAATATTTCTGGTAACATAACTATTTTAAAAAATCTGTTTTTAAAAGCCTGTAAACCACAGGAAAAATTTAGTTACTACTACTGTGTTGGAAATTACTCCCAAATTCAGTGGTTTAAAATAATCATTATAATCAGCTTTGATTTCTGTGGCTTAGAAATTTGGGAGCATCTTAGCTGTGGGGTTTTCATCCTGGCTATTCCTGTGGTCATCTCCAAAGCTTCTTCACTCAAAAAACTGGTACTTGAACTGAGAACTGAATGATGAAAGAGTTGGGGATCCATAGGTATCTCAATCTCTCTATGTGATCTCTCTGTGTGGTTTCTCCACCAAAGTAGTGACAGGGTAGCTTGTCTCTACATGGTGACTCAAGCTTCCAAGGGCACATTTCCAGGAAAAAAGGCAGGCAGAAGCCTTTGGCAGGTTTTATCCTAAGAAACTCACATAGCCAATATTTAGAAGATATAATATTTTATGAAAAGTTCGTTCACATGGGAAAAGACACATGCAGTAAATGGTGTGCATAGCCTAGTGAAACATGCAAATCTGTATTTAACACGATTCATCAGGAAATTTTAAACACATGTATTGTAAAATTGTGTGTCTGTTTGTGTGTGTGTGTTAGTCGCTCAGTCGTATCTCACTCTTTACAATCCCATGGACTTTAGCCTGCCAGGCTCCTCTGTCCATGGAATTCTTCAGGCATGAATACTGGAGTGGGTAGTCATTCCCTTCTCCAGGGATCTTACCGATGCATGTATTGAACCCAGGTCTTCTGTACTACAGGTGGATTCTTCACTGTCTGAATCACCAGGGAAGTCCCCACATAAAATTTTACAACCACAAATTATTAGAAACAATATTAGCAATTGGTTTTTCAATGTCAAAAATAAAAAACAATCAGTTCAGTTCAGTTGCTCAGTTGTGTCCGACTCTTTGTGACCCCATGAATTGCAACATGCCAGGCCTCCCTGTCCATCACCAACTCCCGGAGCTCACCCAAACCCATGTCCATTGAGTCCGTGATACCATCCAGCCATCTCATCCTCTATCATCGCCTTCTCCTCCTGACCCCAATCCTTCCCAGAATCAGGGTCTTTTCCAATGATTCAACTCTTTGCATGAAGTGGCTAAAATATTGGAGTTTCAGCTTTAACATCAGTCCTTCCAATGAACACCCAGGACTGATCTCCTTTAGAATGGACTGGTTGGATCTCCTGGCAGTCCAAGGGACTCTCAAGAGTCTTCTCTAACACCACAGTTCAAAAGCATCAATTCTTCCGCACTTAGCTTTCTTCACAGTCCAACTCTCACATTCATGCATGACCATTGGAAAAACTATAGCCTTGACTAGATGGACCTTTGTTGGCAAAGTAAGGTCTCTGTTTTTAAACAGAGGTTGGTCATAACTTTCCTTCCAAGGAGTAAGCATCTTTTAATTTCACAGGTGCAATCACCATCTGGAGTGATTTTGGAGCCCAGAAAAATAAAGTCTGACACTGTTTCCACCGTTTCCCCATCTATTTCCCATGAAGTGATGGGACCAGAAGCTACGACCTTAGTTTTCTGAATGTTGAGTTTTAAGCCAACATTTTCACTTTCTTCTTTCACTTTCATCAAGAGGCTTTTTACTTCCTCTTCACTTTCTGCCATAAGGGTGGTGTCATCTGCATATCTGAGGTTATTGACATTTCTCCCAGAAATCCTGATTCCAGCTTGTGCTTCCTCCAGCCCAGTGTTTCTCATGATGTACTCTGCATATAAGTTAAATAAGCAGGGTGATGTACACTTTTCCTATTTGGAACCAGTCTGTTGTTCTATGTCCAGTTCCAACTGTTGCTTCCTGACCTGCATACAGGTTTCTCAAGAGGCAGGTCAGGTGGTCTGGTATTCCCATCTCTTTCAGAATTTTCCACAGTTTATTGTGATCCACACAGTCAAAGGCTTTGGCATAGTCAGTAAAGCAGAAATAGATTTTTTCTGGAACTCTCTTTCTTTTTCTATGATCCAGCAGATTTTGGCAACAATAGATAAGCCCAAAACATAAAAAATAAAATATGTGAATCTGATAATATAAAGAAATTTCTGCATGGTTCAAAATTTTTTAAATTATAAACACAGTGAAAAATGATGGTAAACTTAAAGTTGTGAAATGTTTACAACTCCTAACACAGACACACCTAATTTTTCTAATATTAAAAAAAATTCTCATATAAATAAGATAAAGACTAATAACCCAAAGGGGGAAAATGGAAGAAGAAATAAAATACTATTAGTGAAGATAACATATAAATAGTACTTAAACATAAGAAAAGCTACTGAATTTCATTTATAATAGGAGAAAGTATTAAAATTATGTGGAGAATATCCAATTCACTTGTCAAACTAATATCGTTCCAAAATATATTAACACATAGTACTGTTGAGGCCCATAAGGAAATTTTTGAAAGTGTAATTCTCTAGAGAGAGCCTTTTGTCAAATTTTTTCAAAATAACAACTGATCCCACAATTTCATGTAAGGAATATATTTGCAGTAGGCAGAATTTTAAGAAGATACACATAATGACCCATGTCCTTGTGCAATCACAGACCCTTGAGTGAGGTAGGCTACACCTATAACTTGCTTCTGAACCAATAAATATGGTAAAAGTGTTGGGTTGTTACTCCTATGATTATACAAAGATATGAACTAACTATAAAGAGATTTTCAAGATATAATTAAGGTTCTATAATCAGTTAACTTTACAGAAGTCAAAGGTGAGATTGTTCTGGTGGGAATGACTTAATTAGGTAGGTCTTATTAAGTAAAACAAAACAAAACAACAAGAACAAAAAATTCAAGACAACACAGTGATATGCAATGAATAATGTGAGAAGAAAATAATTAAAATTTTTATTTATAATATATTCATAAAAAAGAACCCTCTTAATATAAATTGTTACAGACACTATGGAGAACAATCAGAGAAGGCGATGGCACCCCACTCCAGTACTCTTGCCTGGAAAATCCCATGGACAGAGAAGCCTGCTAGGCTACAGTCCATGGGGCCGCTAAGAGTCGGACATAACTGAGTGACTTCACTTTCACTTTTCACTTTCATGCATTGGAGAAGGAAATGGCAACCCACTCCAGTGTTCTTGCCTGGAGAATCCCAGGGACAGAGGAGCCTGGTGGGCTTCTGTCTATGGGGTCGCACAGAGTCAGACGCGACTGATGCAATTTAGCAGCAGCATGGAGAACAATACGGAAATTCCTTAAAAAACTAAAAACAGAGCCACCACATGACTCTGCAATTCCACTCATGGAGATGTATTCAGACAAAAATATGATCTGAAAGGATACTTGCTCCCTAATGTTCCCTGTAGCAGTATTTACAATAGCTAAGACATGGAAGCAATCTAAATGTTCATTGACAGAGGAATAAAAAGAAGAAGTGGTACATTTATACAGTGGAATATTACTCAGCCGTTAAAAGGACTGAAATAATGTCATTTGTAGCAATGTGGACGGACCTAGAGATAGCCATAGTGAGTGAACTAAATAGGACAGAGAAGGGGAAATACCATATGGCATCCCTTATATGTGGAATCTAAAAATAAATGATACAAATGAATTTACTTACAAAACAGAAAATATTCACCGACTTAGAGAATGAACTAATGGTTGTCTGCACACACTGATATTTAAAATGGATAACCAAGGAGGGCCTAATAGGGAGCTCTGCTCAATGTTATGTGGCTGCCTGGATGGCAGGGTAGTTTGGGAGAGAATGGATACTGAATATGTACTGCTGAGTCCCTTCACTATTTACCTGAAACTATCACATTGTTAACTGGCTATACCCCAAGGCAAAATAAAAAGCTAAAAAGAAGAATCCTTTGGGTGAATTAAAAATAGTAATCATTTGTTCTGGCAGTCGAAAGACGGGATCTGATTTGAGAGAGAATAGTCATAGGAGGTGACTTTTTTGGAGGGTAGCATATGGTTAGAATGAAGGATCTTGTTCCCTGGCCCAGGACTGAACCTATAGCTCCTGCAGTGGAAGCAAGGAGTCTGAACCACTGGACCTCCATGGAAGTCCAGGATATAACATTATTTTTACATTGATATAATATTTGAAAAGTTTTTTAATACATCAGTTTTATTTTAAAGTTGAAAAATAAAAGAATGAATGTCAAGATCCATAATCAAATCTTAAGGAATAGCACGATTCAGGAAAAAAAAAAAATGTATTAGCAAGAAACAGGAAGGCCGAGAACATTTAAGAATAAAACACATTGTAGCAGAATGGTAAGGACAAAGATAGAGGGTTCAAGGTGAAGGTACATATTTGGCATATTGTGGGATGGTTCAGTTCAGTTCAGTTCAGTTCAGTCGCTCAGTCATGTCCAACTCTTTGCGACCCCATGAACTGCAGAGCACCAGGCCTCCCTGTCCATCACCAACTTACGGAGTTCACTCAAACTCATGTCCATCGAGTCAGTGATGCCATCCAGCCATCTCATCCTCTGTTGTCCCCTTCTCCTCCTGCCCCCAATCCCTCCCAGTATCATGATCTTTTCCAATAAGTCAACTCTTCGAATGAGGTGGCCAAAGTATTGGAGTTTCAGCTTTAGCATCAGTCCTTCCAAAGAACACCCAAGACTGATCTCCTTTAGGATGGACTGGTTGGATCTCCTTGCAGTCCAAGGGACTCTCAGGAGTCTTCTCCAACACCATAGTTCAAAAGCATCAATTCTTTGGCACTCAGCTTTCTTCACAGTCCAACTCTCACATCCATACATGACCACTGGAAAAACCATAGCCTTGACTAGACGGACCTTTGTTGGCAAAGTAATGTCTGTGCTTTTCAATATGCTATCTAGATTGGTCATAACTTTCCTTCCAAAGAGTAAGCTTCCTTTAATTTCATGGCTACAATCACCATCTGCAGTGATTTTGCAGCCCAAAAAAAAGTCTGACACTGTGGGATGGTTGGTCTAAGTTAAAACACTGGAGATTAATAGATACTTGGGAAAATAAGACACCATGTCAGATTTGGGGTTCAGTGAGCTTGATGTGAACAGAGAAACAGTGGCCTACTAAAAATATGTTGATGAGAGTCACTCTCTTTTGAACCCAAATGTAGTCCAGTCAGGAAAACTTCATTTTCATCCCTTAAGCACTGTACTTCCCATAGTGCCATTTCCTTATTTGTTTCCCAGAAGCTTTCTTGCAAATCACATGGTGTTTCCATGGTTTTGATATACACAACAATGCTGAGAATATCAGTGAATTCTCAGTGTCTGCACTTGAGGGAATCTCACAGATGTCTGTATGTCTATTTAACTGATATCCTGACATTGCTCATCTTTTATTGCCAGAAGAATCCTGAAATATTTCTAGAAGCAAACCCAGGCCAATATAATGTATACAATATTTCATTATATATTTAGTGAGAAGATTTAGACCTTTAAGCAATGAGATCATAGAGACACCTCCGAAGGCCTCTGTGTTTTAAAAGCATCTATGAATCGACCAACCTAGATAGCATATTGAAAAGCAGAGACATTACTTTGCCAACAAAGGTCTGTCTAGTCAAGGCTATGGTTTTCCCAGTGGTCATGTATGGATATGAGAGTTGGACTGTGAAGAAAGCTGAGCGCTGAAGAATTGATGCTTTTGAACCGTGGTGCTGGAGAAGACTCCTGAGAGTCCCTTGGACTGCAAGGAGATCCAACCAGTACATTCTAAAAGAGATCAGTCCTGAGTGTTCTTTGGAAGGACTGATGCTGAAGCTGAAACTCCAGTACTTTGGCCACCTCATGAGAAGAGTTGACTCATTGGAAAAGACCATGATGCTGGGAGGGATTAGGGGCAGGAGGAGAAGGGGACAACAGAGGATGAGATGGCTGGATGGCATCACCGCCTCGATGGACATGAGTTTGAGTGAACCTCGGGAGTTGGTGATGGACAGGGAGGCCTGGGGTGCTGCAGTTCATGGGGTCACAAAGAGTTGGACATGACTGAGCGACTGAACTGACTGATGAGACTTCAAAGTATATTGAAGGCATTGCCAGAACAATGATATCTATAAATTAGGTACAGAGAGGGCTTCCCTGGTGGCTCAGATGGTAAAGAATCTACCTGCCATATGGGAGACTTGGGTTTGATTCCTGAGTTGGGAAGATCCCCTGGAGGAGGGCATGGCAACCCATTCCAGTATTCTTGCCTGGAGAATCCCCAGGGACAGAGGAGCTTGCTGGTACAAAGAATATGAATAGAAAAATCCCTTTGGTTTATTTCATGTCTGTTTCCAGGATCTGTGTCTGTGTTGGGCAGCTGTGGGCAACAAGTCTGAATTGATGCCATTTGCACTACATCTGATACCATTAGAGGGTCCCCCTTCCCTCCCAAAGGAACACCGGGGTATTTTCACTTTCCATCATTCATTATAATTCCCCACTATATAAGTTGCATCTTGGGAGTCATTATGAACTTTGAGGGAACTATATTAGCTATAGCATGCCACTAGGGAGCCATGCGGTGTGCAGAAGCTGTAACTTACAAAACACCCTCTGGAGAAAAGAGGGAGAAATGGAGCTTGGAAAGTGCTTCTTTTTCTGCACTGGAGCTTGTAGAGAATGGGAATTGAACTGAACAATCTCATTGTGATGCAAGTGCTTCATATATACAAAGGAGCTTTTTTTTTTTTTTTTACCGTGTAAAACAAGATAATTCAGAAATCTCTTGTTCTCTTCCACTTAAGCTATTGTTATAATAAACACACATTCCCAGGATTCTCCTAATAACACTTAAACAAGACTATTAGCAAGGTCCTTTCTTGCTTCTGGCTAATTCTTAAGACAGATAAGCTCTAGTTGCTTTATCTCCTATCAGAATAAGAAGATAATAAAGCTATGTGTTGATTTTTGTTAGAAATTTATTTTGGGGAGGGTAGATAAAAGATTGATATGAAATAATTGAAACCTTATTGTGGATATTTCAAATGTATAAATAAACCTTTGTTAAATTGACTGCTGTTGATCTGAGACAGGTTTTTTTCTTACTGATTTATTGAGACTGCTTGCTTGCTTCCAAGTCCTGGTGATTATAAATAAAGCTGATATTAAAAATTAGAAAGCTGGTATGTATGTGAATATACAACTTCAAATGCCTGGGCTAAATACCTAGAAACACATTTACTGCATTGTAGAGGAATATCAAATACTGCTTTGATTAAAAACAAAACAAAACCAAAAAACTCTACATTGTTTTCCAGTTGACTGTAACATTTTGCATTCCCACCAGCAATGGATGAGAGTTACTATTGCTATTCATCTTTGTTAGCATTTGCTATTGTCAGTGTTTTGGAGTTTAGCCATTCTATTAGATATGTGGTGGTGATCACTTCAATTCAGTTCAGTCACTCAGTGGTGTCTGACTCTTTGCTATCCCATGGACTGCAGCACACCAGGCCTCCCTGTCCATCACCAACTCCTGGAGTTTACTCAAGCTCATGTCCATTGAGTCAGTAATGCCATCCAAACATCTTATCCTTTGTTGTCCCCTGATCCTCCCTCCCTCAGCCTTTCCCAGGATCAGGGTTTTTTCAAATGGGACAGTTGGTCAAATCAGGTGGCCGAAGTATTAGAGTTTCAGCTTCAGCGTCAGTCCTTCCAATGAATAACAGGACTGATTTCCTTGCAGTCCAAGGGACTCTCAAGAGTCTTTTCCAACAGTTCAAAAGCATCAATTCTTTGACCCTCAGCTTTCTTTATAGTTCAACTCTCACATCCATACATGACTCCTGGAAAAACCATAGCTTTGACTAGAGCGACCTTTGTTGGCAAAGTAATATCTCTGCTTTTTAATATGCTGTCTAGGCTGGTCATAACTTTTCTTCCAAGGGGCATACATCTTTTAATTTCATGGGTGCAGTCACCATCTGCAGTGATTTTGGAACCCCCCAAAATAAAGTCTGTCACTGCAGTGGTGAGATCTCCTTGTTATTTTATTTCCAGTCCCTTAAGAGCAAATTATGTTGAACATCTTTTTATATGTTTGTCTTTGGGTAGTTTCTTTGACAATTGTGTGTTCAGTTCTTTTGTCCATATTTTAATTGGGATTGTTTATTTATTGGTGACCTCTAAGAGTACTTTGAACAGTTTGGATACCAATTCTTTCAGAAAATACTTTGTTTTATATGTGTTGTGCAAATAGTTTTTTTTTTTTTTTTCTTAGTATGTGGCTTGTGTTTTCACTCCTTTTGCAGGGTAGAAGCTGTTAATTTTAATGAAATCTTTTTTTTTTTTTCTTCATGAAATGTGCTTTTGGTGTTGACATCACTAAACTCAGATGATTTCCTACTTTTTTCTAGAAATTTTCTAGTTTGTGTCTGTGTGTTTTTTGTTTGTTTGTTTGCTTGGTTATTTTTGCTTTGTTTTTACATTTAGATATATTATCCATTTTGAGTTAATTTTTGTTCAAACTTTTAGGTCTGACTGGGTTTTTCTTGACTTTTAGCATGCTTTATAATGTTTTTTGTTGTTGTTGTGTCAGACATTATGTATCAGGTAATGGGGTCTGAGGTAAACAGGTCTTTGAAATTACATGTTAGTCTGACTTGGAGTTGGGTTGTGTTACATTTGTGGTAACTATAGGTTCATTATGCTTCAAACTTCTCTATTTATATTTGTCTTTTCTCTTGTCTTTGGATTTGCCTAAGAACTTCTTAAACAGAGTCTGCTCCATACAGCATTTTACCTGCAATCTATTCTTATTATGCCACATTCCTGTGGGTGTGTTAATAGGTTATGGGGAAAGAATTGTTTCTACAATCTTATGATTAAATCTCAGTGATTTGCTGAGCCTGGCTTCATGCCTTCTGACTTTCACAAGGATTTCTTAGCTTCTGGCCCCTTAAGTGGGACAGGGAGGCCAGATAGGATTCGTTAGGAATAAATGTCCTTCTCTGTAGGGCTTTTTAGGTGGCACAGTGATAAAGAATTCACCTGTCAAAGCAGGAGATGTGGGTTAAATCCCTGCATCAAGAAGATCCCCTGGAGGAGGAAATGGCAATCCACTCCAGTATTCTTGCCTGGAAAATCCCATGAACAGAGAAGCCTGGTGGGCTGCAGTTGACTGGGTCATGTTGGACATGACAGTGACAGAGCCAGCATGCACTATTGGGATAAGATTCTTTTAAAGTCCTTCTCTCTAGAGAGTAGGACTTTGTTATAGAAAATACTCTGGGAATATCTCAAAATTGCTATTTATATTCTCCCACTTCCAGAGGAAATTTTTCTTGACTCTTCACCATGAGTACATGGTAGGGTACCTGAAGTAAAGTTGGTTAAAATGTGAGGGCCCCACCTAAGACTGCAAGGCCTCCAGGAATTTTTCTCTTTTGTACTCAGCCTGCAGCATTTTATCAAAATTAAACATTTTGATAAATCAAATATTTCTACTTAAGTTTACGGCTTCAGTGATTTTTACTTTGGGTTACTTAATGTCTGCTATGTTTTCTAGATTTGCTTGGTCTTGTATATATTGGGGTGCTAATGTGTCTTATAATTTCCATTTTCTCCTTAGCCCCACAAAATTAATTGATTTTAAGTATACTTATATTTTTGTTTGTCTTTTATTTTAAGATATGAGCAAAACCTTCCAAGATCTTTACATGCTGGAGATGAAACTGAAAAATGCAGATTCTTGAGAAAAAATAAATTAAATGACTGCTTTAAATGTTTCAGTTCAGTTCAGTCTCTCAGTCGTGTCCGACTGTTTTCGACCCCATGAATTGCAGCACGCCAGGCCTCCCTGTCCATCACCAACTCCCGGAGTTCACTCAGACTCACGTTCATCGAGTCAGTGATGCCATCTAGCCATTTCATCCTCTATCGTCCCCTTCTCGTCCTGCCCCCAATCCCTCCCAGCATCAGAGTCTTTTCCAATGAGTCAACTCTTCTCATGAGGTGGCCAAAGTACTGGAGTTTCAGCTTCAGCATTATTCCCTCCAAAGAAATCCCAGGGCTGATGTCCTTCAGAATGGACTGGTTGGATCTCCTTGCAGTCCAAGGGACTCTCAAGAGTCTTCTCCAACACCACAGTTCAAAAGCATCAGTTCTTTGGCACTCAGCCTTCTTCACAGTCCAACTCTCACATCCATACATGACCACAGGAAAAACCATAGCCTTGACTAGACGGACTTTTCTTGGCAAAGTAATGTCTCTGCTTTTGAATATGCTATCTAGGTTTAGCCCTTTTTAACTACCATATTTTTCGCTTTTCAATATTTCTTTTGTCCTAGAATGGTACTTTAAAAGATGGTTAAATTGTACATATTTTGGCAAATGAAGCCCAGGGCCTCCTCATAAAAAGCAACATGGTCCTGTGGATCTGTGAGGACTATTGCTCAGAGGCGTTAAGTGTACTTGCCAAGCAGTCAATGGCACCCCACTCCAGTACTCTTGCCTGGAAAATCCCATGGAAGGAGGAGCCTGGTAGGCTGCAGTCCATGGGGTGGCAAAGAGTCAGACACGACTGAGCGACTTCACTTTCCCTTTTCACCTTCAAGCATTGGAGAAGGAAATGGCAACCCACTGCAGTGTTCTTGCCTGGAGAATCCCAGGGATGGGGGAGCCTGGTGGGCTGCTGTCTATGGGGTCGCACAGAGTCGAACATGATTGAAGCGATGCAGCAGCAGCAGCAGCAGCAGCAGCCAAGCAGTCAAATGTTCATTTTCCCACAGGGTCAAGGAGGTAACATCAATGAATTATTCACTCTGGTAGTAATGAAACTGAGGATTAGATCCATTAGACCTTCTTGCCTAATAAGCAGTAAATTTAAATAAATCTGCTTTTACTTGTCACTCTCACTTTAATTGTTATTGCAAATCACATACCCTCCAAGCTTCATGTGGCTTTAGACAATATATCATAAGATCCCTTTAATGTCCCCCTACAGATAACACCTTTTATAAATGTGTCATTATAGTAACATACAGTAACAGTTGTTTAAGTTGTTTTTCAGGAAATTGAAGTTATTAATAGTTTTAATCCAGCTCAAACTGGTGGAGACCACAGGACTTTCACCTGAGCCCACCTGAATGTCTGGTGGATATCCTTTTGGCATCAGAAGACCCCAAACTCCACCCTTGGATTGTGCTAAGGCCATTGTCTTCTGAACATCCATCCTGTGAAGAAGTATGAAGCTCAGCAGCACTTGCTGAAAAATGATCATATCCTTTTTCCTGCTTCCGATCACTTTCTCCTGCACCACTGACCACCTATATTCTTTATTTCTTTAATTTGAGTAGTTGGTTTACCCACTTTATACTCTTTATCCATAAATAGCCCAGGGCCCTTACCTTTGGAAAGGTTGAATTGAGATTTATTCTCCATTTATTCACTTGGCTGCCTTGTGAATAAACTCTTTTTTGGCTACAAATCTCAGAGTCTCAGCATTTGGCTTACTGAGAAATTGGGCAAACAAAGTTGGTTTGGTAACAGTAACAGGAATATGGGCTGAGTGGCCAGATTACAGCATTTAAATTAAAAAAGAAATAGAGCAAGCAAAAAGTGTAACTGTGGGTTCTATACAGGCTAATGACCACTAATTTTTCATTTGTTATTCATGTGGCTTATTTACTCATACAGTTCTTACTATGTAAACTCAAGAAATAAAATATTTTAGATGAGCAAAAAGGAAATTTTATCTATGATAAAGGAATTATGTTTTCAGGAATGGAAGTGAATTCTTCTGTTATCCTATATGCACAGGAATTTGATGATGAACTGAATTTCTCATTCATATAGTGTCTCCACTATATGAATATTAAATGAAAAGTCATACTAAAGTATTTACTTGATTGTCCATGGCCGGAGGAGCCTGATAGGCTGCAGTCCATGGGGTTGCTAAGAGTCAGACACGACTGAGCGACTTCACTTTTACTTTTCACTTTCACGCATTGGAGAAGGAAATGGCAACCCACTCCAGTATTCTTGCCTGGAGAATCCCAGGGGCGGTGGAGCCTGGTGGGCTGCTGTCTATGGGGTCGCACAGAGTCGGACGCAACTGAAGCGACGCAGCAGCAGCAGCAGACTAACTTTAAGAACTCCTATTGTAAACTCACTATCACATTCTTCAATATCTCCTGGAAGTCTGTCAGTTCAGATTCTAGGAGCAACAACATAATTTTAGAAAGCAATTTTACAAGCTAGTAATTGGAATTAAATTATTCATTATATTTGACCTGGTAATTCTACTTTTAAATTTACCCTTAAGAGCAAACATATAATACTGGCACATATTTATGTGAAGATCATCCCTGTGTATAAAACAAATAAAGGATATGCACAAAGAAAATCAGCTTTTAAAGTCAGTAAAGCTATGAAATAGTAAAATGATTACATAATTTGATGTAGATGTTAAAATTATGTGTGCAAACAATAACAGGAAATATATAAGTATATTAAAAAGTGAAAATCTGTATTTGTAGTAATCTAAAACAGCATGCATAAAAGAGGGAAACGCATATCTAAGTTTAAAGGCCATTATTTCTGAGTTCAGTCATCTTTTTATTTTCTTGCCCAGTTTCTGTCATAAAGTTTATTACAACTTGTTTTAACCACTCCCATTGTATTAATCAGTTTGGGTTGGCATAATAAAATGCCTCCAGACTGAGTGGCTTAAACAATAGAAATTTAATTTTTATAGTTCTGGAGATTGGAAATCTAAGATTAAGGTGCCAAAGGGTTGGTGTCTGGTGTCAGCTCACTTCTTACACTGTGCCCTCACTGGGCTTTCTATGAGTACCAGTGGAGAAAGAGTGAGAGAGGAAGAGAGGAAATATGAGCAAGTGAGAAAATTCTGTTGACTTTTCTTACAAGAGGACTCATGCCCTTGTGAGAGCACTGTAGAAGATGCACAACTTACCCTTGCCTATCTTAGGTTTTATGCTGGTACTTTAAAAAAATGATAGACTAACATGAGAAAAACAATCTATTAACAAGCAAGTACATATCACCTAAACCAAAAATGATTCAAAGTAACAATTCTGAATCCCACCTTCTATAGCATCTCCATCAAAGAATAATAAATTTGTAGAAAAATGACAGGGGGGGAAAAAAGGCAATTTGCAGTTTCCAAGAGTGGCAAATTGTGGGAAGTGCATATATGGGAGGAAAAAAATAGAGTTGAGGTTTGTTTAGATTTCTGCTGTGCCTTCTCTGGGTTTGATAAGACTCAGCCTTCAAGAAAATAATTTATATCATGCCTTTAGGCTCCAAAGGGGAAGATTTTTTCTGCTCTTTCTTGACTGACTTCATTATAAAATAATTTTTATGTCAAAGAGGAATATTTTGGGTTGTCATATTTTGGTTCCTTTAGGACCATTCTCATGATCTCATCTAAACCTAATTAAATCCCAAAGGTATCATGAAAAACATTGAGGATGAAGGTTTCAACATATGGATTTGGAATAGGGGGGCATATTACACAATTCAATACATTGCAACCATTTTAGGTATTGTGTTTTCTTATTTTTGACTGATTTTATGAATGTAAAATGATATTTTGATATTCCTTTACTTGGTATTTATTTAATTGTTTATGCTTTGGTATAATTTCTCATGTGTTGTTTACTTGTGTTGTGAGTTTATATCCTTTCCACATTTAACTATTGGGATATCATTTTATGTCTGTATTTGAATGAGATCTTTATATTCTGTACATATGTACTATTTAATTTTTATTGGGTCCAAGTTTGTCTTTAAAGTATTTTTTTAAATTTAATTTCTTTGTTGTTTCTCTTTTGTTATTTCAGTTAACATTAGAGATATTTCTGTGTTATAGCTGAACGCTACACAGAATCTGACACAATATTTCTAATTCTTTCCATTTTCATTATGGATTCTTTCCCTTCATGAAGACTTTGTGAAGCTTGACCATATCTTCAGTCCTTTTTACCATTTTCCTCCAGTAACTGTGTCATTATTCATAATCACTTGGAAAATATTTATTGAGTTTTCATTATAAGTCAGGAACATTTTGTAGGCATCTTAATTTTTAATCATGAATTAAGAAATTTCCTGTCTTCATAGACTTTATATTGCAGAGTGATAGAAAGATATAGGCCAATAAAATAACATCAGGGAGTGATAAATGCTAGTAAGAAAAATGAAAGCGGAGTATGGATGTAAACTATGATAATAATAAGTTTTTTTTTTTTTTCTTTAAAAGTTGGTAAGTTCCAGCAAACATTTCATAAAGAATTAAAACAAAGTGTTCACAAACTCTTCCTAAAATGAAAGCAGGAACACCACTCAATCATTCTATGAGGCCCGGCACTACCCTTGATTCCAACATCGATGACATGAGAAAACAAAATGCCAGCTCACCATCTCTCATGGACACTTCTCCTCTTAAAACAAACAAATTAAAAAAGGCAGAGAAAAAAAAAAAAAAAAAAGAACTAGAAAACTAAACTTGGTAACATAAACAAAACTGATTATATACCATGTTCATTTTGATTCATCTCACAAACACAGTGTTGGATTGTTGTTTTTGTTGTTTTTAGTTGCTAAGTAATGTCTGAGTCTATTAGAACCCCATGGACTACAGCTCACCAGTCTCATCTGTCAGTGGGATTTCCCAGGTAATAATATATTGCCATGTTCAACTCCAGGGGATCTTCCCAACCCAGGGATTGAACCCATATCTCCTGAATAGGTAGCTGGATTCTTTATTACTGAGCCATCTGGAAAGTCCATCATTGGCTTGCCAGTTACTTAAGTCATGTCTGACTCTTTGCCACCCAATGGACTGTAGCACATCAGAGTCAGGTTTCCCTGTCCTTCACTCTCTCTTGGAGTTTGTTCAAACTTATGTCCATTGTGTTGATGATGCCGTCCAACCATCTCATCCTCTGTTACACCCTTTTCCTCCTGCCCTCAATCTTTCCCAGCATTAGGGTCTTTTCCAATGAGTCAACTCTTTGCATCAGGTGGCTGAAGTATTGAAGCTTCAGCTTCAGTATCAGTCCCTCCAATGAATATTTAGGGTTGATTTCCTTTAGAATGACTGGCTTGATCTCCTTGCTGCCCAAGGGACTCTCAAGAGTCTTCTCCAACACCACATTTCAAAAGCATCAATTTTTCGGTGCTCAGCCTTCTTGATGGTCCAAGTCTCACACCTGTACATGACTACTGGAAAAACCATAGCTCTGATTATACAGAACTTTGGCATCAAAGTGATGTATCTGCTTTATAATATGCTGTCTAGGTTTATCATAACTTTCCTTCCAAGAAGCAAGCATTTTTTTTTTTTTTTAATTTCATGGCTACAGTCACTGTCTGCAGTGATTTTGGAGCCCAAGAAAATAAAGGTTGCCACTGTTTTCACTTTTTCTTCATCTATATACCATGAAGTGATGGGATTGGATGCCCCGATCTTAGTTTTTTGAATGCTGAGTTTTAAGCCAGCCTTTTCACCCTTTTTCGCTTTCATCAAGATGCTCTTAAGTTTCTCTTCACTTTCTACCATTAAAAAGGTATCTTCTGCCTATCTGAGGTTGTTGCTATGTCTCCTGGCAATCTTGATTCCAGCTTGTGCTTCATCCAGCCCAGCATTTCACATGATGTACTCCGCATAGAAGTTAAATAAGCAGGGTGATAATATACAGCCTTGCTGTACTTCTTTCCCAATTTGGAACCAGTCCATTGTTCCATGTCTGGTTCTAACTGTTGCTTTTTGACCTGCATATAGGTTTCTCAGGAGGCAGGTAAGGTGGTCTGGTATTCCCATCACTTCAAGAATTTTCCACAGTTAGTTGTGATCAATACAGTCAAAGGCTTTAGCATGGTGAATTAAGCAGAAGTAGATGTTTTTCTGGAATTACCTTGCTATTCTATGATCCAACTAATCCTGGCAATTTTGTCTCTGTTTCTTCTGCCTTTTTAAAATCCACATTGGGGGGCGGTCCTAAGATGGTGGAGGAATAGGACGGGGAGACCACTTTCTCCCCAACTAATTCATCAAAAGAACATTTGAACGCTGAGTAAATTCCACAAAACAACTTCTGAATGCCAGCAGAGGACATCAGGCACCCAGAAAAGCAGCCCATTATTTTCAAAAGGAGGTAGGAAAAAATATAAAAGATAAAAAGAGAGACAAAAGAGGTAGGGATGGAGCTCCATCCCAGGAAGGGAGTCTTTAAAAAGAGAGAAGTTTCCAAACACCAGGAAACACTCTCACTGCCGAGTCTGTGGCAAGTCTTGGAACCACAGAGGGCAACATAACCGGGAGGAAAAATAAACAAATAATTTAAACCCACAGATTACGTGCCCAGTGGTAACTCCCCCAAGTGGAGAAGCAGTGCAGACGCCTGCATCCACCACTAGCAAGCGGGAGCTGGGCAGGGAGGCACGGGCTGCATTGCTTAGAGTAAGGACCTGGCCTGAAGGTCCCAAGGCAATCTGAGGGAACTAACTTGGGATAGCAAACCAGACTGTGGGATAGCTACCACGCGAAAAGCCCTAACCTAAGACACCACCAGGCCCGCTCACAGAACAAAGGACTGAGCAGAGCTAGCTGGCTGCAGACCAGCCCTTCCTCCTCCAGGCAGGCGAGGGCAGCCAGAGCCAGAAGGGGGCAATTGTGACCCCAGAGAGACATGATCTGCCAAACTGCAAGCAGGCTTCATTGCTAACCAAGACTTCTTGGGATTCTGGATGGTCAACATCTGCCTGAGAAGGTGTGCCGGATGTACACCCAGAAAACCAAGCGGCAGGGATGGGGGAGGCGGTAATTCACAGCGACTGCACTCACCAAACACCTGGTCACCTAAGCTGCTTGGACCTGGGAAGGGCACAAAACGCAGGCCCAACCGAGTTTGCACCTCTGAGGACTACCCAAGTACCTGAAACTGAACGGCTTAGACCTGGGAGGTGCATACAACCCAGGGCTGGCCTCAGACAGTTCCTGGCAGAGCAACCTAGAGCCTAAGCAGTGTAGACAGGGAAACTACACATGCCATGAGCAGGGGGCAAACCCAGTGTGGCCGAGACACTGCGAGCAAACACCAGTGTTATTTGTTTGCAGCGTCCCTCCCTACCAACAGCACGACTGAACGAGTGAGACTAAAAAAGTGTCCACCACCGCCCCCTTGTGTCAGGGCGGAAATTAGACACTGAAGAGATCAGCAAACAGGAGAAGCTAAAACAGAAGGAACTCCTTGGAAGTGACAGGTGCAAGAGATTAAAACCCTGTGGTTAGCACCGATTACATAGGAAGGGGCCTATAGATCTTGAGAAATATAAGCCGGATCAAGGAACTATCCAAAAATGAACTGACCGGACACTGCCCACAACAACACCAGAAAAAGTCCTATATATATATTTTTTTTTTTTTTTTACTATTTTTACTATCATTCTTTAATTTTTTAAAATTATTTTAAGTCCTTTATTACTCCTTTAATTTTCATTTTTATAACCTACTATTATTTTGCAAACAGAGAAGGCAATGGCACCCCACTCCAGTACTCTTGCCTGGAAAATCCCATGGACGGAGGAGCCTGGTGGGCTGCAGTCCATGGGGTCGCTAAGAGTCAGACACGACTGAGCAACTTCACTTTCACTTTTCACTTTCATGCATTGCAGAAGGAAATGGCAACCCACTCCAGTGTTCTTGCCTGGAGAATCGCAGGGACAGGGGAGCCTGGTAGGCTGCTGTCTATGGTGTTGCACAGAGTCAGACACGACTGACACGACTTAGCAGCAGCAGCATTACTTTGCAATAAAAAAAAAAAGACCCTATTTTTTAAAGCAAATTTCATATATATATATATATTTTATAATTTTTGTTACTTTTTTTTTCTTTAATATTGTATTTTTGAAAATCCAACCTCTACTCTAGATTTTTAATGTTTGCTTTTTGGTATTTGTTATCAATTTTGTACCTTTAAGAGCCCAATCTTCAGTACCCATTTTTACTTGGGAGTGAAATTACTGGCTTGACTGCTCTCCCCTCCTCTGAACTCTCCTTTCTCTCCACCAGGTCGCCTCTATCTCCTCCCTCCCCCTTCTCTTCTCTACCCTACTCTGTAAATCTCTTTATGTGTTCTGGATGGTGGAGAACACTTAGGGAACTGATTACTGGCTGGATCTCTCTCCTTTTGATTCCTCCCTTTATCTTACTGGTCACCTCTGTCTCCTTCCTCCCTCTTCTCTTCTCTGTATAACTTCATAAACATCTCTGAGGGGTCCAGACTGTGGAGAGCACATAGGGAAGTGATTACTGGCTAGCTTGCTCTCTCCTCTTTTGATTCCACCTCATCTCATTCGGGTCACCCCTATCTCGCTCCTCCCTCTTCTCTTCTCCATGTAACTTTGTGAACCTTTCTGGGTGTCCTTTACTGGGGAGAAACTTTTCATCTTTAACCTAGATGTTTTATCAATGGTGCTGTATAGATGGAGAAGTCTTGAGGCTACTGTAAAAATAAGACTATAAACCAGAAGCAGGAGGCTTAAGTCCAAATCCTAAGAACACCAGAGAACTCCTGACTCCAGGGAGCATTAATCGACAGGAGCTCATCAAACGCCTCCATTCCTACACTGAAACCAAGCACCACCCAAAGGCCAACAAGTTCCAGAGCAAGACATACCACACAAATTCTCCAGCAACACAGGAACATAGCCGTGAGCTTCAATATACTTGCTGCCCAAAGTCACTCCAAACCCATTGACATCTCATAACTCATTACTGGACACTTCATTGTACTCCAGAGAGAAGAAATCCAGCTCCACCCACCAGAACACAGATACAAGCTTCCCTAACCAGGAAACCTTGACAAGCCAACCATCCAACCCCACCCACAGTGAGGAAACTCTGCAATAAAGAGAACTCCACAAACTGCCAGAATACAGAAAGGCCACCCCAAATACAGCAATATAAACAGGATAAAGAGGCAGAGGAATACCCAGCAGGTAAAGGAACAGGATAAATTCCCACCAAACCAAGCAAAAGAGGAAGAGATAGGGAATCTACCTGATAAAGAATTCTAAATAATGATAGTGAAAATGATCCAAAATCTTGAAAACAAAATGGAATCACAGATAAATAGCCTGGAGACAAGGATTGAGAATATGCAAGAAAGGCTTAACAAGAATCTAGAAGAAATAAAAAAGAGTCAATATGTAATGCATAACTGAGATCAAAAACACTTTGGAGGGAACAAATAGTAGAATAATGGAGGCAGAAGATAGGATTAGTGAGGTAGAAGATAGAATGGTAGAAATAAATGAATCAGAGAGGAATAAAGAAAAACGAATTAAAAGAAATGAGGACAGTCTCAGAGACCTCTGGGACAATGTTAAACACCCCAACATTCGAATCATAGGAGTCCCAGAAGAAGAAGATAAAAAGAAAGACCATGATAAAATACTTGAGGAGATAATAGTTGAAAACTTCCCTAATATGGGGAAGGAAATAATCACCCAAGTCCAAGAAATCCAGAGAGTCCCAAACAGGATAAGCCCAAGGCAAAACACCCCAAGACACATATTAATCAAATTAACAAAGATCAAACACAAAGAACAAATATTAAAAGCAGCAAGGGAAAAACAAAAAATAACACACAAGGGGATTCCCATAAGGATAACAGCTAATCTTTCAATAGAAACTCTTCAGGCCAGGAGGGAATGGCAGGACATACTTAAAGTGATGAAAGAAAATAACCTACAGCCCAGATTACTGTACCCACCAAGGATCTCATTCAAATATGAAGGAGAAATCAAAAGCTTTACAGACAAGCAAAAGCTGAGAGAATTCAGCACCACCAAACCAGCACTCCAACAAATGCTAAAGGATTTTCTCTAGATAGGCAACACAGAAAAGGTGTATAAACTCGAACCCGAAACAATAAAGTAAATGGCAATGGGATCATACTTATCAATGATTACCTTAATCATAAGTAGGTTGATCAGCCCTGGGATTTCTTTGGAAGGAATGATGCTAAAGCTGAAACTCCAGTACTTTGGCCACCTCATGCGAAGAGTTGACTTATTGGAAAAGACTGATGCTGGGAGGGATTGTGGGCAGGAGGAGAAGGGGACGACAGAGGATGAGATGGCTGGATGGCATCACTGACTCGATGGACGTTGAGTCTGAGTGAACTCCGGGAGTTGGTGATGGACAGGGAGGCCTGGCGTGCTGCGATTCATGGGGTTGCAAAAAGTTGGATACGACTGAGCGACTGAACTGAACTGAAGTAGGTTGACTACCCCAACAAAAAGACAACGACTGGCTGAATGGATACAAAAACAAGGCCCCTATATATGTTGTCTACAAGAGACCCACTTCAAAACAAGGGACACATAAAGACTGAAAGTGAAGGGCTGGAAAAAGATATCCCATGCAAATAGAGATCAAAAGAAAGCAGGAGTAGCAATACTTATATCAAATAGAATAGACTTTAAAACAAAGGCTGTGAAACGAGACAAAGAAAGACACTACATAATGATCAAATGATCAATCCAAGGAGAAGATATAACAATTATAAATATATATGCACCTAACATAGGGGCACCACCATATGTAAGACAAATGCTAACAAGTATGAAAGGGGAAATTAACAGTAACACAATGATAGTGGGAGACTTTAATACCCCACTCACACCTATAGATAGATCAACAAAACAGAAAATTAACAAGGAAACACAAACTTTTAAATGATACAATAGACCAGTTAGACCTAATTGATATCTATAGGACATTTCACCCCCAAACAATGACATTCACCTTTTTCTCAAGTGCACACGGAACCTTCTCCAAGATAGACCACATCCTGGGCCATAAATCTAGCCTTGGTAAATTCAAAAAAATTTAAATCATTTCAAGCATCTTTTCTGACCACTATGCAGTAAGATTAGATCTCAATTACAGGAGAAAAACTATTAAAAATCCCAACATATAGAGGCTGAAAAACACACTGCTGAGTAACCAATAAATCACAGAAGAAATAAAAAAAGAAATCAAAATATGAGTAGAAATGAATGAAAATGAAAACATAACAACCCCAAAACCTGTGGGACACTGTAAAAGCAGTGCTAAGGGGAAGGTTCATAGCAATACAGGCATACCTCAAGACAGAAGAAAAAAGTCAAATAAATAACCTAACTCTACACCTAAAGCAACTAGTAAAGGAAGAAATGAAGGACTCCAGGGTTAATAGCAGGAAAGAAATCCTAAAAATTAGGGCAGAAATAAATGCAAAAGAAACAAAAAAGACCATAGCAAAAATCAACAAAGTCAAAAGCTGGTTCTTTGAGAGGATAAATAAAATTGACAAACCATTAGCCAGACTCGTTAAGAAACAAAGGGAGAAAAATCAAATCAATAAAATTAGAAATGAAACTGGAGAGATCACAACAAACAGAAATACAAAGGATCATAAGAGACTACTATCAGCAATTATATGTCAATAAAGTGGACAAACTGAAAGAAATGGACAAATTCTTAGAAAAGTACAACTTTCCAAAACTGGACCAGGAAGAAATAGAAAATCTTAGCAGACCCATCACAAGCACGGAAATTGAAAATGTAATCAGAAATCTTCCAGCAAACAAAAGCCCAGGTCCAGACGGCTTCACAGCTGAATTCTACCAAAAATTGAGAGAAGAGCTAACACCTATCCTACTCAAACTCTTCCATAAAATTGCAGAGGAAGGTAAACTTCCAAACTCATTCTATGAGGCCACCATCACCCTAATACCAAAACCAGAAAAAGATGCCACAAAAAAAAGAAAACTACAGGCCAATATCACTGATGAACATAGATGCAAAAATCCTTAACAAAATTCTAGCAATCAGGATCCAACAACACATTAAAAAGACCGTACATCATGACTAAGTGGGCTTTATCCCAGGGATGCAAGGATTCTTCAATATCTGCAAATCAATCAATGTAATACACCACATTAACAAATTGAAAAATAAAAGCCATATGATTATCTCAATAGATGCAGAGAAAGCCTTTGACAAAATTCAACATCCATTTATGATAAAAACTCTCCAGAAAGCAGGAATAGAAGGAACATACCTCAACATAATAAAAGCTATATATGAAAACCCACAGCAAACATTATCTTCAATGGTGAAAAATTGAAAGCATTTCCCCTAAAGTCAGGAACAAGACAAGGGTGCCCACTTACACCACTACTATTCAACATGTTTTGGAAGTTTTGGCCACAGCAATCAGAGCAGAAAAAGAAATAAAAGGAATCCAAATTGGAAATGAAGAAGTAAAACTCTCACTGTTTGCAGATGACATGATCCTCTACATATAAAACCCTAAAGACTCCACCAGAAAATTACTAGAGCTAATCAATGATTATAGTAAAGTTGCAGGATATAAAATCAACACACAGAAATCCCTTGCATTCCTATACACTAATAATGAGAAAATAGAACGAGAAATTAAGGAAACAATCCCATTCACCATTGCAACGAAAAGAATAAAATACTTAGGAATATATCTACCTAAAGAAACAAAAGACCTATATATATATATAAAACTATAAAACACTAGTGAAAGAAATCAAAGAGGACACTAATAGATGGAAAAATATACTGTGTTCATGGATGGGAAGAATCAATATAGTGAAAATGAGTGTACTACCCAAAGCAATCTATAGATTCAATGTAATCCCTATCAAGCTACCAATGGTATTTTTCAGAGTTAGAACAAATAATTTCACAATTTGTATGGAAATATAAAAAACCTCGAATAGCCAAAGCAATCTTGAGAAAGAAGAATGGAACTGGAGGAATCAACCTGCCTGACTTCAGGCTTTACTACAAAGCCACAGTCATCAAGACAGTATGGTACTGGCACAAAGACAGAAATATAGATCAATGGAACAAAATAGAAAGCCCAGAGATAAATCCATGCACCTATGGACACTTTATCTTTGACAAAGGAGGCAAAAACATACAATGGAGAAAAGACAATCTCTTTAATAAATGGTGCTGGGAAAACTGGTCAACCACTTGTATAAGAATGAAACTAAAACACTTTCTAACACCATAGTGAAATCCCTGTCGTGCCGGACTCTTTGCGACCCCATGGACTACAGCCCACTAGACTCTTCTGTTCATGGAATTCTCCAGGCAAGAATACTGGAGTGGGTTGCCATAGCCAAAAATAAACTCAAAATGGATTAAAGATCTAAACATAAGAGCAGAAACTATAAATCTCGTAGAGGAGAATATGGGCAAAACACTCCCTGGAATAAATCACAGCAGGATCCTCTATGACCCACCTCCCAGAATATTGGAAATAAAAGCAAAAATAAACAAATGGAACCTAATTAAAATTAAAAGCTTCTGGATGTGAGAGTTGGACTGTGAAGAAGGCTGAGTGCTGAAGAATTGATGCTTTTGAACTGTACTGTTGGAGAAGACTCTTGAGAGTCCCTTGGACTGCAAGGAGGTCCAACCAGCCCATTTTGAAGGAGATCAGCCCTGGGATTTCTTTGGAAGGAATGATGCTAAAGCTGAAACTCCAGTACTTTGGCCACCTTATGCGAAGAGTTGACTCATTGGAAAAGACTCTGATGCTGGGAGGGATTGGGGGCAGGAGGAGAAGGGGACAACAGAGGATGAAATGGCTAGATGGCATCACTGACTCGATGGACGTGAGTCTCAGTGAACTCCGGGAGTTGGTAATGGACAGGGAGGCCTGGCGTGCTGTGATTCATGGGTTGCAAAGAGTCGGACACGACTGAGCGACTGATCTGATCTGATCTGATCTGCACAGCAAAGGAAACTATAAGCAATGTGAAAAGACAGCCTTCAGAATGGGAGAAATAATAGCAAATGAAGCAACTGACAAAGAACTAATCTAAAAAATATACAAGAAACTCCTGCAGCTCAATTCCAGAAAAATAAACGACCCAATCAAAAATGGGCCAAAGAACTAAATAGACATTTCTCCAAAGAAGACATACAGTTGGCTAACAAACACATGAAAAGATGATCAACATCACTCATTATCAGAGAAATAAAAATCAAAACCACAATGAGGTACAATTTCACGCCAGTCAGAATGGCTGCTATCCAAAAGTCTACAGGCAATAAATGCTGGAGAGGGTGTGGAGAAAAGGGAACCCTCTTACACTGTTGGTGGGAATGCAAACTAGTACAGCCACAATGGAGAACAGTGTGGAGATTCCTTAGATCAGATCAGATCAGTCAAAGCTAGAAATAGAACTGCCTTATGACCCAGCAATCCCACTGCTGGGCATACACACTGAGGAAACCAGAATTGAAAGAGACAAGTGTACCCTAATGTTCATCGCAGCACTATTTATAATAGCCAGGACATGGAAGCAACCTAGATGTCCATCAGCAGAAGAATGGACAAGAAAGCTGTGGTACATATACACAATGGAGTATTACTCAGCTATTAAGAAGAATTCATTTGAATCAGTTCTAATGAGGTGGATGAAACTGGAGGCTATTATACAGAGTGAAGTAAGCCAGAAAGAAAAACACCAATACAGTATACTAACACATATATATGGGATTTAGAAAGATGGTAATGATAACTGTGTATGTAAGACAGCATAGGAGACACAGATGTGTGGGATGATTTGGGAGAATGGCATTGAAACATGTATAATATCATATGTGAAACGAATCACCAGTCCAGGTTCAATGCAGGATACAGGAAGCTTGGGGTTGGTGCACTCAGATGACCCAGAGGGATGGTATGGGGAGGGAGGTGGGAGGGGGGTTCAGGATGGGGAACACGTGTACACTCGTGGTGGATTCATGTTGATGTATGGCAAAACCAATACAATATTGTAAAGTAATTAGCCTCCAATTAAAATAAATAAATTTATATTAAAAATAAATAAATTTATATTAAAATAAATAAATTTATATTAAAATAAATAAATAAAATCCACATTGTACATCTGGAAGTTCTCAGTTCACATACTGTTGAAGCCTAGCTTGAAGGATTTTGAGCATTACTTTTCTGGCATGTGAAACGTTTGCATTTGTATGGTAGTTTTAATATTCTTTGGCACTGCCCTTCCAAAAGTTAATCGATTCTTCAGATGGGAAAAGAACAAGCAGAATCATCTTTTGTTGTTGATGATATGATCTTGTATATAAAACTTGTCACGAATTCTAATAGGAAGCTTTTAGTCTTCATTTAAGAGACCTTGAAATCTTGATATACATGAACCATGAACTTCCAGATGTTCAAGCTGGTTTTAGAAAAGGCAGAGGAACCAGAGATCAAATTGTCAACATCCGCTGGATCATCAAAAAAGCAAGAGAGTTCCAGAAAAAAACATCTATTTCTGCTTTATTGACTATGCCAAAGCCTTTGACTGTGTGGATCACAATACACTGTAGAAAATTCTGAGATGGGAATACCAGACCATCTGACCTGCCTCTTGAGAAACCTATATGCATGTCAGGAAGCAAAAGTTAGAACTGGACATGGAACAACAGAGTGGTTCCAAATAGGAAAAGGAGTACAATCAAGGCTGTATATTGTCACCCTGCTTATTTCACTTATATGCAGAGTACATCATGAGAAAAGCTGGGCTGGAAGAAGCACAAGCTGGAATCAAGATCGTCAGGAGAAATATCAATAACCTCAGATATGCAGATGACACCACCCTTATGGCAGAAAGTGAAGAGGAACTCAAAAGCCTCGTGATGAAAGTGAAAGTGGAGAGTGAAAAGGTTGGCTGAAAGCTCAACATTCAGAAAACGAAGATCATGGCATCTGGTCCCATCACTTCATGGGAAATAGATGGGGAAACAGTGGAAACAGTGTGAGACTTTATTTTTATGGCCTCCAAAATCACTGCAGATGGTGACTGCAGCCATGAATTTAAAAGACACTTACTCCTTGGAAGAAAAGTTATGACCAACCTAGATAGCATATTCAAAAGCAGAGACATTACTTTGCCAACAAAGGTCCGTCTATTCAAGGCTATGTTTTTTCCAGTGGTCATGTATGGATGTGAGAGTTGGACTGTGAAGAAAGCTGAGTGCCGAAGATATGATGCTTTTGAACTGTGGTGTTGGAGAAGACTCCTGAGAGTCCCTTGGATTGCAAGGAGATCCAACCAGTCCATTCTAAAGGAGATCAGCCCTGGATGTTCTTTGGAAGAAATAATGCTGAAGCTGAAACTCCAATACTTTGGTGACCTCATGCGAAGAGTTGACTCATTGGAAAAGACTCTGATGCTGGGAGGGATTGAGGGCAGGAGGAAAAGGGGACGACAGAGGATGAGGTGGCTGGATGGCATCACTGACTCGATGGACATGAGTTTGAGTGAACTCTGGGAGTTGGTGATGGACAGGGAGGCCTGGCATGCTGTTATTCATGGGGTCGCAAAGAGTCGGACACGACTGAGCGACTGAACTGAACTGAACTGAAGTTTTGAGGAAGGAGGAGACATTATAAGTTCCTTGACTTGTAAAATGTTACTATTAAGATGACTATTATTAGCAAGGTTGTTCTGATCAAGTTTTTTTTTTTTTAATGGTTATCAAAAATACGCTGGAGTTGGATATAGAATATAAAATACAATAGCAGTAATCATTTGGTTTTGCCATGCTTTAAAGAAAAAAATGTTCTTTTCCTCAAGCTGTTTCTTTTTAAACCAAGCCATTGTGGCTTCAGATTTTCTGTAATAGTCTAAGATATCTGATGTACCTTTTAAATATTGGACAAGCATATCCTCTTTCTTAAAATGACAGGCAGAGAGAAGTGTTCATTAGGAGAGTCCCTGAGGACATTGTCTTATCAGAAAGATGCAAAAACTTCAAACAGACCACATCTAAACACAATATATATGGCATGAAAGGAAAATGAAAATTACTGTATCATAATGTCTGTTAGTCAGCCCTGCAACAAGAAATTAGAATTTGTCTTGCATATTTAAAAATTGCTGACAGAACAGATCTTATAAGTTTCATTACAAGAAAAATATGTATGTATGAACAAAATATGGTGACAGGTGTTAACTAGACTTATGGAGGTAACAGTTTACAATTTCTCTAAATGTTGAATCACTATACTGTACTTATGAAATGAAAATAATTTTATATGTCGATGTCAACAACAGTAAAATAAGAAGTATGAGAGTGCCTGTGTATATACAATTTAAAGATAGATTTTTTGCTCTTCTTCTTTGTGTTCTGTCACAATCATAGTGTTATTACATTTCCAATATACTGTCCTAATTCTGCTTGTGAAACAAGGTAGGTAAGGGAAAGATGATAGCCTACATTATATGACATGATTTGATTGGCTTAAGTAAGTTATCGTGGACCCAAAAATGTGTATAAAAAAAAAATGCACAATACTGGATGCTTGGGGCTGGTGCACTGGGACGACCCAGAGGGATGGTACGGGGAGGGAGGAGGGAGGAGGATTCAGGATGGGAAACACGTGTATACCTGTGGCAGATTCATGTTTATATATGGCAAAACAAATACAATATTGTAAAGTTAAAAAATAAATAAAATTTAAAAAAATGTAAAGAGGAATATGAATGTATATAGATATATATGCAAGCAAATGGATTGCTTTCTCACATTTAAAATATTATCTGAATTTAATTTAACATGAGATAAAGCATCCTAAATTCCCTGGGCCACCATAGAGTAAATGCCAAGTGAGAACACTTACATAGATTATGATGTCAATAGTTCCCTCTAGACATGTTCAAATTAGAAAGATAAAAATGCAAATAAATTGATGCAAGAATAACTAACGTGAATATATAGATGTCTTGTGAGCTGAATCAGTCCTCTTTTTGTTTTTGGTTGACTTTTACAGTGTTTATTAATATTATTATTTTAATTTAAATATTTTATTGCCAAGACTCTGCTCTTCAGTTAGCTGTAGATTCTATCTACTGTTACCATTTCCTTCTCTACATTTTTTGTAAACTATTTGAATTTAAGTGTGTAGAGAAGGAAAAACAATCGTATTTTCCATTCTTTCTACCTTTCTAAGCAGAATCTAGGGCTTCCCAGGTGGTGCTAGTGGTAAAGAATCCACCTGCCAATGCAGGAGATGTGAGTTTGATATCTGGATTAGAACAATATCCTGGAGTAAGAAATGGCAACCCACTCCAGTATTCTTGCCTGGAAAATTCCATGGACAGAGGAACTTGTCAGGCTACAGCCCATGGGGCTGCAGAGAGTCAGACATGACTGAGCAACTAAAAACACACACACAAGTAGAATCTGGGACTCCCACAACAAAACAGATCAGCAAGAGAAACTAAAGAGAAGTTGATAGACATGCATATTTCATACTTAACAAGGGAGCCCTCACAAGGAAAATTAATACCCAAAGAAGTAGTTAGAGTTGACCAGTTTTTGTACTATTTTGGAAAAAGGGTAGTATATTATGATGCATATCTGAAGCAAAAAGGGGCTTGGGCAGGGCAGTTAATGGTGGGAAAGAAACAGGAAGATAAGGGTTAGTTTAACAATATTATTGCAAATTTTTCTGGCAGCATCTCTGTGCTGGTAAGAGTCCAAAGTTCCTTTCAGCAATAAGACTTTATATCCATTATTCAGGCAGAGAAGGGAGAAGGGAGAGAGAGCCCCTCTTATATTTGCTGCCTCTTGCTTGTCTTCAGCACAATATAATTTTTATACCAGATAAATATTTTTGGGGTGAAATATGGTTTCTTTCATGAGCACTAATACAAATTCATTAATTTATCAGTGAGCCAGCGTACATTTCTCAACTGCTTCCCAGAGCACTACATTTGTTTGGCAAAGTGGAGGTTACAAAGGGAACTAAGTTCCTACATGCCATGTGGTGCAGAAAAAAAAAAAAAAAAAAAGGGAGAGAGCGAGAGAGAGAGAAACAACCCTCAAGACGTAAACTCTGCCTTTAATGAGCTCAGACTTCTGGATGTGCTTTTCAGAGAAAAAGGCTGCTTCCCTACTCCTGAGTGTTTTTGCATGCCAAGAGAGTTCATATAATTTAACTGCTTATCTCTCTCCACTTTTTTACATATTCTACCTTAAAGAAGGGTAGAGTGACTACTGTGGATAATTGGAACCTGGAGAGAGGAAGCTCAGCTCTACTTTCTTTCCTTTTGAAACAAGGTAATCATAGGGCTTCATTATTTAAAACCAACTTGGCTCTCATTCTGTTGCCAATTTTAATAGTCTCTATTAACTAATGAAGGTGATACTCTGATGTTCCAAATTGATAGTTTGTTTTATTTATTTATTTTGCATTTTTTACAATTTAGTTTTTCAATTGGAGGAAAATTGCTTTACAATGTTGTGCTGGTTTCTGTGGTCCAATGCAAATCAGCCATAATTATATATATGTCTTATCCCTCTTGAGCCTCCCTGAATTTCTACCATCTCACCCCTCTAAGTCATCACAGAGGACCAGGCTGGGCTCCCTGTGTTATATAGCAATTTTTCACTAACTATCTGTTTTACACATGGTAGTGTATATAGTTGTAAATCTCTGAAAAATTATGCTTATTTCCCTTTATATCTCTCATAAAGCATAAAAGACAAAATATATTAAAATTATATTTCAAACACATTTGAGACATTTTGTATAAAGGAAACAGATGGAGTCATCTGAGAATTTGGAAGATGTCTGTTTTCTGTTGATGACATTAAAAAAGGGAAAATTTGAATTTGGGTTTAAGTATGAGTAATTTTCGGAGAAGGCAATGGCACCCCACTTCAGTACTCTTGCCTGGAAAAATCCCATGGATGGAGGAACCTGGTAGGCTGCAGTCCATGGGGTTGCTAAGAGTCGGACACGACTGAGTGACTTCACTTTCACTTTTCACTTTCATGCATTGGAGAAGGAAATGGCAACCCACTCCAGTGTTCTTGCCTGGAGAATCCCAGGGACGGGGGAGCCTGGTGGGCTGCCATCTGTGGGGTTGCACAGAGTCGGACATGACTGAAACGACTTAGCAGAAGCAGCAGCAGCATGAGTAATGTTTGGCAGGTGAGAGAGGATAGTGTCATTCAGGTAAGAGCTATAACAAACACAGGGTCAGGAAAATCTAAATAAATGCGTGTATAGAGGACAAATAATAATTTGGGTTGGCTGTAGCATATTTTAAGTCAAAGAGAAGATTTAGAAATTGAGTCAGTTGCCAATAATTGAGATGCTACAACTTTAGGATAAAAATACTAACTTTATTCTTTGAGAATTTGAGAGCCATTGAAGTAGCATTTAAGAGCAGGAAGTAGCCTAACCAAAAGTTATTTCATAAAAATAATCTGTGAGTTATAATACAGATGTCATATACGCTTCCCTGTTTCTAGTCTAGCTGTGGACTGATTCCTGGATCTTGATTCCATAGGCCCATCAGAGATCAAATGCTGTCCAGTGATTCCTAGAGATTTTTGGGAGTTTATCCCTCCTTCTTTTCTTACTCTGCATACTCCTTCACCCTGCCTTGTTCTGTCCAAGTCCATAACGTGAAGCATTCACTATTATTAATTTCCATTAAAAGTTGGTTGATCACAAGCCCACACCCTTCATGAGTTTAGTAATATTGATGAGAGAAATCACTTCAGCAAATGCCTGAGGCTTTCCACCTTATTCCCTGCTTTACTCTCTTAGTATTTCTTTTCTCCCATATGCTCCAGGGGAAACTCTGACAGCTTTTTTCTCTATATCTCACAAAACAAATCTCTTCAGGCCCTGGAGGTTGAATTTAGCATTTCAAAAAAAAAAAAAAAAAAGTCAAACTTACAGAAAAGTTGAAATGTATAGTTCAATGGACATCCACACAGCTTTAATATTTTATCTATCTATCATAATCCATTCATCCTATTTTGTACCAATCCATTCAAAAGTATGTTGCAAATACTTCACCTTTAAATACTTAAGCATGCTGGAATTTCTTTGGAAGGAATGCTGCTAAAGCTGAAACTCCAGTACTTTGGCCACCTCATGTGAAGAGTTGACTCATTGGAAAAGACTCTGATGCTGGGAGGGATTGGGGGCAGGAGGAGAAGGGGACGACAGAGGATGAGATGGCTGGATGGCATCACTGACTCAATGGACGTGAGTCTGAGTGAACTCCGGGAGTTGGTGATGGACAGGGAGGCCTGGCGTGCTGTGATTCATGGGGTTGCAAAGAGTCGGACACGACTGAGTGACTGAACTGAACTGAACTGATGTAAATCTAAAAGTAAAGACATTATTTTATAAAATCAAAAGTATTTATGTCCTTGTATTGTGTGCTGTGTATTGTGTCTTTGTGTACAACTCTATGGACAGTAGCCCACCAGGCTCCTCTGTCAATGAGATTCTCCAGGCAAGAACACCAGAGTGGGTTGCCATGCCCTCCTCCAGGGAGTCTTCCTGACTGACCCAGGGATGAACTTGTGTATCCTGCATTGCAGGCAGATTCTTTAAGGCCAAGCCACTAGGGAAACCCCTTTGTATTAAATAAATTAGCATTATTCAAAAAATATCATACTGACCACATTTAAATTATAAATGGTCCCTCAAGGGTAGTTTTATAAACTGTTTAAGATTTTTTCTTTATCATTGGTTTTCAACATTTTGATTACAATATGATGTTGTGTGGCTTTCTTTGTGTTTATTGTGCTTATGTTTATTTGACTGTATCGAATGAGTAGATTTATTTTTCATCAGATAGGGAACACTTTCAGCAGTTATTTATGTAAATGTTTCTTAATACCTGAGAAATAAACATGAGCCTTCCTTCCTAGGTGGCACTAGTGCTAAAGAACACACCTACCAATGCAGGAGGCTTAACAGACTTGGGTTCAGCCCCTGGGTTGGGAAGACTCCCTGGAGGCTCAAGGCACTGAGAGACACATTGAAAAAGCACTAAAATAAATAAATAAATAAATAAATAAATAAAAGGGAGACCACAACTTCGCTGCTTTGAATAATTGAAAAAAAAAAAAGGCAGTTTATGAGGACTGATTTCTAAACAAGGAAAAAAAGCTTATACTAGTCATTATCTGGCTCAGTACATATATCAAGTTGACCAAACAGCCAAATGAAAGAATTGACCATCCTTTAATGCAGTGGTCCCCAATATGTTTGGCACTAGAACCTGGTTTTGTAGAAGACAAAATGATTGTGGGGATGATTTGGGGATAATTCAGGCACAATCCATTTATTGTGCACTTTATTTCTATTATTATTATATCAACTTCACCTCAGATCATCAGGCATTAGATCCCAGAGACTGGGGACCCATTCTTTAAGATGCATACTGTAATTGCTTACCTAGAAGCTCAGATACCTTTGAGCCAATGCAGAATACAGATCTCATTCCTTTCCTTTAGTAACAATTTCCTGAACTAAGAATCATTTTGTGTGTAAAAGTATAATAATGTGCCAAACAGGCTCAAAAAGGTTAGTCAATTAGAAATAAGGTTTGGAAAAACAGGAAAAAAATATCATGCGTGGATAGGGAGAAATGACGACAGTTTATGTGTTTTTATGTAAATTCCTAAACCAGTGGCACTGTGCCTCAAAAATCTATTACATAAAGTAATGGAATAGTTGCTTAACTTTTTAAAAGTTTAAACTATAGTCTTAAAATACTTAATAATTAAGCTTACCAGTAATTACAGCGGAGAAGGCAATGGCACCCCACTCCAGTACTCTTGCCTGGGAAATCCCATGGATGGAGGAGCCCCGTAGGCTGCAGTCCATGAGGTCTCTAAGAGTCGGACACGACTGAGTGACTTCACTTTCACTTTTCACTTTCATGCATTGGAGAAGGAAATGGCAACCCACTCCAGTGTTCTTGCCTGGAGAATCCCAGGGACGGGGGAGCCTGGTGGGCTGCTGTCTATGGGGTTGCACAGAGTCGGACATGATTGAAGCGACTTAGCAGCAGCAGCAGCAGCAGCAGTAATTACAGAGAGCTATTACATATATGGGTTGTTTGAACTGAAATACTCTGTACTCATCCTGGCATTTATGTTTATGCCACAAAAGCTGATTATAGCTGATATATATTAGGAAACTATTTAGAAGCTTTGGGATGGCTAGTAGAAATGGAAGGGAAAATGTAGAATCTATGGCCACAAGTGTGCCTCAGAGCAATCTGATAAGGACAAGGTCATTTCATTGCTAGATACTGTATGCTGAAGATTTACCATTGTTACAACTTGGATTCTATGCCCATGCTCTCATCATCACCAAAATAGATTTGTGGATGGAACTTTTGTTGTCTGGGGAGTTCTTATTTTAATTCAAAGACACATGCCTATATCCAAGCTGCAAAATGACCTTTTCAACTTTATAATGGAACAATCTTGCTTCCCAACAATACTCACATGTTTGGGAAACTTTTCAATGTAAGATAAAGACAATGTTTTTGTATTTCAGCCATTTAATATTAGTACTGTAGGCTAAGACATTGTTACCAACATTCTTTATCAAAATGCACAGAAAATTATTATATATTATTATACTTACACTTTTCAATTATAAAATGTTTGTTTCACAAATGTTTGGTTCAGTGTATTCTCTAATCAAACCTGTGTCCATTACATTTTTACCTGCTTTTGACTTATGACTCCTTAAAAGACCTATGCAAATTCAGAATCACTTGACATTATAAGTCCTAACTATTGGATTGGCCAAGAAGTTCCTTCAATTTTTAAGTGAAAATAAAAGATGCATTTTTCATTTTCACCAAGAACTTTATTAAATAGTTTTCACCATTTTGTTCCACTACCTTTTGCCATTTTTCAGGCAGCTCCATAATTCCATCTTCCCAAGACTTTTTATCTTTTTCAGCAAAGAACTGTCCCAGGTGCCTTTAATAGTCTTCCAGGGAATTTATTTTATTTTATCTTTTCCATTAAGAAAATTTTGTAAAGACTGAAGTAAATGAAAATTTG
The DNA here is from genome assembly GCF_055505025.1 of Bos grunniens. Classification (NCBI taxonomy): domain Eukaryota; kingdom Metazoa; phylum Chordata; class Mammalia; order Artiodactyla; family Bovidae; genus Bos; species Bos grunniens. Next base: position 56,277,738 of record NC_141175.1, on the reverse strand, counting down.
AAGGTGTAATGTCTGGTGAATATAGTGGGTGAATCAGAACTTCCCAGCCAAAAAGTAAGAGTTTTGCCTGGTCATCAAAGAAACATGCAGTCTAGAATTACCCTAATGGAACATTATGCATTTTCTATTGACTGATTCTGGACATTTTTGTCAAATATTGCTTTTAATTGGTCTTACTGGGGGCAGTACTTGTTGGAAATGATTGGTTTTTCAGAAAGAGCTCATAATAGAGAACTCCCTTCCAATCGTACAATACACACAGCATCACCTTCTTTGGACGAAGATTGGCCTTTAGTGTGGTTGGTGGTTCATTTTACTTGCCCCACAATTTCTTCCATTTCACATTACTGTATGGTATCCACTTCTCATTACACCCATCACCTTGTTTTAAAAACAGAACAGTTTTGTTATGTTTCAGTAGAGATCACATGTGAAAATATGGTCAAGATGTTTTGGGTTTTTTTTTTCACTTAACTTTTGTGGAACCCAAACATCAAAGTGATTGACATAACTAAGCTGGTGCAAATTATTTTCAATGCCTGATTTGAATAATTTGAATACCTCAGCTATCTCCTTTGTGGTATAATGCTGGTTGTTCTCAGTTAATATCTGGACTTGATCACTATCATCTTCAACTGACCTACTTGATAGGGGAACATCATCCAACCAGAAATCTCCAGCGCGAAACTTCACAAACCACTTTTGGCATGTTTGATGTGTTACAGTACCTTCTCCATACACCGCACAATTTTTTGTGTGTGTTTAAAAGATTTGTCCTTTTTTTTTTAACCTTTCTTGAAATATAAAGCATGATATGCTAAAAATGTTGCTTTTTATGCTTCCATCTTAAACAATAAAATACTACAAAGAAATTTACCAATTTGACAAGATTTTTTTAATACACATTGATATGACAGCTACAGCAATACAAGCTAATAAAATTGTTTCAAAAGAAATTAAAGACAACTAAGCACTACTATAGCCATCTCATGGAAAAGAAAGAAGAATTTTTTTGGCCAACCCATGTATTTTATAACAGGAATCAAGTGTCTGTTTTTCTTGAGTCAAATCAACCCATAACAGTTAAGTGACATTAGAAAAATACATTCTCTTTTATACAAATTACTCTCATTGGTAAAATGAGAATGTGAGATTCAGTTTCATTAATATCATTTCAAACTCTAATATTCTCTGAAGCATTTTCATTATAAAATGAAGACAGCAATAACTTTTACTAAAATTACTTTGCTTTACATGACTGATTTCATATTCTCATACAAACTTTTTCATAATATAATCAAGATTTTGTCAATTTCAACATTTTATTATGTTCTTTTATAAGATTACATTTAACAATTTAAATTTTAAGTTCAAGTTTAAAGTTAAATTATATTAAAGTTAAATTCAGATTAAATAAAATTAATCTCATGTTCCAAAATATTTTCAGGAAATGATATTTAAGTATTGCATTTTTAAAAATTGCTAACAGTGCTACTATTATGGATTTCAGTAGCATCATACTGGTAATTTAGGGGTACTTGTTGCAAATTCAGTGGTATGTCTCCATATGGATTTATAGAGTTATTTCTTATCCAGGTAGATTCAGAAGTTAAGATAGATACTCATTTTAAATTTGAATTTTTGTCTTGGTTATAATCACAATCATAGGTTTGTGAACATGTTTAAAAATTAACAAGATTATTTCAACAAAGTTTGACTAGGTTTTCTCCCTTTGGCACTAAAAACTTTCATATAATTTATAGTTTTCTAAGGATCTAGGAAAGGAAAATTGTCTCAGACCTGATCATGTTTCAATTGAAATAACTTCCCAACTGTGGATCTTCAGTTTCAGATAAGAGGACTCGTACAATCAAATCTATCTCAGCTCAGAAATATTTTATATGAAAAACCACTAAATTAAACCCACAATACTAAAAATATCCAAATTCAGCCTAGATTGAATATAACAGTTTCACTTTTTTCTCAGTATAAAGAAAGATTTCCAAAAGAATATAGTCAAAACTATTCAATTCTAAGTCATCTTTTAATCTCATGTTAATTTCTAGCTACCTCTTTCACTTATAGGTTTCTCTCTAATCGGCCAGCATAGAAATTTACATGCAAGTGAGGGGATTATCAAATATTGTTGTGATTCTATTAAGGTTATATTAAGAAATTAGACATCAAAACTAGGTTCCTATTGAGTAAGTTATTAGGGAATGGACAGGGAGGCTCTGTAATTTAAATATTTATTTGGAGCAGTCTCTCAGGTAGTGAGACTAATATTAGGATTATTATATTTATAGAGTATGTATATGCCAGTAAATATATTTAATTCTTACCTCATGTTATCTTGATCAATAACTTTAAAACTAATATTGTCATATGAATTACCATAATGTGATAATAGCTTTTATCTAAATCCCATACATTTTAAGTGACATGGACATTTTTCAAAGCCATAGTTGCACAATTATAAAGCATTTGTGCACATATATATTTGCAGTACCATTCTACTTCTCTGATTGCCTACCTCTTAGACCAATTTAATCTATTCCCAATAAAAATAAGTATTAGTTACATTCATCTTCAGTTTTCACTGGTATCATCTATGCCCAGACAGAATGGGAAAAGTGTACTTTCTATCTGCTGTGAATCTCCTTATAAGTAGATAGACTCCTTATGGATGCAAGTGTTTTGGTTCCAATATCATCAAGGATGTGATGAGCCATGCCCTATTGCTTATATAGGCTCAGAAATACACAGTTATTAGTGTTGTAAAGCTAAAATATTTATTTATAAGCCAGGAACTAGAGCTTTCAGAAAATACTTTCAGTATAATATCCAGGCTTTGATTGTACAGCCACATATATCTTCCATAAAGAAAAAAGGGATTGAGAAAGAAGATAGTTTTGTTTGGCTTCCTTACTATAAGGAATGACTTAGCTTTTATTTTGGAAAAGAAAAGATTTAACGGTGTGAAGTACATCGTAAGTGCCCTGAATAGGAGCATTCTTTTTTCTTGTTAGCTTGGCACTAGGCATTGACCTAAAGCCATTTGAGATTCCAGGTTCTTCTAATATGAAAATGTCGAAAAAAGAAAATCGTTTGAGTTAACAAATAATTGGCCCACATTCATGTATTTATTTTATCAAATAATAAAATTATTTATCAAGCTTCAATGTATTCTAGGCCCCATTACAGCCTAGGGAATCATGAAGATAAATATGATACAAGACCTAGTCACCTTTAAAAACACATTTATTGTGTGGGTCCAGGCAGACGTTTTAACCTCTGAGCCACCACGGAAGGGGCTGAAATAGTCACATACATTAATAAACATAATAAATTACAGTCTGAAATGTTTAGTAGAGAGTGTTTTAAGAGTCTTGAAGCAGTTTTAAATATGAATAATTTCAGAAAATAAATGATACACACTTGTGAAAACAATCTGAAAGTTTCATTATTTCAAGACCTTAAGGATTTAGTTTTGTTAATTTTGTGTAATCAATTCTTCACTTTGTTTATTTTTTTTTGTCTACCTGACTGAAAATAGCACATGGTAACTAAAATATTAAAAATATAATTTTCATGAGTACATACAAAATTGAAATAGTAAACCTTCCAACTGATATCTATTTTGTTTGTAAGTCAATAATACTTAAAACTGAATAAAACCTTTTGAGACAGACTATATTAAAGAAATGCACAAAGTCTTTTAGAAACACAAAAGGACTGGCTATCTGGATGTTATGAGTATCAGAAGAAGACATTTGAAGAATAAATTATAGAGAGGACATTATGAATAGAGAACCTGGTGTAAATAAGGACAAAAAATAAGGACAACATGAATGTGACACGTAGGCACCATTTTCTCACATCCACTGTGCTTACTCCTAGTTCCTTCTTCTCCCTGATTTTCAGACAGTGAAGAATTTTCCATTTAGTCCAGGTTTGCTGTCCATCACACACTTGGCCATTGTCCTCATTGCCTTCAGCATTTAATGTTGTATGTATTAATGTGTTAATGATGATGTATCCATAAGGGAAGATTCATATTGAATTTTTCTCCAATTATCCTTTACTACTTTCTACCACTATCAGCATTTTGGATCTTTTCATCTTCAAAAAGTTTACCCCTCATAGAGCCCTAATACTGCTAACTATCATTTCTTTTCTTTTCCTCCATGAATGCTTGCTGAAAAAGTTTCAAGGAGACCTTTTTTTTTTTTTTTTTAATTCTATGACATCAGTGAGGCATCAAATCAACTGACTCTTCCAATGTCTCTCCACAATATCTGCTCATTCTGTGGACTTACAGAGTGGAAAAGGAAAGCCAGCTAATGATAAGATGTTCACTATCTGATGTGACTTAAGCATGTGGTAGTGTACAAAGGCCCAAGCTTTGTCTGTGCACAGGCAGAAAAAATTAGCTCTCAGTACAGATGGCATTTTCTACTTTCCTTTCAAATTAAACCACTTTAACACTTGGTCTCAAAAATAGTGCATTTGTAAGGTCAATATGAAAAGGTAAAAGGATAGGAGACTGAAGGATGAACTCCCAAGTTCGGTAGGTGCTCAGTATGCTACTGGATATCAGTGGAGAAATAATTCCAGAAAGAATGAAAAGATGGAGCCAAAGCAAAAACAGCACACAGTTGTGGATGTGACTGGTGATAGAAGTAAAGTCTGATGGTGTAAAAGAGAAATATTGCATAGGAACCTAGAATGTTAGGCCCAGGAAACAAGGCAAATTGAAAGTGGTCAAACAGGAGATGGCAAGAGTGAATATCGACCTTGCAAGAATCAGTGAACTAAAGTGGACTGGAGTGGGTGAATTTAATTCAGATGACTATTATATCTACTACTGTGGGCAAAAATCCCTCAGAGAAAATGGAGTAGCCATTATAGTCAACAAAAGAGTCCAAAATGCAGTACTTGGATACCACCTCAAAAATGACAGAATGATCTCAGTTGATTTCCAAAGCAAACTATTCAATATCGCAGTAATCCAAGTCTATGCCCTGACCAGTAATGCTGAAGAAGCTGAAGTTGAAGACCTACAAGATCTTCTAGAACTAACACCCCAAAATGACATCTTTTTCATTAAAAGGGGCTGGAATTCAAAAGTAGGAAGTCAAGAAATATCTGGAGTAAAAGGCAAATTTGGCCTTGGAGTACAGAATAAAAAAGAGCAAAGGCTAATAGAGTTTTCCCAAGATAATGCACTGGTCAGAGCAAGCACACTCTTCCAACTACACAATAGATGACTCTAAACATGGACATCACTAGATGGTCAATACTGAAATCAGATTATTATATTCTTTGTGACCAAAGAAGGAAACATTCTACACAGTCAGCAAAAATAAGACAGGGAGCTGACTGTGGCTCAGATCATGAATTCCTTATTGCCATGTTCAGGCTTAAATTGAAGAAAACAGGGAAAACCACTAGAACATTCAGGTATGGCCTAAATCAAATACCTTACAATTATACAGTGGAAGTGACAAATAATTCAAGGGATTAGATCTGAAAGAAAGAGTGCCTGAAAACTATGGACAGAGGTCCGTGATATTGTACAGAAAGTAGCAATCAAGACCATCCCCAGAAAAAGAAATGCAAAAAGGCAAAATGGTTGTCTGAGGAGGCCTTGAAAATAGCTGTGAATAGAAAAGAAGTGAAAGGCAAAGGAGAAAAGGAAAGATATACCCACTTGAATGCAGAGTTTCAAAGAATAGCACGGAGAGATAAGAAAATCTTCCTCAGTGATCAGTGCAAAGAAATAGAGGAAAACAACAAAATGGGAAAGACTAGAAATCCTGTCAAGGAAATTAGAGATACCAAGATAATATTTCATGGAAAAATGGGTGCAATAAAGGACAGGAATGCTATGGACCTAACAGAAGCAGAAGATATTAAGAAGAGGTGGCAAGAATACCCAGAAGAACTATACAAAAAAGATCTTCATGATCCAGATAATCACAATGGTGTGATCATCCACTTACAACCAGACATCCTGGAATGCAAAGTCAAGTGGGTGTTAGGAAGCACCACTATGAACAAAGTTAGTGAAGGTGATGGAATTCCAGTTGAGCTATTTCAAATCCTAAAAGATGATGCTGTGAAAGTGCTGCACTCAATATGCCAGCAAATTTGGAAAACTCAGTAGTGGCCACAGGACTGGAACAGGTGTTTTCATTGCAATCCCAAAGAAAGGCAATGCCAAAGAATTTTAAAACTACCACGCAATTGCACTCATCTCACAGGGTAGCAAAGTAATGCTCAAAAGTCTCCAAGCCAGGCTTCAAAAGTACGTGAACCATGAACTTCCAGATGTTCAAGCTGGATTTAGAAAAAGCAGAGAAACCAGAGATCAAACTGCCAGCATCCTTTGGATCATTGAAAAAAAAAAGAGAGTTCCAAAAAAATATCAACTACTGTTTTATTGACTATGTCAAAGCCTTTGACTGTGTGGATTACAACAAACTGTGGAAAATTCTTCAAAAGATGGGAAAATCAGACCACCTGACCTGCTTCTGAGAAATCTGTATGCAGGTCAAGAAGCAACAGTTAGAACTGGACATGGAACAGCAGACTGGTTCCAAATTGGGAAAGGAGTTCATCAAGGTTGTATATTGTCACCCTGCTTATTTAACTTTTATGAAGAGTACATCATGAGAAATGCTGGGCTGGATGAAGCACAAGCTGGAATCAAGATCGCTGGGAGAAATATCAGATATGCAGATTATACCACTCTTATGGCAGAAAGGGAAGAAGACCTTAAGAGTTTCTTGATGAAAATGAAAGAGGAGAGTGAAAAAGTGGGCTTAAAGCTCAACATTCAGAAAACTAAGATCATGGCATCCGGTCCCATCACTTCATGGCAGATAGATGAGGAAACAATGGAAACAGTAAGAGACTATTTTGGGGGCTCCAAAATCACTGCAGATGGTGAATGCAGCCATTAAATTAAAAGATGCTTGCTCCTTGGAAGAAAAGTTATGATCAACTAGAGAGCATATTAAAAAGCAGAGACATTATTTTGCCAACAAAGGTCCATCTAGTCAAAGCTATGGTTTTTCCAGTAGTAATGTATGAATGTGAGAGTTGGACTATAATGAAAGTTGAAGAATTGATGCTCTTGAACTGTGGTGTTGGAGAAGACTCTTGAGAGTCCCTTGGGCTGCAAGGAGATCCAACCAGGCTATCCTAAAGGAAATCAGTCCTGAATATTCATTGGAAGGACTGATGCTGAATCTGAAACTTCAGTACTTTGGCCACCTGATGCAAAGAACTAACTCATTTGAAAAGACCCAGAAGCTGGGAAAGATTGAAGGTGGGAGGAGAAGGGGACACAGAGGATGAGATGGTTGGATGGCATCGCTGACTTGATGTACATGAGTTTGAGCAAGCCTCGGGAGTTGTTGATGGACAGGGAGGCCCATCGTGCTGCAGTCCATGGTGTGGCAAAGAGTTGGACACGGCTTAGCGACTGAACTCACCTGAACTGACTGAACATAGTAGGGGCTTTACCTTTCCTTCACTGTTTCTACAACCTACTAAGTCAGTGTTCTTCAGCTATTTGGGTTCATCTGATGAAATATAACGACATCAAAACAGATTTTGGATCCCCCGGAGGTAGAAAAGATGAGATCTCTCAGGCTAATGTCAGAAACATGATAGTGTTGGAAGTACAGTATTGGTACTCACGGCTGTCAGAATGCCAGGCATGTTTTTAGGATCAGTCTCTAGCAGAGCCAAAATTTGCTCTCTATTGGCTTTGTTGATAGGTATAGTATTGGGGCATTATTTTCTAATCTGGGTGATTTCTTGTTTATATCTAAGAAGCCAGGAACTATTATCATTATCAGTTTATAATCTTCTATCCTACTACTATGATAAAATGTTTACCTTTCATCAATTTTTTCTAGAATATTTCCTGCCCTTTATGGTTGATTTCTCTCTATGTGTCTGTGCCCATCTTTAAATACTGAAATATTTTGGAACTTCTAACTAAACAAGATTTTTTTTTATCAAGTTTTCCCACTATGTATTCTAGCCACATTCAAAATATTAATTGTATCAAAAAAGGTTGGTTAACATTATACTACTGCTTCCAATTTTATACATTTGGGCATCTTATATTTTCATTTCAGAAAAGGACACCACTGCAGGGTTCAATTGTTGCAAACTGTGTTGTACATATATAATGTGGGAAATTCTTAAAATTAGGACATACTGTATACTTATCAATGCTTCATATTCGTCTTATTTTTTTTTCTGTTCCTTACATGCAAGACTTGCTTAAAATGGAGTTTTCCTGTGGATTTTGGTAACAATATTAAATGATAAGTGTTATAGAATTCTAAATATGAGATTTTATATTGTTCTGACTGGGGTCAACCCAGATAGTCAAAAGAGTAGGCAACAAGCAAGTCATAATTTATAGTGGTAATTGAGGTTAGAACACAAATTGATTTTTTTGATAATGAATTTGTTTTAAAACTAAAAGAGATGTCCATTGGCAGATAAATGGATAAGAAAGCTGTGGAACGTATACGCAATGGAATATTAATCAACTATTTAAAATAATGCATTTGAATCAGTTCTAATGAGGTGGATGAAACTGGAGCCTATTATACAGAGTGAAGTAAGTCAGAAAGAAAAACACCAATGCAGTATATTAGTGCATATATATGGAATTTAGAAAGATGGTAACGGTGTCCCTATATGCAAGATAGCAAAAGAGACACAGATGTAAAGAACAGACTTTTGGACTCTGTGGGAGAAGGTGAGGGTGGGATGATTTGAGGGAATTGCATTGAAACATGCATATTACCATATGTGAAATAAATCGCCAGTCCAGTTCAATACATGAGATAGGGCACTCAGGGCCGGTGGGTGCACTGGGATGACCTTGAGGGATGGGATGGGGAAGGAGGAGGGAGGGGGGGTTCAAGATGAAGGTCACATGTACAACTATGGCTGATTCATGTCAATGTATGGCAAAACCCACTACAATATTGTAAAGTAATTAACCTTCAATTAAAATAAATAAATAAAAAATAAACTAAAAGAGAATATGCAAAGTTAGAGCAGGATCCAAGAAGAAAACACAGCAGAAGAAGTGTAATCCCAAAGTTCAGTCAAATATTGCATGACTCACCCAAATAAAAACTTCGTCAATACTTTCAGATACTGGTCACCCTTTGAGACCTTAATTTTCAATCTCCGATATCTTTGTTTAGAGAGTTTATTGTTTGGTGGCTCAGTGGTAAAGAATCTACCTGCAATGCTGGAGACAAATATTCCATCCCTGGGTTGGGAAGATCCCCTGGAAGAGGAAATGGCAATCCACTCCAGTGTTCTTGCCTGGGAAGTCTCATGGACAGAGGAACCTGTTGGGTGACCGTCCATGGCATCATAAAAATCGGTCACAAGTTAGAGACTAAACCACCACCACCCAGTCTTTTAAAGTAATTAGCATGGAGACATTATTTTCATGATCTTCAAGAAATAATCTTATAATAAGGCCTCCTTCACGATGAAAGAAAAATATTCTGCTGGTAAGATAAATAACCCTACCCCATTTCTTCTGTAAATGTAATCAGTTTTCCCATTAGATATGAAAATATTTTCAATTAGTCATAGTGCCTTTGAAAACATGTTATATCTTACTTCTTTCCATAGATGTGGTCAGTCAGCTCTTTTAATCACATACCTCATTCCCACACAGAAGAATTCTGATGAGACAGGATAGGTAATGAAGGTCCGTGTTGAATTCTAAACTTGCTAGATGCTAGCTGTCATACATTTGCTGTCAGAATGTATGTCAGCACATACATTTTTATTATTGATCTATTTTGCTGAAATCACAGATAAAGGTGAATATTTTCTTTCTTTATTACTATCTTTACATACTTTAGGGCTTCCTCAGTGGCTCAGCAGTAAAGAATCTACCTACAATGCAGGAGATGCAGCTTTGACCCCTGGGTTAGGAAGATCCCCTGAAGAAGGGCATGGCAACCCACTTCAGTATTCTTGTTGAGAAACCCCCATGGACAGAGGAGCCTGGCTGGTCAAGGTCGACGGGGTCATAAAGAGTCAGACACGACTGAAGCAACTGAGCACACACATACTACATACTTTAGAGTGATTGTATGTATTGATTATATGTCAACAAAATAACTATTTTAATAAAAGCTTCAGAAATTTTGCATTAGAAATAAATCTTGAATTTGACTTCCAGTAATGATAGAGTATCTCATTATCAGAGTAGCCCTCTTGTCCAAATAACTAACCCCCCCTTTTTTTTAATACACGAAGGCAAATTCTAGGAGGGAGGCAACACCTGGAGTTTCTTTGTTTTATGGCTTTTTGTCTGAGGGTGTAGGAGAAGTGTTCCTATTTTACGACTTTTCATCTAGATGCAAATCTTAGGGTAGGTAAAGCTACGAAAAAAAAAAAAAAGCTACATTCTTAATGCTTGAGGACTGAGACTACAGTTTTCACCTTGAGCACAGATGCTGCAAAGTGTAATAGCAATCCAGTGATCTATGAACTGCCCATATGTAGGTCAGATTTCAGGAAACCCTGTTTGGGGACATAGCTAAGTTTGGGGGCTTCCCTGGTGATCCAGTGGGTAAGACTCTCTGCTCCCAGTACAGGCATCCCAGGATCTATCCCTAGTTGGGGAACTAGATCACTCATGCATGCCGCAAAGATCCTGTGAGCTGCAACTAGGACCCAACATGGCACAAAATAAAAGCATAAATACTTCAAGGAAAATTTAACTTTATCAGAATTAAACAAAAGTTTTAGTTCCTGCCTACTGCAAGGGAGAAAGAGTTTAGAGTTTTAATCTAACTCAGTTAACTCCCTGCTTTAAATGAAAAAAAAAAAAAAATCAATGCTCTATAGAGCATGACAGAATCCAGAGACCACAGATTCAATGACTTATCCAAGGTTAAATGGAAAGGCTGTGATCAGTTAGTGAGTGACTTGATCTTTGAAAAGTAAAATAAAGTACCAATAGTAAGTAGAGATTCAGAGAAGGCAATGGCACCCCACTCCAGTACTCTTGCCTGGAAAATCCCATGGATGGAGGAGCCTGGTAGGCTGCAGTCCATGGGGTCACTAACAGTTGGACATGACTGAGCGACTTCACTTTCACTTTTCACTTTCATGCATTGGAGAAGGAAATGGCAACCCACTCAAGTGTTCTTGCCTGGAGAATCCCAGGGACAGGGGAGTCTGGTGGGCTGCCGTCTATGGGGTCACACAGAGTCGGACACAACTGAAGCGACTTAGCGGTAGCAGTAAGTAGAGATTATTTCCTTCATTAGTCACAGTGCTTCAGCTTGCTATTTTCACAATAATACTGATGAGGAAACTCACAGTTTGTAAAGTTATAGGAGAAAATGGGAGCTGAGGGTTTCTCTTAGAGCCAGACTCTTAGTTCTGTTACTCAAAAAATGGAAATGCACCACTTCAAGTAACTATGCATATGTTAGTGACAACTGACAGAATTCTGCAAGGTTGTGTATCTCAAATATTACTGAAGAGGAAAAGTTAAATTTTACATAAAATTTAAAATTTTCTAAAAAGTTAAAATTTTACATAACCTCCCGCTCATTCTGCCTCTGTTAACTCAGCTTGCTCCTTGCAAATTCTGGATTACATAGGTCACGTAAGTCTCAGAAAGTGGGGACTTAAAATACTAGGAACTGGAGCTTATCTCACTAATCCTTGTCCTGCTCTTTGCAGTTGCCCAGCAGCTGCAAACCTGCTTAATCATGCCTGTCCCTGTAAAGGTCAGGCATCTCCCTCCTGTCTTGACTGCTGTTCCTGTGCTCGCGAAACCCCTTATTTTTAACCAGCCTTTTAGCAGCTAGTGTTGCCCACTATAGTCTGTCTATAAAACTCTGTAACCCCGTTGTTTGGGGCTCAGAGCTTGGAGTGTTAACTCCTCTAGGCCTGCCGGCATAATAAACCTGAGTTCTCCAACTCTCTGAGTGTGGTGCTTGGTTTCTCAATTACTGGTTTCTGCAACATTATGATTCTTAGAACTCTTTACCAGTGGAAAATATCTAATATCACTTATCTTTCTTGCCACTGGCGGGGGGAGGGGGAAGAACAAGATATCAAAAATGATAGAATGTGGAAAAAAAGATAGTCCTTAAGACATATCAATACTAAAGCTTCTTTTTCTCCCTCAGTGTTTGAGCTAAATAGTAAACTCAGAAAAGCATTATAATGGGGTTACCAGGGTAAACAATTTTATCATATAAGTCTAACCAAAAGCCACCTTTGTATACTTGATCTCTGCTAACATTAGTTCTAGGCAACTAATATTTTCAATGTACATCATGTGCTTTTAAATAACTTTAAAGCTGTCTTTCCCCCATGTTTCACTCCCTATGGCTTTATTTTATCCAGATTTGTAAGCTGAGTCCCATCTCAGTTATAGAAACTGGGTGCCTTTAGCAGAAGCTCTTAAAGTAGATGTAACCTCATATTTAAGGACAGGACAGCAAGGCACTTTATCCAACCCTAAATGAGATGCTCTGTTCTTGGGCTAGTATCTTGATTCACACATCATTTCTGAGACTTCGCCCTTTTTTTTTTTATCTTTGCATGCTAGCTCTGATATCTGTGTTTTACTTTGTCCTTCTTTCTGACGGACAAAAACATTTGCATTCATCCATGCTTGTCATCACACCTGTGTGTTCAGTTCAGTTTAGTTCAGTCACTCAGTCCTGTCTGACTTTTTGTGACCCCATGGACTGCAGCACACCAGGCCTCCCTGTCCATCACCAAATCCCAAACTCATGTTCCATTGTGTCAGTGATGCCATCCAACCATCTCATCCTCTGTCATCCCCTTCTCCTCCCTCCTTCAATCTTTCCCAGCATCAGGGTCTTTTCAAATGAGTCTGCTCTTCACATCAGGTGGGCAAAGTATTGGAGTTTCAGCTTCAATATTAGTCCTTCCAATGAACACTAAAGAATGATCATGTCCAGCTCTCTGTGACCATGTGGACTGTAGCCCTCCAGACTCCTCTCTCCTTGAAATTTTTCAGTCAAGAATATTGGAGTGGGTTGCCATTTCCTAATCCAGAGGATCTTCCTGACTCAGAGACTGAACCCACATCCCCTGTGTCTCCTGCCTTGACTGGTGGGTTCTTTACCACTGAGCCATCTGGGAAGCCTAATAATAATAATAATGGTGATTAAAAAGTGGAGACAAACAGATTCTTATATACCGATGTTCATTGGAGCATTATTCACAGTAGTCAAAATGTAGAAACAACCAAGGCATCAATCAATGGATAAGAAAAAAAATGTTGTCTAGATTTATAGAGGAATATTGCTGCTATTCAGTCACCCACTTGTGTCCAACTCTTTGCGACCCTATGGACTGAAGCATGTCAGGCCTCTTTGTCCCTCACCATCTCCTAGAGCTTGTCCAAGTTCATGTCCATTGCATCGGTGATGCCATCCAGTCGTCTCATCCTCTGACATCCTCTTCTTCTTCTGCACTCAATCTTTGCCATCAGGGACATTTTCAATGAGGTTGTTTACATCAGGTTACCAAAATACTGGAGCTTCAGTATCATTCAACCGTAAAAATACTAAAGTTCTGTCACAATCTACAGTGTGAATGGACCTTGAAAACATTATACTAAATAAAAAAAGCCTGATGTGAAAAGACAAATATTGTATGACTCCTATTATGTGAAATACATAGAATAGAGAAGTTCAGAGACAGAAAGTAGTTTAGAAACTACCAGATGCTAGGAGTTACTGCTAAGTGGTAATAGCATGTCTATTTAAGTTGATGAAAAAGTTTCAGAAATAGACATGATCATTACACAACATTATGAAAGTGTTAGCACCACTGAAATGTGCATTTAAAAATGAATAAAATAGCAAATTTTGTTATATATATTTTACCATAACTTAAAAAACAACAATGCAATTTATCAAAAATCATTGAAATAAATCATTTAAAATTGATGTGTATATGCATGTGAATTATATCTCAATACAGCTGTTTGAAATATATGAGGAATGATATTCAAAACATTTAACAGTGGTAACTCAGAAAGGCCAGTTGATTACAGTGGATATCAGCCATTTTGATGTAATAATTTACCAGCTGAATATCAGCCTGGATATTTAGTTCTAGTCTTCTGTAGGAACATAATCTGAAGTATTCTCATTCTTCTATCCTTTCAGAGTGGCTACATTTTTTTTTTAAACTTTGCGCTCAGCTGTAATACACAGAAAAATAAAAAACAAAAACAAAGACATTTTTCAATGGTTTAGAACAAAGTTTTACAAACTATTGAGCTAAACAATGCCAGTTTCTGTATGGCTCATGAACCATATAGAGACATACTAATCTTCCTGAGTTCTGCTATAGAGCTTGCTTAAGCATTAGCAGAACAGTCAGGCCATGGGAGGAAGGATGTGTGAGGTGTGGGGCATAAGCTAGGTACAAAAATCTTCAAAAATATTTAATTGATTAATCAGTTACTTTTATTTTATTTCTAGTTTTAATCAATTTCTTAATGTTTTTTAAATGATGTAAGGTTGGGCCTCCCAGGTGGTGATAGTAGTAAAGAATCTTTCTGCGAATGCAAGAGATGTGGGTAGATTCCTGGATCAGGAAGATCCCCTGGAGTAGGAAATGACACCCCACTCCAATATTTTGCCTGGAAAATTCCATGGACAGAGGAGCCTGGCAGACTCAGTCCATGGAGCCAAAGAATTGGACATGATTCTGCGACTGAGCATGTTGATGTCAGTTTATATTGAACCATGTGGGTTATCTTTTTGTGAAGTGGTTAAATCTCTTGATTTACTTCCCCATATGAAGACTGAGACATGAGATTCATCTTTGCTCCAGTGATTTGGGGTGGTTATGTGATAGATGAACTGTACCCTCTGAGAGTCCATAGTCTAACTTTTCTCCCACTTGTTTCTGCAGTGCTTGATTGTCACTTCTATGCCCCCAACTCTATTTGATACTACCCTTTATATCTGCTCTTTCAATTGACCGGAGAAATTGAAGCAACCAGTGTTTACAATTCTGACAACCACTGTCAAGCACTAACTTCAAGTTCAGGTTGCAAATCTTTCATGGGTAGCTATTTTTCTGGAAAATGGCATATAATTCCTTCTGTCTTTTAAATGTTTGAAAACTTATTATTTCCTTCTTGCTGTGAGAAAATTGTTAAAGAAATAATTAATTGAAGCCAACATGAAGGGGTGTTTATCTTATTGAATGTGTCTGTAAAATGCCCTTAATCAAACAGATATTTATTTGAAAATAAGTCTCATTATTTTTGTGTAGTAAAATAACATGATAGGCAGATTAAAGAGTTCTAAGAGAGTAAGATGATATATTTGTGTTTTTAAATAGATTTCAGAACATTTGATCATTATGTTCAAGGAAAAGAAAAAAAATTTATAAAAGAATTGACATGTTGAAAATTATCACAAATCAAGTATATAACTTTGATGAAAACATTACTAAAGCAAACCCATGTTAGTAAACTTATAAACCTTATTTTATTTCATCATCTAACCTATCCTATTGATAAGTGCTGTTAATATCTTCATATAGGTGATACATCTCCGTATAGGTAAGGACCCTTAACAAGAACCTTCTCTGGTTGTAAACCACAAGAATTTAGAAACTTGCCTAGAGATGACGAGTAAATGATGTAACCAGATGCAAAAATGATGATGGGGAGAGGGCAGTCTGATACATTCTTCTCTAAGAAAAACCCTTGTTTTCAAATCTACTGTGTGTGGCCTCATTTCTTAATCACAGAATTCTGATGCCTTAGTTTGCTAGAGATGTCATACACAATACCTCAGACTAGGGAGCTTAAACAAACAGAACTGTATTTTCTCATAGCTCTAGAGTCTGAAAGTCTAAGATTGATGTGCCAGGGAGGTTGGTTTCTTCTGAGACTTTTCTTCTTGGCTTGCAGATGGCCACTTTCTTGCCACCTCTTCACATGGTCTCCTGTCTGTGCACAAACTCCTGGTATCCCTTTCCTCTATCTTCTTATTTTTTTTTTTTTTTTGACTTTCTGTGTTGTTTTTATTTTATTTACTATTTTTAAAATTAATTTTTATTGGAGTATAGTTGCTTTACAATGCTGTTTTAGTTTCTAGTGTACAGCAAATTCAATCAGCTATATTTACACATATATCCCCTCTTTTTGGATTACCTTTCCATTTAGGTCACCACAGAGCACTAAGTAGAGTTCCCTATGCTGTAAAGTAGGTTCTCACTAGTTATCTATTTTATACATAGTGTCAATAGTGGGCATATGTCAATCCCAATCTCCCAGTTCACCCCACCTTCCCCTTTTCTTCTAAGGACACCAGTCAGATTGGAGTATGGCCACACCCTAATCCACTTCAGATTGTAAAAGAAGTGTCATATCTGTCTTTATCTTAACTCAATTACCTATTTGCAAAACTTACCCCTGAATATGTTTACATTCTGAGGTACATCCTAAAACAGGGGGCAGGGACTTCAAAATTTGAATTTGGAGGGGATTATAATTCAGGCTGATTTTGTTAGAAGATTGAGAGTCTCAGGTTAAACCCAACCAACAAGCTACAACAACAAATTCTACATTTTCTAAATTCTCTTTTTGACATGCAGAGTATATGATTGTCAAATGAAAAAAAAAAAAAGCACACTCTAAAAGGTGAGAATTATGTTTTACTTGGCAGACAAAGCTGAAGACTTAAGCTCAGGACACAGCCTCTCAGGTAGCTCTGAGAGACTACTCTGCAGAGGGAAGGAAGGAACCAGTATATATAGGAATTCTTGCAACAAAGACTGGGTAGTGAGAACTTCGAAAAAATTGTTGTTGCTGTTCAGTTGCAAAGTTGTGTCTTACTCCTTGAGATCCCATGTACTGCAGCATACCAGGCTTCCCTGTGCTTCACTATCTTCTGGAGTTTGCTCAACTTATGTCCAATGAGTCATTGATGCCATCCAACCATCTCATCCTCTTGCTCTCAATCTGTTTCTCAATCTCATTCTGTTCCTCTTGCTCTCAACCTTTCCCTGCTGCTGCTAAGTCACTTCAGTCGTGTCCGACTCTGTGCGACCCCATAGACAGAAGCCCACCAGGCTCCCCCGTCTCTGGGATTCTCCAGGCAAGAACACTGGAGTGGGTTGCCATTTCCTTCTCCAATGCATGAAAGTGAAAAGTGAAAGTGAAGTCGCTCCGTCGTGTCTGACTCTTAGTGACCCCATGGACTGCAGCCTACCAGGCTCCTCCATCCATGGGATTTTCCAGGCAAGCGTACTGGAGTGGGGTGCCATCGCCTTCTCCACAATCTTTCTTTTCTGGCCACTGATCACATCAGGTGGCCAAAGTATTGGAGCTTCAGCATCAGTTCTTCCAATGGATATTCAGTGTTGATTTCCTTTAGGATTGACTGATTTAATCTCCTTGCTGTCCAAGGGACACTCAAGAGTCTTTTCCAACACCACAGTTTGAAAGCATCAATTCTCCAGCACTCATCCTTCTTTACATCCAACTCTCATATCCATACATGACTACTGGAAAAACCATAGCTTAGACTGTACGGACCTATGGTCTGTATACGGACTATATGGACCATCACGTTGTCAGCAAAATGATGTCTCTGTTTTTTAATATGCTTTCTAAGTTTGTCATAACTTTTCTTCCAAAGAGCAGGTGTGTTTTAATTTCATGGCTACAGTCACTGTCCACAGAGATTTTGGAGCCCAAGAAAAAAATCTATCACTGTTTCCAGTTCTTCCACATCTATTTGCAATGAAGTGATGGGGTCAGATGCCATGATCTTTGTCTTGTAGAATGTTGAGTTTTAAGCCAGCTTCTTCAAAAGGCTGCTGCTGATGAAAGAAAACCAGGTATCTCAAGGACTGTAGGGTTTTTTCATGTATGGGAAGATGCAAAATCTGGGCTTGTTTAAATCATTCCTTTGATTTTCAGCTCAGTTATCTGGAGCCAGTATCCTTTACTTTCCCATCCTGAGTCTCCTCAGGATGTACCATTGCAGAAGACTACAGTGACTGATGGCTTGATGGCTGCAGCATCCTTTGTTTACTGGCAGGTAACATTTTTTTTTTTTTTTAAAGAAAACTGAGCACTGAAGAACTGATGCTTTTAAACAGTGGTGTTGGAGGAAACTCTTGAGAGTCTCTTGGACTGCAAGGTGATCAAACCAGTCAATCCTAAAGGAAATCAGTCCTGTATGTTCATTGGAAGGACTGATGCTGAAGCTGAAGCTCCAATACTTTGGCCACCTGATATGAAGAAATGATTCATTAGAAAAGACCCTGATGCTAGGAAAGACTGAAGGCAGGAGGAGAAAGGGACAACAGATGATGAGATGGTTGGATGGCATCACTGACTCAGTGGAAATGAGTTTGAGCAAGCTCTGCAAGTTGGTAATGGACAGGGAAGCTTGGCATGCTGTAGTCCATGGGATTGCAAAGAGTCAGACATAGCTGAATGACCAGACTGAACTGAACATTTTTCAACCGATGTGATAGGCATCATTAAACAAAGAAGGATGGAACCATGTTGTGTAAGAGGTAAAACTCCTACCATAAATTGAGTGTAATCATGATAAACAATGTGAAGTAGTAGAACTTCAGAAGGGATAGAAAAAAGAGACAGAAGCAAAAGCCTATCCTTCCCTTACCATGTGCGTTAGCTATGGCCTACCTCCTCCCCAATACAAGCTGAACAAGAATACTTATTTAACTTAGCAAAAACCACTTGAAAATCTGTGCATATGTATGTTTGTGTGCATGTGTGTCCATGTGCATGTAAATATTCAGAGGAATTTTGTTTAAAGTACATTAAGATATACCTGGTATGATTTTGGTGTTTTTCAAGATATCATCAATCTAAAAAAATCTTTGCAATTTGAACTTTATAATACTTGTACATTTTGTCATTAGGGAAGTATTTCTTTGATTTAATGACTTACAATTGCTCTGTATTCCAGAAACATACGTTTACTTATAGAGAGCCCTGGAGGAGGGCATGGTAACCCACTCCAGTACTCTTGCCTGGAGAATCCCATGGGCAGAGGAATCTGGTGAGCTAAAAGTGCATAGGGTCGCACTGAGTTGGACACCACTGAAGTGACTAAACAGCAGCATTTTTAGGGTATCTATCCTAGGAATTTTTATTTTTTTATAAAAGGGAAACTGCTTCCTTCTTTTTCCTTTCATTCTTTTTTTTTTTTTTTTTTAAGAAAGTGAGAATTCACTACATTTGAAAATTAATACTATTGAGGAGGAGTTGGGGAGAGAAGTACTAAGTGAGGAGGGGTGTTGGCAGTTCAGTTCAGTTCAATTCAGTCACTCAGTCATGTCCGACTCTTTGTGACCCCATAAATCGCAGCACGCCAGGCCTCCCTGTCCATTGCCAACTCCCAGAGTTCACCCAAACTCATGTCCATCGAGTCGGTGATGCCATCAGTGATCTCATCAGAGGATGCTCTGTTGTCCCCTTCCCCTCCTGCCCCCAATCCCTCCTAGCATCACAGTCTTTTCCAATGAGTCAACTCTTCGCATGAGGTGGCCAAAGTACTGGAGTTTCAGCTTTAGCATCATTCCTTCCAAAGAAATGCCAGGGCTGATCTCCTTCAGAATGGACTGGTTGGATCTCCTTGAAGTCCAAGGGACTCTCAAGAGTCTTCTCCAACACCACAGTTCAAAAGCATCAATTCTTCGGCACTCAGCCTTCTTCACAGTCCAACTCTCACATTCATAAATGACCACAGGAAAAACCATAGCCTTGACTAGGCAGACCTTTGTTGCCAAAGTAATGTCTCTGCTTTTGAATATGCTATCTAGGTTGGTCATAACTTTCCTTCCAAGGAGTAAGCGTCTTTTAATTTCATGGCTGCAGTCACCACTTGCAGTAATTTTGGGGCCCAAAAAAATAAAGTCTGACACTGTTTCCACTGTTTCCCCATCTATTTCCCATGAAGTGATCGGACCAGATGCCATGATCTTCATTTTCTGAATGTTGAACTTTAAGCTAACTTTTGAAGTTAGGAATAGACAATCAGAGAGAATGGTTCTGAAGTGCTGAATCAGTAAACAATGGACTGGAACAAGGGGATGATCTTGGAGAAGTGGTGATGGGTGGTCTAATCCTTGAGAAGGTGTGGGGGAGGGTGAGATCTAGACCAGGTATGGATAACTGATTTCAGATAGTACAAAGGGAATTCATGTATTACAGTAACAGGGAGGAAGGATGGATGGGTTTTGAATGTGGTAGTTTTACACATTTGAGAGTGGAAATTTATGGTAATTTTGATCTGATTATTTCTATTTTTCCTGTTATTATGTATTAAAGCTAACAGCTATGACTAATACATGATCAGAGAAACTGCAGAATTGAGCAAGAACAGAGCTGAAAGCAAGTTGAATTTAGAGTTGATTGTTTTTTTTTTTTTTTAATTTTTATTTATTTATTTTTTTTAAATTTTATTTTGTTTTTAAACTTTACATAATTGTATTAGTTTTGCCAAATATCAAAATGAATCCATCACAGGTATACATGTGCTCCCCATCCTGAACCCTCCTCCCTCCTCCCTCCCCATACCATCCCTCTGGGTCGTCCCAGTGCACTAGCCCCAAGCATCCAGTATCCTGCATTGAACCTGGACTGGCATCTCGTTTCATACATGATATTTTACATGTTTCAATGCCATTCTCCCAAATCTTCCCACCCTCTCCCTCTCCCACAGAGTCCATAAGACTGTTCCATACATCAGCGTCACTTTTGCTGTCTCGTACACAGGGTTATTGTTATCATCTTTCTAAATTCCATATATATGCGTTAGTATACTGTATTGGTGTTTTTCCTTCTGGCTTACTTCACTCTATATAATAGGCTCCAGTTTCATCCACCTCATTAGAACTGATTCAAATGTATTCTTTTTAATGGCTGAGTAATACTCCATTGTGTATATGTACCACAGCTTTCTTATCCATTCATCTGCTGATGGACATCTAGGTTGCTTCCATGTCCTGGCTATTATAAACAGTGCTGCGATGAACATTGGGGTACATGTGTCTCTTTCCCTTCTGGTTTCCTCAGTGTGTATGCCCAGCAGTGGGATTTCTGGATCATAAGGCAGTTCTATTTCCAGTTTTTTAAGGAATCTCCACACTGTTCTCCATAGTGGCTTTACTAGTTTGCATTCCCACCAACAGTGTAAGAGGGTTCCCTTTCCTCCACACCCTCTCCAACATTTATTATTTGTAGACTTTTGGATCACAGCCATTCTGACTGGTGTGAAATGGTACCTCATAGTGGTCTTGATTTGCATTTCTCTGATAATGAGTGACGTTGAGCATCTTTTCATGTGTTTGTTAGCCATCTGTTACGTCTTCTTTGGAGAAATGAACCTATATATAGAAAACTATAAAACACTGGTGAAAGAAATCAAAGAGGACACTAATAGATGGAGAAATATACCATGTTCATGGATTGGAAGAATCAATATAGTGAAAATGAGTATACTACCCAAAGCAATTTATAGATTCAATGCAATCCCTATCAAGCTACCAACAGTATTCTTCACAGAGCTAGAACAAATAATTTCACAATTTGTATGGAAATACAAAAAACCTCGAATAGCCAAAGCGATCTTGAGAAAGAAGAATGGAACTGGAGGAATCAACCTACCTGACTTCAGGCTCTATTACAAAGCCACAGTTATCAAGACAGTATGGTACTGGCACAAAGACAGAAATATAGATCAATGGAACAAAATAGAAAGCCCAGAGATAAATCCACGCACATATGGACACCTTATCTTTGACAAAGGAAGCAAGAATATACAATGGATTAAAGACAATCTCTTTAACAAGTGGTGCTGGGAAAACTGGTCAACCACTTGTAAAAGAATGAAACTAGAACACTTTCTAACACCATACACAAAAATAAACTCAAAATGGATTAAAGATCTAAACATAAGACCAGAAACTATAAAACTCCTAGAGGAGAACATAGGCAAAACACTCTCTGACATACATCACAGCAGGATCCTCTATGACCCACCTCCCAGAATATCGGAAATAAAAGCAAAAATAAACAAATGGGACCTAATTAACCTTAAAAGCTTCTGCACATCAAAGGAAACTATCAGCAAGGTGAAAAGACAGCCTTCAGAATGGGAGAAAATAATAGCAAATGAAGCAACTGACAAACAACTAATCTCAAAAATATACAAGCAACTCCTCCAGCTCAACTCCAGAAAAATAAATGACCCAATCAAAAAATGGGCCAAAGAACTAAATAGAGTTGATTGTTTACTGAAGGACCATACCTCAGTTTGACTACCACTTGGAATGAAGTTAAGCAGGATAACTTGTGAGGAAGAGGAGTCAGGAGTTTATTTTGTCATTGGTCTAGGGGGATAGATAACAATGATGGGAAATTTGGTGTTGTCTTTTTTCTGTTAGTTGAAGAATGTATTCGCAAGATATCTCCAGTAGATAACAAAAAGGAGTTGCATGTTCTTTGGAAATTTAGGCTAAAAGATAGAAAGAGTAGAGATAATCTATATGATATAGAAATTAGAGATACATTGATTTAAAATTATATGCAACCTATGATTAAACCTTAGCTAAATACCACACTTAATTTGCTTTTAAACTGAGATTACATTCTCTCTGATTCATATAGAATGGCACTTTACTGTCAACACTGGGTATTTCAGAAGGTCATATTAGTTGAAGCAAAGCTTTCCTTCATCTCAAAGAAAATGCACTTAATTTTGTGTATGAGGGAAAGGCAGTTAATTGATTACAGAATAAATAAAGACTTCCTTTTTGGGGTTTTGGATTTTAAAAATTAGAATAAAAGTTTTTTTGTTTTCTTTTTTGGTTTCTTGTTCTTAGCAAAGAACTATCACAATTAGATTCAACAACAACAACAAAATTTTGAGATCAAATGATAAGTTTGATTTTTCCCTTCTGAACAAATGTTGGTAGTAGACATGGGCAGTGTTTTGTGTTGTATAAAAATGAGTATTGATATAATAGAACAAAAACCAAATGTAAATTTTTGTGTGATGTTAAGCAACTCTGCACATAAATTTAGGAATTAATACATAGATACCATAGGACTGCGTGTCTGACTTGACACTAAATACATTAAAAAAAAGGAAATACATAAATTATGGCATGTGACATAGGCAGACAATGTCTCATAATTTTGATAAAATAATAAAAAGTTCCGAGATTTAGTTCATTCAAGTAGATAACTTGTGTACTGTGCTTAGTCACTCAGTCATGTCTGATTCTTTGCTACCCCATGGATTGTAGCCAGCCAGGCTCCTCTGTTCATGGGGATTCTCCAGGCAAGACTACTGCAGTGGGTTGCCATGCTCTCCTCCAGGGAATCTTCCCAATTCAGGGATCAAACCCAGAGACAAAAAAAAAAAAAAATTTTCTGGGGAAAACTACACAGGTCCTTAGAGATCTGAGAAAATATGTGTGTCAAAATAACACAGGTGATGTTAATAATGATATTCCTCTAACATTTGTGACATAGTTCCTGAAGAATCCCAACCCACAAGGTAGATCAGAAACAACAACAACAACAACAACGGCTTGTAATATAGACATTTTGAAAATAATATTTATGGTTGGGTGGTAGTGGTTTATTTGTTTTGCATGCCAATGCTCTCCTGCCTTTTTTTTTAAACTACAATGGAACTTTTCTATTTTTGGTTAGTCAGACTGTTCTTCCGGTTATTTATGTACTATGCTGCTGCTAAGTCGCTTCTGTCATGTCCGATACTGTGCGACCCCATAGACGGAAGCCTACCAGGCTCCCCCGTCCCTGGGATTCTCCAGGCAAGAACACTGGAGTGGGTTGCCATTTCCTTCTCCAATGCGTGAAAGCGAAAAGTGAAAGAGAAGTCGTTCAGTCGTGTCCGACTCTTAGGGACCCCCTGGACTGCAGCCTACCAGGCTCCTCCATCCATGGGATTTTCCAGGCAAGAGTACTGGAGTGGGGTGCCATTGCCTTCTCCTTTTATGTACTATATCTGCCTATAAATGCTTATTTAAACTTTCTGAAAAAGGAATTTGTCTTTCAAAGGATAAAACTAGCAACAGTTAACAAATGCAGCCCTCCTGAGAAAATAAACAAAAGCAATTCTTTAGATTCTCTAAAAAATTTAGTGAATCTGATTCTTTGAATCCATGTACTACCTATTCAGATGATCACTTGAGGTTGATAGGTACTTATGATTTTCATTAGAAGATCTGGTGTGCTTGTTAAATTAATATAGTTTCAATGATTTATAACTACACCTTATAACTATTGTCAACTATAGAGTAGGAAATTCTGAAAGGCAAATTTTGTAGTTACTGGACATATTATTAATTCTTTATGATTAAAATTAATAATTTGCCATTTCACACAAAGAGTATACTAATAAATGAATCAAACATGGGGATGTGTGTGTATTCATCAACTATAGAATAATCAATTTTAATTGTATAGGAGCTTTGTTTTGTGTTGTTCCTCCCCCCGCCACTTTAATCTTAAACTCCTACTTTGGTGAACCACAATGACATTATGGGTACCTAGGAATTTACATAATTTCAGAGCTGGGATCTAGTAATCCCTAAACAGTCTTCATATTTGTCTTTCCATCATGAACAATCATATGACTCTGGGGAAATCTTGGAAGAAGAGATATTATGTATACTTTTTGCCATGTGATTTCCCCAGGGTGTTTTCATTTTAATCAGAACTCTGGTTAATATACTGACTGAAATTGGAAACCTGGGAGAGGAGCCATGTCTCTTTATCGCCACTCAAGTCGAGCTTCTAGAGATCAGATCTATATTTTCCCCTATTGTGTAGATGAAATAACACTTTAGTAAATGGGTCAGTGGCCCCCAAAACCACCCTCAGGCTCCATGATTTTTAGAAGGGCCGGTAGAATTCAGAAAAGCTATTATATTCATGGTTGTGATTTATTACAGAAAAAAATAATAGTGATCAAATTCAGCAAAGGGAAAAGAAGCATGAGTCAAGTCCAAGAGAAACTAAGGAAAACTTCTAGTTGTCCCTTTTAATGGTACCTGACAATTATTAGACAATTTATTCTCACATTTGCACCTTGCAATAACAGACGTGAAGTGTTGCAAACAGGGGAGCTCACCTAATCCCAGGGGGTCTATCTCATAAGCATACAGCAACCACTTGATTGACCTCAGTTTCCCTACTCCACATTTACTCTCAGAGTTAAAAAATAGGCATTCAATTTATGTTACATTGTTAGGGTTAACTAAAACTGGTGGTCAAACTGGTACAACAATGTACAAGGCTTCAGGTATACAAAAGCATTCTTGCCAGGAAAAATATTCTAAGACCTCAGAAGTTATTTCCCAGTAGTCAGTTAAGGATCAGTCCTAAAAACAAGCTTTCTTTGGAATGTGCAGAATTTGAGCACCAAGGTCCTGTTGAGTTAGTCTTTTCTTGCCCAGTGGGTTTCTCATCTACTTTATTTTTAGGAGCATTATTATCAACTAAGACTCCTGTTGGTAAAAATATCCCTACTCTTGCTGCCTATTACAATGACCAAATTCATCTTATCTATGGAGCTTCCTAGACAGCATTTATTCCATCAGGTTTAGAGAATTAACCTCAATGATGGCACATCCACCATTATCTTCAACCTGCAAAGGACAGAGACTGGGAATGTTTATGGGGATGTGTTGCTTCCCTTACTGCTTCTCCATGTCTTAGTAGAGTATCCATTGAGTTTCTCCGGGGATATAGTATTTGTGTGTGTGTGTGTGTGTTTAAGGGAAGCTGTTTGTAGTTCACAAATGAAATCTTTACCCCATCATTTCTGGTTCTCTAAGCTTTTGGATTCCCTACTGCATATTAGAAATGAGAACCTGTGGCATCTCAGTCTTGTTGAAAGTAGTCCGTTTGTTGTTGTTCAGTCTCTAATTCATATCTCTTTGTGACCCCATGGACTGCAGCTCACCAGGCTTCCCTGTCCTTTGCTATCTCCCAGATCTTGCCCAAACTCATGTCCATTGAGTTTGTGATGTCATCCAACCATCTCATCCTCTGTCACTCCCTTCTCCTTCTTCCTTCAATCCTTCCCAGCATTAGAGTCTTTTCCAATGACTCAGGTCTTAGCACCAGGTGACCAAATTATTGCAACTTCAGCTTCAGCGTCAGTCCTTCCAATGAACATTCAGGGCTGATCTCCTCCAAGATTGACTGGTTTGATCTCCTTGCAATTCATGGGACTCTAAAGAGTCCTCTCCAGCACCATAGTTTGAAAGCATCAATTCTTCAACTCTCAGCCTTCTTTATGGTCGAATTCTCACATCTGTACATGACTACTGAAAAACAACATAGCTTTGACTAGATAGAACTTTGTTAGTAAAGTAATGTCTGTGCTTTTTAATATGTTAGGTTTGGCTTCCTTTGTGGCTCAACTGGTAAATAATCCATCTGCAATGAGGTGGTCCTGGATTCAATTCCCTAGGTTGGGAAGCTCCCCTGGAGAAGGGAAAGGCTACCGACTCCAGTATTCTGGCCTGGAGAGTTCCATGGACTGTATAGTCTATGGGATCACAAAGAGTCCAACACGACTGAATGACTTTCACTTTCACTTTCAAGTTTGTCATAGCTTTTCTTCCAAGGAGCAAGCATTTTTTTTAATTTCATGGTTACAGTCACTGTAAGTGGTCTATTACTGAGCCTGATTTTCAGTCAACCAAAGTAACTCATTGATTTGTGTTGTGTGAGATAACATAATTCTGGAATCTTGGGTAAACATATCCACATTGATAAATTCTGAAATGTGTTCTATCCTCTTTGGATTGATTCACTTGTCATTCTTTCCCACACATATTCCACAGGTGTCTAGTGAAATGAGTTAGTAGCATCTTGCAACTTTTTGGAGTAGAAGCTATTTCATGCCAGGTCAAGCTTGGCACTTGTCCCTCTGGGGCAGGTTAAGGTCTCATCATAGTTACAAGACTAGGAGAAATAAAAATTTGCTACAGTATGTCCTAAGAAGAATAGATATCCATTAATAGATGACTAACTTAAGTGATAATATTGCATGGTTGGCAATTTAGGATGACCTCAGATATAAGAGTGCAAGTTGCTTTACTGACAATGACACCCCAGGGAAACTCATGCACTGAAGATTTTCAACTTTGTCTCAATACACACAGATGCCCATGTTCCAAGGTTCGGAATCTCACTTATTGTTAAAATATGCCCTTATTTTCATATAAAAAGCATAGCAATGTTGTGAATTCAACTTCCATTATGACATTGTTCAGTTGCTCAGTTGTATCTGACTCTGCAATGCCATGGACTGCAGCACACCAGGCTTCCCTATCCTTCACCATCTCCCAGAACTTACTCAAATTCATGTCCATTGAGTCAGTGATGCAATCCAACCATTTCATCCTTTGTTGTCCCCTTCTCCTCCTGCCTTCAGTCTTTCCCAGCATCAGGGTCTTTTACAGTGATTTTTCCAACAGTAAAATTATCTTTGGGCTTTATTTTCATATAGGTTGGGTCCATTACAAAAAATGAAAAGAAAACCCTGATGCTAGGGGAGATTGATGCCAGCAGAAGAGGGTGACATAGGATGCAGTGGTTACATGACATCACCAAATCAATGGACATCAGTTTGAACAAACTCCGGGAGGTAGTGAAGGACAGAGAAACCTGGCATGCTGCAGTCCATGGGGTGACAAAGAGTCAGACACAACTTAGCAACTAAACAACAACTACGACTACTACAAAAGAACTAAAATATTAGGACCATGATTTGAACTGAGAACTCAAAGTCCTGAGCTTAGTATTTGTTACCTTCTCAGATCTGTTGAATGCATTGAGAAATAATAACCCCACTCCCGAGTCTATGCAGTGTTCATTACTGTCATGGATTAAACTAAACAAACTGCTTGGTCTGCCTAAAGTACTTCCTTTTTAATAGACACTTGATATCAATTGACCACAGGTGATTTTCCAATTAGTTATGATGCCATTGCATAGCATGTGCTGTTATAAAGCACAATTTCCCACTGCATTCAAGATCAAAAATTATAGTAAACAATCACATAACTCTTTTTATGTCCGTTTCCTTCAACCACTCCTGGTACTAAGTATGTATCAGCCATACAATAAAAACTATTTATACCCTGTCCATAGCTTTCAGATCTTTCATTGCAGTGGGTTTGGCTTCCAGTTGCATGAGAACTTTCTCTATAGGCCATAAATCTCTCTATCTATCAGCAATGCTGGCCAGAGAACCTGGAAAAAATATTATTTCCTAGTAATAATCATCATCCAATGACAGACAAGAGTTGGCTCCTAATAAACATGGATGCCAACAGGGGAAGTGGGATGGAATGAATTGGAAGATTAGATTGACATATACATACTACTAATTCACATGAAATAGAAAACTGATGAGAACCTACTATAAAGCACATGAAACTCTACTCAGTGTTCTGTGATGACCCAAAGGGGAAGGAAATCTAAAAAGAGAGGGAGTATATGTATAACTGATTCACTTTGCTGTACACCTGAAACTAACAACATTATAAATCAACTATGTGCAGGGCTAAGTTGCTTCAGTCATGCCCAGTTATCTGCGACCTCATGGACTATGTAGCCTGCCAGGCTCCTCTGTCCATAAGATTCTCCAGGCAAGAATACTCAAGTTGTTGCTGTGTCATCCTTCAAGGGATCTTCTCCACCCAGGGATTGGGCCCACATCTCTTATGTCTCCTGAATTGGCAGGTGGGTTCTATACTACTAGCACCACCTGGGAAGCCCTAAATCAACTATACTTCAACAAAAATTGAGAAAAAAAATGTTGGTTCATAAACATCCCAGCTCACTTGTCTCTTTGCTGAGATAAAGTATATATTCTGCAGAGATCCTCAGAGTTCCCCAGGCAAAGTTAGCTTTGTGCTAAAGTACTTTGTACCATAGTACTAAATAGCTTGATAAGTAACTGTTTATTGTCCGATTCCCTCCCTTGTCTTATTTTTCTACCACTGTTCTAGAATTTTCTGAGGTCATCCCTGCTGCTGCGGCTGCTGCTAAGTCGCTTCAGTTGTGTCCGACTCTGTGTGACCCCATAGACGGCAGCTCACCAAGCTCCCCAGTCCCTGGGATTCTCCAGGCAAGAACACTGGAGTGGGTTGCCATTTCCTTCTCCAATGCATGAAAATGAGAAGTGAAAGTGAAGTCCCTCAGTCATGTCCAACTCTTAGTGACCCCATGGACTGCAGCCTACCAGACTCCTCCATCCATGGGATTTTTCAGGCAAGAGTACTGGAGTGGGGGTGCCATTGCCTTCTCTGGAGGTCATCCCTAACACACCCTATTAACATCAACTAATAGGGGAAAGATAGGCAACCATGAAAAGAAGTTTAAATAATTTGCCTCTCCAAATCAATAGCATTATTTTATTTACTGTGTATGATTTTGAAAAGTGATAATCTCTAAATTCATGACCCCTAGTCTTTTTTTGTTGTTGTTCTTGAAGGAGGAGTGAAATGACAAGTATGGATAATAAAACTGGGTTACAAGTATGACTATGTAGGTTAAGTTTAATCATATTATAGAAATTATACAAAAAGAATGTCCCCAGAGCACTTTGATTCTATGGGTACCCTTTGATGAATGTAAAAGGATCATCAGAGAATAAACAGATTTTAGAATCATCTTAAATAGCATTTGTGTATAATTTATACATTACCTTTCTAAGACATCACCTCACCGCTACAGCTTTTAGGTTAAATTGAATTCAGTTTCTTTAACAACATTTTTCCTTTCCTACTATGTAAAATTACTTCAAAAAATAATATTTCATTTGGTCAAATAACTAAAACAACTTTACATAGTCAAACCAAATATTTTCTGAAAGAAAGGTTACCATTGAGCTTGCTTAATTATAGAAATGACTGTAACTATGCACATATCTACCATTATATACACAAACACACATACATGGTAAAGAAAAATTAAATAAGCATATGTTTTTTGTTAATATATATGCACAGATTATTAACTTAGAAATGTCTCTTTTTTAACTGCTTAACACAACTTGTTTTCTCATATGGTTTCCAAATCAAAGTATCTGTAAACACCAGGGACCTATTGAATCTGAGTATCTGGTGTGAAATAATTAGGCAACTGCAAAGTTAGCGAAAAGAGCTCAAGTAGACTGCCTTCCCTTACAACATAGCAAGTTCAGGCAGTTCCCAAAATGACCTTCAATTTCAACAATTCACTAAAGGGACTCAGAAAACTCACTGAAAGTTGTTATACTCACAATGTGTGTGTGCATGCTCAGTTGCTTCAGTCATATCTGACTCTTTGCAACACCATGGACTGTAGCCCACCATGCTCCTCTGTCCATGGGATTCACCAAGCAAGAACACTGGAGTGGGTTGCCATACCTTCCTCGAAGGCTCTTCCTGATTCAGGAATTGAACCCTTGTCTGCTGTGTCTCCTGCATTGAAGGCCAATTCATTACTGCTGAGCTACCAGGGAAGTTCATACTCACCATGAAAGTGAAAGTGAAAGTCGCTCAGTCTTGTCTGACTCTTTGTGTCCCCATGGACTATACAGTCCATGGAATTCTCCAGGCCAGAATACTGGAGTGGGTAGCCTTTCCCTTCTCCAGGGGATCTTCCCAACCCAGGGATCGAATCCAAGTCTACCACATTGTAGGCAGATTCTTTACCAGCTGAGCTACAAGGGAAGCCCCATACTCACCATATGGTTTGTTAAAATGTAATATATAATGATTTTATGCATTAAAAACATCCAAGAGAAAGATGCACTTGACAGAGCCTAGAAGAGTTTCAGCCATGAAGCTTCTAGACGTCCTTTCCCTGTGGAGTTATAGACAGCATTATTGACTACTGTCCATGATATAGGAGGATACACATAGACTACTGTCAACCAGGTAAGTTCACCCGAATTTTGGTGTTCAGAGTCTACATTTCAGCTTCATCAAATAGGCATGGTTCATTGTCCATGTGCCTGATTCCAGTTTCCAGACTTTCATAATGTTGAGATGATAGCATGTGACCCAGAGTTCTCAACCTAAGCCATGTTTTCTGGTAGCTTTTAGCCCCCAATCTTAATGACATTGGGCTTTTCTGGTAGCTTAGATGGTAAAAAATCCGCCTACAATGCAGGAGACCCAGGTTTGATCTCTGGGTCAGGAAGATCCCCTGGAGAAGGAAATGGCTACCCACTCCAGTATTCTTGCCTGGAAAATCCCATGGACAGAAGAGCCTGGTGGGCTCTTCATGTGGCTGTGAAGAGTCCGACATGACTGAATGACTAACACAGCGATAGCTTAATGACATTATTAATATCAGACTGGCTTAAAGCCCACATACATAAAAAGACTTCTATCAGCATGATAGGGCTTCCCAGGTGGCACAGTGGTAACGAATCCATCTGCCAATGCAGAAGACCCAAGAGACATGGGTTTGATATCTGGATCAGGAGGATCTCTTGGATTAGGAAACGGCAACCCACTTCAATATTCTTGCCTGGAAAATATCTGGGTCAGGAGGATCTCCTGGAGTAGGAAAAGGCAACCCACTCCAATATTCTTGCCTCGAAAATATAATGGACAGAGGACACTGATGAGCTATAGTCCATGGTGTCCAAAGAGTTGGACACAGTGGAACACACAAACATCAGTATGACATTCCAAGTGCTTGGGCATTAGTTCCCAGAAGCCAAGAACAAATACTAGGCTCTCTGTGCAACATTAAATTTTTATTTCCTATGGAGATTGGGGAAGGGACTATAAAGTTTCCCAAGTTATTTAGATGTAGCTTGTTCAGCATTGGTTTGTAAACCAGCATTTTTGAAACACTGACTCAAATTACACATATTCCCTGCTCTATCACAATCTGATCTTCAGTACAATTTCCTAAAGAAAATAATATTTGATGGCATAAAAGTAAATTTGATAACGGTCCCTTTTAGTCTCCTCATGAATACTTAATTACAATCATTTAAATTAATGATATGTTGATATTTTAAAAACAGCAAGGAAAATATGGGAAATGGGGAACATGTACAGCATGTGCATTTCAAAAGGAAATACTGCTAATTAAGCCATCTGGTATATTGTCTTATACATAGTCGTTATTCAAAAATTCACATATCACATTGGTTTTCAAAAATGAAAGGGATAATTTAAATTCAAAGATATGCTGATATTTGGATAAAATATGTTTTTATTCTAAAGGAAAACTCATGTTAGAACTGGTGATCTTTAAATTGTCCAGTCCATTGACAAAATGACAAATTAGGACCTGTCTTATGGAGTAAGTTTCCCAAACCATGTTTTGAATTGGGATTGCATATAACAGATGCCCCAGGAGATCCAACCAGTCCATTCTGAAAGAGATCAGCTCTGAGATTCCTTGGAAGGAATGATGCTAAAGCTGAAACTCCAGTACTTTGGCCACCTCATGTGAAGAGTTGACTCATTGGAAAAGACTCTGATGATGGGAGGGATTGGGGGCAGGAGGACAAGGGGACAACAGAGGATGAGATGGTTGGATGGCATCACTGACTCGATGGATGTGAATCTGAGTGAACTTTGGGAGTTGGTGATGGACAGGGAGGCCTGGCGTGCTGCGATTCATGGGGTCGCAAAGAGTCGGACACGACTGAGCGACTGAACTGAACTGAACTGATAACAGAGACCTTCCTATACTGGCTTAAGCAAGTTAAGATTGACTTCTCATGTGTGAAGAAATCCAGAGGCACAATCTAAGCCTTGAGCAAGTACTCAAAGAAGCCATTAGGGGCTTAGAGCTCAGCTAGGTTTCTCATCCATTATCCTCAGTGATTTTTTTCACTTGTGCTCTTATCCTGACTTATTTTCTTTGAGATTATATATCCACATTCCAGAGGACATATAGTGAGCAGAAGAGAAATACAAAAGACTGAGGCTGACCGTTTCTGAGTCTGATCCTTCCATTAAGTTGGACAAAATTGTGTGTTATGATCCTTGTACAATGGAGTAGTGAGAAATAAGTACTCTATTCAGTGCTTAGTATTGCCTAAATACTGTGATTCTGCTATTAAGAGAGAAAGAGAGATTATATATTGGGTATACATGCTTTCTGCAGGCTTCTTCAACAGATATTTGTTTAACATCCTTTTATCATGGGCTCAGATTCTAGAGTTAAACAAAACCAACATAGTCCCTATTCTCTATCCTCATGGAGTATAGAAGAATGAGGAAAAACTAAATAGTGAGCTAATAAGTGTATACACATATTTATAATTGCAAATTGTAGTACATGTTCTATAAGAAGACTAAAATACTATTTAAAAAAGTATTTGAACACTAGGGACATCATGATCCACTTTGGGTTCTGTGATCATAAAGACATATTTAAAGGGATGGCATTGCAGCTAGGACTTGAAGGAGAAGAATCAGCTTTTAAAGGGAGGGAGAAGTCTAAAGAATGAGAACATAATGTTTGAAGGTGCTGAGTCCCAAGGGAATGGAATATTCAAGAAAGCAAGCACATGTCAGTGTGGCTGGAGTATGATAGATGAGAGAAAAAAGCTGTGAGAAAAAGCAAGACAAATGTTTGGTATCTTTTTACCCTGATTCTTCTTCCTCCTTAGAGGAGGTAGATTCTGAGATACCTGATGCCATGGAGAAAAAATTATAAAACAGACATACAGAGAATAAATTTTAGTTTCAAAAGCCAAGGCTGCAAAGTAATGAATATCTTGATAAATGAGAACAATCCTCTCACCCTGGATAGTAAAAGATTTTCCCAGTAAGAGGTGAAATAGGAAACAAGAAATAATAAAAGAGGGTCAGAGACCTATAGGACTCAGATTGGAAAGGATATGTGGGGAGACGACATGAGGAGGAACACCTGTTGTCAACAGTCAGAGACTATCCATGTCCCATTGTGACACAGCCCAGAGCTGTGGAGAATGTAAATCAGCACTTGTCTGTCCATCTCAATTTGAAAATACAGGTGGCAGAGTCTATGCTTGCCATCTTTATTCTGGTTATCTAGAACGGTTCTTTCCTTCCTGTAGTAAATATTGCTTATTGATTACTCAGAAGTTATGTCTACTTGTGCCCTCTGGCTTTGCTCTACCTAAAAGGCACTAATATTTGTGCTAATAACACAAGCTCTTTTGTTCTACATATCCCAGTGACAAGAAGGGCAGTAAACCAAAGAACAAAGAAAATAAAGAAAGATATTGATAAGTTCTATAGCAGCTTATATCATTTAATATAATTGGGTTTTCTTTAAAGATGAACTTTATTTCACTCATTACATGATTATTTAGAGTTTATTGTGAGTAAGACTCTGAACTGTCATTCAGGAAGACATATCTTAAGCAGGAGTGCAGTATTCTTGGCATACATTGAATTTATTTACTTGTATCTTATTCCTGTCATCTCTTGGCTGACAACTGACAGGATTTTTATTCTTAACTTTAAACACGTTACCAAGCTCCAACACTCAAGCTTTTGATGCTGTTACTCTATATTAATGTTGATGCCATTAACATCTCTGCAGGTGACATGTCTTCTTCATTGGTAGGTTCTAGAATCCCTGCCTTTCAATATTGCAAGTCTGTGTCTGCAGGGCATGACAGAGTTTATTGATTTTCAAGGGGAGGAAGGGCATCATATACCACTACAGCTGATGTTTATACTACTCTGTGTAGTACCAGAGAGAGGATTTTGGCATAACAATCTCTTGAGTCACTTGTTATTCTTGTCACCATTTTATCAGCATCTGTCAGGCAGGGACACATGCTGTCTCTGTTTTGTATGACATGACTGTTCTGGGTTTCTAGCAATGAAGCCACAATCCCCAGGGGCAAGCACTTCACATTGATAGGATGCTTGGCACTCAGACTTGCTCATCAACATTTCATGAATTACAAACATTTCAAGTTTGACTTACATTTTATTTTTAATATGATTTCAAAATGCTCTGAGATCCCTCTGCATGATAAAAATCCTATTGGAGTTTGAATTGCCTTTGTTGCAATTCAGGGCAATCAAATGCATGGAGTCATCCTTGAGTGACCGTGATAATCATGACATTTCTAAAGAAAATGTTGAAGCTTTTTATAAATGATGGCTTAGGACTAGATACATCACCAATTCCATACATATGTGTGGCTGTATATATGGAATGCATTTTAAGAAGAGGACTTTCAATATAAAAATCTTTGGAAATCAAACATATTTTAGTCTCTGTATATTACTCTTTGGTATCTAATCTTACCTTCTCATTTGAAGCAGGAAAAGTATTAAATAGAGTTTATTTCCTTGAAATTTCAATTATTTCCAAAATACTAGTCTGTAGTTTTAGTTGTGCTCTGGCTCAAGGGAAATCTAAAGATTGAACATATGGGCAATGTAATTGGTCCTATGGGTTTTATTCTTGAGAATAAATTACTATAGAAATGGAAAAAGGTTAAAAGGAGGAGGACACACCAGGGAGT
Organism: Bos grunniens; assembly: GCF_055505025.1. NCBI lineage: Eukaryota > Metazoa > Chordata > Mammalia > Artiodactyla > Bovidae > Bos > Bos grunniens. The sequence continues at coordinate 56,242,111 of NC_141175.1, read as the reverse complement.
AGCCGAAAATGCACTGGTTAGGGTTAGGAAGTCCTACTCATAGTGCTCTCTTCAATCTGTTTTCTTATTTTAAGTAATATTAAATGATAATTTCCTCTCTGTGACTTAATTATGACCTTTCTATTTTCTGCAAACCAATGAAACTGTGTTATAACATACATAACAAATATTATACCCATGGAATAAGTTATTATTATTTGATGAGCAATTATTAAACACACAAATTGTCGTATTAGCCAGCTAAAGCCCACACTCAAATTTTATTTATTTCTCAATAACCTAAAATATTCAAATTAAAAAAATTATTTTTACCCAGATATTTATTCATTGCATATGTTGTAAAATAATGCTTAAATTTGAACTTCATTATTTCATCACTGTTTATAGCGTACATTTGTGGCACACATTTTTCCTTACTCTACAGCACTTCACTAATTCATGCTCTCTCCTTGCACACAGTACTAATTTAGTTTGAATGGCACATCTTTGTCCTTAAAGGATGTATCAGAATAGGTCCAAGCTAATGATGGCAACCATACACCTGTGGTGTTGACTGATTAACGACTGCACATAACTCTGATGGTTGGGTGGAGAAAGAGAGAGATACAAATAAACTCCTGGGTTCTTGATAACATATCATCAGGCAACAAATCAGCCCTTTGATTTCTAATCAGTAAAAAGTTTACTAACTAACAGAAAATGACTAAGATGTATGATATAACATATGATAAAACAATTATTATATGTTTTCTGTTCCATGTGACTGAAAGCATCTGATATTAGTGGTGCTTTGACACCCCCTGCCTTCTAGTAAGATTTTTAGGGTACTATTCCATTAGCCTGATTTCCTGAGTGATTTTGATAAGCAGAATATTATCATCTACCATGACTAAGATATAATTCTTTGTTACTGTAAGCCATGTGTTACTTGGGCTTTATTACTATAGTATAAACTAGTCTGATTGATAAAAATATCACTTTTATGGGGTGATATGTGACCTCTGAAAAGATGTGTTGAAAACTTAACCCCCATGCCTCAGGATTTGACCTTACTTGGACATAGAATCATTGTAAATTAATTTAGTTATGTAAAGGTTGGAGCAGGATAGACCCCTTATTCAATATGGCTGATGTCATAAGAATAGGAGAATTTGCATACAGACACATAGGAGAAAGTTGTGTAGTGTCAGAAACAGAAATTGAATTATTGCAAATGCAAGCTAAGGAACACAAAGGATTGAGAAAAAAAGAAAAGCAGCTAGAAACATGCAAGGAAGGATTCTCCCCAACAGGTCTCAGAGGGAGCATAGATTTGCTACTGCCTTGATTTTGAACATTTGGCCTCAAGAACTCTTTAGGCAATACATTTCTGTTGTTTTAAGCCACCCAGTTTGTGATCCTTTGTTATGAAAACCTTATTTTTAGTTAGGAAATTAATTAGTTAGGAAACTAATACTATCAGGTAAGACAACGCTGTAATTATTCTTGTTTTTGTTGATTTAGTTGTTATTGGGTTACTCACAGTGAATATATAGATCAAGTTAGAAAGAACTGACATCTTGACAATATTGAGTCTTTCAATTTGTGAACATCAATACCTTTCCATTTTAGTTATTTCTTTCATTTCATTCATCAATTTTTTTTTAGTTTTCCTTGAAAAGATCTTGCACATACTTAGCAGATTTATACTCAAAGATTTTTTTGTGATAATGTAAGTGGTATTATGTTTTTCATTTCAACATCCACTTGTTCATTGCTGTAACCTTTCTATAATCATTTATAGATTTCATAAGCCTTTTTTTAAAAAAATTCAAATTTTCTACATTGATAATTATACCAACTGCAAACAGGTAGTCTTATTCTTTTTTTTTTATTTATTCTTTCCTTCTCAGTCTATATCTGCAATTTCCTTTTCTTTTCTTATTGTATTAGCTAGGACTTTTGGAATGATGTTGTAAAAGAAAGGGAAAAGGAGACGTCTTTGCCTTTTTCCAGTAGTCCCTTAGACTGCAAGGAGATCAAATCAGTCAGATTCAAAGGAAATCAACCCTGATTATTCATTGGAAAATCTGATGCTGAAGCTGAAGCTCCAATATTTTGGCTACCTGATGCGAAGAGCTGGCCGACTCATTTGAAAAGACCCTGATTCTGGGAGAGATTGAAGGCAAAAGGAGAAGGGGATAACAGAGGATGAGATGGTTAGATAGCACCATCAACTCAACTGATCTGAATTTGAGCAAACTCTGGGAGATAGTGGTGGACAAAGGGGTTTGGTGTGCTTCAGTCCATGGGTTCACGAAGTGTTTGACGTGACTTTGCAACTGAACAACAGCAACAACAACAAATTATGCAAGCTCATTAAGGTAATTATTCCAGTCTTAAATGGAAACAAAACAAAACAAAACAAAACAAAACATACTTTTATCAGGGTCCAAAATTAGAAAACAAGTAGCTATCTGTCATTCTTATTTATCTGAGCCAAGTCAGCTAAGTCTTGGGAAAGCAGATCTTGTCCTTGGATCTTGACTCTGGATGAATCAGAGCTGAGATGTAGATTGACCTCATGAAAATTGTGGGATGCAGTAAAAGCAGTGTTCAGAGGAAAATGTAGAGCATTGAATGTGTCTCTTAGAAAAGGAGAATGATCTAAAATCAATAACTTAAGCTTCTACATAAGAAACAGAAAAACAAGAGCAAATTAAATCCAAAGGAAGATAACAGAAGGAAATAATTAGAATTGATTTAAATGTATTCTTTTTAATGGCTGAGTAATACTCCATTGTGTATATGTACCACAGCTTTCCTATCCATTCATCTGCTGATGGACATCTAGGTTGCTTCCACATCCTGACTATTATAAACAGTGCTGCGATGATTTGAATCAGTTCTAATGAGGTGGATGAAACTGGAGCCTATTATACAGAGTGAAGTAAGCTAGAAAGAAAAACACCAATACAGTATACTAACGCATATATATGGAATTTAGAAACATGGTAACAATAACCCTGTATACGAGACAGCAAAAGAGACACTGATGTATAGAACAGTCTTTTGGACTCTGTGGGAGAGGGAGAGGGTGGGAAGATTTGGGAGAATGGCATTGAAACATGTCTAATATCATATATGAAACGAGTTGCCAGTCCAAGTTCGATGCATGATACTGGATGCTTGGGGCTGGTGCACTGGGACGACCCAGAGGGATGGTATGGGGAGGGAGGAGGGAGAAGGGTTCAGGATGGGGAACATGTGTACACCTGTGGCAGATTCATGTTGATATGTGGCAAAACCAATACAATATTGTAAAGTTAAAAAATAAAATTAAAAAAACAACAACAAAGAAAAGAAATGAAGTAGAAATCAGGGAAATTGAAAGCAGGGAATCAGTAGAGATAATTAATGAAATTAAAAACTGATTCTTTGCAAAGATTGTGATAAGTCTCTAACCATGATAAGTTAAAAAAGGACAGAGTACACAAATGAGTAATATCAGAAATGAAAGAGGTGCATCATTATAGATCCTCTGAACATTAAAGGGATAATAAGAGAATGATAATAATAACGCCCACAAAGCTGATAATCTAGATGAAATGAACCAATTATCTCCAAATTCACAATTTACAACACACATACAAAAGACAGTAAATTATCTTAATAGGTCTATATCTATTAAAGAAATTGAATCAATGATTAATAACGTTCAAAACAGAAAGCATCATGCCCAGATAATCTCACTGGTTAATTTTACTAAAAATTTAAGAAAGATATTGTACCAATGCTTTATAATATCTTTCAGAAGATAGAAGCTGAGAGAATACTGTCTAAGTCATTCTATGAGGCCAGTATAATCTTAATACCAAAACCAGATAAGACATCTCTAGACGAAAACAAACGGACAAAAAACTAGAGATCAATATATTTCATGTATATAACTGTAAAAATCCACAACAAAATATTAGTAAAACAAATCTAAACAATGCATAAAAAGAATATCACACCATGGCTTAGTGCAGCTTATACTAGTTATGCAGGATTGGTTCAATATTCAATAATTCGTTAATGTAGTTTATCATTTCAAAAGACAGAGAAAAATCACATGATTATATCAATAAACACAGAAAAAGAATCTTACAAAATCCAATATTTATTTGTGATTAAAAATTCTCAGTAAATTTGGAATAGAAGGAAACTTCTTCAACTTCTATAAATAATGTCTACAAATAACTTACAGCAAATGTCATACTTAATAGTGAGAAATGAAGTTTTCACACTAAGATCAAGAAAAAGGCAAGGGTGCATAATTTACCTGGACAGAAATCACAAAGTTAGAGCTTGGCAAAACATGATATGCTTCTATCTCCTTCCCCCTTTTACATGACCTTTTATGAAACTATTTTCCAGGCAAAGAAAGGATTGTTACTTGGAAAATGACTAATATGTTCTCTAGTCTGAATGGAAGCTTTCCTCAGCCTCTACTGGCACAGGAGAAACTAAAAATGTTTAGCCCAGAAAACAAATGGCTTAACCATTGCTTAATGTTTTCTAGGTTATATATAAGAAAAGTTGATTTCTTTTCTAAATAGTGCTACAAAAAGGATCAGGAAAAGAGTGTGGTAATGAAATAATGCATTTTCTGCCTAGCAAAATACCCTACTTCCTATTAGATGGCATGTTGAGATCAAGGATGAAAGAACATTTTTCAGATAAATTTAAGGCACTATTTTTACATGGGGTGGGGTTTTTGTCTAGAAATTTCTAAGCTGTCACTGAACTTCAAAATTATGTCATTCTCTAAAATAATCTTAGTCAAATTTTTAAAGTTGTTAATCACTCAGAGTGAAAGAAACTCTGCAGGTGAAAGAGGCTTGAAGAGAGCAAAGATGGTCTCATGGAAAGAACATGATCTGTTAAATAAGATCCATCTAGCTTTCACCAAATTTCTGTAGGTTTTAAAGCTAAGATTTCATAATCAATAAAATTAATAACACCCACTTTTCAAAGTTTAATAAGAGACAAAATTGCAGTCGTTAAATATACATTTGTTAAATTGTAATAGAATTAAATAATTTTTCTTGTCAAATAGCCAAATATCAAGGCATTAAAAAGAAAAAGAATTGAACAGTCACTTTGTAATCCTGTTGATTAGGTGAAGAAATAATGACATCCATAACCTTCCTGTTTCTTTTGGGTGTAGAAACTCTACTGATGCGAAAGGAAGATTTGCTTTTCATGCTTGTTTATTGCACACTTTTGCGGTTGTTCTTTCTTTTATCCCAAGACAACAAATTATGTAGGAGCAATAGTAGGATCAAAATCAATAGAAATGCAAGACCGAAAAAATTCATAAACAACAGACTTACAACTCTTCTTTCCAAATGGCCCATAGTTACATACAAATAAACTACTCTCAAATTTTCTGAAGTCAGCATCCTCATCTCAGTCACACTGTAAGGCAGTGGTGAATAGATCTAACTGCCTATCAGGGAACGCAGACTCTGTACCTTTAACTGCACTTTTTTCAATTTTCTTGTTTGAAAACTTCATTGGTATCTGTGTAACTCTTTATGATACATTTTCTCTCTGACATCCCTTAAAAGTTTTGGTCTGACTTTGTATTAAACTGCTTCAACCCAGGTTTTGCAATATTCTTATCCTTAAATTTCACATCTTAAATGTCATCTCTGACCTTGATCAATGTATTTCAGGAATCTGGCTTCACAGGGAACACAGCTTCTTTCTGATTTATGCTGACATTTCTGTATAAGTAGCAGAGCTGAGATAGAATTGAAGATTCCGCAACATGGAGGGTTAAGAATATCAAGTGATTAAGGGAACTAAAAATAGCAGCATAGTGTCTGGGTAAAGTTATGCGTATATTTGATGTTGAAAAAAGTAAAGATATGGTTGAATCTTGAATCTCTGAATTCTTGACCTGATATCTACACTGATGAAGCTGAATTTTGAGGAAGAAGTAAGGAAGGAACATTTTAGGAAAAATGATTCTCTATTGTTCTATTAGAAAAAAAATTCTAATGAAACTATCATCCTGACTGTGATTGGAGATTTTCTGACGACAGGTATCTTTTCAGATTCCTTGAAATATATATATCTGGATAAATACTTTGAAGCTGAAATGACTCTGAACTTTGGCTTCCTGCACTGCAGGCAGATTCTTTACCATATGAGCTATCAAGGAAGTTCACTATTTCCAACTACATGAGACTCAATAATAAATATGATATATGATAAATATGTGGCCTCCCTGGTGGCTCAGAGGTCAAAGAATCTGCCCGCAATGCGGGAGACCTGGGTTCGATTCCTGGTTGGGAAGATCCCCTGGAGAAGGAAATGGCAACTCACTCCAGTATTCTTGCCTGGAGAATCCCATGGATGGAGGAGCCTGATGGGCTACAGTCCATGGGGTTGCAAAGAGTCGGACACGACTGAGCAACTTCACTCATTCACTCACTCATGATAAATATAAATATGATAATATCAAATTTAAGCATCTACATTTTAGAAAGCGAGTCACTTCCTCTCTAATTCCATCACCAAATATAAACATTAAAATAGTTTGACATATATTGATATAACCCTATATTCCATATAAATTCTGGGCTTCCAAGGTGGCTCCAGTGGTAAAGAACCCATCTGTCAATGCAGGAGACACAAAAGATGCAGATTCGATCTCTGGCTCAGATATCCTGAAGAAGGAAATGGCAAATCTGCTCCAGTATTCTTGCCTAGGAAATCTCATGAACAGAGGAGTCTGGTGGGCTACATACCATGGGAGTGGTGTGAATCAGACATGACTGAGCACCATATAAATTCTATTCATTGGCACAGCAAATGCATCTCTAGAAAAGGATCCCCCATTTCTAGCAAAAACTAGTTACTTTCGATGCAAAATTCAATACCCTTTCTCAATGCATGAACTTGCTCATGAAAAATGTGACTGTCTTTGAAATATGTTTCATACAAACCAGAGTTAACTTTAAACTCATATATTTATTCTATTATTAATTAATAATTCTATTATTTTTTTCTTCTTTTTTTAAAATATTTAAATCTATGTCTTTTTACTTGGAGGCTAATTGCTTTACAACTTTGGGACATAACTGATTGACTAACACTTTCACTTTGACTTTTCTGCCATATATCATCAGGAATTAGCCAAAGAGGGATGGCACATATAAAAACTTAGATGTTTTATACATTATCATATTTTAAATTAATTTTGTGTCAGATTTTGTTCATAGTAAATTCAACTATGACAACATTTGGGAGAGTAAGTATATATCTGTATATACCCAGATATATACATTCCAAGGAATCTGAAAAGATACTTGTCAGAAAATTTTCAATCACAGTCAGAATAATAGTTTCATTAGATTTTTTTTTCCAATAGGACAACAGAGAATAGTTTTTCCTAAAAGGTTCCTTATAAAACACAGGCCTTTGTACCTGTCTGACTGTAGTTTTCTAATCCATACATTTTTTTTTTCTAATTCATACCTTTTTGTGATTAATATCAAAAAAATTGGCAAATATAACTCTGCTGCTGCTGCTGCTAAGTCATTTCGGTCATGTCTAACTCTGTGTGACCCCATAGATGGCAGCCCACCAGGCTCCCCCGTCCCTGGGATTCTCCAGGCAAGAACACTGGAGTGGGTTGCCATTTCCTTCTCCAATGCATGAAAGTGAAAAGTGAAAGTGAAGTCGCTCAGTCGTGTCTGACTCTTCGCTACCCCATGGACTGCAGCCTACCAGGCTCTTCCATCCATGGGATTTCCCAGGCAAGAGTACTGGAGTGGGTTGCCATTGCCTTCTCTGCAAATATAACTCTGGAATGATACAAATTGGAGGGTATATGCACAGAGAAAGAGTACAGTGAAGTTACTCTATGCATTACTATATTTTATTCCAGTCTGCAATCTGCAAATTCTAACACCTGTTTGATGTCCAAATGTATGCAGATCCTCTCAATCAGATATAGAATATAATTTTTTTAAAATTCTTATCTAGGTCCACACTGTATTTATATGGCCCTTTAGAATTCTCTACTATTATATTGAAAAAAGACAAAGAGAATGCTGAAAAAAGAATAGAAAACAGTAAAATATATTTTCTTCTGTCAAGAATTTAGCTAAGATACTGCATGGTATTACTACTTCAGCATCTATTTTATTTGTCCAGGAAGCTGAGGGGGAGCCTTAAACTGACACTAGACCGGTCATGCAAGTGCATGTTCTAGATAACAGCTTGCAGAATCACAAGAAAGCATGTGTGCTTAGTCACTCAGTCTTGCTGGACTCGTTGCAACCCTTTGGACTGTAGCCAGCCCAACTCCTCTGTCCATGGGATTTTCCAGGCAAGAATATTGGAATGGGCTGCCTTTTCTTCCTCCAGGAAATCTTCCTGACCCAGGGATTGAACCTGTGCCTCCTGAGACTCTTGCTGTGGCAGGAGGATTCTTTACCACAGAGCCACTTGGGAAGCCCTACAATAAAGTATAAGGTCCTGATATGTCTTCCCCAATAGGTCAACAATTTCCCCACCTCCCAGAACCTTTTCTTTGTGCACCCTTCGATAAGACCCCCAAGGAGTTTATCCAAATTACACTCTTTTGGGTTTGAATTGACCAGTCTGGGCTTAGCTCCAAAATTCCAAAACATCCCACCCATGGACCCATATAAAGGGGCATGCCCCAGGACCTGCCTCATTCACTGCCTGCCCCTGCCTTTAGCTCCACTTGTGTGGACTCATCAAGTGTGCTTCACAATTCTTTCAGGACTTATGAGTGATATACGTCTCTATTCCAGTTTGTCTGGTGATCTTTTTTGAGCCACAGCTCACCATATTGCCCACTGTGCTCCATTTAACAATCCTAATAACAAATCCTTATCATACAAAGTAGAGGCTAAGCCATTTTCTCCATGCTTACTTTCCTCTTCAGCTCACCTAAGTTTCTGCCTATCTCTCTTAGGATTCAGGCCCATCCCCAAAAGCAGGAAGCCCAGAGCAAATCTTTATTTATTTATTTTTTTTTAATTCTCTTTATTACTTTTAAAAAAAAATCACATGCTCCCCATCCTGAACCCTCCTCCCTCCCAACCTCCCCATACCATCCCCCTGGGCCTTCCCAGCGCACCAGCCCCAAGCATCCAGCATCGTGCACTGAACCTGGACTGGCATCTCGTTTCATACATGACATTTCACATGTTTCAATGACATTCTCCCAAATCTTCCCAGAGCAAATCTTTAAACAGTCACTGGGAAAAATAAGTCCTCAGTGTTAGAGATTCTATAAGTAGTTATACATCAGTGTACTGTGGAAATGAAATAACTTTTAGCCCTTTGCAAAGTTACTCCTTTATCAGGGAGTACAATGTTATGATTTCTTCCTGCAAGAGTCTGAAAGAAAAAAACAAAGCAAAAGTTCATGATTTCCCCAAAGCCCACAGAAATCACCTAGAGCCAACTGACCTAGAGAATTATTCAATTTTACTCACAACTTGAAATCCATGAATAAAGACTGGGGAAATTTGGAAACCCAATATTTCCTTCAGATCATTAATTTGAAAAGTATGTTAAAGAAAAATCAGCTCATGATCAATTCAGGGACAAAACTAATTTTGAATTTGCTTTGGGCAAGCTTTTAATGTAGCCTAAAAACTCTGTTTAAAAGTAAAGTATCATATTAGCATTTTGTCCTGAAGAAGTCATATAATTACACTCACACATGCTACACAATAAAGAAATTGCCTTTGGTCCTCATTATTTTGACATGTCAGGATAGCACACAGTTGTAAGCACAGTGTGTATTTTTTAAAATTTAATATTGTTTTGAACTGTAAACTAGGGGCAATTGTCAGGCCACAACATGGTTCCCTTTCCAAGAGGTCCCCCCTTGAGTACAGTGGCGGACTCATTATGATATTTGGCAAAACTAATACAATTATGTAAAGTTTAAAAAAAAAAAAAAAAAAAAAAAAAAAACGAAGTGTTAGGAGATGACAATCCTCAGGATTCCTTCATCCGTAGGTGATAGTAGAGTCACTAAAATCAAGAGTAGTATAATTCTATGTTTCAAAGTCACTGTGTGAGTTCATTGTTTAACTTATACCCTGGGACAGGCTTATGAAGATGAATGCACAGACTCTGTGTTTCAAAACAACCAGCCTTATGCAGTGGGTGAAATCTGAAACTTGAAGTCAGATCATCAGTATTTTGGTCTGGTGTTTTTACTTGAAATCTGTATCTACCAAGTCTTTGACTGAATTTTTAAAATTTGTTAAATGAACATAATAGGAGTGGCCTTACATAGATTATTCTGTGCATCAAATTCATTAGCATTGTCACATGGAATTTAAACTATAAATCATTATGCAGGTGGCTAATTTTTACTTAGAGAAGCTGAAAATCTTCATCTCTCATATACTGAGGATTTACTACCTACCATCTTCTTACAGCACTTAGTTCTTCATCATTTACTCCCTTGGGCTAAAGGTACCAAAAGGTTTGTTTTAAAATATAACCATACTGCTTTGAAGCCATAATGCAAAAGTTATTCCAGTTAATCAAACATTGAGACCTTTGGCCTACTAATATTCATGGAGTATGGCTAGTTTGTCAATCAATTTGCAAAAATATACCATAAAATTTTCATGAATGGAATAAAGCAACACTCACTAAGTAGAACTAAGGTTGCAAACTAGAAGCTAGTGTCCAGAGAAGCAAGTACCGATGTTATTTTTTTCCCTTGATTTATAGTATATTACAAAAGTATTTGAGCCAATAATTATATTAAGAGAATTTCATTAAAAAGATGACATGTAGCTTATTTTAATAATTAGACTAGAAATTGTGGAAAGATTTGGTATGTTTTCAGAGAGCAGCCATTCATAGAAGTTGAACTACCATTGTCACTTGATGTGTGTATCCTCTCTAACTTATTACTATTCCCAATGTCACTTCTTGCTTTTCCATGAAAGTAAGTTATCTAATTTTGGACTGTTGTTGTTGTTCAGTCACTAAATCATGTTTGGCTCTTTGAGACCCCATGGATTGCAGTGTGCCAGGTTTTCCCATTCTTCTCTATCTCTTGGAGTTTGCTCAAACTCATGTCCATTGTGTCAATGATGCCATCCAACCATCTCATTCTCTGTTGCCCCCTTATTCTCCTGCCTTCAACTTTTCTCAGCATCAGGGTCTTTTCTAATGAGTCAGCTCTTAACATCAAGTGGCCAAAGTATTAGAACTTCAGCATCAGCGTTTGTCCTTCCAGTGAATATTCAAGGTTGATTTCCTTTAGGATTGACTGATTTGATCTCCTTGCAGTCCAAGGGACTCTCAAGAATCTTCTCCAGTACCACAGTTTGAAAGCACAAATTCTTTGGTGCTCAGCCTTGTTTATGGTCTGACTCTCACATTTGTACATGACTACTGGAATCTATTAGCTATAATTTGAAATTCCCTAAAAAGGGATTCTAACTGATCCTTGTAGGCCAGGTATTAACTGCTATTTTAATGTTTTACATTGAAAGCCATCAGACCAAATGACTTAGCAATGACTGCAAAATCTATTTGAGAATTTCTTGTTAAAGCAGTGTAGTATGATTTTTCTCTAAGTTGAAAACTTATTGGCAGATCCTATGATGAGGCTGGGATAAGACATGGCATGGTAAAGTCTCAATATTTGGGTTAAGAACACCTCTACACGAATTTAATATAAGTCAAAGTAACAATAGTTCAGGAGAGCAAAGAAGTTGCTCATGGTACTAAACAGGTGATCAAAGGTCTTATGTCAGAGATGTGCTCAGTCATAGATCTAGAAGTGCTATTTGGGGATGAGTTAAAGCATTCCAAGGGTTTCCACTGAGAGAGGAGAAGGAAGTAAGTATAGGATCCAGATCTGTAAAAGAAATGGAGCAAATTGAAAGCATCAGTGTAAAATCTGGGCTGTAGGGAAAAGTCCATGTAACACTGCGGATAAGAAAAATATCTAAATAATAAAACATAAGCAGAGCAGGCCCAGTGATATTCAGCAGGAGAAAATTAGATAACAAAATAACCATTGAGCCTAAGTTTTCTTCCCTTATGTGCAGAACTGTCATCCTCAAAACTCGGAATGGCAGGCATGAAGTGAGGAAAGCTGGGCTTCTAGTTTAAAGAAAGAGATGTAGCTTCACACATTTGGAAGTTCATTCAGAAAAGCAGGAACAGAGGCTAGCCAAAAGGTTTATTTTATATATATGATCAAACCTGCCTCCATGTAATCATCTTTAGTGATTCGAATTGTTTAACATAAGTCCAATAAGCGTTTATCAGGAAGATGACATGGTCAGTGAAAGCAAAAGTTGATGAGTCGGTGTCGGACTCTTTTGAGACCCCATATAGTATGTGGAATTCTCCTGGTCAGAACACTGGAGTGGGGTAGCCTTTCCCTTTGCCAGGGTATCTTCCCAACTTAGGGATCAAACTCAGGTCTCCTGTATTGCAGTCAAATTCTTTACCAGTTGAGCCAGGAGGGAAGCTCTGATTCTTTACTGACAGCTATGAGGGAAGCTGGACATGGTCAATGAGCTGTCTGAAATAGTAGCCTCCCTCTTTGCAGTTCTTGTAGAGTTGGTTTTCCCAGTTTCAGCATTATTCACATTCAGGGCCAGAAAATATTTTGCTGAGGGTGTGGGGGAAGGGAGTGCTGTACTGTGTACTGCGGGATGTTTAGCCACATCCCTGGCTTCTATACACTAGGTACCAGTAGCCCTCTCCTCCACTTTCCCTGAACATGATGACTAAAACTGTCTGCAGACATCACCAGAGGTCCTATGGGGGGAAATCCTCTTCAGCTGAAAAGTTTCACGTAAAACATAATATTAAAGAAAAACTGGGATACTCAAGAAATAAAGCCAAGCCCTTATACTGTCTTAAATTTATACGAATTCAAAGTAGTTTTTCCTGCCATCCCATACTGTTTATGAAGATGGCACTTGTATTTCCCATGAAATGCTAGTTCGAATTTCTCAGTAACGTTAAATAAATTATGGTAACAAACATACAGTAGAAAAGGATTTCATCATTAAAATTATTACATAGAAGAATATTTGATGTCATGAGGAAACAGTCACAGAATATTAATAAGTGGGAAAAGGTTATAATACATAATTGTAATGATGCTCAGTCTGAAACTCCCTCTTTTATGAAAGTGAAAGTTGCTCAGTCGTGTCCGACTCTTTGCAACACCATGGGCTATATAGTCCATGGAATTCTTTAGGCCAGAATACTGGAGTGGGTAGCCTTTCCCTTCTCCAGGGGATCTTCCCAACCCAGGGATTGAACCCAGGTCTCCATATTGCAGGCAGATTCTTTACCCGCTGAGACACAGGGGAAGCCCCTTTCATGAAAGGGAAACATCTAATGTCCATTTGCCATGGAAGGACCATTTTGACAGGAGGTTGATTGACTATTCCTCACCCAGACACAGCACTAGAAGAATTTTTTGCTGACATGATTTCCTGTGGGCAACCCTGTTGAACAGAGAAATAGGAGAATCGGAATAGACATGCAACCTCATAATACACAACTTCTGAATTAATACTTTGACCAGAGAAGGTAGAAGATGCAAAAGTATGGAATGATCCAGAAATTCTTAAACATGTTGTTTTGGATCGTCATATTTATAAAAACAAACAAATAAGAACAAAACAAAGCAAATAACTTTCCTTTATTCTCTCTTTTGACTACAACTTTGTTCACACCCAGGACTCCTTCAGAGTTCTGTATATTTTCCTGTGAAAATTTCTGCTGTACACATTCATGCTTGTGTCATCATATTGTTAAATATGGGAAGTGCTTGTCCTTAGGTAGAGTCCAAGCAGAGCATTTTTTCAAGGTAACACATTAATATTAGTTCATTTATGAAATATTTGGAAATTCATATTGAGCATGTATATAAAACTGTAATATTTGAATGATGTTATATTTTATTGACACCAATAAGAGCACACAGGTGTTTTCCCTGTTTCTTGGAAATAGTATATATTTCTATAGATTATAAATAATCCTGTCTCTAAAATATTATTTGTATTTCAACATATAAAACTGCTATGTTGTCAGTTTTGCTTCTGGCTATATTACTCTGCAAAAAAGATAATCCATGAAATTAAACGAGTGTGTGTGTGTGTTTGCATACATGTCTGCTCCAAAACTTTAATCCTAGAATTGTATATATTACTAATGCTGATTTTATATTAATTTTCATCTTGACTCATCTTTTTACTTTTTAAAAATGCATTATTTCTTGAACAGGAAACCAGTTATTTAAAAATAATAAATAGGATGAAAATGTTTTGGAACTAACTTCAGCTGGCATTTGTCCAAAATTGTGAATGTACTATATATTGCCAAATTGTTCACTTAAAAATATTTATTTTATGTGAATTTTACCTCAACAAAAAATAAATACTGCATTGAATTGTAAAAAAAACCTCTAAAGAAAGGGGTGTATGAGTGTTTGTGCATCATAAAAATAAATATATTAAAGATGATCACAAATCAGTTCTTGTTAAGATTGCTGTTTAAAAATATAGGGTTTGAAATGCCAATGAATACAGTGTTTTTACCCTGGTACTTCACATGTGAAGGGAAGAGAATCAGAGAGTGCCAAGAACAGTTTCACTTTATAAAAATATATGTAGAAAAGGATTTCTACTGCTAACCAATCAGGGGCTTCCCAGGTGGATCAGTGGTAAAGAATCTATCTGCCCACCATTGCAGGAGATGCAAGAGACATGGATTCGATCTCTGGGTCAGGAAGGTACCCTGAAGAAGGAAGTGGGATCCACTCCAGTATTCTGGCATGGAGAATCCCATGGAAAGAGTAGCTTCGCAGGCTACAGTCCATGGGGTTGCAAAGAATTGGACATGACTGAGCAACTAACACTAACCTAAATCAAATTCTCATTTAGCAAAAATGACTCAACGGTGAAGACAATTTTTTTTTTTCAAAGTCAAAATCTCTTGTAGAATTCTTATCTCCCAAGTCTGAAATAAATATCCTGGTGCCATGTGTGTGTTGAAATAAAAAAAAAAAAAAAAAAAAAACCTAATCAAAGATGGTATTTGTCTATGGGAGCTATTTGTCTATGGGAGGATGTAAAGAAAGTGACCCTCAGTGAAAGGGTCACTTTTCAAATCTCACAGAAGTTCCCTTCTAACCAAGGAACAACCTGCTCTAGCTATTTCTATTGCCAAGGAAAAATTTAAAATCTGGCCTTGGATTTACAGACACAATCAATTCAGCATTTTGGTTACACAGAACTAGTGCACCAGCAATGATTAGGGTAGAGGGTGAGTACATGGAATGCGTTATTAATATCTACTTCAAAAGTACGTGGCATATATGCCTCTCAAAACATGACCAAAGGAAATGCAGTGCAAGGATTTTCAAAAGACAAAGGAAAGCAGGTGGGAAGTTGTGATTCTAAGATAAATGAGCTTAGACTTGAGAAACGGGACTTATTTTTACTGTTAATAGGAAAATCTCTTAGTATTTTTTTTTCAGCTTATGTGTCTGCATATTCAAATCCCCTAAATTCACATCTCAAAATATGCTCCAGAGAACCTATAGAAAAAAATAAGGGAAAATGAAAGTGAAGTTGCTCAATTGTTTCTGACTCTTTGCTACCCCTTGGACTGTAGCTCACCAGTCTCCTCTGTCCATGGGATTTTCCAGGCAAGAGTACTTGGGGTGGGTTGCCATTTAGTCTTGTATAAGCCCATTCTAATTTTTACTGAAAGATGCTAACTGTGGTGAGGGCTTCCCTGTAAGTCAGACAGTAAAGAATATGCATGCAATGCAGGAGACCTTGGTTTGATCCCAGGGTTGGGAAGATCTCCTGTAAAAGGGAATGGTAACCCACTTTAGTATTCTTGCCTCGAGAATCCCATGGGCAGAGGAGCCTGGAGGGCTATGGTCCATGGGGGCGTGAAAAGTCAAACATGACTGAGTGACCCACACACCTAATTGCTCAGATGGTAAAGAATCCTCCTGCAATGCAGCAGACATGGATTTGACCCCTGGGTTAGGAAGATACCCTGGGGAAAGGAATGGCTACCCACTCTAGTATTCTTGCCTAGAGAATTCCATAGACAGAGGAGTCTGGCGGGTTACAGTCCATGTGGTTGCATAGAGTCATACATGACTGAGCAGCTAACACTTATATGCACTTATATGGTGAAAAAGGATCAAGGTTGTTCACCATCCTCTACAAAATTTTGCACAGTATCAAGATATTCTGGTTACTGTTACTGAATAATCACCTCCAAACTCAATAGAGAAATAATTTTATTATGACCATAGATTTTATGTCAAGAATTTTTATCTCCCCCAGGTTTATTGAGTTATAATTTACATATAAGATTATATAAGTTTAAGGTGTATAACAAGACGATTTGATATATGCTATATTGTGAAGTGATTACCGCAATAAGGAAAATCAACACATCCATCTTCTCATGTGGTTACTTTGGGTTTTTGTTTCTTTTTATTTGTGTGTGTGTGAGAACATTTTTAAGATTATCTCTCTTAGCAACTATCGAGTATACAGTACAGTATTACTAACTATAATCACCAAGTTCTAATGAAAGATGACCAGTGAATCTAATCTAATCTAATGAATGATTCCCAGAACTCATTCATGTGATAACTGGAAGTTTGTACACTTTAATCTCTTTCATCTATTTCCCCTACTCTTTTGTTCCCTCACTCTTGACAACCTCCAATCTATTCTCTGTCTTTATAAGTATTGTGTTCTGTTTGATTTTATTTATATTCTATATATATAAGTGCTGTCATAGAGCATTTGTCTTACTCTATCTGATTTACTTCACTTAGCATAATGTCCTCTAAGTTCAACCCTGTTTCATAAATGGCAAGATTTTCTTATTTTATTTAATGGTTGAATAATATTTTATTATAGGTATTATCACATTTTACATAGTCATCCCTTGACAGACACTTAGATTGTTTCCTAAGTGTCTTGGTTTATAGGAGAAAATGCTGTAATGCAGAAATCTCTTCCAGAAAGTGATTTTATTTTATTTGGATAAATATACAGAAGTGGGATTGTTGGATCATATGAGAGTTCTACTTTTAATTTTTTCAGAAATCTTCCATATTTTTTTCCATAGTGGCTGCATCAATTTACATTCCATCCAAGGTTCACGAGGCTTCCCTATTCTCCACATCCTCATTAACATTTGTTTCTCTTGTTATTTGAATAATAGTCATTCTAGCAGATGTGACATGGTACCTGATTGTGGTTTTCACTTGAATTTCCCTAATGATGAGTAATGTTGCACATTTTCATTTACCCACTGGCCATTTGTATATCTATTTTGGAAAAATATCTATTTAAATTCTTTTTAAAACTGGGTTGACTTTCCTTGAATTGAGTTGTATGTTTGCTTGTTTTTATTTACATATTTTGACTGGTTTTTTTAACATATTTATTTATGTTAAAATATATTTTATTTAACATAACATGACTGCTACCTCTATCAGATATATAAACTGCATTTTTTTTTCTCCCATTCCGCATGTGGTTTAGTTATCAGAATTTTTTTCTATAACATAAGATCTTTAGTCTGATGTAGTCCCACTTGTTTGGTTTTGCTTTTGTTGATTTTATTTTTGGTATTAAATGCAACAATATGTTGCAAAACCAATGTCAAGGAACTTTTCCCCCATGGGTCTTCTAGAATTTTATTATTTCAGGTGTTGCATTTGAGTGTTTAATCCAATCTGAGTTTATTTTTATGAGTGATATAAGATAGAAATGCAGTTTCATTCTTTTGCATGTGGATATCCATTTTTCTCAACACAGTTTATAAAAAGACTATCCTTTCTCCATAGGGTATTCTTGGCTTAGTTATCAAATATGAGTTGACTGTATATGCTGGGCTCTCAGTTTTCTTACATCTGTCTCTGCATCGCTTTTTGGCCAGATTTAGATATCTAAGTGAAAGACTCTTCATCATCATCAATATCGATAGCAATATCTTCATTATCCCAGCTACAATTTGATAGGTGTCTCCATGATTCCAGGACTTCTTCAAGGCCATTTTCATATTAAGTTTTAATAATTATAATAATAAAAACATTATTATTATATGATATTTCAATTTAAAATATCCACATACAAATGCATCCTTTTTTACAAAATAGGCTCAGTTTAGTTCAGCAGTCACCAGTTATGTCCAACTCTTTGCAACCACATAGACTGCAGCAGGCCAGGACTCCCTGTCTATCAAAACTCCCAAAGTTTACTCAAACCCATGTCCACTGGGTCAGTGATGCCATTCAATCATCTCATCCTTTGCTGTCCCCTTCTCCTCCTGCTTTCAGTCATTCCCAGCATCAGGGTCTTTTCAAATGAGTCAGCTCTTTGCATCAGGTGGCCAAAGCATTGGAGTTTTGGCTTCAGCATCAGTCCTTCCGATGAATATTCAGGGCTGATTTCCTTTAGGATTGACTGGTTGAAATCTCCTTGTTGTCCAAGGGACTCTCAAGAGTCTTCTCTGACACAGTTCAAAAGCATCAATTCTGAGTGCTCAGCTTTCTGTCTAGTTCAACTCTCACATTCATACATGATTACTTGAAAAACCATAGCTTTGACTAGATGGTCGTTTGTTGGCTGTCATGTCTCTGCTTTTTAATATGCTGTCTATGTTGGTCATCACTTTTCTTCCAAGGAAAAAGCGTCTTTTAATTTCATAACTTCAGTCACCATCCACAGTGATTTTGGAGCCCCCAAAGATAGTCTGTTACTGTCTCCCCATCTATTTGTCATGAAGTGATGGGTCCAGATGCCATGATCTTATTTTTCTGAATGTTGAGTTTTAAGCCAACGTTTTCACTCTCCTCTTCCACTATCATCAAGAGGCTCTTTATTTCTTCTTCACTTTCTGCCATAAGGGTGGTTTCATGTGCATATCTGAGGCTATTGATATTTCTCCCTGCAATACTGATTCCAGCTTGCGCTTTCTCAAGCCCAGTGTTTCTCACAATGTACTCTACATATAAGTTATATAAGCACGGTTACAATATACAGCCTTGACATACTCCTCTCCCAATTTGGAATCAGTCTGTTGTTCCATGTCCACTTTTAACTGTTCCTTCCTGACCAGCATACAGATTTCTCAAGAGTCAGGTCAGGTGGTCTGGTATTCCCATCTCTTCAAATATTTTCCACAGTTTGTTGTAAACTACACATTCAAAGGATTTGGCATAGTCAGTAAAGCAAAAGTAGATGTTTTTCTGGAACTCTTTTGCTATTTTGATGGTCCAGTGGGTGCTGGCAATTTGATCTCTGGTTCTTCTGCCTTTTCTAAATCTAGTTTGAACATCTGAAAGTTTGTGGTTCACATACAAACCTGGCTTGGAGAATTTAGGCACTACTTTACTAGTGTGTGAGACGAGTGTAATTGTGTGGTAGTTTGAGGATTCTTTGGTATTGCCTTTCTTTGGGATTGGAATGAAAACCGACCTTTTCTAGTCCTGTGTCCACTGCTGAGTTTTCCAAATTTGCTGGCATATTGAGTACAGCAGTTTCACAGCATCATCTTTTAGGATTTGGAATAGCTTAACTGGAATTCCATCACCTCCACTAGCTTTGTTGTTTGTGATGCTTCCTAAGGCCCACTTGATTTCTCATTCCAGAATAGACATTGGTGAGTGATAGACATAGCTCTAGGTGAGTGATCACACCATTGTGGTTATCTGGGCTGTGAAGATATTTTTTGTATATTTCTTCTGTATATTCTTGCCACCTCTTCTTAATATCTTCTGCTTCTGTCAGGTCCATACCATTTCTGTCCTTTATTGTGCCCATCTTTGCATGAAATGTTCACTTGGTATCTCTAATTTTCTTGAAGTGATCTCTAGTCTTTCCCATTCTATTATTGTCCTCTATTTCTTTGCATTGATCACTGATGAAGGTTTTCTTATCTCTCCTTGCTATTCTTTGGAACTTTGCTTTCAAATGGGTATATCTTTCCTTTTCTCCTTTTCCTTTTGCTTCTCTTCTTTTCTTAGCTATTTGTATGGCCTCCTCAGGGAACTATTTTGCAATTTTGCATTTCTTTTTCTTGGGGATAGTCTTGCTCCTTGCTTTCTGTACAATGTCATGAACCTGCATCCATAGTTCTTCAGACACTCTATCAGATCTAATCCCTAGAATCTATTCCTCACTTCCACTGTATAATCATAAAAGATTTGATTTCAGTCATACTAGAATGGTCTGCTGGTTTTCCCCACTTTATTCAATTTAAGTCCCAATTTGCCAATAAGGAGTTCATGATATGTGCCACAATCAGCTCCTGGTCTTGTTTTTGCCTACTTTATAGAACTTCTCCATTTTTGGCTGCAAAGAATGTAATCAATCTATTTTAGGTATTGACCATCTGGTGATGTCCATGTGTAGAGTTGTCTCTTATGTTGTTGGAAGAGGGTTTTTGCTATGACCAGTGCGTTCTCTTGGCAAATTTCTATTAGCCTTTACCCTGCTTCATTCTGTACTCCAAGACCTAATTTTCCTGTTACTCCAGGTATTTCTTGACTTCGTACTTTTGCATTCCAGTCCCCTATAATGAAAAGGACAGCTTTTTTGAGTGTTAGTTCTAAAAGGTCTTGTAGGTCTTCATAGAACTGTTCAACTTCAGCTTCTTCAGTATTACTGGTCAAGGAATAGACTTGGATTACTGTATCCAACGTATTGAATGGTATTGAGTAGCCTATACTGTGGCACCAAAATATACCCTAATACCCAATAGCTTAACAACTTAGAATTAAATATCTCTCAAAGATTTTCATCAGTAGAGGGATATTTTATCTGGCATCTATGATATTCAAGATTACAATGGAAAGGGAAAATACATATAGAGGAATCACAACAGATCTAAATTCTTTTGCTTCGAGGCAACAGAAACACAGCTTTCACACAAATTCATGAGCCAGAATAGTAGTTTGGCACCATTATCACTGCCCATGTTATATTTAGAGAAAGCTAATGGCTTCTGGAACATTCTTGTTCCCAGTCACCTGGCTTTTACTCATTCACAGCCTCTCTCAAGTTTTATTGATTTAATATTTCTTTCTTTCTTTTTCTGAATGATAGGTTTATTTTGCCAAGGCCCAAGAGGAATAAGCTCTTACCAAAGAATCTTTGATCTGCCACTTCCAAATGAAAGACTCCTCCAGAAATAAGCCTGTAATTTACTAGCTAGCTAAAAGTTCATAATAAGATAGAAATAAACGTGAATAAATAAAGCAGAACACTATAATACACTTGCAAAAGAAACCACTGAGAGAAAATGCCCTAACCAGAAACAGCTATCTTAGTAAGTCACTGGGAGTAAAGTAATTAATAACTCATTTCATCACTATAGTGATTTATAAATTATAGAACATTTTTATATACCACCATGTTAAATACTTATTGGATCATCTAAGGAACACAGAGTAAGTATTAACATCTTCATGTAGATGTTTATGCATGCACACTCATTAAATTAACTGAGAAGTGTTCACTGCACTTCAACTTTCTAGAAAAAGATGTGTAATATTGAGAATTTTTTTGACATTTTAAACACTTCTTAAGTGAAATAATTTCAGTTATGAAATTTTTGAGGAAGAGTATTTAAACGAGTAGTTGTTTGGTCGCTAAGTCATATCTGACTCTTTGTGACCCCATGGACTATAGCATGCCCTGTCTTTCACTATCTCCCAGTGTTTGCTCAAATTCATATCCATTGAGTTGGTGATGCCATTCATCCATCTAATCCTCTGTTGCCCACTTCTCTTGTCCTCTGTCTTTCCCAGCATCATTCCTTTAACAGTTTGTGTATGCTAAATTGCTTCAGTCGTGTCCGACTCTGTGAATCTATGGAGTGTAGCCCACCAGGCTCCTCTGTCTATGGGATTCTCTGGGCAAGAACACTGGAGTGGGTTGCCATTTCCTACTCCAGGAGATCTTCCCGACCCAGATATCTAATCCATTTCTCTTGTGTCTTCTGCATTGGCAGGCAGGTTGTTTACAACTGAACCACCTGGGAAGCCCATCATCATGTACAGATAAAATGATTAAGGATCAAAAAATTAACAGACATACCCCAAGGTGACAGAAATTAAAGTAAGAAGTTTGAAACTCAGATTTTAAGACACTCAAGCTCGTTTTACTTCAAATACTAAATTAGGCAGCAGGGGAAAGTTTTTAATCTGGATCACATTCCTGGACTGCTTGAATTTCATATAAAATGGACCTATCAATTTAGATTAAGCATATTAATAACTAAACAGATAAAGCTTTTAAAATTGATATTCTTTGGCTCTTAGCTGTAGTCAGAAGCTAAAAACATAACCTAGTGGACAAAGAATTGAGCCCAGATATCAGGAACTGAGATATTTCTAACAAATATTCAGAAACCATATTACCTGAGATGGGTGTCCAGATGTTTTGGGAGTAAGGAGAACACCAGGGTTACTGATGAGATTTATTCCCCAGCTATGTTAATAGTCTGTGATACATCAAACAAAAACAAATCAGGACTTACTAAGGAGATTCTAGTTAAAAAGCATTATTATACATCTATGTCTCTTTTGCTGTCTTGCATATAGTGTCCATGTTGTATGGCAAAACCAATATGATATTGTAAAGTAATTAACCTCCAATTAAAATAAATAAATTTATATTTTAAAAAAGCATTATTATAAGAAAAGTAAGAGGAGCAAAAAGAAAAATAATCTGCAGCATCTCAAATACTAGATAAAAAGGGATTTTCTTTTATATGGAGAGATAATCAGGGATGTTTTCTTAGGGATGTTTACTTCTAAGAAAAATGTTTCTTAGAGGTAAGCCATTTTTTGAAAAAAGAGAAAGGTGGAGGGTAGATTTCTTAATTTTTACTCTTTTCTATGATTATATGGCTCTGGCAAAGTTTAACAGTGTCAGATGCATATTTTTTTGATGTTAATCTTGCATTTTATTTTATTTAAAAATTTTGATTGCAGTATAGTTCATGTATAATATTATATGTTACATGTATACAGTATAGTTCATATATTATATGTTACATGTATACAATATAGATTCATAATTGTAATGGTTATAGTTCATTTATAGTTATTATAAAATATTATCTATAGTCTCTGTTTTGTACAATATATTCTCATAGTTTATTTTATACCTCTTAATCTCCCATCTCTGTATTACCACTCCTTACTTTCCTCTCCCCAATGGTAAACATTTGTTTGTTCCCTATATCTGTGAGCTTGCTTTTTTTGTAACCTTTACTAATTTGATGCATTTTTTTATATTCTATTCATCAATTTTTTCATCTACATATCAGATAATTTTATTTTTGAAACAAGTAAAGGTAGTCTTCAGGAGAATAATGTCAACTTGGTATAATAAAGCCAATATCTACTGTCTAAATCTGTGCAAAAATTTTCCTACTAAATATCACCTTGGTGATTTTGTAGATTCTAAAGTATATGCTAAAATATGCAACTAGGCACATTATTTCCAAGGACAGATGTCCTTGGAATTTTCAAAGCATCTTCTGAGAAAATAATCCAAAGAAAATGGTAAATTGATGTAAGAGCAGCAAAAACAACATTACAAATTGATGAAACCCTTATAGGACAAGTGAAAATAGATATTGCAAGATTTTAGTTCAAAGTTTACTTCCCATATTCAAATTCAGTTATTAAGAATGAAATTCATTTACATGTGTCCAAATATATTCTCAAAAATAACAAAATTAATTTCAGCAACAGCAGATCACAATTGGTCTTGCAGAAACACACCTACTAGCATCACCTTTGTCATTAAGAAAATTAATCTTTTAATAATTGTGAAAAATTAAAAGTATAAAATAAATCATAAAAAGTAATCAGCAATACAAATTGTCCCTGGATATAAATAATAGCTAGGGCCTTACCATGCTAAATACAATGCATATCAGCTACATGGGCCACAACATGTAGTTTAACTATAAGAGACAAAAAATTTGTCATATCACATCTCACCAGTCTCAAATTGTATTCTAAAAGTGAGAGGGAAAAGTTTAACTTTAGACTCCACACAATAATTGTGCAGTATTTTTTCCTGGAAATAGCTTCAGTTTAATTGAGTTCAGTCATTCAGTCATGTCCAACTCTTGGCAACTCCATGGACTGCAGCACGCCAGGCCTCCCTGTCCATCACCAATTCCCAAAGTTTGTTCAAACTCATGTCCATCGGTTTGGTGATGCCATCCAACCGTCTCATTGTCTGTCATCCCCTTCTCCTCCTGCCTTCAACCTTTCCCAGCATCAGGGTCTTTTCCAATGAGTCAGTTCTTTGCATCAGGTGGCCAGAGTATTAGAGTTTCAACTTCAGCATCAGTCTTTCCAATGAATATTCAGGACCAATTTCCTTTAGGATAGACTGGTTGGATCTCTTTGCTGTCCAAGGGACTCTCAAGAGTCTTCTCCAATAGCACAGTTCAAAAGCTTCAGTTCTTTGGTGCTCAGTTTTCTTTAGAGTCCAACTCTCACGTCCATATGTGATTACTGGAAAAAAACATATCTTTGACTAGACAGACCTCTGTTGTCAAAGTAATGTTTTTACTTTTTAGTATGCTGTTAAGTGATTTAAAATATTTGAATGGACTAATAACTTGAATTTAAGTTATATAATATACATATTAGGAAAGAGGAAATTGCTGTTTAGTGAGTTTTTAATATGTAGTGGGGCACTCATTGACCATGACCTCATATGTAGATCTCAGAAGAAATTCACAATTTGCAGATGAAAAAGTTGAGGTACAAATAGGTAAAGTAACTTATTTTCAGCCACCTCTAGGAGAAATTGAACTCGAGTGGAAAGGTATGCATTGTCTAGAGGACATCCTTACAGGTTATCTGATGTTAACCTTTCATTACCTTTAAGCTAATGTACAATATTTTGTAAGCTGTAGTTATCTGGTAGATGTGCAAAACCTTCTGATCCTATATAAAAGCGTTTTTCTTACTTTCTTCCATGTGGAGAAACCAATTTTGCTTCTAAAATTGCATAATCATTTCAATATAACACACCAGCATGTATATAGCAACATCCTACTTTCCTCATTAATGAGAAGAATAAAATCTTTAGAATTGCTTATTTTTATATCTGCATGGCAGTTACAATTTTAGCTTTTCATAAAATCATCTTTTTATACATATTTGAATTTTATATTGTAGTACAAGGATTTGAAACTTGGATTTTCTGATTCAAAAGTCCATTTTTTGGGGTACCCTTATCCCCAAGGATCATGAGCAGCTAGCAGAACAATAACATGTGTTCTCATTGGGTACAAACAAAACAAATCTGAGAATATTTCCTTGACAGAAGCAACATGGTTGTTTAAATGGTTGTTTAAATATTCACCTGTAGATCTCTAGTGGTAGGACTTGTCTGTTATAACATCTGTTTTGTTTGTTTGTTTGTTTACCAAATAATTGTACTGGGATGATGTTTTCCTGTAGAAAGAGATATAATGAAAACTTTGAAGTGGTCCTGGAACACAAAGGAAGAAGCAGAAAGAAAACTTTCCAAGAGACAAAGCAGTAGGAGAGGATGGAGGATGATGAACACCAGCCAGAGGATATGAGGGGCCAGGGAAAAAGTATTTTATTAGCTAGCTCAGTTCACTTCAGTTAAGTTCAGTGGCTCAGTCGTGTCCAACTCTTTGCGACCCCATGAACCACAGCATGCCAGGTCTCCCTGTCCATCACCAAATCCCAAAGTCCACCCAAACCCATGCCCATTGAGTCGGTGATGCCATCCAACCATCTTATCCTCTGTCATCCCCTTCTCCTCCTGCCCTCAATCTTTCCCAGCATCCGGGTCTTTTCAAATGAGTCAGCTCTTCGCATCAGGTGGCCAAAGTATTGGAGTTTCAGCTTCAGCATCAGTCCTTGCAATGAACACCCAGGACTGATCTCCTTTAGGATGGACTGGTTGGACCTCCTTGCAGTCCAAGGGACTCTCAAGAGTCTTGTCCAACACCACAGTTCAAAAGAAATTAATATGGGAGAATGGCATTGAAACATGTAAATTATCATATATGAAACGAATCGCCAGTCCAGGTTCTATGCATGATACAGGGTGCTTGGGCCTGGTGCATTGGGATGACCTAGAGGGATGGGATAGGGAGGGAGGTGGGAGGGGGGTTCAGGATGGGGAACGTATGTACACCCATTGCAGATTCAAGTTAATGTATGGCAAAACCAAAACAATATTGTATTGTAAAGTAAAATTAAAAAAAAAAAAGAAATTAATGGGAATGGGAAGTCTAAATTCACTTTGGGACAGACATTATTTTTTTTAAGCCTTATAATACTATTTTCAGCTGGATAGGTTAAGAAAAAATTCCACTTGACTAACCACTAGTGAAGTTATAAAAGTCTACTGTTTAAAATAATCTGCAATTAAAATACAGTAATAACTCTGAATAAAACAAAATCTCTAAAAAATAAGGCATTCCTACATTTTAACCTTCATTAACCTTTGTATTGATAAACTGATCCAAAAGTTAAATGTGTGGCCACAGTGATGATTCAGCTGAATATTTATTAAATAGAAAAGAAAATCAAGGTCAAGGATAATTAAGGTAAATTGAATTATAACGGTTTATGCTGTTGTTGAAGAGAAAAGATTAGACAAAGTGGCTCCTAAAAATCTTTATTTATTGATTTTGTTTCACTTGACTATTTCAGGAGCTCATGTGACACAGGCTATTATTTCATCTTGTTAGTGCCAGTCTCATAATGGTCAAATTTATAAAATATTCTAGATAAATGTTTGATAAGTGGTTGGGAAAAAAGTTTGATCATTTAATATTGAAATAATTAAGTGTGTCTTTGTAGGAGGAAGAGGAATTTAGAAACATATTATTTTGGATAATGGCTCTCCCATCATATACCTGAACAGTCTCTAGGATAATTATCAAATTAGCTCATTGCTTTGATGCTTTCATACATTCCCCTCCTAGTGCATTTCAATAATACCCATGTTCACAGAGTTTTATAAGGTGCAGGTACTGTAAGGTCAACTTTAATAAAAGTCAAAGTATTTTGAATATTCATGAATTGGTTTGTATGCAGTTTCTTTCAAAATCCAAAATTTCAGTGACTGAGGAAATAAAAAGATATAATAACTGATTGTTGATTCTTTCTCTTTTCCCACCAACTCGTACTTAAGACTGTATTTCAGAGATAATTTCAGATGCCTGTGTATTTTTTATTCACATAAAAAAAATTTTTAGTTTTCATTCAGAAAAGCTTGATCCAAGCATGTTCAGCAGATATTTATTGAGGACTTATTATGTTTCAGGATTAGTATTTGGATGCAGCACTATAGGATACAGAGGGGCCTACCAGGTTCCTACTCTCTGATAATGATTAGTAAAGTAGAAGATCAAAATATTAAATATAGAACAACTTATTTACATTTTATTTATTTTTATTGCCTGCACCTATTGTAGCTTAATACATGACTACAAACAGATTGTACCTTCTTTTTTCCCCCCTGTGCTATACAATAGGTTCTTATTAGTTATATATCTTACAAATAGAAGTATATATATGTCAATCCCAATCTCCAGGTTTATATCACCCACGCCACTTGGTGTCCATACATTTGTTCTCTATGTCTGGGTCTCCATTTCTGCTTTGCAAATAGATTCATCCATACCATTTTTCTAGATTCCACACATATATATTGATATATGATATTTGTTTTTGTTTTTGTTTTTTTCTTCCTGACTTATTTTAGTCTGTATGACAGTCTCTAGGTCCATCCACATCTCTACAAAAGACACAATTTCACTCTTTTTATGGCTGAGGAATATGCCATTATATATATTAACCACATCTTCATTATCCATTTCTTTCTTGGACATTTAGGTTGCTGCCATTTCCTGGCTACTATAAATAGTGCTGCAATGAACACTAGGGTGATGTATCTTTTGGAATAATGGTTTTCTCTGTGTTTATGCCTATGAGTTCAAATGTTCAAGCTGGATTTAGAAAAGGCAGAGGAATCAATGATCAAATTGCCAACATCCATTGGATCATCGAGAAAGCAAGAGAGTTCCAGAAAAACACCTACTTCTGCTTTATCGACTATGCCAAAGCCTTTGACTGTGTGGATCACAACAAACTGTGGAAAATTCTTAAAGAGATGGGATCCCAGACCACCTGACCTGCCTCCTGAGAAATCTGTATGCAGATCAAGAAATAACAGTTAGAATGGACATGGAACAACAGACTCATTTGCTTCCCAATCAGGAAAGGAGTACATAAAGGCTGTATATTGTCACCCTACTTATTTAACATATATGCATAGTACATCATGAAAAATGCTGGACTGGATGAAGCACAACCTGGAATCAAGATTGCAAGGAGAAATATCAATAGTCTCAGATATGCAGATGACACCACCCTTATGGCAGAAAGCGAGAAGAACTAAAGAGCATACTGTTGAAAGTGAAAGAGGAGAGTGAAAAGGTTGGCTTAAAGCTCAGTATTCAGAAAACTAAGATCATGGCATCTGGTCCCATCACTTCATGACAAATAGATGGGGAAACAATGGAAACAATGACTGACTGTATTCTTTTGGGCTTCAAAGTCACTGCAGATGGTGACTGCAGCCATGAAATTAAAGGACGCTTACTCCTTGGAAGAAAAGGTATGACCAAACTAGATAGCATATTAAAGAGCAGAGACATTGCCAACAAATGTCCATCTAGTCAAAGCTATGGTTTTTCCAGTAATCATGTATGGATGTGAGAGTTGAACTCTAAAGAAAGCTGGGCACCAAAGAATTGATGCTTTGAACTGTGGTGTTGGAGAAGACTCTTGAGAGTCCTTTGGAAAGCAAGGAGATTGAATCAGTCCATCTTAAAGGAAATCAGTCCTGAATATTCATTGGAAAGACTGATGCTGAAGCTGAAACTTCAATATTTGGCCACCTAATGCAAATAACTGAAACATTTGAAAATACCCTGATGTTGGGAAAGATTGGGGTAGGAGAAGAAGGGGACAACAGAGGGTAAGATGACTGGGTGACATCACTGACTCAATGGTCATGAGTTTGAGTAAATACCAGGAGTTGGTGATGGACAGGGAGTTCTGGCGTGCTGCAGTCCATGGGGTTGCAAAGAGAAGAACACGACTGAGTGACCGATCTGAACTGAACTGACGCCTATGAATGGGATTGCTGGGTAACATAAATCTGTTTTTCAGTTTTTAAGGAAGCTCCCTACAGATTTTCTAATTTTCATTCAGAAAAATTTAACTCAAGCATGAATTCACATGTTCAGCAGATACTTACAGAGGAGTTACTATGTGTCAGGAGCAGTGCTTTGGATGCAGAGTTCAATAATAGAGAGACCTGCTAGGTTTCTACTCTCTGATAATGACTAGGATAGTAGAAGATCTAAACATTAAATATAGAATCAGTTATTTGATTTATGCTTATACTGTTATAAAAAATGAGGAAACAGGTATAATGAAAATAAAAGAGGTGGCTTTAGTGGTATTTATGACTAGAAAGTAGCAGTTTAGTTCAGTTAGTTGTATCCGACTCTTTGCAACCCCATGAAGTGCAGCATGCCAGGCCTCCCTGTCCATCACCAACTCTTGGACCCATGACCCAAACCCATGTCCGTTGAGTCGGGGATGCCATTCAAACATCTCAGCCTCTGTCATACCCTTCTCCTCCTGCCCTCAATCTTTCCCAGCATCAGGGTCTTTTCAAACGAGTCAGCTCTTCTCATCAGGTGGCCCAAGTCCTGGAGTTTCAGCTTTAACATCAGTCCTACCAATAAACACCCAGAACTGATCTACTTTAGGATGGACTGGTTGGATCTCCTTGCAGTTCAAGGGACTCTCAAGAGTCTTCTCCAGCACCACAGTTCAAAAGCATCAATTCTTCGGCGCTCAGCTTTCTCTATTGTCCAACTCTCATATCCATACATGACCACTGGAAAAACCATAGCCTTGACTAGACGGACCTTTGTTAACAAAGTGATGTTTCTGCTTTTTGATATGCTGTCTAGGTTGGCCATAACTTTCCTTCCAAGGAGTAAGCTTCCTTTAATTTCATGGCTGCAATCACTACCTGCAGTGATTTTGGAGCCCCCAAAAATAAAGTCAGCCACTGTCTCCAATGTTTGCCTGCCTATTTGCCATGAAGTGATGGGACCGGATGCCATGATCTTAGATTTCTGAATGTTGAGCTTTAAGCCAACTTTTTCACTCTCCTCTTTCACTTTCATCAAGAGGCTTTTTAGTTATTTGTCACTTTCTGCCATAAGGGTGGTGTCATCTGCATATCTGAGGTTCTTGATATTTCTCCCGGCAATCTTGATTCCAGCTTGTGTTTCTTCCAGCCCAGCATTTCTCATGATGTACTCCGCATAGAAGTTAAATAAGCAGGGTAACAGTATACAGCCTTGATGTACTCATTTTCCTATTTGGAACAAGTCTATTGTTCCATGTCCAATTCTAACTGTTGCTTCCTGACCTGCATATAAGTTTCTCAAGAGGCAGGTCAAGTGGTCTGGTATTCCCATCTCTTTCAGAATTTTCCACAGTTTATTGTGATCCACACAGTCAAAGGCTTTGGTATAGTCAATATAGCAGAAGTAGATATTTTTCTGGAACTCTCTTGCTTCTTCAATGATCCAGCAGATGTTAGCAACTTGATCTCTGGTTCCTCTGCCTTTTCTAAAACCAGCTTGAACATTTGAAAGTTCACAGTTCATGTATTGCTAAAGCCTGGCTTTAAGAATTTTGAGCATTTCTTTACTAGTGTGTGAGATGAGTGCAATTGTGTGGTAATTTGAGCATTCTTTGGCATTGCTTTTCTTTTGAATTGGAGTGAAAACTGACCTTTTGTAGTCCTGTGGCTACTGCTGAGTTTTCCAAATTTACTGGCATATTGAGTGCAGCACTTTAACAGCATCATCTTTGAAGATTTGAAATAGCTCAACTGGAATTCTATCACTTCTGCTAGCTTTGTTTGTATTGATGCTTCCTAAGGCCCTTTGACTTCACATCCCAGGATGTCTGGCTCAAGGTGAGTGTGAGTGATCACACCATCATGATTATCTGGGTAGTGAAGAACTTTTTGTACAGTTCTTCTGTGTATTCTTGCCACATCTTCTTAATATCTTCTGCTTCTGTTACTTCCCTACCATTCCTGTCCTTTATTGAGCCCACCTTTGCATGAAATGTTCTCTTGGTATCTCTAATTTTCTTGAAGATATCTCTAGTCTTTCCCATTGTATTGTTTTCCTCTATTTCTTTACATTGATCACTGAGGAAGACTTTCTTATGTCTCCTTTCTATTCTTTGGAATTCTGCATTCAAATGGTATATCTTTCCTTTTCTCCTTTGTTTTTCACTTCTCTTCTTTTCACAGCTATTTGTAAGGCCTCCTCAGACAGCCAGTTTGCTTTCTTGCATTTCTTATTCTTGGGAATGGTCTTGATTCCTGTCTCCTGTACAATTTCTGGAACCTCTGTCCATAGTTCATCAGGCACTCTATCAGATCTAGTCCCTTAAATCTATTTCTCACTTCCACTGTATAGACATAAGGGATTTGATTTAGGTCATGCCTGAATGGTCTAGTGGTTTTCCCTACTTTCTTCAATTTAAGTGTGAATTTGGCATTAAGGAATTCATGATCTGAGCCACAGTCAGCTCCTGGTCTTTTTTTTTTTTTTTTTTTTTTTTTTGCTGATTGTATAGAGCTTCTCATCTTTGGCTGAAAAGAATATAATCAATCTGATTTCATAGTCAACCATCTGGTGATGTCCATGTGTAGAGTCTTCTCTTGTGTTGTTGGAAGAGGGTGTTTGCTATGACCAGTGCGGTCTCTTGGCAGAACTCTATTAGCCTTTGCCCTGCTTCATTCTGTACTCCAAGGTCACTTTTGCCTGTTATTTCAAGTGTTTCTTGACTTCGTGCTTTTGCATTCTAGTACCTTATAATGAAAAGGACATCTTTTTTGGGTGTTAGTTCTAGAAGGTCTTGTAAGTCTTCATAGAACCATTCAACTTCCGCCTCTTCAGGCGGAACTTACTGGTTGGGGCATAGACTTGAATTACTGTGATATTGAATGGTTTGTCTTGGAAATGAACAGAGATCATTTTGTCGTTTTTGAGATTGCATCCAAGTACTGTATTTTAGACTCTTTTGTTGACTATGATGGCTGCTCCATTTCTTCTAAGGGATTCCTGCCCACAGTAGTAGTTATAATCATCATCTGAGTTAAATTCACCCATTCCAGTCCATCTTATTTCGCTGGTTCCTAGAATGTCGATGTTCACTTTTGTCATCTCTTGTTTGACCACTTCCAATATGCCTTGATTCATGGACCTAACATTTCAGGTTCCTATGCAATATTGCTCTTTACAGCATCAGACCTTGCTTCTACCAGTCCCATCCACAACTGACTGTTGTTTTTGCTTTGGCTCCATCCCTTTATTCTTTCTGGAGTTATTTCTCCACTGATCTCCAGTACCATATTGGGCACCTTATGACTTGAGGAGTTCATCTTTCAGTGTCCTATCTTTCTGCCTTTTCATACTGTTCATGGGGTTCTCAAAGCAAGAATACTGAAGTGGTTTGCCATTCCCTTCTACAGTGGACCACATTCTGTCAGATCTCTCCACCATGACCCTTCCATCTTGGGTGGCCCCACACGGTATTGTATATACACCTTACATTATTTTAAAATCATTTAAAGATATTAATGCTAACATGTATCTTGCTTTTTATTTTAAATTTGATTCAATTCCGGTCTGAGTTTATGATGAGAATCTTACCTAGGAAATACAAATATGAATGTGATTTGAAGCAGGTAAAAAATAGTTTTATTCATAAACCTTTCCCATATTGTAATTCAAAGGAAAATTTAGGAAGAGTTATTTACATAGTTTCTGATGGGTAATAATAAAACTCAAATGCTTCAGAAGCTAACAAAACACATGTTTTCCTCAAATTTATAGCAAAAACAAACATAAGATAAAATCATGTATTTTCATTCACTAACACTTATAGGTATGATTATACATTTATAAAGTAATTTCAAATTATTTTAATTTCATCTGGCAGAACATATATGACACTAATCTGAAAAGTCTTAAATAGAAATGTAATATGTGAGAATTTATTTTGAAGATATATTTATTGAAATCTTAACATCTTCACTGAAGATCAGCAAAACAAAGGTTTTTGACAGTATCACTTAGAACACATATAAATAATGGATAAATAAATAAATAAATGCAAGATACCCTATAGTACATTAAACAAAATAGATCACAAATGGTTCCATAATTAGCTTAAAAGTATAGAATGTGTTATAGATAAAAAATTTATTTGATTTTTGATATAATTTTATTTAAAGTATTTAGTTGATTTTTTTCTCTGTGGTGAAAAGCAATTTCATTGGCATATTAAGTCAGGAAAGTTAAAAGTTAGCTTAGATACTGAAAATGTAAAATAATTATAGCAAACTTAAAGTTTAAAAAATCATGTGAAAAATACTATACATATGAGAGATGAAAACTAGATATTCTTCCTATGTAATATAATTAGCCTTTACCAATAAATAAGATATTATGAATAAGATGAAAGGCAAGAAAAAGAAACAAATAATACAATCTAATTGTCCATCTACAGAAGATTTGCCAATTGCAAATGACTATTTTAAATGACTTTCAATATTTCAATTAATAAAATACATACAAAAATAATAATTTTGTCTTTTTACAAATATTTTTTAACTGAATGCACTAGATTTGGGCTTCCCTGATGGCTCAGATGGTAAAGAGTCTGCCTACAGTGCAGGAGACCTGAGTTAAATCCTTAGGCCGGGAAGATTCCATGGAGAAGGAAATGGCAACCCACTCCAGTATCCTTGCCTGGAAAATCCCATGGACAGAGAAACCTGGCAGGCTACAGTCCATGGGGTTGCAAAGAGTTGGATGTGATTGAGCGACAAAAAAGAAAAAGAAGAAAATAAAAAGCACTAGATTTTGCTTTTCTGATTTAAGACTTATTTATGTAAATGTATTTCCATCATTATGAGGACCAAGAAAAAGTTAAGAAAATATATTAGAGAGTAATACTGTGTGTGTGTGTGTCTCTATGTGTGTATTTATAGAGGGTTGAAATGTGAGGAGTACTTACTGTAGATGTGGTAATTTAAAAATCCATTCTCAAAGATATTTGAAATGGAACTTGAAAGATAATGAGTCATGCATAAAAGAACTAAAGGAAGAATAATCCTGGCTAAGGGTAAAACTATGGAAATGTGATAAAATGTTTCAAAAACAGAATGAAGATCAGTTTGGCAGAGGTGAAGTAAAGAGAGTAAAAAAAAAAAAATGTGGAAGAAAGTAGTATTCAGTACGTTCTTAGATCAAGGGGCTAGAGGCAGCAATTGGAGCTCAGGGAAGGACTTTGGATTTGATCTTAAGTGTCATGGAGCAAGTCTGTGGTGTGGAGTCCATATCGTTGAGTTGGAATTTAGACAGAAATACATGTCCATATTTGAAATAGGATCATCATTTGGAATCAGGTGCTAGCTACACTGCTAAGGAGAAACAAATTCAAAACATATTTTAGGATAATGATGACATGCCTTGATGTACCATTAGATACTGTTGAAACAAGACAGGAATCAAGGATAACAACTTTTCTTTTTCCTAAGAAATTAAGTGGAAGTTTGTACCATTTATTGATATGGTTTTGGATAGATTTCCTCCTTCAGCTTCATTGAATTTTGGTTGTCTAGCCCCAAACAGCATCAGTGTCTCCTGAAAGTCTCCCATGGCAATGACATTGGAGATGTGAGAGTCACTTGTGAGTTAAGATTTGCCTTCATGATTTCCATTCATCCTTGTTTACTCTCCTTGTCCTTGCTTTTGTCCACATAAAGCTTTTCTTCCTGACTATTCATCTAGCTTAACTGTAGTGACTTTACTCTGATCATCTGACCCACAAAGTCTGATCATCTGACCCACAAAAAATAGCCTTGTACAGTCTTCTCCACCAGGTCTACTAGTTTCTTGAGGCCTAATCTCTTTGATGAGTTTCTTATATCTTTATCTCTTTGTAGTTGTTTTGCTTCTATGATAACATCTTGACTGATATAGATGCTGTCACCGTTGCAAAAAAAGATGAGAAAAATATGGCTGGGGATGAGGTCTGTTGGTGACTGTATTGAAAAGAAAGATTTCCTGTCTGATCCCATTTTCTCAGTGAAGCAAGGCCATGAACTTGGTGTTGGCACAAAGTGAGAACATGGGGCTTATCAGAATGGGGAACAAACTAACTGGAAAAAAATAGCAGGATATCTGATCACTGTTGAATCATGATGTGATATTTGTGGTAAAGAGCAAACTTTTGGATTCAGTGGATGAAAAAGAGGGTGGGATGGTTTGAGAGAATAACACTGAATCGTATACATTGCCATGTGTAAAATAGGTAACCAGTGTGGGTTTGATGCATTAAGCAGGGCATACAGAGCTGGTGCTCTGTGACAACCTAAAGGAATAGGATAGGGAGGGAGGTGGGGGGGGTGGTTCAGGATGAAGGGGACACATGTATACCTATAGCAAATTCATATTGATGTACGACAAAAATCATCACAATATTGTAAAGTAATTGTCCTCCAATTAAAATAAGTAAATTAAAAAAATAAATGAGGGGCTGGGCTGTGTGATTTTTCCACTAGGGATTTTCAGTTAATGAAGAGTCACCAACTGAAAACAGCAGAATTTTCTGTCTCAACTTAGCAGATACAGAAGGGGTTTGTAACAATCCATATAAGCAGGTTTTCAAACATTGATATTTATTACTTCTGATTTATATCTTGATTTAATACAACTTTCCTAAAGTATATTATATGACTACACACATAGTTTATAATTTATATTGTTTTAACAAAGACTATTATCAGATCAGGAAAATAGGATATGAATTTTTTGTAATTTTAAGCTACAAAAATCACTCATACTAGAAAGAGAATCTATTGAGCTATCTAAAGACAAGATGTGACTTCCCAGATGGCAGAGTGGTAAAGAATCCACCTGTCAATTCAGGAGATGCAAGAGAAGTGGATTCGATCTATGGGTGGGGAAAATTCCCTGGAGTAGGAAGTGGCAACCCACTACAGTATTCTGCTTGAAACATTCCATGGACAGAAGAGCCTGGCAGGCTCTTCCATGGGGTTGAAAAGAGTCAAATGCACATTGAGCACACACACACACACACACACACACACACACACAATGACAAGACTTTAAGATACCAGAGTTTATGGAATTCTTAGATGACCAGTTGAGGATCTGAATGTTCTATGTAAGTTTGACAGCACAATGCAATAACAACAACAACAACAACAAAACTGGTATGTGCATT
Source organism: Bos grunniens (assembly GCF_055505025.1). Taxonomy (NCBI): domain Eukaryota; kingdom Metazoa; phylum Chordata; class Mammalia; order Artiodactyla; family Bovidae; genus Bos; species Bos grunniens. Next base: position 56,205,585 of record NC_141175.1, on the reverse strand, counting down.
ATATGAAGATGTGCTTTATGAAGAAGTTTTTATGGTTGTGTGGAAAGTGAGAATTCTTCATGCTAGACAGGCTTATATTTTGAAAATATATGGTAGCATCTTTTATTTGTATATGAAAGCCTGTGATCTCCATTTATTTTCATACTAGATATTATGGAATACTTTATTCCCTCCCCACTGTCTTTATAAACTTTTCCTCCAGGGGAGAAGACTATGTTCATTCCAAATCATCTTACAATTAACCTCTGGTAACTATGAACCTTAAATAATTATAATCTCAATTTGAAAATGAAATTAATAATACAAGATTAGGTGTACAATAAAAATCACTGTGAAATTCCCAAAGATCCCATCTAACTCCTCAGCTAATTTAATTATTTAATTACAAGATCAGGAAGCAGATTTATAGACAAGCACATGGATGCCTATTAATTTGAAAGTCAAAAGTAGGGGATGATGATCAAAAGGTAATCAAGGAGCTTTTGATCTATAATTTCAGAGAAATAAAAATCCCTTAAAAAAAGATGGTTTTAGGTACTCGCATTGTTTAAGTATTGGTCTGTATTATAAAAGTCACATCATTTTATTTTATTTAGTCACATTATTTTATTTTAAATTCTCTTAAGTTCATTGATTTTCTTAGCAAAAATATATAAAATACTTTTTTTCTGCACAAGTTATTCTTTAATTTTGGTCAATGTTAGCATTGGAAAAAATAGCAGAAACTATAAGGGTCAATGTTCTTATGAATAAAATAAATACTTGCAGGACAATTTACTGGAGAAGAAAATGATAACCAATGGTTTTTTAGGCAATAAGTATTGCTATGGACTTTTACTATGTGTGTATTTCACCTGTTTGTTTGTAATGGGAAAGGTGAAAAATAAATTTAAATGTACAAGACATAAGACCTTGTCAGACAAAGGAAAATGTGTACTTCTTTAGGATGATAAAAGAATAAGATGCACCAAGTGAAGTCAGAGAGTATGCCAGGCTTCAGGAATGATGAGAAGTTGAGTGAATCAAGAGAATTAGCTTTGGCTGTTAAGGAAAAGTAGATTTGATAGTTTGAGTTTTACCAGACTGTTGTGAAATTCAGATTCCAAGAGTTGATTCCAACCTGGGAGTTTATCCTCAGGCAAGTAGAAAACCAACTGAGAGGATTACAGTTCATGTTAGTCACATTAGAAAAACTGGGTTAAAGGAACAATAGTGTGAAGCAAAGATCCTCATAGAATGTGGAAGGATAAAAAAACGTTTTAATAAGTTAATGTCACCTGAGGCTTTACAAAAACATGAAAAGAGAAAAACTAATGCCTACATTTTAAAATTGCTATTTTAAAAATTAATGTTGTAGGCAATTTAAATCTTCTAAAGAAAAAAGAAAAAAAAATTAGCTTCCATTTTTTGCCCCTGGTTTTCATAGATTTGACAATTTTATTGTTATCTTACCAAGAGAAATTCTGGTTTCCTACAAACTATGTATCTTTGTACTAATGACAGAGACCTTTTAGAGACAGTTTGTAGAAAAATCTTAAAGCTGTTTGATGGGTCTTTCTAAAGTGATGTAGTTTTCGATCCAGCAATCCCACTGCTGGGCATACACACTGAGGAAACCAGAAGGGAAAGAGACACGTGTACCCCAATGTTCATCGCAGCACTATTTATAATAGCCAGGACATGCAAGCAACCTAGATGCCCATCAGCAGATGAATGTATAAGAAAGCTGTGGTACATATACACAATGGAGTATTACTCAGCCATTAAAAAGAATACATTTGAATCAGTTCTAATGAGATGGATGAAACTGGAACCTATTATACAGAGTGAAGTAAGCCAGAAAGAAAAACACCAATACAGTATACTAACGCATATATATGGAATTTAGAAAGATGGAAACAATAACCCTGTGTACGAGACAGCAAAAGAGACACCGATGTATAGATCAGTCTTATGGACTCTGTGGGAGAGGGAGAGGGTGGGGAGATTTGGGAAAATAGCATTGAAACATGTATAATATCATGTATGAAACGAGTCGCCAGTCCAGGTTCGATGCACAGTACTGGATGCTTGGGGCTGGTGCACTGGGACGACCCAGAGGGAGGGGAGGGGAGGGAGAAGGGTGGAGGGTTCAGGATGGGGAACATGGGTATACCTGTGGCGGATTCATTTCAATATTTGGCAAAACTAATACAATATTGTAAAGTTTAAAAATAAAATAAAAATTTTTAAAAATGCAAAAATAAATAAATAAATAAATAAATAAAGTGATGTAGTTTTCATTATTATATTTTATTGGCTATTCACCTTTTCTCTTGCTTGAAACATTACTAATGACTTTTGCCATGTTTCTACTTTTCTAATAGGTCATAAAGGTCATAAAATATTCTTATATATTCTGGATACAAATCCCCTTTCATCTCTATGTGAAAAAATTTTCTCCTTTCCTTTCTCCAGTCTTACAAACAAATACTTCGTGATATGTTTTGCCTTTTGGTAAAATTAAATTTTAATTTTGATGTAATTAATTTCACTGAGTTTTTCTTTTGTCAACTGTAACTTTTATATATTGTTTAATAAAGCTTCCATATTCAGAACTTATTAAGTTATCCAGTTTGGCTAATGTTTTCTGACAGAGAGACAAGATCAAAGGACAAAGGCAAAGATAAGTGGGAGGAAAAGGAGCCAAAAAAGGATAATGTACAGTTCCTATCTCTTTTCTGAGTTTTCATTTGGACACTCAACTCTTTCCTATTGCTTGGATAGTATTCTGGTTGCTTAGGTAGATCTGTGCTCATCACTTGCTGCAAGAGTTCTCTGATGGTCCACTCTCTGTTCCTACTATGCTCTGACTCTAGTCTCCTTTCCCAGGCCTTGCTTGTCTACACTCAAACATGTTACTAGTTGAATCCTCCTTAGTGGAAAAAGTATATATTATATAAAAAATATATATATATTTCCATAAAAGAAGAGAAACAAAAAGCAAAGGAGGAAAGGAAAGATATAAACATCTGAATGCAGAGTTCCAAAGAATAGCAAGAAGAGATAAGAAAGCCTTCCTCAGTGATCAGTGCAAAGAAATAGAGGAAAACAACAGAATGGGAAAGACTAGAGATCTCTTCAAGAAAATTAGAGATACCAAGGGAACATTTCATGCAAAGATGGGAAGAAATGGTATGGACCTAACAGAAGCAGAAGATAGTATGAAGAGATGGCAAGAATACACAAAAGAACTGTACAAAAAAGATCCTCATGATCCAGATAATCATGATGATGTGATCACTGACCTAGAGCCAGACATCCTGGAATGTGAAGCCAAGTGGGCCTTAGAAAGCATCACTACGAACAAAGCTAGTGGAGGTGATGGAATTCCAGTTAAGCTCCTTCAAATCCTGAAAGATGATGCTGTGAAAGTGTTGCACTCAATATGCCAGCAAATTTGGAAAACTCAGCAGTGGCCATAGGACTGGAAAAGGTCAGTTTTCATTCCCATCCCCAAAAAAGGCAATGCCAAAGAATGCTCAAACTACCACACAATTGCACTCATCTCACATGCTAGTAAAGTAATGCTCAGAATTCTCCAAGCCAGGCTTTAGCAATACGTGAACCGTGAACTTCCAGATGTTCAACCTGGTTTTAGAAAAGGCAGAGGAACCAGAGATCAAATTGCCAACAACTGCTGGATCATGGAAAAAGCAAGAGAGTTCCAGAAAAACATCTATTTCTGCTTTATTGACTATGCCATAGCCTTTGACTGTGTGGATCACAATTAACTGTGGAAAATTCTGAAAGAGATGGGAATACCAGACCACCTGACCTGCCTCTTGAGAAATCTGTATGCAGGTCAGGAAGCAAGAGTTAGAACTGGACATGGAACAAAAGACTGGTTCCAAATAGGAAAAGGAGTCCATCAAGGCTGTATATTATCACCCTGCTTATTTAACTTATATGCAGAGTACATCATGAGAAACGCTGGACTGGAAGAAACATAAGCTGCAATCAAGATTACCAGGAGAAATATCAATCATCTCAGATATACAGATGATACTACCCTTATGGCAGAAAGTGAAGAGGAACTAAAAAGCCTCTTGATGAAAGTGAAAGAGGAGAGTGAAAAAGTTGGCTTAGAGTTCAACATTCAGAAAGAGAAGATCATGGCATCCGGTCCCATCACTTCATGGGAAATAGATGGGGAATCAGTGGAAACAGTGTCAGACTTTATTTTTTGGGGCTCCAAGATCACTGCAGATCGTGACTGCAGCCATGAAATTAAAAGACGCTTACTCCTTGGAAGGAAAGTTATGACCAACCTAGATAGCATATTCAAAAGCAGAGACATTACTTTGGCAACAAAGGTCCATCTAGTCAAGGCTATGGTTTTTCTTGTGGTCATGTATGGATGTGAGAGTTGGACTGTGAAGAAGGCTGAGCACCGAAGAATTGATGATTTTGAACTGTGGTGTTGGAGAAGACTGTTGAGAGTCCCTTGGACTGCAAGGAGATCCAACCAGTCCATTCTGAAGGAGATCACCCTGGGATTTCTTTGGAGGGAATGATGCTGAAGCTGAAAATCCAGTACTTTGGTGACCTCATGCGAAGAGTTGACTCATTGGAAAAGACTCTGATGCTGGGAGGGATTGGGGGCAGGAGGAGAAGGGAACGACAGAGGATGAGATGGCTGGATGACATCACTGACTCGATGGAGGTGAGTCTGATTGAAGTCCGGGAGTTGGTGATGGACAGGGAGGCCTGGCGTGCTGCGATTCATGGGGTTGCAAAGAGTCAGACATGACTGAACAACTGAACTGAACTGACACAGCACTTGAGTGGCAGCTGCGTGGTGCTGGAGCAACTTTGAGGAGATACTCCATATCCAAGGGAAAAGGAGAAAACCCAGCAAGATGGTAGGAGGGGAAAAATTGCATTTAGAATCAAATCCCATACCCACCAGAGACACTCAGAGATATCAAACATACCTTGTGCACACCAGGAACCAGAGATCCCCCAGAGACTGAGACAAAACTGTGTTTGAGTGTCTCCTGAGGAGGTATGGGTCAGCAGTGGACAGCTGCAGGGGGAGTGGCTTTGGGTACAGTAGACATGGGTATGGTATAAGCTCTCTTGGAGGAGGTCACCATTAACCCCACCATAGAGCTGCCAGAACTTACACAGGACTGGGGAAACAGACTCTTGGAGGGCACAAACAAAACCTTGTGCACACTTAGGACCCAGCAGAAAGGAGCAGTGACCCCACAAGAGACTGACCCAGACTTGCAGATGAGTGTGTAGGAGTCTCCACTGGAGGTGTGGGTCAGTGGTGGCCTGCTACAGGGTAGGGGGCACTGAGTGTAGCATGGGACCTTTTGAAGGAGATCATCATTATCTTCATTACCTCTACTGTAGTTTGGTCTCAGGTCAAATAACAGGGAAGGAACACAGCCCTGTCCATCAATAGAAAATTGTACTAAAGATTTACTGAGCATGGCCCCGTCCATCAGAACAAGACCCAGTTTTCCCCTCAGTCAGTCTCTCCCATCAGGAAGCTTCCATAAGCCTCTTACCCTTCTAAATCTGAGGGCAGACAGGCTGAAAACCACAGTCCCAGAAAACTAACCAATCTGATCACATGGACCACAGCCTTGTATAACTCAGTGAAGCAATGAGCTACGCCATGTAGGGCCACCCAAGAAGGACAAGTCATGGTGGAGAGTTCTGAAAAAACATGATCCACTGGAGAAGGGAATGGCAAACCACATCAGTATTCTTGCCTTGAGAACCCCATGAACAGTATGGAAAGGCAAAAAGATATACCAAAAAAAAAAAAAAGGAGATGGCAAGAGTGAACATTGAAATTTTAGAAATCAGTGAGCTAAAACAGACTGGAATAGGTGAATTTAACTGTATCATTATATCTACTACTGTAGGCAAGAATCCCGTAGAAGAAATGGAATAGCCATTAGAGTCAACAAAAGAGTTCAAAATGTAGCAAAGAAAGAAAAAAAAGTGAAGTTGCTCAGTTGTTTCCAACTCTTTGCAACCCCATGGACTGTAGCCTACCAGGCTCCTCTGTCCATGGAATCTTCCAGGCAAGAGTACTGGAGTGGGTTGCCATTTCCTTTTCCAGGGGATCTTCACGACCCAGGGATCAAACCCAGGTTTCCCACATTGCAGGCAGAAGCTTTACCATCTCCTTGAATGCAATCTCAATAATGACAGAATTATCTCTGTTCATTTCCCAGGAAAACCATTCAATATCACAGTAATCCAAGCCTATGCCCTGATCAATAATGCTGAAGAAGCTGAATTTGAACAGCTCCATGAAGACCTACAAGACCTTCTAGAACTAACATCCAAAAAAGATATCCTTTTCATTATAGGGGACTGGAATCCTAAAGTAGGAACTCAAGAAATACCTGGAGTAACAGGCAAATTTGTCCTTGGAGTTCAGAATGAGGCAGGGCAAAGGCTAATAGAGTTTTGCCAAGATAACACATTGGTCATAGCAAACACACTTTTCCAACAACACAAGGAAAGACTACAAATGCACATCACCAGATGGTCAATACTAAAACCAGATTGAATATATTCTTTGCAGCCAAATATGGAGAAGCTGTATACAGTCAGCAAAAACAAGACCAGGAGCTGACTATGGCTCAGATCATGAACTCCTTATTGCCATGTTCAGATATGAATTGAAGAAAGTAGGGGAAACCACTAGAGCATTCAGATATGAACTAAATCAAATCCCTTATGATTATACAGTGGAAGTGAGGAATAGATTTAAGGGATTAGATCTGATAGACAGAGTGCCTGAAGAACTATGGATGGAGGTTCATGACATTGTACAGGAGGCAGTGATCAAGACCATCCCCAAGAAAAAGAAAAGCAAAAAGGCAAAATGGTTGTCTGAGGAGGCCTTACAAATAGCTGTGAAAAGAAGAGAAATGAAAGGCAAAGGAGAAAAGGAAAGATATACCCATTTGAATGAAGAGTTCCGAAGAATATCAAGGAGAGATGAGGAAGCCTTCCTCAGTTATGAATGCAAAGAAATAGAGGAAAACAATATAATGGGAAAGACTAGAGATCTCTTCAAGAAAGTTAGAGATACCAAGGGAACATTTCATGCAAGGACAGGTATGATAAAGGACAGAAATTGTATGGACCTGACAGAAGCAGAAGATATTACGAAGAGGTGGCAAGAATGCACAGAACTATAATATAATATATATATATATATATATTTTTAAATAAGCATATGATATATATTATTCATATAATTTGTTATGTATATACATACATTAAATCTATCTATCTATATATCTGACTATTTGTGATCCCATGGGCTGTAACCAACCATGCTCATCACGCCATGAGGATTCTCCAGGCAAGAACACTGGAGTGGGTTGCCATGCCCTCCTCCAGGGGATCTTCCCAACTCAGGGACGGATCCCAGCTCTCCCACAATGCAGGCAGGTTCTTTACTGTCTGAGCCACCAGAGAAACCCTTATATATACATGGGGCTTCCCAGGTGGCACTAGTGGTAAAGAACCTATACTCCAACACTGGAGACCTAAGAGACTCGGGTTCCCTCCCTGGGTTTGGAAGATGACCTGGAGGAAGAAATGGATACTCACTCCAGTATTCTTGCCTGGAGAATCTGATGAACAGGGGAGCCTGGTGGGCTACAGTCCACAGAGTCTCAAAGAGTTGTACGTGACAGAAGCAACTTAGCACGCACATGTATACATATCATCTCACCTATAACAGAAGTATGAGAGCCAATTCTATCTGTATTAAAAGATAAGATACTTAAACACAAGGAATATTGCAGTTTTTCACCCTTGGCTATAGCTCAGTATATATCCTGAATATCAGAAATCAGTCCTGAATATTCATTGACAAGACTGATGCTGCAGCTGTGACTACAGTACTTTGGCCACCTGATGCAAAGAACTGACTCCTTAGAAAATACCCTGATTCTGGGAAAGATTGAGGCAGGAGGAGAAGGGTACCACAGAAGATGAAATAGTTGGATGCCATCACTGACTCAATGGACATGAATTTGAGCAAGCTCCGGGAGTTGGTGATGGACAGGGAAGCCTGGTGTACTGCAGTCTATGGGGTCACAAAGAGTCAGACACAACTGAGGAACTGAACTGAACTGATATAGCTCGGTGTCATATACATCCAGTAAAAATATTAGAATTTAAATGAAAAAAAAAAGTTCTTAACACATAAAGGCAGCTGGAATAAACACTCTAAATATATAAAGCCAGCTGGTCTAGAAACCTCTAATTTTCGTCATGAACAGTGCTGACTATGGATAAGCAAGCTGTATGGTCAGGCCAGCCAAGATGGCTGTTCTCTTGCTCTCTGTATACCTCTTACTCCACCAGTGCCTGCTTCAGCTTCACCCTACTCACATGACTGATCTTCTGACATACTTGCTCTGGCCCCAGCTAGTGATTGCTCTAACTTTAGATCAGAATCTCTCCATATGATAGCTTATTCAAGGTGTGCTGAGGAGTTTACCAGGTTTCCCTGGTAACTAATGAGTCAACCTGACTTCAAGTCTCCCTATAATTAGTAACCTGCCCTCCCTCTGGGAGTGAAGACTGCAGTCATGTCTTGGTCCACCGTCATTCACACAAGGGTGGAGTGCTGCTCCAGGAACTTGTTTTAGATATAAGCTCCTGTTATCCATCAACCATTGCTTGATGTCTCTGTCACTGACTGTGGGCTCTTTCTTTGGTCTTGAAGCTGGATAAGTATAGGTTTTATAGACTTGCAGGGTGCAGGCCAATACATGTATGAGAAATAAGCCCCAACATTCGAGAAGTTAGGGGAGACTCTGTAACTAATGACTTTGCAGCTTCACTCTTAAAATCCAGTGCCAGAAGTGACACATATTTCTGATCAGAGGTTTGTGAATATATGCTTCCAACAGAAAAATTCTCTATTATAAGGCTTCAATCAGGAGATTTATGTATGTGCATATTTATTTATGTTCTTCATGAGAAGAGAAGAGCATAGAATTTTAATTTCCATCCCCTATTTTATCATATATGATAAAAATAACTTTACTAATAAAATACAATAAAAATCTCCTTTTAGATAGATATTTTCTAATGTATTTTCTTGATTTTTATTTCATATTTATTTTACTAAGGCCGAGGAATGCTTACCATCATTTTTTAAGTAAAATATGAATACTCCTCTCTTTTAAACTTCTGACCACAATGCCCATAAGAAAGATTCCTGTTATACATCAAGAATACTACATGGAAGTATTAAAAGAAAAATAAATCTACAATAGAAATACTATACAGTATCAATACAGATGAGAAAAGCCTGAGGATTGTGGGATAGCCTTACACACAGAGAAAGAGACAGGGCAAACGTCTTTCTCTTTGTGGCCCCTTTGCGGGATCACAGACACTATAAAATTTTAAAGTGAATAAGACATAAATTCAGATGACTACAAGGTGAAGATGAAGGTGCTTGAGGCATGGCCTGGTCTGACCTTCTAAAGATCTGGTGCACAGGAGACATCTTATAAATCTCAAGCCTGTTTGAGATATAATTGTTTTAAACCAGGAATGACGTTGTTCCTTTCCAAAGGTCATTTATTAATAGAAAAGTGTGATATGGTGGTACGGCTCCTGATATTTCCTGGCTGAAACTACTAGTTTGAGTAAACCTCCTGCACAGTGAGGGGTTTTATATAACACAAAATACAATAGTGTGATAATTGAGAAAAACATGCATTGGGTTCCAGGACAGAGGAGTCAAAGAGCTCTGTTTTACTATTGGCTCTGACTATAAGGATAAAAGAAAGGTGAACTTTATCATTTTATTTGTGTCTAATTCGGCACAGAAGATAACAAGAAAAGGGATCTCATCCCAATTAAAGAATGTCTTTGGTACTTTCCTTGTGTTGTATCTTTCAGAAATGTATGTTCACACACTCTGCTAAAGGAATCATACTATTAGGGACATCAAGAAGCTAGGTGTAAATGTGTGTTGCTATGTCAATTTAATCATCCCTACTGGTGGTAAAAATGTAGAGCTCTACTTTGTTTATGCTCATCTTTCATTTTCCAGAGAAGAGACCACGGGGCTAATTATTGAATGACTTGTCTGTATTTAATTATAAAGGAAGTAGATACAACCCTTATAACCCATAAGATTCATGACGAATAGGTCACAACTGGGCATCATTTTTGATTCCATGTTATTCTATGATTATTGTGTGTGTGGCAGTCACATCTGACTCTTTGTGATGCCATGGACTGCAGCCCACCAGGCTCCTCTGTCCATGGCAAGAATAGGGAAGTGAATAACCATGCCCTTCTCCAGGGGATCTTTTGGACCCAGGGATTGAACCTGGGTCTCCTGGACTGAAGGCAGATTCTTTACAGTCTGAGCCACAAAAAGATTATTAACAAAGGTTAAAAACAGGTTGTGTATGTGAGGGTATGCATGTGTGTGTGTAGGAACACAGTGAACTGTAACCTACCAGGCTCCTCTGTCCATGGGATTCTCCAGGCAAGATTACTGGAGTGGGTTGCCATTTCCTTCTCCAGGGAATCTTTCCCACCCGGGGATCGAATGAGGGTCTCCCACATTGCTGGCAGATGCTTTACCCTCTGAGCCACCAGGGAAGCCCCACAGTGTAAGCAAGCACAGTCAAACTTTCTTTGTGGGATACATTTTTAGTTTTAATTCCTCATTTTTTTTAACTTATTTTCATTGCTAAATATACATTAACTTTTGTAAAATTAATTTTGCACCATCAACATGATTCTGAAATTAACTACTTAAATTCTTCCCCCAAACAATATATAAACATCTCCAGCACCTTAGAAATGTCATTTGTGACTGTTGACCTCCTTCTGTCTTCTCTAAATGAGCACTTTGGAAAATAATATTTTGAGAGACATTTGAACCTTTGGAATTCTTTCTTTGGTAAAACTTTTTTCCATTTTTTTATAATATTATGTTTGTTGTTTATGCTAAACATGTAAAATAAAAATGCTTTCCTTTCCATGTCCTCCAGAATAATGAAGAAAAGTAGACAACAGGAAGAGCCTCTGGGTGCCTCTTCCTCAGCATATACACCTAATAATGTAAGCATCTAGGGTAAAAATACATTTTCGAAAGTGAATAGAGAAATCATGAGGCATTCAAGAACACTGATGAATTTCTCTGGACCTAATATAAGGCTAAAAATGAGCCACCTAGTTTAGATTATGAAATAAGCCAAAGGAACTAAGGATGTTGCCAACTAAAAAATTAATCATTAAAATATATCATTTAAATACATAAATATAGACTGAATAGAAGCTAAAATCCAACACTATTTTCTTTACCACATTTGGAAAACTGTAGCTATTGAATCTGACTACAATGAAAATTATTTGAAAAGTAAATAAATATAGGATTAAGAAAAAAATAGCTATTAAGTGTTATCTATCCAATCACACTTTTTCTGCAGCTGAACTACATTCTTATGACTGTCAGTGGTGATTGTGATTTTGCTTCCATCTTGGGCTGATGAAAATTTGGAAGTTACAAAGCTACTGTTGTGTACTTCCTGAGTATGGCCCCAGGTAGGCACTGAAAGGCTTTTCAATTACCAACACATCTAGGTGTTTCTTAAACATACAATCTATACAAAAACGTCCACCAGGCAATAGTGGCAGTAAGGTTTATTTTTGAATGGTCGCAATCAACTAAGAAGAATGTGCACTTACACAAAATAGTAAATACCAAAATAAGTGTCAGTGCTGAGTATCGACTATGTGCCATAGACTAAAGTTCTCTGGAGGTTCAGGAGAGGAAAGAATAGTTAAACAGTCTCTATAATATACTCAGATTTTTAAGTTTTTTTTTTTTTTTTTAATATATAGTATGGGAGTAGATGATGTGAACCAAGAACTCCCTGTTGGATTTTTGTTGTTGTTCAGTCATTGTTTTGTCTGATTCTTTGTGACCCAATGGACTGTAGCACACCAGGCTTCCCTGTTCCTTCATTACCTCCTGGAGCTTGCTCAAACTCATGTCCATTGAGTCAGTGATGCTATTCAACCATCTCATCCTCTGTTACCCGCTTCTACAGGTGTTATAATTTATTTTCTCCAGGAGGGAACTCAATAGAGTATTTGCTAGCACCAGGTTAAAAAATTAACTTACCACTCCCTGGGTTCCTTCAAATTTTCAATTATGTGGAAATACATTAAACTGAAAATAACCACTTCCAACAAAATATTTCCCAGAAGATGGGCTCAAATAACTAAAAGTCAACTGAAAACAGAGGTATAATCAAATGAAGACAAGACAAAGCACTTGAAATGAGAAAAAAATTGAAAAGGACTTAAAGGCAAACATCAAGCTGAGATGAATAGTGGTGGTTTTCATTTAAATTTATCTAATTGAGTTAGCTTCCTAATTTCAAGTAATATCTAAAAGAGTATTTTATTTTGAAATTCATTTTCAGAATTTACTAACAAATTAAATACATTAGGATCTCCACTTCAAAAGCTGTGATATTTCAAATAGCAGCCATGAAATTCTCCATCGTATGATCAAAGTAAGCAAATCTTACTGACGGAAAAAGCCTGGAAGTTACTTCTTTTCAAATGTGTTAAAGAAACTGGTGTTGGATTTTAGCAGCTACTCAATTTATACTTTGAATTTTTTTTTAAAAATGTTAATTTATTTAACCAAACAAAAAATAGTTCATTCATTTTTTCTATTCCTCCATTCCCCACCTCTGGTAACCACCAATCTAGTTTGTGTATCAATGAACTTGCTTTTCTTGTTGTAGCTTGTTTGTTTATTAGATTCTACATACAAAAAGTGATATAGGATTTGTCTTCCTTTGTCTGACATTATACTTGGAAAAGAACCCTCGAAGTCTCTCCTTGTTGTTGCAAGTGGCGATACACACACACACACACACACACACACACACACACATATATATATATATATATATAGTTAATGTCTGAATAATTTCTTTATACATTCAAATGCCAATGGACACTAAAATTGTTTCCATATCTTGGCTATTGTAAATAATGTTATAGTGAACATGGGATACCTATATCTTTTTAAGTTGATGTTTTAATTTTCTTTAGATAAATTCCCAGAAGTAGAATCGGTGAGTCTTATGGTAGTTTTATTTTTTTAATTTTTTGAGAAACTTCATATTGTTTTCCACAGTGACTACATCAAATTACATCCACATTAATCCTGCACAAGGTTTTCCTTTTCTGTAAATCTTCACAAATAATTGTTATATACTTTCTTTTTGATAATAGCCATTCTAACAAGTATGAGGTGATATTTCACTGCGGTTTTGATTTGCATTTATTTTTTGTGCTTTAATAATTTGCATTGTACTCTATTTAAGCCTATATTCTAATTGTTATTTTTATTTGACAAGTATTCCCACTTACTGTAGTTTATTTTTATAATCTAGATTCAGCTACTTGTTATGTTTCACGTTTCTACTTTTCCTTGAATTTCAAGACCATATCAATTAGTAATCTATTCTTTAAAAGAAGATGTTAATTGTAAGTAAAGGCAATACATGTCCAATTCAAAGACAATTAAAATATTTTTACTCTAACGAAAATAGAAGCATCAATATTCTGCACATCTTCAGTCAAATCTGATTTATTCTCATATCCTTATAATACAACAACGAATAAAAGAGATTCTATATTCTGACACCAATTGTACAGAAATATAATTCAATTCTGATGCCAACCACCTGGCCCTAGTGTTATTAATAGAATCTGCAGTTTAAGAATATGATTCCCAACAAGCTCACCCTTACTTTAGATGTTAATTGCATGTTGGATCCCTAGGCCACTCGTTTATTGTTGTTCAGTCGCTAGGTCACGTCTGACTCTTTGTGACTCCCATGGACTGCAACATGCCAGGCTTCTCTGTCCCTCACCATCGCCCAAAATTTGCCCAAGTTCATGTCCTTTGCATAAGTGACACCATCCAGCCATCTCATCCTCTGATGCCCACTTCTCCTCCTGCCCTCAATCTTTCCCAGTTTCAGGGACTTTTCCAATGAGTCAGCTATTCGCATCAAATGACCAAAATACTGGAGTTTCAGCATCAACATCAGTCCTTTGAATGGGTATTCAGACTGATTTCCCTTAAGAATGGCTGGTTTGACCTCCTTGCTGTCCAAGGGGCTCTCAGGAGTCTTCTTCAGCACCACAGTTCAAAGATATCAATTCTTCAATGCTCTACCTATAATTCTGATCAACTGGCCTCTGATCTGGGGTTTCCATGAACTTTCTCAGGTTTAATTCACTAGAAGGACTCACGTGCATGCATGCCAAGTTGTTTCAGTCATGTCTGACTCCTTGCGATCCTATGGACTGTAGCCCACAAGGGTCCTCTGTCCATGGGATTCTCCAGGAAAGGATACTGGAGTGGGTTGCCATTACCTTCTCCAGGGAATCACCCCAACCCAGGGATCAAACCTGTGTCTCATATCTCTGGCATCGACAGGCAGGCTCTTTACCATTAGCGCCACCACATAACTCTTTTATTACAATACCCATGGCATACTCTGTGGCTGGTTTAATTACCTCTTCATTTTCAACCCAATGTATATGTCTCCTTTTATTGATCTTTCCTAGACCTCAGGTGGAATTCATCACTTTGTGCTACTTTTAAACCTAGTCATGATGCTTTCTATTGGGCTTTTTGTTGTAAGTTTGGTTTGAGCATACTCCTTAGTAAATATTCACATCCTTGAACACAAGGTTTATGTCATCTTTGGCTCTGTATCTTCTGGGAACCAGCACTGTGTCTTTCATGCATAGGACACACACATGTACATATGTATATGCGTGTTCATATGAATATATGTGTATATGTGGGCCTGTGTGCATAATCCATATAGTCGTAAAGTAGGGAAGTTTTCTAATCAGTTATGAATTCCAAAAATGTGTCTATTTTCTTGCTTGCTATTTTCTTAATTTCTCTTTCTCTTGCTATTGATCACTCACATGAAATACAGAATATAAGGAAGATGTTCCTCTGCTCAAATGTCTTGGAACACTTGCAATGCTCACTGATTAGGAGCTTAGTCTCTGCAACCAAGAACAGCAATATATAATAGGTTCCAAACTTAGAGAGATTTCATTGATTTTTGTGACACTGTGGGAAAAGAAACTATTCTGAGGATGATTACAGTGTAGAAGCATTATCTTATTACTCCTGAAATGAGTTCTCTTTTTTCCTCTGGACCCATGCTCTTTTCTTTTCAAAACAATGAAGACACAGAGAAAATTCATTAAGCTTTTTGAATCTCGGTTTCCTAATACAATGGCATTCATACTATTGATGATAATATTGCCAATGATGTGCAAAGATTGAAAGAGATACAAATCCTAGAGTTTGAATTAAGTTTATATTGAGAATTTTTCCTGCATTTTGTTTCATAAAATTCAAGTTGGCTGCAGATGAATTTAATTTTGTTTTCTTAGATATCCTTCATCATCCTAAAACATAGTTGGGTACCCAAGAAATATGATCACCTGACTGATTTTCAGTGACTAATCAAATCATATCTTTTCAAGGAGATTTGTATGCTGGTAAAACTTAAGAAGGTAGCTTAAAAAAAGTGTGTAAACAGACCATTAAAACAGAGAAAGAGAGAACTAAAAGGGAAAAAAAGAAACAGAAACATTATCTTCAGTTTGACAATTGCTCTGACCCACAGCAGAGGTTAAAGAAACTTCAATATGAGACGAAAGGATAGAAACCCCAATGTGATATCAGTACTTATACTCTGATAGCCTGTGATGCTTATTACCTTCTGAGACTTTAGGTACTCATATTAAAGTAAGTGTTGGGGAAAAGTCAGTGAGGCAGTGTTTTGAGAATGATGAACATTTTCTCTAGGTGCACTGAAAGTAACTAGGAAATTTATGTGAGAAATTACTTTTGGCAGAGGGATGCTTGCCACCAGTTTTATTGTTGGAAAATTGCAGGGAATCACTTCTTTACCTACTGGGACTTTTAATACATACCTGATTATGTTGTAGCATATCATTAATGGGACTCTAAGGGATAGAATATGGGATTGTCTTTCCTTGAAGTAATTACAGTACCAATATAGTTAATTAACAAGAGAAGCCCCTGTAATTAAGGGGCCTTAAAATAACTAATCATGAAATTTCAAGTTTCAATAAGGCCCTATCAATAAAAGAAGCTCAACTACATTAATACATTTTTAAAGTTAGGTGATAAAGTACATTTTGTTGAAAGGGATTCCTTAACATAGTCTGGTATATCTACTAAATGAAGGTGGAAATGAAGGAGAATAAGGAACTGGACAAAGGTTGATATTCTAAAATCTTCTATCATTCTTTATGTAGAATATAATGACTGAAGAGAACAAAATTGTCATTAAATATTTTATAATAAATAGAATGGGTGAATTTTCATCCAATATTCTATAATCCTTAACACTATTATAAATAGTGGGCTTCCCAGGTGGTGCTAATGGTAAAGAATAAGCTTGCCAGTGCAGGAGACATAAGAAATATAGATATGATCCCTGGGGCTGGAAGGAAATGGCACCTTACTCCAGTATATTTGCCAAGAGAATCCCATGGGCATGATAGAGTTGGTCACAACTGACTGAGCACACATGCTCATGATATATATTAAATATTCTAAATTCATATTGAAGCATTAAAGGTAATGTACCAAACCAAGTTACGTTAAAGCTCAACATTTGAAAAACAGATCATGGCATCTGGTCCCATCACTTCATGGCAAATAGATGGGGAAACAGTGAGAGACATTTTTTCTTGGGCTCCAAAATCATTGTGGCTGGTAACTACAACCATGAAATTAAAAGAATATAAAATTGGAAGAATAAAAAAAAGAAATAAAAAAAAATAAATAAAAGATGCTTGCTCCTTGGAAGAAAATCTACTACCAACCTAGACTGTACCTTAAAAAGCAGAGACATTCTTTTGCTGACAAATATAGTTGAAGCTATGGTTTTTCAAGTAGTCATGTGTGAATATGAGAGTTGGACTTTAAAGAAAGCTGAATACTGCAAAATAGATGCTTTTGAACTATGCTGTTAGAGAAGACTCTTGAGAGTCCCTTGAACTGCAAGGAGATCCAACCAGTCCATCCTAAAGGAAATAAGTCCTGTTATTCATTGGAAGGACTGATGCTGAAGCTGAAGCTCCAATACTTTGGCTACCTGATAAGAAGAATTGACTCATTGGAAAAGACCCTATTGCTGGGAAAGATTGAAGGCAGGAGGAGAAGGGGCTGACAGAGGATGAGATGGTTGGATGGCATCACCAATTTCATGGACATGAGTTTGAGCAAGGTCCAGGAGTTGGTGATGGATAGGGAGGCCTGGCATGATGCAGTCCATGGGGTCGCAAAGAGTCTGACACAGCTGAACAACTGAACTGGACTAAGCAAATTGGAGAATGAAATGGCAACCCAGTCCAGTATTCTCACCTGGAAACTCCCTTGTGCAAAGGAATCTGGCAGGTCACAGCCCAAGGGATTTCGAGAGTCAGACATGACTGAGCAATTAAACCACCACCACCATCAAGTGGCAGTACCAATCAAGTGCCTAGAGATTATCATACTAAGTGAGCCAAGTCAAATAGGGAAAAATAAATATTTCTTATATGTGGAATCTAAAAAAAAAAGAAAGGTGGAATCTAGAAATAAAGAAATGAACTTATTTCCAAAACAGAAAGAAATTCACAAGCACATAAAATCAACTTGTGAATACCAAAAAAGAAAGACAGGTGGGAAAAGAAATAAATTAGGAGGTAGAGATAAACATATACACACTATTATATTTATAAAATAGATAATCAAAAACAACCTACAGTACAGCACAGGGAACTGTACCTATACTTTTTTAATAACTTGTCTCAAGTGGCTCTGGTGGTAAAGAATCCTGAAATGCTGAAGATGCAGGTTCAATCCCTGGGTTGGGAAGATTCTTGGGAGAAGGAAATGGCAACCCGCTCCAGTATTCTTGCGTGGGAAATACCATGGACAGAGGAACCTGGTGGGCTACAGTTCATGGGTTAGCAAAGAGTCAGATATGACTGAGTGACTAAAAAAAAAAAAAAAAGAAGAAGAAAATCAGAAGAAGAATATATATATATAATATTGTTATATATAATATAAAATACATATATTCTAATATATATTATTATTATAAGATATATACAAGATTAATATCAACCATAGATTATTTTTAGGTTAATATACTTTATTTTAAAGAAAAACTGCTTTAGGTTTACACAAAATTTAGCAGATCACATGCAGTTGTCATATACCTGCTTTCCCCTCATTTCAGTTCAGTTCAGTTCAATCACTCAGTCGTGTCCGACTCTTTGTAACCCCATGAATTACAGCACGCCAGGCCTCCCTGTCCATCAGCAACACCCGGAGTTCACTGAAACATCTGTCCGTCAAGTCGGTGATGCCATCCAGCCATCTCATCCTCTGTTGTCCCCTTCTCCTCCTGCCCCCAATCCCTCCCAGCACCAGGGTCTTTTCCAATGAGTCAACTCTTCACATGATGTGGCCAAAGTATTGGAGTTTCAGCTTCAGCATCAGTCCTTCCAATGAACACCCAGGTCTGAACTCCTTTAGGATGGACTGGTTGGATCTCCTGGCAGTCCAAGGGACTCTCAAGAGTCTTCTCCAACACCACAGTTCAAAAGCATCGATTCTTTGAAACTCAGCTTTCTTCACAGTCCGACTCTCACATCCATACATAACCACAGGAAAAACCATAGCCTTTACCAGATGGACTTTTGTTGGCAAAGTAATATCTCTGTTTTTCTATATGCTGTCTAGAGTGGTCATAACTTTCCTTCCAAGGAGTAAGTGTCTTTTATTTTCATGGTTGCAATCACCATCTGCAGTGATTTTGGAGCCCCCCAAAATAAAGTCTGACACTGTTTTCACTGTTTCCCCATCTATCTGCCATAAAGTGATGGGACCAGATGCCATGACCTTAGTTTTCTGAATGCTGAGCTTTAAGCCAGCTTTTTTACTTTCTACTTTCACTTTCATCAAGAGGCTCTTTAGTTCCTCTTCACTTTCTGCCATAAGGGTGGTGTCATCTGCATATCTGAGGTTATTGATATTTCTCCCAGCAATCTTGATTCCAGCTTGTGTTTCTTCCAGCCCAGCATTTCTCATGATGTACTCTGCATATAAGTTAAATAAGCAGGGTGAAAATATATAGCCTTGACATACTCCTCTTCCTATTTGCATCCAGTCTGTTGTTCCATGTCCAGTTCTAACTGTTGCTACCTGATCTGCATATAGGTTTCTCAAGAGGCAGGTCAGGTGGTCTGGTATTCCCATCTCTTTCAAAATTTTCCACAGTTTATTGTGGTCCACACAGGTAAAGGCTTTGGCATAGTTAATAAAGCAGAAATAGATGTTTTTCTGGAACTCGCTTGCTTTTTAGATGATCCAGCAGATGTTGGCAATTTGATCTCTGGTTCTTCTGCCTTTTCTAAAACCAGCTTGAACATCTGGAATTTCATGGTTCACATACTGCTGAAGCCTGGCTTGCAGAATTCTGAGCATTACTTTACTAGCATGTGAGATGAGTGCAATTGTGTGGTAGTTTGAGCATTCTTTGGCATTGCCTTTCTTTGGGATTGGAATGAAAACTGACCTTTTCCAGTCCTGTGGCCACGGCTGAGTTTTCCAAACTTGCTGGCATATTGAGTGCAGCACTTTCATAGCAGCATCTTTCAGGATTTGAAATAGCTCAACTGGAATTTCATCACCTCCACTAGATTTGTTTGTAGTGATGCTTTCTAATGCCCACTTGATTTCACATTCCAGGATGTCTGGCTCTAGGTGAGTGATCACACCATTGTGATTATCTGGGTCGAGAAGCTCTTTCTTGTACAGTTCTTCTGTGTATTCTTGCCACCTCTTCTTAATATCTTCTGCTTATGTGGTCCCTACCATTTCTGTCCTTTATCGAGCCCATCTTTGCATAAAATGTTCCCCTGGTATCTCTAATTTTCTTGAAGAGATCTCTAGTCTTTCCCATTCTGTTGTTTTCCTCTAATTCTTTGCATTGATCCCTGAGGAAGACTTTCTTATCTCTCCTTGCTAGTCTTTGGAACTCTGCATTCAGATGCTTGTATCTTTCCTTTTCTCCTTTGCCTTTCACTTCTCTTCTTTTCACAGCGATTTGTAAGGCCTCATCAGACAGCCATTTTGCTTTTTTGCACTTCTTTTCCATGGGAATGGTCTTGATCCCTGTATCCTGTACAATGTCATGAACCTCAATCCACAGTTCATGAGTCACTCTATCTATCAGATATAGTCCCTTAAATCTATTTCTCACTTCCACTATATAATCATAAGGGATTTGATTTAGGCCATACCTGAATGGTCTAGTGGTTTTCCCCACTTTCTTCAATTTAAGTCTGAATTTGGCAATAAGGAGTTCATGGTCTGAGCCACAGTCAGCTCCTGGTCTTGTTTTTGCTGACTGTATAGAGCTTCTCCATCTTTGGCTTCAAAGAATATAATCAATCTGATTTCGGTATTGACCTTCTGGTGATGTCCATGTGTAGAGTCTTCTCTTGTGTTGTTGGAAGAGGGTGTTTGCTATGATTAGTGTGTTCTCTTGGCAAAACTCTATTAGCCTTTACCCTGCTTGATTCTGTACTCCTAGCCAAATTTACCTGTTACTCCAGGTGTTTCTTGACTTCGTACTTTTGCATTCCAGTCCCCAATAATGAAAGGACATCTTTTTTGGTATTAGTTCTAAATGGTCTTTTAGGTCTCATAGAACCATTCAACTTCAGCTTCTTCAGTGTTACTGGTTGGGGCATAGGCTTGAATTACTGTGATATTGAATGGTTTGCCTTGGAAACGAACAGAGATCTTTCTGTCATTTATGAGATCGCATCCAAGTATTGCATTTTGGACTCTTTTGTTGACCATGATGGCTTCTGTTTCTTCTAAGGGATTCCTACCCACAGTAGTAGATACAATGGTCATCTGAATTAAATTCACCCATTCCAGTCCATTTTAGTTCACTGATTCCTAGAATATTGATGTTCACTCTTGTCATCTCCTGTTTGACCACTTCCAATTTGCCTTGATTCATGGGCCTGACATTTCAGGTTCCTATGCAGTATTGCTCTTTATAGCATTGGACCTTGCTTCTATCACCAGTCACATCTACAACTGGGTATTGTTTTTTCTTTGGCTCCATCCCTTCATTCTTTCTGAAGTCATTTCTCCACTGATCTTCAGTAGCATATTGGGCACCTACTGACCCAGGGAGTTCCCTTTTCAGTATCCTATCATTTTGCCTTTTCATAGTGTTCATGGTCTGGTGGCTCAGACGGTAAAGCATCTGTCTACAATACAGGAGACCTGGGTTGATCCCTGCATCAGGAAGATTCCCTGGAGAAGGAAACGGCAACCCACTCCAGTACTCTTGCTTAGAAAATCCCATGGACTGAGGAGCTTGGTGCAGGCTACTGTCCGTGGGGTCGCAAAGAGTTGGGCACAACTGAGCGACTTCACTTCACTGTTCATGGGGTTCTCAAGGCAAGAAAACTGAAGTGGTCTGCCATTCCCTTTTCCAGTGAACCACATTGTGTCAGACCTCTCCACCATGACCCTCCCGTCTTGAGTGGCCTCACATGGCATGGCTTAGTTTCACTGAGTTAGACAAGGCTTTCGTCCATGTGATCAGATTGGCTAGTTTTCTGTGATTATGGTTTCAGTGCATCTGCCCTCTGATGCCCTCTCACAACACATACCGTCTTACTTGGGGTATCTCTTCACGGCTGCTCCTGCGAAGTGCAGCTACTGCTCCTTATCTTGGATGAGGGGTATCTCCTCACACCGCCCCTCCTGACCTTGAACATGGAGTAGCTCCTCTCGGCCCCTCCTTTGCCTGTGCAGCTGCCGCTCCTTGGACATATGTCTCCTAGTGGCTCAAATGGTAAAGAATCTTCCTGCCAATGCAGGAGACACAGGCAGGAGACACAAGTTCTGTTCTGGGTGGTGAAGAGCCTCTGGGGAGGAAATGCCAATACTCTCTTGTATTCTTGCCTGGAAAGTCCCATGGACAGAGGAGCCTGGTGGGTCACAGTTCATGGAGTCACAGTGTCAGACACGGCTTAGTGCCTGAACACACATGCACTGCTATTATTATCTTGCATTAGTAGATAATACTGCTAGTATTATCTTGCACTATTATTTAGAATCTGCAGCTTAAAATGGAACCCACTCTAGTATTCTTGCCTGGGAAATCCCATGGACACAGGAGCCTGACAGGCTATGTGTCGCTAAAGAGTTGGACACGACTTAACAACCAAACAACAACAGTTTACAGTAGTGCCCTCTCTGTGTTGTACAGTTTCATGAGTTTTGACAAATAGGTAATGTCACTTACCCACCATTACAGTATCATGCAGTATAGTTTCACAATCCTAAACAATATCCTGTTCTACCTGCTTGTTCCCATCCTACCACAGAAACCTCAAGCTGCTGTTGCTGCTGCTGCTAAGTCGCTTTGTTCGTGTCCAACTCTGTGCGACCCCATAGACGGTAGCCCACCAGGCTCCCTGTCCCTGGGATTCTCCAGGCAAGAACACTAGAGTGGGTTGCCATTTCCTTCTCCAATGCATGAAAGTGAAAAGTGAAAGTGAAGTCGCTCAGTCATGTCTGACTCTTAGCGACCCCGTGGACTGCAGCCTACCAGGCTCCTCTGTGCATGGGGTTTTCCAGGCAAGAGTGCTGGAGTCGGGTGCCATTGCCTTCTCCGAATCTCAAGCTACTACTCAACATTTCACTGTCTCTAAAGTTTTATCTTTTCCAGTGTAATATAGTTGTAATCATACGGTACGTAGCCTTTTCAGACTGCATTTACATAGGGGTTTAAGCAATATTCTTTTAAGGTTTCTTTATGTCGTTTTGTGACTTGATAATTCATTTTTCCATATTATTAAGTATTGCATTGTAGGGATGGGCCACCATTTCACAGTTTGTTTTTGTTTTGTTTTTCCATTCATCTATTGAAAGACATTTTGGTTTTTTAAAGTTTTGGGAATAATATAAAAAGCTGCTACAAACACTTATGTGCAGGTTTTTGTGTGGACATAATTTTCAACTAATTTGTTAAATGTCTAGGATACGATTGCTGGACCATATGCTTTGACTGAGTTTAACTTTCTAGCAGACTGCCAAACTGTCTTCCAAAATGGCTGCTGACTGTATCTTTTTTAAAGTTTCTACCAACAGTAAATAAGGGTACCAGTTGCTCCATATTCTCACTAGAACTTGGTTCTAATAGTTGTGCAGTGGTTTTTCATTGGTGTTTTAATTTGCAATTTTTTGATGTTATATAATGTTGGACAGTTTTGTTTTTTTTTTTGTCATTTGAATATCTTATCTGATTAAGAACTCTTTGTTTTATTATGAGTTTTAAGAGGTCTATATATTATGCAAATATTTTCTCCCTGTCTGGATCTTATCTTTTTCCTCTTAATAGTGCCTTCCATAGGACAAAGTTTTATTTTTATTGAAGTTCAATTTATCAACTTTTCTTTTATGAACTGTACTTTTGATGCTGTTTTAAAACTTCATTACCAAACCAATGGTCACCTACATTTTCTCCTATGCTATCTTCTGGAAGTTTTATGATTTGACATTTTACATTTAGGTCCATTTTAACTTTTTTTTTTTTTGAAGGTATACTGTCTGTGTCAAAATTTATTTTTTGACCTGTATATGTCCAATTGTCATAGCACCATTTATTGAAAGATTGTATTTTATTGAATTGACTTTTTTCTTTTGTCAATGATCAGTTAACTGTATTCTCATGGGTCTATTTTGGGGCACTCTACTTGGTTTCTTTGATCTAATCACTGAATGGTGGTTGGTTTTCCTATAAAACCAATTTTGTCTGCCTTGATTGTTTTCTTTTTTTTTTCCTATTTTTATTTATTTGTGCTGGTATTATTGTATTATTTTACATAATTAAAAAAAACTGTTCTTCTTTTTATTATTTTCTTGTGGTGGAATTTTGCATCTTTTATTTTCATCTTTTTTAATATAAGATTTAATGCTGAAGGAAAGTAAAAATACTCTTAATAACTACATAGAAGATAGCAGTAAATATTCTCAAACATACCTTTTACACCTACATCAATCTGATTGTTTTCAATAAACATTTGTTTCCTCCCCTTTTACTACCTTTCCAGCATCGATTTTCCCTGTCTCTGGTATCAGATTCCTTTTCTGCTTTTATCATGGAGAAATATCCCCCTACTGTGCTCACTGTTTGTAAGTCTGCTGATCAAGGCATTCTTCCCCTGGTCAAGAAGATGGAGAATTTGTTCATTAGTTTATAACCAATTCTTATTAAGCTGAAACTATATCCAAGACAATGAGACATGCACTGAAGATCCAGTAGTAAACCAAACAGAAAAGATTCCTCCCTTATTGTATGTACATTTTAATTGGAGATTCTGATATAAAGCAGATAAATAATCATTAAGAGATCTACATGTGGAGAATAGAACTTAATATTCAAGTTAGGAAATTTGGACTAACTTTACCAAAAAGTGAATATAGAGTAAAGAAAGGCAAGGACAGAAAATAGGTGGAACTGGTTGGTGTTAAGGATTCTTTAGTTTTTTTCTATGGGCTTTCCTCGAGGTTCAGATGGTAAAGAATCTGCTTACATTGCAGGAGACCTACATTTGATTTCTGCATAAGGAAGATCTCCTGGAGAAAGGAATGGCTACCTATTTCAGTATTTTTGCCTGGAAAATTCCATGGACAGAGGAGACTGGTGAGCTACAGTCCATGGGGTCACAAAGAGTCAGACACACCTGGACTACTCAATACTACTACCACCACCACTACCAGTTCTCTCTATATAGTTAGAGAGCCTTTGATTTTTGTGATGACTGAACTATTCTTGGGTTGCTTTGATGTTGTGAATTGTACAGCACTCTTTCTTTTTTTCAACTTTTTTTATTACATGAAAGAGTTTTAAAAATTCTATAATGTTTTCAAAAGTTTCACACATGATTCCATATAATTCCATACAGTATCCTTTCTATCAATTTCTTTTTACTAGCATTAACTACAGTTGATTTCTGTTGCTTGAATCCAAAGTACAAAAATTAACACAATGTGGAAAACATTTCTGAGGGCGACAAACTAATGGAATATTGGAGACTGAGATGCTTTTAAATTTCCCCTTGATGTTTCAAATGTAAGATTAAATTGAAGCTTAACATCTTTTTCAAAGAACCAATCAATGAGCCAGAGATATGTTATAGCAAACGGACACATCAAGGTTTATTTACCAATGCTCTTATTTTAATTGTTGAATGTAACTTATACATGCCACTATTAAAACCATCACCACCTTATATATACTTAGCCTTTTGTGAAGATGTCTTACTCTGGGTTTAATTTTCTTGAGTGTACACAAATGAATCATTTATCTTTGTAGGCCAGTTCCTCCAGGACCATACTATATCAAAGATTAATGCTCAATAATTTTTTTGTTATGAAAGCAATAGGATCCCATTAATAAAACTTTCTCAGCTTCCTATGTTAGAATATTTCCTTTCCTCGTGTTCATTTATTTCTAGTGCTCTAGCTTTCTGCATATTGTAATTTTTCCTTCTACCTTTCAGCTAAATCAAAATGAAGTAATCCTGAGATTTAACTAAGAGTGTGTGTGCATGTATGTGAGTGTGTTTATTTCAATGATATAAGCAAATCTAAACATATTCAGATTGTTTGGATGGCCAATGTAAAACCAAGTAAATCCATACTCTTTCAGAATAAGCATTTTTGTTTGTGCTTAAAATTATGCTGGTGCCTTCCCTTTGAAGCCAAAAATGGAAAAAATTGTGCATGTAGTTGGGCTTATAAAATTTCTGCCATTTTTCAGTTCTTTGTCTTGTCTTAATCTTAGTTTCTTTATTCTTTCTTAGTTCCCTATCCCTCTTTGATTATGTTTTGAAAATTGTTCTTAGAATTATGAAGTACTATATCAATAAAAATTGACATTTTTGTTGTAAAAAAAAAAAAATTATGCTGGTGCCAAAAGTAAGACTTTAATTGTCTTAGTATAATTAGAAAAGAAGTAAATTTAATAAGTAAAAGATGACTTTATGCCAACTGAAAGTCAATTGAGTCATAGCATGCCTTACAAAGGAATTTTACACACTCCTTGGAATAGGGAAATGTGGTGGAAATTGAGTCCTTTAAGGGCTAAGGGAAGTAGAAGAATGCTGACTCAAAAGAATCTGTACCATGGTAGTCAATAGCATATTCCTTTAGTGAGTAGCAATTTAGTTCAGAAAACCCTCAACTGACACTTTAAATAAATGTTGCTAATTTGAATTTTATTGACTCTGTTGTTATTTTATTTTATGTAATGTATACACTTGTTTTAGTTTTATGGTTGTATAAAAGCTATAACATTAAGGGTTTATGTTTATACATATTTAAGTAATGTAATCAAAATAATTTAGCTTAACATTGGAAGATTCATATTTCCCTTTTAATATAGATTTATACATTAAATAAACTTGGAGAAACATTATCCTAGACCAACATATTTCTTTCCAAAGTCAAATTTTTCAATAACATTAAAGGTCTAAGCTCTGAAAGACCTGTGTGTCTCCTGCTATATACTGTTGGGCAAAGTGTAGCTGGAAGTTTCTGTCAATATGTTCTATTCAATTATGTCCCTGCCACCTTTTTTATTTCTATTTTATCTTTCAGCTAATATTCCAAATAAAAATTTAAGTGTGATCACATTGCTATAAATTTTTATGAGCTATTTGGTATATTATTATTCATATCAGTCACTATTAGTTTTTCATTATAACTAAGAGACACTAAAATGTTTGCTGCTTTCTAAAAAAAAAAAAAATACTTAAAAAAAAAAAACCAAAAAACACTTTGCCTTCTGATGAAAGGTAATTCTATCTGTATCTCTCCTATAGTACTTCTAAATTTTTTCCACCTTCTGTCACAAGGGCCCCACTCTGAGAAACAGTTTTGTTTGCTCTGAAAACCAGACCTACTTTGGCATTTATTAATTTCAGAACAATTTTATGGTAAAATAAGGAACCTGATGAGAGTTATCCTATAGGATCAAGAAACTTAGAAAATAAGTTTATTTTCTAATAAAGAGTAAAATAATAAAAGTAAATTAATGCTGAATATACTATAAATGTATACTCAATATCTTAGCTTAGGAAATACAAATAAAACAAAAATTTAAAAATTATTTTAAAGTTATTTCTATGAATTTTGGTGAGCATTAGTTTGGAGTTTGATTAGGTCACAGGTGGTTAGAGCATTGGTTCCAGGGTGGTAGAGACAGGCATCACACTTGCACTAACTGGCATTGGCAATGCTATTGAGGCTGGTGACAATGCTGCTGACAGCAGGAGTGCTGGAGGCAAGCCCTCCTGTTACAGTGCTATGACAGTCACATATGGCGCTAATACTGGCTGTGCAGGTCACAGCACTGGTTGGTAATCAGAAGTCATGTTTCTGCCAGAGGCATTGGCAGGAATGATATGGATGACAGTACCAACACAGGCCCTTCATCATCTTCAGTGGTGAACACCAATGCCTGACTCTAGGCATATGAATTAACAACATAAAAATGACAATTTCCATATACAATAATTGAGAAAGGCAAAAGGATAGATAATAATATCTACAGCTTTTTTTCTCTTTCCTCTGAATCTTTCTCCCCTGCCCTTTAGAAATCTCAGCATTAGTCTGTTTTTCTTTCAGGAACCACTTCAGTTTTGGATGGTAGAAAGCATTGACACAGGCTATTGAAAGTCAATAAGGAATTAGTAAGATGATGGAGTTATTATGAATGTTTCACACAGCACTTAGTGCATGTTTCTGAGCTTTGCACTCACCAAAAAGGCCAAAGAAGGGAAGAATATAATAGCAAACATTGGCATGAAGTATATTAGCACTGTTAGAGCACACTGGTGCAGGAATTCTGG
Source organism: Bos grunniens (assembly GCF_055505025.1). Taxonomy (NCBI): domain Eukaryota; kingdom Metazoa; phylum Chordata; class Mammalia; order Artiodactyla; family Bovidae; genus Bos; species Bos grunniens. Next base: position 56,177,475 of record NC_141175.1, on the reverse strand, counting down.
AAAGAAAACAATTTGGCTTGACTTTTGTTGTGGAAGTGGGAGATGAAGGCAACCTGTGTTTCTAATCAAAGAGGACACTGATATATGTTCATTGAGATACTCTACAACATATAGAAAACAGGAACTAGTTTTTCAAATCATAAAAATGTACTTTCAAATCATAAAATACGTAATACAGTGTGAAAGAAGTAAAGAAACAATGATCAGAAGTATTAGAATAGATGCCTATGAGTGGGAAGTAGATGTACTAGGACAAAGAATTAAAACAAAACAAAACAAAAAAAACACTAACTAGACCAAAAAAGAAATTTTGCACTACAGGTTATGGTAATATATTATGAACTAAGGAGTATTATTACTTTCATTGTCTAAAATAGAGATTAAATATTTTTAAAAGGAGAAAAAATGCAGGCTTCTTTCTGCTGTGTGTGTTTGTGTGTTTAATTTGCTACATACAGAAAATAAAATGTTCAAAAAGAACATCTACCAAGAAAAGAAAATAACAATTCTATTGACAAAGTAAAAGTATTTTTTTTAAAGATGAATTTAGTTTTAAGACCCACTCCAGAAATATTTTAGCTTTCCTATCCATTCAGTTGCTGGCAGAAAATGGTTGTGCAGCCAAGCAGGAAATTACAGTAGGCAAGGGATTGTTTTCTCTGTATCATTTTAGACTAACCTTTTTCAAAATACTTAAGGTCTCTTTGACTTATTGTTGAACCAAATTGATTTCATTATCACAAATAACAAAGGCCAAAACTTATGGTTAAACAAGAGAAAGATAAACAGGAAATGAAAGGTAGTTTCATAAGCTCTTAAAGTGTCTTTCCCCTACTTGATGATTATAATATTTTATAAAATTTAGCCTGTATCACAATAGAAAATATATTTTTCATAATTGTTTAGTGATTTCATTGCTCTGAAAGTTTCAGAAAATACAATTTCTTTAAGTTAATGAAAGTAGGATATTGTATTATGTTGCCATGCTTAAGACACATCTGTAGAAGTGCATGTGTGTGTGTGTGTGTGTGTGTGTGTGTACTAGGAAGGATGAATGATGTCAGATGAAGATGTCAGGACAAAGTTGAAGCACTTCATTCCTTATTATTATTACTATTATACTGAGGAGAAAAGAGATTACTGGGTATATGGATATGTGGGTAGACTTCATTCTGAACAGTTTAAGAACTTCTTTTTTACCTCTATGGTAACATATTGGAATATGGATTCACATTTCAGATGTAGTAGAGAATGGACACCATGGATGACTATCCAAGAGTCAGTGCACCTCTGCCCTATGTGTGCTGCAATGTGGTTAAGGGGATGGTGGAACAAGATTGGAGAACTATAAGGATGGCTATGGATGGTTCTGGCATATGCAGCAGCATCTATCAGATGATGACAGATTATTGTGTTTAGGGGGTTAGCAGAATCAGCAGCTTCACTTATCTGAAAATAACTCCAGAGGTAAGTCCTAACTAGAGGTGGCTACTCATTGTTTTTTCTTTTCCATTATTCTGTTCAGTTCAGTTCAGTCGTTCAGTCATGTTGGATTCTTTGTGACCCCATGAACCGCAGCACGCCAGGCCTCCCTGTCCATCACCAACTCCTAGAGTCTACCCAAACCCAGGTTCATCAGGTCGGTGATGTCATCCAACCATCTGATCCTCTGTCATCCCCTTCTCCTCCTGCCCTCAATCTTTCCCAGCATCAGGGTCCTTTCAAACGAGTCAGCTCTTTGCATCAGGTGGCCAAAGTATTGGAGTTTCAGCTTCAACATCAGTCCTTCCAATGAACACCCAGGACTGATCTCCTTTAGGATGGACTGGTTGGATCTCCTTGCAGTCCAAGGGACTCTCAGGAGTCTTCTCCAACACCACAGTTCAAAAGCATCAATTCTTCTGTGCTCAGCTTTCTTTATAGTCCAACTCTCACATCCATACATGACCACTGGAAAAACCGTAGCCTTGACTAGATGGACATTTGTTGGCAAAGTAATATCTCTGCTTGTTAATATGCTATCTAGGTTGGTCATAACTTTCCTTCCAAGGAGCAAGTGTCTTTTAATTTCATGGCTGCGATCACCATCTGCAGTGATTTTGGACCCCCAGAAAAATAAAGTCAGCCATTGTTTCCACTGTTTCCCCATCTATTTCCCATGAAGTAATGGGACCAGATGCCATGATCTTAGTTTTCTGAATATTGAGCTTTAAGGCAACTTTTTCACTCTCCTCTTTCACTTTCATCAAGAGGCTTTTTAGTTCCTCTTCACTTTCTGCCATAAGGGTGGTGTCATCTGCGTATCTGAGGTTATTGATATTTCTCCTGGCAATCTTGGTTCTAGCTTGTGCTTCCTCCAGCCCAGTGTTTCTCATGATGTATTTTGTATATAAGTTAAATAAGCAGGGTAATATTATACAGCCTTGATGTACTCATTTTCCTATTTGAAACCAGTCTGTTGTTCCATGTCCATGTTTGTTTTTTTTTAGAGGTTTTCTTTTTATATATACAAGACACATTAATCCATTAAATTTGAGGACATAGTACAAAAAAAAAAAAAAAACACTTCAACTAATTTATCTGGCAATGCTATTCATATTCATGACGCCATTTTTTGTTGTTGTTGTTTTGTTTCCTAATAATAAAGGAGGAGACTTAGGGCTGTTGGGCTGATATATATTTGGGGGTCCCCCCTCCCCACCTCACCCACACACCACCAGGGTGAACAGGAGGAGGAGAAGAGAGGGCAGGGCCCACAGCAAAGTTTCATAATCTTGAATGCAAGGGAGGAGGAAGAGAGGAAAGGAGGAAAAAAAAAAAAGAGAAAATACAAATCCTATAATACATACAACAGAGTCGGGATGGTATGGGAATGGGACAGACATGAAGCTGAGGCATGGGTGGGCCGCTGGGGGTGGGGGTAGCGGAAGCCCCCCACATTCTTTTCTCTCTTTGATTCTGTTTCCATAGTTGCCAGGCTGAGTAGTTAAAGTAAAAGTAATATGAGCCGCTGAGACAGGTGGGAAGCATCTAGGAATACAAATGTTTTTGTTCTTAGGTAAAAGACAGAAGGGACTTATTTTTCTCTCTCCCAGTGAAATGCATCCCAGGCACAACAAAGGGAGTACTGACATTATGTCACCTGGCAATGATCTTATGACCATGAGAGAAAGTATGCATGGCGCCAATGCATAAAGAAAGGCAGTGATATGGAGCCCATGACTTCAAACCTCACGTAACACTGTGTTTCCAGTTATGTGGGTTAAAAAAACCCCAAAAACCTTTAATAGTGTTAAGCACATTTAAGCTGACTTTTTGTTACTTTAACTCAGTAGCAAGCTATTTGACACAAAATAATAAAGCTAAATATACTATTTGATATTAGAACACCAGGGAGAATAAGAAAGAAGAGGAGAGGAGAAAGAGAACTAGAAATGTGAAAGATTTGTTAGTTAGTAAGTATGAACCACGTGTCAGGCATGTGCCTGGTAAATGATCTTCAACATCCCAATCTGTCTTGTAGCCCTTTAATGTGAGTATTACTACATGACATTATTAACATGAGTATTAAAATGAGAAAACACTTAACACAAGATCAACCATTTAACAGTAGGGAGAGGTTTTGAAAATGATACTTGAGGTACAGAAAGAAAACAATAGAGCGTGTGAGAGATACATGAAGTTAGAGCAGAAGGAGGGAAGCCAAGCTGGTTGATAAACTAAGACATTTTGGAGAAGGAAAGAATAGTCCATAATTCCTGCAATAAAGTCAGGACTATAATGTGTTCCTTTAAGCTGATCATTAGTGTAACATTGGTGTTCCTTTCAGAGCAGTGTCAGAGGTGAAGACTGTTAAGGGGAAAATTGTATACTGGAAATAAAGGGTGAAATTGAGGAATATTTTAATGAAAAGGACAGTTTATAAATGGAGATACCTGTATTCAGGATGACTTATTAATTTATTATATATATCTAAGAGTTAGCGAAGGAGAAGAAATTAAATATCCAAGAAGAGTAAAACACTGTAAAATAGATTTGGGTATTTAATTACAAAAGACTGAGTTGGCACTAGCCAGTTCACAGAAAAGAAATCTATATTAAAGAATACCAGCTCATCTAAACATTCATTTGGAGTGATGGAGAACTTAGTCATATCCGAGCTTATATGAACAATTACCAGAGAACTCTTACAAAATAGCCAGACAAGGACACTGCTGATTCTGCTGAACTCCAAACCATAGCAAATCTGCCATGATCAAAAATCTGCTGCTGAGAAACTCAGACCACCTGCTATCATCCCCAAAACCTCCATGCAGTCTCTGCTCCACCTAAACCAGGCAAATGGCTGTCATGTCACAGATCAGCACCCTAGTTGCAAGGGAGTGTGTGCATGTGTATTTCCTTCCATATGGGAAAAGAGATTGACAATGGTGGGCATTTTCAAAATGTGAAGTGTCAGAAATCTGTAGACAGCCACAAATAATGATACCACAAAATTCTTAGAAAATGTGGAGAAAGATGTCACCTAAAGCACAGGAAATTTTAGGCAGGGGTTTTATGGAATTGAGGACATAGATCTTTTTTTTTCACTCCTGATAATATTTGATTTTTTGTTTCTTATACATTAGTGATGTATCCAATAGACATCACATGCCTCAAGTCTTTCATAAGCTGTTGCTGGCTTTTGACATCTCTTATTGTTGAAGTCTTTTGGCTTTCCAAGGACTCCACGAACATGAAAGCATGATGGGGAGGTGAGTTACAGGGGTGTTATCCTCTGCAACTATTCTAAGGATGTTTAGCAGTGATGTGGTGTGGATCCTAGGAACGAGCTCTGAAGGTACATCCTAATTGGATTAAATTAATCATCATATTTTCACCCTCATTGTTAGTTGTTACAAGAAAGAAATAGATAAGGGCTGTTCTTTGTGGGTTTGATTCAGAAATGCACAAATTTCAGTTACCAAGATTTAGTAAAAAAACAGCAGTCCCTTAAAATCATGGTTCAAATTCCAGCTTCCATTGTTATCAGTTCAGTTCAGTTCAGTTCAATAGCTCAGTCATGCCCAACTCTTTGTGACTGTGGGTGGTGTCATCTGTGTATCTGAGGTTATTGATGTTTCTCTCAGCAATCTTGATCCCAGCTTGTGCTATATCCAGCCTGGCATTTAGCATGATGTACTCTGCATATAAGGTTAAAAAGCAGAGTGACAATATACAGCCTTGACAAACTCCTTTCCCGATTTGGAACCAGTCTGTTTCATGTCTGATTCTAACTGTTGCTTCTTTACCTGCATACAGATTTCTCAGGTGGCAGGCCAGATGGTCTGGTATTCCCATCTCTTTCAGAATTTTCCAGAGTTTATTGTGATCCACACAGCTTTGGTATAGTCAATAAAGCAGATTTAGATGTTTTTCTGTAACTCTCTGGTCTTTTCAATGATCCAGCAAATGTTGGCAATTTGATCTCTGGTTCCTCTGTCTTTTCTAAATCCAGTTTTTAACATCTGGAATTTCATGGTTCATGTAATGTTGAAGCCTGGCTTGGAGACTTTTAAGCATTACTTCGCTGGCATGTGAAATGAACGCAATTGTGCAGTAGTTTGAACATTCCTTGTCATGGCCATTCTTTGGATTGGAATGAAAACTGACCTTTTCCAGTCCTGTGGCCACTGCTGTGTTTTCCAACCTTGCTGGCATATTGAGCGCAACACTTTCACAGCATCATCTTTTATGATTTGAAATATCTCAACTGGAATTCCATTACATCTCCTAGATTTGTTCATAGTGATGATTCTTAAGGCCCACTTCACATTCCAGGATGTCTGGCTCCAGGTGAGTGATCACACTATCATGGTTATCTGGGTTCTTCTGTGTATTCTTGCCACCTCTTCTTAATATCTTCTGCTTCTGTTAGGCCCATACCATTTCTGTCCTTTATTGTGATTATCTTTGCATGAAATGTTCCCTTGGTATCTCTAATTTTCTTGAAGATGTCACTAGCCTTTCTCATTCTATTACTTTCCTCTATTTCTTTGCATTGATTGCTGAGGAAGCCTTTCTTGTCTCTCCTTGCTATTCTTTGGAACTCTGCATTGAAATGGGTATATCTTTCTTCTTCTCCTTTGCCTTTAGCTTCTCTTCTTTTCTCAGCTCTTTGCAAGGCTTACTCAGACAATCATTTTGCCGTTTTGCATTTCTTTTTCTTGGGAATGGTCTTGATCACTGCATTCTGTACAATGTCACAAATCTCTATCCATAGTTCTTCAGGCAGTCTATCAGATCTAATCCCTTGAATCTATTTGTCACTTCCATTGTATAATTGTAAGGGATTTGATTTAGGTCATATCTGAATGGTCTAGTACTTTCTTCAATTTAAGTCTGAATTTGGCAATAAGGAGTTCATGATCTGAGCCACAGTCAGTTCCTGGTCTTGATTTGCTGACTGTATAGAGCTTCTCCATCTTTGGTTGCAAAGAATATAATCAATCTAATTTTGGTATTGACCATCTTGTGATATCCATGTGTAGAGTCTTGTGTTGTTGGAAGGGTATGTTTGCTATGATCAGTGCATTCTCTTGGAAAAACTCTGTTACAGATTTTAACCTGCTTCATTTTGTACTCCAAGGCCAAATTTGCCTGTTACTCCAGGTATCTTTTAACTTCCTACTTTTGCATTCCAGTCCCCTATAATGAATAGGACAGATTTTTTGGGGTGTTAGTTCTAGAAGGTCTTGTACACCTTCACAGAACTGTTCAACTTCAGCTTCTTCAGCATTACTGGTTGGGGCATAGACTTGGATTACCCTGATATTGAATGGTTTACCTTGGAAACAAACAGAAATCATTCTGTTGTTTTTGAGATTGCATCCAAGTTCTGCATTTTGGATTCTTTTTTTGACTATGTTGGCTACTCCATTTCTTCTAAGGGATTCTTGCCCACACTTGTAGATATAATATCATCTGAGTTAAATCCCATGGTACTTTAATTATGAATAATTGCATAAAGTACCAATTTTGTTGCTTCCTCTTCAGTGCACAGACCCCCATGTGAAATACAGAGGCATGTCATAGTGACTAATCACATCACCTGTTTCAAACTCTGTTGGTAACTAGTCACTGCTCATCTGTCATTCAATTCATGTACTAACAATAAATGCTATACTTGTGTTATATATTTGTCTCAGTTACAAACTCTCATGACAATTTACAAAAATTAAATAATTAAAGAAGAGAAGTGGCCATCAAAAATGAAAGTCAGCAAAAAACAGGGATAACTGGAAGTGAAATTTAAATAGAATATAGATTAAGTTATAAGAAAGTGATTGTGCCATTGGAGAGACTTTACATAGAGTAAAAAAATTGGCTTAAAACTCAACCAGGACAGCATATTACAAAACAGAGACATCACTTTGCCAACAAAGGTCCATCTAGTCAAAGCTTTGGTTTTTCCAGGAGTCATTTATGGATGTGAGAGTTGGACTATAAAAAAAGCTGAGCACTAAAGAATTGATGCTTTTGAACTGTGGTGTTGAACTGTGTGGAGAAGACTCTTGAGAGTCCCTTGGACAGCAAGGAGATTCAACAACTCTTTCCTAAAGGAAATCAGTCCTGAATATTCATTGAAAGAACTGATGCTGAAACTCCAATATTTTGGCCACCAGATGCAAAGAACTAACTCATTGAGAAGACCCTGATGCTGGGAATGATTGAAGGCAGGAGGAGAAGGGGATGACAGTAGCTGAGATGGTTGGATGGGATCATCGATTCAATGGACATGAGTTTGAGTATGCTCCAGGAAGTGGTGATGGATAGGGAAGACTGGCATGCTGCAGTTCATGGGCTCACAAAGAGTAGGACATGAAAGAGCGACTGAACTAAACTGAACTGAACTGAATCTTCATTCCAGTTTGTTCTTCATCTGGCTCAGCATTTTGCATGATGTACTCTGCATATAAGTTAAATAAGCATGGTGACAATATACAGCCTTGACGTATTCCTTTTGATTTGGAACCAGTCTGTTATTCCACGTACAGTTCTAACTGCTGCTTCTTGACCTGCATACAGATTTCTCAGGTGGTCTGGTGTTCCCATCTCTTTAAGAATTTTCCAGAGTTTATTGTCATTCACACAGCCAAAGCTGTGGCATAGTCAATGAAGAAGAAGTAGATGTTTTTCTGGAACTCTCTTGCTTTTTTGATGATCCAAGAGATGTTCGCAATTTGATCTCTGATTCTTCTGCCTTTTCTCAGTTCAGTTCAGTTGCTCAGTCATGTCCAACTCTTTGCAATCCCATAGACTGCAGCATTCCAGGCCTCCCTGTCCATCACCAACTCCCAGAGCCTACTCAAACTCATGTCCATTGAATAGGTGATGCCATCCAACCATCTCATCCTCTGTCGTCTTCTTCTCCTCCTGCCTTCAATCTTTCCCAGCATCAGGGTCTTTTCCAATGATTCTTCTTTGCATTAGGTGGCCAAAGTATTAGAGTTTAGGGTCAACATCAGTCATTCCAATGAATAGTCAGAACTGATCTCCTTTAGGATGGACTGGTTGGATATCCTTGCAGTCCAAAGGACTTTCGAGAGTCTTCTCCAACACCACAGCTCAAAAGCATCAACTCTTCACTGCTCAGCTTTCTTTATAGTCCAACTCTCACATCCATACACGACTACTGGAAAAACCATAGCCTTGACTTGATGGACTTTTGTTGGCAAAGTAATGTCTCTGCTTGTTAATATGCTGTCTAGGTTGGACATAACTTTTCTTCCAAGGAATAGAGTCTTTTAATTTCTTGGCTGCAGTCACCATCTGCAGTGATTTTGGAGCTCCCAAAAATAAAGTCTGACACTGTTTCCACTGTTTGTTTGTCTTTTTGCCATGAAGTGATGGGACCAGATACCATGATCTTAGTTTTCTGAATGTTGAGCTTTAAGCCAACTTTTTCACTCTCCTCTTTCACTTTCACCAAGAGGCTGTTCAGTTCTTCTTCACTTTCTGCCATAAGGGTTGTGTCATCTGCATATCTGAAGTTATTGATATTTCTCCCAGAAATCTTGATTCCAGCTTGTGCTTCATCCAGCCCAGCATTTCTCATGGTGTTCTTCTTATAAGTTAAATAAGCAAGGTGACAATATACAGCTTTGAGGTACTCCTTTTCCTATTTGGAACCAGTCTGTTGTTCCATGTCCAGTTCTAACTGTTACCTCCTGACCTATATACCGATTTCTCAAGAGGCAGGTCAGGTGGTCTGATATTCCCATCTCTTTCAGAATTTTCCACAGTTTATTGTGATCCACAGAGTCAAAGGCTTTGGCATAGTCAATAAAGCAGAAATAGATTTTTTTTTTCTGGAACTCTCTTGCTTTTTTGTTGGTACAGCAGATGTTAGCAATTTGATCTCTGGTTCCTCTGCCCTTTCTAAATCCAGCTTGAACATCTAGAAGTTCGTGGTTCATGCACTGTTGAAACGTGGCTTAGAGAATTTTGAGCATTTATAATATATTCATAAAAAAGAACCCTCTTAATATAAATTGCTACAGACACTATGGAGAACAATCAGAGAAGGTGATGGCACCCCACTCCAGTACTCTTGCCTGGAAAATCCCATGGACGGAGGAACCTGATGGGCTGCAGTCCATGGGGTCGCTAAGAGTCAGACACGACTGAGCGACTTCACTTTCACTTTTCACTCTCATGCATTGGAGAAGGAAATGGCCACCCACTCCAGTATTCTTGTCTGGAGAATCCCAGGGACAGGAGAGCCTGGTGGGCTGCCGTCTATGGGGTCACACAGAGTCGGACACGACTGAAGCGACTTAGCAGCAGCAGCAGCAGCGTGAAGAGAAAGCTTCAGATTCAAGAAGCATTTAAAAGTTCTGGGTTAATTTACTCTAAGTAATACTTTAGGTAGAGACATGGTGATAAAGAAATCCAGTAGATAAGCTGTGTTTCTCTTAACAGAGAGCATTAACTTATTTCCCAAGAAGTAAGGAGATAAGAACAGGCCACCTGCCTTCTTTTCTAGATATACACTCAGAAAAATGAAAAACAGGTGTTCAAACCTTGTATACAAAAGTTTGTAGCAGCGCTGTTTACACTAGCCAAAAAATGGAAACAATCCACATGTCGATCAGCTGAAGATTAGATAAACAAAATTTAGCATAAGCGTATAATTGAATGCTATTCAACCATATAAAATGATGAAGTACTGATGTGCATGTGGGCTCAGTTGCTGTCAGTCATGTCCAAGTCTTTTGTGATCCCATGGACCACCAGGCTCCACTGTCCATGGGATTCCCCAGCAAGAATACTGGAACAGGTTGCCACTTCTTTCTACAGGAGTTGCTTCTGAGCCAGGAATCAAACCCGTGTCTCCTAGGTCTCTTGCATTGGCTGGTGGATTCTTTATCACTGTACCACCTGGGAAGTCCATGAAATACTGAGGCATGCATCAAATTGGGTGAAATTTGAAAGCATTGTGCTAAGTGAGAGAAGCCAGACATGTAAAGTCACATATCATATAATTCCATTTATATGAAGTATCTAGATTAGGTGTATCCATACAAACAGCAGATTGGCAATTTGTAAGGATGGAGAGTACAGAAGAAAGAGATATTGTTTAATGGGCATGCAGATTTCTTTAGAGGTAATGAAAATATTTTTGGAACTTGATAGAGGTGCTGGCTGTATATCATTGTGAATGTAGTAAATGGTTTTTACACTTTAATTTGTTTAGTTCTATGTTACGTGAATTTCACTGAAATAAAAGAATACTAGATACATATGCACTTTGCACATGCACACACATTCGACTTTTAATACATTAGATGCATGGTTTTCATCCATGTATCTGTGGTTCCTCTTTCTGCTCACTATGTTAGTTGTTGTTTTTCAGTTGCTAAATCATATCTGACTCTTTGTGACCTCATGGACAGCAGCACACCAGGCTTCCTTGTCCTTCACTATCTCCTGGAGTTTGCTCAAACTCATGGCCATTGAATCAGTGATGCTATCTAATCATCTCGTTCTTTGCTGTCCCCTTCTTCTTTTCGCTGTTTATGCTAATTATGTTGATTTATTTGTCTAGTACTCTACAGGACTTGAGGTAGGTCTCTTGACCCAGAGGGATGGTATGGGGAGGGAGGAGGGAGGAGGGTTCAGGATGGGGAACATGTGTATACCTGTGGCGGATTCATGTTGATATATGGCAAAGCCAATACAATATTGTAAAGTTAAAAAATAAAATTAAATTAAAAAAATAAAATAAAGTTCCTCTCTGTTCTAAGACTTTGGCATACTGTAATTTGGCTTTAAAGATAACATTTGACCTTCATGTTCATAGTAGGACTTTCACTTCTTTAATTTTCTCACCAATTGTCTATCCAATTGCCTTATTCCCCCAAACTTCTACATCTCATCCATCACTGCACCCTTTTATTTGTACTGACAAAGTGTTTTCAAGTCATTCCCCTACTTACAAATCCCAGACTACTTGGTTAGTTCAAGTCTTCACCTAAAACATCCTTACAACCTACAACATAGATGTCCTTCCATCCATTATTAATTGTACTTCACATTGAATTTTTTTTTTTTTTACATTTTAACTTTAGGAAAATTAAGTCACAAAATATATAGAGAAAAATAGAGTGAAAAGTTATGCACTCATCATACAAATTAGATTGTCTTACTGTATTTGCATTTTTGTAAATAAATAATTGTGATTAATATTGAATTCCTTTTTATGTCTTTCCAATGTTTTTTCCATATGCCTTACAAAAAGGACATGTATGAATATTTTTCCTATAGTTCTAATCTATATGATGACATATTTAATGCATGTATGACACCACTGTAAATATATTATGGTCTTGGGAATTAAAAAGTTTTTCAAGGTAAAATACTATATACATAAATTTACAACTTTAATTTTTACTTGGCAGTTGCATTTTTGAAGTGAATCAATGTATTTCAAGTTCTCTGTTTTTAATTGCTCTAAGATCCTCCACAATGTGAAATATCACATTGTACTTTTATTTTCCTATATGGACAGAACTTTCTGTTATTCTTTATTGTTACTCCCAATGCAGAAGATATAATAGAAGTGTGTTTGATCCCTGGGGTGAGAGGATCCCCTGGAGGAAGAGATGGCAATTCACTCCAGTATTCTGGCCTGGAAAACCCATGGACGGAGGAGCCTGGCAGGCTACACAGTTCATGGAGTTGCAAAGAGTCAGATATGACTTGGCAACTAAACAACAAGCAATAGTGTAAAGAAGAAACTTGGTATGTGATAGAGGTTTACACAAATTACTATTTAACCTGATATATAATTGAAATGTGGTAGAGTAAATGCACATACAGCTTTATGGATTTGGGCAAAATTCTCTACAAAGCAGTTTCCAAATATGTGTGTGAATGTTTCTGAGTTCAGTGTCATGTTCCATTTTTCTGGTTATCTTTTCCATAAAATTCTATCTGCCTTTACATTTTAAAAATATGGTAATTGTATTTATTTGTAAATATGAGTAACTCCTATTTCCTAATATCTTTATATTTCTAAGTTTAACTTACTTTGCCATGTTTTTTTTACTGTATTTCTAGATAAAATTAATAATATTTTCATAGAATTTGTGCATGTGTGACTTTGTATTAGTGAAATTAGCCTTTATTTAACTTTTATTTTACTATCTTCTTTCTGTTTTGCTATCATGGTTATAGAAGTCTCACTTTTAAGTTGTGGATTATGTTTCTATTTTTGACACTTGAAACTATTAATATCTATTCCTTTTCTCCATGCTTTGCTAGGTTTTTTAATTTATTTATCAGTAGATTTATGTATTTAAAGAAAACATAACTGCATCTAGAAAAAACTAGATAGGATTTTAATCAAGGCATTCTACTATTCTGTCCTTTAGAAGTGTCCCCAAACATCCTGATTTATTTTACTTTTCCTTAATTGTTTCTTTACTTGCAATGCACTTGTCATTACCCCTAACATTGTTCCAAATCATGCTCCAAACCACTTGACCTGCCAAGACTTCACTTTCTGCAAGTATCTTTTATCCTGGTAATAGAAGAATTGCTAACTGGCATACTCGAAACATTTTCATATGCTCTTACCACACTCTGAAGTGATTTCATCTCTGCTTTCTATATGACACACCCTTTTAATATCTCTTTCTGGTTCCTCATCCTCTGTAAAACCATAGCTGATTTAATCACGTCCTATTACTTTCAGTATCAGCTTGCTCTTATCTAATACATAGCAATTAGTCCATTTCATTGTAAGCTTTTCTTATGTATGTGTTTCCCTCCCAATTTCCATTTTTTAAAGGAAAAGGCAATATTTTAATGTTTATGTATGTAAGTATATGGTGCTTCCCAGGTAGCTCAGTGATACAGAATCTGCCTGCTAATGCAGGAGACACAGATTTGATCCCTATGTGGGGAAGATCCCCTGGAGAATGAAATGGCAACCCGCTCCAGTATTCTTGCCTGGAAAATCCCATGGACAGAGCCTGGTGGGCTACAGTCCATATAGTCACAAAAGAGTCAGACACAACTTAGCAACTAAACAACAACAAATATATGCATATATTGCCCAGATCATATAATAAATATTTAAACAATAAATGCAAAAGTAACAATATTATGCAATTGCTTTTCAGAATTTTTTAAACAAGCTCTTTGCTTCCTTTTCATTAGCCATCTCTTTATCAGTTTCTTAATCAGGCTTTACACTTTGAGGCCACTTTATTTGGTTTCCAGGTTTACTTCCTATCCAATATATTCAAGGCTATTTTTGCATATGGGTTTTTAAACTCCCAGCTCAGCATTACAAGCCAACGATAACTGATATCCTGTTCTAATTTACAGCTTTGGATTTCATATCCATTTCTGGATAATGATTAACACTCCACCAATGAAAGTCAATATTTCTAACCTGAACATTTGAAAAATTGTCAGTAAAGAAGAGAAATGTTCCAAACAAAAAGAAAGAAAATTGAAACTTGTCCAAGAGACACTTATTTTCTATTTAGGAGGCAAAGGTCAACCATAATGTAGAATAAAGTATAATTGTTATATTTACATATTGCCCGTTTTGCTATTTTTACTTTAATTCTATGATCAAAAGAATATTTTTATTCTCTGCATTTTATAAATTCATTTAGATTCATAGGCTTTCTTCCCAAGGGCAAGTTGTCTTCTGCCCAATTCTGAAAATGTAAGGTGGACTGTTTACTAAAGTGTAGGGCATGCTGGCATATTTTCAGATCATTCTCCATATTTTGGACTAGATAACACATATTTTGGCTCATATAGAAATTAATATTTACTATATCCTATTTCAATGCAATTTTCATGATCTGGATGGATTTTCTCAAACTATGGTGCTGGAAAAGACTCTTGAGAGTCCCTTCAGAGACAGAAAGGAGATCAAACCAGTCAATCTTAGAGGAAATCAACCCAGAATATACATTGAAAGGACTGATCCTGAAACTGAAGCTCCAATACTTTGGCTACCTGATGCAAAGAGTTGACTCATTGGAAAAGACCCTGATACTGGGAAAGATTGAGGGCAGAAGGATAAAGGGGAAACAGAGGATGAGAGATTGGATGGCATCACTGACTCAATGCACATGAGTTTGAGCAAACTTCGGGAGATGGTGAAGGACAGGGAAGTCTGGTGTGCTGCTGTTCATTGGGTTGCAAAGAACGGGACATTACTGGGCAACTGAACAGCAAAAAAGATCTTTTTACAATATATGGTGGATTCTAAAACATATTTTAAGTTTTTAAAAAATAATCTCTTACATTATTACCAGAAATTAGTGTTATATTTATCAAGTTCACTATTCAGAGTATCCAGAATATCAACATTAAAGAAGAGTATTCTCTTCTTTAATGGTATCTTAAAGGGTCTTTTCCAAAGAAGAGGATATTTGTAACTCCTTAGTATAAAAAAAAAATACACTCTTCAGCAATAAACCTTAGAATAAAGTGTACCTGAATCTTCCATTATGTGCATGTGTGTGCATGCTCAGTCGTGTCCCACTCTTTGAGACCTATGGACTGTAGCCCACCAGGCTCCACGTCCATGGAATTTTCCAGGCAAGAATACTGGAATGGGTTGCCATTTCCATCTCTAAGGGATCTTCCTTTCCCAGGGATTGAACCCACATTTCCTGCATCTCCTGCATTGGCAGGCATATTCTTTACCACTGAGCAACCTGGGAAGCCCTTTCCATAATAGTGCACACTTACCAAACATTTCTACTCTTGACAAGGACTCTGAGAACTCATTTTAAACATCAAATTTAACTGGCCCTTTGATTGAAGTACTTCTATAGCTTCATCTTAGACTGCTTGAAAACATTTAAGGAAACTGCCAAAAGTTATTAAATTTAGATCTTTGAAACCAGATTTGGCCCAAATAAATTTTTGGTAGTAAGTGTTTAAATAATTTAATGTTTAAGTAACAGTGAAATTAGGAGACAACTCAGCTTTAGACATATGTTCATGCTAACTGCTGTTGAGTCTAACTGAATGATCTGCATTTCCCATGTCACTGTCTTACATATGTTTCCATTAAACTAAAATCCCAGGTTGCATATAACCTATTATTCATGCCCCAGTTGATTTCTTGAATCATAAAACTGTAAAACATTTGTAGGCCTTAATTAGATGTTCCTGCTTACTAGAAGAATAGCTTTAATATTTAAATAGGAGGTTGAAAAGTAAGCAAAATTATTATGCCAAAATGAACAGACTGGGGAATATGTTCTTTCTATTAAAGGAAAAAAGAAAGAAACAAACAAAACCTTTCCTGAAGTAAAGACAGTAAATAAAAGTCAACAACTTTCTACTGGATTTGGCATTTCCTGCATTTTGAAAATCCTCTGTATGTGAATTTATAGTGAAGTATAGATTCAATCAGTTTTATTAATTTCAGTTCTTTTCTTTCCTCACCTATCACAACTTAAAAAAATTAAGGAGAACCATCAAAAGCTATCAGATTGGGAGCTCTGAAATTGTTTGGCATAAATAATATTTTCCATATCTTAAAATATTTAAATATAAAACAGAAGATAAAAATTATGCAATCACTAATTTTGAAAGTAATCGTTAGATAGTGAATGTGTGGTGTCTCTTTGTCCTTCTTTCTTGATGTAACTTTCAGGCATACAATCCACAGATTAATCACATTGTGAAAAAATGTACTTAGGAAAATAGTATAACATCTTCAACACCAGCATTTCGGTAGTTGGATTGGATGGTTGTTAAGATTTTTCCAACTTTAAAGCTTAATGATTTGTTAGATTTTGGGAAATCTTCTCATAGTCTACAATGAAAACCACAAAACAGACCTACCTACAGGATAATTTTATTAAGAGTAAGTGCAGATTAGCAATCCACTTGCTTTTTAAACATGTTATTTTTTCAATTTAAACAAACAGATTCAATTTGTCCAATCATGGGTTATAGTTATACTTGTAGTTATAACCACATTTATAGTTAGAATTATAAATGCATAGAATGCTTTCCTATGAAGTTGGAAAGTATTGGCAATGAACATACAATGTTTTCAAATATGATGCACTTGTTTTCAGCACAAGAGATCCATTAACTGTACACAAGCTTAGATTAGGGAAACTAAGCAAATCCTTCTATGAGAAATTCTATTTCCAACATCTTTTGCTTTTGCATTTAAAAGCAAAGAATCAGACAACTTCTCTGATGCATATGCAGCTCACTTTGTCTCTCATGCCAATATTCAAGATTGGATTATTCTAACCATCAACAGCATACAAGAGTCATGTGTGCTCAGTCGCATCCCACAGACTGTAGCATGCCAGGCTCCCCTGTCCATGGAATTTTCTAGGCAAGGATACTGGAGTGGTTGTCACTTCCTACAGGGTATCTTACCGACTCAGGGATTGAAACCATGTCTTCTGAGTTTCCTGTATTGGTAGGAGGATTCTTTTCTAGCACCACCTGGGAAACACCTACAAGAGTCAACATAGAATCAAATTTTGAGAGGGGTGGAAAAATAGAGAATTCTCCTTTCTCTTTATTCTCTTACCTTCTCTCTTTGAGGTCTGAAGTCATAAAGTTGGATGAATCTTTTATTTGTGTAGGTTTTTTTTTTTTTTTTGGGGGGGGAGGGTGTTGTTTTGCCTTCTAGAGAGTTAAAGGTGTGAAATAAGACAAGGAATGAGAACCTAAGCACTGTTGCCTCTAGATTTCAAAGAAAAAAACTAATAGGAAGTCCTTAAAATTTATTTTCTCCCATGCTCCCATCAACAGGATGCATCTTAAACAGAGTTCTAGAACAGAAGACAATCAATTATAATGAATACGTATTCAGTTAAAGTTACCCGGTACCATGTTTCTTAGAAATTCCTTCAGAAAAGGTAGGATAAAGAGTATTTGTTGGTGACGATATTCTTTTGTCATAACACACTGCTTATGTTGTGAGTAACTTTACCTATTGAAAGTAAGAGGAATTAAAAAGTTGGTCAAATTCTGCTAATAAGTTGATTAAGGTAAAAATGAGAGAAAAAAAAACAAAAAACTTTGCATTTGGTATTATATACTTCCACACAATTTTGCTCTAAACTGGAACAGATTTAATACAATGGTGATGGACTAGAATGAAAAGGTCTGTTTCCTCCACTACACTCTAAACTTCCTAAAGACAGAGATCTAATAGATGATAGAAGTTAGTGTTGCTTACCACTTGGACATGTGTATTTGGCAATGAATATTTACATAACGATACCCAGGTGGCTCAGTGGTAAAGAATTCTCCTGCCAATGCAGGAGACACGGGTTCAATCCCTGGGGCGGGAAGATTCCCCGGAGAGAGAAATGGCAATCTATTTTAGGGTTCTTGTCTGGAAAATCCCATGGACAGAGGATCCTGGCAGACTACAGTCCATGGGATCTCAAAGAGTTGGACACGACTCAGTGACTAAACAATGACAACAGTTTATTTAACAAAAGAAAATTGAGCTGGATTTGATTTTGACCAAGTCACTTTATTCCTTTGGTTTCCTGTAGCCTAATGAGGTATAATTTCCTCATGCCCTGAAACTCCACCCAAGAATCTAGGCACATTTTTGCATTTGACATTCATTAATCTGATTCAGGGGGCTTCCCTGATGGCTCAGTGGTAAAGAATCCATCTGCAATGCAGGAGATGTGTGTTCGATACCTGGGTCAGGAAAATTCCCTGGAGGAGAGCATGGCAACTCACTCTAGTATTCTTTCCTGAAGAATTCCACGGACAGAGGTGCCTGGCAGACTACAGTCCATGGGATCTCAAAGAGCCTGCTTGACTGAAGCTATGGAGCATGCTCATAGTCTAATTCAGGGCCTGTTTGTTGTTGTTCAGTTGCTCAGTTGTGACAGACTCTGCGAATCCATGGACTGCAGCAAATCAGGCTTCCCTGTCCTTCACCATCTTCAGGAGTTTGCTCAAAATCATGGCTAACATAGAGAAGAGGAAAGATCAGTCTTGTGGACTCTGTGGGAGAGGGAGAGGGTGGGGAGATTTGGGATAATGGCATTAAAACATGTATAATATCAGGTATGAGACGAGTCGCCAGTCCAGGTTCGATGCACGATGCTGGATGCTTGGGGCTGGTGCACTGGGACAGCCCAGAGGGAGGGTATGGGGAGGGAGGATGGAGGAGGGTTCAGGATGGGGAACACAGGTATACCTGTGGCGGATTCATTTCGATGTTGGGCAAAACTAATACAATATTGTAAAGTTTAAAAATAAAATAAAATTAAAAAAAAAAAAGAAGAAGAGGAAAGAGAACAGAAAACACTTTAAGGAACTGAATCCTTCAACTGAATTCTTTCACTGAATCTCAGTGAAATGTGACCCTTCTGACACATTCTGACATAAACCCAGACCTTGGAAAATGTCTATTTTGTTTCTTCATTATATTATCAAAATATACAGTGGTTTTAATTGTAAGCAGCAGTTGGTAAACAATTTTAAAACTGAGCCTGAGGGAAGTAAAAGAGAAGAGCTAAGAAATAAAATCAAATTAGGAAGTCCAGGGCTGCACATTAACTTTCAGAGAAATTAAATGTTTTCATTGCAGCTAGAAAAACAGTTCATGTCCTATTGTCCTGAATTTGGATAGAAAAGAATCCTACATTCCAAATTAAAGATCATCAGTTTTACGACATGTTGCTAATAAAAAATAAGCAAGCCACACCATTCTAAATCTATTGTGTAATATTTCCATATGGAACTGAAGAAATTGGCATTTTATTCAGAATGATCTTGTAAAGGAAGGATTCAAATACACAAAATCCTACACTAAAGAGCTCTCAATATGATATATGTTTGAAAATAGTAAATGTATCTAGCAAATTTATGCTTCCTATATTATACTTCAGGCAGCATTATCAGTACATAGCTTTGTATTTAGGGAATTCTGAATTCTGTAAGATGGTATTCTCAGTGCTTTATCTCTTTTGATTGCTGTACTTAACATTTGAATAGAGAATTTAGAGAGGAAAAAAATGAAAACCCATCTCTAAGCTAAGGAATGGGGATTGGAAAATGAAGTTGAGCTCCAACAAATTTAGAATTCTAGTGAGAGTTTGGTATGCCAACTCAAACTTTCAATATTAAAATAATTGGACTGCCAATTACTTTTCTTTCTGAGTTAGAACAGGAACAATGTAAAATCTTCCCTTTTTTATATCTGTTATGTGAATTAATGTGAAGCAAAATAGGGTTGTCTCAAACTGATTTGCCCAAAGGTCATAAAAATATTTTTGAAAGAACAATGTCTACAGAAATTCTTATACCTCATCACATATTATGCTGATGAAGACACTAAGGGCTCTTACTAGTATATTTACATATGGAGAAAGTATTCACAGAAATTGAATTAAACCTCCTCATTTTACAAATCAGAAATCTGAGTCCAGAAAAGAGATGTGACTGTTTAAAACCATAGAAATTATGAGAAATGAAACTTATTCTGCAAATTCTAGAACTTATTCCCTATGTTGTATGTAGTATGCTTCTGATATCTACCTTCAGGATAGGGAGCAACCTCCTTTTTGTCTGTATAATTCTGGCATTCTTAAAGTTGCATAAGCTGTTTAAACAAAACTGCATCATTTTAGATGTTTACTAAATTGATTGTCATGGATTTGAAAGTAGCTTTCCTTTCATTTTCTCCTGAGCATTCTTTACACCAGCGCAAGTTCTTCTACAGAAAATACTTGCAATTCCCATAGTATGGGTTATTTGGAGCTTCCCTGGTAGCTCAGAAGGTAAAGAATCTGCTTGCAATGCAGGAGACCCAGGTTCAATCCTTGGGTTGGGAAGATCCTGTGGTGAAGGAAATGACAACCCACTACAGTATTCCTGCCTGGAGAATTCCATAAACAGAGGAGCCTGTGGGCTACCACCCATGGGGTTGCAAAGAGTCGGATACTACTGAGTGACTAACACTTTCACTCTCATGGGTTGTTTCAGTCAGTTCAGTTCAGTCACTCAGTCCTCTCCAACTGTTTGCAATCCCATTGACTGCAGCACATCACACTTCTCTGTCCAAAAATAAACTCCCAGAGCTTGCTCAAACTCATGTCTATCTAGTTGGTGAAGCTATCCAAACATCTCATACTCTTTCATCCCCTTCTCCTCCTGCCTTCAATCTTTCCCAGAACAGCATTTTTTTCAGTGAGTCAGTTCTTCACATCAGGTCGCCAAAGTATTGGAGCTTCAGCTTTAGCACCTGCCCTTCCAATGAATATTCAGGACTGATTTCCTTTAGGATTAACTGGTTTGATTTCCTTGCAGTCCAAGGGACTCTGAAGAGTCTTCTCCAAGACCACAGTTCAAAAGCATCAATTCTTTAGACTTAGCTTTCTTTATAGTCCAACTCTCACATCCATACATGACTACTAGAAAAGCTATAGCTTTGACTAGATGGGCATTAGTCATCAAATAAATGCCTCTGCTTTTGAGTATGCTGTCTAGGTTTGGCATAGCTTTTCTTCTAAGGATCAAGTGTCTTTTAATTTCATGGCTGCAGTCACCATCTGAAGTAATTTTGGAGCCCATTAAATAAAGTCTGTCACTGTTTCTATGGTTTCCCCAACCATTTTCATGAAGTGATGGACCCAGAGGCCATGATCTTTGGTTCTTGAATGTTGAGTTTTAAGCCAGGTTTTTCACTCTCCTCTTTCACTTCCATCAAGAGGCTCTTTAGTTCTTCTTCACTTTCTGCCATAAGGGTGATGTCATCTGCATATCAGAGATTACTGATATTTCTCCCTGAAATCTTGATTCCAGGTGTGCTTCATCCAGTCCAACATTTTGCATTATGTACTATGCATGTAAGTTAAATAAGCAAGGTGACACTATACAGCCTTGATTCATTCTTTTACCAATTTGGAAGCAGTCCATTGTTCAATGTCTGGTTCTAACTATTGTTTCTTGACCTGCATATAGATTTCTCAGGAGGCAGGTAAGTGGTCTTGTTATTCCCATCTCTTGAAGAATGTTCCACAGTTTGTTGTGATCCACACAGTCAAGGCTTTAGCATAGTTAATTAAGCAGAAGCAGATGTTTTTCTGGAATTCTCTTACTTTTTCTACAACCCAACAGATGTTGGCAAATTGATCTCTGGTTCCTCTAACTTTTCTTTATCCAGCTTGAACATCTGGAAGTTCTCAGTTCACATACTACTGAAGCCTAACTTGGAGAATTTTGAGAATTACTTTGCTAACATGTGAGATTAGTGCAATTGTGCTGTAGTTTGAACTTTCTTTGGCATTACCTTTCTTTGGGATTGGAATGAAAACTTACCTTTTCCTGTCTCGTGGTTACTACGGACTTTCCAAATTTGCTGGCATATTGAGTGCTGCGATGCACTTTCACAGCATCATCTTTTAGGATTTGAAATAGCTCATCTGGAATTCCATCACCTCCACTAGCTATATTTGTAGTGATGCTTCTTAAGGCACACTTGATTTCATACTGCATGATATCTGGCTCTAGGTGAGTGATCACACTACTGTGCTTATCTGAGTCATTAAGATCTTTTTTGTGTAGTTTTTCTGTGTATTCTTGCCACTTTCTTTTAATATCTTCTGCTTCTGTTAGATCCATACCATTTCTGCCCTTTATTGTGCCCATCTTTGCATGAGATGTTCCTTTGATATTTCCAATTTTGTTGAAGAGATCTCTAATATTTCTCATTCTGTTTTCCCCCCTATTTCTTTGTGTTGATCACTTAGGAAGGCTTTCTTATTTCTCCTTGATATTTTTTGGAACTCTGCATTCAGATGGATATATATTTCTTTTTCGCCTTTGATTTTTGCTTGGTCTTCTTTTCTTAGCAATTTGTAATCCCTCTTCAGGCAACCATTTTGCCTTTCTGCATTTCTTTTTCTTGGGGATGGTTTTGATCACCACCTTCTGTACAATGTTACAGACGCCTGTCCATAGTTCTTCAGGCTGTCTTTCAGATCTAATCCTTGAATCTATTTGTTTCTTCCACTGTATAATCCTAAGGGATTTAATTTAGGTCATATCTGAATGTTCTAATGGTTTTCACTACTTTCTTCAATTTCAGTCTGAATTTGGCAATAAGGGGTTCATGATCTGAGCCTCAGACAGCCTCTGGTCTTTTATTTTTTTTTTCCTGACTGTATAGATCTTCTTCATATTCAGATATAAAGAATATAATCAATCTGATTTCAGTATTGACCATCTGATGATGTCGATGTGTAGAGTCATGTCTTGTATTGCGTTTGCTATGACCATTGTGTTCTCTTGGCAAAACTCTGTTAGCCTTCACCTTGCTTCATTTTTTACTCCAAGGTCAAACTTGCCTGTTACTCCAGGTAGCTTTTGACTTCCTACTTTTGCATTCCAGTCTCCTATGATGAAAGGGGCATCTTTTTATTGATGTTAGTTCTAGATGGTCTATAGAGATTCATAGAACAGGTCAAATTCAGCTTCTTTGGCATTAGGGATTGGGGCATAGACTGGGATTACTGTGAAATTGAATCATTTGCCTCGGAAATGAGCTGAGATCATTCTTTCATTTTTGAAATTGTAACCAAGTACTGCATTTTGGACTCTTTCGTTGACTATGCAGGATACTCCATTTTTTCTAAGGGATTCTTGCCCCCAGTAGTAGATAGAAAGATCATCTGAATTAAATTTGCCCATTCCAGTCCATTTTAGTTCACTGATTCCTAAAATGTTGATGTTCACTCTTGCCATCTCCTGTTTGACCACTTCCAATTTACCTTGATTCATGAAACTAACATTCCATGTTCCTAATCAATATTGTTCTTTATAGTATCGGACTTGACTTACATCATCAGTCATATCCAAAACTGGGCATTTATTTCGCTTTGGCTCAGCCTCTTCATTCTTTCTGGTGTATTTCTCCACTCTTCTCTAGTAGCATATTGGGCACCTTCTGACCTCAGGAGTTCATCTTTCCATGTCATATCTTTTTTTTCCTCTTCATACTGGTCATGGGGTTCTCAAGGCAAGAATACTGAAGTGGTTTACATTCTGTCAGAACTCTCCACCATCACCTGTTCATCTTGGGTGGCCCTACATGGCATGACTCATAATTTCATTGAGTTTGACAAGCCTGTGATCCATGTGACCAGTTTGGTTAGTTTTATGCCTCCATGGTTTTTATTTGTCTGCCTTCTGATGGATAAGGATTAAGAGGCTCTTGGAAGCTTCCCAATGGAAGGGACTGGCTGTGGGGGAATCTGGGTCTTGCTCTGATGGCCATGCTCAGTAAATTTTTAATCCAGTTTTCTGTTGGTGGTTGTGGCTGTGTACCCTCCCTGTAGTTTGGCCTGAAGCCAAACTATGGTAAGGTTAATGGCAGTAATGGTGACCTCCTTCAAAAGTACTTATGCCAGCACATCACAGCTCCCAGGACTGTTGTATTCAGAGCCCCTGACCCCACAGCAGGCCACTATCAACCCACTCTGCCAATGGAGACTTCTGGGCACTCATAGGCAAGTCTGATTTAGTCTCTTGTAGGGTCACTGCTCCTTTATCTTGGGTCCTGGTGTGCACAAGGTTTTGTTTTTGCCCTCCAAGAGTCTGTTTCCCCAGTCCTGTGGAAGTTCTGTAATCAAATTCCACTGGCATTCAAAGTCATATTCCCTGGGGGTTCTCAGTCCCTTTGCAGGATCTTCAGGTTGGGAAATCTGCTGTGGGCCCTAGAACTTTTGCACAGTATGAAAGCTTCTTTGGTATAGTTGTTCTCCAGTTTGTAGGTCATCTGCTTGGTGGCTCTGTGGTGGGGCTCACACTTGGCTTCTTCCAGGTCTGCTTCAGCCAGAGCCCTTGTCCCCATAGCAGGCCACTGCTGACCTGTGCCTCCACAGGAGACACTTGAAACTCAAAAGCAGGTCTGGCTCAGTCTCTTGTGGGATCCCTGGGTCCAGGTGCTCATAAGGTTTTGTTTGAGCCCTCTGGGTGTCTCTACAATATGGGGTTTGATTCTAAATTTGATTTCACCCTTTCTACCATCTTCCTGGGGCTTCTCCTTTGCCCTTGGATGTGGGTTTTCTTTTCTTTGTGGGATCCAACATTCTCCTGTTGATGGTTGTTCAGCAGTTGGTTGCAATTGTGGTGTTCTTGCAGAAGATGAGTGTACATCTTTCTACTCCACCATCTTTAGTAACATAAAATGAATTGTTTACACAATACTTCTGTTCAAACACCCAATCCAGCAGACAGAGAGTTTCTTTCTCTTAGCTCTCCTTTCAAAAGCTTTGAAATAAATTTTCTACTTATAGCTTCTGATTGAAGATGCCTTTACATATAAGTCACCTTTCAGATCAGATCAGTCGCTCAGTCATGTCCGACTCTTTGCGACCTCATGAATTGCAGCACGCCAGGCTTTCCTGTCCATCACCAACTCCCAGAGTTCACTGAGACTCACGTCCATTGAGTCAGTGATGCCATCCAGCCATCTCATCCTCTGTCATCCCCTTCTCCTCCTGCCCCGAATCCCTCCCAGCATCAGAGTCTTTTCCAATGAGTCAACTCTTCACATGAGGTGGCCAAGTACTGGAGTTTCAGCTTTAGCATCATTCCTTCCAAAGAATACCCAGGGCTGATCTCCTTCAGAACGGACTGGTTGGATCTCCTTGCAGTCCAAGGGACTCTCAAGAGTCTTCTCCAACACCACAGTTCAAAAGCATCAATTCTTCAGTGCTCAGCCTTCTTCACAGTCCAACTCTCACATCCATACATGACCACAGGAAAAACCATAGCCTTGACTAGCCGGACCTTTGTTGGCAAAGTAATGTCTCTGCTTTTGAATATGCTATCTAGGTTGGTCATAACTTTCCTTCCAAGGAGTAAGCGTCTTTTAATTTCATGGCTGCAGTCACAATCTGTAGTGATTTTGGAGCCCAGAAAAATAAAATCTGACACTGTTTCCCCATCTATTTCCCATAAATAAATAAAAATGATCCAAATGAGAAAAAATGTGTGCATGCATTGTGTGCATGCTCAGTCACTCAGTAGTGTCTGACTTTTGCAACTCCAAGGAATGTAGCCCACCAAGCTCCACTGTCCACGGGATTTTCCAGGCAAGAACACTGGGATAGGTTGCCATTACCTACTCAAAGGGATTTTCCTGACTCAGAGACTAAACCCACATCTCCTATGTCTCCTGGATTGGCAGGCTGATTCTTTACCACTGTGCCACCTGGGAAGCCCCATGAGAACAAATAGAAACTATTTATTCACATTAGTCAATATCATTTGCATTTGACAGATTTGGAGGCAGGCAGGGGAATGTTAAAATTTTATAATAAAAAAAAAAAAGGGAAAGTATGCTCCAATTGGAGGATCTTGTCCTTTTACGTGGATGGTTTTTGAAAGTATATTTGACATTCTTTGTTTCAACTGTCATTACCATGTCAAAAGAATTTCTGAACTATAGAGTATCAGCTCTGGTGTCAAAAGCTTTATCAGGTTTTCATCAAATATAGTAAATAAGGCAAAGGTACATCCAGAGAAGATACAATTTGATTAGAAATAGAGACATCCTCCGGAACCTCAATAAATAGTCCATCTAATGGACATCTAATATTATTATTCCATTTGTAAGCAAATCTCTCCTTATTAAATTCACAGAGGTGGTATCACAGGCAGAAAGGATTGTGTTCTTTATTTTTATATTTTTCCAGCAAGGGCAGAAAGAGTACATTTAAAAGATGGGAGATAGGGATAATCTCTGTGGTATATTTAGTCAGAGTAAGAGGTTTAGCAAAGGTACCTGAGTGAGAGTGTCAGTGTTTAATGTAGAAAGGGTAGCACCAGTAACTAGCAAGCACTGATGAGCTTGACCATCTATGTTTATAATTAAATAACCTTGAGTGTTAAGGATGAGGCAGGAGATTGGATGCTCTTTCCTCAGACCCTCATTGGTCTGAATTGAGAGATTTTTCTTTATATTGGGTTTTCTTTAATAAGATGGAATATTCTCTGGTTAAAGGCCAAACTGAATCATGGGATGTTAAAGTTACAGGTGACACCCACTAATCTAGAGCAGCCACTTCCTTCTATAAAATGAAAGACTAGAACCACAGAAGTGAAATATCTTTTCAGGGTTTTGGAGCCATGATAAATTCAAATCAACTACCAAATTGTTCTGGTAAAAATAAATAAGTAAATAAATATCTTAATGTAGGACACACTATAACACATTTTGGTAAAGTATGCTTTTTTTAAAAAATTAAAAATGACCCATAAAATAAATATATATTAAATATTTTATAACATTCACTATTTGAGGGGGACGGTAAGATGAGAAAGCTGATTCAAAGGACATTTGAAATGTTAGCAATTGTGTAGATAATGTTAGAAAGGTTGCTAATGTATATTAAAACTTGTCAATGTCTCATGGGGAAAACAATAATGCTATTTAGGGTTATTATATTGTATTTAACAAGGTAGAGAAAATTTATACCTCTGAAAAAAAAATCTGTAAGTTAATATGTCATATTAATTATTGCCTATTTATTGAGAAATAATGCTTTAGTGGTGCTATTAAACAATATTTCTTATCAAATTAAAAGTATGTGCTGCTTAACTGTTTAGTTTTTATTGGTAAGATTTTTACTTAAAACTTTTATAAACAGGCAGTTTAACTGTATGTTGTTATCTTATTTATAGTAGTTATTGTAACTTTCTTAATTGCTATACTATTTGGGGAAATTATTAAAATAAGATTATTTGTTTGTGTTAATGGCTCCAAGATTCATGCTTCTGATTTCTATTGTCCTTTTTAACTTCAGGAATTCTTTTCTCTCCAGCCATCATTGATTATTTTGATCTTTCCAACTTTATGCACAAACTTTTACTTCTAAATCCTGATTCTATCAACTTAAGAGTTCAGGGAATAAAATCAGAACAAAGTAAGGGGGCTTGATATAGACTGAAGTTTTATGTGTCACTCCCCTCTCCACCAAATTTTATATTAGAATCTAATCTTTAATGTGATGAAATTGGAAAGTGAAGAATTTAGAAGGTGATTATGTTATGAGGGAGGGTTGAAATGAATGAAAATGATGTTATTGTTCAGTTGCCAAGTCATATCTGAATCTATGCAGCCACATGAACTGCAGCACACTAGGCCTTCCGGTTCCTCACCATCTCCCAGAGTCTGCCCAAGTTGATGTCCATTGAATAGATGATGCCATCCAACCATCTCATCTTCTGTAACCCCCTTCTCTTCCTGCCCTCAATCCTTCCCAGCATCAGGATCGTTTTCTAATAAGTCAGCTCTTTGTTTCAGGTGGCCAAAGTATTGGAGAGTGACCTTGTAAAATAGACCTTCTATTGTAAAATAGAAGAACACTTTCCTCTGACATGACAATGAGAAGATGGCCAACTCTGAAGGAAGAAGTGGGTCTTCATTAGACACTGAATCTGCTGGTGACCTGGTCTTGGACTTCTCAATCTCC
The DNA here is from genome assembly GCF_055505025.1 of Bos grunniens. Classification (NCBI taxonomy): domain Eukaryota; kingdom Metazoa; phylum Chordata; class Mammalia; order Artiodactyla; family Bovidae; genus Bos; species Bos grunniens. Next base: position 56,149,462 of record NC_141175.1, on the reverse strand, counting down.
AGAATATTAAAAATAAACTCCTGTTGCTTCTGAATCACCCTGTTTATGTGATTCTGTTACAACAGACCAAAAAAACTAAGACAGGGCTATTTTATGGATAGCTTGGGAAATATCAACTTTGAAGCAGTGATCAGTGCATAGCTTCCATAGATGACTTTTGAGTCCAAGGTTTGCTTCTGAAATCAACTCCTGTTAGTCTGAAGAGCATGGCATCACCAACTACTCACCTAAAGAATCTCATGTGTTTAGACAGTATATGCATATTTTTAAAATCTTCTAATTATTTTACAATAATAACAGCTATAAGGGGGAAACTGTATTTACTTCTGAGCAACTCTATTATATACCTCAGAGTCATTAAGAAACTAGATCTTTAATATTCCTGCCTCATAAAAAGAAGTGATAGTTATGTGACAATTAGGTGGCATGATGAAAATTTGAGATGTTAGCCAATGCTATGGTGGCAATTGTATTGCAGTGTGCAAATGTGCCAAGTCAACATACTGTACACCTTAAACTTATGCAATGTTATATGCCATCATATCTCATTTGAAGAAAAGGAAATAGGTCATTGGAATCTTTTAAGTAGCTATGACAATACATGGGAAAAAAATAGGGGAAAGACCTGGAAATTATCTTCCCTCATATATACAAGTATTTGGGCTTATCCTTTTGCACTTTCATTTACATAATAATTTGTTAGTTTCTTATTTGCATTCATAAGCTCTGAGTTCTTCCCATTGTGAAGAAATGCATGGAATATAGAAATAAATACAAAAGATTGCTCACCAAAAAAAAAAAATCACCTTGTGTTGTAGGAGACAAACACAGGAATCTGTAATATTAATAAAACAATTATTATTATAAAAATACACACAAACTACTATGATTATACAAAGAGCAATAGCAAAAGATTGCAGGGAAAATACATATCTGAAAGGTGGAGATTCAGGAGTTGAGAAGGGAATGGAGGCCATCTCTGACAGAGGATAACAGAAAGAGAAGCACTTGAAGATAAGAAACAACACAATATCTCTGGGAAGAGCAGGTGATTTGATGACATTTATTTGATAAATATTTTTTGACCACCAGATGCCAGGAACTGTTTCAGTTGCTGGAATCTTACTGTTATAAGATTATGCTTGCATTTCTTCAGAAATTTACCATCTATCTATTTTATCAGATTATCACAATTTGTAGCATTTCCCAGATGCTAAGGTATCTCTGCCAGCTTTCACTTACTTTCAAAGCACTCTGTTGCAAACATATATCAACTCAGACAAGCTTCATAATAGCTGAACTTGGATGTGATCCTGCTCTGAAACTCAATATATAAATAAAAATATCCCAAAATAATCACCCATTTTAAGCTGTTCATTCAAAGATTCTGGGAAATCCAAAGGTCTTTCCAACATCAAAACTGTCATTGTTTATGTTAGTTTTCTATTGCTACTGTAACAAATTACCATCAAGTTAGTGAACTAAAATATCACAAATTTATCATCTTATACTTTTGTAAGTTATAAGTCCAAAATAGGGCTCACTGGACTTAAATCAATATGTCAGCAGGGTTGTAATCCTTTCTGGAGGACTTTAGAGAAGAATGGTCTTCCCTCATGGCTCAGCTGGTAAAGAATCTGCCTGCAATGCAGAAGAGCTGGGTTGATCCCTGGGTTGGGAGGATCCCCTGGAGAAGGGACAGGCTACCCACTCCAGTATTTTGGCCTGGAGAATCCCACGGACTTTATAGTTCATGGGGTCGCAAAGAGTAGGACATGACTGAGAGACTTTCAGTTCACTTAGAGGAGAATCCATTTACTTGACTTTTTTTCAGTTTTTAAAGGTCATTTACATTCCTTGGATCATCATCCCATCCTAATATTACTCCAACATCTTGCTTCTATCATCACATTTATTACTGCTCTGATCCTCCTGTCATCCTCTTGTAAAGACTCTTTCATTTATATTGAGCTCACCCAGTTAATCCAGGGTAAGACTAATTTCAAGATTTTTAAGCATATCTTTAATGTTCACTAAAGTGAAAGTGAAGTTGCTCAGTCGTGTCCGACTCTTACGGACCCCCTGGACTGCAGCCTGCCAGGCTCCTCCATCCATGGGATTTTCCAGGCAAGAGTACTGGAGTGGGGTGCCATGTTATACATTCCATTTCTGGGGTGAGAATAAGGCAATTCAACCTTACTGCTGCCTGTCATCTGTCCCACAAAGATCCATGGTTATCACACATGAAAAAAATACACTTGCCACACCCCAAAGTCTTATCCCACTGTAGCAACACTTCCAAATCAGAAATCTCATTTTGATGTCATCAGCTCAAAAGACCCGCATCTCATCACAAGAGTATAGAGGAAACATCCTGGGGCAAAATTCCTATGTGTTTTTGAACCTATGAAACTAGAAAATAAATTATCAATACTAAAAATTAAAATGTAATTGACACTGGATATGAATTTTAGACATTCCTATTCAAAAGGGAGAAAATGAGAGGAAAAGGGAAGCATTAGTTCTAAGCAGTCTTAAAATTCAACAGGATAAACTCCATTGTGTTTCAGAAATGGTATGGACCTAACAGAAGCAGAAGATAATAAGAAAAGGTGGTAAGAATATACAGAACTATACAAAAAAGCTCTTAATGACCCAGAAAACTGCGATGGTGTGATCCCTCACTTAGAACCAGACATTGTGGAATTCAAAGTCAAATGGGCCTTAAGAAGCATTACTATGAACAAAGCTAGTGGAGGTGATGGGATTCCAGCTGACTATTTCAATTCCTAAAAGATGATACTATGAAAGTGCTGCACTCAACATGCCAGAAAATTTGGAAAACTCAGCAGTGGCCACAGGACTGGAAAAGTTTCTGTTTTCATTCTAATCCCAAAGAAAGGCAATGTCAAAGAATGTTCAAACTATAGCACAATTGCACAAATCTCAAACATTAACAAAGTAATGCTCAAAATTCTCCAACTGAGGCTTCAACAGTATAGGAACCAAGAACAGCCAGATATTCAAATTCTAAATTCTCTGGATTTAGAGAAGGCAGAGGAATCAGAGATTAAATTGACAGCATCCATTGGATCATAGAAAAAGCAAGAGAGTTCCAGAAAAACATCTTCTACTTCATTGATTACGCTAAAACCTTTGACTGTGTGGATCACAACAAACTGTGGAAAATTCTTCAAGAGATGAGGATACCACACCACCCTACCTGCTTCCTGAGAAATCTGTATGCAGGTCAGGAAGCAATAGTTAGAACTGGACATGGAACAATATACTGGTTCCAAATTGGGAAAGGAGTACATCAAGACTGTATATTGTCACCCTGCTTATTTAATGTATATGCAGAGTACATCATGTGAAATGCTGGGCTGGATAAAACAAAAGCTGGAATCAAGATTGCAGGGAGAAATATCAATAACTTCAGATACACAGATGACTTCATTCTTATGGCAGAAAGGGAAGATGAACTGAAGAGCCTCATGATGAAAGTGAAAGAGGAGAGAGAAAAAGCTGGCTTAAAACTCAACAATCAAAAAACAAAGATCATGACATCTGATCACATGTCTTTATGGCAAATAGATGAGACAATATAAACAGTGACCGACTTTATTTTCTTGGGCTCCAAAATTGCTGCAGATGGTGACCACAGCCATGAAATTAAAAGATGCTTTCTCCTTGGAAGGAAAGCTTTGACAAACCTAGACAGCATATTCAAAAACAGAGACATTATTTTTCTGACAAAGGTCCATCTAGTCAAAGCTATGGTTTTTCTGGTAGTCATGTATGGATGTGAGATTTGGACAGTAAAGAAAGCTGAGTGCCAAAGAATTGATGCTTTTGAACTGTGGTGTTGGAGAAACTGTTAAGAATCTCTTGGACTGCAAGGAGACCAATCCAGTCAATTCTAAGGAAAATCAGTCCTTAATATTCTCTGGAAGGACTGATGCTGAAGCTGAAGCTCCAATACTTTGGCCACCTGATGCAAAGAACTGAATATTTGGTAAAGGCCCTGATACTGGGAAAGACTGAAGGCAAAAGGAGAAGTGGGATGACAGAGGATGAGATGGACAGAGTCCATCACCAACTCGATGGGCATGTGTTTGATTAAACAGGAGTTAGTGATGGACTGCAGGGAATCCTGGAGTGCTGCAGTCCATGAAGTCACAAATAGTTGGACACACCTGAGCGAGTGAACTAAAGTGGTGATTACATTGGGCCCAAAGAGATAATCACAGATTAACTAAACTCAACATTCTTACTCTAATAACATCTGCAGAGTCCCTTTTTATCATGGAAGTTAACATATTCACAGGTTTCATAACTAAGATGTGAACATCTGAGGAAAATGGCTTCCCTGGTGGCTCAGTTGTAAAGAATTCGCTTGCAATTCATGAGACTCGGGTTTGACCCCTGGATCAGGAAGATGCACTGGAGAAGGAAATGGCAGCCCACTCCAGTATTCTTGCCTGAGAAATCCCATGGACAAAGGAGCCTGGTGGGCTACAGAAATCTCATGGACAGAGAAGCCTGGTAGGTTAAATTGTGTCTGACTCTTTTACAGCATCACACAAGAGTCAGATAACAGCTTAGTGACTAAACAACAACAATAAATTTGAGGAAATCACTATCCATCCTATGATAGGGAGTGTAGTTTTCTTGTCCTTCTAGGCCTCTAAAGGCTGATTTTATTCCTTGGCTCATGGCAGTCTTGATTAATTTTCAAAATCAGCAATAATCAGTGAAATCCTTCCTACAGTGTATCATGCTGACACTAAAGCCATCATTATATTTGAATCTAACTGACTTTTCTGCTTTCATCTTCCACACTTAAGGACCATTATGATTACTTTGGACCCACTCAGATATTCTACAGTGCTATCCATATTTAAGAGGAGCTAACTAACAACCTTAATTCTTTCTGAAAACTTAATTCTCATTTTTTACATAACATATTATAACATATTTATAGGTTCCTAGGATTAGTATACAGATATCTTGGGGCATTATTCTGTGTACCACATTGTTTATTAAAGTTAAAACTCTTTGGTAAGTAATAAAACATAATTTCATTTTATATATTAAAAAAGGTTGATTTAGATAATTCATTGCTTTAATAAATATAATATGTGCCACACACTAAAGATGTAGTAATATTAAAATACAAGTTGTAATTCATGAAAATTAGAAATTGAGAGATTAGCAAGCATTACAGTTATACCTCAGCATAAAACCATGTAACTGGTGCTTCATGTTTACTCTAGAAAGTAAATCCTTGAGTTCTTGAGATATTTATACTCCGCTGTTGGGAATGCATATCAATGTAGTTATTGTTGAGACAGACTTGATGGTATCTGAACAAATTTAGTATAAGTATGTTTATGATAATAGAATTTTTGTTTTGAGGATGTAAGTTAAATAAATTTTCACTTGAATTCATAAAGAGCACATAGAAGGATGTTATTTGCAGTGCTATTTGGTGTCTGGGAGCTGGAAGCAGTCCAGGTTAGTGTCCATCAGTGTGAGAGTGCACAGAAAAAAAAAAAGGAATATATAAAAAAGCCTAATATGAGAAAAATGTGAAGAAATTAAGAGCAATGATCTTCTAGATGTTAGCAGTAAAAGCAAACTACCATGTGAAAACATTATCATACATTATCACTTATATAAATATAAAAAATACAGTCAAAGCAATATAGATTTTGCAAGAACACATACGAAGGATACACAGCAAGCACTTTAGCATGATTATCTGTTGAATAATTTGATTATCAGATCCTTCAACCTCTGAGATACTCACCTCTGCCCCCAAGGAAACCAGAAGAGAGAAGAAGAAGAAAAAAGGAATGAGAAAAGAAGATGAGGGAAAATATAGAAATAATTCTAGAATAGAATAGATTTGGGGAACATGACCAAAGAAAAAAATTTCAGGCAAAGATAAATGGACTACCACAGATAGAGTCTTTACAGCCCTATGGACTGTAGCCTGCCAGGCTCCTCTGTTCTTGGGATTCTCCCAGCAAGAATTCTTGAGGGGATTGCCATGCCTTCCTCCAGGGGATTTTCCGTATTCAGGGATTGAACCTGCATTTTCAGCATTGCAGGAGGATTCTTTACCACTGAGGCACTTGGGAGAGGTTATTGTAAAATATTAAGTACAGTTCCCTGGGCTATACAATACGTCTTGCTTTGGTTTTCTCTTTTATATGTAATAGTGTGTATATGTTAATCTCAATCTCCTAATTTACCTCTCTTCTCATCCTCCTTTGGTAACCGCAAGTTTATTTCCTATACTTGTGAATTTCTTTCAGTTTTGGAAATAATTCATTTGTATAAATTTTTCTCGATTCCACATATAAGTGATATTTATGTTTCTCTATCCTACTCCATTCACTTAGTATGATAATCTCTGGCACTTGGTTAGATACATTACCTTCAATGCTTCAATATAATTTTAGAATATTTAATACATAACATGTGTGTATGTTCTGAGACTTTCAGTCATGTTCAACTCTTTGTTCTCCCATGGACTCTAGCCTGCCAAGCTCCTCTGCCCATAGACTCCTCCTGAGAAGAATATTGGAGTGAGGTTCCATTTCCTCCTCTAGGGGATCCTCCTGACCCAATGATTGAACTCAAGTCTCTTAAGTGTCCTGTATTAGCAAGTGGGTTTTTTAATACTGGCGCCACCTGGAAAGCCCCAGGTATAGAATAAGGATCTGCAAACTTTGTGTGTGTGTAGAATCCTAGATAATAAATATTTAGACTTTGAAGGCTATATGTTCTGTATTATAAGTATCATGTAGTGTAAAAGTAGCATAGATATTATATAAGCATGACTGAGTCCTGATAAAGCTTTATTTATGAGTACTGGGATTTCAATTTCACATAATTTTCATATGTCATGAAATATTATTCTTCCTTTGAGTTGTTTTCAACTATTTGAAAACCCATACCAAAATAGAGGGTAGGCCTGATGTGTCACATAGGTTACTGGGATAGTAACTAAGTTAGTTACTGGTTACTGGGTCAGCTTGCTGACCCGTGTGTAGAAGCAAAAAAGTACTAGGAATCTCAGATGCTGAAAATCAGCTTCATGTTGAGTAAAACATTTTACTCAGTAATTGTTAATATGGTTATACAAAATATCCTGATAATTTTATAATTTTACTTATTTATTTATTTTTGGCTGCTCTGGGCCTTCGTTGCTGTGTAGACTTTTCTCTAGGTGCAGAGAGCAGCATCTATTCTCTAGATGTGGTGCATGGGCTTCTTATTGCTATGGCTTCTCTTGTGTAGCACAGGCTCTAGGGCTCATGGAATTCAGTAGTTGCAACTCCCAGGCTCTAGAGCACAGGCTCAATAGTTGTGGCACAGGGGCTTAGATGCTCTGAAGCATGTGGGATTTTTTCCCCACCACGGATCAAACCTGTGTCTCCTGCATTGGCAGGTGGATTCTTCACCACTGAGCCTTGAGGGAAGCCTGAAAATATCCCGAAAATGTTAAATGAAAGCAATTCTTATGAATAACATTGGATCACTATGCTCAATACAAGAAAAAATGCTTGCTAATATATTCAAATTAGTAAATAGCAGCTCTTTTTGTACTCTTTCCTATGTTGATTCTAAAAATTAAGCAAATGCTCTTGCGTTGATGATAAACCTTAGGATATAGAAATCTTTTATTCTCTCAAATATGTTTGCATATCACAAAGTTTTTCTTTAACTCTAGGATCTTGGTTCTGGAAATGCATTATAAATCTTGTGCCAGCTACAGAAACCATATTTTAGACTAAAATTTTCCTCTAACTGCTAACAAAGCTGATACAGTTGATACTGATGAGTCTGGCCTTGGGATTTTCCATGCCCCCTTGAATGAATATGTATTTAAGACAACAGAGGTGATTGCTCAGGATAGTTAAGCCCCTCAAAAATTCTACTAAACCTTATGCCTACAACCTCATCCAGACTAACCATATTAGACCTTCTGGGAACAGGACCCATTTTTAAAAGCTTTTCAGGTAATTTTAACCTGATGGGTTTTTTAGAATCTCCTTGAATAGTTTCCAAATTATCACACAGAAAAATTTATCCTTAGACCAAAGCCTAAGGAGACTGAAGAGAAATAATAGTCTGTCCCAGCATACATACAGAATGACAATTTGACTTTACTGTGTGCAGGATGGAAATCTATCACTAAGCTTTTGGAGGAGTTTTTTTTTCATTGCAAATAGGTGGTGAAAAGAGGAAACAGTGACAGACTATTTTCTTGGGCTGCTGATGATAACTGCAGCCATGAAATTAAAGATGCTTGCTCCTTGGAAGCAAAGCTATGACAAACCTAGACAGCATGTTAAAAAGCATAGGATCCAAACTTTCTGTTAAATTCTAAAATTTCCCAAATCCCCCATTACCCATGTTGTCCATCTACCTCACAAACACATATCCCCACCCCCAAAATAAAAACCCCAAAAAACAATAAAAAAAAGAAAAAAGGGGATTGCCATTTGAGATACTCTTAATTGTAAAGTATGGATTGAGTTAGACTATCAGAAAATTGCACCAGGATCATGTAATTCTGGTTCCATGTATAACTGCTTAAATTGAATGTTTCTTGGCCTGATGCCATAAAGAAGCAGCTCTATGATTTCTTTTTTTTTTTTTTTGTCTTGTTCGTCAATGATGATTTTCACATTGGAATCCTTGTGGAAACGTTTTCTTTATTCTGAATGTTAAGAATTGTGCTGTCTTACTTCTCCTGTGAATGTGATTTGCTTATTCTTTTAGGATATTTTGAATTTTACAAGTGATCACTTTTGTTGTAGTTTGAACATCCAGAGAGGACTCCCTGCAAGAACAGAGCTCATCACCAGTTGTAAAGTTGGAGTATAAGATTGGAGTTGACAGATGAGAAAGACTGATGATGGTGAGGTCATTTTGGTGTTCAGTAATCATGTTTGAAGTTCCTTCTACTCATGACTGTATGAGCTGAAACTCCCTGCTAATGATATAACTGGTTCTAAGGCTCCTGCTGCTGCTGCTGCTGCTAAGTCGCTTCAGTCGTGTCTGACTCTGTGCGACCTCAGAGATGGCAGCCCACCAGTCTCCCCCGTCCCTGGGATTCTCCAGGCAAGAACACTGGAGAGGGTTGCCACTTCCTTCTCCAATGCATAAAAGTGAAAAGTGAAAGTGAAGTCGCTTAGTTGTGTCCGACTCTTCACGACCCCATGAACTGCAGCCTACCAGGCTCCTCCATCCATGGGATTTTCCAGGCAAGAGTACTGGAGTGGGGTGCCATCGCCTTCTCTGACTAAGGCTCCTAGATTAGCTAATTTTACCTGTAACATTGGATTATTCCTGTACTTAGCATCGCAAATCTGGTGAGGAGAAAACAATATTTATTAAACAGCAATCTTTTCATAGAGGAGACAAAAATCAAGCACAATTTTAAATCTTCCAGTTTTCTTCACTAAACTCTTTAGAAAGAATTCAGCATTTAGAAAACAGTTTGCCTTTCTTTCTCTTCCTTGCTTTAAAAAAATGCTAATCCTAAACATGAAATATATAGTTTTAAAGTTTTGGTGAGAAATTATTATAGTCCTATATTTTTAAATGGTTTTATTGAGTATATACATAATTGAATTACGTTTGTTTACTAAAGAGTCTAATTTCATTATCCTTTGAACACATCTTGCCAGTTCCACAAAGTCCTGAAAATGGACTCTTTCAGTGACCATCATAATACTAAAAAGATTTGATTAACAATGTTTGTATTCAATTTACACACAATCGTATTTGAAAAGAGGGAAATTCATTTGATGACTCTCTTGAAAGCTTTTCTTTAAAGAATTGCACTATTGCTGGGACTAAGATCATGCTAAGTGGAAAATAAACTTTTATTTTATATAAAGTACGGTTAGCTCTAGAAAAGTTTACCATCCAGAGATTTCAGGTAAACACAGTTGGACTGTTAAAGAAGCAATTAGTAAAAGTGCATCATGAAGATAAATTTGGCAAGAAGAGAAAAAAGTTTGAACTTTCATTATTTGAAGTGTGCTTTACCACTTAATGATGAGAATGCCCTGAGGGGATTCCTTTAATTTTCTTTTAGGAGTAGAAGAAACACAGCTTCAGGAATTGTTAGGCCCTGGGAAGCTGTGTGTTTTGGAAATATTTTCAGAGTTTGAGATTATCTTTGATGGTAATTATAAAAATGTGTAGTAATCTCTGTAGACCTCCTTCCTTGAAGTTTTTACAAGGAATTGGATTCAGTATCTTACACAACTTTATTTCATTTACTCCTCAAAACACTAAAGTGTAGACTTTCTATAATTAAATATTAATAAATAAATTAAATATAAAATTAATTTTATATTTCAGCAGTCTTAGCTTTATAGAAAAATTGTACAATAAGTGCAGAGTTCACATAGATTTCATTTCTACCTTATCCCTAAATTTCCTCCTATTATTAACAATTTGCATTCAGTTCAGTTCAGTTCAGTTGCTCAGTCATGTCCAACTCTTTACAAGCCCATGAACCACAGCACGCCAGGCCTCCTTGTTCATCACCAACTCCTGAAGTTCACCCAAACCTATGCTCATTGAGTCAGTGATGCCACACAACCATCTCTCCTCTGTGGTTCCCTTCTCCTCCTGCCCTCAATCTTTCCCAGCATCAGGGTCTCAGGGTCTTTTCAAATGAGTCAGCTCTTCACATTAGGTGGCCAAAGTATTGGAGTTTCAGCTTTAATATCAGTCCTACCAATGAACACCCAGGACTGATCTCCTTTGGGATGGACTGGTTGGATCTCCTTGCAGTCCCTTGGACTCTCAAGACTCTCAAGAGTCTTCAACACCACACTTCGAAAGCATCAATTCTTCTGCGCCCAGTTTTCTTTATAGTCCAACTCTCACATCCATATACTACCACTGGAAAGACCATAGCCTTAACTAGATGGACCTTTGTTGACAAAGTAATATCTCTGTTTTTTAATATGCTATCTAGGTTGGACATAACATTCCTTTCAAGAAGTAAGTGTCTTTTAATTTCATGGCTGCAATCACCATCTACAGTGATTTTGGAACCCCCCAAAATAAAGCCAGCCACTGTTTCCACTGTTTCCCCATCTATTTGCCATGAAGTGATGGGACCAGATGCTGTGATCTTGGTTTTCTGAATGTTGAGCTTTAAGCCAACTTTTTCACTCTCCTCTTTCACTTTCATCAAGAGGCTCTTTAGTTCTTCTTCACTTTTTGCCATAAGGGTAGTGTCATCTGCATATCTGAGGTTATTGACATTTCTCCCGGCAATCTTGATTCCAGCTTGTGCTTCCTCCAGTCCAGCGTTTCTCATGATGTACTCTGCATATAAGTTAAATAAGTAGGGTGACAATATATAACCTTGACATACTCCTTGTCCTATTTGAAACCATTCTGTTGTTCCATGTCCATTAGTGTGGTACATTTGTTACATCTTGATGAATAGATTTATATCAACTAAAGTCTATAATTTACATTAGAGTTAGCATTTTTTGTTGTACTTTTTATTGGTTCTGACACATGCATAATGGCATTTATCCATCATCACACGATCATACAAAATAATCTTCCCAAGCTAAAAATGTTATATGTCCTGCCAATTCATCTCTCTTCCCATCCCCTCAAGCCCCAGGGAAACTTTGATTTTTCTATTTGCTCTGTAATTTTTCATTTTTCAATATATCACAAAGTTGGAATCATACAATATATAGCCCTTTTCAGATTGACTTCTACTCAACAATATGGTGGAATAGATGGACAATCTTCTCAACAAAATGGTTAGATGGCATCATCGACTTAATGCACATATACATTTGAGAAAACATCAGGAGATAGTGAAAGACAGGGAAGCCTAGTGTGCTGCAGTCCACAGGGTCACAGAGTCAGATGTGACTGAGTGACTGAATAACTCAACAACAAACATATAACTTCTTCCATGTTTATTAGTGGTTTCATAGCTAATTTCCTTTTTATCATGTAATAATTTCATTAAATGAAGGAGCTACAATTTGTTTCTTGATCCACTTACTGAAGGAAATTTTAATTGCTCCAATCTTTGCAATTATGATTAAAGCTATATGAGTATTCATTTAGAGAGATTTATGTGAAGATAAGTTTTTCATTCACTTGGAGTATGATTGCTGGATTCTGTAGCAAGCCTGTGTTTCACATTGTAAGAAGGTAGCCAGCCATCTTCCATAGTGGCTGTATAATAAACTTGCTTGTTAATTGTTTTAATATACTCTTATTTTTGTAGTTAATTTTACTGGCTCTTAAAATCTTACTTTGAAATGAAATGCATGTTATTTACATGTCATGTTAGTGCTTTTACCAAAGACCTAGAGCTCGGCCCATCAAAAGCATAACTATTTTGTTGTTGTTGTTATTGTAGATGGACAGGGAGGCCTGGCATGCTGTGGTTCATGGGGTTGCAAAGAGTTGAACACAACTGAGCTTCTGAACTGAGCTGAACTGAACTGAACTCTTTTAGTGAAAATGTCAATTCTATAACACAATTACTTGATTATTTAGCTGGAATACTCCAAACTCAGTTTCTATGTTTATCAGTGCCTTGGGGTCATCATTTTGAATGAGTTATTTCAATGTGAGGTAAGACAAGGTGTATATATTATTACACTATGTGAAGCAGCTTGTTTACAACTAAAAAGACACATGATTTTCTCTTTGTAGTATTTATATTTATGTATGTGTACAAAAGTGTATGATTTCTTAATTTCACCTTCTTCATTCTTAACTGTGACTTTTTATTGCTACTAGTGTCTTGCTTGTACCAACCCCCTTGTCTTTTAATTACTTTAAGATTTTAAGGTTTGAGAAGTAAAATGTTTATAAATCCAAGAGTAAATAAACCATTCAACAATGTCTATGCTATCCTTTTCTGTTCTATATGACCACATAATTAGCTTTCTCAGAAGCATACATTTGAGCATTATAATCTTGAGCACTATAAGAGATTGAATCCTTAGAAGATAACCTGAGCCCAGAGTGAAAGATAGGGCTTCTTGGGCAGTGTGGTGGTAAAGAACCTGTCTGCCAATGCAGGAGGTATAGGGGATGCGGGTTCGATCCCTGGGTAAGGAGGATTTCCTGGAGGAGGAAAAGGCAACCTACTCCAGTATTTTTGCTTGGGAAATCCCACAGACAGAGAAGCCTGGCAAGCTATAGTCTTTGGGATAGCAGAGTCAGACACGACTGAGAAGGCTTACATGCACAGAGTGAACTTCGATGATTTGAATTATAACCTCATCATTTGTGAGGTTTGATAGAATTTCTATAGAATTTGCTAAATGAGAGTTACTATTATTATTCCTATGACTGTATTTGCCTTAGCCTCCTTTTGAGGAAAATGCATGTGTTGATAATCTAAAAGCTTTATGTCACTATTGTGACTCTCAAGGAAAACAGTGTATATGAGTTTTTCATAAGCTACATAAACTGTAAACATGTCAGGTTTGTCTTTTTTACCCTTTCATATAGTTGGTCCTCTTCCAGAGCTCTGAGGTTGCCAGAAATTTGACATAAAATTAGATAGGTTGTCATGTGTTAATTTTGTCAATTAAACACAAAATTATGTGTTTAATTTGTACACACATAATTTGACCTATATCTGTGTTGTTTCCAAATATGTACTTTCTTTGGCCTCTTAGAGTCTAGAAAGAAAAAAAGAAAAAGATGACACCGTCCCCCTTTCTTCCCATTTCCTCCCACTTGATTAGGGTTTAATAGGGTCATGGATATTGGATGCTGGCCATGGTTTTGTGGCCTGCTAAGTGGCCCACTCTGTTGAATAAATCATGTTAAATTAGGAGGTGCAGGTGTTCAAGAAAGAATGGAGAAAACACATTTCTCCTTGACTAACATCTTTTTCTAATTGATTCCAGACCAGCATCGCAGTTTGTAATCTTGTGGCAGCTGCCATAGCCCACCATTGCTGGCCTCTCAGCTCTGTGGGCCACTGGCTCCAGTTCTGCTCCTGCTGTGGGTTCTACTCATCTGTGGGTCCCGGCACAATAGAGACTTTCTGAGAGTTAGCTATGTCACTGATCACAGATCTATGAAACATTAAATCTGAACCTATTTCATATTTGGAGCTTTGCTTTGTTCTAAATGCTTAGAGGATTATGGATCAAGTTGTCCCCACTTATGCAATGGGATATTTGAGAGAAAGATATAGACATTTATGTAGAAAAATGAAGTGCAAAATGATGCAATATAAATGAAAAACTAGTTTAATTTAGTTATTAAAGTCATAGTGAAAGAAAGCAACATTTGAAATGGAAATTTATTAATCTGAACACATGAAGATAGAATGAGTTCTGAAACTTCCATGATGCTAGAAGTCTCTCTCTCCAAACTCAAGTCATCTTATTTTAAGAACACATTGTTTCAGGACTTCCCTGGCTGTGCAGTGGTTAATACTCCACCTTCCAATGCAGAGAGCACAGCTTCAACCCCTGGTTGGGCACCAAGATACTCCATGCCTCCTGGCCAAAAAACAAAAACATAAAACAGAAGCAACATTGTAACAAATTCAATAAAGACTTAAAGTAATTTTATATATATTATAAAAGACTTTTGTACATATACATATATATATATATATGTATATATACAAAGAACACACTGTTTCCTGCCTGATACCTGCAGATCTCTACTCCCTAATTCTCTTTGGAAATCTCTCCTCCTCTTTCAAATTGTCATACATTGACATCTGGCTTCACATACAAAAGTGGCTCCACAGCTCAGTTATTTGATGAAATTTCAGCTAATTGGATAGGACATAAAGGTCAATGATTTATTTATGATTCTAGAACTATTAGAGAAGCCTTGACTGCAGAGTCACTTGGCTTTCAAGAGCATCTTGGCCTAATATTATCACTATGCTGAGAGTCCCCTTAGAATGATTTACTTGAAAAACATGCATTCTTTGCCCTTGACAGTCCAAGTCTTCTTGCAAATAGTCTCATGAAATATTTCTTACTTTACTTGAAATCTTGTCCATTTG
This sequence comes from Bos grunniens, assembly GCF_055505025.1. Taxonomy (NCBI): domain Eukaryota; kingdom Metazoa; phylum Chordata; class Mammalia; order Artiodactyla; family Bovidae; genus Bos; species Bos grunniens. Next base: position 56,134,386 of record NC_141175.1, on the reverse strand, counting down.
TTCTTTTCTAACAGCCTGAAGAATTTAAGGCTTTTCCTTAATCACTTAACCTGGTATTGTGTTATAGTAATCAGTGATCTGGGTCCTAAATGTTTTTTTACTATTCAAGTACTCCAGATAATTCATTTCTGAGTGGGTGGCATCCACTCTGTGCTTTCCTGCCTGCTCAGTATTCTGTTCTATCATGGCTGCATTTCATATTTATAAATCCTTTCCCCATGCAAACTATATTTCAACACATTACCTATCTGGGCTTCATGTAGGAAACTGACCAAATTGTAGATAGGTTGTGTTGAATATGGAGATAATTTAAGAATTTTAGAGTTAATAATATGAATAGACATGAAAACAAAAGATGATCTTCAACATCATTGGATGTCAGAAGATACAATCTCCATGAGAAAAGGGACTCTTTCTTTTGTCTCTTGTCTTAGTCCCTATTACTGTGAAATTCTTCCCATTGCATGTAATTAATATTAATTGAATTAAACAATAAATAACACAAAGCAGACCATTCAACTAGTTACCCAAATTAGCTCAGTATAGACTGGAATTCCAATTAACAGGTAGATGAATTTATTTATTAGAAAAGGAAAATGAGAAGAAAGTAAACAACGCTAAAGAAGAAATGCCTGGATAAATCCTTCAGAGCTCAGTTAAAGCTATTATTTTTAGGATTTTCATGAGGTCAAAAGTAGGGAGGGATTCATTAAATCCGCTGACCTATCAAAATCGCTATCTTGAAATCTAAATTATATTTATGTTTAAAAATTCTGCCTACATATAACCGGATTTTTCTAGTCTCTTCCCACAAAAATATCATCTCTTCTTTTAATTTTTCTATTCCCAAAGACTCACATACTGATCTTATCTTGCCTCTCAAAGTAAGTATAAGATCTTTGAAGGCAATCTTTGTGGCCAATTGACTTTTGCTTTTTCCTGTTTCTTTCCTCTGCAGTGAATGGTTAGATGCCTGCCCAATAATGTGGGCACAGTCAGCACTATTGAAAATGATTGAGTTGTATGGCTACAGACCTGAGGTGGAGAGCCTGAAGACAATGCGAGAATGGGAATGGAATAGAACAAGGCAGCTTCCTAGGGAGATATGCAGTCTAGCTGCCAAGTGACCTTCAGTTACAATGATCTCCTTCTCCCCACACTTTGAACCTGAAAGGAAATATACTACCTTTGATTAGTTTTTAAGGAGTAGTCTCATAAAAAACACGTTATGTGTGCCAAACCTTTTACATGAAACACAGTGTAACTGATGGGTTTTCATTAGCATTTTATTGATGCTCTTTAAAACTCTTACTGGACAAAACATTTCAGAGGTTCATTCTCTCTGGTGTATATCACTGCTGTGACATCGGCGTTTCATATCTCTGTAAGAATTCCTTTATCTCTTTTTCTTAGCTGGATAGATTTGCCGTGACAAGACCTCAGTGTCACTTCTAAGACATGCAAACTTACATAGAGCTAAAAAAAAAAAAAAAATCTGTTCAGGCTATTACTTGTAAAATAAGCAGAAAAACAAAGATCTTGTTGCTGTTTTTGAAGAGATAACAAAGACCATTTACCCAGTAAATCTCAAAATAATTGAGTGTATTTTAAAGCTATTTAGGCTTTCCAGGTGTCTCAGACAGTAAAGAAATCTGCCTGCAATGTGAGAGATCCAAGTTTGATCCCTGGATCGGGAAGATCCCCTGGAGAAGGGAATGGCTACCCATTCCAGTATTCTTGCTTGGAGAATTCCGTGGACAGAGGAGCCTGGTGGGGTCACAAAGAGTCAGACACGACTGAACAATTAACACTTTCACTGTACACACGTAGTGAGACACTAAGACTGTGTCCTTTCTGAACTTCAGATCTCCTTCACCTTATTCTTCTAGAAAGCTCAATAATACAGTTGTACAAGTGAATGAGAATTTATTTACATACTTTTATCTGCAGCAGATAATTTTTAAGGCTCTTTAGGAAAAGAAATGCAGTGCCAGTGTCCAGGAAAATAACAACAGTGATGACTCTTGAGTTCCTTTAGATGTTTTGCCACAAGAGTACTGCCAAGCAAAATGTGCTTGTTTTATTTTATCTCAGTCACAGATCCAAATGCAAAATCCTCAAGGGCATCTTGTACATTTGCATAAATCTCTTGAGAATATAAGTGTAAATATTCAAGAGAGAATTGTTTTGCTGCTTTGATAAAATGACTGTGGATTCCATGCAGATTGAAGTAGAGAGCTGGGGTAATGAGGTTTCAGACATTAATCGAGGTTCATGCACGCAAAGGGAAGAAAACTTCCAGAATCTAGTTTTCAGAGTACATATCGGGTACTTATTTGGAATACATAGGCTTTGGAGGTACACACTGAATACTTATTCTGTTCCAGGATCTCTGTTAGAAACTTCCAGAGGTTATCTGGTGCCACTTCGACACAACCTTGTAAATCCTTTAGCTTGTCGAAAGGGCACCCAATTCTTAAGCAACTGAAGCAGATTCTGAATGTAGGAACTCAATTTCAAATTCCCCACCACTGTCTTTTAAATGCATGTCATGTCTGATTTTACTTTGCTTTTGAAGCTTATGTTAGGTAGATTCCCAACACTTAAAAATTAGATCCAACTTTTATTGTTTTTTTTTTCATAGTATCGAATGTCATCCTGGCTAAAAAATGAAGTCTAGTATGAACTTATTTCACCTTTTACTGGTTGGCAATTACTTGAATTTACTCAAATACTGGACTTTCTCATCTCTGCAGATCTAAGTTTTTAGATTTACTAATAGTTGGAAATTGCCAATTGATAACATATGTACAATAGTACTATGTCATCAAGTGTTTATACATTGCTAGAGGGTTGTTCAGCTTCTTGTAACAATATTAGAGCAGTGATTCTCAAACTTTTTCACGGATTATAATCATTTAAACCTCTTGTTTAAACACACATAGCTGGATCCTACCCAACTTTCTAATCAGCAGGTCTGAAATGGGTCCTGAGAATTTGCCTTGTAATAAGTCAAGAGGTAATACTGATGTTGCAGATCCAAGGACAAGGTGTTAATACCAACTGGTATAGGACATTAAATAAATGGTTTCAAGCAAACTTTTTTTTAATATATTTATTTTAATTAGAGGTTAATTACTTTACAATATTGTATTGGTTTTGCCATACATCAACATGAATCTGCCTCATTTTTTTAATATGGTGGGAGGTCAGGTTGATGTATGGCAAAACCAATACAATATTGTAAAGTAAAAATAAATAAATAAATAATAATTAAAAAAAAGAAGAATGAATTGCACAAAATGTCAAATCTCTCATGGACATACAGAAGTTGTTCTGTGTGTTGTGCCTTTGTTTAGGTCAATGCAAAGAAGTGAGAACATTACCAGCTAAAATAATGTATGTTTACCATCAATGGCTTACCTCTGAATGAGTGCCAGTTATGACAATATATGTGTTTTGTGGTGTGAACATAAGTTTATGGACTGTAGCCTGGCTGGCTCCTCTGTCCATGGGATTTCCCAGGCAAGGCTAAAGTGTTGCCATTTCTTTCTCCAAGGGATCTTCCTGACCCAGGGATCAAATCCCAGTCTCCTGCATTGCAGGTGGTCTCATGCATTTTAGGTGGATTATTTACTGACTTAGCTACCAGGGAAATCCAATGATATCACAGAGATGCTTAAATTTAGAAACTACTACTAAATAGTTCCTGGACCAAAGAGATGCTCAAAATAAGATATTCAGTTATGTGAATGCCTGAATGACCTATGATACTGAAATAAGACCTAAACAAACTGCTCTCACAGGCAACACTATAATACAGTCTTGGCAGTGTTTCTGAGTTTCGCTAGGATTTGTTCACTCTCTGAAATCCTATCAACACTTATGGGCTCAGGAAAGAACAATATAAAATCAAGTTTCCTACTCCATACTTTCATTATTGTTCCCCCTTAAATGAAGCTTAAGAATACAATACAGAGGGACTTCCCTGGTAGTTCAGTGACTAAGGGGCCTTGCACCCAATGTAGAGGCCTGAGTTTGATCCCTGGTCAGGAAACTAGATCCCACATGCCACAAATAAGAATTTGCTTGCTGAAACTAAGAGTTCAAATGCCACAACTAAAGATCACATATGCCACAACTACAACCCAGCACAGCCAAATACATAAATACTTTAAAAAGAAGAGAAAAGAATGCAATACACAAAGTAGACAAAATTGTAGAACTTTCCCCCTGCTGAAATCAGTTCTATTTATTGAAATTCTGGGTTAAAAATAAAATATTTAGAGTATTTCTCTCACTCCCCCTACAAAAATTTCTTTCAAACAAACTCATCCCTAGGTTACAGGTCTTCTGTTTCACTTCTTATGTGAGCATAAAAAAAATCATAACAGGACTTCAAGCCTGGTGGTCCAGTGGTTAAGAACCCATGCAGGGGACACGGGTTTGATCTTTGGTCATGGAGGATTCCACATGCCGTGGCACAATGAATGGTCTACAAGCTGCAACTTCTGAAGCTTGAGCACCCTAAAGCCCATGCTGCACAACAAGAGAAGCTGCTGCAGTGAGAAGCTCATGCCCCAAGACTAGAGAAAGCCCGTGAGAAGCAATGAAGGCCCAGAACAACCAAACATAAATACAAATCATAAGAAAACAATTCCCAATTTTCAAATACATAATGTTAACATGTCTATCTCTATAGAGAGGAAGAAGTGGAACTATAATACAGGTCATTAGAAAATTTTCTAGTAATTTCCCATAACTGCAATTCCTCAGGGTTCATGTTTAACAGAAAAAGAAGCAATTCATTCAAGTCTTCATTTTCTTTATTATTTTTTTCCAATCGTATTTTCTGATTTTACACTGTTTCTTCTGGGATATTATACCAAATGATCAAGAACACCTAGCATATAAGACAAAATCCATTTCCTCCCTTCCTGCAATCTCTTCTGGCTGCATCTCAAAATAAGACAATAAAATGTTCCTTCAAATTTTAACCTATTAAATGGCTGTTAGAAAGAGCATACCATCCATATTCAAAACTCTTTTCAAGGCAAGATACATCCCAGGATAATATTTGACATTAATCTTATTTAAGGCATCAGTAAATATAGGAAAAAAAATATGCTATTCAGGTAGGAAAATATAAACAAGTAAATTAAAAACCTGGGTATTGGAGGAGATCTTAATGTACAGAGGCATTCATACATATTTTAATGTAGAAATTATATACTAACTAATTAGAATTATGATTAGAATTTGACCTTCCAACTGCATTATTCTGTAACAAAAAAGAAGGCCTGATTAGTTAATGAAGAAAAAATTTTCATTTCTTGAAGTTGTATTTAGCTATTGCAATTAAATTTTGAGGTCTTTGCATTTCTGTTTTCTATCTATTTTGTAAGCTTGAATCACATTGTACCAAAATTAGATTATCTAAACATATACTCTTTCTGAACTTGGAATATGATGAGCACCTAAAGGTGAGTTTTCCCCTTTTTGTACACATGTGAGTGGTCAGTTAGCAGATCTGAGATGACAAACCACTTCCCATTTATGCACCTTTTTCATATTCAAGGATTTGCAATAAATGCTTGTAATATATTGTGACTATGCTATAAAATGCTTCTTAAAATCATTCCTTTACATCAGGAGGAATCAGGAAAGCTCTTTTAGAAAGAAATATTTTTACTAGCAATAAACCTGAAGGAAGTAATGAAATCAAAGAGAAATTCAAATAAGTTGAGTTATTTAAGAAGTTTCAGGATCCAAACACACAGAGAATTTGTGATGTATTGAGAGAAGATAATGACCATGAAATAAGGCAGTAGAGAATTAAGGACTAAACTTTTGAACATTTTCATATCTAAGAAGTGAGACACAGAATAGGAGTTAGTAAAAGACATGAGATGTGGTCAGAAAGGTAAATGTGAAGGTGCATACTGCAGTAATAAGGAAGAGAGAAGGAGAAAAAGTTAAGAAAAAATAAGTACCTTATATTACACATATAGAAAGTTCTAAACCAAGTAGATCAAAAGTGAAAAAGAAAAAAAGAATATTAAAAACTGAAAAACAGCTAAAGGAGAATATATGAGAAATCTGTATACCTTTCCCTCAGTTTTGTTGAGAATCTAAAGCTACTCTGAAAAACATTAAGTGTAACATACAAAAACACACAGCAAAACCCAAGAAAACCAGAGCCAATAGCATCCATGCTTCAGTCTTCAAAAGCAAATCACTCTCATAATATGTACTAGATGTATGCATTCAGAGAAAAGACTATCAGACTATAAGAATATCTTGGGGCATACTTTTGTAAAAAAGGGATGTGGGCAGCCATGTGAAGGATAGCCTACTTTATCTTTGTCCATTGCACATGTATTAAATAAATTTCTATTTTAAGATTTTAAAAGGCAACTACATGTTGGAGCTGTAGATAATTACTGGCATTTGAAAGAAAAAAAAAAAGTCTCAGTATTTGCCTCTCAAAATATAATACAGAGCTGGCAGGGGTCCTCATATTCTTTGTACTCTTATTGCTTTTCCAATCTTAATTGGGAATGGTTGCCCTTACCTTTATTCATTTTATGACATTGAAATCAACACCACTTTGAAAGTGTTCCAAAAATAATTACATAATGTAGTATCAAGTGGGAAAAATGATCTATAGGGAACATTTCACAACTTCTCTTGGCAACTGTAGTCTCATTATCTTGAGACAGAATTTCATTTGCTTTCATAAAGTATGTCTCACCCAGCAACTGCATGAAAAAAAAAAAAATCAATTTCTCATGTATGGTTGATTCCCATTTATAAAACTTTTGAGTCCAATGTGGAATATTCTTTGCCAGAGACTAGTATTTTACTTTCCAAGTAAACAGAGAATCAGATTCAGAAAATATTTCCTATTCATAGTTGTTTCTCCTGTGAGTGCAGAAAAATGATCCTTACCATAGCTTTGATTTGCATTCTTGCTTTCTGTCAGTAATAGAACTGGATTTGGTATTTCCAAGTTGTTAAAATGTTTATCTCTAAAAGCTTCAGAATATACTACAACTGTTTCCTGCTGAGGCCCAGAGAGCAATCTGTAGGCCTGGAACACAAGCTGTTTTTGTTCTAAGTCTAGCCTCCAAGCTCTTGAAAAATCCCCTTGAAAATTCCAATTCCAAATTCAGCAGTCTTTTTTCTCTTTAAGACTTGTCTCCTGTTTTCTGAGCAGTTTTCCCTGTGATCTTATGCCCCAGTCTGAGAATGTTATAGTTCTAAAAACTTGCAGATAGGTAGAAAAGAAAGCTGGGCTTCCCTGGTGGCTCAGTGCTAAAGAACCTGCTTTTTGGTACAAGTGTTGTGGGTTCAATCCCTGGGTCAGGAAGATCGATGCCCTGGAAAAGGAAATGGCAACTCACTCCAGTATTCTTGCCTGGGAAATCCATGGACAGAGGAGTTTGGCAGGCTCAAGTCCATAGGGTCACAAAAAGAGTTGGACAAGACTTATCAACAAAACAGCAACAATATCAACAACAGAAAAGAAAGTCCTCAAAACTGTCCAGCAGTGCAATAGTCTAGATGTCAATTAAGGGTTAGTGGGGTAGGTGGGTGCCTGGGAAGTGAAGTTGTAGGTTTGGGCATGAAGATATGGCCTACTAGTAAAGCCCAGGACAAACTGATGGTCAAGAGAACAGTGATACTCCCCCTACAAGAGAATCTGATAACAAGATAGGTGGTAAGTCTGATGCAAACCCAGAGTAGAAAAGGAAAAGATTACAACAGAATGGTGAATAAGTACCTTAGTCATTATGACCTACTAAAGTGCCAAATAGATGCCAAATAGTGGTCTAAATTAAGACTATAGTTAGTATATGTCTGACAAGGATATTTAGTGAGGGGGCCATGCAGGCAACATCAGGGATTCATATCCTGTAGTCTTGTTTGTATGAATAGATGATTTGAGATTATTGAAGACAGAGAGGAATATGCAGGGATGGGAAAGTGGGTGGGCAGAGTAGTACATGTCTAACCTGTTATTATGGGTGGTATTTGAATTTCACAGTAAGAGGAACTTCAGATAGAAGGCAAAAGGTCTCTATTTGTGAATGACCCTGAGAACCAAGTACACAAGTGGCACTGCTTACCTTCCCAAGTAACAAAGTATGATGCAATGAGATATAGACACCAACATGTACATGTTTTCAAGGATATCTTTAAACACTCCTGTTCAAACAGCAGCCCTGCCATTTTACCTGGGTCTTCACCACAATAATAATGGTGAAGTAGAGCCAAGAAATTCCAAAGACCAAGAACAAGGAAGCCAGAAGATTAAGGGAGGACACACTGTTTACTCATGATGGCTATTTCTGGTGGAAGGTGAAATCTACCAACAAGTATATTTTTCAAGGCTGGCAATGCCTAGAGGTGTAACAAGTCATTGCTCAGAAGAAACTCCTTTCTATAGTATCTTCCCATTGACTAGAGAGAATAGCTCAATCTTAGCTGTATGGCATTTTCTTCAGGAGAGAGATTGGATGTTTGGGAGGGGATAGGACAGGTCATAAACTGTGATCATAAATTAAATATAGTTTGATGCTGCTCTGACCTGTTGTTTGTGTAGGATTAGCATGATATGTTAATATTTTCCCTGCAAACACTTATTGATGATACTTGCAAGTTGAAGTTTGTCAGCTAAAAATCCAGAATGGAGTAATATGGGAAACTCTTCTCATAAGCCATCCAATATACTTTGTGAGTTTAGTAGGGTATAAATCAATGAGTCAGTTAATCCTAAATGTTGTTTTTTTGGCCACAAATATTGAATACATTATTAAATCAATATGGGATTTAATTTAACTTGAAAGTCATTCAGAGAAAATATGTATTGACTAGAACAAAACAAGTAGCTCTTTTTGGTGAATGAAACCATTTATAAAGAACTGATAACAAAAGAAGAGCAAATGACTTTAGACAGCTCAATGCACAAAACTTATAAGTTCACACTCCATAAATACTAGAACCAATAGATTAATTTTAAAATGTCAGGGAGGAATTTGAATTGAAAAATAGAGAAACAGATAAAGAGAAACAATGCTAGAGAATTTTGCTGCAATTAATGAAGATAAGTTAAAACATGAAAGAATGGTCTAGATAAAGCAGAAGAATGCATAATATATGCACTAGTGTTACAGTTTTTTGTTTGTTTGTTTGTTTTTTTAATGCTTCCCTGATGGCTCAGCAGTAAAGAATCTGCCTGCAATGTAGGAGATGTGCATTTGATCTCTGGGTGGAGAAGATACCCTGCAGAAGGAAATGGCAACCCACTCCAGTATTCTTGCCTGAAAAATCCCATGGACAGAGAAGCCTGGGAGGCTACAGTCCATGAGATCCCAGAAAGATTTGGGCATGACCTCTAAAGCATACACATACACATACACGCACATACATATCTTTAAATAAATCAGGCATCCCAAGAGTTAAGGTAAATTCCTCCCCACAACCAACATATGTATTTCCTCTAACACATTAAAGATCTTTTTCTTTTCTTTTTTCAAGTGTAACCTAGAGATGAAGAACTTATTGAAATTCACATTTTACTTGCATTTTCTAAATTTTTGAAATTGTTTTCTTTTTTTCCAGACAGTATGGGGATCAAAGGCATCACAATATTGTAAAGCAATTATCTTCCAATTAAAATAAATAAAACTTTTGAAAAATTGTTTAAGTAAGTGGATGACATTCTTCCAAGCTATGAAATTGCTATCATTTGTGTGAGGGAAGAACCTTGCTTTGTTCAACCTTTCAGTTCAGTTTAATTCAGTTCAGTCACTCAGTTGTGTCCGACTCTTTGCGACCCCATGGATCATAGCACGCCAGACCTCTCTGTCCATCACCAACTCCCCGAGTTCACTCAAACTCACATCCATAGAGTCTGTGATGCCATCCAACCATCTCATCCTCTGTCATCCCCTTCTCCTCTTAAAGATAGTCAATTGCAGTGGATGGGACCTATGAGGAAAATTTTTTCACAAATTTTAGAAATGTAGTTTTTATTTGCTCTTTTAAAAATACCTTTCCTACTTGATCATCATGATGTATGTTTGTTGACTAAATAGGCAGTCAGAAGAAACATGTTCAAAGAAGTAGCATCTTGTTTAATGGTGTCTCAGCAAATTGGTTGTCTGGAAGGAAAAAATAAAAAATGCTTTATTTTAGAGTGTTTTTCCATTTCTGTGATGGCAATACTCCCAGCATGGCAAATTTTAAAAACTCAATAGTTTAACAACCAGCTTACAAAATTTCTCAAAATTTAGCAATTAGTTTATTTCAGTTTGTATAATCCAGCTCCAGTACACCACTGTGTATGTAAGCATATTGTTGAACACCATTTCAGAAATCACACAATGGCTCATGCTATGTTAATAAATAAATAAAACTTAAAAATAATTTTGTAAGAAAGGGCATCACGTTTTTTAAAAAGGAACATGGAATAGTTAGTAAAACTCAGATTTCTGTTTAGTAACCATGAGAGCAATGCTGCCTAAAATTACCAGGTAAAATTAAGAAAAAACATTATGAAAATGATTAAGCTTTTGGTGTCATCATTTTAAAAATGTCCATATTATTAAGCAAAAAGGACTGCTTTTCTCAAATGAACAAAGTTTTTAGAATTTTAACACTTCTTTCAGTTAAGTTCAGTTCAGTCACTCAGTCATGTCTGACTCTTTGGGATCCCATGAATTGCAGCACGCCAGGCCTCCCTGTCTATCACCAACTTCCGGAGTTCACTCAAACTCATGTCCATTGAGTCGGTGATGCATTCCAGCCATCTTATCCTCTGTCATCCCCTTCTCCTCCTGCCCCCAATCCCTCCCAGCACATTAGAGTTTTTTCCAATGAGTCAACTCTTAGCATGAGGTGGCCAAAGTACTGGAGTTTCAACTTTAGCTTCAGTCCTTCCAAAAACCCCAGGAATAATCTCCTTTAGAATGGACTGGTTCGGTCTCCTTGCAGTACAAGGGACTCTCAAGAGTCTTCTCCAACACCACAGTTCAAAAGCATCAATTCTTCGGCGCTCAGCTTTCTTCACAGTCCAACTCTTACATCCATGCATGACTACTAGAAAAACCATAGCCTCGACTAGACGGACCTTTGTTGGCAAAGTAATGTCTCTGGTTTTGAACATGATCTATGTTGGTCATAACTTTCCTTCCAAGGAGTAAGCGTCTTTTAATTTCATGGCTGCAATCACCATCTGCAATGATTTTGGAGCCCCCAAAAAATAAATTCTGACACTGTTTTCACTATTTCCCCATCTATCTGCAACGGAGTGATGGGACCAGATGCCATGATCTTAGGTTTCTGAATGTTGAGTTTAAGCCAACATTTTAACTCTCCTCTTTCACTTTCATCAAGAGGTTTTTTAGTTCCTCTTCACTTTCTGCCATAAGGGTGGTGTCATCTGCATATCTGAGGTTATTGATATTTTTCCCGGCAATCTTGATTCCAGCTTGTGCTTCTTCCAGGCCAGCATTTCTCATGATGTACTCTGCATAGAAGTGAAAAAAGCAGGGTGGCATATACAGCCTTGACATACTCCTTTTCCTATTTGGAACCAGTCTGTTGTTCCATGTCCAGTTCTAACTGTTGCTTCTTGACCTGCATATAGGTTTCTCAAGAGGCAGGTCAGGTGGTCTGGTATTCCCTTCTCTTTCAGAATTTTTCACAGTTTATTGTGATCCACATAGTCAAAGGCTTTGGCATAGCCAATAGCAGAAATAGATGTTTTTCTGGAACTCTCTTGCTTTTTTGATTCCAGCAGATGTTGGCAATTTGATCTCTGGTTCCTCTGCCTTTTCTAAAACCTGCTTGAACATCAGGAAGTTCATAGTTCACATATTGCTGAAGCCTGGCTTGGAGAATTTTGAACATTACTTTACTAGCATGTGAGATGAGTGCAATTGTGGGGTAGTTTGAGCATTCTTTGGCATTGCCTTTCTTTGGGATTGGAATGAAAACTGACCTTTTCCAGTCCTGTGGCCACTGCTGAGTTTTCCAAATTTGCTGGCATATTGAGTGCAGCACTTTCACAGCATCATCTTTCAGGATTTGGAAGAGCTCCACTGGCATTCCATCACCTCCACTAGCTTTGTTCATAGTGATGCTTTCTAAGGCCCACTTGACTTCACATTCCAGGATGTCTGGCTCTAGGTGAGTGATCACACCATTGTGATTATCTTGGGCATGAAGATCTTTTTTTGTACAGTTCTTCTGTGTATTCTTGCCACTTCTTAATATCTTCTGCTTCTGTTAGGTCCATACCATTTCTGTCCTTTATTGAGCCCATCTTTGTGTGAAATGTTCCCTTGGTACTCTAATTGTCTTGAAGAGGTCTCTTGTCTTTCCCATTCTGTTGTTTCCCTGTATTTCTTTGCGTTTATCACGGAGGAAGGCTTTCTTATCTCTTCTTGCTATTCTTTGGAACTCTACATTCAGATGCTTATATCTTTCCTTTTCTCCTTTGCTTTTCACTTCTCTTCTTTTCACAGCTATTTGTAAGGCCTCCTCAAACAGCCATTTTGCTTTTTTGCATTTCTTTTCCATGCGGATGGTCTTGATCCCTGTCTTCTGTACAATGTCATGAACCTCCATCCATAGTTCATCAGGCACTCTATCTATCAGATCTAGTCCCTTAAATCTATTTCTCACTTCCACTGTATAGTCATAAGGGATTTGATTTAGGTCATACCTGAAAGGTCTAGTGGTTTTCCCCACTTTCTAAATTTAAGTCTGAATTTGGCAATAAGGAGTTCATGATCTGATACACAGTAAGCTCCTGGTCTTGTTTTTGCTGACTGTATAGAGCTTCTCCATCTTTGGCTGCAAAGAATATAATCAGTCTGATTTCGGTGTTGACCATCTGGTGATGTCCATGTGTAGAGTCTTCTCTTGTGTTGTTGGAAGAGGGTGTTTGCTATGACAAGTGTGTTCTCTTGGCAAAACTCTATCAGTCTTTGCCCTGCTTCATTCCGTATTCCAAGGCCAAATTTGCCTGTTACTCCAGGTGTTTCTTGACTTCCTACTTTTGCATTCCAGTCCCCTATAATGAAAAGGACATCTTTTTTGGGTGTTAGTTCTAAAAGGTCTTGTAGGTCTTCATAGAACCGTTCAACTTCAGCATCTTCAGCATTACTGGTTTGGGTGTAGACTTGGATTACTATGATATTGAATGATTTGCCTTGGAAACAGAGATCATTTGTCATTTTTGAGATTGCATCCAAGTACTGAATTTCAGACACTTTTGTTGATCATAATGGCAACTCCATTTCTTCTAGGGGATTCCTGCCCACAGTAGTAGATATAATGGTCATCTGAGTTAAATTACAAATTTTTATATTTTTTTCCAACCATGATTATTTAAATTATTGAATCATTTTGCTATAGTCATGTGACATCTTTGTTCATTAACAATGATTTTATGATAATTTCTCCATTCCTGGATTTAAAAAAGTAATAGTAATGTAATTAACCTATTGGTTTCCTGGATTTTATCACTGCTGCTGCTGCTAAGTCACTTCAGTCATGTCTGACTCTGTGCGACCCCATAGATGGCAGCCCACCAGTCTTTGCCATCCCTGGGATTCTCCAGGCAAGAACACTGGAGTGGGTTGCCATTTCTTTCTCCAATACATGAAAGTGAAAAGTGAAAGTGAAGTTGCTCAGTCGTATCACTGATGAGTTTTATTTTAATTTTTTTTCAAGAAAGGATGATGTATAATTTTTGCAATTATACTTAAATGATATTTAAGAATTAATATCTTTTCTTCATATTTTGATTTCCCCAGAATTTTGTAGACAATGCATATGTGATTTTCTCACACTGGAAATCCACGTATTATATGAAGTATTTAAAATGAAAAAATTCAGTTATTTTTTCCCTGAAAACTCAAGTTCCTGACACTAAAATCATTCCACAAAAGCTGTATATCTCCATTGCATGAAATCTGGATTATATCCCCGCTCATTAATACACTTGAGCAGATAACACATCCAAAGAGTCTTAATAATTTTATAACATGGAAACATTTCATTTTATACTGTATCCTTTGGTATTAGTAAGTTCTACTTCAATATATAAACATATTTTAAAAATGAGAATTTTCAACGTTTGTTATTCAACATCTTTCCTTGGTGAATCTGGTGGTACTAGTGTGAAAGTGTTGCTCACAAAACATTGCTGCAGGCAATCATTTTCCACATCAAAATCTTTTTTGTTCTTTGGCTATTACTTTTCAAAGGGCATGAGACCTCTCCCATTTCCAGGTTCTCTGTTGCCAGTTAGTGTTTGAATTAATTTAACTACTCTTTTGTATACTAATGAATTTAATTACTATAATTTTTGAAACTACTTTCTTTGGCCACCTTTAAACTGTATTTTTGGAGAAGGCAATGGCAACCCACTTCAGTACTCTTGCCTGGCAAATCCCATGGATGGAGGAGCCTGGTGAGCTGCAGTACATGGGGTCGCTAGGAATTGAACACGACTGAGTGACTTCACTTTCACTTTTCACGTTCATGCATTGGAGAAGGAAATGGCAACCCACTCCAGTGTTCTTGCCTGGAGAATCTCAGGGCCAGAGGAGCCTGGTGGGCTGCCGTCTATGGGGTCGCACAGAGTCAGACACGACTGAAGCGAGTTAGCAGCAGCAGCAGCAGCAAACTGTATTTTAAACAAATAAAGCTGTCCCACAATGGGATTTGATGACAAAGACTAATAGGCATGTATATTGCACGTGCTAAGTTGCTTCAGTTGGGTCTGACTCTGAAACCCTGTGGAGTTGGGTTCAAAGTTGGCCAAGCTCCTCTGCCCATGATATTCTCTAGGCAAGAATACTAGAATTGGTAGCCATTTCCTTCTCCAGGGAATCTTTCCCACCCAGGTATCAAACTCATGTTTCTTATATCTCCTGCATTGTCAGGCAAGTTCTTTAACTGGTTTAGTCATTAAGTCATGTCCGACTCTTGACTGTAACCATGATGTGTCACAAGAATCAGATACGACTTAGTGCCTAAGCCACCACTACTGATAAGCTAGAGGTACATTGCACATCCCTGTTCTATGCACATGCTCCATTGTGCCATTGGACTTCACTCAAAAAACACAAATTCTAGAGTAAAGTTACTGACAGTTTCAAGATCCTTAGTTCAGTTCAGTTGCTCAGTCATGTCTGAATCTTTGTGACGTCATGGACTCCAGGCTTCCCTGTCCATTACCAACTTCTGTAGCTTACTCAAACTCATGTCCATTGAGTCGGTGATGCCATCCAACCATCTCATCCTCTATCAGCCCCTTCTTCTCCCACCTTCAGTCTTTCCCAGCATCAGGGTCTTTACCAATGAGTCAGTTCTTCCCATAGGTGGCCAAAGTATTGCAGTTTCAGCTTCAGCATCAGTCCATGGACTGATTTCCTTTAGGACTGATTGGTTGGATCTTGCAGTCCAAGGGACTCTTAAGAGTCTTCTCCAACACCACACTTCAAAAGCATCAGTTCTTCAGCCCACAGCTTTCTTTATAATACAACTTTCACACCCATACATGACTACTGGAAAAACCATAGCTTTGACTAGTTGGACCTTTGTCAGCAAAGTAATGTCTCTGCTTTTTAATATGCTGTCTATGTTGGTCATAGCTTTTCTGCCAAAGAGCAAGTGTCTTTTAATATCGTGGCTGCAGTCACCATCTTCAGTGATTTTTAGAGCCCTAGAAAATAGTCTGTCACTGTTTTGATTGTTTCCCCATCTATTTGCTGTGAAGTGAGGGGAAACAGTGGAAACAGTGTCAGCCTTTATTTTTGGGGGCTCCAAAATCACTGCAGATGGTGATTGCAGCCATGAAATTAAAAGATGCTTACTCCTTTTAAGGGGTAAGAAGGAAAGTTATGACCAACCTAGATAGCATATTCAAAAGCAGAGACATTACTTTGCCAACAAAGGTTCATCTAGTCAAGGCTATGGTTTTTCCTGTGGTCATGTATGGATGTGAGAGTTGGACTGTGAAGAAAGCTGAGCACCAAAGAATTGATGCTTTTGAACTATGATGTTGGAGAAGACTCTCAAGAGTCCCTTGGACTGCATGGAGATCCAACCAGTCCATTCTAAAGGAGATCGGTCCTGGGTGTTCTTTGGAAGGAATGATGCTAAAGCTGAAACTCCAGTACTTTGGCCACCTCACGTGAAGAGTTGACTCATTGGAAAAGACTCTGATGCTAGGAGGGATTGACGGCAGGAGGAGAAGGGTATGACAGAGGATGAGATGGCTGGATGGCATCACTGACTCGATAGACATGAGTTTGAGTGAACTCTGTGAGTTGGTGATAGACAGGGGGGCCTGGCATGCTGCAATTCATGGGGTCGCAAAGAGTCAGACACGACTGAGCGACTGAACTGAATTGAACTGAACTGAACTGATGCGACCAGATGCCATGATCTTAGTTTTTGGATGTTGAGTTTTAAGTCAGTTTTTTAACTCTCCTCTTTCACCTTCATCAAGAGGCTCTTTAGTTCCTCTTCACTTTCTACCATAAGAGTGGTGTCATATCTGAGGTTATTGATATTTCTCCCTGCAGTCTTGATTCCAGCTTGTGCTTCATCCAGCCTAGTATTTTGCAAGATATACTCTATATATAAGTTAAATAAGCAAGGTGACCATATACAGTCTTGATGTACTCCTTTCCCAATATGGAACCAGTCCCTTGTTACATGTCCGGTTCTAAATGTTGCTTCTATGGAATATAAATTGTATAATTTTGATGAATCCTCATGTGAGTTCAATGCCCTTATATTTGGTTTCATGATGGCTAAGATGGTAAAGAATTTGCCTGCAATGTGGGAGACTCGGGTTTGATCCTTGGGTCAGGAAGATGATGTGGAGGAGGGCATGGCAACCTATTCCAGTATTGTGGCATGGAGAACTCCATGGACAGAGAAGCCTGGCAGGCTACAGTCTATGGGACCACAGAGTCAGACAGACCTGAGTGACTAATATTTCATTTCATATTCATATTTGGTTTAAATCTGACATTGTGCAATATAATGATGAACAGAAAATTCACTAAAAATTAAAATATTTTGTTTTGACTTTTCTTGGAATTACATTGAATAAATGCCATTAAAATGTATTTTTAGCCTAATAAACAATTATGTAATTCTTTTAAGCAATAAATATATTTTATCTCCTAAATTTTTTTATTTGAATGTTTTTAATTAATTAGTTTTTTTATTGAAGGATAATTTCTTTACAGAATTTTGCTGTTTTCTGTCAAATGTCAACATGAATTAGGCATAGGTATACATATATCCCCTCCCTTTTGAAACTCCTTCCCTTCTCCCTCCCCATCCCACCCCTCTAGTATCTCTTCAATATTTTAACATGTTTATTCCCCCAAAGTTTGAAATAGTTACATAGAAACTCAAGAGAGGAACTTACATAGCAAATACTAGGTAATGAGTTTTAACATGATGGTAAAGTTTGGACTATAATTAAATGTCATATGCTCTTCATATTGTTATTTAAAGTGTTTATAAAGTTATAGAGTTTGTTAGTGATTGAGTTCATTTAAGAGATTAACCTTAATATTTGAATTGCTACATGTATCTATCCTCAAAGATTAAAATAATTTAAATATTCTAGTTCAGTTCAGTTCAGTCACTCAGTTGTGTCCGACTCTTTGCGACCCCATGAATCACAGCATGCCAGGCCTCCCTGTCCATCACAAACTCCCGGAGTTCACTCAGACTCAAGTCCATCGAGTCAGTCAT
The DNA here is from genome assembly GCF_055505025.1 of Bos grunniens. Lineage (NCBI taxonomy): Eukaryota > Metazoa > Chordata > Mammalia > Artiodactyla > Bovidae > Bos > Bos grunniens. The sequence goes on along the minus strand of NC_141175.1, from coordinate 56,116,581 downwards.
GCCATCCAGCCATCTCATCCTCTGGCTTCCCCTTCTCCTCCTGACCCCAATCCCTTCCAGCATCAGAATCTTCCAATGAGTCAGCTCTTCACATGAGGTGGCCAAAGTACTGGAGTTTCAGCTTCAGCATCATTACCTCCAAAGAAATCCCAGGGCTGATCTCCTTTAGGATGGACTGGTTGGATCTCCTTTCAGTCCAAGGGACTCTCAAGAGTCTTCTCCAACACCACAGTTCAAAAGCATCAATTCTTCAGCACTCAGCCTTCTTCACAGTCCAACTCTCACATCCATACATAACCACAGGAAAAACCATAGCCTTGACTAGATGGACCTTTGTTGGCAAAGTAATGTCTCTGCTTTTGAATATGCTATCTAGTTTGGTCATAACTTTCCTTCCAAGGGGTAAACATCTTTTAATTTCATGGCTGCAATCACTATCTGCAGTGATTTTGAAGCCCAAAAATATAAAGTCTGACACTGTTTCCCCATCTATTTCCCATGAAGTGATGGAACCTATTTTAATAATCTAAAATAACTCTTGAAACTCAGTCTGATATAAATAAGAAGCTATCTGGTTTTTCCAGTTCCTTTACACTATTTAGTAGGTAAAAGAACTGCTGCTGCTGCTGCTAAGTTGCTTCAGTCGTGTCCGACTCTGTGCAACCCCACAGACGGCAGCCCACCAGGCTCTGCCATCCCTGGGATTCTCCAGGCAAGAACACTGGAGTAGGTTTCCATTTCCTTCTCCAATGCATGAAAGTGAAAGGTGAAAGTGAAGTCACTCAGTCGTGTCCGACTCTTAGTGACCCCATGGACTGCAGTCTATCAGGCTCCTCTGTGCATGGGATTTTCCAGGCAAGAGTACTGGAGTGGGTTGCCATTGCCTTCTCCGAAGTAAAAGAACTAGTGCTCATTAAATATACATTTACTGAACAGATTCAATGAATCTAGCAAGATGCAAGGGGTCATATATAAGTATGGGCATCATAACATAAGTATGGAACAAGTTAGTAACTTCTAGCTATGACATAAGTAGCAATGAATAAGCATGCAAAATTGTATATACTACTTCAAAAGAGTGGTTTAATTATTAAGTGATGTGAGAATTCAAAGAGGTTTGATAAGGACATGAGTAATTAAGGACTTTAAATCTAATGATTTGAATTTATAATACATCTTGCACTGTCACAATTTTCTAATAGTGGAAAATTGAGATTACTTTTATGATTGCAACCTTGCTAATTGTTCTAAATATACTGACTGAGCTCCTTAAAAACAACATAAAGAGATTTATTAAGACTGAATAAGAAACATGCATTTATGTGAGGTGGATTTGGGAAAACAAAGAGGGTTGGAGCAGTCCAAGGATAGCAAGACTAAACAGCTAGGTATTGTAAAGTTTCAAGTTAAGTTTCCATAGTAGGACATAGAATCTATATTAGGAGTTGAAAATTCTAACTTAGGCAAGTTAATATGAGTGTGAAATTAACCTTAAGTCTCCATTGTTGTTGTTCAGTCACTACGTTGTGTCCAACTGTTTGCTATCCATGAACTGCAGCACACCAGGCTTCCCTGTCTTAAACCATCTCCCAGAGTTTGCTCAAATGAATGTCCATTGAGTTGGTGATGCCATCCAACCATCTCGTTCCCTGTTGTCCCTTTCTCCTCTTGTTTTCAATCATTCCCAGCATCAGGGTCTTTTCCTATGAGTCAGCTCTTTACCTCAGGTGGCCAAAGTATTGGAGCTTTAGCTTCAGCATTGGTATTTCCAATGAATATTCCAGGTTGACTTCCTTTAGGATTAACTGGTTTGATCTCCTTACTGTCCAAGGAACTCTTAAAAGTTTTTCCAACCCCACAGTTTTAAAGTTTGTAACACAAGAGGACATGTGAAGAAAATTAACAAAAGATTCAAGTCTTGTTAGAGATTCAAGGATTCTTATAAAATAGAGATTGGAACCCAACACATGGATCTACAATAGCTCAGTAACTCTACATTAGTAAATAGTGCCAAAATGTAGTTAGAGAAAAGGAGATACCAGAGGGGAAGAGACAGGATTGAAACTACAGCAGAAAGTTCCTCAATTATCACTGTAGGGAAGATAGGCAGGATTTGCATTAGAGGACAGATTATGTATTACCCAAATTGACTTCTTGGATAACACATAATAAATTTGGAGTATTTATTATCTCCATGTACCCGAGTCTAAGTTGCAAAGCAGGATCAAAAGCCAGAGTTTTAAGTAGCTCAGTTTTCTGACTGAATAGTATGAGACAAGAGAATAAAAGCTGAATTGGCCTTCAGAAGAAACTATGAGGCCTTTAGACTCAACTAATCCAAAGACTTGTGAGACTAATTTGCTGAAATCCTTGGAGATTAATTATGAAAACCTTCATTATGAACCATACGAGAGGTTTGGAAATTTGGTAGACTTTGCAAGTCGAGAAAGTCATGTCTAATATGCGGAATTCATACTGCACTGGAGCACTCAGAACTGGGTCATGAGCATAAAATCTATCTACTGCTACAGTAATCCAGTGGAACCAGTGAGGATGTTCAGAAGAGGATGGACATGAGGCTGAGGTAGATAGGATATAATGATAGTTTGCAGAATTTTTAAATTGTACTTAAGCATCAGTTTGAGTAAGATTTGCCATATTTCTTCTGCCTTAGTCAAATATCAAAAATGAGTCACGCTCTTTATTACACCAGGCCTTGCTTTTTTAATGTAGTTTGATAGTTTCTATCCTTCTAATAGAATGTTTAGATCATTAGTGTTTGCTGTAATTATGGAATTAAATTGACCATATTGCTTTCGTTTTATGCATTTCTCATTTATTTGTTGTCCCCTTTTTATTCTTTTCCTGATTTCTTTATGATTATTTTTAGCATTCCATTTCATCTCCACTACTGACTTCCTGCTGCTGCTGCTGCTAAGTCACTTCAGTCATGTCCGACTCTGTGCGACCCCATAGACGGAAGCCCATAAGGCTCCCCCATCCCTGGGATTCTCCGGGCAAGAACACTGAAGTGAGTTGCCAGTTCCTTCTCCAATGCATGAAAGTGAAAAGTGAAAGTGAAGTCGCTCAGCCGTGTCTGACTCTTAGCGACCCCATGGACTGCAGCTCACCAGGCTCCTCTGTCTATGGGATTTGCCAGGCAAGAGTACTGGAGTGGGGTGCCATTGCCTTCTCCAACTGACTTCCTAGTGGTTGCTTTAGAGTTAATACTATCAATATTTAGCCCCTCACAGGCTATCTTAAGGAAATAGTATACTGCTAAATTTTTAACATGATGGCTTTACAAAAATGTACTTCTATTCTGTCCTTTAGTGCTATTGTAATTATAGATTTAATTTCTACGATTCTTATAAATCCATAATAAATTGTTATTCTCTTTGCAATTAAATAATTATATTCTACCATTGAACAAAAATGTCTTTTATATTTACTCCCTCCCCAAAAAATGTATCTGTCTTAAAACTTTTCTTTCTCTAGTCATTTTGGAGAATGCCTGCATATTGAACAAGACATCTATCCACCTTATGGGGTCTTTCTGAATGACAAATGAAAGGTTAAAATAAGTGAAGTGTGATGTCATTCATTACGAAAATATTGACACCATTTAGACTGTAAAATAACTCATACATTCAGTGAAAGATACAGACTTGACATAAAGATTAAGTTTTTATAGTCATTCTGTCCACGTATGTCACACCCAAGTATTACCTATCCTTGAGTGAGAAACTAGAAACTGAACTGGTTAGAAAGATTTCAGATAGTCTGCAATCAGGTGAGGAATTTGTATGGAATTTTAGAATCCATTCTCATCCAGGAGTCTTAAAACAAAACTCATTCGTACTCCATCAGCAGATCTGATTTTGTGATGTTATATCTTAAGAATCAACATGTAGTATGTTATCCAGACTATAAAATGTGTGTTGACTCTTAAGGATGGAAGAAATGAATACAAGATACTCAATCTAAGCCATAATTCTAAATTTAAAAAAAGAATTACTGATATCACATTTGGTTTTAATCAAATTTAAAGAAAATAAGAGTTATGTTTTACATGGGTTTTAACAGTTCAGCAAGACTAAAATTAATTTTTAACAAGCTGGATAGATCAGTTGCAGTTTTCTATGGTGTGATTAAAACCTTTGTAACTCTTTAATGGATGCAGTTGGCTCTGTCAATAAAATTGACAAACTCTACAATGGCTTCCTACAGATGTCCATTTATTGACAATGAAGACAATCCAAGCCAACATCCTTCAAAGGGCTTAAATAGCTTATACCCTGCAGGATATCTGGGTTGGCACTGGCAATATTAAGTGTTCCAATCTTATCTTATGAAAAACATATCATATGCTGAAGTTTCATTTCATCATTTTTCTCCTTGAGACTGAAAATGAGGTGGAGATCATCAGGCCCTTAGCTGTAAGCATAATCATTCTTTAAAAAACAAACAAACAAACAAACAACGGCAACAAAATTCACAGGCAGACTTTCTAAAAGAAACTGGTGTTATCAATAAAGTTATTTTAGAGAACGTAGGCTTAAATACAAGAAGCATAAAGGTATCGCATCCATGTGGGCAGAATATCTAGATGTAATGTGATATTTTTAATTAACTTGTTATACCATAACTATATTTTTTATAATCTTAATGGGTGCAAATTATGTGATTTTGTCCTTTATAGTTTATGATGTATATATATATGAGTCCTAAGCTGACAAGGTGTGGACTTGTCTCAAGATTAATTTAATGTATCAACTTGGCTGGGACATGGTTCCCAAATGTGTTGTCAGACATTCTGAATCTTTCTGTGACAGTGTTTTTGGACAAGGTTGACTTTTAAATTAATGGACCTTGAACAAGCTATTGTAGGTTACCTTCCATAATGTGTTGTTGTTCAGTTGCTCACTTGTGTCTGACTCTTTGTGACCCCATGGACTGCAGCATGCCAGGCTTTTCTGTCCTTCACCATCACATCCTTAATGTGAGTGAACTTCATCCAATCAAATGAAGGCTTGAGCAGAACAAAAGGCTGATTTCCCCCAAGCAAGAGAGGGTTCTATCAGCAGTTTTGGGACTTTTGATGAAGCATTGCCTCTTCCTGGGTCTCCAGTATGCTGGTTATCCTGCAGATTTAGAATTTACCAGTTTCACATGAATCTATGTATGCATATACACACACACAAACACACACTTACACTTATACCTCCTTTTAATTGTGTTTCTCTGGAGAATCTTGAACTAACATAGGTGGTTCTTAGATTACAAATAGAAACAGCAAATATTTGAAAGATTTGAAATCATGTAAACTTTGGATAGATGTAATCTGTACAACAGTTTGAAATAGCAATAATTTTAAAAATAACTTAAATAACCACTAGAAATGTGTCTTAATAAAAAATGATGTGTTCATATAAATTTAAGAAACAATCAAGGAATAATGTTAGAGATACATGAATATTCAACTCTAATAATGAATTTATAATTGTGTGATTTGGGATGATTTAATTTTTTGAATTTACTGTTACTGTATTACTGTATTTTTTATTTGCAGTGATAACATAATACTGGTTTAAATAACTTAATTAAGTAAAGCCTAAAAGAGTCCTATAAAATGACCATTACTACTTGTATATTGCTTTCAAATTTTCATAATTACTTGAAGTCTTCATTTTCTGTCCCAAGACTACTTATTTTAAGCTTTTTTTTGGTCACAGTTTCTCCCTTCCTATATTTCCAACACTAAAATAAAGCAGTCTTAAGGTGATGAAGTCAATTTTGTCTTATCTGTAAAATTATGAAATATCAAAAATTGTCACCAGCTTTAAGAAAGTAGACTTCAGAAAATTTTAATTAACAATCTGTTTTCATAAAAACCATTTTCTTTTTACCCGGGTGAAGTGAAGTCGCTCAGTCGTGTTCAACTCTTTTTACAACCCTATGGATATAGCCTACCATGCTCCTCCATCCATGAGATTTTCCAGGCAAGAATACTGGAGTGGGTTGCCATTTCCTTCTCCAGGGGATCTTCCCAACTCAGGGATTGAACCTGGGTCTCCCGCATTGTAGGAGATCTATACAATTAATTGTCACACATAAGGACTACATTTAACCTTGATATAAGGTGTTTTTAAGTAAAATACTTCAATGTAATTAAATGTAAAACAATAAAAAAATCCTGCATGCAAATTTCCATTTTAAACACTTTAAAACTATTGATAGAATCAGAATAAAAATGCATATACAAATCAAGGGAAAGAATGACAGGTTAATTTTTATTTTGATACCTCCATTATTTGTACTAATATCAATTTCTTCAATACTTCTTTCCCAATATATTTGAATAGAACTCCTGGGAAAAGTTTACCATGAAAAACTACATTGGTATTTGAAGATCAGGTGGTTTACCTAAACTTCTCGGGTTGATGTTCTGGTCCTGACATATTGTCCACAGTATGCTTGTCAGCTCTCCTTACATTCAACCAAGCCTGACTCTTCCAACACCCATCCTGTACTTTCCACCCTCCTTTACAGTGTTCATTCCCTTCAATGAAAGATATGCTTTGTATGTATCTAATTTAGATAATGCCAGAGAATTTCCATCCTCCAAAGTCCATAGTGTTAAAACTCTTTCTGTTTCCATTTCTGTTCAGTTTTCAGCTTTCCCTAATCATTTCTTTTATTTTTTGTTTGTTTGTTTCTAGGTAAGTTCTTAAAAAAAAAAAAAAAAAAAAACACCTCTCTCAAAAGAGGGCCCATAATTCTATCATTTACTGTGTAATTGGTTGATTATTTTCTTGTACTACTCTTTCATTTTTTTTTCCAAGTAGTTAATAGTTAGGGCATGAAAGTGAAAGTGAAGTTGCTCAGTCATGTCCGACTCTCTGTGACCCCATGGACTGTAGCCTACCAGGCTCCTCTGTCCATGGGATTTTCCAGGCAATAGTCCTGGAGTGGATTGCCATTTCCTTCTCCAGGGGATCTTCCCAACCCAGGGATAGAACCTGGGTCTCCCACATAGTAGACAGAAGCTTTACCATCTGAGCCACCAGGGAAGTCCAGTTAGGGCATATATACTGTCAAATGGTCAAGCAACTGCTAAGCAGATGACTACTGACACATTAGTTTGGCTTGCAACATTCCCATAGATTCAAGCAGTAAGGAGACAATGACCCCAAATGGATGCAGGCAGTTTATTACTTACACACACAGACAAGAAAAATCAGTGTGGTGTTACCATCTTGTGACAATAGTCGTATAGGATGACAATGAACCAAAGGAATGAGATTGAAGACTATAAGCTATATGGTGGGGGAGTGAAGGCAGACAGAGGAGACAACCCTGAACTATGGACAGTTTTATAGTCTACAACTGTATCTGTATGGGATGAGATGGACAGATCCAGGCCTTAATAGATCCTGGGAGATGAATGATAAAATGCTTCATGGGAGCTCCGCATTAGATATGCAGTCAAATTAAAAAACTTTGAGAACCTCCTCATAAAATTGCTTATCTTGTCATTTTGTATAGAGGTTTACAGGTAGTTCACCAGTGGTTCAATCTGATTGTGGTTGAGTTTTACTTAAAGGCCTACTTAAACGCATGCAGGGTTACATGGCCGCCATGGATGAGCATTTACTCTACTAGAACATATCTGCTGACTTACTGTCCTGGTTTTTTTTTTTTTTTCTTTTTTACTATCTTCTTTAATAGTAATTAAGAGTGCAATATAATTTCTCTTTTTTAATAAAAAGGAATACTACTTTGTGTTTTTGTTTTCTAAATTTTATTCTATATTGGGGTGTAGTCAAATAACAAAAACAATGTTGTGATAGTTTCAGGTGAATGGTGAAGGGACTCAGCCATATATATGCATGTATCCATCCTCTCCGAACTCCTTTCCCATCCAGGCTGCCACATAACTTTGAGCAAAGTTCCATGTAGTGCACTATCCATTCTTAAAGTCTGTCATCTTGCATACTATGGGTTGTCCAAATTTTATTTGAGTTTTTCTGTAACATTTTGTCCATCTCAATAGTAAAGCTTGTTCTTATTTATTTTATTTAAAATTATTAGAGAGAAAGTAACATGGCTTTTTGTGGGGGAGTAGCTTCTGCACCGGAGAAATAAATGGCACCCCACTCCAGTACTCTTGCCTGGAAAGTCCCATGGACAGAGGAGCCTGGTAGGCTGCAGTCCATGGGGTCCCTAAGAGTTGGACATGACTGAGCGACTTCACTTTCACTTTTCACTTTTATGCATTGGAGAAGGAAATGGAAACTCACTCCAGTATTCTTGCCTGGAGAATCCCAGGGATGGGGGAGTCTGGTGGGCTGCCGTCTATGGGGTCGCACAGAGTCGGACACGACTGAAGTGACTTAGCAGCAGCAGCAGCAGCTTCTGCACAGAAAACCTTGTAGAGTGCTAGTCATTCAGAAGACTACCATAAATCCTAGTTGTTAATCTAGATAGTATGTTTGAGGGTAAGGGGGAAAAAAAACAATGGACTTAGAAGATAACTAAGTTTGCAATTGTTCATTTCTATAAATCTTACTTTTTTTATTTGTAACCTGCCTGATGGAAGAAAGGATAGTTGGTCCAAGTGGATACTTGCTGAGTATCCTTCTAACAGTATCCTTCTATGATATAATATAAATGCAACTGGAAAGTTAAACAAATAGTTTTTATTGAATTTCTCTTGAGCATGGCACTGTCACTGGCACATTGAGCTCACAGGTCTGTGTGTGCTCACTTGTATCCGACTCTTTACCATTCCATGGACTGTAGCTTGCCTGGCTCCTCAGTCCATGGAATTTTACAGGCAAGAATACTGGAATGGGTAGCTATTTCCTATTCCAGAGAACCTTCCCTACCTAGGGATCAAACCCACAACTCTTGTGTCTTCTGCATTGGTAGGCAGACTCTTCACCACTGCTTCACCTGGGAAGGCCTATCTTTCAGTCTGGGTTCAGGTTATCATCTAAAGATTTAATTTCTTATGAGATTAAATCTTTTCAAGATTATAAACTGTAGATTCCAAATGTTATATCTGAGAAAACTAATTCTGTGGTCATATAGAATAGACGATGCTGGCATGGAAACTGTTGAGTTATTTATTTGCTATAGGGTTTATAATCATTTTCAGATCAGATCAGATCAGTCGCTCAGTCGTGTCCAACTCTTTGCGACCCCATGAATCGCAGCACGCCAGGCCTCCCTGTCCATCACCAACTCCCGGAGTTCACTGAGACTCACGTCCATCGAGTCAGTCATGCCATCCAGCCATCTCATCCTCTGTCGTCCCCTTCTCCTCCTGCCCCCAATCCCTCCCAGCATCAGGGTCTTTTCCAATAAATCAACTCTTCACATATCTTCTCAAATCTTAACCTAAGAATCCTGCAGGTCATCTGACCCTAGTCATTAAGCCAAGGAGCAAAAGACTTTTTATGGCGAGAGGAACAGAAATAACTTTTACTCTGAATTACAGCCATCTGAAGGCTGGAATTCATTCTCTATTTAGTTCTTCATTTTTCACTGTCAATTTGCAACCTGTTAAAATTTACGCAAAATACCACTTTGTTGAATATCACAAGCTGATTTTTTGGTTTGTTTTAAACATGTGTATTGTACTTTTAATGATAAAGGGTAAATGTTTGTAATAAATATCCTTGAAATCAATAAGCTGGAAATTCCTATGCTGGAAAAGCAGAATGTGTCATAGGAGTGGTAGTGGTTGGCCAGAAAAGCATGGGAGGGAACTCTAACAGTGGAGGGCTTTCTCTTCCTAAATTAGTATACCAACCTCTGTACTTGGGATTATCCTGGCAAAAATACTGAAGTGGGTTGCCATTTCTTTATCCAGGGGATCTTCCCATACTAGTGATTGAATTGATGTCTCCTGCATTGACAGGTGGACTCTTTACCACTCTGCCACCTGGGAAGACCATCTAGAAGAAGATAATATTATTGTCAATAATGTGTCTAATAACATGGCTGTACAGATATTTCTTCAAGACTTTGCTTTCAATTTTGCGGGCATATACCAAGAATTGGAATTGCTGGAACATGTGGTAACTCCATTTTTAATTTGTGTGGAATAATCATACTGTTTTCCATAATATCTGTCCCATTTTACACTCTCAGTAGTACAAAAGAGTTCCAATTTCTATACATCCTTGCCAACACTTGTTATTTTTTTGTTTTTTTTTTTTTTCTTTTTCTGATAGTAGCCATGATAATTGGTATGAGGTGGTACCTCATTGTAGTTTTGATTTGAGTTTCCTTATTGATTAGTGATATTGAACATCTTTTGTGTGCTTCTTGCTTACTGGGGCATATCTTTTTTGGATATCTATTCAAACCTTTTCCTATTTTAGATTCAATTTGTTTGATATTTTTTGTCAAGTTTTAGGAGTCTCCTGTATATTCCCAGTATTAATCCCTCATCAAATATATGATTTGGAAACCTTTTTCTTCCACAGCACAGGTTGCCTTTTCACTCCACTGAGGACTTTACTTTTTTTTTTTTTTTTTTAATGCTTTGCAAGTGGGGCCTGTGAACTGAGGGGAGATGAGTTTTGAGGGGTTAATCAGGACTATATCTCATTTTGCACAGGAAAACAGATGTGTACCACCAATACGATCAAGGAAAATCCTGTCTCTTATTATATTTAGACTTCTAAAACCCTTAACATCTGTGGGATCCTTAGCTGGGATGAAGCTTAAGTGTTTTTTGATATACAATATTTTTAAATTTTCATGAATGCAAATCTATTAGATCTAGTTAGTTTATCATGTTATTTGTCCTCTATTTTCTTTTTTCTTTTATCTTTCTTTAAATTTATGTTTCTTTGTTCTATCCATTGTTAACAGTCTGATATAAAGGTCTCTGACTACTATTGTAGTTCTGTCTTTCTTCAGTTCCATCAATTTTTATTCTATATATTTTGGTTTTCTGTTATTAGCTAGTAAATGTTTATAATTGATATATCATCTTGTGATACTGAACCTTTTATTAATATATAATGTTCTTTCTTACCTCATAAATTTTTCTATTTAAAGTTTACTTTATCTGACACTTAGCTATTTGTAGTAACTATCTGCATGAATTTATTACTTTCTTTGTATCTAAAGTGAGGACTTTTTTTTTTTTTTCTGTTTTGTTTTTACCCATTCTGCCAATCTCTACTTTTTGGCTGGAGAGTTTAATCTACTTACATTGAAAAATGACTAGCAAGCTTAAGATTCTGTCAAGATCTCTCTTTGCCATAGCTTGAGGTTCTTAAATTTCAACTGTGTGTTCCATTGTTCCTTGAGGCCTTTGGAGCTCCCTTTTGTTTTGTATCACATCTGTTCTCCAAATACTTCTCATTGAGTCCTAAATTTTGCATTCATTTTGGTTTTTAGGGATAATGAGTCCTTTGTGGATCATTTTTGATTATCTGGTTAGATAGAAACATGCCTGCTACTTTAAAAAGTGCAATTTATTTTACACATCTTTATACATCTGTTTCCCTTATTGTTTGTTGCAATTTCAAATGAAGAAGATTTTAGGGTAAAAGATGGTAATATGTCAAAAATGTGGCTGATGACTTCAAAGGTTTCCTCAGAACAGTGTATTTTATTGGTATCACTTAAGATAATTAAGGGGCTTCCAGGTGGTACTAGTGGTAAAGAATCTGGTTGCTGAAGCAGGAGAGGTAAAACATGCCAGTTTGATCCCTGGATTGGGAAGATCCCTTGGAGGAGGGCATTGGAATCCATTCCAGTATTCTTGCCTGGAGAATCCCATGGCAAGTGGAGCTTGGCAGGCTACAGTCCATGGGGTAAAAAACAGTTGGACATGACTGAAGTGACTGAGCATCCAAGCAAGATAATTAAGATTTTTCACAGGCAATTTTTGTTCTGTCCATGAGAACATAAACCAGGGAGATTTCCTCAAATTTTTGTCTCTGTGAATTTCAGTTTGTTGGATTCAAATAGGAGATGGCTAATTATTAAGTCCAGTAGTCATGTAAAGCTATGGTTTTTCCAGTAGTCATGTATGGATGTAAGAGTTGGACTATAAAAAAAGTTGAGTGCTGAAGAATTGATGCTTTTGAACTATGGTGTTGGATAAGACTCTTGAGAGTCCCTTGGACTGCAAGGAGATCAAACCAGTTCATCCTAAAGGAAATCAGTCCTGAATTTTCATTGGAAGGACTGGTGGTGAAACTCCAATACTTGGGCACCTGATGCAAAGAGATGACTCATTGGAAAATACCCTAATGTTGGGAAAGATTGAGGGAAAGAGTAGAAGGGGATGACAGAGGATGAGATGGTTCAATGGCATCACTGACTCAGTGGACATGAGTTTGAGTAAACTCAGGGAGACAATGAAGGACAGGGATGCCTGGTTGCTGCAGTTCATGGGTCACAAAATTTGGGCATGACTTAATGACTGATCTAACAGAAAAGGTGGTCAGGATCACAAATGATGAACCATTGTTAGATATTCAATTCATGTTTTCTTTTCAGTCTGTATCCATGATCTTTCAGGACAAACTAGTTTCTTACATATAATGACTGTAATCTAACTCATGTGTTTTTTAAAGCATAATATTAAAAAAAATGGATGATAAAGAGAAATTAGAATGTATCTGAAGAAACCCTAAGAGACCCTTAATTGCTCCATAAAAATTTATGTTTAGATAATAGCAACACTCTGCTAAATGGTATACAAGATATTTTTAAGACTTGCTATTTTCAAAGGGTTTTCTGTGAAGATGGTGGAAATTTTAACTTAGAAATTAATTTAGTGGACATTAAAGAAAAATTAGGTATATTTGATACTTCAGAGTAGTCCAGTTACAACATTTCTACAATATTCTAAATTAGATTGCAAACCAAACCTGATTATGTATTATTAGTTGCTAAGTTGTGTGCAACTCTTTGTGACCCCATGGACTGTAGCTCATCCTCTGTTCATGGAATTCTCCAGGCAAGAATACTGGAGTGAGCTGCCATTCCTTTCTCCGGGGGATCTTCCTGATCTAGGGATCAAACCCAGGTCTCTTGCATTTCAGACAGATTCTTTACCATTTGAACCACCAGGGAAGCCCCATCTGATCATAGCTCTCACTTTCTTTCTTTTTTTTTTCGTATCATCTTGAACCAGAAAAGTTGGGTTTAATGCACAATCTGAAATTTGACTGTCTCCTTGACAGATATATTAGTTTACTAGGACTGTCAAAGCAAAGTACAACAAACTGAGTGATTTAAGACAGAAATTTATTCTCTCACAGTTCTGAAGCAAGAAGTCCTAAATCAAGATGCTAGCAGAGCCTTGTTCTCTTTGAAGGTTCTGGGAAAGGACTGACCTTTGCTTCTTCCTAGATTTTGGTGGCTCCTATCAATCATTGGCATTCCTTGGCTTATAGATGCATTACTCCAATATTTTACCCCAGTTTTACATGCTCTTCTTCTCCTGGAGTGCATGTCTTTCCATGCCCTTTCTTATTCTTATCTTAAATATGGTATAACTGTATCTGTAAAGAATCTATTCTCAAATTCAATTACAATCACAGGTACAGAAAGTTAGGAATAGAATATATTTTTTTGGGTGGATATTCAATCAGAGCATGATTCAGTCCATTGCAACAGATAGTCAATTCACTGTTGAGCATTTTAAATAGGATTTAGAACAAATCAGAATAAGATTTACCAAACTAATGAATTTACAGTAATATGGGCTTTTACAGTTGGTAAAAAATCTGCTTGCAGTGTGGGAGACATGGGTTTGATTCCTGGGTTGGGAAGATCCCCTGGAGAAGGAAATGGCAACCCACTCCAGTATTCTTGCCTGGAGAATCATATGGACAGAGGAGACTGGCAAGCTACAGTCCATGGGGTCACAAGAGTTGGATAGGACTTATTGACTAAACCACCACCACCAAAATGGTTAAATACTTTGATTTATTAAAACATCAGAGAAACAATATTTTGGTAAAGGGACCACAGATACTGTGAAGAGAAAGAACTGTAGGGACAGAAAAAGAAAAGTATATGTTTAGCCAAGTGGGGAGACAAGTCATTCCCACAGAAAGTAAAATTCAAGGAAGACTTGTAGACTAAGATTTGAAAGTGCCCCCAAGACCAAACACACAGATCTTTCAAGAGAGAGTAAAATCTTACCAAGTTTGATGTCCAAATATGTAATAGCAATTATTTAACAAATAAGGGATTCTATTTCATAAATAGAAACTACAAAATTAGATTTTTGAGGTAGCACATACAATGACTGAATAAAATATTCACTAAGTGAATATTTACACAGCATATCTGATGAAGCAGCAATGACTCTTAAGAGGAAAAGTGGTTAAAGTTGCTCAGTTGTGTCCAACTCTTTGCAAGATGAATTCTCCAGGCCAAACACTGGAATGGGGAGCCTTTCCCTTCTTCAGGAGATCTTCCCAACCCAGGGAACTCAGGTCTCCCATATTGTAGGTGGATACTTTACCAGCTGAGCTACAGAGAAAGTCTACAGCTACAAGGGAAACCCATAGCTTAACAGAGACTCTTAAGAGAGGCCAATAAAAAAGTAATTAATTGAAATAATTGAGAGGAAAAATAAGAAAGACAAGTAGACAGAGTCTCAGAAACCAGTGAAACTATGTCAAGAATATACATAAATGTATAATTGTAGAAGAAACAAAATTGACAAAGCTTTAGCCAGACTTCTCAAGGGAAAAAAAAAAAAAAAAGATAAATTCCTGAAACACAATTACAAATGAAAGTAAAGCATTAGAACTGACACCATAGAAATACAAAGGGTAATAACACCCTATTATAAATAATTAAACAAAAAGAAGTTGTACAACCTAGAAAAAATGGATAAATTCTTAGGAATATACAACCTTACAAGTACAAGACATAAGAAAGAAACTCAGAACAGACAAATAAAAAGTAAGAAGATTGAATCATTAATGAAATCTCACCCAACAAAAAGAAACCTTGGACCTGATGGATTTACTGCTGGATTCTACCAAAAAGGAAACAATCAACAAAATTAAATGGGAATCTATGGAACAGGAGAAAATATTTGCAAACCATATATTTGATAATGGGTATGTATACAGAAATGGTATGGACCTAACAGAAGCAGAAGACATTAAGAAGAGATGGCAAGAAGACACAGAAGAACTGTACAAAAAAGATCTTCACGACCCAGATAATCATGATGGTGTGATCACTGACCTAGAGCCAGACATCCTGCAATATGAAGTCAAGTGGGCCTTAGAAAGCATCACTACAAACAAAGCTAGTGGAGGTGATGGAATTCCAGTTGAGCTATTCCAAATCCTGAAAGATGATGCTGGGAAAGTACTGCACTCAATATGCCAGCAAATTTGGAAAACTCAGCAGTGGCCATAGGACTGGAAAAGGTCATTTTCATTCCAATCCCAAAGAGAGGCAATGCCAAAGAATGCTCAAACTACCGCACAATTGCACTTATCTCACACGCTAGTAAAGTAATGCTCAAAATTCTCCAAGCCAGGCTTCAGCAATATGTGAACCGTGAACTTCCAGACGTTCAAGCTGGTTTTAGAAAGGGCAGAGGAACCAGAGGTCAAATTGCCAACATCCACTGGATCATCAAAAAAGCAAGAAAGTTCTGGAAAGACATCTGTTTCTGCTTTATTGACTATGCCAATGCCTTTGACTGTGTGGATCACAATAAACTGTGGAAAATTCTGAAAGAGGAAAGGATTTAAGTAGATACTTTTCTAAACACTTGCACAACCTACAAGTTCCTGCAATGATGCTCAACATAACTAATCAGAGAAATATAAATCAAAGCCACAATATCATCTCACACCTCTTAGCATTGCCCTTATCTAAAAGACAAGACTGATGATAACAAAAAGGAAATACAAACACTGGCAAGAATATGGAGCAAAGGGGTCCCTGGTGCACTGTTGATGGAAATGTAAATTGGTAGAGCTACTGTAAAACATTATGGCAGTTCCTTGAAATGTTAAAAATAGAACTATCATATTATCCAGCAATCCCGCCTTAGGATATATATCTAAAGAAGATGAAATCACTCTTTCAAAGAAATAGTTTACTCCAGCATTATTCACAATAACCAAGATGTAGAAATCATTTACATGTCTGTCTATTAATGACTAGATAAAGAAAATGTTTTACATATGTGATGGAATATTATTAGCCATAAAAAGAAAGAAATCCTGCCATTTATAACAGCATAAGTGAACCTTTGGGGTACTATGATACTTGAAATAAGTGAGACAAAGGAAGATAAATATTGCATGACCTCTCTTATATGTGGAATCTAAAATCATTGAACTCATAGAACTCATAGAGAGAGAGTGGAATGGTGGTCACTAGGAGCTGAAGGTTGGGGGAAATGATGGGATGTTGGTCAAAGCGTTCAAACTTCCAGTTACAAAAATAATAAGTTCTAGGAATCTAATACACAAGGCAATGACACCCCACTCCAGCACTCTTGCCTGGAAAACCCCATGGACAGAGGGGCCTGGTGGGCTGCAGTCCATGGGGTCGCTAAGAGTTGGACATGACTGAGCAACTTCACTTTCACTTTTCACTTTCACGTATTGAAGAAGGAAATGGCAACCCACTCCAGTGTTCTTGCCTGGAGAATCCCAGGGACAGGGGCGCCTGGTGGGCTGCTGTCTATGGGGTTGCACAGAGTCAGACACGACTGAAGCAACCTAGCAGCAGCAGCAGCAGAGTAGAATTTACAGTGCTGTATTGCATAATTTAAAACTTCTGTGATAGAATTTTAATGTCCTCACCATAACAAGATCAAAATGGTGATTATATGAGATAAAGGATGTTTTAAGTAACCTTATTGTGGTGAACAGTTTGCAATATTTATGTGAATCAAATCATTATGTTAAACATCTTAAAGGTACAAAATGTTGTGTATCAGTTATATCTCAGTACAGCTGAAAAAAAGATCACTGAGTGACTTATAACATCTATTATTATGTTTTTAAAGTACAATAGTCTATATTTACTACTGCAAGCAAATTGTGTGGGGATGTGTTCTCTCAGTAAACGTATGGCTGCATTCATTGTAGTCCCTGTTATTTCTAAGATCTATTTTGTTTATCAGTTTCCTGTCTCAGAGAAAAAAGATTATTGGATCATTGGATAAGTGAATTCTAAAAAGAAGAAAATCATGTTTCAATTTGTATTCAAAATCTTTAGCAACTTAAGTAGAATTTTTCAAGTTTTCTGCTACCCTAAAGGCTTCCCAAGTGGCTCAGTGGGTAAAGAATCTGTTTGTTATTCAGAAGACACAGAAGACACAGGTTCAATCCCTGGGGCAGGAAGATCCCCTGGAGGAGGGCATGGCAACCCACTCTTGCCTGGGGAATCCCATGAATAGAGAAGCCTGGCGGGCTACAGTCCATGGGGTCACAAAGAGTCAGACATGACTGAAGCGACTGAGCATGCAAGATCTATGAACACAGCATACCCCAAACCCTTTCACTCTCTATTATGAGACACTCAAGTAGGGTGACTCACTACTTGTTTTACTGTCTAGTTGAGCAGGGACATTGAACCATGCAACTAAGGTCTTAGAACTTCTTGCCTGAGTTCCATGACAATATAAAGTACTCTTAATTAAAAGAAAAGTAGACTTGTTTAGATACAATGCTGGACTCTCAATAATGGATTTTTGCTGTCTTAGAAGAAAAATGTAGCCACAAAGCTCTCTGGTAACATTTATATTATAAAAATGAATATAGAAATAAAGAGGAAATGGTTAAGGCAGTCTGAGTGCAGAATGCAAAATAATTTCCAGATACAGAGCATTTCAGAAGAGAGAGAGTTTATTAAGAACCAAGAGCAGAGATAAAGTGGGCGCTGTGAGTGTAGCGGGCCGACAACTCCTGACAGACCAGGGAGAGTCAACAGTTTTTGTGTTAGTAGCCAATTTTTATAGCCTAAAGACAAAGAATATTCCTGCTGGAAGTTTGTCATTAGGTGATTGATTGGGACACTATAGGGTATTTACTGAAGTGGGCATTTTTGCCTACTTGGGACTCAGGACGCTTGTTAGTGATGATCAGGAACTTTTGGCAAGGTTACAAAGAGACTCAGTCAGCTTCAGAACCTTTGTTCTGGGCTCTGCTTCTGTGGCCATGGAGCAAAGCCTTGAACCTTTTGCCTGGGGCAAGACTCAACAGAAACAGCTAGGGAAATTAGGGTGATTCTGACTAAAACCCTCATTTCTGGTTCTATATGTGCTTCAGACTGAAGACATTAACAGTTCTGTTGGTCTAATTTGGGGACTCCAGGATTTTAAGTTCCAAATTCTAAGCTTATACAGTTTGATTATAATTTCTTTCTTAGCTTTTCTCTGGGGTGCACAGTTCATACATGTAATATGCAGAGTCTTAAATTCTGCTGTGAAATTGCTGTTTTGTCATATGACTTAACAAATCATGATAGCAAAAAAACAAAAACAAACAAACAAACAAAAAAAAAACAAAATTAAAACATTGACATGATGTTCTAATAATCTGGACCCCAGAACTGAAACTAATATATTTTCTACTCTCTGTGCTAAATAATACTGAAATGCTGTCTCCATGGTGAACAATTCTGAGAGTAAGTATAATAATCAGGCAAGAGTATAGGACATGTTTTTTCTGCTTTAGCACTATTGACCTTTGAGCTTGCTCAAACTCATGTCTATCGAGTTGATGTTGCCATCCAAACATCTCATCCTCTGTTGTCCCCTTCTCCTCCTGCCTTCAGTCTTTCCCAGCATCAGGGTCTTTTCCAATGAGTTAGCTCTTCACATCAGATAGCCAAAGTGTTGGAACTTCAGCTTCAGCATCTGTCCTTCCAATAAATATTCAGGGATGAATTTCTTTAGGATTGATACGTTTGATTTTCTTGCAGTACTTAGGACTCTCAAGAGTTTTTCTAGCACCATGATTTGAAAATATCAATTCTTTGGCACTTAGCCTTCTTTACAGTCCAGCTCTCTAATCTGTACATAACTACTTGAAAAAGCATAGCTTTGACTATACAAACCTTTGTTGGCAAAGTGATGTCTCTGTTTTTTAATATGCAGCCTAGGTTTGTCATAGTTTTCCTTCCAAGGAGCAATCATCTTCTAGTTTCCTGGCTGCAGTCACCGTCTGTAGTGATTTTGGAACCCAAGAAAATAAAATATGTCCCTGCTTCCACTTTTTCCCCTTTTATTTGCCATGAAGTAATAGGACCCATTGCCATGATCTTAATTTTTTTTTTAGTATTGAGTTTTAGGCCAGCTTTTTAACTCTCCCTTTTCACCCTCATCAAGAGGCTCTTTAGTTCCTCTTCACTAGTTGCCTTTACAGTGCTATCATCTGCATATCTAAAGTTGTTGATATTTCTCTCAGCAATCTTGATATCAGCTTCCAATTCATTCAGCCTGGCATTTTGCCTGATATACTCTGCATATAAATTAAATGAGAAGGATGACAATATATTGTCATAAACTCCACCAAATTCAACAAGTCTCCTGGCTCTCAGGAGCTTCTTTATTTTTCTAAAATATTTATTTATGTATTTATGTTTATTTATTTTTGTCTGTGTCATGTCTTGTTTGGGGCACAGGATCTTTGTTGTGGCATGTGGACTGTTTGTTGTGGTGCATGGGATTCTCTCTAGTTGTGGTACTTTGGTTCCAAAGCAAGTGGGCTCAGTAACTGCAGTGCCAGGGTGTACTTGATCTTTGGCATGTGTGATCTTAGTTCCCTGACCAAGCATTGAAGTTATGTCGCCTGCACTGGAAGACAGATTCTTAACCATTAGACCACCAGGGAAGTCCCAGTATCTACCTTAAAATCACCCCAAGTGAAAGTGAAGCAGCTCAGTCGTGTCCGACTTTTTGCAACCCCGTGGACTGTAGCCTACCAGACTTCTCTCTCCATGGGATTCTCCAGGCAAGAATACTGGAGTGGGTTGCCATTTCCTTCTCCAGGGGATCTTCCCAACCCAGGGATCAAATCCAGGTCTCCCGCATTGCAGGGAGATGCTTTAACCTCTGAGCCACCAGAGAAGCCCATCCCAACTACACCCTAATTTCATATAAATGTCCTCTCCTGAAGTTGGCTTTCCCATGCTGCTGTAATTCGAACAAACTTAGGTTTGATTTTCCAATACTTTTAGGAAGTATCTAGCTGAAAACTCCCAATAGACCTGATGCTAAAATTTGAGTGGGTTAGAACAAAAATTCAAGTGGAGGATCACATAGCATTTGTCTCAAAAGTTAAATGTTGCAAATCAAGCCACATTCATTGTTTGCCCACATTCTCACAGAGCATTGTGAAAGCTACATCCTGGCATTGCTGCCCTGACCTAGAGGCTTAAACACTCTGGCTGTCCCTTAGAATAGCACACAGCCAATCTAGTTGGATATTAGCAGACACCTTCTAGGGGAAGGTAGAAGCTAGGTTTTTCCTATGACTCCTAGGTCATGACTGGGTCTTTCTAAACCTATCATGGGGATTAATCTACCTAGCTATCCAGTGATCCAGAGAAGCCAATCCCCTTTTCCAGTTTTACCTTAATTTTATGACTCAGGATTCCTAAGCAGTTTTAAGCATTTAACAAATCTTTACCCAAATTAGAGAACAAAAGAGTACTATTAATTATCTGAGGAAGCTAGTTGGTCTACATTTCCACTTTGGGTGATTTGGAGCATGTAACTTTTAACAAAAACAACTTTCTCTGGTTTCCCAGAGGGAAATATGCCTTATGTTTAGCTCCTTGTGATAAACAAAGCATCCTAATTTCATTTTGTCCAAAGTTTGCTCCATAGACTAGCTATATATATATATATATATCCTTTGGGAACTTGATAAAAATATGGAATTTCAGGTCAGATCTATTAAATCAGAATTTCTATTTTAACAAGATCCCTAGGTAGTTTGTATTCACATTCAAATTTGAGAAAATTCTCTAGGAAGCCTACCTATAAGAAGGGTACCCTTAGCTGTTTCTTGCCCCCCACCCCCATGTCTGTAACTGATCAGATTGAAAAATTCACAGATGACTTTAACACCAACAGAATATGCATAAAGTAGGGAAACCCAGGATATAAATTCTGATTGTCATGAACTCATTGAATGTAAAAAAAAAAAAAAAAAAAAGCTTTCCTGTGTTTGGTAGCCTTGTGTGTGTGTGTGTGTGTGTGTGTTTTAATTCTCAGGCAAATTATCATGGTGAAACTTTTCAGGGAAGAACAGTATGACATGTTTTTGTAATGTAGGAAAAGGGCTATTGCTAAAATTTCTTTTTAGACAGTTTTATCCTGGAAAAAGAGTATGTCCTGAGACATAATCTTCTGGGAGCCAGCGTGAGGAAATCTGCCCGTGGCAAAGGTCATGAGGAAGGAGGCTCGGTGTACGCAAAGGCAGGATCGAGCCTCAGGAGTCCACCTGGAAATTCTCGCACATCTACCCCCAAGAACAGAGTCTGCCTACTTTCTGCGTTGTGCTCTCACCTACACCTCTGACTTTATAGGGGGCTGTCCTCCACTACCTCTCTCTGAAAAAAGAGTTAACTTACAGCTCCAGTTAATAAAGTTCCTGGGTGTGATAGTGTTTCAACCTACAAACTCCTTTGGAAGTGCTCTCTAGCCTGCCTGAATAGGTTTTTCCAGCCACATGTGATTGCTCAGAGCCTCCCAGCTGTGAGAGGCATGAGATGTTCTAAACTGTCTAAATACAGATTCTTTTGAGCAGTTAAAAGATTGATTAGAAATTGTATTGGTGAAGGGTTTTTCACTTGTTGGGCCAATGTTTGTTGCTAAGTTTCCATATCCCCTACCTGCTGTGTCCCTGGCAGTGTATTGATTAATATAATTGGTATAAGTAGTAGCTTTAATGTTTGTAACCTTGGACCCTTGAGTTAATTCTTTTTCTTGTTGTAGCCCACCACACCTTTGCCCTACAGGAATGCAACTTTATCTAATGCTTTTGGAGGGTGGCGCCTGACTAATCACCTTTAGAGAAAAATAAGTTTTCTGAAAAAAAGATCCTAAAATGTTAACAGGCCTCTTGGCCAGAAGATGATGTAATTCACCTAAACTTTTGCATATAATAAGTTTGCAGAAAGAAAGCCTGGCTTACTGCTAATTCTACCCCTTCCCCCACTATCCTCTATGCACAACTTAAGGTATAAACACTACTTTGGAAAATAAAGCGCGGGCCTTGTTCACTGAAGCTTGGCCTCCCCATGTGGTTCTTTCTCTCACCTTCTGGCTGAATTATTCAGCCTCTTTTTTCCACTGAATTTCCTCACTGAGCTATCCTTATTTAACCACTCTTTATATTCTTAATTAAGGTTTAATTAAGCAATTGTTTCCTGATCCTCGTTGACGCCGTCCCCTCTTTGAATTCCCTGGATCCACCAGGGCTGGACCCCAGCAATAATCTTCTCTGAAATGGTAAGAAATAAGGTCATATCCATCAACCATACATGAAATGTAAACAGGTCAAGTATTCCAATAATCCCATAAACTTTGATTAATCTGATTGTACCAGTCAGCTGAAGCTGCCATTACAAAATACTGCAGACAGCATAGTTTAAAAAATAGATACCACTTTTCTTACAGTCCTGGAGGCTAGAAGTGCACAATCAGAGTGACAGCACAGTTGGATTCTGGTGAGAGCTTGTTTTCTGGCTTTCAGACAGTTGTTTTCTGTGTCCTCATATGGTCTTTCCTAGTCACATGCACATGTGTGCATGCTCAGTTGCTTCAGTTCTGTCCGACACTTTGTGACCCCATACACTGTAGCCCTTTGTCCACTATGGACAGAGGCAAGGATACTGGAGTAGGTTTCCACGCCCTCCTCCAGGGAATTTTTCCCAACCAAGGGATCAAACATGCATCTCTTGCATCTAATGCAATGAAGGTAGTTTCTTTACCCACTGAGCCACCTGGGAAGCCCAGTTGCATGCACATTAGGGAGGGGAAAAAAAAATCTCTTTCTTCTGCTATCAGGCTGCCAATTCTCTGGAATGGAGGGTGCATGCTAAGTTGTTTCAGCCCGGTCAGACTTTTTGCAACCCTATGGACTATAGCGCAGCAGATTCCTCTGTCCATGGGGTTCTCCAGGCAAGAATACTAGAATGAGTTGCCATTCCCTTTTCCAGGAGATCTGCCTGACCCAGGGATCAAACCCACATCTCTTATGTCTCCTGCATTGGCAGGCATGTTCTTCACCACTAGCACCACCTGAGAAGTTCACATGGGGGATAGAGGCTACAAAATCACATAGATTTCCCCCTCCCTGGGGAGTGGGAGGGACAGGAGTGGCAAAATTCCATCAATGGAACCAACAAAGTTACTCATAAAAATCAGAATTTTCATTTAGTCATAAAACCATGTTAGATAATCAAATTAAATTGTTTTGCCTCAAAAATAATTTGATAAAATATAGCTTCATATTCCTTTCTGCATTTAACAAGTTTAACAATTTGGCTTTAAATAAGGTGATGAGTTATGGTTTTTTCTTTGCTAATTGATTTGGTCAAGCTTGTAGTTTTTCTAGCTCAATTATTATTATTATTATTAGCAAAACTGTCCATTGTGGTATGTTCTTCAAATATTTTAGAATTGAAAGTATATAGTATATAGAAAATATATAGAGATAGTTCACCTGGTGGCTCAGTGGTAAAGAACACACCTGTCAATGCAGGAGATGTGGGTTCCAGCTCTCCTTTGAGGAGATCACCTGGAGAAGGAAATGGCAACCTACTCTTGCCTGGGAAATCCCATGGACAGAGGAGCCTGGTGGGTACAGTTCATGGGGCTCAAAAGAGACAGACAGGACTTAGCAACTAAACAAAGACAAGAACATGAGAATAAATAAAATACAATAAAGAGATTAAAAGAAAAAAAAAAAAAGCCACAGCATGATGCTAAAGGAAAAAGAACTTCCTGTTGTTTTCCCCTTTATTCCTTAAAACTTTTCTTAGATGAAAACAATTAACTAAGTAAAAATGCACCCAGCTGTTTGTCTATAATTATAATTTTGTTGTCGTAAGGAATTGCATCTGTAATAGTTCATTACAAAGTATTATAATTCTGATTTTACAAGCAAAATGTCTCATTTCCTTATGGGGAAGTAGAAGTTTTCTCACATGTATTTACTAAAATCCTTAGAGGGTTTCTTGACTGTCTTTAGCAACAGCATCATGACTTGGGAAATAAAGCTCAAATGAGCTTGTTAAATACTATCTTGCCTTTTGTTCTTTCTCTATTTAGTTGATAAAGTTATCCAATGGGAATTCTTAAGACTTAAATGAAATATATAGCAATTACCAAATCCACCCCTCCCCCTCTAGTTTTTTCATGCGGGCAGTTGCCAAAGAGGCAAAGGAACATGACATGACTATGAGCAAATGCAATTCAGCAAGTCATAGGAAGGGAAATCCCTGTTTTTTTTTTTTTTTTAAAGTAGCAAAGGCCACAGAAGACTAAAGTGGGAATAAGAGACAGATGGCATAGTATCCACAAAAGCCAGAGATGATAAACACCAAGACTGGAATATCACTTCTTTCCTAGATTTCTGAGAGTTTTATCTGTGATAAAACATGACTATTAATTTCTATAGTTTTAGGTACCTTGGTAAGCATGAATTATATTCTTTGTCTATCCACTGTGATGGTAGGTAACAAACTTAGGCAAAAAAATTTCCATATATTTCCTATAAAGTCAACTAACTGACATTCAGGGAGTTTAGAACTCTGTAGCATTTGAAAAACATGAGTATCATGACTGACAGAGAGATAAGTGGATTCATAGTTAGATATCATTGATTCTAAAGTAGGATCTCAAGAAAATCCTGAAGAGTGGTGGGGGAAATAACTTTGTCTACTGCTGGCAGGAAGTTCAGTCTGAAAATGAGACTGGCCCTGCTTTTTGGTAGTTAGCAGAGGCTTAGGTTCTTAAGGTGTCCATGACACAGGGGAGGAAAAACAGAAATAGGAAGTGCAGGACAACTCAAAGATGAGTCAGTGGTTTCCAGTTCCTGGAAAAGGATGGCTTAATGTTTCAGTTTTATCACAATTTTCTCAGACACTAACAAAGAGCTTAGGTCCAAAGATTGCAGCTCTTTGTTCTGTAAAAATTACTTAGGAACCTTAAGTCTTGACAGAAGTATGTGCTTGCTCAGTCACTCAGTCCTGTCAGACTCTGCAATCCTTTGGACTGCAGAGGAGCCAGGCTCCTCTGTTCATGGGATTCTCCAGGCAAGAATACTGGAGTGGGTTGTTATTCCCTTCACCAAGGTATCTTCCCAATCCAGGAATTGAATCTACATCTCTTATGTCTCCTGGTCTCCTGCATTGGCAAGCAGTTTCTTTACCCCTAATGCCACCTGGGAAGCCCTTTATAGGAAGTAGGAGATACCATTATTTGAGACCAGCATTTAAGCCTATTTGTCTCAAATTATTCTCCTACTCACAAGACCCATTCTGTCAGAAAAAAAGAAAAATATTTTGTAAGTAGTCTAAAATTGGCTTTGCAATGTTTGCTCTAAAGCACAGAGCTATATGAACCATCCTCAAAATGACTTATCTTCCAAAATTCTCTAGCTGTGTCCTTCACCAGTGGAGGATCCATTTACTTTGTACTTTCTTTCTTCATTACCCAGTATCATTGGCTCTTTTTTCCTTCCAGTTTCATAATGCCCTCAGATTACCAATTTTGTCTTTCTTTCTCCTTTTTCATATGATGTAGTTCTGCCTCAGCCACACAATAAGTATGACCTACTTCTAAGAATCCACTTGCAATGTAGGAGGCCTGGGTTCAATTCCTGGGTTGGGAAGATCCCCTGGAAGAGGTCATGGCAACGTACTCCAGTATTCTTGCCAGGAGAATCCATGGACAGAGGAGCCTGTAGAGCTGCAGTCCATGACATCATAAAGAATCGGACCCGACTGAACATCTAAGCACAGAACTTCTATTGATCTGTTGTGATAAAACAAATCACTCTAAAATTTCTGGTGAAAAAAAAATGCCATAATTTATATTCATGAATTCAAAAAGGACTATGTACTTCAATGTTCAAGAACTCATCTGGCTACAATGCTTCTAAAATGGCTAATCATTTGAATCAGTTGGATGCTTCTCCACTCATATGCTTGATATCTGAGTTGGAATGACACATAATTTGGGCTCATGACATTGCCTGCTTGAGCAAATGCACTTGGATTCTCAATAGCTTGTGCTTATCAGTGCATATGATCCAGCAATCTCACTACTGGGCATGTACTCTGAGAAAACTGTAATTTAACAAAATATGTGTACCCCAATGTGCACTGTAGCACTATTTACAATAGCCAGGGCATGGAAGTAAATGTCCATTTACAGATGAATGGATAAAGAACATGTACTACAAATATACAATGGAATGGTACTCAGCCATAAAAAGGAACAAAAGTGGGTCATTTTTGTGAGTTGGATGAATCTATTGGAGAAGGGAATAGCAACCCACTCCAGTATTCTTTCTTGGGGAATCCCATGGACAGAGGAGCCTGGAGGGTTACAGCCCAGAGGGTTGCAAAAAGTCAGTCATGAATGAGCGACTGGTCATCCACATTCAGATGAGCCTAGAGTCTAGCATACAAAGTAAACTAATTCAGAAAGAGGAAATCAAATATCATATATTAACATAGATATATATGGAATCTAGAAAAAATGATACTGATGAACTTATTTTCAGAGCAGGAATAGAGACACAGACATAGAGAATGGACTTGTGAACACATGAAGCTGGAGAAGGGAAGGGTGGGAATAATTCAGAGAGTAGCATTGACATATATACACTGCCACATGTAAAATAGCTAGCTAGTGGGAAGCTACTGTATAGCACAGAGAACTCAGCTCAGTGCTCTGTGATGACCTAGAAGGGTGAGATTAGCGGGTGGTTGAAAGGGAGGCTCCAGATGGAGTGGGTATATGTATACATTAGCTGATTCACCTTGCTGTACAACAGAAACTTACACAACATTGTAAAGCAATCAAACTCCAATTTAAAAAAAATAAAATAAGGAGGCTGAGTTTCAAGACAGACTGTCTCAAGGGAGTGAGCATTCTAGAGGAACAAAGCAGAGAAGACTTCTGATTTAGTCTCAGACGTTGTATAGCCTCTCTTCTGACATATTCTGTTTGTTGAAGCAGTTATAACCTTTCCCAGACTCAAGATGGAAAGGACCTAAACCCAAGGTTTCAACAGGAAGAGTGTCAAAAAGCATAGTAAATCTATATCACATGACTCTAAAGATGTGTCTAACTATGCAAATTATTACACTAATGCCTGTTATACAAAGTAAAGTAAGTCAGAAAGAATAAAAAAAAACAAAACAAGTATTGTGTATTAATGCATATATATGGAATCTAGAAAAATGGTATTGATGAACCTATTTTGCTGGGCAGCAATGGAGATGCAGACACAGAGAACAGACTTATGGACACATTGGGGGCAGGAGAAGTTGGGACAAATTGAGAGACTAACATGGAAACATACATTACCATATGTAAAATAGCCTATGAAAAATTGCTGTATGAGGCAAGGAGCTCAAATCAGATGCCCTGTGACATCCTAGAGTGGGGGGAATGGGATGGGAGGAGGGAGGGAGGTTCAAGAGGGAGGGGACCTAAGTATAACAATGCCTGGATGTATGACAGAAACCACAACATTGTAAAGTGATTTTCCTCCAATTAAAAAAAAAAGTCACCATTTTGTAATTTTTAAATTTCTTTTGTTTTATTCCATAGACTAAAACTTCCTAGTTACCAAGAAGCACCATTCTTGAAAGCAAAGGCAGATGATAAGAAAAAAAATGCTTTTGTTAAGTAAGAATGGTTAAGTGATAGAGAATTTAAGAATGTAAAACAAAATGTGGTATGTGAAGTGGTTAACAATAAAAAGCTGTCAAATTATTTTTTATTTCCAGCCAATACTCCATCAGTGTACCATCTCAAGGGAAAAGCTTGGTTAGAAAATAACACACATGGTATTCTAGAAATGAGAGAAAATGGGAGGACAGAACAAGCAAAGTAGCTTTCTCAGTTTAGTTCCTTTCAGTCGCTCAGTCGAGTCTGACTCTTTGCAACCCCATGAATTGTAGCACACCAGGCCTCCTTGTCTATCACCAAGTCTGAGTTCACTCAGACTCACGTCCATCGAGTCAGTTATGCCATCCAGCCATCTCATCCTCTGCCGTCCCCTTCTCCTCCTGCCCCCAGTCCCTCCCAGCATCAGAGTCTTTTCCAATGAGTCAACTCTTTGCATGAGGTGGCCAAAGTATAGGAGTTTCAGCTTTAGCATCATTCCTTCCAAAGAAATCCCAGGGCTGATCTTCAGAATGGACTGGCTGGATATCCTTGAAGTCCAAGGGACTCTCAAGAGTCTCTTCTCCAACACCACAGTTCAAAAGAATCAATTGTTCAGTGCTCAGCTCTTTTCACAGTCCAACTCTCACATCCATACATGATCACTGGAAAAACCATAGCAGAAGCAGAAGATATTAAGAAGAGGTGGCAGGAATACACAGAAGAAGTATACAAAAAAAAAAGGATTCTACTTAGTATAAAACCCTGACATGGAAACAGCCTGATATGGAATAACGGCATTGATGGCAGAGCAAAAAGGATGAGAACCATGCTTAAACTAATGAACACGAGAAAGAGAATTTACTGATATATTTAAAGTTGAAGGTTCGATGCAGGATACAGGATGCTTGAGGCTGGTGCACTGGGATGACCTGGAGGGATGGTATGGGGAGGGAGGTGGGAAGGGGTTCAGGATGGGGAGCACGTGTACACCCATGGCAGATTCATGTTGATGTATGGCAAAACCAATACAATATTATAAAATAAAAAAATAATAATAGTAATAAAAATAAATAAATAAATAAAATTGAAGGAAAGTAAATGAATCAATAAAGACTTTAAAATTTCTATCCTTATACAGTAAAGCCTACACACGTGTGCTTCATCAGTTAGTCGTATTTGACTCTTTGCGACACTTTGTACTCTGGCCCACCAAGCTCCTCTGTTCATGGGATTTTTTCAGACAAGAATATTGGAGTGGGTTGACATGCCTTCTTCCAGGGGATCTTCTTGACCCAAGGATTGAACCTGTGTTGCCTGTGTCTCTTGCATTGCAGACGGATTCCTTACCACTGAGCCATCAGAGGAGCTCGAAAACCTATATAAGCACGCTAGGATAATAAAGAAATGGAATGTTAAGAAAACATTCAAAATTTGAAAAATGTGGTGTCCTTTAAAGGAAAGCTTTGACATTTTTTAAGAATCACCTAAGAATAGTTATCTAGAAGAACAAAACTGAGTTGAACTTTACTATTTAGTCTTTGACTTGTCAATACAAAGTTTTATATATATATATATATAATTTAATTATAAAATATAGAAGTTCTATATATAATTTATACAATTATAAATCTATGTTTAGATATATGCTTAGTCACTCAGTTGTGTCTGACTCTTTACAACCCCACGGACTGCAGCCTGTCAGACTCCTATGTCCATGGAATTCTGAAGGCAAGAATATTGGAGTGGGTTACCATATATATGGGCTTCCCAGGAAGCACTAGATCTTCCTGATCCAGGGATCGAGCCTGCGTCTCTTATGTCTCCTGTATTAGCAGGTTGGTTCTTTACCACTAGTGCCTCCTGGGAAGCCCATATATAAATTGGGGGAGGAAACGGCAACCCACTCCAGTATTCTTGCCTGGAAAATCCCATGGACAGAGGAGCCTGGTGGGCTATGGTCCATAGGGTTGCAAAGAGTCAGATATGGCTGAAGCGACTGAGCACGCACCCCACTCCAGTACTCCTACCTGGAAAATCCCATGGATGGAGGAGCCTGGTAGGCTGCAGTCCATGGGGTCGCTGATGGTTGGACATGACTGAGCGACTTCACTTTCACTTTTCACTTGCACGCATTGGAGAAGGAAATGGCAACCCACTCCAGTGTTCTTGCCTGGAGAATCCCAGGGACAGGGGAGCCTGGTGGGCTTCCGTCTATGGGGTCACACAGAGTCGGACACGACTGAAGTGACTTAGCAGCAGCAGCAGTGTGTATAATATATATATATATATATATATGTATATATATGTTTAGATATGTTGATCTATATAACTTGTATATTTCTTCCTAGAATAAATAATTCTAAAAATTTTGCTTTATTGCTTTTAGAACACTGGCGAATTTTATTTCTAACTTAGAACACTCATTTGCATATTCTTATTTTTATTCCTTCTTTGAAGATTGCATAAATGTTTTTGGAACCAACTTTACCATTCTACTGGTTCCCTCATTCAATAATACATTGAGTAAAAATGTTGCTATATATTCAATTTATGTTTGTAGAAGCATTTTGACCACATTTTCTAGTTTCTGAATCTGATGTTTGAAATATGGGGTCCTACTGACCAGGGATGTTCTGCCTCTGCAGGGATCATGAGACTTTGATAGGCAAGCTAATCTATCCAAGATCTCCATTTCCCACACCTGCCGTTTTTTTTTTTTTTTGGTGTGGGGGGGTGGGGATGGGAAGTGGGGGGATACTCTGCCATTCAGAAAAGTATTTCATGTCCAAACCACCTTGGGCCTTGCACTAGAAAACTAGGGGCAACTCCTGTACATTGAACTCACTGAAATTGTTCAAACTAACCAGTTCTAAACCTGCTTGGCCTGTTTATGAAAACCACAATAATAACTTCCTAATTCCTATAGCTCCCTTGTCAAAGAGTTCTCTTGCATGACTTTGCCTATATGTGGCTCTCTTCTTGGTAGCTGTGAGTAATAAATAAAACATTTTTTGTTTGTTATTTGTTTAGCAGTCCTACCTTGACCAATTGACCTCATCATGCCTAAACAGAAATAAAATCTACATTTTAAAACAAAGAGTATTCTATTTTTAACATGTGAATGAATTATTTGGGGGAAAAAAAGAATTTTCCAATGCATGCATGCTTAGTTTATTAGTCTTATGCACTTCTAACTTCTCTAAATAGAGATGTTTATATAAAGCTTTCACCATTTGTCTGGAATATTGTTTTGATCTGACATTTTTCTACTGTAAAACAAGACTTTGAGATTCCTCCAATTGTGTAGTCTATGCATCTATTTAACATAAATATTTGTTGCCCAGTTAGAGTTGATCCATTTCAACAGTGGTGCCAGTGGTAAAGGATCCACCCTCCAATGCAGGAGACAGAAGAGACACGGGTTCAATTCCTGCATCAGGAAGATTCCCTGGAGGAGGAAATTGCAACTCACTCTAGTATTATTGCCTGAAAAATTCCATGGACAGAGGAGCCTAGTGGGTCCATGGGGCTGCAGATTCAGACACAACTGAGCACACAAACACATAGAGTTGATCCATTTCATTGTATTAGCTATTAACTCCCTTATCTCTCCACTATTTTCCCCCATTTCTTCTAATAACAATAACATAAAATGAGTATTAAAATTTTGTCTGTAAGAACAGAATATGCTCACATATGAAAAAGTTGAGTTTCTAAAGATAAAATAGTTAACCTAGGCAAGCATTTATTATATACTTGTTTTGTTACAGGCATTGAGAATATAAAGATAATCAAGGCACAGTTTTTGTACTCAAGCAGTGTTGGGGTACACATAATCCCAACTTTTACATTTCCTCACCAGAAACTTTAGGTACCATCTGATCAGTTCTTTTTGGAAACATGCTATGTTCAAGACATTTATTATCACTCATCTTATTGACAGGGGTGGATCTTGGCTCCTTTATCTAAGAGCTTGCTTTTATAAATTAATAAAAAATAAAATAAATATAAACCCCTCTTTTATGACTGGTAAGTCTTGAGAGGTCCACATATTAGCACACAGTATCTTTATTTAAAAACTTGGTAGATAAAGACTACTTTTCTTAATCTAAAGAAGACTGGTGATAGAAATTTCAAGAAACTTGATGGACTTACAAGGGACATGATTCTGGTAACATGGGCAAAAAAAGCAAAAATCTGATAATGTTTTGCAGTGGTCACCAACTATGCTATTTGGCTGAGAGACAATTGTACTGAGATCTAATGAGAGCTGAATTGGAAGGCTGTGAATAGGTAGGAGAGACCATGTGGTTGGCAGGGAACAGTGAAGTCAGGATTGAAATTCTGTGATTGGGCAGAATGAAAAAACCAGTATAATTTGTTAAACAAATACGGTGTGCAATAGTTTTTCTTGTGTATCAAGTAAGGGTAAATAAGAAGGAAATAAAAACAAGTACAAGAGATAAGGCAAGAAGGTAGCAATTCAGATGGCCTTGGGTTCTGATATTCAAATTTGTGTCCCACTTTCTTCAATAGACATTTTTTCATGTGTCACAAATTTAAGAAGGTCTTTAATAAAAAACATAAAATCATTGAAGTCTAGTGACTAATATTTCCATTGGTTAAAATGCATTTGTTTTGCAATTTATAGGCAAACAGAAACAGTTCTGTGTCTTAGATGAGATTTGCTGTTACAACTAATCAGATGTAAAAGCAAGTAAAATGCCACTCTGTACATTGGTTTGGCACTACACAGGGCAAATAAACTAGATTACACTGCAAAACTTTATTTTTCTACATTCCATTCCCCATCCTAATAGCAAAAAGGAGCTTTCTATCAGAAACTATCTATTATATAATTTGAATGTGATTTTCCAAAACACCATTCTATTTGCAAAAATAAAAACAACTAACATTTTTCCACTTACCTGCTATTTCTGCTTTATTGACTATGCCAAAGCCTTTGACTGCATAGATCACAATAAACTGTGGAAAATTCTGAAAGAGATGGGAATACCAGATCACCTGACCTGCCTCTTGAGAAACCTGTATGCAGGTCAGGAAGCAACAGTTAGAACTGGACATGGAACAACAGCCTGGTTCCAAATAGGAAAAGGAGTACATCAAGGCTCCTTAAACGCTGGGCTGGAGGAAGCACAAGCTGGAATGAAGATTGCCAGGAGAAATATCAATAACCTCAGATATGCAGATGACACCACCCTTATGGCAGAAAATAAAGAAGAACTAAAGAGCCTCTTGATGAAAGTGAAAGAGGAGAGTGAAAAAGTTGGTTTAAAGCTCAACATTCAGAAAACTAAGATCATGGCATCTGGTCCATCACTTCATGGCAAATAGATGGGGAAATAGTGGAAACAGTGGCTGACTTTATTTTTCTGGGCTCCAAAATCACTGCAGATGGTGATTGCAGCAATGAATTAAAAGACACTTACTCCTTGGAAGGAAAGTTGTGACCAACATAGATAGCATATTCAAGAGCAGAGACATTACTTTGTCAACAAAGGTCCATCTAGTCAAGGCTCTGGTTTTTCCAGTGGTCATGTATGGATATGAGAGTTGGACTATAAAGAAAGCTGAGTGCTGGAGAATTAATACTTTTGAACTGTGGTGTTGGAGAAGACTCTTGAGAGTCCCTTGGACTGCAAGGAGATCCAACCAGTCCATCCTAAAGGAGATCAATCCTGGGTGTTCATTGGAAGGACTGATGTTGAAGCTGAAATTCCAATACTTTGACCACCTGTTGGGAAGTGCTGACTCATTTGAAAATACCCTGATGCTGGGAAAGATTGAGGGCAGGAGGAAAAGGGGATGACAGAGGATGAGATGGTTGGATGGCATCACCGACGCAATGGACATGGTTTGGCTAGACTCTGGGAGTCAGTGATGGACAGGGAAGCCTGGCGTGCTAAGGTTCATGGGGTTGCAAAGAGTTGAATATGACTGAATGACTGAATTGAACTGAACTGAAAAAGAACTGAGAAAATTTAATTTGAGGTCCAGCTGTTGTATCATTTTAACACAGGCATTTATATTTATTTGTTTTTGATGTGCAAACAGCCTCTTGAGGAAATCCTTTATTTGGTTTACTTTTTTAAAAATAAAAAGCATGCAGGTTTTTAAAAAAAAAATTTACCTATGTTAGCTTTTGAGAATATTTGATTCCCTTTCTCACTCCATTGAAGTGGGCACCTATGTGACTTCTCGGGCCTGAGTATAAGGATGAGTAGAAGAGATATTTGTGCCTTTCAATTGTAGTCTGCAAGAGCAAGTCTGTGCTTCTCCATATCTTTTTTTCTTTGCCATAGTCATAATAATGTTCTGTCAATCAGGGTCCCTGAAGTGAGGATGATAATGTGTGATAATAATTTCAAGGCAGCACAGAATAGTCTGATGTTTGGCAGGAATAATGGACCTTGGTTCTTGTAAGACTTAGAAGTGAGAGGTATTAATCTGGTATAGACTGACTAATACAGTACCTATTGGTTTAAAGTAGCTTTTTCTATTATTAAAAAAAAATAACATATATTTAAATGACCTGCCCTGGTGGCTCAGATGGTTAAGAGTCTGCCTGCAATGCAAGAGACCTGGGTTCAATACCTGGGTTAGGAAGATCTCCTGGATGGCAATGGAATCCAGTGTTGGCATACAATGGCAATGTACTCCAGTATTCTTGCCTTGAGAATTCCATGGACAGAGTAACTTGGTGGTGGGCTACAGTCCATGGGGTTGCACAGAGTTCAACAAAACTGAGCAACTAACACACAAACATGTACACACAAGAGAAAAGTCAAACTTAAAATGAAAACCTGTCTCTATCTAGATGTTTAGGGATAAAGGAACGTTAAACAGATCAACTCTGTGAAGAGTAGGCATTACATTCCAAGGGACAAGAAGGAGTGCATCATCTAGGTCAGAGCTTCAATCATTTCTGAATTATCTACATTTCTGAAGTGTTCATCCACTATTTGTTTATTCATTGCTGACCTTCTTTATTAGTTTTTCATAGCATTTATTTCTTCATGTCATTATTCAATAAGAATTTATAGAATGCTGGATTTACTCAACATTCTTTTAAACAAAACAGTAGGTACATATCTCAAGCCACATAGATTCTAATTATTGTGAGAGGATATGCAAGCGTTTGGACTTCCCTGGTGGCTCAGATGGTAAAGAATCTGCAGCCAAAAAAAACTTTATGACATTAAAATGTAAAAAAAAAAAAAAAAAATAAGTTTCAATTACAAATAAAGGTCATAAATAATTTACTCCAGAAAAAAAGTGGTTTAAAAAAAAAAAAAGAATCTGCTTGCAATGCAGGAGACCTGGGTTTGATCCCTGTGTTGCAAAGATCCCCTGGAGAAAGGAATGGCTCCCACTCTGATATTCTTGCCTGGAGAATACCATGGACAGAGGAGCCTAGTTGGCTACAGTCCATGGGGTTGTAAAGAATCAAACATGACCGAGCAACTAACACATACACGCATTTGAATTAGGAGGCAAAATAACATGCTGACCCTGTTGAAATGTGGAAAAATTATTGATTATAATGAGAAGATGAGAAGACATAGTATTTAGAATAAATATAGTAGAGGAGGATTTTGGTGGGAAAAAAAGAATGCTGCTTATGTATTGAGAAACCATAATCAAAGAAGAGTAATAGCTTTAATTCACAGCTAGTCTAAGGAATTGTGAGTCATTTGATTGTTTAGTGTATAGGATAGTATTGGAAAACATGTGGTATAAAAAATGCCAGGAGAGTAGTGCTGTTCCAGGGAACTAGAGAGGAATTGTCTCTAGTTACAGAGAGTAGAGACTAATTAAAGTCTCAAACTTCTGTTGACACACAATCTCTTGTAACTTTTTTTTTTTTTTTTAAGAAAAGATATCTGCAGTGGAATCCAGTCCTATCACTTCATGGAAAATAGAAGGGAAAGAAGTGGAAGCAGTTGAGAGATTTTCTTTTCTTGGGCTCTAAAATCACTGCAGATGATGATGGCAGCCATGAAATTAAAAGATGTTTACTCCTTCAAAGAAAATATATGGAATCCGCCCGCGCGCACGGCGGGGCGGGGCGGGCCGCGAGCGCGCGGCTGGCGCTGGGCGGGCCGGCAGGGCTAAAAAAAAAAAAAAAAAAAGAAAATATATGACAAACCTAGACAGTGTATTAAAAAGCAGTGACATCACTTTGCCAACAAAGGTCTGTGTAATCAAAGTTATGATTTTTCCAGTCGTCATATATGGATGTGAGAGTTGGACCATAAAGAAGGCTGAGTGCCAAAGAACAGATGCTTTCAAATTGTGGTGCTGGAGAAGACGCTTGAGAGTCCCTTGGACTGCAAAGAGATCAAACTAGTCAATTCTAAAGGAAACCAACCCTGGATATTCTTTGGAAGAACTGGTGCTGAAGCTCTGATACTTTGGCCACCTGATGCAAAGAGTTGACTCACTGGAATCTTTCCTGATGCTGGGAAAGATTGAGGGCAAGAGAAGAAAAGGGCAGTAGAGGATAAGATCTTTGGATGGCATCACTGACTCAATGGACATGAGTTTGGGCAAACTCAGGGTAATAGTGAAAAACAGGGAAGATTGGCATACTGAATTTCATGTGGTTCAAAGAGCTGGACACGACGTAGCAACTGACCAACCACAATTTATTTTATACACATATGATACAGTTTATTGAGTGCCATTCAACCAAATGGCACAGTAAATTTTATTGATATCCTTCTCATACAAATAATTACAGATATATGTAACACCCTAATCACTTTTTCCTCACTGTGTTGACTTTTTAAAGTATTTCATTATGATGTATAATCTTTGAAACTTTAAGGATTATAATTTTAAGCTATAGAATGTGTCTCCAGAAAGAATTTGACTTTTAGCTCAGTAATTGTCAAGCTTTAACTTGCAAATAGCTATTATACTAATCCCTATGTATAGGGATTAGTAACAATAAATTCTTGTTAGTATGTTTTCTTCCTATTGTTATCTTTTTGCATGTGTTAAATGAACACATACAAGCATTTTGTATTTGGGGGAAAAAAAAACCAATAACACAGGAACTAAATATAATTATTTTCTTTAGCAGAAAAGTTTGTAAAACTCTATTCTGTACTGTGAAATGGATTTTCAGCAAAATCCCAAAAGTGGTTGCAGTTTTACAAAAATGAGAGCAACCTTAAACAAGAGGCATTTGTACAGGCTGTGTGTAGAAGTCAATCTAAGTGTCCAGATCAAAACTGTATTTTTGAAAAGGCTTTATGAAGTAAGACTCCTAATAACTGGACTATTCTCCCTTTAGATGCTATGAATACAAAAATACTCCTGCTGTGTAGACTATGAACAATTTACGCACTTGAGCTGAACTGTGTGTGATTACTAGCTTTCCTCAAATCTCTCAATGCTTTACCTAAAATAAAAATAGTTTAAAAAAAAAAATCTGAATAATTTCCTTTTTATCAAGTTATTCCGGATAACTTTAATGAGAAACTAAGAAGTGTATATGATTATAATCTGTGAAATGCCCTTTACATTTATTATTTCCTTCTCTGTTATTGGTAGAGTAAAAATTTCATGCAAGCCATCCTTAAGTTACCAAGGAATTAAAATATCAAATCTGGTGTATGCCAAATTATTTTTTTAAACCAAGACTAAGAATAATGCAAGAGTAGGTCTTTTCCTGAAAGCCATTTTGTTGTGATTTGTTTTAATACTTAAATCTTTCAGTTTTATTTTTTTAATGTAAATTTATTTATTTTAATTGTGATTTTTAAATTATTTGTCTCACAAACATAATTGTATGAATTTGTGTGTATGTATTTTAGCTATCTCTAGTTCATTAGTGTTAGTCAGTCATGTCCAATTTTTTTGTGACCCCCATGGACTGTAGTCTGCCAGGCTCCTCTGTCCTTGAAATTTTCCAGGCAAGAATACTGGAGTGGGTAGCCATTCCGTTCTCCACAGGGTAGTCCCAATCCAGGGATTGAAAACAGATCTCCTGCATTGCAAATTCTTTATCCTCTGGGCCACCAGGGAACCCCATTAATTGGTAGGTCTCTATAGATAGAAAAGATAACCATAAAGTTTTGGCTCTAGAATAATAAACTTCTGTTGTGTCTATTAGCAATGTTATTTCAGCACTTTATGATTGTATATATAAATTTCTCTTTCCTCAAATTCTTATCTAACTAGCTTTATTTTCTCACAGATTTCCTCATTAATTACTATGTTGAATAGCATTATTGACACATGTGGTTTTTATATTTAATTAAAACCATAGTTTAACTCTTTGAAAGCTATTTTAATAGAATAATTGTTTAATACTGCCAAAACGTCAGTAATAACATCCACTTAGATACTACACTAGAGATGGAAGTTCTGGGTTTATTCTATATGAGAAAATTCTCTTTTAAAAAAATTAGTTCAACATTGATCATAAAAAAATGTCTTTATCTGGATACAAGGAAAATTTATCTCATCTCAATATCCAATTATTTAACCCAAATTAGATCATTAAATATTCATTAACTAAAAATAAATGTGTGTTTACCAATCTACTAACAGAACAAAAATGATTATTATTTAAAGTTCTGACCTGGAAACTTTTATCATCAAATGAAGAAATGCTTCTTTTCTTAAAAGAGTTCAAAATCAACTTTATAATACAACTTTTTGTGTTTTTTAAAATTAATTAATTTATTTTAATTGTAGGCTAATTACTTTACAACATTGTAGTGGTTTCTGCCATACATTGACATGAATCAACCATAACTGTACATGTTTCCCCCATCCTCAGCGCCCCTCCCACCTCGCTCTTCATCCCATTCCCCAGAGTTGTCCCAGTGAACTGGTTTTGAGTGGTCTGTTCATGCATCGAACTTGAACTGGTGATCTATTTCACATATGGTAATATACATGTTTCAATGCTATTGTCTCGAATCATCCCACCCTTGCCTTCTTCCACAGAGTCCAAAAGTCTGTTCTTTACATCTCTTTTGCTTTCTCGCATATAAGATCATCATTACCATCTTTCTAAATTCCATATATATGCATTAATACATTGTATTGGCGTTTTTATTTTTCTGACTTACTTCACTGTGTATAATAGGCTCCAGTTTCATCCACCTCATTAGAACTGATTCAAATGCATTCTTTTTAATAGCTGAGTAATATTCCATTGTATATCTGTATCCCAGCTTTCTTATACATTCATCTGATGGTGGACATCTAGGATTGCAGGGGTCCAGCCCCGGTGGAACCAGGGAATTGGAAGCGGGGACGGCGTCAGCAAGGATCAGGAAACAACTGCTTAATTAAACGTTTATTAAGGATATAAAGAGTGGTGAAATAAGGATAGCTCAGCAAAGAAATTCAGAGAAGAAAAGAGGCTGAATAAAATTCCAAAGCAGGGAATTTACGTCACCTATGAAGGCCGCAGGCGTCCTCCCATTCTCCCGAAGGAGAGGAGACACTAAGGCCTCCCCGGTCAGATCTTAGAAGCCCAGGCAAAATTAGTAGGCTTGACGAGCTTCCCCGCCTCAGAGGAAAAGTTCAGCCAGAAGGTGAAAGAACGAACGACATGGGGAGACCAAATTTGGTGAACAAAAGGGAGTACGTTATTTTCCAAAGTAGTTTTATACCTTAAGTTGTGCATAGAGGATACTGGGGAAAGGGGTAGGGTCATGCAAGGACAGCAGTTCCAGATCCTAATTGAAGCCAGGCTTTCAAACTTATCATATGCAAAAGTTTAGGTGATTTACATCATCTTCTGGCCAGGAGGCCTGTTAACATTTTAAGAAACTTATTTTTCTCTAAAGGTGATTATTCTAAAGTCAGGCGCCAGCCTCCAAAAAGCACTGGATAAAGTCACATTCCTACAGGGCAAAGGTGGGCTCAATCAAGAAAAGAATTAACTCAAGGTTACAAGCATTGAGGCTACTACTTACATTTCTATACACCCATTATATCAATAAATACACTGCCAAGGACACAGTAGGTAAGGGATATGGAGACTTAGCAGCAAACATTGGCCCAACAAGTGAAAAACCCTTCACCAATACAATTTCTAATCAATCTTTTAACTACTCAAAGGAATCTATGTTTAGACAGTTTAGAACATCTCTTGCCTCTCACAGTTGGGAGGCTCTGAACAATCACATGTGGTCGGAAAAACCTATTCAGGCAGGCCAGAGGATTTCCAAAGGAGTTTGTAGGTTGAAACACTGTCACACCCAGGAATTATTAACTGGAGCTGTAAGTTAACTCTTTTTTCAGACAGAGGTAGTGGTGGACAGCCCCCCGTAAAGTCAGAGGTGTAGGTGAAAGCACAAAGCAGAAGGTAGGCAGACTCTGGTTTGGGGGGTAGATGCTGGAGAATTTCCAGGGGACTCCTGAGGCTCGATCCTGCCTTTGCGTATGCCAAGCCTCCTTCCTCATGATATTTGCCACGGGCGGAGTTCCTCACGCTGGCTCCTGGCAGTTATAGACTTCCAGTTAAGCTATTCCAGATCCTGAAAGAATATGCTGTGAAAGTGCTGCACTCAATATGCAATATGCACTCAATATGCAATATGCCGGCTCCCGGCATAGGATGTTTCCATTTCCTAGCTATTTTAAACAGTGCTTTGATGCACATTGGGATACACATGTCTCTTTCAATTCTTTTTTCCATGGTGTGTATGCCCAGCAGTGGGATTGCTGGGTCATATGATAGTTCTATTTCCAGTTTTTTAAGGAATGTCCACATTGTTCTCCATAGTGGCTCTACTAGTTTGCATTCCTAACAACAGTGTAAGAGGGTTCCCTTTTCTCGGACCCTCTCAGGCAATTATTGCTTATAGACTTTGATAGCAACCATTCTGACTGGTGTGAGATGGTACCTCATTGTGGCTTTGATTTATATTCCTCTGATAATGAGTGATGTTGAGCATCTTTTCATGTGTTTGTTAGCCATCTGTATGTCTTCTTTGGAGAAATGTCTGTTTAGTTCTCAGGCCCATTTTTTGATTGGGTCATTTATTTTTCTGGAATTGAGCTGCAGGAGTTGCTTGTATATTTTTGAGATTAATTCTTTGTCAGTTGCTTCGTTTGCTATTATTTTCTCCCATTCTGAAGCCTGTCTTTTCACCTTGTTTATAGTTTCCTTTTTTGTGCAAAAGCTTTTAAATTTAATTAGGTCCCATTTGTTTATTTTCACTTTTATTTTCAATACACTGGGAGGTGGGTCATAGAAGATCCTGCTGTGATTTATGTCAGAGAGTGTTTTGCTCTATGAGTGTTTCTCTATTATGTTTTCTTCTAGGAGTTTTATAGTTTCTGGTCTTATGTTTAGATCTTTAATCCATTTTGAGCTCATTTTTGTGTATG
This sequence comes from Bos grunniens, assembly GCF_055505025.1. NCBI lineage: Eukaryota > Metazoa > Chordata > Mammalia > Artiodactyla > Bovidae > Bos > Bos grunniens. The sequence goes on along the minus strand of NC_141175.1, from coordinate 56,075,297 downwards.
GTGTTACAAAGTGTTTTAGTTTCATTCTTTTACAAGTGATTAACCAGTTTTCCCACTTTTAAAGAGATTGTCTTTTCTGTTAAAGAGATCATGTTTTTTCAAAACCTCATTGTGGTTTTGATTTATATTTCTCTGATAATGAGTGATATTGAGTATCATTTCACGTGTTTGTTAGCGAATATTGAAGAATCCTTGCATCCCTGGGATAAAGCCCACTTGGTCATGAATGTATGATCTTTTTAATATGCTGTTGGATTCTATTTGCTAGAATTTTGTTAAGGATTTTTGCATCTATGTTAATCAGTGACATTGGTTTCTAGTTTTCTTTTATTATAGCATCTTTGTCTGGTTCTGGTATTAGCGTGATGGTGGGCTCATAGAATGCGTTTGGACGTTTACTTTCCTCTGCAATTTTCTGGAAGAGTTTGAGTAGGATAGGTGTTAGCTCTTCTCTCAATTTTTGGTAGAATTCAGCTGTGAAGTCATCTGGTCCTGGGCTTTTGTTTGTTCAAAGATTTTTGATTATGGTTTTGATTTCCATGCTTGTGATGAGTGTGTTAAGATTTTCTATTTCTTCTTGGTTCACTTTTGGAAGGTAATACTTTCTTAAGAATACATCCATCTTTTCCAAGTTGCCCATTTAATTGGCATATAGTTGCTGATAGTAGTTTATTATGATCCTTTGTATTTCTCTGTTGTCTGTTGTGATTTCTCCATTTTCATGTCTAATTTTATTGATTTGATCCCTTTTTTCTCGATGAGTCTGTCTATTTTATCTGTCACAAAATCAGCTTTTAGTTTTGCTGATTTTGCTCTAGACTAATTTCTTTTTCATTTATTTCTGCCCTAGTTTTTAGGATTTCTTTCCCTCCACTAAACCCGGGGTTCTTCATTTCTTCTTTTTCTAGTTGTTTTAGGTGTAAAGTTAGGCTTTTGTTTGATTTTTCTCTTGTTCTTTGAGGTAAGCTTGTACTGCTATGAACCGTTCCCTAAGCACTGCTTTTACTGAATCCCATTGGTTTTGGGTTGTTGTGTTTTGATTTTCATTCGTTTCTGTGCATATTTTGATTTCTTTTTTTATTTCTTCTGTGATTTGTTGGTTACTCACAAGCGTGTTGTTTAGCTTCCATATATTTTTATTTTTAATAGCTTTTTTTTTTTTTTTCCCCTGTAGTTGACATCTAATCTTACCACATTATGGTCAGAAAAGATGATTGGAATGATTTCAATATTTTTTGAATTTACCAAAGCTATATTTATGGCCCAGAATGTGATCTATCCAGGAGAATATTCCATGTGCAATTGAGAAAAAGATGAAATTCATTGTTTTGTGGTGAAATGTCCTATAGATATCAGTTAGGTCTAACTGGTCCATTGTATCATTTAAAGTTTGTGGTTCCTTGCTGATTTTGCTTGGTTGAGCTAGCCACAGGTGTGAATGGGGCATTAAAGTTTCCCACTATTACCGTGTTACTGTTAACTCCCTTTTCATACTTGTTAGCATTTGCCTTATATATTGCGGTGCTCCTATGTTGGGTGCATATATATTTATAATTGTTATATTTTCTTCTTGGATTGATCATTTGATCTTTATGTAGTGTCCTTCTTTATCTCTTTACACAGCCTTTATTTCAAAGTCCATTTTATCTGAGTATTGCTACTCCTTCTTTCTTTTGGTCTCCATTTGCATGAAATATATTTTTCCAGCCCTTGCTTTTCAGTCTGTATGTGTCCCTTGGTTTGAGGTGGGTCTCTTGTAGGCAGCATATGTAGGGGTTTGTTTTTGTATCCATCCATCCAGTCTTTGTCCTTTGATTGGGGCATTCAATTCATTTATATGTAAAGAACCTGGAATGTTAGGTCCATAAATCAAGGCATATTGGAAGTGGTCAAAAAGGAGATGGCAATAGTGAATATTGACATTTTAGGAATCAGCAAACTAAAATGGGCTGGAATGGGTGAATTTAACTCAGATGACCATTATATCTACTACTGTGGGCAGGAATCCCTTAGAAGAAATGGAATAGCCATCACAGTCAACAAAAGAGTCCTAGAGCCAGACATTGCAGTTCTTGGATGCAATCTCAAAAATAACGGAATAATCCCTGTTCATTTCCAAGACAAACCATTCAATATTAGGGTAATCCAAGTCTATGCCACGACTAGTAATCCTGAAGAAGCTGAAGTTAAATGATTCTATGAAGACCTACAAGACCTTCTAGAACTAGCACCCCAAAAGATGACCTTTTCATTAGAGGGGACTAGAATGAAAAAGTAGGAAGTCAAGAAACACCTGGAGTAATAGGCAAATGTGGCCTTGGAGTACAGAATGAAGCAGGGCAAAGGCTCATAGAGTTCTGGCAAGAGAACACACTGGTCATAGCAAACACCCTCTTCCAACAACACAAGAGAAGACTCTACACATAGCCATCACCAGATGGTCAAAACCAAAATCAGATTGATTATATTCTTTGCAGCCAAAGATGGAGAAGCTCTATACAGTCAGCAAAAACAAGACAGAGAGCTGACTATGGTTCAGATCATGAACTCCCTTTGCCGAATTCAGACTTAAATTGAAGAAAGTAGGAAAAACCAATGGACCATTCAATATGACCTAAATAAAAACCCTTATGATTATACAGTGGAAGTGAGTACCAGATTGAATGGATTAGATCTGATAGACAGAGTGCCTGAAGAACTATGGACAGAGGGTCATGACATTGTACAGGTTGCAGTGATCAAGACCATCCACAAGAAAAAGAAATGCAAAAAAGCAAAATGGCTATATGTGGAAGCCTTGCAAATGGCTGTGGAGAGACGTGAAAAGCAAAGGAAAAAAGGAAAGATATATTCATTTGAATGCAGAGTTCCAAAGAATAACAAGGAGAGATAAGAAAGCCTTCCTCAGTAATCAATGTAAAGAAATAGAAGAAAACAGTAGAATGCAAAATACTAGAGATCTCTTCAAGAAAATTAGAGATATCAAGGGAACATTTCACGCAAAGATGGTCTCAATAAAGGGCAGAAATTGTATGGACCTAAGAGAAGCAGAAGATATTAAGAAGAGGTGGCAAGAATACACAGAAGAACTGTACAAAAAAAAAAAAAAAATCTTCACAACCCAGATAATCACGATGGTATGATCACTTACCTAGAGCCAGACATCCTGGAATGTGAAGTCAAGTGGACCTTAGGAAGCATCACTATGAATAAAGCTAGTGCAGGTGATGGAATTCCAGTTGATCTATTTCAAATCCTGAAAGATGATGCTGTGAAAATTCTGCACTCAATATGCCAGCAAATTTGGAAAACTCAGCAGTGGCCACAGGCCTGGAAAAGGTCAGTTTTCATTCCAATCCCAAAGAAAGGCAATACGAAAGAATGCTCAAACTACTGCACAATTGCCCTCATCTCACATGCTAGTAAAGTAATGTTCAAAATTCTCCAAGCCAGGCTTCAACAGGACCTGCATCATGAACTTCCAAATGTTCAAGCTGGACTGAGAAAAGGCAGAGGAACCAGAGATCAAATTGCTAACATCTATTGCATCATCAAAAAAGCAAAAGAGACCCAGAAATATATCTATTTCTGCTTTATTGACTTTGCCAAAACCTTTGACTGTGTGGATCTCAACAAACTGGAAAATTCTTAGAGATGGGGATATCAGACCATCTTATCTGTCCTGGAAACCTGTATGCAGGTCAGGAAGCAACAGTTAGAATTGGACATGAAACAACACTGATTCCAAATAGGGAAAGGAGTATGTCAGGCTGTTTGTTGTCACCTTTATTATTTAACTTATATGCAGAGTACATCATGAGAAACACTGGGCTGGATGAAGCACAAGCTGGAATCAAGATTGCTGGGAGAAATATCAGTAACTTCAGACATGCAGATGACACCACCCTTATGACAGAAAGTGAAGAGGAACTAAAAAGCCTCTTGATGAAAGTGAGAGAGGAGAGTGAAAAGTCAGCTTAAAGCCCAACATTCAGAAAACTAAGATCATGGCATCTGGTCTCATCACTTCATGGCAAATAGGTGGGGAAACATGGAAACAATGATAGACTTTATTTTGGGGGGCTCCAAAATCACTGTAGCTGGTGACTAGAGCCATGAAATAAAAAGACACTTACTCCTTGGAAGAAAAGCTAGAACCATCCTATACAGCACATTAAAAAGCAGAGACATTTATTTGCCAACAAATGTCAAACTAGTCAAAGCTATGGTTTTTCCAGTAGTCATGTATGGATGGGAGAGTTGGACATTAAAGAAAGCTGAGCACCAAAGAATTGATGCCTTTGAACTGTGGTGTTGGAGAAGACTCTTGAAAGTCCCTTGGACTGCAAGGAGATCCAACCTGTTCATCCTGAAGTAAATCCGTCCTGAATATTCATTGGAAGAACTGACATTGAAGCTGAAACTCCAGTACTTTGCCTATCTGATGCAAAGAGTTTAGTCATTTGAAAAGACCTTGATGCTGGGAGATATTGATGAAGGGAGGAGAAAGGGACAACAGAGAATGAGGTGGTTGGATGGCAAGACTGACTCAATGAATACGAATTTGAGTAAACTGTGGAAGTTCGTGATGGACAGGGATGTCTGACATGCTGCAGTCCTTGTGGTTGCAAAGAGTCAGACAAAACTGAGCAAATGAAGTGAACTGAACTGATTGATAAGTGTGATCACTTTGCCACATACTTTGTTGTTTTGGATTCAAGTGTATAAACCTTTTCTGTGTTTCCTGTCTATAGAAGATCCTTTAGCATTTGTTGAAGAACTGGTTTCCTGGTACTGAATTTTCTCAGCTTTTGCTTGTCTGGAAAGCTTTTGATTTCTCTTTCATATTTGAATGAGATCCTTGCTGGGTATAGTAATCTGGGTTGTAGGTTTTTCTCTTTCATTACTTTAAGTATATCCTCTTCCCTTCCAGCCTGAAGAGTTTTTATTGATAGATCAGCTGTTATCATTATGGGTATCCCCTTGTGTGTTATTTTTTGCTTTTCCCTTGCTGCTTTTAATATTTGCTCTTTGTGTTTGATCTTTGTTAATTTGATTAATATGTGTCTTGGGTTTTTTTTGCCTTGGATTTATCCTGTTTGGGACTCCCTGGGCTTCCTGGACTAGTGTGGCTATTTCCTTTCCCATTTTAGGGAAGTTTTCAACTATTATCTCCTCAAGTATTTTCTCATGGCCTTTCTTTTTGTCTTCTTCTGGGACTCCTATGATTCAAATGTTGGGGCATTTGACAGTCCCAGAGGTCCTTGAGGTTGTCCTCATTTCTTTTCATTCTTTTTTCCTCTCTGCTTCATTTATTTCCACCATTCTATCTTCCACCTCACTTATACTACCTTCTGCATTAGTGATTCTACTGTTGGTTCCCTCCAGATTGCTTTTGATCTCAGTTATTGCATTATTCCTGAGAAGGCAATGGCACCCAACTCCAGTACTTTTGTCTAGAAAATCCCATGGACGGAGAAGCCTGGTAGGCTGCAGTTCATGGGGTCGCTAGTGTTGGACATGACTGAGCAACTTCACTTTCACGCATTGGTGACGGAAATGGCAACCCACTCCAGTGTTCTTGCCTGGAGAATCCCAGGGATGGGAAGCCTGGTGGGCTGCCATCTATGGGGTTGCACAGAGTCGGACACGACTGAAGTAATGCAGCAGCAGCAGCAGCATTGCATTATTCATTATTGACTGACTATTTTTTATTTCTTCTAGGTCTTTGCTAAACATTGCATCTTCTCAGTCCTTGTTTCTAGTCTGTTTATCTGTAACTCCATTTTGTTTTCAAGATTTTAGATCATCTTTACTATCATTATTCTGAATTCTTTTTCAGGTAGACTCCCTATCTCCTCCTCTTTTGTTTGGTTTGGAGGGCATTTATCATGTTCCTTTACCTGCTGAATATTTCTATGCCTTTTCATTTTGTTTATATCGTTGTGTTTGGGGTGGCCTTTTTGTAGGCTGGAAGTTTGTGGCCCCTCTTTATTGTGGATGTTCCTCCCTGTGGGTGGGGTTGGACTAGTGGTTTGTCAAGGTTTCCTTGCTAGGGAAACTTCTGTTTGTATTCTGGTGGGTGGAGCTGGGTCCCTTCTCTCTGGAGTGCAATGAAGTGTCCAGTAATGAGTTTTGGGTGACTATGGTTTTGGCATGGTTTTGGGCAGCCTGTATTTTAAGGCTCAGTGCTGTGTTCCTGCATTGCTGGAGAATTAGTGTGGTATGTCTTGCTCTGAAACTTCTTGGCTCCTGGGTGGAGCTTGGTTTCAGTGTAGGTATTGGAGGCATTTGGATGAGCTCTTGTCGATTAATGTTCCCTGGAATCATGAATTCTCTGGTGTTCTCAAGTTTTGGGTTTAAGCCTCCTGACTCTGGCTTTCAATATTTTTCTTACAGTAGCCTCAAGACTTCTCTATCCATATAGCACAGATGATGAAACATCTTTGTTAATGGTGAAAAAACTCTCTACAGTGAAGGAACCAAAGAGGTTCACAGAGTTACATGGAGAAGAGAAGAGGAAGGAGGGAGATAGAGGTGACCAGGAGGAAAAGAAGGGCAATCAAAAGGGGAGAGACCACTCTAGCTGGTAATCAGTTCCCTAAGTGTTCTCCACAGTCCAGAACACCCAGAGAGATTCACAGATTTAAGTAGAGAAGAAGAAGGGGGAGGGAGGAGATAGAGGTGACCTGGCGGAGAAAAGGGAGAGTCAAGAGGTGAGAGAGCAATCAAGCCAGTAATTGCACCCCTCCTTTAGAAGAGAATGGGCTGCCTTTCTCAGTGCCTGGTGTCCTCCACCAGCATTCAGAAGTTGTTTTGTGGAAGTTGCTGAGCCTCAGCATCCAAATGATCTTTTGATTAATTTTGGGGGGAGAAAGTGGTCTCCCCTTCCTATTCCTAATTGTAACAAATCTTTATTCTTTTACATCATAAGTTCATTTATTTCTATCAGAGTAAATACTGCCACAGAAAGAAAGTGAGAGACAAAATTAGGATAAAGTAACGAATGTTTTATTAACAATGTCTGCTCAATGTTTTCAATGTTATTTTGAAATATATTTGAAGAAATTTCAACTAAAGTACTCAGTAAAGAAAACAGGATTAATTTCACTGTGTAGTGTCTCAAATACTCTGCCTCTGGCAATCAGGGAAAAAGACACCAAAATTTTTGTTCTCTAAAACTATTTTTATATTGACTGCAATTGTCAAATCTTGTCTGACTCTCTTGATTAAAATTTCTGTGGCATGTAGCAGCTGCTGTTGTTAAACCTTACATATTTTTTATAGCTTTATTTTAGACTTTGTGATTCTTCATGTCCAAGTAAAAAGTATGTTTTGTGAAACATTATTTACCAGAAGTATCAGATGCTTTATCACAGGGTAAGTCTCAGAGAAGATTTAGAGCTGGATTTTGGCATCCCAGGTGGCTCAGTGTTAAAGAACCTGCCTGCCAATGCAGGATATGCAAGAGACCTCAGTTCAATCCCTAGTTTGGAAAGATCCCCTGGAAAAGGAATTGGTAACCCACTCCCATATTCTTGACTGGGAAATCTGATGGACAGAGGTGCCTAATTGGCTACAGTGCATGGGGTCGCTAAGAGTCAGACTTGACTTAGTGACTGAACATGCATCACACAGTCAGGGTTTTAAGGCCAAGAACAATTCATCATTTTTATTGACTTTCAGGAAAATTGCTTAAACACACACAAACTTTTACACAAAACAATTCTCAAAAGCTGTTTATTCATATATGAAATATTATATACTGATATTTAGAGTCACACAGGAACAAATGTGATTGTATATATGTAAGTACATTTTATTTTTAACCCAATACCTTTTACAAATATCATTTTATATTGACAAGATAATTGTAATTTGGTGGCAAGAACTTGTGATTCCATATTATGGCAGAGGTATGCCAGTTGTACTTGTAATCAATCACTGATATGAAGCAAGCTTACATTTAAAATAAAATGTAAAACAATTAAACATAGTAAAAAGTGATTTGCATTCAAAGGTTTTTAAATAAATAAATAAATATTTATTTATTTAATTTAAATTTATTTATTTTAATTAGAGGCTAATTGCTTTACAATATTGTATTGGTTTTGCCATGAATCTGCCATGGGTGTACACGTGTTCCCAATCCTGAATCCCCCTCCCACCTCCCTCCTCATACCATCCCTCTGGGTCATCCCAGTGCACCAGCCCCAAGCATCCTGTATCCTGCATCGAACCTGGACTGGTGATTCGTTTCTTATATGATATTATACATGTTTCAATGCCATTCTCCCAAATCATCCCCTCTGTCCCTCTCACACAGAGTCCAAAAGACTGTTCTATAGATCTGTATCTCTTTTGCTGTCTCACATACAGGGTTATCGTTACCATCTTTCTAAATTCCATATATATGCATTAGTATAGTGTATTGGTGTTTTTCTTTCTGGCTTACTTCACTCTGTATAATTGGCTCCAGAAAAATTTGAATTTTTAGAGTCAAAAGTGGAGAAGGCAATGGCACCCCACTCCAGTACTCTTGCCTGGAAAATCCCATGGATGGTAGGCTGCAGTCTATGGGGTCATGAAGAGTTGGACATGACTGATCAAGTTCACTTTCACTTTTCACTTTCAAGCACTGGAGAAGAAAATGGCAATCCAACTCCAGTGTTCCTGCCTGGAGAATCCAAGGGACAGGGGAGCCTGGTGGGCTGCTGTCTGTGGAGTCACAGAGTCAGACATGACTACAGCGACTTAGCAGCAGCAACAACAGTAGCAGCAGTAGCAGAGTCAAAAGTAATGTCTTTATTCTATAAGGTTCTTCCATGATTTGTTGTTGTTGTTTGCTAAACTCCATGAAAAAAATCTAATGAAATAAAAATATGTGCACTCTTTATCTACTTTTCTTCCAAACCTAGGATTTGGTTTCAACCATAAAGTCTCTTGCTTTGTCAGCACATGTGTCTCCTTGGACAATTCATTTCCGAGTGTTAGACAAGAGCCCAGTTTCGGGCCCTGGAGGGGTCCGCCTTCCTGCAACAAATGGCGACTCTGGTGGGGACTCTTCTTCGCTGAGATTGACATCCTGACCACCCGGGGTACTCAGGGGCCAGCTTGCCTGCCAATGGACCAGACCCAGCGGCCACAACTTGGACCCTTTTGTCCCTGATCTCCTCCTAACACGGACAACTGGCCAGAGTGCCCTGACCGGCCCCTACAGTGGATTGGTCTATAGAGAAGACAGCTGACCTGATCTCACCTTAAAATGATGCTCAAGCAGGAGAAACTATACTACACCAGGATGAGAAGATGACGAGATCAGAGGTAGACAGTTTGCTCAAGATGCTGGACCTGATTTGTATGATCATTTATGTTTTCTTGACTTCTTAGACCTCTGCATATAAATCAAAAGCTGTTCTATCATAGGCCTGATTCTATGCTAGTTTTAGAAATCAATTCAGTTTTTGGGTTTGTGGCCAATTACCTGTGTCTAGTTCTGGGTTACCTTGTTAAATTTCTCTACTAAAAGACTCTAACTGGTTGGCCCTGAGAAAATTTACTTAAAAAAAAAATTATAGTCATATTCAGGTTACTGTGATATCACTAGATGTGATCCCCTCACTGGGCCAATTAATTATGCCTGCTCTGACTCTGGCCATAAATTTGAGCTTTTTTCTATTACTCAAGCTCAATCAGAGCAACAAGAAATGTTTCAGCAAAGGAGGAAAAAATCTCCCACAATTATGGGATGGATTTATATAGATAACACCAGGCTATGGTAACTTAGGTTTAAAGTCTCCTCTGTGTTGGAAACAATTAGATCATACTAAGGGCAGACACACTGAAACCATACTCACAAAAAACTAGTCAATCTAATCACACTAGGACTACAGCCTTGTCTAACTCAATGAAACTAAGCCATGCCCGTGGGGCAACCCAAGATGGGCAGGTCATGGTGGAGAGATCTGACAGAATGTGGTTAACTGGAGAAGGGAATGGCAAACCACTTCAGTATTCTTGCCTTGAGAACCCCATGAACAGTATGAAAAAGCAAAATGATAGGATACTGAAATAAGAACTCCCCAGGTCAGTAGGTGCCCAGTATGCTACTGGAGATCAGTGGAGAAATAACTCCAGAAAGAATGAATGGATGGAGCCAAAGCAAAAACATTACCCAGCTGTGGATGTGACTGGTGATAGAAGCACGGTCTGATGCTGTAAAGAGCAATATTGCATAGGAACCTGGAATGTCAGGTCCATGAATCAAGGCAAATTGGAAGTGGTCAAAGAGGAGATGGCAAGAGTGAATGTCAACATTCTAGAAATCAGCGAACTAAAATAGATTGGAATGGGAGAATTAACTCAGATGACCATTATATCTACTACTGTGGGCAGGAATCCCTCAGAAGAAATGGAGTAGCCATTATGGTCAACAAAAGAGTCCGAAATGCAGTACTTGGATGCAATCTCAAAAACGACAGAATGATCTCTGTTCATTCCAAGGCAAACCATTCAATATCACAGTAATCCAAGTCTATGCCCCTTCAGTAATGCTGAAGAAGCTGAAGTTGAACGGTTCTATGAAGACCTACAAGACCTTTTAGAACTAACACCCAGAAAAGATGTCCTTTTCATTATAGGGGACTGGAATGCAAAAGTACGAAGTCAAGAAACACCTGGAGTAATAGGCAAATTTGGCCTAGGAATATGGAATGAAGCAGGGAAAAGACTCATAGAGTTTTGCCAAGAAAATGCACTGGTCATAGCAAAAACCCTCTTCCAACAACACAAGAAAAGACTCTACACATGGACATCACCAGATGGTCAACACTGAAATCAGATTGATTATATTATTTGCGGTCAAAGATGGAAAAGCTCTGTACAGTCGACAAAAGCAAGACCAGGAGCTGACTGTGGCTCAGATCATGAACTCCTTATTATCAAATTCAGACTGAAACTGAAGAAAGTAGGGAAAACCACTAGACCATTCAGGTATGACTTAAATCAAACCCTTTATGATTATACAGTGGAAGTGAGAAATAGATTTAAGGGCCTAGATCTGATAGACAGAGTGCCTGATGAACTACGGAATGAGGTTCAGAAGACAGGGATCAAGACCATCCCCATGGAGAAGAAATGCAAAAAAGCAAAATGGCTGTCTGGGAAGGCCTTACAAATAGCTGTGAAAAGAAGAGAAGTGAAAAGCAAAGGAGAAAAGGAAAGATATAAACGTCTGAATGCAGAGTTCCAAAGAATAGCAAGAACGGATAAGAAAGCCTTCCTCAGCGATCAATGCAAAGAAATAGAGGAAAACAACAGAATGGGAAAGACTAGAGAGCTCTTCAAGAAAATTAGGGATACCAAGGGGACATTTCATGCAAAGATGGGCTCCAAAAGGACAGAAATCTTATGGACCTAACAGAAGCAGAAGATATCAAGAAGAGGTGGCAAGAATATACAGAGGAACTGTACAAAAAAGATCTTCATGTCCCAGATAATCACGATGGTGTGATCACTGACCTAGAGCCAGACATCCTGGAATGTGAAGTCAAGTGGGCCTTAGAAAGCATCACTACGAACAAAGCTAGTGGAGGTGATGGAATTCCAGTTGAGCTCTTTCAAATCCTGAAAGATGATGCTGGGAAAGTGCTGCACTCAATATGCCAGCAAATTTGGAAAACTCAGCAGTGACCACAGGACTGGAAAAGGTCACTTTTCATTCCAATCCCAAAGAAAGGCAGTGCCAAAGAATGCTCAAACTACCCCACAATTGCACTCATCTCACACGCTACTAAAGTAATGCTCAAAATTCTCCAAGCCAGGCTTCAGCAATATGTGAACCGTGAACTTCCTGATGTTCAAGCTGGTTTTAGAAAAGGCAGAGGAACCAGAGGTCAAATTGCCAACATCTGCTGGATCATCAAAAAAGCAAGAGAGTTCCAGAAAAACATCTATTTCTGCTTTACTGACTATGTCAAACTGTGTGGATCACAATAAACTGTGGGAAATTCTGAAAGAGATAGGAATACCAGACCACCTGACCTGCCTCTGAGAAACCTATATGCAGGTCAGGATGCAACAGTTAGAACTGGACATGGAACAACAGACTGGTTCCAAATAGGAAAAGGAGTTCAAGGCTGTATAGTGTCACCGTGCTTATTTAACTTTTATGCAGAGTACATCATGAGAAACACTGGCCTGGAAGAAGCACAAGCTGAAATCAAGATTGCTGGGAGAAATATCAATAACCGCAGATATGCAGATGACACCACATGCAGATGATATGGCAGAAAGTGAAGAGGAACTAAAAAGCCTCTTGAGCAAAGTGAAAGAGGAGAGTGAAAAAGTTGGCTTAAAGCTCAACAGTCAGAAAACAAAGATCATGGCATCCGGTTCTATCAGTTCATGGGAAATAGATGGGGAAACAGTGGAAACAGTGTCAGACTTTATTTTTGGGGGCTCCAAAATCACTGTAGATGGTGACTGCAGCCATGAAATTAAAAGACGCTTACTCCTTGGAAGCAAAGTTATGTCCAACCTAAATAGCATATTCAAAAGCAGAGACATTACTTTCCCAACAAAGGTCCGGCTAGTCAAGGCTATGGTTTTTCCTGTGGTCATGTATGGATGTGAGAGTTGGACTGTGAAGAAGGCTGAGCACCAAAGAATTGATGCTTTTGAACTGTGGTGTTGGAGTAAACTCTTGAGAGTCCCTTGGACTGCAAGAAGATCCAACCAGTTCATTCTGAAGGAGATCAGCCCTGAGATTTCTTTGGAAGGATTGATGCTAAAACTGAAACTCCAGTACTTTGGCCACCTCATGCGAAGTGTTGACTCATTGGAAAAGACTCTGATGCTGGGAGGGATTGGGGGCAGGAGGAGAAGGAGACAACAGAGGATGAGATGGCTGGATGGCATCACTGACTCGATGGACGTGAATTTGAATGAACTCTGGAATTTGGTGATAGACAGGAAGGCCAGGCGTGCTGGGATTCATGGGGTCACAAAGAGTCGGACATGACTGAGCGACTGAACTGAACTGAATAATGAACATATGTTTTATATCATCAATTCTGGACTTCATTCTCATCTCTGACATGTTCAGATAACTTATTTACTTTCTTAATGTAGAAGCATTACAAATCAAATGAGAAACAAATAGAAAAAGAGATAAAAGCATACCAGACCTTTAAAGCCTTAGAAACCTACCCCTAAAAACCTTAATACTTAAAACAAATCTAAATCTAAATTTAAAAACAGTGCTTAAAAGTCAGGGGATATAAAGTTTCAATCAGTTCAGTTCACTTCTCCTCCTGCCTTCGATCTTTCCCAGCATTATGGTCTTTTCAAATGAGTCAGCTCTTTACATCAGGTGGCCAAAGTATTGGTGTTTCAGCTTCTACATCAGTCTTTTCAATGAATACTCAGGATTCATCTCCTTTAGGATGGACTGATTGCATCTCCTTGCAGTCCAAGGGACTCTCAAGAGTCTTCTCCAACACCACAGTTCAAAAGCATAAATTCTTTGGCACTCATCTTTCCTTATAGTCCAACTCTCACATTCATACATGACTACTGGAAAAACCATAGCCTTGACTGGATGGAGTGTTGTTGGCAATATGAAGTTTAGGCTCTACTGATTAATTTGTATCCTACACTAATAATAACCAAAATGTCTGGCTTTATACATGCTGTGACATTGCTAAATTTTCCACTTTGTTCAATTTTCCTATATGTATTGCCCCCTCTCCTTTCCTTCTTATATCTCACTCTTTATTTTCTTGCATTGAAAGATACTGAAACTGATCAGCCTTTCCCACTACTCAGAATTTATACTGAGTGTGTTAGTGAAACCACTGACTAAAACCGCCCAACCTGACCAGGTCCCAATGTAACCACTTGTATGAGTCATCTTAAGTAGAGGTCTTGGTACGGAATGTGGAACCACCAAGCTTCTATCAACCAGAATTCAAGAAAAGTCAAAAGGAGAGAAGAAACTTCAGTCCATATGTCCTATCAAACTCCCAGAATCCTTCTCACTGGAGTCCATCTTGGCAGAGCAATGCAAACACTACCAGGAAGCACTCTGACTCATAGTAATTAGCCAGAGACAACCTAGAAAGCAATTTAATTACCGTAAAACCAAAGACTGCAAGCCATATGGCAGAGCAATTATCCTGAGCTCCCTCCTCCTGCTGCTCTCTGTCTAGGCACCCCTTCCCAATAAAATCATTTGCTCAATCAGCAAATCTGTTTCTTTGAATAATTCATTTTTAAGTGTTAGACAGGAGCCCACTCTTGAGCCCTGTAAGGGGTCCCCCTTCCTGCAAGAACTATAGAAACAGGATTAGAATTTTCTTTAAAATAAATCATTTTGGAAAGAATTATTGCCTATAGATTTGATCCCCTCCTTTTTAAAAATTCTTTTGTTAGTATGAATTTTCAGGAAATAAGATTTTTGAAAGCAGAATTATTTGGCATTCAATATATTTAAAAATTGATCTAACCTTTAAGTCAGAAATGCAAAAACCTTTTTAAAAATTTATAAGAACTTTTATTTCCTTGTTTCTGGCCTTAATTTCTATGCCAAAGCACTGTTAAATAATAAATTGTGTAACAATTACCTTTAACTTTATTAGCAATAACTTTCTACATAAACAATTGACTTACATCTACAGCTACCATCTGCATCTTACTTAACATTATTGTAATGAGTTTTTCTTTGCACATGGAAAACTTCAATAATTTTACATAAATTTCCTGTATATATTATTTATTCTAAAGGCAGAGGGAGAGTTGAAGTGATCTGACATGTGAATGATCCCCTGTCACAAAAATGTTTCTGAAAAACTGAAAACAAAATTTCAAATTTTATCTGACTGAGATAGTTACTGATTTACATGAATTGCAAAGTACCATTTATAATGATTTGAAGTTTAAATATTTACTAACATGCTTTTGACCCAGTTTTAACATTTCTGAAATTATCAAATATTTCAAAGTGCTTTCTCTTTCAGAAGCATATATTAAAACGAATGTTCCTTGGAGACCTTACATTTCTCTTAGCTATAATTCTACTACTGACACTACATTTACTGCTGTGCACAGTCAATAATAAAATAAAATATAATGAAAATAATGAAATAAAAAATATGTGCTCTCTTTATCTACCTTTCTTCTAAACCTAGAGTTTGCCTAATTTGCCTAAATATTTGCTTATTTCCACCAGTATATTCTGGCAGCTAAGAGAAGTTTTCCCTTTTCTCCAATAAAATTTTGCATTTTGATATTTTTTGTTTTGGTGGTCACATGCTTGATTCCTCACCTAAAGGTCAGACCTCTGAGTTGTAACTGGAGTTGATTGATTGTGTCACAGCAATTAGATTTTAATCTCTGTTTGGTCTGGACTTTTGAATATCCCAGTCACTTGTTCTGGCTTTGTCATCTCCATTTCACTGACTGAGCTATAATCAGGAGTGGGCTTACTTCATGAGTGCATGCTAAGCTGCTTCAATTGTGCCCAACTTTTTGCAACCCCATGGACTGTAGCCCGCCAGGCTCCTGTCCATGGTATTTTCCAGGCAAGAATACTGGAGTGGGTTGTCATGCCCTGCTCCAGGGGATCTTCCCAACCTAGGGATCAAACCTGCATCTCCTGCATTTCAGGAAGATTCTTCACTGCTGAGCCACCAGGGAAGCAGAGGTCTACTTCAGGGTCTCTTATTGCTTCAATTCCTGGATTCCCCAGTGTGTTCTATCCTCCATGCTCATGGTGTCCAGTTATTTGTTTAATCAACACATACCTTTGGAAAACTCTGAACCAAAAGTGTATTTGTGATGGGTTGTTGTCTATCATTACAAATGATACACCAAGTGAAGAGTGATTTTTCTAACTAGATTTCTAGGCACCAGCATTTGCTTGACAAGGTTTCCATCTGTGACTGGAATACCAGCCACTTCCTGGGCATGGACATGCCCAATTTCCTTGCCCCTGCATAGATGTGAAACCACGTAACTCAGACTGGGACTGGAACCCATGCAGTCAGGGCTCAGACTGGCCAAAACCCAGATTGGGAATTAAACCAATGATCTTTTAACTGAGACCACACACCTAGTTCCAGGACTTAATGAAACTTGGGTTTTTGATGTCTCATGGCAGGGAGAATTCAGTGAGAGACAAAGTGACAGGTAAGAAGTGGATTTATTTAGATAGAAACACACTCCATAGATGGAGTGTGGGCCATTTCAGAGAATGAGAGCAGACTGTAAATATGGCATGGTTAGTTTTTATGTGGGAATTAAAAAAAAAAAAAAAAAACTATTCCTGGATAGCTCAGCTGGTAAAGAATTGCTTGCAATGCAAGAGTTCAGTCAGTTCAGTCACTCAATCATATCCAATTCTTTGTGACCCATAGCCTGCAGCATGCCAGACCTTCCTGTCCCTCACCAACTACTGGAGTTTATGCAAACTCATGTCCATTGAGTCGGTGATGCAAGACCCTGATTCAATTCCTAGGTTGGAAAGTTCCCCTGGAGAAGGAATAGGCTACACACTCCAGTATTCCTGGGCTTCCCTGGTGGCTCAGATGGTAAAGAGCCTGCCTGCAATGCAAAGGACCTGGGTTCAATCTCTGGGTTGGGAAAGTCCCCTAGAGGAGGGCATGACAACCCATTCTAGTATTCTTCAATGGAGAATTCCTGCAGACAGAGGAGCCTGGCAGGCCACAGTCCACGGGGTCACAAACAGTTGGACATGACAGAGAAATGAAGCACAGCACAGTACAGTTTTTATGGACTGAGTAATTTCATAAGCTAAAGAGTGAGAGGATTACTTCAACTATTTCAGGTGAAGGGAAGATTTCCAGGAACTGGGAATTTGGTCTTTGATGCTTGGCCTCAGAACTGTCATGGCACTGGTGGATCTGCCACTTACCTTACTTATATGGCACTAAGGGCATATACTGAGGCTCAGGGTCAAGTGAAAGTAGAATCATCAACCATCTTGAGCTTATTTGTTGCTAATCAGTTTATATTATGTCCTCAACCTTTGTCATTCATTTAAATAAATGTTGTACCCTGCCCTCTTCCCTCCTGTTTCAGCTGGAGGACATCTTATGTTTTCACATCTAAATCTTCAAGATTTTGGTTGCAATTCAAGTCAGATTTAACTCAATATTCAAAAACTAAATTATGACATACTGTCCCATCACTTTATGGCAAATGGGGAAAAATATGGAAACAGGACAGACTTTATTTTCTTGGGATCCAAAATCACTGTGGACAGTGACTGCAACCACAAAATTAAAAGATTCTTGTTTCTTAGAAAACAAGCTGTGACCAACCTAGACAGCAGGTTTATTAAAAAGAAGAGACATCACTTTGCTGACAAAGGTCCGTAGAGTTATATATGATTTTTCTAGTAGTCAGGTATGGATGTGAGATCTGGACCATAAAGAAGACAGCACCAAAGAATTTATGCTTTGAACTGTGGTGTTGGAGAAGACTCTTGCGAGTTCCTTGGACTGCAAGGAGATCAAACCAGTCCTTGGTGAAGGACAGGGAAGTGTGGCATGCTGTAGCTCATGGGCTTGCAAAGAGTCTAACACTACTGAGAGATTGAACAACAACAAATCAGATTCTAATCCCAGGGCACAAATCAATAGAAAATAATGCCTTAGAAAATGTGCCACAAGCTGCAGCCTCATTGTATACTCTGTTTATTCTTATGCTGCAAGTTTATCATCTTGGGTTGAAAACATAACAAAGATATCATACTTAGACATAACTCAAGGGCACAAGCAAAGGAATATTTAAGGAACTTTTAGGAGCTAGTCATTAGGTATTATCTAGTCAAAGACCTCAGGGAGTTCTTCCAACTTCCTTTCCTCTTACTGAATTCAGGAACAATGTGCAAACATAATAGAGATGTTTCTAATTGAGTTTCTAACTAATACCAATCAGACCTCTTGAAAAATATAAAAGTCTGGAGGAAGGAATGGAAGTATGAGGTAAGGAATAAAACTCACAAAGAAATAAATGGCTTGAATAAACACAATCAGGTAAATGTGAATCATTTTGCTTAGTAGGCAAAAGGTCAATGCAAATGGAAAAAGATGGAAAGTTGTTCCCTACAGCTGGCTAGAGTATGTTTCTTATATGGGAAGACAGAAAGTGATGAGTTTACAATCTGCAAATGAGATTTTAGCTATTGTCTATCTGTCTTCTGGACATGAATGTTGCATTCATTCAATTACTTATTTATTTTCTTGAACATATTCTTTGAAAACTTACCAAGCATTAGACGTTGTGATCAGTCTTGGAAAGCAAATGATTAAGAGGCCACAATCAAGTTTTTTATATCAGAAATAAGCACATGTTTACAATAGAGTGAGATAAATACAATAAAGATAAAATATTGGGAAATCAGAGAAGAAAAGAGCTAAATGTTTTTTGACAAGTCAAGGATGGTTTTGCAGCTGAGGAGATAAATAGGCTGTGTCTTAATGACTATACACGTGCATTCTGTATGGAGAAAACACATGATAAAGATGTAGAGTTAGAAATTGCAGACATCCATTGGATCATAGAAAAAGCAAGAGAATTCCAGAAAAAAAAAAAATCTACTCCTGCTTCATTAACTACACTAAAACCTTTAACTATGTTGGAACACAACAAATTGTGGAAAATTCTTAAAGTGATGGGAATACCAGACCACCTTATCTGTCTCCTGAGAAACTTCTATGTAAGGTCAAGAACCAACAAAACAATGGACTGGTTCAAAATTGGGAGAGTAGTCCATCAAGGGAGAAGGCAATGGCAACCCACTCCAGGACTCTTGCCTGGAAATCCCATGGATGGAGGAGCCTGGTAGGCTGCAGTCCATGGGGTCGTCAAGAGTTGGACATGACTGAGTGACTTCTCTTTAACTTTTCACTTTCATGCATTGGAGAAGAAAATGGCAACCCACTCCAGTGTTCTTGCCTGGAGGATCCCAGGGACGGGTGAGCCTGGTGGGCTTCCATCTATGGGGTCGCACAAAGTCGGACATGACTGAAGGAACTTAGCAGCAGCAGCAGCAGTCCATCAAGGCTACATATTGTCACCTTGCTTATTGAACTTATATGCAAAGTACATCATGTGAAATGCTGGGCAGGATGAATCACAAGCTGGGATCAAGATTTTCAGGTGAAATATCAACACCTCAGATATGCAGATGATACCACCCTAATGCCAGAAAACAAAGGGAAATTAAAGAGCCTCTGGATGCGCCATGGGTGTACACGTGTTCCCAATCCTGAACCCCCCCTCCTACCTCTCTCCACATACCATCCCTCTGGGTCATCCCAGTGCACCAGCCCCAAGCTTCCTGTATCCTGAATCGAACCTGGACTGGCAAGGCAAAACAATACAATATTGTAAATAATTAGCCTCTAAATAGAATAAATACATTTAAATTAAAAAAAAAAAAAGGAGATTCTGGATGAAGGTGAAAGAGAAGAGTGAAAAGGCTGGCTTAAATCTCAAAGAAAAAAAAAAAAAAAAGACCATGGCATCTGGTTCTATCACTTCATTGCAAATAGATGGGCAAAAAATGGAAACAGTGACAGAATTTATTTTCTTGGTCTTCAAAGTCACTGCAGACAGTGATTACAGTCATGAAATTAAAAGATGCTCACTACTGGAACAAAAGCTATGACAAAGCTAGACAGCATATTAAAAAGAAGAGGCATCACTTTGCTGACAAAGGTCCATATAGTCAAAGCTATGATTTTTCCAGTAGTCATGTACGATGTGAGAGTTGGGCCATGAAGAAGGCCGAGTGCTAAAGAATTGTTGCTTTTGAACTGTGGTACTGGAGAAGAGTCACTTGGACTGTAAGAAGATCAAATCAGTCGGTTCTAAAGGAAATCAACCCTGAATATTCACTGAAAGGACTGATGCTGAAGCTGAAGCTCCAATACTTTGGCCACCTGATACAAAGAGCTGACTCATAGGAAAAGACCCTGCCTGATGCTGGGAAAGATAGAAGGCAGGAGAAGGGGATGACAGAGATGGTTGAATGGCATCACTGACTCAATGGACATGAGTTT
This sequence comes from Bos grunniens, assembly GCF_055505025.1. Classification (NCBI taxonomy): domain Eukaryota; kingdom Metazoa; phylum Chordata; class Mammalia; order Artiodactyla; family Bovidae; genus Bos; species Bos grunniens. Next base: position 56,055,207 of record NC_141175.1, on the reverse strand, counting down.
GAGCAAACTATAAAAGATAGTGAAGGACAGGGAAGCCTGGCATGCTGCAGTCCATGGGGTCACAAAGATTCACATATGAGTTAGAAGTTAAATTGTAATAGAGTTAGAAGTTCGTGTAACTTGTATATAATACATGGGATAGAATTTGACGTGGATGAGAGAAAACCCTGGAGTTCAAAAATATGTAATTTAAACTATTTACATGAGAAATTTTAGAATGTATAATAAAACATATAACTCACACCTGAAACTGACTTAATGTTTTATGTCAACAATTCAAATTCAATGCTAGTTGCTCAGTTGTGTCTGCCTCTTTGTGACCCCGTGAATTGTAGCCTGCCAGGCTCCTCTGTCCATGGAAGTTTCTAGGCAAGAATGGTGAAGTGAGTAGCCATCCCTTTCTCTGTGGGATCTTCTTGACCCAGGGATCGAATCCATGTCTCCTACATTACAGGCAGATTCTTTACACATCTGGTCCACCAGGAAAGCCCAAGCCACCCTATAATTCAATTAAAAAAAATACAATAAAGCAAATGCATCTGAGAAGAATAATCAGTTTGGTAAGCAAGCATTCCCAGAAAATCAAACACAGACACCTTGTAAGTTACTAAATTTTAAACATAATTATAGAAATACAAAATCTGACTAGTCATTAAATAAATCTCAAAATCACACTTTCTAAGGTTTTTGCTTACATTGTACCTTTTCAGAGTGATTCTACTCAATCCATGTGAAAGTAGAAAACCACAACCTCCCATCCTTTTAAATTATTTTATTTTTTCTTTGAAGTTTTATACAGAACTTATCACTAAATTACTCATTCCATTTCATCATTATTTGTTCAGTCTTTCTCCTCCTTGAAGCTCAGTGAGAACTGTATTATTTTGCTTACCACTGCATCATAACTGCAAAAATTGTGCCTATCAATTGATAAACATACCAAAAATGTTTGTTGGTGAATAAAATCCATACAGAAATTAAAACATCTTTTACTCATAATATTGATAAAAATTAAAAATAATGATAATGATGTCAACTATTAAAATAAACTATGTACTCATACAATTAATGTGAGTTTAAGCTGAAATATCTACTTTGGAGTTGAACTTTCTCTGTCAAAATTAAAATATATAACCCTCTTAAGAATATTTCTTCAGTTATATTTGTACAAATGAGAGAAAAGATATAAAAATTCTACAAATTGAAGTAACATTGTAGTATCAAAATACAACTATTCATCTGTGTGGGTAAAGAAAGATAAATTAGAGTATATTTTTAAATATTGGGAAAACATTACAAATAACGATAGCTACAAATAAAACTGTTCATAGTAATTTTTAACAAAAAATGCAAATTCAGAAATAGCATTACCATTGAAAAATGAAGTTTGCTTTATATAAATGTCATGGCATAAAATTGTGACATTTCATACACTAAGGAAAAACAGATTCCTTCTAGGTAATGATGTGCCTACATATATTTGAGCCAGAACACAAGAAATAAGATTTAAAAACACAACCTGGGAACAACATTGGCAGCTCCAGCTACTTCACACTTTATCTGTGCCTTAGGATTACTAGGATTCTTGACACTATTTGAAAAGCTTTATATTGGATAAGATGTCAGATTGTTGTAAAATTGAATTTTACTTGACAATCTAACCCTTTTTTGTAATCTCATATGCATCTTCATATGCATAGGCATAAATACCTATGCAACTGTGCATAAACTGTGTGTTTGTGTGTGTGTGTGTGTGTGAGTTTAAAATATCTTTAGAGAGAGTCACAGGAAACTCTCAAAAGTGATTACCTCTAGGGGATTTGACCAGCAAAGCAAATTGTGAGAAGGACGTTTTTTCTTTACTTGAGTGTGTTATGTGTTTAAATACGCTTGAATTGAATTTGAAACAATAATAACAATGATAGCAAAACTGAAGACAATTAAAATATATTTGAATTAAGAGTATATTCAGGAAAGAAATTTTTTCAGAGGGTGTAAATACATCTGAATTTTAGAAAAAACTATTTTGGAATTGAAGAATATGAAGTAAAGAGGTGAGGTGGTGGTAATAACATCATAATATAAAAAAATTGGTCCATAAAACCAGGGATGAGCATGAGGAAAAAGTCAAGCTCTTGTAGGAGACACAGAACTATGGACTTAATGAGTTAGAAATGTAAAATATTAACTGGCTCCCTGCAGTGAATGAGAACACAGAAAATACTAAAAAAGGCTTTTAAATTTCTAGAGTGAGAGACAAGAAGAATTATTTAGTAACTCAGAAAAATGCAGGCTAGTTCTGTCAGTTGTCTGGAGAAGAGGCAAATCTTCCAGGAGGAAAATTACAAGAGAAAAGCATCAGTGCCAAGATTAAGCTATAAGGTAAAGAAAATGGAGTTAAACTGATTGTGTTCAGAGGTTATCTGAAGTCATTAAAATGATGGAAATCCTAGGTTAAATTAGATCAAGAGATATTAAACTGACAACATTAGGTTAAGCAAACCTTATCCTTGAGCAAAAATCTTGATTTTTATTACTGATGATATTAATATGAGTGATAGTATGGTTCTTCTTATAGTCAAGTTCATACATCTTCTATCATTTGCTATATACAAAATTTACTTTGTAATAGGCATAGTTAAATTATAGATGGAAAACTGAGGCTCCAAAAGAATATCACGTAACATATGCAGCAAAATTACTGAGTGGTTAAACTGGAATTTGAACTTAAGCAATGAAATCATCCCACACTTTTAAGCCTTATGCTCATGATTGCATTGGGATTTAGAGTTATTTTGGATACCTTCAAATGATATTAGAATATTTCTATCATCTCTATGTAAGGATAAACCATTCATGAGTATTTAGACAGTGGCCTGAGCATCAAAGTCCTTTGGGGATCTCACTCAGGTCTGAACTCAATGGGCTGGAGTGTAAAGGGAATTATTTTATTCTTGTCTCTAAATTTCATTTTTAATAGCTTTCTTTCAAGGTTTATATGCCTCCAAGAAACTTCAAGTCAACAAAACCAAAAGTCAACAATTGTCCACTTGTGATAAGGACAATGTGACAAACCACAAAATCATTCAATAGGAAGATAAAATGAATCATTATACTTAATAGGATTTGTTTGAAACAATCAAATTTCAGCGACAGCAAAACTTCTAGATTGTCCTTGCTAATGAGAGTAAAAGGGAACTGCATTATAAGTTTTGCCAATATATCTCTTTTTGATCTAATTCTGATATTTTGTCTTGTTTTTATCCCATTTTTCAAATGTTAGTTCACAATTTTTACCCTAAGTTTTATTTTTTGTTCTCTCTCATTTTTATTGGCCTAGCGTTACCTTTAATTCATATTTATGAATAACACATAATTTGAGATATGAATGAAACAAAAGTGAAGCTTCCAGAATGTTTCATATAAATCTTCTTGAGGAAGATAGGCATATGGAAATTGAGACATCTCCAAAATTAGTTATTAATAAGTAACTAGATCTCTAAATTCAGAAAAGTGGCCTGGCTCTCTACTAACAAGTAAAATAAATTATTTTTCCACTTACAGGGTAGCGTGAAAAAATTATTTTCTATTCAGAGTGTGTTTTCTTCTATGGAATATCATTTAAATTAGATTATAGACCTCCACTTAGGGAGTCTTCCTTTTGGAATTTAGGAGTCTGAGTTTAAAAAGATGAAGATAAATCTATAAAACCTCTAGTGACAGTGCTTTAAAAAGTGGCGTGTGTGCTTTGCATGCTAAGTCGCTGCTGTCTGTCTGACTCTTTGCGACCCTCTGGACTGTAGCCTGCCAGGCTCCTCTGTTGATGAGATTTTCCAGGCAATTGTACTGGGGTGGATTGCCATGCCCTCCTCAAGGGGATCTTCCTGACCCAAGGATCATACCTATATCTCTTAAGTCTCCTGCACTGGCAGGTGAGTCTTTACCATCTGGGAAGTTGACAACATGGGAAGCCCATAAAAGAGTGGTGGTTACTTTTAAAGATGGACTTGATAGCTAATTTGAGACTGTAAAAGAGAACAAAGTTATCCAGTTCCCAGAAACTTAAATTTACATTAGCTTCAGTGAACATCTGAGTTAACTAATCTAGCAATAGACTCTGTTCAGAGGTACCCTAAGTTCTCACCATAATATGAGTACAACATTTGATTATCATCCTGATTTTTAACTTATTCACAGATCACATCATGTGAAACACTTGGCCGGAAGTGTTACAAGATGAAATCAAGATTGCTGGGAGAAATATCAACAATCTCAGATATGCAGATAATACTAGTATGATGGCAGAAAGCAAAGAGGAACTAAAGAGCCTCTTGATGAGGGTAAAGGAGAAGAGTGAAAGAGCCAGCTTAAAACTCTATATTAAAAAAAATACTAATATCATGGCATCTGGTCCCATCCACTGCATGGCAAACAGAAGGGGAAAAGATGAAAGCAGTGTCAGATTTCCTCTTCTTGGACTCTAAAATCACTGTTGATGGTGGTTGCAGTTATGAAATTAGAAGACAATTGCTTCTTGGCAAGAAAGTTATGAAAAACCTGGATAGTATGTTAAAAAAACAAGGACATCACTGTGCCTACAAAGGTTCAAATAGTTAAGGCTATGGTTTTTCCAGTAGTCATGTACAGATGTGAGAACTGGATGATAAAGAAGGCAGTGCACTGATTAATTGATGCTTTCCAACTGTGGTGCTGGAGAAGACTCTAGAGAGTCCCCTGGAAAGCAAGGGGATCAAACTAGTCAATCTTAAAGAAGATCAACCCTGAATACTCTTTGGAAGGACTGTTGCTGAAACTGAAGCTTATTACTTTGGCCATCTGCTGCAAACAGCTCATTGGAAAAGACCCTAATACTGGGGAAGATTGAAGGCAGAAGGAGAAGAAAGCAACAGAGAATGAGATGGTTGGTTGGCATCACAAATTTAATGGGCATGAGTTTGCGCAAACTCTGGGAGATGGTGAAGGACAGGAAAGCCTAGTGTGCTGCAGTCCATGGGGTCAAGAAGAGTCAGACATTACTTGGCAACTGAACAACATCATCAAAATAGTGAAAGATTTGTTTTTAATAATATGTTGAAGAAGGTTATTATGATAGTTAACTATGAACTTCATTAGAAAAAAAGCATAAAGTGTTTTACTCATTCAGTTTAAAATTATAAGTTAACACTCAGTTGAGTGAAAATCCAGAAGCACGTAATATCATCTTAGAATGAAAGGTTATATTTTATTTAGAAAAAACCCAGTGACCTCAAATGTGATGGTGTCACAACTGATAGAAAATTTCCTACTTAGAGATGCTTCCCTTGTGGTTCAGAGGGGAAAGAATCCACCTGCAATGTAGGAGACCCAGATTCGATCCCTGGGTCAGGCAGATCCCCTGGAGTAGGGAATGTCAACCCACTCCAGTATTCTTGCCTGGAGAATTCCATGGGCAGAGGAGCCTGGCAGGCTACAATCCATGGTGGCACAAAGAGTCAGACACAACAAGTAACTAACACTTTCACTTTCAGAATGATATATGATAAATATGGCAATTCAAATTGTTTTTCAATGAAGCCTAGACAGTTTCATATTCAATATCTTTCCTGATTTCAGAGACATTTGAAGTAGAAAATTAATATAGTAGATGAAGAATCAAAATCTGCACATTTCTTATTTTCTGTTTTGAGTTTCACAAGTATAAATTAATTTGATAGTACCAAGTGAGTATGAAACTGATATCTTTTAGATTAAAAAAAATTATCAAAAATAAGATGATAATTGCATCAGTCAAGATGAGATATGAGTCAACTGATCTTATGTATGGAAATTGTACATCTTCTGTATATGATTATGAAGGATGGGAATATCAATTAATGGAAGAAAATGGTTGGCATATTGCTTGACACAAATAACAGAGTGTATAACACACACATGTATTAAGGATAACACGGTATTTTTTTTTTTATACATACAGACATTTATTCACAGCATAGTCATCACATCAGTTTTAGGGCTGTAAAATACTGGAAGCAGACTAAATGCCCATCAATGAGGAGCTAGTTTAATAAAAATACAGCACAATTATACTATGAACCATTATGCAGCAGTTAAAAAGGATGAGATTTGTGTGCTGACAAACAACAATCTTGGATATTTTAGGTGGAAAAAGTATGGCCCTGAAGAATGAATGAAGTTTCCATATTTAAAGAGGAAAGTAAAAGGGTGGCCAAAATGTTCTTTAAGATCCAATACATATAGACACAGACTGTCTTTAAGTCATTCAAGAAACCAAATAGTTGTTGCTTCTGGGGAGGTCAACTAAGGATCAGAAGGAGAGACTTACTTTCAGTTTATCTCATTTATCCTACAATTATACTGTGATATAGAATCATCGAGGGATAACCATTTCTTTTCTTACCGTGCCGTTGGCATATGACAGTTCTTTCCATTTAAGAAGCCTGGTTTGGATTTATCTAGGTTAAGTCCTCATTTGAGTGTCCCCAAGAAATTATTTTCTGAGTTGAATGGTTGGCCTCTGTCGAGGTAAGCTCTTTTTAGGGAGCATGCACTTGATAATTTAAAATAACAATAGCCTCAGACATTATATTTTTGCATTATTTTCCTTGGTATCTTTTGTTCTTTTTCTTTTCAGAGGGAGGAGGTGAGCAAGGGTTCAGTCGAGTATTACGGTATGCCTTTGCAGCAGGAGCTGAGAGGCAGCAGAACTGTGTTGTGAGCAAAGGGAGATGGCCTTGTTACACTGTGCTATGAAGAATGTGAGCTACTTAAATAATTGCACCCATTTCATTGTCATCTGGTGTTTTAATTATGATTTCAACCTGCAAGAATTCACCCTACAGGAGTTTTTTTCAGGAATGAATTAACTTTTTAATGTGACAGGATAATGTATCCGACTTTTTAAAAATAAACCATGTGTATGTTTACAGGCTTTCCAGGTGGTACTAGTGGTCAAGAACCCACCTGCCAATGCAGGAGACATGAGAGACACGAGTTCAATCCCTGGGTCAGGAAGATCCCCTGGAGGAGGGCGTGGCAACCCACTTCAGTATTCTTGCCTGGAGAATCCCATGGACCCAGGAGCCTGGCAGGCTACGGTCCATAGGTTCACAAAGAGTCAGACAGGGGTGAAGTGACTTAGCATATATTTTTTACTTTTTCAAAATAGAAGAGAAAAAAAAAATCTAATGGAGGCTTTTAACTAGTTAAAAAAAAAAAAGACTGCAGATCAACTGAGAGGCACTTTTCAATGAAGTAACTGTGATGCAAATGTTCAAAAGCGGCTGATGATTGGGGCAGAGTTCAAGGTGGTCCCAGGAGCTAGAAGACGGGAATGGTATGACATGTTGCGTGAGAGACGGCAGACAACAGCCACCTGCTGAACACGACACAGGGTATAAAACCGTCGCTGATCTTCAGAAGCCTTACAGGGCATGCTAATGAAGGCGCCCTGTAATTTACAGGCATAATTTACAGAAAAGTATTGCGGAAAAAAACACGGTATTATTTATCCAAAGACATGTACAGTAAATAAATCCATGTTCTTTCAGTATTATTGGCTCAGTTCAGTTCAGTCACTCAGTCGTGTCTGCCTCTTTGCGACCCCATGAATTGCAGCATGCCAGGCCTCCCTGTCCATCACCAGCTACCGGAATTCACTCAGACTCACGTCCATCGAGTCAGTGATGCCATCCAGCCATCTCATCTCTGTCGTCCCCTTCTCCTCCTGCCCTCAATCCCTCCCAGCATCAGAGTCTTTTCCAATGAGTCAACTCTTCGCATGAGGTGGCCAAAGTACTGGAGCTTCAGCTTTAGCATCATTCCTTCCAAAGAACACCCAGGGCTGATCTCCTTTAGAATGGACTGGTTGGATCTCTTTGCAGTCCAAGGGACTCTCAAGAGTCTTCCCCAACACCACAGTTCAAAAGCAACAATTCTTTGGCGCTCAGACTTCTTCACAGTCCAAATCTCACATCCATACATGACCACAGGAAAAACCAAAGCCTTGACTAGACAGACCTTTGTTGGCAAAGTAATGTCTGTGCTTTTTAATATGCTATCTAGGTTGGTCAAAACTTTTCTTCCAAGGAGTAAGTGTCTTTTAATTTCATGGCTGCAATTACCATCTGCAGTGATTTTGGAGCCCCCAAAAATAAAGTCTGACACTGTTTCCACTGTTTCCCCATCTCTTTCCCATGAAGTGATGGGACCAGATGCCATGATCTTCACTTTCTGAATGTTGAGCTTTAAGCCAACTTTTTCACTCTCCTCTTTCACTTTGCTCAAGAGGCTTTTTTTTTTTTTTTTAATTTATTTTATTTTTAAACTTTACATAATTGTATTAGTTTTGCTTCTGCCATAAGGGTGGTGTCATCTGTATATCTGAGGTGATTGATATGTCTCCCGGCAATCTTGATTCCAGCTTGTGCTTCTTCCAGCCCAGTGTTTCTTGTGATGTACTCTGCATATAAGTTAAATAAGCAGGGTGACAATATATAGCCTTGACGTACTCCTTTTCCTATTTGCAACCAGTCTGTTGTTCCATGTCCAGTTCTAACTGTTGCTTCCTGACCTGCATACAGCTTTCGCAAGAAGCAGGTCAGGTGGTCTGGTATTCCCATCTCTTTCAGAATTTCCCACAGTTTATTGTGATCCACACAGTCAAAGGCTTTGGCATAGTCAGTAAAGCAGAAATAGATGTTTTTCTGGAACTCTCTTGCTTTTTTGATGATCCAACTCTATGTATATTATAAAAATCTATGAAACTGAGATATTTTGAAGCTGCTTGATATAAAAATATTTTATTAGCATGACTTACTTAATACAATTTTTTAAAAGTAGATAATTTTTATATATTTGGATATAGAGTTTATAATGTTTTTTTAAAAAATTACAAGATCACAAATCTGAGATATGAAATTCAAGTATCATAAATATAATAGTTTTATATATGTTTCTGGGGATTAAAATATCAGTGCTACTAACTGAAATAAGCATTGAATACAATAACATATCTATTATATATGCAAATTATTTCTTATGGCCGAAACTGAAGAGGAATTAAAGAGCCTCTTAAAATGAAAGAGGAGAGTGAAAAAGCTTGCTTAAAACTCATCATTCAAAAAACAAAGACCATGACATCTTGTCCCAACACTTCATGGCAAATAGATGGGGAAAAAACGCAAACAGTGACAGACTTTATTTTTTGGGGCTCCAAAATCACTGCAGATGGTGATGGCAGTCATGAAATTAATACACTTATTCCTTGGAAGAAAAGCTATGACCAACCTAGACAGCATATTAAAAAGCAGAGATATTACTTTGCCAACAAGTCTCCTCTAGTCAAAGCTCTGGTTTTTGCAGAATCATGTATAGATGTGAGAGTTGGACTATAAAGAAAGCTGAGTGCCAAAGAATTCATGCTTTCGAACTGTGGTATTGGAAAAGACTCTTGAGAGTCCCTGGACTGCAAGGAGATCAAACCAGTCAGTCCTAAAGGAAATCATTGGAAAGACTGAAGCTGAAACTGCAATACTTTGGCCACCTGATGAGAAGAACTGACAGTTGAAAAGACCCTGATGCTTGGAAAGGCTCAAGGCAGGAGGAGAAGGGGATGAGGTGGTTGGATGGCATCACCGACTCAATGGACATGAGTCTGAGCAAGCTCTGAGAGTTGGTGATGGACAGGGAAGCCTGGTGTGCTGCTGTCCATGGAGTTGCAGAGTCGGACATAACTGAGTGACTGAACTGACTTAGCATTAGCTTCTACTTGTGAAAATATGTACCATTCTTCTTCTTTTCCTCCCTAAAAAAGGTGCAAAAGATAAAAGCAAAAACAATGCAGTCAACTGATGAAACAAAATTTATGCCTTTAAAGTCTTAGCTTTTCAAGATTCTATCCACTTGATAGAAATAATGCAATAGTTTATTAAATTTCATCTTTGCTCTGGTGTCCTTCTATTTAATCCATCTTCAATATTCTATTGTTAAAATAAATTAGTACATTCTTAGAGTTAGGATAAAGCCAAACCTCTTTTCTGGCTTAGTTTATTTCTTTTTGTTTGTTTGTTTTTCACGAGCCAACCATCCTCTGTTCACTTTACTATTTTTTTTTTCTCTGGCCATTAATGGATATCATGAAATATTACACACATGCCCTGATATTTGAATTTTGCTATCCATGTCTTAGACTTTCTTTTTAATTTTGAGGTATCGCTTTTCCTTCAAGGTCTTCCTTTTTAAGCTATTTTAATATTCTTGGTCTAGTTATAAGTTTCTTTTTGGATAACATAACACAGGTTACTTTTCTTTTTAGCATAGAATATCACTTTTAAAAAACTCAACTCTCTCTCCCCTTATTTCTAAAGTACTTATCAAAAGCAAAGACAGTAGTTTCTTTCATCATGGGGTTTTTATTAGCTAGAACAATGATTGGCTTTTAAGATGCATTTCATAAATGTTACCTGGCTTAAATTAATCTTAAATAATCACAATAATAATCTGTTAACTTCTCTAACAAAAGTCTCATACTAATCATTTCACCAAGAACTTATACGAAACTTGAAAAACCTCTGTATTTAATTATCCAAACTGTGACTAATAATGACTGATTTTTGTTACAAGATGTCATGCTAAGACTTCTTATAAGACTCCAGGAAAAATAATAAAAAGAAAAACATTTTTATCCTTCTGTTACACAAGTTTTTATCTTAATTAGTGCTTTCTATTTGGAGACATACACAAATGTTTAACTTGTTCATTTAAAGGAATATATGAGCATGCCAAGATATTTTAAATAAGTACAAAATAATACAAAATATAATAATACTTTTTTGTTTCTTCAAACTTTAGTCACATTATCTGAGGATGGTGAAATGATGAAACCATATTTCCAGCTTTATTCTATTTGTAGTTCTCTAATAATACCAAATGTGGCACTTATATTCCTATTTCTTGATGTATGAACTTAAAACTGATATTCTGAGATATAAAATGAGAGTCAATGAAATATTAGCACACGCATGGCTTATTTTTGGTATTTTTCTGCATTCCATATTATTTTAAATATATAAAATGGCTATAAATATCATTAATAATATGACTATAAAATTGTAGTCACTCAAAATGATTGGTTAAATTGGTTCTGTAGAGAAAAGATATGATCCTGAATTATTAAACATGTACCTTCTAAAGAAAGGTGTGCAAAGAATCCAATTCTATCTATATACTCTATTTTCAAACATAATTCTATGAATTTTAAAGGCAAATAATAAGCCTTCTCTTGGAGTTCTCTTTAGAATCTTAAGAATGAAAGATTTTGGAGATGACCCAAGTTGGGATAAATAGCTTTTCACTTATCCAGCAAAAGAACTTTTTCTGAGAATTCTATTTTATGAAATTATTAAATACTTCCTAACTATGTAACATATTTAGCAACCACTCCAATCACCTTAGTGTAATAATATATACCCATAATGGAAAAACAATTTTATTTTTCAAGCTTTATTTGTTGATATAAAATATTATCAGCAAGTCCTTCTAGATATAATATACCTATGTCATAGTAAAGAGAATAAAATAGTAGATATACATCTCTATGTTTTATTAAAAAAGAATGTTTTAATAATTCCAAGCTAAAGGAATGACAAATTTAAAGAAATGTGGATCTCAGAGGACACCAGTAAAGTGAACAACAGAAAGTAGAGAAAGGCAGAATAGTTGCAAAATCTTTATATTATAGTTCTGCTGAGTTCACCTTAACTTTAATAAAAATTTGATTCAATAAATCAAGTATTAAATAATATAGGATATATAAAATGCTTTGAAATATAATAAAATTTTATTTAATATCATAAATTCTTCATTCCCCTCTCATAGATATAACTGAAAATTTCCAACATTAGCACCAACCCCTGTAACTAGAAGTAAATAAAATGTATGTATATGTGTGAGCATATGTGCTGTTTGCTAGCATGTATATATATATATATATTTGTGATTTAGTCAATTGCCTTAAACAGAGAAATTAGATAAAATTAAAGAAGATTCAAATGCCAGTCAAAATGGAATAATTCTACTTCAAGTTTTCTTTCTAAATGATTATTATTAAAATCTGTAGAAAGATTACAAAACAAATCACCAGCAGTTCAGTTCAGTTGCTCAGTCGTGTCGGACTCTTTGCCACCCCATGAACCACAGCATGCCAGGCCTCCCTGTCCATCACCAACTCCTGGAGTCCACCCAAACCCATGTCCATCGAGTCGGTGATGCCATCCAACCATCTCATTCTCTGTCATCACCTTGTTCTCCTGCCCTCAATCTTTCCCAGCATCAAGGTCTTTTCAAATGATTCAGCTCTTTGCATCAGATGGGCAAAGTATTAGAGTTTCAGCTTCAACATCAGTCCCTTCAATGAACACACAACACTACTCTCCTTTAGGATGGACTGGTTGGATCTCCTTACAGTCCAAGGGACTCTCAAGAGTCTTCTCCAACATCACACTTCAAAAGCATCAATTCTTCAGTGCTCAGCCTTCTTTTTAGTCCAACTCTCACAACCATACATGACCACTGCAAAAACCATAGCTTTGACTAGACAGACCTTTGTTGACAAAGTAATGTCTCTGCTTTTTAATATGCTTTCCAGGTTGGTCATAACTTTCCTTCCAAGGAGTAAGCATTTTTAAATTTCATGCTGCAATTGCCCTCTGCAGTGATTTTAGAGCCCCCCAAAATAAAGTCAGCCACTGTGTCCACTGTTTCCCCATCTATTTGCCATGAAGTGATGGGACTGAATGCCATGATCTTAGTTTTCTGAATGTTGAGATTTAAGCCAACATTTTCACTCTCCACTTTCACTTTCATCAAGAGATTTTTAAATTCTTTTTCACTTTCTGCCATAAGGGTGGTGTCATCTGCATATCTGAGGTTATCGATATTTCTCCTGGAAATCTTGATTCCAGCTTGTGCTTCCTCCAGCCCAGCGTTTCTCATGATGTACTCTGCATAAAAGTTAAACAAGCAGGGTGACAATATGCAGCCTGGACGTACTCCTTTCCCTATTTGGAACCAGTCTGTTGTTCCATGTCCAGTTCTAACTGTTGCTTCCTGACCTGCATAAAGCTTCCTTAAGAGGCAGGTCAGGTGTTCTGGTATTCCCATCTCTTTCAGAATTTTCCACAGTTTATTGTGATCCACACAGTCAAAGGCTTTGGCATGGTAAATAAAGCAGAAATGGATGTTTTTCCGGAACTCTTTTGCTTTTTTGATGATCCAGTGGGTGTTGGCAATTTGCTGTCTGGTTCCTCCGCCTTTAGCCAGGACATGGAAGCAACCTAGATGTCCATCAGCAGATGAATGGATAAGAAAGCTGTGGTACATATACACAATGGAGTATTACTCAGCCATTAAAAAGAATTCATTTGAATCAGTTCTAATGAGTTGGATGAAACTGGAGCCTATTATACAGAGTGAAGTAAGCCAGAAGGAAAAACACCAATACAGTATACTAACGCATATATATGGAATTTAGAAAGATGATAACAATAACCCTGTGTACGAGACAGCAAAAGAGACACTGATGTATGGAACAGTCATGGACTCTGTGGGAGAGGGAGAGGGTGGGAAGATTTGGGAGAATGGCATTGAAACATGTAAAATATCATGTATGAAATGAGATGCCAGTCCAGGTTCAATGCATGATACTGGATGCTTGGGGCTAGTGCACTGGGACGACCCAGAGGGATGGTATGGGGAGGGAGGAGGGAGGAGGGTTCAGGATGGGGAGCACATGTATACCTGTGATGGATTCATTTTGATATTTGGCAAAACTAATACAATTATGTAAAGTTTAAAAATAAAATATATATATATAAAAAAAGAGAGCTTGAACATCTGGAAGTTCACAGTTCATGTATTGCTCAAGCCTGGTTTGGAGAATTTTAAACATTACTTTACTAGTGTATGAGATGAGTGCAATTGTGTGTTAGTTTGAGCATTCTTTGGCATTGCCTTTCTTTGGAATTGGAATGAAAAGTGACCTTTTCTAGTTCTGTGGCCACTGCTGAGTTTTCCAAATTTGCTGACTTATTGAGTGCAGCACTTTCACAGCGTCATCTTTCAGGATTTGAAAGAGCTCAACTGGAATTCCATCACCTCCACTAGCTTTGTTCATAGTGATACTTCCTAAGGCCCATTTGACTTCACATTCCAGGATGTCTGGGTCTAGGTGAGTGATCACACCATCGTGATTATCTGGGTCATGAAGATCTTTTTTGTACGGTTCTTCTGTGTATTCTTGCCATCTCTTCTTAATATCTTCTGCTTCTGTTAGGTCCCTACAATTTCTGTCCTTTATTGAGACCATCTCTGCATGAAATGTTTCCTTGATATCTCTAATTTTCTTGAAGAGATCTCTAGTCTTTCCCATTCTACTGTTTTCTTCTATTTCTTTGCATTGATCGTTGAGGAAGGCTTTCTTATCTCTGCTTGCTATTCTTTGGAACTCTGCATTAAAATGAGTATATCTTTCCTTTTCTCCTTTGCTTTTCACTTACCTTCTTTTCACAGGTATTTTTTAAGACCTCCTCAGACAGGCATTTTGCTTTTTTGCTTTTCTTTTTCTTGGGGATGGTCTTGATTCCTGTCTCCTGTACAATATTATGAACCTCCATCCATAGTTCTTCAGGCACTCTGTCTATCAGATCTAGTCCCTTAAATCTATTTCTCACTTCCACTGTATAGTCATAAAGGATTTGATTTAGCACATACCTGAATGGTCTAGTGGTTTTCCCTACTTTCTTCAATTTCAGTCTGTATTTGGGAATAAAGATTTCATGATCTGAGCCACAGTCAGCTCCCAGTCTTGTTTTTGCTGACTGTATAGAGCTTCTCCATCTTTGACTGCAAAGAATATAATTGATCTGATTTCGGTGTCAACTATCTGGTGATGTCCATGTTTAGAGTCTTCTCTTGTTTTGTTGGAAGAGGGTGTTTGCTATGACCAGTGCCTTCTTTTGGCAGAACTCTATTAGACTTTGCCCTGCTTCATTCTGTACTCCAAGGCCAAATTTGCCTGTTACTCCAGGTGTTTCTTGACTTCCTACATTTGCATTCCAGTCCCCTATAATGAAAGGGACATCTGTTTTTGGTGTTAGTTCTAGAAAGTCTTGTAGGTCTTCATAGAACTTTTAAACACCAGCTTCTTTAGCATTACTGGTGGGGGCATAGACTTGGATTACTGTGATATTGAATGGTTTGCCTTGGAAACAAACAGAGATCATTCTGTCATTTTTGAGATTGCATCCAAGTACTGCATTTCTGACTCTTGTTGACCATGATGGCTACTCCATTTCTTCTAGGGGATTCCTGCCCTCAGTGATAGATATAATGGTCATTTGAGTTAAATTCACCCACTCCAGTCCATCTTAGTTCACTGATTCCTAGAATGTCGATGTTCACTCTTGTCATCTCCTATTTGACCAATTCCAATTTGCCTTGATTCATAGACTTAACATTCCAGGTTCCTATGCAATATTGCTCTTTACAACATCGGACCTTGCTCCTATCACCAGTCACATCCACAACTGGGTATTGTTTTTGCTTTGGCTCTATCCCTTCATTCTTTCTGGATTTATTTCTCCACTGATCTCCTGTAGCATATTGGGCACCTTCTGGCCTGGGCAGTTCATGTTTCAGTGCCCTATCTTTTTGCCTTTTCATACTGTTCATGGGGTTCTCAAGGCAAGAATACTAAAGTGGTTTGCCATTCCCTTCTCCAGCGGACCATATTCTGTAAGTGGATCAATTCCACTTCAATTTTTCTTTCTAAATGATTATTATTAAAATATGTAGAAAGATTACAAAACAAATCACCATAGGACCCTAAAAAGTAAATAGTAACAGACGATTTGTGAATGAGTTAAGTCAAAACTCGAAAACTACCAATACAGTGGTGGTGATTTTTTCTTTCCTTTCTTTCTTCTTTTCTTCCACCTTCACTCATGATTGGGTAGAGTGAGCATTTGTGTATCAAGCAAGGGTGTTAAAATCTCAAAAAATTAAACTATATTTTTAGCAAATGAAAACTGAACATCTGTAAACCCAAGGGTTTGAAAAATATCATCATTTTTGTGTGTACTTTTTGTTTGTTTGTTTTTTAGTTTTTTTTTCTCATGTTCCTGCCCCAGTTACACAAAACATAAAAACATTGCTGTCATAGTGAGAAAGACACTTAAAAATCTAAGAGAAAACATATATATGTGGATTGGGGGGGGGGGAAAGGAAGAAAGAAAGTCATATGATGAATGCCAGGAAAATGCCTATATTTATTTCTTTATTTTAGCACCATTAACCTGAGAGCTATTCAGTATACAGTCTGTTCATGGTTAAAACTGAAAGAACCTCATAACTGTAGCTAGATGACTCAGGAAAAGGTACTGTGGAAACAGAAAGGAAGCCACTTGAGAAATCAATCCCTAAACAGTATATGCGAAAAACACAATTTATTTAAGCTTTTCCTTAGCATTATATACATAAAAGAGTTTCCTAAAGCCTCTGATAATAGAATTTAAACAGCTATTCAAATTTAAGAATGAACACAGAAGTGACACATAAGAGGGACAACTGCAAAGATCATAGCAAAAGATTTGGAAACTGAACTGACATTGTAATCCATCACCCATAGTAGATGAGACACAAGTGACTGTTTGAAGTTAGGTCTGATTCCTTGTTAAAATAAACAAAAGAATTCAAGATTCTCCAGATTAATTATTACAAAATGAAAAATCAAAACATAGTTTCAAAGCTAGATAATATGTTATCTAGTATACAATTCAAATTTACTTAGTGTACCAACAACCAGGAAACCTGACCAATTCAAAAGGGAAAAGACAAAGAGAGTGGCCAAGAAGACCTTGAGCTTATCTCCTCCCAGGGACACACAAAAATTACAACTATTTACAGGATAACATTTACAAGAGCAACCTAGAGAGTAGCAAAAATATTTTCTGCAGCCAGATATAAAGAAGCAATCATGATTAGATGAGTGAGAGGGTCAGAGACGAATGCAGTAAAGATCCACAAATGAGAGGGTAATTTCAAGGGCAGAGGTTCTCCCCAAGGAGCAAGGGTTCCAGGCCCCACATCGGGCTTCCCATCCCACAGGTCCTACATCAGGAAGATGAGCCCCCAGAATGTTTAGCTTGGAAAGTCAACTGATTTAATCTTGGGAGAGTCAGATGGCTGGGGGAAATAGTGACTTCAGTTTTAAAGGTACAGACAAAATCTCACATGTTCCAAGACCCAGGGCGGAAATAGTTACTAGAATGGACTCTGGAAGAGTCCCATCCTCACCTGCTGACCTTTGAGAATCTCAGGGAGAAGCCAGAGACACCTGAGCCTCACCCTGCAGAACACAGATGCTGACAATATCCTTTTGGGACAGCTCATCCCATGTGAGTACATTGTTGCTGGTGAGTGCCATTTTAGCATTTTATTCCCAACTTATCAGTGCCAGGTCCTGGCCCAATCATAAGTCAGTCAGCACCAGTCCTGGAATACCCCAGGCTAGACAATTAGCTGGTTAGGCAAATAGCACCACCTACCAGCAGACCATCTCGCCTGGGTACCCCTGAATTCCCAACTGTTGGGAAATTCATGTCCACACACCAGAGGGCAGTCAGTAACCCTGAGACCCCCAGACCTCCTGAAGCTGGACATCAGACGCAATCCAGCCCACCAGCAGGCTGGCACTAGCCCAATCACTGGCTTCATACACCAGGGGCTGTGAGTTGCTGGGCCCTGGCCTCACCTATCTGCAGACCAGCACTGACTCCAGGAACCCCAGGGCCCTACAGTAAAATATCCTGGGCCTCGCTCTGTACCAACACTAGCCCTGAGTCCTTCTAGGCCTCAGCACTGCCTACCAATAGGTAGACATTAGCTCCAAGACCCTCTAGCCTTCTCTATAGCCAAAGAACTTAGGCACAGCGCACCCCATCAGTGAGCTGACACTAGTCCCAGGACTCAGCTTCACCTACTACTGTGTGTACACTACCCTGGCACTTCCTGGATTCTGACCATGCCTGCCAGTAGACTGCCACCAGCCTCAAACTCAGTCCTATGACCAGCCATGTCAAGCCCTGGTCAACCACTGGCCAGAAGCAACCTAGCAGGTACCCTGGATCCCAGTCTGCTCAACAACAGGAAAAATACAGTTTGGGTTTGTTAGTCTTGTCAGAATTTGGCCCTGCCTACTGGAAGCCATAACCAGCTGTAGGTGATGCCAGACACCATAGCCAACCTTGTCAAGAATTGGCTCTATCTAGCAAAAAGTTGGTTTAAGGCCTGGGATCCTCAGGACAGGATCCCACACAACAGCAGGCTGACACTAGCTCTGGGAACTTCAGCCTTCATAGCCAGTTGCCTTGTGACCTGACAGTGTTCACCTGTGGACTGGCATCAGGATCAGGACTCCCCTGGAAGTACAGCCAACTACAGAAGGTGCCTTACCCATCAGTGGTCTGCATTTGCTGCACAATCTCTGGCAATCAACCAGACCAGGGCCCAGTTACATCTGTTAGTATACCCATAGTAGTCAGCCCACCAAAACAAACATGCAGCCTCTAAAGCAGGAATATAACCTTGTAACAAAAAAGGAGTGTGTTATTGGGCCCCATCGGACATTTCCTACAGAAGAGTCTTTCTGCAGGGTCAGGAAATTAACAATTTTCCAAATGAAAACAGTATATAGGCCAATCGAGGTGACAGAGGAATACACATTCCAAAAGAAAGAATAAATAAGGCTCCAGAAGAAGAACTAAGTGAACTAGAGATAGGCAATCCACCCAATAACAACTTTTAAGGTAATTATCCTAAAGATGCTTTAAAAACTTAGGAAAATTATGGATAAACAGAATGAGAAGATGAAAGTTTTTAACAAACAGAAAATATAAAGAACAACCAAATAGAACTGAAGAATACAATTACCAAAATTAAAAATATGTTAGAAAAAATAACAGCAAATTAACAGATAGAGAGGACCAGAGCAGTGAACAGGAAGACAGAGTAGTAATTTAGTAGTTCACTAAAGTAGTTCACTAAAATGAAAAAGAATACGATGAGGGCAGTTTAAGAGACCTCTAAGACAACATCACAATAAACTGTGGAAAATTCTGAAAGAGATGGGAATACCAGAACACCTGACCTGCCTCTTGAGAAACCTATATGCAGGTCAGGAAGCAACAGTTAGAACTGGACATGGAACAATAGACTGGTTCCAAATAGAAAAAGGAGTATGTCAAGGCTGTATATTATCACCCTGCTTATTTAACTTACATGCAGAGTACATCGTGAGAAACCCTGGGCTGGAAGAAGCACAAGCTGGAATCAAGGTTGCAGGGAGAAATACCGATCACCTCAGATATGCAGATGACACCACCCTTATGGCAGAAAGTGAAGAGGAACTAAAGAGCCTCTTGATGAAAGTGAAAGAGGAGAATAAACAAGTTGGCTTAAAGCTCAACATTCAGAAAATGAAGATCATGGCATCTGGTCCCATCACTTCATGGGAAATAGATGGGGAAACAGTGGAAACAGTGTCAGACTTTATTTTTGGGGGCTCCAAAATCACTGCAGATGGTGACTGCAGCCATGAAATTAAAAGACGCTTACTCCTTGGAAGAAAAGTTATGACCAACCTAGATAGTATATTGAAAAGCAGAGACATTACTTTGCCAACAAAGGTCCATCTAGTCAGGGTTATGGTTTTTCCAGTGGTTATGTATGGATGTGAGAGTTGGACTGTGAAGAAACCTGAGTGCCAAAGAATTGATGCTTTTGAACTGTGGGGCTGGAGAAGACTCTTGAGAGTCCCTTGGACTGCAAGGAGATCCAACCAGTCCATTCTGAAGGAGATCAGCCCTGGGATTTCTTTGGAAGGAATGATGGTAAAGCTGAAACTCCAGTACTTTGGCCACCTCATGCGAAGAGTTGACTCATTGGAAAAGACTCTGATGCTGGGAGGGATTGAGGGCAGGAGGAGAAGGGGACGACAGAGGATGAGATGGCTGGATGGCATCACTGACTCAATGGAAGTGAGTCTGAGTGAATTCTGGGAGATGGTGATGGACAGGAAGGCCTGGCATGCTGCGATTCATTGAGTCTCAAAGAGTCAGACACGACTGCACGACTAAACTGAACTGAACTGAACTGAAGACAACATCAATACTAACCATTGCTTTATGAGTCCCACAAAGAGAAGAGAGAAAGAATATTTGAATATATAATAGCTTGAAACCTCCCTAACCTGGGAAGAAGCACAGAGTCTAAATTGTATCATCTTAAAGAAAAAACAAAAACAAAAAACACCAAGACATATTCTAGTTAACATGACAAAAAATAAAGATAAAGATAGACTATTAAAAGCAGCAAGGGAAAAACACAACACGTACAAGGGGATTTCCTTAAGGCTATCAGCTGACTTTTCAGCAGAAACTTTGCAGACCAAAAGGGAGTGACATGGTATATTTAAAATGATGAAAGAAAATATAACCTACAAGCAAGAGTTCTCTACCTGATGAGGCTTTCATTCAGAATTGTTGAAAAGATCAAAAATTTTGACAGGCAAAAGATAAAAGAGTTTAGCACCACAAAAGCTGCTTTAAAAGAAACAAACAAACAGCAACAACAAAAAAAGGAAATATTAAGGGCATTCTTTAGCTCTTTTTTATTTATATTTCAGTGCAAATTAATTTCAGATTCTCTACTGAGAGTATAATCTGACAATTCCAGTAGTACTATGTGGAATAGGGTGGCAGAACGCCAAGGAATTGATGCCTTTGAAAGGCCATGCTGTCCAGCCATCTCATCCTCTAATGCCCTCTCCTCCTTCTGCCCTCGATGGTTCCCAATATCAGGGACTTTTCCAATGTGTCATCTGTTAACATCAGATGACCAAAATACTGGAGCTTCACTTAAGCATCAGTCCTTCCAGTGAATATTCAGGGTTGATCTCCCTTAACATTGACAGGTTTGATATCCTTGCTGTCCAAGGAAATTCAGGAGTCTACTCCAGCATCACAGTTCAAAAGCATAAATTCCTTGGCATTCTACCTTCCCTATTCCACATAGCACTACTGGAATTGTCAGATTATACTCTCAATAGAGAATCTGAAATTAATTTGCACAGAAATATAAACAAAAAAGAGCTAAATAATGCCAACCTGTGTAGAATTTCTGATTACTTCTTACTGTTGTTTCAAGTATTACTCATTATATACATTTTATTTAAGATACTTAATAGGAAAATAAAGTGCCTGAACCCTTCAGAAATAATTTGATTTTAGTGATAAACTGAGATGATTCCAGTATAATTTTAGAGTATTTCAGCTTTATTTTTACATCCTGTAAATCCTTTATTTTCTCCTCATATTTCCCAATTTATTAAAGATATAGAAGGACACATACAAGTTAGAATCAAAGCATAACTTAGCTGTAGATGTCAAAGCATTTGATATTTTTAAAATACCTGTTCCTAGAAAGACAACTATCTTGATAACGAAGGTTGATCCTCAAAAGAGAAGGAGAGAATCTATTGATCAAACAAAGTTAAGCTGTTAAGCCTTACTGCAGTACAGGAGAAAAATCCCTTAGTAGAGAATTAGTAGAATTCTTCCTAGAAGGAGAAAATCAGGAGAGGGTATTATTAGAGTTTAAGTTAGGATAGAGGGGAATTTGTAAAACAATACTTTTGGATTGTGAGCCCAGGGCGGCTAATGTCTTGAAGCTTGTGGATTATTAAGCTGTTCATCTTAGCACATCAGGAATTTAGATACTTCATATTCTTATCTTTCAGGAGCAAGTGTTAAACTTACTTAACTGTGGCAACCTTTTTTTTTTTTTTTTAATCTTCTGTGCTGTTTAGCATAGAGACAGGAAAGGTTGCCTAGTCTCAGGGATAGGAAAATATGTTGGTTTCAGTTTTCACAAGGCTTTATTGAGAGATAAAAAATTATATGAATTCTCTGTTTTTCCCTTTCATAGGTCAAATGGCAGACCAGAGGACTCTATCATTATCATTATTATAATTCAGTGGACAAAACCTCAAGATAAAGTTTTTAAAAATCCAGATTATTTTGAACAGGATAAGGGAAAATTAAGTAGGGAAACTAGACAATGGAGTTTATTTTGTTTTCTTGGTTTACTCTGCATTTCCCTTGGATAGACAAGACCCTGTATGAAGTAAGTATAGTAGTGAGTGCTGAATCACAACATCTTTTTGCTGGCTAGAAAGAGAAGCTAAAGGATGCTCAATATTTTCATTAATAACAAGTCATTCAGTATACTCTGTACCCAAAGGAATAAAAGTTTACCCCCATCTCTTGAAAAAGGAGTGTGAAAAAAATTTAGATGTGTTTCAAAATCATCACAGAGGTTAAGTATTTCAAGAACAATGACTGAGAATGATGAAATCTATCATGACTCGGGGAATGAAATTTTATTCATACTTACATGTAAGTTTATACCTTACTGTCATGATATCATATGATATATCATATGATTAATGATATGTCATGGGTATGCAGTCAATATATATGCATTTTCTATATTGTTATAAAGACAGAAAGCTAATTTCAAAGAGAATGCATTTTTATTTTTTAAACTTTTTTAATAAAAATGAAGCCTTTCCCAAAACTCCATTATCACAATATTAAAAAGCATTAAATGACATAAATTCACTAAGTGAAGAGGAGGGGACAAGAAAAATACAATTTAGGAAATGGGGAAAAGAAAAATAAGAATAAAAAGATATAACCCAGAGGTTTAGATAACAATATTAAAAATGATTAGCGTAAAAAATGCTCAACATCATTAGTTATTGCATGCTAAGTCGCTTCAGTTGTGTCTGACTCTTTGCAACCTCATGGACTGTGGCCCACCAGGCTCCTCTGCCCATGGAATTCTTCAGACAAAAATACTGGAATGAGTGTCATTTCCTTCTCCAGGGGACCTTCCCAACCCAGGGATTGAACTCCTGTCTCTTAAGTCTCCTGCATTGGCATGTGTGTTCTCTACCACCAGTGCCACCTGACTCATTAGTCATTAAGGAACTGCAAAATTGAGACCACAATTATAGGCATTGACATATCCATAACAATTGCTAAAATTGAAAAGCTGATGAAACTAAGAGTTGCACAGGATAAAGAAAAACTTTCAATTTTTGTGTGTGTGTGTGTGTGTGCAAATGCTAAATAAGAAGTGATTTGACAATTTCTACAAAAGTTAAATACATAATTATATGACCTAAGGCAGAAGCTATGTTGCAGATTTCTAGGGTTCCTGTAATAAATTACTATAAACTAGGTGGATTAAAACAGCAGAAATGTGCTTTCTCATTGTTCAATAGACTAGAAGTCCTTCTTTGTAGGTTCTAGGAAAGAATCCTTCCTGTCTCCTAGCTTCTGCTGGTTGCCAACAGTCCTTTGCTTTCCTTGGCTTGTAGCTGTGTCACTCTAACTTTTGTATCTGTTGTCACATGACCTTGTGTCCCTTCAGTCTTTTGTGTCTCTGCATACATAAATCCCCCACCCCGACATAGAAACCATTCATTAGATGTAGAACTCTACCATAATCCAGCATGACCTCATTTATCTTGATTACATAATACAAAGGCCCTCTTTCCAAATAAGGTCACATTTACAGTTTCTCAGTGAACATGAATTTTTGGAGGACACTATTCAACATATGAAAGTTCTATTTATAATCATTCAAAATTGGGAACAACTCAAATTTTCTTCAATTGGAGATTGAATAAATCTGCTCTGCATACTGAAAGAATTGCTCTTCACTTCTAAGAAATCCCAGGCAGGATTAATATTAAAATTGTCTTTCAACAACTATGATTATCATGTGTGTGTGCATGTTCAATTGTGTCAACTTTTGCAGCCCCATGGACTGTAAGCCACCAGGCTCCTCTGTCCACAGAATTTTCCAGGCAAGAATACTGGAGTGATTACTTCCTACTCCAGGGGATCTTCCCAATCAAGGGATTGAGCTTGCCTGTCTTATGTTTCCCTCATCGGAGGCAGATTCTTTACCACTAGCACCACCTGAGAAGTCCCTATGATTATTATTTAATGACAATTCATTTAGTAATTACCAAATGGAGAGCACTGAGAAACAAACTAGAGGATAAAATCTGAGTAAGGCAAACATCCTTGATTTCAAAGGAGTTTAAAAGATAGTAGATAAGGTGGATTATTTTTTTTTTTCCAGTTTTTTTGGGGAAGAAAAAGAGTGAAACCAGTCTTTGCAAAAACATCTTATAATAGGATGTGTATAGAAATCCATGCTTTCAAGGTTCCAAGTTAATATTTGTATTTCTGCACATAATACCACTACCTCAATTCTAAACTCCACTGCCTGTCTTTTAAAAACTCCTTTGAAAGGTTGTACCTTTCTGTTCCACTGTTCATCAACAAGGAATTCCTAAGCTAGGTGACTTCTTTAAATCCTGTGGATATTTCTGGTTGCTTCTAATTCCATGATTTTGTTATTTCTTTTTCCTAAGTTATCTCTGTCTTCTAAACTATTGTCTAAATCCCATTTGAATCACATTTCCTTTGCACAACTCTCATCTTGATATATAATAATTTCTCCTTTCTTAAAAAATTAACATAATAGAATATTACACTTCCTTTAGGCCTGTCATTAAACGTTGTGGAGTCCAGGAAGGAATACATGAAGATGTACATCTGAATTTACATCGTAAATCTAAATGTTTAAAGACATAAATTTAGCTCAGAAATCATTAAATGTACTATATTCTGGTGTCCTATTTCAAAACTATTTTCACATTGGCACAATTGAAAAATGCGTGTAAAGCTTTAGTTTTATGAGTAAAATAAGCAAATCTCAAAGACAAAACATTTAATTATTTTTAAGTCTTTTTGAATATATCTGTATGTGTTTATCCTGAATACTGTTAAAGTTTGGATTAGTAACCTAATAAAGTGAAAGTTTCTCAGTTGTGTCCGACTCTTTGCGACGTCATGGACTATACAGTCCATGGAATTCTCCAGGCCAGAACACTGGGGTGGGTAGCCTTTCCCTTCTCCAGGGGAATCTTCCAAACCCAGAGATCAAACCCAGATCTTCCACATTGCAGGTGTATTTTTACCAGCTGAGCCATAAGGGAAGTCCAAGAACACTGGAGTGGGTAGCCTAATTCTCCAGCGGATTTTCCCGACCCAGGAATCAAACTGGAGTCTCCTGCATTCCAGGTGGATTCTTTACCAACTGAGCTATGAGTTAAGTAAAAATATAAGAAAACTAGTACATTCTGCTATCATATAAATTGGCTTCTTTACATTCTTTTTAGCAAAATTTCAAATGTTATAACCAATACTTTAGATATGGTTTATTGAAAATAATGGCAAGTACTATGACCTTTGGTCTTCCCGGGTAGCTTAGCTGGTAAAAAAAATCCACCTTCTATTCAGGAGACCTTGGTTTGATTCTTGGTTTGGGAAATTCCCCTGGAGAAGGGATAGGTTACCCACTCCAGTATTCTTGGGCTTCCCTGGTGGCTCAATGGTAAAGAACCCAGCTGCAATGTGGGAGACCTGGTTTCAATTCCTGGGTTGCGAAGATCCCCTTGGAGGAGGGCTTGGCAACCCACTCCAGTATCCTTGCCTGGGAATCCCCATGGGCAGAGGAACCTGGTGGGCTACAGTCCATGGGGTCACAAGAGTCAGACACTACTGAGCGGCTAAGCACAGTGTGGCACTATGACCGTTATGAATCATTGTGGATAATCTGCTCTCTGAGGAAAATAATGAACTTGTAAATTAGAAAGTATTGTAAGCAATGTGTTATTTATTGTCTTCAAACATTGGAATGGAGAAAGAAATGGCAACCCACTCCAGTATTTTTTTCTGGGAAATCCCATGGACAGAGGAACCTGGCAGGTTACAGTCCATAAGGTCATAAAAAAGTTGGAGAAGACTTAGAGACTGGGCAAACATTGGAAAGGAGTCTGTAAATATCTCAAATATTGGGTTGGCCAAAAAGTTAATTTGTGTTTTTCTGTAAGATATTATGGCCAACCCAATAATTTAATTTCATCACACAAAACTTACCATTTGCATCACAATTTTCACTGTCTTAAAAATAATACATGGGTCCATATAGTAATAAAAGAAAGGGTATTAGGCTTCATGTATGGTTTGCCAACACATACACACATTCAAATTAAAGACTGAATTGTTTGACTCTACAGAATTGTTTGACTCTACAAAATGCTCCTCATATTCTATGTGCAACTGCCTTAAATATTGAAATAAATTGTATTTCTGGAACCAGAAATTAAAACATAAAGAAAAGATCATTTGTCTTTTTTCTTTTCAAAGAATTTCCACCACTCAAATCTTCCTTGTATTCAGAAGCAGTGTCATCAGACACATGGGCGCATGCTTATCCTGGCTTCAATCAGCACTCACCTGCCAGAGGAGGTTGAACACAAGTGGAGGAGAATTCCTGGGGGCTGAAGATGTTGCTCATGAGCAGGAATGTTGAAGGATACAGAGCAGCCTCCCCAGCACCAAGTTCCAGATCCCCAGGCTTGGACCCCATATGTTTTTAAACAACTTAATCTTTGTTTGCCATATACAGACTCTTTCTAAATAAAATCAGAGGCCCTTTTGTTTAAGAGTTGCACTGCATTTGATTATTCTTTATTTTTCCCACTTTATGGTCTTTGATGAGGTCACATCAGGAATACATAATTTCTGTTAACTGGGTTGCAAGGAGACCAACATTTTGCTATGATACTACAATATAATATTAAAAATATTGCATTTTAAAATTAATATTTAATAAGAAAAACATATATTTCTATGAAAAATGAGCTCAACTTATTTATTCACACTTTTTAAAATCTAACTTTTTTGTTTTAAAAAGTTAGATTCTTTAAAAGTTACCAGGACCTGTAAATTTTCTTCAAATTATGAAGTGCTCATTTGTACTGCTTGCAAAATATTCTTTAGTCCCTAGTAATTGCAAAGGGCTGAATAGCAATAGTGTGGCCAATGTGTTCTGGATGGAAGTGTCTTAACTACATATGTTACATTGTAGTAATCTCTTTCCCCATGCTTAGCTGTTGGTCATGATCTAGGTAATGAATATTCTATTAGCTGATGTACATTAGTGACTATGATCAGACCACATTGGGTGATTCAAAATGGAAGTGTAAAGTCAATTAGAAATAAGCTCTTTTAATCCCATATCTTTCTTCATTACCCCTCTTTCTCATTATTGGCATAGCATGATTTCATTGTATATAATTAATCAGTTGTTATTTTTCTGTATCAAGACATCATTTAATTGTATCAGGACATCATTTGATTGTTATCATTTTTAACCAGTAGATAGCTCCACTCAGTTTATAGGGAGGGGTTGATATATATAAAGCTGAATTTAACATTTGGCAGCACTGTTCACAAAAATGATTCCTTAAAAATATGTATGACTAACTGACATATGAATTAACAGAAAAGTAGAAAAATATATAAATAGGGCCTTTGTTGGTAATAGAGGGCTTCCCTGATAGCTCAGTTGGTAAAGAATCCGCCTGTAATACAGGAGATCCTGGTTCAATTCCTGGGTTGGGAAGATCCTCTGTAGAAGGGATAGGCTACCTACTCCAGTATTCTTGGGCTCCCTTGTGGCTCAGCTGGAAAAGAATCCTCCTGCAGTGTGGGAGATCTGGCCTTGATCCCATTGTTAGGAAGATCCCCTGGAGAAGGGAAAGGCTACCCACTCTAGTATTCTGGCCTAGAGAATTCCATGGACTGTATAGTCCACAGGGTCCCAAAGAGTCAGACACAGATGAGTGACTTTCACTTTGTTGGCAATAGAGTATTAATAATGTATCATTTTTTTTGATATTTCCAACTAGAATATATTTCTCATTCTATCATCAAATAGTCTAATTACTCTCATTCTTAAGAAAACTAAAGACAATTTTAGCAAAATACACATGGTTGAGAAAAAGTACTTTAGCTAATTTATCTCACTTTCTTGCTTTAAAGAAATGGAAAAAAAAAATGCACACCATTAAATTATATGCTTTCTTTTTTTCTTCCGTTTGTTTTAACTTAAAACAACAACAACAAAAAAATAGGTTTTCTGGCCACACTGTTCTGCATGTGGGAGCTTAGTTTCTGACCAGGGATTGACCCTGAACCTTCTGCAGTGGAAATGCTGTCTTAACCACTGGACTGCCAGGGAAGTCCCTATATATATTTTCTGATTTTATGCATACATAAATCAGAAATATGAGTTAAATATGCCAATCCAGTTGGTGGTAGCCATTACTAAGAAAAAAACATAGGAGAAATTTGTTGAATATACTGAAGTCATGGTACTGCTATTGAAGTACATTATCATTAAAAAAAAATGTTGGTAAGAATTTAGTGGGAAGGAAATATCTCTTTTTCTATAATGATGAAACATAAAAATCTAAAGAATCCAGTTTTCTCATTATTAACACATTAACATATAAAGAGTTAATAAAATGTTATGTAAAACATTATTATCATCTTTTATTTTACTAATTTCTTTTTATGTAACACGAGTGCAAAAAACAGTGCTAAGTGGACTGCTGGTAAATCTGTGGTGAATTCTAAAAAAACATCTTACCATCACCAGAAGAAAGGTTCAAATATTAAAGAAACAGTTTTGAATTTTGTTCCTAATGATCCAAACTTCCCCTTCAAAGCTATTTGCTAAATAAGCTAAAAATCAATAGTGAGAATTAACTCTCACAAATATTGGACGTTCTTAAGTCTAACATGTAGAAAGAAGACACTAAAGAAAAATAAATCATATTTGTGTGGTAGGGAACTGATAAGAATCATTACTTATTCATGGTAAATGGCAGAAAACCCAGCAAAAGCTAACTTAGATGGTGGAAAACATGGTTCACATAACTAAAAAATTCAGGAGAGACTGGATTCAGGCTTAATTTTATTCTGATGCTCAAACACACTCTTGTGGAATTTGCTTCTTATCTTATGATTTTGACATTCTTTTCAAATTTCACAGCATTTCCCATTCTCAGAAAGTTTTTGTCTTATGTTCACTAGTTAGATATAGCAGTGCTGGCCTACCATCATCCCAATTTCAAGTTGCAAAGACTAAAAAAGTCTGGTTCATTTAGAAAAAACAGCCCCAATATAGCATAATTTTGAATAAGCTGATATAAAAAGGATTTATATACAAATGAAAGTTAAACTTTTTGTATTTCTATGAAAAATGCATTGAAACTTTTCCACTTTTAAAATGATAAATTTGGCCAACTCCAAATCTGCTTGCTAATGGATGACTACAAATGTATCCTCATAAGGTGATAATCAAATGCATGTGTGTTCTCAGTCACATCATACTCTTTGGGTCCCCATGGACTGTAGCCTGCCAGGCTCCTCTGTCCACAGGATGTTCCAGGCAAGAATACTGGAATGGGTTACCATTTCCTCCTCTAGGGGGTCTTCCTGACCCAGGGATTGAACTTGTGTCTCCTGTGTTTTCTGCATGGCAGGCAGATTCTTTACTGCTTGAGCCACTGGGGAAGCCCCATAAGGTGATGGATATGTGCTTTTATGTGTGTTACAAAATACATGGATAATATTTGTCAAAATTTGTAATATTTTATTCATTAGTAATTTCCCCCTAAAATTTGTTTCCTAATCTCTCCATTTCAATAATTATACTCATATGAATTGTTATGGAAATTGCTTCTGAGGTCTTGGGGCATAACGGGGAATTAAGATCCTTAGGATATTGAAAGACTGAAGTTAAGCACAAAAATGCAAAGTAGGAGATCATTTATATAAAAAAATTGCCCACTTTTCTGTTTATCTATGAAGCTATCCTTTGCTGATGATATTTTCTTTTCTTCATGCCTGGTGCTGCTGCTGCTAAGTTGCTTCAGTAGTGTCCAACTCTGAGCGACCCCATAGACGACAGCCCACTAGGCTCCTCTGTCCCTGGGACTCTCCAGGCAAGAATACTGGAGTGGGTTGCCATTTCCTTCTCCAATGCATGAAAGTGAAATGTGAAAGTGAAGTCGCTCAGTCATGCCCAACTCTTAGCGACCCCGTGGACTGGAGCCTACCAGGTTCCTCCATTCATGGGATTTTCCAGGAAAGAGTACTGGAATAGGTTTTTCATGCCTAGGGCTGCTCAAATGTGAGGAGAATTTTGTCATGGTATCTGCTCTTTGTAGAAAATTAGATCAGTGTACTGATTTTATATTATGCAATTACACCATTATATTGAGAATAGAGAATTTTATCCAATTCAAATCATAACTAACCACAAATTCTTATTTTATTTTGTGTTACAATAAAGCATATATATCAAAGGGGAGAATGCTCTGTATAAGATAGAGTCAAGGCTAACACAGTTAATAAACCATGCTGGGTGATACTCTGTCAAATACCATCATGGCAGACAGAGAGTTTTAAACTATTGCCACAAAAAAAATGAAATTTTGAACATCGGTCACTTTTCCTGTTTTTGTTACATTCAAAGCACAAATATTTAAAGGAGTAAACTTCAGTAGGACAAAAACAGTTTCGATATAAAAATTATAAAAAGCCTAGGCATACTGTATTGGTGTTTTTCTTTTTGGCTTGCTTCACTCTGTATAATAGGCTCCAGTTTCATCCACCTCATTAGAACTGATTCAAATGTATTCTTTTTCATGGCTGAGTAATACTCCATTGTGTATATGTACCACAGCTTTCTTATCTATTCATCTGCTGATGGACATCTTGGAATTTAGAAAGACTGTAACAATAACCCTGTATACGAGATAGCAAAAGAGACACTGATGTATTGGACTCTGTGGGAGAGGGAGAGGGTGGGATGATTTGGGAGAATGGCATTGAAACATGTATAATATCATATATGAAACGAGTCTCCAGTCCAGGTGTGATGCACAACACTGGATGCTTGGGGCTGGTGCACTGGGATGACCCAGAGGGATGGTATAGGGAGGGAAGAGGGAGGAGGGTTCAGGATGGGGAACACGTGTATACCTGTGGCAGATTCATGTTGATATATGGCAAAACCAATACAATATTGTAAAGTTAAAAAATAAAATAAAATAAAAAAAAAGCTGAGGCATTTCTAAAGGGAAGGTAACCTACTGAAAATGAAATATGTATATATTTATTTAACCAATTTAAATTTATGTACTAGAACTACTGTGTCCAAGATGAAAACCATTACGTTAGTGTGTCCTAAGGACTAAATTTTATTTAAAATTTAAATTTAAATGTATAAGCTGTTAATTAAGGTATAACATATAATATATAATACATATATCCAATTTGTATTAGTGTGACCTAAGGACTAAATTTTATTTAAAATTAAATTTAAATGTATAAGCTGTTAATCAATTAAGTTACTAAAAACTAAGTGTGCTCAGAAGAACTCGAGCATGTTAATCTACATTTTTAATATTCAATTTTATAAAATCTGAAAACAAATAATGCATTCTGATGAAAATTTAGTACAAAACTTAAAATATGTAAATATTTCAAATAGTACAAAAAAACTTTGTACTAAGAAAACAATGTAAAGCATCATAAATACTTTTATATTTATTACACATTGAAACAATATTTTGAATATATTGGAGTAATTAATATTCTATTAGAATAGGTATCTGTTATAGATATATGAATATGCAGTAATAAAATTGGATATATGTATTATGTTATTTAAGTGAACTTTGTTTCTGTCACTCATTTAATATAGGTACAAAAAACTTAAAAGTGCATATGTTTCTTATATTTTTATTGGACACCAATATCTCAAAATGATGAATGATACCTATCATGCACTTGCAACTAATTTTCTCTGCCTTTCCTCCTTCTTTTTCCTCCCTTTTTCTTTTTTTTCTAAATGTGATTTCCTAGACAGCATATTAAAAAGCAGAGACATTACTTTGTTGACAAAGGTCCATCTAGTCAAAGCTATGGTTTTTCCAGTAGTCTTGTATGGATGTGAGAATTGGACCATAAAGAAAGTCGAGTGCTGAAGAATTGATGCTTTTGAACTGTGGTGTTAAAGAAGACTCTTGAGAGTACCTTGGACTGCAAGGAGATCAAGCCAGTCAATTCTAAAGGAAATCAATCCTGAGTATGCATTGGAAGGACTGATGCTGAAGCTGAAGCTCCAGTACTTTGGTCACCTGATGTGAAAGACTGACTCACTGGAAAAGATCCTGTTGCTGGGAAATATTGAATTCAGGAGAAGAGGAAAACAGAGGGTAAGATGGTTGGATGGCACCAACTATGCCATCGTTGGACATGAGTTTAGACAAGCTCTGGGAGTTGGTGATGAATAGGGAGGCCTGGCATGCTGCAGTCCATGGGACTGCAGAGTCAGACACGAATGAGTGACTGAACTGACCTGAACTGAGAGATAGTCGAGGACAGAGGAGCTTGGTGTGCTACAGTTCTCAGGGTCCCAAAGAGTTGAACACAACTTACCAACTGAACAACAACAATATAGATTTTTATCTTTCGCTAAACTTTGCACATTTTTAGCTATTATTTCTTCAGTTCAGTCTTTCAGTCATGTCTGACTCTTTGCAATCCCATGGACTGCAGCACGCCAGGCTTCCCTGTCCATCACCAACTCCTAGAGCTTACACTTACTCATTGTTTTATTTCTTCAAGTACATTTAAATACATTCAAGTACATTTCTTCAAGCTCATTATTTCTTCAAATACATTTTAATCATGGCTCTCTTTCTCCTTTTCTTCTGGAAACTCTGCTAAAACAAGTATCAGAAGTTTTGTGTTTGTCTCATAGATTCCTGGAGCTCTGCTCATTTCTTTAATTTTTCTCTTTATTGCTTATATGAAATTATTTCTATTGTCATATTTTCAAGTTCAGTCTTTATTCTACCATTTTTATTTTACCATTTGTCTTAGCAAAGTTTTCGTACCTATCATTATACTCTCTCTTCTAAAATTTCTATTTTGTTCTTTCTTATAGTCTTTGTTTCTTTGTTGATATGTTGAATGTATTCACTTTTTCAAGTGTCAGTGACTGTTAGAGCATTTCTGTAATGGCTAAACACTGTGTCCTAAAGTTACAATATTGGTGCCATTTCATTACTGAGCCAGCTGATTGTCTATTCCCATATTAGTTGAAATTTTGCTGAGCAATTTTGGAGTATATTCTGGACACTGATTATTATGCAATGGGATGTTGAGTTACTTCAAGCCACAAGTTTTTACCACCCTTCTATGAGTTGTGATTTCAATATGTTTATTTTTTCATATTTTTTCATTGATTTTCAGATCTGCCCTGGTTTCACACTACCTGTGTTCACCCTAGGTCATTGACGTCGGTCAGTTATCACAGTATTATTATGGTTGTTAAGATAATATCAATGCATGTGAAAGTTTGGATGAATCCAGTGTTTCATACACAACTTCATGGGCTTGATTTCTTGAGCTCATCCCTGTGTCATCTTCTAAGTACTTTATGACTCCCTGTGACTCCCTTTTATAAATACAAAATGATAAAGGTTTTTTTGTTTGTTTGTTTTTGAAGTGATGGGTTGGCGTGGAGTTGCTGATTGTAAACAAAGCTCCCCACTCTCAGAGTTTTGCTTCTTGTGCCCTACCTCACTACCTGACATGTCACTATTACTTGACATTTAACTGAAAGCTGGAATGTAAGAGAATATAGAGAAATAAAATGTGGGAGGGAGGAGAATCCCACACTATTGCTGAGAGTCAAGAATTTCTTGCTTAACTCCTTGATTTAGAATTAGGGAAATTCTACTGGATCTCTCTATGATTGTTTGTTGTTGCTCACTTACAGGTTTCATGCTGCATTCTGATTAAGGGGCATTCAAGAAAAATAAATGGCAAACTCATTATTTAGCTACTTTTGGCAACTTAAAAAAGTTACTGCTGGTATCCTTCTTTAATCTCCTGTTACTACTTTCAGTTTAGAGCTCTAAAATGCTTCTGAATGCATTAGGATCTCTTTGCTTGGATAGAATCGATAAAGGATGCTTAGTCTATCATATCCAGAACTGAAATTGAACAATGATACACATTTTTAATCTCTGTCCTCTCAGATTCTGTGCCTTCCTTGTACCCCAAGATAGATGACACTTTCAGCTTCCCTCTGATTTCAGGCACCCTACTTGAACATCATCTTTTGCTGGTTTAAGTCTTATATCTACTAAATCTTCCTTTATATGAAGTAAATTTGACATGATATTTGATCATGGAAAGTTCAAAATGACTGAATAGTCTTCTCTACCAAATTTCATTCTTTAGTTTCTGTGGGAAATAGATGACAATTATGGCCTGCAAGGGGAAAAATATGACTACATTGGGCTTGAATTCAACTCCAAATGGAAACCCTATCCTGGGAAGCTAGATTGGCTGTTGTAGGTTTTAAAAGGAAGGATTCAATGCTATTTCTCCCAGACATTATTCTCATTTATTTGATTTTCAATAAGCTGTGATTTTCTATCAATGTGAAAGCTATGCAGAACAGTTTCTCACTTGAAGAGTATAGAATAGGCACTACTTAAACTAAACTTGGACTTCTTACTACACAGATAACAAGCATTAAGAAGGATTTTTTTTCTATTGTTGCCTCTTAATTAGATTATTCATCATCTTTCAGATTTTGAAACTCAATGAACAAAGAAACAAGTGATTCTCCATCTGCACGGAAATAATTTTAAATGCTTGCTTTGCTGAAGAGGATATACAGAAACTGATCTTCAAACAGAATATTGTAGAAAGTAAATTTTATTTGAAGACAGTTTTCCATATTCCACTTTTATTGACAAACATTTTTCTAAACAAATGTTAAGAGTCTTACTTCCTATCTTACCCTTACTTATTTCAGTGTTAAAATGTACCATAATACTTTATTGTAATAAAGACATTTTGGGGAGATCCAAACATCACAAAGAAAGTCAACTTGATTGCTTTTTTGATGGCATATCAAATAATTAAAGTTGTTGCAGTCTGCCGGGCATAGAGTAAGGATGTTTTAAGTCCAGAGAAGTAATAGCCTTAAAGAATTTAGTCATTAAATAGCAGAATTTGTGTCCCAGAAATGTGGAGTTTGGGTTGAACTTTGATTAAAAAGAAGGAAGCTGAAATAGTGCAAGAGAGTAAAGTTGAACATCTATTTTTCTAAAAAATTTACATGCAACTACAGTATTTAAATCCCTTTCCTTTATATGAAGAATATGCAAATAAATATCACTACTTTGTGTTTTTGAAATCTTTATTTTTATCTTCTTCAAATGCCTTCCTTCCATAGTTAAAGGTAGCTGCTGAATTAGACAGGTATGCCCTCATGCAAGACATTCTGAGTCATGAATCAAAATACTGATGGCCTTTCTGACTCTCCCCCAGTGTTTTTTTAAAGTGCTGACTCTTAAAGGAGTTACTTTCCTACTCAGCAATGGAATGGAGTTTTTAATGAAAAACTTATACAGCATTCTCTACATTTCAATTACATTTGGAGAGCTGATGCATAAACTCATTATTGACTCAGGATCCCTGGGTTTTAAACTAGTTTGCAATGTATTTTTAAATAATGTTTAAATTGTACCTTTTTGATGTCACTGCAATTATTTTAAAAGTGCCCATATTTTACCTGGATTTCTGTTCTAATTTCTTATTCTGCATTTCCAAACAGCTGTTCCTTCCTCTTTCAATTGCTCTTGTTTCATAAGAACCACTAATAAGCCAATGAGAAGTCTACTAAATCCCCCCAAGCTGTACCAAATGTGAAGACAGAATTTGAAAACTTGCTTTATTTGTACACCATTTAAATTCTAATGTCAAAATTAAACATACACATGCAGATTTCTGAAGCTGATTTTCCTCTTTTTTCTCTTATGCATGAAAGGTAATACTTGGTTTCTCTAAGAACATGTAAGCATACACTATTTTGGAAAATATTAATAAATGCACAGACTCCTCTGTCCATGAGATTTCCAGGCAAGAATACTGGAATGGATTGCCATTTCCTCCTCCAGGGGACCTTCCTGACCCAGGGGTCAAACCAAGTCTCAAGTCTTCTGCATTTGCAGGCAGGTTTCTTTACAACTATTGCCACCTGGAATGCCCAATAAATACACAAATTTATACTGAATCAGTTGTAAAGTTTCATGTGTACATAGAAATATAACACTGATGAGTGTATCAATAAAAAGTAGGCAGTTGACTACATATAATGATTCAAGAGATTATAGTCTTTGTATGGGTCCAGATATACACTTTCCAGGTGTGCTTATGATAAAGAATCCAGCTGTCAATTCAAGAGCCACAGGGAAATGCCTCAGGTTTGATCCCTGGTCAGAAAAACCCTCTGGAGAAGAAAATGGCAACCCACTCCAATATTCTTGCCTGGGAAAACCCATGAACAGAAGAGCCTGGCAGGCTACATTCCATAGTATTGCAAAGAGTCAGACCTGGCTAAGCATGAGCACAGTGTGACATTCAAAGGAGCAAAAGACTAACAACTTTAAGTTAAAAATATGAGAGAGTTACTGGACACAGCTAATAATATCTTCCTTATTCACATTTTTAAAAAAAATTGAATGGGAGAGAAATATGGGGTTATTGCTAACAATCAGAGCATTGTGGATTGTTCTCATCAAACAAATTTTGAAACTCTTTTGTTGTTCAGCAAGGTTTTAATCCAAGTTGTAACAGAAGAAAGATTCCACCAGAAAGTATAGATGACTAAGAGGTAGGTCAGAGGTCAAGGCCCATCCCTTGCAGATAGTAACGCTTTAGCCAACAGAGATACAATAGCAACTGTCAGATCAGATCAGTCGCTCAGTCGTGTCCGACTCCTTGCCACCC
Organism: Bos grunniens; assembly: GCF_055505025.1. NCBI lineage: Eukaryota > Metazoa > Chordata > Mammalia > Artiodactyla > Bovidae > Bos > Bos grunniens. Next base: position 56,018,251 of record NC_141175.1, on the reverse strand, counting down.
CATGAATCGCAGCATGCCAGGTCTCCCTGTCCATCACCAACTCCCGGAGTTCACTGAGACTCACATCCATCGAGTCAGTGATGTCATCCAGCCATCTCATCCTTTGATGTCCCCTTCTCTTCCTGCCCCCAATCCCTCCCAGCATCAGAGTCTTTTCCAATGAGTCAACTCTTCGCATCAGGTGGCCAAAGTACTGGAGTTTCAGCTTTAGCATCATTCCTTCCAAGGAAATCCCAGGGCTGATCTCCTTCAGAATGGACTGGTTGGATCTCCTTGAAGTCCAAGGGACTCTCAAGAGTCTTCTCCAACACCACAGTTCAAAAGCATCAATTCTTCCACTCTCAGCCTTCTTCACAGTCCAACTCTCACATCCATACATGACCACAGGAAAAACCATAGCCTTGACTAGATGAACCTTTGTTGGCAAAGTAATGTCTCTGCTTTTGAATATGCTATCTAGGTTGGTCATAACTTTCCTTCCAAGGAGTAAGCGTCTTTTAATTTCATGGCTGCAGTCACCATATGTAGTGATTTTGGAGCCCAGAAAAATAAAGTCTGACACTGTTTCCACTGTTTCCCCATCTATTTCCCAGGAAGTGGTGGGACTTGGTGCCATGATCTTTGTTTTCTGAATGTTGAGCTTTAAGCCAAATTTTTCACTCTCTACTTTCACTTTCCTCAAGAGACTTTTTAGTTCCTCTTTACTTTCTGCCATAAGGGTGGTGTCATCTGCATATATGAGGTAATTGATATTTCTCTCGGCAATCTTGATTCCAGTTTGTGTTTCTTCCAGTCCAGTATTTCTCATGATATACTCTACATATAAGTTAAATAAACAGGGTGACAATATACCGCCTTGACAAACTCCTTTTCCTATTTGAAACCAGTCTGTTGTTCCACGTCCAGTTCTAACTGTTGCTTCCTCATCTGCATACAAATTTCTCAAGAGGCAGATCAGGTGGTCTGGTATTCCCATCTCTTTCAGAAGTTTCCACAGTTTATTGTGATCCACACAGTCAAAGGCTTTGGCATAGTCAATAAAGCAGAAATAGATGTTTTTCTGGAACTCTCTTGCTTTTTCCATGATCCAGCCGATGTTGGCAATTTAATCTCTGGTTCCTTTGCCTTTTCTAAAACCAGCTTGAACATCAGGAAGTTCATGGTTCACATATTGCTGAAGCCTGGCTTGGAGAATTTTGAGCATTACTTTACTAGCATGTGAGATGAGTGCAATTGTGCGGTAGTTTGAGCATTCTTTGGCATTGCCTTTCTTTGGAATTGGAATGAAAACGGACCTTTTCCAGTCCTGTGGCCACTGCTGAGTTTTCCAAATTTGCTGGCATATTGAGTCCAGCACTTTCACAGCATCATCTTTCAGGATTTGGAATAGCTCAACTGGAATTTCATCACCTCCACTAGTAGGTACCAACAACTCCACTTGCTGTGAGGAGACATTTTTTTTTTTTTTAATAAATGTGATAATCATTGACTATCACTCTTTATATCTGACTAGCATTTTTAGGATCACTTTTACATTTAGGACATCAAAATCATGTCTAAATCCCCTATGTTGGTTTGTAGAGATTATACATGATTATACATCAAAACTGAAACCCTTTGGAAACTTGAAGGTTTGTTTCATAACTTTATATATGTTATTTTACAAACGTGAGTTTTTTTTTTAATATTTGTACAAGTTTAATAACACTGCTGGTACTAAGTTGCATTTTATAAGATTACTGTATTTCCTGGTATTGATACTTACATAGTTCAATATTCCTTTGTTTAGTTATAAGCATGTTTTATGAAAAATCACTTGGAAAATCATGGTTTTATTTATTTGAAGAATTAGTTCTCATTATTAAAAATTATTCACATTTCAGCACATTTTTTACATGTCTTATAAAATGGAAATTGCTTTGTAATGCTGGAAATCTGGAGCAGACTTTGTTATCCATACTGGTGAAATGTTTGAAACTCAGTGCTTACAACTTACCATTTTATCGACATTTGGAAAATATTAGTGACTTGGCTTGGAATCACTATAATCACTGCTGGATTAGATTAAATGAAACACACACACATACACAAAGATCTTGACCTGTCTAATACAAATCAGGATATATGTGAACATGTGTGCAAGTCCACTCATGTCTGACTCTTTGTGAGTTCATGGACTGTAGCCCGTCTGGTTCTTCTGTGCATGGGATTTCCCAGGCAAGAATACTGTAGTAGGCTGTCATTTCCTTCTCCAGCAGGTATTCCCAACCCAGGGATTAAACTGTGTCTCTGGTGTCTCCTGCATAGGCAGGTGGGTTCTTCACCAGCTGAGCCACCAGGGAAGCCCCTACAAATCAGGATCAGTTACTTCATCTGACTCTAATTAAATATTACTCTAAGATTAGGAACTCATCTAATAGTTTAGGGTTCAAAGTTACTATGATGGGTGGGAGATTTAGAAATATATAAAAACTATCATCAAAAAGAAATAAAGTTGTTAGGTACTTTAAAATTATCACATCTCTGATAATGAGTGATGTTGAGCATCTTTTCATGTGTTTGTTAGCCAGCTGTATGTCTTCCTTGGAGAAATGTCTATTTAGTTCTTTGGCCCATTTTTTGATTGGGTCATTTATTTTTCTGGAGTTGAGCTGTAGGAGTTGCTTGTATATTTTTGAGATTAGTTGTTTGTCAGTTGCTTCATTTGCTATTATTTTCTCCCATTCTGAAGGCTGTCTTTTCACCTTGCTTATAGTTTCCTTTGTTGTGCAGAAGCTTTTAAGTTTAATTAGGTCCCATTTGTTTATTTTTGCTCTTATTTCCAATATTCTGGAGGTGGGTCATAGAGAATCCTGCTGTGATGTATGTCGGAGAATGTTTTGCCTATGTTCTCCTCTAAGAGTTTTATATTTTCTGGTCTTACGTTTAGATCTTTAATCCATTTTGAGTTTATTTTTGTGTATGATGTTAGAAAGTGCTCTAGTTTCATTCTTTTACAAGTGGTTGACCAGTTTTCCCAGCACCACTTGTTAAAGAGATTGTCTTTAATCCATTGTATATTCTTGCCTCCTTTGTCAAAGATAAGGTGTCCATATGTGTGTGGATTTATCTCTGAGCTTTCTATTTTGTTCCATTGATCTATATTTATGTCTTTGTGCCAGTACCATACTGTCTTGAGACTGTGGCTTTGTAGTAGAGCCTGAAGTCAGGCAGGTTGATTCCTCCAGTTCCATTCTTCTTCCTCAAAATAGGTTTGGCTATTCGAGGTTTTTTGTATTTCCATACAAATTGTGAAATTATTTGTTCTAGCTCTGTGAAGAATACCGTTGGTAGCTTGATAGGGATTACATTGAATCTATAAATTGCTTTGGGTAGTATACTCATTTTCACTATATTGATTCTTCCAATCCATGAACATGGTATATTTCTCCATCTATTAGTGTCCTCTTTGATTTCTTTCACCAGTGTTTTATAGTTTTCTATATATAGATCTTTAGTTTCTTTAGGTAGATACATTCCTAAGTATTTTATTCTTTTCGTTGCAATGGTGAATGGAATTGTTTCCTTAATTTCTCTTTCTGTTTTCTCATTATTAGTGTATAGGAATGCAATGGATTTCTGTGTGTTGATTTTATATCCTGCAACTTTACTATAGTCATTGATTAGTTCTAGTAATTTTCTGGTGGAGTCTAGGGTTTTCTATGTAGAGGATCATGTCATCTGCAAACAATGAGAGTTTTACTTCTTCTTTTCCAATTTGGATTCCTTTAAAAAGAATACATTTGAATTAGTTCTAATGAGGTGGATGAAACTGGAGCCTATTATACAGAGTGAAGTAAGCCAGAAAGAAAAACACCAATACAGTATACTAACGCATATATATGGAATTTAGAAAGATGGTAACAATAACCCTGTATACAAGACAGCAAAAGAGACACTGATGTATAGAACAGTCTTTTGGACTCTGTGGGAGAGCGAGAGGGTGGGATGATTTGGGAGAATGGCATTGAAATACGTATAATATCATATATGAAACAAGTCGCCAGTCCAGGTTCAATGCACGATACTGGATGCTTGGGGCTGGTGCATTGGGACGACCCAGAGGGATGGTATGGGGAGGGAGGAGGGTTCTGGATGGGGAACACGTGTATACCTGTGGTGGATTCATTTCTATATTTGGCAAAACCAATATAATATTGTAAAGTTTAAAAATAAAATAAAATTAAAAAAAAATAAAATTATCACATCATTTACCATAGCATCTGAGATATATGTCTCCTGATGTCTCTTTTTACAGATTAGGCAAATGTGGCTGGGAAATGATTTTAGCATTACCCTGACTCAAGCAAATTCATAAGGGAGTTGGGAGTTTGTAATGGAGTTATGATTTGAACTCTTGACAGAAAAAGCACTCATACAAATTTGAGATCCACAAAATGATTTCCTTTTTCTACTCTACCTGTGAAATTATATATTTCATGAAAAATACTAGATGCTACACTCATTATTATGCCCCTAAGAAATATATATTATGGACATTGGAAACTGATAGGTTAGGCAAGGAGAACTTTGAATTATTAAACTTTTAATTATGGAAGATTAAAAATTTAAAAAAAAATAAAATAAAACTTAAATGCCAGTGAGAAAAAAACTGAATAAGGGCAGTACATTTAACAATCATCCACAAACAATAACAGCCCACATAAGAAAACCATAAGCAGGCTATGTAATTGTGAGTGGGGAGTAGAATAAAAGATTAAAAAAAAATTTTGTTATTTAATTTTGATATGCTATAATAATAGCCATAGCTAAGAGTTGTCACTTTTGTAGCACCTCTAATTTTCTCCTCCCAGTATTAATGTTCATTGATATAGAATGCTTTGTAGAAAGAAAAAAATTGAGTAATAACGTGCAATCTCAGTTCATGAGTTAAAGGCATGGTTGTTTAGAGGAAAATGTTTACCATGGGGCTATATTTAATGTACAGTTCTGCAATTTTAACAGATCAGTTTTTCATTTTCCTTCTTCTCCCTCATTTATATTACTAGTTTAGAGAAGCAGGGAGAAAAATGGTTTCAAGAAAGAGTAGAAACTACATGTTAAAGAGTTGTACTGTCGAACATACATGTATAAAATATGACTGAATCTCATTTCCTCAAAGTCCCCATGTACATTGTAATTAAGTCAGTATTAAGTCCCCAAATTACTGTTAATATGCCTACTAATTTTGATTTTTTTAAATAGTAATTACTCCATGTATTTTAACATCAAACTCTTCCTTCTTTGTTTTTTTCCCTTGACTTTTAATGCCTCCTGTTTTAACAGTGATAAAAAAGTGTTTGGAGTGCAAATGGACACTCTCTACAGCACTGAATTTAACTGAGTTGAATTACTTTCATGTTGGGGCCATCATGTTGTTGAAGTTGCTACTCTCTTTTATCGGAGTTTTTGTGAATATTATTAAGTTTATGACACCAAAAATTTTAAGAATGTTTCAAATTATCTGAATCACTAAGAATTATAAAGGCTTCAACTCAAATCATGATTCAATGCTGTTTCAAAATACTTTAGCATTTTTGTATTTATTAAATGAACATTTTATAGTTATTTAGACATTGTCATCTTACACCACTCTTGTGCATAAATAAAAATAAATTCTCAGCAAAATAATTCACTTCAGTGTTTCTAAAACCTCCTCACATTCAAAATCTAAATCTCCTGACTGGGAACATTTGTTGTGCTTGTCTTGCTCATGATAGCATCATCTGTTCCATCAGTACTATTAGAGATACAGCCTTTGTTATTATTTTTGAAACATTATTCTTCCCTATAAAATAGTGTCATTTGTAGTCATCCAGGTATCTGAATAATTCCCACGATCATATTCTAGTTCTAAAGGAAAACATTTCACTGGAGAAGCTGGAAAGCTATACTTACCTAAAGATGTGAAGAATTAAGTTTCTTAATTCTCCTGTTGTCGTACTGAGAGGAGAATCAGTAGCATGCTCTTCTGCTAGACATGGAGGACAGGATTGCAACCTAATGGAGACAACCTGCTCCATCTTATTATTTCCATTTTTCATAGAACAATAGTGACAAGCAGCCTTGCTAGTGGGAACATGAACAAACTACTTCAGGACTAGACAGTCAACTTGGATGTTATCTCACATATTGTCTGAGAAGGCCACCTGTCCATCATCTGGGAATAAGAAGCAACAAAAACCATAGAAAGCTAGCCATTTCTAAACTCATAACATTGAGATAAAAGGGAGTCCCATGACTCAGCTAACCAATTTTCCAATCACCAAACTGGGCAATTTTCAGAAGAATTTTACTGTAGTCTGATCTCTGTATCATATCTTTCAATATGCTAACATCTCACTCTGTGACTTTTGGTGCTGACATCTAAACGTTATGGATAAAAATTAGCACTCAGATTCCATTCTCAAGGGACCCTTAAATGGTTTGTTGACTAATTCATTGGTGGGATGCAGTTGTCCTGTCTTGTCACCAGGAATATCAACCAAGTGCAGTCAACTATATCAGGGCTGCTTCCTGGCCCTCAGCAATTGTAATAAGCCATATATTGTTGGATTTCTGGGTTGGGAAGATCCCCTGGAGAAGATAATGGCAACCCACTCCAGTATTCTTGCCTGGACAATTCCATGGACAGAGGAACCTGGGGAACTAAAGTCCATGGGATTGCAAAGAGTTGGACAGAACTGAGCAACTAACACTTTCTCTTTTCATATATTGTAAGATACAGACAAATTTCAATTATGACAAACTGTGAATAATAGAAGTATTTTAGAACGTTGAAGGTATTTGCTTTTCATGCACTCTCTTCCTTTTCTCTTCTCAATTCAAACCAAGAAAAGAAAAAAAAAAATACACTATCAGTTCAGTTCAGTCATTCAGTCGTGTCCAACTCCTTGTGACCCCATGAACCACAGCACACCAGGCCTCCCTGTTCATCACCAACTCCCGGGGTCCACCCACACCCATGTCCATTGAGTAGGTGATGCCATCCAACCATCTCATCCTCTGTCATCCCCTATTCCTCCTGCCCGCAATCTTTCCCAGCATCAGGGTCTTGAGTCAGCTCTTAGCATCAGGTGGCCAAAGTATTGGTGTTGCAGCTTCAAAATAATTCCTTCTAATGTACACTCAGGACTAATCTCCTTTAGGATGGACTGGTTGGATCTCCTTGCAGTCCAAGGGACTCTCAAGAGTTTTCTCCAACACCACAGTTCAAAAGCATCAATTCTTTGGCACTCATCTTTCTTTATAGTACAACTCTCCCATCCACACATAACCACTGAAAAAACCAGAGCCTTGACTAGACGGATCGTTGTGAACAAAGTAATATCTCTGCTTTTTACTATGCTGTCTAGGTTGGTCATCACTTTCCTTCCAAGGAGTAAGCGTCTCTTTTAATTTCATGGCTGCAATCACCATCTGCAGTGATTCTGGAGCCCCAAAAAATAAAGTCTGACACTGTTTCCACTGTTTCCCCATCTATTTCCCAGGAAGCAATGAGACCAGATGCCATGATCTTAGTTTTCTGAACGTTGAGCTTTAAGCCAACTTTTTCACTCTCCTCTTTCACTTTCATCAAAAGGCTCTTTAGTTTTTCTTCACTTTCTGTCATAAGGGTGGTGTTACCTGCATATCTGAGGTGATTGATATTTCTCCCAGCAATCTTGATTCCAGCTTGTGGTTCTTCCAGCCCAGCGTTTCTTGTAATGTACTCTACATATATGTTAAATAAGCAGGGTGACAATATACAGCCTTGATGTACTCCTTTTCCTATTTGGAACCAATCTGTTGTTCCATGCCCAGTTCTTACTGTTGCTTCCTGACCTGCATACAGATTTCTCAAGAGGCAGGTCAGGTGGTCTGGTATTCCCATCTCTTTCAGAATTTTCCACAGTTTATTGTGATGCACACAGTCAAAGGCTTTGGCATAGTCAATAAAGCAGAAATAGATGTTTTTCTGGAACTCTCTTGCTTTTTCCATGATCCAGCGGATGCTGGCAATTTGATCTCTGGTTCCTCTGCCTTTTCTAAACCAGCTTGAACATCAGGAAGTTCACAGTTCACGCAATGTTAAAGCCTGGCTTGGAGAGTTTTGAACATTACTTTACTAGCATGTGAGGTGAGTGCGATTGTGCAGTAGTTTGAGCATTCTTTGTCATTGCCTTTCTTTGGGATTGGAATGAAAACTGACCTTTTCCAGTCCTGTGGCCACTGTTGAGTTTTCCAAATTTGCTGGCATATTGAGTGCAGCACTTTCACAACATTATCTTTCAGGATTTGAAATAGCTCAACTGGAATTCCATCATCACCTCCACTAGCTTTGTTTGTAGTGATGTTTCCTAAGGCCCACTTGACTTCACATTCCAGGATGTCTGGCTCTAGGTGAGTGATCACAACTTCTTGATTATCTGGGTCATGAAGATCTTTTCTGTATAGTTCTTCTGTGTATTCTTGCCACCTTTTCTTAATATCTTCTGCTTCTGTTAGGTCCCTGCCATTTCTGGCCTTCATTGAGCCCATCTTTGCATGAAATGTTCCCTTGGTATCTCTAATTTTCTTGAAGAGATCTCTAGTCTTTCCCATTCTGTTGTTTTCCTCTATTTCTTTGCATTGATTGCTGAGGAAGGCTTTCTTATCTCTTCTTGCTATTCTTTGGAACTCTGCATTCAAAAGGGTATTTCCATTTTGCCTTTGTTTTTCTCTTCCCTTCTTTTCACAGTTAAAATACACTATAGACTCATTTGTATTCGTGAATCAGAGACTTAATATGTTTTAAAACCAGTGGCCTACTAAAATTTGAAAGGAGAAAGTAATAGTTTTCTCTAAAAATTATTCATTAATTTTGCTATTTTAAGGTATTTGAGGACATAAGTATTTTGATTCTCCCTCAAATTTTGAGGATTTCAATGGGAAAATTTTCTCTAGTTTAGAATTTCATGTCTACCATGCTAATTTGCATTTACAAAGTTTTACATTGGCAATGAGAGTGATAATCACCTGCTATTGTTCCCTCAAAAATCTACCTTGTGGGTAGCTTACAAATGAAGTTTCTTCTTAGATATGATTTAGATGAATCATGCTATCTTCATTCCATAGACAAAGATATAGAGGTTCAAAGAGATTAATTTCACAAGGACATGCAGATATTAAAAGGTTAGATTAGCTTACAACCCGTGCCTAGTTAACAATGCCATATCACCAGTGGTTCACAATCTCCAACTTCTAAATTAACTTTACTGACAAAGGTTAAGGATTTGTCCAGGATCACACACAGAAACTGTTGGACTTTGAATACCAATCTAGGTTCTGTCAGTCCAAAGTGTAGGCTTATTTTATATTTTTCTATCAATTCTAAGCTACCTCTATGTTATGCCTGAATGTGTTCAGCCATCATTCTTATATGGAGTGGCTTTCTCACCTTATGATTTTTTGTAGTTAAATCATAGATAAATCTGATAGCTCCTTTATTCCCTAAAATCCATGTCTATTTGTCCTCTGTTCATGCCCTACCTGGACAGGACAGTTTATAAAAGCCTGATAAATTGATTTTTAAATTTATTAATAATCTAAGTAGTTTAATTATGGCCATGGTGATTATGTACGTTTTTGTGAGATATAAGATATACAGCGGACATGAAATTTCTCTATCGATTAGTTTTGTTATGATATTAACTACTTTCATTTTTTTCTCAAATATTCCTTTTTAGCTGAAATGCTATAATTAGATATTTCTCTAGTTTAAAATTTTATTTACAATTAAAATAATATTCCCTTGAAAGTAATTATGTGACAATTGAAGGTGACAATCTCTTAAGAAGCTCATATCTCTAAAAGAAAGATCACCAGCTCCATTCTACACACAGTTTTGAGAGTGAGAAGCTGATGAGACCCCAAAAGAGTAAAAGTCCTTTATCAGTGATTATGGAGTCACTGCTGAGAACATAGAGAAGAGGCCTGGGGAATTACACATATTACATGACTGCTGCATTCTGAAGAGGTTCTGTGGATAAGCACCAATTTACAGTGGAGGGAGCTTTAATGTTATGTCAAAGTCATGTATATTATTAAGCCCGACAGACAGTAAAAATCATGTATTCTGATTCCTTTCATTTGTACCTCCCATGCAAATATTTCATTAAGGTTTAATTTGCAACCAGATTTTAAAATACTACAATTTTTGTTAAGATTTTCTTGTTTGAATTACATCTAGAAAAATTAAAATATTGAGTTCAATAAAATGCTTCGTTGAAAATTAATTTAATTTGAGAGAGTGGAAGAGTCCAGGTGAAATACCAGGGTCCCTAATTGCTATACTTTTTGTTATAACTGGCTGTGACTGTCTTAGTCTCCCCATATATAAACGAGTCTTCCTACAGTTATTACAATTAGATGGTCATCTTCGGATTTGAGAAAGCTAACATATTTTATGACTTCATTGTTTTCTATTTTCAGAGCAAGACTGTCTATTGTACACATATTTAACATGGAAAAAATGATAGAGGTTAATATGATCTTGATTTTGTTTGCATAATAATTTGTATTATAATATAAAAGCCCCAGAAGAAAGAATATAGGGAAATTAATCAGTGAGAACAAGGGGAAATTTCTGCATTTGAATAAAAGCTTGTATCACAGAGTACAGCTAAACTTTACCTTCTTTCAAAGTATTTAATATGTCTCCCAAACATAAATAATTCTTAAGGATACACATCACACAATAGGCATCCCAAAATACAGAAGATTATCCAGTATAAGTAAGTTCTTAAGAATACCAAACATACCAATGGTTGAAAATGATCACCAGGGAGGGAGAATGCGAGGCAGGCAGAACATGTGATAGATATGAGTCTTCATTTCTGAGAATGATTTATGCTAAGCAGAGTTATTTTCAGTAATGAGCTTTTATAATCAATTATATTCATTTTAAATATGGTGATTATGTAAAGCACATTTATGCTGGCTCACTCCAAGCTCTTTAAATCCCCTGAACCTATCTAATAACTTTCTTGTCCTTAGACACAAAGAAAAAACTCAGTGTCTGTCCCTACTAAGCAATCACACACCCAGTATCCTATCTCCCTGAATTCAGTCTTCTTACTTTTATTTTGTTGTTGTTGTTGCTTTTTTCTTATTTTAATTGGAGGTTAATTACTTTACAGTACTGTGGTGGTTTTTGCCATACATTCAAATGAATCAGCCATGGGTGTACATGTGTTCCCCATACTGATCCTCTCTCCCACCTCCCTCCCCATTGCATCCCTCAGGGTCATCCCAGTGCACCAGCCCTGAGCACCCTGTCTCATGCATTGAACCTGGACTGGCAATCTATTTCACATATGACAATATACATATTTCGATGCTATTCTCTCAAATCATCCCACCCTCGCCTTCTCCCACAGAGTCCAATAGTGTGTTCTCTACATCTGTGTCTCTTTTGCTGTCTCACATAAAGGGTCATTGTTACCATCTTTCTAAATTCAATATATATGCATTAATATACTGTATTGGTGTTTTCTTTCTGACTTACTTCACTCTGTATAATAGGCTCCAGTTTCATCCACCTCATTAGAACTGATTCAAATGCATTTTGAATAGCTGAGTAATATTCCATGGTGTATATGTACCACAGCTTTCTTATCCATTCATCTGCCAATTGACATCTAGGTTGCTTCCATGTACTGCCTGTTGTAAACAGTATTGAGATGAACATTGGGACACATGTGTCTCTTTAAATTCTGGTTTCCTCGTGTGTATGCCCAGCAGTGAGATTGCTGGGTCGTATGGGAATGAAGAAAGCTGAGCGCCGAAGAATTGATGCTTTTGAACTGTGGTGTTGGAGAAGATTCTTGGGAGTCCCTTGGACTGCAAGGAGATCCAGCCGGTCCATTCTAAAGGAGATCAATATTAGGTGTTCTTTGGAAGGAATGATGTTACAGCTGAAACTCCAGTACTTTGACCACCACATGCTGACTCATTGGAAAAGACTCTGATGCTGGGAGGGATTGGGGGCAGGAGGAGAAGGGGACGGCAGAGGATGAGGTGGCTGGATGGCATAACGGACTCCATGGACGTGAGTTTGAGTAAACTCCGGGTGATGGACAGGGAGGCCTGGCGTGCTGCAATTCATGGGATCACAAAGAGTCGGACACGATGGAGTGACTGAACTGGACTGAACTGATGGGAATTTTATTTCCAGGTTTTTTAAGGAATCTCCACACTGTTCTCCACAGTGGCTGTACTAGTTTGCATTACCAAAAACAATGTAAGAGGGTTCCCTTTTCTCTGCACCCTCTCCAGCATTTATTTTTAGTAGCCTTTTTGATAACAGCCATGCTGACTGGCTTGAGATGGTATCTCATTGTGGTTTTAACTTGCATTTCTCTGATAATGAGTGATGTTGAGCATCTTTTCATGTGTTTGTTAGCCATCTGTATGTCTTCTTTGGAGAAATGTCTGTTTAGTTCTTGGGCTTATTTTTTGATTGGGCCATTTATTTTTCTGGTATTGAGCTTCATATGCTACTTGTATATTATTTGTCAGTTGCTTTGTTTGCTATTATTTTCTTCCATTCTGAAGTCTGTCTTTTCCTTCGTAGTTTCCTTCATTGTGCAAAAACATTTAAATTTAATTAGGTCCCATTTGTTTATTTTTGTCTTTATTTACATTACTCTGGGAAGTGGGTCATAGAGGATCTTGCTGTGCTTTATGTCAGGGAGTGTTTTACTTATATTTTCTTGTAGGGGTTTTATAGTTTCTGGTCTTACATTTAGATTTTTAATCCATTTTGTATTTATTTTTGTGTATAGTGTTAGAATGGAGAAAGCAATGGCACCCCACTCCAGTACTCTTGCCTGGAAAATCCCATGGATGGAAGAGCCTGGTGGGCTGCAGTCCATGGGGTCGCTAAGAGTCGGCATGACTGAGCGACTTCATTTTTCACTTTCATGCATTGGAGAAGGAAATGGCAACCCACTCCAGTGTTCTTGCCTGGAGAATCCCAGGGATGGGGGAGCCTAGGAGGTTGCCATCCATGGGGTTGCAAAGAGTTGGACATGACTGAAGTGACTTAGCAGCAGCAGCAGCAGCAGCTTGATAGAGATAGCATTGACTCCATAGATTGCGTTGGGTAGGATACCAATTTTCCCTATTTTGATTCTTCTGATCCATGAAGATGGTATATTTCTCCATCTATTTGTGTCCTCATTGATTTCTTTCACCAGTGTTTTATAGTTTTCTATATATAGGTCTTTTGTTTCTTTAGATAGATTTATTCCTAAGTATTTTATTCTTTTTGTCACAATGGTGAATGTAATTTTTTCCTTAATTTCTCTGTTTTATCATTGTTAGTGTATAGGAATGCAAGGGATTTCTGTGTGTTAATTTTATATCCTGCATCTTTACTATTCTCACTGATTAGTTCTAGTAGTTCTCTGGCAGTGTCTTTAGGGTTTTTGCACAATTGCACTCATCTCACACGCTAGTAAAGTAATGCTCAAAATTCTCCAAGCCAGGTTTCAGCAATATGTGAACTGTGAACTTCCTGATGTTCAAGCTGGTTTTAGAAAAGGCAGAGGAACCAGAGATCAAATTGCCAACATCCGCTGGATCATGGAAAAAGCAAGAGAGTTCCAGAAAAACATCTATTTCTGCTTTATTGACTATGCCAAAGCCTTTGACTGTATGGATCACAATAAACTGTGGAAAATTCTGAAAGAGATGGGAATACCAGACCACCTGATCTGCCTCTTGAGAAATCTGTATGCAGGTCAGGAAGCAACAGTTAGAACTGGACGTGGAACAACAGACTGGTTCCAAATAGGAAAAGGAGTTCATCAAGGCTGTATATTATCACCCTGTTTATTTAACTTTTATGCAGAGTACATCATGAGAAACGCTGGACTGGAAGAAACACAAGCTGGAATCAAGATTGCCGGGAGAAATATCAATAACCTCAGATATGCAGATGACACCAGCCTTATGGCAGAAAGTGAAGAGGAACTCAAAAGCCTCTTGAGGAAAGTGAAAGTGGAGAGTGAAAAAGTTGGCTTAAAGCTCAGCATTCAGAAAACAAAGATCATGGCATCCGGTCCCACCACTTCATGGGAAATAGATGGGGAAATAGTGGAAACAGTGTCAGACTTTATTTTTCTGGGTTCCAAAATCACTATAGATGGTGACTGCAGCCATGAAATTAAAAGATGCTTACTCCTTGGAAGGAAAGTTATGACCAACCTAGATAGCATATTCAAAAGCAGAGACATTACTTTGCCAACAAAGGTTTGTCTAGTCAAGGTTATGGTTTTTCCTGTGGTCATGTATGGATGTGAGATTTGGACTGTGAAGAAGGCTGAGCGCCGAAGAATTGATGCTTTTGAACTGTGGTGCTGGAGAAGACGCTTGAGAGTCCCTTGGACTACATGGAGATCCAACCAGTCCATTCTTAAAGAGATCAGCCCTGGGATTTCTTTGGAAGGAATGATGCTATAGCTGAAACTCCAGTACTGTGGCCACCTCATGTGAAGTGTTGACTCATTGGAAAAGACTCTGATGCTGGGAGGGATTGAGGGCAGGAGGAGAAGGGGATGACAGAGGATGAGATGGCTGGATGGCATCACTGACTCGATGGACGTGAGTCTCAGTGCACTCCCGGAGTTGCTGATGGACAGGGAGGCCTGGCGTGCTGCGATTCATGGGTTCCCAAAGAGTCGGACACGACTGAGCGACTGATCTGATGCAGATGATCATATCATCTGCAAACAGTGAGAGTTTTACTTCTTTCCCAATCTGGATTCCTTTTATTTCTTTTTCTTTTCTGATTGCTGTGGCTAAACCTTTCAAAACTATGTTGAATAGTAGTGATGAGAGTGCACACCCTTGTCTTGTTCCTGACTTTAGGGGGAATGCTTTCAATTTTTCACCAATGATGATAATAATCGCTGTGGGTTTATCATATATGGCTTTTATTATGTTGATGTATCTTCCTTCTATGCCTGCTTCAGTTCAGTTCAGTTCAGTCGCTCAGTCGTGTCCTACTCTTTGCGACCCCATGAATTGCAGCAAGCCAGGCCTCCCTGTCCATCACCAACTCCTGGAGTTCACTCAGACTCACATCCATCGAGTCAGTGATGCCATCCAGCCGTCTCATCCTCTGTCGTCCCCTTTTCCTCCTGCCCCCAATCCCTCCCAGCATCAGAGTCTTTTCCAATGAGTCAACTCTTTGCATGAGGTGGCCAAAGTACTGGAGTTTCAGCTTTATCATCATTCCTTCTAAAGAAATCCCAGGGCTGATCTCCTTCAGAATGGACTGGTTAGATCTCATTTTTTTTTTTTTTTATCATAAATCAATGTTGAACTTTGTCAAAGGCTTTCTCTGCATCTATTGAGATCATATGTGTCTTTAAATTTGTTAATGTGGTGTATCACATTGTTTGATCTGGGAATGTTGAAGAATCCTTGCATCTCTGGGATAAAGCCCACTTGGTCATGATACATGATCTTTTTAATATGTTGTTGAATTCTGTTTGCTAGAATTTTGTTAAGGATTTTTGCACCTATGTTCATCAGTGATATTGGCCTGTAGTTTTCTGTCTGTTGTGTGTGTTTGTGTGTGTGTGTGTGTGGCATCTTTGCCTGGTTTTCGCATTAGAGTGATGGTGGCCTCATAGAATTAGTTGGGAAGTTTACCTTCCTCTGTAATTTTCTGGAAGAGTTTGAGTAGGACAGGTGTTAGCTCTTCTCTAAATTTTTGGTAGAAATTAGCTGTGAAGCCATTTGTTCTTGGGCTTTTCTTTGTTGGAAGATTTTTTATTACCATTGTGATTTCTGTGCTTGTGATGAGTCTGTTATGATTTTCTATTTCTTCCTGGTTCAGTTTTGGAAGGTTACACTTTTCTAAGGATGCATCCATTTCTTCCAAGTTGTCCATTTGATTGACATATAGTTGCTGATAGTAATCTCTTATGATCCTTCGTATTACTGTATTGTCATGATTTTTCAATTTTCATTTCTAATTTTGTTGATTTGATCCTCCTCCTTTTTATTCTTGATGAGTCTGGCTAAACTTTTGTCTTTTTCTTTTTCTTTTTAATCTTCTCAAATAACCAGCTTTTAATTTTGTTGACTTTTGTTATAGTCTCCTTTGTTTCTTTTTCATTTATTTTTGCCCAAATTTTTATGATTTCTTTCCTTCTACTAGCCCTGGGGTTCTTCATTTCTTCCTTTTCTAGTTGTTTTAGGTGTAAAGCTTGGTTATTTATTTGATTTTTCTCCTGTTTCTTGAGGTAAGCTTGTATTGCTATGAACCTTCCCATTAGCATTGCTTTTACTGAATCACATAGCTTTTGAGTTGTTGTGTTTTCATTTTGACTTGTTTCTATGCATATTTTGATTTAATTTTTTATTTCTTCTGTGATTTGTTGGTTATTCAGAAAAGTGTTGTTTAGCCTCCATATGTTTGTATTTTTAATAGTTTTCTTTTTCCTGTAGTTGACATCTAATTTTACCACATTATGATCAGAAAAGATGATTGAAATGATTTCAAGTTTTTTTTTTTTTAATTTACCAAGGCTAGATTTATGGCCCAGGATGTGATCTATCCTGGAGAAGGTTCCATGTGCACTTGAGAAAAAGGTGAAATTCATTGTTTTGGGGGTGACATGTCCTATAGATATCAATTAGGTCTGACTGGTCCATTGCATTATTTAAATTTTGTGTTTCCTTGCTAATTTTCTGTTTAATTGATCTATCCATAGGTGTGAGTGGGGTATTAAAGTCTCCCACTACTATTATATTACTGTTAAATTCCCCTTTCAAACTTGTTAGCATTTGCCTTACATATCGTGGTGCTCCTATGTTGGGTGCATATATATTTATAATCATTATATGTTCTAGGATTGATCCTTTGATCATTATGTAGTGTCCTTCTTTGCCTCTTTTCATGGCCTTTATTTCAAAGTCTATTTTCTGATATGAGTATCGCTACTCCTGCTTTCTTTTGGTTTCCATTTGCGTGATCTATCTTTTTCCTTGTTCTGAGGTAGGCCTCTTATAGAAAACGTATATAGGGGTCTTGTTTTTGTATCCATTCAACCAGTTTTTGTCTTTTGGTTGGGGCATTCCACCCATTTTCATTTTTTTTTAATTTTATTTTTTAATTTTACAATATTGTATTGGTTTTGCCATATATCAAAATGAATCCACCAAAGGTATACATGTGTTCCCCATCCTGAACCCTCCTCCCTCCTCCCTCCCCATACCATCCCTCTGGGTCATCCCAGTGCACCAGCCCCAAGCATCTAGTATCATGCATCAAACCTGGACTGGCAATTCGTTACATATATGATATTATACATGTTACAATGCCATTCTCCCAAATCATCCCACCCTCTCCCTCTCCTACAGAGTCCAAAAGACTGTTCTATACATCAATGTCTCTTTTACTGTCTCGTACACAGGGTTATTGTTACCACCTTTCTAAATTCCATATATAGGCGTTAGTATAGTGTATTGGTGTTTTTCTTTCTGGCTTACTTCACTCTGTATAATAGGCTCCAGTTTCATCCACCTCATTAGAACTGATTCAAATGTATTCTTTTTAATGGCTGAGTAATACTCCATTGTGTTTATGTACCACAGCTTTCTTATCCATTCATCTGCTGATGGACATCTAGGTTGCTTCCATGTCCTGGCTGTTATAAACAGTGCTGCGATGAATATTGGGGTACATGTGTCTCTTTCAATTCTGGTTTCCTCAGTGTGCATGCCCAGCAGTGGGATTGCAGGATCATAAGGCAGTTGTATTTCCAGTTTTTTAAGGAATCTCCACATTGTTCTCCATAGTGGCTCTACTAGTTTGCATTCCCACCAACAGTGTAAGAGGGTTCCCTTTTCTCCACACCCTCTCCAGCATTTATTGCTTGTAGATTTTGGGTCACAGCATTCTGACTGGTGTGAGATGGTTCCTCATTGAGGCTTTGATTTATATTCCTCTGCTAATGAGTGATGTTGAGCATCTTTTCATGTGTTTGTTAGCCCTCTGTATGTCTTCTTTGGATAAATGTCTGTTTAGTTCTCAGGCCCATTTTTTGATTGGGTCATTTATTTTTCTGGAATTGAGCTGTAGGAGTTGCTTGTATATTTTTGAGATTAATTCTTTGTCAGCTGCTTCATTTGCTATTATTTTCTCCCATTCTGAAGGCTGTCTTTTCACCTCGCTTATAGTTTCTTTTGTTGTGCAGAAGCTTTTAAGTTTAATTAGGTCCCATTTGTTTATTTTTGCTTTTATTTCCAATATTCTGGGAGGTGGGTTATAGAGGATCCTGCTGTGATGTATGTCAAAGAGTGTTCTGCCTGTGTTCTCCTCTAGGAGTTTTATAGTTTCTGGTCTCTTACGTTGAGATCTTTAATCCATTTTGAGTTTATTTTTGTGTATGGTGTGAGAAAGTGTTCTAGTTTCATTCTTTTACAAGTGGTTGACCGGTTTTCCCAGCACCATTTGTTAAAGAGATTTTCTTTAATCCATTGTATATTCTTGCCTCCTTTGTCAAAGATAAGGTGTCCATATGTGTGTGGATTTATCTCTTGGCTTTCTATTTTGTTCCATTGATCTATATTTCTGTCTGTGTGCCAGTACCATACCGTCTTGAGACTGTGGCTTTGTAGTAGAGCCTGAAGTCAGGCAGGTTGATTCCTCCAGTTCCATTTTTCTTTCTCAAGATTGCTTTGGCTATTCGAGGTTTTTTGTATTTCCATACAAATTGTGAAATTATTTGTTCTAGCTCTGTGAAGAATACCGTTGGTAGCTTGATAGGGATTACATTGAATCTATAAATTGCTTTGGGTAGTATACTCATTTTCACTATATTGATTCTTCCAATCCATGAACATGGTATATTTCTCCATCTATTAGTGTCCTCTTTGATTTCTTTCACCAGTGTTTTATAGTTTTCTATATATAGGTCTTTAGTTTCTTTAGGTAGATATATTCCTATTTTATTCTTTCCATTGCAATGGTGAATGGAATTGTTTCCTTAATTTCTCTTTCTGTTTTCTCATTATTAGTGTATAGGAATGCAAGGGATTTCTGTGTGTTGATTTTATATCATGCAACTTTACTCTATTCATTGATTAGTTCTAGTAATTTTCTGGTGGAGTCTTTAGGGTTTTCTATGTAGAGGATCATGTCATCTGCAAACAGTGAGTGTTTTACTTCTTCTTTTCCAATTTGGATTCCTTTTATTTCTTTTTCTGCTCTGATTGCTGTGGCCAAAACTTCTAATACTATGTTGAATAGTAATGGTGAAAGTGGGCACCCTTGTCTTGTTCCTGACTTTAGAGGAAATGCTTTCAATTTTTCACCATTGAGGATAATGTTTGCTGTGGGTTTGTCATATATAGCTTTTATTATGTTGAGGTATGTTCCTTCTATTCCTGCTTTCTGGAGAGTTCTTATCATAAATGGATGTTGAATTTTGTCAAAGGCTTTCTCTGCATCTCTTGAGGTAATCATATGGTTTTTATTTTTCAATTTGTTAATGTGGTGTATTACATTGATTGATTTGCAGATATTGAAAAATCCTTGCATCCCTGGGATAAAGCCCACTTGGTCATGGTGTATGATCTTTTTAACGTGTTGTTGGATTCTGATTGCTAGAATTTTGTTAAGGATTTTTGCATCGATGTTCATCAGTGATATTGGCTTGTAGTTTTCTTTTTTTGTGGGATCTTTGTCAGGTTTTGGTATTAGGGTGATGGTGGCCTCATAGAATGAGTTTGGAAGTTTACCTTCCTCTGCAATTTTCTGGAAGAGTTTGAGTAGGATAGGTGTTAGCTCTTCTTTAAATTTTTGGTAGAATTCAGCTGTGAAGCCGTCTGGACCTGGGATTTGGTTTGCTGGAAGATTTTTGATTACAGTTTCAATTTCCGTTCTTGTGATGGGTCTGTTAAGATTTTCTATTTCTTCCTGGTCCAGTTTTGGAAAGTTGTACTTTTCTAAGAATTTGTCCATTTCTTCCATGTTGTCCATTTTATTGGCATATAACTGTTGATAGTAGTCTCTTATGATCCTTTTTATTTCTGTGTTGTCTGTTGTGATCTCTCCATTTTCATTTCTAATTTTATTGATTTGATTTTTCTCCCTTTGTTTCTTGATGAGTCTGGCTAATGAATGGTTTGTCAATTTTATTTATCCTTTCAAAGAAGCAGCTTTTGGCTTTGTTGATTTTTGCTATGGTCTCTTTTGTTTCTTTTGCATTTATTTCTGCCCTAATTTTTAAGATTTCTTTCCTTCTACTAACCTTGGGGTTCTTCATTTCTTCCTTTTCTAGTTGCTTTAGGTGTAGGGTTAGGTTATTTATTTGACTTTTTTCTTGTTTCTTGAAGTATGCATGTATTGCTATGAACTTTCCCCTTAGGACTGCTTTTATAGTGTCCCACTGGTTTTGGGTTGTTGTGTTTTCATTTTCATTCATTTCTATGCAAATTTTGATTTCTTTTTTTATTTCTTCTGTGATTTGTTGGTTATTCAGCAGCGTGTTGTTCAGCTTCAATATGTTGGAATTTTTAATAGTATTTCTCCTGTAATTGAGATCTAATCTTACTTCACTGTGGTCAGAAAAGATGCTTGGAATGATTTCAATTTTTTTGAATTTACCGAGGCAAGATTTATGGCCCAGGATGTGATCTATCCTGGAGAAGTTTCTGTGTGCACTTGAGAAAAAGGTGAAATTCATTGTTTTGGGATGAAATGCCCTATAGATATCAATTAGGTCTAACTGGTCTATTGTATTGTTTAGTTTGTGTTTCCTTGTTAATTTTCTGCTTGGTTGATGTATCCATAGGTGTGAGTGGAGTATTAAAGTCTCCCACTATTATTGTGTTATTGTTAATTTCTCCTTTAATATTTGTTAGCATTTGTCTTACATATTGCGGTGCTCCCGTGTTGGGTGCATATATATTTATAATTTTTATATCTTCTTCTTGGATTGACCCTTTGATCATTATGTAGTGACCTTCTTTGTCTCTTTTCACAGCCTTTGTTTTAAAGTCTATTTTATCTGATATGAGTATTGCTACTCCTGCTTTCTTTTGGTCTCTATTTGCATGGAAAATCTCTTTCCAGCCCTTCACTTTCAGTCTGTATGTGTCCCCTGTTTTGAGGTCAGTCTCTTGTAGACATCATATACAGGGGTGTTGTTTTTGTATCCATTCAGCCAGTCTTTGTCTTTTGGTTGGGCCATTCAACCCATTTACATTTAAGGTAATTATTGGTAAGTATTATCCCGTTGCCATTTACTCTATTGTTTTTGGTTAGAATTTATACACCTTTTTTTGTGTTTCCTGTCTAGAAGTATCCTTTAGTTTTTGTTGGAGAGCTGGTTTGGTGGTGCTGAATTCTCTCAGCTTTTGCTTGTCTGTAAAGCTTTTGATTTATCCTTCGTATTTGAATGAGATCCTTGCTGGGTACAATAATCTGGGCTGTAGGTTATTTTCTTTCATCACTTTAAGTATGTCTTGCCATTCCCTCCTGACTTGAAGAGTTTCTATTGAAAAATCAGCTGTTATCCTTATGGGAATTCCCTTGTGTGTTATTTGTTGTTTTTCTCTTGCTGCTTTTAATATTTGTTCTTTGTGTTTGATCTTTGTTAATTTGATTAATATGTGTCTTGGGGTGTTTTGCCTTGGGTTTACCCTGTTTGGGACTCTCTGGGTTTCTTGGACTGGAGTGATAATTTCCTTCCCCATTTTAGGGAAGTTTTCAACTATTATCTCCTCAAGTATTTTCTCATGGTCTTTCTTTTTGTCTCCTTCTTCTGGGATTTCTATGATTCGAATGTTGTAACATTTAATATTGTCCTGGAGGTCTCTGAGATTGTCCTCATTTCTTTTAATTAATTTTTCTTTTTCCTCTCTGATTCATTTATTTCTACCATTCTATCTTCTAATTCACTAATCCTATCTTCTGCCTCTGTTATTCTAATATTTGTTGCCTCCAGAGGGTTTTTGATCTCATTTATTCCATTTTTCATTATATATTGACTCTTTTTCATTTCTTCTAAGTCCTTGTTAAACCTTTCTTGCATCTTCTCAATCCTTGTCCCCAGGCTATTTATCTGTGATTCCATTTTGATTTCAAGATTTTGGATCAATTTCACTATCATTATTCAAAATTCTTTATCAGGTAGATTCCCTATCTCTTCTTCTTTTGTTTGGTTTGGTGGGCATTTATCCTGTTCCTTTACTTGCTGGGTATTCCTCTGTCTCTTCATCTTGTTTATATTGCTGAGTTTGGGGTGTCCTTTCTGTATTTTGGCAGTTTGTGGTGTTCTCTTTATTGTGGAGTTTCCTCACTGTGTGTGGGTTTATACAGGTGGCTAGTCAAGGTTTCTTGGTTAGGGAAGCTTGTGTCGGTGTTCTGGTGGGTGGAGCTGGATTTTTTCTCTCTGGAGTGCAATGAAATGTCCGGTAATGAGTTATGAGATGTCTATGGTTTTGTAGTAACTTTGGGCAGCCTGTATATTGGAGCTCATGGCTGTGTTCCTGTGTTGCTGGAGAATTTGCTTGGTATGTCTTGCCCTGGAACTTGTTGGCCCTTGTGTGGTGCTTGGTTTCAGTGTAGTATAGAGGCGTTTGATGAGCTCCTGTCAATTAATGTTCCCTGGAGTAAGGAGTTCCCTGGAGTCAGGGTTTGGACTTAAGCCTCCTGCTTCCAGTTATCGGTCTTATTTTACAGTAGTCTCAAAACTTCTCCTTCTATACAGCATCATCAATAAAACATCTAGGTTAAAGATGAAAAGTTTCTCCACCGTGAGGGTCACCCAGAGAGGTTCACAGCATTACATGGAGAAGAGAAGAGGGAGGAGGGAGTTAGAGGTGACCCGAATGAGATGAGGTGAAATCAGTAGAGGAGAGAGTGGGCTAGCCAGTAATCACTTCCTTATGTGCACTCCACACCTGGACTGCTCAGAGATGTTCACGGAGTTATACAGAGAAGAGAAGAGGAAGGAAGGATACAGAGGTGGCCAGGAGGGTAAAAGGGGGGAATGAAAAGGAGAGAGACAGATCCAGCCAGTAATCAGTTCCCTAAGTGTTTCCCACCGTCTGGAACACACAGAAATTCACAGAGTTGGGTAGAGTAGAGAAGGGTTAGGGAGGAGACACAGGCGACCTGGTGGAGAAAAAGGAGAATCCAAAGAGGGAGAGAGCAGTCAGGCCAGTAATCTCACTCCCAAGTAAAAAATGGGTACTGAAGATTGGGTTCTTAAAGGTACAAAATTGGTAACAAATGCCTAAAAGCAAAAAATTAAAAATCTAGAGTAGAGTTTGGAATTTCAAAAATACAATGTTAAAGAAAGGAAGAAGGAAAAGAAAGAGAAAAAGAAAAAAAAAAGTCACAAAAATTATAAAGAAAATATAGGTACAAAATTGATAACAAATACCAAAAAGCAAAAGTTAAAAATCTAGAGTAGAGTTTGGAATTTCAAAAATACAATGTTAAAGAAAAGAAGAAGAAAAAGAAAGAGAAAAAACAAGCAAACAAAAACAAACAAAGTCACAAAAATTATAAAGAAAATATAGGTACAAAATTGATAACAAATACCAAAAAGCATAAATTAAAAATCTAGAGTAGAGTTTCAAATTTCAGAAATACAATGTTAAAGAAAAGAAGAAGAGAAAGAAAGAGAGAAAGAAAAAGTCACAAAAATTATTTAAAAAAATATAGGTACAAAATTGATAACAAATACCAAAAAGCTAAAATTAAAAATCTAGAGTAGAATTTGGAATTTCAAAAATACAATGTTAAAGAAAAGAAGGGAAAAAAAAAGAAAGAGAAAAAAAAAAAAAAAAACCAAGGTTACAAAAATTATGAAGAATATACATATGAAGTTTGCTTTTAAAAAAAAAATAGGGTCTTTTTTTTTTTTTTTTTTGCAAAGTAATAGTAGGTTATAAAAGTGAAAATTAAAGGAGTAATAGAG
Source organism: Bos grunniens (assembly GCF_055505025.1). Classification (NCBI taxonomy): domain Eukaryota; kingdom Metazoa; phylum Chordata; class Mammalia; order Artiodactyla; family Bovidae; genus Bos; species Bos grunniens. The sequence continues at coordinate 55,994,237 of NC_141175.1, read as the reverse complement.
GACTTAAATTTTTTTAAAAAATTAAAAAAAGAAAGAATGATCGTAAAAATAGTAAAAATATATCTAGGACTTTCTCTGGTGTTGTGGGTATTGTGGGGTCAGTTCATTTTCGGCTAGTTCCTTGGTCCGGCTTATATTTCTCAAGATCTATAGGCCCCTTCCTGTGTAGTCAGTACTAACGACAGGGTTTTAATCTATTGTCTGTCACTTCCAAGGCAGTTCCCTCTGTTATAGCTTCTTCTGTTTGCTGGTCTCTTCAGTGTCTGATTTCCACCCTGATACAAAGGGGGAGGTGTTGGACACATTTTTTTTTTTTTTTTTTTTTTAGGCTCACTTGTTCAGTCATGCTGTGGGGAGGGAGAGATGCTGCAAACAAATAACACTGGCATGTGCTCTCAGTGCCTCAGCCACACTGGGCCTGCCCCCGCTCATGGCACATGTAGCCTCCCTGCCCACAGTGCTCAGGCTCTAGGTTGCTCCACCAGGAACCATCCGAGGCCGGCCCTGGGCTGCTTGAACCTCCCAGGTCTAAGCTGCTCAGGTTCAGGTACTCAGGTAGTCCTCAGAGGCCCAGACTCGGTTGGGCCTGCGTTTTGTGCCCTTCCCAGGTCTGAGCAGCTCAGGTGATGTGGTGTTTGGCGAGCACGGTCGCTGCAACTTATCGCCTCCCTGCTGCTTGGTTTTCTGGGTGTACAACCAGCGCACCTTCTCCAGTGGATGTTGACCATCCAGAACCCCAAGAAGTCTTAGTTAGCAAAGAAGCCTGCTTACAGTTTTGTAGATAATGTCTCTCTGGGGCTGCGATTGCCCCCTTCCAGTTCTGGCTGCCTGTCACCGGAGGGGGATGGTCTGCAGCCGGCTATCTCTGTTCAGTCCTTTGTTCTGTGTGTGGGCCTGGCGGTGACTTAGGTTAGGGCTGGTTTTCGCGTGGTAGTTATCCCACAGTCTGGTTTGGTAGCCCAAATTAGTTCACTCAGATAGTGCTCGGGGCATTCAGGCCAGATCCTTACTCTAAGCGATGCAGCCCGCGCCTCCCTGCCCAGCCCCCGCTTGCTAGTGGTGGGTGCAGGCATCTGCGCTGCTTCTCCACTGGGGGAGTTACTGTTGGGCTCGTAATCTGTGGGTTTTAATTGTTTATTTATTTTTCCTCCCTGTTATGTTGCCCTCTGTGCTTCCAAGGCTGGCACAGGCTTGGCCGTGAGAGTGTTTCCTGGTGTTTGGAAACTTCTCTCTTTTTAAGATTCCCTTCCAGGGACGAGCCCCGTCCCTCCCTCTTTTGTCTCTTTTTTTGTCTTTTATATTTTTTCCTACCTCCTTTCAAAGATAATGGGTTGCTTTTCTGGGTGCCTGATGTCCTCTGCCGGCCTTCAGAAGTTGTTTTGTGGAATTTACTCGGCGTTTAAATGTTCTTTTGATGAATTTGTGAGGGAGAAAGTAGTCTCCCTGTCCTATTCCTCTGCCATCTTAGCTCCTCCCCCCCATCCATTTTCATTTAAGGTAATTATTGATAAGTATGATCCTGTTGCCATTTACTTTGTTGTTTTGGGTTTGAGTTTATACACCCTTTCTGTGTTTCCTGTCTAGAGAAGATCCTTTAGCATTTGTTGGAGAGCTGGTTTAATGGTGCTTAATTCTCTCAGCTTTTGCTTGTCTGTAAAGCTTTTGATTTCTCCTTCATATTTGAATGAGATTTTTGCTGGGTATAGTAATCTGGGTTTTATGTTTTTCTCGTTCATCACTTTAAGAATGTCCTGCCATTCCCTTCTGGCCTGAAGTTTCTATTGAAAGATCAGCTGTTATCCTTATGGAAATCCCCTTGTGTATTATTTGTCACTTTTCCCTTGCTGCTTTTAATATTTGATCTTTGTGTTTGACCTTCCTTAATTTGATTAATGTGTTTTTTGGGGTGTTTCACTTTTTTGTTTATCCTGTTTGGAACCCTCTGGGTTTCTTTGACTTGGGTAGCTATTTCCTTCCCCATTTTAGGGGAGTTTTCAACTATTATCTCCTCAAGTATTTTCTCATGACCTTTCTTTTTGTCTTCTTCTGGGACTCCTATGATTTGAATGATCGGGCCTTTAACATTGTCCCAGAGGTATCTGAGGTTGTCCTCACTTCTTATTAAAAGAATTAATCTTTTTTCCTCTTTGCTTCATTTATTTCCACCATTCTATCTTCCACCTCACTTATCCTACCATCTGCCTCAGTGATTCTACTGTTGGCTCCCTCCAGAGTGCTTTTTATCTCAGTTATTGCATTAATCATTATTGATTCTTTTTTATTTCTTCTAGGTCCTTAATAAACATTTATTGCATCTTCTCAATCCTTGTCTGTTGTCTATATATCTGTAATTCCATTTTGTTTTTAAGATTTTGGATCATCTTTACTCTCATTATTCTGAGTTCTTTTTCAGTAGATTCCCCATCTCCTCCTCTTTTGTTTAGTTTGGAGGGTACTTATCATGTTCTTTTACCTGCTGAATATTTCTCTGCCTTTTCATTTTGTTTAGATTGTTATGTTTAGGGTGGACTTTCTGTATGCTGGAAGTTTATGGTTCCTCTTTATTGTGGAGGTTCCTCCCTCTGGGTAGGGTTGGACGAGTGGCTTGTCAAGGTTTCTTGGTTAGGGGAGATTGTGTCTGTGTTCTGGTGGGTGGAACTTCATCTCTTCTCTCTGGAGTGCAATGAAGTGTCCAGTAGTGAGTTTTGAGGTGCCTGTGGGTTTGGTTTGACTTTGAGCAGCATGTATTTTAATGCTCAGAGATATATTGCTGTGTTGCTGGAGAATTAGCATGGAATGTCTTGCTCTGGAACTTGTTGGCTCTTGGGTGGAGCTTGATTTCAGTGTAGGTATGGAGGAGAAGGGGAGGACAGAGGATGAGATGGCTGGATGGCATCACTGACTTGATGGACATGAGTTTGAGTGAACTTTGAGAGTTGGTGATGGACAGGGAGGCCTGGCATGCTGTGATTCATGGGGTTGCAAAAAGTCGGACACAACTGAGTGACTGAACTGAACTGATCTGAACTGATGGAGGCTTTTGGATGAGTTCTTGTCAATTAACATTCCTTGTAGTCAGGAGTTCTCTGGTGTTCTCAAGTTTGGATTTAAGCCTCCTGCCTCTGGCTTTCAGTCTTACTCTTCCTGTAGCCTCAAGACTTCTCCATTCATACTGCACTGATGATAAAACATCTAGGTTAAGGATGAAAAGATTTTCCACAGTGAGGGACACCCAAAGAGATTCACAGAGTTACACGGAGAGGAGAAGAGGTAGGAGGGAAATAGAGGTGACCAGAAGGAGAAGGGGAAATCAAAATGGGAGAGAGCAATCTAGCCAATAATCAATTCCCTATGTTTATTCACCATCTGGAACACCCAGAGAGGTTCATGTAGTTACATAGAGAAGAGGGAGAAGCAAGATAGAGGTGATCAGGAGGAGAAGAGAGGCAGTCCAAAGGGGGAGACCAATCTAGCTAGTAATCAGTTCCCTAAGTGTTCTTCACAGGCCAGAACACCCAGAGAGATTCACAGAGTTTAGTAGAGAAGAGAAGGGGGAGGGAGGAGATAGAGGTGACCTGGGGAAAAAAGGGGAGAGTCAAAAGGGGAGACAGAAATCAAGCCAGTAATCACACCCCTAAGTAAACATGGGTACTGAAGATTAGATTCTTAAAGGTACAAAATTGATAACAAACACCAAAAAGCAAAGATTAAAAATCTAGATTAGAGGTTAGACTCTCAAAAATACATAACAAAATCAATCACAAAAATTATAAAATATATATATATATGTGAAATTTGCTTTAAAAATAAGGTCTTTTTTTGCAAGGCAATAGTAGGTTATAAAAATGAAAATTAAAGGAGTAATCAGTTCAGTTCAGTCACTCAGTTGTGTCCGACTCTTTGCAAACCCATAAATCGCAGCACGCCAGGCCTCCCTGTCCATCACCAACATCCGGAGTTCACTCAAACTCACGTCCATCTAGTCGGTGATGACATCCAGCCATCTCATTCTCTGTCCCCTTCTCCTCCTGCCCCCAATCCCTCCAAGCATCAGAGTCTTTATCAATGAGTCAACTCTTCTCATGAGGTGGCCAAAGTACTGGAGTTTCAGCTTTAGCATCACTCCTTCCAAAGAACACCCAGGGCTAATCTCCTTCAGAATGGACTGGTTGGATCTCCTTGCAGTCCAAGGGACTCTCAAGAGTCTTCTCCAACACCACAGTTCAAAAGCATCAGTTCTTCGGTGCTCAGCTTTCTTCACAGTCCAACTCTCACATCTATACGTGACTATTGGAAAACCATAGCCTTGACTACATGGACCTTTGTTGGCAAAGTAATGTCTCTGTTTTTGAATATACTATCTAGATTGGTCATAACTTTCCTTCCAAGGAGTAAGCGTTTTTGAATTTCATGGCTGCAATCACCATCTGCAGTGATTTTGGAGCCCCCAAAAATAAAGTTGGACACTGTTTCCACTGTTTCCCCATCTATTTCCCATCAAGTAATAAAGAACTTAAAAATAAAATAATCACTAAGTGATAATAGTAAAAATATATTTAGGAATTTCTCTGAAGCTGTTGAGAGCAGTTTGGGGTCCTTTCGACTTCAGATAGTTCCTTGTTCCAGCTTATACTTCGTCTTAAGGCCTATAGGCCCCTTCCAATGTAGTCAGTGCTAACTACAGGGTTTTAATCTGTTGCACTTGTCACTTCCAGAGCGGCTCCCTCTTCTTTGTTTATTTTGGCTTCCTCTGTTTGCAAGTTTCTTCAGTGTCTAATTTCTGCCCTGACACAAGGGGGTGAATGTGGTCACTTATTTAGGCTCACTTATGGCAATTGTCCTGTGGGGAGGGAGGAACACTGCAAACAAATATCACTGCCATGTATGGGGAGTGCTCACAGTGTCTTGGCCACACTGGGGTTGTCCCAGCTCATGGCTCCTGTGCTTTCCCGGTCTACACTGCTCAGATTGCTCTGAAGCGGAACTGTCCAAAGCAGGCCCTGGGTTGCATGCACTTCCCAGGTCTAAGCTGCTGAGGTTCAGGTTCTCGGGTACTCCACAAAAGCACAAACTCGGTTGGGCCCGTTTTTTGTGCCCTTCCTAGGTCCGAGGGGCTCAGGCAACCAGATGCTTGGTGAGGGCACTATCCCAGGTGTGTGGTGCTTCTTATCACCTCCCCGGTCCCACCACTCAGTTTCCTGGGTGTGCTATAAGAACGCTGTTTCAGGTGTGCCATGTGTCTCCTCTCAGGGCCTGATCTCAGGCTGTGACCCTTCTGGTAGATGTCAACCGTCTAGGATCCCAGGAAAATTTGGTTAGCAACTGGAGCCTGCTCACAGTTTGTAAGAGGATGCTGTGTCTGGGGCCGAGATGGCCTCTCGCCTTCTGGCTCTGGCTGTTTCCCACCTGCCTCTCTGCCTCCAGCAAGGGGATGGGCTGTTCTGCAGCTAACTGGCTTAGAGCTTTTCATGGGAAGGTTCTCTCTCTCTCTCTCTCTTTTTTTTCCCTCTCTCTCTCTCTCTCTCTCTGGCAATCCCACAGTTTGGGTTGCTGTCTCACATTAGCTCCTTCAGATTGTCCTCAGGGCATTCAGTCCTGGTCCTTACCCTAAGGATGCAACCCATGACTCCCCTGCTGGCTGGTGGCAGACATGAGCATCTGGGCTATTTCTCCACTTGGAGTTGTGGTTAAGGCATGTATTCTGTTTTTTTTTTTTTTTTTTTTTCTTCCATCCCAATTATGTTTCCCTCTGAGATTCCAAAACTCCCCACAAACCAGCTGAAGAGAGGATTTCCTGGTATTTGGAAACTTCTCCTCCTTTGCAACTCCCTCCCCAGTATGAGTCTCTGTCCTTAACTCTTTTGCCTCTCTTTTTGTGTTTTATATTTTTTCCTCCCTCCTTTCAAAGAATACAGGCTGCCTTTCTGGGTGCCTGGTGTCCTCTGCCTGCTTTCAAAAGTTGTTTTGCTGAAATTACTCAGCATTCAAATGATCTTTTGATGAATTTGTGGAGGAGAAAGTGGTTTCTCTGTCCTATTCCTCACCATCTTAAGTTCTTGACCTCAGTAAATCTTTAATCTAATTTTCTGTTGATGGGTGGGGCTATGTTCCCTCCCTGTTGTTTGACCTGAGGCCAAAAAGATACTGGCAAAATTTTCTGGTTTCAGTTAGACTCATCCCCAGTCTTGAGAAATGTTTCTCCAAGCTGATTAAAAAGGGAGCTTCATAAGAGACCTTATTTTTCCTCAGAGCCCTGTCACTGAGAATCGTGATGAAGTTGCAAAGACTGGTTAGAGGGCTGAAAGTGCCTAAAGTTTTTGAATTTATAACAATTCCTGGCTCTTTTCAATAATAGTAGAAACCAGGAGAGTTTTAATTTTTTTTATTTTTTTACTTTACAATAAAGAGACACAGATGTATAGAACAGTCTTTTGGACTCTGTGGGAGAGGGAGGGGGGATGATTTGGGAGAATGGCATTGAAACATGTATAATATCATATAAGAAATGAATTGCCAGTCCAGGTTCGATGCAGGATAGAGGAAGCTTGGGGCTGGTGCACTGGGATGAACCAGGAGAGTTTTGGTTTCATTTAGAGGCCTTCATTTGTTGAGAGTAATCATATGTACAGTCTTCTTTTTAAGTGACTCATGTTGAATTTTAGAGAATTGGTTTTCCAGATTAAGTAAATAGTAAATGGACATGCTTTTCCATTCTACTCTGGTCTTTTTGACTAGAAGAGGTAAGTCCCAGTGCAGCCCTTTAATAAATATAGAGTTAAATGCTACCCCTATAGAATCAATATCTGAAGGAAGGTCAGAATTTATTTTTATTTATTTAAAAATAATTTTGATTATTTATTTTTGGCCATGCTGGGTCTCCATAGCTGTCTGAGCTTTTCTCCAGTTGTGTCTAGTGGGGGTTATTCTCTAGTTTTGGTGCATAGGATTCTCACTGTGGTGGCTTCTTTTATTGCCGAGTGTAAGTTCTAGGATGCATGGGCTTCAGTAATTGTGGCACATGGACTCAGGAGTTTCAGCTCCTGAGTTCTAGAGTTCAATAGCTGTGGTATATGAGCTTGCTCCAAGGCATGAGGGATTTCCCTGGATTAGGAGCTGAACCCATGTCTCTTGCATTGGCAGGTGAATTCTTTACCACTCAGCCACTGGGAAAGCCCCAGAATTTTATTATAAAACAATTTGAAGTTGATTATAATATTCATGAATGGTTCATCAGAATTTTCTGTGCAAGCGTGAATTTTGTTTCAATAGATAGGTTTGGAAGATCGCTGAGAATTTTTGATGAAGTCACCTGGCTCTAGGTTGATTGTATACTAAGTAAGTGAGATGTTCCCTTGGTTGCAACTATAGAAACCTTTCAGCATTTTCTGAGTCAGAAGTTTTATCTAAGGCTGGACCTGGCTTTACTGAAAGCATGTGAAATAGTTGACTTAAATTAGAATAATAAGATTGATTAGTTTAATTAACTATATTAAATGCCTTAACAAATCTGGAGGATCTTCATTTACTTTGGGAAAATCTTTGACTATGGCTTGCAGTTCAGCTGTAGTCCATGCAATATAATAAACTGAGAATTTAGTATTTGGATCCTCATAAGGCTTAATTTTAAAGTAGCAGATTCCAGTAAGTTCAGAAGGAAAATACGTAAGAAGAGTTTCATAGTAAAAGGGAAGTCTGATGAAATAATATGGGGGAACTGAGGGTATAAGGCAGGTATAAATGGTATAAAAGTGGGGATGAAGATGGTGCTAGAAGTGAAGCCTGACCATAAGGAGCCAAAAATGAGAGACAAGATGGTACCAGAGCTGGAGCCTGAGACAAAGGAGCCAAGAAAGAAGAAAATGAGACTTCAGGAGCTATTTTAAATTTCTTTAATCATTTTTATTTTGCCTCAGTTAATCTTAAATTCTTATTTTGCAGAGAGAAAATTTTCCTGACAATGTTTGGAAACCTCAAAATACCAATCAAAATAGACATACTGTTCAGTTCTGAAAATTCAGTTTTAAGAAAATTAAGTATGAGAATTTAAAAAGTTTCCCATAATAGCCATTGATTATCTAAGTTTCCTTTGATCAGACAGGTCCGTTTAATTAGAAATGCACATAAAGAAGATCATGGTTTTTAAACATGAAATTGGTCAAAGTCCTTATGGGGGACATGCTCTCAAAACACTTAGATAGCTAGATCCCATTTTTCAGAGGATTTTCTTTAGCATAAAAGAACAACAGGTTAAAAAGCAGCTTTAGAAAGTGGTCCAGTTTCATTCTTTTACAAGTGGTTGACCAGATTTCCCAGCACCACTTGTTAAAGAGATTGTCTTTAATCCATTGTATATTCTTGCCTCCTTTGTCAAAGATAAGGTGTCCATATGTGCGTGGATTTATCTCTGGGCTTTCTATTTTATTCCATTGATCAATATTTCTGTCTTTGTGCCAGTACCATACTGTCTTGATAACTGTGGCTTTGTAGTAGAGCCTGAAGTCAGGTAGGTTGATTCCTCCAGTTCCATTCTTCTTTCTCAAGATCGCTTTGGCTATTCGAGGTTTTTTGTATTTCCATACAAATTGTGAAATTATTTGTTCTAGCTCTGTGAAGAATACTGTTGGTAGCTTGATAGGGATTGCGTTGAATCTATAAATTGCTTTGGGTAGTATACTCATTTTCACTATATTGATTCTTCCAATCCATGAACATGGTATATTTCTCCATCTATTAGTGTCCTCTTTGATTTCTTTCACCAGTGTTTTATAGTTTTCTATATATAGGTCTTTAGTTTCTTTAGGTAGATATATTCCTAAGTATTTTATTCTTTCCATTGCAATGGTGAATGGAATTGTTTCCTTAATTTCTCTTTCTGTTTTCTCATTATTAGTGTATAGGAATGCAAGGGATTTCTGTGTGTTGATTTTATATCCTGCAACTTTACTATAGTCATTGATTAGTTCTAGTAATTTTCTGGTGGAATCTTTAGGGTTTTCTATGTAGAGGATCATGTCATCTGCAAATAGTGAGAGTTTTACTTCTTCTTTTCCAGTTTGGATTCCTTTTATTTCTTTTTCTGCTCTGATTGCTGTGGCCAAAACTTCCAAAACTATGTTGAATAGTAATGGTGAAAGTGGGCACCCTTGTCTTGTTCCTGACTTTAGAGGAAATGCTTTCAATTTTTCACCATTGAGGATAATGTTTGCTGTGGGTTTGTCATATATAGCTTTTATTATGTTGAGGTATGTTCCTTCTATTCCTGCTTTCTGGAGAGTTCTTATCATAAATGGATGTTGAATTTTGTCAAAGGCTTTCTCTGCATCTATTGAGATAATCATATGGTTTTTATTTTTCAATTTGTTAATGTGGTGTATTACATTGATTGATTTGCGGATATTGAAGAATCCTTGCATCCCTGGGATAAAGCCCACTTGATCATGGTGTATGATCTTTTTAATGTGTTGTTGGATTCTGATTGCTAGAATTTTGTTAAGGATTTTTGCATCTATGTTCATCAGTGATATTGGCCTGTAGTTTTCTTTTTTTGTGGGATCTTTGTCAGGTTTTGGTATTAGGGTGATGGTGGCCTCATAGAATGAGTTTGGAAGTTTACCTTCCTCTGCAATTTTCTGGAAGAGTTTGAGCAGGATAGGTGTTAGCTCTTCTCTAAATTTTTGGTAGAATTCAGCTGTGAAGCCGCCTGGACCGGGGCTTTTGTTTGCTGGAAGATTTTTGATTACAGTTTCAATTTCCATGCTTGTGATGGGTCTGTTAAGATTTTCTATTTCTTCCTGGTCCAGTTTTGGAAAGTTGTACTTTTCTAAGAATTTGTCCATTTCTTCCACGTTGTCCATTTTATTGGCATATAATTGTTGATAGTAGTCTCTTATGATCCTTTGTATTTCTGTGTTGTCTGTTGTGATCTCTCCATTTTCGTTTCTCATTTTGTTGATTTGATTTTTCTCCCTTTGTTTCTTGATGAGTCTGGCTAATGGTTTATCAATTTTATTTATCCTTTCAAAGAACCAGCTTTTGGTTTTGTTGATTTTTGCTATGGTCTCTTTTGTTTCTTTTGCATTTATTTCTGCCCTAATTTTTAAGATTTCTTTTCTAACACCATACACAAAAATAAATTCAAAATGGATTAAAGATCTAAACGTAAGACCAGAAACTATAAAACTCCTAGAGGAGAACATAGGCAAAGCACTCCCCGACATACATCACAGCAGGATCCTCTATGACCCACCTCCCAGAATATTGGAAATAAAAGCAAAAATAAACAAATGGGACCTAATTAACCTTAAAAGCTTCTGCACATCAAAGGAAAGTATTAGCAAGGTGAAAAGACAGCCTTCAGAATGGGAGAAAATAATAGCAAATGAAGCAACCGACAAACAACTAATCTCAAAAATATACAAGCAACTCCTACAGCTCAACTCCAGAAAAATAAACGACCCAATCAAAAAATGGGCCAAAGAACTAAATAGACATTTCTCCAAAGAAGACATACAGATGGCTAACAAACACATGAAAAGATGCTCAACATCACTCATTATCAGAGAAATGCAAATCAAAACCAGTATGAGGTACCATTTCACACCAGTCAGAATGGCTGCGATCCAAAAGTCTACAAATAATAAATGCTGGAGAGGGTGTGGAGAAAAGGGAACCCTCTTACACTGTTGGTGGGAATGCAACCTAGTACAGCCACTATGGAGAACAGTGTGGAGATTCCTTAAAAAACTGGAAATAGAACTGCCTTATGATCCAGCAATCCCACTGCTGGGCATACACACTGAGGAAACCAGAAGGGAAAGAGACACGTGTACCCCAATGTTCATCGCAGCACTGTTTATAATAGCCAAGACATGGAAGCAACCTAGATGTCCATCAGCAGATGAATGGCTAAGAAAGCTGTGGTACATATACACAATGGAGTATTACTCAGCCATTAAAAAGAATACATTTGAATCGGTTCTAATGAGGTGGATGAAACTGGAGCCTATTATACAGAGTGAAGTAAGCCAGAAGGAAAAACATAAATACAGTATACTAACACATATATATGGAATTTAGAAAGATAGTAACAATAACCCGGTGTACGAGACAGCAAAAGGGACACTGATGTATAGAACAGTCTTATGGACTCTGTGGGAGAGGGAGAGGGTGGGAAGATTTGGGAGAATGGCAATGAAACATGTAAAATATCATGTAGGAAATGAGTTGCCAGTCCAGGTTCGATGCACGATGCTGGATGCTTCGGGCTGGTGCACTGGGATGGCCCAGAGGGATGGTATGGGGAGGGAGGAGGGAGGAGGGTTCGGGATGGGGAACACATGTATACCTGTGGCGGATTCATTTTGATATTTGGCAAAACTAATACAATTATGTAAAGTTTAAAAATAAAATAAAATTAGAAAAAAAAAAAAAGCAGCTTTAACAGCTAAATTCAAAGAGTTTATAACTCAAATAGCCTTTAGTGCTAATACCAGCCAATTCTAAGAAAACAGCTTGGTACCAGGGGAGCCAGACTGAAGACTTCTCTGCCAGTTCTCATAGAACAGCCCCTATTCCCAAGAAATGGGCCAACAGAAAAACTGGCAAAATTTCAATGAAATGGCCCCTGCTCCCCCAAAAGAATGGGCCAAATCCTTCTCAGCCAGCTTTGGTTGAAATAGCCTGATCTCAAAATCAAATCAAAATTCCAAGGAGTATTCATATATAGAGCAGTACCTTAGCCAGAATGGAGGAAACCTTAGAACGGATCCCAAATAAAGTCTGGAGAGTTTTAAATGGAAAGAGGGCATGAGCTTGGATTCAGAAGAAATACATACCTTCAAACTTCACTGTCAGGGAGAAAATCAAGGAACTCTATGGACTCAGTTGTGGATATTGCATCTGTTTTCTCATAAGCCCCAGAGCCTTCAGAAGTTTCTCTCTGATTCCCATATGAATAAGCAAATGTTGACGAAAAGCAAAGAGATGCAGTTCTCTCTTTAGTAAAGGCTTCACTCACGATCAGCAGAAAATCACACTATGGGTTCCGCAACCATAGAGAGGCATGAGCAAGTTCCTGCACAGCAAGGAACCATTTTTATAGAGGGGGAAAGGAAGTTGAGAGGATTACAGTTAACAAAAAGTTAAAGTTTACCATGGCTTTTTATTGGCTGAGTCCTTGACAAGAAAAATATTGGTTCTTTCTTATTCCTGTTGGGTTCTGGTATTATCACAGGATGTAAGAGCTCCCCTTTCTGGTCCCCTGACTATTTAATTGGAGCTTCTGTTTATTAATTATTAGTGCATTTTAATTACTTTCTCTATTCATCTTTATACTTTTCTTTTGGCTTAGTTTGACTTTTTCATTTATATTTTGTTCCTTTCCTAAGCTGATAATTGACTATCTCTTGCTTTATCTTTTTATTGTTTACCTTTAAATTAAGATGCCACTTTAAAAAACTAAATATATCCATTGCTTTCACTCAACTTCCAAATACTTCAAGGATTTAGGATGATTAATATCCCACACCCCCCACCCTCAATCAGTCACCTGGATTTCACGTTATTATCATTTTCTACTTTCATTCACATTTAGTTTTTCTGTTTTGATCTATTGTAGATAAACAAATAATGATGTGTGCACCTTTGCACATTTCTGTATTAACTCTTTCTTCTTGAATTTCAGACTTTCTTTTTGTGATTATTTATCTTCCTACTAAATGTAAATAAAAGTGCATAGTAATTATATCTCAGAACTTTGAAGTTTTCTCACATTGTTCTGTCATATGGTTGTGCTGTTAAGATAATGTCTTGATGTTCATTTTGCAGTCACTTGCTTTTTCCTCCTTCTTAGTTTTTTTTTTCCTCCTAGATTTTCAATGTTGATACACTTATATGGGCATTTTTGTTGATTTTTCTTTGTTGATATTCATTGGACTTCTTGAATTTGAGATATGGTATCTTTTACTGTTTCTGTGCCATGCTGTGCTTAGTCACTGTCATGTCTAACTCTTTGTGATCCCATGGACTGTAGCCCACCAGGTTCCTCTGTCCATGGAAATTCTCCAGGCAAGAATACTGGAGTAGATTACCATGCCCTCTTCCAAGGGGTCTTCCCAACTCAAGGATTGAACCCAAGTCTCCTGCATTGTAGTCAGATTCTTTACCATCTGAGCCATGACGGAAGCCCAAGAATACTGGAGTGGGTAGCCTATCCCTTCTCCAGTGCATTTTTCCTGACCCAGGAATTGAACTGGGATTTCCTGAGTTGCAGGAGGATTCTTTACCAGCTTAGCTACCAGGGAAGCCCTAGTAGAAGCCTTCTTTCTAGTATATCCAAAATAAACATTTATTTAAAAATTGCCTCTCTCTATGAGATTTTTTTTTTCAGTTTAAATGCCAGTTGCTTTACAGCATTTTATCCTATCCAGATTCTTAAATTCCCCATCCTACTTAACGTGTGATTTGTATTATAATACTTATCATCTACTTTTTAACTTGATCTTTATTTGACTCTGATTATTTGCTTTTTTCCCAAGTCCTTTTAAATTTACTGATTTTATTTTTTTCATTTTAAACAATCTAGTAATAAATTTATTTTGATATGTTTGCCCATTTTTGATGATTCCTTGCTTCTTGAACACATATTCAATCCCATGTTTGTTCTCTTCAAATACGTATGATGTCATTCTTTATGTTTCAAAATTTGAAGATTTTGAGGATTGAGTCTGAAGCTTATTTATTTATTATTCCTAAGTCCTCATAATAATAGCAAATTTGCATGCGTTTGTAAGTGTGTATTTTTGAATTTAAGCAAACTCCAGGAGAGAGTGGAGGACAAAGGAGCATGGCATGCTACCATCCATAGGGTCACAGAATTGGACATGACTTAGCAACTAAACAACAATAACATGTGATAATACAAAATACAAATATAATAATGTACTATGACATAACACAAATATATGTCATGTAAGTATATATACTTTGATTAAGTTAACCAGTGGGTATCTTGAGGAATCTATTTTAGGGTTATTTTATGCATAAGTGATTATTTACATTATCTTATGCACAAAGCTCAAAGGCTGCCAATCTCAGCACAATTAATTAATTTATTAACTTGGAATCTTTCTGATAATTCAAGTGTTGTATATTGGAGCACCAGATCCAGATGAGGGAATAGCTATAGTTTGAATTCTGGGGGCTGATTTTAGTACATTTTCCACTTGACCTGTAGGTCAAAAAGAAGTTCCTTGATTGCCTTCTTTTGCCATCAGGGCATATTTTCCTATCTTACCCCTTCACAGAAGGAAGAGCTTTCTGACATGTCTCTTTAGGTGAAGTGCTTTGAAGAACCCAAGGGATTATTTATGTTTCTCGAGTGGTAGTTAAAACCAAGTTTGTACCTCTCTGATATTGGCTAATCCCCTCAGATTTACCACTCAGATTTTCATTTTTCTATTTTTATGTATTCTTTAAATTTTCTCTCTGGAAGTTATTTTATTTTCTCTTTTTGCTTAGCTTTGCATTTATAATGATTTTTAAAATTATTATCTAGCATATTTTGTCCCTTCAGTCTTACCTGTCTGTTTGCAAGTTATACATTTCTCAGAAGGGATCCCTTCCCAGAACACTCAGTTTGTCTTTTTCCATCAATGGGAGTCTTCTGGTTTAATCCCCATTTGCTTTCACTTCATCTAGTACCTCTATTCTGACCACGAACTAACATTTATAACTCCAACTGTATTTCTCATGTGTCTAAATCCTTATAACACTCAATGTTTATTCCTTAGTTCACATATGGTACTTGCTTTTGAACTCTTCTTGAGATCAAAAGTTGTTTTGTGCTTTCTAGACCTTGAATCCAAATTAATCAAGTTCGGATAATCTCAGGTTCCTACTTTCCAAATGTGATGAATTCAACTATTCTATTCTTAATAGTTAACAAAATGCTTTATCTGACCTCCATAGAACCTGTCAATTTTACAGCTATTACATGAGACAAATTTTCTGTTTATTGTATGTGTATTCCAGTTAAAATGCTAGACACAAAATAAAAAGATAGACAAAATTGTCCATAGCTAGTCAATTTGTTTGACAAAATGTGAGCTATGCAAATGAAAATGAATAATGATAGTTACTACATATATATATATATATATATATATATATATATATATGCAGTGGAAGTGAGAAATATATTTAAGGGACTAGATCTGATAGACAGAGTGCCTGATGAATTATGGACAGAGGTGTGGGACATTGTACAGGAGACAGGGATCAAGACAATCCCCATGGAAAAGAAATGCAAAAAAGCAAAATGGCTGTTTGAGGAGGCCTTACAAATAGTTGTGAAAAGAAGAGAAGTGAAAAGCAAAGGAGAAAAGGACAGATATTCCCATCTGAATGCAGAGTTCCAAAGAATAGCGAGGAGAGATAAGAAAGCCTTCCTCAGGGATCAATGCAAAGAAATAGAGGAAAACAACAGAATGAGAAAGACTACAGATCTCTTCAAGAAAATTAGAAATACAAAGGGAACATTTCATGCAAAGATGGGCTCAATAAAGGACAGAAATGATAGGGACCTAAGAGAAGCAGAAGATATTAACAAGAGGTGGGAAGAATACAGAAAATAACAATACAAAAAAAGATCTTCACGATCTAGATAATCACGATAGTGTGATCACTCACCTAGAGCCAGACTTACTGGAATGCAAAGCCAAGTGGACCTTAGGAAGCATCACTACAAACAAAGCTAGTGGAGGTGATGGAATTCCAGTTGAGCTATTCCAAATCCTGAAAGATGATGCTGTGAAAGTGCTACACTCAATATGCCAGCAAATTTGGAAAACTCAGCAGTGGCCACAGGACTGGAAAAGGTCAGTTTTCATTCCAATCCCAAAGAAAGGCAGTGCCAAAGAATGCTCAAACTACCACACAATTGCACTCATCTCACACACTAGTAAAGTAATGCTTAAAATTCTCCAAGCCAGGCTTCAGAAATACTTGAACTGTGAACTTTCAAATGTTCAACCTCATTTTAGAAAAGGCAGAGGAACAAGAAATCAAATTGCCAACATGTGTTGGATCACCGAAAAAGCAAGAGAGTTCCAGAAAAACACCTCTTTTTGCTTTATTGACTATGCCAAAGCCTTTGACTGTGTGGATCACAATAAACTGTGGAAAATTCTGAAAGAGATGGGAATACCAGACCACCTGACCTGCCTCCTGAGAAATCTGTATGCAGGTCAGGAAGCAACAGTTAGAACTGGACATGGAACAACAGACTGGTTCCAAATAGGAAAAGGAATAAGTCAAGGCTGTATATTGTCACCCTGCTTATTTAACTTATATGCAGAGTACATCATGAGAAACGCTGGACTAGAAGAAACACAAGCTGGAATCAAGATTGCTGGGAGAAATATCAGTCACCTCAGATATGTAGATGACACCACCCTTATGGCAGAAAGTGAAGAGGAACTCAAAAACCTCTTGAGGAAAGTGAAAGTGGAGAGTGAAAAAGTTGGCTTAAAGCTCAACATTCAGAAAACGAAGATCATGGCATCTGGTCCCATCACTTCATGGGAAATAGATGGGGAAACATTGGAAACAGTGTCAGACTTTATATTTTTGGGCTCCAAAATCACTGCAGAGAAGGCAATGGCACCCCACTCCAGTACTCTTGCCTGGAAAATCCCATGGACAGAGGAGCCTGGTAGGCTGCAGTCCATGGGATCGCTAAGAGTCAGACACGACTGAGCAACTTCACTTTCACTTTTCACTTTCATGCATTGGAGAAGGAAATGGCAGCCCACTCCAGTGTTCTTGCCTGGAGAATCCCAGGGATGGTGGAGCCTAATGGACTGCCGTCTATGGGGTCACACAGAGTTGGACACGACTGAAGTGACTTAGCAAAATCACTGCAGATGGTGACTGCAGCCATGAAATTAAAAGACGCTTACTCCTTGGAAGGAAAGTTATGACCAACCTAGATAGCATATTCAAAAGCAGAGACATTACTTTGCCAACAAAGGTTCGTCTAGTCAAGGCTATGGTTTTTCCTGTAGTCATGTATGGATGTGAGATTTGGACTGTGAAGAAGGCTGAGTGCTGAAGAATTGATTCTTTTGAACTGTGGTGTTGGAGAAGACTCTTGAGAGTCCCTTGGACTGCAAGGAGATCCAACCAGTCCATTCTGAAGGAGATCAGCTCTGGGATTTCTTTGGAGGGAATGATGCTGAAGCTGAAACTCCAGTACTTTGGCCACCTCATGTGAAGAGTTGACTCACTGGAAAAGACTCTGATGCTGGGAGGGATTGGGGGCAGGAGGAGAAGGGGACGACAGAGGATGAGATAGCTGGATGGCATCACTGACTCAATGGATGTGAGTCTCAGTGAACTCTGGGGGTTGGTGATGGACAGGGAGGCCTGGCGTGCTGCAATTCATGGGGTTGCGAACAGTTGGACACGACTGAGCGACTGAACTGAACTGAACTTATAACATACTCCACTCTATATGAGTCTCTAGGTTCACCTACAGCTATGCAAAAGGCACAGTTTCATTCCATTTTTATCTGTCTACCTCTTTAAAGCAGTAATTTTCCATTGTGAAACGTTCTGGTCCCCTTTCTTTGTCTTATCTACATCTGTTCTAGGTTTTTGCTTTATTGTTACCATGGATTTAATTAAAACAACTTAAAGCTGACAAAAACTGCTTCAATCACATACAACAGCTTCATTTTATATTATTTATTTATTAAGAAATTATAGTAGCTATAGTTATTTTTAATACTCCTTTAATTTAACCTTTATACTATAGTCAAGTAGTTGACATACTACCCTATTATACAATAGGGGTTTTCTAAATATATTCAAAAAATTAAGATCATGGCATCCAGTCCCATCACTTCATGGCAAATAGAAGGGGAAAATGTGGAAGTGATAAGATATTTTATTTTTTTTGGGCTCCAAAGTCACTGCAGACTCTAACTGCAGCCATGAAGTTAGAAGACACTTGCTTCTTGGAAGGGAAGAGATGAGAAACCTAGACTGAGTATTAAAAAGCAGACACATCACTTTGCCAAGCAATGTCCATTTGGTTAAAGCTGTAGTTTTTCCAGTAGTCATGTATAGATGTGAGAATTGAACCATAAAGAAGGCTGAGCACCGAAGAATTGACACTTTTGAATTGTGGTATTGGAGCCAGCTTATAGGAAAATACCCTGACACTAGGGGAGATTGAAGGTAAAAGAAGGGGGCAACAGAGGATGGGATTGTTAGAGAGCATCACTGACTCAATGAACATGAATCTAAACAAACTCCAGAAGATAGTGAAGGACAGGAAAGCCTGGTGTGCTTTCATGGGTTCACAAAGAGTCAGACATGACTTAGCCACTAGTTAGCTTTTTTTTTTTTCTTTCACTTTGAAGAACTCCTTGTAGCATTTTTCACAAGGTAGTTCTAATGGTGAGGGACTCCTTCAGCATTTGTGTCTCTGAGAAAGTATTTTTTCTTCATATTTGAAGGATAACTTTGCTAAATATAGATATTTTTAAATTTCAACACTTTGAACGTATCATTCTATTCTCTGGTAAGATTTCTGCTGAGGAATCAATAATAACCTCATGAGGGTTCTTTTTCAAGTTGAGATTATTTTCTTTGGTTGCTTTTAGGCTTTTAATTTACCTTTGATTTTTGACACTTTTAGTGTATCTTAGAGAGGATCTTTTTGCACTGAGATAATAGAGTGATCTATTAATTTCATGAAGTTTAGTATCTAAATATCTCTGCTGGTATAGGAAAATGAAAGTGTTAATCACTCAGTCAATCTGAGTCTTTGCGGCCCCATGGACTGTAACCCACCAGACTCCTCTGTCAATGGAATTCTCTAAGCAAGAATACTGGAGTGGATAGCCACTGTCTACTTCAGGAGATCTTTCCTACCCAGGAACTGAATCCAGATCTCCTTGGACTGCAGGCAGATCTTTTACCATCTGAACCACCAGAGAAGCCAGGTTTGGGAAGTTCTGAGCTATTATTTATTTAAATAAAAAAAAAAATAGCTTTGACTAGAAAGATCTTTGTTGGCAAAGTAATGTCTCTGCTTTTTAATATGTTGTCTTGGTTGGTCATAGCTTTGCTTCCAAGGAGCAAGTGTCTTTTAATTTCATGGCTGCACTCACCATCTGCAGTGATTTTGGAGGCCCCCCCCCCCGCCCCCAAACAAAAACTCTCACTATTTCCATTGTTTCCCCATCTTTTTGCCATGAAGTGATGGAACTAGATGCCATGATCTTAGTTTTCTGAATGTGGAACTTTAAGCCAACTTTTTTCACTCTTCTCCTTCACTTTTATCAAGAGGCTCTTAAGTTCTTCTTCACTTCCTGCCATAAGGGTGGCATCATCTGTGTATCTGAGGTTATTGTTATTTCTCGCAGGAATCTTGATTCCAGCTTGTGTTTCACCCAGCCCAGCATTTCACATGATGTACTCTGCATATGAGTTAAATAAACAGGGAGACGATTTACAGCCTTGACTTACTGCTTTTTCAATCTGAAACCAGTCTGTTGTTCCATGTCCAGTTCTAACTGTTGTTTCTTGAACTACATACAGATTTCTCAGGAGGCAGATAAGGTGGTCTGGTATTCCCATCTCTTGAAGAATTTTCCACAATTTGTTGTAATCCACACAGTCAAAGGCTTTGGCATAATCAGTAAAGCAGAAGTAGATGTTTTTCTGGAACTCTCTTGCTTTTTTGATGATCCAACAGATGCTGGCAATTTGATCTCTGGCTCCTCTGACTTTTCTAAAACCAGCTTGAACATCTGGAATTTCACAGTTCACGTCCTGTTGAAGCCTGGCTTGGAGAATTTTGAACATTACTTTGCTACCATGTGAGATGAGTGCAATTGTGTGGTAGTTTGAACATTCTTTGGCATTACCTTTCTTTGAGATTGGAATGAAAACTGAACTTTTCCAGTCCTGTGGCCATTGCTGAGTTGTCCAAATTTGCTGGCATATTGAGTACAACACTTTCATAGCATCATCTTTTAAGATTTTAAATAGCTCAACTGGAATTCCATTGTCTTCACTAGCTTTGTTCATAGCGCTGCTTTCTGAGGGCCACTTGACTTCACATTCCAGGATGTCTGGCTCTAGGTGAGTGATCACACCATTGTGGTTTTCTGGGTCATGAAGATCTTTTTTGTATAGCTCTTCTGCATATTCTTGCCACCTCTTTTTAATGTCTTCCGCTTCTGTTAGGTCCATACAATTTCTGTCCTTGATTGTGCCCATCTTTGCAGGAAATGTTCCCTTGGTATCTCTAATTTTCTTGAAGAGGTTTCTAGTCTTTCCCATTATATTGTTTTCCTCTATGTATTTTCATTGATCACTGAGGAAAGCTTTCTTATCTCTCCTTGCTATTCTTTGGAACTCTGCATTCAAATGGGTATATCTTTTCTTTTCTGAATTGCCTTTAGCATCTCTTCTTTCATTAGCCATTTGTAAGCCCTCCTCAGACAACCATTTTGCCTTTTTGCATTCCTTTTTCTTGGGTATGGTCTTGATCACTGCCTGCTTTGCAGTGTCAGGAACCTCCATCCATAGTTCTTCAGATCTAATCCCTTGAATCTGTTTGTGACTTACACTGTATAGTCATAAGGATTTGATTAAGGTCATACCTGAATGTTATGGTGGTTTTCCCTGCTTTTTTCAATTTGTCTGAATTTAGCAATAAGAAGTTCATGATCTGAGCCACAGTCAACTCCCTCTCTTGTTTTTGCTAACTGTATAGAGCTTGTCCATCTTTTCCTGCAAAGAATATAATCAATCAAATCAATCAATCAATATAATCAGTGGCAGCGATGGTTCTGGCATATCCCTCTTAACAAATTCAATGTGTCTGTCGATGATGGAGAGTGAATTAATCTAGTTGAGTTTCATCAAGAAAGTTCTAGAATGAGGAATTTTCCTCTAGTAACCTTATACAGCAGCAAAATTGAAAGAATAAATAGTTACAATGATAAGTAGAAAGACTAAGTTCAATAAAGAAATGAGGGAGTGCAAGTTGATGAATCATAAAAGTAATTTAGAGTACAAAGATATATTTAGTTGTAAAGCTAAGCTCTAAGTTAACATAAGAATGCCTAGGCTACAGAATTTATTGTAGGGTACAATGTTGTTGCCTAGTGAATAAAATGTTTGTTTATATTTTGTTTTAAAAAACAAAATATACAGTAAAGAATAAGTGGGTCAAATTGACTAAGTGGCCAGATTAGAGCAGAAAAGAGAAAAAGATAAATGGAAAGAACTATCATCAGTTCAAGCTGGTTTTAGAAAAGGCAGAGGAACCAGAGATCAAATTGCCAACATCTGCTGGATCATCGAAAAAGCAAGAGAGTTCCAAAAAACTATCTATTTCTGCTTTATTGACTATGCCAAAGGCTTTGATAGTGTGGATCACAACAAACTGTGGAGGATTCTGAAAGAAATGGGAATACCAGACCACCTGACCTGCGTCTTGAGAAACCTATATGCAGGTCAGAAAGCAACAGTTAGAACTGAACATGGAACAACACACTGGTTCCAAATAGGAAAAGGAGTACATCAAGGCTGTATATTTTCACCCTGTTTATTTAACTTATATGCAGAGTACATCATGAGAAACGCTGGGCTGGAAGAAGCACAAGCTGGAATCAACATTTCCAGGAGAAATATCAATAACCTCAGATATGCAGATGACACCACCCTTATAGCAGAAAGTGAAGAGGAACTCAAAAGCCTCTTGATGAAAGTGAAAGTGGAGAGTGAAAAAGTTGGCTTAAAGCTCAACATTCAGAAAACGAAGATCATGGCATCCGGTCCCATCAGTTCATGGGAAATAGATGGGGAAACAGTGGAAACAGTGTCAGACTTAATTTTTCTGGGCTCCAAAATTACTGCAGATGATGACTGCAGCCATGAAATTAAAAGACTCTTACTCCTTGGAAGGAAAGTTATGACCAACCTAGACAGCATATTGAAAAGCAGAGATATTACTTTGCCAAGAATGATCCATCTTGTCAAAGCTATGGTTTTTCCAGTGATCATGTACAGATATGAGAGTTGGACTGTGAAGGAGGCTGAGCGCCTAAGAATTGACGCTTTTGAACTGTAGTGTTGGAGAAGACTCTTGAGAGTCCCTTGGACTGCAAGGAGATCCAACCAGTCCATTCTTTTTGTTTGTTTGTTTTTCTTTTTAAATTTTATTTTATTTTTAAACTTTACATAATTGTATTAGTTTTGCCAAATATCAAAATGAATCTGCCACAGGTATACATGTGTTCACCATCCTGAACCCTCCTCCCTCCCCCCTCCCCATACCATCCCTCTGGGTCATCCCAGTGCACTAGCCCCAAGCATCCAGTATCGTGCATCGAACCTCGACTGGCATCTGGTTTCATACATGATATTTTACATGTTTCAATGCCATTCTCCCAAATCTTCCCACCCTCTCCCTCTCCCATAGAGTCCATAAGACTGTTCTATACATTAGTGTCTCTTTTGCTGTCTCGTACACAGGGTTATTGCTACCATCTTTCTAAATTCCATATATATGCGTTATTATACTGTATTGGTGGTTTTCCTTCTGGCTTACTTCACTCTGTATAATAGGTTCCAGTTTCATCCACCTCATTAGAACTGATTCAAATGTTTTCTTTTTAATGGCTGAGTAATACTCCATTGTGTATATGTACTATAGCTTTCTTATCCATTCATCTGCTGATGGGCATCTAGGTTGCTTCCATGTCCTGGCTATTAGAAACAGTGCTGCAATGAATATTGGGATACACGTGTCTCTTTCCCTTCTGGTTTCCTCAGTGTGTATGCCCAGCAGTGGGATTGCTGGATCATAAGGCAGTTCTATTTCCAGTTTTTTAAGGAATCTCCACACTGTTCTCCATAGTGGCTGTACTAGTTTGCATTCCCACTAACAGTGTAAGAGGGTTCCCTTTTCTCCACACCCTCTCCAGCATTTATTGCTTGTAGACTTTTGGATCGCAGCCATTCTGACTGGTGTGAAATGGTACCTCATACTGGTTTTGATTTGCATTTCTCTGATAATGAGTGATGCTGAGCATCTTTTCATGTGTTTGTTAGCCCTCTGTATGTCTTCTTTGGAGAAATGTCAACCAGTCCATTCTTAAAGAGATCAACCCTGGGATTTCTTTGGAAAGAATGATGCTAAAGCTGAAACTCCAGTACTTTGGCCACCTCATGCGAAGAGTTGACTCATTGGAAAAGACTCTGATGCTGGGAGGGATTGGGTGCAGGAGGAGAAGGGGACGACAGAGGATGAGATGGCTGGATGGCATCACTGACTCGATGAACATGAGTCTGAGTGAACTCCAGGAGTTGGTGATGGACAGGGAGGCCTGGTGTGCTGCGATTCATGGGGTCACAAAGAGTTGGACACGACTGATCGACTGAACTGAACTGAACTGAACTGACCATATGAAAGGGAGTCTTGGTGACTCACTTTGCTTACTCTTGAAACTAACACAAGGTTGTAAATCAACTATACTTCAATGCAAATTAAAAAAAAAAATCATCATTGAATTGAACTCCATAGTCATACATTATAATAGTAAAATGGAACTAAATTTGCTAGTTCCAGCAGTAAAGGAGAATCCCTTGACAAGGTAAAAGGCAATAATGCCTAATTAGACAATCAAAATGAATATATATAGCATTTAAGCTCTAACTCAGTGGCTTAATATAGGTCACTTAATATAGGTCACTCCTTAATATAGGTCACTTAATATAGGTCACACCTTAATATAGGAGAGGAACTGCTGGGGTTAGATAAAATTCTTGATATAATAGTTAAAGATCGGTAGTCGTAGCAAGGTGAGGTTGTTGAATTAGTCTTTGAAATTAAACAGTTGCTCCTTAAGGAGGCCATTTTCAAGGAGATTGATATATCAGATCATTGATCTACATGGCATTCCTGATGCAAGCAGTAACATTATTTATTGGTTTACAGTTTTATGCTTCTCAGGACGTTTCCCTGAGCCAAATAACTAGGTCATGTTGACTGAGATCATCTTAATTCATGGTAGTGATAGCTCAGCTATGTTAACACAGGTGATCATAGTTGAAAAGTCTAACAGGCTGTGATAACAATTAGGTCAATCAAGTTTTAAGGTCTGTTTTCCTTTGATTTATTTTTTAATATGTATACATTCATTCTTCTAGTGTGGTCATACTTTAGTCATATTCCACTATAAGTGTCTGTTCAGAATAGTAATGTCATTATCTTGCTGATGTCTGTATACTATTTCATTGAGCATGTTAGAGTTCAAATACCACACTATTTGGGGATAATTGCAGCACTAAAATTTTTCTCTATTATAAAATAAAGTCTGTGAACATGTCAATAGTGCACTTTTTCAGAGTATTTTTTGTTCTAACTACATTGAAAATTATACTAGACTTAATATTTCAAGTTTCCATCAGTTTCAATCAGGAAGATAATGTAATTTATTTGACAGCAGTATTGGCATCTAACAGTTAAGCATTGATTTAAGTTCCATATCTCCCCTGAGACAATCAAAATGTTGTGACAGGACTTCCACATGATGCTTTAACTAGAGAAGCAATCATTTTAGACAGTATTATCATCAACAGTGTTCTTATTCAAGTAATGCTGGCACTAAGAATGTGTACTATCAACAAGTGAAGTATAACACACAACATGTTTTTCTTTTAGGATTCTGATTCAAAAGTTATATACAAATTTCCTTCAAAATCACACAGCTAAGATTATTTTCATAAATGGTTATTCCAGAAGTCTAGAGTGCCTCTTCAATCAAGGAATACAGCTTTATAAGTCTTATTATAAACAGTCTAGAGCAAAATTAACTTTGGCATTTCACAGCAAGACCAAAGTTATTATATACTAATCTTGAGATAGCATTATTTTAAATGCTCTATAAAAATTATTTGATCAAGATTATAGAGACTTTGGAAGATTCCTGAGCCCCTGTATTATGGAGTAGATAGAGTGTAGATTACTGAAGGTAAGAGGAGTAAGGAAGGAAATGGGAAGAATTGTGATAAATAGAAACTGTGCCAAATAGAAAAAAAAGTTCTTTAATGTATGTTATACCGATGGAATGAAGAATTTAGGAAAACCATCCTTATACTGATCAGGAAAGTAGCGGGAATTCTGGCATCATTAGTTAGTGAAAGAATTAGTTGCTCAGTCCTATATGACTTTTTGTGAACTCATGGACTATTTCTCTACTCATGAAATATTCCAGACACGAACACTGGAGTAGATCACTGTTCTCTTTTCCAGAGGAACTCTCTGACCCATGGGTTGGACTCCAGTCTCCTGGATTGCAGGAAGATTCTTTATCATCTGATTCACCAGAGAATCATTAGTGAGGTAGACAGTTAATTGAATAACTCAAGCGCAGGCGGCTGCGACAGGCACACCAAAACGCGGCCGAGAGGAGCCACCCCATGTCCAAGGTCAGGGGCAGAAGCCGGGAGGACCCCATGCCCGAAGGGCAGTGGCCAAGAGGAGTTACCCCATGTCCAAGGTCAGGGGCAGCAGCCGAGAGTACCAGACTGCGACTGCGCAGGAATGACCGAGAGGAGCTACCCAGCATCGGAGGTCAGAGGGGGCGGCCGAGAGGAGATACCCAGCATCCGAGGTCAGGGGCGGTGACGAGAGGAGTTATCCCGCGTCCGAGGTCAGGGGTGGCTACGAGAGGAGTTACCCTTCGTCCGAGGTCAGGGGCAGCTGCTGGGAGGAGATACCCTATGCCCAAAGCCCGAGGCCAGGGGTGGTGGGCGGGAGGAGCTACCCCATGCCCACATGCCCCCATGTCTGAGGCCAGGGGCGTGGCCAGGAGGAGCAACCCCACGCCCATACCAGGGGTGATGGCGGGGAGGACCAACCCCACATCCAAAGAGCCGTGGCTGCACGGGCGCAGGAGGGCCTAGAGGAGCTATCCCACGTTGAAGGTCAGCAAGGATGACTGTGAGGAGATACCCCTCGTACAAAGTAAGGAGCAATGGCTAGGCTTTGCTACAGCAGCCGTGAAGAGATACCCCACGCCCAAGGTAAGAGAAACCCAAGTAAAATGATAGGGGTTGCAAGACGGCATCAGAGGGCAAACACACTGATACCATACTCACAGAAAACTAGTCAATCTAATCACACTAGGACTACAGCCTTGTCTAACAATGAAACTAAGCCATGCCCGTAGGGCAACCCAAGACCGGCGGGTCATGCTAGAGAGATTTGACAGAATGTGGTCCACTGGAGAAGGGAATGGCAAACCACTTCAGTATTCTTGCCTTGAGAACCCTATGAGCACTATGAAAAGGCAAAATGATAGGATACTGAAAGAGAAACTCCCCAGGTCACTAGGTGCCCAATATGCTACTGGAGATCAGTGGAGAAATAACTCTAGAAAGAATGAATGGATGGAGCCAAAGCAAAAACAATACCCAGCTGTGGATATGACTGGTGATAGAAGCAAGGTCCGATGCTGTAAAGAGCAATATTGCATAGGAACCTGGAATGTCAAGTCCATGAATCAGGCAAATTGGAAGTGGTCAAGCGAGAGATGGCAAGAGTGAATGTCGACATTCTAGGAATCAGAGAACTGAAATGGACTGGAATCGGTGAATTTAACTCAGATGACCATTATATCTACTACTGCGGGCAGGAATCCCTCAGAAAAAATGGAGTAGCCATCATGGTCAACAAAAGAGTCCGAAATGCAGTACTTGGATGCAATCTCAAAAACGACAGAATGATCTCTGTTCGTTTCCAAGGCAAACCATTCATTATCACAGTAATTCAAGTCTATGCCCCAAACAGTAACACTGAAGAAGCTGAAGTTGAACGGTTCTATGAAGACCAACAAGACCTTTTAGAAATAACACCCAAAAAAGATGTCCTTTTCATTACAGGGGACTGCAATGCAAAAGTAGGAAGTCAAGAAACACCTGGAGTAACAGGCAAATTTGGCCTTGGAATACAGAATGAAGCAGGGCAAAGACTGATAGAGTTTTGCCAAGAAAATGCACTGGTCATTGCAAACACCCTCTTCCAACAACACAAGAGAAGACTCTACACATGGACATCACCAGAAGGTCAACACTGAAATCAGATTGATTATATTCTTTGCAGCCAAAGATGGAGAAGCTCTATACAGTCAGCAAAAACAAGACCAGGAGCTGACTGTGGCTCAGACCATGAACTCCTTATTGCCAAATTCAAACTTAAATTGAAGAAAGTAGGGAAAACCACTAGACCATTCAGGTATGACCTAAATCAAATCCCTTATGATTATACAGTGGAAGTGAGAAATAGATTTAAGGGCCTAGATCTGATAGATAGATTGCGTGATGAACTATGGAATGAGGTTCGTGACATTGTACAGGAGACAGGGATAAAGACCATTCCCATAGAAAAGAAATGCAAAAAAGCAAAATGGCTGTCTGGGGAGGCCTTACAAATAGCTGTGAAAAGAAGAGAAGTGAAAAGCAAAGGAGAAAAGGAAAGATATAAAACATCTGAATGCAGAGTTCCAAAGAATGGCAAGAAGAGATAAGAAAGCCTTCTTCAGTGATCAATGCAAAGAAATAGAGGAAAACAACAGAATGGGAAAGACTAGGGATCTCTTCAAGAATATTAGAGATACCAAAGGAACATTTCATGCAAAGATGGGCTCGATAAAGGACAGAAATGCTATGGACCTAACAGAAGCAGAATATATTAAGAAGAGATGCCAAGAATACCCAGAAGAACTGTACAAAAAAGATCTTCATGACCCAGATAATCACGATGCTGTGATTACTGACCTAGAGTCAGACATCCTGGAATGTGGAGTCAAGTGGGCCTTATAAAGCATCACTACGACCAAAGCTAGTGGAGGTGATGGAATTCCAGTTCAGCTATTCCAAATCCTGAAAGATGATGCTGTGAAAGTGCTGCACTCAATATGCCAGCAAATTTGGAAAACTCAGCAGTGGCCACAGGACTGTGAAAGGTCAGTTTTCATTCCAATCCCAAAGAAAGGCACTGCCAAAGAATGCTCAAACTACCGCACAATTGCACTGATCTCAGATGCTAGTAAAGTAATGCTCAAAATTCTCCAAGCCAGGCTTCAACAATATGTGAACCGTAAACTTCCTGATGTTCAAGCTGGTTTTAGAAAAGGCAGAGGAACCAGAGATCAAATCGCCAACATCCGCTGGTTCATGGAAAAAGCAAGAGAGTTCCAGAAAAGCATCTATTTCTGCTTTATTGACTATGCCAAAGCCTTTGACTGTGTGGATCACAATAACCTGTGGAAACTTCTGAAAGAGATGGGAATACCAGAACACCTGATCTGCCTCTTGAGAAATTTGTTGCAGGTCAGGAAGTAACAGTTAGAACTGGACATGGAACAACAGACTGGTTCCAAATAGGAAAAGGAGTTCTTTAAGGCTGTATATTGTCACCCTGTTTATTTAACTTATATGCAGAGTACATCATGAGAAACGCTGGACTGGAAGAAACACAAGCTCGAATCAAGATTTCCAGGAGAAATATCAATAACCTCAGATATGTAGATGACACCACCCTTATGGCAGAAAGTGAAGAGGAACTAAAAAGCCTTTGAGGAAAGTGAAAGTGGAGAGGGAAAATTGGCTTAAAGCTCAACATTCAGAATACGAAGATCATGGCACCCAGTCCCACCACTTCATGGGAAATAGATGGGGAAACAGTGGAAACAGTGTCAGACTTTATTTTTTGGGGCTCCAAAATCACTACAGATCGTGACTGCAGCCATGAAATTAAAAGACGCTTACTCCTTTGAAGGAAAGTTATGACCAACCTAGATAGCATATTCAAAAGCAGAGACATTACTTTGCCAACAAAGGTCCGTCTAGTCAAGGCTATGGTTTTTCCTATGGTCATGTATGGATGTGAGATTTGGACTGTGAAGAAGGCTGAGCACCGAAGAATTGATGCTTTTGAACTGTGGTGTTGGAGAAGACTCTTGAGAATCCCTTGGACTGCAAAGCGATCCAATCAGTCCATTCTGAAGGACATCAGCCCTGGGATTTCTTTGGAAGGAATGATGCTAAAGCTGAAACTCCAGTACTTTGGCCACCTCATGCGAAGAGTTGACTCACTGGAAAAGAATCTGATGCTGGGAGGGATTGGGGGCAGGAGGAGAAGGGGACGACAGAGGATAAGATAGATGGATGGCATCACTGACTCGACGGACGTGAATCTCAGTGAACTCCAGGAGTTGGTGATGGACAGGGAGGCCTGGTGTGCTGGGATTCTTGGGGTCACAAAGAGTCGGACACGACTGAGCGACTCATCTGATCTGACTTCATCTGGTTTATTATAACTATTATTTTACATTAGCAAGTATGTAAAAGACTAGCTGATAAGATATTTATCATAATTTGACAGATTTGGGTGCTCAAGGCAAATTATCTAGAGCGAGAAGGGAACAACCTAAGTAAAAATGGACGAAAGGTAAACCAGGAGTAAAATATTGCAAGGAGAAACATACTGCTCTAAATTTTTTAGATTGTACCTCCCTGCCTAAAAAAAACACACTTATTTCTCTTGGACCTCTGAATAATTCATTTGGAAATAATAATTCATGTTCTCTGTATTCCTCTCCTTTGGAGATTGTAGTGGAAGAAACTTGTTGATATGTTGCTTGGTGACATGAAGCTTACACATTAACACATTATCTCTTGCACCCAGGGCATGTTCTGCACACAGTTAGAATGTAAAACATTTATCAAACTGTTACTATTTCAAGGCTTTCTTGGCTTAATAATGATCTCAAAGCTTCTACCATTTTATACACATAAACATATATCCAGAGAATCTTTTCAATTAGCTCTGTATACAATATGAAAATAAAAAACCCTGAGGCACCACTTGCTGCATGGTGCACCCAAATATATATAATCTACTCAACTAGAGCCTATAAAAGGAAATTCTATGAGATGACCATCTCAGAGCAATTAAAGACCTTGATACACATAGTAAGAAGCAGTGCTGAGCTTTGCTCCTGGATATTTTATCCATAATACCATGCTCTGTGTCAAAAATGTTAAATTTTTTTGATTAATATAATTCTTTTACTTCAAGATATTTTACTTCTTTGATTCATCTCTTAAAATCAAAACTATTAATGACATCAGTATTAGTTATTATTGTACCTGATGTTTAAAATCTTTCATTTATTTTAATCAAAACCTTCTGTACTTTGATAATAAAGCTGACAGCAATTATTGGTTACAGCGGAGAAGGCAATGGCACCCCACTCCAGTACTTTTGCCTGGAAAATCCCATTAATGGAGGAGCCTGTTGGGCTGTAGTCCATGGGGTCGCTAGAGTCAGACACGACTGAGCGACTTCACTTTGACTTTTCACTTTCATGCATTGGAGAAGGAAATGGCAACCCACTCCACTGTTCTTGCTTGGAGAATCCCAGGGACGGGGAAGTCTGGTTGGCTGCGGTCTATGGGGTCGCACAGAGTCGGACACGACTGACACGACTTAGCAGCAGCAGCAGCAGCAGCAAGCCAATATAAATAGCATAAGATACACAAGAAAAACATCTTGTGTTCCAGAAAAATATCTACTTCTGCTTTATTGACTATGCCAATGCCTTTGACTGTGTGGATCACAACAAACTGTTGAAAATTCTTAAAGAGCTTGGAATAACAGACCATCTGACCTGCCTCTTGAGAAATTTTTATGCAGGTCAAGAAACAACAGTTAGAACTGGACATGGAACAACAGACCAGTTCCAAATTGGGAAAGGAGTGTGTCAAGGCTGTATATCGTCACCCTGCTTACTTAACTTATATGCAGAGTACATCATGAGAAATGCTGGGATGGATGAAGCACAAGTTGGAATAAAGATTGTTGGGAGAAATATCAATAACCTCAGTTACACAAATGACAAAACCCTTATGGAAGAAAGTGACAAAGAACTAAAGAGACTCTTGATGAAAGTGAGGGAGGAGAGTGAAAAGGTTGGCTTAAAGCTCAGCATTCAGAAGACTAAGATCATGGCATCTGGTTTCATTACTTCATGGCAAATAATTGGGGAAACAATGGAAATAGTGACAGAATTTATTTTGGGGGGGCTCCAAAATTACTGCAGATGGTGACTACAGCCATGAAATTAAAAGACGCTTGCTCCTTGGAAGAAAAGTTATGACCAACCTAGACAGCATATTAAAATACAGAGACATTACTTTGCCAACAAAGGTCCACCTAGTCAACACTATGGTTTTTCCAGTGGTCATGTATGAAAGTTGGACTATAAAGAAAGCTGAGAACTGAAGAATTGGTGCTTTTGAAGTGTGTTGTTGGAAAATACTCTTGAGAGTCACTTGGACTGCAAGGAGATCCAACCAGTCCATCTTAAAGGAAATCAGTCCAGAATACTCATTGGACGGACTCATATTGAAGCTGAAACTCCAATACTTTGGCCACCTGATGTGAAGAACTGACTCATTTGAAAAGACCCTGATTCTTGGAAAGATGGAAGGCAGGAACGACAGAGGGTGAGATGGTTGGGTGGCATCACCAACTCAATGGACATGAGTGTGAGTAAACTCTGGGAGTTTGTGATGAACAGGGAGGCTTGGCATGCTGCAGTCCATGGGGTTGCAAAGAATAAGACATGACTGAGAGACTGAACTGAACTGAACACAAGAATAGGTGTTTCCCAGGTAGTACTAGTGGCAAGAATTCTGCCTGCTAATGCAGGAGATGTAGAAGATGCTGATTTTATCCCTGTGTCAGAAAGATCTCCTGGAGTTCATGGCAACCCGTTCCAGTATCCTTGCCTGGAGAATCCCATGGGCGGAGCAAACTGGTGAGCTACAGTCCATAGGGTCACAAAGAGTCATATACAACTGAAGTAACTTAGCATACATGCACACACAAAAATAAATCAAAATGGCATAGAAATAACAAACCTGGAAATGAGATCTTTTATAAGATATTGAGAAAACACACAGAAAAGAAAACAGCTTTGTTTAAATCAGCTTATGCAAATTTACTTTTCCTTTCTTGGACTGAATATTGGTCTATTCACCATAAGCTATCCCTTCTGAGCTAGGTTAGCTAAGATTATATTTGAAAACCATCAAGTAGACTCTAAGATGTTTGTTCAAAAGGTTGATTTTACTTAAGTAAGAAGATATTTTATGCAGGAGGAGAGGCTAAAAGAAAATTTACAATCTAGTTAATCTTTTAACAAAAGGAATTGGTTAATTACATTTAATTAAATTAGTAAATTAAATAATATAGGAGCTCATACAGCTCAATATCAGAAAAACAAACAACTCACTCAAAAAGTGGATAGACGACTTTAATAGACATTTCTCTAAAGACTTACCGATGACCAAGAGGTACATGAAAATATGCCGAATATCATTAATTATTGTGTGTGTGTGCTCAGTCACTCAGTTGTGTCTGACTCTGTACAACCCTGTGGACTGTAGCCCGCCAGACTCTTTTGTTCCTGGGATTTCCCAGGCAAGAATATTGGAATGGATTTACGTTTCCTCCTCCAGGGAATCTTCTGGACCCAGGGCTGGAACTCAAGTATTCTGTGTCTCCTTCATTGCAGACAGATTCTTTCCTGCTGAACCATCATTAATTATTAGATAAATGTGAATCAAAACTACTGTGATATATCACATATACATATATTTATATATACATGCATGTGTGTATGTGTAAGTATAACTGAATCATTTTGCTATACACTTGAAACTAACACAACATTGTAAATCAATTATATTTCAATAATGTTTTTTGAAAAAATTCAAAGCATATTTATAGTGGAATCTCTTTAAGGTGCAATAATCAACCTTGGGTAGATACTTATGTATGTTTTAGAGGTACAACAGAATGGTCATGTTGTAGAGAATGCCACTGTGAAGGTATAGCCTTTTTCTGTCACCCTTACAGCAAAGACTATGAATCTTATTCACAGCCACTTTCAAAGATTCTGATAGAGATTAATACACAATTTTTCACGGAATACTCTTACTTTCTTCTTCCATCATGATATAATTTTCAGTAAAGAACAAAAGATGTGTTTAAATGCAAGAATGAAAATATACTTTTATAATTTAAAAATTAGTGTTCTTCTTATGATTATTTTTCCTGTTTTTATTTAAAATTTTAGGTCACATCTTTCCTGCCTATCATTTTTTGGAATGAAGAACTTTTACCTATTTATAAACTCTGATATCTCCTTTGTCCTTTTAAATACCATTTGCTCCTATACTGTGATAATTATATCCTTCTTGTGGTTTTAAATATATATATATATATATATATATCCTTCTTGTGGGTTTCTGGTAGTCTCATTGTTCATTTGATGAACTCAAATTTCCTGCACACTAAGACTGCATACATGGAAGATGATCATTTATCTTAGGAAGATAGAAAGAAGCCCTATTATGTAATCCTTATTATATATATATATGTGTGTGTGTGTGTATATATATATATATATATATATATATATATATATATATAGTTAAATTTGTTCAGTCATGTCTGACTCTTTGAGAAACCATGGACTGTACTCCAGGCCAGAATACTGGAGTGGATAGCCTTTCCCTTCTCCAGGGGATCTTCCCAAACTAGGGATCTAACACAGGTCTCCCACATTGCAGACAGATTCTTTACCAGCTGAACTACAAGGGAAGCCCAGGAATACTGGAGTGGGTAGCCTATCGGTTCTCCAGTGGATCTTCCCAGACCAGAAATCAAGCTGGGGTCTCCTACATTGCAGGTAGATTCTTTACCAACTGAGCTATGAGGGAAGCCCATATATATATGGGGATGTATGTATATATATATATATATATAATTTTATATAGTATTATACATAATATGTTTGCATGCTTAGTCACTACAGTTGTGTCCAACTCTGTGATCTATGGATTATAGCCAACCAGGCTGCTCTGTCCTTGGAATTCTCCAGGCAAGAATACTGGAGTGGGTTGCCATTTCCTTCTCTAGGGAATCTTCCCAATCCAGGGATCAAACCTGCGTCTCTAATGTCTCCTACATTGGCAGGCAGATTCTTTACCACTACCACCATCTGGGAAGCCCATTATACATAATATATATACATATATAACAATTTTACTCCATTGAGTTTGATAATGAAAAAGAAAGCTACCGTGGTACCAGGCTTTTGCCTGAATATCCTGATCACATAGACTTTTGTAAGGTTGCTGTCTGAGGCAGTAAGGGCCTTAGGAAAGTTCTATCTGTGCCAGACTTTATATTGCATCAAGGACATCAATTTTGGGTTGTTTTCTTTTAATATGTGGTATGTGTTTAATATTTCCCTTTGGCTGTGATGAATAGTTGACTTATACACTCTTTTGGTAATTGTGCTAAAATGAATAGTCACTACTGCTTGCATAGTTTTGCCTTTCTCTGAAGAACAGAAACAGCACACTATAATCACACACTGTAAATCATACTCTTGGATCAGAGTAAAGAATAGAAAGCTGCTCATGCTATATATTGATCCTGTGTTCATCTCTTTAAGAGTTGCACTGTATTCTCCATCCTGCAGAATTGGTCGGGTGAAAATCCTTGAATCAGTTTCTCTTCTGAAGGCCAAATCCCATGCCAGCTTTGACCAGGACCAATGCTGGTCCTTTACACACCGCCAGGCTGATCTCTACACCTTTCCCTCAGCATCTTTACTTACCCTCTGGCCTGACATATCTATCCTCTTAGTAATTCAAATATGTTCTATCTTCAAGTTTCAACTCAAGTCGAGTTTTACTTTATTTTATTTTATGAGGATGTTCTGAATACCTTAGCTAGCAACCACTCCCAAAATCTTTGTGACTAAATAAAACAAAAAAAACTTTTTTATTCACTCAAATTTCCCTGCAGATTTGGTGACTCACGAAAGTCATAGTACTCCGTATAATGACTCAGTAATTCAGGCTACTCGATATCTTGACTCAATATTTCAGCACCACACTTCATCTACTTTGGCTGTAGAAGAAAAGAGGAGGCTAGAGAATTTGGGTGAGTATTAAATGCTTCAGTTCAGTTCAGTTCAGTCGCTCAGGTGTGTCCTACTCTTTGCGACCCCATGAATCACAGCACGCCAGGCCTCCCTGTCCATCACCAACTCCCAGAGTTCACTCAAACACATGTCCATCGAGTCAGTGATGCCATCCAGCCATCTCATCCTCTGTGGTTTCCTTCCCCTCCTGCCCCCAATCCCTCGCAGCAACAGAGTCTTTTCTAATGAGTCAACTTTTCGCATGAGGTGGCCAAAGTATTGGAGTTTCAGCTTTAGCATCAGTCCTTCCAATGAAAACCCAGGACTGATCTCCTTTAGTATAGACTGGTTGGATCTCTTTGCAGTCCAAGGGACTCTCAAGAGTCTTCTCCAACACCACAGTTCAAAAGCATCAATTCTTCAGCACTCAGCTTTCTTCACAGTCCAACTCTCACATCCATACATGACCACTGGAAAAACCATAGCCTTGACTAGATGGACCTTTGTTGGCAAAGTAATATCTCTGCTTTTTGATAAAACCTAACATAACCCATATCACTTCTACCAGCTTGTCGAACAGAACTAGTTGTATAAGCTCTACTCATAACTCCATACTACATGTGTCTGGAAACTGTGGAAACAGGACACCTGTAAATATAATCTTACTATAAAAATGTAGTAATAGACAAGATTTAAATGATGCAAAAGGAAAATTTTACACAGACATACAAAATACTCATTCTTTTGAAATCTCTATGAAACTGATAACTAAGCAAATCATATATATGACCAGTTTAAAAATCAAAATCAGTTCAGTTCTGTCGCTCAGTCTTGTCTGACTATTTGCAACCCCATGGACTGCAGCATGCCAGGCCTCCCTGTACATCACCAACACCTGGCATTTATTCAAACTCATGTCCATTGAGTTGGTGATGCCATTCAACAATCTCACCCTCTGCCTTCCCCTTCTCCTCCTGCCTTCCATCTTTCCCAGCATCAGGGTCTTTTCAAATGGCCAAAGTATCAGCCATCAGGTGGCCAAAGTATTGGAGTTTCAGCTTCAGCATCAGTCCTTCCAAATAACACCCAGGCTGATCTCCTTTAGGATAGACTGGTTGGATCTCCTTGCAGTCCAAGGGACTCTCAAGAGTCTTCTCCAACATCACAGTTCAAAAGCATCAATTCTTTGGCACTCAGCTTTCTTCACAGTCCAACTCTCACATCCATACATGACTACTGGAAAAACCATAGCCTTGACTAGATGGACTTTTGTTGGCAAAATAATGTCTCTGCTCTTTAAAATGCTGTCTATATTGGTCATAACTTTTCTTCCCAGTAGTAAGTGTCTCTTAATTTCATGGCTGCAGTCACCATCTGCAGGGATTTTGGAGTCCCAAAAATAAAGTCTGACACTGTTTCCATTGTTTCCTCATTTATTTGCCATGAAGTGATGGGACTGGATGCCATGATCTTAGTTTTCTGACTGTTGAGCTTTAAGCCAACTTTTTCACTCTTTCACTTTCATCAAGAGGTCTTTAGTTCTTTTTCACTTTCTACCATGTGGGAGATATCATCTGCATATCTGAGGTTAATGATATTTTTCCTGGCCATCTTGATTCCAGCTTGTGATTGAGTCAAAATAAATAGTGATAAAGAATTCGAATAATAATGCAATTGACATTGCAATTAATAGCAAAAATAGAAAACACTAAAGCTAAACCATTGATAGTTACTTAAAAGAGTCCCATCATGAGTGCATGAGTGAATGAAAAAGTTATCTATAAACCAATGACAATACTAACAATAAAATTTAATATTTTATAGACTTTATTGCTTGGCAGGCATTATGTACAGTTTTTACTTCATTGATTTTAACAACTTCCCTATTAGTTTTTTTGTTTGTTTGTTTGTTTTTAAATCAGTCTTACTTTACAGAAG
Source organism: Bos grunniens (assembly GCF_055505025.1). Classification (NCBI taxonomy): domain Eukaryota; kingdom Metazoa; phylum Chordata; class Mammalia; order Artiodactyla; family Bovidae; genus Bos; species Bos grunniens. Next base: position 55,957,203 of record NC_141175.1, on the reverse strand, counting down.
AGTAAACTGAAGTACAGGTAAGTAACATGACAAAGATCACAAAACAGTAAGTGGAGAAACAAAGATAGGATTTGCATTGCCACTTAGATGATAATGATCCTATCAAAAATTACATAGCATGACTTTCGGGAATGCTCATAAAAAATTAATTTAGCTTGTTCAAAGAAGATATTTGGAAAGTGAGCCAAACTATGCCTGGAGATGAAAAAGGAAGAGAGGAGAAAGAAGAACTGGCAAACAAAACCTAGAATTATTTCTTTAGATAGATAAATGTCTAGCCAGTCCAATCAAAAATGCTTTAAAAATCACCCCGAATACCTTAAAATTATCTTAAGTATAGAAACAGGATTCCCACCATCAAATTATTAGTCATTGTATTCACTCCACAATGATGCACTTTATCAGATCAAGCTCTCAGGGAGGCACTGGGATATATAGGAGTTTTTGCGACAAAGACAAGGTTAGTTAGAACATAAAAAGATTGCCATTAACTAAAGAAAAATAGATATCGCAAGCTAAGGAATTTAATGCTTTTCTATGTATGGAAAGATGCAAAATTCTGGGCTCATTGAAATCATTCCTTTGATGTGCACCCCAGCTATCTGGGGCCAGTGTCCTGTTTTTTTCTCATCCTGAGTCTCCTCCAGGTGCACGATTGTCGGGGTGGCTGCAGTGTTTGACAGCTTGGTGGCAGACATCGTGTTTCTATCCTGAGTTCCCTCAGAGCCCACCATTAAGGCAGTTGTAATGTGATGATTTGATGGCTGTAGCATCTTTATTTACTCAATACAAGTTACCTGCCATATGAGTAAATATATGAGTGATTTTTGTTTTTCACTCACAAGATCTATGAAATGGAACTAGATTACTTAGTATATAATATTACTAATGACTTTAAATAAAGCCTGTGTAGTTGGTGATAGGATCTTCTTGATTAGTTTGAGGGAGAAATATAATCAACTTCTGTCTCTGTCTCTGCCTCTCTTTCTCTTTTCAGGCCAGAGTAACTTATCAAAGTCTCCTCACATGTTTCTATCAGAAAAAAAAAAAAAACCTCTTAAAATAGCCTCCAAACTTCCATTAAACCTTATCCCAAATTGTTCCAATATTCCAGATTCTTCCAAAGCTGTCAGTTTACACCATGTGTCCCAGGAGGTACAGGAAAATAAATAATATTTTTCAGGGTTTAGTTGTTTCAATATACTTTTGTTTGTTTGTTTGTTTGCTTTTACAGACAAATGTATTTGATTTATTGCTGAAAGCTTTCTGTTCAGTGTATTATTTTCTTAATATGACCCATTTACACAAGTGACTAGGTGTCATGCTAAATTATAACCACCAGCACACAATGTCAAAAATGAGCCATTTTCCTGGTTTCTGAATCTCCAAACCACAATTTCCTCAGGATGAACTTAACTTTGTAGTGAGACTTTCATTTCAAATCAGCTTCAATTATAATTATCTCAAACCATCACATATTCTCTAAAAATGCTATTTTTCCCAAAATGCAGTCACTCATATGCAAATGTATTCAATTAGCTCTCAGATATCAGCATATAGGGGAGTGTTAGAGAGTCGAAGATATCCTTTCCCTGAAGCATTGGGTCCCATCTCATCTTAGGTTAAATGCTTTATGCTCAATTTAGTTTTAGCAAACTGGAAGCTAGTACATTACAGTTTTAATTTTAGGCTTCCATTACTTCTCAGTCTATTGCATATTTAGCCCACACATTAAAAAAAAGAAAGAAAGAAAGAAAGAAAACACAGGCATCCATACTTAAAAGTGAAAATGTTAGTAGCTCAGTCATGTCTGACTCTTTGAGACCTCATGAACTGTAGCTCTCCAGGCTCTTCTGTCCATGGGATTTCCAGGCAAGAATATTGGAGTGTGTAGCCATTCTCTTTTCCAGGGGATCTTCCTCATCTTGGGTTTGAACCCAAGTCTCCTGAATTGCAGGTAGATTCTTTACTGTCTGAGCCATTCATACTTAAACTGAACACTGATTTGTGTATATAATTTTAATGCACTGAACATACACATATTTCTTAAATTTTACACAACATTTTTCTTTATTTCTTTGTAGGTAACTGGCATTATTTTTCCTTTAGAAAGGCAATATATAATGCTCATGAAAGAGATTTAAGTTAATAATTGTTTTAAAATTAACTTTTTTGTTTAATTTTCTTCTTGACTAAAGATAAATGTGGTTGCTTCCAAGGCTGGATTTTTCTTCTCACTGATGCTCATTGTTCTTTCTTTTAGAAGCACAAAAACAATTTTCTTCAGGAACTACATACCTGCCATAGTGTATTGATTGCTTTTTGGTTTGAGGAATTTGAATGTGCAACTGTATTTCTTCCTACTGGGAAACATTAAACTGTACTAGTATTGCATTTTAGTGGGAGGAAGATGAAGGAGCTAGGATAGAATGGGAAAGAAGATAAATGAGATCAATTTCATACAAGTAGGACTTTTTTTTCTGCCTCACAATACTTGTACCTTTCTCTCATGTTAATTCTTTCTTTTACACACATGCACACACACACAAACTACACCTTAATCTTCTTTTACTAAAATAAGGAATTCCATAAATAGACCACGAATATACAAATGATTAATTTAACAGTTGAATCAAAACAAACTGCATCCAAGTGATTTGGTAAAAATAAGCGGCCAACAAATGGAAAATTAGCAAAGATCTAGATAGTAAAATGTGTACATAGCAGTATAAGGAGCTAAGAGGATTAGATCTGACACTAAAAATGAGAAAAAAGAGACAAGCTTCTCTCAATTATCCATTGAGAATTAATAGTCTAATTATAATCTTGATTCAACATTATTTATGGCACTGAAGTGAAGTGAAATGAAGTCGCTCAGTCGTGTCTGACTCTTTGCAACCCTATGGACAGTAGCCTGCACCAAGCTCCTCCATCCATGGGATTTTCTAGGCAAGAGTACTGGAGTGGGTTGCCGTTTCCTTCTCCAGGGAATTTTCCCAACCCAGGGATCAAACCCAGGTCTTCCACATTGTAGACAGACGCTTTACCATCTGAGCCACCAGGGAAGCACTACCATGTTCCAATTATTTTATTTTTTTATTTTAAAATTTGTAAAAAGAATAAAAGATTTCATTGCTTATTTCTGGCCTTGTAAGAGTATGTTTTAAACTGAGAGCAAAGAGTTGGGGGAAAGATACTTAAAATGCTTAGAAGGAAGTGAACAGAATAATAGTCCCAATCAGAAAGAACTTTATTGTTTATATCTGCCAAATTCTCATATTCTGCTTTGGAAAAGTGTGCCCTTATGGGTATTAAGCGATTAACCCAAATCCATTCAACATGGTTTGTATATATTGTATGTTGGCATACACAGTTTGCACAATGGTGATAGCAAAATCTTATTGTCCATAATTCCAGTGTTATTTATTTTATCAAATATACTTTCTAACAATGTATTTATGTATATATCTAATTTTAAATAGTGGATTATTCATTGAATAAATGCAAATCTTAAGGGGAAAAATTGATCCTTGAGAAGTTTATAAATTGCTAAGAGAAAAGCTAAGAAGCTAACTTCATATCTTACTTCAGTTTCTACTAAAAACTCCTTTTGTTGTAGAATGAACATCAAATTGGATTTAAGACAGATCATTATTTTTCTGAGGTACTGTCTTGACTCTTCACATACGTATAGATTCTTAAGCACTATTCTCTCCAGTAACTCTTAACCAGGAATTCTCATCCATCACAGGGAGCATTCACAATACATCAGGCTACCCTCAAGGTCAGAAAAGTATGATTAGCCTTATCTCCATCAGGGAGTAGAATAGTAGTCAAAAGGAGCCTCAACTTTCAAAACCTTCCATCTTCTCTTTATAAAGCTTTCTTTATTGCATCAGTAATTTTGCTTATCTGGGTCAGATAATAACTTAATTAACTGAGAAGAAAGTTGAAGCTATCTCAGTCCTCATCAATGTATATCATAAAATAAACTGAACTCCACTCAAAATAATAGCAAAAACCTGGAAACAACTCAAATGTCTATCGATTGATGACTGGATTAGCAAAATGTGGTATACCCATACAATTATGTTATTCAGTCATAACAAGAATAAAGTACTGATTCATGCTAAAAAAAAAAAATCCAATCAATACAACAATGTTTTAAGTATGATTGGCAATATGATAGAATGCATTTTCAATAATATTTTATAATATGAAGGGAAATGTGAATATATTTTCAATCTTCTTTCTCTTAAAATCTACTTGGTATAGAAAAGTTAACCTAGTATACTGTATTGGTGTTTTTCTTTCTTGCTTACTTCACTCTGTATAATAGGCTCCAGTTTCATCCAGGTTCGATGCATGATACTGGATGTTTGGGGCTGGTGCACTGGGACGACCCAGAGGGATGGTACAGGGAGGGAGGCGGGAGGGGGATTCAGGATGGGGAACACATGTATACCTGTGGCAGATTCATGTTGATGTATGGCGAAACCAATACAATATTGTAAAGCAATTAACCTCCAATTAAAATAAATAAATAAAAGAAAAAAAAAGAATAGTTAACCTATCACTAACTTATTTGTGATTCAACTGAATATACAATTCCACTTGACTAAATCTTTTTAATATTGATTTTCATTCCATAAATATGATTTATCATATTGCCAATAAGTTCAATTATGTAAAATAGACACAGAATATAAAGAACTGAATGAGCTAAGAATCAGAGAAAAATGTATAAGATATCCAAGCTAAAATACTGAGATAAATTAAAAAGACAAAAATCAACAAAATAAATTATAGAGATACAGATATATTCTGCCTGAAATCAAGACTTATTATATAATTGAGACAGTAAGACATGTTTAAGATAAATAAAAAGAATAATAGCATATAATGGAATTTTAAAAAATTGAGATTGAATTTATGAAAAGGCTGGCACTGAGGAATAGTGGTGTAAGAATTTCTTCTGGATAAACTTCTTTCTAGAAAAACACACACACAAAAAACAAAGACAAAGACAAAAACAAATATAAATAAAAATAATAGGAAAAGGAAGTTTAGTAAGGAAAATACTATTAGAAAATAACTGCTGTATTTCAGACAAACCTCATGGAAAAAAACGTATGACCCCACCCCAAGTCTTGCCAACAATGGCTGAGAGTGCAGACTTCCATATTTGACAGGCTGTAATGAAGCAACCCATTTCCTTCACCAGGGTACTGTCAGAGATGACCAAGTAGAGAACTCAGACTTTCAATCACACTGGTAGTAAAATAAGGTTCCTTCCCATTGTGTCAGTGGAGACCAGTTAGGGACTTGGGCTTCTACCTTCATTGAGGGAAATGGAACAGCCTTTCATGCCTTGCTGAAGAGTTTGGGAGGAGGTCTAGTGGAGAGTCAGAACTTTTACCACTGTTCAGTTCTAATGAGGCTGCTATGGTGACTCATTATAAAAGACCCTGATGTTGGGAAAGACTGAAGGCAGAAGGAGAAGGGTATGACAGAGGATGAGATGGTTAGATGGCATCACTGACTCAATGGACATGAGTTTGAGCAAACTCTGGGAGATAGTGAAGAAAGGGAAGCCTGGTGTGCTGCAGTCCATGGGGTCACAAAGAGTCGAACAGGACTGAATAACAACAGCAACTATTATGCACTTATAATTCTTTCAGTTTATGTTATTGCATCTTGATGGGAAACAATATGAATATCTTCTAACTTTTTCATAGTCAGGACTTTCTGAATAAAAACTAATAGCAATTTGAGATAAAGGACAAACCTTGAAAGTCAAAGGATGACTTAAAAGAGTGCAATTATATGATAGTGGTGGATTTTGGGGAGATTTTCATCCTCCAGAGATGAGCTTTTACCAAAAGGGAGTAACCTTAAGCCATACATTTGTCCTCTGAAGGGCTGTAAAACATTAGGTAACATAAGTTTCTCTTGCTCTTTTCAGGGAGAGGGGGAAAGTGACCAGAATCTATATATGCTTTTAGAGTCCTATTTTCTGTGTACTTTTCCTGTGTTCCTCTTACCACGGGAAGAGTGAGATGTGCTCTCATCTCATTTCCATGAAGCTAAAAATATGAGGCATGAGAAAATGATGCATGCATTGCTATAAAGAAAAATAACTTTCCCTTTCATCCAGAAACATCATGTTTTCTTTCATGACAATAATTAAAAATAAGCACACATGTTAAAAACCTATATGAAGACTTCCTTTATCATATTATTTAAAGTAGAACAAAGAATGAAGAATATTATTTTTATTTCAGCTTCTGTTTTTTTTTCTTTAATGTACTTATTAATATTGTAAATATTTATGTGATTCATTTATGACAGTAGGTTTAAAAAAATTATTGGTGTTTTCAATCTCCACAAGTAGGTTTCTCATCTACAATGTCTGCACATAAGTGAATAACCCTTGTTAATATCATTTCCAATTCTGTTTTACAAGTAACTTGAAGATGTTCCTTCAAGAACATTAGGGGCGGCAGCTGGGAGGAGCAACCCCATGACCGAGGCCAGGGGCGGTGGCCAAGAGGACCAACCCCACGTCCAAGGAGCCATGGCTGCGTGGGCACAGGAGGGCCTAGAGGAGCTATCCCACGTTGAAGGTCAGCAAGGGCGGCAGTGAGGAGATACCCCTCGTCAAAGGTAAGGAGCAATGCCTGCGCTTTGCTGGACCAGCCATGAAGAGATACCTCACGCCCAAGGTAAGAGAAACCCAAGACGATAGGTGTTGCAAGAGGGTATCAGAGGGCAAACACACTGAAACCATACTCACAGAAAACTAGTCAATCTAATCACACTAGGAACACAGCCTTGTCTAACTGAATGAAACTAAGCCATGCCCGTGGGGCAACCCAAGACGGGCTGGTCATGGTGGAGAGATCTGACAGAATGTGGTCCACTGGAGAAGGGAATGGCAAACCACTTAAGTATTCTTGCCTTGAGAACCCCATGAGCAGTATGAAAAGGCAAAATGATAGGATACTGAAAGAGAAACTCCCCAGGTCAGTAGGTGCCTAATATGCTACTGGAGACCAGTGGAGAAATAACTCCAGAAAGAATGAAGGAATGGAGCCAAAGCAAAAAGAATACCCAGCTGTGGAGATGACTGGTGATAGAAGCAAGGTCTGATGCTGTAAAGAGCAATATTGCATAGGAACCTGGAATGTCAGGTCCATGACTCAAGGCAAATTGGAACTGGTCAAACAAGAGATGGCAAGAGTGAATGTCGACATTCTAGGAATCAGCGAACTGAAATGGATTGGAATGGGTGAATTTAACTCAGATGACCATTATATCTACTACTGTGGGCAGGAATCCCTCAGAAGAAATGGAGTAGCCATCATGGTCAACAAAAGAGTCCGAAATGCAGTACCTGGATGCAATCTCAAAAACGACAGAATGATCTCTGTTCGTTTCCAAGGCAAACCATTCAATATCACAGTAATCCAAGTCTATGCCCCTTCAGTAATGCTGAAGAAGCTGAAGTTGAACGGTTCTATGAAGACCAACAAGACCTTTTAGAACTAACACCCAAAAAAGATGTCTTTTTCATTATAGGTGACTGGAATGCAAAAGTAGGAGGTCAAGAAACACCTGGAGTAACAGGCAAATTTGGCCTTGGAATACAGAATGAAGCAGGGCAAAGACTGATAGAGTTTTGCTAAGAAAATGCACTGGTCATAGCAAACACCTTCTTCCAACAACACAAGAGAAGGCTCTACACATGGACATCACCAGATGGTCAAAACTGAAATGAGATTGATTATATTCGTTGCAGCCAAAGACGGAGAAGCTCTATACAGTAAGCAAAAACAAGACCAGGAGCTGACTGTGGGTCAGACCATGAACTCCTTATTGCCAAATTCAGACTTAAACTGAAGAAAGTAGGGGAAACCACTAGACCATTCAGGTATGACCTAAATCAAATCCCTTATGAGTATACAGTGGAAGCGAGAAATAGATTTAAGGGCCTAGATCTGATAGATAGAGTGCCTGATGAACTATGGAATGAGGTTCGTGACATTATACAGGAGACAGGGATCAAGACCATCCCCATGGAAAAGAAATGCAAAAAAGCAAAATGGCTGTCTGGGGAGACCTTACAAATAGCTGTGAAAAGAAGAAAAGCGAAAAGCAAAGGAGAAAAGGAAAGATATAAGCATCTGAATGCAGAGTTCCAAAGAATAGCAAGAAGAGATAAGAAAGCCTTCTTCAGTATTCAATGCAAAGAAATAGAGGAAAACAACAGAATGGGAAAGACTAGGGATCACTTCAAGAAAATCAGAGATACCAAGGGAACATTTCATGCAAAGATGGGCTTGATAAAGGACAGAAATAGTAGGGACCTAACAGAAGCAGAAGATATTAAGAAGAGATGGCAAGAATACACAGAAGAACTGTACAAAAAAGATCTTCACAACCCAGATAATCACGATGTTGTGATCACTGACCTAGAGCCAGACATCCTGGAATGTGAAGGCAAGTGGGCCTTAGAAAGCATCACTATGAACAAAGCTAGTGGAGGTGATGGAATTCCAGTTGAGCTATTCCAAATTCTGAAAGATGATTCTGTGAAAGTGCTGCACTCAATATGCCAGCAAATTTGGAAAACTCAGCAGTGGCCACAGGACTGGAAACTGCCCGTTTTCATTCCAATCCCAAAGAAAGGCACTGCCAAAGAATGCTCAAACTACCACACAATTGCACTCATCTCAGACGCTAGTAAAGTAATGCTTAAAATTCTCCAAGCCAGGCTTCAGCAATATGTGAACCGTGAACTTCCTGATGTTCAAGCTGGTTTTAGAAAAGGCAGAGGAACCAGAGATCACATTGCCAACATCCACTGGATCATGGAAAAAGCAAGAGAGTTCCAGAAAAACATCTATTTATGCTTTATTGACTATGCCAAAGCCTTTGACTATGTAGATCACAGTAAACTGTGGAAACTTCTGAAAGAGATGGGAATACCAGACCACCTGACCTGCCTCTTGAGAAATCTGTATTCCGGTCAGGAAGCAACAGTTACAACTGGACATGGAACAACAGACTGGTTCCAAATAGGAAAAGGAGTACATCAAGGCTGTATATTTTCACCCTGTTTATTTAACTTATATGCAGAGTACGTCATGAGAAACGCTGGACTAGAAGAAACACAAGCTCGAATCAAGATTGCTGGGAGAAATATCAGTCACCTCAGATATGTAGATGACACCACCCTTATGGCAGAAAGTGAAGAGGAACTAAAAAGCCTCTTGATGAAGGTGAAAGTGGAGAGTGAAAAAGTTGGCTTAAAGCTCAACATTCAGAGAACGAAGATCATGGCATCCGGTCCCATCACTTCATGGGAAATAAATGGGAAACAGTGGAAACAGTGTCAGACTTTATTTTTTTGAGCTCCAAAATCACTGCAGATGGTGACTGCACCCATGAAATTGAAAGACGCTTACTCCTTGGAAGGAAAGTTATGACCAACCTAGATAGCATATTCAAAAGCAGAGACATTACTTTGCCAACAAAGGTCCGTCTAGTCAAGGCTATGGTTTTTCCTGTGGTCATGTATGGATGTGAGAGTTGGACTGTGAAGAAAGCTGAGCACCGAAGAATTGATGCTTTTGAACTGTGGTGTTGGAGAAGACTCTTGAGAGTCCCTTGGACTGCAAGGAGATCCAACCAGTCCATTCTGAAGGAGATCAGCCCTGGGATTTCTTTGGAAGGAATGATGCTCAAGCTGAAACTCCAGTACTTTGGACACCTCATGTGAAGAGTTGACTCACTGGAAAAGACTCTGATGCTGGGAGGGATTCAGGGCAGGAGGAGAAGGGGACGACAGAGGATGAGATGGCTGGATGGCATCACTGATTCGATGGATGTGAGTCTCAGTGAACTCTGGGAGTTGGTGATAGACAGGGAGGCCTGGCGTGCTGGGATTCATGGGGTTGCAAAGAGTTGGACACGACTGAGCGACTGATGTGATCTGATCTGACCTGATGGTCTCAAAGTGACTAGCTGGTAAAAACCTACCTTATAGAACAAAAATCAAAATATGGAGATAAGAGAATATAACCCCATAAGTATTATCCATACAGTTCAGTATTAAAATAGGGGAAATATGACCCATATTTTAGAAAAACAGTGGCCAATAAAAAAAAAAAAAAAAACAAACACTGAGACAATTTTAGAGTTGCCACATTAGGAGTATACAGAAGCTCTTAAAAATATGTTTACAGAGTATGAAAAGTTGAAATATTCAGAAGAAAAAAGCTGGTAAAACAAAAATAAAATAGAAAAACTGCACAAAATATTTAAATAGACTGGGCACAAGTGTTGATATGAAACAAGTTTAGTACACAAATATGCCAGGAATAAAAGTGGAAATAGAAATTACCCCATATGAAGTACAAACAAAACAAACAAACAAACAAACAAAAAACCACATTTTTAAAACGAGTAGTTAGGAATTCAGTGAATCAAGAGGGAATAATAGATCCACACCTTCACTCTGTATTGGAAATACCAGTTAAAAAGAAACACATTCATGGACATAGCTTAATGGGAACTCTCAGTTCAGTTCAGTTCAGTCTCTCAGTCATGTCCGACTCTTTGCGACCCCATGAGTCACAGCACGCCAGGCCTCCCTGTCCATCAGCAACTCCTGGAATTCACTCAAAATGACGTCCATTGAGTTAGTCATGCCATCCAGCCATCTCATCCTCTGTGGTCCCCTTCTCCTCTTGCCCCCAATCCCTCCCAGCATCAGAGTCTTTTCCAATGAGTCAACTCTTTGCATGAGGTGGCCAAAGTACTGGAGTTTCAGCTTTAGCATCAGTCCTTCCAAAGAAATCCCAGGGCTGATCTCTTTCCGACTGGAGTGGTTGGATCTCCTTACAGTCCAAGGGACTCTTAAGAGTCTTCTCCAACACCACAGTTCAAAAGCATCAATTCTTCGGCGCTCAGCCTTCTTCACAGTCCAACTCTCACATCCATACATGACCACAGGAAAAACCATAACCTTGACTAGATGGACTTTTGTTGGCAAAGTAATGTCTCTGCTTTTGGATATGCTATCTAGGTTGGTTGTAACTTTCCTTCCAAGGAGTAAGCGTCTTTTAATTTCATGGCTGCAGTCACCATCTGCAGTGATTTTGGACCCCTAAAAAATAAAGTCTGACATGGTTTCCACTGTTTCCCCATCTATTTGCCATGAAGTGATGGGACCAGATGCCATGATCTTCATTTTCTGAATGTTGAGCTTTAAGCCACCTTTTTCACTCTCCACTTTCACTTTCCTCAAGAGGCTTTTTAGTTCCTCTTCACTTTCTGCCATAAGGGTGGTGTCATCTGCATATCTGAGGTTATTGGTATTTCTCCCGGCAATCTTGATTCCAGCTCGTGCTTCTTCCAGTCCAGCGTTTCTCATGATGTACTCTGCATATAAGTTAAATAAACAGGATGACAATATACAGCCTTGACATACTCCTTTTCCTATTTGGAACCAGTCTGTTGTTCTATGTCCATTTCTAACTGTTGCTTCCTGATCTGCATATAGGTTTCTCAAGAGGCTGATCAGGTGGTCTGGTATTCCCTTCTCTTTCAGAATTTTTCACAGTTTATTGTGATCCACACAGTCAAAGGCTTTGGCATAGTCAATAAAGCATAAATAGATGTTTTTCTGGAACTCTCTTGTTTTTCCATGATACAGCAATGTTGGCAATTTGATCTCTGGTTCCTCTGCCTTTTCTAAAACCAGCTTGAACATCAGGAAGTTCACAGTTCTCATATTGTTGAAGCCTGACTTGGAGAATTTTGAGAATTACTTGACTAGCATGTGAGATGAGTGCAATTGTGCAGTAGTTTGAGCATTCTTTGTCATTGCCCTTCTTTGGGATTGGAATGAAAACTGACCTTTTCTAGTCCTGTGGCCACTGCTGAGTTTTCCAAATTTGCTGACACATTGAGTGCAGCACTTTCACAGCATCATCTTTCAGGATTTGAAATAGCTCAACTGGAATCCCATCACCTCCACTAGTTTTGTTCGTAGTGATGCTTTCTAAGGCCCACTTGACTTCACATTCCAGGATGTCTGGTTCTAGGTGAATGATCACAACATTGTGATTATCTGGGTTGTGAAGATCTTTTTTGTACAATTCTTCTGTGTATTCTTGCCACCTTTTCTTAATACCTTCTGCTTCTGTTAGGTCCCTAATATTTCTGTCTTTTATGGAGCCCATCTTTGCATGAAATGTTTCCTTAGTATCTCTTATTTTCTTGAAAAGGTCTCTAGTCTTTCCCATTCTCTTGTTTTCCTCTATTTCTTTGCATTGATTGGTGAGGAAGGCTTTCTTAGCTCTCCTTGCTATTCTTTGTCACTGTGCATTCAGATGCTTATATCTTTCCTTTTCTCCTTTGCTTTTCACTTCTCTTCTTTTCAAAGCTATTTGTAAGGCCTCCCCAGGCAGCCATTTTGCTTTTTTGCATTTCTTTTCCATGGGGATGGTCTTGATCCTTGTCTCCTGTACAATGTCACGAACCTCATTCCATCGTTCATCAGGCACTCTATCTATCACATCTAGTCCCTTAAATCTATTTCTCAATTCCACTGTATACTCATAAGGGATTTGATTTAGGTCATACCTGAATGGTCTAGTGGTTTCCCCTACTTTCTTCAGTTTAAGTCTGAATTTGGCAATAAGGAGTTCATGGTCTGAGCCACAGTCAGCTCCCGGTCTTGTTTTTGCTGACTGTTTAGAGCTTCTCCATCTTTGACTGCAAAGAATATAATCAGTCTGATTTCGTGTTTACCATCTTATTATGTCCATATGTAGAGTCTTCTCTTGTGTTGTTGGAAGAGGGTGCTTGCTATGACCAGTGAGTTCTCTTGGCAAAACTCTATTCACCTTTGCCCTGCTTCATTCCGTATTCTAAAGCCAAATTTGCCTGTTACTCCAGGTGTTTCTTGACCTCTTACTTTTGCATTCCAATCCCCTATAATGAAAAGGACATCTTTTTTGGGTGTTAGTTCTAAAAGGTCTTGTAGGTCTTCATAGAACCATTCAACTTCAGCTTCTTCAGTGTTACTGTTTGGGGCATAGTCTTGAATTACTGTGATATTGAATGGTTTGCCTTGGAAACGAATAGAGACCATTCTGTCGTTTTTGAGATTGCATACAAATACTGCCTTTCAGGCTTTCTTGTTCACCATGATGGCTACTCAATTTTTTCTAAGGGATTGCCTGCCCACAGTAGTAGGTACAATGGTCATCTGAGTTAAATTCACCCATTCCAGTCCATTTTAATTCGCTGATTCCCAGAATGTTGACATTCACTCTTGTCATCTCCTGTTTGACCACTTCCAATTTGCCTTGATTCATGGACCTGACATTCCAGGTTCCTATGCAATATTGCTCTTTACAGCATCGGACCTTGCTTCTATCACCAGTCACATCCACAGCTGGGTATTTTTTGCTTTGGTTCCATCCCTTTATTCTTTCTGGAGTTATTTCTCCACTGATCTTCCATAGCATATTGGGCACCTACCGACCTGGGCAGTTCCTCTTTCAACATCCTATCATTTTGCCTTTTCATACTGTTCATGGGGTTCTCAATGCAAGAATACTGAAGTGGTTTGCCATTCCCTTCTCCAGTGGTCCACATTAGTCCGACCTCTCCACCATGACCTGCGTCTTGGGTGGCCCCACAGGACATGGCTTAGTTTCATTGAGTTAGAGCAGGCTGTGGTCCATGTGATTAGATTTACTAGTTTTCTGGTGATTATGATTTCATTGTGTCTGCCCTCTGATGCCCTCTTCCAACACTTACTGTCTTACTTGGGTTTCTCTTACCTTGGATGTGGTGTATCGCTTCACAGCTTCTCCAGCAAAGCACAGCCACTGCTCCTTACCTTAGACTAGGGGTATCTCCTCACTGCTGCCCCTCCTGACCTTGAACGTGGAGTGGCTCCTCTCGGCCCTCCTGCTCCCTCGCAGCCACCACTCCAAAGGACCTAGTCTAAAGTCCATCCCATAATCTAGTCCAAAGTCCACCCCATAATCAGATGATTGTTTCTCTAAACTTGTATATATTAAAGTTTATTGCAATTTTTTCTATTAAAGAAGAAAATGTCATTGGTAATTTGATAGCACTTGCACTGAGTCTATAGTTTGCCTTGGGTAGTACAGTTATTTAGACAATATTGATTCTCCTAATCCAAGAACATAGTATAACTTTTCATCTTTTTGTGTTATCTTCCATTTCTTTCATAAACATTTTATAGTTTATGGAGCACAGATTGATGGACTTCTTAGGTAGTTTTATTCTTAAGAATTTTATTATTTTAGATTTCTTAATTTTCTCTTTCTGGGCTTTCTTTGTTAGTTTATAGAAATGTAACAGATTTCTGTGTATTAATTTTGTATCCTGCAACTTTACCAAATTCATTGATGAACTTTAGTAGTTTTCTGATAGCATATTTAGTATTTTCTATGTATAGTATCATTCATCCACAGTGACAGTTTTACATTTTTTCCAACTTGAATTTTTTATTTATTTTTCTTATTATAACTACAAAAATTACATTTAATGAAAGTGGCAAGAGTGTACATGCTTGTCTTATTCCTGACCTGAAAGGCTTTCAGCTTTTCCCATTAAGCTTGATGCTAGCTAGATATTTTTGACATATGGCTTTTCTTATGTTGAGGTATATTGCCTTAATGCTCACTATCTGGAGAGTTTCATTTAATGAGTGTTGAATATTGCCAAAAGCTTTCCCTGCTTCTGTTAAGATGTTCATATAGCTTTTATTCTTTAATTTGTTGTGGTGGTATAACACTCTGATTAATTTGTGGTTACACAAAAGACTCTGACTGGTCAAAACAATCTTGAGAAAGAAAAAAGGAACTGGAAAAATCAGGCTCCCAGAATTTATACTATACTACAAATCTTTATATACAGTCATGCCTGACTCTTTGTGACCCAATGAACCATAGCCCACCAGGTTCCTCTGTCCATGGAATTTTCCAGGCAAAAATACTGGAGTGGGTTGCCATTTCCTTCTCCAAGGGATCTTCTCAACCCCAAAACTAAACCTGGGTAGACTGCATTGCAGGCAGATTCTTTACCACCTAGCCACCACTACAAAGCTACAAACATCAGAAAAGTATTGCACTGAAACAAAAACAGAAATATATATTAATGGGACAAGATAAAAAGCCCAGAGATAAATCCACACACCTATGGTCAATTAGTTTTTGACAAAGGGTGCAAGGCTACACAATGCAGAAAAATAATCTCTGTAATAAATGCTGCTGGGAAAACTGGACAGCTTCATACAAAAAATATAAAGAACATTAATTAACATTATATACAAAAATAAGCAGATTGAATGGATTTAAATGGATTACATTGTCTAAATGTAAGACAAGACAGTATAAGGCCCTTAGAGGAAGACATAGGCAGAACAGGCTTTGACATAAATTGCAACAATATCTTTTTTGATCCTTCTCCCAGAGTAATGGAAATAAAAACAAAAATGAACAAATGGGACCTAATTAAACTTAAAAGCTTTTGCACAGCAAAGGAAGCCATAAACAAAATAAAAAGACAATCCACGGAATGAGAGAAAATATATTTAAAGTGATGTGACCAACATGAGATTAATCTCCAAAATTTTTAAACAACTAATGCAGCTCAATAAAATACAAAAACAAATAACCCAATCAAAAAATGGGCAGAAGATCTAAACAGACATTTCTCCAAAGAAGATATACAGCTGGTAAAGAGGTATATGAAAAGATGCTCGACATTGCTAATTATTAGAGAAGTTCAAAACTGTAATGAGGTATCACCTCACACTAGTCAGAATGTCCATCATTGAAAACTCCACAAATAATAAACACTGTGGAGGGTGTGGATAAAAGGGAACTCTCCTGCACTGTTGGTAGGGATGTGAATTGGTGCAGCTACTAAGAAAAGAGTAGAAGTTTGCTTGAAAGACTGAAAATAGAATTACCATATGATCCTGCATCCCACTCCTGGACATATATCAAGAGAAAGCCATGATTCAAAGGGATTCACTTACTCTAATGTTCATTGGAGCATTGTTTACAATATCTAAGACATGGAAGCAACCTAAATGTACCTCAAAGGATGAATGGATAAGGAAGATGCGGTACATATTCACAACGGACTATTACTTAGCCATTTAAAATAATGAAAAAAATGGCAGTTGCGGCAACATGGATGGACCTGGAGTTTATCATACTAAGTGAAGTAAGTCAGAGAAAAACAAGTATCATATGATATTGCTTATATGGGGATGGGGAACACATGTATACCTGTGGCAGATTCATTTTGATATTTGGCAAAACTAATACAATTATGTAAAGTTTAAAAATAAAATAAAATTGGAAGAATAAGAAAGTGATACAAATGAAGTTTTTTACAAAACAGAAACAGACTCACAGACTTAGACTTTTTAAAAATTTATGATTACCAGTGGAGGAGGGTTGGGGAAGGATAGATTGGGAGTTTGGGATTGATATGTACATGCTTATTTAAAATAGATAACCAATAAGAATCAACTGTATGGCATAGGAAACTGCTCATATTTTGTAATAACCTAAATGGGAAAAGAACTTGAGAATGAATAAATTTATGTATTGTATTACTGAATCACTTTGCTATATGCCTGAAACTAATGTAAAATTGTTAATCAACTATACTCATATGTATGTTAAGAATTCTAGACATAATGGTAGGCACAAAGATATAAAGATGAGGGAGTTATAAGACTCTTTTTGAAGGAAATTGCTCCAAGATCCTAGTTGTATAGGGGAGACCCAATTATTACTGGCTAGAAGACCACTTACTTTTCAGAGAGCCTAGAAATGAACTGGCCAGTCTCCAGCTGATCTCAACCCTGAAATGCCAAATATCCAATACAGCTCATCTCTTCAATCAGTATGTCCATCTTTCCAACGAGGTAATGTGCTCAACCATGTGAATCCAGGCATTCTAATTTAAATTTCTACAATAATGTTTGGGTAACCCTGCTGCATTTCAACTTCCTGCTTAATTTGTGAAATAGTCTGGGAATGGGACAGATTCTCTTAGATCATTCTACTTTTAGAGGGAAGATTAGAGCTCACTAGACCATGAACATTTTGTTGATTGTTTGCTTTAAAATTTCCCCTGCAACCTTGCCTTATGTATATACTGTAGTATGGTAGTGCTTGTATCAACTCAGTTTTTGTGCTGCATGTGTTCAATTCACATACCGAATTTCAGTTTTCAAGCACCTATTCTTGCATATTTTCAAACTTGTTGCCTAATTTATATTTTATTTATGCATTAATTTATACCAGTTGATTATCCAGCTCTTCTATTCTTGCTCTTTGAGTTTACTATGCTATCTCTCTTGTATTCTGCATTACCTGCAAAATGAAGCACGTGATAAAATGGGATTTTTAAAAAATATCCCATTGAAAATTTGCTTCACAGTTCATCAATATTTCACTTAAATGACTGTTATTCAAACACGCTCTTCTCTTTGAGGTAATGTAACTGACAATATGTCAACAATTTTTAAAACATTTTCAAGGGAATACTTTATACAGTAATATCATTAATAGATGATCTCCTTGAAATTAGTTGTAAATAAGCAATTCTATGCCTTTAATGACAAATGATAAAATATTCATCATTCTCCTCCTGGATTTATATTAATAGAGAAGTTATCCTCCAAATTCCTCCTAATTTCTGAGGAAATTATTTTCTTTATAAAAGTCACTAATATTTAGTGCACAAAATGAAAGCAATTTTAAATAAAGCTGAAAATCTTTGCAGCGAATTTCTGCCAGACATTATTTGTTAGGCTGTAAACCCTTGAAATATCATAGGCAATAAATATGACAACTGGCCTTTGGCTATAATACCATAAATGTATTTATCCTATAAAAATATCTATGCTCATTTTCTTTTGTTGAGGTCATTTGAGGAGAGCTTGTTTTTAGTATTTACTAGGAAAGAGCCCTAACTTTGTCATAGATTTGATAACAAAGTGTATCATTTCTATGCTTCCATAGAAGCACCATCCATTAGCTGCAGGGAAGAAGTAAAGTCAAAGTCTCAATTTTATGAAACTTATCACTGTGTCTCATTTAACATGCCCTAAAGAATTGAAAGTATCTTTTACTTAAAAATTGAAATAAGATGATCACATGCCAAACAGTCTATCTTTAAATACCATTAAAATCTCTTTTTCATGAAGAATAATACTATGGCATGTTTATCTGGATGTCCAGAGTCCTCTCAAGACAAGTAAAGTAATGGCCTAACTTCAACCTGGCACATAGATAGAGCACTTACAAAATTGAAGCTGATGTTTTCCCTATCTGTAAAACAAACAACAATGACAACAAAAATCTCAGCTCTCTAATTTCTACTTCTTATCTCACCTCGTCAGTATCCTAACACCTTAATCAAAAATCTGTCCTTAATCCCAAACTCTTTTTTCTCTCTAGTTATTCACCAACTCCATGCCATCTCATTTATTTCTTTGTATCCTTAGCATCCTTTTTCACTGATTCTCAACAGAACTCCATCATATATGACCAGCTGTGCTTAGTCACTCAGTTGTGTCTGATTCTTTGTGACCCCAGGGGCTATAGCTCACCAGGATCTTCTGTCCATGGGGATTCTCCAGGCAAGAATACTGGAGTGGGTTGTCATGTTGTCTTCTCCAGGGCATCTTCCCAATCCAGGGATTGAACTCAGGTCCCCCCAGTTGCAGGCAGATTTTTTACCATCTGAGTCACTGCTGCTGCTGCTGAATTGCTTCAGTCATGTCTGACTCTGAGCAACCCCACAGACGGCAGCCCAACAGCCTCCCCCGTCCCTGGAATTCTCCAGGCAAGAATACTGGAGTGGGTTGCCATTTCCTTCTCCAATGCATGAAAGTGAAAAGTGAAAGTGAAGTCATTCAGTCATGTCTGACTCTTAGCGACCCCATGGACTGCGGCCTACCAGGCTCCTTCATCCATGGGATTTTGGAAGCCCATATGACCAGCACTGATATGAAATCACTTGCTCATTCCTTTCTCTTAACCAGTTTTCAGGCAATTTATATTTAATACTTCTGCCAAAATCTGATCAAGTTAGTCATGTTTGAGTAAGTCAATCATTTCCCCTGTGTATGCTGCTGCTGCTACTCAGTCACTTCAGTCGTGTCCGACTCTGTGCAACCCCAGAGACGGCAGCCCACCAGGCCCCCCAGTCCCTGGGATTCTCCAGGCAAGAATACTGGAGTGGGTTGCCATTGCCTTCTCCAATGCATGAAAGTGAAAAGTGAAAGTGAAGTCGCTCAGTCGTGTCCGACTCCTATCGACCCCATGGACTGCAGCCCACCAGGCTCCTCTGTCCATGGAATTTTCCAGGCAAGAGTACTGGAGTGGGGTGCCATTGCCTTCTCCGTCCCCTGTGTGTAGGGGTTCATGTTTAAATGAAGCTGGACCTTTTATATTGGATGTGCTCCTCTGAGAAGGAAATTGGTGAAAGACTAAGAACAAACTGTGTAGGAAATACCAGAGGTCTTGGAGATGTCATTGTGCCTGGCCCCAACTCTCAGGGCCTATGAAATATTTAAATGACTACTGTATTTTCAACACATAGGTATGTGCACAGTAAACAATACAAAAGAAAAACTATTATTTATACTAAAGTAATTTTGTCTAGTCTGTATGATTGAAACAATAATAAGCATTCTCATTCATTCAAATAAAAGTGTCTATTCAGTTCTTACAAGACACTGGAAACTGTACTGAGTGATGTAATAAACAGTTGGATAAAAGAGTTGTACATTAGGAACTATGGCATGTAGAAAAAAGAAAATTAAATTTTAAAGAGACAGAGATTAAGCATTTCAGCAACTGAGGAGGGAGTGATAATTAAAAGTGCAAGTCAGTGACAACCTCAGTAGAAGATGCAGCATTCAAGTTAGAACCTTGAATAGGAAATTCTTTTTAACAATTTTCAGGTGGATTCTGAAGACAGTTTGAGACCCCTGTGTCCACAAATACAATTATACCATTAACTTGCTTTGCTGTGTTCTTTTTTTCATTTCCCAGCATTCAGAATATGTTTGCTTCTGTAAGCAATGTGATATTTAACTAAAACTGTTAAGGAGTTTTATTAGCTTATAAGACACCTGATACAAGGCCCTGAGAGTTACAGCCAGGCACAGTGACATCTCTAAGAGCTCTGGTACTTCTTATACAGTTTATTCTCAGTCTTTCAGCAATTTCTCCCTCAGGGGAGCACATTCAATAAGGAAGGTCCAGCTTCATCTATGGAGAAGGCAATGGCAACCCACTCCAGTACTCTTGCCTGGAAAATCCCATGGACAGAGGAGCCTGGTATTCTGCAGTCCATGGGGTCACATAGAGTTGGACACGACTGAGCGACTTCACTTTCACTTTTCACTTTTCATGCATTGGAGAAGGCAATGGCAACCCACTCCAGTGTTCTTGCCTGGAGAATCCCAGGGACGGTGGAGCCTGGTGGGCTGCCGTTTATGGGGTCACACAGAGTCGGACATGACTGAAGCGCCTTAGCAGCAGTAGCAGCAGCTTCATTTAATATGACCATATATACAGCAGAAGAAATGAAGCATTACCTTCAAGTGTCCCAGTACTAAGAAGGAAGATTTTCTGGGAGACCTTTTCAGTTCTCATTGAACACAATAGTGTACTGGGCCATACACTATTGTTCTAGTTTCAAGAGGAGATGGCAGAAAAGCAAAAATGTGACGTTTTCAATACTTATCTTAGAATACAGGCTTTGTTAGCAAGTAAAAACAGCATAAGGTTGTAATCAACAATATCTTTTCTTCTTTCCTAAGGTTTCTCTTTACACCATATGATCTTTTTACTGTCATCATTCCTCTAAACTGCTATATCATTTCACAGATAGACAATGAGCTGTACTGCTAGGTACTGTTTTGTGAATATGTCTCCATTAGTTTCTTAGAACTGACATAACAAAGCCCCATAAACTGGGTGGCTTAAATATTAGGAATTTGTGGTCTCACATTTCTGGAGGCTAGAAGTCTGAAATCAAGGCGTTCATAGGGCCATGGTCTCTCTGAAGTGCTATGGAAGGATCTATGCCAGGTTTCTCTCATAGCTTCTTTTTTTTTTTTTTTTTTTTGATTTTTGACATTAACTTTCTTTAATTCAACCCAATTTTCCAAAATTGGCCAGAGTCAATAAACTCATAGCTTCTGATAGTTCACTGACTTGTGGCAACATAATTCCAGTCTTCACTTTGTGCTCTCCCTGTGTGCATGGAAGTTAAAGTATTAGTCACTCAGTTGAGTCCAACTCTTTGTGACCGCCAAGCTTCTCTGTCCGTGGAATTCTTCAGGCAAGAATACTGGAGTGGGTAACCATTCCCTTCTCCAGGGGATCTTCATGACCCAGGGATTGAAGCTGGGTCTTCCACATAGCAGGCAGATTCTTTACTATCTGAGACATCAGGGAAGCCCATGCACTTTTGTCAAATTTCTCCTTTTAGTAAGGATACAGTCAGATTGAAACCTAATGACCTCATGCTAACTTGCTGCTGCTGCTGCTGCTGCTGCTAAGTCGATTCAGTCATGTCCGATTCTGTGTGACCCCATAGACAGCAGCCCACAAGGCTCCCCCGTCCCTGGGATTCTCCAGGCAAGAACACTGGAGTGGGTTGCCATTTCCTTCTCCAATGCATGAAAGTGAAAAGTGAAAGTGAAGTCGCTCAGTCCTGTCCAACTCTTAGCGACCCCATGGACTGCAGCCTACCAGGCTCCTCTGTCCATGGGATTTTCCAGGCAACAGTAATGGAGTGGGGTACATATATACGAAGTTTCTACTTTCAAATAAAGTAATATTCAGAGATACTTGGCATTAGAACTTAAATATATGTTTTTTTTTTTCTGTTTGTTTGTTTGCTTTGGGAAGGGAGGGGGTGAATTTCAATCTATAGCAATGTCTAACTAACCTGATGAGAAAGTAAACAATCTCATGATAAAATATTGTTTTTAAACATGTGTTTCACAGAGAGAATGTAGTAGAATATCTCTCACATAACATTTGTTTAATAAATATTCTGGTTGAACATTATTCAAATTTTCCTGCTCTGACTCAGTGTTACTCCAAATAACTTTGAAAAATTTGTATTCGGGCAGATTCTAATATGCTTTCAATGGAGGAAAATATTCCAAGGTCAAAGGGGATTTGACAGTGGGTTAAAACTTGTTATTATAATATAATAATTTATATAACATATGTTATTTTACCTCTGGATAATTTCAATGATTTTAGCATGCCATATGAATCTTTCAAAGAGGACTGAGTTATCTGATATTTCTCAAGAATATGTGCCTTTCTTATTTCTCCTGTAAAGAATGCTTGTTAGCCTTTTGATGAAGAGTATCGAGCCATAAATCCTGTTTGGGAAAACAGTTCTCAGTTTAATTAGGAATTAGTGAATGAGGAAATGGCTAAGATATCACAGCTAATGAAACCAATAGATCTAATTTTTCCGCTCCCGATTTTTATATTAAGCCAATGTATAATTCATTTTAATAGGTATATAGTTTTTATAATTATTTATGAACCTCAAAGGTTTAGCTATTTTGTAATGTAATGTTAAAACCATCCAAAGGGAGTGTGAAATTTTGAAAAAAGGGAGTGTGAAGTTTTGAAAAAAAAAGTACAGACATAGCTGATCTTGTTATTATATTTAAATTTTATTTAGAAACCTAAAAATGTCTGTAGCTATTATTATAGAGTAGATTGTTGTTGTTGTTTTTTAGATTTTATTTTGTTTTTTAATTTATTTTTTTATGGAAGGGTAATTGCTTTACAGAATTTTGTTGTTTTCTGTCAAACCTTAACATGAATCAGCCATAGGTGTGCATATATGCCCTCCCTTTTGAACCTCCATGGAAGCAACCTCGATGTCCTTCGACAGATGAATGGATAAAGAAGCTGTGGTACATATACTGTGGAATATTATTCAGCCATAAAAACCATTTGAGGCAGTACTGATGAAGTGGATGAACCTAGAACCTATTATACAGACTGAAGTGAGTCACAAAGAGAAACACAAATATCGTATTCTAACGCACATATACGGGACATAGAAAAATGGTACTGAAAAATTTATTTACAGGGCAGCAATGGAAAACCAGACATAGAGATAGACTTATGGACATGAGGAGAAGGGAGGAGAGGGTGAGATGTATCGAAAGAGTAACATGGAAACATATTACCATAGGCAAAATAGAAAACCAACAAGAATTTACTGTGTGGCTCAGGAGATGAGAAGGATTAGTAGGTGTTTTAAACCTCTTCCTTTTGCAATGCCCAATACTTGGTTATATAATTTGTTTATTTGAGTTTTCAGATTTGATCACATTTCAGTTCAGTCCAGTTCAGTTCAGTCACTCAATCGTGTCAGACTCTTTGCAACCCCATGAACGGCAGCACACCAGGCCTTGCTGTCCATCACCAACTTCTGGAGTTTACCCAAACTCATATCCATTGAGTCGGTGATGCCATTTAACCATCTCATCCTCTGTCATCCCCTTCTCCTCCTGCCTTCAATTTTTCCCAATATCAGGGTCTTTTCAAATGAGTCAGCATTGCACATCAAATGGCCAAAATATTGGAGTTTCAGCTTCAATATCAGTCCTTCCAATGAACACCCAGGACTGATTTCCTTTAGGATGGACTGGTTGGATCTCCTTGCAGTCCAAGGGATTCTCAAGAGTCTTCAACACCACACTTCAAAAGCATCAATTCTTCCGAGCTTAGTTTTCTTTATAGTCCAACTCTCACATCCATAACATGACCAGTGGAAAAACCATAGCCTTGACTAGATGGACCTTTGTTGACAAAGTAACGCCTCTGCTTTTTAATATGATGTCTAGGTTGGTCATAACTTTCCTTCCAAGGAGTAAGCGTCTTTTAATTTCATGGCTGCAATCACCATCTGCAGTGATTTTGGAGCCCCCAAAAATAAAGTCAGCAACTGTTTCCACT
Source organism: Bos grunniens (assembly GCF_055505025.1). Taxonomy (NCBI): domain Eukaryota; kingdom Metazoa; phylum Chordata; class Mammalia; order Artiodactyla; family Bovidae; genus Bos; species Bos grunniens. The sequence goes on along the minus strand of NC_141175.1, from coordinate 55,933,105 downwards.
GTTTCCCCATCCATTTTCCATGAAGTGATATGGCCAGATGCCAGATTTTAGTTTTCTGAATGTTGAGCTTTAAGCTAACTTTTTCACTCTCCTTTTTCACTTTCCTCAAGAGGTTTTTTAGTTCCTCTTCACTTTTTGCCATAGGGTAGTGTCATCTGCATATATGCGGTTATTGATATTTGTCCTGGCAATCTTGATTCCAGCTTTTGCTTTCTCCAGCTCAGCATTTTTCATGATGTACTCTGTATAGAAGTTAAATAAGCAGGGTGACAATATACAGCCTTGATATACTCTTTTTCCTATTTGGATCCAGTCTGTTGTTCCATGTCCAGTTCTAAAAATTGCTTCTTGACCTGCATACAGGTTTTTCAAGAAGCAGGTCAGGTGGTCTGGTATCCCCATCTCTTGAAGAATTTTCCACAGTTTATTGTGATCCACACAGTCAATGGCTTTGGCATGGTAAATAAAGCAGAAATAGATGTTTTTTTCTGCAACTCTCTTGCTTTTTCCATGATCCAGCATATGTTGGCAATTTGACCTCTGGTTCCTCTGCCTTTTCTAAAACCAGCTTGAACATCTGGAAGTTCATGATTCACGTATTGCTGAAGCCTGGCTTGGAGAATTTTGACCATTACTTTACTAGTGTAGGAGATGAGTGCAATTGTGTGGAAGTTTGAGCATTCTTTGACATTGCCTTTCTTTGGGATTGGAATGAAAAGTGACATTTTCCAGTCCTGTGGCCACTGCTGAGTTTTCCAAATTTGCTGACATATTGAGTGCAGCATTTTCACAGGATCATCTTTCAGGATTTGAAATAGCTGAACTGGAATTCCATCACCTCCACTAGCTTTGTTCATAGTGATTCTTCCTAAGACCCACTTGACTTCACATTCCAGGATGTCTGGCTCTAGGTGACTGATCACACCATCATGATTATCTGGGTCATGAAGATCTCTTTTGTACAGTTCTTCTGTGTATTCTTGCCGCCTCTTCTTAATATTTTCTGCTTCTGTTAGGTCCCTACCATTTCTGTCCTTTATTGTGTCCATCTTCGCATGAAATGTTCCCTTGGTATCTCTAATTTTCTTGAAGAGATCTGTAGTCTTTCCCATTCTATTATTTTCCTCTATTTCTTTGCATTGATTGCTGAGGAAGAATTTCTTATCTCTCCTTGCTATTCTTTGGAAATCTGCATTCAAATGGATATATCTTTGCTTTTCTCCTTTTCTTTTTGTTTCTCTTCTTTTCACAGCTATTTGTAAGGCTTCCTCAGACAGCCATTTTGCTTTTTTTTTTTTTTTTTTGCATTTATTTTTCTTGGGGATGACCTTGATCTGTGTCTCCTGTACAATGTCAAGAACCTCCATTCACAGTTCATCAGGTACTCTGTCTATCAGATCTAGTCCCTTAAATCTATTTCTCACTTCCACTGTATAATCATAAGGAATTTGATTTAGGTCATACCTGAATGGTCTAGTGGTTTTCCCTACTTTCTTTAATTTAAGTCTGAATTTGGCAATAAGCAGTTCATGTTCTGAGCCACATTCAGCTCCTGGTCTTGTTTTTGCTGACTGTATAGAGTTTCTCCATCTTTGGCTGCAAAGGATATAAATCAATCTGATTTTGGTGTTGACCATATGGTGATGTCCCTGTGTGGAGTCTTCCCTTGTGTTGTTGGAAAAGGTGTTTGCTATGACAAGTGTGTTCTCTTTGCAAACTCTATTCGCTTTTGCCCTGCTTCATTCTGTACTCCAAGGCCAAATTTGCCTGTTACTCCAGGTATTTCTTGACTTCCTACTTTTGCACTCCAATCCCCTATAGTGAAAAGGACATCTTTTTTGGGGGTGTTAGTTCTAGAAGATCTTGTAGGTCTTCATAGAACCATTCAACTTCAGCTTCTTCAGCATTACTGGTTGGGGCATAGACTTGGATTACCATGATATTGAATGGTTTGCCTTGGAAATGAACAGAGACCATTCTCTCGGTTTTTGAGATTGAATTTAACTGATCACATTTAACTGTGACCATGTAAGAATGTACTGAAGAGAGCTCTCAGAGGCAGCCTTCAGTTAGAACTGTCAGGAAGAAGAGAGAAAGAGGAATATGAAAAATCAAAAATCTGCATAGAGGAAGCCAGTTTAAACGTTATTTAGAAAAGATCATTCTAACACTTGCATATGCATGTGCACTGAGAATGAACTCCCCTCCCCACAGATACATTCCAAACAGGTATCTGGCTTTCAAGACCCAGATGAAAATGACACTAAGTCCAAGAAACTTTCCATCTGATTCCTCTGGCAATATGAGTGTTTCTTTGTTTGATCCTGAAGAGTTGCTCTGTACTTAAAGCCAACTCAAAAGGCCTAAATGTATGTAGTTTAAAGCACAAGAAAAGATAAGGAGACAATATCTAAAATATATTAAAAACTCATACAGCTCAACAGCAAAAAACCCACAAAATGTGATTAAAAAATAAGCAGAAGATTTGCCTGGCCTTTTCCCCAAAGATACACAGATGGCCAATATGAACATGAAAAGATGCTCAACATCAGTAATCATCAGAGACATGCACAAAACTACAATGAGATATCGCCATGCCTGTCAGAGTGGCTATCATATAAAAGACCAGAAAATAAATGTTGATGAGGATGTGGAGAAAAAGGAAACTTTGTGTACTGTTAGCCAAAATGAAAATTGGTATAGTTACTGTGAAAAGCAGTATAGAGGTTTCTTAAAAATCTAAAAATGGAAGTTTTATAGAATCCAGCAATTCCTTTTTTGGGAATATGTCCAGGAAAAATGAAACACTAACATGAAAAAAAAAAAAAAATCCATGCATCCTCATATACAGTGCAGCATTATGTTCAATAGCTAAGATTTGGAAACAACTGAGGTGTCCATTGAATAAAGAAAATACACACACACATAAACACACAATGGGATATTACTCAAGTATAATAAAAGAAGAATTAAATCTTTTGCATGTGTGTGACAAAAATGGATGGACCTTGAATTTACTTTGCATGAGTAAGCCAAGCAGAGAAAAACAAAAACTGCATAATCTCACTTATATCGAAAATCTTAAAAAAAAAAACAAATTCCAAGTTCATAGATACGAAAGAGAACAGATGGGTGGTTGCCAGAGCTATGGGCTGAGGGAAAAATGACTTGGGTGAAAGGGATCAAAAGTACAAACTTCCAGTTATAAACTAAGCGAGTCATGGAGATGTAATGTACAGAATGGTGACCTTAATTAATGATCCTGTATTGGATGTCTGAAAACTATCAAGAGAGCTCTTAAAAGCTGTCATTCCACAACAAAAATATGTAACTATGTATAATGACAGATGTTAACTAGACTTATTGTGGTGATAATTTTGCAATATATACAAATATTGAATCATGTCGTTTACCTGGTTACCAATATAATGCTATATGTCAGTTATACCTCAATTTGAAAAAAATAAATCAAACTTTACTTAGGACTCTTACTTCAACCACATTATTTGTCAAGTTAAAATAATTGGGTAAACAACTAGAACTTAAGGGTCATGAAATAAATAAACACTCAAGTCAATATGCATGCTTGTGTTGTAAGTCACTTCAGCCATGCCCCACACTTTGCAACCCTATGGACTGTAGCCTGCCAGGCTCTTCTGATCATGAGATTTTCCCAGCAAGAATACTAGAGTCGGTTGCCATTTCTTCTTTCAGGGGATCTTCCCAATCCAGGCGTTCAATCTGAGTATCCTGCAATTCCTGCATTGGTAGGAGGGTTATTTTCCACTGGCACCACCTGGAAAGCCTAGAGTTGAATCAGTATATTTTCAAATTAATGCTGAATTTGAACTCAAAAGAAACTGTGCTGAACACTAGCTGAATTCTTTGCAGCCTTTTTATCTTTTTGGAGCATATGACTTAACCTCTCTTTGGCAAAATGAAGTCAGGGATATTTATTAGGTTGAATAGTATGAAATAGCTGCTTTTAAAAATCAAAATATTAAAATATTACAACTTTATGTGCTTAAACTTACTATCCAGATCATAATTATAGGATTTAAACTGTAAATGGATCTAAAGTACTTAGCCATTTTTAAAGAGTACCAATAATAAGAAGTTATCATCATTATGTTTCCATCTAAAGGAGTCTTTACTCTCGATTAAACACTGTAAACCATAGAAAGAAGATATTGGTCACTCCCATGGAACACATGTGTTAAATTAAAAATTCAAAAATCAAAATTTCAACTTAATATCACTACATATTTCATTCATTCATATTTTAAAAGAATCACAAAGGAAATGAAGCAATATATTTGGGCATCACAACATGTCTATTTTTATGGACTTTCAATTCATAAAAATAATAGCCTAAACCAGTGGTTTTTCTAAAGATTCAGCTTATCTTTCTAAACAAAAGATTTAAGATTTTAAGTGTTTTTAAACAAAGAAAAATATTTATTGTCATGTTTGTAAAAATCTGTCAAATAGCTGTTTGTTGATCATACAGTAGGAAAATAAAAGCCTGTTTGGAGTTGTAGCTTGAGCTCTTACTTCTTATAAGGCCCAAAGCTCCATTTCAAAGCAGCACAATTGCAATTGGCAGAGTCTTCTCTGGCCACCTGGGCTGAAATTTGCAAACACAGTTGGAAATGTATTGGCCTCAATCTGACTTCAGGCAAGTATTCTATACTCCAATCTATTAATTTCACATGTCCAGATTTGGCTGAAAACTGACAGCTCTTGGCTAAGAAAGGTAGGGAGTAGATTAAATTATATTGACTTCTGAATCTAAGCCCTATAAACAAACAAACAAAACAAAACAAACAAAAAACAGTGACACTGACTTTATTTTAAGATTTCAAGGTTTGAAGTAATTATGCACAATGATAAAATTCAGTAGTTGGCATTTGGTGGCTAGAAAGTCATTCATTTATTTGGATGAATAAATTAAATAATAATAAATTAAATAATAATAAAAATATAATAAATATAATAAAAATAAAAAGTAAATAATAAATTAAATAATAATAAATTAAATAATAAATTAAATCTATGCCTCATAGATTTAATCTACAGCAACACCCAGTAAACTTTAGGACCTGGGCTTGTCCACTGATGATCAAGAGATCTTCATCCCCCACCCATCCTGAGAGGGATGCACCTGGTCCCTCTCAGGTGCATAGATTTAATCTACAGCAACACCGAGTAAACTTTAGGACCTGGGCTTGTCCACTGATGATCAAGAGATCTTCATCCCCCACCCATCCTGAGAGGGATGCACCTGGTCCCTGGGACCTACAAGCAAAGGCTGGTGATAATTTTTGTCTCTTTAGTTGTCATCCTCTCACCTAAATTTCATGAAGCATATTGGTCCTAAAATATACACAGTATTCCACAATTCCACAGAATTATGTCTTTAGTTTTTAATTTAGATGCAAATGGAAAGTTAAACTAGGAGTATAATTGGTTCTTAGTGACTGTGTTTGAGTGATTTGGAAGGATATCTTTGCTTGAGCAGCCAGGAATTTTTATTGGCTTCTTATTCTCCCCCTTTCAATGGGGGTTTGGAAATTAAGCTTTATTTAGATTTGTTCTTAGATGGTGAATCTGTATTCTATGCATAAGTCCCCTCTAGGTTAAAGGAAATAAACTATTATTTGGTTTGTCTGTAAAGTGGGAAAATTATTCACTAACTAAATAAACCCAAGCAAAAACTATTATGGTAAATGAATCTATCTTTTTTTTTTTTTTTCCTTTCTTTTAAATAGAGACATACAGACTTCCTTTTTAGTGAACTTGGGCATAAATTTTGGAACTGAGGGCTATGACTTCAACAATTTATCAGCCTTTATATTTACAATTTTCATTTGTCATATTTCAAGGTTTAATAGTTTACAAAAAGAGGAACTAACCAAAGATATTCTTTGAAATGCCATTGTTCAGAGCGAGCTAATTTACCCTTCTCTCCCCATTGGATTCTTATTCTTTTCTCTCCTTCATCTGCCACGAGTTTCCACTCTCTCATGCTGATGGAAAGTTTCTATGAAGATTTTCCTTAACTATAAGCTGAGACTTTTTGAATTCACAGATTTTATTGTTACCTCTAACAGTAAACTGAAAGTACAAAATCAGAATGTGGTAGATTTGTAGTCCTACATCTTCTTAGAAATCATACTGGATAACAGATTATTTATATTTATGTTGAGCCCAAAGTATCATCACTTACACAAGTATTTTCTTTTCTGCCACCTTATTTCATTGGCAACATGGAGACAATAAAAAACTTATTCAAAACACAGGCTAAAGTATATATACTGACTTTTTATATCAAACTTTGAAGAATAATTTCCACATGAATAAGAACAATAGTTCAGTTATGATTATATTTTTTCTCAGTTTTAGAAGACAGGATGCATGCATGAACTGAATTCACTCTAGAGATAGCAAGGCTATATTATGCTTTATTTAAGCATCCCTATTGCAATAGGGAGGAGAAACCGAACTCAATTTCACTGAAACAAAATGTAGGACAGATTTAAATGCTAGAGTGAGCAAGTGGAAAAGTACTGGAGGGCTTTAGCCGAGAGGTCTGTCCACCTGATTAGGCGATCTATGGCTTATTAATAACTGCTTATCTACCTTAGACTCCCCAACCTACAGGGATTTGGGAGGTATAGAACGATCCTTTCTTTTTGATTATATTTCAGAAGGACAGCTCCCCTGTCTTTGAGAAAGACATTTCTGGATCCTAAAACTGGCAAGAGGATTTTAAGATTTTCAGAGAACCTCACGAGCAATTAAACATATTCTAAAGTAAGTACTTACTTACTTTAAGAATGGGAAATTCAGATATTCCCATCTGAATGCAGAGTTCCAAAGAATAGCAAGGAGAAATAAAAAAGCCTTCCTCAGAGATCAATGCAAAGAAATAGAAGAAAACAACAGAATGGGAAAGACTAGAGATTTCGTCAAGAAAATCAGAGATACCAAGGGAACATTTCATGCAAAGATGGGCTTGATAAAGGACAGAAATGGTAGGGATCTAACAGAGGCAGAAGATATTAAGAAGAGATGGCAAAAATACACAGAAGAACTGTACAAAAAAGATCTTCGCCACCCAGATAATCACAATAGTGTGATCACTCACCTAGAGCCAGACATCCTGGAATGTGAAGTCAAGTGGGCCTTAGAAAGCATCACCACAAACAAAGCTAGTGGAGGTGATGGAATTCCAGTTGAGCTCTTTCAAATCCTAAAAGATGATCCTGTGAAAGTGCTGCACTCAATATGCCAGCAAATTTGGAAACCTCAGCAGTGGCCACAGGACTGGAAAAGGTCCGTTTTCATTCCGATCCCAAAGAAAGGCAATGCCAAAGAATGCTCAAACTACCGCACAACTGCACTCATCTCACAAGCTAGTAAAGTAATGCTCAAAATTTTCCAAGCCAGACTTCAGCAATACATGAACCGTGAACTTCCAGATGTTCAAGCTGGTTTTAGAAAAGGCAGAGGAACCAGAGGTCAAATTGCCAACATATGCTGGATCATGGAAAAAGCAAGAGAGTTCCAGAAAAACAGCTATTTCTGTTTATTGACTATGCCAAAGCCTTTGACTGTGTGGATCACAATAAACTGTGGAAAATTCTGAAAGAGATGGGAATACCAGGCCACCTGATGTGCCTCTTGAGAAACCTATATGCAGATCAGGAAGCAAGAGTTAGAACTGGACATGGGCCAACAGACTGGTTGCAAATAGGAAAAGGAGTATGTCAAGGCTGTATGTTGTCACCCTGCTTATTTAACTTCTATACAGAGTACATCATGAGAAACGCTGGACTGGAAGAAGCACGAGCTGGAATCAAGACTGCCGGGAGAAATATCAATCACCTCAGATATGCAGATGACACCACCCTTATGGCAGAAGGTGAAGAGGAATTAAAAATCCTCTTGAGGAAAGTGAAAGAGGAGAATGAAAGAGTTGACTTAAAGCTCAACATTCAGAAAATGAAGATCATGGCATCTGGTCCCATCACTTCATGGGAAATAGATGGGGAAACAGTGGAAACAGTGTCAGACTTTATCTTTGGGGGCTCCAAAATCACTGCAGATAGTGATTGTGGCCATGAAATGAAAAGATGCTTACTCCTTGGAAGGAAATTTACGACCACCATAGATAGCATGTTCAAAAGCAGAGACATTACTTTGCCAACAAAGGTTCATCTAGTCAAGGGAATGGTTTTTCCAGTGGTCATGTATGGATGTGAGAGTTGGACTGTGAAGAAGGCTGAGCGTGGAAGAATTGATGCTTTTGAACTGTGGTGTTGGAGAAGACTCTTGAGAGTCCCTTGGACTGCAAGGAGATCCAACCAGTCCATTCTGAAGGAGATCCTTCCTGGGTTTTCATTGGAAGGACTGATGCTGAAACTGAAACTCCCATACTTTGGCCACCTCATGCAAAGAGTTGACTCATTGGAAAATACCTGATGCTGGGAAGGATTGGGGCAGGAGGAGAAGGGGATGACAGAGGGGAGATGGCTGGAAGGCAACACCAACTCGATAGACATGAGTTTTAGTGAACTCTGGGAGTTGGTGATGGACAGGGAGGCCTGGCATGCTGTGATTCATGGGGTTGCAAAGAGTCGGACATGACTGAGTGACTGAACTGAACTGAACTGAACATAGGTGCTTGTCATGATGAAGAATTTTAGTGCTTTTCTAGATATGAGGAGATACCAGAACGTAAGTTTAAGAAGTGTGCCCAGTTGCTCAGTCATGTCTGTCTCCTTTGTAACACCAGGGATTATGTAGCCTGTCAGGCTCCTCTGTACATGGACTTTTTCAGGTAAGTATACTGGAGCAGGTTGCCATTTCCTACTCCAGGGAATCTTCCCGACCCAGGGATTGAAACTGAAATTCTCTCTCCTGCATCTCTTGCTTTGGCAGTTGGATTCTTTACCGCTTGAGCCACCTGGAATACCTCCTGCTTAGTAAGAAATCTGTCTAAAATTTAGTCAAAATGAGGAAGTCACCAAGTTCATCTTAGTCATCTTCCAGGTGGTAAAGTCGTGCAGCCAGGGTAATTATCACCATATCAAATTTCCTGAACATGATGACATCGCCTGTCCAACCAAACTGTTAGGAGCTGGTATATTCCTTCACCTCATAAAGGCAGAACAAAGAATTTGACTGCTCACTTGAATATTTCAGCATGCTGAACCAGAATCCTTTTTTATTATAATTACTGATACTGATGTGTCAGGAAGGATTTCTATCTTTCATAAAAAAGTTGTTTTTTAATTTCTCTTAAGAATTTAAAATTGTCCACTTAAAAAAAATGCTCCACATGAGAGTTGCAGCTTAAGTTTTATTTGGGACAATATGAGGATGGCAGCCCAGGAGACAGCATCTCAGACAGCTCTGAGAAACAGTGCCAAAGAGGTAAGGTGGAAGGACAGTATATATGTGATTTTGGTAAAGGGGAGTACCTGCAGTCAAACACTTGCTCACTCTAGCATTTAAAAACTCTCCTATGTTTTGTTTCAGTGAAATTGAATTCAGTTTCTTCTCCCTATTACAATAGGGATGCTTGCTGCAGTTGCTATTGCTAAGTCACTTCAGTCGTGTCCAACTCTGTGCGACCCCATAGGTGGCAGCCCACCAGGCTTCCCCGTCCCTGGGATTCTCCAGGCAAGAACACTGGAGTGGGTTGCCATTTCCTTCTCCAATGCATGAAAGTGAAAAGTGAAAGTGAAGTCGCTCAGTCGTGTCCGACTCCTAGCGACACCATGGACTGCAGCCTACCAGGCTCCTCCATCCATTGGATTTTCCAGACTAGAGCACTGGATTGGGGTGCCATTGCCTTCTCCGAATAGGGATGCTTAAATAAAGCATCATATAGCCTTGATATCTCTAGAGTGAATTCAGTTCATGCATGCATCCTGTCTTCTAAAATTGAGAAAAAAGATAATCATAACCTGCTGGTTCTCATGAAGCTTCTGCTAGTCCCAAGAAAAAATCATTATCATGAAGAATTTTGGTTCTTTTCTGGATATGAGGAGATACCAGAATTGGGCTTATAAAATCAACTGCTGAGAATATCTAAGTATCTGGAGACCTGTCTTGCCAGTTTCCCAAAGTACAGAGTGCCTCACTTCTGCCCTCCACCCTGAACTCTTTCAGGGGAGTTTGGAGGTCAACCGCTGCAGTGGTACATGACTCAATCCTTGTAGAGGCAGATGGCAAGCACCCACAGCAAGTGACAATTTGTGGTTGACAATATAATAGACTATTTCATGTTTTTCTCTTTTGCAATATTCAAGAAGATTTTAAAAATTCCCATAATGACAGATTTTAGAGAATATTTCAGTCAAATGTCCATAGAAAGAGGTAAGTGCTGGAGTCAATGTATCATCTCAGTAAACCATCTCTCATTTGGCCAGAACCCTTAGAGTTTCAGGAATAGCAAAGTTATGCACTGTTGAATAATAAAAGCTGTTTCATGCAACAGCCACCTAGGAACCTGCCCAAGCAGCTGTAAAGAGACCCACCAGCCAGAATTACCCTAAAATTCTCTGTGCACTTGTCTGATTAATTCATTCAGAACAACATTTACATGTAGTCCTATGGAAAACACACCCTAAATATTTCATTTCAGGGACACTGGGCCGGTTTTCTCTGTTAAAATAGTAACTCCAGAACAGAGAATTCCAGAAGACAAAATGCTTCCATCAGGAAATACTTTGTTTATGATACTTTTACGTAACTGCTTATCTTTCCTTGGAGTGCTTTTTAAAATAGATCTGGCTAGGTATGTTTGCTTATCTAGTCTTAGAGACAGATGTCAATGTTCCCTGTGTCCATTTCTCCCTTCAGGTTAGTTGATAAGTTTCACTCAGTCTGTGTCTCTAACGCCTTTCACAAAGCAGGAGAAAAAAAAAATCATTATGCATTTTACATCAACACCTGTTCTTCTATTCCCAGGAATATTCTCAATGTTATTGATGTCTCTCCAGTCCAGTACATATCACCAATCATTTCCAATGCCTCACATAGGTCTTTGCAGATCTTTCAGACAAATATGTACCAGGTTGAGTGAGGTGCAGTTAAAAAATGCTTTCAAACCTCCCCAGTTGCGTATAAAGTACAACCTAATTTATTTTAGTATAAACAAAAAGATAAATCTCTTACACTATATTTTTGTTGGTCAATGGATGAAATTAAATCACAGTTAAATGATTAATCTCAATTTCTTAATCAGTTTCTATTTTAAAATAGAAATAAAAAATGTCTACCTCAGGTGTACTGTGTTATCAAATATGATTATACAACATGTGTCTGTGTATGTATGTTTGCACATGAATATATATGTATATGTTTATGTGTGCATCTATACACATAGAAATTGCTTAGCCCAGTATTTGGTTATTGCTAAGCATTTTATATGAAATGCTTATATGAATGCTTTTAGATATAATAATAACAATAATTGTTTTCTTTCTTGTTATTAAAATTGGTATTAATCCAAACAGGTTTCACTGAAATTTCCACATGAATCAGGATGTTATTTTACAAGAAAAATTTTATGAATTCCTCAGTAGTTCAGTAATTGGGACTCGACCTTCAAGTGCAGAGAGTGTGCTTTTGATCCCTGGTTGGGGAGCTAGGATCCCACATGCTTCAGGGTGTGGCCAAAATGAAAATAAAACTTGGAAAAAAAAATCCTTTAAAAATGCTTAAGAAAAATTTCATTTTTTTTTTGAAAATTTGAAAACTATTTAAAAATATCAAGGATGACATGCCAGGCAGATGAATGGAAGGTGAAGAAAGATAATGTAGATATACAAAATGATGAGATTTTTGATTTGATAGGTCATACATTTGGCAAAGATGAGTAGAGGGATATGTGTATGTGATGTTTGCTATGTGAAATTTATGGAAGGGTTTTGAATTCAGGCTGTTATAGTCATTTTTGTGCTGAACAGTGAAAAGCTAAAGTCCTTTCTATTAAAATCAGACACAGCTGTGTGTTGGAACGTTAGGTACTACTTCTCTCTGGTTGGATTGGTGTTAAGAAAGAAAATAGATAACAATGGATAAAACGGGGACTGAGTATTAACTCTTTGAAGACTCTCAAAGAATAGATTACCAAATTTAAACTAAATGAGAGACTATATGTCCAGCTCAAAGACCAAGACAAGATATGTTATTATATCATCTGCGTTCAACATTTCATCACTTCAGTTCAGTTCAGTTCAGTTGTTCAGTCATGTCCGACTCTTTGTGACCCCATGAATCACAGCACGCCAGGGCTCCCTGTCTATCACAAACTCCTGGAGTCCATCCAAACCCATGTCCATCAAGTCGATGATGACATCCAACCATCTCACCTCTGTCATCCCCTTCTCCTTGTGCCCTCAATCTTTCCCAGCATCAGAGTCTTTTCACATGAGTCAGCTCTTTGCATGAGGTGGCCAAAGTATTGGAGTTTCAGCTTCAACATCAATCCTTTCTATGAAAACCCAGGACTGATCTCCCATCGGATGGATGGATTAGATCTCCTTGCAGTCCAAGGGACTCTCAAGAGTCTTTTCCAAAATCACAGTTTAAAAGCATCAATTCTTTGGCGCTCAGCTTTCTTTATAGTCCAACTCTCACATCCATACATGACCACTGGAAAAACCATAGCCTTGACTAGATGGACCTTTGTTGACAAAGTAATGTCTCTGCTTTTTAATATGCTGTCTAGGTTGGTCATAACTTTCCTTCCAAGTAGTAAGTGTCTTTTCATTTCATGGCTGCAATCACCATCTGCAGTGATTTTGGAGCCCAGAAAAATTAAGTCAGCCACTGTGTCCTCTGCTTCCTCATCTATTTGCCATAAAGTGATGGGACTAGATGCCATGATCTTCGTTTTCTAAATGTTGAGATTTAAGCCAACTTTTTCACTCTCCTCTTTCACTTTCCTCAAGAAGCTTTTAATTCTTCTTCACTTTCTGCCATAAGGGTGGTGTCATCTGCATACCTGAGGTGACTGATATTTCCCCCAGCAATCTTAATTCCAGCTTGTGCTTCCTCCAGCCCAGCACTTCTCATGATGTACTGTGCATGGAAGTTAAATAAGCAGGGTGACAATGTACAGCCTTGACGTACTCCTTTTCCTATTTGGAACCAGTCTGTTGTTCCATGTTCAGTTCTAACTGTTGCTTTCTGACCTGCATACAGGCTATCACTTACCAATGGGGAAATCCAGGTCAAAATATAGTCAAATATATTTACCAGTGAGCTAAACAGAGACCCATGCTTTAGTTCTAGCACTGCTGCTGCTGCTGCTAAGTCACTTGAGTCGTGTCCAACTCTGTGCGACCCCATAGACGGCAGCCCACCAGGCTCCCCTGTCCATGGGATTCTCCAGGCAAGAACACTGGAGTGGGTTGCCATTTCCTCCTCCAATGCATGAAAGTGAAAAGTGAAAGTGAAGTCGCTCAGTCGTGTCTGACTCCTAGGACCCCATGGACTGCAGCCCACCAGGCTCCTCTGTCCATGGGATTTTCTAGGCAAGAGTACTGGAGTAGGGTGCCGTTGCCTTCTCCATGTTCTAGCACAGCCAGTCCCAAAATCTCTTCTCAATGCAGTGACTCTGTCTTCTGGAAACACAGCCCAGTGAATATTAAGATCTTACTGTTTCACCCAATTGTAAAGTTATTGATCCCATGGGATGCAATGAAAAGCACAAAGAGGGACCTTGATTTTGTGAAGAAAAGTGGTAGCTCTAACTTTTAGGAAAGCACCAGAATGGTGGAATTAACTTTTCTTTCCAACATTGTGAAGCATCTACATGAAATGTCATTGTGGAAGTACCAACCCATGTATGTATAATGTAAAAAACAAGGACAGAAGAAAAGTTATAATTATTTTATATAAAATGATGTAGTAAAGTGTTTGGAAGTGACTGACTACAATAGGTTTATACAGTGTTCCTCAATGCCAGAAATCACAATTTGCATGATAAAATTTAGTGAAGTCTTAATCCTAATGGGAATAAGACATGTAAAGATACACAAAAATATCTGAAATATAATCTTAGTAAAAAATAGGCAGAATTTCTTATTGGGACACAATATGTATATTTCACTAAAATAAAAAAAAACATATATTTGATTAAATAACTTAAATATGGATTTTATTGAAATGTACCCATTCAAAGATTTTTGACAAATAGAATTATAATAGCAATTCAAATAAATTTCATTCCAAAATAAGACAAAATAATGTATGTTTTATTTAGAAGAACTATCAGGAGAATATATATAGGACACTGTGGCATTGAGACCCCCCATAGGAAACTGAATCCAGACGTAAAAGTCAAAGAGGTTATTCAAGAGTTATGATCAGGGTTAAGATAATAGGCATAATGTAGGGAATAGGCATAAAAGTATCAAGTCTTCAAAAACTGACAACAACATGAAGAACTGATCTATCAACCCAGAGAAGGAACTGGGTTGCTAGATCCTGGAGAGAGTGTTCATAGCCTTGGAAGAAGAATGTCCTGTGGAATCCAGCTTCTGTCAGAATGGTGATGAAGAGCACTAGGAAGGAGACACCTACCTGATCACTGGTGGATCCTGCTGCTGTCATGGAATGTCCAAATCTAAGCAGTCATGGGGCAAGAGGGAGTGGATGTGAGAGTATGAACAAAATAAAAAATATCCTTAACAAGTACTATCAGATCAGATCAGATCAGATCAGTCACTCAGTCATGTCCAACTCTTTGCGACCCCATGAATTGCAGTATGCCAGGCCTCCCTGTCCATCACCAACTCCCGGAGTTCACTCAGACTCATGTCCATCGAGTCAGTGATGCCATCCAACCATCTCATCCTCTGTCATCCCCTTCTCCTCTTGCCCCCAATCCCTACCAGAATCAGAGTCTTTTCCAATAAGTCAACTCTTCACATGAGGTGGCCAAAGTACTGGAGTTTCAGCTTGAGCATCATTCCTTCCAAAGAAATCCCAGGGCTGATCTCCTTCAGAATGGACTGGTTGGATTTCCTTGCAGTCCAAGGGACTCTCAAGAGTCTTCTCCAACACCACAGTTCAAAAGCATCAATTCTTTGGTGCTCAGCCTTCTTCACAGTCCAGCTCTCACATCCATACATGACCACAGGAAAAACCATAGCCTTGACTAGACGAACCTTTGTTGGCAAAGTAGTGTCTCTGCTTTTGAATATGCTATCTAGGTTGGTCATAACTTTAAGCGTCTTTTAATTTCATGGCTGCAGTCACCATCTGCAGTGATTTTGGAGCCCAGGTAAATAAAGTCTGACACTGTTTCCACTGTTTCCCCATCTGTTTCCCATGAAGTGGTGGTACCGGATGCCATGATCTTTGTTTTCTGAATGTTGAGCTTCAAGCCAACTTTTTCACTCTCCATTTTCACCTTCATCAAGAGGCTTTTTAGTTTCTCTTCACTTTCTGCCATAAGGGTGCTGTCATCTGCATATCTGAGGTGATTGATATTTCTCCCGGCAATCTTGATTCCAGCTTGTGTTTCTTCCAGTCCAGCATTTCTCATGATGTACTCTGCATATAAGTTAAATAAACAGGGTGACAACATACAGCCTTGACGAACTCCTTTTCCTATTTGGAACCAGTCTGTTGTTCCACTTCCAGTTCTAACTGTTGCTTCCTGACCTGCATACAAATTTTTCAAGAGGCAGATCAGGTGGTCTGGTATTCCCATCTCTTTCAGAAGTTTCCACAGTTTATTGTGATCCACACAGTCAAAGGCTTTGGCATAGTCAATAAACAGAAATAGATGTTTTTCTGGAACTCTCTTGCTTTTTCCACGATCCAGCAGATGTTGGAATTTGATCTCTGGTTCCTCTGCCTTTTCTAAAACCAGCTTGAACATCTGGAAGTTCATGGTTCACATATTGCTGAAGCCTGGCTTGGAGAATTTTGAGCATTACTTTACTAGCGTGTGAGATGAGTGCAATTGTGCGGTAGTTTGAGCATTCTTTGGCATTGCCTTTCTTTGGGATTGGAATGAAAACTGACCTTTTCCAGTCCTGTGGCCACTGCTGAGTTTTCCAAATTTGCTGGCATATGGATTGCAGCACTTTCACAGCATCATCTTTCAGGATTTGGAATAGCTCAACTGGAATTCTATCACCTCCACTAACTTTGTTCATAGTGATGCTTTCTAAGGCCCACTTGACTTCACATTCCAGGATGTCTAGCTCCAGGTCAGTGATCACAGCCTCATGATTATCTGGGTCTTGAAGATCTTTTTTGTACAGTTCTTTTGTGTATCCTTGCCATCTCTTCTTAATATCTTCTGCTTCTGTTAGGTCCATACCATTTCTGTCCTAAATAGCAAGAAGGGATAAGAAAGCCTTCTTCAGCGATCAGTGCAAAGAAACAGAGGAAAACAACAGAATGGGAAAGACTAGCGATCTCTTCAAGAAAATCAGAGATACCAAAGGCTTGATAAAGAACAAGTACTATAGGTATTGCTAAATTAAAAAATAATGTTTAACCTCAACACATGAATGATACATTTATTGAAATGGTGATATGTCTAGATAGTCTGAGACAAGTGGCAAACACAGCAGGACAGAGTGTTTGCAAATACCCCTTTATAGATTAGTCTAAGTTCCATTATGCTGTGGGAATGAAAACCAAAATCCTGGTGTCTTACAGTAACAAAGCCTTATTTTTTGCTTTCATCATATGTCCACTGTGGGTCAGATATGGCTTTGATCCATGTCACCTTCACTGTAGCCCTAGGATGACAGAATAAGCTCAATATGGAATGTGATTGTTTTGTTGGCAGTGGAAATAGGGGTGTGCTAGTGGCACCCCACTCCAGTACTCTTGCCTGGAAAATTCCATGGATGGGGAGCCTGGTAGGCTGCAGTCCACGGGGTCGCTAAGAGTCGGGCACGACTGAGCAACTTCATTTTCGCTTTTCGCTTTCATGCATTGGAGGAGAAAATGGCAACCCACTCCAGTGTTCTTGCCTGGAGAATCCCAGGGATGGGGGAGCCTGGTGGGCTGCCGTCCATGGGGTCGCACAGAGTCGGACATGATTGAAGACTTAGCAGTAGCAGTAGCAGTAGCAGCATGTAAAGGTTATAAACCTCCCACATAGGATGTACAATGTCATTGTTGCTCACATTTTATTGGCTAAAGAATGTCACATGTCCAATTCTCAATAGTAGAGGATGCAAGCATTCTTGGAGGGGAGGAAGGGCAAGACACTATTTTTCTTTTTTTTTTTTGGCCAATGAATCACACAATTTATCACTCTTCCTTATCTATGAATGAATACATTATAACAAAAGTATAATTTTTCAATAAAAAGCCCATCTAAAACTTGTTCATATGTTATATAACTGTAGTGAGTTGAAGGTGGAAGGGAGCTAAAGCAATATCTGGATTTTACTCATGTAGAAAATGAGCTTCAGAAAGAGAACCCTAATCAATTTGGGAGAGATCAAGAAGAGCCAGTTCTACACTAAGCCTTTGTTCCAGTATTTGTCAGTTCTTCGAGAACAGGCATTGTTGAGCAGGAAAAAGCTCATTTTTTTGTGAATTTAACACAACATATTAGAGCCTAGGATCAACGCCAATTCATTTTTTAGATGTGAGATATAATGCATTTTTAGGGATCTGGAGAAATAACATGGTCATTCCTCCCCCACCCCCCAAATCTCCTCCATTCCTTCTTCTGCATAAGAGAGCATGAGCAAGAGAAAGAACAATGGGCATGGGGTTAGCAGACAGAGTACAGGCACTCAGACTCAGATTTCAGAAGAAACGTTTTTTCCATAATTTTTTTTTTCTGGATTAACTATGGATAAGCAATTAATTTCTGTGCTAAGATTATTTTAAATGGGAAACTATAAAGAAAGCAAAAATTAATTGATCTACTTAGGTAGCCAAGTGACCAAAGTCTCAAAGTCTTTAGGCACTTTATTGCAGTGGTTGCCCAGAAACCCATTGTTTTATTCATACTGTGAAACCACTGAGAATTATTTGTTTGTGCTGTTTGAAGCAACAAGACAAATTGTATGCCTCGAAATCACATGCCTTGAAAAGAAGTAAGTACAATGCCAGCCTTCCCTCTGTCATCTTGAAAAGACAAAACATAACACTTTGATAGCATTCATACTAACATCCTATGAATCAGTACTGCTTATAAAATACATAAATATGTTAAAGAGCTATTTCAAATCCTGAAAGATGATGCTGTTAAAGTGCTGCACTCAATATGACAGCAAACTGGGAAAATTCAGCAGTGGCCACAAGACTGGAAAAGGTCAGTTTTCATTCCAATCCCAAAGAAAGGCAATGCCAAAGAATGCTCAAACTACCGCACAATTGCACTCATCTCACACGCTAGTAAAGTAATGCTTAAAATTCTCCAAGCCAGGTTTCAGCAATATGTGAACTGTGAACTTCCAGATGTTCAAGCTGGTTTTAGAGAAGGCAGAGGAACCAGAGATCAAATTCCAACATCTGCTGGATCATGGAAAAAGCAAGAGAGTTCCAGAAAAAAACATCTATTTCTGTTTATTGACTATGCCAAAGCCTTTGATTGTGTGGACCACAATAAACTGTGGAAAATTCTTCAAGAGATGGGAAAACCAGACCACCTGACCTGCTGCTGGGAGCCAGTGTGAGGAACTCTGCCCGTGGCAAAGGTCATGAGGAAGAAAGCTCGGCATACGCAAAGGCGGGATCGAGCCTTAGGAGTCCCCCTGGAAGTTCTCGAGCATCTACCCCCAAAACCAGAGTCTGCCTACTTTACTGCTTTGTGCTCTCACCTATACTTCTGACTTTACGGGGGGCTATACCCCACCACCTGTTTCAGGAAAAGAGTTAACTTAGAGCTCCAGTTAATAATAATTCCTGGGCATGACAGGAGTGTTTCAACCTACAAACTCCTCTGAAGGTTCTCTAGCCTGTCTTACAGGTTTGTGCAGCCACATGTGATTGTTCACAGCCTCCCAACCGTGACAGGCACGAGATGCTTTAAATCTTCTAAAAACAGGTTCTTTAAAGAAGTTAGAAAACTATTAGTATAGTATGGTGGGCTGATTAGAAATTATACTGGTGAGGGTTTTTTCATTTGTTGAGCCAATGTTTGCTGCTAAGTCCCCACATCCCCTGCCCTTATACACATTAATGAATATATAGAAGAAATAAGTATTAACCTTTGATATTAATCATGTTATACCTTAGGCTAAGCAAATTATTTCCTTAATTAAAACCCACTACACCCTCACCCTATAGGAATGTAACTTTATCTGATACCTTCATCTGTTTTAAAAATAATCACTCCTGGAGAAATAAGTGTTCTGGTTGACTGATCTCTGTCACAAGGAGAGGGTCATAAATTGTTAGCAGGCCCTCTGGCCAGAAGATGATGTAACACCCCTAAGACCTTAGTATACATTTGTATAAAGCACCTGACTTTAATAGAAGTCAGGACTGCTGACCCCGCGTGACTTTTGTATAACATCTCAGTGTATAAAAACAGACCCTGGAAAAATAAAAATGGGATCAGTTCCTGGAAAGACTGGTCTCCCCATGTCATTCTTTCTCTCACCTTCTGGCTGAATTCCCATCTGGAACGTGGAGGCTCGTCAAGCCTGCTAATTATGCCTGGGCTTCTAAGATCTGACCGGGCAGGCCTTAGTGTCTCCTCTCCTTTGGGAGAATGGGAGGACGCCTGCGGTCTACGTAGGTGACGTAAATTCCTTGCCTTGGAATTTTATTAGCTTTCCACATAAACCAAGTTATTCAGCCTCTTTTCTCCACTGAATTTTCCCACTGAACTATCCTTATTCTATTACTCTTTGTATCTCTAATTAATATTTAATTAAAGCTATTGTATCCAGTTTGCCAAAGCCGTCTCCCCTTTGAATTCCCTGGATCTGTTGGGGCTGGACTCCGGCAACCTGCCTCTTGAGAAACCTATATGCAGGTCAGGAAGCAACAGTTAGAACTGGACATGGAACAACAGACTGGTTCCAAATAGGAAAAAGAGTATGTCAAGGCTGTATATTGTCACCCTGCTTATTTAACTTCTATGCAGAGTACATCATGAGAAACGCTGGGCTGGAGGATGCACAAGCTGGAATCAAGAGTATTGGGAGAAATATCAATAATCTCAGATATGCAGATGACACCACCGTTATGGCAGAAAGTGAAAAGGAACTAAAGAGCCTTTTGATGAAAGTGAAAGAGGAGAGTGAAAAAGTTGGCTTAAATCTCAACATTCAAGAAACTAAGATCACGGCATCCAGTCCCATCACTTCATGGCAGATAGATGGGGAAACAGTGGAAACAGGGGCTGACTTTATTTATTTATTTTGGACACCTAAATCACTGCAGATGTGATTGCAGCCATGAAATTAAAATTATTCCTTGGAAGAAAAGTTATGACCAACATAGACAGCATATTATAAAGCAGAGACATTACTTTGCCAACAAAGGTCCATCTAGTCAAGGCTATGTTTTTTCCAGTAGTCTTGTATGGATGTGAGAGTTAGACTATAAAGAAAGCTGAGCACTGAAGAATTGATGCTTTTGAACTGTGGTGTTGGATAAGACTCTTGAGAGTCTCTTGGACTGCAAGAAGATCCAACCAGTCCATCCTAAAGGAAATCAGTCCTGAATGTTCATTGGAAGGAATGATGTTGAAGCTGAAACTCCAATACTTTGGTCACCTGATGCAAAGAGCTGACTCATTTGAAAAGATGCTGATTCTGGGAAAGATTGAAGGTGGGAGAAGAAGGGGACAACAGAGGATGAGATGGTTGGGTGGCATCACCGACTCAAGGGACATGAGTTTGGGTGGACTCTGGCAGTTAGTGATGGACAGGGAGGCCTGGAGTGCTGCAGTATATGGGGTCACAAAGAGTTGAACACAACTGAGAGACTGAACTGAAATGAATTGACAAACCCAGGGGATATTTTATTCATTGTGTTCATGCATTTGATAAAAGTTTGATTCAAGTGTGTTGAGACCATTAAAATGGGCATAAATCATCTGATACCACCAGACTGGGTTGGTGTGTTCAATGTTGTTTGCTTATTGATGTGTTTATCTCCCACTCTTTAAATACAGCTGGACTGCTATTCTCAAAAGGAGAAAGTACATGCACACCATAGTCAGAATCTTGTGCATGACCTCTGATGATCTCTCTGTAAGCTGCATCAGCTCTTAAATAGATTCTCTCAATACTTTAGAGAAATTTCACAGACAACGGAAGCTCCACCAGACAGCGAAATGCAAAAAACTAAATATGTGCTTGAATTCCTGCCAGGCCAAACTGATTGACTCATACATTTAAAAAAAATAAGTTTTGGGTCAGTAAATGCATAAACCAACTTAGTCAATGAAAATTTTAAAAAAAGTGCTATTAAACACTGCAACAACATGCATATGGCAACAAGAAAAAAAATATTTTATTATCCACAGCTACTCCTCCCTAGATTGCAATGCATCTTATCAAGATACGATTGGATATATACAAAATATGGACAGTTTTCTCCCAAAATAACCCAGAGAAATATTTGGGAAAGTCTCAACTTGTAGTTTCTATGTCAAATAAATCACATCTAATATTGTGTAACTCTGACTATTAAAACATATTAGGAAATATGGCCTGTCACTCTTTTGGCAGAAACACATGATTAAGCAGCTTGGTGAATAGAATGAACAGGTGCTGGGATAAAAACCAGAAAGCCCATTCATCTTTATGCTTCTGGAGAGAAAATAAACCGTTTGGGGATTTCAACTAGGAAAACATTACTTTCTTGTTTTGGTAATTTCATATATTAAGCATGTTTCTCTGACAATTTTAGGTGAGCCAATGTGGGAAACAATGATACTGAATTGCTTTCAGTGTGTTTGCTGCCTTATTGTGAAATCATGCCAAGCATTAATGGGGAACAGAGCTGTTTCCTACCACTTAGGCATCACTGAATTGTATCTATCCTTTGTGTATTGAGTGAAAATATTGAACTATGAAATCTGAATGCAAGATCATGTTTGAGTTATTAATATCAACAGTTTCTTACATACAATAAATTATCAAAAGTGTTGGTTGAATATTGAATTTGAAATTACAATTAATTTAATAAGCGGGTGCTGGTTTTGTATGTGTCATTGTCTATCCCTGATAAATATCCTCCTTATCTGGTGCATGCTAATTCATTCTTTAAATTTGGTGTCAGACATCACTACTTACAAGAATTCTTCCCTGGTCATACCCCAAAGCAAAGATAATTTTTATCTCCTCTGAGATATATTGATACTATATGTATGCTTTTATGCTGTGTATATACACTCTTTTAGAGTTGGGTCTCTTGTGTAATTGGAAATAATTTCTTTTGGTTATAGAATATAGAATGGTATTTCTCTACCTCTGCATATTATTTTCCAAGTATAGGCTATGTAACAGATATACCATACAGTTGAATAAATGCAAGGACGGGTAAATGGGTTGAAGAACAGATGGTGTCTGTATACCTGATTTCCAGACAAATATCTTTAAATAAATATGTGTTGCTAACATAAAATTAGTCGAATGTTATATGTGAGCTACTAACTTCCCCTTCAGTGGCTAAAAAGAGAATTACTTAAAGATAATTTTGCATAAGGAAAATGGGTGGAGATGTTGGATAGGTGACAGTGTACACGGGATTTCACTCCAAACAAAGGAATATTTCACTTGTTCTTCAGTTGTTTCACTATTAATTCTAAACAATTTTTAAATTAATATGTACATTACAATTATAAGTGAGAAAACCTACTATTCTACAATCAGCTATATTTTGTATATCATGACTAATAAATGTTCTTGAAGGAAAATTTTAAATTCCTCAAAGCTTTGCTTTGAATATACTTGCTAAGAATAGATGATACATATAAAACTCAGGATTTCTGTTTTGTTTTTTTGCTGTTGTTATTTTGCCATACCAACAAAAATGATGGTGGCATATTTTGAAGTTTAGTCAAATTCTTCAGGTCTCAGTTTTCATCTAAACACTACCATGTTTCAGGAACACTACCATATTACTGAAGTTAAATGAGATAACTTGTGATATCAAAAATTAGAATCCTGAATATACTTACAGAATTTTAATTACCTACAATAACTTAATTAAATTCAATTCTACTTTAATGAGCTCATTATACTGTTCCTTGAAGTAACATTATAGTCACCTTAATAGACTGGTAATATTTTTGTTACTAGCTGCATACTTTTTCTAGGACTTTTTAAACTTACATTTTATGCAATGTACCAAATATCCTTTGCACAGAGTTGTGGAGAAAATAGTACTGGATTGATTAGTATCTTTTATTTGAAACTCAATTTATAACTTCTTTTTGATGTAATATATATATATATATATATATATATATATATATAATCCATATATGCTAATTCAAGTCCTAAAACATTTCTTTTATGTTTCTAAATTATAGTTTATGATAGCTCATGAAATCACAAAAATGTCAATTGAAAATGAATATATACTTATATGTTTTAGTTATTCTGAAATTAGAAAATGGGAAGACTAATTATCTAAATTTACTGTTTGATAGATAAATTAATAAATATTCTAAATGGTTGCAAGATGATATTATAGTTTTACATTTTTGCTGAATATGTGGTGGATGGAGAAAAAAGGAAGCAGTATTTATTAAGTGTGTATTAATAGCAGAAATCAGATTTGGAAGCCTGTAGCCTAGAGACTTGCAGGCTGGCATGCTGTCCATGGGGTCACAGAGAGTCAAATACGACTGAGCAACTGAACAACAATAAATAGCAGAAATAATACCTATACTCCATCTTTCATCATTAAAACAACTTTCAATCTTACAGTTATAGTACTTGAGGCACTGATATTTGACATAGTGTATTTCATGCCCTGGGTCTGGAAATAGGCTGGCCAAGATTTGAATTTACAATGCTCATTTTTTTAAATCCATGAAAGTTGATTTTTACCAAATAGAAAACTATTGCATTATTATTCTCTATTTCTTTTGCTGATTATAACTACTTTATAAGAAAAAGTGCAAAAATTATAAGAGTTCAGCTTGATTAATATTAATGAATTGGACAAGGACCTAGATAAAGAGACAGAATGTAAATAACCCTCCAAAAGCACTCCTCATGTTATTTTCCAGGAATTAGCCACACAAATTTAAAAGTAAAACTTATTCTTATTTCTGACATGATATATTTTTGTCTGTTTATGAAGTATAAATAGTGCAATATTTAAGGTGATTTTTGTATGTGTCTTTCTCTCAGCATTATATCATGGTATTTTATCTATTTTTTGAAGTAGTAGTAATAGTTAATTCATTGTTATTGTTGTATAGCTTTCCTTATTATGAATATTCACAGTTTATTTATCATTGTACAGCCACAGGATGATTTTTTGTTGTTGGATACTAAAAATAATACAAATTTGTACTGTGTGTTCACCTAAGGGAAGAATTTCTACGCTAAAAGAATTTGTTCTGATTTGAGTTAAAAATCAACTTGATGTGTACAAATTAACACCCTTGTACATTTCTAGTGAGAATGTAAAATGGTGCAGCTTTTGTGGTAAATCGTTAGGTGTTTTTTTTTTATATAAATTTAAATATGAATTACCTTCAACAATTCTACTCCTAGGTAGGTACATACCAGAGAGAATTGAAAGAAGGGACTCAAACTGATATTTGTATGGCAATGTTTTTGTAGCTTTATTCAAAATAGCCAGAAGGTAGAAACGATCCAAATGTTCATTTACAGATGCCTGGATAAATACAATGGACTTGCTAGGACATAAGTGAACCTTGAAAACTTTTTAAGTGAAACAAACCAGATACAAAAGAGAATATGTTTTATGATTCTACTTACATGAAATATATAGAAAAGGAAAATATGATGGTAATACAAATTAGATTATTAATTATCAGGGGTTAAAGGGAAATAGGGAGTTGTTACTTCATGGTTATAGAATTTTTATTTAGGATGAAAAAAAAGTTTTGGAAATGGACTTCAGTTCAGTTCAGCTCAGTTCAGCCACTCAGTCATGGCCAACTCTTTGCAACCCCATGAATTGTAGCACGTCAGGCCTCCCTGTCCATCACCAACACCTGGAGTTCACTCAAACTCACGTCCATCGAGTCAGTGATGCCATCCAGCCATCACATCCTCTGTTATCCCCTTCTCCTCCTGCCCCCAATCTCTCCCAGCATCAGTCTTTTCTAATGAGTCAACTCTTTGCATGAGGTGGCCAAAGTATGGGAGTTTCAACTTTAGCATCATTCCTTCCAAAGAAATCCCAGGACTGATCTCCTTTAGAATGGACTGGTTGGATCTCCTTGCAGTCCAAGGGACTCTCAAGAGTCTTCTCCAACACCACAGTTCAAAAGCATCAATTCTTCGGTGCTCAGCTTTCTTCATAGTCCAACTCTCACATCCATACATGACTACTGGAAAAACCATAGCCTTGATTAGATGGACCTTTGTTGGCAAAGTAATATCTCTGCTTTTCAATATGCTATCTAGGTTGGTCATAACTTTCCTTCCAAGGAGTAAGCGTCTTTTAATTTCATGGCTACAGTCACCATCTGCAGTGATTTTGGAGCCCCAAAAAATAACGTCTGACACTGTTTCCACTGTTTCTCCATCTATTTCCCATGAAGTGATGGGACCAGATGTCATGATCTTAGTTTTCTGAATGTTGAACTTTAAACCCACTTTTTCACTCTCCTTTTTCACTTTCATCAAGAGGCTTTTTAGTTCCTCTTCACTTTCTTCCAGTTAAATACAAATTTTCTTACTTATCAGATCAGATCAGATCAGATCAGTCGCTCAGTCGTGTCCAACTCTGAGACCCCATGAATCGCAGCAGGCCAGGCCTCCCTGTCCATCACCAACTCCCAGAGTTCACTTAGACTCACGTCCATCGAGTCAGTGATGCCATCCAGCCATCTCATCCTGTCGTCCCCTTCTCCTGCCCCTAATCCCTCCCAGCATCAGAGTCTTTTCCAATGAGTCAACTCTTCGCATCAGGTGGCCAAAGTACTGGAGTTTCAGCTTCAGCATCATTCCTTCCAAAGAAATCCCAGGACTAATCTCCTTCAGAATGGACTGGTTGGATCTCCTTGCAGTCCAAGGGACTCTCAAGAGTCTTCTCCAACACCACAGTTCAAAAGCATCAATTCTTCGGCGCTCAGCCTTCTTCACAGTCCAATTCTCACGTCCATACATGACCACAGGAAAAACCATAGCCTTGACTAGACAAACCTTTGTTGGCAAAGTAATGTCTCTGCTTTTGAATATGCTATCTAGGTTGGTCATAACTTTCCTTCCAAGGAGTAAGCGTCTTTTAATTTCATGGGTGCAGTCACCATCTGTAGTGATTTTGGAGCCCAGAAAAATAAAGTCTGACACTGTTTCCACTGTTTCCCCATCTATTTCCCATGAGGTGGTGGGACCGGATGCCATGATCTTCGTTTTCTTACTTATACATCACCACAATTTTTAAAAATGTATGAGAATCACTGACTTTAAGGAATTTGTTACTTATTTGAGAAGAGAGACATATAAGATGATCTATAATTTCATAGCAATAATCAATAATTTTTTACTTTACCATTTTGTTATCTCTCCCCCATAGTTTGTATTTTCACACAAGTACATAAAAACATACATTTAAATTCCAGGTCAACAGTTTTTTTTGTGTGTGTATTATAATGTTTTAGCATAATTGATTATCAAATTTCTGCTCTCCTTGGTCTACATTTTCTCATGTGTGATTTATTTAGTCTCCTAATCCCCTGCTTCTAGGTTTGTAGCCAGTCTTACACAGCTGCCTGATTTAAGTTCTATTCATAGTACTCATCAGTTTGAGAACTTTAATGACTCTCCATTGCCATGTTGTTTTTTTCTACACTTTCAGGTCTTAAAATTTATCATAAGACCTTTTCTGATATGGCATAGAATTATATCTCTAGTCTGTTTACTCATTACACCATGATGCAAGTAACTTATTTTCCACAGTTCAGGATGGGGAGCACATGTATACCTGTGATGGATTCATTTTGATATTTGGCAAAACTAATACAATTATGTAAAGTTTAAAAATAAAATAAAATAAAAAAAAAGAAATGTTTACCCATGAACGTTGTAGATGCCATTCTCTCCATCTAGAATACACTACAACATCTGTATATTTAGAACAGAAGTCTTAGCTTTTACCTTTTGAGTCACATCATATCTTCATTAATTAAAACTGTTGCACTTAATAGAAAGATTTTGCTGCAATCCTTCATACATATTCTTTCTAGGTATAAAAACTCTGATAACAGAGTGTTTCACTCATCCTTGCAACTCCAAGACCAAATAAATTTGTGTTGACTAAATACATCATAAAGAATTGGGGAAAGGCTTTGAATATGAAAGAAAACTTTACTTTCAAAATCACACAGTAATCAGAACATTTAGCTTAGGAGCTGTTTCAAGGACTAACTCTTTTCAATCTATCAGTCACATTAGTAGAAGAACATATCTGCATAGAGATCACTAATATATTCAAACCAATAGATAGTTTTGCTGTTTTAAGTAGGCTGAATGCATCCTATACAATCTCATTTACAAAAGGTATTCTTTGTCATATTTGCTCACAATAGGTTGTGTGTCAGATGGTATTTCCTTAATATATTGAATACTCACAAATGTCTATAGCTCATATTGTTTAAAAAAAAAAGTGAAGATCGTGTACATCTTTAGCCAATAGAATGAATCCTTACTGTAGTGAAATATTAAACTCTAATAAAGCTAGTGAATCAGTGAAACTGGAAACCTAAAAAGAATTTCTGAAATCAGTCTACAGTCTATTGCTAAATCAAAAATTAGTCTGCTTGGGTCTTTAATTTTCAGAGAGAAACTTGATCCCATTTTTGACATTATCATTTCTCAGAAAAAAATATGCAATTTGAAAAGCCTAACTTTATGGCAGAAATAGCTTCAAAAAAGGATAATCCTAATTTTGCTAGCACAATTTATTTCCCAAGAGGAAAACTTTGCTATGAAACACAAGCAAATTCAGCTAAAATCCCAAGCTACAAAATCCTGTTAAAATTTTTTGAATATGTCTTTAGAAAACAACAGATGTAATCATAATAAAATAAACAGAAGCAATATAGAAAATAGACAAGTTATTTTACAGTACAACAGTATCTGCCTTAGAGTTTTTACAAGAGGACAGAAGAATTTTCCAATGTGAGCACCCGAGAATTGATGCTTTTGATCTGTGGTGTTGGAGAAGACTCTTGAGGGTCCCTTGGACTGCAGGGAGATCCAACCAGTCCATTCTGAAGGAGATCAGCCCTGGGATTTCTTTGGAAGGAATGACGCTAAAGCTGAAACTCCAGTACTTTGGCCATTTCATGCGAAGAGTTGACTCATTGGAAAAGAGTCTGATGCTGGGAGGGATTGGGGGCAGGAGGAGAAGGGAACGACAGAGGATGAGATGGCTGGATGGCATCACTGACTCGATGGACCTGAGTCTGGGTGAACTCTGAGAGTTGGTGATGGACAGGGAGGCCTGGCGTGCTGTGATTCATGGGGTCACAAAGAGTTGGACACGACTGAATGACTGAACTGAACTGAATGTGCAATATGAAAAATCACGGGGAAGCATCGAGGAAAAGATAGAGAAGGAGAGGATGAAAAACATCTAATTGGCCTGCACATACTCTTCTGCATCAGAACTGAGCAATTTGTAGCATTCTAGAATGGCACAGAGGTTGAACACAAAGAGAGAAGTAGCAATCAGCATTTTGTTTCATTTATTTTTCTTCCCATCCCTGCTTTTTCTACAAGTTTTCTCAGGTGTCTTTGACAACATTATGCAATTTGTGAAACATATACACCCTCAAAACCCCAACATTACAACATTCCAATCTGAGTGAATCAACAGCCCTTAGAGAAATGTCTGGAGAAGGCAATGGCACCCCACTCCAGTACTCTTGCCTGGAAAATCCCATGAACGGAGGAGCCTGGTAGGCTGCAGTCCATGGGGTCATGAAGAGTCGGACACGATTGAGCAACTTCACTTCCACTTTTCACTTTCATGCATTGGAGGAGGAAATGGAAACCCGTTCCAGTATTCTTGCCTGGAGAATCTCAGGGACAGCGGAGCCTGGTGGGCTCCTGTCTATGGGGCAGAGTCGCACATGACTGAAGCGACTTAGCAGCAGCAGAGAAATGTCTAACGTCTTACTTTCTACTTTAATTAAAGTGGAACGTATAAAAATTCAAAAGTTAAATCTTAGAATAAGACTTGTAACACAGAAAAGCAGTTTGTTTGCAAAGTCTACTCTAAGCTCAAATTCAGTTCCTGCTCCCTCAAATAACACACACACACACACACACACACAAATGCACATACTGCATATATGTAACTGTATGCCTTTTTTCCATCCTTGAATGTTTTTCATGTTTACTTTAATGAATATTCTCTTTATATTACTATGAGAGTGAGCAATAGTTCACTGCTGAGTTAGTCATAAACTATCATTACACGTTTTTTTTGAGACTCTTTTTCAAGTAATTAATAACTGTCTTTTATTTTTGTTGGGACTTCCCTGGTGGCACTAGTGGTAAAGACTCTGCCTGTCCATACAGAATATGCAAGAGACATAGGTTCAATCAATACTTAAGTCGGGAAGATCCCCTGGAGGAAGAAATGGCAAACCCACTCCAGTATTCTTGCCTGGAAAATTCTGTGGACAGGGTAGCCTGATGGGCTACAGTCTATGAGGACTCAAAGAGTCAAACATGACTGAGAGACTGAACACAAACTCACTTCTTCCTGGACAAGCTCTTTATTGAAGTCTAAATCAATTGTTCATAAATGCAAGCACAGAGACTTTGAAACAGTCTGGGACCCTTTGCAGTGGTGTTTACCTCTAGACTAACTTCTCCTGGAGCAACAAAATGGAAAAAGCAAAAAATATAAGTTATAGACTAAAAATAACTGCATGCATGCACAGTTGAGGCAAATTATGAACAACACAACATGATACAAAAGACCAATATCTCAAATAGCACCAGGAAGGGTACAGACATACCATCTAAGGCCAGTCCTCTGGCCCTACCCCTGGACTTACTCTTAACCTCACCCTTCTTAAGAAACTAGCTGACTACTCACACTCCCCACTCCCAGCAGGCAAGCACTGGAACCTATTGTTTTCACCATGCCCACACACCACCTCCTCACTGCAGCAAGAACCCTGATAAAGCCTTGCTAGAATTTCTTGTTTGGAATCTTATCAATTTATATTGATAAGATAGACCAGGAACCCTAGTTGGTAATAAGTTGATCATCTCTGTTCTGTTACTTTTCTTTGGTGATGGAGTCTGAGTTCTTGGACACCATCTTGGAATGACTGTTCTCTAGGCTCCTAGAAACAAATTGACAATGGGGTTGAGCATCTTTCACTTCTATTTTTAGTTATTGATTTGTAGATGCCAGGAATTCTTTGTTTTGGTTTATTTCCTTGATTTTGAAGGACCACATTTTAACTTCCTACTTTCCTAAAGAGTTACAAGTTTTTTTTTTTTTTTTTTTTTAGTATTTTCATATTTACTCA
Organism: Bos grunniens; assembly: GCF_055505025.1. Taxonomy (NCBI): domain Eukaryota; kingdom Metazoa; phylum Chordata; class Mammalia; order Artiodactyla; family Bovidae; genus Bos; species Bos grunniens. Next base: position 55,902,423 of record NC_141175.1, on the reverse strand, counting down.
TGTCTTTCTTTCTTTTCTTATTTGATCATTTAACTGGATATAAAATTTTAAATTCAAAATAATTTTCTCTCATAATGTTGAATGTAATGCCCCATTGTGGGGTGTTGATAGTTGGGGGTCTGATGTTATTTTGTTTCCTAATCTACTTTTGTGACTTGTTTATATTGTATATTTCATAGTAAGCATTGTTTCAAATCTGTTTGTTTCACTAAAATCTAATTGAACTTTCTGAGAATAAAATCAAAATTCTTATGGTAACTAGGCCAATGTTGAATTTTTGATTGACTTCACTGAAGGAGAAGCAAGAGAGAGTTAACATAGAATTGTTTCATAGAGCAGTTGGAATAGACTTATTATTGTTTATTTATTGCCTCTTTTCAGCATTAGGGTAGATTACGGATATTTACTGCACTGCTTTTGCCACAGGTCCTTTCTAGACTTCCCAGATGGTCAGTGGTAAAGAATCCACCTGCCAAGCAGGAGACACTGGTTTGATCCCTGGGTCAAAATACACTCCAGTATTTGAATACACTCCAGTATTCTTGCCTGGGAAAATCTATGGACAGAGGAGCCTGGAGGACTGCAGACTACGGGTTTTCAAAGAGTTGAACGTGACTTAGTGACTAAACAACAATGTCCTTTCTAAACCCCTTTTCCTTCTGAAAGAATGAGAGAAAGAAAGAAAAAAAGATGTTATTTTAGTATATGTCTTCTGGTATATGTGATGCTTTTGTTCTGTTTTTCGATTTTTTTGTCACCTAGACTCATCCCCTAGCTGGCCTTATAATAACATTTAGGGGACTGGGGGCCAGAGGAATAGTATAATTAACAGAAGCCACTTAAAAGAGGCCTGACCCCAAGAAATTGGTCCCATTAGGACTCTATGCTAACTTTTAAATATCTGAGCTAAGCTAGGCCACAAACCAAAAGGCATTACAAATACTGTGAATGTGATTCAGACTACAAAGTAGATTAAAACAAACAAACAAAAAAACCCACAAAAACAAAACAACATTCAAAAAACTATCTTTTCTGGAAGCTGAAGAGTCATAGATCACATGCATGCATGCCAAGTTCCTTCATGTGTGTCTGACTCTGTGCGACTCTATGGACTGTAGCCACCAGGGTTCTCTGTCCAGGGGATTCTCCAGGCAAGAACACTGGAGAAGGTTGCTATGCCCTCCTCCAGGGGATCTTCCCGACCCAAGGGTTGAACCTGAATCTCTTATGTTGCCTGCATTGGCAGGAGGGTTCTTTACCACTAGGACCACCTGGAAAGCCCTGTCATGGATCACAGGTGTGTGCTTCTCCTGTTCTTGCCTTTTGTCACTGCTGAGTTGTCTTGCTCTTCCTGCTAAGAGACCTTTGTTCATGGGACTCCTTAGTAACAGGAGATTCTATGCAGGTGTGAAAGTGAAGACAACCCCCCAGATTTCTCTAACAAATGTTAAGTAGGCTCCCATGGGAAGGAGAAGCATAAAGGATAGGAGTACATATTCTGGATTACTTACCTTGTTCGTGATGACATGACATCCTTGAGACACAAAACAGCTCTGAATGCTTTTTTTGTTTGTTTGTTTGGTTCTATTAATTTAAAAAATCAATTGAAGGATAATTGCTTTACAATGTGGTGTTAGTTTCTGATGTATAGGAGCATGAGATGTAAGTATACATGTGTCCCCTCCCTCTTAAATTTCTCTCACAATCCCTACCCCATCCCACTCCTCTAGGTTGTTGCAGAGTACTAGATTGAGCCCCATGTGATATACAGCAAATTCCCACTAGCTGTCTGTTTTACATATGGTAGTATATGTGTTTCAATGCTACTCTCTCAATTCGTCTCAACCTCTCCTTCCCCTACTATGTCCATAAGTCTGTTCTCTATGTCTGTGTCTCTATTCTGCCCTGCAAATAGGTTTATCAGTACCATTTTTCTTGATTTTATATATATGTGTAAATATATATATTTGGCTTTGTTTTTCTGACTTACTTCAGTCTGTATAACAGATTCTAGGTTCATCTGCCTCACTAGAACTGACTCAAATGCATTCCTTTTTATGGTTGAGTAATATCCCATTGTATATATGTACCACAACTTTGTTATCCATTCATCTGTTGATGGACATCTAGCTTGTTTCCATGTCCTCTGGCTATTGTAAGATAATGCTGCAATGAACATTGAAGTATATGTGTATTTTTTAATTATGATTTTTCTCAGGGTGTATGCCCAGTAATGGGACTGCTGGGTCACATGTTAGCTTTACTCCTAGTTTTTAAGGAATCTCCATATTGTTACCCATAGTGATTGGGTAACATTCCCACCAACAGTGTAAGAGGTCTCCTTTTTCTCCACATCCTCTCCAGCATTTATTGTCTGTAGACTTTTGATGATGGTCATTCTGACTAGTGATACCTCATTTTAGTTTGATTTGCATTTCTCTGATAATGAGTGATGTTAGGCATTTTTTTTCATGTGTTTATTGGCTATCTGTATGTTCTGTTTGTATGTTTAGATCTTATATTGTTTTTGATTTGGGTTGTTTGTTTTTGTGATATTGAGCTGCTTGTATATTTTGGAAATTAACTTTTTATCAGTAGCTTCATAGACAATCATTTTCTCCCATTCTGAGGGTTATCTTTTCATGTTGTTTTTAGTTTCCTTTACTGTGCAAAAGTGTTTAAGTTAAATTAGATTCCATTTATTTATTTTTTGTTTTTATTTATATTACTCTAGGAGGTGGGTCAAAGAGGATCTCTCTGCAATTTATGTCAAAGAGTGTTCAATGTTTTCCTCTAAGAGTTTAATAACCTCTGGTCTTACACTTAGATCTTTAATCCAGTATGAGTTTATTTTTGTACTCTTGCCTGGAAAATCCCATGGATGTAGGAGCCTGAAAGGCTGCAGTCCACGGGGTCGCTGAGGGTCAGACACGACTGAGTTACTTCATTTTCACTTTTCACTTTCATGCATTGGAGGAGGAAATGGCAACCCACTCCAGTGTTCTTGCCTGGAGAATCCCAGGGATAGGGGAGCCTGGTGGGCTGCTGTCTATGGGGTCGCACAGAGTCAGACACAACTGAAGTGACTTAGCAGCAGCAGCATAGTGTTCTAATTTCATTTCTTAAAATCTCCTTTTCTTCTAATATGCTCTGTTTTTTCTTCTGGAAGTTTCTACTTCAAAGCCTCCTCAGCCTTTGCTTTGTGCCTATAAATGGATTCATCCCTTCCTGAATGAAGTTTTTAATGAATGTTTCTGTTATTTTTGAAAAAAAAAATATCACTCAATCTCCAATTATGCATAATATGGAGTACTCATTTGCCTGCTGAATGAGTCCTTTCCAGACTGGAACCCAAGAAAATTGCTGTGAAAATAATGTAAATAATGCACTACAGAATTATGCATGTGATAATACCAATGTCAAAATATCTGTGATCTCCCATCCAAGTACTAACCAGGCCCAACCCTGCTTAGCTTCCAAAATCAGATGAGATCAGGCATGTTCAGGGTGGTATGGTAACCACCATATGACCCAGCAATCCCACTACTAGCCATATACTCTTGAGTGTGTAACAGGTAGGAAGGCCAGAAGTCCCCAACAGGCAGGAAGAAATAAACTGCAAGTGGCAGGCTTTTTTTGTTGTTTTTTGCTTTTTTCTTCTCTACACAGAGTTAAAAGAAGCTTCTTTTAATTCTGTGTTGAGGACACTTGATTTCTGCCTGACTTTTCTCAAACCTTGAACTAACCAATGCTTTTTTCTTATGGAATTTTTTTTTCTTAAATTATGGTAATAAAACTATATATTAGCTTTCAAATCTGCCTTTCTTCAAAATGGTTCCACCTACATTTTTTCTTTTCTCAATCCTTGGGCTGATAATGGCTCAACAAGCCAGTATTCACATCAATTGTCTTATGGCGGGGATGACACATCTCATGCCATTCTACCTCAAAAATGCATATTGTGGGAGAGGGGCCTGGTGAAACTCCCTCCGCCTTGAAGTGTTTTCCTTATCTGATTAACAACTTGCTAACAGACATAAAATGCCTTGCTAAAGGGGCAAAGGGGCATTTTTTCTGCTCCCTTCTGATGTCTATGTCAGAGACTTACTCTATCTTTTTCATACTTTAGTAAAATTCTGTTACACAAAAAACTCCAAGTGATCAAACTTGGTCTCTGGCCCTGGATCGAAATCTTCTCCTCTGGAGGTCACAAATAGGCATAGCACACAGCTTGTGGCAGCAATCTTTCACTATGAGGAATGAAAATTGAAAAAGACACATGTACCACAATGTTAACTGCAGCACTATTTACAATAGCTAGAACATGGAAGCAACCTAGATTTATATCGACCTAGATAAATGGATAAAGAAATTGTGGTACATATATACAATGGAATGCTACTCAGCCATAAAAAGGAACACATTTGAGTCAGTTCTAATGAGGTGGATGAACTTAGAGCCTATTATTTAAAGTGAAGTAAGTCAGAAAGGAAAATATAAATATAATATTCTGATGCTTATATATGGGCTTCTCTAGTGGCTCAGATGGTAAAGTGTCTGTCTGCAATACAGGAGATCCAGGTTCAATCCCTGGGTTGGGAAGATCCCCTGGAGAAGGAAATGGCAGCCCACTCCAGTATTCTTGCCTGGAAAATCCCATGGACCACACACCCTGGTAGGTTACCGTCCTTGGGGTCGCAAAGAGTCGGACATGACTGAGCGACAGGAATCTAGAAAGATAGTACTGATAAATTTATTTTCAGGTCAGCAATGGGGAAAGACATAGAGAACAAACCTATGAACATGGAGAGAGGGAAGGAGGGATAGGGTAAGAAGTATGAAGAGAGTAACATGGAAATTTAGAATACCATATGTAAAATAGATCACCAATGGAAATTTGCATATAATTCAGGGAACTCAAACAGGAACTCTGTGACAATCCAGAAGAGTGGGGTGGGGAGGGAGATGGAAAGGAAGTTTAAGAGTGAGGGGACATGGGTGTACCTATGGCTGGTTCTTGTTGATGTATGACAGAAAACCACAAAATTCTGTAAAGCAGCTATCCTTCAATTAAGTAAAAATAAAGTGGCAAAAACAAATATCCATGATCATAAGAATTTCCTTGATCTGTTGTTATAGGAGTTCTTGGGCTGGTATAGCTCTAAACAGGTTATTTTTAACAATTGCATGATTTGATAATTCATATATTATGGAAAAATCAGGACAAGCTTCATAGATACATGCAAGCCAAGAGAGAGGTTGTACTGTCCACGTCTAGCTATGACTTACACAAAGGAATTCAGCTGTTGGTGAGAATCATACCCAAGACAGCATCCCAGCCAAACTGTCACAAAGAACATGACAGACATATTCCCAAAACTTTGCTTCAGAATCAGGAGAAGGACATTGTTTCAGTGTTAATGTAGTTCCCAGTAGAGGCCATTTATTTATATATATATTTTACTCCAATGTGCCCTTGAACATATATATATTTTTTAAATCTAAGTTACCTCTTCTTGTGTAATTAATACAAACATCTTTTTTCCCCAGTGTAAATACTCTAGGAGGTCCCTAACTGCCTCCAAACAACCATCTGTAACTGCAGAGATTGCTTTTCCATGGAAATATCTGTATATTTTTGTTCAAAGATATATTATTCCTTTGGATGTCTGTCTGCACATAGGACTGTTACTCTTATGTGTTTTATATCCTCTAAGGATTTGCTGAGGGGATCCATGGATAATAATGAATAAATAAATAAATGAATAAATTCATTATCATGTATGAACAACTGAGTTCAAGTAAGTTCATAAACCTTGTTAGATTTTAAAAGATTCTGAAAGAATGGAACTCAGAACAGGATAAAATTGATACAATGGGGGAAATCAAGATATTTAATAACAGTTTTAAAAATTTGTTATTGTCTTTTGACAGTATTTTTCAGTCACTCATCCATATCCATCTTCTTGCAACCCCATGGACTGCAGCATGCCAGGCTTCCCTGTCCTTCACTGTTTCCTGGAGTTTGCTCAAATTCGTGTCCATTGCATCGGTGATGCCATCCAGCTCTCAAGTGAAGTCAAGTGGGCCTTAGGAAGCACTGCTGTCAATAAAGTTAGTGGATGAGATGGAATTCTAGTAGAGCTATTCAAAGCCCTAAAAAGACGATGCTATCAAAGTGCTGTACCCAAGAGTACCTCTAAGTGACTCTGTGTGCTGTTCTAAGTTGCTTCAGTCATGTCTGACTCTGTGCGACCCTATGGAATGTAGCCTGCCAGACTTCTCTGTCCATGGGATTCTCTAGGCAAGAATACTGGAGTGGGTTGCCATTTAGTTCAAATATTGAACTACATTTCTTTTTTTTTTTAATATAAATTTATTTATTTTAATTGGAGGCTAATTACTTTAAAATATTGTATTGGTTTTGCCGCATATCAAAATGAATCTGCCACAGGTATACACGTGTTCCCCATCCTGAACCCCCCTCCCGCCTCCCTCCCTGTACCATCCCTCTGGGTCGTCTCAGTGCACCAGCCGCAAGCATCCTGTATCCTGCATCGAACCTGGACTGGCAATTCATTTCATATATGATATTATACATGTTTCAATGCCATTCTCCCAAATAATCCCACCCTTGCCCTCTCCCACAGAGTCTAAAAGACTGTTCTATACATCTGTGTCTCTTTTGCTGTCTCGCATACAGAGTTATCCTTACCATCTTTCTAAATTCCATATATAAGCATTAGTAAACTCTATTGGTGTTTTTCTTTCTCCCTTACTTCACTCTGTATAATAGGCTCCAGTTTCATCCACCTCATTAGAACTGATTCAGATGTATTCTTTTTAATGGCTGAGTAATACTCCATTGTGTATAGGTACCACAGCTCTCTTCTCCATTCATCTGCTGATGGGCATCTAGGTTGCTTCCATGTCCTGGCTATTATAAACAGTGCTGCAATGAACATTGGGGTACATGTGTTCTTTCCATTCTGGTTTCCTTGGTGTGTATGCCCAGCAGTGGGATTGCTGGGTCATAAGGCAGTTCTATTTCCAGTTTTTTAAGGAATCTCCACACTGTTCTCCATAGTGGCTGTACTAGTTTGCATTTCCACCAACAGTGTAAGAGGGTTCCCTTTTTCCACACCCTCTCAAGCACTTATTGCCTGTAGACTTTTGGATCACAGCCATTCTGACTGGCGTGAAATGGCACCATACTGTGGTTTTGATTTGCATTTCTCTGATAATGAGTGATGTTGAGCATCTTTTCATGTGTTTGTTAGCCATGTGTATGTCTTCTTTGGAGAAATGTCTATTTAGTTCTTTGGCCCATTTTTTGATTGGGTTGTTTATTTTTCTGGAATTGAGCTGCAGGAGTTGCTTGTATATTTTTGAGATTAGTTGTTTGTCAGTTGCTTCATTTGCTATTATTTTCTCCCATTCTGAAGGCTGTCTTTTCACCTTGCTTATAGTTTCCTTTGTTGTGTAGAAGCTTTTAAGTTTAATTAGGTCCCATTTGCTTATTTTTGCTTTTATATCCAATACTCTGGGAGGTGGGTCATAGAGGACCCTGCTGTGATTTATGTCAGAGAGTGTTTTGCCTATGTTCTCCTCTAGGAGTTTTATAGTTTCTGGTCTTACGTTGAGATCTTTAATCCATTTTGAGTTTATTTTTGTGTATGGTGTTAGAAAGTGTTCTAGTTTCAATCTTTTACAAGTGGTTAACCAGATTTCCCAGCACCACTTGTTAAAGAGATTTTCTTTAATCCACTGTATATTCTTAAGGGCCTCCTTTGTCAAAGGTAAGGTGTCCATAGGTGCGTGGATTTATCTCTGGACTTTCTATTTTGTTCCATTGATCTATATTTCTGTCTTTGTGCCAGTACCATACTGTCTTGATGACTGTGGCTTTGTAGTAGAGCCTGAAGTCAGGCAGGTTGTATTTCCATACAAATTTTGAAATTATTTGTTCTAGCTCTGTGAAAAATACCATTGCTACCTTCATAGGGATTGCATTGAATCTATAGATTGCTTTGGGTAGTATAGTCATTTTCACTATACATTTCAACTACATTTTACTCAAGCTCATAGGACCTCCAACTGTTTCTGACCCTCTTGGATCAGATGAATGCCGGTTGTGTTCTTCCATGCCCAGTGCCTCTCATGTCTTTTGAATGAGACCAGGTCCAGCAAACCAGAGCAGAAACTTTAGTTGTTGATCAAGGAATGATAAATGGAGAACTCCTACTGTAAAGATACAACCTTGTTAAGGGGAGGGAGGCAAGAAACTTTTACGAAGTAAGAAGTGGGTACTTCCTCAGAATTCAGGGAAAGTGGCAACAATTTCTAGAAACTGCCAGATCATGTACAGTCTTTTGGACTCCTTTGCACACAGCACTGTTTGTGCCTAGCAAAATGCAAGTCCTCATGTTGGATACAGGTCTGGGATCTGGGACTTTTTGCTGTAATATTGCAAGGCTTACACCTGGACACACCTCTTCTTAAGCAACAAAATACAAGAAAATATATGGAACTAAAAATAACTGCATGTAGGGGGCTTGGGGAAGAATGGATACACGCATATGTATGGCTGAGTCCCTTTGCTGTTCACCTGAAACTACCACAGCATTGTAAATTGGCTATAATCCAATACAAAATGTTTTTGGTGTTAAAAATAATAAAAATTAAAATTACAAAAAAAATGCATTCATGCACAGTTAGGGTAAATTCTTTTTTTTTTTTTCATTTTTCATTTTATTTTTAAACTTTACAATATTGTATTGGTTTTGCCAAACATCGAAATGAATCCGCCACAGGTATACATGTGTTCCCCATCCTGAACCCTCCTCCCTCCTCCCTCTCCATACCATCCCTCTGGGTTGTCCCAGTGCACAAGCCCTAAGCATCCAGTATCGTGCATCGAACCTGGACTGGCGACTCGTTCCATATATGATATTATATGTATTTCAATGCTATTCTCCCAAATCATCCCACCCTCTCCCTTAACACCAATACAGTATACTAACGCATATATATGGAATTTAGAAAGATAGTAACAATAACCCTGTTTACGAGACAGCAAAACAGACACTGATGTATAGACAGTCTTTTGGACTCAGTTAGGGTAAATTCTGAACAAAAATATGAGGAGACCAAAAACAAAACAAAACAAAAAACACCCCACTGCCACTTCTGAAGACCTTGAAGCAAAAGCAGGGGATTGGTGGCAAATCCAGATTACTGAGCATGACCAGCCCCCCTTTCCAGTACACAGCATCACCTAAGATGTGGGCAAACTACCTAAGCCACCAGTCCAGCCCAACCCCAGGACACAGCCCTACTCTCACCCCATATAATAAATAAGCTCTCGCCCACCGCCCCACCACCTCTCAGGGAGCTAGGCAGTAAGGGCACTATCAAACAATAGGTTCTCACTGCTTCCTACTGCATCAGAGGCCCCAGTAAAGCCTTGCCTGAATTTCTTGTCTGGTCTCTGATCAATTTACATTGATTAAGGCAGCCAAGAACCCTGGCCGGTAGCAGTTCAGGCAGAGATTTTAGGATGTTAATAAAACAAAGGCAACTTCTGTACACTTTGGGTCTCTGGTTACCCTCATGGATGGTTAGCACCTGATTCAGAGCAGCTGACTGTTGCCACCTTGGCTGATGCTGACTCTGGTTGGTTCTGCATTTTGTCTTATATCTCCATCTGCCTTAGTTTCTGTTAAGTGTGGGCATATGCTAATGGATTGTGGTACAGAATAAAGTAGGTCAGTTTCTACTGTAACTGTAGACCACAGTTACAGCCGTGGGTCTCTCCCAGTGACACAAACAGGGGTTTGGAACAGCTTTGATGACTAACATGACTCTGCCCCTACACCTTAAAGTGACATCGCCAAGGACTTTATCCACTGCAAGTTCTGATGTGCCCAGAGTTGAGCAACCTGTCTTTAAAATCAGGAGAAATATAAAGGACCCAAGGCTGGGTCTTTGAGGCTTTGATCACTCAGTTCATCCTACTATAATCCTACTGTGCTTTGCAAAGTCGTTTCAGTTGTGTCCGACTCTTTGCAACCCCACGGACTGTAGCCCACCAAGCTCCTCTATCTATGGGATTCTCCAGGCAAGAATATTGGAGTGGGTTGTCATGCCCTCCTCCAGGGGACCTTCTGGACCTGGGATAAAACCAGCATCTCTTATGTTTCCCGCATTGGCAAATGGGTTCTTTACCACTAGCACAACCTGGCAAGCCTACTGACTGGTTCTAGTTACTGGGCTCTTGTTCTCTTTCTTGTTCACAAAACTTTATACTGTGGTACTCTTCTAGGAAGGGATAACCCTTTCACTGTTTATTCCCAATGCAATATAGCAATTCCTCTGAGACAGTGCTCCTTCTTGGCTCTCTATACTATTACTTTGGAGTATGGTTGGGTCCCAGTGGCTGTGCCAATAACCTGTTTGCCTGATGGACTTGTTGCTGCAAGTGGAATGCTCAACCCCTGGGACTCCTGGCTATCATCAGGTGCCTGAAAACTGTCTAGTTACCAGTTCATGACTCCTTCTGTCTTGGTGCATTCTATAAAACTGAACTTCAGACCATTGGGTTGGAGTGAACAAAGGAAATTAAGATGTAAAATAAACCAGTGCTGACAATGTCAGTTTGGTTAGGATTATGCTTGTCATAGCTCACTAGATAGTTTGGGAGGCATGAACTGTGGTTCTCTCAATTCTCCCATGTGTTTAGATGTAATATTGAAAAAATCATTTTCCTAAATATCAAGTTCTCTATTTGTGGAATGATTTTCTGGACTAAATAACCTCTAATATACTTATAATAATTTACAATATATCTGATATTTTAGGGTTTCACAATTGTACCATGGAAAATAAACACTGTGTTCTTTATCTTTCCATTTGTGCTACAAATGCTTTTTAATCGTTTCTCCTTGTACCTCCAGATTGTATTTCCATACCCATTCATATCTATGTGATTTATTTTCTAGTGACACAGAGGAAAATGTGCTCCACAATTGCATCACTCACCTCAAACTCCAAATTTCTACATTGAGAAATTAATCTCTGGGCTCTTCATCATTCAGGCGTTCCTCATCTAATTCTCTTTTGGATCATCAGAGACGTCAAGACAGACATAGTCTTCCTGAAGGTCATTTCCACAATGAATAACTTGGAAATTATAATATGCCATGCCCTTCTTCTAAAATGTATCAACATATTGAATTTGAACTATAATTTATGAAATAGTTTATTTTTCTCATTTTACAGATGGAACATCTGAAACACAAAGAAATTATGTATATAGATGAAGGTCACTTAGATGGTTGAACTGGGATTCAAAGTCCAACAGATCCAGCATCTATCCTTTTAAGCACTGTATTGTGCTGCTTTTCTGATGGAGAGGTGAAGGTTCCTTATAAATAACTTCTGACAGGCACATGACACACACAAACCATTCTTCTCTCTTTCTCCCACTCTTTTGCCAGAAGTTTTTTTCACCATGAGTGAAATCTCTATGATGTCAGATTATTTATCTGATTTCTGCAACAAAGCAAAACAAAACTATTTCCTCAAAAAGAAACTCAGTGAAGCAAACCTTAAATTATAAATGTCAGACCTGCCAATTAGCAGTGTGACCTTTACCAAGTCACTCTCCCTCTGTCAGTCTAAGTTCTGCTTCTCTATGGACTCTGAGTTTTGCTGTAGCCTGGAGAAGGCAATGGCAACACACTCCAGTGTTCTTGCCTGGAGAATCCCAGGGATGGTGGGGCCTGGTGGGCTGCCGTCTATGAGGTCGCACAGAGTCGGACACGACTGAAGCGACTTAGCAGCAGCAGCAGCAGGTGATATTTTAGAACTCTGATTTCAAATAGGCATATATTTCCTTTTCTCCTTTGCTTTTTTTTTGCTTCTATTCTTTACATAGCCATCTGCAAGGTCTCCTCAGATAACCATTTTGCTTTTTTTGCATTTCTTTTTCTTGGAGATGGTCTTGATCCTTGTCTCCTGTACAATGTCACAAACTTCCATCTGTAGTTCATCAGGCACTCTGTCTATCAGATCTAGTCCCTTAAATCTATTTCTCACTTCCAGTGTATAATCGTTAGGGATTTGATTTAGGTCATACCTGAATGGTCTAGTGGTTTTCCCTACTTTCTTCAATTTAAGTCTGAATTTGACAATAAGGAGTTCATGATCTGAGCCACAGTCAGAACACTGTCTTGTTTTTGCTGAGTGTATAGGCTTCTCCATCTTTGGCTGCAAAGAATATAATGAATCTTATTTCGGTGTTGACCATCTGGTGATGCCCATATGTAAAATTCCCTCTTGTGTTGTTGGAAGAGGGTGTTTGTTTTGACCAGTGCATTTTCTTGGTAAAGCTTTGTTAGCCTTTGCCTTGCTTCATTCTGTATTCCAAGGCCAAATTTGCCTGAGACTCCAGGTGTTTCTTGACTCCCTACTTTTGCATTCCAGTCCCCTATAATGAAAAGGATATCTTTTGGGGGTGTTAGTTCTAAAAGGTCTTGTAGGTCTTCATAGAACCATTCAACTTCAGAGTTGCTGAAGTTGAATGAAAAGGATATCTTTTGGGGGTGTTAGTTCTAAAAGGTCTTGTAGGTCTCCATAGAACCATTCAACTTCAGTAACAGCTTCTTTAGTGTTACTGGTCAGGGCATAGACTTGGATTAATGTCATATTGAATGGTCTGTCTTGGAAATGAACAGAGATCATTCTGTCTTTTTGAGATTGTATCCAAGTACTGCATTTTGGACTCTTTTGTTGACTATGATGGCTATTCCATTTCTAAGGAATTCTTGCCCACAGTAGTAGATATAATGTTCATCTGAGTTAAATTCACCCATTCCAGTCCATTTTAGTTCGCTGATTCCTAAAATGTCGACATTCACTCTGGCCATCTCCTGTTTGACCACTTCCAATTTACCTTGATTCATGGACCTAACATTCCAGGTTCCTATGCAATATTGGTCTTTATCGGACCTTGCTTCCATCACCAGTCCATGACTAGGTGTTGTTTTCACTTTGGCTCCATCTCTTCAGTTTCCCTGGAGTTATTTCTCCACTGATCTCCAGTAGCATATTAGGCACCTACTGACCTGGGGGAGTTCAGTGTCCTATCTTTTTGCCTTATCTTTCAGTGTCCTATCTTTTTGCCTTTTCATATCATTCATTGGGATTCTCAAAGCAAGAATACTGAAGTGCTTTGCCACTTCCTTCTCCAGTGGACCACACTTTGTCAGAACTCTCTACCATGACCTGTCCTTCTTGGGTGGCCCTATATGGCATGGCTCATTGTTTCACTGAGTTAGACAAGGCTGTGGTCCATGTGATTAGATTGGTTAGTTTTCTGTGATTGTGGTTTTCAGTCTGTTTGCCATCTGATGGAGGATAGGAAAATGGCAACCCATTCCAGTATTCTTGCCTGGAGAATCCCACAGACAGAAGAGCTGGGCAGGCTACAGTCCATGGGGTCGCAAGAGTCGGACATCACTTAGCGATCAAACCGCCACTGTGGCCAGAGGATAAGAGACATATGGAAGCTTCCTGATGGGAGAGACTGACTGAAGGGAAACTTGGTTTTGTTCTGATGGGTGGTGCCATACTCAGTAAATGTTTAATCCAATTTTATGTTGATGACTGGGGCTGTGTTCCCTCTGTGCTATTTACCTGGGGCCAAACTATGGTGGAGGTAATGAAGATAATGGTGACCTTCCCTCAAAAGATTCCATGCATGTACTACTACACTTGGTGTCCCCAACTCTGCAGCAGGCCACCATGGATCCATGCTCCACCGGAGACTCCCTGATACCCATAGTCTAGTCTAGGACAGTCTCTTATGGGGTCACTACTCTTTTTTCCTGGGTCCTCGTGCACAAGTTTCTGTTGTGCCCTCCAAGAGTCTGTTTCCCAGTCGTGTGTAGGTTCTGGCAGCTTTATGGTGGGATTAATGGCGGCCTCCTCCAAGAGGGTTTATGCCATACCCACGTCTGCTGAACCCAGGGCCTCTGTCCCTGTGGCAGAGCACCACCAACCCATACCTCCATAAGAGATACTCAAACACAGTTCTGTCTCAGTCTCTGTGGGATCCCTGGGTCCTGATGTGCACAAGATTTGTTTGAGCCCTCTGAATGAAAAGGAAAGATATAACCATTTGAATTCAGAGTTCCAAAGAATATCAAGGAGAGATAAGAAAGCCTTCCTCAGTGATCAGTGCAAAGAAATAGAGGAAAACAATAGAATGGGGAAAACTAGAGATCTCTTCAAGGAAGTTAGAGATACCAAGGGAACATTTAATGCAAAACATTTTCATGCAAAAAAAGATGGGCTCAATAAAGGACAGAAATGGTATGGTCCTGACAGAAGCAGAAGATATTAAGAAGAGGTGGCAAGAATACACAGAAAAACTGTACAAAAAGAAGATTTTCATGACCCAGATAACCACGATGGTGTGATCATTCACCTAGAGGCAGACATCCTGGAATGCGAAGTCAAGTGGGCCATAGGAATCATCACTACAAACAAAACTAGTGGAGGTGATAGAATTCCAGTTGAGCTATTCCAAATCCTGAAAGAAGATGCTGTGAAAGTGCTACACTCAATATGCCAGCAAATTTGGAAAACTCAGCAGTGGCCACGGGACTGGAAAAGGTCAGTTTTCATTCCAATTCCTAAGAAAGGCAATGTCAAAGAATGCTCAAATTACCACACAATTGCACTCATCTCACACACTAGTAAAGTAATGCTCAAAATTCTCCAAGTCAGGCTTCAACAAAATGTGAACTGTGAACTTCCAGATGTTCAAGCTGGTTTTAGAAAAGGCAGAGGAAACAGATCAAATTGTCATCATCTGCTGGATTATCAAAAAAGCAAGAGAGTTCCAGAAAAACATCTATTTCTACTTTGTTGACTATGCCGAGACCTTTGACTGTGTGGATCACAAGAAACTGTGGAAAATTCTGAAAGAGATGGGAATACCAGACCACCTGACCTGCCACCTGAGAAACCTGCATGCAGATCAGGAAGCAACAGTTAGAGCTGGACATGGAACAGTAGACTGGTTCCAAATAGGAAAAAGAGTACATCAAGACTGTGTATTGTCAGTCACCATGTTTATTTAACTTATATGCAGCGTACATCATGAGAATCACTGGGCTGATTGAAGCACAAGCTGGAAACAAGATTGCTGGGAGAAATATCATTAACCTCAGATATGCAGATGACACCACACTTATGGCAGAAAGTGAACCAAGAACTAAAGAGCCTCTTGGTGAAAGTGAAAGAAGAGAGTGAAGAAGTTGATTTAAAACTCAACATTAAAAAAACTATGATTATGGCATCCTGTCCCATCACTTCATGGCAAATAAATGGAGAAACAGTGGAAACAGTGGAAGACTTTATTTTCCTGGGCTCCAAAATCACTGCAGATGGTGATTGCAGCCATGAAATTAAAAGATGTTTATTCCTTGGAAAGAAAGTTATGAGCAACCTAGACAGCATATTAAAAAGCAAAGGTATTACTTTGCCAACAAAGTTCCACCCAATCAAGGCTGTGATTTTTCCAGTAGTCATGTATGGATATGAGAATTGGACTATAATGAAAGCTGAGTGCCTAAGAATTGATGCTTTTGAACTGTGGTGTTGGAGAAGACTCTTCAGAGTCCCTTGGACAGCAAGGAGATCCAACCAGTTCATCCTAAAGGAAATGAGTCCTGAATATTCATTGGATGGACTGATTTTGAAGCTTGTACTCCAATACGTTGGCTACCTGTGTGAAGAGCTGACTCATTTGAAAAGACCCTGATGCTGGGAAAGATTGAGGGCAGGAGGAGAAGAGAACAACAGAGGATGAGATGGTTGGATGTTTGAGTAAACTCCAGGAGTTGGTGATGAACAGGGAGGCCTGGCGTGCTGCATTCCATGGGTCGCAAAGAGTCAGACATGACTGCGCAACTTAACTGAACTTAACTGGCGAAATTTTATAATGTTGTGAACAAAAGAATTTGACTTTTCATATTTAATGGAAATTATTTGGTGTTAGCAGTTAATGAAATTATTAGTTATGAATGTTTTTACCATTTTCAAGTAATTAACTAAATTTAGGTATATAGTGAGAAGCTTTAAAATGAGATGAGTTTTAAACATGTAGAGATCCTTGAAGACAGCTTGGTATACTCAAATAAATTACTTAATGATCTTCCCTTCAATTGGTGAAAGAATGAATGCACATATTTATGGAATTAATTAACAAAGTAAGTACTGTCATGTTTAATAAAATTTTTGATCTTTATAGCTTTATTAATATGATTTTCCAAATATGATCAGCCCAAAGATTCTTGGCATTGCACCTCCCGCAGGTCAGATTTTATCAGATACTCTCATTGTTTCTGACTCTACATCTTCCACCTATAACTCTCAAACAGCTTATTTTTTTTTTAATCAAATCATTGAGATATGGAGAACCAGAGTTCTCATTACCCTCTAGATCATATAATCTAAAAGCTGTCTTTTTTGCCAATTGATTCTGAAAGAATGATTCTCAGAGTACATGCTCCCTTTGACCATGGAGTCACCTCCATTACAGCAGTTATCCTGCTTCATTATGATTATTTATCTCCTAAACCCTCTAGACAGTAAGCACTTTGATATGAGAGACTGTACCTTGTTTCTTCCTCTTTCACTTTCTACCCTTCTTCTCATGACTGGTCTGTGTGTTACTTGAACTTTATAACAAATGATGTAATAGAGGCTATAAAATTATAATTGCAAATAGTCCCCATTCAACAAGTATGACTCATAAGACTTTGAAAGCTGTGAAAGTTCTGTAAGCATGCTCTTTGGAAGGAAAGCTATGACAAACCTAGACAGAGTATTAAAAAGCATAGACATCACTTTGCTAACAAAGATCCATACAGTCAAAGCTATTTTTTTTTTCCAGTAGTCATATACAGATGTGAGTTTTGGACTGTAAAGGAGGCTGAGCACCAAAGAATTGATACTTTCCTACTGTGGTGCTAGAGTAGACACTTGAGAGACCCTTGGACTGCAAAGAGATCAAACCAGTCAATCCTAAAGGAAATCAACCCTGAATATTCATTGAAAGACTGATGCTGAAGCTGAAGCTCCAATACTTTGGCTACCTGATGTGAAGAGCTGACTCATTGGAAAAGACCCTGATGATGCTGGGGAAGATTGAGGGCAAGAGGAGAAGAGGGTGACAGAGGATGAGATGGTTAGAAAGCATCACTGATTCAATGGACATAAATTTGAACAAATTCTGGGAGATGGTGGAGGAAAGGGGATCCTGGTGTGCTGCAGTCTATGGGGTGACAATTAGTTGGACATGAGTTAGCAACTGAACAATAACAAAAGTTCTGTAGAAATTATTATGTTTTTGGAAACATCTGCTGGGATATCACATAGGAGACATTTCAGCCTAACATCCCTTCTTCCAGATGTCCCTCTTGGGCAATCACTTTTGCTCCTAAGAGTATCTTTTGTGAAGTAGCTCTCTGCTGTCAGAAAGTCAAGGGCTTCAAACCTTTATGTGAATCCTGGAGCTTCCTTAAGAAATCTTGGGCAGATCATTTCAGTGCTTCATATACAATTATCTAATCTAGATTTTCAGTTTTTCTTCCAAGGTTATAGTACATATCCTATTCCCTCTGTTTCATCTGTTACCATCTTAGAGTAGAATTTAAATTACTCAAAACATGGTCCTTCTATTCTTTCTAAAGATAATTGCCTTTTTACCATGAATAATAGAATTTTCTCACCTTATATAATACTAAGTTATATAATTCATATTTTTTTTTCTAATTTTATTTTATTTTTAAACTTTACATAATTGTATTAGTTTTGCCAAATATCAAAATGAATCCGCCACAGGTATACATGTGTTCCCCATCCCGAACCCTCCTCCCTCCTCCCTCCCCATACCATCCCTCTGGGCCGTCCAGTGCACCAGCCCCAAGCATCCAGCATCGTGCATCGAACCTGGACTGGCAACTCGTTTCCTACATGATATTTTACATGTTTCAATGCCATTCTCCCAAATCTTCCCACCCTCTCCCTCTCCCACAGAGTCCATAAGACTGTTCTATACATCAGTGTCTCTTTTGCTGTCTCGTATACAGAGTCATTGTTACCATCTTTCTAAATTCCATATATATGCGTTAGTATACTGTATTTATGTTTTTCCTTCTGGCTTACTTCACTCTGTATAATAGGCTCCAGTTTCATCCACCTCATTAGAACTGATTCAAATGTATTCTTTTTAATGGCTGAGTAATACTCCATTGTGTATATGTACCACAGCTTTCTTATCCATTCATCTGCTGATGGGCATCTAGGTTGCTTCCATGTCCTGGCTATTATAAACAGTGCTGCGATGAACATTGGGGTACACGTGTCTCTTTCCCTTCTGGTTTCCTCAGTGTGTATGCCTAGCAGTGGGATTGCTGGATCATAAGGCAGTTCTATTTCCAGTTTTTTAAGGAATCTCCACACTGTTCTCCATAGTGGCTGTACTAGGTTGCATTCCCACCAACAGTGTAAGAGGGTTCCCTTTTCTCCACACCCTCTCCAGCATTTATTATTTGTAGACTTTTGGATCGCAGCCATTCTGACTGGTGTGAAATGGTACCTCATAGTGGTTTTGATTTGCATTTCTCTGATAATGAGTGATGTTGAGCATCTTTTCATGTGTTTGTTAGCCATCTGTATGTCTTCTTTGGAGAAATGTCTATTTAGTTCTTTGGCCCATTTTTTGATTGGGTCGTTTATTTTTCTGGAGTTGAGCTGTAGGAGTTCCTTGTATATTTTTGAGATTAGTTGTTTGTCGGTTGCTTCATTTGCTATTATTTTTCTCCCATTCTGAAGGCTGTCTTTTCACCTTGCTAATAGTTTCCTTTGATGTGCAGAAGCTTTTAAGGTTAATTAGGTCCCATTTGTTTATTTTTGCTTTTATTTCCAATATTCTGGGAGGTGGGTCATAGAGGATCCTGCTGTGATGTATGTCGGAGAGTGTTTTGCCTATGTTCTCCTCTAGGAGTTTTATAGTTTCTGGTCTTACGTTTAGATCTTTAATCCATTTTGAGTTTATTTTTGTGTATGGTGTTAGAAAGTGGTCCAGTTTCATTCTTTTACAAGTGGTTGACCAGATTTCCCAGCACCACTTGTTAAAGAGATTGTCTTTAATCCATTGTATATTCTTGCCTCCTTTGTCAAAGATAAGGTGTCCATATGTGCGTGGATTTATCTCTGGGCTTTCTATTTTATTCCATTGATCAATATTTCTGTCTTTGTGCCAGTACCATACTGTCTTGATAACTGTGGCTTTGTAGTAGAGCCTGAAGTCAGGTAGGTTGATTCCTCCAGTTCCATTCTTCTTTCTCAAGATCGCTTTGGCTATTCAAGGTTTTTTGTATTTCCATACAAATTGTGAAATTATTTGTTCTAGCTCTGTGAAGAATACTGTTGGTAGCTTGATAGGGATTGCATTGAATCTATAAATTGCTTTGGGTAGTATACTCATTTTCACTATATTGATTCTTCCAATCCATGAACATGGTATATTTCTCCATCTATTAGTGTCCTCTTTGATTTCTTTCACCAGTGTTTTATAGTTTTCTATATATAGGTCTTTAGTTTCTTTAGGTAGATATATTCCTAAGTATTTTATTCTTTCCGTTGCAATGGTGAATGGAATTGTTTCCTTAATTTCTCTTTCTGTTTTCTCATTATTAGTGTATAGGAATGCAAGGGATTTCTGTGTGTTGATTTTATATCCTGCAACTTTACTATAGTCATTGATTAGTTCTAGTAATTTTCTGGTGGAATCTTTAGGGTTTTCTATGTAGAGGATCATGTCATCTGCAAATAGTGAGAGTTTTACTTCTTCTTTTCCAATTTGGATTCCTTTTATTTCTTTTTCTGCTCTGATTGCTGTGGCCAAAACTTCCAAAACTATGTTGAATAGTAATGGTGAAAGTGGGCACCCTTGTCTTGTTCCTGACTTTAGAGGAAATGCTTTCAATTTTTCACCATTGAGGATAATGTTTGCTGTGGGTTTGTCATATATAGCTTTTATTATGTTGAGGTATGTTCCTTCTATTCCTGCTTTCTGGAGAGTTCTTATCATAAATGGATGTTGAATTTTGTCAAAGGCTTTCTCTGCATCTATTGAGATAATCATATGGTTTTTATTTTTCAATTTGTTAATGTGGTGTATTACATTGATTGATTTGCGGATATTGAAGAATCCTTGCATCCCTGGGATAAAGCCCACTTGATCATGGTGTATGATCTTTTTAATGTGTTGCTGGATTCTGATTGCTAGAATTTTGTTAAGGATTTTTGCATCTATGTTCATCAGTGATATTGGCCTGTAGTTTTCTTTTTTTGTGGGATCTTTGTCAGGTTTTGGTATTAGGGTGATGGTGGCCTCATAGAATGAGTTTGGAAGTTTACCTTCCTCTGCAATTTTCTGGAAGAGTTTGAGCAGGATAGGTGTGAGCTCTTCTCTAAATTTTTGGTAGAATTCAGCTGTGAAGCAGTCTGGACCTGGGCTTTTGTTTGCTGGAAGATTTTTGATTACAGTTTCAATTTCCATGCTTGTGATGGGTCTGTTAAGATTTTCTATTTCTTCCTGGTCCAATTTTGGAAAGTTGTACTTTTCTAAGAATTTGTCCATTTCTTCCACGTTGTCCATTTTATTGGCATATAATTGTTGATAGTAGTCTCTTATGATCCTTTGTATTTCTGTGTTGTCTGTTGTGATCTCTCCATTTTCGTTTCTAATTTTGTTGATTTGATTTTTCTCCCTTTGTTTCTTGATGAGTCTGGCTAATGGTTTGTCAATTTTATTTATCCTTTCAAAGAACCAGCTTTTGGTTTTGTTGATTTTTGCTATGGTCTCTTTTGTTTCTTTTGCATTTATTTCTGCTATAATTTTTAAGATTTCTTTCCTTCTACTAACCCTGGGGTTCTTCATTTCTTCCTTTTCTAGTTGCTTTAGGTGTAGAGTTAGGTTATTTATTTGACTTTTTTCTTGTTTCTTGAGGTGTGCCTCTATTGCTATGAACTTTCCCCTTAGGACTGCTTTTACCGTGTCCCACAGGTTTTGGGTTGTTGTGTTTTCATTTTCATTCGTTTCTATGCAAATTTTGATTTCTTTTTTGATTTCTTCTGTGATTTGTTGGTTATTCAGCAGTGTGTTGTTCAGCCTCCATATGTTGGAATTTTTAATAGTTTTTCTCCTGTAATTGAGATCTAATCTTACTGCATTGTGGTCAGAAAAAATGCTTGGAATGATTTCTATTTTTTTGAATTTACCAAGGCTAGCTTTATGGCCCAGGATATGATCTATCCTGGAGAAGGTTCCATGTGCGCTTGAGAAAAAGGTGAAATTCATTGTTTTAGGATGAAATGTCCTATAGATATCAATTAGGTCTAACTGGTCTATTGTATCGTTTAAAGTTTGTGTTTCCTTGTTAATTTTCTGTTTAGTTGATCTATCCATAGGTGTAAGTGGGGTATTAAAGTCTCCCACTATTATTGTGTTATTGTTAATTTCTCCTTTCATACTTGTTAGCATTTGTCTTACGTACTGTGGTGCTCCCGTGTTGGGTGCATATATATTTATAATTGTTATATCTTCTTCTTGGATTGATCCTTTGATCATTATGTAGTGACCTTCTTTGTCTCTTTTCACAGCCTTTGTTTTAAAGTCTATTTTATCTGATATAAGTATTGTTACTCCTGCTTTCTTTTGGTCCCTATTTGCATGGAAAATCTTTTTCCAGCCCTTCACTTTCAGTCTGTATGTGTCCCCTGTTTTGAGGTGGGTCTCTTGTAGACAACATATGTGGGGGTCTTGTTTTTGTATCCATTCAGCCAGTCTTTGTCTTTTGGTTGGGGCATTCAACCCATTTACGTTTAAGGTAATTACTGATAAGTATGATCCCGTTGCCATTTACTTTATTGTTTTGGGTTCGAGTTTATACACCATTTTTGTGTTTCCTGTCTAGAGAATATCCTTTAGTATTTGTTGGAGAGCTGGTTTGGTGGTGCAGAATTCTCTCAGCTTTTGCTTGTCTGAAAAGCTTTTGATTTCTCCTTCATACTTGAATGAGATCCTTGCTGGGTACAATAATCTGGGCTGTAGGTTATTTTCTTTCATCATTTTAAGTATGTCTTGCCATTCCCTCCTGGCTTGAAGAGTTTCTATTGAAAGATCAGCTGTTATCCGTATGGGAATTCCCTTGTGTGTTATTTGTTGTTTTTCCCTTGCTGCTTTTAATATTTGTTCTTTGTGTTTGATCTTTGTTAATTTGATTAATATGTGTCTTGGGGTGTTTCTCCTTGGGTTTATCCTGTTTGGGACTCTCTGGGTTTCTTGTACTTGGGTGATTATTTCCTTCCCCATTTTAGGGAAGTTTTCCACTATTATCTCCTCAAGTATTTTCTCATGGTCTTTCTTTTTGTCTTCTTCTTCTGGAACCCCTATGATTCGAATGTTGTAGCGTTTAATATTGTCCTGGAGGTCTCTGAGATTGTCCTCATTTCTTTTAATTCGTTTTTCTTTTATCCTCTCTGATTCATTTATTTCTACCATTCTATCTTCTAATTCACTAATCCTGTCTTCTGCCTCTATTATTCTACTATTTGTTGCCTCCAGAGTGTTTTTAATTTCACTTATTGCATTATTCATTATATATTGACTCTTTTTTATTTCTTCTAGGTCCTTGTTAAACCTTTCTTGCATCTTCTCAATCCTTGTCTCCAGGCTATTTATCTGTGATTCCATTTTAGTTTCAAGATTTTGGATCAATTTCACTATCATTATTCGGAATTCTTTATCAGGTAGATTCCCTATCTCTTCCTCTTTTGTTTGGTTTGGTGGGCATTTATCCTGTTCCTTTATCTGCTGAGTATTCCTCTGTCTCTTCATCTTGTTTAAATTGCTGAGTTTGGGGTGTCCTTTCTGTATTCTGGCAGTTTGTGGAGTTCTCTTTATTGTGGCGTTTCCTCACTGTGTGTGGGTTTGTACAGGTGGCTTGTCAAGGTTTCCTGGTTAGGGAAGCTTGTGTCGGTGTTCTGGTGGGTGGAGCTGTATTTCTTCTCTCTGGAGTGCAATGAAATGTCCAGTAATGATTTATGAGATGTCTATAGTTTTGGGGTGACTTTGGGCAGCCTGTATCTTGAAGCTCAGGGCTGTGTTCCTTTGTTGCTAGAGAATTTGTTTGGTATGTCTTGCCCTGGAATTTATTGGCCCTTGTGTGGTGCTTGGTTTCAGTGTCGGTATGGATGCATTTGATGAGCTCCCGTCAATTAATGTTCCTTGGAGTCAGGAGTTCCCTGGAGTCAGGGTTTGGACTTAAGTCTCCTGCTTCCGGTTATCGGTCTTATTTTTACAGTAGTTTCAAAACTTCTCCTTCTATACAGCACCATTGATAAAACATCTACATTAAAGATGAAAAGTTTCTCTACAGTGAGGGTCACTCAGAGAGGTTCACAGGGTTACATGGAGAAGAGAAGAGGGAGGAGGGAGTTAGAGGTGACCCAAATGAGATGAGGTGAATCAATAGTGGAGAGAGTGGGCTAGCCAGTAGTCACTTCCTTATGTGCACTCCACAACTGGACCACTCAGAGATGTTCACGGGGTTATACAGAGAAGAGAAGAAGGAGGAAGGTAACAGAGGTGGCCAGAAGGATAAAAGGGGGGAATGAAAAGGAGGGAGACAGATCCAGCCAGTAATCAGTTCCCTAAGTGTTCTCCACCGTCTGGAACACACAGAATTTCACAGAGTTGGGTAGAGTAGAGAGGGGTTAGGGAGGAGACACAGGCGACCTGGTGGAGAAAAAGGAGAGTCCAAAGGGAGAGAGAGCAGTCAAGCCAGTAATCTCACTCCCTAGTGAAAAATGGGTCCTGAAGATTGGGTCCTTAAAGGTACAAAATTGGTAACAAATACATAAAAGCAAAAATTAAAAATCTAGAGTAGAGTTTGGAATTTCAAAAATATGATGTTAAAGAAAAGAAGAAGGAAAAGAAAGAGAGAAAAAACGAACAAACAAAAACAAACAAGGTCGCGAAAATTATAAAGAAAGTACAGGTACAAAATTGATAACTAATACCAGAAAGCAAAAATTAAAAATCTAGAGTAGAGTTTGGAATTTCAAAAATATGATGTTAAAGAAAAGAAGAAGGAAAAGAAAGAGAGAAAAAACGAACAAACAAAAACAAACAAGGTCGCGAAAATTATAAAGAAAGTACAGGTACAAAATTGATAACTAATACCAGAAAGCAAAAATTAAAAATCTAGAGTAGAGTTTGGAATTTCAAAAATACGATGTTAAAAAAAAAAAAAGAAGAAGAAGAAGAAGAAAAATAAAGAGAGAAAACAAACAAACAAATACGAACAATGTCACAAAAATTATAAAGAAAATACAGGTACAAAATTGATATCAAGTACCAAAAAGCATAAATTAAAAATCTAGAGTAAAGTTTGGAATTTCAGGTATACAATGTTATATAAAAGAAGAAGAGAAAGAAACAGAGAAGGAAAAAAAAAAAAAAAAGTCAGAAATTATATAAAAAAAAAAAACTATAGGTACAAAATTGATAACATATACCAAAAAGCGAAAATTAAAAATCTAGAGTAGAGTTTGGAATTTCAAAAATACAATGTTAAAGAAAACAAGAAAAAAACAAAAACAAACAAAAAACAAGGTCAAAAAATTATAAAATATATATATATGAAGTTTGCTGAAGAAGAAAAAAATAGGGTCTTTTTTTTTTTTTGCAAAGTAATAGGTTATAAAAGTGAAATTTAAAGGAACAATAGAGGACTTAAAAAAATTTTTTTTAATTAAAAAAAAAGAAAAAGGAAAGAATGATCATAAAAATAATAAAAATATATCTAGGACTTTTTTTTTTTTTTTTTTTGTGGGTGTTGTGGGTTCAGTTCATTTTTGGCTAGTTCCTTGGTCAGATTTATATTTCTCAAGATCTATAGGCCCCTTCCTATGTAGTCCGTAGTAACCACAGGGTTTTGATCTATTGCCTGTAGCTTCCAAGGCGTTTCCCTCTGTTATATCTTCTTCTGTTTGCTAGTTTCTTCAGTATCTGGTTTCCGCCCTGACACAAAGGGCACGGTGGAGGACACTTTTTTTTCTTTTTCTTTTTTTTTAGGCTTACTTGTTCAGTTGCGCTGTGGGGAGGGAGGGAGGGAGGGATGCTGCAAACAAATAACACTGGCGTGGGCTCGCACTGCCTCAGCCACCCTCGGTCTGCCCCTGCTCATGGCGCGTGTAGCCTCCCTGTCCACACTGCTCGGACTCTAGGTTGTTCCGCCGGGAACAATCCGAGGCTGGCCCTGGGCTGCATGCGCCTCCCAGGTCCAAGCCGCTCAGGTTCAGGCACTCGGGTAGTCCTCAGAGGCGCAGACTCAGTTGGGCCTGCATTTTGTGCTCTTCCCAGTCCGAGCAGCTCAGGTGATGAGGTGTTTGGCGAGCGCCAATGCTGCGACTTATCGCCTCCCCGCCACTCGGTTATCTGGGTGTTAAAACCGGCGCACCTTCTCAGGCAGATGTTGACCGTCCAGACCCCCAAGAAGTTTTAGTTAGCAAAGAAGCCTGCTTACAGTTTTATAGATAATGTCTCTCTGGGGCTGCGATTGCCCCCTTCCGGCTCTGGCTGCCTGTCACCGGAGGGGGAAGATCTGCAGCCGGCTACCTCTGTTCAGTCCTTTGTTCCGTGCGCGGGCCTGGCGGTCTTAGGTTAGGGCTGGCTTTTCGCGTGGTAGATATCCCACAGTCTGGTTTGCTAGCCCAAATTATTTCTCTCAGATAGCGCTCAGGGTATTCAGGCCAGATTCTTACTCTCAGTGATGCAGCCCACGCCGCGCCTCCCTGCCCAGCCCCGGCTTGCTAATGGCAGATGCAGGCGTCTGCGCTGCTTCTCCGCTGGGGGAGTTACCGTAGGGCTCGCAATCTGCGAGTTTTAATTGCTTATTTATTTTTTTCTCCCTGTTATGTTGCCCTCTGTGCTTCCAAAGCTCGGCACGGATTCGGCAGTGAGAAGGTTTCCTGGTGTTTGGAAACTTCTCTCTTTTTAAGATTCCCTTCCCGGGACGGAGCTCTGTCCCTCCCTCTTTTGTCTCTTTTTTTTTGTTTTTAATATTTTTTCCTACCTCCTTTCGAAGAGTTGGGTTGCTTTTCTGGGTGCCTGATGTCCTCTGCCGGCATTCAGAAGTTGTTTTGTGGAATTTACTCGACGTTTAAATGCTCTTTTGATGAATTTGTGGGGGAGAAAGTGTTCTCCCCGTCCTACTCCTCCGCCATCTTGGCTCCTCCCCCTATAATTCATATTATACCTGCAAAATATTTGCAAAGAAATTGGGTAAACAAATTTGGACATAGATGAGAATAAAATAGTTCTGTAATATAGCAAATCAAAGTTGTCCAGCTTATAGTAATAATAACACTGCCAGATATTGTGAAATAAGAGCCTTAAGAGAGAAACAGAAACCTAGGGGTGTTCAGACTTCTTCAGTCCCATCATTGCCTGAACAAGCCATCTTAAAAAATTGTGTAGACTGAATATTTGTGTCCCACCCAAATTCATATGTTGAAATTTATTCCCCAATGTGATGGTATCTGGAGATGGAGACATTGAGGAGCATTAGGTCATGAGAATGGAGTTCTCATGAATAAGATTAGTGCTTTTATAAAAGAAACACCAGAGAGCTCTCTTGTCCTCTCTGCCACATGAGGTCATGGCAAAATGATAGCAGTTTACGAGCCAAGAAGCTGGCTGTCATCAGACACCAAGAAATAAATGATTATTACTTATATATCACCCAGTTTTTGTTATAGAAAGCATTTTTTGTTATAGAAAGAGACTAAGGCACAAATTTTGTATCAAGAAATACAGTTGCTACTATAACAGATGAAAATGGAGTGTATTTCTTAAACTTAAAAAAAAAAAAGAAAATGGAGAAATAACTTTAAAATCGGGAAAAGGGTAGAGGTTAAATGAGGTGTATGCTGGAAAATAAGTCCATATTGCTGTGAATGAACCATTAGGGACAATTCTAGTGAGGTCTTAGAAAGAAAAGAAGGGAGCTGTACAGGAAGTCTCAGTCTTCTTAGAGAATACATAAGTAATCGGGCACAGAATGTGGGCAGCAACATGGATGGTACAGCCCATTCTGATGAGGTCTCAGATAGAAATGATGAACCTGTTATTGGACACTGGAGGAAAGATCATCCTTGTTGGTAAAGGTCTTGACTGAATTGTATCTGTTTTCCAGTGTTTTGTGGAAGGTTGAAATTGCAAGTGATAGCATTGAATATTTGGCTGAGCAAAGTGTTGTTTGGAATGGCCCTGTTCCTCCTGATGCCTTAGAGTAAAATTTCTAGAAGAGAAAATCATTTAAAGGTTGAAATATAGAAAAAAAGAAGTAGAACTTAAATACTTGGAAAGAAGTAAAGAAGGAAGAAATAAAATTATTGCTGCAGAAGACATGATCATATATGTAGATAAACCCTAACTAAAAGTATTCTTTACAACTAAAATGTGAATTCACTCAAGGTAAAGGCTGCAAAGTCAACATACAGAAATCATTCAGGGGGAAGGTGCCAAGATGGCGGAGGAGTAGGACGGGGAAAACACTTTCTCCCCCACAAATTCATCAAAAGAGCATTTAAACGTCGAGTAAATTCCACAAAACAACTTCTGAATGCCGGCAGAGGACATCAGGCACCCAGAAAAGCAACCCAACTCCTCGAAAGGAGGTAGGAAAAAATATTAAAGACAATAAAAGAGACAAAAGAGGGAGGGACGGAGTTCCGTCCCGGGAAGGGAGTCTTAAAAAGAGAGAAGTTTCCAAACACCAGGAAACCTTCTCACTGCTGAATCCGTGCCGAGCTTTGGAAGCACAGAGGACAACATAACAGGGAGAAAAAATAAATAAACAATTAAAACTCGCAGATTGTGAGCCCTACGGTAACTCCTCCAGCAGAGAAGCAGCGCAGACGCCTGTATCCGCCATTAGCAAGCCGGGGCTGGGCAGGGAGGCGCGGCGTGGGCTGCATCACTGAGAGTAAGAATCTGGCCCGAATACCCTGAGCGCTATCTGAGCGAAATAATTTGGGCTAGCAAACCAGACTGTGGGATATCTACCATGCGAAAAGCCAGCCCTAACCTAAGACACCGCCAGCCCGCGCACGGAACAAAGGACTAAACAGAGGTAGCCGGCTGCAAACCTTCCCCCTCCGGTGACAGGCAGCCAGAGCCGGAAGGGGGCAATCTCAGCCCCAGAGAGACATTATCTATAAAACTGGCTTCTTTGCTAACTAAAACTTATTGGGGGTCTGGACGGTCAACATCTGCCTGAGAAGGTGCGCCAGTTTTACACCCAGATAACCAAGTGGCGGGGAGGCGATAAGTCGCAGCATTGGTGCTCGCCAAACACCTCATCACCTGAGCTGCTCGGACCTGGGAAGAGCACAAAACGCAGCCCCAACTGAGTCTGCGCCTCTGAGGACTACCTGAGTGCCTGAACCTGAGCGGCTCGGACCTGGGAGGTGCATGCAACCCAGGGCCAGCCTCGGATTGTTCCCGGCGGAACAACCTAGAGCCTGAGCAGTGTGGGCAGGGAGGCTACACGCGCCGTGAGCGGGGGCAGACCCAGTGTGGCTGAGGCACTGCGAGCCCACGCCAGTGTCATTTGTTTGCAGCATCCCTCCCTCCCTCCCCATAGCGCGACTGAACAAAGAGAAGAAATACAGCTCCACCCACCAGAACACCGACACAAGCTTCCCTAACCAGGAAACCTTGACAAGCCACCTCTACATACCCACACACAGCGAGGAAACGCCACAGTAAAGAGAACTCCACAAACTGCCAGAATACAGAAAGGACTCCCAAACTCAGCAATTTAAACAAGATGAAGAGACAGAGGAATACCCAGCAGATAAAGGAACAGGATAAATGCCCACCAAACCAAA
The DNA here is from genome assembly GCF_055505025.1 of Bos grunniens. Lineage (NCBI taxonomy): Eukaryota > Metazoa > Chordata > Mammalia > Artiodactyla > Bovidae > Bos > Bos grunniens. The sequence continues at coordinate 55,873,380 of NC_141175.1, read as the reverse complement.
CAAAAGAGGAAGAGATAGGGAATCTACCTGATAAAGAATTCCAAATAATGATAGTGAAATTGATCCAAAATCTTGAAATTAAAATGGAATCACAGATAAATAGCCTGGAGACAAGGATTGAGAAGATGCAAGAAAGGTTTAACAAGGACCTAGAAGAAATAAAAAAGAGTCAATATATAATGAATAATGCAATAAATGAAATTAAAAACACTCTGGAGCCAACAAATAGTAGAATAACAGAGGCAGAAGATAGGATTAGTGAATTAGAAGATAGAATGGTAGAAATAAATGAATCAGAGAGGATAAAAGAAAAACGAATTAAAAGAAATGAGGACAATCTCAGAGACCTCCAGGACAATATTAAACGCTACAACATTCGAATCATAGGGGTTCCAGAAGAAGAAGACAAAAAGAAAGACCATGAGAAAATACTTGAGGAGATAATAGTGGAAAACTTCCCTAAAATGGGGAAGGAAATAATCACCCAAGTCCAAGAAACCCAGAGAGTCCCAAACAGGATAAACCCAAGGAGAAACACCCCAAGACACATATTAATCAAATTAACAAAGATCAAACACAAAGAACAAATATTAAAAGCAGCAAGGGAAAAACAACAAATAACACACAAGGGGATTCCCATAAGGATAACAGCTGATCTTTCAATAGAAACTCTTCAAGCCAGGAGGGAATGGCAAGACATACTTAAAATGATGAAAGAAAATAACCTACAGCCCAGATTATTGTACCCAGCAAGGATCTCATTCAAGTATGAAGGAGAAATCAAAAGCTTTTCAGACAAGCAAAAGCTGAGAGAATTCTGCACCACCAAACCAGCTCTCCAACAAATACTAAAGGATATTCTCTAGACAGGAAACACAAAAATGGTGTATAAACTCGAACCCAAAACAATAAAGTAAATGGCAACGGGATCATACTTATTAGTAATTACCTTAAACGTAAATGGGTTGAATGCCCCAACCAAAAGACAAAGACTGGCTGAATGGATACAAAAACAAGACCCTTACATATGTTGTCTACAAGAGACCCACCTCAAAACAGGGGACACATACAGACTGAAAGTGAAGGGCTCGAAAAAGATTTTCCATGCAAATTGGGACCAAAAGAAAGCAGGAGTCACAATACTCGTATCAGATAAATTAGACTTTAAAACAAAGGCTGTGAAAAGAGACAAAGAAGGTCACTACATAATGATCAAAGGATCAATCCAAGAAGAAGATATAACAATTATAAATATATATCCACCCAACATGGGAGCACCGCAGTATGTAAGACAAATCCTAACAAGTATGAAAGGAGAAATTAACAATAACACAATAATAGTGGGAGACTTTAATACCCCACTCACACTTATGGATAGATCAACTAAACAGAAAATTAACAAGGAAAAAAAAAAAACAAAAACATGTATCTATAAAGCTCACTAAAGCAAAGCACAGTAAAATGAGGTATGGCAATAAAAGGCATTAAATTTATCAAATAAAAAATAAATAAAGTGCTGAAAAATTAAAGCTGTCAATTCTGTAATAGATATTCATTGAAAGTATCTTTTGAAATGGGAGTGAAAACACCTTCAGAGAAATGAAAGCTAAGGAAGCATGCACGAGCTATAAAAAATGATAAAGTCCTTTATGAATGATGATAATATCAAAACAAAACTGGGAAATACAGGAAGGAGTAAAGAGCACTACGAACAGTCAATACATGGATAAACATTAGAAACTATTCTCTTTTCTTAATTTCTTCATGGTAAACTATCAACATTATATTGTGAAATTTTTCAGAAAAAAAAAAAAAGAATATGGTATGACATAGTTCTGTCTTAGATATTATGCAAGTGGGATGAATACTGAAAATAACTAAAGTACCTCATGGTAAAAAAAAAAAAAAGACAGAGATAAACTATAAAAAAAAAAAAAAAGAATTTCTACTAAATTAAAAGTTTTTCTTTCAAAGTTGTGAAATTGCAATGTTGTGGTTAAAATAGACCAAGTCAAAAATTTCATGTCTTCAAAAAAAAAAAAAAATCATTCATATTTCTGTACATAAACAATGAATTATCTGAAAATAAAATGAATAAAATAATCCCTCTCAAAGTAGCAACACAAATAAATACTTAGGAAAAAACTTATCCAAATAGATTAAAAATTTGAACAGTGAAAATATAAATGTTGATGAAGAAAACTAAATAAGACACACAGATAAATAGAAAAAGACTCCATGTTCAAAAATATGAATTAATACTGCTGAAACATTTCTTCTTATTCTGGGAATAACTTAATTGTATCCCACAGGTCCTTTAGGCACTGATTCTTTCTTATTTCTTCAATTATTTTTCTTTATTTTATCCAAATTAGACACATTCAATTATCTTATTTTCAAGTTCACTTTTTCTGTCTTATGTCTGCTCATAACTGCCATTGAATTCATCTAATAAATGTATATTTTAGTTATCATACTTCCCAGTTACAGGATTTCCATTGTATTCCTTATTATTATATTCATCTCTTTAACATTCTCATTTTGTTCATATACTGTTTTCCTGATTTTTTGTAATTTCCTGATCTTTTATGATTTTCTTTAATTTCCAAATTTTCCTTTGTCTACGGTATTATTTTGCCCTTTCAGTATATTTAAGACAGTTGTTTTTAAGTGTTTTTTCTAGTAATTTTATATCTGAGTTCACTTGGAGACAGTTTCTTTTTTTAAAATAATTTTAAAAATTTATTTATTTTTCACTGTGCTGGGTTTTTGTTGCTGCATGAGCTCTTCTCCAGTTGTAATGAACATGGGCTACTCTTCATTGCATTGCACAGGTTTCTTGTTGCAGTGGCTTCTTTTGTTGCCAAGCACAGGCTCAAGAACACAGAGGTTCAGCAGTTGTGGCACATTGGCTCAATAGTTGCAGTTCCCAAGAGCTCCAGAGCACAGGCTCAATAGCTATGGCCAACTGGCTGAGTTGCTCTGCTGGCATGTGGGATCTTTACGGATAAGGGATCAAACACCAGTCTCCTGCATTAGTGGGCGGATTCTTCACCACTGAGCCACCAGGGAAGTCTAGACAATTTCTCTTCATTTATTTTGTTCCTTTGAAAGGGCCATATTTTCCTGTGTTTTTGTAAGTTTTGCATTTTATATAACTGAACATTTGACTATTGTAATGTCATGCCACTGGAAATCATTTCCTCATACTTACTCAAGAATTTCCTATGTTTTTAGAAAATTATTGAAGGCTGGGAATTGACTCTTCAATTATTGTTTCAGAGACTGCACTTCTTGTGCGTCAGTGAAGTCTCTGTTCTTTAGTTGTTTGTAGCTAGTATTTTGATAGATATTTTATTGATTGTCAGATGTTCAAATAAACAAACAAGATTCTCTCTTTGTCTTTTAGATTTCAGTAGTTTGATGATGATGATATGTTTCAGTGTGTGGCTTTTCAATTTTATCCTACTTGGATTTTGTTGAGATTCTTAGATTTATAGATTCATCGTTCATCAAATTGGGGATAATTTCAGGCATTTTAAAAAAATATTCTTTCTTAACCCCCTTTTTTCTCTTTTCTCTTTTACTAGGATACCCATATTGCCTATGTTGATATAATCGATGGTACCCTTAGGCTCTGAGGATTTATTTAATTTTTTACAGTTTTTCATTTCTGTTCTTCAGGTTGATATATTTTAATTAACCTGTATTCAAGTTTATTGATTCCTTCTTCTTCAAGATTAAATCTGCTTCTGATCCCTTGTATAAAATTTTAATTTCTATTATTTTAATTTCAATTAAAATTGTATTCTCTTTTTATTATAGTGTCTATCTCTTTATTGGTATTTTCTGTTGGTGAGTCATAATTCTCAAGTCTTCTATTATTTATTCATGATTTTGTTTAGGCATTTGAACATTTTTATTATATTAATAATAACTGCTTTAAAGCCTTTGGCTAGTAAGTCCAATGTCTGTGTTTCCTTAAGGATTGTTTCTGTTGACAACTTATTTACTTTCTCTGTATGGATCACACTTTACTCTTTGTAAAGTGATCACACTGCCACTCTTTGTGGCATTCATGAGTTTTTATTTAAATCTGCTGCTGCTGCTGCTAAGTCACTTCAGTCGTGTCCGACTCTGTGCGACCCCATAGACGGCAGCCCATCAGGCTCCCCTTTCCCTGGGATTCTCCAGGCAAGAACACTGGAGTGGGTTGCCATTTCCTTCTCCAATGCATGAAAGTGAAAAGTGAAAGTGAAGTCACTCGTTGGTGTCCAGCTCTTCGTGACCCCATAGACTGCAGCCTACCAGGCTCCTCAGTCCATGGGATTTTCCAGGCAAGAGTACTGGAGTGGGGCGCCATCACCTTAAGCTAGGCATTTTAAATAATATAATATGTCAATCCTGGAAATTAGATCCTCAGATTTTTATTGTTTTTCTGAATTTTTCTTCTGCTGTTTGTTTAGTAATTTTACTAGATTAATTTTGTAAACTTTTATTCTTTCTTGTGTGCAATTTTCTGCTTGGATTGCATTTTGTTCAGCTGCTGACCAGATATTCCTTAAATATCCATGTGTGTATATATATAAATACACTAGACAAATAATATCCCCAGCCCATGTGTGTGTTATGATACCACTTAAAACCTTTGTCAGGTTATCACTTGCTTAGACTTCATTTGCTGTTTGTAAAAAGATTTAAGGTCAGCTAGAGGTGAGACTTTAGGACCTTCTTTAGTTATTCTTGGACATATGCACAGCTTTGGATATGTACCTGGCTTTATAGATTTACAAAAATATGTTGGCACTTATTAAATTCTTCTATAGGCATCTCATTCTTTATATTTAGTTTTAAGTTTTTTGGTAAGCCTCTTGTAGACCTTGTAAGTATCATCAACTAATGCCACTGTAGTCTTAGAACAATTGCTGATTGTTTTTGACAAATATTCTCAGGATAAGGCTGTTCATAGAAAGAACAATCTGAAACAGGTTAAGCAATGACCATCTCTAGGGAGCGAGATTTTCACTTCAGCTACCAATCAAGTTAAATATAAAAAATTTTCAGGGATGAGTTTTGAGGAGGGTGTGCCAAATCCATTCTGCCTTCTTCAGTGCTTGCTCAAAGGTTAGTTTTCATAGCTTTTGAATCTGTTAGTCTTTAAGGCTACAGGAAGCTAAGGAGAGGATGATAGGATTAAGAAAAGTCACGGTGTCAAAAGTAAGCTATTCTGACAAAGATCAACTACTTTTTCAAAAAATACTTTTCATATTACAGACAGTAAATTTCTAAAGTTCTAAAATGTTGATTTTCACAATTTGCTAATGTTCTCATTGTCATTATGAAAAGTGAATTTTTAAAGAACTTTGCAATTCCAGAAGTGTCTTCCATTCTTGATGTTTAGTCACTAAATTGCATCCCACTTTTCTTGCTTCCCCATGAACTGCAGCCCTGCCAGGCTCCTCTGTCCATGGGATTTCCCAGGCAAGAATACTGACGTGCATTGCCATTTCCTTCTCTGGGGGATCTTCTAGACCCAGGGATCAAACTCAGGTCTCCTGCATTGGCAGGTGGATTTTTTATTACTAAGACACTTGGGAAGCCTGATGATGTTCTTTTAGGTGATTTTTATTTAAAAAATTTTTTCACATTATGCAAATGTTACCTGCATGATAAAAATTATCGATTTTTAAATTTTTTATTTGAATCATATCTATAGTTCATATCTATTATCTACCTATATGTCTGTTTTTCTATCAATTATATGACTAATTTATATCTATATTTAAAGGAAGAGCATAGACTTTGGAATCATAAGCAATTATCTTGATTTATATAAACATTTGTTTACCCATTTTGTGAGATTGTCAGATTGACCATTTTATCCAAACTTTTTGTATGTTAGTCTTCTCATTTTGAATAAACATCTCAATACTGCTCTGTGAACTAAAAAGTAAGACATATAGAATATATTAATTATCATTCCTGATTTATTTAATGAATAAAAGTCATATAATAAATAAAAGCTATATTAGTGGATTTATTTGTTCCATGATATATTTATTCCATTTGTCATGGACTCAAAGTAGTTCCTTAAGATACATGCTGAGGCTTTATATACATAGATTCTCTCTCTCCTGGTGAGAACAAAAAGTGCCTAGAGATGGGACAGAATATGATGAATAGAGTAAATCTGAGAGGCGTTGAGTTTCATTAAAACATAGGCTGAAATAGGAGTGAGCAGAAGTGAAATCATTGTTGAGCAGACTTAAACCCTAAAAAACAATTTATCAGATTATAAATTATGAAGTGAGAATTAATCAGGAGACCTGTATTCATAGTAGCAGAAATGTCTGAGGTGTATGCAAGATTCAGTTAAGAGTCCTTCAGAAACTTCAGACTATAAGTGGACATGCAAAAGGAATTCTCTCCATGAGGCTAAATACATGCTGTGATAGTAAAATCATTGCCAAAAAGGAGTCTTGTAGGCCTAGCAGCTATAATCACATTTTATCAAAGTAATTCAGGAAACAAAAAGAAAAACAGCAAAAGCAAAAAATAGAGTATAGGGTATTAAAAATCGTGTATTTTGGGAGATATGTTGAACATGTAATAAGTGATGTGAAAAAAAATAAATAAAAGTTTGGATTCCTTTGACTACTTGATCCTTCCTTTGTAAACATAATTCATGAAGACAAGTTAGGAGACAATGAAATATAAGAATGAGGCTGAGCGTGAGTCTGGGTGAACTCCGGGAGTTGGTGATGGACAGGGAGGCCTGGCGTGCTGCGATTCATGGGGTCGCAAAGAGTGGGACACAACTGAGCGACTGAACTGAACTGAGCATCAGAGGATAGGGGAGTGGTCTAATGAAGTAATAAAGCCTGTGAAGCAAGTCTCAGTTTCTTTTAAAAAAGTTGCTCTATTTTTATTTTTTTTAAATTTTATTAAATTTTATTTTTTAACTTTACAATAGTGTATTGGTTTTGCCATGTATCAAAAGGAATCCACCACAGGTATACATGTGTTCCCCATCACACATTTCCTTCTCAGTTCCACATTTTATTTTCCAGCTGATTCTGCATGTATTCTGCCTTTAACTACTAGCACATTAACTTTAAGCAATATACTAAACCTTGGGGGTAAAAGCCATAATATAAATGGATGGAAAGTTTATGGTAAACCTAATCAATTACTCCTAGACACACATAGAGAATACTCCCTGAGAACGTTCTTTGTAGTTGTATGCACCAGAATTAACCAGAATAAATTTAGCATTATCTACATCATAGGAGCAACAATTTTTGCCCATTCAAATAGTGTTTTGTCTACAATAATTCTCTTACTTCTCTTCAAAGTCATCAATCTATCATTTGCAAGTAATCATGGAAACAATGCTTACTGAGGTTTCACTCAATTCTCTGTTTTTGAAATTTTTATTTTTACCTGGACAATAAAATGTTATTACTATTTAATAAACTTTAGTTATATTTAATATAGAAGACATAAAATGTTAATAATAAACCTAATATAAATTTTACTTCCAGAATGAATAATAAATGTGAAAGAAAATAAGACAAAATAAAGAGTCATATACTATTAGAACCGATAGATGCGCAGTGGTAAATCTTAGGGGAGATAATTGACTCTAAATCTGCTTATGATCTGATCATTTGCATAGAAGTAAATGGGGCTTCCCTGGTGGCTCAGAGGTTAAACCGTCTGCCTGGAATGCGGGAGACCCGGGTTCAATCCCTGGATCGGGAAGATCCCCTGGAGAAGGAAATGGCAATATTCTTGCCTGGAGAATCCCATGGAGAGAGGAGCCTGGTAGGCTAAAGTCCATGGGGTCACAAAGAGTCGGACACGACTGAGCGACTTCACTTTCACTTTCAAATGTTTCCTAGGATGTTCCCTAATGTTCTTAACTGTTTAGAATTTTTAAATTTTCACAATATTGCTATTAAAATATGTACATTTAGAATTATAGATTCCCAAGTACTTTGGCCACCTCATGAGAAGAGTTGACTCATTGGAAAAGACTCTGATGCTGAGAGGGATTGGGGGCAGGAGGAAAAGGGGACGGCAGAGGATGAGATGGCTGGATGGCATCACTGACTCGATGGACGTGAGTCTGAGTGAACTCTGGGAGTTGGTGATGGACAGGGAGGCCTGGCGTGCTGCGATTCATGGGGTCGCAAAGAGTCGGACACGACTGAGCGACTGAACTGAACTGAAGGCCATAAAACCAATCAGTAGTAAATCCAAATTGCAAATAAGATTCTCCTTACCCCTTGACCAGCACTCATTCATTCCAATTTCCTTCTGTTCTCCAGGGGCATTTATTTACGTTTGCTCTCTGTGGCACTAGTAGTAAAGAATCTGCATGCCAGTGCAGGAAACGCAAGAGATGTGGGTTCCATGCTTGGAGTAGGAAAGTTAACTCACTCCAGTATTCTTGACAAGAAAATCCATGCACAGAGGATCCTGGCAGATTACAGTGCATGGGGCCTTAGAGAGTCAGACACAACTGAGCGACTAAGCAGCACCAGCAGCAGCTCTTTAGAGAAAACTACCCTGTTACACATTATTACTCATTTTTTCCCCCTAAAATCCTCAATTATTTAATGTCTTGCTAACAAAGTGGAAGAAGAATTTCCTATTTTATTCCAATATGAAAATTATCAGTTACTTAGTGTGTTAGCTTCCTCCCAGAGCATGACATTTTCAAATAAGATACTTATTTTTCCTTTAGGGATAATCTCTAACCCCTAAGTACAGGCTCCGATGGCAACTTGCTGTGAATATTATTAGGCAGGGATCCAGCATTTTTGCCTGGAGAATCCTATGGAGAAGGGAGCCTGGCAGTCTACAGCCCATGCTGTCACAGAGTTGGACACAACTGAGCAACTAACACATGTAGAAATTATAAATATGTTTGTGTATTCATACACATATTTTATTGGTAAATTATCTATACCTAGGAAATGAAATGTGTGAAATCAGGAGTTTGACTAGATATTGAATATATGTGTGTGATGTGTGTGTGTATGTGTCTGGGTCAACATATTAAATGAAATAAAATGCATAAAGTATAAGAGAAATATTAACTTATGTATCCTAACATACTTTTGTACCATCAATGATGGAAGATACAGATATAGTTTTAAGCAATGGTGAAGCTGGTGTTATTTTTGAACATAGAGGGAATTGTTTAAAGAAATCATTCCAAATAAAACAACACATAAAATTTCCGTATAATTTATTACTTTTAAACAATTCCTGGTTTAGCTAATGACAGATAAAGGGAATCACAAGAAACCAGAAGCCACAGAAAACATGTTTTGATCAGAGAAGCAGGGAATCAAGCTGGTGCTTCCCTTGGGTTTATTTTTCAAGGCTGTTGGTCTACAGCCAGAGTATGAATGAGTTATACAACTTAGTTGGTGGGAGACAAAGATGCTCAACAGAATGAGTGTTCAGATATAAGGATCCCACAAAAAGTCAAATAATTCAAGTAAAAATTTTCTCAGGTGAAATTGAAAGGAAATCTAATTTTATTTAAATGGAAAGGATGCCTGAGTGATAAGCTTTGGTCCTGAGTCAGAATAAAATGCACCCTTGGGGAATTTATGTCACCCCTCATAAGTCTACAAGTTTGAATTTACATTTGTATTGCTCTCCACACTCCCCAAAAGTACCTTGAGATTTAAAATAGCTCAAGTTGGTAGAGTCCACAGGCATTGGATACAAACAAATATAAGTTGTATCTAGATTAAGGTACCCAATCAGAATTCCAAATGATTCTCAACATTGAAAATTCAAGGAATAAGCACTTTGAAAAACAACTAAGTACCTAAGGGAATCTTCTGCCATAAACATGTCACTAATGAAAGAACAAGAGCAAATTAGAAAAAGATCCAACAAACAAAAAATCTAAACTGAATATTGGAGTTATAGAGTTTAATACAAATGGATTTTATGTATTAAATAAATCAAAGATAAAAAGCTATAATGAAGGCACAGGAAACTAACAAGTCTATCTAATAGACTTGAAAAGAAGCTAAATAAGAAATTTCATGTTTGAAAAAAGATAAAACTGTAAGCTTAAACTTCAGATTTGTCACCTTTCAGGATAATAGTGACCTGGACATTTGTATTAAAAAAATCGCACAACACAAAGTAAAGAGACACATATTAAAAAACAAACAAACCAAATAACAACAACAACAAAATCAGTCATTTAAGAGTATGGAGTACAGTTTAAAAAAGTCTGAAAGTGAAAGTCGCTCAGTTGTGTCTGACTCTTTGCAACCCCTTGGACTATACAGTCCATGGAATTCTTGAGGCCAGACTACTGGAGTGGGTAGCCTTTCTCCTCTCCAGAGGATTTTCCCAACCCAGGGATCGAACCTAGGTCTTCCACATTGCAGATGAATTCTTTGCCAGCCGAGTCACCAGGGAAGACCAAGAATATTGGAGTGGGTAGTTTATCCCTTCTCCAGGGGATCTTCCTGACCCAGGAATTGAACTGGTGTCTCCTACATTGCAGGCAGATTCTTTATCAACTGAGATATCAGGGAAGCTCATGTAATTTAAATGCCCCAAAAGATATAATAAATATAAAAAAGATATAATAAATTGGGTAGAGGTAAAATTTGTAGACATAATGGCTGAGGAATGTCTGGATAAATGAAAAAAACAAATTTCCATTTGGGTAAGCTCAGTGATTGAAAAGTAAAATTAACAAACACACACACACATGCATGTACACATGTGCACACACACACACTTACTGACACGTATATTCACTAACAAAATTTAATATAACTTTAGAAAACCTAACCTCTTATAATCAAAATATTTATTTAAAAAAAGCCTGAGACAATCTAAAACTACAATGGTTGCAGTGAAAACTGAATGATCAATGGAAAGGAAACTTATACAAAGGAAGCACTAAATATGGAAGGAATATAATTGAGATAGTATAATTGTACACCTGGCCAAATTGTTTTCCATTTTCTTTGACTTCTTAAAAAATAAAGTTAACAGAATTCGACAAAACTTCTCATAGATTTATTCAAGGCAAATAAAAATTATTCTGGAAGAGGTGAAATGGACCCCTCATCTAAATTTTGATTTGGATATTGAGACTTAAAATGTTATGCCCAAGAAGAAGATTTGAAAACATTCACTTGTTTCAATGACATTCTCCCAAATCTGTGATTTTCTGAGAAAAGAAGGTCAAACGTCCTAAATTTTGATTCAAAAAATATCTCTACAGAGCAGAGACTGGAGATTGGAGATTTGAAGCTTTCATGCTAATTAGGAAAGTGAGGTTAGAATGCGGGCTTTTGTGTGAAAGTAAGGTCTGATGTGCTTTGAATTTTGTGAAACACATGATATTTCTTTTGAGCTTGCTCAGATGTGAGGTATAAGGGGAAGAGTGAAGGGTGAACCTTAAAAGGTATTGGTAGATAAATGTCAAACAGAGCACAGCACTTTTTTTTATAGTTGACCAATGAAGATATTGCTGTTGTTCAGTTGCTCAGTCACGTGTGACACTTTGTGACCTAGTGGAATGCAGCACACCTGGCTTCTCTATCCTTCACGATCTTCCAGTTCAGTTCAGTTCAGTTCAGTCTCTCAGTCGTGTCCGACTCTTTGCGACCCCATGAATCGCAGCACGCCAGGCCTCCCTGTCCATCACCAGCTCCCGGAGTTCACTCAGACTCACGTCCATCGAGTCAGTGATGCCATCCAGCCATCTCACCCTCTGATGTCCCCTTCTCCTCTTGCCCCCAATCCCTCCCAGCATCAGAGTCTTTTCCAATGAGTCAACTCTTTGCATGAGGTGGCCAAAGTATTGGAGTTTCAGCTTTAGCATCATTCCTTCCAAAGAAATCTCAGGGCTGATCTTCAGAATGGACTGGTTGGATCTCCTTGCAGTCCAAGGGACTCTAAAGAGTCTTCTCCAATATCACAGTTCAAAAGCATCAATTCTTCAGTGCTCAGCCTTCTTCACAGTCCAACTCTCACATCCATACATGACCACAGGAAAAACCATAGCTTGACTAGCCAGACATTTGTTGGCAAAGTAATGCCTCTGCTTTTGAATATGCTATCTAGGTTGGTCATAACTTTCCTTCCAAGGAGTAAGCATCTTTTAATTTCATGGCTGCAGTCACCATCTGCAGTGATTTTGGAGCCCAGAAAAATAAAGTCTGACACTGTTTCCACTGTTTCCCCATCTATTTCCCATGAAGTGATGGGACCAGATGCCATGATCTTAGTTTTCTGAATGTTGAGTTTTAAGCCACAATTTTCCCTTTCCTCTTTCACTTTCATCAAGAGGTTCTTTAATTCCTCTTCATTTTCTGCTGTAAGGGTGGTGTCATCTATATATCTGAGGTTACTGATATTTCTCCAGGCATTCTTCATTCCAGCTTGAGCTTCATCCAGCCCAGTGTTTTTCATGATGTACTCTGCATATAAGTGAAATAAGCACAGTGCCAGTATACAGCCTTGACATACTCCTTTCCCAATTTGGAACTAGTGCATTGTTCTGTGTCCAGTTCTCACTATTGCTTCTTGACCTGGATATAGGTTTCTCGGGACGTAGGTAAGGTAACCTGGTATTCCCATCTTTTTCAGAATTTTCCACAGTTTGTTGTGATCCACACCATCAAATGCTTTGGCATAGTCAGTGAAGCAGAAGTAGATGTTTTTTCTGGAATTCTCTTGCTTTTTTGATGATCCAGTAGATGCGGGCAATTTGATCTTTGCTTCCTCTGCCTTTTCTAAATCCAGCTTAAACAACTAGAAATACGCAGTTCATGTACTGTTGAAGCCTAACATGGAGAATTTTGAGCATTACTTTGCTAGTATGGGAGATTAGTGCAATTCTGTGGTAGTTTGAACATTTTTGGCATTGCTTTTCTCTAAGATTGGAATGAAAACTGATATTTTCCAGTCCTGTGGCCACTGCTAAGTTTTCCAAATTTGTTGGTATATTGAGTGCAGCACTTTCACAACATCATCTTTTAAGATTTGAAATAGCTCAGATGAAATTCCTTCACCTCAACTAGCTTTGTTCGTAGTGATGCTTTCTACACTCCAAGATGGCTCTAGGTGAGTGATCACACCATTGCGGTTATTTTGGTCACGTATATCTATGGGCCTAAAAGGAAACTCAACTGAAACTTCTTTAGCATTATTTGTTAAATTTTAATGCACATCCAGAAATCACATACAATAATTTATATATTAATTTATTTTCTATGGGATCATGTCTTATTTTCATTGTCTCATCTTTATTTTCTCAATGTTTGTGCTAAGCCCCATTGGTTATTATTCAACAATTTAAGCAGAATGCATTATTTTCCAGAATTACAATAACTTCACTGTTCACTAGAAGTGATTAATTACTGATTGCATAATTACTTTATCATGAAACTCACAGAAGACATAAAATAAAATGTCTGAGTTTGTTTTCTTGTTCATTTTTATTTTAAGGAAATTACTACTGAATTTTTAAATTAATTATTAACCCCAAATTATAGATTTGAAATGCCAACATTGTTTAATACAAAGCAATTATGTACATATATAACAGGAACTTTTTGATGGCACTGCAAAATGGAATGCTTAATTAGTAGTGCCTAGTGCTATAAAATAAATATGTGATAAAGCTGACACTCTTGTGAATTGATTATTTTTAATTATAATTTGAACAAATAAAATTAATCTTGGCATTTTAAGAGGACATTTCTTTTTATAGGATCATGGCTCTTATCAGCTTAAAGTAGTTCACTTTATGTGTTTCTAGATAAAACATTGTACTGTTTTCTGAGCAGGTTGCTCACAAAAAAATTTTTCATTCTGCTTCCTTTATATCTTCAAACAGAACAAAGGAAAATAGAGCAAAATAAATTGTCCTGCTTTTTTCAAATAAATATGCACCTTTGGTTAAAAATGTAGTATATGCTATGCAGGATGTTAGGGAATGAGACACATCATGAAATGAAATTCTACATCTTGAATGTCATTCACCTCTTATGACTTGATCTCAAGAGTGTTCTGCAGGAAAACTATATGCATATAATCCTATAAACATATTTGACTGTATGTTTATAGTTATATATTTATAGATATATTTATATTAAAAGTGAAATAGTTAAAGTGTTAGTCTCTCAATCCTGTCTGACTCTTTGAGACCCCATTGGATATAGCTCACAAGGCTCCTCTGTCCATCAAATTCTCCAGGTAAGAATACTGGATGGGGTAGCCATTCCCTTCTCCAGAGGATCTTCCCAACCCAGGGATTGAACTCAGGTCTCCTGAATAGCAAGCAGATTATTTACCATCTGAGCTACCAGGGAAATCTATAGTTATATTTATTATACATATATTATTAAACAACTGAATTGACCTGAGTGATGAGCAAAAATATGTTGCTTTCTAAGCACAGACTGAAAAATGAAAAATGTTTGACTTTCCTGGAAAGTGTGAAATTGAGATAAGAGTTGTTAGAATAATTGAATTTTAAGATTTGCCATAAGCTTGTTATGATTTGGTGTTACTCATTTAATCACTCAACTTTTGTCTTTATGCTTATTCAGGAATTATTTAATGTAGATAATTTCAATTATTTGTCTTTTAATGATATGAAGACTCCTGTTTAAAGGGTAAGCATGTGGGGAAAAAATAGCTTTTAAATAATACTTAATTTTGAATAGTATAATTCTGAAAAAATTTTTTAAAATAATATCAGCTCAAAATGTTATGCCTCTTTGAATATTTGCCACTGATATGACATTGACCAAATTAAGCATGTTTTCATGTCATATCACAAAAAAATATCTTGAATAACCCTATCTAAATTGTCTTAAAAATTGAAGGTTCAACAAAGCAAACATTTACAAAACAAGGGTTATAGCCTTGTTGAATTTATCACCTCAAGATATGATAAATGAAATTATAAAATATTTCAAGTTAAAAATGTTATCCAATATTAATAAACCACTTTCATCAAGAATTTTTTCAAAATATTAGTAAAAGTTATTTTCAATGGATTCTCTTCCCTAGGGGAAAAATATGAATATGGATCATAGAGATTTTTGAGATAGGTTAAAAAAAGGTGCTTGCAACCATGAAATTAACAGACACTTACTCCTTGGAAGGAAAGTTATGACCAACTTAGATAGCATATTCAAAAGCAGAGACATTACTTTGCCAACAAAGGTTCGTCTAGTCAAGGCTATGGTTTTTCCAGTGGTCATGTATGGATGTGAGAGTTGGACTGTGAAGAAAGCTGAGCACTGAAGAATTGATGCTTTTGAACTGTGGTCTTGGAGAAGACTCTTGAGAGTCCCTTGGACTGCAAGGAGATCCAACCAGTCCATTCTAAAGGAGATCAGCCCTGGGTGTTCGTTGGAAGGAATGATGCTGAAGGTGAAACTCCAATACTTTGGCCACCTCATGCAAAGAGTTGACTCATTGGAAAAGACTCTGATGCTGGGAAGAACTGGGGACAAGAGGAGAAGGGGACGACAGAGGATAAGATGGCTGGATGGCATCACTGACTCAATGGACATGAGTTTGAGTGAACTCCGGAAGTTGATGATGGACAGGGCAGCCTGGTGTGCTGCAACTCATGGGGTTGCAAAGAGTCGGACACGACTGATGGACTGAACTGAACTGAACTGAAATATATGGTCATGATCATGTCATTTAATCTCTCTAGTCCTCAAATTTTCCATCTGTTATGAGGATACAGATAATGCATAAAGAAAGGTACTTAACAGTATCTGGCCAAGAGTAATCATTCAGAACATTTTGCTTCTATGGCCATTATTCAAGGATATTTAATTCATATTAATCTAATTTCACCTAAATATATATTTTCAGAGTGCATATAGATTAAGTGAATAACAAATGAATGAATTGCTTTAATCACAAAAAAGTGGATACAGTTTTTCTATGTTTCCCAAAATTTTTATAAATAAGATAAATCTTACCTCCTAGATTATGAAAGCAATTCCCAAATGAATGTGGAATAAATGACTTATCTTATTTCTTCCTGGTTTTTGTTCTGTTCTCATTTTTTATAGAATTTAGCTTCCCTTAACCATCAACCCTGCTCTATTACCTTTCCAGAAAATTAAAAATTTACCAACCTTTCCAAGTTTATTTTAAATGACACATTTAAATTTGAAATTTTGAAATATTTGCCTCTGAAAATATTAAAATCAAAGTATTTTTCCCATCTTTGAACTTTTATGAAATTTAGACCCTAAAATTCATTTTAGCCTTTTAATCAGATAATGTCTATTCATATGTTCCCCCCAGAATCTGATCTCTGATGACAAAAATTGAACTTAACATTCAGTACATACTTTGTGGTGGTGGTGGTTGGTCATTAAGTCATGTCCAACTCTTCCAACCCTATAGACTGTAAACCTACAGGCTCCTCTATCCATGGGATTTCTCAGGCATAAATACTTGAGTGGATTGCCATTTTCTTCTCCAATGAATCTTCCTGACTCAGGGATCCAACTTGTGTCTCTCGCATTGGCTGCAGTGGTCTGCATTATATATGGATTCTTTACTGCTGAGCCACTAGGGAAGCCCTCAACATATACTTAATGCACAACAAAACCCTGTTCATTTGATTTTTTAATATTAACATGAGACATATATTACTGTACTGTATGCTGGCAAGGAAAAAATAAATGCATGTGATTTACTATCAAATTAATACTTAAGTGCCAGATTCTGGGGAAAAAAAAATCAAACAGAGGGGAAAGAGGAAAACAGTAAGTACTTTTATGTTAAAATTATAATTTATCCAAGAGGGATAAAATAGATTTCCTTTTATTTGCCAGAATTGATTAAAGTGACTGTTAAGCTTACTTTGTTGAAAAAATCTTGCAGAATTTTTGAGTTGAGCCCCCAAATGGGAAAAACAATGATGAGATGAAATATCTCTGACTTGGATCTTGTACTGAAAGTAGTGGTGTGTATGGCTCTCATCTGCCATCATAGAAACCTCATAGCAGGGCAACAGCTGGCTATTGGAAGGGTCACATGCCTTTAATAGCATGTGTCTATAGAGCTAATATATTATAATAATCTATTATTTGATGTTACATTAGGAAAATACATGTTCGTAAAGACTGAACTTCCTTTCTTTTTAAGGAAATTGTTGGTGTTCAGTATCTTAAGAAAGATATTTAAAGGTACATGTGTCTCTTTCAATTGTGGTTTCCTCTCAGAGGGATGGTGTGGGGAGGGAGGTGGGAGGAGGGTTCAGGATGGGGAACACATGTACACCTGTGGCAGATTCATTTTGATATATGGCAAAACCAATACAATATTGTAAAGTTAAAAAATAAAATAAAATAAAAAGAAATATATTTAGAGTACCCCCCAAAGCATTAGAAATCCAGAAAGATGATGCTGTGAAAGAGCTGTACTCAATATGCCAGCAAATTTGGAAAATCAGCAGTGGCCACAGGACCGGAAAAGGTCAGTTTTCATTCCAATCCCAAAGAAAGGCAATGACAAAAAATGCTCAAACTACCACACAATTGCACTTATCTCACATGCTAGTAAAGTAATACTCAAAATTCTCCAAGCCAGGCTTCAGCAATACGTGAACCATGAATTTCCAGATGATCAAGCTGGTTTTAGAAAAGGCAGAGGAACCAGGGATCAAGTTGTCAACATCTGCTGGATCATGGAAAAAGCAAGAGAGTTACACAAAAACATCTATTTCTGCTTTATTAACTATGCCAAAGCCTTTGACTGTGTGGATCACAATAAACTGTGGGCAATTCTGAAAGAGATGGGAATGCCAGACCACCTGACCTGCCTCTTGAGAAACCTATATGAAGGTCAGGAAGCAACAGTTAGAACTGGACATGGAACAACAGACTGGTTCCAAATAGGAAAAGGAGTATGTCAAGGCTGTATATTGTCACCCTGCTTATTTAACTTATATGCAGAGTACATCATGAGAAACACTGGGCTAGAAGAAGCACAAGCTGGAATCAAGATTGCCGGGAGAAATATCAATAACCTCAGATATGCAGATGACACCATGATACCATCTTATGGTGTCAGAAAGTGAAGAGGAACTAAAAAGCCTCTTGATGAAAGTGAAAGAGAAGAGTGAAAAAGTTGGCCTAAAGCTCAACATTCAGAAAACTAAGATCATGGCATCTGGTCCCATCACTTCATGGGAAATAGATGGGGAAACAGTGGAAAGTGTCAGACTTTATTTTTGGAGACTCCCAAATCGCTGCAGATGGTGACTGCAGCCATGAAATTAAAAGACGCTTACTTCTTGAAAGGAAAGTTATGACCAACCTAGATAGCATATTGCAAAGCAGAGACATTACTTTGCCAACAAAGGTCCGTCTAGTCAAGGGAATGGTTTTTCCAGCAGTCATGTATGGATGTGAGAATTGGACTGTGGAGAAAGCCGAGTGCCAAAGAATTGATGATTTTGAACTGTGGTGTTAGAGAAGACTCTTGAGAGTCCATTGGCCTCTGAATCAAGGCCTGGTGTGCCTTGATTCATGGGGTTGCAAAGAGTCAGACATGACTGAGCAACTGAAGTGAACTGAATAATAATACCTGTCCTGACACTTTCTCATGTAACTATGCATCAAATAAAAGTACATACACAATTGAGCTCCACACACTGGAAAGTGGGGTGAGGGTGGGGGGATAAGTCATTCTAACTGATAGTGACAAAAAATAAATTAATAAATAAAGAAGGTTGTGATCTTGAAACTTATGTGGCTTCATTCCATTCAGTTTTAAGTTATATTAATTTTTTGAGTAAAATCCCAAATTATTTGGGAAATTTTTATAGGTTTTATCCTTATTTCTAAAATTAAATGCCTTTAAGTTTTTTTTTTTTTTTAACTTGGTATTAATTTGCTGTAGGTGTCATTGCTTTTTGTGTGTGTGTTTTATTTTTATATAAATATTTAAAATTATCTGAATTAAAACATGCAATATGTCTTTAGTTTCTTTAGGTAGATATATTCCTAAGTATTTTATTCTTTTTGTTGCAATGGTGAATGGAATTGTTTCCTTAATTTCTTTTTCTATTTTGTCATTATTAGTGTATAGGAATGCAAGGGATTTCTGTGTTAATTTTATATCCTGCAAATTTATATATTCACTGATTAGATCTAGTAATTTTCTGGTGGATTCTTTAGGATTTTCTATGTAAAGGATCATGTCATCTGCAAACAGTGAGAGTTTTACTTAAATCTATAAAACACTGGTGAAACAAATCAAAGAGGACATTAATAGATGGAGAAATATACCATGTTCATGGATTGGAAGAATCAATATAGTGAAAATGAGTACACTACCCAAAGCAATCTACAGATTCAATACAATCCCTATCAAACTACCAACAGTATTTTTCACAGAACTAGAACAAATAATTTCACATTTTGTATGGAAACACAAAAAACCTCGAATAACCAAAGCAATCTTGAGAAAGAATGATGGAACTGGAGGAATCAACCTGCCTGACTTCAGACTCTACTACAAAGCCACAATCATCAAGACAGTATGGTACTGGCACAAAGACAGAAATATAGATCAATGGAACAAAATAGAAAGCCCAAAGATAAATCCATGCACCTATGGACACTTTAGCTTTGACAAAGGAGGCAAGAATATACAATGGAGAAAAGACAATCTCTTTAACAATTGGTGCTGGGAAAACTGGTCAACCACTTGTAGAAGAATGAAACTAGAACACTTTCTCACACCATACACAAAAATAAACTCAAAATAGATTAAAGATCTAAACATAAGACCAGAAAATATAAAACTTCCAGAGGAGAACATAGGCAAAACACTCTCTGACATAAATCACAGCAGGATCCTCTATGACCCACCTCCCAGAATATTGGGAATAAAAGCAAAAATAAGCAAATGGCACCTAATTAAAATTAAAAGCTTCTGCACAACAAAAGAAACTATAATCAAGGTGAAAAGACAGCCTTCAGAATGGGAGAAAATAATAGCAAATGAAGCAACTGACAAACAACTAATATAAAAAAATATACAAGCAACTCCTGCAGCTCAATTCCAGAAAAACTAATGACCCAATCAAAAAATGGGCCAAAGAAGCAAAACAGACATTTCTCCAAAGAAGACATACAGATGGCTAACAAACACATGAAAAGATACTCAACATCACTCATTATCAGATGCAAATCAAAACCACAATGAAGTACCATTTCACGCCAGTCAGAATGGCTGCTATCCAAAAGTCTACAAGCAATAAACACTGGAGAGGGTGTAGAGAAAAGGCAACCCTCTTACACTGTTGGTGGGGATGCAAACTAGTACAGCCACTATGGAGAACAGTGTGGAGATTCTTTAAAAAACTGGAAATAGAACTGCCTTATGACCCAGCAATCCCACTGCTGGGCATACACACTGAGGAAACCAGAATTGAAAGAGACACGTGTACCCCAATATTCATCACAGCACTGTTTATAATAGCCAGGACATGGAAGCAACTTAGATACCCATCAGCAGATGAATGCATAAGAAAGCTATGGTCCTGGTGTGCCACATTTCCTTCTTCAGGGGATCTTCCCAACCCAGGGATCGAACCTGGGTCTCCTGCACTGCAGACAGATGCTTTACCATCTGTGCCACCAGGGAAGCCCACAATGGAGTATTACTCAGCCATTAAAAAGAATACATTTGAATCAGTTCTAATGAGGTGGATGGAACTGGAGCCTATTATACAGAGTGAAGTAAGCCAGAAAGAAAAACACCAATACAGTATACTAACACATATATATGGAATTTAGAAAGATGGTAATGATAACCCTTTATGCGAGACAGCAAAAGAGACACACATATATAGAACAGTTTTTTGGACTCCGTGGGAGAGGGAGAGGGTGGGGTGATTTGGGAGAATGGCATTGAAACATGTATAATATCATGTATGGAAAGAATCGCCAGTCCAGGTTTGATGCATGATACAGGATCCTTGGGACTGGTGCACTGGGACGACCCAGAGGGATGGTACGGGGAGGAAGGTGGGAGGGGGGTTCAGGATGGGGAACACATGTATACCTGTGTTGGATTCATGTTGATGTATGGCAAAACCAATACAATATTGTAAAGTAATTAGGCTCCAATTAAAGTAAATATATTTATAATAAAAATAAAACATGCAGTAGTCTAAGAACTATAATATCACTTTATAAATTCTCTGTAATCTTTATTACTAAACAAGCATTTTATCAAGTTTTAATATGCTACAACATTATATTTAAAGCAACCATTGCTTTTATTTCCTTAATAGCTTTCAGTATGGTTACAAAAATAAGGTGCTGTCCTCTTATATGCATGGTGTTATGTATCAAACACATATGTTAGGGGTACTAAATTAATTTGAAAGACAATAATGATAATGTTAGAAAGGATATTATATTCACAAGACATGGAATTGAAAGATTCTTGAGAGATGAGTAAGATTTGAATGGAAACTGAAAAGATTTAAGGACTCGGCAGTCAGTAGAACAGTATGAATGAACCACATCTCAGTAGGTTTCTTCCATATTTTTCTCTATGACTGAATGTGTAGGTTACACATGTTATCACTTGTAGAATCCTTGAAACCTCTCCTTTGTTTCTTACAATTAAAGAAAAAATTTCCCATTAATTCTACTACCTTTATTTTTTCACAATCCTATATACCAATTCTCTATCACAGAACTAAAATATGCATTAATCCAATTTTATTGTAACTTTTATAAAGGTAGGAAAAATATTTATCTAGTGGTGTTTATGAGTTGGAAACTATCTTTTCAATGTAACAAGCTTCCAAACACATCTTGAAATATATACAAATGTGTTTCAATCACAAATTTCAAATAATAATGTATTTTCTGGCTTTCATGCTTTGACTTCCCAGGTGGCACTAGTAGTGGTAAAGAATATGCCTGTCAATACAGGAGACATCAGAGATGTGGGTTCAATCCCAGTGTCTGGAAGATCAACTGGAGGAGCATGGCAACACACTCCAGTATTCTTGCCTGGAAAATCCCTATGGACAGAGGAGTCTGGGGCTACAGTCCTTAAAGTCACACAGAGTTGGACACAACTTAAGTGACTGAGCACGCACATGACTTACCTCAGGCTACTCCCTCGGCCCAGAATTAGCTTTCCTGTTACTTTTACAGCAATCACACTCATTCTTTAAGGGCCATCTTCCCTGGTGGCTCAGACGGTAAAGTGTCTGCCCACAATGTGGGAGACCTGGGTTCGATCCCTGTGTCGGGAAGATCCCATGGAGAAGGAAATGGCAACCCACTCCAGTACTCTTGCCCAGAAAATTCCATAAAATGAGGGGCCTGATAGGCTACAGTCCATGGGGTCGCAAAGAGTCGGACACGACTGAGCGACTTCACCTTCACTTTCAAGTAAACTTATCTGTGAAGCTGTCTATGTCTTCTCATAAATCCTTCTTATATTTTCACTCACTATACCTTGTGTACAGTTAGTTCTATAGAGCACTAATTGAACATTTTCCCCAATTAGGCAAGTGGAGTCCTGAAATGATGAGTTCAGATCAAAATACTGTGTCAGTGCATCACTTTTATTTTAGAAGGTAAGAGGTAGCACAGAGGGACCACATCCAGAAAAATACCTAGTCAAACTTGGTGGGTCATCTGTAACTGATCCTTTTCGGTTATTAGGAAATGTCAATTTCCTAATTGACTAAGTGCCTACAAATTGTCACTTGCCATCTACCTCTACAAGGATTAAATCATATACTGCTACAGCTACTTGTTTCTAACATCCCATGAAAGGAGTTCAGAGTGAAGGGCAGAATGAGACACTCTGTGCTCTGGTAAAGCTGGTAAGATAGGTCTTCAGGCAGATATTTTCAGGAGCCAATCTTATGAGCCCAATTCTTGTATCTACTCGTATCTAGAAAGCTGAGCACTGAAGAATTGATGGTTTTCAACTGTGGTGTTGGAGAAGACTCTTGAGAGTCCATTGGACTGCAAGGAGATCCAACCAGTCCATCCTAAAGATCAGTCCTGGGTGTTCATTGGAAAGACTGATGTTGAAGCTGAAACTCCAATACTTTGGCTACCTCATGAGAAGAGCTGACTCATTGGAAAAGACCCGGATGATGGGAAGGATTTAGAAGAAGGGGACAACAGAGGATGAGATGGTTGGATGGCATCACTGACTCAATGGACATGGGTTTTGGTGGATTCCAAAAGTTGGTGATGGCAGGGAGATCTGGTGTGCTGCAGTTCATGAGGTCGCAAAGAGTCAGACACAACTGAGCTACTGAACTGAACTGAACATATCTAGAAAAGTACTAAAATCCTTCATGATGATGACTGCTCCTCATAACAGCCAGAACTCTTCTGCAAATAATATGTTTTTGATTGTATTGCAGCTGTGTGGTGCTGGAGCAGCGAGTGGCCGAGAGGAGATACCCTACATCCAAGGTCAGTAGTGGCGACTGTGAGGAGATATCCCATGTCCAAGAAAATAAGCAGTGGCTGAACTTTGCTGGAGCAGCATGAAGAGATACCCCACGTCCAAGATAAGAGAAAACAAAGTAAAACGGTAAGCACTGAGAGATAGCATCAGAAGGCAGACAGACTGAAATCACAATCACAGAAACTAACCAATCTAATTACATAGGCCGCAGCCTTGTCTAACTCAATGAAACTAAGCCGTGCTTTGTAGGGTCAACCAAGACGAATGGGTCTTGGTGGACAGTTCCAACAAAATATGGTCTACAGGAGAAGGGAATGGCAAACCACTTCAGTACTCTTGCCTTGAGAAACCCATGAACAGTATGAAAAGGCAAAAAGATATGACACTCAAAGATGAACTCTCCCAGGTCAGTAGGTGCCCAATATGCTACTGGAGATCAGTAGAGATATAACTCCAGAAAGAATGAAAAGATGGAGCCAAAACAAAAACAACACCCAGTTGTGGATGTGACTGGTGATAGAAGCAAGGTCTGATGTGAAGAGCAATATTGCATATGAACCTGGAATGTTAGGTCCATGAATCAAGGTAAATTGGAAGTGGTCAAACAGGAGATAGCAAGAGTGAATGTCAACATTTTAGGAATCAGCAAACTAAAATGGATTGAACGGGTGAATTTAACTCAGATGACCATCATATCTACTACTTTGGGCAATCTCTTCGAAAAATGGAGTGGCCCTCATAGACAACAAAAACTCTGAAATGCAGTACTTGGATGCAATCTCAAAAATGACAAAATTATTTCTGTTTGTTTCCAAGGCAAACCATTCAATATCACAGTAATCCAAGTCTATGCCCTGACCAGTAACACTGAAGGAGGTGAAGTTGAACGGTTCTATGAAGACCTACAAGACCTTTCAGAACTAAAACCCCCAATAGATGTTTTTTTCATTATAGGGGACTAGAATGCAAATATAGGAAGTCAAGAAACATTTGGAGCAACAGGCAGATTTTACCTTGGAGTACAGAATGAAGTAGGGCAAAGGCGAATAGAGTTTTGCCAAGAGAAAACACTCTCTTCCAACAACACAAAAGAATATTCAACACATGGACATCAGAAAATGGCCAGCACCGAAATCAGATTGATTATATTCTTTGCAGCCAAAGACAGAGAAGCTGTATACAGTTAGCAAAAATAAGACTGGGATATGACTGTGGCTCAGATCATGAACTCCTTATTGCCAAATTCAGACTTAAATTGAAGACAGTGGGGAAAACCACTAGACCACTCAGGTATGACCTAAATCAAATGTCTTAAAATTATACAGTGGAAGTGAGAAATTGATTTAAGGACTAATTCTGATAGACAGAGTGCCTGATGACCTATGGACAGAGGTTAGTGACAGGATACAGGGATCAAAACCATCCGCAAGAAAAATAAATACAAAAAAGCAAGATGGCTGTCTGTGGGGGCCTTACAAATAGTTGTGAAAAGAAGGGAAGTGAAAAGCAAAGGAGAAATGGAAAGATCTACCCATTTGAATGCAGATTCCAAAGAATAGCAAGGAGAGATAAGAAAGTCTTCCTCAGTGATCAGGGCAAAGAAATAGAGGAAAACAATAGAATGGGAGAGACTAGGGATCTCTTCAAGAAAATTAGAGATACCAAAGGAATATTTCATGCAAAGATGGGTACAATAAAGGACAGAAATGGTATGGACCTAACAGAAGCAGAAGATATTAAGAAGAGGTGGCAAGAATACACAGAAGAACTGTACAAAAAAGATATTCACGACCAAGATAATCACGATGGTGTGATCACTCACCTAGAGCCATACATCGTGGAATGTGAAGTCAAGTGGACCTTAGGAAGCATCACTATGAACAAAGCTAGTGGAAGTGATGAAATTCCAGTTGAGCTATTTCAAATCTTTAAAGATGATGCTGTGAAAGTGCTGCACTCAATATGCCAGCAAATTTGGAGAACTCAGCAGTGGCCACAGGACTGGAAAATATCGGTTTTCATTCCAGTCCTTAAGAAAAGCAATGTCAAAGAATGATCAAACTACCACACAATTGCACTCATCTTACACACTAGTAAAGTAATGTTCAAAATTCTCTAAGCCAGGCTTCAGCAATATGTGAACCATGAACTTCCAGATCTTCAAGCTGGCTTTAGAAAAGGCAAACGAACCAGAGATCAAACTGTCAACATCCACTGGATCATTGAAAAAGCAACACATTTCCAGAAAAACATCTACCTCTGCTTTGTTGACTATGCCAAGGCCTTTGACTGGACATGGGACAACACACGGGTTCCAAATAGGAAAAGGAGTATGTCAAGGATGTATACTGTTACAATGCTTATTTAACTTATATGAAAAGTATATCATGAGAAATGCTGGGCTGAATGAATCACAAGCTGGAATCAAGATTGCTGGGAGAAATATCAATAACATCAGATATGCAGATGACACCACCCTTATGGCAGAAAGTGAAGAATAACTAAATATCCTCTTGAAAGTGAAAGAGGAGAATGCAAAAGTTGGCTTAAAGCTCAATATTCAGAAAACTAAGGTCATGACATCTGGTCCCATCACTTCATGACAAATAGATGGGAAACAGTGGAAACTGTGCCTGACTTTTATTTATTTATTTATTTTTTTGGACTCCAAAATCACTGCAATGGTGATTGCTGACATGAAGTTAAAAGATGCTTACTCATTGGAAAGAAAGTTAGAACCAACCTAGAGAGCATATTAGGATTCCCTGGTGTCTCAGATGCTAAAAGCATCTGCCCACAATGTGGGAGACCCAGGCTCAACCCCTGGGTAGGCAAGATCCCCTGGAGAAGGAAATGGCAACCCACTCCAGTACTCATGCCTAGAAAATTTATGGATGGAGGAGCCTGGTGGGCTACAGTCCATGGGGTCACAAAGTGTTGGACACAACTGAGTGGTTTCTCAAAAAACAGCATATTACAAAGCAGAGACATTACTTTACCAACAAAGGTCCATCTAGTCAAGGCTATGGTTTTTCCAGTAGTTATGTATGGATGTGAGAATTGACTATAAAAGAAAGCTGAGCACCTAAGAATCGATATTTTTGAACTGTGGTCTTGGAGAAGACTCTTGAGAGTCCCTTGGACTGCAAGAAGATCCAATCAGTCCCTCCTAAAGATCAGTCCTGAGTGTTCACTGGAAGGACTGATGTTGAAGCTGAAACTCCAATACTTTGGCCCTCTGATGCAAAGAGCTGACTAATTTAAAAAGACCCTGATGTTGGGAAAGATTGAAGGCAGGAGGAGAAGGGGACTACAGACGATGAGATTGTTGGATGGCATCACTGATTTATTGGAGATGAATCTGAGTAGACTCTGGTAGTTGGTGATGGACAGGGAGGCTTGGTGTGCTGTCATCCATGGGTTTGCGAAGAGTTGGACATGACAGCGCGACTGAACTGAACTGAACTGATTACTCCTTTGTACTCTCCTGTTGTCTTAGACAGTATTGAATCTCCCTGCAATGCAGGAGACATGGGTTCAATCCCTGTGTCAGGAAGATCTCCTGGAGAATGGAATGGCTACTAACTCCAGTATTCTTGTTTAGAGAATTCCATGGACTGAAGAGCCTGGTGGGCTACAGTCCATAGTGTCACAAAGAGTCAGACATGATTTAGTGAATAATGCAACAACAATATCCCTTCACCAAAATCATATATGTGATTTTGGAGTAGTTTCTCAGAGTTATCTAAGGTGCTGTCTCCTGGGCTGCAGTCCTCATTTTGCCACAAATATAACTCTAATGTTGTGAATATTTTTAAGTCAACAGAAATAGCAAGTAATTTCATAAATATTGGTGTCAGAGCATGTTTGCAGATACTTGAAGACTAATGATCTCTCTTTTTAAAATATAATTGTTAATGGTAAACAACAATGAAAGCAATTCTCAGAACAAACATTAGAAAATAGGCAAGTGGACACACTAAAAGTAGGTCTCCTTTTAGTATCACAGAGAATATATTGTTAGATATTATCAAAATAGCACACAGTTTGAAGGCCTCATTCCAAAGAAAACAGCAATATTCTGATGATGGGAGCAGGAAATTTTGCAGGTGGACCGAGAGAAGAGGGTCTTCAAAGACAGAAGAATCTGCTTGACTGTCCCACTGTGAGAAGTTACTGCTTGCAGGATTTTCTGCCTAGTTCATGAAAAGTGGAGGAGTCTTTACTGTGATTCTAAACTTTATAGAAGCACTCCTTTTAGCTTCCTCACTTTGTTCCCAGTGAACTTAAGTTTCTTGTCTCTTCATGGAAGAAATCAGAGACAAAAAAGAGAGATTAAGAAAGTAAAGTGAGAATTGATTTAAGCAAGAGTAAGCTCTCAGAAGAGCAGACTGACATGTGAGGAGCTGCTGTTCTTGGTTTCTTTGGTAAGTTGGTTATGAGGGGCATACAAACAAAGCAGCAGAATATTCACTGAGGAAAAAACTGGGGGATCATATTCCCTGATTTTCATCACAGTTCCATCCATTGGGGAAGAGAGACTTTTGTCCTTATTTAGCTTCAACAGTGTATGAACCAATAACTTCCAGATGTACAAGCAGGATTTAGAAAAGGCAGAGGAATCAGAGATCAAATTGCTAACACTTGTTGGATCATAGAAAAAGCAAGATAATTCCAGAAAAAAATATCTAATTTTGCTTCATTTACTATGCTAAATCTTTTAACTGTGTGTGGATCACAACAAACTGAAAAATTCTTAAAGAGATGGGAATACCAGACCTCCTTACCTGTCTCCTGCAAAATCAGTATGCAGGTCAAGAAGCAACAGTTAGAACTGGACATGGAACAACAGACTGGTTCCAAATTGTGAAAAGAGTATGTCAAGGCTATATCTTGACACCCTACTCATTTAACTTATATGCAGAGTATATCATGGGAAATGCTAGGCTGGATGAATCACAAGCTGGAATCAAAATTTCTAGGAGAAATATCAATGTCAGATATGTTTATGACAACACCCTTATGGGAGAAAGTGAAGAGGAACTAAAAAAACCTCATGATGGAAGTGAAAGAAGAGAGTAGAAAAACTGGCTTAAAACTCAACATTCAAAAAACAAAGTTCATGGCATCTGGTCCCATCACCTCATGGCTAGATGGGAAGCAATGGAAACAGTGACAGATTTTATTTTCTGGACTCCAAAATCACTGCAGACAGTGACTGCAGCCATGAATTTGAAAGATGCTTGCTCCTTGGAAGAAAAGCTATGAAAAACCTAGAAAGCATATTAAAAAAGCAGAGACATTAGTTTGCCAAAAATGGTTCATATAGTCAAAGCTATACATTTTGCAATAGTAATGTATGGATGTGAGAGCTGGATGATAAAAAAAAAAAAAAAGGCTGCATGTTGAAGAATTGATGTCTTTGAACTGTAGTGCTGAAGAAGTCTCTTGAGAGTCCCTTGGAGATCAAGGAGATCAACCCAGTCAATGAAATCAACCCTGAATATTCATTGGAAGGACTAATGCTGAAGCTGAAGCTCCAATATTTTGGCCAGCTGATGTGAAGAACTGACTCATTGGGAAAGACCCTGATGCTGGGAAAGACTGAAGGTGGGAGAAGAAGGGGAGGACAGAGGATGAGATAGTTGGATGGTGTCAATGATTCAATGGACATGAGCTTGAGCATACTCAGGGAGATGGTGAAGGACAGGGAAGTCCTTGGGGTCACAAAGTGTCAGACATGACTGAGAGACTGAACAATAACAGCTCAGATCAGAAGTGTCCTGGCATCCCTGCATGATGAGTACTTTTTATGTGCAGGCCTAATTTTATTGTAATGAGAGCATAAGGAGCAACAGGTTACAGGGGTCCTAGGAGATTCCCACCTTTCCTCATCTTTCTTTGTCTGCTTCCCGGAGGCTTACCACCCAAAATGCATGGTTTCCTGTCAGTCTGGAGGTTCCTGCTCTTCTTTGTCTGCCCATGGACTCCTACTGTTTACAAGATGACTGATTTCCAGCCACCTGGCTCCTTCCCCTATTTCTTTGCTAATATCTAGCTACCTGCCTGCTTTAACAATTTCATACAAGAAACATAAGTTTTAAAATTTATTATAATTAGAAAAACTTCTCATAAATGTAGATAAAGAATGCTGAATGCTTACTATATATTTTTTTGAATATCAATACCTGCTCTGAACACTGTAAGTGCCAACTACCATTAAAGTAAAATACTTGGAGATACGTATCAGACTGCACTATTATACAAAGCAAATTTTAAATCAAGTATGTTGTCACAGAAAATATAACACTATTCAAAAAAGAAGAGACGGAATCTGGGAAAGAAATAAGAGGATGTAAACTAAAGAAATGTTAGAAATTAAAAGGAAAGAAAATAATAAAATTTAAAAAAAGAGCCCTAAATAGAAGGTGAGGATAATTTCCAGCTATAAACAACCTAGACAGCATATTGAAAAGCAGAGACATTACTTTGCAAACAAAAGTCTGTCTAGTCAAAGCCACAGTTTTTCCAGTAGTCATGTATGGATGTGAGAGTTGGACTATAAAGAAAGCTGAGCACCAAAGAATTGATGCTTATGATCTGTGGTGTTGGAGAAGACTCTTGAGAGCTCCTTGGACTGCAAGGAGATCCAACCAGTCAATCCTAAAGGAAATCAGTCCTGAATATTCTTTGGAAGGACTGACACTGAAGCTAAAACTCAAATACTTTGGCCACCTGATGAGAAGAACTGATTCACTGGAAAAGATCCTGATGCTGGGAAAGATTGAAGGCAGGAGGAAAAGGGGACAACAGAGGATGAGATGGTTGGATGGCATCACTAACTCATTGGATATGAGTCTGCACAAGCTCTGGGATTTGGTCATGGACAGGGAAGCCTGGCATGCTGCAGTCCATGGGGTTGCAAAGAACAAAGAGTCAGACATGACTGGGTGACTGAAATGAACTGATAATTTCCTGGCAAAAAAAAGAAAAAATAAATTAAAAAGTTTTGCTGATACACTGAACTATGCCTATGAAGTAACCCAGAGAAAGATGTTCTTTATCCACTCATTATTAACATACAAAATTATTCATATATATGCTTTCTCCCTGTTTGGATTGTAAAATCCTTGAAAGCTTGGGCTTCTTTGTTTTCACTGCTATTTTCCTTTCCCAGTGCCCATTTTAATGCTTCATATATGCATTTATATATAGGCATTTAACAAACAACTATTTCCACAAGTGAACCAACATTATTTTCTTCACACTTTGAATGGGAACCAGTCATACTGTCCTTCTTCACTGACTTCAGTTCATTGATATCATGCTTATGAAAGAACTCTGATAATTATTTATGGATAAACCATTTAATTTTATATTCCTATGAAGAAATAATTATATTGCTTCTAGAAATATACCTCTAGTATGCAAACATTTGTAATTGCACTTGCTGTTTGCAACAAATACAAATATGTTTAATAAGATTTCATTTCAGAATGTATGTTGCTTCTCTGCAAAACTTTAGCTATCTTCCAAGTACTGATAATTCTTTCAAAGATTAAGCAATGAGGCGATATAATAGAAGCAATATTGAGTAACATATTAAGATCTAAGTCATAAACTGCATTTAATAATAATGGCAACAGGTTGGAATTAAGTTAAAAATATCATAGATCTCTCCTCATTGCTGAAGAATAGCAAAATAAACAAGGTTTTATAATGCCCTAAGTTTTTGTTGTATTATTGGTGAGGTCATGTGGACATACTACTGATAATGATTAATAATTACAAGTAAAATGCATCTTGATAGTATTATGTATCTAAATTTGCTAAGGGGTAAAAAAAAAAAAGTTGCTTAATTAAAGGGCATGATTTCTGTAACTTTCCTCCACTTCAGTTCAGTTCAGTTCAGTCATTCTGTTGTGTCGGACTTTTTGCGACTCCATGAATTGCAGCACGCCAGGCCTCCCTGTCCATCACCAACTCCTGGAGTTCACTCAGACTCACATCCATCGAGTCAGTGATGCCATCTAGCCATCTCATCCTCTGTCTTCCACTTCTCCTCCTGCCCCCCAATCCCTCCCAGCATCAGAGTCTTTTCCAATGAGTCAACTCTTCGCATGAGGTGGCCAAAGTATGGGAGTTTCAGCTTCAGCATCATTTCTTCAAAGAACACCCAGGGCTGATCTCCTTCAGAATGGACCGGTTGGATCTCCATGCAGTCCAAGGGACTCTCAAGAGTCTTCTCCAACACTACAGTTCAAAAGTATCAATTCTTCGGCATTCAGCTGGTACGTTACTTTAGTATAACATTTTTTCAATTCTAAAATGTCATGGTTCATGTGTGGGATGGAAAAGAATTTACAGACATGAGACAGAATGAGACGGAAATAAAGTTTATTAGAGCGGGAGACACTGTTAGAACAGTAGGCCAGCTCAAGGGAGAACCAATGTTGAACAGGGGCCCTTATTCCATTTTTGTAGCCAGTGTACAAAGAGAGGGACAGGGATCTTGAGGGTCATTTTCTGATTGGATGAGGCACATATACTGGGTGGGGGAAGAGTAAGCAAATACCTTCTCCCTACATGTGGGAGAGGAGCCAGTTTATACTGCTCAGCTCAGTTCAATTCAGTCGCTCAGTCGTGTCTGACTCTTTGCAACCCCATGAACTGCAGCACACCAGGCCTCCTTGTCCATCACCAACTCTCGCAGAGCCTACCCAAACTCATGTCCATTGAGTCGGTCATGCCATCCAACCATCTCATCCTCTGTTGTCCTCTTCTCCTCCTGCCCGGAAATCTTTCCCAGGAGGACCTGAAATCTGTTAATAGTTACAACATGGGGGAGGGAAGTATGATAAGGATCTGGATTTTCCATTCCTGCATTCCAAGAACCTTCTTGACTTCATCTGTTCTTTCATCCTTAGGTCACCACATAAAACACATTTGAAAATATTTATTAACTTGGCTGTATCAGGACTTAATTGAAGCATGTGGGATCATCACTGTGTCATGTGAAATCTTTCCTTGTGATGCATGGACCCTCTAGTTGTGGTGTGCTGCTCAGTAGTTGAAGGCTTTGGGCTCTCTAAGTGTGACACATGGGTTTAGTTGCTCAGAGACATCTTAGTTCCCCAACCAGGTATCAAACCTGTGTCCCCTGCATTGCAAAGTGAATTCATAACTACTGAACCAGAGTTATCCCCCTAAACACATTTTAATTGAATACCTTGATAATTCAAAATTTTCCATTTTATGGATGAGGAAAGGTTAGATTATTCTCTCATCAAATTTGTGATAGAACTCCAAATTCAAGCATTTGTGTTTATAAATATTGAGTTTTCTTCAACTATGTTATTTCATAGATGATATTATATTCAAAGTTCATTCTCATTTCCACTATACGAGCTTTCATGGGAATTTGGCTGGAGTTTCTGAGAACATAAACGATTGCAGAAATGTATAAGAAAGTGCAAGAAATACTGGGAATGTACAAGATAGATAACTGAAACTGCAGATTAGGACATGCCAACCACCAGGTAGAAATGACAAGTGCTAGCCAGGTTTGCTCCAATAAAATTTCTTTATCATTAATTCCACCCATCCACCTAACCCACACAAACACCCACATACACACATATAAACATACCACTTGTAGAGAAAATAAAAGATCTAGGATGGGCACAGTATGGTATGGATCTATCTACTATGTTAAGACATGTATTAAGGAAAAAGATATCAAAAAAAAAATACTAGATTTCAGAGTATTGGAACTGACTGAAAACATTTTCATAAAAAATTCACAGGACTTTTTGGTAGTCTTTTGGAGTCACTGAATATTTCAAGATACTAATGGTATATGACACTTTCTCCTTTTTAGCCTACTCTCATTTTTCCAACAGCAGCTTTTCTATTTTACATTTGATCACAGTATAGATAAGTATAAAGCTTAAATTGTCATTAAAATGTAAAGATACCTCTTCCTGCAATAATTCAATTCATAGAAAATCTGCATAAGTGTAAATGAAACTATATTGTAGTGTTATTTTTCAACCATATAAATGCTAGAGCATCAGGTTGCCGTCATTTAATTTTCTATTCAGTTCATGCAAAAAAAAAATGTTTTGTGTGTGTGAGAGAGAGAAAGAGTGGGAGAGAGATGTAGAAAGAAAGACTGAGGGGCAGAGAACAACTTAAACAAGAACTAGGGCAAAGACAGCTTCACTGAGAGTAATTAAAAACTAGGGAGATATTTTTTTCCTAGAAATAAAATGGAAAGGCAAATAGAAATCAGTATTCTCTTTTATTGCCAAGCCAGTATCTGATTGAGCCCTATGATTGTTAAGTCTTTAAGTATATATTCAGAAATATATTCCAATGTTCTGCTCTTATTGTTTTCCACAAGCTTTGGCTTTTATGCTTTTTAATCAGAGACACGGTGCAGCTCATGTGTGACTTGTGTGGCCAGCAGAGTACTGATGTAACCAATTAATTGGCTTCCTTTGGAAACACTGATGTTATGCTCAGAATACAGTGTTGTTAAGTCAGTCTCTCTCATTCACTCTCTTCTATTTTTTAACTAATTGAGCCAGAAGGAATGGGTTATACATATTTGTTGTTTTGCATATAAATTGGAAATTATTCCTTTCCTCCACCTAGGCTTGCAAATGATGTTTCCTCCACTTTTGTCTGAATAAAAATCTCCATCTTTAGATGAGGACTGTCCAAATTATTGAAAAATAGCATTTGCTGAGAGTCTGCTTAGATGTGATCAATCAAAGTTTCCCAAGAGAAAATTATATTTTTAAAGAAGCTTTCTAACTTTGATGGCTTCAAAGGTCAAGTTATTTCTTTTCTTTAATTTGAGGACATGTTCTAGAGTCAATCAATTTTAATTCAACATAAGACCTTACTCCTCAATTTCACCTCCTACATTAACTAACATAATTAAACCTGCATTGCTAAGCAAAATGCTGGTTACCTTTATCTGATGGACAAAATATTCCATCTGCTTTTTATTTTCTTTTTCAGTTTTTCTTAATTTGGAAGAGCAGATTTATTTTCTTTCATTGAGCATAAAATAAAAGCAATTACAAGCTCAAGGCTTCCTTGCTATCCCTCATCCCATCTGTTTGGCACAGAATTAGTTGGGCTGTGTTGAGCCGTAGAAGCCTCCGGGGATGCTTTCCGTTCAGTTCTTGGTTTCAGAAACTTCGTGAAAGTCTTACAGAAGTCCATCTAAGATGGAACTCAGTGTCCTAAAATATCTTCTTTTGCTCATTATCTAAGGCCATGAACATTATCCTGAGCTAGACTGACTTGATACGCACATTTTCATAATACTTTTCAAGAGATTCTCTGGAATTCCAATGACTTTGTTCTTACTTTTGCCTTAGACATCCAGTAATTCATTCAGATAGATACTCACTCTTTCTTTTTAGCAATGCACAAGGCACAGTGCAATTTTGCTTTTCAAATAATAATAGTCCTAGGCTTCACTCTACCTACTCGGAATGCACTATTATATTTCTATACCTTCATTAATGCTAGTGGAAAAAAGCTAACACTCACTTTTACAGAACAATTTTATCCAGCAAAAACTAAGCTAAAAATGTAAAATCAGATTGTCCATTCCTAATGCAACATTCAATAATATTTGTGAAAATGTTGTGAAGAAGATTAGGTACGTAAAAAAATAAGGGCATACAAATATGTATGAATATGTGAAATTATTTGCAAGGATAGTAAAGTATAAATATATAAACATACAACATATATTAAAGCATATATATATAATGCAAGCTTTTGTGTGTGTAAATTAAAAATACCCAATGTGGTATATAAAAATATAAGCAAATACAGTTGGCCTTTGAACAACATGTACTCATATTAGCTTAAACAATTTGCAGTTGACCCTCCTTGTGTTTGGTTGCTCCATATCCACGGTTCCACATGTGTGAATTCAACCAACTATAGATGGTGCAATACTGCAGTATTTACTGTTGAAAAAAAAAATCCATGTATAGCTAGATCCACCCAGTTCAAATCTGCTGTTCAAGAGTCAACTGTAGTTTACATTACACATATGTTTCATACCAAAATAGAAAAAAAAAATAGAGTGGAAACTTTCCTATAATAGAAGTTTTATAATTTTGACACATATGTACAAATTTGAGAACATGTACTTTGAAATATCATAGTCTATTATGTTCTTTTGACACATATGTACACATTTGAGAACACACATACTTTAAAATATCGTAGTCAAAATGAAGTCAAGCCAATCCACATCACTTAAAATTATGGACATTTCCTTCCTCTTTTTAAGCCTGGTTGACCATTTTTATTTATTTGTTATACCATAGCTGTGAAAAGAAGAGAAGCGAAAAGCAAAGGAGAAAAGCAAAGATATAAGTATCTGAATGCAGAGTTCCAGAGAATAACAAGGAGAGATTAGAAACCCTTCCTCAGTGATCAATGCAAAGAAATAGAGGAAAACAACAGAATGGGAAAGACTAGAGACCTCTTCAAGAAAATGAGATACCAAGGGAACATCTCATGCAAAGATGGGCTCAATAAAGGGCAGAAATGGTATGGACCTAACAGAAGCAGAAGATATTAAGAAGAGGTGGCAAGAATACACAGAAGAACTGTACAAAAAAGATCTTCATGACCAAGATAATCACGATGGTGTGATCACTCACCTAGAGTCAGACATCCTGGAATGTGAAGTCCAGTGGGCCTTAGAAAGCACAACTACGAACAAAGCTAGTGGAGGTGATGGAATTGCAGTTGAGCTATTCCAAATCCTGAAAGATGATGCTGTGAAAGTGCTGCACTCAATATGCCAACAAATTAGGAAAACTCAGCAGTGGCCACAGGACTGGAAAAGGTCAGTTTTCATTCCAATCCCAAAGAAAGGCAATGCCAAAGAATGCTCAAACTACCACACAATTGCACTCATCTCATACGCTTATTAAAGTAATGCTCAAAATTCTCTAAACCAGGCTTCAGCAATACTTGAACCATGAACTTCCAGATGTTCAAGCTGGTTTTAGAAAAAGCAAACGAACCAGAGATCAAATTGCCAACATCTCCTGGATCATGGAAAAAACAAGAGAGTTCCAGAAAAACATATATTTCTGCTTTATTGACTATGCCAAAGACTAACTACAATTAATAAATTGTACAATTTATACAATTAATAATTAAAACAATCAATAAATTGTATTAAGTAAATCATGCTAATAAAAATACTTTTATATAAAACAGCTTCAAAATATCTCTGTTTCATAGATTTTTATAATATACATAGAGCTGGATCATCAAAAAAGCCAGAAAGTTCCAGAAAAACATATATTTCTGCTTTACTGACTATGCCAAAGCCTTTGACTGTGTGGATCACAATAAATTGTGGAAAATTCTGAAAGAGATGGGAATACCAGACCACCTGACCTGCCTCTTGAGAAACTTATATGCAGGTCAGGAAGAAATAGTTAGAACTGGACATGGAACAACAGACTGGTTGCAAATAGGAAAAAGAGTACATCAAGGCTGTATATTGTCACCCTGCTTATTTAACTTCAATGCAGAGTACATTATGAGAAATGCTGGGCTGGAAGAAGCACAAGCTGGAATCACGATTGCCGATACAAATATCGATAACCTCAGAAGTGCAGATGACACTACCCTTATGGCTGAAAGTGAAGAGGAATTAAAAAGCCTCTTGAGGAAAGTGAAAGAGGAGAGTGAAAAAGTTGGCTTAAAGCCCAACATTCAGAAAACTAAGATCATGGCATCTGGTCCCATCACTTCTTGGGAAATAGATGGGGAAACAGTGGAAACTGTCAGACTTTATTTTTTTGGGCTCCAAAATCACTGCAGATGGTGATTTCAGCCATGAAATTAAGCTTATTCCTTGGAAGGAATGTTATGACCAGCCTAGATAGCATATTCAAAAACACAGACATTACTTTGCCAACAAAGGTCTGTCTAGTCAAGGCTATGATTTTTCCAGTGGTCATGTATGGATGTGAGCATTGGACTGTGAAGAAAGCTGAGAGCCAAAGAATTGATGCTTTTGAACTGTGGTGTTGGAGAAGACTCTTGAGAGTCCCTTGGACTGCAAGGAGATCCAACCATTCCATTCTGAAGATCAACCCTGGGATTTCTTTGGAAGGAATGATGCTAAAGCTGAAACTCCAATACTTTGGCCACCTCATGTGAAGAGTTGACTCATTGGAAAAGACTCTGATGCTGGGAAGGTTTGTTGGCAGGAGGAGAAGTGGACTACAGAGGATGAGATGGCTGGATAACATCACCAACTCAATGAACATGAGTTTGTGTGAACCATGGGAGTTGGTGATGGACAAGGGAGTCCTGGCATGCTGCAATTCATTGGGTCTCAAAGAGTCAGACACGACTGAGTGACTGAACTGAACTGAATGCAATGTAACACACTATCTAAAGTTCTTGTAATTTTTATTTATACATCTTCTAACAGAAAAACAAATTCTTTACAAGAGTAGAAATTTTATTCTGCTTTGTTCATAGTTATGTCAGGGACAGCTAGAACAGTTTATGATAGCTGCTTAACAAACATAGGTGAATATATTCTTCTATGTTCTCTGGGGAGGCCTTACAAAGAGCTGTGAAAAGAAGAGAAGCGAAAAGCAGAGGAGAAAACTAAAGATATAAGCATCTGAATGCATAGTGACAAAGAATAGCAAGGAGAGATAAGAAAGCCTTCCTCAGTGATCAATGCAAAAAAATAGAGGAAAACAACAGAATGGGAAAGACTAGAGATCTCTTCAAGAAAATGAGAGATACCAAGGGACCATCTCATGCAAAGATGGGCTCAATAAAGGGCAGAAATGATATGGACCTAACAGAAGCAGAAGATATTAAAAAGAGGTGGCAAGAATACACAGAAGAACTGTACAAAAAAGATCTTCATGACCAAGATAATCATGATGGTGTGATCACTCACCTAGAGTCAGACATCCTGGAATGTGAAGTCAAGTGGGCCTTAGAAAGCACAACTACGAACAAAGGTAGTGAAGGTGATGGAATTCCAGTTGAGCTATTTCAAATCCTGAAAGATGATGCTGTGAAAATGCTGCACTCAATATGCCAGCAAATTAGGAAAATTCAGCAGTGGACACAGGACTGGAAAAGGTTAGTTTCCATTCCAATCCCAAAGAAAAGCAATGCCAAAGAATGCTCAAAGTACTGCACAATTGCACTCATCTTACATGCTAGTAAAGTAATGCTCAAAATTCTCCAAGCCAGGCTTCAGTAATACGTGAACTGTGAACTTCCAGATATTCAGGCTGGTTTTAGAAAAGGCAGAGGAACCAGAGATCAAATTGCCAACATCTCCTGGATCATTGAAAAAGCAAGAGAGTTGTAGAAAATCATATATTTCTGCTTTATTGACTATGCCAAAGCCTTTGACTGTGTGGATCACAATTCATTGTGGAAAATTCTGAAAGAGATGGGAATACCAGACCACTGGACCCGCCTCTTGAGAAACCTATATGCAGGTCAGGAAGCAACAGTTAGAACTGGACATGGAACAACAGACTGGTTCCAAATAGGAAAAGGAGTACATCGGGCTGTATATTGTCACTCTGCTTATTTAACTTACATGCATAGTATATCATGAGAAACGCTGGGCTGGGGGAAGCACAAGCTGGAAACAAGATTGCCAGGAGAAATATCAAGAACCTCAGATATGCAGATGACACCACCTTTATAGCAGAAAGTTAAGAGGAACTAAAAAGCGTTTTGAGCAAAGTGAGAGAAGAGTGTGAAAAAGTTGGCTTAAAGCTCAACATTCAGAAAGCTAAGATCATGGCATCTGGTGTCATCCCTTCATGGCAAATAGATGGGGAAACAGTGTCAGACTTTATTTTTTTGAGGTCCAAAATCACTGCAGATTGTGATTTCAGCCATGAAATTAAAAGACACTTACTTCTTGGAAGGAAAGTTATGAGCAACCTAAATAGCATATTCAAAAGCAGAGACATTACTTTGCCAATAAAGGTCTGTCTAGTCAAGGCTATGGTTTTTCCAGTGGTCATGTATGAATGTGAGTGTTGGACTGTGAAGAAAGCTGAGCACTGAAGAACTGATGCTTTTGAACTGTGGTGTTGGAAGACTCTTGAGAGTCCCCTGGACTGCAAGCAGATCCAACCAGTCCATTCTAAAGTAGCTCAGTCCTGGGTGTTCTTTGGAAGGATTGATGCTAAAACTGAAACTCCAATACTTTGGCCACCTCATGTGAAGAGTTGACTCATTGGAAAAGACTCTGATGCTGGGAGGGATTGAGGGCAGGAGGAGAAGGGGATGACAAAGGATGAGATGGCTGGATGGCATCACCGACTCTATGGACATGAGTTTGTGTGAACTCTGGGGGTTGGTGATGGACAGGGAGGCCTGGAGTGCCTTGATTCATAGGTTCGCAAAGAGTCCAACATGACTGTGTGAGTGTACTGAACTGATGTTGTTGATGATGATGTTTTTAATAAAACACCTTTTATGGAGTGCTTAATATGTGCCAAATAGGCAATATATTCTGTTTTCACAAAAAAATCCCTAGATTCTTATTATCCACATGTTTAATATTACTATATTAGGATATTGTGATTTAGTATTTTTAAGTTGTTTGCCTAAGATTTTAAGTTCTTCTTGTGGGAGAATACCAATTTAAACCCAAAAATACTCAATGTGAAGGTTGTTGTTTTCAACCACTAAGCAGTTCCAGCTTCAAGTAATAAATACTACATAAAGGTTTGTGTAGTGTTGCCTATTGCACTAACCCTGCCGGTATATGTCTATTATCAGAGGATTTCTGCTATAATTAAGTAGATTTTTGAGCTGGTTAAATGAGAAAAATACTTGATTTTAACAAAGGATGAATAAGAAAGAATATATAATACAATTTTATTCAATTCATTTGTCAGAATGCATTAATAGCCAAAGTTGACAATGTAAGCTAGGAGTTTATTACTCTGATTAAGATGTCAGTCTAGATTTTTTTTTTTTTTCTTCCTTAATTGTGTGAGAGTATAGATTTGAAACAAAGTGTAATTAACCTTACAACACAAAAGTAGAAACAACAAATCCAAAGTGACATGCATTTTTTGGGTAACTTTCTTTTCATTAAATTATATTTTCTGCTTCATCTGTAATAGTACACTCAATTTTTAATTATGTGTTGCAATAGCTAAGCTTATTTGCTTTACTCCTTCAGTTATCAAATGTTGTTTAAAATGTGCCAGACAATCCTCTTGACATTGAAGACCTAGTAGAGAACATTTTTAAAATTTTCTTCTCTATAAATTTTGCATTTCAGTTGTTTCTTCTTAGTTCATGCTGTTACTTTGTAAGATGAACTGGCAGGATTCTGCCCTGTTGTAACTTATTTTTTTTTTTTCCATTCAGTGAGTCCAGAACCATGAAAAACAATTTTAGTAGGAATTTTTTCCTAAGATAACTAGAGCAATTAATTCCTATTTCTTCCTTAAATGCACTTGTTTTACTTGAGACTCTTTTAAGCTTCATATTTTGCCTTCTGTTATGTTGTGCAAGCTGAAGGAAGTTTGTCTAAGTTACATATCTAAATAAAGATTTAAACCAAAGTAAGAAAGAAACTCACAATCATAAAGAGATTACAAAGGCTCAACATATAGCTATTATTTTTAGTATTTGATATTAATTTATTTTTTCGTAGTTGTAAATGATATAGTTGCTTGAAATACTTTCTCAGTAACTTAATTAGATTTTGGACTAAAGTAATTGACAAGTAGCACTAAATTTCCAATTATTTACCATTAGGAACCATAACAATTTCCAATTAAAATGTCATTATTATTTCTGTCCATTGGAAAGTAAAGTATTAAATTCAATGATAGGTCATTTTGGATGGGACCACATATTTGAGTCAGATTGTGAAGTCATAGTTCAGCAGCTTAGCAACAATATTTAAATGATTTACCTTGCATTAGTAAAGTACTAATAAATTTATATAGTGCATCATTATATTGAGATTTAAGTTAAAGGCATCCAGTACAGAAGCCCAAAATTATAGTAGTTAATGTCATAATCATCATCATTAAATAGTAATGTTTTTATTCCACAAACTAATGTAGGATTGTAGGAAATGTCTTGATTCATATGTTATGCCAAGTTAATTTAGCTGTCTATTTTATCTCCATTGTGCTATCCCTCCTGTTAAGTTGTTATAAAGAATGTTTCAGCTGCACTTTCATTGTAAGTAGATGTCCTTGACTATGTTTTTCTTTTTTTAACAATTCAAGACTAAGGAAGAAGAAACAAACGAGTGTCTCAAAATCCAACAGTGTTACTGAAGATGAAGCATTATAAATGCTAATAAAAGCATTATAAATTTAAGTCACATTTCATTTTAAGGTAAGTTTGCAAAATAGTACTGCTTAGCTAGGTGAAAAGGTAGGCCACTATATGCAGTAATTTTCTGTTAAATATTGCCTATTCATTGGTGAGATTTATAGAGTTCACCATGGTGTATGAAGGCTTCCAGAAGCAGGGAACATTTCCTTGAATCCCACGGTTCATGGTGGTCTATCTGAATGAGAAATGACAATTATCAAGATTGATGAAGGCAATGAATCCTTTGAGCTTTCATATACTGCTTCCTTGGAGATAGGTGGGAGCCTCAGTAAGTCTCATTAGCAACTGGGAGCCAACACGAGCAAAAGCTTTGGCTGAGGAGCTGTGAGGTTGTGCGTTTGTGGGTGAATATTTTACTATCAATAGACTGTAAGTATATGGATTATAGGGCTTCCTGGGTAGCTCAGCTGGTAAAGGATCCATCTGCAATGCAGGAGAACCTGGTTCAATTCCTGGGTCAGAAAGTTCCTCCTGTAGAAGGGATAGATTACCCACTCCAGTATTTTGGGGCTTCCCTGGTGGCTCAGACAGTATAGAACCCATCTGCAATGTGGGAGACCTGAGTTTGATCCTTGGGTTGAGAAGATCCCCGGGAGGAAGGCATTGCAACCCACTCCAGTATTCTTGCCTGGAGAATCTCCATGGACAGAGGAGCCTGAAAGGCTATAGTCCACAGGGTCACAAAGAGTTGGGTGGGACTAAGCAGAGCATATGTGGGCTATAGACTTCCAGGGTAGTGCAGTGGTAAAGAAACCACCTGCAATGTGGGAGACCTAGGTTCAATCCCGGGGTCAGGAAGATAAACTGGAGTAGAAAATGGCAAGCCACTCAAGTGTTCTTGTCTGGAAAATTCCATGGACAGAGGTGCCATGGGATCACAAAGACTCAAACATAACTGAGCATGCATGCTGGCTCTATATGTGGATTATAAATGGGAAATGAGACTGTAAGAACCTACAGCATCCACGTTTGAAAGTGCCACAAATAATTGTAATGATCAATGAATGTGCTGTGAGTGCTTTTTATAATCATTAGTTCCTGGAATACTAACTAGAGAGGAGTTAGGGGAATGGGAGCCTAAGAGGTGTGAGGCTGAGCCAAGTTGGGAAGTGACTAGAAAATTGATCAGAGTCGTTATAGGAAGCCACTGGGTAAGTTTAAACTTAGATATGAAAAATGCAATATTAACTTAGGAAGTCTGTCAAGGATATTCAATTAAGTCACCTACTCATTTATTTACTCAACAGATCTAATAGAGTTCTGTTCTCTAAGGATGAAGCAGATAGAGGGAAAACTTTAACATTTAACTTTATCCTCAGGGCTGGTCAGAGTTTCAACTCTTCTCATTTCTGGCCGATCAAGAGTGCCTCAGCTCCTGGTGCTCTGCCTTTGTATCTGTTGAGTGGAACCCATGAATCAGTATGTCTAAAAATGCTTCAAAAGTGGAGACAGAGGAATGCTATTAAAAACTCATGACAGTCACTTTTCTCTGTGGATTGTGCACCCAGGTTCAAAGTCCTCAATGGCTCTGGTCTTTAAATCCTTTACCTTCCCTCCCTTGGGCATACAGACACCCAAGCCTGGCACAGGTCTAGGGGTTGATCATGTATAAGTTTCAGCAATGGCCCTGACCAACAACCTTGAATTAGATCAGTATTCCTGCTGTTTCCTCTCCTACATGGGACCCTAGTTTTAAATCCTTCTTAACTTCAAGTTGTATAGCCCTGGGTAATTTTTCTGACAGGAATGGTCTTTTAATAAATTCATTCATCTGGTGCTAGTGGTAAAGAACCTTCCTGCAGGAGACATAAGAGACACAGGTAGGATATCTGGTTTGGGAAGATCGACTGGAGAAGGAGATGGCAACCCACTCCAGTATTCTTGCCTGGAGAATCCCATGGACAGAGGAGCCTAGAGGGCTACAGCCCATGGGGTTGCAAAGAGTCAGACACAAATGAGGTGACTTAGCACAAGCACAGTTCACTTATTTAATTCAACAAACCTAGCTGATTTCTGTTCTGAGCACTGTGCATCAAAAGTCACATCTGTAAAACAGAGATGATCCTAATGTCTACCTCTTGTTGTTGTGACAGTAAGCATTTTGCAACACTATGCGTACTATAGCATACATTTCCTAAAATATCAGGATAATAATAATGATGTTAATAGGTTTTATGTCCCTTGTAATTAAGCAAAAAACATTAGATATCTTAATTTTAGAAACTGGATTCTTGCCTTGATTCTCAAATGAGTTGCTCTCTATTTTATTTTT
Organism: Bos grunniens; assembly: GCF_055505025.1. Classification (NCBI taxonomy): domain Eukaryota; kingdom Metazoa; phylum Chordata; class Mammalia; order Artiodactyla; family Bovidae; genus Bos; species Bos grunniens. Next base: position 55,829,153 of record NC_141175.1, on the reverse strand, counting down.
TATGTTTTAGGTGAAACTGTGAGATTGTTTTCTTAAGAGCTTTCCAGGTATAGAATATTTTTTCTTAATTGAAACTGTAGAAAGAGCAAATTTGTAGTTCTTGTCTCCTGAGGGGCATTTTAGAGATTGTGGTGATTTAAATATAGATGATTGTTTGTATTCAGCATGCCACATGGCAACAGTGTATGGTATGCTGACTGTCTACTAGTCAATGTTTCCTGAGCTCTCATTATTATAATACTTCCAACATGATTATCTTCCATTGAACACCTATCATGTACCACCGAATATACAGAATAGCTTGCAGGAGACAATGGTTATCTATTACTGATATTTTGTAGCTGAAGAAACTAGTAAAATACAATGTGTTCAAGGTGACAAAGTCAGTGTGAGAAAGGAGATTCCAACCCAGTTTTGGTCAAATCTAAAAGCCATGTGTTTACTTTCTGTGTCTCTGAACCTAAGACCATATTCATATCTTGTATTGCACTTATTTTCCAACTATTTAAATCGATTCATTATCGGAGGATGGGATTTAATGTGCTCAATGTAAGGAATACCAGGTACCTTTGTACACAAAAACTCACTTTGGTTATCTACCATGCACATGAATAGCAATTTAACTTACAGATTTTTTTTTATCAAGTGTATAATGTTAATGAGTGTCTTTCCTTCACTAGCAGAAAGGGAGTAAATACAACAAAGAGATATCCCAGTCTTCCTATAAATATTGATTTCCATATCCTTCAATTACTGTACAGTATAAGTAACTGAGGACACTTTAAATGGTTGTATAATCCATAGGACTTTTTCTGAGTTTTAGCAAGAAATTAAAAGGGCTTTCCAGGTGATGCAGTTGGTAAAGAATCTGCCTGCCAAAGCAGGAGACCCAAAAGATGCGAGTTCAAACACTGGGTTGGGAAGATACCCTGGGGAAGGCTATAGCAACCCACTTCAGTATTCTTGCTTATAAAATTCCATAGACAGAGGATACTGCTGGGCTATATAGTCTGTAGAGTTGAAAAGAGTCAGACACCACTGAGCAAGAAGTTACATCTTCAGCTGAAAATACCTTAAATAGTGAACTCCTAATGGCAGAAAATTGTTCTTAATAGAAAAATAGGGTACGATCCCAATAGCACAACAAATTTATGAACCACTTAATTCATATAATATTCCTTAGTTATATTTCTAAAAACATATCATTCCTACCCCAGAGTTAAACTAAACTTACAACTATAAACACAACATGGGTACTCAGAAAAAGGGGAGATAGTTCCTTCATCAGAGAGACGCTAAATGAAATATGAAGTGGACTTTTTAAATAAGGAATGCAGGAAGCACTAAAACAAGTTGCCAGGTGGGAATAACCTAAAATAACTATGGTTCAAAGTTTGATTTTTATTTCACCAGCTGGTCTCATTAATGAATATCCCAGAGCAAAGCATTAAAAACAGTCTGGGGTTTATTCAGATAAGAACTTCCTGTTTCCCTTATGAACTGAAATAAAGTTGAGTGATTTCATGTAATTTTGAAATGAATCTTGATATTTCATGTATGTTCAAATGATTCTTGAAATTTCATGTAATCTTGAATGAATCATGTAATTTTGATTGGCAAGGGGCACACATTTCTCATTCTTGTGCATTATTTGTAATAAATTGCACGATGTGCTGAGTAAGATTAAATGACCTAAAGAGAGTGATAACATGGTGACATTATATACTAAATGAATCCATATCAATCATTTTAAATAATTCAAAGCAAAACATTCTAAAGGGGAAAAACTGTAAAATGAGGCTGCCCTGAAATTCTCTTGCAATCCTAAAAATAAACTTTGGAAGGATGATGAACAGTCAGTTCAGTCACTCAGTTGTGTCTGACTCTTCGTGACCCCTTGACTGCAGCACGCTAGGCTCCCCTGTCTGTCACCAACTCCCAGAGTTTGCTCAGACTCACGTCCATCGAGTTGGTGATGTCATCCAACCATCTTATCTTCTGTCACCTCCTTTCCTTCCCACCTTCAATCTTTCCCATAATCAGGATCTTTTCCAATTAATCAGTTCTTCACATCTGGTGGCCAAAGTATTTGAGATTCAGCTTCAGCATTAGTGCTTCCAATGAATATTCAGGACTGATTTCCTTTAGGATGGACTGGTTGGATCTCCTTGCAGTCCAAGGGACTCTCAAGAGTCTTCTCCAACACCACAGTTCAAAAGCATCAGTCCTTTGGTGCTTATTTTTCTTTGTAGTCCAAATCTCATATCTATACATGACTACAGAAAAACCATAGCTTTGATGAGATGGAACTTTGTTGGCCAAGTAATGTCTCTGCTTTTTTATTTGCTGTCTCGTTTGGTCATAGCTTTCTTCTAAGGAGCAAGTGTCTTTTAATTTCATGGCAGAAGTCACCATCTGCAGTGAATTTAGAGCCCCAAAGCTCAAAGTCTGCCACTGTTTCCACTGTTTTCCCATCTATGTGCCCTGAAGTGATGGACTGAAATTCTCTTGCAATTCTCCTGCAATCCTAAGACTAAAATTCTAAGACTGCAGTCCTAAGACTGAAATTCTCCTGCAACCCTATGGATAAACTTTGGAAGGATGATGAACAACATGGATTTAAATCACAGAACTGTTCAGTAGTTACTCACTGAGATAATGCTAGGCACAGGTAGCATGGAAAAATATATACTTACAGTTTTCCCTAGTTATTAACTTCTGGCACTCACACAAGAATGTGGAAAATAAAAATATGCTTGGCAGAGACAATCTCCAAAGAGCTATTTGAGTATTCCTCAACCTTCATTGAAGACATGGAAACTCACTATATAACGACCTATTTCTCTCCTCCAAATTTAATTAGTCATTGTTAGATACATTTGCTCTTTGGGTATCCTCAGTTCAGTTCAGTTGCTCAGTTGTGTCCGACTCTTTGCAACCCCATGAATCACAGAATGCCAGGCCTCCCTGTCCATCACCAACTCCCAGAGTTCACTCAAACTCACATCCATGGAGTCGGTGATGCCATCCAGCCATCTCTGCCTCTGTCATCCCCTTCTCCTCCTGCCCCCAATCCCTCCCAGCATCAGAGTCTTTTCCAATGAGTCAACTTCTCGCATGAAGTGGCCAAAGTACTGGAGTATCAGCTTTAGCATCATTCCTTCCAAAGAACACCCAGGACTGATCTTTATTTATTTATTTTTTTAATTTTATTTTATTTTTAAACTTTACATAATTGTATTAGTTTTGCCAAATATCAAAATGAATCCATCACAGGTATACATGTGCTCCCCATCCTGAACCCTCCTCCCTCCTCCCTCCCCATACCATCCCTCTGGGTCGTCCCAGTGCACTAGCGCCAAACATCCAGTATTGTGCATTGAACCTGGACTGGCATCTCGTTTCATACATGATATTTTACATGTTTCAATGCCATTCTCCCAAATCTTCCCACCCTCTCCCTCTCCCACAGAGTCCATAAGACTGTTCCATACATCAGCGTCACTTTTGCTGTCTCGTACACAGGGTTATTGTTATCATCTTTCTAAATTCCATATATATGTGTTAGTATACTGTATTGGTGTTTTTCCTTCTGGCTTACTTCACTCTGTATAATAGGCTCCAGTTTCATCCACCTCATTAGAACTGATTCAAATGTATTCTTTTTAATGGCTGAGTAATACTCCATTGCGTATATGTACCACAGCTTTCTTATCCATTCATCTGCTGATGGACATCTAGGTTGTTTCCATGTCCTGGCTATTATAAACAGTGCTGCGATGAACATTGGGGTACACGTGTCTCTTTCCCTTCTGGTTTCCTCAGTGTGTATGCCCAGCAGTGGGATTGCTGGATCACAAGACCACTATGAGGTACCATTTCACACCAGTCAGAATGGCTGCGATCCAAAAGTCTACAAATAATAAATGTTGGAGAGGGTGTGGAGGAAAGGGAACCCTCTTACACTGTTGGTGGGAATGCAAACTAGTACAGCCACTATGGAGAACAGTGTGGAGATTCCTTAAAAAACTGGAAATAGAACTGCCTTATGATCCAGGACTGATCTTTAGAATGGACTGGTTGTATCTCCTTGCAGTTCAAGGGGCTCTCAAGAGTCTTCTCCAACACCACAGTTCAAAAGGATCAATTCTTCAGCACTCAGCTTTCTTCACAGTCCAAAGCTCACATCCATACATGACCACTGGAAAAATCATAGCCTTGACTATACAGACCTTTGTTGGTAAAGTAGTGTCTCTGCTTTTCAATATGCTATCTAGGTTAGTCATAACTTTCCTTCCAAGGAGTAAGCACCTTTTAATTTCATGGCTGCAATCACCATATGCAGTGATTTGGGAGCCCCAAAACATAAAGTCTGACACTGTTTCCACTGATTCCCCATCTATTTCCCATGAAGTGACAGGAATAGATGCCATGATCTTCGTTTTCTGAATGTTGAGCTTTAAGCCAACTTTTTCACTCTCCACTTTCACTTTTCTCAAGAGGCTTTTTAGTTCCTCTTCACTTTCTGCCTTAAGGGTGGTGTCATCTGTATATCTGAGGTTATTGATATTTCTCCCAGCAATCTTGATTCCAGCTTGTGCTTCTTCCAGCCCAGCATTTTTCTTGATGTACTCGGCATAGAAGTTAGATAAGCAGGGTGACAATACACATCTTAATGTGCTCTTTTTCCTATTTGGAACCAGTCTGTTGTTCCATTTCCAGTTCTAACTGTTGCTTCCTGATTTGCATATAGGTTTCTCAAGAGGCAGATCAGGAAGTCTGGTGGTCCCATCTCTTTCAGAATTTCCCACAGTTTATTGTGATCCACACGTCAAAGGCTTTGGCATAGTCAATAAAGCAGAAATAGATGTTTTTCTGGAACTCTCTTATATTTTCAATGATTCGGTGGATGTTGGCAATTTCATCTCTGATTCCTCTGCCTTTTCTAAAACCAGCTTGAACATCTGGAATTTGGGTATCCTATATAATCCCATTTCAAAATGTCTCATACTTTCTAAATCTTCAATTTTACACTTTATTTCTGCTCTCCATAAAAATTGAGAAATAGATTATATACATTTATAATTATCAAACATAGACATATAGTTTATTTTATATACCTATTTAATGATATATCATAGCTATGAATATTTTCTGAATATAACATGAAAGATTATATATGAAAAGTTAGCTCCTTGCTTTTCTCTATCTCCTTTTATAGCAGCAGAAATTTCAGGTATGGAGTTTGTTTTAATTTTCTTGCCTTTTTTGTTTGTTTGTTTGTTTGTTTATTTTAAATGATACTGGATGTTTGGTGCTGGTGCACTGGAACGACCCAGAGGGATGGTATGGGGAGGGAGGAGGGAAGAGGGTTCAGGATGGGGAACATGTGTATACCTGTGGCATAGTCATGTTGATATATGGCAAAACCAGTACAATATTGTAAAGTTAAAAAATAAAATAAAATAAATAAAAAACATTCTTTAAAAAAATAAATAGTGGGTTGAATTTGAATTGGAAAGAAGTAGAAGAGAAGAACACGCAAGGCTCATGAACAGTTTAAGACTCCTGGCTAAAATTTAATTATCTAGCATCTAGTCTACTAGCTACTATGTAGCTAGAGCTACATACTTCATGATGTTTTCAGTCTTCTTTCTGACAGTGATCTTACATATTTAAAACCCTAATTTATCATGACCTTTCCTGTTGTCCAGTGGTTAGAACTCTGCACTTCTAACACAGGGGCCACCAGTTTGATCCCTGGTTTGGGAACTGGGATCTCATATGCCATATGGCACAGCCAAAAAGCAAAACAAAACCTGATTTATCAACTTGACAAAACTTTACCAAAACCTGATTTATCAGCAAAACAAACCTGGTTCTCCTGAGCTCCTGACATTACTTCAATTTTTCTGCTATATTCTAAGTCAATTCAGTCAACTCATTTTTGTCTCTTATCTAGTTGCTGTAAGGTAGGTTTTTCCTTACCACTTACACAAAGCCGTGGTTTGTGTAAGTGATAAGGAATGTACTCAGCAACTTATCAGGATTGTATAATAAAGGTATATATCCATGTGATATGCTTATATACATACACATGAACACTTTTTTAAGAGTGAAGGAGAAATGCATTAAACAAACCATATTAATTATTTCTAAGTAGCTAACTGTTAGCCAGCATGGCAAAAAGTCATTTGGGGTTTCAGTTCTGTTCAGTTGCTCAGTTCTGTCCGACTCTTTGCGACCCCATGGACTGCAGCACGCCAGGGTTCCCTGTCTATCACCAACTCCCATTCTTGGATTTGGGGTCTAGCTAGATGTAACATTTTCAGAGTTCTCCAATAGTAAGGGAACACGCAGAATCCAGAAGTTTCCCAGGAATACAAAATTAATTCTTTATTATATTTTCAGTCATGTTATGCTATCCTCTGCCTGCTATGCCTACCTCCAGTTCTTTAGATATAATACTGTTCATGGAAGAAACTGATTAACTTTCTAAGATGACAGAAAGTAGGTTTGTTCACTATTTTTTGTTGTTTTCATGCAATTTTACATGCATAAGTTTCTCTGCTGAGCATTATGGCTTCTCTCATGTCGCAAAGGGAAGGGTGAAGATGCAGAGACTGTGTTGTTTATTAAAAGGAAAACCACAGTGAAACTATATTGTATATTATTCTAATATATATGATAATGTGTATATATCACATATATGATATATCATTATAGGCATTATAATATGCATATAAAATTAGTTTCAAGATAATTAGCACATGCATAAAAATATGCATTGGTGTTACTGATACTTTTGTTTTGTTACTTTTGGGTTCATTCATAATAATATTCCACTTATCATTGTTTCATGTGACACTACTCCAGGATCACATGAACATAATACTTAATGTCAGTGACAAGAAAACAAGATTCTGTCCCTGATTTGAGAAATGGAGCTTTGGGTATAAAGTGAAACTCCATTAGAGATACAAATGACATAATTGTGGAGATGCCAAAAGTTATGGTTCAGAGTCTACCAGATACTGAAGAATTTGGGAACAGATACAGGATGAGAGATGGCTTCCTAGGTGGCTCAGTGGTAAAGAATCTGCCTACTAAAGCAGGAGCGACAGGAGATGTCTGTTCAGTCCTGAGCAAATACACACACAGGATGTTGAGCCATTAGCAACTTGAGAAATCATAGAACAAATGGGCATGCTGGACCAAAGAGCACCTTTCTTTCTTAGGTCTAATATGGCTTTAATAAGCAGCACATGTGTTTTCACTGCATCCATGTGTTTTAAAAGTGTGGTCCAATTTTGCACTTGTCAAGTCATCAATTCATCAATCATCAATCATCAATTCATCAAGATTTAACAACAATCTTGAATTGACCTTACTTCCTGGAAACATTGGTCAGATCATAATTGCATTTAGTAAGTGTATTAGTGTGAACACTTTCTGATTAGCATCAAATAATCAATGACTCAATTATATTCCTTTGCTACAATGTGTGATCTCATTTTACTCTCATCATCCTCTCAAGTTCAGAGACCCATTCCCAGCTTATAAATTGTTCAATAAATAAAAGAACGATTTTACTTGCCTTGACTGAACCAATTTAACATCTGTAAACAGATAGTTTGACTGGATGTCCATTTTAGAGGAAAACTAACAACGTTTTGTGGGATTGAGAATTTTCATTTAGTTGATCATTAGGAACATATATAAGTATCAACATAAACTCCAGAAAACAGTTTTTAAAAGCTTTGAGTAGGTAGGATTTAGAAAGTGACTTTTTATTTTATTTTATTTTTTTCACTACCCATTCTCAAATAAGAAATTTACTGGCATTGCCCTGTCTTCAGGGAAAATATCAGGGCAGCTAGTCAATGAATGCTAGCTTTCCAGGCCAGAAGTAATTCTATAGCAATTGTCTGAATGTTTTGAATAGCAGAGGATGGACGGCAGATTCATTGCTGGGAAATATAATCTCTGTAATGGCCTTTGTCACACTTTGCAGCATATAAAACATCCCTGAGAGACAAATATGACTCACTTAGTTTGCAGCTAGCTCTTTAGGGTCCATCCGTCTTCACAGATGTGTCAGTAAAGACACTAAAGTCATAGTGGAGTGTATTCTTCAGGGAAGTTTCATTTCCTCTTTAATGCAACAGCCATTTATAAAATACAGCTGGAGTAAACAGTCATTTCAAAGAAACTCATCAGTGGCAATACCATCCCATTCAGAAAGCCTGTACAAATGAACCAAGCCAAAGCAGATTTAACATCCTCTGAGATGTCTTCCACTGTTTATCCCCTTCAGGCATAGGACAGGAATCACAAAAGCTAACGTTATTTTCACCGCTCTGATGCCATGAATGATATGCTTTTACTACAGGGCCTACCTCTAGTTATCCCACTCAGACCTTTAATAAGCCAGAATGACTATGCAGCTCTTGACACCTGTATTTTCTGTGTTGCATCATAATTATATTATTGGAAAACAGACATAAGAACAAATTTGGTTAGAGAAATATAAATCTTTTCTGTTGTATCTGTATTTGTGTGTGTGTGTGTGTGTGTGTGCTTGTGTTCAATGCAAGGTCACTGTTTAGAGAGGAAAAAAAAATACTTCTCTAATAAAACAAAAAATGATGGGAAAATGAATGTCTATTTCCATTAAACAACCAAGGATGGTTCTTTAACAAGACGTGACACAATTGGAGGACTTTTCTCTGTCTTCTTTAATTAAGTTTCATAAGAGTTCAAATAGCTAAAGTAACAGAAGAATAGGTTTTTTTGTTTTCTCTTTGTGAAGGGCTTCCTTCAATGGGAAATCTGAACTTACTAGGAAAATGTACTATAGCAATACACTTTTACTCATCCCCATGCTTATCTTAGCTCCTGCTAAGAACCTCAGTTTTTATTCTACCTCCCTTAATATGCTTTCCTACCTGCCATTTTTTTTAACCTTGTTCTTGTAAATGTTCTTGCATAAGGTCATTGACCTAATATTGTAATAGTAAAATAAAGGATAAAATACTTATAGGTCAAGCGTCAATAGCTACTGGTGACTTAGAAGTTTGTAGATGATCTTAAGGAATTTTGGCAATATCAAGATTTGCATACTATCACCAAAAAAGTGATTAAGTAATGGTTTTAAGAAAATGATGCAGATTTAAGAAAAGACACTATTTTTGTATTTTGTATATTTGCCATTTGTAAAAGTCAATGATAGCAAAACTTTAGGAATAGCAAATACGTGTTCCAGAAAAACATCTGTTCTGCTTTATTGACTATGCCAAATCCTTTGACTGTGTGGATCACAATAAACTGTGGGAAATTCTGAAAAGGATGGGGATACCAGACCACCTGACCTGCCTCTTGAGAAACCTGTATGCAGGTCAGGAAGCAACATTTAGAACTGGACATGGAACAACAGACTGGTTCCAAACAGGAAAAGGAGTACATCAGGGCTGTATATTGTCACTCTGCTTATTTAACTTATATGCAGAGTACATCATGAGAAATGCTGGGCTGGAAGAAGCACAAGCTGGAATCAAGATTGCCAGGAGAAATATCAGTCACCTCAGATATGCAGATGACACAACCCTTATGGCAGAAAGTGAAGAGGAACTAAAAAGCCTCTTGATGAAAGTGAAAGAGGAGAGGGAAAAAGTTGGCTTAAAGCTCAACATTCAGAAAACGAAGATCATGGCATCCGATCCCATCACTTCATGGGAAATAGATGGGTAAACAGTGGAAACAGTGACTGACTTTATATTTGTGGGCTCCAAAATCACTGAAGATGGTGATTGCAGCCATGAAATTGAAAGACACTCCTTGGAAGGAAAGTTATGATCAACCTAGACAGCATATTCAAAAGCAGAGACATTACTTTGTCAACAAAGGTCCGTCTAGTGAAGGCTATGGTTTTTCCAGTAGTCATGTATGGATGTGAGATTTGGACTATAAAGAGAGCTGAACACTGAAGAATTGATGCTTTTGTACTGTGGTGTTGGAGAAGACTCTTTAGAGTCCCTTGGACTGCAAGGGGATCCAACCAGTCCATCCTAAAGGAGATCAGTCCTGGGTGTTCATTGGAAGGACTGATGTTGAAGCTGAAACTCCAATACTTTGGTCACTTGATGTGAAGAGCTGACTCATTTGAAAAGAACCTGATGTTGGGAAAGACTGAAGGCAGGAGGAGAAGGAGATGACAGAGGATGAGATGGTTAGATGGTATTACTGACTCAATGGACATGAGTATGGGTGAACTCTGGGAGTTGGTGATGGACAGGGAGGACTGGCGTGCTGTGGTTTGTGGGGTCGCAAAGAGTTGGACACAACTGAGCGACTGAACTGAACTATTACCTATAGAATGGATAAGTTATAACAAGCTCCTAATGTATAGCATAGGAAACTATATTCAATACCCTGTGATAAACTATAATGGAAAAGAATATGAAAGTAATGTACATATAGATGTGAAAATAATTTTACTATACAGCAGAAATTAATAAAACATTTAAATCAACTATATTTGAATAAAATAAGTTAAAAAATTAATAAAGACAGAGAATGACTCACCACAGTTTAAGGGGCACTGATTTGAAGGTACACAATGAAGCTTTCTGGATTGTTGAAATTTTTATGCAATGGAGGTTGGATAATGGACACATAAGCACATGTATTTGTGAACATTTACTGAGTTATACATTTGCAATTTGTGTAGCTATGCTCACAATAATTTTTTTTTAAAGATGAAATTAAAAAGCAGGTATTATGAAACGATTCACATTTTTCCTTGGGCAGGTGGTCTTAGTGCTTATTCTTGCCTGACTCCATCAACAGGCCCCATTCATGCTCAGAATTATAATTTGAGTGCCTTATTAAGGGCTCAAATGTGATACTTCTGTTTGGGAGAGTTTCCCTCATTCACTGATGATGAACAAATTGGAGTTATTAAATCTCAAAAGGACTCCTACCTAAATGAATCTTTGGCACATATCTCTAAAGTTAAAAGCCGCCATCTTAGTTTTGAGTGCTCTTGAATACCTTTGGGTGTCCAGTAGATAAAGATACTTACTGTCTTTGAGCCAGTATGCTACAGCCCTAAAATGAATGCCATTGAAATTCACGTGCTGCCACTTATGCAGGAGACCATTATGTGTGCCCGCATACTATAAGACTTTTGTTTCTTTGTTTTAAATAGAAAAAGCTCTTTCCATCTGGATTCTTTCCTAAAAATTCAGTTCTTAAATTACATAGCCCTGCATGTGTACAAACAAACATATACACCAACAACAAATGTTTAATTTCTTATCTTGGTTTTTCAAGTTCCTGATACATTATTGCAAATAGACTAACCTGGAATTGAGTCAGAAAGTACATTTAAATAAAATCAAATTTAACTCCATTTTAAAGCATGGTTGGGTTTTGTGTTCAAATGCAATGGCAGTTACCTAGAAAAAAGTAACTTTGTAGTTTCAGCTGATGTTCTATCCCCAGTTTCCCCTTAGCAAATTTGCAGATACTGCATGGGCAAGATGAGATGCCAAAAGCACCTCAGAAAATAATTAATTATTAAGACATATTTATTGTTACTAACTCTGATATTATTTGAGGGCAGAAGGAAAAGAGGGCATCAGAGGATGAGAAGGCTGGATGGTATCACCAGTGCAATGAACATGAACTTGGGCAAACTGGGAGATGGTGAGGGATAGGGAGGTCATGGATGCTGCAATCCATGGGATCACAAAGAGTCCAACACGACTAGCCGATTGAACATAGTAAAATAATTCAACATAAGCAGTTAGGAGTGCTAAACTGCCTCATTTCCCTACATTGGAAGGAGGCCCAAGTGATGAACTAATACAGATTAAGTCTAAATGAGCACTTTTGTCTAAAAAAAAAAAGGAATTCGAAATTAAGAACATAGGATCTTGGCTTTACATTTGAGGACAAAAATGCAAATTAGATGCTGCTAGTGGTATAGAATCCATCTGCCAATGCAGGAGACATAAGAAATGTGGGTTCGATCCCAGAGTTGGGAAGATCCCCTAGAGGAGGGCTTGGCAACCCATTCCGGTATTCTTGCCTAGATAATCCCATGGACAGAGGAGCCTGGCAGGCCACTGTCCACAGGACTGCAAAGAGTTGGACACGACTGAAATGACTTAACACAACCAAATCCAAATTAGAAGGGACTGTGCATAAGTGTGCAGCCATGTCTGACTCTTTGCAACCCCATGGACTGCAGCCCACCATGCTCCTCTGTCCATGGAATTTTCCAGACAAGAATACTGGAGTGGGTTGCCATTTGCTACTCTGGGGGATCTTTCCCACTCAGGGATTGAAACCATGTCTCGCGTATTAGCAGGCAAATTCTTTACCACTGTACCACTTGGGAAGTCCCAGAGGGGACTGCATTTTGGCTTTATATTCCCACTGGGTGCTTACTAATTAAAGTCTATAGTCAAAAGTGTGGATGTTGGGAGACACTTCTCCATAGGTCTCTTGTATTCCAGTCTGCTTTGTGGTTATACATCAAGTTCAAGCCAAAGATGTGTCTTTGTCAAGGCCATTTGTGATGAGCAACCCTGAGAACTGAGGTGATGTCTCTTCAGAAAAAAGAACAAACTTACTAACAGGCTGCTATAAAGCAGTGGATTCCCAAGGATCAATGTTCTTTTGCAATACAACCCACTGTATTTTCAGGCATATATTTAGGCCAGTGATCTTCACCTGGGGGGGATTTTGTTCCTCCGGGACATTTGGAAATATTTTCAGACATTTACTGTGATAATATTTGGAATGTGTGTGTGCGTGTGTGAGTGTTGGTCACTCAGTCGTGTCTGCATCTTTGTGACCCCATAGACTGTAGCCTGCCAGTCTCCTCTGTCCACTGAATTTTCCAGGCAAGAATATTGGAGTGGGTGGCCATTCACTTCTCCAGGGATCTTCCCGACTCAGGGATTGAACCCAGTTCTCCCACATCGCAGGCAGACTCTGTACTCTCTAAGGAAGCGTAATGTTTTGAGGTGGTCTTACAAACAACTAAGAAAAGAGAAGTGAAAGGCAAAAGAGAAAATGAAAGATATATCCACCTGAATGCAGAATTCCAAAGAATAGCAGTGAGAAATAATAGTGCGAAGTCAAGTGGGCCTTAGAAAGCATCAGTATGAATAAAGCTAGTGGAAGTGATGGATTTCCAGCTGAGTTATTTCAAATCCTAAAAGATGATACTGTTAAAGTGTTGCATTCCATATACAAGCAAATTTGGAAATCTCAGCAGTGGCCACAGGACTGGAAAAGATAAGTTTTCATTCTAACTCCAAAGAAGCCCAGTGTGAAAGAATATTCAATTGCACTGCTTTCACATGCTAGCAAAGGAATGCTCAAAGTCTTCCAAGCTAGGTTTCAACAGCACATGAGCTGAGAACTTCCTGATGTACAAGCTAGATTTAGAAGACAGAGGACCAGAGATTAAATTGTCAACACATTGGCTCATTGAAAAAGCTAGAGAATTCTGGAAAAACATCATCTACTTCTGCTTCATTGACTATGTCCAAGCCTTTGTGTGCATCACAACAAACTTGGGAAATTCTTAAAGTAATGGGAATACCAGACCACCTTACCTGCCTCCTGAGAAACTTGTATGTAGGTCAAGAAACAACAGTTAGAACCAGACAGTGAACATGGACTGGTTCCAAATTGGTAAAGGAATACATCAAGGCTTACATTGTCACCCTGCTTATTTAACTTATATTCAGAGTAAAGCATGCAAAATGCTGGGCTGGATGAAGCACAACCTGGAATCAAGATGGCCAGGAGAAATATCAATAACCTCAGATATGCAGATGACACTACCCTCATGGCAGAAAGCAAAGAGAAACTAAAGAGCCTTTTGATCTAGGTGAAAGAGGAGAGTGAAAAAGCTGGCTTAAAACTCAACATTTGGAAAATTAAGATCATGGAATCTATTTCCATCACTTCGTGGCAAATAGATGGGGAAACAATGGAAACAGTGATAGACTTTATTTTCTGGGCTCCAAAATCACTGCAGATGGTGACTGCAGCCATGAAATTAAAGGATGATTGCTACTTGGAAGAAAAGCTATGATAAACCTAGACAGTATAATAAAAAGTAGAGACATCAGCTTGCCAAAAATGGTTTGTATAGTCAAAGCTTTTTTTTTTTTCCCAGTAGTCATGTATGGCTGTGAGATTTGGACCATAAAGAAGGTTGAGTGCCAGAGAATTGATGCTTTTAAACTGTCGTGTTGGAGAAGGCTCTTGAGAGTCCCTTGGACTGCAAAATGATCAAACTAGTCAATCCTAAAGTAAATCAGCCCTGAATATTCATTGGAAGAACTGATGCTAAAGCTGAAGCTCCAATACTTTCACCACCTGACAAAAAGACCCGACTCATTGGAAAATATCCTGATGCTGGGAAAGATTGAAGGCAGGAGAAGGGGATGACAGAGGATAAGCCAGCTGGATTGCATCACTGACTCAATGAACATGAGCTTGAGCAAGCTCTGGGAGATTGAAGCAAGGGGAAGTCTGGTGTGCTGCAGTCCATGGGGTTGCAAATATTTGGACATGAATGAGGGACTGAGCAGCAACAATGTATGTGTACATATCTAATACACATGCATACATACAATGCAGTATGTATACATACATATATGCATATGTGTGTACATGTCTATATATGCATAAATATATATAGATAGTGATAGGAGAGTAAGAGAAAGAGATTGTGAAAATGTATTATATGACTAGAAGCTAGTAATGGTTGCTTCTTTTAAAATCTGAAATATTTCATGATGTGAATTTGATATCTTGGAACAGCAATACACTGTGCATTTGCTCTACCTAGCCACCATTGATCCAGTCTTTAGTTATTTTCTTGAGGTAGAGACAGCACTTGCATTACAGCAAACAAAACAAACAATAAATTCACTGCACTCAAAAACTTTAGTGCTGGATAGTTGCTTCCTTAAACTGGCAGCATCTTTATTAATTTATTGAATTTTATTTATAAATGAGAAAATAATCTTTATAAAGTTCTTGTGATGGTTACTTTCATATGTCAATTAGAATGGAACACAGAGTTCTCAGGTATTTGGTCAACCATTTTTCTATGTGTATTTTGAAGGTGTTATTGGATAAGATTAACTTTTTAATGGTAGACTGAGTCAAAGGGCTTGCCGTCCATAATGTGAGAGGGCTTCATCCAGTTGGATAAAGACTTAAATATAGGAAAAGGCTGACCCTCCCCCAAGTAAGAGGATTGTCCTGCCTGTCTTTGAATTGATATGTTGGCTTTTTCTGGTTCTAAAACAGCTTCTAGCCTTTAGACTAGAACTGAGATACACACACACACACACACACACACACACACACACACACAGATTTGGGTCTGTTTCTCTGTAGAACCTTGATTAGGATAGTTCTTTTTAAATATAATTTAATTTATTCAGTTTAGTTCAGTTCAGTCGCTCAGTCATGTCCGACTCTTTGCAACCCCATGAATCACAGCATGCCAGGCCTCCCTGTCCATCACCAACTCCTAGAGTTCACCCAGACTCATGTCCATCAAGTCAGTGATGCCGTCCAGCCATCTCATTCTCTGTCATCCCCTTCTCCTCCTGTCCCCAATCCCTCCCAGCATCAGAGTCTTTTCCAATGAGTCAGCTCTTCACATGAGGTGGCCAAAGTACTGGAGTTTCAGCTTCAGCATCATTCCTCCAAAGAAATCCCAGGGCTGATCTCCTTCAGAATGGACTGGTTGGATCTCCTTGCAGTCCAAGGACTCTCAAGAGTCTTCTCCAACACCACAGTTCAAAAGCATCAATTCTTTGGTGCTCAGCCTTCTTCACAGTCCAATGCTCACATCCATACATGACCACAGGAAAAACCATAGCCTTGACTAGACAGACCTTTGTTGGCAAAGTAATGTCTCTGCTTTTGAATATGCTATCTAGGTTGGTCATAACTTTCCTTCCAAGGAGTAAGCATCTTTTAATTTCATGGCTGCAGTCACCATCTGCAGTGATTTTGGAACAGAAAAAAATAAAAGTCTGACACTGTTTCCACTGTTTCCCCATCTATTTCCCATGAAGTGGTGGGACCGGATGCCATGATCTTCGTTTTCTGAATGTTGAGCTTTAAGCCAACTTTTTCACTCTCCACTTTCACTTTCCTCAAGAGGCTTTTGAGTTCCTCTTCACTTTCTGCCATAAGGGTGGTGTCATCTGCATATCTGAGGTTATTGATATTTCTCCCAGCAATCTTGATTCCAGCTTGTGTTTCTTCCAGTCCAGCGTTTCTCATGATGTACTCTGCATAGGACTCCTTATTACCAAATTCAGACTGAAATTGAAGAAAGTAGGGAAAACCACTAGACCATTCAGATATGACCTAAATTAAATCCCTTATGATTATACAGTGGAAGTGAGAAATAGATTTAAGGGCCTAGATCTGATAGAGTGCCTGATGAACTATGGAATGAGGTTTGTGACATTGTACAGGAGACAGGGATCAAGACCATCCCCATGGAAAAGAAATGCAAAAAAGCAAAATGGCTGCCTGGGGAGGCCTTACAAATAGCTGTGAAAAGAAGAGAAGCAAAAGGCAAAGGAGAAAAGGAAAGATATAAGCATCTGAATGCAGAGTTCCAAAGAATAGCAAGAAGAGATAAGAAAGCCTTCCTCAGCGATCAGTGCAAAGAAATAGAGGAAAACAACAGAATGGGAAAGACTAGAGATCTCTTCAAGAAAATTAGAGATACCAAGGGGACATTTTATACAAAGATGGGCTCCATAAAGGACAGAAATGGTATGGACCTAACAGAGGCAGAAGATATTAAGAAAAGGTGGCAAGAATACACAGAAGAACTGTAAAAAACAGATCTTCACAACTCAGATAATCACGATGGTGTGATCACTCATCTAGAGCCAGACATCCTGGAATGTGAAGTCAAGCGGGCCTTAGAAAGCATCACAACGAACCAAGCTAGTAGAGGTGATGGAATTCCAGTTGAGGTATTTCAAATCCTGAAAGATGCTGCTGTGAAAGTGCTGCACTCAATATGCCAGCAAATTGGGAAAACTCAGCAGTGGCCACAGGAATGAAAAAGGTCCGTTTTCATTCCAATTTAATTTATTAATTTAATTTAATTTATTTATTTTTGTCTGTTCTGGGTCTTCATTGCTGCACAGGTTTTTCTCTAGTTGCAGAGAGCAGGGGCTACTCTCTATTTGTGATACTTGGTCTTCTCATCATGGTGGCTTCTCTTATTGCAGAGTATGGGCTCTAAGGCATGCAGGCTTCAGTAATTGCTACACCTGGGCTGTGGAGCACAGACTTAATGGTTGTAGTGCACAGGCTTAGTTGAGATGGTTTGATAGCATGGCCAACTCAATGCACTTGAGTTTGAGCAAATTCCAGGAGATAGAGAAGGACAGGTAACCTGATGTGCTGCAGTCCATGGGGATGAAGTGTCAGACATGATTAGCAACTGAAAAATAACAATAATAACAGGTTTAGTTGCTTCACAGCATGTGAGATCTTCCTGGATCAGGGGTCAAACCTGTGTCTCCTGAATTGGCAGGTGGCTTCTTTATCACTGAGCCACCAGGGAAGTCCTATTATAGCTATTTTATGCACTATGAAATTTATTCTTTAAGGGATTGACATTTACCCTTTCACTCTGTGCTCTCCTCTGCTTTATACTTTACTTGATACCAGTACATATCTTACAATATTTTGCATATTTATGTATAAAATATGAGACAAAATTATCTTATTTACTAGTATATCTCCAAGGTTTTTGATATCTGGTTCACATGTGAATTAAGGCACTGTGAACCTCTATGCTTGTTGAAAGAGTGGGCAGCAAAAAATATATTTCTCAAATATTAGCTGATGATATGATTCATTTCATAATTTTAAGCTTAGATTTAAACAGTATGTTTTTTTACTCATTGAAGAAAATTTCTGTTGCTACTGGCATTATTAAAACTGCTTTTAGAATAAATAAATAATTATAAGCCAGGCAGTAATTTGTTTTAAATTACATTCATTCATACTCAGATACTCTAAGGGAAAAGTCTGAGTATTCTTTTTTTTTTTTTTTTAATACCTCCCTCAGCCCTGGGATTTCTTTGGAAGGAATGATGCTAAAGCTGAAACTCCAGTACTTTGGCCACCTCATATGAAGAGTTGACTCATTGGAAAAGACTCTGATGCTGGGAAGGATTGGGGACAGGAGGAGAAGGGGACGACAGAGGATGATATGGCTGGATGGCATCACTGACTTGATGGACCTGAGTCTGAGTGAACTCTGGGAGTTGGTTTTGGACAGGGAGGCCTGGCATGCTGCAATTCATGGGATCACAAAGAATCAGACACGACTGAGCAACTGAACTGAACTGAACTGAGAACTGAAAAAGGTCTTCCCTGGTGACTCAAATAGTAATGATCTACCTGCAATGCAGGAGACCTGGATTCAGTCTCTGGGTTGGGAAGAACCCCTGGAGAAGGAAATGGCAACCTATCCAGTTTTCTTGTTGGAGAATTCCATGGACAGAAGAGCCTGGCAGGCTACAGTCAATAGGGTCTCCAAGAGTTAGACACGACTGAATGACTAATCCTTTCCAGAGCTGAAAACCATTCTCCTACATGACCTGGCTCTGGTATATCTTTTTAAATGATGCCCCTAATAGTCTCTTTCTTGCTTATGTAAATCTAGTCCTGAGGCAGGAGATAGATAGGCCCCAGGCTGAACAGCTGGACTTTCAAAATAGCAGGAGAGAGGAAAAGCCGAGTCCTGCCCTCACAAGAGATAAAAGACCACATATTCCTTATTCTCAAAGCTGAGGAGACCTTACTGACTACACAAGTATAGAAAGGCTCTTGGAGTGTCACCTCAGAGTGATTCCAACCTACCCATAGGCCTCTTCACTGGAGTTCATCTTGGCTAAAAGACATATGTGCACACATGGGAGGACCTTAAGATACATCAAACATAGATGCAGAGTGGGGAAAAGCAAGACAATTGGCCAAAGGAAACTCAGAAGAAATCCCCCATGTCACTTAATCAAACTACCATGAGGGCACAACTCTCTCTGAGTCTGCTTGTGTGTCCATCCACAAGTATCCTTTTTCCTCCTAGTAGACACTTTACTTGTTTCACTACTTCCCATCTCTATGTAGAAATTCATTTCTACACAGCTGACAGGCTAGGGCCATGTTACTGACCACTGGTCCCTTGTAGCCTAGTGACTAGTATTCAGCTCTCTCATTGGTCTCAGCCTGACTTCAATCTCTGATGAGGAACCAAAATCCTGATTCAAGCTACTGAAGGCTGAGTCCCTTGGAAAAAAATCCCATTGACTTTTTGTGGTTCCTTAAATAAGCGAAGCTTGCTTTCATCTCAGGAACTTCCAATTCGGTTCAGTTCAGTCACTCAGTTGTGTCTGACTCTCTGGCACCCCATGGACTGCAGCACTCAGGCTTCCATGTCCATCACAGACTCCCGGAGCTTGCTCAAACTCATCGCCATCAAGTTGGTGATATCATCCAACCATCTCATCCTCTGTTGTCCTCTTCTCCTCCTGCCTTCTATCTTTTCCAGCATTAGGAACTTTTGTTTGGTGTTTTGTTTTTTTTTTCCCATATTGCTCATTTTCTCATTCCTTCCAATAAATATTCCCCTTGTACTCTATCTGATCAGCATGCTTATCATATATTGGTCTACTTGATTTTTCCTTATTGCACCTGTCTACCTATATGTATACCTGTGCTTCCATCTCTTCTTCCAGAACACAGGGTTGATAAGGGCAGGGCCATTTTCTTTCTGGTCCTTGATCTAACTTTAATGCTTCAGTGAAACTGAAAGTGTTAGTCACTCAATCGTGCCCAACTCTGCGACCCTAAAGACTGCAGCCCACTAAGTTCCTCTGTCCATGGAATTATCCAGGCAAGAATACTGGAGTGGATTGCCATTTCCTTCTCCAGGGGACCTTCCTGACCCAGAGAATGAACCCAGGTCTCATGCATTGCAAGCAGATTCTTTAACATCTAAGCCACCAAGGAAGTGCCTTTTATTAATATATAAACACTTTATCAATACTACTAAATGAAAGTATATATCAATTAGAAGTTCCAAAAAAAAAAAAAATACAAGTAGTAGTATCAGAAAATGTCCATTGAGCTGATTTGTGCTCTTTTCTCACATTTTAATCTACTTGGAAGCAAATACAGAGATTTCTAGAATTCAGGAAGTTTGAAACTGGGACATTATACCAGGAACCAATTTTATAGAGACATAGACTTGTTTGTTCTGATAACTATGTGATGTGCTTAGTCATTCAGTCGTGTCTCACTCTTTGTGACCCCATGGACTATAGTCTGCCAGGCTCCTTTGTCTGTGGGGATTCTCCAGGCAAGAATAGTGAAGTGGGTCACCATGTCCTCCTCCAGGGGATCTTCCCAACACAGGGACCGAATCCAGGTTTCCCACATTGCAGGTGGATTCTTTACTATCTAAGCCAACAGAGAAGCCAGTTTCTAATAAAGATAGGCTGCGGTATAAAATTATTTAATACTTAATCCAGTATCTGAGTATTTAATTTCCTCCTCCATCAAGTTGCAAATGAGACTCACTTTCTTATTTAGTGTTCATCTTTCATAGAGAGCTGGGCTGGACATTTTAGAAATGCTTTTCTTTTTGAAGATGTGGATTATAAAATAAATGTATGGGAATTAGTGACACGGTCTGACTTCACCATTAACCAGCATAACCCTTTATTCAAATATACATACAGGGATATTTTGATTGACATATAGCATATTTAATTAATTAGGAGTATTACTAATAAGGAAGGAAGGAGGTACATGATTTTACACCTGGTCGTGTACCACCTATAATGGTTTCACCTCAATGTAGTCATCTTTAAGAATATACCTGCTGTTTGTTTTTTCCCCCAAATGCTTACATTCATTTAATCCTATTGCATATGATTGACTTCAGATGGCACTGTGCATATCTGCACAACCTGTTTATTTGGTAGCTATTCCTGTTGCTAAAGGACTTCTCTGGTGATTCAGCAGGTAAAGAACCTTCTGCCAATGCAGGAGACAAGAGATGTGAGTTCAATCCCTGGGTCAGGAAGATCTCCTTGAGAAGGAAATAGCAATCTCCTCCAGTATTCTTGCCTGGGAAATCCCATGGACAGAGGAACCTGGTGGGTTACAGTCCATGTGGTTGCAAAGAGCCAGACATGACTGAGCATGCATACACACACATACCTGTTGCTAAATATTAGTAAATTGGAAACAGTGACACCTTTTGCCAAATTCCTATTATAATTCTTACTACAGCACCACCTTCTTTCAAATAGCTTTACTTTTACACAGAGAGCAATAAATGAATCTTTTCTTTCTCTGTAATGGAATCACAACACTTTATTCTTACATTTATATAAATAGAAAAATCTGTGGTGATGCTCCATATCAGAGACACTGCATAATCTCGAGGTGTGTATGTTGTCTTCTATCACTGTGCATTAAGGATATCAGTTCCAACATCTTTAGCCACTTTTCAGCAACATTAGGCTACTTGCTTTAGGACACAATTTTCAGACATGTCACTCTTGACTGGAAATAGTCAAGGGGTTATGGAACACCAGTTTCAAAAATAGTTCCTTGGATTCCATTTTCTATCAGTCTGAACTAAATATGAACCAAAGATATGCCTTTTATATAAAGTGTTCCACCAATTGAAGGGGACTCCAAATTCCCCACTGTAAAAGAAACTGAACCCTTTATAAAAAAATTTTGCCCAATTATTTTCACAAAGCACCTTGATTACCAAATTAATCATTATTTGCCATGTATGTCAGTGCCATGAAAAGAGAGGAAGTGTTTGGCCCACAAACTCTAGACTATTAAGTGAAAATGATTTCATTTCTTCAAAATCTCATGACAGCATCCTTCCTCTAAAAATACTTCTTTTACCCTATGATTGATGGGAAATTTCCCCATTTAAATTGACATTCTTTTAACAAGGGTCAACACTAGGTCACAGCTTTTGTTGCTGTTTAGTCAATAAGGCATGTCTGACTCTCTTGTGACCTCATGGACTGTAGCCTGCAAGGTTCCTCTGTCCATGGGATTTCCCAGGCAAGAATACTAGAGTGGGCTGCCATTTCCTCCATCAAGGGATCTTCCATATCAAGGGATCAAGCCTACTGATCAACCAGGGAAGCCCAGGAAACTCTTAGGTTTGTTGAATAATGCTTATTTTTCCATGACTTCACCCTCTGTAAAAGTGCCCTCATATTTCTCTCACATCATAATCCCTCACTCTCTGAATGATACCCCAGCATTCAACCATTCTCTTCAATTACCATTGCTATTTTCAAATGTGGCTGATAACCTAATAAATAAATCTTACATGAAATATTCACCAGAGAGAGAGGGGGTGAGGAACCTTCCATTTTCATCCTTCTACTGTCTTTGTAACTTGTGCATATTTCATTTAAAAAAGTAATAAGCCGTAATATAAAAAGCAGTTCTAGGAGGCAAGTTTAAAGAGTAAGTATGATCTAAAAGAGAATCTTGATCAACCCCTTCTTCCATACATTGACTTTGTTACTCTTTACCACTATCATTTTGTTTGTGGTTGACTTTTCAGATTTTTGAAGTTTTATATGATAATAATAAAGATAACACCAAACTTACTTGTAACAATAATTCAGATGAACAAAATATATATAGAAAACCTCAAAAGTGACCTCGAAAGTACTTTTCAAATGATTGTCAAGTGTTCTAGTTGTTGCACCTAAAGAATCCTCCTGCTATGAGGGAGATCTGGGTTCAATCCCTGGGTTGGGAAGATTCCATGGAGGAGGGCATGGCAACCCACTCTAGTATTCTTGCCTGGAGAATCCCCATGGACAGAGAAGCCTGGCAGGTCTACAGTCCATGACATCACGAAGAGTCAGACACGACTGAGGTACTAAGTACACAGCCCACTCAGAGTCTTACATCACTGTTCATATTATGCACTTTATCTTCTGGCTGCTGTTGGGGCCTTCTTCTTACACCAGATGGATGGAATAACTCCTGAAAAAAGATTAGCTCTCTCTCTGGATTGAAGCAGGACACATTGTTGTTCTGAATACTGGGGGAATGATGAAGCTAAATCATACACTTCTCCTTAATTACAGAGAAAAGTATTTCTCACATCTGCTTCTATTTCCACGAAAGCGAAAGTGAAAGTGAAGTCGCTCAGTTGTGTCCGACTCTTTGTGACCCCGTGGACTGTAGCCCACCAGGCTTCTCTGTCCATGGGATTCTCCAGGCAAGAATACTGGAGTGGGTTGCCATTTCCTTCTCCAGGGGATCTTCCCGACCCAGGGATCGAACGCAGGTATCCCACATTGCAGGCAGAGGCTTTAACCTCTGAGCCACCAGGGAAGCCCCTTGGCAAGTTTGCATATTTCAGATTTTCAACCAAAATGCATTGTGACTGTCAGACCCAGAATTTAGCAAGCAATTGTGCCTTCAGAAAAGCTCAAATGAAGGTCACAGAGTTCTGTGGCGTCTATGATATTACCAGAATACTTTACAATTGGGAGAAAATAACTCTTAAAGTTGATAATCACTCCAGGTACCTTGAGTAGTGATCTTTCAGATAGTTAATGTGATGAAACAGTTTGGAAGAAACCAACCATGTTGGTTGACTTTCAGCTGCTGATATTATTTATTATTATTATTAATTGGATTGATCTCCCCCTGTACTTCTATTGTTCCTTCCTTGCATCTTGCATTATCAAGAGGATTTATCACACAGAAAAAAAAAAAAATTTGCAAAGGCTGTTTTTGACTTGGCCTAATGTAGAAAGGGAGAAGGCAATGGCACCCCACTCCAGTACTCTTGCCTGGAAAATCCCATGGATGGAGGAGCCTGGTAGGCTGCAGTCCATGGAGTCGCTAGGAGCCGGACGCGACTGAGCGACTTCACTTTGACTTTTCATTTTCACACAATGGAGAAGGCAATGGCAACCCACTCCAGTGTTCTTGCCTGGAGAATCCCAGGGACGGCAGAGCCTGGTGGGCTGCCATCTCTGGGGTCACACAGAGTCGGACACGACTGAAGCGACTTAGCAGCAGCAGCAGCAGCAATGTAAAAAGACATTACAAGGATTTCTACAGCGAAAACAGGGATGTGAGAGGAATCAAGAGAAGCTTAGATAAAGTAGTGTCCAAGTGCATGATAACCTAGTGGCTAGAGAAGTAGAAAGCTTCTCACATGCCATGATTTGGCAGAGACTCCAAAGTTCATCTACCCCAAAATACTTCATATATTATCTGAAAATAGTGGTTTACTGGTAAAGAATCCACCTGCACTGAAGGGGAGTTGCAGGGAACTCACATTCTATCCTTAGGTTGGGAAAATTCCCAGGAGAAGGAAATGGCAACCCAGTCCAATATTCTTGCCTGGAAATCCTCATGGGCAGAGAATCCTGGTGGGCTACAGTCCACGGGATTGCAAAAGAGTCAGACATTACTGAATGACTAGATAACAACAATGCCTGGCAGGTTTATTACATCAGTGCAGATTGAGTTAAAGTGTTATATATATTGAATGAAATTGGCATATTTGAAAAGTTTAAATGGTTCTTTATATGTGGAGAGAACATCATTTGAACCTATGGCAATTGAATTTTTAAAAAATGATTTTGCTTAAAATAAGGAAAATCTATTCAAATTCTGGAGTTATCTGACAATGGGGTGTGATGCACTGCTATCTAAATAAGTGGTGTGCTCTTTGTCCTCACAAACACTTAGGCTGCAATGCATATTATAGAATAGCACTATCCAAAGGAAACAAAACATGAAGACGAAATGCAAGTCATATATGTAATTATAAGTTTTCTGGTATTCTCATTCAAAATAATTTTAAAGTGGAAATTAAATAATATATTTGATTAAACCCAATATGTCCAAAGCATTATAATTACAACATGCAATGATTATAAAAGTAAGACTTTTCAAATTTTGTGCTGGGTATTTGAAATTTCATGTGAATTTCAGTTTTTCCTTGAAATATGGGTTGGTTATGTTTCAATAGTTGCACATGCCTAGTGGCTACTGGATTAGACAGTATAGTTATAGAGATATCCCAGATATAGTAAGAGATCCATCCTGTAAAGTTACTTCCATTTTTTAATATTTATTATTCCCATTGTTTAAAGACCACAGCTTATTAAATGGACTTCCAATTGCATAAAGCAGCTGCAACAAGGGGTCTCTTTTCTGGGCACAGGGAAAAGAAACCACTTGGAGGACACTGGTCACCTCAGGGAGAAAGGACAACACAAATTAACATTTTCTGCCTCAGACCTTTGAGTCAAAAAAATTATGCACAACTTAAGGAAACTGGTGATACAGAGAAATAAAATATTTCAATCCATATTTACTGGTTATTGTTTTTTTACACAGCATTATAGAGAAAACAAAGGCTGTGCCTTCAAAGAGTATACAGACATATACTCGCATAGAAAACTAATATGAAACAGTAGGACATGAAAAGATACTCCAAATTGCTAATTGTTAGAGAAATGCAAATCAAAACTACAATGACTTCACACTAGTCAGAATGGCCATGATTAAAAAGTTTACAAATCACAAATGCTATAGAGGGTGTGGAGGAAAGGGAAATGCCTTGCACTGCTTGTGGGACTGTAAATTGGCAAAGCCACTGTGAAAAATGATATGGAGATTCTTCAAAAAATTAAAAGCAGCAATCCCATTCCTGGGTATATATACAAACAAAAATGTAATTTAAAAAGTTAAAAGTTCCCCTTACGTTCATAATACTACTATTAACAATAGTCAAGACACGAAAATAACATAAATGTCCATCTACAAATGAATGGATAAAGAAGATGTGGTTACATATATACAATATAAGAGAATACTTTGCAGCCATAAAAAAGAATGAAGCTATGCCATTTGCAGCAACATGAATGAACCGAGAAATCATAATACGAAGAGAAGTCAGAAAGAGAAAGACAAATACCAAATGAAATCACTTCTATGTGGACTCTACAACAGACAAGACTTTACCTACAAGACAAATATATTAACAATCATTGAGAACATACTTGTGGTTGTCTAGGAGGTGTCAGGGGCAGATGAATTAAAAGTCTGAGATTAGCAGATTCAAACTATTGCATATACAATAGGTAAACATCAAGGTCCTACTGTTTAGTACAGGTAGCTACATTCAATATTCTGTGATAAACCATAAAGGAAAACAATTTGAAAAAAATATACATGTACAACTGAGTCACTTTTCTGTACATTGAAATTAGCACAAAATTATAGATCAACTATATTTCAATAAAAACACACACACACAACTGGTTTTATTCCTGATTCTCCTTTTTTCATACCTCACATGTAATTTGCTATCAAATTTGATTGGTTCTACTTTTATGTATACCAAAACCTGATCTTATTTCACTGGCTAATGCTATCATTCTGGCCCAATATGTCTTTAACTTACTACATTTTGATAATTACAAATCTTCCAAGTAGGTCCCCTTCTATCCATCTCCTTTTGCAGTCTCTTCCTAATAGAATGGGATCTTTTTAAAACTTGAATCAAATTATATCACTCTTCTGTTTAAACTTCTTTTTGTTTCCCATCTCTCTCTCTAAATAATCATGTAAATCTGTATTCAGATCTAAAATCCCTTACATGATCTGCTCCTTCTCAACTCCTAAAATTGTTTCTTTGACTTCATATCCTTTGTTCTCTTACTTGATCACTCTGAACACTGAGATTATTGCTGTTTCTTTAAAAAAAAAAAAAAAAACCTCCAAGTTGGCTAACCTATAGATTTTTCGCTTGCTATTTCCTCTTTCCACTATGCTGTTTCCCAAGCTATACACATAGCAAGCTCACTAGCATCATTTTCATCTTCTCCATGAATACTTCTCTGCTCAGCACATTTAGAAAAATTTACCTTCCTTCCTGGTACCCCCAAATTTCATTTAGTTCCTAATTATTTTCTCCTTATTGGATGTCTTTATCTAACATAAAATAGCAAATATATATCTATATCTATATATCTATATCTATATATATATTATGTGCATTGTCTGCCTATGATACTGAAATATGTGCTTCAGAAAGGAGTTTTTTTTTTCTTTCTGTGTTCTGCTATATTCCCATTTTGTAAGACAGTGTTCACACATAGTAAGCATTTAATAAGTATATTTGAATGAATAAATAAATGTTGCAGAGGAAGACAAAATAAATGCATGTATTGTCTGAGAGTAGGTTATAGATAAGAGGTAATGAATAAGGGATAAAGATAATTATTTCTCTAGGAATTCAAAAGGTAGATTTATCTGTAGTTGGGTAGGCAGAGGAGCTTCTTAGAGACACACAGAATGCCTGGAGGAATCTGAGGGGAAGAAGAAGGTAAGCATCTTTAAGAAGAGGAAAAGGGAAGCAAAGTAGTATATAAATAAATATAGTACAACTATTATTTTTAAAAGTTACAAATACAGATGAATAACAAACCTAAGTTTAAAAAGCTATCCTGTAGCTCAGACTAATGTATATCTCAATCATTTTTCCTACTTGATGACAGGTAGATTAATCTTGGGAACTTTTGAACAAGACTAGGAAGCATAATCTATAAAACTATTTAATCATTATTTGTTTTTCTCTGATTAACTTATTTCACTACATATAATACCCTCTAGGTCAGTCGATATGGTTGCAAATGGTAGAATTTCATTTTATATATATATATATATATATATATATATATATATATATACATACATACACACACCATCCATTGTGTCACAAATAACAAGATTCCATTCTTTTTATGGTTGAGTAATATTCCAATGTGTATGTGTGTGTCTTCTTCATTCATTTATCGATGAGTGGGCACAGATTGTTTCCATATTTTGGCTATTGTAAATAATGCTGCACTATACATGGGGATGCATGCCTTTTTTCATGTTAATATTTCATTTTCCCTAAGTATATTCTCACCAATGGTACTGCTGAGCCCTATAAAGTTTCCATTTATAGTTTTTTAAGAAACCTCCATACTGTATTTCACAGTGACTGCAACAATTCACATTTCCACTAACAATACACGTGTTCTATTTTCTCCACATCCTCACTAATACGTGTTATTTGTAAACATTTTTTTTAACTTTTTAAAAAGTTTTTAATAGGAGGATAACTGTTTTACAATATTGTGTTAGTTTCTGTCATATATCAACATGAATCAGCCGTAAGTATATATATGTCCCCTCCCTCTTGAACCTCCCTCCCATTTCCCATCCCATCCCACCCCCCTAGACTGTCACAGAGCACCAAGTTTGAGCTCCCTGTGTGTTTTATACATATATATATATATATATATATATATATATATATCTCCATAGGATTTTCCAGGCAAGAATACTGGAGTGGGCCATTTCCTTCTCCAGAGGATCTTCCTGACCCAGGAATCAAATGCATGTCTCCTGCACTGGCAGGCATTGGCAGGTGGATTTTTGTGGCTCAGACAGTAAAAATGTCTGCCTATAATGCAGGAGCAGAGAAGGCAATGGCACTCCACTCCAGTACTCTTACCTGGAAAACCCCATGGATGGAGGAGCCTGGTAGGCTGCAGTCCATGTGATCGCTAAGTCGGATACACTGAGCAACTTCACTTTCACATTTCACTTTCATGCATTGGAGAAGGAAATGGCAACCCACTCCAGTATTCTTGCTTGGAGAATCCCAAGGGGACTCCCTCCCACGGGGGAGGCTGGTGGGCTGCCATTTATGGGGTCCAAAGAGTCAGACACGACTGAAGCAACTTAGCGGCAGCAGCATAATGCAGGAGACCTGGGTTCCATCCCTGGGTCAGGACGATCCCCTGGAGAAGGAAATGGCAACACACTCCTGTACTCTTGACTGGAAAATTCCATGGACGGAGGAGCCTGGTAGGCTAGAGTTCATGGGGTCACAAAGAGTCGGACACAACTGAGAGACTTCACTTCCTTTCTTTCTTTCTTTATCACTGAGCCATCAGGGAAGCCCCTAGACTTATTGATATTAGTAATTTTGACTGGTGTGAGGTGATACCTCATTGTGTTAGGGCTTCCATTTCTCTGATGATTAGTAATTTTTAACATCTTTTCATGTGTTTGCTGGCTATCTGAATATCTTCTTTGGAAAAGTGTCTATTCAGATCTTCCCACTTTTTTTAATACTTTTTATTTTGCTTTGGGGTATAGCTGATTAACAAACAATATTGTGATGGTTTCATGTAAACAACAAAGGGACGCAGCCATACATGTACATGTATCCATCTCTCCAAAACTCCCCTCCCATCCAGGCTGCCCATTTTCATTTTATTTTATTTATTTTTATCTTTTTCTGATGGCCCATTTTTAAATTGTGTTTTTTTGTATTGAATCGTATGAGCTGTCTATAGCATTCAGATATTAACCCTTTATTTGTCATATAATTTGCAAATATTTCTCCCATTCAGTAGGTTTTATGTACATTTTGTTGGTAGTTTCCCTTGCTGTGCAAAGCCTTTTTTAGTTTAAGTAGGTCACCTTTGTTTATTTTTGCTTTTGTAACATTTTAAGTATATTTTGGAGGCAGAATTAACAAGTATTTTGTAAGAATAGTACCTTCATTGTTACCAGTTGGATGTCAAAGAAGGTCATTTGTTATTAGCCATTTCTCATGCAATAGGCTTCCCTGGTGACTCAGACAGTAAAAAGCCTGTATGCAATCCAGGAGACCCAAGTTTGATCCCTGGGTTGGGAAGATTCCCTGAAGAATGAAATGGCAACCCCCTCCAGTATTTTTGCTTGGATAATTCCATGGATAGAGGAGCCTGGTGGGCTGTAGTCCATGGGGTCACAAAGTCAGACATGACTCAGTGACTAACACACACACACATACACATGAAATAGGGGTTTCCCAGGCGGCACTAGTGGTAATGAATCTGCCTGCCAACACAGGGGACTTAAGAGATGTGGGTTCAAATCTTGGAAGATCCCCTAGACGAGGTCATGGCACCCACTCCAATATTCTTGCCTGAAGAATCCCATGGAGAGAGAAGCCTGGTGGGTTATGGTCCATAGGGTCTCAAAGAGTCCAACACAACTGAAGTGCCTTAACACACATGCATGCATGAAATAGAGTACAGGAAGATTTCTACGGTGTCTCAAAACACGGGTTAAGGGATGGGTTTCAATGGAGGAACTTAAAAGCTGGTATCAGTGCAAGAGAACAGGGCATACTTAACTTATGGGTACAATTACTGGAACCAGGAATGAACCCATAGGGTGGATCTGCTTTCCTGCAAAGGCATCTCAAAACTTTTGCTCCTATGCCTTCTTATAGGAATTCAGTTCAGTTCAGTTCAGTCACTCAGTTGTGTCCGACTCTTTGCAACCCCATGAATCGCAGCACGCCAGGCCTCCCTGTCCATCACCAACTCCCGGAGTTCACTCAAACTCACGTCCATTGAGTCTGTGACGCCATCCAGCCATCTCATCCTCTGTCGTCCCTTTCTCCTCCTGCCCCCAGTCCCTCCCAGCATCAGGGTCTTTTCCAATGAGTCAACTCTTCGCATGAGGTGGCCAAAGTATTGGAGTTTCAGCCTCAGCATCAGTCCTTCCAATGAACACCCTGGACTGGTCTCCTTTAGGATGGACTGGTTGGATCTCCTTGCTGTCCAAGGGACTCTCATGTGTCTTCTGCAACACCACAGTTCAAAAGCATCAACTCTTCGGCACTCAGCTTTCTTCACAGTCCAATTCTCACATCCGTACATGACCACTGGAAAAACCATAGGCTTGACTAGATGGACCTTTGTTGGCAAAGTAATATCTCTGCTTTTGAATATGCTATCTAGGTTGGTCATAACTTTCCTTCCAAGGAGTAAGCACCTTTTAATTTCATGGCTGCAATCACAATCTGCAGTGATTTTGGAGTTTCAAAAAATAAAGTCTGACACTGTTTCCACTGTTTCCCCATCTATTTCCCATGAAGTGATGGGACCAGATGCCATGATCTTAGTTTTCTGAATGTTGAGCTTTAGGCCAACTTTTTCACTCTCCTCTTTCACTTTCATCAAGAAGCTTTTTAGTGCCTCTTCACTTTCTGCTATAAGGGTGGTTTCATCTGCATACCTGAGGTTAGCCTCTTTCAAAAAGGGGCACATAAACTGTTTGGATGTCCATAGTCTGAATTGTCTGCCAATGTTTCATAGGTGTTTGGGTTCCCAGCACACGTTCATCATGGAGCTATTGAAAACTACAACCTTTCTGTTTAGGAGAGGAAGATACTATTATTCCTTTTAAGTAAGAAGATATTCTCTCCCTTAAGTAGGAAGAAGCTTATCCCTACTTAAAGAAGGAGGAATCTTCATTACTATGTATCTCATTGCCTGAGAGATGCAGAGTGACCACCTAGGGTCATTTTCAGTAATTCTGTTTCATCCATCAAGTAAAACTTTATGATAGAATTAATTATAGTGTTTTGGTGGTGAAAGAGAGAAATCAAGGGTAAATCCTAGGTTTTGACTTGACACCTGAAAAAGCTGGTAACATTATTTATTAATGTGGAAATGCAGGAATAGATAGTTCTGAGGAAAAAGAATCATTATTTGTTTTGCACATGATGCATTTGTGATTTCCTTTGAGACACATAATTATAAACACTGATAGTAAGTTTTAGAATATGATTGTGTTATGATATAGGTCTAGAGCTCAGAAGACAGATAAGTCAATAAGATGCACATCTTGGAGTAATCAGCTTATAAATGAAACTTAGTCATGGGAGAAAATATACTACCAGAGTACAGTGAAGAGAGAATAAAAGGTTTGGGATCTCATTCTCAGGGCACTTCCAATTTCAGAAATTACAAAAAAAAAAAAAAGAAAGAAAGAAAAAGAAAACTAGCAAATGAGCCTTAGCCCATTTTTCCAACAAGGGAAGAAAGGGTGACAAGAAGCAACCCTAAAGTCAAGTGAAAAATATATTTTCAGAAAGCATTGCAGCAGCTTTGTATACCAAATGTTGCTATAGTTCAAAGAAGGGAGCAGCTGATGAGTTAGAATTGCTCTCATTAACTTCAACCTCAATGGAGTGATTGGGACAAAAGCATACAGGGGAGAATTTAAGAGAGTGAGAGGTGTGGTATGGGAGAACACAAGCATAGTGAGAGATTCTTTTGATACGTTTTGCTGTAAAGGGTAGAAAACAAATGTCATACTGACTGGCATATGTGTTGTTGTTAATGTTTTCTCATAAAAATGAAAATGTATTTACATGCTCACTCAAAAAGTTGCAGGTACAGAGGAACACTCCTGAGATAGTATCAGTTCTAAATAGATAATAAACTTAGGTTGTGTTCCCTAGTTAAGCAGTGCTTCCTCGTATCTCTCAAAGGCATTCAATCTCAATGAGAAGAAAAGAAAAATGCAGTATACAGTAAATCCACCTATCTTCCTAATGATCTATGCTTACTATAGATTTTTTTTGGTCATTTGCTAGCTTTCCTTATCTCTATATTATCATCATGATGCTAGGAAAAAAAAAAAAAAACCTGCTATAGGATTTCTTTTTTAAAATAAATTTTGTTAAAGAGTAGTGAAATAACACAAAGTAAACAAACCCATGTAAATTTTTTCCAGGTTTGTTTTTCAGAACAAAATGGTATGCAAAAATGCCTGTTGTGTTCTCTCCAAACACTATCGTCTTTCATTTTCTTTTTTTTTTTAATTTAAATTTATTCATTTTCATTGGAGGCTAATTACTTTACAATATTGTACTGGTTTTGCCATACATCAACATGAATCCACCACAGGTGTACACATGTTCCCAATCCTGAACTCCCCTCCCACCTCCCTCCCCATACCATCCCTCTGGGTCATCCCAGTTAAACAGTATCCTGAAGTCTAACACTCAAAAAATATGCTTTGGACATTTTTCAACTTTTCAAAACCATGGGAAATTTTAAACATGTACAAAAGTAGAAAGAACAACATAATGAACCCCTAGACACCTACTTTCTAGCTTAAATAATTATCAATTCATGGAATATTATTTCATGTGTCAAATGATTCTCAAAATGTGGTGCCTGTACCAAAAGAAGCAGTATGACCTAACAACTTGTCAGAAATGCAAATCTTCAGGCTTCGATCTAGACCTATTCAATCATAAACATCAGAGATGGAGCCCTAGCAATCACTCTACAAATGATGCTACTGCATAGTAATTCTTGGAAGTTATTCATCTAGACTCATAAAGATGCCTTTCCCTTGCAGGATTAGTCTGATGCATATTTTTATATAACTTTAAATTTCTGCTATTAATGTTTAAAAATACAATCCCTATTACAAATAACAGTACAACCTGAATATCAATAAATATCCAGTCAGTGTTCAGATTATTTTATATATTTTAATTTTCTTTACTTTAAGCCAGAATTCAGATAAGGCCTCTGTGCTGCAATTGGTTAAATATGTTTATTACATGGCTTTAGTTTATAGTTTCTCCCTTACCTTGTGATTTGTTTTTATTCTATTTGTCTCTATTTTTTCTCACTCTCTCTTCCTCTTCTATGTAATGGAATTGTTGAATAAAATTGATCATATGTCTTTTATATCTTCTTTGTGTCTGGGCTTCATATATTGAAGCTCAAAGAGTGTGTGTGTGTGTGTGTGTGTTATAAGATGTTTATCTATTCCTTGTGTTTACTGAAAACTGAGAATCAGTTCTAGTGAATTTATCATGATTATATTTAATTTTTCTTAAAACTTTAAGATGTTTTCCCCTATGCACAGTCAGTGCTGCAATTTTAAGAAAAACAAAGTGATTGAAAGAAGAAAATGATTTTAAAGGTGAGGGCAAAATGATTATGGGGTACAGACTAGGATAGTCAAGGAGTCAGGCTAGCTAGGAAGTCATGGATCTAGCAAGAGTGTAGTAATTAGTCTATGTTTTTGAGCTGATGGTAGTAGAAACATAAAATGGGAAATAATTTGGGGTAATGGTAAGAAACATACCCTTGGTGACTGAAGATCAGAGATAAATCCAGGTTTCATTCCTGGTGGCTTGAGACTGTGGTGTTGTTCAAATTATTAACAATTTTTTTTTTCTGAAGTACAGTATTCATTTAATTTGTAGAAAAGCATGTATAATGGACTTCACTGGTGGCTCAGATGGTAAAAAATCTGCCTGCAATGCAGGAGGCTGGGTTTGATCCCTGGGTAGGGAAGATTCCTTGGAGAAGAGAATGGCTTCCCACTCCAGTATTCTTGCCTCGAGAATTCCATGGACAGAGGAGCCTGGTTGGCTACTGTCCATGGGACCACAAAGAATCAGACACGACTGAGCAACTAACAGTTCCACCTTGGTTTTTTTTTTTTTTTTTTTCCCACAAGAAGGAAATGGCAACCCACTCCAGTACTTTTGTCTAGAAAATTCCATAGATGGAGGAGCCTGATGGGTTACAGTCCATGGGGTCATGAAGAGTCGGACACGACTGAGCGACTTCACGATGATGGCATTGCTAAATGCTCCACATGCTTGTGTGCTCAGTTGTGGCTGACTTTTGGCAACCCCATGGATGATAGCCTGCCATGCTCCTCTGTCCATGGAATTTCCCTTGCAAGAACACTGGAGTAGTTGCCATTCTCAACTCCAGGGTATCTTCCCGATAGAGGGATCAAACCCACATGTCCAAAGTCTCCTGTATTGTAGGCAGATTGCTTAGCCACTGAGCTATTAGGGAAGCCAATAGAAAGCCATAAAATCCTCAGATGTACATGGCTGTCTCTATTTTCCCTCTTCTTTGTTTCTGTGATAGGAGTTCCTGCATGTGCAACATTACTTCACCTTTATAATCTGCCTGTATATGAAAAATAAAGCTCTTTTTATGTCTTCACTAGTTTAGAAAGAAGAGCAGTCCTTCTTCCATTATTTTTTACTTTGCATTTGTTTTTTAACTTTGTGAGTCTTTTATTATAAATATTTTAATGTTTCTCTTTTGCACACAGAATAGGAATCCAAATTCCTGTCATAATTAATTCTAGACTCACAGGGCTACTTTTGTGTCATATCTTGTCTCAGGACCCTGTGTTTGAGAGAGAATTCCTGATTTAACCC
The DNA here is from genome assembly GCF_055505025.1 of Bos grunniens. Classification (NCBI taxonomy): domain Eukaryota; kingdom Metazoa; phylum Chordata; class Mammalia; order Artiodactyla; family Bovidae; genus Bos; species Bos grunniens. The sequence continues at coordinate 55,793,914 of NC_141175.1, read as the reverse complement.
AAAACAAGGGAGTGCTATTTTTTCTCTATCCTCTTTTTGTTCACATGGTCTATGAAGTCTATAATGAATTATATTGGTATTCTTAGAAAAAAGTGAATAGAATTTATCTCGGACACATTTCACTATTTATCAGTGACTCAATTTATTTTCTGTATGATGTGAAAATAAATGCTGACTTACTTTGTAGTGTTAATTTAAGGAATAAAATTAAGTATTTATTATATGTTTTAGCATAGAATAGATAAATGTGGGGATTAGGTAAGGTCTGTGGTCTGTCTCTAGGTAAACAGTGTAACCTGCACACTTTCTTGATTTTATCATCATAGAATAAGGAATTCAGGGAGAGATTCCCTTCTCTACCCTGAGCAAGCTGCATTCCAGAAATTTTATAAGTTATCCATTCGAAAGGAATACTACATTGGTTATGGGCTGTGTTCCCTGGCAGTGACCCCTGCCCAATTTTTTTTTCTGCTTCTCCAGATCAAAAATATTTTTTTTAATTCAAACTTTTAAACAGCTATAAACCAGTAAAAAAATACAAGAGCAAAATAAGAAAAGGTACACCTTAATATTTTATGTATATAAATATCTTTGAAAATTATCTTTAAAAATTATTTTAACAACTGAGCAATAGACTCACAATTCAGATTTGTATTAATATACTGAAAAATGGCAAGTCAAATTGGTTTATTGCATATATCTCAAGAACTTCATTTGCAGGAAAGAAATTAGCCAGTGAACATTGTAGGCTACAAACAAGCACATTTCTGCATCAATTTTTCCCTATTAAAAGGAAGAAAAGAATCTCTTCTCTCTCTGTTACATCCTTTCTTTACTTTCTGACCCTCTTTAGAAAGATGAAGGAAAAAAGTAGAGATGAAATTTCGAAGTGCCAAAAATATAGTTCTCCATCTCTCATTTTCATGAAACGACAGCATGTTGTAATTCATCGTAAATTCAAAATGCTTAATACATCAAAAAATTAATAGTCTATTCAATTGGTTTAACCTGTGGTCATATAAGGATGTGAGAGTTGGACTGTGAAGAAGGCTGAGCACCAAAGAATTGATGCTTTTGAACTGTGGTGTTGGAGAAGACTCTTGAGAGTCCCTTGGACTGCAAGGAGATCCAACCAGTCCATTCTGAAGGAGATCAGCCCTGGGATTTCTTTGGAAGGAATGATGCTGAAGCTGAAACTCCAGTACTTTGGCCACCTCATGAGTAGAGTTGACTCATTGGAAAAGACTCTGATGCTGGGAGGGATTGGGGGCAGGAGGAGAAGGGGACGACAGAGGATGAGATGGCTGGATGGCATCACTGACTCGATGGACGTGAGTCTCAGAGAACTCCGGGAGTTGGTGATGGACAGGGAGGCCTGGCGTGCTGCGATTCATGGGGTTGCAAAGAGTTGGACACCACTGAGCGACTGATCTGAACTGATCTGATCTGATCTGATTCAATTGAAATTATTTTCATATTACTAGTCCTCATTTTTGTATGTTCAAATTCTGAAAAATAAAATATTTTATCATATTCATTGACATAAATGCTTTACAAATGGTCATCAAAAGATATTTTTGGTTGTAGCATCTTTATTATACACAAAAGCAGCATATAAAACTGAACTTCTGTTACAAAACCAACAAGCACATCATTTAGATAAACACAGCTAAAATGAAAGATAAAGAAGAAAATAGGTTTCTGGTTTCCTCTGCAAATAATATTGATATATTTGACATTATGGGCTTATCAAATTTGCTCATGTAGTTTATTAAATGCTAAAAATAAATTCTTCCTTTGGTAAGCATTTTGACACATTCACCTTATTATTTTGAATATTTCATTACAGAGGAAACATGACAACCATAAAATAATTTTGAGCAACAATTTGTATTTCTTTCAAAATAACAGAGAACAACTAAAAATTATCATGTCTTTAACATACAATAGACTTAGATATCTCCATTTTATTAAAGGGGGTTGTTTTTTTTTCTTTACATGAGTTTGAGCAAGCTCTGGGAGCTGGTGATGAACAGGGAAGCCTGGCATGCTGCAGTTCATGATGTTGTAAACAGTCGGACACAACGGAATGACTGAACTATGTCAAAAGTATTAGCTTAAAACTTTGGTCAATTATTGTATAGAAACCATTGAGTCTGTAATGATGTATTATTTAAAATTTTATCATAATAATAGAGAAAATTTAGTAGAAGAGGGTGTTTAAATGGTGGCCTTAAACTGAACTGAAAGTCTCTCAGTCATGTCTGACTCTCTGCAACTTCATGAGCTATAGCCCACCAGGCCCCTCTGTCTGTGGACTTCTCCAGGCAAGAATACTAGAGTGGGTTGCCATTTTCTCCAGGGGATCTTCCCAACCCAGGGATCAAATGTGGGTCTCTTGCATTGGAGGCAGATTTTTTTACCATCTGAATCACAAGGGAAGTCCTGGTGGTCTTAAAGGTCTTTTGCAAATCATACCACAGCTATATCATAATTTTCTATTATACCTTAGAAGCTCTTAGCTAAGAACACATCAGATGAATACTGAAAGTACTAAAAAGTCCAATACTAGCCTATTTTGATTATGTTTACCAGTCTTAGAAACTGGATTTATTTTGAAACAAGACTTCTGCTTCAAGGGTTAACACATACCATTAAATAATGAAATTAACTTTCACAAGAATATTAAAGATCAGTAGTCATTGTTTCTTATCAGGGACACATACCCAATCAATATTTTCCCATAATGACAAGGGTTTAAGATGCTCAGTCTTTTACTTAGCCTGGTGTATTAGGTTTATTACTAGGAGAAGAAGCTGAGATAATTTGTGTGCATGGGATTTTCTGAACAAATAAGAAGAGTCAGGCAAGAGTAGGAGGGGAGCAGCATAGTGAAAAGGAAAGGGCTACTCAAAGTTGCAATCTTGGATGAAATCTAGATTCAACCTCATCCTGCTGGGAACTCTGGAGAATAAACGGCATAACAGAATCTTTCCTGTTCAGAGGCCAGGGGCTAGTTAATTTCAGTTCAGTTCAGTCACTCAGTTGTATCTGACTCTTTGCGACCCCATGAACCGCAGCACACCAGGCCTCCCTGTCCATCACCAACTCCTGGAGTTTACCCAAATTCATGTTCATTGATTCGGTGATGCCATCCAACCATCTCATCCTCTGTTGTCCACTTCTCCTCCTGCCCTCAATCTTTCCCAGCATCAGGGTCTTTTACAAAGAGTCATTTCTTCATATCAGGCAGCCAAAGTATTGGAGTTTCAGCTTCAACACCAGTCCAAAACCCAGGACTGATCTCCTTTAGGATGGACTGGTTGGATCTCCCTGCAGTCCAAGGGACTTTCAAGAGTATTCTCCAACACCACAGTTCAAAAGCATCAATTCTTTGGTGCTCAGCTTTCTTTATAGTCCAACTCTCACATCCATACATGACCACTGGAAAAACCAGAGCCTTGACTAGATGGACCTTTGTTGACAAAGTAATGTCTATGCTTTTTAATATGCTGTCTAGGTTGGTCATAACTTTCCTTCCAAGGAGTAACCATCTTTCAATTTCATGGCTGCAATCACCATCTGCAGTGATTTTGGAGCCCCCCAAAATAAAGTCAGTCACTGTTTCCCCATCTATTTGCCATGAAGTGATGGGACCAGATGCCATGATCTTAGTTTTCTGAATGTTGAGCTTTAAGCCAACTTTTTCACTCTCATCTTTCACTTTCATCAAGAGGCTTTTGAGTGAGTTCCTCTTCACTTTCTGCCATAAGGGTGGTGTCATCTAGGTATCTGAGGTTATTGATATAGCTCCCAGTAATCTTGATTCTAGCTTGTGCTTCTTCCAGTCCAGCGTTTTTCATAATGTATTCTGCATATAAGTTAAATAAGCAGGGTGACAATATACAGCCTTGATATACTCCTTTTTCCTATTTGGAACCAGTCTGTTGTTCCATGTTCAGTTCTAACTGTTGTTTCCTGATCTGCATACAGGTTTCTCTCTCTCTTTTTTTTTTTTTTTTTTCACTTTTCTTTTTCTTACATACAGGTTTCTCAAGAGACAGTTCAGGTGGCCTGGTATTCGCATCTCTTTCAGAATTTTCCAGAGTTTATTTTTGATCCATACAGTCAAAGGCTTTGACATAGTCAATAAAGCAGAAATAGATGTTTTTCTGGAACTCTCTTGCTTTTTCAATAAGTATATCTCTAAACATATACTGCTATGTCCTACCCAGGCTTTGGTCTCAGCAATCCAAGAAGCAGGGTGCATAGCATACAGTCATGACTGTATAAGATGGTTGCAGTCAGTCCAAGTGTGACACTAGAGAGGAAATTGAATGTGTGGATTATTGGCAATACGTGCATAATAATTAAGGAGTGACACATGATAAACTAGTAAAGGAATCTCATGCATGACAACATTAGCGTCAGTTAGCAAATTATTGTTCTTAACCCTCAGAGAATAAATAAACCCCATTTATTCATCTGTTTTATTTTCTTTTTCTGTAAGTTTGAAATCATCCCCACTGTAGTCTTTTTACTGGAGTATCATTGCTTCACAACGTTTTATTGGACTTCCCTGGTGGCACTAGTGGTAAAGAACCCTCCTGCCAATGCAGAAGACATGAGAGACTTGGGTTCAATCCCTGGGTCAGGAAGATCCCCTGAGGGAGTTCATAGCAGCCCACTCCAATATTCTGGTCTGGAGAATCCCATGGACAGAAGAACCTGGCAGGCTACAGTCCACAGAGTCACAAAGAGTCAGACATGACTGAAACTACTTAGCAGGCACACATGTTGTATTGACTTCCGCTGTATATATAATCAGTTATATATATAACTGATTCATTTTGTTGTAGGAGGAGGTTAGGGTGAGGTAGGTAAGTGTATATATATGTATATTACATACATATATATATATATATATATATATATATATATATATATATCCCTTCCTTCTTAGACCTCCTTCCCACTCCACCATTCCATCCTGCATCCCTCCAAGTCATTAGAAAGCACCCAGCTGAGTTCCCTGTGCTGTACCCCAGGCTTCCACTAGCTATCTATTTTACACAAGACGAAAAGACAACCCTCATATTGGTAAAAGAAATTTGCAAATGAAGCAATGGACAAAAGGATTAATCTCCAAAATATACAAACAGCCCATGCAGCTCAATATTAAAAAAAAAAAAAATCAAAAAATGGGCAGAAAACCTAAATGGACCCATTTTAGTCTTACCATATATAATATTTATGAGCTTGGTAGATATACTTATGTATTCTGGCAAGTAAACTTTTTTTAACCTACATGAAAATTGAGCAAAACACAGCAGCACTAAATTGATATTGATCCCTGCAAAATTATAGAATGCTTAACAAACAACTTTTTTGGTTAAATTTATCAAAAGAAATGATAAACAGAATTGAATGAAGGTTACCTATTCTTTCTTGTGAGTAGAAAAACTAATTTACTTAATTTCAACATTGCTAGAAACAGACTGATTTTATACTCATTACTCATGTTCAATTTAGTAAACTCCAGTCTGGTATAAATTAAAGTTGAAAAGGCATCATTCAAATTTTGCTTGCCACTACTTTATCGTTACATCTCAGTTTTCCTTTTATACCTAATACATAACCTAATTATTCTAATCTTATCCTCATTTTTATATTTCAAAGACATCCTTGTCCCCTTTGACAGCTATAAGGAAGTGAAAGGTTGCCACTATGAGCCATGAAAAATGTCAGGATTCTTGGCTTCTGGAAGAGAGGAATTAGATCTGGGGCCTGTGACAAGGCTTAATCCTCAGAGCTTTTGTGTAATAATATTCTATTAAAGTATAAAAGAGATAGAGAAAGCTTCTCTATAAACATTAACATAAACATCAGATGGGGGCATAAAGAATGCCCCCTTTGCTAGTTTTTAGCAAGGAGAAGCACGCTGGAGTGATGGAACTTGCAGAAGGGTAGCCGAGAGGAACTACCCCTCACCAAAGGTCAGGGCTGGTGACCAAGAGTGCCAGGCTGTGTGACAGCACAGGAGCAGCCTAAAGGAGCTACTCCACATTCAAGGTCAGGAGGGGTGGCTGTGAGGAGATACCCCTAGTCCAACGTGAGGAGCAGCAGCTGCACTTTACTGTAGCAGCTTTGAAGAGATACCCCATGTCCAAGGTAAGAGAAACCCAAGTAAGATGGTAGGTGTTGAGAGAGGGCACCAGAGGGCAGACACAATGAAACCATAATCACAGAAAACTAGCCAATCTGATCACACAGATCACAGCCTTGTCTAACTCAATGAAATTAAGCCATGCCATGTGGGGCCACCCAGGATGGCCGGGTAATGGTGGAGAGGTCTGACAGAATGTGGTCCACTGGAAAAGGGAATGACAAACCACTTCAGTATTCTTGCCTTGAGAATCCCATGAACAGTATGAAAAGGCAAAATGATAGGATACTGAAAGAGGAACTCCCCAGATCAGTAGGCGCCTGATATGCTACTGGAGATCAGTGGGGAAATAACTCCAGAAAGAATAAAGGGATGGAGCAAAAAAAAAAAAAACAACAACAACACCCAGTTGTGGATGTGACTGGTGATAGAAGCAAGGTCTGATGCTGTAAAGAGCAATATTGCATAGGAACCTCGAATGTCAGGTCCATGAATCAAAGCAAATTAGAAGTGGTCAAACAGGAGATGGCAAGACAGAATGTCCACATTCAAGAAATCAGTGAACTAAAATGGACTGGAATGGGTGAATTTAACTCAGATGACCATACATCTACTACTGTGGGCAGGAATCCCTTAGAAGAAATGGAGTACCCATCATGATCAATGGGTACTTAGATCCAATCTTCAAAAACAGCAGATTGATCTCTGTTTGTTTCCAAGGCAAACCATTCAATATCACAGTAATCCAAGCCTATGTCCCAACCAGTAACACTGAAGAAGCTGAAATTGAACGATTCTATGAAGACCTACAAGACCTTTTAGAACTAACACCCAACAAAGATATCCTTTTCATTATAGGGGACTGGAATGCAAAAGTAGGAAATCAAGAATCACTTGGAGTAACACGCATTTTTGGCCTTGGAGTACTGCCGGGAGCCGGCATATTGCATATTGAGTGCATATTGCATATTGAGTGCAGCACTTTTCAGGATCTGGAATAGCTCAACTGGAATTCTATCACTGCCGGTAGCCAGCGTGAGGAACTCCACCCATGACAAAGGTCATGAGGAAGGAGGCTTGGCATACGCAAAGGCGGGATCAAGCCTCAGGAGTCTCCCTGGAAATTCTCGAGCAATCTACCCCCAAAACCAGAGTCTGCCTACTTTCTGCTTTGTGCTTTCACCTATACCTCTGACTTTATGGGGGGCTGTCCCCCACTACCTCTCTGAAAAAAGAGTTAGCTTACAGCTCCAGTTAATAATTCCTGGGTGTGACAGTGTTTAACCTACAAACTCCTTTGGAAATCCTCTAGCCTGCCTGAATAGGTTTTTCCGGCCACATGTGATTGTTCAGAGCCTCCCAACTGTGAGAGGCAGGAGATGTTCTAAACTGTCTAAACACAGATTCTTTTGAGTAGTTAAAAGATTGATTAGAAATTGTATTGGTGAAGGGATTTTCACTTGTTGGGCCAATGTTTGCTGCTAAGTTTCCATATCCCTTACCTGCTGTGTCCCTGGCAGTGTATTGATTAATATAATTGGTGTAAATAGTAGCTTTAATGTTTGTAACCTGGGACCCTTGAGTTAATTCTTTTTCTTGTTATAGCCCACCACACCTTTGCGCTGTAGGAATGCAACTTTATCTAATGCTTTTGGAGGGTGGCTCCTGACCAATCACCTTTAGAGAAAAATAAGTTTTCTGAAGAAAAGGTCTTAAAATGTTAACAGGCCTCTGGGCCAGAAGATGATGCAAATCACCTAAGCTTTTGCATATGATAAGTTTGCAGGAAGAAAGCCTGGCTTGCTGCCTGACTCTACCCCTTCCCCCATTATCCTCTATGCATAACTTAAGGTATAAAAACTACTTTGGAAAATAAAGTACGGGCCTTGTTCACCGAAACTTGGTCTCACCATGTCGTTCTTTCTCTTACCTTCTGGCTGAATTATTCAGCCTCTTTTCTACACTGAATTTCCTCACTGAGCTATCCTTATCTCAGCCTCTTTTCTCCACTGAATTTTCCTACTGAGCTATCCTCATTCTATTACTCTTTATATCCTTAATTAACGTTTAATTAAGCAATTGTTTCCTGATCTTCGCCTACGCCGTCTCTCCTTCGAATACCCTGGATCAGCCGGGGCTGGTCCCCGGCAGAGTACGTAATGAAACAGGGCAAAGATTAGTAGAGTTTTGCCAAGAGAATGCACTGGTCATAGCAAACACCTTCTTCCAACAACACAAGAGAAGACTCTACACATGGACATCACCAGATGGCCAATCCCAAAATCAGATTGATTATATTCTTTGCAGCCAAAGATGGAGAAGCTCTATATAGTCAGCAAAAACAAGACTGGGAACTGACTGTGGCTCAGATCATGAACTCCTTATTGCCAAATTCAGACTTGAAGAAAGTACGGAAAACCACTAGAACAGTCAGGTATGACCTAAAATCAAATCCTTTATGATTATACTGTGGAAGTGAGAAATAGATTTAAGGGACTAGATCTGATAGATAGAGTGCCTGATGAACTATGAACTGAGGTTCATGACATTGTACAGGAGACAGGGATCAAGACCATTCCGATGGAAAAGAAATGCAAAAAAGCAAAATGGCTGTCTGAGGAGGCCTTACAAATAGCTTTGAAAAGAAGAGAAGCGAAAAGCAGAGGAGAAAAGGAAAGATATAAACATTTGAATGCAGAGTTCTAAAGAATAGTAAGGAGAGATAAGAAAGCATTCCTCAGTGATCAATGCAAAAAAATAGGGGAAACAACAGAATAGGAAAGACTAGAGATCTCTTCAAGATAATTAGAGATACCAAGGGAACATTTCATGCAAAGATGGGCTCCATAAGGGACAGAAATGGTATGGACCTAAGAGAAGCAGAAGATATTTAGAAGAGGTGGCAAGAATACACAGGAGAACTGTACAAAAAAGTGCTTCATGACCCAGATAATCACGATGATGTGATCACTGACCTAGAGCCAGACATCCTGGATCGTAAAGTCAAGTGGGCCTTAGAAAGCATCACTACAAACAAAGCTAGTGGAGGTGATGGAATTCCAGTTCAGCTCTTTCAAATCCTGAAAGATGATGCTATGAAAGTGCTGCACTCAATATGCTGGCAAATTTGGAAAATTCAGCAGTGGCCACAGGACTGGAAAAGGTCAGTTTTCATTCCCATCCCAAAGAAGGCAATGCCAAACAACGCTCAAACTACCACACAGTTGCACTCATCTCACACCCTAGTAAAGTAATTCTCAAAATTCTCCAAGCCAGGCTTTAGCAATATGTAAACTGTGAACTTCCAGATGTTCAGGCTGGTTTTAGAAAAGGCAGTGGAACCAGAGAGCAAATTGCCAACATCTGCTGGATTATCAAAAAACAAGAGAGTTCCAGAGAAACATCTATTTCTGCTTTATTGACTATGCCAAATCCTTTGACTGTGTGGATCACAATAAACTGTGGAAGATTCTGAAAGAGATGGGAAATTCAGACCACATGACCTGCCTCTTGAGAAACCTATATGCAGGTCAGGAAGCAACAGTTAGAACTGGACATGGAACAACAGACTGGTTCCAAATAGGAAAAGGAGTATGGCAAGACTGTATATTGTCACCCTGCTTATTTAACTTCTATGCAGAGTACATCATGAGAAACGCCGGGCTGGAAGAAGCACAAGCTGGAATCAAGATTGTCAGGAGAAATATCAATAACCTCAGATATGCAGATGACACCACCCTTATGGCAGAAAATGAAGATTAACTAAAAAGCCTCTTGAAGAAAGTGAAAGAGGAGAGTGAAAAAGTTGGCTTAAAGCTCAACATTCAGAAAACTAAGATCATGGCATCTGGTCCCATCACTTCCTGGGAAATAAATGGGGGAACAGTGGAAACAGTGTCAGAACTTATTTTTGGGGGTTCCAAAATCACTGCAGATGGTGATTGCAGCCATGAATTTAAAAGAGTCCTACTCCTTGGAAGGAAGGTTATTACCAACCTAGATAGCATATTAAAAAGGAGAGACATTACTTTGCCAACAAAGGTCCATCTAGTCAAGGCTATGGTTTTTCCAGTGGTCATTTATGGATGTAAGAGTTGGACGGTGAAGAAAGCTGAGAGCCGAAGAATTGATGCTTCTGAACTGTGGTTTTGGAGAAGACTCTTGAGAGTCCCTTGGAATTCAAGGAGGCCCCACAAGTCCATCCTAAAGGAGATCAGTCCTGGGTGTTCATTGGTAGGACTGATGCTAAAGATGAAACTCCAAACTTTGGCCACCTCGTGAGAAGAATTGACTCATTGGAAAAGACCCTGATGCTGGGAGGGATTGGGGGCAGGAGGAGAAGGGGACGACAGAGGCTGAGATGGCTGGATGGCATCAGCAACTCGATGGGCATGAGTTTGAGTGAACTTCAAGAGTTGGTGATGGACAGGGAGGCCCGGCTTAGTGTGATTCATGGGATCGCAAAGAGTCGGACACGACCGAGTGACTGAACTGAACTGATATACCTATTAGCAAGCTGCTAATGAGAGAAAGGAAATGTCTTGGAACTCAGAGACTGGTACCAGACCCCTGGCCCACAACATGCATTTTGAGGTAACATTGGCACAAGTTGAGTCATTCCAGGCCATAAAACAATTGACATGAAATCTTGAAGAAAGGCAGGTTTCTGTGCCAATACATGGTTTCATTAGCATAGCTTAAGAGAACATTTCCAGGAGTATAACATGCTGTTTTGTTGAGCTGTTATTGGTTCTGTGCCTTCAGAGGAACTGACTTGAAGAAAGACAGAGTCTAAGGTAAATACAGGAGAAGAAGACTCCTGGATGGCATCACTGACTCGGTGCACATGAGTTTGAGTGAACTCCGGGAGTTGGTGATGGACAGGGAGGCCTGGTGTGCTGTGATTCATGGGGTCGCAAAGAGTCAGACACAACTGAGAAAGTGAACTGAACTGCACTGAAAGTAAATACATAGTTCATTAACATAGCTTAAGGAAAACATGTCCATAAGAAAAACACATTGGTTAGCTCAAGGTTTGAGAAAAGTCAAGTTCAGGTGAAGCCAGATGCTGTTATGGCAACAGAGAATTTTAAAAGAAACATCCTTTTAGTTTTGTATAGAGAATGAAAAAAAAAAAAAAAAAAAAATCTGACACTTGCAGTCTATTTCCTCTGCTTGGGGGTCCCTAGCCTTCTTGCCTGTAACCCTCTGAGAAGGAGAGATTAAAATGTAAATTTTTTCTGCCCTTGTCCACAAATAAGAATGCAAACTTGATCCTTAAGTCTTCTGGATATTGATTATGAAACAGTAGTCTAGCTGATAATTTATATGTTCCAGTTAGGCCGACAGACAACTTGGGAATTTCAAGAAGTTATGTTCTATGTGAATCCAGGAGTCTACTGCTTGTTCTCTTGCAACCAATTATGACACTATATTATAATTTTTCTTTTGTTCCTCAGGCTCAAATCCTTAATGCTTAATATCTGTTAAGTCCCATTGTGTGACATTTCCTATATAAGAAATATTTTCTGATTTGCTATCTAAAAGATCACTTTCAAAACATCAGAGACTGTCCACTTTGAGGCCACCTAGTCAGATGGACAGACATGAAGATTCTCAGTCATTGAAGTGGTCTAAGCCAGTAATATTCTGTGGGGAGGGCGGATTTTAACCCTAAGGGGACATTTGGCCATGTCTGGAGACATTTTTGATTATCACAACTGGAGAAGGGATGGGGGATGCTGGTAAACTTCCTAGAATTCACATGATAATATTCTCTTAAGAAAGAAGTGTCTGGTCCAAAATATCAGTAGTGGAAATCTTGAGAAACCCTGGTCTTGACTGAAGCTGTGTGACCACCTGTTAACAGCGATACTAAATTGATTTTGGCTAGATAGAATTTTACATATTGGAGTCTCATTCCAACTTAAGAATGTATATATTTCTTCCTCCTTGCCTTGCCCTAGTAAGGTCAACTCATCCATAAACAATACAGCTGCAAAAAATATATATCTATTTAAGTTCAAGATTCCAATATTTCTTGAAGTCTCCATTTTGTTTTCAAAATATTTTTTTCTGTGATACCAGCTTCACAGGTTTCTACTCCTTTTTGTCAGTGTGATTGAACTCTTCTGTGTAGTTTATCTCCCTATCCTTGCTATCTGTCTATTTCTGTATTGTACCTCCATATTATCTCCTTGCGCTTTCCAGGTGGTCTAGTGATAAAGAACCCACCTGCCAATGTAGGAGACATAAGAGATGCCGGTTCTAAACCCTCAGCCCAGAGGATGCCCTGGAGGAGGGCATGGCAACCCACTCCAGTACGTTACTTGGAAAATCCCAAGCAAAGAGTGGTCTGGTGGGCTACAGTACATAGGGTTGCAAAGAGTCAGACACGACTGAGTGAAATTTATCTAGATTTCCTTGTTTCTTTAGTTTTCTGATTGCTTTTTACTTACTATATTGTCTTCAGGGTTTTAGAACTTAATCTCATTTCTGCAGTTGAGCCAACAATGGATTAACTCTCCCCAAACTTCTGTCCATCAAAGGGTATGATTCATAGAGTCATACTCAATGCAAATAAATAAACTAATTACAACATTGTAATTAGTTTATTTTCAATTATTTCCCTGACCCACTGAGCAATAATTCTTTAGGATGAATGTATGACATTCAGAGTGCATTTTTAAAAGGCTAAAATAACCAGATTAACTCCTTGGAAGTTGGATTATGTCATTCTTAAATAATGATCTAATTGATTTTCTTTGAAATTTTAAACTGGACCTATCAGTAGAAATTGTATTTACTCTAAGTAACATATTTGTAGACTGTAAATCTAGGGGATAAGGAAATATTTCTTTAGTTCCTTAAGAAATGAAACAATTTTGTCTCCAGCAACTGCAAAGTGAACTGGAAATTGGTTCTCAAGGTGGAACTGAGAAGCTGCAGTCATTTCTAAATGGATGTTATTCCCAAATAGTTGTTTCTGGTGACTTATTTGCATAAATATATGTCTTCTTTATATCTAGAGAGAAGAAGAAAAATTAATATTGTTTGTTACATTTTATTTATTTCCTTTTCTTTCTTTCTTTCTTTTTTTTTTTTTTTCTGGTTTCAAAATGCCTGACAAATATTAAGGACAGGGAGAGCAATCTTAGGCAGCTGACAGAGCCCTTGCTAAATTAGTAAGAGGAATAAGGTAGTTCATTTTTGTGCCTACCCATTTTGTGATTTTTCCATGCAAAAATGTCAATGAAAAATATATGCAAATCAAGAGTTACAAACTTCTAGTTATAAATAAGTAATAGCTATATAATGTACAGCATGGTGACTATAGTTATTAATATTGTACTACATATATAAAGTTGGCAAGGTAGTAAATCATAAAAGTTACCATCACAAGAAAAAAAAATTCTGTAACTATATGTGGTGATGAATCTTTTTTTTTTTTTTTTTAACTTTACATAATTGTATTAGTTTTGCCAAATATCCAAATGAATCCGCCACAGGTATACATGTGTTCCCCATCCTGAACCTCCCTCCTCCTCCCTCCCCATACCACCCCTCTGGGTCGTCCCAGTGCACCAGCCCCAAGCATCCAGTATCGTGCATGGAACCTGGACTGGCAACTCGTTTCATACATGATATTTTACACATTTCAATCCCATTCTCCCAAATCTTGCCACCCTCTCACTCTCCCATAGAGTCCATAAGACTGTTCTATATATCAGTATCTCTTTTGCTGCCTTGCACACAGTGTTATTGTTACCATCTTTCTAAATTCCATATATATACGTTATTATACTGTATTGGTGTTTTTCTTTCTGACTTACTTCACTCTGTATAATAGGCTCCAGTTTCATCCACCTCATTAGAACTGATTCAAATGTTTTCTTTTTAATGGCTGAGTAATACTCCATTGTGTATATGTACCATGGGTTTCTTATCCATTCATCTGCTGATGGACATCTAGGTTGCTTCCATGTCCTGGTTATTATAAACAGGGCTGTGATGAACATTGGGGTACACATGTCTCTTTCAATTCTGGTTTCCTCAGTGTGTATGCCCAGCAGTGGGATTGCTGGATCATAAAGCAGTTCTATTTCCAGTTTTTTAAGGAATCTCCACACTGTTCTCCATAGTGGCTGTACTAGTTTGCATTCCCACCAACAGTGTAAGAAGGTTCCCTTTCTTCCACACCCTCTCCAGCATTTATTATTTGTAGACTTTTGGATTACAGCCATTCTGACTGGTGTGAAATGGTATCTCATAGTGATTTTGATTTGCATTTCTCTGATAATGAGTGATGTTGAGCATCTTTTCATGTGTTTGTTAGCCCTCTGTATGTCTTCTTTGGAGAAATGTCTATTTAGTTCTTTGGCCCATTTTTTGATTGGGTCATTTATTTTTCTGGAGTTGAGCTGTAGGAGTTGCTTGTATATTTTTGAGATTAGTTGTTTGTCAGTTGCTTCATTTGCTATTATTTTCTCCCATTCTGAAGACTGTCTTTTCACCTTGCTAATAGTTTCCTTTGATGTGCAGAAGCTTTTAAGGTTAATTAGGCCCCATTTGTTTATTTTTCCTTTTATTTCCAATATTCTGGGAGGTGGGTCATAGAGTATCCTGCTGTGATGTATGTCAGAGAGTGTTTTGCCTATGTTCTCCTCTAGGAGTTTTATAGTTCCTGGTCTTACATTGAGATCTTTAATCCATTTTGAGTTTATTTTTGTGTATGGTGTTAGAAAGTGTTCTAGTTTCATTCTTTTACAAGTGGTTGACCAGATTTCCCAGCACCACTTGTTAAAGAGATTGTCTTTAATCCATTGTATATTCTTGCCTCCTTTGTCAAAGATAAGGTGTCCATATGTGCGTGGATTTATCTCTGGGCTTTTTATTTTATTCCATTGATCTATATTTCTGTCTTTGTGCCAGTACCATACTGTCTTGATTACTGTGGCTTTGTAGTAGAGCCTGAAGTCAGGTAGGTTGATTCCTCCAGTTCCGTTCTTCTTTCTCAAGATCGCTTTGGCTATTTGAGGTTTTTTGTATTTCCATGCAAATTGTGAAATTATTTGTTCTAGCTCTGTGAAGAATACTGTTGGTAGCTTGATAGGGATTGCATTGAATCTATAAACTGCTTTGGGTAGTATACTCATTTTCACTATATTGATTCTTCCAATCCATGAACGTGGTATATTTCTCCATCTATTAGTGTCCTCTTTGATTTCTTTCACCAGTGTTTTATAATTTTCTATATATAGGTCTTTAGTTTCTTTAGGTAGATATATTCCTAAGTATTTTATTCTTTCCGTTGCAATGGTGAATGGAATTGTTTCCTTAATTTCTCTTTCTGTTTTCTCATTGTTAGTGTATAGGAATGCAAGGGATTTCTTTGTGTTGATTTTATATCCTGCAACTTTACTATAGTCATTGATTAGTTCTAGTAATTTTCTAGTGGAGTCTTTAGGGTTTTCTATGTAGAGGATCATGTCATCTGCAAACAGTGAGAGTTTTACTTCTTCTTTTCCAATTTGGATTCCTTTTATTTCTTTTTCTGCTCTGATTGCTGTGGCCAAAACTTCCAAAACTATGTTGAATAGTAATGGTGAAAGTGGGCACCCTTGTCTTGTTCCTGACTTTAGAGGAAATGCTTTCAATTTTTCACCATTGAGGATAATGTTTGCTGTGGGTTTGTCATATATAGCTTTTATTATGTTGAGGTATGTTCCTTCTATTCCTGCTTTCTGGAGAGTTTTTATCATAACTGGGTGTTGAATTTTGTCAAAGGCTTTCTCTTCATCTATTGAGGTAATCATATGGTTTTTATTTTTCAATGTGTTAATGTGGTATATTACATTGATTGATTTGCGGATATTGAAGAATCCTTGCATCCCTGGGATAAAGCCCACTTGGTCATGGTGTATGAACTTTTTAATGTGTTGTTGGATTCTGATTGCTAGAATTTTGTTAAGGATTTTTGCATCTATGTTCATCAGAGATATTGGCCTGTAGTTTTCTTTTTCTGTGGGATCTTTGTCAGGTTTTGGTATTAGGGTGATGGTGGCCTCATAGAATGAGTTTGGAAGTTTACCTTCCTCTGCAATTTTCTGGAAGAGTTTGAGTAGGATAGGATAGGTGTTAGCTCTTCTCTTAACTACACTTACTGTGGTGATTATTTTACAATATATTCAAATATCAAATTGTTTTGTTGTCTACCTGAAATTAATATAATGCTGCATGCTGATTATATCTCAATTAAAAAAAAACAAATATAAAAGTCATCAAAGACATGGACAATTTATTTCCTACAATATCTGACTAGAATCAGTGGCTCCTCTGTCCATGGGATTTTTTAGGCAAGAATACTGGAGTGGATAGCCATTCCTTTCTCCAGGGTATCTTTCCAACCTAGGGATCAAACCCTAGATTTCCTGCATTGCAGGCAGATTCATTACCATCTGAGCCACCACGGAAGCCCCTCTCAGCTGAAAGGATTGTATCAAATATCCTTTGCAAATCATGCCTGAAGAAATAGACCCCTGGGTGCATGCAGTGAATCGTGTCAGCAGGCACAGTCACCTGACAGACTGTGCTAAGGCCCTTATGCTGAGGATTTCTAGGAAGCAGATGATAAAAATAATCACTATTCTCAGAACAAGATATAATTATAGTATTTAAGAGAGCAAATAAATAGGGAAATGTGGTCATGAAATATTTTGAAAAAAATCTTGCAATATTTGTTTTTGCTTTTTAAAAATAGATTTTAAAAGAATAGGCTTAGATTTACAAAAAAAGTTGCAAAAATAGTACCCAGGATTTCAGGGTACTTTATACTCAGTTATCGTATTGTTCTCAATCCTAAAGAAAATCAACCCTGAATATTCATTGGAAGGACTGATGCTGAAGCTGAAGCTCCAGTACTTTGGCCGCCTGACACGACAAGCTGAATCATTGCAAAAGACCCTGATGGTGGGAAAGATTGAAGGCAAAAGGAGAAGAGGGCTGCAGAGGATGAGATAATCAAATAGCATCCTGACTCAATGGATATTGTTGTTGTTGTTCTGTACTCAGTTGTGTTCCACTCTTTGTGACCTCAAGGACTACAGCTTGTCAGGCATCCCTGTCCTTCATCATATCCTGGAGTTTGCACAAACTCATGTCCATTGAGTTGGTGATGTCAGCTCTGTCATCTGCTATTGTCTTATCCTCTTTCTTACAATGGACTTGAATTTGAGTAAACTCCAGGAAATAGTAGAGGAGAGAGGAGCCTGGTGTGTCCATGGGGTGTGCAAGTCCATGGAGTTGCAAAGAGTTTGATATGACTTAGTGACAGAACAACAAAAATTACACTGATATAATGCATGTTGTAATTAATGAATTGACTTATTAATGAACCGATAGGGAAGCTCATTTATATATTATCATTATCTAAATACTATTCTTCATTTGAATTAAAAGATGTTTGCTCCTTGAAAGAAATGTGATGACTAACCTAGACAGCATATTAAATAGCAGAGACATTACTTTGCCAACAAAAGTCCATCTAGTCAAAGCTATGATTTTTCCAGTATAGATGTCAAACTTGGACTATAAAGAAAACTGGGCACCGAAGCACTGATGCTTTTGATCTGTGGTGTTGGAGAAGACGCTTGAGAGTGTCCTGGACTGCAAGGAGATCCAACCAGTCCATCCTAAAGGAAATTAGTCCTGAGTGTTCATTGGAAGGACTGATGCTGAAGCTGAAACTCCAATACTTTGGCCACCCGATGCGAAGAACTGACTCATTGAAAAAGACCCTGATGCTGGAAAAGATTGAAGGTGTGAGGAGAAGGGGATGACAGAGGATGAGATGTTGGATGGCATCACCAATGCAACAGAGATGAGTTTGAGTAAACTCTGGGAGTTGGTGATGGACAGGGAGGCCTGGCGTGCTGCAGTCATGGGTCCCTAAGAGTCAGACAGTACTGAGTGACTAAACTGAACTGAATTATTCTATAATGTCCTTTCTGTGATATGCTTCCATATCACCACATTACATTTGGTGGTCATCTCTCAGGCTTCTCTATGCTGGAATAATTTCTCAGACTTTCATTTTCTGTGACGAACTTGTCTGTTTTGAGGAGTACTGTTTAGGTATTTTGTAGAGTGTCTCTTAAGTTTTGCTAATGCTTTCCTGATGACTGAACAGGTTATGAACACTTAAAAGAAAGACTGAAAATATAAAGAATGGTTATCTTCACACCACATCCAAGATACAACTAATCAACATGATTTGTCTTTGTACAACAGATTCACTTTGGTATACACCTGAATCTCACACATAAATCAATTATCATTTGTTGTTTAGTCGCTCAGTCATTTCTGACTCCTTGCAACCTGCCAGGCTCCTCTGTTCATGGGTTTTCCCAGGCAAGAATACTGGAGTAGCATTTTCTTTCCCAGGGTATCTTTCCAACCCGGGGATCAAATCCTTGTCATCTGCATTGGCAGGCAGATTCTTTACCACTGAACCACCAGGGAAGCCAAAATCAATTATACACCAAGGACATTTTTTTCTTTTCAAATTAACTCATCACTGTTAATGTGGACATTCATCACCTGCCAAGGGTTAGGTTTGTAAGGTTTTTGCAATGTTACACTCTTTCCCTACTTCCCTGATGGAACTCTTTGGAAGGAAGCTGTGATATTCAGAACCGACAGGTGAAAGCTATACTCCATTGCCTTGAAGAAGGATATCTACATAAATTGTTTAACTTTGTTTTATATGTGAAATTTTCTTTTCCCCATCATTTATTTATTTTTAAAATCTATGCTGTCATTTATTTAAATGTGGAATCATAAATATTTTGTAACAAATTATATTCCAATACTATATATGTGTTTTTATTTGTATATTTTTTATTCTGTTGCTCTGATTTTAGTTTGACTATTAGAGATTTTCCTGTTTCTTTGGCTTCTCTGTATGTTTGTCATATCTTCATTATCTTTTTTGAGTACTACTACAAGTAGATCAAGGCTCATCTTACATATTCCCTCCCCTGGCGATAGAATCAGTCCTTTCTCAAAGAAAACTTTTTCTTGTTAGAGAATGAAACTAGAAACCAAGTTCTGGATATTGGTTCTTGTCATTGTTACTGAGATATGTCTGCTTCTAGGCTTTCTCAGTGGACAGAGCCTGGAAATATACGAACACTATACATACAGTTCAGTTCAGTTGCTCATTCATGTCCAACTCTTTGAGACCCTGAGGATTGCAGCCCGCCAGGCCTCCCTGTCCATCACCAACTACCAGAGTTACTCAAACTCATGTCCATCGAGTTGGTGATGCCATCCAACCATCTCATCCTCAGTTGACCCCTTCTCCTCCTGCCTTCAATCTTTCCCAGCATCAAGGTCTTTTCCAATGAGTCAGTTCTTTGCGTCAGGTGGCCAAAGTATTGGAGTTTCAGCCTCAGCATCAGTCCTTGCAACAAATATTCAGGACTGATTTCCTTTAGGATGGACTGGTTGGATCTCCTTGTAGTCCAAGGGACTCTCAAGAATCTTCTCCAACACCACAGTTCAAAAGCATCAATTCTTTGGTGCTCAGCTTTCTTTATAGTCCAACTCTGATACCCATATGTGTCTACTGGAAAAACCATAGCTTTGACTAGACAGACCTTTGTTGGTAAAATAATGCTTCTTTTTTTAATATGCTGTCTAGGTAAGTCATAACTTTTCTTCCAAGGAGCAAGCATCTTTTAATTTCATGGCTGCAGTCACCATCTGCAGTGATTTTGGAGAGATATATATACTATACATACACGTATCTATAATTGTTTCTGTATTTATTCATCTATAGTTCTAGGTCTAATCCTTTACCATGTGGTTAACTCGTCGATCCTTTTACAAGACTGAGCTGTGAATGAGATTCCCTGTTGCACTACATGCTTGACCGTTGGATTTATCCAGTCTTTGACTTTTAGTAATTCTAATAGGAGTGTGACTATAGTTCATTGTTATTTTAATTTGCATATCCCTTATGACAACTGCGGAGAAGGCAATGGCACCCCACTCCAGTACTCTTGCCTGGAAAATCCCATGGATGGAGGAGCCTGAAAGGCTGCAGTCCATGGGGTTCCTAAGAGTCGAACTGAGGGACTTCACTTTCACTTTTCACTTCATGCACTGGAGAAGGAAATGGCAACCCACTCTGGTGTTCTTGCCTGGAGAATCCCAGGGACGGGGGATTCTGGTGCGCTGCAGTCTCTGGGGTCGCACAGAGTCGGACACGACTGAAGTGACTTAGTAGTAGTAGTAGTATGACAAGTGATGCTGAAATTCTCTCATATGCTTATTTTTCATTTGTACATCTTCTTTGGTGAGGTGTTTGTTCACTTTCACTTTCACTTGCTTAGATATTTTACCCTTTTTTAATTGAGTTATTTATTCTCTTATTATTGAGCTATAAGACTTACTTGTTTATCTTTGCCTTTTGATGCTTTCTCATAATTCTCAAAATTTTTCATATTTCAGCTGATACTATTCATCTCCTTTTGTCAGTAAAGTCTCTAATATATCAATCATAGTTACTTTAAATTCCTTACTGAAATTTCCAACATTTGCATCACATTTGAATGTGGCTCTGGTGTTTGCTTTGTCTTTTTAGACTTTGTTTTTCTGCACTTTTTTCACACCTTATCATTTTCTATTTGGTCTTCCCCTGGTGTGAGTGAGTGATAATTGCTTAGTTATGTCTGACTCTGCATCCCCATGGACTACAGCCTGTAAGGCTCCTCTGGAAGATCCTGTGGAGTGGCAACACACTCCAGTATGATTGCCTGGAGAATCCCATGGACAGAGGAGCCTGGCAGGTTACAGGCCATGGGTTCACAGAAGAATTGGACATGACTTAGTGACTAAACAACAATAATTCTCTGTTGAAAGCCAGAAACATTGTGTCTGCAATAAAAATGAATTAAAAAGTCTTTCAATGTTAAAATCGATGTTAATCTGGCTAAGTGTTGGTGTCTTTAATATTTGTCATAGGCATTAATAACAGAAACATAAAATTTTTCCAGTGTTCTTGTTTTCATCTCCCCTCCTGACTTAGTGTTCCCCTAAGTACTTCTACTCTTCATGAGTTTTTCAATCATTATCCACTTTTATTATTCTTGAGCTCTGTTAAAGCAAAAGTAGCATGTGAGGGAAGGATTGTACACTTTAATCTTCTGATCAAACCTCAGTATGTTACTGGGCTTTCTTCTCTAGAGTGTGGCCTTTGCAAGTGTTTCCATTCCTCCTTCACATGCGTTTGTGCTTGCTGAGTCTCTTCAGTCCTGGCTAACACTTTGCAACCCTATGGACTGCAGGCTCTCATGCTCCTCTGTCCATGGGATTCTCCAGGCAAGAATATTGGAAGTGGTTTGTGATTCCCATCTCCAGGGGATCTTCCTGACCCAAGGATCAGACCCAGGGATTGAACCCACATCTCCAATATCTCCTGCATTGGCAGGCAGGTTCTTTACCACTAGCGCCACCTGGGAAGCCCCCTCCTCCATGTATATGTCTACTAAGCCACCCTCTACCCCCTTCCCCAGCTGCAGCAAGGTCAAAATTTTTGCTTAACACCCTAACACTTGTTGACTTCTCCTTAGGTGAGAGAGAAAGGCTTTGTCTCTTCTTTTTAATACTTTTGTATCTTTTGTCCTGATGTTACTTACTTCTAACACTGCTGAAATTTGCATGATTTGTCTTTTTTGTTTAAACATTTCTTTTTTTAATTTTGCAAGATTATACATTTTACTGCACTCAAAATAGATAATGAGAGCAATAGGAATATTTATTACCTGTAATTTTAAAATCCATACGTAAAGACATTTTTCTTTGCTATAAATCTTACAATGTTTTTTCCAATGTATATATGAGGATAAGCTATTTTGTGAAATGTAGTCATGCTATGCCTAACCAAAAATACAGCCAAATAATTTCATGTGTACATAGCTATGTATCTATACTAGAATTATTAATTCAATGACAATGATTTTTATGAATTTACAAAAATATATTTAACAAATCAGCATTGGTTAACCATATGGGTTGTTCCTATTTTATTCATATAAAGTTACTTCAGGAAATGTCTTTATGTATACGTTTATAATAAGTCTGCTTTTAACTGTTTCAGATAAAACCTCTGAAGTGGTATCTTTGAGCTAAAAGAGTATGTTTCTTTTCAGTCCTTTTAAAAACACCTAAAAGTGAAGCTAAATCCTCTCTTTTATGGATTTGATATAAATTAACAATGCAATTTCCTGAAAGTTAGCATCAATTTACTTTCCTACCAATAATAGCAATTTAGCTACAATTTAGCACTTGTAGCTAAATATTTTATATCTTAGAGGAAGTATGCTTTTCTCTTCAAGTAAGTTATTTCAGGCAAGTCTTATGGGAGTTTAACTCCTCAGTCCATGTTCCACTGATGGAATCCTCATGGGGAACCCATAAATTTTTTACCAGAAAAAAAAAAAAAATTGACTTTTCCTGCCCATTCTGTGTGCCTAAGTCTGAGAGCATGAGTAGCTGAAAATGTTTTTAAACATCTTATTCTTAGAAGATTATCTTCTAGATAACCATCAGCATGCATGAGCTCCCACAGATATGACAGATTTTATTTATTTTAGAGCAAGCAAACTAATTTTCCCTTTACCTATAATAGGATATGGTGCTAAGACGGAAACTTAAGAAATAGTGGGAAGCTCCAAAGTCAGACTTTCCAGATGATATGCTTTTTGTTAGGTCACTTAAAAATTTTAACTTCAATATTCTTCTTGGAAAATAGTTCAGCATTTGCTTATTGCTTTTGTCATCTGGTAATTGGAAATAATCTCTGATAATTCTTACCAGTGCTTCTGGAATTCAATGTGAAAGGAAAGTGATATTTGTTTAGGTGTCAGCTAATTTAATAGAACATTTATTATTGCAAGCCAACTAATGCCTCTTTTCAAATGTACCTAAAAGGCAACTGGAGACAACTTAGGCAATTCGTGCACTTGTAACTTGCTATTGTTGGCTCTCTGTGCATTTTGGAAAGCAATTTTCCATGAAATTGCTGTTACCTTTTAGATATGAGATTGTTTTGTACAATACACCAGTGGCGGATTCATGTTGATGTATGGCAAAACCAATACAGTATTGTAAAGTAATTAGCCTCCAATTAAAATAAATAAATTAAAAAAAATCACCCCTTTTGTATAAATATCATTCTGACTAACTACACAAAAGGTGTCAACATATTAACCCTGTTAAATTTATGGCTTAGGGGATAAAATAAAACTTTTCTATACTCTAAGTAGTACCTGATTATTATTCCTCTTAGGACATATTTCTAGTTGATTTGTTTGAGCAATGCTGTACTTTAATTGCCAGTGATCTCAGAACATATAGGTCCCATTTTGTATATGGATGATCCAAAATTATAGTCAACAGTTAAATCTTCTTGCTAATAAGCAGCAATGGAATTCTAAATCAAAAGTATTTTTAGGACTTCTCTGGTGGTCTAGTGGTTAAGACTCTCCTTCCAGTGCAGGGGTTGTGGCTTTAATCCCAGTTTGGGCAGCTAAAATCCCACATGCCTAGCAGCCAAAAATCCAAAACATAAAACAGAAGCAAAACAATACTGTAACAAACTCAATAAAAAGTTTAAAAATGGTCCATAACAAAAATTTGAAACAAAAAACAAATATATTGTTAATGATAGAATTCATTAGTTGAAATGAAGACTAGCAAACATTTTTCAATATGATATTTCCCTAATAGAAAGAACGTATTTCTTCTTCTTTTCCTGGTACCTATAATTCTTACACTTCTTTTAGATTTCTAGACCTCACTTGGTACATCCTCATTTTAGTTATTCATTCCATGATTTTAGTTCAGCTAATCCTCTTAGTGGGCTTCCCAGGAGTGCTAATGGTAAAGAACCTACATGCCGATGCAGGGGATATAAGAGACATGGGTTCAGTCCCTGGGTTGGGAAGATCCTCTGAAAGAGGGCATGACAACCCACTCCAGTATTCTTGACTGGCGAATCCCATGGACAGAGAGGAGCCTGGAGGGTTACATTCCATAGGGTCATAAAGAGTCAGACACGAATGAAGAGACTTAGCACACATGCGTGCAATCCTCTTAGTAATCAATAGACCTGACTGTCTTCTCTTTCCTTTATTAACAGCTAGAGAAGAAACTCTGCCATATTTTGCCTATATTTTCACTCATTTATGAGAAAATATGACAAATAAAATCATATATTTAGGGAGAAGAATGTCAGGAAAATTGGTGATTAGAAATCTTGAGATTATTTGAAATGTCACCTATGCTAAGTGTTTACTGAAAATCTGTGTGTGCTACTCTCAGAATTTTGACGATTGTGTTGTTATTGCCTTTTATTCCTCCAAGTCAATGCCCTCTTTAATTTTATGGAATAATTTTTTTCTAAATGTTTACCAATCTTTTACTCCCCAAGTAAACTTTCCAGTAACCTAGTCACTTTGGTTGCTGAGATTTTCTGAAATATCACATATATAATTCAGTAAACTTACCATAGAGTTTTCAGTCTTCTCTAAGAAGAAAAAATATTCAATTCTCTTTCTTTTACTTTAAAAATATTAGTGGTTACTTTCTGCTAGCTAATTTTAAAAATAAACTATGTCTTATATAAGATGGAGCTCACAAGTAGAATAAGCATGATGAATAACTTCAGAATATGGATTGAATTTGTTTTCAATAATGTAACCATTTCATTAGATATATATAAAATATTGGAGGGAACATTGAAATAATGATAAAAGAAAGCCCAAAGAATGATAAAATTAGAGTTAAAGAGAAGCTAATTGCATAAAGAATTTTATACTGTGTAATAAACAAGAGTGGAGAGGCTGCATATCAATGCTGTGGTAAATGTGTTCACAATTCCAGGTAGAACTCTGAAATCAAATTTTGTTAAATCATATTGGCCTTCCCTTTGAATTTTTAGGACAGAATAGTTTAGCAATAAATTATTGATTTAGGTAGTCTCCAACTCTTACCTTTACCATCCCTGATATTATTAGTAATCTGGATAATATTTTTGAGCGCTTATTGACCGCTTATACCTATAGCCTTCAGTTCAGTGGCTCAGTCGTGTCCGACTCTTTGCGACCCCATGAATCGCAGCACGCCAGGCCTCCCTGTCCATCACCAACTCCCGGAGTTCACTCAGACTCACGTCCATTGAGTCAGTGATGCCATCCAGCCATCTCATCCTCTGTCGTCCCCTTCTCCTCCTGCCTCCAATCCCTCCCAGCATCAGAGTCTTTTCCAGTGAGTCAATTCTTTGCATGAGGTGGCCAAAGTACTGGAGTTTCAGCTTCAGCATCATTCCTTCCAAAGAAATCCCAGGGCTGATCTTCAGAATGGACTGGTTGGATCTCCTTGCAGTCCAAGGGACTCTCAAGAGTCTTCTCCAACACCACAGTTCAAAAGCATCAATTTTCAGCCTTCTTCACAGTCCAACTCTCACATCCGTACATGACCACTGGAAAAACCATAGCCTTGACTAGACGAACCTTTGTTGGCAAAGTAATATCTCTGCTTTTTAATATGCTATCTAGATTGGTTATAACTTTCCTTCCAAGGAGTAAATGTCCTTTAATTTCATGGCTGCAATCACCATTTATAGTGATTTTGGAGCCCCCCCAAAATAAAGTCTGACACTGTTTCCACTGTTTCCCCATTTCCCATGAAGTGATGGGACCAGATGCCATGATCTTAGTTTTCTAAATGTTGAGCTTTAAATCAACTTTTTCACTCTCCTCTTTCACTTTCATCAAGAGGCTTTTTAGTTCTTCTTCACTTTCTGCCATAAGGGTGGTGTTAGCTGCATATCTGAGGTTATTGATATTTCTCCCGGCAATCTTGATTCCAGCTTGTGCTTCTTCCAGCCCAGTGTTTCTCATGATGTACTCTGCATAGAAGTTAAATAAACAGGGTGACAATGTACAGCCTTGACGTACTCCTTTTCCTATTTGGAACCAGTCTGTTGTTCCATGTTCAGTTCTAGCTGTTGCTTCCTAACCTGCATACAGGTTACTCAAGAGGCAGGTCAGCTGGTCTGGTCTTCCCATCTCTTTCAGAATCTTCCACAGTTTATTGTGATCAACACAGTCAAAGTCTTTGGCATAGTTAATAAAGCAGAAATAGATGTTTTTCTGGAACTCTCTTGCTTTTTCCATGATCCAGCAGATGTTGGCAATTTGATCTCTGGTTCCTCTGCCTTTTCTAAAACCAGCTTGATCATCAGGAAGTTCACGGTTCATGTATTGCTGAAGCCTGGCTCAGAGAATTTTGAGCATTACTTTACTAGCGTGTGAGACGAGTGCAATTGTGTGGTAGTTTGAGCATTCTTTGGCATTGCCTTTCTTTTGGATTGGAATGAAAACTGACCTTTTCCAGTCTTGTGGCCACTGCTGAGTTTTCCAAATTTGCTGGCATATGACCAGACAATTACATTCTTTTTTTTAAATAATTTTTTTAAATGTATGTATTTATTTATTTTTGGCAGTGCTGTGTTTTCATTGCTGCATGGGCTTTTTTTTTTTTTTTTTTTTAAATTGCAGTGAATGTGAGCTACTCTCTGGTTGCAATCCATGAACTTCTCATTGCAGTGGCTTCTCTTGCTGCAGAGCGTGGGCTCTAGGCACAACTTCAACACATTTAGTAGTTGCTGTGTAAGGGCTCAATAGTTGCAGCTCCTGGCCTCTAGAGCACAGGCTCAGTAGTTGTGACACATGGACTTAGTTGCTCTGAGGCATGTGGAATATTCCT
The DNA here is from genome assembly GCF_055505025.1 of Bos grunniens. NCBI lineage: Eukaryota > Metazoa > Chordata > Mammalia > Artiodactyla > Bovidae > Bos > Bos grunniens. The sequence continues at coordinate 55,766,913 of NC_141175.1, read as the reverse complement.
GGACCAGGAATTGAACCCATGTCTCCTGCATTGGCAGACAGATTATTTACCATTAAGCCACCAGGGGAGCCTGAGCAATTACATTCTTAAGTATTTACCCCAAATAAATGAAAGTGTTTGGCCACAAAAATATTTTCATGTAAATGTTCACTGCAACTTTATTCTTAATCCTCAATCATAGCTAAATATCAATCAACTGATGAGTGGATAAACAAAGTGTGGTAGATCCACATAATAAAATACAATTAAGCAGTGAAAAGTAATTAATTACTCATATATGCTACACCATGGGGAATTTCTTCTACACTATGCTAAATAAAAAATTTAGATGCAAAAATATTGATACTGTTTGGCACCAATAATATAAAATTTTATTAAAGGCAAAATTATAGAGATTAAATGCTGATCAGTTGTTACCACTGTCCATTGAGTGGAAACTACAAAGAAGCACACAGAAACTTTTTGGAGATAATGCAAATATGTCCCACACTTTAATGCAGCATTGTATTTACATGGCTGTACAAATTTCTCAAAATTTATCTTATTATAGACTTAAAATCAGTGAATTTTATTGTATTAATTATACCTCAATACAGCTAACAAAATATTAAAGAAGATCACAAAAGAGAAAAAAAAAAAAAAAAAGCAAATAGAGTTGGGCTTTTTGACAATTTATCGGTTGTCTCATTAAAAAGAAGGTTTCTGCTATATTTGGTCCTAAACCAGGGGTCCTCAACCCCCACGTACAGTGGACTGGTAGAAGTCTGTGGCCTGTTAGGAACTGGGCTACACAGAAGGAGGTAAATGGCTGTTAAAGATGAAAACTTCATCTCTATGTATAGTTGCTCCCCATCATTCACATTGCCACCTGAGCTCTACTTCCTGTCAGATCAGCAGTGGCACTGGATTCTCATAGAGGGTGAACCCTACTGTCACTGTATCACACCATCTTTAGACGGAGCCACCTAGATGCAGAAAAACAAGCTCAGGGTTCCCACTGGTTCTGCATTATGGTGAATGTGATGTATAATTATTTCATTATGTATCATAATGTAATAATGATAGAAATAATGTGCACAATAAATGTGATGCCCTTGAATCATCTTGAAACGATCCCCCCCACTCCCAGTCTATGGCGAAACTGTTTTGTATGAAACTGGTCCGTGATATCAAAAAGATTGGAGCCCACTATCTTAGACTGTTTCATGTTCTTCTTAGAGAGTTTCTTACACCCAATCTTCTGTTCTCAACCTATTCCTCTCATTCTAATTTTACTCATACCTGACTTGGATCAGCTTCGTTCAGTCAATAGCTTAAGGAGGAAGACCATGTCTTGGTCTGATCATTAGACATTAAATATTATAATATTAGACAAATATATTTGACAAATATATATTAGACAAATATATTTGTCTAATTATGTATTAGATAAACTTTCCTTTTGTCCCTGGCAATCATAACAAGCTTCCAGAAAGCCTCTGGTAACAGCCTTATTTTATATATATTTTATATAAGCCTTATTTTATGTAACAGCCTTATTTTATATAAAATAAGCTGAATTTTTCAAACCAGTTAGACAACAGTTATCTAACAATATTCATTTAGTTTAATCGCTGAAGTTTTATCATCTATTACTCCACAGTAGAATAAGACTAGACAGGACTGAAGTGACTAAGCACATGTGCACAGAATAAAACTCATCTGTTATCCAGAGGCAACACAAGTGCCTTCTGTACTTGCCACTCTATTGCTAAGTAGATGTCACATATATTTTAAGTTTGTTAAAGTAATGCCTTATTTTTTGTATGAATTTTTATAATAGACAAATGAACCTAAGCTATTGCAAAAAAAGAAGGAGCTCCAAATACAATGGATTCAACAGAGAAGTTTATTTCAGTTCATATGAGTTTCAGTTGAGCAATTCACAGTGACAGCTTTTCAAGGACAAAAGTTTTGGTTTTTTTTTTCCACTTTATTGTTGAAATGAAGTCATGTATACTTCTGTACTCCAGCTCAGAAGGAGGGAAAGAAAGGCTGGACGATTATTCACTCAGGGATTTTGGACTCATACCTAAAAGTTTTCCAGTTTTTGTAATAATGTACCTATACTGAGAAGTTAGTCATGCGGACACTCTGATTTAAAGGGAGTTTGAGAAATATAACATGTACAATCGTAAAGTTTAAAAATAAAATAAAATTTAAAAAAAGTAAAACAAATCATAATGTATCTCAGAGACTATTTTATATTCATTTAATTTTTTATTGTTGTTTATAATTTAAGAATCAGGTACCTACAAAAGGAAAAAAAAATGAAGACTTTAAACATTTACATATTTTAAGTTACATTTTAGGTGCTTTGTTTCTAATTTCAGTATTTTTTTTTAAGAAACTATAATAAGCACTAAGGATACAATGTAAATAGCTTCAAAGATACTGTTCATAGCTCAGTTGTGCCTAACTTTTTGTGACCCCGTGGACTGTAGCCCACGAGACTCCCCTGTCTAGGGAATTCTCCAGGCAAGAATATTGGAGTGGTGTGCCATTACCTTCTCCAGGGGATCTTCCCAACCCAGGGATCATAACCAGGTCTCCTGCATTGCAAGTAGATGATTTACCAGTGAGCCACAGGGAAGCTTCAGGGAATCCGTAGTCAAATGTAGCAAAATTAAGTGTGAAAAATGAAAGACAGTGCCTTATTAAAGAGTCTCCAAACACACGACAGTACAAAGAAAAATTGTGACACAAATATAATTTATTTTTTATTTTTTTTTAAATTTTTTTATTTTTCTAATTTTATTTTATTTTTAAACTTTACAATAAATGGCTCATACTTTTGACATTATCTGGGCTATCCTCCAAGCATGAGCATTTACAGTTTTTGAATTGCTCCATCATCCTGCATTTTCTGCATGGCCTATTACAAGAGAATGGATATTCTGTCTTAGTTTATGATTCAATGCCCTCATGATCTTGTCCCAATTTTCTCCCCCAGATGTACTTCTCAACATATCATCTTCATATATGACTTCACCTGCGTCAGAAACATCTTTCTTCCAAGGAGAGGCCAAGCAATACTTGATGGTGAGTGATGTAAAGGGTAAAAATGAAAGACAAATATGCAGTTTTGAGTACAGTTTTGAAGACATATGTTTTGTATTTTTATTTGTTTATCACTATGATCCTCTTTTCTGTCTGTTCATCTTAAATGCCACTGTTTCATAGTCAGAATCAATTATTTGTTCTCTTTCTCCAAGACATAATGTACTATTTAAAGTTTAATTTTCTGATGATAACTGAACCTCAGGTTTATGGTCAATGGCCTTTATATTCTAAATTTATCAACAGGCTTAAATAATACAGTTGTTCAGTAAATACTGGTTAAGCAAAAAACAAAATGACACTTTTTTAGAATGAACATACTCTTAAGTAGACCTTATGGCTTTTCTGAGAATTATTATTCTTTGATGCTTGTGTACATGCTAAGTCGCTTCAGTTGTACCTCATTCTTTGTAACGTTATGGATTGCAGCCCACCAGACTCTTCTATCTATGGAATTCTCCAGGCAAGAATACTGGGAAATTACTGAATTATGATATTAAATTACTAAATTCAGTAATCCCCAATACCAGCGTGTATAAAGTAAGCTGACAAATCAGAATCCAAAATTACATTTTGTTCCACTTGTTTTCTCTCCTCGAGTTGCCCCATGTTCAAGGGCAAAGGAGAAGCCCCAGCAAGATGGTAGGAGGGGCAAAACTGCATTTAGAATCAAACCCCATACCCACCAGAGATACTTGGAGAGCTCAAACAAAACTTTGTGCACCAGGAGATGTCACAGAGACTGAGCCAGATCTGATTTGAGTGTCTCAAGCGGAGGTACACATCAGCAGTGGCCTGCCACAGGGGCAGGGGCCCTGCATGCAGTAGACCTGGGTGTGACATAAGTCTTCTTTGAGGAGGTCGCCATTACCCCACCATAGAGCCACCAGAAAATACACAGGACTTGAGAAACAGACTCTTGGAGGGCACAAACAAAACCTTGTGCACACCAGGACCCAGGAGAAAGGAGCAGTGACCCCACAAGAGACTCACCCAGACTTGCCTGTGAGTGTCCAGGAGTCTCCAGTGGAGGCGTGGGATGGAGGAGGCCAGCTGCAGGGCTGGGGGCTCTGAGCGTGGCAATGCCTGTACTGAACTTTTTGAAGGAGTTTGCCATTTTCATTACCTCCACCATAGTTTGGTCTCAGGTCAAACAACAAGGAGGGAACACAGCCCTGCCCATCAACAGAAAATTGGATTAAAGATTTACTGAGCATGGCCCCACCCATCAGAACAAGACCCAGTTTCCCCTACAGTCAGTCTCTCCCATCAGGAAGCTTAACCTTATCCATCTGATGGGCTTCTCTGGTGGCTCAGAGGTTAAAGCATCTCCCTGCAATGTGGGAGACCTGGGTTCGATCCCTGAGTTGGGAAGATCACCTGGAGAAGGAAATGGCAATCCACTCCAGTATTCTTGCCTGGAGAATCCCAGGGAGGGAGAAGTCTGGTAGGCTACAGTCCATGGGGTTGCAAAGAGTCAGACACAACTGAGCTACTTCACTTTCACTTTTCACTGATGGCAGACAGAATGAAAACCGCAATCACAGAAAGCTAATCAAACTGATCACATGGACTGCAGCCTTGTCTAACTCAAAGAAACTATGATCCATGCTGTGTAGGGCCACCCAGGTCAGATGGATCATGGTGAAGAGTTCTGACAAAATGTGGTTCACTGGAGGAGGGAATGGCAAACCACTTCAGTATTCTTGCCTTGAGAATCCCATGCACGGTATGAAAGGGCAAAAAGATACGACACTGAAAGATGAACTCCCCAGGTCGGTAGGTGCCTGTTATGCTACTGGAGATCAGTGGAGAAATAACTCCAGAAAAAATGAGACAGAGCTGTCAGGAGAGTGTACGTTTTCTTATCTTATCACAACAATGATTTGGGGTGACAGACATTAAAGCCTTCAGCATGTCACAGCTCTCAGGTCTTGAATAAACCATGTCATAGCTCTTAGAAAAATCAGTGTTACAGCTCTATTTTATTTAGAAGATAGCAGGAGAATCCATCCTCCAAGAAGAGAAGAGAGTGGAGGAGCAGGCCAGCGCGTGCGGAGTGGGGGTTGGCGGGGGGAGGAGAGAGAGAAAGAGAGAGAGAAAGAGTGTACACACGCGGGAGAGACAGAGCGAGAGAGCACTTCGCTCCTCCTTTTATATGTTTTCTTCCCCCTGGGCCTGCCGTATGCAAATTGGGCTCAGCTAGGAGTGCTATTCTACCTGAAGTCCTCACTCAGGTCCTCGGACCTTTCTTTGACCTTCCTTTGTTCTATTTTCATGGGCTTTTCCCTTACTTGTCTTTTAGCTACCACAAGTTTGGACTCCCTTTCCCTATTCTACCTACCTAACAGAGTCAGTCTTGTCAAGGCTATGGTTTTTCCAGTGGTCATGTATGGATGGGAGAGTTGGACTGTGAAGAAAGCTGAGCACCAAAGAATTGATGCTTTTAAACCGTGGTGTTGGAGAAGATTCTTGAGAGTCCCTTGGACTGCTAGGAGATCCAATCAGTCCATTCTGAAAGAGATCAGGCCTGGTATTTCTTTGGAAGGAACAATGCTAAGGCTGAAACTCCAGTACTTTGGCCACCTCATGCGAAGAGTTGACTCATTGGAAAAGACTCTGATGCTGGGAGGGATTGGGGGCAGGAGGAGAAGGGGACGACAGAGGATGAGATGGCTGGATGGCATCACTGACTTGATGGACGTGAGTCTGAGTGAACTCCAGGAACTGGTGATGGACAGGGAGGCCTGGCGTGCTGTGATTCATTGGGTTGTAAAGAGTCAGACACGACTGAGGAACTGAACTGAATTGAACAGAGTCAAAGCAAAAAAAAAAAAAGCCTAGTTGTTGATGTGACTGGTGATGGAAGGAAAGTTTGATGCTACAAAGAACAATATTGCGTAGGCACCTGGAATGTTAAGTCCATGAATCAAGGTAAATTGAACATGGTCAAACGGGAGATGGCAACAATGAACATATAGGAATCAGTGAAATAAATAGACCGGAATGGGTGAATTTAACTCAGATGACCATTATATCTACTACTCTGGGCAAGAATCCCTTTGAAGAAATGGAGTAGCATTCATAGTCAATGAAAGAGTCCATAATGCAGTTCTTAGGTGTGATAGCTTACTGTGAACAATGTCAGATTCATGATCTCCAAAGATTTAACTTCAGGACTAGGGACCAGGCTTGATTACTCAGAGCTTTTGTGTAGCAGAGTTTTCTTAAAGTGAAAAAGGGACAGAGAAAGCTTCTGACATAGACATCATTAGGGGGATGGATTCAAATGTATTCTTTTCAATGGCTGAGTAATACTCCATTGTGTATATATAGCACCAATTAAAATAAATAAATTTATATTTTAAAAAATGGGGGACGGAGAGTGCCCTACTTGCTAGTATTTACCAAAGGAATTATATACTTTTTAAATTAGTTATTACAATAAATAAAAAGAATGTCTCAAGGTTGTAGGAATTTTACCAAACTCACTCCCACAATTTACATTTTATAATAGCAGGATTAGAATTTAAAAAATGAAAGATCCTACCAGACTCACTCCCGTAATATACATTCTAAGATATCAGAATTAGTCAGAAGGTTTTCTGTAAAGAGAAACTGTCTTCAAGCAGGACACACTGTTGTCATCAAATCCTTCAGCTCCGTTCAGTTGCTCAGTTGTGTCCGACTCTTTGTGACCCCATGACCTGCAGCACGCCAGGCCTCCATGTCCATCACCAACTCCCAGAGTTCACTCAAACTCATGTCCATTGAGTCAGTGATGCCATACAGCCATCTCATCCTCTGTTGTCCCCTTTTCCTCCTGCTCCCAACTCCTCCCAGCATCAGGGTCTTTTCCAATGAGTCAACTCTTGGCATGAGGTGGCCAAAGTATTGGAGTTTCAACTTTAGCATCAGTCCTTCCAATGAACACCCAGGACTGATCTCCTTTAGGATGGACTGGTTGGACGTCCTTGCACTCCAAGGGATGCTCAAGAGTCTTCTCCAACACCACAGTTTAAAAGCATTAATTCTTCAGCATTCAGCCTTCTTCACAGTCCAACTCTCACATACATACATGATCACTGGATAAACCAGAGCATTGACTAGATGGACCTTTGTTGGCAAAGTAATGTCTCTACTTTTTAATATGTTATCTAGATTGGTCATAACTTTCCTTCTAAGGAGTAAGCGTCTTTTAATTTCATGGCTGCAGTCACCATCTGCAGTGATTTTGGACCTCAAAAAAATAAAGTCTGACACTGTTTCCACTGTTTCCCCATCTATTTTACATGAAGTGATGGGACCAGATGCCATGATCTTCGTTTTCTGAATGTTGAGCTTTAAGCCAACTTTTTCACTCTCCTCTTTCACTTTCATCAAGAGGCTTTTGAGTTCCCCTTCACTTTCTGCCATAAGGGTGCAGTCATCTGCATATATGAGGTTATTGATATTTTTCCCGGCAATCTTGATTCCAGCCTGTGCTTCTTCCAGCCCAGCGTTTCTCATGATGTGCTCTGCATGTAAGATAAATAAGCTGGGTGACAATATACAGCCTTGCCATACTCCTTTTCCTATTTGGAACCAGTCTGTTGTTCCATGTCCAGTTCTAACTGTTGTTTCCTGACCTGCATACAGATTTCTTAAGAGGCACATCAAGTGGTCTGTTACTCACATTTCTTTCAGAATTTTCCTCAGTTTACTGTGATCCACATAATCAAAGGCTTTGGCACAGTCAATAAAGCAGAAATAGATGTTTTTCTGGAACTCTCTTGCTTTTTCCATGATTCAGCGGATGTTGGCAATTTGCTCTGTGGTTCCTCTGCCTTTTCTAAAACCAGCTTGAACATCTGGAAGTCCATGGTTCACGTATTGCTGAAGCCTGGCTCAGAGAATTTTGAGCATTACTTTACTATCATGTGATATGAGTGCCATTGTGCAGTAGTTTGAGCATTCTTTTGTATTTCCTTTTTTAGGGATTGGAATGAAAACCCATCTTTTCCAGTCCTGTGGCCACTGCTGAGTTTTCCAAATTTGTTGGCATATTGAGTGCAGCACTTTCACAGCATCATCTTTCAGGATTTGAAATAGGTCTATTGGATTTCCATCAGCTCCACTAGCTTTTTTCTCTGTGTTGCTTCCTAAGGGTCACTTGACTTCACATTCCAGGATGTCTGGCTCTAGGTGAGTGATCACACAATCGTGATTATCTCTGTTGTGAAGATCTTTTTTGTACAGTTCTTCTGTGTATTCTTGCCACCTCTTCTAAATATCTTCTGCTTCTGTTAGGTCCATACCATTTCTGTCCTTTATCGAGCCCATCTTTGCATGAAATATTCCCTTGGTATCTCTAATTTTCTTGAAGAGATCTCTAGTCTTTCCCATTCTGTTGTTTTCCTCTATTTCTTTACACTGATCACTGAGGAAGGCTTTGTTATCTCTCTTTGCTATTCTTTGGAACTATGCATTCAGATGTTTATATCTTTTTCTTTTCTTCTCTGCTTTTTGCTTCTCTTCTTTTTGAAGCTATTTGTAAATTCTCCTCAGATAGCCATTTTGCTTTTTTGCATTTATTTTCCATGGGGATGGTCTTGATCCCTGTCTCCTGTACAATGTCACAAACCTCCATCCATAGTTCATCAGGAACTCTGTCTATCAGATGTCGTCCCTTAAATCTATTTCTCACTTCCACTGTATAATCATAAGGGATTTGATTTAGGTTATACTAGAGTGGTCTAGTGGTTTTCCCTACTTTCTTCAAGTCTGAATTTGGCAATAAGGAGTTGGTGATCTGAGCACAGTCAGCTCCTCATCTTGTTTTTGCTGACAGTATAGAGCTCCTCCATCTTTGGCTGCAAAGAATATATCAATCTGATTTCAGTGTTGACCATATTGTGATATCCATGTGTAGATTCTTCTCTTGTGTTTTTGGAAGAGGGAGTTCACTATGACCAGGTCGTTCTCTTGGGAAAACTCTATTAGCCTTTGCCCTGCTTCGTTCTGTACTCTAAGGCCAAATTTGCCTGTTACTCCAGGTGTTTCTTGACTTAAGTTGTTTGTTGTGTTATCATCAGTTCTAGGCTTAAAGAAAAAACAAACAAACAAACAAACTTAATATGTGACTAAGACTAAGAAATGGAGAGAGAGACAGAGACAGAGAGAGAGAGAGAGAGAGAGAGAGAGAGAGAGAGAGAAGACATTTGCCTTTTCCTCCTCGAGATCCCAGACCCCTATCTCCTCCTCAAGAACCCCAGAACCCTCTCTCCTCTGACACCCTCCAGACTTCTTATCAACCTGCCTAGGAACTAGCTCTCTCACTTGCAATCTCAAAAAGGACAAAATGAGTTTTGCTCATTTCCAGGGCAAACCATTCAACATCACAGTGATCTTAGGCTATGCCACAACCAATAATGCTGAAGAAGCTGAAGCTGAATGACTCTATGAAGACATACAAAACCTTCTAGAACTACATCCAAAAAAGATATCCCTTTTATTTGGGGGGAATGGAATGCAAAAGTAGGAAGTAAAGAGATACCTGGAGTAATAGGCAAATTTGGCCTTGGAATACAAAACGAAGCAGGTCAAAGGTGAACAGAGTTTTGCCAACAGAAAGCACTGGTCATAGCAAACACCCTCTTCCAACAACACAAGAGAACATCACATGGACACATGGACATCACTAGCTGGTCAATACCAAAATCAGATTGATTATATTCTTTGCAGCCAAAGATGGAGAAGCTCTATACAGTCAGCAAAAACAACACTGGGAGCTGACTGTGGCTTAGATGATGAACTCCTTATTGCCAAATTTAGATTTAAATTGAAGAAAGTAGGGAAAACCACTAAACCACTCAGGTATGACCTTGGTGAAATCCCTTATGACTGTAGAGTAGAAGTGATAAATTGATTCAAGAGATTAGATCTGATAGACAGAATGCCTGAAGAACTATGGATGGAGGTTTGTGACATTGTACAGGAGGCAGTGATCAAGACTATCCCCAAGGAAAATAAATGCAACAAGGCAAAATGACTGTCTGAGGAGGCCTTACAAATAGCTGAGAAAAGAAGAGACGCTAAAGGCAAAGGAGAAAAGGAAAGATATACTCATTTGAATGCAGAGTTCCAAAGAATAACAAGGAGAGATAAGAAATCCTTTCTCGATGATAATTGCAAAAAAGTAGAGGAAAATAATAGAGTGGGAAAGATTAGAGACCTCTTCAATATAATTAGAGATACCAAGGGAACATTTCATGCAAAAATGGGCACAATAAAGGACAGATATTTTATGGACATAGCAGAGGCAGAAGATACTGAGAAGAGATGGCAAGAATAGACAGAAGAACTATACAAAACAAAGGATCTTCATGACCCAGGTGGCCATGATGGTGTGATCACCCACCTAGAGCTAGACATCCTGGAATGAAAAGTCAAGTAGACCTTAGGAAGCATTACTATGAACAAGCATAGAGGAGGTGATGAAATTCCAGTTGAGCTATTTCAAATCCTAAAAAATGATGCTGTGAATGTGCTGCACTCAATATGCCAGCAAATTTGGAAAACTCAGTAGTGGCCACAGGACTGGAAAAGGTCAGTTTCATTCCGATCCCAAAGAAAGGTAATGCCAAAAATGTTCAAACTACTGCACAATTACACTCATCTCACATGCTAGTAAAGTAATGCTCAAAATTCTCCAAGCCTGGCTCCAACAGTGAATTTCCAGATGTTCAAACTGGATTTAGAAAAACCAGAGGAATCAGAGATCAAACTGTCAACATCCTTTGCATCATTGAAAAAGCAAGAGAGTTCCAGAGAAACATCTACTTCTGCTTTATTGACTATGCCAAAGCCTTTGACTGTTTGGATCACAAAAAAACTGTGGGAAATTCTTAAAGAGATGCAAATAACCAAACCACCTTGCTTACCTCCTGACCAACTTAGACAGGAGATATTACTTTTCTGACAAAGGTCCATTCAGTCAAAGCTATGGTTTTTCTATTAGTCATGTATGGATGTGAGAGTTGGACTATAAAGAAAGCTGAGCACCGAAGAATTGATGCTTTTGAACTGTGGTGTTGGAGAAAACTCCTGAGAATTCCTTTGACTGCAAAGCGTTTAAAAGAGTCAATCCTGAAGGAAACCAGTCCTGAATATTCATTGGAAGGGCTGATGCTGAGGCTGAAACTCTGATACTTTGGCCTCCTGATGCAAAGCACTGACACATTGGAAAAGACCCTGATGCTGGGAAAGATTGAAGGCTGAAGGAGTAGGGGATGACAGAGGATGAGATGGTTGGATGGTATCACCAGCTAGATGGACTTGAGTTTGAGGAAGCTCCAGGTTGTGGTGATAGATAGGGAAGCCTGTCGTGATGCAGTCCATGTGGTCCCAAAGAGTCAGACATGACTGAGCGACTGTACTGAACTCACTGAGTTACATACAGGAAAATAATCAGTAAAATAAATGACTCTTCGGAAAAGAATTAATTTTGCTCCTCATGATTGCAATATATATATATATATATATATGTACATAAATTTTAAGTTTCAGTCTGAGTTGTTTATCTTGACTTGACTCTTCTGTATAACAAAGAAATTCATTTGTGTTATAATTAGCACAGTAGAAGACCTACCTCTATTGTATTTGCTTTGATTTGACATTCATACTCTTATACTAGAATAATAATGTGTGTAAACTATGGAAATAGCACTACCAGAAATTATTTAAAGCAGAAAGAGATTAACAAGTATCTACTGCTGCAGAGATTGAAGATGACAAAAGTTAAGTTGAAGTAGGGGTGGCAGCACAGGCATTATCAGTGATTATCTGGCAATAGTTTTTATAAAATGTTAGGAATTGACTACAGATTGCTGTTTATACGTGAATAAACAGCAGAAAGTGTTGAATATATTTTGCTGCTATGAACAAGATATTTCAATGGAATCTTGAAAAGTAACTGAGGGAATTATGGCCAACATAAGTCTATAGTTCATGCATTTAAATATTCCTTTTCCTTCAAAAATGGCAATCTTAGGAGTACATTAAAATGATAAAGCTATAAACAAGATATTTTCATGGCCAGAATATGAATAGAAATATACTGTAGCAAATACAGGCAGAGGTTGTGTGCCTGCTGGGATCAAGGACTGAATCAATGAGAAGAGGGCCTGGAGATTCAGTTCCTGGATAACAGGGTCCAAAAGCACCTTAGGCTTTATTCAGAATCAAAGTCTGACTGACATTGTGAAACCAGAGGCTGGGACTCCCTACCTATTAATAGAAGCTGAAAAAACTTAATCCAACTCTCTGAGGTTTGATACAGCTCCTTGTCTTGGTTGGCTGAAGAAAATAAACACAACTAGCAAAAATTATTTGGCTTAGCTGGAACTAAGCTAGTCCCAGTATCAGCAGGAATCACAACTGTAAATCCAAAATATGAAATGTGTGATCAAGACACAGTCTCCACTAATATTTTTGAGGATAAGACCGAGAATGAAAGTTTCAAAATAAATGACTGAAGCAATCATTCAAATTGAGAGCCAACATTTGAAATACTGAGTGCATAAATTTATGCTTAGCAAAAATGAAAATCTGAATTATTATATTAAATATCATATTAAATTCCATTATAATAGACTATAGACACCTATAATATAATAAAATAGTTATGGGAGAAAGACATTATAAACTCAAATAATAAAATATGAATTACTAATGGCTTATATGAAAGATAACAGATAAATATAGAAAAAAGAACAAATTAGACACATTGGGTTTATAAATACAGTTATAAGAATGATAGGTTGTGGTTTGTATATTGCATACATGTGAAGGTGGAATTTGTAAATCAGAAGATTACTGAAAGATTCTTTCTGAATTAACACACACACATATTTGATGGTCATGTAAAAGGAGATAAACAAAACCTCTATTCTCATCTGGCCTGAGTTATCAAATGAACAGAAGAAAAGGAATAGATTTCAGTGTGGCAAGGGAGATGTGGATATAAAGTGTTTATTTGTGAAATATTGAGCTTAGCATGCTGTGGGCAGCCAGATTTCTCCACCCAATTGTCAATTTCAAATAGAGATTTGAATTTGCAGAGATCAGAGTTATAGGTACAAATTTTAGCATAAGACAAACTGATGTCAAAGGATGGTAAATAACAGCTTTTAAGAGGAAGAAATAAAATCCTAACAATAGCAACAAAGCAAGGATTGGTGTATGGGTGTCAAAGAGTAATGATTTTAAAAAAAGAGTCATTGTTTTAAATGATGAGAAACAATCTTAAGGGATACAAAATTCTGGGATAAGTCAAACAATTTGTTGAATTTGAATATGGGTTATATATTAGATGACATTATGGAATTTTTATTACTTTTGCTAAATGAATTTTCTATTACTTTTATTAATGTCATGCTTGGCCATTGATAGAAACTGTTTTAATATTTAGATATATTTTAATACATGATAAAGTATATAAGGTATTATGATGCTTGTAATTCTCTTTAAATATCTTCATCATTAAAATTTAAAATTAATACAAATAATATGATAGCAGATAGTCCATATGTGAGAAGGGAAACTGAAACTTTGAATTTTATTTGTTGAAAATTCAGTAAGGCTGATCTGAGAATGATTTTTTACTTTTCTGAAAGTTCTTCTGTTTTTAAATAAAGTTAAGTGCTTTGGGGCCTTCTGGGAGTGATTATAAGAATCCTAAAGAGTATATCTGAGATCATAAGGATGTCCCATAAGCCACATAAATTGCCTCTGCTCCTTACCCCAAGCAAATGTGTCCAATAGTAGGGGTAGGTAATTATCTCAGTTTGCTAGAACAATCCTGGACTTAGCACTGAAAATTTCACATTTCAAGAAACACATCAATTAGTCAATAAATTCCAGGAGGCAGAAATTTTATGTGAAACCTTGACTGTTTTTGCACTCAGTGCTCAAATATACATATACTGACAACTTTGTGCTTAGTAAGTGAGATCTGTGTTACATAATTGTTTCCGTGCCCATACACCTCTCATTATTAATTCTCTGATTGTCTCAAAGAAATCTGACTTGCTTTTTCATTTATGTAAATTATGACCTAAGCCTTTCTCCATATATCTGCTTTATAAGCAGTACTGAACATGGCAAAGAATGTCTGAAACTCAAAAAACTTAATAAATAATTAGAATATAAAGTGTTTGTTTTTGATGTTATCTGAAATACACTAGAATCCTAGCATTTTTAACTTTAGTGAAGGACTGCATTAATTTTATGTATTATAATGTGTATTAAGTGCTGCATGCCTGTATGTTAAGTTGCTTCAGTTATGTCCAACTCTTTGCAACTGTATGGACTTCAGCCCACCAGGTTCCTCTGTCCAAGGTATTCTCCAGGCAAGAATAATGGAGTTAGTTTCCATGCCCTTTTCTAGGGGATCTTCCTGACCCATGGATTGAACCTCTCTCTTATGTCTCACATTTGCAGGTGGGCGCTTCATTAGTGCCACCTGGGAAACCTTTTAAATGATGATTAATATGCAGGGGTGAGGAGCTACCCCTTGACCAAGGTAAGAAGCAATGGCTGCACTTTGCTGGAACAGCCGTGAAGAGATACCCCACGCCCAAGGTAAGAGAAACCCAAGTGGGACGGTAGGTGTTGCAAGAGGGCACCAGAGGGCAAACACACTGAAACCATAGAAAACTAGTTAATCTAATCACACTAGGACCACAGCCTTGTCTAACTCAATGAAACTAAACCATGCCCATGGGGCAACCCAAGACGGGCAGGTCATGGTGGAGAGATTTGACAGAATGTGGTCCACTGGAGAAGAGAATGACAAACCACTTCAGTATTCTTGCCTTGAAAACCCCATGAACAGTATGAAAAGGCAAAATGATAAGACACTGAAAGAGAAACACCCCAGGTCAGTAGGTGCCCAATATGCTACTGGAGATCACTGGAGAAATAACTCCAGAAAGAATGAAGGGATGGAGCCAAAGCAAAAAAAATACCCATCTGTGGATACGACTGGTGATAGAAGCAAGGTCCGATGCTGTAAAGAGCAATATTGCATAGGGACCTGGAATGTCAGGTCCATGAATCAAGGCAAATGGGAAGTGGTCAAACAAGAGATGGCAAGAGTGAATGTCGACATTCTAGGAATCAGCAAACTGAAATGGACTGGAATGGGAGAATTTAACTCAGATGACCATTATATCTACTACTGCGGGCAGGAATCCCTCAGAAGAAATGGAGTGGCCATCATGGTGAACAAAAGAGACCGAAATGCAGTACTTGCATGCAATCTCAAAAAAGACAGAATTATCTCTGTTCATTTCCAAGGCAAACTATTCAATATCACAGTAATCCTAGTCTATGCACCAACCAGTAACGCTGAAGAAGCTGGAGTTGAATGGTTCTATGAAGACCTACAAGACCTTTTGGAACTAACACCCAAAAAAGATGTCCTTTTCATTATAGGGGACTGGAATGCAAAAGTAGGAAGTCGATAAACACCTGGAATAACAGAAAAATTTGGCCTTGGAATACGGAATGAAGCAGGGCAAAGACTAATAGAGTTTTGCCAAGAAAATGCACTGGTCATAACAAACACCCTCTTCCAACAACACAAGAAAAGACTCTATACATGGACATAACCAGATGGTCAAAACCGAAATCAGATTGATTATATTCTTTGCAGCCAAAGATGGAGAAGCTCTATACAGTCAGCAAAAACAAGACCAGGAGCTGACCAGGTCTGTGGCTCAGACCATGAACTCCTTATGGCCAAATTCAGACTTAAATTGAAGAAAGTAGGGAAAACCACTAGACCATTCAGGTATGACCTAAATCAAATCCCTTATGATTACACAGTGGAAGTGAGAAATAGATTTAAGGGCCTAGATCTGATAGATAGAGTGCCTGATGAACTATGGAATGATGTTCGTGACATTGTACAGGAGACAGGGATAAAGATAATTCCCATAGAAAAGAAAAGCAAAAAAGCAAAATGGCTGTCTGAGGAGGCCTTACAAATAGCTGTGAAAAGAAGAGAAGTGAAAAGCAAAGGAGAAAAGGAAAGATATAAACATCTGAATGCAGAGTTCCAAAGAATAGCAAGAAGAGACAAGAAAGCCTTCTTCAGTGATCAATGCAAAGAAATAGAGGAAAACAACAGAATGGGAAAGACTAGAGATCTCTTCAAGAAAATCAGAGATACCAAAGGAACATTTGATGCAAACATGAGCTCAATAAAGGACAGAAAATGTATGGACCTAAAAGAAGCAGAAGATATTAAGAAGAAATGGCAAGAATACAGAGAGGAACTGTACAAAAAAGATCTTCACAACCCAGATGATCACGATGGTGTGATCACTGACCTAGAGCTAGACATCCTGAAATGTGAAGTCCAGTGGGCCTTAGAAAGCATCACTACGAACAAAGCTAGTGGAGGTGATGGAATTCCAGTTGAGCTATTCCAAATCCTGAAAGATGATGCTGTGAAAGTGCTGCACTCAATCTGCAAACAAATTTGGAAAACTCAGCAGTGCCCACAGGACTGGAAAAGGTCAGTTTTCATTCCAATCCCAAAGAAAGGCAATGCCAAGGAATGCTCAAGCTACCGCACAATTGCACTCATCTCACACGCTAGTAAAGTAATGCTAAAATTCTCCAAGCCAGGCTTCAGCAATATGTGAACCATGAACTTCCTGATGTTTAAGCTGGTTTTAGAAAAGGCAGAGGAACCAGAGATCAAATTGCCAACATCCGCTGGATCATAGAAAAAGCAAGAGAGTTCCAGAAAAACATCTATTTCTGCTTTATTGACTATGCCAAAGCCTTTGACTGTGTAGATCACAATAAATTGTGGAAACTTCTGAAAGAGATGGGAATACCAGACCACCTGATCTGCCTCTTGAGAAATTTGTATGCAGGTCAGGAAGCAACAGTTAGACCTCTACATGGAACAATGGACTGGTTCCAAATAGAAAAAGGAGTTCATCAAGTCTGTGTATTGTCACCCTTTTTATTTAACTGATATGCAGAGTACATCATGAGAAACGCTGGACTGGAGGAAACAAACTGGATTCAAGATTGCCGGGAGAAATATCAATAACCTCGGATATGCAGATAACACCACCCTTATGGCAGAAAGTGAAGAGGAACTCAAAAGCCTCTTGAGGATAGTGGAAGTGGAGAGTGAATAAGTTGGCTTAAAGCTCAACATTCAGAAAACGAAGATCATGGCATCCGATCCCATCACTTCATGGGAAACAGATGCAGAAACAGTGGAAACAGTGTCAGACTTAATTTTTCTGGGCTCCAAAATCACTGTAGATGGTGATTGCAGCCATGAAATTAAAAGACGCTTACTCCTTGGAAGGAAAGTTATGTCCAACCTAGATAGCATATTCAAAAGCAGAGACATTTCTTTGCCAACAAAGGTTCTTCTAGTCAAGGCTATGGTTTTTCCTGTGGTCATGTATGGATGTGAGAGTAGGACTGTGAAGAAGGCTGAGCACTGAAGAATTGATGCTTTTGAATTGTGGTGTTGGAGAAGACTCTTGAGAGTCCCTTGGACTGCAAGGAGATCCAACTAGTCCATTCTGAAGGAGATCAGCCCTGGGATTTCTTTGGAAGGAATGATGCTAAAGGTGAAACTCCAGCACTTTGGCCACCTCATGCGAAGAGTTGACTCATTGGAAAAGACTCTGATGCTGGGAGGGATTGGGGGCAGGAGAAGAAGGGGATGACAGAGGATGAGATGGCTGGATGGCATCACTGACTCGATGGATGTGAGTGTGAGTGAACTCCGGGAGTTGGTGATGGACAGGGAGGCCTGGTGTGCTGTGATTCATGGGGTCGCAAAGAGTCGGACACGACTGAGCAACTGATCTGATCTGATCTGATGCAAATGAACATAAAATAAAATTTTAGAGGGAGTAGTTTCATATTATTAAGAGAAAAAGTGCTTAAGAAATTTATTTTATGTAAACACTACCAATAGCATCATGATTACAATACTCTTTATTCTTTTGTTGTTAGACTCAACTCTATTTTTAAGACATTTTTTAAAACTCACTCTAAATACTTGAAAGTAATGAAATCATAGTAATGTATGTGAAAGCATTTTATAAGTACAAGAATATTATGCATGTGTGTACTAGCTATGTTTTATTCTATCTAATTGTAAATTGTAAGTCTTGTTTTTCACAGAATCAAGCCTCAGTTTCCAAATAGGTTGGAATTTAGTGTAGAAATATATGCTAATTCTATTTGTGACTTATTGCAATTACAGCTATTTTTTATTGACAATTTAGCCATTTCTCTATAACTGTATTTAACTTTTCACAGACATTACCTTCAATAATATAAAGAAATCCATTTTGGCTTGAATGATGATATGTTTTTTATTGATTTTCCTTTACGACCCAAAGGGAATTATGACTTTGTACATCTTCTCTTTTAATAAGATTACAGGACTGAGTATAATATACATAACTCTTCTATTCTCAGTTCTGTTGCTTATAAGATGATAAATCTTGCAGGCATTTAGATGCTGGTTCTTTCTGGATGCTTTAGTTCTTGGGCTTTTGCTTATCTGTTTCTGTACCTGGGATGCAGAAAGTTTCATGGAGTACCAGTGGAATTTCATATCAAGTATAGTCCCACCAAAGGACAGGAATAGAGGCAGCAGACACAGAGAACAGACTTGTAGACACAGGATGAGAAGGAGGGGCACAGACTGAGAGACTAGCATTAACATAAATACATTACCATGTGTAAAACAGATAGCTAGCAGGAAGCTATTATATAGCACAGGGAGCTCGGCTTGGTGCTCTGTGATAATCTACAGGGGTGGGATGGCAAGTGCAAGTGCAACGGAGGCTCAAGAGGGGTAGGATATACATATACATATAGCTGATTCATGTTGTTGCACAGAGGAAACTAACACAACATTGTAAAGCAATTATACTTCAAAAAAGAAACAAACAAACAAAAAAAATGGTGGGGAGGGTGGCTTCCCTGGTGCTTCAGCAGTAGAGAATCCACTTGCAATGCAGGAGGCATGGGTTTGATACCTGGTCAGGAACATCCCATGGAGAAGGAAATGGCAATCCACTCCAGTATTCTTGTGTGGGAAATCCCAAGGGCAGAGGAGCATGGCTATCTACAGTCTATGGTGTCTCAAAAGACTCAGACACAACTTAGTGACTAAACAACAACAACTAAAGACAATATGTCCAGCAATTTAATGGACAGATCTATTTATGCTGACTTCAGATAGTTTACTGTTGGGCAGAAAAGAGACAAAATACCCAATAATTACATTGCAAGAGACTGTGTCCCCAGGATATTATCAAATTCACCCAGTCATAGGATGAGTTGGGGATAGACATAATTTATATCATCATGGCAGTGGTTCATTTGAAATCAGATTTCAGCAAATATAGAAGAAAGAAGTAAATGGCATAATAATGAAGCTCAGACTCCCATGCCATCTGCTTCAGTTGACCCATCACCTCTCCCTTAACTCATGCCTGTATCTTCACATGTGGTTCCTTACAAGGGAGGAAAGGACGTAGGCCAAGTTCATAACTAATGCAACTATTTGGCACTAGCTGTGGAAGATCTTCTGCTGAATTACAACTCACCTCAAGGGTAACCCTTAACACAATGGTCAAATAAAGCCCATTGTCTGGTGGGAGAGTAAGTCTGACCTGATGCATGGATATAACCATAACATTGGGCTTTAGAGAATAACTGTATTGTTTGATCAGAAGCCTAACAAGAACAAGAGAGGAAATTTCAAAATAAAATTACCTCACGAATGGATATTCAGATAAATATAAGAAATGAGAAGAAAAGATGCCAGCAACTTTTGTCTCCTGTGAATGATCAACAGAAATTATCCACCACAGATGTGTACTCAGTTGCTCAGTCATGTCCAACTCTTTTGTGAACCTTTGGACTGTAACCTGCCAGGCTTCTCTGTCCATGGGATTTTTCAGGCAAGGATACTTAAGTGGGTTGCTATTTCCTTCTCCAGGGGATCTTTCTTACCCTTGGATTGAACTCATGTATCTCCTGTGTCTCCTGCATTGCACGCTGATTCTTCACCCACTGAGCTATGGGGGAAAACTGCCTAGTTGACTGCCTAGGTGACTCATTCTATGATGGTCACTTTGACACTTCCCTTGACCATCTTGGCACTTCTACACATGCCCATGGACAGAGTAACCCTTTGGGAAGGGATGGAATGTATGTGTGAGCACCAAAACAGGACCTCCTCTTCTCTAAGGATGTGCTAGCTAACAACTACTGGCATCCAAATTATCAGCAACAGAGATAGATGGTAAAACACTAATATAACATCATCCTTCAAGGTTAGCAACCATCAAATACTGACAGTCTCACCAAACACCGTCCATTTTGGCAAGAAGTAGAAACTCAACCAAGTTAGAATCAATAGTTGGCTTAGCCATTAATGCTTGTGTGTAGTAACTGAAGCATCAAGAGAAACTCTGATAATGTGAAGTAGTCTGTACTAATATCAGAAGATTTACAGCATACCTGGTCTATTGACATGGTGCTCCACACAATATTGCCTCTGATCTTTACAGAAAAGAAATTGTGGCAATGAGTATATAATCATGGCTTTCATTGGTCGTGTCATGTACTCTACAACAAAAATTAGCCAGTCTTATTGAACAGAACTGCTGCTGTTGGAATAGAGTGCTGAAGACTTAATTAATGTACCAAGTTGACAATACCTTGTGAAACTGAGCATTGTTTTTCAGGATGCAGGTTATCACTTAATTGATGATTAATGCAGAGTGCAGTGTTCACAGTTGGATATAACATTCCAGCAGTCAAGGAGTGAAGGTAAGACCAACATCTTACACACTCATTCCCACTTATCCAAGAGGAGAATTTGCACATCTCATTCCCCATGTCTTAGGATCTGTCAGATAGTTGTTTTTGTTTCCTCTGGTGTGAATGGTGGTGATAAGTTTATCACAAATCAACCAGGGAAGAGGTGGCAAGAATACACAGAGGAACTGTACAAAAAAGATCTTCACGACCCAGATAATCATGATGGTATGATCATTCACCTAGAGCCAGACAGCCTGGATTGTGAAGTCAAGTGGGCCTTAAAAAGCATCACTATGAACAAAGCCAGTGGAGGTGATGGAATTCCAGTTGAGTTATTTCAAATCCTGAAAGATGATGCTGTGGAAGTGCTGCACTCAATATCCCAGCGAATTTGGAAAACTCAACAGTGGCCACAGAACTGGAAAAGGTCAGTTTTCACCCCAGTCCAAAAGAATAACAATGCCAAAGAATGTTCAAACTACCACACAATAGTACTTATCTCACACACTAATAAAGTAAGGCTTAAAATTCTCCAAGCCAGGCTTCAGCAATACATGAACCGTTAATTTCCAGATATTCAAGCTGGTTTTAGAAAAGGCAAAGGAACAGGATCAAATTACCAACATCCACTAGATCATCAAAAAAGCAAGAGAGTTCCAGAAAAACATCTATTTCTGTTTATTGACTATGCCAAAGCCTTTGACTGTGTGGATCACAATAAACTGTGGAAAATTCTGAAAAAAAAAATGTTCATACGAGACCACCTGACCTGCTTCTTGTGAAACCTGTATGCAGGTCAGGAGGCAACAGTTAGAACAGGACATGGAACAACAGACTGGTTCCAAATAGGAAAAGGAGTACATCAAGGCTGTATATTGTCACCCTAATTGTTTAAATCATATGCAGAGTACATCATGAGAAATGCTGGGCTGCAGGAAGAACAAGCTGGAATCAAGATTGCTGGGAGACATATCAATAACCTTGGATATGCAGATGACACAACCCTTATGGCAGAAAGTGAAGAAGAAATAAAGAGCCTCTTGAGGAAAGTGAAGGAGGAAAGTGAAAAAGTTGGCTTAAAGCTCAACATTCAGAAAACGAAGATCATGGCATCTGGTCCCATCACTTCATGGCAAATAGATGGGAAAACAGTGGAAACAGTGTCAGACTTTATTTTTAGGCTCCAAAATCACTGCAGATGGTGATTGCAGCCATGAAATTAACAGACGCTTACTCCTTGGAAGGAAAGTTATGACCAACCTGGAAAGCATATTAAAAAGCAGAGACATTATTTTGCCAACAAAGATCCATCTAGTCAAGGCTCTGGTTTTTCCAGTGGTCATGTACGGATGTGAGAGTTGGACTATAAAGAAAGCTGAGCACTGAATAATAGATGCTTTTGAACTGTGATGTTGGAGAAGACTCTTGAGAGTTCCTTGGAGTGCTAGGAGGTCCAACCTGTCCATCCTAAAGGAGATTAGTCCTGGGTGTTCATTGGAAGGACTGATGTTGAAGCTGAAACTCCAATACGCTGGCCACCTCATGCGAAGGGCTGACTCATTTGAAAAGACCCTGATGGTGGGAAAGATTGAGGGCAGGAGAAGACAGCGATGACAGAGGATGAGATGGTTGGATGGCATCACTGACTTGATGGACATGGGTTTGGGTGGGCTCCGGGAGTTGATGATGGACAGGGAGGCCTGGTGTGCTGCGGTTCATGGGGTCACAACCAGTCGGACATGACTGAGCGACTGAACTGAACTGAACTGAGGGCATATAGTAAGGCATTTCCTGAACTGCAATCTGGATCTATCACTAAACTATTTTGGTCTTTACTTATTGGGAAACTAGAAAGCAAAGGAAGAAATTATAAGAATTATACTATTAATACTAATAATCCAATCTGATTATCTGAAGGGTGGTGGTTATAGTTTTCCTGTGCTTCAGTCGCCTATATAATATTAAAATAGCTTTCCTAATCATATCCAAAACAACAAAGAGACTAGATGTACAGATCACCATGGGCTCACTATGATCTGTCTCTCCAAGAAAACAATCCTCATCAGCCAATGTGATGGCCAATGGTGGAGGAACACTAAACTAGATGAGAGAGAAGCAAGATGGATATGAATATTAACAGCTGTGTTTGCTTAGTCCTCTTATTGAGCTCTTTTTGGAATATTTCAACTGGTGGTGACCTTTGAAGACTGGATATATACTTTGTTACAACTGAGAGCAATGTTCTTTCCTTTATGTTCCAACTCTATAGAAATGGGACAGGAAATGGCCTTTACCAAACTAAATTATGTGCCACCCAAGTTACAGTCAATAACCTACTTGTCCAACTTTAGACCTTTCTTGCTCTATGATGACCCTAAAGATGTTTCTAGCCCATATTGCTTCAGCAAATGCTGCCACCACCATAGAGCAAAGATCTCACATGTACAAGGTAGATGGTTAAGTAGAGACAGCTACATCTGTGCACTACCCAATCTGGATACACAGACCATCTGACATCGCCAAAGCTCAGGTGCAGGGCCAGGTATCATATCCTGGACATAATGACCCATGGATAGGCTTTAACTAATAGCGAATGGAAGCTGATAAGTTATTCTTCCATTCTACCTCAATCAATTTCCCTGAGATACAGTAGTTTTGTTTGGCCTTTCTGAGGATGTCCTACCATCAGCTGTGCTTACTGAGAACAAACAGTCCTTCCATTTGCCTGTCTCACTTTCCTTTAATCCTTCACTTTTGCTTCCCTCTAATTGAAATTCCCTATAATATGATAGCATGAAAACTTCTACCCTAAACTTTGTTAATTAGGGAAACTGAAATATTTAATTATTTTGTATTTTCACCCTTTTCATATTTTCACTACATATATGACACTTTTCAACTCACCAATATGAATGAGAACATTTGAGATGAGAAAATAAATGCTCTGGACAGTTAGTAGGTGGCAAATTTTTTATGTGAAATATTAGGACTAATTATGGACAAAGAGTTTTTTGAATATTTTATTTTGGTATTTCTAGGTTTTTCTCTTTTGGTGCCTGACTTAACTCCAAGAGCCTGCCACTTGGTACCTAATTTTCTTTTTTTCAATCGGAAGAAACAGTATCCTGAATTTCAAGTTATTACCACAATCCTATGTAATATTAAATCAGTTTTTTTTTTTCTTTAATGGTTGTGCTGTTTTAATGGGATAAACCTGAACCAAGTTAAATCATTTGGTGGCAGGTAGAAAAGGAAAATAGTGGCTCAGATAGTAAAGAATCTCCTTGCAATGCAGGAGAACTGGGTCAGGAAGATTTCTTAGAAAAGGGAATGGCTCCCCAGACCAGTATTCTTGCCTAAGGAAGTTCATAGACAAACAAGTCTGGCAGGCTATACTCCATGGAGTTGCAAAGAGATATCACTGAGCCAACTAACACTTCCAATTTCACATTGCTTTTTCTTACACTATACTACGTGCGTTTTATTAACTACAGAGAATTGAAACTAGCAGCCATGAAATTAAAAGACGCTTGCTCCTTGGAAGGAAAGTTATGACCAACCGAGAAAGCATATTCAAAAGCAGAGACATTACTTTGCCAATAAAGTTTCGTCTAGTCAAGGCTATGGTTTTTCCTGTGGTCATGTATAGATGTGAGAGTTGGACTGTGAAGAAGGCTGAGCACCGAAGAATTGATGCTTTTGAACTGTGGTGTTGGAGAAGACTCTTGAGAGTCCCTTGGACTGCAAGGAGATCCAACCAGTCAATTCTGAAGGAGATCAGCCCTGGGATTTCTTTGGAAGGAATTATGCTAAAGCTGAAACTCCAGTACTTTGGCCACCTCATGCGAAAAGTTGACTCATTGGAAAAGACTCTGATGCTGGGAGGGATTGGGGGCAGGAGGAGAAGGGGATGACAGAGGATGAGATGGCTGGATGGCATCACTGACTCTATGGATGTGAGTCTGAGTGAACTCCGGGAGTTGGTGATGGACAGGGAGGCCTGGCGTGCTGTGATTCATGGGGTCGCAAAGAGTCGGACATGACTGAGCGACTGATCTGATCTGATCTGATCTATCTCAGATAATTCTGAGTATATGGAACCTTGATTGGAATTTAATATGCTGAAGTAGAATAGTAAGCCTCTTCTTTGAAATGAGAAACAAATATTAATTTCCTTTACTTAATAGTCTGTAGATTTTTCCACAGATGCAATGCGCTATTCAAAAATTGGCAATTCTGAGGTTTAATCCACGGAGAAATTAAGCCACTCATGTAAGACTGATAAAATATATCTTTTCAGCCTCTGGTTCCTAAGATGTTTCACGTCTTCTCACCTGTCATCCCTGGCAGTACTGATGAGAGTGTTTATTTCTTTCACAAGAGTATACTCAATTAATGAAATTCCTAAGGTAACTCTCCAGATTTCTTCTCTGGTTTAAGCATACATTCCCCTCTCCCTTATGCCAGGCTATACTGTGAGAGTGAAAAAAAAAAAAAATCCCCTTGTAAAATAAAATATCACAGTGAGGTTCTTTTAGTAACAAAAAGGCAGTTGTATTTTATAAGACAGATATATAATCAATATAAAATAATAGTTGGCACAGCAATATTGTTCATTACTATTTAAGAGTGATTACTATTATTAAAATTAATCTTTTATTGGTAATGTCATATTTATCCTTCTTAAATCTTAAATATTTCAGTAAGGAAGATTTTATTTGTATTCAACTTGTATTATGTTGAGAGATACCACAAGAATAAATAGAATCACTTTTCTTGGAGAATTTAAAGACCAGTCTGGTGCTATTTAGGAACATGAAAGTGAAAGTGAAGTTGTTCAGGCTTGTATGACTCTTTGGACCCCATGGACTGTAGCCTATCAGGCTCCTCTGTCCATGTTTTTTGTTTTTTTGTTTTTTTTTTTTTTTTCCAGGCAAGAATATTGGAGTGGGTTGCCATTTCCTTCTCCAGGAGATCTTCCCAACCCAGGGATTGAACCCAAGTCTCCCACATTGTAGGCAGATGCTTAACCATGTGAACCACCAGGGAAGTCCATTTAGGAGCATAGGCAGACACCACTGCACATCTGATAGCTGCTTGTCTTTCTGTTCATTTGTTTGTTTTCACATTTGAGCCTAATCCTCTAAAGATGGAGTAGCAACTTTATTGCCTAGGTAATAATCTGGAAATACTGAAAGGGACATACATACAAAGAAGGACTTCAATGTTGCTTATTATCATTGTCATTTCCCAACCTCTTAATTTATCCCAAAATTTAGTTCACAGGTTTTCTAACTATCCAGCTTCTGCCATCAATGTGAGAGATCTTATTATCCTAGAGGGCATTTCCTTGATCTAATGGACAATATTTGTTTTTGCATGGTTTCATCTATATATAACTGTGTTTGTATACCAAGACTCACAAATACATGTACTATCTCTGAAATCTTCAATTGTAATTTGCATCCACTGACATAGTAACCTGCCACTCTCTCATTTCTTATACTCTTTCCCCTTCCCAGGTCTTTTATCTTTATTCCATTTTTTGTCTTCAAGTTCACTACTGTTTTCCACAGACTACTAGTTTCATTTTCTTGTGTTAAAGCTACCCACAAATTGGATATTGTGTTTAACAAGACTTATGATAAAAAGTTGCTGTAATTAGCAATTAAAGTTTAGTACTGTGTGTTTGAAGAAATGTACAAACAAGAATTTTACTTCATGGTTATCAACATAACTTGGTCATCATCAGTCAGTTCAGTTTAGTTCAGTTGCTCAGTCGTGTCCGACTCTTTGTGACCCCATGAATCAAAGCACGCCAGGCCTCCCTGTCCATCACCAACTCCTGGAGTTTCCATCACCAACTCCTGGAGTTTACTCAAACTGTGTCCACTGAGTCAGTGATGCCATCCAGCCATCTCATTCTCTGTCGTCCCCTTCTCCTCCTGCCCCCAATCCCTCCCAGCATCAGGGTCTTTTCCAAATGAGTCAACTCTTCATGTCAGGTGGCCAAAGTATTGGAGTTTCAGCTTTAGCATCACTCCTTCCAATGAACACCCAGGACTGATCTCCTTTATGATGGACTGGTTGGATTTTCTTGCAGTCCAAAGGACTCTCAAGAGTCTTTTCCAACACCACAGTTCAAAAGCATCAATTCTTCAGTGCTCAGCTTTCTTCACAGTCCAATTCTCACATCCATACATTACCACTGGAAAAACCAGGTAAACTACTTAACTGAAACCCAAGCAGAACAATGAAAGATAAACAAATGAATAGTGCAAAACTGTAACATTTCTTGTCTTTAATTTTTAAAATTTGAATTTTCACTTAACTTATACAACTTGTGATTTATTATAGAGTGTATCAAGAGGCCAGAAAAGATAAGACCTCAGCTAATTTCTGCATCTCCATTACTTTGATCCATCTGCTTCACTCTGAATATTGCACCATTTTATATATTTAAATAAGTATATGTGTACTATATATCAAGTGAATTGATAACACTTTTCAAACCACTCATGTCATTACTGTTTATCTGCCTTATTGCTATATTAATCATGAGGTGGCCAAAGTACTGGAGTTTCAGCTTCAGCATCATTCCCTCCAAAGAAATCCCAGGGCTGATCTCCTTCAGAATGGACTGGTTGGATCTCCTTGCAGTCCAAGGGACTCTCAAGAGTCTTCTCCAACACCACAGTTCAAAAGCATCAATTCTTTGGTGCTCAGCTTTCTTCACAGTCCAACTCTTACATCCATAAAAATGACCACTGGAAAAACCATAGCCTTGACTAGATGGACCTTTGTTGGCAAAGTAATGTCTCTGCTTTTCAATATGCTATCTAAGTTGGTCATAACTTTTCTTTCAAGGAGTAAACGTCTTTTAATTTCAAGCAGCATAGATAGATATAAATGTCTAATTTTGGCACTGGCATGTCCAACCTATTCTTCTCCACCTGTGTGTTCAAGCTAATATTGTCCCCTTTACCTGAATTAGTATGCTTCTGACTGGGCCAGTTTCAGTAATGATTTTACTTTAAAAAAACTATATAAAAACTTTTTAAAGAAGGTCTTATTAAATCTCACTTTAAACACTCTTTCTTGCTCCAAAACAAAGTAAAAAATAAAATCTAGATCTAAAAAGGCATTTATCAAGGTATTTCCCACATTTGCAATGAAGATAACTTAGTCCTTGAGAAGTGAAATAACTTTTAAGAGGTCATGCACTGTTTGAAGAATTTAAGTGTGGCCTAATGACCAGTTGTTTCTGTTATGTCTAATTTCCTGCCTATGATTATTCCGTTTTTAGGCTAAGACACAGTATGTCCAAAATCACCCTTGCTAAGTGGCATATCATGGATTCCATCTTTCACTAAGTTAGGCCAAAGATGAGAATTTACTTAAAATACTACCAGACTACATTTAAGAAGAAAGGAGAGAGGCTTAATTTCCAAAATACACAAACAGCTCATATATTTCAATATATAATAAAATTCAGCAACAACAACAAAAACCTAATCACAAAGTCTATAGAAGGCCTAAATAGACATTCCTCCAAAGAAGACATACAGATAGCTAACAGGCACAAGAAAAGATGCTCAACATCCCTAATTATTAGAGGAATACAAACCAAAGCTACAATGAGATACTACCTCACACCTTCAGAATGGCCATTATTGGAAAGTCTACAATATTAAATGCTACAGGGTATGTGGAGAAAGAGGAACAAATATGTACTATTGGGAATAGTGTGGGTTTCTTAAGAAACTAAAAATTGAGTTACCTTAAGATCCAACAATCTCTGGAAAAAAAAAAACCTCTAATTTGAAAGGATACATGCACCCCAATGTTCATAGTAGCAACACTGACAATAGCCAAGACATGGAAGTAACCTAAATGTCCAGATGATTGGATAAAGAAGTTTTGATTTCTCTCTCTCTCTTTCTCTCTCTATATAAATATTCACAGTATATACTGAATATTATTCAGCCATAAATGATAATGAAATAATGCCATTTGCAGCAACATGGATGGAGTTAGAGATTATCATATTAGGTGAAATAAGTCAGACATATATCTTAAATATGTTATGATATCACTTGTATCATATGATATCAGAGAAAGACAAATATGATATCACTTACATGTGGATTCCGAAAGAAATGACACAAATTAAATTATTTAAAAAACAAATACAGTCTCTCAACATAGAGAACAAACTAATGGTTGCAAAGGGGGAAAGGGAAAAGGGATAAATTAAGAATTTGGGATTAACAGACACACACTACAACATATAAAGTTGATGAACAACAAGTCCTGCTGTATAGTACAAGGTACTATATTTAATACCTTGTAATAATCTATAATTAAAAAGAATATGAAAAAATATACATATATATATACACAAACACACACAACTACACATTTACATGTCTTTTTGTGTATATGTATATATGTACATGTGTGTATGTGTGTAACTGAATTGCTTTGCTTTACTTCTGAAACTCTCACAACATTCTTCAGTTCAGGTCAGTCATTCAGTCGTGTCCGACTCTTTGTGACCCCATGAATCACAGCACGCCAGGCCTCCCTGTCCATCACCAACTCCCAGAGTTCACTCAGACACACATCCATTGAGTCAGTGATGCCATCCAGCCATCTCATCCTCTGTTGTCCCCTTCTCCTCCTGCCCCCAATCCCTCCCAGCATCAGAGTCTTCTCCAATGAATCAACTCTTTGCATGAGGTGGCCAAAGTACTGGCATTTCAGCTTTAGCATCATTCCTTCCAAAGAAATCCCAGGGCTGATCTCCTTCAGAATGGACTGGTTGGATCTCCTTGCAGTCCAAGGGACTCTCAAGAGTCTTTTCCAACACCACAATTCAAAGGCATCGATTCTTCAGCGCTCAGTCTTCTTCACAGGTCAACTCTCACATCCATACATGACCACAGGAAAAACCATAGCCTTGACTAGACGGACCTTTGTTGGCAAAGTAATGTCTCTGCTTTTGAATATGTGTCTAGGTTGATCATAATTTTCCTTCCAAGGTGTAAGCATCTTTTAATTTCATGGCTGCAGTCACCATCTTCAGTGAATTTCGAGCTCAAAAAAATAAAGTCGGACACTGTTTCCACTATTTCCCTATCTATTTCCCATGAAGTGATGGGACCGGATGCCATGATCTTCGTTTTCTGAATGCTGAGCTTTAAGACAACTTTTTCACTCTCCACTTTCACTTTCATCAAGAGGCTTTTTAGTTCCTCTTCACTTTCTGCCATAAGGGTACATATCTGAGGTTACTGACATTTCTCCCAGCAATCTTGAATCCAGCTTGTGCTTCCTCCAGCCCAGCGTTTCTCATGATGTACTCTGCATATAAGTTAAACATGCAGGGTGACAATATACAGCCTTGACGTGCTCCTTTTCCTATTTGGAACCAGTCTGTTGTTCCATGTCCAGTTCTAACTGTTGCTTCCTGACCTGCATACAGATTTCTCAAGAGGCAGGTCAGGTGTTCTGGTATGCACATTTTTTTTTTTTTTTCAGAATTTTCCACAGTTTATTGTGATCCACACAGTCAAAGACTTTGGTATATTCAATAAAGCAGAAATAGATGTTTTTCTGGAACTGTCTTGCTTTTTCCATGATCCAGCGGATGTTGGCAATTTGATCTCTGGTTCCTCTGCCTTTTCTAAAACCAGCTTGAACATCAGGAAGTTCACGGTTCATGTATTGCTGAAGCCTGGCTTGGAGAATTTTGGGCATTACTTTACTAGCTACCCCATGTCCGAGGTCAGGGGCGGTGGCCGGGAGGAGCTACCCCATGCCAGAGACCAGGGGTGGCGGCCGGGAGGACCAACCCCACGTCCAAGGAGCAGCGGCTGCGTGGGTGCAGGAGGGGCTAGAGGAGCTATCCTACGTTGAAAGTCAGGAAGGGTGGCGGTGAGGAGATACCCCTCGTCCAAGGTAAGGAGCAGTGGCTGCGCTTTGCTGGAGCAGCCGTGAAGAGATACCCCATGCCCAAGGTAAGAGAAACCCAAGTAAGACTGTAGGTGTTGCAAGAGGGCTTCAGAGGGCAAACACACTGAAACCATACTCACAGAAAACTAGTCAATCTAGTCACACTAGGCCCACAGCCTTGTCTAGCTCAGTGAAACTAAGCCATGCCAATGGGACAACCCAAGAAAGGCGGGTCGTGGAGGAGAGATCTGACAGAATGTGGTCTACTGGAGAAGAGAATGGCAAACCACTTCAGTATTCTTGCCTTGAGAACCCCATGAACAGTATGAAAGGCAAAATCACAAGATAATGAAAGAGGATCAACATTTTTAATCAACTACAATTCAGTTTTTAAAAATTCATATGATTATCTCAATAAATGCAGAGAAAGCCTTTGACAAAATTCAACATCCATTTATGATAAAAACCCTCCAGAAAGCAGGAATAGAAGGAATATACCTCAACATGATAAAAGCTATATATGACAAACCCACAGCAAACATTATCCTCAGTGGTGGAAAATTGAAAGTATTTCCCCTAAAGTCAGGAAAAGGAAAAGTTTGCCCACCATCACCACTACTATTCAATATAGTTTTGGAAGTTTTAGCCACAGCAATCAGAGCAGAAAAAGAAATAAAATGAATCTGGATTGGAAAAGAAGAAGTAAAACTCTCACTGTTTGAAGGTGGCATGATCCTCTGCAGAGAAAACCCTAAAGACTCCACCAGAAAATTACTAGAGCTAATAAATGAATATAGTAAAGTTGCAGGATATAAAATCAACACACAGAAATCCCTTGCATTCCTATACACTAACAATGAGAAAACAGAAAGAGAAGTTAAGAAAACAATTCCATTCACCATTTCAATGAAAAAAATAAAATACTTAGGAATATATCTACCTAAAGAAAGAAAAGACCTATATAAAGAAAACTATAAAACTCTGGTGAAAGAAATCAAAGAGGATACAAATAGATGGAGAAATATACCGTGTTCATGGATCAGAAGAATCAATATAGTGAAAATGAGTATACTGCCCAAAGCAATCTATAGATTCAATGCAGTTCCTATCAAGCTATCAACAGTATTTTTCACAGAACTAGAACAAATAATTTCACAATTTGTATGGAAATACAAAAAATCTCGAATAGCCAAAGCAATCTTGAGAAAGACGATGAAACTGGAGGAATCAACCTGCCTGACTTCAGGCTCTGCTACAAAGCCACAGTCATCAAGAGAGTATGGCACTGGCACAAAGTCAGAAATATAGATCAATGGAACAAAATAGAAAGCCCAGAGATAAATCCATGCACCTATGGACACCTTATCTTCAACAAAGGAGGCAAGAATATACAATGATTAAAGACAATCTCTTTAACAAGTGGTGCTGGGAAAACTAGTCAACCACTTGTAAAAGAATGAAACTAGAACACTTCTAACACCATACACAAAAATAAACTCAAAAAGGATTAAAGATTTAAACATAAAGCGAGAAACTACAAAACTCCTAGAGGAAGACATAGGCAAAACACTCTTCGACATAAATCACAGCAGGATCCTCTATGAACCACCTCCCAGAGTATTGGATATAAAAGCAAAAATAAACAAATGGGACCTAATTAAAAGTAAAAGCTTTTGCACAACAAAGGAAAATATAAGCAAGGTGAAAAGACAGTCTTCAGAATGGGAGAAAATAATAGCAAATGAAGCAACTGACAAATAATTAATCTCAAAAATATACAAGCAGCTCCTGTAGCTCAAGTCCAGAAAAATATACCACCCAATAAAAAAATGAGCCAAAGTACTAAATAGACATTTCTCCAAAGAAGACATACAGATGGCTAAAAAACACATGAAAAAATGTGCAACATCATTTATTATTAGAGAAATGCAAATCAAAACCACAATGAGGTACCATTTCACACCAGTCAGAATGGCTGCTATCCAAAAGTCTACAAGCAATAAATGCTGGAGAGGGTGTGGAGAAAAGGGAACCCTCTTACACTGTTGGTGGGAATGCAAACTAGTACAGCCACCATGGAGAACAGTATGGATATTCCTTAAAAAACTGGAAGTAGAACTGCCATACGACACAGCAATCCCACTGCTGGGCATACACACCAAGGAAACAAAACTTGAAAGAGATAAGTGTACCCCAATGTTCATCACAGCACTGTTTATAATAGCCAGGACATGGAAGCAACCTGGATGTCCATCAGCAGACAAATGGACAAGAAAGCTGTGGTACATATACACAATGGAATATTACTCAGCTATTAAAAAGAATACATTTGAATCAGTTCTAATGAGGTGGATGAAACTGGAGCCTATTATACAGAGTGGAGTAAGCCAGGAAGAAAAACACCAATACATTATACTAATGCATATATATATGGAATTTAGAAAGATGGTAAGGATAACCCTATATGTGAAATAACAAAAGAGACACAGATGTATAGAACAGTCTTTTGGGCTCTGTGGGAGAGGGTGGGGGTGGGATGGTTTGGGATAATGGCATTGAAATATGTATATTATCATATGTGAAATGGATTGCCAGTCCAGGTTTGATGCATGATACAGGATGCTTGAGGCTGGTGCACTGGGATGACCCAGAGGAATGGGATGGGGAGGGACATGGGAGTAGGGTTCAGGACCAGAATACATGTACACCTGTGGCGGATTCATGTCAATGTATGGCAAAGCCAATACAATATTGTAAAGTAATTAGCCTCCAATAAATAAATCAATAAATTAGTTAATTAAAAATAAAAACTGTCCTTTATATTCACAACAAAAAAATAAAAAGAGAAGAGAGAATTCCATTGGTCATGGCATGTAATCACAGGTCTTTTAACTTCAAATTTCCTTTTGGAGTTTAAAGTCGATGCTACCAAAATAAGTAAATGTTTGGGAAAAAAAAAAAAAAGGTGATACTATAAAGTGTTAAAGTAATCCTGACTGTGCAAGCATTCTGCATTTTACTTAGTATGCATGCACTGCTTCTCTGAAAGGAGGAAGGCTAATGCACAGAGATATGGGTCAGTACCCAGACAGCAAGGGAGGACCATTCAGGAGGAAGTCAGTGTCTTTGGGGGACTTTCTAAGATGTCAGTGAGATGGCTATTTATGCAGAGTCACTCTGAGGCTGCCACTCTGTCATCAAAATCCAAATACAGAAATCCTCTCAAATATACTCTGCCAGTAACATGATTGTCTATTTGTAGACAAAGAATTATTCTTATTTTTAACCTGTATGTGAGGAAATTGTTTTTTCTTTATCACTTCTGAACACTATGATTCAATTGCCACTAATCTCCATTGATTCTATTACTTCATTTGATTGAGAAAACAAATGACTTGAATCTCTTTAATCCCTGTTGATACAGAATGGAGGAGGTCTTTTCCGCTCTCTCCTCTACGCGATTTATGTGACTCAACTGGAGGAACAAGTGACTGGGTTTCAAAAAGGATTGAGGTCTCTGACAAGAAGGCAGAGTGAGAAAGTCACCAAATCAGAAACTTGACCCCCTCAGTTTTCACAGGTCTTTTCATAGTTCCAAGTCTAGCATGTTGATTACTTGTATTAAGTAATAAACAAGACACAACCATATTCTAAGGAAAGAGAGAATGCAGTTGAACAAAGTTGAGGCCTTTTATAGCGCTGTTCATGCTAAATCACCTCAGTCATGTCCAACTGTGCGACTCTATGGACTTTAGCCCCCCAGGGTCCTCTGTCCATGGGATTCTCCAGGCAAGAATACTAGAGTGGATTGCCATTCCTTCCTCCAGGGAATCTTCCCCACGCAGGGACTGAACTCGTGTCTCATGTCTCCTGCACTGGCAGGCAGGCTCTTTACCACTGGCGTCATCTAGAGATGATCAAGTTACAATGATCATTGACTAGTTTTCCACAGTTAATCCTTTCTTGAATTTTAATCAATAATTCTTATAGGTATAACAGACAAAAATGAGAGGATTGCTTTGCTTCAATGGAGTAGAATCTTATTACTCTGCCCTTCACTTCTCTTGATGTCACCTGATAGATCTACGTGGAATCATTCAGACTGTGGGCCACAGTATGAAGACATCTAGCGCTAGAAATAGAAGTTCAATCTTGAACATTGGATAAAGAAAGTTTTGTGAGCAGTTCAGTGATATCTGAGGAAATCCTAGTCAGTTCCTAAGTATCTGTGGTTAAATAGCTTTGTAGTCAGCACAAGGCGTACCTCAACAGATAAATGCTTCTCAGTGTAATTCAAGATGAGATAATTGAAAGTTATTGAAAATAACTGTAATTCAGGATGAAATAATTGAAAAAAAAGTCTGTATTCCCCAACTCTTAGCAGCAAAGATCACCAAAGTATTAAATCCAGAGTCATACTGGTAGGTGTGAGTTGTGAGACGTCATTCTACAGGTGATCATTACCTTCTGCATATGGGGATCAAGCCTAGGCCCTTGGAAATAAACTTTGCATGTGGCTTTTCCTTAAATAAAAGAGAGATACAAATATTATTTTTCCACTTAACCTTTGCTTATTTCTGTAGATCAGACCCCATGCCATGATGATCTTCAATTTGAATCAGGCTTCTCACAGTCCACAAGTCACATTGAGGCAGATGTAGTTTCAAGCATGTCTATTATCACAAATCCACTCTCTGGTATAAGATAAGAATCTATGAAATAGACACCTGCCCTAAATATATTCCTCTCTAAAATGTCATATCACCTGACTGCATGATAGCCAAGAATAATTCCTTCAGCTTATGACATTTTCAAACACATTGTTCTAGTCTTTCTTTGGGGTATCAGGAAATTTATGTCAGGACATGATCTCTTGGGTTGTCATGGAGAAAATGTCTTGTTTTTGCAATAAGAATATGACGGTTTCATGGCAAATTCTCAAAATGACTTTGTAACCAAGGATTTTATAGCTTTCTTTATATTTTAAGCTGTAACACATTCGAGAAAATAAAATCCAGTTGTAAATATAAATATATCAAGAGAAATATACCCTTTGTTTCTTCAAAAGTATTAGATATTGTAGGAAAAAAAATTAGACTTTCCTATGTGGGGATGGCAAATAAAAGCCAAATTCATTAAAAGTTAATGATATAGGATGCAAATAATGAGAAATATAAATGGAATTCATAAAGATGTATTATCCTTCTGATGCATAGCAGAGTTTAATGTATAGTCAACATTACTCAACAATTCTAGGGTCTATTTTTATCCCAGTGTCTTTAAAACTCAAATCCCATTAAAAATTCATGATCCCCAAGCCTTGTGTTATCTACAATTAAAAGCAATTATGTCATATGGTTAAACTGCTTGTTAATATTACTAGAAATACCTTTTTAAAAAACTTTCCTTTCAATCTTTATTCTATGCACACATGTTTTTTCACAAATTTTGAGTCATATACAATGTTTTATTTCTTACTGTTTTTTAAAGGTATAATTTACCTTAGCATAAAATTAAAACCATAAAGATTCCTTTTAAAATGTACAATTCAGTCATTTTTAGTATATTCACAAAGTTGTTCAGCTAACACTCTAATCAGTTTTAAAATATGTTCATCACTCCAAGGAGAAATTCTTGTACCTGTTAGCAGTTACTCCTCCAGACCTTGGAAACTGCTGAACTGCTTTGTGTCTTTGCTTATCCTGAACATCTCATATAAATGGAATAAAAATATGTGGACTTTTGTAACTGATTTTTTCACTGAGCATATTGTATTCAAGGTTTGTCCATGAGTAGCATATATTTGTATGTCATTTCTTTTTTTTTATATTTTTTTTTCTTTTTTGACTGAATAAAATTCTTTTGTATGGTTATACACTTTTCACTTATCCATTCAGTAGTTAATAGACATTTAAATTGTTTCTACTCTTTGACTATTATGAATAATGCTTCTGTGAACATGTATGCCAGTTTTATTTGTGAATATATTTTTAGTTTCCTTGAAAATGTTAGTCGCTCAGTCATGTCCAACTCTCTGCAATCCTGTGGAGGACCCTGCCAGATTCCTCTGTCCATGGAATTCTTCAGGTAAGATACTGGAGTGGGTAGCTGTTGCTACCCATAAGTAAGTAGAAATACTTATTATTTTGCATTGTAATAAAAACAGCACGGTTTTGCTTAACATCATCACTCTTTAATTTTATAAGCACAAACTGAAGGATAGTGACATGGTATGCACCTAGATAAGCAAGAAATGCACAGGGCCAACCC
Source organism: Bos grunniens (assembly GCF_055505025.1). NCBI lineage: Eukaryota > Metazoa > Chordata > Mammalia > Artiodactyla > Bovidae > Bos > Bos grunniens. Next base: position 55,729,713 of record NC_141175.1, on the reverse strand, counting down.
CGAGAGACTTGCATTAACCCTGAAAAAAATAAAGATAGATTAGACAGAAAGAAAGAAGAAGAAAGCTAGAAATAATGATGTCATGATAAACTGGAGAATATTCAACACTGAGAGAAATGCAGCAATCAGCTCACTCAGTATCCCAGTTTTTGGTTTTTTGCAGTAATTAAATTCATTCATTTTTTTTTTATTTATTGGCTGCACTGAGTAGTATATATGACATCTTTCTTCCCCGACCAGGGATCCAACCCGTGCCCTGCTGCATTGGAAGCACAAAGTTTTAACCACTGGACCAACAGAGAAGTTACAGTCTCCCAGTTTTATGGAAGAAAAAACAATGCGTTCTGAGGTTATTCATTGTCTTATCATTGGCAAAGTCACTCCAATCTCTACTTTAAGTTGGTTTGTGCCTTTTCTACTATATCATATTCTGGCTACCATCAGAGAGCAGAGAATATCTATGTACATTTAAAAGCATTTCTCTTGCTACCCAAGGCCCCAAAAACATAAAGTTAGCATGGAAAGTAATGCCAATAATATTTTTCTTAAACTAATACATTGCAATCAGTATAATTCCCTTATTTTTAAGGTGTGGACACCACATTTTTTATTAACATGAATCTGGAAGTAAAAATACAACCATAATTCATATATAAATGATTTTTTTGATGTGTATGTCTGAAATTACCTTATGAAAAAACATAAAGTATACATTTTTAAACCTGAGGGAAGAAATTAATAAATAAGTAAATTAATGAGTTGTATCTGTGTTCTTTCATTTTTTAAATGAAGATTAATTTAAATTATATGAAAATCAATTTTAAATGATAAATTAAGGATAATGCTATTGTTGATTTTTAGTACATAAAATATAGCAGGATCAGTAGAGTACTATAATAATCTAAGTATCCTCAAACCTCTTGTTGTATATCTTCAATCTCTCTTGCAATTGACAAAAAGAGTAAAATTTCAGCAATACCTAATTATTTATCTTTGAACTCGATTTAACACTATTCAATGTGTCTTCAAAGTCTGAATTATATATTCTAAATTCCCTTCTTTTCATATAAATATATTTTTTATCCAGTTCTTATCTTTTCATCCTCTTCTTCCTAGTTTCTTTGCCAGTCTATGTATATTATCTGCAAATACAGAGTTTTGTTTGTTCCTTTTCTAATATTTATATATTTAATTTCTTTTTCTCACCTCAATACACTTGATATGTTCTTTAGTACATTGTCAAATAAAACTGAGGAGAATATCCATCCTTGTCTTATCCATGATCATAGGTAAAAAGAATTGACACATTTATAATTGATTTGCAATCAATAATATTGTATATTGTTGTAGAATTTTTTATCAGCTTGAAGAAATTTTCTTCCATTCCTAGTTTCCTGAGATTTCTTGCCATGAAAATTGTTGAATCTTACCAAATATTTTTCAAATGTACTGAAAGAAGACTTTTTCTCTCTATTATTATTGTGACTATGTTGATTAATTTTACATTAAACTAATCTTGCATTCCCAGAATAAAAAACACATGGCAATAAAGTATTATATGTTTTATATATTGTTGAACTTGTATATCAATATACTGTTAAGAAATTTTGCATCTATATTTATTGCTAATTCTGTTTCTTGTGACGTCTTTGATTTCATCATAGGAACATTGTCCCCACAAATTTAGGTGATAAATATCCTTTCTCAATTTCCTGAAAGAATTTGAGCAGGACACATGTTGTTTTTTACTTAAATACTTGACAAAATTCATCTTTAAAATCCCTTAATGCTAACAAAGTCTTTATGGATAGCTTTCAGATTAAGAAGTCAAATTATTTCATTGATAAAGAAAGTTCAAGTTTTCTATTTATTCTGGGTTAATTTGGGTAATTTATGACTACCAGGGAAATTTTGTACTTTATATGTAATATATTGTCACATTTATTGCAATACAGTCATACAGAATGTTCTTGAATTATTATTTAATGCCTGAATATATATATATATATAATTTAATGATATTAATATATAAAATTATATATATTATTTAGTGTCTGTATATATAATATATATGTGTGTATATATATATATATATATATAATCTTTCTTTTTTTCTTTCTTAGTAAGATGTCAATTTTATTGATGTTTCTATGAAATTCATTAAGAAATAGCTTCTGGCTTTGTTGATTCTATAGTTTACTTTTCCCATTTTCTTTGATTTTATCTACGATTTTCTATTTTCTATTGTATTAATCTTGCTATTTTCTGTTATATACTTTCATTCCATTGCTTTGGTATTAATTTGCTTATTTAAAAAAGTAATCATAGGTAGGTAAATAGAGATTTTTCTCTTTTCTAGCTTAAGGATTTAAACTTGTAAATTTCTCTAAGTAATATATTGTTTTCATTTATTCCTGGGGGAAAAACATTATTTTTCATCTTGGCTTTCCTCACTGATTATAGTATACCACAGCATGAGTTTCTTTGAATTCATTCTGTTTATTTTTCATTTTATATCATATATCTGAAACTTCTGGTCTATTTCACAATTAGGAAATATTTTACCATTATTTCTACTATACTGTTTCTACCCTGTTTTCTCTCTCTTCTTCTTTTTTTGTTTATATTTCAATTTTATCTTTATTGGACTGCTTGAGATCATCAAATAGGTCTTAAAGACTCAATAATTTTTATCTCAGTCTGCTTTCTCTATTTATTCACCTTGTATAAATTCTGTTAATGTATCTTCAAGTTATTAATAACTAACTCTTTCATTTGTCATCTCCAGCTGTTTTTATTTGCACTTATGAATTTTTAAATCATAGACTTAAAATCATTTCATTCTCTTTTGGTCTGTTTTATGGCCTATGTTTCACAGCTTACATTTTTATCCAGTTAGAAAACATATTTTGTATAATATTACATCATTGAGGATTGTTATAATTGCTGCTTTAACACCCTATCAGTTCTTGGTTAATCATGGAGCTGATATTAACTGACTTTTTCTGTCTTGAAAATACATTATATTATTTTAATTCTTCTATGTCAAATAATTTTTGTTTGTATCTTGGGCAATAGGTGATTCTGGATTTAAATATGCTTTTCTTCCTTGAGGTTTTTTTTTTCTTTCTTTCTTTCTTTCTTTATCATGTAATTTTCATGACAGAATTTGAACTTCTTAACTCTCTTTATTTGATGACAGCCCCAGTCTAGGTCCAGAGCTTTTATATTTGGCTGAGCTACTTTGACTATTCTGCACATGTAGTTATGATGTCAGTAAAAGCATAGAAGAAATTTTGTAATCCCTTCTCACTGCAGTGTCAACCCCTGCCCCTGGCTTAACTTTTCTGTTTTTACAGATCAGAATGACTGATATTTTTGCCACAATGTGTGAGTTATCTCCGCAGTGCTCTGACCTATGCTATGTTGGGAGTGACTTCATTGAGACATAGGATAAAACCTGAAAAAAAAAAAATACTTTTTGGAATTTACTTCTATATCTACCTATCGACCATTTTCCAATAATTTCAACTTCTGACCCCATTTGTGTGCTCTGTTTCCCTCTCCTAATTCATTCAGATTACTCCTTTTTATATGGTGTCTAGCTTTTATTGTTGTGTTTGTGTGGCAGTTCACTTGGTAGGATCTTTGTCATACTGAAAAGCAGTACCAAAGGCCCTTATTGGTTGTAACCTCTCCTGTTTGTCCTTCCTACTTTCAGCTCTCAACAAATTAGCTTTATTTAGTTACTTGCTAGAGGAGCTACTGCGCACCCATGGTCAGAAGCAGTGGCCCAGAGTGCCAGGCTGTGACCGTGCAGGAGCTGCCAGGAGGAGCTACCCCAAGTCCAAGGTCAGGGGCAGCTGCTGAGAGGAGCAACCCCATGTCCAAGAGGCGGTGGCTGCTTGAGAGCAGGAGAGCCTAGAGAAGCTACTCCACGTTCAAGGTCAGGAGGGGCTGCGGTGAGGAGATACCCCTCATCCAAGGTAAGGAGCAGCAGCTGTGCTTTGCTGGAGCAGCCGTGAAGAGATACACCACGTCCAAGGTACGAGAAACCCAAGTAAGATGATAAGTGTTGTGAGAGGGCATCAGAGAGCAGACACACTGAAACCATAATCAAAGAGAACTGGTTAATCAAATCACACAGACCACAGCCTGGTCTAACTCAATGAAACTAAGCCATGCCCTGTGGGGTCACCCAAGACCGGCGGGTCATGGTGAAGAGGTCGGACAGAATGTGGTCCACTGGAGAAGGGAATGGCAAACCACTTCAGTATTCTTGCCTGGAGAACACCATGAACAGTATGAAAAGGCAAAATGATAGAATACTGAAAGGGGGACTCCCTGCGTTGGTAGGTGCCCAATATGCTACTGGAGATCAGTGGAGAAATAACTCCAGAAAGAATGAAGGGATGGAGCCAAAGCAAAAACAATACCCAGTTGTGGAAGTGACTGGTGATAGAAACAAGGTCTGATGCTGTAAAGAGTAATATTGCAAAGGGACATGAAATGTTAGGTCCATGAATCAAGGCAAATTGGAAGTGGTCAAACAGGAGATGGCAAGAGTGAACATTGACATTCTAGGTATCAGTGAACTAAAATGGATTGGAATGGGTGAATTTAACTCAGATGATCATTATATCTACTACTGCGGGCAGGAATCCCTTAGAAGAAATGAAGTAGCTATCATGGTCAACAAAAGAGTCCAAAATGCAATAATTGGATGCAATCTTAAAAATTACAGAATGATTTAGTTCATTTCCAAGGCAAACCATTCAATATCACAGTAATCCTAGTCTATGTCCCAACCAGTAATGCTGAAGAAGCTGAAGTTGAACAGTTCTATGAAGACCTACAAGACCTTTTAGAACTAACACCCAAAAAAATATGTCCTTCTCATTATACGGGACTCGAATGCAAAAGTAGGAAGTCAAGAAACACCTGGAGTAACAGGCAAATTTGGCCTTGGGATACAGAATGATGCAGGGCAAAGGCTAATATAGTTTGGCTAAGAGAATGCACTGGTTATAGCAAACACCTTCTTCCAACAACACAAGAGAAGATTCTACACATGGACATCACCAGATGGTCAACACCAAAATCAGATTGATTATATTCTCTGTAGCCAAAGATGGAGAAGCTCTATACTGTCAGCAAAAACTGACTGTGGCTCAGATAATGAACTTCTTATTGCCAAATTCAGACTTAAATTGAAGAAAGTAGGGAAAACCACTAGACCATTCAGGTATGACCTAAATCAAATCCCTTGTGATTATGCAGTGAAAGTGAAAAATAGATTTAAGGGACTAGATCTGATAGATAGAGTGCCTGATGAACTATGGACGGAGGTTCCTGATATTGTACAGGAGACAGGGATCAAGACCATCCCCACGGAAAAGAAATGCAAAAAACCAAGATGACTGTCTGGGGAGCCCTTAAAAATAGCTGTGAAAAACATAGGAGAAAAGGAAGATATAAGCATCTGAATGCAGAGTTCCAAAGAATAGCAAGGAGAGAAAAGAAAGCCTTCCTCAGAGATCAGTGCAAAGAAATAGAGGAAAACAACAGAATGGGAAAGATGAGAGATCTCTTCAAAAAAATTAGGGGTATCAAGGGAACATTTCATGCAAAGATGGGCTCGATAAAGGACAGAAATGGTATGGACCTAACAGAAGCAGAATATATTAAGAAGAGGTGGCAAGAATACACAGAAGAACTGTACAAAAAAGATCTTCACAACCCAGATAATCACGATGGTGTGATCACTCACCTAGAGCCAGACATCCTGGAATGTGAACTCAAGTGGGCCTTAGAAAGCATCATAACGAACAAAGCTAGTGGAGGTGATGGTATTCCAGTTGAGCTATTTCAAATCCTGAAAGATGATGCTGTGAAAGTGCTGCACTCAATATGGCAGTAAATTTGGAAAACTCAGCAGTGGCCACAGGACTTTAAAAATTCAGTTATCATTTCAATCCAAAAGAAGGGCAATGCCAAAGAATGCTCAAACTACCACACAATTGCACTCATCTCACAGGCAAGTAAAGTAATGCTCAAAATTCTCCAAGCCAGGCTTCAGCAATACGTGAACTGTATACTTCCAGATGTTCAAGCTGGTTTTAGAAAAGGCAGAAAAGCCAGAGATCAAATTTCCAACATCTGCTGGATTATGGAAAATGCAAGAGAGTTACAGAAAAACATCTATTTCTGCTTTACTGACTATGCCAAAGCCTTTGACTGTGTGGATTTCAAAAAACTGTGGAAAATTCTGAAAGAGATGGGAAAACCAGACCACCCAATCTGCCTCTTAAGAAATCTATATGCAGGTAAGGAAGCAACATTTAGAACTGGACATGGAACAACAGACTGATTTCAAATAGGAAAAGGAGTACGTCAAGGCTGTATATTGTCACCCTGCTTATTTAACTTATATGCAGAATACATCATGAGAAATGCAGGACTGGAAGAAGAACAAGCTGGAATCAAGATTGACAGGAGAAATAGCAAAATCTCAGATATGCAGATGACACCACCTTTATGGCAGAAAGTGAAGAGGAACTAAAAAGCCTCTTGAGGAAAGTGAAAGAGGAGAGTGAAAAAGTTGGCTTAAAGCTCTACATTCAGAAAACAAAGATCATAGCATCTGGTCCCATCACTTCATGGGAAATAAATGGGGAAACAGTGGAAACAGTGTCAGGCTATTTCTTTGGGCTCTAAACTCACTGTAGATGGTGATTACAGCCATGAAATTAAAAGATGTTTACTCCTTGGAAGGAAAGTTATGACCAACCTAGATAGCATATTCAAAAGCAGAGACATTACTTTGCCAACAAAGGTCCATCTAGTCAAGGCTATGGTTTTTCCAATAGTCATGTATGGATGTGAGTTGGACTGTGAAGAAAGCTGAGCACTGAAGAATTGATGCTTTCGAACTGTGGTGTTGGCGAAGACTCTTGAGAGTTCCTTGGACTGTAAGGAGATCCAACCAGGCCATTCTAAAGGAGATCAGTCCTGGGTGTTCTTTGGAAGGAATGATGCTGAAGCTGAAACTCCAGTATTTTGTTCACCTCATGCGAAGAATTGACTCATTGGAAAAGACTCTGATGCTGGGAGGGATTAGGGTAGGAGGAGAAGGGGATGACAGAAGATGAGATGGCTGGATGGCATCACCCACTGGATGGATGTGAATTTGAGTGAATTCCGGGAGTTGGTGATGGACAGGGAGGCCTGGTGTGTTGCAATTCTTTGGGTCCCAAAGAGTCAGACACGACTGTGTAACTGAACTGAACTGAACTGATGTCTTCTCTTGAGGTGAAGAGGTCACATGTGATTTTCAGGAATTTCATATATCTCAGAATGAAATGTCTCTAAGTCAAATGAAAGTTTCCATGGGTTAATTTATCGTTTTTTAGGATATATTTTTGCTTTAATTTTTCTATTGTTGATTTCCTGTTTCTGGTACTTAAGTTTCTTCTTTTATTTTTGTTCAGTTCAGTTCAGTTCAGTTCAGTCGCTCAGTCGTGTTCGACTCTTTGCGAACCCATTAATCGCGGCTCAGCAGGTTCCCTGTCCATCACCAACTCCCTGAGTTCACGAAGAGTCACATCCATCAAGTCATTAATGCCATCCAGCCATCTCATCCTCTGTCATCCCCTTCTCCTCCTGCCCCCAATCCCTCCCAGCATCAGAGTCTTATGCAATGAGTCAACTCTTTGCATGAGGTGGCCTAAGTACTGGAGTTTCAGCTTTAGCATCATTCCTTCCAAAGAAATCCCAAGACTGATCTCCTTCAGAATGGACTGGTTGAATCTCCTTGCAGTCCAAGGGACTCTCAAGAGTCTTCTCCAACACCACAGTTCAAAAGCATCAATTCGTCAGTGCACAGCCTTCTTCACAGTCCAACTCTCACATCCATACATGACCAAAGGAAAATCCATAGCCTTGACTAGATGGATTTTTATTTGCAAAATAATGTCTCAGCTTTTGAATATGCTATCTAGGTTGGTCCTAACCTTCCTTCCAAGGAGTAAGTGTCTTTTAATTTCATGGCTGAAGTCACTAGCTGCAGTGATTTTGGAACCCCAAAAAATAAAGTCTGACACTGTTTCCACTGTTTCCCCATCTATTTTCCATGAAGTGATGGGACCGGATGCCATGATCTTCATTTTCTGAATGTTGAGCTTTAAGCCAACTTTTTCACTCTCCTCTTTCACTTTCCTCAAGAGGCTTTTTAGTTCCTCTTCACTTTGCCATAAGGATGGTGTTATCTGCATATCCGAGGTTATTGATATTTCTCCCAGCAATCCTGATTCCAGCTTGTGTTTCTTCCAGTCCAATGTTTCTCATGATGTACTCTTCATATAAGTTAAATAAGCAGGGTTGACAATATACAGCCTTGACGTACTCCTTTTCCTATTTGAAATCAGTCTGTTGTTCCATGTCCACTTCTAACTGTTGCTTCCTGACCTGCATACAAATTTCTCAAGAGGCAGGTCAGGTGGTCTGGTTTTCCCGTCTCTTTCAGAATTTCCCACAGTTTATTGTGATCCACACAGTCAAAGGCTTTGGCATAGTCAGTAAAGCAGAAATAGATGTTTCTCTGGAACTCTCTTGCTTTTTCCATGTTCCAGCAGATGTTGGCAATTTGATCTCTGGTTCCTCTGCCTTTTCTAAAACCAGCTTGAACATCAGGAAGTTCACGATTCACGTATTGGTGAAGCCTGGCTTGGAGAATTTTGAGCATTACTTTACTAGCATGTGAGATGAGTGCAATTGTGTGGTAGTTTGAGCATTCTTTGGCAATGCCTTTCTTTGGGATTGGAATGAAAACTGACCTTTTCCAGTCCTGTGGCCACTGCTGAGTTTTCCAAATTTACTGCCATATTGAGTGCAGCACTTTCAAAGCATCATCTTTCAGGATTTGAAATAGCTCAACTGGAATACCATCACCTCCACTAGCTTTGTTCGTAGTGATGCTTTCTAAGGCCCACTTGAGTTCACATTCCAGGATGTCTGGCTCTAGGTGAGTGATCACACCATCGTGATTATCTGGGTTGTGAAGATCTTTTTTGTACAGTTCTTCTGTGTATTCTTGCCATCTCTTCTTAATATATTCTGCTTCTGTTAGGTCCATACCATTTCTGTCCTTTATCGAGCCCATCTTTGCATGAAATATTCCCTTGGTATGTCTAATTTTCTTGAAGAGATCTCTCATCTTTCCCATTCTGTTGTTTTCCTCTGTTTCTTTGCACTGATCTCTGAGGAAGGCTTTCTTATCTCTCCTTGCTATTCTTTGGAACTCTGCATTCAGATGCTTATATTTTTTCTTTTCTCCTTTGCTTTTCGCTTCTCTTCTTTTCACAGCTATTTGTAAGGCCTCCCCAGACAGCCATTTTACTTTTTTGCATTTATTTTTTATGGGAATCGTCTTGATCCCTGTCTCCTGTACAATGTCACGAACCTCAGTCCATAGTTCATCAGCCATGCCCGTGGGCAACTCAAGAAGGCCAGGTCATGGTGGAGAGATCTGACAGAATTTATTTTTGTAAATAAAATTAAATATTCATTCAGCCATTCTATATGCCTATATACACATGCACACACACACACACACACACACACACACACACACACACATATATATATAAAACCAAACAATCCATTTACTGTGAAAAAAGGAAGAGATGTGTTTATGAGTCACTTTTCAGGATAACATAGAAGTCTATTTTTCTATTCTTATTGTGGCTTACCATAAATTAGTGATGTATAAATGCTTTGAAGTTATGTCTTGAACCTTTTAAATGTTTAAGGGTATAAAAGTCCTGCTTTCTCACCTCTTTACATATGTAATGCAAATTGGATAATAATCCTAATTGGGAATTATTTTTAAAGTATGTTTTGCATTGGAAGAACATGTTTTTTAGCACTTGGAATTTTAAAAGTCTATGACTTTAAATAAGATAATAACATGACTACTCTGGTATTATATACTATAAGTACTGTATAAGACATTGTCAGATATAGTATTATCCTCAAGTAGATACTAAACCATGGGTTAAAATTAGGGTTGATATTTCAGTTTTCAATAAAATTTTAAAAACAATGAGAGACTAAAAAACAGTAAAACATATAAAGGAGCCCAGGGTTTCTAATAGATTGGTCATTACTAACAGAGACAGATGTAAATGTAGTTCATATTTACAAAGAGCCAAGAATTTTAAAAAGCATTCTGATGATTAAAAAAGATGAATACAAATCTTGCCATGAGATATCATCATATATATGTAAGAGAGTAGAAATAGTTATCCAGAACAGATTTATCTTCAGGTTACATATTGGTTACTTTGTCAGTTGTTCAGAGACTTACATTCTGTGTCTTTGCATTATTTCTAGTTAAAATATAAGTATTCCAGTATGCTTTGTCAGTTCTGGGAATAGGAAATAGTATCTTAAAAGCAGACAACAAGTTCCAGCAAGTTCAATGTTGCAGAGAAATATACATAGCAAGCAAAACAAAATCTCTCATGATTTTCTTTAGCTTTACCTAAATATATTTTTTTAGCTTGGAGAGTGTTTTTTTGTTTGTTTGTTTTGTTTTTTGAATTGGAATAGAATGGCTAAGTGACTCCTGACAATAACTATAAATCCTGAATATTTTACAACACAACCAAAGGAGAACTCTGAACATTAGTAATAAGTAAAACTTACTAGGATCATCAGGAGTAGAGAAACAACTCAGCAACAGGACTGTCAACAGAGGGCAGCTCAGGAGGACTCATTCTTTTCCAAATGCAAGGGGAGTTCTGACAACAGGTGAGCCTGGTTGTGGTGGTTTAGTTGCCAAATCTGACACTTGAGACCCCATGGACTGTAGCTCCCCAGGCTCCTCTGTTCATGGGATTTTCCAGGCAATAATACTGGAGTGGGTTGCCATTTCCTTCTCCAGGGGATCTTCCTGACCCATGAATTGGATTCAGGAATCGAACCTGGGTCTCCTGCATTGCACGTGGATTTCACCCACTGAGCTACAAGGGAAGTCCTGTATCATTACCTGGTAAAGAGGTGAACCCAGCATTAACTACAAAAGGACAAACTGTAGTCCTGCCAACATGAAGTGGCCAGAAGAAGTACCCTCCAATCCTTCCAGGCCTAAGACTCCCCTTCTTGAGTCTACCAATTTGAGACTACCAAATTGGCCAAGTAACACCAGCAAATGTTTCTAGCACAACCTGCAGCCAAGCATAGGAAGTTCCTTTGAATCTAGGTCCTGAGACTTTTCTGCCCAACAACCGTAGGAAAGAGTGCATGCATGCATGTGCCTGCTTGGTAGTGTCCAACTCTTTGGGACCCCATGGACTGTAGTCTGCCAGGTTCCTTTGTCCATGGAATTTTACAGTCAAGAATACTAGAGTGTGTTGCTGTTTCCTACTTTATTTCCTACTCCTGACTCAAGGATTGAATCTGTGTCTCCTGCATTGGCAGGCAGATTCTTCATCACTGTGGTACCTGTAAAGCCCCTAAGTCTCTTATTTTATCAACTAAAATAAAAGATTTAAATAAGTTTCAGTGTCTCCTCACATAAAAAACTTTGATTTATTAAAATCATATATTGAAATCACCAGGATAATTGCAAAAATTTAAAAAGAGAAGGAGAATTTATTCTTTTGAATTGTTGTGCTGGAGAAGACGCTTGAGAGTCCCTTGGACTTTACATAAATCAAACCAGTCAATCCTAAAGGAAATCAACCTTGAACATTCACTGGAAAGACTGATGCTGAAACTGAAGCTCCCATATTTGGCCACCTGATATGATGAGCTGACTCACTGGAAAAGACACTGATGCTGGGAAAGAGTGAAGGCAACAAAAAACAAGACAGAAGAGGATGAAACAGATAGCATCACGGACTCAAAGGACATGAATCTGAGCAAATTCTAGGAGATAGTGGAGGACAGATGAGCCTGGAGAGCTGCAACCCATGGGGTCACAAAGAGTCATATATGACTTAGCTACTAAACAACATCATAAATAATTGATTAAAAAAGGAGACATAAAAATTGTAAGAATGATCAATTAATCTATGAAACTATATAAGTAGAATAAAAAAGATAAAGGGCATTTTGAACAAATAGAAAACTAGCAAGAAGGTAGTATTCAATCCATCTATATCATTAATTACATGAAATGTGAGCTCCCAAACCTACCATTTAACACCACAGATAATCTAATTGGGTAAAAGAAGTTAAATTCCATTATATGCTTTCTACAAGAAACCTGCTTTAATTATGAATATAGTTCAAAAATAAAACTTTGAAACATGTACTGTGCAAAGACTGACTAAAAGAAACTGACATAGCTACATTCATATCAGACAAGCTACATTTCATAACAGGGAAGAGTATCAGGGATAAGGAAATATATTGTGTAATCAAAAGTAGAACAAATTTATGAAAATATATAAATATTCTAAATATGTGTGTAATTAACATGAAGAATTTCAAAGTCCAAGAAGCAAAAATTGATAAAACTGGAAGGTGAAACTGGCATCTATACAACTAGAGTTGGAGAATTCATCTCTATCTCAGTGATTAATATAGCAATAAGGCAGATAAACAGTAATGACAAGAGTGGTTTGAAAAGTGTTATCAATTCACTTGATATATTGGACATTTATAAAATACTTCAACTAACAACTGAAGAAATGAAAATTCAACATATCAAAAATTATGGAAAACACATAAAGCCATCTTTTAAGGAAAACTTATAATATGCTTATATTAGAAAACAATGACAAATTATCAATATAAACTTTAACATTAAAGAGTAGCAAATTAAATGAAGTGGACATCAGTTCAGTTCAGTTCAATTCAGTCACTCAGTGGTGTCCAACTCTTTGTGACCCCATGAACCACAGCAGGCCAGGCCTCCCTGTCCATCACCAACTCCCGGAGTCCACCCAAACCCATGTCCATTGAGTTGGGGATGCCATCCAACCATCTCATCCTCTGTCATCCCCTTCTCCTCCCACCTTCAGTCTTTCTGAGCATGAGGGCTTTTTCAAATGAATCAGCTCTTCATATCAGGTGGCCAAAGTATCAGAGTTTCAGCCTGACATCAGTCCTTCCAGTGAACATTCAGGACTGATTTCCTTTAGGACGGACTGGTTGGATCTCCTTGCAGTCCAAGGGACTCTCAAGATTCTTCTCCAAAGTCACAGTTCAAAAGCATCAATTCTTAGGTGCCCAGCTTTCTTTATAGTCTAACTCTCACATCCATACATGACTTCTGGAAAATCCATAGCCTTAACTAGATGGAAGTTTGTTGGCCAAGTAATATCTTTGCTTTTTAATATGCTGTCTAGGTTGGTCATAACTTTCCTTCCAAGGAGTAAGCATCTTTTAATTTCATAGCTGCAATCACCATCTGCAGTGATTTTGGAGCCCACAGAAAATAAAGTCTGCTGCTGTTTGTTTCCCCATCTATTTGCCATGAAATGATGGGACCAGATGCTGTGATCTCAGTTTTCTGAATGTTGAACTTAAAGCCAACTTTTTCACTCTCTTCTTTCACTTTCATCAAGAGGCTCTTTAGTTCTTCTTCACTTTCTGCCATAAGGGTGGTGTCATCTGCATATCTAAGGCTGTTGATATTTTTTCTGCCAATCTTGATTCCAGCTTGTGCTTCCTCCAGCCTGGCATTTCTCATGATGTACTCTGCATAGAAGTTAAATAAGCAGGGTGACAATATACAGCCTTGACATGCTCCTGTTCCTATTTGGACCAGTCTGTTGCTCTATGTCCATTTCTAATCGTTGCTTCCTGACCTGCATACATATTTCTCAAGAGGGAGGTCAGGTGGTCTGGTATTCCCATCTCTTTCAGAATTTCCCACAGTTTGCTGTGATCCACACAGTTCAAGGTTTTGGCATAGTCAATAAAGTGGAAATAGATGTTTTTCTGGAACTCTCTTGCTTTTTCGATGATCCAGTAGATGCTGGCAATTTGATCTCTGGTTCCTCTGCCTTTTCATAACTTAATTCTAAAATTAGTGTTGAAAGACAAAAGAAAGAGAATAGCCAACACATTCTGACAACAAAGAAAAACCCTGGAGAAAACTCATTTTAGCAAGAATACATTATAAATTATGTGGAAATTTAAGGTTCAAAGACCCCATGTGCCATGATTTTATTCAAATTATATTTACAAAAGGGCAACTCTGTAGAGACAGGTAAAGGTGGATATTTGCCACGTTTGTTTATGCAGGAAGAAAGTGAGAGTATTAGTGATTCAGTTTTGTCTGAATCTGCAACCCCATGGACTGTAGCCCACCAGGTTCCACTTTCCATGGAATTCTCTAGGCAAGAATACTGGAGTGGGTACCCATTCTCTTCTCCAGGGGATCTTCCCAACCCAGGGATCAACGCAAGTCTCCTGCATTGCAGGGGGGATTCTTTACTGTCTGATCCACCTGAACACAAAAGAGCAGCCTGTGGGAATGCTTGGAGTGATGGTACATTCTGAATCAGTACTATGTTGGACGAACTTTGAATTTATTGAAATAAATGGAACCATGCACTACAAAGAGTGATTTTCTTCTCTATGCATAAAAGATAACTGAAACTGTTGAAATTAAAATGAATCTATATATATTATAAATGAAATACATAACCACACTGTATTTGTCAGGGTTCTCTGGGAAAGCAGAACAAATAGGACATACAGATAGAGATAAAAGAAGAACTATAGAAATTTACTCACACAGGTATGGAAGCTGCTAAGCCCCATAATTTGCTGTCTATGTGCTAGAGAACTAGAGAAGCCAGTGGTTTAATTCAGTCTTAATCTGAATGACTTAGACAGAGAGGTCTGAGGTTAAGTCCCAATCAGGATTTCAAAATCCAAGAAAGAGGAGTGATAAAGTTTGAGGGCAAGAGAAGACTCAGTACAAGCATAGGGAGAGCAAATTCATTCTCTTCCTATTTTATTATAGGGTGGCAATAAACATGGTAGAAATATGTTTGTATTCTAGAGTTCTTTGGAAGATAGAACTTGTGAGCAATGAAATTGGATGTTTCACTGAGGAAATACATAAGGGATGTAGTAAAGGAGTGACCTGGTTTCTCTTTGATGCTTATAGTAAAATATGAGAAAAGATGAATGATAAAAGAGGGAATTATAGATCAAAAATTAAGTAGAATTTTAAATTTTTGAAAAATTTTACCCTATTATTATTTTTTTTAATTTTTTAAATTTTATTTTATTTTTAAACTTTACATAATTGTATTAGTTTTGCCAAATATCAAAATGAATCCATCACAGGTATACATGTGCTCCCCATCCTGAACCCTCCTCCCTCCTCCCTCCCCATACCATCGAGAAAGTATATTCAGAGACATATTCAACAGTGTGGCCAAATTAGATAAGGTAATTAGTATGAGTTGTCTTCTCAACAGAAGCTCAAAGTTATTCATGATGAAAATTGAGAGATTAGTCAGTTGTCTAAACAGAGAGTCTATTGCTAAAGACAAGGTAAGAATGACCTGGAAGGCATTCCCAAGATCACCTGGGTTGCCCTTCCTTCACAGACCCAGAGTTAAATAAATTTGGCCAGAAAGAGGTCACTGCAGAATCCTCTTTCTATCAAAGCCCAGTAGAGAGAGCTGTGAGGTTGGTCCAGACTCTGAGCTTGTTCCGTCATGTCCAACCTTTGCAATATCATGGACTGAATCCCATCAGGCTCTTCTGTCCATGGAATTTTCCAGGCAAGAATACTGAAGTGGGTTGCCATGTCCTACTCCAGAGAATCTTCCTGACCCAGGGATCAATCCTATGTCTCTCGCATCTCCTGTGTTAGCAGGTGGATTTTTTACCACTGTGCCACTGGAAGTTAGTGTAAGGAAGCCCTAAACTTTGGGAACATGGTCCCAGTTTCTGAACTGGGAAGCCCTAAACTTTGGGGCCCAGTTTCTGAACTGGGAAGTCTGAAAGTTGGGACAGTTCTACAGTGGATCTGGAGGACCAAGCATCTAGTGAAGAAAGATTATTCTGGGATTTCCTTGGTGGTTCAGTGATTTGGACTCCGTGCTTCCATGGCAGGTGGCAGTGTTAATGTTGTTTGCCCTGCTGGATTTTACACGTGCTCAAGATTTGGGATCTGTCCTTCCTTTTTTTTCCTATTTCTCCTTTTAGGAATGGGTGTGCATATTCTTTGCCTGTACCACCATTGTATTTTAGAAAAGCATAACTTATTTGGTTTCACAGGTTCACAGCTGGAGAGAAATTTGCCTCAGAATGGTTGCACTATGAGTCTCATCTGTACCTAATTTAGATTCCTAGATGAAATTTTGGACTTTTGGACTTTGCTGGAACAAGTTAAGAATTCTGGGGCTACTGGCAGGGGATGAATGTTTTTTGCATGTTAGAAGGATGTGAATTTTGGAATACCAGGAACATAATGCTATTGTCTGAATTTCTGTATCCCACAAAATTCATGTGTTGAGATCTTAATGCCCAATGTTATGATATTAGGAGATGCAGCCTTTGAAAGTTGATTAGGTTATGAGGCCAGAATTCTCATGAATGGGATAACTGACCTTATAAAAGAGATGACTTATAATAGAGAGCTCCCTCTTTTCCGCTATGGAAAGGCACAGTGAAAAGATGTTCTCTAAGACAGGGGGCAGTACCTCACTCAGCAGCAATCTGCTAGCAATTTGAACTCAGACTTTCAGACTCCAGAGAGAACTATAAGAAATACTTTTTAACTTTACAATATTGTATTGGTTTTGTAAAGTTAAAAAATTAAATAAAATTAAATTTAAAAAAAGAAAAAAAAGAATAATAAAAGAGTAATAAAAAAAAAAAAAGAAATACTTTTCTATTTTTTATAACCCACCTAGTGTATGATATTTTGCTGTAGCAGCTCGAAAGCAATAGCAAAAAGTTTCAGGTAGCTTCTTCAAATACATGTGTTGTTCAGTACTGTATGGAATATTCAAAAAATATCTTCAGCTTATCTTTTTCATATCTCCATTCTCTCGAGTGAGCTGTCTTGCCAACTGTAACCACTTCAATCTCCCCATTTCTCATGTCTGTTTCCTTTGATCAAAGCAGTCTACCAATCTTCACATAGATCCCCTTTGCACAATGGCTCAAAAACTCCCTCAAGACAGTAAGTTGTTGTGGTTTTAGGGTCCTTCTTATCATCTTCTATTTCTCAGGAATTACTATCCTTTGTTGCCTGACACTGAGTGTCTTGAAAACTATTGTTTCAAGTATTTTGTCTCTTTTTATCTTGTGCTTGTTGTTATTTTTATTTCAGACAGGAAGATAAGTATGATCACTGTCATCCTATCTTGCTTGAAAGTAGACATTTCATCTTTTTGTTTTTGAATGTTACTCCAAGCAAATCATTTCCATTATTATAAAATTTTCCAATTCCAAAAAAAAAAAAAAATATTGTGGAAACCATAATAAATTCTAGGATCTAATGGGGAAAAATAAGACTACAGCAGTATTTCTGAAACAAATTTCCACTTTGGCTGGGGTCCTTGGTTAACATGTGTTAGTAAATAACAAAATGTAAAGTATATTGTATTCTTTCCTTAATCTAAAGTTGTTTGAAGTCGATGCTAAAATGTTTGTTTTAAAAAATAAGATAACATGTGCATTTTCAGAAGAAAAGAAAATGTCCCCTTCCCCTCCAGCATCTAATAAAGTCAGTAGTTGTAAGGATTAAAAAACAAACAAACAAACAAACAAAAAAACCCTCAGGTTTATTTAAGGGGAAAAAAAGTTTTTTGTTTTTTGTTTTTTTTAAAGATTAAATAAAAAAGTTTATTTAAGAATCATTTTTAAGCTTTGAGTTACACACAAATAATAAATACAATTTCCTTGTCTTCCTTTATCTCCCAAAAGGTGGAGATTCCTATAGGCCTTATACATTTCAAAATCTATGACTAAGCTGAAAGCTTTTCTAAAATCCCCACTAAGAGCCATGAAAGATTTTTCTTTTTTTCTATAAATATCATTGTAATATCTTTGAGTTACTCATTTTAACTTAACTAGGCAAAGATCATTTTAACTTAACTAGATTTAACTTAACTATATTAACTTGACTTACTCATTTTAACTTAACTAGATTTAGCTTAACTAGGCAGAGTGAAAAAGTTGGCTTAAAACTCAACATTAAAAAACTAAGATCATGCCATCCTGTCCCATCACTTCATGGCAAATAGATGGGGAAACAATGGAAGCAGTGAGAGACTTTATTTTCTTGGGCTCCAAAATCACTGCAGATGTTGACTGCAGCCATGAAATTAAAAGACACTTACACCTTGGAAAGAAAGCCATGACCAACCTAGACAACATATTAAAAAGCAGAAATATTGCTTTGCCAACAAAGGTCCATCTAGTCAAAGCTGTGGTTTTTCCAGTAGTCATGGATGGATATGAGAGTTGGACCATAAACAAAGTTGAGCATCAAAGATTTGATGCTTTTGAACTGTGGTGTTGGAGAAGACTCTTGAGAGTCCTTTGACTGCAAGGAAATCAAACTAGTCAATCCTAAAGGAAATCAGTCCTAAATGTTCATTGGAGGGACTGATGGTGAAGCTGAGGCTCCAACACTTTGGCTACCTTATGCGAAGAACTGATTTATTGGAAAAGACTCTGATGCTGGGAAAGATTGAAGACAGGAGTAATAGGGGATGACAGAGAATGAGATGGCTGGATGGCATCACCGATTCGAGGGACATGAGTTTGAGCAAGTTCTGGGAGTTAGTGATGGACAGGGGAGCCTGATATGCCACAGTGCATGGGGTCACAAAGAGTCATACCCAGCTGAGAGACTGAACTGAACTAAACTGAGGCAGAGATCAGCTTTAAGGAATATTCCAAATGAGAAGAGATCAATAACCATAGTTAACCATATCTTTTTGTCTTTTAAAAGTTCTAACTTTAAACCAATAAGCACAATTATTTTCTTTTTTTTCCTGTTTATTTATTTATTTAAGCTTTACAATATTGTATTGGTTTTGCCATATATCAAAATGAATCCACCACAGGTATACATGTGTTCCCCATCCTGAACCTTCCTCCCTCCTCCCTCCTCGTACCATCCCTCTGGGTCATCCCAGTGCACCAGCCCCAAGCATCCAGTATCGTGCATTGAACCTGGACTGGCAACTCATTTCATATATGGTATTATACATGTTTCAATGCCATTCTCCCAAATCATCCCACCCTCTCCCTCTCCCAAAGAGTCTAAAAGACTGTTCTATACATCAGTGTCTCTTTTGCTGCCTCACATTCAGGGTTATTGTTAGCATCTTTCTAAATTCCATATATATGCGTTAGTATACTGTATTGGTGTTTTTTCAGATGTGTGTAACCTTTATATATCCTCTAAAAATGATTATTCGCCTTATAAATTCTTATTTATGTGCTCTGGTCCCTCTATACCAGCTTCCCTGGTGGCTCAGTTGTAAAGTGTGTGTTTGTACATGCTAAGTTGCTTCAGTCCTGTCCAACTCTATATGATCCCATGGACTGTAGCTCTCCAGGCTCCTCTGACCATGGGATTCATCAAGCAAGGATGCTGAAGTGGATTGCCATGCTCTCTTCCAAGTGACTTTCTTGACCCAGGGATTGAACCCATGTCTCTCATGTCTCCCGCACTGGAGGGTGGGCTCTTTATCACTAATACCACCTGGGAAGCCCCCAGGGGTAAAGAATCCACCTTAAATGCAGGAAACACAAGAGAGTCAACCCTGGGTTGAGAAGATTCCCTGAAGGAGGGCACGGCAACCCAGTCCAGTATTCTTGCCTGGGAAATCCCATCGACAGAGGACCTTCACTGGCTACAGTTCATGGGGTCACAAAGAGTTGGACACAACTGAAGTGACTGAGCATGCATACATGCAGGCTCTTTATGTACATGGGTTTCATTTCCTCACATTTAAGTGACCATGGATCAAAATTCCATCTGTAGTTGGTTGAAGCCATGAATGTGAAATCCACAAATACAGAGGGTTTATCATAAGTTTATTGAAAAAAATTCTGGCTGTATATTTTCTTTAATAAATTAGTAAATGTTTTGTGTTTCTCTGAGTTCTATGAGTCATTCTAGCAAATCAAGCCCAAGGAGAGGGATCATTGGAACTTTTAATATATAGATGATCGGAAGAAACACGAGTAATAACCTAGACTTAAAATCAGCATCTGAAAAGTGTATCTGTTGGTGAAAGCAGCTGAGTAGTATTGTACGACTGAGCCCTAAAGTTGTGGGATCTTGGGGTAAATAGTGTCAGAATTAAACTAAACTCTAGGAAACCCAGCTGATGTTGCAGAGAATTGCTTGGTGGGGAAAAAATCTCCACACATTTGGTGACCAAAACCGAAAAGTTTTATGTGAGTAGTAAAGGAGATGCACAGGGAAAAAACATGCATAGGAAAGGCCTGGGTTTTTCCTTGCATAGAAGGTGGGGTCGGGGGTGGGGTGGGGGGGAAGGTCATTCATCTATAAGGGTGTATATTCAAAATCCGTCTGACTATATTTTTATAACAAACATATTATTTAATTATGTGTAATTGCTAGTCAGATTGAGAAGTTCAGTCAGATTGAGAAATATTAGTTGCTCAGTCATGTCTGACTCTTTATGATCCCATGGACTGTAGCCCACCAAGCTCCTCTGTCCATGGAATTTTCCAGGCAAGAATACTGGAGTGGATTGTCATTCTCTTCTCTAGAGGATCTTCCTGATCTGGGGTTCAAACACAGGTCTCTTGGATTGCAGGCAGATTCTTTACTGTCGGAGCATTTAGTGTTAATTAGCAAAAATGTGGCTCAGTGGTAAAGAATCCACCTGCCTGTCAGGAGACACCGGTTCCTCCTAGGTCAGGAAGAATGCACTCTAATATTCTTGCCCGGAAAGTCCCATGAATAGAGGAGCCTAGCAGGCTACAGTCCACATAGTTGAAAAGTGTCAGACATGACTTAGTGACTGAGCACAGCAAGAATGTAGCTTTGATTGTAATAAGAACCTGTAAACAAAGTTAGCCCTTTACATAAGGGTGTGTAAAAATTAAAAGCAGAACCTGATAACATATTTTAATAACCTTAGGACTTTTCTGACTGTTCAGAGGTTAAAGTTCAATCCCTGGTTGGGGAAGTCAAATCCCACATGCCAAAAGGCTGAAATACAAAACATAAAAAAGAAACAATATTTTAACAAATTCAATAAATACTTTAATAAAAGGTCCACATTAAAAAAAAGAAAATACTTGAAATGTGTACTGTATTCTTATTCATATATCTTCAGAATAAAAACATACGGAATCATTTTCACAATTTGAAATGTTTAAAGTTGTACTCGAAAGTTTGAATGTAACACAGAATTATCATATATTCAGTTTTAGGCAATTTATTTAATTATTTAATAAAATAAATCATGACTAATAAGTGAATCAATATTCATAATTTAAAGCTTATAAAAATACTATGGATTTCTTAATATGTGTTCTAAACTCTATTGTCTTAATTTACGTGGTTATTTGACCCACTGTGATGCTTGATAAAACTGATAATAATTAGCTTTAAACGAGTTAGACAGATGAACCATCAGAAATGGCTTTAGACATAACTCAATAATGTTAATAAGTTCTAGGTTTAAAATATGAAAATGTGTTCAGTCAATTTATTGAATCAGGCTAAATTCATCAAAATAAAGGTTTGTATCTACAGGAAAGCAACTGAAGAGGAGAGTGGGAGGGGGAAGGAAGGGGGAAGGAGAGAAAGGAGGAAGGAGGAGGAAAGGAAGAAAGAAAAATAAAATGTTGGCCAAGTCTAAGGCTTATGATCATATTAACTGAGATTTGCTAAGATTGGACATCTTTCCTCAGTTTAGAAATAAAACTGGATTATTAATGACCATATAACAAAATATTTGAAAAATATTATTGAGCCTTTATCATGAACATGACATTATGGAAGCTACTTCATTCTGCCTGAACAAGAATTTGTTACATTTTCATCAATTTTATGTTATTCTTCTAAACATATTGAAACAAGTATTTTTTTGTTGTTTTTCTTTATATGTATATATATATATATATATACACATACATACATACATATATCACTCTGTCATAAACAAAAAAACATTTTAGCAATTAGATTTGTTCAGCATAGAAGGTGGTAAGTTTCCAACTTTGTTCTGGGTAGAAAGGCTACTACATAAAAACCAAATTTCTGTAGAAAGGAAAACTGAGCTAGAATACCACTAAATGTTATATCAACATTAAAATTCCAAAAAAAAAAAAAGGTTTTACATCACATTTTTCCCTTCAGTTCAGTTCAGTTCAGGGGCTCAGTCATGTCTGACTTTTTGCAACCACATGGACTGTAGCACGCCAGGCTTCCCTGTCCAGTCGGTGATGCCATCCAACCATCTCATCCTCTGTTGTCCACTTCTCCTCCTGCCTTCAATCTTTCCCAACATCAGGGTCTTTTCCAATGAGTCATTTCTTTGCATCAGGTGGCCAAAGTATTGGATTTTTTTTCTTATCAAGCACCAAACAATATAACATACTTTCTATACTCTAAAATCTTCTTTAATCATGAGCCTGGAGTGGTTTTCTAATTTCTTTCAAAGACTTTTCCATTAATCCATGTTATTTCTTGAGGAAATTAATTCCACTCACTTATATTCTTTGCTGTAAAAGATGTTTTCTAAGACTTCCCTGCTGGTCCAGTGGTTAAGACTTTGTCTTTCAATGCAGAGGATGTGGCCTCAGACCCTCCTTGGGGAGTTAAAATCTGACATGCCTGGTAGTCAAAAAACCAAAACACAAAACAGAAGCAATATCATAACAAATTCAATAAAGTGTTAAAAAAAGCTGTTTCCTTATGCTTTCACAGTAGTTATAGAACAATAATTAGTAATATATTTTTTTAATTTAATTTTTAAAACTAATATGATTATGTAAAGTAATATGTTTTATAAAACACTTGAAATGTTGGTACTTCAGCTGTACCAGTCTTCAGCATATCAATTCACTCTCTCCTTGTTCACTCTGCAAAACTCAAAGCCTACCAGCAAGCAAGTCAAGCGCAGAGGTCTCAGCCAAGTTCCTATTCATTTCTTTTTAAATATAAAGAAGAAGTAAAGGATTAAAAGACTGGAGGCCTATGATCAAGAAGAAATCTTTCAAAAGTTTAGTCAAGTCGGGGAGAAAATACATAAATTGAGTGCAAGTTGATTTTTAAACAGAAAATATTTTCTGATCATCAAAGACAATGCAACTGTAATACTAGGTAAGGAACAGAGATATTCAGAGCCTCCATGATCAGGAGTTGCTTCTGCTTGGGAGCATTTGCCAGTAGAATAAACACAACAGAGATGTAGAACTCTGCATTTGCAAAGACTCAGAAATCAGGAGGTCAGAATCCTGTGGCCTCCAAAGACAGAATTGCTCTCTATGGAGAAGACTCTTACACTTTTTGTTGGGACCTCGGTACTGCTGTGTTTTTGGATCTAAGGGAAGTCTCTGAAAGGAAAGATTTCATACTGGGAAATTGTAATGGGATAAGAAATAGAATTGAAATTCAGTATCTGTCAACAACTAAAACCTCAGGAAAACAACTTCTGCTCTGGTTGGAACTCCTAATAGCTGTACCCTGTAGGTAGAGAAATAGACATTGCTCATCTCGGAAAAGTTTATATCCTTGACTCTGGATTGCCAGCACATTTGGAAGACAGGCAGAGGAAAAGGAGACTAGAGGTCTATGGTCAAGAAGAAATCTTTCTAAAGTTGAGTCAAGTCAGGGAGAAATTTTCAGCCATCATGGTCAAAGGAAAGAAATACATAAATTGAATGCAGGTTGATTTTTAAAAAAAGAGCATGTATACCTGTGGCAGATTCATTTTGGTATACGGCAAAACCAATACAATATTGTAAAGTTAAATAAAATAAAATTAAAAAAATATATATATAGACAAAAAAGAGATTTCAAAGTTATTTTCTCATATTCATTTATTAGTGATGGTAGAATAGAAATTAAAATTAATCTTTGTCTTTTCGTGTCTAAATTGACACATTTTCTTGCTGTTATTCTCTTTCAGTCCCAAATCATCATTCATGCTTATGTTTCCTGGGGCACAGTACCTGCAACATAGCAAGATATAGGATTTTTAGGTTCTAGAAAATTGAATTCCTCTCCCTTGACAGAGTTCAGAATCAACTTGTCAATAGACACAGAGGTCAGAGGGAAGGAGGACATACTATTACTTTTACTCCTGATAAATGGCCTGTCACTATGGTCTTGCTGTCAGAAAGCAAGACTTTTGCTCTTAGACCAGTTACTGCTCCCGAGTGTCATCCTGGAATCGATGATGCTCAGAGTAGCTTTCACACCAGCAAGGTTCTAAACCTAGTCAAGAAAGTCCATTAAACTGAACTCAGTTATAGTGTACCCTGGTCTAAAGAGTGAAAATTCACTTCCTACTCTATGCCTTATTCTTAATTATGTCAAATCATTCTCTCCAAAAGAGTTTAAAATGACTATTTGCCAGTAAAGACCAGTATTGTCTAACATTCAATGCAACACCCAGAAGGTTCAATTTTAATGTAAATTCACCTATTACTGTTCTCTTATTAAGAAGTTAAAAGTTAGAATATCAAATTCTCTTGAAAATTAAAGTTCAGAGAGTCAACATGCAAGTAAATTAAATTTTAAGATTAAATTCCCTTGTGTATTATTCTTGGTTTTGGCCAGCATAGTGTTGCAGGAAGGGGGACCCCTTCCAGGTCCTGAAACTGGGCTCTTGTCTAACATTTGGAAATTAATTGTCTGAGGAGACACATGTTCTGACAAAGCAAGAGATTTTATTGGGAAAGGAAAGCAGTAGGGCAAGGGGACCCAGGAGAACAGCTCTGTCACATGGCTTGCAGTCTAGGGTTTTATGGTGATGGGATTAGTTTCCAGGTTGTTGTTCGGCGATCATTCTGACTCTGAGTCCTTCCTGGAGGCCCACCCCTTGTTCAGCCAAAATGGATGCCAGAAAGAAGGATTCTGGGAGGTGGTTGGACATGTGGTGCCTTATTTTGACCTTTCCCAAACTCTTCAAGTTGGTGGGGGCTTATTAGTTCTGTGTTCCTTACCAGGACCTCCTGTTGTAAAACAACTCATGCAAATGGTTACCATGGTGCCTAGCCAGGGTGGGCAGTTTCAATCAGTGTGCTTCCCCTAACAATAGTATTTTTCCAATTCTTGTGTGCATTTTGTTTCTTAAACAACTCCAACCAGACCACTCTTCCACATAATGGGTGTATTTCTTTCTCTTTTAAAAAAATATTTCTTTATTTATTTAGGTGTGTATCAGGTTTAGTTGCAGCATATGAAATCTTTCATTGCAGCACAAGGACTTCTTTCTAGTTGCAGCACAAGGAATCCTCCAGACCTGCAGTCTCAGTGGTTGCTATGCACAGATTTAGTTGCCCTGCAACATATGTAATCGTAGTTCCCTAACTAGGGACTAAATCAGCATGCCTTGCATTGGAAGTCGGATTCTTAACTACTGGACCACCAGGGAATTTCAATAAGTGTTTCTTATAGTCTTTAACTGCTGAACTAATCTTTCAGACATTCTTCTAGTAAAGAGTCCAAAGATATCAGACAGCACTAAAGACCAGGGCCCGTGCTAACAATAAGACCATACTGCAGCTGTCTCAAACAAGGTGACATTCTCAGAATAAACACAGTTATCGATTCATTACAGGTCCAAGTTAATGATGCCAAAACCAAACATGGAATCAGGGATGCTAAATAATTCAATCTTCTTGGTTTCAACCATGTTTGAATACTAGTCAAAATATGATAGCATTCATAATGTAAAATTGGATGCTGTAAGAGATAAGCTTCCCTGATGGCTCGGCAGTAAAGAATCCACCTGCCAATGAAGGAGATGTGATTCCACCCCTGGGTCAGGAAGATCCCCTGGAGAAGGAAATAGCAACCTACTTCTATATTTTCACCTGGGAAATCCCATAGACAGAGGAACCAGGTGAGGGGTCGCAGAGTCAAACTTGACTTGGTGAGTAAATAGCAAGAGCAATAAGGAGATAAGCCGTAGAATTTTAGAGGCTTGACCCAATAGTAGTTTATTTCATGCTCAAATAAAGTAGTAAGGGATGAGAAGAGGGAAGTACAAACTAAGGAATCCTATATAAACACCTTGTAGACATCATGGTAATGCTCCAACAGTTACCAAGAGTGTTCATTTCCAGTTGGTCTGTGGGAGAAGAGAACTGAAGGTCATAAAGGAAGTCTGATGGACCACACCTGGAAGCAGCATGTACAATTTTTGTCTACATGTAATTGGTCAAAGCAGTGTCATATGACTAATCCAACTATAAAGAAGATTGATAAGCTACAAGGCTACTTGTCTGCCAGGAAAAAAAAAAAATGTTCATCTGTATAGTGACTTGGTTTATGCCTAACAATTAAGATATATCCTTCATCTAAAGTTGGTTATAATGTTATGATTGGCCATAATTACAGAGGTGGGAGGGATCCACCTAAGTACATAGTCATCTGTCTCAGAGAGTGACATTTCAGTATTTATTACTACCAAATTTAGGAACTTGCAGGGATCATGACTCCATTCACCAAGATTTTAACATGGTGTAATTTTGTTCTAAATTCATATGTCCAAAATTCCCATTTCTTTTGCGAGTCCACAGTTTTTAATAGACTGGCAGTCTAGAAAGACAATAATGCCATCTAACTTTGGTCCTTGATACAATAATTTATTCTGATCACTATGTCTGATAAACAAACTTTTTCCCATGCTGGCTTAATGTAGGTGCCTTGAACTTTAAAGTTAAGACTCAGACATGCAGTGAGATTAATTCCCAACACAACTTGATAATGTGCCCTTGAGTCCTTTCTTTTCTATTGGCCCGGGTTGCTCAGATCGTGTGTGTATTGGACCGGTGTGTTTACTATAACATCTTTTTCAGTTCAGAGACCAGGGATTCACTATATTTCTCTTAATGATGAGGACCAAAAATTAAAGGTTATATTTCTGTTCCCACCTTGTACATTAGATCAGATCTATTTACTGTTTCATAGTTTTTGGTAGTGGTGTTTTTGTTTTTTTGTTTTTTTTGTTTGTTTTAGTTTTTGTTTTTTAACTGGACTGTAACATGCAGAGTTGACACACATATTCATACAATATTATATGCTCTCTTTTTTCAGTTCAGTTCAGTCATTCAGTTGTGTCCGACTCTTTGCGACCCCATGAATTGCAGCATACCAGCCTCCCTGTGCATCACCAACTCCCGGAGTTCACTCAAACTCACGTCCATGGAGTCGGTGATGCCATCCATCCATCTCATCCTCTGTTGTCCCCTCTTCCTCCTGTCCCCAATCGCTCCCAGCATCAGAGTCTTTTCCAATGAGTCAACTCTTCGCATGAGGTGGCCAAAGTATTGGAGTTTCAGCTTTAGCATCATTCCTTCCAAACAACACCCATAGGCTTAAATATTTAATAAGGTATTTGCATCTGCAAATCCATAGACAGAAGAACTAAAACATTGATAAAAATCTGTATCTTACCACATGTTCACTGTATCAACACATTTTATTATCTCATACCCTAAGTTAACCATTTTCTGGAATACTTTGTTATTCTTATTATAAAGTTATATATATATATATATATATATATATGTGTGTGTGTGTACGAAGTATATTCATATATATTCTTTTAAAATAATAATCGATGTACATTTTGAGAGTATATTTATATATATGTATGAATATATGTGTGTTACTTTAAAAGTATAAGATCTTTTGATGTAAATTATTCTTGACATTTTTAATGAGTATTATGCTTTATATATTTTTGGAGTTCATTTCAGTGGATGTTGTTTTACTAATATTTAGGAATATTATGTGGATCTCTGTACTTCATTCATTTTGAGTGCTATATAATTTTCCATTGTCTGAATATAATGTAGTTAATTTACTATCTTTGATATATATTTGGGCTGTACAGTGGACAGACTTGAAAGTGGCCCCCAAAGATCTCTGTACCATGGTATTCATGTAACTCTGTATGTGAATATGAGTATGGACTCTCTTCTAACAAATAAAATATGGTAATGTAATAAAATATCATTTCCAAGAATAGCTTATAAAAAGATTGTGACTTTTGTTTCAGTCTCTTCTCTGGGGAAGACAGGCTGCCATATTGTGAGCCATCCTATGAAAAGAGTAACATGATAGTAAACTATGTTTCCGGTCAAACACAAATGAAGACCTAAGAACTGCCAACAGTCAGAAGAGTGATACTGAAAGGATACTGCTTCTCATTGAGCCTTAAAATGACTATAACTCTGACCATCACCTTGATCGCAGCCTTTTGAGTTATCCTGAATAAGAGGCATTTAAATGGCAACCCACTCCAGTGTTCTTGCCTGGAGAATCCCAGGGATGGCGGAGCCTGGTGGGCTGCCGTCTATGAGGTCGCACAGAGTCGGACACGACTTAAGCGACTTAGCAGCGGCGGCAGCAGCAGCTAACTCAAACTATGAAACAATAATGTGTTTTAAATCACTACATTGTTTGCTTTTCCATTGAACTTTTTTGTTTCATTTACTTTAAATGTCCGTTTATTTCGGCACTTTGCTTGGGACTGGTTCAGCCAAATGCTTTACTTTTTTGAAATAAAAATAATTTTACATATGCTATTTATTCAAAAGATGCACAACAGGACAATTTGGATTTTTAAAAATGAATTGCATTATATAGAACATCACAAAGCCAAAGGCTTAGAAGATAAGGATATGAAATGCAGGCTAATTTGACTAATGATTTAATTCGTGTATATATGTACTTGCCTCAAAAATACTTTCTTTCAACCATAGATACAAGAGTATGTTATCAACATCCTTATTTCTCCCCTCCTTCCTTCTCTCCTTCCTTTGTTTACTTTTCTTTTAAAATTTTTATTTGCTTACTTAATGGTGGAGAAGGAATAGAGATGCCAGAACATTTCCAGACAGGACCCTGCAGAGCCTGGGGAACCCCAGATGCCTCTCCTCCTTATCTCTCCCTGTATCTCTCTCTGCCACCTTCTCCTCTTTCCTGCCCCCCCACCCCCCCCCACCAAATAACAGTAGAAATAAATGAAAAATCAAAGGTGTTACAAGTCTGTAATATCTATGTTGAATAATTTAATAAATTACATTTTAATGCAAAAACCAAAATGAAATATAATTGGTCCATAAAATTATTGCAGGAATTTCATATGTGAAATAAAGCATACTGCAAGTCAGGTAATGTCATTTTTAATGGGCATTTTAAAGCTATATAATGAGCATTTTTCAGAACTTAATGATGCTCTGTGACTTCATGATGATGACTTGGGGAAATAACTCCAGAGGTGACTACAAATAAATGACAGTTCTCACCCTCCCTTCTCCTCATCCCTGGGGTGGGCACTAGGCCTGGCCCTGCCAGACATACTTAACACAGCAAGTACCCAAAGTAAAATCAGACCTTGTTTTGAAATTAGAAACATGATCCTATGAATATTGGTGAACTCATGTGCCCAAGGGCTTCCCTGATAGCTCAGTTAGTAAAGAATCTTCCTGCAATGTAGGAGATCATGGTTTGATTCTTGGGTCAGTAAGATCCCCTGGTGAAGGGATAGGCCACCCACTCCAGTATTCTTGGGCTTCCCTGGTGGCTCAGCTGCCAAAGAATCTGCCTGCAATGCAGGAGATCATGGTTTGATTCTTGGGTTGGGAAGATCCCCTGGAAAAGGGAAAGGCTACCCACTCCAGTATTCTGATCTAGAGAATTCCATGGACCCCATGGAGAAGTCCACGGGATTGCAAAGAGTCAGACATGACTGAGCGACTTTCACTTCATTCCATGTGCCCAAAACCAGATGTTTCATTTATAACTGTTGTGAGATTTCACCAATGTAGTGATCAGAGTTGACTAATAAACCAAGAGAGAACAGATATCAACATTAGAGAAGAGGAAGAAAAAAAAAATGTCCTTTGACAGCACTTTCCCAACACATCTAGTATTGTTCCAATGACTACATTGCTGCAGAGACAGTTAACCACATCCATAGGGATATATTTCTCAGTAGTACCCTTAGAGTAGCACTGGCATGAAAGAACATATTTTTCCTACTACTTTGAGTCTTTATGTGGCTTAGCTATTCCTTGCCCTAGGTGAGTGATATTAGGACTGCACTCCAAGGATAGAGCTTAAAGACTTTTTTTTTTTTTTTTGATGTAACAGTGAATACAAACTGTAAAGTTATTTTGAAAAAGCTAAAAAGTTAAAAATAATCTGATCTTTCAGTCTGAAAGATAATTTGGCAGCCCAGTTGTGTAGATATGCTCAGAAATGAAGGCTAGTGGGATGGGCATCGAAACAGTTACTGAACTATTAGGTTAGCAGAACTGACCTCTTTGGGTGATGATTAAAATCATGAATTTTGGGGTGAGATAATCCCAATTCAAATATTAACCTACATGTCTAACAGCAGTGTGGCCTGGAATAATATTTTTAAGCATCCTTAAATTTTAGTTCCCTTGTCTGTCTAATATGAATAAGCATTAATCTTTTGATGAAGACTAAAAAATATTATCGTGTCAATACTCTAGAACAATAAATGTCAATGACTACTATTATTTTCCATTATTATTGTTGTTAATATTTCTATTATTTATCATTGATATGCATCAAGAAGGGCTTCCCTGGTGGCTCTGTGGTAAAGAATCCACCTACCAAGTAGGCGACGTGACTTCAATCCCTCTGTCAGGATGATCCCCTGGAGAAGGAAATGGCAACCCACTCCAGTATTTTTGCCTGGGAAATTCCATAGACAGAGAATTCTGGAGAACTACAGTTCAGGGGAGTCTCAAAGAGTTGAACACAACTTAAAGACTGAGCATGAGAGCATGATACAGTAAGAAAATAGAACAGTACAACTGACTTATGCTTCCTGATGCAAAAATATTTAATCCAAAGAATTTACATAAAATTAACTTTGAAGGAGGCATGGAGTCCAAGGTAAATCATGTTCTACATTAAGTGAACATAAAATGGTAGTTTTTAGGGGAAAAAAAGAGAAGCCAGTAGAGAAAGTGCAGTTTGAGAGATTAACAATTTAATGTCAACTACTTAAATATCATTATGAGCTTGGTATTTTTTCTATACAACTCCTGGAGTGCACAGTTATTATCGACTTTTTGCAAATAAGGAAATTGGTGCTAATGAAAAATATTCAAGTTGCTGAAATTCTTAACAAGTAACAAGTGAAAGCCTCAGTAGTCAGATTACTATACCAAGTAAGGAAACGAGTGCTTTTGCCAGCCCTTAATATTGGAAATGGGAGGCTCTTCAAACTATTTTACTTTGGTTACCAGAATGGCATGAACTCCAGGTTTATGCTATAATGGGTAGGCAGTCTTCTCTATAAATCCATCTAAGTCACTGTCCAGATTCTTAGGCATGACTTGGGATCACATTTACAATGTGAAAAGAATCATTAAAAATTATAGCATATTCATTACCATATGTAGGGTATGTTTTAACTATAAATCAGTATTATACTTGGGTCAAAATTCATGGTGTATGGTCATTTAACTTTATTTCTACACATTCACTACCAAGAAATTAAGACATATTCCAGTGATTAGAAAGTTTTTTAAAAATGTTCACTTTTTAAAAATTGATTTTCTTTTAATTGATTTTCTAGTATATTCCAATTAGAGTGTGGAAGGTTAAAATAATCATTGTCTTATTAAGTTTTGCTTTGGATGATTTAAATCTGGCAATCTAACATCTCAATATTTG
Source organism: Bos grunniens (assembly GCF_055505025.1). Classification (NCBI taxonomy): domain Eukaryota; kingdom Metazoa; phylum Chordata; class Mammalia; order Artiodactyla; family Bovidae; genus Bos; species Bos grunniens. The sequence goes on along the minus strand of NC_141175.1, from coordinate 55,697,828 downwards.
TGCATTAAACATATAACTTCAAAACAATTTGAAGCTAAATAAAAATTGAGAATCAGAAGTCTGATTGGATTGAAAGAATGTTTTACACATACATGTATGCTGCTGCTGCTAAGTCGCTTCAGTCGTGTCCAACTCTGTGCGACCCCATAGACGGCAGCCCACCAGGCTCCCCCGTCCCCGGGATTCTCCAGGCAAGAATACTGGAGTGGGTTGCCATTTTCTTCTCCAATGCATCAAAGTGAAAAGTGAAAGTGAAGTCGCCCAGTTGTGTCCGACCCTTAGCAACCCCTTGGACTGCAGCCTACCAGGCTCCTCCTTTCATGGCATTTTCCAGGCAAGAGTGCTGGAGTGGGGTGCCATTGCATGTATACATCAGTATATTATTATTATTTTATTTAAAGAATTTCAGGCAAGGTTTTTTCATTTATTCAAACAAGTTCATTAGGTTTCAATTGTTTGATAAAAGATATTATAGTTTCTATTTAAGTAGTTCCTAATTGGACTTTATAGATCAGATGTAAATACTATACAAACAATGCAATAAACAATGCAATAAAACAATAATGCAAAATGAATACTTTGCCTTTTCCTTGAAAATTCTCTGTATTTGCAATATTATAACTCTGTAGCTTTTTAGTGTATATTAATTTCTGGGAAGGATAATGTAGTAATAAGACTCAATGATATTTGCCAGAACAAAAAAAAAATAATCACTGGTTATTCAATGCTTCTTCTCTGCCCTTCCATGAACTGTAAATATTGGACTTAATCTTTTGCATGCAATTTAATAGAATGATTTTGAAATTTAATCACAGTCCCTATAATATCATTTGCATAGAATAAATAATAATATTTTTTTCCTATATGAAACATATCTTTGTCATGATATTTTTATTTCAGCAAAAAAAAAAGCAGACGGTTATTTTTAAAAGACTCTATAGCTTGACTCTGTAATGAGAAATCTTTGTCTCATTTTATAACTATTTTTTGTTTAATATTAGTACCAAGAACAGAAAAATCCCATCGCATTATTCAAATATAGCTGATTTAAAATAAATATAATTTGTTATTACCAAAGAAGAGATGATATATTTCCACAAAAATAAAAAAAAATACAAGTAAATAAAATGTTATTTCCCTGGAATTTGTTCCTATCATTCTCCAAAACCCAGATGACATGGAGGGATAGGAGTATGGCATTTTTATTTAGTTCTATATAATACAAAGGGAAATAGATGGAGAAACAGTGTCAGACTTTATTTTTGGGGCTCCAAAATCACTGCAGATGGTGATTGCAGCCATGAAATTAAAAGACGCTTACTCCTTGGAAGGAAAGTTATGACCAACCTAGATAGCATATTCAAAAGCAGAGACATTACTTTGCCAACAAAGGTCCGTCTAGTCAAGGCTATGATTTTTCCATTGGTCATGTATGGATGTGAAAGTTGGACTGTGAAGAAAGCTGTGCACTGAAGAAGTAATGCTTTTGAACTGTGGTGTTGGAGAAGACTCTTGAAAGTCCCTTGGACTGCAAGGAGATCCAACCAGTCCATTCATGTTGATGTATGGCAAAACCAATACAATATTGTAAACTAATTAGCCTCCAATTATAATAAATACATTTATATTAAAAAAAATAAAGGAAATCAGTTCTGGGTGTTCATTGGAAGGACTGATGCTAAAGCTGACACTCCAATACTTTGGCCTTATTGGAGGCCAAACTCCTCATGTGAAGAGTTGACTCACTGTAAAAGACTGATGCTGGGAGGGACTGGGGGCAGGAGGAGAAGGGGACGACAGAGGATGAGATGGCTGGATGGCATCACTGACTCGATGGACATGAGTTTGAGTGAACTCCAGGAGTTGGTGATGGACAGGGATGCCTGGCGTGCTGTGATTCATGGGGTTGCAAAGAGTCGGATATGACAGGGCGACTGAAATGAACTGAACTGAACTGAATGCAAAGTCAATGTCAAATTGACTCTCTCTATTTCTACTAGTTCTCTCTTTATATTGCTGTGTGCTGTGCTTAGTCACTCAGTCATGTCCTACTCTTTGAAGCCCCATGGACTGTAGCCCACCAGGCTCCTCTGTCCATGGGGATTTTCCAGGCAGGCATACTGGAGTGGGTTAAATGCCCTCCTCAATATACTAATCTAGCATTTTCCCAGGGAATCATTTTGTTTAACTAAATTATTTTCAGAAATTCATACAGGTGGTTTATATTAGGTTCAGGAAAGATTTGAACATATATAATATTCCTTTTAGTTATAGAGTATATATAAGTAAACATATTTTTTATTTGAACATTTTGATTATTTAAAGAGGACTGAAACCATCTATGGGGCTTTTCTGGTGGCTCAGATGGTAAAGAATTTGCCTGCAATGCAGGAGACCTGAGTTTGATCCCTGGGTTGGGGAGGTCTCCTGGATAAATACAAAAATACTATACAATCCAGTATTTTTGTATAGAGAATTCCATTGAGAGAGGAGCCCAGTGTACTACAGTCTTGTGGCATCCCAACTCACTCAGCTTACCGTCTACATTAACACCACTTTTTTCTTTGGCTCTCTTCACTAATAAAATGTCACTGTCTTCATCAATATGACTTTGTTCTTCCAGAAAATTTGTATTCAAGAAGATAAATGTTTAAATAATATTACTGTTTGTTTCAGGGACTTCCTGAATAACTCACTTTAATACACAAAAAACCGTTCAACTTTTCAGTAGACAACAATAAGCAATTGCTTACCCTCTAAAGCTTTTGAAACTTATATCCACCAGTTCTGAAATACCATATCATGTTCCTTAATCAATAGCAATTAAATACTTTCACTGAAGCACTTACCTGAAACCAGATCACAAAATTTCAAAGATTTCTCACTGATACTATTAACAAAACTCTGTCAAGGTAGTACTCTTCTTCAATGCAGCAAGCAATAAACCCAGCTTTGACTTAGAAATGTACTTCTTGGGTTGTTTGGGAAGCCAGCATTTGACAAAGCCTGCTCACTTTCATTTTCTACTTCTATGTGGATAATGCCCTTTTGAAGATGAGAAAGCTACTTCAGTTTGTGTAATTCTTAAAGAGCCATTGCTAACAGGACTTCAGTGTGATGTACGCCTAATACTCATGTCTACTGCAGCTCACATTTGCAAATTATTAACGTAAATTTTTGTGCCATAGTTTGATTTATATGTTTAACTTCAAATCAGGATTCATAATAGGTAGAGAGTATTTTATTATCACATTATCTTTATATTGTAACCACAAGCTGATACCCAGCAACATATTGATATATTTTCCAAGGTCATGAAGCATATAAATAGAAGAGCAAGGACAAGCCCAGGTGTTTGGGAAACTGTATCAGTTGTAGTCTACCTCGAACAGGTGGTAGGTGTGATTTTCCATCTGTGGAATTAGTCACCCACGAAATTACTTTTGTCCATTGAAAACATTTGATCATTAAAAAGATAGACTCATGTGTTACAGAAATAAAATTTAAGAATCCTCACTTTTATATTAAAATGTCTCCTCCAAGGACACCATGTCACTTCTCACATGACTTGCAATCAGGCATCTGAAACTTTCTCAATTGACTTCCTACTTGAAATATTTAAAAACTAAGATAATAAACCCATATGTTTAATCAATTTAATTTCCTATCTGATGGAATTATGTTGTTTGTTTTGGATTCCTCTTAACTGAAAACTCATTGCAAAATAATTTTAAATTCAATCAAGCTTGACTATATCATTTGTCCCCATTAGGTCATGCTTCTTACTATTTGCCAAAATTAATTTTTAAGGAAATCATCTGGATGGCAGATGGGCTCTAGGGGAGACAGCAACCTCTGGGCCATAAGATGGGCTTTAGGACAGCCAGAAGTAGCAGTGAGGCCAGGGGGCCCTCCTTTCCTGGGCATCATCCAACATCATCTCTAGCCTTCCCCTAACACCCTTCCAGCCATTCCAGCAGGGCCTTTGCTTTGACCCCAGGCCTCACATTGACTGAACCCCATGCACAGTGAAGGTTTACTCACTCAACGAGGACTAGCAGTGGGACAACCAGGGCACTGGACATGTCATCCAGCTACATGGAGTGGCTGAAGGGCATGTCCCTGCTATTCAGGGCCTGACAAAATGTGGTCCACTGGAGAAGGGAATGGCAAACCACTTCAGTATTCTTGCCTTGAGAACCCTGCGAACAGTATGAAAACAATCATGTTAGAAAACAGCAAAATACACTTACCTTAAATTGAGAATTGGAGCAGCACTGCCTAGAACGTTATAAAATTTTATAGTTGTTAATTTTTGATAGTTTAAATGAAGGGGAATGAACACTGCTGCTGCTGCTAAGTCGCTTCAGTCGTGTCCGATTCTGTGCGACCCCTTAGACGGCAGCCCACCAGGCTCCCCTGTCCCTGGGATTCTCCAGGCAAGAACACTGGAGTGGGTTGCCATTTCCCTCTCCAATGCATGAAGGTGAAAAGGGAAAGTGAAGTCGTTCAGTCCTGTCCGACTCTGAGCAACCCCGTGGACTACAGCCTACCAGGCTCCTCCATCCATGGGATTTTCCAGGCAAGAGTACTGGAGTGGGGTGCCATTGCCTTCTCTGGAATGAACACTACTTATAGCTATTCTTAACAGTAAATCTATCTAAACAATTTTAAAATAAAGAAAAACAACTTATTTTGACAAGATAAGATGAGATAATGAGTAGACATACAGATAAACCAACTATAGTTGAGAAGGGGAGAATTAAAAATGAATGGACACTGTAATATTTAATTGTATCTTTATATGTGTCACAAGTATTCCAGCTTATATTTTAATTTCTTAAACATGTAGTGTTACAATGGCACCACCTGGGACTTGTTGATAATTTAAAATGTATCTGCTCAGACCAGAAAATTGTTCAACCCAAGATCTCTCTGGCAAATGACTGCATCACTATGGTTAACTTGAAAATGATTTGTATGACAGTCTAAGGAAAGAATATCTATTATCCATTAGTGTAAACAATAGAAAGAAACAAGATAAATTACAAGTCAGAAAAAGATTCAGTGACAGTAGTCAGTGGGTAAAATGTTCCTTTTAAGATATCCAACATGTTTAAAACACATTTTTTCCTACAGAAAAATGGTAAGAGTACCTTGAATAATTGCACTCTAAATGCCCCCCTCATAAACTCTGAACATTTCTTTGGCATGATCAGACTGTAAAAATGAAACATCTCTGGACAAATAAGTATTATTTTTCCTTCTGACCTTTCTCATTGCCGCAACTGAGTATCATAACCTGAGAGGCAGCGTTTAGGTTAAAGTTATATTCTAGATTTAAAATCTTTTTTTTTTTTTTCCCCCAGCAAAGCATTTCCCCTACCTGCCAAGAATGAGAGATGACTCTTCCATGGCTCACAATACAGACCTACTGATGAGCAACCGGACTTGCCTGGTGGCTCAGCAATAAAGAATCTGCCTACAAGGCAGGTGTTGCAGGAGATCTGGGTTCTATCCCTGAGTTGGGAAGATCTCCTGGAGTGGTGCATGGCAACCCACTCCAATATTCTTGCCTGGAGAATCTCACTGACAGAGGAGCCTGGTGGGCTACAGTCCACAGCTTCACAAAGAGTCAATTGCAACTGATTGACTGACAATTTCACTTTACTTTCACTTTTCTGTGATTAAGATAAGCAGAGATATCATCTTTGTTTCTGAACACCTGGAGTTCCAGAGCTATGTCTTCTATATGTGGTCAGGCATGTACCACTTCTCTGCTTGGAGAATGGTGATATTAAGGACTTTTCCACTTCAGCTTCCTTAGTATACAGTAAACACTTAATCTCATCAACACCTATGGCAATATATAATAGATGATTCCAACATATAGGACACCAGTAAAAGTTTAAGTACATTAACAATGTCTAACCTAGAAGCCATCTGTCCAGATGTTTTAAATTTCAAAAAACTTGAAACACTATTTATTTATTAACAACTATATTTATCCACATCAGCCCAGAGGGTCCTGCTTTCCTTAGTGTAGAGAATGTGATTCCTTGCATTTTATACTGAGCAGCTTAAAGTGATTTGAAACAAGTAATGAGAATGTTCCAGTCCTGGGAATGGAAAAAAATCTTAGATTGTTAGTAAAAGCTTAAGCCACTGAGACAATTGTGCTATAAAAAATAGCAAGATTTAGGCTAATCCATTGTCTTGGTATTTAATTCAGCACCATAGACATCGTGATTGTATAATTCTTTTTCTGGGAGCTGGATGTTTAGCATCATTTCAAACCATCACCCTATAGATAACAGTAGCTGTCTCCACACAGTGTGACAAATGAAATGTCCCCAGATCCTGCAAAATGATTCCTGGGGAGCAATATTTCCCTTAGCTGAGAACTTCTAATGCAGTGCTCGATATAAAAAGAGACAGAATTTGATAATTTGCCCTATTAGGCCTATCTAATACAAAATATGTAGTCCAAGGTTATGTGTTTTGTCAATTTTTAGTAACAGCTTATTAAGCAAAAATCTTCCAACAATGTACCTCTCTTGCAACAGACAAGTAAAATAAATAGGTAATAATACCACCTTGATTTTGCATAGGTTTTTATTCTCAACAATTTTCTTATTGCTTTCTCTGCAAAGTATTTGTAGAAAAGATTCAGTTTTAAAGCAACATAGCAAGCATGAATAATTCTAGAAGCTTTGACTTGAACGATGGCCAAGTCTGAAGGATTTATAGGTAGGAAAGTCAGAGGAGTAGTAACTCCAAAGTCTATCATCAGCAGAATTCTATTAAAACTTGGCAATGCATCTTGTTAAACACCTGAAGGTCTCCATTTTATTGTAAGATGGTGCCTCTATAGACAGAGATTTGCACAATGAAAAATTAATGAGGAAGACTAGGTTTAAATGAGAATGGTTTATTCCATAGTTTGCCTTTTTTATATTTAAAATACATGCAAAACCAAAATTAAATAGCTATATCTATATACATATACATTTGTGTTAGAATCACAGTGTGAAACTTGAGATCATTATCTTTGAATAACTCTTATATGTATAGAATCAATAGACTAAGAGTGATTTATTGAAGACCTAATAATTTCAGGTCATTATAATAGATACTGTTGTTGGGGGTGAGGGTGAGGAGAGTGAAGATATGTATATGTATGTATATATGTAAAATATACTGTATAAGTATGTATATGCATACATTTTTACATTGATCATCTAGGTTACTATATGCACAGTAAATTGCTAAGTGCATAAAACCAGGCTCTTAAGGATGCTGTTTTTAATGAATTCAGTTAAACAGATCTGCTTATAAGCATAAAACATTTTTTGAATATGGGGTGTTTCTCCATTATTATCTAGATTTTTAATTAATATATAAGTAAAAATTTGTTTTATTAAGATGCCTGTTAAGGAGATTGTTTCAGGATTAAATTCTATTGCTCCAAACTTTTATACATTAAACATTTTCCATCTTGAGTTATTTAAGAATGACAACAGAGGTCTATAAAAAGAGACAAGATAATTATTTGAAAGAAAATTAAATGACCAAGGAATAGAGTAATAAATGAAAATTTGACCTCTAATTTTAAAATGTCATCTGGTTCTGACCAGGAGCCCTCAGCATATTCTTTCCTAACTTTTCATCATATTTTATATAGAAGCAATATAATAGATGAAAACTCACATCACCGACTTAAACTAAGATTAGTTCCAAACCTATCATTAAAGTTCAGTAGGGCACAGAAGACAGTCTACCTGCATTAAACACTGAGCGAAATGTCTGTCAGAAACCGGAAAGTAGTTAATCCCACTTTCTTCTCTGTCTACCACTTGAATAATAAACATAAATTCTTCACAGAAGCCCATTGCCTTGAAATCTATTCCTGGAACAAATGGCCTTTTGCCATCAGAAAACCACCTTCCTCATCTCTTCACATATTCGTACCTAAGTCAGTTAGAACAATATATGGAAACTTTTAGGAAAATATGTGCAAGTGTCCATTAAGGACCACAGATGTATAACAATCTAGACGGTATAATTTTTGCAACTGCCACAAACAAGAAAAAAAATAATGAGAATTTTGGCAAAGAATTGTGGTGACATTAATTTTTGATTTACAGAGGTATTCAGAGTTAAGCAGTAGGACATATCTGTATTTCAGACCTACAGAATTACATTAGATCAAAGGCTGCTATTTGAACTTGGAACTGGCATTAAGTCATTAAATATCTACTTATCATCCCTCTTGATCTAATAACAGATTGGATCTTTATTTACTAATCAGGAAATTGTGCCAAGGGCAATATTCAAACTCTGTTTATTAGATGAAATTAAGGCAGAAGTTTTATTTTACTGAAAGATGAGAAAACACGTAAAAGAACTAACAATGTAAAACATTTTAAAAAATCAACATAGATTGAAAAAAAGGCGCATTACCACACTTCCAGTAGAAGTAAATAACAACAAAAAGTACTTCAGAAATGAAAAATTTAAAACTTTTTGAATGTAAATGATAAGCTATATGATAGCATGACTTCCATAGAAAATGGCAAGTTAAATACAAGATGAGAGGAAAAGTCAGCTAGATAAAATTAAAAGCAGGTAGGGAAGATACCAAGAAAATGGAAAACACCAAAATCAAAGTATTATGTTATTTTCAATATAGATTAAGAGTAGAACTGACACTTAGTAAATGCAAATTTGTTTTAACAAAGAAAGGCTTCGGTCATTTTCTGATGATGTTATCCCAAAAAACTCCCTGAAAATTCAGAGAAAAAATAATGACAGTTTGCTTAATATGGTGAAAAGGAAATGAACCATACTAAAATAATCATCATCATAAATCATCATCAGTAGTAATATCATTATTTTTTCTAAGACTCCTGATTATGTCAACTAAAAAGGATTACTCACATTCAAAGAAAAACATTGAGAAGTATATATATTTTCCCTATAGCTTTAAAAGCCATTATTACAAAGACAAATTCTTTAAGATACTTAAGCATTTTTTAAAAAGCAGATCAAGTTGCCCCCCCAAAACAATAAAAAACACCCCAGCTGGTGTCAGACTTTTGATTATCACGCCATATTGGGAATTAGAAGAAATTTGCAACAAGTTCATAGATGTGTGTTTTTACCTTGCCAATCATTTTTTACATAGCAGTGTTATCTTTCAAGTATGAAATCAACAGAAGTGAATTTCTTATATAGGCAAAAAGGTGCCTTTCATGAGATAAATGCTAAAAAAGTGACCTAAAACAAGATAGTTATGATAATAAAATAATACTAGAAAAATTATTAAATAAAATATTATGTAAATAAAATTTTTAAATTTACTTTTGGCTACACTGAGTCTGTTGCTGCATGTGGCTTTTCTCTAGTTGCAGTGAACAGTGGCTACTTTCTAGCTGTGGTTCGTGAGATTCTCATTTCTGCAGCTTCTCTTGCTAAGCACAGGCTCTAGGCACTCAGGTTTCAGCAGTTTTGGCTCTCAGGCTCAGTAGTTTAGACTCACGGGCTTAGTTACCCTGCAGATTACCCTGTAATCTTCCTGGACCAGGGGTCGTACCTGTGTCCCATGCATTGGCAGACAGATTCTTTGCACTGGGCTACCAGGGAAACCCTGCAGTAATTATTTAATTAATATTGGACTGTCAACTCAAGAAGAGATTTGCTCATGTACTATAAATTGGATGCTATAAACCCAGTGTTGGCAGGTGGTCCTTGAGGGTTTTGCTTAGCCTTCTCCTCTCTTCACTTCTATCTTTATTTTGAAAACAAAACAAAAAAAAATACATACACAATAACTTTTAGCTTATTGATAGTCGCCTATAGTAATAGCACAACTTAACTCAAGTGTCAAATCATTCAAAGCCAATAAAAGAAATTTTATACTGTCTTATCTAGTGCCTTTAAATATCTTTTTTGGTTATTGCACTTAGAATTAACCCATACATTTTTTAGAAATCTAAGCATACAACTGAAGAAAAAGTAATGGGTTAAGAAATAACTTGTATTTCATTATATTAATATTTTCATATATTAAAATACCTATAATTGGACAGCTGAGTTATTTCAAATCCTAAAAGATGATGCTGTGAAAGTGCTATACACAGCATGCCAGCAAGTTTGGGGAGCTCAGCAGTGTCCACAGGACTGGAAAAGGCCAGTTTTCATTCCAATGCCAAATGAAGGCAAAGCCAAAGAATGTTCAAACTGCCATATGATTGTGCTAATCTTACATGCTAGCAATGTAATGCTCAAAATTCTCTAAGTAAGGCTTCAACAGTACATGAAGCAAGAACTTCCAGATGTTCAAACTGGATTTAGAAAAGGCAGAGGAACCAAAAATCAAATTGCCAACATCCGTTGCATCATAGAAAACACAAGAGAGTTCCAGAAAAAAAAAAAATCTACTTATGATTTACTGACTACGCCAAAGCCTTTTGTGGATCACAACAAACTGTGGAAAATTCTTCAAGAGATGGGAATACCACAACACCTTACCTGCCTCTGGCAAAATCAGTATGCAGGTCAAGAAGCAACAGTTAGAACAGGACATGGAACAACTGACTGGTCCCAAATTGGGAAAGGAGTACATCAAGGCTGTAAATTATCACACTGCTTATTGAACTTATATGCAGAGTGCATCATGTAGAATGCTAGGCTGGATAAAGCACAATCTGAAATTAAGAATGCAGGGAGAAATATCAATAACCTCAGATATGCAGATGACACCACCTTTACGGCAGAAAGTGAAGAGGAACTGAAGATCCTCTTATGAAAGTGAAAGAGGAGAATGAAAAAGTTGCTTTAAAATTCAACATTCAGAAAACTAAGATCTTGGCATCTGGTCCCATCACTTCATAGCAAATGGATAGGGAAACAGTGGAAACAGTGTCAGACTTTATTTTGGGGGGCTCCAAAATCACTGCAGATGATGATTGCAGCCATGAAATTAAAAGATTAAAAGATGCTTACTCCTTGGAAGGAAAGTTATGACCAACCTAGATAGCATATTCAAAAGCAGAGACATTACTTTGCCAACAAAGGTCCATCTAGTCAAGGCTATGGTTTTTCCAGTGGTCATGTATAGATGCGAGAGTTGGACTGTGAAGAGAGCTGAGCACTGAAGAACTGATGCTTTTGAACTGTGGTGTTGGAGAAGACTCTTGAAAGTCCCTTGGACTGCAAAGGGATCCAACCAGTCCATTCTAAAGGACATCCGTCCTGGGTGTCCTTTGGAAGGACTGATACTAAAGCTGAAACTCCAATACTTTAGCCACCTCATGTGAAGAGTTGACTCATTGGAAGAAACTCTGATGCTGGGAGGGATTAGGGGTAGGGGGAGAAGGGGACGACAGAGGATGAGATGGCTGGATGGCATCACCAACTCGGTGGACATGAGTTTGGGTGAACTCTGGGAGTTAGTGATGGACAGGGAGGCCTGGCATGCTGCAATTCATGGGGTCACAAAGAGTCAGACATGACTGAGCGACTGAACTGAACTGAACTGAGTGTCAAAGAATTGATGATTTTCAACTATGTTGTTGGAGAAGACTCATGAGAGTCCCTTGGACTGCAAGGAGATCCAACCAATCCATCCTAAAGGAAATCAGCCCTGAATATTCACTGGAAAGACTGATGCTGAAGCTCCAATACTTTGGCCACCTGATTCCAAAGACTGACTCACTGGAAAATATCCTAATGCTGGAAAGATTGAAGGCAGAAGGAGAGGAGGATGACAGAGGATGAGATCATTGGGTGGAATCACCAACTCGATGGACATGAGTTTGAGCAAGCTCTGGGAGTTGGTGATGGACAGGGAAGCCTGGGCATGCTGTAGTCCATGGGGTCACAGAGTGAGACATGACTAAGTGGCTGAATTTAACTGAACTGATAATTGAACAACAGTAACTTCTCTTTTTTCTCTTTCTTTCTTTACTTATTTATCTATTCATTTTTGGCTGCAAAAGGGTTGCATGTGGAATCTTGAGTTCACGGACCATAGATCAAACCCATGCCCCCTGCACTGAAAGTGTGGACTCTTAACTTCTGGACTTGCAGAGAAGTTCCTACTTCTCTTATTAAGAAGCAAGTACTATCTTAAAAATTCAGCTTATATACATAAACATAATTGCATTTAAAATTAAGCAATGAAGTTGAAATGTATCTGAAAAGTTGGCAGTAGTTTTATGTTATTTTTTATTCATCTTTTTTTTAAAAAATTACTTTGATTATATGTATGCATTTTCATGATGGAGATGTCTAGGGGAAATCACAGAGTTCCTGACATCAAAATAATATTCTCTAAAGTATTTTATATTTAATTTTTTGAAAGTTAAGATTTGATATGAAAGCAGTAAACTACAAAAAGCTAAAGGAAAACTTGAAGAATTTATAAACATATAATACATACTTATAATACATATAATCATTACATTAACAAGGACTTCCCTGGTGGCCCAAAGGTAGAGAACTTGCCTGCCAATGCAGGAGAGATAGATTTAATCCTTGGGTCAGAAAGATCCCATGCAGATGGAAATGGCAACACACTCCACTTTCCTTGTCTCAGAGTCCCACAAACAGAGGAGACTGGTGTGTAACAGTTCATGTGGTCACAAAATAGTTGGACACAACTTAGTAATTAAACAGCAACAACAAATGCATTCACATCTATATCATATATGTACAGCTAGAGCAACTTAAACTTTTCATTATCCTGATGAATCCCTCTTTTACCCTCATTCAATAATCTCCCATCTAATGTAACTCTTATCCTTATTTCTTCAAAAACATCTTTTTTTTTTTAAACTTCATGTCTATGAAATTATTCAATATATCTTCTTCCTTCTCTTCCCTTCTTTCTCTTCTCTTTCTCTGTATGCACACACACACACACACAAACACACATGTATAAAAATTCACATACAAGTACAGTTGTTCAATGTACACCTGAGTTTCATGGAACATAATTTTTTGTAAATGGCTGTGTGGTTGTCCATTGTATAACTATATGATTGCAAACAAGTTTCTTCTACTTTTAATGGACATCTGTTGTTTCCAGCTTTGGGCTGTTAGGAATACAGCTTCTTATACTTGCATTTTATATTTTGAGTAAATCACAGATTGTGCCATTGTTGTGTATGATTGAAAATAGGCTGAGTTTCAGTATACTCTGCCAAACAGCTTTACAAAGTGATTCTACCAATTTGTACTTCTATCAGAAAAATATTTTAAAAATCCATTCACTCTAAATGCTTCTTGGGACTTGACACTATCAATCATTGCAATGTTTGTTATTTTGGTGTATTCACAGAAAAAGCACATTATGGTTATTTGTTTTTTCTGATGGCTAATAATGCTAGATATATTACCATAAATTTATGATGTATTATATATTCTTTTTGAAGTATTTGTTCCACTATTATGCCCATATTTAAATGTCTTCTTTTTCGTGTTATTTATATAGGTGTTTATATTTTTATTAATGTATTACCACATTGTTAAATAATCACATGTCTGTTTTTTAATATATTCACCAAAAGTTACAATTTTCCTGTAAGAGCAGCTTTAACAGTAAACTATGAAGATTAATATCAATTTTAATTTTATTTTTCTCTCTAACAAATTGTGTAAATCACATATTTCAATTTGCTAGCATTTTGAAATTTGTGTGATAATTATGATATTGTTTTCTACTTTGATTCCACTGTCATAGAACATTCTCATTATGATTTCAATCTTCTAAAATTCATTTAAACTTATTTTATGATCTACAGATGGTCATTTTGATAAATCAGATCAGATCAGTCTCTCAGTCGTGTCCGACTCTTTGCAACTCCATGAATCGCAGCACGCCAGGCCTCCCTGTCCATCACCAACTCCTGGAGTTCACTGAGACTCACGTCCATTGAGTCAGTGATGCCATCCAGCCATCTCATCCTCTGTCGTCCCCTTCTCCTCCTGCCCCCAATCCCTCCCAGTATCAGAGTCTTTTCCAATGAGTCAACTCTTCGCATGAGGTGGCCAAAGTATTGGAGTTTAGCTTCAGCATCATTTCTTCCAAAGAAATCCCAGGGCTGATCTCCTTCAGAATGGACTGGTTGGATCTCCTTGCAGTCCAAAGGACTCTCAAGAGTCTTCTCCAACACCACAGTTCAAAAGCATCAATTCTTCGGCACTCAGCCTTCTTCATAGTCCAACTCTCACATCCATACATGACCACAGAAAAAACCATAGCCTTGACTAGAAGAAGCTTTGTTGGCAAAGTAATGTCTCTGCTTTTGAATATGCTATCTAGGTTAGTCATAACTTTCCTTCCAAGGAGTAAGCGTCTTTTAATTTCATGGTTGCAGTCACCATCTGTAGTGATTTTGGAGCCCAGAAAAATAAAGTCTGACATAGTTCATGTACAAATATACAAGTGAAAGTATAGTCAGAAATATATATATATATATATATATTTATTTTTTCCCACTTTTATTTTTTTATTTTTTAAAATTTTATTTTATTTTTAAACTTTACAATATTGTATTAGTTTTGCCAAACATCAAAATGAATCTGCCACAGGTATACCCATGCTATATATATTTATTTAAATTGGCTAAATATGTTGAATTTTCAGCTATCATGGATTCCATCTGTTTTCTTTTTAGTTTAATATATTTTTCACTATCATTTTTGAATTATTTTTAAGTACATTCCCTTAATATTTTCGTAACTTGCCATTGAATTTATACTTTCATTTCTTTCTTCTTGCTTCCAAATCTCTGTTTATAATATAAGTATAGTTCTATGGTTAGTAGATACTCAGTGTTGAAGAGAACTCTTCTTCATGGGCCTAGTTCTCAGTAAGGACACAAAGAAGAGGCTGACATCTTACCTATTGCAAAAATAAATTTATTGAAGAAAGAAATTTTTTCTTTCTTCATAGAGATATGGAGTATTTTATGGTATATTAAAATATAGAAAAAGCATAGAGATATGGAGTATTTTATGGTATATTAAAATCATGGAGATATGATCTTATCTTTCTATTAAGAGCCTTGCATTTCCTTTTAAAATGCTCATGGAACACAGATAAGCTTTAATGCTTTCATAATTTGAAGTTAGGTTTTTAAAATACTTTGCGTACATCTCAGTGGCACATAACAAACAGATATCTGGGTTCATTTTCCTATTGTCACCTACTCTGGAGAATTATGTTCTTCAATTCCCAGGAAATTTGGCATCTCCAAACATATTTTTTTACTAGGACTTTATCCTGGCATTACTTTAATTAGCAGATGTTTTGAGGAAAGAGCTTGAATTAATGTAACATTCACCTTGCTGTTCTTCACTAACTTTCAGAAATTAAACCCACCTAAGTTGGCACCATTTACCCTTGTTATTAACATAACTGCAATTCTAAAGGTTTAATGCAAATTCAACTCTAAAATTAATTTGACCTGTTGTCTCTATAGACTAGGAAGACATTTTTAATGGCCAAATGTCCAGTAAAAAAAAAAAAAAAGCGTGTTTTGATGGTTATGAAATGACTATCATAATGTCAAAAATACTTTAGGAGGATTATACTTAGTCCTCTAAGAATATGTGGTTCCAGTTAATGTAATAAAGTAGCAGATTATACTCTTTATCATTCTCCTGATACAGAAAGTAAATTTTTGAAAAGGTGTACAACTAAAATTAAGAAGTAAATGTGCAATGTGGATGATTGCACTTGGAGGAGTTTGAATAGTTTTGTTTTTCCTTTATTTTCTTTTTTTATGTTGGCTTTGACTTCCCAGGTGGCTCAGACGGTAAAGCATCTGCCTACAATGCAGGAGACCTGGGTTCAATCCCTGGGTCGGGAAATTTCCTAGAGAAGGAAATGGCAACCCACTCCAATATTCTTGCCTGGAAAATCCCATGGACCGAGGAGCCCAATAGGCTACAGTCCATGAGGTCGCAAAGAGTTGGACAGGACTGAGCGACTTCACTTTGCTTTCTTTCTTTGTTAGAACACACAATTAAGAGGACCTAGTTTCACTCACATATATGACTTGTCAGTGAGGTAAGTACAATAGAAACCTTTTTTCCTCCCCTGCTCTATCTTGTTTACTGATCTATAAACAAGATACTAAGGTTGACTGCTGCTGCTAAGTCACTTCAGTCGTGTCCAACTCTGTGTAACCCCATAGACAGCAGCCCACAAGGCTCCCCCATCCCTGGGATTCTCCAGGCAAGAATACTGGAGTGGGTTGCCATTTCCTTCTCCAACGCATGAAAGTGAAAAGTGAAAGTGAAGCCGCTCAGTCATGTCCGACCCTCAGCAACCCCATGGACTGCAGCCTTCCAGGCTCCTCCATCCATGGGATTTTCCAGGCAAGAGTACTGGAGTGGGGTGCCATTGCCTTCTCCGTTAAGGTTGACAGAGCTTACCAAAGACCCCCTGATAGCTCAGTTGGTAAAGAATCCAACTGCAATGCAGGACACCCTGGTTCAATTCCCGGATTGGAAAGGTCTGCTGGACAAGGGATTGGCTACCCACTCCAGTATTCTTGGGCTTCCCTTGTGGCTCAGCCAGTAAAGGATCCACCTGCAATGCAGATGACCTGGTTTCAGTCTGTGGGTTGGGAAGATCCCCTGGAGAAGGGAAAGGCTACCTACTCCAGGATTCTGGCCTGGAGAATTCCATGGACTCTATAGCCCACGGGGTTGCAAAAAGTTGGACACAACTAAGTAAGTGACTTTAACTTTACTTCAGCGCTTACAAAAAAAACACAGGTGTTTTTCTTGAAGATTCCACAAGCAGTGCTTGAGAGAAATCATACCCAAGCCACAACTTTTACTCTAAATAATATGATTTTTCTCCACTCTATCTGAAGTATAGGAGAAGGCAATGGCAACCCACTCCAGTACTCTTGCCGGGAAAATCCCATGGACGGAGGAGCCTGGTGGGCTGCAGTCCATGAAGTCGCTGAGAGTCGGACACTACTGAGCGACTTCACTTTCACTTTTCACTTTCCTGCATTGGAGAAGGAAATGGCAACCCACTCCAGTGTTCTTGCCTGGAGAATCCCAGGGATGGGGAAGCCTGGTGGGCTGCCATCTCTGGGGTGGCAGAGTCGGACACGACTGAAGCGACTTAGCAGCAGCAGCAGCATCTGAAGTATAAATGAACTTTTGCTTTCCCTGAATAATTATCCTGTACTTCTTTTACGATCATCTTCCCTAGTTGTTCAGTTGGTTAAGAATCCGCCTGCCATGCAGAAGACTCTGGTTCGATTCCTGGGTAGAAAAGAGCCTCTGGAGAAGGGAAGGGCTACCCACTCCAGTGGTCTTGGGCTTCCTGGTGGCTCAGCTGGTAAGGAATCCACCTGCAATGTGGGAGACCTGGGTTTGGAAGATCTCCTGGAGAAGGGAAGGGCTACCCACTCCAGTAATTTGGCCTGGAGAATTCCACTGACTGTATAGCCCATGGGGTCACAAAGGGTTTCTTTTACTACAGGAGAATTTCTTTTTCTTTCCCTGAATAATTTTGCTTTCCTTGAATAATTCTCCCATAGTTCTTTTATTCTTTTATTGAATCATATGTCTTTAGCATCCAAGTCAAAATGTTTACAGTTTTGACATTAAGCTTACAAAGAGCCCTGTGTTTCCTATGTGACATCAAAGCAAATGGGTTTTCAAGTGTATAGTGTGCCCATCATCTTTGTGACAAAAAATCACTCTCTGGAACTAGCCTGCAGATTTTCCCTTTTGGCCAGTATATTTCTTAATATGCTATTACTGTCTATTTAATTAGGGTTTCCAGAAAGCCAAAACCAATAGGATACACACACATACACACATACACACACACACATACACACACACACACACACACACACACACACACACATACATATATTTAGAGAGAAATTTATCTTTAGGAATTGAATCACACGATTTGGGGCACAGGCAACTGTGTAATCTGCAGTGCTAGCCAGGAGTGCTAGCAGTGCTAGCCTGGAAATTTTGCCAGGAGTCAATATTGCAGTCTTGAGTCCAAAGGTAATCCTTCCATTTATGGGTCCCTCAGTCTTTTCTGTTAATGTCTTCAGTGGATTGGATGAGGCCTACTAACATTATCAAGGATAATCTTTACCCAAATTTTACCAATTTGAATGCTATTCACATACAAAAAATACTTCCATAGCAATATCTAAACAAACTTTTGACCAGAGTTGAGCACCATAGGCTAGTCAAATTGAGACATGAAATTAGCTCTCACACCCTCTAAATATTCACATAGTCATTGTAAACCTGATTAAAGAAGGCCTTGGACTAGTTTCATTTTTAATTTATTTATTTTAATTGAAGAACAATAGTTTTACAATATTGTGTTGGTTTCTGCCATACATAAACATGAGTCAGCCATAGGCATACATATGTTCTCTCCCTGTTGAACCTCCCTCCAACCTCCCACCCATCCCCACCCCTCTAGGTTGTTACAGAGTACTTTTCACATTCTTTACTCCAAATTGCATACACAGCATGCATGTGTGTTAAGTCACTTCAGTCATGTCCGACTCTTTACAAACCCATGGACTGTAGGCTCCTCTGTCCATGGAATTTTCCAGGCAAGAATACTGGCGTGGGTTGCCATATCCTCCTCCAGGGGATTTTCCTGACCCAGGGATCAAACTGCTTCTCCTGTATCTCGTGCACTGCAGGCACATTCTTTACTGCTGAGGCACCGGGAAAGCCCCATATATAGCACTGCTGCTGCTACTGCTAAGTCACTTCAGTCGTGTCCGACTCTGTGACAGACGGCAGCCACCAGGCTCCCCCATCCCTGGGATTCTCCAAGCAAGAACACTGGAGTGGGTTGCCATTTCCTTCTCCAATGCATGAAAGTGAAAAGTGAAAGTGAGACTCAGTCCCGCCCGCGGCAGCCGTGGGGCGCCGTGCACCCGCCTGTTCCCTCCTCGCGCCCGCGTCGCAGGCCTAGGAAAACTTCATCTCGGGCTGCTCACTTTGCCTTGCCTGCATGCAGGGTAGAAAAAAAAAAAAAAGTGAAAGTGAAGTCGCTCAGTAGTGTCCGACTCTCAGCGACCTCATGGACTGCAGCCTACCAGGCTCCTCCATCCATGGGATTTTCTCGGCAAAAGTACTGGAGTGGGGTGCCATTGCCTTCTCCTCATACATAGCACAATATGTTATAAATAAATATGTTTGTTGATTGAATAGAAGAAAGAGAACTAAATATATTGTCATAGGATGTTTTCACTATGCTTTAAGAAATTCATGAGAGGCAAATGAAGATGTCTCTTTAAATGTAATTAATATATTTTTCAATTCAAAAAATTTAACAAAATATAATTTTAAAACAGAACCTCTAGTTTGCCATTTTGAGCAACGTGAGTCACATTCAGTGACTTTATTTTTACATGTGGAAAACATATTCAGTCATATAAGCACACACACATATAGTTCCCCACTTTTAACTTTGTGAGCTTCATTCTCAGACCTTCAATCTGAGTTGTTGGCATTCTGCAGTATCGTTCATTCTGGTGTATTATTGGAAGCAAGTTTAGATTAGTTTTCATGGAATAGAATTGAGAGAAATATGAAATATATATAATATTTATCTCACAACAGCAGCAGTTGTTAAGTTCAGAAAGAAAAGGGACAAGTTTAAGAAAAGTAAGAAAAAATATTGAGAATACTCTCAATATCTTAATAGGTTATGTGTGATAAAATATTGTGGGAAATAAAGATTATTCATATTAATTATAGAAGAGCTTATTTTGCTCTCTTCATGGAAATTATGTGATTTTTAAACATATTTCAAATTTTGTCAACATTCATATTTCACAAACTTCAGGTGGTATCAAATTATTTTGACTATTTGATCTTCTTCCCACCAGCTATAAATCCATTTCAAAAAGTTAACCTGAATGTTTTCCTTCCCTTTGAATATGTAGTACTATATAAATAATTCCAATCATTTCATTTCTTGACTGATCTACATTATACCTCTGGCTTAATAACCAGGTCTGGCTGCAACATGTTGCTAAAGGTTATGTCTATAATGAAATTTTTCTTGTGAAATATCTTGCTGAGACTCTGCTCTCTGCTACACAGAAGTTAATATCAAGTGTCTTGAAATAGTATTACTGTACATGATATTTTATTTATAATATATACTATTTCAATGTTATCTTCTACTGTCATGTACCATATACTGTTTGGTTTCAATGAATGAATCACAACTTAAAAATTTGATTATTCACTTCTTTGACATTTACATGTTAACCCTGAGGTATGGAAATCTTCTCAACCCTCTGTCAGCCTGCTGAATTTCATCACTGAAAAATCATTTCAAATATCCCCTTACTTCTAAAACATTTACTAATCACATTCTTCTATGAGTGTGTAAGGTGCTTGCTCCCTTTTCTGATGTCAAAAATACTTGAAAAATATGTCCCTCAAAATAAAGCAAGACAATATTTTGTTTCTTCATCCTAAAGTTATAACTTCACTTCTAAAGTGTGGGAAGTTTGTATATTAATTTTTACTATAAATCTGTTGTTCTGTCTCTAAATCATATCCAACTCTTTGTGACCCCACCAATTGCAGCATTCCAGACTCCTTCATCCTCGACAATTTCCTGGAGTTTTCTCAGATTCATGTTTACTGAGTCGGTGATGCTATCTAATCCTCTAATCTTCTATTGACATCTTTTCCCTTTGCCTTCAGTCTTTTTCCAGTATTGAGGTCTTTTTCTAATGTGTTAGCTCTTCACATCAGGTGGCCAAAGTATTGGAGCTTCAGCTTCAGCAACAGTCCTTCCAATACATGTTCAGTGTTGATTTCCTTTACGATTCACTGGTACGATCTTGCAGTCCACAAGAGTCTCAAAAGTCCTCCCCAGCACCACAATTTGAAAGCATTAATTCTTTGGCATTCAGTCTTCTTTATGGTCCAATTCTTACATCTGTACATGACTACTTGAAAAACTGTAACTTTGACTATATGGAAGTTTGTCAGCAAAGTGACATCTCTGCTCTTTAATGAGCAGTCTAGTTTGTCATAGCTTTCCTTCCGAGGTTCAAATGATTTTTAATTTCATGGCTGTAGTCACCATTCACAGGGATTTTGGAACCCAAGCAAATATGGCAAAACCAATACAATATTGTAAAGTTAAAAAAATAAAAAATAAAATCTATCACTGATTCCACTTTTTCTGTTTCTATTTAACATGAGGTGATGGAACTGGAGGTCATGATCTTAGTCTTTTTTGGTTTTGTTTTTAATGTTGAGATTCAAGCCAGGTTTTTCACTCTCCTCTTTCACCCTTATCAAGGGCTCTTTAGTTCCTCTTCAGTTTTTGCCATTAGAGTGGAATCACCTGCATATCTTAGGTTGTTGATATTTCTCCTAGTAATCTTGAATCCAGCTTGTGATTCATCCAGCTTGATGTTTCACATGATGTACTCTGCATAGAAGTTAAATAAACGGGTAAAAATAAACAGCCTCGATGTACTCCTTTCCCAATTTTGAACCAGTCAGTTGTTCAATATAAAGTTCTAACTGTTGCTTCTTGACCCGCATACAGGTTTCTCAGAAGACAGGTAAGATGATATGGTATTTCCACCTCTTTAATAATTTTCCACAGTTTGTTGTGATCCACACAGTCAAAAGCTTTTCATGGTCAATTAAGCAGAAGTAGATGTTTTTCTGGAATTCCTTTGCATTCCCTATGATCCAATGAATGTCGGCAGTTCGATCTCTGATTCCTCTGCCTTTCCAAAACCCAGCTTATACATTTGAAAGTTTTCTGTTCATGTAGTGCTGAAGCCTAGCTTGAAGGATTTTTAGCATAACTCTACTGGCTGTGTGAAATGAACGTAATTATATGGTAGTTTGAACATTCTTTGGCATTGGCCTTCTTTCGAATTGGAATGAAAACTGACCTTTTCTCTTGTCTTTCACTTCTCTTCTTTCCTCTGCTATTTGTAAAGTCTAATCAATCTCTTTATCTTCTTGCATTTCTTTTTCTTTGGATGGTTTTGGTCACTACTTCTTGTACAGTGTTATGAACCTCTGCCCATTGTTCTTCAGGCACTCTGTCTACCAGATCTAATCCCTTGAATCTATTTGCCACCTCCATGATATATATTATCATGCACATTTGGAGTAGAATATCCATCACACTCCTTGAGTCTTTTATTTCTTCAGAAGCAGAATTATTACAGTTTAGAAAGACCTAATGAAAAACCTAAGGCAAGTGATTGACATTTTTTTATTACATGGGATATATTCAGAAGGTCTGGAAAGTTTCCTTTACGTTTGTTCAACTCTTTTAACTCTCTGATTAGTGTGAACAGAGTATCTATTTAAATCACAAAACTATGGCTCAAGAATAATATAAAAGTGTAAATTATACAGAAAAAAGAAGTACATCAGCATTATTGCACATTAAATTGGAAATTACTACTCTTGAGTCCCTGAGATAGGGTAAAAGGAAGAGAAGTAAATACAAAAACTCTAGCAAGAAAATATGGGTATGGGACACTAAGTGTTACCAGGTGATAAATAAAAAGATTGAGTCTTCAAAAAAGAAGTCTACCTGGTCATTTCATTGGTTATGTCAGGAAAAAAAAAAAAAAAAAACTGAGGATGAGAAAGAAACAGGTTGTTTTTCCAACAGATTCTAATTTTTCTTCCTCTTCTTTTTAAAGTACATAAAGTACACCTTTGGGGATAAAAGAAGGAAAAAATTGACCTAAAGTCATAAGTATTCTCATTTCAAAGTATAAGGAAAATGGTCAAAGTGCTTTTTTGCAATAATGTAGTCATTCTTCTATTCAAATGAATACTACACCTAACACAACTCCCATTCCTCATTATAAACATGTAGTCATTTGTACCTCATTAGATTAGTCATTAATGCCTTTCCTTTAAATTAAAAGCTATGTAGTTACTTTTGCCTTTTAATGGAGTCACATAGTATGTTAGTCATTCATTTAATATGCTAACTGTTAAGATCACCAGTGGTTCAACCTAAGGTGTTCTGTCTCATTTATTTGAGAGAATACATGGCTGTTAAATGGACAGTTGTGGAAGTGTGTAACTCAATGACTCTCTGTGTAACCAATGAATTATTCAGTGAAATGGAAAGAATAGTTTAAATGAATATTAAATCTCATGGAAGAGAGTAGAGTAGAAATGAAATAAGGCTCTCTGTTATGTCTATTTACCAATAATATAATTACCATCACCCTATTTACAAATTTCATAGCAGCACTGTTTATAATAGCCAGGACATGGAAGCAACCTAGATGTCCATCAGCAGATGAATGGATAAGAAAGCTATGGTACATATACACAATGGAGTATTACTCAGCCATTAAAAAGAATACATTTGAATCAATTCTAATGAGGTGGATGAAACTGGAGCCTATTATACAGAATGAAGTAAGCCAGAAGGAAAAACACCAATACAGTATACTAACGCATATATATGGAATTTAGAAAGATGGTAACAATAACCCTGTGTACGAGACAGCAAAAGAGACACTGATGTATAGAACAGTCTTATGGACTCTGTGGGAGAGGGAGAGGGTGGGAAGATTTGGGAGAAGGGCATTGAAACATGTAAAATATCATGTATGAAATGAGATGCCAGTCCAGGTTCGATGCACAATACTGAATGCTTGGGGCTGGTGCACTGGGACGACCCAGAGGGATGGTATGGGGAGGGAGGAGGGAGGAGAGTTCAGGATGGGGAACACATGTATACCTGTGGTGGATTCATTTTGATATTTGGCAAAACTAATACAATTATGTAAAGTTTAAAAATAAAATAAAATTGGAGAAAAAACCAAAAAAATAAAAAAAAAAAAAAAAAAAGATAAGAGCTGCCTCCATTAACTCAGTAGCCCATTACAATGCAACTTCTGAAAGAAAACATTTTTTATTCCTATTTTCATGTGTATGTTTCTCATTGCTGTTGCTTTTAGTTGCTAAGTGATGTCCGACTTTTTGCGATTCCATGGACTTTAGACTGCCAGACTCCTCTGTCCTTAGGATTTTCCAGGCAAGAATACTTGATTGATTGGGTTGCCATTTCCTTCTCCAGGGGATCTTCTCTACCCAGGGATCAAACCTGAAGCCCCTGCTGAGTTTCCTGCATTGGCAGGAGGGTTCTTTATCACTGTGCTACCAGGGAAGCTCATATTTCTCATACTCTTATCTAAATTCAGCTTTCTACATTTACCACATACACAGCATATTCTACAGATATTATTAATAGTAAAAGATTCCTTCTCCATTTCTTATTTTTATCATTTAAAAAAACTCTATAATCCTTCAAAATATAGGCCACTCATTCCATTTTTATGATGAAGTTCTTCCATGAATATAATTGGAGTTTCCTCTCTTGAATGTATGTTTTAATTTCAATGCTGACACATTGGAAGGGATAACTGAATGATTGGTAAATTATTTAATCTCTGTTTATTTGTTTGTTTGTTTGTTTTTTTACATTTTCATGCTTACTATTTAAGGCATTATTTCTTTCTTTGTCTACTCTTTCTGTCCATCCATGAAGGCTCTGTGCAATACATGAAGTTTTCTCTAATCAGTCAAACTTTGTAGTAGGTAGTGTAGTCTAAAGAAAGAACATAGAGTTGAAAACAAAAAACAGATTGAAAATTTGACTCTATCTACTTCATTTAGGAACCAAGATTTCTCTAGATATCTTTATATAATAACTATGTATATACATATGCATATACATATAAACACACACATATACATAAAAATGTCCCTAGTTATCTGTGTCTCTTTTGCTGTCTCCCATACAGGGTTATCATTATCATCTTTATTGTAAAGTAATTAGCCTCTAATTAAAATAAATAAATTTAATTAAAAAAATAAAAATAAAATAAAATGCAAAAAAAGTCACTAGATATCAAATAGTATCTGAGATTAAAATATTATATTTCAAATTCTCTTTGAACAGCAAAACTTTCAATGAATTTTATCACATTTTTAGTGTTAAGATGATTATGTATATATATATTCTGTTCAGTTCAGTTCAGTTATTCATTCATGTCCAACTCTTTGTGACCCCATGGACTGCAGCATGCCAGGCTTCCCTGTCCATCACCAACTCTCAGAGTTTACCCAAACTCATGTCCATTGAGCCAGTGATGCCATCCCACCATCTCATCCTGTCATCTCCTTCTCTTCCCACCTCAAACTTTCCCAGCATCGGGGTTTTTTCCAGTGAGTCAGTTCCTTGCATCAGATGGTCAAAGTATTGGAGTTTCAGCTCCAGCATCAGTCCTTCCAATGAACACCCAGGACTGATTTCCTTTAGAATGGACTGGTTGGATTTCCTTACAGTCTAAGGGACTCTCAAGAGTCTTCTCCAACACCACAGTTCAAAAGCATCAATTCTTCAGTGCTCAGCTTTCTTTATAGTCCAACTCTCACATGCATACATGACTACTGGAAAAACCATAGCCTTGACTAAATGGACTTCTGTTGTCAAAGTAATGTCTCTGCTTTTTAATATGCTGTGTAGGTTGGTCATAACTTTCCTTTCAATGAATAAACTTCTTTTAATTTCATGGCAGCAGTCACCATCTTCAGAGATTTTGGAGCCCCACAAAATAAAGTCTGCCACTGTTTCCACTGTTTCCCTATCTATTTGCTATGAAGTGCTGGGATCAGATACCATGATCTTAGTTTTATATACCTTTTGACAGTCATTTATTTTCTTTAATTGTTCAAATAAAGAAAATCTAGGAATACTGGTTACAGACATGTCTAAGAAATTGCAGGTTCGATTCGAGTCACCACTGGTAATCTATCAGGTTGGTGGTTATTAAAGATTGGAGTGGCTGTGACAGTTTTTGTTTTTGTTTTGTTTTTCTTTTTTAGAATACAGTGAAGTTTGCCACGTTAACTAACTCTTCTTTTCAGGAATGATTTCTCTGTAGCATGCAATGCTGTTTTATAGCAATGTACCCACAGTTGAACTTCTTTCAAAACTAGAGTCAGTTCTCAAAACCTGCCACTGCTCTGTCAATTGTTTATATCATTTGTTGTCATTTCAACTGTCTTTGCAGCATCTTCACAGGAGTAGATTCCATCTCAAAATACCACTTTCTTTGCTCATCTATAATAAGCAACCCCTCATCTATTAAGATCTATCGTGAGCCTACAGCAATTCAGTTACATCTTCAGACTCCACTTCTCTTCTTATTTCTGACATATATTACTTACATCCTCCACTGAAGTCTTAAAATTTTCAAAGTCAACCCTTAGAATTTGGAATCACATTCTAAAATACTGTTTATTTTGATCTCCTCATGAATCACAAATGTTCTTTATGGCATATGGAATGGTAAATCCTTACCTGAGGTTTTCAATTGACTTTTCCCAGATCCATCCAAGAAATCATTATCTATGGCAGCTATAGCACTATGAAATGTATTTTTAAAATGATAACACTTGAAAAAAATTTTAAAAAAGAAAAAAAAAATGATAACACTTGAAAGTTAAAATTATTCCTAGAACCACAGGCTGCAGGATGGATATGTTAGCAGGCATGAAAACAACATTCATCTCATTGTACATATCCATGAGAGCTCTTAAGCAAACAGGTTCATTGTCAATGAGCAGTACTATTTTAAAAGGAACTTTCCTTTTTCTGAGAATTAAGTTTCAAAAGTGGGCTTAAAATATTCAATGAATCATGTTGTAAATAGATTTGCTATCATCCAGACTTTGTTGTTCCATTTATAGATTTTAGATAGAGTCAGTTTAGCATAATTCTTAAGAGCCTTTGAATTTTTGGAATAGTAAATGAGCTTTGACTTCAACTTTAAGTCATCAGCTGCATTAGCCCCTTAACAAGAGTCAGCCTGTCCATTGAATCTAAAGCAGACATTAACTTGGCCTCTCTAGCTTTGAATGTCCTCAATGGCTTCTTCTTCCAATAGAAGTTTATTGTATCTATATCGAACATCTATTGTTTGTTCTAGTCACTATTATTATCTTAGCTGGAATTGTATAACTTGCTGGATTTTCTACATCAGCACTCACTGCTTCATTTTGCACTAGTTAGGTTATAGAGGTGACTTTTTCCCTTACACTTCATGAATCAACGTCTGTTTGCTTCTTCTGCATCATCCTTACTTTTCTGAGGCTTCATAGAATTGAAGAGAATTAAAGCCTTGCTCCGGATTAAGCTTTGGTTTAAGGGAATGCTGTGGCTGGTTTGGCCTTCTATCCAGACAGCTAAAAATGTCTCCATAGCAGCAATAACACTTTTTTATCATTCATGAATTCATTGGAGTAACACTTTTAATTTCCTTTATTTTTTCCTGTGCATTCACAATTTGACTAACTGGTGAAAGATGCTAGCTTTTCGCCTATTTTGTCTTTCAATATGCCTTGCTAATCAAGCTTAATCATTTCTAGCTCTTGATATAAAGTGAGAGATGTGTCAAACTTCCTTTTACTTGAACACTTAGAAATCATTGTAAGATTATTAGTTGATCTAATTGAAACATTAATGTGTTTCAGATAACAGGGTGGCCCAAGGACAGGGAGAGAGATGAATGGACAGCCAGTCAATGAAGTAGTATGAACACATTTATTGATGAATTTTGCTATCTTACATGGATGCAATTTGTAGTACTCTCCCCCAAATTACAATAGTAACACATGTATACCTGTGGCAGATTCATTTTGATATATGGCAAAACCAATACAATATTATAAAGTTAAATAAAATAAAATTAAAAAAAATGCTTATTAAAAAAAATCATTGATTGTAAATCACCAAATCAAATATAATAGTAATGAAGAGTTTGAAATATCACAAGAATTACCAAAATGTAACATAGAAATATGAAGTGAACAAATATTGTTGGGGGGAAAAAATGGTGCTGATAGATTTGCTTAACACAGAGTTGCCATGAACCTTCAATTTGTAAAAATGCAATAACTGGGAAGTACAATTAAGTGAAATTCAATAAAAAGAGGTATATCTGTTTTTAAATTAAAAAGTATAACTTTTAAAGAATAAGTCTATGTCCATTTGATATTTTAATTTTTTCTTTGTAATTCTTACTCTGTGTAAAAATTAAGCTAAGAAATTTGCTCTTCTGCCAAGAACAGTGATTTTTCAATGTTCCAGTGCTTTTACATGTTCTTTCATAAACTGTCCACTGAGATTTAAGAATTGCTGAGAAATGATTAGCAATTTATGTCTTCTATGCCTTGTTTTGATGAGTGTTTACTGGGGTCTGTGGCTATATTACTATAAACTTTTAAGAAATTTTACCTCTAGGTCCAAAGGAGTCATATTGCAGTCCATATGGGGACTCTATCAGGATTACATTGACTGGGATATTTATTTGCTTCACTGAGGAAAGGATAATTGCATATGTTTAATAAGAAAAATGGACTCAGGTGATTTCCAAACTTTTACGACTCTTTGCGTTAATATATTGCCATGTGATTTGCTTATGTTGGTGAAATGAAAACTGACATGCCATGATTTAATTCCATGCAAATGCTTTAAGAGTTGTTGGTGTGCTATCTGTTTTTCACTCTTGTTCTTCAATTTCTACCACTATTAAAATTACTGAAGCACAAATCAAGAGGAAACTCTATTATGATGGATCCTTGCTGGATTAAGATGAACAGAGCAAGAGAGACTACTATTGTTCAACTTGTAGTTTTGATGAGAGATAAATTTGGCAGTATTATGGCACTGAGACTTGGGGAATCATTTGTTACTGCAACAGTACTTGCTTATCCAGACTGTTACATATACTTTTATAATTCCATCCTACCTCTCTCCCATCCTATTTTTCCTTTTTCTTTAGCACTTTAAAACTTCTCAACACATGAAACACTTTTCTTATTAAAGTTTGCTAATTTTTTCCCCCAATTTCCCTCCAACAGCAAGAAGAAAATTGAATCAGAGAGTTGTCTGAGTTATGAGAAAGCAGTGGCATGTAGGGAAATATATAAAGTATACTAGAGAATCAACTGAACTGTTAACTATAAAAATAAATTTGTATTTCCTTTTTTAAACTCTAAAGATGTTAAAAGTTCAAGGTCAATGCTGTTCGATATGAAAGTCATTAACCACAGGTGTTTATTTCAATTTGATTTAGTTATAATTTTAAAATTAAATTAAATTTTCATTTCCTCAATTTCACTCTCCACATTTAAAACTCCCTTTAAGCCAGATGGAGCTAACAAGTGACTATGGTTTCCATGGTGGCTCAGATGGTAAAAAATTTGCCTGCAATGCAGGAGACCAAGTTTGATCCCTGGGTCAGGAAAATCCTTCCTGGAGAAGGACATAGCAACCCACTGCAGTATTCTCACCTGGAAAATTCCATGGACAGAGGAGGCTGGTGAGCTATAATCTAAGAGTCAAACACAATTAAGTGATTAGCACACATTATGTGTCAACCAGTGAAGATATAGAATATTTCCATCAGTTTAGGTCAACCTGTCAGGCAGTACTGTTCCTGTCAACAGTCACAAAGTGGAGGGACTGCACAATCAGGGGTTGAAGCAACTTCATCATATTGTGGGTGAGGTATTATAAGTAATAAATAAACTAGATTTCTAAGAAATAACAATCCAAAAATTGAAGGCTGGCTCGCGAAAGAGCAGAAATAGCTTCCAAACAACAGATTTTTTCTTAAATTCGAAATTTGATAATAACAGCAGGTTGCAGTGCCTAACACTATGGACACTGTATACAATCATACTCTATCTACTAGCTTCATGACGATGAAAACATATGTTTCTGTGCCTTGGTTCCCTCACTTGTGAAACCGGGATGCTGGTTGTACCTATATCATAGACTCATATATGGATTAAATGAATCACTATAGGCAAAATGCTTAAAATTGTGAATATCTTAGTATTTTAGGAAGGAGGTAAGTTATGTGTGTGTGTGTGTGTGTGTGCTCAGTTGTTCAGTCCTGTAACTCTTTGTGACCTCATAGATTGTAACCCACTGGGTTCTTTGGTCCATGGAATTTTCCAGGCAAGAATACTGTCGCATACTACAATTTCCTACTCCAGGGGATCTTCCCGATTCAGGCATCAAACCCACATCTCTCACATCTCCTGAATTGGCAGGCCTAAAGACGACATTAAAACTGGGTTAATGAATTTTTGCTGGCATTAATCTTTCTCTGCCTTTGTTCATCAACCTTTCTGCACTGTGCACATAAGAAGGAGCTTATGTGAGCTGCATCCCCAAGTGAAGCAAAGCCACTGTGTTTATGAGATCAGTAGATGAAGGGCTTTGAGGACACCTAATTGAAGAATAAGGAGTTTTTGTGTGCCCTGTCCCACTTCCCCCATGGAATGAGTGAAAACAGAGACGCATTAAGAACTTTGTTCAAAAACAAACAAACAATATAACTTTATTCCATCCTTGCAAAGTTTCCCAGATTAATACGAACTTGAAATAGCAATTAATCCATCTCTTGTATCAGTTGAATTGTTTATATGAATCTATTATAAGGGTTTAAAATAATTACTGATTATTTTACTAAAATGATTGTGAATATATATATATATTTTTTTTTTTCATATGTGCTTTGGTAAACAGGTATTTGAGGAGGTTTTCAAGTAGGCTTCAGATTCAAAGCCAGACAGATTAGAATTCTGCATCTTAAGGGAAACGTGTTCTGCTATATAGTTTTATTTGTTATTCAGGAGGTGATGCCATTTTCTATAAATATTTCTTTGTCCTGAGAGTTATAGTCATGCAGGAATTTATTTTGTAGGTTATTAATATTAAGGCATGCTCTTAAAAATAAGCATTGCTATTAAAGCTAAAATTCATATTTGAAATAAATTTAACGTCTTCATGTAGAAATCCTTATTTTTATCTGTTGTACATAAAGAATAAAAGAAAATAAGTAGCTAATAGCAGGATAAAACCACAACAAGGAGTGAACAGAGACTAAGACTCTCTTGAGAAACGTAGATAGCTTGAGGGAGTATTATTGTGTATATCATCTCTTTCTATTGAATTCAAGGACATAAAGGCACACAAAGTTTGTGATAATCAAGTCTGTTTTACACATATTTAGTTTACAAAACACCATCATGAATAGAAAACATGCCCCACAATATATATTTATGTTTACACTTATTTCAAACACCTTTTGGTAACATGTACATAGTATATAGAAGTCAATATTTTAAAACTGCATTTGTAAGTCTAGGCTAATACTAAAATTTTATACTTTCAGAGATTCCCAAATGAATGGGTTTTGAAATAGAGTTGCTGTATTTTATTACCCAGAAGCTACTGAAGAAAGATTACAGGTACTGCAGAGAGAATGTAAAATGTTTACAATTTCTGTATATTCTGAATATATCTTTCCTATCTGTGGTCATCCATATAGTACAAAATAAGGGCTAAATGTTAGTCAAGAAAAATTTATACATACAAATACACTCACAAAACAGAAACAAACAAAAATATATACTCTACTTTCTGTAGAGAAGAAAGATGCTGGTTTTGCTTATTAAAATTGCTTCTTTACACATACATGTTTGCTAATAGTGTCCCATCTGTATTACATTCCATTGATAGAGACATAAATATGGAATAAACAACATTGCCATTAAAATATATAAACAGGTTTTCTGTCTTAAAATGGTTGACTGTTATTTCACGTTTATGTTGTTTTGGTGTCTGGAAAATCAGAGAGAGTGGGAATATTGAAATAACCAAATGATCTCAAAGATCTAGCAAATATTCTGTAATTGATTTTGTAGTGGTAATTAATCCTCTGCAAAAATATATTTAATTTGGAATTAAAATAGGAGCCGATCTGTTAGCTTCTGTGCTGTGTTTAGTTGCTTAGTCCTGACCAAGCTTAGGACTCTTAAGTCCACATGGACCATAGCCTGCCAGGCTCCTCTGTCCCTAGGGATTCTCCAGGCAAGAATACTGGAGTGGGTTGCCATTTCCTCCTTCAGGGGATCTTCCAAACCCAGGAATCAATCTCAGGTCTTCCTCATTGCAGGCGGGGTCTTTATAGTCTGAGCCACCAGGAAAATCCCTGTTAGCTTCTACTAGGTAACAAAATGGGTTAGAGTATAATGATACTTGTGTGAATAATGCCACATTGGGCACACTAGAGTTTAATAATTTTGATTATTATGAAGATAAAGATGATATACCAGATCATGAGGCAAATGTTCAAAATGTATGGAAAGCTCTATATATAATTGTATATATCCAGGTGAAAAAGTATGTATATATCTTTGTATTTATCTAATCAAACATTGTACTACAATTTACTTTTAAATTTCCAGAAGATATCTTATGTATAACTCACTGAAAGAGAAAAAATCAGGGAAAATTTTTTGCTTGAAACAGAAGTCAAAAATTATATTTTGGAAGACCATATGTTTTCAGAAAATTTATAGTGAATGATAGGAGAAGTTTTAGTTATAATAGGTTAGCATAATTTCTTTTTTCTAAATAACAATCTAGAAATTATTGGGAATTAGATTAGAATAGTTGCAATTGGGAAATAGAAGCATATATAAAGCTAAGAGACTAAGCAAGGCATTGACATTAATAAAAGTAAAATGTTGCTTAAGAAAACATTGACTTAATATTCAATTCAACTAAGTGACATACTAGCTTGTTATGGTCATATAAATTAATTATGAAATTATCAGAAATTATCTCCTAAGAATTCTGAGAGAAAGAGCGTATTTAGGGGAAGAAAGGTCAATTACAGGAGATAAATATTTCATTTGAATGGAAAAGCATGAAGACAGTGCATTCCTTAGTATGTACTAAACATACCATAAATTCTCTGGTAGCTCAGCTGGTTAAAAATCCACCTGAGATGCAGGAGACTTCAATTTAATTTCTGGGTCAGGAAGATCCCCTGGAGAAGGAATAGGCTACCCACTCCAGTATTCTTGGGCTTCCCTAGTGTCTCAGATGGTAATTATTCATTAGCAATGTGGGAAACCTGGACTCAATCCCTGGGTTAGGAAGATCTCCTGGAGGAGGGCATGGTAACACACTCCAGTATTCTTGCCTGGGAAAAAAACGCATGGACGGGGGAGCCTGGCGGGCTGCAATCCACAGGGTCATAAGGAGTCAGACATGACTGTGTGACTAAGCACAGCACAAACATACTATAAATAATCAAAAATATTGAAATTGTGCGTGAAGATTAGTCATCAGTTTACTAGTATCCACTTCTCAATTTTTCTTTCTCCTTTTATTCCAACATAAAAACTTAAACATATCCACACTATCAATTGTTACTAGATTAGGAAGGCACTGCTGCTGCTTAGTCGCTAGTCATGTCCCACTCTTTGGGATCCAATGGACTATATCCCTCAAGGCTCCTCTGTCCATGGGATTTCCCAGGAAAGAATACTGGAGTGGGTTGCTATTTCCTTCTCCAAGGAATATTCTTGACCCAAAGATCAAACCCATATCTCCCTGGGAGGCAGAGTTTTAATCAGTGAGCAACCTGGGAAGACTGTGAGGGCATGGAGAACTCCTATTTTGATTATGGGCTTCTTACTTCTCATTTTTAAGCAATATGCAAATATTCTAAAAATTGTTTAAAAACTGAATACAAAATGTAAATTAAATTTTAAAAATAGACTTTGAATGTGGTAAACCATATGAAAATTGTAGAAAGGAAAAGAAATAATAACTTAAAAAAACTCTTCTTTTTTAATAAAAGTTTTAAAATTTTATAAAACTTGAGTTTGTGACTTGAGATAAAAAAATAGATCAATGTAAAGGGTTATTACTTAAGCCACATTGCAGAGCTGATGAATGATAGGGTTGATCGATATTAGTTATCAATCTGTTTAACAGCTAGTACAATACAGAGAGGGACAGACCTCTGATACAGGAAAGTCTATGAAGAGATGAAAATGGACAACACAGTTTTTGTTGATTAATCATAGTTTTTGTTGATTTTGGCTGAATAATCAATAGCATGAGGATGGGAAAGTACTCTGCTCACTTGAGAAAATGCAGGGAACAGAGACATGATAATAAGGTTGTGGTGGAATGGCATGTTATTTTTTAAAAAATCAAGGTGATATCCTCTATCAATTTTCTGGGACATGATTTACTGTTGTTTGTAAGAGTAAGTGCTGATTATGAGTGTTGAGATAGGAGACATAATCCGAAGAGCCCATGGGGGCTGACTCTGTGGCCATTCTATGCCCTGTTGTATCTCAAGAGTGCTATGTCAAGTCTTGCACATAGGTGCCCAATGAATGGATTTTTAATAAATATATACAAAGACTGAACACCTTTAAAGTAAAAGAGAAAAACTAAATTTGGCTATGCAAATTTTAAGAAATTTGTTGATGCCTTTGAGGATCCAATTTTTCATTATTTCCTCTGTGGTGTGTGTGTGTGTGTGTGTGTATATATATATATATATATATATATATATATAAAATATATCTTTAAAAGGTTCTTTCAAATACTCTGAAAAATAAAGATAGGGCTGGCATCATGGACATGTGATCCATGGATTTGCCTAGGACCCTGTGTGATCTGGAAGGCCAGAAACTGACTTAATGCTCTGCTGTAAAGACTTGATATTCTTGGGAAAAAATAAATGAGCATAATTTTCATTTGGCACCAGACTCCATAAATTAAGTGGCCCTTTCATCAATAAGAGATCAAGAAGAGGGGGGAAGTCCTAAGATGGCAGAGGAATAGGACGGGAGACTACTTTCTCCCACACAAATTCACTGAAAGAACATTTGAATGTTGAGCAAATTCCACAAAACAACTTCTAATTGCTGGCAGAGGACATCAGGCACCCAGAAAGGCAGCCTATTGTATTCAAAAGGAAATATTTTGTCATTGGTGGTGTATAGACAGAGAAGTCTTGAGGCTACTGTAAGAATAAGGCTGAAAATCAGAGGCAGGAGGCTTAAGTCCAAAACCTGAGAATACCAGAGAACTCCTGACTTCAGGGAACATTAATCAACAGGAGCTCATCAAAAGCCTCCATACCTACACTGAAACCAAGCACCGCCCAATGGCCAACAAGTTCCAGAGCAAGACATACCACACAAATTCACCAGCAACACAGGAACATAGCCCTGAGCTTCAATATACAGGCTGTCCAAAGTCACTCCAATCCCATAGACATCTCAAAACTCACTACTGGACACTTCATTGCACTCCAGAGAGAAGAAATCCAGCTCCACCCACCAGAACACCGACACAAGCTTCCCTAACCAGGAAACATTGACAAGCCACCCGTCCAACCCCACCCACAGTGAGGAACCTCCACAATAAAGAGAAACCACAAACTGCCAGAATAGGGAAAGGCCACCCCAAACACAATAATATAAACAAGATGAAAAGGCAGAGAAATACTCAGCAGGTAAAGGAACAGGATAAATGCCCACCAAACCAAACAAAAGAAGAAGAGATAGGGAATCTACCTGATAAAGAATTCAGAATAATGATAGTGAAAATGATCCAAATCTTGAAAACAAAATGGAGTTACAGATAAATAGCCTGGAGACAAGGATTGAGAAGATGCAAGAAATGTTTAACAAGGACCTAGAGGAAATTAAGAGGAGTCAATCAATAATGAATGATACAATAACTGAGATCAAAAACACTCTGGAGAGAACCAACAGTAGAATAACTGATGCAGAAGATAGGATAAGTGAGGTGAAAGATAGAATGGTGAAAATAAATGAAGTAGAGAGGGAAAAAAAATAAAAGAAATGAGGATAACCTCAGAGACCTCTGGGAGAGTGTCAAATGGCCC
This sequence comes from Bos grunniens, assembly GCF_055505025.1. Lineage (NCBI taxonomy): Eukaryota > Metazoa > Chordata > Mammalia > Artiodactyla > Bovidae > Bos > Bos grunniens. Next base: position 55,661,958 of record NC_141175.1, on the reverse strand, counting down.
AACATTCGAATCATAGGAGTCCCAGAAGAAGACAAAAAGAAAGGCCATGAGAAAATACTTGAGGAGACAATAGTTGAAAACTTCCCTAAAATGGGGGAAGAAATAGCCACCCAAGTCCAAGAAACCCAGAAAGTCCGAAACAGGATAAACCCAAGGTACAACACCACAAGACACATATTAGTCAAACACAAAGAACAAATATTAAAAGCAGCAAGGGAAAAACAACAAATAACACCAAGGGGATTCCCATAGGATAACAGCTGATCTTTCAATAGAAACTCTTCAGGCCAGAAGGGAATGGCAGGACAAACTTAAAATGATGAAAGAGAAAAACCTACAGCCAGGTTACTGTATCCATCAAGGATCTCATTGAAATATGAAGGAGAAATCAAAAGCTTTACCGACAAGCAAAAGCTGAGAGAATTCAGCATCACCAAACTAGCTCTCCAACAAATGCTAAAGGATATTCTCCAGACAGGAAACACAGAAAGGGTGTATAAACTTGAACCCAAAACAACAAAGTAAATGGCAACGGGATCATACTTATCAATAATTACCTTAAACGTAAATGGGTTGAATGCCCCAACCAAAAGTCAAGACTGGCTGAATGTATACAAAAACAAGACCCCTATATATGTTGTCTACAAAAGACCCACCTCAAAACAAGGAACACATACAGACTGAAAGTGAAGGGCTGGAAAAAGAAATTCCATGCAAAGAAAGAAACTAGAACACTTTCTAATGCCATACACAGAAATAAACTCAAATTGGATTAAAGATGTAAACATAAGACCAGAAACTATAAAATTCCTAGAGGAGAACATAGGCAAAACACTCTCTGACATAAATCACAGCAGGATCCTCTATGAACCACCTCCCAGAGTATTGGAAATAAAAGCAAAAATAAACAAATGGGACCTAATTAAACTTAAAAGCTTTTGCACAACAATGGAAAATATAAGCAAGATGAAAAGACAGCCTTCAGAATGGGAGAAAATAATAGCAAATGAAGCACCTGACAAAGAATTAATCACAAAAATATACAAGCAACTCCTGCAGCTCAATTCCAGAAAAATAAATGACCCAATCAAAAAATGGGCCAAAGAACCAACCAGACATCTCACCAAAGAAGACATACAGATGACTAACAAACACATGAAAAGATGTTCAACATCATTCATTATCAGAGAAATGCAAATCAAAACCACAATGAGGTACCATTCCACGCCAGTCAGAATGGCTGCTATCCAAAAGTCTACAAACAATAAATGCTGGAGAGGGTATGGAGAAAAGGGAACCCTCTTACACTGTTGGTGGGAATGCAAACTAGTACATCCACTATGGCGAACACCGTGGATATTCCTTAAAAACCTGGAATCTGTTTTTCTGAACTTTAGTTTTATTATTTATTTATTTTTAGCTGAGCTACATCTTTGTTGCTGCTCACAGGCTTTCTCGAGTTGTGGCAAGTAGGGGCTACTCTTTAGTTGTGGTGTGCAGGCTTCTCATTGCAGTGACTTCTCTTGTGGAACATGGGTTCTGGGGAGGGCTGACTTCAGTGGTTACAACTTTCAGGCTATAGAGTGAGGGCTCAGTAACTGTGGCACATGGACTTAGTTGCTCCATGGCATGTGCAATCTTAGTTCCTGGACGAGGGATCAAACCTGCATCCTCTGCATCCCTGCCTCCTCTGCATTGGAAGGAACACCACAGAAGTACCTGGACTTTAGTTTTAGCGTTTTATGTCAGCCCTTTTGAGAAGTGAATTTAAGTCACATAGCCTTTTGCAAATACATGCAAACATGTTTATGACTAATACATACAGTTGAATATAGCATTTGTTGGATCTCAGAACATGAATTTATGTTTACAAAATTAGCAATAAGGAACAATTTTTATTCCTCAAATCATATGTCCTGCCCTGCCCTATGCCTTATTTACTCTAATTCTGCATTAAATTGAATAGAACTAATAATATTGTGCCTAATAGGGAACTTAAGGGTCTAGGAACAATTCCAGTTACCAAACAGTGCCATGAGTTCTGAAACTCAAAGTTCTAACTCAAAGTAAAAACTGACATCCACCTAAAACCTATACCTTTTACACCTTCTCCAATCTATTTGCTAACTTTCTAGCACTTGTAAACACTTACACTGCTGAGTATGAATACTTTTCTCTGCAAGAAATCTGAGATTTGGAATGGCTGCTGTCTTGCAACATATATTTCTACAAAGAGAATGAATTTGAGGAGAAAGCTAAATCCTTTCTGAGGAACTGCATTTTGTCACATGCAATGATTTATTCTGTTAGGAAAATAGATTATTTGAAGAATTGTAAGCCCTTTTGGCAAGAAAATTCATTTAGTCAAAAACTTTACTCTATCCCAGTGACAAAATTCTCTCTTTATTTTATTGCTTAAAAATTGAGCTTTATGACTTCCTACACTTTTGCAGAAAGATTGCCATTTTATGACGAACTTATGGCAATCCTAGATCACATAAAAAGTAATTCATCACCATATAGGAACTGAGATTTTTCATATTGAAAATAAATGTCTAGATGTGATGCAAATATGGATTTTTCTCTAAACTATGTGAACAGAAGATATTAAGAAGAGGTGGCAAGAATACACAGAAGAACTATACAAAAAAGGTCTTTACGACCTAGATAATCATGATGGTGTGATCACTTACACTCACTGAGTATCAGCCATCCTGGAATGTGAAGTCAAGTGAGCCTTGGGAAGCATCACTATGAACAAAGCTAGTGGAGGTGAGGGAATTCCAGTTGAGCTATTTCAAATTCTGATAGATGATGCTATGAAAGTGCTGCACTCAATATGTTAGCAAATTTGGAAAACTAAGCAGTGGCCACAGGACTGGAAAAGGTCAGTTTTCATTTCAATCCCAAAGGAAGACAATGCCAAAAAAATGCTCAAACTACCACATGATTGCACTCATCTCCAATGCTAGTAAAGTATTGCTCAAAACTCTCCAATCCAGGCTTCAGCAATATGTGAACCGTGAACTTCCAGATATTCAAGTTGGTTTTAGAAAAGGCAGAAAAGCCAGAGATCAAATTGCCAACATCCACTGGATCATCGAAAAAGCAAGAGAGTTCCAGAAAAACATTTATTTCTGCTTTATTCACTGTGCCAAAACCTGTGAATGCATGGATCACAATAAACTGGAAATTTCTGAAAGAGATGGGAATACCAGACCACCTGATCTCCCTCTTGAAAAACTTGTATGCAGGTCAGGAAGCAACAATTAGAACTAGACATGGAACAACAGACTGGTTCCAAATAGGAAAAAGAGTATGCCAAGGCTGTGTATTGTCACCCTGCTTATTTAACTTATATGCAGAGTACATTATGAGAAATGTCGGGCTGGCTGAAGCACAGTTGGAATCAAAATTGCAGGGAGAAATATCAATAACTTCAGATATGCAAATGACACCACCCTTATGGCAGAATGTGAAGAACTAAAGAGCATCTTGATGAAAGTGAATGAGGAGAGTGAAAAAGTTGGCTTAAAGCTCAACATTCAGAAAACTAAGATCATGGCATCTGATCCCATCATTTCATGGCAAATAGATGGGGAAACAGTGGAAACAGTGGCTGGCTTTATTTTTGGGGGCTCCAAAATCACTGCAGATGGTGATTGCAGCCATGAAATTAAAAGATGCTTACTCCTTGGAAGGAAAGTTATGACCAATTTAGACAGCATATTAAAAAGCAGAGATATTACTTTGTCAACAAACGTCCATCTAGAAAAACTATGGTTTTTCCAGTGGTCATGTATGGATGTGAGATTTGGACTATAAAGAAAGCTGAGCACTGAAGAACTAATGCTTTTGAACTGTGGTGTTGGAGAAGACTCTTGAGAGTCCCTTGGACTGCAGAGATCCAACCAACCCATCCTAAAGGAGATCAGTCGTGGGTGTTCATTGGAAGGACTGATGTTGAAGCTGAAACTCCAATACTTTGGCCACTTGATGCGAAGAGCTGACTCATTTGAAAAGACCCTGATGATGAGATAGATTGCAGGAAGGTGGAGAAGTGGATGACAGAGGATGAGATGGTTGCATGGCATCACAGACTCAATGGACATGGGTTTGGGTGAACTCCAGAAGTTGATGTTGGACAAGGAGGCCTGGCGTGCTGCAGTCCATGGGGTCACAAAGATTGAGACATGACTGAGCGACCGAATTGAACTGAAGACAGCATGTTAAAAAGCAGAGATATTACTTTGCTAACAAATGTCCGTCTAGTCAAGGCTATGATTTTTTCAGTCATTTATGGATTTGAAAGTTAGACTGTGAAGAAAGCTGAGCACTGAAGAATTGATGCCTTTGAACTGTGGTGTTGGAGAAAACTCTTGAGAGTCCCTTTGACTGTAAGGATATCCAACCAGTCCATCCTAAAGAAAATCAGTCCTGGGTGTTCATTGGAAGGACTGATGTTGAAGCTGAAACTCCAATACTTTAGCCACCTGATGTGAAGAACTGACTCATTTGAGAAGACCCTGATGCTGGGAAAGATTGAAGGCTGGAGGAGAAGGGGACGACAGAAGATGAGATGGTTGGATGGCATCACCGACTCAATGGACATGAGTTTGAGTAAACTCACGGAGTTGGTGATGGCAGGAAGGCCTGCCATGCTGCAGTACATTGGGTTGAGAAGAGTTGGATATGACTGAGTGACTAAACTGAACTGATGTGAGCATTTTGATCAATTCCTTATGAAGTTTTAAATCTGCAGATCTTAAAACAGTCACAATATCCTTTAATGACATAATGGTCATTAAAATTTCTTATGCAAAAACTAAGTTTTATAATTCCCTTAAAAAAAAAAAGTTACATTCCTTGTCAAAGTCAGTGTTATCATCTAAGTCACATTATTTTTATCTGCAGATTAAATTTCAAATATATATTTCTGGTTTGTCAATCAAGTAAAATGTATGAACTCTTGGAACTTGTAATATGATACTCCTCTTTCTGTCTCCAAGTTTTCTTAGCAAGTTTACCGCTCTTATTTTGGATATTAAATTGCTCTTAACTTGTAAATTAAGTATATTTAATATTAAATTTGTAATATTAAATATCAATGAATATTAATATATTTTAATATTTTTTCTTTAAAATCCTAGATATTTAATTTGAAGCCTATTAAAACATCATTTTGAGTAGGGGTCCACAGGTTTTACCAGACTGCCAAAAGTGTCTATTTGAAATAATGGTAAATAATCTCTAATAGGGGTTCTCTCTTTAAAGTTGAGCTTATGCTATGACTGCTATTCATGTCCTTATATAGAAATAAAAGTTATTCACACATAAGATTGGGTTCATGTTTTTTGTTTTTTTTTTTCTCTCTCTTGGCCCAATTAAGGCCACATTTATATGTATAATTTTATAAATATATTTCTCTCCTTCATGATTTGCAGCACTAAGCAGCTCAGTCTTTGGTATTAGTTTCCAAGCTACATAATGTCACTGAATCATTTCCTCCTACAGTTTTGAGTGGTCATTAAGGAAGTACTGGAGATGAGTTACAAGGCATCATGCCATCAAAGCTTCCAAAAGCCTAAAAGTACCCTGCATTTGCAGTTATGACAGCTTTGCTAGGGGAGCTATGAGATACTAGAAAAACAGCAGTGCTCCAGACACTATTCCTGATTTCAGAGAAATGTCCTATATCAGACAGAACTCATCATCTTTTTTGTAGACAGGCTTATATTAGGACACACAAAGCTTCAACTTTTAAAAAGAGACATGATGTTTAAAGTTGCTAATTTGATAGTACACACAAGGAATAAAGAAATACATTTTCTGTGGCCTTATGGCCCACTGTTTAAAATTGTCTAGCTCTCAAAAACACTCTAAACCCCTAAATGTATTGAAGAATCCACCTTGTGCCTGCAAACTTTGCTACAACTAGGTGCAATGTCATGCCCTTCTATGAAATGTGGGATCCTTAACATCAAAGCTGAAATAGCACACTGATATAACATTCAGAGAAGGAAATGGCAATCCACTCCAGTATTTTTGTCTGGGAAATCTCATGGACAGAGGAGCCTGGTGGCTAAGGTCCATGGGGTAGCAAAAGTCAAACACAACATAGTGACTACACCAAACCCAATCCATTATAACAGTTTGAGAAAGTGCTCAGAAACTTTCTTCAAGATGAACTGATAAAGCCCTTTACTCCACTCTACCTATTGCCTTCTTATTAAAATCTCAACAATGACTTCTGTATTACACAGGAATCATTTAAAATAATATATCTCTATGTGTGAAGAATTTCACATTAATAAATGCATATACTAATTCTATTTCTTAAGTCATGACCTGGCTGGAACTATAATTCTGAGCCAATAACTAAAGGACTATACACTTCCAATTCATTGACATTCTAGCATCATGCTTACTCTTTTCTACTTTGGCACAATTAATACTTGCCACCTCTATGACTAGTAGATGAAGTTTTGCACTCAACTAGGAAAAGATTTATTTCCTGACCCCTATTGTTCTACCTGATGTGAACAGCTAACTCATTGGAAAAGATCCTGATGCTGAGAAAGATTGAAGGCAGAAGGAGAAGGTGACAGAGGATGAGACAGTTGGATGGCATCACCAGTTCAATGGACATGAAACTGAGTGGACTCTGGGAGATGGTGAGGGACAGGTTAGCCTGGCATTCTGCAGTCTATGGGGTCGCACATAGTCAGACATGACCACCAACAAAATTTGTTCTACCAAGCTGTGTATAAATCCAAGATCCTTGAAAGTATATTTAACTTAATATTGAAAATAATCCTAAATGAGAGCTTCTCAATTCTTTGCTCAAACACTAAAAGCACGGACAATTCTGATTTTTTGGGGGGAATTAACAAGCTGATTAACTCTGCTTCTCAGTTTCTTTCAAGAAATGGGACAAAATATAAACTGTTCTGTAGAGTTGTTCTGAGTATTAAATATGTAATTGTGATATTGTTAGAGGAATGCCATAAGCATACACATAACTTTATGATTGATTTTCTTGTTTCTGAATTACTGTAGTTGTCAATATTAATTATTATTTGCCCTCACTAAAGGACCACTGTCATAGATACTGAATGCTAGCAAATTAGCTCTTCAGAACCATATAATCCTATTGGTGTCATGGAACATGGCTTTCTAAGTAGGTCATGGCCAGCATGGTGGCCATGGTGTGACTTTTGACTTAGGCAATGTCCTAAGTCTGGCTCTCTTTCAAATTTGATTTTCCATGCCTTCCATGGCATTTTAGATACTCTTTATATCTACTGAATATCACTGGGGTCTTCTTCTCAAATAAACATCTTGAAATTGAGTTCCCCTATAATCTAGTTCCCTGAGTGTATGATTAATCCCTCCATCCAAAAACTTCATTTCTTTCTTGTTCCCTCTGACTTCAATCCTGTGGTAATGAGTACTAATCAACCAGAGTCACACAACTAAAAGTTCTGTCACTGATAACATTGTTAATGTACTACAATTGCTATTACAGGCACCATCATTAACATAAAAACTCAGGTTGTTTTCCCCAGGCAAGATGAGCTAATAGACCTCTATGCTATGGACCATCTGAGAATTGTAAACCAGGGACATTCTGGCTTCCAAAAGACAAATATCATGTGGTATAATGTATATGTGGAATCTAAATAAACTTACTGGCAAAACAGAAATAGACTATGTGAAGTCTTCCCTCAAGGCTATAGATGCAAGGTCTCGCACCAAGGCCACAGATGGTGCCCAGAACCAAGGTCACCTCCAGAACTGAACGAATCCCTTTGCAATGCTTTGTAATTAAATTGTGTCCATTAGCCACACATTCAGACACTATTGTTACAAGTGAAGGAGGTGCTCCCCAGTTATCCTCATTTTGGAGAAAAATTCCAGGCTCTCCTTCTTGACTTTCACTGACATCTGGGAGTTGTTGCTGCCTGATAAGAGTGGTGATTTAGGCTCCCTTCCAAGCTTCCACTAATATCTCCGTGACTAGGAGGGAAACGACATCTTATTTTTGTTCCTCACTTGTCTTCCACTGGCACTGAAGGAGAGGTTGTTCCTACTATTAAGCACTTATAGAAATCCTGACATTTCACTGGGTTTTACCTGAAGCAACTCCAGTGAGGGGAGAAGAGTCATCTTATTACCACTGGGTAGAGGCTGAAGTCTAAGATCCCCACCTGGTTTCTACTGTCATGTTAAAGTGGATGTTTTTGTTAAGCAGAATTTGTAATGATGTTTTATCTCCTCCTTCAGATTCTTTTGTTGGGGGAGTTTGTAGTTTCCTCAGTTCTGTCTTGCTGCAGCAAAAATTTGAAGTGACACATGGACCAGTGTTACACCTCAGTTTTATTTGGCAAGCAAAGGAAAATACATCCTTGAGGCATGAGGGTGGACCAACCTGAAAGACGTGAAGAGAAGAGAGGTGAGCCCCCTGCTCAATTTTGGCTCCTCTTTTTATGTTTTTTTTTTTTTTTTCCTTCCTCTTCTCCCCCTGAATCAGCCCTATGTAAATCAGGCTAGCCAGGAGGGCTGTTTGTTTCACCTGAGGTTCTCAGTCCTGTCCTTGGACCTTTCTTTGTTCCATTTTTGTGGGTTTTTTTCTTTGTCTTTTAGCCACCACCATTGTGGACTCCGTTTTCCTATTCTAACTACCTAATGTTCCCCCCTCATGAGATGGAAGGCCCAATTCTTTGGGAATAAGGGCGTCAAGATCTGGCTACCTCCTGATGAACTAGGATGGCAAGGAGCATTGGGCCTCCCCCTCTTGCTAGTCTAAAACCTCAGAGTCCTTAGAGCAGTGTCCATCTAAGTGTGAGTGATATTTTCCATGGTTGGCTGTAGTTTCATATATTCTTGATAAACTGGCACTACATTTTGTAGTTTGTTGCCTGGGAAGAGGCAAAATAGCTTAGACGATTGACAATACATGGAACAATCATAAGCAGCATCAATATGGTGATAACAAGGATTAGTAGGGGCCTTGTTGCTGCTGCTGCTAAGTCACTTCAGTCGTGTCTGACTCTGTGTGACCCCATAGATGGCAGCCCACCAGGCTCCCCCGTTCCTGGGATTCTCCAGGCAAGAACACTGGAGTGGGTTGCCATTTCCTTCTCCAATGCATGAAAGTGAAAAGTGAAAATGAAGTCACTCAGTCGTGTCCGACCCTCAGCGACCCCATGGCCTTAGCCAACTCCAAATTCCCCCTTGCCAGGAGAAGAATTCCCCAAAGAGAGATTGTCTCCACCCCCAAGAACTCTCCAGCTCATTCTTTTGAGGTTCTGTAAGATCTGGAATGTTTTTCTTGAGGACTGTGAGACATTTTTTTTTTTTTTTTTTTTAACTTAGCTGGATATATTTAACCAGAAACAACACATCTCATTCAAGATGGCTCAAGTCCCTCCTTGTTCAGGTATCAGATCTCTTTCCTGTCTATTTTGGAGTGCAACCCCTGCCAAACTGTGTTAGATTTTTAGAGCTGTCCTGATAAATATTACCACTAGAAACTTAATTTTGGGTGTGTTCATTAGAATGGCACTCATTTGTTGTTCTGAATAGGCATCTGAGATCTCCCAGGGACTCACAGGTATATTGAGTATCCTCTTCTGTTTTCTCCTATGACTTGACTCATGAGTAGTGAATCTAGGAGTCGTATCCTGGTACCTTGACTGCTATGGGTGTAGAAAGTATTACAGGGTAGGGGCCCTTCCATGTGGGCTGGAGTTGAGCCTCTGGGGACCCATCTTTCCAGACTTTAATTAGGACTTGAGTCCCTGGAGCATATAATGGTGGCTCTTTAGAATCTTTTGGGTCCTGGTTTACACCTATCAAATGTATATTCTGTTGGAATTGCCCAATGGCCATGCTATAAGATCAGAGGGTCTGAGACTCTGGATCTAGGAAGAGGTCATTGACATAAACAAAAGGTCTTCCATACAGCATTTCATAAGGACTAAGACCAACCTGTTTCTTAGAGGCAATATGGGTGTGGAGGAGAGCTATTGGTAAAGCTTCCTTCCATCCCAGGGAGGTCTCCTGGGTTATCTTCTTTATTGCTTATTTTAAGAATTGCTTGGCTCTCTATACTTTCCCTTAAGACTACTTTTCCTTAAGGCCTCCAGGAACAATGGAGATAATAAGTAATGCCCAATACTTTAGAGACCTCTTGGATGACCTTAGAAGTAAATGATGTCTCATTGTCACTTTGTAATGACCTGGGCAGACCAAATCTTGGAATGATTTTATTTTTATTTATTTATTTATTTATTTTTTGAAATGTGTTCTCCTTACTTGTACTCAAAACCAATTCTTGATTGTCATTCCTGCCCAAGAAAAGTGATAGCTGTGAATCAGCATTTTGAATTTGCTCAATATCAAATGGATTGCATGACAGGATGATCCGTTTATTCAGTGCATGCTGCAGCACATCTGATTTGAATGAAGTCAGTTAGAACGTATCTCATGGCCAACTTTTTTTTTTTCCTCTGGTCTATTCCACTGTTAATCTAATCTAGGTCATATGGCTACAGACACAGTTCATTGCAAAGCTACCTAACTGTTCTGTGGCCGCCTGTCACTCCTCCTTATCCATCCTATACTTTAACTCCTGAAAGAAAGTGAAAATATTAGTCACTCAGCAGTGTTCAACTTTTTGTAACCCCATGGACTGTAGCCCACCAGGCTCCTCTGTCCTTAGCATTCTCCAGGCAACAGAACTGGAGAGGGTTGCCATTCCCTTCTCCAGGGGATCTTCCCAACCCAGGGACCAAACCTAGGTCTTCCTTTTTTTTTTTTTTTTTTTTGACTGGTTAAACTGTTTGAATTGAAATTGTCTTTTATGGGGCAGTTTTTTGTTTTTGTTTTTTACCACCTCCTCAGCCTTCTCAATCGGGGTGGGAAAGCCTTTAATCCATCCTATGAATGTATGTTTCACGACTAATAAATATTTATACCCTTGAGAAACTTGCATCTGGTTGAAGTCCATCTGCCAGTCCTCTCCTGGGTAGGTCCCATTTCATTGGATGGGATGGGCAAGCTGGGGTCTTTGAGCTCCTTGGGGGTTGTTTACTTGGCAAGTGGGACAAGAGGAGACCAGTTGCCTTATAGTCATTTGGAGACTGTTCCTCTGAAGGACCTTTCTAGTAATCTTTGGGAGGGCCTTCTCCCTTAAATGAGTGGTGGTGTGTATGGAGTTAACCAACTTCCACTGGAGATTCCCAGGCAGATAAAGGAGTCCCTCCTTGTGGAACAACCCCATATGATCTTCTTGAAAGCCCTCACTCCTAGCTTTAAGAGTCTCAACTTAAATATATGAAGGAGTTTCTGGCAAACTCGTCTGTGGAACTAAGGTGGCAACCCCTATTAGGTCATTGTTCTGCAATGATGCTCTCTTAGCTGCCTGATTGGCTGCTTGGTTCCCTCATGCCACTTCCATGTTCCCTTTTTTGTGTCCTTCACAATGGGAGACTGAAACTTCAGTAGTCAGATGAAGTGCCTCCAAAAACCTAAGGATTTGATCATCATTTTTGATTGGGCGCCCTCGGATGGTCAAGTGGCCTCTTTTTTCCCCAAATAACTGCATGTGCATGTAGCACCAGAAAGGCATACTTGGAGTCAGTGTAAATGGCTACTGTTTTTCCTTTTCCAAGCTCTAAAGCTCAAGTCAGGGCTATGATCTCAGCAAATTGGGCTGAAGTACCTGGTGGCAAAGGTTTAGCCTCTATGGTCTCAAAATTGGAGGCTACTGCATATCCGTCTCTTTATCCATCCAAAACAAAGCTGCCTCCATCAATGTACCAGATTTCCTCAGGATTGGTCATAGGATCTTCTGACAATCCCTCCCAGGGTTTTGTACATTGGCCCAAGGTTTCTTGGCAACAGCAGAAGGGGAGAGAGCCCTTGGATGTAGGCAGGAGGGTAGTTGGGTTAAGAACCTCAGAAGGGGATATAGTCAAGTCTGGATTTTCCATCAGCACTACTTGATATCAGAGGATCCTTTGACCAGACATCCACAAATGGCCTCTCCCATTCAGGAATTGTTTCACTTGGTAGCTGGTAAAAATAGTTTTTCCCCAGAAGATAGTTTTAAAACATCCTCTATAAGGACTGCAGTAGCTTCAAGATTCCAAAGGCAGGGAGAGATCTCTTCCCTATAAGGGAGTAGGACACTCAAGGAACACCAGAAACTTCTGGGAAAATATTTGTCCATCCCAGCAACAAAGTGAATCTTTTTGTAATTGTTTTTCCTGTATCACCTAAAATGAGACAGGTTTGGGAGGAGAAGGCTTCAGAGTAGGAGGTCAGGACAGAGTAGGTATCCCCTCTGTCAACCAAGAAATTCTCGAGCCTACCTGCTACATACATTTGCACCCTTAGTTCCAGCCCCATGATGGTTATCTGTGACAGGCAGGCTGGCTGGAGTGGGCCTGTTCAGTCCTGCTGAACCATCGTGAGGGAAGACTTGGTGCTTGACCTTGAGGCTCTTGGCTTCTGAGGGCAGAGTGCCATCCAATGTCCCAATTGATGGCATTTGTCACAAGCTGTTTTAGGATACTTATCACGGTTTGGACCCTCTTTGGTCCTGCCTATCTGCAGATTGGGCATTTGCATTGTGCCTTGTCCTTCAAGGACTTGGGGTTTGTCATAGTGCTTCCCTGGAGGGTGGCCAGCATCTGGGCATGCCTTGTCTCTTTCCTTTCCTCCCTCTCCTGGGCCTTGGATTCCCTCTCCTGTTCTCCATTGTAAAAGATATTGGTGGCTGTCTGGACCATCACATCTAAAGAGGCAGCAGGGTCCTGCTGCTGTAGCTGTTGTAACTTTATCCTGATGCCTGATGAACTTTAAGACAGGAATTTATCCTTTAAAATCACCTGTCCCTCATAAGAGTCTAAGTTCAGATTGGTAAATTTTTGGAGGGCCTCTTTTAGCCTTTCCAGAAAGGCAATGGGGATCTTTTTGGGCTCCTGAGTTATTGCTGAGACCCAGACATAGCTGATTACTTCTTGCTGGGATGCTTTTAGTCCTGCCTTTACACAGATCAGGAAACGATCTCTTTCCCAGATGTGTTTAGGGTCATTATAATTCCAATTAAGATCTGAGGAGGGGACCACAGTTTTCCCCTACTGGGAAACCCCATAGCATACATTTGAGCTTCCTTTAATACCCTAGCATGTTCAGGGTCAGATAAAGTTTGACTAAATATGACCATGATGTCCTTCCACGTCAAGTCAAAGGTCAACATAATGTGTTGGAATATCTATATATTTGCCTGGGTTATCTGTATAGCTTTCCAGATCTTGTTTGATCTGTCTTAGTTCTAAGAGGGAGAAGGGCTTATGGACCTGGGTTGGTCCAAAGTCTCCTCCATACTTGAGTTGGCTTTTGTAGAGGGGGTGCTCTCGGATACGTGGGCATGTTTGAATACAAGGAAGGAGAATCAGGCAACTCAGGAGACATGGGAGGTGAGCCTTCACAGGGTGCTTGCTTCTCTTGCTTGTGTGTGCCTAACACCATTTGCCTAGTAGGCTCACTTTTAGGACGTGGAACAATCCCATACTTAAGACAGAGTTCCTTCATATCTCTTAGCTGGAAGAAAATTTGGACATAGGGAATCTCTGTCCACTTCCCTTATCTTTTGCAGACTAAATCTAGCTGCAGGATGGTATTGTAATTCAAACTTCCATCCTCAGGCCAGTGTTCCTTGTCCCTCAGAGGATATCATGACCATACAGTGACACAAAAGAATTTTAAGCAACTTCTCCTTGGGGTTAGAGGATTGAACAGTTTCCAGTTATCAGGGATTAATCTCAAGGGCATCTGTGCTGAAGTAGATTGGTTATTTTCCATCTGAAAGACAGTAATGACAGGGAGGAAAAACAAAACAAAAACTAATAGGCCTCCTTCTATTTCTATGGGTGGACTTCTTTAGGGGTGAGTTTTTTTGAAGCTTATCCTACCCAGTACTGTTGCAACCTGAGATCCAGGAGTCCCTGGATCAGGGTGCAGATCCCCAGTAAGGCTGGGGCATGCAGCTTCCTGGAGATTGAATCCCCAAGCAGGTTGAGGCAGGACCCCCAAGAATTGGGTCCCTGGACAGGTCGAGGCATGTTGACTTCCTGGGACCCCTGGACTGGCTGATCCCTGGACAGGTTGAGGGGTGACAACCTTCCAAGGACAAGATCCCTAGGCAGGTTGAGGCAGGGACACCCCGACTGGAGTTGGGTGTCCCCAAGGTATGCAGTGCTGGGTGACAAGTGCTGGATAGGATTAAGGGGTTGTAATCTTAACTCATTGCTGGATTGTCCACTGCAGATGGGAATATACATCATGATGTAAATCAATCCAAGTCTATGTCCTGAGACTGCGAACCTGGTGAAACAGCCATAAGCTTCATCCTCTTATTGCTCTGAGTGAATGTAGGTCACTGATTTCCTCCCCTGGTCCTCCATAAGAGCAGTTTAGGGTGCTTTCACTGGTAAACATTTCATTGTCATAGAACCATGTTAGGTAATAACAGAAGTAATGACAAAGGAGCGAGTCATCTGGTCCTGTTAGGTTCATTAAAAGTCTTTTAATAATAAGCGGGGTAGAGTGATGTTGCCAAAGAGGGGGCAGGGTCCTGGTTGTAGGAATTAGTAAGTGGCTTAAAAATGTCACGCGAGTGTATGATCCTCGGTTCTTTGTCTCGTCACAACAAAGATTTGGAGCAATGGACATTAAAGCCCTCGGTGCATCACGGCTCTCGGGTCTTGGACAAACCATGTTACAGCTCTTAGGCAAATCAGTGTTACAGCTCCATTTTATTTAGAAGATAGCAGGAGAATCCAAGACTCAAAGAGAAGAGAGTGGAGGAGTGCGTAGGGGGAGGGAGAGAGAGAGTGTGGGGGGAGAGAGAGAGAGAGAGAGAGAGAGCGTGTGCGCACACGGGAGAGAGAGTACCAGAGAAAGCGCTTTGGCTCCTCCTTTTATATGTTTTTCCCTCCACCTGGGCCTGCCCTATGCAAATTGGGCTTAGCCAGGAGTGCTGTTTGTTCTGTTTGTTCTGCCTGAAGTCTTCGCTCTGGTCCTTGGACCTTCCTTGTCTTTTAGCCACCACCATTTTGGACTCCTTTTCCCAATTCTACCTACCTAACATTCCCCCCTCAAGAGATGGGAGGCCCAATTCTTTGGAAATAGGGGTGTTGAGGTCTTTCTGGCTACTTCCTGCTGAACTGGGGCGGCGAGGGGTATTGGGCCTCCCGCTCTTGGTAGTCTCAATCCTCAGAGTCCTTATAGCAGTGTCCAAGGGTGTGTGATATTTTCCGTGGTCAGCTGTAGTTTTATATCTTTGTTGAACTGGCACTGCATGTTGTAGCTGGTTGACCTGGGCAGAGACAAAACAGGTTAGACAATTGACAGTGCATAGAATAATCATAAGCATCATCAATATAGCATAACAAGGACTAGAAGGGACATTGGTCAATTTTAAATTCACATGGCCAGGATGGCTCAAGTCCCTCCTTGTTCAGGGATCAGAAGATCTATCTCCTGTCTGTTTTGGAGTACAGTCTCTGTCAAGCTGTGTTGGCTCCTTAGAGTTATCCTGAGAAATCTTATCCCCAGAAACCAGATTTTGGGGGTGTTCATTAGAATGGCACTCATTGGTAGTTCTGAATAGGTATTTGAGATCTCCCAGGGGCTCACAGGTTTATCGAGTGTCCTCTTCTGTTTTCTTCATGCTTGACTCATGAGTAGTGAATCCAGGAGTCATGTCCTGGTACCTTGACTGCTGTGGGGGTAGAAAGTATTACAGGGTAGGGGCCCTTCCATGTGGGCTGGAGTTGAGCCTTTGGGGACGCATCTTTCCAGACTTTAATTAGGACTTGAGTCCCTGGAGCATATAGTGGTGACTCTTTAGAATCTTTTGGGTCCTGGTTCATACCCCACAAGCGTATATCCTGTTGGAATTGCCCAATGGCCATGGTATAAGACTGGAGGGTCTGAACCTCTGGATCTAGGAAGAGGTCATTGACATAAACAAAAGGTCTCCCATATAGCATCTCATAAGGACTAAGACCAACCTGTTCCTTCGGGGCAATGTGGGTACAGAGGAGAGCTATTGGTAAAGCCTCCTTCCATCCCAGGGAGGTCTCTTGGGTTATCTTTTTTATCACTGATTTTAAGAATTGATTGGCTCTTCCTACTTTTCCTGAAGATTGAGGCCTTCAGGCACAATGGAGATAATAAGTAATGCCCAATGCTTTCGAGACTCCTTGGGTGACCTTAGAAGTCAATGATGTCCCATTGTCACTTTGTAATGACCTGGGCAGACCA
Source organism: Bos grunniens (assembly GCF_055505025.1). Classification (NCBI taxonomy): domain Eukaryota; kingdom Metazoa; phylum Chordata; class Mammalia; order Artiodactyla; family Bovidae; genus Bos; species Bos grunniens. The sequence continues at coordinate 55,645,617 of NC_141175.1, read as the reverse complement.
AATCTTGGAATGATTTCATGGAGCAGTTTTTTTACCACCTCCTCAGCCTTCTCAGTCCAGGTGGGAAAGCCTTCAATCCATCCTGTGAATATATCTATCATGACTAATAGGTAGTTATACCCTTGAGAAACTTGCATCTGGTTGAAGTCCATCTGCCAGTCCTCTCCTGGGTAGGCACCACGTTGTTGGATGGGCTGGGCCAGCTGGGGTCTTCAAGCTCCTTGGTGGTTATTTAGCTGGCAAGTGGGACAAGAGGAGACCACCTGTCTTATAGTTGTTTGGAGGCCTGTTCCTCTGAAGGACCTTTCTAGTAATCTTTGGAGGGCCTTTTCTCCTAAATGAGTAGTGGCATGTAAGTAGTTAACCAACTTCCATTGGAGGTTTCCAGGAAGAAAAAGGAGTCCCTCCTTTTGGAACCACCCCATATGATCTTCTTGAAAGCCCTCGCTCTTAGCTTTAAGAGTCTCACCTCCAGTATATGAAGGAGTTTTTGGCAAATTAGTCTGTGGAACTAAGGTGGCAATCCCTATTAGGTCATGGTTCTGTAATGCTGCTCTCCTAGCTGCCTGATCAGCTGCTTGGTTCCCTCGTGCCAATCCCATGTTCCCTTTTTGGTGTCCTTTACAGTGGGAGAATGAAACCTCAGTGGGCAGATGGACTGCCTCCAAGAGTCAAAGAATCTGATCACCATATTTGATTGGGGACCCTTGGGTGGTCAAGTGGCCCCTTTCTTTCCAAACAGCCACATGTGCATGTAGCACCAGAAAGGCATACTTGGAGTCAGTGTAAATGGCTATTCTTTTTCCTTTTCCCAGCTCTTAAGCTCGAGTCAGGGCAGAGGCTTAGCCTCTATGGTCTCAAAATTGGAGACTACTGCATACCCGGCTCTTCTTTTTCCATCCAAGACAAAGCTGCTTCCATCAGTGTACCAGATTTCCTCAGGATTGGTCAGAGGATCTTCTGACAATCCCTCTCGGGGTTTTGTCTAGTGGTCCAAGGTTTCTAGACAAGATGAAATGGGAGAGAGCCCTCGGGGGTAGGTAGGAGGGTGGCTGGGTTAAGAACCTCACAAGGGGATATAGTGAAGCCTGGATTTTCCATCAGCATTACTTGATATCTGAGGATTCTTTGATCAGACATCCATAAATGGCCTCTCCCATCTAGGAGTTGTTTTACATGGTGGCTGGTAAAAATAGTTAGTTTGCCCCCAAAGGAGAGTTTTAAAGCATCTTCTATCATGATTGCAATAGCTGCAAGATTTCGAAGGCAGGGGGGCCAACCTCAGGAAGTTGGATTGAGCCTCTTGGATAAGTAAGCTACAGGCTGGTGCTCATATCCCAACCTTTGAGTTAACACTCCCAAGGCTATTCCCTCTCTTTCATGGACATAAAGTTGGAATGCTTTTTCTGCGTCTGGTAACCTCAAGGCAGGTGCCTGAGTTAAGGCCTGTTTTAGTGTAGCCTCTGCCTTCTTTTGAGGAGTTCCCCACATCAGTGGGATTGAATCATCTCATTCCTTTAAGCTTTCATATAAAGGTTGGGCAATTAGACCATAATTGGGTATCCAGATTCTACAATAACCAGTTAGCCCCAGGAAAGCTTGCAATTGTTTTTGAGTCGTGGGGGAGGGCAACTGGAGGATTCCTTGTACCCGATCAGAGGACAACCTCCTGGATTTTGTGTAATCTGAACTCCCAGGTAAGTTCCGAGCCTCTCTTTTGAGAGGATATTTTTTCCGGTTAGGAAACCGAGTGGGATCTCAGAGGACAATGATGACTGGTTCAGCTTGATGGTCCCTGATCCCACACCTGGGGGTTAATTTTGTCTTCCCATAGTTTTTGGTCCCTCTCTATTGAAGGTGTAATGGGTTCTTCAGTAGTAACCAGGAGCTGTAGAGCTCTAGGGGCTGAAAAACTTCCCATCACAAGGGTGGTCCCCAGTTTAGTGAGTATATCTCTTCCCAATGAGGGGGTAGGACACTCAGGGACCAGCAGAAACTGGTGGGAAAATATTTGTCCATCCCAGTAACAAAGAAGTGCTTGGGTGAGTCTTTTAGTAGTTGCTTTTCCTGTAGCACCCAAAATGGTACAGGTTTGGGAGGAGAAGGCTCCGGAGCAGGAGATCAAGACAGAGTAGGTAGCCCTTGTGTCAACCAAGAAATTCTAGGACCTACCTGCCACATCCAGTTGCACACTTGGCTCCAGCCCCGTGATGGTTATCTGTGACAGGCGGGCTGGCTGGAGCAGGCCGCTTCAGTCTTCTTGAACCATCGTGAGGGTAGGCTTGGCGCTTGACCTTGAGGCTCTTGGGTCCCGAGAGCAGAGTGCCACCCAATGTCCGAGTAGATGGCATTTGTGGCAAGCCATTCTAGGAGACTTGTCACGGTTTGGACACTCTTTGGCCCAATGCCCCGCCTGTCTACAGATCAGGCATCTGTCTCATGCCTTGTCCTTCAAGGACTCGGGGTTTGCCATAGGGCTTCTCTGGAGGGCGGCCAGCATCTGGGCATGCCTTGTCTTTTTCTTTCTCTCCTTCTCCTGGGCCTTGGCCTCCTTCTCCTGTTCTCTGTTATAAAAGGTATTGGTGGCTGTCTGGACCATCTCATCTAAAGAGGCAGCAGGGTCCTGCTGTTGTAGTTGCTGTAACTTAATTCTGATATCTGATGCACATTGAGACAGGAATTTGTCCTTTACAATCACCCGGCCCTCGTAAGAGTCTAGGTCCAGATTGGTAAACTTTTGGAGTGCCTCTTTTAGCCTCTCCAGAAAGGCAATGTGGTTCTCATTGGGTTCCTGAGTTATTGCTGAGACTGGGCACAGTCCCACAAGTAATAGGCTTCTTTATGTTTCCATGGGTGGACTTCCTTAGTGGTGAGTCTTTCTGAAGCTTATCCTACCCAGAACTGTTGCAACCTGAGAGCCAGGCGTCCCCGGGTCAGGGTGCAGATCCCCAGGCAGGCTGAGGCGTGACAGCTTCCTAGAGATCGAATCCCCAGGCAGGTCGAGGCGTGACGGCCTCCCGAGGATTGGGTCCCTGGGCAGGTCGAGGCGTGACGACCTCCTTGGACCCCTGGGACTAGAGGATCCCTGAACAGGTTGAGGCGTGGCAACCTTTCAAAGACCGATCCCTAGGCAGGTCAAGGTGTGATGACCTCCTGGGACCCCCCGGACTGGAGTTTGGGCATCCCCAAGATCTCCAGTGTTACCAATGCTGGGTAGAATTAAGAGGTTTGTTTTGCCCACCGTGGACGGGAATAGATATGATGTAAGTTCATCCTACCTAGTACTGTTGCAACCTGAGAGCCAGGCGTCCCTGGGTCAGGGTGCAGATCCCCAGGCAGACTGAGGCGTGACAGGCTCCTAGAGATTGAATCCCCGGGAAGGTTGAGGTGTGACGGCCTCCCGAGGATTGGGTCCCTGGGCAGGTTGAGGCGTGATGACCTCCTGGAACCCCTGGGACTAGAGGATCCCCGAACAGGTTGAGGCATTACAACCTTTCGAAGAACGATCCCTAGGCAGATCAAGGTGTGATGACCTCCTGGGACTCCCCGGACTGGAGTTTGGGCGTCCCTAAGATCTCCAGTGTGACCAGTATTGGGTAGGATTAGGAGGTTGGATATTATAGAGTATTTCCCTCCCAAGGCCAGCTATTTTCTGGTTGTCTCTCCAGAAGATTGTAAAGGCAACCTTGTGGGTCTGGATGGGGCTCAGGAAAAGAGCATGAAACAGGAGGGAAGGGGGCAGAGCACAAACTTTGAAAGAATGACATAGCACAAGGGTATAATATAAACCAATTAAAATCAATTGGGTCCAAGATGACAAGTCAAATTCAAGTAAACCTTAATCCCCAGTCTATAAGCCAACAGACACACCCAGAGGTGGCAGGACAGCTCCAAGGCACAAGGTCAAAAGAGGGAGGAGTGGGTGGTTCCCCAATGGCTGAGATGATCCTCTCACTCACTAGCATATGAATTCCATCCCCTCACAAAACCTAGCCAGGCCTAACTCCATGGCCCTCGGCAATGGTTCACACCCTGAAGGGTGTCTTCTCTCTGGATCCTAACAAATCTACCTCCTATTGTTTTGTCTCTCAATGAGTTTTTGCAATGAGACATTAGAGCCTGAGTTTCATTAGTTTTGGCCGGGCTTGAGTCCCGTGAAAGAGCTGAAGGACAGGAGGAAAAAGCAGTGGGAAAAGCATGCCAAGGAATCCCCTTCATAGCCCACAGGAAAATTTGCTAAATATCTGACTGGTGCTCACAGTTTCATTGGTCTGATCCTTGGCACAGAGAAGAAAAAGGACAGAAGAGCCCTTACCAGCTTGGGTAACAGCTATGGGGGCTCAGCAGATAGCACCTTTGGGACATGCTGAGGAGTAGCCTCTCCAGAGTCCCTCAATTGTGCCCCTGCCACCCGCCTGTTTGCAGGAGGTTCAAGGAAACAAGAAACAAGAGATTGTGAAGGTCTGTCCAGCCATAGGAGCGAGGACCTCTTACCTTAACCGGAGGTCTTCTGGAATCTGAGACTGGGCCGCGTGAGCTTTCTGCTGAGAGTTCGTTTTTCACTGTCCTGGTTTCCAGCAAGATGGGCCTTCCCCTGAGCTGGGTTTCTTCGCCTTCCACTTCTAGTGTGGGAGCTTCACTGAGTTGGGCTCCTGCTGTGCTTGGCCTCTTCCACGCAGAGGTTGTTTCAGCCAGGTTATATCCGAGTCACAGCACCATATATGTCACACAAGTGTACGTTCCTTGGTTCTTTGTCTTGTCACAACAAAGATTTGGAGCAACGGACATTGAAGCCCTCGGTGCATCACGGCTCTCGGGTCTTGGATAAACTGTGTTACAGCTCTTAGGCAAATCAGTGTTACAGCTCCATTTTATTTAGAAGATAGCAGGAGAATCCAAGACTCGAAGAGAAGAGAGTGGAGGAGTGCCTAGGGGGAGAGAGAGAGAGAGAGAGAAAGAGAGAGAGCAAGAGCGTGCAAGCGAGCGAGCGTGTGTGCACGCGGGAGAGAGAGTCTGAGAGAGAGCGCTTTGGCTCCTCCTTTTATATGTTTTTCCCTCCACCTGGGCCTGCCCTATGCAAATTGGGCTTAGCCAGGAGTGCTGTTTGTTCTGTTTGTTCTGCCTGAAGTCTTCACTCTGGTCCTCGGACCTTCCTTGTCTTTTAGCCACCGCCATTTTGGACTCCTTTTCCCTATTCTACCTACCTAACAAGAACAAACTGAGATGAGGCAGCAGATCAGATGTTCCATAAAAGTGGAGCAGATATTTGATCCGGGGGTATGTTTGTTACTTTAGGAGAAGGGTGGTAAGGGTTTGGGCCAAAATGGCCCACAGGGATAATGCCCAAAGTAGCAAACATTATCCCTGGAAGCCCAATTGCCCTTGAAGGGCTGACACCACAAGATGGACTTCTACCAGGCATTGTGTGCCTGTCAACCACCCTAGCATGTTCACTGAGAAATGCTCTTATTACACATGCTGTAGGAAACATGAAAGAAAATAGCCTGAATATCTAGAGGGATTGGATATTATACAGCATTTCCCTCCCAAGGGCCAGCTATTTTCTGGTTGTCCCTCCAGAAGATTGTAAAGCAGCATTGTGGGCTTGGACAGGGCTCAGGAAAGAGCATGAAACAGGAGGGAAGTGGACAGGCCACAAGTTTTGAAAGAATGATATAACTCAAGTAAAAGTGAAAGTCGCTCAGTTGTGTCCAACTCTTTGCTACCCCATGGACTGTCCACAGAATTCTCCAGGCCAGAATACTGGAGTGGGTAGCCTTTCCTTTCTCCAAGGGATCTTCCCAACTCAGGGATTGAACCCAGGTCTCCAGCATTGCAGGCGGATTCTTTACCAGCTCTGCCATAAGGGAAGCCCAACAGCCCAAGGGCATAACATAAACTGATTAAAATCAAATGCATCTAAGATGAGAAGTCAAATTCAGCTAAATCTTGATCCTCAATCTGCAAGCTAAATGACACACCCAGAAGTGTCAAGAGAGTTCCAAGTCTCTGTAAAAAGACAGAGGAGTAGGTGGTTCTCCAATTGTTGGAATGATCTTCCCACTCATTAGCATATGAAATCATCCAGCTCGCTAAAACTAACCACACCACATTTCATGGCCACCACACTCACCCTCTGCAATGGCCCACACTCTGTGTAGTTTGCTTCTCTCTGAATCTGAACCAATCTACTGCTTACCTATTGCTGTGTCTCTCACTGAATTTTCTTGCAATGAGACATCAAGAGCCTGAGCTTCATTAGGTCCTAAAACCAAGCACCGCACATTTTGTCCAGGCTCAAGCCCCAATCGGATATGACTAAGTGACTAAGCATAGCACAGAGTTCCTGCCACGTGGGTTTGAGTCCCAGTTTTAGGTAATCAGTTTCAAGCACAACTTTCAGAAGTGGAAAGATGATGACCTGCCCAATACTTTATAAGCAGTGGAATAGATGAAGAGAGGAGCTGAAGAATGGGAGGAAAGACCAGTGGGAAAACAAACCAAGGAATCCCCTTCATAACCTGTGGGAAAATCTGCTAAATACCTAACCTGTGCTCACAGTTTCATTGGCCTGATCCTTGGCACAAAGAAGACCAATGACAGAAGACTCTCCACCTGCTTGAGCAACAGCAACTAAGTACCCCTGCCAGAGTCACTCAACTGCACCCACTGATGTTCCTTGTTCACGGGGTTTCAAGGAAACAAGAAATGAGAGATTGAAAAGGAATTAAGATTTTTTTAGCTATATGTCCTTCCAGCCATAAGAGGGAGGTCCCCCTACCTTAACCAGAGGTATTCTGGAATCTGAGACTGAGCCATGTGAGCTTTCTTTTGAGTTAGTTTTTGCTGTCCTAGTTTCCAGCATGCTGGGCTTCTTGTCACTTCCACTGTGCTGGGTTTTCTTTGCATTCAGCTTCCACTGAGGGGACTTTTGTTGAGTTGGGATTCTGCTGTGCTTGGCCCTGCCTCGTGCAGCCCAAGCCCGGGTTGTTTCAGCCAGGTTAAATCCAAGTCATGGCACCATATATGTCAGGGAGTTTGTAATTTCCTCGGTTCTGTCTCGCCATAGCAAAAATTTGAAGCAACATGCGGACCTATGTTACAGCTCAGTTTATGTCAGGGGAGTGTGTAATTTCCCCGGTTCTGTCGCACTGTGTCAAAAATTTGAAGCGATGGATGGACCAGTGTTGCAGCTCAGTATTATTTGGCAAACAAAAGAAAATCTATCCTAAAAGTGTGAGGATGGGCCAATACAAAAGATACGAAGAGAAGAGAGGTGAGCCCCTGGCTCAATTTTGGCTCCTCTTTTTATGTTTTTTCTCCTCCCCCAAGCCTGCCCTAGGTAAATCAGGCTAGCCAAGAGGGCTGTTTGTTTCACCTGAGGTTCTCATTCTGGTCCTCAGACCATCCTTTGTTCTATCTTTGTGGGCTTTTTCCTTTCTTTGTCTTTTAGCCACCGACATTATGGACTCCTTTTTCCTATTCTAACTACCTAACACTTTGAGGCTTTTCATTTGTTGGGTGTTTTGAGGTACCTCTATATAACCTGATGAGTACAGAAATGTATAGTCTTCAACCAACTTTTGTTTGGCAGATTTTTTATTTGCTGGATTTTCCAATATTCTGACTGGCAACTCAGCATCATATCATTCTTGCAACAAGTTTTTCTCCTTCTCTCCATTTTTAAAAACCTTCTTATGTTTATTCTATTTATAATGTCCAATGTTTTCAGCTCTCTTTTGTGAAGCTAATAGGGAAAAGCATGTCGACTTTATTTTTTCCATAACTGGAATTTAGAAGAATATTTTTTGTGGAAAACATTTTTGCCTAGAAGAACTATGAATTTTCATTGAGAGTAGACATAATAGTTTTACCTCAACAATATTATTTATACACTTATTACTGGACAAAGAAGCTGGTGGCATGATTTGAATATGAGTATCAAAAAAAGAGTCCTAAATAATTTAGAGTTAAAAAAGTTAAAACTGATTCTAAGCTGATACTTAAAATATTGAGTCAACTTAGCATAACTAAAATTATACAGTTTTTCAATAGAAAATAGAAAAGCCACAATTGGGAGTCAGATAAAAAATTTTAGTCAGATAAAAAAATCCAAAGCAAAAATCAACACAATGAAACTTAGCTAAAAGAAAATAAAAGGTAATTATCTTTTGTAATTTTGATTACTAGTACTTGTATTGTGGATGTTAATAATTTGTCCTAACAATACCACTCATTTCCCTCATAGACACATATTATTCATGGATAAATTGCTTATATGTATATTTTCTGACAAAATGTGGAGAGTTCTGAAAAAATGTAGTCCACCGCAAAACGGAATAGCAAGCCACTTCATATTCTTTGCCTTGAGAATCCCATCAATGGTATGAAAAGACAAAAAGATAGGACACCTTTCAGTGATTGGTAGGAGACCAATATGCTACTGCAGATCAATGGAGAAATAACTCTAGAAAGAATGAAGAGACAGAGCCAAAGCAAAAACAACATCCAATTGTGGATGTGACTGGTTTTGGAAGTAAAGTCCAATGCTGTAAAGAGCAATATTGCATAAGAACCTGGAATGTTAGGTCCATGAATCAAGGCAAATTGGAAATGGTCAAACAGGAGATGTCAAGAGTTAGTATCAACATTTTAGGAATCAGCAAGCAGATGGACTGAAATGGGTGAATTTAACACAGATGAGCATTATATCTACTACTGTGGGCAAGAAACCCTTAGAAGAAATGGAGTACCCATCATAGTCAACAAAAGAGTCAGAAATGCAATACTTGGGTGCAATCTCAAAAACGACAGAATGATCTCTGTTCATTTCAAAGGTAAGCAATTCAACATCACAGTAATCCAAGTCTATGCCCTGACCAGTAATACTGAAGAAACTGAAGTTGAACGGTTCTATGAAGATCTACAAGAACTTCTAGAACTAACTGCCAAAAAAGATATCCTTTTCATTACTGGGCATGTAATACAAAAGTAGGAAGTCAAGAGATACCTGGAGTAACAAGCAACTTTGGCCTTGGAATACATAATGAAGCAGGACAAAGTCTATCAAAGTTTTGCCAAGAGGGTGCCCTGGTCATAGCAAACACACTCTCCCAAAAACTCAAGAGAAGACTCTACACATGGATGTCACCAGAGGGTCAATACCAAAATCAGATTGATTATATCCTTTGTAGCCAAAGATGTAGAAGCTTTATACAGTTAGCAAAAACATGACCAGAAGCTGACTGTGGCTCAGATCATGAACTCCTTATTGCAAAATTCATACTTAAATTGAAGAAAGTAGGGAAAACCACTAGACTAGTCAGGTATGACCTAAATCAAATTCTTTAGGATTATACAGTGGAAGTGACAAATATTTAAAGGGATTATATCTGATAGAGAGAGTGACTGAAGAAGTGTGAACGGAGGTTTGTGACCTTGTTTGGAAGGCAGAGATCAAGACCATCCCCAAGAAAAGGAACTGCAAAAAGGCAAAATCATTGTCTAAGGAAGCCTTACAAATAGCTGTGAAAAGAGAAGCAGAAGGCAAAGGAGAAAGGGACAGATATATCCATTTGAATGCAGAGTTCAGAGGAATAGCAAGGAGAGATAAGAAAGCCTTCCTGAGGGATCAATGCAAAGAAATTGAGGAAAACAACAGAATGGGAAAGACTATTTCAAGATCACTTGAAGGGATCACTTGATGGGAAAGATCACTTCAAGAAAATTAGAGATACCAAGGGAACATCTCATGCAAAGAAGGGGAACATAAGGAAAGAAATGGTATGGATTTAACAGAAGCATAAGATATTAAGAAGAGGTGGTAAGAATACACAGAAGAACTATACAAAAAAGAGCTTCATGACCCAGATAACCACAGTGGTGTGATCATTCACCTAGAGCCAGACATCCCGGTATGCAAAGCCAAATGGGCCTCAGGAAGCATCACTACAAACGCAGCTAGTGGAGGTGATGGAATTCCAGTTGAACTATTTCAAGTCCTAAAAGTTTATGCTATGAAATTGCTGCACTCAATATGCCAGCAAATTTGGAAAACTCAGCAGTGGCCACAGGACTGAAAAGGTCACTTTTCATTCCAATCCCACAGAAAAGCAATGACAAAGAATGTTCAAACTACTGCACAGCTGCACTTATCTCACATGCTAGCAAATAATGCTCAAAATTCTCCAAGCCAGGCTTCAACAGTATGTGAACCATGAAATTCCAGATTTTAAGCTGGATTTAGAAAAGCCAGAGGAACCAGTGATCAAATTATCAACATTTGTTGGCTCATCAAAAAGGCAAGAGAGTTTCAGAAAAACATCTACTTCTGCTTTATTGACTATGCTACAGCCTTTGACTGTGTGGATCACAATAAACTGAAGAAAATTCATAAAGGGATGGGAATACCAGACCACCTGACCTGCCTCCTGAGAAATCTATATGCAGGTCAGGAAGCAAAAGTTAGAACTGGACATGGAACAACACAGTCTGGTTCCAAATTGGGAAAGGAACATGTCAAGGCTGTATAATGTCACCCAGCTTATTTAATTTATATGCAGAGTACTTCATGCCAAATGCCAGGCTGGATGAAACACAAGCTGGAATCAAGTTTGCCTGGAGAATTATCAATAACCTCAGATATGCAGATGATACCACCCTTATGGTAGAAAGTAAAGAAGAACTAAAGAGTCCCTTGATGAAATTGAAAGAGGAGAATGAATAACTTGGCTTAAAACTCAACATTCAGAAAACTAAGATTATGGCATCCAGTCCCATCACTTCATAGCAAATAGAAAGGGAAACAATTGAAACAGTGGCAGGCTTTATTTTAAGGGGCTCCAAAATCACTGCTGATGGTGACTGCAGCCTTGAAATTAAAAGATGCTTGCTCCTTGGAAGAAAACCTATGACTAAGATAGACAGCATATTAAAGAGCAGAGACATTGCTTTGCAAACAATGTTCCGTCTTGTCAAGTTTTTCCAGTAGTCATGTATGGATATGAGAGTTGGAATATAAAAAAAAGCTGAGCACTGAAGAATTGAAGCTTTTTTTTTTTAAGATGAAAAATATTTTATTTTTTGTGTTTGTGAATTGTGTTAGAGAAGACTCTTGAGAGTCTCATGGACTTCAAGGAGATCAAACCAGTCAATCCTAAAGGAAATCAATCCTGAATAATCTTTGGAAGGATTGATGCTGGAGCTGAATCTCCGGTATTTTGGTCACTTGATGTGAGGAACTGACTCATTTGAAAAGCCCCTAATCCTGGGAAAGATTGAGGGCAGGAGGAGAAGGGGATGACAGAGGATGAGATGATTGGATGGCATTACCAATTTGATGGACATGAATTTGCTGCTGTCCATGGATTCCAAAGAGTTCCACATGACTAAGCAACTGAACTGAACTGAATTACCTTTTCAGAGATTCTTTTCCAAAAGCCTATGCAATGTAGGAAGCAAAATGAATGATTACATTCCCCAGGCTCAGTGCTATGGAAACAAGATAAGATATGATTCAAACTGAGCCAACATATTTGTCTCTCTTGACACTTTAAGATTACAATTAAAAACAAACAAGCAAACAAACAAACAAAAAAATGTACCTCACACTGTGCAGAGCTTTTGCTTCTGAGAGTATGTGTAAAAGCAGAAATAATGGAAGCAAAGCATACTTCACATCCAAATGATAAGCCAGTCCTCCCTTAAACAGTCCAAGATTTGTGTGGCCTTGGAGCAAGTGGGGGAATAATGTGGCTCCTGACTTAACAGGTTATATAGCCAATCCATTAGAAGCCACATTTTAATTGTTGCCTGTGGGTTTTATAACATGCTTCTCTTTGTTTATGGGAATTAGGTTTTTAAAATATTAATGAAACTCCTTAATTTAGGTAAATGTTATTTGACCTAAGTCCTCAAAATGTAATATATATTAAAAAATGTGCTTTTCACATATTACCACTTAACTTTTATTCTAACATTTAAGCTGTAATTGACAACCTTTTCTTTGAAAGCTTACGAAAAAGAAATAGAATGTAAAAAAATAAGGAGAAATCCAAGTCTTGCTTTGAAATTTATCAGCATATAATGTGACTCATTAAGAAAAGAAGCTATATATATCAAGTGAATGATTAAAAACACAGTGGAGAAAACTTTAAAGAATAATTTAACCAACTCAGAAAAAAGTAAAACAAGCCAGGATAAATAATAATTTGTACATAAATATATGTTTATTTCAACAAGGTAACATATTAGAAGCCAAATTAATTAAGAATTGTTATGAAATACAATGAATGTAATAAGTCATCTGGGATATAAGAGGAGAATTATAATAGGCTCAAAGTGCTTCATGGATGTTTAGGTCATAGTGAGGGAAAAATAGAGGAAAAAATTACATTCATTTTGAAATAAGAATATTAAAATTAATATTTTTAAGTTTTAAATACCAAAGTATAAGGCTTTCGTAACCATAAAGACATGTTAGTCACTCAGTCATGTCTGACTCTTTGCGATCCCATGGACTGGGGCTTTCCAGGCTCTTCTTTCCATGGGATTCTCCAGGCAAGAATACCGGAATGGGTTGCCATTTCCTTCTCCAGGAACCATAAGGGTGAAGTGAAGTGAAGTGAAAGCTGCTCAGTCGTGTCCGACTCTTTTCCCATGGGGTTCTTCAGGCCAGAATCCTGGAGTGGGTAGCCTTTCCCTTCTCCAGGGTATCTCCCCAACCCAGGGATCGAACCCACATCTCCCGCATTGCAGGCGGATTCTTTACCAGCTGAACTACCAGGAAAGCCCAACCATAGGGGACTAGAGGATTAATGGAATCTAGAAAGGAGTTCTGTCATCAGGGATCTCATTTTAACACAGGAAAAGTTCTATTTTTGAAAAATAAATAGATAAACCATTCATTCTGCAGTAAGGCATACTAGCAGAGGAAAGAATGGTTCTTAGTAGGTCATCAGAGGACTCTACACAGTAATAAGTGCAGTTGTGTGAACATTCAATTGTAAAAATATGGCACTGATCAAGAGTGCTGTCAGTGCTATATAACTGATGTAGTAAGTGTGAGCTTATAGTTGTTACTCTATGTCCATATCCACTCACTGGTCTTTTAGTGTGACTTTCACCACATCTTCATTTGTATCAATGTTTGGGACACAGGGGAACATTTGTTGGAAAAGGAAAGTAGCTAGCTCTTATGGAAACATGCTGAAATTTTGATTATCTTACTATTGTATTCTTTCTTGCAATAAGAAGAAACTTCTTTCTAGAAAAATATATTTAGAATGGCTTTTGTTTTAACATGACATCTTTCTATACTTATAACATTATGAAACAGTCATCACTATGGAAGAAAAAAATAGAGCATAGTTATTCCATTTATTTATCAAGCTGCACCAATCCATGTGTGTTTGTTTTTTCCTAATCACCATTTTTTTATTGATAAGGATTTATGTCTGAAAATGTGACATAAAGTATTCTGTTTATCATTCTGAAAAGTGGATGTTTCTACTCATTAAGCCTTTATGCCTATATTTTGGATGGATTGGACCACGATTTTAAAAATTGTACAGAAGTATTTCAACATGAAGAGAAACGTAGTTCAATAAACACCTTTATATCAACTGTTCATGCTTCCAAATTTATGTACATGCACTCTTATTTTAAAAAGGAATAATTATTAAAAATTAATCCACTTGTGGTTGACATTTCAGAACTAGGGTCTAGAACGGTCTAATATAGTAGAATGAATATAATGTTGCTGTTGGAATAAACTGATTTAATCCATCCTGAATGGTATAAAAGTAAAGCTAAGGAATACATTATAAATTCAAAATTATGATATATTGAACTATCTAAAAAAGATTCCCATTTCCAAAATAGAAGACGAAAATGAAGATTTTTTGGAAAGATTTTATATCCGTCATGCTAACTCTATGTGACCTCATCAGATATCATCGTGATAGACAACATCCAGTTGAAATATCATTCTTTAAATGTACTATGTTTATAATTTTTAAATAAAAATTTTATACCCTATTAATTATATGTAATTTTTATAAAACTCAAATCAATACATTTTAACAGAATATATAGAAGTACTAATTAAGTACTGGCTAGATAGCATATTAAAAAGCAGAGACATTACTTTGCCAACAAAGGTCCATCTAGTCAAGTCTATGGTTTTTACAGTGGTTATGTATGGATGTGAGTGTTGGACTGTGAAGAAACCTGAGCACCGAAGAATTGATGCTTTTGAACTGTGGTGTTGGAGAAGACTCTTGAGAGTCTCTTGGACTGCAAGGAGATCCAACCAGTCCATCCTAAAGGAGATCAGTCTTGGGTGTTCATTGGAAGGACTGATGCTGAAGCTGAAACTCCCATACTTTGACCACCTCATATGAAGAGTTGACTCATTGGAAAAGATGCTGATGCTGTGAGGGATTAGGGGCAGGAGGAGAAGGGGATGACAAAGGATGACATGGCTGGATGGCATCACTGATTTGATGGACATGAGTTTGGGTAAACTCCGGGAGTTGGTGATGGACAGGGAGGCCTGGTGTGCTGCGATTCATGGGGTCGCAAAGAGTCAGACATGACTGAGCAACTGAACTGAACTGAACTGGTTCAAATGAACCCTGAAAGTTAATTAAAGAGACTTTTACTATAATCTCACTACTATAATATATTAATTTTTAAATTGTATTTACATAGTACCAGATACAGGCAAAAAAAAATGACCTTTATAACACTTGATGATGGATGGTAGGTAGTAAGTAAAATATATCTGGAATCTTGAGGAGAGAAATAATCTTCAAAAATAGTAACAATCATTTAAAAGTGGCAAAGAAATACATCTCTGTTGGAGAGTCTTATTAATAAAGCATTTTGTAATAAAAAGTCTGTTTCTTTAACTTGGCTAACAATGTGGAAGTCATTCCATATTTCTTTTCTCTCACACTATCATGTACTTGTTCTATGTAATTTTTCATTGCCTTATGCAAAAATACATTTCTATTGCAGATTCATCATTTCTCATTTTAGCTAGAGGGACAGACCCCAATTATCCTTGATTTCAATTTATGTCCTCCAGCACACTCACTGGAGGCTACCCACTCCAGTATTCCTGGGCTTTCCTGGTGACTCAGTTGGTAAAGAATCCGCCTGCAATGCGGGACACCTGGGTTTGATCCCTGGTTTGGGAAGATCCTTTGGAGAAGGGAACAGCTACCCACTCCAGCATTCTGGCCTGGAGAATCCCAAGGACTATACAGTCCCTAGGGCCACAAAGAGTCAACACAACTGAGCCACTTTTACTTTGGCATACATTATTGAGCACCGTATTTAATTACATAAACTAGAAGGATTAATAAAGCTTCTCAGTTTTCCTGAATTGTATCACATTTAGCAGAAAGACAAAATTCATTTTGATAGGCATTATATAATCAGGAGAATATGAGGTAAGAAGAACAACTGAGGGATGACAGCTCAATTCAGCCTAGGGCAGTGAATAAAACGATTGCCAACAGATATGAGTTATGAAGTGACATTTTGGATTTAACCTCAAAGATGAAAATTAATGTCTGAGTATTGCATCAAAAGACCACATTCAATTGTTACTTAAAGGCAGGCTTTACCTGTTTAAGATTCTTAACATTTGAGAGGTAATAGTGGTTTCTTATATATTTAAATTTTCTTTTAAATATATATATATATTTAAATATTATGTATACATGAAGTATGTATGATGTATAATTATACAAGTATATATTATGGAAGTATTTACAAAATATATCATTATCCAAATATAATTTCTGAATGATTATAGTATACCTAATATTTTACTATTTCTAACTCATTCATTTCTCTATACCAACTTCTCACTTCTCTAACAAGCCAGTAATAGTGGTACATCAATGAACTGGGATGGCAGAAATCTATTGAACAAAATCTTTTGATAAGCAAGATAACAAGGAAAAGAGCATGATCTTTTGAATCTGCAGAGGTAGAGCTATTGTAGGAGAGCTTATTTCTGATGCTCATTATGAAAATAATTTGCTTCTAGCTTTTAAAATCTCAGTTTCGTGCTTTCAATCAATTTTGGAATGGAAGACTAATATTTACCAAATGGGTGCTTTTGATTTGAATGAACTTGCACAAATAATATGCAATAAAATAAAATTAAAATGCAAGACCTTTCTTCGAGCTGAAATGCTGAACACATGTTAGCCATCCTCTCCCAACCCTTCCTAAGGAAATTTCTTTTAAAAAAATTGAAGAATCTTTTTAATACTTTGAAGAACTCTGTATTCCAATGTTGATATTACTGTTTGGATTTATTTCAAATGTAAGAAAGCAATGTATGTCATATATTCAGGTATGCTATTTCCTCCATTGCATACTCAGCATTGTTGTTATTCCATAACACTTTTTTCCTCAAATAAATCTTTTTGCATTGTTGTCTTTGGGAGACAGGGTATACAGTGGTAACTAAAGGTTCTTAAATCAAACAGCCTATCTTGGAGTCCTGGCTCTACCTCCTGATATTGGAGAAGTATCTTATCCTCTTTGCTCTGCAGTTTTCTCAAGTGTCAAAGAGCTATAGAGTGTTCCAATCTACTTCATCGGGTTGCTGCAAAGATTAAATCTGATGATATGTATAAAGCATTTACCAAAATACCTGCCATATTTAAGGGCTCAATAAATATCACCTGCTTCTGTTCCTGTTGTTTCTGTTGCTTCTCTTTCAAAGATCATTCTCCCTCATTCAGCCAGAACAAGAGATCCTGAAACTGTTATGTATGTGATCATACATACACCAGTACTGGGTTCAGTAAAAGCAGTACTGGGTTTCAGAGAGTTAAAGTTTTGTATGGAAGAGCAGGGCAATAAAATATAGTGGAAAATTGATACCTGGTTCTGTTAAGCTCGGAAGTGGAGAAGGAAGAAGTTGATTTAGAGGAACACTGCTTCATCACCTGTTACCAATCTTTGCATATGGAAGACCCTCCTCATACTTGTGGTTAAAGTAATAGAAGCCACATATGAAACAATAGTGTGAAGTATTTAATTCACTATATTAAAGTGCTTTCTTTTTTCTGCTGCTGTGACAATTTATCATAAACTTAGTGGCTCAAATAAAACAAATTATTAGCTTACAGTTCTGAGGAAAAGTCTAAAATGACTCTCTGGGCTAAAATCGAGGTATCAGCAGGGCTGTATTCCCATCTAGGGGCTATAAGAGAGAATCAATTTCCTTATGTTTTCCTGCTTATGTGCATGCTTAGTTGTTAAGTCATGTCTGACTCTTTACAATCCTTTCAATTATAGCTCTAGGCTCCTCTGTCCATGGGATTTTTCAGACAAGAATACTGGAATAGGTTGCCATTTTCTTCTTCAGGAGATCTTCCCAACCCAGGGATCAAATCTGTATCTCCTGTGTTTCCTGTATTGCAGGTAAGACTTTTTACCTGCTGAGCCACTGGGGAAGCCTTTTCCACTTATAGGTATAGCTTTTATTCCTTAATTATTTTCTTGTATCATGGAAGCCAGCAAGAACGGGTTAGGTTCTTCTCACATCACATTATCCTGACTCCTCTTCTGCTCCTTCTTCCACTTTAAGGACACTTGTGATTATATTGGGCCCACTCAGATAATCCAGGATAACTTCCTCATCCCAGGTCAGTTAATTAGCAGACTTAACTCCATCTATAACTTTAATTTTTCTTTGCTGTATAACCTAATGAATTCACAGATTCTGGGGACCAGAAGGGAGACATCTTTGGGATATTATTATTCTGTGTACCATACTCACTGCTTCAGGGAACTATACAAAGATAAACAGCACATTAAAATTATGCTCTAATCTTGAAAATTATGATTTTATTTGTATTACCTTCTAAGCAACTGTTTCTTTGGGCAGCAAAAAGAGAAGTATAATAACCCAATTTCAGAACAGCTTAAGGAAAACAGAGCGGAATTTTCTTACTTTTTCGTATAGCTGCTAATGAGCAAAATGATCAGAGTTTATATGGTAGTTATTATAAACTAATCAGGGCATTGGGGAAATCACTGTCCTACCCTTAGCCTTCAGCAAGTCATTGGGCATTTTATAGCCCGTTTTTACATAGGAAGGAGGAGGATAGCAAATCCTGCCTTATATAATTACAATTCTTTCTCACATATGCATGGGAAGGAACCTCAAAATATGAGAAGAATGCAAATATATATTGAGTTGGCAAAAATATTTGTTCAGGGTTTTCCATAGCATCTTATGGAAAAACATGAACAAGCTTTTTGGCTAACTCAATATTTGTGTGATTAATTTGATACGTTATGTTCTTGGGGATAAAGATGTGGGAAGATGGTTATTTATCTCTCTAACCTTTAACTACATTGCCATGGAATGCCAGGAGAAATATGATTTTATGTCAAATTGACTCTATTTACAATCAGAAAATTCTTAATTGTATCTAAGTACTATACTTTTAGTAGATTGAGGTCATATTATGGGCTGGAAAATATCCTGCCAAATTCACATGTTAAAGTCCTAAACCCCAGTAGCACCAATATGACTTTTAGAAGTAGAATCTTTAGAGAAGCAATAAAATTAAATGTTACTAATGTGGGTCCAAACTCAATATGACTGGTATCCTTAAGAATATATGAAATTTGGATATAGACACATACAGAGAGTAAAGAACACAGAGAGAAGAAGAGGACCTACAAGCCAAGTAGAGAGACATGAAACAGATACTGCATGCATGCCTTTCATAAGGAACTAAACTTGCCAACCCCTTGGTCTTAGAATTCTAGCCTCAAATGTGTGAAAAATACAGTTTCTGATATTTACGCCACCCAGTTCTTCTCTATGTTGTTATGGCAGTCTTAATAAACTAATACAGGTATTAATAATGAGATTGTGGAAGATATGCACCTACACAAAACAATTAGCCTTGCAAATATTGATGAGTTTTTTCTTCATGTGCTCAGAATGATTTATTTCATGTAAAGCCCTATGGTAGGTATCATGATGGAGATATAGACTTCATTCATAACCACTTCTACTTTAAATATGTTTTCAATCTAGTATATAGAATCAATGTAGTTTTCTCTTGCCTTTATCTAAAAGTAAAATATGAGAACTTACTCTCAGTGGTTTATTTGCTAAGTTGTGTCTGACTCTTACAACCCCGTGGACTGTAGCCTGCCAGGATCCTCTGTCCATGGGATTCTCCAGGCAAGAATACTGGAGTGGTTTGACATTTCCTTCTAAAAGTAAAATATGAGAACTTACTCTCAGACACTGTGTCAAATAGTCATGTGCATTGAAAGATTACTTACATCATCATTAATGGCATCATGAACAGTGAGGAAAGGATGGTTGGTATCACTTCCTGCCCTTAATTATCTCTGAATATGACAATTAAAATTATCTCATTAGAGATCTGCAATAAGTCCACTGTAAACAAAGATACAAAGCCACCTTGTAAGAATTATTTGTGAAGCTCACATCATTTCAATGGAGCAATTATTTCTATTTTGGTGTATAATGAATGTATCCTACTGTATTGATATATGGTATTTCTCATATGTTGTATAAGGCATGTATGTATACTGTTATGTATATTAAAAGATATAATTTTTAGCTAAGAAGTACTTTTTAGTTTTAATCCAGATAAGAGAGTTTTTTCCTTTATGAATTATTTGGCAATGAGGGAATTTGTAGGTACCTGTACCCTCAAGTAGAATATGTGCTGAGTCACTTCATTAATGTCCAACTCTTTGCAACTTAAGGACTGTAGCCTGCCAGGCTCTTCTGTCCATGGGATTCTCCAGGCAAGAATACTGGAGTGGATTGCTGTGTTCCTTCTTCCTCCAGGGGATCTTCCCAACACTGGAATTGAACCCATATCTCCTGCATCTCTGGCATTGCAGGCAGGTTCTGTACCCACTGAGCCATCTGGGAACCCTCCAAGTAGAATATAGTAAGTGGCAAGAAGATGCAAATTAAGTTTTACAAGGTAATGAAGAAATAAATTGAACTTTATAATTAAGATAATTAAGGAGACTTTAAAGGGAATATGGGTTTGCCATCACATAACACAACTAAGCTGAACTAACCTGATGAAAATGAAATGGAATGTGTGGCCTGTGCAGAGGATATTTACGGTTTTGATGAAAGAGAAGAAAAATAAGATAAACTAGTAAATTAAAAAATCATATTAGAATGAAATGTAGAGCTATTTATTCATCATTTTCTTTCTTTCTACATATAAAGCAACTTTAAGACTTTTACCTGAGTTAAACATTTTTAGCAGCATTATTTATAATAGCCCTAAAATTAAAACAATCTAATTGTTCAGCAAATGATGAATGTATATACACAATGTGGTATGTCCACACAATGAAACATTATTTATCAATAAAAGAAAGATAGGCAGTAATGTCAACATCATGGCAACATAAGATGTTCCCCTTTCCTCACCTCATTTTTAACAGCTAATTATACATTTGTCCACGGACAAAAGTGCACTTGTGGGAGTCATGGGATCCAGTGCTATATGCCAAGAGACTTATGGACAGTCTTGCCCTTCTGTGTATTTGGTAAGAGGCAGATGGAACTTAGTATGGACTGAGCAGCCAACAGAGCCAACAGACCTGCCCTAACCCTCTTCACACAATCAGTAAAAACATGGTGTGTGTTGACCCCCATGGGCACATATTGGAGATTGTATTAAAAAAAAAAAAAAGAAATAAAATATATGCATTTGTGTGTATAACTTTTTTGAATCTGTTACAACACTAAAACATGCATACTGTTTATTATCTCTTTACATAAAAAGGTAAACTGATGCAAAACAGTTTGCTTATTGGTCACACCCTAGGGAAACAATGAATTCTGCACTTGAAACCAGATAGTCAGTATATAGAATCTATGTTCTTCATTTTTACAGCATACTATTTCTATCAAATGGTAATTTAATTAATTTATTTTTGTAATATGTATGTGCTCAGTGCACAGTAACTCAGTCATATTTGACTCTTTGTGATCCGAAGGGTTGTAGCTATCCAAGTTCCTCTATCCATGGAATTTTCTAGGCAAGAATCTTGGAGTGGATTGCCATTTTCTACTCCAGGGGTGTCCTACTTCCTGACAGGGATTGAATCTGTGTCTCTTATGTGTCCTGCATTGGCAGGTGGATTCCTTACAGCTAGTGCTACCTGGGAAGCTCTTATTTATGTAATAGTGAATATTCAACATCATGTGAAAAAATACTAACTGAATTTGTATTTTTTTGTCCAGTATGGTTACATATACCAAGCCTTGCTCTGGTCACATTGCAAACCCAAAGGAGCTGTAACTTGGAGCAGAAAACATTACTCTCCCATCATTGTGAATTACTCTTTTAATCAGGGCTTACTCTGTGCATCTAAGACCTGAAACCACGAGCAAAAAACAATCATGCCTACAGTTGTCATTCTGGACTGCTGGCACTAAGCAGTGGTTTCTTTCTCTTGGCACATACTGCTTAGCTGCTGGCATGACAAGTTTTTTTTTTTTTTTTTTTCCTCACTGAAGCTCCAGGAAAACACTATTGATTTCTTCTGAATGACTAAAAAAGAATCACTATCTTGTGATCTCTCTTGCATTAGCCTTGGGACTGTAATTTTCCAACCTAGACATAACATGGCTAAAAATACCAATTTCCTATATTTAAGAAGAGTGTAAGATATTAATGATTTTCCTCATTTATTTTTGACTCAATGAATACAATGAAATATACAGCTTTATTCTTTTGTAAAATTCTTAATGATGAGTTATTCAACCTCTTGATAAACTTCTATTCAACCAAAGAAATAGTTTCTGGTCATAGGGGAACAATCATCTTTCAGAAATGTAAGTGGAAAATTTCAGAAAGTCAGTGGCAGTTGCAATAAATATTTTTGCCTTTACTTTTGAGCATAATAAGGCAAGTCCTTCCTTCCATTTTTCATACACACATACACACACACACACACACACACACACACACACACACACATATATATATTTACCTCAAGGTAAGAACAAAATATGAGATGTCACAGTTGGATACTTTACTCTCTATAAAAGTTTGTGGTTATCATAGAAGGGATTTGTACATTGCAGTGGAGATACTAGGAGTAACATTCTCAGTGAGAAACTCTTCAGAAAGATGTCTTTATAATAAGACTTACAGTTCAGTATCAGTTACCCTACATTCTAGCTGACAACCAGGAGTATAAGAGAAGGGGTAAATTAGCTATTGCAATTTCTACTGTTATCACTGTCAATACTATAATACTATTTATTATAGATTTTTACCTGGCACCATCTTAATCACTGGTGGGATGCTGGGAAAGATAGAAGGCAGGAGGAGAAGGGGATGGCAGAGGATGAGATAGTTGGAAGGCATCACCAACTCACTGGATATGAGTTTGAGCAAACTCCATGAGATGGTGGAGGACAGGGAAGCCTGACGTGCTGCAGTCCATGGGTCGCAAAAAAATTGGACTTGACTGAGTGACTGAAAAACAAATCTTAATCACACATATGCATTATTTTATATATTCCCTACAGAAACATCATGAGGTCGATTTTTGTTAATTTCACTTACAGTTGAGAAAATATGCTCAGAGATTTTAAGAAACTTGCTTTTAATTTCACTGCTGCTGCTAAGTCACGTCAGTCTTATCCGACTCTGTGCAACCTCATAGATGGCAGCCCACCAGGCTCCTCCATCCCTTGGATTCTCCAGGAAAGAATACTGAAGTGGGTTGCCATTTCCTTATCCAATGCATGAAAGTGAAAAGTGAAAGTGAAGTCACTCAGTCGTGTCCTCTTCATGACCCCGTGGACTGTAGACTACCAGGCACCTCCGTCCTTGTTCATGGGATTTTCCAGGCAAGAGTACTGGAGTGGGTTGCCATTGCCTTCTCCAATAATTTCACTGGTAGTACTTAATCAAGTTGAACTAAGATCTGTCAGAGTCAACTTATATCCTTTAATCACTAAGATATAAGTCATAAACTTTTGCTCAATTTTTCTATTCCTAAATTATGTGGATTTGTGATTTGATGACATTTGAGATAAAACTCATTTGTTGAAAATTTAAATTAAAAAAAAATAATAATAATGAAATTAAGAGAAGATACCCTAGGTCAGAGAAGTGTGTGTGTGGAGGGGGTGGGAGTAAAAAATATATGTATATATATAATAATGATCTTCTCTGTAATAATGATCAGCAGAGTGAAATTAAACATTTAGATATATCCCATTATTCTTTACCAATATGTGGCTGTCCATAACATAGAAGGCATTCTAAATAAAACAGAGAACTTAACCCATTGAGACCAAATATTTCCTTGAAATTTTTCTCAATGTAGCTTTCCTGACAGAGACTAACCTTTTTTTTTTTTTTTTTAAATAAAAAGTGAGTAATTGTACTTCATTTTTCAAAAGCAATCCAATTCATGAATTTGTAAAATCTGTCTATAAGGTCTATGTTAGGGTACATAATACTGATTTGCAAGTAAAGAACTGAGTTTTAATCTCAGACTGATCATAATCAGCAAAATCTAATATAATTAATTTTTCAGACTTGTATTAATGGACATCAACATCTCTACATTCTCAAAAATACCATCTATGGGAAGTCAAAACCAGAGCACTCAAAATCAAATTTTCCTATACTTTAAATACCTGTCAGCATCTTCTTCCATCCATTCCCAAATTTGAAAAAGATCTGCATTTCTTAAATACAGCAGATGGCTCAGGACCTTCTTTTCATAATTGTGGGATGTCATTTAATCACATAGTGTTCAGGTTTTAAGCCTCCTATCTCCCTCAATAGCCACTAATCACTAAAATATTTTAAATTTTATTTTATATGGAAGTATAGTTAATTCATCCTGTTTATTTAACTTACATGCAGAGTACATCATGAGAAACGCTGGACTGGAAGAAACACAAGCTGGAATCAAGATTGCCGGGAGAAATCTCAATAACCTCAGATATGCAGATGACACCACCCTTATGGCAGAAAGTGAAGAGGAAATCAAAAGCCTCTTGATGAAAGTGAAAGTGGAGAGTGAAAAAGTTGGCTTAAAGCTCAACATTCAGAAAACGAATATCATGGCATCCAGTCCCACCACTTCATGGGAAATAGATGGGGAAACAGTGGAAACAGTGTCAGACTTTATTTTTCTGAGCTCCAAAATCACTACAGATGGTGACTGCAGCCATGAAATTAAAAGACGCTTACTCCTTGGAAGGAAAGTTATGTCCAACCTAGATAGCATATTCAAAAGCAGAGACATCTCTTTGCCAACAAAGGTCCGTCTAGTCAAGGCTATGGTTTTTCCTGTGGTCATGTATGGATGTGAGAGTTGGACTGTGAAGAAGGCTGAGCACTGAAGAATTGATGCTTTCGAACTGCAGTGTTGGAGGAGACTCTTGAGAGTCCCTTGGACTGCAAGGAGGTCCAACCAGTCCATTCTGCAGGAGATCAGCCCTGGGATTTCTTTGGAAGTAATGATGCTAAAGCTGAAACTCCAGTACTTTGGCCACCTCATGCGAAGAGTTGATTCATTGGAAAAGACCCTGATGCTGGGAGGGATTGGGGGCAAGAGGAGAAGGGGACGACAGAGTATGAGATGGCTGGATGGCATCACTGACTCAATGGACGTGAGTCTGGGTGAACTCTGGGAGTTGGTGATGGACAGGGAGGCCTGGCGTGCTGCAATTCATGGGGTCGCAAAGAGTCGGACACGACTGAGTGACTGATCTGATCTGATCTGATAGTTAATTAATGCTCTGTTCATTTCAGGTGTATAGAAAAGTGATTCAGTTATACATGTGACATTTATCTATTCTTTTTCAAAAATTTTCTCCATTTAGGCTATTACAGAATACTGAGCATATTATCTGTGTTATAAATAAGTTATTGTTGGTTATCTGTTTTAAATATAGTAGTATGTATGTGTCAATACCAAACTCCCAATTTATCCCCCCACCATCTTTCCCTTTTGGTAACTATAAGTTTGTTTTCTAAGTCTGTAAATCCATTTCTGTTTTATAAATCCATTTGTATGATTTTTTTTAAGATTCAGCATATAGGTGATATTGTATGATATTTGTTTTTGACTTACTTCCCTTAGCATGATAATCTGCAGGTCCATCCATATTGCTTCAAATGGCATTATTCCACTCCTTTTAATGCCTATGTAATATTCCATCGCATATATTTAATACATCTTTATCCATTCATCTGCAAATGGACATTTAAGTTGCTTCCATGTCTTGACTATTGTAAACAGTGCTGCATGAACATTGGAGTAAATGTATCCTTTCAATCCATGGTTTTCCAGATATATGCTCAAGAGGGGAATTGCTAGACCATGTGTTATCTATACTTTGTTTTTTAAGGAAACTCCATGTTGTTCTTCATAGTGGCTGTACCAGTTTATATCACATGCAACAGTGTAGGGGCTTCCCAGATGGTGCTATTGGTAAAGAACCTGCCTGCCAATGAAGGAGATGTAAGAGACATGGGTTTGATCCCTGGTTGGAAAGGTCCCCTGGAGAAGAGAATGGCAACCCACTCCAGTGTTCTTGCCTGGAGAATCCTATGGACAGAGGAGCCTGGCAAGCTATAGTCCATTGGGTCACACAGAGTTGGACACGGCTGAAGCAACTTAGCATGCATGCATAACAGTGTAGGAGGGTTCCTTTCTCCCCAAACTCTTTCCAATATGTATTGTTTGTAGACTTTTTGATGATTTCCATTCTAACCAGTATGAGGTGATATCTCACTGTACTTTTAGTAATTACTCTAATAATTATCAATATTGAACATGTTTTCATGTGCCTCTTGGCCATCTATATGCCTTTTTTGAAGAATTGTTTACCTTTTCTGCTCAATTTTTTGATTGGGTTGTTTATTTTTGATACTGAGCTGCATGAGCTATTAATATTTGGAGATTAATTCCTTGTCAGTTGCATCATTTGCAAATATTTTCTCCCATTCTTTGGGTAGTCCTTTTTGTTTATGGTTTCCTTTGCTGTGAAAAAGCTTTTGAGCTTAATTAGGTTCCATTTGCTTATTTTTGATTTGTTTACATTACTCTAAGAGAAAGATCAAAAAAGATAGTGCTGTGATTTATGCCAAAGAGTGTTCTTCCTATGTTTTCCTCAAAGAGTTTTATAGTATCAGATCTTATATTTAAGTCTTTAGTCCATTTTGAGTTTATTTTTATTAGTGATATTGGAGAGTGTTCTAATTTCATTCTTTTATATGTAGCTGTCCAGTTTTCCCAGCACCACTTATTGAAGAGACTGTCTTTTTTCCATTGCCTAACATTGCCTCCCTTTGTGTAGACTAATTGACCATATTTGCATGGGTTTATTTTCTAGGTTTCTATCCTGTTCCATTGATCTATTTTCTATTTTAGTGAAAGTGCCTTAACATTTTGATGACTGTAGCTTTAACTATAGTCTGAAGTCAGAGAGTCTGATTCTTCCAGATTTGGTTTTCTTTCTCAAGATTGCTTTGGAATCTGGAAACAAAAGACCTATTAAGGGTATTTTGTGTCTCCATATAAATTTAAATTTTTTTTGTTCTAGTTCTGTGAAACATTCCATCAATAATTTGGTAGGGATTGCACTGAACTTGTAGATTGAATATTTTTTTTCATATTAATATATGAGTTGTACTTTAATACTTTTATCTATAGAGAGGTATATATTAATGAGGTATATATTACTGCTCTATAGAGGTAATTTTGAAGTGATGGATCATCAACTATATAAAACCTGCTACCTATGGTTGAAGAGGAAAAAATATGAGACCATGAGCATAGTTTTCACTTTGTTTCTTTAATTATCCTCTTCATGACTGGAGAAAATAGTTTTTGTTTATCTAACAAGATGCCCTTTTCTGTTATCAGATCAGAAGTCAATAAATTGTGAAAGAATAAAATGTGAATTACCTAATACATATTTTGGTCTTATTTTTATATACTTTGTAATATTCATGTTGTGTTTTAGATTGTAAAATTAAACATATTTTTGAATATAATGACAGGAAATAGAAAAGTCTATTTAAACACAATTTCTTATCATGAAGACTTGAAAAGTAAAAATTCTATTATAAAAATTCTGATAAAGACTTGGCAAGAAGGAAATTATAATATGGAAAAAAGGTGACTGGTAATAGATATATTTTGGTCTATATAATAAGACAAAAATAATGAAATTAAAAATACAATAAATATAAGCAAAGGATTAACATAGTATAGATATGAAAGATAATAACTAATAAAAGGAAAAGATGATATGAGTTTGTACAATATATTTTGAATCCTTATGGATATCATAACTTTAAAATTAGAGATATAGGATGATGTTTTATTCAAAAAGCACTGATATTCTCATTAAAAATTGTGTCCAAGGGGAATTTAGAATTTTAGTGACTATGTTTTAACAGATGTAAAGCATTTTATAGCAGAGCAGAGGGAGTAGGGAAGGCACTTTCTTATTCCTAGTACTTCATTTCTCCAGTTTCCAAAGGCATTTAGCAATATGTTTTGGTTGGTGGTCTTAGTTTGAGGTGTATCATGTTTAATACAATACTTTCCCTAGCTTGCAAGGTAATAAAATAAAAAGAGCAACTTAAACAATACCTTTGTAAAATAGTCAAAAGAAACTTATTTTTGATTAGTCATTGTAAAAATTATATGTAGTGATTCTTTTAGATATATTTCTTACAATAAGGTCCTTTATTAATAGCACATAGACATCATTATTTCCACCCTAACTCTCCATGTCTGATATACATTTACTAATAGGAACTATATATTTAATTGTATAGTTGAATGAAGATGAGCTAAAATAAATATAAGGCAATTTTGAGAAAAAAAGTGAAAGATTAAGAATGATTTCAATAATTGAGCTTTTATGGCAATGCTGTGATACTATGCAGTAAAACAATGAAATAGAATGATGAATCCAGCAATAGATTCATGTAAACATATAGAGATCTATAAAGCTATATTTTCATTCTATTTCATGCATATGCTGCTGCTGCTGAGTCGCTTAAGCCATGTCCAACTCTGTGCGATCCCATAGACGGCAGCCCACCAGGCTCCCCCGTCCCTGGGATTCTCCAGGCAAGAACACTGGAGTGGGTTGCCATTTCTTTCTCCAATGCATGAAAGTGAAAAGTGAAAAGTGAAGTCGCTCACTCGTGTCCGACTCTTAGCGACCTCATGGACTGCAGCCTGCCAGGCTCCTCTGTCCATGGGATTTTCCAAGCAAGAGTACTGGAGTGGGTTGCCATTGCCTTCTCTGAATTCCATGCATATATGTATATATACTTACATATGTATATAGTCTACTGCCTTTCAAAAAATGTAAATATAATTAAGTAGGCTAAAATTATGTTTTGAAAAATGTGGTGCTCAGAAATTTGATTTCAATATTGATAAAAGGTAATTGCTAGCCATTATTTGAACATATACAGAAATAAGATCTCAAAATAGAGTCTTGTGAGATAAAATTATAAAACAGCCTGATGATCTACAAGGGAAAAGAGACAAATCCATTATTTCATTGGAGGACTTGGTACTTTTCTTTCAGCAATGGACAGGTTAACAAAATAGAAAATCAGTAAGAATACTGTTGAACTAAAGAGCATTATCAATCACTTTCTTCTAATTGACATTTATACAAATACTCAAAGAACAGTTTAATATACATTCTTTCAAAGCTCACATAAGCCATTCACCAAAACAGACCAGGTTCTTGTTCATTAAAAGTACCTTAATAGTTTTTTAAAAGGAAATCACTCAAAATTTGTCCTCAGACTATGATGGAATTAAAGTAGAAATTATCAGATCTAAATTTGTTGGGAAGCGCAAAACTTCCTGAATAGCCAAAGCAAATATGAGAAAGAACAGAATTGTAGGATTATGCTCCCTTACCTGTTGGGTCAGTGGTAAAGAACCTGCCAACCAATATAGAAGACATGGGTCTGATCCGTGGGTTAGGAAGATCCCCTGGAGAAGGAAATGGCAATCCATTCTAGTATTGCCTGGGAAATCCCATGGACAGAGAAGCCTGATGGGCTACAATCAATCCATGGGGTCACAAAAGAGTCAGATACAACTTACTAACTAAACAAAAACAATAATATTTCAAACTATACAATAAAACTATACTAAAGGAATCAAAATGATATAATACAGGGGCAAAAATAGATACATAGATCAATGGAACAGAATAGAAAACCTAGAGATATGCCCAAAATAATATGGCCAATTAATCTGTGACATGGAAGGAATCATATATGATATGGAAAGACAGCCTCTTCAATAACTGATGTTGGCAAACTGGATAGATAAATATAAAAGAATCAAATTGTAATAGTTCCTCACACTATATATCCCAAACTCTGAAAATGAATTAAAAACCTAAATATAAACCTAAAATCATAAAACTCTTAGAAGGAAACATAGGCAGTACAAATTTTGACATTGCTCATAGCAGATTTTTTTTTTTCTTTTTTTATCTGTCTCCTTGGGCAAGGGCAAAAAAGCAAAAGAAACAAATGGGACTACAGAAAACTAAAAAAGCTTTTGCACAGTGAAGGAAACTATCAAAAGAATGAGAAAGCATGTTATCATCTGCATATATGAGGTTGTTGATATTTCTCCCAGCAGTCTTGATTCCAGCTTGTGATTCATCCAGTCTGGCATTTCGCATGATGTATTCTACATATAAGTTAATTAGGTGGGATAACAGTATACAGCTTTGTCTTACTTCTTTTTAATTTTGAATCAAGAGCCTCTTGTGAGGGTGAAAGAGGGAAGTGAAAAAGCTGACTTAAAACTCAACATTCAAAAAATTAAGATCATGGCATTCAGTCCCATCACTTCAGGGCAAATAGAAGAGGGAAAAGTGAAAACAGTGACAGATTTTATTTTCTTGGGCTTCAAAATCACTGTGGATGGTGACTGTAGCCATGAAATAAAAAGACAGTTGGCTCCTTGGAAGAAAAGCTATGACAAACCTGCTGCTGCTGCTGCTGCTAAGTCGCGTCAGTCGTGTCCGACTCTTTGCGACCCCATAGACGGCAGCCCACCAGGCTCCCCCATCCCTGGGATTCTCCAGGCAAGAACACTGGAGTGGGTTGCCATTTCCTTCTCCAACGTATGAAAGTGAAAAGTGAAAGTGAAGTCGCTCAGTCGTATCCGACTCTTCGCGACCCCATGGACTGCAGCCCACCAGGCTCCTCCGTCCATGGGATTCTCAAGGCAAGAGTACTGGAGTGGGGTGTCATTGACAAACCTAGACAGTGTATTAAAAAGCAGAGATATTACTTTTCTGACAAAGGTCCATATAGTCAAAGCTATGTTTTTCCAGTAGTCATGCACAGATGTGAGAGTTAGACCATAAAGAAGGCTGAGTGCTAAAGAACTGATGCTTTCAAATTGTGGTGCTGGAGAAGACTCTTGAGAATCCCTTGGACAGCAAAGAGATCAAACCAGTCAATCCTAAAGGAAATCAATCCTGAATATTCATTGGAAGGACTGAAGCTAAAGCTCCAAAACTTTGGCCACTTGATGCAAAGAATTGACTCGTTGGAAAAGACCCTGATGCTGGGAAAGACTGAGGACAGGAAGAGAAGAGGGTGACAGAGGATCAAGTGGTTGGATGGCAACACCGACTCAACGGACATGATTTCTGAGCAAACGCTGGGAGATAGTGAAGGACAGGGAAGCCTGGCATGCTTCAGTCCATGGAGTCGCAGAGTCAAAGACAACTTAGTAACTGAACAACAATAACATATTATTTTTCCAATATGGTTAGAGCTCTATTTTTCAATCTTTGACTTCATTGTGATGCACACCAGATTTTGATAACCTTTTTTAAAAATGATTGAACACAGCCTTTCTATTTGATAGGGTAACCATTTATTCACCTCAAATATTATCTCCTAGAATAGTAAGACTACTTTATAAATAAAGAGTGAAGGACCAAAAAAATGGAAGAATTAATCTTCATTATTTTTGTTTTGATGTTTACTACTTGCTATATGTTAATAATAAATATTTGAGTTAATTTAAATATCAAAAAAAAAGAATGAGAAAGCAGCATACCAAATGGTAGAAAACACTACAAATGACATATCTGATAAGCGTTAATATCCAGAGTATACAAAGAACTCATACAGGTCAACAACAAGAAATGGACAAACAAACCAAAGAAAAATGGGCAGAGGACCTGAGTAAATATTTTTCCAAAGAAGACATGGCAATCTGGACCACAAACTAAACACCAATATACATCAGGGAAATGCAAATCAAAACCACAATGAGATACCACTTCACACCAGTCAGAATCACTACCATCAAAAGGTCAACAAATAACCAGCATTTTTGAGGGTGTGGAGAAAAGGGAACACTCACACACTGTTGATGGGATTTCCATGGTAGGGTACAGCCACTATGAAAATCAGTATGAAGGTTTCTCAAAAACTTAAAAATCAAACTGCTATCTGATCCAGGAATTCCATTTCTGTATTTAACTGAAGAACATAAAAATACTAATTCAAAAAGATGTATGTACACCAATGTTCATTATAACACTATTTAAGACAATATGTAGACAAAATTTTGAAGCAAACTAAGCTAAGTATCTATGTAAGAAGATGATCTATATTTATATAAATGTTGAACTATTTACCTTAAAAAATAAAACTTGCCTTTTGTAACAACATAAATGGATCTAGAGGGTGTTATTCTAAGTGAAATAAGCCAGGCAGAGAAAGAAAATACTGTATATATGGAATCTAAAAAAAACAAGCAAACAAAATAAAAACAGACTCATAAAGGTGGGTTCTGAAATAAGTGAAAGGAATTAAAAGGTAAAAAGCTGAGTGTGCTCAGTCACTCAGTCATGTCCAGCTCTTTGTGACCCCCATGGACTATAGCCTGCCAGACTCCTCTGTCTATGCAATTTTCCAGGCAAGAATCCTAGAGTGGATAGCCATTTCCTCCTCCAGATCTTCCCAAACCAGGGATCGAACCAATCCTTCCCCATGTCTCCTATATTGCACACAGATTATTTACTACTGAGACACTGGGGAAGCCCCATATAAATCTCTAGTTATAAAATAAATAAGTCAAAGGAATATATTATATAGCATGAGGAACATGGTCAATCTAAACACTACATTAACAAAATGAAAAATTAAACTCATAAAATCATCTAAATAGATTAAAAAAAAAAAAACACCCACACCATTTAACACAATTCTACACCCATTTATGATAAAGATCTCAACAAAGTTTGTAACCAGGCTATATACCTCAATATAATAAAGGTCATATAAAACAAATCCACAACTAACATAATATTTAATGTTGAAAAGCTGATAGCATTTCCACTAAGATCAGAAAAAAGACAAGGATGCCCATGTTCAGTGCTTTTATTCAACATAGTATTGGAAGTCCTAGCCATAGCATTCAGATTATAAAAGTAAGAGGCATCCAAACTGGAAAGGAAGAAGGAAAAGTGTCATTGTCTGCACAAGACATAAACTATCCAAGAAAAGCCTATAGATTCCACCAAAAAAAAAAAGTATTAGAACCAATTGAATTCTTTAATGCTGCAGTATAACAATTAATATACAGAACCTATATATTTTCTATATGCTAATGACAATGTATGAGAAAGAGAAATTAAGAAAATCCTATTTACAGTTTCATAAAGATGAATAAAATGCATAGGAATAAATTTAATAAAGGAGATGAAATGCTTCTTCTCCAAGATTTTAAGACACTGAATAACAAAATTGAACATGACACAAAATACATGGAAATACTGTGCTCAGAAAAAAAAAAAAAAAGAGAGAGAGAGAAAGAAAAGAAATACCATGTTCATGGATTGGAAAATCAATATTGTTAAACTGTCCATAATACTGAAAACAATCTGGAAACTCAATGAAATCCCTACTAAAATACCTATGGCATTTTTCACAGAATTAGAAGAAAAACCCTACAATTTGTATGGAATCAAAAAAGAACCAAAATAACCAAAATAACCAAAGCAATCTTGAAAAAGAAGAGCAAAGCCAGAGGTATCCTGCCTCCTAATTTAGTCCATACTACAAAGGTATAATATTAAGTCAGTAGTGAAATTTCACACACACACACACACACAATGTAACAAACAATGGAACAGAAAAGGAATCCTATAAAGAAACCCATTTTTATGTGGTCAGTTAATCCACAATAAACGAGGTGAAAATATGGACCAGGGAAAGGCAGTCTCTTTAAAAAAATAGTGTTGGAAAAAACTGGATATTTACATACAATAGAATCAAACTGAACTACTTTCCATACCATATACAAAAATAAATGGAATAATAGTTTTATACAAGACTTAAATGTAAGACCTGAAACCATGAGATTCCTAGAAAAAATTTAAAAAATCATAAGCAGTAAACTCTTTGATGTTGGTCTTAGCAGCATATTTTTCTTGGATATGTCTTCTCAGATAAGAGAAATAAGAGCAAAATCGATGTTGTTCAAGAACAACGTCAAACTAAGAAGTTTTTGTCAGCAAAGGAAACTATCAACAAAACAAAAACCAAAAACACAATCTATTAAATGGGAGAAAATACCTGAAAGCTATATGTATGTATGTATATATATATATATATATATATATATACACACACACACACTGAGGTTAATATCCAAATTATATTAAAGAAATCACACAACTTAATATCAAAATATGCAAGTAGCTCATGTAGCTCAATAACAGAAAAATGAACAACCCAATCAAAGAGTGGGCAAAAGATCTAAACACATACTTATCCAAAGAAGGCATAAAGATAGCTAATAAACACATGAAAAGATGTTCAACATTATTCTTTATAAGAGAAATACAAATCAAAACCACAATGAGTATCATCTGGTCAGAATGGCCATTATCAAAAAGTCTACAAACAATAAATACTAGGGAGGGTGTGGAGAAAAGGGAACCCTCTTACACTATTAGTGGGAATGCAAACTGCTACAGCCCCTGTGGAGAACAGTATGGAGATTCCTCAAAAAAAAAAAAAAAAGAATAGAACTGCCATACAACCCAGCAATCCCACTGCTCAGCATACACCCAAGGCAAATAGAATCGAAAGAGACACATGTACCACAATGTTCATTGCACCACTGTTTACAATAGCTAGTAGAATACTACTTAGCTATAGAAAATGAAATACTGCCATTTGTGACAACATAAAAGATTTAATGCTAAGTAAATAAGTCAGACAGAGAAAGACACATACTGTATGATCTTACTTAAGTGCAGAATTTAAAAAATGAAACAAAAAGACATTGATATAGAGAAAATTGGTGATTGCCAGAGGGTAGAGGATGAGGGTTTGGCATCGTAGTTGAGGGGGTGAAAGAGATATAAACTCCTAATTATAAAATAAACATCATGGTAACATAATACACACCATAAGGAATATAGTCAATGACACTGTTTTTTATATGCTGGCAGATGTTTATTGGACTTATGGCAATCATTTTGTAATGTATTTCATTATTGGATCACTCCATTGTATACCTGAAATTAACATAAAGTGCACATCTACAATACTTCAATAAAATGATACAAATAAACATATGAAATAATGTTCGTTGTATTTTCCATAGTATTTGCAAATTTAAAA
The DNA here is from genome assembly GCF_055505025.1 of Bos grunniens. Classification (NCBI taxonomy): domain Eukaryota; kingdom Metazoa; phylum Chordata; class Mammalia; order Artiodactyla; family Bovidae; genus Bos; species Bos grunniens. The sequence goes on along the minus strand of NC_141175.1, from coordinate 55,610,854 downwards.
AATAATGAGAAACAAACACCTATTACACTGACTTACAAATGGAAATTCTAAATTACCATGAGAAAGCAGAATAGCTAGAACTTGTATTTAGTGGGGTCGCAAAGAGTCGGACACGACTGAGTGACTGAACTGAAATGAACTGAGGAACTAAAAATGGCACAATTACTTGGGATATAATGTATAAGTTTCTTACAAAGGTAAACATGAAAACCTGTGTTCATACAAAAACTTACATGCAAATATCTAAAATAGTTACATTTATAATGACTACATCTGGAGGTAAAAAAGATGTGATTTGGCAGCTGAAGGGGTAAAAGCACTGGCACTTTCATAGAATGAAATATTGCTCTATTAAAAAAAATGAGACTCTTGAGAATCCCTTGGATATGGAAAAACTTTAAATACATAATGATAACTCATAGAAGGCTTCTGTCAAAGCTAAATATTTTGATTCTTATTATTGGACATTCTGAAAAATATAAAACTCTATAGAGATGGGGAAAAGACAAAGGGTTTCTGGGGACTTAGAGGGATGGGATAAATAGGTGAAGCACTGGGAATTATTTGCATAATAAAATCATCCTATATCATTGTAATTATGGATACAAAATATCATGCATTTGTCAGAATCCATTAAGAAACTTAGAGGGGTGCAATGGGGAGGGAGATGGGAAGGAGTTTCAAAAGGGAGGAAATATATGTATACCAATGGCTGATTCATGTTGAGGTTTGACAGAAAACAGCAAAATTCTGTAAAGCAATTATCCTTCAATAAAAAAAAAAACCAAAAAAAAAAAAACTCTTCACAAAGAGTAAGTCTAAATGTATTCAGGTTTTAATTTCATTTAGGAGATGGGAGGAATCCAGGAAAAGAATGAAGACTACAATATAAGAATGTAACTTATTTACCAATATATGAAACAGCTTCTCTGAAGGGGATGGAGTAAAGAAATGCTGACATGAGTATCTTTAGAAATGAGTGAATTATACAAAACTAAAGTCAAAAGGAACTGAACATTGATATTGTATTGTAGTTGATCAAATTATTTCTCATCAATGTATGGTTTAACAATTCTGACACTACTATATATGTATACTGGAATGATACAGGAGACCCTGGTTTGATTCCTGGATTGGGAAGATCCACTGGAGAAGGGATAGGCTACCCACTGCAGTATTCTTGGGCTTCCCTGGTGGCTCAGCTGGTAAAGAATCTGCCTGCAATGCGGGAGACCTGGGTTTCTGGATTAGGAAGATCCCCTGGAGAAAACAAAGGCTACCCACTCCAGCATTCTGACCTGGGAAATTCCAGGAACTGTATATCCATGGGGTCGTAAAGAGTCAGACACAACTGAACGACTTTCACTATACTGAAATGACATAATGAATCAAATGGATATCAGACAGTAAAAGCCAGGAGTCCTACTGGTGGAGTCCATAAGATAAATAAGGTGAAGAAATAAAAATGATCCACTTGGTAATTAACTAGTAAATGGAGACATTAGTGTGAACTAATGTTTAACTTCATATAGATACAGACCATTACATAGTAAAATATTTCTAGATGTGTTCAGGAGTTAATATAAGCACATATTTTTTTTCTCTGTCAGTTGAGAGATTCTAAGGGAACAATACTCTAGCATCAACAAGTACATCTGACACCCACAACTTGGTTTCTAAAGTCACTCTTAATAAAAAGAGCCCAGGTTGCTTAATGAAATGAATGAATCTAGGAATAATGCAGAACCTATACAAGGTGAGCCTGAAGTGTCTCGAAGAATAACAAAGTAAAGAAGCACTCAAAAACAAACAAAACAGAAAACAACAACAAAAAGACCACATTCACAAACTGATGAGAGCATGTCAAAGTGGTGCAGGAGTCTATTGAAATATCTCCCAATAGGCAAGCTGAAACTATTTGAGCAGTAAAATAGAGTATATTGAATTATAACTCAAAGCATAACATATTCATGTGTCCATATTAAGATAAATAAATTGCTAAATGATTAACAGAGAACTGACAAGTCTCCCATGCACAATAACTTCAAACAGAATGCCTTAGATGCTGGCTGCACATTTTAACTTACAAAGTGTACAGTATGGAGACAATGGGAGGGAAGCAAAAGGTTAATTTTCCAATGATGTAACTAACAGATACTAACCTAGATAGGTGATCAAGTCCATCAGAATGAGTCATAAATCATTTTCTAAGTAAAACTGAAATGCTGTGATGAAAATATAACTTTACCTCTATGGTCCTCCTGCCAGTGATCTATAAAGCCAGGTTTGTCCTGAGAAACACAGTAGAAAAATTCTAATATTGGACCATCATACAAAATATTTGACTAGTACTCCTCAAGGACTTCCCTGGTGGCTCAGATGGTAAAGCGTCTGTCTACAATGAGGGAGACCTGGGTTCGATCCCTGGGTTGGGAAGATTCCCTGGAGAAGGAAATGGCAACCCACTCCAATACTCTTGCCTAGAAAATCCCATGGATGGAGGAGCCTGGTGCAGGCTACTGTCCATGGGGTCGCAAAGAGTTGGACACAACTGAGCAACTTCACTTACACTTACTTAGTACTCCTCAAAATTGTCAAGGTCATGGAAAAAAGAAGCAAGAGTAGCCTAAAGAGAAATGACAACTAGATGTAGTATGATATCTTGGATGGAATACTGGAATAGGAAAAGGATATTAGGTGCAACTATGGAAAAGGAAATGGCAACCCACTCCAGTATTCTTGTCTGGAGAATCCAAGGAACAAAGGATTCTTTAGGGTCACACAGAGTTGGACATGACTAAAGCGACTTAGCAGCAGCAGCATTAGGTGTAACTAAGAAAATCTACAGAGACAGTTGATTTTTTAATAACTAAAAAAAGCTAAATTGGACTTTTGTATCACATTTTAAAATAACATTTCAAATTTAATAATAGAAAAACCCAAAAACAATTAGCCTTGTATTTTAACAGATATTTTCAAAAGGATATGTTAATTGTGAATGAGTATTAGGAAAGATTTTCAAAATCTCAATGTAACTAGTAATCAGGAAAATGCCAATTAATAGAGTGCAGAAAGTATCATTTGGACACTAGAAGACAGCACAGACAGAAAACTAGGAGTGAAAGCGAAAGTGAAAATCACTCAGTCGTGTCTGATTCCTTGTGACCCTATGAACTATACAGTCCATGGAATTTTCCAGGCCAGAAAACTGGAGTGGGTAGCGTTTTTCTTCTCCAGGGGGGTCTTCTCAACCCAGGGATCAAACCCAGGTCTCCCGCATTGCGAATGGATTCTTTACCAGCTAAGCCACAAGGGAAACCCAAGAATACTGGAGTAGGTAAACCTATCCCTTCTCCAGGGGATCTTCCTGATCCAGGAATTGAACCGGGCTCTCCTGCACTTCAGGCAGATTCTCTACCAACTGAGCTATTAGGGAAGCCAGGAACTGGAAATAATTTCCATTTGGTCCCACTATCACAAGATATTGCTATACTTATTGGAGCTTCAGAGACCTTATCTGAAAAATATGGAATTGAATGGGATTATCTCTGAAGTCAGTTTCAATCTTAAAATTCAGTGAATTTATTGTCGAGTAACAAGGATAAATAAAACTTGTGTAGTTTTAATTTTCTCCTGCCAGTTCCATCAGTTCAGCTAATTTGGATAATTTTTGCAAAGTGATAAGAACTTACAAGAATACAAAGATTCATCAACCATTTGAGCACTTGGGTTTGCAGTGAAGGATGAGAAAAAGTGCTATTACCTTTAAAATTTTTTTATCAAAAAGTGGCAGGAATACGGTCTTTTTAATTTTCTAAAATGGAAAGTTAAAATGTCTCTGTTATTAGTCTAAACATTGTAAACTGGAAAATGTATATCTCAAGTGTTGCTATAACTTGAAAATTTTGCTTAAAATATGTTCCAGATAATTAAATTCACCCCTGAACTAGGCCCTGAGGCAATGATTGAACTAACTATAAATTTTACAGCTAAGATATAAAACTCTGAGATTGCTATTTTGTAATAAAAATACTGACAGAACTTTTAAATTTCATTTTTCTGTCCATGTTGTTATGCAATTACAAGTTCCAGAAATATCTGAAAGTTTGGCTACCAAAAAGAACTTTTTAAGATTATATTAGTGACCGATGCATATCAACAATATAGAATGTCTTTAACCAGTGTGCACCCACATTGTTTCTCCCAGGGCAGAGTTGGTGATACTGAAGCTGCCTGAAAAACCTAATGGGAATAAAAACTTCACATTCAATTTGTTTTATGATACAAATATCATTTGTCCTGACCACACACAAACGTAAGGGTATTAAGAAGAAAACATTTTCAAAAAATCCGTTCAAGAGGATGTGAAATTGAGTGAAAACTTATTCTATTTTCTCGTGATATGACATATAGATTTTAACATATTAATCCTGCATCGTTTGTTTATTATCCTTTATGAAGAGCTGCATTGATTTCCAAAGAAAACTGTTTCATTGTGTCAAGTTTCATGTCTTTTGTTTTTGTCACCAACTCGTTTGCCCCAAGAACTTTCACCCCACAAACAATAGGCTGGAGGATAATTTTGCCATGAAAAGTAAAATGACACAACATTTAATAAAAGAAGTATGCAATCTGGCTTTACATACTTTATTTCACTGTTCCAGGAAATTATTTCTTTTAATTTTAATTTTATTTTATTTTTAAACTTTACAGTATTGTATTAGTTTTGCCAAATATCAAAATGAATCCACCACAGGTATACATGTGTTCCCCATCCTGAACCCTCCTCCCTCCTCCCTCCCCATACCATCCCTCTGGGTCATCCCAGTGCACTAGCCCCAAGCAAGGAAATTATTTTTTTATCCCAGTATTTTCAACAAGTCTATACAGCTCTTATCATCCACTATTTTAAGACCACCACATCCACTTGTCACTGTGTGAGCCATTATGAGGCATAAAATTTATATAAAATAAAAATGAGAATATTGCATCAGTGAAGAAATGAAACAGAATTATTCAACCAGTTGAAACCAAACTGTCAAACCAAAATGTCAATCAGTTATGTCATCTTTTAAAGTAGAATTGCCTTATTGCCAGTTAATTGTGAGGTGAAAATGTTTGCAGCACTGTCGCAAGAGCTGGACATGACTAGCTACTAAACAACAAAGGCAACAGATTATGACGAAAAAACTTGGAACCATCAAGTTGATGTACTTTACCCTAAGAAGCTGTGGGTCATGTTAGAGACTAAAGCATACCAATCAGCTCAACCAGGAAACACCAGAAATATTAAATCTACACCAAAGCCTAGGAAGGCTGAGTTGGCTTATAACAGTAAAAAGTAATATCCAGTGACCAATATCAAAACAGAATTTAGTAAGTAGAGAAATGAGCCTAGAAAGAAATAATAGGATGGCAAAATTAATAGTGAATATTAGTGATTGGTAAATATAAATATAAATTTAAGTAAGCACTATTAAAGTATAAATTCAATATACAGGAAAATAAAAGATGGACTTGTAAATCTAAGAGGTAAAAGTGAAGATACTATTATAATTAGGGCATTTTAAAGTTAAATATTCATGTGGGAATTTTAAAAGTTATCAAACAAAAAAAATTAAATATATAGCATATTTAATTTCCAAATCAGAAAGAGAAAAGAGAAAAAATTAGAGAAAAATAAGTAAAACCAACAGAAAAGAATGAAACCAAAAAGAATGAAAGTAGAAGCAAAATAAATTTTCTAATTATGAAACACAAAACAGTATTTTTTAAATAATGCTTATTAGTATTAAAAATAAGTTAAATTCATATTTACAAAACAAAAATTTAATCAAATTTTATGAAACTAACTTTATGTTAAAAGGAGACACAGAAAGTATTATGAGAGGAATGTTTTCAGTTAATATAGATAAATATATAATATATAAATATTAGCTAAAATAAAGTTAGTAGGCTAGATATAGAACTCAGATCTTGACTTCTAATATATGCAAACAAACTGAATCAGGGATCTCTGGAGAAAAAGTGGACTTTAGGACTAGGGCAAGAAATATACAAGGTGATTTCAGAGCATCATACACTGGTGGAAAACTGACAAAGGAACTGATCACCCAAACAGAAAAGCTCCCAATGGTTCAAGACTGAACAACTTGAACAATGACAAAAAAAAAAAAAAAAAGTAATACTGTATTATCACCCAGAGTATGAATATCCATTAGTTCACACTGATATAAATAATTGAGAAAGAAGGAAAAAGAGAAGGAGGGAAGGAAGGAGGAAGGAAGGGATGAGGGAAGCAGACAGGCAGTCAGTACACATCTTTCATGCAGAAAAATTCCAAATAATTTGAGTACATATCTACCCTCAAGTAAGTGGAATATAATTCCGCACTTCATGATACATAGTGACTTTCTTTCCAAAAACACAGTATTGAAAGGAGAAGACAACTTTACAGTGGAGAAAATCAACAAATGCTACCTTAGTATTGTGGGTAAGGACAACATGAACAGTGATGTCATGCTGATATTATGTACTCTTGCTATGATGTAATATTAATGACACTTCATCTTCATAGTCTTCCTCCCAAAAGCTAGTAATCCCTGGGGTAATCATAAGACAAACAACAGACAAATTTTAATGGAATGATGTTCTACAAAATATCTGACCAACACTCCTTAAAACACTCTAGGTCTTAAAAGAAAGAAAAATCTAAGAAATTGACAAAGCGAAGAGGAGACTAGGGACAGCAATCAAGTAAATGTACAGTTTATCCTGGATAAGATCCTCGAACGGAAAAAGAACATCAAAAATAAAGAAACCTGGATAAAGTTAAATGTTTAATTTAATAAAAAAGTTATTAAAATGTACTTAGTGTTGCAATATTAATATAAGAAAAATAGAATTAAGGCAAATAGCATTATTAAGGGAAATTAATAATTGTATGATTATAAATGGACAATTTCACCAGGAATATGAATCAATCTTTACTATCCACACTGTAATTATGGAAATTCTAGAAAGGGTAACTTACATACATAATTTTGATATTGGCATGTTAGAGAATTGTCTGCAGACAATGAGAACTGGAATTCAGTTAACATAGAATATAATGATTAAAATAAGCAATAAAAAAAGCAAAATATATTACTGGCACATACTTGAGTGGGAGACACTTTTCTAGGAAGAATAAACACTTTTTTTTTTAAAGTTCAGAGACCTTCCATCCTGTAGATTAGTCAGTTAGCATACAAAGCAAAAAGCAAGGTACATGGACTAAGTCAGGACAGTGACCCAGGGAATGAGGGAGTATCCCTATTTGCTGAGTTAAAATATTATGGTTACTTGAGCACCTTTATGTGTTGTTATAATATAGTCAGACATTAAGCAAATATTAAGACAGTAGATAATCCAGATAGGCTGGAGATGATCTTGCCTTGAAAAATCAGATTACTGTTAATTATTGCCACTTTGCTGACAAAGGTCTGTACAGTAAAAGCTATGGTTTTTCCAGTGATCATGAACAAATGTGAAAGATAAACCATAAAGAATGCTGAATGCTGAAGAATTGGTGCTTTTGAAGTATGGTGTTGGAGAAGACTCTTGAGAGTCCCTTGAACTGCAAGGATATCAATCCTAAAGGAAATAAACCCTAAAGGAATAATCATTGGAAGGACTGATGCTGAAGCTGAAGCTCCAATACTTTGGTCACCTGATATGAAGAGCTGACTTGTAGGATAAGATCCTGATGCTGATTGAAAGACTGAAGGCAGGGGGAGAAGGGGATGACAGAGGATGAGATGGCTGGATGGCATCATCAGCTCAATAGACATGAGTTTGAGCAAACTTGGAGATGACGAAGGACAGAGAAACCTGGCTTGCTGCAGTCCACGGGCTTGCAAAGAGTCAGACACAACTGAGTGATTGAACAATGAATCGCCAATAGGAAACAAGGTACAACTGTCTAGTTTATGAAAAGAACTAAAGAAAACAAAAATTGGCTGAAGTGGTCTAGGATTTTTAATCCATCAAAATGTTTCACAAAATCTCCTGCACTTACGTATGTATCAACTATCTATTTGAGGTTAAACAGATGAGATGACAGATAAATGGCACTTGCCAGGGGGTAGAGAAATGAAGATAACTCAGTGGAAGGACCAAAATTTTTACATTGGATAGTTTGAGAGTTAAATCAAATATTATAATTCAAGTACTCCATTTGAAACTATTTTGAAGCATCTTACAGGGTTTTGTGCATTTTTCTCTCATAATATTAAGTAAACTGCTGCTGCTGCTGTTAAGTCACTTCAGTCATGTCCAACTCTGCAAAGAAATAGAAGAAAGCAATAGAATGGGAAAAACTAGCGATCATTTCAAGAAAATTAGAGATACCAAGGGAACATTTCCTGCAAAGATGGGCATATAAAGGACAGAAATGGTAGGGAGCTAACAGAAGCAGAAGATATTAAGAAGAGGTGGCAAGAATACACAGAAGAACTGTACAAAAAAGATCTTCATGATCCAGATAATCACAATGGTGTGATCACTCACCTAGAGCCGGATTCTGGAAAATGAAGTCAAGTGGGCCTTAGGAAGCATCACTATGAACAAAGCTAGTGGAGGTGATGGAATTCCAGTTGAGCTACTTCAAATCCAAAAATATAATGCTGTGAAAGTGCTGCACTCAATATGCCAGCAAATTTGGAAAACTCAACAGTGGCCACAGGACAGGAGAAATGTCAGTTTTCATTCCAATCCCAAAGAAAGGCAATGCAAAGTAATGCTCAAACTACTGATCAATTGCACTCATCTCACACGCTAGTAAAGTAATGCTCAAAATTCTCCAAGCCAGGCTTCAACAGTACATGAACTGTGAACTTCCAAATGTTCAAGCTGGATTTAGAAAAGGCAAAGGAATCAGAGATCAAATTGCCAACATCTGTTGGATCATTGATAAAGGAAGAGAGTTCCAGAAAAAGATCTATTACTGCTTTATTGACTATGCCAAAGCCTTTGAATATGTGGACCACCGCAAACTCTGGAAAATTCTTATAGAGATGGGAATACCAGGCCACCTGACCTGCCTCCTGACAAATCTGTATGCAGGTCAGGAAGCAACAGTTAGAAATGGACGTGGAACAACAGACTGGTTCCAAATAGGAAAAGGAGTACGTCAAGGTTGCATATGGTTACCCTGCTTATTTAACTTATATGCAGAGTACATTATGAGGAATGCCAGGCTGGATGAAGCACAAGCTGGAATCAAGATTGCTGGGAGAAATATCAATAACCTCAGATATGCAGATGACAGCACCTTTATGGCAGAAAGCTAAGAAAAACTAAAGAACGTCGATGAAAGTGAAAGAAGAGAGTAAAAAAGGTGGCTTGAGGCTCAAAATTCAGAAAACTAAGATCTTGGCATCTTGTCCCATCATTTCATAGCAAATAGATGGGAAGACAGTGGAAACAATGAGAGACTTTATTTTTCTGGGCTCCAAAATCACTGCAGATGGTGACTTCAGCCATGAAATTAAAAGACACTTGCTTCTTGGAAGAAAATTTATGACCAACCTAGACAGAATATTAAAAAGCAAAAACATTACTTTGCCAAGAAACATCCGTCTAGTCAAAGCTGTGGTTTTTCCAGTAGTCATGTATAGATGTGAGAGCTGGACTATAAAGAAAGCTGAGTGCCTAAGAATTGATGTATTTGAACTGTGGTTTTGGTGAAGACTCTTGAGTGTCCCTTGGGCTGCAAGGTGATAGAACCACTCCATCCTACAGGAAATCAGTTCTGAATATTCATTGGAAGGACTGATGCTGAAGCTGAAACTCCAATACTTTGGCTACTTGATGCAAAGAACTGACCTCTTGGAAAAGATGCTGAGGCTGGGAAAGATTGAAGGCAGGAGGAAAATGGGACAACAGAGAATGAGATAGCTAGATGGCATTACTGATTTAATGGACATAAGTTTGAGTAAACTCTGGGAGTTGGCAATGGATAGGGAGGTCTGGCATGCTACAGTCCATGGGGTCATAAAGAGTCGGACACAACTGAGCGACAGAACTGAAATGAACTGTACTGAGACCAATAGGATGTGAGGATAATATTATGAGGGATTTTTTTAAAGATTTCTGCACTGATAGTATCGTACAAGTAGTGTCCAATGAAAGCATGTTTCTCTTATTCCACCTTACACTATCATGTCTGTATATGATTCTTGGCACTGTGACAGCCAGGTTTCTTTCATGAGGGAAAATAGCATGAATATGACAGAATGTAACATTGTTAAGGAACCAGGTGAAGCTGGAGATAGTTTTCAAAAAATAATAAAATGTGAACTGTAGCTTAAACAATCAGATTGTTATAGTCCAGAACAATAAATTAGAAGGTTGTAAAGAAGAAAATATAATCATTAACACTCAGGTTTTAAATTTAGAATGCCCTTAGCAACTTTTTTCGTATATCTCATTATATTTTATCTTTCTTATATCTCCAAAATAGACATATTTTTTCCACCATTCTAATGATAATAAAACTGAAATTCTGAAGTCTTTTGCATATTATCTAGCACCAAACAAATTAGAAACATGATCAATGTTGGAGCCTGTGATTTCAAACACTGAACATGATGTTTTTTCTACATTCCAATGCTGAGTCATCCTAAGAGAAAATAAAATAATTCCAGTTGACATTATTTGTTCTTAATGTCTTAATACATTTTTACATCATAGAACCAAAGAAGGAAATAAGAACAAATAGAGAAAAAGAAACTATCATCTTATGCTTTATACTAGGGCATTTCTTTAAGCAAGTTACTCACATCCTTTATATCCAGCTTAGAGAAGCCTTTCCAATTAATGACATTGTTTTGTATTTGTTCATCCTTTTATTTTTTTTCCTGAATTTTTGAAACTTTATTTTGCAAAAATAAAAAACTCAGCAATATGCTATATAGTAGGGTGGAGGTGAAATGTAAACAGTGGGGATGGGACAGCACCTGGATTCCCTAGAGAAAAAGGGGAGCCAGTGGGAATGGGAATCTTATTTAGCAGCTAAATATAAACTGGGAATTGGTGGAAGGAAGGGGTCACAAGGACCTTGGGCTCCTCATCCCAAGATCCCTGGTGCAGGGGCTCAATTCCAGGGTGTAAACAAAACTAATAAATAGAGACTTCCTCTAGGTCCATGTCCAATATTTCTGGATTCTTTCCCAGTATCTCTTATATACGATCTTGTATTGTATCTATCTTCCTTATTTAGTCTTTAAATTTTATTTACAACCGTCCAATATCCTGTCTTCTCTATTCACTTTAATTTTTATGTATAATTAGTTCAGCTACTTTAGAAGCATTTCCCATGAAATACTTGACATGAACATCTCTGAGTGTGGTTTATAGATGAATATATTCTGTCTGGGCTTCCCAGGTGGTACTAGTGGTAAAGAACTTGCCTGCCAGTGCAGGAGACATGGTCAGGAAGATTCCCTGGAGGAGAGCATGGCAACCCACTCCAGTATTCTTGCCTGAAGAATCCCACAGACAGTAGAGCCTGGAACGCTATGGTCCATTGTGTTGCAGTGAGTCAGGACTGAGGCAGCTTAGCATGCACAAAGGCATATTCTGTTTTAATAAGATATGTTCCTGCCTGCCTTTGATTCCCTATTTGCCTCTGGCTATACAACACTCCATATCAGACTCCATGATCCTTTTGTCAGTTCAGGAAGACACAGATAAGCTGAGCACTGGGGATTGTTTTTGAGTAACTGCTAGCATTCTTGTTCTGTCAGTATGCCACAAGAAGTGCTTTGTAGAATGAATCCTGTGGTGAGGGGTAATCACATAACATAATCAGCTTTTGCTTACAGACCAGGTGAGACTCTTATCTCTAGAAAGTCATGTAAATTGTGTGCTATTTAAGTTAGTTTTGAGTGGAAAATAAAAAGCAAATTCATCTCTTCTAGAAAGATAACACTGCAGTAATATTGAACCACAAGTATGTTCTGTACCCAAATCATTCCTTTTTCTATCCTGAAAATCAGGCTTATTTTCCCATCAGTTACTCCTAGAGTAAATCCAATGAAGGGTGATTTTAATTCAGTACAATGACTGCAGTTTTGGCTACTATTTACCCATCTCCATCGGGTTTTGCATCTAAATTCTATGACTCCAACACCCATTCGAATCTAATATTCCCATTCTATTCCATCTTAACTTTATAGGTTTCCCTCACACCCATTGCCAGAAATGAGAGGGTTTTATCTGCTTAAGTCCTGGTCAAGGGTGCACTGGAAGAAACAGGATGTTCTATGGCTGTTTCCTTTTTATTAGGCTGTCAGTATCAGTTTTTGGTGCCTACATCCAATCTGGTTTCTTATATTACTAGAATACATTTGAATCAGTTCTAATGAGGTGGTTGAAACTGGAGCCTAATATACAGAGTGAAGTAAGCCAGAAAGAAAAACACCAATACATTATACTAACGCATATATATGGAATTTAGAAAGACGGTAACGATAGCCCTGTATGCAAGACAGCAAAAGAGACACAGATGTATAGAACAGTCTTTTGGACTGTGGGAGAGGGAGGGGGTGAATGATTTGGGAGAATGGCATTGAAACATGTATAATATCATATATGAAATGAATCACCAGTCCAGGTTTGATGCAGGATACAGGATGCTTGGGGCTGGTGCACTGGGATGACCCAGGGGGATGGCATGGGGAAGGAGGTTGGAGGGGGGCTCAGAATTGGGAACACGTGTACACCCATGATGGATTCGTGTTGATGTATGGCAAAACCAATACAATATTGTAAAGTTATTAGCCTGTAATTAAAATAAATTAAAAAAAAAAAGAAACTATCTGCATATGCCCTTGCCAGCTGCCAGTTCCCTTAATCTGAAAAGTAGTGCTGCCATTTGGGTCTGTGTGATGAAGTTGGTGGTCTTTGAATCTCACCTGAACAATACCCTATAGCTTCTGATGTTAGGAATTCTACAGAAACTTGGTAACCATTTCTCCCTCTGTTATCTACTTTAAAACTTCTCATTTGTGAGCTCTTACCTCTTTTCTAGTGGTAAAGAACTCACTTGCCAATACAGAAGATATAAGAGACAAGGTTTCCATCCTTGGTTGGGAAGATCCCTGCAGGAGAAAATAGCAACCTGCTCCAGTATTCTTGCTGGGAAAATCCCATGGACAGAGGAGCCTGGTAGGCTACAGTCCCTGATGTTGCAAAGAATCAGACATGACTGAGCATCTGAGGATGCACATATATTGGTGGCTCAGTCAGTAAAGTATCTGCCTGTGATGCAGGAGACTTGGGTAGGATCCCTGGGTCAGGAAGATGCCCTGGAGCAGGAAATTGCAACCCACTCCATTATTCTTGCCTGGGAAATCTCATGGACAGAGGAGCTTGACAGGCTTCCCCGCAGGGGGTCACAAGAGGTGGAAACAACTTACTGACTAAACTGCCACTATCACCAACACCTCTTAAATACTCCCTAACTAACTAGGAAGGGTGATAGCAATTTTCCCAGCTTATATTTTCTATAGAGTTCTCTATACCCACAACGAATGAGTCCTTATTACATGAAGTATGGCTATTTTGGAAAATTTGATGTTTTTCCCAATTCTATAAGCACTGCCCACATCCCACGTCCTTTTACTTAATAGCTAGAGTTACCAGGGTCTGTCTCCATATCCTGATAGCCAGTCAATTCTGTTTGGGGGAGAGATGCTAATCTCTCCTATATCTAGGATGACCAACTGAACAAATTTTTCCTGAATTTAGAATTCCAAAATGTGGCAGTTTTTGTTTTAAAGCAGGGGACATCCTGAACAAGTGTGTTAAGTTCACCACCTTACCTGCTCACATTCATCTTCAAATTAAATAAGCATACCCAAGCGCCAGATCAACAAAACCACTGCTAGATCTCAAGATATTCTGGAAGAATCTGCTATAAAAATAAATTAGAAGCTGAAGCCATACCTTTTAATTCTCAGAGTTTTCAATTACAGCATTAGAGTCTTTAAGAAAGTTGGACTATAACACAAGAAAACCTAACCTTATCTAACCTTTATACATCTTTACTTTCAGTTTCCTGGTTTCCCAAATACATTGTAATCCTTTAAAAAGCAGAGTGAATTCTCTGGGCTTCCCAAGTGGTTCAGTAGGTAAAAAATCTGCCTGCAATGCAAGAGATGTGGGTTTGATCCCTGGGTCAGGAAGATCCACTGGAGGAGGGAATGGTAACCCACTCCAGTGTTCTTGCCTGGAGAATCCCATGGACAGGGGAGCCTGACAGGCTACAGTCCATAGGGTGGCAAAGAGTCGGACAGGACTGAAGTGACAAACCAGGCACACACGTGTATTTTTATTCTTTACTGTTATTATTAATGTTTGTTTTGTTTTGTATTTCCCAACTCATTAGATATATTTGTCAAAACAAACTTATGAACATGTATTTTATACCCACAAGTATCCACCAGATCAAGCTTCCTTAGTAGCCTCATCTCTGAATGCAAAGTACAGTGAATTACAGAAAGAGTGCCTTCACATAGAGAAAATTTATTCTTTCTCATGTTTTATTCCTGCATTGCGCCTCCTTTGCTTTGCCAAAAAAAAAAAAAAAAAAAAAGCCACTTCCATTAATCCATCACAAACTTTTTTACATATTTCTACCTACAATTGCCTTGCTTATCAGACCCTCAAGACACTTTCTGATATGTGGGCTGTTCCTAACTGAAATGTATTGTATTTATATTGGTGACTGCAATTGCCGGTGGATGCCCATAAATAAACTCAAATTTTAAGCATATTTCACTGGAGCGATTGATGTTTTATTTAACCTGGACAAGACAGATATCTTCTTTGTTACTGAACAGCCTTGTGGTATAGCCAGGGCAATTTTAATGGTATTGTCTCTTCCTTTGCACTTTCAAATACCGTATCCCCACAGCTGCAGTACCATATAGGCATTTTGTACAAGTGATGTAAGCATAGTTCTTCTTCTTTTTTTATTTTTTAAGCAACAGTGGGGAAAATATTTTATACTTTCACTGTATATGAGGAAAATCCTTCTAGGTTGACAACATATTGAGAAACCAAGAATAAAAGAAAGAAGGGAAGGCAGGTGTTAGATAATATTTGAGACATTTATAGAGTTGATGACCGGCTGGTTAATCTGACTTACCCCTTTTCCTAAAACTCGCTTTGCATAGATTTGATGTTGTTCAGTCGCTCAGGCTCAGTCTGTCTGACTCTTTGAGACCCCATGGACTGTAGCATGCCAGGCTCCCCTGTCCTTCACCATCTCCCAGAGCTTGCTCAAACTCATGTCCATTGAGTTGGTGATGCCATCCAACCATCTCGTCATCTATTGTCCTCTTCTCCTCCTACCTTGGGATAGGCTTCCCTGGTGGCTCAGAGGTTAAAGCGTCTGCCTCCAATACGGGAGACCCAGGTTCTATTCCTGGGTTGAGAAGATCCCCAAGAGAAGGAAATGGCAACCCACTCCAGTATTCTTGCCTGGAGAATCCCATGGATGCAGGAGCCTGGTAAGCCACAGTCCACGGGGTCGCAGAGTTTGACACAACTGAGCGACTTTACTTTCACTTTCCTCCTAATTTCAATCTTTCCCAGCCTCAGGATATTTTCTAATGAGTCAGCTCTTCTCATCAGGTGGCCAAAGCACTGGAACTTTGCTTCAGCATCAGTCCTCCCAATGAATATTCAGGATTGATTTCCTTTAGGATTGATTGGTTTGATCTCCTTGCAGATTGAATAGATTAGGGTACCTTTAATTTTTAATTTTTCTCCTTTCTTCAAGCCCAAGAGATTCAGTCCATTTTCTTTTGCATTATTACTCTATTACATGTTGTTACTTGGTACAGAAAGAAATAGTGCTTCCCAGGTGTCACTAATGTTAAAGAACCCGTCTGCCAATGCAGGAGAGGGAGAGATAAAGAGATTCGGGTTCAGTCCCTGGGTTGGGAAGATCCCTTAGAGGAGGGCATGGCACACCTCTCCAGTATTTGTCCAAGGAGAATCCCTTAGACAGAGGAGCCTGGAGTGCTGTAGCCCATGGGGACAGAAAGTCGGACACAAGTGAAGTGACTTAGCATGCACAGAAATAGTCTTATCAGTTTTCCTGTTCCTCTATTCCGAAGTATAAGAATGTAAACGTTTGCGGCTGTTGTTATTGTAGTCTTCATGCTATTCTATGTGAGGATGCAAAGATAGCCCAGATAACAAACTTGTAGAAGTTAGAAAGGTTCAGAAGCATCTACAACTTATCTCCGACACATCTCTAGAGTTCTAAGTCAGTGTTTCTGTCTTCATTCTATTTTTTTTTTATCTTGATTATTTTGGAAGGTGGAGAGCCAACCACTTAAATTATTCCCTATGCACATTTGCTTTACTTTCCTGCACATATCACAATGAGTCCCATGGCAAGATTATGCTTATATTGTCTCCTCTGACTGAAATATCATTTCCAATCCCATTGGTCTGGTTAACTGTTTTAGTCCTTTATGCTGCTGCTGCTGCTAAGTCGCTTCAGTCGTGTCTGACTCTCTGCGACCCCATAGACAGCAGCCCGCGAGGCTCCCCTGTCCCTGGGATTCTCAAGGCAAGAACACTGGAGTGGGTTGCCATTTCCTTCTCCAATGCATGAAAGTGAAAAGTGAAAGTGAAGTCACTCAGTCGTGCCCAACTCTTAGCGACCCCATGGACTGCAGCCTACCAGGATCTGCTGTCCATGGATTTTCTAGGCAAGAGTACTGGAGTGGGGTGCCATTGCCTTCTCCGTTAGTCCTTTATAGCTGCCATAATAAAATGCTTCGGATTGAGTAGTTTATAATCAATGGAAATTCGTATCTTACAGATTTGCAGGTTAGAAATCCATGATCAGGATTCCACAATGGCCAGACTCTGATGAAAGTACTCTTCTAGGTTGTAGGCTGCCAACTATGTGTCCTTGCATGGGGAAAGAAGGGTAGTCAGCTCTGTCAACTCTCTTTCATAACGATGATACTTCCATCCACACAGGTTCTTCTCTCATGACCTAATAACCATGCAAAGACTTCATCTCCTAATGATTTTACCTTAAGAATTAAGTTTCCAACATTTGAAATTTGGAGGGGACATGAACATTCAGAACACAGCGAAAACCCTACCTAGTCTGTTACTACCAGACTATCTGGAATGTTAAGATATGAACTTGGGCAAAATCCGGGAGATAATGAGGGACAGGGAAGCCTGGTTTGTTATAATCCATGGGGTCGCAAAGAGTCAGACAGGATGTAGCGCCTGAACAACAAGTCTGTTAAGACACAGTTTTTTGTTTTGTTTTTTTAATTAATTCACTTATTTATTTTCAGCTGTATTGTGTATTGTGTGTATTGCTACATACAAGCTTACTCTAGTTGTAGCAAGTGAAGGGTACTCTCTAGTTATGGTGCATGAGCTTTTCATTGCAGAATGCAGAATGCAGAATGCTTCTCATTGTATTCTCTCTCTGCAGAGCATGCAATGTAGACATGCAGGATTCAGGGGCTGCAGTGCCAGGGGCTTAGCTGCTCTGTGGCATGTGGAATCTTCCCAGACCAGGGATCCAACCCATGTCCCCTACATTGGCAGTCATATCCCCAACCGCTGGACCATCAGAGAAGTCCAAGATAGTGTGGATGCCATCTCTATGAGTACTTTTCTCACCCAAAGATGACATGACTGTCCTTTGTGCCAGATAGCACCATACACATGTCCTTACTTTGATTTTAGCTTTTCTCCATTAAACCAGGAACTCTTTGATGGAAGGATTGCTGATGTATTCATCCTGCTATCTAGAGGCCTTAGGTAACTGTGACACTCCAGTGCTTATCTCAATATTTTAGAATATATATACTGATTCTCTCATCTCAGTTTTGTTGATTCAGTTTGTAATCTTGTTTTGTGGATTGCAAAGTGGATCTTTGCAATCTTGTCCTGGCTCTTTCGCCACCTTCCTCTTCCAGGTGCCTGTAATAAACATATCCACTTCTTCACTCAAGACCACTGAGTTGTTCCCAACTCCTTCCAACACACACTGACTGAAACATACTGCATATCTTCATTACAGTCAGTGGGACTATTACATCTAACTGTTTCAAGGTTTCCCCTCTTTACAGCAAACAGGATACCTCAGAAAGTGGAAGACTTCAGCTTTCAATAGATTAATAAAATTCTTCTCATCTTAGATGACTCCCTCTGTGTTCCTTTTCTCTGATTTTGGTCATCAATTAGCTCTTCTCAGTTAGGAGCCAAACTTAGCAAGAGGAAATGTTTTCCCCTGTGACATCCAAGTATTTGTTATCATGTCACCCTTTAGACATATAACTAACAGATAGCAAGGCTCTTTGAGAAATAGGTTTGTCAACTGTTACACAGAGTGAAGTAATTCAGAAAGAGAAAAGCAAATATCATGTATTAATGCATACATATGCAATCTAGAAAGATGGTGCTGATGAACCTAGCAATGGAGATGCAGACATAGAGAACAGACTTGTGGACACGTTGGTGGAAAGAGAAGGTGGGACAACTTGAAAGAGTAGCACTGAAACAAATTCATTACTGTATGTAAAATAGATAGTCAGTGGAAATTTGCTGTGTGACACAGGTAGCCCAAATTTGGTGCTGTAACAACCTAGAGGAGTGGGATGGGGTGGGAAGTTGGAGTGAGGTTCAAGAGGGAGGGGGTAAATGTGTACCTATGGCTGATTCATGTTGATATATATATATGGCAGAAACCAACCCAATGTTGTAAAGCAGTTATGTTCCAATTAAAAGTAAATAAAATTTAAAATTTTAGAAAAAGAAAATATATATCTTGTCTTAGAGTAATCTCTTCCAGAAGGAAAGCATTTCTTATTCACTTCTTATTCATTTCTTATTTATTGTGATCTAGTACAAGAAATATTGAAGTGAATAAGAAATGTTATATATATATGAAGTGAAGTGAAGTGAAAGTTGCTCAGTTGCGTCTATCTCTTTGCAATCCTTTGTACTGTCCATGGTGATTCTCCAGGCCAGAATACTAGAATGGGCAGCCATTTCCTTCTCCAGGTGATCTTCCCAACCCAGGGATCAAACCCAGTTCTCCCACATTGAAGGTGGATTCTTTACCTGCTGAGTCACAAGAGAAGTCCATATGTGTGTGTGTGTGTGTGTGTGTGTATATATAGTCTCATAATGTGTATTTCTTATTCATATTCTTTGTGACAATGTAATTTCACAGTCATGAGATTTTCTGATTAATGCTTTTTGATCATTATAAACCAAACTCCAAGGAGCTTCAGATATTATAAATGGCTGTTTAGCATGCGATATAATACAACTATTGACTTAACAAAATTAAATTAAATAATAATGTGTTGAGTGAAAGTGGATACATTAAAGTTTTGTATCTTTATGCCATTCTTAAAATAAATTTCCAACGTCTCTGTTCTCCCATTTAAAGTATGGTGTCTGGAATTGAGCATGCTAAATAGGAGTGATATGATTCAAAGTAGAGCATGAGATTCTTTCCTTCTAAAGGTGCTTCTCTTTTAGCTTCCTGATAGCAAACCATATCACAGTTTTCTTATTCCCACCCATACCTCGTATTTATGAGATTCCACTTATTCCCTTGGCTCATTAAGTTATTCACCAAGATTCCGTCCTTATTGGAATATTAACTTTCAGCCCTCTTGGATTCAAGACATAGTAGTTGATTACCCACACCAGTTCTTATCATGATCCTGATCTTCAGAGCTACACAAAATAGTCATACCAGACATATTTGAAATCTTCATATATATAATTAAAGAGTCCCGGATAATACTGTTTTCTTTTAAAACAACAACAGCAACAAACTATTTATTGTGTGTTCTGGCTTATTTTATCACATCATTGTTCATTATAGACTTAATTGAGTCCCCACCACCCAAATTCATAGGTTGAAATCCTACCCCCAAATACCTCAAAATATGGCTGTATTTGGAGATAGAGATTTTAAAGAAGCACTAAAATTAAAATGAGGCCCTCCAGATACTTTCTTATCCAACCTGATTGGTATCTTTATACGAAGGGGAGATTAGGAAACACCAAGAGGTTCTGGAAGCATTCCTGCACAGAAGGAAGATCATGTGAACGAGTAGCAAGAGAACAACCACATGCAAGCCAAGGAGAGAGGCCTCGGAGGAAATCGACTCTGGTGGCACTTTGACCTTGGACTTCCAGCTCTCAGAATTGTGAGGAAATAAATTTCTGTTGTTTAATCTACCCAATCTTTGGCTTGATGTCCCAGAAGTCCTTATATTTAGTACATTCTCCATTTATCAACTCAGAGAAAAACCTCAAGGTTCTCTTCAATGATTCAGTTGTTTTTTCATCTATTTCATCTCATTAATCACAAGGTGCTTCTGACTCCATCAAACCAAATTCTTTAGGTTCTGTCTGTTTCTGTTCCTCGTGGCACAGCTCTCTTTCAGTGCCAAGACGATAGCTCATGCCAACAGTTCCACAGATTAGCTTGACTCAACTATCCCTGGACTCTAGGTTTTCTTTCAAAACATCACCAACAATCATCTCTGTAAAATGGAACTCAATTCAATCCTTCCTCCATTTAAAGATTTTTAATAAACATTTTATTGGGGTAGCCTTTTTAAAAGTTCTTTCAAGATTTACCATAAGATGTTACAGAATAACCCAAATGGACATTTTGCCAGTCCAATATTTTAAAAATCTCCTTTGCCTATTTTCCCAATAACCAGGAAAAGAAAACTCTTTACACATTGACCCCAGCCTTCTCAAAATCTCATCTGTTGCCCCTTTCAAGTTTCTCCACAAGTCATACCCTAATTTTAGAAACAGTAGATTATATAAAAGTCCCCCAAATGACACACATTTTCATGTGACCAAATCAGGGCTTGATTCTTGCCTCCTATTCATTCCTTAGTTTGACTTCCTTAGAAATGTCAATGTATGTTATATAGTTCCTATTTTTTAGCTAAGAGGTCTTTTTGCTTTATGGGTTTCCATAGAAGGTTTCACATTTCTTTTATATAATACTCAGGTCTCAGAGTTATAACTGTTCTCACATCCCTTCTTCCACACCTCACCAGCAAGCTCCCAACAAAGAAAGAGAACAAAATATATTCCTCTTTATTTTCTCAGATTCCTAGTGTAGTAGCTAAAGAAAGACAGGAAAAAAAAGTCATTGCTATAGGACTGAGTTCACTTAAACACCTTTTGTCAACAAAGAAAATAGGAAAAAAAGAGAGATTGGACTAAATGATTTGCTAAGAGTACATATATTGGTCAAGCAGTTGATATTTTAACTCCTGTTCCCTGATTAACAATATCAGACTAGGTTCAAGCATGATATCAATCAATATTAAATAATGTACAAAACATTAATACTAGACAGACCCAACTGTATTTATTATCATGTAGTTCTATATTAGAAAACTGTCCTAATGTGTTCTAGTTGAAAGCTCCATTCACAGAACACAGGGTTAAATCCGGTTGTGTTGTAGAAGCAAAACACTCTCCTAGATAAGAGCCGGAGCAGTCACTGTGCTGTAATGTGGTAACCAAGTGCAACCACTACACTCAGTGGTTCCATGAAATACAGAAGAGTCAGCAAGTTTCATGTGGTGGCTCTTCTCCAGTTTGTGCGTCGCACTGAGGTTTATGCATTTCTCATTGTAGGTCTAGACTAAAGCAACAATCCTTTTTCACATTCCAGTGGTCAGTACAAGTCACATGGTCAAACCTGAATCAATACAATCTAGCACAAGGGCATTCACGGTGCATTGCAAAGGGCAATATGCCTTTTCTGCGCTTCTAGTTTTGATATAAATGGACCTGAAGGCTTCCTATGAACAGCTCTTCATTGTTAATATTGTGAAAATATTTAGCTGTTTGAAAAAAATAAGGAAAATAAATATATATATATATATATATACACACATATATATTCTATTTAAATTCTCTTAGACAAAAGGGTGAAGTCTAATAGAAGATGAGGTTGATGGATTGTGCATCACACTACATATAGTATAAAGGTTTGGGGAGAGGTAAGATTATGGCTTCCCAGGTGGCATTAGTGGTAAAAAACCTGCCTGCCAGTGTAGGAGATGAAAGAAGTATGGATTTGATCCATGGGTAGGAAAGATCTCCTGGAGGAGGGCAAGGCAACCCAATAGGGTATTCTTGCCAGAGAAATCTCATGGACAGAATTGCCAGGCAGGCTACTGTCCATAGGACTTTACAGAGTCAACATGACTGAACTGATTTAGCACACACATATGCAAGATGGCATATTCCATTCATATGTAACTTGCAGATTTTGCCTTTTCCATTAGTTTTCAGGAAGTCACTTGTTCCACATGCCAGCACTGCTTCTGTACACAGAGAACCATGACTGCAACAAAAAGGATAAATCATCACAATAGCTCCTTGTTCAGGAACTAGATTTAAAAATAAAAGTAAATCAACTTTTTTAAATAAAGAAAAACAGTGTGTAGCTCTAAGTCAAGCATTGGTGGTGTGTGGTTTAGTAGCTCAGTATGTCTGATTCTTTTGTGACCCCATGGACAGTAGCCCACCATGCTCCTCTGTCTGTGGGATTTCCCAGGCAAGAATACTGGAGTGGGTTGTCATTTCCTTCCCAGGGGATCTTCCCAACCCAGGGATCAAACCTGCATCTCCTCAATTGGCAGGTGGGTTTTTTACCACTGAGCCATCTGGTAAACCAAGTCAAATATTGCACACTGTTAATACATTATTTTTCATACTATTGTAAAAATAAAAAGAGTGGCAATTTTAAAGCAAAATCTCAGCTCAGATTGTAAATCAGTTAAGAAATGGAACACGTGTATACCTGTGGCAGATTCATGTTGATATATGGCAAAACCAATACAATATTGTAAAGTTAAAAAATAAAAAAAAAAAAAAGGAAAAAAAAAAAAAGAAACGGAGGCTTGTCCTAGGCCACTGTGAAAATGTGCTCAAGGCACATGACTTGGACATTGACATGCTGAAAATGCATTTTAGTGATCAGAAAAGCCTCATGAAGTGTTATTCAAAATGTAAGATATTGTGGACTTAACCAGAAGCAAATTGAATATGGTTCATATTCAGATGATAAAACACAATGATAACTATTAGTTTTGCCAGAATAATGTTTGAAATTCTTAGGATTCTTAAGATTTAAGTATTTAAAATACTGGGAAAATAGCCCAACTTTTGGAAATATGGTTCACTTTAAAATGTCAAGTGGAAGAGTAAAAGAAGTAGACGGAAAGAAATACATACTTATTTATATTTTTTTAATTTTATTTTATTTTTAAACTTTACATAATTGTATTAGTTTTGCCAAATATCAAAATGAATCCATCACAGGTATACATGTGCTCCCCATCCTGAACCCTCCTCCCTTCTCCCTCCCCATACCATCCCTCTGGGTCGTCCCAGTGCACTAGCCCCAAGCATCCAGTATCGTGCATTGAACCTGGACTGGCATCTCCTTTCATACAGATATTTTACATGTTTCAATGCCCTTCTCCTAAATCTTCCCCCCCTCTCCCTCTCCCACAGAGTCCATAGGACTGTTCCATACATCAGTGTCTCTTTTGCTGTCTCGTACACAGGGTTATTGTTATCATCTTTCTAAATTCCATATATATGCATTATTATACTGTATTGGTGTTTTTCCTTCTGGCTTACTTCACTCTGTATAATAGGCTCCAGTTTCATCCACCTCATTAGAACTGATTCAAATGAATTCTTTTTAATGGCTGAGTAATACTCCATTGTGTATATGTACCATAGCTTTCTTATCCATTCATCTGCTGATGGACATCTAGGTTGCTTCCATGTCCTGGCTATTATAAACAGTGCTGCGATGAACATTGGGGTACACGTGTCTCTTTCCCTTCTGGTTTCCTCAGTATGTATGCCCAGCAGTGGGACTGCTGGATCATAAGGCAGTTCTGTTTCCAGTTTTTTAAGGAATCTCCACACTGTTCTCCATAGTGGCTGTACTAGTTTGCATTCCCACCAACAGTGTAAGAGGGTTCCCTTTTCTCCACACCCTCTCCAGCATTTATTATTTGTAGACTTTTGGATGACAGCCATTCTGACTGGTGTGAAATGGTACCTCATAGTGGTCTTGATTTGCATTTCTCTGATGATGAGTGATGTTGAGCATCTTTTCATGTGTTTGTTAGCCATCTGTATGTCTTCTTTGGAGAAATGTCTATTTAGTTCTTTGGCCCATTTTTTGATTGGGTCATTTATTTTTCTGGAGTTGAGCTGTAGGAGTTGCTTGTATATTTTTGAGATTAGTTGTTTGTCAGTTGCTTCATTTGCTATTATTTTCTCCCATTCTGAAGGTTGTCTTTTCACCTTGCTGATAGTTTCCTTTGATGTGCAGAAGCTTATCAATGACTATAGTAAAGTTGCAGGATATAAAATCAACACACAGAAATCCCTTGCATTCCTATACACTAATAATGAGAAAACAGAAAGAGAAATTAAGGAAACAATTCCATTCACCATTGCAATGGAAAGAATAAAATACTTAGGAATATATCTACCTAAAGAAACTAAAGACCTATATATAGAAAACTATAAAACACTGGTGAAAGAAATCAAAGAGGACACTAATAGATGGAGAAATATACCATGTTCATGGATTGGAAGAATAAATATAGTGAAAATGAGTATACTACCCAAAGCAATTTATAGATTCAATACAATCCCTATCAAGCTACCAACAGTATTCTTCACAGAGCTAGAACAAATAATTTCACAATTTGTATGGAAATACAAAAAACCTCGAATAGCCAAAGCAATCTTGAGAAAGAAGAATGGAACTGGAGGAATCAACCTACCTGACTTCAGGCTCTACTACAAATCCACAGTTATCAAGACAGTATGGTACTGGCACAAAGACAGAAATATAGATCAATGGAACAAAATAGAAAGCCCAGAGATAAATCCAGGCACATATGGACACCTTATCTTTGACAAAGGAGGCAAGAATATACAATGGATTAAAGACAATCTCTTTAACAAGTGGTGCTGGGAAAACTGGTCAACCACTTGTAAAAGAATGAAACTAGAACACTTTCTAACACCATACACAAAAATAAACTCAAAATGGATTAAAGATCTAAACATAAGATCAGAAACTATAAAACTCCTAGAGGAGAACATAGGCAAAACACTCTCTGACATATATCACAGCAGGATCCTCTGTGACCCACCTCCCAGAATATCGGAAACAAAAGCAAAAATAAACAAATGGGACCTAATTAACCTTAAAAGCTTCTGTACATCAAAGGAAACTACATACTTTTAAAGATGGGAATTTTTCAAATAAGCCTGTGTAATAACAGGAAATAATTATTCTATCTAATATAGCTTATTTTATTGATGTTCATAAAATTATTCTTCCTTGGAGATTACCTCTGAGTTAATTAATTTGGTGGTTCAATTTACCAAGTGACATAGTTCAATTGTGTGTCAGTTTGGTTTATTGAAGGGAAGTGAAGTGAAAGGGAAGTTTAAAGTGATAGGAAAAATTTGATTTCTTTCAAAAGCTAAGAATTAATGTGAGGGAGGATCATAGGTCTGCAATTAAGAGTTTTTTTTTTTAATAAATTTAAAGAAATTGAAATTTCCAGAATTAAAAAAATATTGGAATCAGTTATTTGATAGAGTAATATGAGGGGGAGAGAACTTTAACTGTCGTCTCTTAAGTGGGTGGAATAATATACTATAATATTATAGGGGTAAAGCTTTGCCTATTATCTCTAAACTTTGAAATTATGTGCAATCCAAGGTAATTTTCCTGTTCTAGTAACTTCACAAAGGTGCATAAAACATAATTTCATGAAATTTTGGATATTATGTATAAACAAAAATTTTTCTTATATTTCTTATATGTTAGAAGTTTACAATTCTATTGTTAAAGTTAAGACTTTCACTTGCACAACAATTCTTAGTTGTTCAGTCGCTAAGTCATGTCCAACTGTTTATGACCCCATGAATTGCAGCATACCAGGCATCCCTCTCCTTCAATCTTTCTTTGAGTTTTCTCAAATTGATGCCCATTGAGTTGGTGATATCATCCAACCATCTCATCTTCTTCTCATGCCCTCAGTCTTTACCAACGTCAGGATCTTTTCCAGTGAGTTGACACTTTCAGCTTCAGCATCAGTTGTTCCAATGAATATTCAGGGTTAATTTCCTGTAGGACTGACTTGTTTAATCTCCTTACTATCCAAGGGACACTCAAGAGTTTTCTCCAGTACCACAGTTCAAAAACTCACAGCTTTTTCTATAGCTCTCAGCCTCCTTTATGCTCCAGCTCTCACATCAATACATGACTACTGGAAATCATAGCTTTGATTAAACAGATCTTGTTGGCAGTGATGTCTCTGCTTTTTAATATGTTAGGTTTAGCTTGAATGGTTTAGGTTTGTCATAGCTTTCCATCCTTAATGGAACCTTGCAGTTTTGCTTGAAAGTTAACATTCAGTTCAGTTCAGTTCAGTCGCTCAGTCGTGTCCAACTCTGCGACCCCATAAACCGCAGCATGCCAGGTCTCCCTGTCCATCACCAACTCCCAGAGTCCATCCAAACCCATGTCCACTCAGTCCATGATGCCATCCAACCATCTCATCCTCTGTTGTCCACTCCTTTTCCTGCCCTCAATCTTTTCCAGCATGAGGGTCCTTTCCAGTGAGTCAGCTCTTGGCATCAGGTGGCCAAAGAATTGGAGCTTCAGCTTCAACATCAGTCCTTCCAATGAACACCAAGGACTGATCTACTTTAGGATGGACCGGTTGGATCTCCTTGCAGTCTAAGGGACTCTCAAGAGTCTTCTCCAACACCACAGTTCAAAAGCATTAGTTTTTCTGCGCTCAGCTTTCTTTATAGTCCAGTTCTCACATTCATACATGACCACTGGAAAAACCATAGCCTTGACTAGACATACCTTTATTGTCAAAGTAATGTCTCTGTTTTTTAATATGCTGCCTAAGTTGGTCATAACTTTCCTTCCAAGGAGTAAGCATCTTTAAATTTCATGGCTGCAGTCACCATCTGCAGTGATTTTCGAGTCCAGAAAAATAAAGTCTGCCACTGTTTCCACTATTTCCCCATCTATTTGCCATGAAGTGATGGGACCGGATGCAATGATCTTAGTTTTCTGAATGTTGAGCTTTAAGCCAACTTTTTCCCTCTCCTATTTCACTTTCATCAAGAGGCTTTTTACACATTATTTATGCTTATTTGTTCTTCAGATCAGATCAGATCAGATCAGTCACTCAGTCGTGTCCGACTCTTTGCGACCCCATGAATGGTAACATGCCAGGCCTCTCTGTCCATCACCAACACGCGGAGTTCACTCAGACTCACGTCCATTGAGTCAGTGATGCCATCCAGCCATCTCATCCTCTGTCGTCCCCTTCTCCTCCTGCCCCCAATCCCTCCCAGCATCAGAGTCTTTTCCAATGAATCAACACTTCACATGAGGTGGCCAAAGTACTGGAGTTTCAGCTTTAGCATCAATCCTTCCAAAGATATCCCAGGGCTGATCTCCTTCAGAATGGACTGGTTGGAACTCCTTGAAGTCCAAGGGACTCTCAAGAGTCTTCTCCAACACCACACTTCAAAAGCATCAATTCTTCAGCACTCAGCCTTCTTCACAGTCCAACTCTCACATCCATACATGACCACAGGAAAAACCAGAGCCTTGACTAGATGAATCTTTGTTGGCAAAGTAATGTCTCTGCTTTTGATTATGCTATCTAGGTTGGTCATAACTTTCCTTCCAAGGAGTAAGCGTCTTTTAATTTCATGGCTGCAGTCACCATCTGTAGTGATTTTGGAGCCCAGAAAAATAAAGTCTGACACTGTTTCCCCATCTATTTCCCATGAAGTGGTGGGACTGGATGCCATGATATTCGTTTTCTGAATGTTGAGCTTTAAGCCAACTTTTTCACTCTCCACTTTCACTTTCATCAAGAGGCTTTTGAGTTCCTCTTCACTTTCTGCCATAAGGGTGGTGTCATCTGCATATCTGAGGTTATTGAGATTTCTCCCGGCAATCTTGATTCCAGCTTGTGTTTCTTCCAGTCCAGTGTTTCTCATGATGTACTCTGCATATATGTTAAATAAACAGGGTGACAATATACAGCCTTGATGAACTCCTTTTCCTATTTGAAACCAGCCTGTTGTTCCATGTCCAGTTCTAACTGTTGCTTCCTGACCTGCATACAAACTTCTCAAGAGGCAGATCAGGTGGTTTGATATTCCCATCTCTTTCAGAAGTTTCCCCAGTTTATTGTGATCCACACAGTCAAAGGCTTTGGGAAAGTCAATTAAGCAGAAATAGATGTTTTTCTGGGGCTCTCTTGCTTTTTCCATGATCCAGCAGATGTTGGCAATTTGATCTCTGGTTCCTCTGCCTTTTCTAAAACCAGCTTGAACATCAGGAAGTTCACGGTTCACATATTGCTGAAGCCTGGCTTGGAGAATTTTGAGCATTACTTTACTTGCCTGTGAGATGAGTGCAATTGTGCAGTAGTTTGAGCATTCTTTGGCATTGCCTTTCTTTGGGCTTGGAATGAAAACTGACCTTTTCCAGTCCTGTGGCCACTGCTGAGTTTCCCAAATTTGCTGGCATATTGAGTGCAGCACTTTCACAGCATCATCTTTCAGGATTTGGAATAGCTCAACTGGAATTCCATCACCTCCACTAGCTTTGTTCACAGTGATGCTTTCTAAGGCCCACTTGACTTCACATTCCAGGATGTCTGGCTCTAGGTGAGTCCTCACACCATTGTGATTATATGGGTCGTGAAGATCTTTTTTGTACAGTTCTTCTGTGTATTCTTGCCATCTCTTCTTAATATCTTCTGCTTCTGTTAGGTCCATACCATTTCTGTCCTTTATCGAGCTCATCTTTGCATGAAATATTCCTTTGGTATCTCTGATTTTCTTGAAGAGATCCCTAGTCTTTCTCATTCTGTTGTTTTCCTCTATTTCTTTGCACTGATCGCTGAAGAAGGCTTTCTTATCTCTTCTTGCTATTCTTTGGAACTCTGCATTCAGATGCATATATCTTTCCTTTTCTCCTTTGCTTTTCACTTCTCTTTTCACAGCTATTTGTAAGGCCTCCCCAGTCAGCCATTTTGCTTTTTTGCATTTCTTTTCCATGGGGATGGTCTTGATCCCTGTCTCCTGTACAATGTCAAGAACCTCATTCCATAGTTCATCAGGCACTCTACCTATCAGATCTAGGCCCTTAAATCTATTTCTCACTTCCACTGTATAATCATAAGGGATTTGATTTAGGTCATATCTGAATGGTCTAGTGGTTTTCCCTACTTTCTTCAATTTAAGTCTGAATTTGGCAATAAAGAGTTCTAAAACTTCCTGAAAACACACAGACCCAGTCTTTCTACACCCTACTCAGGGTTGTTTCCAGATTCTCTGAACAGATCATGTAAAACAACTATATTTGGAATGGGACAGGACAGGTTTATGTACATTGGTGACCTCTGTGCATCCAGTTGACTGGATTATGTGTTCATTCTGTTTCCTGTCATCTCGTTTGTATTTCCAGGGATGTTCATCACTGAAATTACTGACATACTCTGCTCATGGTAGCAATTTGTAACCTTTGGGGTCATCTTTGAACTTTTCAGAAGCTATGGTAATTCTATTCTCAGAAATGTTGAAAGTTACCAGAAAAGAGAGCCTCATCCACAGTGTTAGATGAATGTCACATTTTATTTTTATGTTTTAAAATATTTATTAGGCTGTGTCAGGTCTTACCTGTGAAACTCAGGATCTGCAAGCTCCAGAGTATGTGGGCTCAGTAGTTTTGGTCAGTGGGATTAGTTGTTCAGCAGCATGTGGGTTGTTAGTTCCCTGACCAGGGATTGAACCCATGTCCCTTGTGTTGCAGGGCAGATTCTTAACTATTGAAATGCTATGGAAGTCCCTGCACTTCACATTTTAATTTAATGCTGACATCTCATCAATTTCATTCCCCCAGATTTCTCTTCTTAATCCTGGTTGACTTTTGTAGAAATGGGCTTTTGCTTTCTAAGGACCTCTGTTTTCTGGTTCTGCTTATTGGGAAGGAGAGTTCCTTCCCAGGAGTTGTATTTTCCTCATCATTTCTAGTCCCATTAGCTTAAAACATACAGTGAATGAATGTGGCTGCTGAAGACTTTTAGATATTGACATGGGAGAAGGCAATGGCAACCCACTCCAGTACTCTTGTCTGGAAAATCCCATGGACCGAGGGGCCTGGTGGGCTGCAGTCCATGGGGTCGCTAAGAGTCGGACAAGACTGAGCAACTTCACTTTATTTTTTCACTTTCATGCATTGGAGAAGGAAATGGCATCCCACTCCAGTGTTCTTGACTGGAGAATCCCAGGGACGGGGGAGCCTGGTGGGCTGCCATTTATGGGGTCGCACAGAGTTGGACACGACTGAATCAACTTAGAAGCATGGGCTTAACAGTTGCCTCTTGAGAGTCAGCCCAACTCATTCTAGATATATGCCAAGTCTTCTTTGAAATTTTCCTTACTCCCAGAGCACTATCTCATGCCTCATTGGAGCAATTCTTAAACTATTGATGGTAAAAGATCTTTCCTCCAAAATTTTAATTGATAATGGACTGATAATTTTATATAGATGGGAAAAAGTAAATTACTATGAAAGTGAAATGAAAGGCAAAAAAATAAAACTGCACAAAAAACAACTGCATATGTTTTATTATTAGATTCATTATACATATGTTTTCTATCACACTACTTAAAAGAAAACATTTTCTCAGTTTGCTGTCCAGTATTCATTTATGAATATACATATATATAGTATATTCATAAATATTTATATCATATGCAATTAAATATTTATTAAAATATATTTATGAATAATGTGTCCATATATATTGCATATGACATATATGATATATATCCACTTACATCCATAAACTATATAACTATCATCCAATTTTTCAGTCCAGTACTTGTTTATGAATAAAGGTTTGAGTTGAAGGCTGGAGCTCTTCCTTAGAGTTCTGATGATAAAAATTCATGTATTTGAAACTGAGTTGGAAATCAGTCATGCAATTTATAATTAAAATGAAAATTATAAAGCAGTTGTTTAGATAAAATAAATTTAATTCAACATATTTGCATTTGATTTCATACGGCTATGGTTGGGGTTGTTGGTTTGATAAGGTTTTGTGTGGTATTTTGTTGTTTTTAACATATCTGCATGTATACTTGAGATCTTCACTTTTATGTATAGTGAACACATATCTGCAATAGTACTAGAATAAAATAATACTAAAACAGTGTGCTACAAATATCACAGGCAAGATCATAAGTGTAAAAACCTTGTCTAGATTATTATACCTGTTTTTTGTTTGTTTGTTTTTTTCTCTATGATCCAATATTCACTTTAGGACTTCTCTTTTCCCACACTCTGATGTGCAACACCTATAGACATACTCTTGGTCTCCTTATCTTTGTAGCACAAGTGATTTGAGAAAAACTTTGTCCATAAAATATAAATAACAGTTTTGGGTGCTTACTCTCTCAACTATTCTTTGAAGGTCCACATACCTATTAACATAGTGTATTAAAAAGCAGAGACACTACTTTTCTGAAAAAGGTCCATATAGTCAAAGCTATGGTTTTTCCAGTGGTCATGTATGGATTTGAGAGTTGGACCATAAAGAAGGTCAGCTCTGAAGAATTGATGCTTTTGAGCTATGGTGTTGGAGAAGTCTCTTGAGAGATGGTGAAGGTCAGGGAAGCCTGGTGTGCTCCTGCAGTCCATGGGGTTGCAGAGTTGGCCATGACTGAGAAACTGAACAATAATCCTTACAATAATCCACATCATCTTCCACATTGCCGATGAGAAATAACAAAAATTTTAAAGAAAGATGTTAAATAACTTTTCCAAGATCACACAATTAGGAGTGGTTGACCTAGGACTTGAGCCAAAGCTCTAGACTCAGGTTTATGATCCTACCACTGATAAAATACTATGATATGTCTCCCATGGCTATTTCTGCTTGTACAGAAGATAAAATTTAAGCCAAACAAATAATGTAAGAACTTATTACTAAATATCTTTTTATTTCAAATATAGAGACATAACTCACACTTGTATTCAGAGTCATAGACAAATAAATAAAATAAAAACTAGCTTAGAGTGTAATTGGATCCAGGATAGAAATTTCAATATCTGGGCACAGTTTAGTTTTGTTATTTTTCTTTCTTCTCTTTTGACTTCTATCACACATAGCAGATTTACTGTGGCACAGTGGTAAAGAACCCACTTGCCAATGCAGGATAGACAGGGTTTGATCCCTAGATTGGAAAGATCCCCTGGAGAAGGAAATGGCAACCCACTCCAGTATTCTTGCCTGGAAAATTCCATGAACAGAGGAGACTGGTTGGCTACAGTCTATGGGATTGCAGAGTCAGATGCGACTGAGCCCAGTACTGTACAGTCTATGGGATTGCAGAGTCAGATGTGACTGTACACACAGTACAGATGGGAGGGCTTCAAAGAGCTGCATACTTCTGTTACTTTCATAAAATGCAATTCTATTGCATTCCTTAAATTTAAAAATAATTTCAAGAGTATCCTAAGGATGACTTACTAACCTAGTTTAGGTGATATTACCATTCCTGCATTACTCCCTGAGGCTAAGTTAGAAATTCTGATTGGCTAGATCTGAATTCAAAGGTTCTTTTCTCTCTGAACATTCTTCAGTGCCCTACCAAGTGCATGAAGTAAGAAGTGAAGAAATGTAGGTATCTAGCATCATATTTTATAGAAGATATTCACTATCCAAAAGAGTCATCATCTGTATAAAGCTGTGTTTTCAACATATAATAGCATATCAAATAGTTCTGATATTAAATAAGCAGTCCAAGAAAAATCAGCTAATGAATGATTGTTAGTGGAACTTAAGATTACCAAATACATAGTACATGAACTTTCCAATATCTGATACACAGAAGCCCTTACTTGATTCCTTTTGATGTATATTTAGGAGCAGAAGTTGAAGAACCATGGCCTGCAGGTCAAATTCAGCTCACAAACTGTTATGTGAATAAGATTTTATTAGAACACCCTCATTTGTGTGCATATTTTCTATGCCTTCTTCCATTCTTCAAAAGAAGAATTGAATAATTTTGCACAATTTTGCAACAGAGTTGGAATACTTACTGTCTGGCCTTGAATAGAGAAACAGACATGCTAAATGGTTTAAGAGATTCTAAAAGTAGTTAAACTACAGGAATTTTAGGAAGATACTTAAGCATACAGTGAATATTAGGATTCTAATTGCAAATCCATCTAAAATTTTGAGAGATATATGAGACATCACCTATGATCTATAATCACTAAATATTCAAATAAAATATTCTTGTCCTTAGTTCGTGCCTTGTCAAGTCATCTTGTGACAATGATTTGACCTCTGTAATGGTCTACCTTCCTTTGGACACAAATACTCAAATCGCACTTTCAGGAAGACATTTGAGATATAAATGAGGCCAAAACCTTATAATTATGAGTGCTTTTATGTTACATTGATTGCCTTATATACATTGAATTATTTCATTTTTTCATTGTCTTAAAATTACCTTTCACCACTGTTCACTGTGCAGCTATGCCTATTTCAATCTTGCAATTAATTTTTTTTTCACAATAAACTTCTTAGTAGGCACTTTGATGGTTCATTTTTTTAAAGTAATTCTGAAGGAAACAAAATCCTAATATTATTATTTTGAATGACTGATTTCCAATAATTATACATAAAATAAATTGGATTTATTAAGGAACATAAAAAGTATGAAACAAGGCAGTTAATAGTGTTACCAGGGCAGAATATGTGAACTGATGGGAGAAGGATGGCAGGATAAAGAAGAAAACTTGAAGATAAAGATTGTCTGCTTTGTATAATAGGCTCCAGTTTCATCTACCTCATTAGAACTGAGTTTCATCCACCTCATTAGAACTGATTCAAATGTAGTCTTTGCTTTGTGTTAGGTACTTTTTATTTGTGTATAATTTATTCGTCACAGTTGCTTAGCAAGGGAAGACAAGTCTCTTTTACTGTCAATAAGAAAACAGAGATTCATAAATGTTAAGTTATAAGTCTCAGTGGTAAATATTAAGCCCGGCCATGTGAGAAAAAAACTCTATGATCTGAGAAATGCAGTGTTCAGTTTCCTTCACTTTTTATTTTAAGAGTCTTAGCTATATGTAAGGAAAAAAGAAAAAGAAAAGCAAACAAATGGAGAAAGAAAAAAGCACAGACTGACTTACATTGAT
Organism: Bos grunniens; assembly: GCF_055505025.1. Classification (NCBI taxonomy): domain Eukaryota; kingdom Metazoa; phylum Chordata; class Mammalia; order Artiodactyla; family Bovidae; genus Bos; species Bos grunniens. Next base: position 55,576,440 of record NC_141175.1, on the reverse strand, counting down.
CAAACATGTAACATCTCTAGAAACTGCTTTTAGATATCATTAGCAGACACAGATTTCAATGATATCTAATTTTGCCAAGTAAATGATACACAAGAGTCATCGCTGTTCAAAGAATCAAAAGAAAATGACAATTGCAACAGCATTGTAACAGCTATAATTTTTTAGTAGTTAGTATGTATCATTTTTTAGTAATTAAATGTTAGGTTTAGGTACTTGCCTAGTTCAATGTTCTATGAAACTTACAAGTATTTGATCCTATAAATGACAATGAAAAAATGTTCTACTAATATCCTTATTTTACAGACAAGAAAACGGAGGCCATGACAAATTGAGTAACTTGCTTATGGTATAAAATGGCTGGTAAGCAGCTAACAAGAGGCTAAACGAAAATATGAAGCCAGTTAGTCTGTGAGACTTTGCTCTGAATCATTGCATTATACTGCTTCACCTGTACTGGATTTTCAGTTCATATAGTGTGTGGTAGAGATATCACTGTGAACATAAAATATTAAAAATGTCTGCCTTCATTAGGTTGAGTAATATATTTAGAAATTTAATGTGGCGGTGTTAGATTTGGTAGATGGAAGGGAAATTTTCATAGGAAGAATTAGATCCGCTCCTGAAAACTTATATACATATTTATTTGAAATCAATGAGAACAGAAAGGAAAAAAACTACAACTCTAGCAATTTAAATATTAAAATAAATATTTGTTGCTGTTTTAACAATATTGTAACAATATTGGTTGTTGCAATCACTCCCATTGCCTTATTTTTACCTGCTAGCCTGAATTTTAAGATGATAATTTCTTTGCTTTACTTACAGTCATTATATACATGTGTGTGTGTGTGTGTGTGTGTGATTACTTATTTTGTAGCACATTGTCATTTTCAAAAATTACTATAGCATCATTCCTGCTCCTCAGTTTCAGGCAAATTGAACAGTTAGTAAAGGTATTTTAGATTTGTTACCTGATAAGGAGAGTCGAAGAGAACCCTTCCTGGTGGACTTCGGTTCTTGGTAAGGACACAAAGAAGAATCTGACGTCTTACCCATGGCAAACACAATTTTAGTGAAGAAAGAACAGGAAGACCACCTCAAGGGAAGGTGGGCCAAGCCAAGAGAGGCACCTGTGTCATAATAATAAGGTTCTGGAGTTTTAAAGACAGTACTTTCATCTAAGTGGGCGTGGATGACAGTTGCAAATTACATAACAGCAGGCAGTATGGCACATGTCTTTCCCATAATTCAGTCTGTTGTAATCGGATGTATTATGCATAGAATATTTATGAGCTCTTAATAGGCTGCTGCTCCCTAAGGTCACTTGAGGACACAGCCCTGCATCAAGGGCACAGGTGGCTGAGTTGAAGTCCCTGTGGCTAGTTGGTATCCACTATGCTATGCACCTAGGATGCAAGCACCAGAGTTGGAAAAGTCTCTTTGGTTATTTTGTGGCATATCTATGAGCTCTTCTGGGCCACACTGGGGTGTGTCTAGGGTGGGATTTAGAAATCAGCTTGAATCTTTTTCAGGTAGGCCACCACTTGTTGCTCACACCTAACTTCCTACGTAACAGACTCATCCCAACCTAGACACCAAATATGTGACTGAAAAATCCTCTGAATAATTACAGCTACAATCATTCAAGTTACCCACAGTCTTCAAACCTTCTCAACTGAAGCCTCAGACATAGTGAAGGATAAACAGAAATTATCCTCCCATGACTATTTGAATTAATGATTCACAGAATTAATGATAATAATAAGTCTGTTACTTTATGCCATTGAGTTGAAGTACTGTTTTATAAACTGTTATGTAAGGAAAATATTATAAACTTCTCATGAACTTTTTATAAACAACATGATTTGTACTTTTTACCTTCCTTTGTAGTATAAATGATAAATTTGAAAATATACACCAGAACAATAGAAAACTTAAGCAAATATATAGCAAAAACCATTGAAACTGAAAGAAGGAAAAGACAAATCCACAATTAAAGTTGGAGAATTCAAATCTCTTTTTTAGTGAGGTTTTATATCTCTCTTATAGTGATATATCCAATGGAAAAAAAAATCAGTGTTTATAGTTGAATTAAATAATACCATCAATAAACTGGAAACAATTAGCATATATTGCTGTTGTTCAGTCACTCAGTCATGTCCAACTGTTTTCGATCCCATGGACTACAGCATGCCAGGCTTCCTTGTCTTTTCACTATCTCCTGAAGTTTGCTCAAACTCATGTCCATTGTATCAGTGATACCATCCACCTATCTTGTCATCTGTCATCCCTTTCTCCTCCTGCCTTCAATCTTTCCCAGCATCAGGGTCTTTTCTAATGGGTCAGTTCTTCGCATCAGGTGGTCCAAGTAGTGGAGCCTCAGCTCTAGCAGCAGTCCTTCCAATGAATATTCAGGGTTAATTTACTTTAGGATTGATTGGTTTGATTTCCTTGCTGTCCAAGGGACTCTCAAGAGTCTTCTCCAATACAACAGCTCAAAAACCAATTCTTTGGCACTCAGACTTCTTTACAGAGAAGGCAATGGCACCCCACTCCAGTACTCTTGCCTGGAAAATCCCATGGATGGAGGAACCTGGAAGGCTGCAGTCCATGGGGTCGCTAAGGGTCGGACACGACTGAGCGACTTCACTTTCACTTTTCACTTTCATGCATTGGAGAAGGAAATGGCAACCCACTCCAGTGTTCTTGCCTGGAGAATCCCAGGGACAGGGGAGCCTGGTGGGCTGCCTTCTATGGGGTCGCACAGAGTCAGACACGACTGAAGTGACTTAGCAGCAGCAGCAGCAGCCTTCTTTATGGTCCAAATCTCACATCAATACATAATTACTGGAAAAGTCATAGTTTTGACTAAGCAGACCTTTGCCAGCAAAGTGATAGCTCTTCTTTTTAATATGCTGTCTAGTTTTGTCACCACTTTTCTTCTAAAGAGCAGGCATCTTTTAATTTCTTAGCTGCAGTCACCGTCTGCAGTGATTTTGGATCCCAAGGAAATAGTCTGTCACTGTTTCCACTTTTTCACCATCTATTTGCCATGTAGTGATGAGAATGGATGTCATGATCTTAATTCTTTGAATGTTGATCTTTAAGCCAGCTTTTTCACTCTCCTTTTTCACACTCATCAAGAGTTTCTGTAGTTCCTCTTCATTTTCTCCCATAAGAGTGGTGCCATCTGCATACCTGAGTTTATTGATATTTCTCTGAGCAATCTTGATCCAGCATAAACTTCATCCAGCCCAGTATTTCGCATGATGTACTCTGCATAGAAGTTAAATAAGCAGGGTGACAATATGCAGCTAAATATACTTCTTTCCCAATTTTAAACCAGTCTGTTGTTCCATCTTCAGTTCTAACTATTGCTTCTTGACCTGTATACAGTTTTCTCAGGAGGCAGACAAGGTGTCTCTTTAAGAATTTTCCACAGTCAAAGGCTTTAGCATAGTCAATGAAGCAGAAGTTCATGTTTTTCTGGATTTCTTTTGCTTTCTCTATGATCCAACACATGTTGGCAATTTGATCTCTGGTTCCTCAGCCTTTTTTAGAACCACATTGTACATCTGGGAGCTCTCAGTTCACATACTTTTGAAGCCTAGCTTGAAGGATTTGGGGCATAATCTTGCTAGCATGTGAAATGAGTGCAATCGTTTGCAGTTTGAACATTCTTTGGTATTGCGCTTCTTTGAGATTGGAGTGAAAGCTGACCTTTTCCAGTTCTGTGGCCACTGCTGTGTTTTCCAATTTCCTGGCATAGTGAGTGCAGAACTTTAACAGGATCGTCTTTTAAGATTTGAAATAAATCAGCTGGAATTTCATCACCTCCACTAGCTTTGCTTGTAATGTTTCCTAAGGCCCACTTGACTTCACGCTCCAGGGTGTCTGGCTCTAGGTGAGTGATTACATCATTGTGGTTATCCAGGTCATTAAGAACTCCTTTGTATAGTTCTTCTGTGTATCCTTGCCACTCTTCTTAATATATTCTGCTTCTGTTAGGTCTACACTAACTACCCTTTATTGTGCCCATTTTTTCATGAAGCCTTCCCTTGGTATATCTAATTGTCTTGAAGAGATCTCTGCTGCTGCTGCTGCTGCTAAGTCGCTTCAGTCGTGTCCGACTCTGTGCGACCCCATAGATGGCAGCCCACCAGGCTCCCCCGTCCCTGGGATTCTCCAGGCAAGAACACTGGAGTGGGTTGCCATTTCCTTCCACATTAGAGCTAAACCAGATTAATTACAGAAAGATAACTGGAAAAACTCCAATATTTGGATATTAGATAACACATGAACTTAACACATAGTTTTCAATAGCACATCGATCAAAGATGATGTATCAGAAAGTTAAAATTATTTAATTAAATATAAATTTAAAACAAAATAATATTTCTGAGGTGGAAGAAAAGTAGTGTTTCAATGAGCATCTGTAGAATTAAATGTATCCATATAAAAGAAGTGGGACCTAAAATGAAAATACTATTTCCAACATTTTATACTGCATAAATAACTTGAAGCAGTCTGAAGCTAGCAGATGAAGAGGATAAAATCTAAAGCAGAAATTTATGAACTTAAAACTAACAAATCAAAGGAGAAATCAGCAAAACTGAAAGCTATTTGTTTGGAAAAGAGGAATAAAATTGATAACCTTGCAGCCAGGCTAAACAAGAAAAAGATAAAAATTACCAATATAGGATTTGTTTCAGTAATCATCATGGTGATTCATTGGACACTGAGATTTTACTGAAGGAATAATATAAATAATTCTAAGGCCATGAATTTTGTAATTTAGATGAAATGCATCAATTATCTTTGGACATGAATTTGAAAAACTCTGGGAGATAGTGGAGGACAGAGGAGCCTGGTGTGCTACAGTCCTTTGGATTGCAAAAAGTTGAACATGATTTAGTCACTGAGCAACAACAATCAATTAATTTTCAGATACCAACTGTCAAAGGTACTAAGGTACTGTGCTGTGCTTAGTCACTCAGTGGTGTTCAACTCATTGTGACCCCATGGACTGTAGCTCACCAAGCACCTCTGTCCATGGGGATTCTCAAGGCAAGAATCCTGGGATGGGTTGTCATTCCCTCCTCCAGGGGGACTTTGCAACCCAGCAAACCCAGGTCTCCCACATTGCAGGTGGATTCTTTACCATCTGAGGTACCACGGAAGTCCAAGAATACTGGAATGGGTAGCCTATCCCTTCTCCAGGGTATCTTCCATCCCAGCAATCAAACCAGGGTCTCCTGCATTGCAGGTGGATTCTTTACCAGCTGAAATATATATATAAATATCTATTATATATATTTATATATAAATATATATATTTATTGGAGAGGGAAATGGCAACCCATTCCAGTGTTCTTGCCTGGAGAATCCCAGGGACAGGGGAGCCTGGTTGGCTGCCGTCTCTGGGGTCGCACAGAGTCAGACACGACTGAAGCGACTTAGCAGTAGCAGCATATATATTTATATATAAATATATGTATATATTTATATTTATATCATATGTATATCTATTTATACATATAAATACATATAAAGTAAACTGAATCAATAATGAATAACCTAAATGGGAGATCATCAGAACAGATAATGTTTACCATTACACTCTGTCAATTGTTTAAGCTAGAGGTAACACCAATTTTCCACATTCTCTTCTAGAATATTGAAGCAGAGGAAAAGTTCCCAATTGTTCAATGAATCCTGCATTAGCCTATTATTAAAATCAGATTAATGTATTAGAAGAAAAAAAACAGATCAAGATCACTCATGAATACAAATGAGAATATCCTCCTTTAAGAATTAGCCAATCAAAATCCCAAATTAAAATGTAATAATGAAATATAATGGAAAATGAGATTTAGTCTACTTTTTCAAGGGTATTTCATCATTTAAAAATCAAGTCGATACAGTATAAATTAAAAAAAAGAAAAACACAGCTATATCATTTGGGCAGAAAAAAAATTTTGACAAAATCCACCACCTATTGATGACCAAACAATCTCAGCAATCTATGAATAGAGAAAAACTTTCATAAATATAAAAACAACTTCCATAAAATATCAATCACCAAGCTTATACATAAATTGTGATAAAATGGACATTTTACCCCTAAATTGAAGAACAAGGCAAGATTGTCCTCTCTCACATTATGCTGAAATTGCTAACTGAAGCAATTATACAAGACAAATAAATGAAAAACATGCACATTCAGTTCAGTTCAGTTCAGTTCAGTCGTTCAGTCGTGTCCGACCCTTTGCGACCCCATGAATCGCAGCACACCAGGCCTCCCTGTCCATCACCACTGATTTTATTCACAGAAGACAATATTGCCTACATAAAAAATTGCAAGAATCAACATGAGCAAATGAAAACCTCCTAGAATAATTAAGTGAATGTAGCATTGTGACAGGATGCAGGCCTAACAGAAAAGTCAATTGCTTTCCTATATACCAGTCGTGAAATCATTTTATTTTTATTGAGATATATTTGAATTACAATATTATCTTAGTTTCAAATTTACAATACAGTAATTAGAATGTATGTTACACAAAGTTATTGTAAAGATCTTGACTATATCCCTTGTATGGTATATTACATCCTTGCACCTTGTTCATTTTACACCTGGTAGTTCATTCCTCTTAGTCTTCTTCACTTATTTGGGCCCTAGCCCAATTAACTTCCCTCTGGAGATTACTAGTTAGTTCTTTGTATCTATGAGTCTATTTCTGTTTCATTTTATTTGTTCCTTTGTTTTACATCTTACATTCCGCATAAAAATGAAAATATATTGCATTTGTTTTTCTGTCTAACATTTCACTAAGCATAATACTCTCTAGGTACACTCACATTGCTGCAATGGTAGAATTTCATCTTTTTTATAGGTGATTGATATATATGTTAACATATATGTATATATACACTTAATCCATTTGTCTGTTGATGGACACTTAGATTGTTTCTATATCTTGGTACTATCAGTAATGATACCCTGAACAGTGAGATGCAGATACATTTTTGAATTAGTATTTATGTTTTCTTTGAATAAATAAACAGAAGTGGGTTTGTAGGATTATATACTTGTCCTATTTTAAGCTGTTTAATTTTTTTAAGGAACATCCATACTGTTTCACTTGAGCGGCTATACCAATCTTCATTCCCCCAATAGTGCGCAAAGATTACCTTTTGTCACCAACACTTATTATTTGTTGTCTTATTGATTACTACCATTCTGTCAGGTATGGGATGATATTTCATGGTTGTTTTGATTTGCATTTTCCTGATGATTGGAGCACCTTTTCATATTTCAGTTGCCTATCTGTATGTCCGTTTTGGAAAAATGCCTATTCAGATCCTCTTGCTCCAAATCACTGCAGATGGTGACTGAAGCCTTGAAATTAAAAGATGTTTGCTCCTTGGAAGAAAAGCTATGACAAACCTAGACAACAGACTAAAAAACTGAGACATTACTTTACTAATTAAGGTCCATCTAGTCAAAGCTATGTTTTTTTCCAGTAGTCAGGTATGGATGTGAGAGTTGGGACATAAAGAAAGCTGAGCACTGAAGAATTCATGGTTTTGAATTGTGGTGTTGGAGAAGACTCTTGAGAGTCCCTGAACTGCAAGGAGATCAAACCAGTGAATCCTAAAGGAAACCAATATAGAATAATCATTGAAAGGACTGATGCTGAAGCTGAAATTCCAATACTTTAGCTACCTAATGTGAAGAACTGACTAATTAGAGAAGACCCTGATGCTGGAGAAGATTGAAGGCAGGAGGCAAAGCAGATAGCAGAGGACTAGACCGTTAGATGGCATCACTGAATCAATGGATGTGAGTTTGGTGAAGGACAGAGAAGCCAGGCATGCTGCAGCCCAAGGGGTCACAGAGAGTCAGACATGACTGAGCGACTGAACAACAACAACAAAGACTTAGCAGATATGATTTGCAAAGATTTCTCCCACTCTGTGAGTTTCACTTTCTTGATTTTGTTCTTAAAATCACTTTCTTGATTTTGTTGCTTAAAAGTTTTAATATTGAGGAAGTCCACTATATATGTTTTTTGCCCCTTGCTGTTTGTATTTTAGGTGCCGTATCTATAAAATGACTGCTTAATCTAAGGTTATAAAGATTTATATGCATGTTCCCTATAGGATTTTTATAATTTTAGCGCTTATATTTAGATCTTTGATTCATTTTGACGAATTTTTGCGTATTATTTAAAGTAGGTATTCAGCTTAACTCTTGAATGTGGGTATGTATTTGGTCAAGCACCATTTGTTGAAAAGACTATTTTTTTGTTTTCACATTGAATTGTCTTAGTGCTCTTAGACACCAATTGCCCAAACATGTTTAGGTTTATTTGAATATCCTCAATTCATTTCATTTATTATGCCATTAATCTATATGTCAGTATTGATTATCATAGTTTAATATAGTGTATTTTATATTTGGGAAGTGTGAGTAAGCCAGTTATTTTCTTTCTTTGTTTCTTAGTGCTCTTCCTGGTCACTTGTATTTCTTATGAATTTTAGTATCAGTTTATTTATTTCCGCCAAAAAAAAGCAATTTAAAAGTTGGAATATAAGTCACTTTGGAGGATAAAGACATCTTAGTGGAGAAGGCAATGGCAACCCACTCCAGTACTCTTGCCTGGAAAATCCCATGGACGGAGGAGCCTGGTGGGCTTCAGTCCATGGGGTCGCTAAGAGTTGGACACAACTGAGCGACTTCACTTTCACTTTTCACTTTCATGCATTGGAGAAGGAAATGGCAACCCACTCCAGTGTTCTTGCCTGGAGAATCCCAGGGATGGCAGACCCTGGTGGGCTGCCGCCTATGCAGTCGCACAGAGTTGAACAAGACTGAAGTGATTTAGCAGCAGCAGCAGCAGACATCTTAGTAATGACAAGCTTTCCATTTTATAAATGTGAAATGTCTTCCCATTCATTTGGACTTTTAATTTTTTTGAGAATATGTATTGGTTTGGTGTCCAAGTCAAATTATTTTTCAAATTCATGTTCTTTATTTTCTACACGTTCTTTATTTTCTAATCTTGATTTCTTACTCTAATTTTCATACCATTTATTGTCAGTGTGTAAAAATACAACAGATTTTTGAAGTCGTTCATTAGTTGTAATTGTTATTCTTCAGGATGTACTATAAACAAGATCATATCAAGTGCAAATAGTTTCAATACTTCTTTTTCAATTTGGATGAATTCTATTTTTTTCCTTTTTTTTTTAGTTTTATTTATTTACTTTACAATATTGTATTGGTTTCCTAATTTCCTTTAATAGAATCTCTAGTACAATGTGGAACAGCAATAATAAGAGCAGATATCTCGGTCTTTTTCCTGATCTTTCACTCTTACTATTTCTCTGTGAAGTTTATTTTAGCTGTGAATTTTTCATAGATGAGTTTTATGAGATTGAACTAGTTATCTTTGAAATATTTTTATTTTGCTGCTTGTTTTTTATCACAAAAAAATGTTGTGTCAATTGCTTTTTCTGCCTCTACAGAGATTCTCAAGCTTTTCATGCTCACAGTCAGTCATATCTGACTCTTTGTGATCCCATGGACTGTAGCCTGCCAGGCTCCTCTCTCCATTGGATTTTTCAGGCAAGAATACTGGAATGGTTTGCATTTCCTCTTCCAGGGGATCTTCCTGACTCAGGGATAGAACCCAACTCTCCTGCATTTCTTTCATTGCAGGTGGATTCTTTACCAGTGAGCCATTGGGGGAGACTATCATGCGGCATTTACCCTTTATTCTATCGATATAGTGCAGTATGTTAATTTCTTTAGCATGTTGATTCAGTCTGGAATTCCTGAGACAAATCCTACTTTTTCATGGAATGTAATCTTTTTACTATGCTGGTGAATTCAGTAATTACAGAAGACTAGGTTTCTTTGGAATTTCTGTCAGAGTCATTTTTGTATTTTCAATGGGTCATTCTTTCAAGTTTCTTTGAATGGTTTGTAATATTTTTGCAAAGAACTGAGCATTCTGTGTTATAATGTGGTAAATTTGGAAGTATGATGCTCACAGTCCTCAGGGATTGCTGCTTTTGCTTGTATAGGCTTGGGAATGTCCATTTGTGTCTATTTTTCCCAAGTGTGTACTCCTTTTGTACATTGAAATTTTTGGCTCATTTTCTCTATCTTCAGACAGTGATCTAACAAAGTGTTGGCAGAAACCCCAGTGGCTCCAGAGGTAAAGAATCCACCACAGTACTGGAGGTTTGATCCCTGAATCAGGAAGATCCCCTGGTGGAGGAAATGGCAACCCACTCCAGTATCCTTGCCCGGGAAATCCCATGGACAGAGGAGCCTGGTGAGCTCGAGTCCACAGAGCTGCAAAGACTCAAACATGACTGAACATGCACACTAAGATTTTCTCTATCTTGAGACAGTGATCTGACAAAGATATTGTTAAATGTGTGATTCCAAAAAGGGATGGGGAAGAAGGATTCTTCTTTACATGCCCTAATAGATGCCACCAGGGGAGATCACTATGGCCAAAAAGACTGAAACCAAAGAAGGTGTCTCTGCCAGTTCTTCAGAGTTCTGCCACATTAACCCAAATGCACATCCTCTGGTTTTTGGAGCGCAAGGTCTCCTGTGCCTGCCACAGAATCAGCTATACAACCAAGGAATGAATAGTACTGTCCCCAGGTTGATAAAGGGGCTGAGGAATGGGGCATGGGAAATGTTTGTGGATTCTACTTTCTTACCAAAAAGGGCTTCATCAAGCACTCCCCTTTCTGTTATAAGTGATCAATCATATTCTGTGTTCCAAAATAGTTGATTTAATTCTTTTCCAGTACAATGGTTGCTTAGTTGGAGGGACCAACCCTTGGATCTTCCTACTCTGGCATTTTGCATGTATGTTAGCTTTATTGGATATTCAGGGTCCTTAAAAATTCTACTGCTGTCATTTCTGTCTTTCCAAAAGTCTGATTAAAGTTTTTGTTCTTGTTTCATAAAATCTCCCATGTTTCAAAGTTCTTAAAATATTATCTCTCTTGATTTTTCTGAGGCATTTAAATTTTGGCTTAAGCATAGATATTCAATCAACCAGTTACAAGCACCTTTTTATTAAAAAAGACAAATTTTCCCACTCTGGATTACCTTCTCATTCATATGTCAATAGTTCTTATATATACTTGTATCTGTATCTAGTTTCCTCATTCCATGGCATTGATCTATTTACACAACTTTGTTATTACTACAGCATTTCATTTTTAAGACTTTTGAAGTCAAATTTTTGTGCAATTAGCATGATAGTGTATTGGCTATTCTTGGCTCCAGACATTTCCAAATCAACTTACTAAGTTGTGTAAAATAACAACACAAAGCACTTTGGATTGCAAATATAAAAATTGTATATATAAATTGATTTAATAACAATTTTGAGGACACACATTAAAATCCAATTTCTAATGTATTACATGTATTCATTTATCAAGCCTTCTTTAAAGATTATCAATAAAAGCATAAAATTTTACACAAATAGACCTTGTATTTCTTTGGTACGTATTTTCCAGAGCAATTTCTATTTTTCATTTTATTGTAAATTATTCTCATCAGTTGATAGTATGTAGAGGTACAACTGATTTTGGTATATTGATTAGATATACCGAACCTTGCCAAATACACTAATATATTTTTAACAAGAGTTTTAAATTTTCTCTATGCACAGTAATATCAAATAAAGTAATTATATTATAAAATTGATTTTAATAGATATATAACATTGGCTATTACCTCAGTTACAATGCTGAATATTAGTACATACTCTAGTTTTCACTGTTAATTTTTTTTTAATTTCAAAAGGAGAAAATTCAAATTTTTAACTTTGAGCAAAATATTCATTGTAAGAGTTTAAGAATTACTTATAGGAAATTTAAAAACACTCTGTTTCTCACCTAGTAGATATTTACTCACAAATAAATGTTGAATCCTATGAGAAATTTTCTGCAGCAATATAAATTATCAAATATATTCACCCTCTTTTTTATCAATGTGTTGTTGTATTGATTTATTTTCTAATATTAAATGGCCTACATTGCTGGGATTAACCCAAATATCCATTATGTATTATTTATTTTGTATAATGCTATAATGAAAATTTCTTTCACTTTTGTTCCAAGTATGCTATTAACCTGTGATTTTCCTTTCTTTTAATTTCAGCTTCAGATTTTAGTATCAAGGCTTTGCATCCTGTCAGCATAAATTGGGTATATTTTTGCATCTTCTCAGCATAAATTGGGAAACATTGCTTCTCTTTCTCTATTCTGCCAAATTTTGTGTAAGATTGAATTTATTTCTTTATTAAAATTTGGATGCAATTTGATATTTAAAAAGCCTAGCATGCATTGTATATGTTTATGTGTGTCTGTGTGTGTTGTTTTGTTTTGAGGGAAAGATCTTTTTAAAAGTTAATTAAACATTTAAAATTTTCTTATTGTCTTTAATGATTGCAGAGTTATTCTTGAGCGTAGGAAACTATTTCCATTTTATCTAAATAATATTTAGATAAACATTTTTTCTAATATTAATAAAATATTTCCATTTTATCTAAAATCTTAATGTTGATGTAAAATTTTTCATAATGTTTCAATATAATTTTATTTAAATTTACAGATTTATTTTGAAATGCTTTTTAAAAAATTTCTAATATTTATTGTCTACTTGTTTCTTCTTTGTTTGCTTTTTACTTTTTATAGTCAGTTATTTTTAAATAGTTTGTATTTGGTTCTGTTCAGCCTCCCTCTATTAAAGATTATTTTCTAATTTCTTAATTTCTGCTTTAGGCATTATTTTCCCCTTCTTTTACATTAGTTAGGTTATTTTATGGATTTTTCTAACCATTTAAAAATATAAAAATGCAGACTATTTTATTGTTTGCAGGAAAAGTATTTTTTTTGGAATCATATGAGTGTATGCCAGTTGTTTACATGGTGTCCTTTATATTTGAATAATTTACTGTGTAATCTCTACAAAGATTTTATTCTATATAACCTCAGTATAGATATCCAAAATCAATAAAATTGCAGTTGGATAATAAGTTCATGTAATGTACAGTTGTTCAAGTTTCAAAATTTGTCCCAATAATTCCCACTATTGCAAAGCCTTCCAATTTGCAGTCATTTATAGCAAGCTCTTTGCTTTCTTTTAGTCTACTGTAATTCTTCAGTCTTTCCTTTACATGCTGCTGTTGAAGATTCCAGTTCAATTATTAATAATCACTCTCAGTTTATGTTTTTCTTATGACTCATCAAGATCATATTATGTTGTTATTTTTGTAGGTATATCACAAAACTGAGAGTGTATCCTTTCACTGGATTCAATCATGTGTCACAACAACTTTGAGTTACTCTATTATTGCTGAGAAATGGAACAAATCACTAACTTTGTTAATCTTATTTACAAGTGGTCTCCCACGTATTCCTCTGTAAAATTATTCATTTCTCTCTCTCTTTCTCTCCCCTTTTCCTTCATTGCCTTCTTCTTGATGAACTGAATATTCTTTTATTCTTTTTTGTTTCTTTGTTTTTGTCTACCTCTTTGGAAGCTGTACACTCTATTTTATTCTTCTGGTATTAATCCTAAAAATTAAACATAATTTTAAATCATCAAAGTAATTGTAAATCAAAATTAACAAATAGATTTAATTTCCTTCAATATAATAAATTAGAATACTTTAGCTCCACATTCCTAATACACTTTAAATATTTTAATTCTAATTTCATAATGCCATCAAATGTTAGCATTTTGCTGTATTATATATATGTCCATTCAGTTTTACCCACATAGTTACTACTTTGCTTTATATATCTTCTTATATCACAGAACTTCAGTCTACAATCACATTCCTTCTACTTGAAGTATATAACTCAGAAATTCACTTAGTAAGAATTGGCTGTGTTAAACTCAGAAGCACTGGTAAAGGACAATTCCACTTCTACCCATTAGCACCAGATCTATGTGTCATAGATATTGAATACTTAGCATTGTGCATTTGCCATTTGTTTTCTGCATTATAGAGCATTAATATGTAAAGGTGATTCTTTTGACTGCGGTTTAGCTAAACTTTCAACAGTTTATTCCTATATTCCTTAAAACATTGCTTCTAGAAGATGGAATAAGACACAATAGCAGTGGATCACAAAGTTATAAGCCTATTATGTCACTACTTTTTTTTTTTTTTTTTTGGTAAAATAATTTTCTTAGTCTGTGTACATGCTCAGTTGCTTCAGTCATGTCCGACTCTTTGTGACCCCAGGGACTGTAGCCCACCACGTTCTTCTGTCCATGAGAGGAATTTCCAGGCAAGAATACTGGAGTAGGTTGCCATGCCCTCCTCCAGGGGATTTTCCTGACTCAGCGATGAAACTGTGTCTCCTGTTTTCCTGCATTGCAAATGGATTCTTTATCCACTGAGCCAGCTTAGAAGCCCTCCCTCAGTCTGAGGCAATTTAAATGGAAACTCCCTGTCAATAGACTATTCTTGCCCTTGGATGATGGTATAGGTGGTATGTATCAATAAAAGTAAACCCATTTCCAGAATAGACCCTACCAAGTGGGAGGAAATTTGATGTGATCAAGCTGTTTGCAAGTAGACAGTTAATTAACTAATGAAGGGGATGCATAGCACTTAGCATAGGTTTTTGTGATATAGGATTAAATATTCAGTCATGCTATGTGCTTAAGTGGTATATACATTCTTCCAATCATGTCTATTTTGGCCATGAGGAAGATGCTAGATAGGCATTAACATGAGACACAGAGAAAAACATCTGCACATTTTTGGCATACATCATCATCCAATTCATATTTCTTCTCAAGGCTTACTTGTTTCCTTATCCTAATGCCTTGTTTCCAAGGCCATGACCAACTATCCAAAATAGTTCCATTTTCCTGGAGTACATATTGTTATTACAGACTACTTTTCCTGTTAAAAAAAATTAAAAGGGAATAGTCAATCATATTGCTCTTTGCTTAACCCAGTGGAAGAATTTCCCTTCAACCCGGCCTTTCAAGTGAGTCTATAAACAAAAAGAGTATATTTTTGCTGAGAATCAGGGTATCATGGCAATCCATCTGTGAAACAGAACTGGGTTCTTACTGCTGTCATCAGTTGGTCATTCTGAAGTGCATTGAGGTTAAGGTGTGAATCACTGGAGATCCTTTTGTGGGACTGCTGTGCTTAGTCGCTTAGTCGTGTCCGACTCTTTGTGACCCTATGGTCTGTAGCCCAACCATGATCTGCCCATGGGAATTCTACAGGCAAGAATACTGGGGTGTGTTTTCATGTCCTTTCCAGCAGATATTCCCAACCTAGGGATTGAACCCAGGTTCCCCACATTGCAGGTACATTCTTTACCATCTGAGCCTCCAGGGAAGCCCAAGAATACTGGAGTGGGTAGCCTATCCCTTCTCCAGGGGATCTTCCTGACTGAGGAATTAAAGCCAAGTCTCTTGCTTTGCAGGTAGATTCTTTACCAGCTGAGATACCATGGAAGCCATCTGTAGATACTACTTCAAAATAAATCTCATGGAGTGAAAAGCTTTTTATTTGAATTAATAACCACTGTGTTGATGCATCACCTTGCATTGATTCCTGTAGTAGCCTCATTTCATTGTTTATCTTTTTTTCCTTTTTTTCTCTTTTAATGCTCCAGGATTGTTTTCCCTAAAAATAAGATCATTTTTTCCTCAGCCCACTATAAAACCTAAGACATATGTGAAGGAAAAAGTTTAGAAAACTAGTCCAATAACAAATATATTTTAATATTATGAGAAAAGATTTACAATGAGGATTTATATTTGACAAAAATAGAATAAAGCAAGGTAAATATCACTGAGAAAACTCAGAGATCAGATCAGTCACTCAGTCGTGTCCGACTCTTTGCAACCCATGAATCGCAGCACGCTAGGCCTCCCTGTCCATCACCAACTCCCAGAGTTCACTCAGACTCACGTCCATTGAGTCAGTGATGCCATCTAGCCATCCCATCCTCTGTCGTCCCCTTCTCCTCCTGCCCCCAATCCCTCCCAGCATCAGAGTCTTTTCCAATGAGTCAACTCTTCGCATGAGGTGGCCAAAGTACTGGAGTTTCAGCTTTAGCATCATTCCTTCCAAAGATATCCCAGGGCTGATCTCCTTCAGAATGGACTGGTTGGAACTCCTTGAAGTCCAAGGGACTCTCAAGAGTCTTCTCCAACACCACAGTTCAAAAGCATCAATTCTTCGGCGCTCAGCCTTCTTCACAGTCCAACTCTCACATCCATACATGACCACAGGAAAAACCAGAGCCTTGACTAGACGAACCTTTGTTGGCAAAGCAATGTCTCTGCTTTTGATTATGCTATCTAGGTTGGTCATAACTTTCCTTCCAAGGAGTAAGCGTCTTTTAATTTCATGGCTGCAGTCACCATCAGTCGTGATTTTGGAGCCCAGAAAAATAAAGTCTGACACTGTTTCCACTGTTTCCCCATCTATTTCCCATGAAGTGATGGGACCGGATGCCATGATCTTCGTTTTCTGAATGTTGAGCTTTAAGCCAACTTTTTCACTCTCCACTTCCACTTTCATCAAGAGGCTTTTGAGTTCCTCTTCACTTTCTGCCATAAGGGTGGTGTCATCTGCATATCTGAGGTTACTGATATTTCTCCCGGCAATCTTGATTCCAGCTTGTGTTTCTTCCAGCCCAGCGTTTCTCATGATGTACTCTGCATATAAGTTAAATAAACAGGGTAACAATATACAGCCTTGATGAACTCCTTTTCCTATTTGGAACCAGTCTATTGTTCCATGTCCAGTTCTAACTGTTGCTTCCTGAACCTGCATACAAATTTTTCAAGAGGTAGGTCAGGCGGTCTGGTATTCCCATCTTTTTCAGACTTTTCCACGGTTTATTGTGATCCACACAGTCAAAGTCTTTGGTATAGTCAATAAAGCAGAAATAGATGCTTTTCTGGAACTCTCTCGCTTTTTCCATGATCTAACGGATGTTGGCAATTTGATCTCTGGTTCCTCTGCCTTTTCTAAAACCAGCTTGAACATCAGGAAGTTCACAGTTCACATATTGCTGAATCCTGGCTTGAAGAATTTTGAGCATTACTTTACTAGCATGTGAGATGAGTGCAATTGTGCGGTAGTTTGAGCATTTTTTGGCATTGCCTTTCTTTGGGATCGGAATGAAAACTGACATTTTCCAGTCCTGTGGCCACTGCTGAGTTTTCCAAATTTGCTGGCATGTTGAGTGCAACACTTTCACAGCATCATCTTTCAGGATTTGGAATAGCTCAACTGGAATTCCATCACCTCCCCTAGCTTTGTTCATAGTGACGCTTTCTAAGGCCCACTTGACTTCACATTCCAGGATGTCTGGCTCTAGGTCAGTGATCACACCATTGTGATTAACTGGGTCATGAAGATCTTTTTTGTACAGTTCTTCTGTGTATTCTTGCCATCTCTTCTTAATATCTTCTGCTTCTGTTAGGTCCATACCATTTCTGTCCTTTATCCAGCCCATCTTTGCATGAAATGTTCCTTTGGTATCTCTGATTTTCTTGAAGAGATCCCTAGTCTTTCCCATTCTGTTGTTTTCCTCTATTTCTTTGCACTGATCGCTGAAGAAGGCTTTCTTATCTCTTCTTGCTTTTCTTTGGAACCCTGCATTCAGATGCTAATATCTTTTCCTTTCTCCTTTGCTTTTCGCTTCTCTTCTTTTCACAGCTATTTGTAAGTCCTCCCCAGACAGCCATTTTGCTTTTTTGCATTTCTTTTCCATGGGGATGGTCTTGATCCCTGTCTCCTGTACAATGTCACGAACTTCATTCCATAGTTCGTCAGGCACTCTATCTATCAGATCTAGGCCCTTAAATCTATTTCTCACTTCCACTGGAAGTAAGCAAATACTAAGTGACAATTTATTTTAAGTTTTAAGGAATAAGTTAAAATAACCAGTTTACTTTCATTATGTTACAAATTAAAAGCAATGGTATTTTTACACACTCAAGGCCTATCAGTTGTCTCAGGAAGATTTTTCCACTGTGTCTGGTTAATTTTTAGCTCTATATTGTTTTACAAATTATACCATCAATTTTAAAGTAACTTCTTAGTATGTATTTTTTCATGCTTTGTGATTACTTTCTAAGAGTGTGTGTGCACACTATCTAAAAACCTTTACTTTAAACAACTCAGATTTTTCCTGATCTGTGAGTGCTTTTCATTGTCATCATGGTCGTGTTGTCTATGTTCCAAATAACAGGAATTTTTTACACCCAAAGAAAATAATGGCATGTGATAAGGAGAGTGGCAGAGGTCTTTGCTCCATAATCCATTTTTTCTGTTTTCCATATTAATGTTTCTATCATTGACTGTAATAGTCATAGTGGACCAGAATATATTACCATAGCAATACATATCTCAGAGGATTTCGAAAACAGAGGATTCCTTACCACACTATAGTCACCCTGGCTGATAGAATCTTCTTAATGCCCTTCGTTAAAATATCTTTGCCAAGATGAAGACAAAAGAGGGAATTATGTACTGGCTCAAACTATAGTTCCTGAAAGTGAAGTACCATCTCTATTCACATTTCATTGGCCAAAGACAGTTACACAGCCTTACCTAACTTAGAACAATGCAGAAGTGTAATCTTTACAAGTACAGATGAAGGTTACTTTAGACAACTGTGATATTTGAAAAGAATCCTAGCGATCCCTGCAGTGACAAAATTTTGTGAGGAAATGAAAAATAAATAAATGGACATTTACAACTAAAGGTTTCAATTATTATAGGTGAAACTGAACAAGATATCTTGAAGTTGACAACACAAAATTTTGATTATGTAGAACTTTGAGTTTCTATTTATATCATATAAATTAATGCTCACAAATACCTTAGGAAGTCATTAAGCAATTTATAAACTCATTCCCTCAAGATACTTTCACTTATGTGGTTAATACTATTTTTAAAAATAAGATCCTAGATTGAATATTAGCTGAACGCTTTATATGAAGGCAGGTAGCTGAACTATCCTTTATACGAAGAATATTTGAAAAAGAAAAAAAAAGTATATCTTTTGACATTATAACTTGTAGTATAATATTATTCCATGATTCTCAAACTCATGGCCATAAAATCACATGAAATGCTACTGAGAATGGCATTTATGGTCACCAGCCATGAAGAATTTTATTTGCTAAGTTGAAAAGAAATTTTGGAATCTGAACTTTTAAAGCACCCAAATGAAATTTTGCACCAATGACACATAAAAAACTGTGCTAGTAGATAACATTATTTTTGGAGAAAGTCAACTTCTCTTCCAATTTAGCTTTACTGCTTAGCAGCCTCTTGGACTTAAGGAAACTGTATATTCTCAGGGTATCACTATACACATTTCTAAAAAAAAGAAATGGATTTATTTTATTTGATCCATATATGCTACCTCTTAGAGTGATATATAGTTAATGATAGAAGATTAAATTTCATTTTCTTCTCTAATAATATCTATTTCATTGGATCATAATGAGGATTAAATAAAATAATAAAAGTGTAGAGCTCAGCACAGCATTTTTGCTATTCAAATGTTCCACAAAATAATGGCTATTGCTCTTGCAGTTATGAATAGCAATAGTATTAGTAGTAATGGTACTAGTAGGAGAAACACCATCATCTAAAGTGTGTGGTACAATAAGCCAAGTGAGGCTGCTCCATAGGTAAATGACTGCTCCATAGACAAACGAGTGTTCCATAGGTAAATGACTACACCATTGTAGGCAGTCAGGCCATGCAAGTAAGAATGCTTCACCTTATCCAGCACTTAGAAAGCATTTCTTTACTTCATCAGTGGTAATTTGCTTCACCAATTGCTTTCACCATCCCAAGATTACTGAAGAGGGTAGCCAATCCCTTCTCTAGGGGATCATCTAGAACCAGAAATCTAGTTCAGTTCAGTTCAGTTCAGTCGCTCAGTCCTGTCCAACTCTTTGCGACCCCATGAATCACAGCATGCCAGGCCTCCCTGTCCATCACCGACTCCCAGAGTTCACTCAAACTCATGTCCATTGAGTCGGTAATGCCATCCAGCCATCTCATCCTCTGTTGTCCCCTCCTCCTCCTGCCCCCAATCCCTCCCAGCATCAGAGTCTTTTCCAATGAGTCAATTCTTCACATGAGGTTGCCAAAATATTGGAGTTTCAGCTTCAACATTAGTCCTTAAAATGAACACACAGGACTGATCTCCTTTAGAATGGATTGGTTGGATCTCCTTGCAGTCCAAGGGACTCTCAAGAATCTTCTTCAACACGACCGTTCAAAAGCATCAATTCTTTGATGCTCAGCTCTCTTCACAGTCCAACTCACATCCATACATGACAATTAGAAAACCATAGCCTCTACTAGACGGACCTTTGTTGGCAAAGTAATATCTCTGTTTTTCAATATACTAACTAGGTTGGTCATAACTTTTCTTACAAGGAGTCAGTGCCTTTTAATTTAATGGCTGAAATCACCATCTGCAGTGATTTTGGAGCCCCCCAAAAATAAAGTCTGACACTGTTTCCACTGTTTCCCCATCTATTTCCCATGAAGTGATGGGACTAGATGCCATGATCTTAGTTTTCTGAATGTTGAGCTTTAAGCCAACTTTTTCACTCTCCTCTTTCACTTTCATCAAGAGGCTTTTTAGTTCCTCTTCACTTTCTGCCATAATGCTGGTGTCATCTGCATATCTGAGGTTACTGATATTTCTCCCATCAGTCTTGATTCCAGCTTGTGCTTCTTCCAGCCCAGCATTTCTCATGATGTACTCTGCATAGAAGTTAAATAAGCAGGGTGACAATATACAGCCTTGACGTACTCCTTTTCCTATTTGGAACCAGTCTGTTGTTCCATGTCCAGTTCTAACTGTTGTTTCCTGACCTTCCTACAGGTTTCTCAAGAGGCACGTCAGGTGGTCTGGTATTCCCATCTCTTTCAGAATTTTCCACAGTTTATTGTGATCCACACAGTCAAAGGCTTTGGCATAGTCAATAAAGTAGAAATAGATGTTTTTCTGGAATTCTTGATTTTTCCATGATCCAGCAGATGTTGGTAATTTGATCTCTGGTTCCTCTGCCTTTTCTAAAACCAGCTTGAACATCTGGAAGTTCGTGGTTCATGTACTGCTGAAGCCTAGATTGGAGAATTTTGAACATTACTTTACTAGCGTGTGAAATGGGTGCAATTGTGTGGTAGTTTGAGCATTTTTTGGCATTGCCTTTCTTTGGGCTTGGAATGAAAACTGACCTTTTCCAGTCCTGTGGCCATGCTGAGTTTCCCAAATTTGCTGGCATAATGAGTGCAGCACTTTCACAGCATCATCTTTCAGGATTTGAAAGAGCTCAACTGTAATTCAATCACCTGCACTAGCTTTGTTTGTAGTGATACTTTCTAAGGCCCACATGGCTTCACATTCCAGGATGTCTGGCTCTAGGTGAGTGATCACACCATCAAGATTATCTGGGTAGTGAAGCTCTTTTTTGTATAGTTCTTCTGTGTATTCTTGCCACCTCTTCTTAATATCTTCTGCTTCTGTTAGGTCCATACCATTTCTGTCCTTTTTCGAGCCCATGTTTGCATGAAATATTCCCTTGGTATCTCTAATTTTCTTGAAGAGATCTCTAGTCTTTCCCATTCTGTTGTTTTCCTTTATTTCTTTGCATTGATCCTTGAGGAAGGCTTTCTTATCTCTCTTTGCTATTCTTTGGAACTCTGCATTCAGGTGCTTATATCTTTCCTTTTCTCTTGTCTTCTTTTCACAGCTATTTGTAAGGTCTCCTCAGACTGCCATTTTGCTTTTTTTGCATTTCTTTTCCATGGGGATGGTCTTGATCTCTGTCTCCTGTACAATGTCACGAACCTCCATCCATAGTACATCAGCCACTCTGTCTATCAGATCTAGTCCTTAAATCTATTTCTCACTTCCACTGTATAATCATAAGTGATTTGATTTAGGTCATACCTGAATGATCTAGTGGTTTTTCCTACTTTCTTCGTCTGAATTTGGCAATAAGGGGTTCATGATCTGAGCCATAGTCAGCTCCCGGTCTTGTTTTTGCTGACTGTATAGAGCCTCTCCATCTTTGGCTTCAAAGAATATAATCAATCTGATTTCAATGTTGGCCATCTGGTGATGTCCATGTGTAGGGTCTTCTCTTGTGTTGTTGGAAGAGAGTGTTTGTTATGACCAGTGGGTTCTCTTTCAAAACTCTATTAGCCTTTGACCTGCTTCATTCTGTACTCCAAGGCCAAATTTGCCTGTTACTCCAGGTGTTTCTTGACTTCCTATATTTGCATTCCAGTCCCCTATAATGAAAAGGACATCTTTTTTGGGTGTTAGTTCTGAAAGGTCTTGTAGGTCTTCATAGAACTGTTCAACTTCAGCTTCTTCAGTGTTACTGGTTGGGGCATAGGCTTGGATTACAGTGATATGGAATGGTTTGCCTTGAAAACAAATAGAGATCATTCTGTCGTTTTTGAGATTGCATCCAGGTACTGCATTTCAGACTCTTTTTTGACTGTTATGGCTATTCCATTTCTTCTAAGGGATTCCTGCCCACAGTAGTAGATATAAGGGTCATCTGAGTTAAATTCACTCAATCCAGTCCCTTTTAGTTTGCTGATTCCTAAAATGTCAGTGTTCACTCTTGCCATCTCCTGTTTGACCACTTCTAATTTGCCTTGATTCATGGACTTGACATTCCAGGTTCCTATGCAATATTGCTCTTACAGCATCGGACCTTGCTTTATCACCAGTCACATCCACAACTGTATATTGTTTTTGCTTTGGCTCCATCCCTTCATTCTTTCTGGAGTTATTTCTCCACTGATCTCCAGTAGCATATTGAGCACCTACCGACCTGGGGAGTTACCCTTTCAGTATCCTATCATTTTGCCTTTTTATACCCAGGAATCTACCTGGGAATCTAATTGCAAGTGGATTCTTTACCAACTAACCTACCAGGGTAGCCCTTTGTATTTTCCACTGAACTTAAAAAAAAAAAAAAAAATGCCTCCTAAATATCTATGCATTGCTCTACAGCTGTAGTTTTAATATTTGGTAGAAATTGAGATTATGGAAAGTTAATGTTTTTCAAGAACAGAGTGTCTCAATATTGAACTTATTGATATTTTGATAGTTGTAAGATGTCTGTCTTGTGTATTTTGCTAAGTCACTTCAATCAAGTCCAACCTTTTGTGACCCCCATGGACTATAGCCCACCAGACTCGCTGTCCATGGGATTCTCCAGGCAAGAATACTGGAATGGGTTGTGTTTCCTTCTCCAGAGGATCTTCCAGAACTAGGGATCAAAGCTGCATCTCCCATGTCTCCTGCATTAGCAGGCAGATTCTTTATTTCTGAGCCACCAGGGAAGCCCATCTTATGTATTACGGAATACTTTTTAACATCCCTGGCATTAAAATTAGATGCCATAGAAGTTCCTGAGTGTGACAAATAAAAATGTCCACAGAGCAGACATTTGACAGAAGTCAAAAGTGTCCCTAGTTAAATTTATCTCCAGAGAAAAATAATCCTTTTAGCAATTCTTTGGGTTTACAAGGTATCTTTTAATTGTATTATATATGAAATAACAGATATGGAAATATTATTCAATATTAACTGCCTAAGATATACAATAGTACAAACCTTTAATTTCATGCAAATAATGTACATAAGTCCCAATGTTATTAAGCAGGGATTGAGAATAGTTAAAGGAACTTAGTTGGTGATAATGTGCCAGTCGTAATTACAGTGATGCATTTTATTTTAATAAGGAGAAAACTGAACATCATTATATCTGAAAATTTAAGCAGTTTTTCTATTTGATGTTTAAATTTAACATTGAAACATTCACGTATTTAAATGGGAGATATTTAACAGAAAAAAATATGTATCATCATTTCAATAATAGAGATATAACCAAAATCCTAAAACCTGAGGACTTTTTGTAGCATGTGGTTCTGATAAATTGTAGTAAAGGCTGATTACACACAACTCAGTACAGATAAAGGAAAGCTCCATAGAAAAAAGTTAAAGAAGCTCATATCTGGATTCTACCATCATCATAAAATACAGACTTTAGGATATTGTAGTTGAAAGCAAATTATGGGTCAGTTGCTTGAGTGAAATTATTGATTTCAAGAAGGATTAGTTGATGGGTAACTAACATTCCAAGGGAAATCACGTATATGTAAGCTTGGTGCTACTGCTAATCTCTGATGAAGACACAACAATTTCAACTGATGACAAGCTACAGCAGCAGAATTAATAAAATGGTTCTTTCATCCAGTGAATTATGAATATGTGACTTGTTTTATCATCTAACATGTTTTGTCATCTAATATAATACTCCATATTCACTTTAGAAGAATGAGCACTCTGCTCTCTTTAGGCAGAGTGTTACATACTTGCTGGTTGGAGTTAATTTATAACATTGTTCAAGTTCTCTATTCCTCTGCCCAGATGTTCTGTACATTATTGAATATAGGATACAGAAGCATCCAATAATTATATAATTTCCCATTTCTTCTTTAAGTCTGTTAGTTTTTCATATATTTTGGCGCTTTGTTGCAAGCTATGTATATGTTTACAGTTGTTATTGTTTTGTGATGGATTAACACTTTTATCAGTATGTATGTAATGTTGATCTTTGTTTCTTGTAACAGTTTTTGACTTGAATTCTGTTTCGTCTGGTATCATTACAGCCACTAACAATTCCCTTATGTTTAATACTTGCATGAAATATCTTTCCACCCTTTCACTTGCAGCTTCTTGTGTCTTTGGATCTAAGGAAATCTCTTGTAGACAACATAGAGTGTGTCATTTTTTAAATCTATCCTTCCAAACTTAGAGTCTTTCACTTAGAGTTTAATCAATTTGCATTTAATGCTATTACTGATAAGAAGAAAATTTACTTCTGACATTTTGGAATTTCCGTCTTTCTATCTTGTACGATCTGTGTTCCTCAATTCCTCCATTATTGTATTCTTTCATTTATAGTTTATGTTTTCTAGTTTGCCATTTTGATTCTGTTTCTATATAACTTATTATATATATTTTTAATTATTTTCCTAGTGGCTAACCAGGGGATTACACTTAACATCTTAATTTGTATAATTAATTTAAATTAATACTAACAGTTCAGTTCAGTTCAGTCACTCAGTCGTGTCTGACTCTTTGCGACCCCATGAATTGCAGCACACCAGGCCTCCCTGTCCATCACCAACTCCTGGAGTTCACTCAGACTCATGTCCATCGAGTCGGTCATGCCATCCAACCATCTCATCCTCTGTCATCCCCTTCCCCTCCTGCCCCCAATCCCTCCCAGCATCAGAGTCTTTTCCAATGAGTCAATTCTTTGCATGAGGTGGCCAAAGTTAAAATGGTGTAAAAACTTGTAAAAACCACAGCTTCCTTATATTGTTGTCATAAATTGCATCTGTATTTTTGTATGTACTTTAACATAGATTCATAAGTACTGAGTTATGCATTTGTCTTTTGAATCACTTTAAAAAAGATAAAAATCGGACAATAGTACTAGATTTATATTTAGCTATGTAATTCTAATAATTATTACAATAATACTCAATTTATATTTAGATACATAAATTGAGTATTATTGTCTTTGATTTTTATCTTTTTGTACATGATTCAAAAGACAAATTCATAACCTGGTGGTTCAGATGGTAAAGAATCCACCTGCAATAAAGGAGACCTAGGTTCGATCCCTGGGTTGGGAAGATCCCCTGCAGAAAGGAATGACAACCTACTCCAGTATCTTGCCTGGGAAATCCCATGGACAGAGGAGCCTAACTGGCCACAGTCCATGGGATTGCAAAGAGCAGGACACCACTGAAAGACTAAGTCTACACAGTACAATTCTTTTAATGGTATTGTTTACCTCATTTTATGTCTTTGACTTAGACACTAGTGTCCTTTCATTTCAACCTGAAGCACTCCCTTTAACATTTCTTTGTATATGGGTCTGCTAGCAATGGGCCCCCTTCTAAGCCTCAATTAAACTCTCTTCTCAGTCTCTGGAGCCTTCTCTGGGATGTGGAGCTGCATCACAGGGCAGGAGGGGCCCCATGTACACTCTTGCATTGGTTGGAGCACAGGCTGTAATGGTTCCATTGCAGACAGAAATCAGGGCTGCTTCTTATGTACTCCTGTGTCAGTAGTGGTTACCTACCATGTTGTTCAAATTCCGCTTCTGGTCTGAGCCCCCTTTGTCCCTCACAGATGGGCTTTCCCCTCATCCTCTGCTGCCTTTGCCCTGGTTGTGAGGTTGCTTTGTGAACAAAGCATGGCTGGAACTTTTGCTCCCATCAGTCTGGGATGTATGTAGTGGTGTTTGCAGGAAACTCAGCAGCCACTCTTGCAGTTTTCCATCCTCTCCATCCAGGTTTGGGTACAAGCTCCTCACAAGTGGAGTCCATGTTCCCTCTACCCTCTTTTAGTCCTGCCACCTATTCAATTGGCTAAGAGGGTTCATCTTTTCTGTTAATCTGCCTTCTCCTCTGAGTCACTCTCAGGGACACAAGTCCTAGGGTAATCACTTTACTTCCTTGCCTACTTGGTTACCTGTGCATCTTTCTTACAGCTGTGTTTGTATAGAAGTCTTTCTCCTGTTAGTTTTTCCAAGAATTATTGCACATGTACATATATTTTTGATGTGTTCATGGGCAGAATTGTGTTCTTGCCCCCCTAGTCTACTATCTTGGTGAAGTCCAGAACAACTCCTCTCTTATCAATAACATGTTATTTATAATGGACTTTATTTCTGTATTCTGATCTAGCAGTCACAAAAGTAACACAAGTAATTAAAATTTTTGAATGATAAAAATGACAATTTCATGTGGTCTAAACTAACAGTTTATTCCTTTAGAACTATAAAATATTTCTAATATTTCTTTGAAAAATACTTTTAAGCTGATTGTAGCTAAAGTGAAAGTCACTCAATAGTGTCTGACTTTGCAAAGCCCTGGACTACACAGTCCATGGAATTCTCCAGGCCAGTATACTGGAGTGGGTAGCCTTTCCCTTCTCCAGGGGATCTTCCCAACCCAGGGATCGAACCCAGGTCTCCCCCATTGCAGGTAGATTCTTTACCAGCTGAGCCACAAAGGAAACCCAAGAATACTGGAGTGGGTAGCTTATCCCTTCTCTAGCGGATCTTCCTGACCCAGGAATTGAACCAGGGTGTCCTGCATTGCAGGCATATTCTTTACCAACTGAGCTATCAAGGAAGCTGATTGCAGCTAAAGTCCTATATATTTTTTTTTTTTTATCACTTCTCTGTTATATTCTTACCAAATGGTTATTCACTCTAGGCTTGAATACAAGGAGAGTGTTATGGACTCAACTGTGCCACCATCTCAAAATTCTTATGTTGAAACTCACACATCTGAATTCTTAAGAAATAGCTATGATTTGGAGATGGGGCCTTTACCAACGTAATTAAGATGATATGAGGCTATTAGAATGGACACTTATCCAAGTTGCCTTATGTCCTTATAAGAAGAGGAAATTTTGGTATATAGTAATACACCAAGGATCAGTCAGTTCAGTTCAGTTGCTCAGTCGTGTCCAACTCTTTGCGACCCCACGAATTGCAGCACTCCAGGCCTCCCTGTCCATCACCAACTCCTGGAGTTTACCCAAACTCATGTCCATCGAGTCATTGATGCCATCCAGACATCTCATCCTCTGTCATCCCCTTCTCCTCCTGCGCCCAGTCCCTCCCAGAATCAGGTCTTTTCCAATGAGTTAACTCTTCACATGAGGTGGCGAAAGTGGAGTTTCAGCTTCAGCATCAGTCCTTCCAATGAACACCCAGGACTGATCTCCTTTGGGATGGACTGGTTGGATCTCCTTTCAGTCCTAGGGGCTGTCAAGAATCTTCTCCAACACAGCGGTTCAAAAGCATCAGTTCTCCGGTGCTCAGCTTTCTTCACAGTCCAGCTCTCACATCCATACATGACCAATGGAAAAACCATAGCCTTGACTAGATGGACCTTTGTTGACAGAGTAATGTCTTTGGATTACTTGGATTACACCAAGGATACTGCTTCACAAAGGAGACACCTTGTGAAAGCAGTCATCTGTAAACCAAGGAGAGTGGCATAAGAAGAAATTAAACATATTATCACCTTGGTGTTGAATTTCTAGGCTTCATAACTATGAGATATTGTACTTCTGTTTTTTAAGCCACCCTATCTTTGGTATTTTGCTATGGTTGCCTTAGCAAACTAATAGAGAGCCACAAAGTCATAGTGGAGGGAAGAAAATATGTTTATTAAAAGTCTCTCTGGTTTTAAGTATACAAATTCATAAATCTTAAGGTTTTATTTGCATTTTAAAACCATTTTTAAAGCTCTAGCATGTTGCTTATCCATGTTATACCAACATTTGAATAAGCTCTACATTTACGTTGCAATTGCTATGGGTCAGAAAACACAATCAGATGTATAAGATACAAGTAGGCTTCAATCTGATACTGCATTGATTTTATGGAAGCAAAAGGACTGAAGAAGCAGCAGATAGATTTCAGTTTCATTTGGATGACCAATGGCTCTGCAGTTCCGAACTTCCATGATTGTGTAGGATTGTGTAGGACTGTCAGAGACAGGTGCCTAAGAACCAAAGTAAGTCACCTTGACACTGAGAGCCTACAGACTCAAATTCTCACCAGCTATCCAGGCCCACAGTCTGCAAGAAAATTCAGTTTGGTCAGTTCAAGTGAATTTTTACCAATTACATGTTTATAAAGTGGAACAGACACCAAATTCCACATTTACTTTAAATGTAGTTTTCCAGAAAACAAACACTGAGATCATTTACCAGCAGGCCAGTATCAGCCCAGACCAGGTGTTAATCCTCTGCTCACAGGTCTGTTAGAAGAGTTTGAAGATAATGCATAATGAAATGAACACGTGTGATCTTGGAGTCTCTGAAACTGCAGTGTATCACTTATTCCAAACCTGAACTCATCCTTTCTTATGGTCTTATAGGTTCAGAGATTCAGTTTTTGCTAGTTTCCTGAATTTGGTAAGACAATGCTAAATTGGGGTAAAGATGTCTTTGTGACACATGCTCCCAAATCAGAATTTATTAGAATGTACTGATCAGTAAACTCTTAGCAAGACAAAAGCCATAGTAAATGGGCCAGTTTATTTCCTTCATGTGAAAAGGTCAACAACTTATAAGACAATATCCTTTAGAGAAGTTTAAAAAGTATGGAAAGAGATAAAATCTGATACAGAAATCATCAATTTATTGACATAAGTCACTGATACCTTTCTGCTTACCCAAGGGCATCTTTTTCTCTACATCTGTGAGATGTGCTAAAAGTTTATTTTGTAGCTTAGCTGGTAAAGAATTTGCCTGCAACGTGGGAGACCTGGTTTCAATCCCTGAGTTGTGAAGAGCCCCTGGAGAAAGGAAAGTCTACGCACTCCGGTATTCTGGCCTGGAGATTTCCATGGACTGTATAGTCCATGAGGTGACAAAGAGTCAGACACAACTGAGAATTTCACTAAGTGGTCCTTATTCTCTGGGGGGAGAGAACTGGAATCAAATGTATGTGTATAAGATAAGATTTATCAAAATTGGTTGCATGCCCACCTCTACCCCTACCAGCCTAAACAATGTTCCATATACACTATGAAGTATGAAGATTGTCATTGTAAAACTACAAGATAAGCTGAGTTTTTACTTTTATTTCTAAAGAAATATCCTCAGATCATCTTTATGTGGGAATTTGCTTTCTCTAGGCTTCTATTCACTTCTTTTCTAGAAATTGCTCAACTCTTAGCTCTTTATTTAACCTTAATATTGTTCATTGCCACATGCAAAAATGCAATGTCTGATTCTTTTTCAAACCATTATACCAGAAAGGAAGGCCACGATAGACTCACATAACCACTGTTAGAGATGAAGTTGTCAAGGGAAGAATATTTTGGGAAATTTGTAGTCACTCTACTGATATTTAATAGTAGGTCCTAAAAATAAATTTATTTTTAAACTTTAGCACAACATTCTTGCCTCTCAAATTCATTTTTGGATCCTAATTAAATCATTGACTATTTTTTTAGCACTTGTTACAACAAAATTTCACCTATAAATTTGAAAAATCATGTATTTTTCTTTACAAACTGAAAGACTGTCAAAGCTTCTTTTTTTTTTTAGTTCTGAACTTATGCTTTATTAACAAATAATTATTAATAAATTTTTGAATCTATTCAGTCTCTATATGTTATTTTATTCTTCAGTTTGTCATTAGAGATTTCTGTCTATGTAGTCATGGCTTAGCTGATTCTGTTGAAATTATAGAATTAAGGGTTGCCATCACAAAGTAGGTGCACATTTTTCTTGGTTTAGCAGTATTCATTCTTGGTCTTCATGATGTTCTATTAAATGTTTTATAAATTGTTTAAAAATATCTGGTCTGAATTTTGTTTAAAATGATATTTGAGTTTATCTCTTGCCTCAAGGTATATGTGGCTCTCTAATTAAAAAAAAATAGTAGACTTGAAGCACAATATATTTACTATTTAAAATAGTCCAGAAATATTATGTCAATGTGTTTATTCTTGATTGTTTTGTAATATCAATGAATTTGCTTGCTTTTGACCACCACAAATTGGTCAAGTACTTTTCTATGTATCTACATATGATATTTATAAACAAGTTTGCTTAACAAGTGGTAAACTCTTTAAAACTGAAATAGAAACCCATTTGTTTTGTAGTCTCATTTGTGTTACCCAGTAATTGAATTTCTTTATTCTTTTGCTCTCCAGAAGAGTACACACAATTCCATTACACTTTAAAAATAGCTTAAAAACAGCTTTAACTTCATTGTGTTATTAACTTAAACACATTTGATCTTATGAAAGAACTATATCCTTCTACCATATGTGAGAATTAAAGTGTGAAACTGTTTCTCAAATTGCTTGCCTTAGAACTGACCCTTACACATTTTGTTTAACTTGCTACCAAAGATTTATATATTCATCTTTTGCCTCTTAGAGACTACTGGAATATTTCACAGGCAACTTAACATTGTCGTATCCAATTGCTCTCACATCACTGCCACCAACTACCCTTGCCTCAAAACATACAGGCAAACAGAAGAACCATAACTTTGTTGGTCATTCATTTACCAATTTAGAAAGTAGTTCTTTTTAGAAGTAAATTTTAGCTGATGGGAAAGAGAACCCTAGACAGTAGGAACAAAAACTTATTTTTAGTGCCTACAGTAATGAATGAAACTAAGTAATTGTTTATCAAATATTTAGTTAATGTAGTTTTTAGTCACATAGTCTTGAACAGTTTCTTGAACTTGGGTGATAAGATTTGACTATTTGATAATAAAAGTGTGTCTACCTGCTAATGGAAATATTTCTTCATTTGTGTTGTATGTATGAGTGTTTCATCAGTTTTCAGTGTGTAAAAAAAGCATTTGGATTTTTATTAAGACCAAAAGACTATCAGTCACCCAGTCATGTCCAACTATTTGCGAACCATGGACTGTAGCTTGCCTGGCTCCTCTGTCCATGAACTTTCACAGGCAAGAATACTGAAGTGGGGAGCCAATCCCTTCTCCAGGGGATCTTCCCTACCTAGGAATATATATAAATTTGAAGATATTTTTTACTCTTCTCTAATTCAATTTTTACTTCTTAAATGTAAATATACAGACATAAAACAAAAGTTTACATAATTGTGTGACTATTTCTTTTAACTATACATTAAAATGTTCACTTTTTTTCTATAACTTGCTGACATGCATAGAGATATGTGACCCCCTTTGTTAAATAGTGTTGATCATTTCTTTCTACCTTGCCAGGAGCACACAGGGAATAATGTGATGATTTATATGCAAAACACTGCACACTTGCTTGGGGCAGTCCCACAAGTGCTAGATGTTTACTAAGAGGATACTGTGTTCCTGAATCTTGATAGAAAACAAAATCATGGAATAAGGCTATGCCTGTGACTATTTGGCTACTGAAGCTATTGAAGCTCCTTTGCTATTTCCTTACATGCTTATGGTATGCAGATGTAGGGCCTTGAAGAATTTAATGTGTTCTGGTAACTTTCCTAAATTTAGCCATTTTCAATAAACAAAATCAGTGGATTTTTCCCAACATATAGCTTTTGCCTGTTGAATAGATTACTCAGACATGTTTGTGCATGTGTGTTTGTGTATGTGTAATATTCAGCCTATTTAATGTTGGAGAAACAAGACATTCAAATATAATGTAATAAATTTCAGGGAAATAATCACAGACTAATTAATGTCAACATACCAAAGAATAAAAGTGCTTTTTTATTTTATGAACACAATTAATTAAAAAAATCCCAATATATGAACCTTGAAAAGTAATGATAAGGAGGAAAATAAGAGGAAAAAAAGAACTATTGTGCTCAGTATGAAGCAGTGGGCCTTAGTTTTAAAAATCTGTAATGAGGGAAGAAAAAATCCAATCTATGTTTGATTCCCAAGCCAAAATTCACAGTAGTGTTGGGAGGAGGATGTGACACATTTATAGTTAAGAAGACTTCCATAAAAACAAAATATAACACCATATTAAAATCATATGTCAGTTATCAACAAAATTTTTTTCAGGAAAGTAAGAATGAACCAATTCTATTAACACAACCTGCCTGATAATATATATATTTTGCCTGTAGACTGAATTGCATTTTTCTAGTGTTATTGAGGTATAATTAACAAATGAAAACTGTATCTAAGGATTAAAACATAATGTTATGAGATATATATATATACATTGTTAAATGATTACCACAATCAAGCTAATTAAATGATCCATCACCACAGATGGTATGTTTAATTTCTTTTTGGTAAGAATACTGAAGATGCACTCTCTTAACAAATTTCAAGTATACAATACAATGTTATTAACTATAATCCCCAAGATGCACATTAAATCTCCACAACTTTTTCATTCTACATAATTGAAATTTTGTAAATTCTGACCAATATCTCCCTATTTTTGCTACTATCTATTTCCTGGCATTCACCATTCTGCTCTACTTAGATTTTATCTTTCTAGATTCCACACGTAAGTGAGATCCTGCAGTATCTGTCTTTCAGTTCTTGGATAATGTCACTTAGCATAGTGTCTAGCACATTCATCCATGTGGTTACAAATGGCAGGGTTTTCTTTTTTGAAGCTGAAAAATATTCCAATATGTGTGTATTACATTTTATAATCTGTTCACTGATGGACATTTAGGTTATGTTCATATCCTATCTATTGTGAATAATGCTGCAATGAGGCTACAAGTACAGAGCGCTCCTCAAGATAATGATTTAATATACTTTGTATCCAGGAGTAGGATTGTTATATGATAGCTCTATTTTTAATTTTTAAAGAGATTTGAATAATGATTTCCATAGTGACTGTGGCAATTTACATTTCCATGGACAGTGTACAGACTTCCCTTTTCTCTATATCCTTTCCACTTGTTATTTTTTTCTTTTAATAATAACCATTCTAAAGTAAAGTGATATCTCATTGTAGTCTTGATATACATTTCTCTGATGATTAGTAATATTGAGCATCTTTTTATGTAAATTGGACATTTGTATCACTTTTTTGAGCCTGTTAAAGTTCTTGCCCATTTTAAGATGAAGTTACTTTTTTGATATTGAATTGTTTGAGTTTTAAATATTTTTGATATTAACTTCTTATCAGATGCATGCTTTCTACATATTTTCTCCTGTTCCACTGGCTTTCTCTCCACTCTGTTGATCGTTTCATTTTCGGTACAGAAGCCTTTTAGTTTGATGCAATCTCATTTATTTTTGCTTTTGCAATGTGTGATTTTGTATTGCATCCAAGAAAACCATTGCCAAAAACAATGTCAAGAAGGTCTTCTGCTATTCTATAATCTATTTTGAGTTGATTTTTGTTTATAGTGTCATTCTTTTACATCTGTATATTCAGTTTTCACAACACCATTTGTTGAAAAGATTATGCTTTCCCCATTGTGTACTTTCGGAGAAGGCAATGGCACCCCACTCCAGTACTCTTGCCTAGAAAATCCCATGGATGGAGGAGCCTGGTAGCCTGCAGTCCGTGGGGTCACGAAGAGTCGGACATGAATGAGCGACTTCACTTTCACTTCTCACCTTCATGCATTGGAGAAGAAAATGGCAACCCACTCCAGTGTTCTTGCCTGGAGAATCCCAGGGACAGGGGAGCCTGGTGGGCTGCCGTCTATGGGGTGGCACAGGGTTGGAAATGACTGAAGCAACTTAGCAGCAGCAGCAGCATTGTGTACTTTTGCTACCTTTGTCAAAGATCAATTAAATACAGACACATAGATTTATTTCTGAACTCTCAGTTCTGGTCCATATGTCTATTTTGATGATACTATCAAATTTTTTTGATCACTATACTATAGCCTTGCAATAATTTGAAATACAGCATTGTGTTGCCTCCAGCTTTGCTGCTCATGCTCAAGTTTGCTTTGGCTGTTTGAGCTCTTTTACGGTTTTCCATTAATTTTAGGATTGCTTTCCTTTTTCTGTGAAAAATCCCAGTAGAATAATAATGGAGAAAGAATTGAATATGTAAATTGTTTTGAATAATATGGATATTTCAACAATATTAAAACCCATAATCATGGGATATATTTCTTATATTTGTGTAGTCTTCATTTTATCAATGATTTACACATATCATGGTGAAAATTTTTCGTTTACTTGATTAAATGTATTACTAAATATTTTATTGTTCTAGATGCTCTTGTAAATGGGATTATTTTGTCTTTCCTCCTCTTTGCATCCACTTTATCTTCCTACTTCTTTAATTGATTTGTATCTACTGGAAGAATAGATTTTAATGACATGTTGAGCAGATTTCCTGGACATGTCAGGGGTATTTTTAGTTCAGTTATTGTCTTTTTCAGTTCCACTATTTTTGTTTGGCTCTTTTTTTAAAAAATATAAATTTATTTATTTTTTTTGGAGGTTAATTACAATATTGTATTGGTTTTGCCATACATCAACATGAATCTGCTATAAATTGTTTTTGTTTGCTGATATTCTCATTTTGTTCGTTTACTCTTTCCTAGATTTAGTTATGCCATGTTTTTCATAACTCACCAAACTACTTTAAGACGATTATTTAAAAATCTTACTTAGCAGATCTTTAATTCTTTCAGGTTTTTACAGATGCAGAGAGTCCGCATCAGTTGTGTCCAACTTTTTGAGACCCAAAGGACTGTAGCCTGCCAAGCTCCTCTGTTCGTGGGATTCTCCAGGCAAAAATACTAGAGTGGGTTGCCATGCCCTCCTCCAGGGGATCTCCCTGACGCAAGGATTGAACCTGTGACTCCTGCGACTATTCCTGCTTTGCAGGGGGATTCAGGTTTTTACTGGACATTTATTTTATTCCTTTGTATAAAATTTTTAGATTTTCCAGGTTCCTTGTGGGTTTACTTTGTGTCCATACATTTGAAAATGTAGATTTTCATTCTGCAACTTTTCACAATCTTGAAGATCAGTGCTAGCTCTAAAAGGATGCTCATCCATTTTCCTTTATCCCAAGCTGCCCCAAGACCCTGACTCTGCAGGTTTCTCAGTAGTCAGTATGAAGCAAGACAGAGACTGGACCCACTCTGAAATGCTGGGGGTAAGGCCCTTTTCACACATCTCTTGTGGAGGCAAAAGCCTCAGTCATGTGCCTTGTCCAGTCTCATAGAGCAGCACTGATTGTAAGAGAATGTCTTACCCTCTGTTGTTTGCTGTTCCAGAGGACTGGGCTCTGCAGACTGTTCATTTTTTTGTATGAGGTGAGATGGAAACCAACTCAGTGGAATGTGTCCTGATAGGGCAGGAGGCCAGGCAACCAGATACAGGTGCCAATCTCACTTTTCTTCCCATGAAAGAAATTACAGGTTGTCCATAAAATCAAAGTGTCTGACTCTTTGCGACCCCATGGAATGTAGCCCACGAGGCTCCTCTGTCCATGGGAGCTCCCAGGCAAGAATTCTGTGTTGCCATTTTCGTATCCAAGAGATTGTACCAACCTAGGAATTGAACCTGTGTCTCCTGCCTTGTGGGGGGATTCTTTACTTCTAAGCCACCAGGGAAGCCTATGGTCTTCTTGGTGCTGAGCTAAGCTGGTTTGAGGGAGGGACTGATATAGGGACTGCACTCAGTTTGTGCTCTTTTTCCTTGACTTTTTATCTGCATTCTAAAATTCCTTTTAAGGTATTTTGCTCTAAATTGTTATTGTATCAGTGGTTCTGTGAAGAAACAAGAGCCAGAGTTTCCTAATCCGCATTCTTGATGATATCACTGTCTCCAATCATGTATTATCTCAAATGTAAAAATTCATGTTTTGGTAGGGCTGTAAAATCTAGCAGTAATTTTTACACTGTTTTCTTCAACTTTCTAAATTAAATTAATGTAGAGACCATCCACTATTTTATTACTTGCATTTATTTATAGGTATGCCTTGTTTTATTACACTTTGCTTTTTTGAGCTTTGCAGATGTTGAATATTTTACAAATTGAAGATTTGTGGCAACCTGGTGTCAAACAAATGTATTGGCAGCTTTTTTTTTTTTTTTTTTACAATAGCATTTGCTTACTTCATGTTCACATACCACATTATGGCAATTCTTAACAATATTTCAACTTTTTCATTATAATTGTATTTATTATAGTGATCTGCTATGTGGGGGACCTGGGTTCGATCTCTGGGTCTAGAAGATCCCCTGGAGTAAAGAATGGCAACCTGCTTCAGTATTCTTGTCTGGAGAATTCCATGGACACAAAATCTGGAGGCCTACAGTGCATGGGGTGGCAAAGAGTTGAACAGGACTGAAAGACTAACACTTTCACTTTCATGGTGATCTGTGATCAGCGATCAGAGATCTTGATATTACAAAAAGATTTTTGCATATTCTTGTTGCAGAAAGATTATGACTAGCCAAAATGTCAGTTGATTTTTAGCATTTTCACATTTTAGTTAAGGTATTTACATTATATTTTTAGACACAAAGCTACTGCACACTTAATAGATTACTGTATACTTTAAACATAACTTTAACATGTACTGGAAAACTAAAACACACACACACACACACACACACACACAAAACCTTGTAACTTGCTTTATGGTGTATTGACTTTATTCTAGTGGTCCTGAACTGAACCTACAATATCTTTGAGGTATGTCTATATTTTTTAACATTGGTCACCATCCAGGAATTCACTGACTTTTCTCCATTTCAAGATTTTCAGGCTGGTCAAAGGTAGAACTCGTGTCACATGACTCATCATATAGGTGTTTCTTTCATCCATAGAAGCAAAGGGTGCAGGCAATCATTGAGCTCTAGGGAAATACTTATCCCTGTTCAAGGCTCATACAGATTTTTAGATTATCTCTTAGGCATCAAATGCCCTTAACTGATTTTTTTTTTCAGTCCTGCTTCAGATGACTGCCTTTATAGTAACCTCATTTATAGAGATTATACAATGAAAATCTACGTGTGAAGCTTAACCAGGACTACATAGGAAGTCCGGACATTTTGCATATATAAAATTCACTGTCTTACAGTCAATATAAAGGAACTACTCTTAACATTCTTTTAATGTATGACTAAAACTTCAAAACATCCATTATCAATGTTGATACACTTAAATACCAAACTTCTGTAAATATGCATTAAAAATAACACCAGTGTTATCTATTCATAGATGGTAAGAATATATGAGACACTTAATGAAGTACAGATTCAGCCTTGATCAGTACAATAATACAAAAAATGATACAGAATATTTGAATATAAATATACACAGAAGAATACTATATTTTTACATGAATACCTGCATGAATCAAGTTTTAAATATGAAACATTAAAAAATCACTGATATAGTAAAAATGAAGCAAATATGCTCATCTTTTCCATTAATATTTAGCATCAGTCTAAGGATTAAAATACAACTTGACAAGAAGAGCAAGTAGTGTACTCATTAGAAAGGTGGAAATAACTTGCTTACTAGAATAAAATCACAAATATTAAAAAATAAAGTTAAATGTTACCACAGTGTAAAAATCTTATTGCATCATTAAAATGGATGCTTATTTTTCATAAAAAATTCAGGAAGTATAATTAAAAATATATCCCATATACAACAGCAGTAAAATTATAAACTGCTGACAAACTTCACATTATATAAAATGGCCTTAAGTCAAAAGCATTTATGCTTCTCTTGTGATATGGGCGTAATTCTATTTTAAAGACATTTAAATTTTTAAGGATTCTGTTTTTTGGTTGACTAGAATTTGTATCATTTAAAGGCAAATATGTAATCTAGGTAGTAATCAGGAAATGGTGGTATATTTTTCACATTATATTCCCTTGTGGCTGGATTTTTTAAGTGTAGACAGTGTAGACCTTGACTTTCTTCTGCCTTTATAATCTACATTCAATTTATTGTAATATAGATTATTGCTGTTGTTATTCAGTCGCTAAGTTATGTCCAACTCTTTGTGACCCCATAGACTGTAGCACACCAGGCTTCCCTGTCCATCACCAACTCCTGGAGCCTACTCAAACTCATGTCCATCGTGTCCATAATGCCATCCAGCCATCTCATTCTCTGTTGTCCCCTTCTCCTCCCATCTTCAAAATTTCCCAGCATCAGGATCTTTTCCAATGAGTCAGCTCTTTGCATCAGGTGCCCAAAGTACTGGAGTTCAGCTTCAGCATCATTCCTTTCAATGGAACACTCAGGACTGACTTCCTTTAGGATTGACTGGTTGGGTCTCCTTGCAGTCCACGGGACTCTCAAGAATCTTCTCAAATGTCACATTTCAAAAGCATCAATTCTTCAACACTCAGCTTTCTTTATAGTCCAACTCTCACATTCATACATGACCACTGGAAAAACGATAACTTTGACTAGACTGACCTTTGTTGACAAAGTAATTTCTCTGCTTTTAAATATGCCGTTTAAGTGGGAAACCTGGGTTCGATCCCTGTGTTGGGATGATCCCCTGTAGAAGGGAAAGGCTACCCATTCCAGTATTCTGGCCTGGAGAATTCCATGGACTGTATAGTCTGTAGGGTGGCAAGGCGTCAGACATGACTGACTTTCAAAAAAAAAAAAAGAGAGGTTTATCATAGCTTTTCTACCAAGGAGCAAGTGTCTTTTAATTTCATGGCTACAGTCACCATCTGCAGTGATTTTGGAGCATGAAAAAATAAAATCTCTCACCATTTCCACTGTTTCTCCACCTATTTACCATGATGTGATGGGACCAGATGCCATGATCATAGTTTTCTCTATGCTGTGCTTTAAGCCAACTTTTTCACTCTCCTCTTTCACTTTCATTAAGGGCTCTTTTAGTTCTTCTTCACTTTCTGCCATAAGGATGGTGTCATCTGCATATCTGAGGTTATTGATATTCCTCCTGGCTATCTTGATTACAGCTGTGCTTCTTCCAGCCTGGCATGTCCCATGATGTAGTCTGCATAGTAGTTAAACAAGCAGGGTGACAATATACAGCCTTGAGGTACTCCTTTCTCGATTTGGAGCCAGTCTGTTGTTCCATGTCAAGTTCTAACTGTTGCTTCTTGACCTGCATACAGATTTCTCAGGAGGCAAGTCATGTGGTCTGTATACTTAAACTAGTGTAAACACTAGGAAGCTTTTAGGCTTTATATTCAATACAGTTTCTACATCAATATCAAACTTTGTCTGAAATGCACAAACAAGAAGCAGTC
Organism: Bos grunniens; assembly: GCF_055505025.1. Taxonomy (NCBI): domain Eukaryota; kingdom Metazoa; phylum Chordata; class Mammalia; order Artiodactyla; family Bovidae; genus Bos; species Bos grunniens. The sequence continues at coordinate 55,536,588 of NC_141175.1, read as the reverse complement.
TTAGAATTAAGGTTCCAAGACATTTGCACAGTGCTCCACCTTTGTCCAGTTTCTCTCTACATGTAGAATTGATCTTCTGGCCAAATTTCTTCCTCAAATTTCAAACTATCCTTCTGATGGTAAGTGTTTTTCCTTTATTTTTTTTCTGCTGATAAGACTCATCACAACAACAACAAAATAATAAAGAAATCAAGCACATATATTGAATGTGTAAGGCAGGACAGATTTTATTCTGAATACAATAGTATAATAACTCATTTAATTGTCCAAGAAACGCATTGAAGTCTACAAAAAATTCTATCTTTTTTCTTTCTCCTCATGATTTCACTGAAGAGGAATACTAGGTGCAAAGAAGCTATGTAAGTTCTGCAATCACAGAGTTGGTTAGTGATGCAGAAGGACTTTATCACAAGCACTCTAATGCTAGGACTTACATTTTTATTGACTATAGTATGCTGCTTAATCAAGGATAAACTAGAAGAAATAAGTATGGGAAGATATTTCAAATTAGTATGTCAATTGAATTATGTACTATATATTAAGTGATGCAGCTTTATTGTCTTACTAAACACATATAATAACCTAACATGCTTTAAAACATAAGCATCAATTAATTAATAGATATAGGATTACGAATTTAAAGCATTGTTAACTATTTGTAAGCATTTATCATGCTCTAATAATTTTCTAAATCATTAAGACCAATAAAAGCTTTGATATATTAAACTGTCTTAAAACATGAATTTTCTTATCTTTATATTTGCAAATGAGAACACTGAGGAAAATGATGATTAAATGGCATTTCTTTTTCTCCGAGAGATGCTTCTATCAATTCTTTTTTTACAAATTTAGAACCTCTTAACTAAACTCACCACACATTTATTTTTAACCCTTTCTAACAGGAAATAAAGATTAAAATAATTTGCAAATACTAACTGTTCTCAAATAAGTCTCAGCTAGCTACTGCGTGTTTTTCTCAGTAAAAACAAGCTGAATTTCACATGAAAGAAATAACTAAAACTGTGGCAATGCTAGTTGTAAAGAACCCACCTGCCCATGCAAGAGACATAAGAGATGTGAGTTCGATTCCTGGAAAGGGAAGATGCCCTGGAGGAGTGCATGGCAACTCCAGTATTCTTGCCTAGAGAATCCCATGGACAGAGGAGCCTAGCAAGCTACAGTTTACAGGGCGACAGAGTCAGAAACGACCGAGAGACTAAAACTTTCACATTTTACACTAAAGACTTAAAATTGGTTTTGTAATAGTATTTGTAATTAGAAATAATTCTTAGTAAGACAATTCAGTCACCCAATCCAGGAAGTCCTCTGACTTGCTAAACACAGAAGGCATAATTAATGTGTCTGAGTTATTGCTAAAACTCAGAATGACACATTGTAAGTAAATACGTACTCTTAAAGTAACTCACTGCACACTGCATAAGTTAGTTCTTTTCTTTGGGCTTTATTCACTTGTAAAATTTGGAATATGGATTGGGTACTATTTTAGTAGTATTAAGTGGGACTTCCCTGGTGGCTCAACTGGTAAAGAACTTGCTTTCAATATGGGAAACCTGGGTTTGATCCCTGGGGCTGGGAAGATCCCTGGAGAGGGGAATGGCTACCCATTCCAGTATTCTGGCCTGGATAATTCCATGGACTCTATAGTCCATGGAGTCACAAAGAGTTGGACACGACTGAACGACTTTCACTTAAAACTTAAATTTAAGTAGTATAACATTAATAATCTTTAATTTTGCACATGAAAGTCATGTGTCCTCTTCAAGAATTTAACTCCCAATTTATATCCCTGACATAGTCCATCAAAGTTGTTTATACCAAAAATCAGCATAGCAATCCCCTTATACACAAATACTGCAAATGTATATTTTAGTCCTCTTGTCATAAGATCTGAGTTAATGAATTCCAAATGTCTTGTGCTGTATAGTTTTTATTTTTGTTCAAAAGCGATTTTCTGGGTTAACTTCACACTCTGCCTGAGGTGCATGCTAAATCGCTTCAGTCATGTCTGACGACCCTGTGGACTTAAGCCCACCAGGGTCCTCTGTCCATTGGATTTCCCAGTCAGGAATACTGAAGTGGGTTGCCATGTCCTCCTCCAGGGGATCTTCCCGACGCAGGGATTGAACCCATATCTCTTAAGTCTCATGCATTTGCAGGCAGGTTCTTTACCACTAGCGCCACCTGCCTGATGTAACACATCTCTGTTAAAGTAAGAGTTTTTAACTTGACTGAGTTAACAATGGGTGCATTTCTCTTGCACTTTTCTTTTTGAAAATTTAAAATGAACATTATTTAAAATGTATAGTTCTCTCATTACATTTTAAATAACTTTGTCCACTTATTTGAAGGTGCTTTGATATTTGGTAAATATTTGTGACTCCAGTATCAACTGACTGACTGATGGTTGGTCAAAATATAATAATCTGGGAAATAATAAGATGAAATTTGCTATGTTCACTGTACACAACTCAAGGGTGACTGTTGTAAAGGCTCAGCAATCCATGTCACCCAGCTGTCTATCTGCATAGTCTGTCACCTTTTCCTTCCACTTATCTTTGAGTGGTGTGTGTCTGCTGGAGAAACAGACATAGTGACTCACTGAGCTTATTTTCTGTATATAACTGAAGCAGGATGACTCTAACTATTGACAGTAACATAGCTTTTTCCTTCCTTCATCTTTCCTTTCATGGACTGTTTGAAGGAAGTGGTATAGGTTGGAGGTAATTGACTGATATTTATAATATTTGACAATTTTTGAAGAATGAGTACAGGCAAATCAGAACTGAAGCTGCAGGTATTGCTGAAGAAAAACCTGTTGGATTAGTCTTGATGGTTGGGGCATTTCTGGGAAGGGGCAACACAGGTAGCACCAGAGTGGGTGAGAATTTGAACAAAGATGGTTACAACTTGTATGGAAGCATTTAAATACTTAAGCAACATATAGGGTGGCATTTGTCAACTTTGGGAATTAGAAGGTTAAAATTGTTAATAATTTGATGAAATTACAAAACAGAAAGAGACTCACAGACACAGAGAATGAACTTATGGATGCCAGGGGGAAGAATGGGTGTAAAGGATGGACATGTACACATTGCTGTATTTAAAATGTAAACCAAGACTCACTGTAAAGTACATGGATCTCTGCTCAATATATGTGGCAGCCTGAATAGAAAAGGAGTTTGGGGGAGAATGGATACATGTATATGTTGGCTGAATTTCTTCACTGTTCACATGAAAATATCACAACATTGTTAATCAGTAATACCTCAATACAAAATAAAAAGTTAAAAATAAATTATTAATAATTTGTAGTTTTGTTGCCTGAGTTTTTGCTCAAACTACAAAATTTAAAATCTAGTTAATTAAGCCATGATAATGTAGAAGACCATGTAAATGACTCATGTTAAGACTGAGGTGTCTTAAAGTCACCAAGACTATTCAAGCAGAAGCTAGAGGAAAACACTGAAATGCTTTTTGATCAAATTTTGTTACCAAAAAGATTCTGCCTTTGATTAAAACTGAAGTTACATTTAGTAACATCTTTCTTTTTAAAATTTAGTGAAAATACTCCCCATGAGTTGAATAATACTGAAAATATATTTTTGAATGGTTCATCCAAGTCTATTTAATACAAAAAATGGCACCTATAAGCTAAGGGAATTATGATATAAGGACACATTTCATAGCTGTAAATTTACCTTTGTATAATAGTTTGAAAGGTGCTTTTTCAAGCTATCTTAAAATACATTATTCTCAATGAGACATTTGACAAATAAATTATAATTAATTATTTTATAGTTTAAAAGCATACATCCAGAGAATTATGGGAAAATTGAATAATAGCATCACCATCACACACACACAAAAAATTGTTCCTCAGAGAAACAAGTCATTGTTAGCACACATGATTTCTCAAAAAGCAAGGAAAAAGTAAAAGTTGCTGATGCTCTGTCTGAAACATGCTTAGATGCTAGTTGAACAATGCTCTGATACCTGTATTGTTTTTCTTTCTCTTTTTCTGAATCTAAATGTGTTCGATATAGCTATATCACATAAAGGGATAAAAAGGGATGATTTTAGCAGAACTTATGATACTAATGTGTAAACCTGAATAGAAATGATAATTTGTCTGTTTGCCATTGCAGGATTTAACAGAGGACAAACAGTATAACCAAATCCTTCATAAACACTGTTTTGAACCATTTGCTTAGTGGAAGCTATAAAGTGAATTTTGTTTCTAGTCTAAATAATTGGTGAAACTGTATTCATTAACTGAATAAATGACATTGCCATTCCTTTACATTTTCTAAAATATTTTAATATTGTTAAATATTGATTTTTTTTATCCTTTAATTTTTTTTTCTCCCTTATATGCTTTTAATATAAATTCTTATCTAGGATATTCAATCTAGACTTTCATTTTTACTGTTTGAAAGTTGTCTATAAACTACATTCTTAATTTAAATCACTTTTCTTTTCTATTTTTTCTCTTTTTCAATAGTTCAGTTCAGTTCAGTAGCTCAGTTGTGTCTGACTCTTTGCGACCCCATAAATCACAGCAATACTGCTCAAATAATTTCACCAAATTTTCTGAATGTTTCTGTTTCAAAGAGCTCTTTGTAATTCTGAAATATCCTTACACCCCTTAGCATTCTTGCATATGTTTGCAAGTATAAATGTATGTTTATATACATGCATATGGATTATTTACAGTGCAAATAATGCATGCACACACATATATCAAAATATGTATAATACATTGTATACACACTTATATAGTAAATAGACAAAATGCACATGTATGAGCATATACATATATTATCGATATAGACATTTTAAGCTTTTTCATTCACTTCTTATGAATATATGAGTTTAAACATAAATTATTGACAACATAGAGCAGCATAAAATTTTACTAATATTTTGCTTTTATTATTAATATAAATAATGAAGTGAGGTGACTCTGTTGTGTCTGACTCTTAGTGAACCCATAGACTATCCAGTCCATGGAATTCTCCAGGCCAAAATACTGAAGTGGATAGCTGTTCCCTTCTCCAAGGGACCTTCCCAACCCAGGGATCAAAGCCAGGTCTCCCACGTTGCAGAAGGATTCATTATCAACTGAGCAACAAAAGAGGCTGATTATTTTTCTTATATATCAATACTGTCATTCTCCTGTATACAACTTTACCCCTAAGATTCTCATATAAAAAAATCAATATTATTATCATCACTTTTCAGTTTAGTCATGTCCAACTCTATGTGGCCCCATGAACTGCAGCACACCAGGCCTTCCTGTCCATCTATAACTTTCAGAGCTTGCTCAAACTCATGTCCATCGAGTTGATGATACCATCTAGCCATTTCATTCTCTGTCATCTCCTCCTCCTGCTTCAATCTTTGCCAGCATGAAGGTCTTTTCCAAGGAGTCAGATCTTCACATCAGGTGGCCAAAGGATTGGAGTTTCAGCTTCAGCATCAGTCCTTCAAATGAACATTCAAGACTGATTTCCTTTAGCATGGACTGGTTTTATCCCCTTGCAGTCCAAGGGACTCTCAAGAGTTTCCTCCAATAACACAGTTCAAAAGCATCAATTCTTTAGCCCTCAGTTTTCTTTAGTCCAACTCTCACATCCATACATGACTACTGGAGAAACCATAACTTTGACTAGATGGACCTTTGTCAGCAATTAAAAAGCAATATCTCTGCTTTTTAATATGTTCTGTAAGTTGGTCATAGCTTTTCTTCCAAAGAGTAAGTGTCTTCTAATTTCATGGCTGCAATCACTATCTGCAGTGATTTTGGAGCCCAAAAAAGTAGAGTCTGTCACTGTTCCCATTGTTTCCTCATCTATTTGCCTTGAAGTGATGGGACCAGATGCCATGATCTTCATTTTTCAAATGTTGAGTTTTAACTCACCTTTTTCACTCTCTTCTTTCACTTTCATCAAGAAGTGCTTTAGTTCTTTTTCACTTTCTGCCATAAGGGTGGTGTCATCTGCAAATCTGAGGTTATTGATATTTCTCCTGGTAATCTTGATTCTAGCTTATGCTTCATTCAGCCTGGTATGTTGCATGATGTACTCTGCATATAAGTTAAATAAGCTGGGTGACCATATACAGTCTTGATGTACTCCTTTCCCGATTTGGAACCAATCTGTTGTCCAATGTCCAGTTCTAACTGTTGCTTCTTGACCTGCATACAGATTTCTCTGGAGGCTGGTCAGGTGATATGGTATTCCCATCTCTTGAAGAATTTTCCACAGCTTGTTGTGATCTACACAGTCAAAGGCTTTGGCATAGTCAATAAAGCAGATGTAGAAATTTTTCTGGAACTCTCTTGCTTTTTCAGTGATCCAGTGGATGTTAGCAATTTGATCTCTGGGTTCCTCTGCCTTTTCTAAATCCAGCTTGACCATCTGAAATTTCACAGTTCATGTACTGTTGAAGCCTGGTTTGGATAATTTTGAGCATTACTTTACTAGTATGCGAGCACTACTTACTATTTTACAATTGTCTGGTAGTTTGAACATTCTTTGGCATTGCTTTACTTTGAGATTGGAATAAAAACTGACATTTTCCAGTCCTGTGGCCACTGCTGACTTTCCCAAATTTGTTGGTATACTGAGTGCAGCACTTTAACAGCATCATCTTTTAGGATTTGAATTAACATCCCTTTTAGATGTACATATAAGAAAATATATTCACTTTTCTATAGTCCAACAGAAAGCCTGAGTTCTAAACTAGAAGAAACTCTATTGAGGTCCAACATCAATGTCTACTAATACCTCAAACAAAACTCTATGAACAGAAATTTTCATAATTATGTGAACTTGCAGATCATTCCCATGACTGAATATAAGAATCAGTTTTATACACCTGCCATGGGCCATTTTTAGAGCACTTGTCATGAACCTAAAATTCAGTTTTGATTTAAATTTGTTTGCTCTCATTTCATCAGTTTAAACTGGATATTCTTAATAAGTATGAAATTCTAGATGAATACTAGAAAAGAAAACGTCTTTTAAAGCTATTTTAATGGAAAAAATGGGCCTCATGTTTAAAAAACAAAATTCACCAAACCAAGCATATTTATTATTTAAAGTACAACTAAAAACAATGAAGAATTCATGAGCATACACTCTTATGCTCACTATTTTTGTGAGGAATTTAAATAGGAATGACTCTCTGAATCCACTGGGAGTCAATGAAAGAATCTGACTTTATGACCTTAAAGGCATTTCTTTCAACAGAAGATAGAAGTCAAACTTCTATATTATAGGTCAGAAAAATTTCAATGGGCGCAACAGCGTGAGTTTAATTCACCAGACGACTAGGAGTTTATATGAAATTATTTGTTGACATTAACTCTTTTGAAAATATTCTAAATTGTTTGAGCCTACTTTGTGGTTATAGGTCAATTAACACTAACAGATATGAAAGCTTTTGAAAATGAGTATCTTATTCCCAAATAGATATTGAGTATCTTCACTGAAGTCAGAGTCAAATCTAAAGAACAAATTCACTCTGTGATCTTGAGACCAGTTACTTACCCCTTGTAGTTACACGTTTTACCGACAAATAAAAGATCACTGAACTAGACAACTATTAGAGTTTTTACTAGAACTAATATATATGACAGTTTGGTCACTAAGTAGTGTTTGACTCTTTATGACCCCGTGGAACATGCAGGTTCCATTCAGTTTTCTAGGCAAGAATACTGGAGTGGTTTGCCATTTCCTCCTCCAGGGGATTTTCCTGACCTAGGGATCAAACCCATGTCTCCTGCATTGGCAGGAGGATTCTTTATCACTGGAGCCACTCAGGAAGCCCAACATACATGACTATTTTCTTCTTTATTACATGAAAAGGGAAAGTGACTTTGAGTAATTTAAGAAGGGAGAATAATATCATAGCAGATATTGTTTACGAAAAATCTGGACTGAGAAAGTCTCATATAGAAACTGATATCACTGGACTATTGTAATTCCATGGGTAATTTAATCTGCTAACTCACAAACTTAGTCCCATTGAAAATGCTGAAATGAACAAAATGAAGTTTTTACCACAATTCTTAAATTATTGTGAATAACTAAAACTAGCAAGGAGAATATAAAGAAAATTTAAAGCCCTCTTCTATCCTCAGCTCTGCTGCAAAAAATAAAAAACGAAATTGGAGGATCTGATATGCGATTGCTGAATGTGCAATTATTTTTCAGAATAATAGACTCATTCAGAGAAAATGACAATGGCATTGTCTGTGATGGTCTTTGGGGTTTCCCTTGTGGCTCAGCTGGTAAAGAATTCCTCCTGCAATGCCAGAGACCTGGGTTCAACCCCCGGGTTGGGAAGATGCCCTGGAGGAAGAAATGACAAACCACTCTAGTATTCTGACCTAAATATAAGAAAATCACACTTTAGAATATGTGGGTGTTATTCTTTAGAAAGAGAAGTATATGCCAAGAAACACACTATTCATATGCTTAATATTATTCTAAATATTATTGATTAATGAATTTAAATAATTTACTTATTACTATAGTAAGATTATATCATTTGTTTGGTGTTGATTTATAATGCGGTAAAATATTTCTGAAACAGAATTTGTTTGGTTTACAAATCTGACAATAAAAATTTCCACACTCCTTGCCTGGTGTCTGAGAACAATCAGGTGATTTTTGAGTTTGAGAAACTGACAACACTCCATTTCAAGCACCTGAAGGAAGATGATATAAAAATGGTTACTTCCTTTTTTATATATAATTACTACTAATGAAAATCTTTAAGGCAGGAATGAGATACAATTAGAATATACAATAAAGTGGGAAGAGATAAATGCATACTGTTTTTGGTAAATAATGGATCATTATCTTTTAAAGAAAGAGGTCAGAACACTTTGGGCTCCCCACTTGTTAGTAAACTTTATTTGCAGAGAGAAGTGATTTGTCTAAACAATAGTGAGTTGATAACAGACCAGAGATTCAAATGAAAACCAAGTTCCTTGGACGCCAACCTAAGTCCTCACTCTTTTTATCACAAAACTTTATAACAAAATTGAAATTGTATACAACCATGTTTTCAAGTGGTGGTAGATTGCTTGCTCTGTGTTGCGCTGTGCTTAGTTGCTTCAGTCATGTCCAACTCTGCAACCCCATAGACCTCAGCCTGTCAGGCTCCTCTGTTCGTAGAATTCTCCAGGCAAGAATACTGGAGTGGGTTGCCATGCCCTCCTTCAGGGGATCATCCCAAACCAGAGATCGAACCTGTGTGTATCCTGCATCCCCTGCCTTGTAGATGGACTCTTTAATGCTGAGTCACTCTAGAAGCTCATGGTAGATTGCCTATTAAGAGTCAATACTAATAATATGTTCCTTCCTTAATAATGCCAAATCACTTGATTTGAGTCACTCATGTGTAAATAGAAAATATTGACATCTAGGTAATATGATTTTAAAAGGGTCAAAGGTTTGCACTTGCCAAATGCACTCACTTCATGACTTACATAAAATCTGATTTTACCAGACTTTTTACACCAGTATTTTTGTGAGAGTAATAATTTTTATGGGTTCAAAATTAATTTGTGAATAATATTAACAGAAGTGTTATCAGACTGATTAGCCTTAGAGAGAAGAATCTTAGGGAATGATGCTAGATAAGATGGATAATAAGATTACCGCTAGGAACTACCTGGTATACCATATTTTTCTGTATGCATCTTTTATGAAATTATAATAGAAATAACATGAACCTAGAAATTCAACTGAAATAAAAGTGAAATATAATTTCTCATATGCTACTCATTCACCCTAAATATTTACAAGTTGCCTGAATTCTTTGAAAATCAGTTTTCTATTACATATAATGAGAAAGATAATAATACCTTACTTGTTTAGCTGTTATTAAGAGGAAATGTGATGATGTATATAAAGCACCTAATTATCAAATAATATTGCCAGACAATATGCATGGATCTCTTCTAGTCAGTTTTAGATAAGTACAATTGTTATTTTTGTTTCACAAATCTATAAAATTTGAGGGTAAATAATATTTTTTACATCACACAGCTAATAAATGACAAAATGTAGAAATAGAACCAGATTCATCTGACTCTAAAGTTTTGACGCATTTAATCTTTCTGTTATATTCCTTCTCAAAGAGCATGATGGGTCAACTTTACTGGACTAAGGCATGCACGGATGGTTGGTCAAAAATTTCTAGGAACTTCTGTGAAGGTATCTCCAAAAGAGATTATCATTTTGAATCTGAAGACTTAATAAAGACGATTCTTCTCTCCAAGGAGGGTGGGCATCACCCTTACTGTTGAGGATATGAATAGAAGAAAAATGTGGCATGTTTGCATGCTCAGTCTTATCTGACTCTTTTTGACCCCATGAACTGTAGCCCTCTAGTGTCCTCTGTCCATAGGATTATCCTGGTAAGTATACTTGAGTTAGTTGCAATTTCTTCCTCCAGGGGATCTTTCCAATCCAGGGATAGAACCCATATCTCCTGCAGCTCCATTATTGATGGGTGGATTCTTTACCACTGAGCCACCTGGAAAGACCAACAAATGTAGACGAAGGGCAAATTCACTCTCTCTCCTTCACCTGTGATGTCTGCCTTTTGCCCTTTGATATTGGTGATGCTCCTGGATCTTGGGCTTTCAGATTCAGACTGGGGCCTGATCAGACCTTACCTTTTGAACTTAAGTACATCACTCATTCTCCAGCTTACAGACAACAGACCATGGAACTTCTTATCTTCCATAACCACAGGAACCAATTCCTATAACAAATATAGCAAACCTCTCTCTCTCTCTCTCTATATATATATATATATATATATATATATACACACACATATGTGTGTGTATATATATATATATGTATAATACATATGATATTTTCTCTGGAGAACCCTGACCAACACACAAAGCTGACAAGCTGACAAAATTTAGGTGTTCAGTAGGACAGCAGGAGAAAGATATGGAAATTTAAAACATCCTTTAAAAAAACAAAAACTTCCCTTATCTTCTGGTGTAGCACATCCTCTCCAAGTACACATAATTGCTCAACTTTGAAACTCCATGGGTTATGAAATGGGGTTTCCTATGTAAAGCTACTGGACAATGTAAGAATCAAACCCATTGATTTCAATGATACTAACCTCTGAATGATTGAAGATAGTGAATCCCAATAAGAAAGGCGTATATTTATTCACTTGGTCAACCAACAGACATATACAGAATAACCTGCCATAAAGGCACCATGCTAGGCAGTCTTTGGTATTCTATAGAAAAAAAAATCTCTATTTTCTAGGAACTCATGATCTATTTTTATGATTGAATAGCATCATGGACTCAATGGACATGAACTTGGGCAAACGCCAGGAGATAATGAGGGGCAGGGAGGCCTGGTGAGCTGCAGTTCATGTGGTTGCAAAGAGTAGGACACAACCTAGTGACTGAACAACAACGACAACAACACAATTTATTTAGGCAGTTGAGTACAGGAATTCAAATATCTACCATTTGAGCTCTTTCACTTAAAAGACCTAGAACAGCAAAAGGATAGTATGTCTAACATACTACTATAAAGTATTCAGCCCCATGATTTCAGAAAAAGATTATGTTAAGTGGTATGGATATACTATATTTTAGATAATTTTTTGACAGCATAAAACACAAACACTGCTAGAAAAAGTATATGGCATTCCTCAACAATTAGCCCTTGCTCCTCTTCCTTTATGCATTTTCCATAGTACTTATACACTGCTGCTGCTGCTGCTGCTAAGTTGCTTCAGTCGTGTGCGACTCTGTGCGACCCCATGGACGGCAGCCCACCAGGCTGCCCCGTCCCTGGGATTCTCCAGGCAAGAACATTGGAGTGGGTTGCCATTTCCTTCTCCAAAGCATGAAAGTGAAAAGTGAAAGTGAAGTCGCTCAGTCGTGTCCGACTCTTCGCGACCCCATAGACTGCAGCCCACCAGGCTCCTCCGTCCATGGGATTTTCCAGGCAAGAGTACTGGAGTGGGTTGCCATTGCCTTCTCTGACTTATACACTGCAAAGCACTAATACTTAATTAAGTACTGGAACTGTTTGCTAATTGTTGTCTATGTGCGAGTATTGTAAGCTCCCAGAAGACAGAAGACATGCTTCATGCTCCTTAGAATTTCCCACAGGAACTAATCTGGGCACATCATAGGCACCCAATTAAATGCTAAAAACATTGAATGCCTGCATTTGTTAGCTTCCTTAAGAGCAAAGAGGATTTTAAAAAATTGCATTAAAGGTGGTATTTTTCTAAATGAAAAATGTCTGTAATAACGTTTTACAATGATATAATAAAATACATTGTGTCTATGAAAAAAAAAAAAAAAAAGAAGTCTCCTTTAAGAGCAGAAAGTCTAGTAAAGAATTCCTTGCCTTAGCATGAATGACTTTCTTTTATAATTATTAAATAGAGAAAGAGGCTTAATTTTTATTGACTAAGAAGAATACTTTAGCAATGTTCAACCTTTGCAAAATAAATTTAAAAATGTCATGTGCTATCACCATTCATAACATTTTTTAAACTGGATTTAATTCAGATAATTATTTAGGCTTCAGAACAATAGACTTCCAAATATTTAAACAGATACACACAGACCTTATGATACCATAAGGGATGTAGCTCCAAGAGGATGGTAAGTGCTACAGCTGTGAAGATGACTACAGAAATGTAAATAAATGACAGATGGGAAAAAATGGAGAAAAAATACAAACTCAAGTGGATAGCCTAAAAATGCCTCTGCCAACTTGGTAATTAAACTGAGAAGTTTATAAGGCAAACTGAGAATCACATATTTGTGGAGAAAGGCAAAATTGCATGACTATCTCAGGGCTCTGACTGGAAAACCTAAACTGAGAATAGGATAAGCCCTGATGAAGGAAAAAAGGAAACCTTTGAAAGAAGGTAAATCAATACAAATGAGATATAGGAACACTATTTGAAGCATATAGCATGATATTATCATATGTCAAAATTTTATTTGAGTGATTTGGATACAGGAGATAAACAAATGAAAGACACATGCAAAGAGATTAGTCATTAGGGATCAGATACTGTACAACAAGTGTTTATATTATGTATATTGAATACCTATATTTTAATATATATTATATGTACACATAATCTATGCTCTCTATGTGTATATATATATATTTTTTTCTCACAACAGCCATGGAAGATATTATTATTTTCATCTAGGAGACAGGTATTTGAGTCACTTAATTTTCCAGGTCACACAGTTTGGAGAATTGACCCTGAACTCATTTTCATTTTGTTTTACTTTTTTAACAGAATAAGGGATTTAATTATTTAAGTTAATTTTTACTGAAATATAGTTGATTTACAATGCTGTGTTAGTTTATGTTGCTCATCAAGTGAATCATTTTTACTTATACATATAACCACTTTCTAGATTCTTTTCCCATATAGGTCACTATAGAGTATTGAGTACAGTTCCCGGTGCCATATGGTAGGTCTTCATTAGTTATCTATTTTATATATAGTAGTGAGTATATGTGAATCAGAGTTTCCCAGTTTATTTCTCCTCCCTTTTTCCCCTTGGAAACTGTAAGTTTGTTCTATATCTGTTATTATATTTCTGTTTTGTGAATAAGTTCATTTGTACCTTTTTTTTTTTTTTTTTTTAGTTTCCACATATAAATGACATCATATGATACTTGTCTTCCTCAGTCTGACTGACTTCACTCTGTATGATAAATCATTTCAACTTTCAGTCTTAGACATGAAACAGATCTGTCCCACAGTGGATTGAGAGTATCTTTAAAATAAAGAATTATGATAGGTTGAAACTTATAAAAATTATTTCCCTTATATCATTGTATGCAGATGCAGTTTGAAGTATCAAAATGGAGAAGTTAATTCTGTGCTAGGGTGAGCATAAGAGAAGCCTATACAGATAAGACAATATCTATCAGCCTTCAAACTCAGAATGACTGTTCTTCTCTGTCTTATCCCATGTTATATACCTTGGGGTGTATATGCCAAGTATTTGGTAACTGATCAATAAATGCTTGTTGGGTAAACTAATTTGGGACCAGTTTTCAAATAATGAAGTCACTGGGTTATAAACAATACATGGTTGTATTCTTTTTAAGACTTCAACTGTATCAGACCCAATTTCATCTACTTAGTTATTACCTTCTCAGTATCCTTATTTATTTTTTTACATATCTAAATAATAAATGGTCTCATTTTGCTTCCTGAAAGTATGTTCTGATTATATTCAGAGCTGTGATATTATACCCAATTCAAAATTACTTTTATCTGTTTCCCACAGTACAAAGTAGACCAAGGGTGTTTGGTGGGGCAAAACAAGGAAAAGGGCAAAAGAAGTAGACAGAGTTATTTTGCTTGAATATTAGGTTATACTTCTCCCCTTGGAGGTGACTAATGCACACTATTCAATGTAACTTTTGTACTTCATGTGGATTTGACAGAGGAGTAGGGGAAATTCTTTACCATCTGAGCCACTAAGAAAAGAGTTAGACATGACTGAAGAAAGCTGAGTGCCGAAGAATTGATGCTTTTGAACTGTGGTGTTGGAGAAGACTCTTGAGAGTCCCTTGGACTGCAAGGAGATCCAGTGAGTCCGTTCTAAAGGAGATCAGCCCTGGGATTTCTTTGGAAGGAATGATGCTGAAGCTGAAACTCCAGTACTTTGGCTACCTCATGCGAAGAGTTTACTCATTGGAAAAGACTCTGATGCTGGGAGGGATTGGGGGCAGGGGGAGAAGGGGACAACAGAGGATGAGATGGCTGGATGGCATCACCGACTCGATGGACGTGAGTCTGAGTCAACTCCGGGAGTTGGTAATGGACAGGGAGGCCTGGTGTGCTGCGATTCATGGGGTAGAAAAGAGTCAGACACGACTGAGTGACTGAACTGAACTGAACTGAACTGAAGTGACTTAGCACACACTAATGCAGGGGAAATTCAGAGTCCTAAAGACAAAAGGCTCACTCCTGAGCAAGATGCCATGGCTAGTCATATCCTGGTGCCCCAATTACAGCCCTAAAGACCTCTAATTGCTATTTCTCTTTGGGTTCTTTATTTCCTGTTCTAAATAGTACGAGTATGAATCAACAGATTTCCTGGCTGAGCATAGTTCAGTTGAGTCATAAAATGATGGCCCTTTGATTTTCACAATACTCTTCAGTCTTTATGTGGGATTCTGTTTGGATTCCCTTGGTCTCCAGGAGGATGGGCGCCATTATCTCTGAAGAAAGGGATATGAAGAAAGAGCATAACTGACCATAATATTACAACTGTAAGGTAATCCTGCAAAAGACAGATCTGCTCTCCTTAGTAAATGGATGTGGGACTGAAGATAAGAACTGGTGCCTGAACTTTCAAACTCCTATATACCTTGGAGAGAGAGATTGACTCTATCTGCTTTTTATTAGTGTGTGCTTCGCATGCTGAGTGGCTGTCATGTCTAACTCTTTGCGACCCTATGGACTGTAGCCCACCAGACTTCTCTGTCCACAGGATTCTCCAGGCAAGAATACAGGAGTGGGTTGCCATGCCCTCCTTCAGGGTATGTTACCAACTCAGGGATAAAACCTGTGTCTCTTATGTCTCCTTATTGGCAGTTGGATTCTTGATCACTAATGCCCTGTTTTATTTTGCTTCAAATGTAAGGGAAATAAATTACATATTGTCAGTTGCAACACTCCATCGTAATGCCAGGCCAAGAGTAATAATTCTTTTAAAAATGGCTGTTACAAATTACAAACACAATATTCAGATTAATTAGTGTAGTACTTTTAATTGTGTCAAAAAGTAAATTTGGCCTTGTAGTACTACACAGAGTGAGAAAGAATATTCCAAGCAAGGAGAAAAGCAATAATTCAATGATACTAGACTATGGGTCCTTAGAGTAGGATTCTATGAATGACTGGGTTTTAAGAAACAACTCTAGAGAATGGACTTTATTTTGGACTTTTTTCAGCAGCCCTTGAGAAGGCACTGGACCATGTGTAAGTTGTAGAGACATTTTATTGTGTTTGTAATCAATATATAACCCTTATATAAGCATCCAAGTTAGGAAGGAAGGAGGAAGCAATTTATATAGGAAGATAGTGCAATATTTCATGAGAGAACTGAAGAGCTTGATGGGAGAATTTGATGGAACCACAAAGGAAGTGAAAATTAAAAAAAAAAATAAAACCAAGAGAATAGATTATAGAGTTATATCAGATGTGGAGAATTTAGTCTTTGTTACATGTTGCCTAGCAGAAAGAAAAGTTTGTGTCCAGGATTCCTCTCAGAAAAGAACTGGAGCAGGTAATTGTAACTAGCTAGGACAGGAAAAAACAGGTTTTTTCCTAATACATGTGAATATGGAGCTGTTTCTTTTTATTACACTAATATTTATGAATATGTAATGCCTTATTTCTGATAAAAGGTAGCTTTATGCAAGTTATCTCAAGTTTATGGAAGCCTTCCTACACATATTTTGAGATATAATTTCTATAAAACATGAAAGATGCATAGTTTGCCTTTATCTACTTTGAAAATGTAGTGGATGAATCTCATGTGAGTCCTTGATAAAAATTTATTTCTTTATCTCTGATCCAAGAAGTCAAAAGTCACAGGAGATGAGTCACAACAATTAATGCAGGTACAAATATCTACCCTTTTAAACCACCTTTGGTAAAGCTGTTTATATAAATTGAAGTCTGATTTGACTTGCCTATTCATTACTCTGCCAATTTACTTTATTTTTGCAATTCACTCTTTTCCCTGTTCTTGCCTTTTTTTTTTTTTTTTTTCTATCTCAGACTTCCTGGAAGAATTTTTACTGGCATGACTTTAAAACACCATAGAAGATGTCTACATTTTCCTTCAACATCATCACTGGAGAGAATCACTTGCTTACAAATTCACTCTGCTAAATTCTTAATCTCAACCTCACCCAAACTTTCACACACAAAAAGCTAAAGATACCTTGTACATTACTCAGATTGCTCATATCAGTGTGATAGGATAAAGACAGAATATAAATAGTAAAGGAGAAATGTTGTAATAAGGGATTGTTTTCTTAAAACTCTTATCACCTCTGGTTAATGGAAGTCATTGATTTATCCAGTATCAATGAACACCTTTATTCTGAGAATTGTTCAAATCACTATTATTTCATAAACAAGTAAAAAAGGAAAAATTCATAATATTTATTTGGGTTGCCATATCCTTCTCCAATGCATGAAAGTGAAAAGTGAAAGTGAAGTTGCTCAGTCGTGTCCGACTCTTTGCAACCCCATGGACTGCAGCCTACCACGCTCCTCCACCCATGGGATTTTCCAGGAAAGAGTAATAGTGGAGTGGGTGGCTATTCCCTTCTTCAGGGGATCTTCCCAACCCAGGGATTGACCCCAGGTCTCTTGCATTACAGGCAGATTATTTTGCCATCTGAGCCATAAGGGAAGCCCTATTACAAAAGATAAGCTAAAACAATGAAATATAAGTTCTAAGTGCTAAAAGGTTTAGTCAAAAAAGTGACTGAAAAGACATTTGGGGAACAATCTTCAGCACAGGAATAGAGATGATTTTATGTTACAAGTGTCGATGACTATGAGACTAAGAGAATTTGAAGCCCTTTCCATAGGTCAATGTTTTCTGAAGTACACATATTTTAAAACTAGAATTTTATTAATTTCAAATATTAATTTTTTAAATTGTGGGAACATCCAAATGCTTGTTTGCTTTTTTTTTTTTTTTGCTGTTTTGAAGGGTTTACTTTTAAAATTTTAATCAATTTTTAGTATTTTAATTGGGTGAGAATCGCTCTACAATGTTGTGTTGGTTTCTGCTGTACAAGAATGCACTCAGCATCATCAATTATTAGAGAAATTCAAATCAAAACTATAATGAAGTATCTCCTCATACCAGTCAGAATGACAATTATCAAAATATCTACAAACAATAAATGCTGAAGAGGATGTGAGGGAAAGGGAACCTTTGTACACTCAATGGAAATATAAATGATACAACCATTGTGGAAAACAGTATGGCAATTCCCATAAAAACTAGAAATACGGAGAAGAAAATAGCAATACACTCCAGTATTCTTGCCTGGTAAATCCCACAGATAGAGGAACCTAGCTGCTACAGTCCATGTGGTCCCAAAGAGTCAGACAAAACTTAACAAGTAAAGAACAACATATAATAAGATTAGTTTTTCATCATTGGGGAAATGATGTTTTAACTATAGATTATCAACTCTCCAAAAATAAAGAAAACATACACAGACCTTACAAAGAAATATGAGACAATTGTATTTAACAGGTTTAATTATGAAATAATATGTTAGAGGAAAGCACAGGAAGGAGGAAGGCTTTACTGAGTAGGAAAAGAGGCATGGAAGACATGAAGAGAGTAAGCCAGCTTGTACAAAGATTTAAATAAACTTCAGCATAGCAAAATATGCCAAAACAATATAATAGACAACTGGCAAAAAATCACAGTGCATATAAACAAACATGTCATTTATGAACAGAGAGTCCTATGACACATACAAAGCAATTGGGGAAATAGGTGGGTCACCAACAGGTGTGTCATTCTAGAACTCAAATAAAGAAAATGTACTAGGTTCTTAACCTCATTGGTCAGACAATTACAAATGTATAACAAATCTTGACTCTCAGATGCATAAAAATCTAACCTGATTAATATGTGGTACCTATATCAGTGTGGAAAACAGGAGGCTGTTCATCATTACCAGTGTAGATATGTCTCCTCTGGTTTGGGGTGGTAACATGGCAAGACCTGTTCATTTATAAATGTATGTTTCTTTTGAAAGAGTATTTCTAGATCTGAAGTTTCATCCCACTGGAAAAAAAAATATAGGTATAAATAAAAAATAAAAACCAGGAATAAATCCACCATATGACCCAGCAATTCTATTACTAGGCATAAACCCTGCTGATGCTAACTCACTTCAGTCGTGTCCGATCCCTGGTGATCCCATGGACTGCAGACCACCAGGCTCCTCTGTCCATGGGATTTTCCAGGCAAGAGTACTGGAGTGGGGTGCCATCACCTTCTAAGCCACAATTCTAAAATACACATGTACCCAAACATTCATC
This sequence comes from Bos grunniens, assembly GCF_055505025.1. Classification (NCBI taxonomy): domain Eukaryota; kingdom Metazoa; phylum Chordata; class Mammalia; order Artiodactyla; family Bovidae; genus Bos; species Bos grunniens. Next base: position 55,517,409 of record NC_141175.1, on the reverse strand, counting down.
GCAGCACTATTTACAAATACTTCTTTTTTACAACTAGTTAATGTATTATTAATGTTGCTGACATGTCACCTTTGGAAGTTAGAATAAAATAGAAAGGCATACATTTAAAATAGAGCATATTAAAATTAACTCATGGTTTCCCTTTTATTTGTGACTATATTCAATTTAAATTTGCTAGGCTTCCATTTCAGGGGTTTCCCTAAGTGACACAATGGTAAAGAATTCACCTGTCAGTGCAGGAGATGCAAGAGATGTAGGTTCGATCCAAGGGTCAGGAAGATTCCCTGGAGTAGGAAATAGAAACCTGCTTCAGTATTCTTCCCTGGAAAATTTCAGGACAGAGGAGGCTGGTGGGCTACAGTTCACAGGGTCACAAAGAGTTGGACATGACTGAGTGGCTGAGCATACACACACACAGGCTTCCATCTCATTATCTCAAAGTGGAGGAAACAAAACTTGTGTCAAGGACCTTGAAGGAACTGAGTAAGAAAATTTATACAAAGCCCTGAGCATTGTGTCTGTCGCAAAGAAAATACCAATATAGGTCTACTTAATATTTCTCTCTACACTTCCAAAATTATGGTCCACAGAGCAATAAGTACATTACATGTTTGTAGTGCTTAATGGCTCAGTTGTGTCTGACTCTTTGTGACCCCATGGATTGTAGCCTGCAAGGCTCCTCCATCCATGTGGATTCTCCAGGCAAGAATACTGGAGTGGGTTGTCATGCCCTCCTCCAGGTGATCTTCTCAACCCAGGGGTTGAACCCAGGTCTCCCATGTTACAGGAGTATCAGTGTGTATCAATCTTATATTGCCATATGTTTTCTTTCTCTTGGATGACATCTAGGATTGGAACAGCTGGGTCATATGTAAACATGTAAATCAGGATTTTTGAACCTCAGTTATGTTGCCATTTTGGACCAGATAATTATTGTGGAAGGTTGTTCCATACTTTGTAGAATATTCAGCAGAATTATGGTCTTAACCATCTAAATGCGAGTAACAGTCACTGCCAGTTGGGACAGCCAAAAATTAGATATTTACAAAGGTCTCTGGTGAGGCAAAATCATATCACTGTTGAGAATTTTTCTGTTATTTAGTTGCTAAGTCTAAACAACAGTGATCGACGCAAGGAAATAGAAGAAAACAATAGAATGGGAAAGACCAAAGATCTCTCCAAGAAGCTTAGAGATACCAAGGGAACATTTTAGGCAAAGATGGGCACAATAAAGGACAGAAATGGGACGGACCTAACAGAAGCAGAAGACACTAAGAAGAGGTGGCAAGAATATGCAGAAGAATTATATAAAAAAGACCTTCATCACCCAGTTCAGTTAGGTTCAGTTGCTCAGTCATGTCTGATTCATTGTGACCACATGAACTGCAGCACACTAGGCCTCCCTATCCATCAACAACTCCCAGAGTTTACCCAAACTCATGTCCATTGAGTCAGTGATGCCATTCAACCATCTCATCCTCTGTCATCCCCTTCTCCTCTTGCCCTCAATCTTTCCCAGCATCAGGGTCTTTGCAAATAAGTCAGCTCTTCGCATCAGGTGGCCAAAGTATTGGAATTTCAGCTTCAACATCAGTCCTTCCAATGAACACTCAGGACTGATCTCCTTTAGGATGGACTGGTTGGATCTTCTTGCAGTCCAAAGGATTCTCAAGAGTCCTCTCCAACAAAACAGCTCAAAAACATCAATTAATCTGTGCTCAGCTTTCTTTATAGTCCAACTCTCACATCCATACATGACTATAGGAAAAACCATAGCCTTGACTAGATGGACCTTTGTTGGCAAAGTAACGTCTCTGCTTTTTAATATGCTATCTAGGTTGGTCATACGTTTCCTTACAAGGAGTAAGCATCTTTTAATTTCATGGCTGCAATCACCATCTGCAGTGATTTTGGAGCCCAGAAAAATAAACTCCCCACTGTTTCAATTTGCCTTGAAGTGATGGGACCGGATGCACTGATCTTAGTTTTCAGAATGTTTATCCTTAAGCCAACTTTTTCACTCTCTGCTTTCACTTTCATCAAGAGGTTCTTTAGTTAGGTCCATACAATTTCTGTGCTTTATTGAGCCCATCTTTGCATGAAATGTTCCCTTGGTATCTCTAATTTTCTGAAAGAGATCTCTAGTCTTTCCCATTCTATGGTTTTCCTCTACTTCTTTGCATTGATTGCTGAAGAAGTCTTTCTTATCTCTCCTTGCTATTCTTTGGAACTCTCCATTCAAATGGGTATATCTTTCCTTTTCTCATTTGCTTTTCACTTCTCTTCTTTCACAGCTATTTGTAAGGCCTCTTCAGATGGCAATTTTTCTTTTATCCATTTTTTTTCTTGGGGATTGTCTTGATCCCTGTATCCTGTACAATGTCATGAACCTCAGTCCATCGTTCATCAGTCATTCCATCTTTGAACTCTGTCAAATCTAGTCCCTTAATCTATTTCTCACTTCCATTGTATAATCATAAGGGATTTGATTTAGGTCATACCTGAATGGTCTAGTGGTTTTCCCCACTTTCTTCAATTTCAGTCTGTATTTGGCAATAAGGAGTTCATGATCTGAGCCACAGTCAGCTCCCAGTCTTTTTTTTTTGCTGACTGTATATAGCTTCCCCATCTTTGGCTGCAAAGTATATAATCAATCTGATTTCAATGTTGATCATCTGATGATGTCCATGTGTAGAGCCTTCTTTTGTGTTGTTGGAAGAGGGTGTTTGCTATGACCAGTGCGTTCTCTTAGCAAAACTCTATTAGTCTTTGCCCTGCTTCATTCTGTACTCCAAGGCCAAATTTACCTGTTATTCCAGGTATTTCTTGACTCTCTACTTTTGCATTTCAGTCCCCTATAATGAAAAAGACATCTTTTTTGGGATTTAGTTCTAAAAGGTCTTATAGGTCTTCATAGAATCATTCAACTTCAGCTTCTTCAGCATTACTGGTTGGGGCATAGACTTGGATTACCGCGAGAGTGAGTGGTTTTCTTTCTAAATGAACAGAGATCATTCTGCCATTTTTGAGATTGCATCCAAGTACTGCATTTAGGACTCTTTTGTTGACTATGATGGCTACTCCATTTCTTCTAAGGGATTCATGCCCACAGTAGTAGATATAATGGTCTTCTGAGTTAAATTCACCTATTCCAGTCCATCTTAGTTCACTGGTTCCTAGAATGTTGATGTTCACTCTTGCCATCACTTGTTTGACCACTTCCAATTTGCTTTGATTCATGGACCTAACATTCCAGGTTCCTATGCAATATTGCTCTTTACATCATCGGACCTTGCTTCAATCACCAGTCACATCCACAACTGTGTGTTGTTTTTGCTTTAGTTCCATCCCTTCATTCTTTCTGGAGTTATTTCTCCCCTGATCTCCAATAGCTTATTGGGCACCTACTGACCTGGGGAGCTCATCTTTCAGTGTCCTATTTTTTTTTTTTTTTTTTTTTTTTTGCCTTTTCATGCTGTTCATGGGGTTCTCAAAGCGAGAATACTGAAATGGTTTGCCATTCCCTTCTCCAGTGGACCACATTCTGTCCGACCTCTCCACAATGACCCATCCATCTTGGGTGGCCCCAAATGGCATGGCTTAGTTTCATTGAGTTAGACAAGCTGTGGCCCATGTGATCATATTGGCTAGTTGTCTGGGATTGTGATTTCAGTCTGTCTGCCCTCTGATGCCCTCTCTCAGTGCCTACTGTCTTATTTGGGTTTCTCTTACCTTGGATGTGTGGTATCTCTTCACTGCTGCTCCAGCAAAACACAGCCACTGCTTCTTACCTTGAACACGGGATAGCTCCTCTCAGTCACTACCCCATACCTTGGTATTGGGGTATCTCTTCTTGGCTGTTCCTGCACCACACAGCCACCACATGCCTCAAATAACCACAATGGTGTGATCATTCACCTAGAGCCAGTCATCCTGGAATGTGAAGTCAAGTGGGCCTTAGGAAGCATCACTATGAACAAAGCTAGTGGAGGTAATGGAATTCCAGTTGAGCTATTTCAAATTCTAAAAGATGATGCTGTGAAAGTGTTGCACTCAATATGCTTTACAATTTCAGTTCAGTTCAGTTCAGTCGCTCATCATGTCTGAATTTTTGCAACCCCGTGGGACTGCAGGTCAAGAGTCTTTCCTGTCCATTACCAACTCCTGGAGCTTACTCAAACTCATGTCCATTGAGTCAGGGATGCCAAACAACCATCTCATCATCTGTCTTCCCCTTCTCCTCCTGCCTTCAATCTTTCCCAGAATCAGGGTCTTTTTCAATGAGTCAGAACTTTGTATCAGGCGGCCAAAGTATTGGAGTTTCAGCTTCAGCATCAGTCCTTCCAATGAATATTCAGGACTGACTCCCTTTAGAATAGACTGGTTGGATCTCCTTGCAGTCCAAGGGACTCTCAAGAGCCTACTCCAACACCACAGTTCAAAAGGGTCAGTTTTCAGGGCTCAGCTTTCCTTATAGTCCAACTCTTATATGCATCCAGACTACTGGAAAAAACATAGCTTTGACTAGATGGACTTTGCCGGCAAAGTAATGTTTTTGCTTTTTAACATGCTGTTTTGCTTGGTCATAGTTCTTCCAAGGATCAAGCAAGCGTCTTTTTATTTCATGGCTGTAGTCACCACCTGCAGTGATTTTGGACCCCAAGAAAATAAAGTGTGTCACTGTTTCCACTGTTTCCCCATCTATTTGCCATGAAGTGTTTGGACTGGATGCAGTGATCTTAATTTTCTGAATGTTGAGTTTTAAGCCAGCCTTTTCACTCTCCTTTTTCACTTTTATCAAAAGGATCTTAGTTCTTCTTTGCTTTCTGCCATAAGGGTGGTGTCATCTTCATATCTGAAGTTTTTGAACCAGCAATCTTGATTCCAACTTGTGCTTCATCCAGCCTGACATTCAGCATGACGTACTCTGCATAGAAGTTAAATAAGCACGTTGACCATACGCAGCCTTGGCATACTCCTTTCTCGATTTGGAGCCAGTCTATTGTTCCATGTCCAGTTCTAACTGTTGCTTCTTGACTTGCATACGTATTTCTCAGGAGGCAGGCCATGTGGTCTGGTATTCCCATCTCTTTAAAATTTTTGACAGTTTGCTGTGATCCAACAGTCAAAGTGTTTGGCATAGTCATAAATCAGAAGTAGATTTTTTCAGGAGACAGGTAAAGTGGTCTGGTATTCCCCATCTGTTTAAGAATTTTCCACAGTTTGTTGTGATTCACACAAAGGCTTTAGGAGAGTAAAGGAAGCAGAAGTAGAGAATTACTGAAGTGTGTGTTAATCGTTAAGTCATGTCTGACTCTGCCACCCCATGAACTATAGCCCTTCAGGCTTCTTTTTCTATGGGATTCTCTAAGCAAGAATACTGGAGTGGATTGCCATTTCCTTCTCCAGAGGATCTTCCCAACCCGGGGATCGAATCCAGGTCTTTGCAGAGAATTACTGAAACAGTTGATAATTTCTGGCTTGTTTAATGAGAAAACACTGCATAATTCTTGAAATGTTTCTGCCAATAATATATGTTGTGTCACATCCTTACTGTTAGACTTAATTCTAGTCACAAAGGCTTCTCTTGTGGCTCAGATGGTAAAGATTACTCCTGCAATGCAGGAAACCCAGGTTCAATCACCCTTTTGAGAAGATCCCCTGGAGAAAGAAATGGCAACCCACTCCATCTTGCCTGGAGAATTCCATGGACAGAGGATCTTGGCAGGCTATAATCCATGGGATCACAAAGAGTTGGGCATGACTGAACAACTAATACTTTCACTTTGTGTATATATACATATATACACACACACTATCAGAGTTTTAATTTGCATTTCTTTGATTTCTAATAATATTAAACATCTTTCAAAAGTCATTTTACACTTCTTTGAACTATCTTCAAATATTTTATTTTTAATAAAAATTGTATTGAAATTAGTGTGAGTATAAATCCTGTGTGAACTCTATCCATTTTCATCAATTTTAAGGTTTGTGAAAACTATAGTATAATATCAAATTGAGTTTGCTAGAATTGATAAAGCCCACAAATCTTGTTCAGATTTCACCAGCTTTACTTGTACTAAGCTGTGTGTGCATGTATTTAGTTTTTTAATTCATTTTTTATTGAAGGATGATTGCTTTACAGAAGCTTGCTGTTTTCTGTCAAACCTCCACATGAATCAGTCATAGGTATACATATATTCCCCTCCCTTTTGAAACTCACTCCCATCTCCCTCCCCATCTCACCCCTCTAGGTTGATTCAAAGGCCCTGTTTGAGTTTCCTGAGCCATAAGGCAAATTCCCATTGGCCATCTATTTTACATATGGTAATGTAAGTTTTAAACTGTTTTACAATGGGTGTAAGTTTGTATATGCACCATCACAGGCAACATACTAAACGATCCCATCATCACTGTTCCCTTCCTGTCTCCTACTCCATTTTCCAAAATCGTGGAAATCACTAATCTCTTCTTTACTCAAGTTTTCTCATCTCAAAAATGTCTTACAAATGAACCATACAATATGTAAATTTGAGTGCCTGTCTTTTCTCATTTAGCATAATTGTCTAGAGATCCATCTGCTTCCTCTTTATCAATATTTCACTCTTTTTATATTGCTAAGTAGTATTCCATTGTATGTTTTGCCAGTTTATCATTCACCTGTTGAAGGATATTGCACTTTTTTTTTTTTTAAACCACTTTGGGTTATAAATAAACCTGCAATGAGCATTCATGTATAGATTGTTGTGTGAACATTTTCATTTTCTGGGCTAAATGTCCATGAACACAATTGCTTGTTAATATGGTAATTGCAAGTTTAACTTTACAAGAAACTGCCAACGTTTTCCAGAATGTTTTTACCATTTTGCAATCCCATCAGCAGTGTATGGGTGATCCATTTTTTTCACATCCTTATAATCATTTAGTGTTGTCAATATTCACGTTTTATTTCAGCCACTCTGATGGGTACATAGTGATATTTCATTGTGGTGTATATATGTGTGTGTGTGTGTGTGTGTGTGTGTGTATGTATATATATATGTATATATAAAATATATAAAACCACAGGTTTTGTATGCCTGTGTTTTCAGATTCCATAAGCAGTATGCGTATATAATCTGATAGGTAATGATATTGCAATTCTTTCCATGTGCTTACTCATTATCTAATAATGTATGTCCTCTTCACTTCAATGTCTGTTTATGTTTTAGCCCAATTTCTTATTGAATTGCTTGCTTTTTTACTGTTATCTTTTGGGAAATTTTTATTACATTAGAGTTCTTCAGAGAAACAGAACAAATAGGAGTATATTTATGTGTTTCTATATATGTAGATCTCTTCACGGCTGCTCCAGCAAAGTGCATCCATTGCTCCTTACCTTGGACGAGGGGTATCTCCTCACCGCCGCCCTTCCTGACCTTCAACGTGGGGATAGCTCCTCTAGGCCTTCCTGCGCCTGTGCAGCCACGGCTCCTAGGACGTGGCGTTGGTCCTCTCGGCCACCGTCCCTGGCCTCCGGCGTGGGGTAGCTCCTCCCGCCCACTGCCCCGGCCTCTGGCTTGGGGCATGGGGTATCTCCTCCCGGCTGCCGCCTCTGACCTCGGGCGTGGGGTAACCCCTCTCATCGCCGCCCCTGACCTCGAACGCTGGGTATCTCCTCTCCGCCATTCCTGTGCCGTGGCAGTCTGATACTCTCAGCCACTGCCCCTGACCTCGACCATGGGGTAACTCCTCTTGGCCACTGCCCTTCGGGCATGGGGTCCTCCCATCTTCTGCCCCTGACCTTGGACGTGGGGTGGCTCCTCTCGGCCGTGCTTAGCGCGCCCGTCGCAGCCACCAGCACATTTGGAAAACTCAGCAGTGGCCACGGGACTGGAAAAGGTCAGTTTTCATTCCAATCCCAAAGAAAGGCAATGCCAAAGAATGCTCAAACTACCGCACAATTGCACTCATCTCACATGCTAGTAAAGTAATGCTCAAAATTCTCCAAGCCAGGCTTCAGCAATATGTGAACCGTGAACTTCCTGATGTTCAAGCTGGTTTTAGAAAAGGCAGAGGAACCAGAGATCAAATTGCCAACATCCGCTGGATCATGGAAAAAGCAAGAGAGTTCCAGAAGGCATCTATTTCTGCTTTATTGACTATGCCAAAGCCTTTGACTGTGTTGATCACAATAAACTGTGGAAAATTCTGAAAGAAATGGGAATACCAGACCACCTGATCTGCCTTTTGAGAAATTTGTATGCAGGTCAGGAAGCAACAGTTAGAACTGGACATGAAACAACAGACTGGTTACAAATAGGAAAAGGAGTACATCAAGGCTGTATATTGTCACCCTGTTTTTTTTTTTTTTTTTCTTATTTTTTTTTAATTTTATTTTATTTTTAAACTTTACATAATTGTATTAGTTTTGCCAAATAACTTATATGCAGAGTACATCAGGAGAAACGCTGGACTGGAAGAAACACAAGCTGGAATCAAGATTGCCGGGAAAAATATCAATAAACTCAGATATGCAGATGACACCACCCTTATGGCAGAAAGTGAAGAGGAACTCAAAAGCCTCTTGATGAAAGTGAAAGTGGAGAGTGAAAAAGTTGGCTTAAAGCTCAACATTCAGAAAACGAAGATCATGGCATCCGGTCTCATCACTTCATGGGAAATAGATGGGGAAACAGTGGAAACAGTGTCAGACTTTATTTTTTCGGGCTCCAAAATCACTACAAATGGTGACTGCAGCCATGAAATTAAAAGACACTTACTCCTTGGAAGGAAAGTTATGACCAACCTAGATAACATTTTCAAAAGCAGAGACATTACTTTGCCAACAAAGGTTCATCTAGTCAAGGCTATGATTTTTCCTGTGGTCATGTATGGATGTGAGAGTTGGACTGTGAAGAAGGCTGAGCGCGGAAGAATTGATGCTTTTCAACTGTGATGCAGGAGAAGACTCTTGAGAGTCCCTTGGACTGCAAGGAGATCCATTCTGAAGGAGATCAGCCCTGGGATTTCTTTGGAAGGAATGATGCTAAAGCTGAAACTCCAGTACTTTGGCCACTTCATGCGAAGAGTTGACTCATTGGAAAGGACTCTGATGCTGGGAGGGATTGAGGGCAGGAGGAGAAGGGGACGACAGAGTATGAGATGGCTGGATGGCATCACTGACTTGATGGACGTGAGTCTGAGTAAACTCCAGGATTTGGTAATGGACAGGGAGGCCTGGTGTGCTGCAATTCATGGGGTGGCAAAGAGTTGGACATGACTGAGCAACTGATCTTATCTGATATATGTACATAGATATGTACATATATATTATTTAAAAAATTTTAAAGAGTATCAAATGTAAATTGCTCACTATTATTTGGTCAAAGCACACAGTCTATTCAAGTCACTTCAACTTATTATTTGTTCTCACCTTAATTTTTTTCTCTTTGCCCTTCAACTCTACTATCTTCACTCTGCACCCCAACCCTTGTCATAGGCTAGTATCCTTGTATATTTGCAACCTTGAAAAATTGAGTTTTATATGCCTGTGTTTTTAGATTCCATAAACATGCTGTAATATTGTATGAAAATATGTATGAATATTTATTTAAATAAATTTATGGTGAGAGATTAGCTCACACAATTATGGTGGCTGAGAAGTTCTATGATCTGTTGTCTACAAGCTGGAAGCCCAGGGAAATCAGTGATACAGTCCCAATTAAAATTTGAAGGTATTAGAACCAGAGGAGCCAATGGTGTAAATCACCTGGGAATCAGGAGTAATGATTTCTAAGGGCATGTGAACATGGACACCCAACTCCACCAATCTGTCCTTCACTTTTTTGTTCTATTCAGCCTGCATTGATGGGGGTGATCTTCTTTACTCAGTCCGTGGATTTAAAGACTAACTGTGCTGGGAACACCCTTACAGACACACCCTGAAGTATTAGTTTACCAGCTACCATGGCTTCCCTCAGCTCAGCCAAGTTAACACATAAAATTACCCATCACATTTAAATACTCCAGATACTAATTCTTTGTCAGATATATGATATGGAGATATTTCCCTCACCTATATTTTGCCTTTACAGCCTCTGAAGGAGGTCTTTTGTAGAGCAAAATTTTTCTTTGTTTTGACTAATTCATTGTCAAATAGGACTATTATGACAAAGTATCACAAATGCAGTGGCTTAAACCAACAGAAATTGAGTCTGTCAGAGTTCTAGAGTCCAGAAGTTCAAAATCAAAGTGCTGGCAAAGCTATGTACCCTCTGAAGGCTGTAAGGGAGAATCCATTCTTGTCTCTTTCTTGCTTATAGGTCTTCTAGTAGCTCAGGCCTTCCTTTTGGGTAGCTCACAACTTTAGTCATGGCCTCTGTCTTCATATGGCCTCTTCTCTTTCTTCCAGTGTCTATCATCTTGCCAATTTTAAGAACCCATTCTCATCAGATTTAAGACCCATCTATATAACCGAAGATGGCCTTATGTCAGTATTGTTAACTATATCTGCAAATATGTATATATAAATACTGTAGTGAGTAGCCATTGCCTTCTCCAGGTTTATTCCTGACCCAGGAATTAAACCTGGGTCTCCTGCATTGCAAGCAGATTCTTCACTGTGCCACCAGGAAAGCCTATATATATATATATATATATATATATATATATATATACACATATATATCAACACAAAATCTGTCCAGCCAGAAACAACACTTCCATTCAACCAGCTACAAAGGAAGTCCAAGTTGTCATTTTTTTCTCCATTTTGTTGATATTCAATTTCCTTTAATTTTCTGAAACTTTCTGCTTTTATTTCAAAAGAATTTTAATTGCTTGTTAAAACATTTTTATGATGACTGCTGAAAATAACATCTGAATCATCTGTCTTAGTATCATTTGATTAACTTTTCTCATGTAGATTATTATTTTATTTGTTCTTAGTAGGGTGGATGGTTTTTTTTAAGGACCCCAGATATTTTGTTTGTTTTGTTAGTTGACCCTAGTTTCAGCTTAAATCATTTATTCTAACACTCATCTTAATTAGATTTAACATGTAGGTTTGGCCTATATTTATGGGCTGTGGTTCCAATGGCAGTTTAATTTTCTGAACCTTTGTATAATGGTCTGCTTGGCTTATGTGGTGCTGCTGGGGCTCCTACTTCTGATGTTGCTGCCTGAGGATAAGAAAGAAGTCCCAAGGATGGACTCTGGGTGTTTTACAGTCAGGGAGAGAAGTCTTTGATTTGAGGAGAAAAAGAGCCTTCTTCAGCTAGACAGATTTTGTGTTGGTGTCTCCTTGCCCATGACTCTGAAATGCCCCAAGTCTCTGGCAAGGTAAGAAAATTTCAAAGCCCTGGAACAAAAAGACACACAATATCCCAAGACCAAGACCAAGCAGGTGGCTGTGGCTGAGTTCTTCCTTCAGGTTTCACTCTACTTCAGTATCTCTCTTGAAGGAATCTCAGTCATGGAGGGGAAGGAGAACACTTCCTCTGGCCACTTACTGATGGCAAGTCTACTGAGAGATGCCTTTTGCAGGTGGATGTCTGGTTCAACTGATGTTGAAAGATACTTGTTAGGCCTAAAGGAGAAGTAAAACCTATCTGTGTTGCCTTCTGTTATTAAACTGTAAATCAGAAACAGTAGGTCTGGGTTGTCTGTTTGGTTTTTATTTTAGTTGCCCAGTCATGTCCAACTTTTTTGTGAGCCCATGAACTGTAGCCCACCAAGCTTCTCTGTCCATGGGATTACCCAGGCAAGAATACTGGAGGGGGTAGTGATTCTCCAAGTGGCTGCCTTCTCCAGGGGATCTTCAGAACCCAGGGATCAAACCCGTGTCTCCTGTATTGGCAGGTGGATTCATTACCACTGAGCCACCTGGGAAGCCTATCTGTTTGGTTGGAGGTAAATAAAGCATCTTGTTACTCCACTTGCCACTCCAATCCTAAAGTCTACAGCAAGTTTGTCTTTGTCTTACACTTTTCACATTTCTTCATTAGTTGTCTCTTGTGTTTTTCCCAGGGTTTTTAGTTGTGCTTAGCAGAGAGGAGTAAGGAGAAAAAGGTCTGTATCATATTGTCTGAACTTAAAATCCCAGCTATATTTTAGAGCAATTTAAACTAAAAAATGAATTTTATTTTATTTTTAAATTTTTTTTATTTTATTTTTTAACTTTACAATATTGCATTGGTTTTGTCATATATCAACATGAATCTGCCACAGGTATACATGTGTTCCCCATCCTGAACCCTCCTCCCTCCTCCCTCCCCGTACCATCCCTCTGAGTCGTCCCAGTGCAGAGTGAAGTAAGCCAGAAAGAAAAACACCAATACAGTATACTAATGCATATATATGGAATTTAGAAAGTAGGTAACAATAACCCTGTATACGAGACAGCAAAAGAGACATTGATGTATAGAACAGTCTTGTGAATTTTATTTTATATTTATTCTGCTTTCAAAAGTTTATTTATTTCTATCAGGCAGAACTTCTTTCTATTCAAAAAAATCTTAAATATTTCTTACAGAGTTGGCCTACTGGAAGCAAACTGTCACAGTTTTTATGTAAGAATTTTAAATTTGGTCTCCTTTTTATAGAATATTTCACTAAGTTTAGAATTCATAGTTGAGAATGTTTTATTTATTTGTATTTAATTTACTCTATAAAGAGTATCTAGGCTACTCTTTTCTTTCTTCATTCTAAAAAAGTCAATATTTCTTTATACACTGCATGGTTTCCCAAAATAAATTTCCAATTCTTATCATTGTACTTAGGCATATTATGTTTGTTTTCTTTTCTGACTCACTGTCTTCATTTTTATCACATTAAATATGACATATTTGGATGTTTTGTTTTAGTTTACTCTCATGTTTAAAAAAATAGTCATTATTTCTTCAAATATTTATTTTGTTCATTCTTCTTTTCAGATTCTGCTCACTTATGAAAATGTAAAGTGTTAGTCACTCAGTCATGTCTGACTCTTTGTGACCCTGTGCACTGTAGCCTGTCAGGGTCCTCTGTCTATGGGATTCTCCAGGGAAGAATACTGGAGTGGATAGCCTTTTCTTTCTCCAGGGGATCTTCCCAACCCATCGAACCCAGGTCTGCTTCATTGCAGGCAGATTCTTTACTGTTCAAGCCACCAGGAAAGCCCATTTACTTATATGTTAGCACAATAGATATTGTTAGCTCAATAGATATTGTTAGCCCAATAGATACTGCCCCACAGTTCTTCTCCCAAAACTCTCTTGAGGTAATATTCCTTTATTTTCTTTACATTTTAAAATTTTCTGTTTGTATTTTGTTAATTATTATTGCTCTGTTTTCAGAGTCACATACTCTTTCATTGATTGTTGAGTCAACTGATGAGTTTATCAAAGGAGTCTTCACCTGTGTTACTTTTTAAAATATTTTATGTACCTCATTTTATGTATTGTCTACCCATTCAGTTTTGACTCCAAACATATTTAACATATTATTATTTTTTTAATTTTCTGTCATGTATTTTCAGCATCTTTGTCATATAAGTAGGATCTAATAGTTGTTTTGTGTTTCTGAAGTTAATATCTTCTTGTTTTTTCCTATGTACCCTAATTTTTAGTCAAAAAATGGACATGTTATGTAAAACGGTAGAGGCTGAGATAAATAGTTCTTATGCATGGAGATTAGTGTTGCTTTATTTCTGCTGTTATTTTAATGTTGGGGCTTATGTCAATTTAATTCAAAATTGGGCTGGCCTGTTGTTGCAAATGTACCACATATTTCAAATTTTTCTTGGTGTTTAGGGTATAGATTGGCCAGAAGTTATGTTCTCAATATTTGTTCACTTTTATTTATTTTTCATTTTTCATTATACCTGAAAAAGAATACATTTCCTTATGCTCTCTTAATTATGCTCTACATTTTTTATCAAATTCTTATCATTTTGGAAGTGGAAATCAATGAGAAAAACTCTCCTCTGATGTTCTAACAGTCTCCATCCTATGCAGGCAGAGTGTCCAAAGTTCCCAGGAGCATGGTGGAAATAATCACTTTGCTTCTTTTCCACTTGTAATGATAGTGTTAGAACTATTTCTGTCTCTCCTCTGAGACACAGAATTTATTTTTTGCTCCTTTACTCTTTATCCAGTATCAAGGGTTACACAGTTTCCTAAAAAGCCAATGGTCATTATCCTTTTACCTGGAGTGCAAGATTTTTGTTTTACGGAGAAGAAATATGAAGTAGGTCTCAGCAAAGTGTCAGTACCTTAAGCTACCCCAGTCCTGTAGCCAGGATCGCAAGAAAAGATTTCTCAGGATTCTCCCCAGCCTTCCTTGTAAGAACCTCATTAAACTCACGGAGAAAGTCTATAACTGGTCCAAACATTTTCTAAATCTGTAATCCAAGAGGGATTTACACTTTCACATAGTCCATACTTGGCTTATAACAACAACAACAACAAAAAGACATTTCAGCTCAATTCTTATTCAGTTCAGTTCAGTTCAGTCTCTCAGTCATGTCCAATGCTTTGCGACCCCATGAACTGCAGCACACCAGGCCTCCCTGTCCATCACCAACTCCTAGAATTTACTCAAACTCATGTCCATTGAGTCAGTGATGCAATTCAGCCATCTCTCTCCTCTGACATCCCCTTCTCCTCCTGCCCTCAGTCTTTCCCAGCATCAGGGTCTTTTCTAATGAGTCAGCTCTTCGCATAAGGTGGCCAAAGTACTGGGATTTCAGCTTCAACATCAGTCCTTCCAATGAACACTCAGGACTGATCTCCTTTAGGATGGACTGGTTGGATGTCCTTGCAGTCCAAAGGACTCTCAAGAGTCTTCTCCAACACCACAGTTCAAAAGCATCAGTTCTTTGGCACTCAGCTTTCTTTATAGTCCAACTCTCACATCCATACATGACTACTGGAAATACCATAACCTTGACTAGACGGACCTTTGTCGACAAAGCAATGTCTCTGCTTTTTAATATGCAGTCTAGGTTGGTCATAACTTTTCTTCCAAGGAGTGAGCATCTTTTTATTTCATGGCTGCAATCACCATCTGCAGTGATTTTGGAGCACAAGAAAATAAAGTCTGCCACTGTTTCCACTGTTTCCCCATCTATTTGCCATGAAATGATGGGACCAGACATCATAATCTTAGTTTTCTGAATGTTGAGTTTTAAGCCAACTTTTTCACTCTCCTCTTTCATCAAGAGGCTCTTTAGTTCTTCACTTACAGCCATAAGGATGGTGTCATCTGTGGTTATTGATATTTCTCCCAGAAATTTTGATTCTACCTTGTGCTTCATCCAGCCCAGAATTTCTCATGATGTACTCTGCATATAAATTAAATTAGCAGGGTGACAATATACAGCCTTGATGTACTCCTTTTCCTATTTGGAACCAGTCTGTTGTTCCATGTCCAGTTCTAACTGTTGCTTCCTGACCTGCATACAGATTTCTCAAGAGGCAGGTCAGGTGGTCTGGTATTTCCATCTCTTCAGAATTTTCCACAGTTTATTGTGATTCACACAGTCAAAGGCTTTGGCATAGTCAATAAGGCAGAAGAATTCTTATTAACTTATTCCATGTCCAACAGCAACATTTGCTCAATTCAAGGTGTTCCTACTATATCTCTCTGTACAGATGCCTGGCTCTTCCAGATCTTGGTTTAGTTAAAAGACATGAGGTCAGTTCACTAATGTGTTCCAGAAAGTTATTAAATTGTATTCCAGCAAGCTTCTTTCTTGTTATAAGGGTTAGCACAAAGTTTTTACTGTTGTTGTTGTTTTTATCTTCTTATCTGAGGTAAGAATCAAAAGCTTTTCTTAATAATTTAATGAAGTTTAGTGAACAAACCACTCAATTTACGAACCACTCAATCTACTAACCTAGTTCATTACAAGTAACATGTATCTAATAAGAAGTGCACTTCTCTATCATATTTGTCCCCTTTTATATTAAAACACTATTTACATCATGTATTTACTATTTTGCTGCCTTTTCATTTTTAGTTTTAGTTAAACAAATCGACTATTTGTATTTCAAGTATATTTAGGATTTGACAAAATTTTGTTTTTCTTAATTCCATTCATTATTCTCTTAGGTATACAGTGGCTCCTTGTTTACTCATATAAGATGGCTAGGTTTGATGGCTTGAAAACCTTTATTCTCTCTTCTAGCATCAATATTGGTTTTGTGTATAAATATAAAAGAATAAAATTATTTTCAAAGTAAGTCATTCAACCAATTTCCTGGTGCAATGATGGAAAGATATGTCTTATTTCACCTTGATGTGTCTCAGATATTAAGTTTCTTAGATTAAAACATTCAAAATTTCATCAAAACTAATTTTTCTTATTATATTTAATAATAATAAAATATTAATGATTAATCAAATCATGCTGATAAAAAATAACTTCCAAAATGCAGACTTGCATCACAGAGTGCCAGACTGGACTTCTGCTGAACTAGAGGAGTGGGATGAGGGGAAGGAAGGGAGACTTAAGAAGGAGGAGATATATATTATGGTTGTTGTATGACAGAAAAGAGCACAGCATTTTAAAGCAATTTTCCTCAAATTGAAAAATAAACAAAGTAAAACAAACATGATCTCAGATCATAGAAACAGAAAAAAAAAGAAACTTACGGATAGTTATAATAAAATTTAAGCTATTTTCACTTGAAAATTTAATCTATAAGAGAGTGCAGTTTTTGACATCTGCTTTTTTTTTTTTGAAAAAAAAAAACAAAACAAAACCCTAAACAAGAATATTTTAATACATAAATTGACTATGAAAAGATATTTTCCCAGTATTTGCATACAGGCTAATATCAGTTTTTGAAATAATTTTGCTCTTGAGATATTTGGAAATATAAATTACAGTTGAGTGCTCAAGGTTAAAACCTAAATGTCATCTGAGAACTTTAATATTCACCTTTCTCTATCCTTGGTATCTTAGACCACTAAGGTTGCTCATCTAAAGTATTGCTGTTATGTTTAATTAAGTAAACTAAAATAAAAAAAATAAAATTAGCAAGGCATAAGGCATTCACTCTTTAGCAAACACTAAGCAATGCAATGGAAAAGAAGATGGCACCTCACTCTAGTATTCTTACCTAGGAAATACCATGGATACAGGAGCTTGGTGGACTACAGTCCATGGAGTTTCAATGGGCCAAACACAGCTTAGCAACTAAACCAAAACCAGGCAATGCAAACTTAACTTAAATCTGGGAACCACAATAAGGGGGCAGCTGGGTGTTCTTTGGAAGGAATGATGCTAAAGCTGAAACTCTAGTACTTTGGCCACCTCATGCAAAGAGTTAACTCATTGGAAAAGACTCTGATGCTGGGAGTGATTGGGGGCAGAAGGAGAAGGGGATGACAGAGGATGAGATGGCTGGATGGCATTATCGACTCGATGGACGTGAGTCTGAGTGAACTCCAGGAGTTGGTGATGGACAGGGAGGCCTGGCGTGCTGCAATTCATGGGGTTGCAAAGAGTCGGACACTACTGAGCGACTGAACTGAACTGAACTGAACAGGCATTTCAAGCACGTACTAATGAACGACAAAATTAAACTGAAAATACATTAATTTTGAAGAAGTGTCAGATCTCTACAATAAATTCACTTCAACTTTCTGGAGTTTGCAACTCCAGGAAGAAAATAAGAGCTTATCCTATGCTGTATTATGCCCAACAAAATAAATAAGGTTTGTCTGGTAAAGCTTGAGCTCCACAGAAATCAGAAATCAAGCCATGGCTAGCAGAGTAATTGAATTCCTCTCCTGGCCGTTATGCAGATAGCAAGATATTGATGAAATACAGAGATGGCAAAACACACATCTTTGAATGATATTGCATGTTTCTGGAAGGAGATGATTGGTTCAGAATTGGTGAATATTTATGAACCTTAGTTTATCAGCATCATTCTACATGTATTTGTTCAAAGATTTATCTAAATATTGCAAAAATTAAAGTCATTTTTTTATGAACAAATAGATTTCTCAGGAGACACAACAAAGTTTTGGGGTAGCCTGGAAAAGTTAGACAACACCTAAATTATCTTCAGCAATCAAATGGTTAACAAAATCAAAAAATGACAATAACTGATTAGAAGAATGTTTTAGATGACAGTTTCCAACTATTATTTAAAAATTTTTAAAATACATGCATCAATCTGAATATGTTAATAAATGCAAATAAGTTGATAAAATGATGTTTTTATCCCCAAGAAAACCCTCACCAATTAAGTTCTAATATAATTAACTACAAGTTTCTTCAGTTCAGTTCAGTTCAGTCATTCAGTTGTGTCCAAATCTTTGCAACCCCATGGACCACAGCATGTCAGGCTTCACTATCCATCACCAACTCCTGCAGCTTGCTCAAACTCATGCCCATCGAGTTGGTGATGCCATCCAACCATGTAATTCTCTGTTGTCTTCTCTTCCTCCTGCCTTCAGTCTTTCCCAGCATCGAGTTTCTGAGTGTTTTCCAAAAAAGACTTCTATTATTTTTCACACTATTATGGCTTTTATTATCAAAACTCTCAAAACTTTTCATAGGAACATATGAAAACAATTTCTTATTGCATGATTTATCCTGATAGCATAGAAATAGACCTCCTAAATTATATCTATATCTATATCTATATATATATACACACACACACATAATTCTTCAAATTGATGGCTGAAAATTTAAAATATATATATGTTAAATCTCCTATTGTCCTTGGAATAAAATCCAAATTCATTTGCTTGCATGTAGTATAAGGGAGTTTAAGTTTTGACAACTATATTACTTGAACTGAACTGATTATCAATTGTAGCACTCACTAATCACTTCCTGAATTATGTTGCTATTCTTCAGTCAGTCAGTTGTGTCCAACTCTTTGCAACACCATGGACTGCAGCATACAAGTCTTTCTTGTCCTTAACCATCTCCCAGAGCTTGCTCAAACTCATGTCCATTGAGTCATTGATGCCATCCAACCATCTCGTCCTCTGTTGTCCCCTTCTCCTCCTGCCTTCAATCTTCCCTAGCATCAGGGTTTTTTCTAATGAGTAGGCTCAGTCCTGGGTGTTCTTTGGAAGGAATGATGCTAAAGCTGAAACTCCAGTACTTTGGCCACCTCCTGCGAAGAGCTGACTTATTGGAAAACACTTTGATACTGGGAGGGATTGGGGGAAGGAGGAGAAGGGGATGACAGAGGATGAGATGGCTAGATGGCATCACCGACTTGATGGACATGAGTTTGAGTGAACTCCGGAAGTTGATGATGGACAGGGAGGCCTGGCGTGCTGCGATTCATGGGGTCGCAAAGAGTCAGACACGTGTGAGTGACTGAACTGAACTGAGGCTCTTTGCATCAGGTGGACAAAATATTGAAGGTTTAACTTCAGCATCAGTTCTTCCAATGAATATTCAGGGATAATTTCCTTTAGGATTGACTGGTTGGATCTCCTTGCAGTCTAAGGGATTCTCAAGAGTCTTCTCCTCTTTTTTTATAGCTTAAGTGAACTACTTTCATTCCTCAATATACCACACTGTTTCTCATGTTTTCTTTCATTTTGCTCCCTTTGCCTTAAAGATCCATACTTACCTCTTTACCTGAAAACTCCTTTCTTCAGTTCAGTTCAGTCACTCAGTCATGTCCGACTCTTTGCGACCCCATGAATTGCAGCATGCCAGGCCTCCCTATCCATCACCAACTCCCGGAGTTCACTCAGACTCACGTCCATCGAGTCAGTGATGCCATCCAGCCATCTCATCCTCTGTCGTCCCCTGCTCCACCTGCCCCCAATCCCTCGCAGCATCAGAGTCTTTTCCAATGAGTCAACACTTTGCATGAGGTGGCCAGAGTACTAGAGTTTCGGCTTTAGCATCATTCCTTCCAGAGAAATCCCAGGGCTGATCTCCTGCAGAATGGACTGGTTGGATCTCCTTGCAGTCCAAGGGACTCTCAAGAGTCTTCTGAGTCTTCTCCAACACCACAGTTCAAAAGCATCAATTCTTTGGCGCTCAGCCTTCTTCACAGTCCAACTCTCACATCCATACATGACCACAGGAAAAACTTTGGCCTTGACTGGATGGACCTTTGTTGGCAAAGTAATGTCTCTGCTTTTCAATATGCTATCTAGGTTGGTCATAACTTTCCTTCCAAGGAGTAAGCATCTTTTAATTTCATGGCCGCAGTCACCATCTGCAGTGATTTTGGAGCCCCCAAAAATAAACTCTGACACTGTTTCCACTGTTTCCCCATCTATTTCCCATGAAGTGATGGGACCAGATGCCATGATCTTCATTTTCTGAATGTTGAGCTTTAAGCAAACTTTTTCACTCTGCACTTTCACTGTGATGAACAGGCTTTTTAGTTCCTCTTCACTTTCTGCCATAAGGGTGGTGTCATCTGCATAGCTGAGGTTATTGATATTCCTCCTGGCAATCTTGATTCCAGCTTGTGCTTCTTCCAGTCCAGAGTTTCTCATGATGTACTCTGCATATCAGTTAAATAAGCAGGGTGACAATATACAGCCTTGACGTACTACTTTTCCTATTTGGAACCAGTCTGTTCCATGTCCAGTTCTAACTGTTGCTTCCTGACCTGCATACAGATTTCTCAAGAGTCAGGTGAGGTGGTCTGGTATTCCCATCTCTTTCAGAATTTTCCACAGTTTATTGTGATCCACACAGTCAAAGGCTTTGGCATAGTCAATAAAGCAGAAATAGATGTTTTTCTAGAACTCTCTTGCTTTTCCATGATCCAGCGGATGTTGGCAATTTGATCTCTGGTTCCTCTGCCTTTTCTAAAACCAGCTTGAACATCAGGAAGTTCACGGTTCACATATTGCTTAAGCCTGGCTTGGAGAATTTTGAGCATTACTTTACTAGCTTGTGAGATGAGTGCAATTGTGTGGTAGTTTGAGCATTCTTTGGCATTGCCTTTCTTTGAGATTGGAATGAAAACTGACTTTTTCCAGTCCTATGGCCACTGCTGAGTTTTCCATATTTGCTGGCAAATTGAGTGCAGCACTTTCACAGCATCATCTTTCAGGATTTGAAATAGCTCAACTGGAATTCCATCACCTCCACTAGCTTTGTTCATAGTGATGCTTTTTAAGGCCCACTTGACTTCACATTCCAGGATGTCTGGCTCTAGGTCAGTGATCACACCATCATGATTATCTGGGTCATGTAGATCTTTTTTGCACAGTTCTTTTGTGTATTCCTGCCACCTATTCTTAATATCTTCTGCTTCTGTTAGGTCCATACCATTTCTGTCCTTTATTGAGCCCATCTTTGCATGAAATGTTCCCTTGGAATCTCTGACTTTCTTGAAGAGATCTCTAGTCTTTCCCATTCTGTTGTTTTCCTCTATTTCTTTGCATAGATCACTGAGGAATGCTTTCTTATCTCTTCTTGCTATTCTTTGGAACTCTGCATTCAGATGCTTATATCTTTCCTTTTCTCCTTTGTTTTTCACTTCTCTTCTTTCCACAGCTATTTGTAAGTCCTTCCCAGGCAGCCATTTTGCTTTTTTGCATTTCTTTTCCATGGGGATGGAGATGAGCCCCTTTTGAGAAGTTAGAATTCCTAGTGCTTAACATAGTGCTTAACATAGTGCTTAAGCTTAACATAGTACTTAAGCAGTGTACAAGCTTGCTGATATTATGAATGTTTTGGAAAATGTCTGAGCTTCAGTTCCCACAATCTATAGGAAGGATTATTTGAAATCAGTCTTTCCAAATTGAATCTCCAACTCCTTTATGTATTAACTGTGGAGGCTTAAACAGTCACATAATTTCCTTAAGTCTCAGTTTCCTCATCTATATAATAGACATAATAGAAATCCTAATTTATTGAGTTGATGTGAGGACTTAATAAGTTCACAGTAAGTGCTACTTGATAGTATTATAGTTTATTTTTCAGGGACAATAAATCATTTTAGGAAATGATAGGTATTTCTAACATGAATTTCAGTATATTTTTCATTATCTAAAAGGTACACAGGATATAAAAGTCATATATAGCAAATGCATTTTATGAATAAAACTTAAAACAAATTATTTTATCAGTGATTCAAACCTGAAAGCCTAATGAAATAGGTTCAAGAATGAAAATCATCACTTTCTACTTTTGAAAGTCATGACTGAGCAGACTCACTTTCTACAAAATTGTGTATTTTCTACTTCATAAGAGCTCTTCCTCATATTTTAGCATGCTGCCACACACACACACTTCACATTATCCAGTATTTTGTACAGTCTAGAAACATAATTGATTCTCAATGACATTAAAGTGAAAGTGAAAGTGAAGTCGCTCAGTCATGTCTGACTCTTTGCAACCCAGGGACTGTAGCCCACCAAGCTCCTCCGTCCATGGGATTCTCCAGGCAAGAATACTGGTGTGGGTTGCCATTTAACACATGGGCAAATGTTCTCTTTTTACCCCATTTTCAAATAGCTTTGTAATTAATTCAGTGAACAAAAATAGATTTACCCACTCAAGTGGACATTGCAGAACCTTCCTCATCATTTTAAATAAACTCATCCTATTCACACAAAAGTGCTATATAAAGATAACTAGAAACCAGTAACATAAACTAATTTGCTAAATCTATATTTCACTTGGTCCTTGTCTGGAATTTCCATCCATACAAACTTTTTCTAGTATTTATTCTGCTGCTTAGGTTTACATGACATTTTGCTCCCATCTTTTTCAATAAGTAGTGGTGATAAACTCAAAGAGAAAGGTTAGGGCGAGCATATTATTTTCTTTGTGACAGTAACCCCAGCCATAATACTTTACTCAATTAAATATATGTATTTATTCATTTATCCATCAAGTACTGTGCAATATATTACTAAGAAGCTCTTCAGTTCTACACCCATGAACTTTATTTGGTATTGGAAACACAAAAAAGTTCAAAAGAGACATGGTTCTTGTCCTCAAATTATTTCAATATTATAGAAGAATAAAATAAAATATTCATTTGGTGTATTTAGAAATAATAACTATAAATGATCAATTGGATGGGATATGAGCTTTTATTACCCTAATTAATATGAGAAAATTAGAGAACGCTTTTCTGATGACATAAAATTTCTATAGAAATCTGAAGAATGAGTAGGAGTTCACTGAGTAAAAGAGGGAGGGAAAATGTTAACTGGAAAAGACAATAGGTAAAGTAGTCATGAGTAATGAAGGAGTCTGGTGCATTAAAAGGCTTAAAATCATTTCATGTATTTATTAGCCATCTGTTTGTCTTCTTTGGAGAAATGTCTATTTGGTTCTTCTGCCTATTAGAGAAATGTGAATAACACCTACAATGAGGTATCACCTCACACTGGTAAGAATGGCCATCAAAATATATATATATATATATATATATATATATGTGTGTGTATATATATATAAACAATAAAAAAAATGATGGAGAGGATGTGGAGAAAAGGAAACCCTCTTGCACTGTTGGTGGAAATGTAAATTGATACAGCAACCATGGAGAACATAGTTTTCCTTAAAAAAAAAATTTAACAAAAATAAAACTACCACATGATCCAATCATATGGGTCAATCCCATGACTGGGCATACACCCTGAGGAAACCTTAATTGAAAGACTCATGTACTCCAAAGTTCATTACAACATTATTTACAATGGCTAGGACATGGAAGCAACCTAGATGTCCATTAACAGATGAATGGATAATGAAAGTGGTGGTACATATTTACAATGAAATATTACTCAGTTATAAAAAGGAATGAATTTGAGTCAGTTCTAATGAGGTGCATGAACCTAGAAACTATTATACAGAGCAAAGTAAATCAGAAATAGAAAAACAAACATCTTATATCAACACATATATTTGGAATTTAGAAATATAATACTGATAAACCTATTGCAGGGCAACAAAAGAGATTCAAACATAAAGAATAAACTTGTGGACACAGTGAAGGAGGGAGAAGGTGGAGAGAATTGAGAGGGTAGCATTGAAACACGTAATTACCATATATAACATTAGGTAGGCAGCAGAAATTTTCTGTGTGATGCAAGGAGCTCAATTCTAGTGCTCTGTGACAACCTAGAGGGGTGGAATGGAGTTGATGGTGGGAGAGAGGTTCAAGAAGGGACAATATATGTATACCTATGGCTGATTCATATTGATATATGACAGAAACCCACACAGTATTGTAAAGTGATTATCCTCTAATTAAAAATATGTTTTTTAATTTTTTACTATCCTCTAATTAAAAAAAGCATGGAAAGATGCTCAACATCACTCATTATCAGAGAAATGCAAATCAAAACCACTATGAGGTACCATTTCACACCAGTCAGAATGGCTGCGATCCAAAAGTCTACAAGCAATAAGTGCTGGAGAGGGTGTGGAGAAAAGGGAACCCTCTTACACTGTTGGTGGGAATGCAAACTAGTACAGCCACTATGGAGAACAGTGTGGAGATTCCTTAAAAAACTGGAAATAGAACTGCCTTATGATCCAGCAATCCCACTGCTGGGCATACACACTGAGGAAACCAGAAGGGAAAGAGACACGTGTACCCCAGTGTTCATTGCAGCACTGTTTACAATTGCCAGGACATGGAAGCAACCTAGATGTCCATCAGCAGATGAATGGATAAGAAAGCTGTGGTACATGTACACAATGGAGTATTACTCAGCCATTAAAAAGAATACATTTGAATCAGTTCTAATGAGGTGAATGAAACTGGAGCCTATTGTACAGAGTGAAGTAAGCCAGAAAGAAAAACACCAATACAGTATACTAACGCATATATATGGAATTTAGAAAGATGGTAACAGTAACCCTGTGTACAAGACAGCAAAAGAGACACTGATGTATAGAACAGTCTTATGGACTCTGTTGGAGAGGGAAAGGGTGGGAAGATTTGAGAGAATGGCATTTAAACATGTATAATATCATGTATGAAACGAGTCGCCAGTCCAGGTTCGACGCACGATACTGGATGCTTGGGGCTGGTGCACTGGGACGACCCAGAGGGATGGTATGGGGAGGAAGGAGGGATGAGGGTTCAGGATGGGGAACACATGTATACTTGTGGCGGATTCATTTCGATATTTGGCAAAACTAATACAATTTTGAAAAGTTTGAAAATAAAATAAAATTAAAATTAAATAAATAAAAATAAATAAATTTGTTTAAAAAAAAAAAAAGGCTTAAGATCTTCCTGTCTTTCATCTTCTTGTGGGACTGCATGGGAGATGAAATGTGTGGGAATGAAACTCCAGTAGTAGTCTAGTCATGCTTATATACAACATATTAATGATTTGAGAGTTAATCTTATGAGTAAAGCAAAGCCATGGAAACCCTTTAAACACTAAAATGTATCCTTTAAAAATATCACACTGTGTTGTAGAAAGAAAAGGCTGGGGAGAGAAATCATAAAAATGAGGAGATTAAAAAGAAGTTCATTTTAGAAATCCAAGATATTTCAGTATTGCCCTAGTTTATAGCATCCTTCATCAGTGCTAGATATGAGACTGACATGAAGAATTGTTAGAATATAAAAAGTGGGAGATATTAATGACAAAAAAAAAGAAATATTTTTTTATTTTTGTGATTGGAGGTTGAGGATGAGGCCAGAGGGAGCATGATCAAGTATCACCTATCTCAGATCTATTCTAAAATATATTAAAGACTTTGAGCAAACCCAGTATATGCTGTTAATACTTCTCCTAGAGTGTCAGCTGTGCTGGTCCTTTATACAGTGGCCCTGGTGTATACACGTATACATTAACTGGACACATTTTATGGACATTAACTTAGTTATTTCCTTCTGCTTTTAAATGCCAAAATTTCATTGAATGCATATCTCTGCCCCCTATTTTCACTTCAGTCACCACAGCTGAATTACACATGAAGCACTTCTTAAGTTCAATAATATACAAGACAATGAAAGCGTGATGGGAACTGTAAAACAGCCAGTTTCTAATATTGTCTTTGTGAGTCTATGGGATTATGTAAAAGAAGGTCAGATCAAAATATGCTACTGATTTTAAAAGCAGCAATTATTGAAGATGTATTATTCCAAGCATCACACTGATACCTGACCTATATTATCTACTTTGGTATTTCTCAAAATAAGCTTCATAGACCATTATCACTATAACATATTTAGCTAAAATGTATACAAAAGCCAAATAATTTTGGAAGCTCATACCAAAAAGTCAAGTATTAAAAGTTCAAACAATTCCTGAGTGGTTATTTAAAATTAATTTAACATTACTTAGGCTACTAAACATTTCTTTTTCATAATACTTAATAACAACCCACCTAACTGATATTACACAGAATAAGCTAGGGGAATGCTAATTCTATTAAAATTTCACAATCATGAACTTCTCTGTTCAGCCTTGTTGACACTCCTTATATCCCAGTGAAAATGCCCAATATTACAGTAAGGCATATATCATTTTCTATTGTTTGTATTCTTTGAACTCATCCAAACCTCCGTATTGACAATGTGCTATTTTATCTCAACCTCACTACCCAAGTCGTTGATCATCTCCTTTTTTATTGGGGGGGGGGTTAATTAATTTATTTTTAATTGAAGGATAATTGCTTTACAGAATTTTTCTGTTTTCTGTCAAACTCAACATGAATCATCAATACGTATACATATCCCCTCCCTTTTGAAACTCCCTCCCATACCACCCCTCTAGGTTGATACAGAGCCCCTGTTTGAGTTTCCTGAGCCATACAGCAAATATCCATTGGCTATCTATTTTACATATGGTAATATAAGTTTCCATGTTACTCTTTCTATACATACAGCTCATCCTCCCATCCCCCCTCCCCATGTCCATAAGTCTATTCTCTATGACTTTTACCTCTTGACAAAAGTCTATAGTTGCGGGGAGCGAGCTCCGCCCATGGCAAATGTCATGAGGAAGGAGGCTCGGCATAAGCAAAGGCGGGATGAAGCCTCAGGAGTCCCCCTGGAAATTCTCGAGCATCTACCCCCATCACCAGAGTTTGCCTACTTTCTGCTTTGTGCTTTCACCTACACCTCTGACTTTACCAGGGGCTGTCCCCCACTACCTCTCTCTGAAAAAAGAGTTAGCTTACAGCTCCAGTTAATAATTCCTGGGTGTGACAGTGTTTAACCTACAAACTCCTTTGGAAATCCTCTAGCCTGCCTGAATAGGTTTTTCCGGCCACATGTGATTGTTCAGAGCCTCCCAACTGTGAGAGGCAGGAGATGTTCTAAACTGTCTAAACACAGATTCCTTTGAGTAGTTAAAAGATTGATTAGAAATTGTATTGGGGAAGGGTTTTTCACTTATTGAGACAATGTTTGCTGCTAAGTCTCCATACCCCTTACCTACTGTGTCCTTGGCAGTGTATTGATTGATATAATGGGTGTATAGAAATATAAGTAGTAGCTCAATGTTTGTAACCTTGGACCCTTGAGTTAATTCTTTTCTTGATTGAGCCCACCTCACCTTTGCCCTATAGGAATGCAGCTTTGTCCAATGATTTTTTGGAGGCTGGTGCCTGACTTTGGAATAATCACCTTTAGAGAAAGATAAAGTTTCTTAAAATGTTAACAGGCCTCCTGGCCGGAAGATGATGTAATTCACCTGAACTTTTGCATATGATAAGTTTGAAAGCCTGGCTTCGATTAGGACCAGGCACTGCTGTCCTTGCATGACTCTACCCCTTCCCCCATTATCCTCTATGCACAACTTAAGGTAAAAAAACTACTTTGGAAAATAAAGTGCGGGCCTTGTTCACCGAAACTTGGTCTCCCCATGTCGCTCTCTCTCCCAAATTCTGGCTGAGTCTCCATCTGGAGCGCGGAACCCGCCATGCTTGCTAATTATGCCTGGGCTTCTAGGATCCGACCAGGGAGGCCTCAGTGTCTCCTCTCCTTTGGGAGAACGGAAGGACGCCTGCGGCCTACGTAAGTGGTGCAAACTTCTTGTCTTGAAGTTTTATTGGTCTCCCACGTAAATCAAGCTACTCAGCCTCTTTTCTCCACTGAATTTTCCTACTGAGCTATCCTCATCCTATTACTCTTTATATCTTTGATAAAATATTTAAATAAATAGGTCGCTGATGCCGTCCCCGCTTTGAATACCCTGGATCAGCCGGGGCTGGTCCCTGGCATGTAGTCAACATTTCAATTATCTTCTGGTCTAGATTCTCAACACGTAGACTTCTTGTCATCTTCTTGCAATTGTTGTTATTATTCAGTCGCTAAGTTGTGTCCCACTCTTTGCAACCTCGTGGACTGTAAGCCGGCTAGGCTCCTGTCCATGGGGTTTTTCCAGGCAGGAATACTTAAGTGGGTTGTCATTTCCTTCTCCAGTGGGTTTTCCTGACTCACATTCTTTGAATCTCCTGCATTAGCAGGAGGATTCTTTACCACTGAGCCATCAAGGAAGCCTCTGGCACAATAATGCTTGTTCAAAAGTATATAAAACAATCACACTGCCTTTTCTAGTTCAAGCTACTGACTCTTCTGAGGGTAGCACATAAATAGAAACAAACAAACAAAAAAAAAACTTTACATAGGAAATGTCAGTAACAAGTGGCTTTCAACAGTGATTAGTATAATATCTGTTTCTAGTCATTGTATGTTTCCATTGCCAAGGGTAAGATATTTGAGGACTTCACCACTTTCCCATATGCTGTATCTAAATATTTTTGTTTTCCATGAAGTCTTCAGAAGCTCTTTTACTTTACTCACTCTTTGTTGATGATTTAAATGTCTCTGAGATCATCATTCACTAAATGAATATACTTGCCCAGTTCACCTTCTTTTGCCTGTGGTTCACTGTTTACTGCCAACCCCAAAC
This sequence comes from Bos grunniens, assembly GCF_055505025.1. Taxonomy (NCBI): domain Eukaryota; kingdom Metazoa; phylum Chordata; class Mammalia; order Artiodactyla; family Bovidae; genus Bos; species Bos grunniens. The sequence goes on along the minus strand of NC_141175.1, from coordinate 55,488,585 downwards.
TGGTTATTCCACTAACAGATTTGATTGAATGTGTCTCCTCCTCCATCCTCTAAGATTTTGATCTTCTGTGTTATCTCCAATATTGGAGAAAGTCTACTCCCATTTCTTGTCAGTATCTTCCTTGTTCATTCTCAAAATTTTTGTACCCTGTTTTCTATACAACTAATTCAGCAATATCCCTTTTCTAAATTACTGCAAAATTTCCCACAAATCTCCAATCTTTCCTTCCTGGAATTCCCTATTCCCTGTAACACAGCAAGAACCAACTTTCAAATATATATATATATATATATATATATATATAGTTTAACATACCTTCATTGTAAGGACTGACGTTGAAGCTGAAGCTCTAATACTTTGGCCCCCTATGTGAAGAGCCAACTCATTGGAAGACTCCGACACTGGGAAAGATTGAGGGCAAGAGAAGAAGGGAGTGACAGAGGATGAAATGGTTGGATGACATAACTGACTCAGTGGGCATGAGTTTGAGCAAACTTCAGGAGATAATGAAGGACAGGGAAGCCTGACAGCCTGCAGCATGCAGTCCATAGGGTTACAGTTCATATGGTTGCAAGTCATACACAACTCAGTGACTGAACAACAACATACCTAAAACCATTCAAAATCAAATGCAAACTCCTAAGCTGACACAGACATCTCTCTTTTGTTTTCAGGTCTGGCTTGTCCTTCCCTATTATTGCCCTTCTCCACAGAATATTCTTCCCATTTTTCATTTAGCTAATATCTTCAGATATTTCATCACAAAATGGAATCCTAGCTTCTAACAAAATTTCTATACCCTAAAACTTCATTCAGTGGCCCCTTTTTGAAGTTCCACTGTATCACACATCATATTATAATTGTAGTTTTACTTAACTGTCATGAGAATTTAAGTTTCTTAAGAGCAGAGATTTTATTTAATATTTTATATATAGTTCTGATTCTATGTTTCAAATAGTGTGAGACCAGTTAATATTTTCATACCAATTTGTAGTTATTACATGCTATTCATAGAGATATTAATTACTTTTATTAATATTTACTAGAAAATCCCTAATGGGAAATGTTTTTATCCTCAGTTATTAAGAACAAAAATGAAGTAGCTGTAACTGGCCGTTGAATTTCCTGACAAAATTTGATGGAATTTTCAATAATTTTATCATATAAAATCAGTCAAAGGCTAGATTCCCATATAAATAAGTTCCATTCCAATGTCACGGCTTTGACAGGTGAGTAACTTCAGCAAGCCTTTATTATTCAAATTTTAACTCAAATATACTATGAAAATATATATTGCAAAGGAATTAGAAAAGAGTACCTAAGGATAAACAGATCTATGCAAAATCTTTTATCATGCGTGCAGTAGTATCTCAATTTCTTATATCAAATGTCTTCCAATTGAAAATTGTGTTGTGCTGCTTGAATAATTTAAATGCATTTTAAAGTGACTTGGGATGTGCATCCCCAATATTATTCTGCTACTTTACTTACTTTTCCATTCTCTAAATTTTGTTTTGTTATGATCAGAACACCTTCTAAGCTCAGTCATTATGCTGATTTTGAACTTTCTCATATAAGTATGAGGCACTCCAATAAAAGGTCACCCCAACCTTAGTGGTTTAATGAAAATAAAGTGAAGAAAATTTAGCCTTCAAAGATCTGACAGACATGTCCTTCTATCTTCATTGCATTTCTCATGCTCAGTATAGAACTTAGATTTGCCTTCTTAAAGTCTATCAGAGAAATGCAAAACTTCAACAATAGGTTTGAAGCACTTACTGTGTACATTATGTACATTTTAACTGTTGGACATTGAACTATATTATCTGGACATTTTATTTATCTCTAAATTGATTTGGCTTTAATAGATTATTTCTAAGGCTATTTGAAGCTCTAACACTAGGTTACTTTAAGTTAGGGTATAGACTTTCATATACAGAAATAAATATATGGTGTTACAAAACTTGAGTCCACTCTGTGGGAGAGGGAGAGGGTGGGAAGATTTCGGAGAATGGCATTGAAACATGTAAAATATCGTGTATGAAACGAGTTGCCAGTCCAGGTTTGATGCACGATACTGGATGCTTGGGGCTAGTGCACTGGGACGACCCAGAGGGATGGTATGGGGAGGGAGGAGGGAGGAGGGTTCAGGATGGGGAACACATGTATACCTGTGGCGGATTCATTTTGATATTTGGCAAAACTAATACAATTATGTAAAGTTTAGAAATAAAATAAAATTAAAAATAAAATAAAATAAAATGTTACAATACAAAAAAAAAAAAACTTGAGTCCATTTGTTGCTGCTTAAAAATCAATATCTGTGTGTAAGACAGAAATGTTAGTAGAGGTGAAAGTTATTTTTAATCAGAATGCTAGCAATTTGGGGAGATGGTGGACTAAGCTGACCCCAAAACCATCTCTGAAGATTCTGTTCAGTCATGGAAGTTTTTAAAAGGAAAAAGGGAGTGATTTCTGTTAATCATTGGGATAAGGAGTCATAGTCCTCACTATCTCCCATGGTGTGCAGGCTTGTGTGCAGACTTGTCGACTTCTTGTGTTTTTTCTTTAGATATTATGTTGTTCACACAGTTTGTGAGATGGTTTGTGTTTTAGTCTCTAGGTCATGTCCATCTCTTTTGTGAACACATGGACTGCAGTCAGTCACTCTTCTCTGTCCATGATTTCCTAGGCAAGAATACTGCAGTGGGTTGTCATTTCCTTCAGCAAGGGATCTTCCTGATCCAGGGATTAAACTAGAGTCTCCTGCATGGGCAAGCATGTTCTCTACCTCTGAACCAACTGGGAAGCTTTCTCGGCCGTATTAAAAAAAAAAAAGTTGTTGTTCAGTTGCTCAGCCATGTCCAACACTTTGCAACCCCATAGACTGCAGCACATGAGGCTTCACTGTCCTTCATCTTCTCCCAGAGTTTGCTCAAATTCATGTCCATTGCGTCAGTGATGCTATCCACTATCTCATCCTCTGTCATCCCCTTCTCCTCCTGCCTTTAATCTTTTCCATCATCGAGGCCTTTTCTAATGAGTCAGTTCTTCGCAACAGGTAGCCAAATTATTGGAGCTTCAGCATCAGTCCTTCCAATGAATATTCAGGACTGATTTCCTTTAGGATGGACTAGTTTGATCTCCTTGCAGTGCAAGGGGCTCTCAAGAGTCTTCTCCAAGACCACAGCTCAAAAGCATCAATTCTTTGGTGTTCAGTTTCCTTTATAGTCCAACTCTCACATCCATACATGACTACTGGAAAAACCATAGCATTGACTAGACAGACCTTGGTCAGCAAAGTAATATCTCTGCTTTTTAATATGCTGTCTAGATTGGTCATAGCTTTTCTTCCAAGGAGCAAGCATCTTTTAATTTCATGGCTACAGTCACCATCTGCAGTGATTTTAGACCCCAAGAAAATAAAGTGTGTCACTGTTTCTGTTCTTTCCCATCTATTTACCATGAAGTGATGGGACAGGATGCCATCATCTTTGTTTCTTGAATTTTGAGTTTTAAGCCAGCTTTTTCACTCTCCTATTTAACCATCATCAAGAGGTTTTTTAGTTTCTCTTCACTTTCTGGCAAAAGGGTGGTGTCATCTGCATATCTGTGGTTATTGATATATGTCACAGCAATCTTGATTCCAGCTTTGCTTCATCTGGCCCAGCCTTTCACATGATGTACTCTGCATAAGAGCTAAATAAGCAAGGTGACATTATACAGTCTTGATATACTTCTTTCCCACTTTGAAACCAATTCTTTGTTTCATGTCCACTTCTAACTGTTGCTTCTTGATCTGCATAAAAATTTCTAAGGAGGTAGGTAAGACAGTCTGATATTCCCATTTTTTGAAGAATTTTCCACAGTTGTGAAGAATTTTCCACAGTTTGTTGTTTCCGTAGCCTTAGTGTAGTCAATGAAGCAAAAATAGGTGTTGTTCTGGAAATCTCTTGCTTTTTCTATGATCCAATCGGTATTGGTAATTTGATCTCTGGTTCCTCTGCCTTTTCTAAATCCAGCTTGAACATCTGGGTATTCTCAGTTCATTTACTATTGAAGGCTAGCTTGGAGAATTGTGAGCATTACTTTGCTAGCATGTGATATAAGTGCAATCGTGTAATAGTTTGAACATTCTTTGGCACTCCCTTTCTTTGGGAATGGAATTAAAATTTATCTTTTCCAGTCCTGTGGCCACTGCTTAGTTTTCCAAATTTGCTGTCATATTGAGTGCAGCTCTTTTATAGACTCATCTTTTAGGATTTAAAATAGATTGACTGGAATTCCATAACCTCCACTAGCTTTGTTCACAGTGATGCATCCTAAGGCCCATTTGACTTCACACTCCAAGATGTCTGGCTTTAGGTGAGTGAGCACACCTTTGTGGTCATCTGGGTCATTAAGATCTTTTTTGTATAGTTCTTCTGTGTATTCTTGCCACTTCCTCTTAATATCTACTGCTTCTGTTAGGTCCATACCATTTTTGTCCTTTATTGTGCCCATCTTTGCATGAAATATTCTCTTGCTATTTCTAATTTTCTAGAAGAGATCTCTAGTCTTTCCCATTATATTGTTCTCCTGTATTTCTTTGCATTGTTCACTTAGGAAGGCTTCCTTATCTCTTCTTGCTATTCTTTGGAATTCTGCAGTCAGATGGGTATATCTTTCCTTTTCTCTTTTGCCTTTTACTTCTCTTCCTTTCTCAGCTATTTATAGTTCCTCCTCAAACAACTATTTCCCTTTTTGCATTTTTCTTGAAGATGGTTTTGATCACTGACTCCTGTATAATGTACGAACCTTCATCCATAGTTCTATCATAAGGGATTTGATTTATGTCATACCTGAATGGCCTAGTGTTTTTCCATACTTTTTTTCAATTTAAGTCTGAACTTTACAATAAGGAGTTCATGATCTGAGCCACAATCAGATCCCAGTGTTATTTTTGCTGACTATATAGAGCTTCTCCATCTTTGGCTGCAAAAATATAATTAATCTGATCATGGTATTGACCATATGGTGATGCCCATATATAGAGTTTGTCTCTTCTCTTGTGTTGTTGAAAAGAACGTTTTCTATAACCAGTGTGTTCTCTTGACAAAACTATGTTAACCTTTGCCCTGTTTTATTTTGTACTCCAAGGCCCAACTTGCCTGTTACTCCAGGTACCTCTTGACTTCCTACTTTTGCATGTCAGTCCCCTATGATAAAAAGGACATCTTTTTTTGGGTGTTGGCTCTAAAAGGTCTTGTAGATCTTCTTAGAACTGTTCAACTTCAGCTTCTTCAGCATTAGTCATCGGGACATAGACTTGGACTACTGTGATATTGAATGGTTTGCTTAGGAAATGGACAGAGAGCATTCTTTTTTCTTTTTTTTGAGACTGTACCCAAGTGATGCATTTCAGACTCTTTAGTAGTACCATTTCTTCTAACGGATTCTTGCCCACAATAGTAAATGTAGTGGTCATCTGAATTAAATTAACTCATTCTGGTCCATTTTTGTTCACTGGTTCTTAAAATGTCAATGTTCACTCTTGCCATCTCCTGTTTGACCATTTCCAATTTACCTTGATTCATGGACTTAACATTCAGATTGTTAGGCAAGATTCTTTACAGTTTCAGACTTTACTTTCACCACCAGACACATACACAACTGGGCAAAGTTTCTGCTTTGGCTCATCCTCTTCATTTCTTCTGGAGCTATTTCTCTGCTCTACTCCAGTACCATATTGGTCACCTACAAACCTGGGGAGTTCATCTTTCAGTGTCATATCTTTTTTGCCTTTTCATACTGTTCATGGGCTTCTCAAGGTAAGAATGTTGAAATGCTTCGTCATTCCCTTCTCCAGTGAGCAGGTTTTGTTAGAACTCTCTACCATGACCCATCCACCTTGGATGGCTCTACACGGTGTGGCTCATAGTTTCATTGAATTAGACAAGGCCATGATTCATGTGGTCCGTTTTGTTAGTTTCTGGTGATTGCGGTTTTCATTCCATCAAGGATTAGAGGCTTGTGGAAGCTTCCTAATGTTAGGTACTGGTTATGGGGAAAACTGGGTCTTGCTCTGGTGAGCAGGCCATGCTCAGTAAATCTTTAATCCAATTTTACTCTGATGGGCATGGCTATGTTCCCTCCATGTAGTTTAGCTTGAGTTAGGGGTAAGCCAGCACACCACAGCTTCCAGAACTGTTGGAGTCAGTAACCCTGACCCAGCGCAGGCCACTGTTGACCCTTGCCTCTGCCAGAGACTCCTGGACACTCACAGGCAAGTCTGCTCCATCTCTTGTGGGATCACTGCTCTTTTCTCCTGGATCTTGTTGTGAACAAGTTTTCGTTGTGCCCTCCAAGAGTCTGTTTAAAGGTTATTCAGCTTTATGGATTATGACTGGTATTGAGTCAGTGTTTGTTTCTATGCTTCAAATTAAATCACCTCTCCTCCTTCTGCTTCTAGTTGAATAACTCATATCATAACAAGAGGAGTGGGAAATGCTCTTCTATTGAATGTCAGATAAGTTTTACCAAAGTCAATATTCAGTTCCCTGACTACCATTTGGGTTTCCAGTTTCCTTGCCCTGTAGCTTATATGTCAAATATGGGTTTATACTAAATCATCTTTTTTGTATAGCATAGTAACAACTCACCTTGTATGATTTAGATTTCTGACTCACATTTGGGACACCCATTTTGTCCTCCCTCTTTTTTCCTCTCAGTTTTAGTCAGTCTATTGTGTTTCCAATGTCATCACAATCCTACTCTGTTCAGTATCCTGTATCCATGAGAGGCATTTTCCCCCTTTTCAGTAGTTGTTCCCAAGACACAGGCAATTTCAACTGTCTCATCTATTTCATCTCCTCTTCAGGTCTTTAATTCCTAGAGTTTCTGCTTGCTCTGATCCATTTCATATATGTTAGGGTCATAATTGTTATTTCTCATATTCTCTGGTTTCTAAATAAGAAAATAAAAGTATCCACAGGGTAGCCACAAGTAGAAGAAAGAGATCAAGGTGTTTCTTTTATTAAGTGATATCCAATAATTGCCAAAGTACAGAATTTGTGTAAGGCACAATAGATTGAAGGGAAAAAAAAAAAATGTTACTTTAAGTCCAAGTTGAACTTTCCTCTACTTTCTACAAAGTCAAGATATTTAGACCCACTTGAAAAATATATGAACTTTCAGAGAACTACTGATTCACATTCATCAAGCTTTCTTTAGTCCAAAAGATTTCACTTCTAAGAATTATCCTTGGTAGCAGAAAAACTATAATACAGAGAAAGCCAGTTACTGCTTTCTCAACATAATATGTTTTTGCCTTAATAAAGATGTCCATAAAAGTCAGATTTACCAAAAAAAGAAAAAAAAAAGTAAATATTGACCAAACTATCCTTTATGTGCCCTTTAGCTTGACTAAACTTTAGATAGATTTCTTCCTGACCATAGGCCCATGGTATCTTTTGTCTTAAAACATTTAACATATAATTATATATTTTCTGTTCCTTTGAGATATAAATGTTATCCCAGACTCCTAGTCATTTTATAATGTGGAATGACCTTCTCAAATATCTGAAAAGTATCTTTTTGAAATGTAACCATGGAGAAAGATATTGCTATATTCCATTATCTATAGATAGGTGGATAGGAGTCTAGCTAATTAGCAAACACAGATGACATGATCACACTGAACAATCTCCCCTTTAATGTCAGGAAATATTTTCCCACTAGCTCATCTCAACCCCAAGTACCTAAAAATTCTGCCTTTTTATTTCAGTGGAGTGGAGCTCACTCTACACTATTAAAAGAGTTAAGAAATGGAATATTTCTTTCCATATCAGTAAACAGTGGATATCATAATCATCAAGGATTGCAAACCTCCAAAATGAGTCAGTGAGCCTCAGAAACTCAGGGCTGAAAAGAATACCTGTCATTGGACTACAGGCACTCCCTAAGGTGAGCTCTGAGTATACTCAGGATGTGAAAACACAGTATATTGACCCCAGAAAGCTGTTGGTGCATATCAAAGGACTGATTTTCAGTGAGCCCAGACTCTTGCATCTTCCCATACATAGTAAAGCAGTTAATTCTTTAACTTGGTACATCTGTTCCTTTCTTTCTTTTTTTTTAAATTTTAATTTAACAATAATCTTTTGATTCTCCCAATTATCTCTACCTTGTTGGAAAATTTCCTATATAGTCTCCCCTTACCTCCTCAGTCTCATTCTCCCCTTATCTCCTCAGTCTTCTCCTCTGGGAGCTCAGTTGGTAAAGAATCTTCCTGCAGTGTACAAGACCCATGTTTGATCCCTAGGTTGGGATTATACCCTGGAGAACAAAATGACAAACCACTCCAGTATTCTTGCCTGGAAAATCCCATGAATAGAGGAGTCTGGCAGGCTACAGTCCATGGGGTCGCAAGCATGAGACACAACTTAGCAGCTAAACTACCACCACTACCTCCTCAGAGCAGTTTTTCAGAGCTATTGGAAGCAATGTCTCTCAGGCTGCAGTCTTTATTTTGCTCCAAATAAAACTTAACTTGCAACTCTCATATTGTGCATTTATTTAACTTGAAATAGTCCAGTATAATATCTCTTGGACAGAATTAATATTTCTTAGAAAAGAAGCCAATAAATGAATAGTGGGGAAAACTGGAAAGATTCCTATGTGAGAAAGAAGCAGAATATACATGTTTGGTAAAAACAGAAAGAGCAGAATGATCTTTCCTCCCTTCCACTCACAACTGTATTTATACTTTATTTTCCTGGAATGGATAACATCTAAATGCACCTATATATGTGTGTGTGCATATGTAGGCTTCCCCGGTGGCTCAGTTGGTTATAAATCTGCCTGCAATGCAGGAGATCGTGTGTAATGCAGGAGACTTGGGTTCAATCCCTGGGTCAGGAAGATCCCCTGGAGAAGGAAATGGCAACCTACTCCAGTATTCTTCCCTAGGAAATCCCATGGACAGAAGATAGAGGAGCCTAGAGGCGTACAGTCCATGGGATCTCAAGAGTCAGCCAAGACTTAGTGATTAAACAAAATCAAATGAAGGAGAACACAATGAAAAATTAACAACAGTGACTCTTGGAGAATGTGTTGATCATTATTGGACTTGAGTTGAAAACTAAGTAGGATACACATTTACAAACACGAAACTTTTGAAGGATTTGGAAAGATAAACATCATGTGGAAAAGTGATCCAGACGTGTGTTATGTGTCCCCAGAGAATGGTACCAAGATGAATGCACACAAGTTAAAATGGAGAATGTTTCAGTTCAGTTAAAAAAGAATCTTCCAAAATCCTTAAATGTTCAAACGTGGAATATGCTCCATGTTCTTGGAAGGTACTGAGTACAGTGTCAAGGGATATAAAGACATCATGGTTTAGGAAGTCTGAACTGAAGTGTTGAAGAGAAATTTCAAATATCACAGGACTAGGTGAGAAGCAGGTATGATTTTCTGTCTAGTGTTGATTTTTTCTCCTTTTGTTATTTATAGTATGCAGAGGAGATTCATATGAAATTAACAGCAGTGACACAGTACAAAATATCTTTTGTAACAAATAAAATATTGAATAGTTTTAATACAGACAGGGCCACACAGACACACACACACACACACATACACATACACACACTCACACAAAATAAAGTTAATTTCCATCATTGAAAAAGTTTTTCTGAAAACATTTGAGAAATAGAAAATAAAAACAGATATACTATTAACATAAAACTAGAGAACTATATTCCATTAATCCTCTATTAGAAATCTATAGTCCTTGAAAGAATGAAAAGGAACACTCTTGTTGTTGCTGCATCTTTTACGGTCATTCATAGCCTTTTAAACTGAAAGTTCTGCATCTCAAAGTTCTTTTATTCACTTTGTCTTCTTAACTGCATCTTTCACCTCCAAGCTAAATTAGTCTATATATCACAGGAAACATAAAGTAGACCAATGACCTTAAGAAATTCAGAAACGGTGGGATCTTTGATTTTCAAAATAGATTAAAAATAAGATGACTTCAGATGGCCCTGTTGAATGACTCCTCTGGGAAAATCAGCCTGAGACTATTAGTGTGATTTGTCCAGTGTGCTGGACTATAAGGATATTGTCAATTGCCATGCAGAATATGCTTTGCAGAAACCTTCTCTGAAATGTATAATAGCTTCAGCCACTGAATAGAAAATTACCAGATATTTCCTGGTCACCAAATAAAAGAAGTTAGAGACTATATTGATATAAAATGATGACCCAGGGCAAGGTTAAAAATCCAAACCAAACAAAATTCTAACATTCATAAGATTTCCTAATATTCACAGGTATATACCTACCTCCATGCATTCCAGGACATCCACTGGCCAGGAGGAACTGGATGGCTCACTGAAGAATACATTTGAATCAGTTCTAATGAGGTGGAAGAAACTGGAGCCTATTATACAGAGTGAAGTAAGCCAGAAAGAAAAACACCAATACAGTATACTAATGCATATATATGGAATTTAAAAAGATGGTAATGATAACCCTGTATGCAAGCCAGCAAAAGAGACACAGATGTATAGAACAGTCTTTTGGACTCTGGGGGAGAGGGAAAGGGTGGGATGATTTGGGAGAATGGCATTGAAACATGTATAATATCATATATGAAATGAATCACCAGTCCAGGTTCGATACATGGTACAGGATGCTTGGGGCTGGTGCACTGGGATGACCCAGAGGGATGGTATGGGGAGGGAGGTGGGAGGTGGGTTCAGGATGGAGAACACGTGGCAGATTCATGTTGGTGTAGGCAAAACTAATACAATATTGTAAAGTAATTAGCCTCCAATTAAAACAAATAAATAAATTTATTTAAAAAGAAACAGACTCACTGAAATTTCAAATGTCAGGTGAAAGCACATATATTACTGATGGGAGATTGTCACTGACATCTTCATCATGTAACAATTTTTAATTCAATTATTCTCTATATGAACTACAAGGATATTGCTACTGCTGCTAAGTCACTTCAGTCGTGTCCAACTCTGTGCGATCCCGTAGACGGCAGCCCACAAGGCTCCCCTGTCCCTGGGATTCTCCAGGCAAGAACACTGGAGTGGGTTGCCATTTCCTTCTCCAATGCAGGAAAGTGAAAAGTGAAAGTGAAGTCACTCAGTCGTGTCAGACTCTCAGCGACCCCATGGACTACAGCCTACCTGGCTCATCTGTCCATGGGATTTTCCAGGCAAGAGTAATGGAGTGGGGTGCCATTGCCTTCTCCAACTACAAGAATATATAGTTATAAAAGAAAGGGCTCAGAGGATTTTAACATTTCTAATTTTATGTTGCCTAGTATATAGACAGGACTATCACTGTGAAATCACAGAGCATAATTTTAGTACAACATATGCATGTCCTTGGAAAAGACAGTGCCACCCCACTCCAGTACTCTTGCCTGGAAAATCCCATGGACAGAGGAGCCTGGTAGGCTGCAGTCCATAGGGTCGCTAAGAGTCTCACATGACTGAATGACTTCACTTTCACTTTTCCCTTTCATGCATTGGAGAAGGAAATGGCAACCCACTCCAGTGTTCTTGCCTGGAGAATCCCAGGGATGCGGGAGCCTGGTGGGATGCCATCTATGGGGTCGCACAGAGTCAGACAGGACTGAAGTGACTTAGAAGCAGCAGCAACAGCAGCAGCAGCATGCATGTCCTAAAACCTTGTTTTGATATAAATAGGATGGTTGTCCATTTAAATATCTATTTAATTGATCAAACAAAAATCTGATATTTCAAAATATAGGTGCCATTTTCTTACTACAGGGTCTTACCCTAAATGTTTTCTCACTTGCTTTCCACCAAAATAAAAGTGAATGTACCTCATGCTTTCTGTTATACACATCATCAATTTATACTTAAAACAGAAAGGAATTTTAAAACTTACAGAGTGCTTTAAAAATAGTAAAATAATATACAACATTGATATTACTATGAGGTACTTTTGTCAGATTTCACAAAATTTCAAGGCATGTGTCTCTTTTTGTGTTCTACATAGTCATTACTTCCTTAAGTAAACAATTCAGATCATTGAGCCTGTCAGCTTATAATTCCACTTTTCTGCTGGTTCCAATTGTCTCCAGCCCTGGAACTTCTCAGTGAAATTATGGTGACAATCTGAATGTACCTGGGGTTACAGACCTTGATCTCTATACCCTTTAAGAGAATTTTCTCTAATTACTTTGTGTTACAATTAAGGAAGTATTGAAATTTTCAGCATCAGATCTCTAGTACTTAGGGATTTTTTTAAAATATAAATTTATTTATTTTAATTGGAGGTTAATTACTTTACAATATTGTATTGGTTTTGCCATACATCAACATGAATCCACCACGAGTATACACGTGTTCCCTATCCTGAACCCCCCTCCCACCTCACTCCCCACACCATCCCTCTGGGTCATCTCAGTGCACCAGCCCCAAGCATCCTGTATCATGCATCAAACCTGGACTGGCGATTCATTTCATATATGATATTATACATGTTTCAATGCCATTCTCCCAAATCATCCCACCCTCTCCCTCTCCCACAGAGTCCAAAAGACTGTTCTATAGGTGTCTCTTTTGCTGTCTTGCATACAAGGTTATCATTACCATCTTTCTAAATTCCATATATATGCATTAATATACTGTATTGGTGTTTTTCTTTCTGGCTTACTTCACTCTGTATAATAGGCTCCAGTTTCATCCACCTCATTAAAACTGATTCAAATGTATTCTTTTGAATAGCTGAGTAATACTCCATTGTGTATATGTACCACAGCTTTCTTGTCCATTCGTCTGCTGATGGAACAGTGGAAGAGGGTTCCCTTTTCTCCACACCCTCTCCAGCATTTATTGCTTGTAGACTTTTGGATAGCAGCTGTTCTGACTGGCGTGAAATGGCACTTCATTGTGGTTTTGATTTGCATTTCTCTGATAATGAGTGATGTTGAGCATCTTTTCATGTGTTTGTTAGCCATCTGTCTTTGTTGGAGAAATGTCTATTTAGTTCTTTAGCCCATTTTTTGATTGGGTCATTTATTTTTCTGGAATTGAGCTGCAGGAGTTGCTTGTATATTTTTGAGATTAGTTGTTTGTCAGTTGCTTCATTTGCTATTATTTTCTCCCATTCTGAAGGCTGTCTTTTCACCTTGCTTAGAATTTCCTTTGTTGTGCAGAAGCTTTTAATTTTAATTAGGTCCCATTTGTTTATTTTTGCTTTTATTTCCAATATTCTAGGAGGTGGGTCATAGAGGATCCTGCTGTGATGTATGTTGGAGAGTGTTTTGCCTATGTTCTCCTCCAGGAGTTTTATAATTTCTGGTCTTACGTTTAGATCTTTAATCCATTTTGAGTTTATTTTTGTGTATGGTGTTAGAAAGTGTCCTAGTTTCATTCTTTTACAAGTGGTTGACCAGCACCACTTTTAAAGAGATTGTCTTTAATCCATCGTATATTCTTGCCTCCTTTGTCAAAGATAAGGTGTCCATAGGTGTGTGGATTTATCTCTGGGCTTTCCATTTTGTTCCACTGATCTATATTTCTGTCTTTGTGCAAGTGTCATACTGTCTTGATGACTGTGTCTTTGAAGTAGAGCCTGAAGTCAAGCAGGTTGATTCCTCCAGTCCCATTCTTCTTTCTCAAGATTGCTTTGGCTATTCGAGGTTTTTGTATTTCCATACAAATTGTGAAATTATTTGTTCTAGCTCTGTGAAAAATACCGTTGGTAGTTTGATAGGGATTGCATTGAATCTATAGATTGCTTTGGGTAGTATACTCATTTTCACTATATTGATTCTTCCAGTCCATGAACATGGTATATTTCTCCAACTATTAGTGTCCTCTTTGATTTCTTTCACCAGTGTTTTATAGTTTTATATATATATATATATAGATCTTTAGTTTCTTTAGGTAAATATATTCCTAAGTATTTTATTCTTTTTGTTGCAATAGTTAATGGAATTGTTTCCTTAATTTCTCTTTCTATTTTCTCATTATTAGTGTATAAGAATGCAAGTGTGTTGATTTTCTATCCTGCAACTTTACTATATTCATTGATTAGCTCTAGTAATTTTCTGGTGGAGTCTTTAGGATTTTCTATGTAGAGAATCATGTCATCTGCAAACAGTGAAAGTTTTACTTCTTCTTTTCCAATTTGGATTCCTTTTATTTATTTCTGCTCTGATTGCTATGGCCACAGCTTCCAAAACTATGTTGAACAGTAGAGGTGAACGTGGGCACCCTTGTCTTGTTCCTGACTTTAGGGGAAATGCTTTCAATTTTTCACCATTGAGGATAATGTTTGCTCTGGGTTTGTCATATATAGTCTTTATTATGTTGAGGTATGTTCCTTCTATTCCTGCTCTCTTGCTGCTTCTTTTATTTGAAAAATATTAGTCAACACATTTTACTAGGACATCATTTAGAGAAAAGAGAGATTTTTCTGACAGCTTTATTTAAAGAAGATATTTACTTATTTATATATACAGTACATATGGTAATGCCCTAGCTTGACAGACAATATTGGAAATATATCTACCAGTTAGTTCCTGTCTACTCATTTATATCACGTACAATACACAACACCAACTGCAAACTAAGTGAACTATCTATTCATATCATTTATTGCTTTTATTTGTTGTTGTTCAGTCTCTCAGTGGTGTCTGATTCTTTGCAACTCCGTAGACTGCAGTACGCAGACTTCTTTGCCCTTCACCATCTCCCTGAGCTTGAATAAACTCATGTTCAGTGAGTCAGTGATGCCATCCCACCACTCTGATGACAGATGCCATCCTCTGTCATCCCCTTTTCTCCTGCCTTCAATCTTTCCCAGCATGAGGGCCTTTTCTAACAAGTCAGCTCTTCACATCAGGTGGCCAAAGTATTGGAACTTCAGTTTCAGCCTCAGGCCTTCCAATGAATATTCAGGATTGGTTTCCTGTAGGATTGACTGGTTTGATGTTTAATCCTTTAATAAAGAGATATTATTTATTTACTCTGTGGCAGGCATTTGGTTACTCTAAGAGTGCAAAAAATGTTTAAGAAATTATTTCTGCAATTCAGGAGTTTATAGTCTAGAATGAAAAAAAAATAATTCCCTAGATATCAATGAAACAATAATGGCATGTCATTTTTCTCTTTAGCTCCATGTTGTGGATACACTGGCTTCCCAGGTGGTGCTAGTGTTAAAAAAAAAAAAAAAAAAAAAAAAAAAAAAAAAAAACCTGCCTGCCAAATGCAGGAGACATAAGAGATGCAGGTTCAATCCTTGGATTGGGAAGAATCCCTGAAAGAGGAAATGGCAACCCACTCTATTATTCTTGCCTGGGAAATCCCATGGACAGAGGACCCTGACAGGCTACAGTCCATGGTGTCACAAAGATTCGAACACAAGCAACTTCACATGCATGCATTGGGTACACACATTTTAATAAATAATTACAGCTGTCTCTTATTGACTTTTTCTTATGTTGAAGATATACAAATGTAGATAAGCACATGAAAGGCTGCTCAACATCACTAATCATTAGAGAAATGCAAATCAAAACCACAGCAATATATCATCTCATACCTATCAGAAGGACCACCACTAAAAAGTCTACAGAAAACAAATGTTGGTGAGAAAATAAAGAAAATGGGAACCTATATACACTGTTGTTGGGAATGTAAACCAGTACAGACATAGAAAACAGTATAAACTTTACTTAGAAGCCTTAAAAGTATAACTATAGCATGATCCAGCACTCTCATTTATTCATATATATTTAAAGAATACAAACTCATTATATTAAGGAGATATGTAGGCCCATGCTTATTGCTGAATTATACACATTAGCCAACACACTGGAAGCAGTCTAAAAGTTTTTAAATAGATACATGGATAAAAATGGTGTAAATAAATAAAAAATAATTTACTAAATCTTAAAAATTAAGAGAATTCTGATATGTGTGATGATTTGCATGAGTGAGTTTGTAGGTCTCTATTCTAAATGAAATAAGCCAGAGAAAGACAAATACTACATGATATCAATTATATATTGAATTAAACAAATAAATAACATTGAACTGATAACTCACAGAAATAGTAAATTTGAGGTTTCAAGGAATTAGGGGCTGAAAACAATATAATGAGAGTCTGTTAAAAGGAGCGATGCTTTCAGTTATTAGATGATCTTCATTAGGTCTAAGATTCTGAAGTATACCACGATGATTGATAATTGTGCTGTGTAAATTAGAATTACTTAAATACTATAATTTGTGTTTTTATAAAACTGAATTTTAAATATGTGAAGTAATGGATGTTTAAACTCACCAGCTCTATAATTGAGAATCCTGTTACAATGTAAACATAAATACACATATGTGTGTGTGTGTATATATATATATATATATATATATATATATCTGTAAACTCATCACATTGTATTCTGGATATGGAACAACAGACAGATTCAACATTGGGAAAGGAGTATGACAAGGCTGTATATTGTCACCCTGCTTGTTTAACTTATACGCAGAGTACATCATGAGAAATGCTGAGCTGGATGAAGCACAAGCTAGAATCAAGATCACTGGGAGAAATACCAATAACCTCAGATATGCAGATGATACGACCCTTATGGCAGAAAGCAAAGAAGAAGTAAAAAGCCTCTTGATGAAAGTTAAAGAGGAGAGTGAAAAAGTTGGCTTAAAACTCAACATTCAAAAAACTAAGATCATGGCATCTGGTTCCATTACTTCTTGGCAAATAAATGGGGAGATAATGGAAACAGTGTCAGACTTTATTTTTTTAGGCTCCAAAATCACTGCAGATGGTGACTGCAGCCACCAAATTAAAAGACACTTTCTACTTGGAAGAAAAATTATGATAAAACTAGACAGGATATTAAAAAGCAGAGACACTACTTTGTCAGCAAAGGTCTGTGTAATCAAAGCCATAGTTTTTCCAGTAGTCATGTATGGATGTGAGAGTTGGACTATAAAGAAAGCTGAGCACTGAAGAATTGATGCCTTTGAACTGTCCTGTTGGAGAAGACTCTTGAGAGTCCCTTGGACTGCAAGGAGATCCAACAAGTAAATCCTAAAGGAATTCAGTACTGCATATTCATTGGAAGAACGGATGCTGAAGCTGAAGCTCCAATTCTTTGGCCACCTGATGTGAAGAACTGACCCATTGAAAAAGATCCTGTTGCTGGGAAACATTGAAGGCAGGAGAAGAAGGGGATGACAAAGAATGAGATGGCTGAATGGCATCACCGACTCATCACCTGGAGTTTGAGTAACTCCAGGCATTGGCAATGGGCAGGCAGGCCTTGCATCTTTTGTCCATGGGGTTGCAAAGAGTCGGACACAACTGAGGGACTGAACTGAACTGGACTGAAGACATTTTTTTAATGACAAATATGTATCTATACATGATGCAAAATGAAGAAAATCAGAAAATATGTATTTATGACCTTAGATTTAATGAGAATTTTTCCTAAAATTTATCTACAGAAATAGTCACACAAATTTGAAAAGAGTTGAAGCAACAGTTAGAACTGGACATCGAACAACAGAGTGGTTCCAAATAAGAAAAGGAGTATGTCAAGGCTGTATATTGTCACCCTGCTTATTTAACTTCTATGCAGAATACATCATGAGAAACGTTGGGCTGGAAGAAGCACAAGCTGGAATCAAGATTCCTGGCAGAAATATCAATAACCTCAGATATGCAGATGACACTACCCTTATGGCAGAAAGTGAAGAGGAACTAAAATGCCTCTTGATGAAAGTGAAAGAGAAGAGTGAAAAAGTTGGCTTAAAGCTCAACATTCAGAAAACTAAGATCATGACATCTGGTCCCATCACTTCATGGCAAATAGATGGGGAAACAGTGGGAACAGTGTCAGACTTTATTTTTTGGGGCTCCAAAATCACTGCAGATGGTGACTGCAGCCATGAAATTAAAAGATGTTTATTCCTTGGAAGGAAAGTTATGACCAACCTAGATAGCATGTTGAAAAGCAGAGACATTACTTTGCCAACAAAGGTGCATCTAGTCAAGGCTATGGTTTTTCCAGTGGTCATGTATGGATGTGAGAGTTGGACTGTGAAGAAAGCTGAGCGCCCAAGAATAGATGCTTTTGAACTATGGTGTTGGAGAAGACTTTTGTGAGTTCCTTGTACTGCAAGGAGATCCAACCAGTCCATTCTAAAGGAGATCAGTCCTGGGTGTTCATTGGAAGCTGAAACTCCAATACTTTGGCCACCTCATGTGAAAAGTTGACTCATTGGAAAAAACTCTGATGCTGGGAGGGATTGAGGGCAGGAGGAGAAGGGGATGACAGAGGATGAGATGGCGGATGGCATCTCTGACTCGATGGACATGAGTTTGGGTAAACTCCGGGAGTTGGTGATGGACAGGGAGGCCTGGGGTGCTGCGATTCATGGTGTCGCAAAGAGTTGGGCATGACTGAGCGACTGAACTGAACTAAACTGATATACCATAACCATTAAACTACTTAGCATATCTTAGCTAACCATTGAGAACAAGTTAAAAGCTCATTAATGTGGAACTTTGACATAAACTTTTTATGTTTTTGTTGTTTAGTCACTGTGTCATGTCTGACTCCTTTTTGGACCCCATGGACTGTATTCCTCCAAATTCCTTTGTCCATGGACTTTTTCAGGAAAGAATATTGAAGTGGGTTGCCATTTCCTTCTCCAGGGGATCTTCCTGTCTCAGGAATTGAACTCGCAACTCCTGCATTGTCAGAATTCTTTTCCACTGAGCTGACAGGGAAGGCTTTATGTCCTGACATAAAGAAATGCCCATGATAAAATTCTAAAAGAAATGTAATACCTGAAAATCTGTATAATACTGTAGATAATATACACAAGTTTTATTTAAGAAAAGAAAAAAAATGTCTACATAATATATGTCACTATATTTACTAGGTTATTGAAAGAAAATTCATCTAAGAAGGGTTATCTTCAAGTGAGAAAGTAGATTTCAGCGTGTCAGTTTTTCATATTATATAATTCTATATTATGTGACTATTAAATTTTAAAATTTGATTAAGTTTATTCAAAGAGCAATGTAACAGTTCTACATGCTATGTATTTCCATTCTTACTTTGTGTAATGTAATGGTAATAAGTTCTGTTCTGCCAAATTCACAGAACTGTTACCAGCTGAAGTATAGCATATATAAGATAACATATGAAAGTCCTTTGGCAAGCATAAAGTGCCATGCTAATAACATATAAGTAGATTCCTTGAAAGAAGTCCATAGCACTTTTACTCTTTGGAATTAATGAAAAAATCTATGCCAAGCAACAATCTTTTTATACTTGGGGAATATAAAAACATAGTCCCCGATTGATGTGTGTGTACATATAAGTAGCTTCAGTCATGTCAGACTCTTTGCAACCCTGTGGACTGTTGGCTGTCAGGCTCTTCTGTCCATGGTATTCTCCAGACAAGTATATTGGAGTGGCTTTTTGTGCCCTCCTCAAGGGGATCTTCCCAACCCAGAGATCGAACTCAAGTGTTTTATGCTTCCTGCATTGGCAGATGGGTTCCTTTACCACTAGTTCCACTTGGGAAGCATGCCAAGATTTATACTACTATTGAAAGTATGTGTTGTTAAGAATGATTGTAAGATTGTGAAGAATTGATGGTTTCCAGGGAAAACTTTAATTCATTCAATAAATTTCTGGCCACATTTAAATTTTATAAATTTTCCTAGTAAAGGTCTTCAGAGCTACTTTATAAAGTTTAGAACCAATTAATATTTAATAATTTCATTTATTTGCCATGAACCTCTTTATCTTCATTAATCTAGGGGGCTTTTTACTTATTCCTTATTTATTTTTTCTCTTTTATTACATTGATATTTTAAAATAAGTCAAGCCAATTTGTTCTTTGAAATCACTAAGTTTGGATTTTCCTATGTTTTCTTCATGACTATATATAAATTGAACACTTTGGTAGTTATGGTGTAGAGTGGTGCTTTTTTTTAAATTTTATTTTTTAATTTTTTAACTTTACAATATTGTATTGGTTTTGCCATATATCAACACCAATACAGCATCATGGTGCTTTTTTTCTTCTCAGTGACCTTAATCAAAATATTCATATTGTGTATTTTGCACATAATAGCTAACATTGAATTGAATTTCTTAATTAAGATGATGGCCATCTGGTTTTTCTAATGTGAAGAGACAATTGTTATGTATGTATATATATATATATATATATATATATATATATATATATATAATAAATGTTCCATAGACCATTTGGATGTTTTTTTATGAGAATATCAAAGTAAAAACATGAATCAATGCACACCTCTCATAATTAAAAATAAAGAAACACACAGAGAAATAGATAAAACAGGTTAATACAAAAAAAAAAAAACTTGGATAGATAGTCTAGGATCTTTCTGTGGAAAAATCTTGAATCTTAGGATAAGCATTTGTTTTTCCTTTTGTGCTGAATGTGTATGTTGAAGCATTAGAAATAGATCAGTTGTACCATAGCATAGGATAATGAGAATAGTTTCCACTATTTATTAATAAAATAAACATGTGATAATAGAAGACGATGTGAGAAAGATCTGCAGGGGGTTGTGATGAAATCAGATTTTAGGACTTCATATAGGTAAACAGAAGGAAAGAAGGCAAAATGATTTGTCTGAGGAGGCTTTACAAATATCTGTGGTAGGAAGAGAAGCAAAAGACATCTAAGAAAGGAAAATATATACTCAAATAAATGCAGAGTTCCAGAGAACAGTGAAGAGAGGAAAGGTCCTCTTAAATGAACAATGCAAAGAAATAGAGGAAAATAATAGACTGGGTAAGATTAGAGATCTCTTCAAGAAGACTGGATATATCAAGGGAACATTTCATACAAGGATGGGCATGAAAAAGGACAAAAAGAGCAAGGATCAAAGAGAAGCAGAATAGATTAAGAAGATACAGAATGAAAACACAGAAGAACTATATAAAAAATGTTGATGGTGTTGTCACTCATCTAGAGCTGGACATCCTGGAGTGTGAAGTCAAGAGGGGCTTAGGAAGCATTACTATGAACAAAGCTATTGGAGGTAATGGAGTTCCAGTCAAGCTACTTAAAAATCCTAAAATATGATGCTATTAAAGTGTTGCACTCAATATGTCAGCAAATTTGGAAAACTCAGTGGTGGCCACAACTGGAAAAGCTGAGTTTTCATTCCAATCCCAAAGAAGGGCAATACCATAGAATGTACAAACTACTATACAACTGCACTTATTTCACATCTAGTAAAGGTTATGTTCAGAATCCTTCAAACTAGGCTTCAGCATTATGTGAACTGAGAAATTCAAGATGTAGAAGCTGGGTTTCAAAGAGGCAGAGGAACAAGAGACCAATTTGCTAACATTCTCTGGATCATGGGATAAGTAAGGGAATTCCAGAAAAAAAACATCTACTTCTGCTTCATTGACTACCCTAAAGCCTTTGACCATATGGATCACAACAAACTGGAATATTCTTAGAGATGGACGTACCAGACCACCTTACTTGTCTCTTGAGAAATTTGTGTTCAGGGTCAGGAAAAAAGTTAGAAGTGGGCATGGAACAATTGGCTGGTTCCAAATTGGAAAAGGAGCACAAAAAAGCTATATATTGCCACCCTGCTTATTTAATGTCTATGTAGAATACATCATTCAAAATGCACGGTTGGATGAATCATAAGCTGGAAACAACATTACCAGGAGAAATATCAGCAACCTCATATATGCAGATGATAGCACTCTAATGGCAGAAAGTAAAGAGGAACTAAAGAGAATATTGATGAAGGTGAAAGAAGAAAGTGAAAAAACTGGTTTGAAACTCAGCATTAAAAAATCTATGGTCATTGCATATGGTTCCATCCTTCATGGCAAATGGAAGGAAAAAGTGTAAGCAGTGGCAGATTTTATGTTCTCAGGCTCCAAATTCACTGTGGACAGTTAATGCACACATGAAATTAAAAGATACTTGCTCCTTGGTAGGAAAGCTTTGAGAAACCTAGAGAGCACATTAAAAAGTAAAGACATCATTTTGCTCAGAAAAGTCCATACAGCCAAGGTATGGTTTTTCCATTAGTGATCTACAGATGTGAGAGTTGGACCCTAAAGAAGGCTGAGCACCAAAGAATTGATGCTTTTGAGTTGTGGTGCAGGAGAAGATTCTTGAGAGTCCCTTGGATTGCAAGGAGATCAAACTAGTCAGTCATAAAGTAAATCAACCCTAAGCTGAAGTTCCAATATTTTGACCACCTGATGTGAAAAGCAGATGCATTGGCGAAATCCCTTATACAGGGAAAGACTGAAGGCAAAAGAAGGGGAAAACAGGCTGAGATGGTTAGATATCAACATTACCTTAATGGACATGAATTTGAGCGATGTTCAGGAGATAGTAGAGGATGGAGGAGGCTGTCTTGCTGCAGTCCATGATGCCACAAAAAGTCAGACACAACTTAGCAAAGGAACAACAACAATGAATAAACAGTGAAAATTAGATTTGCAGTATTAAGTCTATATAATGCAAAAACTGAAGGCACAGTTAACACTATTTTTCAATTGGTTGTTGGTGTTCAGTTGCTCAATCATATCTGACTCTTTGTGACTCCATGGACTGCAGCATGTCAGGTTTCTCTGTCTTTCACCATCTCCTGAAGTTTACTCAAACGCACGTCCATTGAGTCAATTATGCCATCCAATTATCTTATCCTCTAATGCCTCCTTTTCTTCCTGCCTTCAATCTTTCCCAGCTTCAGGGTCTTTTTGAATGAGTCAGCTCTTTGTATAAGGTGGCCAAAATATTTTTAATCAGTAAAAGTGGAATTTAAGAGGAAGATAGTTACTATATAAGTTTAGTTCACCTGCATAACAGATGACCACATGACATTTTGTTGAAGATATGAAAAGTAAATGATTACTCATAACTAGAACAATAGGATTGCAAAGCCATAAAAAGTTTTTTTGGCTGCTACTTGAAGAGAGAGAAATTGTGTAACCATGGATGTATTTATGTGCTTTGAAGCAAGAATGATGAAGAGGAGAATGGAGATTAGTGCATTGGTCCTTGTGCCCTACCCTTAGTATTTAAAAGAGAAAGAATGGATGCAAGGAAAGCAGAAAAGGAAAGGATGCTTAGAGGAAGAGGAGATATTCAATTATATTGTAATTCTATGGAAATATAATTAAGAAAGTTGGGAATTTCAACAAGTATGAGGCTGACTGATCAATATATTAAATGATGAGAAAAACTAATAAAAGTTATTATGGAGAAAATTTAGACAATTGGGAGATATTATTGAGTTATGAGAGATTATTTCAATAAGGGGATAAATGAAAGAAAAAGACAGACTCAGAGATAATGAGATAATCAGTAGTGCCAAAATACAGGGAAAGTAGTAAAAAGTAGTATCTATGCTGAAAGAAAATTTAAATTATCAGTCCCATTTTAAAATTATATGACTATTAAAGTGTTCAAAACACTTTGAAAATGCATATTGCTAATTTATTTCATAAAGCTTTATTAATCTACTCTATACCACAGTACAGAAAAAAAATGAATATGTTGGTATATGTTCAAAGGTCAGACATGTTGCCTTTAACACCTTCAATTCAAAATATTGGGGCTTATTCTCCTTCTTCATTGTCTAGAGAAGACCAAGTCTTCCCACTTGCTCCTCCGCCTTGCACCTCTACTATAGTTACCCTAAATGATTATTAAGCCCCTCACATAATATTTACAACTTGAAATTTTAGGGTACAGAATGAGATTCTAAGGAAGAAACATGAATTGTTAATCATGTTTATAGAACATGAGCTTTGGCTGGCAATCTTTGTCTGTGTATGAATTAGGTCTCTTCAAGTTCAGCATTTAATATAGGAATAATGAGGCTCTCTAATTCTCAAGAGCTCTCTGCAAACTTTATCTTCACAGCTTTGAATTTTTAATAAGCATTTTCTGTTCTTAAATTATCACATTCTTAACCAAGTTTTATTCCCAATTTCTCCACTTTACTTTTTTGAAAAATTCTGAACATCATTTGAGCATATTTTCAGTAATGAAAGCTTGTGAACATTACTGTGGTTATACATGGAAGGTTATTGTGGGATTTTTTTCCTCTCATATCCAATGCCAGAATATTTAGCTCCTTAAAAATTCTGTGCTAGAAGGCATAAACCTGTTTCAAAGTTGTAAAAACAATTACTAAAAATGATTGTTAAAAACCCTGAAAAAGACTCCAGGAAGGCCTAATTAATTTAATTAGAAAGAGTGGCAGGGTTATTTTCTCAAGTTGAGAAATGTTGAGACAGCATCTAAATAAGGGGGAAGAAAAGAAAAGGATCAATGACATATGGCTCTACTCACATATCACTTTCAGTCTTGTAATTATTGACCTTTTCTTTTACAATGAAAACAGCTTACGGATGTGAAATTGAAAGACATATTCTGGACTTGAAATCTGCAATCTGTGGCCATAAACTTTAGTTCTAATAAGTGTCATGAATCAAGAAGCAAATGTAGCTTTATGCAACTTTGTGCTGTTTGGCCTTTTAAGAACCCAGCTTTTTGGTGGTGTTAGAGGAAACTTGTCATCCTGAATTAATACGTTGCAGAGGGAGAGGTGCTCACATTGGGTTTTTGGTCAGCCTTGATTGTCAAAGATGGTAAAGACATTTTAGTCACCTGGCAACTTAGCAACCTGTTCCTCACATCACATACAGAAATGGTACTTTCAAGAGATGACACCTGAAAAGAAGAGACCCAATTATAACAGGATGAATAACAAGTATATGAATTTTCTGAGTTTTGAAATCATCTTATCCAAAAACTGGCTAAAAATTAAAATAGCCATTAGTATTCCTATTAAAATATTCAGTCACCAGTATATATGCATATCTATCCAATATTTGATTAAATTGCTTAGAAATCTTTCCTATGCATTAAAGATCTTCAGTATATAAGCATAGTAGAAACCATTAGTTGTAGAGATACCAACTGAAAACATATTGATTGAAACAAAATATTTCAAAAGTAAATATATATTCCAGGTGAGTTTTTTTCAGATATTCTTCACTTTAGTAGTCCATTAAGCCTTATCTTTTAACATATATTTTTGTTTTTTGTGAATTTTCACAGTTTATATTCATCCCTTTACTTTCCCACATTTGACAAATATTCATCAAGTATTTTATATTTTCTAGGTGGCTCTACAGAAGTACTTTTGCCTTTATTGACACTTGGAACAGGTTACAAACTTTAATCTAAAATCATATAAATGTAAATGTCCAAATGTGACAATTGCTGTGAAGATAAAGAATTTCACTGAGAGCTTTGTCAAAAAAGGATAGTCATAAAAAAACAAAAACAAAAACAAAAAAAACCTTCCAAATTAGGTGAAAAGTAGGAGATAATTAACAAAATATACTTGAAAATTTAGAAAATATCATGAAGAAATATGGTAATAGAGAAGTTATTGAATAATTATTAACAAAGATCACTCCAAAACAGGGAGGAAAAAAATAGAGATAAACTAACAAGATAAGATGATCTGAGACTATGATACATAATTTATACTTTTTAACTCACTATGTTACTATATTATTTTGTTCTTGTGTGTGTAATTAAGTATATGTGTGTATAATCATGTGTGTGCACATACATGTGAATGCATAAATGCATCTCACATACACAAACACACAAACAACTATATATATGCACACATATATATATTCTTAAACTTTTAAGAAGCTTTTATAGAATATAATTAATAGCCCTTCATGATTTTGTATTAAAAACACTTGATGACATAAGTCACATTCAAAAATGAAAGTACAGTGAATAAAATTTGTGACTTCCATTTGGATTTGGTTTAAGCCTTGCTTTAATAATGCAATGGTTTATAGCAGGATTAACTACAAAATTAAATTTGACAATAACATTAGGTACTTTATTACAGTATAATAAGAAAACACTAAAGATTTCAATTTTTTTTTTTTTATATTTTGTCTATGACCACATAACTGCACCACTGCCACCTCAATGCCTATAAAATTGGAAAATAAGTTTGAACTTTGGAATCTCTTTCAGTAGCTAGATGCTTTCTCTTTTCTCTGTCTTGGCATTGTGTAGAATTATTGGATGCGATTACTGGGAGATATATGGATTATAATTTATTTTATGCTCCAGGCAAACTTGAACAGTCAAATAATTTTGTCATTCCACAAATTTTCAAAAACTTATTTTTCTCTTTGTAAATGTATGTTCTATTTATATTTTTGATATTTGAGGGATTACAACCATTTGGAGTTCTCTGTAAGCATTTATATCTTTCATACTCTCAAAGTCTGATGTTACCTAGACCATAAAGCCCTATTCAAACCTTACAGTTGGAGATAATCTTTCTTTTAAGCTGTACTATATTTTTAATACCTTTCATGGTACTTACTTTACTTCATTTTGTAATCTTTGTGTTTATTATTTAAAACCTCATCAGAAGTATATATATATATTTTGTAATTGTCAAATTGAATATTGAAATGCCTGGTGAGAGAAATCAAAGAGGACACTAATAGGTGGAGAAATATACCATGTTCATGGACTGGAAGAATCAATATAGTGAAAATGAGTATACTACCCAAAGCAATCTATAGATTCAATGCAATCCCTATCAAACTACCAACGGTATTTTTCACATAGCTAGAACAAATAATTTCACAATTTATATGGAAATACAAAAAACCTAGAATAGCCAAAGCGATCTTGAGAAAGAAGAATGGAACTGGAGGAATCAACCTGCCTGACTTCAGGCTCTACTTCAAAGACACAGTCATCAAAACAGTATGGCACTGGCACAAAGACAGAAATATAGATCAGTGGAACAAAATGGAAAGCCCAGAGATAAATCCACACACCTATGGACACCTTATCTTTGACAAAGGAGGCAAGAATATACGATGGATTAAAGACAATCTCTTTAACAAGTGGTGCTGGTCAACCACTTGTAAAAGAATGAAACTAGAACACTTTCTAACACCATACATAAAAATAAACTCAAAATGGATTAAAGATCTAAACATAAGACCAGAAATTATAAAACTCCTAGAGGAGAACATAGGCAAAACACTTTCCAACATACATCACAGCAGGATCCTCTATGACCCACCTCCTAGAATATTGGAAATAAAAGCAAAAATAAACAAATGGGACCTAATTAAAATTAAAAGCTTCTGCACAACAAAGGAAACTCTGAGCAAGGTGAAAAAACAGCCTTCAGAATGGGAGAAAATAATAGCAAATGAAGCAACTGACAAACAACTAATCTCAAAAATATACAAGCAACTCCTGCAGCTCAATTCCAGAAAAATAAACAAACCAATCAAAAAATGGGCCAAAGAACTAAGTAGACATTTCTCCAAAGAAGACAAACAGATGCTAACAAACGCATGAAAAGATGTTCAACATCACTCACTATCAGAGAAATGCAAATCAAAACCACAATGAGGTGCCATTTCACGCCAGTCAGAATGGCTGCGATCCAAAAGCCTACAAGCAATAAATGCTGGAGAGGGTGTGGAGAAAAGGGAACCCTCTTACACTGTGGGTGGGAATGTAAACTAGTACAGCCACTATGGAGAACAGTGTGGAGATTCCTTAAAAAACTGGAAATAGAACTGCCTTATGACCCAGCAATCCCACTGCAGGATATATGCACCGAGGAAACCAGAATTGAAAGAGACACATGTACCCCAATGTTCATAGCAGCACTGTTTATAATATCCAGGACATGGAAGCAACCTAGATGTCCATCCGTAGACAAACGGACACGAAAGCTGTGGTACATATACACAATGGAGTATTACTCAGCTATTCAAAAGAATACATTTGAATCAGTTCTAATGAGGTGGATGAAACTGGAGCCTATTATACAGAGTGAAGCAAGCCAGAAAGAAAAACACCAATACAGTATACTAACGTATATATATGGAATTTAGAAAGATGGTAACGATAACCTTGTATGTGAGACAGCAAAAGAGATACAGATGTATAGAACAGTCTTTTGGACTCTGTGGGAGAAGGAGAGGGTGGGATGATTTGGGAGAATGGCATTGAAACATGTATAATATCATATATGAAACGAATCACCAGTCCAGGTTCGATGCATGATACAGGATGCTTGGGGCTGGTGCACTGGGATGACCTAGAGGGATGGTACGGGGCGGGAGGACGGAAGGTGGTTCAGGATGGGGAACACGTGTATACTCGTGGTGGATTCATGTTGACGTATGGCAAAACCAATACAATATTGTAAAGTAATTAACCTCCAATGAAAATAAATTTATATTTTTAAAAGAAATCACATTAACTGAAACACATTAAAGTACAGTCTAAAACCCAGTACAGTATGCTTTTTAGTAAGCTTCCTCAATTTCACACAATAGAATTATAACATGACATTAGCGTAAATAATATCTTTAGAACATAGGATCTAATACAAACTACAACTGTGATAAAAGCCTTTAGTAGAGAATAAAGAATGTCACAACCTTTTCTAACTCAAGGAAACTATGAGCCATGCTGCTCACGGCCAAGCAAGGTGAACAGACATGGTGGGGAGTTCTCACAAAATGTGGTCCACTCGAGAAGGTAATGGCAAACCACTTCACCATTCTTGCTTTGAGAATCCCATGCACAGTATGAAAAGGCAAAAAAGATATGACACTGAAATATGCACTCCCAGGTCAGTAGGTGCTCAATATGCTACTGTAGTAGAGCAGAGAAGTAGCTCCAGAAAAAAATGAAGAGGCTGAGCCAAAGCAGAAACAAGGCCCAGTTGTGGAGATGTCTGGGTGAAAATATGCTGAAAGAATGAACAATCTTGCTTAGGAACCTGGAATGTTAAGTCCATGAATCAAGGTAAATTGGAAGTGGTCAAACAGGAGATGGCAAGAGTGAACACCAACATGTTAGGAATCAGTGAACTAATTGCACCAGAATGGATAAATTTAATTCAGATGACCACTATATCTATTACTGTGGGCAAGAATCCCTTAGAAGAAATGGAGTAGCCCTCATAGTCAACAAAAAGTGTCTGAAATGCAGTACTTGGGTACAATCTCAAAAATGATAGAATGGTTTCCAAGGCAAACCATTCAATATCACAACATTCCAAGTCTATGCCCCAACCACTAATGCTGAAGAAGCTGAAGTTGACCAGTTCTATGAAGCCCTACAAGACCTTCCAGAACTAACACTCAAGAAAGAATTCCTTTCATCATAGGGGCCTGGAGTGCAAAAGTAGGAAGTCAAGAGATACCTTAAGAAACAGGAAAGTTTGACCCTGGAGTGAAAAATGAAGCAAGGCAAAAACTAACAAGAATTTTGCCAAGAGAACACACTTGCCAAAGCA
Source organism: Bos grunniens (assembly GCF_055505025.1). Classification (NCBI taxonomy): domain Eukaryota; kingdom Metazoa; phylum Chordata; class Mammalia; order Artiodactyla; family Bovidae; genus Bos; species Bos grunniens. The sequence continues at coordinate 55,459,134 of NC_141175.1, read as the reverse complement.
ATCACCTTCTTCCAACAACACAACAGATGACTCAACACATGGCCATCACCAGATGGCAAATACTGAAATCAGATTTATTATATTCTTTGTAGTCAAAGATGAAGACTCTCTATACAGTCAGCAAAAACAAGACTGGGAGCTGACTGTGGGTCCAATCATGAACTCTTTATAGCAAAATTCAGATGTAAATTGAAGAAAGTAGGTAAAACCACTAGACCATTCAGGTAAGACATAAATCAAATCCCTTACAATTATACAGTGGATGTGACAAACAAATTAAAGGAATTAGATCTGATAGAGTGTCTAAAGAACTACAGACGGAGGTTCATGACATTGTACAGGAGGCAGTAATCAAAACCATCCCCAAGAAAAAGAAACTCATTAAGGCAAAATGGTTGTCTGAGGCAGGCTCACAAATGACTAAGAAAGAATAAAAGCAAAAGGCAAGGGATAAAAGGAAAGCTATACCTATCTGAATGTAGAGTTCCAAAGAGTACCAAGGAGGCATAAGAAAGCCTTCCTCAGTGATCAACGCAAAGAAATAGAAGAAAACAATAGAATGGGAAAGACTAGAGATCTCTTCAGGAAAATGAGAGATTCCAAGGGAATATTTCATACAAAGATAGGAATAATAAAGGACAGAATGACATGGACCTAATAGAAGCAGAAGAGATGAAGAAGAGATGGCAAGGATATGCAGAAGAATTATACAGAAAAGAGCTTAATGACCCAGACAACCACAATGGTGTGATAACTCACCTAGAGCCAGACATCTTGGAGTGTGAAGTCAAGTTAGCCTCAGAAAGCATCACTAAGAACAAAGCTAGTGGAGGTGATGGAATTCCAGCTGAACTATTTCAAATCCTAAAAGATGATGCTGTGAAAGTGCTGCACTCAATATACCAACAAATTTGGGAAACTCAGTAATGTCCACTGGACTGGAAAACTGGCCATGGTTTTCATTCCAGTTCCAACGAAGGCAATTCCAAAACATGTTCAAAGTACCAAACTACCACACTGCTGCTGCTGCTGCTAAGTCGCTTCAGTCATGTCTGACTCTGTGCGACTCCATAGACGGCAGCCCACCAGGCTCCGCTGTCCCTGGGATTCTCCAGGCAGCAACACTGGAGTGGGTTGCCATTTCCTTCTCCAATGCATGAAAGTGAAAATTGAAAGTCAACACCTGTGGCGGATTCATGTTGATGTATGGCAAAACCAATACAATATTGTAAAGTTAAAAAAAAAAAAAAAAAGAAAGTGAAGTCGCTCAGTCATGTCGCTCTTCACGACTCCGTGGACTGAAGCCTACCAGGCTCCTTCATCCATGGGATTTTCCAGGCAAGAGTACTGAGTGGGGTGCCATTGCCTTCTATCAGACAATTGCACTCATTTCACAAACTAGCAAATTAATGCTCAAATTTCCCCATGCCATGCTTCAACAGTACATAAATCAAATACTTCCATATGCACACATTGGATTTACAAAATGCAGAGGCACCAGAGATCAAATTGCCAACATCTGTTGAGTCATAGAGAAGCAAGAAAATTCCAGAAGAGCATATACTTCTGCTTCATGGACTATGCTGAATCCTTTGACAGTGTGGATCACAAAAGACTGTGGAAAATTCATCAAGAGATGTGAATACCGTACCACCTTACCTGCCTCTTGAGAAACATGAATGCAGGTCAAGAAGCAACATTTAGAACTGGACATGGAACAATAGATTGTTTCCATATTAGGAAAGGGGTACATCAAGGCTGTATGTTGTCACCCTGCTTATTTAACTTACATGAAAAGTACATCATGTGAAATACTGGGCTGGTAAACCACAAGCTGGAATCTAGTTTGCCGGGAGAAATATCAGTAACCTCAGATATGCAGATTGACACTACCCTTATGGTAGAAAGTAAGGGGAAATAAATGGCATCTTGATGAAGGGTAAAAAGGAGAGTGAAAAAGCTGACTTAAAATTCAGCATTCAAAAAATGAAGATCATGGCATCTGGTCCCTCACTTCATGGCAAATAGATGGGGAAACAATGGAAACAGTGACACACTTTATTTTCTTTGGCTCCAGAATCACTGCCAATATTGACTGCAGCCATGAAATTAAAAACACTTGCTCCTTGGAAGAAAAGCTTTGACAAACTAGACAGCAAATTAAAAAGCAGAGACATTACTTTTCTGTCAATTGTTCATCTAGTCAAGGCTATCCTTTTTCCAGTATTCATATATGGCTGTGAGATTTGAACCATAAAGAAGGGTAAGCATAGAACTGATGCTTTTGAACCATGGTGTTGGAGAAGACTCTTGAGAGTCCTGTGGACTGCAAGGAGATCCAACCAGTCAAACCTAAAGTAAATTAACCCTGAATATTCCTTGGAAGGGCTGGTGCTGAGGCTGAAGCTCCAATGCTTTGGCCATCTGATGTGATGAGCTGACTCATTAGAAAATACCCTGATGCTGGGAAAGATTGAAGGCAGGAGCAGAGGATGAGATGGTTGGAGGACATCACTGACTCAATGGACATGACTTTGAGCAAGCTCTGGGAGATGGTGAGGAAAAAGGAAGTTTGGCCTAGTACAGTCTATGGGGTCACAAATAGTCAGACAACACTGAGCTACTGAACAGTAAAAACAGCAAAGTACTTCTAAGAACTATTAAATTATCTGGGTGTAAAGGCATAAAAATTCAACCCACTAGATTGTCTCAAGGAATCGTGCCTCTTTGTCCTTCCTGTAGCTGAACTCACTTTGAAGAGAACTAACATTTGTGACCAATAAGATATTGTAGATATTACAGAGCATGAAGTCACAAAAAGAAAAGTTAGGAAAAAACAAAAAAGGATTTATGGATTCTTTTCTCCCTTTGTATTGTTTATTCTGGTGGAAGCAACCCTATAGGGAGTACCAAGCAAAGAGGGACAAAGTCTTGTTCCAATAGTTAAAAAACACTGTCAAACCCTCCTGCCATGGACACATGAGTGCATCACCTTGGAATCTGATCATCTGGGCCAAGTCAAGACAGAAAACTGAAACCCTGGCCAGTATCTTGACCATGACTCCTGAGACATCTTGAGATAAAACCACTTAGCTAAGCCATCTCTAATCCCAATCCTCAAACACTATGTGACATAAATATTTTGGTTTTTTTTAAATGCCAAAATGTGGGCTAATTTGTCATAATGCCATAGGTAACTATTATGACATTTGATCTATCAAGCAATACATCTAAATACTGGATATTTATGATATGGGTTAAATGCTGAGCTAAGCACTTCCTTTGTCTTATATCATTTATCCTTCATAAAATACCTATCTGGTATTAACCAATTTTACAGATAAAAGTTATAAACACTTAAAAACTTGCCTGAATATTGTATCCACAAAAAGCTGCTAAATGATGGAGATAAAGTTCAAACACATTTAATTCTTGCTCTAAGCTCTAACTGTAGGAAATATATTTTCTTTGGGGTAGCAGATGATGAAAATATTTATATGATGTGATCTCTGATTTAAACATATAGAGCATTAGGAAGATAATAGACTTATTCATGAACATTTAGTAAAATGCAAATGCCAAAATAAACATTTGAGTTCTATATGATATCAGAAACATGAGAAATATATGCTGGAAGTATTAGTGAAATTCCATTAGAAAGAAGAATTTTTGCTGAGAAATCTTTATTGATGACAAGTGATAAGACAGAAGAGGAGCCAGATTTGTATTTCACAGTTATTTGGTTTGGTATCAGGAATAACCCCTGGAGAAGGAAATGGCAACCCACTCCACTATTCTTTCCTTGAGGATCCCATGGACAGAGGATCCTGGCAGGCCACAGTCCATGGGGTTGCAAGAGTCGGACACGACAGTGCTAAACAACCACCATAAGGAATAATAATTGCTTGTATGAGAGAAAGAGGATTTCGAAGTGTGTATTCAAAAGTAGTGGAGAGATAAGATGTAAAAGGAAATTGAAGGATCAAGAAAATATTAAATGATAGTTTTAAGTGTTTTATCTTATTAACAGTTGATAATTTATCATCAGTAAAGTTATTTGACAAAAGGGAAATTTAAAGGAGATCAGTGCAGATGTTCATGTGAATACATAGAGAAAATTAAATTTTAGAAAATAAGCATAAATGTTGATGCCAAGCATACTTAACCTGTTCTATATAAAGAACTGATCTGAGAAAGAAGAGGAGAAAGTGAAAGATGACTATAGAATGAATTAATAATTCAGGAACAGAAGAGTCTGGCAGGCTACAGTTCACAGAGCTGCAGAGAGCCAGACACGACTGAGTGACTAAGCAGAAAGCAAAAAAAGAAAGAAAGAAAGAAAAAGCCAAAATGATTAAATAGCTTAATAAATAAATAAGCAAGTTGGGTTATAATCAATGAATTATTTGGACATGAAAGAAATATATCTCTTCACCACTTAAATACTTCAAAACAGGTAAGATTCAATCTTAAAATAGTATGATGAAATTGATTTAACACTTTCAAGAGAGAAACAAAAAATCAAACTAATTACATGTGCCTGTAGTACACAATTTGTCCTCTAAAGGCAAAGCTACTAGTTTAATCATACATAAAGATTTTCCCCATTAGTTTAAGTATTCCGTCACAACCATAAATGTGTCTACAATGGAAATTTCAAATGTTTCTACAATGGGAAATGCTTTTTGTGTGATGGCATCATCAGCATGTAACATATTATCTGTTTACTAGAGCATCAAGTTTAATATTCAGTTCAGTTCAGTTCAGTGACTCAGTCGTGTCTGACTCCTTGCGATCCCATGAATCACAGTATGCCAGGACTCCCTGTCCATCACTAAATCCCGGAATCTACCCAAACTCATGTCCATTGAGTCAGTGATGCCATCCAACCATCTCATCCTCTGTCGTCCACTTCTCCTGCCCTCAATCTTTCTCAGCATCAGGATCTTTTCAAATGAGTCAGCTCTTCGCATCAGCTGACCAAAGTATTGGAGTTTCAGCTTCTACATCAGTCTTTCCAAAGAACATTCAGAATTGATCTCCTTTAGAATGGACCAGTTGGATCTCCTTGCAGTCCAAGGGACTCTCAAGAGTCCTCTCCAACACCACAGCTCAAAAGCATCAATTCTTTGGTGCTCAGCTTTCTTTATACTCCAAATCTCACATCCATATATGACTACTGGAAAAACCATAGCCTTGACTAGACGGACCTTTGTTGAAAAAGTAATGTCTCTGATTTTCAATATGCTGTCTAGGTTGGTCATAACTTTCCTTCCAAAGAGTAAGCGTCCTTTAATTTCATGGCTGCAATCACCATCTGCAGTGATTTCAGAGACCAGAAAAATAGTCAGCCACTATTTCCACTGTTTCCCCATCTATTTGCCATAAAGTGATGGGACCGGATGCCATGATCTTAGTTTTCTGAATGTTAAGCTTTAAAACAACTTTTTCACTCTCCTCTTTCATCAAGAGGTGATGAAAATTCACTTTCATCAATTTCATCAAAATTCTTCATTTTCTGCCATAGGGTGGTGTCATCTGCATATCTGAGGTTATTGATATTTCTCCCAGCAATCTTGATTCCAGCTTGTGCTTCATCCAGCCGAATATTTCTCATGATATATTCTGCCTATAATTTAAATAAGCAAGGTGACAAGATACAGCCTTGACGTGCTCCTGTTCCTATTTGGAACCAGTCTGTTGTTCCATGTCCAGTTCTAACTGTTGCTTCCTGACCTGCATACAGGTTTGTCAAGAGGCAGGTCAAGTGATCTGGTATTACCATGTCTTTCAGAATTTTCCAGTTTATTGTGATCCACACCGTCAAAGGCTTTGGCATAGTCAATAAAACAGAAACATATGTTATTCTGGAACTCTCTTGCTTTTTCCATTATCCAGCGGATGTTGGCAATTTGATCTCTGGTTCCTCTGCTGCCTTTTCTAAAGCCAGCTTGAACATCTGGAAGTTCACAATTCACATATTGTTGAAGCCTGGCTTGGAGAATTTTGAGCATTACTTTACTAGTGTGTGAGATGACTGCAATTGTGCCATAGTTTGAGCATTCTTGGCATTACCCTTCTTTGAGATTTGAATGAAAATTGACCTTTTCCAGTCCTGTGGCCAGTGCTGAGTTTTCCAAATGTGCTGACATTGAGTGAAGCACTTTCACAGCATCATCTTTTTGGATTTGAAATAGCTCAACTGGAATTCCATCACCTCCACTAGGTTTGTTTGCAGTGATGCCTCCTAAGGCCCACTTGATTTCACATTCCAGGATGTCTGGCTCTAAGTGAGTGACCATTGGGATTATCTGGGTAATGAAGATCTTTTTTGAAGAGTTCTTCTATATATACTTGCCACCTCTTCTTAATATCTTCTGCTTCTGTTAGTAAGCATTAGTCACTCAGTCATGCCCGACTCTTTGCGACCCCATGGACTGCAGCCCACCAGGCTCCTCTGTCCATGAGATTTTCCAGGTAAAGATACTGGAGTGGATAGGTCCATACAATTTCTGTCCTTTATTGAACACATTTTTGCATGAAATGTTCCCTTGGTATCTCTAATTTTCTTAAAGAGATCTCTAGTTTTTCCTATTCTATTTTCTTCTACTTCTTTGTGTCAATCACTGAGGAAGGCTTTCTTATCTCTTCTTGCTATTCTTTGGAACTCTGCATTCAAATGGGTATACCTTTCCTTTTCTCCTTTGCTTTTCACTCCTCTTATTTTCACAGCTATTTGTAAGGCCTCCTCAGATAGTCATTTTGCTTTTTTGCATTTCTTTTTCTTGGGGATGGTCTTGATCCCTGTCTCCTATACAATGTCATGAACCTCCATTCATAGTTCATCAGGTACTCTGTCTATCAAATCCAATCCCTTAAATCTATTTCTTACACTGTATAATGATAAGGGATTTGATTTAGGTCATACCTAAATGGTCTATTGGTTTTCCCCACTTTCTTCAATTTAAGTCTGTATTTGGCAATAAGGAGTTCATGATCTGAGCCACAGTTAGCTCCCAGTTTTGTTTTTGCTGATTATATAGAGCTTCTACATCTTTGGCTGCAAAGAATATATCAGTCTGATTTCTGTCTTGACCATCTGTTGATGTCCATGTGTAGAGTCTTCTCTTGTGTTGTTGAAAGAGGGTGTTTGCTATGACCAGTGTATTCTCCTGGAAAAACTCTATTAGCCTTAGCCCTACTCCATTCTGTACTCCGAGGCCAAATTTGCCTGTTACTCCAGGTATTTCTTGACTCCCTACTTTTGCATTCCAGTCCCTTATAATGAAAAGGACATCTTTTTTTGGTGTTAGTTCTAAAAGGTCTTGTAGGTCTTCATAGAACCTTTCAACTTCAGCTTCTTCAGCATTACTGGTTGGGGCAGAGACTTGGATTACCGTGATATTGAATGATTTTCCTTGGAAACCAACAGAGATCATTCTGCCATTTTTGAAATTGCATCCAAGTATTGCACTTTGGATTCTTTTGTTGAATATGATAGCTACTCCATCCATTTCTTCTAAGGGATTCTTGCCCACAGTAGTAGATATAATGGACATCAGAGTTAAATTCACCCATTCCAGTCCATTTTAGTTCACTGATTCCTAGAATGTTGACCTCCACTCTTGCCATCTCCTGTTTGACCAGTTCCAATTTGCTTGATACATGGACCTAACATTCCAGGTTCCTAGGCAATATTGTTCTTTACAGCACCATAACAATGCTTAAAGATGCTGTGATGGTGCTATAAAATCTAATCTTACATAGCCATTTATTTAATCTTGCTATCATTTTGTTTATTTAATCTTGCTATCAGTATGTGTAAACCTACAAAATGATAAAATAATTTGCTCTTAATCATTGTAATGATCAATTTATTTCAGTGAACAAAAGAACTGGAAAATCTAAGATTCCTTTTTTCTAAGATATTTATGTTTTTGTAATATTATTCCTAGCAAAATGAAAGCTCTTTATAGTTTTTTTCAGATATTATTAATGTTGGAATTGTAAATTTCACTTTATCAATCTTATTAATTCAAAATTAATTTTGAATATGAAAAAATTTTATCCACCAGGGACTGTCTATAATGTTTCTTTACTTTTATGATTTTCCCATGTCATATATATATATCATCAACTCTGAAATTAGTACAAAGAGTCTGGGGTAATATTACTAATGTTATGCAAACATTCCCAGAGAGTTCTGTGGACCAGGTGGCCCAAAGATGTGCAAAGAAGGGGATATGATTGTTCTGGAGTGTTTTTTTTTTGATTGTTAATAGACTATTATGGTCACAGCTGGCAATATCCTGAATTGAAATGTTCTGGAACTTCAAATGAAATACCTTCCATAAATACTTAGTTAAATAAATGATTGTTTACCATTTAAATGAGTTAGGCCTCAGATTCCTAAATGAAATAAATGGAAATTTTAAGTGTAAATAGGATGATTTTTTTTTTCTTTACTATTTACCAAATATCTTAACTTGCACAAAAATTATTATTCTCTCTGACTTTCAGAACTGACCCAGAAATGATGTACAACACTTTCTTCCCATGTATATCTACTCTGTAAGACAAAAAATAAAAGTAAAAAAATAAAATAAAATAGAAAGAAGTAGAAAACATGAACAAATTAAAGTGTATATTTACTGATGTTTCCAAATTCTACAGTTATCTCAGTCAAAATATTCTTCATAAAATTCTATAAAGTGAAATATATATTTTAAAATTTTATTGGAGTGCAGTTGATTTACAGTGTTGTATTAGTTTCAGCAAAATGATTCAGTTATACACATATACATATCCATTCTTCTTTAGGTTTTTTTCCGATATAGGTCATTATAGAATATTGAGTAGATTTCCTTTTGCTATACAGTAGGTCCTTATTAGTTGTCTATTTTATATATAGTAGTACATATATGTCAATCCCAATCTCCCATTTTAGCCCTCTTCCCTCTTTCTCTCCTGGTAACCATAAGTTTGTAAGTTTGTTTTCTACATCTGTGACTCTATTTATGTTTTGTAGATAAGTTCATTTGCATCCTTTTTTAGATATCACCTTTAAGTGATATCATGTATTTGTGTTTCTCTGTCTGGCTCACTACACTCAGAATGGCAGTCTCTATGTCCATCCATGTTGCTGCAAATTGCATGATTTTGCTATTTTTTATGATTGAGTAATATTTCATTATATATATTAATATGTATCATATCTTCTTTATCCACTCCTCTGTTGATGGACATTTAGGTTGCCTCCATGACTTGGATGCTATAAAGAGTGCTATAAGTATAAGGCTGGACACTATAAAACTCTTAGAGGAAAACATAGGCAGAACACTTTCTGACATAAATTACAGCAAGATCGTTTTTGATCCACCATCTAAGATAATGAATATAAAGACAAAAATAAAGAGATGAACTCTAATTAAACTTAAAAGTTTTTGCACACAAAGGAAACCATAAGCAAAGCAAAAAGCCAACCCTCAGAATGGCAGAAACTATTTACAAATGAAATAGTTGACAAGGTATTGCTCTCCAAAATATGCAAACAGCTCATGTAGCTCAATATATAAAAGTGGAAGTGACCCAATCAAAAAATGGGTAGAAAAGCTAAATACACATTTCTCCAAAGAAGACATACAGATGGCCAAAAGCACATGAAAAGATGTTCAGCATCATTAATTAGTAAAGAGATACAAACCAAAACTACAATGACTATTACCTCCCACCAGTAAGAATGGAAAAATCTGCAAACAATAAATCCTGGGGAGGATGTGAAGAAAAGGGAACCCTCTTACACTGTTGATAGAAAGGTAAATTAGCCACTAGAGAGAACAATATGCAAGTTCCTTTAGAAAAACCTAAAGTAGATCTCACATATCATCCAGCAATCCCACTCCTGGGTGTATACTCAGAGACAACCATTATTTGAAAATATACATGCACTCCAATAGTCATTACATTATTTACAAGCAGTACAATATTTATTTAATATGAAGAGCTATGCAGCTTCAAACCATTACTCTCCTCTACCTCTACTTTTATTTACATTTGTCAAAAGATACTTTATATTATTTGCAAAGACAAAACAACTTGCCATTCCTAGTAGTTTAATTCATTTTCAAGACAGTTTCTTTCTCTATGGATTTAATATATGCTTTTCTTCTAAACATACATTTGGTATGGCTCATTGCTTCCATTTCTGCCTGTATATGCTTCTGATATGTAAAAGGACATCTTCATGAAAGTTTATCAGAATGTTCTTGTTTGTGTCATGAGGAACTTAAGACAAACTAGGCCATTGGTACAAAAATGAATAGATAAAATGTGGCAGGTGCATGCTGTGGAATGCCATGTAGGACTTAGAAGCAAAGAAACAGATATGTGAAAAGCAGTTTCCAGTAACCTCCGTCTCCTGATATTTTTCTCCATGTACAATCTCTTCCTCCTCAGTGTGGGGTGAATCTCCTAAATGACTTCTATGATTTCTAATGAATAGAACATGATAGAGGTGGTGATACATCACATTTGGTTACAAAAGATCATGGCTTCTGTCTCTCATTCACTCTGGGGGATGCAACTGCAATGTTGTAACTGACCATATGGAGAGGATTATGTAGCAAGGAACTGATCTCTCTCTCTAGAAGCCAGGAGAACTTGAGAACTATCAACAGCCCCATGTGAGTTTGAAATTGGATCTTCTGAGCCCTAGCAAGAGCCATGTGAATGAGTTTAGGATAGAAATTCCCCCAGTATGACTTTGCAATGGACTATAACTTAGGATACCATCTTGACTGCTGCCTTTTGTGAGCTGTAAGACATACCTTGATTCTCAATTCACAGACACATAAGGTATTTTAAGTTGGGAGTGGGTAATTTGTTACACAGGCTTCCCAGGTGGCTCCGTGGTAAAGAATCTGCCTGCAATGCAGGAGATGAGGGTTTGATCCCTGGGTTGGAAAGATCCCCTGGAGAAGGACATGGCAACCCGCTCAAGTATTCTTGCCTGGAAAATCCATGAACAGAGGAGCCTGCTGGTCTACAGTGCATGGTGTTACAAAAGAGCCAAACAACAAGGGACTAAACAACAATAACAAATTTGTTACAGTGTAGTTGATAGCTGTGTAGACACATTGTAAAATTTACCAAATTGAAGGAACTTGTATACTTTGTGGGTGTTGGTATTAATTTTTTTTGTCTATTATTTTACAACCATCACATATGTGACGATTGGGGAAAATAATTGACTCTCATTTAAATTTAAATAATAAAAGATATCACAGTGCCTTCTGAGAGATTGAAGCTTAAATTGAACATTGATGTATTTGTTCAACAAATATCTGAGGGACTAAATATGTTCATATATATTTTTCTTGGTGGAGACAGACAAAAAATGTACTTCACATTCTACCACCGAGGACTTATTAATCAACAAAGGGAACAGAGATACAAACAACTATTAAGACACAGGGAAAATTTAGTGTTAAATAGAAGTACAAGTATTTCAGATACAAAGAATTTCTGGAAATTGATACCAAAAAACCCCAATTTTTATATGCTATAAAATATTTTATATCTAAAAATGGTAAAAGAAAACATAAAAATGAAACAATGAAATTATAATAAAGGGAATGATAAATTAAAACTGCCTAGATAAAATCAGGATATGGACATTAAAGAACAATGAAAGACAGCTGGTATTAGAAGGGTGTTTTATCTTTCCTATGTGCTAAGTTCATTTTACTGATTTTAGAACAGCACTATCAAGAAACAGCATGGCTTGGGTTACTTTATTAGCTCAACATAGCATGATCTCGAATTAAAGAGTTTTTTAGGAACTAGAAAATATTTTGCTAAAAATTATTATATGTATAGTAAAATGAAGCATCATCATTTATGTAATTGAAAGAGCTGCCAGAAACCTCATTTTGTTTTGGGGGTAAGTTTATGGTGTGCCTGTATGTGTGTATTTGTAGTCATATGGGTTAATTAAAAAAAAAAAAAGCATGAAAAATCACAAAATGCAGAAACATTCCGTTCTTGTATCTGACACTTCTATGAATTAATTTAGGACACAAATAAAATAAAACCATGTTAAGGCATCACCATTTTTCACTGGCTATGTTACATCTTTATACTAATACTCCTCTTTTCCTGGATAATATTTTAATGAAGAAAAAAAATACAATTGAAATTTTAATAAAACACATGCTTAGTCAAAAATATGGTTGAAAGTTGTAACTATTGCTGGAGGGAGGTAATGTCATCAACATAAATATTTTCTGGATAATGTTAAGAGATCAAATATTATCAAATACCATAAAAAGCCCTGGGCCAGGAAGGTCCCCTGGAGAAGAGAATGAAGTACCCACTCCAGTATTCTTGCCTGGAGAATTCCATGGACGGAGAAGTCTACTGAGTAACAGTCAATGGGGTTGCAATAAGTAGGACACAACTGAACAGCTAACACTTTTACTTTTGCTATAAAAAGACCAAGTAGAAGTGATAAATTCAGACCTTCTAACCATATGTCAGATAATTTATTTGGGTAAAAAAAGAAGAAGATTGGAAACCACTTCAACAACATCAAAAGTTATTACTAGGGCAAGTGATGTGGTGAGACAAGCAAAGATAACCCGAGTTGTGAAGCTGAGGTAAGTCAGTTGATCAATAATGAATAGTGAGGTGCCAACGAATCAGAAGTTACTGTGGTTCAGTTAGGTCCTACTTGAGACCATCAAAAACTAGTTCAGTGGGACTAGCTCAAAGCACTGCTAAAATTAGGATAGTACTTTATTGTGTAATCTGGCCTGTTAGTTCACTTGATTATAAAGGAACTCCACATCTGTATAATAGATAAAATCTACTTAAACAACTGGTGAATGGCTACTGAGCATCTTAAAAACAAAACCTTAATCCAGCATGTCTTAGAATAAGAAATAAGGATCTCTGGTTGCTGAGAGATATGCAATTGCCTTAAGCAAATACTAAGAATTTTTAAATTGGGAATTTGAGCATGTTATAAATAATGTGTTACTATATTTTACATACATAGGACTGTCCTTGCATTGATTCTATTTGCTTTTACATTTTATAATCAATTTGGCCATAATCATTTATGGGGAAATTCTTAAATTGTTAATGAAATGTTATTCACATTGATATTCATACAGCTCTGGAAGTCTATAAATATCATCCCAGGAGTTTATAATTCCTCAAGATTAAAAAACTCTCAGTTAAACCTATTAAATATAAAGAAGCTGACTGTACTTTAGGAACAGTCATTAAATCTGTCTGTGAATTTGTTCTCTGAACATGCCCAAAATTATCTGATTGAATTAAGGATTGTCAAGTGTGAGGGGGTTTCTCTATTAACATTAGCAAGAAGGCTGTGCACACAGGAATAGAAAATTATTTAGACATTTTCAGTATCCAAGCCTTCAAACTTTGCTTCTATCTGAGCAACTCTTCCAGCTATCTCATATTTATGTATCTTCAAAAATTCCTCTTTTTCCATGAAGTATACCCTAAAAAAAAAAAAAAAAAAACACCTCAGAGTAATTGTTTTCTCATTTCAATTTAAAACAACTGTAACCCATGTTGTTTTGGAAATTGTAACCTTAGTTTTCTGACCTAGGAATAAGACTAGTTATGATTTCTATGTCCACCCAAAGCAAAATCTGAAGCAAGGAGGTGATTGCAAGTGGTATATTTGGCAGCAATCTTATGAAGCACATGATTGTAATGGGGTAAAGAGAGGCAGAATATAATAAAATGTGCATTTTCTAAAAGGTTACTCGGAAGGAATATAGGCCTTAGTCACCAGGGGGATAATGAGAGAGAAGAGAGAGAACCCAGACCTGTCTGTGAAACATGATTCAGAGTTGAGTTATATCACCAAAGGCAAGAGAACACTTTTGTTATTAATAGACTGCTTCTTCTGGGGACAAATGCTTTTCACTATTTTAGGTTTGTTCTACTAGAGGAAAAACCTTGTAGCCTCATGAAAAGATTAGCCCTCAAGCAAAGGCTAGGTTGTGATTAGAAGCAACCCTGGGAACACGGTTGTCTAGAAGATATGAACATGTCACACATTGTGTCTGGTAAAATAACTCACACTGATAAGAATACACAGTAGATTACTATCTATAGGTCTTGACTAATGTTATATCAGACAAAAATTTCAAAGCAAAAAAAATGTATTAGTGATAGTCATGCTTTATAATGAGAAAATGGTCAATTTGTCAGGAAAATATAACAATCATAAAGACATAAAGATACAAAGAGAGCATCAAAATACATGAAGCAAAAACTGTTGGAAATGAAAGCAAAAATAGATAATTCATCAATAGTAGTTACAGACTTAAATACCTCACTATCAATTATAGTCAGCAAAACTAGACAAAAAATCACCAAGGAAATAGAATATGACAGGCAAACCAGTGAAAGCAGAGTATAAGTTATTCTAAATTGCACATATGCCATTATTCAGGATACAACAATACTAGGACATAAAACAGAGGATGTTCTCTGACCACAATGAAATGACATTAGAAATCCAACAAAAACAATATAAGATATCCAAAACCATGTGAAAATAAAATGACACATTTTTCAGTTCAGTTCAGTTCAGTTGCTCAGTCATGTCCGACTCTTTGAGACTCCACGAACCGCACTACATCAGGCCTCCCTGTCAATCACCAACTCCTGGAGTCTACCAAAACTCATATCCATTGAGTCGGTGATGCCATCCAACCATCTCATCCTCTGTCGTCCACTTCTTCTCCTGCCCTCAATCTTTCCCAGCATCTGAGTCTTTTCAAATGAGTCAGCTCTTTGCATCAGCTGGCCAAAGTATTGGAGTTTCAGCTTCTACATCAGTTTTTCCAATGAAAACTCAAAATTGATCTCCTTTAGGATGGACCAGTTGGATCTCCTTGCACTCCAAGGGACTCTCAAGAGTCTTCTCCAACACCACACTTCAAAAGCATCACTTCTTAGGTGCTCAGCTTTCTTTATACTCCAAATCTCACATCCATATATGACTACTGGAAAAAACCATAGCCTTGACTAGATGGACCTTTGTTGAAAAAGTAATGTCTCTGCTTTTTAATATGCTATCTAGGTTGGTCATAACTTTCCTTCCAAGGAGTAAGCATCTTTTAATTTCATGGCTGCAATCACCATCTGCAGTGATTTCAGAGCCCAGAAAAATAAAGTCAGCTGCTGTTTCCACTGTTTCCCCATCTATTTGCCATGAAGTGATGGGACCAGATACCATGATCTTAGTTTTTTGAATGTTGAGCTTTAAGCCAACTTTTTCACTCTCATCTTTCACTTTCATCAAGAGGCTCTTTAGTTCTTCTTCATTCTCTGCCATAAGGTAATGTCATCTGCATATCTGAATTTATTGATATTTCTCCTGGCAATCTTGATTCCAGTTTGTGCTTCCTCCAGCCCAGCGTTTCTCATGATGTATTCTGCATTCTTAAAAGAACTAAATTATAAAAATATCACAAGAGGAATAATAAAATGCTCAGAGATGGAAGAAAATGAAAATACAATACACCAAAACTTATGGGAAGCAGAAAGAGCAATGCTTACATGGAAATTTATAGCTAAAACCACCTCTACTAACAAAAAGAAGCATCTGAAATCAATAAATTAGCTTCTCAACTTTTCAAACTTGAAACAAAAGAACAAAGTAAAACACAATCATACAAAAGGATTATGGGATTCCTAGGTGGTGTTTGTGGTAAAGAACCTGCATGCCAATTCAGGAGACATAAGAAACTTGGGTTGAATCATTGGGTGGAAAAGATCCCCTGGAGAGAGCATAGCAACCCACTCCAGTATTCTTGCCTGAAAAATACTATAGACAGAAGAGTCAGGCAGGCTACAGTCCATAGGGTTGCAAAGAGTCAGACACAACTGAAACAGCTTAGCAAGCAAGCAAGCATAGAAAGATTGAAATAATATGATAGAAGGAAGAAATATAATAGAAATTTTTCAAAAATAAAAAAAAGTAGAAAAATAAGTACAGCCAGAAGTTGTTCTTTGAAAATAGCATCAAAATTGACAAATTTTTATCTATACTGACAAAAAAGGAGAAAGAGGAAAAGGTAAAACTGTTAAAATCAGCTATAAAATAAGAAATACTTCTCATAAACTTACAGAAATATATATAAATATATTTATAGAGCAGTGATTCTATGCATACTCTGAAGCTTAGGTTATGCAGTGAACAATTGGACAATTTTGATGAAATAGGCAAATTTCTAGAAAGATAAAAAATACTGAAACCAACTTAAGAACAAATATAAGATCTAAATGTCCCCATTTAAAAAACAAAAAAAAAAAACTAAAGGGAATTTTCAAAAACAAACAAAGAAAATATTTCCAACAAAACTACTCATAAAAAGAAAAACCCAGGAATGTATGGCTTCAGCAATTCTTCTACTGATTATTGAAAGAAGAAATAATAACAATTCTTCTCAAAATCTTCCACAAAGTAGTAGAGGAAAGATTGCTTCACATCTCAAAGAAGCTAGTGTTACTTTGATATTGAAATCAGAATCCACAAGAAAATAAACCACAGGCCAATATCTGTCATTAATATATACATGGAAAATACACACAAAAATATTATTGAGTCAAATCCAGAAAGGTATTAAAAAATTATGCCATCACCAAATGAGATTTATTAACCTAAGAATAAAAGGTTGGTTTAGTATACAACAATCGCATAGTCTAATACATCATATCAGTGGGAAAAAAAAGCCCAAAATTATTTTAATAATAATAAATAATAACAAATAAAAAATATGATAAAATCCAGCACTCTTTCCCATCGATGACAGCCTATCAGGCTCCTCCCTCCCTCCCATTATCTAGGCAAGAACACTGGAGTGGGTTGCCATTTCCTTCTCCAATGCATCAAAGTGAAAAGTGAAAATGAAGTCGCTCAGTCCTGTCCTACTCTTCGTGACCCCACGGACTGCAGCCTACCAGGCTCCTCCATCCATGGGATTTTCCAGGCAAGAGTATTGGAGTGGGGTGCCATTGCCTTCTCCGATATTAAGATGAGTTATGGCAAAATTTACAATTTTTTTTCTTTCCAACTCTTCCTTCTATTTTCCCCTAGAACTTTACTGATTCTCACCTCTACCTAGTTTAAATATCTTTTTCTATTTAATATTGTTCATCTGCCAACCAATAAAGCTCTTTTGTTGAAGATGAAAACCTTACCTAACTTGCAAAAACCAAAAGATGGTGGAATTGCAAGACCTTAAGTTGAAAATGTTGAATAAGACTTTTTTCCCATGTCCTTCAAAGTACTCCAGTTAGATCACTTCCCACATAGCCACGTCTTCAACAAATTAAGACATATGGCTTGCAAGCTTCAATCATTGTTTTGAATAGACAGTCTCTTCCTTGTTTTTATTTTTCCTTTTTAAAACTTCAAAGCTTATAGGGACAACGTATTATTTATCATGTTATTTCAGCCTGGGAAACCATTTTAAGAACTGGAAATAGGTACATAAATGATACGTTAAATTTTCATCAAGTCAGTGAAGTGTTTTCCTACTTGACACATCTTAGTGTGTAATGAAACATAATGGTGTGAAACTGCTAAGATGAAAGGAATTGCATGTGGCCTGCCCAGAATGTGAAAATAGTCACTTTTACAATATATGACTCAGAGTTTAAAAGATACTGATATGTTTGTGATTTTTTTTAATAAAATGATTCATATGGCTTTTAATACCTTTGATACTTTTGATGTCTTAAGTATGCATTCTTACATATTCTGGATAAAAGTCCTATTTTAATTGTAAATTTTGGAGGAAATAGGTAATTTACTGATGAGAAGTTGAATTTAATTTAAATAATGGTTTTCAGCAATTCTTAGTGAAAATTGTTACAACCATAGCACTGAATCTCTGCTACGTCATAAAATCTACTATTTGTTTTATGTATATTATATCATTTAATTTCTAAAAATATGTGACCTAGGCACCATTGTTATCCTCATTTTCCAAATAAAGAGACTGAGGCTTTAAAGAAAGTAAGTGATTTACTAGGGACACATATGGGTTAATTACTGGGTGGGGATTCAACATGCCTGCCTATCTCCAGAGACCACAGTCTTCACCCCAAGTGACTGAGTAATTGTGTGAGTTCCTTAAATATTTTTACAATTAGAAAATTAAATTGCCACAGAACAATACAACACAGTTTTTAAGTGTTCAGCAAAAAGAAATATATTGTATCCTTGTAGAGGATGTCATTTCAGGAGAGAGTTGAAAAACAAATATAATTTGGATAAGGAACAGTTAGTAAAGGCTATCGTTTTTCCTGTGTTCATGTATGGATGTGAGAGTTGGACTGTGAAGAAAGCTGAGCACTGAAGAATTGATGCTTTTGAACTATGGTGTTGGAGAAGACTCTTGAGAGTCCCTTGGACTGTAAGAAGATCCAACCTGTCCATTCTGAAGGATATCAGCTCTGGGATTTCTTTAGAAGAAATGATGCTAAAGCTGAAACTTCAGTACTTTGGCCACCTCATGCGAATAGTTGACTCATTGGAAAAGACTGTGATGCTGGGAGGGATTGGGGGCAGGAGGAGAAGGGGACAACAGAGGATGAGATGGCTGGATGGCATCACTGATTCGATGGACGTGAGTCTGAGTGAACTCCGGGAGTTGGTGATGGACAGGGAGGCCTGTGTGCTGCAATTCATGGGGTCACAAAGAGTCTGACACGACTGAGCGACTGAACTGAATTGAACTGAAGCACCCTAGAATGGTGAGCAAATGGTATGGCTGCAGTTCAGAGGTATCTTGCAATCATCTAATTAAGTACAAGATGAATGCCATTTGATTTTTGTAGACTGATAAGGTCAATGAGGCTTTGGGGTATTTTTATTTTTTGTTTTCACTAAATGTTTTATTTTGTATTGGAGTATAGCTGATTAACAATGTTGTGATAGTTTCAGGTGGATAGCATGGGGACTCAGTCACACACATACATATCTCTATTCTCCCCCAAACTTCCTCCCATCCAGGCTTCTACATAATATTGAGCAGAGTTCCATGTGCCATACAGTAGGCCCTTGTCGATTATCCATTTTAAATACTTTTCCACCCCAAACTCCCTAAATATCCTTTCCCTTCATCCTTCCCCCTGGCAGCCATAGCATTTACTACACAGCCTGAAATATGCATTATCCATTTTGTACATCTTGAATATCAAAGTAGGGGCTCTTTCAGATTAAAATCCCTTTTATTTCAACAATGAATGCAGAGTTTGCAACATTTCCCCATCAATATTTTTGCATGAGTGCTGGGGTAATCAATCCTCTCTGGAGTCAATAGAGTTAGCCTCTTGAGTATTGGCTCCGGCTCCTTAGAATGCATTGGTTTTTGCCACTTAACTATATTCAGAGCATTGGTGGGGATACTTTATAGCGTAGTATTAGGTCAAACCAGGAACACTGTTGACCTGCTTCTGGTTTTGAGCTCAATTTTCCAGCATTGCAGTATAATAGATTCTGGAAAACAGGGGAATGTACTGCTTAGAATCATGTCATCTTAAAAGGAATTTCAAAGGGTCTTCCAAAAGTGATTGCTGATGATAGCCTTATTCTAGCCAGTCCTGAAAGCTGAAAGCAGGGAGTTCTAGTCTGAGTTCAATACTTAGTGAAAACTCCCAGTAAATCCATGCTCCTCTCCTAGTTTATTCTGACAATGGTATCCAATGAGATGTGTTTTTATTCTTCTAAGGAAACGATTTTAGAAAGGAGGAAGACAGTCCCCTTCCTTCACATAAGTGATCTTCCACAATAGATTGATTATGAAAAGCAGAGTGTATGATTATAAAAATTGGCCAGCAGAATAGCACTTCTCTGACAAGGCTGTATAGAAAGAAACACATAAAATCTGATAGAAGAGAAAGAGAAGTAATCTAGTCAGGATCCACACACCTAGTATGTGATCCAGAAGACAAGAGGCATATCACTGGCTTGGAGAGCCTCCCCAAGGAACAAGAAGTTGAGTCCCATATTAGACAATCCCACTCTAGAGTCCAGCATTGGGAAGATGAACCCTCATCTGGTATGAAAATGAGCAAGCCTTTTCTGAAGGGCTGTGGAAAACTGAGACTCCACACTTGAAGAGCACACTAATGAACTTATTTGTTCCCAGTCCCAGCACATGGGCAGCAGATTGAAACTTTCCTGATGGGCAAGCCAGTGCCCCCTGCTCACACCAAACTCTTGCTCTAGCCGTTCTTACTGTCCCTCTGACTCTAGCCCTACATTCCACCAAGGCAGCGGTGACTAGTTAAGCCAGCGAGAAGACATAGGCTCTGCTCATTTCAGATTCAGCAGTCCCACCAAAGCCATTGAATACACACACACTGGGTTTTCCCTGGTGGCTCAGATGTTAAAGAAGCCACCTACAATGCAGGAGACCTGGATTGAATCCTTGAATTGGGAAGATCCCCTGGAGAGGGGAATGGCTACCCACTTCAGTATTCTTTCTTGGAGAATTCCATGGGCAGAGGAGCCTGGTGAGCTACAGTCCATGGGGTTATAAAGTCAGAAAGGACTGAATGACTAACACTTTCACTTTCACACACAGACTACATAGGGAAGCTCCCACACGAAGACACTCCTTAAAGACTGGGATAGATAACTGTTTCACATAATTTCACAGAGACAAGCAGAGAAAGAAAAAAAAAAAAAAAAAAACAAGATGACAGAAGAATATGTTTCAAAGGAAAGAACAAGTTAAAAGCCTGGGGTGAAGGGAATTTAAGGCAATGGAAATGAATAATTTGCTTTATTTATAAAATAAATAATAAATAAATATTTAATAAATAATAAAATAAATAAATAAAATAATAAATGAAGACATAAGCAATTTTGATAAAAATGCTCATTAACTCAGGAAGATAATAGAGGAATACAGAGATAAAAAATATATTAACCCGTATCCAATATACAGAAGTGAAAATAATATAAAAATATTTTTTGTTTCTTATTTACTCATCTCCTCTAATGATTTCTCATAGTGTTAGATTTAAACCACTCAGTCCAGATATTAAACAGCGCACTATAATCCAAGTTTCTTCACATTTGTTTCTGCCCATTTCTCAGATTCCCCATGGCTTCTTACAAAGAATAGTTCCATAGATTGAAAAAAGGAATTATAGAATGGCATTTCAGTCCTGGTCTATCTTTTCAGTAAAATGGTTAAGTTTGATTCCCTCTGCCAGTGGTTTCCTAATTTCGGTTGAAAGCAAAACTACAAACTGAAACAGCAAACACCCAGAAAAAAACAGTAAACACCCAGGAAAAAAAAAAAAAAGGGCAGTATGAGAAAGCTACTTTAGACCCTGAAAATGTAGCTGATATCTGGAGCACTGTCTCTTGCTTGAATGAGCAACGCACAATAGACTGGCACTGGGGGAGCAAAAAATAAAACTGGGCTTTATTGTTAAGACAAGGAGTCATTCTGAAAGGTTGATAATCACTATTGGCCAGGGCTGGGAACATACTTTGTGAGATTGAGTACAAAATAAAAATGCCAGGACCTTTTATTTATTTAGTTAGGAAATAAGATTATTTTCCACTCACATACTTTTAAACTGTCCATTAATGTATCAGGCACATTATTAATTAATTTTTGAAAGAGATGAACTTTCTTTTTCCCTTTTTTTAATGTCTGTTGTTTTTATAATTTTAGATAAACTGCAAGGACCTACTATACAGCATAGGGAACTATACTCAATATTTTATATAACCTATATGAGAAAACAATCTGAAAAATAATAGATATATGTATAATTGAATAACTTTGCTTTATACCTGAATCTAACACAATATTATAAATCAACTATACTTCATTAAAAAATTAATGTACAAAAAGTATTATAGATAGCCTGTGGAAGTTCAATATATGACACAGGGAAAAAAAGCTAGTGTTCTCTGACAACCTAAAGGTGTGGGATGGGAAAGAAGGTGGGATGAGGGGTTCAAGATGGAGGGAGCCTAATGCCGATTCATGTTGCTGTATGGCAAAAACCATCACAATATTGCAAGTTATTTGGGGGAATGGCATTAAAACATGTACAATATCATATAAGGAACGAATTGTCAGTCCAGGTTCGATGCAGGATACAGGAAGCTTGGGGCTGGTGCACTGGGATGACCCAGAGGGATGGTATGAGGAGGGAGGAGGGAGGAGGGTTCAGGAGGGGGAACACATGTATACCTGTGGTGGATTCATTTCGATATTTGGCAAAACCAATACAATATTATAAAGTTTAAAAATAAAATTGAAAAAAAGAAAAAAAAAAGAAAGAATAGAAGCTAATGAGTCAAAGAGCAAAAGGGATCAGAGAGAAGGAACAAAGTATGCCCCAAGAAAGAAGGAGAGTGTTGACTATAAATGATTGAGAAAATATGAGGAGTTTTGAGAGGGAAAGGGCAAGAAATGACACTGGAGAGAAAGGCAAGGTCAGTTATGTTGAGAGTTATTAAATCTCATAAAAATGTCTGGTCTATTTTAAGACTAAAAGAAAGACATTGGAATGTTTTAAGTTGGGTTGTAGTAGGGATGTGATTGACATTACAGTCTTTTTGCTTGTTTTTAGAAAGACCCACACTTGATGCTGGATTAGAACAGTCTTTTGGATTTTTTATTTTTTTTAATGTTATCTAAATATAACCTGTAAGTATAGGAAGAAACACATCTTATTTTCCCTGTTAGATGATTAGTTCATGACAAGTAGGCTATTTTAAATGTCACTGAATTTAACATTCAAATGATAAAACAATCTACTAATGTGTATTTCTGGACAATTTATAGTTCACTTTAGCTGTTTCATTTTGATTGAATAATAGGATAAGCACATCTCATGTGTGTCTGAGCACTGTTCAACAACCATCTATTCTGATTAAATACTGAGTCTTTACCTCATTCCTCATTTAAGAAATGTTAAATATATTCTTTGGGCTTCCCAGGTGGTACCATGGTAAAAAATCTGCCTGCCAATGAAGGAGACACAGGTTCAATCCCAGGGTCAGGAAGATCTCTAGGAGAAGGAAATGGCAACCCACTCCAGTATTCTTGCCTGAAAAATACCATTAACAGAGGAGCATAGTGGAATATAGTCCATAAGTTCACAAAGAGTCAGACACAACTGAGAGACTGAGCATACATATTCATTAGTCCACTGTATTGAATAAACTGTGGATAACTATATTGTGTCTCCACATATTTGCAATTTTTGTGGGGTATATGACTAAAAACTGAGAACTCGAAAAGACTTTACTTTGGTAAGAAGCACATAGTACATTTACATTAAAAAATAAAATAGTTAAGGCAATTACACAGATCTTTTGAGCAAAATGCTTACTTTGTTGACCTGAATGATCCTGATGAGTTATTTATATGGATCCAATTTACCAGATAATGACTTTGCAACACCTTCCAATATTCCTGAGTAGATAAAAGCTGGATGATTTACCTAAGACATAGAGTAAGATGAAAAAGGTGTTATACTAAAAATGGAAAACTCATGCTCAATAAATAAGAGATAATATGTCTGGTGAATATGAAAGAGGTCATTATGTTGTCTGGTTTCCAATAATCTTTATAATGACTTTGAGAAAAAAATAACATAAATGAAGTAAGGACAGTGGAACTTAAATAGATATGTTAGAAATTGGGGCCTAACATATGCACTTGCTTAACACACGCACACACACACACACACACACACACACACACAGACTCACACAGGCCAGGTTCTGAAAAGCCATACGCAAATAATCACTTCTAAGATGTGAAACTGAAAATCTTTATGGAAATACAATGGACACATTTTATTCATTGGAATTATTCTGACTTTGTGACTAGAATCAACAATAATCATCAGTACTTTTGTTTATATATTGTTTAGAACACTCTGGATAAATAAATAAAAAATATATATATATATATATTTTTAGTATATGTATTAAAATTCCTTCTTGTTACAGTCTGGGTGTGGGTTGGAAAATAACTTCCAGACACATTTCATTTCAGAAGGGAGTGAGTTTATTGAAGACAAGAAGCAGAGATAATGAAGGCACTGCAAATGTAGCAGCCGACCTCCTGACAGGCCAAGGAGAGCTGACACTTTTTATGGGTTAGTAGCCATTTTTAAATATACATTTTTTTTAATTTAAATTTATTTTAATTGGAGGCTAATTACTTTACAATATTGTATTGGTTCTGCCACACATCAACATGAATCCACCATGGGTGTACACGTGTTCTCAATCCTGAATTCCCCTCCTCCCTCCCTCCCCGTACCATTCCTCTGGGTCATCCCAGTGCACCAGCCCCAAGGATCCTGTATTAAACCTGCACTGGCGATTTGTTTCTTATGATATTATACATGTTTTCATGATTGTTTTTGTAACTGGTAGAAAATTGCTTTCAAGTTTTTGTTGGTTTCTGCCATACAGCAAAGTGAATCAGTCATAATTGTATATACATCGTTTCCCCCTGAGCCTTCCTTCCCTCCCCACATTCAACCCCTTTAGGTCATCTCAGAGCACTAGGCTGGGCCCCTGGGCTATTTAGCATCTTCCCACTATCTATTTTACACATGATAGTGGATGTATATCAATGCTATTTTCTCAGTAAGTCCAGCCTTCATCTTCTCCTACTGAATCCACAATCTGTTCTCTAGTAGGTTGATTAGTAACATTTTTCTAGATTCCATATACATGTGTTAATATACAATGCTTGCTTTTCCTTTTTCTAACTTACCTCTCTTTGTATATGAGGCTCTGAACTCATCTACCTCACTACAACTGACTCAAATTCATTTCTTTATGCATTTGTTCATTCTAAGTCACTTCAGTCATGTCCAATTCTTTGCAACCCTATGGACTGTAGCCCACCATGTTCCTCTGTCCATAGATTTCTCCAGGCAAGAATACTTGCCCTCCTTCAGGGGATCTTCCCAACCCAGGGATTGAACCCATCTCTTGTCTCCTGCATTGTCAGGCAGGTTCTTTACCACTAGCTCCACCTAGTTATATGTCTGGGTAATATTCCATTGTATAAATGTATTACAACTTCTTTATCCATTAAGCTGTTGATGGATATCTAGTTGGCTTCTACATCCTGGCTATTGTACATATTGCAGTGAAAATTGGAATACATGTGTCTTTAAAATTGTGATATTCTCAAGGCATATGCTCACTAGTGTGGTTGCTGGGTCACATGGTAGATTTATGCCTAATTTTTAAAGGAATCTTCACACTGTTTTCTACAGTGGCTGTATCAGTTTACAGTACTACTAACAGTGCAGGAGTGTTCCCTTTTCTCCACATCCCCTCCAACATTAACTGTTTGTATGTTTTTTATTGATGGTCATTCTGACTGGTGTGAGATGATAACTCATTGTAGTTTTAATTTGCATTTATCTAATAATGAATGATGCTGAGCATCTTTTCACAACATCATTTGGCCATCTGTATGTCTTCTTTGGAGAAATGTCTGTTTAGGTTTTCTTTACATTTTTGATTAAAGGTTCATTCCAAGAAGAAATAACAATTATAAATATATATGCACCCAACATTGGAGCACCTGAATACATACAGCAAATGCTAATATTATAAAAGGCAAATGAATAGTAACACAATAATAGTGGGGGTCTTTAACACCCCGCTCATTGGATGAGATTGACCTAATTTCTATCTATAGGATATTCTATTCAAAAATGGCAGAATACACTTTTTTCTCAAGTGCACATGAAACATTCATTAGAATAGATCACTTCTTGCATCACAAATCAAGCCTTGGTAAATTTAGGAAAATTGAAATTATATCATATATATTTTTTACAGACCTAAACATGTTTACAGGGGGAAAAAAAAAACTAAAAAGACACAAGCACAAAGAGACTAAACAATGTTGCTATGTAGCCAAGAGGTCACTGAAGAAATCAAAGAGAAAAAAAAAAAAAAAAACATAGAAATAAGTGACAGCAAAATCACAACTCAAAACCTATAGAATGTAGTAAAAGCAGTGCTATGAGGAAAGTTTGATCACTTTCCTTGATTCATGGACCTAACATTCCAGGTTCCTATGCAATATTGTTCTTTACAGCATCAAACCCTGATTCCATCACCAGTCCCATTCACAACTGAGTGTTGTTTTTGCTTTGGCTCTCTCCCTTCATTCTTTCTGGAGTTATTTCTCCACTGATCTCCAGTAGCATACTGGGCACCTATTGACCTGAGGAGTTCATCTTTCAGTATCCTATCTTTTTGCCTTTTCATACTGTTCATGGGGTTCTCAAGGCAAGAATACTGAAGTGGTTTGCCACTCCTTCTCCAGTGGACCACATTCTGTCAGACCTCTCGACCGTGACCTGGCCATCTTGGGTGGCCCCACACGGTATGGTTTAGTTTCATTGAATTAGACAAGGCTGTGGTCCATGTGATCAGATGGGCTACTTGTCTGTGATTGTAGTTTCAGTCTGTCTGCCCTCTGATCCTCTCTCTCAGTGCCTACCGTGTTACTTGGGTTTCTCTTACCTTGGACTTGGGGTCTCTCTTCACGGCTGTTCCAGCAAAGCGCAGCCGCTGCTTCTTACCTCAGATGTGGGGTAGCTCCTCTCAGCCACTGCTGCTGACCTCAGGTGCGGGGTAGCTCCTCTTAGCTGTACTAGTGCACCATCGCGGCTGCCGCATTCCTGCACCATCGAAACTCTATGCTCAATGGAGAAAACCACTTGACCATTCAGTGGTCTAAATCAAATCCCTTATGTCTATACAGTGGAAGTGAGAAATAGATTAAGGGACTAGATCTGACTGACAGAGTGCCTGATGAAGTATGGATGGAGGTTCATGACATTGTACAGGAGACAGGAATCAAGACCACCCTCAAGAAAAAGAAATGCAAAAAAGCAAAATGGCTGTCTGAGGAGGCCTTACAAATAGCTGTGAAAAGAAGGGAAGTGAAAAGCAAAGGAGAAAAGGAAAGATATACCTATTTGAATTCAGAGTTCCAAAGAATAGCAAGGAGAGATAAGAAAGCCTTCCCCAACAGTCCATGCAAAGAAATAGAGGGAAACAATAGAATGGGAAAGACTAGAGATCTCATCAAGAAAATTAGAGATACCAAGGGAACATTTCACACAAAGATGGGCTAAAGAAAGAACAGAAATTGTATGGACCTAACAGAAGCAGAAGATATTAAGAAGAGGTGGCAAAAATACACAGAAGAACTGTACAAAAAAGAACTTCATGACGCAGATAATCATGATGGTGTGATCATTCACCTAGAGCCAGACATCCTGGAAGGTGAAGTCAAGTGGGCCTTAGGAAACATCACTACGAACAAAGCTGGTGGAGGTGATGGAATTCCAGTTGAGCTATTTCAAATCCTGAAAGATGATGCTGTGAAAGTGCTACACTCAATATGCCAACAAATTTGGAAAACTCAGTGTGGCCACAGGACTAGAAAAGGTCAGTTTTCATTCCAATCCCAAAGAAAGGCAATGCCAAAAAAATACTAAAACTATGGCACAATTGCACTCATCTCACACACTAGTAAAGTAATGCCTAAAATTCTCCAAGCCAGGCTTCAGCAATATGTGAACTGAGAATTTCCAGATGTTCAAGCCGGTTTTAGAAAAGGCAGAGGAACCAGAGTTCAAATTGCCAACATCTGGTGGATCATCAAAAAAGCAAGAGAGTTCCAGAAAAACATCTAGTTCTGCTTTATTGATTATGCCAAAGCTTTTGATTGTGTGGATCACAATAAATTGTGGAAAATTCTGAAAGAGATGGGAATACCAGACCACCTGACCTGCATCTTGAGAAACCTGTATGCAGGTCAGGAAGCAATATTTAGAACTGGACATGGAACAACAGACTGGTTCCAAAGAGGAAAAGGAGTATGCCAAGGATGTTTATTGTCACCCTCCTTATTTAACTTATATGCAGAGTACATCATGAGAAAAGCTGGGCTAGAAGAAGCACAAGCTGGAATCAAGATTGCGGGAGAAATATCAATCACCTCAGATATGCCGATGACACCACCCTTATGGCAGAAAGTGAAGAGGAACTAAAGAGCCTCTTGAGGAAAGTGACATAGGAGAGTTGAAAAGTTGGCTTAAAGCTCAACATTCAGAAAACTAAGATCATAGCATCTGGTCCCATCACTTCATGGCAAATAGATGGGGAAACAGTGGAAACAGTGGCTGACTTTATTTTTCTGGGCTCCACAATCACAGAAGATGGTGATTGCAGCCATGAAATTAAAAGACACTTGCTCCTTGGAAGGAAAGTTATTACCAACCTAGACAGCATATTAAAAAGCAGAGATATTACTTTGCCAACAAAGGTCCATCTAGTCAAGGCTATGGTTTTTCCAGTGGTCATGTATGGATGTGAGTTTTGGACTATAAAGAAAGCTGAGCACCAAAAAATTGATGCTTTTGAACTGTGGTGTTAGAGAAGATTCTTGAGAGTCCCTTGGACTGCAAGGAGATCCAACCAGTCCATCCTAAAGGAAATCAGTCTTGGGTGTTCATTGGAAGGACTGATGTTGAAGCTGAAACTCCAATATTCTGGCCACCTGATGCGAAGAGCTGACTCATTGGAAAAGTCCCTGTTGCTGGAAAGATTGATGGCAGGAGGAGAAGGGGACGACAGAGGGTGAGATGGTTGGATGGCATTACTTCCTTGATGCACATGGGTTTAGGTGGACTATGGGAGTTGGTGATGGACAGAGTCCTGTCGTGCTGCGGTTCATGGGGTCGCAGAGAGTCGAACATGACTGGGTGACTGAACTGAGGACTGAAGAGGAAAATTTATAGCAATAAAAGCCTACCTCAAAAAACAAGAAAAATATCAGATAAGCAACCTAAATTTACACCTGTAAAGCAACTAGAAAAAGAAGAAGAAGAACACAACAACAAAAACCCAAAGTTAGTAAAAGGAAAGAAAAAATAAAGATTAGAGCAGAAATAAATGGAACAGAAATGAAGGAAGCAACAGAAATAATTAATAAAACTAAAAGTTGGTTCTTTCAGAAGATAAAATGGACAAGCCATAGCTAGACTCATCTAATAGCCAGTTTTCATAGCCTCAAAACAAAGAAAATACCTGCTGGAAGGCTCGCATTTGTCAACTGGTTAGTGTGCTATAGGATGAGAATAGGGTAGGCATTTTTTTGCCTAATTTGGTGTCAGGAAGCCTTCCAGTGATGATCAAGTGGGTTTCAGCAATAGTAAGATAGGGGCTCAGTCAGACTCAGAGGTGATCTTGGTTCTGGGTTCCACTTCTGTGGCCTTCGTGCAAGGCTCCCCATTTCTGTTCTCAGATCCCTGTGATAAAAGTACATTATTGCTACTACTCTATAGAAGAAGAAACTGAGAATGAGAATAAAATATTTGCTCAAAGCCACACAATCATCAAAGTAATGAATCCAGAAATTAAATCTCAGATTTTTATGATTCCAGAGTTTCTATAATTTTTCCCCTTTCTCTGTAAAGTACTTGCAATTCATACTTCTATTCTAGGTTTACCTGAAATGCATTTTCTTCCTTAAAATATCATATTAAATTTACTTATATACTAGATAGATGAATTTATCTTATAAAAACTGTGATGTGAAGAATTGAAGATTTATTTATTTTGAGATATTGTCACATTTTTAGTAATACAAACTCTTGAAAATGATTGTAATATAGACAGATTTGTGTATCAGATAAAATATTTCAATTTTAATGACTGGAACCTGCAGATAATAAAGAAACTGACACATTTTGCAGTATATATATTTCTCAACTTGAAATGGAGTTATGTTCCAATAGTTACATCCTAAGTTGAGCATAACATAAGTTAAAAATGTATTTAATAAATTCCTAAACATCACCACTTAGGTGAGCCTACCTTAAATGTGCTCAGAACATTTAAAGTAGCCTACATATGTTTGAGTATCATTTAACACAAAGCTTATTTTATAATAAAGTGTTGACTATCCCATGTACTTTATTGAATATGGTACTGAAAGAAAAAAAAAAAAAAAGGAATAATTGTCTGGGTACAAAATGGTTCTAAGTGTAGCAGTTTTTTACCTAAAGGATGTGTGACTGACAGGGAACTCTGGTTCACAGATGTTGCCTCATATCACAGAAGAATATGTATCTCTGGGGAAAGATCAAAAATCAAAACTGAGCTACAGTTTCTATTGAATTGGTATCACTTTCACATTATTGTAAAGTCAAAAATAAATAAGTGAAAATATCTTAAATCAGTGACCATGAGTGTTCCCAGTTATAAGTAAGAGTTTGAAAAAAATTAGGTATCTGGACATTTGGCCTATTTGTATCATGGTGTTCTTTCTATGTTGTTATTGTTGTTCTATTCTTATGTGGGAATTGACAGTGTTCTATCTACTTTTGAGATCTTGTCCCAAGCCTATGTTTAGAGTATAGTATTAATGTTAGTTGCTCAGTCATGTCTGACTCTTTGCAATCCCACAGACTGTAGCCTGCCAGGGTCCTCTGTCCATGGGATCCTCCAGGCAAGAATACTGGAGTGGACTGCCAGTCCCTTCTCCAGAGGATCTTCCTGGCCCCAGGGATAGAACCTGGGTCTTCTGCATTACAGGCAGATTCTTTATTGTTTGAGCTACAGAGAAGACCTCAATGTCTACATAATTTGACCATATAATTGGTCAAATCATTCAAATGACAATTTGGCTTTGTAAAAACTAGGAAAATAAACAAACCAATTAATTATATGGCTGAAATGAATTGTCTGAAGAGTTGTTTCCAGGGCTCTTTAATACAATGTACCAAAGGTTTCCTGGAGAAGGGCAATACCCACTGCAGTACTCTTTCTTGGAGAATCCCATGGATTGAGGAGCTTGGCAGGCTACAGTCCATAGGGTCACAAAGAATCAGACATGACTGAAGTGACTTAGTGCTCACACTGTTCGACTGTTCCACATTCTTTTAAAGAAAGATCCATATTCAGCAATTTTATGTGATTCTGAAAGACAGTGAAACTGATTTATAGTAGGTTAATGAACAGCCTATGTAATCAGTATATTATATGGACATACACTGAATTCTAGAAAGGAATTTTTACTTTGAAATGAAAGGGGTTATTAGTGGAGGAGTAGTAGTAAGAGAGGTTTGTGTGCAGAAATACCAGGATTTCTCTGGATACTTTTCAAAGCATACCTCTCTGCTCTTCCACCCTGCTATATCTTCCCCCTCAAGCATATGCACACATATGTCAAGTGTTACCGTTAGTGTTACTAGCAGAGCATATTACATACCTTCCGGGTTTTAAAAGTGTAAGGAGGAATGAGAATCAATGAGGTGGTAGAGATAATGGCAGAATGGTGTGGGGTGGAGAGATTACCAGATCATGGCCATCTACTAGCTGCATGAACTGGGGCACATTACTCACACATCTTGCCTTTTTGTTTCTTACCCTAAGGATGAAGATTTAGATCTTAGTGAATTGTAATATTCTTTCCAACTCCTCTATCTTCTATTACTATGTTCTTTAAAATTGACCCAAGACCTAGAAGTCTATAATTTTAATACAATTCAACAAACTAAAGTTATAAATAAATAGCTCTATTGAAGCTCTATTGTTGTTTTATATCCAATCAGCTAGGAAAAAAACTTCTTTTATCTTTCTTAATTCTACCTCATTTCTTCCCTATTCTAAACCCTCTAATTGGAAAATATTTCACTTTAAATAGTATAATTTATACTCAGTTCCTCATTGACATGTCAGTCATATTCCAGGTGTCATTGTCAGATGTTCGTCTTATTTTTAAATGTGTGCTTTTCCAGGTTTTAGTCTATTTACTTTGTTCCGCCCACACCCAATGTGAACTGCAGTTTTTATTTGTTTGTATTCAGTGATAATTTTTTTTTTTTCCTCCTAAGGAACATTCTTTCTTAAGCACTCCAATGATAAAGGCATTTGGTATATACTCTAGGCAGAGATCCAGATCCAGCTTTGGAGAAAATAATAGTGTACTTCCAACTAGTTTGAGCAGTGTAAGAAGAGTTCTTTTATGGTGTAAGCAATGTTTAGCACATCAAGAGAAGTGTGTTGTTCTGGCAGTGTCAAAACTTTCATAACACTGGGAGTGCTTTTACTATTTTATTCAAATTAATTCTCCATTCAGTTATCCTAAGTAATGAGTGATAAATTTAAAATCATGATTGAATAAAATCCCTTACTTTAGCCCTGTTGTCATAACATTAGAAATGCAGCAGAGCTCCTGGATTAAGATTTCAAATGGATGTGTCAGCAAGGCTTATTGTCCAATAAACTACATTGTACTGGCACTGTACCATGAAAATGGACTTTGATTCTTAACAGTGGCTGCTGCTTTAAAAGAAAGAAACAATTTTCCAAAAAGTAAGTGCATGCAGAGTAAAATGGCTTGCCTGCAGACAGTGCACTAGGCTCACAAAAGTAGCTGGGACTTGAGCATAGAAAAAGGCTTGAAACTGATTTTGGTAATTTCATATTCAGGGCACATCTGCCCTTCAGACTTTCCCTGAAATATACCATGTTTCAGACCCCACAGATTCCCAGCACGTCTCCTTTTGCTATGCTCTCAGCACACAGAGCCGCTGGAGGAGTTGAGATCCCAGCCTTGTAATGGTAGCCTGCCCTTGGAACACTGCGGGAACAAGGAGATAATAAGATCATAGGGTCTTAGTGTTTGTGGAAGCCTCTGAGAGACTCTAGTCTATTTATCCACCCAAAGGAAGTATCCATACTCAAATATCTCTAACAAATGACTATGCAGTTTCCTCTTGATACTTTCTGTCATGGAGAGATAATTTGAATTCTGGGAATCTCAGTCATTTCTTTCTGATTTTACCCCAAATATGTCTTCCAGGTCAATCTGCTGGTTGTGTTTTCATTGTCTATGGCAAACCACAGTCTTTTCGCAACTGTCGAAGAATACAAACATGACCTTATTTACTTTACTGAGTTTCATGCTTAAAAACCAATTTTCTTTCTACTTCTTCTCATAAAATCTCATACTCAGATCCTGTGAAACAGTAATCAGTTTACATATGGTATGGTGAGAAGCTGACTCACAAATACATGTTGAGACTATAATAAGCAAAAGAAAAACAACAGATTCCTTACTGATCTCTCTAACATTTCAACTACAGGCCGTCTGTTCTGTGGTTATTAGTGTTACTACAGGCAGTCGTCTTTTCAACTTATCTTTGTCCACAGAAGGAACAGACTACTGATTAAACTTCCTTCTTCGACAATCAGCTGCCATTTTAGATGCGTTCATGTGTAAACCATGCTGAGAACTATAAATAAATAAATGCATCCATAAAACCAAATAGAACTAATTTGGGAAGCTTGCCTTCAAGTTTATCCTAATTTAAAATCTCTGTTAAGGTAATACCTAAGATTAATGGATGTATGTACTAGTTTTGTGCCAAGTGAACACCTCTATAACTTCTTTTTTATTAAGGAAATACTAATTGTAATAGAAAGATTTAAAGACTTAAAATGATGCATTTTATTTCTATAAAAATCTGTATCAAAATCAATTGATGTGTTTTTTTTCCATCAAAATAATGTATTATCATGGCAAAAATAAAGTATATATTTAAAAACAAAATACAATATACAAACAGACCCAGATCTGTGTACAAGCACTGCCACTTTGTTTCATTCAATTATTTTATTGAAGTATAGTTGATTACAACATTGTTTTAATTTCTACTATGCAACAAAAATGATTCAGTTATACATATAGATATATTTTTTCATATTCTTTTCCATTATGGCTTATTACAGAATATCAAATATAATTCTTTATGCTATATAGTAGGACCTTGTTGCTTATCCATTCTATATATAATAGTTTGCATCTGTTAATACTCAAATGTCAGTCCATCGCTCCCACACCAGCACTGGCACTTTCTCGTTATATATTCATGGGAATTTTATTTTTGCCTTCCTGCCTTATTTTTCTCAAGTGTAATTTAGCTGTGATAACTATCTGTACCTTATTGTGTTTTTCTGAGTTTCCAATATGAATCATACAGCCTAGTATGTGGTAAACAGTAAGCTTAAACTATTTTGTTCTAGTGTTGGATAGTTGATAATGTGAAAATGATGATAATGAATCCAAAGGTGGTAATTGTTATAATCATGGTAATATTGGCATGTCTAATTAACACAAGATCAAGAATAGCAAAACTAAACAAACAAACAAAAAAAATTGAGATCAGGTGACATTCTTTAGGCTGGGACTGTAACACACACATACACACACATCCATATATGGGGGTAGGGTAGAGTGAGAGAGAGAGTGTCAGACTGATCACCACATAAATTATATTTCTTTCCCATGCCAGAAAGAGTTTACTGATTTAGGGTGAAAAAGATTACTGACTTAGGGTGAAAAAGTGTGCAAGTTCAGGGTGTAGCTGCACAATGACAACCTAAACACAGTAAAATAGCTACATGCATTCACTTCCTTATGGAATCAGGAAAGATAAAGTGGAACAAAAAAAATATGAAATAAAAACAAGAAATAGTAATGAACATAAGATCAAACTTTAAAAAAATCAAATAGGGCAATAGTAACAGTCTTTGTGAATGAACACTTAATTTAAGGTGCCTATAGAATGAGGTGGACAATTGCAGACTCAGAAAAGTCTTCAATATCAGGCACTATGAAACATAGTGCTGTAATAGAGAGCAAACATGAGTCTATATTGGGTAAATTCTTTTAATTTTAACCCTTGCTCTATTGCCTGTGGTTAGTCATGCTGGTTCTCCACTTTTGCTTAGGAATGTTGCCTATAGCCTGAAACATTAAAAGTAACCTATTCTCAAAGTTCTGACTTTTACAGTTTGAAAATGTTTCCATTCATATAGAGATTAAAAATTTTGGAACAGAGAATAGCATTTGTCTTGTTGGAGTTTTATAGGACCATAAACAGACCTACTTGGGCAACTACAAGAACAAAAGATTCCTGCACCAAGAAGTTTGTAACAACCAGCCACTCCCCTCTCCCCTTTTAGTTACACAAAGCCTGAGCTCTAACTTGGGTAAAATGGTTATTTGGGATATTAGTCCACCATCTTCTCAGTCTGCTGACTTTCCAAAGAAAGTCACTATCCTTTGCCCCAACAAATTGTCTCTTGATTTATTGGTCTGTTGTGCTGTGAGCAGTGGTAGTTTGGACTGGTAACCACACCAAAATGATAACAGCGTTTAAAAGTTAATATGTGAACACGTTAGATTCCACTTTCCCACAATAATCCTAATGAAACAAGTTACTACAGAAAAAGGAGATTTAATCTCATGAAAATGAACCTTACTGATTGGCCCCCAAATGGAGTTGTGGGAGGGAGAAATGGCTGGGAACAGGAGGATGAAGGTACATACCTGTGTCTAATAGATACTGAAATTTAAAAATGACAGTAACAACAAGAGCAGCAGCAAACTTAGAGAAAAGTATATAGAAACAAAGCAAGTAAAGAGTAAGGATATGTTGACCAGAGATTTAACCTAGAAATAGAAAGGCTGACAATGAATACAGGGCAGATTTTTAACACCTAATCTCCTTGTGAACCCTCTTCTGGCTAATTATTAAATAAAAGTTTAACTGTCCAAATCTGGATCTCCTTCTTAACCATTGGCCTTACATGATAGCAAAGGCACAGACACTGTCTTTTAAACAGGTACCATCCTGGGGCAATTAACTAAATGGTTGTGAAAATGAAAGGGACTCAGTGGTATCTAACTCTTTGCGACTCCATGGACTATACAGTCTGCGGAATTCCCCATGCTGGAATCCTGGAGTGGGTATCCTATCTCTTCTCCAGTGGATCTTCCTGACACAGGAATTGAACTGGGGTCTCCTGCATGGTAGGCAGCTTCTTTACCAGCTAAGCTACCAGAGAAGCCCCAAATGGTTGTATATTGTTTTTATTCATGCTGCTATTTGGACTGTAGCTAAAAAAATTATTATTGACTTATTTTTCCTTCCTAGATAAAAATGATACTTTCAAGGAAAAAAAAAAAAAAAGGACAACTCCTTTTAAGAGCTAATGCTAAGCAATTTCTGAGTTAATAAATGATATTTTACATGAATCCCAATGAGCAATTTGTCCTTTGGGACATCATTTATTCTTCAAAATGAAAGAGAATGTGCAAAGACCGAAATTCAGTTTCTCCCTATGGCTCCTTAGTTGTGATTAAGTTCTTGGTAACCTCATTGGTGTTCCTTTCAAATCACACAGACTATTCAGGTTCAATTACTTTGACCTAGTATGTCAATTTTTTAAAAGTAAAATCTTCTTTAATTTGTGTCTACTTGTTAAAAAACTATCCTAGGTATATGACTTTACATTATAAGGTAGCACATTACTAAATTCCATGAAGTAAATACACATACATATACATACACACACATCTACATACACACACATCCTCAATGCAAGAACTGGCTACATAGTTTGTGGGCCCAGTGAGAAATGAAAATGTTAGTTATTGGGAATAAGCTAATTTGTGAAGATATTGCATGGCATTAGTTCACAGTGTCCTACTGTCTTCTCTTGATCTAACAAGTTGTTAAACTAAATGCTTAAAAAAGAGTAAACATGGATATGAACAGAAATGCATTATAATTAGAAATGGTCAGTCCTCATGGACTTGACCTCCCTGTATTATCTCAGACGCAGACACTCTTGAAGCTATGAAACTATTAACGTCTCCATTCTTCAACCCTTTCCAATCTTGGTTTCCATAACAATGTCAGTGTGTTCTGTATTACTCATAGAAACATCACATTCCTTATACATAAAACCAAATTTAAAATTCTGTTCAAATCTGTGTTTTCCTTATTTACCAAATATCTCAATCCAAAAACCTGGGACTCAGTTTGTTTTTGTCCCTCATTTCTTATATTTAATTAAATTCCACTTCATGCTGATTATACTACTTCAGTGTTTTGTTTAATCTTGTTTCTTTCCCTACCCACTGTCTTAGCATGGTGGTGGTTTAGTTTTTAAGTCGTGTCCAACACTTTGTGACTACATGGACTGTAGTCTGTCAGGCTTCTCTGTCCATGGGATTTCCTAGGCAAGAATACTGGAATGGGTTGCAATTTCCTTCTCCACTACTTTAGCATGGTGTTCTATAAATTCTTCACTTATGTTAGTCCAAAAGTTGTATAGCTGGTATCTTTGCTTCTTTCAAAACCTAATTCCTCTCACATTCAATTGATAATTATCTTGGCTCAAAGAGAAATCTTCCTAAAATATGAATTTAGTTTTGTCTGTTCCTCTCTAGAATCTACACTACACTTCTTTTCCTCTAAGATTAATTCTCTAAGACTTTCTTAACTACGAAGGGTATCAATAATTAGACCTTCCTACAATATCAGCTTCATGGTTACCATTCATCATTATGCTTAATCATAGAGAATTAGAATGTCTGAAGTTAAGGAGGTCAAAGGCAGTGATAAATTCTTCATAAGTGAATAGTAACTTCAAATTTTAAGAATGAGATTATGTGAATATTATTCATTAGTCATGGTGGTAACCAAGAGGAGTTGGGCCATAACATAGTAAGGATCATACAGTAGTAACTCCAGGAGATAGTGAAGGATAGGGGAGCCTGGCATGCTGCAGTCCATGGGGTTGCAAAGAGTTGGCCATGACTTCGTGACTGAATAACAACAACAACAATAACTTTGGTTAAGATCATTTCCTGAAGGCCTATCTTGCCTTTGTAAGGCTGCTGGGACTTGTTCTGTGGTAGCTCCCATAAGGTTCCATGTGCCAAGGACAAGTAGACAAGATAGCATGGGACCAAAATTATTCAGAAAGTGTGTGAACAATTGGTAGTTCTGGCATTTTTTTAATAAATTAGTTTTATCATATCTTGGTAAAAGACAGTTTCTATTGCAAATTTATTCATCTGAATCCCCAGCATACTGAAAGAAAATTGCTGTTGTTCAGTCACTGAGTCCTGTTTGACTCTTTGCAACCCCATGGATTGCAGCACGTCAGCCTTCCCTTTCCTTTACTATCTCCCAGAGTTTTCTCAAATTCATATTCATTGAGTCAGTGATGCCATCCAACCATCTCATCTTCTGTCACCCCCTTCTCCTCTTGTCCTTAATCATTCCAAGCATCAGGGTCTTTTCCAACAAGTCAGCTCTTCGCATCAGATGGTTGAAGTATTGGAGCTTTAGCTTTAGCATCAGTCCTTCCAATGAATATTCAGGATTGATTTCCTTTAAGATTAACCAGTTTGATCTTGCTGTCCAAGGGACTCTCAAGAGTCTTCTCCAGCACCACAGTTCAAAACCATCAATTTTTTGGCACTCAACCTTCTTCATGGTCCAACTCTCACATCCATACATGACTACAAGAAAAACCATAGGTTTGACTAGACAGACCTTTGTCAGCAAAGTGATGTCTCTGCTTTTAATATGCTGTCTAGATTTGTCATAACTTTTCTTCCAAGAAGCAAGCATCTTTTAATTTCATGGCTTCAGGTAGTGTCACAGTGATTTTGGAGCCCAAGAAAATAAAGTCTGCCACTTTTTCCATTGTTTCCCCATCTATTTTCCATGAAGTGATGGAAGAAAATTAAAAGTACTTAAATCTTGGAAAAGGGTAAAAGAGCAGGCCAGAAAGACTATGTGATTGTCAAAATGGAGTTTCTAAAAATATAAAATTAAGAAGATTAATGTCAGGTGTAAAAAGTAAGTCAAAGTTTTATTTATTGAAAGGTTTTCAAAACAGTATCCTAATGCCTTCTATAGCAGTTGGTTCAATTTTTAATAGAATCAAAACATCCTAACACATCTAAATAACTTTTCCATGTTAATTCAGCAAGAAATTCAGAGAAGATTCACACTCATATCTGCTTTTCTTCAAATTCACTTCTCTGCTTTTCCAAATACAGCATGCTATCTCTAGGAACTTTCAAAGAGTTATAGAAGTGAGAATCAACTATATCAGTACTCTGCTCTAATTTATATAACATTTCCATTTTTCAGGTGAGAAAATGAGAGATAAAGAGTGCTAGTGATTTTTCCAAAATCATAGACCTATTATGTAATAGTTATAGAGTTACTATGAGCAGCAACATGAAGACATTTACACTTTCTACCTCTTCCTTTCCTTCTTTATTCCTTTTAACCTTTATTATTTCAATTTTTTTTTTCCAAAAATAAGTGGAGCAGCCCGAGGCCAGATATCCTTCCCCTAGATAGTTCAAACATTTGTAAAGCCTACTGATTTTGCTTTCCTATGAGCAACTTGTACACCTGTAAAACTTTGGCTGCTCCCATTAGATCTCTCCTACTCAGCAGACTCATTTATGAATCACAATCTTTTTTTAAAGTCTGGGAATGCATATATGACTATATTTTAACTGATAAACATAATACAGCCTCATGTATTAGATGCTAATAAACTATTGTTATATTTTATAGATAATGGATTTGCAAAGCAAAGGTCCAAAAATAAAATAATGACATGAAAATTTTAAAAAATAACAAGAGAGAGAAAGGGTATTTCCATAACATAAACATAATAAAAAATTGTTCTATGATGGAAAACACTTTCCAAAAGACAAGTATTCTTCCACTCCAACAATAAATCAAAATAAGTAAAAAATAACACAGTAAGTGAAATTTTAAGCAAAGAATGGCTCTACCAGAAGTTTCTTTTTCTTCCCCTTCTATTTCCCCTCAATTTAATTCTATTCTTGTCCTACTACACTCACCCCAGCTCCATTTTTTCTGAATCATTGCCTCTGAGTCTTGTTATTCATTCATTTATTTATTTATTCAAGCATTGACAATTTTGAGACTTTCTGAGCTCAGCAATCTACAGATCATTCATCAGCATGTAAATATCTTTTCAGCAGTGACCTTGGCATTCCCAGAACAACATACTAGTCCATTAGGTCAATATCCATGTTATAGAGCAAATTTAAATCTAAGGAGAAACTTACTTAAAAGGTTATATAATCTTTCTGGGTTACATTTTTGTACATTCTCTTACATTATTTGGAAAATGAAAATAAACACTGAGCAAAAGTTTATGAAATCAGCAGGTGGTTGTAAGCCATTCCTTATTCTATATTTATTATTTATTGCCAAAATTGGGATTCACTGCTCAATTTAGATGCATTTTATTTTCCCTGAAAGATGTTGCTTGTTGTGGAATGATCTGTTGAATTGCTCAATTTGCAAGCAGAGTTGCAAAGAGAAACCTCCAGCTTTATGATTTAAGCACTTGGGTTGTGATACATAATATATGCCCTTTTGCTAGTATTGTATTATTCTCTCAGAATGGAAGGTCATTTTTTTCCCTTTATGAACTCCTTAACTACATAAAGCTGTGCATTTATAGAAGTCTACTCCAATCTCTTAAACACTGGGCTGAAAGAACATGGTCTGTGAGGAAAGAAAACCACACTTTTGAATTTTCTTTTATCAACATTAGCTGCAAGACCTTGTCAGGTTCTTTTTACCTGAACTGCATTTTCCTAAAATGTCTAATGTGAAGAATATTTATCTTGCAAGGTCATTTGAAAAATTATAAACTCTAGGCCTAAAATATTCATCACTCAATAATTGGTCATCTTTTTATTACTAGTTAGTTTTCCCACTTGTTAATTGTTTTCTTCCTATTTTTATAGTCGATCTGTTTGCTTCTATGTTTGTACAGTACCCCATGCTCATTAGAAATAAAATAAGAAAGAAGGACTAAATAATACCTGGGAGGTGCAAGCCCAGTATGATGCAAGTGAGGGAAAAGGAGTAGTGAAGAACAGAAGACATGATGCAATCAATGCAAGCAATTCCTTCTTGTTCTGATTACCATTTCATATTGTGTAAGGATGAGATACAGCAGATGGATCAATGTTCAAGACAGGATGGGTTGAGAAAAGCACTACTTGAGGTAGTCTTTTACCAGGATATTTATGTACCTGGATCCTTCCTGAACCCCCTCCCTATTTGTCTTGGTTGCCACATTGTGCTGAATCATCTGACTCTTTGGTAACACTGTATAAGTGTGGTCACGCACTGCAGGGGTGTGTTGTTTATGAAAATCTGAAAGAATGATGCTCCACTTGGTGAAGGTGGATTCCAAGAGAACAAGAAGATGAGAAGCGATCGGAATCTCAAAGGGCCACGAGGATTATAATCTAGTACAATATTTCTCCCATTATGCTGGGTAAAATGAGGAAAAGTAATTTTACTGTTGCTTACTATGTCCAATACTTAATATATTGCCTGAGAGTGAATATTCACCTATAAGATAAATAAATGAAGTAATTAAAGAATAGAAGCAACATTATGGTACCCAGATCATTTCATTCCTTAGAAGATAAAATAAAACAACTAGTGAATGGCATGTTGAACATAAATTGACTGAGTTAGAAAGCGAATTCTAAT
The DNA here is from genome assembly GCF_055505025.1 of Bos grunniens. NCBI lineage: Eukaryota > Metazoa > Chordata > Mammalia > Artiodactyla > Bovidae > Bos > Bos grunniens. Next base: position 55,417,596 of record NC_141175.1, on the reverse strand, counting down.
TATTATTTGTATTAGTATTGCCAAATAATTGCAATGGATAAATCACCTCTTTGATTACCAGAATCAAAGAACCAAAGCAAGGCAGTCTAGTCATATGGATACATCAGTTGCACTTTGCATCATCAGAAAGATTGTCTCTCTCCCCTTTGCCTGTCTTTCTCTATTTGTGACCTCCTATCATGTTCTTAGAGTTTTCTTCTCTTATTTTAAACATTACTGTCAAATAGTTTTCACCATAAAAGCCTGAAAAAAACCCCAAAATACTATATAAAACACACATTCCTTAGCTCTGGATATATTCCCTTCATTGCCATGTTTTAAAATATTTTAATTTGTTTCATTGTGTATATTTATGTGTGTGTTTGTGTGTGTCACAAATCACTAGGAAATAATTAAAATACCTTAAAAAAGCAACTTAAATACCACCCTGATTAATTTTTAAGAAAAAACATATGTTTGTAATTCTACAAGGTAGCATGAAAAACATCTAAATTAAAAGTGAGGGGACAAAACCCATAGGAACAATCAAATGTTACTGAGCACTCATTGGCTCAGAGAAGTGTCAGCTTTGTTTGTATGACATATATGTGTGCTTACTCATTCAGTTGTGTCTAACTTTTTTCCACCCTTTGAACTGTAGCCCACCAGGCTCCTCTGTCCATGGGATTTTTCAGGCAGGTACACTGGAATGGGTTGCCAGTTTCTTCTCCACAGGATCTTCTTGACAAATGAATAGAATCTGCATCTCCCGTGTCTCCTTCATTACAAGCAGTTTCTTTACCTGCCTGAGCCACTGGAGATTTATGGATAACATTTAAACGAATACCTACTTCAGGAAAAAAAGTGTGTCAGTATCCCTTAAGGTGGGGCTTATGGTTGGCAGTTCCTTTTGCGAAGATCTTTGGTAGGTTGACAATTATGTGGCACACGAGCCACTACTAGCTGCCTACCTACTCCACCCTACCTTTCAGTAACAGTCATAGCAAGACCTTACCACTGATTTACATTCCATTTTTTAGGTTTCAAATAAGGGACCTAATGTTAATCTTTGATTCTGGTAGTTTAGCTTACTTTTAAAGCTTCATTCTCAAATAGGGCTTTACCCACCCCAAACTAATGTCTTATATTTATTTACTGCTGTACAGAGGGACTTGAGCAAGGGTTTAAATAATTCATTGCAACATTTTAAATCTCTTTACCTACGTGTTGTGTACCAGAAATGCCGTCTTCAAATGACCCCCCCGCCATAAAAATCATGAACTCAAAGTCCTTTGCTACATAGCCAAATTTTCCAGAAGCAAAGGTGTAGATGAACATTTTCTAAACTGAAAACTTATGTTGTGCCATTCAATTTTATCAGGGTATCACTTTAGGGAACCATTTTTTTAAGTGGTGAAATTTTGGAAACCTGCATACTTTCTCTTCCAGCCTTGTTTTCTACCACCACACACATTCCTAGTCCCCAAATGCAAATTAAAGTCTCAGAGACCTGCTATGAAGATATCTGTTGTGTGTTATTTATTTCAGTGCTATCCAACTTCTGTGTTCAAAGAAGACTTGAAGCATATAGATAGATAAATATTTATCTGTAAATAGACACTGGGAAGGTAGTGGTTCACAAAACTCACTTTGGGAAACACTGCGCTAGATGAAGTTACAACAGAAATGTGGTAACTACTTTAGAACATTCTTCATATCTTTCTTCAAAGACCTTGTACCAAAGAAGTCATCTCAACATCCTTTGCTTGTTTATATATTTGTACCATGTTTTAATTCTATAGTATGCCTTGCCTACAGTCATTCACGATAACTTTATAACTTTATAACTGTATTTAGTAGCAGTACTTCACTCGAATTGATCTGATTTTCATAACAATCTCTTTTCTGAAAAATATTATTTTATGTTGGAGGAGGATTGATTGTTGTATTAATTTCAGGTGTACAGTCATATATATTGTACATCAAAGTGATTCAGTTATACATATACATCTATCTATTCTTCTTCCATTTATTTTCCCATTTAGGTTATTACAGAGTATTAAGGGGAGGTCCCTGTACTGTAAAGTGGGTCCCTGTTGGTTATCTATTTTAACTCTAGCATGCTGTACCAGTAATTTTTTTTTTAGCTACTGAGTCTATGGGATCTCAGTTCCCTGAGAAGCGATTGAACCCAGGCCACAACAGTGAAAGCCAGGAACCCTAACCACCAGGCAACCAAGGGATTTCCCATAACAAAGTGGGCATTAATATCCTTAATATCAAAGTTAGTATTGATTAGTATTTATAGATAATGACAGTATAATTCAACTAGCTAAAAAAAATTCCCTCAGTTTATTTAAGTGATCTCATATTTTGTACCTCCTTTATGTGTAACCCTCTGTAAGAAGACTCTGAGCTTCTAATGGTCATAGATTACCTCAAATTAACATTTGTTTCACCTTCCTCCTCATTAGTTGCATGAATTGCCTTGATAATCTCCTAGAATTATTTCTCAGTGTTTATATTTGTGTGTATATATGTATAAATATGTATGCATGCATATTAATATTTTATAGATGAATTTATTACCAGAAAATGTTAGTAAAGAAAAAGTTTGGAGAAATGTTATCCAAATGGTTATCTAAGTGCTATATAATGTAATTTAAATAGAGAAAGCAAGAAAATTCCATAAAAGCATCTACTTTTCTTTTTTGACTATGAGAAAGCATTTGACTGTGTGGATCACAACAAACTGTAGAAAATTCTTAAAGAAATGGGAATACCAGATCAAGTAACCTATCTCCTGAGAAACCTGTCTCCTGTTAAAACTTGACATGAAACAGCAGGTTAGTTCAAAATTTGGAAAGGAGTACGAAAAGGCTGTATATTGTCACCTTGTTTATTTAACTTATATGCAGAATGCATCATGCAAAATGCCAGGCTGGATAAAGCACAAGCTGGAATCAAGATTGCTGGGAGAAATATCAATAACCTCAGATGTGCAGATGATACTACCTTAATAGCAGAAAGTGAAGAGGAACTAAAGACCCTCTTGATGGGAATGAAAGAGGAGTGAAAAATCTGGTTTAAAACTCAACATTCAAAAAACTAAGATCATGACACCTGGTCCCATCACTCCGTGGCTAACAAAAGAAATAAGTGGAAACAGTGACATATTTTCTTTTCCTGGGTTCCAAAATCACTGCAGATAATGACACAGCCATAAAATTAGAAAATTCTTGCTTCTTGGATGGAAAGCTATGACAAACCTGGACAGCATATTAAAAAGCAAATGTATCACTTTGACAACAAATGTCCATATAGTCAAAGCTATGGTTTTTCCAGCAGTCATGTAGAGATGTGAGGTTTGGACAATAAAAAAAGCTGAGTGCTGAAGAATTATTGCTTTCAAACTGTGGTGGTGGAGAAGACTCTTGAGAATCCCTTAGACAGTAAGGAGATCAAACCAGTCAATCTTAAAGAAAATCAACATTGAATATTCATTTGGAAGGACTAATACTGAAGCTGAAGCTTTAACACTTTGGCCACCTGACGTGAAGAGTCAACTCATTGGAAAAGACTCATAATTCTGGGAAAAAAAATGAAGGCAGAAGAAGATTACAGCAGAGGATGAGATGGTTAGATAGCATCACCAACTCAATGGACATAAACTTGCTCAAACTCTGGGAGATGGTGGAAGTCAGGGAAGCCTTACAAGCTACAGAATATCGAGGTCATAAAGAGTCAGACACAATGACTGAACAACAATGAAATCTAAATGGTGGATTATTTAGTTCCAGTAGTTTAACTTACCATTTACCTGGGCTATGGGTATATCACTAGACTAAATCTCATATGGCCTGGAAATAGGAAAATAGAATATTCAACAGTCATTCTTATGTTATGATCAGACATTTCAAATTATGCTCCTGATTCTAATTTTTGTTTTTTATCCATTTTCTCTGTTTTTAAGTTTGTTTGTTTGTTTTGTCCTAAAATAAGTCATAATTTGACCATTGACAACTTCTAAAATTAAGACAACTAACAATGTTTGACACTATATTTATATATATACCTTGTATGTGGTAACAAAATTTCAATAGTTTACATCAGTATTATTCAATAAAACACCAAAGTCATTTTTATTGACACATATGTAATTTTCAACTCAGTATCTCAGGTTTAATAAACAGAGGGAGTGGCTTAAGCTGCACTGTGTATATCATCAAAGTTCTTCAGCCTCCCATTAATTCTCAGATGGCCTGATCTCTTCAGACCTACACAGTATGCTTATTTGAACAGAATCTTTTCTCTGAAACCTTATAAAAAATGTCCTTTAAGGTATTTAATCTAAGTTTTATTCACAGAGGCTTTTGAATTTTGATTGAGGACTTTTCAAAAGGTTTGCTGCTGCTAAGTCACTTCAGTCGTGTTCGACTCTGTGCGACCCCATAGATCGCAGCCCACCAGGCTTCCCCATCCCTGGGACTCTCCAGGCAAGAACACTGGAGTGGGTTGCCATTTCCTTCTCCAACGCATGAAAGTGAAAAGTGAAAGTGAAGTCGCTCAGTCGTGTCCGACCCTCAGCCACCCCATGGACTGCAGCCTTCCAGGCTCCTCCGTCCATGGGATTTTCCAGGCAAGAGTACTGGAGTGGGGTGCCAGTGCCTTCTCCATTCAAGAGGTTTAATAATACAAATAATAAACATAATAAGAAGATAAGAGATTATTTACAAGAAATATACCTTCTGAGAGTTCTTTAGAACACAGTCTATGAACATTTACTGCTATTAATTGGAGGAAGTGGCCATGAGGTGCATTAGAGCCCAGATGCTAGTCTTTCATCTAGAGCTATACTCTGGTGGAGAAATTAATTATTTCATACATGATTCCTAAACTAAGAGACATGTATTACCCAGTAGAGTTGGAAGAAAAGATTGTAACAAGAGAAGTTATGTGAGAAGAGAGGCAGGTAACAAGGGAAAGAATTGAGATTTCAAAGATAACTTCTTTCACCTAATATGAGTTCTTAACATTTTTGAAATGACTGTCACCACTTTTAGTTGCAAAGCATATCTGGAGGGCACGTCTTAAATTGAATTAATATGAACTGCAATATTAACTGTGAATGTACTTTATCCAGAATGACTGATTGAAAGTAGAAAAAGTAATATAAAAGTCTTTAGTAGCAGAGTTGAATTAATGGAGTGATGAAACAGGAAATAGTTAACATGTAGAATTATGAAAAGGTAGTGCCTGATACATGAGTATGACTGCAATCATTTTTTTTAATGTTCTATTTATATCTTAGCTGTTTAGAAAAGTGACATGTTTTCCCTGGCGCATGAGTTCCAAGAAAACAGTGCTATGTATGAAACAACTTTCCTTGAAGGGCTTCCCCAGATATACTGTCTATGTTAGTAGCTAGTATAAGCCATTGAAGAAATAAGCCATTGAGTAGAAATTACTTGCTGCCTAAAATATTCCTTATTGCTGAAAGTAAAAATATACTTCTTATAAACATCTATACTTAAGCAAAAGGCTACTTCTACCCACAGACAGACTATTGACTAAATTGTGCTAAATATCCAGGTGATTTGGCCTCATGGAGATCATTTTGATGTGTGGAAAAGAACAAATGACTGAAGTACATGTGTGCATTTCCCAAGAAGTATTGTATTTTCAAGGTTCTTATAGCAATATCAACCAAAATGAGCATGACAGTATATAAAAAGCAATTTTCAGGAAGGATCATGCTATCAGCATTTTATATTTGTTTTTTAAATTAATGTACTTTTTTATTAAAGGATAATTGCTTTACAGAATTTTGCTGTTTTCTGTCAAACCTCAACATGAATCAAACATAAGCATACATATATCCCCTCCCTTTTGAACCTCCCTCCCTTCTCCCTCCCCATCCCAGCCCTCCAGCAATTTATATTTGTCATACTAGTTTATTTGTCCATCATTTTGAAATCTATAACCTTAGACACATCATATATCCTTATACTGTGGATGAAGCACAGTGAGGGAGAGAATTATGTTCATTTTATTATTATTATTTTTTACTTGAAGTCTCTCATCTATCGGCAATGAATTACAGGTGATAAAAGATGGTGAAACAGATGGAGTCAGAGAAGGAGTGGGATTTTTCTAACAAAGGAGCAGAATACAATTGAATACACTGTGTGGGCTCACATTGTGTAACCATCAAAGAACCACAAGTCTGAGTAGAGAATCTTTGAGCCAGAATAGCTGAATAAGTTAACGAAGTAGCAAAACTGAGTAATGTCAGTGTTATCAGAAGAGCTGTCTCACAGTACATATGCAGATACAGTGTAGCATATGAGAGTCTCTTCACTGGGAAGGGAAGAAATCTACACAAAGAAGTGAATGTGATTAAGACCTCATTCCTAGAAAACTCCCTCATGTTTCTAATATGAAACATGGGATATTTAAACCAAAAGTTCTGAGAAAATTAACCTAAGTAGACTTAACTCATACTATCACTTCTCAGTCATTAAAAATTTTGTTAAGTATTCTATACTTTTTAAGGAGGTATATGGGGCACCAGAGGGCTTCCCAGGTGACTCAATGGTAAAGAATCTGCCTGCCAATGGAGGAGATATAGAAGACTCAGGTTCAATCCCTGAGTCAGGAGGATTCCTCTGGAACAGAGAATGGTAACCCACTCTAGTATTCTTGCCTGGATAATTCCATGGACAGAGGATCCTGGCAGGTTGCAGTCCACGGGGTCACAAAGAGTCAGACATGGCTGAGTGACCAAGTATTATACATGGGGCACTAGACAATTTGTCCCAAATTATGTCAATGTCATGCCAAAGGATTCTAGAAGTGTCTATTGACATTTCTTCCAGGAGGTCAATCTATAATTTAATTTCTAATTATTTCTCATTTGTGTCATACTCTTCCAAAGTTTTCCGACTTTGACCAAGTTTTTCTTTTTGCCTAACTTACCTTACCCATTCTGCTGTTTAGAAACTTAAATCATTTGTATGAAGTCTTTAGAAGACCAAGCTTAAAATTTTTCTCTTCTGTGATCCCTTCACTGATGATTCATTTTATGTAGGACAAAAATCGTTATCCTTGTCATGTCCTCAGAGAGGTGAGCCAAACATATAGTATGGTACATAATATTAAATAAATATGCATTGTATAAATACAAGAATAATCTCATTCCCAGTCCTAATGTTGTATGAATAGTTAAGGAATTCCCTCTCACTTCTTATATTGCATCCTTCTGGAATATGAAAGGTCAGGTTGCATAGTAGAAAGTAAAATGTTTAGGTAGACAAGCTGCCTCATGAGTTCTGATTGAGAGATAGTTATTAGATACTATGCAACCTGAAGAAAATCGCAATGCTTCTAGTCTCAAGGGGAGCTCGACCTTTTAAGACCTCTCCAATCAGAAGCCTTTACATTATTTTCAATATGTGATCCATTTGACTTGGGTCACCAATTTTAGGCTCACAAGTAATTAGCTTGTGAATATATTAATAATAGATATCTGAATATCTTTTAGACAAACTCACAATATATAAACTATATAACTAAATGCCGTGGGAAGTTACTCTAAGTTGTAGTTATAAAAAGAGATGTCCGTATTAGTTTTTGTTTCTCAGCTATAAAATTCAAGTGATACTCTTCTGAACCAAAACAAAATGGAACTTATTATTTTGAACACCAAACTTCAAAAACATATGGGGGAAGTTATTCTATATACCAAAGAATACATGCCTACACACACACATACACTCACACACACACATACACACTCACACACACACATATCAGAGACTTAGCTTTTGTAGCATGAGGAGCCAAATGCTCATTGACTGGTACTCAAAAAACTTGAGCAATCCTATCATGAAGAAGTTAATCATACTCTGAAGTAGCAGATAATTTCCCCTTCATGCTACTTTTCTATAAACAGGTAGAATGAGAACAGTGGATCAAATTATCTTTTAACTCCTTTAGAGCTTGTACGTGTTCAGTTGCACAGTTGTGTTCTACACTTTGCAACCCCATGGACTATAGCCCACCAGTCTCCTCTGCCCATGGAATTTTCCAGGCAAGAATACTGGAGTGGGTTGCCATTCCCTTCTCCAGGGGATCTTTCAGAACTAGAGATTGAACCTTGGTCTCCTGCATCTCCTGTATTGGCAAGCAGCTTCTTAACCACTGAACCACCTTTATAACTTACAGTTTTGATTATTCCATATTTTCCGAAGTGAAATCTAAACACAGATCTGTGAATTCCTGATAGTCTCTTTAACGTATACCTTCTGTTGGTTAGAAAGTGTGTTGACATTGCTTAACAGATGAGGGTTGCAAACTTTTCCATTACTTACATAGTGTGCTTAATTTGCTAGTTCTGATCCTTCTTAGCATGAATACAAGATGAAACAAATGTCATTGTCACATATCATTTGGCCATGGAGAAATAAGTTTATGAGTTTTTGTGCAGATCTGCAAAAAGTCATGATTATACTTTGGATAAATGATCAATGCAGTTAAGGAAGACTGACTCTTCAAGCTATGGAATTCATTTGCAAATAATGTCAACATTTTTCATGCAAATCCTCTAAACATATTCCATTATTGATAGCTATCTATCCTGCCATGCTATGAAAAATAAACATGCCGCAGACTCTAGCAAATGACTCTGTTGATAATGTCCAAATTAATATATTCACCAATACAGGGTAGGCGGGCTGAGTGTGTTGCATAATCAATTTGAATAAAAAGATACAAAATGAAATTGTTTCTATACAAATAACCTTTGTATAGAAAAAAATAACCTTTAGAAAACAGCAGTTTTCCAAAGAGTATCCAAATTGAACAAATGGCTTAAATAACTGCAGAACATTATTTCACTTACCCTTATTTCTTGTGTCCCCCAAAATTCTTGTGCAACCTAGTTTCAACCTGAGGTTAAACTGTCTGCTTCACTTTCTTCATTATTAGACTTTATTTTAACAAATTTCTAAACTCTACTTTCAGCAAAAGTTTAACGCCCCCATAACATAACGAATGGATATTTAATCCAATTTGCTTGAAAACTGCTTAAATCTGAATAATATTACTTAACTATATTCCTGTCTAAAAATAGAATCAGTTTTTATAAATACACTATCATATTAAGAGATTATAAAACATATGAAAAGATAGCGAAAAGTCAGTAAATCTTCCACTACATTTTCTTATGTGTTTCACTTGGGTACAATTATTTGATACTATTGAGAAAGTACTAAAAGTAAGATAAAAGATAATTTATATGCTTATTATTCAGTGATTTCCGTGGTGTATTTCTTTTTAGCCTTTCTTCATATCCATAGCTTTAATTTCTTATTTACACAATTATTATAGGGCTACCCAGCTGGCACTAGTGTTAAAAAAAAAAAAAAAAAAACCTGCCTGTCAGTGCAGGAGGTGTAAAAGACTTGGTTTCCACCCCTGGGTAGGGAAGATACCCTAGAGAAGGAAACGGCCACTCACTCCAATATTCTTGCCTGGAGAATTCCATGGAAAGTGGAGCCTGGCAGGCTATAGTTCATAAGGTTGCAAAGAGTCGGACACAACTGAAGCAACTTAGAACATGGACAAACAATTATTATAACATATATGTATGTGTGTGTATATATATATATATATATACACACACACACACACATATATATATATATAATTTTTTAACAAGCATTTTCACTTAACATAGATTAATACTTCTCTTTGGAATCATGTGGATGTATTTAATCAAGTTTAGCTGAGCTACTATCATCTGGCATTTTTAATGAAGTATAGTTGATTTACAATTTTGTGTTTGTTTTTGGTATACAGCAAAGTGATTCAGTTTTTCTTTTTCATATTTTCCTCATTATGGTTTGTTACAAGATATAGAATATAGTTCCCTGTGATATACAGTAGGATCTCCTTTATGTTATCTATAATAATATATCTTTTATATGGAGTAATTTATTTATTTTATATATAGTAATTCATATTTTCTAATTCTAAACTCCTCATTTATCCCTCTGCCACCTTCTTTCTGCTTTAATAACTGTGAGTTTGTTTTCTATGTCTGTGAATCTGTTTCTGTTTTGTAAATGAGTTCTTTCATGTTGTATTTTAGATTTCACATAGATGTGATATCATATGGTATTTGATTTTCTCTTTCTGACTTGCTTCATTTACTAGGATAATCTCTAGGTCCATCCATATTGCTGAAAATGGCATTATTTCACTATTTTTTATGGTTAAGTAGTATTGCAATGTGTGTGTGTGTGTATGCACACATATAGGTTTCAAAGATGGCACTAGTGAAACTATATTGGTGGCCTGCCAATACAGGAGACGTAAGTGATGTGAGTTTTATCCCAACATTTTCATATAAGAGTAAAGCAAATAGAAAAATAACAATTTTAGATCAATGAAAATTTATTCATTACCTTAGAAGGTATTTGAAGCTTACAGGCTCAGAAGTAATTATTCTGAAAATATTCCCTTGATGAAAAATAAGAATATTTTTTCAAAAATATTTGTATAATATATTGAATAAAAGTAAAAGCCTATTATTCAAAACAAAAACCTCAATTAGAATAATTGAAAAAGTTAAAACTAGAGACTCTTATTAGCAAAACAGAGCATCACCTTGACATTATTTTGACATGGTAGAAACATTTTTTAAAAGAATGAGAAAAAATATATAATGGAAAATGAGTATCATGTGTTTAAGACATGAATTACACTGTTAAATAATATAGAATAAATGGCCCTGAAACAATACGTGAAGCAATTTTCTTAGATATAAATTTAGATTAGAGGCTCCACATTAAGAAGGTTCATGCCATTGGAAACAATGGTAGTGATCAGAGATTAATGTCAAGATACTGAATAAAGTGTTATTTAAACTATTAAGAATATTTTTAAAAATTCGTAAGTATGACAAATTTCTTACAGAAGCTTTTGGTTCAATTTAGTCTACAAATTTCCTTTTTGTACCAATACATTCATTTACCAAGACAGTATACACAAAATCATAAGGTTACACTGTATAAACTCCAGGTTTTATAGTACTTCTAATCTGTGATTTGTATGAAAAATCAGTGGAAAGTCAGTTCTCCAAAGTGAGAAGATAGAAAATATAACATGCTATTACTTTGCTATCAGATCAGTTCAGTTCAGTTCATTGGCTCAGTCGTGTCCGACTCTTCGCGACCCCATGAATCACAGCGCATCAGGCCTCCCTGTCCATCACCAACTCCCGGAGTTCACTCACTCATGTCCATCGAGTTGGTGATGCCATCCAGCCATCTCATCCTCTGTCGTCCCCTCCTCCTCCTGCCCCCAATCCCTCCCAGTGTCAGAGTCTTTTCCAATTACTTCGCTATAAAATTACCTAAAATATTTCTAACAGTACTGAGTAATAATCCCCAAAATTAATTAATGAATGGAGAAGTTGCATTTAAAAATAGCTAGAGGCATTTTTCTTCAAGTACTATTTATATTTTTCTTTCAGTCTATTTTATGATTATTCATATAGATCATACATATTCATTATTGAACATATTTATTCATAGATTCCTTTTCACCATGTCTGCATTCAGGTAGCTCAAAATCATCTCAAGGTTACAATTTAGTTCTGTCTATTCCTTACCTCATGGAATCTCTTCCTACTATTTCAAACTTTGTTCAAGAACACATGCAAATATGTAGTTATTTAAGCCAGAGGTTGAAATAGGCTTAATATTTCAAGCTTCCATATCTCTAATCCATCAAGAAGTATCAATTGTATTAGACTCAAATTATTACTCAAACTATCACCCTTCTAACCGTCTATTACCAAACTTAATCCAATACTCCACAATTGTGTACCTCGAATATTACAACACATTCCTGAGCATCTCATAAAATGTTCAACTGGTTCTTCTCCTCAGTACATATCCATCCACTTTGATTCATCTTTTAAATAGTGGCAGGAGTGATTTTTTTCAAATCAGATTATTATATCTGCTTTGTGTGTGTGTATGTATACTTAGTCACTCAGTCAAACTCCCTTTATTCTGTCTGTCTGAGTTCACTGATTGTTTTAGATTAAATTTCCTCCCTCATTGTCAACCTTTGACTCTCAAATCGATATTAACTAGTCTTCAAAATTTATTTCATGTTACCATGTGGTTTCTTTGGGAGTCCTCATCACAATTTGTAGTCATATACATTTTTCACAGTATTTATCACAATATGTACCTATTAATTTCATGACTTTCTTTTCCGCTATGTTGTAAAGTTCTTGACAGAAGAGTCTATATGGGTTTAGGTTAATTAGTATATATCCATGCTCAATGTAAGTACTCATTGCTATAGGATTAATTAAAGATTGGCAATTATTTTATTTTATGTTGTTACTAAAGAATGTTTCAAGTCATATCAAATAGGCATATAAAACATATTGCACTAATTCAGAGGAAAGATATCATCAATTTAACTGTTTAAATGTTAACCATTTGCTGTAGATTGATTGTAAATTACTGATAGTATTGAATTAAGAAGCTAAGATCATGAGCCCTTCAGTCAGGGCCTGTGGGATTCATTGCAAGGGCACTTAGATAGCCATGTTTATGGATTAAAAAAACAACAACAACAACCAATAAATGCTTTCTCAATAAATCATATTAGGATAGACACTAGAAATGAGAAAGAATGGGATGAGCTGAGGGGTGCTGAGACCCATAGTTACTGCAGACATTTTTTCATCCCTCAAAAAATATTGAATGGTAGGAGTTTAGAGCTTCTATATTATATGCATATTTTACATTCTAATACCTACTGAATTAATGCCATGGAAAATTTTTATTTGAAAGAAGTATGTGGGCACAGGGAGAGAAAAAGTTTGTGCACTGCTACCTGAAATTATTCTCAGCAGCAAGAAGGCACATTTAAAGGCATTGAACACACTTGACATGACAAAGTTGTCACCACTATTTAGGAATGAATCAAGTGATTAAACCCCATTTCCCCACCATTTACAAGAAAGCAGTGTTGTTTCTATCCACTAATTTCTAGAGACAGCAATTTATGTGAGCAATAAATACTTTTAATCACTTTCTGTGTGACATAAGGTAAAAGTGAGAATTGTCTATCTTGTGCTTCATCTTTTGAGTAAATTTGAAGAAACAGTTTATCTAGCAACATAATTGTGGCATTTCATTGTTGTCTAGGTAAACAGAAATCTCAATATTAATAAATTACTTCCTCTACTATCAAGAGCATCATCTTTATATTCTTTACCAAGTATCCAAGCATATTGTAAATGACAGAATTTGTAACTTTTATTCATGCTCAACTGCATGGAGATCCAGTCCCTTGGACTGCAAGGAGATCCAGTCAGTCCATCCTAAAGGAGATCAGTCCTGAGTGTTTATTGGAAGGACTGATGCTGAAGCTGAAACTCCAATATTTTGGCCACCTGATGAGAAGAGCTGACCCAGTTGAAAAGACCCTGATACTGGGAAAGACTAAAGGCGGGAGGAGAAAGGGACGACAGAGGATGAGATGGTTGGATGGCATGACTGACTCAATGGACATGAGTGTGAGTAGGTTCCGGGAATTGGTGATGGACAGGCAGGCCTAATATGCTGTAGTCCATGGGGTCACAAAGAGTCAGACATGCCTGAGTGAACTGAACGGAAATGATTCATGCTTGACACAGTTTATGGTATTTTTAGTCATCGAGAACATGGACTAATGTCAACTGTATGTGTTTTGTTTTGTTTTTTTCCTTCAGATTAAACACCAGCTGCCCATCAAAAAACAGCTGCAGAATTTCTAAAAGAGTGAATGGTGGGACGAAGTTGCACAGTTTTGCCCATTATTCTGTTTTTCAGTTGTACCAACAGTCTCCCTGACTTCTGGTTTTCTGTTATTAACATCCATTGTAGAAGATAATGTATTCCTGCATTTCTCAAAAGGAAAAAGAGAAGGTCTGTTTGTTAATGTTTTATGTATTAGAACAATTACCGTGACCCCCACATATCACCCCCAAATTTGAGCATTATTTCTCAGAGTTATTAATCCCATTAACCAGGGCACTTTTTATGAGTGGAGGCTTGAGATACCATTATCACAGGCAGCTAAATATTCTTGCTTTAAAGAAAGTTATATCTTATCTTTGTTATATAACAAAAGCAGCATAATTGGAATTGCTTTCGTTAGAGAAATTTAACACCCTCTAAATAATGGTACTACTTTTTCTTTAGGGATACCATTGCATTACAGTTTTGCTTCATTAAATTAAAAATGCCATCAACTTGGTATTAAATTCTGAAATTTGTTACTGAGGAAACTCTAAAGGCCATTTGGAGGCCAGGAGCTCATATATATCAACAGAATCAAATTAGACACAAAATTTAAAAGTATGCTTTTATTACAGGAAACTTTGAAAGCATATCAACATTATGTCAATTTTCTTTTGTTGCTGTTGCTAATGCTCTATTACAATGTGTCAGCAGATGACTCCTCTGATGTTTAGCTTGTGAAGGAGGTAAATTTAATAATGCTGAGTTTTTGAGAGTTTAAGAATATTTTGACTGTGGACTTCTCTACAATAACTGAAAAATATTCCAAAAGAAGTTTTTCTATGATCATTTTTTAATTGAGCACTTAAAATAATCTGATAAATAATCCCAATAGAAAACTTTTAAGAACTGATCAAATGACCAGCCATTCTTTATTTCCTGGAAGGTCAATGCTTGTGCTCTAAGAGAATTTGAAAGCTTGTAAATATGAGGGAGGAAGAAAATGCTAAACTGAGAAGGATGGCCAAAACATCTAAGAAGTTTCCTGTCCTAGTTTTATTTTTGTAAGTGATATCAATTAATCAAAATATCACAAGCATTAAGGGTTGCTGGGGCTGAGAATGAACAAAGCAGAAGGGTTAACAGGACTGAATGCCACCATGTTGCCAGAAGTGTTCCTGCACCAGAAGTAAACATTCACAATCCAGACACTATAAGAAAATGTGGATGCCTGAGGGTATTTAAGGACAAAATTAAAATGAAATATAAGACTCATTCTAGTAAAAGAGGGGTATATGGAATTACAAATCAGGATGATGGTTTAAGTGGGATGATGATAGTTAAAGTGGGAAACATCTTTCCAATTTTATAGATCTAGAAAAATGAAAAACAAATCTGTTGACCTAAAACTATTTCTGGATAATTTTCAAAATGTTTTGCAGTTCTTCTATGCAAGACTTTCTACATAGTCATTTGTGGATGAATGTACTTTTAATACGGAGAAGGCAATGGCAACCCACTCCAGTACTCTTGCCTGGAAAATCCCATGGACGGAGGAGCCTGGTAGGCTGCAGTCCACTGGGGTCGTGAAGAGAAGGACATGACTGATCAGCTCCAATTTCACTTTTCACTTTCATGCATTGGAGAAGGAAATGGCAACCCACTCCAGTGATCTTGCCTAGAGAATCCCAGGGATGGGGAAGCCTGGTGGGCTGCCATCTATGGGGTGGCACAGGGTTAGAAATGACTGAAGCGACTTAGCAGCAGCAGCAGTACTTTTAATAAAAAGTAATTTTAACACATGTATACCTGTGGCGGATTCATTTTGATATTTGGCAAAACTAATACAATTATGTAAAGTTTAAAAACAAAATAAAATAAAATAAAAAAGAAAAAAAATATTAGTAAAATACTTGAAGTATTTTTATTAATTAAAAAAATTAATTTAATAATAATTAAAAATGACTCAGTCTATGAAATTTTTAATCCTCTCATCACTTTATATGTGTCCCAATTTCATCAAATTGTGAAATTATGTGTTCCTTAACAAGGTAAATTGTAATGTCTGCAGAATTCTGCTGTTTTACACAGAAAAGTAAATTTTGTTTTCTTCCAAAATTTTTGGGATTCTTGGGTAGATTCTCACTGGTGCCTTTGAATATCTGATTATGCTCATCTTACTTCTGCTCTTTTCTTTGCTCTGTTTTTCCAAATACTGTCAACTGACTTTTCCCTTAAATCACCACAGTGACTGCTATTTTTCACTAGAAGCATCGAAATACAGAACTGAGAGTAAATATGTGGCTATTCCATTGCTCAAAAGCCCAGGTTTGTCTTTAATTTTGGGTCCTTTATTCTGTTATGTGCTTCCACTAGTTGCAAAGATCCTTTATCCCCATAAAAACAACGTTTAGCTCCTTCCCATTCTTCAGACTGCATCTTGAGAATGAAATCCCAGAGGAAAGTTTCAACTTTTCTTTAATTTAAGCCCTACTCCCACAGTATTCTTTATTGATTGTTCATTAAGATTTTAAGAATTATAGTAATTATGACCCAAGATAAGGAAATTCCTTCAAGAAAATCCTACCACCACCTTAAGGAAAGTATTCATGTCCAATACATCCCAATAGAACATTGACTTCAGAAAATGATAATGCAATCTAAGGCCACTCTGTGAAAAGTGAAAGTGTCAGTCATATTTGACTCTTTGAAATCCCATGGACCATAGCCCATGAGGCTCCTCTATCTGTGAAATTCTCCAGGCAAGAATACTGGAGTGAACAGCTATTCTTTTCTCCAGGGATCTTCCTAACCCAGGTATTGAACCTAGATCTCCTGCATTGCAGGCAGATTCTTTACCATCTGGGCCACCAAGGAAGCCCACTCTAATTCTTTCTTATATACAACACAAAAGAATATTTCTGTTCTTTACACTGTAACAAGGCCAGTCCATTTCCTTTCCACAATTACTGCTGAGTTTAAGCTTGGTAATACTTGCTGCCCAACAGACCAATAAGTTGAGTGACAAGGTGCTTTATTAGGAAAGCCAGCAGACTGAGAAAAAGATAGAGTAGCAATCCAACAACCAAGAAGGCAACACCAAAATACAGATTACCTTAAATATACAATTAAGTATTCTTGAGACTTGATAAAAAAACAGTGTTGCTTATGTATTGCAAAACATTAAAGGATCCCAAAAGAAGAATGACCTCCAAACAGATTGTGAAAATTAAGAGACCATTTAGTTTTTGTTTTGTTTAATTTATTTTTTAAGTAATTGGAGTGATTTCTTCAGAGAAAATCTGATTTAGGGAATTCTTATTAGTTTACAAACAGAGAAGGAATGCTAAAATGATAGTAGGAAATTTATTTTGAATTAGTAGAATACCTAAAAAAGAATTAGACATAAATTATTTAGATATTTTAAAGGAAATATTTTAAAAATAATTTTGAAGTACCAATTATTTTTGTAGTGAAAAAACAGATATAAAATCTACTCTAAAAAAAGAGATGCCAGAAATGTACGAAATTAGAACTCTAAGAGAATCAGACAATGAGTGAACCTCTCAGCAATTGAAGAGTGACTAGTTGAAAACTAGACCACAAATGGTTAAATGTTGAACTGATATCATGATAACTCCTGGACAGAATCACTGTCTTCAGAAGTCTGACTTTGGAATTCGTTTTTGCCTAAATGGATTTTTCAAAATCAACTTGGACTGGCCCACTTATTGGTACAACCGGGTGTCTCACTAGGCTGAATGTGAGGAACAGTTCAGGAACATAAAATGAGGATGGTTTTTCAATACTCAAAGTTAATATTACAGATGCAAATGACACAGTCACAAGAAGAGAAGATAAATGTAATGCAAATGAGAAACCAATTATTTGAACAATGACAGGTAACAGAAGAACAAATGGGATTGTAAGAATTTAAAGATCAAGATAAATCATACTCAACCTCAGCTTACTTCTGCACAGTGATGAGGACTGAAAAATATTGATTATTCCCCAGTTTTAGGAGAAGACAGCTGTGCAGTATGGCAATGGATATACCAAATAGGGGAGAGATATAACATATGATATAGTGAAAATTCACTGACAATGCTAAAGATTTTGATTGTATTCATCACAACAAAATGTGGAGGATTCTTAAAGGGATACATGTACCAGATCACCTAACCTATCTCTGAGAGATAGTGAAGGACAAAGGAACTTGGCAGGCTGCAGTCTGTGGGGTCACAAAGAGTCAGACATGACTTAGCAATAGAACAACAACAACCATAAATCATGAAAATAGGGCAAACTTGTTCTTTAAGGGGTTTTCTCCACAGAAACTCTGAGACTTATATATTGATATTGCAATATCAAGTAACTGAGACTGATACCATCTGAACTCAAAATTTTAGAGGAAATGCTCAGTATTGTTTATGACAGTATTAAGAGAAATCAGTTGAAGTCTTGAAATTACTAAGTTGTTTCTCCTGTTTTTACTGTTTATGTCAATGTTTTATTAATTTTATATTTAGAAGATACCTTTAGGAAATTTCATGAGAGTTCTCCATTCTTGATGTTATAGTTTCTATCATAGAACGATCCTCTTTTTCAGATTAAATTTTCTCCAAGGTGGTCTGATAGTGTCATTTCAAACCCCAATTATTTTCTCTTTCTATTGCTAGGTACATTCTATCATTTTATTTTGAACGCCTTAGAGACTCTTTGTATTAAAGACATTATCTCATGTACAGCAAATTTTTAGGTTTAATTTTTTCCACACACTTTCCATTTTCCCTCTAAATAGTTCTAATCAACCCAATAGAGGTCAAGAGAGATGGATATATGTTCTTTGTCCTCTTTGATGGCTTTACATTTATAGCATATATGTGTATATTTGTTGTTTAGTCTCTAAGTTATGTCTGACTTTTTTGCGACCCATGGACTGTAGCCCACCAGGCTCCTCTGTCCATGGGATTTTCCAAGCTAGAGCATTGGAGTGAATTGCCATTTCTTTCTCCAAAGAGTCTTCCAAACCCACAGATCTAATCTGCATCTTCTGCATTGGCAGGCGGATTCTTTACCACTAAGTCAGTTTGTATGAATGTGTACATAAGTGCACATAGTTAACAATAAAATATTTTGTTTGATAAGACATGTCAGATCACAATCTACACACTACTCCTTTATGTGTTTATAATTAACTATAGTTTTGATTTTTTTCTGTTAGAGTTTTTAATTTTTAAACCCTTCTATTTAATATTTGTAGAAGAGGACATAGTTTGGCTGTTACTCAATTTATATAACTGGTTTACACAAATCAACATCTAGGGTATTTCGATTTCTACTTTTGAAATATTTGTCAGTTCTACCTTTTTCCAGTCCTTATTTTCAACTTTTTCAAGTTAGCTTTTAATAGGTATCTGTGCATTAAACAGCATACACCGAGAATGAAATTTTTAACGAATTTCAAATGTCTGATTTTTCATAAGAAAAGACAGTCCATTAAACTTTCATATGATAAGTCAGGTGTTTCTAAAGTTTTCTTGTGTTGTTATTTTTTTCTCTGTCATCCCTTAAGTTTGTTACTTTCCTTTTTAAAATAGTTTTGCTTTTATTAAATTGTTTTTTTCTTCTGCTTCTTCTACCAGAACTGTAAAACTTGCATATACACTTCACATTGTTTTAGTGATCATTTTGATATTTTAGTGATCATTTTGATAATTTTTAGACACATAAAATAGTACTTTTCAGTTCAGGTCAGCATCATAAAGGATCAAAATTTTAATACCCTTTGTTCTCTTCCTTCATCTACCATATTAGAGGAATAGATCACCTGATTCATAGTCATAGAAAAATGTAAATGCACATATATGTGCACACACACACAGTCAAATTAATTAAATATTTAGTTTTTTTAAAAACCACTTTAGTTTTTCCTATATCATCCTCTTCCTTGGAAACATTTCACACTTAGCTGTAGTAACTACTCAGTTAATTCTAAGTGATCTTTGGATGGTACAACTTCCAAATCATTTCATGTACAAAGATATTTTTTTATTTTTCTCTTCATTTAAATATTATCTTGGGAGACACAGATCTAGAGAATGGTCTGGTGGACTCAACGGGAGAAGAAGAGGGTATGACAAATTGAGAAAGTAACATTGACATATATATGCTGTCCTGTGTAAAATAGATAACTAGAGAGAAGCTGCTGTATAACATAGGGATCCCAGCCTGGAGCTCTGGGATGACCTAGATGGGTGCAATTGGAGGGAAGGGAGGCTCAAGGGAGTTATGGTAAGATCCCCCAGTGAGGGGAAAGGCTACCCAGTTCAGTATACTTGCCTGGATAATTCCATGGACAGAGGAGCCTGACAGACTACAGTTCATAAGATTGCAAAGAGTCGGACATGACTGAGTGACTTTCACCAATATATATTATACATATTATGATGTTATAATAATGTAACATGTTAATATTTATACATATATATCATTATTATTTGTATTATTATTACTGATTCACATTAGTGCATGGCAGAGAACACCACAGCATTTTAAAACAATTAATCTCCAATTTAAAAAATTTGACTTAAAAAAAAAGGAAATTAGAAAATATATATAAACTTTTTATTGAATCATATATAGATGGCACAAAAACACATGAAAAGATTCCAATGTTATTAGACATGAAATGCAAACTAAAATCACAATGAGATAGCACTATATACCAACAAAATGGCTTTAAAAAGTGACAATGCCAGCTGCTGGGGAGGTAATGAGAAACACAATAACTCTTACATTTCTGTAGTAAATGTAAATGCTATGTCTACTCTGGAAAATAGTTGGGCAGTAAAAAAAAATAATAATAATAACACAAAAATGTGCAACTTACATAACCCAACAGTTGTACTCCTAGGCACTTATTCCCAGAAAAGAAACTTATGGTCACATAAAAACATGTACATAGATATTTATAGCAAGGGTCCTTGTGATGGAATGCTCTCTTGACTGTAGTACTGTCAATATCCTGACTGTGATATTGAACAAAATGTTTTGTAAGATGCTACCCCTGGGGGAAACTAGATGAAGAGTATGTGGCATCTCTCCATGTTGCTTCTTACAGATGCATGTGAATCTATAGTTGTCTCAAAATATAAAGCTTATTCTAGAAAAATAAATGAGTAAATATTAACCTGGTTGGCTATTTATTTTTAGGTTGAATTCATCAAGCACAAATAAATGTCAGTATCAAATTTAAGAAAAAAAATCCTTCTCTTCAGCAGGAATGCAATTTAAGTTTCCGCCTACTCAAATACAGTTTTACTCATGGAAACACAAAAGGATAATGCATACTTATAATATTAAAGTCAACAATTTTGTAACAAACATCTTAAACAAATATTACAAAAATTATATTTTAGTTTAAAATGCTGATTTCTTACACTCTTGTTTTCTTAAATAGTTTGGATTTCCATCTTTCTAAGGTAGCTTTAGTGTTACTGTTTGCCTTTACGAGAGATCCTCTTTGAGTTAGATCGTTTCATATTCACCCATACTCTGTTTACAATACAGAAATTTCTTTGTCCACATCTGAAATTCACACTGGAAGTTCACCACAAGTCTCAAATGTAATATATTTCATTCACCCATAGGTGCATATGTCTAATGTCCATAGTATAATAATTTGTTATATACTTGATCTTTAATTTTTTAAGACAATTATATCATACCTACAGGAGTCAGTATTAAATTTTTTGAATTTGTTTGAGTCTAATTCCTTTTTATTGAGTTGGATAGATTCTTCTGTATGCTTCTAAAATAATCGTAATTGTAGATTTTTCCAAACTAATTTCTCTTTAACAACCATTATTTAGCTGTTAAAATTGAAGCATTTAAAGAGAGTGCTCCATAATATTTAAACTATTTAGCTAATAACTACTAGTTACTACGTACTTTCTTCATTCTCTTTGGTGTATTTTTATGTTTACTTGCTGTAACATTAATTATGCAGGTATGATTTTTTCCTTCATTTTGCTCAATTCTGAATTTCTTCCCATATAATGGTTTTTTTCTTTATTTTTTCAGGTCTAACAATTTTTTTGTTACCCAATCCTTCCATTAGCCCTGAAATTAAAAGTCACTTGCTCCTTGAAAGAAAAGATATGACAAACCTAAACAGCATATTAAAAAGCAGAGAGGGGAGTTCAGGATTGGGAACACGTGTACACCCGTGGCGGATTCATGTTGATGTATGGCAAAACCAATACAATATTGTAAAGTAATTAGCCTATAATTAAAATAAATAAATTTAATTTAAAAAATAAATAAATAAAAAATAAAAAGCAGACACATTACTTTGCCGACAAAGGTCTGTATAGGTAAAACTGTGGTTTTTCTAGTAGTCATGTATGGATATGAGAGTTAGACCATAAAGAAAGCTGAACACTGGAGAATTGATGCTTTTGGACTGTGGTGTTGGAAAAGACTCTTGAGAGTCCCTTGGACTTCAAGGAGATCAAACCAGTCCATCCTAAAGGAAATCAATCCTGAATATTCTTTGGAAGGACTGATGCTGAAGCTGAAGTTTCAATACTTTGGCCACCTGATGCAAAGAACTGACTCATTGGAAAAGACTCTGATACTGGGAAAGATTGAAGTCAGGAAGAGAAGGGGATGACAGAGATGAGATCATTGGATGTCATAAGAGACAAAGGTCCAATCCCTGGGTCAAGAAGATCCTTTGGATAGGGGCATGGCAATCCACTCTAGTACTCTTGTCTGGAGAATCCCATGGACAAAGGAGCCTGATGGGCTACAGTCCATGGGGTCACAAAGAGTCAGACACAACTGAAGTAACTGAATGTGCACATAAACAAGAAAGAAAAATTTAACAGAGAACATCACGTAAGATGACCCCCTCAGTACAACCTCATGGGAGGGCCTCACAGAAGGTGATTAATTGCAGTCTCCAAGGAGATGCAACAAGTGTGGGACCTTGGACTAGAGAAAGTACAGTAACTCAGAGGCTGACAGTGTGAGGGGAAATACACAAGCAATATGCCTGAGAATAGCAATAGGACTCCACAAAATAATGGTGAGGCTGTCACTGCATTAGAATGTTTCAGCATTCTGGCTTCCGAAGACCTTGCTGCAAAACCAGAAGCAGCTAAGAATGTAACAGGAATCTAAGGTTTCAAAATATAAGCACAATCAAAAACAAACATAATGAAGAATATCAGTACTATGTAAAAACAATTAAATCAGCAAATATTAAACACATACACATACACACGCAATAAAGGAAATACAGTTAAAAGCTGGATCAGAAAAATTATTTTCTGTGAAACGTTCATTTTGGTAAGTTTGGAAATCACAACTAATGAACCATGAATAATACATTTAGATGAAGAATTAATAAGAAACCTTGGCAACAAACAAGCAAAAGATGATCATGAAAATAATTATCTCAACAATTCAGGACAGAATACATGTGAAACAAAAACAAAATAGCTGCTGTAAGATAGTGACTAAAATTTATCTGAGAATGCAGCTCTCAATTCAATGACAATGATCAAATAAAAAATATATTAAATGACATAAAGAACAGATCAAGAGTCTCAAAATCTGTCCCTGAAGATTTCCACTCGTTTTTTTTTTCTTTCTTTCTTTTTTTATTATTATTTTGTTTTACTTTACAATATTGTATTGGTTTTGCCATACATCAACATGCATCCTCCACGGGTGTACACGTGTTCCCAATCCTAAACCCCCTCTCCCATCTCCCTCCCCATAGCATCCATCTGGGTCATCCCAGTGCACCAGCCCCAAGCTTCCTGTATCCTGCCATTGAACCTGGACTGACGATTCATTTCTTATATGATATTATACATGTTTTAATGACATTCTCCCAAATGATTCCCCACCCCTTTTAAAGCAAAAGAGACACAGATGTATAGAACAATCTTTTGGACTCTGTGGGAGAGGGCAAGGGTTGGATGATTTGGGAGAATGGCATTGAAACATGTATATTATCATATGTGAAACGAATCGCCAGTCTAGGCTCAATGCTCAGGGCTGGTGCACTGGGATGACCCAGAGGGATGGTATGGGTAGGGATGTGGGAGGGGGGTTCAGGTTGGGGAACACATGTGTACCGTGGTGGATTCATGTCAATGTATGGCAAAACCAATACAATATTGTAAAGTAATTAGTCTCCAATTAAAATAAATACATTTATATTAAAAAAGAAATTAAAAAAAGAAAATATAGAAGAGGCATTATTCAATAAAATAGTAGCCAACATACCTCCTCAAATTAGATATCCAGTGTATATTCATCAAATTTTTAAAAGGCAAAACCAGTTAAAAAGAGTTATAGTAACAATAAATTAAACAATATACTATTAGAGGCAGTGCCAGAAATAGAAGTCAGCTCTTTACCTCTTGGATTAATTCTCTGTTCCACTTACTAGATTGTCAATTCAACAAAAATATATTTAACAGTTTTACGTGCTCATTATCATATTGGCCTTCCCTAGTTACTCAGCTGGTAAAAAGTCCGCTTGCAATGCACCATACCCTGGTTCTATCCCTGGGTCAGGAATATCCCCTGGAGATGAGAATCGCTACCCACTCTCGCATTCTTGCCTGAAGAATTCCATGGACAGAGGAGACTAGTGAGTTATAGTCCGTGGGGTTGCACAGAGTCAGGCATGACTGAGGAACTAACACTTGTATGTACTTATATGGTGAAAGAGGAGTAAGGTTGTCCACCATCCTCTACAAAATTTGAGCTTTCCTGATGGCTCAGATGGTAAAGACCCTGCCTGTAATGTGGGAGACCTGAGTTCAATCCCTGGGTTGGGAAAATCCCCTGGAGAAGACTATGACACCCCTATATTCATCAGAATTTTTAAAAAGCAAAACCAGTTAAAAAGAGTTATAATAGCAATAAATTAAACAAAATTAAACAATATACAATTACAGGCAAGGCCAGAAATATGTCAGTTTTTTGCCTCTTGGATTAGTTCTCTGTTCCACTTTATGAGATTTTTTTTTAAATTTTATTTTATTTTTAAACTTTACATAATTGTATTAGTTTTGCTAAATATCAAAATGAATCCGCCACAGGCATACATGTGTTCCCCATCCTAAACCCTCCTCCCTCCTCCCTCCCCACACCATCCCTCTGGGTCGTCCCAGTGCACCAGCCCCAAGCATCCAGTATCGCGCATCGAACCTGGACTGGCGACTGTTTCTTACATGATATTCTACATGTTTCAATGTCAGATTTTTAATTCAATTCAACAAAAATATATTTAACACATTTTTATGTGCTCATTGCCATATTAATTACTATGCAAAATAATATGAATAAGATTGAATTTAGAACAACCAGAGAAGTAAATAAAATACAGCTTAAGTAAAACTTGAGTATAAACAATGTTTTTTTATGAGTAATCAGAGAGGATTTTACATGATCTCCATTTGATGGTTTGAAAGAACAATCTTTCTAGCTCACATATCTTTTAACTCATTTATTCTATTTAGCTGTCACTATGTAATTTTAAATTCTTATGTCAGCATAAAAAGAAACAAGGGCAGGAATTTCCTTGGTGGTCCAGTGATTGGGAATTCATTTTGCAATGCAGGGGACATGCGTTCAATCCCTGACCAAAGAACTAAGATCCTACATGCCTAGGAGCAGCTGAGTCTGCACACTGCGACTACTGAGCCTGTGCACTTTGGAACCTATGGGCCCCAACTAGAGAGTTTACATGCCACAACGAAAGATCCCGCGTGACACAATGAAGATCCTACATGCCACAACTAAAACTTAATGTGGCCAAATAAATGCATGCTAAGAAAAAGAAAAGAAAAGAAACAAGGGCTAATTTCAGTAGGAATCATCTCTGGATAGAAAGGTAGACACTTAGAAGGGTACAGAAAAAATTTCTTCCTAAGATATTACTGATTATTAGTCAATGTGAGTCAACCAAATTTTCCTTAATAAAAATCTTCAGTATTCATTCTTAAATATGGTTACATTCAACATTAAAATATTTAATTCTAAAATAAAACAATTCAATTACCTCAAACTTTTCTCCAATGCAAACTCAATCAACTCGCCTACATGAAAAGAAATTACTATATGTGTACAACTCATGAAAAAAAGAAATATTAAGTGTCATTTCTTAACCTGAAATAAATTACATGAAAGATTTTCAAGCACTGAGGTTAGATAAGCAATTTAAATTTGAGTTCAAGATTTTCCCTGGTCCTGGAGGGAAAAAAAAAAATCTTAGAGAAACTTATATAAATATGGGAAACAGACTTCCAGAATAGTTAACAAACTGGCTAACAGAGTTTTGCCAAGAGAACACACTGGTCATACCAAACAACCTCTTCCAACAACAAAAGAGATGACTCTACACAAGGACATCACAAGATGGTCAATACCCAAAATAGGTTTATTATAGTCTGTGCAACTAAAGATGGAGAAGCTCTATACAGTCAGCAAAAAAAAAAAAAAAAAAAAAACACCTGGAGCTGACTGTGGCTCAGATCATGAGCTCCTTATTGCAAAATTCAGGCTTAAATTGAAGAAATACAAAAAACCAGTAGGCCATTCAGGTATGATCTAAATCAAATACCTTATTATTATACATTGGAGGTGAGAGATAGATTCAAAGAATTAGATCTGGTAGATAGAGTGACTGAAGAACTATGAACAGAGGTTCAGAACATTGTACAGGAAGTGGTGACCAAAATCATCCCCAAGAAAAAGAAATGCAAGAAGGCAAAGCAGCTGTCTGAGCAGGCCTTAAATATAGCTAAGAAAAGAAGAGAAGGGAAAGGCAAAGATATACCAAACTGAATGCAGAGGTACAGAGAAGAGCAAGGAGAGACAAGAAAGCCTTCTTAAGTGAACAATGCAAAGAAATAGAAGAAAACAGAATGGGAAAGACTACGGATCTCTTCAAGAAAATTGGAGATATAAAGGGAACATTTCATGCAAAGACAGGCACAATATTGTACAGAAACCATAACAACCAAACAGAGGCAGAAAAGATTAAGAGGTGGCAAAAAAACACAGAAGAATTATACAAAAGAGGTCTTAATAACCCACCAGGGAACCATACATAATACCAAACAGCACATCAATTCCTGAATCATAGAAGCCATCCACCCTACATAATGCAGTAATCAGCTCCTGAACATTGCTGTATATAAAAAAATCAATTATGTATGTAAATATGCATTTCAATCATTAAAAACGTCCAACATTTTTTACATCTCAACTGGTTGTTTGTCCCTAAGACAGTGGCAGAGAGAGGGAGATGGAGAGAAAGAAAATAAAGATAGCGATTAAAATCATCAACTTTAGAGCCAGGTTTTCTGGTTATAAATCTTTGTATTTTAAGCAAATTATTTACCTCCATATTCCTTGATTTTCTTAGCTATAAAGTAAGGAACTAACATAACTGATACCTACTTAAAGTGAGTGGAAGTAATATAAAGTATTTAGAAAATGTTTGGCACATAGTAAGGACACTGTCATCACTTTCCTGACAAGAAGCAATCATCTTCTGATTTCATGGCTGCAGTCACTGACCACAATAACTTTTTGGAGTCCTAAAAGGCTCCACTTTCACCATTTTTTTTCAGCACTTTAATTTTTCCTATGTCATCCTATTCCTTGGAAACATTTCACACTTAGCTGTAGTAACTACCCAGTTAATTCTGAGTGATCTTTGGATGGTACAACTTCCAAATCATTTCATGTAAAAAACATTTTTACTTTTCATTTAAATATTATCTGGGGAGACACAAATGTAAAGAATGGTCTGGTGGACTCAAGGGGAGAAGAAGAGGGTGTGACAAATTGAGAAAGTAACACTGACATATAGACACTGTCCTGTGTAAAATAGATAACTAGAGAGAAGCTGCTGTATAACATAAGGAGCTCAACCTGGATCTCTGGGATAACCTAGATGAGTGGAATTGGTGGTCTTAATCATCCAGATAACCATGATGGTGTGTTGACTCACCTAGAACCAGATATCCTGGAGTGTGAAGTCAAGAGGACCTTGGAAGTTTTACGAGGAACAAAGCTAGTGGAGGTTATGGAATTCCAGGAGATCTATTTAAAGAAAAAACAAAAAAAAACAAAAATAGCCACCTGATTGCTAAAAATTCTTCAAGCTAGGCTTTAGCAGTATGTAAACTGAGAACTTCCAGATGTTCAAGCTATACTTAGATAAGGCAGACAAACCAAAGATCAAACTGCAAACATCCATTGGATCAAAAATAAAGCAAGGGAATTCCAGGAAAACATTTACGTCTATTTCATTGCTTATGCTAAAGCGTTTGCCCGTGTGGATCACAAGCTGCTGAAAATTCTCAAAGGGATGGGAATACCAGACCACCTTACCTGTCTCCTGAGAAACCTGAATGCAAGTCTGGAATCAACAGTTAGAACCGGATGTTGAACAACTAATTGATTCAGAATTGGAAAGAAGCATGACAAGGCTGTATATTGTCACCCTGCTTATTTAACTTTTGTGCAGAATATATCATGTGAAATGCAAGGCTGGATGAATCACAAAGCTGTAATCAAGTTTACTGGGAGAAATATCAACCAACTTAGATATGCAGATGATACCACTCTAATGTCAGAAAATAAAGAGGAACTAAAGAGCCTTTTGAGGGTGAAAGGGGAGAGTCAAAAATCTAGCTTAAATCTCAACATTCTAAAAACTAAGATCATGGCATCCAGTCCCATTGCTTCATGACAAATATATGGTAGAAAAAGTGGAAACAGTGACAGCTTCATTTTCTTGGGTTCCTAAGCCACGGTGGACAGTGACTGCAGCCATGTAATTAAAACACACTTGCTCCTTGGAAGAAAAACTATGACAAATGTAGACAGCAAATTTAAAAACTGAGACATATTTTTGCCAACAAATGTCCATATAGTCAATGCTATGGTTTTTCCAGTCATGCACTGATGTGAGAGTTAGACCATAAAGAAGGCTGAGTGCCAAAGAATTGATGCTTTTGAACTATGGTGCTGGATAGGAATCTTGAGAGTTCTTTGGGCTGCAAGGAGATCAAATCAGTCAATCCTAAAGGAAATCAACCCTGAATATTCAGTGGAAGGACTGATGTTGAATCTCCAATACTTTGGCCAGTTGATGTGAAGAACTGACTCATTGGGAAAGACCCTGATGCTGGGAAAGATTGAGGGAAGGAGGAAAATGGGGTAACAGAGGATGAGATGGTTGTATGGCATCAACAACTCAATGGACATGAGTTTGAGCAATCTCCAGGAGATAATGAAGGACAGTGCAGCATGGTGTGCTGCAGCCCATGCGGGCACAGAGTCGGACACAACTTAGTGACTAAATAACAACAAAGTCTTCCAAAGTTCCCATGAGAGCATATATCTAATTTTACTAGAATATGATATGACTTATCCTAGAAGGGGCATTTTAGTTGCCACAATCAACAACTTTAATATCACTATCTTTCATTGCTAACAAGAGTGTAATGTTTAGTGGGGTTAATATGCTCACTTTCATTGACTAAATTATATAGTAATCTACCCATTTAATAGATATATGGTCTAAACTTTATGTCTCAAACCCTACATCTCAAGGGACTTTAGGGAAAGGAAGTAGAACTTACTTTCAGGACTGAACTAATAGCTAAGAGAATGACACATTTATATTTGTAGTTACACTGTGTTGTTACTGACATCTGCTGAGAAAATGCTCTGATATTTTCAGTGCAATGATTAGCCCATCATCTTCATAGAATTGGGCTGGAGGCCCCAAATAACACATTTATTCTACTTGCTTAAGGATCTATAGTTCAAACTGGAGCATTAAAAATGGTCGTTATGTAGCACAGAGCCTCAAACCATATTCTAATTTTCCACTTCAAAGCTAGGGAGTAAATGATATCACTGTTAATTGCTTTTTAAGTTTCTGTTTAAAATGTAGGATGAAATGCTTTAAAAGCAAAGAATTTAATCTTCATTGCAAATAGTACAATCATATATAATATACATGTATAAATCATATATTAAATAATAACAATAATGCATTTCTCTTCACTTCCAAATAAACAGTATATGAAATTCATAGCTCTTACTTTAGAAGAATCAGTTCAGTTCAGTCACTCAGTCGTGTCTGACTCTTTGCAACCCCATGAACTGGAGCATGCCAGGTCTCCCTATCTATCACCAACTCCCGGAGTCCACCCAAACCCATGTCCATCAAGTCGGTGATGCCATCCAACCATCTCATCCTTTATCGTACCCTTCTCCTCCTGCCCTCAATCTTTCCCAGCATTAGGGTCTTTTCAAATGAGTCAGCTCTTCTCATCAGGTGGCCAAAGTATTGGAGTTTCAGCTTCAACATCAGTCCCTCGAATGAACAGCCAGGAATTAGAAGAATAAGATTGCTTTTTTTTTTTTCAATGAAGAGGAAAAGCACTTTGAAGTGATTTTTAAAGGTAGATTTAATTTTATCTTTTTGCCTCCAAAATTCCCTCCTGTCCTCTTTTTCTAGTGGAAAAAAAAACACTTCATATCTATCTACTTGTCTATCTCATTTTTTGACAAAAAATCTTACTATTTGATTGAATAATGTGTCTTTCTAAATGCATGGAAATGTAGCCACTCTTCTACTTCCCTTTCTCTTTAATTCTTTTAATCTTAATACAGATTTGTTTTTAGGATATTTTACTCTGTTGAACAATCTTACTGTCAGGCCAAAATTACATGATGACTGCTTTAAAAAGCAATTTACTAACTATTGAATTATAGGTATCATTAATACAAGTGTAGATCATAATGAAACTATGAGTTGTAGTTCATGTAGGCTTCATTTGTAGCTTGCATTTAAGTCTACATTACATAAAATTGACAAAAATATTTTAAAATTATCAATATCAAGTGTGTTCTCAATGTAGTTTAAATATTCTTTTTCATATAAATCATTGCATCAGTTAGGATACTTGGCTTCAAGTAATAAAATATCTTGTTAACAGTGGACCACAATAAGACATACAATCATTTCACTAACACTATAACTGAAGGTAGGCATTTCCAGTTTTATTTCAATTCCATCCTCAACATATCAAAAAATGTCCAACTTTTGCAACCCCATGGACTGTATCCCACCAGACACTTTATCCATGGAATTCTCTAGGCAAGAATACTAGAATGGGTCTCCATTTCCTTCTCCAGAGAATCTTCCTGACCCAGGGTTCAAACCTGGGTCTCCCTTATTGCAGATAGATTCTTTACTGTCTGAGCCGTCAGGGAGCCATACATACCAACAGCACACCAATTCAGAACCATAGAAGCCACCCACCCTACATAATGCAGTAATCAGCTCCTGAACATTGCTGTATTAAAAAAACAAAAACATTCAATTATGTATGTAAATATGCATTTTGGTTTTTTTTTTCAATATGCATTTTCTATCTCCAGCTTTTTTTATATCTCAACTAGTTGTTTGTCCCTAAGACAATGACCGAGAGAGAGATGGAGAGAAAGAAAATAAAAATAGCGATTAAAATCATCAACTTTAGAGCCAGATTTTCTGGATATAAATCTTTGTATTTGAGCAAATTATTTACCTCCATATCCCTTGACTTCCTACCTATAAAGTAAGGAATTAATGTTAGTTATACCTATTAAGCTATACAAAAAAGATCTTCATGACCCAGATAATCAGGATCATGTGATTACTCACCTAGAGCCAGACATCCTGGAATGTGAAGTCAAGTGGGCCTTAGGAAGCATCACCACAAACAAAACTAGTGGAGGTGATGAAATTCCAGGTGAGCTATTTTAAATCCTGAAAGATGATTCTGTGAAAGTGCTGCACTCAATATGCCAGCAAATGTGGAAAACTCAGCAGTGGCCACAGGGCTGGAAAAGGTCAGTTTTCATTCCAATCCCAAAGAAAGGCAATGACAAAGAATGCTCAAATTACTTGCAGAATTGTACTCATCTCACACACTAGTAAAGTGATCTTAAAATTCTCGAAGCCAGGATTCAGCAATACATGAACCATGAATTTACAGATGTTCAAACTGGATCTACAAAAGGCAGAGGAATGAGAGAGCAAATTGCCAACATCCACTGGATCATCAAAAAAGCAAGAGAGTTCCAGAAAAGATCTATTTCTGCTTTATTGACTATGCCAAAGCCTTTAACTGTGTGGATCACGATAAACTGGAAAATTCTGAAAGCAATGGGAATACCAGACCACCTGACCTGCCCCTTGAGAAATCTGTTTGCAGGTCAGGAAGCAACAGTTAGAACTGGACATGAAACAACAGACTGGTTCCGAATAGGAAAAGGAGTACGTCAAGGCTATATATTGTCACCCTGCTTATTTACCTTATATGTAGAGTACATCATCGGAGAAGGCAATGGCACCTCACTCCAGCACTCTTGCCTGGAAGATCCCATGGACGGAGGAGCCTGGTGGGTCACAGTCCATGGGGTCGCTAAGAGTCAGACAAGACTCAGTGACTTCACTTTCACTTTTCACTTTCATGCATTGGAAAAGGAAATGGCAACCCACTCCAGTGTTTTTGCTTGGGGAATCCCAGGGATGGGGGAGCCTTGTGGACTGCTGTCCTTGGGGTCACACAGAGTCGGACATGACTGAAGCGACTTAGCAGCAGTAGCAGCAGCAGAGTATGATGAGAAATGCTGGGCTGGAGGAAGCACAAGCTGGAATCAAGATTGCCAGGAGAAATATCAATAACCTCAGATATGCAGATGACACCATCCTAATGGCAGAAAGTGAAGAATAACTAAAGAGCCTCTTGATGAAAATGAAAGAGGAGAGTGGAAAAGTTGGCTTAAAGTTCAACATTCACAACACTAAGATCATGGCATTCAGTCCCATCACTTCATGGCAAATAGATGGGGAAACAGTGGCTGACTTTATTTTTCTGGGCTCCAAAAATCACTGTAGATGGTGACTACAGCTATGAAATTAAAAGACACTTACTCTTTGGAAGGAAAGTTATGACGAACCTAGACAGCATATTCAAAAGCAGAGACATTACTTGGCCAACAAAGGTCCATCTAGTCAGGGCTATGGTTTTTCCAGTGGTCATGTATGGATGTGAGAGTTGAACTGTAAAGAAAACTGAGCACATAAGAATTGATGCTTTTGAACTGTGGTATTGGAGAAGACTCCTAAAAGTCCCTTGGACTGCAAGGAGATTCAAGCACTCCATCATAATGGAGATCAGTCCTGGGGGTTCATTGGAAGGACTGATGTTGAAGCTGAAACTCCAATACTTTGGCCACCTGATGTGAAGCGCTGACTCATTGTAAAAGACCTTGATGTTGAGAAAGATTGGGGGCAGGAGGAGAAGGAGACAACAGAGGATGAGATGGTTGGATGGCATCACCAACTCAATGGATATGGGTTTGGGTGGACTCTGGGAGTTGGTGATAGACAGGGAGGCCTGGCGTACTGGGGTTCATGGGGTCACAAAGGGTCGAACACAACTGAGCAACTGAGTTGAACTGAACTGAATACCTACTTCAAGTGAGTGAAAGTAATATAATTGTATTTAGAAAATGTTTAGCACATAGTAAGAACACTGTCATCACTTTTCTCCCAAGACTCAAAAATCTTATGATTTCTTGGCTTCAGTCACCAACCGCAGTAACTTTGGAGCCCCAAAACAGGAAATCTGTCATTACTTCCACCCCCCTCCCACTTCTATTCACCATGCAATAATGAGCCCAGAGGAAAAGGCAATGGCACCCAACTCTAGTACTCTTGCCTGAAAAATCCTGTGGATGGAGGAGCCTGGTAGGCTGCAGTCCATCGGGGTCGTGAAGAGAAGGACATGACTGATCAGCTCCAATTTCACTTTTCACTTTCACTCATTGGAGAAGGAAATGGCAACCCACTCCAGTGTTCTTGCCTGGAGAATCCCAGGGACGGGGGAGCCTTATGGGCTGCCGTCTATGGGATCGGACAGAGTCGGACATGACTGAAGCAACTTAGCAGCAGCAGCAGCAGCAGCAATGAGGCCAGATGCCATGATCTTAGTTTTTTGTTTTTTTAATATTTAGTCTTAAGTCGGCTTTTCACTCTGCTCCTTAACCCTCATCAAGAGGTTCTTTATTTCCTCTTCACTTTCTGTTCTTAGAGTGGAACTATTTGCATATCTGAGGTTGTTGATGTTTCTCCCACTTATCTTGATTCTAGCTTGTAATCCATCCAGCCAAGCATTTCTCATGTGTTCAGCATATAGGTTAAACAAACAGGGTGACAGCAGATAGCCCTGGCATACTCCTTTCTTGATATTGAACCAATCAGTTGTTCCATGTAGGGTTCTAACTGTTGCTTCTTGACCCACATACAGGTTTCTCGGAAGATGGGAAGATGATCTGGTATTCTTGTCTAAGAGCTTTCCACAGTTTGTCATGATCTACACGAAGAATGTTCAAACTACTGCACAGTTGCATTCATCTCACATGTTAGCAAAGTAATACTCAAAATTCTCCAAGCCAGGATTCAACAGTACATGAGCCCAAACTTCCAAATGTTCAAGAAGGATTTAGAAAATGCAGAGGAACCAGAGATCAAATTGCCAAATATCTGTTGGATCATCGAAAAAGCAAGAGAGTTGCATAAAATATTTACTTCTGTTTCATCAACTACATTGAAGCTTTTGACTGTATCACAACAAACTGGAAAAATCTGAAAGAGATGTGAATACCAGACCACCTCTCCTGCCTCCTGAGAAACTTGTGTGCAAGTCAAGAAGCAGCAGTTAGAACTGGACATGGAACAATGGACTGGTTCCAATGGGGAAAGGAGTACGTCAAGGCTGCATAATGCCACCCTGCTTATTTAACTTATATGCAGAATACATCATGAGAAACGCTGGTCCGGAGGAAGCACAAGCTGGAATGAAGATTGCAGGGATATGCCAGTAACCTCAGATATGCAGATGATGACACCCTTATGGCAGAAAATGAAGAGGAACTAAAGAGCCTCTTGATGAAAGTGAAAGATGAGAGTGAAAAAGCTGGCTTAAAACTCAACATTTAAAAAACTAAGATCATGGCATCCAGTTCCATCACTTCATGGCAAATAGATGGGGAAACAATGGAAACAGTGAGAGACTTTACTTTATTGGGCTCCAAAATCACTGAAGATTATGACTGTAGCCATGAAATTAAAAGATGCTTGCTCCTTGGAAGAAATGCTATAACAAACCTAGACAGCATATTACAAAGCAGAGTCATTATTGCTGACAAATGTCCATATAGTCAAAGCTATGGTTTTTCCAGTATTCATGTATGGATGTGAGAGTTGGACCATAAAGAAAGCTGAGCACTTAAGAATCAATGCTTTTGAACTGTGGTGTTGGAGAAGACTCTTAAGAGTCCCTTGGACTGCAAGGAGATCCAACCAGTCAATCCTAAAAGAAATCAACCTTGAATATTCATTGGAATGACTGATGCTAAAGCTAAAGTTCCAATACTTTGGCTACCTGATGTGAAGAACTACCTCATTAGAAAAGACCCTAATGCTGAGAAAGATTGAAGGCAGGAGGAGAAGGGGACGACAGAGGATGAGGTAGTTGGATGGCATCAATGACTTGACAGACATGAGTTTTATCAAGTTCTGGGAGCTGGTGATGGACAGGGAAGCCTGGTTTACTGCAGTCCATATGGTCACAAAGAATCAGACATGACTGAACAACTGAACTGAACTGAACACAGTCTCAATAGAATAGTTGATGAAACAGAGAATTTTTTTCCCCCTGACATCCCCTTGCTTTTTCTACAATCCAGTGAATGTTGGCAATGTGATCTCTAGTTCCTCTTCCTTTTCTGTCCAGTTTGGACATCTGGGTGTTCTTGGTTCACATAATACTGAAGCCTAGTAAGAGAGATTTTAAGCTTTATCTTACTAGCATGGGAGATGAGTGTGATTGTTAGATGGTTAGCATATTCTTTGGTATTACCCTTCTTGGAAATTGGGATGAGGATTGACATTTTCCATCATGTGGGGACTGCTGGATCTTGTAAATTTGCTGACATAATGAATGCAAAACTTGATGGCATCCTTCTTTAGGGATTTGAATAGTTCTGTTGGAATTTCATGGCATCCACTAGCTTTATTAACAGTGGTGCTTCTTAAGGCCCCTTTGACTTCTCACTCCATAATGTCTGGGTCTGGGTGATTAACCACACAATCTTAATGGTCGAGTTCACTAAGAGCTTTTTTTTTAATACAGTTTTTCAGTATGTTCTTTCCCTCTCTTCTTACCTCTTCAGCATCTACTGGGTTTCTACCATTTTTACCCTTTATTTTGCCCATCTTTGGGCAGAAATCTCCCTTGATGTTTCCAAATTTCCTGAAGAGATCTCTAGTCTTTCCCCTTTTGTTGTTTTCTTCTTTTATTAAAAACTTCTTCATTGAAGAAGGTCTTCTTTTCTCTTTTAGCTATTTTTGAAATTCTGCATTTATTTGAATATACCCTTCCCTCTCTCCCTTGCTTTTCACTTTTCTTCGTTCTTCCGATATTCATAAAACCTCCTCAGATAACCACTTTGCCTTCTTGCTTTTTCTTGGGATAGTTTTGTTTGGGCCTCCTGTACAATATTATGGACCTCTGTCCATAGTTTTTGAGGCACACTGTTATCTAGATCTAGTCCCTTGAATCAACTTGTTACCTCTGCAGTGAATTCAAACAGGATTTGGTTTAAATCATACCTGGTTGGCCTAGTGTTTTTCCTGGATTTCTTTAGTTTAAGTTTGAATTTTACTATAAGAACATGATGATCTGAACCAGGGTCAGCTCCAGATCCTGTTTTTGATGACTATATACATCTCCATCTTTGACAACAAAGAATGTAATCTATTTATTTTTGGTTTGATCATTTAGTGATGTCCATGTGTAAAGTCATCTCTTATGTTGTTGAAAAAGAGTATTTGCTGTGACTAGTCAATTCTCTTGGCAGAATTCAGTTAGCCTTTGCACTGTTCATTTTGTTCTCCAAGGCCAAATTTGCCTTTTATTCCAGGTATATCTTGATCTCCAACTTTTGCATTCCAATCCCTGATAATGAATAGAGCATCTATTTTATGTGTTAACTCTAGGAGGACTTCTAGGTCTTAATAGAACTGATCAAATTCAACTTATTCAGCATTGGTGGTAGGGACATAGGCTTGGATTACTGTGAGGTTGAATGATTTCTCTTGAAAATAAGCCGAGATCCTTCTTTCATTTTTGAGGTTGCACCCAAGTACTGCATTTCTGACTCTCATTGATTATGAGGGTTATTCCATTTCTTTTAGATATAATGGTCATCATAATTAAATTCTCCCATTCCTGTCCATTTTAGTTCACTGATTCCTAGGATGTTGATGTCTATTCTTACCATCCCCTGCTTGACCACATCCAATTTCCTTGATTCATGGACCTAAATTCCAGGTTCCTATACAATACTGTTCTTTGCAGCAACAGAGTTTACTTTCATCACCAGACACATCAACAACTGAGCATCATATTTGGTTTGGGCCAACCGCTTCCTTCATTCTGGGGTTACTGGTAATTCTCCTCTGCTTTTTCCCTGTAGTATACTGGACACCTTCAGACCTGGGGCACTCATCCTTGGTGTCAGACATTTTTGGGCTTTTATACAGTTCATTAGATTCTCACAGAAAGTATACTGGTGTGGTTTGCCATTCCCTTCTCCAGTGGATCACGTTTTATCAGAACTCTCTGCCATGAACCATCCATCCTGGGTGGTCCTGCAAAGCATGGCTCATAACTTCACTGAATTATGCAAGAACCTTCACCATGACAAGGCAATTATCCATGAAGGGGTGACAAAACTAGAGTGTGTTGAAAAGCAGAGACATCATTCTTCTGACAAAGGTCTGTATAGTAAAGGATGTGGTCTTCTCAGTGGTCATGTATGGTTGTGAGAGCTGGACTATAAAGAAGGCAGAATGCCAAAGAATTGACGCCTTCAAACTGCTGTGCTGAAGAAGACTCCTGAGAGTCCCTTGGACAGTAAGGAGATCAAATAAGAATCTTAAGGGAGATAAACCCTGAATATTCACTGGAAGGACTGATGCTGAAGCTGAAGCTCCAATATTTTGGTCATCTGATGTGAACAGATGACTCATTGGAAAAGTCCTTCATGCTCCGAAAGATGGAGGGCAGAAGGAGAAAAGGGCATCAGAGGATGAGATGCCTTAATGGCATCACTGGTGCAATGAACATGAACTTGGGCAAACTCCCAGGTGAGGGAAAGGGAGGCCTGGCGTGCTACAGTCCATGGGGTCCCAGAGTCGGACATGACTGGGAGACTGAACAACAGCAACAAGAACAAGGCAACAGTTAGCTTTTATATTTTTGACCATTTGCCAGATCTGTAAATTGAAAATC
This sequence comes from Bos grunniens, assembly GCF_055505025.1. Taxonomy (NCBI): domain Eukaryota; kingdom Metazoa; phylum Chordata; class Mammalia; order Artiodactyla; family Bovidae; genus Bos; species Bos grunniens. Next base: position 55,379,333 of record NC_141175.1, on the reverse strand, counting down.
TGTTTTGTTGTTGCTGTACCTGATACTCATACATTCCTTTGGTAATAGTGCTCCCTCTCTAGTATCAATCACAATGGTTGCTTTTCTACATCACCAACTATGTTGTTTTCCTTCCCTGGAATATTTGATAATGACTAATATAGTTTCAACTTCTAAAATAAAAGTCCAAACAGCAGTGGCTTAAACCGAAGCAGACTATATTTCATGTCCATAACTGCCGGGAGCCGGCATATTGCATATTGAGTGCATATTGCATATTGAGTGCAGCACTTTCCACAGCATCATCTTTCAGGATCTGGAATAGCTCAACTGGAATTCTATCACTGCCGGGAGCCAGCATGAGGAGCTCCACCCATGACAAAGGTCATGAGGAAGGAGGCTCGGCATACGCAAAGGCGGGATCAAGCCTCAGGAGTCCCCCTGGAAATTCTCGAGCATCTACCCCCAAAACCAGAGTCTGCCTACTTTCTGCTTTGTGCTTTCACCTACACCTCTGACTTTATGCAGGGCTGTCCCCCACTACCTCTCTGAAAAAAGAGTTAGCTTACAGCTCCAGTTAATAATTCCTGGGTGTGACAGTGTTTCAACCTACAAACTCTTTGGAAATCCTCTAGCCTGCCTGAATAGGTTTTTCCGGCCACATGTGATTGTTCAGAGCCTCCCACCTGTGAGAGGCAGGAGATGTTCTAAACTGTCTAAACACAGATTCCTTTGAGTAGTTAAAAGATTGATTAGAAATTGTATTGGTGAAGGGTTTTTCACTTATTGGGCCAATGTTTGCTGCTAAGTCTCCATACTCCTTACCTACTGTGTCCTTGGCAGTGTATTGATTGATATAATGGGTGTATAGAAATGTAAGTAGTAGCTCAATGTTTGTAACCTTGGACCCTTGAGTTAATTCTTTTCTGGATTGAGCCCACCTCACCTTTGCCCTATAGGAATGCAGCTTTGTCCAATGATTTTTTGGAGGCTGGTGCCTGACTTTGGAATAATCACCTTTAGAGAAAAATAAGTTTCTTAAAATGTTAACAGGCCTCCTGGCCAGAAGATGATGTAATTCACCTGAACTTTTGCATATGATAAGTTTGAAAGCCTGGCTTCGATTAGAACCAGGAACTGCTGTCCTTGCATGACTCCACCCCTTCCCCCATTATCCTCTATGCATAACTTAAGGTATAAAACTACTTTGGAAAATAAAGTGCGGGCCTTGTTCACCGAAACTTGGTCTCCCCATGTCGCTCTCTCTCTCAAATTCTGGCTGAGTCTCCATCTGGAGCGCGGAACCCTCCATGCTTGCTAATTAGGCCTGGGCTTCTAAGATCCGACCGGGGAGGCCTCAGTGTCTCCTCTCCTTCGGGAGAATGGAAGGATGCCTGTGGCCTACGTAAGTGGTGCAAACTTCTTGTCTTGAAGTTTTATTGGTCTCCCGCGTAAACCAAGCTACTCAGCCTCTTTTCTCCACTGAATTTTCCTACCGAGCTATCCTCATTCTATTACTCTTTATATCCTTAATTAACATTTAATTAAGCAATTGTTTCCTGATCCTCGTCTACGCCGTCTCTCCTTCGAATACCCTGGATCAGCCAGGGCTGGACCCTGGCACATAACAGTCCAAGATGTGAAGTTCAGGACTGACATGACCTATCCACTGTGCTACTGTCTTGGACTCTTTCTATCTTAATATTTTGAGACTTCCATCTCATATCCTAAAAGATCTGCTTCAGCTTCTGTTATCTTATTTTCAGTGAATTGCTCTTTTTAAATATGCAATAATAATACAATCTTCTCGAAAATAATTCTCCAGCTCCTTGCACTATCCTTATATAGTACCATCAATCCTATTTCTGTCTTTTCCTAGCTTTAACACTTTCTATCAAGTTTAAGGGTATGGAGGGTTATTCTGTAGGTGAAAATAAAGATTTCTGTTTTTATTCTAAATATCCATCTTTTCTCTTTTTATTGACCTTGCTCCATCAATTATATCATCTTTTAACTTCAAAGATATTTCTTGATTTCTCCCCAGTAGTGGGTGAAGAAGTTTCTATTAATATTTATCCCCTTTGTTTCTAGCTGCCTCTGCTTCAACATTTCATGTCTCCTTAGTAACTCTCCTTGAATGATGAGAATATATTCTTCCTCTGTGTCTTCCAATGTCAGTCACCTGGTAACTGTCTCCTCCGTCACACATTATAAATTTTCTTCTCAAGAAAGTCTCAAGAAGACTCTAAAATGCAAAAATAAATTGTATTTTTATTACTTAATATTTTCTTTAATTGCTTTAAATTCTAGTATATTGATTTTGTTCTTGAAAGTCTGTCTTAATTTCATGCATAACTTCTTATTTTCTAAACATTAACCAAGCTCAGCATTACTTTTCCTTTTGAGGATATCTCTTTCTCTGCTATTTCTGCATTATTGACTATGCCAAAGCCTTTGACTGTGTGGATCACAATAAACTGTGGAAAATTCTGAAACAGATGGGAATACCAGACCACCTGACCTGCCTCTTGAGAAATCTGAATGCAGGACAGGAAGCAACAGTGAGAACTGGACATGGAACAACAGACTGGTTTCAAATAGGAAAAGGAGTATATCAAGGCTATATATTGTCACTCTGCTTATTTAACTTATATGCAGAGTCCACCATGAAAAACACTGGGCTGGAGGAGCACAGGCTGGAATCAAGATTGCTGGGAGAAATATTAATAACCTCAGATATGCAGATGACACCACCCTTATGGCAGAAAGTGAAGAGGAACTCAAACGCCTCTTGATGAAAGTGAACGAGGAGAGTAAAAAAGTTGGCTTAAGGCTCAACATTCAGAAAACGAAGATCATGGCATCCGGTCCCATCACTTCAAGGGAAATAGATGGGGAAACAGTGAAAACAGTGTCAGACTTTATTTTTGGGGGCTCCAAAATCACTGCAGATGGTGACTGCAGCCATGGAATTAAACGACTCTTATTACTTGGAAGAAAAGTTATAACCAACCTAGACAGCATATTGAAAAGCAGAGACATCACTTTGTCAACAAAGGTCCGTCTAGTCAAGAGTATGGTTTTTCAAGTGGTCATGTATGGATGTGAGAGTTGGACTGTGAAGAAAGCTGAGTGCCCAAGTTTAATGCTTTTGAACTGTGGTGCTGGAGAAGACTCTTGAGAGTCCTTTGGACTGCAAGGAGATCCAAACAGTCCATTCTATAGGAAACCAGTCCTGGGTGCTCATTGGAAGGACTGACGCTGAGGCTGAAACTCCAGTACTTTGGCCACCTCATGCAAAGAGTTAACTCATTGGAAAAGACCCTGATGCTGGGAGGGATTGGGGGCAGGAGGAGAAGGCAACAACAGAGGATGAGATGGCTATATGGCATCACCGACTTGATGCACATGAGTTTGGGTTAACTACAGGAGTTGGTGATGGACAGGGAGGCTTGGTGTGCTGCGATTCATGACATTGCAAAGAGTCAGACATGAATGAGTGACTGAACTGAACTGAACTTATATGCAGGGTACATCATTAGAAATTCTGGGCTTGAGGGAGCACAAGCTGGAATCAAGATTGCCGGGAGAAATATCAATAACCTCAGATATGCAGATGACACCACCTTTATGGCAGAAAGTGAAAAACTAAAGAGCCTCTTGATGAAAGTGAGAGGAGAGTGAAAAAGTTGGCTTAAAGCTCAACATTCTGCAAACTAAGATCATAGCATCTGGTCCTATCATTTAATGGCAAATAGATGGGCAAACAGTGGAAACAGTGACAGACTTTATTTTGGGGGGCTGCAAAATCACTGCATATGGTGACTGCAGCCATGAAATTAAAAAACGCTTGCTCCTTGGAGGAAAAGTTATGACCAACCTAGACAGCATATTAAAAAGCAGAGACATTATTCTGCCAACAAAGGTCTGTCTAGTCAAGGCTATATTTTTTTCCAGTAGTCATTTATGGATGTGAGAATTGGACTGTAGAGAAGCTGAGCACCAAAGTATTGATGCTTTTGAACTGTTGTGTTGGAGAAGACTGTTGTGAGTCCCTTGAACTGCAAGGACATCCAACCAATCCATCCTAAAAGAAATCTGTCCTGAATGTTCATTGGAAAGACTGATGTTGAAACTGAAACTCCAATACTTAGGCCACCTAATGGCAAGAGTTGACTCACTGGAAAAGATCCTGATGCTCGGAAAGATTAAAGATGCAAGGAGAAGGGGACGATAGAGAATGAGATGGTTGGATGGCATCACTGACCCAGTGGACATGTGTTTGAGTAGGTTCCAGTAGTTGTTTTTGGACAGGGATGCCTGGCTGCGCTGTAGTCCATGGGGTCACAAGGAGTCAGACACGAATGAGCGACTGAACTGAACTGAACTGATGTTGTGTGCATGTGCTAAGTCGCTTCAATCGTGTCTGACAGGGTGAGACCCTATGGACTGTAGCCTGCCAGGCTCCTCTGTCCATGGGATTCTCCAGGCAAGAGTACTGGATATGGTTGCTATGCCCTTCTCCAGCTTATATTGTAAGAGTGATATTTTTAAAATTCAGATGGATGCCTTTTTCTCAAGTCTTACCGTATTTTTGCCATAGTTTCTCAGTAAATATCAAGATCACTGGGATGAAACCTCTTTCAGTATCTCCGCAGAGTGTTTGGAAAGAAGTTATTTATTCAAATATTTTTTCACTGAACAGACACATGAATCAGGCAATCAGTCAATTTTAAGGCAGAAGTCATTTTGATTAAGTGAGAAATGGTATTATTACACCAGAGTTCTTCAAATTATTTCACAAATTAAAGAAATGTGTTCAAAGAGAAAAGTAGACTCAGCATATAGCAAGTGTAAGAAACTTGCAACTGAAGTAACTGGACGATTCATATCCAGTTTAAAAAGCATATATACTTAAAAAGCACATATACAAAATTTAATTTCATGAGGAATATTGGGCCTATTTTCAAACTCTAAGATTTTTTATTTTTTCAAAAATGTTAAAACTTCAAATTGAGCAACCTTAATATTCAAAATAACTTCAATATTTATTTAACAAGCCATAAAAACACACCATCTAGACAGAGGAAGCCTATGATTGACCAACCATATATTAATTTATAATATAGAAAGTATTAAAGAGTGTTCTAAAACTAAATTGCATGAAATTCTTAAAAATGAAGAAAATAATTTTAAAATCTAAACTGGGATTTTTAATTGAATTAGAGTTAATTGAGCATATTACTACAAATCTAGACAGATAAAATAGATTAATATTTTTACTGATGAACAGATTATTTTGATAGACATAAAAACATAGATAGATGATAGACAGAAAGATAGAGATTCTAACTTAATTAATCCCCACTCCTTGTTATTATTTCAGTCACATTATTGTTGCTACATACATAATATATACACCCTAGGTTCAGTTATCAAATAAAATCTCTGTGCTCCTCCAGTAAGATACCAGTACTAAACATTATATTTTGGTTCAATGATTTGGCAAAAATGAGAAGGAAGGGAAATAGTCAATAAATATCAACAAACCTGGTTTTATTCTAACTTAAATTTTATTTATTTTTTGAGCTACCTTGGAATCTCCTTCCTCAAATTTTATTTTTTAATTTCACTATGATTTTATTTGACCTCTTTTATCAGACTAGAAATGAAAGCTTGGTTTTTATAAAGTATAGGCAGAGAAGTTAAGATTGACATTTCAGGATATTTTTTAAAATGATGAAGCAGTATGACTTTAAGGAAATATAATTGAATCTTCAACTGAAAATTATTATTAAAATGTGTTGAGTAACTATGAGAATCTAGTTAAGAGATATGCAGTACAAAAGCATCATAATCTATTTAAAAATTATTTTTAATTGAAAGATAATTGTTTGCAATATTGTGTTTGTTTCTGCCATGCATCAACATGAATCAACCATAGATATACATATGTCTTCTCCCTCTTGAAATTTCCTCCCACCTCCCACCCAATCCTACCCCTCTAGGTTGTCACAGAGCATTGGTTTGAAATTTCTTAAAAAATATATCATAAAATAATACACTGAATTGAGGCTTTTCAGGCCTGAAGTTAAACGAAGCTGAGAGGGACAGCTTACATGATAGATGACTAAATGAAGATTTAAAATAGGCTTGATAACCTAGATAGCATATTCAAAATCAGAGACATTACTTTGCCAACAAAGGTTCCTCTAGTCAAGGCTATGGTTTTTCCTGTGGTCATGTATGGATGTGAGAGTTGGACTGTGAAGAAGGCTGAGCACCGAAGAATTGATGCTTTTGAACTGTGGTGTTGGACAAGACTCTTGAGAGTCCCTTGGACTGCAAGGAGATCCAACCAGTCCATTCTGAAGGAGATAAGCCCTGGGTATTCTTTGGAAGGAATGATGCTAAAACTGAAACTCCAGTACTTTGGCCACCTCATGCGAAGAGTTGACTCACTGGAAAAGACTCTGATGCTGGGAGGGATTGGGGGCAGGAGGAGAAGGGGACGACAGAGGATGAGATGGCTGGATGGCATCACTGACTCAATGGACGTGAGTCTGAGTGAACTCTGGGAGTTGGTGATGGACAGGGAGGCCTGGCATGCTGTGATTCATGGGGTCACAAAGAGTTGGACACGGTTGAGCGACTGATCTGATCTGATGATTTCATACCAAAATGAAATCAACAAGATGGATTCTACAAAAACATGTGTAAATATTTGAATTGAAAATCAACTTCAATTATGGTAGCATTGGGAGAAACAGACTAGGATGGTTCAGGTGACAAACATCTGTGGATGCTGTGACACTGAAATGTGACAAGGCATGAAATGACCTCTTAATACACAAACCAGAACCAAAGCTGCATTAATAAAAATGGTGTTGCTTTTATGATACAAAATTATTTAATTTTATAATTATTTTCTTTATTATCTGTCAAGAACAACTGAAGGCTTTGTTTTTAAATTAGCTGATCCCTGTTTGTGATGGGCTAAAAGATGTTTTCCCAGATAAAGTAGACCATAATGGTAAAGAGCTATAGAAATATTTAAAGAAATATGAAACATTCAAATATGCTTTGTTCATATTTGAAGAACTGTTATTGTGGCTAAGAAAGCTATTCTTTCTAGAATTTCTACAAGAGGTACAGTAGGACTAGTAAGTTGAAATCCGCTGGCAATCAGATTCATTTTTGAGGGAGTTTTTTTTTTTTTTTTTTCAAGTAGTTATAGCTGTCCTAGATAAAAATGAGTTACTTCAAGAATAATATTTTTACATCACTGCTGTTGTTCAGTTATTTTAAAACCAGGAATCCAAAATATAAATAATGTTTTTGTTGTTTCAATTTTATTTTTAGATTATCAAATCATATGAGCATCCCTTATATGAGTGATAACTCTTTGTCACACTTGCAGCCAGAACAAAATATGCATAACATTTTAATCATATAAATTCCAAGGAAGACAGGGCCTGTTAATGATCTATCGATGTGATAGACTATTGTTTCTAAACTATTGTTATTATACAATCAACATGTGCATTGTTTCTATGATGTTTCCAGACAAATCAACATGTTAGAACAGATTCATTTTTTACTGGTATGGCAAAATTGGTCATCATATTAAGAAATAAATTATGAAACTTTGCAATGAGTGTTGAGAATATATGCTCTAAAGCAAGGTTTTATGAGGGTAAAAGGAAAGAATATATGACCAGCATTCCCTATAAAACAATTTGTTTATTAAAACTATCTTAATCTCTTCAAGATAGGTAAGATTAACACTATCTTAATCTCTTAAAGGAATGCTTAAAATTCTCCAAGCCAGGCTTCAGCAATATGTGAACCGTGAACTTTCTGATGTTCAAGCTGGTTTTAGAAAAGGCAGAGCAACCAGAGATCAAATTGCCAACATTCACTGGATTATGGAAAAAGCAAGAGAGTCCAGAAAATAATCTATTTCTGCTTCATTGACTATGCCAAAGCCTTTGACTGTCTGGATCACAATAAACTGTGGAAAATTCTGAAAGAGATGGGAATATGAGACCACCTGATCTGCCTCTTGGGAAATTTGTATGCAAGTCAAGAAGCAACAGTTAGAACTGGATATGGAGCGACAGACTGGTTCCAAATAGGAAAAGGAGTACGTCAAGGCTGTATATTGTCATCCTGTTTATTTAACTTATATGCAGAGTACATCGAGAAACGCTGGACTGGAAGAAACACAAGCTGGAATTAAGATTGCCGGGAGAAATATCAATAACCTCAGATATGCAAATGACACCACCCTTATGGCAGAAAGTGAAGAGGAACTAAAAAGCCTCTTGATGAAAGTGAAAGTGGAGAGTGAGAAAGTAGGCTAAAGCTCAACATTCAGAAAACAAAGATCATGGCATCCGGTCCCATCACTTCATGGGAAATAGATGGGGAAACAGTGGAAACAGTGTCAGACTTTATTTTTCTGGGCTCCAAAATCACTGCAGATGAAATTAAAAGACACTTGCTCCTTGGAAGGGAAGCTATGACCAACCTAGATAGCATATTCAAAGGCAGAGACATGACTGCCAACAAAGGTTCCTCTAGTCAAGGCTATGGTTTTTCCTGTGGTCATGTATGGATGTGAGAGTTGGACTGTGAAGAAGGCTGAGCACCGAAGAATTGATGCTTTTGAACTGTGGTGTTGGAGAAGACTCTTGAGAGTCCCTTGGACTGCAAGGAGATCCAACCAGTCCATTCTAAAGGAGATCAGCCCTGGGATTTCTTTGGAAGGAATGATGCTAAAGCTGAAACTCCAGTACTTTGGCCACCTCATGCGAAGGGTTGACTCATTGGAAAAGACTCTGATGCTGGGAGGGATTGGGGGCAAGAGGAGAAGGGGACGACAGAGGATGAGATGGCTGGATGGCATCACTGACTCAATGGACATGAGTCTGAGTGAACTCCAGGAGTTGGTGATGGACAGGGAGGCCTGGCATGCTGTGATTCATGGGGTCACAAAGAGTCAGACACAACTGAGAGACTGATCAGATCTGATATGATCTGAATCTCTTAAATTGAGAAGATCCCCTGGAGCAAGAAATGGCAACCTACTCCAGTATGAAGTGAAGTGAAGTGAAGTCACTCGGTCTTGTCCAACTCTTTGCAACCCCATAAACTATAGCCTATAAGGCTCCTCTGTCCATGGGATCTTCCAGGCAAGAGTATTGGAGTGGGTTGCCATTGCCTTCTCCAGGGGATTTTCCCTACACAGGAATTGAACCCGGTCTCCCGCATTGTGGGCAGATGCTTTATCCTCTAAGCCACCAGGGAAGCTAAAGTTCATGGAATCACAAAGAGTTGGACACGATTGCAGGACTGGGCAAGTACACAAGCAATTTCTTCAATATGAAGAGTTTAAATTAAAATCCTAAATATAAATGTAATATACTATTCCCTAGGGTATTTGGAACATAAAGAAAATTAAAATGAACAGACTTTTGAATTAATTTTATAGTATAAAATATGCAAATATATAATGATACTACTTTAACAAACATTATATTAGGAATGCTTATACAACTTTTACAAATAAATAACTTTAGAATCTTACTAAATGAGAAGAAGAAATAATCATTCCCTGGTATTTTAATAGTTCTTGACAATTCCATATATAAAATCATGAGCTTCCTTAATTGATTCTATCTGCATTTGTTTTCTTCAGTTTAGTTCAGTTCAGTCACTCAGTCGAGTCCGATTCTTTGCGACCCCATGAATGGCAGCACGCCAGGCCTCCCTGTCCATCACCAACTCCCGGAGTTCACTCAGACTCATGTCCATCGAGTCAGTCATGCCATCCAGCCATCTCATCCTCTATTGTCTCCTTCTCCTCCTTCCCCCAATCCTCCCAGCATCAGGGTCTTTTCCAATGAGTCAAAATTTTGCATGAGGTGGCCAAAGTATTAGAGTTTCAGCTTTAGCATCATTCCTTCCAAAGAAATCCCAGGGCTGATCTCCTTCAGAATGGACTGTTTGGATATCCTTGCAGTCCAAGGGACTCTCAAGAGTCTTCTCCAATACCACAGTTCAAAAGCATCAATTCTTTGGTGCTCAGCCTTCTTCACAGTCCAACTCTCACATCCATACATGACTACAGGAAAAACCATAGCCTTGACTAGAGGAACCTTTGTTGGCAAAGTAATGTCTCTGCTTTTGAATATGCTATCTAGGTTGGTCATAACTTTCCTTCCAAGGAGCAAGTGTCTTTGAAATTCATGGCTGCAGTCACCATCTGTAGTGATTTTGGAGCCCAAAAAAATAAAGTCTGACACTATTTCCACTGTTTCCCCACTTATTTCCCATGAAGTGATGGGACCTGATGCCATGATCTTCATTTTCTGAATGCTGAGCTTTAAGCCAATTTTTTCACTCTCCACTTTCACTTTCATCTAGGCTTTTGAGTTCCTCTTCACTTTCTGCCATAAGGGTGGTGTCATCTGCATATTTGAGGTTATTGATATTTCTCCCGGCAATCTTGATTCCAGCTTGTGCTTCCTCCAGCCCAGAGTTTCTCATGATGTACTATGCATAGAAGTTAAATAAGCAGGGTGACGATATAAATCCTTGATGTACTCCTTTTCCTATTTGGAACCAGTCTGTTGTTCCATGTCCAGTTCTAACTGTTGCTTCCTGGCCTGCATACAGATTTCTCAAGAGGCAGGTCAGGTGGTCTGGTATTCCCATCTCCTGAAGAATTTTCCACAATTTATTGTGATCCGCACAGTCTGGATGCCTATTAAATTTATAAGCCATCTATCTTATGTAACTCAAAAGGAGAATTTTCAGCTCTCTGAAGCAATGTGTGGTATCTTATTTTTCTTCTATAGTTTTCATAATCCCAAACAGTGTGCCGAAAATAGTGGATGTTTAATGGTTGTGTAATAATTAATTGTTTCTTCACATCTAAGTGTAAAGATTTCTGTTTTTTCCTAGAAATTGTCTTCTCATATTGCTATGCCCTGGAGAAGGAAACGGCAACCCACTACAGTATTCTTGTCTGGAGAATCACATGGACAGAGGAGCCTGGTGGGCTATAGTCTGTGGGATCACAAAGAGTTGGACACGACTGAGCAACTGAGAACACACATTGTTGTACCCAGAGCTAAACATAGTTTAAGGTGAATTACCAGAGCACATGTAAAGACAAAAACAGTCAGTTTAGAAGTAGAAGGTAAGTTTCATTGCCATTGAGTTGGATTAAATTCTAAAATTATTTCATTGAAATTTTCCACATCTGTTAGGAACTTTGTGTCTCAATATGTTAGACCTTGGGAGGATTTCATCCTGGTAAAATGCAAACGCCCTGTTTGCTTTGATGTTATCTTTGGCATATCTCTGTGTGTGAGACATTATGAGGAAGGGGCCAAAAGAAAATTGTCATAGTGCACCTGTCCATTAGTGAGTCCTCATGCCCAGAAGATGGAGAAGGCAATGGCAACCCACTCCAGTACTCTTGCCAGGCCAGTCCTATGGACAGAGAAGCCTGGTAGGCTGCAGTCCATGGGGTCGCTAGGAGTCGGACACGACTGAGAGACTTCACGTTCACTTTTCACTTTCATGCATTGGAGAAGGAAATGGCAACACATTCCAGTGTTCTTGCCTGGAGAATCCCAGGGACGGGGGAGCATGGTGGGCTGTAGACTCTGGGATCGCACAGAGTCAGACACGACCGAAGTGACTTAGCAGCAGCAGAAGCAGCATGCCCAGAAGAAACTTTCTGGCACCATCTGGTTATAATCATCCTCTGAAGCATGAGAATTGATGGACCTTTTAGTTTTTATCTCAGCTGGTATAATTATGATGCTATTCTTATTCAAAACGGGCCACATTTCACTCATGGCTGAAAGCATACAGTTCCCATTGACTTTAATATGTGGACAGGCACGAGAAAATTATGGAAGAATTCAGTCTAATGCTTATAATTGTTTTATGAATCTTAATAAGCCTGTTTAACTTAATAATACTCAATTGTGAGGATGTTCACAGGTTACTTATTCATTGGCCATAAAAAGCATTTCCTTGAACCCTTTCTGAAAGGTTGTGTTTTCATTACAGAGCAGATTATTTGCTTTCTGTGGCCACAAAGCATGGTGGTGAGTCATGGATTTTATGCAAACAAAAGACATTTGATAGGACTGAAAATGTTAGTTGCAATGTTCCAGCAGACATAGAAAGTGCATGCCCCCAAAAGGAGAAAAAAGGCTTAAGAAAATTTATGCAGTGCATTTTTTTTTTTTTTTTTTACACAAAGACAAGAGCAGTTTGTCACAATATGGAGAATCATAGCTAATTACATTGGTTTTAAATCCAGTGCTTTATAGAACCATCACTGCTGCAAAGGAAAAATACAAATTGTAAAATATACAGAGAAGCTGACTATAGAGAACTAAGTAAAATAAAATGAGGCAACATTACCAATAGGAAAGAGTCAGCATAGACTCAGAATGAAGTTCATATTTCTAAGAGAAAATAAAGGGGGAATAAACTTTCAAACTTAAAGTTAGCTTAATTTTCTATCTCTACATTAAATATTCAAATATGGACATATATGTTTGGGTGTACCTATTCTCAGATACAAAAATAACATGCCTCCTTTGAGTGTGAAGTTATGTTCCCCTTACGCATATGGAACACTGATCACTGTAGGGAGATAACAAGAGCACGTCATGATGTGAGGAGTTAAGAGGAGCTGACCTATTCTATTCCTATTGAATAGCAATAACATTATCAACAAAAGAATAGACATTAAACTACTTACACACACACACAATCACACATGCATAAACATAGAGAATTAAAAAATACATATTAGGGACAGTGATTCTCCCAACTTTGGCAGACAAGCACCATATTTAATGATTAAAAATAATATAATTTCTCTCTTTTATGAGCAATCATTTCTTAACCTCCAGCATATTTTTGTGGCAAAAGGTTAATAAATTATCCAGTTTATATATTCATTAGTGAATGATACTGATGTTAAACATAGTGATGCTGGAAATCTGTGTTCAAATGTAACAAATCCTATTTTTGGGTGTTATTAAGAATTCACATCTTCGATGGAAACTCTAAAGTCTTCAGTTCAAGGAGGAGAGAAAGAGGGAGAGGTCTAGGCCCAAAAACCATTGGGTTGATGATCTCCATTATATCATGGAGGGAAAGTCTACAGTTTGTGATACAAACAAAGATGTGTGTCAGCCTAGGACTACACAGATTTGCATTTCTCATATGAACATCATTTCTCAAAGTCCAAAAATGGTTATCCTACTCCATTTATCTTTTCTTAAGATGCCACAGAATGCCTTGAGGTTCTTACTGAGTCACATAGGGTCCCTATAGTTGTTGATATGGTGTAGGTAGGTAACTGGATATAAAACTACAGTGATTGGGAAAATGTGACTGCCTCATTGCTATATTAAAGGTACATTTTAGAGTAAACTAAAAAAAGATCTTCATGACCAAGATAATCATGATGGAGTGATGACTCACCAAGAGCCAGACATCCTGGAATGTGAAGTCAAGTGGGCCTTAGAAAGCATCACTATGAACAAAATTAGTGGAGGGGATGGAATTCCAGTTGAGCTATTTCAAATCCTGGAAGATGATGCTGTGAAAGTGCTGCACTCAATATGCCAGCAAATGTGGAAAACTCAGCAGTGGCCACAGGACTGAAAAAGGTCAGTTTTCATTCCAATCCCAAAGAAAGGCAATGCCAAAGAATGCTCAAACTACTGCACAATTGTACTCATCTCACAAGCTAGTAAAGTAATGATCAAAATTCTCCAAGCCAGGCTTCAGCAATACGTCAACCGTTAACTTCCAGGTGTTCAAACTGGTTTTAGAAAAGGCAGAGGAACCAGAGATCAAATTGCCAACATCCGCTGGATAATGGAAAAGCCAAGAGAGTTCTAGAAAAACATCTATTTCTGCTTTATTGACTATGCCAAAACCTTTGACTGTCTGGATGACAATAAACAGTGGAAAATTCTGAAAAAGATGGGAATACAAGACCACCTGACCAGCCTCTTGAGAAACCTATATGCCAGTCAGGAAGCAACAGTTAGAACTGGACATGGAACAACAGACTGGTTCCAAATAGGAAAAGAAGTAAGTCAAGGCTGTATATTGTCACCCTGCTTATTTAACTTCTATGCAGAGTACATCATGAGAAACGCTGGACTGGAGGAAGCACAAGCTGGAATCAAGATTGCTGGGAGAAATATCAATAACCTCAGATATGCAGATGACACCACCTTTATGGCAGAAAGTGAAGAGGAACTAAAAAGCCTCTTGATGAAAGTGAAAGAGGAGACTGAAAAAGTTGGCTTAAAGCTCAACATTCAGAAAATGAAGATCATGGCAACCGGTCCCATCATTTCATGGGAAATAGATGGGAAAAGAGTGGAAACAGTGTCAGACTTTATTTTTTTGGGCTCCAAAATCACTGCAGATGGTGACTGCAGCCATGAAATTAAAAGATGCTTACTTCTTGGAAGGAAAGATATGACCAACCTAGATAGCATTTTAAAAAGCAGAGACATTACTTTGCCAACAAAGGTACATCTAGTCAAAGCTATGGTTTTTCCTGTGGTCATGTATGGATGTGAGAGTTGGACTGTGAAGAAAGCTGAGTGCTGAAGAATTGATGCTTTTGAACTGTGGTGTTGGAGAAGACTCTTGAGAGTCCCTTGGACTGCAAGGAGATCCAACCAGTCCATTCTAAAGGAGATCAGCCCTGGGTATTCTTTGGAAAGAATGATGCTAAAGCTGAAACTCCAGTACTTTGGCCACCTCATGCAAAAAGTTGACTCATTGGAAAAGACTCTGATGCTGGGACGGAGTGGGGGCAGGAGGAGAAGGGGACGACAGAGGAAGAGATGGCTGGATGGCATCACTGACTCAATGGACATGAGTTTGAGTGAACTCCGGGAGTTGGTGATGGACAGGGAGGCCTGGTGTGCTGCAATTCATGGGGTCGCAAAGAGTCAGACATGACTGAGCAACTGACCTAGACTAGAGTAAACTAAAAACTAAGTTCCATTATACAAATAGTAATTGACATTTGAAATATTTTAATAAGTACATTGAAACATTATGTATATTAATCATATATAGTTACTCGAACACACACAAGTACATACACATGCATATATATACAGTATGATGAATAACACTCCCAATTTTACATATGAAGAAAATATTTCTCAAGTTAGTTGTTCAGTGTCATATATCTGTTTTCTAAGATTTATTCTGGACATAATGTTAATGCCTGCAGCAAATTTTTGAATCTCTAAGAGCGGCATGCAAGTTCAGTTGAGAATTCTATGCATTGATATTATTAAATATGCTGTTTATACAGGTTCTGTGGCCTTAAAGCCAAGCAGATGTTCCTCAAAAGTATATCTATTAATGCTTAATATAGAAGACTTCTGCAGAAGATTGGTGCATCTGAACTTAATCAATAACCAGATCTTACTAAAATGATCAAATTAATAAAAATATCAGATAGAACTTAAGTAGATCTAGGAAGTTAGGGAGAAGTATGTTCCATGTTTGGCAACCTTAGTCTATATATTGATCTTCCTCAATTTACAATAAGCTTACTTCCTAACAATGCATAATAAGTTGTAAATGTTGTAAGTTGAAAATCCATTTAATACATCTTTCCTGCCAACATCATAGGCTTCCTTGGTGGCTCAGAGGGTAAAAATCCACTTTCAGTGCAGGACACCAGAGTTTGATCCCTGGGCTGGGAAGATCCCCTGGAGAAGGGAATGGTAACCCACTCCAGTATTCTTGCCTTGAGAATCTGTGGACAGTTGAGCCTGATGGGCTACAGTCCATGGGGTGGCAGAGAGTCGGACACAACTGAGCGATGAAGCACATACACAAACACCAACATTGTATCTTAGTCTAGACTCCTTAAATGTGCTCAGAACACTTTACATTAACCTAGAGTTGGGAAAAATCATCTAACATAAAGCCTGCTGCTGCTACTGCTAAGTTGCTTCAGTCGTGTCCGACTCTGTGCGACCCCAGAGACAGCAGCCCACCAGGCTCTGCCATCCCTGGGATTCTCCAGGCAAGAACACTGGAGTAGGTTGCCATTTCCTTCTTCAGTGCATGAAAGTGAAAAGTGAAAGTGAAGTTGCTCAGTCGTGTCCGACCCCTAGCGACCCCATGGACTGCACCCTACCAGGCTCCTCCATCCATGGGATTTTCCAGGCAAGAGTACTGGAGTGGGGTGCCATTGCCTTTTCCGAAATGTAAAGCCTACTTTGTAACAAAATGTTGAAAATCTCATGTAGTATATTAAATACTGTACTGAATGGGAAAAGCAGAATAGTTCTAAGTGTATGTTACAATGTTGATGAACAATGTTGATCAACAATCAATTATACTGATTGTTTACATGGGAAATCTTATGGGTTACTGGGAGATCACAGCTTCTATCCAGCATCTGGATAGAGTATGGTACCTCGCATCGCTATCCTGGGAAAAGATCAAAATTCAAAATCTGAAGTACAATTTTTACCATATGTTATATCCCTTTCACACCACTGTGAATTTGGAAAATCATTAGTCATTAGTTGAACCATTGTAAGTCAGGGACTGTCTGTATTCTAATCTTCTGCATTTGGGATAAAATAATAGAATGACTCTAAATACACACAAGTGCTATGCTGTTCTTACTCATTCAGTCGTGTCTGACTCTTTGTGACCCTATGGACTATCACCCACCAGGCTCCTCTGTCCATGGGGATTCTCCAGGTAAGAATACTGGAGTGGGTTGCCGTGCCCTCCTGCAGAAATACACACAATTTTATTTAAAATATGTATTTTTTCACTAAAATAAGTACAAGAACCTAGAACATAACACACTAAAGTAAATGTGGATAAATATTGGAAGCATAGGTAGATCTCAGAACCAAATAACACTGAAATCCCAATGTATAAGTGCAAATCAACAATGTTTGTTAGAAGGTATACTTTTTGTTAGGCAGTATACTTGAAAATCGGAGAAGGCAATGGCACCCCACTCCAGTACTCTTGCCTGGAAAATCCCATGGACTGAGGAGCCTGGTGGGCTGCAGTCCATGGGGTCGCTAAGAGTCGGAGATGACTGAGCAGCTTCACTTTCACTTTTCACTTTCATGCATTGGAGAAGGAAATGGCAACCCACTTCAGTGTTCTTGCCTGGAGAATCCCAGGGACGGGGGAGCCTGGTGGGCTGCCATCTATGGGGCCGCACAGAGTCAGACACGAATGAAGGGACTTAGCAGCAGTAGCAGTAGCAATATTTGAAAATATGGTTTTAAGTATAATTTTCTAAAACCAGGAAATAAAATTAAAAGTCCAAATATGAGAATAACCAAGATCAACTAATACAGATGTCTAAATATGTATTATAAAACTGAATGTAAATGTCAAATATTATTCTAAAAAGAAAAGACATGCCATGATAGATAATACTATTATTTTCATTTAAATATCCATATAACATTACCAAAGTAGAGAGAACAAGGTGGAAAAATATGTTACTTAAATTCTTTCAAATATCATCACATAAAATATTCTATTTCTCATTAAAACTATATATATATATATATGTGTGTGTGTATTAGAAATGATTTTGAAATATTGTATTTTGTTAACCAACAGCAGAATTAGATAGTAAAATATATAATACTTTCCAGATGGTGGAGGGTGTGAATGGAGCACATACAGCCTTTGCACCCTATCCTAGTGGAAATGTATACTCCTATAAAAGAGAAATTTGGGTAATTATGTGTTTATACTTCAATAGGACAATCACATTCTTGGAATCTACTATATGTAAGCAAGCTACATATATTTCTTCTCTAAAATTCAAAAACTTATTCTAAAATTCACATGTCATGACATAGGACCTACAATCACCAAAACAACTTTGAAAAAGAAAACAAAGTTGGATAAATAACACTACCTGATTTCAGGACTCATGGTAAAGCTGTAGTAATCAAGATAGTATGGTACTGTTAAAACAGACAAACAAATCAGTACTCAAATTAGAGTCCAGGAAAAAAAAAAGCCGACATTGATTTCAACATGAATTGAAAATAATTCAGTAGAGAAGAGATAGTCTTTTTAATAACTTAGATATTCAAATATAATAAAACTAAATATATATACAATAAATAAAATAAAAATCCGTGTGTGCCATGCCAAGTAACATCAGTGGTGTCTGACTCTTTGCATATTTTTTTTATTTATTTTAAAATAAAAAAAAATAAAAAATAAATAAATAAAATAAAAATCCATGTGTGCCATGCCAAGTAACATCAGTGGTGTCTGACTCTTTGCAATTATATGGATCATAACCCACCAGGCTCCTCTGTCTATGGATTCTCTGGGCAAGAATACTGGAGTGGGTTGCCATTCTCCAGGGGATCTTCCCAACCTCAGGGATCATTCCTGCATCTCTTAGTCTCCTGCATTGGCAAGTGGGTTCTTTACCACTAGTGCCACCTGGGAAGCCTTCAATCCATACTTTATACCATATACAAAAATTAACTCACGGTGGATCACAGACACAAATATAAAACTTTACACTATAAAAATTATAGAAGAAATTGTAAGAGAATATATTTATAACATAGAAGTATGGAAGATTAAGAAATATAAGGGAAAAAATGAATGACCTATGAAAATATGCAAATATCTATTTCTATATGCATTACATACAAAATTGTCCTCAGTACTTAGAACCATCCAGAAAGGCTATTCAGAGGCAAGGGTTTCTAAACTTGGCTTTGTATTAAGTAGTGAACAGTAATGAGATTCCATTGACCACTGTTAGTATATGTGTAGGAGATGTGGTGGGGGGGCATATTTGATGCCACTCCAATAAGATATGTTGAGACAGTCACTTACTGAAACACTTATGACTTTTATTTGCCTCTAGCTACTTAATAAAAAAGCAAAGCTACTCTCCTCTTTATCTCCCATGGTGCACAGTTACTTGCCAACTTTACAATAAACTATGATTTATTTGAACGATTTATGTAAGAACTTGGTGTGGAGAGGAGAAAACTCCATCTGAGACTTAACTTTGATTATTAGTCTTTGAAGCTGCCTCCTGTAATTACTCATAGTTTTATTTTAAAGGATTGGGAACACGTGTACACCCTTGGCGGATTCACATTGATGTATGGCAAAACCAATACAATATTGTAACATAATTAGCCTCTAATTAAAATAAATAAATTTAAATTAAAAAAAAACACTGCTCTATCATTCTTCCTTCATAGTCTTAGAATTTAAAAATCAAGGCAATCTGATTTTATCAGCTATTAGTATAGTTACCCACATTCCACTTTACCCTAAATTTCTTTTCCCACTTCCCCCAAAGAAATAAGTTGCCTCAAATATTCCCCTGATATCTTTATCTTCTCTATTAGTAGAACATCTGTCTTGGACCAAAGAGGATTGTCTCTGAATATTGTCACTTTCCTAATTATCACAGCCTTGGAAGTATGCATCATGGCAATTCATTCCTCCTTAGGAAGGAGCATATACAATCTCAAATGCAAAATGTACAGCGTTTTCCAATAACATAATAATTAAAAAAAACATTTCAAAATATACTTTGTTTTGTGAACATCCTAAAATGTCGAATGGACACATATATATGTATGGCTCAGTTACTTCTGGAGAAGGCAATGGCAACCCACTCCAGTACTCTTGCCTGGAAAATTCCATGGACGGAGGAGCCTGGTAGGCTGCAGTCCATAGGGGTCGCGAAGAGTCGGACATCACTGAGCTGCATCAATTTCGCTTTTCACTTCCATGCATTGGAGAAGGAAATGGGAACCCACTCCAGTGTTCTTGCCTGGAAGATCCCAGGGACAGGTGAGCCTGATGGGGTGCCCTCTGTGGGGTTGCACAGAGTCGGACACGACTGAAGCGACTTCGCAGCAGCTGCAGTAGTTACTTCACTGTTCACTTGGAACTATCAATATTGTTAATCAGCTATACCCCAGTAGAAAATAAAAAGTTTAAATAAAAAAAAATGGTGGAAAAAAAAAAAAGAGAGATAAAATCTATGTGCACTAGTATTGTGGTAAGTTATGAAAGAGAAAAGTTACATTGATTGACGATTGCAGTCTACAATGTACACATTAAATGCATTGATTCCTCCCCTCAATCATCCAGAGAATCTGCAAACATCCAAAATATCCATTGAGTGTTTTTACCATGTGTCTGGCACACTGCTAGAAATGAGGCATGAAATATTAATAAGGCATAAGTCTAGCTTTAAGTAGTTCCTAGTTCACAATGTCAAAGATTTCACTCATACTGCCACTCCCAGTGAGTTCTCATTGTTTAACTTGCAAAGTGACCTCTTCATCCCCTCTGCTGTAACCTCTGATACAGATTCACAGTCCTCTGTACAACTTTCAGAAAGTCACAGCTAAACAGTTTTTAAAGGAAGAATACAACTGTTTGCAATTCCACTTTGGTTTTAAATTAGAGCATTTATTTTTCTCCTCAGTATTTTAACCTTCCTTCTTTTTCAGAGCTACAGAATCAGCAACATTTATATAAAGCCTTTTAAAATTTGTTAACAAAGTAAAGCAAACTCATTGTTGAAACATTGGATAATATTCTTGGTACAAGAGTAGATTTGATTTCTTAGAAGTGAATAAATAAAAATAAGAGATAGGACTAATTATTTCCCTAAAGAATTTTCTATTTTGACAATATCTATTTTAATCCCTCTTAATACTTCAATATAGATGGCATATAAAAAATTATCTTCATATGCTCTACATTCATTACTGGTTGTATATTGGAAAACATCCCAGAAAATCAGAAGAAGGGTATTCTTGGAATTTATTGAAACAGAACAAAAAGGATGCATTTATTTTCATAATGTCATTACATATCATTTATTTGGAGGATAAGCTTGAACGTGCAATGATAATTGTCTTTTTTGCAATCTCTTGGAAATAAATACAATATTTATAAACTGATGGTAGATAATGATAAATTGAACATGAATTCCTTGTTTATAATTTAAATATTTTATATTTGTTATTTTTTCTTAGTTTGTTTCTCAAACAGTTTACTCAAACTAGAGTTAGCCACATTTTTTTACTACTCCTCTATGGGATCGCAGCCATGAAATTAAAAGATATTTACTCCTTGGAAGGAAAGTTATGACCAACCTAGACAGCATATTAAAAAGCAGAGACATTACTTTGCCAACAAAGGTCCGTCTAGTCAAGGCTATGGTTTTTCCAGTAGCCATGTATGGATGTGGGAATTAGACTATAAAGAAAGCTGAGCGCCAAAGAATGGATGCTTTTGAACTGTGGTGTTGGAGAAGACTCTTGAGAGTCCCTTGGACTGCAAGGAGATCCAACCAGTCCATCCTAAAGGAGATCAGTCCTGGGTGTTCATTGGAAGGACTGATGTTGAAATTGAAACTTCAGTAGTTTGGCCACCTGATGCAAAGAGCTGACTCATTGGAAAAGACCCTGATGCTGGGAAAGATTGAGGACAGGAGGAGAAGGGGATGGCAGAGGATGAGATGGTTGGATGGCGTCACTGACTCAATGGACATGAGTTTGGGTAAACTCCGGGAGTTGGTAATGGACAGGGAGGCCTGGTGTGCTGCAGTTCAGGGGGTCGAAAAGAGTCGGACACAAGCGAGTAACTGAACCGACTGATGGGGTTATACATTCATCGCTGAGGATCTTTGTTCCCTTCTCGTTTTTCTTTTCTAGAAAAGAAATTGTGTGTGCATGCTGTTGCTTCACTCATTTCTGACTCTGGGACACGAGGGATGGTAGCCCACCAGACTCCTCTGTTCATGGGTTTCTCCAGGCAAGAATAATGGAGTGGATTGCTATGCCCTTCTCCAGGGGATCTTCTCAACCCAGGGTTCAGACCCACCCACATCTGTTATGTTCTCTGCACTGGCAAGTGGGTTTTTTTGTCACTAGTGCTTCATGGGACATCCAGAAAAGAAACCAAATCCTCATAAAAAGAGAAAAACAGCAATAAATGTACCCTTTAACTTAAACTCAAAGTGCTTTAAAGGAGGTATTAAAAGGGGGAGAAAGTTATCACCAAGAAATTGCAGTCTCAAATGTTGCCTTGCCAAAAATGTGACCCAGTGTACACAAAGTCTGTGTCAGCAGTGGATGTGCAACCCTTAAAAATAATTGTTTTTTGAGGTAAAATGATTTAGTTAGCAATTTCCTATCTAGGTCAGTGACAATCAGTGAAAGTGAAAGTCGATCAGTCATGTCCGACTCTTTGCAACCCCATGGAGAGTCCATGGAATTCTCGAGGCCAGAATACTGGAGTGGGTAGCCTTTCCCTTCTCCAAGGGATCCTCTCAACCCAGGGATCGAACCCAGGTCTCCCACATTGCAGGCAGATTCTTTACCAGCTGAGCCAAGAAGTCCAAGAATTCCAGAGTGAGTAGCCTAGCCCTTCTCCAGGGGGTCTTCCCAACCCAGGAATCAAACAGGGGTCTCCTGCACTGCAGGTGGATTCTTTACCAACTGAGCTATCAGGGAAGCCCCAGTGACCACCAAGTATCAGTATTTACCAGGATTATGGTAAACGATATGAAAACTTATGATTGAGAACCTGTATAAACAGACTGATAAAAACTTCATGTTAGATTTAAGAGAGATTTCAAAGCAAATGTGCTTACCATGTTTAAAGCACCAAATAACAAAACATAGAATTTATTATAGAATTTATTATATCATAGAATATATATATATATATATATATATATATATATATATATATAAAGTGGTCAACTGATTTAAAGGAAAACAAAAGATAACATCTACAATTTAAGCATTTAATGACAAAATTAAAAACCTTAAATGTCATATTTGGAAGTGTATTAATGTAGTATATTTGACTCAGAATAGAAAGAACTAGTTGGCTAGAAGATTATATTTAAATTACTCAGAATGCAGCAAAGAGTGAGGAAAAAAAAAAAAAAGACTGACAATAGCTAAAAGAAAATGAAAGACAGGAACTATAGAAGGATATTGAGGCAATAAATGAGGACATGTACATATCAGTAAACTAGATCAAGCTGGAATTAATACTTAAAAGATTCTTTCTGATAATGCTGTTTAATCCAGCCTTCATCCCATTTTCAGAAATTTGTATTCCTGCAGCATCCTATGCTTACTGTTTTGTTGTTGTTCAGTCACTAAGTCACGTCCGACTCTTTGCCACCCTACAGACTGCAGCACGCAAGCCTCCTTTGTTCTCCACTATTACCCAGAGTTTGTTCAATTTCATAACCATAGAGTCAATGATGCTATCTAACTAAGTCATCCTCCGTTACCCACATCTCCTTTTGCCTTCCATCTTTCCCAGCCTCAGGGTCTTTTCCAATGAGAATACTTACTGTTAACACAATGCTTACTGCAAATTTTTATAATTACCTCTTGACTTTTCTTTCTTCTAATTAGATTTTCAGTGGAGTAAAGGTAAGCACTGGTTTCTATTTCTTAAATTCTTGGCCAAATTTAAGTCATGAAAAACCATTTAGTCATTATATACTTTTTGAATGAATTGATTCCATCTTAGAATCAATAGCTCTTTTTTAGTACAGTGGTATTGTATTCAATTCAATGGTAATATTAATTTTTCTGATCTAATTTCTCAAAAGTACATCTCTGGTAGTGTTGCATTCTCTCTAGGTTATTATTATTATTTTTAATGTACAATTTCATTTGACATTATTTAGTGGATACCTACTATGTAATGCATTGTTCTAGATACCAAGACAATATTTATGACCAACAGAACAATTTAATTATTATATGTAATTAAAGTTTCAGTGAATTGTGGCTGATAATAGAAATGAACAAATAAAATGATTTCAGGGAATAATAGGCTCTATAAAGGAAATAAGTAGGGCAGCATGATATTTGAGGCTTGGGTACCCTAAAAGGAACATTCATGTGCTAAGTTCAAAATATATCTTATAAAGAAAAACAAAGAAAGAACAGAGCTTTTCTCCTTGGATTATTTCCATAAAAAATGGTTATCACTAAAGGTCATGAAAGGATATACCTCTGATGTAGGTAATTTCTACAAGACATTTTTGTAGGGCACTATGCAAATCTAAATGGATTATAAATATCAAAAGTTTCAAAATTATATATTTATTAATGAAAAATATAAAATACTTGGCATAGTAGTTTTACTCTGTTTACAAATGTTCTTAAATCTAGTTGAGAACTTTACAGTCTAGTTCAGGAGACATGCATTTTTAAAAATGAGAAATTTGTTATCAATACAGAACAGAGAAGACAGTATTTAGCTGCATGTGAGTTGACTCCTTATGTGCCTTGATTTTGTAGTCTTTGTGGTCTTACCTATAATTTATTTCAATTCAGGAATAAAGTTCTCTTTCCTTTGATCTCATTTTTGCCAAATTTCAGAGAAATAGTGGGGAAAACACTCCATTTGCAATCACTATGATGAAGGCATGACTGCATTGTCATTCAATTAAATTACTTTTGAGAACTAAACTTCAATTTCTGAAAGGCATAATAGGGTTAGGATGACCACGTCTTTCTTATAATATTTCCTTAGAGAGAAGAAGTTTGTCAAGTCTTTAGGGATGCTCATTCACCTTTCGACTTCTGGAGACTTGCTTTTCTTTTCACTTTTTATTGATTGGGAGGAAGGAGTCATTAACTGTTGACAAAGTTCTTCTAGTATGTGATAGCTCTGATAAATATTTTGATAAAAAAGAAATGATTGGTATGAGGGAGATTTCTAAATTTGTATAATGTGTGACTTTAAAATTATCTTTGAATTTTTTTTAATTTTTTTATTCACTAAATCCTTTTTTTAATTTTTTTAATTTAAATTTATTTATTTTAATTGGAGGCTAATTACTTTACAATATTGTATTGGTAAGTTCTTCTTGTCATCTATCATAAGATAAAATGAGGTTAATTCATTTGAATAGAACCTGGTAAGCATGGAAATAAAACTAGTTTGCTGTTGACACAGAACATACAAGAAAGTTACAAGGTATTGGAAAAATATTTTTTCATGTTGACAGGAAAATTTAGATAACATTCTAAGTACACTGTTTGCCATAATTGTGTTTAATATTACAACGGTAGAAAGAAGGTTGTCTGCAATTCTTAAATTTCTAATACACTCTAGCTCAATTCTGCTTAAACAGAAAACACTGATTTGAAAAGCAAATGTAATATGCCTGAAACCAAACTATTTGCATTTCCAGAGTACAAAAATTACAGCACTGTGCCAAATATCTTTGACAGAACACTTGAGCAGAGTAGAGCTCATAAT
This sequence comes from Bos grunniens, assembly GCF_055505025.1. Lineage (NCBI taxonomy): Eukaryota > Metazoa > Chordata > Mammalia > Artiodactyla > Bovidae > Bos > Bos grunniens. The sequence goes on along the minus strand of NC_141175.1, from coordinate 55,353,956 downwards.
GCCATTTATACAGACTTTAAAGCCCTTTCTGTACATTTTTGCTTCATAGGGGAAAAAGAGACACTTTGAATCAAAGGAAAAAAAAAAAGCAGAAGATGAGGAAATGATATTGTTAAGGATGAAAAGGCAGGAAATAAACTAAATACATGTAAATCCAGTTTTTTTTCCCCCTAAAGTATAGCAAAAGTATAAGTTGATAGAAGATTGTGTAATTTAGAGTTTCTAGACTTTGGAAAGCATAATTAATTTTATCAGAGTGATATAAATTGGTGGTGCATCCACTCAGTCATTGTAAAATTGGATACTTCTCCTTAAAGAGATGGCTAATTCTAGGGATGGGGGAGAAAATATATACAAGATGAGTTTGAAGGGATGAAAATTAAGGAATTATTCTTTAAAAATAAATAAATAAAATAAGGCATGCCCAAGGATTCAAGAGAAAATAGAATGCCCAAAGTATTTTGTGCAGCAGAATTTCAAATAATTTATGTAGATACTCTGCTTTTGAATTGTGGTGCTAGAGAAGATGCTTGAGAGTCCCTTGGTAAGCAAAGAGAACAAACCAGTCAGTCTTAAAGGAAATCAACCCTGGATACTCATTGGAAAGACTGATTGCTGAAGCTGACGCTCCAATACTTTGGCTACCTGATGTGAAGAGTTGACTCATTGGAAAAGACCCTGATTCTGGGAAAAATTGAAGGCAAAAGGAGAGGAGGGCAACAGAGGATGAGATGGTTGGATGGAATCACTGACTCAACGGACATGAACTTGGACAAACTCTAGGAGATGGTGAGGGACAGGGAAGCCTAGTGTACTGCAGTCTATGGGGTTGTGAAGAGTGGGACACAACTTGGCTACTGAACAGTAGTTCTGCTTTCAACTCACTCTATACATATGAGCTGCACATTGTGACTTCTTTCCGAAGCATACTGTATGGAAAGTGAGTAAAGTAATTTGATGATAAAAACCTAAAAATACTACTTCAGGCAGGTGACCAAAATCAACATCAACAGTGTTAAGTTTTATTGATAACATGTACCCTTGAAGTGATCTAATAAAAATTGCATTTCACCTCTGTGATCTTCCTTTCAAAAACCCATATACCCTGAGAAAAATATTAGGCAAATTGTAGCATAGGATCAGCCTACAAAATACTTTACCAATATTTTTTAAAACTGTCAATGTCACCACAAAAAGTAAACTTAGGGATCTATAACAGTCCAAATGAGCCTAAGGAACATGAACAACAAAATGTAATGCACTATTTTGCAATCTGACACTGGAAAATAAAAAGAAATGATGTGAAATCTAAGGGAAATGTAAATTATAAACATTAATAATAGTGTATCAATAAGGTTTATCAATTATGGCAAATGCACCATAGAAATGCAAGATGTTAATAAAAGAGGGATATAAGTGTGAGGTATACAGGGATTCTCTGTGCTATTTTTGCAAATTTTGTGTAAACCTAAAACTACTCTGTAACAAAAAGTTCATGTAAATATATGTTTTTAAAAGTATGGACCTTGGAAGATTTCTACTGGTTTAACCCTAGAGAAAATGACTGCATTATATTTCTCATTAGAAACAACTTCTCAAATTGTTCAGCATACCCTTAATCTTCTTTAAAACATGCCTTATTCTGCATTAAGGATAATGTCATATAAGACTCATTTTCCTAAGGCCATAAAAAGAATTAATTTTTATTAAAATAATATTTAGATGCAAAATGAGAATAAAGTTACTTTGAATCAACTATATACTTAAGAGTACACTAACTGGTAAAAAAGATATTTCAGAGGTATTCTTTATTCAAAATATATGTAATATAAATAGTGTGGTAAAACTAATAAAATCATAAATGTCAGTTGTTGCTGTTGCTTAGTTTCTCACTTGGGTCTGACTCTTTGCAACCCCATGGATGGCAGCTGGCCAGGCTTCCCTGTCCATTATCAACTCCTAAAGCTTGCTCAAACTCATGTCCATCGAGTCAGTGATACCATCCAACCATCTCATTCTCTGTCATCCCTTTCTCCTACTGCCTTCAGAGTTTCCCACCATCAGAATCTTTTCTAATGAGTCAGTTCTTTGCATCAGGAGGCCATAGTATTGGAGCTTCAGCTTCAGCATCAGTCCTTCCAATGAATATTCAGGATTGTTTTCCTTTGGGCTTCTCCTGTGGCTCAGCTGGTAAAGAATCCTCCTGTAACGCAGGTGACGTGGGTTCTATCCCTGCGTTGGGAAGGTCCCCTGGAGAAGAGAAGGCTCAGTTCAGTTCAGTTCAGTTCAGTGGCTCAGTCGTGTCTGACTCCTTGCGACCCCATGAATCGCAGCACGCTGGGCCTCCCTGTCCATCACCAACTCCCGGAGTTCACTCAGACTCACGTCCATCAAGTCAGTGATGCCCTCTAGCCATCTCATCCTCTGTCGTCCCCTTCTCCTCCTGCCCCCAATCCCTCCCAGCATCAGAGTCTTTTCCAATGAGTCAACTCTTCACATGAGGTGGCCAAAGTACTGGAGTTTCAGCTTCAGCATACCTTCCAAAGAAATCCCAGGGCTGATCTCCTTTAGAATGGACTGGTTGGATCTCCTTGCAGTCCAAGGGACTCTCAAGAGTCTTCTCCAACACCACAGTTCAAAAGCATCAATTTTTTGGTGCTCAGCCTTTTTCACAGTCCAACTCTCATATCCATACATGACCACAGGAAAAACCATACCCTTGACTAGATGGACCTTTGTTCGTAAAGTAATGTCTCTGTTTTTGAATATGCTATCTAGGTTGGTCATAACTTTCCTTCCAAGGAGTAAGCGTCTTTTAATTTCATGGCTGCAGTCACCATGACTGAGCCCAAGAAAATTAAGTCTCTCAGTGTGTCCATTGTTTCCGTATTTATTTGCCATTCCCCACAGGACACCGTGATGTTAGTTTTTGAATGTTGAGTTTTAAGCAAGCTTTTTCACTCTCCTCTTTCACTTTCATTAAGAGGTTGTTTAGTTCCTCTTCGCTTTCTGCCATAAGGGTGGTGTCATCTGCATATTTGAGGTTATTGATAAATGTCAGTAAAGAAAACAAAACCCTAAATGAACAATAACGGGATAGTACATTCCATATACCTGCTTAACAATTGACACAAATTATGATAAGTATTCAGAGACAGAAGAGATCAGATGGACAGAGTAAAAGGATGTAGAGCTCACTTCCCACATGAACAGAGCAAAAATACATCTATATGTGGAACAATTCTCACTGAAAACTAACTGGAATCTAGCAGAAGCATAACCATACAATCTTGGCTTTAAGAAAAATACATGCATAATTAGATAGGTAGGGAAGAACACTATTTAGGTCAGAACATAGGCCTCTGTGAGGGAACTCAGAAGAAAAAGGCATTTGCAGAGGTGGACACTCATCCTGGGAAGTAAGCAAGTCAAGTCGTGGACTGTATGTCCCAGTCATGTAGTTGTAAGCAGAAGAGACCAAAAACAAAGGATTAAAGATAAATTAAATAAGCCAGCATGGAGAATAAAATGTTAAAAAGTATGATAAGGATTATAACTGTAATATACAATTCAGAGATAAGCATGAAAATGTAAAATATGACATCAAAAAAATAAGCTGTGTCCAGTGGTCAAGTATGGATGTCAGAGTTGGACTGAAGAAAGCTGAGTGCCAAAGAATTGATGCTTTTGAACTGTGGTGTTGGAGAAGACTCTTGAGAATCCCTTGGACTGCAAGGAGATCCAACCAGTCCATCCTAAAGGAGATCAGTCCTGGGTGTTCGTTGGAAGGACTGATGCCAAAGCTGAAACTCCAGTACTTTGGCCATCTCATGTGAAGAGTTGACTCATTGGAAAAGACTCTGATGCTGGGAGGGATTAGGGGCAGGAGGAGAACAGGACGACAGAGGATGAGATGGCTGGATGGCATCACCAACTCTACGGACATGAGTCTGAGTGAACTCTGGGAGTTGGTAATGGACAGGGAGGTCTGGTGTGCTGTGATTCATGGGGTCACAAAGAATCAGACAGAACTGAGCAACTGAACTGAACTAAACTGATAAGGGAGTAAAAAAATGCAAATCATTTAGAATGTATTTGAACTTAAATACATTTAAATAAATAAATGAACTTAAACAAAAACTTAAAGGATTACCAGTTTAAAACAAGTAGATATAATTTAGTATCAACATGTATGAACCCAATGACAACACTGATAAAAAAATAATGAAGTTGATACAAATAAATACAAATAAATTATTTACTTAAAATACATTTAAGTAAATAAATGAACTTAAATAAAAACTTAAGGGTTTTATTTGCTGTCCCTTTACATTTGGGTAGAATAAATTTAGTTCAGTGACTATAAAAAATACAAGGAAATAAAGAAAGAATCAAAACCAAACTAGAGAACTGTTTAGACTATAGAAGCAAAGATTAAAAACTTCTTTTGTAAGGTAAAGTATGGACAGAAGAGCCCGGATGACTACAACCCATACATCTGTCCAGGCAAGAATATTGGACTGGTCTTCCATTTCCTTCTCCCAGGGATCTTCTGGACCCACAGATAGAACCCATGTCTACTGTGTCTTCTGTGTTGCAGATAGATTATTCACCTGCTGAGACATCTGGGAAACCCAAACAAAAGCAAAAAATCTTTCCAAAAAGGCACTAATTAAACTGGACAAAAGAAGGAGGGCTTGGTTTGTTAGAGTGTAGGTGGAGGCAGTATATCTTAATGGTGGGTACATCTTGAAACCTGGTTTATGGAAGACCTGGGTGCTACAAATAAACGTATATACATGTGGGAAAACCTGACTTATTTTCTAATTACCCATAATCAGATCTACCTTAAATTTTTTAACCACTTTTCACTATTTTAATATATACTGCAAATAGTATATACATAGGTATATAATTATACTTTGAGATAATTTCACACCTGAATTTATATATATTTGTGTGAAAACATCTTTAACTCTATAGCATTGAAATTATGGGCAATGAGGATACCAACATTGATATGCCTTTGATAGGCACATAAATATGACACTGATAGACTTAGATTAAAACCTCTTGTTTGAATGTTTATTTATAAATTTTTGGAAAATGATCTCCACATTTCAAATCACTCAATATTATTCTCTAATGTCTCTATACAGTTCCCCTGCATTTCCTAAATACGAAAGATATCTTATTTCTTTAGTATTTCCTGGGTGAAGAAAATTTAGAAATATAAACAGATTATTAAACTTACTGAAGTAAGAGATAGATGGGCTCCAGGCTGGACATTTTACAACCAGCCAACCTCCTTTTTGCATTTCCTAAAATGAGAGATAGGTGGGCTCCAGTTGAGGGATTTACAGTCAGCCTTCTGCTTGCCCTCTAAAATGGAAGTAACAACAGAAGCAGAATAAATAGCCAGTCTTTATCTCTTGCAAACATTTCAAGGAAATAATCATGGCAAGGACAAAGAGAGGCAAAACTCTGTCTGAGTAAAGAATTAAGGAATCCCCCCCCCATCCCCCACCCCCCTTTTAGGATGAGGGAGACTATGCAGTCAGGCTCCTGGAAGTCAAAAGTCAGAGGACAATTCCAGGTCATGATGAGTCTTGCTCTTCCAAAATGCCCTCACTTAGACATCCATCTTGGCTAACTGGTGGGTGAACACCCAAGGGGAGGGTACTGAGACAAATTAATCAGTGGAGGACAAAGCAAGAGATTGGCCTGCTGGAAGAAAAGACCCAGAAAACCACTCCAATGCAACAATCTGGAATGGAAATGTTCTTTATGGGAAAAATTTTAGCTATTAATTTCATTTACATATGCTATACAGGTCAGATTTATATAAATATTTCTTTGAAAGCCAGTTTTAGCAGTTTGTCTCTCAAGAAATATATCCATTTTAAATTGTCAAATTCATTTTATAATTTTAATACCTTTCTTCAATTAAAATCTATAAAATAGGTAACATAAATATATTTAAACTATATATAATATAAAATATAAAGGCATACAGTATTTGTAAAATATAAAAATATTTACAATGTAATATCTACAAAATATCACTACATATACTCCTGACACTGGCACACATATACCTCTCTATTTCTCTTAATCAATCAGCTTTATGTTTATCAACTTTGTTTTTGTTCAGAAAAAACTAGATTTTGATTTCATTAACATTTTTATCATGTTTTTTAATTTATTGATTTCTGATCTGATTTTTCCCTTTGTTTACTGACTTGACAAATAATTTCTTCTGGAATCTCCTGTTGCAAGACTATTAAAGAACACAAATTTAAGATTCTTATTCCTCATATAGACAACTGCTGCTGCTGCTGCTGCCAAGTCACTTCAGTCGTGCGACCCCATAGACCGCAGCCCACCAGGCTCCCCCATCCCTGGGATACTCCAGGCAAGAACACTGGAGTGGGTTGCCACTTCCTTCTCCAATGTATGAAAGTGAAAAGTGAAAGTGAAGTCACTCAGTCGTGTCCGACTCTTAGCGACCCCATGGACTGCAGCCTACCAGGCTCCTCCGTCCATGGCATTTTCCAGGCAAGAGTACCGGAGTGGGATGCCATTGCCCTCTCCACATATAGATAACTAGTACTATAAATTTTCTTATAATTATATCAACAGTTGTAGTCCACATATTTTAATTAATTGTGTTTGAAATTTTATTTGTTACTAAATGGCTTTTAATATCTTTATCAAATTATCATTTAATGTATAACTTTAATTGTCGTATTTACAAACTATCCAATATTTGGGTATTTTCCAGAGATTTTTCAGTTATTGACATCTAATTTAATTTCCTTATGTTTACAGTACATACTTTAAGGCTCTTTAAGGTAAGTTTATAACCAAATGTTATCTATCTTGGTGAAATGCTTCATATGCATTTGAAAAGCATTGGTTTTTAGCTAGAGTGCTTCTCACATATTAATTACATACAATTGATAATACCATTATACTGATAATAAGTGATTTATCTAATACAGAGCTGGAAATAATGTTTCTGCAGATGTTTACCAAGGTCAGGAGAGCAATGCATGAAGTAAGTAAGAACTCCAACAAAGAGAAAATATTAAAAAGCTACAGAAATCACAGAATTGAAGACTATACTAATGGAACTGAAGTTTTAAACATAAGGATTCAACAGTAGATCAGATCGCACAGAAGAAAGGATCAGAACCTCAAAGACAGGCCAGTAGTGTCTATTTAATGAGGAGCAAAATGAAAAATATAGTGAAAAAGTATGAAGGTAGCTTAAGAGACGTTATCAAGAAGATCAACATGGTATTGTAGATTCCCAGAAGGGCAAGATATAAAGGTCAAAAATTGTGCTCAAAAAAATAAACGATGGCTGAAAACTTCCCTAACTTCAGGAATGCAACATACATCGAGATACAGAGTACAACAAAGTTCTAAAAAAGATAAATATAGACAGACCCACTCCAAGACACATTATAATTGTTAAATGTTAAAGACAATTAGATAATCTTAAAAACAGGAAGAGAACAACTTGTTACTTACAAGGAAACCCCCATAAGACAGTAAACATAATTATTAGCAGAAACTTTCCCTGATGGCTCAGATGGTAAAGAATCTGCCTGCAATGCTGAAGACTGGGGTTCAATCCCTGAATTGGGACGATCCCTTGGAGAAGGAAATGCGAACACACTCTACTATCCTTGCCTGGAAAATTCCATGGACAGAGAAGCCTGATGGGCTACAGTCCATGGGATCACAAAGAGTCAGACACAACTGAGCTACTAACACTTGCAGTCCAGAAGGAAGCATTGTGATATATTCATAGCACTCAAAGAAAAGAAACTGCCAAACAAGAATAATCCACAAAGCAAACTTGTCCTTCAGAATTGAAGGAGAGGTCAAGAAATTTCCCAGCAAGCAAAAATTGAAGTAGTTAATCACCAATAGATTAGTCTTACAAGAAATGTTATTGTGAATTCTTTAAGATGAAATGTAGTTATGTTAACTAGTAATTGAAAAAATCATATAAAAGTTTAATACTTCTTACCAAAAATTTTGGTAAAAATGAATATATTATAGTCAAATTAGGACTATCCCAATATTGTACTCATGATGACTCCAATGTTATAAATCTAGTATGAATATAAAAAAAAGCATTTAAAAACAACTACAACCACATTGTTGTTAATGGATACAAAATGTAATATGTAAGTTATGACATAAAAAAAACATAAAAGGGGGAAATAAAAGAGTAGTAGAAGTTTGTGTTCATTCAAAGTTAATTTTTTTTCAGTTTGTTGTTGTTTAGTCACTCAGTCATGTCCAACTCTATGTGACACCATGGACTGTAGACCATCAGGCTCCTCTGCCCATGAAATTTCCCAGGCAAGAGTACTGAGGTGGGTTGCTATTTCCTTCTCCAGGGGAATCTTCCTGACCCAGGGATTGAACTTGCAACTCCTACATTGGCAGATGAATTCTTTACCAATGAGGCACCTGAGAAGAATAGATATTCATTATTTTTATATTAGTCAGAGGTAAACTAAAAAAAAAAAAAATCTAGATATCCAGGAATGCATGCTTTTTTCTTCTCATTTTTTATATTTGTCTCTTTCATTATGATTAGGACATGTCAAGAGTCAGTATCCATCTGCTGGATCATTGAAAAAACAAGAGAGTTCCAGAAGAACATCTAGTTCTGCTTTATTGACTATGCCAAAGCCTTTGACTCTGTGGATCACAATCAACTGTGGAAAATTGTGCAAGAGAAGGGAATATCAGACCACCTGACCTGCCTCTTGAGAAATCTATATGCAGGTCAGAAAGCAACAGTTAGAACTGGACATGAAAGAACAGACTGGTTCCAAATAGGAAAAAGAATATGTCAAGGCTATATATTATCACCTTGCTTATTTATATGCAGAATACATCATTTGAAATGCTGGGCTGGAAGAAGCACAACCTGGAATCGAGATTTCTGTAAGAACTATCAATAACCTCAGACATGCAGATGACACCACCCTTTATGGCTGAAAGTGAAGAAGAACTAAATAGCCTCTTGATGAAAGTGAAAGAGGAGAGTGTAAAAGTTGGCTTAAAGTTCGATATTCAGAAAACTAAGATCATGGCATCCAGTCCCATCACTCCATGTCAAATAAATGGAGAAACAGTGGAAACAGTGGCTGACTTTATTTTGGGGGGCTCCAAAATCACTGCAGATGCTGATTGCAGCCATTAAATTAAAAGATACCTACTCCTTGGAAGGAAAGTTATGACCAACCTAGACAGCATATTAAAAAGCAGAGACATTACTTTGTCAACAAAAGTCCATCTAGTCAAGGCTATGGTTTTTCCAGTAGTCATGTACGGATGTGAGAGTTGGATTCTAAAGAAAGCTGAGTGCTGAAGAATTGGTGCTTTTGAACTGTGGTGTTGGAGAAGACTCTTGAAAGCCCTTTGGACTGCAAGGACATCCAACCGGTCCATCCTAAAGGAGATCAGTCCTGGGTGTTCATTGAAAGGAATGATGAAGCTGAAACTCCAATACTTTGGCCACCTGATGCAGAGAGCTGATTCATTGTAAAAGACCCTGATGCTGAGGAAGATTGAGGGTATGAGGAGAAGGGGACAACAGAGGATGAGATGGTTGGATGTAATCACTGACTAAATGCACATGAGTTTGGGTGAACACCAAGAGTTGGTGATGGACAGGGAGGCCTGGCGTGCTGTAGTTCATGGGGTCGCAAAGAGTCTGATGTGACTGAACTGAACTGAAGAGTCTGTCTTCCCACAGAATGCCTCTGTGCATTTAATTTCATTGAAGCTATACATCTAAAGATTTGGCACTTGCCAACTTCACAAGCACTATTTAATTCATAACATTTATTATCACACATTCTACCTCCCCCTCTTTTCTCTTCTTCCATTCTGGCTCTCTCTCTACTAGAATGTAATAGTGGCAGTCTAGCCAGCACTACCTTGTAGTTGAGATAGTGTAGCTTTTTTTTGTTTGTTTGTTTTTGTGTGATAATCCAGATTTAATTTGATTCCCTGCTCTAAGGATTACTAGATGTCTGATATTATGAAATTTACATTGCCTTCTGAAACAGTTTTTTTTTTTTTTTTCTATGATTTTTAAAACATCTGTTTTGGGAGAATGAAATAAGACAATATATGTGAAACACTTGGCAAAATATGTGCCTCATAACAACAGTTGGCTCAATAGTTGTAATTGTTACTCAAGTTATACTTTATACTCAGCTGAATATTCTTCCAATTTCCTACATTCCATTAGAACTTCAGGATAATTTTAAGTGGAATTACAATAATCCCATATATATGTGTATACATATATATGTATATATATATAATTAATATAAAGTAAATTTGATAACATACTTGCTAACTACTTTAACATTAAAAATTCTTTTTGATAAATTTTCAACATATGTAGATTGATTCAGATTTGGTAAATGACCAACAAACATATTCAAATTGCTAGGTGATTCTTTGAAGAATTATAGACATTTGCAAAGAAAGATGTACCCAAATATCTCAGTTTGACTTTAAGAATTGAAAAATAATCATGTCTTCTTACATGATATTTTCTAAAATGTGGAAGATCCAGCTTGTAGTATTATAGTCAAGAAATCAAATGTCTAAGAGAGGAATGTACATTATACTTTGTATTTAAGAAGTTCTCAGGAGTGTCTGGAGAAACCATCACTGTTGTTCTTATGACTTCATTATTAGGAATCTTTGTCCCTCAGTGAGACAGAAGTTAATTTTGATGATTTTCTTTTTGTTGTAATCTATCCATCTTTTTTTTTTTTTTTTTTGGAATGACAGACACGTTTGAAATTAATTTGGGAATTAAACCATCTATATTTTTATTGGTAAATTTGTAGATGAACTCTGCTTCTTCTGAGTTCTGGACTAAACTAAACATATAGGTGGGGGAAAATTCCTTTATCTTGTTTAGATTTCCAGAATGAAAAAAAAGGTAACTTAGCTTTCATGTTCTGCTATCATTTCAGCATGTATAAATCTCCACTTTTCATTTTCATCTAAATAGGTTAGCTCTTTTTAATCTGAATGTGTTTGAATAATCAAACCATTGTCTCATTAATCTTGGCTCTAAGCTTTGCAGTTAATTAAGTTTCTTCCTCTCTCTTCATCCAATACATCCAATCAATAGTCAAATCTGTTTAGCTTATTTCAAAATGCCTCTTAAACTTGTCACTTCATTTTTATTTAATTGTGAAGATCACAGCATTTTCGTTTTAGTGCTTCCAAACTGATTATTCTCACTATAGTTTACTTTAGTCCACTTTATATTTTTCATAAATATACTTTTCATTATATGTTGTTCCCACTTGGAAATATTAATAATTCACTATCCACTTATTCTGATGCTGAAGCTCCAATATTTTGACCACCTGATAAAAAGAGCCAAGTCACTGGAAAAGACCCTGATGCTGGGAAACTTTGAAAGCAGGAGGAAAAGGGGGCATCAGAGGATGAGATAGTTGGATGGCATCACCAAACTCAATGGACATGAGTTTCAGCAAACTTCAGGAGATAGTGGAGGACAGAGAAGCCTGGTGTGCTGAAGTCCATGAAGTCTCAAAGAGTCAGACATGATTTAGCAACTGAACAAAAATCCATTTATTCATTAATTATTTATTTGACAATAGCAGTCTTTGAAATGTTAAGAATATTAAAAGAAGACATTTACCACAAGGAAAATTATAAGCCCAAGGTATTTTTATCTTTACTGCCTCTTACTACTCCACAGTTGTTCATTTATTAGAACCATCCTTTAATCCATCTATCCTCTATAAAAGCAAAAACTTCCCATCTCATCTTCTTCAACTTTCACCTTTAAATACCTATGTCAGTGCCAACCTTTACTGAGTAATCACTGACAATTTTAGGATAATATACTTTTCCATGTAAATCTTAGAGCTTATTCTATTTTATGTACATATTTTTCAGTTCTTAATATTAACTTCATCTGTGTGTATCTTCTCAGTGTATCATAATATTGGATATATTTAATATTTAATGAATGTGATTTTCTTAACTAAAATCAGTGGACTTGTCATTATGAGATGGCTGATTAAACAGCCTTGTTGCAAAGATAACCCCTTACAGGGCCTGAAAGAGGGCTCTTGTCTAACATTCAGGAATGAATTTTATGAGGAGAAACAGGTGCTAACAAAGCAAGAGACTTTATAGGGTGGGAAACAGGAAGGTAAGGAAACCCAGGAGAACTGCTCTGCCATGTGACTCAGTCTCACAGTCTCAGGGAATTAGTGATTGGATTAGTTTCCAGGTTATTTTTGGCCAATTATTCTGACTAAAGGTCCTTCTGGGTGGTGTACCCATTGCTGAGCCAGGTTGGATGCCAGCTAGGAGGATTCTGGGAAGTGGTGGGACATCACTGTGTGGTGTCTCTTTTTGACCTTTCCTGAACTCTTTCAGTTGGTGGTGGCTTGTTAGTTCTGTGCTCCTTACCAGGACCTCTTGTGGTGAAATAACTCACACAAATGATTATCATGGTGTCTGGCAAGCGTGGGCGGTTTCAGTCAGTGTATTTCCCCTAACAGTTTGAGAAACAAACCAGTCCAGTCTGCTTGATATTTTTAAGTAAACGATCATTATCAATGGTCAAAGTGAGGAAAGTACCTCTGTTAGTGTATATTGAGATAATAGCATTGTGCTGCTGCTGCTGTTGCTAAATCGCTTCAGTCGTGTCCGACTCCTAGCGACCCCATGGACTGCAGACTACCAGGCTCCTCCATCCATGGATTTTCCAGGCAAGAGTATTGGAGTGGGTTGCCATTGCCTTCTCCGAATAGCATTGTATTTTTCCTTAAATGAATTACATTTGATTACGTTGTCAAATCAGGACTCACGTGATCAATATGGGTGATCACATTTACCTTTAATGACTTTCAGACTTTTCACCACTAACCTCTCACAATGAATGGAAATTTTTCAGTCTTCTCATTACCCAGATAAATAATATGTTTCTCTAGAGAGTCATTATTAAGGCAGTGTTTTCCTTTCTTTTCATAACCTTCACATATGAAATTATGAAACATAGCGTGGGCGGATGCGACGGCACATATAGGGCGGTGTAGAGGAGCTACACCATGTCCGAGGCCAGGGGCAGAAGCCGGGAGGATCCCATGCTCAAGGGGCAGTGGCCAAGAGGAGTTACCCCACATCCAAAGTCAGGGGCGGCCGCCGAGAGTGACAGGCTGCAACAGCACAGCAGCAGCCGAGAGGAGGTACCCCATGTCCAAGGTCAGGGGCGGCGGCTGGGAGGAGCCTCCCCATGCCTGAGGACAGGGGCGGTGGCTGGGAGGAGCTACCCTACGTCCAAGGAGCAGTGGTCTCTGGGTGCAGAAGGGCTTAGAGGAGCTATTTCACGTTCAAGGTCAGGAGGGGCAGCAGTGAGGAGATACCCATCGTCCAAGGTAAGGAGCAGTGGCTGTGCTTTGCTGGAGCAGCCATGAAGAGATACCCCACGTCCAAGGTAAGAGAGACCCAAATAAGATGGTAGGGGTTGCAAGAGGGCATCAGAGGACAGACATACTGAAACCATAATCACAGAAAACTAGTCAATCTAATCACACTAGGACCACAGCTTTATCTAACTCAATGAAACTAAGCCTTGCCTGTGGGGCCACCCCAGATGGGCAGGTCATGGTGGAGCGGTCTGACAGAATGTGGTCCACTGGAGAAGGGAATGGCAAACCGCTGCAGTATTCTTGCCTTGAAAACCCCATGAACAGTATGAAAAGCCAAAATGATAGGATACTGAAAGGGGAACTCCCCAGGTCAGTATGTGCCCAGTATGCTCCTGGGGATCAGTGGAGAACTAACTCCAGAAAGAATGAAGGGATGGAGCCAAAGCAAAAACAATATTCCAGTTGTGGATGTGACTGGTGATAGAAGCAAGGTCCTATGCTGTAAAGAGTAATATTGGATAGGAACCTGAAATGTCATGTCCATGAATAAAGGCAAATTGGAAGTGGTCAAACAGGAAATAGCAAGAGTGAACATTGACATTCTAGAAATCAGCAAACTAAATTGGACTGGAATGGGTGAATTTAACGCAGATGACCATTATATCTACTACTGCGGGCAGGAATCCCTTAGAAGAAATGGAGTAGCCATCATGGTCAACAAAAGAGTCCGTACTTGGATGCAGTCTCAAAAACAACAGAAAGATCTCTGTTCGTTTCCAAGGCAAACCATTTAATATCAGAGTAATCCAAGTCTATGCCCCAATCAGTAATGCTGAAGAAGCTGAAGTTGAATGGTTCTATGAAGACCTACAAGAACTTTTAGAACTAATACCCAAAAAAGATGTCCTTTTCATTATAGGGGACTGGAATGCAAAAATAGGAAGTCAAGAAACACTTGGAGTAACAGGCAAATTTGGCCTTGGAATACGGAATGAAGCAGGGCAAAGACTAATAGAGTTTTGCCAAGAAAATGCAGTGGTCATAGCAAACACCCTCTTCCAACAACATAAGAGAAGACTCTATACATGGACATCACCAGATGGTCAATACCGAAATCAGATTGATTATATTCTTTGCAGACAAAGATGGAGAAGCTCTATACAGTCAGCAAAAACAAGACCAGGAGCTGACTGTGGCTCAGATCATGAACTTCTTATTGCGAAATTCAGACTTAAATTGAAGAAAGAAGGGAAAACCACTAGACCATTCAGGTATTACCTAAATCAAATCCCTTACGATTATACAGTGAAAGTGAGAAATAGATTTAAGGGACTAGATTGATAGATAGAGTGCCTGATGAACTATGGAATGAGGTTCGTGACATTGTACAGGAGACAGGGATCAAGACCATCCATATGGAAAAGAAATGCAAAAAAAGCAAAATGGCTGTCTGGGGAGGCCTTACAAATAGCTGTGAAAAGAAGAGAAGTGAAAAGAAAAGGAGAAAAGGAAAGATATAAGCATCTGAATTCAGAGTTCCAAAGAATAGCAAGAAGAGATAAGAAAGCCTTCCTCAGTGATCAATGCAAAGAAATAGAGGAAAACAACAGAATGGGAAAGACTAGAAATCTCTTCAAGAAAATTAAAGACACCAAGGGAACATTTCATGCAAATATGGGCTCAATAAAGGACAGAAATGGTATGGACCTAACAGAAGCAGAAGATATTAAGAAGAGGTGGAAAGAATACACAGAAACACTGTAAAAAAAATCTTTAAGACCAAGATAATCACGATTGTGTGATCACTCACCTAGAGCTAGACATCATGGATTGTGAAGTCAAGTAGGCCTTAGAAAGCATCACTACGAACAACACTAGTGGAATGCCAGCATCACTACGAACAACAATTCCAGTTGAGCTATTTCAAATCCTGAAAGGTGATGCTGTGAAAGTGCTGCACTCAATATGCCAGGAAATTTGGAAAACTCAGCAGTGGCCACAGGACTGGAAAAGGTCGGTTTTCATTCCAATACCAAAGAAAGGGAATATCAAAGAATGCTCAAACTACCACACAATTGCAATCATCTCACACACTAGCAAAGTAATGATCAAAATTCTCCAAGCCAGGCCTCAGCAATACGTGAACCATGAACTTTCAGATGTTGAAGCTGGTTTTAGAAAAGGCAGAGGAACCAGAGAGCAAATTGCCAACATCCAGTGGATCATCGAAAAAGCAGGAGTGTTCCAGAAAAACATCTATTTCTGCTTTATTGACTATGCCAAAGCCTTTGACTGTGTGGATCACAATAAAGTGTAGAAAATTCTGAAAGAGATGGGAATACCAGACCACCTGACCTGCCTCTTGAGAAACCTATATGCAGGTCAGGAAGCAACAGTTAGAACTGCACATGGAACAACAGAATGGTTCCAAATAGGAAAAGGAGTAAGTCAAGGCTGTATAGTCACCCTGTTTATTTAAATTATATGCAGAGTACATCGTGAGAAACGCTGGGCTGGAAGAAGCACAAGCTGGAATCAAGATTGCCGGGAGAAATATCAATAACCTCAGATATGCAGATGACACCACTCTTATGGCAGAAAGTGAAGAGGAACTAAAAAGCCTCTTGATGAAAGTGAAAGAGGAGAGTGAAAAAGTTGGCTTAAAACTCAACATTCAGAAAACTAAGATCATGGCATCTGGTCCCATCACTTCATGGGAGATAAATGGGGAAACAGTGGAAAGTGTCAGACTTTATTTTTGGGGGCTCCAAAATCACTGCAGATGATGATTGCAGCCATGAAATTCAAAGACTCTTACTCCTTGGAAGGAAAGTTATGACCAAACTAGATAGCTTATTGAAAAGCAGAGACATTACTTTGCCAACAAAGGTCCATCTAGTCAAGGCTATGGTTTTTCCAGTGGTCATGTATGGATATGAGAGTTGGACTGTGAAGAAAGCTGAGTGCCTAAGATTGGAAAAGACTCTGATGCTGGGAGGGATTGGGGGCAGGAGGAGAAGGGGAGGGCAGAGGATGAGATGTTTGGATGGCATTACTGACTCAATGAACATGAGTTTGAATCTGAGTGAACTCTGGGAGTTGGTGATGGACAGGGAGGCCTGGCATGCTGAGATTCATGGGGTCGCAAAGAGTTGGACACTACTGAGCGACTGAACTGAATTAAACTGAAATGAACTGAGGAGAGTATTGCCTTTAATGAAACATCCTGTTATCAAGTATAAGTTTGTTCTACTCAGCACACGCCAGGCTAATAAGTCAGGAGAAGAGGTGTTTGGGCAAGGAATAATTACTTTGTTTGGAAAGCTGTGACTCCCAGAAGATGGCTGACTAACATCCTAGAGAATGGTCTTACTAAGTCTAGATCCTAGTTTCTTTTATAGCAAGAAGAGCAGGGAGACAGGGAGGTAAACTTGAAAAATAACAAGCAAACAAAAAGATCATAAACTGTGGCAAATATCTCCTGTTTTAGGTCAGACTTCAGAAGGGGATGTATTAATTTCTTTCCTGCAGTCATTCAAAGGTGGGCTGGGTCAGGATATTTCCTGAGAGGTGAACATAGATATTTTAGTTTTACCTTAAGGTGTGAGGGGCTGGGAGACAGCCATTATATATACTTTAAGCGTTTGGGATTCCCTCTTAGCTCAGTCAGTAAAGAAGCTGCCTGCATTGCAGGTGACCGGGGTTCCATTCTGGGGTGGGAAAGATCTCCTCGAGAAGGAAATGGGAACACACTCCAGTATTCTTTCCTGAAGAATCCCATGGACAGAGGAGCTTCGTGGGCTAAGGTCCATGGGGTTGCAAGATTCAGGAAATGACCAACCACCACCAAGTTATTGGCAATATCCCTTTAGTGATTCAGATCAGATCAGTCCCTCAGTCGTGTCCGACTCCTTGCCACCCCATGAATCGCAGCACGCCAGGCCTCCCTGTCCATCACCAACTCCCGGAGTTCACTCAGACTCACGTCCATTGAGTCAGTGATGCCATCCAGCCATCTCATCCTCTGTCGTCCCCTTCTCCTCCTGCCCCCAATCCCTCCCGGCATCAGAGTCTTTTCCAATGAGTCAACTCTTCGCATGAGGTGGCCAAAATACTGGAGTTTCAGCTTTAGCATCATTCCTTCCAAAGAAATCCCAGGGCTGATCTCCTTCAGAATGGGCTGGTTGGATCTCCTTGCAGTCCAAGGGACTCTCCAGAGTTACCTCCAACACCACTGTTTAAAAGCATCAATTCTTTGGTGCTCAGCCTTCTTCACAGTCCAACTCTCACATCCATACATGACCACAGGAAAAACCATAGCCTTGACTAGACGAACTTTTGTTGGCAAAGTAATGTCTCTGCTTTTGAACATGCTATCTAGGTTGGTAATAACTTTCCTTCCAAGGAGTAAGCGTCTTTTAATTTCATGGCTGCAGTCACCATCTGCAGTGATTTTGGAGCCCAGAAAAATAAAGTCTGACACTGTTTCCACAGTTTCCCCATCTATTTCCCATGAGGTGGTGGGACCGGATGCCATGATCTTCATTTTCTGAATGTTGAGATTTAAGCAAACTTTTTCACTCTCCATTTTCACTTTCATCAAGACCTGTGGTGGATTCATTTCGATGTTGGGCAAAACTAATACAATATTGTAAAGTTTAAAAATAAAATAAAATTAAAAAAAAGAGGCTTTTTAGTTCCTCTTCACTTTCTGCCATAAGGGTGGTATCATCTGCATATCTGAGGTTATTGATATTTCTCCCGGCAATCTTGATTCCAGCTTGTATTTCTTCCAGCCCAGCATTTCTCATGATGTACTCTGCATATAAATGAAACAAACAGGGTGACAATATACA
This sequence comes from Bos grunniens, assembly GCF_055505025.1. Lineage (NCBI taxonomy): Eukaryota > Metazoa > Chordata > Mammalia > Artiodactyla > Bovidae > Bos > Bos grunniens. Next base: position 55,335,622 of record NC_141175.1, on the reverse strand, counting down.
GCCTTTACGAATTCCTTTTCCTATTTGGAACCAGTCTGTTGTTCCATGTCCAGTTCTAACTGTTGCTTCCTGACCTGCATACAGATTTCTCAAAAGGCAGATCAGGTGGTCCGGTATTCCCATCTCTTGAAGAATTTTCCAGTTTATTGTGATCTACACAGTCAAAGGCTTTGGCATAGTCAATAAAGCAGAAATAGGTGTTTTTCTGGAACTCTCTTGCCTTTTCTATGATCCAGCGGATGTTGGCAATTTGCTGTCTCGTTCCTCTGCCTTTTCTAAAACCAGCTTCGACATCAGGAAGTTCACAGTTCACATATTGCTGAAGGCTGGCTTGGAGAATTTTGAGCATTACTTTACTAGCGTGTGAGATGAGTGCAATTGTGTGGTAGTTTGAGCATTCTTTGGCAATGCCTTTCTTTGGGATTGGAATGAAAACTGACCTTCTCCAGTCCTGTGGCCACTGCTGAGTTTTCCAAATTTGCTGGCATATTGAGTGCAGCACTTTCACAGCATCATCTTTCAGGATTTGGAATAGCTCAACTGGAATTCCATCACCTCCACTAGCTTTGTTCATAGTGATGCTTTCTAAAGCCCACTTGACTTCACATTCCAGGATGTCTGGCTCTAGGTCAGTGATCACACCATCGTGATTATCTGGTTCGCGAAGATCTTTTTTGTACAGCTCTTCTGTGTATTCTTGCCATCTCTTCTTAATATCTTCTGCTTCTGTTAGGTCCATACCATTTTTGTCCTTTATCGAGCTCATCTTTGCATGAAATGTTCCTTTGGTATCTCTGATTTTCTTTAAGAGATCCCTAGTCTTTCCCATTCTGTTGTTTTCCTCTATTTCTTTGCGTTGATTGCTGAAGAAGGATTTCTTATCTCTTCTTGCTATTCTTTGGAACTCGGCATTCAGATGTTTATATCTTTCCTTTTCTCCTTTGCTTTTCGCTTCTCTTCTTTTCACAACTATTTGTAAGGCCTCCCCAGACAGCCATTTTGCTTTTTTGCATTTCTTTTCTATGGGAATGGTCTTGATCCCTGTCTCCATACAATGTTATGAACCTCATTCCATAGTTCATCAGGCACTCTATCAGATCTAGGCCCTTAAATCTATTTCTCACTTTCACTGTATAATCATAAGGGATTTGATTTAGGTAATATCTGAATGGTCTAGTGGTTTCCCCTTCTTTCTTCAATTTAAGTCTGAATTTGGCAATAAAGAGTTCATCGTCTGAGCCACAGTCAGCTCCTGGTCTTTTTTTGCTGACTGTATAGAGCTTCTCCATCTTTGTCTGCAAAGAATATAATCAATCTGATTTCGGTGTTGACCATCTGGTGATGTCCATGTATAGCGTCTTCTGTTGTGTTGTTGGAAGAGGGTGTTTGTTATGACCAGTGCATTTTCTTCTTGCAGCAAAAGCAATAGTATACAAGGTTAAATTAAAGAAACAGATTCAATGTGGAGTCAGATTCTCTTCCCTATTATAATATTAAAGAAATATTGAGTTAACAGAAAGAGAGAGGGAAAGAAATAGAGAGGTAGATTGAGAATAAGATTCCATGGGAATTACCACCTTGTCCCTCAGAATTTTGATTCTTTCTCACATAGTCAAAAATGTATGAGTCACTGTATTTGTCCTTTGAAAAATCTGTAGGGGATATCTGCCTCAATTGATTTTTCATTATTTGATAGAAAGATGTTTAATCTGTCAAAAAAAAACTTTTCTGAACTCATATTAATTTTGAGAATGCTGCATAAATGTATGTAGTTTTTCAATTGTATTTCTTCAGTTCACAGAAAATTAGTGAATACCCTCCTCTACAGAGGAGACATTTTGTTAATTTTCATTTCCTCCTTGAGTAGGTCTCCAAGGTCTTGCTGACAGTTTAGAAAGACTAAACTCTATTTGACAGCATTGCAAAATGCATGACAAAATAAAACACTCTTAGTTTCTGAATTTGTTACTGGGAAAAGCCAATTATGATTCCAAGTTAGATCTGTTTCTTTAATTTTAACCTTTGCTTCCCATTGCTTTTGTTAACTAAAAGGATTCTATTTTACATAACTGTCTCCCTCACGGGGACCCTGTCCCTCTGCCTGAATATTAAACCAAAGTGCCTCTGTTCAGGACCCTGTCCACCTGTAGGTGGCTACAGGAAGGAAGAAATTAACACATCTCCTGCTGAGGCTTGTTCATCTAGAAGATATTTACAAGATTAATGGCTAACTTTACCTGTATTTCCTCCCCCTCCACTCTGTGTTCTATAAAAGAACCTGACAGTCAGACACAATTAGATCATTATTTTGAAACATTAGTCTGCCATCTTCTTAGTCAGCTGGCTTTCCAAATAAAGTCATATTCATTGCTTCAATACCTAATATCTCCGATTAATTGGCCTGTGGTGAGGAGAGCAGAGTTAACTTGGACTTGGTAGTGAATTTCATAAACTAAAAAAAATAAAAGAAATAAAAGAAGATGAATAAAATAAAAATAAGGGAATAAAATAGTCATTACAATATCATCTCATTTTCTATAATCTCCTTATCTCCCACTCAAATTGAAAGGTGAAGATTAAGAAAGTAACCTGTGAAAAATAATTTTTTAGGGATGTTTCATCTACCCTATTTCTATTTGTATGCATATGTATGCATCTGTTTGAATCTTTTGAAGAGAAGAAAATAAGTAATGAGAAAAAAAAATAGAACACATTTAAGTATCTCATTTTTATCAATGATTCTCTTATATTCACATGGTCACATCTTTGAAATAAAACTATATTATTTTTACATTAACTGAGCATCCATTCTAGATTCAGGGATTCTAGACTGACAGTAAATTTATTGAAATGCCAAAGTGTTAAATAATATCCATTTCCAAATTCAACTCACTCTCAAGTTTTCTAGCATCCCTTTAGAAATGAGACACACTATAGGTTTAGGAAATATTCATAGGCAGACTGTCTCTAAGATGGAGGTGTGGGGAGGGCATTTACCCCAGACAAGGTATCTGTCTCTTCTCTACCCACTGTCCTCAGATCTCATCACTCTTACTTCTTCCCATATACATACCAGTACAATCAGAAATGGGCAAATAATCTAAGGTGCCTATGAATGAACCATATTTTAGCCAAACCACAGGCTCATATGTTCCTCAGAAGTGGCAAAGAACTTTCTGTTTGGGGGCTCTCTTGGGGATAAGCAAACCCGTGAAAAACTAGAACTCTGAAATGACATTGCATTTGACTTTTTACGTGGATAGCTAAGCTTAAATAATCTCACAGGTTCACATGTAGACATTCAGGACAGAAGAAACACATAACTAGGCTGCATAGATTTCCTGAACCCAGAGCACATGAGACATTAACATAAAAAAAAAGGAAGTAAAGAGATTCTAAGGTAAAAGTAATGATGTACACATTCACAAAAAAGGTCTAACATGATCTTATACAATAAAGTATAACATTAGCATGTCAAAATATCAGCATTGAAATAAGAGAACATGAAATACATTATAAAATTGAATATTTAAAGTTATTAAAGGAATAATGATAGATTGGAGGCTATGGAAAAAATGGAAAAAATGGGGAAAAAAGAGTAAAATGTTACTTTTAGAAAGAAACATTCAATTACTGAAAAAGATTTAAAGAAAAAATAAATTAACATGATAATTAGCAGGCTAGATGTTATTGAGATAATGTATAAATTTTGAGATAGATCTGAAAATAATACTAAAATTAAGCTGGAGAAATATATGTATGGAAAATAGAAAACATAGAAGACATAATAAGAGTATATAAATATAATATAGGAGATCTAGATAAAGAAAATAAGTACAATGGGAAACCACCACCCAGCCCCCAGTGATAATGGACAAGAAATATTTAGCACTGAATAAAGACAAAAGTCCTAAAGGAATGAAAATCAAATTGACCCTTGATCTGTTTTAACAGTAATAAAAGCCATAATTACCTAAAATATCTTCAAAAAGCAAAGGAAATAACTCTACATTTAGAATTGTATATTCAGCTAAATGTTCATAAAAGGGTGAAAACAATGTGAGGAATTATTTTCAACAAGCAATATAACTATTAATGAAATTTAACCCACAAATATCATCAACAAAAGGAATAACAAAGATATAACTAAAAATTAAATTTTGAAAGGAAAACATGAGGCATAAGAAATTAATAGTAATCAAAAAGGGACTGGGACATTGTAGACTAAATATCTTACAAATATTTTGCCAATTAGACCTCAGTAAAGCTGAAAATTATTAAAAGCAGATGGTAACAATAATAAAAACAATAATAACAATAATAAAAACAACAATAAAAACACAGGTAAAAGTTTCATAAATCCAGATAACTACTGATTAAAATTATGAAAGAAAGAGGAAATAAAATATTATACCATAAAATAATAATAGCTAATATACACAGTACTTAAAGTGTTTCAAAGTACTTTACATGCACTAGTGCACTTAATCTTTATAATGACCAACTGTAACAGATACTTACCATTTTGCCATATTTTACACATGATGGAGCTATAGCACGTCGATTTTGTATTTGTCTAATAAGTAATTGATTTGAGACTTGCTATCTGGAAATCTGTCTTAAGAGACTTCACTTAACTACTAGAATCTATTGCCTCTCCAAAAACATTAAAGATGGAAAGTAGTAAAAGGACTTGAATTCTTACATTCTTAGACTTTTTGGTAAAATAATAGAGATACAGGTTAAAATGTACATGTTAAAATATATGAGTAAGTGCAATAAAATATATTGAATGTGTAATTTAAGAAAATAATAAAATATGGGAAACAGTCAAGTCACTACTACTTAGGAAAAAAGGAATAAAACATGGTTACAAAAATAATAATATATGATTGTATATATAAGTCAGAAAATACAACAGGGCAAAACTTTAAATCATAGTAATTTATTCATTTATTTAATGTATATGTTAGAATCTAACATGTATCAGTAATTTTTCTAGACTGGGAAATAATTCTATCATAAAAAGGACAAAAATCCCTTGTTTCACAGAGCATACTTTTAGCAATCACAATAAATGTTAATCATTTCAACTATTCAGCTAAAATTTTTTTCACAAACGTTCTAAGAGTGAAAAAATCCAGTTACCTGATGCTCACACGAAACACCTAACAGAGAAAAATACAGAAAGGTTAAATGTTAAAAAATTAGAGTACATCAAGAAAACGCTAATCAAAAGCAATGAACTTCCCTGGTTGTCCAGTGGCTAGGAATCTGCATGTCAATGCAGGAGATATGGGTTTGGTACCTGGTGGTCCAGGAAGATCCCACGTGCCACATGCCACAGAGCAACTAAGCCCACATGCTACAACTACTGAGGCTCTCTCTAGAACCCAAGGACCACAGTTGCTGAATCTGAGAAGCCTTTAGCTCATGCTCCACAAGAGAAGCCACCACAATGAGAAGCCTTAGCAGTATAACTAGAGAGTAGCCCTTGCTCCCTTCAACTAGAGAAAGCACACGTGAAGCAACAAAGACCTAGCATAGCCATAAATAAAGAAATTAAAGAAAAGAAAAGTTATGTAACAGTATTAAAACCAAACTAAATACACTAAAGGCCAAAAGGCCTTATTTGAAATAACAAAATTCATTTCACAATGTTATAATGAACAAATCACTAGAACAAAAATATAAGAATGAAAATTATAGCCCCAAATATAGGCTAATAAAGTATGAAGCAACATTTTTAAAATAAAGATTGCACAAAAACCTCCAGAGATTCTTAGAGAACTTCATTCAGAAAGGGTCAAAAAAGAGAGAGTGAGGAAATGAAGGAAAGAAGGAAGGACTAAAGGGAGAAGGGGGAAAAAAAGAAGGAAATATATAAAAATTTAACAGCAGTTAGCAAATTTGATACAGTGCAATCACTTTATATGTAGACAGTTAACTAATGTACTTTGACTTAGAAGTATAAAATAAAATCATTTTATTTGGTTTTTCACCTACAGTGCAGGAAACTCAGGTGATGTGAGTTTGATCCCTGGATTGGGAAGATACCCTGGAGGAAATGGCAACTCATCCAGTATTTTTGCCTGGAAAATCCTATGAGGAGAGAAGCCTGGTGTGCTATAGCCCATAGGTTCACAAAGAGTCAGATACGACTGAGCACACGCATTTTTTTTTTTTTTTTAATTTTGCAGTTGTTATCATTTCTTATTATTCTAGAGGCTTATTGAGGTCTATAGTGTAGCTGGGGCTGGAATTATCTAATCTTCTTTACTCACATGTTTGGTGGTTGATACTGACTGGAGATGACAAATGGAACATCTGCATATGCTTCACCTGGGATTCCTCACACTATAGAGACCAAATTCTTACATGCATAAGAATCTCAAGAGAACAAGACAAAGGGAAGGAATATTTCCTTTTATCACCCAAACTCAGAAGTCATATAGTCACACACAGTCTTTCTACTCAGTAGAAATATGTTGTGATATTAACCTATAGTCAAAAAGAGAGCTACTAGAATCTATATCTTGACAGGGGAAATGTCATAGAATTTCAGAATATGTTTAAAACTCCTGGTAAACAGACTTGTGGTTACTGGAGGTGGACATGAGGAAAGGGGGAATTGGATTAAGTTGATCAAAAGGTAACAACCTCCAGTTATGAGATAAATAAGAATTAGTGATGTGATGTACAATATGATTAATATAATTTACACTGCCTAAAGTTACCAGACCACCTGACTTGCCTCTTGAGAAATTTGTATGCAGGTCAGGAAGCAACAGTTAGAACTGGACATGGAACAACAGACTGATTCCAAATAGGAAAAGGAGTATGTCAAGGCTGTATATTGTCACCCTGCTTATTTAATTTTTTTGCAGAGTACATCATGAGAAACGCTGGGCTGGAAGAAGCACAAGCTGAAATCAAGATTGCCGGGAGAAATATCAATAACCTCAGATATGCAGATGACACCACCCTTATGGCAGAAAGTGAAGAGGAACTCAAAAGCCTCTTGATGAAGGTGAAAGAGGAGAGAGAAGAAGTTGGCTTAAAACTCAACATTCAGAAAACGAAGATCATAGCATCTGGTCCCATCATTTCATGGGAAATAGATGGGGAAATAGTGGAAACAGTGTCAGACTATATTTTTTTGGGCTCCAAAATCACTGCAGATGGTGACTGCAGCCATGAAATTAAAAGACGCTTACTCCTTGGAAGAAAAGTTATGACCAACTTAGACACATATTCAAAAGCAGAGACATTACTTTGTCAACAAAGGTCCGTCTAGTCAAGGCTATGGTTTTTCCTGTGGTCATATACGTATGTGAGAGTTGGACTGTGAAGGAAGCTGAGCGCCGAAGAATGATGTTTTTGCACTGTGGTGTTGGAGAAGACTCTTGAGAGTCCCTTGGACTGCAAGGAGATCCAACCATTCCATTCTGAAGGAGATCAGCCCTGGGATTTCTTTGGAAGGAATGATGCTGAAGCTGAAACTCCAGTACTTTGGCCACCTCATGCGAAGAGTTGACTCATTGGAAAAGACTCTGATGCTGGGAGAGATTGGGGGCAGGAGGAGAAGGGGACGACAGAGGAAGAGATGGCTGGATGGCATCACTGACTCGATGGATGTGAGTCTGAGTCAACTCTGGGAGTTTGTGATGGACAGGGAGGCCTGGCATGCTGAGATTCATGGGTTGGCAAAGAGTCGGACATGACTGAGTGACTGAACTGAACTGAACTGAACTGAAAGTTATATATGTTTAGTATTCTTGCCTGGAGAATCCCATGGATGGAGGAGCCTGGGAGGCTACAGTCCATGGGGTGACAAAGAATAAGACATGACTAAAGCAACTTAGCATGCATGTATGTAAGGTTATATATGAAAGTTGTTAAGACAGCAAATCCTAAGATTTATTATCAGAAGGTTAAAAAAAAAGTATCTTTCTTTTATTTTATATCTTTGTGAGATGAATGTTTGCTAAAATTTATAGCAGTAATTATTTCATGATGCATGTAAGTCAAATCATTACACTGTACAATACAGTGTTGTTTGTTAGACATATCTTAATAAAACTGGAAGAAACAAACAAACAAAAGAACACCGTGAATATAGGCCACTTCAACCAGAAAAAGATGTAATTTATAAACATATAATAACTATTAATAAAAATGTACCACATGGTATATCACAAGGGAATTCTCAAAATCAAGGAAATAATGATACCTGACTACATGAAAATAAAATAAAATGTGCTATCATTAAGAGAAAGATTATCTAAGAAATATTGGAAACAATGTAAAATGTAGTTCTAAACAATTCATAGATGAAAATATAAATCATGATGAAAATTACACAGTATTTTATATGAACTTAGTGTGAACACTGTAAATACATATTGTGCTTATTATAATTATGTAAGATGTAACCACTGAAGGGTCCAATAAAGCAACTTATCAGCACTTAACCTTCACTAGAAAAAATACTAAAGGAAGTTTCTTCAGCCTATGGAAATAATAAGTGCTGGACACTTGGGTCTAAACAAAGCACCACAGAACAGTAAATGCAAATAAGAAGTATGTGGACAAAGATGCCTTTATTCTTGCTATATATTTAACAAATGTCTGCTTAAAACAAATATCATAACAATTGTAATTTGAGTTTATAGCATTAATAGAGGTAAAGTCTATGAAAAGAGAAAAGGAAAAGAAAGGTATAAATGAAAAAAACTTTTTTTTTTTTTCACCCAGTGATGGGGAAGGAATAGCACAGAGACAGCTCTACCAGCCCATCCAACAGCCTCTTTGTGGATAATCACCTCCAAACGGCTCGGTAGCCCCTGTGCCCAATGCATTTGCCTCACGTGGGGAATGGAACTCCAAACACCAGGACCTACAGCCACCCTGACAGGAATTCCCACCTTGAATGAAAACCACAATCACAGAAAACTAATCAAACTGATCACATGGGCCACAACCTTGTCTAACTCAATGAAATTATGAGACATGTCGTGTAGGGCCACTCAAGATGGACAGGTCATGGTGGAGATTTCTGACAAAATATGGTCCACTGGAGAAGGGAATGGCAAACCAATTCAATATTCTTGCCTTGAGAACCTCATGAACACTATGAAAAAGCAAAAAGATATAACACTGAAAGATAAACTCCCCAGGTCAGTAGGTGCCCAATATGCTACTGGAGAAGAGTGGAGAAATAACTCCAGAAAGAATGAAGAGATGGAGTCAAAGCAAAAACAGTAGCCAGTTGTGGATGTGACTGGTGATGGAAGTGAAATTTGATGCTGTAAAGAGCAATATTGCATAGGAACCTGGAATGTCAGGTCCATGAATCAAGGTAAATTAGAAGTGGTCTAGCAGGAGATGGCAAGAGTGAACATTGATATTTCAGTGAACTAAATGGACTGGAATGGGAAAATTTAATTCAGATGACTATTATATTTCCTACTGTGTGCAAGAATTCCTTAGAAGAAATGGAATAAACCTCATAGTCAACAAAAGAGTCCAAAATGCAGTAATTGAATGCAATCTCAAAATTGACAGAAAGATCTCTATTGGTTTTCAAGGCAAACCATCTAATATCACAGTAATCCAAATCTATGCCCCAACCAGTAATGCTAAAGAAGCAGAGTTGGAGTATTAAAAAAGCTGAGTGTGGAAGAATTGATGCTTTTGAACTGTGGTGTTGGAGAAGACTCTCAACAGCCCCTTGGACTTTGAGGAGATCAAACCAGTCAATTCTAAAGAAATCAGTCCTGAACAGTCATTGGAAGGACTGGAGCTGAAGCTGAAACTCCAGTACTTTGGCCTCCTGATGCAAAGAACTGAATCTTTGGAAAAGACCCTGATGATGGGAAAGACTGAAGGCATGAGGGGATGACAGAGGATGAGATGATTGGATGGCATCACTGACTCAATGGACATGAGTTTGAGTAAACTCCAGGAGTTGATGATGGACAAGGAGTCCACGGGGTCGCAAAGAGTTGGACACGACTGCATGACTGATCTGCTATATATGAAATGTTATACGATCATTTCAAGGAGGATTGTAGTAGTTTGACTAAATATTACAATCGTTGGTGGGTGAGGTATATGGATTTGGTTTCTCTCTTTGCTGGAAAGTAGCCATAGGGAAATAAAGAAGGTAGATGACTTTTTTCAATGTCCTTGTTAACTTGAATTACAAGTAAATAATATATTCTTTAAATTGACATGACAAAATCTTTATAAAGAGAATATCTTTATCAGTATGTTCCTTGCTAAATATTACTTAGAGTAAATAACCCCAGGAGCAACGGTTTCCTGAAGCATGGTGTTTTTAAATACGGTGGATCTCATATTCAGTGTTCTTACCACAATACAAAATAAAGCCTATTTCAAGGTACAAAGACTGAGTTTGACAGACTGTAAATTATCAAGGCCCACATTTAGGCTACTTCCAATAAATGCACATTAGATAACAAAATAAAACATACATTAGAAGTACATCGTTCAATGTAATTCTAACTGAACAGTAATCATAAGAATTCTTGAAGAACTATGCTAATGTCAGCCTAAGTTTGAGGTAAGGAATACTATCAAAGGAAAAAAAAAATATATATATATATATACCCTAATGATAGGGATCCTGATATTTTAAGAACTAAAACAATCTAATAGGGTAGTTATAAATTTATCCATAATTTGATTAATTTTGTCACTAATGAAAATTTAACTATCTTTGTTTGAATAAAGGGCTTCCCTGATGGCTCAGGTGGTAAAGAATCGACGTGCAATGTGTTACACTTAGGTTGGAACCCTGTGTTGGGAAGATCCCCAGGAGGAGAGCAGAGCAACCCACTCCAGTATTCTTGTCTAGAGAATCCCCATAGACAGAAAAGCCTGGTGGGTTGCAGTCCATGGGGTCACAAAGAGTCAGACACAACTTAACTGAGTGACTAAGCACAAAGAACTTTGTTGTTTAGCATAAAAATTTTAGAAATACATTCAGTTTGTTTAACTTTGTTGCCTTTTCCTATTCAATCCATTGTTGCAATGACAGCTGGTTCCCAAGGTTTGGGGAAGGAAACAACCCTCTATATGAAAATATGTAAAAAAAAGGAAAAGAAAAAAAAGAACAAGTTGTTGAAGATAAAGAAGACATTATTTCCATGTTGTACTAACAGAATTCTTTTTTTTTTTCTAATTTTATTTTATTTTTAAACTTTACATAATTGTATTAGTTTTGCCAAATATCAAAATGAATCCGCCACAGATATACATGTGTTCCCCATCCCGAACCCTCCTCCCTCCTCCCTCCCCATACCATCCCTCTAGGCCGTCCTAGGGGACCTATCTGTGACTTTGATCTACTATAACAATAGCTCATTTGCAGGATTTACTGAGACCATCTCTGTAGGCTAGGTTGCAAGGTGTTTTTTTTGTTTGTTTGTTTGTTTTTCTGAGTGTTTTCAAATAAGTATATTTAAGATAAACTAATAAATTAGCAGTTAAAGAAGGCTACTAATGAACTCACTATAGACAGGAGATAAGTGCTTGATTTAAGGAAGGAGCTAAAGAAACAACAGAATTGAATAAAATTCAATAGGATACTTGGCAGGTTAAAAGCAGAGACATCACTTTGCTAACAAAGGTCTGTCTAGTCAAGGGTATGGTTTTTCCGGTTGTCAGATGTGGATGTAAGAGCTGGACCGTAAAAAGGCTGCGCAGCGAAGAATTGACACATTCAAACTGTGGTGCTGGAGAAGACTCTTGAGAGTCCCTTGGACTGCAAGGAGATCAAAACAGTCAATCCTAAAGGAGATCAGTCCTGAATATTCATTGGAAGGACTGATGCTGAAGCTGAAACTCCAATACTTTGGCCACCTGATGAGAAGAGCTGACTCATTAGATAAGACACTGATGCTGGGAAAGATTGAGCATAGGAGGAGAAGAGGTGACAGAAGATGAGATGGCTGGATGGCATCACCAACTCAGTGGTAATGAGTTTGAGCCACTCCAGGAGATACTAAAGGACAGGAAGCCTGACATGCTGCCGGCCATGGGTTTGCAAAGAGTTGGACACTACTGAGAAACTGAACAACAACAGCAACAACAAAAATACCAGATTAGGCTTCCAAGGTGGTGTGAATGTTAAAAGAATTCACCTACCAATACAGGATAAGTAGACATGGGTTTTGATACCTGGGTTAGGAAGATCACCTGAAGGAAGGCCTGGCAACCCACTTCAGTATTCTTGCCTCTAGAATTCTGTGTACAGAGAAGCCTGGCAGGCTACAGTCCAAAGAACTGAAAAGAGTTGAGTGTGAAAAGAAGGAAGGAAAGAGGGAGAACAGGGAAAGAAAAGAGAGAGACCAACAACAGTCAGATCACTTCATGAATGAAAATAGAAAATGCAGGCTGTGCTTCTTTGACATTAAAATATAGTGAAGCAAATGTTGTACTTGAGTTTGAAGTGCCTGAGCTGTCAAAGTGAGAGTAAGACAATAAGCAAGGGAGAAAGGCCTAATCAGTAAAACTATGACACAGTCATTGAAAGGAACAGGATACAATATGAACTGGTTAGAATCAACTATCCCCAAAATAGCGGAAGATTCTACTTCCAGTGGACCTTGAGCCTTATTATATGTACATTATAACGCATTGGCTAAATGACTCATCCACAGGTTCCATGACAGTCTGAGGCCAACCATAAAACACCAAAGAATGGGCGGTGCCCCATTCCTGGAAATCCCCACTCCTTCTCTAAGATAGAATATTCTTCCCTCTTTCATTAGCCTATTAAAATTCTAAATCCATAAAAACTAACTACCCTCTCAGCCCTTGCCTCTCTTTTCCAGAGGACCCTAAGACATGGAGTACCAACTCTTGCTCTCTAAGACAGCCCACACTTTGTCTATGAAATGTACATCTCTTTACATCAACTGTTTTCACTTTACTACAGCTCAGTTCTTACATTTTTTGCATACCTCCCTACCTCTGTGATTGGACATGACTTAGTGACTAAACCACCTACCTCTGTGATAATTGTCAAGGACCTTCACTTGCCAACTAGTCTCAGGGACTCACAGGAGACCTGGGATATGCCAATCCTCTTGCTCTCCATTTTTCCTACATCAAAATTAAAAACAAAAGTTTTAAGTGTAGAAAAGTTGCAAAGATTGATGTGTCCTCCCTTTGCAGTGTTAGTCGCTCAGATGTGTCTGACTCTTTGTGACCCCATGAACCATATCCCACCAGGCTCCTCTGTCCATGAAATCCTCTAGACAAGAATATTGGAGTGGATTTCCATTTCCTTCCCCAGGGAATCTTTCTGACCCAGGGACTGAACTCAGGTCTCCCTCAGTATGGGCAAATTATTTACCTTCTGAGCCACCAGGGAAGTCATAATAGTAGGCAATTTCCATACTTGGAGTTTCTTTCCTGCATTATCTACCCCCTAAAATCAATGCACCTATAAAATGTATGAAAAATTATCCTGAAAATGTTAGCCAGATAACCAAAATCATTTTAGATTACAATGTAAAGTTTAAGAAATCTGCATTTTTATTGAAAATTGTCCTCAGGGCTCCTGACTATGTTGTATTAAGCCTTTTCACATATTCTCTTATGTAATAGCAAGCACAGTGTGGGGTTCACCCCATTTTCATTCCTAAGCATCAATGTGAAATGCTGTATTAATGTGCAATATAGGATAGACTGAATTAAAAGAGATTTGATCTTCTTTTGTATTCATTTATCTCTCATATCTTAACTTTTTGTTTGTTTTCCACATGTATCTTCCCATGTTTCAGGATTTAAGAGTAGCAGTAATGATCTCAGGTGGACTCAACGCTTGATGCAGGATTTTGGTTCCCAAACAGAGACTGAAGTCAAACCTTGGCAGTGAAAGCACTGTATCCTAGACACCAGTAGCCAGTGATAAGTCCCTGGCTCATCAGCTGTATAGAAATAAATTTCCACAGAGAGATGGAAAATAGTGAAACAAGTAATGTGTTTATTAGGAGGAAAAAGGTACACATGGATAGAAACACTGATGGGCTCAGAGAGAGAGTTGCAGCATTGCGGTAGTTTAAATCACTTACATGGGACATTTCTTCCAGGTTTCCTTTGGCCAATCAACTTGCTTTGCCTGAATCTGAGTCCCTGCATGGTATATCTCAGGATATTCCCATGTATACATGTGTGCATCTCTTACCCAAGATGGATTTCAGTGAAAAGACCTGGTTGACATTACTCCCCTTTCAAACTTCAAGGAGGCTTTCTGTGCATTTATACTTGGCAAGGTCTCCTTGACCTTGGGAATGAAAAATATGTGGTCTCTGTCTTTTATCCGGGCAGGGCTCAGCCTCAGCTATCTTCATCTGTCCACAGGGGACAAACTCTGACTGCTCATCCTGGGACCCATCTATCTTCTACTACAGTAAGAACTAAAATACCCTTGTGTTGAATGTGTGTGTGTGAGAGAGAGAGAGAGACAGTGTTACAGAGAAAATGTAGTGACCTTCTTTACCAATGGGATGTTAAAATGAGAATTATAGAATACATTTCCTTATAAATAAATAAATATACATATAGGTATACATAGATTTACACATTTGTGGGAAATTATACTTTCTTGAAAAAAAAAAAGGTCCTGTTTTAAATTATATCAAGTTTGCTACTGATCTCCTCTGTGAGGTCACTCTATATTTAGTCTCCAAGATCAGCATCTTTTATTTTGCCATCTGTTTAAAAAACACTTTCTTCATTCTCTTCTCTCTGACTTAGTAGAATCAGAGGAGACAGATTGCAGCCTGTTGAATTTTTAGCAAGTAAATTCATTCCAGAAAAGAAATCTAAACAAGGCAATGACCCTATTATATCAACCACCCATAGGGTTGTAAACCAGAATAGAAATGTTGGGCATTTGTTTAAGCTCCTCATTGGAAAATGAATTAGGCCATTGAAGTCACTGTTATCCATCTCTATTCACAACTGCAATTCTATACCTGTTCCCTTAAATACCAATGGATTAAGCTCTATGAGATTAAGTTCAATCACCCAGCATGGTAACTGCAAATATCATGAATTCATTAATATATTCCTTTGCTTCCTGCTCTCCAGGCACCAGCCAGTAAATAAGGACCTGAGTGGAGGAGTGGGCAAAAAATATTTGTAAATCACATTTGGATTGGTGGGAGAATTATACCCACAGAAGACACCCTATGGAGTGAAATTAGATGACTGCTCTTTGGAAGACTTGGAAAGAGTCTTCAGAAAGAAAGTGTTCTGTTTGTATATTACCTGTCTTACCATTCCAAGATTTTAATAATTCATACATCATTGTTCAGTTACTAAGTCATGTCCAATTTTTTGCAACCCCATGGACTGCAGCATGCTAGGATTCACTGTCCTTCATCATTTTCCAGAGTTTGCTAAAATTCACATCCATTGTGTTGGTGATGCTATCTAACCATCTCATCCTCTGTCACCTCCTTATGCTTTTGCCTTCAGTCTTTCCCAGCATCAGGGTCTTTTCCAATGAATCAGCTCTTCACATTAGGAAGCCAAAGTATTGCAGCTTCAGCTTCATCATCAGTCCTTCCAATGAATATTCAGGGTTGATTTTCTTTAGGATTCATACATAGCTTTCAAATAAACATTTTGTATATTGGTTAAAAAAATGACCTAACTAAAGAGTATTAAAGGAATTGGAAGAGTATTCCTCTCCTTTATTTCACCAAGATTCACTTATCAAGTTTTAGAAGTATACAAAGATGGGAAGGAAATGCTTTTATTTGGGTTTTCCTAATAAAATTTGATTTTGATACAAATGGAATGGTACATTTTTCTTGTTGCCTTTTCAAGTATCACTTTTAAAAACATATATAAGAGGATATAAATGTTCACTAAATCCTTGAGGGATGAATTTTAATAAGAAATGAATCAAAAACAGGATGCTAAACTAAGTTCTTTAAATGTTATAGCTTTGTCTTTCTTAGCTTCACCATCATGTTCATGGTTATATATTAAACAAGGGCACCCCATTACAGCCACTCTTCCTTTGTTTCTTAGATCTCTTTCTTGTTCTTTGCCTTAACATATATTTATAACTCTTTATATCTCTGACCATATTAACCTAGAACCACAAACAAAGTTGATACTAATATTTAATTTCTATGATCCTTATAGAATGTGTTTCTTTCCAGAAATCAGCCTCTTTTTTCCCTCTCTGGTCTTAAACCAAAGTCACCATATAATTCTGAGAAAGTCCTCAAGAATTTATCTTGCTGTCACATTGTTGTCTCTGATAAATATAGCTGCTGTGAAATTACTACTGTGCTATGTATGGTTGACCACTGAAGAAACCTAGCTTTCACCTCGGAGAGAATGTAGGTGACCAGAATTAGTGATTAAGTATAATCTGTGGACAGATGGTTGCACTTAATCCCTGCCCAGCTTCCAACCAGAGAGTCAATCAAAATCAGCATCCTTGCACCATTCTGTTTGTGTGTTGGTTGCTCAGTTGTGTTCAACTCTTTGCAACCCCATGCACTGTAGCCCACCAGATTCCTCTGTCCATGGGGTTCTCCAGGCAAGCATACTGGAGTGGGTTGTCATGCCCTCCTCCAGGGGATCTTCCTGACCCAGGGATCAAACCCAAGTCTTACTTCTCCTGCTTTGGCAGGCGAGTTTTTTCTTTTTAACAACTAGCACTACTTGCCCTATAAACCTGGGAAAGAAATACCAGGCTGGCCAGTGGGTGTGACTAGTTCACCCAGCCACACTCCTAGAAGACCACATAGACATTAAGCCTGTACTACTTGAGTCATCTAGTTTACCACAGACATGGAAGTTGAGGGTTGCAGAGCACTCTGAATAGAGAAACAGCACTGTAGCATCATACGGGTCCATTTCTACTCAGATTATCCTACATAAATGTAGCATTATTCTGCTCCCAGCCACTTGAGAAGGGTGATAGGCAATTTTGGAAAAGGTGCTGCATGCATGCTCAGTCATGTCTGATTGTTAGCCCTCCAGGCTCCTCTGTTCATGGAAGTTTCCAGGCAAGAATACTGGAGTGTGTTGCCATTTCCTGTTCTAGGGGATCTTCCTGACCCAGAGATCGAACCCCACGTCTCCCAAATTTCCTGTATTGGCAGGCAGATTCTTTACCACTGACCCAGAAAAGGTGCTTCTGGAGACCAAATCTAACCTTGCTATGCATGGGTTATCTCTACTAATCAAATAAGTCCAGGTGTCAGAGTGTTAGCTAGAACACTTTATAAAAGACACTCCACAGGGGAGGTCCCCTTAGGTGTAGGACCCAAATAATGAGTCAGCTTGTTGAGGTCTGTGGACAGTGTTGTTGCCATTACAATATTAATGAGATCATATGTTTTATTTCCTATGTGTTCTTGCTTATTTGATTTCAATCTTATCTATGTCTATAATCTATATGAATAAATGGGGGCTTTCCTGGGGGCTCAGATGGCAAAGAATCCAACACCAACACAAGAAACCTAGGTTCTATCACTGAGTCCAAAAAATTCCCTGGAGAAAGAAATGACTATCTTCTCCAGTATTCTTGCCTGGAGAATTCCATGGACAGAAGAGCCTGGGTGGCTACACAGTCCATGGGGTTGCAAAGAGTCAGACACCACTGAACAACTAAGCACATAACACACACACACACACACACACACATATGAGTATATATATATATATATATATATATATTTATCAGTTCAGTTCAGTTGCTCAGTTGTGTCCGACTCTTTGCGACCCCATGAATCGCAGCACACCAGGCCTTCCTGTCCATCACCAACTCCCGGAGTTTACTCAGACTCACTTCCATCAAGTCAGTGATGCCATCCAGCCATCTCATCCTCTGTCGTCCCCTTCTCCTCCTGCACCCAATCCCTTCCAGCATCAGAGTCTTTTCCAAGAAGTCAACTCTTCGCATAAGGTGGCCAAAGTACTGGAGTTTCAGCTTCAGCATCATTCCCTCCAAAGAAATCCCAGGGCTGATCTCCTTCAGAATGGACTGGTTGGATGTCCTTGCAGTCCAAGGGACTCTCAAGAGTCTTCTCCAACAACACAGTTCAAAAGCATCAAGTCTTTGGCACTCAGCTTTCTTCACAGTCCAACTCTCACATCCATACATGATCACTGGAAAAACCATAGCCTTGACTAGGCAGACCTTTGTTGGCAAAGTAATATCTCTGCTTTTGAATATGCTATCTAGGTTGGTCAAAACTTTCCTTCCAAGGAGTAAGCATCTTTTAATTTCATGGCTGCAGTCACCATCTGCAGTGATTTTGGAGCCCCCCAAAATAAAATCTGATACTGTTTCCACTGTTTCTCCATCTATTTCCCAGGAAGTGATGGGACCAGATGCCATTATCTTCATTTTCTGAATGTTGAGCTTTAAGCCAATTTTTTCACCCTCCTCTTTCACTTTCATCAAGACGCTTTTTAGTTCCTCTTCACTTTCTGCCATAAGGGGGGTGTCATCTGCATATCTGAGGTTCTTGATATTTCTCCCAGCAATCTTGATTCCAGCTTGTGCTTCTTCCAGCCCAGTGTTTCTCATGATGTACTCTGCATATATGTTAAAAAGGCTAAATAAATAAATAAAAAGGCAGGGTGACAATATATAGCCTTGATGTACTCCTTTTCCTATTTGGAACCAGTCTGTTGTTTCATGTCCATTTCTAACTGTTGCTTCCTGACCTGCATATAGATGGGAATAGCAGACCACCTGCTATATGTAAATATTTATGTAAATATTCTATACAAATATTTATATATATTAGTAGATATAGATATATGCATTATATATAATTATATTATATATAAGTTATTTCATATCAAGCACACACACACACACCTGTAATTATATATTTTATTGACCTGATGTTAATCCTTCCAGTATTAATTCTTCCATGATCCTAAAGTAAAATAAGCATAACATTCAAGCATATTCACCATTTGTTATAGAAAATAATGTCTTTGTTTTACCAAGCAATTAATGCATCACATTTCAATTAGCAAGAATAATTCTCTGTGGTATTGAGATGCTGAATTCACTACTTAGTGAACCGTTTAATTCTGTCAATGGCAATTATCACAGAGATAGTTGGGTAAGCAGAAAATGCAAAATATTCTAATTGTTGTTTTTAGTATAATACTTAGCTACTGCGTCACAGAGGTCAAAACACCACATAGTTTAATTTTTACTCCTGGTTGAATCATTTACAAATATAATTTCTTCTTAATTTGAATTTATACTCATATTTTTCATCTTTTATGTATTTATGCTATCAAATATATTTATGCTAAAGTCAATCATAAATGATATACTTTATATGTTTTAAGTGAAATTGTTATTCACAGTGATAACATGAGACAAAATACTCCTTTACTTAACCCTACAAAGTTTTTAGCTATAATCCTTAGACGCTAAGACTCAGTGAAATGGACATATGTGTAAGATCATTACCTACAGGTCTACACTTCAAGTATCATCGAACATTCTGATTATGAAGTAACATTGGCCTGAAAACACTGTATCTCCTCTCATAACTGAAATTTGGTGATAATCTGTAAACTCCATTTTAAGAATTAAAGCAAAGAAAGAATATTTTCCTAGAACATACCACTAAATTTTACAAAATCAAATACAGCTGTCTTTTACCATATGTTTTTTAATTTACCTTTCCTTTTTCAAGCTATTTTTATTCCTTATTCTTTCATCTCCTGCACTGATACATTGAATCTTATGAGAAAATAAAAAACTTCAATGTTCCTGTTTCATTTCTTGCCATTCTCACCTTTCCCCACTGTTTCCACAAGTGTTTTCTTTATGTCTGCAACTCTATTCCTGTACTGCAACTAGCTTCATCAGTACCATCTTTCTAGATTCTATATTTAAACATTAAATACGATATTTGTTTTTCTCTTTCTGACTTCACTCTGTACGATGAACTAAACACACTACCAGTTGTAAAATACACAGTTTTTAAAAATAGCAGTGGGAAGTCGCTGTATAGCACAAGGAACTCAGCTCATGCTCTGTGATGACCTAGAGAGGTGAGATGAGGGGACAGAAGGGAGCCTCAAGACGGAAGGGATATTTGTATACATGTAGATAATCCACTTTTTTATATAACAGAAACTGACACAACATTGTAAAGCAACTATACTCCAATTAAAAAAAAAAAAAATGTCTCCTCACCATTCATGCTTTAATTTACTAGCCAAGGATTTATCACGTCCTTCATTGAGCTAAAAGCACTCTTTTTATAACTTTGCTTTCATTTTTTATTATTTTGTCAATGAGTTTTAAAAATATACTGTCAATGATAAATCAATAGGGCAAAGTGGTGGCTTTTATAGTGTGAGCATAATTCAAAAATCTATTAATATGAGTGAAAGCCACTCAGTCGTGTCCGGTTCTTTGCTATCTCATGGACGGTAGCCCTTCCGGCTCTTCTGTCCATGGAATTATCAAGGCAGGAATACTGGAGGGGGTAGGTATTCCCTTCTCCAGAGGATCTTCCTAACCTAGGGATGGAACCAAGATTTCCCACATTGCGGGTGCATTCTTTACATCTGAGGCACCGGAGGGGTGGGGAGGGGGGATCATTAAAATTAATATTATAAAAATACCATATATGTTAACCTCAAGTATATTTTAGGATTAAAAACCACACTGTTTTATTATGTAATATTTGGGGTTCAGTTCTGTAAAACTACATTTACTCATAATTTTAAAAAGTTCCGATGACATCCTATTAACTACAAAGTAAAGAGAAAACTCTTTAGACTAAGATTAAAGGTGGTTTGTAATCTGTGTCATTTATTTCATCTCCGCCTGCCCCTATCCTTCAATATGGATTGTTTTCCATCCACATAATAATTCTTACTTTCAAGATTGTTTCCATGCTTTCTCTTGGGTATGTAGCTCTATCCTCTCCTTTACACTTTCCTATTCTTTTCCCTTAAGAATCTAGTCAATTTTTAAGTTTGAACAGAAGCTTTATTTCCACATTTACAGAATTTGAAGTGATAAATTGCCTTCTAATTTGCTCTCACATCCATATGAATTGTTCATTTACTGTTTTCTTTATAAATATACATATTAATTTAGCAATTACATTCTCGTCAAGAAGAGGCCATGATTGATATATATTTTTTGTATATCATGCCACTGCTGCTGCTGCTGCTTAGTCACTTCAGTCATGTCCCACTCTGTGTGACTCCATTGATGGAATCCCACCAGGCTCCCCTGTCCCTGGCATTCTCCAGGCAAGAACACTGGAGTGGGTTGCCATTTCCTTTTCCAATGCATGAAAGTGAAAAGTGAAAGTGAAGTCGCTCAGTCGTGTCTGACTCTTCATGACCCCATGGACTGCAGCCTACCAGGCTCCTCCATCCATGGGATTTTCCAGGCAAGGCAAGAGTACTGGAGTGGGGTGCCATTGTCTTCTCCAATATCATGCCACATTGTACATATTTTACATAGACATATTTTTTTCATTAAATGGGAACTCACTCCAGTATTCTTGCTTGGAAAATCCCATGGACAGGGGTGCCTGGCAGGCTACAGTCCATGGAGTTACAATGAACTAGAAATGACTTAGTGTCTAAACAACAATAATAAATAATGTTTTAAAACTTCTAAGAATAGAGTAGAATCTAGATGAATATTTTGTTGACTGATTGCCTATAATCTATTTAAGCACTTAAATATTCTGCACATATAAAACTCATTGCTAAACTTTTCTGCTGTTTTTATAATGAGAAACTCTTATGGAGAAAATAGTCAATGATGTCAAGAAATATAAAGTATCTTTTATTTTGATCTTTTATCTTTTATCTTGGTCTTTTATATCAAGAATATAAAGGGATTTTGCTGTACTTGTATGCTAGCAAGTTAGCTTGACACCACTCATGAATGCTGGCAGAAAACACAAGGCTTTAATAAAACAAACCAGAAGGAGAACCATCATGGTTTTGTTCCTTCACCTTTCCCCAAATCACACAACACCCAAAGAAGTCTAAGTGATGCCTGCACATACAAAGCTTGTGTTACAGGAGAAGAATCTTGAGTTTAGGGTACATAAAACTTTTATTAATACAATGGGCAATAATCTTGTCTGGGCTAACCCCAGGAAAAATGCCAATTTTGTCATCCAGGGGTGCAAGATATCCTGCCCTCTGTTTCAGGACATATTTTGCTATCATATAAAGCAGTTTGCTGTACAAACATTCCTAAAAGTAGAGACTTACAAAAAGGAGGTCACTGCCCTTACCTGTCTGATGAGCAAAAGTATGACAGTCTTCTAAATAAGACTGGCCCAAAAGAGAAAGGGAGCCAAAATTAAATATAGGTTCAGGAAGATCCCCTAGAGAAGGAAATGGCAACCTACTTCAGTATTCTTGCCTGGGAAATCACATGGACAGAAGAACCTGATGGGCTACACTCCATGGGGTGACAAGAGTTGGACGTGCGTGCTAAGTTGTGTCTGATTCTGCAACCCTATGGACCATAGTCTGCTAGGCTCCTTTGTCAATGGGATTCTTCAGGCAAGAATACTGGAGTGGGTTGCCATGCCCACTTCCAGGGGATCTTCCCAACCCAGGGACTGAAACTGTGTTTCTTAGTCTGCTGCATTGGCAGGTGGGTTCTTTACCGCAAGCGGCACCTGGGAAGCCCAAAGGAGCTGGACATGACTGAGCAACTGAACAACAAGAACATGCTAACTAAAAAGTAACTCATGTTTATGACTTTTTTTCACCTTTCTTATTACAGAAGTGAAATAGACTCCATCTTTGCATGAGTAGAAACTGCTATGTCTCTCCACCACCACCACCCCCTTTAGCACTTTCAAACCTGTCAGCATTAGTGATAAATTGACCAATTATTTTTCTTATAATTATTTTCCACTATCACCCTTACATATTACTGAACTACTAAGGATATGCTCTTCTAGCTGTGGCATTTTTGGACTTCCCTTGTGGCTCAGTTGGCAAAGAAGTCACCTGCAATGCAGGAGACATGAGACCCAGGTTCGATCCCTGGGTTGGGAAGATCCCTTGGAAAGGAAACGACAACCAACTCCAGTATTCTTACCTCGAAAATTCCATGGACAGAGGAGCCTGGCTTGCAACAGTCCTTGGGATCATAAGAGTTGAACACAACTGAGTGACTAAACCACCACCAAGGACTACGCACCAATGTAAGATGAAAAACAGGTCTTTAGCTCATTAATTACTCTCTCTTCTCTCATGTAGCAGTAGCTGAGCTTAGGTATACTGTCACATACTCTAGGCCAGATGAAGCTAGTTCTAAACTTGAGTCATCCAGTAATTTAGTCTTTAGTCATTTGTGGCCACTGACACTTGAAATGAGTCTATTGATACGTGCTGTTTGAAATATATGTAGAATTTTAAAGACAATATGGAAAAGATGCAAAATAGTACATTAATAAACTTAATTTTTATTGAAATTATATTATTTGGGATATATTGGGTTAGACAAATTATCAAAATTAACAGTGTCATTTTATTTTTTTACCAAATTTAAAATTAAATATGTGTCTCATATGTGTGGCTCATTTTTTTATTTTACTTGTAAAACACTTTTCTAGAGACAGTGCATGGAAGATGTCTGGTCAAATATACTGCCTCTATGAATATATTCCTGTTAGCATTGTGTCTCATTGGACCCTTATTCTCTTAGCTTAGGAAAAAAATGAATGTTCTATACGACCAAATCAAATTTATCTCCTCTGCCTTGTTAAAAACAGAACTTAAATTTTCATACATCTTTCTCATACCTTTGTTAGGGATCATTTGTAAAAGGAAATGGTTTGTAATGAGTATTTATTGATTCCCCAGTGATTGTTGTTGTTCAGTTGCTAAGTCAGGACAAAGTCTGTAATTATGACATCAAAATGTTGACGTTAGAGGCAGTGGACTAGACAGTACTGTATATCTTTAGTATTGATTCACTTTACCAAGGACCCTTAGTTATTACCAAATGGCTCAGTTGATTCTAAATTCTAAGTGAATTAAGAGAAATGTTATTTTCAAATGTGTCTACTCTCTGACATAAATCATAACAGGATCCTCTATGACACACCTCCCAGAGTAATGGAAATAAAAGCAAAAGTAAACAAATGAGACCTAATTAAAAGCTTGTGCACAACAAAGGAAACTCTAAGCAAGGTGAAAAGACAGCCTTCAGAATGGGAGAAAATAATAGCAAATGAAGCAACTGACAAAGAATCTCAAAAATATACAAGCAGCTCCTGCAGCTCAATTCCAGAAAAATAAACAACCCAATCAAAAAATGAGCCAAAGAACTAAATAGACATTTCCCCAAAAATGACATACAGATGGCTAACAAACAAATGAAAAGATGCTCAACATCACTCATTATCAGAGAAATGCAAATCAAAACCACAATGATGTACCATCTCACGCCTGCAAAATGGCTGCTATCAAAAAGTCTATAAAAAATAAATGCTGGAGAGGGTGTGGAAAAAGGGAACCCTCTTACACTGTTTGTGGGAATGCAAACTAGTACAACCACGATGGAGAACAGTGTGGAGATTCCTTAAAAACTGGAAATAGAATTCCCAAATGACCCAGCAATCCCACTGGAAATAGAACTCCCAAATGACCCAGCAGTCCCACTGCTGGGCATAAACACCAAGGAAACCAAAAGGGAAAGAGACTCATGTACCTCAGTGTTCATCTCAGGACTGTTTACAATAGCCAGGACATGGAAGCAACCTAGAGGTCCATCAGCAGACAAATGGATAAGAAAGCTGTGGTACATATAGGCAATGGAATATTCAGTTCAGTTCAGTCGCGCAGTTGCGTCTGGCTCTTTGTAACCCCATGAACTGCAGCACGCCAGGCCTCCCTGTCCATCACCAACTCCTGGAGTTTACTCAAACTCATGTCCATCGACTCAGTGATGCCATCCTGCCATCTCATCCTCTATTGTTCCCTTCTCCTCCTGCCCTCAATCCCTCCCAGCATCAGGGTCTTTTCCAATGAGTCAACTCTTCGCCTGAGGTGGCCAAAGTATTGGAGTTTCAGCTTCAGCATCAGTCCTTCCAATGAACACCCAGGGCTGATCTCCTTTAGAATGGACTGGTTGGGTCTCCTTGCAGTCCAAGGGACTCTCAAGAGTCTTCTCCAACACCACAGTTCAAAAGCATCAATTCTTTGGTGCTCAGCCTTCTTCACAGTCTAACTCTCACATCCATACATGACCACAGCAAAAACCAGAGCCTTGACTAGACGGACTTTTGTTGGCAAAGTAATGTCCCTGCTTTTGAATATGCTATCCAGGTTGGAGATAACTTTCCTTCCAAGGAGTAAGCGTCTTTTAATTTCATGGCTGCAGTCACCATCTGCAGTGATTTTGGAGCCCTAAAAAAACAAAGTCTGACACTGTTTCTACTGTTTCCCCATCTATTTCCCATGAAGTGATGGGACCGAATGCCATGATCTTCATTTTCTGAATATTGAGCTTTAAGCCAACTTTTTCACTCTCCACTTTCACTTTCATCAAGAGGCTTTTGAGTTCCTCTTCACTTTCTGCCATAAGGGTGGTGTCATCTGCATATCTGAGGTTATTGATATTTCTCCCGCCAATCTTGATTCCAGCTTGTGCTTCTTCCACCCCAGCGTTTCTCATGATGTACTCTGCATATGGTTAAATAAGCGGGGTTGTGTTCAACTCTGTGCGACCCCATGGACTGCAGCCTACCAGGTTCCTCCATCCCTGGGTTTTCCAGGCAAGAGTACTGGAGTGGGTTGCCATTGCCTTCTCTGAAAATAGCATTGAAAGATGTATATTATCATATGTGAAACAAGAGTGCCAGTCCAGGTTCAATGCGTGAGACAGTGTGCTCAGTGCTGGTGCACAGGGATGACCCTGAGGGATGCGATGGGGAGGGAGCTGGGAGGGGGGTTCAGGATAGAGAACACATGTACAGCATGGCTGACTCATGTTAATGTATGGCAAAAACCACTACAATATTGTAAAGTAATTAGCCTCCAATTAAATAAATAAAGTAATTAAATAATAAAATAAGTAAAATAAGTGTCTAGACTGTGCTGTGCTGTGCTGTGCTTAGCAGTCAAGTGTGTTAGACTCTTTGCAACCCCATGGACTGTGGCTTGCCAGTCTCCTTGGTTCATGGACTACAAGGAAGGTAATTAATCGTTACATTTGGAGTTTATTTTATTTTTTCCTTTCTTGAATTCTTCTAAATAGTGACTTTTATTTTTGACAGGTATAATAAGAGTTTAATTGAAGTTTTGTCTTTTCATGTGTTTTATTTTACTTTGTTTTTTGCTTGTTTGTTTTGGGATTATTTGAATTTGAAGAGTTTACATAGGAATTGAAATATATATAATCTAAAAATTAGGGGGAAAAGCTATATCTTTTCAGTTCTCTTGTAAGTTAAACAAAAATGATTTAAATAAGCTACTTAAATAATAAAAGATGTATTCAAATTATATAATTCTTAGAACTTCTCTCTAAAACCAAAGTTACCTAATATTTCATTATTCAGAATAAAGCCATATAGTTATGTCTGTAGTGATTTGATTCCAGTCTAATTCTATCAAGCATCTCTTAAAATGTGTTAAACTTATAATTTTGTTGTTGTTATACCTTACACTTCAAACATGAAGACATGAAGATTGGGCAGAATATTACTCTCGAAAGAAATCTCATTTTTATCAGGTGTTTTCACTGAGAACCAGATGCTCTCCTAGGGTCTAACAGCAGAGAAGTTGGCTCTTCTGCCCATGTAAGTTTATGGCTACTTCACTTCATATAATTTTTTTAATCCTTTACCTATATTAAAGGGATTATGTACCATTTTCAATTGTTACAGAAGAGTTCACTCTAAACTAGGTGAAAAATAGATGCCAATGACAAGGGGTAGTCATTAGTTATAGTCATCTAAATAATAAACTTCATATCTTATCTATCATGTAGTTTTGTTGATTATATTTCCTCCTGCAGAATCATAGGAGTGCTATTATACTTGTACTAAAATACTGTGTTTCTCTACTGTTTGACCACAGAAGAGTGCTTATATAAATCATTAGAAAAAAACAAAAAGTGTGGAAGAGGAACATCTTATAATAATAAAACTGAGAAGTAAAAATATTTTGATGTGCCAAAGCTTATATTAAACACCTAAACTATCAAATTACAGTTTGTGTGAATAAAATGAATGTCCTCTAATCAGTCTTTAAGGATTAAGTGTAAGTTTTATTAAGTTTTAAATGTATTTCTAAACAATGATTATCTTGGTATAATAAAATTATAGGCAAAATTAAGCTAACATTTTTAGAAGATAAATAAAACATAGCTAATATAAATACATAAAATATAAAAGTAAGAATTAGTGATGATCAAATAATGTTTCACATTAGAGTCAACATATTAGGAACAAGAATGTTTACTCTCATCACAGAAATGACTCTTTTTATTTTTTATTACAAATATGTATCTTTATAGTGGAAAATCTAAAATAACCTTTCATTTTTTATACCATCAAGTGAGGTTAGGCTTCTGAAGTGTGACCATACCAGCTGGTTTATGAAAGACAGTTCCAGTTTATGCTATTGCCCTCTGGTAATTATCCATAATATTTTCTTTCATTCAATAGTTTTGAAATTATCAAATGGATTGAAATTATTTGAATCTGTTGGGGGAAAATCTGTATTCTTTAATAAAGTAATCAACTAAGAAGACTTAAGATCAAACTTACATGGATTAGTCACAAGACTAAAGTCATTAAGTCATTAAGACTTTAAGATAAGTTTTTTGGGGACACTATTTTACTTAAGTTAAGAGCAAATGAATTTTAAAAATGGGACAGGAAGGTAGGCAGGAGGTGGCAGAGATAAATTCAGACGCATAGGGCAGACATCTGCCATGGTTTTAATTGAATTCTCAATGCAAATTTATAGGGCAAGTCAGGATCATTTAAAGAAAAAAGTAGAAAGAAGTAATTCTTCTGCTCTTTGCTGTTTTTTTCATCATTAAATTGCTTAAAGAAAACTAAGCTATTTTGGCAGCAGTTGAACAACATTTGGGGAATTTCTTTTTGGCTACAATTTAAAGTAAACTAGAGGAAATATGTAAACATCGAAAAGCTATGCAACACAATGCTAAGATTTTCAGAAGAAATAATTTAATTGATTTCAGAAAAGCTTTAACACTGAAAACTTATTCAAATTGTAAGCATGACATTTTTAGAGGTACATGGACAAACCAGCCATGTTTTTCCGGGTTTCTAAATACAATGATAGGGATATTTTAAACCATAAGATTAAACAAAATGTATGAATTAAAGTCGTCATATTATTGTGAATTAAATGTGTCTCTCTAATTCATTGTGTAAGTCATGTAATGTGTGGATTTTGTTATTGCAGTCAAAACTGACTAAAGCATAGATATTCAAATAATATTTTCTTATATGTAATGGCCTGCTGCCACATAGAAGTATACCATGTGGCTTGTTGATTTGCTATTTAGTCATTAAATCATTTCAGACTCTTTTGCAACCCCACCAGTTGTAGCCCTCCAGGTTCCTCTGTCCATGGGGTTTTTCCAGGCAAGAATACTGGAGTGAGTTGCCATTTCCTTCTCCAATGGATTTTCCTCATCCCTGGATAGAACCATTATATCCTGCATTAGCAGGTGGATTCTTTACCACTGAGCCACCTGGAAAGTGCAGTGTGTGGCAAACAGGCAACTAAATTTTAGGATAATTTTGGAGTTATGTCATTGTATCAGATTTTGTTTCTTTCAGAACAAGATTTTTATCAGTGAAATTGGTTAGTAGTAAATTTACAACAGTCTATGAAAACAACCATTTACTTATAAATTAAATATTTTTAAATAAATATAGGAAAGCAATGGATATCATGGATGTAAATTATAGGCAGAATCAAATATTGATGAAACCACAAGAATCTTGGAATAGCATTCAGTTAAATATGTTGCAGAGTTTTTTTTGACTTAGTTTACATAAAATATTACATTTCCATTTTAAAGGTGCCTACATTGATATGAAATTTAGTTACTATTGAACTCTGCATATTATATCACATACAATTGCATCAAGAATATAAAATATCTAGCAATACTTTAACATGTGAAACTCTACACAGAAAACCATGAAACATTATTTGGAGAAATGTTTAAAGATCTAATAAATAAAAGACATTCAGTATCCTAAGGATGTCTATTATCCTTCAAGTGTTCTATAGAATTCAAGTAATCTGAATTATAATTCCTGCAGGATTATTCCTAGATATCAACAAATTGATTATAAAATTTAAATAAAAATGCAAATAGCCAACAACTACTCAAATAATACTGAAGAAGAAAAATAAATCAGAACTTCTACATTACCAGATTTCAATATGCATCATAAAGGTACAGTAATTAAGACAGAACTAAAGACTGGTTCCAAATAGGAAAAGGAATATGTCAAGGCTGTATATTGTCACCCTGCTTATTTAACTTATATGCAAAGTATATCACGAGAAACGCTGAGCTGGAAGAAGCACAAGATGGAATCAAGATTGCCGGGAGAAATATCAATAACCTCAGATATGCAGATGACACCATCCTTATGGCAGAAGGTGAAGAGGAACTAAAAAGCCTCTTGATGAAAGTGAAAGTGGAGAGTGAAAAAGTTGATTTAAAGCTCAACATTCAAAAAACTAAGATCATGGCATTTGGTCCCAACACTTCATGGGAAATAGATGGGGAAACAGTGGAAACAGTGTCAGACTTTATTTTTGGGGGCTTCAAAATCACTGCAGATGGTGACTGCAGCCATGAAATTAAAAGACGCTTACTCCTTGGAAGGAAAGTTATGACCAACCTAGACAGTATATTAAAAAGCAGAAACATTACTTTGTCAACAAAGGTCCATCTAATCAAAGCTATGGTTTTTCCAGTGGTCATGTATGGATATGAGAGTGGACTGTGAAGAAAGCTGAGCACCGAAGAATTGATGCTTTTGAACTGTGGTGTTGGAGAAGACCCTTGAGAGTCCCTTGGAGACTCAACCAATCCATTCTAAAGGAGATCAGTCCTGTGTGTTCATTGGAAGGACTGATGCTAAAGCTGAAACTCCAATACTTTGGCTACTTGATGCGAAGAGCTGACTCATTGGAAAAGACCCTGATGCTGAGGAAGATTGAGGGCAGGAGGAGAAGGGGAGGACAGAGGATGAGATGGCTGGATGGCATTACTGACTCAATGGACATGAGTTTGGGTGAACTCTGGGAGTTGGTGATGGACAAGGAGGCCTGGTGTGCTGTGATTCATGGGGTTGCAAAGAGTTGGACAGGACTGAGCAACTGAACTGAACTGAACTGAACTGGTTTTGAGGATAAGAAGCAGAGGAAACTCTCAATCATTGTTGATGAATTGGCAAATCAGTATGCAGGTCAGGAAGCAACAGTTAGAACTGGACATGGACAACAGACTGGTTCCAAATAGGAAAAGGAGTACATCAAGGCTGTATATTGTTACCCTGCTTATCTAACTTATATGCAGAGTACATCATGAGAAACGCTGGACTGGAAGAAACACAAGCTGGAATCAAGATTGCCGGGAGAAATATCAATTACCTCAGATATGCAGATAACATCACCCTTATGGCAGAAAGTGAAGAGGAACTGAAAGGCCTCTTGATGAAAGTGAAAGTGGAGAGTGAAAAAGTTGGCTTAAAGCTCAACATTCAGAAAATGAAGATCATGGGATCCAGTCCCATCACTTCATGGGAAATAGATGAGGAAACAGTGGAAACAGTGTCAAACTTTATTTTTGGGGGGCTCCAAAATCACTGCAGATGGTGACTGCAGCCATGAAATTAAAAGACGCTTACTCCTTGGAAGGAAAGTTATGACCAACCTAGATAGCATATTGAAAAGCAGAGACATTACTTTGCCAACAAAGGTCCATCTAGTCAAGGCTATGGTTTTTCCTGTGGTCATATATGGATGTGAGAGTTGGACTGTGAAGAAAGCTGAGCACCGAAGACTTGATGCTTTTGAACTGTGGTGTTGGAGAAAACTCTTGAGAGTCCCTTGGACTGCAAGGAGATCCAACCATTCCATTCTGAAGGAGATCAGCCCTGGGATTTCTTTGGAGGGAATGATGCTGAAACTGAAACTCCAATACTTTGGCCACCTCATGTGAAGAGCTGACTCATCAGCTGACTCTGATGCTGGGAGGGATTGGGGGCAGGAGGAGAAGTGGACGATAGAATATGAGATGGCTGGATGGCATCACTGACTCAATGGACGTGAGTCTGTGTGAACTCCGGGACTTGGTGATGGACAGGGAGGCCTGGTGTGCTGCGATTCATGGGGTCGCAAAGAGTGGGACACGACTGAGTGACTGAACTGAACTAAACTGAACAGCCATTTAAAAAACAGCTTGGTCATTTCTTACCAAGATTATAGTAGTATTTACCTTAGGACTGAGTACTCATATCATAAAGAATCCACCTACCAATGCAAGAGACACAAGAATCATAGGCTCAGTCCCTAGTTTGAGAAAGTCCTTTGAAGTAGGCAATTGCAACCCACTCCAATATTCTTGCTTGGAAAATTCCATGGATGGAGGAGCCTTGTAGGCTATCATCCATGGGGTCATCAAAAAGTCAGCCATCACTGAGCATGCACACACGGAATTACTTCACAGATTCCTTATGCAACTGATTTGAAAGTTATGTTAGCATGAATTTGCATGTACAAATTTAAAACAGCTTTAATCAAAATTGCCCAAAATTGGAAGAAACCAAGTTGTCCTTCAATAGGTGAATGATTAAATAAACTGTGGTACATCCACATAATGCAGTGTATTCAGTAGGAGAAAACGAGCTAACAAGTTGTAAAAGTGCATCAATGAAGCAAATGTGTATTCCAAAATAAAAGACAGTCTTCTATGGCTACAGACTCTGTAATTCTAATTATATGCCATTCTGGAAAGGAAAAGCCCTAGAGCGGGAGGAATGAAAACTGCTAAAAGTAATCTAGCTGAATTATAAATGTTTGAAATCACCTCACGGAAGAGAGTGGGGAAATGTATTATGTGAATTTGTATGAGTTGAGTCTAAAATTGAAGACAAAAAGAAATACACATAAGCAGTGTACTCTAGCTAATAAAGTTGTTCTCTTTTGGATACAGAAGTAATTCTACTACTGGCAGTAGAATTGAACAACTCATAAATAGCAGATGGCAGGAGTGAGAATTTTTGCAGATAAACAAAGAACGGAGCCTGGAATAACCTTGGTGTTAATCGATTAGAGTTGGTGACATAAGCTTGAACTAGTGTTTATCTTATTATTGATATAGATGGTTACATATAGAAATATTTATATATGTGTGTGTGTGTATGTACATGAGTTAGTCTAGAGAATATCTTTTCTTGCTCTTTTCTCTGAGTATGACAATAATAAACAACACATCAATTGTTGAATAAATCCAATGTGCAAATTTTCTTTTTCAATCCCATTCTCCAATAGAAGAAATTTGAGCTTCTTGGAAAATGCTTGAATATAGGCCTGGGTGAGAAAATAATACTAGATGAGCCTGCAACATCTTCAAGTGTTAAAGAATAACAAAACACACACACACACACACACAATTGATGAAGTTATGTCAAAGTGACACCGGATATGACTGGAAGAATTCCAAATGGGCAAAGTTGGAAAAAATTGAATGAAATAAATAATACTGCATTATATTATACACTTTGGAGAAGGAAATGGCAACCCACTCCAGCGTTCTTGCCTGGAGAATCCCATGGACGGAGAAACCTGGTAGGCTGCAGTCCATGGGGTCGCACAGAGTCGGACACGACGGAAGCGACTTGGCATATACACTTTAGGATAAATAAATATTCTGGAATCATGATGATATAAATAAATGGCTGGATAAATCAATAAGTGGAGGAAAAGGGACAAATATTTTATGCAGAATTCCAAATAGTTTTTGTAGATTCTCCACCTTCTTGGAGGTGGTAGCATAAATTGTTACTCTGTAAGTATCGGCTGGGCATGGTAGTTTCTTTTCATAGAGTACTTGTAAAGGGGGTCAAAAGATTAACTTTATAGTGGATAAAATTGACAAACTTTAATGCAGCCCTTTGATCAAGGTCAACAGTTCTATGGACAAATCATGTTGATAGTCTTTTCCCAAGATATGATGTGATGAAATTATACTTTATCTTGCAGTCTTCCTCCCCAAAATATATAACCTGAGGAATTGATAAAGAAAAGGATATCAGACTAATTCCAATAGAAGGCCATCTTATAAAATACTTCAACAGTACTTATAAAAATGTCAAATTCAACAAAACAAGAAAATTTGGATAGATGATCAAGCCAAGAAGATCTTAAGAAGACAGTATAGCATATGATCCTGGAATAGAAATAAATATATTGGGTAAAATATAAGGTTTTCTGAATAAACTATTTTTATAATAACAAATCAATTATTGGTTCATTAATTTTGACAAAGTTACCATACCAATATATGATATTAATAATAATAAAAACTAGTCAAGGAGTGTATGTTAACTCTCTACAAAGTTCTCTCAATTTTTTTTGTCATGATAAAACTCTTCTAAAAACACATTTTGAAAAATCTGAAATATATGTGTCTCTATATCCACAGATATAAAAATCTGGAAAAAAAATAGCCAAGTTTTATGATGAATACATGATTCTTGAAAGAAATGTTAATCATTCTAATTTATGTTAACCATTCTATATTGAATTATTTTACTTAAACTGAACATCGATTCTTTTATTAACTAAAGCAATAACAATTAAAAAAATTTTATTTCTCAATAATAATTAGAAGAGTAAACACATGCCACTCATTGTATGGATTTCATTACTATTTACATTATGAATAGGATTTTAATAACAATCTCTTACATGCAATGAAGATGCTTCTAGTGCTTCATTTTGAGGATGAGGTTTGGGGTGGATACTGAAGCACCTCTCAGGGGTACAAAAATGATCTCAGGAACAGGCTTCAAATTCTGGCAAATAAGTGGATTTAATTTGGTGGAAAGCATCTACGATATTCCTCAGAAGAATAATTTTAAGTAATATAATATGATCTTTATTGGATAATGTTGGCAAAAAAAATAAATAAAATTTCAACCACAAAATCCTCTCTAAATAAACCATGGATTTAGTGGAGCTTAGGGAGCTGTCAACTGAGTATTCCTAATTATCTCAGCTGGAGTATGTCTTTTGGGAAAATGAATAATTTCTTAGCAAACAGGGTTGGCTCTTGAAGAGTTTAGAGATGCCTCTTAGCATTTTTATCTAAAATGGATCAGAGGGACTAAAAATGCAGCTATTAAATAATTTATTTTTAATTTATATAATAAGAAATAGATTCAGTTACATAAAATATGAACTTAAAATATCATTTTAATAAAACTTTTACATCACTTTTGATTCTCACAGCCCACTAAAATACCGTTTGGTAAATGTCATTGTAGATATTATGTATTGAAGGAAAATGAGTTTCAGAGAGGTTAAATACATTACCACAGTTTATACTATTTGCAGTGACAAGATCTGAACTTGACTTTTGTCTTTTGAATCTATGACTGTTTTTTTTTTCTTATTTAGTCTTCAGAAAATATGATTTTCTCCAGAACTCTGAATTTAGTATAATCTTAGCAGAATAACACACAGCCATTGATTGAATGATCCTAAATCATATTTTATACCATATATTGGGTGATTACATAGGTATAAATTAAAGTTGCTTAGAGAATCTTGATTTAAAAGATTCAAATTAATTTTATTACCTTTAATAATCTACCTACATAATTATTTACCTTCATCAACATCCAAATCATTGTTCTAAACATGATTAACTTTGATTTAGGGTAAAAACCAAAGGTTGCTCATTATCTTTAAAACCAGGTTATAGGCCTCCTAAAATGTCTAAATCTTTTCTGTAGGCTGTCATACATCCTAGGCAACAACCTATAAAGATTGAACATATGCATATAGAATTTGTATTGGAGAGAAAAACAAATCCTTTAGCAATAATATAGTGATACATATTCAGTGATGACAAACCTCAAATTATATATTTGGAAAGAATTTTGAAGCATATGTGAATAAAGTACCTAATTGCTTGTATTTAAATTTCATCCATAATATCTCTGCCAAACCATGTCAACATTTTACCCAGCAATTTGTGTCTGTTTTATTGTGTGTGCTTTTTCAAAAAATGCCAGTGACAATACTTTCATTGTATAATATATAATTTATAATTATAAGTACTTCATATGATAGCTTTGTTAGATATCTGTTCATAGTTACCTGCTAATTCTTTCTTTGAGCTTGTATATGTTAGAAGTTTTAACCCTGACATTAGGGAAGTCATCTTTCACTGCATAGTGAATGAATATTTTCTGAGAATTTCATAACAACCAGCAGTTAAACTCTGGGGTCACAACTATGTATGAAATAAATTTTCTGCTATCACGATATTTGATTTCATTGAGGAAATCCCTACAGAGCTTTGAGGAAGCAAGTTATGATATAAAAACTATATAACCTGTCCAATTTATGTTGTCTTATGAA
Source organism: Bos grunniens (assembly GCF_055505025.1). Lineage (NCBI taxonomy): Eukaryota > Metazoa > Chordata > Mammalia > Artiodactyla > Bovidae > Bos > Bos grunniens. The sequence continues at coordinate 55,299,913 of NC_141175.1, read as the reverse complement.
GGCAACAGGAAAAGAAATCTCAAATATATAAAAATCAAGCAAGCCAAATAACAGTTGCTACTGCTAAGTCACTTCAGTCGTGTCCAACTCTGTGTGACCCCATAGACGGCAGCCCACCAGACTCCCCCATCCCTGGGATTCTCCAGGCAAGAACACTGGAGTGGGTTGCCATTTCCTTCTCCAATGAATGAAAGTGAAAAGTGAAAGTGTAGTCGCGCAGTCATGTCTGACTCTCAGCGATGCCATGGACTGCAGCCTTCCAGGCTCCTCCTTCCGTGGATGCCAGGAGCCAGTGTGAGGAACTCCGCCCATGGCAAAGGTCATGAGGAAGGAAGTTCGGCATACGCAAAGGCGGGATCGAGCCTCAGGAGTCCCCCTGGAAATTCTCGAGCATCTACCCCCAAAACCAGAGTCTGCCTACTTTACTGCTTTATGCTCTCACCTACACCTCTGACTTTACGGGGGGCTGTCCCCCACCACATCTCTCTGGAAAAGAGTTAACTTAGAGCTCCAATTAATAAAAATTCCTGGGTGTGACAAGAGTGTTTCAACCTACAAACTCCTCTGAAGGTTCACTAGCCTGCCTGACAGGCTTGTCTGGCCACATGTGATTGTTCACAGCCTCCCAACTGAGAGAGGCACGAGATGCTCTAAACTTTCTAAAAACAGATTCTTTTGAGAAGTTAGAAAATTATTAGTATAGTATTAGTGGGCTAGTTAGGAATTATACCAGTGGAGGGTTTCGTTGTTGAGCCAATATTTGCTGCTACATCTCCATATCCCTTGCCCCTTATACACATTAATGAATATAACTAACACGTAAGAGAAATAAGTATTAACCTTGATATTAATTACGTTGGACCTTAGGCTAAGTAAATTCTTTTCTTGATTATAGCCCACTGCACCTTTGCCCTGTAGAAATGCAAATTTATCTGGTGCCTTTGGAAGGTGGCATCTGTTTTAAGAATAATCACCCCTGGAGAAATAAGTGTTCTGGTTGACTGACCACTGTCACAAAGAGAGGGCCATAAATTGTTAGCAGGCCCCCTGGCCAGAAGATGATATAACACCCCTAAGATCTTTGTATACATTTGTATGAAGCACCTGATTTTGATTAAAGTCAGGACTGCTGACCCCGCGTGACTTTTGTATTACATCTCTGTGTATAAAAGCAGACCCTGGAAAATAAAGAATGGAATCAGTTCCTGGAAAGACTGGTCTCCCTGTGTCGTTCTTTCTCTCACTTTCTGGCTGAATTCCCACCTGGAATATGGAGGCTCATCAAGCCTACTAATTATGCCTGGGCTTCTAAGATCTGACCGGGAAGGCCTTAGTGTCTCCGCTCCTTCGGGAGAATGGGAGGATGCCTGCAGCCTACGTAGGTGATGCAAATTCCTTGTCTGGAATTTTATTGGCTTTCCACCTAAACCAAGTTATTCAGCCTCTTTTCTCCACTGAATTTTCCTACTGAGCTATCCTTATTCTATTACTCTTTATATCTCTAGTTAAATATTTAATTAAAGCTATTGTATCCAGTTCGCGGATGCCATCCCTGCTTAGAATTCCATGGATCCACCGGGGCTGGACCCTGGAATGTGGGATTTTCCAGGCAAAAGTGCTGGAGTTGGGTGCCATTGCATTCTCTGCAATAACAGTAAGTTATAGCTAAGATGGATGGGCTATTAACCCTTCTATATATTTCTGAAATGATAGGTTCCCCAACTTTGTGTGCTATTTTAATTATTTGTACAATGTAGTTTTAATAAAATCCAATTTATATAGACATTGATGTTTTTGCAATCACACAAAGAACACACAAATTATCATAAATGATATTAATGTTACTAATAAAGCAATGTTACAATTTTGGTAGGAAAGGTAATGAGACAGCTCACCAATATTGACTGGTATTAGAAAGCTTATCTACTAGATAAGTCAGAAAGTGAGAAATAGATTTAAGGGCCTAGATCTGATAAATAGATTGCCTGATGAACTATGGAATGAGGTTCACGACATGGTGCAGGAGACAGGGATCAAGACCATTCCCATGGAAAAGAAATGCAAAAAAGCAAAATGGCTGTCTGGGAGGCCTTACAAATAGCTGTGAAAAGAAGAGAAGCAAAAAGCAAAGGAGAAAAGGAAAGATATAAGCATCTGAATGCAGAGTTCCAAAGAATAGCAAGAAGAGATAAGAAAGCCTTCCTCAGCGACCAATGCAAATAAATAGAGGAAAACAACAGAATGGGAAAGACTAGAGATCTCTTCAAGAAAATTAGAGATACCAAGGGAACAAATCATGCAAAGATGGGCTCGATAAAGGACAGAAATGGTATGGACCTAACAGAAGCAGAATATATTAAGAAGAGCTGGCAAGAATGCACAGATGAACTGTACAAAAAAGATCTTCACAATCCAGATAATCACGATGGTGTGATCACTCATCTAGAGCCAGACATCCTGGAATGTGAAGTCAAGTGGGCCTTAGGAAGCATCACTACGAACAAAGCTAGTGGAGGTGATGGAATTCCAGCTGAGCTATTTCAAATCCTGAAAGATGATGCTGTGAAAGTGCTGCACTCAATATGCCAGTAAATTTGGAAAACTCAGCAGTAGCCACAGGACTGGAAAAGGTCAGTTTTCATTCTGATCCCAAAGAAAGGCAATGCCAAAGAATGCTCAAACTACCACACAATTGTACTCATCTCACATGCTAGTAAAGTAATACTCAAAATTCTCCAAGCCAGGCTTCAGTAATACATGAACCGTGAACTTCCTGATGTTCAAGCTGATTTTAGAAAAAGGCAGAGGAACCAGAGATCAAATTGCCAACATCTGCTGGATCATGGAAAAAGCAAGAGAGTTCCAGAAAAACATCTATTTCTGCTTTATTGACCGTGCCAAAGCCTTTGACTGTGTAGATCACAATAAACTGTGTAAAATTCTGAAAGAGATGGAAATACCAGACCACCTGACCTGCCTCTTGAGAAATCTGTATGCAGGTCAGAAAGCAACAGTTAGAACTGAACATGGAACAACAGTCTGTTTCCAAATAGGAAAAGGAAAACATGGAGGCTGTATATTGTCACCCTGTTTATTTAACTTTTATGCAGAGTACATCATGAGAAACGCTGGGCTGGAAGAAGCACAAGCTGGAATCAAGATTGCCAGCAGAAATATCAATAACCTCAGTATGCAGATGACACCACCCTCATGGCAGAAAGTGAAGAGGAACTCAAAAGCCTCTTGATGAAAGTGAAAGTGGAGAGTGAAAAAGTTGGCTTAAAGCTCAACATTCAGAAAACAAAGATCATGGCATCCAGTCCCATCACTTCATGGGAATAGATGGAGAAACAGTGGAAACAGTGTCAGACTTTATTTTGGGGGGCTCCAAAATCACTGCAGATGGTGATTGCAGCCATGAAATTAAAAGACGCTTACTCCTTGGAAGGAAAGTTATGACCAACCTAGATAGCATATTCAAAAACAGAGACATTACCTGCCAACAAAGGTCCATCTAGTCAAGGCTATGGTTTTTCCTGTGGTCATGTATGGATGTGAGAGTTGGATTGTGAAGAAGGCTGAGTGTCAAAGAAACGATGTTTTTGAACTGTGGTGTTGGAGAAGACTCTTGAGAGTCCCTTGGACTGCAAGGAGATCCAACCAGTCCATTCTGAAGGAGATCAGCCCTGGGATTTCTTTGGAAGGAATGATGCTGAAGCTGAAACTCCAGTACTTTGGCCACCTCATGCGAAAAGTTGACTCATTCGAAAAGACTCTGATGCTGGGCGGGATTGGGGGCAGGAGGAGAAGGGGACGACAGAGGATGAGATGGCTGAGTGGCATCACTGACTTGATGGACGTGAGTCTGAGTGAACTCCGGGAGTTGGTGATGGACAGAGGCCTGGCTTGCTGCGATTCATAGGGTCGCAAAGAGTCGGATACGACTGAGTGACTGAACTGAACTGAACTGAGATAAGCATTCAGAAGTCAATGACATTGTTATTATTGGTATTTATTGGTTTTTTATAATTATTTGAGTGCATCAATCATTCACTCAAGACCATAATGAAAAAGAGATTGTATTACAGTTACCAAAAAACTGAATAGTTTATAAATTTTTTTCATTAATTAAAACAATGTCTTCTTCATACCAGAAACTTTCCCATAAGTGTAATAGGAAAAAAAAAAAAAGGCAACATTATTATTGAAGAATGTGATACAATCAAATACATTTATATAATAATAGCTGACACTACCCACTGCAAAAACATTATCAAAATAAACAATAACTTATCCTTTAGTGAGAGGACCTGAGGGCATCAGTTGTCACCTAGATTCTATCTTAACTTAACCTAAAATTGGGTGCATATCTGTGTTAGCTAATTGGATTTACTCAGAGAAAAAGCTAACCTTCTCATGTCAGTGTAATAGGAGGTAGTTTTACCAATTGAAGCAAGGAACCCACCTTAGTTGGAATCCTTCACTCCCACAGGACCCAGGAGATGAGGTGCAGTCTCCCTTGATGTTTACATTTCAAAGAGATGGCTCCCAGGTTCTTGATAAAGATAGTCCCAGTTTAAAAAGGTTGACAAAGTGCCTATCTAGTCTTCAAAAGGATGTATATGCATTTCAAAGAAAGGAAAAAGTACTTATAATCACAACTTTGCTAAGATAAGTGCTCTGAGAAAAAAAAGAGAGGGAGAAATCCCTTCCTTTATTTTAATAGGGAGGACTAAGCCTCTTCCTTAATTTTAATTTGTATTTGTCCTTACATTCCTCAAGCTTCAACTCTTACAGCAATTGAAGGATTAAAAAGAAAATATAAACAAAGGAAGTAAAAAGTATTTAGCATTAAGAATGAGTAAATTATGATGAACCAGGAAATGACATATGGAAAAAACTGTCATATATCCGAAATTAACAATTTAACATATATAAAATACTGTGCAATCTCATGAAAATGTTCAATTTTTAAATGTGTATTATCAAAGCAAATAAGAAATCCAAAAACTTTTAAACTGAAAAGCTATTCAAACTTCCCTTTAATAAAATAAGTTGTTATTGTTCAGTTACTATGTCATGCTTTACTCTTTGCGACCCCATGGACTAAAGCATGCCAGGCTTCCCTGTTCTCTATCTCACAGAATTTGCTCAAACTCATGTCCATAGAGTCGGTAATGCCATCCGACTACCTCATCCTCTGTTGCCCCCTTCTCCTCCTGCCCTCAATCTTTCCCAGCATCCGGGTCTTTTCCAAAGCAATGGCTCTTCTCATCAGGTGACCACAATATTTGAATTTCAGCATCAGTTCCTCCAGTGAATATTCAGGATTTAATTCCTTTAAAATAGACTGCTTTAATTTCCTGGCTGTCCAAGGGAAACTCAAGAGTCTGATTATCCATGATGGGGGAAAGAGCTTATGTATTATACAGAGTGAAGTAAGCCAGAAAGAAAAACACCAATACAGTATACTAACGCATATATATGGAATTTAGAAAGATGGTAATGATAACCCTGTATGCGAGATAGCAAATGAGACACAGATGTATGGAACAGTCTTTTGGACTTTGTGTGTGTGTGTGGGGGTGGGGATGATTTGGGAGAATGGCATTGAAACATGTATAATATCATATAAGAAACGAATCGCCAGTCCAGGTTCAATGCAGGATACAGGAAGCTTGGGGCTGGTGCACTGGGATGACCCAGAGGGATGGTATGGGGAGGGAGGTGGGTTAAGGATTGGGAACATGTGTACACCCGTGGCAGATTCATGTTGATGTATGGCAAAACCAATACAATATTGTAAAGTAATTAGCCTCTAATTAAAATAAATAAGTTTAAATTAAAAAAAAAAAAAGAATCAAGATAGGGCAATAAAAGGACATGTGTTCATCTCCTGCAAGAACATCAAAATCACAACTAGCTGCTGAACAATAATCAACAGGAAGCTGTTGGAATCCACTAAAAAAAAAAAATACCCCATGTCCAGGGACAAAGGAGAAACTGTAACGAGATGGTAGGAGGGGTGCAATCACATTAAAATCAAACCTCATACTCACTAGGTGGGCAACCCACAAACTGGAGAACAATAATAACAAAGAAGTTATCACACTGTTGCAAAGGTTCTAGGCTCCACAGCAGGCTTTCCAACCTGGGTATCCTGCAAAGGGACTGCATATCCCCAGGGAATCTGACTTTTAAGGACAGCAGGATTTGATTACAGAACTTCCATAGGACTGTGGGAAACAAACTCTTGGAGGGCACAAACAAAATGTTTTGCACTCAGGAAAGGAGCAGTGACTCCACAAGAGACTGAGCCAGATCTGCCTGTGAGTAATAAATTAAATAGACAACATTAAAAAAATTATCACCAACTTAATGGAGATAAATTTGAGCAAACTTTGGGAGACAGTGGAGGACAGAGAAGCCTGGTATGCTGTTCAGTTCAGTTCAGTCACTCAGTCGTGTCCAATTTTTGCAACCCCATGAACCACAGCATGCCAGGCTTCCCTGTCCATCACCAACTCCTGGAGTTTACCCAAACTCATGTCCATTGAGTCAGTGATGCCATCTAACCACCTCATCCTCTGTTGTCCCCTTCTCCTCCTGCCTTCAATCTCTCCCCAAAACAGGGCCTTTTCAAATGAGTCAGCTCTTCACATCAGTTGGCCAAAATACTGGAGTTTCAGCTTCAGCATCAGTCCTTCCAATGAACACCCAGGACTGATCTCCTTTAGCATGGACTGGTTGGATCTCCTTGCAGTCCAAGGGACTCTCAAGAGTCTTCTCCAACACCACAGTTCAAAACCATCAATTCTTTGCTGCTCAGCTTTCTTTATAGCCCAAATCTCACATCCATACATGACTACTGGAAAAACCATAGCCTTGACTAGACAGACCTTTGTTGGCAAAGTAATGTCTCTGCTTTTGAATATGCTATCTAGGTTGGTCATAACTTTCCTTCCAAGGAGTAAGCGTCTTTGAATTTCATGGCTGCAATCACCATCTGCAGTTATTTTGGAGCCCCAAAAAAATAAAGTCAGCCACTGGTATGCTGTAGTCCATGACATCTCAGAGAGTAGGACACAACTTAAAGACTGAACAACAATGACAAATTTTTTTTAAACTTTTAATTTCATCTTATTTATTATTGGTTTATAGCATTATATGTTTTATGTGTGCAATACTGTATTTTGACACTATACACTACAGTGTGGTCATCAACCAAGGTTTAATTTCCACCCATAATCATACAGTTGATGCTTTTTATCCATTTTTGCCACTCTCCACTCCCCCCTAACCTTCCTAGTAACAACTACTCTGTTCTTTCTAGCTTGTTTCTCTTAGCATGATAGCTTCAAGGTCCAACATTGTAAACGGAAGGATTTCACTTTTTTTGTTGTTTTTTAATGTCTAAGTACTATTACATTGAGGATTTCCCTGGTGGCTCAGATGATAAACAGTCTGCCTGCAATGAAGGAGACTCGGGTTCAATCCCTGAGTCAGGGAGATCCCCTGGAGAAGGGAATGTCTATTCATTCCAGTATACTTGCCTGGAGAATTCCATGGAGAGAGGAGACTGATGAGCCTCAATCCGTGGCGGTCACTAAGAGTTGGATATGAACAAGTAAATAATACACACATGCAGTATTACACTGTATAGTTACCACATCTTCTTTATCCATTTATATGTCAATAGGCATTTAGAATTATCATATGCTTCAAGTATTCCACTTCTGAGTATTTATCCAAAAAAATATAGAAATGTTAATAAAAAATGGGTACATTTTAGCTAAAAGAAGCACTTGGAGAGAGGCAGGAAATCCATTCCTATCCAAGGTATTTCAGCTTCCCCACTGCTTTCCATCACCACTGTTCACCTGGGATTTCTTTCACTGAAGCAGAACATTAAAAATAGTTTTAATCAGCATATAAAATTAATAAACTAAGTTCTGACTTAGACATTATGTCACACTCTTTCTTTTTAACCTCAGAATTTTAAACAGGTCAATCTAAGATTTAGAAATCAAGAGGCTAGGTCTGATAGCAGTTTACATTTAAGTTTCTATTATTAGAATGATCCTTATTTAAATCACAGGACAACTTCAGTTAGTGAATTGATATTTCATACTTCAATGAATTGAACAATAATGTTATGCTATAGACCACTCAAAGGAAAAGCCAAAGAACAGCCACATTTTTTGAGCAGGAATATTGCTTACTATAGTTTGCTTGTTTTAGTGGAGGAGAAGAGGTTGTCCTTCTGCAATACAAAATTCACATACAGATTTACAACTTACAATGTTTACCATACCTCCCATAGAATCAGATAATGTGGAAGGTTGTTCTGTAGACAGTGAACTTTCTGTTTCACTGAAGAGCACATTTGTCTCTACAGTTTCTACTACATCAGTATGATTGAATATCAGATCCACTTAAATAAAAATAAAACACTTTTTCCCTCATTTTAAATATGCTCAACATCCACTGATAACTATACATTTTTCTCTAGTGAAGGAGTTTCAAACAATAGCCAGCTCACAAGCTGAATCTGATTTGTGGCCTATTTTTGTAGGACCTTGAAAACTAAGATTTTTGTTTATGTGTACATTTTGTAAAGGTTACAAAAAAGAACAAAAAGACTACTAAATAAGAAAGAACATATGTAATGAACAAAGCCTAAAGTATTTGCTATCTGGGCATTGGCAAAAATATATGACTATTCCTACTTTTATTGATTCAGCTGTTTGTTGAGAGGAGTTTACATTTTCCAAGCAGAGATAAAACATTACACACTTTAAAATTTCTTTGTTTTTAAAGTAAAAATAAATTATTTTTCCTTTAAATTTCTGAATTTCAAACTTTCTGATTTTTTTAAATTAATTGCACAAAGATACACTGCATTTTCTTATATATATGTGTGTGTGTATATATATATATATATATGTGTGTGTATATATATATATATATAAACACTTGTGTATTAATACACCTTCCTTGTGGTAGAATTCATTAAATATGTGATATGGGTAATTTTTATAGATATAAGATCCTAGGTGGTAGCAAAACATTTAGTTTTAAAAAGTCAAGTGAGAGGTGTCCTAAGGGAATCACTTGTAAAACATTGGGGTATCTACAATGTAGAGATTGGCATCTCAGTCTCCCATGAGACATGTCCATTTAAGCAGCAGCTGTGTTGATCAGATTTGCATCTCCTGGTTCTGAGTAAAGAGAAACTGCAAAATCATGATAGTCAAGCATCCTGCCTTCTTGCCAGTTGGCATAGCTATGCTGAATTCTTTCTAAAGGGTCAGTTGGGCTCTCTGGAGAAGGGCTATCCTAAATCACTTACTAGTATTGTGCATAAGAGGTCTTGCTGAAACAAATGCTCTGCTTTCAGGAACCGTGCCCTTTGGAGAACTCCCAAAGGAAATCCAGATGACTTTCACATAGCCCTCATAGAATAGTCTGTATTTAGAAACCAGTCATATGAATGACATAGGAGCTCCATTAGTATTTATCAGAAAGCCAACATGAAGCAACAGAAAGTGGATTCCTGGGTCAGTAAAATAGAGATCTTTTTCTGTCTTTCTTCTCCCAAGCATGACACCTGAAGAGCTGCTGCATGCAAGAGGGAGTTGGGAGGAAGATAAACATACTCCTACTTAATCCAAAGAAGAAACATAAAAGCTAGCCAATTGAAATATTCTATTTCGAGCAGTGATTACAAGGGGAAGGAGGGCTAATTCTAGCTTTTATATGAATATTGGCTTTTAACTGGACAGATTTATAAAAGAAAATAGCTTGAAAATTATAATTGCTGAATACCCTTGAGAAATCTGGCACCAGGTAGGAATAATCAGCATAGTATATTTGAGTTCAGAGGTTGAATATATAATACAGTTGATATACAAATAAGTTAAAAGTATATGAAGCATAGGCTATCATTACAATGAGTTTTATTCATTCTACTATAATGTCCCTTGTTTAAAATTTACTTAAAAAGATATTATTTTTATACATACAGTCATTGATTGAATATTAAAACCATCATATATCATTTTTTACACATTTGAATTATTCCACTTTTCATTTGAAGTACATCCATAATGACTATTTTGGTATTTTTGCTTGTGTTTTTTTTATTATTATTTCCATTCACACACATTCTTACTGAGTCCATTTTTGAAAAAAAGGTCTTTCAGCAATTAGGTTTAATTTAAGGTATATTATTTGGAGAGAATTACATATGTTGAACACAATTAGTGTATTTCAGACTTGGAAAATAAAGGACAACAATGCCACTAAATTGAAAAATAATGTATTTACTTTCTCATATGACACAAATTATGACTGACGTTTGAACATAATTATCAGACAATAATCTTCCATGTCATAAAACATGATTTTCTCCCAATTGCACTGGCTTCTGTAGTCATTTGATTAACAATAAATGTCTTATACCTTGTCTTGGTTAAAACAAAATTCTCCTGACATTTGCAATAATTCACTCTATGGAGAAAAAGGAGAAATAATGTCACCTGATAACTTTAGGCTCATTGAACAACCAACTGAGCTTAAAGAAGTTCCCATTTTTATTTGGAGTTAATACAAAGTCCCCCTTGACACCCCCTAGTACAGAGATCATCTTATTACACATTACTCAAGGTCATTAAGATATACTCTTACTTCCATGAGTCTCCTCATTCTTCCTCAAGTAAGTTAACAGATAACTGCTCTGTGAACTTCACAGGAAGAATGAATCTTACAAAGGACAAACTTGGTATCTAAGGCAGACTAAACAATGCCTGTGAGACTATAGAAGCCCAAGATATCTAATCATGAACCACAGAACAGAGTGAATTATGTGTTGTGCGAGCTGATGGGAATTGCTTTGAATGTTTTATATTAACACTTCCAATGCTAATATATATTAAGATACATTTTTGTTCCATCAGTGTGAAATTCACAATCACAAATTCAGTATGAGGGAGAACTGTGTATGTGAATGTGTATGTGTGTGTATATTTAAGAAGGACAGTAACCAGTAAGAACAAAAAAAAATAAGAAGGTTGATCTGTAAGTTGATATGCAGACTGTATCCTCAGATATATAATCTTTGCTGTGCAACAATCCACTTAGTAAATTTCTTTCTTTGTATTATGGTGATATAATCCTGGAATGCAAAGTCAAGAGGGCCTTAGGAAGACTTACTATGAAAAAAGCTAGTGAAGGTCATGGAATTCCAACAGAACTATTTCAAATCCTAAAAGAAGACACTGTTAAAGTGCTATACTCAATATGTCAGCAAATTTGGAAAACTCAGTAGTGAACACAGGATTGGAAAAAAGTCAGTATTCATGCCAATCCCAAAGAAAGACAATGCAAAAGAATGTTGAAACAAATGAACATTTTTACTCATTCCACATACAAGCAAGGCTATGTTCAAAATCCTTCAGGCTAAGCTTCAGCAGTATGTGAACTGCAAACTTACAGATGTAAAATCTGGGTTTCAAAAAGGCAAAGGGACCAGAGGTCAAATCAGCAACATTTGCTGAATCATGGAGAAAGCAAGGGAATTCCAGACAAACATCTACTTCTGCTTCATCTGCTTTTGACTGTGAGTATCACAACAAAATGTAGAAAATTAGTAAAAAAATGGAAGTACCAGACCAACTTACCTGTCTTCTGAGAAACCTGTATGCAGGTCAAGAAGCAGTAGTTAGAGCCAGACATAGAACAATGGAGTGGTTCAAAATAGGGAAAGGAGTATGGCAAAGCTGTATATTGTCATCTTGCTTTATATTTATTTAACTTATATTCAGAGAATATCATGTGAAATGCCAGGCTGGATGAATCATAGGCTGGAATCAAGATTGCCAGGAGAAATTTCAACAAACTCAGATATGCAGATGTTACCACTTTAATGGTAGGAGAGGAACTAAATGTCTCTTGATGAGGGTGAAAGAGGAGAGTGAAAAAGGTGACTTGAAACGCAACATTTAAAAATTCATTTTTTAATGTTTTCCAGTCCCATCATTTCATGGCAAATAGAAAAAGTGGAAACAGTGACAGATTTTCTTTTCTTGGGCTCAAAAATCACTGTGGATGATGACATGCACCTATGAACTTAAAAGTTGTCTGTTTCTTGGAAGGAAAACTATACGACTATACAGTATATTAAAAAGCAGAGATATTCCTTTGCTGGCAAAGTCGAGATAGTCAAAGCTGTGGTTTTTCCAGTAAACATGTATGGATGTGAGTTGGTCCATAAAAAAGTCTGAGAACCAAAGAACTGATGCTTTCGATTTGTGATGTTGGAGAAGTAACCTGGACTCAAAGGAGATCAAACCAGTCAAACACAAAGGAAATCAATTCTGAATATTCATTGGAAAGGCTGATGCTAAGCACCAATACTTTTGCCACCTGACACAAAGAGCTGACTGATTGGAAAAGACCCTGATGTTGGGAATGACTGAAGGCAAAAAAAGAAGTGGGTGGTAGAGGATGAGATGGTTACATAGCATAACTGACACAGTGGACATGAATTTGAGCAAACTCTAGGAGTTAGCAGAGGACAGAGGAGCTTGGTGTGTTACAGTCCATGAGTTCACACAGTTGGACACAGCTACTGAACAGCAGCAACAACAATTCATTCCTTTACACATTTGCTGTAAACTGAATGGACCTAATAATTGTGAGGGTGATATGGATCAGTTCTCACAACAGATGCTCATAGAGATTTTCCAGATCAGATCAGATCAGATCAGATCTGTCGCTCAGTCGTGTCCGACTCTTTGCGATCCCATGAATCACAGCACACCAGGCCTCCCTGTCCATCACCAACACCCAGAGTTCACTCAGACTCACGTCCATCGAGTCAGTGATGCCATCCAGCCATCTCATCCTCTGTCGTCCCCTTCTCCTCCTGCCCCCAATCCCTCCCAACATCAGAGTCTTTTCCAATGAGTCAACTCTTCCCATGAGGTGGCCAAAGTACTGGAGTTTCAGCTTTAGCATCATTCCTTCCAAAGAAATCCCAGGGCTGATCTCCTTCAGAATGGACTGGTTGGATCTCCTTGCAGTCCAAGGAGAGATTTTTATGTTATTGATTATCAACCAAAAATTTAGCTGTGCTATTTAACTAAGCATATATTTAAAACTCTATGTACTTGTGAGATTAAAAGTCAGGAAAAGTCAGAAATTGGACTAACTCCTCTGGCCCTGGAGTCTCTTCAGTTTTGAACTCAGTGATGATTGTATCCAACAGGAAGCAAGATTGGAGTAAACTTGGCTGATAGTCCCCAAACTCAGACACAGACTGATTTGTAACAGAAAGCGAATGGAAATTCCATGGCCTGCCAAGCTAACTGGGAAGTGGTCAGTGTCTTGTTTTTCCTGTGAAGTTGAAGCAAAATTGAGAGGACAAATTCAGTCCAGAGCTTTTTTTTTTTTTTTTTTTTTTTTTAAATGAAGACAATTGGAAACAACACAAGGAATATCATATCCTCTGTCTTTTCAATTCAAGGGGCCACCATTTTATTCATCAGTGTTGGAGACCCTTAGCTAGTATTTATTCTTGTCCATTGCTATTTTTTCTAAGATTATTTGAATGCCTACTTCTCCATAATTTATATTTAAGCAAGATATCTTTAGGAATAATTTTTTATCTGTTTCTTAACCACTAACCTACACAGTAGCCTCAATACTGAGGTCAAATTTGACTTTTTCCTAGGAAGTCTTCTCCATCCCTAATCTATGGTGTTAGTGATGTCTGATCTTTAGTCATATAGCATCTTATTCATATTTTTATCAAATTATGCTCTTCAGTAAATATTGGTTTACTTGTTTTCTCCTCTGCAAGAAGAAAAGTGTGTGGCAGAGGATGAAGTGGTTTGATAGCATCACTGATTCAATGAACATGAATCTGAGCAGACTCTCAGAGATAGTGAAGGACAGGGGAGCCTGGTGTGCTACAGTCCACGGGTTAACAAAGAATTGGACATGACTTAGTGACTGAACAATGATAACAAAAACAAGGATAGAACCTGTGGGTCATATACAAATATTCATATAAAGGTATTCTCTCAAAACTTGACACATATTTGCAGCTAGATGTATTAAATGTATACATTTCAGTTTCTTTTCTTCACTCTCATAAGTTCCCACCTCCAGCAGCTGGAATTACAAATCCTTGCCAAGTTTATATACTGGCTGCTAAAGATTAAGACTGTAAGTGATAGGCTTAGAAAGACCTGCTAGAAATAATATTAATATATCTTCTATAATCTTGAAATATAAATATGGCAAAAATATATTTCTGGCTAATAATTATATCCATACAGACAAGGAAACATTTTCAAATTATAATTATCTCAGGGGCTAAACTATCCTGTTGTCTCTTTTTATCCTTCAGAATTAATTTGAGGTATTCACTAAAGGATATAGAAATATTTTACAGACTGCCAGCTCAAAGAATCATTCTTGAGACTAATCACTACTGAACAGATAAAGTAAGGAAGGGAAATATATGTGAGTGTGTGGGTGTGTATCTATGTATGTGTTCTATGTGTTTATCACTTATTATATATAGGCGTTTTCTTACACATGCCTGCAAAACATACATGCTCACACACATTTAAATTAATTGACTCTTCCTACAGCTATTAATGGGGTTTCTCCAGAGGCTCCGTGGTAAAGAATCTGCCTGCAATGCAGGAAAGGCAGGAGACATGGATTCAGTTTATTTGGTGACTGAATAAGAGAAGTTTGGCATTAAACCTCCTATTCTGCCATCATCTTTACTTCATCCTCTTTGCTTTCTTATTCACATTTCCTATTGTTTATTCTGCCTTGTCTCTTATATTTAGTATATTTCTCACTTAGTGCAGAATACAGGGAATAGTGACCAGAGAGATTTGAGTTTTATATTCTTCCTCCTTTATTTATTCTCTGAGAGGATTTGGCAAGTTACTTGAGTTTTCTGAAAGTCAAGGGTAAAGCAAGGACAAGAAGTATGTCCTAGAAATAGTACAAGACAGACTCTACTAAATAAAAATATAAAACATTAGTTCAAAGTCATGTCTCCCTACCTTATACATGTAAGGTATTGAACACTTGCACTATCCACTTGCCAATTATTTTGTTACACTTTTATAGCTTTGTCAAGATCTGCACCCAAAATTGACATTATTTCCTCCCATTTGCATCCTCTGCATTTCCAAAAGTTTGTATTCTAGTTCAATCTCTCAATATTTTAAGACACTAATTAAAATATTTTAAAATATTAATTAAGCATCATCCCATCTACCTTCAGTTTCCCCTTATAGAATCATAGTATTGCCAATTTCACTCTCCTAAAAGTTCTCTATCACTGTATTATGCTCCTAAGGACATTTAACCATTCCCTTCACTACAACTATACCAAAGAACTTTCTACCTGATTTCCAAGGCATATAAAATTTTACTTCCTATGCTAGTGCTTCTTGAGGAATAGGGCCACACTTCATTTTAAACTTCAAATATTTCATATCATTTTAATATTTTAAAAATTAAAAATTTTTATCTTATATTGGAATTGAGTTGTTTAAAAATGCTGTGTTACTGTTGGTGGGAGTGCAAACTAGTACAGCCACTATGGAGAACCGTGTGGAGATTTCTTAAAAAACTGGAAATAGAACTGCCTTATGATCCAGCAATCCCACTGCTGGGCATACATACTGAGGAAACCAGAATTGAAAGAGACACGTGTACCCCAATATTCATTGCAGCATTGTTTATAATAGCCAGGACATGGAAGCAACCTAGATGTCCATCAGCAGATGAATGGATAAGAAAGCTGTGGTACATATACACAATGGAGTATTACTCAGCCATTAAAAAGAATACATTTGAGTCAGTTCTAATGGGGTGGATGAAACTGGAGCCCATTATACAGAGTGAAGTAAGCCAGAAAGAAAAATACCAATACAGTATACTAACGCATATATATGGAATTTAGAAAGATGGTAACAATAACCCTGTATACAAGACAGCAAAAGAGACACTGATGTATAGAACAGTCTTTTGGACTCTGTGGGAGAGGGAGAGGGTGGGATGATTTGGGAGAATGGCATTGAAATACGTATAATATCATTTACGGAACGAGTCGCCAGTCCAGGTTCGATGCACGATACTGGATGCTTGGGGCTGGTACACTGGGACAACCCAGAGGGATGGTATGGGGAGGGAGGATGGAGGACGGTTCAGGATGGGGAACACATGTATACCTGTGGCAGATTCATTTCGATATTTGGCAAAACCAATACAATATTGTAAAGTTTAAAAATAAAATAAAATTAAAAAAAAAGAAAATAAACTGGGGGAAAAATGTTGTGTTAGTTACAGCTGTACACAAACTGATTGTTTTATATATATCTATCTATTATTTTTCAAATTATTTTCCCATTCAGGTTGTCACAGAGTACCGAACAGAGTTCCCTGTCTTTGATGGCTATCTATTTTAAGTATAGCAGTGTGGAAGTATCAATGTGAAATTCCCAATATGTGCCTTCCTCCCACCTGTCTCCCACTATTAATCCAAAATCTATTCTCTATATCTGTGAGTTCCTTTTTGTTTTGTAAATAAGTTCAATTGTATCATTTTTTTTATTTCTCATATAAACAATATCATATGATATTTGACTTTTTTTGTCTGACTTACTTCACTTAATATAGTATCCATCTATGTTGCTTCAAAATATTATTTCATTCTTTTTAACTAATATTCCATTGTATATAAAACATCTGTCAATAAAATTTACGTTGCTTCTAGGTCTCAGCTATTGTAAAGAGTGCTACAAAGAACATTAAGATGCATGCATCTTCTCAAACTATAGTTTTCTACAGATATATGTCTAGGAGTGGGATTACTGGATCTTATGGTAACTGTTTTTAATTTCTTAAAGAGTGCCCATACTGTTCTGTAGAGTGTCTCCACCAATTTACATTTCCACCAATAGTGTTGGAGGATTCTTTTTCTCCATACCTTCTCCAGCATTTAATGTTTATAGATTTTGTGATGATGGCCATTCTGACAGTTGTGAAGAGATATCTAATTTTAGTTTTGATTTGCATTTCTCAGATCAAATTGCCAACATCCATTGGATCATTGAAAAAGCGAGAGAATTCCAGAAAAAACATCTACTTCTGCTTTATTGACTATGACAAAGCCCTTGACTGTGTGGATCACAACAAACTATGGAAAATTCTTAAAGAGATGTGAATACCAGACCACCTGACTTGTCTCTTGAGAAACCTGTATGCAGGTCAAGAAACAGGAGTTAAAACTGGACATGGAACAACAGACTGGTTCCAAATCAGGAAAGAGATATGTCAAAGCTGTATATTGTCACCCTGCTTATTTAACTTCTATTCAGAGTACATCATGAGAAACGCTGGGCTGGAGGAAGCATAAGCTGGAATCAAGATTGTGGGGAGAAATATCAATAATCTCAGATATGCAGATGACACTACACTTATGGCAGAAAGTGAAGAAGAACTAAAGAGCCTCTTAATGAAAATGAAAAAGAAGAGTGAAAAAGTTGGCTTTAAACTCTCCATTCAGAAAACTAAGATCATGGCATCTCGTCCCATAACTTCATGGCAAATAGATGGGTAAACAATGAAAACAGTGACAGACTTTCTTTTTTGGGGCTCCAAAATCACTGCAGATGGTGACTGCACCCTGAAATTAAAAGGCACTTGCTTCTTGTAAGAAAAGTTATCACCAACCTAAACAGCATATTAAAAAGCAGAGACATTACTTTGCCAACAAAAGTCCATTTAGTCAAAGCTTTGTTTTTTCCAGTATTCATGTATGGATGTGACAGTTGGACTATAAAGAAAGCTGAGTGGAGAAGAATTGATGCTTTTGAACTGTGGTGTAGGGGAAGACTCTTGAGAGTCCCTTGGACAGCAAGGAGATCCAACCAGTCCATCCTAAAGGAAACCAGGCCTGCATACTCATTGGAAGGACTGATGCTGAAGCTGAAGCTCTAATACTTTGGTCACCTGGTGTTAAGAACTGTCTCATTTGAAAAGACCCTGATGCTGGGAAAGGTTGAAGGCGTGAGGAGAAGGGGATGACAGAGGATGAGATAGTTGAATGGCATCATCAACTGAATGGACATGAGTTTGAGTAAGCTCTGGGATTTGGTGATGGACAGGGAAGCCTGGTGTCCTATAGTCCATGGGGTTGCAAAGAGTTGGACACAACTGAGCGACTGAACTGAACTGAACAATAACCAAGCTTCTTTTCAAGTATCTCTTGGCTATCTTCATGTCTTCTTTGGAGAAATGTCTATTTACATCTTCTGCCTATATTTTGATTGAGTTATTTGTTTTCTTACTATCACACTTCATGGACTCTTTAAAAATTTTTGGAGATTAATTCCTTGTTGGTTTCATCACTCGCAAGTATTTTATCCTATTCTGGGGGCTGTGTTTTTCTTCTTGTTTATGTTTCCCTTGCTGTGCAAAAGTTTTGAGTTTGATTAGTTCCTGTTTGTGTACTTTTGTTTTTATTTTGCTTACTCTAGGAGATCGATTTAAAAAAAAATATTGATGCAATTTATATCAATCTGTGTTCTGCCTATAGTTTTCTCTAAGAGTTTTACAGGGTCAGGTCTTACATTTAGATCTTTAATATATTTTGACTTTAATCTGGTTTTTTTTTTGTGTGTGTGTGTGTGTGTGTAGTGTTAAAACATGTTTTAATTTCATTTTTATATATAGTTGTCAACTTTTCCCATTAATATTGATTGAAAAGACTATCTTTTCTCTATTGTGTATTCCTGCCTTCCCTGTCATAGATTAGATGATCATAGCTATGTGGGTTTAATTCTGGGCTTTTTATCCTGTTCCAATGATCTATATTTCTGTTTCTGTGCCAGTACTATCCTGTTTTGATGACCATAACTTTATAGTATAGTCTTAAGCCAAGGAGCTTGATTTATCCAGCTCTGTTTTTCTATCTCAAGATTTATTTTTCTATGCAAGGCCTTTTGTATCTCCATACAAACATTAAGATTTTTTTATTCTTGTTCTGTGAAAATATCATTGGTAATTTGATAAGAATTGCACTGAATCTACAGGTTGCCTTTTTGATAATATTCTTCCAATACAAGATCATGGTATATTTTTCCATTTGTTTGTGTCATGTTTGATTTGTTTAATCAATGTCTTATAGTTTTTGGAGTGCAATTCTTTTGCCTCTTTAGAAAAAACCTCAAAATTAACATCTTACAAGCTCAGCTCATTTATCACTGCTATAAACTGTTCTTTATCATTTTTCCTATACTTATTTAAGAAAAACAGAAATCTAAACTTTATTCTCAAATCCAGCTTTTTTTATTCCTAGAATTAAGGCACCAAATAACATATATGATGAAATAAAATTTGTATTGTAAGGCAGACAATAAAAATAAATCATAAAATTCTGTGTGTTTGTCTGAGCTCCTCTCTCTTTCTTAACTGTCCAGGGTGTGTTTTTGTTACACTTTAATCAGAGCATCTCAAAAATAAGAATGTTTGTAAAGATCAATGTCTTTTTTTCTTTCTTATGATGTTAACAAATTTCTTAAAAAGTATATAATTATTTCCCAGCTCTGTAGGTGGTCATGATGACTGACTGTTCACTTTGTACGTGTTTACCTTTGCTATGTATTCTTGGTGAATTTTATATAAAATATCAAAATGTCATTTTGATGTGATATCTTTTGTCTCAAAAATGTGTAACTGTGCCTTTGACATCTAAAAAGCAAAACAGTTCTCAGAGGTTTCTGAGAGTCTGTGTCCTAAGTTACAAACTTCACTTTGGCTCAAGTAAAATTCCTTTTTTTTTTTCCTCTGACTCTTAACTGATTTTTATTAACATATATTGGTGTTTATAAATATCATCAACACTATTTTATCTGAATTTTCTTGGATTATTTCAGGATCTTATTAGCCAGCCCTTTTGAAGTCAGATTTTCACAGTTAAGAATTTATTCTGAGAGCATCAGTCAATGCTTTCTTATAAAATGGAACTCACATCTCTTAAACCTATTGGAAAGGTCCAGATGTGGTATGTAGTGTCTTTCAAAATTAGGGGTCTTCTGCATCACCTCCTATCATACTTTTCTTGTGTCAGAAAGCTTCTCTCTGAAAACTAAACTTCATTCAGCTCTTCAAATGGCAGTGGAATCTAATGATTCTACTTTCAATTGGCCTGAAATAAATTTTCTCATCTTGATCCTATAGGAAATGTCTATATATCTACTAACACAAGCTATAGTCACTTGGCCTTTTGGAACTAGTCAACCCAATTAGTTCATTTGTGTGGCTTTAATTCCCACCATATAACTTTTTTATAGCTCTCATCATTCTGAATTGCAGTTGTCTAGTGCATATGCTGAATCGCTGAGACTGACTCATTCCTACAAATGGTTGATGCAGTTAATGTTCCTCGTGCAAGTTAAAGGAGAGTGCATTCTGTTTTCCCTTATGGCTGTTGTCTCCATACTGCCATCAATCTGTGATACTTACTTGTTATACTCACCTTTTCTTTTGGGTTTCAATTTTATATTTGTCCTTCTTCAACATGTCCTCTTTTTCACCTCAAAATATTTTTTGGTAAGCATTGCTTCTGTTAATTCTTAAAACATCATTGTGAAGTAAGCATTTTATCTGCTTTAATGGTAAAATTAATTGAGACAAAACATTAATGACTGCCAAAAATTCTAACACTCATAAACTAACAGAACAAGGAAAAGAAACCAGAAGTGGTGCTAAAACTCATAGCATTCTTACTACATAATACTTTAAAGTCCTCTAAACTCTACTTTGGAAAAATATCACAACCACGCCCTATGTTAATTTGGCTGATTATTCTAGGCTTAAATGATCTGCCTCTTCTCTCTAGTCACCTATGTCAATTACTTTCTGAATCACAGAGAACTAGATCATATGCTATTTTTTTTTTACAATTGTCTATTGATTTATAAGGAGAAGGCCGCGACAACCCACTCCAGTACTCTTGCCTGGAAAATCCCATGGACGGAGGAGCCTGGTAGGCTGCAGTCCATGGGGTCGCGAAGAGTCGGACACGACTGAGTGACTTCCTTTTCACTTTCATGCATTGGAGAAGGCAGTGGCAACCCACTCCAGTGTTCTTGCCTGGAGAATCCCAGGGCAGTGGAGCCTGGTGGGCTGCCGTCTATGGGGTAGCACAGAGTCGGACATGACTGAAGTGACTTAGCAGCAGCAGCATTGATTTATATTATCATATTCAAACTCCTAGTCTGACATCCAAATTCTTCATTTGTAAAATGGAGATATTAGTATAAATATCATAAGAATAAAACAAATGTTAAATGGATAAAGCATTTAAGAGATGTAGCTCAAGATCAGTACATATTAGTATCCCATAATATATTAATGCTATTATTTATTTAAGATAACCCCAACTAGTTTGAAGTTTTGTAATAGCAACAGTTATTTCTTAATCTCTGTATGTTACATAGCCCATTACATAGTATAGCTGCATACCAAGTAATCAATAATATAGCTTTTATCCTTTTCCTACTTATGAGTTTTTAAGATGTAGTATGAGGATTTAAGTATCTTCATATATTATCATTCTGACCAGTTTTTTCCTTATTGATTCATTAGAATGGAAAAATCTGGCACTTCCTTAGTGACCCACTGCCTCAGATTTTGTGCTCCCAATACATGAGACCCAGGTTTGATTCCTGGTCAGGGAACTAGATCCCACATGCTCCAACCAGCTTGCATGCCACAGCTAAGGATCCTGCAGGCCATAACAAAGACCTGGTGCAACCAAATAAATAATAAATTATTTTTTAAAAAGAAAAATCTTTATCTTGATTTTAGAAGTACAAATAAATTCATTGCAACAAGAAAAAGTAAATGAAGCATAAAAATTGTGTAGAAAATGGGCAAAAGGAAAATATTAACTTTGAAAAGCATGTTTAACTTCCTGGAATTATTTGAAGAGCTAATTCATGCTCAGCTATTTGCTTACAAGTAAGATAAATAATTAAATCAAGATTTTGTATGAAAATGTTATATAAGTTGCTTTGTCATCTCCATTGAAAGGAAAAATTACCTGTATATATGCCCTTGAGTTATATCAATATTTCTCAACTTATGTATAAATAAGAATTTAGAAATTAATAGACTTGAATTAGAATAAACAAGTGCAATAATCTGTGAAGTACAATATTTCTTTATTTCTTCAGATGCAAATCTTGAGGATCACTCTCTACTTCTCTGTATTGCAGACCCACATAAAATACCTTAGCAAATGCTATTAGCTAAAAATATCTCCAGAATTTGGTCATGTGTTGCCACCTCCATTTTCACTGCTTCTATGTCATAATTTTCCGTAACCTGGATGATTTTAATACCCTCTTTTCTGATTCCCTTACTTTCACTTGGTACTTGATTATGTAATTCACATAGTTGGTACTTATGCTGCCCTCTTTGAAGCGTAAGTCAGAGTAGGTCTCCCCTGCTCTGTAGAAAAATCAGATGGCCTCGACTTCTTCTTATGTAGGACTTCTTATAAAATCGTACATAGTAACCTATCCATACTTACTATGACCAGTGCATTCTTTTGGCAGAACAAAAGAACATTCTATTAGCCTTTGCCCTGCTTCATTCTGTACTCCAAGGCCAAATTTGCCTGTTATTCCCGGTATTTCTTGACCTCCTACTTTTGCATTGCAGTCCCCTCTAATGAAAGTTCAGTTCAGTTGAGTAGATCAGTCATGTCCGACTCTTTGTGACACATGAATCAAAGCACATCAGGCCTCCCTGTCCATCACCAACTCCCAGAGTTCACTCAGACTCATGTCCATCGAGTCAGTGATGCCATCCAGCCATCTCATCTTCTGTCGTCCCCTTCTCCTCTGCCCCCAATCCCTCCCAGCATCAGAGTCTTATCCAATGAGTCAACTCGTCGCATGAGATGGCCAAAGAACTGGAGTTTCGGCTTTCACATCATTCCTTCCAAAGAAATCCCAGTGCTGATCTCCTTCAGAATGGACTGGTTGGATCTCCTTGCAGTCCAAGGGACTCTCAAGAGTCTTCTCCTACACCACAGTTCAAAAGCATCAATTCTTTGGCGCTCAGCCTTCTTCACAGTCCAAATCTCACATCCATACATGACCACTGGAAAAACCATAACCTTGACTAGAAGGACCTTTGTTGGCAAAGTAATGTCTCTGCTTTTCAATATGCTATCTAGGTTGGACATAACTTTCCTTCCAAGAAGTAAATGTCTTTTAATTTCATGGCTGCAGTCACCATCTGCAGTGATTTTAGAGCCCCCCAAAATAAAATCTGACACTGTTTCCACTGATTCCCCATCTATTTCCCATGAAGTGATGGGACCAGATGCCATAATCTTAGCTTTCTGAATGTTGAGCTTTAAGCCAACTTTTTCACTCTCCTCTTTCACTTTCATCAGAGGCTTTTTAGTTCCTCTTCACTTTCTGCCATTAAGGGTGGTGTCATCTACATATCTGAGGTTCTTGATATTTCTTCCAGCAATCTTGATTCCAGCTTGTGCTTCATACAGCCCAGCATTTCTCATGATGTACTCTGCATATAAGTTAAATAAGCAGGGTGACAATATATAGCCTTGATGTACTCCTTTTCCTATTTGGAACCAGTTCTGTTGTTCCATGTCCAGTTCTAACTATTGCTTCCTGGCCTGCATATAGATTTCTCAAGAGGCACTTCTAAAAGGTCTTGTAGGTCTTCAAAGAACCATAGAACTTCAGTTTCTTCAGTGTTACTGGTCAGGGCATAGACTTGGATTACCGTGATATTGAATGGTTTGCCTTGGAAACGAACAAAGATCATTCTGTCGTTTTTGAGATTGCATCCAAGTACTGCATTTTGGACTCTTTTGTTGACTATGATGGCTACTCCATTTCTTCTAAGGGATTTCTGCCCAGAGTAGTAGATATAAGGGTCATCTGAGTTAAATTCACCCATTCTAGTCCATCTTAATTTGCTGATTCCTAGAATGTTGATGTTCACTCTTGACATCTTCTGTTTGACCAGTTCCAATTTGCCTTGATTCACGGACCTAACATTCCAGGTTCCTATGCAATATTGCTCTTTATAGTATCGGACCTTGCTTGTATCACCAGTCCCATCCACAACTGGGTTTTGTTTTTCCTTTATCTCCATTGCTTCGTTCTTTCTGGAGTTATTTCTCCACTGATCTCCAGTAGCATATTGGGCACCTACTGACCTGGGGAATTCATCTTTTATTGTCCTATCTTTTTTGCCTTTTCATCCTGTTCATGGGGTTTTCCAGGCAAGAGTACTGGAGTGGGTTGCCATTCCCTTCTCCAGTGGACCACATCTGTCAGATCTCTCCACCATGACCTGACTGTCTTGGGTGACCCCACATGGCATGGCTTACTTTAATTGAGTTACACAAGGCTGTGGACTGTGTGATCAGATTGGCCAGTTGTCTGTGATTGTGGCTTCAGTCTGTCTGCCCCCTGATGCCCTCTCTCAGCGCCTACCATCTTACTTGGGTTTCTCTTACCTTGGACGTGGGGTAGCTCCTCTCAGCCACCGCCCCTGACTTGGGCATGGGGTAGCTCCTCTCGGCTGTTCCTGTGTTATTGCAGTTACTGCTCCTGCATCGTCTGGACACCACCAGATGGTCAACACCAAAATCAGATTGATTATAATCTTTATAGCCAAAGATGGAGAAGCTCTGTACAGTCAGCAAAAACAAGACTGGGAACTGACTGTGGCTCAGATCATGAATTCCTTACTGTCAAATTCAGACTTAAATTGAAGAGAGTGGGGGAAACCACGAGACCATTCAGGTATGCCCTAAATCAAATCCCTTATGACTATACAGTGGAAGTGAGAAATAGATTTAAGGGACTAGATCTGATAGACAGGGTGCCTGATGAACTATGGACAGAGGTTCATGACATTGTACAGGAGACAGGAATCAAGACCATCCAAAAGCAAATGAAATACAAAAAAGCAAAATGGCTGTCTGCGGAGGCCTTAAAAATAGCTGTGAAGAGAAGAAAAAAGCAAATGAGAAAATGAAAGATATTCCCATTTGAATGCAGAATTCAAAAGAATAGCAAGGAGAGATAAGAAAGCCTTCCTCAGCCATCAGTGCAAAGAAACAGAGGGAAAAAATAGAATGGGAAAGTCTAGAGATCTCTACAAGAAAATTAGAGATACGAAGGGAACATTTCATGCAAAGATGGGCTTAATAAAGAACAGAAATATTATGAACCTAACAGAAGTAGAAGATATTAAGAAAAGGTGGCAAGAATATACAGAAGAACTGTACAAAAAAGACCTTCATGACCAAGATAATCATGATGGTGTGATCACACTCGCTTAGAGCCAGACATGCTGGAATGTGAAGTCAAGTGGGCCTTAGGAAGCATTACTACGAACAGTTAGTGGAGGTGATGGAATTCCAGTTGAGCTATAATAAATCCTAAAAGATGATACTGTGAAAGTGCTTCACTCAATATGTCAGCAAATTTGGAAAACAGCAGTGGCCACAGGTATGGAAAAGGTCAGTTTTCATTCCAGTCCCAAAGAAAGGCAATGCCAAAGGATGCTCAAACTACAAAACAATTGCACTCATCTCACACGCTAGTAAAGTAATGCTCAAAATTCTCCAAGCCAGGCTTCAGCAATACATAAACAGTGAACTTCCAGATGTTCAAGCTGGTTTTAGAAAAGGCAGAGGAACAAGAGATCAAATTGCCAACGTCCACTGGATCATGGAAAAGCCAAGAGAGTTCCAGGAAAACATCTATTTCTGCTTTATTGACTATGCCAAAGCCTTTGACTATGTGGTTCACAATTAACTGTGGAAAATTCTGAAGGAGAATGGAATACCAGACCACCTGACCTGCCTCTTGAGAAACTTATATGCAGGTCAGGAAGCAACAGTTAGAACTGGACATGGAAAAACAGACTGTTTCCAAAGAGGAAGAGGAGGACATCAAGGTTGTATATTGTCACCCTGTTTATTTAACTTATATGCAGAGTACATCATGAGAAACGCTGGGCTGTATGAAGCACAAGCTGGAATCAAGATTGCTGGGAGAGATATCAATAATCTCAGATACGCAGATGACACCACCGTTATGGCAGAAAGTGAAGAAGAACTAAAGAGCCTCTTGATGAAGGTGAAATTGGAGAGTGAAAAAGTTGGCTTAAAGTGCAACATTCAGAAAACTAAGATAATAGCATCCATTCCTATCACTTCATGGCAAATAGATGGGGAAACAGTGGAAACAGTGGCTGTCTTTATTTTTGGGGGCTCCAAGATATCTGCAGATGGTGATTCCAGCCATGAAATTAAAAGACCCTTACTCCTTGGAAGGAAAGTTATGACCAACCTAGATAGCATATTATAAAGCAGAGACATTACTTTGTCAACAAAGGTCCGTCTAGTCAAGGCTATGATTTTTTCCTGTCGTCATGTATGGATGTGAAACTTGGACTATAAAGAAAGCTGAATTTGATGCTTTTGAACTGTGGTGTTGGAGAAGACTCTTGAGAGTCCCTTGGACTGCAAGGAAATCCAACCAGTCCATCCTAAAGGGGATCAGTATTGGGTGTTCATTGGAAGGGCTGATCTTGAAGTTGAAACTCCAATACTTTTGTTACCTGATGCGAAACGCTGACTCATTTGAAAAGACCCTGAAGCTGGGAAAGTTTTAGGGCAGGAGAAGGTGATGACAGAGGATGAGATGGTTGGATGGCATCACCGACTCAATGGACCTGGGTTTGGGTAGACTCCAGCAGTTGATGATGGACAGGGAGGCCTGGTGTGCTGCAGTTCATGGGGTTGCAAAGAGTCAGACACGACTGTGTGACTGTACTGAATTATCCATATTTTTGTTACTTAAATATATAACACTGAATTTCATAGCTTCTGCACTATGCAATAACCCAGAAAAAATAGTTTCATTTGAAAATTGTCATTCCTATTTCTGAATATGTGTTAGAAACCTGCTATGATTGTTTTTGGATCACTGCATAATACAATACTGTTTTATTTTTACAAATCCTATAACTCATGTCTGTTACAAGTAAGACTAGGACTGGCTCTAAGGAGCTACTGTGGACTTTCCCAGCACTGCTTCACAAAGCATTCTTCCTCCGACATTAATTAATTTTTATATGTTGTTCATACAGCTCCAACTATTTCATTTTCCCTTATAATACAGTCTAATCTGTACTTTTTATTCTTTTCAAAAGGTATTCCATTATCACTAAAGATGCTTCATTCTCAGATGTGGGTATCATCATAATATCAACAGAAAGTAAAATAAGGGCATTATTTTCTCCTTTCTTGTTATTCATTTTAATAAAAAATGGCTACTTATAGCACAGATAAAATATCTTTTAAAACACAGATTCAAGTTCTGTTAAATTTTCTCAGGTTTTAGCAAAAGTTTATCTTGGTGATGTCTTTATAACACTGGCCTGTATCTCAAGCAATCTCAGTTTTGAGATGTCCATATGATAGAGTATAATATAAATCAACCATCATTTTCATTCCTTCTTTGAATCTGGAAATGTTTTTTTATAAGACATAAGTATCAAAGTATTAATATTTCTTTTCAATTTTATACATCTGAAAGAAAGCCATCATTGAAATTGATCACATAAAATATTCATAAAATATTAAAACAGATGTACATGAATCGCCAGTCCAGGTTCGATGTATGATACAGAATGCTTGGGGCACTGGGATGACCCAGGGGGATGGTACGGGGAGGGAGATGGGAGGGGGGTTCAGGATGGGGAACACATGTACACCCGTGGCGGATTCATGTTGGTGTATGGCATTGTATGGCAAAACCAATACAATATTGTAAAGTAATTAGCCTCCAATTAAAATAAATAAATTTATATTTTAAAAAATGTATACTTTGGCCACATGATGTGAAAAGCCAACTCATTTGAAAAGACCCCAGGGCTGGGAAAGATTGAAGGCAGGAGGAGAAGGGGACGACAGATGATGGAATGGTTGGATGTCATCACTGACTCAATGGACATGACTTTGAGCAAGCTCTGGGAGATTTGAAGGACAGGGAAGCCTGGCCTGGTGCAGTCCATGGACCACAAAGGCTTGGACATGATTAAGAAACTGAACAGCAACATTTTAAAAACATGTGCTGGTATCCACAATATAATCCCTAACTCCAAATATTTTATAAATTATTATGAAAACATAATAATATTGTTTGTTTAGAATTTGGAGTGATTGCTTCTAGGAGTGAGAATTTTTCATTACCTCATAGAATATGTTGTGGCACTTGAAGCTGGGGTGAGATTAAAAAAAGAAATGTATTTGGTTGTTTCATCATTGTCAGGGGTAATGGTATGATTCCATCAAAAATAAATTATTTAAGAAAGATCATAGAGTTGGAAAAATATTAATTTCATTTAGAGAATATAATTAACCTTCCCAGACAAAACAAATAAAGTAAAAATGTTTTAAATATAAATTGAGTTATAATTATAGTCATGTGACCTTGTCCAAATGATTTAGCAGGTCAATAGATGTATTGATTTTTTGTTTGATAAAAGTATCAAAGGACATCCACTTATATGTCAAAGAGCTTAATATAAAATGAGAATATGTATACAAGTCTAGCTTGTTATCTAGTTTGTTTTCTTATTATAAATACCTTTAACTCTATGTTTTGTAGGCTAGTTTGCATACATTAAAATTCATGAATTTTCCATTTGATGCATTTGTGAAAATATACAGAGTATATAACCACAATGATCATGACAATGACAAATATATTTCCTTCAATTGCCAAAAATTTCCTCCTGTCCCTTTGGAATATGTTCTATCACTCAACCTCAGACCTTTGCAACCTCTGATTTGTTTTATGTCACTTTAGTTTTGCCATTTCACAAGTTTTATGTAAATGAGTTTATACAACATACATCATTTTACCTCAGGCTGCTTTCACTTGTTTTATATATATATATATATATATATATATATTTTTTTTTTTTTGAAAAAAAATTTTTTTCATATTACTAGTGTATCAGCAGTGTGTTACTTTTTTATTGCTGAGTAGCATTCCAATTCATAGATTTACTTGAATCCATTTATGTTTTCACATGTAGATGTACATTTTCATTGTTTTGAGTTTTCTGGATGTTATGTGTAAAGCTGCTATCACCATTGAATACAACTTTATGTGTGACCCATATATTTTACTCTACTGGATCATTTGCAAAATGACAAATTGTTTCTCCAGAATGATTTGAGTATATCAGCAAATTACACAAAGTTGAGAGCTTGAAAACTGAATGACAAAGCCACACATTCAAGCTGGATTAGAAATCTAAAGCACAAAAAATACAAACTACACCTAGTTATATCATGGTAAACTGCAAAGTCATAAAGTAAACAGAAATTTATGAAGGCA
This sequence comes from Bos grunniens, assembly GCF_055505025.1. NCBI lineage: Eukaryota > Metazoa > Chordata > Mammalia > Artiodactyla > Bovidae > Bos > Bos grunniens. The sequence continues at coordinate 55,270,394 of NC_141175.1, read as the reverse complement.
TTCAGAGAATGAAAAATGAAAAGGACATGACATAGAACAATTGAAGGATGAAATCAATAGAGTGGTGTATTCAATAATTTTAAAGAAAAAAAACTAGCCTTCAAAATTCTAAAATCAGAGAAAATAGCATTCAAAATTTAGGTAAGCTGATTGTATTTTATAGACAAAAATGTTAGAGAATGTACCAGTAGAAGACTTAATAAAACAGCTTTTTTCTACCAGAGGAAGGAGGCTATGAAAAGAATAAATATGTGAGAAAACCTGGCTGAAAGTTGATTATAAAACAACGTTAATATAGATTTATTTAAAGTATATTTAACATTTAAATGCATAACTAGCATTACATATACTTCTAGGGTAAGGAGATGAGTGAAGTTAAAGACCTCTATGTTCTTACATATGCATCAAGAGTTAAACTGAAAAAAAAAAAAAAGAGTTAAATTAAGAACTTCTAATAGTTATTCAAAATTTGAAGATGTGATTTGTCTAGATTATAAATATACTTCAATAACTTTTAATATATTGAATTTATACCATCTGTGTTATTGGGCAACAGTAAGTTTATGTGGTTAGGCATTTAGTACAGTTAAGCAGAATATCTTATGAAACTGGAAATTATTTAAAAAATTTTTTAAATCAACTATGAATCAAAGAAGAAATCACAAGTTAAATTAATCTAGAGGGAAGATTTATAGCCTTAGATGATAGGGAAAGATGTAAATATTCATTTTATAATGCTAGGAAAGATCAGCAAATTGAATTCAAAGTAGAATAGCAATAATAGAGAACATAACAATAATAATTTTGTATATGTATGTACATATATTTATAAGCATGCATATATATGTGTCTTGCACATATATATGTATATTCATAAATATGTATAAAGATTATCAAAATTGATTCTTTGGAAAAATAATAAAATAGATAAATATTGGGTTGGCAAAAGTTCAATTTTTTTCCCATAAAATGGTTCTAGTATTATTTACTTGCCTTTAACTTCATTTGATGGAGAAGGTAATGGCACCTCACTCCAGTACTCTTGCCTGGAAAATCCCATGGATAGAGGAGCCTGGTGGGCTGCAGTCTATGGGGTCGCTAAGCATCGGACTCGACGGAGCGACTTCACTTTCACTTTTCACTTTCATTCATTGGAGAAGGAAATGGCAACCCACTCCAGTGTTCTTGCCTGGAGAATCCCAGAGATTGGGGAGCCTGGTGGGCTGCCATCTATGGGGTCATACAGAGTTGGACATGACTGAAGCGACTTAGCAGCAGCAGCAACTTCATTTGAAACAATTTCATTCAATTGTATTGTGACAGCTGTCATTTCAATGTACATTTTAAAAAACATAAAATTGGAGAATTTTTATATAACCATCTTAATATTGAATATGGAAGAAAACAACATGTTCAGCATATTATACTTTATTATTTAAAGAAAGCTAATAATGTAACTGAAATGCAAAAAAAGATTTATGCAGTGTGTGGAGAAGGTGCTATGACTGACCAAACCTGTCAAAAATGTTTTTTGAGGTTTCATACCAGAGATTTCTCACTGGGCAATGCTCCACAGTCTGGCAGACCAGTTGAACTTGATAGAGATAATTTTGAGATATTAATTGAAAGCAATCAATGGTATACCACCTGAGAGATACCTGACATACTCAAAATATTCAAATCAAACATTGAAAATCATTTGTACCAGCTTGGTTATGTTCATTGTTTTGATGTTTGGATTTCACATAACTTAAGTAAAAGCAATCCTTCTATTTCCACATGCAATTGTCTACTTTAATGTAATTAAAACATTGTTTTTAAAACAAATTGTGGTGGGTGATGAAAAGTGGATACTATACAATAATGTAGAACAGAAGAGATCATGGGGCAAGTGAATGAACCACAACTAATGACACCAAAGACCAGTCTTCATCCAAAGAATGTCACATTGTATATATGGTCAAAGTGGAAGGGAGTTCTCTATTATGAGCTTCTTCCAGAAAAAAAAAAAAAAGATTAAATTACAACATGCACTGCTCCCAATTAGACCAACTGAAAGCAGTACTCTATGAAGAGTATCCAGAATTAGTCAACAAAATCAAACAATCTTCCATCAGGATAAGGTAACACCACATGTTTCTTTGGTGACAAACCAAAAACTGTTACAGTTTGGCTATGAACTTCTGATTCATCCACCATATTCACCAGCCACTGCAATTTTGGATTTCTGTTTATTTTGTTCTTTTAAAAATTCTCTTAATAGAAAAAAATTAAGTTCCCTGAAAGACTGTGAAATGCACCTTGAAAAGTTCTTTGTGCAAAAATATAAAAAGTTTGAGGAAGATGGAGTTATGAAGTTTCCTAAATGTAGAAGATAATGGAACAAAATGGTGACTACACTTTTCAATAAATTCCTGGTGAAAAACGGAATGGAAAAAAGACACAGATACCCCAATATTCATTGCAACACTATTTATGATAGGTAGAACATGGATGCAACCCAGAAAGAAGTCCACTGGCAGGTGAACAGATAAGGGAATTGCTGTACATATACACTATGGAATATTGCTGTTCAGTCACTCAGTCCCTCAGTCATTTCCAACACCTTACAACCCCATGGACTGCAGCACATCGGGCTTTCCCGTCCATCATGATCTCCCAGAATTTGTTCAAACTCATGTCCATTGAGTCGGTGATGTCATCCAACCATCTCGTCCTCTGTCATTCTCTTTTCAGCCTGCCTTCAATCTTTCTCAGCATCAGGTCTTTTCCAAAAAGTCAGGTCTTTGGATCAGGAAGCCAAAGTATTGGAGCCTCAGCTTTAGCATCAGGCCTTCCAATGAATATACAGGGTTCATTTCCTATAGGATTGACTGGTTTGCTCTCCTTGCATTCCAAGGGACTCTCAAGAGTCTTCCCCAACACCATATTTCAAAAGCATCAATTATTTGGTGCTCAGCTTTCTTTATGGTCCAGGTCTCACATTCATACATGACTACCAGAAAAAACATATCTAAAACTCTATGGACCTTTGTTTGCAAAGTAATGTGCCTCCTTTTTAATATGCTGCCTAGGTTGGTCATTGCTTTTCTTCCAGGCAACAAGCATCTTTTCATTTCATGGGTGAAGTCACCATCTTCAGTGGTTTCAGAGCCCAAGAAAATAAAGTCTGTCATTGTTTCCATTGTTTCCCCACCTATTAGCATGAAGTGATGGGACAAGATGCCATGATCTTAGTTTTCTGGATGTTGAGTTTTAAGCCAACTTTTTCACTCTCCTCTTTCACCTACATCAAGAGGTTTTTTAGTCTCTCTTTGTTTTCTGCCAAAAGGGTGGTGTCATTTGAATATCTGAGGCTATTGATATTTCTCCCAACAATCTTGTTTCCAGCTTGTGCTTCATCCATCTCAGCATTTTGCATGATGTATTCTGTAGATGAGTTAAATAAGCAGGTTGACAATACACAACCTTGAGGTACTCCTTTCCCAATTTGGAACCAGTCCATTCTCTGTTGCTTTTTGACCTGCATACAGGTTTCTCAAGAGGTGCCTAAGTTGGTCTGGTATTCTCATCTAATTAAGAATTTTCCACAATTTGTTGTGATCCACACAAAGGCTTTAATGTAGTCATTGAAGCAAAAGTAGATGTTCTTCTGGAATTCTCTTGCTTTTTCTATGATCCAACAGATGTTGGCAATTTGATCTCTGATTCCTCTGCCTTTTCTAAATCCAGCTTGAACATCTGGGAGTTCTCAGTTCACATACTGTTGAAGCCTAGCTAGCAGAAAATTAAGCATCACTTTTCTGCTGCTAAGTCGCTTCACTTGTGTCCGATTCTGTGCGACCCCATAGACGGCAGCCCACCAGGCCCCTCTGTCCATGGGATTTTCCAGGCAAGAGTACTGGAGTGGGTTGCCACTGCCTTCTCCATCACTTTTCTAGCAAGTGAAATGAATGCAATTGTATGGTAGTTTGAACATTCTTTGGCTTTGCCTTTCTTTGGACTGGAGTGAAAACTGACCTTTTTCCAGTCCTGTAGCCACTGCTGAATTTTCCAAATTTGCTGGCTTATTGAGTGCAGCACTTTCACAGCATCATCTTATAGAATTTAAAATAGTTCAACTGGAATTCCATCACCTCCATTAGCTTTGTTTATAGTGATTCTTTCCAAGGCCCCCTTGATTTCACACTCCAAGATATTTGACTCTAGGTGAGTGATCACACCATCATGGTTTTCTGGGTCATTAAGATCTGTTTGATATAGTTCTGTGTATTCTTGCTACCTTTTCTTAATATCTTCTGCTTCTGTTAGGTTCATACCATTTCTGTTTTTTATTGTCCCCATCTTTGCATGAAATATTCCCTTGGTATCTCTAATTTTCTTGAAGAGATCTCTAGTCTTTCTTGTGTTTCTCTCTATTTCTTTGCATTGTTCACTTAGGAAAGCTTTCTTATTTCTCCTTGCTATTCTTTGAAACTCCGGACTCAAATGGGTGTATCTTTCCTTTTCTCCTTTGCCTTTCACTTCTCTTCTTTTCTCAACTAATTTTCAAGTCTCCTCAGACAACCATTTTGCCTTTTTGCATTTCTTTTTCAATGGAATATTACTCAGCTCTAAAAATGAACACGTTTAAGTCAGTGCTAATGAGGTGGATGAACCTAGAGCCTATTATACAGAGTGAAGTAAGTCAGAAAGATAAAGACACATATTGCATATTAACACATATATATGGAATCTAGAAAGATGGTACTGATCATCCTTCATGCAGGGCAGCAGAGGAGACATAGACTTGAAGAACAGACTTTTTGACTCAGTGAGAGAATGAGGGGTAGGATGATTTGAGAAAATAACTGAAACATACACCTTACCATATGTAAGCTAGATAATCAGTGCAAGTTTCATGTATGACAGAGGGTGCCCAAAGCTGATGTTCTGTGACAACTTGGAGGGATAGGGTGGGAGGGATGTGGGAGAGGGTTTTCAAGATGGAAGGGACATATGTATACTTATGGCTGATTCACATTGATGTATGGCAAAAGCCATTACAATATTGCAATTATCCTTCAATTAAATTATGCAAATAATTAAAAACAAAGGAACTTTTTGGCTAACCCAACATAAAGTGAAGCTGTCTTTAAAAAGGAGTGAGGGAGGAGATAACACAAAATATATCTCATGCTAGAAATGAAGCATAGTATTTTTAGGAAAAAAAAACACAACAAAATATAAAATCTGAAGTGTTCTGTTAACATAAAATACATAAACTTCAAATTTAAAATTTCTTCTAAAGGAATATTTCAAGTCTGGTTGGCCTCCTTAGCTACTTCAATCAACTTTTGTCAGAAATAATGCTGTTTCATGCACTGTATGGCTAATATAAATTGGAAATCAAAATCTAGCAAGGAAATAAAATTATCCTCCTATACTATATTGACCAGAAATGTAGAAAGTCCTAAACCAACTATTAACAAGCCAATTTATGTAATACAAAAACTGTAAAATACATAGCAACTAAACTGGACTTATTCCAGTTATAAACTGGATTATATTCTAGCAATGCAAATTTAGTTAAACATTGAAAATTAATGTATGTCACTATATTAAGAAAATTCAATAAAAATTCTATCATCTCAAAATATTTGCCAACAATCAGTATAAAATTATAATAAAAATCTTTAACAATATAGGAGTGAAATGGATCTTACTCATGTGGTGCAGGACATGTATAAAAACCTTCAGATACAGAGCAGGAGTTTTGATTGGGTGGTGGCACTCTGGAAGTTACTGGGGTGCTGGAAACATTGATTTCCTTTTGATTATTAATAACGTAAGTGTGTTAATTTGAATATTTTGTTGAATTGTACACTTGCAACATAGACATTTTTCTAAGATATACTCCATTAAAAGTTAAAATTAATTTTCTGATGATCCTGTATTTCCTCCAGCCTCAATGACAAAGTCCTTACAGAGATCTCTGGCTTATCTCTGCTTCTGGCTTATCACTCTGACCTTCTCTCCTGCTTCCTTACTCTTGTTCCCCAGGATCCTTACTCCATGTGAGACACAACTGACAATTGACACCAATGACTTAGACCCACTTGAGTGTTCCAAAGTTTGCTCAAATGTTTACTTTATTCAGTTAATAACAATATGATAATATTTTTATCAATGAATCTCTTTGCTTTATAATCATATTAATGTTTCATGTGGATGACATCTCCTACTGACCAAGTCAAGGACATCTAGATGAAGAAAAATTAATTGTCTTTCTTAAGCAAAACAACAACAGATTGCATAGTGACTTCTGCAAAACAAATTACTTTCTTCAAAATTGTTTTGAAATCATGCTTTCTGCTAAAGCCAATACTCCACAGTGATGACCAATGGGAACTTTTTTTTTTCACTTTTGCAACTTATTTTTTCAGAACCTTAACTTTGTTTCTTCAAACAGTGCATATGCTATTCTTATATATTTTCAATTATCTTTTATTTATATGTGATAAAATGGTTGGGGTGAGATACAGATGACTCAGAACAGCTTCATGCATTTTAAAGTCATTCTATTCTTAAATTAAAGGACTGCAGCTATAATGGTGGGTTTTAAAGTCACTATTTAGCAGATAAGTGTTGTAGGTTGAGGAAGGTAATTAAGAAAGTCTATTTCCACAAAATATGTTATATTCCATGAGTATATATCCTATTATTTCTTCCTCTCATCCATGAATGTGATATGGAAATGAATATCGGATTTTATTCTTGGAACCTCATCTCCCTAATTCATAGCTGAAATAGTGACCCACATCTGATGTAACTGGCTTGTTCAGTCTCTAAAGTTGTGTTATTGTTATCAGTTGTGAAGTATCTAGGATAGAGGTGAGAGGGTACTATGACCGGTAGAATTTCCAATCAACTCTGAGGCCTAAGAGCATTCTCAGACTACAGATAGCATATAGCATCTTAGCTGAATCTACCAGCTACACCACTGCTCCGCCACTGCTGCTCTTAGTAAAAGTCAATACTGATAAAAGTAACTCGATAGTTATTGTTTTAAGGATAAAGATGGTCTGTACTGTTGATCTCTTTTTTTGGGGGTGGGGGGAGGGGTGGATAAAGCTGCCAGAATTCTGTTTCACTGGGGAAAAAATACATAAGTATTTAATATCTATATGACATTAGTGAATCACTGCATATATTTAACTTCAAGATTATGCATCTCTTAAATAAGGGAAGATGGTGAAAATAAACACACTTGTAAGCTTTAATTTGTACTGATTGTTTTTGGACCATGCTCACTCTATCACTTTATCTCAGGTTGCTGTATATTATTAGGATATTGCCATCATCAAGAGAGTTTTGATACTGCACAAACCCATGTTTTTGCCAAGGTAGTACTTGTAATATCAGATGATGAGATATATATATATATATATATATATATATATGGGTGCAGGTGGAAGAAGGAAGAACAAGTCTGACTCTGTATTAGATCTGTTTCTATTTCTTTAGCTTTTGTATTCTGTTGCTTTTGCTACAAGTTAATCACTAAAGGGAAGTTGCCTATAGCTTAAAGTATACATAATGGCCCATCTCTAGGAATCTTGCCTCTCATGCCTGAGTTTAGTCTTAAAAACCTTTGTTTAGCTCACAGGAAACATCTTGCCCAGGACCACTAGCCAATGGCTGCAGGAAAGAAGAAATTACCACATATTTGGAATCAGGTGGAATCAAGAAATATTTACAACTCACAGTTTTTTATTTTTATTTTTAAATTTTATCTCCTCACCCCCTGTTCTTTGTTCTATAAAATAAACTAGCATCCAAACCTGTACCAGATGATGGTTATTTGAGACATGAGTCCACCATCTTCTCAGTCTGCTGACTCTCTGAATAAGGTTGCTATTCCTTGTTTTATCTTCATCTCTGGTTTTACCATCTGGTCATGTAATGTGCAGTATGAGCTTAGATTCAGTAACAGTCATTTTAATTCCTTTTCCCTATAGGCTTCTGGTCTGAAGTATGTTCAAGCTGAGAGGAAAGGATTTGTTGAGTTTGAAGTTTTGATTATTTCATGAGATGAAACATTCTTATTTATGAGTTGAGACTCTAGAGTGTTTTATTACTTATTAAAAGCAAAAACTCACAGGGTGCCTGGTTTTTCTTTAGAATCAGATGAAATTTCTCCCACTGAATACTGTTTGGAGGATAGTGGATCAAAGTAAATAAATTTTATTTTATTTCATGAGTTATTCTTGTTCAGTATTATCAATATCATGAGTATACAGCATAATATAGACTCAGAAAGAAAAAGAAAACTGAAATTTCTACTTAAAAAATTGGAATGTTGGATTATATTAAAAAAGGATGTATAAAGATGGAACGGCAATTGCTTACCTGCAGACAGGGTGCATGGTAATGACTTAAGTTCTTGATATTAAACTCTAAGGGAGCTCTTATTAACAGATTTTTCAGAGGATAGCATATGCATTACAGAATTGGCTTAAAATCAAGTAATATTAAAGGAGAGGTGTGGAATTGAGGTGTTTATCTTGGGAAAGAGATAATGAAGTTGTAAAAAGTGCAAGAGTTACATGCGGAAGACAGTTTAGGATTTTTCTGTGAAAGTGCATATAGTAGAATTAGAAATAGTCTAAAGAAAAGCAAATTTCAGATTTGCATAACCAAAAATGTTAACTATTTAGAACTACCACAGATTGTCATTTCTCATTCTACAAGTTCTGTTATATGTCACTTTTAACCTAATAATGTGGAGTTCTAGACAATAGATGGAAATAACTCATTTGAAACAATATTCAGTGTGTGTTTTTAAAGTGTAATAGGAGTCTTCATAGCAGAGAAGAAAAAAAATATTAATTTCTAAGGAAAAAATTAGTTGTGAAGAAATACTAATGTAAATAGGTATTGCATTATGAGGCATTAGTGAGAAATCCAGTATTGATGAATACGGAATATTTCCATAGAAACTAAGTTCTATAAGGGTCTGTCTAATTCTTTTCCATATGGCTGACCCTAGAACAATGAGTTGCAATATTTTTATACACCATTTTATGAATATATAATGTTATAGTTTATTTTTAATACTAAAAAAAATCAAACAACATTTCAGAGTTATGGGAAAGTGTATTCTTCTTTTTTCCAGATTTATGCTCACAAATGAAGGAGGTACACATACATGCATATATATTATTTCTCTAGATTTCTCAAGGGATTTTTGGTAATTTTTTCTTAAAGTAGAATTTTGTATATGTGCATGAAAGTGAAATTCACTCAGTCATGTCCACGTCTTTGCAACCCCATGGGCCTGCTGGGTTCCTCTGTCCATGGAATTCTCCAGGCCAGAATACTGGAATGGGTAGCCATTCCCTTCTCCAGAGGATCTTCAGGGATATGCATATATGTACACAAATGTATGTATAATTTAGGTTAAGTATCATGATAATTATTATATGCATTATATCTAATGTAGTACATATAATATATACAATATCATTTACAACATATATACCAAACACATGTTCTAAATATACAGTTATATATATCTGTATATATATATACACACATACATATATGTACATATATATGTATATACACTTTAAGCCTTATGTGAATGAATGTAGTGGAGAAAATATTTAAAGGAAAAAAGAAAAGGAGAGACAGTAAAACTTAAAAAATCTTGAATATAATTATTTTGAAATCCACAAAGAAAAAGCTCATTATAGATTGCTAGGACATCTTACTTTGAAGATGCTAATTTTCTCAGCTGCTTTATAATGATCAGCATATCTTATCCTGAATTACAAAGAGTTTCAGTGAATTTGCTATTTGTTCCTGTTGCTGAGTGTCCTGTTCTGAATGTCTATTTGGAAATTTAAAGAAATCAATCACTAAGATAAGAAAAATGCAGCCTTTTTATATACAATTATCTTTGACTATGAGATACAAATGTATACAAAATATATGTGTAGAGATAAAGAATTAGCTCTGAGTCCCTCCGAGTTTATTTTGTTAAATTAAGTCATTGTTTTTTGTTTTTTGTTTTTTTAGTTTTCCCTATTCTATGGTAAACTATTTTCTGGAGATAAAACATTATTGCCTATCCAGAAATATAAATTCCATGATCAGTTCTGACAATATATGGGAGAATTAAGCCATTAGCTAAATTTTCTTATTTGTCTTTTGTATTTCTTTCTTATTTTTAAATGAAGAGGTTATATTAGAACAGTGGTTTTCAAAATAGTTTATGAAGGTCCTTTGGAGGTCATTGATGGATATGAGAGTTGTCTGAGTGTGGAGGTTCATCTCGTTTTACCCAGAGTCATCCTCCTGTATTCATTTTTTTTTTTTTGGAAATCAAAATGTTTTTATTATTATTATTATTTTTTACTTATACTGGATTTTTAAAAATTATGTTTGATGTGAGATTGTTTTTTATACAAATATACTATACCACGAAAAATTATGCTTGTATCACTTTTATAAACATTTAAAACTCCCTGATCCAAAAGTACCACCTCTCTGCCCATGTCTTTTTTTGCTGTTGACACTTGAAATTTTCTGAAAATTGAGAAGGGTTTTAACGTCTTTATTGGAATAAATGTGTCATGCAAATTACAAACTTCATCTTTTTTTCTGTAAAATAATTATGTTTTCTCAGATATATTGAATGTTTTTCATCAATGTCTTCTTAACAAAAACAAATTCTGAAGTTGCAAAATTATATACATAAATAGCACCTTAGGCAATTGTTTCAGTGCTGTCAACAGTCACCTAATACTTTGTCTTTTCTTTTTTTTTCTTGTTAATTAAAAAGTGCTTTTTCCAGTTTTATTAAGATACAATTGCAACTATAACATCCTATTTTTCTAAGGTGTAAAACATATTGATTTGATATATGTGAATATGGGGAATGATTACCACAAGAAATTTAGTTGACATCAATCACCTCACATCATTACAACATTTTTCTTGCAGTCAGAACTTCTAAGGTCTACTTTCTGGAACTTCTTTGGTGGTTCAGATGGTAAGGAATCTGCCTGCAGTGCAACTTCCAAATATACATTACAATAATGTTAACTGTAGACACCACACTATACCCTACATCACCATAGTATATTTATTTTATAACTCTAACATTTTATGTTTTGACCTTTTTCATCCATTTCCTCAACTACCAAGGCCCCAATTCTGGCAACCACCAATCTGTTCTCTGCTTCTATGAGGTATATTTATTGTTGGTTTTTTGATCCCACATATGGGTGAGGTCGTATAGTATTTGTCTTTCTCTACCTGACTTATTTCACATAGCATAACACTCTCAAGGTCATTTTAACTTCATCTTAATTTCAACATTGGCCACTACTTCCAAAATGTTATTTGTAATAGAAGTTATCCAGTTTCTATATATTGTGCACCCAGAACTTTTGAAAAGGTTTAAGAGCCAGTTTCTTCCCTTTAAATGACTGAATGTCTTCTTTTAGACTAGGTCAGAAATGTACTGGACCACGGTGGGGCCAAGTTATCAAGCAAGACTTGGTAGTCTGTTGTCTCAGATAATTAGACTTCAGACAAATAAGGACAGGAAAATGTAACTATAGGCAATATAGGAAAGAAAGATGAATTAATTAAAATATTCCCATTCTGAATAACATAACTGAGGAGCAGAAGATAATTTAACATCTTAAAACATAATGAGAAGAAGAGTAAGGAGCATATATTTGAAAATAGAGAGCACACAGAGTTGATGGAACATTCAACCCTGTCTTTGCTCTTTGCATGTAATACCTCATTTAATTCTCCCAAGTACCTGAAAAGTAAATGTAGCTATCACCATTTCACAGATGAGGCAACCGTATATCAAAAGGATTAGACAATCTGGCTTAAAGGCATAGCACTTCAAATCCTCTAACTCTTATTCAAAACCAATTGAGGTATCTTCTTAAGCATATGGCCTTTCTTCTATACCACCTGGATCAAGACATGCAGTGAAATTTAAAAGTGATGATATTTCAAATGATGGAATTGCAATTCCTGCATTTACATTTTAAGAAATAAATAAGACACATATTATATAATTAACTATACTAAAGTGTACATTTAAGTGGGTTTTATTATATTCACATTGCAAAATCATTTTCATTATATTATTCCAGAAATTTTCTATCGCATCAGAAAGAAACCCCACTATATTAGGTTTACTTTCTATTTCACCCTTCCTCTAGCCTCAGAAAACCACTAATTTACTTTCTGTTTATTAAATTTGCTTAATCAGAATATCATATATATGCTGCTGCTGCTGCTGCTGCTAAGTCACTTCAGTCGTGTCCGACTCTATGCGACCCCATAGATGGCAGCCCAGCAGGCTCCGCTGTCCCTGGGATTCTCCAGGCAAGAACACTAGAGTGGGTTGCCATTTCCTTCTCCGATGTATGAAAGTAAAAAGTGAAAGTGAAGTCCCTCGGTCGTGTCCGACTCTTAACAAGTGTTTGCATGGATATATGTATGGCAGGATGCAGCTTCTGTGGAAAATTGTCAGTGCCTCAAAAAATTAAACACAGTCTTACCGTATGACCCTGAATTTTCAATCCTAACTGTGTGGATGGGGAACACATGTATACCTGTGGCAGATTCATTTTGATATTTGGCAAAACTAATACAATTATGTAAAGTTTAAAAAAAAAAAAAAGGACAGGTATTAAGAGCTCTTACATGAATGTCTATAGTATGAATGATTTTATTCATAAAAGTAAAAGAATGGAACTACTTTCCTGGTGGCTCAGTGGTAAAGAATCTGCCAGACAATTCAGGAGACCTGACTTTGATCCCTGGGTCAGGAAAATCCTCCAGAAAAGGCAATACAATATTGTAAAGTTAAAAAATTAAATTAAATTTAAAAAAAATGGCAATGGCAACCTACTCCAATATTCTTGCCTAGGAAATCCCATGACAGAGGAGCCTGGTAGGTTAAAGTCCGTGGGGTCTTAAAGGAGTCAGACCTGATTTAGTGACTAAACAATAACAACAAAAGAGCTGACAGAAATTTCCATTAATGGACATATGGCTAAACAAAATAGACTTAACAATATCATAGAATATTATTAAGCCCCCAAAGGGATAAAGTATTGATAAATGCTACAACATGGATACATCTGAAAACACTATGCTAAATGAAATATTATAAAAATAAAAGGATATATATATGTATATATATTTATATGCATATGCATATTTTATTTATATATATTTATACACATATGCATATATGGACTTCTCTGGTGGTTCAGGTTTAATTACAAAGTAAATGAAAGTTTCACTTGATAAAAAGATTTTTCATAATTTTTAGTAAGATAAAATATTAGAATTTGACAACGTAGGCTTTTTTTTTTTTTTAAACAGATAAAGCCTACAGGAAGAAGTATATGATTTAACGTTGCTTTCTAGTCCTGGTGCTGGATGCAACTGTCTGATTACCATATTCCTAAAATATAAACTAAAAATGCTGTAACATATAACAAAAGACCAGTACTATAATTAGATTATGTATCTATATAGAGATGATGTTTTTGCAAAATAAGGCAGGATAAAAAAGAAATATAAAGAATAAATTCCATCAAACATTACCTCTTTTATTCTCCCTTGGAGAGCATACTCCTTTATGTACACTTTTCTAATAATACAACCACTTAGAATTTAATTCATAAAGAATTAAAAGAATTTTAATGTGGTCCTATACATAAATAAAATTAGTCAATGGAATCAGAATTCTTTTGGGCCCCCAAACCTATGCTATTTGACTCCATTCATCTCCCTTTTGTCTGTATATCCCTCAGTCTCAGACTCCACTGGATCTGGCCTGATGACAGCACAGTATAATTTCAATTTAGTCAGTTAACATTATAAACTAAAAATAGAAAATCTGTTTATATTATCTCAACTTCCATTTTCCCCTAATTTGTATACTATGAAAAGTGTTGCCCTTACCAGCGACCCAAGAAGAAGGAAAAATGTGAAAGAAATATTCAATGTCTTTAATAGGGAGACTGGCAACAGTAAAATTTATTTTATACTATGAAACATAGTACCATATATAAGCATTTGGTATTAAATTAAATAGTAAATAATTTTTAAGATGTTTTCAGCACTTAGTTCGATATACCCTTCTATAATTAGTGCACAATATATCTGTCTTAGTCCATAAAATCTAATTTGTGTAAGATGAACAAAAACAAGTTAGAGAAATGCTGATTTTTTCCTCAGTAAGGAAGTTATTTAGAATAAATTGAAATCTTCAGTAATATGAATCAGAGCTTCTCATCACAGAATATGATCCAAAATATATTGCAATGTTATTTCCTGGACTTACAAAAATGATTGTTCAATAATTTATTCTTTTATCTTATGTAATTGAGAGTCTGACAAATGCCGGCACTTGGATTAGAGCAATTGATGAAAAATTGCATTTCTCCTGGCATTTCTGAAGTTTACAATTTAATAGACATAAGGCAATAATTACATACAGGATGGTGGTAAATATTCTGTGAAGTTGTAGAAGGTTCTTACAAAGTGTACAATCATGAAACTAAACCTTACCTGAGATCCAGTGAAAGATTTCGCCAGGAATTCATACTTAAATTCAACTTTGAAGGGGATTAATATTCAAGCTGTATGTGTGCATGCTAAGTTGCTCCAGTCCTGTCCAACTCTGTGTGACCCTATGGACTGTAGCCCACCAGGATCCTCTGTTAATAGGATTCTGCAGTCAAAAATACTGGAGTGGGTTGCCTTGCCCTCCTTCAAGGGATCTTCCCTATCCAGGGATAGAACCTGCATCTCCTGAATCTCCTGCATTGCAGTCAGATTCTTTACTACTGAGCCACTGGGAACATCCCAATATTCAGGCTACAGAGACTATAAAGAAGGCAGTTAACACTTTAGCTAAGACTCATAACACATTATTCACAAAGGTCATCTTCAACTATGTTCTATTTATTTTCCTAATTAACCCATTAAAACATCTATATCTGGGAGAAAAGCACAAAAGATAGGTTTGTTTCCTTTGGGATAGATGGTAGGGAAGGAGGAAAAGAAATTATTATTTCTTAGAAGAGAGAAATTGTTCTATCTTGACTTAGGAATCAAAGTCAATAGCTGGGACCTGATTAGAAGTCTTCAAATAGGCTGCACAGGAGACCATCTAAGTTCTATGGAATTCTGGGAGTTAGCAAAGAAGATGGTGCTAGAACATGATCAGTGAAGTTGAGAAGAGACAACGCCTTCTTCAAAATTTCACATAAAGTATGCCTGTGATGCCACCATCCACATAACATGTTTCAGTGAAGGCTTTGAAGTCTCCCTTAATATGGCAATTGATATCATTATGAAGTGGTAAAAGAAAATACCCCTAGCACACTGTTCACCCTATTTTTGATATGTCTAGCACAACCTGGGTTTGAGTTACAACAAAATACAGAGTCTGTAAGGGAGTACCTATCCCTGCATACTGTAGCATGTTAAAGTCCTCTTAGAAGTTATCCTTTTAAGATCAAATAGACCAAATGTCGGAGAAGGCAATGGCACCCCACTCCAGTACTCTTGCCTGGAAAATCCCATAGACAGAGGAGCCTGGTGGGCCGCAGTCCATGGGGTCGCTAAGAGTTGGACAAGACTCAGCAACTTCACTTTCACTTTTCACTTTCTTGCACTGGAGAAGGAAATGGCAACCCACTCCAGTGTTCTTGCCTGGAAAATCCCAGGGACGGGGGAACCTCATGGGCTGCCGTCTATGGGGTCGCACAGAGTCGGACACGACTGAAGCGACTTAGCAGCAGCAGCAGCAGACCAAAGGTATATAATTTAATCCAAATAATCCACTTATTAAGAGGTGGAATAGAAACATGAATGCACAACTCATAAAAACCACAAGAAACAAGTTTCTTTTTTCACAATATTTTTGGACTATTTGGTAAATTGCAATAGATTGATTTAGCCTAATACACGGGGAGAAGAAAGAATCAGTGTATTGGTGAGGGTCCTCAGAATAACAAGAATCGATAAGCAGCTGCTAGTTTGTAGGCTGTGTTTGCAGTAATCTGAAGGCTTAACTGAAGCAGAGGATCTGCTTTTAGGTTAGCTTACTTACATAGCTTTTGTCAGAAGGCCTCAATCCTTTTCTAGTTATCAGCAGAGGACTCAGTTTCTTGCCATATAGACTTCTCTACATGACAGCTGACTTTCATTAAAGTGAATGATTTGAGACAGCAAGTGAACAATCAAGATAGAAACCACAACATCTCATACAATCTAATCTCAGAAGTGATACAACATATTTTCTTCCATATGCAACTGGTTATGTGGATTCACTCTGGCACAATGTGGAAGAAACCACACAAAAGTGTGAATATCAGAAAGTGATGATCATTGGTGGCCATCCCAGAGGACAGCTAACACAGTAGATGTGAGGCCTTAAACACTTTAGTTTCCTTGTGATATAATTTGTTCATTTAAAACAGATTAAACAACAACACTGACTCATCAGTTTTAATGAAGTTTATGTAAATGCTATGTAAGAATCCATACTTATATTGTTATATATGTATTTAACACTTACAAAGAATTATTGTTTCATATAAAAACATAATATTAGACTACATCTAGCCTGAATTTTATAAGTATATTTTATTTATCAATACCCAATAAATATACTATATTATATATTTAAAGTAATTATATGATCAGTTAATTTGAAATAATACTTTTTATATATATGTTTCTATACTCAACTGAAATCATCTTTTTATACTATTAACTTCTTTTGGATGAAGCATCATTTTATTAATATTTGCATAGAATGTATTCTGTTGTCTTTCCTTATATTATGACAGCTATTTGTCAAAGAAATGAATGGCTCGGCAAAAAATGAATGAAACTTTCTTTATACATGATTTAATATAAATCAGTGCCTCACCAGAAAAGTTTTGATTTTCAGTGTACCAAGGGGATTTAAATTTTTTTTTTTTTCCCCTACCCTTACGCAGCAGTCGAAATACAGAGATCCTAAGGATAACCAGAAATTCTTCTGTGTATTCTCCTGGGCATTAATGGCTCAACATGTAACTCCCTTTCTACTTTGACCATGTTCAGAAATGAGTGAGAGAAATTCAAGAGGCAGGAAGCAGGCAATTGGAGATCAGTTTTACTTGTTACACTGTTGAGGCTGTATGGAGGGCATAACTCAGATCTCATTGAAGGGCTTGCTAACACTGCCTGAATTGAGACTATCTCCCCAAACTAACTAAGTCAAGTGATGTCCCAGGAACCTTAATGCTGGGCTGAGAGTGGGCAAACTTCCTTCTGCAGTAGGAGTCCGGAAGATGGATAAAGAAAGATGCTGAGCCAAAGAGCTCAGTTTCTCTCCTGCACTCACAAAAGCCATGAGTAGTTACTTTCTCCTGAGGAAGAAGAGTAAGGAAAAGTTTTCCCTGTGACTCTAATCAATCTTACCACATGGGAATGTGAAGCCACAAGAAATGAGTTCCTTTCCCCAAAATTTTTGATATCTTTATAAAAATAAATTATATAAGTTCTTTAAAATGGAAAGGACATGAATCAGTTTTTATAAGTCAATTGCTATTATATCACAGTTTCAGAAAATACTCAGAAATGCTACTACAGATGGAAAGTACATTTGTGTATACTTTTCCTTCCTGTTGATAGTAGACTCTAAATTTCTTATTGTAAATGATCTGCCAATTTATTTGATCCAAAAGTTGTTTATTTGCTTGATGTATTTTTCTATTTCTTTTATTTTATAATTTTCCCTGCAGTTTTTTTTTTTTTTTCTTTCTGTGAACTTTATATTGTGCCTTTCCCACCTCCATGGTATGCCATCATGAATGTTCCAGAAAGTCACTATCTGCTGTGAGACATCTCTATAACTGATATGTGCGATTACCATTTTTATCAATGTCATGTAGAATTATTAGGCAGTGATATAGAAACACACAGGTGATATCTGTAGAGTTATTTTTTCCAACTGAGACTGTCTTCAAAATTGTTAATAATTTAACAACTTAAGAATAATTTAACATACTTATAAGCTACTAGATCTTTTAAATATTGCACAAGATAATTTCTGTTTAAATATTTCCCATTACAATTTTCCTTTCCCTTTTCCAAAGGAAAATATTACTAATTTGGAGGGAGAGAGATACATTAAAATAAAATCTTTCTCCTCTCCTTAGATGCCTTTATGTAACTGATTGATTGGGAAAAAATAATTAGTCAATAATGTAAAGTGCATGACTATTTCAATCATTGTTTTTAACACTAGCTGTTTTATTAAGGAGATTTTTAAAAATAATTAACTATCTGGGTCTCACTGGATGCTTGACATTGTCAGAACTCATGGATTGCTTCAGATACTCAGGCGTGATTTTTAAGTCTGCTTTCAATATAAGGAATATACGTCTAAATGCTAATTAACAATAGGGATTATTGACCTGAAAAAGTCCTATCTTAGTGAAGCATTTAAAAGTTCTTCCAATGTTATTTCCAATTCTTCATCTTTATCCTTAGAAATAAACTACTAACTTACTCTCTCCATAGGTCTCAAAATGTTTTCTTCTAGCTCTTGTGCCAATAAAATTATTTATAGATACCAAACTCTATCTATCCAATCCCATTACTCATTTAATTCTTAATAATTTTATTCATTTTTCATGGGAATTTCCTTTGTTCTTCTTTGAAGAATACACTTATGGCACATTTAAGTTGCTATTGATTCATCTATACCTTTTGATCTGTTAATAAATAATGTTGGTATATATTCTGTAGTCTGCAGGTACCATCCACAATGATTTTGCTGACAAAGCTCTGTATAGTCAAAACTATGTTTTTTTCAGAAGTTGTGTACAGATGTAAGAGTTGGATCATAAAAACAGCTGAGTGCCAAAGAATTGAAGCTTGGACAGCAAGGAGTTCAAGCTGCTCAACCCTAAAGGAAATCAACCCTGAATATTCATTGGAAGGACTGATGCTGAAATTCTAATAGTTTTGTCACCTGCTGCAAAGAGCCAACTCACTGGAAAAGACCCTGATGCTGGGAAAGATTGAAGGCAAAAGGAGAAAAGGCAACAGAGGATGAGATGGTTAGATAGGATTACTGACTCAATGGACATGAACTTGAGCAAACTCTGGGAGAGAATGGAGGATAAGAACACCTGATGTGTTGTAGTCCATGGGGTTGCAGAGATGGACACAACTTAGTGACTACACAGCAACAACATATATTCTGTATTTTCACTTATGATTAATGATTTATTTTTCAAAATTATGCTACATAAGGCATGACACACATAAGTCTAAATGATGAACAATGAGTGAATGAATGAAAGTGAAAGTGAAGTGAAAACCCTCAGTTGTGTCCGACTCTGCAACCCCATGGACTATATAGTCCATGGAATTCTCCAGCCTAGAAAACTGGAATGGGTAGCCTTTCCCTTCTCCAGGGGATCTTCCCAACCCAGGAATCAAACCCTGGTTTCTCTCATTGCAGGCAGATTATTTACCAGCTGAGCCACAAGGGAAGCCCAAGAATACTGGAGTGGGTAGCCTATCCCCTCTCCAGTGGATCTTCTAGACACAGGAATTGAACTGGTGTCTCCTGCATTGCAGGTGGATTCTTTACCAACTGAGCTGTCATAATTAGCAAAATATAAATCCAGATTTCTAACCAGTGGTAAATAAGTAGAAGATAAATGTACATATTCAAAATAGAGAAGGCAGGATCAAGACAGCAGAGTAAGAGGATCCTGCTCACCTCCTTCCATAGACACACCCAGTGTGTACAGTGTAAGAAAACAACTCTTTCTGAGGATACCTGGAAACTAGCAGAATAGCTCTTCTACAATTTAGGAAACAAAAACAAACAAGCACAAAGCATCCAGATGGTTTTAAGGGTGCAAAGATACAATCTACTCAGGACCCACACCCTGGTGGATGACCCACAAGTGAAAGGCAATATCCCAAATGCAGATGTCCTTCCTAAGGAGCAAATGCTTTGAGACTCACATTAAGCACTCAAGCCCTAGGGACAAGTACTGGGAAGATGACCTCCCTGGTTTTAAAAACAGCAAGGCTTATATCCAGAAGAGCCAGACGGCTG
The DNA here is from genome assembly GCF_055505025.1 of Bos grunniens. NCBI lineage: Eukaryota > Metazoa > Chordata > Mammalia > Artiodactyla > Bovidae > Bos > Bos grunniens. Next base: position 55,250,218 of record NC_141175.1, on the reverse strand, counting down.
TAGCAAATCAAGACTTCACTTTTAAAGGGCTAGCACACAACTTCACTTGCTATGCATCTGAGCACAGGGACAGTTCAGATTGAAAAGTGCAGGTGCTGTAGCTGGTCTACAGACTATCCCACCCCACAGAAAGTTCTGGTGCCAGTCACCCCCCACCAAGGTGGCAACACCCAGTGTGCACTGGCTTGTGCCAGTCTCCAGCTCCTACCTTCATATACACCAAAGCAGTGGTCCCCAGTGTACCCTGGGCGGGAAAAAAAATCACTCTATGCCTGAATCAGCTCTAGCCCTCCTACCAAAGTCACTAGGTATACACAGTCTGTATAGGGACTTTCCTACACAAGGACACACCTTCCTGGCTGGGAGAGGAACTCTTTTGCCTAATTCATAGAAAGAAATATAGACAGTCAAGCAGAATTAGAAGACAAGGGATAAAACTGAAGAATAAGATAAAAATATCAGGGAAAAATTATGAAGAAGAGAAAAAGACTTGATAAAGAGTTTAAAGTGCCAGGCATAAAAACGTTCACAGAACTCTGGAGAAGAATGCAGAAGCATATTGAAAACTTTCAACAAAGGACCAATGACTGCTGTAGAACCAAAAAACTGAAATGGAAACTGCACTTGAGGAAATCAATTGGTGATAAGATAATACAGAAGAATGTGTAAAAAAAAAAAAAAAAAAAAAAAACCTGGAAAATAAAACAGTCTAAATTACTCAGAACAGTTTAAATTAAAATATCAAAATGAGAAAAAGATTTTTTAAAAATTAGAATAGTTTAAGTCTTTGTTTGTATGTTTCTTTCAATCCATTCAGCTACTCTATGTCTTTGATTTGAGCATTTATTCAGTTATATTTAAAGTAATTATTAATAGACCTGTACATATTGCCATTGTGTAACTTGCTTTCTTGTGGTTTTATAATTTATTTTTTGTTCCTTTCTTCTTTTGTGTACTCTCCTCCCTTGTGATTTGATAACTAGCTTTAGTATTTATACGTTACTTGGATTCCTTTCTCTTTTGTATCTGTGTATCTGTTACAGAGTTTTGGTTTCTAATTATCATAAGGTTTATAAATAAAACATATGGAATGCTTCATAGATTTGCCTGTTATCCTTGCACAGAGGCCATGTTTATCTTCTCTTTACCATTTCAATTCAGTAAATGGTCTGTGGAATCTAGCACTGAAGGGTTTGCTTATGTTAATTTTGAGTGAATAACGTGAGACTCAAAACAGTGAGTTAGTCAACTGTTTCTATTTCAAAGTCACCACTTTAAGATTTAGTGTCTTGAGAAGACAATAACTATGTATTTTTGGTCAGATCTTGGTTACATTGTGTAATAACTTAGCTGATTTGTGTGTAAAATAAGAACCTATGGAGTGAGAGAAATATTTGTAAATATATCTGATAAAGTGTTAATATTCAAAATATGTAAGACAGTTACATAACAACAAAAACAATTTGGCTTTAAAATGGTCAAAGTACATGAATAGATAATGTTCAAAGAAGACATCTAGAACACAAAAAGATACTCGTTTCTAATCATAAGGGAAATGTAGATCAAAACCTCACATCTGTTAGGATGGCTATTATCAAAAAGACAAGAAATAGTAAATGTTGCCAATAATTTGGAAAAGAGGAAACTGTGATACACTTTATTCCTGGCAGAAATATAAATTTGTATTTTCACTATGAAATACAAGATGGATGTGGTCAAAGTATTTAAAAAAAAAAACTATCATATGATCTAGCAATTCCACCTTTGAGTATTTATTCAAAGGAAATGAATTTACTCTCCTATAGGTATAGATGCATCCCCATGTTGATTCCAGCATCATTCATAGTGACCAAACATTAAACAAATCCAAATAACCTATGTCTACTGGTGTATGATGGAGAAGGCAATGGCACCCCACTCCAGTACTCTTGCCTGGAAAATCCCATGGATGGAGGAGCCTGGTAGGCTGAAGTCCATGGGGTAGCTAGGAGTCGGACATAGCTGAGCGACTTCACTTTCACTTTTCACTTTCATGCATTGGAGAAGGCAATGGCAACCCACTCCAGTGTTCTTGCCTGGAGAATCCCAGGGATGCGGGAGCCTGGTGGGCTGCCGTCCATGGGGTCACACAGAGTCAGACACGACTGAAGTGACTTAGCAGTAACTGGTGTATGGATGGAAAAATAAAATATGAAATATATGTATATATGATGGAATATTTTTCTGCCATAAAAAGAAGAAAATCTTGCCATTTGGGGGTGGGGGGAACATGAATGGGTCTTCAGACATTATGCTAAGTGAATCAAGTCAGTCAGAGAATGATGAATACTACATGATCTCACTTCTTTATAAAATCTAAAAACATCAAACTCATAGAAATAGAGTAGAATGGTGATTGCCAAAGGCTGAGGGATGGAGGAAATGAGGAGATGACAGCTTAGATAGAAATACAAAGGCCAAAAGGCCATAGATTTAATATTTGATATGTATTTGATTTACTACTTTCTGATAATTCTCATTAAAACTTTTCATTTTTATTTAGCCACTCAGATAGTAAGATGATTGAGAAATATTTTAAAATATATTCTCACATATTCCACTCCCCCTAGGGTATTTTATCATAGGAAGAGATAGAAATTACTCAAAAGTATCACAGGTTAAGGGTTTCCCTGGTAGCTCAGCTGGTAAAGAATCCACCTGCAAGGAAAATCCCCTGGAGAAGGGATCAGCTACTCACTCCGGTATTCTTGGGCTTTCCCTGGTGGCTCAGGTGGTAACGACTCCGCCTGCAATGCAGGAGACCTCAGTTCAGTTCCTGGGTTGGGAAGATTCCCTGGAGGAGGGCATGGCAACTCACTCCAGCATTCTTGCCTGAAGAACCCCATGGACAGAGGAGCTTGGCTGGCTACAATCCATTGGATCCCAAAGTGTTGGTCACAACTGAGCGACTAAGCACAACACAGCACATGACAAATTAAAGAAGTTTCAGGAATGTTTACTAAAATACATAATGCAAAACAGAATCAGTTGTAACTACTAATTTCACAATTATTTTACCATAACTCAAGGATTTTCAAAGTATTCAAAGTTTTTTATTTCATGTCACTGAACATCTTTTTATAGGATATCTGCTAAGCATAAAATCCTACTCTAGAAATATAATGAATGTGACTCTGTCGACATTCAAGGAATCTAGATGAGGAATATTAGTATGTAAACTGACAACTGTAAACACAGCATGGTGGTATCTGGGATTTCAGAAAGACTGTTGAACAGGAAAGAGTATAGCAGCATTCACAGAGGAGAAAGAGAATGTTAGAGGTGATTCAGAATTTTTCATGAAAGTAAAGTTCAGAGTAGAAGGCAAGTTAGAATCCTTCATTTAAAAAAAAAAAAATCAGAGCAATGAGTTAATTGCTAAGTTCATGTAACTAGCATTCTCTTTGTACAAAAGGTTCAGCTGTATTCTGTCAATCAAAAGGGAGTAGTGGGGAAAGGGCATTCTGGGTAAAGAGAATAATCCAAGTTAAAGTGGAAGCAAATAAAATTTGCAAAGAAAGAGAAGTGCTGCTGTTAAATAAAAAGGGCTTAGTGAAAACTTTGGAATTAAGGAAAACAAAGTCTTTCTCCACATATTTGGCCTCCAAATGTATGTGTGTGTGCGCGTGTTTGTGTGTGTGTGTGTGTGTGTGTATTTTGCCTGTACCTATAATAGAGGAACAGAAGTGTCTTTGCAATCACCATTCAGTACTCCAAATTTATAAATTTATATAAGATATTTCAGAGATTTATATACATTTCTTCAAATGGAATGAAAAATGTGTTATGACTTTTGGCATAATGTATTTTATTTCTAAACAACTTTATTCTTGAGGTATTATTGACATACAAAAACATCCATATTAACATGTATATAACAGGAAAAAATTTGAGATAACATACATTCATGAAACCATGACCACAATCTATGCCCTGAATATATCCATCACTTCTAAGTTTCCTAGAGCACTCTTTATTTATTGTATTTTGTGGTAAGATTATAACATCTAACATAAATATACATTCTTATCAAAATTTTGTGTACAATATTTAAATGCTAAGATTTATTTTAATTTATATCATTTCACTGAATAAACAAAAATTGTATTAGAACATAGAAGCTGTTAACAAATTTTCTAGTAAAACAGAGGAAATGTTTCTATAGCCCAGAATTTTTATTGAGAAAAATTCAAAATAGAAAAATAAGACTCAGACACTCCTGTTAATAACTCTAAGTAAAAGAATTTGCTCACTCCAAATAAATTCTTGTGAATGAAATTCTTCTTAAGTGTTAAAAGATGTTCATTTGGTTTCTTGTATCAAATGTTAGTGTAGAAGAGTCAAAGGATTAAAATATTATCTTTTTGCTTACATGCCATTGTCTTTTTTATTTCAATTTCTTTATTCCCCTAATCTTTTGTTGTGTCTGTTTTTTTCTATTCTTCTTTATTTTCCTCAATGCCCTTTAAACTTCCTATAGTTCTCTGTTTTTCTAGTATTTCTACTCATTTAGTTTTTAACTTGGAAATGTTTTATCTAGTGTGTTTCTGAATTTTTTGTTTCATTTCACACTTGCCTATTATCCAGCTCATACATACCATTTGTCTCCAATATCTTTTTTTTTCTATTTTATGTTGCTTTTTGAAATTTTTGCTTACTTTTCTAAATTTTGAAAATATTTTGAAATACTAAGTTACTATTATTTCATGTTTGTGGATACTTCCTTCCCTGTTATAGTTTATTGACAGAAATTATATTTTCATCTGTTTTCTCACCTTAGTCTATTGTATTTATTTTTTTTTAATTTTTTTTAGTCGATTGTATTTAATGTGAGTCCTACTCTGGGTAGTGTTCTGCTATTAATACATACTATGCTGTTTGCTTCTTAAAAGGAATATGTTCTGAAGATTTCAGAGAAATGTACACACTTAGACTCACACTGACCTTTTGAATGATCCGATCAGCTAGAGCAAGACAGTTTACCTGTAGGGTTAAAAAATTTTCTAATGGAATATATATTGACTTGGATTGAATGGTTTATTTATATAAATTACTAAAAAAAAAACATTAAAATGTGATGTATAGTGCTTAGAAAGTATGCATGTAGTCTAGCATTAAAAATTTATGTGAGCACACTAAGGTGTTTGTGGGTTTTTTTTTTTTTTTAATATTTCCCTTTAGGATATAGTTTGACAAGTGAAAAATTGTGAAAGTGTTATCCGTTCAGTCCTGTCCAACTCTTTGTGACCCCATAGACTGTAGCTTGCCAGTCTCCTCTGTCCATGGTATTCTCCAGGCACGAATACTGGAGTGGGTTGCCATTTCCTCCTTCAGGGGATCTTCCCAACCCAGAGACTGAACCAGGGTCTCAGTGTTTGCAGGCAGATTCTTTACTGTCTAAGCCAGAGTTTGACATGCTGGAATGTATTACAGTCACAGTTGTAAGCCTGATATCTGGAGATATGCATGCAGCATAGAGTACTACAATCTTCTTTTACTTGTATGTTCTAAAAATTTATGGTATCAAAAAATAATCCCTGAAATATGCATTGCTTCTAGCTAAACTGGAATTAAATGGATACTATTTCATTAAGCATCAAATAACTAAATGTTTTCTCTTCAAAAATGAAGCATTGCACTAAGTAGATGGGTGATGTTTGCAGATAAGGTATTAAAAATCATAATGGCAACTGGAAATGACAACAGGAAGTTGTCATTGGAAGTTTAGATGGAAATAAAAGAAAAAAGTTTCTCTCAATGAACCTGCAACATATTTGAGTAGGCAGCATCCTATCCTGTGCATTTCATAATTATATACTTTTCAGTGTGTATCCTTAGGGTGCACTCTATTTAATAGAAAATAAATTAGGATATACAGGAGAGTGGAGAAAGGAAATGGCAAGCCACTCCAGTACTCTTGCCTGGAAAATCCCATGGATGGAGGAGCCTGGTAGGCTACAGTGCATGGGGTCGCAAAGATTCAGACACGACTGAGCGACTTCACTTTCACTTTTTACTTTCATGCACTGGAGAAGGAAATGGCAACCCACTCCAGTATTCTTGCCTGGAGTCGCAGGGATGGGGGAGTCTGGTGGGCTGCAGTCTACGGGGTCACACAGAGTCGGACAGGACTGAAGTGACTTAGCGGCAGCAGCAGAGTCAATGAGGTTGCTTGAGATGTTGGGAAATAAGGAATATAAGCATATGAAATGGAGATATAAATGGCATGCAAGTTGTTAGAAAAGGAATACATGTGCGGAATGACAAATACGAGACTTTATTATAAAGATGATGAGTAAAATATTCATTTTTTTTTCTTCTATTGACTCTCTTGATTAGTCATGGCAGTAGATTTCTGTTCTGTATGTGTAAAAGGAATGGAGAAAATGGGAATATGGTTATGTCTAGTCAAGTAGCCTTAACTTCAAGGGTGTGAAGATCTGTATTATTCATATGTAAGAATTCTGGAGTAGGACCGAGAAGACTAAATAAATTCTAATCTATGTTAAAAGTAAAAGTAATGAGTTTTTATAATGCAAGGTATGTCTGCTCGACTTTATTTTTTTATTTTAATTTTAATTTTTTTATTATTTTATTTTTTAACTTTACAATATTGTATTGGTTTTGCCATAGCTCGACTTTAAAACAAAGGGCATCATACTATAGAAAGTTAGGCTAGACAAAGTATTTACTCCAAAAGCATATATCTCAGACTACAATGATAACTGTAATGTTAGATATTTTATCGTTTTAACCTGTGTTTGATGTGTTCCTTACAGACTAAGGGGACACTTCATGAGCAAGTGCTTTTCAATACTCTTTTCTCACTTAACATTAAATTACTTTTTTTTGCTCTCGATGACTGGCATATTCTCAGATTGTGAGACAATGGGAAATTTAGGTCAAAGTAATAGTTGTTTATTGAGTTGTAATGATTGACTTGAAATAAAAGTTGCAATTAATTCTGATTGTGCAATGTCAAAAGATTAGCCTAAAAAATGTCCATGTTTTATTTTTGTTGGAAAAAATGTGTGTATTGAAGAAAACAATTAAAAACAGTCATACTTTAGGTAGCTTTTTAACAAAGTAGTTAGCAAAAATAAATAAACTAGATTTTAGGCATTCCTCTGTTTTATAGAAATAACTTTCAAAACCCCGAATACATTTTATTTAAAATAGAATAAAAGAACAAGAGAATTTTAGTAATATACACTGAAATTTTATGATTGAATTTTCATCAAAATGATGTAAGAAATTTTACAGAAACAGTGAAAGGGAGAGAAATACACTAATTTCTATTTTTAAAAAGCTTGAGAACATAGTCAACATATATGCAGAAGATGTTTATTATAAAAATGAAAAAATGGTTTTCTTTATCATATTAATGGGATACGACCTGACTGCATATATTCTAAGCAGATATACACACAAACACAGATTAAATCATGTATACAAAGTCCAGTGGTATTTAAGAGAGTGAGGCATCTACATGCAAGTAAAAATGGATTTCAACTCTACTTCTATTACCATTCTACTGGATGACCAAGATTCTTCAGATATATAAGAGAGAAAGAAGGGCATATACTCTAATTAGTTACCATTTCATTAAAGAAAGAGTTTTGTAGTGAAAATGAAAGTCACTCAGTCGTGTCTGACTCTTTGTGACCCTATGAACTATACAGTCCATGAAATTCTCCAGGTCAGGATACTGGAGTAGGTAACCTTTTCCTTATCGAGCAAATCTTCCCAACCCAGTGGTGAGTTCATATTAATAGAAGATTGACTTTATATTTATGGCATGGATTTGAAAAATCATCATATATTATTAGCTGTGCCATCTTAGGCAAGTTATTCAATTTCTCTTTGCCTATTTCTGGAAGAAGGATAATTATGATGCTTATTTAAAAATATTGTTATTGAAGTATGATTGGTTTAGATAAGTTATATTAAAGCTTTGGAACCCCAAGAAGCAAATAGTAAATTCTCAGCATATTATTGGTTATTTTTACTTAATCTGAATTATGTTCTGTGAGATAATGGAAACTGTATATATTGGTCTCTACTCCCAGTTCCTGTTGCATGGCTTCTTAAACCCTTATAAATCTCTAATGATAAAACACTTGGAGAATCTTCTGTTTTAATGGGTTGATTCAGCATGGAATCCTGGATGGCACTGATTACACAAGGACAGAAGTTCCTGTGCTAAGGACCCTGCCATATCTTGCCCTTTGTATTAGTTCATCTGATTAATCACCTTCATCATTTATCATATCTTTTAATAAACTGATAAACACAAGTGTTTCCATGATCCTTGAAAATGTTCTAGCAAATTAACTGAACCCAAAGAGAGACTCACTGGAACCTCCCACTGCAGATGGTTGATGAGAACCTGGGCTTGAGACTGACCTCTGAATTGCTAGGGGGGGAAAAGAGGAAAGGTTTGTGAGACTGAACCCTTAGTTCACGGGATCTGATGCTTTCTCAGGGTAGAGTGGAGAAGGCAATGGCATCCCACTCCAGTACTCTTGCCTGGAAAATCCCATGGATGGAGGAGCCTAGTAGGCTGCAGTCCATGGGGTCGCTAAGAGTCAGACACGACTGAGCGGCTTCACTTTCACTTTTCACCTTCATGCATTGGAGAAGGAAATGGCAACCCACTCCAGTGTTCTTGCCTGGAGAATCCCAGGGACGGGGGAGCCTGGTGGGCTGCCATCTCTGTGGTTGCACAGAGTCGACTTAGCAGCAGGGTAGATCATGTAAGAATTGAGTTAAATTTCAGGATATGCAACTGGTGTCACAAAGAACTGATTGGTGTGATGAAAAACCTTCACACATCTGGTGACCAGAAGTGTTAAAAGTTAAGTGTTTTGTGTGAGTATAATAGTAAAAGAAACTCATAGGGAAGAAATACATAATAAGGAAGAATTGGACTTTTCTCTATATAGAAATTTAAAAAGTGTAGGTTTTTCCTCTACACCTGCCTTTTCTAGTCTCTATTTTGATGTATCTCTTATGCTTATCATTATCCTCCTGGAAACTTTCTCCCATAGTCCTAAATTGTGTTGCATTTTCCTCTTTCCACTTCAAGAAACACAACCTATGGTGTTTTGTATTGATATTAATATAACATGTTGATTTATTTGTCTCCCTCTGCTGGTCATGAGTTTCTTGGGAGCCAAACTACATACCATTCTTCTTTATATCATTTAGACTTCCATCTGTGTCTCAAAGAAGCATGGCTTAAATGAGAAATTGATTGGGTATAGGATACAATGTATTACATTTCAGAATAGAGTTTATTTTGTTTAAATCCTTCATATCTTCCTTATACGAGATGCAGGTTGGATCCCAGGTCAGGAAGATCTCCTGGAGGAGGGCACAGCAACCCCCTCCAGTATTCTTGCCTGTAGAATCTCCATGAACAGAGGAGTCTGACAGGTTCAAAGTGTCCCTAAGTAACAGACACAACTGAAGCTACTGAGTACAGAACAGCACATTTCCCTTCTACATAGAAACTATTTGTCCTTAAGATAAGATTTTTTTTCACTCTGCTACAGTAAAATGGCATGTAATGTGTTGCTTTCATAAATAACCAGAAGGCAAGTCAGCCATGTCAAGTATATATGAAAACAATCAGCCACACAGAGGATTGCTAGTTCACTGGTGGTGACTTAAAACTTCATAGTATGAATGGAGTTTACAGTTTATCAGAAAGGGCTGAATGCTTTGCAGAATTGCTTTCCATTTTCTTATGTGATCTTTTTCCATGTAGTTCAGCTCAATGCCTCCTACCAATTTCAGGACAGAGGTTATTTCACTAGAGTTTTGTATAATCCTTATTCAAAGATTTCTTCTCGTTTTAATTTCAAATGAAGTTAAGTCTTCTGCCTTCAGCTCCTTTTGCTTTAAATAACAAACATTGGAATTGAGCAAGCATTATTTAATCAGCATGTTTATAATGGTATCTGCAGTTGCTGATAAGTTATTGCATCATTCCTAACCAGATAATAGCCCAAACTTACAGAAAAATGAGTCAAATGTAGCCTAATTTTTAGATTCAGAAACTCAGGAGAAGTAACTTGTCTGTATCAGTGAGAGAGGTAGAATTGAAATTCAGATCCTTTATTGAACATTCAATTCAGTTGAGTTCAGTCACTCAGTCATGTCCGACTCTTTGCGACCCCATGAACCACAGCACACCAGGCCTCCATGTCCATCACCAACTGCTGGAGTTCACCCAAACCCATGTCCATTGAGTCGGTGAGGCCATCCAAACATCTCATCCTCTGTCATCATCTTCTCCTCCTTCCCTCAGTCTTTCCCAGCATCAGGTTCTTTTCCAATGAGTCAGCTCTTCTCATCAGGTGGCCAAAGTATTAGAGTTTCAACTACAATATCAGTCCTTCCAATGAACACCCAAGACTGATCTCCTTTAGAATGGACTGGTTGGATCTCCTTGCAATCCAAGGGACTCTCAAGAGTCTTCTCCAACAACACAGTTCAAAAGCATCAATTCTTCAGCACTCAGATTTCTTTAGAATCCAACTCTCACATCCACACATGACCACTGGAAAAACCATAGCCTTGACTAGACGGACCTTTGTTGACAAAGTAGTGTCTCTGCTTTTCAATATGCTGTCCAGGTTGGTCATAACTTTCCTTCCAAGGAGTAAGTGTCTTTTAATTTCATGGCTGCAATCACCATCTGCAGGGATTCTGGAGCCCAGAAAAATAAGTCAGCCACTGTTTTCACTGTTTCCCCATCTATTTCCCATGAAGTGATGGGACCAGATGCCATGATCTTAGCTTTCTGAATGTTGAACTTTAAGCCAACATTTTCACTTTCCTCTTTCACTTTCATCAAGAGGCTCTTTAGTTCTTCTTCACTTTCTGCCATAAGGGTGCTGTCATCTGCATATCTGAGGTTATTGATATTTCTCCCAGCAATCTTGATTCCAGCTTGTGCTTCCTCCAGCCCAGCATTTCTCGTGATGTACTCTGCAAATAAGTTAAATAAGCAGGGTGACAATATACAGCCTTGACGTCCTCCTTTTCCTATTTGGAACCAGTCTGTTGTTCCATGTCCAGTTCTAACTGTTGCTTCCTGACCTGCATACAGGTTGCTCAAGAGGCAGGCCAGGTGATCTGGTATTCCCATCTCTTTCAGAATTTTCCACAGTTGATTGTGATACACACAGTCAAAGGCTTTGGCATAGTCAATAAAGCAGAAGTAGACGTTTTTCTGGAACTCTCTTGCTTTTTCGATGATCCAGCGGATGTCAGCAATTTGATCTCTGGTTCCTCTGCCTTTTCTAAAACCAGCTTGAACATCTGGAAGTTCACAGTTCACATATTGCTGAGGCCTGGCTTGGGGAATTTTGAGCATTACTTTACTAGTGTGTGAGATGAGTGAAATTTGCAGTAGTCTGAGCATTCTTTGGCATTGCCTTTCTTTGGGATTGGAATGAAAACTGACCTTTTCTAGTCCTGTGGCCACTGCTGAGTTTTCCAAATTTGCTGGCATATTGAGTGTAGCACTTTCACAGCATCATCTTTCAGGATTTGAAATACCTCAACTGGATTCCATCATCTTCATTAGCTTTGTTCGTAGTGATGTGTCCTAAGGCCCACTTGACTTCACATTCCAGGATTCAACATTTGCCTATTGACACTTGAGATAACAATAATAAATAAGGTAAGATTACTCTCTTGGGGAACCTATGATGTGAGAAGAAGTTAGAAAGTTTAACAGGACCATGGGAACAGAAAATAAGCTAATACTAATCCACAATGTGTAAGATCTGGAAAGGTCTCATAAAAGGTGGTTTTTTGGTTATTCTGGAAGGATAAGTAGTGGTTGCATGCATATGTGCTTAGTCACTCAGTTGTGTTCTGCTCTGAGACTCCATGTAGGCCCCCAGGTTCCTCTATTTGATGGTGAAAAAGAAAAATTAATTCAGGTGAAGAATAACATATTTGACAACTCAAGATAGATCAATATTTATATTAAAATGTGGAAATTATATCTTGAGTTGCCTTAAAAACCAATGTGTCACTTTCAGCCAATATAGTGTGCTTCATGAAGTACAATGTTTTGGAAATTTTCCTGACATTTCTTCACCTGAAGTTGAAGTTCATGCACATTAAAATACATTTTTGGAGGGTAGACTTCCACACTGTTTTTTGCCTAGATACCTTGAACATAGGGATTTTCTCATTTTTCTCTAGAGAACTGATATTCAGGAAATGTTTTATATTATCTGGTTGTAATCTGTATCTTTATCCTCGCTTTATTGCTTTCAGCTCTTTATTTGGATTTGACCCATTTTTCCTCATATATTTATCTTATTCTTGAAATAATTTTCTATATTTCACTTTGGCCAACCTAAAACACCACATGCCTTCTTCCTGCTGCTGCTACTAAGTTGCTTCAGTCGTGTCCGACTCTGTGCGACCCCATAGATCGCCTCCAACCAGGATCCTCTGTCCCTGGGATCCTCCAGGAAGAACACTGGAGTGGGTTGTTATTTCATTCTCCAATGCATGAAAGTGAAAAGTGAAAGTGAAGTTGCTCAGTGTCTGACTCTTCGCGACCTCATGGACTGCAGCATACCAGGCTCCTCTGTCCATGGGATTTTCCAGGCAAGAGTACTGGAGCGGGGTGCCATCGCCTTCTCCGTGCCTTCTTCCTATTTCAAAACAAAATTATATCCTCATAGCACTGGACACAGAAGCAAGGTAGCTGTATAACTCTTCTTCTCCCTTCCATGTTCTAAATTAGAATTCTTCATTTCTTAGTTATTTTATTAAATTTAAGATATACTGTATATAGTTAACATAGTTTTTATTCTTTATTGTGATTTTACTCATTATTCAAGGGCTCCCTTTCTATATACTGAGGAGTCTTTCATCTAACCCAATATTTTTTTTTTTCATTCTTTATTTTGTTATAGTTCTTGGGAACACACTGACCTTGGCAGAAAGTCATCAAATAATCTACTTATTATTTTGTAATTTATTTTATAATTTATTTCCTAGATTTTCTAAGTTCAAATAATGTTCACACACTGTTCACTTGATCACGCATTTTGAATGGATTCCAAGCCAGGAAGACCTAAATTATTAGAAGTGTTTCTTCATCTCTCAAAATGATGATAAGAAAGCTCAAGTTGTGCTAGTTATATCACAGAAAACAGACTACAACATCATACATTCCTGTTGATAAAGACATGATCCTACCTTTGTGAGGTAGGAACTTGGAGGACATGGATTTCTTGGGATCTACATCAACGCCTTCTGAATAGAATGTGGATGCCAGAGAAGAGGCATTCTAATTTGGACAAGCAAAGTTCTGATTTGTGTGTGTGTGTGTGTGTGTGTGTGTGTGTGTTCAAATGGAAGAAAGAAGAGTGGATAGGATTGATTTTAACTGCAGTGTGTAGATACTTGGATTTCATTTTACTGTCTGCAAACAGAGATTTATCGGAAATGAATGCAGTCACTAGATATCAAGAAATAATTTTGGACTGTGAGAATAACTGCCACACATCAGAAAATATCTGCAAGAGCCTAGACATTGCACATTTTATAGAGCTGCCGTGTTAACCAGTCCTAAACTGTCTGAACTGAAAGGTCTAGAAATACTTATGAGATGAACTTACATTATTTAAAAGACATTGTTATTTTGATGTTTCTTGTTTCGGACAGCCATTGGTTCAGTTCAGTTCAGTTCAGTATCTCAGTCATGTCCAACTCTTTGTGACGCCATGGACTGCAGCACACCAGGCCTCCCTGTCCATCATCATCTCCTGGAGTTTACTCAAACTCATGTCCATTAAGTCGGTGATGCCATCCAACCATCTCATCCTCTGTCGTCCCCTTCTCCTCTCACCTTCAATCTTTCCCAGCATCAAGGTCTTTTCCAGTGAGTCAGTTCTTCACATCAGGTGGCCAAAGTTTTGGAGTTTCAGCTTCAGCATCAGTCCTTCCAATGAACATTCAGGACTGGTCTCCTTTAGGATGGACTGGTTGGATCTCCTTGCAGTCCAAGGGACTCTCAAGAGTCTTCTCCAACAACACAGTTTAAAAGCATCAATTCTTCAGTGCTCAGCTTTATTCACAGTCCAACTCTCACATCCATACATGACCAGTGGAAAAAGCATAGCCTTGACTAGATGGACCTTTGTTGACAAAGTAAAATCTCTGCTTTTTAATATGCTGACTGGGTTGGTCATAACTTTCCTTCCAAGGATTAAGCATCTTTTAATTTCATGGCTGCAGTCACCATCTGCAATGATTTGGAAAAATGAAGTCTGATACTTTTTCCACTGTTTCACCATAAGTAATCTTAAATATTACATGCAGCTTTAATATATTAATTTTTATTTGTCTGCCTAGCTCTTGTCATTTGTTCTTTTTTTTTTTTTTTTTTTTGCTCAACAACAACAAATTTATTTTGGTGCAAACACTAAAGTTCTATTCTCTTAATAAATTTCAATCATACAATGCAGCATTATCAACTATAGTCACTGTGTTATACATTAGATATATATATCCCCCAGCCCCTAGCAAACACCATTCTTTTCTTTGTTTTTATGAGTTCAACTTTCTTTCTTTTTTTTTGGCCGTGTGGCATGTGGGATCTTAGTTCCTCCACCAGGGATCAAACCTGCATCCCCTGCATTGATTGGAAGGCAGATTCATTTGTTCTTAACATTGTTTTTGAGGTTCCATTCTTCTAACAACTTCTTAAAAACTAGTTGTCCTAGGATCTTTTCTTAGATGTCTGCACTCTTCAATATCAACAATTCTATAGAATACACTTATTTTTAATTACACAGGTTTTAATCTCACTCTCATAGACAAGTTGTTTTAGCCCAGGTATAGTTGGACATGACTGAGTGTCTAAGCACGTAAGTATGTTATATACAACTTCTAGTTAAATATCTTTACTTCAGTATTCTACCATCATTAAAATTCAACTGTAAATATTGAACTCAATGTCATTCCTTAAATTTATTTTTCTCTTTACATTCTTTATTTCAACAAATGACATCATTTGCATATTAATACAAACCTAAAATTCTAAGTTATTCTAAATACATCTTTCTATTAAAATCTTCATATCATTTAATTACAAACTCCTGTGGATTTTACTTTTTATTTATTCTCTTGGTTCATCATGGTCCTCTCTTTTTTTACTTTAAGAATTATATTTTGACATAAATAGAGTGACACCTGTTCTTAGATGCCTACACTCTCCATTCTCAATTAGTATAATATTTGCAAGCCTATAGCCTCTGAGATGGAAATATAATTTTGTATATCATAAAAATATGATTTATTAGAAAAGAACTGGGCAACTAACTCAAAGAAATCATCCATATGCCTGTCAATGACTTAATGCTCAGAATTTAAAAAGTGATAAATCTGTCAATCCAATCCTTGTTTCAAGATTAAGTTTAGGAATTTGAGAGGTTGCTAGATAACATGAGAAATGGAACTAAAAGTTTTGTAAATTTAACAGTCAAACAAGTCATGGTTGTGTGTGTGTGCATATGTGTGTGTATGTGTGTGTGTGCTCAATCACATCTCACTCTTTGTGACCCCGTGGACCGTAGCCAGCCTACCAGGCTCCTCTGTCCATGAGAATTTCCAGGTAAGAATACTGGTGCAGGATACCATTTCCTATTCCAGGGGATCTTCCTGACACAGGGATTGAACCCACCTCTACTGAGTCTTCTGCATTGGCACATGTGTACTTCATTACTGAGTCACCTGGAAAACTTCAAATCATGGTGATTGAATGTAAATATAAGTCATAAAAAAGCTAGTTGTTGTGAGAGTAGAAACTTCAGGAGATGTGTATAAAAAGAGGGACAAGACATCATTCAGTGCTGAGAAATGAGACTTCATGTTGTCTGACATTTCAGTTTATGTATTGTCTTTTGTATCTCCATAAGATTCTGTTTTTACATCTGCACTTATAACCTTAAAATAAATTTGTCTTTAATTCAGTGAGTTTAAGTATATATTCCTACTTCTTATGATCAGAAGAAACTTAAACCAAATGACTAAAACATTGTGAGAAAAAGGAGCAGCATACATACCAATGTTACTGTCTTCTTCAGTAAAGAAACATTGTTCTTTCTTGGCCTCATTAGGAAATCTTACCTTTATTCTATGGCATCTTATTATCAAGTGACATATAACATTCATATAAGATCACTAAACTTGTTTGTGGTAGAATCTGGATGTTCTCAACATCTTGGAAAATATTCACTAAGGGCATTTTTATTTTTCTCCACTGTCACTCCCACCAGCATATCCAGAATAAGTGGAATAATAAAATTTAGTGTAGTTTATGTATCAAATGCTGCTGCTGCTGCTGCTAAGTCGCTTCAGTTGTGTCTGACTCTGTGCGACCCCATAGACGGCAGCCCACCAGGCTTCCCCGTCCCTGGGATTCCCCAGGCAAGAACACTGGAGTAGGGTGCCATTTCCTTCTCCAATGCAGGAAAGTGAAAAGTGAAAGTGAAGTCGCTTAGTCGTGTCCGACCCTTAGCGACCCCATGGACTACAGCCTATCAGGCTCCTCCATCCATGGGATTTTCCAGGCAAGAGTACTGGAGTGGGGTGCCATCGCCTTCTCTGTTGTATCAAATGAAGCAATCGTAAATACAATATGACTCAAGAGACATGAAATGTGAATTATCAATCAGTGGCCTACATCTATCAGTAAGAAAAAAATGGAACTGGAGGAATCAACCTACCTGACTTCTGGCTCTATGACAAAGCCACAGTTATCAAGACAGTATGGTACTGGCACAAAGTCAGAAATATTGATCAATGGAACAAAATAGAATGCCCAGAGATAAATCCACGCACATATGGACACCTTATCTTTGACAAAGGAGGCAAGAATATACACTGGATTAAAGAAAATCTCTTTAACAAGTGGTGCTGGGAAAACTGGTCAGCCACTTGTAAAAGAATGAAACTAGAACACTTTCTAACACCATACACAAAAAGAAACTCAAAATGGATTAAAGATCTCAATGTAAGACCAGAAACTCTAAAACTCCTAGAGGAGAACATAGGCAAAACACTCTCTAACATACATCACAGCAGGCTCCTCTATGACCCACCTCCCAAAATATTGGAAATAAAAGCAAAAATAGACAAATGGGACCTAATTAAACTTAAAAGCTTCTGCACAACAAAGGAAACTATTAGCAAGGTGAAAAGGCAGCCTTCAGAATGGGAGAAAATAATAGCAAATGAAGCAACTGACAAACAACTAATCTCAAAAATTTACAAGCAACTCCTACAGCTCAACTCCAGAAAAATAAATGACCCAATCAAAAAATGGGCCAAAGAACTAAATAGACATTTCTCCAAAGAAGACATACAGATGGCTAACAAACACGTGAAAAGATGCTCAACATCACTCATTATCAGAGAAATGCAAATCAAAATCACTATGAGGTACCATTTCACACCAGTCAAAATGGCTGTGATCCAAAAGTCTACAAGCAATAAATGCTGGAGAGGGTGTGGAGAAAAGGGAACTCTCTTACACTGTTGGTGGGAATGCAAACTAATACAGCCACTATGGAGAACAGTGTGGAGATTCCTTAAAAAACTGGAAATAGAACTGCCTTATGATCCAGCAATCCCACTGCTGGGCATACACACTGAGGAAACCACAAGGGAAAGAGACACGTGTACCCCAATATTCATCACAGCACTGTTTATAATAGCCAGGACATGGAAGCAACCTAGATGTCCATCAGCAGATGAATGGATAAGAAAGCAGTGGTACATATACACAATGGAGTATTACTCAGCCATTAAAAGGAATACATTTGAATCAGTTCTAATGAGATGGATGAAACTGGAGCCTATTATACAGAGTGAAGTAAGCCAGAAAGAAAAACACCAATACAGTATACTAACACATATATATGGAATTTAGAAAGATGGTAACAATAACCCTGTGTACGAGACAGCAAAAGAGACACTGATGTATAGAACAGTCTTATGGACTCTGTGGTAGAGGGAGAGGGTGGGGAGATTTGGGAGAATGGCATTGAAACATGTATAATATCATGTATGAAATGAGTCACCAGTCCAGGTTCGATGCACGATACTGGATGCTTGGGGCTGGTGCACTGGGACGACCCAGAGGGATGGTATGGGGAGGGGGGAGGGAGGAGGGAGGAGGGTTCAGGATGGGGAACACAGGTATACCTGTGGCGGATTCATTTCGATATTTGGCAAAACTAATACAATATTGTAAAGTTTAAAAATAAAATAAATGTTTAAAAAAAGTGAAAAAAAAAAGAAAATATGGTTTTAAATTTGTAAAAGTGAAAATCTGGGTAACAATCCCGTGAAGAACATATTTAATAGGATTTTGTTGTTTTGAGGAGCCTTGGCAACGGGGTTGTGAGTTCTAAGCCTAGTGCATTATACTATCATTTTATTTTGGTGTCTTAATTAAAGCAGAGACATCACTTTGTTGACAAAGATTTCTATAGTTAAAGCCATAGGTTTTTTTTTTTTTTTTTTTTCCAGTAGTCATGTGGATGTGAGAGTTGGAGCATTATGAAAGGTTGGGCACCAAAGAATTGATGTTTTTAAACTGTGGTGCTGGAGAAGACTCTTGAGAGTCCACTGGACTGCAAGAAGATCAAACCAGTCAATCCTAAAGGACATCAACCCTTAATATTCATTGGAAAGACTTGTGCTTAATTGGAAGCTCCAGTACTGATGTGAAAAGTATCAGGTGGACAAAGTATTGGAGCTTCAGCTTCAGCATTAGTGGAAAGGACCCTGATGTTGAGAAAGATTTAGGGCAAGAGAAGAGGGTGACAAAGGATGAGATGGTTGGATGGTATCACTGACTCAATGAATATGAATTTGAGCAAACTGCAGCAGATAGTGAAGGACAGGGAAGCCTAGCATCCTGCAGTCCACAGGGTCACAAACAGTTGCACATGACTTAGCTACTGAACAACAGAAATTAAACTACCAGTATCATGGATTTCAAGCCACAGGTCTAAGAAGCTAGAAAAAGATTTCCCTATGGGTGATGTACACAACAGATTACTGTTGCATCATATAAACCTGAAGTGGTATGGAAGATAAATGGGAGAGACAGTGGAATCTGTTAGAAGAATACTGCAGTTCTGCATGACTGCCCACAAGATTGATTATAAAAGGGTCATAAAGAAAAAACTGCTTATTTTATTTTTCTTGAAATTGTCAGCAAATTAGCTGTTTTTATTATTTAATTGGCTTTTGAATAGGAAGCTACCATGTATTTCAAACATGGGCAGAAATTTGACATTCTTTTGATGATACTTGAGGGCCTTTAGAATCTAGTGCAGGCATATGCTTACTGCTCAGAACAAGAGTTAACATTGCAATATACTTCAGAGACAGGAAATGCTAATCAATAAAGTTCCATTTGGTAAAGTCCTGAGTAACCTACTTTCATTATTTTGCAGATGGCAAGATTGGGAAGCCTGGATTTTATGAAAATAATGGACAATCATAGGTACAATGGAATTTTGTATTTCCAAAGAAGTGCTGTTCTCTTTTATCCTCCCACTAAAACAGCATATTTTCATGTGCCTATTTTGTTAGATATTTGGAACTAGTAGTTCAAGGTAACAAGGGCATAGAAAACAAGCATATCTCTTCCCTTCCAGTTGCTTATAAGCTAGTTAGGTTGATAAAACATCTATAATACAATTCTGGAACACTTTATGTAAATGATAAAAGTTCTTGTTGTTTTTTGTAGAGCACTGCTTCTGCTTTGCAAAGATAGGATAGAGTAAATAATTTCCTGCTTTATAATAATAGGTCCTTTTGCATGCCTAAATCTAATACTAACTCTAGTTTTATAACTTATAGCTGAAATTATATATCAAGTGAAATCCAAAAAAATATGTACATCAGCCATCTTTTAAAAGCACACACGTTCTTTTTCTAAGCAAGGAAGCTTCAGTCTGAGGCACTTTCTGAAGTATTCTGCTAGATTTTATTCTAGGTCCTATTTAGTATTCTTATCAACATTACACATTGCAGTGTTTATATTAATCATAACAATCAACTTTTAGACTGACTTTAAGCTGAGATAGAGCTAATGGAAGGTACACACAACATCTATTAAGACATTGTAAAACAGATAAAAATGTGACCTGTAGATAGTTAATACTAAGTTAGCACACATTACTACTAAAATAAAATTAAATTTTGTAGATATGAGAAACTATTATTTTTCTTTTGATGATTACTTAATTTTGCTTGCTCAGTTGCTTCAGTCATGTCTGATTCTTTGCAGCCCTATGGACTGTAACCTGCCAGGCTTCTAAATCGATGGGATTTTCCCAGCAAGAATACTAGAGTATGCTGCCATGGCTTCCTCTAGCCGATCTTCCTGAACCAGGGATCGAACCTTCATGTCTGTGTCTTCTACATTACAGGTGGTTTCTTTTCTGCTGAACCACAAAGAAAGCTGGGTTACTTAATTTTAGAAAATCATAAATACCCAGATATCAATGTATTTATCATTATTTATAGAATTTATGTGTTTAGGGGGAGCCAAGAGTCCACTTGTGCATCTGAGGAAGACAAATCTTCAAAAATGAGATGCCAACCTTGAAAGCAGAAATTTAAAATATTGAGTAATTTTCCTGGAGTGCTATGTGTTATAAATATCAAATAGAGCGTGTGGCCTGGGAATAAGAAACCTCAACTATTATTTTTTTTCCTCAGATAATCAGAATAGAAGGGTTTCTATGCTTTATATATAATTTGGTTAACACCTACACTTTTGAGATTGACTTAAAATAACACTTTTTTTCCTTTTCTTATAGAGTCACTGAACTTCAAAAATAAGTTAAGATTTCATGAATTACATGAACTGACTTTGTTCTTTAGCTTTCAATATTTTCCCAGGTCTCCATGAATATAGCACCTGACAAGGAAAAAGAGGTTGAATTCTAACATGTCCTTTTAACATGCAATCAGATCTGACAAGAATAAGTCCAAACAGGAGATTCAGAGAAATGGTTCCAGATTTCTGTATATTCATTAAAAATAGTCTTTGTTCATTAGAGAAACTTTAAGGATATGAGGAATTTAGGGACATTTCTAGAAATAGATGACAATTGTGAGCACTAATGTGAGTCTAAAACAAAATTGTGTGTTCTATAGGCAATTATGAGAGGAAATACATGTTTAGTTTCTCTGAAGGAAAATATTTATCATGAAAAAAAAAATCTGCTTTGGGTATTCCTGTAGCCCATGAACCTCCTAGGACATACATTAACACTCTCGGTGAACAGAAAAGAGAGGGAGTTTCTCTCTCTCTCTCTCTCTCTCTCTCTCTCTCTCTCTCTCTCTATATATATATATATATATATATATATATATATATATAGCTCAAACAGTTCTGGGACTCTATAATATGGCATTTTTCAACAGATAGAAATATAGTAAGTAGCTCTGTAACATTAACCAAACTCAAAATACCCAATTAAAAATGGCTACCCTCTTCTTTGCTAACTGGGAAAATCTTGTAGATGACTCCATCTAATCTCGGAGAAACAGCAACGAGTGATCCTTACAAAAAGAGACCTTATTCCCCTACCCAGGAATTGAACTGTGTAGCCTGGAAAAAAACCAGGACTCCTGCCTACTAAACCACCAAGGGTTATAGGCTAGAAGCAAAGTTTCCCTGACTCTTACCCCTATTGAAAGCAAAATTGTTTAAAGGAAGCAAAAACTTTGAGAATAGATACAAAGTTTATTATTAGAGATTCAGCATGACACATTGGGAGAGCATGCAGAAAAACTGTTTATTTAAGATTGAAGCAAGATAGAAATACACATCTGGGAAAAAAGGGTATGGGGGAGGAGTGCAGTAAAAAGTTGATTTAAATCACTTAAATAGGACAGTCCTTCCAGGTCTTTGTTTACCTTTGACAAATTACCTTTTTTCTTTTTTCACACCTGACTATTCCTAAGACCCTCCCCAACATGCATGTGCAGATTTTTGCTAAGAGGGATCCTATTGCATGTGGGTGTATGTGTAAACTTATTATGGGCCCACTGTAATAAGGTGGCCAAAAAAGCCACCTACTTTTTTGACCCTCAAGGACTCTTCCTGCACATGTGCAGACAGGGAAGTTTTCCTTGACCTCAGAAGTGGTCATCTTTTTACTTCAACAAAGCTAAGCTTCTGTCACCAGCTTTGTCCTTAGAGTGTGTATGGGTAAAAGAATAAAGCTTCAATTTTACTCCACTTGACAAGCACCAGGTGTCCAGTCCAGGGGCCATCTACTTTCTAACTCACACCCACAAATCTCACTCTTTATCTGTGCTGATGCCTCTCCACAGTGTATTCCTTTATTTGTTTCAGCAGTACTTGAAGATTTCTATAGGAATAAAATATGCTGGAGGATCTAGGGGAACCAGGACAAGGGCGTCAGCAGGATTTGTAGTGAATTTTCTTACATGTATCATATGTGGGGCAGACAGTGGTTGCAAATGGAGACAGAATGTTGCTAATCTGACTTGGAAGAGATAAAGTTCATTTGCTGATCCCTGGAAAGAGATCCATAAGAGTAGATGAGGATTTTTTTGATGTTTTTAAAAGGTGTATCAGATGATAAGCCCTAGAGGGAGATAGGTGTGTGTAGCAAACCTGGTAGTCAACTTGAGGTTCTTAAGAGTGCTCTTGAGATTACAACTGTGGATGAATTACCCTGTCCAAATAGTGAAACATTCAACTGACTAAAATAGTTAAGAAAATAAGCTAAAATAAAATTTGAAAAAACAACATAAAAATTGTATCTTAAGCATTGAACAAATTAGTACTGGTGACAACTTGCAAGATGTGTCTAAGAGTGGTGATCCTTTGACAGTGCTTGAGGAAGGGATGAATGGGTCTACACCTACTGGTTCTTAAGAATTTTAAAAATAAATTAAATAGTATTTATGGAATGTATGAAACAATTAAAAATATGTGACCAGGAAAATTTGATTAAACTTAGAGGAAAGCAATGAATTATGGTGTGAGATAATTAGTGAGATGCATGGAAGTTCTTCTTTTCTATGGCAGATATGTTACTTGGCTTCTGTTTGAAGACTTTGAAACAGGAGGGAGGTTTTCACCAAAGATGAATCCCTGTCCCTATACATACTTATTCTGAAGACTAACAATGTCTTATGGGAAACTGTGGCAGAACCAGCACAGTTTAGCCAATTGGCCCATTTTAAAGGGCTGATTTTGAAGCTCCCTCACTCTAATCACTCAAAGGATAGGAATGACCTGAACCAACATCCTCAGGGAATTTTCTCCACCTTCACATCCTTGATATCAGCACTGTTCTGCTGGCTCTCTTGTGACTAGTTCCTACATATGCTTCCTGTATCTGCTTAAATGTCACCCTCGCTGAGAAACTTCCATTAACCTATCTTTCTAATTTCCAGTTCCCTTCCCATTTCTTGAGTCTAGTAACAAAGATATTTAAACTGTTTTACTTATTCCTGAACAAATATTATTTATTTGTTTAGTCTCTGATTCTCCCTTTAGAACATAAATGCCACAGGAGGAGAGACATTGCACAGTTTACTGCTAATCTTGCCTAAAAACATCTGTGATATATGAATTAACTGATAAGAAAGCTATGGTACATATACACAATGGAGTATTACTCAGCCATTAAAAAGAATACATTTGAAAAAAAAAAAAGAATACATTTGAATCAGTTCTAATGAGGTGGATGAAACTGGAGCCTAGTATACGGAGTGAAGTAAGCCAGAAAGAAAAACACCAATACAGTATACTAACGCATGTATATGGAATTTAGAAAGATGGTAATAATAACCCTGTGTACGAGACAGCAAAAGAGACACTGATGTATAGAACAGTCTTATGGACTCTGTGGGAGAGGGAGAGGGTGGGAAGATTTGGGAGAATGGCATTGAAACATGTAAAATATCATGTATGAAACGAGTTGCCAGTCCAGGTTCGATGCACGATACTGGATGCTTGGGGCCAGTGCACTGGGACGACCCAGAAGGATGGTATGGGGAGGGAGGAGGGAGGAGGGTTCAGGATGGGGAACACATGTATACCTGTGGCGGATTCATTTTGATATTTGGCAAAACTAATACAATTATGTAAAGTTTAAAAATAAAATAAAATTAAAAAAAAAAAAAAGAATTAACTGATGAATGAATGAATCAATTTCCCTGAAGAGATTGTGAATTTAAGAAAGTATTGCAGAGGCCAGAATAAAAGAGTTACTTTTGATAGGCAGTACATTATCTCTGATACTGATTGAAGAATTTGAAAAGAATTTTAAAATGACATTGTATGTCCTACTATGTGCAAATATGCTAAGTCGCTTCAGTCATATCTGACTCTCTGTAACCCCATGGACTGTATTCCACCAGGCTCCCCTGTCCATGGGATTTTCCAGGCAAGAATACTAGAGTGGGTTGTCACGCCCTTCTCCAGGGGAACTTCCCAACCCAGGGATCAAACCTGAGTGTCCTGTGGCTCCTGCATTGAAGGACAGATTCTTTGCTTCCATCTAAACACTGGGGGAAAAAAAAAATTTGTTTTGATAGGTAACCTCACCATTAAAATTTATGCTTGTTGCAATTAAAGTCAGTCCTTAAAGATATTCAAATACAAAAAGAAACTTTGGACAATCACATCTATTCCAAACTGAAATCAGAATTATACAAATCACACTCAAGAAAATAAAAGCTTATATGACAAAATTTTTCTAGACATGATTAGAATTAGGATTTCACAAAGCATCCATATTATTCTACATATTTCAATGTTATAATAAGATTTGATGAAAAGATAAACTAGATCTTAAAACAGAAAATACATAATTGGATCCCTGACATAACAAAGACCATTCAGTAGTGTCATGTGCAATTAATTGATTAAAATATATATATTGTGTTGGCCACAAAGTTCTTTGGGATTTTTCATACATTATGGGAAAACCCAAACAAACCTTTTGGCCAACCCAATGTATTATGGAATGATGTAAATCAAATTATCTTATCCAATGTACTAAGAACATTATATTTAAGTAACTATTGACAAAGGAAGATGGTGATATAGCTTGAAAATATGCTACATGAAGAATACTGGAAGCACAGTAATTTGATCTGGTGAGAAAAGAACTTAAAGTTGGTGCATTGTAGGGTGAAAGAGAAAAACATTCATTTTGTGTCATGTGAATAATAGAAATGGGAGCAAGAGAAGTTGCATCTTTAAAAATTCTAAAATAAAGAAGATCCTACAAGAGCTATTGAAACAGACCATGGTTACTTCTCAAGGGCTGTAGATAACATTCTGAACCATATCCTGTGAACTGTCTTGTAGATACTGAAACCCCCACTAGATTGGAAAATAGTTAACCACATGATGACCAAATTGTAACCACAATATAAGCAGCCACAGTTTTGAGAATTAGCCTCAAAGAAATGTAAACAAACTTGTTTGACCCTGGAACTGAAGATTAATTGTATCCAGAACAATCAAGATGATAATGGTCAGACCATGGATAACCAATTTCAAGATGACTGTCAGAGATGATTGTGCTGTTTCTGCATATAGTTCCCTCCCTTTGTCTGTAAAAACTCTTGTCCCTGGTTGCCAGTAAGGGAGTTGGCCTTTGAACAGACATCTACCCTCTCTGTGACCCCCACCTCGCTTGCCAGCATCCAAAATAAAGCAAACTTTCCTTTCCACCAACCTGGTCTCTTTAATGGCTTTTGAGAATGAGGAGCAGGACCCTGGGCTTAGTAACACTACTAAAGAATGCATTATTGGTGATGATCGTCTTTCTTATCCTTTTAATAACTTTTACATTGTTTTTGCAGTTATTCAAGCAAAGACTAAAACATCTAGGTTTTGCAAAGAATTAACACTAGTTTATGCCAAATTACACATGCCTTTTGCTTATCTCTTTCCCTGAGTGGGACAAATCATGTGACTATTCAGGCATTTCTCAAACTCTGCCAACAACCTTCACCTTTGAGCACCAAGAATAGTTCTGAAATTCTGAACTCTAGACTTTTCCTGTTTCTTGTTTTAAAATGCTATATGCAGAATGTGCCTAGGTTTTCTTGCTTATGAATGCCATTATATTCACAGCCTTCTCTCCAGTGTAAGTCACTACATGATTATGCATGTAACTCTTGTTACCACCATTCTCCCCACTGCATTCACTAAGTTGCAAAGAAACCAAGATTGAAAATAGTCTTAAACCCAAGAAAGAAAATAGTCTGACTGGTGATCTACCTAGAAAAATAAATGAACCAATCTAAATATATTTCTGTACAGAATTTTACTCCTGTAAACTGCAGCTTATGAAGAATTTAATTCATTAATTTAACAAATATTGTTGAGTGTATCTAATGCTCCAGATATGTTGTTTAGAAAAAGACCGTATTGGTGAACAAAGCTTAGTCTTTTATTTCAAATAATTTTTAATGTTAAGTATTTAGAAAGTTAGAAGAAGGTTTTACAAATTTTAGACAGGATAGGGAAATATATGAGTAAAAGAAATCAAACTGTAATGAATGCAATCTCTTTGACTTCACACTGTGTTTCCATAGTATAGTATATTGTCTAGCTAAGTTTTAGGAAAGTTCTTTGTCTTTTACTCCTTTCTCATTATATTCATTGACACCAGAGCATTATTGGGAAGAGAGCAGATGATCAAGAAAAGTGTTGACTGAAAGATATCACACAACCTAGGATTGGTGAGTTAAATTTTATTCGTGTTCCTTCCTGAGGATTATAACCCAGGAGACAATTTCTCAGATACTCCTGAGTAACTGCTCCAATGAGGTAAGGCAAGAGCCAGGATATATGAGTTTTTTTTGTTGGGGGGGAAAAAAAAGTAGGAAATCATCAAATGATTACTTCTAATCACATAGAACAGGCCTCTCAAGTTAATAACTGCAAAGCTTTTGTGTGTATGGTGTATTGCTCTTCATCCTATTCATGACGCCAATTGTCTCGCTGTTCACAGCATCTGCATTGTTCACCTAACCCAGGGTAGGCAAGATGCAAGCTAAAAGGCTGGAAGGAGGCTTGAAGAGCCATAGGAAGTGCAGACGTGTTTATTCTCTCATGGCTTATGCAAGAGCCACAGCCATAGCAGCAGCCATAACATAACCATGATATAGCAATAACATAGCCATAATACAATCTCATATAACATAACCATGATGCCACTCCAATGTTGCCCCAGTATCGTAGCACTCAGGGCTTTCGTGGTGAAGCTCTCACAGGCATACTACACAAAGCAGCTCCTGCCTGACCAAATGAGTACCTCCTGATGTGCATGTGCAGTGCTATAAGTGATCACAGCTGTTACATAAACCACATGATGTGGCTGCACAGTGCTATGAATGATCTCAGCTCTTACACAGTAATTATTTACAAAACTTGGGGCGAACATGAACATGCCATCTTGGCTAATTTGCTCTCTCCCCACATATGGGAAGATGCAAGAATCTAGGTTTGTTCAAATTATTCCTTAGATATACTTAACTATCTAGGGGCAGTGTCCAAAGCACAGAATGCTTTGTTTTTCTGCATCCTACATTCCCCTCAGTGTGTATTGTTAGTGGATGACTGCACTGGCTAATGGCCTGATCCCTGTAGAACAGAAATTGTTACTGACCATGCTTTATGGTCTTCCTTAATCCTTAGAGATTGGTAAGACATTAGACAGGAAATTCAGGCAAGGCCATTTTGGGACCCTTGCTGCTTCAGAGGAGACCAAAACCAAGTAACGGTTTCCTGGGCTCCCTCCCCTAGGCAGGGCACTGGAGAGCTGGTTCCCTATATGGGGTGGGGTGGGTTAGGGTTTGGGCTGGAGGGGTGGCTTAGTGGGTTCGCTGGTGGTGGTATATGCAGGGAGCATTCACAGTAACCTGTTTTTGCTCCCAACAGCCCTGAAACCCTGTTTTTGCTCCAGGCTCTGAACCGTGGTGTTGGAGAAGACTCTTGAGAGTCCCTTGGACTGCACGGAGATCTAACCAGTCCATTCTGAAGGAGATCAGCCCTGGGATTTCTTTGGAAGGAATGATGCTAAAGCTGAAACTCCAGTACTTTGGCCACCTCATGCGA
Organism: Bos grunniens; assembly: GCF_055505025.1. NCBI lineage: Eukaryota > Metazoa > Chordata > Mammalia > Artiodactyla > Bovidae > Bos > Bos grunniens. The sequence continues at coordinate 55,221,984 of NC_141175.1, read as the reverse complement.
AGAGTTGACTCATTGGAAAAGACTCTGATGCTGGGAGGGATTGGGGGCAGGAGAAGAAGAGGACGACAGAGGATGAGATGGCTGGATGGCATCACTGACTTGATGGACGTGAGTCTGAGTGAACTCCGGGAGTTGGTGATGGACAGGGAGGCCTGGTGTGCTGCGATTCATGGGGTCGCAAAGAGTCGGACACGACTGAGCGACTGATCTCTGATCTGGTTCTTTAGAAGTGGCAGTTGGGTTTTTGGTTGTTTTGTATCTTGTGGTCTATAATTTGCCCCAGCTGCACATGCATGGAGTTATTATTAGTCCCCTATGGTTTCATTGTATTTTGTTGCTCTAGGAAATGTTTATCCAGTTGAAGTATTGTAGCAAAGAGACCTAAATTCCAGGTCCCAGGTCCCAGCATGCATCAGAATGGTGGGAACATCCTTCACTTATGAAAGCATCAATAAGACTTCTCCCTCCTCCTTCACATTTCTTCACTTCATTGTGTGCACTTACTCACCTTGCTGCTGTTCTCAGGTATTCAGTCATGTCTGACTTTTTGTAATTCCATGGACTGTAGCTCCTCTGCCCATGGAATTTTCCAAGCAAGAATACTATAGTGGGGTGCTATTTCCTTCTCCAGGGGATCTTCCTGACCCAGGGATCAAACCCATGTCTCTTGTGTGTCTTGCATTGGCAGGAGGATTATTTACCACTAAAGCCACCTGGAAAGGCCTTTACCCCTTAGTCTGACCCGTATTGAAAATAATTGAGCTACTGTTAGAACTTTTTAATGCTGAATAGAAGTGAGATAGGAAAACAAAGCAATGGAAGTTAGTATAATGATAACCAGAGATTCCCTCAAATGCTTTTGCATGGAAAGTGACAATTTAAATAGAGAAGCAAAAATGTCTGGGGCTCTCAGTGGTATCCCAATAGGTCTTGGAGAAACAACTCAAGAGACAGGAATTGAATTTACATTATGATACAATGTAACTCTTTTTCTTATTTGCTACTGGACATAATGAGTAAATGTAATATTAAGAATTTCTATTAAGCACACATCCTCCCTGCAGTTTCAGATTACACTCAGCCATACACCAAGAATTAAACAGAGTCATAAAGGATAAGTAAAGGAGATCTAGGAGGAGAAGGGCAAGGGTTTTATGGGATTGATACTATTTTCTAACTGCTTCAAATTATGTTTAAATCCTGAGAAGTTTCATATTTTCTATTTTGATTTATTTACCCTATTAGTGTGTGTTTTTTAGTTCTGTCTATCAGTTCAGTTTGTGCCCGACTCTTTCTGACCCCATAGACTGCAGCACACCAGGCTTCTCTGTCCATCACCAACTCCAGAAGCTTGCTCAAACTTATGTCCATGATAATGATGTGACACCATCACATCATGCAAAATGGTGATGCTATCCAACCATCTCATTCTCTGTCATCTCCTCCTCCTTCATTCAATCTTTCCCAGGATCAGGGTCCTTTCCAGGGAGTCAGCTCTTCGCATCAGGTAGTCAAAGTATTGGAGCTTCAGCTTCAGCATCAGTCCTTCCAATGAATATTCAGGGTTGGTTTCAGTTAGAATTGACTGGTTTAACCTCTTGGCAGTCCAAGGAATACTCAAGAGACTTCTACAAAACCAAAGTTCAAAAGCATCAATTCTTTGGGGCTCAGCTTTCTTTATAGTCCAACTCTCACATCCATATATAACTAACTACTGGAAAAACTGTAGCTTTAACTAGATGGACCATTGTTGTCAAAGTAATGTCTCTGCTTTTTAATATGCTGTCTAGGATGGTCATAGCTTTTCTTCCAAGGAGCAAGCATCTTTTAATTTCATGGCTGCAGTCACCATCTGCAGTGATTTTGGAGCCCAAGAAAATAAAATTTGTCACTGTTTTCATTGCTTCCCCATCTATTTGCCATAAAGTGATAGGACCAGATGTCATGATCTTAGTTTTATGAATGTTGAGTTTTAAGGCAACTTCTTCACTTCCTTCCTTCACTTTCATCAAGAGACTCCAGTTCTTTTTCGCTTTTTGCCACAAGGGTGGTGTCATCTGCGGATCTAAGGTTATTGATAATTTTCCCAGCAATCTTGATTCCAGCTTGTGCTTCCTCCAGCTTAGTGCTTCTCATGAAGTACTCTGCCTAAAAGTTAAATAAGAAGGATGACAATATACAGCCTCTACATACTTCTTTTCCTATTTGGAACCAGTCTGTTGTTCCATGTCCAGTTCTAACTGTTGCTTCCTGACCTGCATACAGATTTCTCCAGAGGCAGATCAGGTGGACTGGTATTCCCATCTGTTTAAAAATATGTCACAGTTTGTTGTGATCCACACAGTCAACATCTTTGATGTAATCAATAAAGCAGAAGTAGATGTTTTTCTCAACTCTCTTTCTTTTTCTATGATCCAATGAGTGTTGGCAATTTGATCTCTGGTTCTTCTTCTTTTTCTAAATTCAACTTGAACATCTGGAAGTTCATGATTCATGTACTGTTGAAACCTCACTTGGAGAATCTTGAGCATCATTTTTTCTAGCTTGTGAGATGAGCACAATTGTGTGGTAGTTTGAACCTTCTTTGGCATTTCCTTTCTTTGGGATTCAACTGTGATAAAGTCATTCTTGAAGTTTTATTGCCAAGCCTTATATTGTAGAATTGGCAAATGGATGGAAGTTTCAATACAAAAGCCTCCCACAGGAGCAAAGCCAGTGCACTTACCTAGGATATTCTTCATATCATCAGATCAGATCAGATCAGTCGCTCAGTCCTGTCCGACTCTTTGCGACCCCATGAATCACAGCACCCCAGGCCTCCCTGTCCATCACCAACTCCCAGAGTTCACTCAGACTCAAGTCCATCGAATCAGTGATGCCATCCAGCCATCTCATCCTCTGTCGTCCCCTTCTCCTCTTGCCCCCAGTCCCTCCCAGCATCAGAGTCTTTTCTAATGAGTCAACTCTTCACATGAGGTGACCAAAGTACTAGAGTTTCAGCTTTAGCATCATTCCTTCCAAAGAAATCCCAGGGCTGATCTCCTTTAGAATGGACTGGTTGGACCTCCTGGCAGTCCAAGGGACTCTCAAGAGTCTTCTCCAACACCACAGTTCAAAAGCATCAATTCTTCGGCGCTCAGCCTTCTTCACAGTCCAACTCTCACATCCATACATGACCACAGGAAAAACCATAGCCTTGACTAGACGGACTTTTCTTGGCAAAGTAATGTCTCTGCTTTTGAATATGCTATCTAGGTTGGTCATAATTTTCCTTCCAAGGAGTAAGCGTCTTTTAATTTCATGGCTGCAGTCACCATCTGCAGTGATTTTGGAGCCCAATAAAATAAAGTCTGACACTGTTTCCACTGTTTCCCTATCTATTTCCCATGAAATGATGGGACCGGATGCCATGATCTTCGTTTTCTGAATGTTGAGCTTTAAGCCAACTTTTTCACTCTCCACTTCCACTTTCATCAAGAGGCTTTTTAGTTCCTCTTCACTTTCTGCCATAAAGGTGATGTCATCTGCATATCTGAGGTTATTGATATTTCTCCCCGCAATCTTGATTCCAGCTTGCGCTTCTTCCAGCCCAGCGTTTCTCATGATGTACTCTGCATATAAATTAAATAAACAGGGTGACAATATACAGCCCTGACATATCATACCTATCTATTAAAATAAATTTTTCTGTTCTTCTTATTCATAGAATTCATATACTTGTAGAATCATTCAGGTTCATTTTTGCAAAAGAAGTTTTGTGCTTGATTTGGTCTGACTTTGGTTTGGTCCCCTTTCTTCTTGTTGTTCCTCATACAATCTAACCATCCATTTTATATAATAACTCCAACAGTCACAGCTATTGTTTCATATGTGATATTAGCTTACTTATTCATTAAATTATTTGTTTCTTTGCTTCTGAACTGTTTATTTCCCTTAGTTTGATCATAAGCTTCATAAAAGTCAAATATTTTCTAAAGGTTCATTATGGTAATCCCAGAATTTAGAATATTACATGCCTGAGACTTAGTGATACAATGAAATACATGTATTGAAGAATTAATTAACTTGAGCATAAAAATGCAAAACATGTTTTATTCATATCTAATAGCATAAGAGAGATAAAGTATGCATTCAGAAAAAAATTCAAGAAATCTGTGAGTATGTTTGTGCATAATAATATAGGGATTCTTCTTGCTATACTGTTTTTTTAAAAATTTTACTTTATTTTTCCATGTTAGTGCCCTTGAAGAAATCATGCATTACAAATAGCTCTCAGATTTAAAATTACTTGCAAAAAGTAACTCTCTCCAAGAGAAAAAAGGATAGTAGTTAAACTAGGAATATAAACTTATCAATTCTATAGAATATACAGTGTACATGGGCCATGGTTTTCTTATAAGGTGTCTTCAGTTATTTTAATTAAATGCAGAGTTGAAATAAATCATAATTCATTGAGGTAAAAATAGAGTCTTTCTTAATAATTAAAACCATTATATAATCACAAAGTTGTAAACTTTATACATGAATTTAAGAAGATGCATTATTTTGCTTTCTGAAGGTGAAACCTGTACACTTTTTATTATTATTATTATTTTTTACTTTACAATATTGTATTGGTTTTGCCATACATATTTTCACACATTAGAGATACTTTTACTATGTCTTTATGAAAATAGACATACTGTATATTCAGGTCCTATTGATTAAAACTTTCTGACCTCTCTCAGTCTGTCTCTCTGTTCACACACACACACATATACACACATGCACATACACCCAAAGACTTGAACTATAAAAATAACATATTCTTTGTAATTCAAAACCTATAATGATGACAATATCCCAAGAAATATTGTTGTCCCGTTAGTTGGGTTACAGTCTTTGTGATTAAGGTTTTAGACATTGTTTGATCATGGGTTCTCTAGAAAGTGGAGCCTGAGGCATGAATTAGCTGCTAACAGATTTTTTTTTTTTTTTTTTTTTGAAAGAGGTAAATGCCCAAGGCCATGAAAGTAAAGAAAAGGGAAAACTAAGCAAAATAGACTTGGAATTGATCAATGGATTACTACACTGGCAAACAACTTTGTAAAGAGATATAAGACAAAGCATATTGCTCTACTCTGTATACCTTGCTCATTCTACTTCTCAAAAACATTAAAAGGACAAAGATTCACCTATCATAGTTCATAAGAGAGCAGTTAAAGAGAGATTTTTTTCTGTGTGATTCTCCTATTTCTGGCTGGTAATATTTTAGCCCTTGCGAAGAAGTATTTCTATTTTTCTGGTTTGCAGAATCTGCTCCAAGGAGTGCACTCAGGAAGCCAGATCCTACATACAATGGTTTGGAGACTTATTTATATATGGAATTGAATCAGGATAATGTAGTATGGTGCACCATCCCAAGAGAAAGAAACTAGGAGGAAGTCATGAGACTCTGAGAAAGAACACAAATGTGTGTTCCAAAAAAGCAACTGGAGTCAGAGACTATGGGTCCATCAGGTGGAATTTAATCTTTCTAGTTTTTGCTGATGTTGTTGTTCTCATGTACAATTTTCTCTGTACCTTAAAACTGGGCTTAAAAGTATTTTATGCACTGAGTGAGTATTAATGCATGCAAATTTAAAAACATAATTTAGGAAGACAAAAGAATTCCATGGTAGAATGTAGATGGTGACCAAAGATATACATTATGCATGCTAGAAATAACCTCACTGGAAGAGTAGGGAGTCATAGCCAAGGAGTTAATAACTTTCAAAATGAGTGGATCCTGTAGGACTGAAAACAAAAGGAATTTTACATGAGTGCTGTGATCTTGTTGATATTATTGTATTATTATATATATTTTATAATTATATTATTATATTACACTGGGATAATGATTCTAATATTGCTATGCAGGTATACTGGAATTGAAGGCATAAGAAAATGATTAGAGGATGGTAGGAGCTGGGTTACTCACTGGTGGAGTGAGAAATTACAGATAAATGGGGAGAAGTCCAGAAGATTCATGTGCTATTGTGTTAGAGTTGAGGACATCAGTATGAACTGGGGTTTGTATTTATATAAATAAAGACCAATTAACATAGATGTTTATATATGTATATGTTCACAGGTTAGTGTAAATATATATGCATTTGTGTGTGTGTGTATGGCTTCCCAGTTGCCTCAGTCTTAATGAATCTGTCTGCCAATGCAGGACATGCTTTTTAATAGACTGTCTGGGTTGGTCACAACTTACCTTCCAAGAAGTAAGCATCTTTTAATTTCATGGCTACAGTCACCACCTACAGTGATTTTAGAGCCCCCCAAAAATAAAGTCAGCCATTTTTTCCCCAGTTTCCCCCTCTATTTGCCATGAAATGATGGGACCAGATGCTATGATCTTAGTGTTCTGAATGTTGAGGTTTAAGCCAACTTTTTTTTCACACTCTATTTCACTTTCATCAAGAGGCTCTCTAGTTCTTCTTCACTTTCTGCCATAAGGGTGGTGTCATCTGCATGTATGGGGTTATTGATATTTCTCCCAGCAATCTTGATTCCAGCTTGTGCTTCCTCCAGCCCAGTGCTTCTCATGAAGTACTCTGCCTATAAGTTAAATAAGAAGGGTGACAATATACAGCCCTGACGAACTCCTTTTCCTATTTGGAACCACTCTGTTGTTCCATGTCCAGTTCTAACTGTTGCTTCCTGAACTTCATATAGGTTTCTCACGAGGCAGGTCAGGAGGTCTGGTATTCCCATTTCCTTCAGAATTTTCCACAGTTTATTGTGATCCACAGAGTCAAAGGCTTTGGCATAGTTAATAAACCAGAAGTAGATGTTTTTCTGGAACTCTCTTGTTTTTTCAATGATCCAGCGGATGTTGGCAAATTGATCTCTGATTCCTCTGCATTTTCTAACACCAGCTTAAACATCTGGAAGTTCACGGTTCATGTATTGCATAAGCCTGGCTTGGAGAATTTTGAGCATTACTTTACTAGCGTGTGAGATGAGTGGAATTGTGCGGTAGTTTGAGAATTCTTTGGCATTGCCTTTCTTTGGGGTTGGAATGAAAACTGGCCTTTTTCAGTTCTGTTGCCACTGCTGTATTCCAAATTTTCTGACATATTGAGTAAAGCACTTTCACAGCATCATCTTTCAAGATTTGAAATAGCTGAACTGAAATTCCATCACTTCCACTAGCTTTGTTCATAGTGATGCTTCCTAAGGCTCAATTGACTTCACATTCCAGGATGTCTGGCTCTAGGTGAGTGTGAGTGATCACACCATCGTGATTATCTGGGTCATAAAGATCTTTCTTGTACAGTTCTTCTGTGTATTCTTGCTACCTCTTCTTAATATCTTCTGCTTCTGTTAGGTCCATACCATTTCTGTCCTTTATTGAATTCATCTTTGCATGAAATTTTCCCTTGGTATCTCTAATTTTCTTGAAGAGATCTCTAGTCTTTCCCATTCTATTGTTTTCCTCTATTTCTTTGCATTGATTGCTGAGGAATGCTTTCTGATCTCTCCTTGCTGTTCTTTGGAATTCTGCATTCAAATGGGTATATCTTTCCTTTTCTCCTTTGCTTTTCACTTCTCTTCTTTTCACAGCTATTTATACAGCCTCTTTAGACAGCCATTTTGTTTTTCTCCATTTCTTTTTCTTGGGGATGGTCTTGATTTTGTCTCCTGTCTGTTAAAAGATATAAATAAGAGAGTAAGCTAAATATATAACAAAATAGGACTCCCTGTACTAATATTGTAATTTCTGTATAAATACAAAAAGATCCTAAAAAAAGTTTATTAAAATATGATTTTCCATATTGTATAGAAACTTGCCTAGAAAAGAATCTGACTCATACAAATTGGGCTTCCCTGGTAGTTCAGTTGGTAAAGAATCCTCCAGCAATGCAGGAGACCCTGATTCAATTCCTGACTTGGGAAAATCTGATGGAGAAGGAATAGGCCACCCAATCCAGTATTCTAGGGCTTCCCTTGTGGCTTAGCTGGTAAAGAATATGCTCACAATGTGAGAGATCTGGTTTCAATCCCTGGGTTGGGAAGATTCCCTGGAGAAGAAAAAGGCTACCCATCCCAGTATTCTGGCCTGGAGAATTCCATGGACACAGTCCATGGAGTCACAAAGAGCCAGACACGACTGAGTGACTTTCACTCACTCACTCATAGAAATCACTGTTATATTAACTGCACTGCATATTTTGTTCTGTTATTTTAATAATTTTATTATTTTTCCATATTATGCCACCTCCCTATCTCTCTCATATACGTCCAAACTTTGTGATCCTCATATTGTAGAATAGCCCAATATGCTCCTCTGACAATGGAATTTTCCAGGCAAGAATATTGGAGTCGGTTGCCATTCCCTTCCCCAGAGGATATTCCCAACCCAGGTACCAAACCCATGTCTACTGTGTCTCCTGTTTCAGCAGGTGAATTCTTTACCATTATACCACCTGGGAAGCCCCTTATACATGATAATACTTAACAACATGTAACGTAGGTAACCATAACAGAAACAATGTAACATAGGTAACCATGATAAAAACAATAAATAATTTCTGTCATGGTTACCCACGTTACATTTTGTTAGGTATTATCATGCATAAGGGGCTTCCCAGGTGGTGTAATTGTAAAGAATTCACCTGTCAAAACAGGAGACGCAGTAGACACGGGTTTGGTCCCTGGGTTGAGAAGTTCCTCTGGGAAGGGAATGGCAACCCACTCCAGTATTCTTGCCTGGAAAATTCCATGGACAGAGGAGCATGTTGGGCTACAGTCCATGGGATCACATAGAGTTGGACAGGAATGAGTACTCACACACACACATGTATCATGTATAACTGAATTTTCAAGATGTATCATGTTTCACCAAATTATACTAGGTCCTTTAAAAAATTACATACCTTAAACAAGCTCTGCACCCTCAGGAAGAAGTAAAACCTGAACCTGAGATTTATTCTTACCACTTTCCCCTTGCCTTTTCCAACCTTGTACCCCTTGCTTAAGTTATTTCTGGTTTTCTGATATCTTTTCATTCATGACCACCTCAAATCTTACTTCTTTTATTCTGTGGTCAAGTAAATCAGGATTGGAACTGACTCACTTTTTGAAAGATAATTTGCACTTTTGTTCTGGATTTATAACTGCAATATCTTGAAAAGTACCTCTTTTATTTTATTTTTTGCTTTTTCTAGAGGAGCAACCACAATGCAAACAGCCTTCACTGACCTCCATAATGGTAAAGTGTAATTAGAAAAATGATCAGTCTAAGAATTGGAAAAAGTCATAATGGCCTTATAATCCAATCTTGTTCTAGTTACTACTTCTAATTAAAATATGTTCCTGATATTATCATTCAATACTGTTTAAACCATGATTCTTGGAGGTAACAAAGAAATCACATTATCAAAAAGGGTAGAAAATTATTAAGAAGGATTAGTATCTAGTCCGGAGAAGGCAATGGCACCCCAGTCCAGTACTTTTGCCTAGAAAATCCCATGGATGGAGGAGCCTGGTAGGCTGCAGTCCATGGGGTCGCTAGAGTCAGACACGACTGAGCGACTTCACTTTCACTTTTCACTTTCATGCACTGGAGAAGGAAATGGCAACCCACTCCAGTATTCTTGCCTGGAGAATCCCAGGGACGGGAAGCCTGGTGGGCTGCCGTCTATGGGTCGCACAGAGTGGGACATGACTGAAGCGACTTAGCAGCAGCAGCAGTATCTAGTCTTCTTTGCATGTTTGGTAGATTTCACTAGCAAAGACATGAAATTGGCAGGTTTTTGGTTACTGGTTCAATCCTTTTACTTGGTATTAGTCTATCTTGGCTATTTCTTCTTGATTCAGGTTGTGTAGGTTGTATGATTCTAAAAATTTAACCATTTCAAAAAATAGAAGAATACGGAACACTTCTAAACTTATTTTATATGACAGCATTTACTATCAGACCATAGCTAGGGAAAAATACTACAAAATAAGAAAATAGTACAAAAAAAGAAAACTGCATGCCAATCTTCCTGGGAAACATAGATGCAAGATGCCTCAATAAAATAGTAGAAAACCAAGTTCAACAGCATATTAAAAGGATTATATAACATTACCAAGTGAGATTTACTCAAGGATAGTTCAAAACAAATACATCAGTGTGCTAAACCACATTAACAAACTAAAAGGAAAAAAAAAAAAAAAAACATGATGATCTCAATAGCTGTAGAAAAAAGACTGAACAAAGTTGAACACCTATATATTTTAGAATCCAAGATTGAAAACCCACAGCTAAGCTGAAAATAAATGCAGAAAAAAATGCAAATATTCCTGCGAAGATCTAGTACAAGGAAAGAATGTTTACCCTCATTATTTCTATTCAGTTCAGTTCAGGTCAGTCGCCCAGCCATGTCTAACTCTTTGCGACACCACGGACTGCAACATGCCAGGCTTCCTTGTCCATCACCAACTCCTGGATCTTCCTCAAACTTATGTCATTCAAGTCAGTGATGTCATCCAACCATCTCATTCTCTGTCATTTCCTTCTCCTACAGCCATCAATCTTTCCCAGCATCAGGGTCTTTTCCAGTGAATCAGTTCTTCCCATCAGGTGGCCAAAGTATTGGAGTTTCAGCTTTACCATCTTCCTTCCAATGAATATTCAGGTCTGATTTCCTTTAAGATAGATGGGTTGGGTCTCCTTGCTGTCCAAGGGACTCTCAAGAGTCTTCTCCACAGGTGTAGAGGATTCATGTTGTTGTATGGCAAAGCCAATACAATCAGATCAGATCAGATCAGATCAGATCAGTCACTCAGTCAAGTCAGACTCTTTGCAACCCCATGAGTTGCAGCAAGCCAGGCCTCCCTGTCCAACACCAACTCCTGGAGTTCACTGAGACTCACATCCATCGAGTCAGTGATGCCATCCAGCCATCTCATCCTCTGTCGTCCCCTTCTCCTCCTGCCCCCAAACCCTCCCAGCATCAGAGTCTTTTCCAATGAGTCAACTCTTCACATGAGGTGGCCAAAGTACTGGAGTTTCAGCTTTAGCATCATTCCTTCCAAAGAAATCCCAGGGCTGATCTCCTTCAGAATGGACTGGTTGGATCTCCTTGCAGTCCAAGGGACTCTCAAGAGTCTTCTCCAACACCACAGTTCAAAAGCAGCAATTCTTCAGTGCTCAGTCTTCTTCACAGTCCAACTCTCACATCCATACATGACCACAGGAAAAACCATAGCCTTGACTAGACGGACCTTTGTTGGCAAAGTAATGTCTCTGCTTTTGAATATGCTATCTAGATAGCATATTCAAAAGCCAATATAATATTGTAAAGTAATTAGCCTCCAATTAAAATAAATAGATTTATATTAAAAAAAAGGCATCTACTCCAACAGCACACTTCAAAAGTATCAATTTTTCAGCTTTCAGTTTTCATTATAGTCCCACCCTTACATCCATACGTGACTACTGGAAAAACCATAGCTTTGACTAGACAGAACTTTGTCAGCAAAGTAATATCTTTGCTTTTTAATATGCTGTGTAGGCTGGTGATAACTTTTCTTCCAAGGAGTAAGCGTCTTTTTAATTTCATTGCTGTAGTCACAATCTGCAGTGATTTTGGAAGCCCCAGAAAACAGAGTCTGTTACTGTTTCCATTGTTTTCCCATCTATTTTCCATGAAGTAATCAGATTGGATGCCATGATCTTAGTTTTTTGAATGTTGAGTTTTAAGACAACTTTTTCACTCTCCTCTTTCACTTTCATCAAGAGGCTCTTTAGATCTCTTCACTTTCTGCCATACGGTGGTGTCATCTGCATATTTAAGGTTATTGAAATCTCTTCCAGAAATCTTGATTCCAGCTTGTGTTTCATCCAGCCTGGCATTTCACATGATGGACACTTCATGTAAGTTAACTGAGCAGGGTGAAAATATACAGCCTTGAAGTATTCCTTTTCCTGTTTGGAACTAGTCTGTTGTTCCATATCCAGTTCTAACTGTTGATTCCTGACCCTGCATACAGATTTCTCGGCAGGCAGGTCAGGTGATCTGGTATTCCCATCTCTTTAAGAATGTTATATGGTTGTTGTGAATTTCTAATCAACATAGTACTAGAAGTCATACCAAGAGCACTTAGACAAGAAAAAGAAATTTTTAAAAAATCAAAATTGGAGAAGAAAAAAAGCTCAATTTGCCAAGATATAATCAAAAGTGTAGCAAAACCTATAGACTCAACAAATACTAAGAAAAAAATACAAACTTAGATTACAGGATATACAATTAAATACAAGAAATTCTTCATATTTTTATATACAAACAACAAAATATCCAAAAACAGAAATCAAGAAACATTCAAAAAAGATGTCCTTTTCATTATAGGGGACTGGAATGCAAAAGTAGGAAGTCAAGAAAAACCTGGAATAACAAATAAATTTGGCCTTGGAGTACAGAATGAAGCTGGGCAAAGGCTAATAAAGTTTTGCCAAGAGAACTCACTAGTCATAGAAAACACCCTCTTCCAACAACACAAGAGAAGACTTTACACATAGACATCACCAGAAGGTCAATATTGAAATTTGATTGATAATCAATTCTTTGTGGCCAAAGATAGAGAAGCTCTAAACAATCAGAAAAAACAAGACTGGGAGCTGAATGTGGCTCAGATCATGAATGCCTTATTGTCAAATTCAGACTTAAATTGAAGAAAGTAGTAAAATCACTAGACCAATCAGGTATGACCTAAATCAAATCCCTTTCAATTATACAATCGAAGTAACAAATAGATTCAAGGGATTAGATCTGATAAAGTGCCTGATGAACTATGGATGGAGGTTCATGACATTGTACAGGAGACAGGGATCAAGACCATCCCCAAGAAAGCCTTTTTGGCCAGTCTTTCTCTGTAACTCCACCCATTCAGGCACTTAAAGTTCTTCCTTGTTTGAGATTCTTCTTTGTTGTTCCATGGATCAGGAACATAGAGGGGCTCCCTACCTGAGGTCTACTCAGGAGATTAGCACGTCAGGCACTTAAAGGGTCACTCTGGGTAGAGTCTTACTCTGTAGTTGGGTGCATCAGTCACTTGAAGAAGCACCCTGGGTGGGGTACTACTCTGTAGTTCAGGTTCCTGACATTCTACAGGAGACAGGGATCAAGACTATCCCCAAGTAAAAGAAATGTGAAAAGACAAAATGACCGTCTGAGGAGGCCTTACAAATAGCTGTGATAAGAAGAGAAGTGAAAAGCAAAGGAAAAAAGGAAAGATATACCATCTGAATGCAGAGTTCCACAGAATAGCAAGGAGAGATAATAAGAAAGCCTTCCTCAGTGATCAGTGCAAAGAAATAGATGAAAACAATAGAATGGCAAAGACTAGAGATCTCCTCAAGAAAATTAGAGATATCAAGGGAACATTTCATGCAAAGATGGGCTCAATAAAGGACAGAAATTCTGTCTGGACCTAACAGAAGCAGAAGATATTAAGAAGAGGTGGCAAGAATATACAGAATAACTGCACAAAAAGATCTTCACAGCCCAGATAATCACAGTGGTGTGATCACTCACCTGGAGCCATACATCCTGGAATGTGAAGTCAAGTGGACCTTAGGATGCATCACTATGAACAAACCTAGTGGAGGTGATGGAATTCCAGTTGAGCTACTTCAAATTCTAAAAGATGATGCTGTGAAAGTGCTGCACTCAATATGTCAGCAAATTTGGAAAACTCAGCAGTGGCCACAGGACTGGAAAAGGTCAGTTTTCATTCCAATCCCAAAGAAAGGCAATGCCAAAGAATGCTCAAACTGCCACACAATTGCACTCATTTCACACGCCAGTGAAGTAATGCTCAAAACTCTCCAAGCCAGGCTTCAACAGTATGTGAACTGTAAACTTCCAGATGTTCAAGCTGGTTTTAGAAAAGGCAGAAGAACCAGAGATCAAAAGTCCAACATCCATTGGATTATTGAAAAAGCAGGAGAGTTCCAGAAAAGCATCTATTTCTGCTTTTCTGATTATGCCAAAGCCTTTGACTATGTGGATCACCACCAACTGTGGAAAATTCTTAAACAGATGGGAATACTAGACCACCTGACCTGCCTCTTGAATCACTGAAACCATGGGGACTGTGGCCTTCCAGGCTTCTCTGTCAGGTTGAGGGATTTTTCCAGGCAAGATTATTAGAGCCTATTGGCCAATACTGGTTTCATACCCTTCTAGAGCACTATATTTCCTACTTCCCTAGCTGCCAACTCCCCTGAGTGCCTGGTATTTCCAGAACCCCTGTGGCTCGAGCAGCTGCACTACCTCCATACCTGGCCTTCACAGGGGCAAACCCAAGTCCTCCAGGGCAGCCTCAGGAGCAAACCCCAGTGGACAACCCATATCCAGAAGTTAAAATAAAATCACGATTGAAACCCAGGGGCAGTGTGACTAAGGAAGAAGACCCAAAACCCTCTCACCAGCTGTACAGCTGCCGATTAAATCAACTAGGCAGACTTTTTGTATGTAGAATATATAAAAGGTCATTGAGAGTTCCCACAAAGGAAAATGCACTAGTTCTGATAGCTGTGGAGTTTGGAGGCAGGAACACAGAGGAATAGGAACAGATTAGAATTTCAGCTGCACTCACAGCAGGTCCAGAGATCAGCACAGTGTTAGAGGGCATCCTAGAAAGGTGAAGTGGACTGTGACTCCCAGCGAGAGAAAGTACCCTGACAGCAGTGAGTCACAAAAAAAAACATTTATTACTTTTATGTTTTGACATGTTCTGTAGATTTTTTTGGATTTTTTTTTCTTCATTTTTTTTGCCCCCTCTGTTGAAGTTGTTGATTTTATTGGCACTATGAAATCTAATTAAGGTTTTGAGCTTTTTTTTTTCTTCTTTTTTTATCAGTCACATTTTTATTGTTATACACCTCTGCCTCCATATCAAGATATTGCAGTTCTGAGGAGTATTTTTTTTCCCTCTCTCTCTTTTTTTAATTTTAATTTTTAAAAATGTATTATTATTTTTTATACATTTATTCCTTTGTTTACCTTTCCTACTGTTCTTTTGCCTTTGCAGTTAATCTTCAATGTATACAAACCTTCTTCATTTACCTCTATTTAACTTTGCATAGCTATTTTCTTTTCTTTCCTTTCAACATATTTGTTAGTTTTATTTTCATTTCTTGATTTCCCAATTGACACCTTGCTTTAGTTTTGATTTCAAGTTTGTGCTTTGTTGTTTTTTTTTTTTTTTTTTTTATTAACTGGTAAATATAAACTTAGGTTTCCTTTGTTCACCGGGTCAAGCTATTGTACTTTATTTTATTTTTGGACTGTTTTGATTTTTTTCATGGGTGTATATGTATATGCATATAGTCCATTATTTTAATTATTATTGCCTGATTCTGTAACTGCCATTTGTCTGAGGTTCATCTTTGGTTTCTTATTTTTGATTTTTTTTTTAAATCTCACTTAAATCCATTAGAAACCACTTGTGGAATCTTTGTTCCTGACAGAGATCAAGCCCTGAGCCTTTGGAGTGAGAACACTGAATCCAAGACCCTAGACTACCAGAGAATTAATTCTAGCAAGTATCAAATAGTGAGAACTCACACAAAGAAAACCACTTGAATACAAGACCCGGCATCACCCAACCACCATTAGCACCCTGTACAGGATGCCTAATCTAAACAACAAACAAAACAAAAATACAAATCCAATCATCATCATACAGGATTACCACCTCACTCAGCCTTGCTCATCAGAGGAAAAACAAACCAAAAAAACAGACAAAAACTCAGCACAAATCTTACCCTATAAGAAGCTTATACAAACCACTGGACCAAACTTAAAAAAAGGGCAGAAACCAAAAGGAATAAAGAGTTCAACCTTGAAGCCTAGGAAAAGAAGACCTCACACACATTAAGTTAAAAAAAAATAATAATAATGAAAAGGAAGAGAAATACTACACAAATAAAGGAACAAACTAGAAACACATAAAACCAAATAAATGAAGAGGAAATAGGCAAGCTGCCTGAAAAAGAATTCAGAATAATGATAGTAAAGATGATCAAATCTTTGAAGCAAAATGGAGAAAATGCAATAATCAATTAACAAAGACCTAGAATAATTAAAGAATAAACATGCAGAGATAAACAACACAACTACTGAAATTAAAAATCCTTTAGAAGGAATAAATAGCAGAATATCTGAAGCAGAAGAATGAATCCGTGAGCTGGAAGATAAAATGTTGGAAATAACTTCTGAAGAGCAGAATAAAGTAAAAAGAATGAAAAGAACTGAGGATAGTCTCAGAGATCTCTGGGAAAATATCAAATGCACAAATATTTGAATAATAGGGGTCCCAGAAGAAGAATAGAAAAAGAAAGGGCATGAGGAAATTTTTGAAGAGATTATAGTTGAAAATTTCCCCAACATGGAAAAGGAAATAGTCAACCAAGTTCAAGAGACACAAAGACTCCCATATATTAATCAAACTAACAAGACTAAACACAAAGAAAGAATATTAAAAGCAGCAAGGGAGAAGCAACAAGTAACATACAAGGGAAACCCCATATACTTAACAGTTGATCTTTTAGAAGAAACTATGCAGGCCAGAAGGGAATGGCAGGATATATTTAAAGTACTGAAAGGGGAAAATCTACAACCAAGATTACTGTACCCGGCAAGGATCTCATTCCAAATTGATGGAGAAATCAAAAGCTTTTCAGACAAGCAAAAGTTAAGAGAATTCAGTAGTACCACAAAACCAACTTTACAACAAATATTAAATGGACTTATATAGTCAAGAAATACAAGAGAAGAAAAAAGATTTACAAAATCAACTACAAAGAAAATGGTAATAGAAATTTATATATCAATAATTATTTTAAACGTAAATTGATTAAATGCTCCAACCAAAAGATGCAGACTAGCTGAATGGATACAAAAACAAGACCCATATATATTCGGTATACAAGAAACCCACGTTAGACTTCAGGACATATATAGAGTGAAAGTGAAAAGATGGAAAAAATATATTCCATGAAAATGTGAAGCTAAAGGAAGCTGGAATAGCAATACTCATATTAGACAAAATAAACCTTAAAATAAAGAAGATTACAAGAGATAAGTAAGGACACTACATAATGATCAAGAGATCAATCCAAGAGGAAGATATAACAATTGTAAATATCTATGCAACATCCGCTGGGTCATCGAAAAAGCAAGAGAGTTCCAGAAAAACATCTATTTCTGCTTAATTGACTATGCCAAAGCCTTTGACTGTGTGGATCACAATAAACTGTGGAAAATTCTGAAACAGATGGGAATACCAGACCACCTGACCTGCCTCTTGAGAAACCTATATGCAGGTCAGGAAGCAACAGTCAGAACTGGACATGGAACAACAGACTGGTTCCAAATAGGAAAAGGAGGACGACGAGGCTGTATATTGTCACCCTGATTATTTAACTTACATGCAGAGTACATCATGAGAAACTCAGGGCTGGATGAAGCACAAGCTGGAATCAAAATTGCCGGAGAAATTCAATAACCTCAGATTTGCAGATGACACCACCTTTATGGCAGAAAGTGAAGAGGAACTAAAGAGCCTCTTGATGAAAGTGAAAGAGGAGAGTGAAAAAGTTGGCTTAAAGCTCAACATTCAGAAACGAAGATCATGACATTGGGTCCCATCACTTCATGGGAAATAGATGGGGAAACAGTGGAAACAGTGTCAGACTTTATTGTTTTGGGCTCCAAAATCACTGCAGATGGTGACTGCAGCCATGAAATTAAAAGACACTTACTCCTTGGAAGGAAAGTTATGACCAACCTAGATAGCATATTCAAAAGCAGACATTAGTTTGCCAACAAAGGTCCATCTAGTCAAAGCTATGGTTTTCCCAGTGGTCATGAATGGATGTAAGAGTTGAACTGTGAAGAAAGCTGAGCACGGAAGAATTGATGCTTTTGAACTGTGGTGTTGGAGAAGACTCTTGAGAGTCCCTTGGACTGCAAGGAGAACCAAACAGTCCATTCTAAATGAAATCAGTCCTGGGTGTTCATTGGAAGGACTGATGCTAAAGCTGAAACTCCAATAATTTGGCCACCTCATGTGAAGAATTGGCTCATTGGAAAAGACTCTGATGCTGGGAGGGATCAGGGGCAGGAGGAGAAAGGGAGGACAGAGGATGTGATGCCTGGATGGCATTACTGAGTCAATGGACATGAGTTTGAGTAAACTCCCAGAGTTGGTGGTGGACAGGGAGGCCTGCTTGCTGCTATTCATGGGGTTGCAAAGAGTCAGACATGACTGAGTGACTGAACTGAACTGAACTGAATTGATGCACCCAATATAGGAGCACCTTAATATATAAGACAAACATTAACAGACATAACAGAAGAAATGGACAGTAATACAATAATAGTAGGAGACTTTAACACCCCACTCACACCAATGGACAGATCATCAAACAGAAAATTAGTAATGAATCACAAGTCTTAAATTATACATTAGATGAGACGGATTTCATTGATATCTTTAGGACAGTCCATCCAAATGCAGAACACACCTTCTTCTCAAGTGCACATGAAACATTCTCCAGGATAAACCACATCTTGTGTCACAAATCAAACCTCAGTAAATCTAATAAAACTGAAATTGTATCAAGCATCTTCTCTGACCACAATGCTATTAGACTAGATATCAACTATAAGAAAAAAAGTGCAAGAAACACAAACACATGAAGACTAAACAACATGTTTCTAAATATCCAACAGGTTACTGAAGAAATACAAAGGGAAATCAAAAAAATTCTAGAAACAAATGGCAATGAAAATATGACAACTCAAAACCTTGGGATGCAGCAAAAGAAGTTCTAAGAGAGAAGTTAATGGCAATACAATTCTACTTCAATAAACAGGAAAAATATCAAATAGACAGTCTAACTCTACACCCAAAACAATTGGGGGAAAAAAAAGAACAACAAAAAATCCAAAATTAGGAGAAGGAAGAAATCATAAAGATCTGAGCAGAAATAAATGAAAAAAAAATAGTAACAATTAATAAAACTAAAAGCCGGTTCTTTAAGAAGATTAACAAAATTGACAAGCCTTTAGCCAGACTCATCAGAAAAAAAAGAGAGAGCGAGAAGAATCAAATCAATAAAGTTAGAAATGAGAGAGGAGAGGTTACATAAGACAATGCAGAAATACAAAGGATTATAAGAAACTATTATGAACAATTACATGGCAATAAAATTGATAACCTGGAAGAAATGGACAGGTTCTTAGAAAAGTTCAGTTTTGAAAGACTGAACCAGAAAGAAATAGAAGTTATGAACAACCAAATTACAAGCACTGAAATTGAAGATGTGATTAAAAAACTCCCAAAAAAACAAAAGCCCAGGACCAGATATCTTCACAGGAGAATTCTGTTCAACATTTAGAGAAGAGATAATGCCATTCTTCTAAAATTATTTCCAAAAATTACAGAAGAAAGAACACTTCCAAACTCATTCTATGAGGCCACCACCAGCCTGATATCAAAGCCAGACAAAGACAACACAAAAAAAGAAAACTATAGGCCAATATCACTGATGAACATAGATGTAAAAATACTCAACAAAATTTAACAAATAGAATTCAGTAACACATCAAAAAAGCTCATACACTGTGATCAAGTAGGGTTTATTCCAGGGATGCAAGGATTCTTCAATATATGCAAATCAATCAATGTGATACACCATGTTAACAAATTGAAAGATAAAAACCATATGATCATCTCAATAAACGCAGAAAAAGCATTTCACAAAACTCAACAGCCATTTATGGTTGAAACTCTTTAAAATATGGGCATAGTTGAGGAACCTACCTCAACATATTAAAGCCATATATGATAAGCCTACAGCAAACATTATTTCCAAAGGTGAAAAACTGAAAGCATTCCCCCTACGATCTGAAACAAGACAAGGGTGTCCACTTTTGCCACTGTTATTCAATATAGTTCTGGAAGTCCTAGTGAGAGAGTCAATTCCTAGGCAGGTTGATAAGAAGTTCGGGGGTCCCCAAGGAGACAAGGGTCTGGAATTCTCAAGGAGGAGGAAAGGACAAATATTTTTTTCCCTCTACATTCCTTAGGATTATATAACAATAATATATCTTGCTTGAGGGCAGTTTCTGGAAAAAAAAAAAAAAGCCTTCTGGCTAATCCTGTTATCTTAAAATGTAAATTATGGGAGTGGATCTAGTAAGGTCTTTACAATCTCCAGACATTCTTTTGATTCATTGTAATAACTAATTAAAAACTATTTGACTCCATTGCTAACACTAGCGAGGGGGCACTCTTTCTGCCCCTTTCTGATGTCTATGTCAGAAGCTTCCTATAGCTCTTTTATACTTTAATCAAATTTTATTATACAAAAGCTCTGAGTGATCCAGCCTCGTCTCTAGCCCCAGATTGACTTCTCCTCTGGAGGCTAAGAATCCTGGTGTCTTTTGAGGCTCAGCAATAACCTTTCCCTAGCTACAGTAATCATAGAATAAAAAGAAGTAAAATGAATCCAGATCCGAAAAGAATTACAGCTCTCATTGCTTGCAGATGACATAATACTCTGCACAGAAAACCCTAAAGATAGTATTAGAAAATTAGTTCGTCTATTCAGTGAATTTAGCAAAGTTGCAGGATACAAAATCAATACATAGAAATCACTTGCATTTCTATATACTAACAATGAAAAATGAGAAAGAGAAATTAAGGAATCAATCTCATTCACCATTGCAGTGAAAAGAATTAAATATCTAGGAATAAACTTACCTAAGGAGATGAAAGAACTATACACAGAAAATTATAATAAACTGATGAAAGAAATCAAAGATGACATAAACAGATGGAGAGAAATTTTATTTTCCTGGAGAAAGAATCAATATTGTGAAAATGACTATATTACCAAATGCAATCTACAAATTGAGTGCAATCCTTATCAAATTACCAATGGCATTTTTCACAGAAATAGAGCAAAAAAATTCACAATTCCTGTAGAAACACAAAAGACCCCAAATAGCCAAAGCAGTCTTGAATGGAGAATGGAGCTGGAGGAATCAACCTTCCTGACTTCAGATTACACTACAAAGCTACAGTCATTAAGACAGTATGATACTTGCACAAAAACAGAAATATAGACCAATGGAACAAGATAGAAAGCCCAGAAATAAACCCATTCACCTATGGGCACCTTATTTTTTACAAAGTAAGCAAGAATACACAATGGTGTAATGGCAGCCCCTTCAATAAATGGTGCAAGGAAAACTGGACAGCTACATGTAAAAGAATGAAATTAGAACACTTACTAACACCATACACAGAGATAAACCCAAGATGGATTAAAGACCTAAATGTGAGACCAGAAACTGTAAAACTCTTAGAGGAAAACATAGGCAGAACACTCAATGACATAAATCAAAGCAAGATACTCTGTGATCCACCTGCTATACTAAAAGAAATAAAAACAAAAGTAAGCAAGTGGGACCTGATTAAACGTAAAAGCTTTTGCACAGCAAAGGAATCTACAAGCAAGGTGAAAAGATAACCCTAAGAATGGGAGAAAATAATAGCAAATGAAACAATTGACAAATAATTAATTTCAAAAATATACAAGCAGCTTATACAACTCAATGCCAGGAAAACAAACAACTCAATCAAAAAGTGGAGAAAAAACCTAAAGAGACATTTCTCGAAAGAAGATATACAAATGGCTAACAAACACATGAAAAGATGCTCAACACCGCTCATTATTAGTGAGATGCAAATCAAAACCACAATGAAATATCACCTCACACTTGTCAGAATTGCCATCATCAAAAAGTTTACAAAAAATAAATGCTGGAGGGTGTGGAGTAAAGGGAACACTCTTCCACTGTAGTTGGGGATGTAAATTGATACAACCACTATGCAATACAGTATGGAGATTCCTTAAAAAATATGAATAAAATCACCATATGACCCAGTAATTCCACTCCTAGGCATATAATCTGAGGACACCAGGTTTGAAAAAGACACATGTGTCCTTTTGTCCATTTCAGCACTATTTACAATAGTTAGAACATGGAAGTAACCTACTTGCCCATTGACAGATAAGTGGATATATAAGTTGTGGTACATAAACACAATGGAATATTCAATTCAGTTCAGTTCAATTCAGTCACTCAGTGGCGTTGGATTCTTTGCGACCCCATGAATCGCAGCACACCAGGCCTCCCTGTCCATCACCAACTCCCGGAGTTCACTCAGACTCACGTCCATCAAGTCAGTGATGCCATCCAGCCATCTCATCCTCTGTTGTCCCCTTCTCCTCCTGCCCCCAAACTCTCCAAGCATCAGAATCTTTTCCAATGAGTCAACTCTTCCCATGAGGTGGCCAAAGTACTGGAGTTTCAGCTTCAGCATCAGTCCTTTCAATGAACACCCAGGACTGATCTTCTTTAGAATGGACTGGTTGGGTCTCCTTGCAGTCCAAGGGGCTCTCAAGATTCTTCTCCAATACCAGTTAAAAAGCATCAATTCTTTTGCACTCAGCTTTCTACACAGTGCAACTCTCACATGCATACATGACCACTAGAAAAACCATAGCCTTGATTAGACGGACTTTGTTGGCAAAGTAATGTCTCTGTTTTTCAATATGTTATCTAGGTTGGTCATAACTTTCCTTCCAAGGAGTAAGCGTCTTTTAATTTCATGGCTGCAATTACCATCTGCAGTGATTTTGGAGCCTCCCAAAATAAAGTCTGACACTGTTTCCACTGTTTCCCCATCTATTTCCCATGACGTGATGGGACCAGACGCCATAATCTTAGCTTTCTGAATGTTGAGCTTTAAGCCAACTTTTTCACTCTCCTCTTTCACTTTCATCAAGAGGCTTTTTAGTTCCTCTTCACTTTCTGCCATAAGGATGGGGTCATCTGCATATCTGAGGTTATTGATATTTCTCCTGGCAATCTTGATTCCAGCCTGTGCTTTCTCCAGCCCAGTGTTTCTCATGATGCACTCTGCATAGAAGTTAAATAAGCAGGGTGACAATGTATAGTCTTGACATACTCCTTTTCCTATTTGGAACAAGTCTGTTGTTCTATGTCCAGTTCTAACTGTTTCTTCCTGACCTGCATACAAATTTCTCAAGAGGCAGATCAGTTGGTCTGGTATTCCCATCTTTTTCAGAATTTCCCACAGTTTATTGTCATCCACACAGTCAAAGGCTTTGGTGTACTCAATAAAGCAGAAATAGATGTTTTTTTCTGGAACTCTCTTGTTTTCTCGATGATCCAGCGGATGTTGGCAATTTGATCTCTGGTTCCTCTGCCTTTTCTAAAACCAGCTTGAACATCTGGAAGTTCACGGTTCACATATTGTTGAAGCCTGGCTTGGAGAATTTTGAGCACTACTTTACTAGCGTGTGAGATGAGTGCAGTTGTGCGGTAGTTTGAGCATTCTTTGACATTTTACTCAGCCATAAAAAGAAACACATTTGAGTCAGTTCTGATGAGATGAATGAACCTAGAACCTATTAAGCAGAGTGAAATGAGTCAGACAGAAAGATAATATTGTATTCTAATACACATATGCGGAAACTAGAAAAATGGTTCTGAAGAATCTATTTACAGGGTAAGAATGGAGAAAGAGACATAAAGAATAGACTTATGGATATGGGGAGAGGGAAGGAAAGGGTGAGATATACGAAGAGAGCAACATGTAATTTGCTGTATGGCTCAGGAAACTGAAACATGGGCTCTGTATCAGCCTAGAGGGGTGGGATAGGGAAGGAGATGGGAGGAAAGTTCAAAAGGGAGGGGATATATGTATACCTATGGCTAATTCCAATCCCAAAAAAGGCAATGCCAAAGAATGCACAAACTACTGCACAATTCCACTCATCTCACACGCTAGTCAAGTAATGCTTAAAATTCTCCAAGCCAGACTTCAGCAATGCATGAATCGTGAACTTTCAGATGTTTAAGCTGGTTTCAGAAAAGGCAGAGGAACCAGATATCAAATTGCCAACATCTGCTGGATCATCGAAAAAGCAAGAGAGTTCCAGAAAAGCATCTATTTCTGCTTTATTGACTATGTCAAAGCCTTTGACTGTGTGGATCACAATAAACTGGAAAATTCTTCAACAGATGGAAATACCAGACCACCTGATCTGCCTCTTGAGAAACCTGTATGCAGGTCAGGATGCAACAGTTAAAACTGGACATGGAACAACAGACTGGTTCCAAATAGGAAAAGGAGAATGTCAAGGCTGTATATTGTCACCCTGATTATTTAACTTATATGCAGAGTATATCATGAGAAACGCTGGGCTGGAGGAAGCACAACTTGAATCAAGATTGCCAGGAGAAATATCAATAACCTCAGATATGCAGATCACACCACCCTTGTGGCATAAAGTGAAGAGGAACTAAAAACCCTCTTGATGAAAGTGAAAGAGGAGAGTGAAAAAGTTGGCTTAAAGCTCAACATTAAGAAAACAAAGATCATGGCATCTGGTCCCATCACTTCATGGGAAATAGATGGGGAAACAGTGGAAACAGTGTCAGACTTTATTTTGCGGGGCTTCAAAATCACTGCAGATGGTGATTGCAGCCATGAAATTAAAAGACGCTTACTCCTGGAAGGAAAGTTATGACCAACCCAGATAGCATATTAAAGCAGAGATATTACTTTGCCAACAAAGGTCCATCTAGTCAGAGCTATGGTTTTACCAGTGGTCATGTATGAATGTGAGAGTTGGACTGTGTAGAAAGCTGAGCACGGAAGAATTGATGCTTTTGAACTGTGGTGTTAGAGAAGACTTTTGAGAGTCCCTTGGACTGCAAGTATATCCAACCAGTCCACTCTAAAGGAGATCAGTCCTGGGTGTTCATTGGAAGGACTGATGCTAAAGCTGAAACTTCAGTACTTTGGCCACCTCATGGGAAGACTTGACTCATTGGAAAAGACTTTGACGCTGGAGGGATTGGAGGCAGGAGGAAGAGTGTACTACAGAGGATGAGATAGCTGGATGGCATCACCGACTCGATGGACATGAGTTTGAGTGAACTCCGGGAGTTGGTGATGGACAGGGAGGCCTGGTGTGCTGCAATTTATGGGGTCGCAAAGAGTCTGACACCACTGAGTGACTGAACTAAACTAATGGCTAATTCATGTTAAGGTTTGACAGAAAGCAATAAAGTTCTGTAAAGCAATCATCCTTCAATTAATAAAAAAACAAAAACCACAACATTGCCCTGAGAAATATCAATAACATCGGTTATGCAGATAACACATTTATGGTAGAAAGTGAAGAAATACTAACGACCCTCTTGATGAATGTGAAAGAAGAGAGTGAAAAAGTTGGTTTAAAACACAACATTCAGAAAACTAAAATCATGGTATCTGGTCCCATGATATCATGGGAAATAGATAGGGAAACAATGGAAACAGTGACAGACTCTTTTTTCGGGCTCCAAAATCACTGCAGACAGTGACTGCAGCCATGAAACTAAAAGACTCTTACTCCTTGGAAGAAAAATTATCACCAACCTACAAGTGTATTAAAAAAGCAGAGACATTACTTTTCCAACAAAGGACCAACTAGTTAAAATTATGGTTTTTCCAATAGTCATGTATGGATGTGAGAGTTGAACTATAAAGAACGCTGAGTACTGAAGAATTGCTGCTTTTGAACTGTGCTGTTGGAGAAGACTCTTGAGAGCCCTTTGGACAGCAAGGAGATCCAACGAGTCCATCCTAAAGGAAATCAGTCATGAATATTCATTGACAGAGCTGCTGTTGAAGCTGAAACTCCAATACTTTGGCCACCTGATGCGAAGAACTGACTCATTGAAAAAGACCCTGATGCTGAGAAAGATTGAAGGTGGGAGGAGAAGGGGATGACAAAGGATGAGATGATTGGATGGCATCACCGACTCAATGGACATTAGTTTGCATAAACTCCGGGAGTTGCTTTTGGACAGGGAGTCCTGGCGTGCTGCAGTCCATGGGGTCCTAAAGAGTCAGACATGACTGAGGTAATGAACTGAATGGAACTGAAATTAACAAAACATTCTGATTCACTATAGCAAAAAAGATAATAAGATGCTTAGGAATAAATTTAGCCAAGGAAGTGAAAGACTTAATGATCATGATAGCTAATGGTGAATGATGTGGGATTCATGATCTCCAAAGAAGAAGATTTAGCTTTAGGACTGGGGCCAGGCTTGGTCACTCAAGAGCTTTTGTGTAGCAAAGTTTTATTAAAGTATAACAAGGAACAGAGAAAGCTTCAGACAGACATCAGGAGGGGGTGGAGAGTGCCCCTTAGCTAGTTTATCAAGGCCTTTTATACTTTATTATAGGAAAGGGTCTTACCAGACCCACTCCCACAATATAAGATAACAGGATTAGAACTAGCAATTAAAAGGTCTTAGCAGACCCACTCCCACAACATACATTCTAAGATCACAAGATTATTCAGAAAGTTCTTGTTAAGGAGAACAAGGAGAACTTGCTTGTCCTCCAGCAAGATACATTGTTATATTGACTAAGACAAAGCCATGTAGAAAATAACATTTATCCTTTTCTCCTCCTTGAGAACTCCAGACCCCTTTCTCTTCCTTGAGGGTTCCAGACCCTTTTCTCCTCCTTGAGGACCCTGGACTTCTTATCAACCTACCTAGGAACTGAGTCTCTCAATTATATCTGAAAATTATTAAACATTGAAGAAAGAAATTAAAGAAGACTCAAATAAACTAAAACACATTTATGTTTATGGACTGGAAGAATTAATATAATTAAAATGCCCATACAACACAAAATTATCTACTTGTTCAATGCAATCTACTTTCTTAACTTATTTTCTCTATAACATATATCACTGTCATATGTATTTTTCTATAAGGAGATAAAGTTTATCCTTACTGAGTCATTGGAAAAGACCCTGGAAAATATTTACTGTTAAAGACCCAGATGCTGGGGAAAATTGAAGGCAAGAGCAGAAGGGAATGACAGAGGATGAGATGGTTGGATAGATAGCATCACCAACTCATTGGACATGAGTTTGAGCAAGCTCCAGGTGTTGATGATGGATAAGGAAGCCTGGCATGCTGCATTCCACGGGGTCGCAAAGAGTCAGACACAACTGAGCAACTGAACTGAACTGAATGCACTTTATCAAATTTTGTCTTTAAATTTTTTTTTCCACTGCTCTATCCCCAGTACTTATTTTAAATAATTATGTTTTGAATGACCTCCCAGTTCTACTCTATCATTTTCCTTTATAAATAAATACAGATATCATTTATATTATAATTTTTCTAGCAGACATGTTCATGTTAGGGCCTTTTAGTGAATTTTCAAGATGCAGAGTTATCCGAACCAATGAGTAATGCTATCTGTGTTTGCATTTTCTGCTACTTGCCTTGAGAAAGGGATGTTAATCTGAAATATATATTTATACACATGTCATTTATACCTAAATAAGAATTATGACAGAAAAATGTGTGAAAGAGTATTATCAAATATAAATCAATGAATCCATCTAAAATATGTGTAGAAAAACTAAATATAATTTTTACAACATGTCAGAATAATGTTTTTATTAAATGGAACATAAAATAAATCTGAAACTCATTTTATCTCAATATATAATAACAATGTAATGGTTAAAGGAAACACAAAGAAATACTGCTTGTGGTATTTGTATTATTCATGGGGTCGCAAAGAGTCGGACATGACTGAGCGACTGAACTGAACTGAACTGAATCTCTCCGCAAAACTGAGATTTCTAAATAAACTCAGGAAAGCATTCAAAAAATTTTACAAGCTAAACTGAAAGTCAAGAAATATAAGATATTCACAAGTTTCCTCATGTAACACTAACAATTAAATAGAAATCCAACTGCAAATACTGTTTGATAAGCCTATAACATTAGATTTAAAAATTAATGTCAAATTTGTTGGCAACACAAGGATTTCTACAGAATAGATTTTCTCTTGTGTATATCTGAAACACTGTGCCTGGCCTTTAAAGATTAATCCTTGTCTGCATGCAGTCAACAAATCAGAATTTTTCCTTTGGTGTGCTTTTTTAAAGCCTTATGAAATGTTTTCACACAGGTGGTCAGTTTCAATATGGGCAGATTGGAAATAGTTGCCATCACTAGAGTCAGCATGCTACAGTCCAGTGGGCAGACTTGGAAAGCTTTATTTATGGATAATACTGTTTTTGCTGCTGACCTGTTGTCAAAATTCACAACTCTTATCAAACCGATACTCTGCTACTTCATAGCTTCTATAGATTCAAGGTGAGCTTCAGCTGAAGCCTTGTATATTTTGCAGCTGAGAAGTTAGCTGTGATTGATCCCACTACCCTAGTTTTCTTTCTTACCATCTGCAGCTTTCCACATCATAAATCACTGGCATTCTGGAATGGACTTCCATATTTCAAATTAAGTCTTAGAAGTCAACAGAATACACTAGACAGCATATTTCATGTCAATAGTGAAAGAAGTAATGTCAATTTAAACTACAATAGAGGAAAACTTTTTAAAAAATCAAATGCAACAGCCTTGTCAACCTAGTCTTAAGGTGTTCAAAGTCTATTATTGCTCTCCTTAATTTTTCAAATCTAGTATTGTGTATTGATGTCATTTTCTCAAATTTCTGATGAAATTTTGCATAGCCATAAACAGTCCTAGGCTTAGTTGATAACAGAGGAAATAACAGTATTCTGTCACACAGCATCTGCTTATCAGATATTGGAGAAAGGCACCGACTCACTTGGCTTTTTCAATATTGTGACTAGATTCCCAAGTCATTCTGTTTTGTTGAAAGTTTTCACTTTATCTCAGGCTCAAAAGATTTGTTAACAAAAGAAGCCACTCGCTGCAATCAAATAAATAATACAAACATTTATTAGAGAATTATCTAGCTTACTTTCAGTACACTAACATTAAAAGAAAAGAGAAATAGAAAGAGCAGAGGATACATCATTAAATTAGGCTTTGACCAACATCCAGACTTAAACAGTGCTGAAAAGTCTCATGTCAGAGAATATCTGGAGTCCCAGTTGGGAAAAGGCCCCAGGCAGCATGTCTGCTCTGTGGGTAAGACTTCAAAGATGGCAGTTCTGAGATTCCTATTTACATTCCCAGGATGGTGGCAAACTGATACCATCATCAATCTGTGACCAAATTGCAGCTCTGGTTTCATGTTAATGCCGTTTGTTTTGTTGTGTAAAACTTTGCATGTTGCTAAGCCTGGGCTTGGCTGACCAGGCCCCCTCCAGGGGTTCAACAATCTCAAAATTTCTCCCCCATTTTATCTATGATGCTGCACATCTTGTACTCACAGCAGACAGTCGCTCATAATCACTTCTAGTCAGGGCAGTGTCTAGGCAGGTTAGAAAAAGGTCAGAGGCTTGCTCTGCTTTGTCTCTGAAGTCTAAACAAGACTATTCATTTAATTTCCCTAATGCATTGCCATTGTCAGTCCCATCTAAACTACATGGATTCCGACAGAGAAAGCAATTTTCTGAAGGAGGAGACACTGGTCAAAAAAACAAGACCAAGTGTTAGCAGGACTTTCTTTTCTCTTCTTTTTAAGTTCGTGTATGACGGTAGGGCCTGTCACTTTGACTACAGAGGAAAATGCCTGGGACTCTGAAACAAGACTTTTTATGTTTTGTCCTTCTGGCCTTGTTGGCTCAATAAAGAACTGCAGTTGTTTCTTTAGCACCATAAAGCTAAAGAAAATAATAAATACTAATCAGATGGCACTTCGTTGCAGGTGATTCAGCATTCTAATCTCTTTCAGTCTTTTCACAGGTCCACTTCCAGCTTCAAGTCTCCAAGACACTCTTTCTGTCACAGGAAGAGGTGGCAGGTCGTGGAAAGACCAAGAGTAGAAATACGTGATACAGAGAAGAGTATGTGCTGGCTGGGGCTGGATTGTGGATGGAGATCTGATTACGAACTGGGGGTGGGGTGAGTAGCACAGTCCACTTAGCTCATGACTCTTATTCCAGACAGTCAGAATCTTCAGTTATTGAAGTAAAGTCTTCAAAGCTCTTGTATATCAACTTTTTCATGATGGTCAAGTGCAGGACAGTTTTCACAGTGGAGAGAGGAAGTTCAAAAGGCTGGGCCAAGAGATTCTTACTGACCAATTGTATATAAAGAAGGCAGTACTTATAGGAAATGCAAACTTTAGGCTTCTTCATTTACCTTATTGGTTGCTTTTTAGAAATTTAACCTAAATATATTTGAAAAAATTACTAATGCATGGAACTTGTTATGTATTGAATTAGAGCTGACACATCGGGAAAAGTGTTTATGTTTCTTATTCTTCAGACTTAAAGTGTCTTATGTTGGGATTATTGATCACTTTGTCTTTGGTTTACTGTCCTCTTAATACTTTTTTTCTTATTCAGAATATTTCATGCAAGCCAGTTCAAATCAACTCCTCCTCTTCTTCCTCTTCCACACCACATTTTAGAGACAGGATCCCCATGATTTGACCTCCTGCACTGTCTAGTCCTCTGAGTCTGCCCTTTTACTCTATCTTATTGATCCAGTTCTGGCTCCTTATACTCTAGTCTTAAGACTCGAAATGGCTCAACATTAAGCTCTCAATGCTGACTATGAGAAAATAAAAATTATGTTTCTCAGTTACCTATCCATAAAAAAATATTTTTTTTTGGATTGTAATACAAAATGCAAACAGGTCTCAATTATATGTTGACATTTTCTGAGAGAAATCAATAGGTAGAGGCAATTCAGTTCAGTTCAGTCACTCACTTGTGTCCGACTCTTTGTGACCGCATGAACCACAGCATATCAGGCCTCCCTGTCCATTACCAACTCCCGGAGTTTACCCAAACACATGTCCATTGAGTCAGTGATACCATCTAACCACCTCATCCTCTGATGGCCCCTTTTCCACCTGCCTTCGATCTTTCCCAACATCAGGGTCTTTACAAATAAGTCAGCTCTTTGCAGCAGGTAACCAAAATATTGCAGTTTCAGTTTCAACATCAGTACTTCCAATAAACACCCAGGACTGATTTCCTTCAGGATGGACTGGTTGGATTTCCTTGCAGTCCTAGGGACTCTCAAGAGTCTTCTCCAACACCACAGTTCAAAAGCATCAATTCTTCAGTACTCAGCTTTCTTTATAGTCCAACTCTCACATCCATACATGACCACAGGAAAAATCATAGCCTTGACTAGATGGACCTTTGTTGACAAAGTAATGTTCCTGCTTTTTAATATGCTGTCTAGGTTGGTCATAACTTTCCTTCCAAGGAGTAAGTTTCTTTGAATTTCATGGCTGCAATCACCATCTGAGTGTTTTTGGAGCCCAGAAAAATAAACTTAGCCACTGTTTATACTGTTTCCCCATCTATTTGCCTTGAAGTGATGGGACTGGATGCCATGATCTTACTTTTGAATGCTGAGCTTTAAGCCAACTTTTTCACTCTCCTCTTTCACTTTCATCAAGAGGCTCTTTAGTTCGTCTTCACTTTTGCCATAAGGATGGTATCATCTGCAGATCTGAGGTGATTGATATTTCTCCTGGCAATCTTGATTCCAGCTTGTGCTTCATCCAGCCCAGCGTTTCTCATGATGTACTCTGCATAGAAGTTAAATAAGTAGGGTGACAATATACAGCCTTGATGTACTCCTTTTCCTATTTGGAACCAGTCTGTTGTTCCATGTCCAGTTTTAACTGTTGCTTCCTGACCTGCATACAGTTTTCTCAAGAAGCAGGTCAGGTGGTCTGGTATTCCCATCTTCTTCCGAATTTTCCACAATTTATTGTGATCCACACAGTCAAAGGCTTTGGCATAGTCAATAAAGCAGAAATAGATGTTTTTCTGGAACTCTTGTTTTTTTGATGATCCAGCGGATATTGGCAATTTGATCTCTGGTTCCTCTGCCTTTTCTAAAACCAGCTTGAACACCTGGAAGTTCACAGTTCACGTATGGCTGAAGCCTGGCTTAGATAATTTTGAGCATTACTTTACTAGCGTGTGAGATGAGTGCAATTGTGTGCTAGTTTGAGCATTCTTTGGCAATTAGCAATGTATTAAAGCCTCAATAACTAAATATCCTTAAAAGACAGAATTTGGGTTTTATGTTATAAAATACCTTTTTTTCTCTTTTTTTTTTTTTTTTCTTTTCTGGGCTCCTCGCCTTCAGGAACCAGAGCTGCAACCGCCCGCCCCACGCCCCCCACCTGGCATTGCGATGTAATTTATAACTTTTAATTTTTTTTTTCTTTTTTTTTTTTCTTTTTAAAAAAAAAATCACATGCTCCCCATCCTGAACCCTCCTCCCTCCCAACCTCCCCATACCATCCCCCTGGGCCTTCCCAGCGCACCAGCCCCAAGCATCCAGCATCGTGCACTGAACCTGGACTGGCATCTCGTTTCATACATGACATTTCACATGTTTCAATGACATTCTCCCAAATCTTCCACAATTTATTGTGATCCACACAGTCAAAGGCTTTGGCATAAAAAAAAAAATCTTTTTTCTCATCAATTTTCTGTTTCCTATGTATATAAATGGGCTTAAGTTGGCTTTCATAATAACTGTCTCTAGGGGAATTACTCCAAATTTTAAAATATCAATTTCTAGAGTGGGATCTATTTTCTTGGAGAAGACGTTTAAATTTAAGCCACTCAGTAATCAATTATGACTCATTTTTTAATTAATTATTGGTTTTTAATATTTCCTGGTGGGAATTTTAAAATATAATATTCGAATTGGCCAAGAAGTTTGTTCAGCGTTCCTGAATGAACTCTTTGGCAAACTCAATGGGCTTCCCTGATAGCTCAGTTGATAAAGAATCTGCCTGCAAAGCAGGAGATGCTCGTTTGACCCTGATTTTCCCAGTAGGGTCAGGAAGATCCCCTGGAGAAGGGGTAGGCTACCCACTCCAGTATTCTTGGGCTGGGAAGATCCCCTGGAGTAGGGAAAAAGTACCTATTCCAGTATTCTGCCCTGGAGAATTCCATGGGGTAGCAAACGCTGGACACAACTGAGTGACTTTCATTCACTCACAGATACGTCTGTATATATCTGTGTTAACATCTATGCATATATGTGTGTAAAGAAAATGAAACTGCCTTTCACATATGTCCCTGTATAAGTTATGTGTTTGCTTAGTCATCTTCAACTCTTTGTGAACTCATGGACTATAGTCCATCAAGCTCCCTATCCATGGGATTATCCCAGCAAGAATACTGGAGTGGGCTGCCATTTCTGACTAAAAATATAAAATAAGCTGCTCTTTTTCTTGAACCAAAAAGAATGATTCTCTTGATTCTATAGTTCTCAAAAGAATTGTAGGCATGTTCTGGGAATGACTCAATCAAAACACATTAAGACTATAGAAAGATATTTGTGCTTCTTCAGTTTCTTATGGTGCCTTTATATCATTACAGGCAAGGCAAACAGCCTTTCAACTTTGCTGGAATTCTAAATTATATGAGTCAAGAAAACATTTTGAAACCTTGTTTATTTAAATCCTACCCCTGATATTAATAATTATCAATAGCTAGTGATGTGCCGAACCTCATTCACAGAGAGAGTCACTAAGACACTTCCTGGAAAAATATTAGTTTTTTCCCGAAGTTAGACAAAAAGTGTAATATCAATCTCCAAGCATCCTAAGGGAAAGAGAAACTGATTTTAAAATTACCTTGTTGGTTTGCTATTAATATTTAACTCTACCACTCAAAGCCAACATAGTTCTAGTAGGCAACATAGATGATAATGTAATTTATATCATGAAAGAAGAAAAAGTTTGTTCATTGGCTTTTTGATGAACCCTTCTTTAAATTTTCTTAACACATCTGTTCTTATCTAATTCCTACCTTTGAAAGTTAGAAGCTCAATTCTGCCTTAAACACAGAAAACTGGTGTTTGTGATTACCTGTTATAAACTTATCTGATTTCCCTTGTTTGAATTTTTTTCCATGGGATACCAACCTAATATTCCATAATATTGCTTGAGACTCTAAGCATTTTTACTTAGATCATAATCATTTTCCCAGTAGAGGAACTTTTCCCTGATAGTTTTAACCTTGTTATCAAGCAAATTGTCAACTTAGTCTTCCTATGATGGTAGATACTGCTGTATGAATGTCTAAATACTGGTTTTAAAGCTTCCCAGATCAGACTTTGTATTGGAAAATGGTACCTGCTGCAATCATTTTATTTACTTCACAAATGTTTAGAGTTAATTTAAAATAAGAAGCATTTTCCTAAAAGCAGAGTTTAAAATCATCATCCTGGTTTGTGTCTACACCTCATTCAGACAACTCATTATTCTGAATTACCTTTTTCTTCCTTGGCAAAACATCATAATGACTATTGTGCTATTCACAGAAGAACTTTAACCATACCTCAGTTTGCTTATTCTCACAAAGACAAGTTTCATTTTGCAATGACAGTAAAAAATAAGTCAATACATTAGAGCTTATGGACACAGTATAACTGGGCCAATCAAGATAAAATTTTCAAGAAGACAACATGTATATACAACCTGTTCCTTGGCACATTTCCTTAATAACAGAAGCCAGGAAAGAGTTGAAAACATTTCTAAATCAGGGGTGAAGAGACACTGGCTTAAGTTCTGGCATCACACTGTCCTTGCTGGGTGACAAAAATGAGTATAACTAAAGTTTATAAAAATTATGTAAAATTATGTATGTGCCAGCACATTGCAAATTGTAAAATTCCATTAAAATGTTAATTTTTCTTTGATTGCATTGATTTTTCAATGATTGCAATGGAAACAGATGGATCAGCTCAGGAAAAGAAAAGGGATAAAATGAGTGCAAGATAACATAATACATTCACTGTACAGTCAAAATTAGAACCTACCATTCTTAGTAACAATTGTATCAAACCATAAAATTGAGAAAACTGATCTTCAATTTCAACAGAAAAGGCTTAGAGATGTGTTTTAATTATCTCCTATTCACACAGTGGGTGAGAGAAGAAACCCTAATCCAGGTTTATGGGGATGGTCAATCACACAACACCCAAAAAAGGTGAGCTGAAACCACAACAGTTTTTTAGTCATGTGTGCTCACAGCCCATGGAGAAGGACAGAACACACTGCATGGCCATATGGGTGTTGCACTTGGGAACAGAGTAAACGATTAGGGAATGTGGGAGGCAGGCTCCATTGTATCAAGAAGATGAGATGGCTTCTGGTTACCATGGGAGAATGTGCTTCTTCTGTTGTAATAATTACATGGGCTGTCATGGAACTGGCTCTATCTTTCAGAGACAAGCAAGAACTAGATCTGGCTGTTTTGACATGGAAGATTGTTTAGCTGTGCTGTGTTTAGTCTCTCGGTCTTGTTTGACTCTTTGCAACTCCATAGACTGCAGCCTGCCAGGCTACTTTGTTCATGGTAATTCTCCAGGAAAAAATACTGGAGTGGGTTGGCATGCCCTCCTCCAGGGGAATCTTCCTGACCCAGGAATGGAACCATTGTCTCCTGCATTTTAGGTAGATTCTTTAGCAGCTGAACTACTAGGCTTCCCTTGCAGCTAAGTGCCCAGGCTTCTCTTGTTTAGCTAAGGGACTATTTTTTGGGGGGTCACAGGAGAGAGGAAAGCTTGTTGTTAAGATCTGTGAAATCTTCCTGTTCTCATTAGATGCCAAGGCAGGACTTAATTGTATGCTTTAATTTTAGACCTTAAGACATGAGAGACATTAACTCAGCTAGTTCAAGTAGAAAACTTTGAGTGGAAGTTGTGACTGTGAAAGCAATTTCATACAAGAAACAAAGACAAAGTCTAAATTAAAAGCATGGAAGCAGTAACTTTTAATAAAAAGACACAGGAAAAAATAAAACACTAATAAAAAGAATGAAGAAGAATGGAATAAGTAGATTAAAAATAAGGAGAAAATGGTGTCTTGAAAATTCAGAAAGCATTTGAAAAACTGAAAGATGGAGGAGATCAATTATGTCCATAAATACAAAGAAAAGAAATAGGTCATGACTTGAGATTGATTTTGAAATTATTTTGAAAATTATTAAGTCAATTCCAAAGTCTGTATTTGAGTATGTCTGCCACTGGAGGTCATGCTGAAAATTTTATATGCTCTTGGAATGAACTCAGGAAATCATTCAAGGAATGGTGCGGTTGCATCTCAAAGGCTTACCTTGAAAATCTTACATTTTACTGCTAGGGATACATCATTGCACCTTAAGCATACTTCTAAAATTAAAACAAACAAATAAAGACTTCAACTAACTATAGCAAGTCAATGTGTCCCTTATAGAGTCCTGGGGAATTAAGGCAATGAAAATAAAATCACAATGTAAATCACATTTTCATGTAATTCTATTAATATCTTTTCCAAAGTAGCAATATTTTCCTCCAAATTTACCAACCTATTTGAATGGCAAAAAAGCACACTCTTTTGGGGACCAAGGAATCTAATGTTATTCTTCAATTCAATAGAGATATTTGTTAACTCCACCTGTAACTTACCAATATATTTTCTTTTGAAGAAACCAAAACTTTATTTATTTTAGAAAGTTTATTTTTGTAACTAAAAGTATCAAAAAATGAATTTCCTCAACATTGAAAGTGATTGATATAAAACATAGATTGAAAAAAATAATCAGTTTCTCTGCTGCAAATTATGCTGTAGAAAGGTGAGACAAAATCACGTTTAGTATTTAAGAAATATAAAAACAGTAAAACTGGATAGTATAGGCACTCAGCAGGTTCACATTAAGATGTATTGGGCCATAATATGATATTTTTGGTTTTCTACATTACTCTTTAAAATAATTAAAACCTTCAGTTAAAAGCAAACAAAAAATGATCAAAAACCAAACCAAAACAACAAAGAACACCAGGAATAAGAAACACAAAGCAAAAAACAAAGAAAGGAAAATTAGCTGGAGACAATGGGGTGAAAGGACATGGGCTTCTCTGCTTGGCTCAGTGATGAAGAATCCACTTGCCAATGCACGAGATGTAGGAGACCCCAGCTCAACTCCAGGGTTGGGAAGATACTCTGGAGGAGGACATGGCAACCCACTCCAGTATACTTGCCTGGAGAATCAATCCCATGGACAGAAGAGCCTTGTGGATAACAGTCCACAGCGTCACAAAGAGTCAGACACAACTTAGCACAACTTAGCTGAAGCAACTTAGCACAGCACCCATGCATGCGAAAGGACATAGGGTTCCCCTTCTCCACAAATGCAACAACAACAAATACAGCTACAGATGAAGGAATTCTGGAGACTGGCAGAAGGAATCCTATACAACCAAGACAATCACCTTAAAGAAGTAGGAAAAGAAGAACAAACAAATTCCAGAATCAACAGAAGGAAACAATGAAGATCAGAGAGGAAATAAATAATGTAGATAAAACAATAAAGATTAATGAAAACAAGATCTTATTTTTGAAAAAAATAAACAAAACTGAAAAACTTTTAGCCAGATTTGTCAAGAGAAAGAAGACCAAATTAAACAAACTAAGAAATGAAAGAGGAGAAACAGCAATTGATACAACAGAGATACAAAATATTATAAGAGAATACTACTAAGAATTATATACCAACAAATTGAACAATCTGAACTAAATGGGCAAATTTCTAGGAACATACAATATGCCAAGACTAAGTGGTTTGTGGATATGTAAACTGGAGTAGCCACTATGGAAAATAGCATGGCAATTCTTGAAAAAACTCAAATTAGAACAACCAAATAACCTAGCAAGTCCAGTCCTTGATATATGTCTAGAAAAAGGGAAAATATCAACTCAAATGATACATGCATCCCAATATTCATAGCAGTACTATTTACTATAACAAGAACATGGAAGCAATCCAAATGCTCATGTCATACACACACACACACACACTAAAATCTTTCTTTATTTTTTCAGTTCATTTTCTACCCTTTCCTTCATTTATTCTTTCCCTCCTCCTTTCTATTCTTCATCTTTACTCTCTTTTTTCCCCCCCCTCAGAAAATTTCAATTTTTATTAACTGCGAGGTATTCTTAATGAAGACTTCTTTGATGGCACAGTGGTAAAGAATCTATCTGCTAGAGGAGGAGATGCAGATTCAATCCCTGAGTCAAGATAACAACCTCTAGAAGGAAATGGAAACCCACTCCAGTATTCTTGCAAGGGAAATTCCATGGACAGAGATGCCTAGCACACTATAGTCTTTGGGGTCCCAGAACATTTGGACATGACTTAGCAACTGAAAAAACAGATTTTTTTTTAAAATTAATGAATTTTAATTGGAGGCTAATTACTTTACAATATTTTGCTAGTTTTGCCATATATTCACATGAATCAGCCATGGGCACACATGTGTTCCCCATCCTGAACCCCATGTCCTCCTCCCACCCCATCCCATACCTCATGGTAATCCCAATGCACCAGCTCAGAGCACCCTGTCTCATACATCGAAGCTGGATTGGTGATCAATTTCACATATGATAATATACATATTTCCATGCTATTCTCTCAAATCATCCCACACTCCCCTTCTCCCACTGAGTCCAAAAGTCTGTTTTTACATCTCTGTCTCTTATGCTGTCTTGCATATAGGGTCATCATTACCATCTTTCTAAATTCCATATATGTGCATTAATATGGGTATTGGTGTTTTTCTTTCTGACTTACTTCACTCTGTATAATAGGCTCCAGTTTCAACCACCACATTAGAACTGATTCAAACACATTCTTTTTCAGTTCAGTTCAGTTCAGTCGCTCAGTACTGTCTGACTCTTTGCAACCCCATGAATTGCAGCAAGCCAGGCCTCCCTGTCCATCACCTACTCCCGGAGATCACTCAAACTCACATTCATCGAGTCGGTGATGCCATCCAGCCATCCCATCCTCTGTCATCCCCTTCTACTCCTACCCCCAATCCATCCCAGAATCAGAGTCTTTTTCAATGAGTCAACTCATCACATGAGGTGGCCAAAGTACTGGATTTCAGTTTTAGCATCATTCCTTCCAAAGAACACCCAGGACTGATCTCCTTTAGAATGGACTGGTTGGATCTCCTTGCAGTCCTAGGGACTCAAGAGTCTTCTCCAACACCACAGTTCAAAAACGTCAATTCTTCAGTGCTCAGCTTTCTTCATAGTCCAACTCTCACATCTATACATGACCACTGGAAAAACCATAGCCTTGACTAGACGGACCTTTGTTGGCAAAGTAATATCTCTGCTTTTCAATATGCTATCTAGGTTGGTCATAACTTTCCTTCCAAGGAGTAAGTGTCTTTTAATTTCATGGCTGCAATCACCATCTGCAGTGATTTTGGAGCTCAATAAACTAAAGTCTGACACTGTTTCCACTGTTTCCCCATCTCTTTCCCATGAAGTGATGGGACCCGATGCCATGATCTTCATTTTCTGAATGTTGAGCTTTAAGCCAACTTTTTCACCCTCCTCTTTCACTTTCATCAAGAGGCTCTTTAGTTTCTCTTCACTTTCTGCCATAAGGGTGGTGTCATCTGCATATCTGAGGCTATTGATATTTCTCCCAGCAATCTTGATTCCAACCTGTGCTTCTTCCAGCCCAGAGTTTCTCATGTTGTACTCTGCATGTAAGTTAAATAATCAGGGTGACAATATACAGCCTTGATGTACTCCTTCTCCTGTTTGGAACCAGTCTGTTGTTCCATGTCCAGTTCTAACTGTTGCTTCCTGACCTGCATACAGGTTTCTCAAGAGGCAAGTCAGGTGGTCTGGTATTCCCATCTCTTTCAGAATTTTCCACAGTTTATTGTGATCCACACAGTTAAAGGTTTTGGCATAGTCAATAAAGCAGAAATAGATGTTTTTCTGGAACTCTCTTGCTTTTTCAATGATGTAGCAGATGCTGGCAATTTGATCTCTAGTTCCTCTTAATGGCTGAGTAATATACCATTATGTATATGTTCCACAGCTTTCTTATTCATTCGTCTGCTGATGGGCATCTAGGTTGCTTCCATGTCCTGGCTATTGTAAACAGTGCTGCAATGAACACTCGGGTACACGTGTGTATTTCAATTCTGATTTCCTCAGTGTGTATGCCCCACAGTGGGATTGCTGGGTCAAATGTCAGTTCTATTTCCAGTTTTTAAAGGAATCTCCACACTGTTCTCCATAGTGGCTATACTATTTTGCATTCCCACCAACAGTGTAAGAGGGTTCCTTTTTCTCCACACCCTCTCCAGCATTTAGTTTGTAGACTTTTTGATGGCAGAGATTCTGACCAGCGTGAAATGGTACCTCATTGTGGTTTTGATTTGCATTTCTCTGATAATGAGTGCTGTTGAGCATCTTTCCATGTGTTTGTTAGCCATCTGTGTCTCTTCTTTGGAGAAATGTGTTTAGTACTTTGGCCCATTTTTTGGTTGCATCATTTATTTTTCTGGAATTGAGCTGCAGGAGCTGCTTGTATATTATGGAGATTAATTCTTTGTCAGTTGCTTCATTTGCTATTATTTTCTCCCATTCTGAAGGTTGTCTTTTCACATCGCTTATAGTTTCCTTCGTTGTGCAAAACCTTTTAAGTTTAATTAGGTCCCATTTTTTTATTTTTGCCTTTATTTCCATTATTCTGGAAGGTGGGTCATAAAGGATCCTGCTATGATTTATGTCAGAGAGTGTTTTGCCTATATTTTCCTCTCAGAGTTTTATAATTTCTGGTCTTAAATTTAGATCTTAATCCATTTTGAATTTATTTTTGTGTATGGTTTTAGAAAGTGTTCTAGTTTCATTATTTCACAAGTGGTTGACCAGTTTTCCCAGTATCACTTCTTAAAAAGATTGTCTTTTACCCATTATATATTCTTTCTTCTTTGTCAAAGATAAGGTGTCCATAGGTGTGTGGATTTATCTCTGGGCTTTCTATTTTGTTCCATTGATTATTTTTCTGTCTTTGCACCAGTACCATACTGTCTTGATGACTATAGCTTTGTAGTATAGTCTGAAGTCAGGCAGGTTGATTCCTCCAGTTCCATTCTTCTTTCTCAAGATTGCTTTGGCTATTCGAAGTTTTTTTGTATTTCCATACAAATTTTGAAATTATTTGTCCTAACTCTATGAAATAATTAAAACTACTATTTTAATAATATGAACTATGAACTAGTTCTCTAGTTCATTGGTAGCTTGATAGGGATTGCATTGAATGTATAGATTGCTTTGGCTAGTATACTCGTTTTCACTATATTGATTCTTCCGACCCATAACATGGTATATTTCTCCATCTATTTGTGTCATCTTTGATTTCTTTCATCAGTGTTTTATAGTTTTTTTATATGTACATCTATTGTTTCTTTAGGTAGATTTTTCATGACGTATGATCTTTTTAATATGTCGTTGGATTCTGTTTGCTAGAATTTTGTTAAGGATTTTTTGCATCTATGTTCATCAGTGATATTGGCCTGTAGGTTTTTTTTTTTTTTTTTTTTTTTAATGGCATCTTTGGTTTTGGCATTAGGGTGATGGTGGCCTCACAGAATGAGTTTGGAAGTTTACCTTTCTCTGCAATTTTCTGGAAGAGTTTGAGTAGGATAGGTATTAGCTCTTGTCTAAATGTTTGGTAGAATTCAGCTGTGAAGCTATGTGGTCCTAGGCTTTTGTTTGTTGGAAGATTTCTGATTACAGTTTCGATTTCTGTGCTTGTGATGGGTGTATTAAGATTTTCTATTTCTTCCTGGTTCAGTTTTTGAAAGTTATACTTTTCTAATAATTTGTTCATTTCTTCTAAGTTGTGCATTTTATTGGCATATAGTTGCTGATAGTAGTCTCTTATGATCCTTTGTATTTATGTGCTGTCTGTTGTGATTTCTCCATTTCATTTCAAATTTTGTTGATTTGGTTCTTCTCCCTTTATTTCTTGATGAGTCTGGATAGTGGTTTGTCTATTTTATTTATCTTCTCAAAGAACCTGTTTTTAGCTTTATAGATTTTTTCTATGGTCTCCTTTGTTTTTCATTTATTTATGCCCAAATTTTTATGATTTCTTTCCTTCTACTAACCCTGAGGCTCTTCATTTCTTCTTTTTCTAGTTGCTTTAGGTGTAGAGTTAGGTTATTTATTTGATTTTTCTCTTGTTTCTTGAGGTAAGCTTGTATTGCTATGAGCCTTCCCCTTAGCACTGCTTTTAGTGAATCCCAGAGGTATGGGGTTCTTGTGCTTTCATTTTCATTTGTTTCTATGCATATTTTGATTTCTTCTGTGATTTTTTTGGTTATTCAGAAATGTGTTGTTTAGCCTCCATATGTTTGTATTTTTAATAGTTTTTTTCCCCCTGTAGTTGACATCTAGTCTTACTACACTGTGATCAGAAAGATGCTTGGAATGATTTCAATTTTTTTTTTTAAATTTGCCAAGGCTAGATTTGTGGCCCAGGATGTGACCTATCCTGGAGAAGGTTACGTTTGCACTTCAGAAAAAGGTGCAATTCATTGTTTTTGGGTGAAATGTCCTATAGATATCAATTAGGTCTAACTGGCTTATTGTATCATTTAAAGTTTGTGTTTCCTTGCTAATTTTCTGTTTAGTTGATCTATCCATAGGTGTGAGTGGGATATTAAAGTCTCCCACTATTATTGTGTTACTGTTAATTTCCCCTTTCATACTTGTTAGCATATGCCTTGCATATTGGAATGCTCCTATGTTGGGTGCATATGTATTTATAATTGTTATATCTTCTTCTTGGGTTGATCCTTTGATCATTATGTAGTGTCCTTCTTTGTCTCTTTTCACAGCCTTTATTCCACAGTCTATTTTATCTGATATGAGTATTGCTACACCTCCTTTCTTTTAATCTCA
This sequence comes from Bos grunniens, assembly GCF_055505025.1. NCBI lineage: Eukaryota > Metazoa > Chordata > Mammalia > Artiodactyla > Bovidae > Bos > Bos grunniens. The sequence goes on along the minus strand of NC_141175.1, from coordinate 55,179,132 downwards.
ATTTATGTTAAATATCTTTTTCCAGCCCTTCACTTTCAGTCTGTATGTGCCTCTTGTTTTCAGGTGGGTCTCTTATAGACAGCATATATAGCTGTCTTGTTTTTGTATCCATTCAGCCATTCTTTGTCTTTTGTTTGGGGCATTCAACCCACTTACGTTTAAGGTAATTATTGATAAGTATGATCCTGTTGTGGAGAAGGCAATGGCACCCCACTCCAGGACTCTTGTGTGGAAAATCCAATGGATGGAGGAGCCTGGTAGCTGCAGTTCATGAGGTCGCTAAGAGTTGGACACGACTGAGCGACTTCTCTTTGACTTTTCACTTTCATGCATTGGAGAAGAAAATGGCAACCCACTCCAATGTTCTTGACTGGAGAATCCCAGGGACAGTGGAGCCTGGTAGGAGGCCATCTATGGGGTCGCACGGAGTCGGACACAACTGAAGGGAATTAGCAGCAGCAGCATGACCCTGTTGCCATTTACTTTGTTGTTTTGGTTTCCAGTTTATAAACCTTTTCTGTGTTTCCTGCCTAGAGAAGATCCTTTAGCATTTGTTGAAGAGCTGGTTTGGTGGTGCTGAATTCTCTCAGCTTTTGCTTGTCTATAAAGCTTTTGATTTCCTCCCTCATATTTGAATGAGATCTTTGCTGGGTATAGTAATCTGGGTTGTAGGTTTTTCTCTTTCATCACTATAAGTATGTCCTGCCATTCCCTTCTGGCCTGAAGAGTTTCTATTGAAAGATCAGCTGTTATCCTTATAGGAATCCCCTTGTGTGTTATTTGTTGTTTTTCCTTTGTTGCTTTTAATTTTTGTTCTTTGTGTTTGATCTTCATTAATTTGATTAATATGTGTCTTGGGGTGTTTTGCCTTGGGTTTATCCTGTCTGGGACTCTCTGGATTTCTTAAACTTCGGTGGCTATTTCCATCCCCATTTTAGGGTCATTTTCAACTATTATCTCCCCTAGTATTTTCTCATGGCTTTTCTTTTTGTCTTCTGGAACTCCTATGATTTGAATGTTGGGGTGTTTAACATTGTCCCAGAGGTCTCTGAGCTTGTCCTCATATCTTTTAGTTCTTTTTTCTTTTTTCCTCTCTGCTTCATTTATTTCTAAGAGTCTATCTTCCACCTCACTTATCCTATATTCTGCCTCAGGTATTCTACTGTTGGTTTCCTCCAGAGTGCTTTTGATCTCCGTTATTGCATTATTCATTATTGATTGAATCTTTTTTATTTCTTCTAGGTCCTTGTTAAACTTGTTTTTTGCATCTTCTCAATCCTTGTCTCCAGATTATTTATCTGTAACTCCATTTTGTTTTCAAGATTTTGGAGCATCTTTAATATCATTATTATGAATTCTTTTTCAGGTGGACTCCCTATCTCTTCTTCTTTGGTTTGGTTTGGTTTGGTGGGTATTTATCATATTACTTTACCTGCTGAATATTTCTCTGCCTTTTCATCTTATTTAGATTGCTGTGTTTGGTGTGGCCTTTCTGTAGGCTGGAAGTTTGTGGTTCTTCTTTATTGTGGAGGTTCCTCCCTGAGGGTGGGGTTGGATGAGTGGCTTGTCAAGGTTTCCTAGTTAGGGAAGCTCGTGTAAGTGTTCTGGTGGGTGGAGCTGGATCTCTTCTCTCTGGAGTGCAATGAAGTGTCCAGTAGTGAGTTTTGAGGTGTCTGTGGGTTTGGTGTGACTTTTGGCTGCCTTTATTTTAATGCTCAGGGTTATGTTCCTGCATTGTTGGAGAATTAGGTCGGTATGTCTTGCTCAGAAACTTTTTGGCTCTTGGGTGGAGCTTGGTTTCTGTATAGGTATGGAGGCTTTTGGATGAGCTCTTGTTGATTAATTTCCCTGGAGTCAGGAGTTTTCTGGTTTTCTCAAGTTTTGGATTTGAGCATCCTATCTCTGGCTTTCAGTCTTATTCTTACAGTAGCCTCAAAACTGCTCCATCCATACAGCACTGATGATAAAAAACCTAGGTTAATGGTGAAAAGATTCTCCACAGTGAGGGACACCCAGAGAAGTTCACAGAGTTACATGGAGAAGAGAAGAGGGAGGTGGGAGATAGAGGTGACCAGGAGGAGAAGAGGGGGGATGAAAAGGGGAGAGAGACATCTAGCCAGTAATAAATCCCCTATGTACTCTCCACAGTCTGAAACACTCAGAGAGCTTTACGGAGTTACATAGAGAAGAGAAGAGGGAGGAAGGAGATGAAGGTGGCCAGGAGGAGAGGAGGGTGAGTCAAAAGGAGAGAGACGAATCTAGCCAGTAGTCAGTTCCCTAAGTGTTCTCCACAGCTCAGAACACCCAAGGACATTCACAGATTTAAGATGAGAAGAGAAGGGGCAGGGAGGAGATAGAGGTGACCTGGGTGAGCTAAAAGAGAGTCAAAAGGGGAGAGAGCAATCAAGCCAGTAATCACACTCCTAAGTAAAAATGGGTACTGAAGATTGGATTCTTAAAGGTACAAAATTGATAACAAATACCAAAAAGCAAAGATTAAAAATCTAGAGTAGAGGTTAGACTCTTGAAAATACAATATTTTAAAAAATCACAAAAGTTATAACATATATATGTATATGAAATTTGCTTTAAAAATAGGGTCTTATTTTTGCAAGGTAATAGTTTTAAAAATGAAAATTAAAGGAGTAATAAATAACTTAAAAATGAAAAAATTAAAAAAATGATAATAGCAAAATATATCTAGGAATTACTCTGGAGCTGTTGAGGGCTATGTGGGGTCAGTTCAGTTTCAGATAGTTCCTTGTTCCAGCTTATACATCTTCTCAAGGTCTATATGCACCTTTCAATGTAGTCAATGCTAACTACAGGGTTTTAATCTGTTGCACCTGTCATTTCCAAAGCAGTTCCCTCTTCCCTGTTTATTTTGGCTTCCTCTTTTTGCAAGTCTCTTCAGTGTCTAATTTCAGCCCTGACACAAGGGGATGAAGGTGGTCATTTATTTAGTCTCACTTGTTCAATTGTGCTGTGGGGAGGGAGGAACACTGCAAACAAATATAATTGGTGTGTGGGGGAAGTGTATGGGCCACACTGGTTTTGACCCTGCTCATAGTATGTGTACTTCCCTGGTCTACGCTGCTTAGGCTCCAGGTTGCTCTGTGGGAGAACTGTCTAAAGTGGGCCCTGGTTTGCATGTACTTCCCAGGTCTAAGCTGCTCAGATTCAGGTTCTTGGGTACTCCACAAAGGCACAGACTCAGTTGGGCCTGTGTTTTGTGCCCTTCCTGTCAACCATGCAGGATCCCAGGAAGACTTGGTTGGCAACTAGGAGCCTGCTCACAGTTTAGTGGAGGATGCCATGTCTGGGGCCAGGACTGCCCCTTGCCTTCTGGCTCTGGCTGTTGCTGCCTGCCTCTCTGCCTCTGGCAGGAAGATGGGCAGTCCACACCTGGCTAGCTCTCCTCTGGTATTCACTTAATCCTTTGTTCTGTGAGCAGGCCAGGCTGTGCCTTAGGTTAGTGCTTTTTGCGGCAAAGTTCTCTCTCTCCCTCTCTCTCTTTTTCTTTTCTCTCTCTGACTATTATACAGTTTGGGTTGCTGTCTCACGTTAGCTCCCTCAGATTGTCCTCAGGACTTTTCAGGCCCAGTCCTTAGAGCAGCTGAGCTACTTCTCTTCTGGGAGTTGCAGTTAGGCGTGTAATCTGTAGGATTCCCCCCACCACCCCACCCCCCACCCTGGTTATGTTGCCCTCTGAGATTATAAAACTTCCCACAGACTCACCAGAGAAGGTTTCCTGGTGTTTGGAAACTTCTCCTCCTTCATGACTCCCTCCCTGAGACAGGTCTCTATCCTTAACTCTTTTGTCTCTCTTTATATCTTTTATATTTTGTGCTACCTCCTTTCAAAGAGAATGGGCTGCCATTCTGGGTGCCTCGTGTCCTCTGCCAACGTTCAGAAGTCATTTTGTGAAATTTGTTCAGCGTTCAAATGATCTTTCAATGAATTTGTGGTGGACAAAGTGGTCTCCCCATCCTATTCCTTCACCATCTTAGGACTGCCCCACAGATTCTTAATGAAAGAAAGAGTATGCCAATATATTCATTTCCTTAATCATCTTGTTTGGTTTTATGATGCCTTTAAACATTTTGAATTCTGTTTTGTTTGTTTATTATGCTTTCTTTGCTCTATGCACTATTATATATATACAAAGTTTTTTGCTCACTATAATTGTAATACATTTTGTTTTTATCCAATATTATGTCACTTATTTTTTATCTTCCCACTTGTTTTATAAAAACTTTATTTATATTTTCAGGTCCTTTTTTTTTTAATCCAGTAATTGTATTATTCAATTTTTCCTATGTCAGTTTCTTAATGGCTCCCCCTTGCCTCAGTGTTCTGCATGGGGAATCTATCTTCTTAGAATGAACCCTCACTTATGTTTGCTAGGTTAAGTCCCTCTTATTCTTTAGACCTTAACTAAACTATCTCTTTTTGTGGTTCTTCATTCCAAGTCTTCTCTGGCTAGCTTTAATCCTTTTCTCTAGATTCCATACCAATGGAATGGAATGGATTCGATACCAATGGAACCTTTTAGTTAATTTTGATGGTTCTACCTTTGCATTTTTTTCCTTGCCTTTTTTTTTTTTTTTTTTTGAGTGACAAATTTTGTGCATCCTGTTAAATTATTTTGGGGACATGCTGGTAGAAGCCAGCTCTATTGTTACTTATATCTAAGTTCTCAATGCTTAGCCAAGTATATGTCATAGGAGAAACACACAAAATTTCATAGAATAGATAAAATAAATCATAAACTTCAGGGTCAGAGGAAAAGCATCTATCCATGAGATGCTATCCAGGAGACTTATGGAAGACATCACTGTTGGAGTGCCATAGCCTGAGACTCAGCACTTGAATTCCATAACATCTTTGGAGACATTGTTTACAATGAACACCAAATAGGAATGAATTAGAAGAATGGTCAGAGATCATGGCAGAGTTAAGGTCATGGATTAATTGCTTATTCAAGAGCTTTGCAAATGATGCATTTTATAAACAAATTAATTTTAACTTCAAAATGGTGCTTATTATTTGGAAATTTAGAAAATAAATTAAAATATTTAGTACAATATCATCAAGATTTAGGATGGAAAATCCCAGATATAGATAATGGGTCAAGTATACACATTTGCTTCTTATTTGATCTACTCATTGCCAAGTTCACATGAAAAGCTTGCTAAGCTATTAATACACATTTGCTTCTTGTTTGATCTACTCATTGCTGTCTTCACATGAAAAAGTTGCTAAGCTATTAATCTTCATTAATAAGCACTGTTTTAGATTATAGCAAGTGCTATCACATATGTCTAATGTTCTATGAACAATGGATGGTATAGATGTAATTCTGTAAGCATTGTAATAATAAATACATTTCAACTATGAAAACTTTTTGTTTTTAAAAAGCTCATGACATCTTATGGACAGATTACTTTTTAAAATCACACAGTATTTATAAAATTGTGGCAAGATTTGCAAACATCTCGGTAATTTTTTGCAAATTAATAATGAAAAGAAAGAGATTAAGGAAAATGGTTGGTGTTGTTCAGTTCCAGCTGTTGCCTAACTCTCTACGACCCCACGAACTCCAGCATGACAGGCTTCCCTGTCCTCCATTACCTCCCTGTGCTCGCTCAAACTAATGTCTACTGAGTCAGTGATCTTGCGCATGTATGCTAAGTAGCTTTAGTAGCATCCAACTCCTTGCAACCCTATGGCCACAGCCTGACAGGTGCTTCTGTCCATGGGATTTTCCAGGCAAGTTCTCCTCCGGAGGATCTTCTGGACCCAGGGATCAAACCCATGTCTCCTGCGTTGGCAGGTGGATTCTTTGCCACTAGTACCTTCTGGAAAGACTATAGTCAGTGATTAGGTCATTAAAAAGAAAGAAAGAAAGAAAAACCTAAACAACTCTTGAATCAAAGAAACTTCTCTTTAAGTTATATTTAGAGATCACATGATCAGTGATTCCCAATGAATGTAAACCTATTGTATTGTAGACCTATTTTACTTACAGGAAAAATTAATGCTCTGAATACTTCCAATACTGAAGAAGACATAAGTAAACATTAAACTTAATACTTAATTGTGGATGCTTGAGAAAAAAACAGCAAAATAATCTAAGATACTCAGAGATAAATGATAAAGAAAAATAGATTAGTGAATTCAGATGTAGTGAAGGACCAATAAAATAATCAAATATTTACTAAGATTAATATGTTGCACACACAAAGAAAAGAGATAGAATGAAAGATAGAGAACACTTTATTAGATTTTAATATATGTGAGAAAGCTAATTTAACAACACAAAAAATTAAGGCAATTATTACTGAATATTAATCTATAGCTATATGTTAAAATATTCATTAAAATATGTATATAAATGTACTGGAGACTTCCCATTTTAGATTAAGCCAAACTGGATAATCTAAATTTATCTCCTCATTTTGAGATAGGTCCTAAATTTTAATCATATTTTCAAAGTTCATTTTGTCATATTAGGTAGCAAATGTACAGGTTCCATAGATAGAGTATGGACATCTTTAAGGGACCATTGTTCTGACTATCATATACATTGAATTACAGTTTTCTCTTGTCTTTCTCTGTAGTTCTCAAAATCACTGTTTTACAATCTACCTCTTTAGTGATCAGCAAAAATACTGTCCCTAATTCCAAGTTTTACTACTCTAATAATTATTTTCTTATAATTACTTAACCCAGTTCTTAGCTTACAGATTAGTTTACAGTTTAGCTTACAGCTAAAAAGTGGTTAAATAATTATGAGAAAATGAGAATTATTAGAGTAGTAAAACCTGGAATTAGGATATTGATTATCTAACCTCATACTCTTGAAAAAAAAATGACATCTCTATTATTCACTTCTAATTTGAAGGCTCCAACACAAGCATTTTATAAGATTTCCAGTATATTTATATGCCCTAGATATTATAGACATGTAAAGTTAAGGTAAAGTATTTATCTTGGAGTTATATGACCTAAGGGCTTCCTTGATGGCTCAGACAGAAAAGAATCCACCTGCCAATGCAGGAGACACAAGAGGTTTGGCTTTGATTCCTGGGTCATGAAGATCCCCTGGTGAAGGAAGTGGCAACCCACTCCAGTACTCTTGCCTGAGAAATCCCATGGACAGAGGAGTCTGGTGGACTATAGTCCATGGGATTGCAAAGAGTTGGACATGACTGAGCAAGTAACAACACAACAATATGTATATGATTCAAAATAAGAATTTCCCAAATAGAGAGATGGATGGGTCAAAATGTGACAAATATTCACATTCATCCCAAATTTACATTGATCTGCTAATGTATTTATCTACATGTCATAAACATTTATCTTTGTAGACCAAAATGAAAAAAAAATCAGCCTGAAAATATCACAGAGATAAATGTAAATGAAATTTACATTTTGTATATTATTGAAACTTTTATACTAAACTTATTTTTAACATAATGATAAATAAAATTATATCACCTTGTGATAGTAAAAAGGCAACCTGTTTTTCTTGTTCACTTTTGTATTTATAGATTATAGCACAATTTCTGAAACAATTTGGATAGGATCTTCATCTCTGTTATTCATATATTTAAACATCACTGTGCTCATCTTTATTTTCAAATATAATGGAGAAGATTTATAAATTATCTTGCATATGACATTTGATATTTATATTTTTATGCCAAAATACTTTAATACTACCTTATAATTTTTCTACTGCAATTTTGTTTAATCGTTTTAGAAAACATTTCAATTTCACCTGGTTGCCTTTCACCTCAACTATTCCTGACATTTTATGCTATTTTCCTTTTATCTCCTGTTTTTTCTTTGTGCCATTCATCTTTCTTTTCAGAGGTGTGTGTATGTTGCATCTTGTTAAGAATGTCAAACCATCTTTAAACATGTCTTCCATTTCCCACAATAAATCATTCTTCAGAGGTATTCAGAGATATGTTCTCCTTCAGGGATTTCCAAGCCATGTTTTTTTTTTTTTTTTCCTCTCTCTCTCTTCTGCTAAAGCTTTTACCATGTTGCGACCAATATTGATTTTTTTTTTTTCTTTCTGCATTAATCCTTAAATGAAAAAAAAAAAAAAAAAGAGAGAGAGAGAGAGCGAGCATGTGGGTTGCTTATAGCACTGTTATCTTCTTTATTTGGGCATTGAATAAAATACTTCAAAGTCTAAAGGAAAATAACTCTTCAGGGAACCTTATCTGTTTCTTTTTGTTTAGCAGTTATTCATCTAATCTATACATTGATCTGCTGAACTTTTAGATTCTCTTCTACTCAATTTCCTGATTCTATAAAAAATTTGCTAGGCAGATAACAAAAAATCTTTCATTTCCAGAATGCAAAGATTCTTGCAGACTCTGCTCTTCAAGATCTCTGTCATGGACAGTACTGATCCCACTGGTCTCTACTTCCTTCTTACTTCCTGTGTCTTTAAATTTTTATGGCTTTTGAATACGTATGGAGATATGGTTAAATATGATGTAAATGACATACAGATATATCCTTGTGTTTCTAAAAGTACAGTTTTTGTTTGTGCCTTTCACTCTATTGCATCATCCAAACAAAAATACAGAGCCTTAAAGCACAAATTATAAAGGATGAAGAAAGATGTAGTTTCCATGGTTATAAGAATGTGTAAGAAGAAAGGTGATTAAATTTTGCAGAACACAGATTCAGCCTAAAACTTAGGTGATATTACCTAAATATATACTATGTTCCTGCAATATTTTTTTCTCTCTAGTATAGGTAATGGTGGCAAGTGAGTAAGTGAGGGCAAGGATAATACCTAAAGCAAAACACTTTATACTTTTTTTCATATGATGGAATACATTGAGACTGGACTCTCTTTCACTTGTCATATGTATTTTATTTATTTTGCTACATTAAACTTATATTTAGGTAAAAGAAATTCTCTGAATTTCAAAAAATTTCAGTTAAGTTCAGTCACTTAGTCCTGTCCTACTCTTTGTGCCCCCATAGACTGCAGCAGGCCAGGCTTCCCTGTCTCTCACTAACTCCCAGGGCTTGCTCAAACTCACGTCCATCAGTCAGTGATGCCATCCAACCATCTCACCCTCTGTCGTCTCTGATCTCCTCCTGTCTTCACTCTTTTACCACATCAGGGTTTTTTCAATGACTCTGTTCTTTGCATCAGGTAGCCAGAATACTGGGGCTTCAGCTTCAGCATCAGTCCTTTGATGAATATTCAGGACTTATTACCTTCAGGATTGAATGGGTTGACCTTCTTACCATTCAAGGGACTCTCAAGAGTCTTCTCCAACACCACAGTTCAAAAGCATCAATTTTTCGGCACTCAGCTTTCTTTATAGTCCAACTCCTACATTCATACATGACTACTGGAAAAACCATAGCTTTGACTAGACAAACCATTGTTGGCAAAGTAATGTCTCTGCTTTTTAATATGTTGTCTAGGGTTGTCATAGATTTTCTTCCAAGGAGCAAGCGTCTTTTAATTTCAGGGCTGCCATCACCATCTGCAGTGATTTTGGAGTGCAAAGATATAGTCATTTCCCCATCTATTTGCCATGAAGAGATGGGACCGGATACCATGATCTTAGTTTTTTGAATGTTGAGTTTTAAGTCAGCTTTTTCACTTTCCTCTTTCACTTTCATCAACAGGCTCTTTAGTTACTCTTCACTTTCTGCCATAAAGGTGGTGCCATCTGCATATATGAGGTTATTGATATTGCTCCCTGCAATTTTGATTCCAGCTTGTGCTGCATCCAGTACAGCATTTTGCATGATGTACTCTGCATATAAGTTAAATAAACAAGGTGACAATACACAGCCTTGATGTACTTCTTTCCCAATTTGGAACCAGTCCTTTGTTCTATGTCCAGCACTGTTTCTTCTTGACCTGCATACATATTTCTCAGGAGGCAGGTAAGGTGGTCTGATATTCTCATCTATTGAAGAATTTTCCACAGATTTTTATGATCCACACAGTCAAAGGCTTTAGCATAGTCAATGAAGCAGGTGTTTTTCTGTAATTCTCTTGCTTTTTCCCTGATCCAACTGATGTTGGCAATTTGATCTCTGGTTCCTCTGCCTTTTCTAAATCTAGATTGAAACATATGGGAACTTTCAGTTCAAATACTGTGAAGCCTAACTTGAAGAACTTTTAGCATTACTTTGCTAGTGTGTGAAACAAGTGCAATTGTGTGGTAGTTTGAACATTCTTTGGCATTACCTTTCTTTGGGATTGGAATTAAAGCTGACTTTTTTCCAGTCTTATGGCCACTGCTGACTTTTCCAAATTTGTTGGCATATTGAGTGAAGCAATTTAATCATCTTTTAGGATTTGAAATAGCTCAGCTGGAATTCCATCACCACCACTAGCTTTGTTCATAGTGATACTTCCTAAGGCCATTTTGACTTTGCATTCAAAACCTTTAATTATAATATTTGGTGCTACAGTCTCTGTATCCTCTAGGTATTTTCTTTGAAGTTGGCTATTTTATTTGGGTATATTATTTATTATTTTATTGATGTTCAAAATTACTTTCTAGTAAAAATCTACCATCCTAGTGTCATCTATACTTTGTGTGCTAATTAATATGCAAATTTTAATGTATGTTCCTTTCTTAAATCTAAAATTGTATGAAGCTTTGCAGTGCATAATGATATTTATCTCTTGATTTATAATTGAAGCAAGTTGCTCTTATTAATATACTTCCTCTAGGCAAGGACAGAAGTATAGCTATATTTTTTAAACTGTAATAAAATGGTGAAGGTTTGATTAATATTTCATTTTTTCATCTTTTAAAAATGATAAAACTATATAAGAATGCCTTTAGGTTGAGTATTTATATTCTTGAATAAATAGCCAGCATATTTATTCCTTTATCATAAAATGAATGTTTTTATCATTCAGTGTTATTCTATAATATAAAATACATGATTTTCAAATAATGCATGTATTTTGCAAATAATATGGGGGAGTGATATGATACTGGAGAAATTAAATGCAATCAAAGTATTATTAGTGACCTAGCTCTGCCTGGTGTTTTATTACAAATGCTTCAGTTTGGCTCAAACAAGACTGCTACTGCTGCTGCTAAGTCACTTCAGTCGTGTCTGACTCTGTGCGACCCCATAGACGGCAGCCCACCAGGCACCCCTGTCCCTGGGATTCTCCAGTCAAGAACACTGGAGTGGGTTGCCATTTCCTTCTCCAAAGCATGAAAGTGAAAAGTGAAAGTGAAGTCGCCCAGTGGTGTCCGACTCTTATTGACCCCATGGACTGCAGCCTACCAGGCTCCTCCATCCATGGGATTTTCCAGGCAAGAGTACTGGAGTGGGGTGCCATTGCCTTCTCCGTCAAACAAGACAGAGGAGGGAAAATCCCTTTCTGGATGTTAGAGGATATAGAAAAGTGGTCCTCCAATTTTATTCCCAAATCTCCATCTTCTTCCTGATAGATATGTGAAAAAGAAAATTAGAATTGAGTCAATCCTTCATTTTATTTTATTCTTTCAAAAGAGTATACATTTTCCAAGTTTTATTCTCACAGAATATTTGAATTTCATAATAAAAATGTTAATATCATTTTTTGCACTTTTTTAAAATGTAGAGAGCCTGAATTCAGAGCAAATTCTGATGCTCTAATTATCCTCCAACTCAAGGTATTGAATCCTTATGTAGTGCATCCCACTCAGATGTAGTACTGAATTTCTCTTACAACGCACACTTAGCACTGCCACACACCTCAGGTGACTGAGAATTCTTCCCATTCCGAGGAAGTCAGTTCCATCCATCCTTGGAAGGCTTTTGTTATGGGACTGTCATACAGTCAATACAGGTCAGTCTTGGTCCCATTTATTCTTTTTTTTTTTTTTTTTCTCCTCATTCTGGACTGCAGAGAAAGTATTTGAAATTTTTTTGTTTTTTCTCTCCTAACACCTCACTGGTTGCCTCACTTCATTTTATATTTCCTAGTCCTTCTCTTTGTTTTTTTTTTTTTTTTCTTTAATTTTCTTCATGTTCACAATCCATTTTTTTCTATACATTCTTAACTTATCATTATCCTTATCTTTCATTTACATTTACTGGGCCACTTCTATGTACCTGACAATGAAATCACTAGGGAAGCAAAAGTGAAAATTAGACCAAAATCTTGCTCATATGAACTTTTGTTCACTCATGTTTTCTATCAGTTTTTACCTTATTTTCCATCATTTTCTTTCCACTCTTTCCACTCTAACAGAAACTAACAAATAGACATAGTTTAAAACTCTGAATAAGCAGAATAAAGCCTGTATTTACTTTTCATATAAGGAACATCATGGAAATACTAGTATGAGTTTTAATTTGAACACAATTCTATAAAAGGAAAAATGTGCCTGGGCCAGGTTTAAGCTTATGCATTTAAAAATGCAGTTAATCACTTTAAGCATTATCCAGTATCTTTATTGGAAACAATGAGCACAAGCGAGATTATCTCATGTCAATTTTAACAGAAACTGGTGTGATAAAGCAGGTTTTCCACATAGATGGCCTGAATTCAGAGTAGTCCTCGACTTTTGTATTACACTGAAATTTATAATTCGCTCTTTAAAGCATCAGTCATCATCTCTTCTATGTCTATTTACTCAGACACCATGTGAGCACTGAATTGAAATATGTATTGGTTACCTTTTTTGCATCAGATCCTATGTTGAATGCAAAGTCAGTTCAGTCACTCAGTCATGCCCGACTCCCTGAGTCCCGATGAACTGCAGCAAGCCAAGCTTCCCTGTCCATCACCAACTCCCAGAACCTACTCAAACATGTCCATCACATTGGTGATGCCATCCAACCTTCTCATCCTCTGTTGTCCCCTTCTCCTCCTGCCTTCAATCTTTCTGAGCATCAGGGTCTTTTCCAATGAGTCAGTTCTTAGCATCAGGTGGCTGATGCTAAGTATTGGAGTTTCAGCTTCAGCATCAGTCCTTCCAATGAATATTCAGGACTGATTTCCTTTAGGATTGCAAAAAGGAAAGCTAAAATCCTAAATTTAGGTTTACTCTCTTATCAGTGTTTTTGCATTTTAATATCTTCAACAAAAATGGAGTTTTATTTAGCTATTTTACTTAACATTGAAACAAACTAAGGGATTTTAAATACTTTCTGGACATCAGACATAAAAGATAGCATAAATTAAATTGAATATGAATTTGTTGGGCTTCCCTGGTGACTCAGATGGTAGAGAATCTGCCTGCAATGCAGGAGACCCAGGTTTGATACTTGAGTGGGGAAGATTCCCCGGAGAAGGGAAGGGCAACCCAATCCAGTATTATTCCCTGGAGAATCCCACCGGCAGAGAAGTCTGACAGAATCCATGGGGTCATAAACAACTAAGGGACTAACACTTTCACACTTTTCGTGAATTTGATCATTCCAGTATCACTTATTATTCCTTAGATATGATTTAGGAATCCATCAAATTCGATCTGTCATGAAAATTTAAAATTTTAAATAAGTTATCCAAACCTAAAAGGCCCAAATCTAATCAGATGGAAAGAGATCTTGACTTTATCTTGCCTTCTACTGGACAATGGTTTCTTCCAGAAGATTCTTCATTAATGAGATTTCTAGACTGAAGGTCAGCAACATAAATTCTTCAGAAAGGAAGATGATCTTTCTTTTATCTGGACTGTGCTCTGAATACCATCCTTTGCCTAAAGGCAAAAGTAGAAAATAAACTGAATTTGAGTTCCAAGTTAGAGAAAGTAATTTGAAGGAAGATTAAGAATAAAGCAACATTCCCTATTTGTCTGAAAGAACATTTTAAATATTCTGGGATAACCAAACTTCTTTTTTAAAAATTATGAATATCATTGCATGCCTTCCAGCTAACAGTGACCAGTTTAAAACCTTGCCCTTCTCTTACAGATTCCAGTGGTCATAACTAATTGACTAATGTTTTAATATTTTCTTCATACTTTTTTTGGGTCAAGATTTAAGTGGCCAGTGTAGAGCTGTCTACAGAGGATAAATTAAACAAGAAAATTCACTTGTCAAACTCTGGGCTACAGAGTGGTTAGATGTGTAAAGATACATGTGTGCATGTGTGCTAAGCTACTTAATCATGTCCAACTAAATACGAACCTATGGACTGCAGCCTGCCATGCTTCTCTGTCCATGGGGTCCTCCCGGCAAGAATACTGAAGTGGATTGCCATGCCCTCCTCCAAGGGATCTTCCCAACTCAGGGATCAAACCCATGTGTCTTGCACTGGCAGGTGGATTCTTTGCCATTAGCATCAAATGGGAAGCCCCCAAAGATGCATAGTCAAAGATAATCTTCAGATAATCTTAAACTTGAAGAAACTTTGTAGATGAATGCTTAATAAAGTCTAATTAATTAAAAATATGATGCAGGGACATTATGTAACTTTTCCAGAGTTAAAAATATGTCACTGAACACCTGTGACTACTACCCAGACTGACCTTTGAATCCAGAATTTTTGCCAACATCATGCTGCATTTCAATGCCTAAAGTGTCACAAAAGGAATGAAGACTAATACAATTTACAATTGTACAATAATACAATTTACAAATTTCTGAGTTAAAAATACATAAGTGGCTATACTTTTCTGAGGGCAGAGTATGATGCCTGTGTTTGTGCTTTATTTCACATAATGCTTATGGCAAAAATTATTTGTGTACCTCATATATGGATCCTTCTCTTTCTGGGCATACAGAACCTGCTTGTCCCAGGTCTCTTACAGCTAGTTGTTGCTCAGTCACTAAGTCGTGTCTGACTCTTTGCAACCCCATGAACTGCCCCCTTCCCCTCTTGCCCTCAATCTTACCCAGTATCCATATGATCAACTGGGGCCAGTACACCATAAAGAGAAATAACACATGCCCTGTTAGGCTGGAACACAGGATAAAGAATGAAAATCTCTATACATGTGTTTCATATGGTGAACCTGAAAGATGAAAGAACCCTCATTCACCCCCCAGATGGTTGCCATCTAATGTGAAACATATGGAGTGAGCAAGAGATGCATTTTTGTTGAATCACCTTACCAGTATTTACACATTGCTCTTCACTAAATTGAAATCTTGTCTAATCTATTATCTTGCCCAGTTGAACTAAGTTTTGTTATTCCATTTTATAGGTAAAGAAATGGAAACTCAAAATGTTCATGGGAAATGCTCATCTGCATAAACTACTGATACTGAAGGAACAGTGACACTATTTCCACTGTGGACAGTGACTGCAGCCATGAAATTAAAACACTCTTGCTCCTTGGAAGGAAAGCTGTGACAAACCTAGACAATGTATTAAAAAGCAGAGATGTCACTTTGCCAACAAAGGTCCATGTAGTCAAAGCTGTTGCTTTTCCAGTAGTCATGTACAAATGTGAGAGTTGGACCATAAAGAAGATTGAGAGCAAAAGGATTGGTGATTTCATATTGTGGTGCTGGAGAAGACTTTTGAGCTCCTTGGACCTCAAGGAGATCAAACCAGTCAATCCTAAAAGAAATCAACCCTGAATATTCATTGGAAGAACTGATACTGAAGCTGAAGCTGAAATATCTTGGCCACCTGATATCAAGAGCCAACTCATTGAAAAAGACTTTGATGCTAGGAAAAGAAGGCTGCTGCAGAGGACAAAATCATTAGATAGCATCATTGACTCAACGGACATGACTTCGAGCAAACTCTAGGTGATAGCCAAGGACAGGGAAGCCTGGCATGCTGCAGTCCATAAAACCAGAGTCAACAGTACGGGACTGCTGCTACTGCTAAGTCGCTTCCATCGTGTCTGACTCTGTGTGACCCCATAGACGGCAGCCCACCAGGCTCCCCCATCCCTGGGATTCTCCAGGCAAGAGTACTGGAGTGGGTTGCCATTTCCTTCTCCAATGCATGAAAGTGAAAAATGAAAGTGAAGTCGCTCAGTCGTGTCCGACTCTTCGCGACCCCATGGACTGTAGCCTACCAGGCTCCTCTGTCCATGGGATTTTCCAGGCAAGACTACTGCAGTGGGGTGCCATTGCCTTCTAAACAGCAACAATTGAAGGAAATAGATACAATGTCAAAAAGCACAGATGCACCAAAACCTAAGCTATTATTTAAGTAAACTTGAAATTCCACCTTATATCACTATCATGCTAAATGAAGAAAATTCAATGTAGCTAAATCCAAGTAAAATTTGTTACATAGATGTTTTGACTTAAATTTGTTTATTGAGAATTTCTATAAACCTGCACGCTCTTGAAAACTATAATGTTATAGAAATTATTTGAAACAAGCATGACTTTTTTTTTAATCAAGATTATGTTGGGTGTTCTAGGCCTATCTATCTATCTTGTAATTAATACTTTCTCCAAAACTGATAGAATTTTATAGACCCAATTGGAGAGAATGAACTGAAATTTGGGGAGGATATATATGTTGTTTTCCTGCTAACTAATAAAGACTACATCTCATTTCTTCATGACTTTTATATTTTTTCACTAATGTTATTTGACTTTGTGTACATGTATCACAATATTAAATGTAATCATAATTATTTCATAAGTTTGTTGCTATTCTATTTTTTAAATATTTCATTTTCCATTTGTTTGATGGTAATAGTAGGTAGACACATATTTGTTTAACATGAAAATTTTTCAAATCATGAATAATTTAATCATCATAAATAAATTTAAATTCACTTATTGAATCTAATTTCTGTCAATGGAATTTTTAGCATTTTCTATATATAACCACCATGTCATCTGTAAACAAAAGCTGATTTTATTTCTTTCCCATATTTATGCTTTTATTTTATTTTCTTCTATAATGCAATTGTCTTCTATAATGCAATTGCTACAATCTTAACTTGGAGAGAATAAAAATATTGCTTTGTATACAATGTATTTTTTAATGTCTTTTTTGTTTGTTTGCTTTGATGGAGTGGAGGGCAGGTACTCATTATTTCACTATGAAGTAAAATTAAAAATACGACCTATGGATTGTTTATAGATTCCCTCTTACAGGATGATGAAGAACTCCAAAAAGTCCTCTCTTTAGAGTATTTTCTTTATGAGTAGCCTTTAATAAAGTGATTTTTTCAGTATCTTTTGAGAGGTTCTTCTTTATCTCATCATTGTATTGAAGCACAATGATTTATACTTCAATGTTAAATCAAACTTACAATTCCTGAAAAAAATTAATCTAGGCTATCTCACTTAATCCTTATAATTTTGTGAAATTATTGCTATTACCATCATTTTATAGGTAAATGAAATATCAAGATATTAGCTAATATTGATATGTTTATTGAGTCCCATTTCAACTACCTCAGTTCAGTTCAGTTCAGTTGCTCAGTCGTGTCTGACTCTTTGCAACCCCATGAATCACAGCATGCCAGGCTTCCCTGTTCACCACCAACTCCTGGAGTTTACCCAAATTCACGTCCATCGAGTCGGTGATAACATCAAGCCATCTCATCCTCTGTCATTCCCTTCTTCTCCTGCCCTCAATCCATCCCAGCATCAGGGTCTTTTCCAAAGAGTCAACTCTTCGCATGAGGTGGCCAAAGTATTGGAGTTTCAGCTTCAGCATCAGTCCTTAAAATTAACACCCATGACTGATCTCCTTTAGGATGGACTGGTTGGATCTCCTTGCAGTCCAAGGGACTCAAGCGTTTTCTCCAACACCACAGTTCAAAAGCATCAATTCTTTGGTGCTCAGCTTTCTTCACAGTCCAACTCTCACATCCGTACATGACCACTGGAAAAACCATAGCCTTGACTAGACGGACCTTTGTTGGCAAAGTAATATCTCTGTTTTTGAATATGCTATCTAGGTTGGTCATAACTTTCCTTCCAAGAAGTAAGCATCTTTGAATTTCATGGGTGCAATCACCATCTGCAGTGATTTTGAAGCCCCTAAAAATAAATTTTGACACTCTTTCCACTGTTTCACCATCTATTTCCCATGAAGTGATATGACTAGATGCCATGATCTTCGTTTTCTGAATGTTGAGCTTTAAGCCAACTTTTCACTCTCCTCTTTCACCTTCATCAAGAGTCTTTTTAGTTACTCTTCACTTTCTGCCATAAGGGTGGTGTCATCTGCATATCTGAGGTTATTGATATTTTTCCCAGAAATCTTGATTCCAGCTTGTGCTTCTTCCAGCCCAGCGTTTCTCATGATGTACTCTGCATAGAAGTTAAATAAGCAGGGTGACAATATACAGCCTTGATGTACTCCTTCTCCTATTTGGAACCAGTCTGTTGTTCCATGTCCAGTTCTAACCGTTGCTTCCCGACCTGCATATAAGTTTCTCAAGAGGCAGGTCAGGTGGGCTGGTATTCTTATCTCTTTCAGAATTTTCCACAGTTTATTGTGATCAACTACCTAGTGGGGAATTAAAGGTTGCTACAGATTTAGATGGTGGATAAGACTCCTGAAATTCCCTCGGAGAGCAAGAAGATTAAACTAGTTTTTCTTAAGGGAGGTCAATCTAGAATATTCATGGAAAGGACTAATGCTGTAGCTGAAGCTACAGTATTTTGGTCATCAGATGTGAACAGACGACTCAACGGAAAACTCCCTAATGCTGGGAAAGATTGAGGGCAGAAGGAGAAGAGGGCATCAGAGGATGAGACAGCGGGATAACATCACTGGTGCAATGAACATGAACTTGGGCAGACTCCCGGAGATGGCAAGGGACAGGGAGGCCTGACGTGCTGCAGTCCATGGAGTCACAGATTCAGACATGACTGAGTGATGGAATAGCAGCAACAACAATGATTTAGGACTTATTATTTAAATTTTCTGATGAAGAGAATAAAAATAATATGTTTGTATTGAACAAACATTACAGATGAGTTAGAGAAGATGAAAATGTGAGGAAGGAAACAAAACTACTGGGAAACTACTATGCAATGACTGTAATAGCCTATTCTAGGAAAGCACACTTAAAGGTAAAAAAAACAGAGGTACAGAGAGGCAATTTTCTTTTATGTGATTTTAATTCAAAATGTCTAGACCAAAATGGCATGGTGGCTTGTTAACTTAGTATGGCCTCTTTTTTTTTTTTTAATTTATTTTATTTTTAAACTTTACAATATTGTATTGGTTTTGCCAAATATTGAAATGAATCTGCCACAGGTATACATGTGTTCCCCATCCTGAACCCTCCTCCCTCCTCCCTCCCCATACCATCCCTCTGGGTCGTCCCAGTGCACCAGCCCCAAGCATCCAGTATTGTGTATCGAACCTGGACTGGTGACTCGTTTCATACATGATGTTATACATGTTTCAATGTCATTCTCCCAAATCTTCCCACCCTCTCCCTCTCCCATAGAGTCCATAAGACTGTTTTATACATCAATGTCTCTTTTGCTGTCTCATATACAGAGTTATTGTTACCATCTTTCTAAATTCCATATATATGCATTAGTATACTGTATTGCTGTTTTTCTTTCTGGCTTACTTCACTCTGTATAATAGGCTCCAGTTTCATCCACTTCATTAGAACTGGCCTGTTAATTGTGCCTTTTACCTTATTTGCCTAACTTTGACCTGAATCTATGGTAGTCATGTTAAGCATTTAGACTTACACAATTTACTGCTAGTAAATTGATTAATTCTGTAAATCAATCAACGGGATTACACAGAAAATTCAACAACTCAGGGCTTTAATTCTGTATCTACCCTGTTAAATGAAGTGTGCAAGCTTTTCAAATTTACTTCTTTGCAGACAACTCCCTATCAGCCAGAAACAGATGGGCTGATGGATAGTTTAATCAAACAGCCTAACAGATGCTAAGAAAATTCATCATCAGTGAACCACAACATTGGAATAAATTGATACTTTTTGTCTGTTTTACCTATTGGGATGTTAGTCAATCATCAACAGACTTGTTTCCTTTGAAATGTGCCAGGAGAGAATTTCCAATTAGGGACACCAGCAAGCATAAACTAGCCTAACTGATGACAAGCATCTTAATGACAGTAGGTGAAAAGATCAAATAATATTGTCAAGTAGATCAACAGAGTTCAGTTCTCAATAGGACAGAGGTGGGAATTTACATTCAGCTTATTGTGTAGAAGACAATATCCTCATTTGGGTGAAATATTTACAATCATTTTGGATGTAAGCCAATAGCTTTGTCATTTTCACCCTGATCATTAAAGGGCTGTAATTACAAACCTGTGGGTATTTTATGAGGGTTAAAATGCAAGGGTAGTTATATAACTATATAAATAAAGTCTGACAGAGGTTTTATATCTCTAGACCTAGAGCTAAATATTGATATAAATATGTGTGTGTTTTTCTGGGTGAATACAACAATAACAACAAAAAGATATATATACAAATGTATGCATTCTACCCCTAATATATGCATTCCAGTCAACTAGCACACCTAAAATCTAAATTTTGGTCCCTAAATACTATTGTGCAATAAAAGCCAACAGGACTGATTCCAGAGCTCAGGCTAGTATAGGATAAGCCTGAAATATCAGGTTGTGCAAACAGTAGGAATGCAAAACATAGAAATATAAATGAAAGTAGCAAGAAATATGAAAATTTTTCCTAAAATATTTGGCACTGTAGAATTTAAAAGTTACATTATTTATAACTGCAACAAGCAATACATCCTATAACATTAGCTTATGTTCTTATCCAATAAATATCCACTTCCACAGAATAACAGTTAAATATTTTATGTGTCAGACTGAGGAATTTGTCTAGGATATAGTTTAACTATTATCTCAGACATTTAATAAATGTGAATATTGAGTCTGTATAATTAAATGAGCTTAAAGTGATCAGCTCTTGAATTTTGGCATATAATCCTAAATTAATTTAATTTTGACATCTGTTACAAAAAATAAAGGCCACTATAAAAATTAAAGAAAACAGAAGTATAATAAATCAGATAAAAAGTAAAATGTTCTATTAGTATGTTAAATACATAAATTATTGGTTTTATGAAGAATGTCATGCAAAGGAACCATTAGAGATTATGAAAGTATATTTGGATATTAAAAACTATAAAATTGTGGAGCTATGACATAAAAACTAATGTATAGGTTCTAGAAGCCTGAAATCTCTCCAAACTATATAGAGCCATAATTACCGACAGAAAATATGAGAGAAAAGATAGGAAGTCTGGTGGAATTTCATGGATAGACCTAGAAAAATGGAGATTATTGTTCAGTCACTAAGTCATGTTCGACTCTTTGCAACCCCATGGACTGAAGCATGCCAGGCTTTTCTGTTCTCATGGACAGAGAACAGAGAACCACTATCTCATGGAGTTTGCTCAAACTTAAGTCCATTGAGTTGCTGATGCAATTGGACCATATCATCCTCTGTCACCCTCTCCCTTTACCTTGAATTTTGCCCAGCATCATGGTCTTTTTCAATGAGTCACCTCTTCACATCAGGTTACCAAATTACTGGAGCTTCAGCTTCAACATCAGTCCTTCCAATGAATATCAGGGTTTATTTCCTTTAAGACTGACTGGTTTTAAAAATGGAGATTAATTAAGATATAATAAAATATAACCAGATTAATCTGAGAAAAGATTAAAATTAACCACTGTAGACATAATATTTATGCACTTTTCAATGTGTTATACATTAATAAGTTAAATTCAAAAACATATTAATTATAAGAATTGTTAAGAGAGTTATCTAAACTGGATCTTACAGGAGTTAGAGAAAGTATAATTTATCCACATCTCAGCCTGCATGAAATCTGAAATTTGATCATTTATTGTCTGAACTCAGGCATCCAGAACATCTGCCTATTATTCCAGAAACTCAATATACTAATCTGACCCTTACCCTAAAATAACCCATGTCAGCCTGTTCCTTGAGAACAAATATTTCCTTTTTTTGTGTCAGAGTCAATCTTAATTCCCGCCATACACTTAACAACCTTGTGGTTTTGCCTTTATAATCCCCTGACTCTTTCTCTTCCCCAGAATACTCTTCCAATTTTATCTGAATCTGTGTCTTCTGGATCACAAATCCTAAGACACCAAACAAAGACCTAAGACCTTCTTAAGCTCTTCATCCTTTGCAGCCTGGATACTGATTATTTGATTATTATTTGATAGTAGGTCATGACCAAGTTGAGTTGCATTGTAGAACAACCAGTTTCGTGTCCAGATAACTGCTTGATGGTGGTGGGGAAACCTCTCCTCCACTGTATGTGAATAGGGATTTGGGATCTGGACACTTTGAGCTTCTTAGGTGGCACTAGAGGTAAGGAATCTGCCCATCAATGCAGAAGACAAGGGACATGGTTTCAATCCTAGAGTCAGGAAGATCCGTGGAGGAGGAAATGGCAGCCCACTCCAATATTCTTGCCTGGAGAATTCTATGGATATAAGAGCCTGGCAGGCTACAATCCAGGGCTACTGTCCATGGGGCCACAAGGAGTCAGACACAACTGAACAACTTAGCACCACCGGCACTTTTATTAATGGCATACTAGAAAAGTAACTTAAAATAACTCCTCTTTATATTCACAAATGGGAAGCTCTTACATACATTATATATATATAATGTATGTAATTATGTACATATATAATGTATATATAATGTATGTAATATATACACACACATATACATATATACGCACATATGGATACAACATACACACACACATTCGTATACATACAAACACAGAAAGAGAGACAGAGAAAAAGAGGCAAACACACAGAAGAGAAGAATTATTGTAAAGACATTATTGGACCTGCAATAGTTTAAATGAACTTTTATTTTGGTATCAGAAGACTATGGATTACAAGCTAGTCTCTGATATCATTTAATATTTTCTGACATCTATATTTAAAAATTTCCTGACAACTATATTTTGCTATTTCCCCTTTTCTCCTTTACTCTTGTCTTATTCAAACTCTTACCTATAGTTCAGTTCAATTCAGTTGCTCAGTCGTGTCCGACTATTTACCACCCCATGAATCACAGCATGCCAGGCCTCCCTGTCCATCACCAACTCCCGGAGTTCACCCAGACTCACGTCCATTGAGTCAGTGATGCCATCCAGCCACCTCATCCTCTGTCGTCCCCTTTTCCTCCTGCCCCCAATCCCTCCCAGCATCAGAGTCTTTTCCAATGAGTCAACTCTTCGCATGAGGTGGCCAAAGTACTGGAGTTTCAGCTTTAGCATCATTCCTTCCAAAGAAATCCCAGGGCTGATCTCCTTCAGAATGGTTGGATCTCCTTGCAGTCCAAGAGACTCTCAAGAGTCTTCTCCAACACCACAGTTCAAAAGCATCAATTCTTTGGCACTCAGCTTTCTTCACAGTCCAACTCTCACATCCATACATGACCACAGGAAAAACCATAGCCTTGACTAGATGAACTTTTGTTGGCAAAGTAATGTCTCTGCTTTTGAATATGCTATCTAGGTTGGTCATAACTTTCCTTCCAAGGAGCAAGCATCTTTTAATTTCATGGCTGCAATCACCATCTGCAGTGATTTTGGAGCCCCAAAAAATAAAGTCTGACACTGTTTCCACTATTTCCCCATCTATTTCCCATGAAGTGATGGGACACAGAGTTTTTTTTTTTTTTTTTAATTGGAAGATAATTTCTTTACAATAGTGTGCTCTTTTCTGCCAAACATCAACATGAATCAGTGAGAATATAAATTGATACAACTACTATAGAGAAC
Organism: Bos grunniens; assembly: GCF_055505025.1. NCBI lineage: Eukaryota > Metazoa > Chordata > Mammalia > Artiodactyla > Bovidae > Bos > Bos grunniens. The sequence continues at coordinate 55,155,423 of NC_141175.1, read as the reverse complement.
AATATGGAGATTTCTTAAAAACATAGGAATAGAACTACCATATGACTCAACAATTGCACTACTGAGCATATACCTTGAGAAAACCATAATTGAAAGAGACTCATGTACCTCAATGTTTGTTGCAGTGCTTGTACATAAGAGCATGGAAGCAACCTAGATGTCCATTGACAACGAATGGATGCAGAGTTAAATATTTTGATGAAATAGAATTAAATAGGTGAAATTAAAATTAAGCACTACAAGACTAGAGGGCTGCATTAGTTTATATATATATATATATATATATATATATATATAAGCTCGATTTACAAAGACATGATCATGGAGTCAGTTAGCATATATCTGGCCATAAGAATATAATAAATTCATGTAGTAACTGGAGTCTATATCCTCCTGAGAACTGGGAGTGATACAATGATATATGCTCTACGCATCTTGGAAAGAATAGTTATCAAAAGAGTTGGAGATTCTAATATGCAAGCTATCAGAATTTAGGAATTCAGTCTATAAGAATCATTAATACAAGCTCAGAATCCAAGCACAGATGGACTTGAGGACAAGATTAAAATAGAGGATAGGGAGCATTCGCCAGGGAAAGAATCTGATTAAAGAGGATGTGAACCATTTGACACTAGCAAAAAGGAATAGATTAGTTAGCATAAGCAATTTGAAAACTGACCATTAATTTAGGTCCACAGTCAGTGTCCTCTGTTTTGCTTTTTTAGTTAATTTTCAGTGATAACAAGGTGAGACAAAGTAGAGAGAGAGAGAGAGAAAGTGGGAGGACAGCAGGAGAGGACAGAGTGACATAAGCAGACAGAGACACAGAGACAGAGAGATATCAAGGAAATTTAATGTCTCAGGAGCCTTAAGACCTGCTGTCATCTTCAGAGGAAAATAGTAAGTAAGATGGGCTAGGGTGCTCTTGTAAAATATTTTGACCTATGTTCATATTTCTTGTGGGATGATTTGGGAGAATGGCATTGAAACATGTATAATATCATATAAGAAATGAATCGCCAGTCCAGGTTCAAGGCAGGATACAGGATGCTTGGGGCTGGTGCACTTGGATGATCCAGAGGGATGGTATGGGGAGGGAGGAGGGAGGGGGTTCAGGATGGGGAACACGTGTACACCCGTGGCGGATTCATGTTGATGTATGGCAAAACCAATACAAAATTGTAAAATAATTAGCCTCCAATTAAAATAAATAAATTTAAATTAAAAAAATATTTTGACCTATGTTCATATTTCTAAATGAGGACACTTCTGTGAGAAAATCTTAGAATCTCTTTCCATCTGATACAAATTGTCTTTTATGTAAATTATTTATCACACCAACATGAAGAGAGGTAAAAATCAAGTGACTCCAGATGAGGAGGATGCAACTAAAACAGTTGAATCTATTAGAAATCACTATCGAACATAGTCGGAGAAGGCAATGGCACCCCACTCCGGTACTCTTGCCTGGAAAGTCCCATGGACAGAGGAGCCTGGTAGGCTGCAGTCCATGGGGTCGTGAAGAGTCGGACACATTGAACATAGTATGCACAAATGCACTTATAAATGTGGCACACATGTAAATATAAGTATATATGTATACACCTAAATCTGAATATAGATAGATATCTCCATCATAAAAGAGTTTAAAATAGACAGGTTGGGTTTATATTTGGGAAAGCAAATTTCATAGGAAGCAAAGTAGTATGAACAATTTGCTAAAAAGAGTGATCAAGACAAAAACAGCAAAAAAAATCTATAAGCCCAATGACTTTCCTCCTACTATCTCATCCTCTGTGGTCCCCTTCTCCTTTTACCTTCAATTTTCCACAGCATCAGGGTCATTTCCAATGAGTCAGCTCTTCACATCAGCTGGCCAAAATATTGGAGATTCAGCTTCAGCATCAGTCCTTTCAATGAATATTCAGGGTTGATTTCCTTTAGGATTTACTGGTTTGATCTCCTTGGAGTTCAAGAGACTCTCAAGCGTCTTCTCCAGCACCACAGTTGGAAAGTGTCAATTCTTTAGCACTCAGCCTTCTTTCTGATCCAACTGTCACATCCATAACTAGCATTCTCACATCTAAACAGTATAGACAAAGATAAATTTGAAATGGATTAAAGAGCTAAATATAAGACCAGAAACTAAAACTCTTAGAGGAAAATACAGGCAGAACAGTATATGACATAAATCACAGCAAGCTCCTCTATGACCTACCCCCTAAAGTAATGGGGGGAAAAACAGATAAGGAGCACTTAATTAAACTTGAAATCTTTCCCATAGCAAACAAAACTATAAGCAAGGTGAAAAGCAACCCCCAGGATGCGAGAAAATAAAAGCAAATGAAACAACTGACAAAGGATTAATTTCCAAAATATACAAACATCACATGGAACTCAATACCAGAAAACAAGCCACACAATCAGAAAGTGGGCAGAAGACCTAAACAGACATTTCTCCACCTCACACCAGTCAGAATGGCTATCATCCTAACATGTGCAAACCATAAATGCTGAGAGGGTGTGGGAAAAAAGGAAACTTCTTGCATTATTGGTGGAAATATAAATTGATATAGCCACTGTAGAAGACAGTGTGGAGATTCCCTAAAAGTCTAGGAATACCAAATGACTCAACAATCCCACTATTGGGCATATATACTAAGAAAACCATAACTGAAAGATATGCATGTACCCCAATGTTCATTGCAGCACTATTTACAACATGTAGGACCTGGAAGCAAACTACATGTCCACCAACAGAGGAATGGATAAAGAAGCTGTAATACATATAAAGAATGGATTATTACTCAGACATAAAAAGGAACACAGTTCTAATGAAGTAGATGAACCCAGAGCCCATTACACAGAGTTAAGTAAGTCAGAAAGAGAATAACAAATATTGTATATTAATGCATATATATGGCATCTAGAAAGATGGCACTGATAAACCTATTTACAGGGCAATAATGGAGATGCAGACATAGAGAACAGACTTGTGGATGCAGAGAGGGAAGAAGAGGGTGGAACGAATGGAGAAAGTAGCATGGAAACATATACACTACCACATGTAAAATATATAGCCAGTGGGATGCTGTGTGATTCGGGGAACTCAACCCTATGCTCTGTAACAACAGTGAGGTGAGAGATGGAAGGGAGATTCAAGAAGGAGGAAATATGTGTTACACCTATGGATGATGTATTTTGATGTATGGGATAAGCCAACACAATATCATAAAACAATCCTCTTTTAATTAGAAATAATTTTTTAATTAAAAAAAGAATTTTCCAGGTTGTTATGATCCACACAGTCAAAGGTTTTCACATAGTCAATAAAGCTGACAATGTAGATGTTTTCCTGGAATTCTCTTCCTTTGTCTATGATCCAGTGAATTTTGACAATTTGAACTGTGGTTTATCTGACTTATCTAAACTCAGCTTGTACATCTGGAAGTTCCCAGTTCACATACTGCTGAAGCCTAGTTTGAAGGATTTTGAGCATAACCTAACTAGCATGTGAAATGAGCACAATTTTACAGTAGTTACAAACATCATATACAATCTTTAATTCTTTTTCTTTCTCTTACTGCTGTTACTACTTTGATGTTTCCATTTGTAACTCACTGTTTCTTATCTATGACCTACAGAGTCATAACTGGTTCAGCTTCACATAATAGATTTTAAAAAATGGAAAAGGTCAAAATTTTAAGTATTTTCTATCACAAATTCTTGGCTTTCTTTTTAATTAACTAGCTTCCGTTAATGGTTCTGCTAAGACAAGTTTTTAGATTAATGTCTACCTTTAGAGTAACAAATTCTTCCTAATATCTATAATTTGTCATGGAAACAACCTTCAAATTCACTAAATGCTGCCTGCAACACATAGCAATAAATGTTTGCAGGTATGAATCTACCTATGTTTTACAGTGATTAGAATACAAAATAGTATTGAGTTCAGAAATTAAATGTCTTTTTGCAGGAACTCAGTGCAGTCAGACTGCAAAAGAAAAAAGATGCTACAGATTTTATATAGGTATTTGAGTGATTGACATATTTACAAGAATTCTAAACAATCTAACATATTTCAGAGACAAGTTTCTTTGACCAGATACAAACATTCTCTTTTGAATATTTCATTAGCGATTCTGCTTCAATTTTTAAAGGATATATTTTTGTTGGAGTTGGAAGGTGCAATCATTTAAAATCAATAATTAGATACCAAATATTATGGTTAACCTGAGTTACAGTATTACACAGGGTTTTTAAAGCTCTGGTATTTTATAATTAAAAAAAAAAATCCCCAATAAACAGCCCATCTAATTTCCTTTCAACACAAGGCAGGCATCTTTTGTCTTAAGGACTTTAGCAATGTGATATATTTTCCTCAATGCTATAGATGAGAAGGAGATGAAAATGATAAAGGTGGGAGGGGAAGTGGAGGGAGTGGGTAGACTCCTCTAAAACAGAGATTAGAAACTTTTATGTATAGAATATATTTTGGAGTTTTCTTTTCTCTTTCTTTTTTTTTAAGTTACATGATCTCTGTTGTAATTACTCAACTTTGCTATTGTGGCAAGAAAGCAACATAGGCACCATGTAACCCAGTAGCCATGTCTTGTTACAACAAAACTTATTTATAAAACAGGCAACAGACCGGATTTGTTATGGGGGCAGTAGTTTGCCAAACTTCCATCTAAGCTTTGGTTTCATGTATCCAACAGAAATGTTGCAAGCCAACTTTAATTGATTAATGCATCCAAGTTGGAACTGACAATTTTAGAAATATTTATTACCTATAAAAGGTGTATAAAAACAATTGAATTCTTCTGGACTAGAATTATACCTGAAGGCTTCAAACCATTTTTATTTGGAATATGTGTAAATAGTATAAACATTGTCTATGTTTAACAAATGCTGTGGATCATTTTTACATGTTTTAGTTGAATAGGATTGTGTGAGAGTGGCTTGTGAGCTTCTTAATCTTGGTTTCAGGAAAAGAAACTGTTGGAGGACATTGAAATTAAAACTCCACAGTAAAAGGATAAGAGTAATAGGCAGTCTTGAAACTATAACTGTTTTCTACAAAGTACACATAAAGTTTGAGAGATGAAGGGGATCATTTGGACTTCTTTGCTAATCTCATCATTTCACAGATAAAAATCAAATGGCAAATTAATCATAAGGTTAATATTAGAATATAATTTACTCTAAAAGAAAGAAAATACTGTTTATCAACTGTTTTGATGCTTGAGGACAAATGTAAAAAAAAGTTTCTACTTTGGATGATTCATACTTAAATGCTTAATCTTGAATTAATGTAAGAAAATTAATGTTGTTGGAGAAAGTAAAGATTTTAAAAATATATTCTAACTCTTCATCTTAAAATTATATCTCCAGCCTAATCTCATCTGTAAGCAACATATCTCTTTTTTTATATTACTATTACAACTGACTAATTTTCTTTGCTTATATAAAGGCCACTTTGCCCTCTTCTCCTTCTCAGGGATTTATTCCAGCAAATATACCATTTCTGCTCTTCTCCCTCTTTCATGGATTGTTCCATCAGCAAAGACATATGTTCTAGGGAATCCCATCAAGGAAAAAAGAGAGAAAACATTAAAAAAAAAAGTCCTTCCCTTGAGCTTAAGTCCACCTCCAGCTATTACTATAACTCTCTGCTCCTCTTCACAGGAAAATACCTTAAAGGAGTTGATAATAGTTACTTCCTCTACTTTGATAATCAAATAATCTTTCTGTTGGATTCCATGGCACCACACAGCCAGGATTTTCCCGCTTATTCATTGGCTTTCATTCTCTGCCTCTTTCATTGAAATTATTTTTCCAGTTCACAAGTAAGTATTTAAGTATAATTAGACTTAGTTTTGTATCCATTTCTCCCATCTATCCTCCCATTATCCCTCAGGTAAATTAACTGAGTTTCATGGCTTTAAATAGCCTCTATAGATGAATGATTTCAAATCCATAACTTTGGTCTTCTCCCTTGAGCTTCAGGCCAACATCTTTAAAGGCCACCCCGGGATTTCCAGTTAAATAGCTGATAGGCCTAGAAAAATTCTTTATTTTCTGCCCCTTCCATCACCTATATTCAGACAATAATGTAGAATTATTTTTAATATGTCAAAGTTTCTTAATCCAGGCCTCAGTAATCATTCCCTATAACCACACCTCAGTGGCTCAGCAGTTAAATAATCTACCTGCAATGCAGGAGACATTTGTTTAATCTCTGGGTCAGGAAGATCCCCTAGAGAAGAAAATGGCAACCCACTCCAGTATTCTTGCCTGAGAGATCCCATGGATGGAGGAGCCTGGAGGGCTACAGTCAAAAAGGATGCAAAGAGTTGGATGTGAGTGAGTAACTAAGCACACACACATACCCACATCCACGCACTTCACAAACTCAAGAAATGCATCAACAAGTTTATATAGCCTGTATGGATTCAGTTTTTAAATTATACTCTTTTCATTCTAAGTCAGATTACTTTATCTCTCACTGACACTATTGTAAGCATACCCTATTTTTTCACACTTAGAATAAAATTTAAGCTTGTTATCATGACTTTCAAGGCCTTGCCTCATTGCAATATTTCCCATTATTCTCTTTTATTAAGATCCCTCATGTTCAATAAGCTAAATCCACTCTAGATAAGTAGTTTTCTTAATATTCTTCAAAAATTAATTTTTTTCTGACTTTAAGGTTTTTCTGTCTACTATTATTCCCCCTTGAGCCACTGACATCAGATCTTCATATTTTGAGTCTTTCTAGTCCAAATGTATCTCCTTAGATTATCCATGCTTGTCCAATGAATTGAATACAAAACTCTGGATAACTGTATAGTATAACCTCTTTTTAAATTCTTCGTAATGTTTACTACTATCTGAAATTATGTTTCTCATATATTTGACCATTTCATGTTATTTGTCTCTGATACCTTTAGATAAAAGCTCACCATGGACTATTTCAACTATTTTACTCTCCAGGGCTAGATAACGCATGTCTGGCAGAGAATGAACATTCACTACACATATATTGAAAGAAAGAATAGAATGGCATGTTGAATGATACTTTATAAAAACTTTTCTCTTCAGCCGGGATGGAAAATATATAGCAAGAACATCTCCCCACAACTTTGCACATGTAGCCCATATGAATAACTGGGAATAGCATATTTTCCGATTGATTCTTAATGTAGCCTGGGATATTCTCAACACAGTACTCAATCGGTCTACTATTCATACAGCATTACCTATGAGCTGATATATCAGGAACCTGTTTCCTGACCCTAAATTAAATAATAGAGCTTAGTTTCTATGTAGTTTTAGACAAAGTTGTCAACTTTATTTCATAAGAGTCTGATAATTATTTCAATTCAACAGACATTTATTGAGCATCTAAGTCTGCTAAAATCTTGGTGTCTTTTTGAGAGATCAAAGTGTAGCAGGAAAAGAAATGTACAAATAATAAAAGTTAATGAAGAAATTTAAGGAATAGAAAGCAGCACAACGTGTGAAAAGTTGAGTAACACAACAGTCAAAAATTCATCTTAATGACTGAAAGGACTGCTGGTGGAAATAAGGCTGGGAAGAGTCAAAGTCATATTGTGAAACTTGTAATCTGACTCAGAGCTTGGATCTTGATGTGCACACATTGGTGAAAAAAGAGTGTGATTGGAGTTTTGTTTGAGAAAGATAAGTGGTGGTAGAGGGTAAAATTGAACAGAAAAGGGAAAATCTAGGGCCAAAGAGACCAGCTACAATGAAAATGAAAAAATCTTAAGTGTCAGGCAATTAGGATCTATATCAGGTATTAATGGAAAAGAAAAGAAGGAATATATTTTAGGAATCATTGCAGTTATAACCACACATTTAATGTTTGTTTTGTTCTGAGTAATGATAATAGAAAGTTATCGAGTGAAAAATATCACTGTGATAGATGGTGACAGACACCCAAGATGAAGAAGCAATTTCAAAAGAACAGAGAAGTCTGTCTGTTATCACACATGTTGAATTTGAAAAGCTGTAATGCTCTCAATGTTGAGTTATTTAGCCATGGTAGAAAATAAATGGCTTGGAATTTATGTGGGTCAAATATATACTTTCTCTATTGAACTCTGAACTCACTTAGAAACGTTCACAAAATTCATATAGTTGCAGACTATTTGTTGCTACTTAGGCTGAATTAGAGAATATAACTTAGGGTACCAAATCTTCTTGTTGAAATTGATTGGCTCACAAGCAACAAGAGATCTGTCCAATGAGTGTACAGAATAGCCTTAGTTTTCTACTGCTGTATATCTCATTCTACTTTAAACTGTGTAAAAATTCTAATCTGAACAATAGGCATATCAACTGGTTGAATATTGCACATAATATGTCTTAGAATTGTCAGTTCTTTGGAAATGCATTAAAAGTCTGAGTCATAAATGTTCTATTTCACCATTAATCACCATCCTTCATCAAGTTTCCCAGCTTCAAATAAATCCAGAATTCATTGTCTGCAAACATGTGGCATAACCCTTCATCTAACTTTAAGATGGTTGCTAATAATAACAACAGCAAAAATGATATTTAATCCTTATTATTCTGAAGGAGATCAGCCCTGGGATTTCTTTGGAAGAAATGATGCTGAAGCTGAAACTCCAGTACTTTGGCCACCTCATGTGAAGAGTTGACTCATTGGAAAAGACTCTGATGCTGGAAGGGATTGGGGGCAGGAGGAGAAGTGGACGACAGAGGATGAGATGGCTGGATGGCATCACTGACTCAATGGACATGAGTCTGAGTGAACTCCGGGAGTTGGTGATGGACAGGGAGGCCTGGCGTGCTGCGATTCATGGGTTCACAAAGAGTCGGACACGACTGAGCGACTGATCTGATCTGAACTGATCTGAAATAGCATGGGCCACCCTGGGACTTCCCTAGTAGCTCAGACAGTAGAGCATCTGCCTGCAATGCAGAAGACCAGAGTTCAATCCCTGGGTCGGGAAGATCCCCTGGAGAAGGAAATGGCAACTCACTCCAGTATCAATGCCTGGAAAATCCCATGGACAGAGGAGCCTGGCAGGCTACAGTCCATGGGGTCTCAAAGTGCCGCATACGACTGATCAGCTAACACACATGGGCCACCCTATGTTTTGAAAATATTAATACTGATAAATGTTGCTAGGTATTGTTATACTTATTATATACCATTTTATTAGGAGTCTTGGTATTTAGGTTATATAACTAAGCAAAAAATATAAAATAAAATGAAGATCCAGGGGTCTTCTTGAACTTCACCTGATTATCTGAGTCTGGGATCCATATAGTCAATTGAACAGTTTCATTATCTCACCTTGTTTTACTCTTTGGAAGCTTTATCTGAATTCCTAACTAAATATGTTGATGTTATCTGTATATCTAGACTAGGCTTCCTAACCCTTACTTTGGATCCATACTACCTGGAAGAGAATTTACTTTTACTGCTTCCCTTCTTTTGTTCCATGCTGTTACCCTTAATGGTTAACATCAGAATTTCAGTCTTCCTAGGACAAGTTTCACTACACTGATGTTTTTCTAGGCATATGAGTTTAGAACCAGACATGAAACAATGGACTGGTTCCAAATTGGGAAATAAGTACATCAAGTCTGCATATTGTCATCCTGCTTTTTTAACTTATATGCAGAGTACATCATGCAAAATTCTGGGCTGGATGAAGCACGAGCTGTAATCAAGATTGCTGGGATAAATACAATAAACTCAAATATACAGATGACACCATCCTTATAGTAGAAAGGAAAGAGAAACTAAAGAGCTTCTTGATGAAGGTGAAAGAGGAGAATGAAAAAGTTGACTTAAAACTAACTCAACATTCAGCAAACTAAGGTCATAGCATCCAGTCTCATCAGATCAGATCAGATCAGTCACTCAGTCATGTCCGACTCTTTGCGACCCCATGAATCGCAGCACTCCAGGCCTCCCTGTCCATCACCAACTCCCGGAATTCACTCAGACTCACTACCATTGAGTCAGTGATGCCATCCAGCCATCTCGTCCTCTGTCGTCCCCTTCTCCTCCTGCCCTCAATCCCTCCCAGCATCAGAGTCTTTTCCAATGAGTCAACTCTTCGCATGAGGTGGCCAAAGTACTGGAGTTTCAGCTTTAGCATCATTCCTTCCAAAGAAATCCCAGGGCTGATCTCCTTCAGAATGGACTGGCCGGGTCTCCTTACAGTCCAAGGGACGCTCAAGAGCCTTCTCCAACACCACAGTTCAAAAGCATCAATTCTTCGGTGCTCAGCCTTCTTCACAGTCCAACTCTCACATCCATACACGACCACAGGAAAAACCATGGCCTTGACTAGACGAACATTTGTTGGCAAAGTAATGTCTCTGCTTTTGAATATGCTATCTAGGTTGGTCATAACTTTCCTTCCAAGGGGTAAGCGTCTTTTAATTTCATGGCTGCAGTCACCATCTGTAGTGACTTTGGAGCCCTGAAAAATAAAATCTGACACTGTTTCCCCATCTATTTCCCATGAAGTGGTGGGACCGGATGCCATGATCTTCGTTTTCTGAATGTTGAGCTTTAAGCCAACTTTTTCACTCTCCACTTTCACTTTCATCAAGAGGCTTTTGAGTTCCTCTTCACTTTCCGCCATAAGGGTGGTGTCATCTGCATATCTGAGGTGATTGATATTTCTCCCAGCAATCTTGATTCCAGCTTGTGTTTCTTCCAGTCCAGCGTTTCTCATGTTGTACTCTGCATATAAGTTAAATAAATGACAAATACCTGGGGAAACAATGGGAACAGTGACATAATTTGTTTTCCTGGGCTCCAAAATCACTGCAAATGCTGACTGTAGCCATGAAATTAAAAGACACTTGTTCCTTGGAACAAAAGCTATGACAAACCTAGACAGCATATTATAAACAGATATTACTCTGCCAACAAAGGTCCATATTGTCAAAACCATGTTTTTTCCAGTGAAGTGAAGTGAACTCGCTCAGTCGTGTCCGACTCTTTGTGACCCTGTGGACTGTAGCCGGCCAGGCTCCTCTGTCCGTGGGATTCTCCAGGCAAGAATACTGGAGTGAATGTGAGAGCTGGAACATAAAGAAGGGTGAGCGCCAAAGAATTGATGCCTTTGAACTGTGGTGTTGAAAAAGACTCTTGAGATTCCCTTGGACTGCAAGGAGATCAAATCAGTCAATCCTAAAGGAAATCAATCCTGAATATTCATTAGAAGGCCTGATGCTGAAGCTGAAGCTCCAATACTTTGTCCACCTAATGGGGAGAGTCAAGTCATTAGAAAAGACCCTGATGCTGGAAAAGATTGAAAACAGAAGGAAAATGGGACAACAAAGGATGGAATGGTTAGACGGTATTCCTGACTCAGTGCAGATGAGTTTGAACAAGCTTCAGGAGATGGTGAAGGACAGGGAAACCTGGCGTGCTGCAGTCCATGGGGTCATAAAGAGTTGGACACGATTGAACAACTGAACATCAAACTGAGTTTACACAAGTAATAGCCTTAAAACTATGCAATCACAAACACATAATATTTCTTCCTGATTTAAATACAGACTCTAATCAGATGTACGCCCTCTCTGCTGAAAATGCAGCTATTCAAATGTCATATGAACACTTTATTTCAATAAAACTAAAAAGTCATTATTTTTTAATTTAAATTTATTTATTTTAATTAGAGGCTAATTACTTTACAACATTGTATTGGTTTTGCCATACATCAACATGTATATGAGACAGCAAAAGAGACACAGATGTATAAAAAGCCATTAATTTTTAAATTGCACCATCAATTTATATATCACTAGGAAAGAAAAATTTACAAATATTGGACTTGCTTAATTTGATCAATTTTAAGACTGAGATTTCAGGGTTCTTAAATGTGGAGAAAAAAGTTGTACCTTGGAATGAAATGTAAGTTGTTTGAATTTTCACCACCTTTCAGATTTCTCTTACTACTATTATGCTCAGTTGTGTCCAGCTCTTAGCAATCCAGTGAACCGTAGCCCTGCCAGGTTCCTCTGCCCATGGGATTTTACAAGCAAGAAGACTGGAGTGGGTTGCCACCTCCTCCTCCAGGGTACTACCATTGTATGATTTGTTAATTAATTGAACCTCTTTTTAAAAATTCTGCAAATATAGTGCAAAGGAAAATCTCCCAAGGTAAATTACAGCTGAAAGTTTATTGTTATTGGTACCTGCAGACACAGATGGATCCTTAGTCCAAATTTACTTTGAACGTAGAGACTGAAGATACCATTCAAGTGAAGAAGGAATGAAAAAATATATTACTGACACACTTGAGATCACTGGGAGCAGGGCAGTCCCCTCAATCAAGTCTGAAATGGCTTGAGTGTCTGTGTGCTCAGTTGCTCAGTTGCGTCAAACTTTCTGTGGCCCCATGGACTGTTACCTGTCAGGCTTCTCTGTCCATGGAATTTTCCAGGCAAGAATTCTGGGGTGGATGGTCATTTTCTTCTCTAGGGGATCTTCCCTACCCAGGGATTGAACCAGAATTCCTTGCATCTCCTGTATTGGCAGGGTGATTCTTAAGTAGGGAAAGGAGACAGTTCTGGTTTTGAACTGTGATTAATGAGTGGGTTCAAGTGTGAGCTCCCAAGCAAGGAACGGGCTGGCAGGGTTTCAGTTTCCCTCTGGAAACAAAAGAGGAAACACTGGACCTCCTTGTCAGGTTGCCCAGATGTGGGGAAGAAGGGGAGAAGAAAGATTGAGTTTTAAATCCTGTCAGCATTCAAATATTAAAAATTGGAGTCCAACTCCTTTATTTTCAAAACTTGGAAATGTTTTTTTACAAGTAAAAACAAATAGTAAATGTTATTTACTGTATGTGCCAGGCAATGCAGCTTGTGGAATCTTAGTTCCCTGACCAGAGATCAAACTAGTGTCCCCTACAGTGGAAGCACAGATTGCAAACCATTGGACTTCCAAGGAAGTCCATCAATGTTTTAATTTAACAAGGCAGAAAAGTTGATCAGAATTGTTATGAAAGCTAACTTTCCATATGTATAACAAAATACTAAGATCTTTTGATGCATTGGAATCTATGTCTGTTTTCCAAAACTCTTGACCATCCCTTTATAGAATCTTTCTCAAGGGCTAATGTCACTCTCTCAGAGACAAAAATGATAAAGAGTATACCTGATGCATTTTGGCTTTCTCATAACTTACAGGCAGATAATCATATTGTTTTTCTGACTTAATATCATGGCCAGAGTAGAGAATGACTTATTCATTTCTCTCTTGTATTTCTTTGACATGTTGATAGGTACCTTCTTTTATTGTTGTTGTTGTTAACTTTTTATTTTATGTTGCATATGTACATGCTAAGTCACTTCAGTTGTGTTCAACTCTGTGTAACCCTATGGACTGCAGCCCTCCAGGCTCCTCTGTCTATGGAATTCTGCAGGCAAGAACACTGGAGTGGGTTGCCAGTTTTTTTCTCCAAATTTGTATTGGAGTATAGCCAATTAACAATTTCAGGTGCCCAGCAGAGCTACTCAGCTATGCATTCATTCTTCCCCAAACTCCCCTCCCATCCAGGCTGCTAAATAACATTGAGCAGAGTTCTTGGTGCTATACAGTAAGACCTTGTTAGTTATCCATTTAAAATATAGCAGTGTGCACCTGTCCATCTCAAAATCCCTAATTATCCCTTTACCCCTGGTAAGCATAAGTTCCTTCTGTAACTCTATGATTCTATTTTTGCTCTATGAATAAATTCATTTGTATTATTTCTTTTGAGATTTCACATATAAGAGATACCATATGATATTTCTCTTTCTCTAATTTACTTCATTCATAATGACAGTCTCTAAGTAAGTGAAGTCGCTCAGTCATGCCCAACTCTTTGTGACCCCAGGGACTGTAACCTACCAGGCTCCTCCATCCATGGAATTTTCCAGGCAAGAGTACTGGATTGGGTTGCCATTTCCTTCTTCAGGGTATCTTCCCAACCCAGGGATCTAACCTGAGTCTCCCACATTGCAGGCAAACACTTTACAGTCTGAGCCAAAGGGAAAGCTTGACAGTCTGTAGGTACATCCATGTTGCTGCAAATGGCATTATTTCATTTGTTTTAGTGGCTGAGCAATATTCCATTGTATATATGTACCATAGGCTACATAGCAAGATGGATATTGCTGAAAAGTATACTAACAAACAGGTGTATTTAAGTGAGGATTGCTCACAAAAATAAGACGGATCGTGAAGTATGAAAAAAGAAGATGTAAGAGACTTGGGAAAGTCATGTTATATTCAAACATACAAATTGCTGGAATACTAGAAAGAGAAAACCAAGAAAATAATGAGAAATCAATGATTCAAATATCAGTGTCTAACTGTGAGAGTATAAATCGGTACATTCTTAATTGACCCTTTATTTCATTTTTCATATGAAATGTTTAAGGCAAAAAATCAAAAGTATCTGAACAAAGAATACTGTACAATCCAAAAGTACAGACATGAATCTTGCTTGAAGCTTTCAAATTGTGTAAAATAATCTTATAAATATTTTTTTTTCTATATCTCCTCCATTTTAATATTTTTGAGATGAGTTTGGTCTTATAGAAAGTTTAAAACCTGTTTAAGTGACAAGTTACCACTGGTAAGACAGCTTCTTGTAACTACTATACTAGTTCAGCGTTTAGGGAAAAAATGCTGCCTAAAAAGGCCATTATGTTTCTTTTTCCTTTTTTTTCCCTTCTTGTGCTTAAATTATTGTTTGTTCTTGCCTGGAGAATCCCAGGGACGGTGGAGCCAGTTGGGCTGCCGGTCTATGGGGTCGCAGAGTCGGACACGACTGAAGCGACTTAGCAGCAGCAGCAGCAGTAACTCATCTGTGTCCTGCTCTTTGCAATCCCCTAGACTGGAGCCTGCTAGGCTCCTGTCTGTGGGACTTTCCAGGTGAGAATACTGGAGTTGGTTGCATACTTAAATTGGAAATTTCTGAAAGGCGAAGTGTAGTTGTACAACAGTCAAATTTGGATGAACCAGCCTTCAGTAGAAAAACTGCAAGACTTAATTTCTGAACCTAGAAGTATTTATATTGGAGAGAGTTACTGTACCAAAACATAGTATAGACTGTATTCCCCAAAAAACTCTTCTGTTGGTGGTTCTTTGTTGAAAGCAGTTATGTACATGAGTTACTTTGTTATTATTCTGGACAAATAGAAATTATTGGACACTGGACCACACCAATCAATCCAGAAAAGAAAGTATAGTTATTCAGATATTTGAGCTTTGCCTTAGGAAGATCACAGAGGTCATCAGTGCTATAAGGGCCTTTATTATGTCTCCTTCAGGGAAGAGTCAGAAACCAATAACTCATGAACACAGAATTTTGATGTTAATAATATTTAACCACTACAAACCTGGACTAAATTCAGCTATGATCTCAGCATCCTGGCCATTAGTAACCTCCCTGTGTGAATATGCCCTCCATTTATTGCATTCTGTGCCAGTTAAATGAAGCACTGGCTTGACAGTTATAATTTTTGAAAAGGTGGGCATTTTTTATATCCATCTCAAAAGAATTCAAACCTGAAGTAATATCTGACTCTGAACACTTTATGTGACTTTTATTTGAGGGAACATAGCTAAAAGATTTAAGAACTAGACAATTTCTCACTTGGGTTGCTTGTATTTTATTTCAACTAACTTTTTCATAGCTTTTGAAGCAGTTTCAGATGGTCTATGGAAACACAGGTGAATAATACTTATGGTCTTTGGCACATTTTTCTTGTTTTTTTTTTCTACCAGTTACTACATAAAATAAAGCAGACCTGTTATATTGGGATCTAGTCAAGTCTTCCCATTCCCAGGGCACTGCAGCTTCCTATGGAAGATGTATATCGCTTTGGAGAGTGGGTCTTCATCATATCTCCACATCAAAGCAAATTAAAAATTAAAACATTCCAAATTGGGGGAGGAAATAAACAGAAAATAGCATGACCAAATAAGAATAGCTGTATCATTGAATTTTAATTTTGCTTTTCAAAATTTGAGAGTCAACTGTGGGAAAGTTTTAAGTACTGGAATTTGACCTAAAATGCATCTGTATAACCTTGGAATATGTCATTATGGTGGGCAGCATGAAAACATACAGCCAGAATTGACAGTTCCTTCTCAATTTTGTCTCTAGGAGTGCCCTGGAAATCTATTCCCATGGTTGTAGTGGGAAGAACATGGTAGAGGAAAAGATACAAAAATTTAGGTTCAAATCCCCTATTCCACCCTGGTTCCAGATTAGACCTTGTCAGTGTGAAGTGCTCAGGGAGGTTTGAGGGCAGAAAGGGAAGAAAAGGCAAAGTTCTTCAGAGGCAGCTGCAAAAGATTAAAAGGAAGATATGAGGTTCAAAGCAGTTTCTAGGGGTGGAGGTGAAGAACCTTAAGGCAGTAGGGGGTAATTAATTCCCAGCTTATGCTTCGTAGCTTCATCAGGGTCTAGCTATAGAGAAGATAAAGTACAAAGATATACAGTATATATGAACAAATTCAGTTCTGAGGGCAAGTTTGTAAGTTCAGTTTGTTTGTAAGCCCAACAAAGTTAGCCTATGTATCCAACTAACACAATTGGCTATATAGTACCATACTGTAATATGCTTTTAATATTTTTACACAACCACAAAAACAAAGAATAATAATCTCAGAATACATTACCTTGCCAAGTACAATTCTGTTTTGTTTACTCCTTCAGTCATGTCTGACTCTTTGAGACACCATGGTCTGCAGCACACCAGGCTTCCCTGTCCTTCATTATCTCCTTGAGTTGCTTGAACTCATGTCCATTGAATTAGTGATGGTATTCAACCATCTTATCCTCTGTCATCCTCTTCTCCTCCTGCCTTCAATCTCTCCTAGCAGCAGGGTATTTTCCAGTGAATTGGCTCCTCCCATCAGAGGGCCAAAGTACTGGAGCTTCAGCCTTATCATCAGTCCTTTCAATGAATACCCAGGGTTAATTTCCTTTATGAGTGACTGATTTGATTGCCATGCTGTTCAAGGGACTCTCAAGAATCTTCTCTAGTACCACAGTTCAAAAGCATCAATTTTTCAGTTCTCAGTCTTCTTTTTGGGTCCAACTCTCACATCTATACATGGTTACTGGAAAAATCATAGCTTTGACTATACGGATCTTTGTTAGCAAAGTAGAGTAGGACCAGGTACATCACTGCTGCTTTTATGTATGCTTCTGGACATCCTATGCTTGAAAAAATTACTGCTGTACTCTGTAGTGTACTTATAGTAGAGTACACAAAAGCACAACCAGTTGTAGAGGATGCAGGAAGGCATGAACTGTGAATTTACATATTGAACATACAAACACACATTTGCATCTTTGAAAGTTCACAACTTGAAGAATCTTATGTAGGGATTCTTGCTGCAGTTATTTGAGACTCTCAGCAGTATCCAGGCAAGCTCTTAAAATTTACGCCTTCCTATACTGCAGGCTGAAGCTGTTAGTGGCACCTCTTCTGACCTGTATTCATCCTGTTTTACCAACATTGGTGTAAGTCCCCACTCTATTGTTTTAAAATCCTTCTGAATGTCTTCTGATTATTTGACTTACTGTTAGATAATATTAATGTTAATCATCATTCTTTAAATTCAAAATAAATACATGGAATCAATGCTTGCATTTAATTTTTTTAAAAATCTTTCAGAGTTTATAGTAGATACTAGTTATCCTCTAAAAGTGTGCAGTCCCAGCATAAAAGGTATGTAAATATTACATTAATGACACTTTTAGTTAAGTAACACTATTTTTGACCTGGGAAATGCCTGGGGAATCCCATGGACAGAGGAGCCTCGTGGGCTAAAGTCCATGCGGTTGCAAAGAGTTGGACACAACTGAGCTATTAACAAACACTTTCCATTTTTGGAGAACTATCATAGTTGAAATACAAAGAAAAAGTTTGTTCTTGTATTTTGTTTTCTTTATTTGTTGCCATTTAAACCATGATACTCTTTGACAGTTGATTTTCCTCAAGATGTAGGAAATTTGATACTGAATTTAATTTTATATACCAAACATTTGGTTTCTATTTAAGGCTTATGTTTTCAAAAGATTTGGAAACTCACCAGGATGATTTGAAGGACTTTTCTTGCATTTGTTTCCTTTTTGATAAAAAGGTTTGAATGGTGGCATACTGCTTTGGTGCTAATGCATGCTTCCTGTAGCTAAATACAAATGTGGGGGAAATATTAATGGGGGTATATAAGATTGGTTTAAAAGGTTTAGAAAATGAACTCAATTAAGTGAAATGAACTATCATTATTTAGTTTGAGAAAGAAATTTTAGCAGAAAGGGAGAAGTTAAGACAGAACTAAGTTCTTTTTTGCATTTGTACTAGGTTGAAAAACTGTAACATAGCAATTTGAGCTTAATACCTTAAACAAAAAGTTTTGTACTCATGAATTTGTGTTTGGAGAAATATCACTGGGTATTTTCTAAACATAGGATAAAATGGGATAACTTTCCATCTACCAGGAGTAAGGGGAGTTTAGTCTGAATACCGATGAAGTTGTTGGACCTTTTGCTGCTTCTTAGGCTTAGAACTTTTTTCCCTCACTCAACATATACAATTTGGGATGTAGAACTTCCATGTCAAAAATAGATAAGGTATCCTCTTGCCCTGTTGATAAAATGGGTTCTGATATTTAATGTTATAACTTATGATTTTTGTCTATTCCTTGAATTTGGTCATGTCAAGCCTAAATATGATGGTCTACTATATCCACTAATTTATGGTTTACCGTATGCACTGGAGCAGGAAATGGCAACCCACTCCAGTGCTCTTGCCTGAAGAATCCCAGGGACGGGGGAGCCTGGTGGGCTGCCATCTATGAGGTCGCACAGAGTCGGACACGACTGAAATGACTCAGCAGTATATCTACTAAATTGATTGTATTCACTATTTCATCACCTGAATCCTCTTCATCTAATGCTCTCTCTAATAGACAGCTACTACTCCATCAACATTTCAAAATTTTCCCAACACACCTGTATGTCAAGAGATCCTCCTACACATTGTCCTTTTACTGAGAGATAAGCATTCGCATTTTCAGTACAGTAATCACCTACATTACATAATTTTCCTATGCAGTCCTTTTACTTTGTTCTCAGTTGAATCAGCTTTGGGATCATTTTAGGCACAGAAAATGCTGCCAAAACCACTTAAGCAAGGCCAATTATTTGAATGTGAAATTTAATTTAATCACATCTCTTCCAAAAGAGGTAGCCAAATAATAACTGTATCAGAAATCTTTCAAACATTACATCTCTAATATCATTTTTCTGGAAATATTTTCTAAAGAATGGAAGACTCTTTTGAAAGCATTGTCTGTAGGAGCTAAGGTAAATGGAATTTACCTCGGTTAAATTATATTTATCACTGAAATATTTACATAATTTCAAATGCTGTGATTGAAGCACACCATACATTTCTAACACAAACTTTTCATTTTACAGTTGAGTAAACAAGTCTCTGATGAATGGAATTGCTTTCCAAATATCCTTTAAATCCCAATAATATTAGACTCTACTCATAATATCTTGAATGATTTTCCTTTGCAATGTCTCTGACACATTTTCTCCTTGAGAGATAAGGCAGAGGAAAAGATGAAATACAGTATTTATATATAGAGTGTATAAATGTAGTATTTAATTTAATCTTAATTTATAGTATACACATAAAATAGTGTTTAGGTAAAGTACTTGGAAGTTTATCTTGCATTCCACAGAGTAAAAGCTTTTATTATATAAAGGACATTCTCTCGTTTACTTTACCTAGACCAAGATTCTTCTAACCAAATGAATTCTTTTCAACTGAGAATATAGGTATAAAGTTATTGGGCACTACTTCCCCTTTGGGAAATGGAAATCCTGCAACCGATTTTGCCTGGAAGATTGGTAGCTATCCTTTGCTAAAAATTCAGGGGGGTAAACCCACCAGACTGTAGCTTTTCAGTCTTCCATCAACTTGAAACATTTCCTTAAAGTTGGTGGGGGATGATTTTGGTTATGAAAGAAATGTCTCTCAAAGATTTTACAGGACTTTAGGGCTTGGCAAGTAGAAATGCTCACTGTTTTGCTAACCAATCAAAAAAGAAGAACATTACTGGCAACGTGCCTACACTGAAAACTAACTGATCAGGAAATTGATAAAGCTTCACTACCTGGGGTTGTTGTATAGGATTTGAACGTTCCAACACAAAAAGTGACTAAGTACAAATAATTTGTTTGCTTTCTCTTTCAGAAAGGAACAAACCCGAATGGGCAGTAAGATGATATAGATACCAATTTAGTGCCTGATATATCCCCTGAGAGGAATAAAAGACAGATAAGTCTCTGACTTTCAGGTATTTATATTTTAATATAGTTGAAGAAGCATGCAGTCAAATCAACAAAGAAAATGGTTTTTGCTTGTGATAAAGGAATAAAGCACGGTGGCAGCTGCGATCGGTGCAGTAAGTGCCGCCGAGAGGAGCTACCCCACTTCCAAGCTCAGGGGCAGAAGCCGGGAGGACCCCATGCCCGAAGTGGGGCGGCCAAGAGGAGTTACCCCATGTCCGAGGTCAGGGGCAGTGGCTGAGAGTGCCAGGCTGCGACAGCACAGGAAAGGCGGAGAAGAGCTACCCAAGTCCGAGGTCAGGGGTGGCTGGCGGGAGGAGCTACCCCAAGAACGAGGTAAGGGGCGGGGGCCAGGATGACCTACCCCACTCCCGAGGCCAGGGGCAGCGGACGGGAGGAGCTACCCTACGCCTGAGGCCAGGAGTGGTGGTCGGAAAGACCAACCCCACGTCCAAGAAGCAGTGGCTGCGTGGGTGCAGGAGGGCCTAGAGGAGCTATCCGACGTTGAAGATCAGGAAGGGCGGCAGTGAGGAGATACCCCTCGTCCAAGGTAAGGAGCAGCAGCCGCGCTTTGCTGGAGCAGCTGTGAAGAGATACTCCACGCCCAAGGTAAGAGAAACCCAAGTAAGATGGTAGGTGTTGCAAGAGGGCATCAGAGGGCAGACACACTGAAACCATACTCACAGAAAACTAGGTAATCTAATCACACAAGGACCACAGCCTTGTCTAACTCAATGAAACTAAGCCATGCCTGTGGGGCAACCCAAGACGGGCAGGTCATGGTGGAGAGATCTGACAGACTGGTCCACTGGAGAAGGGAATGGCAAACCACTTAAGTATTCCTGCCTTGAGAACCCTGTGAAGAGTATGAAGAGCCAAATGATAGGATACTGAAAGAGGAACTCCCTGGTCAGTAGGTGCCCAATATGCTACAGGAGATCATTGGAGAAATAACTCCAGAAAGACTGAAGGGATGCAGCCAAAGCAAAAACAATACCCAGCTTTAGATG
This sequence comes from Bos grunniens, assembly GCF_055505025.1. NCBI lineage: Eukaryota > Metazoa > Chordata > Mammalia > Artiodactyla > Bovidae > Bos > Bos grunniens. Next base: position 55,134,017 of record NC_141175.1, on the reverse strand, counting down.
TGACTGGTGATAGAAACAAGGTCCAATTCTGTAAAGAGCAATATTGATTGGAACCTGGAATGTCAAGTCCAGGAATCAAGGCAAATTGGAAGGGGTCAATCAAGAGATGGCAAGAGTGAATATAGACATTCTAGGAATCAGCGAACTAAAATGGACTGGAATGGGTGAATTTAACTCAGATGACCATTATATCTCCTACTGTGGGCAGGAATCCCTCAGAAGAAATGGAGTAGCCATCATGGTCAACAAAAAAGTCTGAAATGCAGTATTTGGATATGATCTCAAAAATGACAGAATGATCTCTGTTCATTTCCAAGGCAAACCATTCAATATCACAGTAATCCAAGTCTACGTCCCAACCAGTAATGCTGAAGAAGCTGAAGTTGAACGGTGCTACGAACACCTCCAAGACCTTTTAGAAGTAACACTCAAAAAAGATGTCCTTTTCATTATAGGGGACTGGAATGCAAAAGTAGGAGGTCAAGAAACACTTGGAGTAACATGCAAATTTGGCCTTGGAATACAGAATGAAGCATGGCAAAGACTAATGCAGTTTTGCCAAGAAAATGCACTGGTCATAACAAACACCCTCTTCCAATAACACAAGAGAAGACTCTACACATGGACATCACCAGATAGTCAACACCAAAATCAGATTGATTATATTCTTTGGAGCCAAAGATGGAGAAGCTCTATACAGTCAGCAAAAACAAGACCAGGAGCTGACTGTGGCTCAGATCATGAACTCCTTATTGCCAAATTCAGACTGAAATTGAAGAAAGTAGGGAAAACCATTAGACCATTCAGGTATGAACTAAATCAAACTCTTATGATTATACAGTGGAAGTGAGAAATAGAATAAGGGCCTAGATCTGATAGAGTCCCTGATTAACTATGGAATGAGGTCTGTGACATTGTAAAGGAGACAAGGATCAAGACCATCCCCATGGAAAAGAAATGCAAAAAAGCAAAATGGCTGTCTGGGGAGGCCTTACAAATAGCTGTGAAAAGAAGAGAAGTGAAAAGCAAAGGAGAAAAGGAAAGATATAAGCATCTGAAAGCAGAGTTCCAAAGAATAGAAAGAAGAGATAAGAAAGCTTTCCTCAGTGATCAATGCAAAGAAATAGAGGAAAACAACAGAATGGGAAAGACTAGAGATCTCTTCAAGAATATTAGAGATACCAAGGGAACACTTCATGCAAAGATGGGCTCGATAAAGTACAGAAATGGTAGGGACCTAACAGAAGCAGAAGATATTCAGAAGAGGTGGCAAGAATACACAGAGGAAGTGTACAAAAAACATCTTCACAACCCAGATAATCACAATGGTGTGATCACTGGCCTAGAGCCAGACATCCTGGAATGTGAAGTCAAGTGGGCCTTAGAAAGCATCACTATGAACAAAGCTAGTGGAGGTGATGGAATTCCAGTTGAGCTATTTCAAATCCTGAAAGATGATGCTGTGAAAGTGCTGCACTCAATATGCCAGCAAATTTGGAAAACTCAGCAGTGGCCACAGGACTGGAAAAGGTCAGTTTTCATTCCAATCCCAAAGAAAGGCAATGCCAAAGAATGCTCAAACTGCCACACAAATGCACTCATCTCACATGCTAGTAGAGTAATGCTCAAAAGTCTCCAAGAATTCCAGAAAAACATCTATTTCTGCTTTATTGACTATGCCAAAGACTTTGACTCTGTGGATCACAATAAACTGTGGAAAATTCTGAAAGAGATGGGAATACCAGACCACCTGACCTGCCTCTTGAGAAACCTATGTGCAGATCAGGAAGCAACAGTTAGAACTGGACATGGAACAACAGACTGGTTCCATATAGGAAAAGGAGTACATCAAGGTCGTATATTGTCACGCTGCTTATTTAACTTATATGCAGAGTACATCACGAGAAATGCTGGGCTGGAGGAAGCACAAGCTGGAATCAAGATTGCCGGGAGAAATATCAATAGCCTCAGATATGCAGATGTCATCACCCTTATGGCAGAAAGTGAAGAGGAACTAAAAAGCCTCTTGATGAAAGTGAAAGAGGAGAGTGAAAAAGTTGGCTGAAAGCTCAATATTCAGAAAACGAACATCATGGCATCCGGTGCCACCACTTCATGGGAAATAGATGGGGAAACAGTGGAAACAGTTTCAGACTTTATTTTTTGGAGATCCAAAATCACTGCAGATGTTGACTGCAGCCATGAAATTAAAAGTCGCTTACTCCTTGGAAGGAAAGTTATGACCAACCTAGATAGCATATTCAAAAGCAGGGACATTACTTTGCCAACAAAGATCCGTCTAGTCAAGGCTATGGTTTTTCCTGTAGTCGTGTGTGGATGTGAGAGTTGGACTGTGAAGAAGGCTGAGCGCCAAAGAATTGATGCTTTTGAACTGTGGTGTTGGAGAAGACTCTTGAGAGTCCCTTGGACTGCAACGAGATCCAACCAGTCCATTCTGGAGGAGATTAGCCCTGGGATTTCTTTGGAGGGAATGATGGTGAAGCTGAAACTCCAGTACTTTGGCCACCTCATGCGAAGAGTTGACTCATTGGAAAAGACTCTGATGCTGGGAGGGATTGGGCAGGAGGAAAAGGGGAGGGCAGAGGAAGAGATGGCTGGATGACATCACTGACTTGATGCACGTGAGTCTGGGTGAACTCTGGGAGTTGGTGATGGACAGGGAGGCCTGGCGTGCTGTGATTCATGGGGTCGCAAACAGTCGGATATGACTGAGTGACTGAAATGAAGTGAAAGGAATAAAATAAATAGAAATGGTTATGGAGGCAGAGATCAGGCCACTTTGTGGATCAGACAAATCGGAGGCCATTTTGTGTAGGGAATGTGCATATCTAAAGGAATGGCAAACTTGCCTGAATATGGCAGCCAGTAAAATGAAATATGAAAAATAGTAGAATGTTTGAATAAACAATTATATGTATCCTGGACATTGATTCTAATTCGATCTCATGATTTCTCCTAGAATCCAACTCAGTTCAGTTCATTTGCTCAGTCATGTCCGACTCTTGTGACCCTGTCCATCACCAATTTCCAGAGCTTACTCAAACTCACATACAATGAGTTGGTGATGGCATCCAACCATTTGATCCTCTGTCATCCCCTTCTCCTCCTACCTTCAATCATTTCCAGCATGAAGGTCTTTTCCAATGAGTCAGTTCTTCACATCAGGTGGCCAAAGTATTGGAGTTTCAGCTTCAGCATCAGTCCTTCCAATAAATTTTCAGGACTGATTTCCTTTAGGATTGACTTGTTGGATCTCCTTGCAGTCCAACAGACTCTCAATAGCCTTCTCCCAACACAACAGTTCAAAAGCATCATTCTTCAGCTTTTAGCCTTCTTTATAGTCCAACTCTCACATCCGTACATGACTACTGGTAAAACTGTAGCTTTGACTAGATGGACCTTTGTTGGCAAAGTAGTGTTTCTGCTTTTTAATATGCTGTCTAGGTTTGTCATAGTTTTCTTCCAAGGAGTAAGCGTCTTTTAATTTTATGGCTGCAGTCACCATCTGCAGTGATTTTGGAGCCCAAAGAAGTAAAGTCTGTCACTGTTTCCATTGTTTTCCCATCTATTTGCCATAAAGTGATGGGACCAGATGCCATGATCTTAATTTTCTGAATGTTGAGTTTTAAGCCAACTTTCTTTCCAACTAAAGTCCTTAAATACTTGAGGATCTTGATGATATTGTATATTCCAGCAGAAGCTGAAAACAAATTTCTAGAACAGATTTGGATGAAAACAATTGAGATGATCTATACAATGTTTAAGGGCTTCCCTAGTAGCTCAGATGCTAAGCATCCGACTGCAATGCAGGAGACATGGGTTCGATCCCTGGGTTGGGAAAATCCCCTGGGGAAAGAAGTGGCAACCCACTCCAGTATCCTTGCCTGGAAAATCCCATGGACAGAAGAGCCTGGTGGGCTGTACAGTCCATTGGGTCACAAAGAGTCGGACATGACTGAGTGAATAACACACACATAATGTTTAGCAACACAGAATTTGTATAATATTGCTTAGTTGCCAAATCAAAATGAATTGACTTTACAAAACCAAGATCATCAGCTTCTTTTTGAATATTAGATTGCCAATAACCTGTGTCTACATTCCTGTATGTGAAAAATAGGCTGTTTCTCAGAATTGCCATTTTGTAGGAACATGCACACTCTAATTTGCTGCAGTTCCAACTTATTCCTCTTCCCATCAAAAAAAAGCTACTCTCTTTTGACTTTTATTCTTCCCCTTGGACTATCATTTTCCACTTAATAAAACTAAAGGACAGTGAATTATTACTTATGTGTGCTTGCTAAATCATTCAGCCTTTTCGGACTCATTGAGATCCTATGGACTGTAGCCTGTCAGGCTCCTCTGTCAATGGATTCTCTAGACAAGAGTACTGGATTGGGTTGTCATGCCCTCTTCCAGGGGATCTTCCTGACACAGGAATAGAACCTGCCTCTCCTGCAGCTCCTGCATTGCCATCAGATTCTTTACCACTGAGCCACCAGGGAAGCCTTGATTCATTACTAAAACTCCAGTAAAAATGAGATTTAGAGAGAGATGAATTTTTTAGGAAGTGAAATATAGTATGTGCTATGCTGTGCTTAATTGCTCAGTCATGTCCTACTCTTTGTGACTCCATGGACTGTAGCCCGCCAGTCTCCTCTGTCCATGGGGATTCTACAGGCAAGAATACTAGAGTGGGTTGCCATATTCTCCTCCTGGGGATCTTCCCAACCCAGGGATATAACCCAGGTCTCCTGCATTGCAGGCAGATTCTTTACCATATGGGCCACCAGGGAAACCAGGGAAATAAAGTATAATTATTATTAAAATTGTCTATTCTTGGATACTTACTGAATGAATTCTATTTGCTTCCAAAGAACAATTTATTCATGCATTTACTTTTCTGCACTAGCCTTTTTAGATGTGTGGGCATTTGATGTTTGGAGTAGAGCCATTATCCTCCAAAATGTCCTTGCTGTGCCCAGAAAATGAAGAACTCTTATGTCCTACTTGCAAGCCAGTGTATATGTTTTTTTTTTTTTTTTTTCTCTCTCTCTCATTATTCAGCATTCATTTGGGATCAATTGTTGCCTCTGATGTCAGAGATTTAAAGCTCTAGCCAAATTACTCAAGTTCTCATATTTACCTCTGTCCACAGTATTAGATCCTTGATAAGGTGTATTTAGTCTCCCCACACTATCAGATATGACTTGGATTATAGAGGACATCAATGTCACTGCAAACAGCCTGAGGTAGCATCCTTGGACTTGATTGCTTAGAATTAGGTATTGTGTTTTTATAGCCTGTGAGTTAGTAATGCAAATAAGATTTACCTAGTTTTTTTGAAGGTTAAAATTAAAAAAAAAAGGGGGGGGGCCAGCAAAACTGTAAGGCAAAAAGAATGATCTCTTTCTACTTTATTTTTTTTTAATGCCAACAAAATTTTTTTGGTGCAGGCTAGCAATCCAAAGACACTGGTAATGTTGGCATGTCCCTATGTATGGCTCAGATGCAGACTGCACCCTTAAACAATGTTATATCACTTCAAGAACATTCCTTCCCCTCTTCCACCCACCCCATGTCAATGAAGAGTTCTTATGTATCTAGAGAGGCAAGTGAAGTTTACTAGGATTGGCATCCGATGACATGAGGCCAATAATGATTATCCACATCAACTCATGCAATTTATTTTTAAATCCTAAGTCTCAGTTATTTCACCTGTTAAGAGGAGATGGTACTACTCATTCTCCAGATAACTGTGAGATTTCAGGAGGCAAACTGATACAGGATAATGGAATGGTTAGGAACATAAGCTCACAAGTCAGGCTAACTGGTTTAAAAACTCTTCCAATTGATTACTGGGGCCTTGGAGAGTTATTCAGATTAAATGAACTTTAATTTCTTCATCTCTATCACAGAATTGTAATATGTTATGTTTAGGATTGAAGGATTTGATTGTTTAACACATGTCTAGCCATCAACTGTCATATAATAGGTGTTCAGTAATTGAGAATAATAATATATATGAAAGACCTTTAATAAACAAAATGAATATACTTACCAAATGATTCTGCTTTTGAGCTAAGTTAGTCCTAAGAGAAATTGTCTAAAGAACTACTTTAGCACTCTTTTATAGCTTTTCTCTTAATCCAATTTTTCAACTTTAGTAGCTTAAAAAAAAAAAAAATCAAATCTGTTCCTGGAAAATGATCTGATACAATAACATTTGGAGTTCAGTTGAATGAAAAAATGTATAGCCAGTAATTTTCCCCTGCAATATTTCCTTTTAAATGAGTATTATTTTCTAAAAGAAATGGAAATTCCAGAGAGCAATTACATTGTTTGGGAATCATACTTTGGATAGGAGATTCCCTAACCATTCTAGACTGCTGATCATCTAAAATTTCTTGTCTCAAGGCTGTCCTAGCTTGGGATATTCAAAACAAAATGAATATGTAGAATACCTGCTCTGGTTCTATGAGAGGAATTAAAGTTGACATGCTTGGATCAAGCAGCATGTATCTGCATTCCTGTTTTCCAGCCAGCTTGAAAAGAATGTAGCTCAATATTACTTTTTTATATTATTAAAATTTATCTCAGAACATAGACATACTGTAAAAGCATGCAGAATTTGCCAAGTCTGATTTTATGACTAAGAAGAAATGCCCGGAAGCAGCAATATCTATATTTATCTGTTAATATATTCTTAAATTCAACGGTAATATAATATTTACTAGAGTTACCTATTTAGGTTTGGATATACATAAATGGCTTTGTTTTTTGCTGAATATGTTTTCAACAATAATGTTCATGAAGCATGTTCATAAGGAATTTTTTTGTGAATTTAATCAATTCATTTGGTTTTATGGTAAAACTAGTTTTATAACCTAGATGTACAGATAAAGGTATAACTGTAATGCATTTGCCCTAAAGGTCAGTTATAATAAGACATCAGTTTCTGCACAAAATCTTAAGTCCTGAAATTACAGTTGCACTTAAAATTTATCCAACTTTAAATTTAAACAGCTGCATATCTATCCTTAAAGCCAGGAGGAAAATTAATTTTAACTTTGAATTATTATTGCATGTGTACTTATTAATGTATATTATTTAGTTGTCTAAATATTTTATTATTGAAATAATACATATGTTGAGCTATAACTCACAATATGCTCTGATTCATCAGTGACTTTATCAGATTGGCCTTCAACTTAAAGTAGGATCTAAATAATGGTAGTAATAGATTAAGGAGGAATTAATTTTATCAATATCATTGGCTTATAATTGATTTCTATCTACAGGTGGAAAAAGTTAAGAAATTTTCATTTGAAAAATAAGTTCTCTTATTACATCATATTAATAATAACTGTAAGGTTTCCACATCCACAAACTGGTGGGGGGGCATTAATATACTTGCTGGTATGGCTTTCTGCACATATTTGTGAGGCTAATATTTAAGATCAAATATGACATTGTTTCTATATAAAACTATTTCATACAATCAACACATCTGTCTGGCAACACATAGGCCACTCAATTTTATTTATTAGAAAAATATATAATAAATGTGTGTATATACATATATATATATGGAGAAAGGCTTTTACTTTTCTATTTCTTCCTCTGATATAAAACTCTTCTTCATAGAATTATTACTACCCTTTATACCACTGCTTCTCTAGCAATGATATTAATAAGCAGATGATATTTGAAATATCACACTCTGAAACTGACTGTATATGGAAAGTCAAAGAATACACCTGGAGTTTTACTGAAATCCCTACTTGAATTTTACATATCATTTATTAAATTCGTCCAGTCAGTAATTATTGAGTAGTTTCTATGTCTTAATTATAGTGTTAATTTTGGGATTATAAATGATGAATGAAAAAAGTTCTGTCCCTTCAAGAAATTTAAAAATCACATTTGAGAGCAAAATTAAATAAGCAGTTTTGATATTATAATAATAAAAGTGTGATATACACTACTGAACCAGTGTTGTAATAACCCAAATTATTCTATATTATATTACATTACATCTTGATATTCATATTTGCAAGCCTATTAAACAGTATGGGGACTAATGAATAGTTGTGTGCTATTGGGTAATCTTTTCAGCAGCTTGGAGACTTTTATGCATTGTTTCTTCTTTTTTCGAAGATGGTGTCTTAGTTTAGAGAAAGGAGGGCTGATTTGTATTTTGAGGTCACAGTGAGAAATGGGATTACTCAGACTAGATGATTTTCTGTGCATGCTAGCTGCTATACTTGGTGTAGTCATTTGCCTGTCTTTAAACAGTAACCATGGAGGTCCATTAATGATCTGGGAACTACAGACCATATAAATTATTAGTTTGTCATTGCAAGATTTATTCTTCCAGACACATATTAATTACACAATTTTGGGGGGTTTTATTTTTATTCTTATTTTCCTTTAAAGTAGCTTTTAAAAAACTCAACTGGGCTGCTTATTACCACTGCAACCCTTCTCTAGGACATGCAAGAATTTCTGGATTTTTTCACACAAATCTGTAGGCTATGTGGTCCAAGGATTCTTCTAGTGTTTTATTTTTCTAGATTCCTCCTACAGCACCTACAAGCCATCTTTTATTCTAATTTTTTCCAGAGTCTTCTATACTTCATGCCTTCCTCATATCAGGAAATAAAACCCACATATATTAGATGTAAGGTTTTGGTATTTTCAGGATTTATCCTTCTCACATGGCTCCTCAGTTCTTGGGTTGACCATGAGATAATGTTAATCAGGGCACAGGTATGTTGACTTTTCTGCTATTTTTTCCTCTCACTTTCCTTTACAATGCACTTCATTAGTAGCAATGGGCTTTTCTTTTTCCCATTTTTCTGTACAGAATATCTGAGTAAGATTAAGAGTAACAAAAGGTCTCACATAGTTACACTAGCACTTCCATAAAAACAGTATTAAAAAATAGGACAAAGCTAAAGACTAATTGCCAAACCTTCACATTAAAAGGGCTCATAAAGAACTAAGCAATAATATAAATGAGAAAAAGGCAAATGTGTATTATATGGACATTTAAAAACATTAAAGAACAAGAGAAAATTCTGAAAGCTTATGTAAAAGAAAATCAGGAAATGGCCAATGGATAGAAACTAATTAATATAATATTTTTCAATGTCATTGGATGCAAAAGAGAAAGAAATAATGATATATCCAGTGTTAAAGGAAAATGCCTTAATATTTAAAATGTCCTCACTTTAGCAGTTTTATTTTAAAAAATAGCTGTGTTTCCTAGATGTACCAAGAAAAAACTTGCAGAATATTTGTTAGCTAAGGCTCCAGGTACACATCTTTAATGGGTCTTGTCAAGTCCTCTAACTTTCCTCTTTTGATAGATGAGATGGTGTTTTCTTTTGAAAGTCCTACCAATCGAGACAAATCAGAAGGAAGGAGGGTAAAAAGATGTGATACTAACTAACTAAATTAACAAAATGTACCTCAAAAAGAGTTCCCCTTTAAACTCATTTGGATTGTTAAATATTTAATATGGGACTGGGGAGAAAATCAAATGAAATATATTTATGATATTGTAGGCAAGTTCTTTTTGTATATTTATGTACAAATATAAATATAAATATATAAATATAAATATATATATATATATATATCAGTCTAAAGAAAGAAGAGGAAATTAAGGACCTGGATTTTTATAATGGAAATATTATTAAAATCGGCTGCTGCTGCTAAATCGTATCAGTCCTGTTCAACTCTGTGCGACTCCATAGACGGCAGCCCAACAGGCTCCTCTCTCCCTGGAATTCTCCAGGCAAGAATACTGGAGTGGGTTGCCATTTCCTTCACCAATGCATGAAAGTGAAAAGAGAAAGTGAAGTTGCCAAGTCGTGTCCAACACTTAGCGACCCCATGGACTATAAGAGTACTGGAGTGGGTTGCCATTGCCTTCTCTGTATTAAAATCTAGAGTTTATTAAAAGTGATATTTAGTTACTAAGGAAACAAATAATGTTAAGAGTGTAGATAAGAAGCAATACTTTGTTAAGAATATACATAACATACTTTGAAGCCTCATGTAGAGCAATAGAAAACACTAACAAAATGCATTTGAACATATTTATTGCAAATATCACTTTTAACAAACTAAATTTCAGTTCAGTTCAGTGGCTCAGTCATGTCCAACTCTTTGCCACCCCATGAATAACAGCACGCCAGGTCTCCCTGTCCATCACCAACTCCCGACCTTTACCCAAACTCATGTCCATCCAGTCGGTGATGACATCCAGCCATCTCATCCTCTGCCATTTCCTTCTCCTCCTGCCCCCAATCCCTCTCAGCATCAGAGTCTTTTCCAATGAGTCAACTCTTTGCATGAGGTGACCAGAGTATTGGAGTTTCAGCTTCAGCATCAGTCCTTCCAATGAACACCCAGGACTGATCTTCTTTAGGATGGACTGGTTAGATCTCCTCACAGTCCAAGGGACTCTCAAGAATCTTCTGCAACCCCACAGTTCAAAAGCATCAATTCTTCAGCGCTCAGCTTTCTTCACAGTCCAACTCTCACACCCATACATGACCACTGGAAAAACCATAGCCTTGACTAGACGGACCTTTGCTGGCAAAGTAATATCTCTGCTTTTATGCTATCTAGGTTGGTCATAACTTTCCTTCCAAGGAGTAAGCGTCTTTCAATTTCATGGCTGCAGTCACCATCTGCAGTGATTTTGGAGCTCAAAAAAATAAAGTCTGACACTGTTTCCACTGTTTCCCCATCTATTTGCCATGAAGCGATGAGACCAGATGCCATGATCTTCGTTTTCTGAATGTTGAGCTTTAAGGCAACTTTTTCACTCTCCTCTTTCACTTTCATTAAGAGTCTTTTTAGTTCCTCTTCACTTTCTGCCATAAGAGTGGTGTCACCTGCATATCTGAGGTTATTGATATTTCTCCTGGCAATCTTGATTCCAGCTTGTGCTTCTTCCAGCCCAGCATTTCTCATGACGTACTCTGCATCTAATTTAAATAAGCAGGGTGACAATATACAGCCTTGATGCACTCCTTTTCCTATTTGGAACCAGTCTGCTCTATTACTGGAAATAATGGTGGTACATTGTAAAACTATGCAAAACCATTGTAAAACTATGATGTAAAAATATTCAAAAATTATTTAAAAGTTACAGTCAACTCATTCCCTGATGAGTTTCAAACTGTACCCAGTTCCAAAACTTTTCCCTATTTCCTTGCCTCTTTGAATAAAGAAGTCTCTTGCACATAGAAACCAACTGTCTTTCTTACACTTAATTTCTGTGATTTATCCACAGATCCATAGTATACAAACTTGTGTATGCTTGTGAATACCTTCTCTTTAAAAATTTCTCCATAATCATTGATGACATTCATTGCCAGTGATATCAAAGAAAATGTGAGAAGAAATAGTTAGTGAACTAGATCATGAAAGGCCTTAAAAACCATTAGAAAAATTTGACAGCTTTCACAGAAATTGGAGAAGAAACAGGAGAGTTTTTTAACATAATAATTACTATCCTTTAGACTAGTCATTTTTAAGTGTGTTGCCATTTTTAGAATAAAACTTTTGAGAGAAGTCTAAAAAGGGATACCAGTTAGATTTAAAATCATCAAACCCACTCTATCTTCCTCATGCAAAAAAAAGATTCAGTTCTCCTAAATAGATGTTTAGAACATAGGGAGTACTGGAGGAGTAGCCTATAGGCCAATATTCCAGAAATACTTCTATGGTGTTTAAAATTCTCTCCCTAAGGATGCAACCGTGTTTCCCAGAATCAGTAAGGGGAAAAAAAAAAAAAAAAAAAACAGCAGAGAGCTAGTGCTCCAAGACTGCCCTATTTCTCAGCTGTGGTCCAATACCAAGAAAAACAGTTGCCCCATTCCCTGATTCTTGACATTCACAATTACTGAGCTCAGGAATACTTCTACAAATATCCACCCACTCCCACTCCTCCCACCACACAGATCCTGACCCTAGAATCAACAGAATCAGCAGAAATAGTTACAGCATAACCATAGCCTCATTCCTAACTTTTCAACTGCTCATGAATGCATCTGCTTGGCATGAGTCAAGTATGTGTAGAACCTAGACTTGTAAGACTATTTAAGAAAGGTTATCTTTAACTTCTCAGCCTGCAGCATATCCAAAGAAATGCAAAAGAGCAGTTGGCCTGCTGTTAATAAACCAATCTGCTATCACTGCCATAAACAGGAGGGAAAGGAATGTGTATTAATGTTATATTCAAACTGAGTAAGGAATGTCTGATATTCAAACAAATGAAGTACATGTAAGGGAGAATGCATTTTCTTGCGAGAAATTTCCTTTTGGCTATTAGCAGGGACTCTACCTAATTTTGAGACTTTCTCCTTTTTTCCCCTCAAAGAGTCCTCATATTATATCAGACAGCTGGCCTGATTCACATATTTAAAAAGATTTTGGATTTTTGCCTAAAGCACAATCTTGCTCATTTTTCTCTCCCATATCTCCATCATCTTGAGCTTAAAAAATATATATTGAAGAAGTATTTTTTAAAAATAAGCAAGAAACTCTTTTTATTACCCTCTTTTACCTTTAATCTTTCTAAAGTGCTCTTGCCATCCATATAATATTAATATAATCCTGTTTTATACTCTAAATCAGAGGAGAGAATAACATAAGGATATTGTATAAGTATTGAAGTGCTTTCTACTACCCACTATAAAACCCTCAGTCTTCTATTATTTGCAAAATGCTATCACTGCCTGTCTAGAAGGTCAAACCATCCATACTAGATTCTTGTAATTACTTTAAAGGATATGCTGAATGCTAGTGACATAGTTATAAAAAGAAATCAGTTTGTAAAAAAGAAATCCATTTGTAGCCAAGATTTAAAAGATAACCACCAACCAATCATACTAACTTTTTTATGAAGCTAGATGTTTTCTTCTGTTCGAGCTGAAAAATTTCAAAAACTGATCATTTTATAAACAACAGAAATTTATTTCTCACAGCTCTGGAGGCTGGAAGTATGAATTTATGTTAATAAATTTAAAAAGTAAATATTGTGAAGCAGTCAATCTTTTCACTATCCTAGTAGATTCAATCAAAATACCACATTGGCTATTATTCTTGCTCTTCACAAAAGAATTTGATATTTTAATGAGAGAAAAACAACAACAAAGAGCATAAGAAACAACACATACACACATATAAAACAGAGTGTTATATGTTGCAACTTATTCTATTATCTTGCAAGTCATATTTTACGGTTTTACTAAGGAAGAACATAGTATAGTATTGGGTATTGACACAGAACAGGAAAAAAAAGATTAAAAAAACAAGTGTTATAAAATAGCCCTTTTTAGAAAGGAAGCCTTTTAAAAATAGCCAATTGACTTACAATAAAGCGTGAATTCAGTAAACAAGAAAACTACAAGGATTAACTACAAAAAACAAATTGTTATATATTAAAGAAAAAAGTTTCTATTAGAGATCCAATTAGATAAAAAGAGAAAAGAAAAGCAATAACCAATTAAATAAAGGAAAGAAAAGAAAAACAAGCTACTAATTTAAAGAAGATACTGACAACATATGTAATCCTCTAAGAAGTAGGACTTGCGAACAGAATGTGTTAAACAAACAAAATTAAAAAAAAAAAATTTGACAGAAGAAATCAACAGAAAATGGATGAAAGATTTGAAATGACACAGTACAAAGAAAGTATCACATGATCAATAAATACATGAAACTGTGTGCAGCTTCACTAATAAAGACAATGCAAATTGTATATAATATGATTACCAAGTAATTACCAAGACACAGATTACCAAGTGTCTGTCATGGAAACCACAGACACTGAATACAGCAAAGCTTGCATACAAGGACAATTAGAAATCAAAAAGAACCTAGATTAAATAGATTAAATTCAATGACAACAACCAAAAAAAGACACGAAGCAGCTGGTAAACTTTAGCTATTTTTAATTTACATTAGTCATTTCAGTAATGCTGAATCAAGAATTACTTACACCATTTGTAGACATGAAACTTCTTTGCATTTTTATGAGGTTAAAAAATAGTATTTTGGGCTTTAAAAATGATATCTTATTTTTTAATTCTACCAGTCTGTGTAATTTCTTAATATTTTATATCTATATTACATTTTGTAGTTCACAAAGTGATTTCTCATATCTCACTTCCAAGGTGTCACTAAACAACTTTAGGGTATCTAAGTTCCTACAGCCAGGAAATGGGAAGTACTACTGATTTTGAGTCAGGGAAGGAATTTACTTCCATTTCAGGTACCACTAATTTCCTTATTTTTGTGAACTTAGATTTGTAACTATTTCCATTTCAATGCAATTTCTCATAAAACGCAAGAAAATATTAATACAATTGTATCTTCCTCACTGTGTTGTTAGGCAAACTCTATGCTGCTGCTGCTGCTAAATCGCTTCAGTAGTGTCCGACTCCGTGCGACCCCATAGATGGCAGCCCACCAGGCTCCGCTGTCCCTGGAATTCTCCAGGTGGAATACTAGAGTGGGTTGCCATTTCCGTCTCCAAAAACTCTATGAGGTAGTACTTTTAAAAGCTATTTGCATTTTAGTGATTGCAAAAAAAAATGGACAAGTGATGATGATGCTGATGAATATTTAAAGTTTCCCTGAGCTCAAAATTCCTTCTTATTTCTGTGATACCAATCATTAAAAAAAAAAAAAAAAAAGTGAGAAACGGAGTATGGAATGAACAGTTACTCCAGCCACATACACCACCAGTCTGAAAAGGAATTTTTGGGCTAAAGAATAGTTAATTGGAAATCATTACTGTATACATGGCATTTGTAGCTAAGCAATAAACTCAAAATATCCTTACTTCTATTGGCCATTTTACCTCAAATACATTAAATAAAGTTCAGGATTGGGAACATGTGTACACCCGTGGCGGATTCATGTTGATGTATGGCAAAACCAATACAATATTGTAAAGTAAAAAAAAAAAATAATAATAATAATAAAATTTTAAAAAGCCAAAAAAATAAAATCCACCATGATTTTTTATCTCCTTTGATTTTGACTTTGCATTTCATTGTGAAGTGGCTATGTGCTAATATTACTTTGCAAGCTAATATAATGCCATCTTTTAAGGGAGCAAATATAAAAACATATTAATGCCTAATTTAGTAAAAAGTTCTGTTTATGTTGGAAGCATTAGATTAATTTTATTTAAACTGTGATATATTTCAGTTTCCATGGAAACTTGGATGCTAACCAAGTTCATTGAGGCATCATGGAGTTTATTTCTGATTCAGCATGGCTTGTCAAGTTCTTTTCCTAAAGTGTTTGCTAAATATAATTATGTGAGTTTGGAGGAGATACAAAATTGTTCTGTGGAGCAGGCTTTTTTTTTTAAATTGTTGTTTGTATTTATTTGTTTTGTTTGTGAGTCTTATTTTGTTTGCATCACCGTAGAGGGACAATAGTATTTCTCAAAGAAAAATGTGTTGAAAACAAATTGAAGTAATACCTGGGATTTTAATTTCTGAGCAGTGAATAATTATCAAAGATTTTCGAGCAGTCCAGATATTTAAGTTAACCTATAGGATATACCCCTGAGGAGGGCATGGCAACCCACTCCAGTGTTCTTGCCTGGAGAATCACAGGGACAGAGGAGCCTGACAGGCTAAGTCTATGGGGTCACAAAGAGTCAGACAGGACTGAAGCAACTTAGGAGGCATGCACACATGCATAGTTTGTATAGGACTTTGCCAGTGGTGCAGTGGTAAGAAATCTGCCTACCAATACAGGAGCTGCAGGTTAGATCTTTGGTAGGGACGATCACCTGGAGGAGGGCATGGCAACGCACTCCAGTATTCTTATCTTGAAAATTCCATGGACAGAGGAGCTGGGCAGGCTACAGTCCATAAGGTTGCCCAAGAGTTGCACATGACTGAGCATCTGAACGTGCACGCGTGAATAGAATGTACAGTACAAACTCTACTTCTGTTATGTCACACACACATGTGCACACACATACATATACATATGTACACACACATGTACATATACACACACATATTCTACCATAAACTAAAGTAGAATTTTGCTCTCAGATATTGAAAGTAAAACAAAGAGATTAGGAGAAAAAAGCAGAATAAACTGAATTTCTCGTCATGTCACTGATTGATTACATTACACAGTAACTTATTCATTTTAATGCTAGGGATGAGAACATATGTTTATTTTCTTGTTAATTTGTACTATAAATTCAGAGATGTTTGTAGAGTATCACTATATTTGATTAAGTAGAAACACATCATATGGTGCTCACAACAGGAAAACATTTGAAAATTGTGAATCTCAGGTATCTGCAGAATCAACATAAAACCAAATACCTCAAAATATGTTGTTTGGATATCTATTATTTACCAAAATTCTGCTAGATTAGAATGTTAGAGAAAACACTATTTTTCTACCTTCAAAGTATCAACAATATGGCATGAACACTCTCATGAAAACAATATATCAGCATAAGGGAAAATTATGATAAATAATGCATTTGACAATATAGTTAATAACAAAGTAGTATTAAAGAATGTATGCCAAAGAGAAAGAGATAGAGGGACTATATGTACATGTTATGTATGTTGATTTATATTTTTAGGTTTCATGTCATTGCTATATGTTACTTTACATATGTAATCTGAGACCAAACTCTACTAAATACTCCATAATGGTATATATAGGAGAATAATCTAAAAAAGAGCAGGTATATATGTATATGTATTATTGATTCACTTTCCTGTATAGCAGAAACTAACACATTATAAATCAACTATACTCCAAAGAAAAAGAAACCTAAAAAAAAAAAAAGAAAGATGTTACTACCTTGTAGTCCTTAGTGTGTTTTATGCTGTTAATACACCACTACACCGATATTTATTGCAGACATTCCTTTTTGCTGCTTGTGCTCAGTAATCTTACTGCTTTTGTAGATGATTTCACATTAAATTTAATCATTACTATGGGTAGTGTTTCTCTGGGTCTTTTTTCCAGGTATATCTCTTTTGATTTTGTCTATATTAATACTCTTTTCTTTTCATTCTTATTGACATCTTAACTGAGTGGTAACTCCCTCACTTGTCATTAGTAGGATCACTGATAATCATAAATTACCCTACAAAATTTCTTCTTCTCACTATAATCATCAAGAACATCATCACAGTTTCAATCATTTTTCTCTCTTAACTTTCTTTTTCTTACCAAAGTGTCTGTATTAATTTTTTTTTTTTGGTTCTCTCTTACTATTTTTTTCCACTTTGATGTTATCTATATTATCATTGCAGATCTATTTATCTATCCTCTATCATGAGTAAGTCAGTTCTTGACTGTATGTGTATGTTTTGTGTGATTCTGCTGGTCCTGTTTCTCTAGTAGAACCCTGACTGATGTCAATTTTGGTAGTATGGCTCTAGAAAATATTCAGAGAAATTTTTATGGATTGGTTCTGAGTTTCCGACTTTGATTATCTAATATGATTAAACTTAGAGCACTGAAGATTCTATTTCCAGTGGTAATTAGTGCACTTGCTATCCCTAATGTCATCCCCCTAGCGTTATATATGTCATCCCCTTAATGTTAGTTGCTGAGTCATGTTTGACTCTGTGACCCCCAGGACGGTAGCCTACCAGGCTCCTCTTCCCATGGGATTTTGCAGGCAAGAATACTGGAGTGTGTTACCATTTCCTATTTCAGGGGATGTTCATAACCCAGGAATTGAATCTGGGTCTCCCACATTGCAGACAGGTTCTTTACCATCTGAGCCACCAGGGAAACCCATGTCATCATGCGGCAAGAAAAATACAAAATATCACCACTAGATACTCATAATCAAACATTTGTAAATAATAATAAGGTTTCAAGAACTAAAATATTTGATAACTTAAAACATATTAGTAAGACTGTGATGTATAATGACATTAGCTTTTTATTCCTATCTGTTAGGAAGAATTTGGGAAATAAAGATGATGAGCTCAGGACTTCAAATTTCAAATTCCCAGCTCAAGGCATAATTCCCTGCAAGTCTGCCCTGAAAGAAATGTTTATATCTTGTAAGTGCAAGACAAAGACTTTTTCTGAAGGCCATACCCAGAGTCTCATTTTGTATGTGGTTAAATTATAATACAAATTGATCAAACTTTCAAAGTATGTAGAATTAGTAAAGACATTGATTGGACAGGAAAGGTATTTTGGAAAGTTGAATGAGGACATGTGGAAGATCCCAAAGAAGTTAGGAACACGGAACCTCTACATTCTGATGAGTCTTCTTTGCCTATAGATTTTACCTTTCAACTATGTTTGGAGTAGCTGACTCTATTTTGTCTGAATAACCTATAATTTCTTCTTCTGACCTTGCCAGACACTGCTGATTCTCTTCAGGACCACCCCCCCACCAAACACTTACTTTGCATCTAGACATGCATTTTAAACTGTGCTTTCCTGGTGCTTCAGACAGTAAAGAATCTGCCTACAGTGCAGAAGACCCAGGTTTGATCCTTGGGAAGATCCCCTGGAGAAGGGAATGGAAAACCACTCCAGTATTCTTGCCTGGAGAATTCCATGGACAGAGGAGCCTGGAGGGCTACAATCTATGAGGTTTCAGAATTGGACATGAATTAGCAACTAACATTTTCATTTATATATATATAAACTGAAGAACCAGCAAGACCCAAAGGGTGGAATAGAAAGCATAAACTACAAGAAAGGGTGCTACACATCAAAACAACTGCAGGATATTTTCAATTTATAAAGAAGGAAAGATGAGTAATATATGTTGTTATTCAGTCACTCAGTCATGTCCAACTCTTTGCGACCCCATGGACTGCAGCACACCAGGCTCCTCTGTCCTCCACTATCTCCCAGACTTTGTTCAAATTCATGTCCAGGTAATATATGTTAGGATATATATTAAGGATGTGGGGTAATGGTGAAAGGAAAATGTAGTTGGAGGAAGTCAAATCTATTTATATAGGGCCCTGATGGCTCAGTTGGTAAAGAATCTGCCTGCAGTGCAGGAGATCCTAGTTCAGTTCCTGGGTTGGGAAGATCCTCTGGAGAAAGGAAAGGCTACCCACTCCAGTATTCTGGCCTGGAGAATTCCATGAACTGTATAGTCCATGGGGTCACAAATAGTCGGACATGACTGAGAGGCTTTAACTGACTACGCAGGAACATAGAATCAGCATTTTAGAATGAAATTTGCAAGGGTTCTAACTGCTTATTTTTTGGTTGGCTGAAAGATGGACCTAAAAGTGGACTATGCTAAGTAAGGTATACTTTACAGGGAAGTGTCCAAAGTCTTAGGGAGATTGGAATATTACAGTAGATTTATCATATAAAACCTACCTAGACACTCCTGGAAATTCCCAATAACATATCTTTCAGCATAGCTGTGAGAAATAAATTTGTGAAGGGAGCCCCCACCATCCTTGAAGCGATATATTTTCACTCTTCTTGTTGGTTGGAAACTTCAGTCAACTGGCATCCCCAAATTCAGTGCAGAAAATTGGATAGCAATTGTCAAGGGGCCAACTTGCAGCACTTAATCATCAAAGCCAAGATGATTGTGGTTTTGCACTCTGTAATGGATAGTTAAATCAATATAGTTGTCAGAATAGTCTAAAAAACGGTTGGCCTATCCTGTTGGCTGGGGCTTCCCAGGTGGCACTAGTGGTAAGAAGGAAACATAAGAAATGTGGGTTTGATCCCTGGGTTGGGAAGATCCCCTGCAGGAGAGCATGGCAAACCACTCCAGCATTCTTGCCTGTAGAATTCTATGGACAGAGGAATGTGGAGGCTGACAGTCCATAGGGTAACAAACGGTTGGATATGACTGAAGTAACTTACCACAGCACAGCATATGCTATTGGCTAGTTAATCACAGTGTTCCAATAAAAGAAATAAGTGAATAGTCCAATAATTACTACTTGATCCATATAAGTATATGAATTCTAGGCTGGATACACAGAAATCGAACTTGAAATAACAAAGTAACCATGATTCTTTTATCAAATTCCAGGCTTTAGAAAGTTTATACACTCAAAACTGCTTGAATGAAGGCGAGGTTGGGTTCCTTTCAAGAAGTACTTTGCTACAATTTGTATATTAATATTATTACAATTCCCCAAAATACCTGTCACCATTTGTCAGGGTGATTATTTACAATGGAAAGGAAAACATTCGTGTTTTCAAGTATTGGGGGGAATTGCTAGACACAGACTCTGAAAAGACACTGATTCCAAAAGACCGAAATATCTCTGTGCTCTAATAGTCAAAAAAGAGAGTATGGAAGTCCATGGCATTTTAGCTCTGGTCCTTCTCCCAGTATATTGCCAAACTCATCATCTGGTTGCTTCCCTGATTCCAAGTAGCCTAAATGTAATGGATGAATTCATCAATTGGTAGAATTGACCTGTGGAGTGAACAATTATTTTAGAAAACGAAAAATGACACAACTAGACTTGCCTCTATCTAAACAATAAGTAAATAAATAAAAATAGTAGACCAAAGGCAATGACACATTCCTGAAGGAACTTCAGAGACTGGTACCAGCATCAAGGACTTGAGAGATGCACAGATAGTGATTGTCCCAACTTCCCCATCCAATTTGCCTATTTGGCCTGTGCAGAAAACAGATGGTTCTTGGAGGATGAGAATAGATTATCATACACTTAACTAGGAATGACTGCAGTTGCAGCTGCTTTCCCAGATGTGGATTTATTGCTTGAGAAAATTAGCATCTCCCCTGGTACCTAGTTTGCAGCTATTGGTCTGAAAATTTTTTTCTCAAAAACTGTTAGTAAAAATCTCTAGAAACAGTTTTCTTTCAGCTGAAAAGCTAGCAATAACCATTTAATGTCCTATTGATATTAATACATTTAACATTCTATTGATATACAGGTGTATATCAATATACATCCTTATACCACTATTTACATCAATATACATCCTTATACCACCCCATCCTTATACCACTATTTAGTCTACAAGGAACTTTGTCACCTATCCTTTTCAGATGGATAAGCTGCATTGATGACATTATGCTGGACCTAGGTATCAAGTAGTAGCAACTATTATAGACATAATAGGAAGGAATTGCATGTCAGAAAAAGGGAAATAAATTCAACAAAAATTCAGAGAACTTTCACCTCATTGCAATTTCTAGGGGCCCAGCGGTGTTGAATATCTTCAGACATTTCTTTTAAAGTGAAGTGTATAAGGGATAACTCACTGCCATAGCCCTTCCTGTAATGAAAAATAACTCAGTTAGTATTGAGAGGAACTCTTTGGATTTCAAAGATAACATATTTCTCATTCAGATGTGCTATTTCTACACTAGTGGTACAAGAAGCACTGTACCCAGAAGATGAGAAGGTTCTGCAACCAGTTCAAACTGCTATGCAAGCTGCTCCACTATTTGGACCCTTTGATCCGTAAGATTCTTTGCTACTTGAAGTGTCAGTGGTAGATAGACTCTATTTGGATCCAGGGCTTCCCCTCTCAGTAAGTCATGGGGCTTCCCTGGTGGTTCAATGGTAAAGAATCGGCCTGCAATGCACCAGACATGAGCTCAATTCCTAGGTCCGGAAGATCCATGGATAAGGAAATAGCCACCAACTCCAGTATTCTTGGCTGGGAAATCCCATGGACAGAGGAGTCAAGAGGGCTACAGTTCAAGTCAAGTGACTAAACACATATACACATAGATGAGTCACAGCACAGACTCCTAGAACTTTGCAGCGAAGTCCTACCATATTACATGTAAAACTACTTTCCTTTTGAGAAGCAGCCTTTGGTTTACTATTGGCCTTCAGTTCAGTTCACTGTTCACTGTTCAGTTCAGTTCAGTTCACTGTTTCCACTGTTTCCCCATCTATTTCCCATGAAGTGATGGGACCAGATGTCATGATTTTCATTTTCTGAATGTTGAGCTTTAAGCCAACTTTTTCACTCTCCACTTTCCACTTAAAAAGCCATCAAAAGGCTTTTTAGTTTCTCTTCACTTTCTTCCACAAGGGTTGTGTCACCCGCATATCTGAGGTGATTGATATTTCTCCCGGCAATCTTGATTCCAGCTTGTGCTTCTTCCAGTCCTGCGTTTCTTGTGATGTACTCTGCATATAAGCTAAATAAGCAGGGTGATAATATACAGCCTTGACATACTCCTTTTCCTATTTGGAACCAGTCTCTTGTTCCATGTCCAGTTCTAACTGTTGCTCCTGACCTGCATACAGATTTCTCAAGAGGCAGGTCAGGTGGTCTGGTATTCCCATCTCTTTCAGAATTTCCCACAGTTCATTGTGATCCACACAGTCAAAGGCTTTGGCATAGTCAATAAAGCAGAAATAGATGTTTTTCTGGAACTCTCTTGCTTTTTCCATGATCCAGCGGATATTGAGCATTACCGTGGGTCCCCATGTTATCATGTGACCTGAACTTGGCGTTTTCTGACCTGTTAAATAATAAAATTAAGCATGCACAGTAGCACTCTATTTTCAAGTGGAAGTGGTATATAAAAGATGAGACTTAAGTATGTCCTGAAGGCACAATAAGATACATGAGGAAGTGCCTTGGGCTCGTACTCTTGAACATTTCTTTTCTTTCTCAGTCCATACCCGTGTCTCATATGGAGTTCCCTATCACCAATATCAATAACCTCAGATATGCAGATGACACCACTCTTATGGCAGAAAGTGAAGACGAACTAAAAAGCCTCTTGAAGAAAGTGAAAGTGGAGAGTGAAAAAGTTGGTTTAAAGCTCAACATTCAGAAAACAAAGATCATGGCATCCGGTCCCATCACTTCATGGGAAATAGATGGGGAAACAGTGGAAACAGCAACAGACTTTTTTGTTCTGGGCTCCAAAATCACTGCAGATGGTGACTGCAGCCATGAAATTAAAAGACACTTACTCCTTGGAAGGAAAGTTATGACCAACCTAGATAGCATATTCAAAAGCAGAGACATTACTTTGCCAACAGGTTTCGTCTAGTCAAGGCTATGGTTTTTCCTGTGGTCATGTATGGATGTGAGAGTTGGACTGTGAAGAAGGCTGAGTGCCAAAGAATTGATGCTTTTGAATTGTGGTGTTGGAGAAGACTCTTGAGAGTCCCTTGGACTGCAAGGAGATCCAAGCAGTCCATTCTGAAGGAGATCAGCCCTGGGATTTCTTTGGAAGGAATGATGCTGAAGCTGAAACTCCAGTACTTTGGCCACCTCACGTGAAGAGTTGACTCATTGGAAAAGACTCTGATGCTGGGAGGGATCGGGGGCAGGAGGAGAAGGGGATGACAGAGGATGAGATGGCTTGATGGCATCACTGACTCGATGGATGTGAGTATGAGTGAACTCTAGGAGTTGGTGATGGACAGGGAGGCCTGGCGTGCTGCGATTCATGGGGTCGCAAACGGACATGACTGAGTGACTGAACTGAACTGAACTGATCACCAATTGAATAAGGAGGAAGAAACTTGGGCCTAATTTACAGAGTTCTAAATGATATGTAGGTACCACCCAAAAATCGCTAGTGGTATTACTATAGCTTCTTCCTGGAACATCCTTCAAGGGTATCAGGAAAGCAAAATCTTCCTAGTGGGCATAGCTTCGAGCAGTGTAATTGTTCATTTATTTTTCTTGGAAGACAAAATGGAGAAAGGTGTGAATTTACACTGATTCATGATTGTGTCCAAAGGTTTGGCTAGAAGTTCATGGTCTTGGAAGAAGCATATTATTAAAATTCCAACAAGGATGTCTGTGAAAGTGATATATTGATTAGCATCTCTGAATAGGCAAAAAATGTAAAGATATTTGTGCCTCATGTAAATGATAATCAATGTGGGACTTCACCAGAGCAAGATTTTAATAATCAAGTAGATAGGTGATCTGTCCTCTGAAATTCAGTCAGTTACCTTCCAGAACCATTCCTTTCATTTCCCAGTGGGCTCATGTTTCAGTGATGAAGCTTATGCATGGGCTCAGTAACATGGACTTCCACTAATTAAAGCTGACCTGGCTATAGTTACTTCTGTGTGCACAGTCTTTTTGCTGGTGTATTTTTTCTAACTTTTTCTATTAGAGTATAAAATATATACATATATATATATATATATATACACATATATATATATCAGATCAGTCACTCAGTCCTGTCCGACTCTTTGCAACCCCATGAATTGCAGCACGCCAGGCCTCCCTGTCCATCACCAACTCCTGGAGTTCACTCAGACTCACATTCATCGAGTCAGTGATGCCATCCAGCCATCTATCTCATCCTCTGTCGTCCCCTCCTCCTCCTTCCCCCGATCCCTCCCAGCATCAGAGTCTTTGCCAATGAGTCAACTCTTTGCATGAGGTGGCCAAAGTACTGGAGTTTCAGTTTTAGCAACATTCCTTCCAAACAAATCCCAGGGCTGATCTCCTTCGGAATGGACTGCTTGGATCTCCTTGCAGTCCAAGGGACTCTCAAGAGTCTTCTCCAACACCACAGTTCAAAAGCATCAATTCTTTGGCACTCAGCCTTCTTCACAGTCCAACTCTCACATCCATACATGACCACAGGAAAAACCATAGCCTTGACTAGACGAACTTTTGTTGGCAAAATAATGTCTCTGCTTTTGAATATGCTATCTAGGTTGGTCATAACTTTCCTTCCAAGGAGTAAGCACCTTTTAATTTCATGGCTGCAGTCACCATCTATAGTGATTTTGGAGCCCCGAAAAATAAAGTCTGACACTGTTTCCCCTGTTTCCCCATCTATTTCCCATGAAGTGATGGGACCAGATGCCATGATCTTCGTTTTCTGAATGTTGAGCTTTAAGCCAACTTTTTCACTCTCCACTTTCATCAAGAGGCTTTTTAGTTCCTCTTCACTTTCTGCCATAAGGGTGGTTACATCTGCATATCTGACGTTATTGATATTTCTCCAGGCAATCTTGATTCCAGCTTGTGTTTCTTCCTGTCCAGAGTTTCTCATGATGTATTCTGCATATAAGTTAAATAAACAGGGTGACAATATACAGCCTTGACGAACTCCTTTTTCTATTTGGAACCAGTCTGTTGTTCCATGTCCAGTTCTAACTGTTGCTTCCTGAACT
The DNA here is from genome assembly GCF_055505025.1 of Bos grunniens. Classification (NCBI taxonomy): domain Eukaryota; kingdom Metazoa; phylum Chordata; class Mammalia; order Artiodactyla; family Bovidae; genus Bos; species Bos grunniens. The sequence goes on along the minus strand of NC_141175.1, from coordinate 55,108,848 downwards.
GCATACAAATTTCTCAAGAGGCAGATCAGGTGGTCTGGTATTCCCATCTCTTTCAGAATTTTCCACAGTTTATTGTGATTCACACAGTCAAAGGCTTTGGCATAGTCAATAAAGCAGAAATAGATGCTTTACTGGTTTTCCATGATCCAGCAGATTTTGGCAATTTGATCTCTGGTTCCTCTGGCTTTTCTAAAACCAGGTTGAACATCAGGAAGTTCACAGTTCACATATTGCTGAAGCCTGGCTTGGAGAATTTTGAGCACACCTGAGAGTAAAACACAATCTGAAAAGGCAAAACAAGCATCAGAACCAACTCAGTTATGACACAGATGATGACATTCACAAGAAAATTGAAATTATATAAACATATTATTATTATATTATATTATTATAATTATATATTATCATTATATATATATTATATATATATAATTTCAATTTTCTTGTGAATGTCATCATCTGTGTCATAACTGAGTTGGTTCTGATGCTTGTTTTGCCTTTTCAGATTGTGTTTTACTCTCAGGTGTGCTTTGTAGTCTTGTTGTTGTTCTTGAAAGCCACATTAGATATTGTATCAATAGGACGTTTTATTTAAGCCAGTACCTTGATTTTGTTTAATATTTATTTTAGCTATAGTTGTCAGAATATAAAATGTCTTCTAGTGTTCTTGTTTTTGTCTCCTCTTCTGACTTGAGTTTTCTTAGTACTTCTCAGAGAGTCTGTCTTGCAAATCCTTCACCTGTAATCCACTATTATTATACTGGAGTGTGGTGGTAAGGTTTGGTGAAGGAGAAGCATTCTGTAATGTTCCAATTAAATCTCAACCTTTTAGGCGGCACAAGTATCTGACCTATAACTTCCACAGTTATTTCTTATTTTATAGCTTCTTTACTCCTCCTTGTTGAGAAAATAAATCTAGAAGCTGCTGGAGTGAGAGGAATGCCCTTCCCCAAAGCTCTTGGACAAGGGTTTATTATATATTTACTTAGAGTTTAGATGTTTGTGATTGAGAATACTCTCTTCTTCCCATGCCATGAAGTGATTTTTCTTGGCTGTTTACCATGAGAAAATTGTGTGATCATACAGATAAGACCCATGAAACTGTTAAGGTGCCCATAAGACTGTAGACTCCAGGAGTTTCTCACTGTCAATCTAATCTTTATTTAATCTCCATCAACTTATAAAAATTATCATTTAAATGTTTCTACCAGTTGATGGCTCCAATACCATCTGCTCCAGGTAAGCAGATCTTGGCTGTGACTCTCAGAGTTCATCCACCTATCCAGATTTTGGAGTGGTAATTTGCACTACAAACTCAGTTTCATGATGTGTCCATGAACGTTATTTTATTGGAAGGACTGATGCTGAAACTGAAGTTCCAATACTTTGGCCATCTGATGCAAAGAGTTGACTGATTAAAAAAGACCCTGATACTGGGAAAGATTGAAGGCAGGAGGAGAAGTTGATGACAGAGGATGAGATGGTTGGATGGCCTCACTGACTCAATGGACATGAGTTTGAGCAAGCTCTGGGAGATGATGAAGGACATGGAGGCCTGGCACCCTGTAGTCCATTGGAGTCACAGAGTCAGATATAACTGATTGACTGAATAACAACAATAAAAGTTATTTACTTTTAATTTGCCTCTCTTGTTTTGAAGAGAGAAATGATAACTTCTAAGCAATTCACATGTCAAATCTGAAACTAAATATTAATATTGACTTTTGAATAGTTAATCTGCTTTGATAAAATTTTACCTCAGTTGGATATCCCATCATATCAATTGCTTGTTTTACATTCATATCTACTTCCCGCAACACAGGAACAGCATGTCCATGAAGGTCCTAAACACACCATTTTGATGATCCTAGATGGTTTTATTATGTCAGAGTGTCATTAGGGTGGAAAATCTCATAATTGCTTATTATAATTACTATTTTCTTGAATTCACTTTCTTAAAGGAAAAAACAAAATATTAGAACAATATTTTATTAATTTATTTATTTTAATTTATTTTAATTAATTTATTTTTTTTTACTTTACAATATTGTATTGGTTTTGCCATACATCAATATGCATCTGCCACAGGTGTACACGTGTTCCCCATCCTGAACCCCCCTCCCACCTCCCTCCCCATACCATCCCTCTGGGTCATCCCAGCGCACCAGCTCCAAGCTTCCTGTATCCTGCATCGAACCTGGACTGGCAATTCATTTCTTAAATGATATTATACATGTTTTAATGCCATTCTCCCAAATCATCCCTCCCCTCCCTTTCCCACAGAGTCTAAAAGACTGTTCTATACATCTGTGTCTCTTTTGCTGCCTCGCATACAGGGTTGTTGTTACCATCTTTCTAAATTCCATATATATGCATTAGTATACTGTATTGGTGTTTTTCTTTCTGGCTTACTTCACTCTGTATAATAGGCTCCAGTTTCAACCACCTCATTAGAACTGATTCAAATGTATTCTTTTTAGTGGCTGAGTAATACTCCATTGTGTATATGTAGCACAGCTTTCTTATCCATTCATCTGCTGATGGACATCTAGGTTGCTTCCATGTCCTGGCTATTATAAACAGTGCTGCGATGAAAATTGCAGTACATGTGTCTCTTTCAATTCTGGTTTCCTCGGTGTGTATGCCCAGCAGTGGGATTGCTGGGTCATGCTGCTAAGTCGCTTTAGCCGTGTCTGACTCTGTGCGACCCCATAGACAGCAGCCCACCAGGCTCCCCCATCCCCGGGATTCTCCAGGCAAGAACACTGGAGTGGGTTGCCATTTAAGGCAGTTCTATTTGCAGTTTTTTAAGGAATCTCCACACTGTTCTCCGTAGTGGCTGTATTAGTTTGCATTCCCACCAACAGTGTAAGAGGGTTCCCTTTTCTCCACACCCTCTCCAGCATTTATTGCTTGTAGACTTTTCGATTACAAGCATTCTGACTGGCGTGAAATGGTACCTCATAGTGGTTTTGATTTGCATTTCTCTGATAATGAGTGATGTTGAGCATCTTTTCATGTGTTTGTTAGCCATCTGTATGTCTTCTTTGGAGAAATGTCTATTTAGTTCTTTGGCCCATTTTTTGATTGAGTCATTGATTTTTCTGGAATTGAGCTGCAGGAGTTGCTTGTATATTTTTGAGATTAGTTGTTTGTCAGTTGCTTCATTTGCTATTATTTTCTCCCATTCTGAAGGCTGTCTTTTCACCTTGCTTATAGTTTCTTTTGTTGTGCAGAAGCTTTTAATTTTAATTAGATCCCATTTGTTTATTTTTGCTTTTATTTCCAATATTCTGGGAGATTGGTCATAGAGGATCTTGCTGTGATGTATGTCGGAGAGTGTTTAACAATACTTAAAAAAAAAATTCTCATCCCATGATTACTTTTGAATAGCAGATTGCTGACTGGATAAAATTGTAGGTAAAATATGTTACTGGGGAGTAAAAGAACAGCTTTTGGGGAATGGGAGATATAGTATGAAAGAATAAGTCTCATTAATGCTGTGGAATATATCTGTGTGTGTATGTGTGTGTGTGTGTGTGTGTTCATGAGTATATTTCCTTATGATTCAAAGCATACTTGGAAAACAATACTTCATTTCATCCTTAGTGGGTTGAATTTTGTGAGAAAAGTACAGAGATATTCCTTTCCCAAAATTTGTACATTATATACCTTACAGTCTTGAAGAATAAGTCTGTCAAAAACTCAAGATAACTAAGTTTTAAGCAGCACAGAAATGGTTCTTAGATAGGCTTACAATCTGAATCCCATGAGGGGTGCTTCTAACATTCTTTTTACGATTTTGCACCAAAAACAAAGGCTGAGATTAACTAATTTCTTTGGAAATTTATTGCATTGTTTCCTATTTTATGTAATCAGTCCTTTGTTCCTTCAGTAGCTAAGCTGTGTCACCTTCTGTGACCCCATAGACTGTAGCCCACCAGGTCCCTCTGTCCATGGGGTTTCCCAGGCAAGAATGTTGGAGTGAATTGTCATTTCCCTCTGCAGGGGATCTTCTTGACTCAGGAATTAAACCCAGGTCTTCTCCATTGGCAGGCAGATTCTTTACTGTTGAGGCACCAGGGAAGCCCTGTGTAACAATTAACATTTGTTTTTATTTGGTCTATTGTCAAAATTTGATTAGTTACATCATTGTTTTCTTTTGGCTACTATGCAAGAATGCATTGAAAGTGAGATTTTTAATTCCCCAGCAATATCACTATTGATTGGTTCATTTTTCTCAAATGCTATAAGTTAAAATATCATATAGACTTGAGTTTGAAATTTATCTACTTATTATATGACCTGAGGCAAAATATTTAATCTATCTAAAAATCATTTTTTTCAGTAATTTTGTGGGAACACCAACAGTATCTACTACCTAGGGCGATGGTAAAGATCACAAAAATAATGCATTTAATGGGTTTAGCATACTACCTGCCACAGAGTGTGAGCCAAACACACCTGAGCAAAGATATTCTACACTCTATTAATTTATATTTTAGTAGTGTAAGTAAGGCAGATGTTTAGATGGGACAATTTTTTTTTAACGTTAGGGATCATTTTAAAAGAAATTGTCTATATGCCCAAATTGTGATACATTTAAATCATATTCCTGATATTTCATTGTCTTCTTATTGTGAGCATTCAGAGTGACATTGAAGAGGAAGAAGTTTTTAAAAAAGGAACTCATGACAAGGTTTAATACAAATTGTAAGAACAAAACTTCAAAGTCATATTTTGGAGAGAGTTCAATAAAGCAAATATATAGAATTGATAAAAATGTATTTCCCCAACTAAAAGACAATTAGTGGTGTAGTAAACATACATTTTTATTTTGGGGATAATTAAAATGGTCCACTTATATACAAAGAAAAACCATACTCCCAATTAATTAAATTCCACCACTTGGCTTTCACTGGCAATGCATTTTTAGAATTGGTGAGAAAAGTAGCTTGGAGGAGTTCATCACTTGAATTATATTTCAATAACATTGAGTTTCACTACAATGTCCAATGTCATCAACCCATGTATAATTAAAATATATCTGGAGTAATAATGTTACACAGCTTCATTTGTATTCCACTTAACATTTTGCATTTTGCATTTAGATCTTTCATTACAAACGGATTGTCAAATTAAATGAAGTGGCAAGTTTTCTATATTTAGCGCCATCTAGTTTTAATCTGCGGTTTTCTGGTAAGAAAATATGAACAAATGCCATCCTACTGATGATAACTGAAAAGAATGGAGCAATATAAAAATTCCCCAATAGCTTACATCCATCGTTCCTGACAAAAACACTGTGCTTTCATTTGGCTCAATTACAGAGTCGTTTTCAATCTGATTGGAACTTAAAGGTCTTATTTTGACCCAGTATACGAAAACTTACTGAATATTCACTGGAAGGACTGACGCTGAAACCGAAGCTTGAGTATATTGGTCATCTGATGAGAACAGATGACTCATTTGAAAAGTCCCTGATGCTGGGAAAGATTGAAGGCAGAAGGAGAAGAGAGCATCAGAGGATGAGATGGCTGGACGGCACCACAATACAATGAACATAAACTTGGGCAAACTCCAGGGAATGGTGAAGGACAAGGAAACCTGGCGAGCAGCAGTCCATGGGTTGGCAGAGTTGGACGCACCTGGGTGACTGAACAACAAAAACAGGAAGACTTTAGTATTTTAGAACTGTTATCTGAGAAATTTCATATCCATAGTTTTAAACATCTTTGAGTTAATAAGAAAAAAATATAGATGTACTTTGTGATTTCAGTTCAGAAGGATTTATGGCATATGTGCTGCTGCTAAGTCGCTTCCATCGTGTCTGACTCTGTGTGACCCCATAGACGGCAGCCCACCAGGCTCCCCCGTCCCTGGGATTCTCCAGGCAAGGACACTGGAGTTGGTTGCCATTTCCTTCTCCAACGCATGAAAGTGAAAAGTGAAAGTGAAGTCACTCAGTCGTGTCTGACTTTTCGCGACCCCATGGACTGCAGCCTACCAGGCTCCTCCAGCCATGAGATTTTCCAGGCAAGAGTACTGGAGTGGGGTGCTATTGCCTTCTCCTTATGGCATATATGGAGGTACAATAATTTACTTGATATAAGGATTAAATAAAGCAATATCTATAAAAAGCTTAACTCAGGGCTTATAATATAGGATAATGTGTGTCTATTAGTACTATTATCATTGTCTTTATCTTGCTTCTTTTTTCTTTATTATTAATTATTTACATTATCTAGTACTCACTGTATTTTTCTGCTGGAGTAAATGTTATTACTATACAAGGTGTTATATATCAAGACCATAGTTTTTGCAAAATGTGGATGGACAGGAGAATATGGATTGTATTACATCTCTTCAACTTATTTAATTACGAAAATGCCAGATACCATAATTCACTTTTTAATTTGTTAAATTTAATAAATTATTAACAATTTAAATCACATTTGTTTATGTAATAAATATATGAAATTAAATCACAAGAACTTGAACACGCAATCATCTAATAATTTGAGTCAGTTTCCTTCATTAAAATAAAGTTATTTCCTATCTCATCCTTCTTACCAACACTTTTACAGTAATTATTGATGATTTTAATCTTTTAATAGATAATCTTTTCAATATCCTGCTTCCTTGGCCCACTGACTTCTTCTCCACTGATGGTGTCCTTCATTCTAGTTCACATGTTCCACAAGAGATAAGTCCTGGAATGTGGCACTAGTCAGCTAGTAAAGAATCTGCCTGCAATGAAGGAGACCTTGGTTCAATCCCTGAGTTGGGAAGATCCCCTGGAGAAGGGAAAGGCTACCCACTCCAGTATTCTGGCCCACAGAATTCCATGAACTGTATATTCCACAGGGTCGCAAAGAGTTGGACATAACTGAGAGACTTTAACTTTCACAATACTTATATTATCTTGATCTCAATTACCCAGTTTTGTGACCACCAAAATTTTTCTTTCTCTCACTGATATTCTGACTATAATGATCTTTAAATGGTACAAAATTAATTAGCCTCAGGAAATTTTAGCTTTCTATCAGTACTTTCATTTCCTCATTTCCCTCCATACCCAATTTATATTTCATAGTCAATAACTGTAATAATTATCATACATTCTAATTGCTCTCCTTCCTTTAATGTCAACTTTAAACACTTTATTTCCTGTGGAGCAATGAAGTGGTGTATAGGGTACAGTGTTTTCAAGCTAAAGCCAGACTCCTTAGAAGTGTTACAATAATTCAAGTTATATATTTTAAAAATTATATATTTTCTAATTTACATGCACAAGATTTTCTCATTTGTATTCTTGAGTGTAAGCTGCTAACCATAACACATCCTCACCTTCAACAAGATTCAGTTAAATTCAGCTCACTCGCTCAATCGTGTCCGACTCTTTCCGACCCCATGAATCACAGCACACCAGGCCTCCCTGTCCATCACCAACTCCAGGAGCTTACTCAAACTCATGTCCATCGAGTCGATAATTCCATCCAGCCATCTCATCCTCTGTCGTCCCCTTCTCCTCCTGCCCCCAATCCTTCACAGCATCAGGGTTTTTTCCAATGAGTCAACTCTTCCCATGAGGTGGTAAAGTATTGGAGTGTGTTTCAGCTTCAGCATCAGTCCTTCCAGTGAACACCCAGGACTGATCTCCTTTAGGATGGACTGGTTGGATCTCCTTGCAGTCCAAGGGACTCTCAAGAGTCTTCTCCAACACCACAGTTCAAAAGCATCAATTCTTCAGAGCTCGGCTTTCTCCACAGTCCAACTCTCACATCCATACATGACCACTGGAAAAACCATAGCCTTGACTAGACGGACCTTTGTTGGCAAAGTAATGTCTTTGCTTTTGAATATGCTATCTAGGTTGGTCATAACTTTCCTTCCAAGGAGTAAGCATCTTTCAATTTCATGGCTGCAGTCACCATCTGCAGTGATTTTGGAGCCCCCAAAAAAAAAAGTCAGCCACGCTTTCCCCACCTATTTCCCATGAAGTGATGGGACCAGATGCCATGATCTTCATTTTCTGAATGTTGAGCTTAAAGCCAACTTTTTCACTCTCCTCTTTCACTCTCATCAAGAGGCTTTTTAGTTCCTCTTCACTTTCTGCCATAAGGGTGGTGTCATCTGCGTATCTGAGGTTATTGATATTCCTCCTAGCAATCTTGATTCCAGCTTGTGCTTCTTCAAATCCAGTGTTTGTCATGATGTAGATATTGGGAAATTTTATCTCCCATAATTTGTACACTCAATGTCAGTGTGTGAATTACTTTTACTACATATACTAAAAGAATTCCTGAGCTGTCAGTGTTTATAATGGTTTTACAAATCTTATGCATTTGAAATTATATGTTTAGCTTTGTTTAGCATTTCCTTACTACTAGTAATATAGAACATCTTCTGAAGGTTTGTTAAATATCATTGATATTTCTTCTTGGATGAATAGCATGTTGATAGACTCTGCCTGTTTTACAGTTAGACTGTTTATATTGCAGTCATTGATTTGTAGAATTCTGTCTGTCAACCTATTCATCTTTCTATCTGTTATGTATATCACTTTTCCTCTATCTACCACTAATCACTACTGTTGTGTCTTTTACATGCATTTTTAGTATATTTACCTACTGTCTCCTAATGTTAAGTTTTGCATACTTATTCATTGTTTTTTGAAGGAAATTAATAATTAAACCTAGTTTGCCTTTTCATACTGTTCATGGGGTTCTCAAGGAAGGAATACTGAAGTGGCTTGTTATTCCCTTCTCCTTTCTTCTCTCAAAGAAAGGCAATGCAAAGGAATGCTCAAAATACCACACAATTGCACTCATCTCACACGCTAGCAAAGTAATGCTAAAAATTCTCCAAACCAGGCTTCAACAGTTCATGAACCGTGAACTTCCAGATGTTCAAACTGGATTCAGAAAAGGCAGAGGAACCAGAGAGCAAATTGCCAATATCTGTTGGATCATCAATAAAACAAGAGAATTCCAGAAAAACATCTACTTATGCTTTATAGATTAAAAAATATATTTCTGATTTATTGACTACACCAAAGCCTTTGACTGTGTTGATCACAACAAACTGTGGAAATTCTTAAAGAGATGGGAATACCACACCACCTGACATGCCTCCTGGGAAATCTGTGTACAGGTCAAGAAGCAACAATTATAAATGTATGTGGAACAACAGACTGTTTCCAAAGTGGGAAAGGAGTACATTAAGCCTGGATATTGTCATCTTGGTTATTAAACTTAAATGCAGAGTACTTCATGAGAAATACTGGACTGGATGAAGCACAAGCTGTACTCAAGATTGCCAGAAGAAATATCAATAACCTCAGATATGCACATGATACCACAGTTATGATAGAAAGTGAAGAAAAATTAAATCACTGACTCAAAGAACATGTGTTTGAGTAGGTTCTGAGAGTTGTTGATGGACAGGGAGGCTTGTTTTGTTGCAGTCCATGGGGTCACAAAGAGTTGGATACTACTGAGTGACTGAACTGAACTGAAACCTAGTTTAATTATATATATATATATAATTTATATATAAATATATATCATATGTATAATATATAATAATGAATACATAATATATATGTTTATATATATCATTATATATGATATATATAATGATATATATGACATGTATATAACATATATAAACATATATATTATATTTCATATAAAATATGTTATATGTTATATATTATATACTATTAATGTTATTACATTAATATATAGTATTGATTGTTATATATAATTATATATTATATGTGATATATAAATATGTTATATATATAATATATATCCATGTATATATGTATAATGTTTTTGTTTATTTTGATTAAATTTTTCATATTCTCAAATTTCTTACATTTTATAGTAATTTAAAATATTTCTTTCCATATTCAGATTTTTAATACTGCTTTTTTGTTGTGTTGTAAGCAAAAGCTTATATTTAATTTTAATTTTTTCTAAATGGATATCTTTTGTATCAATACAATTCACTGAATGTCATAATAATATGGATAATTATTTATTGGTTAAATAATAATACAGCTGTCATATTTGATGTGTCAATTTTTCTGTATATAGGGTTGTTGATTTTTAATACTTTGTGTATCTGACCCAATATTATGATACTGGCAACTAATTATATAATAAGCTTTGATATGTATAAGAAAAAAGCCCATAACTTGTTTTAAAATTTGGGATTTCATCCTTGTATATGTTTTGAAATGGTTATGTCAATTTTTCAACAAATTTCCATCGAATTTTGAAAGGGTATGCATTAGATATATGTTTTATTGTAGATTATTCTTATTTTTTGTTTTTATTGAATCTTCATGTCTATGAACTTTAATTTTATTTATTTATATTTTAAAACTGATTTTCAGTAATAATTTATAACTTTTCCAAAAGAATTATGCATATCATGTGTTCTCTGTTTATGAACTTTACTGTTAATAAATATTCTAATAAAATATTTTCATCACATGATTTTTAGTCAATTATTATTTTCGTTTACATGTCTATTACAATTTATATTCAAGTGATTTATCTAGAAACATATTTTAAAAATTGTCATTCACTAGAGTTTTAAAGTTTATTCATTCTTTCAATCTTTCTCTCTGTCTCACTGATTTTTTGTTAGAAAAATTGCCTATATGATGTTGATATTTAGAAATTAGTCAATTATTGATTTATGCCCTATGTGAAGAAAGCTGAGCAAATAAGAATTGATGTTTTTAAACTGTGGTGTTGGAGAAGACTCTTGAGAGTCCCTTGGAATGCAAGGAGATTGAACCAGTCCATTCTAAAGGAGATCAGTCTTGGGTATTCTTTGGAAGGAATGATGCTAAAGCTGGAACTCCAGTACTTTGGCCACCTCATGTGAAGAGTTGACTCACTGGAAAAGACTCTGATGCTGGGAGGGATTGGGAGCAGGAGGAAAAGGAGATGACAGAGGATGAGATGGCTGGATGGCATCACCGATTCAATGGATGTGAGTTTGAGTGAAATCCGGGAGTTGGTGATAGACAGGGAGACCTGGCGCGCTGCAATTCATGGGATCGCAAAGAGTTGGACATGACTGAGCGACTGAACTGAACTGATATGGGCTTCCATCAATGTTCAAATTGTAAGAATCTGCCTGCAATGTGGGAAACCTGGATTTGTTCCCTTGGTTGGGAATATCCACTTAAGAAGAAAATGGCTACCCACTCCAGTATTCTAGCCTGGAGTTTATTTTTAATGTTCTATTTTACTATTCGGAAGACTCAGTTCAGTTCAGTTGCTCAGTCGTGTCTAGCTCCCTTGACCCTATGGACATCAAGGCTCCAGGCTTCCTTGTCCTTCATGAACTCCTGGAGCCTTTTCAAACTCGTGTTCATCAAGTTGGTAATGCCATCCAACCATCCCATATTCCCTTTTGTCCCCTTCTCCTCCTGCCTTCAATCTTTCCCATCATCAGGGTCTTTTCCAATGAGTCAGTTCTTCGCATCATGTGGCCAAAACAGTGGAGTTTCAGCTTCAGTATCAGTCCTTCCAATGAATATTCAGGATTGATTTCATTTTGGTTGGACTGGTTGGATCTCCTTGCTGTCCAAGGGACTCTCAAGAGTCCTCTCCAACACCACAGCTCAGAAGCATCAATTTTTTGACACTCAGCTCTCTCTATAGTCCAACTCTCACACTTACATATGACTACTGGAAAAACCACAGCTTTGACTAGATGGACCTTTATTTGCAACGTTATGTCTTTGCTTTTTAGTATGCTGTCTAGGTTGGCCATAACTCTTCTTTCAAGGAGCAAATGTCTTTTAATCTCATGGTGGCAGTCACCATCTGCAGTGATTTTAGAGCCCCTCCCCCCTCCAAAGGTCTCTCAGTTTTCATTGTTTCCACATCTATTTGCCATGAAGTAATGGGACTGGATGCCATGAATGTTGAGCTTTCAGCCACCTTTTGAATGTTGAGCTTTCAGCCAACTTTTTCATTCTCCTCTTTCACTTTCATCAAGAGGATCTTTAGTTCTTTTCTTTCTGCAATATGGGAAGACTACGCATTTACTATTTATTATAGTCAGTTTGTTGTGTTCTTCAAATTTCCTATATCTTCCCTAATGTATTAAATCTATGAATTAACATGAAATGTTAAAATGCTTTTTATTATAAAGGCAATTTTATCATTAATTTAAAAGCTGTCATTTTGCTTTTTTTTAAGCAGATGCATGCAAATTTATGTTATACTTTGATGCACTGAGATTTTGTGTGTATGTTAGCTGCTCAGCCATGTCCAACTCTTTGTGAACTCATGGACTGTAACCCACCAAGCTCCTCTGTCCATGGAATTCTTCAGGCAAGAATAATGGGGTGGGTTGCCATTCCCCTCTCCAGGAGATCTTCCCAACCGAAGGACTGAACCCATATCTCCTGCATAGCAGGCAGATTCTTTACCATCTGAGGCACCAGGGAAGCACTGAGATTTTGGTATTACCAAGTGACCCTTTTAACTCCAATCATACCTTGTAAGATAAAGTCTGTGTTTCTCTGTTAGAGCAACATTTGTTGTTGTTTTTCAGTTGCTCAGTCATGCCTAACTCTTTGCGACCCCATGGACTGCAGCATCCCAGACTTCACTGTCCTTCATCATCTCCTGATTCTTGCTCAAATTCATGTCCATTGAGTCGGTGATGTCTCCCAGCCATTTCATCCTCTGTCATCCCCTTCTCCTGCCTTCGATATTTCCCTGCATCAGGGCTTTTTCTAATGAGTCAGCTCTTTGCATCATGGAGCCAAAGTGTTGGAGTTTCAGCTTCAGTATCAGTCTTTCCAATGAATATTCAGGATTGATTTCCTTTAGGAATGACTGGTTTGATCTCCTTGCAGTCCAAGGGACTCTCAAGAGTCTTCTCCAACACCACAGTTAGAAAGCATCAGTTCTTCAGTGCTCAGCCTCCATTATGGTCTGACTCTCATATCCATGCATGACTACTGGGAACACTATAGCTTTAACTAGATGGACCTTAGTCACCATAATAATGTCTCTGTTTTTTAATGTGTTGTCTAGGTTGGTCATAGCTTTTCTTCCAAGGAGCAAGTGTCTTTAATTTCATGGTTGCAGTCACCATCTGCAGTGATTCTGGAGCCCAAGAAAATAAAGTCTGTCACTGGTTCCATTGTTTCCCCATCTATTTGACATGAAGTGATGGGACAGGATACCATTATCTTCATGTTTTGAATGTTGAGTTTTAAGCCAGTTTTTTCACTCTCTTCTTTCACCTCCATCAAGACGCTCTTTAGTTCCTCTTTACTTTCTGCTGTAAGAGTGGTGTCATCTACATATGTGAGATTACTGATACTTCTCCTGGCAATCTTGATTCCAGGATTCTTGATTTATCTGACCCGGAATTTGTGTGCTATACTCTGCATAAAAGTTGAATAAGCAGGGTGACAATATACAGCCTTGATGTACTCCTTTCCCAGTTTGGAACCAGCCCTTTGCTCCATATCCATTTCTAACTGTTGCTTCTTGAACTGCACACAGGATTCTCAGTAGACAGGTGAGGTGGTCTGGTATTCCCATCTGTTTAAAAATTTTCCACAGTATTTTGTGATCCACACAGTTAAAGGCTTTAGTGCAGTCATTGAAGCAGAAATAGATGCTTTGGATGTTTTCTTGCTTTTTCTGTGTTCCAACAGATGTTGGCAATTTCATTTCTGGTTCCTCTGACTTTTCTAAATCCAGCTTGAATACCTGGAAGTTCTCGGTTCATGTACTGTTGGTTAGCATTGAAACTTTTTTTCCCCCAAAACTTCTCTGTCCTTATCTTTTCATAAATAGCATGAATATTTTAACCCAATCCTTTAATTATAGATATTAGTAAAAATTTATGTACTATGCTTATTGCTGCTGTTGCTGCTGAGTTGCTTCAGTGATGTCCAACTCTGTGCAACCCCAGAGATGGCAGCCTACTCGGCTCTCTGGTCCCTTGGATTCTCCAGGCAAAAACACTGGAGTGGGTTGCCATTGCCTTCTCTGATGCTTGCTGACATATTTTGAATTATATCTATCTCTTTACTCTTTTAATATTTATTTTATCTATTTATCTATTTTGCTGCACTGGGTCTTAGCTGTGGCATGCAGGATCTTTGATATTTATTGTGGCATGTACAAACAATTAGTTGCAGAGTGTGGGGTTTAGTTCTCTAAGCTAGACTCCTTTTCCCTGAGCATGGAGTCTTAGCCAATGGACCACCAGAGAAGTCCTCAAGATTTGCTTTTTTTATATACCTATTATTTGTACTTATTTTAAACTATTTTTCCTTTTTCTCACCTAAATTTTTAACTGTTTTTTTTTCTCCTTTTCATATCCATGCTAACATTTATAAAACTTATTTATATGTATATATATATATATATATATACTTATATATATATTTATTGTACTTGTGGAAGAATACATATTAATAAATAATGTATTGTACCTTGTTAATAGTAATTGAAGTTTTTTTTAAATGTCTCCCCATTCATAATAATTATTATTATTGGTTTGTAATAACTGATATCTGTTTTGCTTCAATCACTTTCTTAACTCCTTACTTTTTGCACTATTTTTTTATTTTATTCTTTTATTTGAGATCATTTTTCTTCATTTGAATTATCCATTTAAAATTATTCAATATTTATTATTCCACTATGGACTGACTGTTTATTTTGGTTTAAAAATAGTCTTAATAGTAATTTTTACTTTCTTTTAAGTTTTGCAATTGCAATTTAAATATTATATATATATATTATTTGTAGACTTTTGGATCGCAGCCATTCTGACTGGTGTGAAATGGTACCTCATAGTGGTCTTGATTTGCATTTCTCTGATAATGAGTGATGTTGAGCATCTTTTCATGTGTTTATTAGCCATCTGTATGTCTTCTTTGGCAAAATGTCTATTTAGTTCTTTGGCCCATTTTTTGATTGGGTCATTTATTTTTCTGAGAGGGTGTGGAGAAAAGGGAACCCTCTTACACTGTTGGTGGGAATGCAAACTAGTACAGCCACTATGGAGAACAGTGTGGAGATTCCTTAAAAAACTGGAAATAGAACTGCCTTATGATCCAGCAATCCCACTGCTGGGCATACACACTGAGGAAACCAGAAGGGAAAGAGACACGTGTACCCCAATGTTCATTGCAGCACTGTTTATAATAGCCAGGACACGGAAGCAACCTAGATGTCCATCAGCAGATGAATGGATAAGAAAGCAGTGGTACATATACACAATGGAGTATTACTCAGCCATTAAAAAGAATTCATTTGAATCAGTTCTAATGAGGTGGATGAAACTGGAGCCTATTATACAGAGTGAAGCAAGCCAGAAGGAAAAACACCAATACAGTATACTAACGCATATATATGGAATTTAGAAAGATGATAACAATAACCCTGTGTACGAGACAGCAAAAGAGACACTGATGTATGGAACAGTCTTATGGACTCTATTGGAGAGGGAGAGGGTGGGAAGATTTGGGAGAATGGCATTGAAACATGTAAAATATCATGTATGAAACGAGATGCCAGTCCAGGTTCAATGCTTGGGGCTAGTGCACTGGGACGACCCAGAGGGATGGTATGGGGAGGGAGGAGGGAGGAGGGTTCAGGATGGGGAGCACATGTATACCTGTGATGGATTTATTTTGATATTTGGCAAAACTAATACAATTATGTAAAGTTTAAAAATAAAATAAAATTAAAAAAATATTATATATATAAGCTTTTTTAATATAAACATATTTATTTTAATTGGAGGTTAATTACTTTACAATATTGTATTGGTTTTGCCATACATCAACATGAATCCACCACAAGTATACACATGTTCCCCATCCTGAACCCCCTCCTCCCTCCCTCCCCATACCATCCCTCTGGGTCATCTCAGTGCACCAGTCCCAAGCATCCAGTATCATGCATCGAACCTGGACTGGTGATTCATTTCATATATGATATTATACATGTTTCAATGCCATTTGCCCAAATCATCCCACCCTCTCCCTCTCCCTCTCCCACAGAGTCCAAAAGACTGTTCTATACATCTGTGTCTCTTTTGCTGTCTCACATACAGGGTTATCATTACCATCTTTCTAAATTCCATATATATGCATTAGTATACTGTATTGGTGTTTTTCTTTCTGGCTTACTTCACTCTGTGTGCTAATGCTATGCTAAGTCACTTCAGTCGTGTCCGACTCTGTGTGATCCCATAGACGGCAGCCCACCAGGCTCTGCCATCCCTGGGATTCTCTAGGCAAGAATACTGGAGTGGGTTGCTATTTCCTTCTCCAATTCATTCTGTATAAAAGGCTCCAGTTTCATCCACCTCATTAGAACTGACTCAAATGCATTCTTTTTAATGGCTGCGTAATACTCCATTGTGTATATGTACCACAGCGTTCTTATCCATTCATCTGCTGATGGACATCTAGGTTGTTTCCATGTCCTGGCTATTATAAACAGTGCTGCTTTTATATTACGTGTTAGACAATACTAATATTGTGATGTTTGTGTTGAGTCCTTTCTTTACCTCTTTTCTCTTGTTTTTAGTTAACTAATACTATTTTGGGATGTCATAAGGGTTTGAGTGAAAGAAATTTGTGTTTTCTGCAAATTATGCTTCCTTCTCTCAAAACTACTGAATTATGTGTATAAACTTTTCAGCAGCAGTTACAATTTACATGACATTTTTTAAAGGGCTTCATAACTACTAACAGTTAATGTTAGCTAAATATTTGGCTGGGAAAGTGTTGTAAGCATTCACACATCAATTTTTTATAAGGACCAGGTTGTAGTTACCAAAATCTCAAGAAATATTATTTTTGTATTCTTCCTACCAAGTATCGTGAATGACTTAGCTTTCTGTGCTGTCTTCCTTTCTTGATGAGCACACATTTTCTAATTCTCTATTTCTCAAATGCTGTAAGCTTTATACATGATTCTATTTCCATGAAGTAATCAAGAATGGGCCCAAAGCTCCATACTTATCCAGTCATTAAAACCCAAGTCACTGTTTCTCTGGATTTTACAATACACTCTTCAGTCATATTCCAAAGATTTTATCCCTCAGGAAAGTTTATTTATAGTCTCTTATAGAATCTATATTCTAAGATTGCTCTTATTGTCTTGGGATATTAGCTGCACCTGGAAAAATAATATTACATGAGCTATAAAAATTATTTCTAGATGTTTTATATGAGTCAGTTCAGTTCAGTCACTCAGTCCTGTCTGACTCTTTGTGACCCCATGAATCGCAGCACCCCAGGCTTCCCTGTCTATCACCAACTCCCGGAGTTCACTCAGACTCATGTCCATAGAGTCAGTGATGCCATCCAGCATTCTCATCCTCTGTTGTCCCCTTCCCCTCCTGCCCCCAATCCCTTCCAGCATCAGAGTCTTTTCCAATGAGTCAACTCTTCGCATGAGGTGACCAAAGTACTGGAGTTTCAGCTTTAGCATCATTCCTTCTAAAGAAATCCCAGGGCTGATCTCCTTCAGAATGGACTGGTTGGATCTCGTTGCAGTCCAAGGGACTCTCAGGAGTCTTCTCCAATACCACAGTTCAAAAGCATCAATTCTTTGGCGCTCAGCCTTCTTCACAGTCCAACTCTCACATCCATACATGACCACAGGAAAAACCATAGCCTTGATTAGACGGACCTTTCAGTAGGTGCCTTTTAATATTTTGAGAAATTTAAGTATATATCTACAATAAATTGCAATTAATTCACCCAATAGAAATCTATGTGTCAGTTCAAAATATGAAAAAGACTCTGTGATCTTTGTAATATTAATATTTATGTGATAAAAGATCAATATGTTTGGCATGATTCAATTCATGTAAAAGGAAATATGCATAAAACTTTTCAATCTGTATATTTTGCAAAATATCACAGCATAAAATATTTAGAGGACTAAGTATTTGTATCTGTGATTTAAACTTAGAAGGATTAACAAGAATGAAGAAGAGAGGGTGGGATGACTTGGCAGAATGGCATTGAAACATGTATAATATCATATATGAAACGAGTCGCCAGCTCAGGTTCGATGCACGATACTGGATGCTTGGGGCTGGTGCACTGAGATGACCCAGAGGAATGGTATGGAGAGGGAGGAGGGAGGAGGGTTCAGGATGGGGAACACATGTATACCTGTGGCAGATTTATTTTGATATATGGCAAAACCAATACAATATTGTAAAGTTAAAAAATAAAATAGAATAGAAGAATCAAGGAGAAATTCTTTCACATCGTCATTTTTTCTGTGATTATTTTTACCTAAATGAATAAACATCTATAGTTTATCAATGAGATTCAGTGCGCCATGATGGTTAAGATCTTACATTATGGAATATGACTCTACCATATATGGTGTTATTTGAAGTTAGTCCTTTAATATTGCAGTGAATCACTTCATTCCTTTATAATGAAGATACGTTTATAATTGTACCCTATCTCATAGTGTTATGAAGAGGAAATGAGGTGATATATGTAACAACTTGAAAGAGGCCAATTCCCATTGTTCTTTTCCCATTCAATTTTTACTTAGGAAATCAACTGTAAGTCGTTTTTAAAATTACATTTGAGGCTAAACATAAGTACCAGTGGGTAGTGATTGCAACAACAAAGAAAGACAGGGATGCAGAATTAAGAATTGATTATTTTCCTCTACTTTGTATAGAATAGAGCAGGCTTATACCCTTCTAATTGTAGAGACTAGAACTAGTAATGTTTATAAGATTTGGAAATACAATCTGATTAATCAAAAGTGTTTATTCCAATCTCATATATTAATTAGAGTAAGACAAAGGTCAATAATCAATGGTGGATAAATGTTAGAAGCTCATCATCTCCATTGTGTTATAATAAATGATTTTGAAAGAACATAATATGTGAACAAATAATTACTAATGATGTTATTTTAATTTTCAATGTCTAGTCTATTTTAAGATCTTCAGAAGCAATCTGCTATGTCAGGTTTAAAAAAGGTCATTGGAGAGCACAGAAGAAAAAAAGGAATTTGAACAAGAATGTTTTTATAATGCCCTTCACAGGAGAATACCATGGACAGAGGAGCCTGGTGGAGCCAGATATGTGTGTGTGTATATATATATATGTGTGTGTGTGTGTGTGTATAGGTATATAGGTATGTGTGTAGGTGTATTAGTTCAGTTCAGTTCAGTTCAGTCGCTCAGTCATGTCCGACTCTTTGTGACCCCATGAATTGCAGCACCCCAGGCCTGGCTGTCCATGACCAACACCCGGAGTTCATTCAGACTCACATCCATCGAGTCAGTGATGCCATCAAGCCATCTCATCCTCTGTCATCCCCTTCTCCTCCTGCCCCCAATCCCTTCCAGCATCAGAGTCTTTTCCAATGAGTCAACTCTTCTCATGAGGTGGCCAAAGTACTGGAGTTTCAGCTTTAGCATCATTCCTTCCAAAGAAATCCCAGGGTTGATCTCCTTTAGAATGGACTGGTTGGATCTCCTTGCAGTCCAAGGGACTCTCAAGAGTCTTCTCCAGCACCACAGTTCAAAAGCATCAATTCTTCAGCGCTCAGCCTTCTTCACAGTCCAACTCTCACATCCATACATGACCACAGGAAAAACCATAGCCTTGACTAGATGAACCTTTGTTGGCAAAGTAATGTCTCTGCTTTTGAATATGCTATCTAGGTTGGTCATAACTTTCCTTCCAAGGAGTAAGTGTCTTTTAATTTCATGGCTGCAGTCACCATCTGTAGTGATTTTGGAGCCCAGAAAAATAAAGCCTGACACTGTTTCCACTGTTTCCCCATCTATTTCCCATGAAGTGATGGGACCGGATGCCGTGATCTTCGTTTTCTGAATGTTGAGCTTTAAGCCAACTTTTTCACTCTCCACTTTCATCAAGAGGCTTTTTAGTTCCTTTTCACTTTCTGCCGTAAGGGTGGTGTCATCTGCATATAGATATGTATATATATGGGCTTCCCAGGTGGCTCAGTGGTAAAGAACCCTCCTGTCAATACAGGAGATGCGGGTTTGATCCCTGGGTCAGGAAGATCCCCTAGAAAAGGAAATGGCAAGCCACTCCAGTCTTCTTGCCTGGGAAATCCCATGGACAGAGGAGCCTGATGGGTTACTGTCCATGGGGTCACAAAAAGTCAGACCTGACTTAGCAACTGAACAGCAACAATGATTTTCTTCAATTATTTATACATATATAGATGGATACATTTGTTGTGTCCATATTTTGGCTATTGTGAATAATGCTGCAATGAACAAGAATGCAGTAATCTCTTCAAAATAATGATTTAATTTTTTTTGTATGTTCCCAAAGAAGAATTCTTGGATGACTCTTAAATTATTGGGGGAATCTCCATATTGTTTTCCATAGTGGCTATACCATTTTACATCTACCAACAGTACAAAAGGATTCCCTTTGCTGTTCATTCTCTGCAATTTTTTCTTAACTTTTTTTTTCCCTGATAATAGGTAAACAATCCCCTCCTGTATTTTTCCTTCCATCAAAAGACTCACTGAGCAAAAAGTCCAGAATAGAGAAGTTGAGAAGCAGTAGTTTTTTCCAGAGATATGCTTTATTTAGTTATTCTGCCAAGATTAGCTACTCACAGATTTCATTATTGAGATAGAGGAGCAGGATTTTTTTTTTTTAATTAAAGACATGTTTAAATAGCATAAAATTTCATATTTTTGTCCTCATTCTGTGAATATAAGATAAATAGTAGTCAGCTTCTACTAATATCCATTTTATTTAGTCAGTTATTCTAACCATGCAAATTGCTTTATGCATGACGACTTTAACCACTTCAAAATATTTTTCCAGGCACAGTTAAGATATGGTCATGATTAAATAGCAACTGTATCTCAATATTGGAAGATTTAGGAAGGGAGTGTCCTCATTTCTTTCTGGTTATTTGCATTTTTCTCTCTGGTTATTTGCATTACTGAACCTCTCACTTCTGAAGGATTATCTTACCTCTATGAACTCTCAAGGCAAAAACTTGCATCCAGTACTAATAGAAAGGTTCTGCTGCCGTAACAGCTTACAAAAAGAGAAAAACTCAACATTGTATATATTTTAATAAAATACACTACATATTTTGAAGTAGGCAATATGATGGCAAATGCACAGACAATTGTCAAAGGGGAGAGAAACATATATAATGGTGAAATGAAACTATTCATTTAGCCTAAACTGGACATCTTGAAGGGATGTAGCTCTTCCCATGGGGTGTTTAAAGTACTCAGCATTCTTTTTTGTTGCTAGCTATTTTCTGAAATTACTCTAGCTAACATTTCAATTTAGAAGTTATTTGTAGTAATAAGTTTTAACTAAATTGTTTGTTATAATTATTTGATGCTTTTATAGGTCTGATAATAAAGAAGACTTGGTAAAAAATGAATCAAATGTACTATCTTACACAAGCTATTTTATTCTGATCATAAAAAATAAGAACATCAAATTACCATGAATTAAACATAACATTATTAGTGTCATGTTTTGTTTTGTTTTGCCTTTCTGGGAATAATGTTACACTGTTGTTGTAACATTTGACAGTACAAGTGGGGTAAGTGATATGCTATGCAGTTACCAAAAAAGGTATTTATGTTTTCTGTATCAGAACACTTTGACATTATTGTAATAAATATACATGCTACCAATATTCCAGGGTCATTTTCACATTAGCTAAAGTTTATGGAGAAATTAATAGATTTTCAAATATTGATGTCTTGGTTTACATGTCACTTCTAAATTTAATAATTTCAATCATATATATGTTTGTTTAATGAGTCATATATCCTCAGAATTGGGTCAAAAGTGAATAATTCTGTTTACCTGACTACTTGGATTGTTCTGTACATTGTTTTATTCTTCATATTCTTCCTATGTAATACCATATACATGATGACTTCACTTAAAACGAATATGGGAGGAATCTGGACCCAAAAGTCTTCAAATGAAGTGATATTTTCAGGTCCATGACAAATGGTGAATCCTTGTTTATTTTCTCATCTCTTGTCTTTTAGACTCGCTTTCCTCATGGTTAAAAAGGTAACAAATATCTGTTGTGAGGATTTGCTACCCTGCTGATGTGCAGCAGAACCAGAGATCAAATTGCCAAAATCCACTGGATCATTGAAAAAGCAAGAGAGTTCCAGAAAAAAACAGCTATTTCTACTTTATTGACTATGCTAAAGTCTTTGACTGTGTGGGTCACAAAAAAACAGGAAAATTCTGAAAGAGATGGGAATACCAGATAACCTGACCTGCCCCCTTTTTTTTTTCTTTATTGGTACTAAGTTTTTACTCCAACATAGCATTACAACTCTGTACTATCTCTTAAATGCTCTATTTCTCTCGTTCCATTGTGGCTGGAATGTTTAGAGAGCATCATCATACTAGTGACTCATGTTTGTAATTTTTTTTTTAATTTTATTTTATTTTTAAACTTTACATAATCGTATTAGTTTTGCCAAATATCAAAATGAATCCACCACAGGTATACATGTGTTCCCCATCCTGAACCCTCCTCCCTCCTCCCTCCCCATACCATCCCTCTGGGTCATCCCAGTGCTGACTTTGCCTTTAATCTGGCCAGAGATTTCTTCAAGCCGGTTTGGTTGCTACTTCATAGCAAATCTCTGGGTAATGTTGCTGCTGTACTTGAATCCTTTCTCCCTTCCTTTTCAATTCATGGTGTCCTTCTAAACAGATCTCACCTGTGGGTTTACTTTCTGCTTCCACTGTTACTGTGTTTCAGAAAAATCTTTGGAGTAGAGTGGTAGTGGGTCAGGTGACATAGAAAATCACTTTTATTTATTTATTTTTATTTTTATTTATTTATTTTTTTACTGACCTGTCTCTTAAGAGGAAGCAACAGTTAGAACTGGACATGGAACAACAGTCTGGTTCCAAATAGGAAAAGGAGTACATCAAGGCTGTATATTGTCACCCTGCTTATTTAACTTCTATGCAGAGTACACCATGAGAAATCTTGGGATGGAGGAAGCACAAGCTGGAATCAAGATTGTTGGGAGAAATAACAATAACCTCAGATATGCAGATGACACCACCCTTATGGCACAAAGTAAAGAGGAACTAAAAAGCCTCTTGATGAAAGTGAAAGAGGAGATTGAAAAGTTGGCTTAAAGTTCAACATTCAGAAAACTACGATCATGGCATCTGGTCCCATCACTTCATGGCAAATAGATGGAGAAACAGTGGAAAAAGTGGTTGACTTTTTTTCTGGGACTCCAAAATCACTGCAGATGGTGACTGCAGCCATGAAATTAAAAGACGCTTACTCTGTGGAGAAAAGGGAACCCTCTTACACTGTTGGTGGGAATGCAAACTAGTACAGCCACTATGGAGAACAGTGTGGAGATTCCTTAAAAAACTGGAAATAGAACTGCCTTATGATCCAGCAATCCCACTGCTGGGCATACACACTGAGGAAACCAGAAGGGAAAGAGACATGTGTACCCCAATGTTCATCGCAGCACTGTTTGTAATAGCCAGGACATGGGAGCAACCTAGATGTCCATCAGCAGATGAATGGATAAGAAAGCAGTGGTACATATACACAATGGAGTATTACTCAGCCATTAAAAAGAATTCATTTGAATCAGTTCTAATGAGGTGGATGAAACTGGAGCCTATTATACAGAGTGAAGCAAGCCAGAAAGAAAAACACCAATATAGTATACTAATGCATATATATGGAATTTAGAAAGAGGGTAACAATAACCCTGTGTACGAGACAGCAAAAGAGACACTGATGTATAGAACAGTCTTATGGACTCTATGGGAGAGGGAGAGGGTGGGAAGATTTGGGATAATGGCATTGAAACATGTATAATATCATGTATGAAACGAGTTGCCAGTCCAGGTTCGATGCACGATACTAGATACTTGGGGCTGGTGCACTGGGACGACCCAGAGGGAGGGTATGGGGAGGGAAGAGGGAGGAGGGTTCAGGATGGGGAACACATGTATACCTGTGGTGGATTCATTTCGATATTTGGCAAAACCAACACAATATTGTAAAGTTTAAAAATAGAATAAAATTTTAAATAAATGAAAAAAAAAAGACACTTACTCCTTGGAAGGAAAGTTATGACCAACCTAGACAGCATATTAAAAAGCAGAGACATTACTTTGCCAACAAAGGTCTGTGTAGTCAAGGCTATGGTTTTTCCAGTAGTTATGTATGGATGTGAGAGTTGAACTATAAAGAAGGCTGAACACTGAAGAATTGATGCTTTTGAACTGTGATGTTGGAGAAGACTCTTGAGAGTCCTTAGGACTGTATGGGATCCAACCAGTCCATCCTAAAGGAGATCAGTCCTGGATGTTCATTGGAAGGACTTATGTTGAAGTTGAAACTCCAATACTTTGGCCACCTGATGTGAAGAGCTGACTTATTTGAAAAGAAGCTGATGGAAGGAAAGATTGAGGGCAGGAGGAGAAGGGGACAACAGAGGATGAGATGGTTGGATGGCATCACTGACTCAATGGACATGGGTTTGGGTGGACTCTGGGAGTTGGTGATGGACAGGGAGGCCTGGCATGCTGTGGTTCACGGGGTTGCAAAGAGTTGGACATGACTGAGTGACTGAACTGAACCAAACTGATGTGCAGAAGGGAAGAGATAGGATATCTCCACTAGGAATGAAAACTCTTCTAATCAGTGTAACGGTGACAATTTTTTTTTTCTCATGTATGCACTGCTATATTTATTTTTTATTTCTTGGCTGCACTGAGTCTTTGTTGCTGCACACAGGCTATCTCTAGTTGTGGAGAGTAAGGGCTACTCTCTAGTTGTAGTGCAGGGGCTTCTCATTGTGGTGGCTTCTCATTGTGGTAGCTTCTCTTGTTGTGGAGCACAGGCTCTAGCTGTGTCAGTTTCAGTAGTTGCATCATATGGGCTCATTAGTTGTGGCTCGAGGGCCCTAGAGTGTGTGGACTTCAGTAGCTGTGGCACTGGGCTCAAATAACTGCTCGTGAACTCTAGAGTATGGGCCCATAACTAAGCCAACTAAAATTCAGTCCAATAACTCAGTTTTGTCTGACTCTTTGTGACCCCATGGATTGCAGCATGCCAGGCTTCCCTGTCTATCACCAACTCCTGGAGTTTACTCAAACTCAAGTCCAATGAGTCAGTGATGCCATCCAACCATCTCATCCTTGGTCATCCCCTTCTCATGTCTTCAATCTTTCCCAGCATCAGGGTCTTTTCCAATGAGTCAGTTCTTCATATCAGGCAGCGAAAGTATTGGAGTTTCAGCTTCAGCGTCGATGAATATTCTGCTTCCAATGAATATTCAGGATTGATTTCCTTTAGGATTGACTGGTTTGATCTCTGTGCAGTCCAAGGGACTCTCAAGAGTCTTTTCCAACATCACAGTTCAAAAGCATTAATTCCTTGGTATGCTGCCTTCTTCATGGTCTCTCATATCCATACATGACTACTGGAAAAGTCATATACTTTGAGTATACGGACTTTAGTCAGTAAAGTAATGTCTGTTTTCTAATATGCTGTCTAGGTTTGTCGTAGCTTTTCTTCCAAGGAGTAATCATCTTTCAATTTAATGGCTGCAGTCACCATCTAAAATGAGTTTGGAGCCCAAGAAAATAAAGTCTGTCACTGTTTACATTATTTCTCCATCTATTTGCCATGAAGTGATGGCACTGGATGTCATGATCTTAGTTTTTTGAATGTTGAGTTCTAAGCTAACTTTTTCACTCTCTTTAACCTTCATCAGGAGGCTATTAATTCCTCTTCACTTTTTGCAATAAGGGTGGTATTATCTACATATCTGAGGTTACTGATATTTCTCCCAGAAATCTTGATTCCAGCTTGTGCTTCATCCAGCCTGGTATTTTTCATGAGGTACTCTGCAAATAAGCTAAATAAACAGGATGACAATATACAGCATTGACATACTCCTTTCCCAATTTTGAACCAGTCCATTGCTTCATGTATGGTTCTGTTGCTTCTTAACCTGCATACAGGTTTCACAACAGACGGGTAAGGTGGTCTGGTATTCCCATCCATTTTAGAATTTTCCATATATTTTTGTGATCCACACAGTCAAAGGCTTTAGTGTAATCAATGAAGTAGAAGTAGATGTTTCCTGGAATTCTCTTGCTTTTTCTATGATCCAACAGATGTAGGCCATTTGATCTCTGGTTCATCTGCCAACCCAGGGATCAAACCCACATTTTTTTAAGCCTCCTGTCTTTGGTAGGCAGATTCTTTGCCACTAGTGCCACCTGGGAAGTCCACATTTAGGCTATGTCTATCAAAACTATGTAATAGCACAGCCATTAGTGTCCTGCAGATCTCATGGAGTATTGAGGCAGTTTTGAGTGACTAAGCACATGGCATACATAGGGTGGCTCAGACAGAAAAGAATCTGCCTGCAATGCAAGAGACTTGGATTCAATCCCTGGGTCAGGAAAGTCCTCTGGAGCAGAAAACGGCAGACTATTCCAGTATTCTTGCCTGGAGAATTCTATGGACAGAGGAGCCTGGTGGACTATAGTCATTGAGTTCCAAAGAGTCAGACACAACTGAACAACTGACACTTTCACACTTTCTTTTATTGGAGCTTCCTTGGTGGCTCAAATGGTAAATAATCTGCCTGCAGTGCAGGAGACTTGGTTCAGTTCCTGGGTTTGGAAAATCACCTAGAGAAGGGAATGGGAATTCCGTCTATTATTCTTTTCTGGAGAATTCCCATGGGCAGAGGAGCCTGGGGGGCTACAGTCCATGGGGTCACAAAGAGTCAGATACAACTGAGTGACTAACACTATCAACATTGGAAGAAATGACTGACAAACAAAGATTAGTTGAATTATTTGAAAAATGGTCATGTCAGGGACATATTTCTTTAAAGATGAAACATTCATCACTTCTTAGCTTTACCTCTAAAAGCAAGCTGGCATATTCCTGTGAGTATTTCAGTGTTATGACTAATCCAACAACCATGTATTGAATGGACTTGTGTTTAAATAATATAGGACTTAAATAAATAAATAATATAGGACTGCAAGAACACTATATTGAAAAAACTTTTGTAATTGATAAAACTGTTCTTTATACCCTGTATGAGAAATAGCAAAATATCCTGCTTTCATGATCAGAAAATCTGTTGATATTTGGATATCGATGCAAATTTGTAAATGTATCTGAGATATACCCCTGTGTTATCACTCATGATGATTTTCACTTTCTTTAGTAAATAAGAAAATTGTGTTGAGCTACAGTTTTCAAACACTTTTCCATGAAATTCTGGTAATTCAGAAGACAACAGAGGTAGAATGAGTGGATAATGGGACAAGATTCTTGTCTCCAGTGCAACCTCAAATAGAGTGTCTAGGATTGCATGCCTTATGAGGATTTAGGACTTCATGAAAGGTTTTTTAAATGCTATATATTTTCAATTTAAAGGTTTAGGTTACCAATAGGTTAAATGATAGCTACAACTCTTTCATTTTCCCAAAAAGAAAAAAAAAAAAAACACAATAGTAATAGAACAGAGACAATATTCTGAGGGCTTGATTTTTCTTATTTATGATTGCATAAAGCTATATAAGGGCTTACCAGGTGCCGAAGGGGTAAAGAATCCCTTGCCAATGCAGGAGATAAAAGAGTTGCGGGTTCAATCCCGGGTTAATTGGGAAGATCTCCTGGAGAAAAAATGGCAACCCACTCTAGTATTCTTGCCTGGAAAATCTCATGGACAGAGGACCCTGGAGAGCTACAGTTCTTGGAGCTGCAAAGAGTTGGACACAACTTACAGACTGAGGATCAAAGTTATTTTTTTCCATCAAGTATGTTCACAGATACCATGCAATACTATGTAAGGTTAAATTAGTTCTCTTCACTCTAACCTCAACATCTATCCCCTAACTAGTAAAAATCAGCTAATCTTAGGGAGCCACATGTCTTCATATAATTGAAGTAAGATTTGACAGATATATATTTGATGTTCTGAATATATAATTCTAATTTTATAAGACTACACAAATCTAATTTTCTTCTAAAAACATTCTTACTCTGATTTGTACAACGATGAGATCATGTTTAACATCAGGAGTAACTCTTTGGTCTGTTTCATCATAATGAGGCCCTTGAGCTATTAGATTAAAAACAAAGATAATTCTAGCTCCAAGTTTATTATTCAATGATGCTTGCATGCTAAGTCACTTCAGTCATGACTGACTCTTTGCAAACCTATGGACTATAGACCACCAAGCTCCTCTGTCCATGGGGTTCTCCAGACAAGAATATGAGAGTGGGTGGCCATTCCCTCTCCAGGGTATCTTTCCACCAGGGATGGAGCCCACAACTCTTGTGTCTCCTGCACTGGCAAGTGGGTTCGTTACCGCTAACGCCATGTGGAAAGCCCCATCCAATGATGGATAGCCATTACTTAATATTCTGTTCACTTCTATTGTAATTCAGTATTTTTGTAGTATCAAAGGCCTTAAGAAGTACACAAGTTTTTATTTCTTATACGAGATGACAGAGAGAGAAGAGAATTTTGAAATGCAGATTTTTTTTTTCTAATTTTATTTTATTTTTAAACTTTACATAATTGTATTAGTTTTGCCAAATATCAAAATGAATCCGCCACAGGTATATATTTTTAACCATGTGTGCTATTAGCAAATATTTAAAGCAAATGAGTTTTTCATAAATTTTAACAAACAGAATATTTATGGACCTCAGTAGAGAAAGATTTACTGAACAAGAGACTTTCTGGCCATACTAATCTGGGTCAAGTCTTCTGAGGACAATACATTTTAAGATTTGAAAGTGGTAGTGTCAAACATCCAACATGTATATATTCCAATGAAATTAAGATTCCTTTCAAATCTGAATTCACTGAGTGTGATAAGGTTTTGTTTTCTAAAGACCAAAATTTGTTCACAACTGATTTATATTGAAAATATTAATAATCTCACATTTTTCTACACAAAAAATTTCTCATGTCATATAACAAAGTATTGACAAACAGCCTGACACTAAAAAGTGAAGCTGCTCTCATCACTTTAGACTTTACTGTCTTTGTACTTCTATCCATAAGTTTTACATAGGAAAAACTTATAGAAAATTAAACTTATATTTAATAAATACACAGAGAAATGTATCTGATAGTTGTGCTTAGTCACTCAGTCATGTCTGACTCTTTGTGATCCCACGGACTGCTGCCCACCAGGCTCCTCTGTCCATGGGAATTCCCCAGGGAAGAACACTGAAGTGGGTTACCATGCCCTCCTCCAAGGGATCTTCCCAAGCCAGGGATCGAACCCAGGTCCCCTGCATTTAAGGCAAGTTCTTTACTGACTGAGCCACCAGGAACCCCAAATTAAAATTACCAGATAGTGTACATCCGTGGCGGATTCATGTTGATGTATGGCAAAACCAATACAGTATTGAAAAGTAATTAGCCTCTAATTAAAATAAATAAATTTAAATTAAAAAAAATAAAATTACTAGATAATTTTTATCTGATAGTTAAATGCATATAAAATATTAATCTAACTGGGCAGATACCAAGTTGTCATTTCCAATAAAGTAGAAGCTTCCTACCTACTCTTCCTGGGCAATCTAATAAAAAACCAACACTATGGACCTTCCTGGTGGTCTAGTGGTTAGAAACTCTGCCTGCCAACATAAGGGACATAGGTTTTATCCCTGCTCCAGAGAGATTACACATGCAGGCAAGTAACTGAGCCCATGAACCACACCTACTGATGCCCACTGTCCTTCAAGACCATGCTGTACAACAAGAGGAACCACTGCAATGAGAAGTGTGCTCACTGCAACTAGAGAGTAGCCCCTACTCGTGGAACTAGAGAAAGCCCAGATAGCAACAAAGACACAGCACAGCCAAAAATAGGTGAATAAATATTTTTAAATTAAAAAAAAAAGAAGAACCAACACTATGTTGATTACTCCTAAATCTATCTTCTGTTCATATGTCTTACAGGGGCAAGATTAATATCTTTGGATACCTGCTGAACAAAGACACTTTGAAAATCTGTATGCCTAAAATGACCACAATAACAATGCTCCAACATGTACTTGTTCTCAATTATCTCATTACACTGCACCATATCTAACACGTTCAGTAAAATAATTAACTTATACTTATTTTCTGCTTTGTTCTTTGCATTCAAGTCACCTGCACTGGTGGAAGTTATAACGTTTTTTGGAATATAAATTTAAAATATGACACAATAATATTCAGTTTCCCATTTTAGAAATGCATCATACTTTATCTCAGCTGATTTTTTTGAACCTATAATCACCATATTGTACTGTTTTTTTTTTTAACCTAACAGCATAATTACATAATAGACAAAGGAATGGGATCTTGTTTCCAGTCCTGCATATATGAAACTTGAAAGTCCACTCATTACTTAGTTAAGTTCAGTCGCTCAGTCGTGTCTGACTCTTTGCAACACCATGAATTGCAGCACGCCAGGCCTCCCTGTCCATCACTAACTCCCGGAGGTCACCCAAACTCATGTCCATCGAGTCGGTGATGCCATCCAGCCATCTCATCCTCTGTCATCCCCTTTTCCTCCTGCCCCCAATCCCTCCAAGCATCAGAGTCTTTTCCAATGAGTCATCTCTTCGCATTAGTTGGCCAAAGTATTGGAGTTTCAGCTTCAGCATGAGTCTTTCCAATGAACACCCAAGACTGACCTCCTTTGTAATGGACTGGTTGCATCTCCTTGCAGTCCAAGGGACACTCAAGAGTCTTCTCCAACACCACAGTTCAAAAGCATCAATTCTTCGGCCCTCAGCTTTCTTTATAGTCCAAATCTCACACCCATACATGACCACTGGAAAAACCATAGCCTTGACTAGATGGAACTTTGTTGGCAAAGTAATGTCTCTGCTTTATAATATGCTATCTGGGTTGATCACAACTTTCCTTCCAAGGAGTAGGCATCTTTTAGTTTCATGGCTGCAATCACCATCTGCACTCATTTTGGAGCCCCCCAAAATAAAGTCTGAAACGGTTTCCACTGTTTCCTCATCGATTTCCCATGAAGTGATGGACCAGATCCCATGATCTTAGTTTTCTGAATGTTGAGCTTTAAGCCAACTTTTTCACTCTCCTCTTTCACTTTCATCAAGAGGCTTTTTAGTTCCTCTTCACTTTCTGCCATAAGGGTGGTGTCATCTACATATCTGAGGTTATTGATATTTCTCCCAGCAATCTTGATTCCAGCTTGTGCTTCTTCCAGCCCAGCATTTCTTGTGATGTACTCTGCATATATGTTAAATAAGCAGGGTGACAATATACAGCCTTGATGCATTCCTTTTCCTATTTGGAACCAG
The DNA here is from genome assembly GCF_055505025.1 of Bos grunniens. Taxonomy (NCBI): domain Eukaryota; kingdom Metazoa; phylum Chordata; class Mammalia; order Artiodactyla; family Bovidae; genus Bos; species Bos grunniens. The sequence goes on along the minus strand of NC_141175.1, from coordinate 55,077,415 downwards.
TCTGTTGTCCCATGTCCAGTTCTAACTGTTGCTTCCTGACCTGCATATAGGTTTCTGAAGAGGCCAGTCAGGTGGTCTGGTATTCCCATCTCTTTCAGAATTTACCACAGTTTATTGTAATCCACACAGTCAAAGATTTTGATATAGTCAATAAAGCAGAAATAGATGTTTTTCTGGAACTCTCTTGCTTTTTCCATGATCCAGCAGATGTTGGCAATTTGATCTCCAGTTCCTCTGCCTTTTCTAAAACCAATTTGAACATCTGGAAGTTCACAGTTCACGTATTGCTGAAGCCTGGCTTGGAGAATTTTGAGCATTACTTTACTAGCGTGTGAGATGAGTGCAATTGTGTGATAGTTCGAGCATTCTTTGGCATTGCCTTTCTTTGGGATTGGAGAAGGAAATGGCAACCCACTCCAGTACTCTTGCCTAGAAAATCCTATGGACGGAGGAGCGTGGTGCAGGTTACTGTCCATGGGGTCGCAAAGAGTCGGACACGACTGAGCGACTTCACTTTCTTTGGGATTGGAATGAAAACTGACGTTTTCCAGTCCTGTGGTCACTGCTGAGTTTTCCAAATTTGTTGGCATATTGAGTGCAGCACTTTCACAGCATCATGTTCCAGGATTTGAAATAGCTCAACTGGAATTCCATCACCTTCACTAGCTTTGTTTGTAGTGATGCTTTCTAAGGCCCACTTGACTTCACATTCCAGGATGTCTGGCTCTAGGTCAGTGATCGCACCATTGTGATTATCTTGGTCATAAAGATCTTTCTTGTACAGTTCTTCTGTGTATTCTTGCCACCTCTTCTTAATATCTTCTGCTTCTGTTATGTCCATACCTTTTCTGTCCTTTATCGAGCCCATCTTTGTATGAAATATTCCCTTGGTATCTCTAATTTTGTTGAAGAGATCTCTAGTCTTTCCCATTCTGTTTTCCTCCACTCCATACTACTAAAAAGTAAGAGGCTGAACATATTGAAAAATGAATTCTTTGTGGAAACTTAAGAGAGAGGAAGACACAGGGTAAAACTCTGCCCACAAGATTGGAGAGATAGACAGAAAACTGGGAATGTTACCTCACCAGAGCAGAAACTCATAAGAACAAAGCTGTGCAGGTACTAATACCAGGGTAAGAAAACCTGAAATTCAGAAACTGCTGGAGGCTCAGGCTGGGTAACTCTGAGACTTAAATCTTCCAATCATAAGTGGATTCCTAACAATTTTATAGATTTACCACAAGAAGTTCAACCAAGTTTCCAGAGTAAATATCTGAGGAAAATGCCCACTGTGGTCTGGTAGGGAGAAAAAAAGAATCATTTTGAAATACCACAAACACTGAGTTGTTTTTAACTAGTCCTGTCCTCAGTGGAAACTAATCAACCAGAGCCTAACCTCCTGGATATTGGCACAGCCTCATTAACTTGGTGGAAGGAATATATCTAAACTCAGTCCACTCTAGGCATCCTGTCCACCTAACTGGAAATAAAAAGAAAAAGAAAAATACTGAGAAATGTTTATGAAGTTCACAGTCCAGAGCCATACTCTTTCTAAAAGTTTGAGACCTAATTATAAGATTATACAACACTTCTGCCCCCTACATATGTCACCACCACATTACTAAAAACCTATTTACAGTGATATCTTTAAATAGTACATTATGTCCCACTTTCAAGAAAAAAAAATAATACAAGTTAAACAAAAGGTTAAACAAACAAAGAAAAACTGAAAATATCTACACAATTGAAGAGACAGAGAAAGTGTCAGAACAGAGAACAGCAGAAATAGTGGAATTTTCAGACTGAGAATCTAAAACTATGAGAAAGCTTTTGATGGTTTCTTAGTACACAAGATATGGCTGAGGAAAGAATCTCTGAGCTAGAGACTATATCATAGAAACTTGAAAAACCAAAAGAGCAAAGAGAACAGAAAGCGATAGAAAGAGAGTGGACTGGGACTTCCCTGGGCACTAGTTATTAAGAATCTGCCTTCCCATGTAGAGGACAGGGATTCAATCCCTGATTAGGGAACTAATATCCCGCATGTCACCTAGCAACTAAGCCCTCTGACCCCAACTCCTGAGTCCGCATCCTCTAGAGCTGGTGACACAACTAGAGATAAGTCCATGCACCACAACTAAGATACAATGTGGCCAAATAGATTTATAAATACACTCCCCCACACACACATACATGTATATAACTAAAAACAAAGCAAACTATTCAAAGACTTAGAAACAGGTACAAATTTGTAACATGCATAATGGGACTATCAGCGGGAGAAGGAAGAAAACATAAAAAGTATGAGAAATAATAATGACAAAGAATTTTCTCAAATTAAGATCAAACCCCAAACCATAGACACAGGAATTTATAGACCATTAAAGATGATAAATGCTAAAAAGAAAAAAAAAATTCCAAAGACACCTGATGGGGATAATAAACATCTTACCTACAGAGGAACAAATACAAGGATTTCATTTGGCATTTCTTCAGAAAACCTGTATAAGAAGAGAGTATACTGAAATAAATATTGGGGGGGGGGGAGGAAACACCTAACAATGTTGTACTCTGTGAAATTCTCCTTCAAAATTGAAGGAGATTAAAGACTTCCTCAGAAACACCATTTGATGAAATTTGCTGCTGGTAGACCTACTCTGCAAGAAATGTTATAAAAGTGATTTAGAGAGAGAAAAATAAGACATGGGTCAGAAACTTGGATCAGTGTAAAAAAGGGAACAGCATCAAAGAATAAAGAGTTAATGTTTAAAAAAAAGTTATATTTTAAAATTTAAATTTATTAATTTAATTGGCAGCTAACTACTTTTTCATACTAATGTCAAAGAATGCTCAAACTATTGCACAATTGTACTCATCTCACATGCTAGCAAAGTAATGCTCAAAATTCTCCAAGCCAGGCTTCAACAGTATGTGAATCATGAAATTCCAGATGTTCAAGCTGGATTTAGAAAAGGCAGAGGAACCAGAGATCAAATTGCCAACATCCATTGGGTCATTGAAAAAACAAGTGAATTCCAGAAAAACATCTACTTCTGCTTTATTGACTATGCCAAAGCCTTTGACTATGTGGATGACAACAAACTGGAAAATTCATGAAGAGGTGTCAATATCAGACCACCTGACCTGCCTCCTGAGAAATCTGTATGCATGTCAAGAAGCAATGGTTAGAACTGGACATGGGACAACAGACTGGTTTCAAATAGGGAAAGGAGAACATCAAGGCTGTACTTTGTTACACTGCTTATTTAACTTTTATGCAGAGTACATCAAGCAAAATGCTGGATTGGATGAAGGACAAGTTGAAATCAAGATTGCCAGGAGAAATATCAATAACCTCAGATATGCAGATGACACCACCCTTATGGCAGAAAGTGAAGAACTAAAGAGCCTCTTGATGAAAGTGAAAGAGGAGAGTGAAAAAGTTGGCTTAAAGCTCAACATTCAGAAAACTAAGATCATGACATCTGGTCCCATCACTTCGTGGCAAATAGATGGGGAAACAGTGGCTTAGTTTATTTTTATGGGCTCCAAAATCACTGTAGATGTTGACTGCAGCCATGAAATTAAAAGACACTTACTCTTAGAAGGGAAAGTTATGACCAACCTAGATAGCATATCAAAAAGCAGAGACATTACTTTTCCAACAGAGGTCCATCTAGTCAAGGCTATGGTTTTTCCAGTAGTCATGTATCGATATGAGAGCTGGACTATAAAGAAAGCTGAATGCAAAAGAATTGATGCTTTTCTTTTTATTATTTTATTTTTTAACTTTACAATATTGTATTGTTTTTTGCCATATATCAAAATGAATCTGCCACAGGTATACATGTGTTCCCCATCCTGAACTGATGCTTTTGAATTGTGATTTTGGAGAAGACTCTTGAGAGTCACTTGGACTGCAAGGAGATTCATTCAGTCCATCCTAAAGAAAACCAGTCCTGGATATTCATTGGAAATACTGATGCTGAAGTTCCCAATATTTTGGCCACCAGATGCGAAGAACCGACTCATTGGAAAAGACCCTGATGCTGGTAAAGATTGAAGGCCGGAGGAGAAAGAGATGACAGAGGATGAAATGGTTGGATGGCATCGATGACGAGTTTGAGTAAGTTCCAGGAGTTGGTGATGGATAGGGAAGCCTGGCGTGCTGCTGTCCATGGGTTCACAAAGAGTCAGACACGACTGAGTGACTGAACTGACTGCCTGGTGCTCTCATTTTGTTTCAGTTACTTACACTTGCATCTATAAAATATGCAGAAACATATCTTCAAAATCTTATGGATATTTATACGTGCGTGCATCAGTTTCTACATGTTCTCACTTTCTTTTATAATATATACTGCAGTATTGTGAAATAAACTTCTACCTTAAGATATAATGAAAATATACATTTTCCTCATAGAAAAGTTGGAAAATGAGATTATTATCAGTGCAAAAAATAATTGAAATCCTCACAGAAGATATTCAGTTCAGTTCAATTCAGTCGCTCAGTCGTGTCTGACTCTTGCAACCCCATTAATCACAGCATGCCAGGCCTCCCTGTTCATCGCCTACTCCCGGAGTTCACTCAAACTCACGTCCATCGAGTCAGTGATGCCATCCAGCTATGTCAGTCATCCTCTGTCGTCCCCTTTTCCTCCTGCTCCCTATCCCTCCCAGTATCAGAGTCTTTTCCAATGAGTCAACTCTTTGCATGAGGTGGCCAAAGTACTGGAGTTTCAGCTTTAGCATCATTCCTTCCAAAGAACACCCAGGGTTGATCTCCTTTAGAAAGAACTGGTTGGATCTCCTTGCAGTTCAAGGGACTCTCAAGAGTCTTCTCCAACACCACAGTTCAAAAGCATCAATTCTTCGGTGCTCAGCTTTCTTCACAGTCCAACTCTCACATCCATACATGACCACTGGAAAAACCATAGCCTTGACTAAAACAACAGAATGGGAAAGACTAGAGATCTCTTCAAGAAAATTAGAGATACCAAGGGAATATTTCATGCAAAGATGGGCTCGATAAAGGACAGAAATGGTATGGGCCTAACAGAAACAGAAGATATTAAGAAGAGGTGGCAAGAATACACAGAAGAACTGTACAAAAAAAATCTTCATGATCCAGATAATCATGATGGTGTGATCACTCACCTAGACCCAGACATCTTGGAATGTGAAGCCAAGTGGGCCTTAGAGAGCATCACTACGATCAAAGCTAATGAAGGTGATGGAATTCCAGTTGAGCTATTTCAAATCCTGGAACATGATGCTGTGAAAGTGCTGCACTCAATATGCCAGCAAATTTGGAAAACTCAGCAGTGGGCACAGGAATGGAAAATGTCAGTTTTCATTCCAATCCCAAAGAAAGGTAATGCCAAAGAATGCTCAAACTACTGCACAATTGCACTCATTTCACACGCTAGTAAAGTAATGCTCAAAATTCTCCAAGCCAGGCTTCAGCAATACGTGAACCGTGAACTTCCAGATATTCAAGTTGGTTTTAGAAAAGGCAAAAGATATCACTCTGTAAGAATTTGTAAATTTTCTAGATTTTATATAATCATATACATTTATATTTATAATAGCTTTATTAATGAATAAATTTAACATCTTCAGGATTAAATGTGAATTTTAATGAATGCATGCAATATGAATAAACATAATTTTTAGTAGCATAATTCTACGTAATTTTACATAATTGTATGCAGTACTATTGTCCTGAAACCTATTTAGCTATTGCTGGATAATTATATTTTTAGATAAATACTATAAACTCTACTGGATTACATATTTATATGTATTTGCATGAATTTTAGTTTTATAAATATTGTTCCTTTTAACAGATTTCTAGAATATGTAAAGCTATATGAAAACACCTAACAATTTAATGGATCTTTGTATATAATGCAAATATTTTTTCTCTAGAAATTTTGAGATTCTTAAAACAAGTCACAAATTAATAGGCTTTTAGTATTGACTATATCAATGTGTTTTTGAACTGTGGTGTTGGAGAAGACTCTTGAGAGTCCCTTGGACTGCAAGGAGATCCAACCAGTCCATTCTGAAGGAGATCAGCCCTGGGATTTCTTTGGAAGAAATGATGCTGAAGCTGAAACTCTAGTACCTTGGCCACCTCATGTGAAGAGTTGACTCATTGGAAAAGACTCTGATGCTGGGAGGGATTGGGGACAGGAGGAGAAGGGGACGACAGAGGATGAGATGGCTGGATGGCATCACAGACTCGATGGACGTGAGTCTCAGTGAACTCCGGGAGTTGGTGATGGACAGGGAGGTCTGGAGTGCTGTGATTCATGGGGTCGCAAAGAGTCGGACACGACTGAGCGACTGATCTGATCTGATATCAATGTGCTTGTATACTAAGTCACTTCAATTGTGTCTGACTATTTATGACCCTGTGGACTATAGCCCACCATACTCCTCTGTCCATGGCTTTCTCCAGGCAAGAATACTAGATTGGGTTGCTAGGCCCTCCTCCAGGGGATCTTTCTGACTCAGGGATCAAACCGGTGTCTCCTGAATTGGCAGGCAGGTTCTTTATTACTAGCCCAATCTGGGAAGCCCCAACATATCAATACTCTTTTCTAAAACAAATACCTAAAGCCTGAATTTAAAACATTATATTTTTGGAAAGAAGAGTAATTTTTAGGAGTGAGAATTTCCTTACAGAGATAAGACAAAGAGTTAGGTAGTCTCACTGAGTAGATACTGAAAGACACTGGATGCTTCTCAGGAAAAAACAAGGAACCCTCAGGATGACAAAAAAAAAAAAAAAAGGAAAGAAATGAAGATGTATGGTAAGTAATCTTGACTACTTTTCCTGGCCCATATCAACTTGTACACATCTATTGAAAAAGCTGGCTTAAAACTCAACATTCAAAAAGCTGAGATCATTGCATCTAGTCCCATGACTTCATGGCAAATAAATGGAGAAACAATGGAAACAGGACAGATTTTACTTTTCGGACTTCGAAATCACTACAGATGGTGACTGCAGCCATGAAATTAAAAGACATTTGCTCCTTGGAAGAAAAACTGATCAAACTAGGGGGCATATTAAAAAGCAGAGACATCACTTTGCCAACAGTGTTCTGTACAAAGCTATGGTTTTTCCAGTAGTCACATACGGATAAAAGAGATGAACCATAAAGAAGGCTGAGCACTGAAGAGCTGATGTTTTGGAGCTGTGGTGCTGGAAAAGACTCCTGAGAGTCCCTTGGACAGCAAGAAGATCAAACCAGTCAATGCTAAAGGAAATCAACCTTTAATATTCATTGGAAGGACTGATGTTGAATCTGAAGCTCCAATACTTTGATGTGAAGAGCCGACTCATTGGAAAAGACCCTGATGCTGGGAAAGATTAAAGGTAGGAGAAGGGGGAGACAGAGGATGAGATGGTTGGATGGGATCACCTACTCAATGGACATGAGTTTGAGCAAACTCTGGAAGTTAGTGAAGGACAGGGAAGCCTGACCTGCTACAGTCCATGGCATTGCAAAGAGTCTAACAAGACTGAAGGACTAAACAACAACAATTGTTTCCCTTGATATTGATTGAGCAACTGAGTCCTACTGATACCCCTCTTACAGATATAAGTTTGAAGAAAAAAAAAGAAAAACTGATATTCAGCAGTGTTTAATTTTCTTACAAAGTCAGAAATCAACTTTAAAATGTTTTTTGGGCGGTCAAATTATGGAAGTAGCCAAATGTCAGATTTGGCTGCTACTTATGCTGTGGTTGAGGATATCTGTCTCATATGGAACTGGATGTGAATATTGAGTTTGCACTAGGAGATTGGAAGCTGCCTGTTGAGATTTGCCATCTGGTGCCCTGAACACATTTGGAAGTAAAACAGCCAGTTTTGTTCAAGGTGAAAGGTGACATATTAACCCCTACACAATAGCTAGAGATTAACTTCTCTGCATCTCCATGATATATGCCTTAGCCAAAAATTTCTTTCTCCTTTGAAGTATTACTGACTCGGTATAGTTGGATATATGTATATATGTGTATATATAAATGTGAAGTTTTCTTTGGGGAACTATATTTACAGTCTCTGTATTGAGATTGGATTTTTGTTTGTATGAATTGGTATTTTGAGAGAATTCCATAGTACTCTATTGAGACAGATTAGCATTATGCTCATGTAGGCAGTTCCCCAAAGTAGCAAACTACAAATGTATCAGAGCATGAACTAATCATCATGATCTGAGAAAAATTTAATTTTGACCATGAAGTAGAAGTCTAGCAAGAAAGTCAGGGCTGTTTGGACAATAAGTAGTTTGAAGTCTGTGGTCAACAAGACAGTAAGAAGTAAATATTGGATTTTAGATTGGCAAAATCAAAATATGTGTTTGTAATTATGCATTCCTTTATTCATCAATTATTGAAAATTAACCACTGAGACTACAAGAAAGGGTAAAGGATGGGCATAGTCTCTACCCCCAAGGAACATATGAGACAAGTTGCAAGTTAATATTACTTTGAGAAATAGTATGAGAAGTGACCTGGAAAGCAGAAAATCCAAACATGTGCATAGCCTAAAAGCTTGATTAAGTGAGCTGTTCATTTCTAATTATTAGAATATAAGAATAATAATAAACACATTTGAAATTTTTTTTAATTTAATAAAATTTTATTTGACCAAATTAAAAAAATAAAGATTCAGCAAATTAGAATAGGTTGTCTTAAAACACTGCAGAGATAGAAACTGTATTTTATACATTAAAAATATAGTACATTTTTCTATACAAATATAAACCTCTTATATTGACATATTCTCATTTTATGATTTATATATGCATGCATTGACTGAACTAAAAAAATTACTTAGCTTAGCTAAAGACACATTTCTCTTTTACTTCTTCAGCCATGAAAGTATAAATAGAAAACTAAAATAGTCTTCATATTTTATCACATAATAACTATTTGTATGACTGTGAATTGTTTTATATTTAAAAAGTTATAAAGAAATAGTTGCGACCAAAAAAACAAAACAAAACTGGAAGTCATCATGCAGAATGATTCTTTATTATTCCTAATTACTTATTTATATTTTATTATGTACTTGATATTCACAAATATATTAATTCTTATTTGTAAATATTCAGAACCCAGTTTAACATACATTATTTTAGTTATCTTTCTATCTTTCTGCTTTAATTATAAGTTCACATGTGCTTCAAAGTTTACTTTAAAGCTACCATATCATCTTCCTACACAGTAGCCCTAAAACAACATTTTCTGTATATTGGTCTGTGTTAAACATCAAGGATGAATAGGATGCTAAAGTCTAGGATGATAGAGAGGTAGTGGAACAAACTGAAACTTGCAAGCTAATTATTTTTGTTTCCTAGATGATTTGTTTTTGTCAGTTTGAGTGGCTATAAGAAGGTACCATAGACTGGGATGTTTAAATAACAAACATTTATTTCTCATGGTCTGGAGGCTGATATATTATCAAGTTGCAGGCAGATTCAGTGTTTGGTTAAAGCCACTTTCTTGACTTCTAGATTGTGACCTTCTTGCTGTCTGTTCATATGGTCTTCTCTCCTTGCCTACTCCTGGAGACAAAGTGCACTGTTTCTTCCTCTTCTTAGTGAAAGTTGCTCAGTCATGTTCAACTCTTTGCGACCTCATGGACTATAGAGTCCATGGAATACTCCAGGCCAGAGTACTGGAATGGGTAGCTTTTTCCTTTTCCAGGGGTATTTTCCCCTTATTAAGTTAAGTGTGAAAGTCTCTCAGTCATGAAGTCTCTCTCTCTGACTCTTTGCAACCCCATGGACTGTAGCCGGCCAGAGTCTTCTGTCCATGGGATTCTCCAGGCAAGAATACTGGAGTGGGTAGCCATTCCCTTCTCCAGGGGATCTTCCCAACCCAAGCATCAAACCCAGGTTCCACATTGCAGGTGGATTTTTTACTGTATGAGCCACCAGGGAAACCCCTTCCTCTTCTTAAAAGGGTATTATTCCCATCATGAGGACCGCACCCAAACAAGCGAATTTAGCCAAATTAGGATCCACCTTGAAATATCAATACATTGGGCATTAGGGCTTGAACGTAATGAATTGGGAAGAGGGGAAGAAGTTACAAATATTCAGCCCATGACATCATTAATGTCTTTCCAAAGGTCTTTTACTACTGATTGACATTTCAGTTGCTCAAAATTGGCATAACATATGACATTCATTTTTTAACCTAGTCTGGGCTTGATCAAAAGACTAGGTGAATAATTTTCACAGCCAGTATCCGTATTTTTGCAAATAAATAGGTTGCATGTCTAGTATAATAATGGTTTACAGGTTCAAACAATTAAATCTATATGGTATTTATTTCTACTATTTATACAGTCCTGTTTAGCTATTTATGTATCCTTTTACAACTCTAGGTAGATTTAAAGCTCACGGTGGGCAATAGCAATGCCCTTACCTAGTGTGTTCATGATAATGCTTAAAAGTACACCTGTGGCTGATTCATGTCAATATATGGCAAAACCCACCACAATATTGTAAAGTAATTAGCTTCCTATTTAAAAAATAAGTTATTATTATTATTTTTAGAAGTGAAAGTGTTAGTTGGTGAGTCATGTCTGACTCTTAGTTGCCCTATGGACTACAGCCTGCCAGGCTCCTCTGTCTTGACAAAAATACTGGAGTAGATAGCCATTCCCTCCTCCAGACTATAGTATATAAAACATTTTAACACATGCAAATATAATATGCAAAGATTTTAAATTGAATGCATTTCTCCGTAGTTTCCAGTAATGATTGCTCAAGAGAGGAAGTAGAGAAGGTTAAGAGAGGAAATAAATTAATGTAACTTATTCAGTTCTTTTTCTATCTCCCTACTCCTCATCTATCAATCACAGGCACATCTATAAGCTTATTAAATTATCTATTCAGACAACATCCTGCCACTGAAATTCATCTGCTGGGAACATATCCCTGCAACTCAACTTTACCATGTTTCACAGAGTACTTGGACTATTTCATTTTTGTCACCTCAGTGTTTATGACAGAACATAGATTATTCTGATGTCTTCTTATGACTAAATAAATAATTAATCAAAATTACACTAACCCAGATCATTTTAAACTGGTAGTAATTTAAAGCAGTGAGCAGTATTTGGTTACCTGTTATCTGGTAAAGAAACAAATCATGTCTTTGGAAACAAGAATATTTGCCTGTGTATTAGCTTTCATTAGCTTCAAAGGGTTTATACTGTGTCTAAGCCTCTTTTCCCAATTCCCACATTATCACATTTATCAACCTGAGTTTACTCTGTAAATGGCCTCAACCTTTCCATATTTGGAAACCTTCATAAGTGGCCTTGAAAGTTATAAAATTTCAGAGGCAGAGGATAGTCTTCAGTGACTTCCAGTCTATCAAAAACTTCATGTTTCTGGTTCTTCTGTTTTATAAACTCATCTATCTGTACCCTGGAGGAATGTATAAGCCAAAGGAAGCTAATGTCCACTGTATTCAGGTAAATAAAAAAGTAGCTAATTTTACTACCTTCTGAATAATTGAAAATTTTCTTCTGTATTTTATTGCTATTTACACCACCAATCATCAGATAAGGAGAAAAAAATAAATCTCTTCATCAATTTATATATTTAGTAACTTGTGTTTATGTTTTTCCTTATTTTGAAAAATAATTAAAATGTTACACATAATTATGTACTTTATGTCCAGATTAAAATAAGCACAGAGTAATCAGAACAAATAGAAGAGAGAGAATAAAGAAGGTTAAGTTTCTAGACCCTTTTGTTTACCTGCTCTTACAACTATGCTATGATTCTCTGGGTTAGCAAACACAGTATTTTTCCTCACAAAAATCATATTCTTCCCAAAGAAAGCACTATTTCACATTAGGTTGGATGTTCAGGAAACTGGGAAATACATTAATATCTGTAGATTACTTTAAGTGTAATTAAGAATTCAAGAAATTTTAAAATTCCACAGCAGTACAGTTGCTTTCCCCCACAGGGCCCTATGACAAATGTGTTCCTTTGGGCAAGTGGATGACTTGCATGGAGTGATAATGAGGGAGTCAATATTCCATGTTGACTCGATGCAGTAGGTGACAAATTACTTTCCTCACTACTCCCCAAATGGTTCCTTAAGGCCATCCTCATAAATAGAAAGATTTAGCATCTGCAGCTTTAGTAAGAACTGAGAAGCAGCAAGAGTCTCTAGTCATAGTCATAGTAGATTATTTCCTCTAAACTCACTAGTGGAACAAGTAAGAAAGACTGCTTCTAAACACTGATCTTGAGATCATATACTTTAACTGAAAGAGTCTCTATGTTTTTGTTTTTTATCTTCTTTAGTTCCTTATTTTAGTTGGATATAGTAATTTAATACAGGACAATAATACTACTTTGAAACTGGTGCATATATAGTGCTTCACTAAATCCATTTGTCACTTTCCTTTCTTGGCTTCATTTTTTACAAGTAAAAAATAGGGAAGTTTGACCAAGTATTTCCAATAGCTTATTGAAAAGAATCACTAATTTCTCCAAAATATTCGTTGAAGATTTGTTATTCTAGTACAGTATCACTTAAAAAAAATAATTGAAGGATAACTGGATGATAAATATCCCCAGTAATGGGCATATGCTCTTAGAAAACCATATTTCAAAAAGACACATGTACCTCAGTGTTCATTGCAGCACTACTTACAATAGGCATAGAAGCAACCTAGATATACATTGACAGATGAATGGGTAAAGAAGATATGGTACATATATGAAATGGCATATTAGTATAAAACTGAATGAATTTGAGCTTATTGCACTGAAGTAGATGAACCTAGAGTCTGTTATACAGAGTGAAGTAAGTCAGAAACAGAAAAACAAATATATCTATTTTATATAAATAGAAAAATATAAAAACAAGTGTATATTTTCTGTATATATGCGGAATCTAAAAAAACTGGTATGATTTTTTAAAAAAAATTTTAATTAATTTTATTTTTAAACTTTACATAATTGTATTAGTTTTGCCAAATATCAAAATGAATCCGCCACAGGTATACATGTGTTCCCCATCCTGAACCCTCCTCCCTCCTCCCTCCCCATACCATCCCTCTGGGTCATCCCAGTGCACCAGCCCCAAGCATAAAATTTTTTACTTTACAATATTGTGTTGGTTCTGTCAGGGAAGGAATAGAGACACAGATGTAGAAATGGACTTGTGGACACAGCAGGGGAAGGAGAGGATGGGGCAAACAGAGAGAGAGGCATTGAAATATATACATACATTATCATGGGTAAAATAAATAGCTACTGGGAAGTTGCTATATGACACAGGGAGTTCAACCTGATACTCTGTGATGACACTGAGAAGTGGGATGTGGAGTAGGAAGGAGGCTCAAGAGGGAGGGACTATATATACACTTAGGGCTGATTCATGTCATATGGCAGAAACCAACACAACACTGTACAGCAATGATTCCCCAATTAAAAAAAAAATCTGAAGTGGCAACAAGCTCATAAAGATTCAGCGAAACATCAAAACTGAAGCACAGTGTGGAAAAAGGCGAGGGTGGGATGATCTGAGAGAATGGCATTGAAACATGTATATTATCATATGTGAAACAGATTGCCAGTCCAGGTTTGATGCATGAGACAGGGTGCTCAGGGCTGTGCACTGGGTTGACCAAGAGCGATGGGATGGGGAGGGAGGTGAGAGGGGTTTCAGGATGAGAAAAACATGTAAATCCATGGCTGATTCATGTCAATGTATGGCAAAAACCACTACAATATTGTAAAGCAATTAGGCTCCAATTAAAATAAATAAATTTAAAAAAAAGACAGAATTACACCAAAAAAAAAAAAAAAAAAAAGAAAAGAAAAAGCAATAATTGAGTGCAACCAGAATGCCAGGAGAAGACATGGAATTAACAGAGTGGCCTGAAAGTTTTTAATACTGATTAAAGTAGTAAATACTTTAATCAATATTCTTTAATACTGATTAAAAAAGTAAAAAACCACATGGACCAAGAATGAAAAATGGAAGACAAAAGAAGTTAATGTAAAAGATAACTATGCATGTCAATAAATCAAAACTCTTGATCAGGAGGATAACTGAGAGGAAACCGCCATAGAGTGAAATTGGAACTAAATAACTACATTTTGATCAGTTCGATATGAATGTCAAAGTCTTAGATGTAGCTGAGAGCTATGTGTTAAAATCAAGAGAAGTTCATTGAAAATGAGGTCAAGCTATTCAGGATTTAGGTTTTTGAATAAGTTTCTCATTCAGGTAATAAAACAAACAAGGATGATGTCAAGAGTTGCAATGCAGACAGTTGGTAAAGCTGAGAAATATGATTGACAACTTCTTCCGTATACTCTAATGCATCTAGTTACTAAGACCTGTGATTCTACTGTTGGAGTCTCTTTTCAATCTGACCACTTAATTCCAGCATTGCCACTGATACTTGTCTTATTTAGATTGGGAAAAAGCATATTGACTGCCATGTTAGTAAACAAAGTATATCACAGTCATCAGCAGTTGCAGCCACAGCAAAGATGAGCTGGTGAGCCCTGAGGGAACTCAGAAAGGAAAAGAATACCTTCCATCTACCAGCCATTAGACTGTAGCCATTCTGCATGATGAGCCCTGAGAAAACTCAGGATGTGAAAACACAGAAAAGCATTAACTTGAGATATCTGGTTTTCTTTTATTAACAGTGACATTTTGATATTCTGACTACCTGACTTTTGTTGCAAAACTCATATATTCTGGCTCCCCACTTCCCCTCCTCATAACAGTTCTCTCAGGGTTTCTTGAGATGCTGCTTATAGAGTTTGAAATCCCAAGAATTTCCATGGAATAAAACATAAATCAACATTTAGGTAGTGTATATTTAATTTTGTCAACAAGATGAATTACTATAATATCTTTCTAATGAATCGCCTGCTTTACAAATGTATTTTTTTAATAGTTTCATCTTACTATGGCATGTAAGGTTTCAGTAAAATCACAAAACTAATCTTACAATTTCTTTTCTAAAAAGTTTTCAGAGTTTTTTATTGAATTTAAGACAACATACATTCTCTTTTTCTTCTGGGACTCCTATAAAATCAAATTTCATATTTTAATGCATGCATGAAGAATCTAGAAAAATGGTATAGACAAATTTATTTGCAGAACAGAAATAAATACAGATGAAAAGAACAAACATGTATATCAAGGGGGAAAGGGAGGGTGGGATGAAATGCGAGATTGAGATTCCTATGTATACATCATTGATACTGTGTGTAAAATAGGTACCCTGGAGGAGGAAATGGCAACCCACTTCAGTATTATTGCCTGAAAAATCCCATGGGCAGAGGAGTCTGGAGGATATAGTCCAAAGGGTCACAAAGAGTCAGACACAACTGAGTGACTGAGCACATACATAAAATAGATAACTAATGAGAACCTACTGAGTATCATGGCTTCCCAGGTGCTCAGTGGTAAAGAATCTGCCTGCTAAGGCAGGAGATGTGTGTTCAATCCCTGAGTTGGGAAGATCCCCTGGAGAATGAAATGGCAAGCCTCTCCAGTATTCTTGCATGGAGAATTTCATGGACAGTGGAGCCTGGCAGGCTACAGTCCATGGGGTCACAGAGTCAGACACAACTTGAGGCACTGAGCACGCATACACTATATAGCACAGGGACCTGTATTCAGTGCTTTGTGGTGACCTAAATGGGAAGGAAATTCAAAATATAGGGTATGTATGTAAACATATAGCTGATTTTCTTTGCTGTACAGCAGAAACTAACATACACTGTAAAGCAACTATATGCCAATACAAATTAATTTAAAAAGGTAATATACAGAATCATTAGCTTGTCCTATCTCTCTCAAGCATCTGATATCAATAATTGACTTATTTTAAGGCTAGATAATTTTTTTTTTCTGTTCCTGGAATGCCATAAATATATTTCTAGATCTTGATCTACACACTTTAAAAAATTAATTAATTTATTTTTTTAATTTAAATTTATTCATTTTAATTGGAGGCTAATTACTTTACAATATTGTAGTGGTGTTTTTAATATCTTTGATATTTCCCACATTTTCCATTTTACATCTCTCATGGTGATTCCCGATGCTCTAGGTGTCCTTCCAATTGTCTCTTTGATTATCTGTTTTATTATCTTGCTCAAGATTGAAACCACTAACTACTTTGCAAATTCTATCTGCCTCACTGTTTGTACATTTTACTAATATGAAAAGCCCAGCTCCATTCTTCCAAGCCTTTCTTTAATCATTGTTTCATAGATACACAGTAGTGACAAGTCATACCATCCCCAACTTCTTTCTTTACCTGGGATAATATAGTTGCTGTTGTTCAGTGGCTAAGCTGTGTCTGAGTCTTTGCAACCCCATGGTCTGCAGCACACCAGGCTTCCCTGTCCTTCACTAGCTACCGAGTGAAAGTTGCTCAGTCATATCTGACTCTTTGTGACCCCATGGACTGTCCATGGAATTCTCCAGGCCAAAATACTGGAGTGGGTAGCCTTTCCCTTCTCCAGGGATCTTCCCAACCCCAGGATTGAATCCAGGTCTCTCGCATTGCAGGCAGATTCTTTACCAGCTGAGCCACAGGGGAAGCCCAAGAACACTGGAATGGGTAGCCTATCCCTTCTCCAGGGGATCTTCCCGACTAGCGCCTGAAGTTTGCTTGAGCTCATATCCATTAAGTCCATAAGGCCATCCAACTACCTCATACTCTGTCATCCCTTCTCCATCTGCCTTCAATCTTTCCCAGCACCAGGATCTTTTCTAATGAGTCAGCTCTTCCTATGAGGTGACAAAAGCATCAGTTCTTCCAATGAATATCCAGAGTTGATTTCCTTTAGAATTGGCTGATTTGATCTCCCTGCAGTCCAAGAGACTCTCAGGAGTCTCCTCCACAGTCCAAAAGCATCAATTCTTTGGCACTCAGCCTTCTTTAAGGCCCAACTCTCACATCCATACATGACTCCTGGGAAAAAACCATAGCTTTGACTCTATGGACCTTAGTCTACAAAGTGGTGTCTCTGCTTTTTTTATACACTATATAGATTTATTGGGCTTCCCAGGTGACCCTCCTGCCAATTCAGGAGATGAAAGAGACATGAATTCAATCCCTGAGCTGGGAAGATCCCCTGGAGAAGGATATGACAACCCACTCCAGTATTCTTGCCTGGAGGATCCCATGGACAAAGGAGCCTGGTGGGCTATATAGTCCATATGGTTGCAAAGAGTTGGACATGACTGAAGTAACTTAGCATGCATGCATGCATTCCCCCTTCCCCTTGGTTTTTACAGTTTTCCTTCCAAGGAGCAAGTGTCCTTTAATTTCATGGCTGCTGTCACCATCCACAGTGATTTTGGAGCCCAAGAAAATAAAATCTGTCACTGCTTCCACTTTTTCCCTATCTATTTGCCATGAAGTGATGGGACCAGATGCCATGGTCTTAGGTTTTGTTTTGTTTTGTTGTTTTTTTTTTTAATGTTGAGTTTTAGACCAGCTTTTTTGCTCCTCTTTCACCTTCATCAAGAGTCTCTTTATTTCCTCTTCATTTTCTGCTATTAGAGTGTTACCCTCTGCATATCTGAGGTTGTTGATATTTCTCCCAGCAATCTTGATTCCAGTTTATGAGTCATCCACCCTGGCATTTTGCATGATGCAATCTGCATATAAGTTAAACAAGCAGGGGGACAGTTTACACCCTTAACATAAGATTAACATATAAAAAAGTGAGACTATTTTGACCAAATTAGAGAAACAAGGCTCTCTGACAATCTTTTACAGCTTTTTTACCACATATTTGCCATTGATAATGTTATTCTATCCTATTCTGCTTGAGATATACTTTCTTTATGAAAGAAATTAGAATGAAAGTATATATTGATTTTATTAATTTCCTTCAAACTACATTATATACAGGATGCCACAGTCTCATATAATGGGATAAAAATCTCTAGATAAGCAGTACAATAGAATGCTAGGTTTATTTTGACTCAAAGAATGGAAGATAAATAGGAATTTCTAGTGATCCTCTCTTTAGTTAACAAATTTGTTTAGCAGTGGAGAACTAGAGATATAAATGTAAAGACTATGTAAGCAGGTGGGAGGAGAAGTGGACAACAGAGGATGAAATGGTTGGCATCACCGACTCAATGGACGTGAGTTTGAGTAAGCTCTGGGTGTTGGTGTTGGACAAGTAAGCCTTGTGTGCTGCAGACCATGGGGTCACAAAGAGTCGGACCCGACTGAGTGACTGAACTAAACTGAACTGAAGCACACCATTACATCATCATCTTTTAAGGGAAAGTGTTGCTTATAGATTTTGAGGGTTCTGGGAATTCTTCTGGAAGTAGTGAGGTACATTATTTTACTGCTTTCTCCAGTTTGCAGCTGGAAGCACAGATGTTATGGCTGGAGCTCTTGCAGTCACCTCAGATCAGAGGGACAAAGGTCACACTCCATTGAAAACGGCACATAGAGGTGACAGAAGTTTCATTGGTTGAAGCCTTTGTGAAATTGCCTTAACTGTTCTGTTCATTGTACACCTACTTTTGTTGTTGTTCAGTCGCTCCATCGTGTCTGACTCTCTGCAACCCCACGGACTGCAGCACACCAGGCTTCCCTGTCCTTCACCATCTCCTGGAACTCGCTCAAACTCACATCCATTGAGTCAGTGATGCTGACTCAATGGGCAGCATTGCCATCTATACATGTATACAATGTATAACTGTATACATTTTATATTTACTCAGTTATTAACTGTAACTTGTCTCTCTTCTTGTTTGCCCTCACCACCACTTTTGCATTTAGATGTAATCCAAAAACTCACAACAGGATTTCTAAACTACTTTTCTTTAACCTTATTCATCTGAATATCTTCTTTTTTACTTAAGTATAGTTGATTCACAATGTTGTGTTAGTCTGGGGTACAGTAAGGTAATTCAACTATATATATATTATTTTTTCTATTCTTTTTTAGTATAGGTTATTACAAGATGCTGAGTATAGGTCCTTGTTTCTTTATCTATGTCGTGTATAGTAATGTGTATCTGTTAATCCAAAACTTCCAATTTATCCCTCCTTTCCTTCTCCTTTGGCAACCATAAGATTGTTTTCTATGTCTGTGTGTATGTTTCTGTCTTATAAATACATTCATTTGTACTTTTTTTTTTTTAGATTCACAAATAGGCAATATCAACATTTGTTTCTGTGTGCCTTACTTCCCTTAGTAACATAATCTCTAGTTCCATCTATATTGCTGCAAATGACATTAATTCATTTTAAGATATCTTCTTTAATGACAATATAACTTTGATGTTTGGAGATGGAAAAAGAGAGACAGATCACAGTTTAAGTACCAAACACAAACAACTGCATGGAGAACAGAGCAGTGGATATCTAGGGAATAAATTTGACTTGGAGATTCAATTTGAAAATTTGCACATATTTTTTGCTGTGGCATTTGAATTAATATCCTGATATTAGAGGGATATCAGGAAGGTTATGAAATAATTGTTAGGCTGGGAGGAAATATATGTGTTCCATTTGAAAATGTACTATCGCTAATTTTTTTTTCTCATTTGTTCAAAGATGAAATATACAGTGCACAGACTTGTCTCCTATTCAAATATTAAAACGTTTTTGACAGTCTTATATATTTTATGGTTATACATTTAGATATATGATTGAAGGCATGGATTAATAACCTACTCTACATCTTTAATTAAATGAAATCTATATTGGGAAGAGTCAGCCTATTTATTTCTTATTATACTTGCTTTCTTTAGCAATTTAATCATCTTTATCAGATGAATTATGTACTTTGGCTATTAATATTTAATTATCATTTTGATATTTAACTTCAAATTATTAGATTTGTTTACCTTATTTATAGAATTAAACAGTACTAATTATAAATTTACCATCATATGCATAATGTTTACTATAAAATTAGGTTGTTCACCTGCAAGACTTAGAAACATTAGGAAAAACAACTCATATTCGAAATGGAGGGAATTTGAGTTTATTTCAGATTCAATGCATTGATGTAAATAATGATAGAAAACACACTACTTGAATTTATCCTCTCATTTTGTAGTTAATAAGAAAGTGGTTATTGCCATGATAAATTCAAATCTTTAAATTCACAATAAATCTAGTTTGGGCCTCGCTGTCAAGATGCACTTTTATTGAGAATCTCTTTTGTGGGAAGTCTTACACCATGTGTTTAGCTGTTAACCAAAGTCAGAGGCGTAGTTTATGATTTTAACAAGTTGACATTGATTTGGGTATATAGTTGCTCAGTCATGTCCAACTCTTTGCGACCCCAAAAACTGTAATCCACCAGGCTCCTGTATCTATGGGATTTTCCAGGCAAGAATGCTGGAGTGGGTCATCATTTCCTGATTTGGGTAGGCAGAAGGAAACATATGGCAATATATCCTAATGAAATATGAACTTCCAAGACAAGTATAAATCACATTTATAAATTCTAAAAATCAAGACCAATAACATAATCAGAGGGCAAATGCATAGAGATATTATCTTATATTGGCTTGGAGTATGATGGAGCACAGAAATAGAAAATAAGGGACTATAGCATTCCATTCTTTAAAGGATACTTCTAAAATACTATAATCTAACAGGGATTTATATTCTTGTTAACTCATAGGTAGAGATTAATTCAACTTTATTTCTTTGGCTCAAAAAATGAAAATTAACATGTAGTCTGCTGATATATAAAGTTCTGAATTTTATTTACTTAAGCTGCATTTTTCAGCATAATTAAGGGAAAATTCTCTATTTGTTCCCAGAGGTATTTCTTTAATGAGCTCATGACTTGGGGCAGAACGGAATGTGCCATTAACAGTTTGATACAACTCAGTAATGACCCCTCCATATTTCTCAACTCTATCTAATAAATATAGGAATTGATTATTTTTAATCTACTTTATTGAAGTATAATTGGTTTAGTTGGTTTATCATATTTTGTTAATTTCTGCTGTACAGCAAGTTGATTCAACTATACATATATATGTATATATATTCTTTTGTATGTTCTTTTCCATTGTATGTTTTATCATGTGATATTGAATATACTTCATGTGCTATATTGAATGGGTAACCAGCAAGGAATTGATTCTTAAGACTAAGATTTTGGTGTATTTTGCCTCAATTTCTCAAAAAAATGAAATTAACAATATATATCTTCCTGAAACTTCATCATTTTTCCCCTTAAATTATCCTGAATTTTGATACTTATTTTTATAAACCTTTTTTCTTAATGATTTCATTTATTGCTACTTACATTATTGTTGTTTTTCAACTACGTTTTCCCTGACTTTATCCTAAGCCTGGTCAACCTAGTGGTCTGGAGATAGCCAACACAAATATAGACTAAGCCTTCATGAACATTCTTCTTAAAAAATAAAGAAAATTTGTTATACCTCAATTATTGTCATGCTATTAAGTACAGCACATTGATATCTGTCTTCATTTATATAAATATATATATATATATATATATATATATATTTGTGAATTTATTTACCTGTTTCATAAACACACAAACTTCATTGGTCATAGCCATTGATCACTTGTATGTTATAGGGTTTGTCAGATTTCTGAACTATAAGCTTACTGTTTTTCCCTTTTCTTACACTGAATTTTTTAGACGAAAGTTATTTTGTGTATCCCACACTTAATTTAAGAGTGAGAATTATGCTCCACCTTCTTAATTGCATACTATCTACATAAATGACTTGGAATTCTGCACAAGAGATTTGTCTATTTTCTACCATTTATTTACCTATACTGGAGGAGGAAATAGCAACCCCCTCCAGTAATGTTGCTTGGAGAATCCCATGGACAGAACAGCCTCATGGACAACAGTCTATGGGGTCACAGAGATTTGGACACTACTCAAGCAACTTAGCACATTTACTTATACAGTCATTTAAAAATATGTATATATCAATTAGTATGGAGTAATTGTAATTTTTTTATACTTTTACTGATATTCTATTGACACTTTATATATTCTGTTGCTCATATTGCTCCAGTTTTATCCATTGGGTACTTTCAGCTGACTTTGATCCAATGGGCCTATATCCCAACATTGTGCAGTTTGTTAAGTATTTCCTTAGCTTTTGCCACTATGAATTTGTTGAGCCCATCTTACATAGTTCTTTGTGGTGTTGCTCTTCCTATTCAAGGCAGCCAAAACCTGCCTTATATCTTCTTGTTAAAGACAGTCCTTGAGTAATATTCATATATGTCTTGTCTTTCTTTGGTTCTATGGTGTTTTTTCATTTTTCTGTTTCACACGGACTTCAGCAGCAGTGTGTTTTAGTGCCCCAGTTCCAGCACCTTAAAACTTTTGCTTTCTGTAAGTGATGATTCCAAGGAAGGTGATAGGGCTTATTTGCATTTTCTAGCACAGGGCCATTTTTCCTTTCCACATTTATGACAACAAGGAAGATTATTTTTTCCCATGTTGTATCCAATGTTCTCAAAAGCATCTGTGAAGGCTATAAAAAGAATTGTATAAGGATTATAAACTCTTATTTCAAATAGGGCTCCAGAAGAATCTATATTTTCATGATATTCCACTGTATGTTTTTAACAGCTTTTAAAAAATTCTAGTGAAGCTGTCCTTATTAGTGTGTATTTGGCACATTTTTGTCCTGTGTTCTACTTTCGGTGAGAT
This sequence comes from Bos grunniens, assembly GCF_055505025.1. Classification (NCBI taxonomy): domain Eukaryota; kingdom Metazoa; phylum Chordata; class Mammalia; order Artiodactyla; family Bovidae; genus Bos; species Bos grunniens. Next base: position 55,054,664 of record NC_141175.1, on the reverse strand, counting down.
ACTTCATGTGTTCCATCCTTCATGCATGGCCCTGCTTACCCTTGGAATTTACAGGTCTTGATTTCCATAGTGCCTTCATTGGATTTGAGAAAACTTTAATTTTCTCAAAACTACATTGGAACTGACATTTTTCTTTTTACATTTAAGTTGGAAGATGAACTCCAGTCTTTTGACTGTTGTGTTCAATTCAATTCTAATTTATGCTTCCTTTTATATGTGAATACATTTATATTATTTCAAAAGTAAATCTACATAAGCATACATCAAAAATTTGTGATCCCATACTTCTTCAACCTGTCCTCATAAGTATTTATCTTTATTATTTCTTAATGTTTCTGGTACTTTCTTTTGCTAATATAAGCACTTGTGCATAATTTTTTTCACACTTTGTATCACAAAATTTCACATTACCTTTTCATCCTTTTTTTTTTCACTACAACTATAGATATTGAAACACTCTTCCTGTAAATATTATCTAACAGCTTCATGTACCTCCATTGTGTAAATAAAGTGTGTTTAATCACTCATTCCCCTTGTTCTGGGTATTTGGGATCTTTCCAATTATTTACTATTACAGTTTGAGTAGGTATTTCAATGTCTTATTTCATTTCAGTTCAGTCACTCAGTCGTGTCTGACTCCTTGCAACCCCATGTATGCAGCACGCCAGGCCTTCCTGTCCATTACCAACTCCTGGAGCTTATTAAAATTCATGCCTATCAAGTCAGTGATGCCATCCAACCATCTCATCCTCCATTGCCCCTTCTCCTCCCACCTATAATCTTTCCTATCATCAGGGTTTTTTCCAATGAGTCAGTTCTTCGCATCAGGTGGCCAAAATATTGGAGTTTCAGCTTCAGCATCAGTCCTTCCAATGAATATTCAGGACTGGTTTCCTTTAGGATGGACTGGTTGGGTCTCCTTGCAGTCCGAGGGACTCTCAAGAGTCTTTTCCAACACCACAGTTCAAAAGCATCAATTCTTCGATGCTCAGCTTTCTTTATAGTCCAGCTCTCACATCCATACATGACTACTGAAAAAAACATAGCTTTGACAAGATGGGCTTTTGTTGGCAAAGTAATGTCTCTGCTTTTTAATATGCTGTCTAGGTTGGTCATAACTTTTCTCCCAAGGAGTAAGCGTCTTTTAATTGCATGACCGCTGTCACCATCTGCAGTGATTATGGAAACCTAAGAAATAAAGTCTGTCACTGTTTTCACTATTTCCCCATCTATTTGCCATGGAGTGATGGAACCAGATGCCATGATCTTAGTTGTCTGAATGTTGAGCTTTAAGCCCACTTTTTCACTCTCCTCTTTCACTTGCATCAAGAGGCTCTTTAATTTTTCTTCACTTTCTGTCATAAGGGTGGTGTCATCTGCATATCTGAGGTTATTGATAATTCTCCTGGCAATCTTGATTCCAGCTTGTACTTCATCCAGCCCAGTGTTTCTAATGATATACTCTACATAAAATTTAAATAAGCAGTGTGACAATATACACCCTTGTTGTACTCCTTTCCTGATTTGGAACCAGTCTGTTGTTCCATGTCCAGTTCTAACTGTTGCTGCTTGACCTGCATACAGATTTCTCAGGAGGCAGGTCAGGTGGTCTGGTATTCCCATCTCTTAAAGAATTTTCCACAGTTTATTGTGATCCACACAGTCAAAGACTTTGGCATAGTCAATAAAACAGAAGTGGATGTTTTTCTGGAGCTCTCTTGCTCTTTCAATGATCCAAATGATGTTGGCAATTTGACATCTGGTTCCTCTGCCTTTTCTAAAACCAGCTTGAACATCTGGAAGTTAATGGTTTACATATTGTTGAAGCCTGGCTTGGAGAAATTTGAGCATTAATCTGCTAGTATGTGAGATGAGTGCATGTGAGATCAATGCCTTAAGAAAAGAAAAATACATTGGGGTAAAGTATTCTAGAAAAAGGAAATGTAACCATAATTCTGGAGGAAAGAATGGCTTAATGTATTTGAGATGTCTAAAAATTTATATTAGTTAATAATTTTGAAGAAAACGGATGGGGCTCAAAAAGTATGGGGCTCATTATAGTATTGGAGAAAGCAATGGCAACCCATTCCAGTACTCTTGCCTGGAAAAACTCATGGACGGAGGAGCCTGGTAGGCTACAGTCCGTGAAGTACTGAACATTTGGAAACAACTGAGTGACTTCACTTTTACTTTTCACTTTCATGCATTGGAGAAGGAAATGGCAACCCAGTCTAGTGTTCTTGCTTGGAGAATCCCGGGGATGGAGGAGACTGGTGGGCTGCCATCTATGGAACTGCACAGAGTCGAACATGACTGAATTGTCTTAGTGGCAGCAGCAGCATTATAGTATATCATTATTGCATATGGTAAAACCTTTTTTTCTCAGTATGTGTGCATGCTTAATCACTTAGTTATTAATCACTTTGCAATCTCATGGACTGTAGGCCACCAGACTCCTCTGACCACAGAAGTTCCCAGGCAAGAATACTGAAAGGGTTGCCATTTCTGACTCTAGGAGATCTTCCAACGATTGAACTCTTGTCTCTTGCATCTCCTGCATTTCTTGCTTTGACAGATATATTCTTTACCACTGAGCTACCTGGGAAGCCCTTTTCTAAGTATATTGTTGTCACTAAGTATGTACAGTCACTAAATCATGTCTAATACTTTATGACCCCAAAGATACCAGACTTCCCTGTCCTTCACTAGGTCCTGGAGTTCACTCAAACTCATGTCCATTGAGTCAGTGATGCCATTAAACTATCTCAGTCTCTGTCACCTCCTTGTCTTCCTGCCCTCAATTTTTTCCAGATCAGGGTCTTTCCCAGTGAGTCAGCTCTTCATATAAGGTGGCCCAAATATCAGAGCTTCAGGTTCAGAACCACTCCTTCCAATGAACATTCAGGGTTGATTTCCTTTAAGACTGACTTGGTTGATCTCCTTGCTGTCCAAGGAACCCTCAAGAGTCTCCTCCATCACCACAACTCAAAATGATCAATTTTTCTGCACTCAACCTTCTTTATTGTCCAACTCTCACATCCATACATGACTACTGGAAAAATGATAGCCTTGAATATATGGACCTTTGTGTGCAAAGTGTGTCTCTCCTTTTAATATGTTGTCTAGTTATGTCATAGCTTTCCTTCCAAGTAGTAAAAATCTTTTAATTTTATAGCTGCGATCACTGTCTGCCATGATTTTGGAGCCCAAGAACATAAAATCTGTCACTGTTTACCCAACTATTTGCCATAAAGTGATAGGACTGGATGCCATGATCTTAGTCTTTTGAATGTTAACTTTTAAGCCAGCTTTTCCACTCTCCTCTTTTACTCTCATCAAGAGGCTCTTTAGTTCTTCTTTGATTTCTGCCATTTGAGTGGTATCATCTGCTTATCTGAGGTTGTTGATATTTTCCCTAGCAGTCTTGATTCCATTTTGTGAGCAATCTAGCCCAGCATTTCACATGATGTACTCTGCATATAAACATAATGGATAGCCATTGAAAGGCTTTAAGCATGGAAATGGCATGATATAGTTTGCATGTTGACCTACATGCAACAGAGTGAGAATATCTTACAGAGTGAAGGCCATTACCTACCTCATCTTGGTCGGTATAATTATGTTTGCTTTTCTGGTTTCATTGTTGCTACTCTATTGAAATTTTACTGAGCTAGTTGAAAGGGAAAGTTGTCCAAAATGCAGCCGTTATGATATGAACATAGGCCAGTGCTTCCCTGCTGGCTCAGCTCGTAAAGAATCTGCCTGCAATGTGGGAGACCTGGGTTCGATCCCTGGGTTGGGAAGATCCCCTGGAGAAGGGAACGGCTATGCACTCAAGTATCCTGGCCTGGAGAATTGTACAGACTATGTTGTCCATGGGGTCACAAAGTGTTGGACACGACTGAGCGACTTTCACCTTCACACTTTCACTTTTTCTCTTTGGTCCTACAAACATATTAAGGAAGTTCTAACACATTTTCATTTTGGTATTATTATTTTTCAGTGATAACTCATTACTTGATTGTTTGTAACTTCATAAAATCTTGACACTTCTATAATTCATAAATAAAGTCCTTCATAGCTTGTAGTATAGAATTCCATTTCTCCTTATTTCCAATGCTAATAGAAGTTTTTCCCTGTATTTATATTTTCCTGCTAATTTCAGCTTTACTCACAAGTGTTGGATTTAAACATTTATGCTCACATTATTTATTCCCATAGATGTTTTAAATAAACCTGTTATGAAAAAACTTAGACAATAATATATTCCTTAACCATATCAGATTGCATCTTATTGTTGGATATCAAGAATGCCTTTATAAAACTTCACTCTGATGAAAAGATAATTTAAATATAGGAATGCTAAATAGAGTGGACTGGACAAATGAGAAAAGTCTACATTAATGAAACAACAAAAATCATTATATACTAATTATATATCATTATATACTATCATTATATACTAATCATTGTATACTAATCAGATATATTGAGACTTTTTAAAACTGAGAAATTCTAAAAATAAAGTTGGCAAGAATACATTAGATACACACAAACATATATTTTAAATTGCTAATGAAAACGTATAGCCAAATCTTTAAGAGATCCAATTTTAGTATCTTAAAATAGGACATATGGAGGAGGAAAAATATCAAACTACATTAGTAAATGAACTTGAGGTGGAAGAAATGTTTTTGCAACTAAAGGGAAGAAAAGTGTGCTTATGATATAATTGAACATAAGAGGGTGTGAAAAATGTGTAGCAAAATTAAGTTATGAGCATAATTATTTTCAAAGATAAAAATAAAATGCTAAAAATAGACTTAAAATTCTTCATAGAGCTTTTTAATAAATCCACTGAACTTTGTATTATTTTAGCCAACTCTGAAACAGTGTATCTAATGCTTAGAAGAATATTTTTGAAATAGAGAGGAAATCATTCCTCTGCCTATAATTTTTGTTTCTACTCTTTTCTTTTACTTTTTGTTTTCTTTCATTCCTTTTTCAACAATTATGGTTTGCTCACCTCATCCTTGCAATTTTACCCATAGATTTCCAGGATAAACAACAATCCCTGACACATTGTGAATCGAAGAACTACATTCAGGTCATACTGAGCAATGAAGAAAGAAAAGATCAGAGTGAGAAGGGAATGTATAGGAGGATGAAAAAAGTTGAATAAAAATGAAACAGCATTTCAAAACTAGCAAGTAGACTTTATAAAATCTAGATTAAAAGGCTTATCTATTAAAGTGTTCCATCTTACTAAATCTTTACCAATTTAATGGGCAGTTATTGTGGATATCAAGCTATTGTCCTCATTACTCAATTTTTTGTTTTATTTTGTTTTATTTTGCCCCCATTGACAGGAATGGGTCTGATGGCGATGTAAGGACAGAGGGAACTTCGTGACATCTTGTCATTTTACAGAAAACTAAACAGGCCCAGAAAAGTTAAGCAATTTTTCCTGGACTCATAGTATAATTAACAAATATGTGACTTGATTTTAGGTCCCCTGCCTGTAATTGCCTTCCAACAAAATAAGTAAAGCTGATCAGGTTTATTGTCAAATTGCATGTTCTCATTCTAGTCACCATTCCTATTTGCCAAATCTAGAGTACTTTGTAGGAACAAGATTCTGAGTTTTTATAATACTGTAAACAATATTTTATTTCCATTCATACCATTCTTGCTTCATTCATTTAAAAGTAACTCTTAAAAATATTCTACTATGTGGTCTACTAGGCTTTAATTTATGCCACCCTTTCCCCTTAGTTGAATTTTATTAGACACAGTAATACCCTTTTCAATGTAGATTCATTGGGTTATGGAAAAACATTTGGTCGATGGTGATATTTCCAATTCTCACACTAAGTTTCAGACACCATAGTTACTAAATGCAGATTTAGTTCTTAGGGGCTATTTTAATTTTGTGTCTCTCAAACCAGAGATCTATCCCTAGACCTTCAGAGTTTATAGAAATCTCCTTCAAATTTTGTTTTTGTTCTTTTTCCTCTTCCAGATATTCAAGAAATCAAATAATAATTAGAACTCAGAGAACATAGCAATCATGCATGTGTGGTAAGTCATTTCAGTTGTTTACGACTCTTTGTGACCTTATAGACTGTAGCCCACCAGTCTCCTCTGTCCATGGGATTCTCCAGGCAAGAATATTGGAGTGGATTGCATGCCCTCCTCTAGGGGATCTTCCCAACCCAGGAACTGAACTTGTGTATCCTGCATCTCCTGTGTTGCAGTTGGATTCTTTGTCACTGAGCCACTGGGTAGGCCCATAGCATTCATAAAATGACTCTATTAGAAGCAAAAAAAAAAAAAAGCCCCCAAACCAAAATTTAGGTGGAAACACAGCACAACACACTGATTTTGATATACGGCCTATCTGGAAACACATTTGGACAGAGGTTGACACTTTTTTTAATGCTGTCTGAATGCCCTGGATTTGTTTATCTTCCTGACCCAATAAGGAATTTTTCTGGAATTTCAAATTTTAAAATTTCACTAAAATATGCTCATATTAGACTCAGCAATTGTAAGGATACATTAAGCTTCATTACTTACATTTGGAGAGATATTATGTGCCTTTTATCACTGCTCCCTAAGCATGTAAGCATCTTGTATATCCTCACCAAGGATTTTTCTCAGATTTCAAAAGCTTTCCTGTACTTTGTATGTCAATTGGGACTACAAAAGCTTAAGATATTTTGACAAATTCTAAATCCCACTCCTATAACAAGGTGCTAGTTTTGTTTTGTTTTTCATAAGACTTCCTTTTCTGAAAGCAGCTTTAGGTTCACAGAAAAAAAGGGTAGAAGCACAAAGATTCCCCATATCTTCTGCCTCCTATGCATGCATAGCTTCCCCCATTATCAACATCTCTCCTGAGAGTGGTACATCTGTTATACTTGCTGAGCCTATATTGACACATCATAGCAACTCAAAAACATAGTTTACATTATGGATCACTCTTGGTGTTATACATTCTATGGGTTTAGAAAATCTATAATGATATGTATCTACCATACTTGTATAATAAAGAATATTTTCACTATCCTAAATATCTTGTTTGCTTTACCTGTTTATCTCAAAGCCCACCTTACCCACAATTGGCAACCACTGATCTCTTTACTGTCTCTGTAGTTTTATATTTTTCCAGGATGTCACATACTTGTGTGTGTATGTTAGTTGCTCAGTTGTATTCAACTCTTTGCAATCCTGTGGACTGTAGCCCACCATACTCTTCTGTCCATTGGATTTTCCAGCCAACAGTCCTGGAGTGGGTTGCCAATCCTTTTTCCAGGAGATTTTCCCAATTCAGAGATAGAACCCAGGTCTCCTGCATTGCAGGCAGACTCTTTATTGTCTGAGGTACCAGGGAGGCCTGTTACATACTTAGAATCATACAGTACCCACTATTTTCTTTCACTTAGTAAAATGCATTTAATATTCTCCCATGTAATTTCATGCCTTGATAGCTCATTTCTGCTTAATATGAAAAACATTCCATTGTGTGACTGTAATACAGTTTACCCATTCCCCTACTGAAACACATCTTGGTTGCACCCAAGTTACTACAATTATTAATAAAGCTGCTATATGTTTGTATACAGATTTTGTGTGGACATAAATTTTCAAATTGTTAGAGCAAATACCAGAGAGTACAATTGCTGGATTGTATAAGAATATGTTCAGTCTTCCAAATATGTCTTCCAAAGTGGCTGTACCATTTTGCATTCCCACCAGCAATGAATTAGATTTCCTCTTGTTTCACTAACATCAGGTCTTGTCAGTGGTGTGGGATTTGGCCATTCTGATAGATGTGTACTGGAATTTCATTGTAATTTGCATTTCCCTGATGACATATAATATGGAGCATCTTCTCACATGTTAATTTTTCCATCTGTAAATCTTCTTTTGTGACATGTCTCTTAAGACTTTTGCTGTTGTTCAGTTGCCCAGTCATATCCAAATCTTCCCCACCCCATGGATTGCAGCATGGCAGGCTTCCCTATCTTTCATCATCTTCTGGAGCTGGCCCAAACTCATGTCCGTTGAGTTGGTGATGCCATCCAACCATCTCATCCTCTGTCATCCCCTTCTCCTCCTGGCATCACTCTTGCCCAGCATCAGGACTTTCTCTAATGAGTCGGCTCTTTGAATCTTGTGACCAAAGTATTGGAGCTTCAGCTGCAGAATCAGTCCTTCTAATGAATATTCAGAATTTATTTCCTTTAGGATTGACTGGTTTGTAGTCCAAATGAGTCCCAAGAGTCTTCTCCAAAACCACAGTTTAAAAGCATCAGTTCCTTGGTGTGCAGCCTTCTTTATGGTCCAATTCTCACATCTGTACCTGACTACTGGAAAAGTCATAGCTTTGACTGTAAGTACCTTTGTTGGCAAAGTAATACCTCCTCATTTTAATATACTGTCTAGGTTTGTCATAGTTTTTCTTTTTAGGAGCAAGAGTCTTTTAATTCCATGGCTACAGTCCCCATCTACAGTGATTTTGGAGCCCGAGAATATAAAATCTGTCACTATTTCCATTGTTTCTCCATCTGTTTACCATGAAATACTGGGACCCAATGCCATGATCTTGGTTTTCTAAATGTTGAGTTTTAAGCCAGTTATTTCACTTTCCTCTTTCACCTTCATCAAGAGGCTCTTTAGATCCTCTTTGCTTTTTGCCATTAGCATGGTGTCATCTGCATATTTGAGGTTATTGATATTTCTCTTGGCAATCTTGATTCTGGATTGTGCTTCATCCAGCCTAGTATTTCGTATGATGTACTTTGCATAAAAGTTAAATAAGCATACGACAATATACAGCCTTGATGTACTCCTTTCCCAAATTGGAATCAGCCCTTTGTTTCATGTCTGGTTATAATGTCTGTTGCTCTAATGTCTGTTAAATGTTTTTTGCTTTTTGACCTGCATACTAGTTTCTCACGAGGCAGGTAGGGTGGTCTGGTAGTCTCACCTCTTAAAGAATTTCCTACAGTTTCTTGCGATCCACAAAGTAAAAGATTTTAGTGTAGTCAATGAAGCAGAAGTAGATCTTTTTCTGGAATTCTCTTGCTTTTTCTATGATCCAAAAGATACTGGCAATTTGATCTCTGATTCCACTGCCTTTTCTAAATCCAGCTTGAATATCTGAAAGTTCTCAGTTCATGCACTGTTGAAGCCTAGCTTGTAGAATTTTCAGCATTACTTTGCTAGCATATGAGATGAGTGCAATTGTGTGGTAGATTGACATTGACATTGACATTCTTTGACATTGCCTTTCTTTGGGATTGGAATGAAAACTGACCTTTTCCAGTCCTGTGGCCACTATTGAGTTTTTCAAATTTGCTGTCATATTAAGTGCAGTTCTTTTACAACATCATCATTTAGAACTTGAAATAGCTCAGCTGGAATTCCATCACTGCCACTAGCTTTGTTCGTAGTGATGCTTCTTAAGGCTTACTTGACTTCGCACTTCAGGATGTCTGGCTCTAGGTGAGTGATCACATCATTGCAGTTATATGAATCATTAGGATCTTTTTTGTATATTTCTTCTGTGTATTCTTGCAATTCTTCTTAATATCTTCTGTTCCTGTTAGGTAAATACTGTTTTTGTCCTTTATTTTGCCCATCTTAGCATGAAATGTTCCCTTGGTATCTGTAATTTTCTTAAGAGATCTCTAAATTTTCTTGAAGATATCCCTATTCTATTGTTTTCCTCTGTTTCTTTTCACTGACCACTTAGGAAAGCTTTCTTATCCCTCTTTGTTCTTCTTTAGAACTCTGCATTCAGATGGATATATCTTTCCTTTTCTTCTTTGCCTTTTGCTTCTCTTCTTTCCTCAGCTATTTGCAATTCCTTCTCAGACAAGCATTTGCCTTTTTGCATTTCTTTTTCTTGGGGATGATTTTGATTACCACCTTCTGTACAATTGGTCCATTTTTAATCAGGGTGTTTACTTCCTTACTGTTGAATTAAAATATGTTTGTATATTTTTGGATAACAGAACTTTATCAAATGTGTCTTGCAAACCTTCTTACCCCACAGTGTGACTTGTCTTCTCATTCTCTTTATATTTTCTTTCACTGTTCAGAAATTCTTAATTTTAATGCAGTCCATCCAGTCAGTTATCTCTTTCATGGGTCATGCCTTTGGAGTTTTATCTAAAGAATAACCACTACTATACCCAAGATCCTCCAGTTTTTCTCCTATGTTGCATTTAAGAAGCTTTGTAGTTTTGTATTTTACATTTATATTTAATTTCCATTTTTAGTTAATTTTTGTGAAGGGTGTAAGGTCTTTTTTCCCCATGTGAATGTCCAGTTTTTCAGCAACATATGTTGAAAATATTTCTTTGCTTTATTGTATTGCTTTTGTTACTTTGTCAAAGATCAGTATATATTTTACTATGTCTATTTTGTTGTACTTCTGGGTCCTCTGTTCTGTTTCACTGATATGTTTTCTTTCACATTGTCTTGATTACTGTCACTTTATATAACTATTGAAGTATGATAGTGTCGATTTTCCAACACTCTTCAACTTTTTCAGTCTTGTATTAGCCATTCAGAATGTTTCTCCTTTCCATATAAACTTTAGAATCAGTTTGTTGATATTTAGATTATCTTTGATTATTATATTGTGACTGCAGATAGTTGTGTTAAAAAAAAAAAGTTTCAGAACTCAGAGAAAGATCAAACAAAGCAAAGAAACAAAACAAAAACTCTGGACCTCAGAAAATATCAATGTCTTTCTCAGTTTGGTGGACAAAATTTCCTGTGTAAGCAATTAAGCCATTCTCTTTTATTATTCTAGGTAGATTTTAGTATTCCCAACAGCAGGATACATTTAATGAAAGAAGTGACTACTCACTCAGTAGAGGCACCTAAAGCTTTAGTCTAATGACAGTTTGTTGACCTCAGTTATATGGGTACCTTAGATGCATTGCTTTTTAAGGGTCGTAATTAATATATTCAACAACGAGTAAATACATGTACCTGAGTACATATTATGCCTTATTGGTAAAAGCAAAAAGAACAAAGATCCTCCTTAGAGATTATATATACTGATATTATACATTAATACCATTAAAGAACTAATTAAGAAGAGCTATGTTTATTTATTCAAAACTATTTATTCCTTATTTGTGTCCAAGAAACTCTACCAGATACTGGGAATACAGCAGTAAATAGAGACAATATCTTTCCGATGAAGTAGCTTACATTCAAGATGGGTGACATAGCTAATAAGCGGTAAATAATAAATATTTTTGGCTTGTTTATCTGAATACAAAAACAAATGAGGGTAAATGGGATATAGAGTCATCTGTGTGGTGCTCTTTTTTAATGGTAAAATCAAGGGAGACTTCCTGGAAAAGGTGATATTTTTGAGCAGTGTTCCAAATAATGTACATAAATTGGAAGGATTCTTGAAAAGTCCTTGGAAGCAGAGTTCCTGGTGTAGGGGAAAAAGAAAGCACAGAAGCAGAAGCATTTTTGATTTGAGATAAAAGGAAGCTGGTTGGCTTGAGTGTAGCAAGCTAGGGAGAAAGGGTATTAGGAAGAGAGCGAGACATCTGTGAAACAGGTAAGATAGTACTTTATAAGCCATAGAAAGTGTTTTGAATTTATAGCACACAGGATATGTAGCCTAATATTTTGCATCCGTAAGCCTTTGGCTGTGATCCTGTAGGATCTACACGTCTGAATCCATATTGTTTTATGTCCTTGAAATTTCAAGACTTCAGCCACTTACTGTGAAGAGCCAACTCATTGGAAAAGACCCTGATGCTGGGAATGATTGAAGGCAGGAGAAGGGGATGACAGAGGATGAGATAGTTGGATGGCCTCACCGAATCAACAGACATGAATTTGAGCAAACTCCAAGAGAGAATGAAGGACAGGAAAGCCTGGTCCATGGGGTCACAGAGTCACACATGACTGAGCAGTTGAGCAATAATTATTGAATATCATTTGCTCAGTGAAGATTCTCCTGACTAAAAACATAATATGACTTCAAACTTTAGCAGTATTAAAACAATGAAGAGCATATACTATAGAGAAAAATGCATTCTTCTTTAAACTTCTGAGGATTCTCTTATCCTGTAATTTACTGTGGCCAATCAGGGAATCTGATATTTAAAGAAATGGAAGAGAGACTTAAAAAATGTTGGAAAAGTGGAAATCGTATAAGTCTTTAAAATAGGAAAATGAAAACATAGGTATAAGGAAGATTGGGAGGCTGGCTGCAGTGAATGCAGTTGATGCCTCACTCCATTTCCTTCTACACACCTGAGTTCACCCTCAGGTACAAAGCTGGTGGACAGCTGCTTTGCCCGTAGCTTCCTATCTCAAGCACTCAAGTCTCTCAGGCGCTTCTTGATCTAAAGTCTTTCTCTGGTACCATGAGGATCTGCTCAGTGCTAGCAAAGCATCCTGATTTGATGATAAAAGAATGTCATAAAAGTAAGAAATAAGGACTGGACATTCAAATAAATGCTACTTTCACATGTCTTGGTTGTTTGATCTTGAGATGGTTTTACCAGCTTCTTGGTGTTCTCCTAAATCGTTCAGTTTCAATTATCCTGGGTCAGGAGTGGGAAGATCCCCTGGAGTAGGAAACTGTAACTCATTGCAGTATTCTTGCCTGGAACATTTCATAGATAGAAGAGGTGGTGGCCTAAAGCCCATGGCCTCACAGAGTCAGACATGAGTGAGCACAATTGCATGCACGCCATGCATCCACAGTAGTAACCTGCTAAGTGGGAACTAATGATTGCATACGTTCCCTTCCTGTCACACTCTGCCTGATCTTCACTGATTCTTCCCAAAATCACTTTCCATAAAAACCACCAGCATTCATTTACTTGTCTCATGGTTTGTTTTTGAGAATTGTGTATGGTAGACATGACTGCCTGGGAAAAGAATTGTTAGAAATCTTGGTGTAAAAAAAGGAGGAAAAAATTAAAATAAGTAATATTAATTGGCATGAAATGCGGGTATACCTGTGGCGGATTCATTTTGATATTTGGCAAAACTAATACAATATTGTAAAGTTTAAAAATAAAATAAAATTTAAAAAGAAAAAAAAGAAAAAATATCCCATGTTAACATTAGAAGAACAGTATTAAAATTGTTTAAAATATTAATATTTTGTCATATTTGTTATTTTCTTGGCTGTATAAGTATTATTAGATGTCTCTTAATACATGTTTCATACTTGAGGCAGAAAGGTATATGTAGAAGATTCAATTAGTGATTTCATTATAGATATGGCCTCACTTGGAAGAGCATCTCCAGCACTGGCTCTGGTAGTCAGAGATCAAAAACTCAATTATTTGGTTCTTACATACACATAATTTCCCACTTGATACAGTAGAAAGACGGGATAATAGTTTGAAGATTCAAAGCCCTGCTTCTAATTCTCAAATGCTTTCAGTGTAAATACACTTAGTCCTCACCATGTCCCTATGTAGAAAATGTTGGATAGTAAGAATAAAGCACAATAATGTGATCAAAGAGACTGCACGTTCCTTATACCTGAACATTCATTTATTCAACCAAGTTTCATGTATTAATTTTTATATAGTTAGTTTCAAGTAATAGTTTCATGTCTGTTCTATATCTCAATCAGGTTGCAAACTTAAGGTATAGAATTATAAAGTTGGATCCACAATATGTCTCTTCCTGATTTTATCCTTTTTCTTCTACTTCAAGGTTCAAAACTACTATAGCCTTAAATATTTCTAAAGCTATGTAAACCTTATATGTGTGTGTGTGTATATATATATTATATACATGTTATATAGCATAATATTAGTAAAACATAATTGTTTTAATATTTTAAAGTGCAATATAAATCATCTCCTTTGCATGTATGATTCTAAAACTTATTTTTTAACTACAAATTTAAAAATAATTCTTAAATAGATCTGTAGCAATACATCAATATTTTGTATTGTTATATTTTGTGAATGGGGCTTCCCAGGGGGCACAGTGGTAAAATATTTTCCTGCCGATGCAGGAGATGCAAGAAACATGGGTTCAATCTCTGATTTGGGAAGATCCTCTGGAGTGGGAAATGACAACTCTCTCCAGAATTCTTGCCTGGGAGATTGCATGGACAGAGGTGTCTGGTGGACCACAGTCCATGGGGCCACAAAGAGTCAGACACAAATGAGTGACTGAGCGTACAGCACATTTTGTGACTATTTTATAATTTAATTATGCAATTGATCTTGGAAGGAGAACAGTGAACGTCCTGAAAAGAGATTTTAGTTCCTTGCCCAGGATTAAATGTGGGTAACCTGGATGAAAACTAAGAGTCCTAGCCACTATACCACCAGGGGCTAGAGACTAGAGGCAAAGTGGTCCTGGTTGTTTACCCCGTGTGAAAGCAAGACTATCTCAAGGAGGCAAAAACTGTAAAAACAGTAAAAAGTTTATTATTAGGGACATGGCATAATGTATAGGAGAGCACATAGAAAAGCAGGTTGCTTATATAAGCCAGAAGCAAGGCAAAACTGCACACCCGAAGAGAGTGGTGACATCCTAAGTCAAAAGTGCAGTCAGTCAAAAACCAGGCAGTTACACACCTGGAGAGAAAGGATGTGAGCATCCTCCCTAAAGAGAACAGTACATCAGCACTCAGAAGCTAGGCAGAGATACACATCCTGAGAGGAGTCCTGGCATCCTGAGTGAGGAAGAGCATCCTGAGTGAGTAAGGTGGCAGTGTAAATCACTTATGTAGGACAGTCCTTCCGGGTGTTTGTTTACCTTTGGCTTATTATTGTCTTTCTTTCTTCACACCTTAGGTCCATGAATCCTCCCCAAGGTGCATGCGCAGCTTTTTTCTAAGATAGATCCCACCACAGAGGCCTATGGGCGCATGTCCAAACTTCTTATGGAGTAGAGCGACCCTACTTTTTGACCCCCGATCTTCCTGTTGGGGGTTGACAAGGAAGTCCTCCTTGATCTCTGAAGTGGACATCTTATTTCTTTGCTTTAGCAGAGTTCAGTTTTTGCCACTAGCTTTATCCTTGGAGTGTCTGGTTGAGAACAAAGCTTGAATTTTACTCCACTTGACATTACCAGGTGTCCAGTAAGGGGCTCATCAATCTCATACCTCATAACTCATACCTCACACCTCACAATCACCAGTTTTTGACATTTATGGTTTTTCCAAATTGTTTTATTATAAACATTTCAAAAATAAAAATGTATGTAAACATCTTCTTAAACACACATTTAAAATTGCTCAGAAGTTACATTTTAGGGTGGAATTGATGGTGGTAGGACCAGTGCACTTTTATCTTTAGTATAGTGTTATTTAATTAATTGATAATTAGCTTTGTTATTCAAAGCTGCTTTATCAAGTTCACCCATTGATTAAAGAAAATGTGAAAGTTTTAGTTTCCGTGAGTTTTCCGACAATGTGTATTATAAGATTTTACATTTTTTGCCAATTAAATGGTATATCATATTTGTTTTAATTTGCATTTTGTAATTTCGCTAATAAGTTTTATTGATTTATATCTTTACCTTTACTGTCTGGCCATATTTCCTTCATAAGAATTGTATATTCATTTACTTTGTCCATTTCAGTATCTGAATTTATTTTCTAGTTGATTAATAAAATATAGATATTAGAACATGTTTGTGGAAAAATCTTGATGATAGAATAAGATGCCAAAGATTCTTTTTTGTCAGTTAGAAGCCTGAATGTTTGGAACAAGCAATTTGAACTGTAATTTCTGTGTGTCACCTTGCAAATGCTATTGCCTTTGTGATTATATCCGAAGAATAATATGGCAGAATAAGTAAATGAATTATTAATGATTTAATTTATCAGTTTTTATTGATACAAGCTACTTTTCTAAAATTGCATATTTTATACATAATCAACTACTGTTCAAATGTGAATTTATTTTAATTTACTGTGCAACTATTTTTATGAGGTTGAACACATGCCATGCATAAGATATAAAAACATATATGATTCACTCCCTGTATATATACAGGGCTTCCCTGGATACTTTTTTTTTCTTTTAGTATCTTGTAGGTATCTTCTTCCAGTATGTATCTCAGATTTTCATTCTGCTGATAGTACCTCTGTTTTAAAATTATTTAAAAGCTTTGGTAAGCAGGT
The DNA here is from genome assembly GCF_055505025.1 of Bos grunniens. Classification (NCBI taxonomy): domain Eukaryota; kingdom Metazoa; phylum Chordata; class Mammalia; order Artiodactyla; family Bovidae; genus Bos; species Bos grunniens. Next base: position 55,038,502 of record NC_141175.1, on the reverse strand, counting down.
TCCATTATTGAATATTTGTGTTTTTATCTTTAAATCCATCCAGTTATAAAGTTAAAAGTATGCTCCATATTTTCTTTTTTTTAAGCAATAATAAAGCTTTATTTTTGTTTAAACAAAACAACAATAAAGCAATGTTTATATTCATAATTACTATTTGTTCTTATTATAAAAAGGACTCTAAGCTGTTAATTTTTAAATCTTTTTTTTTTTACTAAATTTTTTTTAAAATTTTATTTTATTTTTTAACTTTACAATATTGTATTGGTTTTGCCATATATCAAAATGAATCCGCCACAGGTATACATGTGTTCCCCATCCTGAACCCTCCTCACCCCTCCCTCCCCATACCATCCCTCTGGGTCGTCCCAGCGCACCAGCCCCAAGCATCCAGTATCGTGCATCGAACCTGGACTGGCGACTCATTTCATATATGATATTATACATATTTCAATGCCATTCTCCCAAATCATCCCACCCTCTCCCTCTCCCACAGAGTCCAAAAGACTGTTCTGTACATCAGTGTCTCTTTTGCTGTCTCGTATACAGGGTTATTGTTACCATCTTTCTAAATTCCATATATATGCGTTAGTATACTGTATTGGTATTTTTCTTTCTGGCTTACTGTATTTTCTTCTACATTGATCAATTTTAAAATCCACATGTATATCTTTTTCTATGCGAAAATTAATGTTTTTGACCCTATTATGTAAGAATCAATTTTATAGTTCCACAGGTATAGCAATTACTATAACAACAATAATTAAATTATTCATTAACTATTTCTTTCCATCACACATTTAACAGTGATCTATGGAACACTGTCTTCTCTGTAAGGCAATGTCATAGGCAATAGAGTTTAGAAAAATAAACATGGTCTGTGCTTCTTAGGAGTGTCATGGAGATGAGGGGACAGAGCTGTAATAGCCAGTTCCTTAGCCTAGACTTAGAGTAGAAATTAAGTTCAAGCTTTAGTTCAATAACTTTTCATTTGTTTGATTCCTTTTGTTTTTTGAAAGATGATAAATCATCTGGTTTATTGCAAATTGTTTGAGGTGAACTGGATGCTGAACTTGAACAGCACACTCACACTGGAGTTTTCACTGATTTTTAGCAGCTCTGAAGGTGCAGAGAGGAGCCTTATGAGGTTAAAATTGAATAATGCCCTTCTCCCTAAAATTATGTACCAGGTGAATGAGTGTTGCTGGGCTTAGTTAAGTTGCTTCAGTCGTCTGACTCTTTGTGAGCCCATGGACTGTGCCCCACCAGGCTTCTCTGTCCATGGGATTCTCTAGGCAAAAATAGTTGCCATGCCCTCCTCCAAGGATATTACCAAGGTAGGGATCCAGCCAGTCTCTTATGTGTCCTGAATTGGCAGGTGTTTTTTTTTTTTTTTTTTAACCACTAGTGCCACCTGGGAAGCCCAGGTGAACAATACCCTATACCTAAAGAGAGCTCAGGGCTTCTTTCACAGCTCAGTCAGTAAATCATCTGCCTACAATGCAGGAGACCCCAGTTCAGTTCCTGGATCAAGAAGATGCCCTAGAGAAGGAAATGGCAACCCACTCCAGTATTCTTGGCTGGAGAATCCCATGGACAGAGAAGCCTGGTGGGCTACGGTCCATGGGGGTCGCAAGAGTCAGACACAACTTGGTAACTAAACCACCACCACCACCAAAGAGAGCTCCAAGACTCTTGGTACTCAGGGAAGGCAAAAAGAAATGGGAAGAGGGACCTAATAAAAGCATGTGAATATTTTTCCCCCTAGTGAAGAAAGAAACTTGAAGTAGGTCACCCACTTCCAGTTGTCTACCCTATAATTCCAAGTCTAATGCCACACTCTGATTCTAGGTCTAATGCCAAAACACTACATGGGGAGTGGGAGGAGGGAGTGGGGTTCAGAATGGGGAACACATGTATACCTGTGGTACATTCATGTTGATGTATGGCAAAACCAATACAATCTTGTATAGTAATTATCCTTCAATTAAAATAAATAAATTTATATTAAAAATTATAAAGCATAAATACATGTTGAAATACTTTATCTTTTATATCATCAAACAGTGCTTTATTTTTCTAGTTAAAATTTTGTTAAAATTAATTTGTTAGTTTTTAAAGAACACAATTCAGTGATTAATATGATAATAAAAATGTGTGTGAGGAAACAAGTAGTTTTGTTCCATACCAGGGAATAATACCAAACCTTCTTCCACATTTTTCCTAGTTTCCCTACTAACTGGCAAACAGTTCTATGTTGAGGCCTTCCTGGGACAGGACTTCCCTTATATTCTCTGCTTTCACTCCTGTCTGAAGAACCTACATAATAGTATGTGCATGTGAGCAGGTGTGCATGTGTGCTTAGTCATGTCCAGCTCTTTGTGACTCCATGGACTGTAGCCTGACAGACTCCTCTGTCCATGAAATTTTCCAGTCAAGAATACTGGAGCAGGATGCTATTTTCTCCTCCAAGGGATCTTCTCAACTCAGAGATCAAATCCAGGACTCTAATGTCTCTTGCATTGGCAGGTGGATTCTTTGCCACTGTGTGATCTGGGAAACCTCCTAGATAATGGTATTTGATGAAAATTTCTGGAGTTGTTTTGCAGATGTGAAAACCCCCACCAAATGGAAGAGGTTAATTACTTGATGACCATCAACAGGTAGCCCCAGGACTCCTGGAGCCTAAAGATTGAGAATGTTAAGTCCTGTGATCACTCTGTTCCCTCATCATCAGATCAGCCAATCAGAGGATCAAGATCTGAATACATAGCCTGTAACACCCCCTCCCTCACCTGTCTTGTAAAACTACTTTATGAAAACTCTTCAGGGAGCTTGGGGCTTTTTTGAGAGTGAGACACACATCTTTTTTCATGGTCCTGAAATAGACCTTTCTCTGCTCCAGACTCCAGTATTTCAGTTTGACCTCATTGTGCATTGTGCACATGAACTTGCATTAATATTTATAGATTCTTTTCCTCTAATTTTCTAGCTTTTTATGAGTCACCTAAATTAAAACTTGTTACTTTATTATGTTACTTTATTTTGGACATGAAATTAAAAGTTGTGCACTTTTATAAATCACCAGTGCCGTGATTCAGCTTGAAAACATACTAGCTTTTCTCTGTAAGGGTACTATTCTTTCCTCATGGTCAGCAGTGCATGAACTCTTGCTTGTTTGTCAATAACATCATGGTTTGGGCTCAACTCTCAAGGTTCACTTAGTTAAATCCCTCTTGCTACCAAAGTTGTAAGCTCTGAAAATGCCAGATCAAAGTTATCAGTGAAGTTTATGGCCAGAGAAGCAGAACAACTTACAGGATGAAATGATGACCTTGGTTCACAAGTATCAGCTCTAAATTAATGAGCTAACTTGCTAGAACTATCTATCAACTACTCAAGAAAAAGGCTTTTGTAAAGAAAACAGGTGCTCTTTTTTTCTTCCTTCAGGTTTATTGCAAAAAGAGGTCTGATGTTTCTAACCTGGAAAACATAAAGTAATTTCCAGATGGTAATAAGGATTTCAATAAAGTTCATAAAACCTCCATAATATGTAAAACTAGAATCAATGCATGCCTGAGAATAAATGATCCCCTTTTCATAAGCCAATTTTCATTATCCAGTTCTTCCACATTTAGTCTGTAAGAAAAAAATCACTTAAAATATTTAATGCCTAAGTTATTAGAGCAAAACTGAATTAATCTGACATTTATGGTGTAGTTGTCATAGCTTAATTTTCCTTCTTGGTTTTATTAAACTGATTGAATTGTGACTCCTGGGTTACTGAACTTTGATGTTTTCCCATCAATATATATAGGGCCATAAAAATGATGGTGAGAATTACAGAACAGCACTCAGCAATAATGGAAAATCTTAACATTTTCATAGAAAATTTTGATCCATATTGAATCATAGACACACTGTAATGTTTCTAAATTGATAAAGTAGATACATACACATCAAGTCTGCATACACTGAATATCAAACCTAACTCAAGAAGTAATATTACAGGTATACAAAACTGTGGAAAATTCTTCAAGAGATGGGAATACCACACCACCTGACCTGCCTCTTAAGAAACCTATATGAAAGTCAGGAGGCAATAGTTAGAACTGGGCATGGAACAACAGAGTGGTTCCAAATAGGAAAAGGAGTATGTCAAGGCTGTATACTGTCACCCTGCTTATTTAACTTCCTGCAGAGTACATCATGAGAAATGCTGGGCTGGAAGACGCACAAGCTGGAATCAAGATTGCCGGGAGAAATATCAATAACCTGAGATATGTAGATGACACCACCCTTATGGCAGAAAGTGAAGAGGAACTAAAAAACCTCTTGATGAAAGTAAAAGAGGAGAGTGAAAAAGTTGACTTAAAGCTCAACATTCAGAAATCTAAGATCATGTAATTTGGTCCCATCACTCCATGGGAAATAGATGGGGCAACAGTGGAAACAGTGTCAGACTTTATTTTTTTTTTTGGGGGGGGGGCTCCAAAATCACTGCAGATGGTGAGGGCAGCCATGAAATTAAAAGACGGTTACTTCTTGGAAGGAAAGTTATGACCAACTGAGACACTATATTAAAAAGCAGAGACATTACTTTGCCAACAAAGGTCCATCTAGTCAAAGCTGTGGTTTTTGCAGTAGTCATGTATGGATGTGAGAGTTGGACTATAAAGAAAGCTGAGTGCCAAAGAATTGATGCTTTTGAACTGCAGTGTTGGAGAAGACTCTTGAGAGTCTCTTGGACTGCAAGGAGACCCAACCAGTCCATCCTAAAGGAAATCAGTCCTGAATATACATTAGAAGGACTGATGCTGAAGCTGAAACTCCAATCCTTTGGCCACCTGATGAGAAGAACTGATTCATTTGAAAAGACTCTGGTGCTGGGAAAGATTGAAGGTGGGAAGAGAAGGGGACAACAAGGGATGAAATGTTTGGATGGCATCACCAACTCAGTGGACATGAGTTTGAGTAAACTCTGGGAGTTGGTGATGGACAGGGAGGCCTGGCGTGTTGCAGTCCATGGGGTTGCAAAGAGTCAGACATGACTGAGGGACTGAACTGAATTATGGAAAAAAAGGATTTTTGTAGTGATGTCTATATGAACAAGACAACAAAATAACACCAAAACGTTGACAGTGGTAATTAATTTTTCCTTTTAAAAATATTTCAGGAGTTTTGCTTTCTAGGGCTTATAGTTATGTCCAAAACATATATACAGAGAGCTTTTTCTATTTTTATCAGTTTTGAATATCTTTGAACAAAAAGAAAGAAAGAAAGAAAGAAAAATATGTCCGAAAGAAAGCTATGGTACATATACACAATGGAGTATTACTCAGCCATTAAAAAGAATACATTTGAATCAGTTCTAATGAGGTGGATGAAACTGGAGCCTATTATACAGAGTGAAGTAAGCCAGAAAGAAAAACACCAATACAGTATACTAATGCATATATATGGAATTTAGAAAGATGGTAACGATAACCCTGTATACGAGACAGCAAAATAGACACTGATGTATAGAACAGTCTTTTGGACTCGGTGGGAGAGGGAGAGGGTGAGATGATTTGGGAGAATGGCATTGAAATATGTATAATATCATATATGAAACGAGTCGCCAGTCCAGGTTCGATGCACGATACTGGATGCTTGGGGCTGGTACACTGGGACGACCCAGACGGATGATATGGGGAGGGAGGAGGGAGGAGGGTTCAGGATGCGGAACACGTGTATGCCTGTGGCGGATTCATTTTGATATATGGCAGAACCAATACAATATTGTAAAGTTTAAAAATACAATTAAAAAAAAAGAAAAGAAAAGAAAAATATGTCCAAAATCTTATAACTGCAATCTTCGGAAGCAGAATTTTCTTTTTTTCTTCCTTAGAATGGAAACTCAGCTTTTTGAATGACAGACTATTACTTTATTTCCTAGATATTAGAATGAGTAAATAGTGCTATCTATACTATTAAGGTAATTTTTTATCATCAATGACACATATTTGTAAGATGGATGATCAGAGTTCATAAAGTTAATATTCAGTGTGTAACTACTTGAGGCTCAGACAGTGTGGGAAGAATAATCAATGACTTGCCTCATGAACCTCACACTCTCATTAAGTTAACTAGCCATGTTAGAATGCATACATAGTACATTGATTCAAGAATTTCACATTTATTGCAACTTGACTCAGAGTACCTATGGATCAATTAAAAAACAACAAAATTCTAATTTCAAAAATTTTACAAAAGATGGTGCTGTCTACACAGTCTTGATTAATTGTTGTAAGGCAACTGAGTTTATCTTTTATCTTTTTTTTAACCAATGTTTATTTAACAGCATAATTTATTTGCCTGTTTCAAGATTTACATAGCAGGACACTTCATTTGAGAGTCTGTATATCTTTGGGAAGTATACTGTGGATACAGGGAATAATCTGTCAAAAGTTATTTGATTGTTAAACTAAGTAACATTTATTTTTAATACTGATGTGATTGGTACTTCTAAATTTTAAGGGGTTTTTCTTTAAAAAATGAGTTAATTTAGATGAATTTATATAGCAGCAAGAATACACAGAGGATGAATTTTTAAACCACCAAGTTAAATTTACCCCTCACCAAAACACTTAATGGAAATCATAACCCAAACCTTCTTTATTCCACTGGTTTCATTGGCCTGGATAATGACTACATCATACTAAGGTACAAACCCAAATTTTGTTTTACTTCCAGAAAGTCTTTCCTCTCCTCACTATAAAAAAAAGAAATAAATAGAAAGGATATAGCAAAATATACTAAAAGATCTCCAATGCTTCCTTTTTAAGCCAAGTTTCTCTTGACAATACCCATCTTTACATAATACATATATATATATGCATTTTTGGTAGCAAATATGCTCATACTCACACATTCTTTTATAATTATATAGGTGTGTGTGTGTATATATATATATATACACACACACACCTATATAATCATCTCTATAATCATCTCTCTATATATATATATACACATATATATATATGTGTATATATATATATATAGAGAGAGAGAGATGATGATTTTTTGTTTACTTCTTGACCATGCCATGCAACATGTGAGATCTTAGTACTCTGACAAGAGATAGAACCATTGACCCCTGCATTGCAAGCATGGAGTCTTAAGAACTGGACTGCTGGGCTGTCCCTATGATTATATGTATATAATATACTATATTATATATATTATATAATACTATAAACTTATGGTACATAATAAAATAAATAAAATATATGCTCTATTCTAATATATACTTGTATATTGTACATCACATCATACATTTAATATACATTTTATTACACTATATTATATATATATATAACATTATACTAAATGGTATATCTATAATATGTACTATATATGTATTATAATGCATATAATATTTATAATATTCAATGTAATATAATACACATAATATACAAACTATCATAATACATATGAGATGAATATATGAGCTATAATGTATTATATTACATATAATATAATATTATAATATAATATATACCATGTATTATAATTTGTTCTATATTATAATGTGTACTATATATCATTTTTATATATATATATATATATTCCTCTCATCTACACTTAAGAGTGGTGGAGTTCATGGTGGTGATAAATACTGGCATTAACTTTACCTCAGACACTTTGCTTCATATTTTACCTGTATTACATTGCTTATCTGCAAATAATTCTGAAAGTCAGGTATGATATTGTGCATCATGCAAGTGAAGAAGTAAATCTTACAAAACTCATGTAAAATGGACACAGTCAAAATGCTAACATGTAATATATCTTAAACCCAAATTTATATTCAAAGTCCATAATTTCCCCAAGTGAAAAATTTGTTAAATTTGGAAACAGTGACAGTGCCACGAGGTTTAAACTGGGATGAAATAAAGTGAAAAATTAGGTAAAATAATATGATTATTTATTAACCAAACATTTAAAATATTGTGATTCAATATAGTGAAAACTCAATTACCTGAACATAAAAAATGCAAAATTAATAGTGTGGATGACAATGACATAGGAATATAAGTTTAAGATCTCGATTTATTTCCAAGGCAAACCATTATATATCACAGTAATCTAAGTCTATGCTCCAAACCACTAATGCCAAGAAGGTGAAGTTAAACAACAGTTCTATGAAGACCTATAAGACCTTCTGGAACTAACACCAATCAAAGAAATCCTTTTTAATGATAGGAGATTGGTATTCAAAGTAGGAAGGCAAGAGATACCTGGAGTAACAGGCAAGTTTGGCCTTGGAGCACAAAATGAAGTGGGGCAAAGACTAACTGAGTTTTGCCAAGAGAACGCACTGGTCATAGCAAACACCCTCTTCCAACACAAGAGATGACTCTACACATGAACATCACCAGATTGTCAATACCAAAATCAGATTGATTATATTATTTGCATCTGAAGATGGAAAAGCTTCTTACAGTCAGTAAAAACAAGAGCTGGAGCTGACTGTAGCTCAGATCATGAACTCCTTCTTGCAAAATTCAGATTTACATTGAAGAGAGTAGGGAAAACCACTAGGCCATTCAGGTATGACCTAAATCAAATCCCTTATTATTATTCAGTGGCAGTGACAAATAGATTCAAGAGATTACATCTGATTGACAGAGTGCTTGAAGAACTATGGATAGAAATTCTTAAAATTGTACAGGAGGTTGTGATCAAAATCATCCCCAAGAAAAATAAATGCAAAAAAGAAAAATGGTTGTCTGAGGAGGACTTACATGTAGCTGAGAAAAGAAGAGATGCAAAAGGCAAGGGATAAAAGGAAAGATATACACATCTGAGTTCCAAAAAACAGCAAAGAGAGATAAGAAAGCCTTCCTAAGTGAAGAATGCAAAGAAATAAATGAAAACAACAGAATGGGAAAGAATAGAGATCCCTTCCAAAAAATAGAGATACAAAGGGAACATTTCATACAAAGAGGGGCACAATAAACATATGGACTTGATACAAGCAGAGGATATTAATAAGAGGTGGCAAGAATACACAAAATACAAAAAAAAAAAACCTTAATGACTCAGGTAACCATGACCATGTGATCACTCATCTAGAACCAGATATTCTGGATTGTGAAGTCAGGTGGGCCTTAGGAAGCATCACTACAAGCAAAGCCAGTGGAAGTGGTGGAATTCCAGCTGAGCTATTTCAAATCCTAAAAGATGATCCTGTTAAAGTACTGTATGCAATATGCCAGTAAATTTGGAAAAGTCAGCAGTGGCCACAGAACAGGAAAAGTTCAGTTTTCATTCCAATCCCAAAGAAGGGCAATACTAAAGAATGTTCAACCTACAGCACAAAAGTATTCATTTAACATGCTAGGAAAGTAATGCTCAAATCTTTAAAGTTAGACTTCAATAGTGTGTGAACCATTAACTTCCAGATGTTCAAGCTGGTTTTAGAAAAGGCAATGGAACCAGAGATCAATTGCCAACATCTGTTGGAACATTGAAAAAGCAAGAGAATTCCAGAAAAACATCTATTTCTGTTTCATTGACTACACTAAAGTCTTTATCTGTGTAGATCACAACCAACTGTGGAAAATTCTTAAAAAGATGGGAATACGAGACCACCTTACCTGTCTCCTGAGAAACCTGTATTCAGGTCAAGAAGCAACACTGAGAACCAAATATGGAACAATGGACTGGTTCCAAATTGGGAGAGGAGTAAGTTAAGGTGGAATATTGTCACCCTGCTGATTTAACTTATATTCAGAGCAGCAGTAGTAGTAGTAGTAGCTTAGTCGCTAAGTCATGTCAGACTCTTGAGACCCCATGAACAGTAGCCTGCCAGGCTCCTCTGTCCATGGGATTCTCCAGGCAAGAATACTGGAGTGGGCTGCCATTTTCTTCTCCAGGGGATCTTCCCAACCCAGGAATTGCAGCCTGGTCACCTGCACTACAGGCATATCCCTCACCAATTGCACTATGAGAAAGAAAGAAAGAAAAAGAAAGTGAAGTCACTTAGTTGTGTCTGACTCTTTGAGACTGCATGGACTGTGGCCTACCAGGCTCCTCCCTCTATGGAATTTTCCAGGCAAGAGTACTAGAGTGGGTTGCCATTTCATCATGTGAAATGCAGGGCTTGGATGAAGCACAAGCTGGAATCAAAATTGGAAGGAGAAATATCAGTGACCTCAGATATGCAGATGACACCACCCTTATGGCAGAAAGCAAAGAGAAACTAAAGAGCCTCCTAATGAACATGAAAGAGGAGAGTAAAAAAGCTGATTTAAAATTCAGCATTCAAAAATTGAAGATCATAACATCTGATCCTACCTCGTCATGGCAAATAGATGGGGAAACAATAGAAACAGTGACAGACTATTTTGTTGGGCTCCAAAATCACTGCAGGTGGTGACCATAGCCTTGAAATTAAAAGACACTTGCTCCTTGGAAGAAAAGCAATGACAAACCTAGGCAGCATGTTAAAAAGCAAAGATACTGACAAAGGTTCATATAGTCAAAACTATGGTTTTTCCAGTAGGCATGTATGGATGTGAGAGTTCAACCATAAAGAAGACTGAGCACCAAAAAACTGGTGCTTCTGAACGTGTTGCTTTTGTGGTGCTGAAGAAGATTCTCGAGAGTCCCTTGGACTGAAAGGAGATCAAATGAGTTAATCCTAAAGGAAATCAACCTTGAATGTTCATTGGAACGACTGATGCTAAAGCTGAAGCTCTAAAATTTTGGTCACTCAACATGAAGAGCCAACTCATTAGAAAAGACCTTGATGCTGGACAAGAATGAAGGCAGGAGGAGAAGGGGTAACAGAAGTCGAGGTGGTGGATGGCATAACAGACTCAATGGACATGAGTTTGAGCAGGCTCCAGGAGTTGGTGAGGGACAGGGAAGCCTGGCATGCTGCACTCCATGGGGTCACAAAGAGTTGAACATTATTGAGCATCTGAAAAACATAGTCCCAAAGCACTCCACATGATTGTTATAAACACATCTAACATGTTATTTGCATGCAGACCATAGAAAGATGTATTTCATCCCAGTCTATGTGTCATATTTCTAATTTTGGTCTTTTTTTTTTGACTTAAGAATATTCTCTTTAACATTTCTTATAAAGCTGATCCTGGGGCAGCTGGCTGTGACTATTGGAGTCCATAACTGATGTTTGTCCTCTGATATATGATGCGTGGGTCATCTGAGACTGAGGCTTGTTTTGGAGTTAGTGAGGACTCACTGGTGGGCAGAGCTGAATCCAAAAACAGTTGGCTTGGGGTTGCAGGGGAGTGCCTCTGGTACTGAAACTGTTACTATCTCACTGGTGTGATAGTCTGGATCCTGTTCTCTCTAGCGAGAAGGGTTGATTCTCAGGTTTGTTGGGGCTTATGTGAGCCTATGGCTATAGTGGCCTTATTTTTAATATCCAGAAAAAGGACTAACACAAATATGCAATAACAGGTAAAAGGATAAAATAGTTGTGGTATATCTGCCCCACAGAATAAAAATACCAGTAAAAAAAAAAAAAAAAAAACAGGAACACACTACAGATAACACAGACCAAGGTGGATAAACATTTTAGGTAACATGCAAACAATATCCATAGTGAGAATTTATAATTGATACACAACTTTAAATGTTGATTATTGTAGTTGAAAATTAAAGATATTACTTCAATGATTTCTCTCTTTTATCCAATAATAAAAACAATACATATATGTATATTATTTGTATTATATATATTTATTTATTATTGGATAGAAGAATTAAATCATTGAAGTAATATCTTAAATCCATAACGTGCTTTCTCTGTTGGCTCAGATGGTAAAGAAACTGTCTGCAATGTGGGAGACTTGGGTTTGATACCTAGGTCGGGAAGCTTCCATGGAGAAGGGAACAACTACCCACTCCAGTGTTCTTGCCTGGAGAATACCATGGACAGAGGAATCTGGTGGGCTACAGTCCATGTTTGGACATGACTCAGTGACTAACACTTTCACTTTCATATATATGTATATTTACATTCTCAAAACTACTAATTGAACATAAGGAAAAAGTTGCTACATAAAGTAGTATTCAGTGCACTGAAAATAAGTTAGTCTTAGTTTTTGACACAAAAAGAGTTGGAAAATATAATCTGATGGCTTATTAAACCATCTTCTTTGACATTGCTTAATACCTAATTATGTTTTATAATAATTCTACATTATAGTTGAAAATATCTAGAATTGTATCTGTCCTAAGCAATGAAGAAAACTGCATAATGCTTCCTAGAAGATTGATACTAGCACATAGTGAATATGTATGCCAACATTGTCTTTTGTCCAAGGCAAAAATGAAACACTGGAGCAGGAGTTAACTTATGTCACATTGTTCAGTCTCACAGATGCACAAACTTGACCCTTAAGAATGGCTAATCTAGGAATTCTCTGGTGGTGCAATGGTTAAGAATCTGCCTGCCAATGCAGGGGACACAGTTTCCTTCCCTGGTCTGGGAAGATCCCCATGCTGCAGAGGCACTAAGCCTGGGTGCTGCAATTTATGAGCCTGTGTGCGTTAGAGCCTGTTTTCCACACAAGAATAGCCATAGCAGTGAGAAACCCATGCACTGCAATGAAGAGTAACTCTGGCTGGCAGCAACTAGATAAAGTCTGTGCATGGCAATGAATACCCAGTATAGCCAATAAGTAAATATTAAAAAAAAAAATCTATGCCAGCACTTGAAACATAGGGATGCCAGTACTATTACACACACACACACACACACACATATTTTAAAACAAAATAGTAATTTATCAATTGTATAGAAGTAATACACATTTGTTAAAAATTTCCAAACCCTGTATAGCTGCATAAAACATAGAAACAAAAATATAATGTACTCTTATAACTCCAAATAATCATTTCAGATACTACATATTTATGAAAATAAATATTAATAATGCTTAAACATGCAATATCAAAGTTAAGTCAAAATGAAGACAAGACAAGACACTTGGTCTTGTCCGACTCTTTGCTACCTCAAGGGCTACACAGTCCATGGAATTCTCCAGGCCAGAATACTGGAGTGGATAGCCTTTCCCTTCTTCAGGGGATCTTCACAACCCAGGGATCAAACCCAGGTCTCCTGCATTGCAAGCGGATTCTTTACCGGTTGAGTCACAAGGGAAGCCCAAAATATTTACATATCATTTAATAAAACTGCAATCATAGTAATTTACATACAAATAACTTTTGAACTATTATAGCCAAAAAGTAAATTTTACTGAATTTGAAGAAATAGGTGAACTGAAATTGCATATTTCCTCATTGACAGTGAAGTGAAAGTCACTCAGTAGTGTCTGATTCTTTGAGACCCCCTGTACCATACAGTCTGTGGAATTCTCCAGGCCAGAATACTGCAGTGGGTAGCCATTTCCTTCACCAGGAGATCTTCCCAACCCAGGGATCGAACCCAGGTCTCCCACATTGCAGGTGGATTCTTTACCAGCTGAGCCATGAGGGAAGCCCAGTAATTTTCTCATTACAAAAGATAATATACCTTAAAACATTCTTTTAACATGTAAGGAAAAGAAAAAATGAAATAAATAAAATACTTTAAATATTGAGGTCATTTCTTTAACACTGTATTTCAGCCTAAAAGACTTTTAAAGATAAAAAAGTAAAAAAACAAGCAAACAGTACATTTATACTTTACCTCTTCCTTTATTTTATTATTTCCATTTCTGCAATCTTATAGTTGTATAGTATTCAAATGTTTGGGCTTAATTCAAAGCATTGATAGGTCCTTTGCTCATTTCAGTAGGGTAACTTTGTTTCTTTCATTTTTACTTTATTTCTGTGGTTGATTAGCTTTTACCATCATTTTATTTTCAGGAAGGCCAAATAGATTCTGTATTCTCTTTATTGCCTGTAGTATGTAGTATCAATTTTATTTTTGCAAATTATAGCTGGGTTAGGAAAAATGGAGGAAACTATGCCGAGTATGTATATACCAAGGATATTCTCTACAATTTAGTGAATACATGCAGCAAATGTCCTTGACTTTTTTGACATCTGACACTATGTCTAATTAATATACTTAGGAAACCTACTTAATATAATTTTGAACACATACTTTCTAGACAAATTACCACATTCATGCTTATACACCCATACAGAGCTCTTTAATTCAAGTAAAATAGGATGTCTAATGGAGAGTGTCTTAAGCAAAGAAACTTTGGGCAGAATGATATTTCTATATTTTTTCTCTATTAAACAGTATGTTTAAAAAAATTTCAATTACAGCTCAGAAACACTGAGACCATATCCAATTAAAATTTAATTCTACTACATAGTTAAAGTAAGGGTTATTTAAATAATATGTTATCTATTCATAAATAATGCATTCCTTACTAATTAGCAGCTTCTACATTACCTTCTCAACTTCTGTTTAACAAGCATCCTCAGATCTTTAGAACATTTGGAATTGTAGATTTGGTTAGTGGGGGATTACAGGTAGACAATTATTGAGATTTGTTTAAACAGATACTGAGTTTTCTTGAAATAATATTGTTTTGACAGAATAAAAATATTTATTCACATGCCAATTATAAGAATAGTATGCAAATTGCAATACATCTCTCACTTCTTTATTATTCCTGGAGGGTCAACTTTGCACTGGAACAATTTGTGAGATTCTGGCAGATCTATAAACTCTTTAACCAAAACAGGATGGTCAGAACTAAGGTAGATGATTGGCATAGAGAGGACTTGTCAGCTAACCTTGTTATTCTGAAACATTTAGCATTTTATTATTGGAATTGGGAAAAGAAACCAGAAAATGACGTTAACATTATACTTCTTTTTATTTTAGTGACACTAATGAGCCACTATACACATTAGGTGAATATGAGCTTCATCAAGTAACATTTTGGTAGCCCTTCTTGGGGTCAGTGATCCACTCACATGTTTGTGGCAGTAACCAGTCAAATCATATCCCTTGATAAATTATCAATGTGCTAAAGTCTAACTGGTACTTTCAGAGGAAATCCTGCTCCAGAGGCAATAATTATCCAATTGAAAAATTGAACTGATAATACTATACCAAAAAGTTGAGAGCTTACTCCAAGAAATGCCATAGAGAAAATGAATAAACTCATTATTTGTCTCTTATATCACACCTGAATGTGTGATAAAAAGAGTAAATTCCATAGGCATTTGCAAAGGGAAAAAAAAAATTTACAGGCAATGATCTGGAAAATATTCTGGTGAGAATGAGACTTAAGGATTCAGAGGGTTTGAATATGTGGAAGAGATGGAAACTACCCTCTAGATAATGAAAGGCACTAAATCCCTGTTTTAGCAAAGGCTAGTTCTGTAGTTGACATGTTAATTTGCATCTGTCTATGTGATTCTCAGTTAAAATATCTGTAAAATTAAGATATTATTTACCATAATTAGAGATTTGTTTAATGAAAGTTAAATCATCACAAATATAAAATGAATGCCTGTTTTATACTACTAGAAAAAATATTTTATAATCAATAACTAGAGGGGGATAAAACACTAAATCCATAGATTTGGATTCAAAGCTTACAGAGATATTTCTCTTGTCTTCTTTTCTGTTCAGCATTATATATGCATCATTGAATCAGACAAGGACAACCAACAAGTAGCATGCAAGTACAATAGGATATACATTTTAACAGATATGGTCTCCTTTTCATAATACTGTTTGTAAAACTAATGAAGGTGTTAACTTTTTTTTGATCCATCAGAATGGAGTAGTCTGTGAAAGTGATGAGTACTTACATTCACATATGTTAGTTAACTAATACAACAATGCTACTACTGTTTATTTATTGATATCTCTTGAATATTCAGCTGATAAGATTCAGTTTGTAAGCAGACACTGGATAATTATTGAATGCACCAAAGTTTGAATAACTAAAAGACTCTATCCATGAAATAAAGCTGAATTTCTCTAATTGTAAGTACTTCCACATCCCTTCATTCTTACTGGCTATTCAATTGAAGATTGTATGTTTCCATGTTACAATCATCTATTGATCCCAGAGTCATCATTTATTGCTTTATCAGTAATTCTTGGTTTGCTGTCACACTATTTAATGCAGAGAGTAACATGGTAATTACCAGAAACTGAAGGATGGGGCAATGGAAGGGATGTTGTTTAAGGTTACACACTTGCAATTAGTATATCAATATGTCTTGGAGATCTAATATACAGGATAATGAATATAAAAAATACTGTATTATAATCATCAATATTTCTAAAAGACTATATCTCAGTTATTTCCACTACACACACACACACACCATAATTATGTGATATGATAGAGGTGCTAACCATAGATACAAAGTATGTGTGTGTGTTAGTCACTCAATAGTGTTCTGACTTTGCGAACCATGGACTGTAGCTCATGAGGCTCCTCTGTCTATGGTATTCTCTAGGCAAGAATACTGGAAAGGGTTGCCATTCCATTCTCCAGGGGATCTTCCTGACCCAGAGTTGAACCCAGTTCTCTCCAACTGTGGGCAGATTGTTTACCATCTGAGTTACCTGGAAAGCCCATAGGTACAATGGAAATCACATTACAAATCAACACATTGTATGCTTCAGATTTGCACAATATTATATTTCAAATACATTACAATAATCATATAAAGCAATGGATTAATTCTTCTATAAATTAATCCTTTGTGAAAATTACTGTCATTTTGTCTATCCTTAAATCTTCCAAGGAATGTTACTATCATTAAAAGACTCTACCACAGTCTCCAGTAACAAATCCACTGTTGCTACTGTAAAAAGTTATTAATGTGAACTGAATGGATCGTATTATTCAGCATATCACTTCTTATTAAATTTAATTTTGTCTAAAATAAGGTTAACTTGCAGCTGATCTGTAGTATTTCCTCACTTATTTCTGAAATGCCTGAAACCATAGTACTGACTCTTGGCTAAGATTAGGATAAAATGACTTAGCTAGCAATTTATAATATGCTATTTAAAGTTTGAAAGTACCCTGGAGTATCGCTTTACCACCTTGTCTACATTATTTATTGAAAACATAGAGATAGATGGTTTTCATCTGTCTTAACAGGTTACAGAGCTTGGTTTTAGATACATGACCAGTAAGATATTCAAATGCCTCAGTAAACATGTGCTTTGCCTCTTCTCCAGTGTATACTCTGATTCCCAAAGCAAATGTACAATGTATCTTTGGAAACTGAAAAGATGTCCTGAGGAACTGTGCCTGAAGTCAAAACTCTTTGTTTTTCCCTTCACTTTGTTTCTCCTAATATTTCATATTTTTATCTTACTGAGGCTTTGGAAACTCAGTGCTTGAGTGTTTAATCGTGTCCAACTCTTTGCAACCCTATGGACTGTAGCCTGCCAGGCTTCTCTGTCATTGGCATTCTCCAGGCAAGAACACTGGAGTGGGTAGCCATTTCCTATTCCAGGGGATCTTCCCTTGACCCAGGAACTGAACCTGTGTCTGTTGAATCTCCTATATTGCAAGTGAATTCTTTGACACTGAGACACCAGAGAAGCCCATGAGTTCTTTAAATTTTATGGCCTGATTTAACTGTTATAAATTTCAAAAAAAATGTATATTTAACTTGTTTCACTTAAAGATATTTGGATACGTATTTCTGTTTTTAATATTTAGAAAGTTTTGCTTCTAATTAATCAAATGGCAATATATTTTAACTTGCTTAATCATTTAAACTGTGATTTTTTGCCTTTCTTTATATTGTACAATTTTATATTTTTACCATCCAAAAGTGAATAAATGTAAATAAAACTTGTATAACAAAAGAAAATGCAGACAAAGAAACTAATAACCTGAGTTATTAAACAGTTATCTAAACAGTTAGATCTAAACTCAATAACTGGATTATTTCTAATGTATTACTATGAAAAGTGCTTTAAATTACTAGTATTAGAACTATAACACTAATATTTTAAATAGACACTGTTTAGCCATTTAAGAGAGACTTCAAATTAATTTAAAAAATCTTATATTTCTGCAAGAAACAGTTAAAACCAGTAGAAATGATGAAACGTCAAGATCTCAAGGTCAGAAAGAAGGCAAGAAGAATATTCTAAAGACAGAAGTAGTTGAAAAATGAACCTGTTTGCAGTGAGAAGAAATGAGTTCAGCACTTGAAATGCTGTTGCAGGACTGCATATGTACAGTCAGTTCACAGTGGTAAAAGGTGACACACTGATGTTATAGGTGAAATTGGATAAGATATAAATATTTCTCCTTCAATATTTTTTGTGCATTACTTGGGTATACCTCAAAACCATTGATAAAATAGCAACTTGTTTTCTTCTTCTGTAAAAGTAGTTTAGGAAAGGAAAACATTACCATAAATTATTTTTATCTATCCCAAGATGGAATAAAAAAGTGTATGGATCATAAGTATTGACATAATAATGTCAACCACATTATAATGCCTTTATGACCCTGGGTGAAGACTAGAACTCATCAATATACATAGAAAGACCCAGATGACAGACATGACCATAAGGAAAGAAGGCTTTACATGGAAATTCAAAGAATCATTTGTCATTTAACATGTATTTGGCAAGTTTAAACATTTGAATTTTTTTTGTTTGATTTTTGTTTTTTGCTTCTTTGTGTTTTGTTGATATGAGAATGATTGGAATTTTCAGAGAGCAGAATTGAAGAATATTTAATGCAACTATTACATAAATGTTTTAATTTCCTCTACATATTTTTTTTCTTTTTTTTTTTTATTCTTCCAATTTTATTTTATTTTTAAACTTTACATAATTGTATTAGTTTTGCCAAATATCAAAATGAATCCGCCACAGGTATACATGTGTTCCCCATCGCGAACCCTCCTCCCTCCTCTCTCCCCATACCATCCCTCTGGGCCGTCCCAGTGCACCAGCCCCAAGCATCCAGCATCATGCATCGAACCTGGACTCGCAACTCGTTTCCTACATGATATTTTACATGTTTCATTGCCATTCTCCCAAATCTTCCCACCCTCTCCCTCTCCCACAGAGTCCATAAGACTGTTCTATACATCAGTGTCTCTTTTGCTGTCTCGTACACCGGGTTATTGTTACCATCTTTCTAAATTCCATATATGTGCGTTAGTATACTGTATTTATGTTTTTCCTTCTGGCTTACTTCACTCTGTATAATAGGCTCCAGTTTCATCCACCTCATTAGAACTGATTCAAATGTATTCTTTTTAATGGCTGAGTAATACTCCATTGTGTATATGTACCACAGCTTTCTTATCCATTCATCTGCTGATGGACATCTAGGTTGCTTCCATGTCTTGGCTATTATAAACAGTGCTGCGATGAACATTGGGGTACACGTGTCTCTTTCCCTTCTGGTTTCCTCAGTGTGTATGCCCAGCAGTGGGGTTGCTGGATCATAAGGCAGTTCTATTTCCAGTTTTTTAAGGAATCTCCACACTGTTCTCCATAGTGGCTGTACTAGTTTGCATTCCCACCAACAGTGTAAGAGGGTTCCCTTTTCTCCACACCCTCTCCAGCATTTATTATTTGTAGACTTTTGGATCGCAGCCATTCTGACTGGTGTGAAATGGTACCTCATAGTGGTTTTGATTTGCATTTCTCTGATAATGAGTGATGTTGAGCATCTTTTCATGTGTTTGTTAGCCATCTGTATGTCTTTTTTGGAGAAATGTCTATTTAGTTCTTTGGCCCATTTTTTGATTGGGTCGTTTATTTTTCTGGAGTTGAGCTGTAGGAGTTGCTTGTATATTTTTGAGATTAGTTGTTTGTCGGTTGCTTCATTTGCTATTATTTTCTCCCATTCTGAAGGCTGTCTTTTCACCTTGCTAATAGTTTCCTTTGATGTGCAGAAGCTTTTAAGGTTAATTAGGTCCCATTTGTTTATTTTTGCTTTTATTTCCAATATTCTGGGAGGTGGGTCATAGAGGATCCTGCTGTGATGTATGTCGGAGAGTGTTTTGCCTATGTTCTCCTCTAGGAGTTTTATAGTTTCTGGTCTTACGTTTAGATCTTTAATCCATTTTGAGTTTATTTTTGTGTATGGTGTTAGAAAGTGGTCCAGTTTCATTCTTTTACAAGTGGTTGACCAGATTTCCCAGCACCACTTGTTAAAGAGATTGTCTTTAATCCATTGTATATTCTTGCCTCCTTTGTCGAAGATAAGATGTCCATATGTGCGTGGATTTATCTCTGGGCTTTCTATTTTATTCCATTGATCAATATTTCTGTCTTTGTGCCAGTACCATACTGTCTTGATAACTGTGGCTTTGTAGTAGAGCCTGAAGTCAGGTAGGTTGATTCCTCCAGTTCCATTTTTCTTTCTCAAGATCGCTTTGGCTATTCGAGGTTTTTTGTATTTCCATACAAATTGTGAAATTATTTGTTCTAGCTCTGTGAAGAATACTGTTGGTAGCTTGATAGGGATTGCGTTGAATCTATAAATTGCTTTGGGTAGTATACTCATTTTCACTATATTGATTCTTCCAATCCATGAACATGGTATATTTCTCCATCTATTAGTGTCCTCTTTGATTTCTTTCACCAGTGTTTTATAGTTTTCTATATATAGGTCTTTAGTTTCTTTAGGTAGATATATTCCTAAGTATTTTATTCTTTCCGTTGCAATGGTGAATGGAATTGTTTCCTTAATTTCTCTTTCTGTTTTCTCATTATTAGTGTATAGGAATGCCAGGGATTTCTGTGTGTTGATTTTATATCCTGCAACTTTACTGTAGTCATTGATTATTTCTAGTAATTTTCTGGTGGACTCTTTAGGGTTTTCTATGTAGAGGATCATGTCATCTGCAAATAGTGAGAGTTTTACTTCTTCTTTTCCAATTTGGATTCCTTTTATTTCTTTTTCTGCTCTGATTGCTGTGGCCAAAACTTCCAAAACTATGTTGAATAGTAATGGTGAAAGTGGGCACCCTTGTCTTGTTCCTGACTTTAGAGGAAATGCTTTCAATTTTTCACCATTGAGGATAATGTTTGCTGTGGGTTTGTCATATATAGCTTTTATTATGTTGAGGTATGTTCCTTCTATTCCTGCTTTCTGGAGAGTTTTTATCATAAATGGATGTTGAATTTTGTCAAAGGCTTTCTCTGCATCTATTGAGATAATCATATGGTTTTTATTTTTCAATTTGTTAATGTGGTGTATTACATTGATTGATTTGCGGATATTGAAGAATCCTTGCATCCCTGGGATAAAGCCCACTTGATCATGGTGTATGATCTTTTTAATGTGTTGTTGGATTCTGATTGCTAGAATTTTGTTAAGGATTTTTGCATCTATGTTCATCAGTGATATTGGCCTGTAGTTTTCTTTTTTTGTGGGATCTTTGTCAGGTTTTGGTATTAGGGTGATGGTGGCCTCATAGAATGAGTTTGGAAGTTTACCTTCCTCTGCAATTTTCTGGAAGAGTTTGAGCAGGATAGGTGTTAGCTCTTCTCTAAATTTTTGGTAGAATTCAGCTGTGAAGCCGTCTGGACCGGGGCTTTTGTTTGCTGGAAGATTTTTGATTACAGTTTCAATTTCCATGCTTGTGATGGGTCTGTTAAGATTTTCTATTTCTTCCTGGTCCAGTTTTGGAAAGTTGTACTTTTCTAAGAATTTGTCCATTTCTTCCACGTTGTCCATTTTATTGGCATATAATTGTTGATAGTAGTCTCTTATGATCCTTTGTATTTCTGTGTTGTCTGTTGTGATCTCTCCATTTTCGTTTCTAATTTTGTTGATTTGATTTTTCTCCCTTTGTTTCTTGATGAGTCTGGCTAATGGTTTGTCAATTTTATTTATCCTTTCAAAGAACCAGCTTTTGGTTTTGTTGATTTTTGCTATGGTCTCTTTTGTTTCTTTTGCATTTATTTCTGCTCTAATTTTTAAGATTTCTTTCCTTCTACTAACCCTGGGGTTCTTCATTTCTTCCTTTTCTAGTTGCTTTAGGTGTAGAGTTAGGTTATTTATTTGACTTTTTTCTTGTTTCTTGAGGTGTGCCTGTATTGCTATGAACTTTCCCCTTAGGACTGCTTTTACCGTGTCCCACAGGTTTTGGGTTGTTGTGTTTTCATTTTCATTCGTTTCTATGCAAATTTTGATTTCTTTTTTGATTTCTTCTGTGATTTGTTGGTTATTCAGCATCGTGTTGTTCAGCCTCCATATGTTGGAATTTTTAATAGTTTTTCTCCTGTAATTGAGATCTAATCTTACTGCATTGTGGTCAGAAAAAATGCTTGGAATGATTTCTATTTTTTTGAATTTACCAAGGCTAGCTTTATGGCCCAGGATGTGATCTATCCTGGAGAAGGTTCCATGTGCGCTTGAGAAAAAGGTGAAATTCATTGTTTTGGGATGAAATGACCTATAGATATCAATTAGGTCTAACTGGTCTATTGTATCGTTTAAAGTTTGTGTTTCCTTGTTAATTTTCTGTTTAGTTGATCTATCCATAGGTGTAAGTGGGGTATTAAAGTCTCCCACTATTATTGTGTTATTGTTAATTTCTCCTTTCATACTTGTTAGCATTTGTCTTACGTACTGTGGTGCTCCCGTGTTGGGTGCATATATATTTATAATTGTTATATCTTCTTCTTGGATTGATCCTTTGATCATTATGTAGTGACCTTCTTTGTCTCTTTCCACAGCCTTTGTTTTAAAGTCTATTTTATCTGATATGAGTATTGCTACTCCTGCTTTCTTTTGGTCCCTATTTGCATGGAAAATCTTTTTCCAGCCCTTCACTTTCAGTCTGTATGTGTCCCCTGTTTTGAGGTGGGTCTCTTGTAGACAACATATGTAGGGGTCTTGTTTTTGTATCCATTCAGCCAGTCTTTGTCTTTTGGTTGGGGCATTCAACCCATTTACATTTAAGGTAATTACTGATAAGTATGATCCCATTGCCATTTACTTTATTGTTTTGGGTTTGAATTTATACACCGTTTTTGTGTTTCCTGTCTAGAGAATATCCTTTAGTATTTGTTGGAGAGCTGGTTTGGTGGTGCAGAATTCTCTCAGCTTTTGCTTGTCTGAAAAGCTTTTGATTTCTCCTTCATACTTGAATGAGATCCTTGCTGGGTACAATAATCTGGGCTGTAGGTTATTTTCTTTCATCATTTTAAGTATGTCTTGCCATTCCCTCCTGGCTTGAAGAGTTTCTATTGAAAGATCAGCTGTTAGCCTTATGGGAATTCCCTTGTGTGTTATTTGTTGTTTTTCCCTTGCTGCTTTTAATATTTGTTCTTTGTGTTTGATCTTTGTTAATTTGATTAATATGTGTCTTGGGGTGTTTCTCCTTGGGTTTATCCTGTTTGGGACTCTCTGGGTTTCTTGGACTTGGGTGATTATTTCCTTCCCCATTTTAGGGAAGTTTTCCACTATTATCTCCTCAAGTATTTTCTCATGGTCTTTCTTTTTGTCTTCTTCTTCTGGAACCCCTATGATTCGAATGTTGTAGCGTTTAATATTGTCCTGGAGGTCTCTGAGATTGTCCTCATTTCTTTTAATTCGTTTTTCTTTTATCCTCTCTGATTCATTTATTTCTACCATTCTATCTTCTAATTCACTAATCCTGTCTTCTGCCTCTGTTATTCTACTATTTGTTGCCTCCAGAGTGTTTTTAATTTCACTTATTGCATTATTCATTATATATTGACTCTTTTTTATTTCTTCTAGGTCCTTGTTAAACCTTTCTTGCATCTTCTCAATCCTTGTCTCCAGGCTATTTATCTGTGATTCCATTTTAGTTTCAAGATTTTGGATCAATTTCACTATCATTATTCGGAATTCTTTATCAGGTAGATTCCCTATCTCTTCCTCTTTTGTTTGGTTTGGTGGGCATTTATCCTGTTCCTTTATCTGCTGAGTATTCCTCTGTCTCTTCATCTTGTTTAAATTGCTGAGTTTGGGGTGTCCTTTCTGTATTCTGGCAGTTTGTGGAGTTCTCTTTATTATGGCGTTTCCTCACTGTGTGTGGGTTTGTACAGGTGGCTTGTCAAGGTTTCCTGGTTAGGGAAGCTTGTGTCGGTGTTTTGATGGGTGGAGCTGTATTTCTTCTCTCTGGAGTGCAATGAAATGTCCAGTAATGAGTTATGAGATGTCTATAGTTTTGGGGTGACTTTGGGCAGCCTGTATCTTGAAGCTCAGGGCTGTGTTCCTTTGTTGCTGGAGAATTTGCTTGGTATGTCTTGCCCTGAACTTATTGGCCCTTGTGTGGTGCTTGGTTTCAGTGTCGGTATGGAGGCATTTGATGAGCTCCTGTCAATGAATGTTCCTTGGAGTCAGGAGTTCCCTGGAGTCAGGGTTTGGACTTAAGTCTCCTGCTTCCGATTATCGGTCTTATTTTTACAGTAGTTTCAAAACTTCTCCTTCTATACAGCACCATTGATAAAACATCTACATTAAAGATGAAAAGTTTCTCTACAGTGAGGGTCACTCAGAGAGGTTCACAGGGTTACATGGAGAAGAGAAGAGGGAGGAGGGAGTTAGAGGTGACCCAAATGAGATGAGGTGAATCAATAGTGGAGAGAGTGGGCTAGCCAGTAGTCACTTCCTTATGTGCACTCCACAACTGGACCACTCAGAGATGTTCACGGGGTTATACAGAGAAGAGAAGAAGGAGGAAGGTAACAGAGGTGGCCAGAAGGATAAAAGGGGGGAATGAAAAGGAGGGAGACAGATCCAGCCAGTAATCAGTTCCCTAAGTGTTCTCCACCATCTGGAACACACAGAAATTCACAGAGTTGGGTAGAGTAGAGAGGGGTTAGGGAGGAGACACAGGCGACCTGGTGGAGAAAAAGGAGGGTCCAAAGGGAGAGAGAGCAGTCAAGCCAGTAATCTCACTCCCTAGTGAAAAATGGGTCCTGAAGATTGGGTCCTTAAAGGTACAAAATTGGTAACAAATACATAAAAGCAAAAATCAAAAATCTAGAGTAGAGTTTGGAATTTCAAAAATACGATGTTAAAGAAAAGAAGAAAAGAAAGAGAGAAAGAACGAACAAACAAAAACAAACAAGGTCGCGAAAATTATAAAGAAAGTACAGGTACAAAATTGATAACTAATACCAGAAAGCGAAAATTAAAAATCTAGAGTAGAGTTTGGAATTTCAAAAATACGATGTTAAAGAAAAGAAGAAAAGAAAGAGAGAAAGAACGAACAAACAAAAACAAACAAGGTCGCGAAAATTATAAAGAAAGTACAGGTACAAAATTGATAACTAATACCAGAAAGCAAAAATTAAAAATCTAGAGTAGAGTTTGGAATTTCAAAAATACAATGTTAAAAAAAAAAAAGAAGAAGAAGAAAAATAAAGAGAGAAAACAAACAAACAAATACGAACAATGTCACAAAAATTATAAAGAAAATACAGGTACAAAATTGATATCAAATACCAAAAAGCATAAATTAAAAATCTAGAGTAAAGTTTGGAATTTCAGATATACAATGTTATATAAAAGAAGAAGAGAAAGAAACAGAGAAGAAGAAAAAGAAAAAAAAAAAAAGAAAAAAAAAAAGTCACAGAAATTATATAAAAAAAAACTATAGGTACAAAATTGATAACATATACCAAAAAGCGAAAATTAAAAATCTAGAGTAGAGTTTGGAATTTCAAAAATACAATGTTAAAGAAAAGAAGAAAAAAACAAAAACAAAAACAAACAAACAAAAAAAAACAAGGTCAAAAAATTATAAAATATATATATGTGAAGTTTGCTGAAGAAGAAAAAAATAGGGTCTTTTTTTTTTTTTTTGCAAAGTAATAGGTTATAAAAGTGAAAATTAAAGGAACAATAGAGGACTTAAAATTTTTTTTTTTTTTTTAGTTAAAAAAAAAAAAAAGAAAGAATGATCGTAAAAATAATAAAAATATATCTAGGACTTTTTTTTTTTTTTTTTTGTGGGTGTTGTGGGTTCAGTTCATTTTTGGCTAGTTCCTTGGTCAGATTTATATTTCTCAAGATCTATAGGCCCCTTCCTATGTAGTCCGTAGTAACCACAGGGTTTTGATCTATTGCCTGTAGCTTCCAAGGCGTTTCCCTCTGTTATGTCTTCTTCTGTTTGCTAGTCTCTTCAGTATCTGGTTTCCGCCCTGACTCAAAGGGCACGGTGGAGGACACTTTTTTTTTTTTTTTTTTTTTTAGGCTTACTTGTTCAGTCGCGCTGTGGGGATGGAGGGAGGGATGCTGCAAACAAATAACACTGGCGTGGGCTCGCAGTGCCTCAGCCACCCTGGGTCTGCCCCCGCTCACGGCGCATGTAGCCTCCCTGTCCACACTGCTCGGACTCTAGGTTGTTCTGCCGGGAACAATCCGAGGCTGGCCCTGGGCTGCATGCACCTCCCAGGTCCAAGCCGCTCAGGTTCAGGCACTCGGGTAGTCCTCAGAGGCGCAGACTCAGTTGGGCCTGCGTTTTGTGCTCTTCCCAGGTCCGAGCGCCAATTTGCTCTTCCTAGGCAAGCGCCAATGCTGCGACTTATCGCCTCCCTGCCACTCGGTTATCTGGATGTAAAACCGGCGCACCTTCTCAGGCAGATGTTGACCGTCCAGACCCCCAAGAAGTTTTAGTTAGCAAAGAAGCCTGCTTACAATTTTATAGATAATGTCTCTCTGGGGCTGCGATTGCCCCCTTCCGGCTCTGGCTGCCTGTCACCGGAGGGGGAAGGTCTGCAGCTGGCTATCTCTGTTCAGTCCTTTGTTCTGTGTGCGGGCCTGGCGGTCTTAGGTTAGGGCTGGCTTTTCGCGTGGTAGGTATCCCACAGTCTGGTTTGCTAGCCCAAATTATTTCGCTCAGATAGCGCTCAGGGTATTCAGGCCAGATTCTTACTCTCAGCGATGCAGCCCACGCCGCGCCTCCCTGCCCAGCCCCGGTTTGCTAATGGCGGATGCAGGCGTCTGCGCTGCTTCTCTGCTGGGGGAGTTACCGTAGGGCTCGCAATCTGCGAGTTTTAAATTGTTTATTTATTTTTTCTCCCTGTTATGTTGCCCTCTGTGCTTCCAAAGCTCGGCACAGATTCGGCAGTGAGAAGGTTTCCTGATGTTTGGAAACTTCTCTCTTTTTAAGATTCCCTTCCCGGGACGGAACTCCGTCCCTCCCTCTTTTGTCTCTTTTTTTTTGTTTGTTTTTAATATTGTTTCCTACCTCCTTTCGAAGAGTTGGGTTGCTTTTCTGGGTGCCTGATGTCCTCTGCCGGCATTCAGAAGTTGTTTTGTGGAATTTACTCGACGTTTAAATGCTCTTTTGATGAATTTGTGGGGGAGAAAGTGTTCTCCCCGTCCTACTCCTCCGCCATCTTGGCTCCTCCCCCATATTTTTCTATATAGTGAACAACAGAATACATAAAAACTTACATGCAACTGGAGAACAATAGAAAATTCACTTAAAATGTTAGCTCTCTGTGATTCTTAGCAATTTATGTGTCAAATAGAAATAAATCTTGTCATTTATCAACTCAATCACTTCCTACATACTGTATTTATTAAGAATCCATTCTCACTTTTCTACTGAGCATGGGCCAACCACTCTATCTAAAGAGAAATTCCTTCAATTTCTATGGACTTCCAGTTTAAAACAGAGGAGTAGAAGGATGTGTGCTCATTTCCTGCAAGAGCAGCAAAATCAAAGCTAGCTGCTGAATAACCATTGACAGGAGGATGCTGGAATCTGCGAAAAAAGATACCTCATGTCCAAAGACAAATAAGATAGTGCAATGAAATGGTAGTTGGGGTGCAATCACAATAAAATCAAATCCAATAACTGCCAGGTGAGTGACCCAGAAACTGGAGAACAATAATACCAAAGAAGTTCTCCCACTGCTGTGAAAGTTCTGAGCCCCACATCAGGGCATTCAGATTGGGGATCTGACAAAGGGACTGTAAATAAGCAAGAACAACCACACAACAACAACAACAACAACAAACACATTACAGAAAATTAATCAAGATGAAAAAGCAGATAATTATGTCTCAAAAGAAGGGATAATGTAAAATCCCAGAAAAACAGCTAAATGAAGTAGAGGTAGGCAAACATTCTGAAAAAGAACTCAGAATAATGATAGTGAAGATGATTCAGGATCTCAGGAAAACAATGGAAAAGATGCAAAGAATGTTTACCAAAGACCTAGAAGAACTAAAGAACAAACAAACAGAGATGAACAACACACTAGCAGGAATCAATAGCAGAATAACTGAGACTGAATAGTGGATAAGTGACCTAGAGGACAAATTGATGGAAATCACTGCCATAGAACAAAGTATAGAAAAATCATGACAACATAAGAGAACTCTGGAAGAACATTAAATGCACCATCAATTGCATTATAGGGGACCCAGAAGGAAATGAGAGAGAGAAAGGATCTGAGAAAATATTTGAAGAGATAATAGCTGAAAACTTCCCTAATTTGGGAAAGGAAATAATCAACCAAGTCCACAAAACTCAGAGAGTCCCAGGCAAGATAAACCCAAGGAGGAACACACCAAGACACAAAGTAATCAAACTTACAAAAATCAAATAAAAGATAAAATATTAAAAGCAACAAGGGGAAAATGGCAAATAACCTACAAGGGAATCTTCATCCGGTTATCAGCTTATTTCTCAACAGAAGCTCTACAAACCAGAAGGGAGTGGCACTATATATTTAAAGTGATGAAAAGGAAGAACCTACAACCAAGACTACTCTACCCAACAAGACTGTCATTCAGATTTGACGGAGAAATCAAAAGCTTTCCAAACAAGCAAAAGTCAAGAGAATTCAGCACCATCAAACCAGCTTTAAACAAATGCTAAAGGAACTTTCCTAAGCAGGAAACACAAGAGAAGGGAAGGAAAAGACCAAAATAAATAAACCCAAAACAATTAAGAAAATTTTAATAAGATCATATATAATGAAAATGGATTAAATGCACCAACAAAATGACATAGACTGGCTAGGAAGATGAAAACATAAGCATGTATGCACTTTCACTTACCACACCACTTGACCCCCCCCCCAATTAAATGTAATTATGTTATATTGTTAGGTTAATCATATTCCCATTATGGCTTGCAATTATAATTATCTTTTATTTTTTTGTCTGGCTGTTGATTGTGAAAACTGATAAACACCTTTTACTACTGTGATTATGTATTATTCACTTAATACCATTGTATCATGATTAGTCAATAGAAAAACAATTGAATTCCAAAGCTCCAGATATACTTCTAATAAGCAAACATGTTTAAAATCAACTTGACTATATGATGATCTTTTACTGCTATCTGGTTTATTTCCCTTCTTCTATCTCATATTCAGTACTCCCAATTAATTTAATTCATGTTTTCTAATTACTCCATCTCGGTTTTATGATATTCCTTTTCAAGTCTTTATTAAGAATAGTAGAAAAGCTTTTGCACACACACACACACACACATACATATATGAATATCATGTATAATACATATATATATTTTAGAAAACTTATGACTTTTTGCCTAACTATTAAATTTATGACATTTGCATTCCTATTGTTTCACTTAATATGAGTAGAATGTTAGATTTGAATTATTGAAAATAGATATGCAAAAAGCAACAAAGTTTTACTGTATAGTGCAAGGAATTATAGTCAACATCTTTCAATAACCTATAATGGAAAACAATCTGAAAAATAATATGTGTGCATGTGTATAAATGGGTCACCTTGCTGTGCACCTGAAACATTGTAATTCAATTGTACTTCAATAAAATATGTATTAAAAATCTATTCTCTATGCAAGAAGTTAATGAGAAAAGCATAGCTTTTGTCTCTGAAAAACTCACTGGTTCATTTATTATAGAAACTTCAAACAACTAAATTTGGTAAAGCAATTATCCTTCAATTAAAAAATAAATAAATTATTTAACTCATGTTTGAGAAACTTGGTAATTTCCTTTAGAAATACTACACTTCCAAAATAAAAACTAAACTTCTGATAATCACTGCTGGTGTAGGCATTTTCCAGACCCAAAATAAAATTGACAAATATATATGTGTATGTATATATGTGTGTGTGCATGTGTAGACATACACATATACATAGAAAAGAATAGCATTAAGATTATGTCCTGCTTAAATTAAGGTTCCTTTGAATTCAATTATCTTTAGTTTCACTAACTTTGTTAGTTAAACTCTAATGAGTAATAGAATTAATAAGCTTTTTTATTTAATTTCCAGAAAAAATATAAGTGTTTTTGTAGGTATGTTATAAATATAATACAAACATTGATGTAGATTACTTCCCCATCAGGAAAAAGTGATCAAATGAAGCTCTGTAGAGGAGATGATATCAACAAAGCTTTAAATTATAATGGAAATGTAGGATATTCTCAAGTAAGAGAAGATTCTGCATGACTAACATCTTTCTATTATTTTCTTTCCCCAATAAAATCTTTATAACACTACATGATTTTCTACAAGGTAAGCTTGCCTGATTTCTTAAGCTTTTCATCATACAAAGCATTTCTGAACTGCTTTAGAATTTTGACTTTTGTAGTTGGAACACATCCTCTTTCCTCTGGAAACTAGAATGAGTATATTCCAGATAAAGCAAAATATGTATAAATAATATACGAAATGTAGGGATAAATTCACGTGAAAATTCACAAAAGCAATATAGTTACACCACTACTTTGGGCTCCATATATTTTGACTAAGATATTCCCCATTCGTTTATATTTAAAAGAAGTCCGTGATGTTTCTCTCAACTCCAGCATTATATAACCTTTAGACTCTGTGCTCTTTGCACTCCAAAAATAACTCTTTCATCATCTTTCTGTTTCACTCTGCTGGAAGTTTGATGTCACCAGATAGACATTTTGATTTTTCTATATTCTATAACAAATAACCACATTTCTTAATTTTTTAATATAATTTAATTTTATTTTTGAAAACAAGTCAACAAAGTGAGTTTGCTTCTTTAATTTGTTATGACAACATGAAGAGAGAAATGGATTGTGAATGTATATTTATTTAGAAAACAAAGATTCATGTAATGAAAAATGTCAAATTTGAAAATAATGTCAAAATATTTTCAAACAATCTGATTCATATTTATTTTGAAAACGTTATATTGTTCGTGTTTAGGATCAAACAACACATCTGTGAAGACACACTATTAAACAAATATCCATGTGCAATATTTTAATATGCAAAATGAGCCTACAAAGTTCAATGTCTTTGCATTTAAACCATATTTAAGAGTTTTTAAAAGTGATAGTTTTTACTTTTTCTGGTCATTTGTTAAGACTGGCAGATGGCATAACTGAACTGTTAAAAGTCATCTTTCCATCTGCTCAGTCATTCATGATATCCTTACTATTTATAATGAATACTTATATTCATTGACTATAGTATTGTGGTGAAGCAACACCATCAATACCATATGCTTCACATCACTTGATGTAATTACATGGTAATAACCACAGACCTTTCCATCATTTCAGAATATGATTTCAAATGGTATGACTAAATATGATTATTATTACACTTGAAGCCTCACTTTGGGAAAGTATGTTTATCATATAGTCAATAAATATTTTTTTAAGTTTAATGGTGTACTGGTCCCAGAGTAGACTTTTGATTTAATTTTACAAAAAATAACAATTAAAATAAGTGTGAACACATATTGTTTATATTTTGAGAAGATATACATTTTATATACAATAAACATATATGTGAATATACTATCTGAATATCATATATACACAAATGTATACCCACAAGGAATATAATGATTTATCTATTTAAAAACATGCTTGTACAAATATACTGCATTTGTCATTGCAGTTATTAACTTGAATTGACATATGTAGAAATAGTAAATTTCAGAGCAAAATAGAAATTTAAAAGTCTATGCACACATTGATTATTTTAACCTATAATTTATCAGAAATAATTTTTGAAAAGCACAATTTTTCTATTTGCAAAGAATTTTCATCACTTCTATTCACAGTATCTTACCAATGAGCTATTACTTATCTCATTTTGTGTGTGTGTGTGAAGATTACACTCTTATGCTTTTACTACTCATTCTCCCATAAAAATTTAAAAGGTCATCTAATTTTTTTCAAAATATATTTTCTTATTGATAATCTTCATAAAAAAGCTCAAAAGCAGGAAGATAGCACCCACTGCTTCACTATCCTAAGGAAACATGTCAAAATGCAGCCATCCTATAAAAAAAGACAACCAGAAATTAAGTATTCAGAATCAAACGCAAAATAAAATTTTCTAAGACCTAGAAATGAAACAACAGTGTAAGTTAGTGAATATGGCTTAAGCAGTGAATTGAAAGTTTGACAACTTTCATGAAATTTTTAAAGCAAAAATTCTCATTTTTGAAGAAAAAGCTAATGCAGGCTCACTGCCACTGAAAAATAAACAAACAAACAAACAAAAAAACCTTGCTAAGTCCTGAATGTAACTAAAGCTTATTGGAAAATACAGACCGACAGATACTGAGCCAACCACTCAAGGTTTCCTTCACTGAAGTTTATATTGAGAAAAAATAGTAATAAAATAAAATAAAAAATAAGAAAAATAAACCAGGGAGAAATCTTCCCCTTAGAATGAGTTCACAGACTGTAATTGCAAAATACATGAAAAACTCTGACACTGAAAAAAATGACCAAAATTCATATTTGGAATAGAGTTTATTTTGTACAAAAATGTTTAAAAAGCTTGAGAGTGAAAAAATATCATTCAAATTAGACATGCACAAGAAGTATAGAAACAAATAGCTAAATTTATAGTGGGCAAAGAGCTGACACATCACAATAGAAGATATCAAATAACCAAAATTAATACAAAAAGTTGTTCATCATCATTAGTTACCAAGAAATGCAAATTCAAGCCACAATGAGGCACCACTTTAAATGCAGTGAAAGTGAAAGTTGCTCAGTCATGTTCAACTCTTTGCAATCCAATGAACTATACAGTCCATAGGATTCTCTAGGCCAGAATACTGGAGTGTGTAGCCTTTCCCTTCTCCAGGGGATCTTCCCAATCCAGGGATCTAACCAAGGTCTCCCACATTGCAAGTGGATACTTT
This sequence comes from Bos grunniens, assembly GCF_055505025.1. Lineage (NCBI taxonomy): Eukaryota > Metazoa > Chordata > Mammalia > Artiodactyla > Bovidae > Bos > Bos grunniens. The sequence goes on along the minus strand of NC_141175.1, from coordinate 55,005,391 downwards.
ACCAGCTGAGCCACAAGGGAAGCCCCAAAATACTGAAGTGGGTAGCCTATCTCTTCTCCAGTGGATCTTCCTGACCCAGGAATCAAACTGGGGTCTCCTGTATTCTATGCAGATTCTTTACCAACTGAGCTATCAGGGAAACACTAGAATTGTCTAAAACGGAAGTTCCCAAACTCCAGGATCCAATGCCTGGTATTCTGAAGTGGAACTGATGTAATAATAATGAAGAATAAAGTTCACAGTAAGTATAATGTGCCTGAATCATCCCCAAACCATCCCCTATCCCCATAGTCCATGGTCCCTGGTGCCAAAAAGGTAGGGAGCCGCTGGTCTAAAATATAGAATGTGAAGATACAGAATAACTACCATTTTTATACCCTGCTGGTGAGTGTCTAAAACATGAAACTATTTTGGAAAACTAGTTTGCAGCTTCTTATAAAGTGAAATATGCACTAACCATATAATCCAAAAATGTAACACTTATAATATTTATATACAAATACACATAAAAGCTATATTTGTAATAGGTCAAAAGTAAACAACTGAAATGTCAATCAACTGATAAATGGATAAGTACAATTCGATACCACTCAATAGTAAAATGAAATGGGCCATCTATCCATAGCACAACAAAGGTGAATCTAAATATGTATTATGAAAAGCCAGAAACAGAAAAGTAAATATTGAATGGCTCAATGTGTTTGAAAATCTAGAACGGGCTGAACTAATTTGTCATGACAGAAATCAGATTATATTCTCTGGGTGGGGAGATGGTTGACTAATTGCAAAACACCATTAAGATCATGGATAAAATTTCTGATTTAATAGATGTATTTCACATTTTGAGTGGTGTGTGATGAGGTGGTTACATGATTGTGCAACTGTCAGAACTTATTAAACTATACATTCAAAATGTGTGTGGTTTATTGTGCTTAAATTATAGAGGAGTAAAATTAATCTAACAGCAAAAGAGACACAGATGTATACAACAGTCTTTTGGACTCTGTGGGAGAGGGAGGCGGGGGATGATTTGGGAGAATAGCATTGAAATATGTATAATATCATATAAGAAATGAACCAACAGTCCAGGTTTGATGCAGGATACAAGATGCTTGGGGCTGGTGCACTGGGATGACCCAGAGGGATGGTATGGGAACGGAGGTGGGAGGGGGGTGCAGGATTGGGAACACATGTACACCCGTGGCAGATTCATGTTGATGTATGGCAAAACCAATACAATATTGTAAAGTAATTAGCCTCTAATCAAAATAAATAAACTTAAAAAATTAAAAAAAATAAAGGGTGGCAGAATTGAAGAATCAATAATAAATTAGTGATGCACTAATAATTGTACTGCAGTACATAGTGTATTAAAAGACAATACTGCTATGTCATGTAGAAGCCAACACAAAGAGGCAAAAATATTGAGCAAGAGAGAAAGAGAGAGAAAACAAAGAAGGACAAGGAGAAGAAGAAGGAGGAGGTAAGTGGGGAGGAGAAAGGGAGGAGAAGAAGGGGAGATGGGAACAAAGAGATGGGGGCAAAATAGTAGAAATGGGCTTCCTGGTGGCTCAAGTGGTAAAGAAGCAGACTATCAATGCAGGAGTTGCAGGAGACGCAGGTTCAATCCTTGGATCCAAAAGATCCCCTGGGGAAGGAAATGGCAACCTGCTCCAGCATTCCTCCTGAGAATTTCCATAGACAGAGGAACCTGGTGGGCTACCGTCCATGTTATCACAAACAGTCAGATACGACTGAGCGTGTCACAAGTAAATAGTAAAAATACAATTCAGTTCAGTTCAGTCACTTAATCATGTCCATTTCTTTGTGACCCCATGGATTACAGCACACCAGCCTTCCCTGTCCATCATCAACTCCTGGAGCTTGCTCAAACTTATATCCATTGGTGATGTATCAAATAATAAAGTAAGAAAAAGTTAACTGATTAATGTGAGATTAACCATGATTAAGGCCTTTATCTTAGGGGAAGGAAAGAAACGTAGAATAACTTTATGTACATATAGATCATTTAATATAGTATATACATAGCAACATACAATAAAGTATATATTCTATTGTAGAATATGTCATAAAACTGAATTATTACATGAGTATCTATAGATTTTATGCTATCAAATAGAAGTAATATAAAAACAAAGTTTCCAAAATATCAGAGAGAAGGAAAGGGATAAGGGGGAAAAAAAAAATCAACTTCGTAGAAGACCAGGAGAAAGAATAGAGAAAACAAGGGGCTGGTAAAATAAAGGAGTGGATACTAGTCACAAAGTATAACTGTGGGAGATCACATTTTTAGCCACAGTATATTCAGTTCAGTTCAGTTCAATCGCTCAGTCGTGTACAACTCTTTGCAACCCCATGAACCGCAGCACGCCAGGCTTCCCTGTCCATCACCAACTCCCAGAGTTTATCCAAACTCATGTCAATTGAGTCGGTATATTACCCCTAATTGTAGGCTGTGTGGCCGGAACAACTGTGAGAAGATTTACTACACATCCAAGGGCAGAGAAGCTCCAGTAAGATGGTAGGTGCTGGAACAGTGGCTGTATGGTGCTGGGGTGACTTTGAGGAGATACCCCACGTCTCAGGACAAGGAAAAGCCCCAACAAGATGGCAGGAGGCTCAAGACCATGGGTAGAATCAAACCCCGTACCCGCCAGAGATGCTCAGAGGGCTCAAACATACTTGTGTGCACCAGGATCCAGAGACCCCAAAGAGACTGAGACAGAATTGTGTTTGGGTGTCTTCTAAGGAGGTATGGGTCAGCAGTGGACTGCTGTGGGGACAGGGTCTCTGGGTGCAGTAGACCTGGGTATGGCATAAACCCTCTTTGAGGAGGTCACTGTTAACCCCACCATAGAGTTGCCAGAACTTACACAGGACTGCGGAAAAAGACTCTTGGAGGGCACAAACAGAAATTTGTGTGCACCAGGACCCAGGACAAAGGAGCAGTGACCCACAAGACACTGACTCAGACTTGCCTGTGAGTGTCCAGGAATGTCTGGTGGAGGCATCGGTTGGTGGTGGCCTGCTGCAGGGTTAGGGGCACTGAGTATAGCAGTGCCTGCATGGGACCTTTTGAAGGAGGTCACCATTATCTTCATTGCCTCTACCATGGTTTGGACTCAGGTCAAATAACAGGGAGGAAACATAGCCCCACTCTTCAAACGAAAATTGGATTAAACATATACTGAGCATGGCCACGCCCATCAGAACAGGACCCAGTTTCCCTCTCAGTCAATCTCTCCTATTAGGAAGCATCCATAAGCCCCTTATCCTTTTCCATCAAAGGGCAGACAGTCTGAAAACCACAATCACAGAAAACTAACCAATCTGATTACATGGACCAGAGCCTTGTCTAACTCAATGAAACTATAAAACATGCTGTGTAGAGCCACCCAAGACAGGTCATGGTGGAGACTTCTGACAAAACACGGTCCACTGGAGAGGGGATTGGCAAACCACTTCAGTATTCTTGCTTTGAGAACCCCATGAACAGAATGAAAAGGCAAAAAGATACGACGCTGAAAGATGAACTCCCCAGATCGGTCGGTGCCCAATATTCTACTGGAGATCAGTGGAGAAATAACTCTAGAAACAATGAAGAGAAGGAGCCAAAGTAACAATAGCACCCAGTTGTGGATGTGACTGGTGATGGAAGTCAAGTTTGATGCTGTAAAGAGCAATATTGCAGAGGAACCTGGAATGTTAGGTCCATGAATCAAGCCAAATTGCAAGTGGTCAAACAGGAGATGGCAAGTGTGAATATTGACATTTCAAGAATCAGCGAACTATGGTATGGGGAGGGATGTGGGAGGGGGGTTCAGGATGGGGAACACATGTACAACCATGACAGATGCATGTTGATGTATGGCAAAACCAATACAATATTGTAAAGTAGAAAAAATAATAATAATTAAAAAAAAAAGAATCAGTGAACTAAAATGGACTGAAATGGGTGAATTTAATTCAGATGACCATTATATCCATTACTGTGGGCAAGAATCCCTTAGTAGAAATGGAATGGCCATCATAGTCAACAAAGGAGCCTGAAATGCAGTAAACTTGGATGCAAACTCAAAAACTACAGAATGATCTCTGTTCTCTTCCAAGGCAAAGCATTCAATATCACAGTAATCCAAGTCTATACCCCAACCAGTAATGCTGAAGAAGCTGAACTTGAACGGTTCTATGAAGACCTACAAGACCTTCTAGAACTATCACCCAGAAAAGAGGTCCTTATCATTATAGGGGACTGGAATGCAAAAGTAGGGAGTCAAGAAACACCTGGAGTGACAGGTAAATTTGTCCTTGGAGTACAGAATGAAGCAGGGCAAAGCCTAACAGAGTTTTTCCAAGAGAATGCACTAGTTACAACAAACACCCTCTTCACACAACACAAGAGAAGACTCTACACGTGGACATCACCAGATGGTCAATATCAAAATCAGATTGATTATATTCTTTACAAGCCAAAGATGGAGAAACTCTATACAGTCTACAAAAAAACACCAAGAGCTGACTGTGCCTCAGATCATGAACTCCTTATTGCCAAATTCAGACTTAAATTGAAGAAAGTAGGAAGAACCAACAGACCATTCAGGTATGATCTAAATCAAATATCTTATGATTATATAGGGGAAATGACAAATAGATTTAAGGGATTACATCTGATTGACAGAGTGCTTGAAGAACTATGGACAGAGGTTTGTGACATTGTACAGGAGGCAGGGATCAAGATCATCCACAAGAAAAAGAAATGCAAAAAGCAAAGTGGTTGTCTGAGGAGACCCATGAAAAGAAGAGAAGCAACAGACAAAGGAGAAAAGGAAAGATATACCCATTTGATTGTAGACTTCCAAAGAATAGCAAGGCAAGATAAGAAAGGCTTCCTCATGATAAGTGCACAGAAATAGAGGAAAACAACATAATGGGAAAGACTAGATATCTCTTCAAGAAAATTAGAGATTCCAAGGGAACTTTTCATGCAAAGGATGGGCACAAAAAAGGACAGAAATGGTATGGACCAAACAGAAGCAGAAGATATTTAGAAGAGGTGGCAAGAATATCCAGAAGAACTATACAAAAAAGATCTTAATGTCCCAGGTAATTATGATGGTGTGATCACTCACCTAGAGCCAGACATCCTGGAATGTGAAATCAAGTGGGCCTTAGGAAGTACACTACGAACAGAGCTAGTGGAGGTGATGGAATTCCAATGGAGCTATTTCAAATCCTGAAAGACAATACTGTGAAAGTGCTTCATTTACTATGCCAGCAAATTTGGAAAACTCAGCAGTGGCCATGGGGTGAGTCATGTCTGACTCTTCTGCAACCTCATGAACTGTAGCCCACCAGGTTCCTCTGTCCATAGATTACCCAGGCAGAAATACTGGAGTGGGTAGCCATTTCCTTGTCCAGGGAATCTTCCTGACCCAGGTATTGACTCAAGTCTCCTTCGCTAGCAGGCAGATTCTTTACCACTGAATCACCAGGGAAGTTCAGATACAGAAGTTAGGAAGTGGAAACTGGCCACAACTCAAAAATGGTCTTCATGGATTGGATTGAACACCTATATAAGAAGAGTAGAGATAAATCTCTTGCTTATTGTAAGAGATGGGACACAAATAATCTATGATGTGTGTTAGTAGCACAAGTACTCTTATTACTGTTGGCATCATGTGATAAAAGGCAGATAGAGAGGAGGTACTTGAAAAATTTAGTGGCTATGCAGCTTTATCACTATGGCAAAAACTTATTAAGAACTGTATCCTCTGGTTTCCTGTGAAGAATCTAAAGCATCTATACTGACAATACAAAATTAAAAGGTATCATATAAGTATATACCTACTTGTGTATGACAAATCTTCTTTGGTAGTCCTGGTTGAAGGAGCCCTCAATTCCTGTAGTTGTACCCAGAAAGGCTGAGAGCCAAGCCTAGGGTGTAAATGTGAATTGCAATACTGATTAGTGCTCAGTCTCATGAATTTGCTTACATTGAAGACAGTAAAATTTACTTATGAGGATGGAGAAGGAACTAGGGCATGAGATGAGAAACAGTAAAGTATTTAGTAAAAGTCACTCAGTCATGTCCAACTCTTTGCAACTCCATGGACTATATAGTCCATGGAATTCTCTAGGCCAGAATACTGGGATGGGTGGCCTTCCCCTTCTCCAGGTGATCTTCCCAACTCAGGGATCGAACCCAGGTCTCCCACATTGCAAGTGGATTTTTTACCAGCTGAGCCACAAGGGAAGCCCAAGAATACTAGAGTGGGTAGCCTACCCCTTCTCCAGAGGATCTTCCCAACCCAACAATAGAACTGGGGTATCCCGCATCACAGGCAGATTCATTATCAACTGAGATATCAGGGAAGCCCAAGAGAACATAAATGAGGAAGAAAAATTTTAACTTAAGTATTTCCTTCAACTTTCACATAAAATCCTTTCAATGACTATCTTTGGGGAAACAGCTTATTGATATCATCCTTGAGCTTAGGATACACTTCTATCACCTCTGGTTTTAAGTCAATAATGAGAAAAGTAAAACATATTCTTGACAGAGAGAGATAAGGACTGGTCTTCTAGGTTCCTTACTAAGAGCCGAGACTAAACCATGTACAGCTATTAATTGGAAGTGGAAATGTCAGGACATTCCTGGCATATAAATGAAGATTTACAATGATTCAGGGAAATGGACATACTCAGATAAATTTGTGGAGAAGGCAATGGCACCCCACTCCAGTACTGTTGCCTGGAAAATCCCATGGATGGAGGAGCCTGGTAGGCTGCAGTACATGGGGTTGCACAAAGTCGGATACAACTGAAGCGACGCAGCAGCAGATAAATTTGTTATGGCAAGTTTTTCTGTATTGCCATTATCATTGCTTCCAAGAGGGTCAGGATTATACTTTTTTTCACTAAGAAATTAATTGGTAATGAGGGAAGCAATAGCATCCCTTAGGTACATTATGGTAGCTGCAGACTATATCAAGGGCTGACAGTAATTTATTCTTCAGAGAAATTGTATTTATAATCTCAATGAGAATATTGGGATCCCAGAGTAGAGAAGGCCAGATAATCTTGTTGCTTATCCATCACCACAGAAATTATAGTAATTATAACTATAGATCATGAGAACAGGTAGCTCTCAGATTATTTTGATTCTCAGACCTCTTAGTGAATAGCTGATTAAACACAGGAATCCTAGAAATGAAATAAAGAACAGTGTGCTAAGATTCTATGTAGTGTATATAGGAAGAAAACTGGACAGAAATCTAACTGAAATCACTACTGTGAAGTTTCACACACTCTTTTCATATCTCAGTTCACAGAGCAATTCATAAGACCAAGAAACAGTCAACTGATTAGTATGCCAGGTCTGCTTTAGGAAATATTCTTTAGCGTACTCTCAGGTATACAGATCTTTCTCCTACCTTCCCAAGAGAAATCAGCAGTAAGTAATGTATCAGGTAGAGGGAAATAATAATATTATCCAGGAGTTATTAGATATTAACTCTGAACTTATACTGATCTTTAGAGACCTGAGTGAGTGTGGAAGTATTTAAGGAAAGACTTAAAGGATCTCTAGGAAAGATTTAATGAGGTTAGGATATAGATCATGTTTTGAATCTAGCATATTTAATAGTAGATGTGTACTATAAATGTTTTCCATAATTAACCATGAAATATACAGCTGAAATTAAAATTAATAAATGATAGAAACCCTATAATAGTTCTTGATACTTAGGAGTGTCACTATTATGATAGAAAAGGGTGCATGGATGTTCTTGGGACCTTTGCATTAAATCCCCATCTTTCTCCAACCTACACTTGGATCAAGGCATTGAAATTACATGGCCTTCATTAATAGTGCTTTCTGGTTGAGTTTGGGCAAGGGGGAATCTCTATGGAAAATTGAAGGAAGAGAGGAGAATGAACCCAGATAATGATCAATTTGTCTTCATGAAAGTTTCCTGTGATGGACTTTGCCTCTTGAATGTGTCCCTGAAGGAAAACTTTTCTGTTTATTCCCACAGTCCTCTAGGCCTCCAAGTTCACATTTTGACCCTGCATTCATTCATTATCCTTTAGATTTTCTCTAAACAATTCCCACACTTTTGACATTAGTAGTATTTGAAAAAGAAGCTATTTTCAGCTTTTTTAATGAGATAATCTATCCTGTTTCCTCTTGACAGTGACTGATACAGAGGTCACTATACAATACTGAAAGGAGTAAATCACATATATTATGAAATATCATAAATTGACATGTACTTGATGAAAAAGGCTCAAAATCTTAACCAAAGCTTATCCAATTATGAGTGCAATATTTTAGATCATGTCTATTAAAGTTGATGAATAAAATTACAAAGTTGATATAAGTATAAAAGTTATTAATGTTTTAATAAACAAAATGATTTAATATAAAAATCATTCAGATTCCAGAAATAATGTACGTTCATTTTGACTATACTTGCAAGACATATAAAAATTGTTATTTAGAATTTTGAAAAAAAAAAATCTCAATAGAACCCAGGAATAGAAATTTAGTCAACATATCACTATGAACAAAGCTAGCAGAGGTGATAGAATTCCAGTTGAGCTATTCCAAATCCTGAAGGATGATGCTGTGAATGTGCTACACTCAATATGCCAGCAAATTTGGAAAACTCAGTAGTGGCTACAGGACTGGAAAAGGTCAGTTTTCATTCCAATACAAAAGAAAGGCAATGCCAAAGAATGCTCAAAGTAGGGCACAGTTGCACTCATCTCACACGCTAGTAAAGTAATGCTCAAAATTCTCCAAACCAGGCTTCAGCAATATGTGAACCGTGAACTTCCTGATGTTCAAGCTGGTTTTAGAAAAGGCAGAGGAACCAGAGAGCAAATTGCCAACATCTGCTGGATCATGGAAAAAGCAAGAGAGTTCCAGAAAAACATCTATTTCTGCTTTATTGACTATGCCAAAGTCTTTGACTGTGTGGATCACAATAAACTATGGAAAATTCTGAAAGAGATGGGAATACCAGACCACCTGATCTGCCTCTTGAGAACTTTGTATGCAGGTCAGGAAGCAACAGTTAGAACTCGACATGGAACAACAGACTGGTTCCAAATAGGAAAAGGAGTTCGTCAAGGCTGTATATTGTCACCCTGTTTATTTAAATTATATGCAGAGTACATCATGAGAAACGCTGGACTGGAAGAAGCACAAGCTGGAATCAAGATTGCCGGGAGAATTCTCAATAACCTCAGATATGCAGATGACACCACCCTTATGGCAGAAAGTGAAGAGGAACTAAAAAGCCTCTTGATGAAGGTGAAAGTGGAGAGTGAAAAAGTTGGCTTAAAGCTCAACATTCAGAAAATGAAGATCATGGTATCTGGTCCCATCACTTCATGGGAAATAGATGGGGAAACAGTGGAAACAGTGTCAGACTTTATTTTTCTGGGCTCCAAAATCACTGCAGATGGTGACTACAGCCATTAAATTAAAAGACACTTGCTCCTTGGAAGAAAAGTTATGACCAAACTAGATAGCATATTCAAAAGCAGAGACATTACTTTGCCAACAAAGGTTCATCTAGTCAAGGCTATGGTTTTCCCTGTGGTCATGTATGGATGTGAGAGTTGGACTGTGAAGAAGGTTGAGCACCGAAGAATGGATGCCTTGAACTGTGGTGTTGGAGAAGACTCTTGAGAGTCCCTTGGACTGCAAAGAGATCCAACCAGTCCATTCTGAAGGAGATCAGCCCTGGGATTTCTTTGGAAGGAATGATGCTAAAGCTGAAACTCCAGTACTTTGGCCACCTCATGCAAAGAGTTGACTCATTGGAAAAGACTCTGATGCTGGGAGGGATTAGGGGCAGGAGGAAAAGGGGATGGCAGAGGATGAGATGGCTCGATGGCATCACTGACTCGATGGACATGAGTCTGAGTGAACTCCAGGAGTTGGTGATGGACAGGGAGGCCTGGCGTGCTGCGATTCATGAGGTCGCAAAGAGTCGGACACGACTGAGCAACTGATCTGATCTGAACTGATCTGATCATGTGTGTTTAGAAATGTCAAAATATACTCAAAATAAGTGCATCTACATTAGAGATAATTGAACAGAACAGAAATTTGACTATCAAAAAAGGAAAAATTAAGCTAAAAAATAGCAGAAGCAGATGTGGAGAAAAGGAAACACTTCTGTATTTTTGGTGTGAAGGTAAACTGATACAGTTATTACTGAAAGTAGTTTGGGATTCTTTACAAAAAACTAGGGCTCAATCTACCATAAGAGTCAGCAATCCCATTACAGCGCATGTACTCTTAGAAAGCTACAATTTTAAAAGACAAATGTACCCCAGTGTTCATTACAGAACTATTTGCAATAGCCGGAGAAGGCAATGGCACCCCACTCCAGTACTCTTGCTTGGAAAATCCCATGGGTGGAGGAGCCTCGTAAGCTGCAGCCCACGGGGTCACTAAGAGTCAGACACGACTGAGCAAATTCCCTTTCACTTTTCACTTTCATGCATTGGAGAAGGAAATGGCAACCCACTCCAGTTTTCTTGCCTGGAGAATCCCAGGGACTGGGGAGCCTGGTGGGCTTCCATCTATGGGGTCACACAGGGTCGGACACGACTGAAGTAACTTAGCAGCAGCAGCAGAAGCAGCAGAGCATGGAAGCCACCTAGATGTCCTTCTACAGATGAATGGATAAAGAAAATGTAGTACACATGTACAATGGAATATTACTCAGTTATAAAAAGGAACAAATTTGACTCAGCTGTAGTAAGGTGGATAAACCTACAGGCTCTTAAACACAGTGAAGTGAGTCAAAAAAAGAAAACTAAGAATTTTGTATTAACACATACGTATATAGAATCTAGAAAAATGGTACTGATGAACCTAGTAGAGAATGGACTTGTGAACACAGAAGGGTGAAGGTAATGGTGGGATGAACTGAGACAGTAGCACTGACATATATACACTACCATGCATAAAATAGATAGCTAGTGGGAAGTTGCTATATAACACAGGGAGCCCAGCCTGGTGATCCCTGCTTTCTGTGATGAACTAGAAAGGTGGGATGGGGAGGGGAGGGAGGTTCAAATGTGAGGGGATATAAATATATATATATATATAATGTTGGCTGATTTACATTGTTGTAGAGTGGCCACAGGACTGGAAAAGGTCAGTTTTTATTCCAATCACGAAGAAAGGCAATGCCAAAAAATGCTTAAACTACTGCACAATTGCATTCATCTCACACGCTGGTAAAGTAATGCTCAAAATTCTCCAAGCCAGGCTTCAGCAATACGTGAACCATGAACTTCCAGTTGTTCAAGCTGGTTTGAGAAAAGGCAGAGGAGCCAGAGATCAAATTGCCAACATCTGCTGGATCATGGAAAAAGCAAGAGAGTTCCAGAAAAACATCTATTTCTGCTTTATTGACTATGCCAAAGCCTTTGACTGTGTGGAACACAATAAACTGAAAAATTCTGAAAGCAATGGGAATACCAGACGAACTGACCTGCCTCTTGAGAAACCTATATTCAGGTCAGGAAGCAACAGTTAGAACTGGACATGGAACAACAAACTGGTTCCAAATAGGAAAAGGAGTACGTCAAGGCTGTGTATTTTCACCCTGCTTATTTAACTTATAGGCAGAGTACATCATGAGAAATGCTGGGCTGGAAGAAGCACAAGCTGGAATCAAGATTGCCAGGAGAAATATCAATAACCTCAGATATGCAGATGACACCACCCTTATGGCAGAAAGTGAAGAGGAACTCAAAAGCCTCTTGATGAAAGTGAAAGTGGAGAGTGAAAAAGTTGGCTTAAAGCTCAACATTCAGAAAACGAAGATCATGGCATCTGGTCCCATTACTTCATGGGAAATAGATGTGGAAACAGTGCAAACAGTGCCAGACTTTATTCTTTGGGCTCCAAAATCACTGCAGATGGTGACTTCAGCCATGAAATTAAAAGACGCTTACTCCTTGGAAGGAAAGTTATGACCAACCTAGATAGCATATTGAAGAGCAGAGACATTACTTTGCCAACAAAGGTCCGTCTAGTCAAGGCTTGGTTTTTCCAGTGGTCATGTATGGATGTGAGAGTTGGTCTGTGAAGAAAGCTGAGTACCGAAGAATTGACGCTTTTGCACTGTGGTGTTGGAGAAGACTCTTGAGAGTCCCTTGGATTGCAAGGAGATCCAAACAGTCCATTCTACAGGAAATCAGCCTTGGGATTTCTTTGGAAGGAATGATGCTAAAGTTGAAACTCCAGTACTTTGGCCACCTCATGCGAAGAGTTGACTCACTGGAAAAGACTCTGATGCTGGGAGGGATTGAGGGCAAGAGGAGAAGGGGTGACAGAGGATGAGATGGCTGGATGGCATCACTGACTTGATGGACATGAGTGTGAGTCAACTCTGGGAGTTGGTGATGGACAGGGAGGCCTGGCATGCTGTGATTCATGGGGTGGCAAAGAGTTGACAGGACTGACAGACTAAATTGACTGAACTGACAGCAGAACAGCGCTTACAATGTAACATAGCATTGTAAAGTAATTTTCCACCAATTAAAAATTAAAAAAAAAAAACTAAGATTTAAACTACAAAGAAGAATAAAATAATAAAATTGTAATAACGTATTACATTTATATACACATATTTTGTTGTATGAGACAACTAATATAATACAATCTAAATATAAACAGCAAGAATGTTAGGGTTTCCTATATGCTTTTACAAATAATGAGAAAGCAAAAATATATTTAGAAAGAAGAGACTGTCTCTTTCTGCATAATATACTCACTGTGTTTGAGTTAATAGAAATATGTAGAACCCTGTATCTCACAGTTAGAAATCATACTTTGTTTGCTCATGAAAAATTTATAAAATGTAAGTATTTTACAATATACACTAGAACTCTGTAAAATATCAAAAACTATGTACAAAAATAAAACAAGAAGTTTGGGTCTCAACAACACACACATGGATATGTAATTGATTACAAAAGAAATGGTGATGGAAATTTATGGAATATTCCATAGTGAAACTAATAAGTATTAACTTGGGGAATTTAGCTAAAGTAGTAAGTAAAGAATATTAATAGATTCAAATGATGTACAATTTTAAACTAAGTGGCCCACAAGCAAAAATACAAAGAGAAAACAACAGAACAGATCTTATGAAAAGCCACAGAATAAACCTTAAAAAAAAGCAACAAAATAGGCTTTGTGAAGATACAGATAAAAATTCTATAAACATAAATTAATGAATATAAAGCAAAATAGTCCAACAGGAACAAATAATTTTTCTTTGAAATAAAAATAACAAAATGGACAAAATATTAAGTGAATCTAAACAATACTAAATAAATTACAAATAATAAATATTAGGAGTAAAAATAGGACCTAATTAGAAATGCTATTAGAAAATTTCTATCAAAAACAATAGAAATATTGAGTAATATATTTAATCCTTGGTAAAGGAAATGGCAACCCACTCTAGTATTTTTGCCTGGAAAATTCTGTGGACAGTGGAGCCTGGTGGGCTACAATTCATAAAGTTGCAAAGAGTTGGGCATGACTGAGTACTACCAGTTTCATCACAATATATAAATTGTACAACATGTAAATTAGAAGTAAAAGCAAGCATAAAGACACACACACACACACACACACATACACACACAAAATCCCTCCATGCATAGTTTTGTAAAATATGGTTGTGGCCACAAGTTTAGATGTTTCCATAAACAAAAGCAAAACACAAAAGTTAAATTATGTGTGAAAATCTGATGAATCATAAAAATAGACATTTTTCTTTTTACAAAGAAAAAGTAATTTTATTTTACTGTATTTTTTTTTTTTTTACTTTAAAATATTGTATTGGTTTTGCCATACATCAACATGAATCCACCACAGGTATACATGTGTTCTCCATCCCGAATCCCCCTTCCACCTCCCTCCCCATACCATTCCTCTGGGTCGTCCCAGTGCACCAGCCCCAAGCATCCTATATCCTGCATCGAACTTGGACTGGTAATTAGTTTCATATGTGATATTATACATATTTCAATGCCATTCTCCCAAATCATCCCACCCTCTCCCTCTCCCACAGAGTCCAAAAGACTGTTCTATACATCTGTGTCTCTTTTGGTGTCTCGTATACAGGGTTATCATTACTATCTTTCTAAATTCCATATATATGTGTTAGTATACTGTATTGGTGTTTTTCTTTCTGGCTTACTTAATTCTGTATAATTATACAGAATGAAATAGACATTTTTCAAAGAGAATAATTCATGACTAACATGTATTTGAAAAGATGATTGTTTTCACTAATGAAAAAGTCACATGAAAATTAAAATAAAAATTGCAAATATACAATTGATAAAAATTGGAAGGATATATAATTTTAGTGTGAATGTTGCAAAGCAGAAACAAGATTATTTTTCTTGTTTTCTGTGAACAAAAAAGAAAAAAAAAGGTCACCCATCTGTAGCACAATCTGGAAGTACCTTACTAAATTAAATGTACGTAAGACTCATTAAAACTATTGAATATTATTGCAAATGCAAACTCTCATGTAAGTCTTAAGGCCACAAGCATGAAGCAGTTCTGTCTGCGATAGTATAAAACAAAAGGCAGTGTTTGAATACACCAACAAATACTATATACTATTAAAAATGTTTTCAATATTCAGCTTCAATGTTCTACTTTCCTTGAGTTATAACAGTGATGTCATCTTCATTGGTATTAACCTCCTTCATGTATATATTCACATATCTATCTCCTAAGTGATATTTTAGGATTTCTCTCAGTTCAGTCAATAGACGTAAATGTATTAAGATCTAACTTATTTGAAGATTTCCTCCTTGATGTTTTCATTATCTATTTTTATTTTTTTTAATTTTTTATATTTTATTTTATTTTTTAACTTTACAGGAATCATTAAGTCCTCACAAAAAAACAAGAGGATACTGTATCATACTTAATAAAATCATACTCTTAATTTTATTTGTGCCTGCTTTCACTTATTTGAACATTTTCCTTCTTACTAATTCTCAATAATTTTGCTATTCAGTAATGACTGTGTATCTCCAGACATTTACATGTCATTTGTTCAAATTCTTATTTCTTATACCCTTAACCTATTATTATCTTTGAAATTCATTCTAAATATGTAATATTATGCACATTAAGCCTTGATTATTTACCTTAATAAAACTCACAGGATTGATATTCTGAAACTTTAATGTTACAGAATTTTGTTTGTAAGCTAATTAATGTAGCAGCTCTCACAGGTAACCATGCCAACACTTTTAAATTCTGCAGTCTTGATAATTGTAGGAATGATAGAAATTAGAAATCCATTTATTTGGGGGCCAATATTTCTGGATGTGTGTGTATGTATCTGCATGTGTGTGTGTGTATGTGCACTCAGTTTGGATTGCTTGGGAAGAATAAACAATTACCATACATATCTATGCTATGTTGTTTTGTTCAGTCCCTAAGTTGTCACCAACTCTTTGCCAACCTATGGAGTGCAGCATGCCAGGCTTCCCAGTCCTTGACTTTCTCCCAGGGTTTGCTCAAATTAATGTTCATTGAGTCGGTGATAGTATCGAACAATCTCATCCTCTGCTGCCCTCTTCCGCTTTTCAATTCAATTTTTCCCAGCATCTGGATATTTTTCAATGAGTCAGCTCTTCCCATCAAGTGGCCGAAGTATGAGAGCTTCACTTTCAACATTAGTTCTTCCAATGAATATCCTTCAGGATTGACTGGTTTGATCTCCTTGCTGTTCAAGGGACTCTCAAGAGTCTTCTCCAGCATCACAATTCAAAAGCATCAGTTCTGTGGCACATAACTTTTTATGGTCCAACTCCCACATCCGTAGCACTTTAACATCATCATCTTTTAAAATAGCTTTTAAATAATCCTAAACAGAATTTTAAATAGCTCCACTAATTACATCATTTCCACTAGGTTTGTTCATAACAATGTTACCTAAGGCCTATTTGACTTCAAACTCCAGGATTTCTGGCTCTTTGTGAATGACCATACTATTGTGGTTATCCAAGTCATTTAGACCTCTTTTGCATAGTTGTATAGTGCTGTGTATCCTTGCCACTTCTTAAGCTGTTCTGCTACTGTTAGGTCCTTGCCATTTCTGTCCTTTATTGTCTCCATTCTTGCATGAAATGTTTCCTTGGTATCTCCAGTTTTCTTGAAGAGCTCTCTAGTCTTTCCCATTCTAGGATATTCCTCTACACATTAGCATTGCTCATGAAAGAAGGCTTTTTTTTTTTAACCTATCCATACTACTCTCTGAAACTCTGCATTAAGTTGAGTATATCTTTCCCTTACCCCTTTTCCTTTTGTTTCTCTTCTCAGCTATTTGGAAAGCCTCCTCAGGCAACAAATTTGCCTTCCTGCATTTCTTTTTCTTTGGGATGGTTTAGCTCACAACCTGCTGTACTATGTTATGAATTCCTGTCCATAGTTTTTCAGACATTCTATCAGATCTAATCCCTTGAATCTATTTATCATCTCCAAGATATAATCATAAGGGATTTGATTTAGGTCCTACATGAATGGCCTTGTGGTTATCCTTCAGTTCAGTTCAGTTCAGTCCCTCAGTCATATCCGACTTTTTGCAACCCCATGAATCACAGCATGCCAGGCCTCCCGATCCATCAACAACTCCTGGAGTCTAATCAAACTCATGTCTGTTGAGTCAGTGATGACATCCAGCCATCTCATCCTCTGTTGTACCTTTCTCCTCCTGCCCCCAATCCCTCCTAGCATCAGAGTCTTTTCCAATGAATCAACTATGTGCATGAGGTGGCCAAAGTATTGGAGTTTCAGCTTCAGCATCAGTCCTTCCAATGAATACCCAGGAGTGATCTCCTTTAGAATGGACTGTTTGGATCCCCTTGCAGTCCAAAGGACTCTCAAGAGTCTTCTTCAACAACACAGTTCAAAAGCATCAATTCTTGGTGCTCAGCTTTCTTCTCAGTCCAACTCTCACATTCATACATGACCACTGGAAAAACCATAGCCTTGACTAGACGGACCTTTGTTGGCAAAGTAATGTCTCTGCTTTTGAATATGCTATCTAGGTTGGTCATAACTTTCCTTCCAAGGAGTAAGCGTCTTTTAATTTCATGGCTGCAATCACCATCTGCAGTGATTTTGGAGCCCAGAAAAATAAAGTCTGACACTGTTCCCACTGTTTTCGCATCTATTTCCGATGAAGTGATGGGACCAGATGCTATGATCTTCGGTTTCTGAATGTTGATATTTAAGCCAACTTTTTCATTCTCCTCTTTAACCTTCATCAAGAGGCTTTTTAGTTCCTCTTCATTTTCTGCCATAAGGGTGGTGTTATCTACATATCTGAGGTTATTGATATTTCTCCTGGCAAACTTGATTCCAGCTTGTGCTTCTTCCAGCCCAGAATTTCTCATATGTACTCTGCGTATAAGTTAAATAAGCAGGGTGACAATATACAGCCTTGACGTACTCCTTTTCCTATTTGGAACCAGTCTGTTGTTCCATGTCGAGTTCTAACTGTTGCTTCCTGACCTGCATACAAATTTCTCAAAAGGCAGGTCAGGTGGTCTGGTATTCCCATCGCTTTCAGAATTTTCCACAGTTTATTGTGATCCACACAGTCAAAGGCTTTGGCGTAGTCAATAAAGCAGGAATAGATATTTTTCTGGAACTCTCTTTCTTTTTTGATGATCTAGCGGATGTTGGCAATTTGCTCTCTGGTTCCTCTGCCTTTTCTAAAACCAGCTTGAACATCTGGAAGTTCACCCTTCATGTATTGCTGAAGCCTGGCTTGGAGAATTTTGAGCATTACTTTACTAGCATGTGAGGTGACTGCAATTGTGCAGTAGTTTGAGCATTGTCTGGCATTGCCTTTCTTTGGGATTGAAATGAAAACTGACGTTTTCCAGTCCTGTGGCCACTGCTGAGTTTTCCAAATTTGCTGGTATATTGAGTGTAGCACTTTCACAGCATCATGTTTCAGGATTTGGAATAGCTCAACTGGAATTCCATCACCTCCACTAGCTTTGTTCGTAGTGATGCTTTCTAAGGCCCACTTGACTTCACATTCCAGGATGTCTGGCTCTAGGTCAGTGATCACACCATCATGATTATCTGGGTCATGAAGATATTTTTTTCTACAGTTCTATGTATTCTTACCATCTCTTCTTAATATCTTCTGCTTATGTTAGGTCCATACCATTTCTGTCCTTTATCAAGCCCATCTTTGCATGAAATCCTTACTTTCTTCAATTTTAGCCTGAATTTTACAATAAGGTGCTCATTTTCAGAGCCACAGTCAGGCCCACATCTTGCTTTTGCTGGAATGGAATAGCTACCCACTTGAGTATTCTAGACAGTATAATTCCAAGGACAAAGGAGCCTGGTGGGCTATAGTCCATGTGTTTGCAATGACTGAGGAATTAACACTTTCATTTTTTAATACTCTGTCCAGGTTTGCCCTAACTGTCCTTCCAAGGAGCAAGCATCTTTTAATTTCATGGCTGCAGTCACCATCCACAGTAATTTTGGAATCCAAGAAAATAAAATCTTTCACTGTACCTACTTTTTCCCCTTCTATTTGCCATGAAGTGATGGGACTGGATGCCATGATCTTAGTTTTTTGACTGTTGAGTATTAGGCCAGCTTTTTCACTCTCCTTTTTCAAATACATCAGGAGGCTCTTTAGTTTCTTTACTTCCTGCCATTAGGGTGGTATCATCTGCATATCTGAGGTTGTTGATATTTCTCCAGGCAATCCTGATTCCATCTTGTGATTCATCAAGTATTTCGCGTGCTATTCTCTGCATATAAGTTAAATAAACAGGGTGACCATATACAGCCTTTTTGCACTCCTTTCCCAATTTTGAACCAGTCCATTGCTTCATGTCCAGTTCTAACTGTTGTTTCTTGATCTGCATACAAGATTCTTAGGAGACAGGTTGGGTGGTCTTATATTCCCTTCACTTTAGGAATATTCCCAGTTTGCTGTGATCTACAAAGTGTTTCATATAGTCACTGAAGCACAAGTAGGTATTTTTCTCAAATTCCATTCTTTTCTCTATTATCCAAGGACTTTTGGCAATTTGATTCCTGGTTCCTCTGCCTTTGCTAAGCTCAACTTTTACATCTGGAATTTCTCAGTGTATACACTGCTGAAGCCTGGCTTGAAGGATTTTGAGCATAATCTTGCTACCCTGTTAAATGAGCAAAATTGTCCTGTAGTTTGAACATTCTTTGGCATTGCCCTTCTTTGGGATTGGAATGAAAATTGATTTTTTCCACTTTCACAGCGTAATCTTTTAGGATTTTAAATAGCTCTGTTGAAATTCCATAACCTCCACTAGCTTTATTCATAGTAATACTTACCAAGGCCCACTTGACTTGACACTTCAGGATATCTGGTTCTTGCTGAGGAACCACAACATTATGGTTATCTAGGCTTAAGACAATTTTTGTGCAGTTCTTTGATGCATTCTTGCCACTTCTTCTTAATTTCTTCTGCCTCTTTTTGGTCCTTTACCACTTCTGTACTTTAGAGTGCCCATCCTTGTATGAAATCCTTGCTTGGTAGCTCCAATTTTCTAGAAGTGCTCTCTAGTCTTTCCCATTCTATTGCCTTCCTCTATTTCTTTGCAATGTTCAAAGACTTCTTACTCTCCTTGCTATTCTCTAGAACTGTCCATTCATTTGAGTGTATCTTTCCCTTTCTCCCTTGCTTTTCCATTCTCTTTTTTCCACAGCTATTTGTAAAGCCTCCTCAGACAGCCACTTTGCCTTCTTTCAATTCTTTTTCTTCAGGATGGTTTTAGTCACTGCTTCCTGTATAACGTTATGAACCTCTGTCTATAATTCTTTAAACATTCTACCAGATCTAATTCTTTGGATCTATTTGTCATCTCCACTGAATAATAATCATAAGGGATTGTTTTTTAGGTCATACCTGAATGGCCTAATGGTTTTCCCTACTTTCTTCAAATTATGTCTGAATTTTGCAATAAGGAGCTCATGATCTGGGTCACACTTAGCCCCAGACTTTGATTTTGCTGAGTGTATAGAACTTCTCCATCTTCAGCTACAAAGATTATAATCAATCTGCTTTTAGTATTAACCATTTGGTGATGTCCATGTGTAAAATTGTCTCTTGTATTGGAAAAAGGCATTTGCTAAGACCAATGTTTTGTCTTGACAAACTCTGTTAGACTTTGTCCTGCTTCATTTTGTACTCTAAAGCTAAATTTGCCTATTAATCCATGTATCTCTTTAGTTCCTATTTTTGCATTCTAATCTCCTATGATGTCTCTTTTTTGCTATTAGTTCTAGAAGATCTTTTATGGTTTTATAGAACCAGTCCACATGAGCTTTTCAGCAGCAGCGGTTAGGGCATAGACTTCTGTTACTTTGATGTTGAATGGTCTGCCGTGGAATGAATCGAGATCATTCTGACATTTTTGAGATCGTATCCAAGTAATGCATTTTGGACTGCTTTGTTGATTATGAGGGCTACTCCATTTCTTCTAAGGAATTCTTGCCCACAGTACTAGATGATATACTTATCATTTACATTAAATTCACCCATTCCAGTTTGTTTTAGTTCACTGATTCCTAAGATGTTAATGTTCACTCTTGCCATCTCCTGCTTGATCATTTCCAATGTAAACTGATTCATGGACCTAACATTTCAGGTTACTATGCAATATTGTTCTTTATGCCACTGGACTTTACTTCCAGTGCTAGATATATCCACAACTGAACATCATTCTTGCTTTAATCCAACTGTTTCATTCTTTCTGGAGCTTAACAATTGCCCTCTACTTGTCCCCAGTAGCACATTGGACACCTTCTGACCTGGGGAGCTTATCTTTCAGTGTCAAAACTTTTTGCCTTTTCATACTGTTTATATGAATTTCATGAACATAAAAGTATACTGTTTTGTTGTTACCTAGTGTTTGGTATTCATATGGAAGTGATGAAACTTTATCTTGAATGATCTGTTGCTTTTTATCTCATTGATTTGTCACTAAGTGGTGGTTAAGAAGTATTTAGAATTTAATCAATCTTGATCTTTTATTATTTGTAGAAGTTTTAAAGAACAATAACTTATATGTATGGCTGATGTGTGACCTCATCAATATGCTATTTTCATAATCTTATACTCAATTGGCTGCAGTTTTCTACAAGAGGAAGTTGATCCCATTCCAGTTGATCTGCATACTCTTCAGTACATGGAAAAATTCCACAAGGATTCATAATTGTCTTTTTCCATTATGCCAGTTCCATGCCCTTTTAGAAATCAGGTTTCTAAATTTGCTTTATGATAATACAGCTATGCCAATGGTGTTCTCATTTACTGCATTGATGATAAAGGTCAGTCATTCTCTCCAAGGAGTGCTTAAGAACTGAATATGCCTTTGAAGTCCAGAAGCATTTCAGCCACTAGAAGTAAAATCACCCTTTTAATAAAACATTTCTGCTTAAAGATATGTGAAAGCTTTGGAAAAGAATAACTTTGCGTTTAATTGACCACATGAAGTCTCCACTTGAACTCAGTTGTCCTGTCCTGTTTTATGGATACTTGTGTCATTAGATTCCTTAGAGCAGATAGATTTGGAAAAAAGATGTATGCAAATAAAGTGTGTCAAAATTGTTTTAATTTGCATTTGTGGGTCAGTTCATAACCAATAGCAAAGTTGCAACCAAAAGAATTTCTCATAGTCATGGAGACTTTGATGGATTTAAATTCATGTAGCATATGGGCACTTAGTAAGATGCATAAATGAATAGAAAATGATCACCAATGCACATGTGCAATACATTTGTTATTTATATTAAGGAAATAGGATATTAAGGGATGATTCAGCCTGTCATTGTATGTAAGATGAAAAAAAAATCAAAATTGTTTAAGTTAAAAAATAAATGTCTTAGTGCACTAGCCCCAAGCATCCAGTATCATGCATCGAACCTGGACTGGCAGGATGGTATGGGGAGGGAGGAGGGAGGAGGGTTCAGGATGGGGAACACATGTATACCTCTGGCGGATTCATTTTGATATTTGGCAAAACTAATACAATTATGTAAAGTTTAAAAATAACATAAAATTAAAAAAATTGTTGATATAATTCATAAGCAACTATTAAAATGTTACCTTTGAGGAAGGAGCTGGTGGTTGAAAGACTATGACTGATTTTGTCTATTGATCAAAATATAAATACATTCTCCAATACTTCTAACCCACACTCAGGATTTGAATTTAAAATGGATGTTTCATGTAAATGGTTTATATACATGTATATGCTGCTGTCTTTATTAATATTAATGCATTGTTTATTTGAAATTCTGAATGTTTAGTAGTGCAGGAAACTGTGTTATTGAAAATTTCAGTCATATTGATCTTATGGGAATAATTCATCAGTTAGAGTTTCTTTAGGAGCAAGTAAACTGGTTAAAAGAACATGTAGCATATCCATGGGCTAATATCATAGAACTTATATTTAATTGGTTTTATAGAAGTTGATAATTGTAACCTTTCTCTATAGGTAGCAGTTTTCATTAGGTGCTAAATTTAAAAACATATAGGCTATAAATCAACTTTATCATAAATTAGCTATTTGCAGACCTGACTACAATATCAAATTGAATACATAAGCAGAAATTTTCAAGTCTCTTTCAGTAAACAGTGAGATTTCTCACAGCTGTGGTTTTTTGAGGAGGATAAAACATACACATAAATTACTTCAAGCTGTAAAACACCAATTGATAAGTGGCTAAGATTGTGAATAAATTATTTAAGTAAAATAAAAAAATAAATAAATAAATAAATGTCTTGTCCAACAAACGTCTTGGTCCATCCCCTACCCTCCTCCATTTTCTTTGAACAGGTAGAAGTTTCAAATATCTGAGGCTCTATAGGTGGCTTGGAACTA
This sequence comes from Bos grunniens, assembly GCF_055505025.1. Lineage (NCBI taxonomy): Eukaryota > Metazoa > Chordata > Mammalia > Artiodactyla > Bovidae > Bos > Bos grunniens. The sequence continues at coordinate 54,982,387 of NC_141175.1, read as the reverse complement.
TTATTGCTGATATATACATATTACTCAAAGGTGACATAACAAATGACATATTGAATTACAAAAAACTGCAACCCTAAAATTTCCAGAGAATAATATAAAAAGTGAAGAAAGTAGTCACTTTACTGATATCTGTTCTAGGCATTAAGGAAATTTTTTTTTAAATTTAGATTTTTTGCACTTTCCCTTTAAGTGATTGAACTGATCATATATATTGATTTCTCTCCTGAATTTATGGGAACTTATATGTTTGAAAAGTCCTACTATAAGATTGATGACTGAAAAGAGTTATTTCAGGGTATAGTTTTACCTTAGTGGTTTTAAAAATAAATTTACTTTTCTTTTTTTTTTTTTTTTTAACTGAAGAAGGAAAAACACCCCAAAGGTAGAACTTAAAAATAAGTGAAAGGGAAGAAATGTGATTAAATGCCTTAATGTATAACATTTCAGTTGACCAAAAAATTAGCAGCATCTACACTATGGTGTGATTACAATCAGCTAAGATATGGGCTCCCTGATAGCGCTTCCCTGAGAGTTCAGTTTGTAAAGAATCTGCCTGCAATGCAGGAGAACTCGGTTGGATTCCTGAGTCGGGAAGATCCGCTGGAGAAGGGATAGGCTACCTGCTACAATGTTTTTGGGTTTCCCTTGTGGCTCATCTGGTAAAGAATCTGCTTACAGTACAGGAAACCTGGGTTCTATCCCAGGGTTCAATCCCTGGGTTGGGAAGATCCCCTGGAGAAGGGAAAGGCTACCCACTCCAGTATTATGGCCTGGAGAATTCTATGGACTGTACAGTTCATGGGGTTGCAAAGAGTCATGCATGACTGAGCGGCTTTCACTTTAAGATTTGGGTTGAGGGTGATCAAACTGTTAGAAAGAAGAAAGTGAAGTCGCTCAGTCGTGTCTGGCTCTTTGTGACCCCATGGACTGTACCCTATCAGGCTAGTCAGTCTGTGGAATTTTCAGGCAACAGTATGGGAGTAGGTTGCCATTGCCTTCTCCAGAGGATCTTCCAGACCCAGGGACTGAACCTGGGTCTCTCACATTGTGGGCAGACGCTTGACTGTCTGAGCCCACCAGGGAAAACCAAACTGATCGCATAAAAAATATCAACTGAATATCAAATCAATATGACTCTATAAGGAACCTTATATTCAACACAGGACACTTATATGCCAAACTTTGACCAGAAATGTATTGTTTAGGAAGGATAGCTTGGCTACCATATGGACCTCTGCCAGGTTTCTCTTTTCATGGAATTCTCTAGGCAAGAATACTGGACTGAATTGTTATTTCCTTCTCCAGGGAATATTCCTTACCCAAAGATTGAATCCGAGTCCCTTGTCTCCTGCAGTGGCAGGTGGGTTCTCCAACACTAATGTCATCTGGGAAATTATAAGGAGTTTATAAACAAGAGAAAAAAGGATAGAATGGGGGTGGGGGATGGGGGATATGTGCTTTTTTGTAATTTTAAGCACTCATAGATTTATTTAAGTTGTGATCTGCACAAATATAGCCAAGTCAGGACAATTCAGTAGAACTTGTAGAGGGACAGATTTGAAAATTAATTTATCTCATTAGAGCCACCAGCAAAATCTTATGAGATTGAATTCTCCAGGCTAGGCTGATTACTTGCCATCAATATAGTTGAGATGCCTGTGATAGTATCAGGGACTGACAAGGTCACCATAACCTTTTCTAATTCTGAGAGCCCAGAATTTTCTATTTCTATAACAACTTGGATAGTATTAATACATATTAAATATAACACACATTTTATTTTATTCTTTATATCTTGGGTTCTTAGTGTCTTTATTAAAGGAGGGAAATCCTTCTAAATATAATGTGTGATAGTGAATTATATGTAGTTTATTTTCTAATATTTCTGAATCAAATTGCATATGAAAAAAGTTTAAAGAATTAAATGTATACAGAGAATAAATTACATTTATAGAGCTAACTTTATAAAAATTTAATACACCATTAATTGCACAATGATGTTGTTGTTCAGTCACTCAGTCATGTCCAACTCTTTGTGACCCCGTAGACTGCAACACACCAGGCTTCCCTGTCATTAACTATCTTCCAGAGTTTGCTCAAACCCATGTCCAATGAGTCTGTGATGCCATCCAATCATTCCATCCCCTGTCACTCCCTTCTCCTCCCACCTTCAATATTTCTCTGCTTTAGGGTCTTTTCCAATGAGTTGGCTTTTTGTATCAGGTGGCCAATGTATCAGGGCATCAGCTTCAGCATCAGTCCTACCAATGAATATTCAGGGTTGATTTCCTTTAGGATTGACTGGTTTGATACCCTTGCAAACTACGTATGAATAATTACAACACATTACTTGCTGAAGAAAATTTTAAAAAATATTTCTGCTTAGTTTGAGGAGTTGAGGTGGGTTTTCCTGAGGAAATGATACACAAACTGTATTCCAAAGAATGACTAGGAGATAACAGAAAAAAGGTGAAGAAGATAATTGTTTGGGAAGGGACCAGAGCCTTTCAGGAAAAGGCAGCTGATGTGCAAAGCTTTCATTTAGAGGAGAGTATGTCAAAATAGGGAAATTAATAACCTAGGAAATTCAAAAAATTGAGAGAAGGAAGAAAAAAAAACATACTAGAGGACCAAAGTGTAATTCATAGGGCATACTATGAGCCAGTAAAGGTTTTGATTGTTACTTTTATCAAAATGAGAAAGTGTTAGGTGACTTAAAGTAGGAGATTTTTTATGTCTCTTTGCTTAAGATTACTGTTTTTTTAAAATCTATTATTAATTAGGGAGGAGTAAGTGTAAATACTTATATGCAGAGTACATCATGAGAAACACTGGGCTGGAAGAAGCACAGCTGGAATCAAGATTGCTGGGAGAAATATCAATCACCTTAGATATGCAGATGTCACTACCCTTATGGCAGAAAGTGAAGAGGAACTAAAGAGCTTCTTGATGAAAGTGAAAGTGGAGAGTGAAAAAGTTGGCTTAAAGCTCAACATTCAGAAAACGAAGATCATGGCATCTGGTCCCATCACTTCATGGGAAATAGATGGGGAAATAGTGGAAACAGTGTCATCCTTTTTTTTTTGGGGGGGGGGCTCCAAAATCACTGCAGATGGTGATTGCAGCCTTGAAATTAAAAGACACTTACTCCCTGGAACAAAAGTTATGACCAACCTAGAAAGCATATTGAAGAGCAGAGACATTACTTTGCCAACAAAAGTCCATCTAGTCAAGGCTATGGTTTTTCCAGTGGTCATGTATGGATGTGAGAGTTGGACTGTGAAGAAAGCTTAGCACCAAAGAATTGATGCTTTTGAACTGTGGTGTTGGAAAATACTTTTGAGAGTCCTTTGGACTGCAAGGAGATCCAACCTGTCCATTCTGAAGGAGATCAGCCCTGGGATTTCTTTGAAAGGAATGATGCTGAACCTGAAACTTCAGTACTTTTGCCACCTCATGCAAAGAGTTGACTCATTGCAAAAGACTCTGATGTTGGGAGGGATTGGGGGCAGGAGGAGAAGGGGACAACAGAGGATGAGATGGCTGGATGGCATCACCGACTCAATGGACGTGAGTTTGGATGAACTCTGGGAGCTGGTGATGGACAGGGAGGCCTGGTGTGCTGTGATTCATGGGGTCGCAAAGAGTCGGACATGACTGAGAGACTGAACTGAACTGAAGTGTAAATACATGAGTGTGGATAGATTGTTAAGTGAGATAATTTCATTTCTAGTTCAATTGTGTCTTGGATAAAGAATGGATAGAGATGGGAGAGACAAGAGAGATACTTAGGTTATAAAACGACTGGAAATGGAACAGCTTTTTATATGTTAAAATCCTAAAATTTATTTTCTTTCAAAATATTCTTAACTTTTTATGGAACCTTGTAACACTGAGTTCTCAAAGCAATCTAAATTAAGGCTGACAACTGCAGTAATCTATAGTTTCTATGGAAACAGTGGTCCTAAACTAGCTTGGGCTTTTGATGTTTCCAAGAGAGGCTGACCTGTAGTTGATATACATGCACTCTAGGTGTGTTTACCCTGCTTCTGAACATTCTCAGCATGTTGGCAAAGGTATATTTCCACAATCATCTTTTTATTTCATTTACAAAAACACTCTTTGATGACTGCCCTTGTTACCTGTCTTGTAACCTTGCCCTTAGCTAGAAACACAGAATATTGATTTTGATGAATTATTCAGAACTTCACCATACTGTGTTTGTATGTGTTAGGAACATCAAGAAGAATATATTCACTGATTAATATGGGTCTTCTCTGTGGGTCACTTGAAGTGTTTCACTCACTTGATCTGTGAGTAACATAACAAAATGGCAACTCTGAAAGTTTTACTGTTTATCCAATCCCTATTTAAAAAGAGAGTAGTTAGTGAAGGGATGAAATAGTCTCATTACTAGAGTTAATATTGTCACTGATTGGATTCAGTTGGCTTAGCAAGCCAATCCACCAAATGCATATATGTTGCCTGGATAAAATATCATTCAAAATGCTTGCCTGCCTTGTCTTTGTTTCCAGTCTCACTATAATGTTTTTATACCAGCATTGTATGTACACATACAGTTAGTCCCTTGGTATTTCTGTGGGATTGGTTCTAAGAGTCATGGCGGATACCAAAATCTGTGGATGCTAAAGACTCCAAATGCAGTCAGCCTTCCAACTCTGTGAGTTTCACATCAACGATTTATAGGATCACAGATGAAAATTCTGATAGTTTGGTTGAGTCTGTGGATGCAAAACCCACAAATAAGGAGGGCTGAGTATATATTTATGGAAAAAAAAATGCACATATAAGTTGATCTGCTCTGTTCAAACCCATTGTTTAAGGATCCACTATATATGCAGTTGTGTTTTTGTTTAGTTGCTGAGCATGTCTGACTCTTTGAGACCTCATGGACTGTAGCCCACCAGGTTCTTCTGTCTATAAGATTTTTCCAGTCAAGAATGCTAGAGTGAGTTGCCATTTCCTTCTCCAGGGGATCTTATTGAGCCAAAGATTGAACCCACGTCTCCTGAACTGCATTGGCAGGCAGATTCTTTACTGATGAGCCACCCGGGGAGCCTATATATATTTACGTATATGTAACATCTGACTAATGTAATATTTTATTATCAGAATTCCAAAAACAAACAAACAAAAAAACTAACTCTATAAACCATATAAACCATGACTTAATCACATACACCATGGGACAGATTTCAAGCAGCATCCACTCAATTCTTTCTTATTGTAATCATTTTCTATTGATGCTGTCAAAAATTATTGCAAACTTAATTATTTAATATAGATTGCTTATCTTGTAATTATGTAGGTTAGAATTGTAACACAGGTCTCTCTGGGCTAAAATCAAGTTGTTATCAAGGCTGTGTTCTCTTCTGGAGGCACTAGAAGAAGATTCACTTCTTGGTTTTTCTAGATTCTAGGGGCACCTGAATAACTTGGTTTATGGTTTTTGGTCCACCTTTAAAGGCAGTAACAATAAGCTAAGATCTTCTAACAGTGCTATGTCTATGATCCTGTTTCTGTTGTTGAACTTCTTTCTCTGACTATGGATAGGAAAGCTTCTTTGCTTTTTCGTGTCTCAAGGTCCTTAACCTTAATCACATATGCAAAGTCGGCCTTTCCATGTGAATAACACATACACAGGCTCCTGGGGTTAGAATATGGACATCCTTAGAGGGCCATCATTCTCCCTACCTGGAATGTCAGGTCCATGAATCAAGGCAAATTGCAAGTGGTCAAACAAAAGATGGAAAGAATGAATGTTGACATTCTAGGAATCAGCGAACTAAAATGGACTGGAATGGGTGAATTTACCTCAGATGACAATTATATCTACTACTGTGGGCAGGAATCCCTTAGAAGAAATGGAGTAGCCATTATGGTCAACAAAAGAGTCCGAAATGTGGTACTTGGATGCAATCTCAAAAATGACAGAATGATATCTGTTCATTTCCAAGGCAAACCATTCAATATCACAGTCATCCAAGTCTATTCCCCAACCAGTAATGCGGAAGAAGCTGAAGTTGAATGGTTCTATGAAGACCTACAAGACCTTTTAGAACTAACACCCAAAAAAGATGTCCTTTTCATTATAGGGGACTGGAATGCAAAAGTAGAAAGTCAAGAAACACTTGGAGTAACAGGCAAATTTGGCCTTGGAATACAGAATGAAGCAGGGCAAAGACTAATAGAGTTTTGCCAAGAAAATGCACTGATCATAGCAAACACCCTCTTCCAACAACACAAGAGAAGACTCTACACATGGACATCACCAGATGGTCAACACCGAAATCAGATTGATTATATTCTTTGTAGCCAAAGATGGAGAAACTCTATACAGTCAGCAAAAACAAGACCAGGAGCTGACTGTGGCTCAGACCATGAACTCCTTATTGCCAAATTCAGACTTAAATTGAAGAAAGTAGGGAAAACCACTAGACCATTCAGGTATGACCTAAATCTAATCCCTTATAATTATACAGTGGAAGTGAGAATTAGATTTAAGGGACTAGATCTGATAGATAGAGTGCCTGATGAACTATGGACAGAGGTTCATGACATTGTACATGAGACAGGGATCAAGACCATTCCCATGGAAAAGAAATGCAAAAAAAGCAAAATGGCTGTCTGGGGAGGCCTTACAAATAGCTGTGAAAAGAAGAGAAGCGAAAAGCAAAGGAGAAAGGGAAAAATATAAGCATCTGAATGCAGAGTTACAAAGAATAGCAAGGAGAGATAAAAAAGCCTTCCTCAGTGACCAATGCAAAGAATTAGAGGAAAACAACAGAATGGGAAAGACTAGAGATGTCTTTAAGAAAATTAGATATATCAAGGGAACATTTCATGCAAAGATGGGCTCTATAAAGGACAGAAATGGTATAGACCTAACAGAAGCAGTAGATATTAAGAAGAGGTGGCAGGAATACACAGAAGAACTGTACAAAAAAGATCTTCATGACCAAGATAATCACGAAGGTGTGATCACTCATCTAGAGCCAGACATCCTGGAATGTGAAGTCAAGTGGGCCTTAGAAAGCATCACTATGAACAAAGCTAGTGGAGGTGATGGAATTCCAGTTGAGCTATTTCAAATCCTGAAAGATGATTCTGGGAAAGTGCTGCACTCAATATGCCAGCAAGTGTGGAAAACTCAGCAGTGGCCACAGGAGTGGAAAGGTCAGTTTCCATTCCAATCCCAAAGAAAGGCTATGCCAAAGAATGCTCAAACTACCGCACAATTACATACATCTCACACCCCAGTAAAGTCATGCTCAAAATTCTCCAAGCCAGGCTTCAGCAATACGTGAACCGTGAACTTCCAGATGTTCAAGCTGGTTTTAGATAAGGCAGAGGAACCAGAGATCAAATTGCCAACATCTGCTGGATCATCGAAAAAGCAAGAGAGTTCCAGAAAAGCATCTATTTCTGCTTTATTGACTATGCCAAAGCCTTTGACTGTCTGGATCATATAAACTGTGAAAAAATATTCAAGAGATGGGAATACCAGACCACCTGACCTGCCTTTTGAGAAACCTGTATGCAGGTCAGGAAGCAACAGTTAGAACTGGACATGAAAAAACAGACTGGTTCCAAATAGGAGAAGGAGTATGTCAGGCTGTATATTGTCCCCCTGCTTATTTAACTTAAATGCAGAGTACATCATAAGAAACGCTGGGCAGGAAGAAGCACAAGCTGGAATCAAGATTGCCGGGAGAAATATCAATAATCTCAGATATGCAGATGACACCACCCTTATGGCAGAAAGTTAAGAGCAACTAAAAAGCCTCTTGAGAAAGTGAAAGAGGAGAGTGAAAAGGTTGGCTTAAAGGTCAACAGTCAGAAAACAAAGATCAGGGCATCTGGGCCCATCACTTTATGAGAAATAGATGGGGAAATAGTGGAAACAGTGTCAGACTTTATTTTGGGGGGACTCCAAAATCACTGCAGATGGTGATTGCAGCCATGAAATTAAAAGACACTTACTCCTTGGAAGGAAACTATGACCAACCTAGATAGCATATTCAAAAGCAGAGACATTACTTTGCCAACAAAGGTCCGTCTAGTTAAGGTTATGGTTTTTCCAATGGTCATGTATGAATGTGAGAGTTGGACTGTGAAGAAAGCTGAGCACTGAAAATTGACGCTTATGAACTGTGGTGTTGCAGAAGACTCTTGAGAGTCCCTTGGACTGCAAGGATATCCAACCAGTCCACTCTGAAGGAGATCAGCCCTGCGATTTCTTTGGAAGGACTGATGCTAAAGCTGAAACTCCTGTACTTTGGCCACCTCATGCGAAGTGTTGACTCAATGGAAAAGACTCTGATGCTGGGAGGGATTGGGGGCAAGAGGAGAAGGGGATGACAGAGGATGAGATGGCTGGATGGCATCACTGACTTGATGGATGTGAGTCTGAGTGAACTCCGGGAGTTGGTGATGGACAGAGAGGCCTGGCATGCTGTGACTCATGGGGTTGCAAAGAGTCGGACACGTCTGAGCGATTGAACTGAACTGAACTGAACTGAACCTTGAAATCTTGTGAAATTTTAAATCAAAATGATAAACTGAGCACTAAAAACAGCTCTTTCAATGTCAGAACTTTTTATTAATTATAATAACAAATTATTATGTAAATGTAATGAGATCTTAAAAAGTCAAAAGTTTTCTCAGATCTTATCATGATAAGTTTAATTCTCACAACAACACTATGAAATAGGAAGTTAACTTTATCACCTACATTTCAAAAATGATATAGCTTGAATATCATACTATAGCAATAGTAGCATAAATGGGTTAAATAACTTGCCAAGATCAGACTGAGTTATCATATAAATAGCCATATTAGATAAATTACTAGATGTGTTTGTAGCGACATACGAAGTGGCAGTTTAAATAATAGTTAGTGCCCTTCTGAGTGAAGCAAAAGTATGGAACAAAATGCTTTCTACTTTGTTTTTGTTTACAAATGGTCCAGATGTGTTCCATCCTTTGTCTGCTAGCTACTTTCACCTCTCTTAATCCTGCTACTTGGAGGAAGAGAAATCCAAGTACAAAAGCAGATGTTAAGCAAGAATTACTCATGAATTGACCTGGCATCAGGATTCTCAGCATTCTAACAGATCCAGAATTTACACTGTGGAAATTAAAATCATTTCTGCAAAAAAATAAAATAAAATAAAATCATTTCTGCAACTATAATTTGGCAACCCTTCTTATTAATTCTTGAAGGTGGTTAGGTATTCAAATTTATTAAGACAGCAAAATAGTTTCATTAAAATTACTGAAATCAAGTAAGATTTACTAAAGTATTATGGATAATTATATAAGACTAATTTGTGTGCTTTATTTTTTTTTAATTTTATGATAGTAAATGTATTTAACAGGCAAAATTGCAATCAACATACACAAATATTTTTTTTTAGAAGTTGAGCCCTAAAGACTGACCACTGCTTTTTGCTTTTTATTTTTTTTAAACATTTTTTGTACTGTGGCATAACTGATAAACAATGTTGTGATAGTATCAAGTGAACAGCAAAGGGGCTTAACCATATATATATACATATATATACACACACACATACCCTTTCAACATATATGGTTGAGCTCAACCACACATACACACACACACACACACACACACACACACACATATAATCCATTCTCCCCTAAAATACCCTCCCATCCAGGTTGTCATATAACACTGAGCAGAGTTCCATGTGCTATACAGTAGACCCTCATTGGTTATCCATTTTAAATATAATAGTGTGTCCATGTCCATCCCAAACTCCCTAACTATCCCCTCCTCCATCCCTCCCACTGATAACCTTAAGTTCATTCTCTAAGTCTGTGAGTCTTTTTGTGTGTTTTAAGTAAGTTCATTAGTAATATTTCTTTTTACATTGCACACATAAGGGATGTTAAATGATATTTCTTATTTCTGTCTGACTTACTTCCCTTAATATGACAAGTAAGGTCACAGGTCTTAGGTCTCTATGTCCATCCATGTTACTGCAAAAGGCATTATTTCATTCTTTATAATGGCTAGGTAATAGTCCATTTTATACACACACACACACACACACACGTATGTATGTGTGTGTATGTATATATATATATATGTATATATATATATATATATATATATAAAATGTTGATAGACATTTAGGTTGCTTTCATGTCCTGGCTATTGTAAACAGTGTTGCAATGAACATTGGGGTGGGTGTATCCTTTTGGATCATCCCTTCCTCCAAATATATGTCCAGGAATGAGATTAGAGGGTCATATTGTAGTTTGATTTTTAGTTTTTTAAGGAACCTCCACAGTGTTATCCATAATGGCTGGACCAATTTACATTCCCACCAAGAATGTAGGAAGGCTCCCTTCACTCCACACCCTCTCTAGTATTTATTGTTTATGAATATTTTGATAATAGCCATTCTGGCTTGTGTGATATAATATCTCATTATATCAGTATCCCACAATAATGCAAAGAAAAACAAAAATAAGCAAATGGGATCTATTTAAACTCAAAAGCTTTTGCACAGCAAAGGAGAAAAATAAAGTGAAAAGAAAATTCACACAGTGGGAGAAAATATTTGCAAATGAAGTGATGGACAAGGGATTATCCTACAAAATTTACAAACAACTCAAGACACTTAGCATCAAAACAAACAACCCAATCAACAAATGGGCAGAAGACCTAAATAGACAGTTCTTGAAAAAATGACATACAGATGGCCAAGAGGCACACGAAAATATGTTAAGTATCACTGATTATTAGAGTACTGCAAACGAAAGCTACAATGAGATACACTCATTAAAAAATATTCCAATTGTTTCTCATAGATGTTGATGCAACTTTATTGCCAAATGTATTTGAAGAAATAGAATAATATATGCCTGGTGGGAAATGTGTCTTTCACTGTGGAATTTCTTCATTAATAAATGATCTTCTGAGCCCTGAAAAGTTTGTGTAGGTAAGACTATTTTCTGAAGCAATGTATGTTTAAAGCAACTTTAGATATTGGCCTCACATTTTTGCATAATTCTTTTCTTTGACTTCAGCTCGTAAAGATCTAATTTCTGTCACTTCTGACATTACTAACCATGTGTCTAAACAAAGATTATGGGATAGGCTAGGGATGATTGTGGGGCTCCTTGGTGGTTGAAATAGTTAAGAATCTGCCTGCAGTGAAGGAGACCTGAGTTTCATCCCTAGGTCAGGAAGATCTCCTGGAGAAGGGAATGGCTACCCACTCCAGTACTCTTGTCTGGAGAATTCCACGGAGCTTGGTGGGCCTACAGCCCATGGTCACAAAGAGCCAAACATGACTGAGCGACCAACACTTCTACTTTTCACTGACTCTATGGACCTTTATCAGCAAAATGTAACACACACAAAGGTATGATCATATCTAGTTGTTATAATCATTAATGGCAATAAGACTGTCTTTTTAAAATTAATTTATTTTAATTGGAGGCTAAGAAACTTTAATTGGAGGCTAAGCACTTTACAATACTGTAGTCCTTTTTGCCATGCATTGACATGAATCAGCCATGGGTGTACATGTTGAAAGTGATAATATCTGAGTGTTCATTTTCAAATAAAGTAAGCATTCCAAATACAAGAGTAAAAAAACTTATTTTTGTCATATGTTTGTGATTTGTGTCATTTATATTAAGATATTTAAATTAATTAGAATCCAATATAAAATAAAATTTGTATGTTATCATACAAATAAAGTGCTACAGTAATTAATAATTTTTCAATTAAATAGAATAATTTAATATAAAGTGGATTATTATTACTGTTATAATAAATAATAAATAACAGCAACTATGAATATCAATGGACTGTCATAGCTATATATTTTAAAAACAAAATATTTGAACCAAATATATTCATAATATTATAAATAATATTGGAAAATAAAATTATGCATATTGTATTATAGCATAGAGTCTTTGTTAAATTATTTGTAGTGAAGTGAAAGTCGCTCAGTTTTGTCCAAGTCTTTGCAACCCAGAATTCTTCAGGCTAGTATACTGGAGTGGATAACCTTTCCCTTTTCCAGGGGATCTTCCCAACCTAGGGACTGAACCCAGGTTTCCCACATTGTGGGCAGATTTTTTACCAGCTGAGCCAAAAGGGAAGCCCAAGAATACTGGAGTGGTTAGCCTATCTCTTTTCCAGTGGATCTTCCCAACCCAGGAATTGAACCGGGGTTTCCTGCATTTCAGGCAGATTCTTTGCCAATTGATCTATCAGGGAAGCACGAGTATTAAATGCAAAAATTCGAATAATATACTCTTTTATAACTCTACTCAGGTTTTAGTTGTTTAGTATTATGTAGATGATAAATCTTTGAAGAAAATGTCTTGTTTGAGAATACATTATATCTTGGGAGGATAAAAGACAGATTGTCAACTGGCTGCTTCAAATTTTGATGAGACGGAAAGAAACAGGAAGATGTTAACAACCTCTTCAATCTAGATATGATAAATCCTCTTAATGAATATGAAGAAAATAATAAATTACACTAGACTTGTGAAATACCCCAAACAGTTTGCTTTTCCTGATCAAACTTCAAAGCAACATTCAAGTATTCTTTAGAAAGACAAATTTTCACAGTGCAGTGCTGAATACATAGTAATTACCTTTGCTCATTGCTTATAGTTATAAACTAAAATCTAATAACTTGGTGGTAACATCTGCATCAGCAGTGCTCTGTATCCAGAAAGGTAGTCAAAATAAACTTTGTTTTCTCTCTAAAACATTTGGAGATGAACACCAATGAGGGTTACGTGTTTATCTCAGTGACCACAGGGATAACCCAAGAGCATAGAGTTGACAAAAGAAGCCTTGAAATTCAACTACTAATATATAAATTTAATCATGGTAGTTGCAATGAATAACATCTGAAAGTTATTCTCAATCCCATTTATCATTACCAGTTACCATTGCTCAGCGTTGGTGTTTTGCCAGTCCTACAAATAATAAGCTGCACAAGGCAAACTATAGAGTTTTATTTTATGCAACTCTCCAACTTACTTTGAAACACGGAAGTAACTTTTCTCCATGTGAGATTCCTTTGGAGCAGGAACAGTCCTTCGGGTAGCAAAGAGTCGGACGTGACTGAAGTCAAACACAACTGAAGTGACGTAGCATAAATGCAGAGTAAAGAATGTAGCTGAAAGAAGGAAAAAACTGTAACCACGTATGGTTCATTTATTATCACTGTCTCTTATAGGTAATGGGAAATGTTCAGGAAGGTGAATACTAAGTTAAAAAATGGAAATAAAGACGTGTTGCTAAATATTATTGATTGTTTCCTGGATGTCATCCTCCTCGGGATGTTTTCCTCCCTTTCCTATAGAAATTTTCCAAGTCCTTTTATATCAGATCGATGATTATAAAGATCACTACCACCATTGTCAGCATTTTGAAAGGACATAGAAATTTGTACATAAACTCAGTCAGACAGCCCTTTGTAAAAGCAGTTTATACCATAATTTTAGACATTCATATATTTTGATGTAACCATTCCATTTCTAAGGATGTATCTTGCAGCGATAATTAAGCAAATATAGAGAAGCATGCATGAGGAGTTTCACTACAGTAGAACAAAGTGAAATAAAGATTTAGATATATATTTAAATGTGAATTTAAAGGAACTCTCTGCAGTTATAATTCATTTCTATCTAAGTATATTGACGTGGATAAGTTGAAAAAATAGCAGTTTAGAAATTATCATATATTACTCTCTTTCTGTAAATTCACACACAGACATACACACACACTTAAGACACAGCTTAGAAAGATTTTCATTAAGATGTTAATTTTTCATACAATGGGCTATTTGTATTGTTGTTAAGCTCTTCTCTTATTTCCCTGTTTTGTTTGAATTTTTCTCATTTTAGATAAAGAATAAATATTCTAATTCCTTCTCAGCCTTTTGGCTAAAATCAAATGAAGAATAAATATTCTAACTCAGAAATATTTGTTTTTATTAAAATTCCCCTGATAATAAGTGAATATTTTTTTTTAAGTTGACATATGTAATACTTAGATCAAAGTTTTTTCCCCAACTTACTTTTGGCTTAACTTTCTTAGTAATTTTTGCATCCTCTTCTTATATTAAAGATGCTAATTCATGATTTTAATATTGTAAAAAAATAAGTTATATCAAAAAGCTTTTGTTAGTCTACATTCTTTAAGACATGTTTCCACATTGAAAATTTAAATAAACAAGTTGTCAGTTTTATTAATCACTTTATTCAAAGATTCCAACTTTATGGTACATACAGAAAAACTTCACCAATATTATTTTTTTTTAAATTTACTTCTGCTTTTTCTAAAACAGAAAAAGCAGAAATTCAGAAATGTAATTATAAATTTAGAACATCAATCTTTTATTAAGGAATAAGGTAGATTCATATGGTTTTATAAACTGTGCATATATTATATTGAATTATGTTAATATATATAATCAATTAATATGTAACAGAGTATAGTTTCCACTTACCAAATTTCGACCAACAATTAATATTTTTCCAAGTTTGAAACATTTCCAGTGACTGAGATTTTTGTATATTCTGTTTATTAAATTCACATATATATTTGTTTTGAGTACTCAAATATTTATACTAATTTTTATTGATTAAGAGAAAGTGAAAGTCACTTATCATGTCGAAGTCTTTGCAATCCCATGACTGTAGCTCACAAGACTCCTTTTCCCATGGAATTTTCCAGGCAAGAACACTGGAATGGGTAGCCATTCCCTTCTCCAGAGGATCTTCCTGACCCAGGGATCGAACCAGGGTCTTCTGCATTATAGGCACATTCTTTAACATCTAAGCCACCAAAATTATTAATGTTCATTTTTATGTTATTGTTGTTGTTTAGTCAATAAGTCATGCCCAACTTTTTGTGACCCTATGGACTACAGCACTCCAGGCTATCCTGTTCTTCACTATCTCCTGGAGTTTGCTCAAATTCATATCCACTGAATCAGTGATGCTTTCTAATCATCTCATCTTCTGCCACCCTCTTCTCCTTTTGCCTTCAGTCTTTCCCAGCATCAGGATTTTTTCCAATCTTCTCATCAAGTGATCAAAATATTGAAGATTCAGCTTCAACATCAGTGTTCCAATGAATATTCAGGATTGATTTCCTTTAAGATTGACTGGTTCAATCTTCTTGCTGTCCAAGGGACTTTCAAAAGTTTTCTCCAGCACCACACTTTGAAAGCATCCATCCTTCAGTGCTCAGACTTCTTTATGGTCTGACTCTCAGATCCATACATGACTACTGGAAAAACCATAACTTTGACTATAAGGACCTTTGTCATGAAGTGATGTCATTTTTGTAAGAGCACATAAATGATAAAGCCTCATGTTATAGATTTACACATGTAAGGAAATGTACTTTTTTATCTTTTCTTGTATACTTTAATATTAACCCTATTGCTCAGGAACAACATTCAGAAAAACTGAGGTAAGAATAATGACCATTTGAAATACTGCTTGAAATGTATTTTGTTTTTTTTTTGTTGTTTGTTTGTTTCATTTTTTAAATTTATTTATTTTTAATTTTTTTAATTTTTTAAATTTTATTTTATTTTTAAACTTTACATAATTGTATTAGTTTTACCAAATATCAAAATGAATCCGCCACAGGTATACATGTGTTCCCCATCCTGAACCCTCCTCCCTCCTCCCTCCCCATACCATCCCTCTGGGTCGTCCCAGTGCACTAGCCCCAAGCATCCAGTATCGTGCATCAAACCTGGACTGGCAACTCGTTTCTTACATGATATTTTACATGTTTCAATGTCATTCTCCCAAATCTCCCCACCCTCTCCCTCTCCCACAGTCCATAAGACTGTTCTATACATCAGTGTCTCTTTTGCTGTCTCGTACACTGGGTATTTTGTTGATTAATTTAGAAAGATTTAATGCCATTAATTCTATCAATGCTCCTTATCTCAGAATAAGATATGGCTTGCTATTCATATCAAGTCTTCTGTTATTACCTTCAGTGGAGCCTTGCGATTTTCTTAATGGAAGTGTCTATATATTGTTTTAAAATATTATTATGCCTTTTTAAATTAAAGCATAGTAATTGTGGTTACTGAATTGTTATATATGCAAGTCAACTGGTTAATTATTTTCAATTTTTTCTTCTTCTGACAAGTTAAAATTAATTGTGAGAAAATTCATGAACAATGGTAACTCATCTGTTAACTGTCAGGATTTATGTGTAAATACTCTGCAGGTGGCTCTAGTGGTAAAGAACCTGCCTGCCAATGCAAGAAACGTAAAGAAGCATGGTTTCAAACCCTGGGTCAGGCAGATTCCCTGGAGGAGGAAATGGCAACCCACTCCAGTGTTCTTGCCTGAGAAATCCGATGGACAGAGGAGCTTGGTGGGGTATAGTCCACAGGGTTGCAGAGAGTTGGACATGATTGAAGTGACTTAGCATGCATATGTCACATGGGATACACAAGCACTGATGCATTTTAATGCTTCATTAACAGAAAACAGAAGGAATGAGGCGTAAAAATTGTATGCATCAATCCTGGTGAGTGAGAGGCCAATATCTGATCCAGAACATTTTTCAAGCAAAGTGGGATGGTAAATAAATAAAAGGAAGGAAGCCACAGATGAAAAATCCTTTTTAAATTTTCATTTTGTATAAATACGTGGGACTTCCCAGGTGGCTCTAGTGGTAAACAATCTGCCTGCCAATGAAGTTTTGATCCCTGGTTTTAGAAGATCCCCTGAAGTATGAAATGGAAACCCACCCCAGTATTCTTTCCTGGAAAATTCCATGGACAGAGGAGCCTGGTGGACTACAATCTATGAGGTTGCAAAGAGTTGAATACAAATGAGCACACACACAAACACACAGATACATTATAAATGATGTTGCTTTAGTACTACATAGAAAAATAAACAATTGTGTATACATATGCCAACATTAGAATTAATAAAGTTATAGTCATAATGATCTATAACATATTGCAAACTTTGCTTTGTGCATTAACATCTGCTAATCATTCTGTGTATTTCATATGACAATTTTTATCATAAATCTATGAGAACCACTCTACTTTTAGCATGAGTTCATTAACTAAAATTTAGAGTAATTCAGTGCTTGTCTCAACCTACATTCAAACTTCAGTCAGTTTGATTCCCAGTCATAAATTCTTCATCACTGCTCACTATGAAAATACTGACCTAAAAAGTTCTTGGGACAAGTGCTAATGTTGCTCCTAGACACAAGTCTATCTTCACCTTTCTTTCTAGTTTGTACATTTTGACCATTAACTATATGAGTGTGAACTCTGTTATGGGGGAAAGATATAATTGTGCTAAGCAAGAATCATGATATTGAGGGAATATGCCATCATTTTTTAGCATTGCTTAATGCAGAATTTCAGATTAGTCTATGTTATCTGGGAGAACTCTAAAAGAGAACATTAAAAAAAAAAAAAAAAAAAAAAAAGCAAGTGAGTTAGATCCTGGCGCTACCAGGAATATGAAAGCATTTAAAATTCTTTAGGTCAGGTAAGAGAGAATGCCTAATAACAGAATTCCAAAACTAACCGTATGCTACTTTTAAGCATTCAGGTTCAACAAATGTACTGAAAATTTTCCAGTAGAGAAAAGATCTCTTTTGATTTTACCTTTTGATTCTCTTTTACCTTTTGATTCTTTCTGAATATAAAACAATTAAATCAAATTATTTGACACTTCAAGAATGAACTCTTGTTTGTTGGACTTATTAGGACACTTCAAACACCATACATCTCACATTTTGGTAGTAGTCATTAAACTTGTACTTCATAAGTTATTTTCCATGTTTCAGAGAATTATCTTCTGAAATCCCCAAAACATTTTCCAAACTTGGAAGTAATCAAGATGTCCTTTAGTAAGAGAATGAATTAAAAACAAACAAACAAACAAAAAAAAAAACACAAAAATGTAGGGCATCTAGACAAAGGAATAGTAGTATTTATGGATAAAAAAAGAATGGACTACCAAGACATGAAAATATAAGAAGAAACCTTTAATGTATATTACTAGGTGAAAGAAATAGCAATCTGAAAAGGCGGCATACTGATTCCAACCAAAAGATATTCTGGAAGAGACAAAAATATGTAAAAAATATAAAAGATCAGTGATTGCTAAGGTGGGGGAGGGGAGAGATGAATAGGCAGAGCACAGGAGATTTTAAGAAAAATGAAAATACCTAAGAGGTATAATAATAATATATGTATGTCATTATCCATTTGTCAAAAGTCACAGAACGTAGCATATCAAGTATGAAAGTGAAAGTCACTCAGTTGTGTCCAACTCTTTGTGACCCCATGGACTATACATTCCATGGAATTCTCCAGGCCAGAATACTGGAGTGGGTAGCCTTTCCCTTCTCCAGGGGATCTTCCCAACCCAGGGATCAAACCCAAGTCTCCCACATTTCAAGCAGATTCTTTACCAGCTGAGCCACAAGAGAAGCCTATCAAGTATGAATCTAAGGTAATTTATGGATTTTTGCTAGTTATATGTCAATATAGACTCATTCTTGGTAAAAAAAATAAAAAAATACCATTCTGTTGATATTGTTTTTGATAATGCAGGAAATTATTTATGTGTGGAAACAGGTTATATTTGAAAAATATCTGTAAATTTCTCTCAGTTTTGTAAAGCTAAAACTTCTTGTAAACTATAAAGGAAAGAAGGACAAAAGGAAGGAAGGTAAGAAGAAAGAAGAAGAAGAAAAAAGTAAGGAAAAAATACCGCAGAATAATTGTTGGAGATGTCATCATGATCTAATTAAATAAACTAAGAAAGTGAAAGTATTAGTCTCTCATTCATGTCCAACTCTTTGGGACCCCTTGGACTATAGCCTGCCAAGGCTCCTCTGTCTGTGAAATTCCCCAGGCAAGAATATTGGATTGGGTTGCCATGTCCTCCTCAGGTGGACTTCCTGACCCAGGGATCAAACCTAAGTCTTCTGCAATGCAGGCAAATTCTTTACCAATTTGGGATTGGTTAAGCCCAAGCCTCCCTCTAATTTATGGTATTCAGTAAATATCCAGCCTTCAGTAAATAGGTATCTTTTCATTGTTCCTATGGGAAAATGAATTATTTAACCTTTCATAGAAGTTTTTTTTAATTATAGTATAAAAGACTAATAATAATACTACTTATATTCTATTTTACAGAGTGATGTCTATTACTATCCCTTGAGTCTCAAAGTTCATTTTAAGAAAAATAACATTGCCTTCTCTAATTTATATATGAGGAAATTGAAGTCTAAAGAACTCAAATTAATTGACTATAGTTACAAACCTAGTAAGAGCAGAGAGAAAAGCTGAACTATATTCTAAGCCCTTACTAGAACAAATCACAGAAAGTTCATAAGCCAATCATGTGGAGTTGTAGAATTCACAGGCTGTTTCAACTTTGAAACTTGAGCAAATGAACTAAACATAATGATGCTAGATGCCCAGTTCATTCTAAGCTTGTTTTGTTTGGAGAAATGTATACATTACCCCTTCTATAACCTGAGAAGAATGTGGCAAGTTTTTTCTTTTGAGTTATCTTTTGGCAAGAGAAGTGTGTGCCAAGGGCATATGTTGTAATCATCTACAGTTTAATTTAATACTTTAACAAATAGCTCTCTGATGGGGTGTTTTTACTATTATTACATTACCCAGGGAATCGTAGCTGATCCCATTTACCTTATATATAACCACTGAAATGTCAAGTCAATCTAGTAAGATTAAGTCTTTCTTACGTAACAAAATAAGTGAAAATTAGAAAGTTTTGAGCTTTTGCTATGCTAGAAAGGAAAGGTTTTATCAAGACATATTTGGGGGAAGAGAGTACAATTATGCTCCTGGAATAAGAATAATATTGCCAGGTGTTTTTTACTTGTAAATAGTAGTTGCAATTTCCAAGTCATTTAGTTCCTTAAATAAATCAAGTGAGAGCAAATTTAAAGTCACAATAGTAAACTGAATCAACAGAATAATAAGATGCTACCTATATAGCAAGGCTGAATTCACTGAAAAATGTGGTTTTCAGGATTTGAGGTACATGGTAAAGTAGCAAAAATAACCCCCAGAACTGACACTGATTTGCATAAAGTGCATCTGTACTAATAGATCATGTTATGCTATAATGTCAAACAGCATCAAAAAATCTCAATAAAGAAGAGAATTGAATGATCACTCATGTTATATGTTCTGTGTGGGATCACTTCTCTCCCTGAAATATAATCTTGTGATGTCACGATCTCAGTGCTATTCTTCAGGCTTCATCACAGCTGGGACAGAGAGAACTGGTGACTTGAGACTTGACAATCATTATGTGTATATGTGTTTAAAAAGGCATATGACACCTTTACTCACAATCAGCTGAACAGTATTACTGCAGTTCAGTTCAGTAGCTCAGTTATAGCCAACTCTTTGTGACCCCATGGACTGCAACATGCCAGGCTTCCCTGTCCCTTACCAACTCCCGGAGCTTACTCAAACTCATGTTCACTGAGTCGGTGATGCCATCCAATTATCTCATCCTCTGTCGTCCCCTTCTCCTCCCACCTTCAGCCTTTCCCAGCACCAGGGTCTTTTCCAATGAGGGTCTAATACTACTTATTTGACCACATAAAGCTAGAAAACAGAAAATTGTATCCCTCTGTATATCCTAAGGTAAAGATTAATCAGAAATCTATGCAACTTAGCCTTACGTAACACAATTAAACTTTGAATTATATTTGGCATGATTTCCCAATTATCTTGGTCTAGTTTGTGGAATGTATTTATGTTATCAGAACTGGCACAAATTCCCACATTTTAAGTTTTATTACCAATAAGTTATCAAAAATGATCTTAGAAATTGATGGTTGCAAATGCTTAATATTTAAGTTAAGGAAACAAAAATATTTTAACTATCATTATTATGTTTTCATAAAAGGAATTACTCTGACAACAATGTAATGAAGTACATCTTAAAAATGTGGTTGCATGTATATATTTTAATGTTTTACAGGAACTTTTATTCCCCTTGTTTTATATCTGTATTTAACCAGGGACTGATAAAAGTCTCAGAATAATGCTATACATGCCTGTAAGGATTTTTGATCTAAATATTAGACTATAATTAATCATAAAAGATCTGAAAGTCTACTTTTAGCATAATTTAAAATGTAAGAAGAAACTAAACCAGGAAAATACCTTTGAAATATACCAAATTAATTAATTTAGAGACAGAAAATAGAAAAGATGAGTAACATGACTGTTACAACTCCAGTATTTGCAATGCCTTACAAATATGTTTAAAATCAAAATTTTGAAATAAATACCATATATTTATTAATTTTCTGTACCTAGTTAGATGATCTTCTATTACTCCTATTTATAGTCTGTAAATATGGTGAATTGTTTTTATCTTTGCTACGATTCCAAGTTTACCTTTCTAGGCAGGTGTCCACCTAGTCTTGATGCTATTTTCATTTTATATACTGTCATACTGCATTTGCTAAATGTTATTCAGAATTTTTGCATCACTGATCATGAGAGAGAGCAGTATAGGGATTTCTTTTTCCATAACATCTTTGGTTTTAGTGTAAAGTAAATGTTAAACTCAGAATAAAATGGGAGTTCAGGCTCCTATTTAAAAAAAAAAATCTGAAAGAGTTTGTATAGAATATATATTTATCATTTAAATATTTGGCAAAATTAACCCAGACAACTATTGGGAATGGGATATTTCTTGTGAAAATATTTAATTGAAGTTTTGTAAAATATATGGGCTACTTTGTTATGTATTTCTTATTAGGTGAGTTTGGTAGTTTGTGTCCTTTAAAATTTGTGTCCATTCTAAGTTATTTAGTTTATCAACATGAAATTATATATAATATTGTTTGATTACAAATTTCATATTTGGGAGCTCTTGTAGTGATGTCACCTCTTTCTTTCTTGCTCCTGGGTCTTTTCTCTTTTCTGATTAGTCAGCCTAACATATCAGTTCTGTTGATTTTTACAAAGGTCATATAAAAGACTATAGGCTCTCTTACTCTTCTTTTTTGTGTTTTTGGTTTTTATTCATTGATTTCCACTCTAACCTTTGTAATTTATTTTCCTTCTCTTACTTTGTATTTAACTTACTCTCCTTTTTCCCTAGGATATTAAAGTTGAAGTTCTGGTCATTCGGGGTCACTGATTTGAGTTTTTTTCTTGTTGTTTCTTCACTAATATGTATAGAATTTTAGTGCTATGAATTTCCCTTTTACTACAGGTTAAAGGGCATCCCACAAATTTCAAGACTTTGTCTTTTGGCTTTTATCCCATGAAAAATGTGCTTTCATTTCTTTTTGTTTTCTATTTTGGCCTTTATTATAAAATATGTTATTTAGTTTGTGAAAAATCTATATTTTTCAAAGAATTGTGATTTTATAATTGACTTATTTCTTTAATTTTTAATTGGATGACAATTGCTTTAAAATATTGTGTTTGTTTCTGCCATGCATCAACATGATTCAGTCATAGGTATATTCTAATTTATGCATGTATAAATTGACTGTTTTTAAGGTCCTTTTTGTACTACTCAAGGATCTGTTGGAGACTGGAATCAAAAGTTTATACCCAGGTGGGAAAAAAAAAAAAATTCATTGGTTTGAGGAAGAGCAGAAACTGAGCAGGCTATCTCTTGTCTCTTGAATCTATTAAATATTTTGAGGCTAGTTTAATATCCAGTATATGGCCTATTATTAATGTCTTTATGTAATTGAGAGTAATCTATATTTCATTTTTAGTGGAATTTTCTGAAAATATTATTAAATCTTCTACATTTTTATTGTCTGCATATCTTTTCTGCCAGTTATTGAGAAATGTATATTGGAATTTCATATAGTAATTGTAAATATGTCTATTATATTCACTTCTATGAAAGTTGATACTTTCTGAAATTTTAACTCTCTCATGAGGACCCAAATAGTTGTAAAGTAATTAACCTCCAATTAAAATAAATAAATTTATATTAAAAATAAAAAGAAAAATTAATCCTTTTATTATTATGAAATGAGAATTTTATTCCCTTTCATACTATAGCCATGAGTCTATGTTGCCAAATATTAACATAGTGACTGCAACATTTTCTTCTTTAGTGTTAGCAAGGTATAATTTTTAGTTCTTTTACTAAATCAACTTGTGTTGTCTCATTTAAAGAGTGCTTGCAAAGGAGAAAAGCAAAGATATAAGCGTCTGAATGCAGAGTTCCAAAGAATAGCAAGGAGAGATAAGAAAGCCTTCTCAGCAATCAATGCAAAGAAATAGAGGAAAACAACAGAATGGGAAAGACTAGAGATCTCTTCAAGAAAATTAGAGATACCAAGGGAACATTTCATGCAAAGATGCCTCGAGAAAGGACAGAAATTTTATAGACCTAACAGAAGCAGAAGACATAAAGAAGAGGTGGCAAGAATAAACAGAAGAACTATACATAAAAGATCTTCTGACCCAGATAATCAAGATGGTGTGATCACCAACCTAGAGGTCATGAGGTCACAAAGAGTCAGACACGACTGAGTGACTGAACTGAATTGAACTGTAGTTAAATATTAGACATGAAACCATAATACTCTTAGAAGACAACATTGGCAGAACATTCTATGCCATATATTTGAGAGATATTTTCTTAGGTCATTCTCCCAGGGTAAAAGAAAAAAGGCAAAAAACAAACAAATGGAACATAGGAAAACTCAAAAGCCTTTGCACAGGAAAGGAAACCATAAATAAAATGACAAAACAACCTATTGACTAGGATAAAATATTCATAAATGATGCAACAGAGAATAGTTTCATTTTCAAAATAAACAAACAGCTAATATAACTCAATATCAAAAGAAAAATATCTCAACAACCTAGTCAAAACATATAGAGATGAGTAAACAGATGTTTCTCCAAAGAATATACTTAGATGTCCAGTAGGCACATGAAAAGATACACATCACTGTGAATTATTAGAAAAATGCAAATCAAAATTACAATGAGATATGACCTCACCCTGGTCAGAATTGCCATCAACCAAAAATTTACAAATAATAAATGCTGGAGAGAGCGTGAAGGAAAGGGAAGTCTCCTACACTATTGGTGGGAATGTAAATTTGAGCAGTCACAATAGAGAAAGATATGATGGTTTCCTAAAAAACTAGAATTCCCATATAATCCTGAAATCCTACTCCTAGGCAAATATCTGGAGAAAACTAATTCAGAAAGATATCTACATCTCAATGTTCATAGCATCATTATTTACAATAGTCAAGAGACAGAAGCAACCTAAATGTCCACCAACAGATGAATTGATAAATATCAGATCAGATCAGATCAGTCACTCAGTCGTGTCCGACTCTTTGCGACCCCATGAATCGCAGCATGCCAGGCCTCCCTGTCCATCACCAACTCCCGGAGTTCACTGAGACTCACATCCATCATGTCAGTGATGCCATCCAGCCATCTCATCCTCTGTCGTCCCCTTCTCCTCCTGCCGCCAGTCCCTCCCAGCATCAGAGTCTTTTCCAATGAGTCAGCTCTTCACATGAGGTGGCCAAAGTACTGGAGTTTCAGCTTTAGCATCATTCCCTCCAAAGAAATCCAAGGGCTGATCTCCTTCAGAATGGACTGGTTGGATCTCCTTGCAGTCCAAGGGACTCTCAAGAGTCTTCTCCAACACCACAGTTCAAAAGCATCAATTCTTCAGTGTTCAGCCTTCTTCACAGTCCAACTCTCACATCCATACATGACCACAGGAAAAACCATAGCCTTGACTAGAAGAACCTTTGTTGGCAAAGTAATGTGTCTGCTTTTGAATATGCTATCTAGGTTGGTCATAACTTTCCTTCCAAGGAGTAAGCATCTTTTAATTTCATGGCTGCAGTCACCATCTGTAGTGATTTTGGAGCCCAGAAAAATAAAGTCTGACACTGTTTCCACTGTTTCCCCATCTTTCTGCCATAAAGTGATGGGACCAGATGCCATGATCTTCATTTTCTGAATGTTGAGCTTTAAGTCAACTGTTTCACTCTCCACTTTCACTTTCATCGAGTCTTTTTAGTTCCTTTTCACTTTCTGCCATAAGGAAGGTGCCATCTGCATATCTGAGGTTATTGATATTTCTCTTGGCAATCTTGATTCCAGCTTGTGTTTCTTCCAGTCCAGTGTTTCTCATGATGTACTCTGCCTATAAGTTAAATAAACAGGGTGACAATATACAGCCTTGACAAACTCCTTTTCCTATTTGCAACCAGTCTGTTTTCACTGACATATAAAAATATATCATGGATATCAAAGGGAAAGGGGGCGAACTAAATTAGCAAATTAGGATTGACGTATACACACTAGCATACACAAATAGATAGCTGATGAGGAGCTGGCTTCCCTCATGGCTCAGACAGTAAAGCAACTTACAGCAGTGTGGGATACTTGGGTTCGATCCCTAGGTCAGGAAGATACTTTAGAGAAGGGTATTGCTTCTTTCCAGTATTCTTGCCTGGAGAATTCCATGGACAGAGGAATGTGGTAAGCTACAGTCCATGGGGTTACAAAGAGATGGACATGACTGAGCAACTAATGGTTTCAATAGGACCCAATGTAGGGTACAGGGAATTTGACTTAATACTCTGTAGTGACCTATATGGGGAAAGAATCTGAAGAAGAATATACATCTATGTCTATATTCACATACATCTGAATCACTTTGCTGTATACCTGAAACTATAACAACTTTATAATCAACTATAATTCAATAAAAAAATAAAACAAACAAACGAAATGCATGGCCCAGACTCAAAATCTCATTTGGATAAACCAGCTTTGAGGAAATAGTTGAACAATTAGGGTGATTTCAATATGATTGCAGTATTAGACACACTGAAATTTTATGAAAATTTATTGACAGATAAACATTAGGTTTATTAAAATAAAGCAATCTGTTTACAACATCTTGACTTTTATTTAATTAAAAAAACATTTGTATGAAAATACCTAGAAATATATGTAATAAAACACTAATACTTACTTTTAAAATGTATGTCTTGTTGGCAACAGGCTTATTTCCTCCTTTTTAAATTGATTCTCATGATCTCTGCTTTTAAGTTATATTTATGCTATTTATATTTACTGGATTTGATTTTTCATGGTTGAGATTAGTTCAATATTTTCATTCCACTGTTTCCTAATTTTTATACCTAAGCTTTTTTTTTTTTCCATTTTCTATTTCCTCTGCATTTATAAATAAATTTTAAAAATATATTCCCCTTATTTCTTAATACCTGTTATATATTTATATATATATATATATTTTTTAATTTCTGTTGGTTTATAGTATATTTATAGTGGTGTTTCCTTATATTTATGATATACAAGCTTAACTCAGTCTTGCTTTACAAGAAAGATATTGGGCGTATGTGCACGCTCAGTCACTCTAGTCATGTCCCACTCTTTGGTACCCTATGGACCATAGCCCATTATGCTCCTCTGTCCATGGGATTTTCCAGGCAGGAATACTGGAATGGGTTGCCATTTCCTACTCCAGAAGATCTTCTCAACCCAGGGATGAAACCCACCACGTCTTTTGTGTCTCCTTCATTGCAGGCTGATTCTTTACCAGCTGAGCCATCAGGGAAGCCCTTCAAATACTATAAGAACCTTCAAGAAGTGAGTTTCCATTTCACTCCTTCAACAGTTTTCATAATTTTGTCATATGTTTTACTTTTACAAATATTATAAACTCCACACTACATTGTTTCAATTATTTACTTATCATTTTTTCTTTAAGAATATTTAAACAAAATATTGTGTGTGTGTAGAAGAACAGATAGACTTTGGTGAGGGTAAAGGAGGAGAGTGAGAAAGCCAGCTTAAAGCTGAATATTAAATAATAATAATAATATTAACTAAGATCATGACATCTAGTCCCATCACTTCATGACAAATAGAAGGGTAAAATGTGTAAGCAGTGACAGATTTCCTCTTCTTTGGCTCTAAAATCACTGGAGGTGGTGACTGCAGCCATGAAATTAGAAGACGATTGTGCCTTGATAAGAAAGCTATGACAAACCTAGACAGTGTGTTAAAATTCAAAGACATCACTTTGCTGACAAAGATCCATATAGTCAAGACTATGGTCTTTCCCATAGTCATGTGCTGATGTGAAATTTGTGCAATAAAGAAGGCAGAGCTTTGAAGAATTGATGCTTTTTAACTGCAGTGCTGGAGAAGACTCTTGAGAGTCACTTGGTCAGCAAGGATATCAAACCAGTCGATCTTAAAGGAAATCAACCCTGAATACTCTTTAGAAGAAGTGATGCTGAAGCTGAAGCTCCATTACTTTGGTCACCTGATACGAACAGCTGATTGATTGGAAAAGACCCTGATCCTGGGAAAGATTGAAGGCAGATGGAGTAGAGGGTGACAGAGGATGAGATGGTTGGATGGCATAACTGATTCAGTGGACACGAACTTGGGTAAACTCTGGGAGATGGTGAAGAGACTGGGAAACCTGGTGTGCTGCAGTTCATGGGGTCCCAAAGAGTCGGACATAACTTGGCAACTGAACAACAAGAAAAAGAACGCATGTATGTTTTTAGCACTATGATTTCCAGGTCACTTCATTGTGTTTCCTATTGAGAATGGCTTAATTTCTGTCTGACTGATATCATTGAGCATTTCTTATAGTGAAAGGCTGCTGCTGCTGCTGCTAAGTTGCTTCAGTCATGTCTGACTCTGTGTGACCCCATAGACAGCAGCCCACCAGGCTCCCCTGTCCCTGAGATTCTCCAGGCAAGAACACTGGAGTGGGTTGTCATTTCCTTCTGCAATGCATGAAAGTGAAAAGTATAAGTGAAGTCCCTCAGTCATGTTCAAGTCTTAGCGACCCCATGGACTGTAGCCCACCAGGCTCCTCCATCCATGAGATTTTCCAGGCAAGAGTACTGGAGTGGGGTGCCATTGCCTTCTCTGAGTGGAAGGCTACTAGAGGTTAAATCCTTCAACTTTTCTGAAAGAATTTTTTAATTTAAATTTATTTATTTTAATTAGAGGCTAATTACTTTACAATATTGTATTGATTTTGCCATGCATCAACATGAATCTGCCACGGGTTTACACGTGTTCCCAATCCTGAACCCTCCTCCCACCTCCCACCCCATACCATCCCTCTGGGTCATCCCAGTGCACTAGCCCCAAGCATCCTGTATCCTGTATTGAACATGGACTGGTGATTCATTTCTTATATGATATTATACATGTTTCAATGTCATTCTCTCAAATCATCCCCCCACTCCCTCTCCCACAGAGTCCAAAAGACTGTTCTATACATTTGTGTCTCTTTTGCTGTCTCACATACAGGGTTATCGTTACCATCTTTCTAAATTCCATATATATGCATTAGTATACTTACTTTCCATTTTGAAAAATACTTTGCTGTATATAAAATTCTAAATTAACAGGTCAACCTCCTCATTGCTCACTTGAGTGGCTGTGCTGTTGTTCTTATCTTTGTTTCTGTACTACTGTGTTGGTTTACTCTGGCTAATTTTTACTTTTCTATTTTTTGTTTGTTTAGAGGAATTTGATTATGATATACCTTGCTTTAATTTCCTTTATGTTTCTTATACATCAAGGCTCTTGAGGTTCTTGGTACCTGGATTTATAATACTGAGGATGAAAACATACCATCTCATAATATGCCATTTCAGCATAAGACTTAATTAAGTTGAAGGCAATTGGCAATAAGATTCAGAAAGCAGGGATACTAAAGTTTCCTTTATCCAACTGTTACTGAAAGCAGACATTTATGAGAAATGAAGCCTAGCATAAACCCTGTCTCCCAAAGGGAAGTTTTATGGCCATAAACATGATGGAAACTTTGCACTGTGAAGAATCTGCAAACAAACCTCTTAAATTAACAGTTACCTTCCATTGGTGTTGTTCTTGTTCAGATGCTAAGTCATGTCCAACTCTTTGAGACCCCATGGACTGTAGCATGACAGGGTCCTTTGTCCTTCACTATCTCCCAGAGTTTGCTCAAATTCATGTCCATTGATACGGTGATGCTATCTAACCATCTCATCCTCTACTGAACCTTTATCCTTTTACCTTCAATCTTTCCCAGCATCAGGGTTCTTCCCAGTGAGTCAGTTCGTTGCATCAGGTGGCCAAAGTATTGGAGCTTCACCTTCATCATCAGTCCTTTCAGTGAATATTCAAGGTTGATTTCCATTAGGATTGACTTATTTGGTTTTCTTGCAATCCAAGGGAGTCTTCTCCAGAACTACAATTTGAAATCATCAATTCTTTGGTCCTCAGCATTCTTTTAAGTCCAGCTCTCACATCTGTACATGACTATTGGAAAAGCCATAGCTTTGACTATATGGATCTTTGTTGGCAAAGTGATATTTCTGCTTTCTAATATATTGTCTAGGTTTACCATAGCTTTCTTCCAAGTAGTTAGTATCTTTTTATTTCATGACTGCTGTCACAAGCACAGTGATTTTGAAGCCCAAGAAAAGAAAATCTGCCACTGCTTCCAATTTTCCCCCTTCTGTTTGCCAAGAAGGGATGGGAATGGATGCCATGATCTTAGTTTTTTGAATGTTGAGTTTTAAGTCAGTTTTTTCATACTCCTTTCACCCTCATCAAGACACTCTTGTTCCTCTTCAGTTTCTGCCATTAGAGTGGTAACATCTTCATATATAAGGTTGTTGATATTTCTTCATAAATCTTAATTCCAGCTTGTGATTCATTCTGCCTGGAGTTTGGCATGATGTGCTCTGTTTATAAGTTAAATAAGCAAGGTTACAATATACAGCCTTGTCATACTCTTTTCCCAGTTTTGAACCAGTCCTTTGTTCCATGTCTGCTTCTAACTGTTGCCCCTTGACCTGCATACAGTTTTCTCAGGAGACAGGCAAAATGGTCTGGTATTCCCATCTCTTTAAGAATTATCCATAGATTTCTGTGATCCACATAGTCCAATACTTTAGTGTAATCAATGAAGGAGAAGTAGATGTCTTTCTGGAACTCCCTTGCTTTCTCCATGATCTGACAAATGTTGGCAAATTGATCTCTAATTCTGCTGCTGCTTCAAAATTCAGCTTATACATCTGTAAGTTCACATACTGATAAAGCTTAGCTTGAAGTATTTTGAACATAACCTTGCTAGCATGTGAAATGAGCACAATTTTATGTCAATTAGCTCAGATTGTAAAGAATCTGCCTGAAATTCAGGAGACCCAGGTTTGATCCCTTGGTGGCATAGATCCCCTTTAGAAGGGAATGGCAACCCACTCCAGTATTCTTGCCTAGAGAATTCCATGGGCAGACCATGGGGTCACAAAATGTCAGGCACAACTGAACGACTAACACTTGCATTTATACTTTAGCATTTTTGTATTGTCTTTCTTTGAGACTGGAATGAAAACTGACCTATCCCAGTATTGTTGAGTTTTCCAAACTTGCTGACACATTGAATGCAACACTTTAACAACATCATCTTCTAGGATTTGAAATAGATCAACTGGAATTCCATCACTTCCACTATCTTTGTTCATAGTATTGCTTCTTAAGTCCCACTTGACCTCACACTCCATGATGTCTGGCACCAAAGTGAGTGAACACACCATGATGGTTATCCAGGTCATTAAGATCATTTTTGTACAGTTCTTCAGTGTATTCTTGCCACTTCTTATTAATCTCTTCTACTTGTGCTTTTTAAGTGCTTACCCTCTCTGTCCTTTATCGTGCCCATCCTTGCATGAAATATTCTCTTGATATCTCCAATTTTCTTGAAGATATCTCTAGTCTTTCCAATTATATTGTTTTCTTCTCTTTCTTTACATTGTTCATTTAAGAAAACCTAATCTCTCCTTGCTATTCTCAGGAAATCTGCATTCAGTTGGGTATATATTTCCCCTTCTCCCCTGCCTAGTTCTTTTATTTCCTCAGCTATATTTAAAGCCTCCTCAGACAATCACTTTGCC
Source organism: Bos grunniens (assembly GCF_055505025.1). NCBI lineage: Eukaryota > Metazoa > Chordata > Mammalia > Artiodactyla > Bovidae > Bos > Bos grunniens. The sequence continues at coordinate 54,951,318 of NC_141175.1, read as the reverse complement.
TTCTTACATTTCTTTTTCTTTGGGATGATTTTGTCACTGCCTCCTGTACAATGTTGCAAATCTCTATCTATAGTTCTTCAGGTACTCTGTCTACCAGATCGAATTCCTTGAATTTATTTGTTGCCTCCACTGCATAATTATTATAAAGAATTTGATTTAGGTCACCTACTTTCTTCAACTTAAGCCTGAAATTTACACTAAGGAGTTCATGATCAAAGCCACAGTCAGCTCCAGATCTTGTTTTTGCTTACTGTATAGAGCTTCTCTATCTTTGGCAGCAAAGAACATAATCAGTCTGATTTCATTATTGACCATCTGGTGATGTCCATGCCTTAGGTCATCTCTTGGGTTGTTGGAAATGGGTGTTTGCTATGACCCGTGTGTTCTCTTCACAAAATCTGGATGCATCTTGATTTCCTACGTTTATATTCCTCTATGATTAAAAGGGGAGTCCCAGGTGGTGTTAGTGGTAAAGAACCTGCCTGTCAATGTAGGAGTCCTGGGAAATGTGGGTTCAATTGCTAGGCAAGGTAGATTCCCCTGGAGGAGGGCATGGCCAGCCACTCCAGTATGGTGGACAACCCTATGTCCACCATAGGGTTGGATAGAGTCAGATGAGACTGAAGGGACTTTAGCACACATGCAAGATAAAAAGAACTTTTTTTTTTTTTTTTCTCAGCATTAGTTCCAGAAGGTTTTGTAGGTCTTCACAGAACTGGTCAACTTCAGCTTCTTTAGCATTCATAGTTGGGGCACAGATTTGGATTACTGTGATGCTGAATGCTCTGACTTGGAAATAAACCTAGATTATTCTGTCATTGTTGAGGCTGCACTCGAGTACTGCATTTTGGACTGTTTTGTTGACTATGCGGACTACTCCATTTCTTTTTTTTTTTAATTTAATTTTATTTTTAAACTTTACAATATTGTATTGGTTTTGCAAAACATCGAAATGAATCCGCCACAGGTATACATGTGTTCCCCATCCTGAACCCCCCTCCCTCCTCCCTCCCCATACCATCCCTCTGGGTCGTCCCAGTGCACCAGCCCCAAGCATCCAGCATCGTGCATTGAACCTGGACTGGTGACTCGTCCACAGTAATAGATATAATGCTCATCTGAATTAAGTTTACCCATTCTCATCCATTTTAATTCACTGATTCCTAAAATATTGATGTTCACTCTTGACATCTCCTGCTTGTCCTCAACCAATTCACTGTGATTCATGGACCTAAAATTTAAGATTCCTACACAATATGGATCTTTACACCATTGGACTTTACTTTCACCACTAGACATCCATAACTGAGTGCAATTTCCACTTTGGCTCAGCCATTTCATTCTTTCTGGAGATATTATTAAGAGTAATCACCATCTGCTCTTCCACAGTAGCATATTGGAAACCTTCAAATCTCATTTTCCAGTGTCATATCTTTTTGCATTTTCATACGGGTCATGGGGTTCTCATTGCAAACTTACTGGAGTAGTTTGCCATCCCCTCCTCTGCTGGACCATGTTTTGTTTGTTTTTTTTTTTTTTCAGATCTCTTCACTATGACACATCTGTCTTGGGTGGCCTTGCATGGATTGGCTTATAGCTTCATGAGTTATGAAAACACTTTCACCACAACAAGTCTGTGATCAATGAAAGGGTTTTCCTTCCATTCAGTTCAGTTCAGTTCAGTTGCTCAGTTGTGTCCAACTCCTTGCGACCCCATGAATTGCAGCACACCAGCCTCCCTGTCCATCACCAACTGCCAGAGTTCACCCAAACCCATGTCCATCGAGTTGGTGATGCAATCCAGCCATCTCATACTCTGTTGTCCCCTTCTCCTCCTGCCACCAATCCTTCCCAGAATCAGAGTTTTTTCCAATGAGTCAACTCTTTGCATGATGTGGCCAAAGTATTGGAGTTTCAGCTTTAACATCAGTCCTTCCAAAGAACACCCAGGACTGATTTCCTTTAGGATGGCTGGTTGGATTTCCTTGCAGTCCAAGGGACTCTCAAGAGTCTTCTCCAACACCACAGTTCAAAAGCATCAATTTTTCGGCGCTCAGCCTTCTTCACAATCCAACTCTCACATCCATACATGACCACTGGAAAAACCATAGACTTGTCTAGACGAACCTTTGTTGGCAGAGTGATGTTTCTGCTTTTGAATATGCTATCTAGGTTGGTCATAACTTTGCTTCCCAGGAGTAAGCGTCTTTGAATTTCTTGGCTGCAATCACCATATGCAGTGATTTTTGGAGCCCAAAAAAATAAAGTCTGACACTGTTTCCACTGTTGCCCCATCTATTTCCCAGGAAGTGAGGGGACCAGATGCCATGATCTTCGTTTTCTGAATGTTGAGCTTTAAGCCAACTTTTTCACTCTCCTCTTTCACTTTCATCAAGAGGCTTTTAGTTCCTCTTCACTCTCTGCCATAAGGGTGGTGTCATCTGCATATCTGAGATTATTGGCATTTCTCCTCGCAATCTTGCTTCCAGCTTGTGCTTCTTCCAGCCCAGCATTTCTCATAATGAACTCTGCATATAAGTTAAATAAACAGGGTGACAATATACAGCCTTGATGTACTCCTTTTCCTATTTGGAACCAGTCTGTTGTTCCATGTCCAGTTCTAACTGTTGCTTCCTGACCTGCATACAGGTTTCTCAAGAGGCAGGTCAGGTGGTCTGGTATACCCATTTCTTTCAGAATTTTCCACAGTTGATTGTGATCCACACAGTCAAAGGCTTTGGTATAGTCAATAATAGTTTTCTCTATTTATCTGCCTTCCAATAGTTTGCTTCCCTTAAAAATATGAACTCTTCTATTTTGTCATTTCTCTACAAATTTTTTGTTCTTTGTTAAAATGCTACATATGCTTGAGGGCTAACTGCCAATTTTCAGTTATGCATCACTATTTCCCCTACATGATTAGACACTGGACACTGCACTTGATCATGAACGCTTTTTTTTGTGTGTGTGTGTTAATCTGTCTTTTTTAAGTTTTAATTTCCGGGATATGAGCTGTAGGACCTAAGAATGCAAAGAAAGAATGCTTTGCTGTCTCCCCTAGAATAATATTTATTAACTTTGGAGAAAATTAGGTATTATGTCTTCAAATATTCCTTTCTGCCTTTGCAGCTTCAGGAATGTGTATGTTTGAATATGTGATATAATTTTATAGCTTTTTGATGCCACATTTAATTTTAAAAATAGTTTTGTGTGTGTACTTTTCATCTGGGTAAGATTCATTATCACGTCTTCGTTCTCACTAATGTTTTCTTCTGCAATATCTAACATACCATTAAGCCTATTAATGTAATTTTCATCTCACACACTGTAGTTTTCATCATGAAGTATTTCATTTATGCATTATATAGCTTTACCATCTCTACTTAACTATTTGTACATGTGGAATATAGTTTTAATAAATTTAATATCTTTGTTGATTCTAGCAATTGATTTAGTTCTAATTCAGTTTCAGTTTTGGTTTTGCTTCTTGTTTTGGTTTATATTTTTTCCTATTTTGTTCTAAGGCAGAATATTTGTTTGGTTGTCATATAATGTGAATCTTAACTCACTGGATTATAAATGCATTAGAAGAATAATTCTCTAATTGTTCCTCAGATTTGTACTGGGACAAACTTAAATGATGTGAAATAAATTTTATCATCAAACTTATTTGCTTGTTAGTTTGGATCTAGAGCAGAGTTTAGTCTAGGACCAATTATCTCCCATTACTAAAGCAGGAATTTCCTTGTACTTTTCGTAATGACCTATGAACCATGATTTTTTCTAATTGGAAATAGGCATTATTCCTTGTCCTCCTCCTGTGTGATTTCTGGAAATTGTCATCCCTAATACTTTCAGGTGGTTCTTTCTCAGATTCTAATAATACATGCATTCACTTATCAATAGTCAGCTGAATAATCAAATGGGATCTTCCTTAAAGTTCCAGATGTCTGTTTCTGTGCTACTCTCTCCTCTGGTGTTCTTTTTGTTAACAATAGTCACCTTGATTTGACCAGGCAATTAGTTTATTTTCCTCATCACAAGGACTCTGTCTGCCTCTACCCTTCCTGAACAGCAGCCTAGAAATTGTCTCAAGACAATGTGATAAGTCCTTAGATCTGATCTCATCTGTTTCCCATCTCTCAGAGATTATTTTTCTTTATAATCTGATGTCCAGTGTCATTGGATACCACAGCTTACTTTTTGGTTACAAGAGACATAGTAAATGCCATTACTGCTTTTCTGTCTTTACCCCTGAATATTAATCAATGTAGTAATCTGGTAGGGATGGAAGTTTTTGGAATATATACTTGTACTTTCCTGGGTTAATATCCTTCATACTTCTACTTTGTATATAAGTAACAGCGGTTAATTAACTCTCATATTAAATAAACTAAAATTTTATAGTAGACATTTCTTCTGATCATCCTAAACTGACTGCTTTCCCCTACAAAGTGATTCAAACAGCACTCATTACTTCAGTTCAGTTCTATCAGTGTCTGACTCTTTGCGACTCCATGGACAGCAGCATGTCAGGCTTCCCTGTCTATCACCAACTCCTGGAGCTTGCTCAAACTCATGTTCATCAAGTTGGTGATGCCATCCAACCATCTAATCCTCTGTCATCCCCTTCTCCTACTGCCTTCAATCTTTCCCATCATCATGGTCTTTTCTAATGAGTCAGTTCTTCACATAAGGTGGCCAAAGTATTGGAGCTTCAGCATCAGTCCTTCCAATGAATATTTGACTAACTCTGAATATTAGCCCATAGTTGTTTTTTTTTTCTCATGTATGTTTTGTTCATTTAGTTATTTTTTTTTTCTTTCTCCTTAACAAACATTTTTTTTTATTGCCTTCTATGTGTCAGGCTGTTCTACAACTAGAATAGAACTGTTCTAGTGTTTTTATTTTCAGAGATGAACAAGATCATTTGAGCTCTATTTTTGTGACACAGATGAAAGAAATTTAGCTCACCTAGACTAATTAATTTTATGAAACTGTTCTGTGATAGATTCTGATATATGGTATAACAATTGCTATATTTGTTTTATGCTTCCCTACCAGAATATAATCTCCTTAAAGACAAGTGGTGTGTCATCATCTTTACCCTAAAGTTGTCCTGCATAATAGAGGCAGGCACATAGTAGATGTTTGCTGCTGCTGCTAAGTCACTTCAGTCATATCTGACTCTGTGATGCTTAATTAAATACAATTGATTGATTTTACTTTCTGGATTTCCTGGCTTCCCTGGAAACACTACATTTTCCTAATATAATTCAGCACTGAACACACACACACACACATGCACACACACACCCCTGCCCAATTATCCACCTGGGAAAACACATTCAGATGATAAGAAGTGATTTTCCCCAATATGGATGAGAGAATATTCCACTGCTGAAAAACAACTGAAATATTACAATTTCAGACTTTAAATCTTGTATTTAAGATAAAATTCACTTTCAAACTATATGTAAATTATTTCACAATCAGATATTATATGTATATATATATATAAATAGTAGCTAAGCTAAAATATATATATTAAAATCCTCAAAGCCAAAAGAATTTTAAAGTACTATACTATTTGAGTGGTTTTGTAGATGATCTACCGTTTTCATAGCTGATTTCATTAGTAATTTCCCTCTTCTAATGACTATATAATTAAACCATTATGGGAAATACACAATTATGCATGTTCATTGAGAATTTGTTACAACAAATAAACCAGAATTAACTACTAACCCAAAACATATTTTAGTCTGTATGGAGATTTCTCTTATACAACTTATTTCTGTTTGTTTGAAAAAAAAGCATAGCAATAAATAATAACTTCTTGATATAATGGGTTGCATAATGAAAATCATTTTTCTTTGTTTCTTTTTCACATTACAGTTGTTTAGTTGAAATATTTTAGTTATTCCAATTAAGTGAATATAATTGTTTCCTATTACTATTATTTTTTAAGAGAAAACTACACACAGTCACATACAGGGAAAATAAATTTTGGTTTTTTCTTAAGTGAAAATATGTTGTATTTACACACACATCTATGTATAGTTTTTTGACTGATATAATAGAGTTTAGATTCTACATCTAAAATATTTTCTATCACCTTACACTGTTAACCAGTATTGTTTGCAATTAACATTACATTTCTTTGGTACCACAGAGCTCTAATTACAGTGATATACACACTTAATATACACATTTAATATGTAAGCTATATAATTGAATAAATAAACAGTTAGGTCATATCATCAATTTGTCAAATTGCATATGCTTATTTGCAACTAGTTTATTATGCAAACAAAAGCAAATAAATATGAGAATATCATCTCATCTCCTTAAAAATTTTTTGTAAAAATGGAAAATACACATGTTTGAAAACCAGGTGTCATTTTATCAATCCATACACTAAGAATTATAAATCACATGTTTTCAGACCAGTATATAAATGTCCTGAAAATTCTGTGATATTAACAACCTGGAAATTAGACACTGTATCTAATTTTTGTGGATTTTCTAAACTCAAAGGTAGGGCAAATATGCAATAGTTGAAGTTAATCTGACTTCCCTGGTGGCTCAGACAGTAAAGCGTCTGTCTACAATGTGGGAGACCCAGGTTCAATCCCTGGTTTGGGAAGATCCCCTGGAGAAGGAAATGGCAATCCACTCCAGTACTATTGCTTGGAAAATCCCATGGACAGAGGAGCCTGGTAGGCTACAGCTGACGGGGTCGCAAAGAGACACGACTGAGCGACTTAAAGTAAATGATGCATATGCATGAACACATACACACAACCAAACTCTGTATGATGATTTGAAACACTCCATGACTTCAAATATCTGAAATGCCTATCAAATTCCAATGGTGTGGCTGAGAAGGAAAGTAAGTTTAAAAATTTGTGATCTTTGTATTTTTATTCAATTTATTTTAGTCAATATTTCTAGAGCATAGATGTCCTTATTGGAAGAAATTGAAAAGTTAAAAAGGAAAAATATCACAAGGAAGATGAACCCTTCCAGTTACACATTTCCAACATTATCATATTTTTCATGCATTTCATTATTCATTTAACAAATATATTATATAAGATATTTTGGCTCAAGGAAAAGTTTTCCAACAGTGAGCTAAAATAAAACCAAGCAACTCTTCATTAGAAGAATGATTTTCTTTGCTTGAACTTGGGATATTATTTCTATTACAAAATTCTGAATAAAAGCTGAGTTGGCTATCATGGACTCCTGGGTTAGAGAAGCAGTATGAGTAGGATACAGCTTGATTTCCCAAGTTTCTATGAACATTTAAGGATTAAGTCCCAGACATAGGCATATTTTGTTAATATCACCATTCAGACTCACAGTTTCTTTGAGACAGGCTGATAATGAATGTCTGCTAATTAGACTTTAACTGTGTCAGTTCTAGGAAGCTGCTTACATTATGAGTCTATGGACATAATTGATCCAAAGGAGGAGACAAAAATCTGTAGAAATATTAGTAAAATAAATTAAATTAATTTTTTAAAGAAGGAAAATCTTATCCTTAGGGGAATCAACTGATAAGAGCAATAGTATTTCCAGATGTGACTGGTGATAAAAGCAAGGTCCGATGCTGTAAAGAACAATATTGCATAGGCACCTGGAATGTTAGGTCCATGAATCAAGGCAAATTGGAAGTGCTCAAACAGGAGATGGCAAGAGTGAACATTGACATTTTAGCAATCAGTGAACTAAAATGGACTGGAATGGGTGAATTTAACTCAGATGACAATTATATCTACTACTGTGGGAAGGAATCCTTTAGAAGAAATGGAGTAGCCATTATGGTCAACAAAAGAGTCCGAAATGTGGTACTTGGATGCAATCCTAAAAAAGACAGAATGATCTCTGTTCATTTCTAAGGCAAACCATACAATACCACAGTAATTCAAGCCTATGCCCTAACCAGTAGTGCTGAAGAAGCTGAAGTTGAATGGTTCTATGAAGACCTACAAGACCTTTTAGAACTAACACCCCAAAAAGATGTCCTTTTCAATATAGGGGAATATAATGCAAAAGTAGGAAGTCAAGAAACACCTGGGGTAACAGGCAAATTGGGCCTTGGAATATGGAATGAGACAGGGCAAAGCCTAATAGAGTTTTGCCAGAAAAACTCACTGGTCATAGCAAACATCCTCTTCCAACAACACAAGAGAAGACTCTACACATGGACATCACCAGATGGTCAACACCGAAATCAGATTGATTATATTCTTTGCAGCCAAAGATGGAGAAGCTCTATACAGTCAGCAAAAACAAGACCAGGAGATGACTGTGGCTCAGATCATGAACTCCTTATTGCCAAATTCAGAGTTAACTGAAGAAAGTAGAGAAAACCATTAGACCATTCAGGTATGACCTAAATCAAATTCCTTATGATTATACAGTGGAAGTGAGAAATAGATTTAAGGGACTAGTTCTGATAGATAGGATGCCTGATGAACTATGGAATGAGGTTTGTGCCATTGTACAGGAGACATGGATCAAGACCATCCCCATGGAAAAGAAATGCAAAAAAGCAAAATGGCTGTCTGGGGAGGCCTTACAAATGAGCTGTGAAAAGAAGAGAAGCAAAAGCAAAGGAGAAAAGGAAAGATATAAGCATCTGAATGCAGAGTTCCAAAGAATAGCAAGGAGAGATAAGAAAGCAGTCCTCAGCAATCAATGGAAAGAAATAGAGGAAAACAACTGAATGGGAAAGACTAGAGATTTCTTCATGAAAATTAGAGATACCAAGGGAGCATTTCATGCAAAGATGGGCTCAATAAAGGACAGAAATAGTATGGGCCTAACAGAAGCAGAAGATATTAAGAAGAGGTGACAAGAATACACAGAAGAACTATACAAAAATTATCCTCATGACTAAGATAATCATGATGGTTTGATCACTCACCTAGAGCCAGACACCCTGGAATGTGAAGTCAAGTGGGCCTTAGAAAGCATCACTATGAATAAAGCTAATGGAGGTGATGGAATTCCAGTTGAGCTATTTCAAATCCTGAAAGATGATCCTTTAAAAGTGCTGCACTCAATATGCCAGCAAATTTGGAAAACTCAGCAGTGGCCATAGGACTGGAAAAGGTCAGTTTTCATTCCAATCCCAAAGAAAGGCAATGCCAAAGAATGCTCAAACTAACGCACAGTTGCACTCATCTTACATGCTAGTAAAGTAATGCTCAAAATTCTTCAAGCCAGGCTTCTGCAATACATGAACTGTAAATTCCATATGTTCAAACTGGTTTTAGAAAAGGCAGAGGAACCAGAGGTCAATTTGCCAACATCCACTGGATAATGGAAAAAGCAAGAGAGTTCTAGAAAAACATATATTTCTGTTTTATTGACTATGCTAAAGCCTTTGACTGTGTGGATCACAATAAACTGTGGGAAATCCTGAAAGAGATAGGACTACCAGACCACCTGATCTGCCTCTTGAGAAACCTGTATGCAGGTCAGGAAGCAACAGTTAGAACTGGACATGGACCAACATGGTTCCAAATAGGAAAAGGAGTGCTTTGAGGCTGTATATTGTCACCCTGCTTACTTAACTTGTATGCAGATTACATCATGAGAAACGCTGGGCTGGAACAAGCACAAGCTGGAATGAAGATTGCAGGGAGAAATATCAATAACCTTAAATATGCAGATGACACCACCCTTATGGCAGAAAGTGAAGAGGAACTAAAAAGCCTCTTGATGAAACTGAAAGAGGAGAGTGAAAAAGTTGGCTTAAAGCTCAACATTCTGAAAAGTAAGATCATGGCATCTAGTCCCATCACTTCCCGGGAAATAGATGGGGAAACTGGAAACAGTGTCAGATTTTATTTTTTGGGGCTCCAAAATCACTGCAGATGGTGATTGCAGCCATGAAATTAAAAGATGCTTACTCCTGGGAAGGAAAGTTATGACCAGCCTAGATAGCCTATTAAAATTAGAGACATTACTTTGCCAACAAAGGTCCGTCTAGTCAAGGCTATGATTTTTCCAGTGGTCATGTATGCATATGAGGGTTGGGCTATAAGGAAAGCTGAGCACCGAAGAGTTGATGCTTTTGAACTGTGGTGTTGGAGAAGACTCTTGAGAGTCCCTTGGACTCCAAGGATATCAAACCTGTCCATTCTGAAGGAGATCAACCCTGGGATTTCTTTGGAAGGAATGATGCTAAAGCTGAAACTCCAGTCCTTTGGCCACCTCATGCGAAGAGTTGATTCATTGGAAAAGACTCTGATGCTGGGAGGGATTGGGGGCAGGAGGAGAAGGGGACACAGAGGATGAGATGGCTGGATGGCATCACTGACTGGGTGGACGTGAGTCTGGGTGAACTCCGGGAGTTGGTGACGGACAGGGAGGCCTGGCCTGGCATGCTGCAATTCATGGGGTCGCAAAGAGTTGGACACGACTGAGCGACTGAATTTAACTGAGGAGAAGGGTGTTGTTTCCCTGGTAGCTCAAATGGTAAAATATCTGCCTGCAATGTGGATTAGATCCCTGAATTGAGGAAATCCCAATAGAAGGGAATGACTACTGGAGAATTCCATGAACAGAGGCTACAGTCCATTGGGCTTTAAAGTGTCAGACAACATCGAGCAAGTAGCATTTCAGTTTCAAATAGGTGGGTGTATCAGGATTCATAATACACACATCCTAAAACATTGAGTCTAGCAGTTCGAATCATTTACCCATGTGTGTGTTGTTATTAACAAAAAGTACAGAAAATACTGGGATTAGAGAAGCAATTCCATGACAGTTACAGAGGTAAATGGGATTATATTGAAGTGGGGAAATTAAAATGTGTAGTTAGCTATATATATTAAGTAATATACATAGATAGATAGATATAAATAGAGATATCTTAAGGAAGTGATAATCATGATTATCTACAATTATCTAGAATAATCAACTGATTATTCTACAAAGATGAGTAGCTCTCCAGCAGGTGAAACATATTTCAGTTTATTACAAGCAAAGAGAACTAAAACAATGTGCTTCATAAATTTGGGAATTCTTAATGAAGCCTATAATAGTTGATCAATAGGTTTTTTTGAACACAGCAGGCTAAAGATGAAAAAATTGAGTCATCATGTGAAATGACTTCAATATGAAGCAATGTATTTGGGGCATTATTATTTTGGATTTTTGTCAAGTTTATTTAGGTATAATTTACATAGAGGAAAATCTACCCCATTTAGGTAATTTGATGAATTATGGCAAACATGTGCAGTTATGTAACATCCATCAAGATACAGAAGATTTTCCTAAACCTAAAAAATTCCTTTGTGTCCTTTTCTTCTCAGTTTCAAGCTCTCCAGGAGGCAGTAGTGGTAAAGGCCCCATCTGCCAATGCAGAAGACATAAGATGCGGATTCAATTCTTGGACAAGAAGATTCCCTTAAGTAAGAAATGACAACACACTCCAGTACTCTTGCCGGGAAACTTCCATGATAGAGGAGCCTGGTGGGCTACAGTCCGTGGAGCCCACAAAGAGTCAGATATGACTGAGTGACTCTGTTATTTTCATGTCCTGATTCCTAGAAGCTAGCAACAACGAATCTGCTTTTTATCTCCATAGTTTTATATTTTAGAAAATGTCTTATAAATGAAATTATATAGAATATAAATATTTGTGTCTGGCTTTTCAATATCTCCTAATACTTCTTTTTCTCCTCCTTAACTTTTCAAGCCCCAATCCCCAGTACAGAGAAGGAGATGTAGAAAAGAATCACCATCACTCATCTGATAAAGTTTTTGAAGGGAAGAAAAGATTAGGCAATTATATTGACAGGTGAATGGAAATAAATTACAAAGGGAAAATTCATCTAATTGCTCTGGAAAATAGATAGCCACTAAAACAATAACTAGAAATTAATTGAAATTCAGTAAATACTGAAATAGAATGTAAATATGGAAGTAGCACATACTCACAAAAGGACTTTTGGAGGTGAGTCACTCATGGTATATTGGGAAAAACTAATAGGTATTCATATTTGGAGGTTCAGGAGAATTCAGGAATAACCTCAAAGGGAGACATTTTAAGACTAGAATAAGTAACATTATTTTAGAGAAGACTTGACTAACTGAATAGTTAGTTTTTGTTTTGTTTTTGTTTTTGTTTCCAATTTTGATTGGGGATAAAATGAGGAATGTGACTGGAAGAGTATATTAGTTAAGATTTTGGATAAAAATGCTAGAATTATGGCCAATATTTTGGCTTATCTAAGCATAAATGGAAAGTATTTGGAATGGTTCACAGAATTTAAATAGTAGCTTATGAATCTGACTTGGACACCACAGTAACTATGGGAAGTTCCATCTAGGATGCAGGTTTATTTTCAAGACACATTGGAGAACCTCTACAGGTAGAAGTGCATGTACATGAGACAGTGATCAATATCTTTTTCCAGCTTCTTTGCCAATGAACTAGATTACTATCTGAAGTCTCCATGACAGTTATATATGGTATGTAACCAAGTTCTGATTAAAACAATATGAAATAATGGCCACCATTTCCAGGTCTAGACGCTCTAAACTTCCCACGCATTTTCCCATTTATTTTCCCTCTGACTAAATGATGTAGAAGCCTTCCCAGGGTAAACCTTGGAGCTCCAGATTAAAATGGATAGAGTCACAATATGGAAAGAGTTTGAATACCTAATTTATAACCCAGAGGAAAGGCAACCACAAGAATTATTCATGTTGAATAGATACATGAGAAGAATTTTTTTTTTTTTTTTTTTTTTGCATTATGCTATTCAAACCTTGTGGTTTGGCTCTTACGGAAGTCACAATTACCTTCACTAATAGAGTACTGTCCATTTAATTATAAGTCAATACCACAATTTTGCATTTTTGTTCTGAAAAATCATTCAACCAATTTTGGGGGGAAAATTGGTTTTCCCAAAATCAGGGGTGGGAGAGAATATAATTCACATGTAAAGGATAAATGATAGTGGAGAAAGTTGCAAAAGCGAGTTGACCACTTTACAGTCAGTTAAATAATTGAGTATTAAATGATGAACTGGATTATTAAGGTAGTTACAAAATAAGAGTGGATAGAATTTATTAAGAGGGATCTTAATTTAGAAAAAAAAAGTTATTATGATTCATTTATTCACTTTTACTAATGATAAATTTCACTTATAAAGCATAGAGATATGTGGTGGATCAAAAATTTCAAATGAAACACAAGCATCTGTTAAGACTTGAAGGTAAGATTTATTCTGGCAGAAGTTTTAAGATGTAAAAATGTAACAGATGTCTATTTTAATAGTACTTTTATACAATCAATGGTTTTTGGTGCTGTCAGTTTTACAAAATAAACAGGATTTCTTTCTCCATGTGGCTCTCCCTTTATTCATCATTCACTAATTCATTATTTTGTTCATTTCTTCAACACTGAAATTTGACTAAGCAATTTTCACAGTTTCGAGTGAGTGTGATGAGATGAAAAAGGATTTTAAAGGAGAAGAATACTTAGTTTCTTAATTCCTGTCCTCAATTTGGGCATATCTTGTTAGTTTGGGAAGTTTTGAAAGAAGTTCATTAAACAGAATAATTTTATGTGTTATCAGAGTATGAATTCTTTCCTACAAGCTACTGCACAGCTGTGAAAGTTTTAGGGCTAGAGAGAAAGGTGTTCATTTTACTTTACTTTTCCCAAATTACTTTGTGAAAGCAATTGAAATCCTGTCTATCCAGAAACTAATTTATGAAATTCAAGACAATGGGACTAATAAAATATCAGAAAATCAACTAAATGTACTCCTTATAATCATCAGAGTATACTAAATAAAAAGCCTCAAAATGTAAATCTTTCATTCAGGATTAAAAGCAAGCAAGAGTCTAAATATATCTTTATCTACAAACATGGGAATTTGTCAATTTTTTAAAAATTCAATAAGTATTAATTAACCTTTTGCAGTTACCACTGTGGATGCAGATAAAGTTATTGCTGTTTAGTCATTCAATCATGTCCAGTTCTTTGCAACCCATTGGACTGCAGCACACCAGGCTTCCCTGTCCTTTACCACCTCCTGGAGCTTGCTCAAATCCATGGCCATTGAGTCAGTGATGCCATCCAACCATCTCATCCTCTGTTGTCCCCTTCTCCTCCTGCCCTCAATCTTTCCCAGAATCAGGGTCTTTTCTAATAAGTCTGCTCATCACATCACGTGGCCAAAGTATAGGAGCTGAAGCTTCAGCATCAGTTCTTCCAATGAATATTCAGGACTGATTGCCTTTAGGATTGACTGGTTTGATCTCCTTGTAGTCTAAGGGACTCTCAAGAGTCTTCTCCAACACCATAATGCAAAAAAAAATCAGTTCTTTAGTGCTCAGCTTATTCATGGTTCTGTTCTCACATCCATGCATGACTACTGGAAAAACCATAGCTGTGACTATACAGATCTTTGTTGGCAAAGTAATGTCTCTGCTTTTTAATATGCTCTTCAGTTTGTAATAGCTTTTCTTCCAAGGAGCAAGCACCTTATAATTTCATATCTGCAGTCACTAGCTGCAGTGATTTTGGAGCCCAAGAAAATAAAGTCCTTCACTGTTTCCATTGTTTCCTCATCTATTTGCCATGAAGAGATGGGAACGGATGCCATGATTTCTGATTTTTGAATGAGTTTTAAGCCAACTTTTCACTCTCTCCTTTCACCTTCATCAAGAGGCTCTTTAGTTTCTCTTCAATTTCTGTCATAAGGGTGGTGTCATCTGCATACCTGAGATTATTGATATTTCTCCTGGCAATCTTGATTCCCACTTTGTGCTTCATACGCCTGGTATTTCTCATGATGTACTCTGCCTATAAGTTAAGTAAGCAGAGTGACAATATACAGGTGATGTACTCTTTTCCAAATTTTGACCAGTCCTTTGTCCCATGTCCAGCTCTAACAATTGCTTCTTAGCCTGCATACAGGTTTCTCAGGAGGCAGGTAAGGTGGTCTACAATTTCTATCTCTTGAAGAATTTTCCACTGTTTTTTGTGATCCACACAGTCAAAGGCTTTATAGTAGTCGATGAAGCAGAAGTAGATTTTTTTTTTTTGGGGGGGGAGGATTCTCTTGCTTTTCTTATGATCCATTGGATGTTGGGAATTTGATCTCTGGTTTCTCCACCATTTCTAAATCTGGTTTGTACATCTGGAAGTTCTCAGTTCATATAACGTTGAAATCTAGCATGGATATTTTGAGGATTTCTTTGCAAAGGTGTAAGATGAGTGCAAACATGTGGTAGTTTGAACATTCTATGGCATTGCCTTTTATGGGTCTGGAATGAAAACAGAGCATTTCCAGTCCTGTGGCTACTGGTGAAGTTTCCAAATTTTCTGGCATGAGTGGAACAATTTCACATCATCTTTTAGGATTTGAAATAGCTCAGCTTGAATTTCATCACCTCCACTAGTTTTGTTCATAATAATGCTTCCTCAAACCCAGTTGACTTTGCATTCCAAGATGTTTGACCCTAGGTGAGTGATTACACCATCATTGTTTTCTGGGTCATTAAATTATTTTTAGTATAGTTCTGTGTGTTCTTACATTTCTAGCGAGTGAGATGCGTGCAATTGCCAGGTAGTTTGAACACTCTTTGGCATTGCCTTTCTTTGGGATTGGAATGAAAACTGACCTTTTCCAGTCCTGTGGCCACTGCTGAGTTTTCCAAATTTGCTGTCATATTGAGTACAGCACTTTCATAGCATCATTTTTTAGGATTTGAAATAGCTCAACTGGAATTCCATCACCTCCACTAGCTTTGTTCATAATCATGCTTCCTAAGGCCCAATTGACTTCACATGCCAGGATGTCTTGCTCTACGTGAGTGACCACACCATTATGATTATCTAGGTTGTGAAGATCTGTTTTGTACAGTTCTGTGTATTCTTGCCACCTCTTCTTAATATCTTCTGCTTCTGTTAGGTCCATAATGTTTCTGTCCTTTATTGAGCCCATCTTTGCATGAAATGTTCCATTGGTATCTCTAGTTTTCTTGAAGAAATCTCTAGTCTTTCCCATTCTATTGTTTCCCTCTATTTCTTTGCACTGATCGCTGAGGAAGGCTTTCTTATCTCTCCTTGCTATTCTTTGGAACTCTGCAGTCAGATGTTTATATCTTTCCTTTTCTCCTTTGATTTTGGCTTCCCTTCTTTTCACAGCTATTTGTAAGACCTCCTTAGACAGAAATTTTGCTATTTTGCATTTCTTTTTCTTGGGGATGGTCTTGATCCCTGTACAATGTCACGAACCTCCATTCATAGTTCATCAGGCACTCTGTTTATCAGTTCTAGTCCCTTACATCTGTTTCTCACATCCACTGTATAGTTATAAGGGATTTTATTTAGGTCATACCTGAATGGTCCAGTGGTTTTCCCCACTTTCTTCAATTTCAGTCTGTATTTGGCAATAAGGAGTTCATGATCTGAGCCACAGTCAGCTCCTGGTCTTGTTTTTGCTGACTGTATAGAGCTTCTACATCTTTGGCTGCAAAGAATAGAATCAATCTGATATTGGTGTTGGCCATCTGGTGATGTCCATGTGTAGAGTCTTCTCTTGTGTTGTTTGAAGAGGGTGTTTGCTATGACCAGTGTGTTCTCTTGGAAAAACTCTGTTAGGCTTTGCCCTGCTTCATTCTGTACTTAGGCCAAATATTCTTCTAGTACCTCTAATTTTATTGAAGAAATATTTAGCCTTGCCTATTCTATTGTTTCCTTCTGTTTCTTTGCATTTTTCACTTATAAATTGTTTCTTATCTTTCGTTGCTGTTCTTTGGAACTCTGCATTCAGATGGGTATAGCTTTTCTTTTCACCCTTGCCTTTTCCTCCTCTTCTTAGATATTTGTAAGGCCTCCTCAAATAACCATTCTTACTTTTTGCATTTATTTTTCTTGGGGATGGTTTTGATTACTGCCTCCTGTACAATGTCATGAATCTCCGTCCATAGTTCTTCAGGGACAAGGACGTAGTTCTTCAGATCTAATCCCTTGAATCACTTTGTCAATTTTACTGTCTAATGATAAGGGATTTGATTTAGGTAATATCTGAATGGCCTAGTGGTTTTCCTTACTTTCTTCAATTTAAGTCTGAATGCAATAATGAGTTCATGATCTGTGCCACAGTCAGTTTCCAGTCTTTTTTTTTTTTTTTTCCTGACTGTACAGAGCTTCTCCATCTTCAGCTGCAGGAATTATAATCAATCTGATTTTTATATTGACCATCTGGTGATGTCCATGTATACAGCCATCTCTTGTGTTGGTGAAAGGTGTTTGCTATGACCAGTGCATTCCTTTGGCAAAACTCTGTTAGTGTTTGCCGTGCTACATATTGTACTCCAAGGCCAAACTTGCCTGTTACTCCCGGTATCTCTTGACTTCCTTCTTTTGTACTCCAGTCCCCTACGATGAAAAAGACAATTTTTTTTTTTTTTTTTTTGGTGTTAGTTCTAGAAGGTCTTCATAGAACCGTTCAACTTCAGCTGCTTTGGCATTAGTGGATAGGGCATAATAGATGTTATTTACTATAATATTGAATGGCTTGCCTTGGAAGTGAGCAGAGATCATTCTGTCATTTTTGAGACTGCACTCAAGTACTGCATGGAAATGGCAACTCCTGTATTCTTGCCTGGAGAATCCCCATGACAGAGGAACCTGGTGGGCTACAGTCCTTTGGGTAGCAAATAGTCGGACACAACTTAACAACCACACACTGCATTCCAGACTCTCTTGTTGACTATGAAGGCTACTCCTTTTCTTCTAAGGATTTTTGCTCACAGTAGTAGATATAATGGTCATCTGAATTAAATTTGCCCGTTCCAGTACATTTAAGTTCACTGGTTTCTAAAATGATGATGTTCACTCTTGTCATCTCCTGTTTGATCACTTCCAATTTACCTTGATTCACAGACCTAACATTCCAGGTTCTTATGCAGTATTGCTTTTTATAGCATCACACTTTACTTTCACCACCAGACACATCCACAACTGGGTGTTGTTTTAGCTTTGGCTCATCCTCTTCATTCCATCTGGAGTTATTTCTCTGCTCTTCTCTAGTAGCATATTGGGCACCTACTGACCTGGGGAGTTCATCTTTCAGTGTCATATCTTTTTGTCTTTTCATGGGGCTTTCAAGGCAAGACTACTGAAGTCATTTGCCATTCCTTTATCCAGTGGACCACAATTAGTTAGAACTCTCACCATGACCTGTGCATCTGGGGTAGCCCTACATGTCATGGCTCATTGTTTCATTGAGTTAGACAAGGTTTTGATCCATGTGATCAATTTGTTTAGTTTTCTTTGATTGTGACTTTCATTCTTTCTTTCCTCTGATTGTTGAGGATAAGAGGCTTGTGGAAGCATCCTGGTGGGAGTGACTGGCTATGGGTAAAACTGGGTCTTGCTCTGTTGGGCAAGGTCATGCTCAGTAAATCTTTAATCCAGTTTTCTGCTAATGAGTGGGGCTGTAGTTCGGTCTGAGGCCAAACTATGGTAGGAGTAATGGAGGTAATGGTGACCTCCTTCACAAGGACTTATGCCAGCATGCCAGGTCTTCCAGAACTGTTGTAGTCACTGCCTCAGCCCTGTGGCAGGCCATTGTTGACCATGCCTGCTCCTTTCTCCTAAGTCGTGTTGCACACAAGGTTTTTCTTGTACCCTCTAAGAGTTTATTTCCCTGGGGGTTCTCAGTCATTTTGCCAGATCCTCAGGTTAAGAAATCCATTGTGGGTCTTAGAACTTTTGCAATACTGTGAGAACTTCTTTGGTATAATTGACCTCCAGTTTATGGGTGGTCTTCTCAGCAGCTCTATACTGGATCTAATGGACACACCCTACAAATGAACGTATGCCACAGACCATATCTTTCAGGTCTGTTGCAGCCAGAAACCCTATCTCCATGGCAAGTTACTGCTGAACTGTGCCTCTGTAGGAGACACTCAAACACTCAAAGCCAGATCTGGTTCAGTCTGTTGTGGAAATCACTGACTCATTCTCTGGGTCCTGGTGTGCACAAGGTTTTTTTTGTGCCCTCTGAGCATCTCTGGCTGGTCTGAGATTTGACTTTAAATGTGACTGTGCCCCTCCTATCATCTTGTTTGGGCTTTTCCTTTACCCTTGTATGTGGGGTATCTTTTTTTGGTGGGATTCAACATTCTCCTGTCAATGATTGTTCAGCAACTATTTGAGATTTTGGTGTTCTTGCAGGAAAAGATGAGCATACATCCTTTTATTCAGCCATCTTGAATCTTTGAAGTGATAAAATAATAATAAATGACAACAGAAAGAAGCCCCTGCCTTTTTTAGAGATGTATTAATAGAAAGGATAGGTAATAAATAAATACAATAATAAGAACAAATTATTTAATTTCAGAGACTAAGAAATGCTACAGAGAAAAGTAAGGAAAAGTAGGTGACAGAATATTCTGAAGAAGGAGGAGTATAAAAAGAGTCAATTTAGAGATGGTAAGCATAGTGTTTCTTTTGGCAGAGATGACAATATAGCTTAAACAATTATGAAAGATGAGATTTGCTTTAAAATTTGGAACAGAATTATTCCAAACAGAGGGATTAGCAGAGATAGATATAGGGAGACAAGAATGATCTTTGTGTGTTTGGGAAACAAACCATGAGTATGGAGCAGGATTGAAGGGCATTTAAAAGATACAGGTTTGGAAAATTTCAAGGAGGATATAGACTTCATTATGAAGATCCTAATGGGCAGGTGTCCAGCACTTATTCTAAGTATAATGACAGAAAGTTTCCAGCTTGATGTTTTTATATCTTATGTGTTTTAAAAGACATCCCTGACTGTTGTGTGGTAGGATGTGTGACTGATAGGATGGTGTAATCAAGTGTGAAAGCAAGTGAATTAGGATGTTGTTGCTGCAGGCCAGGTCTTCTCCAGATGCCCTTTTGACGTCTTCTGCTAAGTTTTAGGTATAGGATTAAATATAATTCAAATATTCGTTCAAGAGAGACAGAAGGCTAAGAAGAATTAGGGGAAAAAACATTAATTCCTATGTGAGGTTATTTCTGAAATTAAGGGATAACACTCCTTTCCCCCTATCTTTTGTTATTTTCTATAATATAATCTATCATTTTGATACTTTTTTCTTTTGGAATTGAACAGAAAATGATGGCTTACTTACGCTGACATATTCATATATTTAGAATCCAAGACTCCTTAAGAAAGAATGTATTCTTGTCAGCCTAGCATCAGATCAGATCAGATCAGTCACTCAGTCATGTCCAACTCTTTGCGACCCCATGAATCGCAGCACGAAAGGCCTCCCTGTCCATCACCAACTCCCGGAGTTCACTCAGACTCACGTCCATCGAGTCAGTGATGCCATCCAGCCATCTCATCCTCTGTCGTCCCCTTCTCCTCCTGCCCCCAACCCTCCCAGCATCAGAGTCTTTTCCAATGAGTCAACTCTTCGCATGAGGTGGCCAAAGTACCGGAGTCTCAGCTTTAGCATCATTCCTTCCAAAGAAATCCCAGGGATGATCTCCTTCAGAATGGACTGGTTGGATCTCCTTGCAGTCCAAGGGACTCTCAAGAGTCTTCTCCAACACCACAGTTCAAAAGCATCAGTTCTTCGGTGCTCAGCCTTCTTCACAGTCCAACTCTCACATCCATACATGACCACAGGAAAAACCATAGCCTTGACTAGATGAACTTTTGTTGGCAAAGTAATGTCTCTGCTTTTGAATATGCTATCTAGGTTGGTCATAACTTTACTTCCAAGGAGTAAGCGTCTTTTAATTTCATGGCTGCAGTCACCATCTGTAGTGATTTTTGAGCCCAGAAAAATAAAGTTTGACACTGTTTCCACTGTTTCCCCATCTATTTCCCATGAAGTGATGGGACCAGATGCCATGATCTTCATTTTATGAATGTTGAGCTTTAAGCCAACTTTTTCACTCTCCACTTTCACTTTCATCAAGAGTCTTTTTAGTTCCTCTTCACTTTCTGCCATAAGGGTGGTGTCATTCACATATCTGAGGTTATTGATATTTCTCCTGGCAATCTGGATTCCAGCTTGTGTTTCTTCCAGTCCAGAGTTTCTCATGACGTACTCTGCATATAAGTTAAATAAACAGGGTGACAATATACAGCCTTGACATACTCCTTTTCCTATTTGGAACCAGGCTGTTGTTCCATATCCAGTTCTAACTGTTGCTTCCTGACCTGCATACAAATTTCTCAAGAGGCAGATCAGGTGGTCTGGTATTCCCATCTCTTTCAGAATTTTCCACAGTTTATTGTGATCCACACAGTCAAAGGCTTTGGCATAGTCAATAAAGCAGAAATAGATGTTTTTCTGGAACTCTCTTGCTTTTTCAATGATCCAGTGGATGTTGGCAATTTGATCTCTGGTTCCTCTGCCTTTTCTAAAACCAGTTTGAACGTCAGAAAGTTCACGGTTCACATATTGCTGAAGCCTGGCTTGGAGAATTTTGAGCATTATTTTATTAGCGTGGGAGATGAGTGCAATTGTGCGGTAGTTTGAGCATTCTTGGCATTGCCTTTCTTTGGGATTGGAATGAAAACTGACCTCTTCCGTTCCTGTGGCCACTGCTGAGTTTTCCAAATTTGCTGGCATATTGAGTGTAGCACTTTCACAGCATCATGTTTCAGGATTTGGAATAGCTCAACTGGAATTCCATCACCTCCACTAGCTTTGTTCGTAGTGATGCTTTCTAAGGCCCACTTGACTTCATATTCCAGGAGCTCTGGCTCTAGGTGAGTGATCACAACTTCGTGATTATCTGGGTCATGAAGCTCTTGTTTTGTACAGTTCTTCTGTGTTTTCTTGCCACCCTGTCTTAATATCTTCTCCTTCTGTTAGGTCCCTACCATTTCTGTCCTTTATCAAGCCCATCTTTGCATGAAATGTTCCCTTGGTATCTCTAATTTTCTTGAAGACATCTCTAGTCTTTCCCATTCTGTTGTTTTTCTCTATTTTTTTGCATTGATCGCTGAGAAAGGCTTTCTTATCTCTCCTTGCTATTCTTTGGAGCTCTGCATTCAGATGCTTATATCTTACCTTTTCTCCTTTGCTTTTCACTTCTCTTCTTTTCACAGCTATTTGTAAGGCCTCCCCAGACAGCCATTTTGCTTTTTTGCATTTCTTTTCCATGGGAATGATCTTGATTCCTGTCTCCTGTACAATGTCATGGATCTCATTCCATAGTTCATCAGGCACTCTATCTATCAGATCTAGGCCCTTAAATCTATTTCTCACTTCCACTGTATAATCATAAGGGATTTGATTTAAGTCGTATCTGAGTGGTCTAGTGATTTTCCCTACTTTCTTCAATTTAAGTCTGAATTTTGCAATAAGGAGTTCATGGTCTGAGCCACAGTCAGCTCCTGGTCTTGTTTTTGCTGACTGTATAGAGCTTCTCCGTCTTTGGCTGCAAAGAATATAATCAATCTGATTTTGGTGTTGGCCATCTGGTGATGTCCATGTGTAGAGTCTTCTCTTGTGTTGTTGGAAGAGGGTGTTTGTTATGACCAGTGCATTTTTTGGCAAAACTCTATTAGTCTTTGCCCTGCTTCATTCTGTAGCCCAAGGCCAAATTTGCCTGTTACTCCAGGTGTTTCTTGACTTCCTACTTTTGCATTCCAGTCCCAGTGGTTAATAAAGTGATATTTTAAGTCAAACAGATACAAATGTAAATCATAGGTTCACCAATTATTAACTGGGTTACCTTGGTTAAGTTAATGAACACTTCTAAGACACAGTGTTTCATATTTAAATGAAGAAAACCCTATAATCCCACTGTGGAGAGAATGTGAGAATTAAGCAGCTCTATCTAAAGTGGAGCATTTAATGTTAAGGAGCTAAAATATAATGATTAAATATAAGCATCATAAAGGAGATAATATGGGTCCTGTTAAAAGCAGACATGATAGTACAAAGAACGTATTTGGGTTTTTAACAATTGCTGTTAATTATATATCATAATTGTTATATTATGTTATATTATGTTATTATATATAAATATATATATATATATATTTATATATATGATAAATATCAAATCTAATAATTTGGCCACCTGATGAGAAAATCTGACTCATTGGAAAGGATCCTGATGCTGGGAAAGATTGAAGGCAAAAAGAGAAGTGTGCCACAGAGGGTGGGATGGTTAGATAGTGTCACTGACTTACTGGACATGTATTTGAGCAAACTGCAGGAGATAGTGGACAGGGAAGCCTGACATGCTGAAGTCCATGGGGCCCAAAGATTCGGACTTGACTGAGCAACTGAACTACAAGAAATAAGTATGTATGTCTTCCCAGGTGAAAAGTGAAAGTGAAAGTGAAGTCACTCACTCGTGTCCAACTCTTTATGACCCCATGGACTGTAGCCTACCAGGCTTCTCTGTCCATGGGGTTTTCCAGACAAGAATACTGGAGTGGGTTGCCATTTCCTTGGTGAAGAATCTGCCTCCAATGCAAGAAACTCAGGTGCTGAGGTTTCGATCCCTGGGTCGGGAACTTCCTCTAGAGGAGGAAATGGCAACAGTCCCAGTATTCTTGCCTGAAAAATCCTGGGCAGAGGTGCCAGGAACCAGACTCCACTGTCAATGAGGTTTCCCATGCAAGAATACTGGAGTGGATTGACATTCCCTTCTCCAGGGATCTTCCCAATCCAAGAATCAAACCCAGATTTCCTGCACTGCAGGCAGATTCTTTACCATCTGAGCCACCAGGGAAATATTTTAAAGTAAATAATAAATTGAGGTGCAAAATAAAATAGACTTAAGTAGAAAGATAGTTGAAATAGTGTGTTATCTTCTGTGTAAATAAGAGTGTGTTTGTGTGTGTGTGTGTATAACCTTTCCTGAAAGAGAAACATAGAGGTGATAAAACTTCTAGATGTATCTAGAAGATACATCTAGAGCTACATTTATGGATGGGTTACAAAATGGTAGAAGAGATGGATGTGAGAGAATTATACTTTTTTTAAGTATAGTTTTCTTACATAACCTTGATTTTAGAACCTTGTAAATTTTATACATTTTCCAAAAAATTAAACATATAAGGATAATAAAACACTGAAATTAAAATTAACTTAAAATAACCAAATAGAAAAGCATAATTAATCCAGAAAAATTTTCATGCATGACATTTAATTTGAAATCATTAATGAGATATATCTAAGGGCAAATAGCAATACAAAGAAAGCTGAACTTGTTTTAATTGACTTGCTTTTAACAGTGATGTTTATATGTAGTAATACTATAACAATATGTGTTATTAAAGATAGAAAATATGTAAACACACAAACGTTTCTAGATTTCTCTCTGGGAAAATGAAATATAGATTTGGAATAAAAGCAGTTGAGAATTTTGTTAGATTTGAATTAGAAGTATCAGCCATAGTTGGTGATATATTTACAAAGTTATTTCACAACTGCCTTCACCAGCTCATTTTAGAAACAATGGTGTCCCCCACCTTCATGATTAATGTGTTTAGTTCTCATATCTTCATTTCTAAACACTATTGCCAAAAATAAATAATAATAATAATAAACACTATTGCCCAGTAAAAAGAGCCAGGGTAAGTGGGGGTGAAATGAATTGGGAGATTAGGATTGACATATATACACAATTGATACTATGTATAAAATAGATAGCTACTATCTATAAAATAGATAACTAATGAGAACCTACTGTATAGCTCAGGGAAACCTACTCAGTTCTCTGTGGTGACTTAAATAGGAAGGAAATTCAAAAAAGAAGGGTTATGTGTATATGTATAGCTTATTCACTTTGCTGTACAAGAGAAGCTAACACAACATTGTAAAGCATCTATACTCCAGTAAAAATTCATTTAAAAAGAGAGCCAGAGTAACAACTTTATGGGTCAGAGAAATCATGGTGGGATCCTAGTATAGTTTGTTGTGTCAGAAAGTGAGAATGGGCCCAAAGACTGTAGCTGACATGCTAAAAGAACACAGCAACCAGCTCAAAAGGGCTTTCACTCACAAAATTTTGAAGAACTTGAACATTAAAAAAGAATAGCTATAGTAATAGATTTTAATATATTTAATCAGAATAAATCCATTGATCCATAGCAATATGTTAATAAAAGATGGGCACTTAATTAGTGATGAATGCCAGTTAATCTTCCTGAAAGGAATGAAAAAATTAGATAAAATTCAACTACTGATGCAATAGACTTCCCTGGGGGCTCAGATGGTAGAAGCGTCTGCCTACAATGCAGGAGACCTGGGTTCGATTCCTGAGTTGGGAAGATCCCCTGGAGAAGGAAATGGCAACCCACTCCAGTGTTCTTGCCTGGAAAATTCCATGGACAGAAAGCCTGGTAGGCTACAGTCCATGGGGTCGCAAAGAGTCAGACATGACTGAGAAACTTCACTCACTGATGCAATACTTTATTCAGGCAAAGAATATTAGTGGATGCAGAAAGCATTTATAGACTATTGTTGGAAAGGAGGATAGACATCATCTGAAACATCACGTTCCCAATCGCTTATTAATTATCTTTACACAATTACCTTTCAAATGGAGAGATCTGGAGGACACCACCAACCAAGTGCTCCAGCTCAGCATTGTCAATAAGGACTGATGGAAGTTAAAGGATTTTTGATGTGATAAAATGGGGCACACACAGCATCATATCTGAAGTGCTATTGACACCAACATCTAATCTAAATCTGTACAAGAAGAAGCCACCAGATAAATGCAGAAAGTGGGATATTTTATCAGACAAGTAAAATGAACCATGTAAAATATCAGTGCCATAAAATAAGCAAAATAAAAGTGAAATGGTTGTTGTAGATTAAATGAGACCAAAAGTATGAAAACTAAGTGCCATACACATCCTTTGACCAAATCCTTAATTGAACACAAACAGCTCTAAAGGAAATTACTTATACTTCTGGGCAATTTTATTTGAGCTCAACACTAGATAATATTGCTTCAATGTAGCCTTTATTATGTGTGATACTTTTGGGGTTTTTGGTTTTATAGGAGACTGTCATTTTTTATAGGCATAAAACATCACAAATTCTACTTTCTTTCAAATGGTCAAAATGTCTTGTGTGTGTGTGTGTGCGTGTATCTGAAGAGACAGAGATAAAGATTTGACAAAATGTAATAACTGGTGAATGATAAAATATATGAAGTTTACATGTTGTGTAATAAATGTTAGAAAAAAATGTTGGATGTAAGAGCATATACTGAAAAGGGAGGTACTTTAAAAAATTATTTTGCTTAAATTAGGAAGACTTAAAATTAGTTGCTACAAAATATATTTGCAAACAATAGTTAATAAATTATCTAAATGACATTGACCTATAAATTATAGTTTTCAAAATTAAGAAAGTGATATAATGTGACACAGTTCTCAAGTGGTTAAATCTGTTTGGGCTTTGTAATGACAACTGAAGAAGAAAAAGCTCTGAATTCTTGAGAAATGTATCATGTCAGGCCTAATTATTTTCACAGCCTCTTGCCTCTGGTGTCTTAAATGGAGTATTATTAATGTAAAAATACTATCAGCATTTACAAAAGTCTTTTAGAAATAGTTATGAAATGTTATGTATATGAATATAACTATATAAAATATGTATCAAAACAAAGTATCTACTGTACATGACTTATACAATGTTAAAATGATGCTCTATCCATCTTTGAAGTGTATTTCTGATAAAAATAGGATCCATATACTTATTTATAATGCTATGGCTGGGTTATATTTTATAGATTTACAGTTCTTTCTGTAGTATCAGGCATTACCTAACAACAAAAATTCCCATTGATATCTTTATCCATCTTGCAAAATGCTTAGAGATGGTAGTGGTCCACTAAAGAATTTTCCCCTTATTCCCTACAGTTAACAGAATGAACTCTGTAGACAGGGACTTGTCCATTAGACCTCAGTTTTGCTCATCCTTTCCAAGTCTTCATGTAAAAGATTATGGCAACTAAACTAAGTGTGAAAAACTGTTTGGAAGAGAAAAGAAAAAGTCCCAAAGGATAAACTGATAATTTGCATTTAACTTGGTTTTCAGCTAAAAATAATGCTGTGTGTTTTGAGAGATGATAGGGCATGTTTTGGAGCTAACAAAGGTGGCACTAGTGGTAAATAATATGCCCGCTAATGCAGGAGACACAAGAGACATGGTTTCATTTCCTGAGCTGGAAAGATCCCCTGGAGGAGGAAAAGGCAACGCTCTCTGGTATTCTTGCTTGGAGAATCTCAGGGACAAGGGAACCTGGCGGGCTACATTCCATACGGTCACAAAGAGTTGGAGATGACTGAGCGACTGAGCGCGCGCACACACACACACACACACACACACATCACGTTTAGGCTCTAAAATCAGAAAGTAAGGATGATAATCTTAACTCAAGTGTTATCCTCCCATTTTCAACTTTTCAGGGTTCTCATTCACAACATTGTGATAGTAGTATTGACTGTCTCCTAGGGTGGGATAATGAAATGAGATAAATTACATAAAATGAAAATGCAGAGCTATGTGATTTACTTTCCAATGTATGTTAGAATTCAGTGATGATCTTTCTACAAAAGAGAACTAAATTATCGAGTTAACAATATAAACATCCCCTGCCTGCCTGCCAACTGGATTTCTGGGTAATCTCAGCAGGTTTCTAGCTTCCTTCCATAGCTCTTATTTATCTTCTGGCACGATTTCTGGAAAGCTGAAACGAGGTAAAAAATCTCTCTGGAGATGGATGATATGCTGTTTTGTCCAACACATTTTTGATACCATGTTTTTCTTCAAAATCAACTGTAAAATGTACTTTAAAGGACTGCTTTCTGACTTCTGCAGTCCAAGATGTCTGTAGGTCTTCTATTCACTTTCTGAAGGAGACCTATAACTTGCAAATAAGAGGATTATCGGGGAATTCAATATTCTATAGAAGAAAATATCTGCTGAGGATAATTCCAGGCATGAGATTAAGGATCACTGTGCATCTTGGACTTCTCACAAACCTCTTTATTGTGTAATCACTTCTTTGAAAGTATAAATTAACCAAGAGTTGACCACATCTGTACTCTCTAATAATAAAGCTTTGAGAATCCACCAGCCTTCTCTGCAGAATAATCATTGCATTTCATTTAGCATAGTATTTTCAGACTGAAGTTTTCATATTTAAGCCAGTTATTTGCCTTCATGCTGTTGCAGCTTTTCAAAGGGGAGCACTGTTGCAATCCAAGCATGTCAATGACTACAAAATTCCTGAAGACATTCTCTATGTCTGCCAATAACCCAAGAACAGAAGGTGCCCTGATGGAAGAAAGCAACTACAATGCTTTAGTCTAGGATTAGTTGAAAATTCTATATACTGAGAACTTTAAAAATACTCAAACTTATTTATGAGTAAAAGGAAAAAATAAGCAAGTGTGTATCCCAAAGGGTGACAGTTGATATAAGTAAACTCCTTAGATAAATATACTTCATGCAAATTATGTGAAAGTGAAAATTTCAGTCATGTCCAACTCTTTGTGACCCCATGAGCTATAGCCTGCCAGGTTCCTCTGCCCATGGGATTCTCCAGGCAAGAATACTGGAGTGGGTTGCCACTTCTTTCTCCAGGGAATCTTCCTGACTCTGCAGGATCTGCAGGGTCTCCTTCATTGCAGGTAGATGCTTTACCCTCTGAGCCACCAGGGAAGCCCTGGTTAGTCAATGGGAGGTTATAAAGTTTAAAATTATTTGGAAATCTGTGTGTTATATAACCTATAAATCCTTTTGGTGGTGGAACACATAAAAACAAATATTTTATAACTTCTTTTGTACTCTACATAGATTTTTTTTTTAAATCTGTGATTTAAAGAAGGCTTTTTCATATATTGTAGATTGTGGATTTACCTGCAAGTAGTATTTAAACAGAATATGAATCTGAATTACATTTTAGCGACCCAGGAGGATGTGTTTCCCCATCAGTCACATGTAGTAAGACAAACACCACAAGTAAATGCTTTCTTTAAAATGGCAGCATATCTTCATTCAAGTAAAATATTAGCCAGTTAGTTGGAAAGTTAAGTCGCTCAGTTGTGTCTGACTAGTTGCAACCCTACGGACTGTAGCCTGCCAGGGCCCTCTGTCCATGAGATTTCCCAGGGAAGCCTGTTGTTTTTTTCCCTATTAAAAAAATAAAAATGGTCCTACTGATTTTCCTGGGAGAGTTATAGATTTTAACATGGGATAATTTGAAATTCAATAGCCAGAAAGTAAGCCACACAGGTGAGCACCTGCCCTTGATTGATGGCTTTTTATTATTTTTTCTGAGACATAAAAGATGACTGACAGGGAGGTTAGACAGAGAGCAGTTTAGAACCTCAAATCACTCACTACAAACTTGTATGGGCCCAAGCATCTAGTATACATTTTGTGGACTTCCCTGTTGGTACAGTGAATAGGAACCCATCTGCAAATGCAGGGGACATGGGTTTAGTCCTTGTCCCTGAAAGATTCCATATAGAGCAGGCATCTAAGCCAGTGTGCTACAACTACTGATCCAGAGCCCTAGAGCCCATGAGCCACAACTATTGAAGGCTGAACACTTAGAGCCTGTGCTCTGCAACAAGAGAAGTCAACAGAGTGAAAAGCCCTCTCACCGTGAGGAAGAGTAGCCCCCTCTCACTGCAAGTAGAAAAAGCCCAAGTGCAGCAACACAGACCCAGTATGGCCAAAAACAAATAAATAACTATGCTTCAATAGTTTGAATTGAATATATTTTGTGCTTAATTAAAGCACAGCATAATTGATTGTTTGAAAATGCAGATTACCATATGTATTGAGGTATGCTACATATAAATATTTTTGTTGTTGTTTTTACTTAACTAGTACCTTACTAGGCCCAAAATAATGTCCTGAGGAACCAGAAGTTGGGGGGTTGGGATTTAAAAAGTTGCAAAGTATAGCACTTGCATTTATGCACCTTTTACAGAATTTGCTTAAACATATCAATTCCCACTGAAATGCGCATTCCACAAAAACTCATAAAGTGATTTATAGCCAATTTGTTGATTGATGTTTTGTGTACCTAGATCAGTGCCTTCTACTCAGCAGGTCCTCAATAAAATTTTTAAAAAATGAATAAAATATACAGGAAGATACAATTTGGTTTGTGGAACTCCCATAACATTCCTGAGGTAACTAATCAAAATGGGCAGAAGAAATCTGAAAAAGAACCATGGAAAAATGAGGTATGAACTTACAAGATAGATAAATGGGGAGAAAGAGATTCAGAGTCAATGGCTGAAGTGAGTGTATAGAAAATTTGGTGAATAGTGGTTAAATCATACTTATGAAGTGAGGTATTTTTAAGAGTAAGGAGAATATTGAGTTTTAAACAGAAGTTGAGATAGAACAAAAAGATCCTTTAGTGAAGAATATATTCTTCAATCTCAGGTCATCAGAAGCATCTGAAAACTTTGGGATGAACAGATTAAACATTGGTGCCAACCAGCTGACTGATTCTGTCAGTCCATTTAATGCAAGCTGGCTTCATGTTGGCTAGAATCCATGGATGTGTGTCTGGATTTCATTTTTAAAAGTCAACATCAATTTGATGAGAGAAGCTTCAGAAATCATTCATTTTCTCAATTAAACCAAGGATGTGATTCTGTTAATTCTAGAACTATGCACATACCAAGTTGAAGTGATAGCAGTTAATTGTTATTGATTGCTGGGTAACAGCATTCATGAATTCCAGAGGGTCTGGCCTTAGTAAAGTATAAAATAATCCAGCAACAGCTTCAATTGGTTTTAGATAAAAATAAAAAGTCACAGGAAGCCAATGATATTTAAGATGCCTGAGAAAACTACTGAAGCACTTCCCTTAATTAGGTTTAATTACCTCTAGAGAAAGATTTATTGGAAATGAAACTAGAATAGGCCCAAATCTTTCATACTCTGAGCCAGTGCTTCTCAATAGAACTTTCTGATATGATGATAATCTATATATGTGCTGTTCTATGTAGTATCCATTAGACACGTGTGGATGTTAGTCATGTCTGGCTTTTTGTGGCCCCATGGGCAATAGCCCCCCAGGTTACTCTGCCCATGGTATTTTTCAGGCAAGAATACTGAAGTGGGGTGCACTTTCCTACTCCAGGGTTTCTTCCCCAACCCAGGGATCGAACTGGCATCTCCTGCTCTGGCAGGCAGATTCTTTTCTACTAGCGCCACCTGGGAAGCCCCCACTAGCCACATATATGTGTATTAAACATTAATATGTGAAATGTAGTTAGTGGTAACTGAGGAAATAAGTTTCACATTTTATGTAGTTTGAATTGATTTAAATTTAAATATTCTAGTTGCTAGTGGCCATCATTTTAGAAGGCACAATTTTGCCTAACCAAGAAGAGCAACAGTTTGGAAATTTTCAATTAGCTGGCTGTATCAGTCATGATAGCCTAGGTAATGCTAAATAATATTAATGATATTTTAAAAATTCCACAAGTCTATAGCAACAAATATCTATATCTCTGTTCACATTTAATTTTTCATGTCGGTGTCATGCTGGAACTCAGGCCATAAAGTAGAATCTGTCTGTAACATTGTTGGCTGTCCTTGTAAAGTAAAAGGAGAGCTTGTAAAGCAATGTGTTATACTGGTTCTTTAAGACTTGCCAGTTTTGCTAACACACTCTACTTCTGTTGATGGATGATGATGATGATTAGATGACATATAGCAGTGTATGATATATCAAAGCATCACATAATCTATGTTTCCCTCCAATCAATCACATGACCATTCTTGTGTTCCATTGAGGAAGAATATATAGGTTTCCTCAGGGAATCAATGAACATAAGTGAACAGCAGTACTGGCTCTTCTGTCCATGGGATTTTCCAGGCAAGAGTACTGGAGTGGTTTGCCATTTCCTTCTCCAGGGGATCTTCCTGACACAGGGATCACACCCTGATCTCCCACATTGTAGGCAGATGCTTTTACTGTCTGAGCCACCAGGGATGTCCTTAAAAGAAGATACAAAGAGATATTTTGTTGAATTAATGAATGAGTATTTGCTAGCAAGTTATGTGTATCTTGACTAGAACTTGATGTTGTAAAACCATCTACTCTATATGTTCATAGAGCAGTGAAATATAGCCTGGTACAATCTTTTCTAGGGTCAACCTTCCCCAGTTCTTAGGAATAAGAGAGAGAATTCCCTAATACTCTAGTTTAAATTAGTGGATTGTGGCATTTTTGTATAGAATATAAGTAATCATCTAAATGGAATGTATCTTAAATTTATTCTCTACATTTAATGGAGCATGGAATGATAGTGAGAAGGACATGCCACCCACTGCAGTATTCTTGCCTGGAGAATCCCATGGAGAGAAGCCTGGCAGGCTACAGTCCATGAGGTCACAAAGAGTCAGACATGACTGAAGGTACTTAGTATATATACATGGAGAAATAGCAGTGGTCAGATCCAGACAGATCTTAAATAGTGCACCAGGACCCCTTGGACAAATTATCACTTCCCTTTTCATTGCAAGCTCCTTGAAGACAAATTAAGGAATCTGACATGAGTGTCACCAGGCTAAAGTAAGATGTTTTCAGGTCTGCATTCCTATCTAGAGGATCTAAGAGAGGACCTGTTTCTTTCCTCATTCAGGTTGTTGTTAGAACTCAGTTCCTTGTAGTTATAGGACTGAAGTTCCCATCTCTTCGCTGGCCATCAACTGAGGATATGGGATTGAACTTGGCCCACTCAGATATTCCAAAACAAATTTCTTATTAAAAGGTCAATTATTAACATCCTTTTATCATTCTTTAATCTTAATTATTTTTGCCATGTATAGAGAACACATAAAAATATTTTGAGAATTAAGACATGGATGCCTATGAGTGGTTGGGGAGGCATTGTTTTTCTTACTACAGTGATTTAAAAGATTTATTGCTTTTACAAAAATATACCTAATCTGCATAAATTTGATTTTGACTTAAGAAATCAATGTGGCATTATGTTAGGCATTGCTTAAATAGTTTTTTATAAATATACATATATATAACTATTTATATATACATAATATGTACATATATGGATGAAATACCAAAACTAAGGGAAACTGAGTCCTGTGGATATTATGAATCAACCTTCTTAGGCCCAGGTAATGACAGATTTCTTCAAGCCCCTTGACTTTCTCCCAATAACACTGTCTGCTCATTTCATTATATGTACAGCAAGTTATCTGAGTAAATATTTAAAAAAAAGTTATTCAGTGTAGTATGAAGCATGCAATTAACATAAATGCTTATCTAATTTCATTTTAAAAAGAGATTATCTTTATAATGTTTAATATAAACATTTGAGTTTTAGTAAAATCTAGGAGTTGGTGATGGACAGGGAGGCCTGGCATGCTGCAGTCCCTGAAGTCACAAAAAGTCAGATACGACTGAGTGACTGAACTGAACTGACTCATTTCTGTATGCCAATTTGCTTTTGTTAAATCTTTTACTGAGTACAAAGCATTTTTGGTCTAGTCACAATATAATAGAAATATAGATCAAATAAGAAGTTAAAAGTACACTAAGCTTATTATATGGGCCTTTTTTATGTTTTCTCCCTCAAAGATAATCTATATAATATGTGTCCTTTGATCAACAGCCCTCCCCAGTAAGCCCTGTGAAATCAGTATAAATGCTAATATTTTGTGGCTTAATATTTGCTCAAATGCATGAATGTAACATAATAAAAATTTGGTGGTTCTCTGGGGCTCAGTAAATGCTATTTCTTTTTTCCCCAAGATCTTTGAGAGAGTAAATAATACCAAAATGCCCAAAGAATCATGTAATGCATATCCCAGAATGAAAAAGGAAAATTGCAGTCCTTTTGTACACTCTTTGGAATTGGATTAGAGTCCTCAGAACTGAAATCACCCAGCACAGACCACAGATTCTGCCCTTAACACAAGACCAAGCTGTAAATCATGTAGTAATTTTTATTGTTGTTTGTTCTCTTGTTTGGGTGACAACTTAATATCCTACAGTAGTATTCAGCTATAAAATGGTGCACATGACTGGTCACAGGCAGTAAAGAAAGTCCTTGTACTTTCTGATTGCTACAGGAAAATCTTTTGTGTAATTTGTAATTGAAATAAATAAATAACTATACAAACAGAGCAACTTAGGCCTTGCTGAAAAGTGAGTAGAAAATCAAATTGAAAGTGAGTTTTCTTTGCCTTCCATGTTTTAAGTGATCTGCTAGACAGGTCTGAAGACAGGATACTTACTGTATGTGTTATTTATGGTCGTTTTCATTTTCTTCATAGTTTCATTACAGAAGTACCAAAGCACCCATGTAATATTCTCCAACCTTCAGTTTCATTTATTAGAATGGTTCTTTGTATATGGTTTTCAATTTTAATAGTAATAGCAACTTATTTGGGGCTTCATAGGTAGCACAAGTGGTAAAGAACCCACCTGCCAATGCAGAAGATGTAAGAGATGTGGTTTTGATCCCTGGGTCGGAAAGATCGCCTGAAGGAGGTCATGGCAACTCACCCCAGTATTCTTTCCTGGAGAATCCCATAGACTGAGGAGCCTGATGGACTACAGTTCACGGGGTCACAAAGAGTCAGACACAACTGAAGTGACTTAACACTCACCACATATTTGTTATCTGCCTCCTTTGAATATAATCACCAAATGCTACACAAACAATTATGCCCTCTCTAAAATGTATTTGAAATCTCAAAAAAAAAAAATTTAATATAATGTACTTTAAAACTTCACCAGTAATACACAAACATACACACATGCACAGGTTTACATACAAAACTCTGATTTGTGCTTAGAGCAAGGAGAATAAAGGAACCATTAGATTCTTAAAGGAAGCTCATCTAATTCAGTCACAGGCTAGTGTCTAAAAGCTTTTTGTCTAAAAAATTCATGGATCAATATGTCTCATATTTATCTGCTATCTGTACCTGCTGCTGGAGAAGGCAATGGCACCCCACTCCAGTACTCTTGCCTGGAAAATCCCATGGATGGAGGAGCCTAGAAGGCTGCAGTCCATGGGGTCGCTGAGGGTTGGACACGACTGAGTGACTTCACTTTCACTTTTCACTTTCATGCATTGGAGAAGGAATGGCAACCCACTCCAGTGTTCTTGCCTGGAGAATCCCAGGGACGGGGGAGCCTGGTGGGCTGCCCTCTATGGGGTCACACATAGTCGGACACGACTGAAGCGACTTAGCAGCAGCAGCAGTACCTGCTGCTACTATTTTATTTTAGGCCTTAATCATTCTCTGTCCCCGCATTACAAAAACTTACCAATGATTCTGTCTTTACTCGTACCCCACTAAAAACTAGTTTTCATGTGGCAACCAGAGCTAACTCTTTAATAGATATCCGATCATACCACTCTTTCTTTACTCTAGTGACTTCTATCACCTCAAAAATAGTCCATACATAGATGCGTAGTGAAGATCTTTTGATGTCCTAGATTATTTCCAGTTTGAAACTGCATTTTACTGTCATAGAGTGCATGCTTCTTTGCTCATTCTGTACCTCTAGTATAAAGAATTCCTATCCACAATTATGCACAAATTAAACAACATCTCCCTTTACTTTCTCAATGACTGAAAACCACTTTATGTGAGCTAATAGAGTATCTTTCTCCAGTCTGTTTCTAGTGTTCTTATTTTTTTTTTTTTCAGTAAACTACAAATGACTTCTATATCTCTCCCTCATCTCTGTATTTTAAAATCTAGGAAGATAGTAAGCTTTTGCTTCTCTTATAGCATATACCCAATACTTGATACGTTCTAAGTTATATTGACCTTTTAGAAATTTAAGACATGAATCAATCATGAGCCATGCCTATGTGCGTGTGTGTGTGTATGTTCAGGATAAACAGAAACATAACTTAAAAATATTGTGTATCTCATAAAAATACTTTAAAAGGATGAGAAAGATTGGTATTAATTCATCTTTGAATGTTTGGTAGAAGGTAAAATTCATGAATGTAGTCCTCTATCTGATCCTGGATTTTGTTGTTGTTGGGATGTTTTTGATTATTGATTCTATGTATTTACTAGTAGATAGAATTACTTACTAGTGATCAAATTACTTACTAGAAATCAATGTGCTCAGATTTTTTGCTTTTTAAGGAACATCCATACTCTTCTCTATAATGACCATACCAATTTACATTCCTATGAACAATGTAGGAGGGTAGCCCCTGTCCCTACCTTTATTTACAGATTTTTTGATGATGACCAGTATAACTGGCGTTACATGATACATCATTGTAATTTTGATTTTCGTTTCTCTAATAATTACTGATGCAGAGCAACATCATTAGTGAAATTAAAAAAAAAAGAAAAAGTGTAAATGATGATATATATATATATATATATATATATATCATGAATGGATCTTCAGGGCGTATTGCTAAGTGAAGTAAGTACGACAGATAAAAACAAAAATCCTATGATCTGTATTATTAGTGTAATCTAAAAAATACAAAATAAAAATAGAACCAAACACATAGATGCAAAGAACAGACTGCTTATTGCCAGAGGCAGAGGGATGAAGAGTGGAAGAAACAAATGATTTTTTAAAATTTGTTTAAATAAGATAAATTAAGAAATAATATTTTAATAAATGTAAGTTCCATGAGGGTAGAGATGTTTTACTCACTGAATTATGACCAGCACTTTGAAGAATGCCTGACACATAGTAGATGCTTAATAATGTTTATAGAAGCAATACATAGCTATCATTGCTATTTGGAAAGTCTCAGCTGATAAAGGCAAATCCATCTTGTTGAGCATGTTAAAGATTTAAAATGGTAGCAAGAGTATCCCTCTGAAGGACAATTTTCAATTTTTCATGATAAGGTTCTGCTGAGAGGTTATTTGTATTGAAGTATAGTGATGTTAGTTTTGGAATCCTATGGGACAAAACCAGCTTATGCTCAGAGGTTGATAGGTAAGTAGAGTAATGGGCAATGATACTGAAAACCCTACTCTAGGATATGAAGATAGTGGAGATGGAATTATATCTAGTGATGTTCATTTATTTTTCTTAAAGAAGATGGCTGAAACTGAGTAACTCAGTTATTGATAGGAAAGACCAGGAATAATAGAAAGAAGTTTACTATTATGTCTTTAATGTCATGTTAGTCACTCAGTCATGTCAAATTCTTTGTGACCCCATGGACTATAGCCCTCCAAGTGCTTCTATTCATGGAATTTTCCCAGCAAGAATACTGGAGTGGGTAACCATTGCCTTCTCCAGGAGATCTTGCTGACCCAGGGATCCTGTATTACAGGCAGATGTTTTGTCTTCTGAGCCACTAGGGAACTGTATTATGTCTTTATCATACAATATTGTAAAGTAATTAGCCTCCAATTAAAATAAATAAATTTATATTAAAAAATAAGAATATCTAACTGTTACATTGAATATATGAATGCTACAAATAGTTCCATAAAGCATTACATACACTAAAAAATAATAATAATAAAGTAGGGGGGGAAAGTAAAACAGATATACGAAAATGATAAGAATGACTAAGAAATTTTGGGAATAAAATTTTCATGAAAGTCCGTGTGTGCTTATGTTTGTGTGTTTTGGGAGGTGGGGAAGTAAGTGTGAGAATTAAGCTAACATTGATTATGTATAGCATAAAAAATTTAATGGCTTAAAATAAGAAAGTGTGTTAAGCTAAGGAACAAATTGCTTAATATAGGTGACTGCAGGGTTGGTAGTTGAGTCTTTATGGAAGAATCAGGATTTTGTCATTTTTTTCACACTATTTTTGTATTGTCCTCAGTTTAGTTCTCCTCATGTTCTTGAGATCCTAGACCAGTATCACATATACATACTTCAGTTGTCAGTGAAAGAAGATGTTAAAAAGTGCTGTTCATCTGTCTTTTACAATAAAGGTGATTTCCCAAAATTGCTGCCATAGTTTTCTTCTCATATCATTGAAGAGAATTTCATCACACACCCATGAGTGTGGTACCTATGGGTAAATAAGATTTACCTCTGAGCTGATATTATAGTTATCCTGCCTCAGAAATTATATTGAAACAAATGTGTGTTTGTGCAGCAAGGGATAAATGAGCAACCGATAATAATTTTAGTTAAGGATTCTCACAAATTGGTTTTTATATCCCTGATATTTCTTCATTCTAATATAGAAAAATGAAATTTCCAATAGCGCATTTTAATGTCAGTTTTCAAATGTAAACAACTTTTTAAATCAGCAATATGGTGTAATACTGATTTGTATTAATATTCCAAGCATGTATTTAGAGGTTTTCCAGATTTACATTTTGAATTTCATTCAAAACTTTACTCATTTTATCATATGAAAGAGCAATTTTAAATTGTGAGTAGGTTGCCAATAAGAACATAACAAAGGTATAGGTGTTTCTATTAAAATACTATAAGTGTGTTTCTGAAAAATCAATTGTTTTGCAAAGTTTCACACTAAAATTATCAGAACTTATGAGAAAAAGTAAGGGTAGAATCATGATAATCAAAACATAAGAAACTTTATAACTGAGGTGCTAACCAACACAATAATATCTACAATAAAACATAAAGGATGGCATAGTTACAAAATGGTATTTCTAATAAATAAATGCTACACTGAATACAGGTATGTGCATTCCTTTAAAAACAAGAGAATGAGCTGTAAGGGTTGTGCCTCCTAATTAATAAATATTTGGACCATTTTAAAAAATGCAATGTGGAGATCTTCATAATTATACTTACGCTGTAAAGCAGGTGACTGAGTCAAGAGGCAGGTGAAAGTGTGAAAAGATTCATTTCATTACTATGGATTCCTCCAGAGCTCACTGTATTCTGCCCTTGTATTTCCATTCAGATCTTGCTACATGTGCCACAACGGCACTACACATTTACAGGATGAAGTTAAAAATCTCATATGAACTAATAATTTGATTAAGATCTCTCTACAGTATACCAATTATAGATCTATCATCTATCTATTTTTCTACCTATCTATCCAATTCATATTGCTGTGTATAACAATAAACTCTCTAAATATGGTTTCTCATATGGCAAAGTGGTAAATAAGTCAATGATGTTTCAAATAGTTAAATCAGTTCCACATAATTACCAGGTAGATATATGGGAATGTGTTTTTGAACAGAAATTATTTACTTGTTGCAAATGAGTTTCTATATGCTTTAGTGTTGTAAGTATAAAATGATGCCATACTATTTGATCTCAAAAATTCTGAGGACTCTTCAAGAACTAGACTAGTTGAATGAATTCATTCTTCCTGTCCTTTCATCCACTGTTAGAAACTTGCAATATGAAGTGGAGTCCTGTAAATCCTTTTTCCTTAATACATGACAGGAAAACTTTAGAAAGAAACTAAATTTCTTGCCTTATAGGACACAAAACTTTCATAATTGTTAAGCTGATTTTTAAAAATTTTTTCCAAATATCTTAGAAACCAAAAAAAGAAGGATGGCAGTTATGAGACTCTCAATGCTTTTAATTCAAGATGCTCAGGAGAAATGTAGCTTTTTTGGGGGAGGAGGGAGGAGATACTATAGAGAGCATGGTCTGAAGCACACAAGAATATACTTGCAACACTATATATATTTTTGCAGTTGTTGTTCATAAAGCCAGAGATCCAAAATGAAAAATTAGTATCAGTTAAAATGACTTTGGATGACAACAGAAAATAATGTGCTAATGCCTGGTTTGGCCAGGGGACAAGAAAGATGTTTCTTAGCTGAATGCCAGTTAGAAATTGAAAGACTATTTACATATTTAACAATCTACTGAGCCAAAAGGTAGTTGAATCTATCTAATTTTTTTCAAAGAGAATTTATGCATGGATTTGAAGGTAAAAAGAAAATTTCCATCAAAGCGGCATATATAGCAATCATTGGTGCTGGAGAAAGAACATGTTTTCTGAGAGAGTTGCCTTTGAATGGAATGAAAGCATTAGAGTTTTATAGAATTCATCTATGTTCATGAAATAGAAACAGTATTTTCAGAGATAGGACATAACACATTCTCCATTAATATGTACATTTTTATAAGCCTAAAAGTGTATGGTTGAAAAATTACCTTAGAGTAGCTCAATGGCAAAGGTCAAGTTCCATATTTACAAAATTTAAAATATACAAGGCTGTGTGTATGTGTGTAAGCTTTAAAAAGTAAGAGTTCCAAATCTGTTTTGTATAAAAATAATTAGTTTTATATAATATTTATATTTACATTTCCTTTTCCTACAATAGCTTTCTTTACAATATCTATATCTGTATAATTTACTATATATGTATATTTATAAGCATATATATATATTTAAAATTAAGTTATAACTTTTCTCTTATAGCTAGTTACTTTTAATATAAAGTTTTATTAATAACTTGCTAAAATTTGTTTTATTTATTTTTTAATTTTATTTAATTTAATTTACAATATTGCATTGGTTTTGCCATATATCAAAATGAATCTGCCACAGGTATACATGTGTTCCCCATCCTGAACCCTCCTCCCTCCTCCCTCCCCATACCATCACTCTGAGTCGTCCCAGTGCACCAGCCCCAAGCATCCAGTATCGTGCATCTAACCTGGACTGGCAACTCGTTTCATATATGATATTATACATATTTCAATGCCATTCTCCCAAATCATCCCACCCTCTCCCTCTCCCACAGAGTCCAAAAGACTGTTCTGTACATCAGTGTCTCTTTTGCTGTCTCGTACACCGGGTTATTGTTACCATCTTCCTAAATTCCATATATATGTGTTAGTATACTGTATTGGTGTTTTTCTTTCTGGCTTACTTCACTCTGTATAATAGGGTCCGGTTGCATCCACCTCATCAGAACTGATTCAAATGTATTCTTTTTAATGGCTGAGTAATACTCCATTGTATATATGTACCACTGCTTTCTTATCCATTCATCTGCTGATGGGCATCTAGGTTGCTTCCACGTCCTGGCTATTATAAACAGTGCTGCAATGAACATTGGGGTACACGTGTCTCTTTCAATTCTCATTTCCTCAGTGTGTATGCCCAGCAGTTGGATTGCTGGATCATAAGGCAGTTCTATTTCCAGTTTTTTAAGGCATCTCCACACTGTTCTCCATAGTGGCTGTACTAGTTTGCATTCCCACCAACAGTGTAAGAGGGTTCCCTTTTCTCCACACCCTCTCCAGCATTTATTGCTTGTAGACTTTTGGATCACAGCCATTCTGACTGGCGTGAAATGGTACCCCATAGTGGTTTTGATTTGCATTTCTCTGATAATGAGTAATGTTGAGCATCTTTTCATGTGTTTGTTAGCTATCTGTATGTCTTCTTTGGAGAAATGTCTATTTAGGTCTTTGGCCCATTTTTTGATTGGGTTATTTATTATTCTGGAGTTGAGCTGTAGGAGTTGTTTGTATATTTTTGAGATTAGTTGTTTGTCAGTTGCTTCATTTGCTATTATTTTCTCCCATTCTGAAGGCTGTCCTCTCACCTTGTTTATAGTTTCCTTTGTTGTGCAGAAGCTTTTAAGTTTAATTAGGTCCCATTTGTTTATTTTTGCTTTTATTTCCAATATTCTGGGAGGTGGGTCATAGAGGATCCTGCTGTGATGTATGTCGGAGAGTGTTTTGCCTATGTTCTCCTCTAGGACTTTTATAGTTTCTGATCTTACGTTTAGATCTACTTGGAATTCATCTTATTATATTTCTAATTTTAGACATTTTAAGTCTTTAATGTTCAGGCTTAGATTTGTGACATCCAGATATTTATTTACAGCAAATAGTCATCATATAATGTTATTATATATCAAGGAAACAAATATTTATAAACACCTGTGGGATTTTACCTTATTGACATTGCAAAAATCCTTTATATTATAATTCCAACTTTGTATGTGAAAAACTTGGTTTAGAGAGAGAGTATCATAGACCTTATGATTTAGAATAAGATATTTAGATTTAAAGTTAAACCCTTTAATTTACAATTTGAGTAACCTGGAGCGAGTTACTTATGCTTTCTAAGTCCTAGCATAAAAACATTTTCTCATAAGCTTCGTGAAAAAAAAAAAAAAATTGTAGAAATGTCTTGACACAGTGCTTGACACACACCAATGACTAAAAATGTGTATGCTATTGTTTTTATTACAATGCTTTGTACTTTTATATCATTATTTACTGTGCAGTTGCTTTACTGACATCTTTAGCATTATTATTACTATCACAGAAAGTAACAGGTTTTTGTCAAAAATCACTGTATTGTAAACAGTTTAACCACATTTTAATTGCATGTCTTTGTTTCAAAAACTGGATTTTAATTTCAGGTTTTTTTTTTTTTTTTTGCATAAAATATAGATTTTTCACCATGCTTCTGAAGTTTTAAGTGTTAGTTGCTTAGTTGTGTCCAACTCTTTGCAACCCCATGGACTGTAGCCCACCAGCTCTTCTGTCCATGGAATTCTCCAGGTACAAATACTGGAATGGGTAGCCATTCCCTTCTCCAGGGGATCTTCCTTACCCAGGGATGGAACCCAAGTCTCCTGCATTGCACAGGGATTCTTTATCATCTGAGCCACCAGGGAAACCTTTGAAATGATGGGCTTTTGGGAGGTGATTAGGTCATGAGTATGAGCCCTAATCATGATTAGGATTAACGCCATTATAAAAGTCACCACAGAAAGCTTGATCACGTCTTTCACCATGTGAGGTAACAGTGAAAAGATAGCCTTTAAAGGGGAAGCACATCTTAAATAGATATTGAATCTCTCAGTGCCATAATCTTGAACCTCTCAGCCTCCAGAACAGTGAGAAATAAATTTCTGTTTATCATCCACCCAGTTCATAATATTTTGTCAAAATGCTTGCCAAATCAACTAAGACAATAAGGAAGCTAATTTTCTTACTTTATCACAATGATAATAAGTTAACACTACTACTGGCCATGAAATTAAAAGATACTTACTCCTTGGAAGAAAAGTTATGACCAACCTAGATAGCATATTCAAAAGCAGAGACATTACTTTGCCAACAAAGGTCCGTCTAGTCAAGGCTATGGTTTTTCCAGTGGTCATGTATGGATGTGAGAGTTGGACTGTGAAGAAAGCTGAGTGCCGAAGAATTGATGCATTTTAACTGTCGTGTTGGAGAAGACTCTTGAGAGTCCCTTGGACTGCAAGGAGATCCAACCAGTCCATTCTGAAGGAGATCATCCCTGGGATTTGTTTGGAAGGAATGATGCTAAAACTGAAACTCCAGTACTTTGGCCACCTCATGCGAAGAAGAGTTGACTCATTGGAAAAGACTCTGATGCTGGGAGGGGTTGAGGGCAGGAGGAGAAGGGGACGACAGAGGATGAGATGGCTGGATGGCATCACTGACTCAATGGACGTGAGTCTGAGTGAACTCTGGGAGTTGGTGATGGACAGGGAGGCCTTTCGTGCTGCGATTCATGGGGTCGCAAATAGTCGGACACGACTGAGTGACTGAACTGAATTGACCTGAAAGGAATTCAATTAGGTATTTTGTGTTAATGTAATTTTTCCTGTTTTTGCTTATTCTTCCCACCTACTTAATTATATACCTTATTTAACCACAGCATGTGCCTATACTATTAGAAGGAAATACAGAGAAAGAATGCTATCTGAATGTATCCTTGGAAAAAATATTAAATATGACAATGCACTTCAGTTTAACTTCCTATTCTATTTTTCATTCTGAGAATTTTGCAGAATGTTTCTCTGAGTTTTATTCTCAATGTTTTGGTGACTTCTTTTTTTATGTCTACTGAGGAGTACTAGCACTACTATCATTCTTTTGTCACCATCCATCATCTAAACCAAGATGAATGTTACATATCAGATTTGGGAAAATCAGACTTCACACTGGGGAAATAATTTTATAAAATAATTTATATAAAACATTTAAACAAAGTAATTTAAGTATATAAATTATTTATTGATTGTATACAGACATATAATATCCTTGAAAACCAATATTGTAAAGTAATTAACCTCCAATTAAAATAAATACATTTATATTAAAAAAGAATACTTGATATTTGCATAGGAAATATCAAGTTGAAGAATGTGACATGATGTAAAATCTGTGAATGAAGTACCCAGTACAAGCAATTAATATCTGCTTCACTAACTGAAATTATACTATTTATGAATTTATATTCATTTTCTGTTTTCCTTGTGTGTAATA
Source organism: Bos grunniens (assembly GCF_055505025.1). NCBI lineage: Eukaryota > Metazoa > Chordata > Mammalia > Artiodactyla > Bovidae > Bos > Bos grunniens. Next base: position 54,907,082 of record NC_141175.1, on the reverse strand, counting down.
CCTAGAAGGAAAATGAAGCTCTATATGCTGATCTTTTTTAATGACATCATAAAGATCAAAGAAGAGAATTGTATCCAGATACATAAAGCTTTTATTGATGCAATGCCCATTTATTTAGCTAGTGAGTAAAAATGGACTTGGTTTCAATCAGCCTGCCATGGTTTTAGTCTACAGTGAAAAATGACCATGGTGGAGTGAGCTTTCTACAGATAAAGCTATCTTCTAGACACCAGTGGCAAAAATAAAGAGAGGAATAAATTACTTTCTTCTAAAGTAATCCAAGTTAACACTTTAATTTTAGAAACAAAGAAATGAAGATCTAAAGAAATAAGTGAACTCATTCATATACAGTAACATTTCTTTGAGTAAAAGAGGAGAAAAACATGTATCTCACCACCAAAAAGAAGTATATTTCAATGTTTTACATATATATGAGATAAAATAGTGTAAAATACAAATATTGGAATGTAAATGAAATATAGATTTATTGCTTCATTTGTTCATGTATTGTATGCATTTACTCTCTCTTAAGAATTGTGCTGCACAATGTTTTCATGGAATGTTAAGAAAAATAGTGTCTTAAAATTTAAGAAGCTTACAGAGAGTGGATGTAAAAAGCATTGAAAAATGAACTATGTTAAAAAGCTAAATACTTTCAAATATTCATAAAGATTAAAATAAAATAGACATTCTGAAAGAAAATACTTAACCAGGGGCTAGGGAGCAGTGGAAGGTAAGGTATCGCCAAGAAAATTAACAATTACACAGACATCTGAAAAATACAAAGAATTGGTCAAGAAAACAAAGGAATAAATCTATCATGATATTTTAGGGAAAACACATCACAGACAAAGAAAAGAATCATTTTTTTTAAGAAATTGGACAAGACCAAGGTGCCTGTCATCAACTGGATCTTGATGGCCAAGGGTGAGAACAGTAGAAGATGTAGTTGGAAATACAGGCAGAGAACATATCCTGTTTGCTGGTGTTTTGTTTTTGTTTTCGTTTTTTTTTTTTTTGATTATTCACTGTATATGTTTTTTTCTTGAAATATAACTTTATTTATTTTAATTGGAGGTTAATTGTTTTACAATATTGTATTGGTTTTGCCAGTATTGATCAGGCCTCCTTCTCTCCAGTTCCCACTGTGTAACAACTAGCAATATGAGGATGCTGATGATTTTGCTTGTCAAATACATATTTTCTGGTTCTATAAAATACAGATAAAAGCTATTTTCTTAGCAATGTTATTTTGAGGATTAAGCAACATGAGATGTGTAGAAATGATTGAACAGTTAAAAACATCACAACTCTGCAGGATCATCATTGTAGGAAACATAACCAGCTTCAGCTTTCAATGTTGGCTAGGCTTTTGATATACATTCACAAAGATCAGTTTATTTTAATCAGTTTATTTAAGATGTCATGATTTTGTTGTAAGTTCACTAGATTCTTGGATGTCACTAGAACACTTCAAAATTAAACTTAAAGCAAACAGTTTTTTTTTTTTTTTAAGTCACTCAGTTGTGTCAGACTCTTTGCAACCCCATGGACTTCTCTCAGCCCTTGGAATTCTCTATGCCAGAATACTGGAATAGATAGCCTTTCCTTTCTCCAGGGCATCTTCCCAACCCAAGAATTGAACTGGGCTCTCCTGCATTGCAGGCAGATTCTTTACCAACTGAGCTAAGGAAATGAAATAGAATATTGATCATGATAAGAGCTAATAGATCCATGAGCAGAGTGTTCTCTTCCCACCTCTTTACACAAAGAAGGGAGCCATACAACCTATTGAGAGAAATAAATATTAATTAAGAAAGCATATTAACTGCAAGCTAAAAGGCCTTAGGAGCACAGTTGCTGGTGGGGTACCGGAGAAGATTGATTAGATTATTTGTCTATCATCCCAATGCATGTGCAAAACAAAGACTTAGCTACTCACCAGGAAAAAAAAATGTGAAAGTGTTAGTTGTTCAGTCCTGTCTGGCTCTTTGTGACCCCATGAGCTGTAGTCTGCCAGGCTCCTCTGTCCATGGAATTCTTCAAGTAAGAATACTGAACTGGGTTTCTATTCCCTTCTCCAGGGGATCTTCGCTGTCCAGGGATTGAACCTAGGTCTTCCATATTGCGGGCAGGTTCTTTACTGCCTCTGAGCTCCTCACCAAGGATCCATATCATTTGGAGGCCTCTCGGAGGCCTTAATCAAGCTAGTAGCATCTGCACCTCCCTGAATCTCATCATTCATATCACTTAAGTTGCTGAAAATCTTTACAGTTTACATATTTTTCATGACGTGTAGCTCAGTGAGAGTAAGTTATTTAACAAAATTCTCTCCCTATTCTGAGTTCCAGGGTACACATTATATTGTATTATACTATTATTCAATACAATATTATGTATTAGAAACAATCTAGTAATCAGAAGTAAGCTAAAACTCACAGGAGAATAAATAAGCATTATCAAAGTGTAGAGTGGTGGGTAAAACCAACCATAGAACATATACTGAATACTTTGAATTAGAATTTTTAATATGTTAATATTACTATCTTAATGTTTGAAAATATTTATATATAGATAGATAGATAGATATACAGTATGTGAAAGAGAGAGAGAAAAAGAGAAAAGGGGTAGGAGGAGCAAGAGAAAAAAAGAGGGAGAAAGGGAGGATGGTGAATTTGACAAGTAACATCGAAATTTTAAAGTTATATTTTTCTAAAGTCATTGTGAACATCTTATGTTCTTTATTATACTCATCCAGGGAATATCTTGTAAAACACATTTCACAGGCAGGCAAGATATTTGGCCTTTTTTTTTTTTTCCTTACCATGGTTTAATCCACTTGTGAGTTCGAAACTTAAATCCTTTTAAAGATTCAGTCCCTTTGGAAATGCTAATCTCAAAAGGATTTTTCTTTTCTTTTTTTTGGTGTAAAAGTAATCATTCATGTCTTGGCAATTATATACTGCATTCTATTTTATTTCTGTTGCATTTTTCACATTAATCTTATTCTCCTAATATTCTAGTTACAATCTTGTCCATTTCCAGTAACTCTGTTAATACAAAGTGAAAAAAATATTCTTAGAAAAGAAAAAGAATTATGCTGAAGTTTTATAAAAGCTTATTTTTCCTTCCTTTTTCTTTTTGCTTTAAAACATTGCACTCCAGTAATGCTTTTACATTTGAGGCTAAGTCTGCAGCTCAAAAATATTGATTCTTTTATCTGCAGGATGTTCTTGTCCACAGCAGGCAGCACAAATGAATGAAAATACATTTATTTTCATCCCTTTCAGAAAAGGCTTGCAATCTGTCTATGGCCTTTCATGATCAAGACACCAAGTTCTTTGGCTTAATGTTATGTAAAGCATAAGTACAGAACAGCCTCAATAAAAGATTCTACCTAAGGAAAGTGAAAGAATCGAGAGGGACTTAGAAATCTTTTGCATAATGATGCATGCCACTCAATGTTTATTAAGTGACTTCTAAAACTAAAAACTTAAAGTTTAGAGATAAAATAACCAGAAGTGTGAATGCTCCATAATTTCTTGAAATATCATCCACTCTAGTGAGAAAAAAACAATTCTATGGAAAACAGTATTAGTATTTGAGAAATTCATAAAAAGAAAATCTTAGTCTATCAAAAGACCCAGATTATGGGTCCAGTTATCAGCAATTAAATTCTCAAATGTAAAATAAAGTTCAAAATACTTACCTTACAGTACCCTCTGGCAGCCTAAGTCACTTATTCTGTGGACATATTATTTTGTTGTTTGTATTATTATGGTTCAGTTACTGGTATTCCCTATTATGTCTTCAACATTTTCATATTTCCAGGTACATTGTAATCTTTCAAACTGTGGTGCTGGGGAAGACTTGAGAGTCCCTTGGACTGCAAGGAGATCAAACCAGTAAATCACAAAGGAAACCAATCCTGAATATTCATTGGGAGGGCAATTGCTGAAGTTGAAGCTCCAATACTTTGGCCATGTGATGCAAAGAGTCTACACATTGGAAAAGACCCCGATGCTGGGAAAGATTAAAGGCAAGAGAAGGGAGCAGCAGAGGATAAGCTGGATAAACAGTATCACCAACTCAATGGACATGAATTTGGGCAAGCTCTGGGAGATAGTGGAGGACAGAGGAGCCTGGCAGCCTGTAGTTCATGAAGTCACAAAGAATCAGACAGGACTTAGCAACTAAACAGCAACAAATAATAATAACCAAATATATAAATATGTATGTGTATATATATATATATATGAATTTGTTTAATAAAATATTGCAAAGCAGTTGTAGTAACATGAGGACTTTCATGTTGTGCTTGAAGGTTACTGAGGAATCACTGTTTAACATCTAGGGGTTTTTATCAGGTGACTTCCATATTATTCCTCCAGACAGCCATATTTCCTTTGTTGTTGTTGTTCAGTCACTCAGTCCTGTCCAACTCTTTGTTACCCCATGGACTCCAGCATGTCAATATTCCCTGTCCTTCACCATCTCCCAGAGCTTGCTCAAACTTATGTCCATAGAATTGGCGACCCCATCAAACTGTTTGGTAGTTAGAATAGGAAAAAGGAGTCCAGAAAGGTGGTGACTAAAGACAAAGAAGGGAAAAGCCCACAAAAATGGAACAAAGGAAGATGAGAGGATCAGGGTGAGGACCTCAGGTAAGACAAACAGCACTCCTGGGTAGCCCAATCTATATAGGACAGGCCCAGGGAGAGGACGGAGAAGGCAATGGCACCCCACTCCAGCACTCTTGCCTGGAAAATCCAATGGACAGAGAAGCCTGGTAGGCTGCAGTCCATGGGGTCGCTAGGAGTCAGACACGACTGAAGGACTTCACTTTCACTTTTCACTCTCATGCATTGGAGAAGGAAATGGCAACCCAGGGACAGGCAGTCTGGTGGGCTGCCGTCTATGGGGTCGCACAGAGTCGGACACGACTGAAGCAACTCAGCAGCAGGAAATGGCAACCCACTGGAGTGGGTTCAGTGAACCTCCAGTGTTCTTGCCTGGAGAATTCCAGGGACAGGGAGTCTGGTGGGCTGCCATCTATGGGGTTGCACAGAGTAGGACACGACTGAAGCAACTCAGCAGCAGCAGCAGCAGCAGGGAGAGGAGAAAAAAAACATATAAAAAGTGGGCCCAAAATTGGGCTGGGGGCTTCTCTTCGGGTCTTTTGGGTTGGCCCACCCGCATGCCTCGAGGATGTATTTTCCTCTACTTTCTAAATAAAACTGAACTGTAACATGCGGCTGTAACACTGGTCCATCCAAGGGCTGTAACACTGGTCCGTCCATTGCTTCAAATTTTTGTTGTGATGAGACAGAACTGAGGAAAGTACAAATTTTCCCAACCCAAACATCTCATCCCATATTTCCTTACCTATTAAACAAAGATATTTTTCACATGTTCTACTGTTCAAGTGTAAGATGCGTGAGATTATTATATATTCCTGATTGTATTTTGCCAGGTTTTTGCCTCTGTTGACCTTATGTCTATTAAACCCCAAATTCTTTAGCTAATGGCCAAGGTGTTACTTATTTATAAGAAATGAAACTAAATTGAGAAAGGGCTTTCTCAATTGAATTAAATGTGAAGGTTGCACTAGCATACCAAAGCTATCATTCTTGCTAGAAAATGTTTTCTTTCATCCCTGCATTAAGATGTTTGTAGTCAGTATGTTAGGGTGTATAAAGGAAGAAAAGTAAAGGGGATCTTAGAAGAACAAGAAAAGTTAAATTATTAGGTTAGCTTTGCTTTCTCAATCTTTCTTGTTAAGACTTGTGCAGAATGTCCATTTAGAATTCAGCTAGAAATACACAGAAATTTCTATGATAATCAACCAGGCATATCTCAGACAAGCCATGGTTTACTTATGAAGAATTCTCTCAAGTGCTCAAGTGGTCTGGACTAAGTAAAATTGGGTTCTCTCACAGGAAGCAATGGTTTTTCTGAAACTGTATGTATGTGTTTATTTCCTCAAAAACAGGGCCTCGGGATAAGATAACTTGTAAATGAATGATTTGTCTCATTTTTTTTTAATGAAAGATAATCTATACCAAAGCACAGGAGAGAGGAAGAGCTTCTAGGACAAAAGAATTGTACCACCAATAGTGACAGTTTTTATTCCTGAAAATATTTAATGTCGGTTCAAGAAGATAAGCAGAGAAGGCAATGGCAACCCAGTCCAGTACTCTTGCCTGGAGAATCCCAGGGATGGGGGAGCCCGGTGGGCTGCCGTTTATCGGGTCACACAGAGTCGGACATGACTGAAGCGACTTAGCAGCAGCAACAGCAGCAGCAGCAGCAACAAAAAGATAAGAACTGCAACTCACATAATACTCTAGCCTATTTATACCCACATTTAAATAATTAAACATTATGGAGATAGAAATGCTCACCCTTGGTTTGGAAGAGCAGAATTAAAGTGGATTTCCTAGAATAAGAGTAGAATCAGAATTTAATACCATTTAGTAGAATCCCTCAATATACTTAAGAGTTTATCACTTACGAAGTTCATTTGTGCACATTATCATAAATAAATCACCAGTAAAAATGAGGAGGTAAGTCAAAGCTATTAATCCTTTTATGAATGAGGAGGTAAAACAAAGCTCTTAGTACTTTTATGAATACAAGAAATGAACTGATTTGTCATAATCAGTTTTCAAAGATCAGAAGAATGTCATTTTCTTGACAGTCTTCCCTTAATCACTCAATTGCAAACAACTCCATCATCCTCCAAATTTTCAGTGAAATATTATAGTTCTATACCTCACTATAAGCTTCCCAGGTGGCTCAGAGGGTAAAGAAGTGGCTGCAGTGCAGGAGTCTGGATTTGATCCCTGGGTCAGGAAGATCACCTGGAGAAGGGAAAGATTACCTACTCAATTATTCTTGCCTGGAAAACTCCATGGACAGAGGAGCCTGACAGGCTATTATCCATGGAGTCACAAAGACTGAGCTAGTAACTAACACTAACTAACTACTCTCCCTATAGACTCTAACTATTGATGAATCAGATCAGATCAGATCAGATCAGTAGCTCAGTCATGTCCGACTCTTTGTAACCCCATGAATCGCAGGCCTTTTCATAATGTTCATGGGGTTCTCAAGGCAAGAATACTGAAGTGGTTTGCCATTCCCTTCTCCAGTGGACCACATTCTGTCAAATCTCTCCACCATGACCCGCCCATCTTGGGTTTTGGTATCTAAACACAACTGAGCGACTGAACTGAACTGAAACATATTTTGCAATTCATAATGTAGAAGGCACTGATTTAATTAAATGTTTGTATTTACTCATTTGCTCTTCCTAACAGTAAGTATTATCTCCAATTTGTAAATCAGGAAATTAGAGCTAAAATTAAAACAGAAACCTCACATTTTTATACACCTCATACTGTCTCTTTGAATAAAGAATATCATATTTACTTGTATATTACTTAGAATGTATAGCAGAATGTTTTGACAATACTAGATAGTAAGGAAATTCTCATCAAATGACTGAACTAAAAATAAACAGGGAGTGGCAGCAGTCTGATGGCTGCCAAGTGGCAGGTATTATTCTCCTTCCTCAGTGCCCTTAGGGAAAAAACTTCTATATAATCTGGCTCCTTTCCTCACTTCTTCAGTGCAATTTTCTCAGGGTAACTGGAGACCCTGTGCCTTGGGCTTGAAGTCCCCAAAATTCCCACCCAATAAAACATAACTATCAAAAAACTATCAATAAAATAAATTAGGACTTAAAAAAAAAAAAAAAAAACATGTTCAAGAATAAAGATGAAAACAGGTCAACTTGACAACATAATCAAAAGCTTATCAGTAAGCAAACATAAAAGGGCCAGAAATAGACAATATTCTGTTTCCCTCAACAAGCATATAGATCTTAGACAAATAAAACATAGTTTAATATGATAGAAGACAAAATATTGAAAGAAAAGTGAATTTGTGTAAGGCAGCTAAGTTAAAGGTGAAAATTGGTCAAATAACAAAGGATTTCTGTCTAATACAAATGGCTTGAACTGCATAAAAATCTAATTTCTCTGATAAAAGTGATATCATGCATTTAGACATAACTGAGACATTTTAAAACTAATTATTTTGCATAATTTTAAGTCTCTGTTTTTCTCTGCTCTTAAGAACTGTGTACCATTTAAATATATATACCCAACCTATAGATCAAAAACTATTATAGCATAATAAGTAAACAAATATTTGCCAACTTTATTAATGGAAATATTATCTCTACAAATAAAATAAGAAAAATAATTTTAAAATGTAGCAATACACTCAATCCTAAATAATATAACAAAGATATGATTATATTATTATAACTGCATCTTAAAATTCTGTATTCTATGAAGCTTAAAATATCTATTTGCATACACAACATAGTTATATGAAATATACTTGAAATATGCATACAGATTTTGGAAAAGGAGAAGCATGACTGATTAAAAAATGATGTCTGTGGAGGAATAACATAGATGAAATGCAAATTTTAAAATATTAATTTTTCTGATTATGCAAAGTTGGCAAAAGTTGTGAACAGACTCGAAAATGCAAGGAAGGGATATAGATTAAATATATTTTAAAATGATCACCTAAAATGAGATTAGTTCTAACAGTCTGAATCAAACCGGTAAGAGACCATAGAATTCATAGCTGTTAGCAGCATAACTCTGGGGTCTTACAAATAACACTCAATTACCTGTCCACTCATGAACTTTTTTTCTGACTTGTGCCAAAATAAACCTTTAGAAATCCCAGTAAGTTTCTCTATAAGCAGGGGTCATAGATATGCCTACCTGATTTTCTTGTTGCATAGATTTTAAATGGTAAGTATATGAAGGACTTAAGCAGTTATTTAGCCTGTTATATAACATGAGCAATTGCTTTTCTTTAATTTTTCAATTTTAGATTAAAAATAATATCAGTTAGTAACCAATGGGACACTGACCCATGATTTAGGTCTTGGCTCTATGATACTTGGAAAACATGCTGCTAACATAAGTGACACAAGCACAGGATTGAAACTTTTTAAGAGTGTGGATATTGCTCTTTAAACTTCCTGCCTTCATCATAATAAGAACTTCTTCCCTGCACCTTATAATGTGCTTCCAAAATGAAAATATATAAAGCATCAGTTCAATTCAGTTCAGTTCAGTCCCTCAGTCATGTCCGACTCTTTGCAACCCCATGAATCGCAGCACACCAGGCCTCCTTGTCCATCACCAATTCCTGGAGTTCACTCAAAATCATGTCCATCGAGTAAGTGACGCCACCCAGCCATCTCATCCTGTGTTGTCCCCTTCTCCTCCTGCCCCCAATCCCTCCCAACATCAGAGTCTTTTCCAATGAGTCAACTCTTCGCATGAGGTGGCCAAAGTACTGGAGTTTCAGCTTTAGCATCAGTCCTTCCAAAGAACACCTAGCACTAATCTCCTTTAGAATGGACTGGTTGGATCTCCTTGCAGTCCAAGGGACTCGCAAGAGTCTTCTCCAACACCACAGTTCAAAAGCATCAATTCTTTGGCACTCAGCTTTCTTCACAGTCTAAATCTGACATTCATACATGACCACTGGAAAAACCATAGCCTTGACTAGACGGACCTTTGTTGGCAAAGTAATGTCTCTGCTTTTCAATATGCTATTGGGTTGGTCATAACTTTCCTTCCAAGGAGTAAGCGTCTTTTAATTTCATGGCTGAAGTCACCATCTGCAGTGACTTTGGAGCCCAAAAATATAAAGTCTGACACTTTTTCCACTGTTTCCCCATCTATTTCCCATGAAGTGATGGGACCAGAAGCCATGATCTTAGTTTTCTGAATGTTGAGTTTTAAGCCAACCTTTTCACTCTCCTCTTTCACTTTCATCAAGAGGCTTTTGAGTTCCTCTTCACTTTCTGCCATAAGGGTGGTGTCATCTGCATATCTGAGGTTATTGATATTTCTCCAGGCAATCTTGATTCCAGCTTGTGCTTCTTCCAGCCCAGCGTTTCTCATGATGTACTCTGCATATAAGTTAAATAAGCAAGGTGACAACATACAGCCTTGACGTACTCCTTTTACTATTTGGAACCAGTCTGTTGTTCCGTGCCAGTTCTAACTGTTGCTTCCTGACCTGCATACAGATTTCTCAAGAGGCAGGTCAGGTGGTCTGGTATTCCCATCTCTTTCAGGATTTCCCACAGTTTATTGTGATCTACAGTCAAAGGCTTTGGCATGGTCAATAAAGCAGAAATAGATGATTTTCTGGAACTATCTTGTTTTTCTGATGATCCAGCAGAGGTTGGCAAGTTGATCTCTGGCTCCTCTGCCTTTTCTAAAACCAGCTTGAACATCTGGAAGTTCACGGTTCACATATTGCTGAAGCCTGGCTTGGAGAATTTTGAGCATTACTTTACTAGCATGTGAGATGAGTGCAATTGTGCGGTAGTTTGAGCATTCTTTGGCATTGCTTTTCTTTGGGATTGGAATGAAAACTGACCTTTTCCAGTCCTATGGCCACTGCTGAGTTTTCCAAATTTGCTGGCATATTGAGTGCAACACTTTCACAGCATCATCTTTCAGGATTTGAAATAGCTCAACTGGAATTCCATCACCTCCACTAGCTTTGTTCGTAGTGATGCTTTCTAAGGCCCACTTGACTTCATATTCCAGGAGCTCTGGCTCTAGGTGAGTGATCACAACTTCGTGATTATCTGGGTCATGAAGCTCTGTTTTGTACAGTTCTTCTGTGTTTTCTTGCCACCCGGTCTTAATATCTTCTCCTTCTGTTAGGTCCCTACCATTTCTGTCCTTTATCGAGCCCATCTTTGCATGAAATGTTCCCTTGGTATCTCTAATTTTCTTGAAGACATCTCTAGTCTTTCCCATTCTGTTGTTTTTCTCTATTTTTTTGCATTGATCGCTGAGAAAGGCTTTCTTATCTCTCCTTGCTATTCTTTGGAGCTCTGCATTCAGATGCTTATATCTTAACTTTTCTCCTTTGCTTTTCACTTCTCTTCTTTTCACAGCTATTTGTAAGGCCTCCCCAGACAGCCATTTTGCTTTTTTGCATTTCTTTTCCATGGGAATGATCTTGATTCCTGTCTCCTGTACAATGTCATGGATCTCATTCCATAGTTCATCAGGCACTCTATCTATCAGATCTAGGCCCTTAAATCTATTTCTCACTTCCACTGTATAATCATAAGGGATTTGATTTAAGTCGTATCTGAGTGGTCTAGTGATTTTCCTTACTTTCTTCAATTTAAGTCTGAATTTTGCAATAAGGAGTTCATGGTCTGAGCCACAGTCAGCTCCTGGTCTTGTTTTTGCTGACTGTATAGAGCTTCTCCGTCTTTGGCTGCAAAGAATATAATCAATCTGATTTTGGTGTTGGCCATCTGGTGATGTCCATGTGTAGAGTCTTCTCTTGTGTTGTTGGAAGAGGGTGTTTGTTATGACCAGTGCATTTTTTGGCAAAACTCTATTAGTCTTTGCCCTGCTTCATTCTGTAGCCCAAGGCCAAATTTGCCTGTTACTCCAGGTGTTTCTTGACTTCCTACTTTTGCATTCCAGTCCCCTAGAATGAAAAGGACATCTTTTTTGGGTGTTAGTTCTAAAAGGTCTTGTAGGTCTTCATAGAACCGTTCAACTTCAGCTTCTTCAGTGTTACTGGTTGGGGCATAGACTTGGATTACTGTGATATTTAATGGTTTGCCTTGGAAACGAACAGAGATCATTCTGTCGTTTTTGAGATTGCATCCAAGTACTGCATTTCAGACTCTTTTGTTTACCATGATGGCTACTCCACTTCTTCTGAGGGATTCCTGCCCGCAGTAGTAGATATAATGGTTATCTAAGTTAAATTCACCCATTCCAGTCCATTTTAGTTTGCTGATTCCTAGAATGTCAACATTCACTCTTGCCATCTCTTGTTTGACCTCTTCCAATTTGCCTTGATTCATGGACCTTACATTCCAGGTTCCTAGCAATATTGCTCTTTACAGCATCGGACCTTGCTTCTATCACCAGTCACATCCACAGCTGGGTATTCTTTTTGCTTTGGCTCCATCCCTTCATTCTTTCTGGAGTTATTTCTCCACTGATCTCCAGTAGCATTCTGGGCACCTATTGACCTGGGAGTTTCTCTTTCAGTATCCTATCATTTTGCCTTTTAATACTGTTCATGGGGTTCTCAAGGCAGGAATACTGAAGTGGTTTGCCATTCCCTTCTCTAGTTGACCACATTCTGTCAGAACTCTCCACCATGACCCGCCCGTCTTGGGTTGCCCCACGGGAATGGCTTAGTTTCACTGAGTTAGACAAGGCTGTGGTCCTAGTGTGATTAGATTGCCTAGTTTTCTGTGAGTATTGTTTCAGTGTGTCTGCCCTCTGATTCCCTCTTGCAACACCTACCATTACTTCGGTTTCTCTTACCTTGGACGTGGGGTGTCACTTTACGGCTGCTCCAGCAAAGTGCAGCCGATGCTCCTTTTCTTGGACGAGGGGTATCTCCGCACCGCTGCCCTTCCTGACTTTCAACGTTGAATAGCTGCTCTAGGCCCTCCTGTGCCCGGGCAGCCACTACTCCTTAGACGTGGGGTTGATCCTCCCTGCCACCACCCCTGGCCTCAGGCGTGGGGGTGTGGGGTAGTTCCTCCTGGCCGCCACCCCTGACCTGGGACTTGGGTAGTTCTTCTTGGCAGTTCCTGCGCTGTTGCAGCCTGGCATTCTCAGCTGCTGCTCCTGACCTCGGACGTGGGTTAAGTCCTCTTGGCCGCAGCCCCTCGGGCATGGGGTCCTCCCGGCTTCTGCCCCTGACCTCGGACGTGGGGTAGCTCCTCTCCGCCACACTTAGTGGGCCGATCGCAGCCACCACTGCACTTAGGGCGCCGGTTTGTGAAGCCATAGAGATGATTATTTAACGAGAGTAATTTTCAGTAATTTCATCAGAAGCAATTCTTTGTAATATTAGAAACATCAAGAAATTCACATTTACCTATTTTGGAAGTTCCAGTATATGAAAGCTTAGCCTGTTTATTTTTTTCCCCAAAGAAATTTACCACACTATCAGTAATTATGAGTGAGTTGCTATGATGTATGCATATGGAGCATTTTCAGATTGGGATCTTTTTTTCAGGTTTCTTTGATAAGGTTAAAGTTTTTCATATAATAGCTCTTATTTATGATTCTAAAATTCAAATAATCATTTATTTAAAATCTTAAAACAACTTTTCTACTCCCTCATGAAAACTTGACTGTAAGTTGGAAAAAGGGCCAAGACTTTTGTGATTTTTTTTCTCCTACTTTTGGTTTCAGAGACACATTCTATTTATATCAAAGCCCTTTTGGGGGACATAACAATTTACTAACTTAATGGAACTCACATAACATAATTGCACTAAAATCTTTTATGAGATATTCTATTTTACCTCTATATAAATCTTAGCTAACTATTCTAGAATAAGCAGTGAATAACACCATGAGTTCTGAAAAATGAGTATCAAGAAAAGATAAACTGAATTTTACATATGCCATTTACTTTTCAGACATTTTAAAGAAAATAGACTTTTAAGTTCTGGATTCATGGAATAGGTATTGAGACTCAAGTGGTTTATTTTTTCCCAAAATGAACATATTTTTATTCATAGTGTGTTATTGCTCTCCACAGTCTTCACAAATTGCCATACCCTCAGTCTTCACAAATTGCCCCAAGTTGGTTACTGGTTTCCCTGACACCTTCCTGCCTTTTTATTGGGGAGGGGACATTTTTCCTCATTCTATTTCATAAGCATGGATACACAAGAGAAAGCTGAAAGAAGAATAGAGAGGATAAGAAGGGATTGACAAAAAAAAAAAAAAAAAAACGTGTAAACTTCCCACATAGCAGATAAAAAATAATTTCTATTTGACACGGCATGATATATAGGAGCAATTCAGAAAATCTGCTATCCAATTGTCAAAAACAATTTATTTTGAGACTTTGTAAACTTTGCTTTGCTTTTAGACAAGAAAACTCCAACAGAATAAAGAGTAAAGCTTAGCGAAGCTAGTAGCTCCTTCCACAGGAGGGTTTACTGTTAGCAAACCAGACTGTGCCACCTCTAATTTCCGTGACCATTTAAACACATTGTTCTTCACAGTGAACAAATTCATCCTCATCTATAATTAATAATTGTTTGTTATACCTCCAGGCTTTTTTTTGTTTGTTTGCTTGTTTTAACTCATTAACCTCACACTATTTATTCTAGCCCACAAATGATCTTAATGAACTTTTGTGACACTTTTTTTTGTTAACAGAAGATTTAGTATTTAATTAGTCTCAATTAATTGAATATACCTCAAGTTTTTTGCACAGACTATCAACAACAGAGCCAACACTCAAAGCCATTTTAAAAACCAGTCCTTCTTGTTTTATTCCCTGTGCTTATTTACTCTTGGTTGCAGGTTCATTATATGATACATTTTTTTGGTGCCATCTGAAGACATCTATAAATATATCTAGATAATACGTGCAGGCTCCTTTAGAAATATCTTGATCAGCTAGACATTTACTTTGTGTACAGAAAATATGCACTCACATCCTAGATGACTAATTATCTTGTCTTTTTTGTTTCATTAAATAACTTTTTCTCTTTTTACCAGGGATTTGTACTGTGAACTTCAATGGAGATCGTGCTTTTGAATTGTAAATTATTTTTAAAAGTTATTGAGAAGTTTTTTTTAAAGAAACTACAATATTAATTTTATGAAGAAGTTACATAGAAACCCTAATTTCTGATGTTCAGCCTTTCTCCCAGGCCATGAATATAAACAGGTGAGTAAAGGCAATATTATAAAATTATCTTATATCATAATTTAGAATGGAGTTAGTTTCAAAATCCAGAACATTTATGAGATAAATTCCTTAAGTCTTGTGTTTCAATCCTGGTTTCTGTATTTTCAGGCTTGCAAAGCCAAGAAAGTTACTCAATTTAAGTGACTCCCTTTGTATAACAATAATTATAATACTAATTGTACAGTGAGGATTAAGTGAGATGGTATATGGGAACATTGTCTTGTCATCAGTGAAATACTTCCCATATATGAGAGAGGATGTGATGTTTATGGTAGACACAGGGGATATCTTTAATAGATAAATCAAGAGGTTGAGTGATAATAAAGAACTATCTGTGGATGGGATACCTACACAGAGGGAATACCACTGTGCTCAGCAGAAAGGCGTATGCCATCAAATATCCTTTCTCTTTAGATATTTCTGTAAGATAAGCAATACTGGTTGCCAGGCAGAAAAAAACCCCACCATCATGTATGGTTTTATTTTACCTGCGCACCAAGTGAAGCTTTTTTTTTTTTTTTCTTTCTTTCTTTAATTTTTTCAGTAAGTCTAAGTGTTCAAAATTGGAAAGGAAGTACGTCAAGGCTGCTTATATAACTTATATTCAGATAACATCATGCAACATGCCAGGGTGGATGTATCACACACTAGAATCAAGATTGCCAGGAGAACTATCATGCAGTTGACGCCAATTTAATGGCACAAAACGAAGAGGAACTAAAGAGCTTCTTGATCAGGGTAAAAGAGGAGAGTGAAAAAGCTGGCTTAAAACTCAATATTCAAAAAATGGTAATCATGGCTTCCAATACCATCATTTCACAGCAAACAGATTGGGAAAAAGTGAAAACCATTGCAGATTTTATTTTCTTGAACTCCAAAATCATTGCGGACTGTGACTGCAGCCATGAAATTAAAAGATGCCTGCTCCTTGAAATAAAAGCTATGAGACACTAATAGATGGAGAAATATACCGTGTTCATGGATCGGAAGAATCAATATAGTGAAAATGAGTATACTACCCAAAGTGATCTATAGATTCAATGCAATCCCTATCAAACTACCAACCGTATTTTTCACAGAGCTAGAACAAATAATTTTACAATTTGTATGAAAATACAAAAGCTATGAGAAACCTAGACAGCATATTAAACAGCAGAGACATGACTTTGCTGAAAGGTCCACACAATCAAGCTGTGTTTTTTTTCCAATAGTCATGTACAGATGTGAGAATTGGACCATAAGGAAGGCTGAACACTGGAGAATTGATACTTTTGAATTGTGGTGCTGGAGAAGATTCTTGAGAGTCCCTTGGACTGCAAGGACATCAAGCCAGTCAATCCTAAAGGAAATCAACTCTGAATATTCATTGGAAGGAATGATGCTGTAGGTGAAGAGCCAATACTTTGGCCACCTGATTTGAATAGCTGACTCATTAGAAAAAATCCTGATGCTGGGAAAGAGTGAGGCCAGGAAACTTATTCCATGTATTCCTATTGTCTTGCTGCTAAGTCACTTCAGTTGTGTCTGACTCTGTGCAACCTCATAAACGGCAGCCCACCAGGCTCCCCCGTCCCTGGGATTCTCCAGGCAAGAACACTGGAGTGAGTTGCCATTTCCTTCTCCAATGCATGAAAGTGAAAAGTGAAATTGAAGTCACTCAGTCGTGTCTGACTCTTCGCGACCCCATGGACTGCAGCCTTCCAGGCTCCTCCATCCATGGGATTCTCCAGGCAAGAGTTCTGGAGTGGGGTGCCATTGCCTTCTCCTCCTATTGTCTTAAAAAGTAAAAATATCCAAGCTGGTTAGTCAAGTTAATAGGGATCTGTCCAACACTTGTTTTGCTCAGTTCTGTCTCTTGCCACCTCTTTCTTCACTATGCAAACAGTTTCACTAGACTCCAATACTGGCAGCTTTGTGACCACAATCATTAATCTACTATACATCATGTCTTCCTTTTGCTTTTGTTGTCGGTTTGCTCATATTAACTAACAAAGGTACCCACTTTTTGAGACAGGTCTCTCTTAACCCCAACCTAGAAATTCATGATATTAGTGAACCTAGAGTTTAGGTCTGGTAATATAATTTACTGGGCTTCCCAGGTGGCTCAGTGGTAAAGAATTTTCCTGCCAAAGCAGGAGACATGGAGTGTTTACCTGGGTCAAGAAACTCGCCTGGAGAAGTAAATAGCAAGCGACTCCAGTATTCTTGCCTGGGAAATCCCATGAAGAGAGGAGACTGATGGATTTCAGTCCATGGAGTAACAAAAAGAGTCGGACGTAAGCTAGGGATTAAACAGCAACAATAACATACCATTTACTAGGTGTCCAGTTCAGTTCAGTTCAGTTCAGTCACTCAGTCGTGTCTGACTCTTTGCAACCCCATGAATCGCAGCATGCCAGGCCTCCCTGTCCATCACCAACTCCTAGAGTCTAGCCAAACCCATGTATATTGAGTCAGTGATGCCATCCAACCATGTCATGCTCTGTCATCCCATTCTCCTCCTGCCCTCAATCTTTCCCAGCATCAGGGTCTTTTCAAATGAGTCAGCTCTTTGCATCAGATGGCCAAAGTATTGGAGTTTCAGCTTCAACATCAGTCCTTCCAATGAACACCCAGGACTGATCTCCTTTAGGATGGACTGGTTGGATCTCCTTGCAGTCCAAGGGACTCTCAAGAGACTTCTCTAACACCACAATTAAAAAGCATCAATTATTTTGTGCTCAGTTTTCTTCACAGTCCAACTCTCACATCCATACATGACCACTGGAAAAATCATAGCCTTGACTAGACAGACCTTTGTTGGCAAAGTAGTGTCTCTGCTTTCTAATATGCTGTCTAGGTTGGTCATAACTTTCTTTCCAAGGAGTAAGTGTCTTTTAATTTCATGGATGCAATCACCACCTGCAGTGATTTTTGAGCCCCCAAAAATAAAGTCAGCCACTGTTTCCACTGTTTCCCCATCTATTTGCCAAGTGATGGGACCAGATGCTATGATCTTAGTTTTCTGAAAGTTGAGCTTTAAGCCAACTTTTTCACTCTCCTCTTTCATTTTCATCAAGAGGCTCTTTAGTTCTTGACTTTCTGCCATAAGGGTGGTGTCATCTGCATATCTGAGGTTATTGATATTATTAGGTGTTAGTCACTAGATATATCTCTTATTCCCACTGGATTACTGTTTCCACTCTAGAATTAAATAAATTTAGCAATTATGTTCAAACTACTGCACAATTTCACTCATCTCACATGCTAGTAATCTAATGCTCAAAATTCTCCAAGCAAGGTTTCAACAATGTGTGAATTGAGAGCTGTTCAAGCTGGATTTAGAAAAGGCAGAGGAACCAGAGATTAAATTCCCAATATCCATTGGAACATCGTAAAATCAAGAAAATTCCAGAAGCACATCTGCTTCTACTTCATTGACTACACTAAAATTTTCGACTGTATGGATCACAACAAACTGAAAAATTCTTAAAAAGATGGGAATACCAGACTACCCTACCTGCCTCCTGAGAAACCTGTATGCAGGTCAAGAAGCAACACTTAGAACCAGACATAGAACAATGGACTGGAAGCAAATTGGGAAAGGCATATATGTCAAGCTTGTATACTTCCACCCTGATCATTTAACTTATATTTAGAGTATATAATGTGAAATGCCAGGCTAGATGAAGCACAAGCTGGAATCAAGATTGCCATGAGAAATATCAATAATCATAGATATACAGATGATACAACCCTTATGGTAGAAAGTGAAGAGGAATCAAAGAGCCTTTTGATAAAAGTGAAAGAGGAGAATGAAAAAGCTGGCTTAAAATTCAACATTCACAAAACTAAGATCACGGCATCTGGTCCCATCTCTTCATGGCAATTAGCTGGGGAAACAATGGAACAGTGACAGAGTTTATTTTCTTTGGCTCCAAAATCACTGCAGATGGTGACTGAAGCCATGAAATTAAAAGTTGCTTGCTCCTTGGAAGAAAAAATATGACAAACCTAGACAGCATATTAAAAAGCAGAGGCATTAATTTACCAACAAATGTCTGTCTAATCAAAGCTATGGTTTTTCCAGTAGTGATGCATAGTTGTGAGTGTCAGACCATAAAGAAAGCTGAGTGCTGAAGAATTGATGAACTGTGGGGCTGGAGAAGACTCTTGAGAGTCTTGGACTGCAAAGAGATCAAATTAGTCAATCCGAAAGGCAATCAGCCCTGAGTATTCCTTGGCAGAGCTGATGATGAAGTTGCAGTTTCAATACTTAGGCCACCTGATGCAAAGAACTGACTCTTTGGAAAAGACCCTGATGCTGGGAAAGATTGAAGGCAAAAAGAGAAGGAGACAACAGAGAACATGATGGTTGGATGGCATCAACGACTGGATAGGCATGGGTTTGAGCAAGCTCTGGTGATAGACAGAAAAGCCTGATTTGATACAGTCCATGGGGTCGCAAAGAATCAGACACAATTGAGTGACTGAACTGAACTGAATAATAATTATTTATGCTCAATTTATTGGGTTTTTGTGAGAGTAAATGAGATGCCAAAAATGTTACTTCAACTTTAATGGACTATATTATTAAGAAAAATTACTAAGGTGATTATTGTTATGTAGAAACTTCTGCTAGTATCTTTTTAAATTTATGCTTTCTTTTTTGCATTATTCACTTGGAATAAAGTTTAAATAAAGCAGGAAAAAGAGTACTAACTTGTTAATCCTTCAGTGATGACTGCCGTGCATAGATTGATTACATCAAGTGTGTTTACATTTTTAAACGATTTGCCAGTGCGGACTTTTTAACCAAAAAATTCTAAAGAAGCTATAGTGGGAATTCGAATAAGATCTGAGCATTTTTATAGGTCTGTGGTTATTTTCAATAAGGTTTCTTCCTATGAGGAGTAAATTGTGTGTAGGCTAAAAGAAGTGAATTATTATGGAAAGTAATGCTTTCTGTTCTTAAAATCATGGCACAGATAAATACTGAATATAAAACAAACTTGATTTATCTCTTCATAATTTTCCTTGATATGATAATTCATTGGCATATACTCTATAGCTTGTATTAATAGGAAAAAATAAGTATTTTTTAAAAAGCAATCTTTATGACAGCAAGAGTGAAACCAATGTGAACAATACAATTCAGAAGTTTATGACATTTCAATTAAAGTTCATCAGTTCTGCCACTTTGTGTGTGTGTGGGAGGAGCTGTTGTTAATGGGAGGCTATTCATGGTAGGGTCAGGAGATAAATGTGAAACCTCTCTGTCTTACACTCAACTTTGCCTAAAACTACTCTGAAATATAATCTATCAAAATACTTTCCAAAAGAGTTTTTAAAAAGTCTCTAAAATGCCCAAGCAATTTATTTTAAAAATGTATTTAAAAAAAAGAAAGACTTTTCCTTGAAGGGAAATAAGAGTATGGCTGAAGACTTTTTGATCAAATGCTCAAATCTCAAAGTAAAAATTAGCGTACTTGCTTGCAACTTTTAGGAGATTTAGGACTCAAAGAAGTGAAATACATGATGGAATTGTAACTTATGACAGAATTGATAGGATTTTTTTTTTGGGGGGTGCTTTCAAATACAAAATCTTTATAAAGATTTATAGATTTATAATAAATTTAACATTTATTCATTATTATATAAATGTACAATTTATATTTGGATTCATAGTATTCTGTTGAATTTTTTTTTTTCTAAGCAGCCTACTTCATTTTTGGTTAAAAGTATTTTCTAGAGTCATTTATCTAGTATATCAAAGATCCAAATATCAAATTATAGTATATTGACAAAGAATAAGAGGCAAAACATAATAGCTGGAAGGTACTAAGTTCCAAGTCTGTCGTATTTACATTTAGATAAGAGTTGTATATTTTATTAGTGGCATATAAAGTTAAATACAATCAAATCCTTTCAAGCTTCAAGGCACATTAAAAATTAGCTAGTGTAATTTTGGTTTACATTCTTCTTGTATTTATGTCTATTCTTTCTTCCACTGGAAATCATGTAAAAGGAGTTTTTTTTTTTTTTTTTTTTTTTTTTAACACAAACAAAAGTATCAGCTGACTCTACCAATGCTGATAGGTAATATAAATGTTGATGTACCCTTTCCTGATTTCAGTTTTCCCTCTGATCTACATTTGTTGAAAGCTAAAAACTTCTCTAACAATTATTTATTTAAAAACTAAATAAATAGACTTACTTGTTATATTAAAAGTTAACCCTGAAATTGGGGGTTGTTGTAAAGGGAGAAAATAATGTAAAGGGAGAAGAAAGAAGAACAATGGCTGGTTGTTTCAATAATCCAGAAGAAATGTGTAAGTGTCATGAACCAGAATGGTAGCTGAAAACAGAATCAGAAATGCTCACATTCCAGAAATATTTTGAAAACTGTTCCAAGGAGGTGACGAATTTATTACTGGGGTATAAGAGAGAACGAAGTGAAGAAGAGAAAAAGAGCGAGGGAAACAGAAAGGGAAGAAAGCAAACAATAAATAAGCAAAGAAAGAGGGTGAGAGTGGCGACACATATGTTGGCTTAATCAGCTGGAGGGTTGGTGTTGTCAAAAATTGAGATAAATTTCAGTTTAAGGCGTATGCCTATTAAATATCAGTATGCAACTATTATAGAGAATGAAGTATAATAAAAAAAAATAAGTTCAAAAGGGGACTGCAGAAGAAATACATAAATTTTGGGAACATTGATTCAACGATGACATTCAAAGCTATGAGAATTTAAGAGATCATCTAGGTAGTGGATAAAATAAAAATAAATACACAAATAAAGAGAGTTTTAAAGAATAAGAAATGGAGTGTTTCAAGGAAAATATTTTTAGGGATAAGAAACTTAATCAGAAATATAAACAGGAGAAAGGACTCTGAAGAAATAGGAAAATCAGAGAATGCTATGTTCGAGAAATCATATAAAAATAGCTTTTAAAGGAGACAGAGATATTAAGAAGAGGTGGCAAGAATGCACAGAACTATACAAAAAAGATCTTCACAACCCATAATCATGATGGTGTGATCACTCACCTACAGCCAGATATCCTGGAATGTGAAGTCAAGTGGGCCTTAGGAAGCATCACTATGAACAGAGCTAGTGGAGGTGATGGAATTCCAGTTGAGCTATTTCAAATCCTAAAAGATTATGCTGTGAAAGTGCTGCACTCAATATGCCAGCAAATTTGGAAACTCAGCAGTGGCCACAGGACTGGAAAAGGTCAGTTTTCATTCCAATCCCAAAGAAAGGCAATGCCAAAGAATGCTCAGACTACTGCACAATTGCACTCATTTCACACACTAGTAAAGTAATGCTCAAAATTCTCCAAGCCAGGCTTCAACAATACATGAACCATGAACTTCCAGATGTTCAAGCTGGTTTTAGAAAAGGCAGAGGAACCAGAGATCAAGTTCCCAACATCTGTTGGATCATCAAAAAAACAAGAGAGTTCCAGAAAAAAAAAAAAAACAAACATCTATTTCTGCTTTATTGACCATGCCAAAGCCTTTGACTGTGTGGATCACAATAAACTGTGGGAAATCCTGAAAGAGATGGGAATACCAGACCACCTGACCTGCCTCTTGAGAAATCTTTATGCAGATCAGGAAGCAACAGTTAGAACTGGACATGGAACAATAGACTGGTTCCAAATAGGAAAAGGAGTACGTCTAGGCTGTATATTGTCACCCTGCTTATTTAACTTATATACAGAGTACATCATGAGAAACGCTGGGCTAGATGAAGCACAAAATGGAATCAAGATTGCTGGGAGAAATGTCAATAACCTCAGATATGCAGATGACACCACCCTTGTGGCAGAAAGTGAAGAAGATCTAAAGAGCCTCTTGATGAAAGTGAAAGAGGAGAGTGGAAAAGGCTTAAAGCTCAACATTCAGAAAACTAAGAACATGGCATCTAGTCCCATCACTTCATGGGAAATAGACGGGGAAATAGTGGAAATAGTGGCAGAATTTAATTTTGAGGACTCCAAAATCACTGCAGATATTGACTGCAGCCATGAAACTAAACAAATGTCCATCTGGTCAAGGCTACGGTTTTTCTTGTAGTCATGTATGAATGTGAATGTTGTACTGTAAAGAAAGCTGAGCGCCAAAGAATTGATGCTTTCAAACTGTGGTGTTGAACACTCTTGAGAGTCCCTTGGATTGCAAGGGCATCCAACAAGTTCATCCTAAAGGAAAGTAGTCCTGAATATTCATTGGAATGACTGATGATGAAGCTGAAACTCCAATACTTTGGCCACCCGATTCGAAGAACTGACACATTTGAAAAGACCCTGATGCTTTGAAAGATTGAAGGTGGATGGACAAGGGGATGACAGAGGATCAAATGCTTGGATGGCATCACCGACTCAATGAACCTGAGTTTGAGTAAACTCCTGGAGTTGGTGATGGACAGGGAGGCCTGGTCTCCTGCAGTCCTTGGAGTCACAAAAAGTTGCACATGACTGAGCGACTGAACTGAACTAAGCTGAACTGAAAGGAGACAGAAGTTATTAGGTGACTACGGTAGTTTAAAGTCAATAAAGATGGAAATTTAACATTGACCATGGGATTTCATCATATATAGATGACTGGTGACCTAGACTAAGGCAGTTTGAGAAGAAGGGTAAGGGAAACAATGAATTGAATACATACAAAGAAATTGACAAAGGAAAATTCAAGGCAGTAAGCCCAGAAAACTTTGAAGTTTAGTTTTTCTGTAAAGAGAAGCAGAGAATGGCATTTGTGATGGAAGTGTTAATTGATTTAGAAGACAGACTTTGAGGAGATCCTAATGATACCTACACCCTGTTGTTTATGCCTCTTTGTAATCCCTTATGGGCTATATCTATGAATCACTTCAAACTTACAGTATGTGGCAAAAGTAATGAATGTTACTTCCTTGACATCTTTATATTAGAATCTTTCTAGAATTGCTCTGCCTGCTGCTTTTGCCTGACCATCCATAAGTCCTATAGTCACAAAAAATAAACCTTGCCAAATACCTAACTGTGCTTTGACACAAACTATCCCCAGTTCAGCCCAGAGAAAAGAGACCATCCTTGGCTCACTTCATGAATGCAGCTGTGCAGAGGGCCCAGCTTAGCCACGACCAGACTCTGGACACATAAAATCTGCGAGGAGACAATAATTATGTTATTTAACATTTCAATCTAGGAATTAGGTGCAAACATAGATGAGGCAATACGTGAAATTTAGATTATTGGGAAATTGCAGTTACTAGAATTGGTGATGGATAGGGAAGCCTCGTGTCCTAAAATCCATGGGGTCACAAAGAGTTGGACATGACTGAGTGACTGAACTGAGCTGTGAAGGACTATGTCTAGGTGATGGCCATGGGAAACTGTGTCTAAGGTTAATGGAGATTAATATGAGAAGTTAATTTCAAGGAGGAGACCAGTTTGTTGATAATGTTTTATATATATATATATATATACACACTCAAGTCACTTAAAGTTTAGAATAAAATAGTCTTGGAAAACATGATAGTGAAGTATAACTTAAATAGTTGAAAAATTAAGACCAGTAAACAGTGAGTTGATAAAAGATTATAATAATGAGGTATATTTAATGATATAGCTTGCTATCAAAATATTCAACACAGTTGGCATAGTGGGAGAAAAGCAGTACAGAACAAGTGGTACAAAGACTATGGAATCAAACAGATACCCCTTGAGAGAGCCACAGAGTTGCCTGGTTCTCAGGAAAGACTAGATCATCAATTACATCAAGAATGAAATATTAGTTGAAAAGATTAAGGATCTAGATCGTTTGTCTGGCATGAATTATAAACTGCAAAGGGCTCAGTCCCAGAAGTTGTCAAATGTGAGAAATGGAGACAGAAGAGATAATACATATATAACTGCATGGAGTTTATGGTATAAATGTTAAGGGAAAATCTGGAAACATGGGACTTTGTGGGGAGACTGATAAGGGGAAAAAGATGCAATTAAATCTATCTTCAGTAAATTATAATTATCATAATTATTGTTGCAGATAAAAGAGTAAGTTTAATATATATATGCTGGTAAGTAGCTTCAGTCTTATCTAACTCTGTGCAACCCCACAGACGGCAGCCCACCAGGGTCCCCCGTCCCTGGGATTCTCCAGGCAAGAACATATGTATATATAAATTAGATATGGAAGATTTCATGCATGAAACCTTGCATGCACAACTTGATAAAAGCATAATAAATTATTGTAATTTAGGTATGTATAAAGCCTGAGCTTATTTTATTCAAAATGCATTCATTAATTTATTTTGCATATAAGAAGAAATCAGACAGACAAAATCCTGTACTCACAGAACTTTAACATGAGCACCATTTGTCAAGTTAGACAGAAAATATTATATTAGTTAATATGGTAAGGAAAAAAAACTATCAAGAAAAATATGCCAGGTAAAATGATAGAAAAATATCAAAGCTTTTTTGCGGAAAATATAGAAATGATAAAAAATATTGCAGAAGGGTTTCAAAGAAAGGGTTCTTTAAGGAGTCGACTTCTGAGGAGCCAATGGAAAATGAGGAGGCAGGTCATAAAATGCATGTTCTAAGAGAATACCTCCCAACCAGATGAACAGTAGCATCAATGTTCCTGAGATGGCAATCTTACTTCATTTCAGGAAATATAAAAGAACCAGTGGCACTTCTGTGAAATGAGGAAATATAAAAGAACCAGTGGCACTTCTGTGAAATGATCTTAAGATATAATAGGAGAAACTCTGAAGAAAAAATTCAGAACATCCTCCAAGGAAGGCATCCTGGCTCAAGGTAAAAAAAAAAAATTAAATTTTTCTTTTAGATATGACAGTGAAAATGAGCTATAGCTCTCCAGGCTCCTCTGTCCATGAAATTCTCCAGGCAAGAATACTGGAATGAGTAGCCATGGTATGACAAGAAACCATAAAAGAATAATGAACATGAAAATGTCTTGATTGTATTTACTTTTAAATCAAATTATGCTGGTCACTTTAGATGTCATAGTATAGACAAGTTAGGAAGCAACTAACGTGTTCTAGGAAGAAACCATGGTGAATTTTAATAAATACAGGAATAATGCCTCCCTCATGCAAGAAAGAACAAAGTATTCTTGTAAAACAGTAAACAGGGCAGAATTGAGGGTTCATGTTGAGGGTAAACAGATAAAAATTTGGAAATATAAAGTAAACAAGACAGTAAAAGATCTTGGTTTGCACTTAATTTTATTTCTTTTGACAGATATTTAAATAAGAGGGGAAGCAATAAAGGAAGTTTCTGGAAAAAGCAGGAAACCTATATTACAGTGACAAAGAAAGAGTTCATGAAATATGGGTTTCTCTTGACTGATGACAATGGAATGGAGAGAAAATGATTCATAAAATATATTGTAAATGATGAACATGTTAGAATAGATAGAATGATTCTCATAAAGAACATCCATTTTTTTTTGTTGTTGTTGTTATATAATACTCTCCATCACTTCATGGGTAATAGATGAGAAAACAGTGGAGACTGTGTCACACTATTTTTGGGGGCTCCAAAATGACTGCAGATGGTGATTTCAGCCATAAAATTAAAAGATGCTTACTCCTTGGAAGGAAAGTTATGACCAACCTAGATAGCATATCCAAAAGCAGAGACATTACTTTGCCAACAAAGGTCTGTCTAGTCAAGGATATGGTTTTTCCAGTGGTCATGTATGGATGTGAGAGTTGGACTGTGAAGAAAGTTGAGTGCCGAAGAATTGATGCTTTTGAACTGTGGTGTTGGAGAAGACTCTAGAGAGTCCCTTGGACTGCAAGGAGATCCAAGCAGTCCAACCTAAAGGAAATCAGTCCTGGGTGTTCATTGGATGGATTGATGCTGAGGATGAAACTCCAATACTTTGGCTACCTCACGCGAAGAGTTGACTCATTGGAAAAGACCCTGATGCTGGGAGGGATTGGGGGCAGGAGGAGAAGTGGACAACAGAGGATGAGATGGCTGGATAGCATCAACGACTCGATGGACATGAGTTTCAGTAAACTCCGGGAGTTGGTGATGGACAGGGAAGTCTGGCGTGCTGCCATTCATGGGGTAGCAAAGAGTCAAACACAACTGAACGACTGAACTGAACTGAACTGAACTGAATGATGTAGTGGGACAACATTGTTTTCCATTTAATGAATTTTACAGACATTGTTGTTTAGATACACTTCACATAAAATGATACATTTTATGTGTTATTATTATCCAGAAAGTGAAGAATCAAAATTCTAGCTTTTAAAATAAAAATATTGGGAAATAGGTACACTGCTGGTTTCAGCTATGACATGTAAAAGATTTTTAAAATGTCATTCTTGTTCTAACATTAAAAGAAAAAGAAGCCAAACAAATTGAAAACCAGTGACTTTTCTTATAGTCGTCAGAGAACTGAGGTCACAGGGCAGAGTCCCATCCTGCAATTTAAAGAGATGGTATATAAAATATCCAGTGAGATCATCTTATCTGAAGCAAAAGCTGATGTATATACACTGCTAAGAACACTTTTATAAGAATTATAATGAAATGGTGCTGAAAGAGTGTAGATTAATTTAAGACTGAGAAACTTCTTGGGCCACAGTCTCACCTGGAACCTAGTAGGTTATAGAAGTAAGGTGCCTAGGAAACTGCCCTTTCTATTGTTTCAGGCAATGGAAAGGGAACAGTAACTGGAAATATGCCCAAAGGGCTGTCCATAACAAATATGTTCTTTTCAAGTAAAGTAACATTACTTAAAACTAAGTAATGACATTCAGTCCCATCACTTTATGGCAAGTAGAAAGGGAAGAAGTGGAAAAAGTGACATATTTTCCTTTCTTTGACTCCAAAATCACTGTGTATGGTGACTGCAGCCATGAAATTAAAAGATGCTTGCTCCTTTGAAGAGAAGCTATGACAGACCTAGACAGTGTATTAAAAAACAGACATATCACTTAACCAACAAAGGTCCATATAGTCAAAGCTATGTTTTTTCCAGTAGTCATGTACTGATGTGAGAGTTGGACCATAAATGAAGCTGAACACTAAAGAATTAATGCTTTCAAATTACGGTTCTGGAGAGGACTCTTGAGAGTTACTTGGACTGCAAGGAGAACAAACCAATGAATCCTAAAGGGAATCAACCCTGAATATTCATTGGAAGGACCGATGCTGAAGCTGAAGCTTTAATACTTTGGCCACGTGATGCAAAGAGGTCACAAAGAGTTGGATATAACTTAGTGACTAAGCAACAGCGACGGCAAGAAGACTCACCAGGTGGCCTACCCTATAAAAAATATAAAATTAATTTCTTTATAGCAATTTAAAGTAGGTTAGAAACTTGGATCTACATAAATTAAAGAAATGCCAAGGAAGGAACAAATGAAGGTAAAATAAATGTTTTACTTTTCTTATTCTTATTAATTGACCAGAAAATTTAGCTCAAAACAATAATAGTAACAATATATTGACTTTTAAGTGAAATTAATAGCAACAGTATTACAGAGTTGGCAGGGAGTAATTCAGAATACTGTGTTGTATGATACTAACACTACCTAGGAATTGGTGTAATGCTATCTGAAAATGAACTTAGATTAGTTTTAAATATATATGGCAAAGTCTAATGCAACTACTAAAAACAATATAATCAGATATAGCCATGATTTGTCTACAAGAAAAAAAAAAAAAACTTTAGTTATAAAAATACAAATAGATTAAAAGTAAATAAAATGAGAAATACATACCATGCTAACACTAAAAATAATTGGAGTAAATATATGAATTTCAGAAAAAAATTCACTATGCAGCTAATATTAGAAAATGAAACTACATGAGGAAAAACTGACAAAAGTATAAGGAAAAACAGAGAAAACCATGATATAGTTGTAAGCTTCTATAGCCATTGAGCAGAAAAAGGATGTTAGATATAAACTTAGGAAATGTGATTAGTTTATACATTTTCATTTCTGTTCAGTTCAGTTGTTCAGTCATGTCTGACTCTTTGGGACCCCATGAACCGCAGCATGCCAGGCCTCCCAGTCCATCACCAACTCCCGGAGTTTACCCAAACTCATGTCCTCGAGTTGGCAATGCCATCAAACCATTTCATCCTCTTTCATCCCCTTCTTCTCCTGCCCCCAATCCCTCCCAGAATCAGGGTCATTTTAATGGGTCAACTCTTCGCATGAGGTGGCCAAAGTAATGGAGTTTCAGCTTCAGCATCAGTCCTTCCAATGAACACCCAGGACTGATCTCCTTTAGGATGGACTGGTTGGATGTCCTTGCAGTCCAAGGGACTCTCAAGAGTCTTCTCCAACACTACTTTTCAAAATTCTTTGGTGCTCAGCTTTCTTCACAGTCCAACTCTCACATCCATACATGACCACTGGAAAAACCATAGCCTTGACTAGACAGACCTTTTTTGGCAAAGTAATGTCTCTGCTTTTGAATATGCTATCTAGGTTGGTCATAACTTTTCTTCCAAGGAGTAAGCATCTTTTAATTTCATGGCTGCAGTCACCATCTGCGGTGATATTGGAGCCCCAAAAAATAAAGTCTGACACTGTTTCTACTGTTTACCCATCTATTTCCCAGGAAGTGAGGGGACCAGATGCCATGATCTTCGTTTTCTGAATGTTGAGCTTTAAGCCAACCTTTTCACTCTCCTCTTTCACTTTCATCAAGAGGCTTTTTAGTTCCTCTTCACTTTCTGCCATAAGGGTGGTATCATCTGCATATCTTAGATTATTGATATTTCTCCTGGCAATCTTGTTTCCAGCTTGTGTTTCTTCCAGTCCAGTGTTTCTCATGATGTACTCTGCATATAAGTTAAATAAGCAGGGTGACAATATACAGCCTTGACGTACTCCTTTTCCTATTTGGGACCAGTCTGTTGTTTCATGTCCAGTTCTAACTGTTGCTTCCTGACCTGCATATAGGTTCCTTTTAGCTAATGATAATTTATGATAATAAAATATATATACCAAGTCACGTTAATGTATAATATTAATGACAGAAACTGTGTGTAGGGATGTATTTTACTAACTCTGTACTTTGTTTTCATTTTTCTGAAAATTTAAAGCTAATCTAAAAGCTAACGTTTATTAATAAAAACTGGAAAACAAAGTGAAAGCCTGTGAACACTGCAGTACATACGTGTCATGTGATGTTTTCCTGGTTAGGGGTGCTTGTGCCTGTGTTCTAGTTGATGGAGTTGGATCTCCTCTCTCTGGAGGGCCTTGCAGTGTCTAGAAGTAGTAGGTTTTGTGGTGTCTATGGGTTCAGTGTGTCTTTGGGCAGGCCTTCTGTCTTTGGAGATGTTAGACATGTCTATTTCCGCAGCCACTTCAAAGTGGCCCTCTCAGCATATTTTCACTTCTCCCAGCCCCCTACTTATTCCTGGAATCACTGCTGGTGCTTATGTTCCCCATTCCCACCCTGCATTGTTGGCCAAAGCTTGCTAGGATGGGCCTTGTGTGGATTTTTCTTGGCTCCCCAACTCTGCTCTCTGTGTTGTGGAGATGTGTGGGCTTCCCTAAGCACTCTGAGCTGCCCTCTGCGTAATGGGTCTTGTGTGCACTTGTCTTAGCTCACTGGGCCTCCCTCTAAGTCACCGGGCTTGTGTGTTCTTTTAGCTCCCCAGGCCCATCCTCTGTGCCACAAGGGCTGTGTGCACTGGACAGGTTTGTATGACTCGCCACTCTTGGCACCCGGGCCCACCCTCTGCTTTGCAGGGCTTCTGTGGGCTTCTCTTGGTTCTGAGCCCACCATCTGATCAGGCCACAGTTGTGATCTGTTCATGGGCTGAGAAATTCAGCTTTCTCTGTTTTCTGGCTTCTAAGTCCCTGCTTGGACCAGTTTTCCAAGATTATGAAGCTCCCCCTTGGGTTCACATGTGAGGGAGCTTCCCAGTGTACAGGAAATCCTCCTGTTTCAGGGCTCCCTCTCTTCATCAGGGCACAAGCTTCCATCCAAAAGTTCTCGGTCTTTTCCCTTTTTATGTCTCCATCCTCTGTCCTACACCATTTCAGGGAGCTTATCCTGTCCCCTCGAAAGTCTGGGGTCTTCTGCTGTCACCTAGAGGTTGCTTTGTAGGAGTTGTTGTGTATCTTGAGTTTTTGATGTATTTGTGGGGAGGCTGGCAATCTCCCCACCGTACTCTTCCACTATTTTCTTTCCCCTCTTTCCCTGAGAAAAATACCAATAGTACAGTCTAAAAGGAAATTTTAATAACTTAAAAAGTAAAAAGTGAATTAAATAAAGCAAATAAAATGGAATTCTAAAAAACAGTAGCCACAAATAAAAAAATCACTTTTGCCCAAACATCTATTATTTTATTGAGCATGATTTTAACCTTCCTGCCTTTTACTTTTCATGTTTCTACTGCACATAAGTGATAATCTCTAGAAATTATATAGTCTACACATAAATCATGTTCTGTAATAAGTATTTTGATTTTAATGACAGAATTTTCTTCGACAAAACTTTTTTGTCCCATCTATTTCTTCTTACATCAGATTTTTTGCATTCATTTCTCTCATTATAGCACTATTTTATATAATGGATTTCTTATATTCTTGCTGGATATTTAAAATACAAAAGTATTAAAATAAGGTTTTTTTAGAGCTTTCAATAAAGTCATTTTTAATTTTAGAGAGAGTTTATTTTATTTTATGTATTCATCATAATTTCATTTTTTTTTCTCTAATGACTTCTAATGAAGAAGGGTTTATAGTATAGGCACAAGTTTATTAAGATCAATTATCTAAATTGTACAATGTATATTTCTTTTTGATCTGGAATTGTAGTACCCTCTTTTTCTTTTTTTTAAAGCATCTGTGATTTTCATTTATTTATGGTGTACAATACCCTTTAATTGTTGAGTATGATTTCATTGTATGGCTATACTACACCTTGCGTATCTATGTTTGCATTGTTTTCAGTACTATTCCTACAAGTAAAGCTGTCTCTAATATTTGTGTACAAATCTTTGCAAGGATGTATGCTACAACTTCTTTAGGACAAAGGCCTAGAGGTAACCTGGTAATATGATTATATAGTTTTACCTATACAAACCTCATACATACTGTTTGTAAACACACACACATATATATAATTTAATGAAACTAGAATCCATGTATGTATATATATATGTGTAATATTTAATTTTTAAGAAATTGCCGAACTGTTCTCAAGTGACTATGCATATTTTATAGCCACACTTGCAGTGACAAAGTTTCAGTTGCTCTGCAACTTGATAATACCTCATGCTGTCAAACTTTCATTTAAAACATTCTAATGTGTGTATAGTGATAACTCATGGATGTGTTAATTAAGAATTTTCAAATAATTAATAATGTTAAACATTCTTCCAAATGTTTAGCTTTCATCTCCATATAGTCTTTGATAAGTATGTAATCAAATAATGGTGCCATTTTAAAATTGAGTTGTTCACTTTCCTATTACTAAGTTTTTAGAGTTATTAATGCATTCTGGATGAAAATCCTTTTTCAGATATATGATATATAAATATGTCATTCCAATTTATGATTTTTCTTTCTGTCTCCTCACAGCATCTTTTGAAGAGTTTTAAATTTTGATGAAATTCAGCTTTAAAAAAAAAATATGTGCATCATGCTTTTGCTGTCATGTTCTTAAATATTTAACTCTAGATAAAAAAAAAAATTTTTTTCATACTTTTCTTCTGGAAATATAATGGGTTTATGTTTAGGTTTATGATTTATTTTTATTTAGGCATTATGTGGGGTGAAAAGTATAGATCTAAGTTCATATTTTTACATATGAATATCCAATTTGGCCACCTTATGTGAAGAGCCAACTCCTTAGAAAAGACCCTAATGCTGGGAAAGATTGAAGGCAGGTGGAGCAGGGGATGAAAGAGGACAAGATGGTTGAATGGTGTCACTGACTCAATAGACATGAGTTTGAGCAAACTCTGGGAGGTGGTGAAGGACAGAGAAGCCTAGTGTGCTGCAGTCTGTGCATGGAACCTCATGGAGCTGGACACAACTGAGAAATTGAACAGCAACAACAATCCAATTGGTCTTGGCTTCCCTGGTGGCTCAGTGGAAAAGAATCTGCCTGCATGGCAGGAAATATGAGTTTAATCCCTGAGCCAGGAAGATACCTTGGAGAAGGAAATGGCAACCCACTCCAATATTCTTGCCTGGGCAATCCCATGGACAAGAGGAGCCTGGGAGGATACAGTCCAGTTCAGTCCAGTTCAATTGCTCAGTCATGTCTGACTCTTTGACCCCATGGACTGCAGCACACCAGGCCTGCTTATCCATCACCAACTCCTGAAGCTTTCTCAAACTCATGTCCATTGAGTCAGTGATGCCATCCAACCATCTCATCCTCTGCCTTCCCCTTCTCCTCCCACTTTCAATCTTTCCCAGCATCAAGATCTTTTCAAATGAGTCAGTTCTTCACATTAGGTGGCCACAGTATTGGAGTTTTAGCTTCAACATCAGTCCTTCTAATTAATTTTCAGGACTGAATTCCTTTAGGATTGACTGGTTGGATCTCCTTGCAGTCCAAGGGACTCTCAAGAGTCTTCTCCAACACCACAGTTCAAATGCATCAAGTCTTTAGCACTCAGCTTTCTTTATAGTCTAACTCTCACATCCATACATGACTACTGGAAAAACCATAGCCTTGACTAGATGGATCTTTGTTGGCAAAGTAATGTCTCTGCTTTTTAATATGCTGTCTAGGTTGGTCATAACTTTTCTTCCAAAGAGTAAGCATCTTTTAATTTCATGGCTTCAGTCACCAGTTCTGAGGCAGACTGTGTTTGAGTGTCACCTGTGGAGGTATGGTTAAACAGTGGACTGCACAGGGACAGGGTCTCTGGGTGCATCAGACTTGGGTATGGCATACCTCCTCCTCTTGGAGGAGGTCGCCATTAACCCCACCAGAGAGCTGTCAGAACTTACACAGGACTGGGAAGTAGACTCTTAGAGGGCACAGACACAACCTTGTGTGCACTAAGACCCAGGAGAAAGGAGCAGTGACCCCACAAGAGACTGACCGATACTTGCCTGTGAGTGTCCAGGAGTCTCCAGTGGAGGTGTGGGTCTATGGTGGCCTGCTGAAGGGTTGGAGGCACTGAGTGTAGGAGTACATGCATGGGATCTTTTGAAGGAGGCTGCCATTATCTTCTTTACCTCCACCATAGTTTGGCCCCAGGTAAATAGCAGGGAGGGAACACAGCTCCACCCATCAACAAAAAATTGGGTTAAAGATTTACTGAGCATTGCCTGACCCATTAGAACAAGACCCAGTTTTTCCCTCAGTCAGTCTCACCCGTCAGAAAGCTTCCATAAGCCTCTTACCCTTCTTCATCAGAGGGCAGACAGAATGAAAACCACCATCACAGAAAACTAACCAATTTAATCACATGGACCACAGCTTTGTCTAACTCACTGAAACTATGAGCCATGCTGTATTGGGCCACCCAAGACGGATGGGTCATGCTGGAGATTTCTGACAAAATGTGGTCCACTGGAGAAGGGAATGGCAAACCACTTCAGCAATCTTGCTTTGAGAACCCCATGAATGGTATGAAAAGGATACAGTCCACTGGGTTGCAAAAGAGTCAGACAGGACTTAGTGACTAAACAGCAACATCCAATTGGTCTAGCAAATAATCCTATCCATAATTGCCTTGGCAACTTAGTAAAAATCAGTTAACCATATTTGTGTGGCTCTTTTACCAGCCTTTCTATTCTATTCCATAGAAATATTTGTCTAGCTTTATTGTTTTTGTCTCTGCAACTTTAAAGTTTCCTTTCCTTTTATATAATGCACTTTAAATGCTTTCTTCATTTAATCAAACTAGAATATATGTATTGTTTTTCATTATATGTTATTTACCTACAAAAGCAACAACCTTATCATGATTTTCACATATTTTTATCAAAAATCTATCATTAAATTTTGTTATTTGCAAAATTTGATTATAGTTAATTCCCTACACAATTCTAACTATACTTGTTTCACATATTTAGTGTTTTTAAAGTAGCAGGCAATACATTTTCCCTATGATATTCATTGACTTTTGCTCTATTTATCAGTTTAACAAGTTTTTTTTTTTTCAGTTTTATCACTGATCACTGTTAAATTCTTATTCATGTTTCATTAACTTTTTCTTATTAATTTTATCATTTATTGAGTTGTGTGTAGATAATATGTATTTTTTCTTATTAAAAAGAATAACTTTTAAACTAACCAGTATCTGAACATTACCCCCAACATTATGAAATTAGGCCTGGAGAGTGACATGGTATTTTTATTATGATTATTTAATTACAAAGAAGCTGAGCAAATGTTTGTTTTGTTTCTATTTTGGCTTAATCTCCATGTCACATACCAGACATGGCTTTGCCAGGCTTTGTAGAGTTGCTTCTCAAATTCCAACCAGAGGGAAACAACATAATAGGAAAAAGTTGAATTACTGGAAACACTCTCACCATTAAGTTTTTGATCTAATCTGACTTAGTTTGTCTTTGGATCTCTCAGCCTAGTGGTCCTTTGAGAATGGATTCTCTCAGTATTTTTTCTTTTCTGTTCCATGATGCATTTAGGTCCCAGCCTTCTTCCCTAGAAGTTAAGGGAGTGATTTTCTTAAATAAGATGGGCTCATCTTTTTTTTTCTTTTTTTAGAACTTGGTAGTGTTTTGCCTGGGCCCCCCAGGTGGTTCAGAGGTTAAAGAATCCTTCTGTAATGCAGGAGACGCAGGTTCAATCCCTTGATCGGGAAGATCCCCTAGAGTAGTGCATGGTAACCCACTCTGGTATTCTTGCCTGGAGAATCCCATGGACAGAGGATCCTGGCATGTTACAGTTCATAGCATCAGGAAGAGTCTAACATGACTGAAGTGACTGAGCATGCAGGCACTCACAATGTTTTGTCTGAAGGGATTTTTGAGAAGATCCACAATCTCTCTGCATATACTTTGCAAATTTTAATATTTTATATGTGGAATATGCAGGTCACACTTTATTTTCCTTTGTTTTCATATTATTTGGTTGTTTCAGAAGGTATCTTCTGAAGAGCTAAAAATCAGAAAGTTTTACAAATGTCAACTCTAAGTCCTAACTTTCAACTGCTGTAACTATCCTTGTTTTATAATAAACAAAAACAAACATCAGGCAAGGCTAACTTTCCTTAATATTTGACTCTCAGATATAATTCTTTAATATACTTGGCCATTTATTTTTTGTGTGTGAAATAAATGTTTATAAGATTATAAGAAAAATTTTTCAGTAATTTTAAATTAGTTACAGAAGAATAGATAACTGCCACATTAAAGTTTCTTAAGAAATATGCTAAGTCATCCCACTTGTTCACATTTTCTTTTTTCTCTCAGATTTTGTAGCTTATGTAATATAGGTCATTCATTCTTCATGTTAACTATTCCTAAACACTTGATGCTATTGCTTTTAATTTAACTTGTATTTTCATTTATATTATATTTTAACAAATTATTCATGATTTTTTGATGAGTAGCTTTTTAGGAAATCTAAGACTTAAGATACAAATAAAATTAAATGTTTATAAAAATCAAAGAATAGTTGCATTATTTACCCTTCTGCTTCCTTATCTTCCTTGGTGGCTCAGACGGTAAAGCGTCTGCCTACAGTGTGGGAGACCCGGGTTCAGTCCCTGGGTCAGGAAGATTTCCTGGAGAAGGAAATGGCAACCCACTCCAGTATTCTTGCCTGGAAAATTCCGTGGATGGAGGAGCCTGGTAGGCTACAGTCCATGGGGTCACAAAGAGTTGGACACAACTGAGCGACTTCACTTTCTGCTTCCTTAGCAATATTATTGGCATTGAAAGTTTTTCCTTATTCAGACTATACATTTATTCTGAAAACTTGTTACAACTATCTTTGTTCAAATATTTTTATATAAATTTTATGTAAATGCCATTGTAAAAGATGTGGTGTCTTATACACGGTAAATTATTAATTCCTTATACTTCAAAGTTCATAATATGAAAACAAACCTTCCAATTTTTATTTATACTTAAAGTCAGCATACAAATATCTCTTTAAAAAGTGGTCTTAAGAAGATCTTAAGTTGTCTTGAGCACTTAATGAAAAATTACATTTTGGCATAAAATAAAATATAGAGCTTTTCACATGGTTTCAAACAGTAATCAAATAGGGCACATTTGAATACAAAACAAAGATGTAGAAAAATGAATTCTAATTGCTGCTATATAAATATTAATTCTAAGAAGAAGAATGGGATTTTCATAAATTTTTGATGAGAATAATGAAAAAGAAAAAAAAATTTGGTTCCCACATAAAGAAATCTTCACACAAAAAGCATCTAAGTTTTTACTGTTTACAAATAAATTGTTGTTTATTCAATTAGTTAATGAACCAACCAGCATGACTTACGAGAACTTAAGCTCTTGAAGAATTATCATAGAGATAATGATATGAAAACAATTTATTAAATAGAATAAGAAATGAAGTAATGGTAATATTTTTTACTTAAAATATGAAAGGGAGTGAAACAGTCCAGGTAAAGGGAGATGGAAATTTAAATGAGACTTTAAGATTAGTTACATTTTGTATTGACAGAAACAGAGATGTAAAACTATTCACAGTAATTAGAAAAAAGTAAAGATATAGTTGTGGAACTTACAAAGTAAACTTACTTGGTTTCATAAGGGAAAAAGGGAACGGCAAAAAACAAAAGCAAACAGCAAAGCTTTTAAGGTAGAGCTATGTTTTAGAGAACCTTATATGTGAAATGATGTTTGTTTGATTTTACTTTGAAAGCTAGTGCTTCTTAATGTTTTTTGTTGTTGTTTAGTTGCTAAGTCTTGTCCACCTCTTTTGTGACGCCATGGACCATGACCTCCCAGGCTCCTCTGTCCATGGAATTCCCAGGCAAGAAAACTGGAGTTGATTGCCATTTCCTTCTTGAGGGGATCTTCCAGACCCAGGGATTGAACCCCTGTCACCTGCATTTGCAAGCAGCTTCTTTACCACCAAGCCACCAGGGAAGGCCATTTATTAAGTCATAGATACTGTTTGAGGATCTGATCAAAGTTACTGATTGTTCTACTGTGTGCTACAGATGACTCTTACTGGCCTATAGATGTTAACTACTACCTTTTTAGAAATTTTGTGAACCAGCCAGCATTTGCTACTTGAAACAGGTAGTTGTGGGAGTATTATTGCTATGGAATTAGGCAATAATAAAATTTGGCTTGTTTGCTATTTTCTCCCTTACTCCAACTCCTTTCTCTTCCTACTCATCTTCCTTTATACTTTCTCTCTGTGTCTCTCTCTTCCTCTCTGTCTCTTCCTTTATTTCTCAATTTTAAAAATTTAATTTATTTTTATTTTTTATAGCGGAAAGCCAGTTGTTAGTCATTTACCAGACTGCTGATTTTTTCATTATCAAATTTTATTTACTGTTTCATATTTTACAGTGTACAAGATGGTTGGATGGCATCACCAACTAATGGACATGAGTGTGAACAAACTCTGGGAGACGGTGAAGGACAGGAAAGCCTGACATGCTGAAGTCCATAGTGTCGCAGAATCGAACACAACTGAGTGACTGGAAAAGTATATTTAAGATTTTGCAAGCAACATTGCAGTATACATTTTTCATAAAACCTTTGAAATGCTACATGGATTTATTCTATTTATTTGAGTGTAAGATTAAGAATCATTCTGTACTTATTTAGGAGTCATTGGATTATTAAGTTAAAAGCTATATCACTAAACTTAGTAAAGTTAAAATAATCAAGCAATGCAGTTTAAATTTCTTGCAGGATAGAGAGAAATAATTCAGGCTTACAAGCTGTAATCTTATTGCAATAAATTCAGACTGAGTTTCCTGTTTACTTAAGCTACCATTTTGTAGTACTTGTTACCAAATGTTGTCATAATCACTGTAGGCACCTTATTTCCTTTTACTACACAACAACCCAATGTGTCAGATACAATGATCTCAAATTTACAGAGATGTTAACTGGGTCTTAAAACTAGAAGTGACTTCTTCATATTTATGGTTCACACATGGTAAAGCCTGGACTTGAACCAAATTTAGTTTAAAACAATATGTTCTCAAGGCCATAAATGAATGGGAAGGCTTTGCACCTAATCAGACAACTCCGAAATAGATCAAGCCTTCTGTACAGAAGAAGCATAATGTCATAAACGAAACTTGACCAGTCAGGATACAGTTTTAGAGGGGAGGCAAATGATTTCAGTTTAAGTTTCAATAAAGTTGAAGCATACACATAAGAAATTTCAGAGTTCTCAGAGTTAGAGCTTGTTCCACATCTTCATGCTGAGATGTTCAGTTGTGTCTGACTCTTTGTGACATCATGGACTGTAGCCCACCAGGATCCACTGTCCATGGAATTTTCCGGGCAAGAACACTGGAGTGGGTTGCCATTTCCTTCTCCAAGGGCTATTCCCCATCCAGGGATTAAACCTGGGTCTCTTGCAATGCAGGTGGATTCTTTACCAACTGAGCCAGAGCTTGGTCTAATCCTTTCCTATTAGCAAAGTAGATCAAATATTTACATTGTAAATGTTTCTCACATTTCAAACCAGAAGAAGCATTAACAGAAGGAGTAATTTAGCAGAATTTGGTTAACAGGAAAGCCATTGTATCTAAGGTAGGGAATATTTAATGAATTTTCCAATCATTTATCTTTTGCTACTCTCAGTAACTCTGAGAAGATAGGCAACAAGATTATGAATCACTAAGGTTCTCATTTATCTTCATATATGTATCCTAGTTCCCAAAGAGTTCTTGACCCATGAAAATTGTTCAGTATACGACAGTTAAATGGATTATTATTCACATTTTGTAATTGAAAAAAAAAAAATCAGGTTTTCCTGAGTTCATTGAACTATGAACAAGAGGAAGCAGAATTTAAACACAGGAGTTCAGCACTGAAGTTCAGGATTTTACACGTCAGCTGGCAGACTTAAGTTTCTGAACCAGCCTGTGCTCCCAAAAGCCTTGAGGATGATGACCTATTCTCCTTCCTGTCCCATGTGATTTTCATTTGCTCTTTTGTCAGATGGCATCAATTCAATAAATTAAAGAAAACAGATGGAGAGGCACATCAAGCCGGCATTACACAATCCACTAAAGTAATTAAGCAATTACTTGCAAGAACACATTCCTCCCTCAAATATAATAATGTGTTGCATTATCAACATTTTTCTTACAGAAGATTAAGAGCATTAAGAAAATTAAGCATCATTAAAAGGCTTGCTGTAAAATTACATAGTAAATTATTAAAGTTAAACATTTTTTGCTTCATCAATGGGTTTTTGTTCTTTTATTTAGTAGGGATCAATTTACTGAAGGGGAAAATAGAATAAGGGAAAATGGAAAACCAAAGAGACTGGCATGGGTTTATCATGCCAGAGATTAGTGGCAAGCTTCCAATGGGTGCTATAAAAACCTTACTTAGAGGCCTCTTCTCTATAAATTATCTAGCAACATAAATTGGAAATGAAAAAGAAAAGAGAGCCTCATCTGTGAAACCAATGCTGACACACAAATTACTTTTCAGCATTCTCCAAAACAAACCAGCTGCTACCTAGAAGCCGAAGGTAATCTTTACCACAGGGACACACATATACACACACACCCACTGTGTTATGTCTTTGCATTGTATGAGAAAAGACTGAGGAAAAAGAGAGGTGAGTCACTAACAGTTATGGGACCACAGGCTGACACAGAATTGTCACTTGTCTCTGTCAGGCCTGAGGGACTTAAATCCCTAAGCATCAGATTGCACCCGGAGATAAAACTGGCCCTTTTTTCTACTTTCCTTAACACCAGTGGTTCTGATTTCAAAGCACTGCAGAGGAATCAACTTACATGTGTCTGTAAAATGACTGATAAGTTTGCAGGTTAGCATGACTATGATCACTTCTAATACATTAGCAACATTTTTTTAGCATAAATTTTATCACATGGCCCTTACCATTGGCTCCAAAATGGGAAACATAGGGTCATTGATTAAAAGACAAAGCAAACAAACACAAAAACTGTCAAATGATTCTTTTGTTTTTGTCAAATGATTCTTGACCCTCATATGATATTACAAAAAGTGTGACTCTTTGTGACATCATGGACTGTAGCCCACCAGGCTCCACTGTCCATGGAATTTTCCATGGACACAAAAAGTATGGTTATCTTGTCATGAGAGAGCATTCTCTGAAGAAGAGATCCTTCATGTGACCAGATAATATTTACTGTGAGTATCAGTAATATAATGGGGAGTTTAAATTTCATATGCAGCTACTAAACATGTGATTTAGACAGAAGCCAAATATATTAATGAAGATCTGAATGAAGTGACTCTTATTCTCTGCATATCTCTACCAGGTAGAATACTGAGAACACATATCTTTTAGAAATTTTAGAGAATAGAGAGAAAAAAGAATATTAATGTTCAGACACTGAATGTGTTCTATAATAATTTGTGAGGGAGAAATCAGAGGTAGAGAGGGTCACTATTTTTTGTCTTTTAAGCATTATTTCTTAAAATACCTGTTTTAATAAAGTATCACTTAGATTAATTTTGTGGAAGAGCCTTTTTACAACTAGATTTTTCAAAGTATTATAGGCAAAACTTAAAACAATGCTTCAACCAATGACCATACATGTTGTGCCATGGATTGCTAGCACCAATATCATTACGGAGCTGTATAGAAAAATGTATTATTTTGGTCTCACATTCTTAATTAGATAAGATTGGTGTGGAACCCAGAAAACAAGGAACTGGAATTGATGTGAAATGCTATTATTTTGCTTAATTATTAATAAAGTATTTCCACCAATATGTGTTGAGAAAAAACTATTGTACACATAGTTTATTCATTTGAAAACACCCTGACCTATTCAATGAATTAGATAAGGCTTTAAGAACACTTAGTGAAACAAAACAGACTTCCTCAGAATCTTCTAGGTTAGACAAAAAGGGTCCAAGACAGCTAGCTTAGTCAGAAAGACAAACTGAGAACTATTCCTGAAAAGGAAGAAAAGTGCAAAGATGGCAGGATGTTCAGAGAAGCACAAAAGGTGTCATTTGCATTATCTGAAAAACAAAAGGGACTATGTGCTATTTTGGTAGCTTTGAAATTTAGAGCTGAAAAATACAAAGACCATCAAAATCATTCTATTTGATTGAATCATCATGTTGAATAACTGTGAAACATCTATCTCCTTATATTACTGATATTCATATTCATATTGTGTGACCACATATAGCTTCTCTTTTCAGGAAAATGCTTTATTGTGTTAAAACCAGCATATATATTATTCCATGGGAGTGAATATAAACAGGCTTTGGGTGTGGTGAGCAAGAGGGTTAAGGTTTGAATTTTTCCACTGAATTCAACTCTGAATTTTACTTAGAATAATCAGAAACAATCCTTACATTCTGAACATCTAAAATCAAGTTGCTTTTTTATAAGATTTAAATGTCACATTTACTTAACTAAAGATTGTTAAGGTTGTGACTGTCTGAATCAAGTTGATGAGAACAGAACTGTTGTGCTAAATTGAATCACTGAAGAACTGAATCAAAAGCCACCTAAAACTTTCTGTTCTTTTTAGCATATTTTAGGCTTGATTACCAAAAATAGTTTCAAATCCTTTGTTCAGTTAGACATGTTGCAACATATAAATGTAAAGAACTTGAAGGAAAAAAAATCAATATGTAAACTTTAGCAGACCAAAACCTAAAGAAATATCATTTAAAAGTAATTGCAAAAAAAAATCAGGAACTGCTGTGAAATGTTATTGTTGTTTAGTCACTAAGTTGTGTCTCACTATTTATGACCCCATGGACTATAGCCTGCTAGGCCCCTCTGTCCGTGGGATTTTCCAGGCAAGAATTCTGGAGTGGGTTGCTATTTCCTTCTCCAAAAATGTTATTATTTTGATCTAAATTATTAATAAAGAATTCCCACAAATCTATGTTGTGAAAAAGTTATTGTACACATTGTCTGTTCATTTGAAAACACCCTGATTTATTCAGTACGTTAGATGAGGCTTTAAGATTGAAACAAAATAGACTTTTTCAGAATCGTCCAGGTTAAACAATAACAGTCCAAAACAGCTAGCTTAGTCAGAAAGACAAAGCAGCTGTTGTGAATCTTGACAGAAAAAAACAAAAATTGAATCCAAATAAAGTAATGGTTTTATGATGCTGAAACTGTTAACTGGAAGATGCTGAATATTCATTGGAATGACTGATGCTGAAGCTGAAGCTCCAGTACTTTGGCCACCTGATGAGAAAAACTGACTCACTGGAAAAAAAACCCTGATGCTGGGAAAGATTGAGGGAAAGAGGAGAAGGGGAAGACAGAGAATGAGATGATTGGTTGGCATCACCAATTCAATGGACATGAGTCTGAATAAACTTGGGGAGCCTGGCATGCTGTAGTCCATGGGGTCCCAAAGAGTCAGATATGACTGAGCGACTGAACAATAGCAATATGGCAATGATCACTGTCTGAAATCTAAAGATTTATGCTTGATTTCAAATTTTGCAGTTGATTAAGGACCACATTCTCACTTATGAAGAGATAAATATATTTGCTATTCTGTTCAAATAGAATTCTAGGATAGGACAGGTGAACAGTATTTCTTCTATGTTATACCTAACTGTGGGATGCAGCTTGGAATTCTGAAGGCCAGGATTAGGTGCTAAAGTGAGAAATTTAATTTCAGATTGTGTCAGGAAAGAGAGAATAACCTTCTTCCAGTAAAACACCAGCCCATTATCTAAAGAGCTTAAAACAAAACAAAACAATATCATTCACTCACATCATATGTCCATTGTAGGTGAGCAGGTATACCCTGCTAAACCTCATCTTACAAAAATCAGACAGAAAAATACTCTAATAGGAAATATGTTTAGTGAAAAAAAAAAGAATCAGACAGTCAGTCAGTTCAGTCACTCAGTTGTGTCTGACTCTTTGCAACCCCATGGACTGCAGCACCCCAGGCTTCCTTGTCCATCACCATTTCCTGGAGCCTGCTCAAACTAATGTCCATTGAGTTGGTTATGCCATCCAACCATCTCATCCATCAACTTACCCTTTTCCTCCTCCCTTTAATCTTTCCCAGCACCAGGGTCTTTTCTAATGACTCAGCTCTTCGCATGAGGTGGACACAGTACTGGAGTTTCAGCTTTAGCATCATTCCTTCCAAACAACACCCAGGGCTGATCTCCTTTAGAATGGACAGTTTGGATCTCCTTGCAGTCCAAGGGACTCTCAAGAGTTTTCTTGAACACCATAGTTCAAAAGCATCAACTCTTTGACACTCAGCTTTCTTTATGGTCTAAATCTCTCATCCATACATGTGAGATTTAGCTTTGACTAGATGGACCTTTTTTGGTGAAGTTATGTCTCTGCTTTTTAAAATGCTGTTTAGGTTTGTCATGGATTTTCTTTCAAGGAGCAAGCATCTGGTAATTTCATGGCTGCAGACATGATCTGCAGTGATATTGGAGCCCAATAAAATAAAGTTTGTCACTGTTTCCATTGTTTGTCCATCTGTTTGCCATGAAAGGATGGGACCAGATGCCATGATTGTTGCTTTTTGAATGCTGAGTTTTAAGCCAGCTTTTTCACTCTCTTCTTCACTTTCTTCAAGAGGCACTTTGGTTCCTCTTTGCTTTCTGTTATAAGGGTGGTGTCATCTGCATATCTGAAGTTATTGATATTTCT
This sequence comes from Bos grunniens, assembly GCF_055505025.1. Taxonomy (NCBI): domain Eukaryota; kingdom Metazoa; phylum Chordata; class Mammalia; order Artiodactyla; family Bovidae; genus Bos; species Bos grunniens. The sequence goes on along the minus strand of NC_141175.1, from coordinate 54,862,483 downwards.
CCCTGCAATCTTGATTCCAGCTTGTGCTTCAACCAGCCTGGCTTTTTACATGATGTACTCGGCTTATAAGTTAAATAAGCAGGGTGAAAACATACAGCCTTGATATACTCCTTTCCCAATATAAACCAGTCCTTTGTTCCATGTTTGGTTCTAACTGTTGCTTCTTGACCTACATACAAATTTCTCAAAAAGTAGGTAAGGTGGTCTGGTATTTACATCTCTTTAAGAATTTTTCATCAGAGAAGGCAATGGCAACCCACTCCAGTACTCTTGCCTAGAAAATCCCATGGGCGGAGGAGCCTGGTAGGCTTCAGTCCATGGGGTCGTGAAGAGTTGGACACGACTGAACGACTTCACTTTCACTTTTCACTTTCATGCATTGGAGAAGGAAATGGCAACCCACTCCAGTGTTCTTGCCTGGAGAATCCCAGGGACGGGGGAGCCTGGTGGGCTGCCGTCTATGGGGTTGCACAGAGTCGGACACGATTGAAGCGACTTAGCAGCAGCAGCAGCAGCAAGAATTTTTCATAGTTTGTTGTGATCCACATAGTCAAAGGCCTTAGTGATATTCTTCTGGAATTTTTTTTTTTGCTTTTTATATGATCCAACAGATGTTGGCAAATTGATCTCTGGTTCCTCTGCCTTTTCTGTATCCAGCTTGAACTTCTGGAAGTTCTTGGTTCACATACTGTTGAAGCCTAGCTTGGAGAATTTTGAGCATTATTTTGTTAGTGTGTGAGATTAGTGCAATTGTGTAGTCATTTGAACATGTTTTGACATAGGCTTTCTTTAGGATTGGAATGAAAACTCAAGTTTTCCAGTCCTATGGCCATTGCTGAGTTTTCCAAATTTGCTGGAATATTGAATGTGGCACTTTAAGCACATCATCTTTTAGTATTTGAACTAGTTCAACCAAATTCCATCACCTCCACTAGCTTTGTTTGTAGTGATGCTTCCTAAGGTACACGTGATTTTGCATTCTAGAATGTCTGGCTCTAGGCGAGTGATCACACCATTATGGTTATCTGGGTCATTAAGATCCTTTTGTATAGTTCTTCTGTGTATTCTTGCCACTTCTTAATGTATTCTGCTTCTGTTGTGTCCATACTGTTTCTGGGTTTTATTATGACCATCTTTGCATGTAACGTTCCCTAATCTTTCACTAATGTTGCCTGTATCTAATTTCCTTGAAGAGATATCTAGTCTTTTCCATTCTATTTTTTCCTCTATTTCTTTCCATTAATCACTGAGGAAGATTTATCTCTCCTTGCTATTTTTTGGAACTCTGCATTCAGATGGATATATCTTTCTTTTTCTTCTTTGAGTATTTGCTTTTCTTCTTTTCTCACTTATTTTTAAGGCCTCCTCAGACAATCATTTTGCCTTTTTGTATTTCTTCTTCTTGGGGATGGTTTTGATCATGGCCTTCTATACAATGCCACTTACCTCCATCCATAATTTTTCAGGCACTTTTTCTATCAGATCTTATCCCTTGAATCTATTTGCCACTTCCACTGTATAATTGTAAGGGATTTGATTTAGGTTATACCTGAATGGTTTAGTGGTTTTCCCACTTTCTTTCATTTAAGTCTGAATTTTTCGATAAGAAGTTCATGATCTGAGCCACAGTCAACTCCTGGGCTAGTTTTTGCTTACTGTACAGAGCTCCATCTTTGGTTGCAAAGAATATAATCAATCAAATTTCATTATTGACCATCTGGTGATGTCCATATGTAGAATCTTCTCTTGTGTTATTGGAAGAGGATGTTTGCTACGACCAGTGCATTCTCTTGGCAAAACTCTGTTAGCCTTTACCCTACTTCATTTTGTATACCAAGGCCAATTTTGCCTGTTATTGCAGGTATTTCTTGACTTCCTAATTTTGCATCTCAGTCCCCTATGATGAAAAAGACATCTTTTTTTTTTTTTTTTTTTGGTGTTAGTTCTAAAAGGTCTTGTAGGTTTTCACAGAACTGTTCAGCTTCTTTCACGTTAATGGTTGGGGCATAGACCTGGATTACTGTAATACAGAATGGTTTGCCTTGGAAACGAACAGAGATCATTCTGTCTTTTTTGAGATTATACCCATTCACTACATTTTGAACTCGGTCCTTTTTAGTTCACTGATTCCTAAAATGTTGATGTTCACTCTCCATTTCCTGTTTGACCACTTCCAATTTTCCTTGGTTCATGGTCCTAATATTCCAAGTGCGTAAGCAATAATGTTCTTTACAGCATTGGACTTTACTTCCATTACCAATCACACCCACAACTGGGCATTGTTTTCACTTTGGCTTATCCTCTTCATTCTTTCTGGAGGTATTTCTCCACTCTTTTCCAGTAGCACACTGGGCATCTACCAAACTGGGGAGTTTCTTTCAGTGTCCTATCTTTTTGCCTTTTCATACTGTTCATGATGTTCTCAAGGCAAGAATACTGAAGTGGTTTACCATTCCCTTCTCCAGTGGACCATGTTTTGTCAGAACTCTCCACCATGACCTGTCCATCTTGGATGGCCTTACATGGCATGGCTCATGGTTTCATTGATAGTACATTAGTGCAAACATGGCAAGTCTCCATGCCAGAGCAAAGATACTTTTGAAGAATTTCATTAGTAATAGTTTACCATAGCCCAGAAGTATAACACACCATGTTTGCTCACAGCTCAGTGAACAAAATGAGGTACACATTCCACTTGACTACAAAGGCAAAAAATAAGTCAATCACCACATATCTGGTAGGTAGAAAGGGAAGGGAAACTATTTTCCAATTAATAGTGACAGCTACTATATCAAGATGTTTCTGTATCAGTCTGAGTTTGATATTTAAGGTAAAGGACTTAGCAGTAAAAAAAAAAAAAAGAAAGAAAGAAAGAAAGAAAAAAAACTTTACATTGATTGATAAAACTCTTAAGGATGCTTATTGAAAATTTTAAAAGGACTACATAAAAGTTTTGTGAAGATATGACCACTGAATTAGTGACAGTGGCTGTTTCCTATCCTAGGTGAGGTAGCCTTTCTGATATGAACAAACAAAATCTGGAAGGTGAGGCTGCTCTCTGTGAAGCAGACTTTTTTCTTAAATTGATTTTCATATGAGGAATTTGAAAGACACTCGAGACCCCTCACAGTTATGTCAAGATTCTCTTTTCAAGTTTAACCTGTTTATTTTCTGGTTAGCTTCTGAAATACTCAGGATATTTTAGAAATGGCCCACAGGTATAACCTGGACTCTTGGCATCTCCTACTTTGTATTATATCTTTTCTAATATAATGGGAAGGAGATTACTTCCAAACTGGTATCAGGAAGATAATAAATATGAGAGGCTCTATCTGGGCATTGGCAAGGGAACACTAGTATGGTAAAGGGATGCGTGCATACTTGTGTAGAGTGGTGAAACAGTTGAATAATGTTCTCATGGTTCTGGGGACACGGTGAGAGGAAAGTGGAACTAATAGACACAGAATCTGTGGAAAATACTCTTTGCCTTCCCATAATTAATAATAACTCTGAACATTTATCAAGTGCTTATCTGTGGCAGGATCTGTGGACAGTGATATACCATGCATTTTTTAAATTAATTTTTTAATTGGAGGAAAATGGTTTTACAATGTTGTGTTTGTTATGAGGTCAGTAATATTATATACACAAAAGGAGAATAGAGCAAAAGAATGTTGCTGTATTACATAAGAGCAAGATATAAGATATATCTTGCTATATGTATATAGCAAGATATAAGTTTCCAGAGAACACAAATATAGTGACAGACCAGAATATTAATCCAGATAGACAGAGTCCATAATTGACTGGAGTGTGTATTGCAGGGTGAGTGGGAGATAAAATTAAGTGGTGTAAAACTTAAATACATGACTTGATGTGGAGAATCAGGTAAAGACAGATACATGGAGTGTGTAAAAAAAAATGAGACAATTCACATTTAGTAGCTTGGGAGGAGTCAAGAAACACTGAATAATGAAAAATAATGTGATGACAATGCATATTTTCTCTCATCTCCAGAAGAGTTGTACAATGTGTCAGGATGTGAGACTATACACCTGTCTCTATTATTTAAGATTTGTGTACTAAGAAGTCACCACCACCCAAATAACATTCTGTTAAACTTAGTCTGGTACATGGGGAGGGGAGGGAGGCTCAAGAGGGAGATGATGTGTTTATAATTATGGTTGATTTGTATTTGTGGGGTTTCCCTTGTGGCTCAGTGGTAAAAAATCTGCCTGCCAATGCAGGAGATGCAGGTTTGATCCCAGGGATTGGGAAGATCCCCTGGAGAAGGAAATGGCAACCCACTCTAGTATTCTTGCTTGGGAAACCCATGAACAGAGGAGCCTGGTGGGCTACCGTCCATGACATCACAAAGAGTTAGACACAACTTAGAGACTGAGAATGCAAGCGCTCACGGCAGAAACCAATACAACATTGTAAAGAAATTTCCTCCAATTAGAAAATAAAGTAAATAATTGAACAATCTAATACATAAAAGTCCAATTTCAAGTCATCCTTTTAGTTAAATTTTAAGGCTTAAAGCTATTTTATTGACAGCTTGTTATAATTTTGTTCATCATCCTTATTCAGCAAAGATTATTTTTAAAAAGAACACAACAAAAATACAATAGAAATTAATTCAGAGATAATCTAAAGTACTGTAATAAAACAATTATGACAATAAGGAAGCAGGACTAGAACTTCTATGGATACAGAAATCAAGATGCTCAAGGCTGTTTGGTCAATGGTAGAGGCAGAAACTGACATAGCAATTGAGTTCAAAGATTCCAGTCAGCCTTGTATACACTTAAATAGACATTTAAGAGATAGGCAGATTTTAAAATTTAAAATATTTGTATAGATGAAAGAGACAATGTAAGAAAAGATTTCTATCAGGAATCATGGTAAAATAATGATTAAAATGTAGATACATATATGAAATAAATCAATTTTGAAAATTATAACTAAAATATGGAGTTTTGCTTAATATTATTTGGAAGACATGTGCTGAGTGGGGCAAGCAAGAGCTACAAATGTTAATCTCAGTAAGCATCAGAGTAAACATTGAAAGGTAAGCTGGGAATTTTGGTATAGGATTTAGACATGAAAGGAGAGGCCTTTCCAAAAGTAATAGCTATTCAAAGGTTAGAAATGTGAGTAACTGGAGCCTATCAGTTCAGTTCAGTTCAGTCAGTCACTCAGTCATGTCCGACTCTTTGCGTCCCCATGAATCGCAGCATGCCAGGCCTCCCTGTCCATCACCAACTCCCGGAGTTCACTGAGACTCACGTCCATCGAGTCAGTGATGCCATCCAGCCATCTCATCCTCTGTCGTGCCCTTCTCCTCCTGCCCCCAATCCCTCCCAGCATCAGAGTCTTTTCCAACGAGTCAACTCTTCGCATGTGGTGGCTAACTGGTAAAGAACCTGCCTGCAAGGCATGAGCCACAGGAGACATGGGCTCAATCCCTGTGTCTGGAAAATCCCCTGGAGGAGAGCATGGCAACCCATTCCAATATTCCTGACTGAAGAATCCCACAGACAGAGGATCTTGGTGGACTACAGTCCATACTGTCACAAACAGTTGGGCATGACTGAAACAACATAACACACAGACACACAGACACACATGCACGCACGTAGAGGGAGAACGTATTTGGGACTTTGGCCCAATGATATTCCAAAAGTGAAATCAATGACTAGCAGTAAGATCATGGGTTACTTATTCATATTTTCAGGAAATGATACACAATTTTCAGATTCATGATTTCCAAGCAGCATAATACTGCTTATAATAGACAGGCTTAACGATAAGGACCAAAATCTTTGTGCAGACTTATATTTAAGTAAATGGCCATACTAAAAGGTTTAATTTAGCTTATTGAAGGAAATTTTGAAAAGGTTCTTTACTTGATAAAACAGGATAAAATATATCCCTACATAGACAATTTAATGAAATACTAATAGAATTTAAATATATCCATGGTCTTGTCCCAACAAATATTCTCCATCTTTCTCCCACTGTTACCATAATATCAATAATAGTATTTGCCAATCCAGGACTATTACAGTTGCCTCACAGGAATTTGGGGAAATTGACTGGAAATGGACATTAGGGAAATTTCCAGAGTGATGAAAATATTATATATTCATAGAGTTCTGAGTTGCTTGAATATACATACATATATGTTAAAGCTCATCAAGCTATCAACTTAAAATATATATTTTCAATGTAAATTATGAATATGATGCTATGTATAGTACAATATAATAAAATAAAGTGAAGGAAGGTGAGATGGGAAAAAAGGAATTGATAGGAAGTCCATATAGATAACTACTTTAAACTGATTAAATGTAAAAGTAAGTGATAAGATATCTCACTAACTATTGGAAAAATAAGTGCTATCAGGAACGATTCTTACTGAATTTCTTGTTAGTTCTGGGATGATCCACTAATGAGGGAAAAATGATGATGCTATAGCAATGTTTTAAGTAGAAAAGAAAAGAATAGGGCCTAGAACACTCTTGGTGAATTGACTTTTATAAAAGCTGCTAAGTTCACCTAAACTAATAGAAATGTGGTGCATGTGAGTGCAAAAAGTGGTAGCTTTGTATGTATGCTAGTTAGAGTCTATGAGATTTCACTTCTGATTGCTTCAAATTTTTTCACAAAATTAGATAGGGAGCTTTATCTGGAGTGTGGAAGGACTAGAGAGTAATTTGTATTTGAAAGAGAACAAAGAGGAAGAACCAGCCAAACAGCAGAGTGGGAAAATGAAGACCAATATCTGGCAACATCAAAGCTCCAGTTGGTGCTTGTAATTATGGATCCAAAAACAAGTATGTTAACGCAGAAGAGATACCCCACGCCCAAGGTAAGAGAAACCCAAGTAAGACGGTAGGTGTTGCAAGAGGGTATCAGAGGGCAGACACACTGAAACAACACTCACAAAAAACTAATCAATCTAATCACACTAGGACCACAGCCTTGTCTAACTCAAAGAAACTAAGCCATGCCCATGGGGCAACCCAAGACAGGCAGGTCATGGTGGAGAGATCTGACACAATGTGGTCCACTGGAGAGGGAATGGCAAATCACTTCAGTATTCTTGCCTTGAGAACCCCATGAACAGGATGAAAAGGCAAAATGATAGGATACTCAAAAAGGAACTACCTTGGTCAGTAGGTGCCCAATATGCTACTGGAGATCAGTGGAGAAATAACTCCAGAAAGAATGAAGGGATGGAGCCAGAGCAAAAAGAATACCCAGCTGTGGATGTGACTGGTGATAGAAGCAAGGTCCGATACTGTAAAGAGCAATATTGCATAGGAACCTGGAATGTCAGGTCCATGAATCAGGGCAAATTGGAAGTGGTCAAACAAGAGATGGCAAGAGTGAATGTCGACATTCTAGGAATCAGCGAACTAAAATGGACTGGAATGGGTGATTTTAACTCAGATGACCATTATATCCACTACTGCAGGCAGGAATCCCTCAGAAGAAATGGAGGAGCCATCATAGTCAACAAAAGAGTCCGCAATGCAGTACTTGGATGCAATCTCAAAAACAACAGAATGATCTCTGTTCGTTTCCAAGGCAAAACATTCAATATCACAGTCATCCAAGTCTATGCCCCAACCAGTAACACTGAAGAAGCTGAAGTGGAATGGTTCTATGAAGACCTACAAGACCTTTTAGAACTAACACCCAAAAAAGATGTCTTTTCATTATAGGGGACTGGAATGCAAAAGTAGGAAGTCAAGAAACACCTGGAGTAACAGGCAAATTTGGCCTTGAACTACGGAATGAAGCAGGACAAAGACGAATAGAGTTTTGCCAAGAAAATGCACTGGTCATAGCAAACACCCTCTTCCAACAACACAAGAGAAGACTCTATATATGGACATCACCAGATGGTCAACATCGAAATCAGATTGATTATATTCTTTGCAGCCAAAGATGGAGAAGCTCTGTACAGTCAGCAAAAACAAGACCAGGACCTGACTGTGGCTCAGACCATGAACTCCTTATTGCAAAATTCAGACTTAAATTGAAGAAAGTAGGGAAAACCACTAGACCATTCAGGTATGACCTATTTCAAATCCCTTATGATTATACAGTGGAAGTGAGAAATAGATTTAAGGGCCTAGATCTGATAGATAGTGTGCCTGATGAACTATGGAATGAGGTTTGTAACATTGTACAGGAGACAGGGATCAAGACCATACCCATGGAAAAGAAATGCAAAAAAGCAAAATGACTGTCTGGGGAGGCCTTACAAATAGCTGTGAAAAGAAGAGACGCAAAAAGTAAAGGAAAAAAGGAAAGATATAAGCATCTGAATACAGAGTTCCAAAGAATAGCAAGAAGAGATAAGAAAGCCTTCCTCAGCGATCAATGCAAATAAACAGAGGAAAACAACAGAATGGGAAAGACTAGAGATCTCTTCAAGAAAATTAGAGATACCAAGGGAAAACTTCATGAAAAGATGGGCTTGATAAAGGACAGAAATGATATGGACCTAAAAGAAGCAGAAGATATTAAGAAGAGGTGGCAAGAATACACAGAAGAACTGTACAAAAAAGATCTTCATGACCCAGATAATCAAGATGGTGTGATCACTGACCTAGAGCCAGACATCCTGGAATGTGAAGTCAAGTGGGCCTTAGAAAGAATCACTACGAACAAAGCTAGTGGAGGTGATGGAATTCCAGTTGAGCTATTTCAAATCCTGAAAGACGATGCTGTGAAAGTGCTGCACTCAGTATGTCAGCAAATTTGGAAAACTCAGCAGTGGCCACATGACTGGAAAAGGTCAGTTTTCATTCCAATCCCAAAGAAAGGCAATGCCAAAGAGTGCCAAAGCTACTGCACAATTGCACTCATCTCACATGCTAGTAAAATAATGCTCAAAATTCTTCAAGCCAGGCTTCAGCAATATGTGAACCGTGAACTTCCTTATGTCCAAGCTGGTTTTAGAAAAGGCAGAGGAATCAGAGACCAAATTGCCACATCCGCTGGATCATGGAAAAAGCAAGAGAGTTCCAGAAAAACATCTATTTCTGCTTTATTGACTATGCCAAAGCCTTTGACTGTGTGGATCACAATAAACTGAAAAATTCTGAAAGAGATGGAATACAAGACCACCTGATCTGCTTCTTGAGAAATCTGTATGCAAGTCAGGAAGCAACAGTTTGAATGGGACATGGAACAACAGACTGGTTCCAAATAGGAAAAGGAGTTCGTCAAGGCTGTATATTGTCACCCTGCTTATTTAACTTATATGCAGAATACATCATGAGAAATGCTGGACTGGAAGAAATACAAGCTGGAATCAAGATTGCCGAGAGAAATATCAATAACCTCAGATATGCAGATGACACCACCCTTATGGCAGAAAGTGAAGAGGAACTAAAAAGCCTCTTGATGAAAGTGAAAGTGGAGAGTGAAAAAGTTGGCTTAAAGCTCAACATTCAGAAAATGAAGATCATGGCATCCGGTGCCATCACTTCATGGGAAGTAGATGGGGAAACAGTGGAAACAGTGTCAGACTTTATCTTTTTGGGCTCCAAAATCACTGCAGATGGTGACTGCAGTCATGAAATTAAAAGACGCTTACTCCTTGGAAGGAAAGTTATGACCAACCTAGATAGCATATTCAAAAGCAGAGACATTACATTGCCAACAAAGGTTCATGTAGTCAAGGCTATGGTTTTTCCTGTGGTCATGTATGGATGTGAGAGTTGGACTGTGAAGAAGGCTGAGCGCCGAAGAATTGACGCTTTTGAACTGTGGTGTTGGAGAAGACTCTTGAGAGTCCCTTGGACTGCAAGGAGATCCAACCAGTCCATTCTGAAGAAGATCAGCCCTAGGATTTCTTTGGAAGGAATGATGCTAAAGCTGAAATTCCAGTACCTTGGCCACCTCATGCAAAGAGTTGACTCATTGGAAAAGACTCTGATGCTGGGAGGGATTGGGGGCAGGAGGAGAAGGGGACGATGGAGGATGAGATGGCTGGATGGCATCACTGACTCGATGGACGTGAGTCTGAGTGAACTCCAGGCGTTGGTGATGGACAGGGAGGCCTGGTGTGCTGCGATTCATGGGGTCGCAAAGAGTCGGACACGACTGACTGACTGAAATGAACTGAACTGAACTGAACTGAGAATTCAATATCTGTGAGTGTCATTTTCAGCCTGTTCAGTGGAGTTCTAATCTATTTTCTGTGTATCATTACATAGAGGAAGTTGCCTTCTGAATCTAACCTGAATTGATGGATTGTTTACCAGACATGCTGATTTGTGGCAAACCCTAAACTTCAAATTTGCCGTCTCAGTTCTATGAATATGTTATAAATTCTTATTCATTTCTGAAACTTATGCATCAATTTCTCTTGTTTAGGGGACCATGTGGGTACTAAGTTCAGAGCTCTGGGCTTCTAGTGTTATTTAGTTCTTGGTCCTGTAATTCTCCACTTCATTGAGAGCTCTCAAATAATTTTAAACATATTTTGCACATACTTTTTTTTCTTTTAGTTTTCTATTTATGTTCAGTGGAAGAGTTAATTTGAAATGACTTGCTTTTCTACAGCCAAACCACCCTGAATAAACCTGATCTCTTCTGAAATGACTAGATTGACACTGTTAAAATCTGTATTTCCTTGGAAATACTTTAAATTTAGTACAATTAAACAACAACAAATTATTAAATCTTGGAGACAAAAGCAACTGACATTAATTTTACAGGAATACATGATATAATTGGATGTTCAAATGATTTCTAAGTGAAATATGTGTTATTGATAATTATATCAGACTATAGGTCTAGACTTGGGTTGTTCTGGGAAAAGCAGAATGCAAAGCAATTGTATGTTGCCCAAGGTATAATTCCTCCATATTGGAGTTTTATGCAAGAATTATGCTTGATGTGACATGAAGATATATATATGTGCATGAAAAAGTTCCCATTTTTCAGTGAATGGTATGCATTAATAAATGAAAGGAGGTAATAATCTGATGAACCAGGGCTTCAAACATGCATATAACTTTACCAGAATATAGTGTCTCCTTCATAGGAAAAAAATGGTAAAGTCATAGAAATATCAATGGCCTTTGTACAATTAAGGAGACAATATTGTAGTAGATAACATAAATATTGTTCTGTTGTCTATACAATATTTTAAAGAGTCTTAGCTGATTTACAAAATATATGAAAGGTATATAACACAAAGAAGGTGTGACTACCTAATATATGTAGTTTCTAGTGTACAATCATTTACTCTAAAGTGAAGTATTATTATCTATCAATTTAAAAGTGATTGTCGTGAAATGTTTCATGCTTTTGTTCTAATTTAATTTCCTCAGTGACTAAGGCACTAAATCCTTATAGAAATTCAATAAATATTACCTGAACATTTAGGACCATATAATAGCACCAACTACATTTTTGCTAGATTTTTATTACCTTTCTTCTCCACACAGTCTCAAAAGCTTTCAAGAATAAAAATGTACTGCCTACCACAGATAACAAAAATAAATAAACAAATGAATAAAGTGATTTTCACACAACTCCTAAAATGTAAATATCTTATAGAATAAATATATGTTTCCTTTTGGAGAAGGCAATGGCACCCCACTCCAGTACTCTTGCCTGGAAAATCCCATGGATGGAGGAGCCTGGTAGGCTGCACACCATAGGGTTGCTAGGTGTCAGACACAACTGAGTGACTTCCCTTTCACTTTTCACTTTCATGCATTGGAGAAGGAAATGGCAACCCACTCCAGTGTTCTTGCCTGGAGAATCCCAGGGATGGAAGAGCCTGGTAGGCTGCCATCTATGGGGTCGCACAGAGTTGGACACGACTGAAGCGACTTAGCATGTTTCCTTTTATTTTACTTTAAAATAAGAAATGGCCTGACCTTCAGTTCAAATAGAGGTTTATATGGAAACCCAAATCTATCGTTGACATGATAGCAGTAGCTAATATCAAGTCTTCTTCAGAGAATCGTCCCTAATAGGTGATGTGGTTAGAATACAGGAGTGGTAATTGCCTGAGGGGATGGAAATGGTAGCGAACAGTGTAATATATAGTGTATCATATCAGAAGGTTTATATTATACAAAGAGTCTCTAAGAACTTTGGTCAAATTCTATTTAATTCAAGAAAATTTTGCACAACCACATCACTTTATATATAAGAAGATTGTGATGATTTGTAGTCAGATATGACAAACAAATATCTAGTGGTTTCTCAACAAGTAATATGAAAGTATTCACCTGCCTGATTTGCTGGGAGTCCAAAATCTCTTGCCTTAGAACTACTTTAGCCTCTAAATATATTCTGCCAAGGTACATACTATTGTAGAAAGATATGGATATGCTTGCTTCTTGCCACCCACACAATGAAAACCAGACTGAATTTTACTCTACATCAAAATATGTCAGGAATCCATTATCATAGCACATTAGCTTTGCTTATTTGGCCAATTCTCAAGAAAATGATCTGGGTCAAGGTCAGTTATATTCCATCTGACAAACCACAAATTAATATTTCTGTTCCTCTTTCTTAAGTGAAGGTAAGTTCGTTGATTCATATGTGTGTACCTGTTAGTTGCACAATTGTGTCCGACTCTTTGTGACCCCATGGGCTATAGTACACCAGGCTCCTTTATCCATGGGATTTTTCCAGACAAGAATACTGGAGTGGATAGCCTTTCTCTTCTCCAGGAGCTCTTCCTGACCCACGGATTGAACCTAGGTCTCCTGCCTTGCAGGCAGATTCTTTACTATCTTAGTTACCTAGGGATCTCTCACTGATTCATACCCTTTATCAAAGGTTCCTTCTTATGACAGGTCATTGTTCAGGGTCCCTGGTTATTCCTGAGGAATATCAAGATGCATTTGGATATTGAAGAATATTGTTCAAGGTCTTAATGCTTTGCTTCCAAGAAGTGTTTAGTTTTTAGATGAACTTTTATATTTCCAGCTTAATTAACTTTGCATCCTATATGCCAATTGTTTCTCCCAGAAAGGGGGCACATTTACTGTCCTAAGAACTAACCACTCTTTAGGTCTCTTTTCTTTTCTATGATGATTATTACATAACCCTTGGACCACTGTCATAATTAAAAATTAGCATATGTCTTGAGAGAACATTTCTGCCTCTGTCTTGAGAGAACATTTCTGTCTGTCTTGGTCAAACACTCAAATTTTTAATGAACGATAGAGGAAACTGAAGTCAAAATTCTGAATTTTATATTATAAAGATCTGACAACCTTACACTATATCTTGGAAAATGTCCATTCCAAAACAACATTTTCAACTAAAAACTCACTGAAATAAATGATTATTAGGTGTGAGTGTGGTGGCTGTTCATATATGGTTAAGGGATTATTTATTTATAGTGTGGTCAGATGATAATCTGGTGGAAAAATATTTTCAAGAAAAAAAAATTTTCTTTTGTGTGTGTGTCTGTTTATTTTCTCAAAGTACTACACCACCTTATGGGCTTCCCTGATGGCTCAGTGCTAAAGAATCCACCTGCCAATGTAGGAGACATGGGTTCAATCCCTGGGTTGGGAAGATCCCCTGGAGAAGGAGGTGACAACCCACTCAAGTATTCTTGTCTGGGAAATCTCATGAACAGAGGAACCTGGCAGACTACAACCCATCGTATCACAAAAGTATCAGACATGACTTAGGATCTGAACACTACCACCACCACCTCATAGCATATTCCTAGTTAAAAGATCTGACCCAGCATACCCTGTGAAAACCATAAATTTGGACTTACATTGTGAAATTATTGATTTGATTTCATTGAAATATGTTTTTTAACCTTGATCAGTAGTAATGCAGCTATTCTCAGGTAATTACTCTCCTAAATAATGATTATTGAAATTGAAACAACCTCTTTTGAAAGTATTGAATTGAAAATGCTTCCATTCCACAAGAGTAACGGAAGCATATGATATGCTATATATTTTAACATCTATAAGCCTAGCATAATGTCAACATTATGCTAGTCATATCTCATGCTATTTTGCTTTAATTTTGCCATTTCCTATTCCAGGGGGTCTTCCTGACTCAGAGATAGAATCCCTGCATTGTAGGCTGATTATTTGCCTTCTGAGCCACCAGGGAAGCCTTTGTTCAAAAACAGCAGTTATTTTTAATAATAACCTGATATGCCTGTTGAGTCTTGAGGTGACACTACTTTGAAGTAGAGTTAAGTTTTTAAAGACAATACAACTTTCAATAATAGTTTTTACATCTCTATCAATAAGGATATTTGTTCATCCTTTTCCTATGATTCCATTTTATTTCACCTCATATTCAGATTGAAGTAGTTTACAGTTAATTTCATATAATCTAGGGGAGGAGATTTAACTAATTTTAAAATGAAGAGTTGTTAAGCCTCAACAAGATTTTGAAGTGTAGATTGGATTTAAACTCCCCCGAGATCAAGCTGTGTTTGATGGCTTAGTTAACATGTAATCTCATTTGATGAAAGAAAAAAGGAATCAACCTCGGACTTAGACCCTTGGAATGGGTGGGAAGAAACAGGTTCAGTGGCTTCCCCTCCCCTCAATCCTAGAGACTGACAACCCATTGTAAAGAGTTCCTTGGTTTTAAATTCTAGGCTTCTTTGCAGAGTTGAGTAGTACAGCATTTGTTCTTAAACAAACAGATGATTATCAAATCAATTAAACTGGCCTATGATAAACATTTGTCATTTTGTCTTTATGATGTTTTTGAATTTCTCCTGGTAATGAAACTTCTTAAGAGTTTCCATGATTCATCAGTATTTAGCTACTATGCCACCAGTTTGCAAAAAGCTTCAAATGTTATTTGAGCAAGGAAAACTATTCCTCTTAGTCTCACCAGACATATCAGAAAAATGTTTTAAGTAGCAGGAAACAATACATTATATTAAACACATGAATGACTATTTCACTGAGTGAATCATTTAATTTACTGTCTTATGGAAGTAACTTGACTGAATAATAAAGATATTACATTTATATGAAATAGTCTGCAGTTCAGTATTTCACAGAAATCAGTATTAATTTTCAACAAGCAAAAGTAGACTACATATGATTCCCCCTATTACTATTGGTAAAATGATATTTTCCTTAATCACAGTTGTCTGATTATTGGCTTCCAAAACTCTAATGTCTCTGGATTCTGATTATGTAAAAAGTTTTGCAATGGTAACTTGGTTACATAACAGTGATAAAACATGAACTTAAAACTTGATGGAGACACATGAGGACATAAGGCAACAAGCAAAATCACATAACATATCCTTACTCTCATTGGAAAGCAAGCATAGCACTATTTAAAATATTCTCTAATAATTCTTTCTAAAGACTTCTTGACTGGTTTTACTAGATTTTTTAAAATTACCTCCTTTTTTCATTTCTCTTCTTTTAGTTCAGTTCAGTTCAGTTCAGTCACTCAGTCGTGTCTGACTCTTTGCAACCCCCATGGACTGCAGCACACCAGGCTTCCCTGTCTGTTACCAACTCCCGGAGCCTACTCAAACTCACGTCCATTGAGTTGGTGATGCCATTCAAGCATCTCATCCTCTGTTGCCCCCTTCTCCTCCTGCCTTCAATGAATAATAGCTATTTTGTGAATGCAGACAGAAACCTAAGAGGGATTGTTCAAGGAGATTAAACTGTTCTGGGTCTTTGTTGTTGTTCTCTATTTGAGGAGAGAGCCAACTACTCTCTAACTGCAGTGCTCGGGCTTCTCATCGTGCTGGCTTCCCTTGTTGTGGAGCATGAGCTCTAGGCATATGGACTTCAGTAGGTGCAGCATGTAGCGTCAGTAATTGTGGCCCATGGGTTTAGTTTCTCCTCTGCATCTGTGATCTTCCTGGACCAGGGATTGAACCTGTGTCCTCTGCATTGGCAGATGGATTCTCAACCACTAGAGCACCAGGAAGTCCTGAGACTAACTTTTTAAATTTTGTATCAATTAATTTGTGCTTTCCTAAAATTGGTTTCCAATATGTGGTGATCTGGATAGAAAACAGAAATAGTATGTATCTTCATTCTACTTGAGTGAAGTTATACATGTTTTTGCAAACTATTGCAATTTTCCCTAAATTACTATTTAAATATGTATTATCTAAATACTGTTGAAAGTGAAAGTCACTCAGTCACCTCTGACTCTTTGCAACCCTGTGGATTACACAGTCCATGGAATTCTACAGGACAGAAGATTGGAGTGGGTAGCCTTTCCCTTCTCCAGGATATCTTCCCAACCCAGAGATTGAACCCAGGTCTCCCATATTGCAGGTAGGTTATTTACCAGCTGAGCCACAAGGGAAGCCCATTCATTGAGACCTTGTCTATAGATTATTCTAGTTTTGCCTTAATAAAAGATCAGCACCTAGAGGCTTTGTGCTTTTTATGAAACCTGGGTTGCATGTGATGCTAAAATATTACTATGTAAAGAACACCTACTACTTAGACTTACTTCTTTTTCCACAATGTAGGGTGTACCCTTTTATGGGCTAGATTTATTTTCTTTGGTGTATTGCTTCATGATGGGTACCACTGCCATAGAAATTTAATGAACAGCACCACTGCGAGCAGTTTGTCACTCATGTACTAGAAACTAAGGCAGAACTATCTAGTTGACCACTAAAATTCATGATCGCTTCCATATATGGTTGCTATTGTGCACTAAACAGCAACATCAAACATATAAACATATAAAATACTGGTAAATGCAAACACATAGACAAATAAATAATTATACTACAAAGGTAATGCCTAAATCACATGTGATTTTAGTATAAAAGTTAAAGAAAAAATATTAAAATTATTATATGTACAAAATCTTGTTAGTCACAATTGAAATATGTAAATTGCCATATCATATAAAGTGTGAGGGATGAATATATAAAAGTGAAGGGTTTTATATGTCATTGAAGTTAGGTTGTTATCAATTTTAAAAGAGATTGTTAAAAGACATTTTATGAAGGCCTCACTGTAACACAAAGAAAATATTTGTAGAAGATACACAAAAGTAGGAATCAAAACATATCACTACAAAAAATAAAAGACATATTAATACAAAAAAGTGACCAATACATCTAGAGTAGTTACTACATATTGTTTAGTATATCAGTTCAGCATAATGTCACTTTGATATCTTTTACTGAAATATACTTGATGTGCAATATTATATTAGTTTTAGATATCACTACACAGTGATTTGACATTAACATATTTTATAAAATGATCAACATAAATCCAGTAACTATCGTTCACCGTACAAAGTTATTACCATATTCTTCATGATACTTATATTATATATTATATTCCCATGGTTTATTGTATGACTGGAAGTTTGTACCAATTTCACAAAGTCCTCCACCACCATACTGTCCAGCAACCACCTGTTTGTTCTTTATATCAATGAGTCTGTTCTTATTTTGTTGTTTGGATTTTTAGTTTTCACATATCAGTGAAATTATATAGTATTTGTTTTACTGTGTCTGACTCATTTCACTTACCATGATACCTTCTAGATTTATCCATGTTGTCACAATAGCAAGATTCTATTTCTTTTCATGGCTAATGAAGCCGAATCTGGCCTTGGTACCCCAAAACTGAATTAAATTGTGGAGACTGAGTTTTGGGTGAAGTAGCAAAAAAGAGATTTATTGCTTTGCCAGGCAAAGGGAGCTACAGAAGGTAAATGCCCTCAAAATTGTGTCCCAACCTGGAGGGGGCAGTGGGAAGTTTTATACTAATGGTTCAAAGAGGAACTGATTAGCTTGTACACATTCTTCTGACTGGTTGGTTGTGAGATAAGTAGAAGTCAACATACTGTTACATTCTTCCATCTGGTGGTGGTTTCAGTATCTGGAAAACAGCTCAAAGACATTGTTATGCGCATCCCTCAATGGGGAACCAGGACTTCGACCCAAGGCAGCACTGTTGTTTCTCTTGATTATTCTTCCATTGTCTCCTATCCCCTCCTTTCTCTAATTAACAACTGCTTGAGCTCAGGGAATCGGGGAAAGGCATGAATGCAGGCTGTTTCCTATAATGAAACAAATGGAGGACACAGGGAGCGTTTTGTGCCCAGGAGCCCCACAGGGTCCTGCTTCATACCACCAGTGTGTCAATGGCTCAGTCATGTCAGACTCTTTGTAACCACTTGGTGGACATTAGCACACCATGTTCTTCTGTCCAAGGGATTTTCTAGGCAAGAATACTGGAGAGGGTTGCCATTTCTTTCTCCGGGATTTCTTCCTGCCTCGGAGAGAGATTCCGGATCTTGCAGATTGCAGGCAGATTCTTTACCACCTGAGCCACCAGGGAAGCCCTAAGTGTATTCCATTGTACATACATATCACATATTTTTAATCTGTTCATCTGTTGATAGGTTGCTTCCATATCTTGGCTATATGAAATAATACTGCAATGAAAATAATGCTGCATATATAATATTGAATATATTTTTTTCTTTCTTTGGGTAAATAATCAGATGCAAAAATACTGGTTCAGGGACTTCCTTTATAGTCCAATGTTTAGGACTCTGTGCTTTCACTGCAGGGCCCAGAGTTTTGTTTCTCTAATCAGGGAACTAAGATCTCACATGCCATGCAGTACAGACAAAATAAAAAATTTAAAAAAAAGGCTGCTTAATAGAGAAGTTCCATTTTTAATTATTTTAGGATCTTTCATGTTTCTGATAATGACTGAACCAATTTATAACAGTGCATATTTAGTTCAGTTCAATCGCTCAGTCGTGTCTGACTCTTTGAGACCCCATAGACTGCAGCATGCCAGGCTTTCCTGTCCATCACCAGTTCACAGAGCTTACTCAAACTCATGTCCACCGAGTCAGTGATGTCATTTCATCCTCTGTCGTCCGCTTCTCCTCCTGCCTTCAATCTTTCCAAGCATCAGCATCTTTTCTAGTGAGTCAGTTCTTTGCATCAGGTGGCAAAAGTATTGGAGTTTCAGCTTTAGCATCAGTCTTTCCACTGAATGCTCAGAACTGATTTCCTTCAGGATAGACTAGTTGGATTTCCTTGCAGTCCAAGGGATTCTCAAGAGTCTTCTCCAACACCACAGTTCAAAAGCATCAGTTCTTCAGCTCTCAGCTTTCTTTATAGTCCAACTCTCACATCCATACATGACTACTGGAAAAAACATAGCCTTGGCTAGACGGACCTTTGTTGACAAAGTAATGTCTCTGCTTTTTAATATGCTGTCTAGCTTGATCATAGCTTTCCTTCCAAGGAGTAAACGCCTTTTAATTTCATGGCTGCAGTCAACATCTGCAGTGATTTTGCAGTCCCCCAAAATAAAGTCTGTCACTGTTTCCATTGTTTCCCCACCTATTTGGCATGAAGTGATGGGACTGGATACCATGATCCTAGTTTTCTGAATGTTGAGCTTTAAGCCAAATTTTTCACTCTCCTCTTTCACTTTCATCAAGAGGCTTTTTAGTTCTTCACTTTCTGCCACAAGGGTGGTGTCATCTGCATATCTGAGGTTATTGGTATTTCTCCCAGCAATCTTGATTCCAGCCTGTGCTTCTTCCAGCCTGGCATTTCACATGATGTACTCTGCTTGTAAGTTAAATAAGCAGGGTGACAATATACAGCCTTGACGTACTCCTTTACTGATATGAACCAGTCTGTATTTCCATGTCCAGTTCTAACAGTTGCTTCTTGACCTGCATATAGATTTCTCAGGAGGCATGTCAGGTGGTCTGGTATTCTCATCTCTTTAGGAATTTTCCACAGTTTATTGTGATCCACACAGTCAAAGGCTTTGGCATAGTCAATAAAGCATAAGTAGTTATTTTTCTGGAACTCTCTTGCTTTTTCGACGATCCAGCTGAAGTTGGCAACCAGATCTCTGGTTCCTCTGCCTTTTCTAAATCCAGCTTGAACATCTGGAAGTTCATGGTTCACATACTTTTGAAGCCTTCCTTGGAGAATTTTGAGCATTTTGTGTGAGACAAGTGCAATTGTGTGGTGGTTTGAGCATTCTGTGGCATTGCCTTTCTTTGGGATTGGAATGAAAACTGACCTTTTCCAGTCCTGTGGCCACTGCTGATTTTTCCAAATTTGGTGGCATATTGAATGCCTTTCATATTCACAGCATATTCACAGCATCATCTTTTAGGATTAGAAATAGCTCAACTGGAATTCCATCACCTCCACTACTTTGTTCGTAGTGATGCTTCCTAAGGCCTACTTAATTTCATATTCCAGGATGCCTGGCTCTAGGTGAGTGATCACACCATCATGGTTATCTGTGTCTTGAAGATCTTTTTTGTGTAGTTCTGTGTAGTTTTTTTTTTTTTTTTTTTTTTTTCTCTGCATCCTAGCCAGCACATGTTATTTGTTGTCTTTTTGATAATAGTCATTCTGAAAGACATGAGGGACTATCTCATTGTGGTTTTTACTTGAATTTCCCTGATGATTAGATATTGAGCATATTTTCATGTGTCTGTTGGCCACCTATTTGTCTTCTTTTATATGTATATATTTAGCTCCTTTGGGCCTTAGTTGCAGCATGTGGAATCTTTGTTTTGTCAGGCAGGATCTTTTGTCTCACACAGGCTTAGTAATTGTGGCACATAGGCTCCAGAGGCCTTGGGCTTCAGTAGTTGTAGAACGTGGGCTCTAGTGGCGTCATGTGGACTCTGTAGTTATGGTACGTGGACTTAGTTGCTCTGTGCCATGTGGGATCTTAATTCATTGACCAGAAACAAACCCCATCCCCTGCATTGCAAGGTGGATTCTTAACCATTGGACCACCAAGGAAGCTCCTGATTATCTTCTTTGGAAAAATGTCTATTCAGGTCCTCTTTCGATTTTTTAATCAGGTTGTTTGTTGGTGTTGAATTGTGTGAGTTCTTTGCATATGTTGTTTGTTGGTGTTGAATTGTGTGAGTTCTTTGCATATTTTGAATGTTAACCTCTTGTCAGATATATTTGTTAAAATCTTTTCCTGTTTGTTATACTGGCTTTTTCTTTTGTTGATTTTTTTTTTGCTGTGAAGAAGCTGTTTAGTTTCAGGTAGTTACATTTGCTTATTTTTGCTTCTGTTGCTCTTGCCTGACTCAATAGATCCAAAACAATATTTGTAAGTATGATGATAAAGTACTGCCCATATATTCTTCTAGTCTGTAATACATCTTAGTTTTATTTTTGTGTATGATGTGAGAAAGTTGTATAATTCTTTTTCGTATAGTTGTCCATTATTCCCAATACCATGTATGGAATAGACAGTCCTTTCCCACCTATCCATCTCTCTATCTATCATCTATTCACCACCTATCTATCATCTACTGTCTATCTACATCCTTCCCTACTTCTGCATATTTCCCAAATATATTTCACCAAGTGTTTTCAGTCCAGCTGATGGAAAATCCATCCTGCCAGTTGCTTAGGCTTAGCCTTTTGAATTATTCTTGACTATTCTCTTTCTTCCAAGCTCTGCATGTTCATCATAGTATCTAAAATGTGACTATTTCTCACCATTTTCACTTGCTTTGTTCATGGCATAACTCAAAGGCCCAGCATAGTGCCTGATATGTGGTACTCTTTTAAAATAATTTGTGAATAAATGGATTAAAAATGAACAAATGGATAAAATTAATTGGAGAGATATTAGTAAAGTGATGGAAACAGATTTTCATGATTTTCCTGGGTAAAAGTGAACAAAAAAATAAATGTTGAGCAAAACTCTTTTGGGGAAAGAGGCAAAGGATAAATGGTAGGCAAAGTTTATGGAAAAAGCAAGTTAAGATAATTTTGTGAAACTCCTTATAGCAATGAGTGTTTTGAATTTCAGCCTAGAAATTCTGTAAGTACCATTATGTGGAATCCATGAAAAGGACATTAAACCTCACTAAGAGTTAAGTCAAAATAGGATCATCCAACCAGAAAGCTGAAATTACTATGAAATAAATTTTCTAATTAAAAGAGGAAACCTTAAATTTTTGCAACCTTAAAAAACATCACTCATTAAAATGTTTAAAATGTCAGCTGTTTCTTAAATTATATTAATTAGAAACAATGCCAAACTTTTAAATTTTGCTTTAGACTTGTCCTAATTAAAAAAGTTCAATGTTCACTTTAAAGAAAGTCCAATGGATGTCAGCAAAAAATATAAGGAGATGTCAAAAATACAACAATATTTTGATATCAATGTCTGATAAAGTTGAATAAATCCACTGAGTTCACACAGAAACAATATACTTTAAAAAATTGCTGTGATTCCACTGAAAAAATGTCAAATCCACAATATAAAATCATATTTCTATTCTCTGAATAAAGTTTCCTTAAATCATTTCTTCAGTCGCTTATTAAATAAACTGATTCTGTGGAAGACAAGTACAAAAATATGCTTTGTGTACTGCAGACATTATAAGTATGGAGCTTCTTGACTATACATGATATAAGGATAGAGGTGCTGTGAGTTTTTTCACTATGATCTCCCTGACATTCATCACAGTTTTGAGCACATGGTAGATGCTCCAAAAATGTCAAAAACTCTGAAAATTTAATTTATATAATAAGGTATGCACCTGCAAATATTAATTAAAATTATTCCTTTATATATGAATAACTCCATGTATTTTCATGACAATTATAACTCTTCTGTGTACGTTAGTAAGTAATCTCATTTGATTTTAACAGCTCCACTGTATAAAGCACTTTTATTTTACAAATTAGGACATGTTAATTGATGTATCCAATTCACAGATCAGTTGCTCAATCATGTCCGACTCTTTGCAACTCCATGAATCGCAGCACACCAGGCCTCCCTGTCCATCACCAACTCCCAGAGTTCACTCAGACTCACGTCCATAGAGTCAGTGATGCCATCCAGCCATCTCATCCTCTGTCATCCCCTTCTCCTCCTGTCCCCAATCCCTCCCAGCATCAGAGTCTTTTCCAATGAGTCAACTCTTCGCATGAGGTGGCCAAAGTACTGGAGTTTCAGCTTTAGCATCATTCCTTCCAAAGAAATCCCAGGGCTGATCTCCTTCAGAATGGACTGGTCGGATCTCCTTGCAGTCCAAGGGACTCTCAAGAGTCTTCTCCAACACCACAGTTCAAAAGCATCACTTCTTCGGCGCTCAGCATTCTTCACAGTCCAACTCTCACATCCATACAATTCACAGAGCAGAGCCACTAAAAATCAGAGGACTAATACTTTTCTTCCCATGAAATTATGTTATCTGTATGATATATTTATACTATAAAATAATGAATTAAGGAAATAGTTCAAAAGTACCTGTAACACTGTTATCAAATGTTGTTTATATTCATTCTGGTAAGCAATTCAAGAGTAATATCTAAATCTAGTTTTTCATTAAGCAATCACTATATCACATATTTTTTTACTATTTTCTGACCATAATTCTTAGATTATGATCACTGTATGAAACACAAGGGAAAGTATTGACTTTCTAAAGTAATTCTTCCTGATTATTTTCACTTCTCTGATCCAAGAGGCTAAGACTAGGAGGTAGATGGAAATAATTAATTCTGCCTTATTGTTCTGAATAATTATTTAAATTGCATGCTTTATAAAATTGGTCAACCAATGTTCATTGATAGCATTATACTGAGATTTTTAATTGAAGTACCTTATTTTTCCCTACAAAATCCTATGAGGTAGGTATTTATTATTTTGTTCAGTCACTAAGTCATGTTTGACTATTTGAGGCCTATCATTTATCATCTATCTACTATCTATCTATACTCTTCCTTACTTCTGTGTATTTCCAAAATCTACTTCACCAAGTGTCTTCCTTGTCCTTCACTATCTCCAGGAGTTTGCTCAAATTCATGCCCATTGAGTCAGTGATGCCATCCACCCAACTCATCTTCTGCTTCCCTCTTCACCTTTGCTTTCAACTTTCCAGAATCAGGATCTTTTCCAATGAGTCAGCTCTTCACCCTACGTGACCAAAGAATTGCAGCCTTTACTTCAGCATCAGTCCTTCGAAAGAATATTCAAGGTTTATTTCCTTTCAGTGCAGTTCAGTTCAGTTCAGTCGCTCAGTCATGTCCAACTCTTTGCGACCCCATGAATCGCAGCACGCCAGGCCTCCCTGTCCATCACCATCTCCCGGAGTTTACTCAAACTCACGTCCATCGTGTCAGTGATGCCATCCAGCCATCTCTTCCTCTGTCATCCCCTTTTCCTCCTGCCCACAATCCCTCCCAACATCAGAGTCTTTGCCAGAGAGTCAACTCTTTGCATGAGGTGGCCAAAGTACTGGAGTTTCAGCTTTAGCATCATTCCTTCCAAAGAATACCCAGGGCTGATCTCCTTCAGAATGGACTGGTTGGATCTCCTTGCAGTCCAAGGGACTCTCAAGAGTCTTCTCCAACACCACAGTTCAAAAACATCAATTCTTCGGTGCTCAGCTTTCCTCACAGTCCAACTCTTGCATCCATACACGACCACTGGAAAATCCATAGCCTTGACTAGACGGACCTTTGTTGGCAAAGTAATGTCTCTGGTTTTGAATATGCTATCTAGGTTGGTCATAACTTTTCTTCAAAGGAGCAAGCTTCTTTTAATTTAATGGCTGCTGTCACCATGTCCTTTAGGATTCACTATTTGATCTCTTTTGAAGTGGGAGGGACTCTCAGGAGTCTTCTCCAGCACCACAGCTTGAAAGTATCAGTTCTTTGGTGCTCAGCCTTTTTTATGGTCCAACTCTCACATCGTACATGACTACTGGAAAAGCCATAGTTTGACTATAGGGACTTTGGTTGGAAAAGTAACGTCTTTGCTTCTTAATATGCTGTGAAGTTTTGTCACAGCTTTCCTTTCAAGGAGTATGCATCTTTTAATTTTATGGCTGCAGTCACCATCTGAGGTGATTTTGGAGCTCCAGAAATTAAAATCTGTCAGTGATTCCACTTTTCCCCTTCTTATTTGCCATGGAATGATGGGACTGGATCTCATGATCTTAGTTTTCTGACAGTTAAGTTTTAAGCTATTTTTTTTTCCCCTGAGACAAGGAAAACAATTTTATTCAGAAAGCAGCCAACAGACTAGATGGCAAGCTAGCACCTCAAAATAATCATATTATTGGAGTCTGAATGCCAGTTTCTTTTATAGATCAGAGAGAAAGAAGCAATGAGGAATTGAACTCAAAAGGAACAGAGAGTGATAGGCAGTGAGGAAGTAGAGGAAAATGGTCTTCAGTATAACAAAATATCTCCAAGGGAACGGCCAGCATTTGGAATGTCTGTGCAGTTGCTTCAGTTGTATCTGGCCCTTTGTAACCCCATGGATTGTAACCAACCAGGCTCCTCTGTCCATGGGATTATCCAGGCAGGAATACTAGAGTGGGTTCCCATACCCTCCTCCAGGGGATCTTTTGACCCAAAGGTCAAACCCATGTTTCTTGTGTCTCCAAACTCATGTGCATTGAATCAGTGATGCTATCCAACCATCTCATCCTCTGTCATCCCCTTCTTCTCCTGCCTTCAATCTTTCCCAGCATCAGAGTCTTTTCAAATGAGTCAGTTCTTTGCATCAGGTGGCCAAATTATTGGAAGGACTGATGCTAAAGCTCTGGTATTTTGTTCATCTGATGTGAACAGACAATTCATTGGAAAAGTCCCAGATGCCGAGAAAGATTGAAGACAGAAGGAGAAGATGGCATCAAAGGATGAGATGGCTGGATGGAATCACCAATGCCATGAATATGAATTTGGGCAAACTCTGAAAGACGATGACAGACAAAGAGGCCTGGTGTGCTGCAGTGCATGGGGTCGCAAAGAGTCAGACATGACTGGGTGACTGAACAACAATAGCAACATAATAGCAAGAGCAGCAAAAGCAAGTTAAAGAAACAGTGTCCAACATGGAGTCAGAATTGGTTTCCTCCCAGCAACAATTCCCCACTGTCAAAGTCCATTGCACAATCTTGTGGAAAAAGGAAGTGAAGACCATTCTGCCCAGTTAGATGTATCTTTCTAGGAGTGTCCATCATCTTTGCAGTGTTTCAAATGTTGATATCTGTCTTCTTTTTGTTTCTCTCTTGGAAAGTGTGTATTTTATACCTGTAGGCTTAGAAATACTGAACTTCAAATCCACGAGACAGTTTTTTTCATTCTCTTCTTCGCCCTCATCAAGAGTCTCTTTAGTTTCTCTTCACTTTTTGCTGATAGTGGCATTATCTGCATATCTGAGGTTGTTGATATTTCTTCCAGAAATCCTGATTCCAGCTTGTGAGGCATCCAGCCCAGCATTTTGCAGGATGTACTTAAATTTTCAGCCTTATCTTATTCTTTCCCCAATTTTAATTTAGTCAGTTCTTCAAAGTTGCATTGTGACACACATACAGCTTTCTCAGGAGATAGGTATTATGGTCTGGTATTCCCTTCTCTTTAAGAATTTTCCACAGTTTATTGTGATCCACACAGTCAAAGGCTTTCATGTAGCCAATGAAGCAGGAATAGATGTTTTTTCTGAAAGTCCCTTGCTTTCTCTATGATACAATGAATGTTGGAAATTTGATCTCAGGTTATACTATCTTTTCTATATTCAGCTTGTACATCTGAAAATTCTCAGTTCAGGTACTGCTGAAGCCTAACTTGAAGGATTTTGAAAAACATTTTACTAGCATCTGACATAAGCACAACTGTTTGTTAGTTTGACATTCTTTGGCATTGTCCTTCTTTTGGGGTTGGAATGAAAACTGACATCTTCCAGTCCTGTGGCCATTGCTGAAATTTCCCAAATTAGTTGACATATTGAGTCCAGCACCTTAACAGCACCATCTTTTAGGATTTGAAATAGCTCAACTGGAATTCTGTCACCTCCACTAGGGTTGTTTGTAACAATGCTTCCTAAGATCCACTTGATTTAACACTCCAGGGTGTCTGTATCCAGGTGAGTGATCACACCATCATGATTATATGTGTCATTAAGACCTTTTCTCTATAGTTGTTCTGGGTATTACTACCCACTCTTCTTAATCTCTTCTGCTCCTGTTAGGTTCTTGCCATTTCTGTCCTTTATCACACCCATCCTTTCATGAAATGCTCCCTTGATATCTTCAATTTTCATGAAAATATCTCTAGCTTTTCTCATTCTATTGTTTCCTTCTATTTCTTTGCATTTTTCATTTAATAAGGCCTTTTTATCTCTCCTTGGTATTCTCTGGAATTCTACATTCAGTTGGGTGTATTTTTTCCCTGTCTTTCATGGTTTTCATTTCTTTCCTCATCTGCTTGTAAAGCCTCCTCAGACAAACACTTTGCCTTCTTGTGTTTGCTTCTCTTTGGGGTGACTTGATCACCACCTCCTGTACTGTGCTATGAACCTCTGTCCATAATTCTTCACTCTGTCTACTAGATCTATTTCGTTAAATCTATTCACCACCTCTACTGTATAATCATAGAGGATTTGATATAGGTTATACCTGAATGGTCTAGTGGTTTTCTCTTCTTTCTTCAATTTAAGCTTGAATTTTGGAATAGGGGGCTCAGGATCTGAGCCACAGTCAGTTCCATATCTTGTTTTTGCTGACTCTGTAAAGCATCCCCATCTTTAGATGCAAATAATGTAATCAATCTGATTTAGGTATTGACTATTTGGTGATGTGTATTTGTAGAGTCATTGCTTGTGTTGTTGGAAAATGGTGTTTTCTATGACTAATGTGTTGTCTGGAGGAAACTGTGAGCCTTTGACCTGATTCATTTTGTGCTCCAAGGCCAAATTTGCCTATTATTTCTGGTATCTCTTGACTTCCTACTTTTCATTAAAATCCCCTATGATGAAAAGCACATATTTTTTGGTGTTAGTTCTAGAAGCTCTTGTAGGTCTTCATAAAATGAGTCAAATTCAGCTTCCTTAGCATCAGTGATTGGGGCATAGACTTGTATTACTGTGATATTGAATGGTTTGCCTTGGAAATGAATCTAGATCATCCTGTCATTTTTGAGAATGTATCCAAGTACTGCATTTCAGACTCCTTTGTTACTATGATGGCTACTTCATTTTTTCTAAAGGATTCTTACCCACAGTAGTAGATATAATGTAGTAGTCTACTACTATAATGTAGTAGTACTGATTATCTGAAGTAAATTCACACATTTCAGTCCATTTTAGTTCAGTAATTCTTTAAGATGTCCATGTTCACTCTTGTCATCTACTGCTTGACCACATCCAATTTATCTTGATTCATGGACTTAACATTTCAAGTTCTTATGCAATATTGTTCTTTACAGCTTCAGACTTTACTTTCATTAACAGACACATCCACGACTAAGCATTGTTGCTGCTTTGGTCTGGCTGCTTTGGCCTGGCTGCTTCATTTTTTCTGGAGCTATTAGTACTTGCCCACTGCTCTTCCCCAATAGCATACTGGATACATTCCAACCTAAGCCAAAAAGATGGCTCATCTTCTCATGTCATATTTTTCTGCCTTTTCATACTCTTCATGGAGTTTTTATGGAAAGAATGCTGGAGTGGTTTGCCATTCCCTCTTCACATGTACTACATTTTGTGAGAACTCCCCACTATGACCTGTCCACCTTGAGTGGCCCCACAGCATGGCTTATAGCTCCATTAAGTTATGCAAGCCCCTTCACCATGACAAAGCAGTGATCCATGAAGGGGCAATAGGTATTAGTACACGGCATTATTTTGACAAGGATATCAAGGCTCAAAGGGCATCCCAGGTGGCAATAGTGGTAAAGAAACCTACTTGCCAATGCAGGAGACATAAGATACATGGGTTCGAGCTCTGGGTTGGGAAGATCCCATGGAGGAGGGCATGGCAACCCTCTCCAGTATTCTTGCCTGGAGAATCCCATGGACAGAGGAGCCTGGCAGGCTAGAGTCCATAAGGTCACAAAGAGTTGGATATGGCTGAAACGACTTACTACGCATGTACACATGCATCTGTGTACTTGTGTATAAACATAAATGTTGATTGATTTCTTTCTGTGCTTTCTGCTTCTGTTCTTAGTGACAAATTATTTGTTCTACATAAACACATACATATGTCAGTTCAGTTCAGTTACTCAGTCATGTCTGCCTCTTTGCGACCCCATGAATGGCAGCACACCAGGCCTCCCTGTCCAACACCATCTCCCAGAGTTCACTCAGACTCACGTCCATGGAGTCAGTGATGCCATCCAGCCATCTCATGCTCTGTCGTCCCCTTCTCCTCCTGCCCAAATCCCTCCCAGTATCAGAGTCTTTTCCAATGAATCAACTCTTTGCATGAGGTGGCCAAAGTACTGGAGTTTCAGCTTTAGCATCATTCCTTCCAAAGAAATCCCAGGGCTGATCTCTTTCAGAATGGACTGGTTGGATCTCCTTGCCGTCCAAGGACTCTCAAGAGTCTTCTCCAACACCACAGTTCAAAAGCATCAATTCTTCGGTGCTCAGCTTTCTTCACTGTCCAACTCTCACATACATGACCACTGGAAAAACCATAGCCTTGACTAGACAGACCTTTGTTGGCAAAGTAATGTCTCTGCTTTTCAATATGCTATCTATGTTGGTCATAACTTTTCTTCCAAGGAGTAAGCATCTTTTAATTTCATGGCTGCAATCACCATCTGCAGTGATTTTGGAGCCTCAAAAAAAAAAAAATAAAATAAAAATAAAAAAAGTCTGACACTGTTTCCACTGTTTCCCCATCTATTTCCCATGAAGTGATGGGACCCAATGCCATGATCTTCGTTTTCTGAATGTTGAGCTTTAAGCCAACTTTTTCCACTCTCCTCTTTCACTTTCATCAAGAGGCTCTTTAGTTCCTCTTCACTTTCTGCCATAAGTGTGTTGTCATCTGCATATCTGAGGTTACTGATATTTCTCTCGGCAATCTTGATTCCATCTTGTGCTTCTTCCAGCCCAGAGTTTCTCATGACGTACGCTGCATATAAGTTAAACAAGCAGGGTGACAACATACAGCCTTGACTTACTCCTTTTCCTATTTGGAACCAGGCTGTTGTTCCATGTCCAGTTCTAACTGTTGCTTCCTGACCTGCATATAGGTTTCTCAAGAGGCAGGTCAGGTGGTCTGTTATTCCCATCTCTTTCAGAATTTTCCACAGTTTATTGTGATCCACACAGTCAAAGGCTTTGGCATAGTCAATAAAGCAGAAATAGATGTTTTTCTGGAACTCTCTTGCTTTTGCAATGATCCAGCAGAGGTTGGCAATTTGATCTCTGGTTCCTCTGCCTTTTCTAAAACCAGCTTGAACATCTGGAATTCATGGTTCAGATATTGCTGAAGCCTGGCTTGGAGAATTTTGAGCATTACTTTACTAGCATGTGAGATGAGTGCAATTGTGCGATAGTTTGAGCATTCTTTGGCATTGCCTTTCTTTGGGATTGGAATGAAAACTGACCTTTTCCAGTCGTGTAAGTATACATATGATTTATATATATATATATGTGTATTATATATACATATACACATATATATGTGTATATATATGTG
The DNA here is from genome assembly GCF_055505025.1 of Bos grunniens. Lineage (NCBI taxonomy): Eukaryota > Metazoa > Chordata > Mammalia > Artiodactyla > Bovidae > Bos > Bos grunniens. Next base: position 54,831,991 of record NC_141175.1, on the reverse strand, counting down.
TGTGTGTGTGTGTGTATCTATAGGTGTATGTGTATACAGCTATGATTGTACTATTTTACTGTGCCCATGATCAATGAAATGTATGAGCAAATATCCTTCCAACATTGAATCCATGTAATCTGATAGAAAATTATTTAGTTATAGAATGTGTTATATAACAGCATTGTGTGTGCTCAGTCATGTCTACTCTTCGTGACTCTTCAGACTATAGAATGCCAGGCTCCTGTACCCATGGGATTTAAAGAAAAAAAGAACAAAAATAAAATAAAATACAGTACAAGGAAAAAAAAAAATACTGGAGTTGAGGGATTGCCATTCGTCCTCCAGGGAATCTTCCCACACCAGGGATCAAACTCATATCTCTTGTGTCTCCTGCATTATCATCAGATTCTTTACCCTCTGAGTCACTTAAATCACAAAGACTGGTTTTAAATTACCAGACTGGAATAGTTGGGATGATGTTATATGTGCAGAATATATTATAAATATGAGAAGTCGCATTAGAAGTAAGTTTAGAAGAGTAACTGAACAAAATTGATGGACTAATGATGAATCAAGGAACCTAATATAGTACTTAGAATAATTGTTTAGGAATTTTCAAAGCATATTTGCAAATATGCTTGTGTCATACTTTTTAAATAAGCACCCTAGAAGTTTTGACTATAACTATAACTATAACTTTTGACTATAACCTATTCTCAGGAGTAAGAACCCCTGAGAGAAATAAGTTAGTATCCTCTGCTGAGATTATGTCTTATATCACCAAAATCTTATGTTTAGGGGATAATAATATTATGTTCTTCCTAATCAACCTGCATCAAGGCTTAGAATAAGTAGGAATGAGGAACTTGGAGAGAAGTATTGAATTCATTGTCTAACATTTTTATGATATCCCAAACTTGAAAAGATATAACTGTCAATAAGTAGCCCAGTTGCTTCTGCTGCTGTTAAGTCACTTAAGTCATGCCTGACTCTGTGCGACCCCATAGACAACAGCCCACCAGGCTCCCCCATCCTTGGGATTCTCCAGGCAAGAACACTGGAGTGGATTGCCATTTCCTTCTCCAATGCATGAAGGTGAAAAGCGAAAATGAAGTCGCTCAGTCGTGTCCGACACATAGCAACCCCGTGGTGTGCAGCCCACTAGGCCCCTCCGTCCATGGGATTTTCCAGGCAAGAGTACTGGAGTGGGTTGCCATTGCCTTCTCCGAGCCCAGTTAGATAACAATTATTTTTAAAATGTATGCAGAGAAGAAGAAGTGTTGGGAATTTGTATTTGATAGTCTTTTCCAGGGGCTTCCCTGGTAGCTCAGCTGGTAAAGAATCCATCTGCCATTCAGGAGACCCTGGTTCAATTCCTGGGTAGAAAGGTTCCCTGGAGAAGGGATAGACTACTCATTCCAGTATTCTTGGATTTCCTTGGTGACTCAGATGGTAAAGAATCCACCTGCAATGTGGGAGACCTGGATTCGATTTCTGGGTTTGGAAAATTCCCTGGAGGAGGGCATGGCAACTCATTCCAGTGTTCTTGCCTGGAGAATTCCCAAGGACAGAGGAGCCTGGCAGGGTGCAGTCCATGGTGTCGCTAAAAGTCAGACACAACTGAGTGACTTCACTTTCACTTTTCACTTTCATGCATTGGAGAAGGAAATGGCAACCCACTCCAGTGTTCTTGCCTGGAGAATCCCAGGGATGGGGGAGCCTTGTGGGCTGCCGTCTATGGGGTCACACAGAGTCAGACAAGACTGAAGCGACTTAGCAGCAGCAGCAGCAGCAGTACATATGTGATAGTTGGACCACAAAGGAGGATGAGCACAGAATAATTGATGCTTTTGAATTGTGATACTGAAGAAGACTCTTAAAATAGAACTGCCTTATGATCCAGCAATCCCACTGCTGGGCATACACACTGAGGAAACCAGAAGGGAAAGAGACACATGTACCCCAATGTTCATTGCAGCACTATTTATAATAGCCAGGACATGGAAGCAACCTAGATGCCCATCAGCAGATGAATGGATAAGAAAGCTGTGGTACATATACACAATGGAGTATTACTCAGCCATTAAAAAGAATACATTTGAATCAGTTCTAATGAAGTGGATGAAACTGGAGCCTATTATACAGAGTGAAGTAAGCTAGAAAGAAAAATACCAATACAGTATACTAATGCATATATATGGAATTTAGAAAGGTGGTAACAATAACCCGGTGTACGAGACAGCAAAAGAGACACTGATGTATAGATCAGTCTTATGGACTCTGTGGGAGAGGGAGAGGGTTGGGAGATTTGGGAGAATGGCATTGAAACATGTATAATATCATGTATGAAACGAGTCACCAGTCCAGGTTCGATGCACGATACTGGATGCTTGGGGCTAGTGCACTGGGACGACCCAGAGGGAGGGTATGGGGAGGGAGGAGGGAGGAGGGTTCAGGATGGGGAACACAGGTATACCTGTGGCAGATTCATTTAGATATTTGGCAAAACTAATACAATATTGTAAAGTTTAAAAATAAAATAAAATTAAAAAAAAAATCCCTTGAACTGTAAGGATATCAAAGCAGTGAAGACTGACATTGAAGTGAAGCTCCAATTCCTTGGCCACCTGATTCAAAGAACTGATGCGTTGGAAAAGCCCCTGATGCTGGAAAAGACTGAAGGAAAAGAAGGGGGAGGCAGAAGATGAGATGGTTAAATATCATTACTGACTCAATGGACATGAATTTGAGCTAACTCCAGGAGATCGTGGAAGACAGAGGAACCTGGCATGCTGAATTCCTTGGGAAGTCAGACATGACTTAGCACTTAACAACAACAACAACAAAATTATACAAATGGACTTAATTAAAGAACAGAAACAGACACACAGACTTAGAAAATGAATTTTTGGTTACCAGGGGAGAAGGGTGGATAGGACAGATAGTTAGGAGTTTGAGATTGACAAATGCACTGCTATATTTAAAACATATAACTAAGAAGGACCTACTGGGTAGCACAGGGAACTCTGCTTAATATTATCTAGTAACCTAAAATGGGAAAATAATTTGAAAAAGAATAGGTGCATGTAATACATAACTGAATCACTTTGCTGTACCCCTGAAACTCACACAACACTGTTAATCAGCTGTACTCCGGTATAAAATAAAATGTTAAAATCACTCATCTCATCCCAAAACATCCTTAAAGGGCCATTCAGAATAATGTTTGTCTGCATCATGGCCTACCAAGTTGACATTTAAAATTTACCAGCACAGTAGTTAAAAGGCCTCACTTATGGTTCTTGAGCATAAATTATTTGACAATTTACTTATATGATAGAGAGTATTTTGCCTCTAAAATGAGGAAAGCAATACTTTTTTGACAGTACTGTTCTAAAGAAAAATGATGATAATAAATGTAAATGTCTTACCACAATATCTAGTCCATGTTAGCATTCAATAAATACTAGACTTACCATTTGTTAATAACTTTGCATGTCTGCCCTCTGCCTGATTGCACTTTTCTTAGACTTTTTCTTGGATTGAAGCCTAGATCTCAGCCCCTCATGAGTCTTTGAGCTGTAGTGCTGCTCCTTTGCCTTTGCTGCAGAATGAAATGAATCTCCTGATTACAAACTATCGGATCCCTGTTTCTAGCTTTCCACCCTTAAATTAGCATATTCTTGTCCCTTAATTTGATATAAACACTCCCCAAACTAGTTAGATATTTCCATGTTTAACTATAGCCTGACTGATTCTAAATCTAAAATTTCTGATTAAAACAAATAAAACTCAAGTGATCTAGAATACAATAAATGATGATATTTCATTACCTAACTATTATGTGCTGCTGCTGCTGCTAAGTCGCTTCAGTCTTGTCCGACTCTGTGTGACCCCATAGACGGCAGCCCACAAGGCTCCCCCTTCCTTGGGATTCTCCAGGCAAGAACACTGGAGTGGGTTGCCATTTCCTTCTCCAATACATGAAAGTGAAAAGTGAAAGTGAAGTCGCTCAGTTGTGCCCAACTCTTAGCGACCCCATGGACTGCAGCCTACCAGGCTCCTCTGTCCATGGGATGTTCCAGACAAGAGTACTAGAATTGGGTGCCATTGCTTGGCAAAAAGCAATGAGATACTTCACTGTACTATAGTTATTGATCTCTATAGAGACAATTCAACAAGAAACAACAATGACAAAAAATAGTTGTCATTTGTCTATACCAAAGAGTTCAGAGTCACAATTATAGGACTGCATACCTATTTGGAAGCAGTTAATGTTAATAACACGTGTACACAAAATCTGAGGGATTGCAGCATTTGCAAACCACTTCTAAATACAATAAAATTTAACGAAGTGACAAGTTTACAGGTTTTGAAATCTCAAAGCTCTAAAAGTTAGGCTCTTCCCCACCCCCTCACCCCCCGCACTTCTGTTTTAGAGTCTTGTAATATTGCCAGTTTAGATATTCAATTGACCTTGTAAACAAGTGAAGCCCACATCTATACTTAAAATTCCAACCTCTGCTTTGACAAACATTCTACTAGTCTGCAGTGCACAACGAAAATGGCCTTACTGCTGTGAAAGTACATTAAGGACAAAGTAAGACCAAGTAAAGAGTTTCTTGATGAACGTGAAAGAGGAGAGTGAAAAAGTTGGCATAAAACTCAACATTCAGAAAGCTAAGATCATGGCATCTGGTCCCATCACTTCATGGCAAATAGATGGGGAAACAGTGGCTGACTTTATTTTGGGGGGCTCCAAAATCACTGCAGATGGTGACTGCAGCCATGAAATTAAAATAATCTTACTCCTTGGAAGAAAAGTTATGACCAGCCTAGATAGTATATTAAAAAGCAGAGACATTACTTTGTCAACAAAGGTCTGTCTAGTCAAAGGTATGGTTTTTCCCATATTCTTGGTATATATGGATGTGAGAGTTGGACTAAAGAAAGTTGAGCGCTGAAGAATTGAGGCTTTTGAACTGTGGTATTGGAGAAGACTCTTTTTTTTTTTAATTTTATTTTATTTTTAAACTTTACATAATTGTATTAGTTTTGCCAAATGAGAGTCCCTTGGACTGCAAGGAGATCCAACCAGTCCATCCTAAAGGAGATCAGTCCTGAGTGTTCATTGGAAAGACTGATGTTGAAGCTAAAACTCCAATACTTTGGCCACCTGATGTGAAGAACTGACTCATTGGAATAGACCCTGATGCTGGGAAAGATTGGAGGTGGGAGGAAAAGGGGATGGCAGAGGATGAGATGGTTGAATGGCATCACCGACTCAATGGACATGAGTTTGGGTAAACTCTGAGAGTTAGTGGTGGACAGGGAGGCCTGGCATACTGTGGTCCATGAGGTCAAAAAGAGTCGGACATGACTGAATGAGTGAACTGAACTGAAGACCAACTCACTTAATATCTTAACACAAATCAAAATCTCCTCCTGAAGTATTGTGTTCTCATTAACCTTGCTTAGACTTTGCATCGTTTTAAACTCATCTTTATTTTTAGTTTCCCATTGCTCCATCCCCATATATATTTAACTGGCTAAGATCTCTGTGTCTGTTCTGACTCTTTTCCCTAAATCTATTATCAATTGTCACTGTCTTTGTCAAGCATTTTTTATTAAACGTTTTATTTTGTATTGGATTATGGCTGATTAACAATGTTGTGATAGTTTCTGGTCAACAGTGTATATATCCATACTCCCATTCTCCTTCTAACTTCCCTCCCATCAGTGTTGTCATATAACACAGACCAGAGTTTCCCACGCTATATAATAGATTCTTGTTGGTTATTTATTTTAAATATAACAGTGTGTACCTTACCATCCCAAACTCCCTAACGATCCCATCCCCTCAAACTTTCCCCTCTCTTCCAACTATAAATTCATTCTCTAAATCTGTGAGTCTGTTTCTGTTCCATAAATAAGTTTATTTGCATGCAATAAGCATAATTTTTTGACACTCATAATCTCAACTTCTAAAGCAGTGTGACCCCTATTACTCTGTTAATAACAAGGGGCTTTTCACACAGATTAAACACTTAACCTTACTCTGTATTCTCTGTTAATTCCCCTGTGAACTCAAAAGTTGGATTTGGCCTTGGTTTTAGCAGAGGACCTAATCTGCTTTCTTTTAGCTTCATGTGGCTTTTTTTGAACAGAGATCTTTAAATTATAGATTCATTTAGAGTGCTGTGAGCACACAATATGCCCTCAAATCACAAGTCTATTTGTGTGGGTCACCAAGTGCATTTATTAGCATTCATGTATCAATTATTTTTAATTAGAACTTTTCTTAGAACTTCTCCTTCACCAAAAGCAAAGTTATTACCTGCAATTTGCAAGCAAAAGTGATCACAGTTTCCCATGCCCTACACATTATCTAACCCAGAAAACCACTTAATATTTCCACTTATTTTGGTCCCTCTTTTCACTTTATCTGTTAGCCTAACAACCTGTGGAAATCTTAACAATGCGGCAAAAGTCTCCTAATTGCTACTTTCCATCCCATACTGATATCACAGTGAATTCTGACCTCCTCTATTCTTTGTTCTAGTTTATTTTTGTGGAAGTCAAACCACAAAACACATTTTTGAAGAAACACTAAAAAACAAAACAAAAAAACCCTGACTTTGGAACTCACAGCAGCTTTGTATTTCAGCCAGAGAGGAGGAATACTGACTTTCAACCTCCACCTTCCATATCATACAGTCTTTTCACTCAAGGCAATTTTTTGCATGCTTAGTTTAAAAGTGATCAAATTTTAAATGTCATTTTAATATTTTAAATGCAATAACAAGTCATAAATACATTTCTTTGACAGAGCAGTTGATTTATGCCTCAGGCAGAAGATAGTGTCACAAATTTATACTAGGAATAAACTAAATACAAAAACAAATAATTAAGTTGCTCTGCATAAAAGGGACTCCAACTAACCTGTGAACCAATAACCACATTAACAACTGGCTTGCTGAGCTTGTGATTCAAAATTAAAAATCAACACTTAAATAATTTAATTATGAATCAGGTTAATTTATAAAATTTTTTTTAAGTTCAGAGTAGTTTAAGTGAAGCAGCACAATATATAGTTTACTTAAATAAGCTATAGTATCCAAATGTCTCTGAAATGAAATTCACTTTGATTTTTTTTTATTATGGAACAAATTTGTACATGGTATCAAATGTTATTTCAGTGACTTTCAATCCATGTTCCTTTGGAGCAAACTTCGGCAGTAACTACAGAAAGTCTACGAACACACAGCTAATAGTCATAACCAGAACTATCCTGGTTACATGCAAATTAAAATGAAAATTAATATGCATAACATCAAATACTTTACATTTTATGTTCCTTTTTATTTACATTTTAAAACACATTAGCATATATAATTCATTCAATTTACAATAATGTCAGGAGGCTTACATGGTAACCATTATTTTGTGCTGGATATACAATTCCTCAAACATTTGTGTGATTTTATCATGGTAAATAGATAATTAGTAGACAAAATAGTATTACAACCAAATTCCACTGATTCCTGCACCATCACAATCATGGTTATTACAATAATGTATCGTTTCCAGCATCTAGGATTCCATTTTTAACTCAATCAATACATACATAAAGTGACTTTTTTGTATGTTGAGTTTCAAATGAAGGCAAAGATACTGAGAAATATTTGTCAGTTATCACAGAGAAATTGAAGCAAATGCTCACTAACAGAAATGGCAACCATGATCAAAATGCATTGGTTTCAATTAGAATAAAGTGGGGATAAAGAAACAATAAAGGGGGATAAGGATAGGGAATAAGAATTTACATAACACTTCGCTGTTACCTAAACATAGTCTGTTCTATGTATACCTTGATTTATCTCAGTTTTCACTAGACTGATATGGTAAACATCCTTACCACTAAATTTATAAGTGAGAAATGAGCTGAGATTATTTAAAGAAGTTACTCAGGATCACATAGAATGGTAAGAGCAATGCTAGACTTGTAATCAGCTCTGCTTTGCATCAAAGCCATGCTTCCTTGGTGTTTAAGAATGTGATAACAAAGAAATATGCTAACTGGAGCAATCATCTATTTAATATTTAATAACCACGAAACTTTCAGACACAAAGATGACAGGAAGAACAGAAATGTTTTGTTCTTTTTTTTAGAAGGAATTTAATACACATTACTGTTGATTCACAAACTGGTCCCCATTCATGAAGGGTATAAAGAGAGACCCAAGAAAGAGATGACTCCACATTGATAGGTGGCAGGTTTAATGAGCAAGGGAACTTAACATAGGAAGTTTGCCATGAATAGTTATAAGAGGAGTAGATCTCTGAACCTGCCAGAATCTTAGTTTATATAGAGGTTTTCACTGGGTATATATAAAACCACTTATACATCCAGATGATCTCAATAAAACACCTCTCAGTGCCGCATCCTTAAAAACAGGTCCAGATGTGACAACATTGGACAGAATGTGTATTCTAAAGGAAAGGATGAGGACTGCCTCCATTTTCCTGGGCTCAATTCTTAGGTTAACTGGTGGGCAAGTCCTTCCTTTCTATGATCTTCTCCACAATTACTAGGAATAGATTCATAAATTCTAGAAATATTTTTGAGGTTCACAGTCATTCATTTAATCTTTCCATCATCTTTTTTTTATTTGTTCAAAAATTATGTAATTTTCCTTGTTAAAAATCAGACAAGAAAAAAACTAAATTTCACCATTGAGTCCCTCCATATATAAGGCAACGTAGCAGGTGATTTACATAATACATTAGGTTATTAACTTATACTGGAGCACTGTAAGTTACAGCTTACTATTACTGAGCCTCAAAAAGTTATCAGGATAAAGGAAACATAAATCTAGTCAGAAAAATTCTTAATTTTCCATCATGGAAGAAAAATATCAGGTGATCATCTTCTCCCATAGAGTTCTTTGGATCTCAGAGAGTATGGTGCTAAAATATATGAGACTCAATGCTAGCCACAGCTACCACAATGTTAAACACACTTTGTCTTCATCTAATTCAACTATCCTGAGGTTGCTGGGAAAAGAGTCTAAAAAATATCCACCAAGTTACTGATATACTTTTCCACAGAGAGAGACTTTGATAAGAATTACATGTGGGTCATGTATAGACTCTGGCTTCCCTGGTGGCTCAGTAGCAAAGAATCCTCCTTCCACCTGGCCACATGGGAAGCCTAAAGCATTGCCCCTAGGTCAGAGATAACTCACAGTGTCTCTTATACTGGGCAGAATGAGCATTGGGAACATTCTATTTCTCCACTGCCTACAAGTAAATTTCACTTCTGAGTGAGACTCTGATGACATTGTTCAACCTGATGCTGATGCCAATACATTATGCAATGCAATCTCTAAACCAGGTTCATTTTGTTTTCCTACCTCAGTCAACTGGTAATAAAAACTTCCTTATGAGGCTATCAGCATTCCAAGTTTGAAGAATTCTTAAAAACATTTCCTTGGGAATGACAATGCTTGCATCTCCAGTTTATATAACAAAACTTCATCTGCTTGAGTGATCATGGACTCTGGTGGACACACAGTTTCAATTAAAACTGAACTAAAATGTACACTCTTTCCTGCTTCAAAAAACACTCTAAAATACATGTTACACAATATCAGATCTTAGTGAATTGTTGTCATTCTTTTCAGAAATACTTTTCTCTGCAGAATATATTCTACATTTGACAGTTTGAGACAAATTAGGATGCAAGTCCAATTATTTGATATAGTGGCAAAAATCATAAGGAAATGAGGGATGTATTTAAGTACCAACTACTACAGCACTCAGGTGAGGGGACTGCAGCATCTTCAACAGAAAATGAGCAGAGAAAAGACAGTCAACTTTTTTTTATAAGAGAAGAGAGTGGCAAGAGAGGATTTTCAGGCATCAAGGACCCTCCAGACCCTCCTAGATAAAACTATTTCAACATTTCAGAGAGCATGTTTTCTTCTTTATTTGTTCAATATCACTTTATAAAAAGACCAGAAAAAGCTGAGAAGACAGCTGACTATGCAGTTTAGCAACTTGAGAAACAATTTTAAGCTTGATTTTGGGCCACTTATTGCCAGTTGTAAGAAAGTAGATATTATTTCAATATAGTCACATAAAAATCCTTGAATTTCAATGGCTTGAGGAGAGTATTCAAGGCTTGGAGCTGAGCTATTCATTTGTTTTGAATTACCCCACCCCTCTATTCATGGCTACCCTACTTTGTGGTCCCCAAATTCCTGCTCATCACAATAAACTGTGGTGTAATTGCGTAGTGGTCAAGAGCAACTTTTGCCACAGAATAACTTACTACTTCTTTCCGTTTATGTGTACCCTGAACTGTGAAGCCCCATGCCAGATTAAAATATAATTTTCTATTCGCCTATGAAAAAAAACTGAGCACCAAAAAAAAAAAATGATTTTTTTGAACTATGGTATTGGAGAAGACTCTTGAGAGTCCCTTGGATTGCAAGCAGATCAAACCTATCAATCATAAAGAAAATCAGTCCTGAATATTCATTGGAAGGACTGAAGCTCCAATACTTTGGCCACCTGATACCAAGAGGTGACTCATTGGATAAGACCCTGATGCTGGGCAAGATTGAAGGCTGGAGGAGAAAGGGATGACAGAGGATGAGATGGTTGGATGGCATCATTGACTTAATGGACATGAGTTTGAGCAAGCTCTGGGAGTTTTTGATGGGCAAGGAAGCCTGGCATGGTGCAGTCCATGGGGTCGCAAACAGCTGGACATAACTGAGCAACTGAACTTACTGATCCTCCTAATAATCTATTTCTCTGATGCTCCATTGACTAGATCTGGTCCTCTATTTTGGTGTTCTTTATCAGTTAGAATGGGCTTCCCTGGTGGCTCAGAAAGTAAAGAATCTGCTTGCAGTACAGCAGACCCGGGTTCGATCCCTGGGTCAGAAATATCCCCTGGAGAAGAAAATAGCTACCCACTACAGTATTCTTCCCTAGAGAATTCAATGGACAGAGGACCCTGGCAGGTTATAGTGCAACAAAGAGTTGGACACAACTGAGTGACTAAGATCGTCTGACTCTAGTTACATAAGCAGAGGGCAATTATTTGAAGGAAAAACTAGAAATAACACTTGAGAATTGGTAGTAGGCAATGGCATCCCACTCCAGTACTCTTGCCTGGAAAATCCCATGGACGGAGGAGCCTGGTAGGCTGCAGTCCAAAGGGTCGTGAAGAGTCGGACACGACTGAGCGACTTCACTTTCACTTTTCACTTTCATGCATTGGAGAAGGAAATGGCAATCCAATCCCAGGGATGGGGGAGCCTGGTGGGCTGCCGTCTTTGGGGTCACACAGAGTCGGACACGACTGAAGTGACTTAGCAGCAGCAGCAGCAGCAGTGCAATTCAGATGTGCTTGTATCTGATATAGTTGTGATGCAAGAACAGTGTCATGAGGATGTAGCTGCAAGAATTGAGTGAACTTTAAATATTTAGATGTCTTTATTCATTTCCTTATGATTCATTTCTCAGGAAAAGAAGATTCAATTGACTCACATTTGCTCTTTGTCTAGGGCAGCAGATAGCTTTATTACATAGACTTCTATTCCTTATAGAGCTTCCAAGAAGCAAATATGCCCTCCACAGTAAGAAATACTCCACTTTGGGCTAGTCTGCAGTCAAATTGGGATGCATTTTCTTGTTTATTCTCCCACATTGCAAAGGATATCCTGAGGTATATAAGAAGATTCCGATGGTTTTACTATCTCGGTTGATTATGGCTCTTTTCATTACTTCAAAACAGGTCTGTTTCTCTTTTACCATCACCCACCACTCCTGCTACACTGTCCTGATTTCCATTAGTTGACAAGCAAGTTCATTTCAACCACAGGGCTCATTCCTTTTCTGCTTCCTCTGTATTCGTCTGTTTGGATTTTTATATATGTCTGATTTCATCTTAAAATATGGTGAATCCTCCATGCTATTAATATCTCCCCAGAAAGAACTTTCCTGGCCACATTTTCTAATTTTGGCTCTATAAACAATACCCCATTTCCTTGGGATATTTGTTTATTTAATGTCCAGGCAATAATAGATGCTTCTTTAACCATGGCCTTACCTGTCTTAATAAGGCACAGTACTTTTCACATGGAAATATTAATAAAAGCTAACACATAGAATTCCTTATTATTTTCTAGATTCTGTTCTTATCACTTAACTCATTTGATATTTGAAACAATCCTGTAGCTTATTTAACTCAATTTCCTTTTTCTAGAGATGAGGAAACCGGTACAGGGAAGTTATATCAGGCTTTTCAACACACATATATCAAGTTCATCCTAAGGCAGTTAAGATCCAGAGGCTGTGGTCTCAAAATTACTTTTTTTTAGTTGTGACTCAAAAATATTTATTGATGCATGAATGAACACAGAATGTATGACAGGTTGAGAATAAACAACATTTGCAACTATTTTCTATATATATGAAATTAGGAATCCACCTTCCAATGCAAGGGACATGGGTTTGATCCCTTGTCTGGGAACTAAGATCCCACATGCTCCAGGGAAACTAAAACTGTTTTTAGTTACTCAGTTGTGTCCCATCTCTTTGAGACCCACTGAACTGTAGCCTGCCAGGCTCCTCTGTCCATGGGATTTTTTCAGGAAAAAATATACTTGCCCAGAATACACTTCAGAAAATATTGACATGATTGCCATTTCCTTTTCCAAGGGATCTCGCTGACCCAGGGATCAAGCCTATATCTCCTGTGTCTCCTGTGAAGCAGGGGATTCTATAACTGCTGAGCCATTGGGGAAGCCCTTATATATGTTAAAGTATAAATTTATACCATAGAGATAATTAATATATAATTCTAAGTCAACTCAGAACTATATTATTATAGAAGTTTTTGTATCTGGCATGGTTCAATTTAAAGTTGTTCAGTTGATAGTTTTTAGTTAAAATTCAGAATAATTAAATATTAATTCAAATTTATCTTAAATATTAACTTCAACCCTTAGGCATGTAGTCTGTGCTGAGATGCCCAAGAGGAAGGTGGTGGCTGCTTGATGCAGGTAGCAGGAATTTCATGCATTCCCTGAAGCCTGTTAAAACTGTTGGCAAGTGCTAGCTAAGAGACAAGACTTAGATACTTCAATATCAAAGTTTGTTAATGTAGGATATTTAATTATTTACCTTAAAATGCTATTTTTTACATGCAGTGTCTGTAGAAAATTAATGAAGGAAGTACAAATGGAAAAGCATATGGTTATTTGCAGAAATTGTGAGTGCCTTCCTTACACTGACTGTGGTAAAGACTACTACATGGAGAAGAGGGCGTCTGGTAGAAGAGTAGACTACGTACTCTTCAGGAAATCAGAGGTAGCTGTAGTAGTGGAGCTTCCCCTGACCTTGGAGAGAAACACTTTCTCTAAGATTTTTGGGTGAAAAAGCAAGGATGTCAAAAACCCCATGAAATGCTCAAGTAAAGAACTACAATGTGAAAGCAAAGCTTATGAAAGTAAAACCCACAAGAACAATACTCAGCAATAAGCATGGATTAAGAGATATAATTAATGAAATATGACTCATACACACTACTCTATATAAAACGGGCTTCCCAGGTGGCACTAGTGGTAAAGAATCTGCCTGCCAATGCAGGAGAAGCAGGATATGAAAGTTTGATCCCTGGGTCAGAAAAATCTCCTGGAGGAGAGTATGACAACCCACTCCAGTATTCTTGCCTAGAGAATACCATGGACAGAGGACCCTGGCAGGCTACAGTATATTGAGTCGCAGAGTAGGACATGATTGAGTGACTGAGCACAGCACAATACATATATAAAGTAGATAATTACTAATAAGGATCTACCGTATAGCACAAATAGTTCTACTCAATACTCTGTAAAGGCCTATATGGGAAAAGAATCTAAAAAAGAGTGTATATATGTATATGCAAAACTGATTCACCTTTCTGTACACCTGAAACACACAACATTGTAAATCAACTCTACTCCAATAAAGGTATATTTTTTTGATTTTAGTTTATTTTTTTTTTATTTTATTTTATTTTTAAACTTTACAATATTGTATTAGTTTTGCCAAATATTGAAATGAATCTGCCACAGGTATACTTGCGTTCCCCATCCTGAACCCTCCTCCCTCCTCCCTCCGCTACCCTCCCTCTGGGTCGTCCCAGTGCACCAGCCCCAAGCATCCAATACTGTGCATCGAACCTGGACTGGTGACCCGTTTCATACATGATATTATACATGTTTCAACCCACCCTCTCCCTCTCCCACAGAGTCAATAAGACTGATCTATACATTGGTGTCTCTTTTGCTGTCTCATACACAGGGTTATTGTTAGCATCTTTCTAAATTCCATATATATGTGTTAGTATACTGTATTGGTGTTTTTCTTTCTGACTTACTTCACTCTGTATAATAGGTTCCAGTTTCATCCATCTCATTAGAACTGATTCAAATGTATTCTTTTTAACGGCTGAGTAATACTCCATTGTGTGTATGTACCACAGCTTTCTTATCCATTCATTTGCTGATGGGCATCTAGGTTGCTTCCATGTTTTAACTTTACAATATTGTATTGGTTTTGCCATATATCAGCATGAATCCGCCACAGGTATACACGTGTTCCCCTTCCTGAACCCTCCTCCCTCCCTGTACCATCCCTCTGGGTCGTCCCAGTGCACCAGCCCCAAGCATCCAGTATCATGCATCCAACCTGGACTGGCGACTCGTTTCATATATGATATTATACATGTTTCAATGCCATTCTCCCAAATCATCCCACCCTCTCCCACAGAGTCCAAAAGATTGTTCTATACATCAGTGTCTCTTTTGCTATCTATTTTTAAAAGATGCTAAACTAAAAAAAAAATAAATAAGTTAAAAAAACACAAATTAAAGGACCTAATATCAGTCACGAAGTGAGAGAATTTTAGGACATATTAGTGGCTTGACAATGTCCCAATGGAAAAAGCAAAATTTCAGCAATGGAGAAAAACAGTTTACTAGTTTATAGGGAATCTATTCTGGAATAAGTGTGGAATATATTTTTCTGAAACTTCCAAGAATAGACCTCTTTGCACCTTCATGTATGTGAATGCACTTGCAGACAAGATTTCCTTATTAGGCAGTCAAGGAACCACTCAGTCAGGGGCAAGATAAACAGTCAGTCAAGGAAGTAGAAAACATGCATGGAGAAATCTCTGTCAAGTCTGGATCTTCCATTGCAAATGAAATCATGAAAGAACAAGTAGAGATACAGAAATTTTTTTAAAAATTAAAATATAATGAATAAGAAGGAAAGAAAAGAGAATGGCTGAAGAATAGAAAATAAAGAACAAAATTAGAAACTCACAAAGAATATTGAAATAGCCTAAAAAACAAAGGTGCAAGAGATAGGGTTTAAGGCTTCAGGTAATGAAAACCCAAGCCCAATGGCTTGAAAAGAAAGAAAAACTAGAGAAGGAGTCAGAACAGATGTGTCTTGGTTGGAGATGGATGTGCAAAGGAACAAACCCTTGCAAAGAGTGAAAAAAAAAAAAAAAAGAGGAAAAAGAAATGAGATTTGGAAGTTGATGTATAAGATGGTTGGATGGCATCACTGACTAAATGGATATGATTTTGAGCAGGACCTGGAGTAGGTGATGACAGGGAAGCCCGACATGCTGCAGTCCATGGGGTTGCAAAGAGTCGGACATGATTGAGTGACTGAACTGAAAAGAACTTGGAAGTTGAAGTATATTCCAGGAAGAAAAAGATACAGTTCCCACTGTGAAATTGGACAAATGAAAGATCAAGACTATGCTGTGAAAGTATATTCAACTGAAAGGAAATTGCAGAAGCAGTTCTGAGACAGGCCTAGATCATGAAATAGCAATTGAAAAACTAAGGAAACAGTTTGACAAAGGAACATCATAGACTTCATATCATCTTCAACAAGAAAACAAGCAAAAACTCCACTTCAAATTATGAAAGGACAAAGCAGGTCTTTGAAATGAGTATTTTTTGTAGTTCAAAAATAAACCCATTCTATTATTGATGTTTTTCACTCTTGTTTATAAAATGTGTAATGAATTAGAAAAATAATTATTTGCTTTTCAGTGTTGTATCTTAAACTAATACAATTATGTAAAGTTTAAAAATAAAATAAAATTAATTTTTTTATTGTTTTATTTTTTTATTTAATTTTATTTTATTTTTAAACTTTACATAATTGTATTAGTTTTGCATTTAAAAATAAAATAAAATAAGAGAAATATTTTTGGTAGCACTCTTATGAAAAAAAGATAAATATACTATTTTCAAAGACACATGCATGTGCAAAGAAAAACAAAACAAAACATTAACTTGCCTGTTTTCCAGATGTAGGATCAAGGTTTTGGATTTGAGTATCTGCACACTAGTTTTAAATCTCCATCATTATTGTGTAAATCACATCCAAAAATGAATTCTAGAGACTTTCAAAGTCAAGTTTTTTAAAATGGAGAGAGATATAAATCTATTTGCAGAGTTGTCTTAGTGCAAAATGCTTCTGTTATGTTTTTGTACAACTAACTCC
Source organism: Bos grunniens (assembly GCF_055505025.1). Lineage (NCBI taxonomy): Eukaryota > Metazoa > Chordata > Mammalia > Artiodactyla > Bovidae > Bos > Bos grunniens. The sequence goes on along the minus strand of NC_141175.1, from coordinate 54,815,416 downwards.
ATTCTTTTTTAGCTTTTGTGCACTCACTTAATAAGCAACTTTTTAGTGACTTACCTGGTTTGTATTTGAAAGCATTCAACTAATTTTTATGGAATTTCTGACAATCATAATTGGATTGATGCAATATTTAATTAAATTATGTAAATATAATATCTGCCATATCTGGAATGAATAGGCTTAGAAATGACAAAATCTATCTTAATGAGCATAATATTTGTGGGAACAAATATTCATAGGTTTTTAGAGAGTAATCTACCAACTGTATGTGTTTATCAAACGTTGGGCTAAGTTGAAAAATTCCATAGTTGAATAGTAGAATGTTGATTAATCCTCGAGAATTTTAAGTGGGCTTTATTTAAGATAAATTCCTCAGTCATAATGGTCAGTCACAGGTATCTGATGACTATTATGTTGTTCAAAACTGTATGTAGCTCACATGTGAAGTATCTTCCACTGTACTGGCCTCTGAAGACTAGCATAATACACTTTCCAAAACTATACCACTTCACAAAGTTCATATTGAGCTAAAAGTATTTGAAAAATATCAGATATAGGAAGCATCTTTGAATCTTTTTTTTTTTTTTCTTTTTCCCACAAGATTACTGTTGTTGTTCAGTCTCTCAGCTATGTCTGACTGTTTGTGACTCCATGGAGTGTAGCATGCCAGGCTTCCCTGTCCTTCACTATTTCCCAAGGTTTGCTCAAATTCATGTCCACTGACTCAGTGATGCCATCCAGCCATCTCATCATCTGTTGTCTCCTTCTCTTGTGCCTTTAATCTTTCCCAGCATCAGGGTCTTTTCCAGTGAATCAGCTCTTCACACCAGGTAGCCAAAATATTGGAGCCTTAGCTTCAGGATCAGTCCTTCCAATGAATATTCACGGTTGATTTCCATTAGCATTGACTGGCTTGATCTCCATGCTGTCCAAGGGACTTTCAAGAGTCTTCTCTAGAATCACAGTTCGAAAGCATTAATTCTTCAGTGCTCAGCCTCCTTATGGTCCACCTCTCACATCCAAATATGAATACTGGAAAAATCATAGCTTTGACTATACAGATATTTGTCAGCAAAGTGATTTCTCTGCATTTTAACATGCGGTCTAAGTTTGTCATAGCTTTTCTTCCTGAAGATAGGAAGTAAAAATTTCACCTATCAAAGATGCCCTCCTTATATCAGAAAAAAGAAACAATCTTCAGTAGGAGTCATAGACATTTCTGTACAGTTATTAGTCAAATCATTCTTATCCTCCTTTATCTTCCTCACATAGTTTAGTTACTTTTTCACATTAATGTCCCTTTGTTAAACATATATAGAAATGTCTAGATTTTGTTACTTCTTTTGATCTTCTTTTCCTTATGAGGATCCCTATATCACATAAAACATAAATTCGTATGCTTTTCCTCTGTTAATCTTTCTTTTGTCAGTTTAATTCTCAGATACAGTCAAAAAACTTTACTAGGCTAGAAGTAAAATCTCCCTCCTCTACCCCTCGTTGTTTTATCAGTTAGAGTTTAAGAACAAGATATCTTAGAATAAAAAAAAATATATTGAATTCAAGTTCCAAATTTGCCACTTATTAGCTGTGTGATTTTTAGTAAATTCCTTCACATCTTCACCTCTCAGATTCCTCAATAATAATGGAAATAATAACATATATTTATCAGATTGTTGCTAAATTAAATAAAATCAAAGTGCAATGGGTTTAATTTAATATCAGGTACAAAACACAGATTAAAAATATTGTAGCTTTAATTATACTGCTTTAATTTAATATAATTAAATTTAATATATTTAATTATATTAAATTAAATGTATTTAATTACACTGTTTAATTAATTATACGTGACAGTATAATTAATAATACCTATAATAATAACTATAATAATAACTATAACCTATAATCAGAGAAGGTAATGGCACCCCACTACAGTACTCTTGCCTGGAAAATCCCATGGATGGAGGAGCCTGGTATACTTTCTTTTATCAGAGTTATCTTTATTTCTGTATTTTTTACATATCCATCAAACTTGGAAGGGCTTCCCTGGTGACTCAGATGGTAAAAAATGTGGGAGACTCAGGTTCAATCCCAGGTCAGGAAGACTCCCTGGAGAAGGAAATGGCTATCCACTCCATTATTCCTGTATGGAGAATTCCACGGATAGAGGAGCCTGGTTTGCTAGAGTCCATGGGATCACAAAGAGTCGGATATGACAGAAAGACCAACACACACAAGCTTGTAAAGGTCTAAGATATATGTTTTTGCTCCTCATATTCTTTCTACTTAAAGTGTCTTTCTATTAATTCTTGCCTAATTTCATTACCTTCTCTCACTCTGTCCATCAACAATATTTTAATACACTTTGGCTAATCCAACCTCTTTCCATTTATTTGGCCAAGGCATGTTATTTCCTATCAATGCACTGAGAAAACTCATCTTAAGTCATTTTCTGTTATAGATGTCATTGAAGTGGGTGATACAAAACCCACCCAACATATTCAGTGGATGAGTAATTAAATATTTATTTTAAGAAAAAATCAGAAATTTAATAGAAGGCAAGCATGAGAGATTATCTTTGAGATATTTAGAGTAATAGTGTAAGAGCAAAGGTGAAAGACACAGAAGTAAAATTCTCAGATAGGGATGTGTAGTTTTCAAGCCACTGCCAAAGGATTATTCAAAAGACATTCTTTTGCAGGAAGCATTACATGAGCATTGTTGTTCAGGTTCTAACTACAAGCACAATCCTCTGCTCTAAGGTGTGCATTAGAGGCCCTGATCACATCCCAAACCTGTAAAAACTGGCCTTATTGCTGCAGTAAAAGCATACCCAGAGACCAAAATAGTTTTAAGTTCAGTAAATATAGTAGATATATAACAATGATTTTCTTCACTATAGAAATAGGAAAACTAAAAATGCTGTAATTCAAGTCTATAAAAATCATAAAAAGAACCAGAGTCGTGGGAGCTGGAAGTGTTTCCTCATATGCCAGAGCATTCAGGCTAGAAGCATTTTCCCCTTAAAAACTTGAAAGAGATCATTTCAAGGTAAATAAAACAAGTTCCATTGTACTGTAAAGTAAATTTATGAAAATTATTATCCTGAAAAGTAATGAGTGATACAGACCAAAAATATAAATCACATTCTAAAGTCTGTTACTAAGACTACATGCATAAATAACTTAAAAGTTTGCTCTTCTTCCTTCTTTCTCTCTTTCTTGCTCCCCTTCTCCTCTCTCTCTCTCATTATATTTCCCTCACAGATAGCTTGTAATCAATATAAATCATTATTATTCTTACCGAGTCATACATAAACAGGAATTTGACTGTTAAAAAAACATCTGTCAATAGGACGCAAAATGGTTTAATGGAAAAGTGGAAAGACTGAACCACTTCTCAAGTTTTAAATATGTTCTCTGAAAATGTAGGAACATTGCACTATATTTAATTGAGCTAATGAGTCATTTCCAATATATATTAGTTGTGTGGTCTTATAAACGTTAGCTTGCTTATCTTCAAAATGGCAGAAAAACAAAAAATTTTCTCAAGTTATATTGGTTAAATAAATGAGATGATAAACTATCCAACGTACTTGTTACACATTTATTACAGGCAAAGATTTTGATAAATGATAACTGAATTGTTTTGATCAATATCACTACTGTATTATAATTTATATGATGAAAGTAAAATTAAGCTGACTTTATGTTTGAAAATCCAGCTGATTTTGGCTTTCAACATATGGCAAGTGCTACAAACTTTACTGTAGTTAGTAATGTCACATTTTGTACCATTTATTCAGATGGAATCAACTAGACCATCACAGAAAACTCAGTCAAATGCTACAAAAATATGTATATGTAGACAAGAGTCAAACATATGTACATAATTTTTTCCTAAATCAAATACCAATGTGCATTACATACTAGCCTACATAACAGTAGAAAGACCTCAGGAACTAAATAATAGTTATGGCACAAAAAATTTCAAAAAAAAAAAACAAAAACAAAATTCTAAACTTGTCACACTTCAGGGTCCCCTAAAGCAGGGGCTAGATATCATGTTTGTAACCTATATGGATACAGATAAAAATGCAGATCTATGTGGGAAGATGTTTAGACAATATAATAAAGGCAGGCAATTAACTAAGCTTCCCTGATGGCTCAGGAGTAAAGAATCTGCCTGCAGTGCAGGAGATGCAGGAAATGCAAGTTGAATCCCAGGTTCAGGAAGATCCTCTGCAGGAGGAAGTAGCAACCCAATTCAATATTCTTGCCTGGAAAATTCCATGGACTGAGAAGCCTGGCAGGCTACAGTCCATGAGATTTCAAAGAGTTGGACACATCTAAGCAACGAAGTGCTGCCATTAACTAATTCTTTGAGAAATCTATAATCTTATAAAAAAAAAAAAAAACACACAAGAACTTTAGGGCAATAAACAAATAATAGAAAAATCCATGTGTGTGTATATATATATGACTAGCTAGGCTATATTATTTAATGTGTGATAAGCCACTGAAACAATATTTGATCTGTATTTTAAAAATTGGCTAATTCACCTGATGAGTATGTGGGATATAAAGCTCTACTTCAATATTGAAGGGAATAAGAGAAAAACTTCATGCATAGGCTAAATTGAAGATTTGACCAAGGTTACTATTTAAAATCCTAAAAGATAATGCTGTTCAAATGCTGCACTCAATATGTCAGCAAATTTGGAAAATTCCACTGTGGCTCAGGACTTGAAAAAGTCTGTTTTCATTCCAATCCCAAAGAAAGGCAAGCCACGAAATTAAAAAAAAGTTTGTTCCCAGGTGATACTAGTGGTAAAGAACCTGCCTGCCATTGCAGGAGGCATGAGACTTGGATTTGATCCCTAGGTTGGGAAGATCCCCTGGAGGGGAAAATGACAATCCACTCCAGTATTCTTGCTTGGAGAATCCCATGGACTGAGGAAACCGGTGGGCTACAGTTCACAGGTCACAAGAATTGGACATGACTGAAACAACTTTGCATACATGCATGCATGCTCCATGGAAGAAAAGCTATGAAAAATCTAGACAGCATATTAAAAATCACAGGCATCACTTTGTTGACAAAGGTCTGTACAATCAAAGGTATGGTTTTTCCAATAGTCATGTACAGATGTGAGAGTTGGACCATAAAGTTTGAGTGCTAAAGAATTGATGTTTTCAAATTGTGGTGCCAGAGAAGACTCTTGTGAGTCCCTTGGACAGCAAAGAGATCAAAACCAGTGAATCCTAAAGGAAATTAACCCTAAATATTCATTGAAAGGACTGATGCTGAAGCTGAAACTTAAAAAACCCTCATACTGGGAAAGATTGCAAGCAGGAGGAGAAAGAGGCAACAGAGATGAGATAATTGTAATGACAGCACTGCTCAAAGGGCATGAGTCTGAGCAAACTCCATGAGATAATGAAGAACAGGGAGCCTGGTGCGTTACAGTCCATGGGGTCACAAAGAGTCAGACATGACTTAGCAACTGAACAACAATGCTTGTGAGTTGTTCTAATTACACCTACCTGATCCAGAAGATACATTTTCCATCATTCTCAACCATGACTCACAAGGCGCCAAGTGGGTTTATGGGAAGAAGAAATTTACTTCTTTGTAACAACTTTAATGTACTAGTAGAAAGAACTCTTCTTGGTTCATTAGAAGTACAGAGCAAAATCACTAGTTCAACTTTTTCAAGGACTGAATTTCCAAGGAGCATGACTCATCAATTTCATTTGAAAAACACTGTTATAAAGAATAATCAATACATGATTTCTCAGACCAAGGGCTCCACAACAATGTGTCCTGTAATAGAGGAAGTATATTGGAGTTGTATGAAATTAAAATATTTTGTAAGAGCTTGAAATTGTACAAAATATCTGGGGTGGAGTCAGAGAAAAGAGGGAATAGACTTGATGTATATTTTACCAATGAAGAAAATTGATATTGGTGAATCAATAAAGCAGATTTTAGTATAGTGTGAAAAATTTTTAGGATATATTAAAGAGTCCTTCTTTCAGTGAAGTGTTACTCAATCACGGCAAAGCAATAGAGGAAGCTAAAATAGCAGTAGCATATATATGGCACAAGCACTCCTTTTCTTCCGCTCTGCCAATTATAGGTACAATTAATTGATTATTAATCTTCTATTTTCCAGTTGAATTCAGATAAAGCAAAAATGTTTCTTAGTGCAGCATTATAGCACTAAATAAAGTGGATTAAATTTGGCATGCAGAGTAAAATCTATTTGCTGTACTGGAACTAAGTGATATCTGTCTCTTTAAATTTGAAGATTTATAAGTCAATATCCAGGATGTTTTTAAAAACACTCAATGTATAATTTTTTCAACTCTAGTTACCACCCTTCTGTAAATGAACTTTGAAATCCAGAGGGCTTCACTGTGAAACTATTTCTCCTGAAGTGTCAAAATACTAAGAAGTATTTTCACATTCTTCTCAGCAGATTTTAATCATATGCCAGAGTGCTAATAGGACTGAACTTACTAAAATAAAACAGAAGTTGATAAAACATTACTCTGTGAGGAAAACATTTAGTGACCTGTAATATAATATAGATATGATTTTACTGGACTTGTAAATGTAATGCACGGGGACATGGAAAATTATATTTTAACAAGTGTTATAAAAAAGATATGTACTTATGAAAATCAGCTTACTGAAAGGATGAGAAATAGAAGACAAAAATATTTTATCTATTCCAAATCTGTATTTTAAGACACTAAAATCATGCAGTGGGACTTCGCTGATTGTCCAGTGGCTAAGACTCTCAGTTCCCAATGCAGGGGCCCAGGTTCAAACCCTGGTCAAGAAACTAGATCCTATATGCCACAATTAAAGGGTTTGCATGCTACAAGGAAGATCCAAGATCCTGCATGTCACGACTAAGACCTGGTGTAGTGAAATAAATAAATATTTCAGTTCAGTTCAGTCACTCAGTCGTGTCGGACTCTGCGACCCCATGAATCACAGCACGCCAGCCTCCCTATGCATCGCCAACTCCCGGAGTTCACTGAGACTCACGTCTATCAAGTCAGTGATGCCATCCAGCCATCTCATCCCCTGTCGTCCCCTTCTCCTTCTGCCCCCAATCCCTCCCAGCATCAGAGTCTTTTCCAATGAGTCAACTCTTCACATGAGGTGGCCAAATTACTGGAGTTCCAGCTTTAGCATCATTCCTTCCAAAGAAATCCCAGGGCTGATCTCCTTCAGAATGGACTGGTTGGATCTCCTTGCAGTCCAAGGGAATCTCAAGAGTCTTCTCCAACACCACAGTTCAAAAGCATCAATTCTTCGTTGCTCACCTTTCTTCACAGTCCAATTCTCACATCCATACATGACCACTGGAAAACCATAGCCTTGACTAGATGGACCTTTGTTGGAAAAGTAATGTTTCTGTTTTCAATATGCTATCTAGGTTGGTCATAACTTTTCTTCCATAGAGTAAGCGTCTTTTAAATTTATGGCTGCAGTCACCATCTGCAGTGATTTTGGTACCCCCCCAAAAAAATAAAGTCTGACACTGTTTCCACTGTTTCCCACCTATTTTCCATGAAGTGATGCAATCAGATGCCATGATCTTCGTTTTCTGAATGTTGAGTTTTAAGCCAAATTTTTCACTCTCCTCTTCCACCTTCATCAAGAGGCTTTTTAGTTCCTCTTCAATTTCTGCCATAAGGGTGGTGTCATCTGCGTATCTGAGGTTATTGATATTTCTCCTGGCAATCTTGATTCCAGCTTGTGCTTCTTCCAGACCAGAATTTCTTATGATGTACTCTGCATATAAGTTAAATAAGCAGGGTGACAATATACAGCCTTGACATACTCCTTTTCCTATTTGGAACCAGTCTGTTGTTCCATGTCCAGTTCTAACTGTTGCTTCCTGACCTGCATACAGATTTCTCAAGAGGCAAATCAGGTGGTGTGGTATTCCCATCTCTTTCAGAACTTTCCACAGTTTATTGGGATCCACACAGTCAAAGGCTTTGGCATAGTCAATAAAGCAGAAATAGATATTTTTCTGGAACTCTCTTGCTTTTTCGATGATCCAGCAGATGTTGGCAATTTGATCTCTGGTTCCTCTGCCTTTTCTAAAACCAGTTTGAACATCTGGAAGTTCACAGTTCACGTATTGCTAAAGCCTGGCTTGGAGAATTTTGAGCATTACTTTACTAGCGTGTGAGATGAGTGCAATTGTGCAGTAGTTTGAGCATTCTTTGGCATTGCCTTTCTTTGGGATTGGAATGAAAACTGACCTTTTACAGTCCTGTGGCCACTGCTGAGTTTTCCAAATTTGCTGGCATATTGAGTGCAACACTTTCACAGCATCATCTTTCAGGATTTGAAATAGCTCAACTGGAATTCCATCACCTCCACTAGCTTTGTTCATAGTGATGCTTTCTAGGGCCCACTTGACTTCACATTACAGGATGTCTGGCTCTAGGTCAGTGATCACACCATGGTGATTATCTGGGTCATGAAGATCTTTTTTGTACAGTTCTTCTGTGTATTCTTGCCACCTCTTCTTAATATCTTCTGCACCTGTTAGGTCCATACCATTTCTGTCCGTTATTGAGCCCATCTTTGCATGAAATGTTCCCTTGGTATCTCTAACTTTCTAGAAGAGATCTTTAGTCTTTCCAATTCTGTTGTTTTCCTCTATTTCTTTGCACTGATCGCTGAGGAAGGCTTTCTTATCTCTTCTTGCTATTCTTTGGAACTCTGCATTCAGATGCTTATATCTTTCCTTTTCTCCTTTGCTTTTCACTTCTCTTCTTTTCACAGCTATTTGTAAGGCCTCCCCAGAGAGCCATTTTTCTTTTTTGCATTTCTTTTCCATGGGGATGGTCTTGATCCCTGTCTCCTGTACAATGTCATGAACCTCAGTCCATAGTTCATCAGGCACTCTATCGATCATGTCTAGTCCCTAAAATCTATTTCTCACTTCCACTGTATATCATAAGGGATTTGATTTAGGTCATACCTGAATGGTCTAGTGGTTTTCCCTACTTTCTTCAATTTAAATCTGAATTTGGCAATAAGGAGTTCATGATCTGAGCCACAGTCAGCTCCTGGTCTTGTTTTTGTTGACTGTATAGAGCTTCTCCATCTTTGGCTGCAAAGAATATAATCAGTCTGATTTTGGTGTTGACCATCTGGTGATGTTCACGTGTAGAGTCTTATCTTGTGTTTTGGAAGTGGGTATTTGCTATGACCAGTGCTTTTTCTTGGCAAAATTCTATTAGTCTTTGCCCCACTTCATTCTGTATTCCAAGGCCAAATTTGCCTGTTACTCCAGGTGTTTCTTGACTTCCAGGTTTTTCATTCCAGTCCCCTATAATGAAAAGGACATGTTTTTTGGCTGTTAGTTCTAAAAGGTCTTGTAGGTCTTCATAGAACCATTCAACTTCAGCTTCTTCAGTGTTACTGGTTGGGACATAGGCTTGGATTACTGTGATATTGAATGGTTTGCCTTGGAAACAAACAGAGATAATTCTGTCGTTTTTGAGATTGCATCCATGTACTGCATTTCAGACTCTTTTGTTTACCATGATGGCTACTCCATTTCTTCTGAGGGATTCCTGACCACAATAGTAGATATAAAGGTCATCTGAGTTAAATTCACCCATTCCAGTCCATTTTAGTTCGCTGATTCCTACAATGTCGACATTCATTCTTGCCGTCTCTTATTTGACCACTTCCAATTTGCCTTGATTCATGGACCTGACATTCCAGGTTCCTATGCAATATTGCTCTTTACAGCATCAGACCTTGCTTATATTACCAGTCACATCCACAACTGGGTATTGTTTTTTCTTTGGCTCCATCCCTTCATTCTTTCTGGAGTTATTTCTCCACTGTATTGGGCATCTACTGACCTGGGGAGTTTCTCTTTCAGTGTCCTATCATTTTGCCTTTTCATACTGTTCATGGGATTCTCAAGGCAAGAATACTGAAGTGGTTTGCCATTTCTTTCTTCAATGGACCACATTCTGTCAGACCTCTCCACCATGACCCGCCCGTCTTGGGTGGATCCACGGGCATTGCTTAGTTTCATTGAGTTAGACAAGGCTGTAGTCCTAGTGTGATTAGATTGATTAGTTTCCTGTGAGTATGGTTTCAGTGTGTCTGCCCTCTGATGCCCTCTTGCAACACCTACCATCTTACTTGGGTTTCTCTTACCTTGGACGTTGGGTGTTTCTTCACGGCTGTCCCAGCAAAGCACAGCTGCTGCTCCTTACCTTGGATGAGGGGTATCTCCCCACCACCGCCCTTCCTGACCTTGAATGTGGAATAGCTCCTCTAGGCCATGCTGCGCCCATGCAGCCACCGCTCCTTGGAGGTGTGGTTGCTCCTCCCGGCCGCCACCCCTGGCCTCAGATGTTGGGTAGCTCCTCTTGGCAGTTCCTGTGCCATCACAGCCTGGCACTCTCGGCCACTGCCCCTGACCTCGGACGTGGGGTAACTCCTCTTGGCCGCCTCCTCTCAGTCATGGGGTCCTCCCGTTTTCTACCCCTGACCTCGGATGTGGGGTAGCCGCCTGTGCTAAATGCACCAGTCACAGCCACCAGCACTTTAAATAATTTTTTAAATAAATATTTTAAAAATAATAAATAAATAATAAGATTCAGATCAGATCACTCAGTCATGTCCGACTGTTTGTGACCCCATGAAGCACAGCACGCCAGGCCTCCCTGTCCATCACCAACTCCCGGAGTTCACTCAGACTCACGTCCATAGGGTCACTGATGTCATCTCATCCTCTGTCATCCCCTTTTCCTCTTGCCCCCAATCCCTCCCATCATCAGAGTCTTTTCCAATGAGTCAACTCTTCACATGAGGTGGCCAAAGTACTGGAGTTTCAGCTTTAGCATCATTCCTTCCAAAGAAATCCCAGGGCTGATCTCCTTCAGAATGGACTGGTTGGATCTCCTTGCTGTCCAAGGGACTCTCAAGAGTCTTCTCCAACACCACAGTTCAAAAGCATCAATTCTTCGGTGCTCAGCCTTCTTCACAGTCCAACTCTCACATCCATACATGACCACAGGAAAAACCATAGCCATTATATGGTACTCAGAACATAAAAATTCAAATAATTGCCCTAGTAACATAGGATGATTTTGATGTATTAAAAGAATCATTTTTAAAACATTTAGAATGCATCATGACACTACTTTTACTAGATAATGACAGTCATTAATCTTACAATTTTCATGATCAGTTAAGCCTACTCTGATATACATAGTTAAGTATTTCAGTTTGTGTTAATTACATATTGCTGTATAGCAAATTATACCAGAATAAGCATTTTATTATCTCATGACTTCTGGGAGCCACAAGTTTCAGGTATCACTTAGCTGAGTCATCTGACTCAGATCTCTGACAAGACTTCAATCAAAGTGTCAACTGGGACTGTGATTTCATCTGAAGGCTCAACTGGAGCAGTCTATTTCTGAGTTCACCTGTGTGCTTTTTGGGATGATTCAACTCCTTGTGAACTGTAGAACTGATCCCCTGTTCTACACTGGGGCTTCTCATGTATAGACCTCTCCACATGTCGCCTCACACCGTATCAACTGGCTTGACTCAGATTCAGTGAGAGAGAGAATAACAAATGAATTATAAAAGTACTTTATCAATAATGCTTGTTACCTAAGCAAAGTCTAACAAGGATCTCATACTTTTCATAGAATTATGGGGAAAATTGATATTAATTTTAAATTCTTAAACTCTACATTTGAAAAGACCCTGATGCTGGGAAAGACTGAAGGTGGGAGGAGAAGGGGACAACAGAGGATGAGATGGTTGGATGGCATCAGTAACTCAATGGACCTGAGTTTGGGTAAACTCGGGAGTTGGTGATGGACAGGGAGGCCTGGCATGCTGCAGTCCATGGGGTTGCAAAGAGTCAGACTCGACTGATCAACTGAACTGAGCTGAACTGAACTGAAACTCTATTTGGTTTAAAAATCTAGTTTATTTATAAGAGCAATATCCAGTGTAAAAGTTCCAGTATAAGAAAGGTAGAATTTGTCCTCTTGTGCATCTTGTTCCACTAATTGTATGCTACATTAAGGCATTTGCTCACCTGATTTTCTAATTTAAAAATGTATTAAATTAGGGTTTCAAGAAGGTTACAAGTTGTAAATGACCTTGAAAATAATCAAGTCAGACTTAAAGTACATTGAAATGCTTGAAAGGTTACTCCTGCTGTGGAATTGATATAGTTGAGTGCTTCAAGCAATAAACAACAATAAAACCCAAAACAAACACATTTTTGAAATTTTCTGTTTGAAAGTTGTAATTAAATCCCTGTTTACTATCATTTCTAATATTGTAGCTTCAAATACTAGTCTAATTATACTTCTGTTTTTTAATTTTTTTTATTTTACATGTTTCAATGTCATTCTCCCAAATCTTCCCACCTTCTCCCTCTCCCACAGAGTCCATAAGACTGTTCTATACATCAGTGTCTCTTTTGCTGTCTGGTACACCGGGTTATTGTTACCATCTTTCTAAATTCCATATATATGCGTTAGTATACTGTATTGATGTTTTTCCTTCTGGCTTACTTCACTCTGTATAATAGGCTCCAGTTTCATCCACCTCATTAGAACTGATTCAAATATATTCTTTTTAATGGCTGAGTAATACTCTATTGTGTATATGTACCACTGCTTTCTTATCCATTCATCTGCTGATGGACATCTAGGTTGCTTCCATGTCCTGGCTATTATAAACAGTGCTGCGATGAACATTGGGGTACACGTGTCTCTTTCCCTTGTGGTTTCCTCAGTGTGTATGCCCAGCAGTGGGATTGCTGGGTCATAAGGCAGTTCTATTTCCAGTTTTTTAAGGAATCTCCACACTGTTCTCCATAGTGGCTGTACTAGTTTGCATTCCCACCAACAGTGTAAGAGGGTTCCCTTTTCTCCACACCCTCTCCAGCATTTATTGTTTGTAGACTTTTGGATCACAGCCATTCTGACTAGTGTGAAATGGTACCTCATAGTGGTTTTGATTTTCATTTCTCTGATAATGAGTGATGTTGAGCATCTTTTCATGTGCTTGTTAGCCATCTGTATGTCTTCTTTGGAGAAATGTCTATTTAGTTATTTGGCCCATTTTTTGATTGGGTCATTTATTTTTCTGGAGTTGAGCTGTAGGAGTTGCTTGTATATTTTTGAGATTAGTTGTTTGTCAGTTGTTTCATTTGCTATTATTTTCTCCCATTCTGAAGGCTGCCTTTTCACCTTGCTAATAGTTTCCTTTGATGTGCAGAAGCTTTTAAGGTTAATTAGGTCCCATTTGTTTATTTTTGCTTTTATTTCCAATATTCTGGGAGGTGGGTCATAGAGGATCCTGCTGTGATGTATGTCAGAGAGTGTTTTGCCTATGTTCTCCTCTAGGAGTTTTATAGTTTCTGGTCTTACGTTTAGATCTTTAATCCATTTTGAGTTTATTTTTGTGTATGGTTATACTTCTGTTTTAAAATGACTTTTTAAATCTTCTGAATATATATATATATATATATATATATATATATATATATATATTTTCCCCCTCTGTCAACTACTGTTGATGATATGCAAACTCTTGGAGAGAATATTAGCTTGGATACCAAATGAATTTGGTTAACATCTAAAATTAACTGGTGTTATTTCCATGGATTTTAGCAAGTTCCTTAACCTTTTTAGTCTTAGTGGCTCAGATGGTAAAGTGTCTTTCTACAATGCAGGAGGCCTGGGTTCGATCCCTGGGTTGGGAAGATCCCCCAGAGAAGGAAATGGCAATCCACTCAAGAACTATTGCCTGGAAAATCTCATGGACAGAGGTGCCTGGTAGGCTACAGCCCATAGGGTCGCAAAGAGTCGGACACGACTGAGCGACTTCAATTCAATTCTATTTCTTTATAAATAAATGGGGTTAATAACATCTCACAAGAGAGATATGATCTTTAATGAGAAAATCTATTTTAATTTTATAGAATTACTCTTATCTAGTGGTATCACTATGAATAAAGATCCTTTCCTTCATTTGACTATTTATGTATTAGAATACATCATCTGGGTATCTAAGTGTATCTGAATATCTAAGTAAGCCGATGAGGACAAATATCTTATGATATTGCCTATATGCAGAATAAAAAAATGATGCTTATAAACTTGTTTTCAAAGCAGAGATAGATTCACTGACAGAAAAATAAAAAAAAAAAACAAACAAACTTATGGTTACCAAAAGGGAAAGAGGATTGAGGGATAAATTAGGAGTTTAAGGTAAAATATTCACACTATTATATGTAAACTAGATAATCAACATGGACCTACTATATAGCAAAAGGAACTATGCTCAATATCTTGTAATAACTTATAATGGAAGAGAATTTTAAAAATGTATATATATATATATTTATAATAATCATTTTGGTGTAATCTGAAATTAACACAATATTATAAATCAACTACATTTATTTATTTATTTATTTATTAAAAGAATGAAGGAGCCAGGCGAATGGAAAATTTAGGAGGACAATGGGCAAGTTCCAGCAGTTCACTCTTGTTTTAGAAGTAATAATGTACAAAGTGTCAGATTTCAGTATCCAGAACTCATGGAAGACCCTAGAATAAAAAGTGATTCTAATATATACGACAGTATATATTTGAGAAAGGAAATACTTTAATTTTCAGAAAATATAATAAATTCATCTTATTTTGTTATTCAGTTAATTTATTTAAAAACTTCTTTGACCTCTGTCATTTTGGGACCTATTTATTGAATTAAATATATTTGTAGGTATTTTATATTTCTTTTAAATAAGTGTGTTTCCAAAATGTCTGAAAGATCATTATTTTTTTCTAATTTTTTAAACTCTACCTATATCAATCTTGACAACTCATACTATAAATAAAGGAAGAGGGTAAAAATAATAATTATCAAATGTCCTACATCTTGTAGTCTTTTAGTTGTAACATGTTTTGTAACATTTTAGTCCCAGGTGGCACTAAGGGTAAAGAATCCTCCTGACAATGCAGGAAATGCAAGAGACTTGGGTTTGTTCCCTGGGTGATGAAGATCTCCTTGAGTAGGGAATGGCAACTAGATTCAAGATTCTTGCATGGAAAACTTCACGGACAGAGAAGAATGGTAGGTTATAGTCCATGGGACCACAAAGAGTCAGACATGACTGAGCGACTAAGCAATAGCAACAGACTAAATGTATAGTTTTAGAACAAGCACTAAATTTAAAGTCAGATGATGAATAATGCAGTGAAATAGAGAAAAACAACAGAATAGGAAAGACTAGAGATCTCTTGAAGAAAAGTAGAGATACTAAGGGACTATTTCATGAGAAGATGGGCACAATAAAGGACAGAAACAGCAAGGACCTAACAGAAGCTGAAGAGATTAAGAAGAGGTGGCAAGAATACAGAGAAGAACTGTACAAAAAAGTCCCAATGAACCAGGTAACCACAATGGTGTGACCACTCACCTAGAGACATGGGGGCAGCAGACTGAGGAGTCTGTGGTGGCACAGGAAGTACTTTTGCAGATAGGGTAGATGGAGGTGACAGCAGGGAGGGAGGCTATGAAGCACTCTGTGCCCTGCTCAGGAAGGCCAGGCTCACTAGGCCTGGACAATAAAACAGAGGAGCCAGAGAAGAGAAAGTTGAGGGCCAAAGTTCAGGAGGTCATGGACCATGCAGGCAGTGGATTGACCTCAGGGAAGGTAGGAGCAGTGAATAGGTGGAGGAGCCTATCACTTCTAGGCATTCTCCAATATGGGCTCCAGGATCCCCTGGACCCTCTTCCTGGAGACTTCAGCAGGACCTCTGTCTCTGCCCCTGGGCAACATGTTGACCAACACCCAACAGCCAATGAAGGTTTACAGACTCAACGAGGACGGGCAGTGGGACAATCAGGGTGCGAAGTATGTCATCCAGCTACTTGGAGTGACTGAAAGACATGTCACTGCTAGACAGGGCCTGAGAAAATGTGATCCACTGGAGAAGGGAATGTCAAACCACTTTAGTATTCTTTCCTTGAGAACCCCATGAAAAGGCAAAAAGATATGACATTGAAGAATGAGCCCCCCAGGTCGTAGGTGTCCAATATGTTACTGGGGAAGAGTGGAGAAATAGCTCCAGAAGGAATGAAAATGCTGCACCAGGGCAGAAATGATGGCCAGTCGTGGGTGTGTCTGGTGGTGAAAGTAAAGTCTGATGCTGTAAAGAACAATATTGCGTAGGAATCTGGAATGTTAAGTCCATGAATCAAGGTAAATTGGAAGTGGTCATAAAGGAGATAGCAAGAGTGAACATTGATGTTTTAGGTACCACTGAACTAAGATGGATGGGAATGGTTGAATTTAATTCAGATGACCTGTTATATGTACTACATGGGGAAGAATCCCTTAGAAGAATTGGAGTAGCCTTCATAGTCAACAAAAGAGTCTGGAATGCAGTACTTGGATACAATCTCAAAAACAATGGAATAATCATGGTTCGTATCTGAGGCAAACCATTCAGCATCACAGCAATCCAAGTCTATGCCCAACCACTAATGCTAAATAAGCTGAACTTGAATGATTCTATGAAGATCTACAAGACCTCCTAGAACTAACACCAAAAAAAGTGTCCTTTTCATCATAGGGGACTGAAATACAAAAGGAGTTGAAGTCAAGCGATACCTTGAGTAACAGGCAAGTTTGGCCTTGGAGTACAAAATGAAGCAGGACAAAGGCTAACAGTTTTGCCAAGAGAATGCACTCGTCATAGCAAACACCCTCTTCCATCAACACAAAAGACAACACTACAAGTGGATATGACCAGATGGTCATTACCTAAATCAGACATACTGGAGTGTTAAATCAAGTGGGCTTTAGGAAGCATTAGTACAAACAAAGCTAGTAGAGGTGATGGAATTCCACCTGAGCTATTTCAAATCCTAAAAGATGATGCCATTAAAGTGCTACACGCAATATGCCAGCAAATTTGGAAAACTCAATGGCCACAGGACTAGAAAAGTTTTCATCCCAATCCCAAAGAACTGCAATGCCAAAGAAGGTTCAAAGTGTTGGTTGCTCAGGCATTTCCATCTCTTTGCAACCCCATAGACAGTTCCATAGTAGGCCAGGAATTCCTCTGTCCATGGAATTCTGTAGTCAAGAATACTGGAGGTGGTTGCCATTTCCTCCTCCAAAGAAGGTTCAAACTACCAGACACTTGTGATCATTTCACATGCTAGCAAGATAAAGCTCAAAATCTTTCAAACTCATCTTTCAAGCTACTCTTATCAGTGCATGAACTGAAGATTCCAGATGTACAAGTTGAATTTAGAAAAGGCAGAGGAACCAGAGATCAAATTGCCAAAATCCATTGGATCATAGATAAAGCAAAATAATTGCAGAAAAAGTATCTACTTCAGTTTCATTGACTATGTTAAATAAAGCCTTTGACTGTGTGGATCACAACAAACTGGGAAAATCTTAAAGAGATGGGAATATCAGACCACTTTACCTGCCTCCTGAGAAATCTGTATGGAGGTTAAGAAGAAACTGTTATACCCTGACATGGAACAATAGACTGGTTCAAAATTAAGAAAAGAGTATGTCAAGGCTGTATATTGTCACCCTGTTTATTTAATTTACATGCAGAGTACAGCATGAGAAATGCCAGGCTGGATGTACTACAAGCTGGAATCAAAACTGCCAGGAGAAATATCAACAATCTCAGATATGCAGATGGCACTAATCTAATGGCAGAAAGTAAATAGGAACTAAGTGTCTCTTGATGAAGGTGAAAGTGTAGAGTGAAAAAACTGGCTTAAATTCAACATTAAAAAACTAAGATCATGGCATCTGGTCCCATCACTTCATGGCAAGTAGATGGGGAAAAAATGGAAACAGTAGCAGACTTTATTTTCTTGGTCTCCAAAATCACAGTGGACAGTGAATGCAGCCATGAAATTAAAAGACACTTTCTCCTTTGTAGAAAAGCTATGACCAACCTAGACCAACCTATGACTTTATTTAACATAGTCATTGAAACTGAAATAGATATATTTTCTGCAATTATTTTGCTTTATCTATGATCCAATGGATTTTGGCAATTTGATCTCTGGTTTCTCTGCCTTTTCAGTATATTAAAAAGCAGAGACATCACTTCCCTGAAAAATGTCCACATAGTTAAAGGTATGGTTTTTCCAGATGTCATGTATGGATGTAAGAGTTGGACCACAACAGAGCTGATCACCAAAGAACTGATGCCTTCAAACTGTGGTGCTGAAGAAGATTCTTGAGAGTCCCTTGAACAGCAAGGAGATCAAATCAGTAAATTCCAAAGGAAATCAACCCTGTATATACATTGGAAGGACTGATGCTGAAGCTGAAGCTCCAATATTTTGGCCAAATAATGTAAAGAACTGATTGGAAAAGACCGTAATGCTGGGAAAGATCGAGGACAGGAGAAGGGGTGATAGAGTATTAGAGAATAGGATGGCATCACTGGCTCAGTGGACATGAATTTGAGCAAACTTCAGGAGATAGTGTAGGACAGGGAAGCCTGGCAAGCTACAGTCCATGAAGTCACAAAGAGTCAGACACGACTTAGCAACTAAACAACAAGAGTGTGTAGATTCTAACCCAAGGTCTATAACTAATTAATTGAAGAACTTGCACATGCAGATTTAGTTATTCTGTCTAGATTCTATTCATATATGTTCGTTAAAAATTGGAAGCAAACACAAGAATATGATTGGAGAGTCTTAAAAGTGCACTGCTAGAGTTCTTATTAATTAGCAAGTGAAATTATTGCACTCTAATCTGTATATACTATGATAGATGAAAGAAACATAGGTGTTTCTATCCTAGTGAGGAACTGTGGGATGAATGCTTTTACAGGTGACTAAATGTTAGAATGTCACTGTAAGAAACTTGACATACTGAACGTATCATATTCAATATGACTTTAGATTGAATATTAAAATAATTTATTACTAGAAAGCATTTATTATGAAATAATGCAACAGCTACTACTGCTGAGTTCACTACATGTATGCTCACATGAGGAAGTATTCAAATGGTTAAAGCATTTGAAATAATTTTCAAAAGTGATATCACAAATTAGTGAGATATATACATTTATTATCTATGGTGTCTCTACTTGCAATAAGGAATATATTTTTCTTACAAGTTAATATGTCAGCAAACTTCATCACATGCAGCGTTGCTATTTCACCCAATGTAAAACTGGATATTCCTGTTTAGAACTATGCACTGTGTATCTATGTATATATCCATTTTTCTATCCATTTATCTTCTTATAGTAGATAAGAGATTTTGGTAAGAAATATGGTTGGTGGTACAGACCTCCACTGAAACATGAAAACCTCCCACATCATCTTGGAGAATAAAGAAAAAAAAACCTGAATTTTTCATATGGTAGGCAGTTATTTAAGATAATCCCAATGATGCACATTCTTGTACAGCCCTCTCTTCTTGAGTGTTAGATGAACCTAGTAATTTGCTTCTAATAAATAGAAAGTTGTAAGAGTAATAGGCCTCCTTTTTCAAGTTTAGGCAGAAAGCACCTTGACTTCTTTCTTGTACTTAAGCTCTTTTCTTCTTTCGTTCTCTACATTTATCTCTCTCATTATCATCATTATCATCATCTTGCTTTCTTACTCTGGTGAAGAAAACTTCCATGTTGTGAATTCCCCAATGGAGAGATTTATGTGTCAGGAAACTGAGGGAAGTCACTGGCCAAAATCATTGATAATTCATGGCCCTATTTGGATAGCTCAAGAGGAATGGGAGCAAGAAAAACACCATGCATGTGAACTTGGAATTGAATTCTTTCCCTAATCTAGCTTTCAGATGAGACAATAGCTCCAACAGAATTGTGAGAGCATGAAGTCTTGTGAGAATTTTATCTATTGAATCCAGTTAAACCATACCAAGATTCCTAACCCACAAATACTGTGAGATAACAAATGTTTCGAGAAGCTACTTTGTTACAGTTTACTCGGCAATAGTACATAACGAATACATTCCCCTGATGAATTGACTTCTGATGGAAAAGCTATATTATACATTTGTGAATTATTCTATGATCATTTTTTCCTTTTTTTCACAGTTCTCTTAAGACTAGAGTGTACTGACAAAAGAGAAAATATAGGCTTGATATTCAGTTTTCATGTATATACATATATATGCATACATAAACACACATGTATATATGTATGCAGTCACTGCACAAAAATCCTGAAATATTAATGAATGGAACTTTAAAAGTAAATGGTCAGTTTGAAGATGTAAATGTCTGTGAAATGTTTCTTCTATTGGTATAGCAAAGCAGCTGAGATTTTGAGTTCTAAAAGGAAATGAGATGGCTCACCTACTAGGTTAATATTTGGCTTCTCTTATTCAATTTTCATCTCAAATGATAAGAAAAAGTTTCAAAATTAGCCCTAGGCATTACATAGTTTTGCCTCAGCTCTTCATATTTCCTTTTACAGTTTTTTTTTTAATTACTTTTTTACTTCTATCAACTCTAAAATGTGGCAAGTTTCTGAAAATATTATGATTGAATTATCCATTTATATCTGCTTAAAATAATTACCACTGATTAGAAGAGAAGGCTGATAGGGTTTTAATCTTTCCTATTAAGTGATGAATATAATATGATCTAAGTATCAGATTAAGTGGAAATGACTGCATTTGGTATCCTAATGCAGGTAAATGTTTAGCTAAATAATTTAAAGATCTTAAATAGGAGTTTCCTGAGAAGGAAGAAAACCCTTCCAATTAGCTCACTCTGAAAAGGTCAGCTTTGGAACTGACAGTCAGCATCTTTGTGTTTGGGACTGAATGAAAATTAGACAAATGTCACAATATAATTGCATACTTAGCTAGTGCACAAAACTGAAAGCTACCCTAGTATGGTAATTTCCATGTGTGCAATAAGATTCAAATTGCAACCTGGTAACACTTTCTGTCACATGGTCAGAACTCTATAAGAAATGATTGCAAAAGAATACCAAGAAGAGATAAGAAAGCCTTCCTCAGTGATCAGTGTGAAGAAATAGAGGGAAATAATAGAATGAGAAAATTAAAGATAACAAGGGAAACTTTCATGCAAAGATGGGATGAATAATGGACAGAAATTGTATGGATATAACAGAAGCAGAACATATAAAGAAGAGGTGGCAGGAATACACAGAAGAATTGTGCCAAAAAAAAAGTCTTCATGACCCAAATAATCATGATGGTGTGATCACTACCTAGACCAGATAACCTGGAATGTGAAGTCAAGTGGGCCTTAGGAAGCATCATTATGAACAAAGCTAGTGGAGGTGATGGAATTCCAGTTGAGCTATTCCAAATCCTGAAAGATAATGCTGTGAAAGTGCTGCACTCAATATGCCAGCAAATTTGGAAAACTCAGCAGTGGCCACAGTAGTGGAAAAATCGGTTTTCATTCCAATCCCAAAGAATGGCAATGCCAAAGAATGCTCAAACAACCACACAGTTGCTCTCATCTCACATGCTAGTAAAGTAATGCTCAATATTCTCCAAACCAAGCTTTGGCAATATGTGAACCGTGAACATCCAGATGTTCAATCTGGTTTTAGAAAAGGCAGAGGAACCAGAGATCAAATTGCCAACATCTGCTAGATCATCAAAAAGGCAAGACAACCAGAAAATATATATTTCTGCATTATTGACTATGCCAAAGTTTTGACTGTGTGGATCACAATAAACTGTGGAAAGTTCTGAAAGAGATGGGAATACCAGACCACCTGACCTGCCTCTTGAGAAATCTGTATGTAGGTCAGGAAGCAACAGTTAGTACTGGACATGGAACAACAGACTGGTTTCAAGTAGGAAAAGAAGTACATCAAGGCTGTATATTTCACCCTGCTTATTTAACTTGTATGCAGAGTACATCATGAGAAACGCTGGGCTGGAGGAAGCACAAGCTGGAATCAAGATTGCCAGGAGAAATATCCATAACTTCAGATATGCAGATGACACCACCCTTATGGCAGAAAGTGAAGAGGAACTAAAAAGCCTCTTGATGAAAGTGAAAGAGGAGAGTGAAAAAAGTTGGCTGAAAGCTCAACATTCAGAAAACTAAGATCATGGCATCTGGTCCCATCACTCATGGAAAATAGATGGGGAAACAGTGGACACCTTTGTTATCTTTATTTTTGGGGGCTCCAAAATCACTGCAGATGGTGATTGAAGGCATGAAACTAAAAGACACTTACTCCTTGGAAAGAAAGTTATGACCAACCTAGATAGCATATTAAAAAGCAGAGACATTACTTTGCCAACAAAGGTCCGTCTAGTCAAGGCTATGATTTTTCCAGTGGTCATGTATGGATGTGAGAGTTGGACTATAAAGAAAGCTGAGCACCAAAGAGTTGATGTTTTGAACTGTGGTATTGGAGAAGATTCTTGAGAGTCCCTTAAACTGCAAGGAGATCCAACCAGTCCGTCTAAAGGAGATCAGTCCTGAGTGTTCATTGGAAGGACTGATGTTGAAGCTGAAACTCCAATACTTTGACCACCTGATGCTAAAAGCTGACTCATTTGAAAAGACGGTGATGCTGGGAAAGATTGAGGGCAGGAGGATAAGGGGATGACAGAGGATGAAATGGGTGGATGGCATCACCAACTCAGTGGACATAAGTTTGGGTAAACTCCTGAAGTTGGTGATGGACAGGGAGACCTGGCGTGCTGTAGTGTATGGGGTCGCAAAGAGTTGGACACAACTGAGTGACTGAACTGAACTGATAAACAAATGTGAGACACAAAAACCTAAGTTTCCCCTACCATGAAAATGAAGGTGTTAACCAAGGTACGGGATATTCCCAAGTAATAAAGGAATTATCTCTTATTGCATACATTTAAAAAGAAAATTCTCATTAATCAAACAGGTTGTGTAAAAGAAGATTGAAAACACCAAGCTATTAATATATTCATTATCAGCTCATGACTAACTCAAAAGAAGCCAAATCTTATGCCAAAGCATTAGGATAAAAGAAAAGGAATGATACAATTGAAATATATTTAGTATGCCACTTTGAATATCAGCAATCAGTGGGGAAATTATTTCATACAAGTGAATTTTCAATAACGTGTGTAGTAAATTTCTGTCTTTGGAGAACTGACCAAAATATTTTATTATTTGATCCTGGTAATAATGTCATGGGTAAAGTAAGGTTAGACTTTTGAAATTTATTGCTATTTAAAAGTGAAGGGGAAAAAAAAATTCCAGAGAAGTTGTAAGAATTGTTGAAGTTAATGCAGCTAGAAATATTGTAGCCCTGGTTTATACAAACAGTCTGCCTCTAGCTTCTTCATTTCTTATTTAAATTTTTTAAATTAAATTTTTATTACAAGCAGACATTGTATGTATGAGTGTTTATGTATATGATCACATCCATTAAATTTGGTCCCATGATTTTATTATTTTGCTGGCACAATATAATAAGATTATTGCATATGATTTTTATTATTTTGCTAGTTTCTTGTTGTTTGTTTTGTCTCTTTTGTAGGGGGGTAAAAGTAATTGGCTATATAAATTATACTGACTTATTTGAGTAGGTATGAATAAACACCTATCTGGGCAATGATTCAAGTAAATATAATATTTTAGCCTGAAGCCCAGATACTTTTAACTTGAAACCCATGTCAAAAAGACAGTCTCATTAAGGAAGATATAAAACTCATTATCTCATTCACTGATAAAAAGTTTCTCTTGTTTTAAATCCAAGAAAGTTATAAAAACTAAACAGTATGGTACTGGCACAAAGACAGAAATATAGATCAATGGAACAAAATAGAAAGCCCAGAGATAAATCCACGCACATATGGACACCTTATCTTTGACAAAGGAGGCAAGAATATACAATGGATTAAAGACAATCTCTTTAACAAGTGGTGCTGGGAAATCTGGTCAACCATTTGTAAAAGAATGAAACTAGAGCACTTTCTAACACCATACACAAAAATAAATTCAAAATGGATTAAAGATCTAAATGTAAGACCAGAAACTATAAAACTCCTAGAGGAGAACATAGGCAAAACACTCTCTGACATACATCACAGCAGGATCCTCTATGACCCACCTCCCAGAATATTGGAAATAAAAGCAAAAATAAACAAATGGGACCTAATTAACCTTAAAAGCTTCTGCACATCAAAGGAAACTATTAGCAAGGTGAAAAGGCAGCCTTCAGAATGGGAGAAAATAATAGCAAATGAAACAACTGACAAACAACTAATCTCAAAAATATACAAGCAACTCCTACAGCTCAACTCCAGAAAAATAAATGACCCAATCAAAAAATGGGCCAAATAACTAAATAGACATTTCTCCAAAGAAGACATACAGATGGCTAACAAGCACATGAAAAGATGCTCAACATCACTCATTATCAGAGAAGTGCAAAGCAAAACCACTATGAGGTACCATTTCACACCAGTCAGAATGGCTGTGATCCAAAAGTCTACAAATAATAAACGATGGAGAGGGTGTGGAGAAAAGGGAACCCTCTTACACTGTTGGTGGGAATGCAAACTAGTACAGCCACTATGGAGAACAGTGTGGAGATTCCTTAAAAATCTGAAAATAGAACTGCCTTATGATCCAGCAATCCCACTGCTGGGCATACACACTGAGGAAACCAGAAGGGAAAGAGACAGGTGTACCCCAATGTTCATCGCAGCACTGTTTATAATAGCCAGGACATGGAAGCAACCTAGATGTCCATCAGCAGATGAATGGATAAGAAAGCAGTGGTACATATACACAATGGAGTATTACTCAGCCATTAAAAAGAATACATTTGAATCAGTTCTAATGAGGTGGATGAAACTGGAGCCTATTATACAGAGTGAAGTAAACCAGAAGGAAAAACATCAATACAGTATACTAACGCATATATATGGAATTTAGAAAGATGGTAACAATAACCCGGTGTAGGAGACAGCAAAAGAGACACTGATGTATAGAACAGTCTTATGGACTCTGTGGGAGAGGGAGAGGGTGGGAAGATTTGGGAGAATGGCATTGAAACATTTAAAATATCATGTATGAAATGAGATGCCAGTCCAGGTTCGATGCACGATATTGGATGCTTGAAGCTAGTGCACTGGGACCCAGAGGGATGGTATGGGGAGGGAGGAGGGAGGAGGGTTCAGGATGGGGAACACATGTATACCTGTGGCGGATTCATTTTGATATTTCGCAAAACTAATACAATTATGTAAAGTTTAAAAATAAAATAAAATAAAAAAATAAAAAAAAAGAAAACGTAAAAAAAAAAAAAAGTAACCATCCTAATGCAATCATTTTAAAGAGATTTATAGAAATATAGAATTAGAAAATGCAATCTGAGATGATTTTATTTTATCGATTTTTATTGGAAGTAGTTTCATCAAACTTAGAATATCTTTAAGCAATGCACACAGTACAACTGAAACCTTAGCTGACATATCTGGTTTGAAAGAACTAGAGGAAAACTATTTACTAAGTATAAAAATAACAACTCATCATAAATGATGTGTGATGAAATTGTCCAATGAGACTAATGAGTTAGAAATAAAATATATGTGGTTTCAGAAAAATAAAGTTCACACAAATTTGAGTTATATCTTGTCTATAAATGCCAGAAGCCCTGATGAGACTCTTCCTGTGTTTATGGGCAGTGTGTGTCTAGGGAGAGAGTAGCAGTGAAACACACATTCAGTTCAGTTCAGTTCAGTTGCTCAGTCGTGTCCGACTCTTTGCGACCCCATGCACGGCAGCATGCCAGACCTCCCTGTTCATCGCCAACTCCTAGAGTTTACCCAAACTCATGTCCATTGAATCAGTGATGCAATCCAACCATCTCATCCTCTGTCATCCTCTTCTCCTCCTGTCCTCAATCTTTCCCACCATCAGCGTCTTTTTAAATGAGTCACCTCTTCGTATCAGGTGGGCAAAGTATTGGAGTTTCAGCTTCAGCATCAGTTCTTCCAATGAACACCCAAGACTGATCTCCTTTAGAATGGACTGGTTGGATCTCCTTGCAGTCCAAGGGACTCTCAAGAGTCTTCTCCAACATCACAGTTCAAAAACATCAGTTCTTCGGTGCTCAGCTTTCTTTATAGTCTAAGTCTCACATCCATACATGACTACTGGAAAAACCATAGCCTTAACTAGACGGACCTTTGCTGACAAAGAAATGTCTCTCCTTTTTAATATGCTGTCTGTCTTACCGTATGTAAAATAAACAACCAGTGGGAATTTGTTCTATGACTCAAGGAGCTCAAACCAGGGCTCTGTGACAACCTAGAGGTTTGAGACAGGATGGGAGGTGAGAAGTAGGATCAAGAGGAAGGGGACATGTATATACCTATGGATGATTCATGTTGAAGTATGGCAGAAACCAAGACAATATTGTAAAGAAATCATCCTTCAATTTAAAATTAATAAATTTCAAACAAATTTTGAAGATAAAAAAAAGAAACATGGTGTTATTGACTAAATATTTGTGTGTCCCCAAATTCTTATGTTAAGTTCTAACATTCAATGTGGTGGTATTTCAGAGCGTGGGCCTTTGGGAGGTGATTAGGTCATGAAGATGGAGCCATCACAAATGAGATTTGTGCCTTATAAAAGGGCACTAGAGAACTTCCTCATCAACTTCATTCATCTGAACACAGAAAAAGATGGTCATCTATGAACCAGGAAGGGAGCTCTCACCATATACCAAATCTGCCAGCACTGTGATCTTGAATTTCCAGTTTCCACAATTATGAGAAATAAATTTCTTTTGTTCATAAGCCACCCAGTCTATGGCATTCTGTTAGGGCAGCCTAAATGTACTAAGATACTTGACAAAGATAAAATGTGCTGGTACTGGTGTTGATGGTACATTTATATGTAAATGTTTGAGTTGAGAAGTTGAAGAGAGTTTTGTTATTCAAGACTATACTATTAGGGCCAAACTTGTGAATTACATATCATTAGAAAAAGTGATGCAAAGCACCAAGAACAAATTTACTTAAAATTGCTTTCTTATATAGAATCTAAGTTGTCTTTTTCACTGAAACATAGGAAACACTTCTATGTATATCATCTTTTCTGAATTACTTGCATTTTTTTCATCACT
This sequence comes from Bos grunniens, assembly GCF_055505025.1. Lineage (NCBI taxonomy): Eukaryota > Metazoa > Chordata > Mammalia > Artiodactyla > Bovidae > Bos > Bos grunniens. Next base: position 54,788,215 of record NC_141175.1, on the reverse strand, counting down.
CCTCAAATGGCAGCAAGAAAAAGCAGAGAACAAATGGCTTTTCGAGGGGGAGAAAAGAGCCATATCTAAGACCAGAAATACCCTTCAAACTGCTCTGAGGAAATGCTAATAATTATTCCCCTAGGAAATAGGGCACTTCGTGTCTACATATGAGTGAAATCAGCATTATGCCAGTTCATTTGAAGGAAAGAGAAAAGATTTGGCAGCTACAAAGATTAATGCCTGGTTAAACAAGTCATTAGATGGTTGGGTCATGTTTTGAAAAATAGATTTTGCTCCCCCTCCCCTGATTAATGTACAAGTCAAGGTAGAAATTTTATTCGTAAGTCATTCTGAAAGACAGAGTGTTCACATAACTAAAAATTTTATTGAGGGGAAAGACATTTGTGCAACCATATAATGATATTCTTTTTATTGGTCTATCATTAAAGAATTATATCTTATTCAGTATTGCAAATCATTCCCATAAACATTATAATGGGAGTGAAATGTTGTTTGGCCATAGAGGAGCTCTCCAGTAATATTAATATTAAATTTATTTAATGTGTTCTGCACCATCATCTGCATTGCAAAAAAGATCTTTTGCTAAGTTAAAAGTATTGTTAAAGAGACACAAACATAATAATGAGGCAGAGTTATAATGCAGTGCTAATAAAGGCCATATAGGACTATGTTTTGAAAGTAAATTAAATTAGGCTTAAACAAATGATAAACATTTTTGGAAAAGAAGCACAGTTACTCTATTCAGTCTAAAAATGAAAGATTTGTCATCTGAAAGACATGATTTGGAGAGGAAAAGACAGATAAAAGAGTTAAGGAAAAAATTAATCTAGCTAATGGCTCTCTTGAAAAGTTAGAAGTAGGAAGAAGAACCTTGAAGTTGATATTGTCTTTAATTCATGGTCACTGAAGCAACGGGAATCATAGAACTAATGTAGCCTCACAATACTTAGGATTCTGCCAGGCCGCGTTCAATACTAATTAAAGCTCTTACATTGACAGGGTCACAGTGCTAAAACAGACTTTAGTTTCAAGGAAGACAAGGATCAGACATTTCTAGATGAGTATTTGAAGACTGGGCTTCTGAAAATCTGCAAATGATGCTTTTTATAAACATACAAGAAACAGAGGTAAATTTCTCCCTCTATGCTTCATTTCTGGTCTCAGTGGCTTCCCATTGCTTTCCCTGTTCATCTTAACACCAGAAATTTGGAGGAGCGGCAAAATATGAAATCAGGAAATAGTCTAACTCAAAAGGTCAGATTATCTTTTGTAAACATAATTTCATGAGACAAATAGATGAGGAGAGAATTCTGAGCTGCTGACTGAGAAGAGGTTGTTCTTTTCAAGACTGATGAATTTGATAGACTCTGGACTCTAGTTCCTGCTTTGTGTCTGAGGTATCCAAAATAGTTCTAAGAATTATAGAAAAAGGGAAATGTAATACTGAATGGAAACATAGTCTTCTCTTTTCTTTGCTTGCTGCTGCTGCTGCTGTCTCTTCAGTTGTGTCCTACTCTTAGTGACCCCATGGACTGCAGCCCACCAGGCCCTCCGTCCCTGGGATTTTTCCAGGCAAGAGTACTGGAGTGGGGTGCCATTTCCTTCTCCAATGCATAAAAGTGAAAGTGAAATTGCTTAGTCGTGTCCGACTCTTAGCGACCCCACGGACTGCAGACCACCAGGCTCCTCCGCTCATGGGATTTTTCCAGGCAAGAGTACTGGAGTGGGGTGTCATTGCCTTCTCCTTTCTTTGCTTAGTAGAAGGTAATATCAACTGGTGTATCCATTCAATTCATGTTTGTCAAAAGGTTAGAAGAAATAAGTTCAAAATCTGATTTTAGGAACAAAAGGATTTTGTCTAAAGATTAACAAAAACCTGACACTATTTCTAATCCCACTGTAATTGTTCTTTTAGTGCAAAAATGAGATGATTAACAGTTACCTTTTGAAGATACAAATATGCATATTAATATATACTAATTGATTATGATTCAATAATATGTTGGCATTCTTGAGTTAAGCTGATGGGCTAATAAATTATTTAGATTATATAAGATTATATAAGATGCAAAGAAATAGGCATTAGAGAGTTAAGATCTGGCTTCAGTAGTTTGCAAGAATGATTTAGAAAATGTTCAGGATACCTGAAGATAAGGAACAATCAAAATCAAGAAGAGAGTATTGGACAAAAGGCTAGTGAGGCACAAAATAATCTTAATCAATACAACAACTTAGTATTTAACTAATTTTATCTGCTTTGAATATCTTATATTAGGATTCCTTAAGAATATAGCATAGATAATAAAATACTCAATTACATGGTTTTTAATTTATGAGCCTAAAAAAAGGACAGTGTAGGAGCTGTAAATTAAAGAACTTTGTTCATATATTTTGTTTTCTAGAGTGTTCTGTATAAGTATGATTCACTGGTAATTTCTGAAAATAAAAGACTGTGCAAAAGCTGGATTTGTAAGACTTCCCAGTGCAAAAATCCCTGCACAATCTCCTGAAGAGAAAATATATGTTCTTCAAGTAAAAGCCTCCAGGAAAAAAAAATCCTCATATCCAAGAGTGATCTAGTTATGTGGAAAACTTGATTATTAGAACCGTCTTTGCTATAGCAAACTGATACACCCTTTATATATATGTATGTAACCTTTGGGCATTCTTTGGCATTACCTTTCTTTGGGATTGGAATGAAAACTGACCTTTTCCAGTCCTGTGGCCACTGCTGAGTTTTCCAAATTTGCTGACATATTGAGTAACTCCAATAGTTTGGCCACCTGATGCGGAGAGCTGACTCATTTGAAAAGACCCTGATGCTGGGAAAGATTGAAGGCAGAAGGAGAGGGGGATGGCAGAGGATGAGATGATTGGATGGCATCACTGACACAATGGACATGGGTTTGGGTGGACTCTGGGAGTTGGTGATGGACAGGGAGGCCTGGCATGCTGTGGTTCATGGGGTCACAAAGAGTCAGACATGACTGAGCAACTGAACTGAACCTTTGGGCACCAGAACTTTGGGGCCATGTAGATAAAAATGTAAGTTTTCTTCCAAGTAATATAATTTAGATTACATAAAAATAAATTTCCCCATGAATCTTCTTTAATCAATGAAAACTGTTGTTTGTTTATTTATTTATTTATTTTTTAGCCCTGATCTATTTTTTATGTTGACTACTCTACCTGGACACCTTTCTGGTTATCAGTGTCACAGTTTAAAATGTGATGCCTAGATTCAGTCTATAAGAATCATTTCAAGATGGTGGTGCCTGGGAAAGCCTGAACATACTTTCTGTCATTAACATAACAAATATACAGTGACCAGTGACATATGAATCAGTTCTGTCTGACAGGGACCTGAAAACTAGAGAAATAACTGCTCTACAATAAAGGAACAATATGGAGATGAGTTTTAACACACACTCACAAAACGAGCATATATAAAGAATGGATAAAATAATGAGACAACTGCATTGATCTTGAACATAAATATCTCACTTCATACAACCTAAAAACTCTAGACATGTATGCAGGTCAGGAAGCAACAGTTAGAACTGGACATGGACCAAAAAACAGACTGGTCCCAAATAGGAAAAGGAGTGCATTAAGGCTGTATATTGTCACCCTGCTTATTTAACTTACATGAAGAGTGCATCATGAGAAATTCTGGGCTAGAGGAAGCACAAGCTGGAATCAAGATTGCCAGGAGAAATATCAATAACTTCAGATATACAGACGGCACCACCCTTATGGCAGAAAGTGAAGAAGAACTAAAGAGCATCTTGATGAAAGTGAAAGTGGACAGTGAAAAAGTTGGCTTAAAGCTCAACATTCAGAAAACTAAGATCATGGCATTCGGTCAGTCCCATCACTTCATGGTAAATAAATGGGGAAACAGTGGCTGACTTTATCTTTGGGGGCTCCAAAATCACTGAAGATAGTGATTGCAGTCATAAAATTAAAAGATGCTTACTCCTTGGAAGGAAAATTATGACCAATCTAGACAGCATATTAAAAAGCAAAGACATTGCTTTGCCAACAAAGATCCATCTAGTCAAGGCTATGGTTTTTCCAGTAGTCATGTATGGATGTGAGAGTTGGACTATAAAGAAAGCCGTACGCCCATGGCAGATTCATGTTGTTATGTGGCAAAACCAATACAATATTGTAAAGTGTAAAAAGAAAAAAAAAAAATGTAAAGCAAAATAAATAAATAAATAAAATAAAGAAAGCTGAGCACCAAAGAATTGATGTTTTTGAACTGTGGTGTTGGAGAAGACTCTTGAGAGTCCCTTGGACTGCAAGGAGATCCAACCAGTCCATGCTAAAGGAGATCAGTCCTGGATGTTCATTGGAAGGACTGATGTTGAAGCTGAAACTCCAATACATTGGCCACCTGATACAAAGAGCTGACTCATTTGAAAAGACACTGATGGTGGGAAATATTGGGGGCAGGAGGAGAAGGGGATGACAGAGGATGAGATGGTTGGATGGCATCACCAACCCAATGGACATGGGTTTGGGTGGACTCCAGGAGTTGGTGATGGGCAGGGAGGACTGGCGTGCTGCGGTTCATGGGGTTGCAAAGAGTTGGACAGGACTGAGAGACTGAACTTAACTGAACTGAGTAGATTGAAATATAATATGTAAAAATCACTCAATATAAAATAAAAATTTTTAAGCTTTTATATAATTATCTTAATAAACTTAGACTAAGAAATGTTTTTTTAAGTGAGACAATCAGAAAGGAAACTATAGAATTATACATGGAGAAAATCCAATCACCTTATCAGACATCATCAAAATTAAGAATATCTCTTTCATTAAGGAACTCATTGAGACTATGACAAGCCAACAGAGTGGAAAAGATATTTGCAAAATATATCTGAAATAGGTAACCACTATTTTAGCAAAATCAATACATCTTATAAAAGGAGAGTCACAATTCAGAAAACATATTGACCAAAGATTTAAGTTATTCACACACACACACACACACAATTTGGAACAAGATAAATTTTCATTTTCGTATGTTTATATATTTTTCCAACAAGTATTTGTACTATTACAATTTTTTTTGACCTAAAATATAATACCTCCTCTGTGTATAATGTACCTATTCTAAAATATAATTTTCTTTTGCCTCCTTTTCCCACTTCAGTTTTAGGTCTATACTATCTTCTTAAAGTGACCTGTGGAGATTTCCTCACTCTCTGCTTTGAGATACAATGCACAGTATGGAATATTTGTTCCTTTAATATTTGTTTTATGTCTGCATGTATGCTAAGTCACTTCAGTTGTGTTCTACTCTTCGTGACCCTATGGACCATAGTCAGCTAGACTCTTCTGTCCATGGGATTTCCCAGGCAAGAATACTGGAGTGAGTTGCCATGACCTCTAAAGGGGATCTTCCTGACCCAGGGAACAAACACACGTCTCTTATGTCTCCTACATTCTCAGGTGTGTTCTTTACCACTAGTACCACCTGAGAAGCCTACAAATAAACCCACTTGTTTGTGTTTTTTTTTAAGAAAAATTTTCCCCTTTGCTTAGTCTTTATTAATTATGAAAAGACTTATATTTTCTATTTTTTTCTTCCACCATAGTTCAATTTTTTTACCTGAGTTGTTCCTAAATTTTTCTCACTATTCTTTATCTTTTTTTACATAATTAGTAATTCTTTCTCATTTTTATGTGTTTATGAGTGTGGATACATACCTTCTCTTCCCACCCCTCTTCTTTCCTCAGTCTTTCCAAAGATTTGTCAATAAATTAGTCTTTCAAATGTAACTTTAATTTTATTCATCTATTCCTCTTCATTATATGTTGATTTTTATTTAATTAAATTAGAATTTATCATTTTATTTCTCTTTGAATTAAAAAAATATTTTAGGTCAAATTGCCTCATTAATTTTTATCATTTTTTAAGATATATACATTTAAGTCTTTGAATATCCTTCTTAGTATACCCCAAAAATTTTGCTTTGCAGTATTTAGTTCTATTCCAAATGTTTTGATATTCAGTAGTTAAATCACCATCCATTATGAATGTTTTCTAACTTCTGCTATAATATTATATGCACGTATGTGTTTGTATATATATATATATATATGCACACACACATGTGTGTACTATATATATACAGACATATGGGCTTACCAGGTGGTGCTAATAATAAAGAACCCACCTGCCAGTGCAGGAGACATAAAAGATGCAGTTTTGATCCCTGGTCCAGGACAATACCCTGGAGGAGGGCACAGCAACCCACTCCAGTATTCTTGACTGGAGAATCCTATGGGCAGAGGAACCTGGTAGACTGCAGTACATAGAGTTGCAAAGAGTTAAACTCAAATGAAGATACTCGGCATCTTCATGTGAAGATATATGCACACGTGTGTGTGTGTGTGTGTGTGTGTGTGTGTGTGTATACATGGTGAATGTGGTTCAGTAGCTAAGGCATGTCCAACTCTGGAGATTCCATGGACTGTAGACCACCAGGCTCCTCTGTCCATGGGATTTCCTAGGCAAGAATACTGGATTGGGTTGCCATTTCCTTTATATATATATATATATATATATATATATATATATATATATATATTCCCCCAAAGCCATTTTAATGAAAGATATTAATTATCAAGCACATGGGGATTTTTATGCTAAACATTTTCATTTCCAGTGTAGTGTATTGCAATCAGAATGCAGACTGGAATCATCCATGCTTCTGTCCCTGTACACACTCAATTTTATAAATGTTCTTGTGTTTGAAAGATTAAATTCTGCAATTTCTGAGCTCATTGCTCTTTATGTAGATATCTGGTTAAGTTTTCAAATTTGATAAAATCTTCCATAACCCTTATTTAACATTAGCCAACTTTTTCTATCAATTACCAAGAAAAGTGTCTTAAAGTTAAATACCTAGTATGTTGTGTTTTGCCTTCTATGTCTTGAGGGTAAATTATTATAACAATCCTATTTTAGAACAATTATGTAGTCATGGCTATTGCATTTTTATCAATGGAGTGATTATTAATGTTTTGTCTACTAGTTATATGATCCTTAAGTTCTAGGTTTTATGTTATTTATGTTGCTATATCAGCTCCTTTGGTTTGAATTTGGTAAGTAATTTATTTTCATTTTGCAGTCAACCATTGAACTAACTTATGGTCCACCTGTGTCTCTTATACATAAAAGAAATTGGATTGTATATCTAATACATGAAGACACTTTCACCCCTGAGGAATCTAATAAATTTTACTAATAAAATATAATTCTATATATGGGCCTGTTTTTCACTTAATATTCCATCTATTTTATGGTTTTTTTTTTCCCTTAGATTTTAGTTTCCACTAGAATTAGTTATTCATTCTTTCTTTTTGTATTCCTCTCCTAGTCTGGAACTTATACTCTTTATTTCTATACTTTATCCTGTGTTCTTAGCATTATAAATAGCACACGCTGTGTCAGTCTAAATTTAATCAGTTGATTTTTAGTTGCCCCCTAACAATGGTAATATTTCAGAATTCTTCATCTTCATTATTTCACATTAATAATTACATGTAAATATGTATGTATTTTAATTTTTATTTAAACTTCACCAATGACTATAATTATTATGTACAGTTAACAAATTTATTTTACATATATATATATATATTCAATACATTTTACATTATCTTTTTTTCTTTCTTGGTACTAAAATCTTCCATTAATACAACATTTAACTTTTTCTTGAGAGAATACCTGCAGGTTGCATGCATGCCAATTTTTGTTAGGGAATGTCTTTATACAACTTTCATTATGAAAGATGCTTTCACTGGTTATAATGATCTAGGCTGACAGTTATTATCTCTCAGCACACTGAGTTATCATATTTCTGTCTTCTGCCATCCATTGTGACAGAAAAGAAGTTATCTGTCAAGCTGTTACTGCTTTTAATGTAAGCTTTTAGATCTGGCAGCTTCTAAAATCTTTAATTTCCCTCATTATCACTACAGTAGAAATTGCATTTCTTTTATCATGCTTGTAAATTTTGTGAATCTTTGGATTTCTTAACTTTTTCATAAGTTCTTTCATGTATGTCTTCTCAGTTCTAGATAGTCTCAGAGTTATATTTTACTATATTTACTTTGGTATACTCTTCAAGAATCAGGGAAAAGAATGGATTTAGGTATGCAGATTATATCATGCAAAATGGTGGGCTGGATGAAGAACAAGCTGGAATCAAGATTGCCAGGAGAAATATCAATAACTTCATGTATGCAGATGACACCACCTTAATGGCAGAAAATGAAGAACTAAAATTGATGAAATTGAAAGAGGAGAGTGAAAAAGATGGTTTAAATCCCAACATTCAGAAAACTACGATCATGGCATCCAGTCCCATTACTTCGTGGCAAATAAATAGGGAAAAAAAATGGAAACAGTGGCAGACTTTATTTTCTTGGGCTCCAAAATCACTGCAGATGGTGACTGCAACCATGAAATTAAAAGACACTTGCTCCTTGGAAGAAAAGCTATGACCAACTTCAACATCATATTAAAAAGGAGAGACATTACTTTACCAAAAAAAAGATCCATCTAGTCAAAGCTATGGTTTTTCTAATAGTAATGTATGGATGTGAAAGTTGGACTATAAAGAAAGCAGAGCAATGTAGAACTGATGTTTTTGAACTGTGATGTTGGAAAAGACTCTTGAGAGCCCCTTGGACTGCAGGGAAATCCAACAAGTTGATCCTAAAGGAAATCAGTCCTAAGTATTCGTTGGAAGAACTGATGCTGAAGCTGAAACTCCAATACACTTGCCACCTGATGCAAAGAACTGACTCATTGGAAAAGACCCTTATGCTGGGAAAGATACTGAGAAGAAGGGGATGACATGGGATGAGATGGTTGGATGGCATCACCGATGCAATGGACATAAGTTTGAGTGGGCTCCAGGAGTTGTTGATGGATAGAGAAGCCTGGGGTGCTGCAGTCCATGGGGTAGCAAAGAGTTGGCCATGACTGAGCAACTGAATTGAATGTAGTCTGCAATTCTAGCGGAAATGCAAGTCTTCCTCACTACTTTCTCTGTAAGACTTATTGTCTGATTGGTTTCTAAAGGAAATTATTAGAATCTAGGTAACTTGAGTAGAGAGAACACTTATTATATATCTCTGGGTTACTTATAGTCTTGACCATGATAAAATGATATTTGGTGACTATCAGACCATCTCCATGGAAAAGAAATGCAAAAAAGAAAAATGGCTGTCTGGGGAGGCCTTACAAATAGCTGTGAAAAGAAGAGAAGAGAAGCGAAAAGCAAAAGAGAAAAGGAAAGATATAAACATCTGAATGCAGAGTTCCAAAGAATAGCAAGAAGAGATAAGAAAGCCTTCTTCAGCGATTAATGCAAAGAAATAGAGGAAAACAACAGAATGGGAAAGACTAGGGATCTCTTCAAGAAAGTCAGAGATACCAAAGGAACATTTCATGCAAAGATGGGCTCAATAAAGGACAGAAATGGTATGGACCTAACAGAAGCAGAAGATATTAAGAAGAGATGGCAAGAATACACAGAAGAACTGTACAAAAAAGATCTTCAAGAACCAGATAATCATGATGGTGTGATCACTGACGTAGAGCCAGACATCCTGGAATGTGAAGTCAAGTGGGCCTTAGAAAGCATCACTATGACCAAACTAGTGGAGGTGATGGAATTCAAGTGGAGCTATTCCAAATCCTGAAAGATGATGCTGTGAAAGTGCTGCACTCAATATGCCAGCAAATTTGGAAAGCTCAGCAGTGGCCACAGGACTGGAAAAGGTCAGTTTTCATTCCAATCACAAAGAAAGGCAATGCCAAAGAATGCTCAAACTACCACACAAATGCACTCATCTCACATGCTAGTAAATTAACGCTCAAAATTCTCCAAGCCTGGTTTCAGCAGTATGTGAACCGTGAACTTCCTGCTGTTCAAGCTGGTTTTGGAAAAGGCAGAGGAACCAGAGATCAAATTGCCAACATGCACTGGATCATGGAAAAAGCAAGAGTTCCAGAAAAGCATCTATTTCTGCTTTATTGACTATGCTAAAGCCTTTGACTGTGTGGATCACAATAAACTGTGGAAAGTTCTGAAAGAGATGGGAACACCAGATCACCTGATCTGCCTCTTGAGAAATTTGTATAGAGGTCAGGAAGCAACAGTTAGAACTGGCCAAGGAACAACAGACTGGTTCCAAATAGGAAAAGGAGTTCGTCAAGGCTGTATATTGTCACCCTGTTTATTTAACTTATAAGCAGAGTACATTATGAAAAATGCTGGACTGGAAGAAACACAAGCTGGAATCAAGACTGCTGTGATAAATATCAATAACCTCAGATATGCAGATGACAGCACCCTTATGGCAGTAAGTGAAAAGGAACTAAAGAGACTCTTGATGAAAGTGAAAGTGCAGAGTGAAAAAGTTGGCTTAAAGCTCAACATTCAGAAAACGAAGATCATGGCATCTGGTCCCAAACTTCATGGGAAATAGATGGGGAAACAGTGGAAACAGTGTCAAATTTTATTTTTCTGGGTTCCAAAATCACTGCAGATGGTGACTGCAGCCATAAAATTAAAATACGCTTACTCCTTGGAAGGAAAGTTATGACCAACCTAGATAGCATATTCAAAAGCAGAGACACTACTTTGCCAACAAAGGTTCATCTAGTTAAGGCTATGGTTTTTCCTGTGGTCATGTATGGATGTGAGAGTTGGACTGTGAAGAAGGCTGAGCGCTGAAGAATTGATGCTTTTGAACTGTGGTGTTGGAGAAGACTCTTGAGAGTCCCTTGGACTGCAAGGAGATCCAACCAGTCCATTCTGAAGGAGATCAGCCCTAGGATTTCTTTGGAAGGAATGATGCTAAAGCTGAAACTCCAGTACTTTGGCCACCTCATGCGAAGAGTTGACTCATTAGAAAAGACTCTGCTGCCTGGAGGGATTGGGGGCAAGAGGAAAAGGGGACAACAGAAGATGAGATGGCTGGATGGCATCACTGACTCGATGGACTTGAGTCTGAGTGAACTCCGGGAGTTGGTGATGGACAGGGAGGCCTGGCGTGCTGCTATTCATGGGGTCGCAAAGAGTTGGACATGACTGAGCGACTGATCTGATCTAATCTGATTTTTTTTTAATTTATTTTATTTTTATTTTTATTTTTTTTCACTTTGAAGTAAAGTTTTTTTATTGTTTACTTTTTATTTGAAAAAAAAAAAAGTAGTACAATAAATTATAAAGACAGCACGGAGTTCTGATGCACACTTCACTTGGCTTAGTGATAACAGCTAACATAAATTTTATTTTTAAACTTTACACTATTGTATTGGTTTTGCCAAGTATCAAAATGAATCTGCCACAGGTATACATGTGTTCCCCATCCTGAACCCTCCTCCCTCCCCATACCATCCCTCTGGGTCATCCCAGTGCACCAGCCCCAAGCCTCCAGTATCGTGCATCGAACCTGAACTGGCAACTCCTTCCATATATGATATTATACATATTTCAATGCCATTCTCCCAAATCATCCCACCCTCTCCCTCTCCCACAGAGTCCAAAAGACTGTTCTATACATCAGTGTCTCTTTTGCTGTCTCGTATACAGGGTTACTGTTACCATCTTTCTAAATTCCATATATATGGGTTAGTATACTGTATTGGTGTTTTTCTTTCTGGCTTACTTCACTCTGTATACTAGGCTCCAGTTTCATCCACCTCATTAGAACTGATTCAAATGCATTCTTTTTAATGGCTGAGTAATACTCCATTGTGTATATGTACCACTGCTTTCTTATCCATTCATCTGCTGATGGACATCTAGGTTGCTTCCATGTCCTGGCTAGTATAAACAGTTCTACGATGAACATTGGGGTACACATGTCTCTTTCCCTTCTGGTTTCCTCAGGGTGTATGCCCAGGAGTTGGATTGCTGGATCATAAGGCAGTTCTATTTCCAGTTTTTTAAGGAATCTCCAAACTGTTGTCCATAGTGGCTGTACTAGTTTGCATTCCCACCACCAGTGTAAGAGGGTTCCCTTTTCTCCATACCCTCTCTTGCATTTATTGCTTGTAGACATTTGGATCGCAGCCATTGACTGGTGTGAAATGGTCCTCATTGTGGTTTTGATTTGCACTTCTCTGATAATGAGTGATGTTGAGCATCTTTTCATGTGTTTGTTAGCCATCTGTATGTCTTCTTTGTAGAAATGTCTATTTAGTTCTTTGGCCCATTTTTTGATTGGGTCATTTATTTTTCTGGAGTTGAGCTGTAGGAGTTGCTTGTATATTTTTGAGATTAGTTGTTTGTCAGTTGCTTCATTTGCTATTATTTTTTCCCATTCCGAAAGCTGTCTTTTCACCTTGCTTATAGTTTCCTTTGTTGTGCAGAAGCCTTTAAGTTTAATTAGGTTGCATTTGTTTATTTTTGCTTTTATTTCCAATATTCTGGGAGGTGGGTCATAGAGGATCCTGCTCTGATGTATGTCAGAGAGTTTTTTGCCTATATTCTCCTCTAGGAGTTTTATAGTTTCTGGTCTTACATTTAGATCTTTAATCCATTTTGAGTTTTTTCTTGTGAATGGTGTTAGAAAGTGCTCTAGTTTCATTCTTTTACATGTGGTTGACCAGTGTGCCCAGCACCACTTGTTAAAGAGTTTGTCTTTAATCCATTGTATATTCTTGCCTCCTTTGTCAAAGATACGGTGTCCATATGTGTGTGCATTTATCTCTGGGCTTTCTATTTTGTTCCATTGATCTATATTTCTGTCTTTGTGCCAGTACCATACTGTCTTGGTGACTGTGGCTTTGTAGTAGAGCCTGAAGTCAGGTAGGTTGATTCCTCCAGTTCCATTCTTTTTTCTCAAGATCACTTTGGCTATTCAAGGTTTTTTGTATTTCCATACAAATTGTGAAATTATTTGTTATAGCTCTGTGAAGAATACCATTGGTAGCTTGATAGGGATTGCATTGAATCTATAAATTGCTTTGGGTAGTATATTCATTTTCACTATATTGATTCTTCCAATCCATGAACATAGTATATTTCTCCATCTATTAGTGTCCTCTTTGATTTCTTTCACCAGTGTTTTATAGTTTTCTATATATAGGTCTTTAGTTTCTTTAGGTAGATATATTCCTAAGTATTTTATTCTTTCCGTTGCAATGGTGAATGGAATTGTTTCCTTAATTTCTCTTTCTGTTTTCTCATTGTTAGTGTATAGGAATGCAAGGGATTTCTGTGTGTTGATTTTATATCCTGCAACTTTACTATAATCATTGATTAGTTCTAGAAATTTTCTGGTGGAGTCTTTAGGGTTTTCTATGTAGAGGATCATGTCATCTGCAAATAGTGAGAGTTTTACTTCTTCTTTTCCAATTTGGATTCCTTTTATTTCTTTTTCTCCTCTGATTGCTGTGGCCAAAACTATGTTGAATAGTAATGGTGAAAGTGGGCACCCTTGTCTTGTTCCTGACTTTAGAGGAAATGCTTTCAATTTTTCACCATTGAGGATAATGTTTGCTGTAGGTTTGTCATATATAGCTTTTATTATGTTGAGGTATGTTCCTTCTATTCCAGCTTTCTGGAGAGTTTTTATCATAAATGGATGTTGAATTTTTTCAAAGGCTTTCTCTGCATCTATTGTGATAATCATATGGTTTTTATTTTTCAATTTGTTAATGTGGTATATATTACACTGATTGATTTGCAGATATTGAAGAATCCTTGCATCCCTGGGATAAAGCCCACTTGGTCATGGTGTATGATCTTTTTAATGTGTTGTTGGATTCTGATTACTAGAATTTTGTTAAGGATTTTTGCATCTATGTTCATCAGTGATATTGGCCTGTAGTTTTCTTTTTTTTGCGGGATCTTTGTCAGGTTTTGGTATTAGGGTGATGGTGGCCTCATAGAATGAGTTTGGAAGTTTACCTTCCTCTGCAATTTTCTGGAAGAGTTTGAACAGGATAGGTGTTAGCTCTTCTCTAAGTTTTTGGTAGAATTCAGCTGTGAAGCCATCTGGACCTGGGCTTTTGTTTGCTGGAAGATTTTTGATTACAGTTTCAATTTCCGTGCTTGTGATGGGTCTGTTAAGATTTTCTATTTCTTCCTGGTTCAGTTTTGGAAAGTTGTACTTTTCTAAGAATTTGTCTATTTCTTCCACGTTGTCCATTTTATTGGCATATAATTGTTGATAGTAGTCTCTTATGATCCTTTGTATTTCTGTGTTGTCTCTTGTGATCTCTCCATTTTCATTTCTAATTTTATTGATTTGATTTTTCTCCCTTTATTTCTTGATGAGTCTGGCTAATGGTTTTTCAATTTTATTTATCCTCTCAAAGAACCAGCTTTTGGCTTTGTTGATTTTTGCTATGGTCTCTTGTTTCTTTTGCATTTATTTCTGCCCTAATTTTTAAGATTTCTTTCCTTCTACTAACCCTGGGGTTCTTCATTTCTTCCTTTTCTAGTTGCTTTAGGTGTAGAATTTGGTTATTTATTTGATTTTTTTCTTGTTTCTTGAGGTATGCCTGTATTGCTATGAACTTTCCCCTTAGGACTGCTTTTACAGTGTCCCACAGGTTTTGGGTTGTTGTGTTTTCATTTTCATTCATTTCTATGCAAATTTTATTTCTTTTTTGTTTTCTTCTGTGATTTGTTGATTGTTCAGCAGCATGTTGTTCAGTCTCCATATGTTGGAATTTTTAATAGTTTTTCTCCTGTAATTGAGATCTAATCTTACTGCATTATGGTCAGAAAAGATGCTTGGACTGATTTCTATTTTTTTGAATTTACCAAAGCTAGATTTATGGCCTAGGATGTGATCTATCCTGGAGAAGGTACCATGTGCGCTTGAGAAAAAGGTGAAATTCATTGTTTTGGGATGAAATGTCCTATAGATATCAATTAGGTTTAACTGGTCTATTGTATCATTTACAGTTTGTGTTTCCTTGTTAATTTTCTGTTTAGTTGATCTATTCATAGGTGTGAGTGGGGTATTTAAGTCTCCCACTATTATTGTGTTATTGTTAATTTCTCCTTTCATACTTGTTAGCATTTGTCTACATATTGCAATGGTCCCATGTTGGGTGCATATATATTTATAATTGTTATATCTTCTTCTTGGATTGATCCTTTGATCATTACGTAGTGACCGTCTTTGTCTCTTTTCACAGCCTTTGTTTTAAAGTCTATTTTATCTGATATGAGTATTGCTACTCCTGCTTTTTTTTGGTCCCTATTTGCATGAAAAATCTTTTTCCAGCCCTTCACTTTCAGTCCGTATGTGTCCCCTGTTTTGAGGTGGGTCTCTTGTAGACAGCATATGTAGGGGTCTTGTTTTTGTATCCATTTAGCCAGTCTTTGTCTTTTGGTTGGGGCATTCAACCCATTTAGGTTTAAGGTAGTTATTGATAAGTATGATCCCATTGCCATTTACTTTATTGTTTTGGGTTCAAGTTTATACACCATTTTTGTGTTTCCTGTCCAGAGAATATCCTTTATTATTTGTTGGAGAGCTGGTTTGGTGGTGCTGAATTCTCTCAGCTTTTGCTTGTCTGTAAAGCTTTTGATTTCTCCTACATATTTGAATGAGATCCTTGCTGGGTACAATAATCTGGGCTGTAGGTGATTTTCTTTCATCACTTTAAGTATGTCTTGCCATTCCCTCCTGGCTTGAAGGATTTCTATTGAAAGAATGAAAGATCATCTGTTATCTTTATGGGAATTCCCTTGTGTGTTATTTTTTTGCTTTTCCCTTGCTGCATTTAATATTTGTTCTTTGTGTTTGATCTTTGTTAATTTGATTAATATGTGTCTTGGGGTGTTTCACCTTGGGTTTATCCTGTTTGGGACTCTCTGGGTTTCTTGGACTTGAGTGATTATTTCCTTCCCCATTTTAGGGAAGTTTTCAACTATTATCTCCTCAAGTATTTTCTCATGGTCTTTCTTTTTGTCTTCTTCTTCTGGGACCCCTATGATTTGAATGTTGTGGCATTTAATATTGTCCTGGAGGTCTCTGAGATTGTCCTCATTTCTTTTAATTCGTTTTTCTTTTTTCCTCTGTGATTCATTTATTTTTACCATTCTACCTTCTAATTCACTAATCCTGTCTTCTGCCTCTGTTATTCTACTATTTGTTGCCTCCAGAGTGTTTTTGATTTCATTTATTGCATTATTCATTATATATTAACTCTTTTTTATTTCTTCTAGGTCCTTGTTAAACCTTTCTTGCATCTTCTCAATCCTTGTCTCCAGGCTATTTATCTGTGATTCCATTTTGATTTCATGATTTTGGATCAATTTCACTATCATTATTTGGAATTCTTTTTCAGGTAGATTCCCTATCTCTTCCTCTTTTGTTTGGTTTGGTGGGCATTTATCCTGTTCCTTTATCTGCTGGGTATTCCTCTGTCTCTTCATCTTGTTTAAATTGCAGAGTTTGGCGTGTCCTTTCTGTATTCTGGCAGTTTGTGGAGTTCTCTTTCTTGTGGCTTTTCCTTGCTGTGTGTGGGTTTGTACTGGTGGCTTGTCAAGGTTTCTTGGTTAGGGAAGCTTGTGTCGGTGTTCTGGTGGGTGGAGCTGGATTTCTTCTCTCTGGAGTGCAGTGAAGTGTCCAGTAATGAGTTATGAGATGTCTATGATATTTGGGTGACTTTGGGCAGCCTATATCTTGGAGCTGAGGGCTGTGTTCCTGTGTTTCTGGAGAATTTGCGTGGTATGTCTTGCCCTGGAACTTGTTGGCTCTTGGGTGATGCTTGGTTTCAGTGTAGGTATGGAGGCGTTTGTTGAGCTCCTGTCAATTACAGTAGTTTCAAAACTTCTCCTTCTATACAGCACCATTGATAAAACATCTATGTTAAAGATGAAAAGTTTCTCCACCATGAGGGTCACCCAGAGAGGTTCACAGCATTACATGGAGAAGAGAAGAGGGAGGAGAGAGTTAGAGGTGACCCGAATGAGATGAAGTGGAATCAATAGAGGAGAGAGTGGGCTAGCCAGTAATCACTTCCTTATGTGCACTCCACAACTGGACTGCTCAGAGATGTTCATGGAGTTATATAGAGAAGAGAAGAAAGAGTAAGGAGACAGAGGTGGCCAGGAGGATAAAACTGGGAAATGAAAAGGAGGGAGACAGATCCAGCCAGTAATCAGTTCCTTAAGTGTTCTCCACCGTCTGGAACACACAGAAGTTCACAGAGTTGGGTAGAGTAGAGAGGGGTTAGGGAGGAGACACAGGTGACCTGGCGGAGAAAAAGGATAGTCCAAAGGGAGAGAGAGCAGTCAAGCCAGTAATCTTGCTCCCTAGTGAAAAATGGGTACTGAAGATTGGGTTCTTAAAGGTACAAAATTGGTAACAAATACATAAAAGCAAAAATTAAAAGTCTAGAGTAGAGTTAGGAATTTCAAAAATATAATGTTAAAAAAAGAAGAAGAAAAAGAAAGAGAGAAAAAAACAAACAAAGATAAACAAAGTTGCAAAAATTATAAAGAAAATATAGATACAAAATTGATAACAAATACCAAAAAACATAAATTAAAAATCTAAAGTAGAGTTTGGAATTTCAGATATACACTGTTATTTAAAAGAAGAAGAGAAAGAAAGAGAAAGAAAGAAAAAAAAGTCACAAAAATTATAAAAAAAAAATATATATATATAGGTATAAAATTGATAACAAATACCAAAAAGCTAAATCTAGAGTAGAGATTGGAATTTCAAAAATACAATGTTAAAGAAAAGAAGAAAAAAAAAAAAGTCACAAAAATTGTAAAATATATATATATATATATGAAGTTTGCTTAAAAAAAAAATAGGGTCTTATTTTTTTTGTTTTTGCCAAGTAATAGTAAGTTATAAAAGTGAAAATTAAAAGAATAATAGAGGACTTAAAATTTTTTTTAATTAAAAAAAAAAACTAATACAATTATGTAAAGTTTAAAAATAAAATAAAATTAATTAAAAAAAAAAGAAAGAAAGACTGATTGTAAAAATAATAAAAATATATCTAGGACTTTCTCTGGTTTTGTTGTGAGTACTGTGGGGTCAGTTCATTTTTGGCTAGTTCCGTGGTCCGACTTATATTTCTCAAGATCTATAGGCCCCTTCCTATGTAGTCGATACTAACCACAGGGTTTTAATCTATTGCCTGTAGCTTCCAAGGCGGTTCCCTCTGTTATAGCTTCTTCTGTTTGCTGGTCTCTTCAGTGTCTGGTTTCTGCCCTGACACAAAGGGGGTGGTGGTGGACACTTTTTTTTTTTTTTTTTTAGGCTCACTTGTTCAGTCGCGCTGTGAGGAGGGAGAGACACTGCAAACAAATATCACTGGAGTGTGCTAACAGTGCCTCAGCCACACTGGGTCTGCCCGCGTTCACATCGAGTGTAGCCTCCCTGCCCACACTTCTCAGGCTCTAGGTTGCTCCGCAGGGAAGTCGGGAACCATCCGTGGCCGGCCCTGGGATGCTTGCACCTCCTGGGTCCAAGCCGCTCAGGTTCAGGCACTCGGGTAGTCCTCAGAGGCACAGCCTCAGTTGGGCCTGCATTTTGCACCCTTCCCAGGTCCGAGCAGCTCAGGTGATGAGGTGTTTGGCGAGGGCAATTGCTGCGACTTATCACCTCGCCACCGCTCGGTTATCTAGGTATACAACCGGCGCACCTTCTCAGGCAGATGTTGACCGTCCAGACCCTCAAGAAATTTTAGTTAGCAAAAAAGCCTGCTTACAGTTTTATAGATAATGTCTCTCTGGGGCTGCGATTGCCCCCTTCTGGCTCTGGCTGCCTGTCACCGGAGGGGGATGGTCTGCAGCCGGCTATTTCTGTTCAGTCCTTTGTTCCGTGCAGGGACCTGGCGGTGTCTTAGGTTAGGGCTGGCTTTTCGGGTGGTAGATATCCCACGGTCTGGTTTGCTAGCCCAAATTATTGTGCTCAGATAGCGCTCAGGGTTTTCAGGCCAGATCCTTACTCTAAGGGATGCCGCCCTCGCAGCACCTCCCTGCCCAGCCCCCGCTTGCTAGTGGCGTGTGCAGGTATCTGCGCTGCTTCTCCACTAGGGTAGTTACCGTAGGGCTCCAATCTGCAGGTTTTAATTGTTTATTTATTTTTCCTCCCTGTTATGTTGCCCTCTGTGCTTCCAAGGCTTGGCACAGATTCGGCAGTGAGAAAGTTTCCTGGTGTTTGGAAACTTCTCTCTTTTTAAGACTCCCTTCCTGGGACGGAACTCTGTCCCTCCCTCTTTTGTCCCCTTTTCTTTTATATTTTTTCCTACCTCCTTTTGAAGACTTGGGTTGCTTTTCTGGGTGCTTGATGTCCTCGCCGGCATTCAGAAGTTGTTTTGTGGAATTTACTCGGCGTTTAAATGTTCTTTTGATGAATTTGTGGGGGAGAAAGTATTCTCCCTGTCCTCCTCTGCCATCTTCTGATCTGATTTTTAACACAGTTCATAATTTTCCCTACACACAACTAACAATAGAAGCCATTATCAAAGCAGACTGATTGATATGTCAGTGATTTACATGAGGTTGAAACAGTGCTTTGAAAAATTTTCATGCTTTTTTATCTCTGGTTTATTAAGATGTTTTGTTATGGTAACTATTATTGAGAAATGCTATTGTCTAGAGACATTGTAATAAAAGAACTGTAAAATACTTGAAGGATATGCCCCTGAATGTGGATAAATAAAGTGAGACAGCCACTTGAGGTAAATACATATTTTTCCTTTTTAACCTACACTATGTCTTAACTATTATGGATATTTCAACTAAATGAAATAGGAAATCCAGAAATGAAAGTATTCTTTAAGGTGGAAAAGATAATGGGTTAAACTATGGCTAATTTAGAAATTCTAAGAAAATATTATCATAGATACAGTACTCTAGTTGTTGGTTAGATTTTTTTGAAGGTTAAGAATTAGAGGCAATTAAGAAACTTTTATTCCATTCTCAATTTTTTTCTTGCTTATTTGAATACCAAGGAAGAAGATTTAACTGTTCACTACAAGGTATGTTTATCTTGAAATAGTATTTGAGTAAAATTATCTTTGTAGCAGAATCCATAGGAAAATATATTGTGTACCATGAGAAAACCAGTAATCATAGGTGCTTAATGAAAAATTTACTAAACTGACTGAAAATATATTTATAATAACTTGCATATATAGGTGACCAAAGGGGATATCTGTATTTTCACTCAATTTCCACCAACATGCAAACAGTAACAGTACATGGTAACGTTACCTAACCTGAATTTAGGTCCATTGGCCAGAAATGCTTTTAGAGAAATGCCTTTACAGAAATGCTGCCCAGCCAATCTATTGACATTCTATTGTAGTGAAAGAAAATGCAGTATTTATTGCAAGGCACTAGGAAAGGAGACAATATTCAGTCTTGATGTACTCCTTTCCCTATTTGTAAACAGTTTGTTGCTTCATGAACAGTTCTAACTGTTGCTTCATGACCTGCATACAGATTTCTCAAGAGGCAGGTCAGGTGGTCTGGTATTCCCATCTCTTTCAGAATTTTCCACAGTTTATTGTGATCCACACACTCAAAGGCTTTAGCACAGTCAATAAAGCAGAAATAGATGTTTTTCTGGAACTCTCTTGTTTTTTCAATGATCCAACGAATGTTGGCAGTTTGATCTCTGGTTCCTCTGTCTTTTCTAAAACCAGCTTGAAGATCTAGAAGTAATCGTTCACATACTGTTGAAGACTGGTTTAGAGAATTTTGAGCATTAATTTACTAGCATGTAAGACGAGTGCAACTGTGTGGTAGTTTGAGCATTCTTTGGCATTGCCTTTCTTTGGGATTGGAATGAAAACTGACCTTTTCCAATCCTGTGGCCACAGCTGAGTTTTCCAAATTTGCTGGCATATTGAGTGCAGCACTTTCACAGCATCATCTTTCAGGATTTGGAATAGCTCAACTGGAATTCCATCACCTCCACTAGCTTTGTTCATAGTGATACTTCCTAAGGCCCACTTGATTTCACATTCCAGGATGTCTGACTCTAGGTGAGTGATCACACCACCGTGATTATCTGGGTCGTGAAGATCTTTTTTTGTACAGTTCTTCTGTACATTCTTGACACCTCTTCTTAATATATTCTGCTTCTGTTAAGTCCATACCGTTTCTGTCCTTTATTGAGCCAATCTTTGCATGATATGTTCCCTTGGTACCTCTACTTTTCTTGAAGAGACTCTAATCTTTCCCATTCTATTATTTTCTTATTTCTTTGCATTGAACACTGAGGAAGGCTTTCTTATCTCTCCTTGCTATTCTTTGGAACTCTACATTCAAATAGCTATATCTTTCTTTTTCTCCTTTGCCTTTTGCTTCTCTTCTTTTTACAGCTATTTGTAAGGCCTCCTCAGACATCCTTTTTGTTTTTTCCTTTTCTTTTTCTTGGGGATGGTTTGATCTCTGTCTGCTGTAGAATGTCATGAACCTCCATCCATAGTTCATCAGACACTCTGTCTATCAGATCTAAACCCTTGCATCTACTAGTCACTTCCACTGTATAATCATAAGCGATTTGATATAGGTCATACCTGAATGGTCTATTGGTTTTCCCTACATTCTTCAATTTAAGTCTGAATTTGTCAATAAGGAGTTAATGATCTTAGCCACATTCAGCTCCCTGTCTTGTTTTGGTGACTGTATAGAGCTTCTCCATCATTGGCTGCAAATAATATAATCAAATTGATTTCAGAGTTGGCCATCTGGTGATGTCCATGTGTAGAGTCTTCTCTTGTGTTGTTGGAAGAGGGTGTTCGCTATGACCAGTGCATTCTTTTGGCAAAACTCTATTAGCCTTTGTCCTGCTTCATTCTGTACTCTGAGGCCAAATTTGCCTGTTACTCCAGGTGTTTATTAACTTCCTACTTTTGGATTCTAGTCTCCTATAATGAAAAGGACATCTTTTTTAGTGTGTTAGTTCTAGAAGGCATTGTCAGATCAGATCAGATCAGATCAGTCGCTCAGTCATGTCCGACTCTTTGAGACCCCATGAATTGCAGCACGCCAGGCCTCCCTGTTCATCACCAACTCCTGGAGTTCACTGAGACTCACGTCCATCGAGTCAGTGATGCCATCCAGCCATCTCATCCTCTGTCGTCCCCTTCTTCTCCTGCCCCCAATCCCTCCCAGAATCAGAGTCTTTTCCAATGAGTCAACTTTTCTCATGAGGTGGCCAAAGTACTGGAGTTTCAGCATTAGCATCATTCCTTCCAAAGAAATCCCAGGGCTGATCTCCTTCAGAATGGACTGGTTGGATCTCCTTGCAGTCCAAGGGACTCTCAAGAGTCTTCTCCAACACCACAGTTTAAAAGCATCACTTCTTTGGCGCTCAGCTTTCTTCACAGTCAAACTCTCACATCCATAAAACCATTCAACTTCAGCTTCTTCAACATTAATGGTCGGGGCACAGACTTGGATTACTGTGATATTGAATGGTTTGCCTTTGAAGTGAACATACTATTCTGTCATTTTTGAGATCACATCTAAGTACTGCATTTCAGACTATTTTGTTAATTATGATGGCTACTCCATTTCATTTAAGAGATTCTTGCCCACAGTAGTAGACATAATGGTCATCTGAATTAAATTTCCCATTCCAGTCCATTTTAGTTCTCTGATTCCTAAATCATCGATGTTCACTCTTGCCATCTCCTGTTTGACCACTTGGAATTTGCCTTGATTCATGGACCTAACATTCCAGGTTCCTATGCAATATTGCTCTTTACAGTACTGGATATTGTTTCTATCACCAGTCACATCCACAATTGGGTGTTGTTTTTGCCTTGGCTCCATCTCTTCAGTCTTTCTGGAATTATTTCTCCACTGATCTACAGTAGCATATTGGGCACCTACCGATCTAGGAAGTTCATTTTTCAGTGTCCTATCTTTTTTGCCTTTTCATACTGTTCATAGGGTTCTCAAGGCAAGAATATTGAAGTGGTTTGCCATTCCCTTCCTCTCAACATTAAGAAATCAAAGATTATGGCATCTGGTCCCATCACTTCATGGAAAATTGATGGGGAAACAATCAAAATAGTGACAGACTTTATTTATTTATTTATTTATTTTTGGCTCCCAAATTACTGCAGATGGTGACTGCTGCCATGAAATTAAAAGACGCTTACTCCTTTGCAGAAAAGTTATGACCAACCTAGACAGCATATTAAAAAGCAGAGACATTGCTTTGCCAACAAAGGTATAGTCAAAGCTATGGTTTTTCCAATAGTCATGTATGGATGTGAGAGTTGGACTATAAAGAAATTTGAGTGTTGAAGAAATGATGCTTTTGAACTGTGGTATTGGAGAAGACTCTTGAGAGTCCCTTGGACTGAAAGGAGATAGAACCAGTTCATCCTAAAGGAAATCAATCCTGGATATTCATTGGAAGGTCTGATGCTAAAGCTGAAACTCCAATACTTTGGCCACATGATGGGAAGAACTGACTCATTTGAAAAGACCCTGATGCTGGGAAGGATTGAAGGCAGGAGGAGAAGGGGACAACATAAGTTGAGATTGTTGGATGACATCACCAACTCAATGGACATGAGTTTGAGTAAACTCTGGGAGTTGATGATGGACAGGGAAACCTTGCATGCTGCAGTCCATTGGGTTGCAACGTGTCGGACACGACTGAGCAACTGAACTGAACTCTACTGAGGAAAGGAGAATGGGCAGTTAGTACTCCAAAGGCCTGAACTCCCTGATGACTTCAAGGAAGGGATCACTAGGTTTATGGATTGCAGGGTCCCTGATAGGCTGCTGGATATCTTTCTAATTAATTTTTAATGAGGTAACAGGGTGATGTTTTGCCAGTCAACATCAACAAACTTCTGGTCCCAGCTAGTCTAGTGTGGTCAAGTTGTGATCAGCAGTGTTCATCTGGTGAGGTTCTGGTTTTGGTAAAAGCAACTTAGGCATGTGTGTCAGCCATTTGAATCTATCACTTTCAAAGAACAAAGAGTTCAATGACTCTGCTATGTGGCTGACATAGTCTAAATTGTTTCCAGTTTCATGGCTTAATAGCTATTTTTTGTTTCTTCATTTTCACATATCCTAATACTAATAATTAACTCTTGAGCTAGCCTTTTGAGATTCAGGAGAGGTCAGGGGAACAAAGCAGAAGTCTTTTACTTCAAAAAATGGAGACATAGGAGATGTATACCATTTCAATAGTAGCTTACATAAAGTGAATTTGTCAATGTGGAATTAGAAAAAGTAGAAATATAACTAGTTTTTTAGTAGATTGATCTACTTAGAATTTGGGCCTTCTCTGAAGGCTCAGATAGTAAAGACTACACCTGCAATGCAGGGGACCTGGGTTTGATCATTGGGTCAGGAATATCCCCTGGAGAAGGGAATGGAAATCCATTCTTTGCTTGTCTGAATCTTTGCAACCTGATGGACTGTAGCCCACCAGGCTCCTCTGGAATTCTCCAGGCAAGAATACTGGAATGGGTTGCCATTTCCTTCTTCAGGGTCTCCTACATGCAGGCAGATTCTTTACCAACTGAACCACCAGGGAAGTTCATAAACTTATTTTGTTTATTTATTTATTCATTTATTTTAATTTGAATTTATAAATTATGTTTTTAAATTTTTATGGAAGGTATAGTTGCTTCAGTTTCCCAGGTGGCTCAGTGGTAAAGATTCTGCCTGCAGTGAAGGAGAATTGGGCTTGATTCCTGGGTCTAGAAGATCCTCTGGAGAAGGAAATAACATCATGTTCCAGTATTCTTGCCTGGGAAATCCCATGAACAGAGAAGCCTGATGGGCTGCAATCCATGGGATTTCAGAGAGTTGGACATGACTGAGCAATTAAGCATGTTGCTTTACATGTTGTGTTAGTTTCTACTGTACAGCAAAGTGAATCAGATACACACACACACATACACACACACACACACATATATATATATATGCTTTTCTGTATTCCCTTCTCATTTAGGTCAACACAGAACATTAAGTAGAGTTCCCTGTGCTATAAAAAGGTTCTCCTTAATATTTTTATTGCACAACTTAGTTAAGTATATTTAGTTGATTTTTATATTTATTTTATATTTTTTTATTATTTGAGAAAAAAAATGTGAGCTTTCCTATTACTCAAGAGTTGGCTACATTTTATCATTTTTTAATCTTTAATTTCAAAATTAATGCAAAAGTAGAAGTGATATCGGGATATACTTTGTAATGAAATAAGAAGCTCTGGAAATTTGATAATTTCTACTATTAATAAAAGATGAAATGATTTTGTATTAAGAAGACTCAAATATTTGGAGTGAGCAACTGACATTATTAATCATCTTTCTATTTTCCCCCGGAATTTCTGTAACACTGACTTGATATTAGTCCTTCAGCATTCTCATATGCTACTTCTCTTCTAATTCTTTTCTTTTCTTAATGTTCAAATAAGGGGATAAAGATGATAATAATTGAAAGTTAAAATTTATTGTCTTGTTGAATTTCTTTTGAGTTTCCCGAGAAAGTTTAGGGAAATTAATATTAAATATCTGTAATTTCATTTTCAATTCATAACAACTTGACTGAGTGTAACATTAATTTTCTCATTCTGTTCTCAAAATACTGTGAATGGAGAGCTATTTTTATCCACATTTTACAGAAGAGAAAGTATAACTGTAAGAGACAAGGAAAAAAGTAAATTTGAATCCATTAGTGACTAACATTAAAAGTTAAGCTTTCATATACAGCATCTAACAAAAGTCAAACATTTAAATAGAAGCAAACACATTAAAAGAAGCAACTTTTGAACAATTTTTAGAATGATAAGCTTTAACCAAGTAATAAAAGTAAAAGGGGAAATTATGAATGAGTATCAGTTCAGTTCAGTGGCTCAGTCGTGTCCAACTCATTGCGACCCCATGAACCGCAGCACGCCAGGCCTCCCTGTCCATCACCAACTCCCAGAGTTTACCTAAATTCATGTCCATTGAGTCAATGATGCCATCTAACCATCTCATCCTCTGCCATCCCGTTCTCCTCCTGCCTTCAATCTTTCCCAACATCAGGGTCTTTTCAAATGGGTCAGCTCTTTGCATCAGGTGGCCAAAATATTGGAGTTTCAGCATTAACATCAGTCCTTTCAATGAACTCCCAGGACTGATTTCTGTTATGATGGACTGGTTGGCTCTCCTTGCAGTCCAAGGGACTCTCAAGAGTCTTCTCCATATCACAGTTCAAAAGCATCAATTATTCTGCTCTCAGCTTTCTTTATAGTCCAACTCTCACATCCATACATGACCACTGGAAAAATCATAGCCTTGACTAGATGGACCTTTGTTGACAAAGTAATGTCTTTGCTTTTCAATATGCTGTCTAGGTTGGTCATAACTTTCCTTCTAAGGAGTAAGCGTCTTTTAATTTCATGGCTGCAGTCACCATCTGCAGTGATTTTGGAGACACCCTAAATAAAGTCAACCACTGTTTCCCCATCTATTTGCCATGTCCGTTGGACTGCAAAGAGATCCAACCAGTCCATTCTGAAGGAGATCAGCCCTGGGATTTCTTTGGAAGGAATGATGCTAAAGCTGAAACTCCAGTACTTTGGCCACCTCATGCGAAGAGTTGACTCATTGGAAAAGACTCTGATGCTGGGAGGGATGGGGGGCAGGAGGAGAAGGGGACAACAGAGGATGAGATGGCTGGATGGCGTCACTGACTCGATGGATGTGAGTCTGAGTGAACTCCAGGAGTTGCTGATGGACAGGGAGGCCTGGCATGCTGCAATTCATGGGATCGCAAAGAGTCGGACATGACTGAGCGACTGATCTGATCTGATCTGATGGGATCAGATGCCATGATCTTCGTTTTCTGAATGTTGAGCTTTAAGCCAACTTTTTTACTCTCCTCTTTCACTTTCATCAAGAGGCTCTTTCATTCTTCTTCACTTTCTGCCATAAGAATGGTGTCATCTGCATATCTGAGGTTATTGATATTTCTCCTGGCAATCTTGATTCCAGCTTGTGCTTCCTCAAGCCCGGTGTTTCTCATGATGCATTCTGCATATAAGTTAAATAAGCAGGGTAACATCATACAGCCTTGACGTAATCCTTTTCCTATTTGGAACCAGTCTGTTGGTCCATGTCCAGTTCTAACTGTCTCTGGTTCCTCTACCTTTTCTAAAACCAGCTTGAACATCTGGAAGTTCACGGTTCACATATTGCTGAAGCCTGACTAAACAATGTATCTAAAATCACAAATACACAAGTTGTAAATGGGCCAAATACAATCTTGACTATGGATTAGGCAAGATATGACCCCTAGTAGTTAAATATAGCGGAGAAGGCAATGGCACCCCACTCCAGTACTCTTGCCTGGAAAATCCCATGGATGGAGCAGCCTGGTAGGCTGCAGTCCATGGGGTCGCTAAGAGTTGGACACGACTGAGCGACTTCACTTTCACTTTTCACTTTCATGCACTGGAGAAGGAAATGGCAACCCACTCCGGTGTTCTTGCCTGGAGAATACCAGGGACGGGGCATCCTGGTGGGCTGCCGGTCTATGGGGTCACAGAGTCGGATACGACTGAAGCGACTTAGCAGCAGCAGCAGCAGACACTTACTGTGAGATGTTTGATGAACTCAAACACAGCTGTGTACACTTTTATCCATTCCATATGGCATTCTTTTATCAAAAATAGAAAATACCTCTTCATGCTATCAGCCTACTTAGATGACACCATCCTCATTAAAAAAAAAAAAAAAAAAGTCTGTTATTACACAGCACATTTGTGAGAAAGACATGCTTTCAGTCCATGAACAGGCTAAAATACAGTGAGGAAAATACTGTTTCTAGAATAATTTAATTTTGGGTGACACAGGTCAATACTTTTTCTAGACTTTTTGTATGTATATTGTGAATTATACTTTGGTGGCTCAATAGTAAATAATCTGCCTGCCAATGCAGGAGACACAGAAGACGCAGCCTCAGGAAGATCCCATGGAGAAGGAAATGGCAACCCACTCCAATATTCTTGCCTGGAAAATTCCAAGGAGAAAGCAGCCTGGCAGGTAATAGTCCATGGGGTTGCAAAGAGTATGACATGACTTAGAGACCAAGCATGAAATTACACATTAAAATTAAGATCCTAAAGGTATTGCACTCAAGATAATAATTTGCGTGCTTAGGTAATCAGGAAAATTTTCCTTCAAAATTTATTAAGAATGACATGGATTAAATGTTTATGTAGAGAAGCAGGTAGATATGTGACAGTTCAGTTCAGTCACTCAGTTGTGTCCAACTCTTTGAGACCTCATGAATGCCAGGCCTCCCTGTCCATCAACAACTCCTGGAGTTTACCCAGACTCATGTCCATTGAGTCGGTGATGCCATCTAACCATCTCATCCTCTGTCATCCCTTCTCCTCCTGCCTTCAATCTTTCCCAACATCAGGGTTTTTCCAAATGAGTCAGCTCTTCGCATCAGATTACCAAAATATTTGAGTTTCAGCTTCAGCATCAGTCTTTCCAATGAATACCCAGGACCGATCTCCTTTAGGATGGACTGATTGGATCTCCTTCCAGTCCAAGGGACTCTCAAGAGTCTTCTCCAAAACCACAAGTATGTATAATAAAACCTTAACCTACATAATATGATTATAGGAATTCTCTGTTAAATTATTTAGCAATTTAGTATGACTGATAATCTTAACAAAAGGTTGAAAAAAAAAACAACCAAAAAAAAGTCTAGAATTTTACATTTTGTTCTTCTTTTGAAGCTCCTTTCAACCACCGCCAGTTTTATTGCAGTAGTGCTCATCGTTCAGAAAGCATGGAAACCTAAATGTGAAGACAATGTTATTAAATCACCAGCTAAAGAATCTTTAGCAATTACTGAACCATCCACATTGTTAACACAAATTCAACTAGATGATCTTGATTGGTTTCCTCCTATGTTCCACACCTCAGGTCCATGTGTAAGAATAATATCTCAGTCCACTTATTTTAGAATTAAGAATCTGAGTCTATATTCTCATAACCAATTGAAGCATTTAGAAAACTCAGTGGGTATAAGATCTAGTTGAAACAGTACATGCTTTGGAATTATGTGGACTACAATTTAAACCCCAGCTTTCAAATTTTTGTAGAAGAAAAATAGCATAGGTTCCTTAAGATTACATTAGCTAAAAGATGTGCTGCCTTATGATGCACTTCATACTCATTAAAGTTAATCACCTTTCTTCTTTAAATGTGCCTATAAATAGCTAAGTAACTGATACTATCAAATCAGTGGAATTCACATTCCCTTCACTGGAAGCTGGGATTTAAATTCTAGTCCAAATTGTTTCAATTATTTAAATTACTTATAATTTGCATAGTTCTGAAATTCCAAAAATGGAAATATTTTAAAACATTATGAATTGTATGTAATAGCATAGTTTATAAATTAATGATAGCAGGAATGGCTGAAGGTTGATGATATCAAACTCTGTACTGCTTGGTCAGTGAAGAAAATTTAGCACATGCTTGAATTTAATTTCTGCTTTATCATCTCTAAAATATTTTCCAAAGTTTTATAGCTCATTTCCTTCAATGCTTCTAATCCATAAGCAAAAATGTAGATTCTGGGTATGAAAATGTACTTAAAACAAAATTTAGACATAGAATTTGAAGAAGAAACATGAAACATTAAAATATGCTTAAATATTTTATATCTTATGTGTAAAGCTGTTTAGATTAAAAAAAATACTAGTATGCTCTGTTACTAAAAGAGAAAAATATATTCCCTATTTCATTAAGTGTGGGTACTATGAATATAAAATATATCCTAAATTATATAGTCATTTTAAGTTGCATTACATAATATTTAGCATATATGGAAAAGGAATATAATCTCTTTAGGAGGTATGGATCAAAAAGAAACAGACTCTATAATCACAACTGGATCATTCACAACATATTTGCCTGGACTTTGTTGTTCTTCCCCATCCTTTAGCTCTTCTCCTCACCAAGCACCTGATACATACATTGTGTATAATTTCATTGCTTTGTATATTTTTACGATTTTACTTTTCACAGCTGTTTTAAATTTACAGCAAAACTGAGAAGAAGGTGCAGAAATTTTCCATATAGTCCCATCTCCACACATGGTTAGCCTCCCCCATTGGATATCCTTTCAACTTAATCCATAACATATTCATTATTAACATAATCCTTAACATATTCATTATTGTTGTTTTCAATTACTGTTTTGATATTTCCAACATCCCTGTATGCCTCATTCTTATGTTTTCTCTGTGTCTTGGTATGTCTTATAATGCTTGATAGTGAAGCTGAATCTGCCCTCTGTACCCTGACACCAAATTAAATCCCAGAGACAGAGTTTGGGTGAACTTGAAAAATAATAGCTTTATTGGTTTGCCAGGCATAGGGGACTACAGCAGGTTGAGGCCCTAAAAACTGTGTCCCCCAACATGGAGTGGAGTTTCATTGTAATGGTACAATGACAGCATGATTAGCTAGTGGACACTGATTGGTGGTGAGGTAAGTGGGAGTCAGTATCAGCAACCTTTTGGTTTCAACCAGTCTGGGATCTAGGTGCTTGTGTGTGAGTTCTCAGCTACTCAGTCATGTCTGAACTCTTTACAACCCCACAGACTGTAGCCCACCAGCCTCCTCTCTTCATGGAAAATTTCTGGAGAATTCTGGAATGGGTTGCCATGCTCTTCTCCAAGGGATTTTCACAGCCCAGGGATCAAACCTGCATCTCTTGTGTCTCCTGCATTGGCTGGGGGATTCCTTATCACTGAGCCACCTAGGAAGCCCCAGGTGATTATGAACAATTTACTGCTAACGTCTCCTTCATAATGAGGATTTCAGTGTCTGCAAAACAGCTCAAATATATTGTTATGTGTATCCCTTGAAGAGGGACAAAAATTCTGCCTCAAGGCTGCACTATTATTTCTCTTGACTATTCCTCCCTTGTCTCCACATCCATTCCTTCTCTAATTAACAACTGATTGAACCTGCTGTTGGAACTCTGGGAAGGTCACCAAGGCTGAAAGAAGTCTATTTCCTATAATAAAAGAGATGGGGAACACAAGAAGGCCTTTGTACCCAGGAGTCCTTTGGAGTCCTGCTCATAACAATAGTTACAGTACCTAGTAAAAAGATTGCTGTAGATAGGTCTTTAATGATGCAGTGATGATGGGCAGGTGTGGAATTGGTATGGGAATTGGTACAATCATTGTACTACTATGATTGGGTCTCAGTCTTTTAAAGAGCCCATACCTCTGGATTATTAACTTCCAAAGAGTTTCTCAGGCTTTTTCTCTCCCCTTAGGTGGAATAGGATTGCTAGAACCAACCGGGATTTAGATTCCCTCAGGCCAGTAAGGCTCTGGTAATACTCCTGCAGGTTAAACTCTGATTACTATTGTTTTTTTTTTTTTTCTGAGACAAGACCTTGTTAATACAAATGGAATGCTTTGGCATATTGCAAAACTTTTCCTTTTATCTTCTATCTGCTAGAAGCACATGGGGATTTTTCTTTGATATTTACTGTGGAAATATGGTTGAGTTCCTGGAGGTCGATTCAGTTCAGTTCAGTCACTTAGTCATGTCCAAATCCTTGCAATGCCATGGACTGCAGCACATCAGAACTCTCTGTCCATCACCAAGTCCCAGAGTTTACACAAACCAATGACTATTGAGTCAGTGATGACATCCAATCATCTCATCCTCTGTTGTCCCCTTCTCCTCCACATTCAAACTTTCCCAGTTTCAGGGTCTTTCCAAATGAGTCAGTTCATCGCATTAGGTGGCCAAAGTATTGGAGTTTCAGCTTCAGCAGCAGTCCTTCCAATGAATAGTGAGGACCGATTTCCTTTAGGATGGACTGGTTGGATCTCCTTGCAGTCCAAGGGACTCTCAAGTCTTCTCCAACACCACAGTAGAAAAGTATCAATTCTTCAGTGCTCAGGTTTCTTTACAGTCCAACTCTCATTTTCATATATGACTATTGGAAAAACCATAGCTTTGACTAGACAGACCTTTGTTGGCAAAGTAATGTCTCTGCTTTTTAATATGCTGTTTAGGTTGATCATAACTTTTCTTCCAAGGAGCAAGTGTCTTTTAATTTCATGGCTGCACTCACTAACTACAGTGATTTTCAAGCTCCCCAAAATAAAGTCTGTCACTTTTGCCACTGATTCCCCATGTATTTCCCATGAAGTGATGCTGGGAGGGATTGGGGGCAGAAGGAAAAGGGGATGACAGAGGATGAGATGGCTGGATGGCATCACTGACTCGATGGACTTGAGTCTGAGTGAACTCCGGGAGTTGGTGATGGACAGGGAGGCCTGGCGTGCTGCAATTCATGGCGTCACAAAGAGTCGGACATGACTGACAGACTGAACTGAACTGAACTGAACTGATAGAACCAGATGCTTTGATCTTAGCTTTCTGAATGTTGAGTTTTAAGCCAACTTTTTCACTCTTCTCTTTCACTTTCATCAAGAGGCTCTTTAGTTCTTCTTCACTTTCTGCCATAAGGGTGGTGTCATCTGCATATCTGAGGTTATTGATATTTCTTTCAGCAATCTTGATTCCAGCTTTTGCTTCATCCAGCTCAGCGTTTCTCAGGATGTTCTCTGCATATAAGTTAGGTAAGCGGGGTGACAGTATACAACCTTGGTATACTACTTTCCTGATTTGGAACCAGTTGTTCCATGTCCAGTTGTAACTATTGCTTCTTGACCTGCATACAGATTTCTCAAGAGGCAGGTCAAGTGGTCTGGTATTCCCATTTGTTTAAGAATTTCCCACAGTTTATTGTGATGCACACAGTCAAAGGCTGTGTAGTCAGTAGTCAGTAAAGCAGACATAGATGTTTTTTTCTGCAATTCTCTCACTTTTTCGATGATCCAAAGGATGTTGGCAATTTGGTCTAGTTCCTCTGCCTTTTCTAAATTCAGCTTGAACATCTGGAAGTTCAATATTCACGTAATGTTGAAGCCTGGCTTGGAGAATTTTGAGCACTCCTTTGCTAGCGTTTGAGATAAGTGCAATTGGTATTTTGAGCATTTTTTGGCATTGCATTTCTTTGTGATTGCAATAAAAACTGACCGTTTCCAGTCCTGTGGCCACTGATGAGTTTTCCAAATTTGCTGGCATATTGAGTGCAGCACTTTCACAGCATCATATTTTAGGATTAGAAATTGCTCAAATGGAATTCCATCACCTCCACTAGCTTTGTTCATAGTAATGCTTCCTAAGGCCCACTTGACTTTGCATTCCAGGATGTCTGGCTCTAAGTGAATGATCATACCACTGTGATTATCTGGGTTATGAAGATATTTTTTGCATAGTTCTTCTATGCATTCTTGCCACCTCTTCTTAATGTCTTTTGATTCTGTCCTTTACTGTGTCCATCCTGGCATGAAATGTTCCCTTGATATCTCTAATTTTCTTGAAGAGATCTCTAGTCCTTCTCATTCTATTCTTTTCCTCTATTTCTTTGTATTAATCACTAAGGAAGGCTTTCTTACCTCTCTTTGCTATTCTTTGGAATTCTGCATTCAAATAAGTGTATTTTTCCTTTTCCTTTTGCTTTTCTTCTTTTCACAGCTATTTGTAAGACCTCCTCAGACAACCATTTTGATTTTTGGCATTTCTTTTTCTTGAGAATTGTCTTGATCACTGCCTCTTATACAATGTCACAAACCACCAACCATAATTCTTCAGGCACTCTGTCCATCTAATCTAATCCCTTGTATCTATTTGTCACTTCCACTGTATAATAATAAGAGATTTGATTTAGGTCATACCTGAATGGTCTAATGGTTTCCCCTACTTTCTTCAATTTAAGTCTGAACTTGGCAATAAGGAGTTCATGATCTGAGATACAGTCAGCTCCCTGTCTTGTAGTTGCTGACTGTATAGAGCCTCTTCATCTTTGGCTACAAAGAATATAATCAATCTAATTTCAATATTGACCATCTGGTGATGTCCATGTGTGGAGTCTTCTCTTGTATGTTATAAGAGTGTTTGCTATGACCAGCTTGTTCTCTGAAAACTCTATTAGCATTTGACCTGCTTCATTCTGTACTCCAAGGCCAAACTTGCCTGTTACTCAAGGTATTTCTTGACGTCCTACTTTTTCATTCCAGTCCCCTATAATGAAAAGGACATCTTTGTTAGGTGTTAGTTCTAGAAGGTCTTGTATATTTTCATAGAACTGTTCAACTTCAGCTTCTTCAATATTACTGGTCGGGGCACAGACTTGGATTAACATGATTTTGAATGGTTTGCCTTGGAAACGAACAGAGATCATTCTGTCATTTTTGAGATTCCATTCAAGTACTGCATTTTGGACTCTTTTGATGACTATGGTGGCTACTCCATTTCTTCTAAGGGATTCCTACCCACATTAGTAGATATAATGGTCATCTGAGTTAATTCACCCATTCCAGTCCATTTTAGTTCACTGATTCCTAAAATGTTGATGTTCACTCTTGCCATCTCCTGTTTGACCACTTCTAATTTACCTTGATTCATGGAACTAATCTTCCCGGTTCCTATGCTTTTTACAGGATCAGACTTTACTTCTGTCACTAGTCACATCCACAACAGGGTGTTGTTTTTGCTTTGGCTCCATCTCTTCCTTCTTTCTGGAGTTACTTCTCCACTGATCTCCAGTAGCATATTGGACACCTACTGACCTGGGGAGTTCAAATATCAGTGTCCTATCTTTTTGCATTTTCATATGTTCATGGGGTTCTCAAGGCAAGAATACTGAAGTGAATTGCCATTCATATCTCTATATATAGTTTCTACTATATATCATCTTAATTCTCACAAGAACACATATCTATAGGTTAGAAACAAAGGTGGCATTTTTAACATTAATGACAAGTTCATGAGAAAAGTTATCATTTCCTGTAGGTGAAATAGACTAAATCTTTATGTTGTGCCCTGAAGAGCATTTCTCTCCAGTGGTTTCTGTACAACTAGTAAGTCACTTCTATCAGTTTTGATTTTTATTGGCCTTCTTAGGTACCTTCAGTTCAGTCAGTTCAGTCCCTCAGTCATGTTCAACTCTTTGCCACTCCAAGGACTGCAGCACGCCAGGCCTCCTTGACCTCACCAATTCCCGAAGTTTACTCAGACTCAGGTTGATTGAACGATGATGCCATCCAACCATTTCATCCTGTGTCATCCCCTTCTTCTCTCGCCTTCAATCTTTCTCAGCATTAGGGCCTTTTCAAATGAGTCGGTTCTTTGTATCATGTGGCAAAAGTATTGGGGTTTCAGCATCAGTGCTTTCAATGAATATTCAGGACTGATTTCCTTTAGGATGGACTGGCTGAATCTCATTGCAGTCCAAGGGACTCTCAAGAGTCTTCTCTAACACCACAGTTAAAAAGCATCAATTCTTCAGTGCTCAGCTATCTTTGGAGAAGGCGATGGCACCCCACTCCAGTACTCTTGCCTGGAAAATCCCATAGATGGAGGAATCTGGTAGGCTGCAGTCCATGGGGTCGCTAGGAGTCGGACACGACTGAGTGACTTCACTTCCACTTCTCACTTTCATGCATTGGAGAAGGAAATGGCAGCCCACTCCAGTGTTCTTGCCTGGAGAGTCCCAGGGACGGGAGAGCCTAGTGCGCTGCCGTCTATGGGGTCGCACAGAGTCAGACACGAATGAAGCGACTTAGCAGCAGCAGCAGCAGCAGCTATCTTTATAGTCCAACTCTCACATCTATACGTGACTACTAGAAAAATCAAAACTTTGATTAGATGGAACTTTGTTGGCAAAGTAATGTCTCTGCTTTTTAATATACTGTCTAGATTGGTCATAACTCTTCTTCCAAGCAGTAAGCATCTTTTAATTTCATGGCTGCAGTCACCATCTGCAGTGATTTTGGAACCCCCCAAAATAAAGTCTCTCACTGTTTCTGTTTCCCCATCTATTTGCTATGAAGTGATGGGACCCAATGCCATGATCTTAGTTTTCTGAATGTTGAGTTTTAAGCCAACTTTTTCACTCTCCTCTTTTACTTTCATCAAGAGGTTCTTCTGCACTTTCTGCCATAAGGGTGGTATCATCTGCATATCTCAGGTTATTGATATTTCTCCTGACAATCTTGATTCCAGCTTGTGTTTCATCCAGCTCAGCATTTATCATGATCTACTCTGCATATAAGTTAAATAAGCAAGGTGACAATATACAGCCTTGACGTACTTCTTTCCCAATTTGGAACCAGTCTGTTGTTCCATGTCCAGTTCTAACTGCGGCTGCTTGACCTGCACACAGATTTCTCAAGAGGCAGGTCAGGTGGTCTGGTTTTCCCATCTCTTTAAGTTTTTCCACAGTTTGTTGTGATCCACATGGTCAACGGCTTTAGCATCGTCGACCAAGCACAAATAGATGTTTTTCTGGAACCCTCTTGTTTTTTTTGATGATTCAGTGGATTTTGGCAATTTGATCTCTTGTTCTCCGCCTTTTCTAAATCCAACTTGAACATCTGGAAGTTCTTGATTCACATACTGTTGAAGCCTGGCTTGGAGAATTTTGATAATTATTTTGCTAGCATGTGAGATGAGTGCAATCAGGTACCTTCAGTCAGTCAGTTCAGTTCAGTTGCTCAGTCGTGTCTGACTCTTTGCAACCCTGTGAACTGCAGCACGCCAGGCCTCTCTGTCCATCACCAACTCCCGGAGTTCACTCAAACTCATGTCCATCAAGTTGGTGATGCCATCCCACCATCTCATCGTCTGTCGTCCCCTTCTCCTCCTGCCCCTAATCCCCTCTCAGCATCAGAGTCTTTTCCAATGAGTCAACTCTTTGCATGAGGTGGCCAAAGTACGGGAGTTTCAGCTTCAGCATCAGTCCTTCCAAAGAAATCCCAGAACTGATCTCCTTTAGAATGGACTGGTTGGATCTCCTTGCAGTCCAAGGGACTCTCAAGAGTCTTCTCCAACACTACAGTTCAAAAGCATCAATTCTTCAGTGCTCAGCTTTCTTCACAGTCCAACTCTCACATCCATATATGACCACTGGAAAAACCATCCCCTTTACTAGATGAACCTTTGCTGACAAAATAATTTCTCTGCTTTTTAATATGCTGTCTATGTTGGTCATAACTTTCCTTCCAAGGAGTAAGCGTCTTTTAATTTCATGGCTATAATCACCATCTACAGTGATTTTGGAGCCCCAAAAAATAAAGTCTGACACTGTTTCCACTGTTTACCCATCTATTTCCCATGAAGTGATGGGACCAGATGCCATGATCTTAGTTTTCTGAATGTTGAGCTTTAAGCCAACTTTTTCACTTTCCTCTTTCACTTTCATCAGGTACCTTAGTGATATGCTAATTGCCATTTTCTCTTCCCGGGAATCTTTCTGACCCAGATTTTGAATCTATGTCTCTTACATCTCAGTCATTGGAAGTCAGGTTCTTTACCACTAGCACCACCAATATAGATTTGAAACATGTTGTTCATAGATAAATGTATTGAAATTAGACCCACACATATGGCTCAGATAGTGAAAAATCAGCCTGCAAGGCCAGAGAACCTGGTCTGATCCCTGTGTCAGGAAGATCTCCCGGAGAAGGAAATAGCAATCCACTCCAGTATTCTTGCCTAGAGAATACCAAGTACAGAGGAACCTGAAGGGCTACAATCCATGTGGTGGCAAGCAGACAGTCATGACTGAGTGACTTACACACTTGCACCTAACAGCATATTAGGACAGTTGTGTGTCTGTAAGGTCAGCAAGTGAATATTGGCATATGAAGTAAGTAAACTGACCAGATCAATGACAACAGGCAACTTTACATTTGAGTGTTTGACCTGGAGTATATTATATGAAGAATAGCAGACAATTGTATACTTGTATTCTGAAACTTGAATGGCATAAATAAGCTGATTTTTCCTGATTTCAAGAAATATGTTAAAAACAAATGCAAGAAGACTAATTATATAAAGCATCTAAAGACTTTCTCCTAAATGATCCTGCAGTGTAAATTTTCTCTAATGTGCATTGTCATATTTCTTTTGATCTTTTTGTGTCTTTTATGTATTGTTTTTGAGTCAGAAGTGTCTTAATCCTCAGCTAAAGCCATCATTCATGAGACAGATTTGTGGCATATATTTTTTAAATGGTCTGGGTACAATTGTGTTTCTTTCCAAAGTCTTCAATTTGGTTTTTCATCCTATTTATTTTATTGTGATAAAAACACATAATATTAATTTTACTTCTTGTTATTTTAAATGTACATTTCAGTAATGCTAAATGTACTCACATTGTGTGTGTTTAGTTTGTCATTTGTGCCTGACTCTTTGTGACCCTTTGGCCTTTAGCCCACCAGGCTGCTCTGTCCATGGGATTTTTAGGCAAGAATACTGGAGTGGGTTGCTGTTTTCTCCTCCAGGAGAGTCTTTCCAGCCCAGGGATCAAACCTGCATCTCCTGTTCTCCTGCACTACAGGCAAATTCTTTACACATGGAATCATCAAGGATTCCCTGAATTATACTAATACTGTTTGCAACAAATGTCTAGAACTTTATTATCTTGCAAAATTGAAACTTTATATTCATAAAAATGAATTCCTCCTCCCCTAAGACCTTAGCTTTCTACTTTCTGTTTCTGATTTTGAGTACTTCAGATGCGTCGCATGAATGGACTCATACAGCATTTGTCTTTTCATAACTGACATTGTGTTTAGTATAATATATTCAGGATTCATCTATGTTGTAACAACTGACATGATTTTCTTATTTTTTAAGGCTGAATGATATCAAATTTGACATTTAATATTCAGGTTACTTCCATCTCTTCTCTCTTATAAATAATGCTGTAACAAACATGGTGTCTAATTATCTCTTCAAGATCCTTCTTTAAGTTCTTTTGGATATAAATCAGAGGTAGAATTGCTGGCTCATATTGTAGTTCTTCTTCTCCTTCAAGAAGAAGATGAGGATGCTGGATGGCATCACCAATGCAAGAATAAGAACTTAGGCAAACTCTAGGAGATGGTGAGGGACAGGGAGGCCTGGTGTGCTACAATCCATGGGGTCCCAAAGAGTCAGACACGGTTGGGTGACTAAACAACAACAACAACATAGTAGTTCTATTTTAAATTTTTTGAATAATCTCCATACTGTTTTCCATAATGACTCCCCTAGTTTGTACTCCCACCAGCAATGTTCACACTTTTTTCTATCCTAGTCAACTGTAACTGCTGTATTTCCCTTCATATTTTCAAATTAGTGTACATCTTTATTTATATTTGTGTTCTCCTTTTCAAAGGCATTAGGTTGGAATCACTCTGAGAAAGCTACATACCATTTGATTCCAAACATGTGACACCAGAAAAACATTTCTATGGAGACAGAAATATCATTGGTTGCCAGAGGTTGAGGGGCAGAGATAAACAGGCAGAGCACAGAGGATTTTAAGGGCAGTGAAAATACTGTATGGTACTATAATTGTGGATCCATGTTATTATATATGTGTCCCAACCCATAACATGTACAGCTCCAAGACCAAACTCTTAACGTAAATTTTGGGCTTACAGTGAGCATGATGTGGCAGGGTAAATCAATCAAATATTACAAATATACCACTCTCTTTGGAATGTTGATAAGGGAGGAGGCTAAGCATGTGTGGAAGAGACAACAGAGGATGAGATGTTTGGATGGCATTACCAACTCAATGGATGTGAATTTGAGCAAGTTCCAGGAGATGGTGAAGGACAGGGAGGCCTGGTGTGATGCAGTCCATAGGGTTGCAAAGAGGTGGACATGATTGAGTGAATGAAAAACAACAAAATGTGTGTGGGAGCAGGCAATATATCGAAAATATGTCTTCCTCTCAATATTGTTCTCAATGGAGACTAAAAATGCTCTGAAAAAAATAAAGTTTTAAAATTTGCATTAAAACTGCAATTTATTTCATTTTTAGTAAATGTTTCAGTTTATATGCCTCTAAATATGACTTCTATAAGATTTAACATTTCAATTAATAATATTATAATTTGTAAGTAAATTTCAATTATAGTTTATATGACCCATTAGTCATAAGGAGATTTTTTAGTTAACATTTATAAATGCTCACAATCGTATTTTTATTACTGATTTGATCATTGCCTAGTGTGTTCACAGATTGTGACACATGACAACTGAATTATTTTTGTCCATGACCGAACACATTCACATTTTGTAAAAGCTGCAAATAACCTCAACTCTGTTAAACACACTTGTGGAGAAAGAGAAGTATCAAAGCTACCCACTCCCTATCTTCATATTACACTGAAATTCATTTACCATATAATATTTGGAGATAAAAATAATGCAAGAGCTCTTGTGACATTGTTGATTTAGTATTATGGATAGTAAAAGTTGGAAAGTGAATATAAAATGTAATTACAGGTCATTAGGCCCAGAGTCTTCATATGCAGATGAGTAAACTTAGATTTGGGATCTACTAAACCACTTGTCTGGTGCCACATAGGAAATTAGTGGCTAAGAGGAGGTGGGACTCCAATCTCTTTACCATCATTTAATATCTTCTCTATGCTGCCAAAAGGGAACTTTAAAGATCACCTCATCGTTGACCATGAAAGTGAAATATAACATAACATAAAATATAATTTATGTTTCAAATTCAGAGTACAGAAATCCTTCAGGAAGCACGGTCAATATTATATATACACAAATTATTCAGTTTCTTTTGTGGTTTGAAAAGAATGGCATTAGAAAAGACTTTTGTATCTGCATATATCTATCTGATTTCTTGGCCAGAGTTAACTATATCACACATAATTCATTCTTTGGCTTTAAACAGAGGCCTCCTTACATCTAACATTTTTAAATGCAAGTGCTCCTATAGCATATTAAAGGATTTCACCTTAACTTTCTTAGCTGAGTTTTATCACATAATTTAGGAGAAAGTAGGACCACGAAAGTGGGAACATTTTACAGTAATAAGTGAGACTTGATGATGAAACCTGCCATTCACTTTTAAATTGTCCTCTGTATAGGCTGTGTTCTGGAATTAGGAAATTAGTGCAGATTTACAGGTGAAGTGTCTCGTATGTTGTCCTTACTGGTGTTGTGTTTTGTTTTTTTGTTTTTTTTTTAAGGGATTTGTTCTTTTTTTTTTTTAATTAATTTTATTTTATTTTTAAACTTTACATAATTGTATTAGTTTTGCCAAATATCAAAATGAATCCACCACAGGTATACATGTGTTCCCCATCCTGAACCCTTCTCCCTCCTCCCTCCCCATACCATCCCTCTGGATGCTTGGGGCTAGTGCACTGGTGTTGTGTTTTAATAAGCATTTGATGTAAGTCTTCATGTTTCCCTTCACTGGAAACAATATTGGACCCTCTGGCATTTTATAAAAAGAAAATTTCCCCTTTTGCTCACAGATAAGGAGTGCAAAGAGATATAAAATAAATCTTCAGAGGGCTTATTACTGTTTTAACAGTCTTGTCTTCAAGCATCTGGTTGTAAATTGATACAGAGAGAAATGTATATTTTATTTCATACCATTCTTGATATATATATTTTTTAATTGGCCAATCTTGTCCTTCTTGATCAATACATTTTGATGTCTGATTTCTCAGAAATCAATATCTGCTTCTTCAATCTATTTTTTCCTTAATGGCACTGATAGGTTAATTGGTATGGCCAGTGCCATGGGGTGAGAAATCTACTAAGTTCTAAGAAATCTTGTTGTTGTTGCTTTTCAGTTGCTAAGTCTTGTCTAATTCTTTGTGATACCCTGGACTGCAACTCACCAGGTTTCTCTGTCCTCCACTATCTCCCCAAGTTTGCTCAAATTCTGTCCTTTGAATTGGTGATATTCCTTAACCATCTCATCCTCTGCTGCTCTCTTCCTTTGCCTTCCATCTTTCCTAACATCAGGGTCTTTTACAATGAGTTGGCGCTTCACATCAGGTGGCCAAAGTATTGGAGCTTCAGCTTCAGCATTTGTTCTTCCAATGAATATTCAGGGTTGATTTCTTTTAGGATTGAATGGCTTGATTCCCTTACAGTCCAGGGTACTCTCACGAGTCTTCTCCAGCACCACAATTTGAAAGCATCAATTTTTCAGCCCTCAACCTTCTTTATGGCCCAACTCTCATGTTAGTACATGACTACTGGAAAAAATATAGATTTGACATCTGGACCTTTGTCATCAAACTAAGGTCTATGCTTTTTAATACGTTGTCTAAATTCGTCATAGCTTTTCCTCCAAAAGCAAGAGCCTTTTAATATCATAGCTGCAGCCACCGAGTGCAATGATTTTGGAGCCCAAGAAAATAAAGTTTGTCACTGCTTCCACTTTTCCCCACTTAGGTTAGTAGGGATTTGAAATACACCTGCTTGCTTCTGCAGCATTTTATATTCCGTTATGCCTTAGTTTTTATTTGCTCTAAAGTTTTAATAGGCATATTCTAAATCATTGAGTCTTAGGTTAGACCTGATATTCTACATTTTTAACTCTCTTATGCTATTCTACATCAGGAACTTGAAGTTTGTTATACAGTGGTTCTTGAATCAGTCACATATTAGGAATAACTGGAAACCTTTTAAAAATTGCCTGTTAAATCTGAGGTGGGTCCCAGAATTTGGTAATTTTTCCAAATCTTCTATTGTTGTTGTTCAGTGGCTAAGTCATATCCAACTCTTTGCAACCCCATGGACTGCAGCATGCCAGGCCTCCCTTTCTCTCAGTTCAGTTCAGTTCAGTTCAGTCCTCACTTATGTCTGACTCTTTGTAACCCCATGGACTGCAGCATGCCAGGCTTCCCTGTCTGTCACTAACTCCCAGATCTTGCTCAAACTCATGTCCATCAAATCAGTGATGCCATCCAACTATCTCATCCTCTGTTGTCCCCTTCTCCTCCTGCCTTCAATCTTTCCTAGCATCAGGGTCTTTTCTAATGAGTCAGTTCTTCGCATAAGGTGGCCAAATTATTGGAGTTTCAGCTTCTGCATCAGTGCTGATTTCCTTCAGGACTGATTTCCTTTTGGATGGACTAGTTGAATCTCTCTGCAGTCCAAGGGACTCTCAAGAGTTTTCTCTAACACCACAGTTTAAAAACATCAGTTCTTCAGCACTCAGCTTTTTTTATCCCCATCCCTCACTATCTTCCAAAGTTTGCCCAAGTTCATGTTCACTGTGAAGATGACCCAACCATTTCATCCTCTACCACCCTCTTCTTTTGCCTTCAGTTTTTCCTGGCATCAGGGTCTTTCTCAATGAGTTTACTGTTCACATCAGGTGACCAAAGTAGTAGATCTAATGGTCATATGATTAAATTAGCCCATTCCCATCCACTTTAGTTCACTGAATCCTAAGATGTCAATGTTTACTCTTACCATTTCCTGCTTGACCACATCCCATTTGCTTTTATTCATGAACCTAACATTACAGATTACTACGCAATATTGTTCTTTACAGCAACGGATTTTACTTTCACCACCAGATATATCTGCAACTGTGCATTCACTTCTGATTTGGCCCAGTCACTTTGTTCTTTCTGGGACTATTAGTAACACCTTCCACTCTTCCCTAGTAGTATATTGGACAGCTTCCAACCTGGGGGGGGGGCTCCTCTTTTGTGTCTTTTTTTGCCTTTTTATACTGTTTGTGGGGTTCTCATGGCATATTGAGTAGTTTGCCATTTTCTCCTCCAATGGTCCATGTGTTGTCAGAACTCTCCACTATGACCTGTCTTGAATGGTATGGCTCATAGCTTCATTGAGTTACACAAGACCCTTTGCCAGGACAAGGCAATGAGTGATCCATTAAAAGGGAATAAAGGTCCTAAAGATATGCTAACTGAGTATAAGGATGGCAATCATTAGTATTAGAATTTCAATCTTTCTTCAAAACCCAAGTCAGGTCTCAACCTTTACTCGCCTTTCCTTGATAAATCTCTTCTGTTTATTATATTCTTCACTTTTCTCCCACTGTCCTGATTCGAAATACTTTCTAGTCAGTGACTTTTTAATTAAGTCTTATATAACTTATCCTCAAAACAAAAGTGTCCTAGACCTGTTTTTTAATTTCCCCAGGGCATTTAGATCATTACCCCCATTTTCCATGCATTGACCTCTGGACTTTGACCTTCTGATAATTAAAAGTGTTAACAGACACATCTTGATATATATAAGATGATCCCTTTCACTTTTATTTGTTTTAACAATAATCATACAATACTTGCTTAAAAAAATTGGGAAGGAGTACAGGTTTCAAAGAAGGTAATGCTATTTGTGGGCTGAAAGTTGAACCAGTTCAGGTCTAGCCATGGGGTTTCTAACTATGATCTTTGGAACTATTTTCAGTAAATCTCGCAAGTTCTTTGACAATGTTTAGGCCTATCAGTGGAATATCTAACTTTTACCAGGG
Organism: Bos grunniens; assembly: GCF_055505025.1. Lineage (NCBI taxonomy): Eukaryota > Metazoa > Chordata > Mammalia > Artiodactyla > Bovidae > Bos > Bos grunniens. Next base: position 54,743,792 of record NC_141175.1, on the reverse strand, counting down.
ACAACATAATCTTATGTTAGAGCTCATTCTTTCTTTTGTAGTTGTTGCAAAAATATCCCATGGACATATTCAATTAGTACAAATTTGCAGCAATATCTCAGGCAGCACGATGGAATATCATCTTCCTTTAACATTATAAATATTTTTTGTACATTGTTATTTCATTCTTTTCCTACTTTCATATTTTTTCACAAAAACATATACTTATGCTAACCTGCATAAAACACACACCTACACGGCATTTAAATTATTAAGATTTATTAAAGTACATCCAAGTTTCAAATTATTATTGTCAGTTGTATTGGTCAGCCTGGGCTACTATAACAAACTATAATAGTCTGGGTAGCTTAAATAATAGACCATATTTTGTATCAGTTCTGGAGGCTGAAAGTCTGAGAGCATGGCACAGTTCTGGTGAGAGATCTCTCCCCAGCTTGCAGATGGCTACCTGCTTGCTTGTTATTATATGGCAAAGAGAGAGAATTTCCCCCAATCCAGTCCCATAGGATCCCATCCCTATCCTTATTACCTCGTCTAATCTTATTTACTGCCTATAAGCCCTAAATCCAAATACAGTCACTTGGAAGTTAAGATGTCAACATATGAATTGAGAGTAGGGTACAATTCAGTCCATAGCAATTTCAAGTAGGCCACTTGACATGGAAATAACTCTCCCTAACACTAACTCATGTGATAACTCTACAGAGTTATACAGACTTTTCATGTTATAAATATCAGTGATCTTATATTTGAAGCCCATAAGAACATCACTGAGCCCTTGACAAATGAAGAAATCAGGAGTAGGAGCAGAGTTCTGAGAGTACCAATGAACCTTATTTCCTGATTTAGAACATAAAAATAGTGCTCAGTAGCTCAGTGGTGTTTGACTCTATGTGACCCCATGGATTACAACCCACTAGGCCCCTCTGTTCACAGAATTTTTCAGGCAAGAATACTGGAGTGGTTTGCCATTTTCTCCTTCTGGAAATCTTCTTGACCCAAGGATCAAACCTGCATCTCTTGCATTGGAAAGCAAGATTTTTTCCCCACAAGCACCATGTAGAAGAACTATCAAATAGCCCAAGAACTGAGAAAAAGATGGAGAAGGAGAAAAACTTAGGGTATTCATGAGCCTTGGTTCACCCTTCTGTTTAAAAGGCTTGACTTAGAGTATATATATTAAAAAAAAAAAAAAGTTGACTCCTTTTCTTTATGTAGACCAACATTTGGCAAAAATTATCAACATATTTTCTCCCATAACTTATAAGTTGGAGCTTCTAAGGTTTAGTATTGGATTCCCCTGATAGCTCAGCTGGTAAAGAATCCACCTGCAATGCAGGAGACCCTGGTTCAATTCCTGGGTCAGGAAAATCCCCTGGAGAAGGAATAGGCTATGCACTCTGGGATTCTTGAACTTCCCCAGTGGCTCAGACGGTAAAGAATCTGCCTGCATTGTGGGATACCCGCGTTTGATTCCTGGGTTTGGAAGAACACCTGGAGAAGGGAACAGCTAGTCACTCCAGTATTAAAGTTTTACATGAAGGTTTAATATTAAATCTTCAGCTTCACTTATTGGCTTAAAATTGAATTAATTTTTTAAAAATCTTGAAATATGTGTATGCATATATTATTAACTAAAATTAGAAATTACTTTATATTTGAACTATGTAGAAAGAGAAAAAAAAATAATTTTGCCTAACTCAAACTTTGATGCTTGACTTGGATAAAGAGAATAATATCAAAGTAGGGTATGAAATTCACTCTTTCCTTTACAATTTTGACTATATCAAATTGTTGCAATGTAACTTATAAGGAAATTGGCTTTGGAAAAGTTACAAGGCAACTTTAGGTTGCCTTGTAATACTAAGATGCACTTAGATAGCTAATGTAGAAAGAAAAAAAAAACAAGTGTAGAAAAAACTTTTTAATATCTTTTTTATATCTGGTTGTCATGAAATTTATTATATATTGTTACATATTGGGAGGTTTAACAAATACACATTGAATTAATTTGTCTGAATTAGGGACAAACTAATTACATAAAGAGTGTCCATTTTACTTGAATATTTTTAGTAAATAGCAAAATAAAATATAAAATCTAACTTCTTCTTTAAAGAAAATTGAAAAACAAGACTATTACAGAAGAAAAATAAACTATATCACAATATATTATTAATCAAGTGCAGTGAGAATTTTAACTTGTGGAAGGCTTAATGGAAAATTAGTAGCTTTAGATTACTATCAAATGACAAGGAGAATTTACATAGGAGAGTATGGAGTGATATAAGGGAAATAAAAATATTAAAGCAAGCAATAATTAAATAGTTAAGAAATCATGTTGCTGAGAAGGCTCACACTGGTGTATAGTGAGACTGCTGCTGCTGCTGCTAAGTCGCTTGAGTCGTGTCTGACTCTGTGCAACCCCATAGACGGCAGCCCACCAGGCTCCCCTGTCCCTGGGATTCTCCAGGCAAGAACACTGGAGTGGGTTGCCATTTCCTTCCCCAATGCATGAAAGTGAAAAGTGAAAGTGAAGTCACTCAGTCGTGTCTGACTCTTAGCGACCCCATGGGCTGCAGCCTACCAGGTTCCTCCGTCCATGGGATTTTCCAGGCAAGAGTACTGGAGTGGGGTGCAGAACCTAGTATAAGTTTTGGTTATGTTTTTATTTCTCTATCAATATTCTGCATGACTATTTTGTGTAACTTCTACAAGTTGACTTGTGAGACCCTCATTGAAATTCTTGTGTCAGATAGATTTTGGTAGTTCTACCCAGCTTATCACAAATTTTTTTTCTGGATTTTTGGTCTCTTTTCTTAGGGTTTCTTGTTCCTTTGGTTTACAAACTGGATTTCTACTATTTCTTCATCTCTGTCCATTTACTCGGTCCAGGGGAAGACATGGGATCCAGATTTGCTTCTAAAATTATAAACTAGGATTCAGAGAATAATTATCATTTCTATGTTGGTTAATATGAAGAATAGTTAAAATTCATAAGTTTGGGTATAGTTAAGTAATGTGGATAGAGAAGTACTAGAAAACTATTTTCTGATGGAGCAGACTAAAGTCGAGGTGAAAGGAAACACTAGAAGTTCAAAGAAATGGCCAGGTCTTGAATGTTTTCCAATCCATATTCTCTCTCTGCTCTCACTTCTTTTCTTCCACCTTTCCTTCCATCCATCCTTCTTTCTTCACTCCTTCCCTTCCTTCTTTCCCTTTTTATTTCTTTTTTTCTACTTCCTTAGCTAATTTAGATAGTTTCTGTTATATGGATCTAGAAGTAAATTATCAATGAGAATCCTGATTTTGTCGTATAATTCATTTTAGTAGTACTGTGTTTCTTTTAATTATACCACTGTCAGCCAAAATCAAATATAATGTACTACAAATCATATAACATTCTAACTCAGTCAAATAATGGAACTATAAGAACTAAGGAAAGTTAGGTACTCTAGAAAGTATAGAAAATCAATTTGATTGGGAAGATTAAAAGATGCTTGCTTCTTGGAAGAAAAGCAATGGCAAATGTACACAGTGTATTAAAAAAAAAGACATCACTTTTCTGACAAAGGTCCATCTAATCAAAGCTATGTTTTTGTCAGTAGTCATGTATGGATGCGAGAATTGGACCATAAAGTAGGTTAAGCATCAAAAAATTGATGCTTTGAATCATGGTGTTGGAGAAGACTCTTGAAACAGTGAGATCAAACCAATCAATCCTAAAGGAAATCAACACTGAATATTCATTGGAAGGACTGATGCTGAAGCTGAACCTCCCTTATTTTGGTCACCTGATACAAAGAGCTGACTCACTGGAAAAGACCCCCATGTTGGAAGTGAGTGAGGGCAGGAAGAGAAAGAGATAAGAGAGAATGAGATGGTTGGATGGCATCATAGACACAATGGACATGAGTTGGAGCAAACTCCAAAAGATAGTGAAGGAGAGGGAACCCTGGTGTACTGCAGTCCATGGGATAGCAAAGAGTCAGATATTACTTAGTAACTGAAAAACAACAACAAATCATTCTGATCACATATTAAGGAAACTAATTGCTTTAAAGTTTGTTTGTTTTTTTTTTTTTTTAATTTTCAAGGTGAAATGTCTTCAGTTCAGCATCTTCTAACTAGAATTTATATTGTTTGAATGCTGAGAAAAAACGTGCATATGATTGACAGAGAAAATTATTGTTATAATCCAAGCTTTCCAAAACCTAAATATGATTTATAAAAGAAGCAACAGTCCTCTGAGATTTAAAGACATCATCATTTATAAAATTAATTTTCATATTTAGTTGAACTTGACTGTTTGATAATGGCTGAGGAGCTGATTAAAATGTAAAATGTCTGCAAGTTATTTGAAGCGAGAATTGACCCTGTAAATGAATTTTAAATTATTTTGAAAGATAGGAAGTTAAAGATATTTTTCTATTTTGGGTTGTTATTACAGAGAGTTAAGAGTGCAGACGATATCTGTAAGTTTGAACATGGACAAAAACAGTGGGAATAGTAAAGTGAATGAAAGAAAGTATTCTTTTAGGCAAGTGTTAGCACAAGATGGCATTGATGACTTCTTCCAGAATGTAACTGGCTTTGTCAATATCTCTACAAAGTTTACATAGGCTCCAGAATTATTAGTAGAATTATTATAGGGAGGAGATGAGAAGAAGAAATAGTAGAAACCATCTTAGGAAAGAGGAAACTGTGTATGTGAGTACATATGAGATGCACCAAGGCACCCTGAGAAATAGTTGTGTGTGAGGAGGGGAGAAGGTGGTGAGAGAAGTGACGTAGAAAGAAAAAGGATAGTAGTGCCGTGAGGAGATACCCCTCATCCAAGGTAAGGAGTAGCAGCTGCACTTTGCTGGAGCAGCAATGAAGAGATAAGCCATGTCCAAGGTAAGAGAAACCCAAGTGAGAAGGTAGGTGTTGCTACAGGGCATCAGATGGCAGACACACGGAAACCATAATCACAGAAAACTAGTCAATCTGATCACACAGACCATGGCCTTGTCTAACTCAATGAAACTAAGCAATGCCATGAGGCCACCCAAGATGGGTGAACATGGTAAAGAGGTCTGACAAATGTGGTCCACTGGAGAAAGGAATGGCAAACCACTTCAGTATTCTTGCTTTGAGAACCCCATGAACAGTATGTAAAGGCAACATGAGAGGATACTGAAAAAGGAACTCCCCGGGTTGGTAGGTGCCCAATATGTTACTGGAAATCAGTGGAGAAATAACTTCAGAAAGAATGAAGGGATGGAGCCAAAGCAAAAACAATACCCAGCTGTGGATGTGACTGGTGATAGAAGCAAGGTCCAATGCTATAAAGAGCAATATTGCATAAGAACCTGGAATGTTAGGTCCATGAATCAAGGCAAATTGGAAATGGTCAAACAAGAGATGGCAAGAGTGAACGTCGACATTCTAGGCAGCAGCAAACTAAAATGGACTGGAATGGGTGAATTTAACTCAAATGACCATTATATCTATTACTGCGGGCAGGAATCCCTTAGAAGAAATGGAGTAGCTATCATGGCCAACAAAAGAGTCTGAAATACAGTACTTGGATGCAATCACAAAAACGACAGAATGATCTCTGTTTGTTTCCAAGGCAAACCATTCAATATCACAGTAATCCAAGCCTATGTCCCAACCAGTAATGCTGAAGAAGATAAGTTGAACAGTTCTATGAAGACCTACAAAACCTTTTAGAACTAACACCCAAAAAAGACATCCTTTTCATTATAGGGGACTGGAATGCAACAGAAGGAAGTCAAGAAACACCTGGGGTAACAGGCAAATTTGCCCTTGGAATACAGAATGAAGCAGGGCAAAGGCTAATAGAGTTTTTCCAAGAGAACACACTGGTCATAGCAAACACCCTCTTCTGACAACACAAGAGAAGATTCTACACAAGGACATCACCGGATGGCCAACACTGAAATCAGATTGATTATATTCTTTGCAGCCAAAGATGGAGAAACTTTATACAGTCAGCAAAAACAAGACGGGGAGCTGACTGTGGCTCAGATCATGAACTTTTTATTGCCAAATTCAGACTTAAATTGAAGAAAGTGGAGAAAATCACTAGACCATTCAGGTATGACCTAAATCAATTCCCTTATGATTATACAGTGGAAGTGAGAAACAGGTTTAAGGGACTAGATCTGATAGACAGAGTGCCTGATGAACTATGAAATGAGGTTCGTGACATTGTACAGGAGACAGGGAACAAGACCATCCCCATGGAAAAGAAATGCAAAAAAGCAAAATGGCTGTCTGCGGTGGCGGGGGTGGGGGGGGCTTACAAATAGCTGTGAAAAGAAGAGAAGCAAAAAGCAAAGGAGAAAGGAAACATATAAGCATCTGAGCGCAGAGTTCCAAAGAATAGGAAGGAGAGATAAGAAAGCCTTCCTCAGTGATCAATGCAAAGAAACAGAGGAAAACAACAGAATAAGAAAGACTCGAGATCTCTTCAAGAAAACTAGAGATACCAAGGGAATATTTCATGAAAAGATGGGATCAATAGAGGACAGAAATAGTATGGACCTAACAGAAGCAGAAGATATTAAGAAGAGGTGGCAAGAATACACAGAACTGTACAAAAAAGATCTTCATGACCAAGATAATTACAATGGTGTAATAACTCACCTAGAGCCAGACATCCTAGAATGTGAAGTCTAGTGGGCCTTAGAAAGCATCACTACCAAAAAAAAAAAAAAAAAAAGAAGAAGAATAAAGCATCACTCTGAACAAAGCTAGTGGAGGTGATGGAATTCCAGTTGAGCTATTTCAAATCCTTAAAGATGATGCTGTGAAAGTGCTGCACTCAATATGCCAGCAAATTTGGAAAACTCAGCAGTGGCCACAGGACTGGAAAAGGTAAGTTTTCATTCCAATCCCAAAGAAAGACAATACCAAAGAATTCTCAAACTATTGCACAATTGTACTCATCTCACATGCTAGTAAAGTAATGCTCAAAATTCTCCAAGCCAGGCTTCAGCAATACATGAACCGTGAATTTCCAGATGTTCAAGCTGGTTTTAGAAAAGGTAGAGGAATCAGAAATCAAATTGCCAACATCCGCTGGATCATCGAAAAAGCAAAAGAGTTCCAGAAAAACATCTATTTCTGCTTTATTGACTATGCTAAAGCCTTTGACTGTGTGGATCACAATAAACTGTGGAAAATTCTGAAAGAGATGGGAATACCAGACCACCTGACCTGCCTCTTGAGAAATTTGTATGCAGGTCAGGAAGCAACAGTTAGAACTGGACATGGAACAACAGACTGGTTCCAAATAGGAAAAGGAGTACGTCAAGGCTGTATGTTGTCACCTTGCTTATTTAACTTATATGCAGAGTACATCATGAGAAACGCTGGGCTGGAAGAAGCACAAGCTGGAATCAAGATTGCCAGAAGAAATATCAGTCACCTCAGATATGCAGATGACACCACCCTTATGGCAGAAAGTGAAGAGGAACTCAAAAGCCTCTTGATGAAAGTGAAAGTGGAGAGTGGAAAAGTTGGCTGAAAGCTCAACATTCAGAAAACGAAGATCATGGCTTCTGGTCCCATCACTTCATGGCAAATAGATGGGGAAACGATGGAAACAGTGTCAGGCTTTATTTTTTGGGGCTCCAATATCACTGCAGATGGTGATTACAGCCATGAAATTAAAAGATGCTTACTCCTTTGAAGGAAAGTTATGACTAACCGAGATAGCATATTAAAAAACAGACATTTCTTTGCCAACAAATGTCTGTCTACTCAAGGCTATAGTTTTTCCTGTGGTCACGTACAGATGTGAGAGTTGGAGTGTAAAGAAAGCTGAGCGCCAAAGAATTGATGCTTTTGAACTGTGGTGTTGGAGAAGACTCTTGAGAGTCCCTTGGACTGCAAGGAGATCCAACCAGTCCATCTTAAAGATGAGTCCTGGATGTTCATTGGAAGTACAGATGCTAAAGCTGAAACTCCAATACTTTGGCCACCTCATGTGAAGAGTTGACTCATTGGAAAAGACTCTGATGCTGGGACGGATTGTGGGCAGGTGGAGAAGGGGACGACAGAGGATGAGATGGCTGGATGGCATCATCAACTCTATGGACATGACTTTGAGTGAACTCCGGGGGTTGGTGATGGACAGGGAGGCCTGGCGTGCTGTGATTCATGGGGTTGCAAAGAGTCGGACACAACTGAGCGACTGAACTGAACTGTGAGCAAATTATAAAACTATTCAGACCATATTTTTAACCTCCAATGGGTATACGACTTTGGAAGCCAGTTAACTTTTAACACCAAAGATATTCTAGGTTACTGATTTTTAAATTGTCAGTATTAAAATAAACAAATAAAATAAGCGAATACTCTCAAAACAGTTAATTGGTTTTACAAATTAAACATGGCAATGCCAAAATATAGATTAGGGAAGTATATTGTAATCTCTCTTTTTTAATTTAACATCAAACGAATGCTTTTGTCTTACTCTTTCAGAACAGATTTATTTATATGATTTTAAAACTTTGAAATCTGCATAGAATCAGAGTTTCAGAATAATACATATATAAAATATATGCTATTCTCTTATGAACTACAGGGTCAGAGAGTTCTCCATCTAGCTGCTTTGAAGTTTTCAAGCAAATTATTTTTCTGATATGAATTAAAGTAGTCATTTTCTAAATAAAATAATTACAGAAATATTGAATTTTCAAATATAATTTCTCTTTAAATAGATTTGTCTATTTATGACTGTTTTTAAATTCATTACTAAATAATATCATTGTTTTAGGTCCAGTGAAAATATCCTCTTTCATTTCAAACTGAAGTTTATTTCCTCAATGAGTTTTATGTAGAGCATTGAATTTTTCATTCTTTTGATTCTATTTCAGTGGCAAATTAAGATACAAAATAGTATTTTTAGACCGTTATTATTGTTTCCAACATCAATATATTTTATGTAAAATTGATCATCCAGAGATTAGTGACAATTAGGTTTCTTTGTGGGAACTGCCTATGTAACAGGTAGAAGCACAGATAAAATTCTACAGTTTTGTAGAATTTTATCTCAACTATAGAGAAAACACATACAAAGGAATTTGATAATGTTCCAACTTATGTTTTCCGTTGATGATGTATAAAATACTGTGGGTTGCTATTTATTTTGTTGTTTTGTGGTTTACTTTCTATATTGATCTATTGGAACATTAACTTCTGACCAAGGTGGAATAAAACTGACCAAATTTGAACACCTGCCTTATCAGTGAACCTGACAAAATATATGAGACAGCAGTTTTCAGACATTGGCCAAAAGGTAGCACTGAAGAGGTCACTTGAGAAAAGCAACAAACAAAATATCCTTATAAATATCCCAAATTATTACCACATTGTATGTGTAAAGTTCATATTCCATATTCAGCCTTATACTGAGGAAACAGAATCAAGAATTTGGGAAGGCAATTCGAAATTTCAGGCAGAGTGCAGTTCAGGAAAGAACTGTGCAGAAAAATCTGAAGAATTGTATAAAGGTGCCTGCAAGTCTGAAGCTGAGTACTGATCAGTTCAAGTAAATTATGCATGTATGTGGGGGAAAAAAAAAATCAGCCAAGGCTGGAGAAAAATCCATCAAAATAAAAGACCAATCAGAAAAACTGTCAGAGCTCAAATGGACCTACAAATAGTTTGCATTCCTACCTGCCAAAATGTAAAAATCTTAAAATAAACTGAACAGTTGATAGAATATTTGGTAAGATTTTGCTTCAAAAGTGTGGAGAAATGAGCCAAAGACTAACAGCTGCTCTGCTTATTCTGAAAATAGCTTAAAAGTGAGAACTAAAAATATCAAAACATTTCTAGTGACTTAACTGTGTCTCAAAACAAAGCTCAGGATTATTTATAGAAATATACAAGTATCTAACATAACACAAGATAAATTTTAAAATATATGTCACACCATAAAAAAGTTTTTAGGCATACAAAAAGCAGGAAAATATGATTCATGATAAAAAAAAAAAAAAACAGAAAGATACAGACCCAGAAGTAACACAGTTGTTAGAATTAGTAGACAAGTACAGCAGTTGGTGTAAATATATTCCACATATTTCAGAATGTAGAGAAAATCATGAGCTTATTGAAGAGAGAAATGAAAAATAAAAAAGACACAAACTGAAGGTCTAGAAATGAAAAAGATAAAACTCAGATTAAAAAGATCCTGCATGGATTAACAAAAGAGTTGAATACTGATTAGCAAGTTTGTAGTGATAGCAATTGAAACTATTCAAAATAAAACACATAGGAAAAAACAATAAATTGACAGGATATCAGTGAAATATGGAACAGCTTCAAGTGGCTTAATATACAGGTAATTAGAGATGTCAAAGGAGAAAATGGGTGGGGAGAGGAGTCTTTGGGAAATATTGACCCGAAATTTTCCAATCTGATGAAGGATATCAACTCGAAAATCCAAGACATTCAACAAACCAGACTTCAAACACAAGAAGCATGAAAAAAACTGTATTAAGAAACATCAACATCAAATTAATTAAAATCCACGATAAAGAGACAATCTTAAAAGCGGCTAGAAAAGACACATTACATATAGAAGGATAAAAATAATGACAGTTGTAAACTTGTTATAAACAAATATAAGTCACAAGACAGTGTAGCAACATCTTTAGCATATTAGAAAGATAAAACTGCTTCCTTAGAATTTTATATCTGTCAAAAATATCTTTCAAATGAAAGGTGAATACAATAAATACTCTTGATGAAATACAACACCTGAAAGAATTGATTACTTCACTACAGGAATGTTAAAGATATTCCTTGATGCAAAAAGAGAATACTCAATGGAAATCTGAATCTACACAAATAACTAAGAACAGGGCTTTCCTGGTGCTTCAGATGAAAAGAACCTGCATACAAAGCAGAAGATCTGGGTTCAATCCCTGGGTTGGGGAGATCTCCTGGAAAAGTGAATGACAACCCATTCCATATTCTCGCCTGGAGAATCCCATGAACAGAGGAGCCTGGTGGGTGACAGTCTATGGGATTGCAAAGAGTCAGACATGAATGAGTAACTAACACTTTCACTTTCAGAAATGGTTAAATAGATGAATAAAGAAAACAAAGTAACATTTTTATTATTTCTAAAATATCTATTAAACTTAACTAATGGTGTTAACAGTACTCTTGCCTGGAAAATCCCATGGACGGAGGAGCCTGGTAGGCTGCAGTCCATGGGGTCGCTAAGAGTCGAGTCACTTTCCCTTTTCCCTTTCATGCACTGGAAGAGGAAATGGCAACCCACTCCAGTGTTCTTGCCTGGAGAATCCCAGGGACAGGGGAGCCTGGTGGGCTGCCGTCTATGGGGTCGCACAGAGACTGAAGCAAGTTAGCAGCAGCAGCAATGGTGTTAAAAAATGAACAAACATTCAAAATGTTCGGCATGCTGCATGTCTTGACTAGAACAGAAGGCATATGAGTGTTAAATATTTCTCAAATTTCACTGAAATGTAAACTAAATTCTGTACTATATTTTTTCTGACTTATTTTTTAAAAATGATTGATGAGCAAACTATTAGGGATATTTAAGTCATATCTTTCATATATTTGCACCCTATTGTATTATTGTTATATTGTTAATTGTTTGAATCCCTCTCTTAATTTTATTTCACAAAATGTTCCCTAGTGGGTGAAAATCATTCATTCCAGTTCCTAAAACATGCTGCATTCAAAGTGGAGAATCAGTCAACAAATAAAGAAGTTGGTGTCAACAGTATAGAGTGAAATTGAAAGTGAAGATCACTCAGTAGTGTCTGACTCTTTGTGACCCCATGGACTATACAGTTCATGGAATTCTCCAGGCCAAAATACTGGAGTGGGTAGCCTTTCCCTTCTCCAGGGGATCTCCCTGGCCCAGGGATCAAACACAGGTCTCCTGGACTTCAGGTGGATTCTTTACCAACTGAACTATCAGGGAAACCCAACAACAGTATAGACTGCCAAAATATGTCAATGGCCAATATTTTTATTTTAAAGTTACTTATTTTGATTGGTTTAATTGACTGGCTCATTATTACTTCCAATTAATTTGTTTTACCTTTAAAATAGAAACCAGGATTACCTGGTGTCTGCTGCTGTTACTGCTAAGTCGCTTTAGTCATGTCCGACTCTGTGAGACCCCAGAGACCCCAGAGCCCACCAGGCTCCTCTGTCCCTGGGATTTTCCAGGCAAGAACACTGGAGTGGGTTGCCATTTCCTTCTCCAATGCATGAAAGTGAAAAGTGAAAGTGAAGTCCCTCAGTCGTGTCCGACTTCCAGCGATCCCATGGACTGCAGCCTACCAGGCTCCTCTGTCCGTGGGATTTTCCAGGCAAGAGTACTGGAGTGGGATGCCATTGCCTTACCTGGTGTCTAAGTTAATATATGTATTGCCTTGTCTCTAAAGTATACATGGTATGTGCAGTAAAAGCCAAGGAAGCAAGCCTAAATATGTACTAGCAAAGGTTTATATAATATGAATGAAATAATATATTCTAGATTAAATGTTTCATGGAACAATGGCATGTTGTTCAAGAAGATGCTTCCATGAGGGTTTCTTTGAAGAGTCTTTTAAAGAAATTTACTGCCTTCTTTCCTGAAAACTGTTGATCCTTCAGAACTCTATCATCTGTGTAGGCAGGTAACATATTTTGCACTATGCAAAAATTTAAACCAATCAAAAAATAATTATTCAAATCCCATTATTTAAATGAATTTTCCCTAATAGAAGGCATCATCTCTGGGATTTGATTCTATGTATCTTAACTGTAAGGGCCAATTATTTTTATGGAAATTGTTTTATAGCCCATCAATGTCCTTGATATTGATGCTTTTAATTCCTAGATTGCTAAAGATATGGAATGGAGATTGTAATTTCTTTTAAGCAGATTTTAAATTATAAATCCTTATTTTTTTTCAAAAATATAACATGATATATAGATGTCATGTTTAGCCTGTCCTCAAATTCTCAGAGACACAGAGTGTTATTATTAGAAACTGTCAGTTGAGTTATCCCTTAACTGTCAAATACATTGCTATTAAGGAACCTAGGCAACCATGTCCCTTTTGCCATATTCAGCATGTTGACATTTCCTTTTAAATCAGGGTGACAAGCCAAGTATAGATTTGGCAGTTATCTAGGGTATTTAATTAGTGGCAGCTGGATATAAGGAAGTTCTACTAGTTGAACTGGACCAAAAAAAAAAAAAAAAAGATTTCATTTCCTCCCTCTTTTTAAGAATCACCCTAGCCTTCACTTTGAGACCTTCTCCTTATCTTCAAATTACTCTTCCTGACTATTGCATATCATGAGCCTATTTAAATACTTCAGTCAAGGAAGGGAATCATACTAATGTGGATTATTGCTACCGAATATATTTTTGCTCTATTTCTAAGACTATTTTTTTTTTCCATGTGGCATTTGCTTTTTTTCCTCCTTTATACTAGACCAGTGCTTTTAGATCACTGTGGTTTCTGGGCCAACTGCATTAGCATCACCTGAGGAGTTCTTAGAAAAGCAGATCCTCAGCCCAGTCACAGATGTAGTAAAATAAAAATTCTTTCAGTAGGGAACAGAAATTTGTGTTTTAAAAAGTTTGATAACCACTCCTCTGCATATAGTGTTGCTTTATCCTTTCATGGGAATCTACTTTTCAATTTTCTTCCTTTAACTTCAAGAAAATACCTTTTGCTTTCCCAAGCTTTAAAAATACTATTATGTTAATATGTAACTTCAGGAAATAGATGAAAATTTGCCTGATTTTCTCTATTTCAAATCTAAAATCCTCTTGGGTCACGCTCCTGTTCCTCGAGTATACAATTGTGGCCAATGATTAGTATTTTGCATTATAATCTTTCTTACTGCAGTCATGGGTATTATAGTAGGAGACAGGAATAATAAAAGAAAAGCAGGCCCTGGCAAGGGCCAAAAAAGGAAATTATAATTATTATAAACTGGATGCTATAAGACATAAGACTCTTGGTACATGTCCAGAGGGAATAGTTCATAATCTTGAAAACAAAGTATGATCCTGGGGTCAGAAAACAGACCCCAGACTGTTTCCCAACTGACATCTCAGAGTCACATGTTTTACTTATCTGGAGGAAAATCTATAGATAAAAATATTAGTCTTATTACTGATTTGTTATTGATTACTGTTTCTTAGTTACTCAGTGGTTAATGATCACTTTGTTCTTTGGCCCTGAAGGCCACATGAGTTATAGCTTAACTTTTTTTTTTTTTTTTCATTAAATTTATTTATTTTAATTAGAGGCTAATTACTTTACAGTATTGTATTGGTTTTGTCATATATCAACACAAATCTGGCACGGGTGTACACGTGTTCCCAATCCTGCATATTCTTTCCTTCACGGCTGAGAGCATAATAAAGCAGGCCTGGATTCAGTTTCAGCACCTTCACCTTGGAGCGGTGTTGGTCCCCTGATCCTCATCTTTCACTGAACTCTTGTGTCTTGTTTCTCATTCTCCCACTGCATCTCACTTTTGGAAACCCTGCTTGTCTAGTTGGTCTCAACAGATTATGAGGGAGATGGGGAAAATATCAATCCCTAGAAGAAAGAGGTAGCTGTGCACACAATCCCAGAGTGTCCAGTTCAACATTCATCTGATCTGGAATCCCTTACACTCCTGGTAGGACTTTCACATTCACCTACACCTTAAATGCCCTGTGAACAGCTTTCCATAGTACATCAGTGTTTCTCTAATATGTACTATGATGTAGTTCTTAACTTTGGTACCTGAAGGGCTAAATAAGTCAGCAGTGGTCTAGACTTCTTTTACTAATCTTAATTTTATCATGGGAGATTTATTCTCTTATATTTAAAGTCAAAATTATCCCCAGTGAATTGGAAAATTCTCTCTCCACCAAGGGTGACACATCACCATTAAGATCCACAAAGAAAGATACAACTCTATTTCTTGTAGCCACTTCTTTCCAGACACTTGAGAGTCTTCCCTTTAACCAAGTTAGAGAATATTTTACTTTGATATGTCACAGATTCATTTCCCTTCAATGTTTCCATCCTCATTTAATATCCTAGATCTACTGCTGCTGCTAAGTCGCTTCAGTTGTTTCCAACTCTGTGCGACCCATAGACGGTAGCCCACTAGGCTCCTCTGTCCCTGGGATTCTCCAGGCAAGAGTACTGGAACGGGTTGCCATTTCCTTATCCTAGATCTACAGTGTTTCCTTATATCTAGGATACAACTCAAGGAATTAGTTATTGAATGAAACATGAAAGAAGAACACGACTTTCATGACATGGAAGTCAGTGGAAATCTTCTTGGATCCTGAGTAATGCTGAGATGTTTTCCTGATTCAATTATTGACTTGCTGACTCCAAACATGCTGAAATTTGTTGTTCTGATACATCTCTTTGCTTATCATGATAACCATGATTGTCCACATATCTTATTATTTAATATAAATTTCCCATTTCTGTTTTCATCAGCTTTACTTCAGTTTCTTGGGAGACCTGAAATTTATTTTTGTTTATTTATTTTGATTGTGATGGGTCTTCATTGCTTTGCTTGGGCTTTCTCTATTTGTGGAGAGTGGGGGCTATTCTCTATTTGTGATGTTTGGGCTTTGTATTGTGGGTTATCTTGTCGTGGAGCATGGGTTTTAGGGTGCAAAGGCCTCAGTAGTTGTGGCAATGGGCTCAGTAGTTGTGGCTCCTGACCTCAAGAGCACAGGCTCAAAAGATGTTGTGCATGGGCTTTGTCGTTACGTGGCATGTGGGATCTTCCTGATCAGGGATTGAAATTTTGTCTCCTGAATTGTTAGGTGGATTCTTTACCATTGACCAAACCAGGAAAGGCTTCTACCAGAAATTTAGAGCTGAAAACATCTTTACTAGTCATTCCAAAAACTTCCTAAAATACTCTTCAAATCTTCTAAAGAAAGCATCAAATTAAAGTTTATGACAAAGACAATTTGATTCTATTGCCTCTAAATTTTTGCTTCCCTCTATTCACATATATTGTACATTTATATCACACTTTTCTAACCCTAACCAAGGTCTTGCGTTGAAAGAACTAGCTTAAACTGATACTAAAATCTCAGTAAATATTCTGACTTAAACTTTCTTTCTGAGACAATGGCAAAATTATATTCTCTTACAGTGATAAGCAGTAAACTTAAATTTGTCTTATCAACAAGTAATATTGGTGAAGTTTCAGAGAGCCAGTATTTGAAAACCTATATAATGTATCAGAATTACACATTTATTCACACTCCAATCATAAGTATAGATTAAACACACTGCCTATAACTAGTGTGGTCCTAATTTTCGGAGACGTTTTCTGCTGACTAATGTGGCCTCACTTTAGTTCTACCTGAGGTTATAAAACCACTGAATCTCTATCATGATACCCATTCAGGCCCTAGCTAGAAGTTTGGGAATGGGTTCCCACCCACCTGGCCCCAGAACTCAATTTAGCTAACTTCTATGTGGATTCATCCTGGGGGGGGCGGGGAGGTGGGGGGGCAGGTTGGGCAATGAAGCAAATACAGGATTTGGTTTTTCCTGGTATAAATCTTCTTCCAGGGTTCCAGTGTCCTAGGGTTCCCAATGAATCAATTTTTGGGAAACAATAGAAGAATGGGACATTGTTATTTAACCTATATGCAAAGAACCTTATGGAAGATGGGGCTGGATGAAGAACAAGCTGGAATCAAGGTTGCCAGGAGAAATGTCAATAATCTCATATATGCAGATGACAACATCCTTATGGCAGAAGTGAAGAGGAACTAAAGAGTCTCTTGATGAAGGTAAAAGAGGAGAGTGAAAAAACTGACTTCAAAATTAACATTCAGAAAACTAAGATAGCATCTAGAAAACTAATCATGGCATCTGGTCCCATCACTTCACGGCAAATGGACGGGGAAACAATGAAGACTTTATTTTCTAAAATCTGCAGTGATTTTCAAAATCACTGCAGATGGTGATTGGAGCCATGAAATTAAAAGATGCTTACTCCAGGGAAGAGTTATCACCAATCTAGACAGCATATTAAAAAGCAGAGATGTTACTTTGTCAACAAAGGTCCATCTAGTCAAAGCCTCTGCTTTGCAATCCTCTATTAATTTTCTCTGTAGGGATATAGGCCCAAGCAAGTCCCATGATTTAGACCATGGGAGAGAAATCAGAATCACAAAGCAATACTAAAGCCTAACTTATGTTTTTCAATTGGATGTTTATCAGAAAGGCCTGATTCAGATTTGAGGTGGAATTTCAGTTAGTTATGTGTGTGTGCTAAGTCTCTTCAGTCATGTTCAACTCTATAAGACACAGTGGACTATAGCCAGCCAGGCTCCCCTGTCCATGGGGATTCTCCAGGCAAGAATATTGGAGTGGATTGCCATCCCCTTCCCTGTTGGCTCAGTTGGTTATAAGTGATGTTGTGGTTGTTCAGTCACTCAGTCGTGTCTGATTCTGCAACCCCATGGACTGTAGCATGTCAGGCTTCCCTGTCTTTCACCATCTTCCAGGCGGAAAAATAGCCTTCTTCCCTACAATATCCAAGTCTTAGTCATAGGAACCTTTAAATATGTTACCTTACATGGCAAAAAGGAATTGACTGAAGGTAGGTTTTTGGTTCTTGATCAGCTGACCTTAACATTGGAAAATTATACTGAATAATCTATGTGGTCCCAATGTAATCACAAGGGTTTCTAGAAAGTGGAAAAAAGAATGTAAAAGAAAACGTCAAAGTGATGCAATATGAGAGGGTCTTGACTTGGAGTTCTGGGCTCTGAGGATGGAGGAAAGACTATGGGCAGCCTCTAGATACTGGAAAAGACAAGAAGTCAAATTCTCCTCTAGAATGTACAGAAATGAATACAACCCTACCAACACCTTGATTTTAGTCACTGAGATCTGTGTTGGACTTCTAATTATATGGAACTAAAATATAACTACAAAGCTTGTGAAAATCTGTCACAGAATCCAGGGAAAGTAACACACCAATTATCTTGTCAGTGACTCTTGCTTGAAGAAGAAGAGACAAAGTGGGGAGGGCTGCTGGTAAATGGGTGGACAGAGGAGCCAAAGGCTTTCCCCCTATATCTCCCAAGACTGATTCAGACACCTTCATTTTAATTACTTATATAATTTCCTCATGCCTCTGTTACTAATTTATCACATGCTTTTATATCTGGAGATATATCTGGTTGCAATGAGATAATGAGTCATTTAAGGACCAACACTATTTTCCTAACTTGGATTTCCGGCATTCAATATGTATTTCCTATATATATATATATATATATAGGATACATATATAGGATATATATAGGATATATATATATATATATATATATATATATATATATATATATATATGTATTCACTTCAAGAGGAAGTGAGCACCACCTATGGGCCAAAGAGATTTAAATGCAATTAAAAGTTCCTAAAGTAACTACTTGTTAATATCACTGAGAAGAATCTAGGTTATGCTGCAGTCACATATGTCCTCAAATTCAGAGGCTCATTACAGCACATGACTCTTTCTTGGCCACATTACATGAGCAACATGGGTCAACTCTGACTCTACTCCACACACTTTCCTAGGCAAAGTCCAAGCAACTGAACCAGCCTCTCCAACTGTATTGCCCATCTCATGACCCACAGGAGATAATCATTATTACCCATGTACTCACTCTAAAAGTTTTTCCTTGATAATAACACACTTTCCCTTTGCTCACATTTCATTATTCAGAGAAAATCTTATGGCCATACCTGTAGCCAGTGTAGCAAGGAATTATAATAACTTTCTAAGAAGTTGTAGATAATATTTGTGAAAAAAACAGAAACACATGTCCACACACACACAAAATCCAGTGCTCTTATCACCAACCCTAATACTGCTAGGATCAATTCAGCTCCAGTCCTGTTGATGAACAATGGAGAGAGTTCATATTGGCATTACCCTACCAGCACTTGCCAGTGGAACTACAATATGGGCATCCATTTTTCAATCTAGTAAGGTGTTTTAATCTAATAAGATTATTCATATTTTGTTATTCCATCAATACTTAAAATAATTTTGAATATAAGATAGAGGCTCAATAAATGATCCATTAGCATTTAATTAAATATTTTGAATATTTTCCTGAAAAAAAAAGTTAAGCACCATAATACAAATCTCTCAAATACCTGTAAGTGTTTGACTGGGATATAATTCCATTTTGTCTTCATATAAAATAGGATGGGAAAAATATAAATAAAATAAAGCAGATATTTTTTTCACAAATGGCTTCTATACAATACCTGCAAATCCACAGATAGGTAAATTATGACTATAAAGAACAAAGTAACTAAATGAAGGATAATAATTTTGAATAGGAGGATATGAAAAGACATAGTGATAACAATATCATATATATGATATATATATCAATATATATATTAATTCTGTATATATATATATATGTATGATATATATATATATACAGAATGGTTTGCCTTGGAAACAAGCAGAGATTATTCTGTTGTTTTTGAGATTGCACCCAAGTACTGCATTTTGGACTCTTGTTGACTGTGAGGGCCACTCCATTTCTTCTAAGAGATTCTTGCCCACAGTAGTAGATATTATGGTCATCTGAATTAAATTCATCCATCCCAGTCCATTTAGGTTCACTGATTCCTAAATGTTGGTGTTTACTCTTGCCATCTCCTGTTTGACCACTTTCAATTTACTTTGATTCATGGAAGTAAAATTTAAGGTTCCTATACAGTATTGTTCTTTACAACATGGGACTTTACTTCCATCACCAGTCACATCCACAATTGGGCGTCATTTTTGCTTTGGCTCTGTATCTTCATTCCTTCTGCAGTTATTTCTTCACTCTTCTCCAGTAGCATATTGGGCACCTAACGACCTGGGGAGTTCATCTTTCAGTATCATATCTTTTTGCCTTTTCAGACAGTTCATGGAGTTCTCAGGACAGGAATTCTGAAGAGGTTTGCCATTCCCTTCAAAAGTGGACCACATTTTGTCAGAAATCTCCACCATGACCCTAACCGAGAACTTCCAGATATTCAAGTTGGATTTAGAAAAGCCAGAGGAAGCAGAGATCAAATAACCAATGGATGCTGGATAATAAAAAAAGCAAGAGAGTTCCAGAAAAACTTCTACTTCTGTTTTATTGACTATACAGCAGCCTTTGACTGTGTGGGTCACAAAAAACCATGGAAAATTCTTAAAGAGATGGAAATACCAGAGGACCATACCTACCTCCTGAAAAATAAGTATGCAGGTAAACAAGCAATAGTTAGAACTGGACATAGAAAAGCAGACTGATTCCAAATCAGGAAGGAATATGTCAAGGCTGTAAACTATCACCCTGTTAATTTAACGTTTATGCAGAGTTCAGTCAGTTCAGTTCAGTCATTCAGTCGTGTCCAACTCTGCCACCCCATGGACCACAGCATGTGAAGCATCCCTGTCTATCACCAACTCCTGGACCCTAATCAAACTCATGTCCATTTATGGTGATGCCATCCAACCATCTCATCCTTCACTGTCCGCTTGTTTTCCCGCCTTCAATATTTCCCAGTATCAGGGTCTTTTCCAGTTCTTCACATCAGGTGGCCAAAATATTGGCATTTCGGCTTCATCTCAGTCCTTCCAATGAATATTCAGGACTGATTTCATTTAGGATGGACTGGTTGAATCTCCTTGCTGTCCAAGGAACTCTCAAGAGTATTCTCCAACACCACAGTTCAAAAGCATCAATTTTCAGTAATCAGCTTTCTTTATAATCCAACTCTCATACCCATACATGACTATTGGAAAAACCAAAGCTTTGACTAGATGGACCTTTGTTGGCAAAGTAATGTCTCTGCTTTTTAATATGCTGTCTAGATTGGTCATAACTCTTCTAAAGAGTAAGCGTCTTTCAATGTCATGGCTGCAGTCACCATTTGTAGTGATTTTGGAGCCCCCCCCCCAAAAAAAATAAAGTCTCTCACTGTTTCTATTGTCATCTATTTGATATGAAGTGATAGGGAAATATATGGGGAAACAGTGTCAGACTTTATTTTTGGGGGATCCAAAATCACTGCAGATGGTGATTGCAGCCATGAAATTAAAAGACACTTACTCCTTGGAAGGAAAGTTATGACCAACCTAGATAACATATTCAAAAGCAGAGACATTACTTTGCCAGCAAAGGTCCGTCTAGTCAAGGCTATGGTTTTTCCAGTGGTCATGTATAGATGTGAGAGTTGGACTGTGAAGAAAGCTGAGCGCCGAAGAATTGATGCTTTTGAACTGTGGTGTTGGAGAAGACTCTTGAGAGTCCCTTGGACTGCAAGGAGATCCAACCAGTCCATTCTAAAGGAGATCAGTCCTGGGTGTTCTTTGGAAGGATTGATGCTAAAGCTGAAACTCCAATACTTTGGCCACCTCATGTGAAGAGTTGACTCATTGGAAAAGACCCTGATGCTGGGAGGGATTGGAGGCAGGAGGAGAAGGGGACGACAGAGGATGAGATGGCTGGATGGCATCACCGACTCGATGGACATGAGTTTGAGAGAATTCCATGAGTTGGTGATGGACAGGGAGGCCTGGCGTGCTGTGATTCATGGTGTCACAAAGAGCCAGACAGGACTGAGCAACTGAACTGAACTGAACTGAACTGAACTGATGCGACCAGATGGCATGATCTTAGTTTTCTGAATGTTGAGTTTTAAGCCAAATTTTTCACTCTCCTCTTTCACGTTCATCAAGAAACTCCTTAGTTCTTTTTTGCTTTCTACCATAAGTGTGGTGTCATCTGCATATCTGAGGTTATTGAGATTTCTCCCAGTAGTCTTCATTCCAACTTGTGTTTCATCCAGCCTAGCGTTTTTCATGATGTACTCTGCATATAAGTTAAATAAGCAAGGTGACAATATACAGCCTTGACATATTTTTTTCCCGATTTGGAACCAGTCTGTTGTTCCATGTCCAGTTCTAAATGTTGTTTCTTGACCTGCATACAGATTTCCCAGGAGGACAATCAGGTGGTCTCGTACTCCCATCTCTTTAAGGATTTCCACAGTTTGCTGGGATCCACATAGTCAAAGGCTTTGGTATAGTCAATTAAGCAGAAGTAGATGTTTTTTAGCAACTCTCTCATTTTTTTG
The DNA here is from genome assembly GCF_055505025.1 of Bos grunniens. Taxonomy (NCBI): domain Eukaryota; kingdom Metazoa; phylum Chordata; class Mammalia; order Artiodactyla; family Bovidae; genus Bos; species Bos grunniens. Next base: position 54,721,594 of record NC_141175.1, on the reverse strand, counting down.
ATGATTCGACAAATGTTGGCAATTTGCTCTCTTGTTCCTCTGGCTTTTCTAAATCCAGCTTGAACATCTGGGAGTTGATAGTTCACATACTCTTGATGCCTGGCTTGGAGAATTTTGAACATTACTTCCATAGCATCTGAGATGAGTGCAACTGTACTGTAGTTTGAGCATTCTTTGGGATTGCCTTTCTTTGGGATTGGAATGAAAACTGACCTTTTCCGGTCCTGTGGCCACTGCGGAGTTTTCCAAATTTGCTAGCATATTGCATGCAGCACTCTCACAGCATCATCTTTCAGGATTTGAAATAGCTCAAATGGAATTCCATCCCCTCCATTAGGTTTGTTCATAGTGATGTTTCCTAAGGCCCACTATGCTGAGTATGCCATGTGAAATGTTGGGCTGGATGAAGCACAAGCTGGAAGCAAGATTGCCAGGATAAATATCAATAACCTCAGATATGCAGATGACACGATCTTTATGGCAGAAAGTGAAGAGGAACTAAAAAGCCTCTTGATGAAAGTGAGAGTTTAAAGTTGGCTTAAAATTCAACATTCAGAAAATTAATATCGTGGCATCTGTTCCCATCTCTTCATGGCAGATAGATAGGGTAACAGTGGAAACAGTGAGAAACTTTATTTTTGGGGGCTCCAAAATCACTGCAGATAGTAATTGCAGCCATGACTTTAAAAGACACTTGCTCCTTGGAAGCAAAGCTATGACCAACCTAGACAGCATATTTAAAAAGCAGAGATATTATTTTGCCAACATAAGTCCATCTAGTCAAAGCTATGAACTTTCCAGAAGTCCTGTATGGATGTGAGAAAAGTGAAGTGTAAGTGCAGTTGCTCAGTCATGTCCAATTCTTTGTGGTTGCATGGAGTTTACTAGGCTCCTCAATCCATGGGATTTTCCAAGCAAGAATAGTGGACTGTGTTGTCATTTCCTTCTCCAGGGAATCTTCCCAATCCAGGGATCGAACCCAGGTCTGCTGCATTGTAGGCAGATGCTTTACCTTCTGACCCACCAGGGATGCCCTTCCCTGGATGTGAAGAGTTGGATGTGAGTTGTGAGACGGATGTGAGAGCTGGAGTATAAAGAAAGTTGAGTGCCAAAACATTGATGATTTTGAACTGTGGTATTGGAGAAGACTCTTGAGTCCCTTGGACTGCAAGGAGATTCAACCTGTCAATCCTAAAGGAAATTAGTCCTGAATATTCATTGAAAGGACTCATGTGGAAGCTGAAACTCCAATGCTTTGGCCACTTAATTCGAACAACTGACTCATTGGTAAATAACCTGATGCTGGGAAAAATTGAAGGCAGGAGGAGAAGGGGACAACAGAGGACATGATGTTTGGATGGCAATACTGACTAAAGGACATGAGTTTGAGCAATCTCCGGGAGTTGGTGATGAATCAAGGAACCTGGCATGCTGCCATCCATGGGGTCGCAAAAATTAGAACAGGACTGAGCAACTGTACTGAACAGAACTGAATATATATGTGTACACACACACACACACGTATATGTATATATACAGAATCAGCCAGCTTCAAAATGCAAATTCTCTCAACTGAAAATATTAATGAGATAGCAAGAATAATCTCTCCCAAAAGACACAGGTGGTCACACACACTCACACACACAAATAGCATAAAAATTCTTTAATAAAGAGGTTTTGATTGTATAGTGTGCTACAGAATCTGAAGTTCTGATAAAATGGGTAATATGTTTTAAAGAAAGTCACAATATAAAGCAATTTCTAAGAATTATAATTCAACACAATTCTCTGAATGTTAAAGCTCTGCTGAATGTAATTTTGGTCTTCTCTATTTCAGAAAGCAATTCAAAACCTTACAAGGCATTAGAAATATTTCTTATATTTGTAGCCCGTTAAATTTTATAAGGTATTCTCATATACATTGTCTTTTGATTTTCATGCAAACCTCTTGAAAGGCAAAGCATTATCATACCCAGTTAGCATAACTCATGGCATATAACAGGCCATTGTTGATAAATATTTGTTATTAGAACAAGTGAATTAAATCATGTATAACTTATAAGAAAGGTGAACTTAAAATAGTCGACTGTTTAGCTCAAGGTGACAGATTCTGCAGACAGAACTTCAGACTTAATGTTAAATCTTCTTTCTCTTCATCATGAATATGACCACCTTTAAAAATTATCATGCTCAAATTATACTTAAAAATAGAAGGGTATAAATAATTTATGGGGCTTCTCTAGTAGCTCAGACAGTAAAGCATCCAGTTGCAATGCAGGAAACCTGGGTTTGATCCCTAGGTCAGGAAGATTCCCTGGAAAAGGAAATGGCAACCCACTCCAGTATTCCTGCCTGGAGAATTCCATGGACAGAGGCACTTGGTGGGCTACAGTCCATGTGGTCTCAAAGAGTCAGATAGGACTGAACGACTAACATACACACAAATAATTTATTAAAGTGTAAATTGGCCATAAGATCTCAAATATTTAGTTTTATGTAAAACCAAAAATGTAATAAAATTTTACATTTAATAAATTTAATAAAAAATGATGTATTCAAACGTAATATATATAAATCCATTTATGCACATATTTAAATATATTTATTTGAAAGCTTACAGAACTTTGGGTTCAGTGTTGCTGGTGTGTAAAGCAGTGGGAACCACAGTCTCTGGATCGCACATTTTGTGATATAGATGGCTTGGCAGGATACTGATGCAAAGGACCCTTTTCAGAAAGACATTTTTAAGTGTATAAAATAAACTATGTAAATTATAGAGAAAAGCTGTTTTATTTAACTATAGTCCAATCCACTTTGAGACTCACCACATGGATAGTTAAATGAGGGTTATTTTAATTTTTGATCATTATCAATGATCTTTAGTGTTTTACGCCCTATTAGAATGAGAAGGGAACTACTCTTCTTTGTATAGCATACATGTATTTGTTCAAAGACGAAACAAAGGCAAAAATGTAAATTTCACTTCACAAAATACTAACAGCAACACATAACTAAATTAAACATTGTGGTATCAAAAGTCATGATTAGGTAAGAATTATGGATCTTATTCCAAACGCTTCTGGGTAAACCTGACTTAATCATTTAGTATATTATCTCTACCTCTCAAAGAGAGAAAGTAACATACACCCAATGCTATTTCATGAATTGTTGTGAAGATAAAACATACCAATACATGAAAAGAAACTTTGAAATGTGTGTAACACTTAAAATGCAAGGTAGAATTTTATGAAATAAGCAATAAAGGGTGACATTAAAAAATACACAAGGCCATAATGCCTGAAGTTAGGTAACAGAATATAAATAGTAGAATAGCTCAAAAAAACAATGAAGAATATCATATATCATCAAGTTAATGTTTAATTGTCCAGTGCATGGTGTAGACATCTATGATAGCTGGTGATTGTAGTTTAATAAATCACCATGGTCTGAGATGGTAAAGAAATGCTAATTTAAGTAGGGAGTATTTTTGGAAGGAAGGAATAATGTAAAGATAGATGGAATGAAGCAAAGATATGAGAGATGGAGAGAAGAAGGAAAAACTTTAAAAAATATCTCTGTCACAGAATTCTTAAGAAAATTAACAATAACAAATCTAAAAATACTGACATATACTCAGCATTTAGTATGTGATAGCTATTATTGTAATTTTACCTCAGGCAGACTTTGCAAGAGAGAACCTTTAGATTGCAATACCGATTATGAGAAATAGATGTCTATATATGTTTTACAATAAAAGACTTAATAACAAAATCCTTAAATATCAGTCATTTTGGTGCAAGTGCTTGGTTTCTACTCTAACCAGCTAAAGCCACAAAGCTGATTTATTTAAAGAATTAAGAGTATCTGATGAAACTTAAGACCCCACAAGAAACTACAGGCATAGAAAAGTCATCTGCAAAAATCACAAGGACTCAAGTCTCCTTGACAAAAAGCGTCCACATCATAACTAGCAAATAATTAGAAATCTGACAGAGGAGATACATGTATGCTATCCAGTTTGTAAAATATTCTAGTTGGTATTCACTGAGAATACATCTATATCCCTCTTGAGATTAGTGTATTCATGGTTTTAGAAATAAAAACTACTATTTTTCCCCCAATTTAGTCAAAGTTCAGTTCAGTTCAGTCACTCAGTCGTGTCCGACTCTTTGCGACCCCATGAATCGCAGCACGCCAGGCCTCCCTGTCCATCACCAACTCCCGGAGTTCACTCAGACTCATGTCCATCAGGTCAGTGATGCCATCCAGCCATCTCATCCTCTGTCGTTCCCTTCTCTTCCTGCCCCCAATCCCTCCCAGCATCAGAGTCTTTTCCAATGAGTCAACTCTTCTCATGAGGTGGCCAAAGTACTGGAGTTTCAGCTTTAGCATCATTCCTTCCAAAGAAATTCCAGAGCTGATCTCCTTCAAAATGGAATGGTGGATCTCCTTGCAGTCCAAGGGACTCTCAAGAGTCTTCTCCAACACCGCATTCAAAAGCATCACTTCTTTGGCGCTCAGCCTTCTTCACAGTCCAACTCACATCCATACATGACCACAGGAAAAACCATAGCCTTGACTAGACAAACCTTTGTTGGCAAAGTAATGTCTCTGCTTTTGTATATGCTATCTAGGTTGGTCATAACTTTCCTTCCAAGGAGTAATCATCTTTTAATTTCATGGCTTCAGTGTCAAAAGGTCACTGCAAATTACAGAAGCCAGAAAAAAGGTGGACATCAAACCAGAGGATTATGCGTGCATAAACACACATGTGTACCTGTGTTTGCTTGTGTATATTTATTTAGACTTATGTAAAAGGACTTCCCTGATGGCTCACTGGTAAAGAATCTGGCTGTCAATGCAGGAGACTTGGGTTTGATCCCTGAGTCAGGAAGATCCCCTGGAGAAGGAAATGGCAACCTACTCCAGTATTCTTACCTAGAGAATCCTACAGACAGAGGAGCCCGGTGGGCTATAGTTCATGGGGTCGCAAAGAGTTGGACATGACTTAGTAACTAAACAAAAACATTATGTAAAAATTTTGTGAAACGTATAGAAAAAAACATAATTCACACACACATGCACACACATGTACACCCACCCTACCTTAAAGAATATGTCCTAAATCTCCCATTTATTAGAATCCAAAAATAGTCAGTGCTATCTCAATTGTGCCCTTATCAATGTATATCTGCTTTGTTTTATTTTTCCAGTCTTAAGAAGATGATACACAGTGCTACACAAATTGATTTACAAAATCACTCTGTCTTACATATCTTTTGAAAACAATATACTTGAAAATCATTCCTTTTAAGTCTCCCTATTTCACGTTCTGGCTCTACTATACACTAACATATTCATATTGAATGCATTTAGATTTTCTTCAGTTTATTTGCCACTGGATATTAAGTAAATTAACACACACATACACATTACCAACATAACTGGAGAAAAGTCGGTTTATTTATTCTCTTCAACCATAAAGAATTTCAGTAAACATTTTACTCCATTTATTGTTCATTTATATTTCTTCTTCTGGGGTTAACCTGTTCATGTTCACAGGTATCACGGAATCCTCAAGTAACATTGGAAAAGCTAGCACATGGGAGCTGTTTTTCAAGATGCACAAAAACAAAACAACATCAGTATGGGCTATCAAAAATGAAGGGTAAACTCATTATCAGCCTGTCAATCCTACCACACACAACTGTAAGAGATTTCTAAAACCGGCCAGAGTTAAATTTGAGTTGACCCTCAGACCAGCTTCTGTTTTCCTTTGTCTTCATAAATTGACTAAGTTTAGACACTTATTTCATTTCTACTTAATGAAATGAGAAGAAAAAGTAGATTGAGTTAAATGGTCATGTAACTGAATCAACAGTTTATAGACTACCATTGTTTTGCTTTGCTTTGGTTATATTGTTGTTTGGTTCCACAGAAAATGTGTCAACCATGACGATGTGATGAAGAAATGACATTCCAGAATCACTGATAAAGAAAGCAAAAGTAATGAAAAAAAGATAGCAGACCTGTGAGACAAAGCCTCTTCCTCACTTTTTGTTTTCCTCTTTTTTTTTTTTTTTTAATTTTTGGTTAAGAATGAGAAAAAAGTTGCTCCCATGGGTCATAGAAAAAGATGAAAAAGATGCCTAAACAATAAACAACATTGTATCATGTTTCCTAACATTGTGTTTCCTTTTTTCTTAATCAACTATACAAGTTACCCATTTTGACTATTCAAATTCATTTGTGAGGAAAAACAAAGCAACTCCAGAGTAAGTCTTTGGTCACACTTCACATTATGAAGGACAAATAACAGGCCAGGGTGAGAGGAGGGTGTTGTTAAATCTAATTGATCCCTGCATTTTCTTTATGAACCTTGCCAGAACACCCCAAAGGAAAACATCCTTGATGTAGATTGTCTCCCTTATCCTTATTTTCATTCTGTCTGACAACAGTAAATCATGTATCTTCCTCTTACATTCTGCAAATGTGTATTTGAACATCTGGTCCTTTCTCATGTCAACTACTTGGCTGAATGTCATCTATTAAGTGTTGTCATTGTCTCCCAGTATCATAAATGCTCTTTCATTATCTGCAGCTTGGTCCCTTCCAGGCACTTTACATTAGCGTTGTCTGGTTTATGGGCCTCCGTAGTTTGATCACATGCTTACTAATTTCTCTATCAAGCAGCCTTTCTATCTGCTAAGTACACACACTACCATATGTAAAATAGATAGCTAATGGGAATTTGCTGTATGACTCAGGGAACTCAAACAGGGGCTTTGTAACAATCTAGAGGGGTTAGAAGGGGTAGGAGGGAGGCACAAGAGGGAGGGGACATACATATACCTATGGCTAAATCGTATTGATGTATGGCAGAAACCAACAAATGTTTCAAAGCAATTATCCTTCAATTAAAAAATTAGTAAATTAAAAAAGATGTTAGAATATGAAAAAAAGGTCTCCCAATTAAAGTTCCACAATATTCTAGTTTGAATAAAAATCAAAAGGCTATGATTTAAATACATTCAATTTAATTACATAGTAATTGATTTATTGATGATATTGTAAATGTCATTATTTACTCATGTAATTCCTTAAAGGATGAGACCATAAGCGAGGTGATTTTCTCATTTCATTAAGATTTGATCAACAACCTTGATATAAAGTAATTCACTGCTCACGTATTTTTATCCTTCCTTGGGAATATTCTCTGTTTAAGAACCATAGATTTACTATATGCAATATGATAGTAAATTTTTTAATAAATGTGATCCTGCTTCTTGAACAGCACTGAAATTGATGATAAATGACTTGTGCTAACATAAATATGAAGGCAGTAATATTGGGAAAGTGGCTGCTTTGGTTTTCTGTCAAACCTTTTGACTGATGTTGGCATACACTAGACCTTTTCCTTCCTAACTTTACTTTTTAAGGGCATGAAAAAAAATCACTTAGCTTACTTCAGAAACTGTCATATATTTACTTTTGTTTAACTTTTTTTTTGCTTCTAATTTGATCTCATATGTGTATCTTCTCTCCTTTGGCAATTATATTATATATATTCTTAATGTCTTGATGAAACAATTGGCCACTTTTATTGACTCAAAATTTCCCATTAACCTTCTGCCTAAAATCATTTCATTCTTAACCTGGATTTTACCACTTTCTACTCTAGATAGATTCTTTCTCTTTATCCCATACAACTAAAAGTTTGCCCAGAAAATACGGCCACATTTTAATTCCAGGGTCACACACAGATAGACCATTTTAAATAAATGTCTCACCATAGTGTTATCCCTTATAAACTGGAAAAATGCCCTGACCCATCCTCAGTGGCAGGTATAAATGCAAGTGTCATATCCCAGTTATGAAAGAGTTCCCTGGGTCCTTCCTGTCTATATAAAATAATTAATCACAGGAATGTTGTCATTGTTCAGTTGCCCAGTGGTATCTGACTCTTTCTTTGCAACCCCATGGACTGCAGCATGCCAGGCCTGCCTGTCCCTCACCACCTCCTGGAATTTGCCCAGGTTCATGTCCACTGCATTGGTGATGCCATCTAATCATATTATCTTCTGACACTCTCTTCTCCTTCACAGGAGAACACAGTGTTAAAAGTGCCAAGATCTCGAGGGTGTTACAGAAGAGATTCTGAAGGATAAGAAAACATTTGGTGCATATGGATTGGGATATCCAGGTTGATGACAGTCAAGATTCTAAGCAGGTTTGGTGATTAGTGTGTAATTGACAATATAAAGTGATGAATAAAAACATGGTCTCTAGAGCCAGCTTGTGCATGCTAAGTTGCTTTAGTCGTGTCCAACTACTTGCCACTACATGCATTATAGCCCACCAGGCTTCTCTGTTGATAGGATTCTCCAGGCAAGAATATTGCAGTGGTTTGCCATTCCCTTCTCCAGGGGATCTTCCTGACCCAGGGATTGAACTCGGGTCTCCCGCATTGCACGCAGTTTCTTTACCATCTGAACCAGTTATCATTTTAGTCACTCAGTTGTGTCTGATTTTTTGTGACCCCATGGACTGCAGCATGCCAGGCTTCCTTGTCCATCATGAACTCCCGGCATTTATTCAAATTCATGTTCATTGAGTCGGTGATGCCATCCAACCATCTCATCCTCTGTTATCCCCTTCTCCTCCCACCTTCAATCTTCCCCAGCATAAGAGTCTTTTCTAGTGAGTCAGTTCTTCTCATCAGGTGGCCATAATATTGGAGTTTCAGTTTTAGCATCAGTCCTTCCAATGAATATTCAGGACTGATTAGAATTGACTGGTTGAATCTCCCTGCAGTTCAAGGGACTCTCAAGAGTCTTCTCCAATACCACAGTTCAAAAGCATCAATTATTTGGTGATCAGCTTTCTTTATAGTCCAACTCTCACATCTGTACATGACTACTGGAAAAACCAAAGCTTCGACCAAACTGATCTTTGTTGGCAAAGTAATATCTTTGCTTTTTAATATGCTTTCTAGGTTGGTCATAACTCTTCTTCCAAGGAGAGCAAGCATCTTTTAATTCATGGCTGCAGTTACCATCTACAGTGATTTCAGAGCCCCCCCAAATGAAGTGTGTCACTGTTTCCCCATTTGTTTGCCATGACATGATGGGACCAGATGTCATGATCTTAGTTTTCTGAACGTTGAGTTTTAAGCCAAATTTTTCACTCTCCTCTTTCACTTTCATCAAGAGGCTCTTCAGTTCTTCTTTGCTTTCTGCCATGAGGATGGTGTCATCTGCATATCTGAGGTTATCAATATTTCTCCTGGCAATCATGATTCCAGCTTGTACTTCATCCAGCCCAGCACTGGCCTAGTAAACAAAGCAGAAGTAGATGTTTTTCTGGAACTTTATCAATTATTCAGGGGATCTTGGCAATTTGTTTTCTGGTTCCTCTGCCTTTTCTAAAACCATCTTGGTGTATATGGATTGGGAACCAGCTTGCCTGGGGCTAAATGTCAGCTGGAACTAACCAAGTGATATTGGATAAATTGCTTAGATTCTTAATATCCTGGTAACTGTTTCTCTCTTAGCAATTGTAGTACTTAGCACTACTTAGCAGTAGTAGTACTTATCCCATTATATTTTTGTATGATTAAACATGTGATATTCATATGCAATAGAGCTTCCCTGGTGGCTCATTGGTAAAGAAACCACCTTCCAATGCAGAAAGCGGGTTTAATCCCTGGGTTGGGAAGATCTTCTGGAGGAGGAAAAGGCAACACATTCTAGTATTCTTACGGGAAATCCCATGACAGAGGAGCCTGACAGGTTACTGTCCATGGGGTCCCAAAAGAGTCAGACACAACTTAGCTACTAAGCAGACAAAACTAATAACACACAATACTATGTTAACAAATAGGATTTAACAAACAATGCACTTAGAACAATGCTTAGAATATAATGAATACCAGATGGTGCTAGAAGTAAAGAATCCATCTGCCAATGTAGGTCAGATTTAACAGATGCTGGTTCCATGCCTGGGTAGGGAATTTTTCCTGGAGGAGGAAATGGGAACCCACTCCAGTATTCTTGCCTGGAGAAACCCATGGACATAGGAGCCTGGTGGGCTACAGTCTATGGGGTCGCACAGAGTCAGACACGATTGGGCGACTAACACAAACACACATATACATTTAGATATTATTATCTAAACTCATATGACCGCTTTATAAATCTAAATTTGGCTATGATAGTATCTTGCAAATCTTGGGATGTTTATTCTTTAGAACTAAGTCAAACCACCTATAACTGAACATCTTATAGGCAATGGTTAAAAATTCAGAACTTTGTACCCTCTAGGTGTCTAAATTTTTCATAAGCATTTACAAAATTTTGATGTACTCTAGAGTTGGAAACTATGGACTATAATTCAGACAGGGTGAAGATGGTCTTGGATAGGATCAGGTTTTATAATGTTTGTGGTATTTATTTGAATCTAAAGGTTCAAGCATGCCTGCTAAGTCACTTCAGCCCTGTCTGGCTCTGCAAACCTATGGACTGTAACCCACCAGGTTTCTCTGTCCATGGAATTCAACAGACAAGAATACCGGAGTGGGTTGCTATGGCTTCCTCCAGCAGATCTTCCTGACCCAGAGGTTGAACCCACATCTTCTGTGGCTCCTGCATTGCAGGCAGATTCTTTACCCCTGGGTCACCATTAAAGCCCCAGCACAGTGGTAAAGAATCTGCCTGCTAATGCAGGAAACACAAAAGATGAAAGCTTGATTCCTTGGTCAAGAAGATCACCTGGAATAGGAAATGGCAACCCCATCCAGCACTCTCAGCTGGAAAATTCCATGGGTAGAGTAGACTGGTAGGCTACAGTACATGGGATGGCAAAGAGTTGGACATGACTGAACACACACACACACACACACACACACACATAATAGAAATTGAAGACTGCAAGACTAGTATCTGTGGTGTTTTTATGCAGGGTTCTTTCTCTTTATTGTAGATGTTTAATTAGAAATTGTACAGAGAGGATCATGAACATAGAACAATTTCTCTGATTTTTTTTTCTTTCTTGAATTCAAGCTGAGACAGTCCTCCCCAGCCTCCTAAAAGAGTGACAGAAACTAATTTCTTCACCATATTCCTGATTTAAGTGAAAGGGTTTAGCTCATTAGATGATCCAATTATTTCTAGTTATGGTCTAAGGTCAGCCACTCTCCAAATCTCTGGAAATCCATATCATTCAGACTTTGAATGATAATATAGGAGCTTAAAGAAAAACACATAGCAATGTTTATTAAAACATTTTCTCAGTAGTCTGAGGAGACTAAGAGAAAATTTGGGACTGGGAAAATATGGTTTACTTTTTACTACTTGACAGAAAAGAGTTAACAAATTACAAACATGAAAATATTCTTGAGATAGTAATTTTCAATAATCTGTTTTATAAGCTAGTCTGCTTAGTTAAGACAAAGGATATTTCATTAATAAATAGTTTGAATTAAGGCCAGGAAAGGATCACCTGGCAGCCTGAACTTTCAAAAGATGTCATAACATCATAGACTGTGTTTTCCCAGGAACAAATATTCAGCTTCACACGAGGAATCAATATTGCTGGAAATGTTATTTCCTCTAAACTATTAAAGATATACTAGAATATGCATTTCATTATATTAAAACATTCCAATGTGACTTAAGGCCAGAATTCCAGATAAGCAATAGTTATAGAAAAGAAAGCCTGGGAAGGGTAGAATGAAATCATTGCTTTGAGAGTTGAACCATTGTTTCTTAGGGAATGAAATCTCTCTTAACTTTTCAAAAATTTACAATGATGCACACACAGGCAAGAACTATAACTCTGATCTCATTGATAAGCTGCCAACCCATGTTCAAAATCTAAATCAAGCAACTCAAAACTTCTTTGAGGGAAAGGTAAATTTTATTTCCTTGAAAGTAGAGGAAAGGAGTTAAAGCATGACACAGGAAAAAGATGAAATTGCCATTTGGGAAGAATTGAAAGGAAACAGCATTGACCACAAATATGAGGCAAACATCTTAATTATGGCTATAACTATAACAAAGAAAAAAAAAAGAATACTCTATTTTTGTAACAATTTATCTTTTCTTATTTTCAGACTTAGGGAGTTGCTCTAAATAATGAACTAATAAGAGGAGATCTGTTGATTAGATGGATATTTTAAGGGAAAAACATGATATAGGTAATGGATCTTCATATGGTTACAAAATAGTCTTAATTGTGATATTTCACTATAAGAAGGTGATAAATATAAATATCTTCTAATCTAATAATTTTGCATGCCTTAAGTAAGGGACTGATTGGGAAAAAAAAGTCTTAAGGATCTGCATGGAAAGAAAGGGCAAGAAGAGAAAGATGGCAATTTGCCTAGTAATTCCCCCCTTCTTTTCCAAGTATCAATACATTCTAAGACTAAGGGATAGATTTAGGAAGGCATACATGCTATGTTTTGGGCAATGGAATGGGAGCCTGTGAAAACACTGGGAATCCCAAGAAAACTGGGAGTTTTTGTGATCTCAAGAGAAACAAATGTACCTCGGTGTTTTTTGTATGTTGGCCCATCAGTTGAGTTCAGTTGCTCAGTCATGTTTGACTCTTTGTGACCCCATGAGTTGCAGCATTCCAGGCTTCCCTGTCCATCACCAGCTCCTGGAGTTTACTCAAACTCATGTTCATTGAGTCGGTGATGCCATCCAACCATCTCATCCCCCATTGTCCCCTTCTCCTCCCACCTTCAATCTTTCCCAGCATCAGGGTCTTTAAAATGAGTCAGTTCTTCACATCAGGTGGCCAAAGTATTGGAGCTTCAGCTTCAGCATCAGTCCTTCCAGTGAATATTCAAGACTTATTTCCTTTAGGATGGACTGCCTTCTTCAGCCCACGTTGGTCTATAAAAGGGCAGTAATATCAGTGACAGTAGAGAGCAGGAATAGATATTTTTTTAAATTTTATTTTATTTTTAAACTTTACAATATTATATTAGTTTTGCCAACCATCAAAATGAATCCGCCACAGGTATACCTGTGCTCCCCATCCTGAACCCTCCTCCCTCCTCCCTCCCCATACCCTCCCTCTGGGTCATCCCAGTGCACCAGCCCCAAGCATCCAGTATTGTGCATCAAACCTGGACTGGCGACTCGTTTCATACATGATATTATACATGTTTCAATGCCATTCTCCCAAATTTCCCCATCCACTCCCTCTCCCTCTCCCACAGAGTCCAGAAGACTGTTCTATACATCAGTGTCTCTTTTGCTGTCTCATATACAGGGTTATTGTTACCATCTTTCTAAATTCCATATATATGTGTTAGTATACTATATTGGTGTTTTTCTTTCTGGCTTACTTCACTTTGTATAATAGGTTCCAGTTTCATCCACCTCATTAGAACTGATTCAAATGTATTTTTTTTTAATGGCTAAGTAATACTCCATTGTGTATATGTACCACTGCTTTCTTATCCATTCATCTGCTGATGGGCATCTAGGTTGCTTCCATGTCCTGGCTATTATAAACAGTGCTGCGATGAACATTGGGGTACATGTGTCTCTTTCCCTTCTGGTTTCCTCAGTGTGTATGCCCAGCAGTGGGATTGCTGGATCATAAGGCAGTTCTATTTCCAGTTTTTTAAGGAATCTCCACACTGTTCTCCATAGTGGCTGTACTAGTTTGCATTCCCACCAACAGTGTAAGAGAGTTCCCTTTTGTCCACACCCTCTCCAGCATTTATTGCTTGTAGACTTTTGGATCACAACCATTCTGACTGGCATGAAATGGTACCTCATAGTGGTTTTGATTTGCATTTCTCTGATAATGAGTGATGTTGAGCATCTTTTCATGTGTTTGTTAGCCATCTGTATTTCTTCTTTGGAGAAATGTCTATTTAGTTCTTTGGCCCATTTTTTGATTGGGTCATTTATTTTTCTGGAGTTGAGCTGTAGGAGTTGCTTGTATATTTTTGAGACTAGTTGTTTGTCAGTTGCTTCATTTGCTATTATTTTCTCCCATTCTGAAGGCTGCCTTTTCCCCTTGCTAATAGTTTCCTTTGTTGTGCAGAAGCTTTTAATTAGGTCCCATTTGTTTATTTTTGCTTTTATTTCCAATATTCTTGGAGGTGGGTCATAGAGGATCCTGCTGTGATGTATGTCGGAGAGTGTTTTGCCTATGTTCTCCTCTAGGTGTTTTATAGTTTCTGGTCTTACGTTGAGTTCTTTAATCCATTTTGAGTTTATTTTTGTGTATGGTGTTAGAAAGTGTTCTAGTTTCATTCTTTTACAGGTGGTTGACCAGTTTTCCCAGCACCACTTATTAAAGAGATTGTCTTTAATCCATTGTATATTCTTGCCTCCTTTGTCAAAGATAAGGTGTCCATATGTGCGTGGATTTATCTCTGGGCTTTCTATTTTGTTCCATTGATCAATATTTCTGTCTTTGTGCCAGTACCATACCGTCTTGAGACTGTGGCTTTGTAGTAGAGCCTGAAGTCAGGTAGGTTGATTCCTCCAGTTCCCTTCTTCTTTCTCAAGATAGCCTTGGCTATTCAAGGTTTTTTGTATTTCCATACAAATGGAAGAATACCATTGGTAGCTTGATGGGGATTGCATTGAATCTATAAATTGCTTTGGGTAGTATACTCATTTTCACTATATTGATTCTTCCAATCCATGAACATGGTATATTTCTCCATCTATTAGTGTCCTCTTTGATTTCTTTCACCAGTGTTTTATAGTTTTCCATATATAGGTCTTTAGATTCTTTAGGTAGATATATTCCTAAGTATTTTATTCTTTCCATTGCAATGGTGAATGGAATTGTTTCCTTAATTTCTCTTTCTGTTTTCTCATTGTTAGTGTATAGGAATGCAAGGGATTTCTGTGTGTTGATTTTATATCCTGCAACTTTACTATAATCATTGATTAGTTCTAGTAATTTTCTGGTGGAGTCTTTAGGGTTTTCTATGTAGAGGATCATGTCATCTGCAAACAGTGAGAGTTTTACTTCTTCTTTTCCAATTTGGATTCCTTTTATTTCTTTTTCTGCCCTGATTGCTGTGGCCAAAACTTCCAAAACTATGTTGAATAGTAAAGGTGAAAGTGGGCACCCTTGTCTTGTTCCTGACTTTAGAGGGAAATGCTTTCAATTTTTCACCATTGAGGATAATGTTTGCGGTGGGTTTGTCATATATAGCTTTTATTATGTTGAGGTATGTCCCTTCTATTCCTGCTTTCTGGAGAGTTTTTTTTTTTTATCATAAATGGATGTTGATTTTGTCAAAGGCTTTCTCTGCATCTATTGAGATAATCGTATGGTTTTTATTTTCAATTTGTTAATGTGGTGTATTACATTGATTGATTTGTGGATATTGAAGAATCCTTGCGTCCCTGGGATAAAGCCCACTTGGTCATGGTGTATGATCTTTTTAATGTGTTGTTGGATTCTGATTGCAAAAATTTTGTTAAGGATTTTTGCATCTATGATCATCAGTGATATTGGCCTGTAGTTTTCTTTTTTTGTTGGATCTTTGTCAGGGGTGGTATTAGGGTGATGGTGGCCTCATAGAATGAGTTTGGAAGTTTACCTTCCTCTGCAATTTTCTGGAAGAGTTTGAGCAGGATAGGTGTTAGCTCTTCTCTAAATTTTTGGTAGAATTCAGCTGTGAAGCCATCTGGAACTGGGCTTTTGTTTGCTGGAAGATTTTTGATTACAGTTTCAATTTCCGTGCTTGTGATGGGTCTGTTAAGATTTTCTATTTCTTCCTGGTCGAGTTTTGGAAAGTTGTGCTTTTCTAAGAATTTGTCTATTTCTTCCACGTTGTCCATTTTATTGGCATATAATTGTTGATAGTAGTCTCTTATGATCCTTTGTATTTCTGTGTTGTCTCTTGTGATCTCTCCATTTTCATTTCTAATTTTATTGATTTGATATTTCTCCCTTTGTTTCTTGATGAGTCAGGCTAATGGTTTGTCAATTCTATTTATCCTTTCAAAGAACCAGCTATTGGCTTTGTTGATTTTTGCTATAGTCTCTTTTGTTTCTTTTGCATTTATTTCTGCCCTAATTTTTAAGATTTCTTTCCTTCTACTAACCCTGGGGTTCTTCACTTCTTCCTTTTCTAGTTGCTTTAGGTGTATGGTTAGGTTATTTATTTGACTTTTTTCTTGTTTCTTGAGGTATGCCTGTATTGCTATGAATTTTCCCCTTAGGACTGCTTTTAAAGTGTCCCATAGGTTTTGGGTTGTTGTGTTTTCATTTTCATTCGTTTCTATGCAAATTTTGATTTCTTTTTTGATTTCTTCTGTGATTTGTTGGTTATTCAGCAGCATGTTGTTCAGCCTCCATATGTTGGAATTTTTAATAGTTTTTCTCCTGTAATTGAGATCTAATCTTACTGCATTGTGGTCAGAAAAGATGCTTGGAATGATTTCTATTTTTTTGAATTTACCAAGGCTAGATTTATGGCCTAGGATGTGATCTATCCTGGAGAAGGTTCCATGTGCGCTTGAGAAAAAGGTGGAATTCATTGTTTTGGGATGAAATGTCCTATAGATATCAATTAGGTCTAACTGGTCTATTGTATCGTTTAAAGTTTGTGTGTCCTTGTTAATTTTCTGTTTAGTTGATCTATCCATAGGTGTGAGTGGGGTATTAAAGTCTCCCCCTATTATTGTGTTATTGTTAATTTCTCCTTTCATACTTGTTAGCATTTGTCTTACGTACTGTGGTGGTCCCGTGTTGGGTGCATATATATTTATAATTGTTATATCTTCTTCTTGGATTGACCCTTTGATCATTATGTAGTGACCATCTTTGTCTCTTTTCACAGCCTTTGTTTTAAAGTCTACTTTACCTGATATAAGTATTGCTAGTCCTGCTTTCTTCTGGTCCCTATAGGAATAGATTTTAAATATGATAACACCCTTCAAAGTCAAAGTGGAATCTATGCCTATCAGCTTCATACATGCATAATCTCCAAGTTATTGATTATGTTTATCTAAGATAATCAGAAATTTCTGGAAGTTCTGGCATAATATATTTTATAATTATTTCAAAAGAGAATTTAACTAAATGTTCTTATAAAATATGCAAAAATAAATTGAATTGGATGAAAAACTGTTCTTCAAACAAAGATTTTAAAATTACAGTTTGGCTACAAGCAATAGAACCAAGAGTTCAAGTGAAGACGTTTTAATTTTTCTTGTGTTATTGTAACAAATAAGCAAAAAATCAGTACCTTAAAACCACACCAATTTAACTGGAACTCAGTATACCAAAAAAAAAAAAAAGAGAGAGAGAGAGACAGTGGACCACAGAGGTAAATGTAAAATATAAAAACTATAAAAATCCTAGAAGGTAACACATAGGAGGAAAGTTACATGACCTTGGGTATGGCATTGAGCTTTTGATACAAACAAAAAGTGTAATACATGAAACAAATAATTGACGTTAGATTTTTTAATTATTAAAAACTTTTTCTCCTAAAAGGACAATTTTGAGAGAATGAGAAAACATGCCACACACTGGGAGGAAATATTTGTAAAAAACACATCTGATAAAGAACTGTTACCCAAAATTGTCAAATTATTCCTAAATATAAAAAATAATAAACAACCCACTTAAAATGGTCCATAAACATTAACAGATGTCTCATCAACAAAGATACATGTAACAAAAAAGCATGTAAAAATTTACTCACATGAAATATTATCAGGGAAGTGCAAATTAAGCAACAATTAGATTCCAGTGCATACCTGTTAAGATTGTCAAATCCAGGACACTGACATAGTAAATACTGGCAAGAATGCAAAGCTATCAGAACTCTCATCAATTTGCTGGAAATGCAAAACAGTGCAGTCACTTTGGAAGAAAATAAGATTTCTTACAAAATTAGACATACCCTTATCATTTGATCTAGCAATGATGCTCCTTGTCATTTACCCAAATGAGCTGAAAATGCATGTCCACATAAAAACCTGCTCATAGATATTTATGTTGTTGTTTCTCAGTCACTAAATCATGACTGAATTTCTGCAACCCCATGGACTGTAGCATGCCAGGCTCCTCTGTTTTCCACTGTCTCCCAGAGTTTGCTCAAATTCATACCCATTGAATAGCTGACGGTATCTTGCCATCTCATCCTCTGCCATCCCTTCTGCTTTTAGCTTCAATCTCTCATCAGGGATTCTTTCCAATTAATCAAATGTTTATAGCAGCTTTATTTACAATTACCAAAATTCAAAAGTAACCAAGATGTCTTTCTGTAGGTGAATGGATAAATAAACGGTGGAATATTATTTAGTACTAAAAGAAATGAGCAATCAAGCCTCATGGCAGAAAGTGAAGAAGAGCCTCTTAATGAACGTGAAAGAGGAGAACGAAAAAGCAAATGAAGCAATGGACAAACAACTTATCTCAAAAATATACAAGCAACTCCTACAGCTCAACTCCAGAAAAATAAATGACCCAATCAAAAAATGGGCCAAAGAACTAAATAGACATTTCTCCAAAGAAGACATACAGATGGCTAACAAACACATGAAAAGATGCTCAACATCACTCATTATCAGAGAAATGCAAATCAAAACCACTATGAAGTACCATTTCATGCCAGTCAGAATGGCTGCTATCCAAAAGTCTATAAGCAATAAATGCTGGAGAGGATGTGGAGAAAAGGGAACTCTCTTACACTGTTGGTGGGAATGCAAACTAGTACAGCCACTATGGAGAACAGTGTGGAGATTCCTTAAAAAACTGGAAATAGAACTGCCTTATGATCCAGCAATCCCACTGCTGGGCATACACACTGAGGAAACCAGAAGGGAAAGAGACACATGTACCCCAATGTTCATCACAGCACTGTTTATAATAGCCAGGACATGGAAGCAACCTAGATGCCCATCAGCAGATGAATGGATAAGAAAGCAGTGGTACATATACACAATGGAGTATTACTCAGCCATTAAAAAGAATACATTTGAATCAGTTCTAATGAGATGGATAAAACTGGAACCTATTATACAGAGTGAAGTAAACCAGAAAGAAAAACACCAATACAGTATACTAATACATATATATGGAATTTAGAAAGATGCTAACAATAACCCTGTGTACGAGACAGCAAAAGAGACACCGATGTATAGATCAGTCTTATGGACTCTGTGGGAGAGGGAGAGGGTGGGGAGATTTGGGAGAACAGCATTGAAACATGTATAATATCATGTATGAAACGAGTCGCCAGTCCAGGTTCGATGCACGGTACTGGATGCTTGGGGCTGGTGCACTGGGACGACCCAGAGGGAGGGTAGGGGAGGGAGGAGGGAGGAGGGTTCAGGATGGGGAACACATGTATATCTGTGGCGGATTCATTTCGATATTTGGCAAAACTAATATAATATTGTAAAGTTTTAAAATAAAATAAAATTTAAAAAAAACTCAATATTCAAAAAACTAAGATCATGCCATCCTGTCCTATCACTTCATGGCAAATACATGGGGAAGCAATAGAAACAATTACAGACTTTATTTTCTTGGGCTCCAAAGTCTCTGAAGTTGGTGACTGCAGCCATGAAAATAAAAGATGCTTGCTATTTGGAAGAAAAGCTACGACCAACCTAGATAACATATTCAAAAGTAGAGACATTACTTTGCCAACAAAGGACCATCTAGTCAAAACTATGGTCTTTCCATTAATCATGTATGGATTTGAGAATTGGACCATAAATAAAGCTGAGTGTGAATAACTGATGCTTTTGAACTGTGGTGTTAGAGAAGACTCTTGAGAGTACCATAGACTGTAAGGAGATCCAACCAGTACATCCTAAAAGAGATCAGTCCTGGGTGTTCATTGGAAGGACTGATGTTGAAGCTGAAACTCCAGTACTTTGTCCACCTGATGCAAAGACTCATTGGAAAAGACCCTCATGCTGGGAAAGATTGAGGGCAGGAAGAGAAGGGGATGACAGAGGATGAGATGGTTGGATGGCATCACCAACCCAATGAACATGAATTTGAACAAGCTCTGGGAGTTGGTGATGGACAGGGAGGCCTGGTGTACTGCAGTCCATGGGGTCACAAAGAGTTGGACATGACTGAGTGACTGACTTGAACTGAACTGAGCAAATGAACAACATCAAGCCAGGATAAGATATGGAGGAAACTTAACTACATATTTCTAAAGGAAGTAAAATGTAATTGTAAAAGGCTACATACTTTATGATTTCAATTATACAACATTCTGTAAGAAGCAAAACTATGGAGACAATAAAAAACAAGGGGTTGTTGGAGGGAGGGATGAATAGGTGGTACACAGAAAATTTTTAGAAAAAAGAAAAATATTTAGGGTGATGTTATAATGGTCAATACATTCCACTTTAAATTTGCCCAAATCCATGTAATGTACAACAACAATAATGAATTTTAATGCTAACTAGAAACCTATACGCAGGTCAGGATGCAACAGTTAGAACTGGACATGGAACAACAGACTGGTTCCAAGTGGAAAAAGGAGTACATCAAGGCTGTATATTGTCACCCTGCTTATTTAACTTATATGCAGAGAACATCATGAGAAATGCTGGGCTGGAATAAGCACAAGCTGGAATCAAGATTGCCAGGAGAAGTATCAATAACCTCAGATATGCAGATGACACCACCCTTATGACAGAAAGTGAAGAGGAACTAAAAAGCCTCTTGACGAAAGTGAAAGAGGAGAGTGAAACAGTTGGCTTAAAGCTCAACATTCAGAAAACTAAGATCATGGCATCTGGTCCTATCACTTCATGGGAAATAGATGGGGAAACAGTGGAAACAGTGTAAGAATTTATTTTTGGGGGCTCCAAAATCACTGCAGATGGTGATTGCAGCCATGAAATTAAAAGGCACTTATTCCTTGGAAGGAAAGTTATGACCAACCTAGATAGCATATTCAAAAGCAGAGATATTACTTTGCCAGCAAAGGTCCATCTAGTCAAGGCTATGGTTTCTCCAGTGGTCATCTATGGATGTGAGAGTTGGATTGTGGAGAAAGCTGAGCACCAAAGAATTTATGCTTTTGAACTGTGGTGTTGGAGAAGACTCTTGAGAATCCCTTGGACTGCAAGGAGATCCAACCAGTCCATTCTAAAGGAATTTAGTCCTGGGTGTTCATTGGAAGGACTGATGCTAAAGCTGAAACTCCAATACTTTATCCACCTTATGCGAAGAGTTGATTCATTGGAAAACACCCTGATTCTAGATGGGATTGGGGGCAAGAGGAGAAGGAGATGATAGAGGATGAGATGGCTGGATGGCATCACCGACTCAGTGGACGTTAGTTTGAGTGAACTCTGGGAGTTGATGATGGACAGGGAGGTCTGGCATTCTGCAATTCGTGGGGTCTCAAAGAGTCGGACACGACTGAGCGACTGAATTGAACTGAACTAAGAAGCAGATATTCTTATAAACTAGACATTATATGGCACATTTTTTTGTGCCTAGGCCTGTCTATGTCTTTGCTCAGTTGACTAGATAACATAGGCACATATACATTTTTGATCTAAGGATAAATCTAGATCTTCGGTAGATACTATAAACTTTATTTGTGAGTCCTCTGCCATCAGAACTGAATAAATTTACTTTCATTCTTCTATGTCTACATTCATCTACATTCATCTTCATCATCTTCACTTACATCAATAAGCTGTCATTCTTGTGGTTTACAATATCAAACCGTCAGTTACTTCTTCAACAGACGTAGCTTGGGGATCCAGTACAATTTAGCCTCAAAGTCTAACAATTAGCATCTTTATTGTGATTTCCTGCTATAGATTATTAGTTTATGGAGCAAGAACAAAAATAAAACTGGCTTTTAATGAAATATTAAAAAGGTAAAATTGTGTTTATTGATACGTTTATGTGTTTATTTTAAAAAAGAAATCGTTCTAACAATGTATTTGAAATAGATTAAAACAACTTATATACTTCTCAGTTTATCTTTTTCTCCATTTAAAGTCCCTAATGTTGAGTGAGCACATCTTTAACTCTCTGAGGTGTGTCTCATATCCTACATTTTTTGGTTCCGTCCCTTAAGACTGACCCAAGTCCATCAGGAACTTTGGCTGAATAGTTCAGTCTGTATGCCAGCATATACTTAAAGAATATGCATGATCTCTTCTCAGTCAAATTTCCTTTTGACCAAAGCCAGATGCTCTCTTTCATTTACATTTTTCAACTATTCCTATAAACATGGCTGAGTTTTCTTAAATTAAGTAGGACAAAAATAAATTAATCAAAAAGGCAAGATTTTATCCTTTTGTAGACTTGAATTTAGTGTAATAAAATTAACAAATTAATTTTCAGAATATGGTTAGAAAGCACCCTGTGAATCCTGATCACTGTGATACCTAAATATTGGAGTTTGTATCATTGCTTTTTTTACATATTAATAATTGTATGGTTGATAACAGAAGGGCTAACTGCTATTTGAGAAGCAAACAAAAAACATCAGCTTGGTTGACATTAGAGGAAATTTGAGACCCATAGTTCTTACCATTTGAGATGTTTACACTCTTATTCTGGGAAATCTGAGGCTGTTTGTCTGTCTAGTGAATAGATGACCTCATAGGTTGGATTCTCCAGGAAGCTGACTGTGAGATAAGATTAACGTACCTGGGAAATAATAAGGAATACCTTTGGGATCAACACTGGTAAGGGGAAGGAAAGAAGCAGAAACGGACAGGGGAAGAAGTTGCACTTAATGTAGTCTCTGAAGGTCTTAGAGTGATCTTTGAATTGGGATGTCCTGGGCTTCCCAGGTGGCATTAGTGGTCAAGAATTTGTCTGCCAATTCAGGAAACATAATGAGACCTGGGTCTGATCCTTAGGTCAGGAAGATCCCCTGGAGGAGGGCATGGAAACCCACTCCAGTATTACTGCTTGGAGATGCCCATAGACAGAGGAGCCTGGAGGGCTAAAGTCCATGGGGTCACAAAGAGTCAGACATGACTGAAGTGACATAGCATGTATGCATGCAGAGTTTTCATGAGTTGGAGCAAAAGGCCTGGACTTAACATCTCCATATCAACCAAATATTTGATGCAGGCTGCCCAAAAAAGTGGTTTCACAAGGGGCAGTGCACTTCATCTGAGGCAATTCAGAAGAGGCTGAATAGTTAAAGACTGACAACTAGCAGTCAGTCCATAGACTTGAGGAACAAATCTTTCCACTTGAAGGAGGTCTAGAAAGCACATGATAGCGTGGACTACAGATACACTGGCAAAACAAGCTGAGAAAGTTTGGGAGACTCAGTGCAGCTCCTCTGATTCATCATTAAAGTCTAGAATTCTTCCATTAGGTATTATCCTCTCACTGTTTCCCTTTTGAAATAAAACTGTCTACATCAAACACATTAAATCACTTGTATTTATGAACTAAATACATCTGTTTTGTCACTCTGTAAAGAATGTGCTCTTAATGGGCATCTTTTTGAAAGGAACTTTTTGGAGGGGGTAATGTTCAAGTTGCTAGGTGGAAAAGAGTCCTTTCAAATAGATATTTACATAGCTATCTGTAACTAAATCAATGAGGAAATCTTGGGTAAGTTACTCATAATTAATCATAGGATAGGTGTAATATAAGGGACTCAAAAATAGTCTTCATAAATACCATCATTTGATGCTTGTGTAAATAAAATTTCCATCATTTGCATCTTATCTGTACTTTAAAATACCATTATCAGAGAAAGTACAGTGCATATTTAGATAACTGATTCTTTCACCTGACCATCCATCTATTAAACACACGTTTTCTGAGAACCTTTTATATGCCTCTACCTGTACTAAAAGCTTGGGACACAAACTTATTAGTCACTAGAACAAGTAGTTTACTGTTCAGCAATGGAGAAAAACAAATAAAATATAAAACATACAGGGATGACAATAGAGATGTGCACAAATTTTAGTGATGACTAGAAGAAAGCTTTGTGGGAAAGTAGAAAGATTGGCACTAGAAATGAATCTTTAATAATGTGTAGATTTTCTTTTTTTTTCCACAGAAAACAAAAGAGTGTTTGAGACAAAACATATAGGTTGTAAAAAACCCTCTCTCTTCCACCTAAGTTATAACTGTTACTTAAAAGTTTGTTTTCACATTAAGCATATTAAAGTATTATCTGTTTCTTAGTCTTCCTACACATGGGACAAAATACAGTCCTAAGGGTGCATTTTAGTAGAGATCTCCATGCAGAATAACTGGGAGGATTGCTACAAAATGACAGCACTTTAAATTTATTGAAAGCTGTTGTATAGAATCCTTCTCAGTTATATTTCATTCACCACTCTCACCACCAAGCCTAAGGTTTCCTCATCTCAAAAGTGAGTTTGTTTGAGTGAAGTGAGTGATTCCTTTGAAATTCAATGTTTTATGCATTCACTTGAAATCCACCTAAGAGACATCTTATATTTTCCTTTTTATCATAAAGTCTGCATCTTTGGCCTTTCCAAATTACTCCAAGCCAACAGTATAACTGGAATAATGCAAAAACATTGATCAAAAAGTTCTTTAGGATATATTTAGGTACATGTCATTTGTGCAAAAGACAAACACAACTATTTTAAAACTGAAGTTACTTGGTGAAGACAACAAAACAGTCTAAATTTATATTCAGTGGTTCTATTCTCTACTTTTGTTTTCCATCTGCTGCAATGGCAATTTTATGTTATTGAATTTCATTGCAACTATGTCCCCCCAAATTTTTCTTTGCATTTATAAAAATGATGAAAATAGTAAAATTTATATATCAACATCCTACATAATTCACTTAATGACCTATGGAAGGAAGGAAGGAAGGATGAAAGAAATAAGGAAGGAAGGAAGAGCAAATAGACAAGTGAGTTTAGTCAACATTGAAGAAATCATTTCTGGACATTTGGATAAGCTCACCCTCATGTATTTTAGACTTTGCCATAAGATATGTTAAAATATTTAAGTATTATTCAACAGAATAACTTTCTCAAAGTCTCCTTTTACTGTATCCTAAGTTTAACACTAATTCATATATTTGAAAGCTGTTTACAAATTTGTTGCAGCTACATGTCTAATATTAGAATTAATAATTTGAATCATTCTTACATTTTTGGATGGGAAAACCTCTCTATAAACTAACAGGTTTTAAGCAAAATTGTAACATTTATGCATATTTTTGTTTATTTTCAATAAAGCTACAGTCAGAATTCAGAGATCTAGTACATGTGTATCATTTTGATTTGTAATAGACTGTTTAATTAGACAGTAGTGTAGCTTCTAATATGGTCTTTTAATTCAATTAATTTTCACATGATTCATTGTTAAATATCTGAAAGATAAGGGAGAAATACTAAGAAAAACTTTAGGTTGAATTGGAATGACAATAGAGATGTGAAGATTCATAGAAGAACAAAAATTTTTCACCTGCTAGGCAAATACCTTTTAAAGAGTTATCAATTCTTGATTAGGCAACATCACTGCCAAAGATACATACCTATTTGCTCAGTTGTAACAAGGCAAGCACTCTGTTTTAATTCTCATGTTTAGCACTTGCAATTTTTAAACCAATCATGGATCCAGTCCTATCACTTCACGGGAAATAGATGGGGAAACAGTGGAAAGAGTGTCAGACTTTATTTTTCTGGGCTCCAAAATCACTACAGATGGTGACTGCAGCCATGAAATTAAAAGATGATTACTCCTTGGAAGGAAAGTTATGACCAACCTAGATAGCATATTCAAAAGCAGAGACATTACTTTGCCAACAAAGGTCTGTCTAGTCAAGGCTATGGTTTTTCCTGTGGTCAGGTATGGATATGAGAGTTGGACTGTGAAGAAGGCTGAGCACCGAAGAATTGATGCTTTTGAACTGTGGTGTTGGAGAAGACTCTTGAGAGTCCCTTGGACTGCAAGGAGATCCAACCAGTCCATTCTGAAGGAGATCAGCCTTGGGATTTCTTTGGAAGGAATGATGCTAAAGCTGAAGCTCCAGTACTTTGGCCACCTCATGCGAAGAGTTGACTCATTGGAAAAGACTCTGATACTGGGAGGGATTGGGGGCAAGAGGAGAAGGGGACAACAGAGGATGAGATGGCTGGATGGCATCACTGACTCGATGGATGTGAGTTTGAGTGAACTCCGGGAGTTGGTGATGGACAGGGAGGCCTGGTGTTCTGCGATTCATGGGCTCGCAAAGAGTCGAACAGGACTGAGCAACTGATCTGATGTGATTTGAATGGTCTAGCGGTTTTCCCTACTTTCTTCAATTTATGTCTCAATTTGGTAATAAGGAGTTCATGATCTGAGCCACAGTCAGCTCCTGGTCTTGTTTTTGCTAACTGTATAGAGCTTCTCCATCTTTGGCTGCAAAGAATATAGTCAATCTGATTTCGGTGTTGACCACTTGGTGATGTCCATGTGTAGAGTCTTCTCTTGTGTTGTTTAAGAAGGTGTTTGTTATGACCAGTGCATTTTCTTGGCAAAACTGTATTAGTCTTTGCCCTGCTTCATTCCATATTCCAAGGCCAAATTTGCCTGTTACTCCAGGTGTTTCTTGACTTCCTACTTTTGCATTCCAGTCCCCTGTAATGAAAAGGACATCTTTTTTGGGTGTTAGTTCTAAAAGGTCTTGTAGGTCTTCTAGAACCGTTCAACTTCAGCTTCTTCAGCGTTACTGGTTGGGGCATAGAATTGGATTACTGTGATATTGAATGGTTTGCCTTGGAGACCAACAGAGGTCATTCTGTCATTTTTGAGATTGCATCCAAGTACTGCACTTCGGACTCTTTTGTTGATCATGATAGCTACTCCATTTCTTCTGAGGGATTCCTGCCCACAGTAGTAGTTATAATGGTCATCTGAGTTAAATTCACCTATTCCAGTCCATTTTAGTTCGCTGATTCCTAGAATGTCGACATTCACTCTTGCCATCTCTTGTTTGACCACTTCCAATTTGCCTTGATTCATGGACCTGACATTCCAGGTTCCTATGCAATATTGCTCTTTACAGCATTGGGCCTTGCTTCTATCACCAGTCACATCCACAACTGGGTATTGTTTTTGCTTTGGCTCCATCCCTTCGTTCTTTCTGGAGTTATTTCTCCACTGATCTCCAGTAGCATATTGGGCACCTACTGACTTGGAGAGTTCCTCTTTCAGTATCCTATCATTTTGCCTTTTCATACTGTTCATGGGGTTCTCAAGGCAAGAATACTGAAGTGGTTTGCCATTCCCTTCTCCAGTGGACCACATTCTTTCAGATCTCTCCACCATGACCCACCCGTCTTGGGTTGCCCCATGGGCATGGCTTAGTTTCATTGAGTTAGACAAGGCTGTGGTCCTAGTGTGATTAGATTGACTAGTTTCCTGTGAGTATGGTTTCAGTGTGTCTGCCCTCTAATGCCCTCCTGCAACACCTATCATCTTACTTGGTTTTCTCTTACCTTGGGCGTGGGATATCTCTTCACGGCTGCTCCAGCAAAGCGCAGCCACTGCTCTTTACCTTGGATGAGGGGTATCTCTTTATCACCGCCCTTCTTGACCTTCAACGTGGGATAGCTCCTCTAGGCCCTCCTGCACCTGTGCAGCCACCGCTCCTTGGACATGGGGTTGGTCCTCCTGGCCGCCGCACTTATTTATAATAAATGTATATGAAGATGTTCATTGGTTAATGGACACGATCTATGCAGTTGCTCTAAATTTTTTAAGAGAAATACACACACGCATCCCATGAAAGAGAGAGCAAAAGAGATAGATGGAGAATGAGAGAGAAATGTAAAAGCAAATGGGACAAAATGTTAGCAATAGGCAAGCTTGGGTAAAGCATATCAGAGCTCTTTGTACTATTCTTATTCTTACATATTTCTGTAACTTAAAAATAATTTTATTTTATTTTTTTAAATTTTATTTTATTTTTAAACTTTACAATATTATATTAGTTTTGCCAAATATCGAAATGAATCTGCCACAGGTATACCCGCGTTCCCCATCCTGAACCCTCCTCCCTCCTCCCTCCCCTACCCTCCCTCTGGGTCGTCCCAGTGCACCAGCCCCAAGCATCCAGTACCGTGCATCGAACATGGACTGGCGACTCATTTCATACATGATATTATACATGTTTCAATGCTATTCTCCCAAATCTCCCCACCCTCTCCCTCTCCCACAGAGACCATAAGACTGATCTATACATTGGTGTCTCTTTTGCTGTCTCGTACATAGGGTTATTGTTATCATCTTTCTAAATTCCATATATATGTGTTAGTATACTGTATTGGTGTTTTTCTTTCTGGCTTACTTCACTCTGTATAATAGGCTCCAGTTGCATCCACCTCATTAGAACTGATTCAAATGTATTCTTTTTAATGGCTGAGTAATACTCCATTGTGTATATGTACCACTGCTTTCTTATCCATTCATCTGCTGATGGACATCTAGGTTGCTTCCATGTCCTGGCTATTATAAACAGTGCTGCAATGGACATTGGGGTACATGTGTCTCTTTCCCTTCTGGTTTCCTCAGTGTGTAAGCCCAGCAGTGGGATTGCTGGATCATAAGGCAGTTCTATTTCCAGTTTTTTAAGGAATCTCCACACTGTTCTCCATAGTGGCTGTACTAGTTTGCATTCCCACCAACAGTGTAAGAGAGTTCCCTTTTCTCCACACCCTCTCCAACATTTATTGCTTGTAGACTTTTGGATCGCAGCCATTCTGACTGACGTGAAATGGTACCTTATAGTGGTTTTGATTTGCATTTCTCTGATAATGAGTGATGTTGAGCATCTTTTCATGTGTTTGTTAGCCATCTGTATGTCTTCTTTGGAGAAATGTCTATTTAGTTCTTTGGCCCATTTTTTGATTGGGTCATTTATTTCTCTGGAGTTGAGCTGTAGGAGTTGCTTGTATATTTTTGAGATTAGTTGTTTGTCCATTGCTTCATTTGCTATTATTTTCTCCCATTCTGAAGGCTGTCTTTTCACCTTGCTAATAGTTTCCTTTGTTGTGCAGAAGCTTTTAAGTTTAATTAGGTCCCATTTGTTTATTTTTGCTTTTATTTCCAATATTCTGGGAGGTGGGTCATAGAGGATCCTGCTGTGATGTATGTCGGAGAGTGTTTTGCCTATGTTCTCCTCTAGGAGTTTTATAGTTTCTGGTCTTACGTTTAGATCTTTAACCCATTTTGAGTTTATTTTTGTGTATGGTGTTAGAAAGTGTTCTAGTTTCATTCTTTTACAAGTGGTTGACCAGTTTTCCCAGCACCACTTGTTAAAGAGATTGTCTTTAATCCATTGTATATTCTTGCCTCCTTTGTCAAAGATAAGGTGTCCATATGTGCGTGGATTTATCTCTGGGCTTTCTATTTTGTTCCATTGATCAATATTTCTGTCTTTGTGCCAGTACCATACTGCCTTGATAACTGTGGCTTTGTAGTAGAGCCTGAAGTCAGGTAGGTTGATTCCTCCAATTCCATTCTTCTTTCTCAAGATAGCTTTGGCTAATACCAAAACCTGACAAAGATCCCACAAAAAAATTAAACTACAGGACAATATCACTGATGAACATAGATGCAAAAATCCTTAACAAAATTCTAGCAATAAGAATCCAATAACACATTAAAAAGATCATACACCATGACCAAGTGGGCTTTATCCCAGGGATGCAAGGATTCTTCAATATCCGCAAATCAATCAATGTTATACACCACATTAACAAATTGAAAAATAAAAACCATATGATTATCTCAATAGATGCAGAGAAAGCCTTTGACAAAATTCAACATCCATTTATGATAAGAACTCTCCAGAAAGCAGGAAAAGAAGGAACATACCTCAACATAATAAAAGCTATATATGACAAACCCACAGCAAACATTATTCTCAATGGTGAAAAATTGAAAGCATTGCCTCTAAAGTCAGGAACAAGACAAGGGTGCCCACTTTCACCATTACTATTCAACATAGTTTTGGAAGTTTTGGCCACAGCAATCGAGCAGAAAAAGAAATAAAAGGAATCTAATTTGGAAAAGAAGAAGTAAAACTCTCACTGTTTGCAGATGACATGATCCTTTACATAGAAAACCCTAAAGACTCCACCAGAAAATTACTAAAAATAATTTTAATAAAAATCTTAAAAAATTGAAAATAAAACAAAGCATATTTTTTGAAAAATGTACATATAGTACTTTGCTGATTTTTAAAATAATTAAAAGGAAAAAGAACAATGAATTGTAGGAACAGAGCTCAGAATTATGAAACGAGATGCTCTACGTATTTGATGTCACCATTCAATGAGTATCTAATGTATGTCAAATGTAATGATTGTACTTTCCTCATCAGCATCCCCAACCCAATAAACCTGTTGAACAGCCATTATTAACTGTCACAGATGAAGAAGGTGAGACATGGGAAGTTTACCTAACTTTTACAACTATGTAGAGTTGCAGACCAAAATTTAAAGGCAGAAATACAGATTGTATTCATTATATTTTCATTATATCAAAACTGCTATTTATCTGGTCCACATTTTCACTGTACAAACAAGAAATGTAAGGTCTTAAAGATATTAAATGACTTAACTCACAAACATGACTCACTGGCGGTCTAGACTGCTACAGTGACTGATCAATTAACTGATCATGGATAGAAAAACAGTGTAAGTGAGGTTGACCAAGATACCCAATACCATCTGAATGGCCAAGGCATACTGATTCGGTTACCATGAGAAACTAGCTAAAGTATATATGCCTAGATTATTGTTAAACACCCTTGATTCTTTTAACACTTATTAATTCATTATTTATACATTTTGAATGATTTTTCTTAATTAAATTATAGCATACTTATATTAATATTAATTATAGCATACGGTACATATTTATATACATAAAAGTGGGCAACTCACAAGTTTAAATCTCATTTATTTTTTATAAAGTGAGCAAAACTTAATACTGTTTTCCAGATCGAAGAACACATGAAAGACTAGCACACAAAGCACCCGAGAAGCCCCCAATTTCTCCCTCCATAGAAGGAAACTTCTACTGTGACCTCAGTCACTGAAATTACTTTGGCCTGTCTTGGAACATTTTATAATTGTGTCATGAAACAAACTTTTGTGTTTGTCTCCTTTTATACAACACTTGTGTAATGTAATCAGGTTTCCATTGAAGTAATTTATTCATTTTCATTATTGTGTAGTATTTCTTTGTGACTATATTACCACATAATTGTTGACTTTACTGTTGATGAATACTTGAAAAATAATGAGTAATACTGATCTGTACATCCTTGTACTGGGGAAAGAAATGACAACTCACTCCAGCATTCTTGCCTGGAAAATCCCATAGATAGACAAGCCTGGAGGCAACACTTCATGGGGATCACAAAGAGTTGGACATGACTGAGTGACTGAGAACTTCCTTGTATATGCTTTTTGTTAGCAAAAATATGCATTTCTGTTACAATTATGCCTAGGACAAGTTTAGCTGAGATATTATTAAGATTTAATAGATATTGCCCCACAACTTTCCAAAGGGCATGTGTCAATTCATACTCCTTAATATAGTATAAGGAGAGTTCCAGTTATTCCAAATTCTTGCCTTTGCTGACTCTTAGAATTGTCTTTGTTTTTAATTTTATTTTAGTTATTTGATAGGTATATAGTAGAGTCACATTGTGATTTTATTCAAAGTCTTCTAATGACTCTTCGCATATTAATTGGTTGTTTGGCTCTCCTGCTCATGGAGTGCCTGTTCCTGTTTTTATCCATATATTATTTAATCTTTTTCTTATTGAGTAATAAGAGTAGGACTCATTATGTATAAGAATCTTTCCTAGTTATATGTATTCCAAATATCTTCTATTGTATGGTTTTCCCTTTCTCCATCTTAATGACATATTTTGATGAGCATATTAATGAATTCACTCCAATATATCCATATTTTCATTATGGCTACTGAATTTGTATCCTATTGTGTTCCAAATATCATGGAATCTCTCCTTTTTTTTTTTTTTTTTTTTTAGTTTTTTCCTAGAGTTGTTCCTCTTTACCTTTTAGGTCTACAGATCAAATGACTTGGGGACTAGGCTTCACAATGATTTCACAATGACTTCTACTGAATTTACTGTTAGAACCCTACCTGATTTCTCCTCTGAATAAATTTGCCCTATTACATACTTCTATGAAGCCTGGGTCATAGCACAGCCCAGGTCAAACTTATCAAACTTTCTGGAATACCAAGGGATAGAAAATATGAATCTTAGGAAAATGATACCTCCCTGTCTATGTGTGGAGTACCGAGGGAAAATGTTCTAGCATCTGGGTTGAGGTAATATTTCCTCCAAGAAAAAATGAAACTTTGTGCATAAAGTTAGTTTGAGCCAATCAGTAAAAATATACACAGGAGCTGAATATTAAGGTCAGAAAGTGGTTTGCTACAACATGATTATAAATTCAAGAAATGCAGACTATTTGAAGCGCGCACTTCAGGCCCTCTTATGATTTTTGTGTAGAGTTTAATTTGACATAGTTATTTTTCATCCAAGCATGGGTGTTACTATGATATGGTTGATTAGACTTGCAATCAGACAAATTTCTGGGCTGAAATGGACACTTGTTGTCCTCTTCTCTTTATTGAAAAATTTGCAGTCTGTTCATTTACTTCGCACTTACACAGCATGCCTTCATCTAATAATTGATAATATCAGTTTAAAATGTTGCTTTCTTAATGTGATTAACATTACATTGTTCCCTTCTTATTCAAATAACCCAAGTTCTTTATGCATGGACACAGCATCTATTTACCTTTTGGTTTAATATATAGTCCCCATAGACTTCAAGTTCATAATTAACAAGAGTTTTATTTTTTTCTAATTTTATTTTATTTTTAAACTTTACATAATTGTATTAGTTTTGCCAAATATAAGTAACAGCATGACCATAGGTAAATAAAGCTGCCTTTACCATTTTTGCTCCCCTAAGCTCAAAGCAAGATTTTTTTTTTTTTTACCTTTTTAACCACTTGAGTAATTTTTCTATGTGATCTCTACATTAAGTATTTTACATCCTTGGAGGACATTTTATTGCTTCCTGATAGCCAAGTCAAGCTCATAATCACATTAATTCTTTGGGGTGTGGTATCATTAAGTACCTACAACCCAATTTTTATTTCAAATTGTTTAAACCAATGAACTTTTTCTGGAGATACTAAAATGCTAAGGTATAAAATAGAGTAAGACCTGTATCAAAGTGTAAATTTAGTTGAAGTTCAGTTTGAACTTCAAACTGAAACCTAAGCTATGAAAAGATTTCTACCTTTGTCAGCATGACGGGCTTCCCTGGAGGAAGCCCTCCAGCCCTTCTCTGGAGGCTCACAGCCCTTCTCTGATGGCTCAGATGATAAAGAATCTACCTACAATCAAACCTGCATGAGACCTGGGTTCTATTTGTGGGTCCAGAAGATCCCTTGGAGAAAGAAATTGCAACCCACTCCAGTATTCTTACCTGGAGAATCCCATGGACAAAGGAGTCAGGGGAGCTACAGTCCATGGGGTCCCAAAGAGTCAGACACAATAAGCGACTAACACTGGAGTTATTTAGTTAGTTTATTTAGCAAATACTATGTAGCACACAGTAGCCAGATTTTCACTAGGCATTGTGCAAATTAATGAATCTCCCTAACACACCTATGATATAGCTACTTTATGATTCACACTTCACAAATAAGAAAAGGGAAGTGATACAAAGTTAAATAATCGAGTAACTTGCCCATGGTTGCACAACTGGAAAATAGTATTCCACCAGAGAGTCTGCCTCCATAGTTCATGCTCTTAAACTGCTTTACTAATTTTAAAGAGGTCTCTATTGAAGATTACGTGACTAACACTCCAAGCAGACTTGATCCTTTCCTGACTTGAAACTTTGATGCCAGTTCTCGTATGGAGGGGTTCATTTTTGTTTCAAAAGCTTTTTCCCTGCCTTGCTCCTTATTTGAATTTTCTGACCTGTTTTACATAATGTTCTAGAAATGAAGTCTTACACTATTTTGTTTTGTTTTGTTTTCCTTCTTTCTACTGTGTTCTAGAGAGAATGAAATCTTATCTTTGGTCTCTGACTGTGTCTGCTATATCTGAGGTCCTGCTTCCTGGTATCAAACCTCCCTGATGAAGTCTTTGCACCTATATCGGACCTAAACATACCCTTTTGTCCAGCTGCATTTTCAGGACACCTAAATCTGTGACTTTCTGTGCTACATTCAGTCTAACTCTTTACCTGGGATATTGCCAGCTATCTGCCACCTGTTGAAGAATATCCATCTAGACATTATCCTCTGTCTATCTAAGCAAACTTCCTCTTCTTTAAAAAATAATTTTTGGAGCATAGTTAATAACAATGTTGAATTAGTTTCTACCATACAGTAAAGTTGTTATATGTATACATATACATATATCCAGGTTTCCATGGTAAAAAATCTGCCTTCCAATCTGCCAGGAGACATGGTATTGATACCTGAGTCTGGAAGATTCCCTGGAGAAGGAAATGATAACCCACTGCAGTATTCTTGCCTGGGAAATTCCATGAACAGAGGATCCTGGTGGATTATAGTCCATGAGGTCACAGTTGGACACAACTTAGTGACTAAACAACAATAATGTATATATCCACTCTTCATAAATTATTTTCCCACATAGGTCATTACAGAATATTGAGTAGAATTCCTAGTGCTATACAGTAGGTCTTTATTAGTTATCTATTTCATATATAATACAATAGTGTGTAAATGGCAGTTCCCTTCTCTGTTTATCTCTCCCCCATTTCCCCACTGGTATCCATCACCAACTCAATGGACATGAGTTTGGATAAACTCCAGGAGTTGGTGATGGACAGGGAGGCTTGGCGTGCTGCAGTCCATGGGGTCGCAGAGTCAGACACGACTAAGTGACTGAACTGAACTGAGCCATAAGTTTGTTTAACGGGTTTCCTCTTTAGCACTGAAGAGAGGTGAATAAGAGATTTTTTAATTCAAATGTTTGACTTACTATTTCATGAATGCCCTTTGCTTAGGTCTTTGATCTAAATTATCATAACCTTGTCTTGTCAATTTATAAAATCCATATAAAAGTTTATGTGTATGAACTGAAATTCTCTTCCAGTGTTTGGCATATAATTTTACCATTTCTGGGTTTGTCAACTTCAAGTTCCTTCCAGCATCTGAAATAAAATCTATAATAAAGATCTTGTTAGGAATGATGTTGGTATCTCAGTTTTTGCCTGTAATATTGAAATTAAAGTACATTATCCAACAGTAGCTTGTTTATGCACTTTATGGCCTTCTTCTCTTTACAGTGAGAATTTAGGAAATTACTGTTAGAGTAAAACCAAAGAAAAACTATGTGGAATTGAAACAATAAAATGTAGTTCTGTTCCAAAGAGGAAATTTTAAATTGTCTATTTTCATGACAGAAACATTCAATATAATTAAAAACTAAGAGTATTCATAAGAATCTGAAAAATGTATAACCAGTATGATTGATATCCAGTAATTCTTCAACAAATATTTGATTATCTTTTAAGTCCAACATGGGCTTCGCTGGTGGCTCAGAGGGTAAAGTGTCTGCCTGAAATGTGGGAGACCTTAGTTTGATCCCTGGGTTGGAAAGATCCCCTGGAGAAGGAAATGGCACCCCACTCCAGTATTTTTGCCTGGAGAATCCCATGGATGGAGGAGCCTGGTAGGCTACAGTCCATGGGATCCCAAAGAGTCGGATATGACTGAGTGACTTCACCTTCCTTCCTTCTAAGTACAGCATAATCTATTTGGGGGATACTGTTTTGAACAAAATGGGGATTTTTATTTCTTGCTTGCAACTTATAGTTTAATGAGCAAGCAAAGACTTAAAATAAGTAAATCAATGAAGGTGTGAAATTTTTTCATCACTACTATCATGGACAAGGTTGGAAAGATCCCCTGGAGAAAGGAAAGGCTACCCACTCCAGTATTGTGGCCTGGAGAATTCCATGGGCTATATAGTCCATGGGGTCACATACAGTAGGACACGACTGAGTGGCTTTCAGTTTCACTTTTATCATGGACAAAAGCAGGATACTAAATTAAGATGATCTCTGTTTGGACAGGCTGATCAGGAAAAGTGTCATATTTAAACTCCAAAGTAGGAGAGGGAAAGATCAAACCATTCAAAGGGATAAGAGGAAAAGCAATTAAGTTTTCATCTTATTAACAACATTTGGTGCAATCTTTTGCCTCCTACTTCACAAAACATTTTCCTTTTCCTTTTTTTTTTTTTTTTTTTTACTTTTCCCTTATTTTTTATTTTATTTTTATGTATTTATTTATTTATTTTTACTTTACAATATTGTATTGCTTTTGCCATACATCAACATTGGCTTCTGGGATACCACACAATCCTGGTCTTCCTAACATATTGGTCATGCTTATTGAACTGTTTAACTGGTGTCTCCTCTTTTGAGCATCTAAATATTGGAGTGTCTACAAATAGGTAATTGGTATTCTTCTCTATACTCATTTTCTATATCTTACCATCTATAAAAATATCATTAACTGCCCTCTATTTTCTTTTGGGATTCCCTGGTGGCTTAGTGGTAAAGAATCTATCTGCCATTGCAGGAGACATTGATTCAATCCCTGTGTTGGAAAGATCCCCTGGAGAAGAAAATGACAAAACACTCCAGTATTCTTACCTGGGAAACCCCATAGACATAGGAGACCAGCAGGCTACAGTCCACAGGGTCACAGAGTCAGAAACAACTTAGAAACTGAACAAGAGCAGAAAATTTCCTTTGACTCTCAAATTTGTAACTTTACTTGAAGCTTTCCATCTGACCTCTAGGCTCTTCAGTTCAGTTCAGTTCAGTTCAGTAGCTCAGTCTTGTCCAACTCTGCAACCCCATGAACCGCAGCATGCCAGGCCTCCTTGTCCATCACCAAGTCCCAGAGTTTATCCAAACTCATGTCCATCGAGTCGCTGATGCTATCCAACCATCTCATCTGCTGTCATCCCCTTCTCCTCCTGCCCTCAATCTTTCCCAGAATCAGGGTCTTTTCAAATTAGTCAGCTCTTCACATTAGGTGGCCAAAGTATTGGAGTTTCATCTTCAGTATCAGTCCTTCCAATGAACACCCAGGACTGATTTCCCTTAGGATGGAGTGGTTAGATCTCCTTGCAGTCCAAGGGACTCTCAAGAGTCTTCTCCAATACCACAGTTCAAAACCATCAATTCTTCTGTGCTCAGCCCTTTTTATAGTTCAACTCTCATATCCATACATGACTATTGGATAAACCATAGCCTTGACTAGATGGATCTTTGTTCACAAAATAATGTCTCTGCTTTTTAATCTGTACTTTAGATTGGTCATAACTTTACTTCCAAGGAGTAAGCATGCAGTCACCATCTGCAGTGATTTTGGAACCCCAAAAAATAAAGTCAGCCACTGTTTCCACATTTATTTGCCATGAAGTGATGGGACCTGATGCCATGATCTTAGTTTTCTGAATGTTGAACCTTAAGCCAACTTTTTCACTCTCCTCTTTCACCTTCATCAAGAGGCTCTTTAGTTCTTCACTTTCTGCCATAAAGGTGGTGTCATCTGCATATCTGCAGTTATTTATATTTCTCCTGACAATCTTGATTCCAACTTGTGCTTCTTCCAGCTCAACATTTCCCATGATGTATTCTGCATATAAGTTAAATAAGCAGGGTGATGATATACAGCCTTGACATACTCTTTTTCCTATTTGGATCCAGTCTGTCGTTCAATATCCAGTTCTAACTGTTGCTTCCTGACCTGCGTATAAGTTTCTCAAGAGGCAG
The DNA here is from genome assembly GCF_055505025.1 of Bos grunniens. Taxonomy (NCBI): domain Eukaryota; kingdom Metazoa; phylum Chordata; class Mammalia; order Artiodactyla; family Bovidae; genus Bos; species Bos grunniens. The sequence goes on along the minus strand of NC_141175.1, from coordinate 54,683,744 downwards.
ATCAGGTGGTCTGGTATGCCCATCTGTTTCAGAATTTTCCACAGTATTGGAATCCACACAGTCAAGGGCTTTGGCAAAGTCAATAAGCCAGAAATAGATGTTTTTCTGGAACTCTCTTGCTTTTTCGATGATCCAGCCGATGCTGTCAATTTGATCTCTGGTTCCTCTGCCTTTTCTAAAACCAGTTTGAACATCTGGAAGTTCACAGTTTACATATTGCTGAAGCCTGGCTTGGAGAATTTTAAGCATTACTTTACTAGTGTGTGAGATGAGTGCAATTGTGCGTTAATTTGAGCATTCTTTGGCATTGCCTTTCTTTGAGATTAGAATGAAAACTGACCTTTTCCAGTTCTATTGCCTCTGCTGAGTTTTCCAAATTTGCTGACGTATTGAGGGCAACTATTTCACAGCATTATGTTTTAAGATTTGAAATAGCTCAACTGGAATTCCATCACCTCCACTAGCTTTGTTCATATTGATGATTCCTAATGCCCACTTGACTTCACATTCCAGGATGTCTGCTCTAGGTGAGTGATCACATCATAGTGATTATCTGGGTTGTAAAGATCTTTTTTGTACAGTTCTTCTGTGTATTCTTTCCACCTCTTCTTAATATCTTCTGCTTCTGTTAAGTCCATACCATTTCTGTCCTTTATTGAGCCCATCTTTGTATGAAATATCCCCTTGGTACCTCTAATTTTCTTGAAGTGACCTCTAGTCTTTCCCATTCTATTGTTTTTTTGTTGTTGTTGTTTGTTTGTTTTTTAAATTTTATTTTATTTTTAAACTTTACATAATTGTATTAGTTTTGCCAAATATCAAAATGAATCCATCACAGGTATACATGTGCTCCCCATCCTGAACCCTTCCCCCTCCTCCCTCCCCATACCATCCCTCTGGGTCATCCCAGTGCACTAGCCCCAAGCATCCAGTATCGTGCATTGAACCTGGACTGGCATCTCATTTCATACATGATATTTTACATGTTTCAATGCCATTCCTCTATTTCTTTGCATTGATTGCTGAGGAATGCGTTCTTATCTGTCCTTGCTATTCTTTGGAACTCTGCATTCAAATGGGTATATCTTTCCTTTTCTCCTTTGCTTTTCACTTCTCTTCTTTTCACAGCTGTTTGTAAGGCCTATTGAGACAGCCATTTTCCTTTTTTACCTTTCTTTTTCTTGGGGATGGTCTTGATCCTGGTCTCTTGCATATGTCACGAGACGCTGTAGAGGACCCACCAACTCCATTTCTCCCCTTGGAAAACATCTCAAATTTAAGGTCCCGAGATGATCAATAAATATGGATGAATATTTAAACTTACAACCACAAAAATATATTTTAAAACCAATTCCACACCTATTATAATGGGAAGCTTTTTTTTAAAATGTGTGATGAAATTGTTATAGAGATAGTGCAAAGGGAATTTTATAGTCTGGTGTAGACACCTGAAAGACACTTTTGTAGTTTTATTAGACCACCAGGTGCTCTCTTCTCAGTATAAGCTAAAGACTGTTACCATTTATTTATTAAATACTAAGAAAATATCTTCAGATATATTCCTTTGAATATGTTACTGGAATTGTAAATCCAGAAGAAATGTAATTTAAAAAAATGTAAATCCAGGAGAAATAATACCAAAATTACCTATGGTGTGTTATAAAACAGAATAATATGTAGCAGTCAAAATGAATCTACTAGAGCCATATATTTCAAAATGTAACCATATTGCTGTGCTTTGTGGCTCAGTTTGTGTCCAACTTTTTGTGACTCCATGGACTGCACCACACCAGGCTCCTCTGTCCATGGGGTTTTTCCAGGCAAGAATACTAGAGTGGGTTGCCATGCCCAACTCCAAGGGATCTTCCCAACCCAGGGATCAAAATCAGGTGTCCTCCATTGCATATTAAATCACCAGAAATCAAATTTTATAATAATAAATACAGTAGGGAAAAACAAATATATACGCATACAATTTTTAAGCCTGAAAGACTACATTTGTTTGTATATGAATAAGTCACATATATGAAAATCTGTACAGAAATGTTAATATCAATTTCAGCAAAATACGTAAGTCTGAGAAAGAAAGAGTAAATACAAATGGGATCATATATATGGTAAAGAGTTGGCTGTAACCTTATCTGAAAAATGTATTATGAGAAAAAAAACTGAAGGAAATATGAAAGGAAAATGATTTGATGAATACAATGCTATTCACTATAGTTTTTCCTATGAATTTTCACACATTGGTAATATATCTTTTAAAAACTCAATATATTCAGATAAGAGACTTTATTGCCTCACTACCTGAATCTTTCACTAAGTGTCACTACATTCACTCTGTCTTTTAAATCAAGACATAACAATCATTAGCTCCTCTTACCTGTATATAATATGAATATAGTCCATTAGTAGAACCTATCATGGAGTCACAAAAGTTGGACACGACTCAGCAACTAAGTACATCATCTCTACATAGGGATAATCATTTCTACAACTTTGGTTTAAGCTTCCTTTCTCTCTCATCTGAATTTCTGTAGAACAAGCGACTTCTCTATTTCCACAATTCCCCCTACAGTTAGTTCTTCCTACAGAGCTCATAGTGAAATTTTTAAAATATGAATTAGATCACAATGCTTCTTTATAACAACATTTCCACTACCTTTTCAACACATTCCAAATATGATCAAAGTCTTTACACAGCATGTAAGTCTGACCAAGACATCTTAACATTCCTCTCAGCTTGACTAAACTTTAGTGTCATTGAGCCTGGAAGTGGGGTAGGTAAATTCGATTTATGTATATAGATAATTCTTATTTCTTCTCCTCTTCTCCACAAAATCCTAGCTCTGAACCTTATGTTAATGTATTACATCACCCACTACCCCTGAATGTTGTTATGAAATAATAACAAGCAAGTAATTTATTTTAATTTATTGAAAATTATATCCTTTGGTTCACCAAGACTGGCATCTTAGTTAATTCCTGGAAGCTTCTAATCACACTTAGGTGATCCTTCCTATGTTTGTGCTTCTCGTATTTGAGCTTATCTCTTCCAATAATCATATCCTCCACACAATTTCAGGCCTAGGTTATACTTGTCATTATCAATTCTAACAATGAATTCATCATCTTAATATATGTGTTATATTCTGTGGTTAGTATCTTTTTAAAAAAAATTTTTAACCTTCCCCTACTTAAGATCTAGATTACAACAATTCATGAAAACTTACACATAATTTTCATAGTCCCTCACATCCTTGATATCTTCTGTTTCTTCCTTTATTGGCTCAAAAATCCAAGATAAATCATATTAATCACTCCATTACCTACACCTTGAGCATTTTTCCTTTTCAATCCAACTTCTTACCCAAACCACATTGCTGATTCAACCAATGAAGTTTTATACTCTACTCTTGTACCCAGAAAGTTTCAAAGGCATGGAGAAAAAATACAATCATTTGAATGTCTCACTTTAGTTCAAGACCACAAGTCACAGATGGTGCTTTAATGTTGCTAGGCATTCATACTGTAGGAACTCAATCCATTCACTCTCCTATCTATATATATGTTGCATATATGTGTTGTTGACTTGACAAAAGGTTCAAGATAAACTCTTAAATGAAGAAAACATAGCACAAAACTGATCATACTTTATGGGGTACCAATTTTATTTATAAGAAATAAAGTTATCTTGCCCTTTGCTCTTGAATATCATTTTATTTAAAATCTGAATAAAGATAAATTGATAATATGTACACGCAGCTGTGTGTATTTAATAAGTATCCAAATATTTCAAACGGCTGATAATAAAATAGCTAAAGAAAGTTACACAAAGATTATTGCTTTTAGAAATTGAATGACTTGAGAGAAATAAAAAATTCAGTAGAATATTACAAATCATTTATTTAAAAGATACATAAACTCTACATGGGAATATTTATTTACTAAGGATCAGCTGACACCTCTTCAGTTCAGTTCAGTTCATTTCAGTCACTCAGTTGTGTCAGACTCTTTTCTACCCCATGAATCACAGCAAGCCAGGCCTCCCTGTCCATCACCAACTCCCGGAGTTCACTCAGACTCATGTCCATCGAGTCGGTGATTCCCTTCAGCCATCTCATCCTCTCTCATGCCCTTCTCCTCCTGCCCACAATCCCTCCCAGCATTGGGGTCTTTTCCAATGAGTCAACTCTTGGCATGAGGTGGCCAAAGTACTGGAGTTTCAGCTTTAGCCTCATTCCTTCCAAAGAAATCCCAGGGCTGATCTCCTTCAGAATGGACTGGTTGGATCTCCTTGCAGTCCAAGGGACTCTCAAGAGTCTTCTCCAACACCACAGTTCAAAAGCATCAATTCTTTGGCGCTCAGCCTTCTTCACATTCCAACTCTCACATCCATACATGACTACTGGAAAAACCATAGCCTTGACTAGATGGAACTTTGTTGGCAAACTAAAATCTCTGCTTTTTAATATGCTGTCTAGGTTGGTCATAACATTCCTTTCAAGGAGTAAACATCTTTTAATTTCATGGCTGCAATCACCATCTGCAGTGATTTTGGAGCCCCCAAAAAATAAAGTCAGCCACTGTTTCCCCATCTATTTCCCATGAGGTGATGGGACCAGATGCCATAATCTTAGATACTATGAAAACACTGCAGTTAATAGCATCATGCATCTCTGTTCTACTTTCTACAATGAATCGTGTTCTTGATGACTAGAATTAGGAATTTTTGATAGAGTTAATTACGTTAATGTTACTGTCATCCACAAAATGCAAAAAGAACATGTAAAAAGAGGATTAAAGAGACATCTTCTGACAATGAACTCTTACCCCGTCTTCTTGACTTTAAGTCCCCCAAATTTCTTTGAATATCTCTCGATCAATAAATCCTGTATATGTATCAAAATTTATGAATGTGTTCATGTCCAGTAGGGAGGAATATTTTTCTTTTAAAATGTCTCTTCAAATTTTATCAAAAATTTGCACTGACTGTCTTTATCATGTTTCCTTTTTCCTCTCCATCTCCTTTATAGATTCTCAGCATTCTAAAAACACTAATAATGATTTTGTGTTGTTTTCTTGCCTCAGAGAAATTGATCCTGTAGCTTTACATGCACACTAAAACACTGGAGTCTTAATATTACGTTTTAGAAATATTTGAATTTTTTAAAAGCTACAGACTGAAAATTCTGAAATGAGGAAGAATTCTTGAAACTTTAGTTATTTAGAAACAAAGCTTTCTTTCAAACATAAGTTAATGATCTGAGCAGTTTGTTTCTTAATGTAAATAAGAGAGTAAGGAACTTAGATTTTTGATAAGTCAGAAATTATTTTTTACTTATTTTTAACTGGAGGATGTGAAGTGAAAGTTACTCAGTCATGCCTGACTCTTTGTGACCCCATGGACTGTACAGTCCGTGGTATTCTCCAAGCCAGAATACTGGAGCAGATAGCCTTTCCCTTCTCCAGGGGATCTTCCCAACCCAGGGATCAAACCGATGTCTCCCTCATTGCAGGCGGATTCTTTACCAGCTGAGCCACAAGGGAAGCCCATAGTTGCTTTAAAATATTTTGTTGGTTTTCGCCATATATCAACATGAATCAGCCATAGGTATACATATGTCCACTCCCTCAGAAACCCCCTCCCATCTTCCACCCTATTCACTTCTCTAGATTGTCACAGAGCACTGAGTTTGAACTCCCTGTGTCATACAGCAAATTCTGATTGGTTATCTGTTTTATATATGGTAATGCATATGTTTCTATGCTACTCTTTCAACTGGTCCCACTCTCTCCTTCCTACACTGTGTCCACAAATCTGTTTTCTATGTCTGTATCTCCACTCTGCCCTGGATATAGGTTCATCAATACCATCTTTCAAGATTCCATAGATATGTTTTAGTATATGATATTTAATTACTCTTTATCTAATGCTCTTTTTTTAAATTTCATTGTAGAATAAGCATAGTCAAAGGCATTATATCTTTTTTGTGAACTGTCAACAATTTGAACCAAGTGAACTTGAAATCTTCACACATCATTTTTAGGACATATTCCATTTGGAATCTGATTCTTACTTACCTCTTCTAATATTATATCTCAAGTTGAAATTTCAATGCTAAAGCAGGAGAACGCTCAGGCAACAGGGACCATCCCAGGTAAACTAGGGCAAATTGGTAACCTTAATTCAGAGCTTAGAATTTTATGTCTGAACATAGGTTTAGCCTATGGACTGTAAAGGCCTAAGAAAGACATAATTTAAAAAAGAGAACAAAAATGCAGGCAATTCCACTCCAAGCTAAAGACACAGAGCCCAAACAAAGAGTGCTCTTATATGGTCTTTTTCTAGAGTCACCTTGTTTCGCACAAAGTTTATCTCAGAAGTTTGGAATGGTGGTTTTCCATATCCCTAATTGCCTGCTCTACATTTTTCTTTGAGGATTTACACAAAACCTTTCTGAATCTGTTTATACTTTAATTATACATATATTTTAATAATGACAGTAATGCAAATAATACCAATATTGGCATGACAAAATAAACAAAGTCAAGAGCCTAAGCTTTGCAGACACACAGCCATAAGTGATTGGTGTTGTTCAGTTGCTAAGCCATGTCTGACTCTTTTCAACTGTGTGGACTACAGCACACCAGGCTTCCCTGTCCTTTACTATCTCCCAGAGTTTGCTGAAATTCATGTCCACTGAGTCAATGATGCTATCTAACCATGTCACCCTCTGCTGCCTCGGACAGCCCTTTTGTCATTTATGATTCTTGACAAGAGACTCCATTTAACTAAAATTTAGGTCATTCACCTTGTAATGTGCTTTTCTGTAAGGAAGCAGAAAAACACATAAAGTTCCTAAAACATAAAATGTATGTGTGCATGCCTAGTCATGTCCAACCCTTTGCAGCCTCTTGGACTGTAGTCTGCCAGGCTCTTCTGTCTGTGGAATTTTCCAACTAAAAAATACTGGAGGGGGTTGTCATTTTCTATTCCAGGGGATATTCTCAGCCCTGGAATAAACACACATTTCCTATGTCTCCTTCACTGACAGGTGGATTCTTTACCACTGTGCCACCTGGGAAGCCCCAAAACACAAAGGGATCTTAGTAAATAGCCATTTTTATTGCAAATTGGGTTTTATTGTATAAATTAAGAACTTAAAAATTTAATGGCTCAAGATTATATATTTACGGCTTCAAGATATGCACATAACAATTCATCAAATTTAATGAGGAATCAGGCTTTGCCACTTTAATATAAAAAGACTTAGGCCTCAAAGGTCTACAACTGTGACAAAGTAGCAGACTTGTCATCCATAAGCTTTATGAAGTAGCTATCCTTGAAGAGTTTTGTGTAATTATCTGGGTCAGACATTTCCAGGGTCATGAAGTTGCTTTAAAAAATTATGAGTCACCTGTGCAAAAATGATTCCAGATGGTAGATAACATTGGAAGAAATATTTCCCCAACCTTAAAGTATATCACTCTTACCCTCTTTTTACTTGTTTTATATATTTTCTTCTCTGTAATTCCTCTAATCTGACCCATTGATTGATCTGCTTCCTTGACTTTCAAACTTTCTTCCTCACTTAATTCATTTCCCCTCCTGGCCCAGTATTGCTTTGACAACATGATAATGAATTACCCTAGTGAGAGCTAAATGCCTCATCTCTCTCTCTCTAGCTCTCTCTCACACATACACCCACATGCCCACACATCTTTTAGTGCCCTTACTGATAATACTGTCCAAGATTGGCCTGGTCCCCAAGCTATTCAGGGACAAAGTTACTCTGATGTTTTCTTCATTTCAGCTTTTTTAATGACATTGTATAGATGTATATCTTATTGTTATATTCCCACTTCACTATTTTATGGCAATTTACTCCAATAATAACGTATATCACATTTGGACTGCTATTAAAGGTAGTATTTATAATATTAATTCACTGCATTGTTAGTTACTTCTTTACTCCTATAAATGTTTATAGTGTTGAAGATTCTACACTGTATAGGCTACAGTTGCTTTGAAAGACAATTTATAATCATGATCTTTCATGATCAAAAACACTAAAACTTTGTAGGATATCTTTACAACTTAAAAGATTAATTATTTTATGATCAATTTTAATCACAGAAGAAGAAACTCATCATGTTCATTTTGTGACCTGAAATCCTCATGATGAAGCAGTTCTTAAGACTGTCCTGAAGCAACTCATTCATTTTCCAATATGATGCTCTTAGTTGTTGAAAATAATGTGTTGCAGAAGATGTGCAATGGTCTGCTCTTCAACTGACTCTTCAATTTTGCTTTTGAAAATAATTCACTTTTGGTGCTGAGGTGTTTTGTGTGACAGAGTCCTCAATTGCTCACTTAACAGACACTCTTAGCAAATTTAGCCCTGAGAACTTTTCAATAATTCATAATTCCTTAAATGCTCAAATCTTTTGCCTACATATTGTGACTATGACTATGTTAGGATCACATGTTTCTTTATTACAAGATAGCAATTTTCAAATCACCAACCTTCCTTGTTTCTCATAATTATCTATTAAAAATTAGGTTTATTAATGATTTGGAATAATCATTTCACAAATAATATTTACTTGTTTCAACTTATTGTTATAATAATCTGTAAAGTATCTTTCTTAAGAAATGTGGCCATTATATAACAATTGCCATTACTTAAGTAGAGCCATGTCTATACAGGAAACAGTTTAGTAATAAATGAATGAGAAAGGAAAATGAATAATTATTGCATCAAAATTCAGTTATGTAAAATATATCTGTGAAACTCTTAGGGTAAAATAATGAGTAGCAAGGCTGTTGCCTACCCATTCTCTCTTATTTAGGGTGTATTCCTAAAGCCATAATAGAGCTAATATAAATGTCAACCTTTTGATTTTATAATGCAAGTTCATGGGCTTTCTGAATCTTGGAATCATTTAGATTAACTCAAAGGTTTCTCATAAGCTATATACAAGACAATCTCACAGTATATCGGAAACATTTTTATTTTTATCTGTTCTACTTTCCTTTGTAAATTTGTGTGAAATTCTGTATGAAAATTTTGTGAAATTTGTAGTTGTTTTAGTGCAACCTTAATGCAGGTAACACAGATAATTTTTTTTCAATATTTAAATTGTATTCTCCCTCATTTCTCTATTACTGAGTTTTCCTTGTGGCTCAGATAGCAAAGAATCTGCCTGCAATGCAGGAGACCCAGGATCGATCCCTGGGTTGGCAAGATCCCCTGGAGAAGAGGATGGCTACACACTCCAGTAATCTTACCTGGAAACTTCTATAGACAGAGGAGACTGGAGGGCTATAGTCCATGGTGTCACAAAGAGTCACACATGATTGAATGACTGACACTTTCACTTTTCACTTCTCTATTAGTGTGGAGGGATAATTTGTTGTTGGGACTCTTTTGTCCTTCATGGTAACAACTGTTCCTTTCGACTAACAAAAGCTTCACAAGATTAGCAGGAACCTTCTGGAAAATATGTGCTTGATTGCATGTATTTCCCCTTCACTAAAATCACATATATATTGTCCTCCTGTCCTACCTGTTTGGCGCAGATTCTCAGAGCTGTCTGAGGTGATATGTCCCAGACTGGCCTTCATTTTGCCCCAAATAAAACTGAACTTGCAACACTTATTTTATGTCTTTTTTTTTTTAAGTTGACAATAGCTATGAGTTTAATACAAAGTTTGGAAAATTAATTAAGAAAAAAGACAAAAGAAACACAATAGAAAAAGAGGGGAAAACATAAATAGGCAGTCAGCAAAGTGCAGAGGAAAAACAGTCACTAAAAGCTCTTTAACTTCTCTAAAAGCTAAGGAAATGCAACCTGAATAAAAAATGAGATACTATCTTCCATCTTCTGTTGCACACAAAACAAGCAACAATAAAAGGAATGATAAATCCATTGCTTCTAGAGATTCCAGAGTTGAAAAAATGACATTTTCATTCATTGCCAGTAAAATGTGCATTTATGCATAGCTTAAAAATTATTTGGTTTGCTTTATGGAATAATTATTAAAATAATTTCCATTGTTACAAATTTATTCCATAGAAATAAGAAGAAAGTATGTAGACTATAGCATGGTATGAGAGGAAAAAAATTTCTGTAAGGAACCTGATGTTAATCATCAATAGAGAAAACAATACATTCTGTTATAATCAAACATGGATTATTATGTAATCATTAAAAACAGTGAGTTAGAGTTTTAGTAGTTAAATTGAAAGAATTTTTAGTATCATGCCTGAACCCCAAAACTATGTTTTTTATTATTTCACAATATGGAAATGGTTAATAATAAATCTAACATGGAGAATCATGTTTTACCTCTGAAGTGTGTGGGATGTGGGAGGTGAAAGGACAACAGAGATGAAAGAGGAATGGGATCACTAATGAATAAAAATTATTAAAAAAAAGGGGTGCTTGAAATAAAAACATCATGCATATGATGAACTTATTTATGCAAAGTTATCCATTTGGCTATCTATTTGTTAGTCTACATTAAAGAAGGAATGCATTTATTCCTTTTTTTTCCCCCTTCACTGCCTTGGATTTTGATGATGATAATAATGATGATTAACTCACATCATTACACAATCAGGAAAAATGAACTATTTTAATTTTATAAAAATACAACTTCAATGACAAAACTTTTTAAAAATAACTTGATCATGTCTCATTGAATTAATTATAAAATTAGGAAATACAACTATTTTGAATTGAAAACTCTCTGTCAAAATCTGAGGGTCAAACTCATGTTCATCTTTTATTGCTTTTGTTTATGAGAAAGAAGTGGTGAGTGTACCCCAGGATAAAGGGCAAGCTATTTCCATTTAACTTCTCTCCTCTTAAAGAACTACTTAAATTGATACTTGATGTTCTGAGCAATATGTATGGCTGTGTAGCTCTTTGTATTAAATTTGTATACACTTTTCTTTGTACATTAAGATAAAGATAACTGAATAATTTGGCCAAATCCAAGGAGATGATTTAGTTCATTCACATTTGTAAGTTTTCTCTGTCCATGGCTGGAGTGTAAATTACTGAGAATAGTAAACAGGTCTCACACAGTGTCTCAGGAAAATGCCTTTTTCAAGACCACAAATAGCAGTCTGAAGAGTCAGTCCATCTTTTCAGAAGGCTCTTAGAGGACCAAAGAAGTGATTAGTCAGAAGAATAATGAGTAAGCAAAAATGTCAAGACAGCTACTGCAATTTTCCTTGGAAGAAAGGCCATGACAAACATAGTGCATTAAAAGGCAGAGACATCACTTTGCCAACAAAGGTCCATATAGTCAAAGCTTTGTTTTTTCCAGTAGTCATGTACTGATGTGAGAGTTGGGCCATAAAGAAGTTTGAGCAATAAAGAATTGATGCTTTCAAACTGAGGTGATGGAGAAGACTCTTGAGAGTCCCTTGGACAGCAAGGATATCAAACCAGTCAATCCTAAAGGAGATTAACCCAGAATATTCATTGAAAGGACTGATGCTGAAGCTGAAGCTCCAATACTTTGGCCACCTGATGCATAGTGCTGACTCACTTGAAAAGACCCTGAGGCTGGGAAGGATTAAGGATAGGAGGAGAAGGGTGCGACTGAGGATGAGATGGTTGGATGGCATCACTGACTTAATGGACATGAGTTTGAGCAATTTGTAGGAGATAATGAAGAACAAGGAAGCCTGGCATGCTGCAATTCATGGGGTCGCAAAGAGTTGGACGAGACTTAGCAATTGAACAACAACAAAATTAAGTCATTATTTTTCTTTTCTTAATGGTGAGAAGTCATTTATTGTGATAGATATTAAATACACATATATCATATGAAATTATTTAGCTGAATTAATGCTTTCTTTCTGTAAGTTCTGTAATTTTAAAGTATACATGGGTTTCTACTTCTGATTATTTTGTAAATTTTCATCAATTTGATCACTGGGTTTAAATCAGGTATGCATAATACACAGCAGAATTGAGTGTTGGTAAATGAATATGAAAATTTGAATGAAGCACATAGGCATGTCATTGTCTTCCATCATCAAATAAGATATATTTAGTATATTCTTTGGAGAAGGCAATGGCACCCTACTCCAGTACTCTTGCCTGGAAAATCCCATGGACGGAGGGGCCTGGTGGGCTGCCGTCCATGGGGTCGCGAAGAGTCGGACACGACTGAGTGACTTCACTTTATTTTTTCACTTTCATGCATTGGAGAAGGAAATGGAAACCCACTCCAGAATTCTTGCCTGGAGAATCCCAGGGACAGGGGAGCCTGGTGGGCTGCCGTCTATGGGGTCGCACAGAGTTGGACATGACTGAAGCGACTTAGCAGCAGCAGCAGTACATTGTTAGGCACTAGCACAATCATTTTTAATATGCATGACAAATTTAAACAAATGAAACTTTTGATATTAAAAGGTGACAGAATATATTAACATCATCCCAAAATATGCCACTCTGGCATATTGACTACTTTGAGTTAAAGCTGCATAACAAGCAGTAGGAGCCATAGCTTCTATCCCTGGGTTGAGAAGATCCCTTGGAGAAGGAAATGGAAATCCACTTCACTATTCTTGCCCAGGAAATTCCATAGACAGAGGACCATAACAGTCTAGAGTGCATGGTATTACAGAAGAGTTAGACATGACATAGCAACTAAACAACAACAAACAGCAAATAGTACATAGAAGAAAAACACTCTGACCTTCCTTTTTTTCTTTTTTTTTTCTAATTTTATTTTATTTTTAAACTTTACATAATTGTATTAGTTTTGCCAAATATCAAAATGAATCCGCCACAGGTATACATGTGTTTCCCATCCTGAACCCTCCTTTTTTTCTTAAAAGAGATGCATTCCCATGTGAAAGATGCCCTTCCTGTACTAGAATGAAAGTATCATTCTTATCACTAAGAATAAGAAGTTGAGACGGAGCCAATTCTGTGCAAATAGACCTTGGTAAAATAATTTATGTCTTCCTTTAGCTTCCTCTCATAATTTAGCTACTTTCCACAATTGCTGGTCTTTACAGGTTCATCTTTTCTTGGAGTCTTCATTTCCTTTTGAGGACTCGTGTCATGAAAAACTTACTTAAACATTTGTGCTTCCTTGTTAATCTGTCTTATGTCAGTTTAATTCTCAGATTCAGTTGAAAAACCCAAAGAGCATGGAGGTAATATTTTTCCTCCCCTACAATATCAAATGGAAATTTCAATAGCTTGTATTTAAATCCAGCTACTTAGTTCTGGAAAATATCTTATGAAATAGGTGTGCCAATCTTCTACTTTTGAAAATAAATGGATACATATTAATTCACTAACATTTTTGTTATCTAAATAATTTTGTGCAGGAGCAACTTCAATTCCCAAAGTCAACCAATTCTCTTTTCTAAGGCTTTAATAAAGATGTTAAAACACGCCAGACTTCACAACAACCCTATTTCAGCCTCATATTCTTTGACATTTTATCATAGTGATTGATTTCCTCATTGCCCTCCAGTATTTTTCGATAGTGTGGCAAATTATTTTCCTCTCTTCTAGAATGTATTCCAAACTAAGTGCTTTCAAATTAACTTGTAGAAATCAAATTTCATGCAACACTTTTACTAAAGGTCATATAAATAAAATATTCTAGAATTTCTTCTTCAATAATTTGTATTTCTATTGGGAAGAACTGGGTTAGAATGATTTCTGCATAAAACAAACATGTGGCATAGCTCTCACACTTATACCTTTAGCTAGGTTCTATTTTACTATATTTCAGATATACCAAAAGTTAACTTTGAAATGTCATATCATCAGAATTCTATGAAAATTTCCCTTATATTTACTTCATCACCTGTGATACCCATAATGCATGTAATTTTTTTTCAAATATATTTGGAAACTTGCTTAATAAATATTTTCAATTACAATGGAAAAGAGTAGGTCATCCCTAAAGTAGGTAACATTTAATAAACCTGTCATTGCAGTTGGAGGGCATTGTTTGTTTGTTTTGAATTCATTTGCCCTAATAACCCCAGAGCAATGTACCCCAGTGCCCAAAGTTATGGATGATTGTCATTAATTGGATGACTATATCTATCTAGTTTCTAGGACTTGAAGGAATATTATACCAGCCTCATTAAATGCGTCAATTCCTTGCATTAAAAATAATAATAATCTGAAGGCCAACATTAGGTAATATGTGTAAAATACATATTATATGGAAGGGAAAGTTCTTAGAGGGATTTAAGCACCCTGTGCTTAACTTATTTTTCCCACTCATTAATGCAAACTTACCGGAGTCTAATGCTCAATTATATAAGAATTCAGAAAGTCCTCAGTGTGATGAAACCAGGTTTGTTTTCAGAAGCAAAAGATTCATTCTGGATATGAAAGTCAAGGACATTGGCAATTTTGATAAAAGGTAGATGTGAGTTAGAGAATTGTTCAGGCTGTCCTAGGCAGCCAGAAGACAGTTGAACTTCAATAGACAAATAACACAGACTTGGAGGCAGAGGGTAGGTGGTTACTTTGTAGTTTTCCCTATGATTGGTCAGAGCTTGTTCTATAAATAATAAAAGAGAGGCCAAATAGAGCATCAGAAAATGCAGTAAATGGTTGTAAAAATACAGATTTTAATATCAAAGGACATAATTTGATCCCCAAATTTACCAGTTATATTGGTTATGACACTTAGCCATTCTGAGCTTCACTTCCTCAAAAGGAAAATAGAGTAAAATATAATTTACAAGGTGAGAATGAAGATTAAATTGGACAGTGCACATGGAAGTTCCCTATATTAAATGCCAGTTCATTATAACAAATGCAAATGTTCATTATAATTATATTTTACTGAAAGAAAACATAATTAAAGAAGAAAGCATAATTAATTTTTTGAAGATTTAGAATTAACCTCCTCTTGAAAGATCTTGATAGATATATGGATGAATAGAGAGATGTATATATTCATTTTTTTCTCCATTCAAATATAAACTATATGACAGGTAAAGATTAACTTTGAGATTTACATACAGTTTTCTTTAACCTCCTTTTTATATCTTTGTCAGAAGTCTAAATCCTTTTCTTGGATTTCTGCAAATCCTCATAAGTTTACATTCTCTTGCTTTCATTTCTCTTTTCTTGTTGACCTCCCATTCACTGTTGAGTTTTACATCTAAAGCCTGGGTGGAGATTTGGACCATAATCCCTCAAAAACTCCCACTTAACAAGGTATATGTTTGTTAAGCTGTATTTAAACACTACTTTCAAAGTTTGATATTAGATGTATGTGTCCTTCAAAATCTTTTAATCACTCCCAAGGTGGTAATTTCTTTTTGACAATTTTTTTTTTTTTCTAGCAAACTTCAACTCATCAGTGCTCAACCATGTTGCTTGAGTCTCTTCTCTCTCTCTTGAAGCTCTAACTCAACATTCATGTTAACTTATGAGTTGCATCTGTGTTTTGTCCTTCAATCCAAACCATCACTTAGGATTTCATGTTTTCCATTGAAAGTGGCCTGTCAGCATTTTTTGAGGAAAAAAAAATAAAGTTGCATCAGGAAATGTTATATGAGTTCCTCGAGGCTGATGACATTTTAGTTAGTCTTGAATATAAATAGCTTTTATATAACTTCGTTACTCAAATATTTATGAAGCACATGGTCTATTCACAAGACTGATAATGCTCATTTTACCTCTTCTTTTCTTTTAACAGGTTTGTTAATTTTTGAGGAGTAGAATATTAATCATGCTATTTTCACTATATATTTGCTTATTTGCTTTGCTTATTTGCTTTGAATGCTTATTTGCTTTTAATATTCCCAATATTCAAAGTGACCTCCAAAGATAAAGATGGGTGTCCTTTCTATAGTTAGTCAAAAGAATAGGTCTTACTTATTGTATAAAATCTCCAAGTAATTCTTCAAAGATGTTAAAAGTAAGTTCAACAATTTCATGTAGCAATAAATTAAAACCATCTTATACAAATAAGCATTTGTTTTATTTTTATTAGTGTGTTTGATGCTCAAAGTTAACTTATAATCTATGGTCATCATTCAATTACAAGGAACTTTTTCATGAAATTCTTTCATCAGTATATATTTATTGTCTTGCATCTTGCTTTTCTTTTGCTAAAATTGTTTTGTTGTGTTCTGCAACTCTTTTTCTGCATCTATATTTATAAAGTTGATATCTGCCATGACTTTGCTTTTTTAGCATATTAATATCATAACTTGATCTATTTTATCTATCTCTATATTTATATATTTGCTATAAACTGAGCACAAACATTAAATCCTTATCGCAAACTTTAATAATAAGTTGGTGTGCATGCATGCAGTTGCTTCAGTTGTGTCTGACTCTTTGCAACTCCATGGACTGTAGCCCACCAGGCTCCTCTGTCCATGGAATTTTCCCAAAGAGAATACTAGAGTGGATTGTCATGCCCTCCTCCATGGGATCTTCCAGACCCAGGGATTGAATGTGGGTCCCTTGCATTTCAAATGTATTCTTTTCTGCTGGGCCACTAGGGAAGCCCAGCATGTAGGTGTGTTTATACATATATATTTATATGATAGTACTGCTATGTGTTCAAAAGTATGTTTCATCCATATTCACTTGAATTAACACCCTTCTTTGCAAATTAATGTAATTAGCAAAAAGAATCCTACCTCAAATCCTGCTTCAGTCACTCACAGCAGTATAAATTTTGACAATTCACATAATTTGCCAAAGCTCAAATATCATAATATCTACATTTGGGAATTTGGAGTTATGGTGTTGCTTCTGCTTATTACAAGTCAGTTCCCTTTGCACTCTTTCTTAACCATCTTTTTTACTTTCTTTTTAGACTTCATTTTTTTTTTTATCAATTATTCAACCTTTGTTAATTTTCTCAAGTCCCGTTCCCTCTATAAAGCCTCCCTTGATCAACCAAAATATTTACCTTATGAAAAGTGTCTTCTGGAACTTGAATTCTCCCCAGTTCTTGATTTTAAAGTGAATTTAATTTCTTCATTTAGTCATGTATGTGCATTCTTTCCTCACATTAAGATTTTATGCTCACTAAAGTCAGAAAAATGTTTAAGTAGGGCTTATCAAAGATGTCTTTATATAATTCTCCCTATGGGAAGGGAAATACATTGCATATTGGAAATACAAATTAATTTTGATCATTGTTGTTTGTATTTACTTTGAAAATATGCCATGATGGCATCAGCCAGTGTTGCACAATTGGTCTCATTAATAGTGCCCACTATTCATCAGTTTCATTCTCACATGTATATGGGCCTTTTCCTATGCCTGAGACAGCTTTACAAACACATTTGATTTTGTTTATCAGACTACCTTGAGAAAGTTAAATACATTTCCTTGTGCATTGAGATACACTCTCCCAAACTAAAACATCAGCTTAATATACTGTTTTGGCTTCCCAAGGAGAGCTAGTAATAAGGAATCCACCTGTCAATGCAGGAAACATAAGAGATGCGAGCTCGCTGCCTGAGTTGGGAAGACCCCCTGGAGTAGGGAATGACAAACCGCTATAGTATTCTTGCCTGCAGCATCCCAAGGACAGAGGAGCCATGAGGGCTACAGTCCAAAGAGTCACAAAGAGTTGGACATGACTGAGCATCTGAACAGGTTATACTAGTTAACTAATAGTCATGATTTTAGTGAATATTAAAATATTGTACTGTCCCTTGAAATTATGAGTGTCTGACCACAATTTAACTGTAAAATCCCTAATAAACCTTTTATTGGGTTATGTTTCCATATATAAGTATGAGCATTAAAATTATTAATTCAACAGTTCTCTTACACAAAATTACACAGAATTACTATTTCTAAAAAGGAACTTGTCAAACCTGACTTATTAACTTTGAATACTTAAATGGGACAGTTTTCCTGTGCAAGTGAAAAAATGGTAAATTATAATCATTAATAGTATAAGTTATCTTGAATACCTAATATTTCCTCCCCACTCACTTAATAACAATAATAATAATAATAAAATGAGTGAATTAAAAAAATAATAGTATTATTTTAAACTGACACCGGTTGAAATTTACTAAAGCACCACCTGGATTATGTTCAAACTTTATGGGGAATGGTATGCTTTTCAAATAAACAATCAATAACTAACCCCTAGAGTTAGTTATTTCCAAATTTATTTGTGTGTTTCATTTATAAACTTAATTCCTTATCTTAATTCAAGTCAAATAGTCTGCTCTGAATACTCACAGCATTCAGTGACCCTTTTTCCCCTATTTTAAACCACACAGTGTCCTGCTTTTTTTAGGTCTGCATGAGTCATTTCCTTTATTAAATAGTCATTCCTCAGAGCTTATATTATTCAAGGCAATTGCCAAGAGGACGCCTTACACAAAGCAAGTCCAGTTGCGGTTCAGGCTTTATCCTAATTAGTCTTTAATTCACAGATTATCAGATGTTTCTAGGCTCATAAGGAGCTATTTGCTTTTTTGTGTGCATGGACGGTTGGGGCTCAATCATGTCCAACTCTTTGCAACCCCATGGACTGTAGCCTCCCATGTTACTCTGTCCATGGAATTTTCCAGGGAAAAATACTGGAATGGGTAGTCATTTCCTTCTCCAGGGGATCTTCCTGACTGAGGGATCGAACCTGTCTCCTGCGTTGGCATGCTGCTTCTTTACCATTGGACCTCCTGGGAAGACCTTATTTGCTTTTACTGATAAGTAATGGGATTTGTTGTTGCTGTTTTGTGCTTATTGCTTGACAGGTGGAATGATTGTACTAAAGTATACTTGCTTTGATGGAAAGAGTAGAATTGACCAGACAAAGGAAGAATATGAAAAGCAACTTGTGAGACTAGAGAGCAATTATTCAGAGCACAAGAATTGCACCAACTTGAGATGAAATTACTGCCTATTTACTGGGACCTGATCTTCAGTGTTGTTAGTTAGAGAAAAAGTCCACAGATAGCTCTATGGATGCTGCCTCTATAAGCATAAGAAGTGTTCATTGGGAACCTGGATTTCATTTACTTTAAAATGATTGTTTTCCCAAATAGTTCAGTTCAGTTCAATTCAGTCACTCAGTCATGTCCAACTCTTTGCGAACCCATGAACTGCAGCACTCGAGGCCTCCCTGTCCATCACCAACTCCCAGAGTTTACCCAAACTCATGTCCATCAAGTCGGTGATGCGATCCAGCCATCTCATCCTCTGTTGTCCCCTTTTCCTCCTGCCCCCAATGCCTCCCAGCATCAGAGTCTTTTCCAATGAGTCAACTCTTCGCATGAGGTGGCCAAAGTACTGGAGTTTTAGTTTCAGTATCATTCCTTCCAAAGAAATCCCAGGGCTGATCTCCTTTAGAATGGACTGGTTGGATCTCCTTGCAGTCCAAGGGACTCTCAAGAGTCTTCTCCAACACCACAGTTCAAAAGCATCAATTCTTTGGAACTCAGCTTTCATCACAGTCCAACTCACATCCATACGTGACCACAGGAAAAACCATAGCCTTGACTAGATGGATCTTTGTTGGCAAAGTAATATCTTTGCTTTTTAATATGCTATCAAGGATGGTCATAACTTTCCTTCCAAGGTGTAAGCGTCTTTTAATTTCATGGCTGCAATCACCATCTTCAGTGATTTTGGAGCCCCCAAAAATAAAGTGTAACACTGTTTCCACTGTTTCCCCATCTATTTCCCATGAAGTGATGGAACTGGATGCCATCATCTTCGCTTTCTGAATGTTGAGCTTTAAGCCAACTTTTTCACTCTTCTCTTTCACTTTCATCAAGAGGCTTTTTAGTTCCTCTTCACTTTCTGCCATAAGGGTGGTGTCATCTGCATATCTGAGGTTATTAATATTTCTTCTGGCAATCTTGATTCCAGCTTGTGCTTCCTCCAGTCCAGCATTTCTCATGATGTTCTCTGCATAGAAGTTAAATAAGCAGGGTGACAATATACAGCCTTGACATACTCCTTTTCCTATTTGGAATCAGTCTGTTGTTCCATGTCCAGTTCTAACTGTTGCTTCCTGACCTGCATACAGGTTTCTCAAGAGGCAGGTCACATGGTTTGGTATTCCCATCTCTTTCAGAATTTTTCACAGTTTATTGTGATGCACACAGTCAAAGGCTTTGGCATAGTCAATAAAGCAGAAATAGATGTTTTTCTGGAACTCTCTTGCTTTTTCAAGGATTTGGTGGATGTTGGCATTTTGATCTCTGGTTTATCTGTGTTTTCTAAAACCAGTTTGAACATCTGGAAGGTCACGGTTCATGTATTGCTGAAGCTTGGCTTGGAGAATTTTGAGCATTACTTTACTAGCGTGTGAGATGAGTTTGAACGTTCTTTGGCATTGCCTTCCTTTAGGATTGGAATAAACCTGATCTTTTCCAGTCCTGTGGCCAGTGCTGAGCTTTCCAAATTTGCTGGCATATTGAGTACAGAAATTTCACAGCATCATCTTTTAGGATTTGATAAAGCTCAACTGGAATTCCTTTACCTCCATCAACTTTTTCATAGTGATTCTTCCTAAGGCCCACTTGACTTCACATTCCACGATGTCTGGCTCTAGGTGAGTGATCATATCTTCATGATTATCTGGGTCATGAAGATTTTTGTTTGTATAGTTCTTCAATGATTCATATTCACTTTTATTTATTTTGGAAGTCTCACATTTAATAAACAATGTAGAAGTTAAACAAACAAAAAAACTACCATGTCCAGAAATGGTCAAGTTGCTAGTATGTATGCAATTAATCCTCAAAACAACATAGATAGGTGATCAGACCATATTCTTAGATACATGAGATTTGGAAAGTTTAAATACTTTCTCAGGTATTCACACTTAGTAGGAAGCCCAGCTGGAAGCCCAACATCAGTCTGAAAATAATTTCTGTGCTTTGAGTGATAGAATCATTCTCTAGGTCAATAAGGAGTGCAACCTTGAATCTTTTAGTACTACTATTTAATAGTAGTATATCCATGAAAATGTAAGAAAATATAATAAATTAATAATAATAGACTGCAATTTGCAGTCTACTATTATTATTAATTTATTATATTTGTAGTCTACTATTATTATTACTTTATTATATTTTCTTACATTTTTATGGATATATTACTATTAAATAGTAGTACAAAAAGATTCAAGGTTGCACTCCTTATTGACTAAGAGAATGATTGCATCACTCAAAGCACAGAAATTATTTTCAGACTGATGTTGTGCTTACAGCTGGGCTTCCTACTAAGTGTGAATACCTGAGCAAGTATTTAAAATTTACAAATCTCATGTATCTAAGAATATGGTCTGATCACCTATTTATACATGGCTAACCACTTGCCAGACCTTCTTTTACACAGTTTGCATATATTCATTCATTTAATCCTCACAATATTCAATAGAGCAGCTTCCATTACTGTCTCCTGAGAAGGAAACTAAATCAACTTAAAGTAGATCACAGCCAGGAAGTGTAAAACCACATCACATATCCACAAGTAACACACTTGCCAGATGGTCTTATTGGAAAGCTTTAAAAATATACTGGGCTTCTCTGGTAGCTCAGATTGTAAAGAAACTGCTTGCAATCTAGGAGATCAAGGTTCAATTCCTAGGTCAGGAAGATCCCCTGGAAAACAGAATGACAACCCACTCCAGTATTCTTGCCTGGAGAATTTCATGGACAGAGGAGCCTAATGGGCTAAACAGTTTGTGGTGTTGCAAAGAGATGGACATGGCTGAGTGGCTAACTCATACACACACAAATATCGTAGGGAATATAAAGTTGTGTAAATAAGCAGTAGTGGTGTTAGTTCACTTTACAACCACAGAAATAAAGGATAAGAGTACTTACAGAAACAGCTTTGCCTCTAGTAAAATTACTTTTCCCCCTGAAAAGAGGATTCTTCTGACACACATATCCATTGGACTGACTGTAAAAATAAATGTAAAAGTGGGTTTGGCACTCAAGCTTAGCTTCATGTCCATAAACTTTCAAATCATGTAATGAATCCTCTTGCTTAGATTCTGTGTTTATCTGGCAAGTTTTAATTACACTGTATTTTCCAACTCAGATTTCTCAGCGCTGTGAAACTGTGATGTTGAGAGATTAAATGCATCTTCACAGAAATTCCATTTATAACTTCAGATTTAAAAATTAACATTGGTGTGGTATAATGGTAATGTCAGATGGTTAATGTGATTCTCACTAATTTTATGTTGTCAAGTTGAACTTTGATATTTCAATGACAGAGGTTGACCGATGGTGATTTATGAAAGGCAGTTCACCAACAGCCCTGTTTAACAGTGTGAGAAACTCCACTGGATGCTGTACAATACAGTATTTATTTTCCTAACTACTACATCTGTGCTTTGTTTATTCTTCTTTAGAAATATCCCCTGCTTCCGCTGCTTCTGATATTCCATTGTCATTTTTATAACTTAGACCATCAATAATTAGTATCATAGGTGTTATGGTAAGATCATGTCTCTCCTAAAATCAGGCTTTATTTCATTCATCACACCACTTTGAAATTAGACTTCTTAAAATGCTGATTGTCTCCTTATCCTTTAAAAACTCCTCATTTTCATTATGATAAAATCATGAAACACAATCAGATGCAATCACTGCTCTTAACAAAACTTATAGTGCCCAGATAAAAGAGAACAAGTAAGCTGGAATATTTTGATCATTTTCTTGGTTAAATAAAAAAAAAAAAGTGAGAGAGAGAGAGAGAAAGAAACTGTATAAGTAAACATCTTTTGTGTTTCTATAACTCAAGGAAAAGAATTCTACTTTTTGAATGACTTTTAACTTTTTATCTTATTAATACTGTGTATTTCTCTCTTGGCAATTCTATCTTCAGACCCATTATGAATTCATCTTAGGTTGTGAATTTTTATAGATTACTTTATATATTAAATATATTACAATTTTCCCCATATATGTGACATTATTTTTACCAGAATAACATTCTCTTTTTTAAAGTGTTTATATATTTTATATAAGTTTATGTTAAATTATATTTATATATATTATATATATTACATATATTTTTTAAATTTTAAGATTGTGAGATATGGAGATAAAATCTCAAAATCTGTTCAAATTCTGACTTCTCTATATGTTAACTGAATATTCTTAACCATCAATGTCTATTTTAGAAAAATTATATGAGTTAATATATGCAAAATTGCACTAATTTCCCATATTAGCAAAGTAATGCTCAAAATTCTTAAAGCTAGGCTTCAACAGTACTTGAACCAAGAAATCCCAGATGTTCAAGCTGGATTTAGAAAAGACAGAGGAACCAGAGATCAAACTGATCCTAAAAAGAGCAAGAGAATTCCAGAAAAACATCTACTTCTGCTTCATTGACTGCACTAAAGCCTTTGCCTATATGGATCACAAAAAACTGTGGAAAATTCTTAGAGAGATGGGAATACCAGATCACTTTAACTGCCTCCTGGGAAACCTGTATGCAGGTCAGGAAGCAACAGTTAGAACTGGGCATGGAACAACAGACGGGTTCCAAATAGGGAAAGGAGTATGTCAAGGCTGTACATTGTCTCCCTGTTTATTTAACTTGTATTCAGAGTACATCATGAGAAATGCCAGGCTGGGTAAAGCCCATTCTGGAATCAAGATTGCCAGGAGAAATATCAATAACCTCAGATATGCAGATGACAACACCATTATGGCAGAAAGTGAAGAGGAACCTTTTGATCAAGGTGAAAGAGGAGAGTGAACTAGCTTTCTTAAAACTCAACATTCAAAAACTAAGATTATAGCATCTGGTACCATCACTTCATGGCAAATAGATGAGGAAAAAAATGGACAGACTTCATTTTCTTAGGCTCCAAAAATCACTGCAGATGGTGACTGCAGCCATGAAATGAAAAAAATGCTTGCTTCTTGAAATAAAAGCTATGACAAACCTAGACAGAGCGTTAAAAAGCAGAGACATTACTTTGCCAACAAAGGTCCTTCTAATTAAAACTATGGTTTTTCCAGCAGTCTTGTATGGATGTGAGAGTTGGACCATAATGAAGGCTGAGTGCTGAAGAATTGATGCTTTTGAACTGTGGTGTGGAGAAAACTCTTAAAAGTCCCTTGGACTGCAAGGAGATCCAACCAGTCCATCCTAAAGGAGATCAGTCCTGAATACTTATTGGAAGGACTGCTGTTGAAGTTGAAACTCCAATACTTTGGCCACCTGATGTGAATAATGGACTCATTAGAAAAGCCCCCTGGTGCTGGAAAACAATGAAGGCAGGAGGAGAAGGGGGCAAAAGAGGAAGAGATGGTTGGGTATCATCACCGATTAAATGCAGTTGAATTCAAGCAGTTCAAATTTGAGTTTGAGCAAGCTCCAGGAGATGGTGAAAGACAAGGAAGCCTGGCATGTGGCAGTCCATGGGGTTGTGAAGAGTACGACATGACTGAGTGACTGAGCAACAAATAAAATATATGTTAAATATTACAAAATTTAAAAATTCAGTTATTATCCTTGCTATCATGATAATAATATGATAATAACATTTTATAATGACAATAACATGATAATGATTATAATAGTGACAATTGAAGATACTCTGGAGAAGGAAATGGCAACTCATTCCAGTATTCTTGCCTAGAAAATCCCATGGATGGAGGAACCTGGCAGGCTACAGTCCACGGGGTCACAAAGAGTTGGACACGACTGAGTCACTTCATATTAGTGATAATGGAAACTAAGTGGTCATGATGATCATGACAATGGGGATGATAGTGATAATGAAATTCTAAAATTTAATATCCTTTTTATTGTAACTTAACTTCAAAAATGCTAAAGTCAATAGGTTTTTCTCTAGAATGTGACATTTATGTTACTTGGGTGCAGGTCACTAAATTTCTTCTACATAATAGATAATTGTAGCAATACTAATAAAAATATCTTTAATAACCTATAGCCTATATATATATATATATAAACTGAGTTACGTTGCTGTACCCCTGTACCTAACAAAACTAGGTAAATCTACTAGAATTCAATTTTTAGAAAATTGCCTGATATGTACAAATCTTTGAGCAAATGATAAAAAGTGATCCAGAAATAGTGATAAAAAGAATACATTTATTGACATATTATGTATGGGTCATTATTTTAAATGTTTTGTACATCATTCAGTTCAGTTCAGTCGCTCAGTCATGTAACCATTTCCCGGTATGGTATCTTTGGGGGGACTTTATTTATTTTCATCAGAACGGACCAAAAAATTAAGATGGTGAAATGTCTGTCTGAGATAAAATTCTTGTCCCATCTCTACCCTGCCCCCAGTTCCTCACAGAATGGATCATGTGGCCCCTATGTTGTCACGACCACTTTTTTGCTCTCCTGCATCCCTTAAATAAAGGAAAAAGTATCTTTTGCTGCTGATTTAGCCATACAAAACACAACATCCTTTTTTCTGGGAAAGCCGTTTCATTTCATCCAGTTAGTGCTGGAGAAATCTAGAATAACTTATGTACAAAATAGTTTTTAAATTTTATATTATTTTGAAATTTTGTTTCTTTGGGATTGGGGCACAGTGGGCACCCCATTTGGCTGTGAGAGCTCTCTGTAGTCTATGGGCTGGCGGTGCACTTATCTTGTAAAGTTTCTTTCCCTACCCAATCCCCCCTTTTTGGTGAGGTCCCAGTAAGGTCTGGTAAGTGTGAATCTTGAAGCTCAATTGGCTGAGAACCTTCTCTCCTTTGGTGTGATCTCTTTGGGGGCCAACTGGGAGAAAGAAAAACCAATAGTGTAACTGTTTTGGATATTGAAAATTCACGTGTCTTTTTTTGAAATAAAGAACCAGTCCCTCAAAAAAAAAATTAAAACCCCAAGTTGAAAATATTGGTTAATTTTTCAATACTAGTAAGTGGCAAAACACTTGCCTCTAAGTAATTAGCCAGAATGATACTATCTTTTCATAATGAATAGTAGAGAAACTTTCAGTAGTGTTTAGTTATTTTGTAGCATAGCATCTTTTTCTATTGATATGGATGACTCTTAAAATATAGAGTAAGACAGACACACAAGTAATATTGTTTATTATTTTAACATTTCTAATATGTTAAATGAATTATCTTACTTTTCTGCAAGCTATAGCTTATAAGAAAAATAAATATCTTTTAGTACCACAAATGGAGAAGGCAATGGCACCCCACTCCAGTACTCTTGCCTGGAAAATCCCATGGATTTTACTGAACCTGGTAGGCTGCAGTCCATGGGGTTTCTAAGAGTTGGACATGACTGAGCAACTTCACTTTCACTTTTCACTTTCATGCATTGGAGAAGGAAATGGCAACCCACTCCAGTGTTCTTGCCTGGAGAATCCCAGGGACAGGGGAGCCTGGTGGGCTGCCGTCTATGGGGTCACAAAGAGTTGGACACAACTGAAGTGACTTAGCAGCAGCAGCAGGAGTACCACAAAATGTTTTTCTGCTTCTGTCAAATGAACATAAATCTAAAACTTTCAAAGAGAAAAATAGAAAAGATCATCAGTAATTGAGTGATCTGATGATTACTTAAAGACCCTGGTGATCCAAATATAGAGCTTTCAATCCAGTTTTGATGTTTGTTTTGTTTTTTCCTTTCTAACTAAAGAAGCATATCTGAACCTACAATTGAGGCAGCTTGCCTTAGATGTATGGCAAAACCAATACAATATTGTAAAGTAATTAGCCTCCAATTAAAATAAATAAATTTAAATTAAAAAAAGAATATTGAGTTCTTAAGTACATGTAGAAATAGGATAAAATATGTCATATAATAAAAAAAGAAACGTTAGCATTCCACTTGATAGATATTGTAGAGATGAGTGCCATTAACTTTTCAGTGAGTAGAAAGAAAGACCAAGTAATTGTTTCATCAATTTACACAGCAGTGTTTTCAAAACAAATTCTCTTTTGAGGATTTTGCTGCCTGAATTGTTCTAAATGCTCTGCCGCTATACACAGGGTATATAAACTCCACTTATCCTTTCACAGTTCCTCAGTCTTCCATGAAGCTTTATATAACCACTGCTAACCATACCTACACTAATGCTCTTTGCATTAGTGATATTTTTCTACTACTTTTTTTTTTATTGCTTGTTGATAATTCAGAAAAGGTTTCTAGTTCATTATTAAGATGTTTTAATCATTCAATCAAATGATTTGTATATTAATATTGAGCACATATTCTCCAGATCCAAGTTTTATATCTTCCCCCATGTCATTTTTCTTTGTTATTCTGTTCATGTGATGATTAACGTTAATTGATTATCAAATATTAAGCCAACCCTGAAAGTCTGGATAAATCCTACTTGTTCACGGTATATACATATATATACATATATATATATATATTTATACATTGTTGGATTCATTTGACTAAATTTGTTAAGAATTTTTGGATCTCTGTTCATGTGATATATTAGTTTGTAGTTTTCTTGTACTGTCCTTGTCTAGTTTTCATACTAGGGTAAGTAAGGCTGGCCTCAAAGAATGAGTTAAAAAGTATTCCCCTCATTTCAGTCCTTTTGTAGAGAATTGGCGCAATTTCTTCCTTACATGTTTCTTAGAATTCATCTGTGTCTAGTGACTTCTTTTTTGGGAGATTATTAATTATTGATTCAATTTCTTTAATAAATACAGGCTTATTCAGATTATCCATGTCTTCTTTTGTTAGATTTGGTAGAGTGGGTCTTTCAATGAACTAGCTGAATCTATTTTGTAATTTTTTTTTCCTAATGGAGAATATTCAAAAGAGATGTTTGAAGATATATATGCAACATTCTTACCCTAACATATTACATATTTTACCTCAAAAAGAACATACTATATCTAAATTGGATCTAATTTGAGCCACAACCTGCACGATTTTTCAAACTTCTCTTACAAGGAGTTCTGTAACTTTAAATACATTTTCTACAATTCAAATTATTCTCTGCACCACAGCATATATGAGTATTTCATTTTTCAGGGCCATTACAAAACAAAAAAGAAATTTGGGAACAGATAAAAGTAGCCCAGGAAATTCTCTTGAAGCTCAGTGGTTAGAAATCTGTGCTTTCAATTTTGGTTTCCTTAGGCTATTTGCCCAGTAGTGGGATTGCTGGATCTTTTGGTAGTTCTATTCTGGCAGATGAGTGGATAACAAGGTTGTGGTACATATACACAAAAGAATATTACTCAGCTGTAAAAAGGCACATATTTGAGTCAATTCTAATGAAGTGGATGAACCTAGAGACTGTTATACAGAGTGAAGTAAGTCAGAAAGAGAAAGACAAATACTGTATGTTAATGCATATATATGGAATCTAGAAAGATGGCACTGACAGTCCTATGTACAGGGCAGTAAAGGAGATATAGACATAAAGAACAGACTTCTGGAGTCAGTGGAAGAAGGAAAGAGTAGGATGATATGAGAGAATAGCATTAAACCATATATATTACCATATGTAACATAGATAATCAGTGCAAGTTTAATGCATGAAGCAGGGCACACAAAGCTGATGTTCTGTGACAACCGAGAGGGTTCAGATGGGGAGGAAGTTGAGAGGGGGAATTCAGGATTGAGGTGACACATGTTTACCTATGGCCAGTTCATACTTATGTATGGGAAGAAACATCAGTATTGTAAAATAATTATTCTCCAATTCTCCAATAAAGAAAAAGAAAAGGAAAAGAAATCTATGCTATCACAGTCATCGGCCTGAGTTCATACTTATGTATGGGAAGAAACATCAGTATTGTAAAATAATTATTCTCCAATTCTCCAATAAAGAAAAAGAAAAGGAAAAGAAATCTATGCTATCACAGTCATCGGCCTGAGTTCAATCCTAACTGGGGAACTAAGATTCAACAATCTATGCACTGCAACAACAACAACAAAAAAATAATAATAATAATTTCTATGTGGGGACTAAGAATTTTTTTTATTTTCTAAATTTATTTTCTATTCAAATTGAGGCTTAATATTTCTTTTTAAATGAAACTCCTTTTTTTCTGAAATAAAAATTGATAAGTCAAAAATTGGCCCTCTGAAAACTATCAGAGTCTCAAATGCAGGTATATGAACATAAACCTAATACCAGTTCTTAGACAACTAAATGTATACTTTTACCAAGACATTCATATAGGTTTGCTGAATATTATGGAAATATTTTGGCACTCTTTCAAAGCTTGGTCTGGTAGCAAGCGATAAAATGTGTACTATGGAGATCATCAGATAGACAAGTAAAATAGCTTCTCGGTGCCTAACTAATGTATCTTTCTTAAGAGATCTGAAAAATTTGATGACATCTTAATATACATCATTTGGTCTGGCTCTTTTCCAGCTTTATTTTTGTAATTGGCTTGGTACAGAGACTGACTTTCATGACAGATTCTCAAACGTTATTTCTGTGTTGACAGAAAAAAGATTTTCTAGGTAGATTCTGACAGAGTTTGTGATAGATTTCTGGATGCCTGGGCTGTTGTGCCTATTTCTATCTAAACCATCACTATCTAAAGCAAACAATGAATCCGTTTACTCCCAAATCACCTGCCTTAATACAGAAATTACTGTCAAAGGAAACAGTGGAACAGAATAGAAAGTGTATATAAACTCAAAAGTTTGTTTGTATGTTTTGGCCAAATAGCAAAATAATTGTAGCTAGGTATTGGATGCACAATAAATGTAAGCAAAAACCACAAAGAGAAATATTAAGGATATGCATTTTATTAGTAGCATTGTTAAGAACTATAATATCTAGTAATAATCCAGAATCTTATAAGAGAGGAAAATAAATAACTACTTAATCATAAAACAAAAGCATGTAGAATAAAGCATACATTGTGTGATTTGGTTGTCTTGGATCTTATTGCAAGGATATTTGTAGAAAGCTGTCTACTACATACTTTTATCTCCTCAAACTAGAGGATTTTGGTAAAAGCTTCTTCATCATGCTAAACAATTCTGAGATTTCTCAACTCTTAATCTCCAGTTTCCATGATAGTTGTTAATAATGCTTAGTTATATCTCTTTCTTTGACATTTCATAGCTGTAGCAAATTTTTGTGCGTTAAAGAGATTCTAAGGCAGTAAAAATGTTCTGTATGATGCATATATGTCATTTTATGTTTGTCCAAAACCACAGAATATACAACATCATGAGTGAATCTTATTGTAAACTATAGACTTGGAATTATTATGACATATCAAAAGTGCTGTTATGTCTGACCCTTTGTGGCCCATTGGACTGTAGCCAGCCAGGTTCTTCTGGCAAGAATACTGGAGTGGGGAGGCATTTCCTATTCCAGGGGATTTTCCTGACCCAAGGATTGAACCTATGTCTCTTGCATCTCCTGCATTGGCATGCACGCCAATTCTTTACCACTAGCACCACCTAGAAAGCCCAAAGTTTCATCAGTTATAACATATATACCACTCTAGTGGGAATACTGATCATGGGAGAGGCTATGTATGTGTGGGGGTAGAGATATACATGACATCTCTATACTTTTTTCTGTTTTTCTCTGAACTTAAAATTGAATTCTTTAAAACAAGTCCTTAAACAAATCTGGTATGTTTTATAAAACTCTGGTGTTAGGTCATGCAAGTGTGAGTCATTTAGAAAGATGCTGAGTTCAATATGTTGCTAATGATATGATTGCATGTAATACTTCAGCATTTGGCAACGTCTACCTGCAATAAGGCAGAGACTAAAACTCAAAGGTGAAATTCCTAGATATTGGTCAATTTGCTACTAAATCATAAAGGGAAAGTTGGTGAATCTCAGAAGAAAATCAATCTTTTTGTCACTAAAGTGAATATCAAAATTATAAAAGTGTAAGTGTCTGTGAGAGCTTTGTTAACTTTAGTTTTAGAACTCCATTTTTTTTTCTTTCCTGGATGTTTGTTATGGTATGAAAATTAAAGAGTTTGAGTAAGTGAGAGGATTTTTCAAGGCTCCTTTATGCTCTTTTGGTAAAATACTTGTTCCTGTCATTGAAGAGATAAATTGGGGGTTCTCTAACTGAGAATGAAAACTAAAAGTACCTTCTGCTACTGTTAAAACCATGGCTCTCTGTAAAATAAATGCTGCAAGTCACCTTGAGAATAAGCAAATAATGATAAGACCATATACAGAAACCATCATGGGGGGTAAATGTGTGAATACTATTTAGAGGTAAAAAGTGCACTCTGAGGTGGGCTTGTGTTGTGTCTTACTGTGAGAGCTCCCAGTATAAAACTTGTTACAGGAGAGATAAGCATCAGGAAAATCTCAGAAATTTTAGAAAATTTTCCACTATAAATTTTGATCCAGTACAATGACTCTTTTTCCTTGCAGTGGTAGTGTAAAATCTTTGCAATTTTCCATTTGAGGTCCCTTGAAATTAACATGCAGCCATGATGAAAATATCAAAGATTTTCCTCCTGTAATTTTCAGACCCATTTTATCACTTTTCTGACTATGATGTCAGTTGTTGGGATTCTATAAAAGCCTCATTTAACCTCACCAAAGATTTCTGCATTTGAGTTGTCATCATAGGGCTTGTATCCCAGAAGTTGCCTATCTGGCATATGATCAACCAGAGCATGTACTTAAGTCTTCGTGTTATCATTTTGTCCTAGCCTTGCTATATGTAGCAATAACCTACTTAGGAAATAGTTGAGAACTTAAAAGTTCTTTAATCTGTTGATCGTTGTTAATTGTGTATTCTACTATGGTGAAAATAATTGTTTCCCAAAAACGTAAAAACCAAGGCTTCCCTGGTGGTCCAGTGGGTAAGATTCTGAGCTTTTAAGGCATGGGCCCTTGGTTTGATTATTGGTCAAGGAATTTGATCCCACATGTCACAATTATGAGTTTGAATGTCACAACTAAAAGATTCTGTATGCTGTTGTAAAGATTGAAGATCCTATGTACCACAATTAAGACCCAAAGCAACCAAATAATAAATAAATAAACATTTTTTTTAAAGTAAAAATCCATGGACTACCTCCAAAATATACTGGCTAACTGCATATATTGATCCTCTGGTTAACCACAAATTTAGGTATAATTTAAATTTAAATGTAACTATTTCTTCCATCTGGCAAGTGTTCATGTACTAGGGGTAGCTGAGTACTTATTATGCCATTTTTTAAAATATTTTCTTGTTTCATAAACATAAACCAACTAAATTAAATATGAATTTTCTAATGGTATTCTGTACAAATATGTTTAGTGTATAAATCATTCTTGGAAAAAGACTAGGTAACTGGATAGTCACTTCTGGAAATAAAAGAGTTGCTGTTGTTTTGCAGTTGCTGAATCATGTCCAACTCTTTGCAACCTCATGGACTGCAGGGTTCCAGTCTTTCCTAAGTTTGCTCAAACTCATGGCCATTGAGTCAGTTGATGTTATTCAACCATCTCATCCTCTGTCATCCTCTTCTCCTGCCCTCAATCTTTCCAGCATTAGGGTCTTTTTCTATGAATCGGCTCTTTGCATCAGGTGGCCAAAGTAGTCGAGCTTCAGCATCAGTCCTTTCAATGAATATTCAGTGTTGATTAACTTTAGCATTGACTGGTTTAATCTCTTTACTCTCCAAGTGACTCTCAAGAGTCTTCTCCAGCACCACAATTCAAACAGAACCAATTCTTTGGTGCTCAGCCTTGTTTATGGTTCAACTCTCATATCCATGACTACTAGAAAAACTTTAACTATACAGACCTTTGTCAGCAAAGTGATGTCTCTGCTTTTTAATATACTGTTTAGGTTTGTCATAGCTTTTCTTTCAAGGAGCTAGCATTTTTTAATAGAAGAGTGCCACAATTTAAAATAATCCTCCTATGAATTGAAATGTGGGTGGTAATAGGATTTCAAGGATGAAAGCTTGTGTGCTGAGAAATGTATATTTTTGGTGAGTGACAAGGTTTTCTCAATTTAATTATTTTTAATTGGAGGATAATTGCTTTACAATATTGTGTTGGTTTCTGCCATATACCAACATGAATCAGCCATAGATATACATATGGAACGACAAGGTTTGAACAACATGAAGGAAAATTAACTCTCTCAAACCAAGTCGGCAAGGGTTTCCAAAGTCTAGTAGAATAATGGTTTACCTTCCTTTTCCCTGAGAAAAGGTGAGTTTTGAAATTAGGTCAATAAAAAGTGGTAATAAACTACTAGTCTCTGATGACTTTTAGGTGCTGAGTAGAGACACCAAAGGTTTGCAAAGAATTTCTTAAAAACGAATAGGTAGAAAGGTTTTGGATTATGTATAATACTTGACACATGAGAAGCTGCATCCTTGGGATAAATCAAGGCCTACATCATGAAATTAGTCTTAACAAAATTAATACATTTCTTGAAAGACAATGTATTTTCTGAGTTAGAACAATGAATGAATAGTTAAACCTCATTGATAGCAAGTTGTTGTTCAGTTGCTCAGTCACGTCTGATTCTTTGTGACCCCATAGACTGCAGCACTCCAGGCTCCCCTGTCCTTCGCCATCCCCCAAAGTTTGCTCAAACTCATGTCCTTTGAGTCAGTGATGCCATCCAAACATCCCATCCTCTGTCATCCGCTCCTCCTGTCTTCAAACTTTCCCAGCATCAAGGGATTTTCTAATGAGTCAGTTCTTCACATCAGATGGCCAAAGTATGGAACTTCAAATTCAGCGTCAGTTCTTCTAATGAATATTCAGGATTGATCTCCTTGGATAGACAGTTTTGATCTCCTTGAAGACCAAAGGACTCTCAAAAATTTTCTCCAACATCACAGCTCAAAAGCATTGACTCTTCAGTGTTCAACCTTCTTTGTGGTCCAACTCTCACATCCATACATGACTACTAGAGAAACTATAGTTTTGACTATACAGACCTTTGTCAGGAAAGTAATAATGTCTGTTTTTTAATACACTGTCTAGGTTGGTCATAGCTTTTCTTCCAAGGAGCAAGCATCTTTTAATCGTGTGCCTGCATTTACCATCTGAAGTGATTTTGGAGTCCAAGAAAATAAAGTCTGTCACTGTTTCTATTGCTTCCCCAACTATGTCCCGTGAAGTGATGGGACTGATGCCATGGTTTTCATTTTTTGAATGTTGAGTTTTAAGCCAACTTTTTCACTCTCCTCTTTCACCTTCATCAAGAGGCTTTTTAGTTCCTCCTAACTTTCTGTCATAAGGGTGGTGTCATCTGCATATCTGACGTTATTGATATTTCTCCTGGCAATTAAAATTAAGAGAATATTTCAATTTTAGAACATAGTCATAATTCATCCACATATTGGGCATGAGTAAAATCACAGGAAAACTTTAGTCCTTTCATTTCAGTTCAGTCACACAGTCGTGTCCAACTCTTTGCGACCCCATGAATCACAGCACGCCAGGCCTCCCTGTCCATCACCGACTCCCAGAGTTCACCCAGACTCACGTCCATCGAGTCAGTGATGCCATCCAGCCATCTCATCCTCTGTCGTCCCCTTCTCCTCCTGCCCCCAATCCCTCCCAGCATCAGAGTCTTTTCCAATGAGTCAACTCTTCTCATGAGGTGGCCAAATACTGGAGTTTCACCTTTAACATCATTCCTTCCAAAGAAATACCAGGGCTCATCTCCTTCAGAATGGACTGGTTGGATCTCCTTGCAGTTCAAGGGACTCTCAAGAGTCTTCTCCAACACCACAGTTCAAAAGCATCAATTCTTCAGCACTCAGCTTTCTTCACAGTCCAACTCTCACATCCATACATGACCACTGGAAAAACCATAGCCTTGACTAGATGGACCTTTGTTGGCAAAATAATGTCTCTGCTTTTGAATATGCTATCTAGGTTGGTCATAACTGTCTTCCAAGGAGTAAGTGTCTTTTAATGTCATGGCTGCAGTCACAATCTGTAGTGATTTTGGAGCCCAAAAAAATAAAGTCTGACACTGTTTCCACTGTTTCCCCATCTATTAGTCCTTTAGGTCCTGGTTAAAGGCATATAAAACAATTGGTAGAGGTTTTAATAAATCCCAGGGGAATAACTGTCTGATATATGGTTGAAATTTAAAGGGAAGGATAGAATTAACTATCTTTAACTAAAAGGATACAAATGAGGTAGAACACAGACTTTCATTGCAAATTATGCAGAGTCAGATTATACTGAGGGTAGATACTATTCAGGTATGGTTCCCCAGGAAAGAACATACTTATTTTATTTATGGCCCTGAAATTATAAAGTATCTATATTCTTTCCCATTGAATGAAAGTTTGAGTATTACAATGGTTTCCAGTTTCAGAGAATATTGTGCAAATTTGGCTAAATATTTAATTTGGTTGATCTAATTCTTGAGAAGTTCTGGTACAGTAATTGCACATAGCAATAGAATTTTTCTTTTATTATAACGCTGACACATCATATTGAACTTAAACATACTCTTAGTTTAAAAGCAAATAATATGAATATGTAACAATTCAAAAGAGCTAGTTCTTGATTTTAAATAGTAGAGATTTTAGGAATTTTAAGGAAAAGGACATCAAGAAATCACTTAATTAGACAACTTTATTGTCCATGTAAAATCTTTAAGTTCTTGAGCAGATATCATATAGCAGGGAAGAATGCTCTTTAAATATTTGTGAGGGACAGCTACGTGCTAAGATCTGGAGAATGCAAAGCATTTAGAGATAGCCATACAGCATTTTTTGTTTATTCTCTGGTATAAATTGTGCAATGATGGAGGGCTTTATAAATTGGCATTATAAAGGGTGCAACAAAGATTTATAAGCTTGTCTTTTTTAGTGATATTTTTTCTTGTGAGTTTAACAGTAAGATGAAAAAAGGCTATGATATTGTCACTACAGAAACCCAATTGAACTCTTGCCTTTTTCCTCCCCACTTCAGTTCTTTGGGTAATGCTGGAAAATGTTTTTATAATACACTTCCAGCTTGTAGTTGGTTCAAAATCTCTGAGAAGTTCACATCTGTCCAGGACCTAAAATATGACCTCATTTACAAATAAGATCTTATAGATATAAGAGAAAGGAGAGGGAGAGTTGGACACTGAGGCACACAGAGAGAAAGATCATATGAAAACAGAGGCAGAGATGGGAATTAATGTGGCCACAAGCCAATGAGCTCCAATGACTGTCAGAAAAAGAAAAGAAAAAAGAAAAAAAAAATTGAATTCTCTCTCAGAAACTTCAGAAGAAGCCAACCCTGCTGACACCTTAATTTGGAGTTCTAGTTGCTACAACTGAGAGAGTACATTTGTGTTGTGTTAAGTACATCTGTGGTAATTTGTGATGGCAATACTGATGGAAACTGATAACCACATGCAATTTTACATATCCCTTTATGAAAACATTCCCCTCTTAGATTTAATAACTGGGAAGATTGTATCTAGTTGTCTTAACTTTAAGGCCATTTTTTTTTTTTTTTGTGAATCTTAGTTGACTTTTCTTTTATTGCTCTTTTGAAATGTTTAAACAAATGATCTGACAATGGAGATATTTCTCATCTGATTTATTTTTTTGTTAGCATTTTAATTCACCTATTAACTTAAATCTAGCTAAAAGCTATTCACAAAATGTGAGGTACGGAACTGTTGTCATAACTGCTACTTCTGAATATCCTTTTAAAGAACTAAGGAGCCTAACCACGAATTTTTAAACAAATCCAAAATTTTTGGATCTCATAACTAGGTTACAACCAGTAAATTTTCACAAGAAATATTTTGGAAATAAGTGCTAAAACTTCTTATCTAACATCTATAGTTTTTTGAAACCTCTGACTTCTACAAGTATATGGTTTCTTAAGTCTTCCAGGTCTGTTTTTTTTTTTTTTTTTTCATTATTTTTTTCCCATTGATGGTCCTTCTAACATATGAATCTATAACATTGATTGGATCCCTTAGATTTTGTGCTGCCAGAAATATTCTAAACTCTTATGCTTGTTTCTAATTGTATAGTCACTAGAACATTTTTTGAAAGTGACTCTGAGTACACATAAAAACTATGGCTACAAATCAGCCATGAATAACTTTTTTCTCTTATAACCAGGGTGTATCATTATTTTTTTTTTTATTAACAAATACTAGTCATTTATTGATGTAACAGTAGGAAAAGAAGGAAGAGCATTAGAGTCACAGCCTTAAATTTCTTCTAAATGTTTGAGCTATTTGTTCCACACATCTTATATACTTTTTCAAATAATAAGCACTTGATAGTGTATTTTTGGTAGTCAGGACCTGTAAGGTTATTTGTCTTCCAGATGCTAATAGGACTGTACTGAAGCAGTCTTGTAGTTCTTCGTATTTAGTGCCCTTTTGACATTCAAAGCCATTATACTTTCAATTGGTCTGCTTTTTGGTCCACCTGGCGGATGGAAAACCTTAGCACTTTTGCTGGATAGGCTTTTCAATTTAACCACGTAAGGGTCAGCAGAATGTGAAGGGTAAGGATCAAATGTTCCTGCCTTCATTCCACCAGCCTTTTTGCCAGGAGAAGAGGGCTTAAAAGGGTTTCCAACTGTTTCTTTCTTCTCTACTTTTTTAATTGGTGGTAAAGGTTTCTCAGACATGTAAGGATTGGTATCAAAATATTCCCTTGGGTAAAGATTTAATTTGAAAGCTGTCCCTTTAAGTAAACGACGATGTTCTTCATTCTCTTTCTTGTTATTTAGTTTTGCTGCATCATAGAGATCAGAAGAGTGTGAAAACTGCTTACCTATGGTAATATTTGCATAGCCATATCCAGTTCCTTTCTTTCCTGGGTTTGTGTATAAATTCTTTCCAGGTGGCTCATATTTTTCTTTGGGTTTAGACTGAGCACTGAAAAACGGGACTGGTCCCCCTATGGTTCCATAGTAACTTCCTAATCCACAGGGCTTTTTCTCTCCATTACTAGGGAGGAACGCTTTGCTTAGATTTTTCTTGGCTTCTTCCATCATGTACCGTCTCCTCACTTGATTCGGATTGACATAGCTTTCACCTTCAAAAATCCTTACAAAATGGGGGTCAAAACAACCTGCCTGGAGATTGGACATTTCTTTGGATCCCCCGGGTAGAATCTGTCTATTTTTGCTTGCAGATTCATTAAAAGGTCGATTAAACTGTGACACATATTTATCCCCCACAGTGATATATTCCATCTCACTGAAGAGGCCAATCCTCTCCATATCCGTCTTCCCTCCTTCCGCAGGCATGGCTGCTCCCTGTTGGCTGGGTGCTCTATGCTGGTGACTTCAGCGGGTTTCTTAGTGCTACCTCTACAGCAAAATTCTACTCTACACTGATGGCTGCGAGTACCAAGTCGCCTCGGAGAAGGGTACAAAGATCAGAGATCAGATTGTCCCAGCTCCAGTCCAAGCCAAGCTGCAGGAGCGACCAGCGCCACGAAGCAGCCCCCGCGCGAGCTATTCCCGCGCTGGACCTAGCCACGCAGCCGGTCCGCACGCTCG
The DNA here is from genome assembly GCF_055505025.1 of Bos grunniens. NCBI lineage: Eukaryota > Metazoa > Chordata > Mammalia > Artiodactyla > Bovidae > Bos > Bos grunniens. The sequence goes on along the minus strand of NC_141175.1, from coordinate 54,645,332 downwards.
CCTAGCCGCGGAGACCTTCTGTGGCGCGTTGCCCCGGCTACGGGAGAATCCATTCCGAGAATGAATGTTGCGGGAGGCTCGGTGGAGGGTTCGCATACGGATCGAGGAAGACACAAACAGAAAGACGTCAAGAAGATGCGGAGGACCTGCATCCATCATTCGTTAGGACTTTCCAGGGTGTATCATTAAAACACAGATAGAAATCAGGATTTTTCATTAACTATAAGGGGAGAGAAGAAGGACAAGAACAGACATATTGGAGGACATGTTACAGAAGAAGAAAAATCATGAAACAAATACATTGAGATCCAGGCTGTAGTTTGAGATGACCTGAAAGAGAAACAGTTTTAGTTACTGAGATTGTTTATTTGCCTTGGGTAAGCCAAAGAACTGATGCTTTTGAACTGTGCTGTTGGAGAAGACTCTTGAGAGTCCTTTGGACTGCAAGGAGATTCAACCAGTCCATCCTAAAGGAAATCAGTCCTGAATATTCATTGGAAGGACTGCTGTTGAAGCTGAAACTCCAATACTTTGGCCATCTGATGCAAAGAGCTGACTCATTTGAAAAGACCCTGATGCCGGAAAAGATTGAAGGCAGGAAAAGGGGACAACAGAGGAAAACATGGTTGGATGGCATCACCAACTCAATGGACATGAGTTTGGTTAAACTTTGGGAGTTGGTGATGGACAGGGAGGCCTGGCATGCTGCAGTCCATGGGTTTGCAAAGAGTCGGACATGACTGAGTGACTGAACTGAACTAAACTGAAGGACTTTACTAAATAATAAATTCTCAGTTTTTTGGAAGCATCTTTATTCCAATAAAAATGTAGATATTAAATATTTGAAATTTTACTATTTTCATTTTAATGAGCTTCACATATAATTTTATGCATATCACAATCTCCATAAATAACTATTCTAATTTTGAATTATCATAAAATGAAAAAAGATAAGCATATGAATTAAATTTTGAGCACGAAAGCATTTAAGTTACAGGAGACTGGTCAGACTGGAGCATGGACCTAGACCAAGATGAGTCGAAAAGCAATAAATAATCTTTTAAATAAATTACTACATTGCTTAGATCCCTACATTAACAGACAGTTATTTCCATTTGCACACTTTTAAATTTTGCAATCCTCCTCCAAAACAAACTTTGGAAAGATCTCTTTATGTATAATATTCTTATGGACAAAATGAGATAACTGAGGAATTCCTAATTCCCATAAAATCTTGATAGATGATCCAAGACAAAGCTTGTCCTATAAAGATGCCAGTTTGATGAGAACTTCTAATCTTGTCACTCTTCAGGGCCAGCTCCCACAGAGCTATGTTCTAACATCTGATCTATGTTCACTTTCTTTGTTTATGTATATATATATATATATATATATATATATATATATATATATTTGCAACAAAGAGTAACAAAGACCAACAGAGAAATAAACAGCAGTCCTGTTAGTAACAAGGCAGTTTTCCATGAAGGATTAGAGTTTTCAAATCTGATAAGATATTCAAAAGATAGATAAAATTGTCCCTTTATTCTTAAAAGAGAAAATAAAATTATCATTTTAGAGTTTGATGAAAAGAAATTGGATCTCAGATCTAATATAGCCCTTACTTAACTCTTATATTTGAACAGACTTCTGGAGCATGAAGCTCAGGAACACATGAGCTCTTCCACATCAAGAGTATTGAACTACAGCAGCCAAATTGTCTTAACAGGATGTTGGTTGAACCTTGAGGTTCAGAATTATCAAACATCAACTCACTAAAACATTACCAGAAAGTCCCATTTGGCCAAGCAAAGATGATATTATTAGGCCTTTACAGAATCTTAATAGATCTCATAAGGAGAAAGTCAGGGAAGTCATAGTAGTTTTAGACCCTGGGCTGGATGAATTTAAGTCAGGTCTTGCATAGTGAGGAGCTGGCTAGAATTGGGCAAGTTTTGTGATATAATAACTGGATTGGTGAGAATCTTCAGAGAAGCCATGAGTCTTCAGAAAAACCATGATGGATAAACTGCTATTTTTAATAATCAGCTCAATTGTTTTTGGTTCACAGCCTTAACTTCAATTAGCAAGTATTCCCTGGATCAAGTGTGTCTAAGTTCTTTTTGATTTTCCTATGTAGTATTTAACAGAGAATCAGAAAAACATTCTGGTCCCAGAACTGTTAGATTTAGGGATGGTAAGAAATGTTGCTTTCTGTTCTCACACATGTCTATCTCTTCTTCATTTATTTGGCAGTTTGTATTCTAAACAAAACATATTCATATATATGGAATTTAGAAAGATGGTAACAATAACCCGGTGTATGAGACAGCAAAAGAGACACTGATGTATAGAACAGTCTTATGGACTCTGTAGGAGAGGGAGAGGGTGGGAAGATTTGGGAGAATGACATTGAAACATGTAAAATATCATGTAAGAAACGAGTTGCTAGTCCAGGTTCGATGCACGATACTGGATGCTTGGGGCTAGTGCACTGGGACGACCCAGAGGGATGGTATGGGGAGGGAGGAGGGAGGAGGGTTCAGGATGGGGAACACATGTATACCTGTGGCGGATTCATTTTGATATTTGGCAAAACTAATACAATTATGTAAAGTTTAAAAATAAAATAAAATTTAAAAAAAATAAAAAAAAAACATATTCAACTTTCTGCTAAGTAATATTATTTTCCTTAAGGTAAACTCATTTTTATCCTATAACTTAAAAAAATAAAGAAAGAAAAAATTACCCTATTTTCCTAATGGAACAGTACACCCAGTGATTGGGAAATCTTCGTATGATATTTGGAGATGGAGAGAAATTTAGTAAAAGTTATATATCCTGACCCAATTTAGTGCAAACTTTTTGAACTAAATTAGGACATGAGTTTGAGTGAACTCTGGGAGTTGGTGATGGACAGGGAGGCCTGGCGTGCTGCAGTTCATGGGGTTGCAAAGAGTCGAACACGACTGAGTGTCTGAACTGAACTGAACTGAAGGCACTATTATACTCAATGTTACTACTAGAGATTGTAGTGTGAGAATAGCCTGTAGTAAGTTTATGGTGCTTTTCATTGATATGATTATTGTTACTGTAGTGGTAGTTTTGTTTGTTTTTTTGTGTTTATTTTTTGATAAGAGTGGAGAGAGGGTGATGTTTGGAACCTTGCAAAGATGTCATATATCCAAAGTAATATATTTCTCTAGCTCTCAATGCATGGTATCTAAGTTACCAGAGAGTAGCAAGTCAGTTAGTTTTGTATTAGTACATGGCAAGACGACTGTTGTTCACAGGACAAGAACACATTATCCACACTCACAAAAATGTCAAGTTTAGAAACTAATTAATTCTAATAAATACCTGTGATGTATACTTTTATATTTTTATCATCTTCTGTCTAAATGTAGAATTTTCTTTATGCAAAACCACCATTCATATTTCAGAACAAATATTGCTTAATCTTCTTGAAGGAATTCAATTCATACATCCATTAAGGGAATGCTTTTTTGGTCCATGCTTCAGTGGCATTATATGTTGCTTGTTTAAAGAGAACAAACCATTTGTACACACTGAGTTCAATAAATTCTTCTTAACACTTCATCAAATAAAGATAAGAGAAGAGATTTCTGGAAATGAGCTAGGATTATTTTTCATCTTCTCAGCTCCTTGACTACTTTAACTGCTTTGCATAAGTGATAAATGATTTGTAAAGGAGAATTAGACTAATGGTGAAAATTCCTTGCCTTGAAATTGATCATTGGAATTCACCAGCAGCTGTGGTTAGGTGAAACCATTACTTTTGAAATATCTTATTCTGTGTAAAAGAGTTATATAGAAATTTATTCTTTTTTAAACATATAATTATTAAAATAGCATAATATTTCATATATATATATATATATATATATATATAATATTTCCATAAACATTTAAAGGGATTCCCAGATGGCTCAGTTGGTAAAGAATCCAACTGCAATGCAGGGGACCCTGGTTCAATTCCTGGGTCAGGAATACATTTAAAAGCATAACTATCTCAATTTTTATTCAAACTTAGGTTCAAATATTAGAGGTGTTGTAGGTTATTGCATAGATTATCAAGTTTCATGGAACTGCATGCAAGACCAAAAAAAAAGGAGTATTTCTTTTCAGGCATTTTCTTCTTTTGAATAATTAAACTCCTGAATATTGAGTGGGAAATTTGCTTTCTAACTTCATGATTCATTTACACATAAACCTTTGTGAGTGGCTTCATCTAAAAGATAGCAGAATGCTTGAAATGACAAAAAATAGCACCTCCAAAATGAGTTGTATTCAACAACAAAGTCATCAGTCACAGCATGGTTTTAAAATAGTTTCAAAATATTATTGAAAAAAGCATATAAAAAGATGTGAACTAGTCAAAATTTTGAAACTTTACAAGCATGATATTAGGCCATGTTTATATGTCTTTAGTGAAAATGAGGTACAACTTTCATTTCTCTCATTTTAGCTGTAACTTTCTTAGTAAGCATTACATCCATACTGCAGTAGAGTCATTATAGCTATTTACATACTGAAATATTTTATCTCTGGGAAAATATGGGATATCTCTTGCATCTATGATCTCTGGGCCATCAGAATTATATATTAGAAAAAGAATCAAGATCTGTGATAGAAATGGAACTAAGATAAAATTATCAATGAATTGAATTAACTTGCTATAAAAATGATTTTCTAATGTTCTCCGACTCCATTATGGAAGAGCTAAAGGTTTAAACTGAAATTGTTAATTAATAGGTAACTGTAAACTCTTTTTCTAAATTTAATACTATGGGACTGAAAGTTCAGAGGAACATCTTGATTTACAGAGCAAAGATATTGTAAGAAGGAATTTGGATAAGCAAGATGTAGGAAAAAGTCTCTCGAGTTGTGTAGCTTCCACTAATAATTCTGTGATATCATTGGTAAAATATAACATTAAAGTAATTTCAGTTACTAGTTGAGCCTTAACTCACATCTTAAACCAGCTGGTGTTTCTGAACTCTAGACCAGGTACATTTTACAAAAATGTAGGGGATGGCAAATAAGGAGTATCCTTGGTGTACCTTCTCCTGTCTAATCCTTGTTAATCTTAGATTTTTCAAGATCGACATAGAGTGGAGGAAAAATCATTTTCTCCAAAATGAGAAGAGGCTTCTCCCAGTTATCTTTAAAAGGTGAGAGAGATGAGAGAGAGAGAAAGAGAGAAAGAGCAAAAGCAGGAGTAGAAGTAGTCCTTCCCCAAATGTGAAGCAGAAGCTCACTCTAATTACCAGGGGAGTTCACATGGGAAGAAGTAGGTCCAAGTGTACACCATCTCTTCTGTACACTACCAGGAACTTAGTCCCCTTGTTGTACATAATAAAAAGTCCCAGTTTCTGTTATGGGTGTCTATTCAAATATCTTTAACCTGACCAGTTAATTTGGTAGGAGGAGGAATTGGTGAAATTTCTCCTAGCAATAGAGATTGTCAGTTCCATCCATATTAGAGATGGCCTTATACACTTGTAGAATTCCCTCTTGCCCATTAGGACTATGTGCTTTCCCACTCACCAGCTGGCTGGCACCAGTCTTGGGACCTCTCAGGCCAAGTGGATGTCCTTACAAGGTCCCAGTCCCACCAAACAGTGAGCAGGTACTAGCTGAGGTCTCCCCTGCCCCTCTAACCATCTTCTTAGGGATCTTGAACCAACCACTAAAAGCCAGCTACTTTCACACAAAGCAGTTCCTGACAGCCAACTGTGTCAGGGGCCAGTCTTGCCTCAGTTCAGGTCAGTCACTCAGTCGTGTTCGACTCTTTGCAACTCCATGAACTGCAGCATGCCAGGCCTATCTGTCCATCACCAACTCCCGGAGTTCACTCAAACTCCATTTAGTTGGTGATGCCATCCAGCCATCTCATGCTCGGTCATCCCCTTCTCCTCCTGCCCCCAATCCCCCCCAGCATCAGAGTCTTTTCCAATGAGTCAACCCTTCGCATGAGGTGGCCAAAGTACTGGAGTTTCAGCTTTAGCATCCTTCCTTCCAAAGAACACCCAGGACTGATCTCCTTTAGAATGGACAGGTTGGATCTCCTTGCAGTCCAAGGGACTCTCAAGAGTCTTCTCCAACACCACAGTTCAAAAGCATCAATTCTTTGATGCTCAGCTTTCTTCACAGTCCAACTCTACATCCATACGTGACTGCTGGAAAAACCATAGCCTTGACTAGATGGACCTTTACTAGTGCACAAATAGTAGTCAGCCCTACTACAACACAGTGGCACATACAGGCTACATAGGGAGTACCTCTAAAGCAATACCTCTGGTGATCAATCAGGAATGTGCTGCTGAGCCTGATTTAAACACTCTTACATAAGGCAACCTCTGTAAAGCCAGGAAATATAACTGTCTTACCTAATATATAGAAATAAAGACACAATAAGCAAGATGAGGTAGTATAGAAATATGTTACAAATAACGAGATAAAATAAACCCCACCATAAGAATTAAACATAATGAAGGTAAGCAATATACCAATAAAGAATTCAATCAAATAATCATCAAGATGCCCAAGAAACATGGGAGAAGAGTACAAAAACACCAAAAGAGGTTTAACAGTGAGTTGAAATGTATAAAGGAGAATGAAACATAGCTGAAAAATATGACAATTAAAATACAAATACAGTAAAAGGAATCAACAGTACATTAGATGAGTAGTTCCCTGGTGGATCAGTGGTTAAGAATATGCCTTCCAATGAAGGTGACATGGATTTGATCCCTGGTTCAGAAAGATTCTACATACTTCAGGGCAACTACACCTGTGCACCACAACCAAGTCTGTGTACCCTAGAGTCTGTGCTCCACAACAAGAGAAACCACCACAATGTGAGTCCCGTACACTGCAACTAGAGAGCTGCCCCACTCCATGCTACTAGAGAAAGCCCATGTGCAGCAAGGAAGACCCAATACAGAAAAAAAAAAAAAAGCATAATAAAATAAATAAATTTTTGAAAACCGGTAGATTAGATGATACAGAGGAATGGATCAGTGAACTGTAAGCCAGAGTAATGGAAATCTATCCAGGCAAAAGAGTTTTAAAACAACTTTAAAAATGAGAAATTTCCTGGACAACATAAAGCATGATAACATTTGCGTTATGGGTGGGAGTTTCTCAGGAGGAAAAAAGACACATTACTTGAATACATGATAGCTGAAATTTTCATAACTCAGTAAAGGAAACAGGCATGGAATACTGGAAGCACAGAGTCTCAAATATAATCAACCCAAAGAAGTCCACACCAAAACATATTGTAACCAAGGAAAAATCAATAAATAAAAAGATATTTTAAAATAGCAAAGGAATAGTAATTAGTTACATACAAGATAATTCCATTAGCTTATAAAACAACTTCTCAGTGGAAGCACCACAAGCAAGAAGGAACGGGAAAATAAATTTAAAAATGAGAAGAAAAATATATAGCTAAGATTATTCTACCCAGTAATACTCTCATTTAGATTTGAAGGAGAGATAAAGAGATTTGCAAACAGGTCGTCAGTACCGCTTCAAGCTTTATAATGAATGTTAAGGGGAAATCCCTAAACAGAAATAGAAATATAAAAATTACAGAGGAAAAATCTCAATAGTAAAGGTAAAAATGCAGTAAAGTTAGTGGAAGTGGATCAAAAACTTACAAAGCTAGTAGGATTGTTAAAAGATAAAATTTTAAAAAAAAATCATCTTTACCCATAACAGGTATTTAAAGGATATACAAAACAAAAAGATTCAACATGTAGCATCAAAACTATTAAAAATGTGGAAGGACTACAATACAGAGTTGTTACAATGAATTCAAACTTAAAATATCAACTTAAAACAACCATTGTTGTTGTTGTTGCTGTTTAGTTTCTAAGTAATTTCTGACCTTTTATGACCCCATGGAATGCATCATGCTAGCTTCCCTCTCTTTCACTATCTCTCAAAGTTTGCCCAAACCCATGTCCATTGAGAGAGCGATGTCATCCTACCATAATGCTTTGTCACCCCTTTCTCTGTGTACCCTCAATCTTTCCCAGTATCAGGATCTTTTCCAATGAGTCAGCTAAACACATCAAGTGGCCAAAGTATTGACACTTCAGCTTTAGCATGAGTCCTTCCAATGAACATTCAAGTTTGATTTCCTTTAGGATTGACTGGTTTGATCTTGCTGTTCAAGGGACTTTCAAGAGTCTTCTCCAGCACCACAGTTCGAAAGCATCAATTTTTTGGCACTCAGGCTCATTTATGATCCAGGTATCACATCAGTACATGACTACAGGAAAAACCATACCTTTGACGATATGGACCTTTGTTGGCAAAATGATGTCTCTGCTTTTTAATATGTTGTCTAGGTTAGTCATAGCTTTTCTTCCAAGGAGCAAATATTTCTTAATTTTTTGGCTGTAGTCACCATCTGCAGTGATTTGGGGGCCTAATAAAAGAAAATTTGTCACTGTTTCCACTTTTATCCCATCTATCTGCCATGAAGTAATGTGACCATATGCCATGGTCTTAGTTTTTTTTTATGATGAGTTTTAAACCAGATTTTGACTCTCTTCTTTCACCTTCATCAAGAGGCTCTTTAGTTCCTCTTTGCTTTCCGCCATTAGAGTGGTATCAGCTGCATATCTGTGGTTGTTGAAACCTCTCCTGGCAATCTTGATTCCAGCTTGGAATTCATCCAGCCCAGCATTTCACATGATGTTCTCTGCATATAAGTTAAATAAGCAAGGAACCTTGACATATTCCTTTCCCAACCTGAACCAGTCTGTTGCTCCAGGTCCAGTTCTAACTCTTACTTCTTGACCTACACACAGGTTTCTCAGGAGACAGGTAAGGTGTCAATTTTTCCATTTCTTTAAGTATTTTCCACATTTTATTGTGATTCACACAGTCAAAGGCTTTAGCATAATCAATAAAGCATATGTAGATTTTTTTTCCTGGAATTCCTTTGCTTTCTCTATGATCTAAAAGATGTTGGCCATTTGATCTCTGGTTCCTCTGCCTTTTCTAAATCCAGCTTGCACATCTGAAAGTTCTTGATTCACAAACTGATGAAGACTAGCTTGAAAGACTTTCAACATTACTTTGGTAGTATGTGAAATGAACACAATTATATCATAGGTTGAACATTCTTTGGCATTAACTTTCTTTGGGATTGGGATGAAAACTGACATTTTCTAGTTATAGGAGATAGATAAATCATATGTATATCTATATGTATGTCTACCTCATGATAACCATAAACCAAAATCTGTAATAGATATACACAAAAGGAAGAGAAAGAAATATAAACAACATTTCAACTAATCATGAAATCACAAAAGAGAGCAAAAGAAGAAAGAGGAAAGCAAAGAACCACAAAAGTAATTTCAAAGAAAGTGACAAAATGGCAATAATACATACCTATCAATAAACACTGTAAATTAAAATGTATAAATAAACACTACTATCCAAATGTATAGTGACTGAATGGATTAAAAAAATAATATCCGTATACATGCTGCCTACAAGAGATTCATTTCAGATCTAGACACACACACACACACACACACTGGAAAGAAGTTGATAGAAAAAAGTATTCCATGCAAATAAAAAGAAAGCAGGGGTAGCAGTATTTATATCAGACTGAATAGACTTTAAACAAAGATTGTAACATGAGACAAACAGGGACTTTACATAATAATAGAGAAACTGATCCAAGAAGCCAGAACAATTGTAAAAATGTCATCCCTCAACAAGGAACTCTTGAATACATCATGCAAATATTAACAAATAAAGGCAGTAACTTACAGTAACACAATAATAGTAGGAGACTTTAACAGTTCATTTATATAAATGGACAGATCATAAAGACAAAAAAATCAAGAACACAATGATATTAAATGATTAATTAGACCAAATGGAGATAGATATAGAATAGGGAATATTCTCTAGGGTAGATCACATGCCCAGTCAAAAAACAAGTCTCAATAAATTTAAGAATATTGAAATCATATCAACCATATCTTCTGACAGTGATGTTATAAGAGTAGAAATCAACTATAAGAAAAAAAGCTGCAAAACACACAAACACATAGAAGCTAAGCAATATGTTATCAAACAACCAATGGGTCACCAAAGAGATCAAAGAAGAAATAAAAAAACTTCCTTGACAAAAGTGAAAATTGAAGCACCATAATGCAAGATCTATGGGATATGGGGAAAGAAATTTTAAGATGAAAGTTTAGGTCTATACAAGCCTATCTCAATAAAAAAGAAAAATATCATGAAAACTACCTAAACCAGCAACTAAAGAAACTGGAAAAAGAAGAAAAAACAATACCCACAGTTAGTATGTGAAAAGAAAAAAAAAAGTAGAAAAAAAAATGAAAATAAAAGCTACATCTTTAAAAAGATAAAATACTTAAAACTCATCAAGAAAAAAGAGAGCTGAAAAAAATAACATTACAAATTAAAAAAGAACAGAACCAAACTAAGAACATAGACATACAAAGAATTATGATTCCTATAGGCATCCACTAATAAAATGAATAAATTAGAAGAAATGGATATGTTTCTAGACATGTAACATATCTCAAAATTACATTAGAAAGATATAGACTATATAAACAGATTAATTACCACCAATAAAACCGAATCTGTAGTAAAACAAAGAAAAAAAGATCCTGACCAATGAAAGTCTGTCATCAGAAAACCTCACAGTTGAATTTTATGACACATTTAAAGAAATTATTTTACAGAGTGAAGTAAGCCAGAAAGAAGAACACCAATACAGTATACTAACGCATATATATGGAATTTAGAAACATGGTAACAATAACCCTGTATACGAGACAGCAAAAGAGACACTGATGTATAGAACAGTCTTTTGGACTCTGTGGGAGAGAGAGAGGGTGGGATGATTTGGGATAATGGCATTAAAACATGTATAATATCATATATGAAACGAGTCGCCAGTCCAGGTTCGATGCACGATACTGGATGCTTGGGGCTGGTGCACTGGGACGACCCAGAGGGATGGTATGGGGAGGGAGGAGGGAGGAGGGTTCAGGATGGGGAACACATGTATACCTGTGGTGGACTTATTTTGATTTATGGCAAAACCAATACAATATTGTAAAGTTAAAGAAGTTACCACATATTCTCAAAGTATTTCAAAACACTGAACACAAAGGAATACTTCTGAACTATTCCTGTGAGGTTGGCATCACTCTCAGACCAAGACCAGATGAAAAACTCAAGAAAAAAGGAAAATTAAAGTTCAGTATCACTGATGAACATAGATGCACAATTATGCAAAAAAACTGGATTCAACAATGTATTCACATTAACAGGATCACATGCCATGATTGTGCCATTTATTCCATGGATATAAGAGTGATTCAACATATCCAAATCAAATGTGACAGGTCACATTAACAAATTGAAGAATATGAAGAATAAAAATTATATGATCATCTCAGTAGATGCATTGGTGATTATTTTTTAATACATAGAAATATGGAATCACTATGCTGTGCACCTGGGACTAACATACTGCTGGGTCAATTATAATTCAATGAAAATTATTTTTTACAATATTTATAACCATATTCCAAGACTACAAAATTTAACATATTTTCAGCAAATTTAAAATAGAAAAATTAAACATTATTTTACATATAGTTTCCCCAGTTATTTTATTCTAAAATATATAAATAATATGTTAAAAGTCAAAATATAAATTATTATTAATGTGCATACAATTTTCAAATAACTTATTTAAATAAAAGTGAATTTTGAATTCATTTTTTAAAGGTTAAGTCTTATTAGATATTTTCATAAAACTAAAATATCCACCTGTGGACTTTTAGTGTATTATACTAAGTAAAATTAATCAGAAGAAGATAAGAATATGCTATGATCTCACGTATATGTAGAATCTGAAAAACAGAACTAAAATATTGCAAAATATAAACCTCACAGATACAGAGATCAGACTGATAGATGCCAAAGTCAGGAGTTTGGGGATTAATTAAATGAGTGAATGTGCTCACAAGGTACAAATTTTGAGTTAAAAAACAAGTTTTCGAAATGCAGTACACAACGTTGTGACTGTAGTTAATAATACTGTATTGTATATTTGAAAGTTACTAATAAGGAGAAGGAAATGGCAACCCACTCCAGTGTTCTTGCCTGGAGAATCTCAGGGACGGGGGAGCTTGGTAGGCTGCCATCTATGGGGTCTCACAGAGTCAGACATGATTGAAGTAACTTAGCAGCAGCAGCATGCAATAGACTAAGTAGATCTCAAAAAAAAAATATTTTGTAACTATGCATGGCAATGCATGCTAAGTAGACTTACTGGTGTGATCATTTTGCACCAATATTGAATCATTACATTGTGCACCTTAAATATAATGTATGTGTGTATGTGTTAAACTGCTTCTGTCGTGTCCAACTCTTTGTGACCCCATGGACTGTAGCCTGCCAGGCTCCTCTGTCCATGGGATTCTCCAGGCAAGAATACTGGAGTCAGTTGCCGTTTCCACCTCCAGGGGATCTTCCCAACCCAGAGACTGAACCCACGTCTCCTGGCTCATGCATCGCAGGCAGATTCTTTATCCCTGAGCCACCAGGGAAGCATTATATGTCAGCTATATCTCAATTTAAAATTTTTTCACAAAGAAAGAGAGTAATGTAAATGTCAGTTGTTTTCTATATTTTGTTTAGCTGGCATTTTTAGAATAGAATTTATGTGAAACTTTTAGTGAAAACATTTTACTCACTTTTGCTTAGCATCCTTTTTTGGCTCATTCAATTTCCAGTAAAATGCAACATAAAAAATATATCATTTTAAATGTGGCTATTGCAAGCACTGTGGTGGTTCAGTGGTAAAGAATCCACCTGGAATGCAGAGGACACAGAAGATTCGAGTTCAATCACTGTGTTGTGAAAATTCCCTGGAGGAGGGCATGACAATTCACTGAAGTATTCTTGCCTGGAGAATCCCATGGACAGAGGAGCCTGGTGGGCTACAATCCATAACATCGCAAAGAATCGGACACACCTGACGTGACTGAGCATGCATATTGCACACACATGATATAATTTTCCTTAAATCACTTGTGAAAACTGCATCAATTGTGCATCCATTCATAAGGAAAACCAAACATCAGCCCCACACTATACACGGTAAACTATTTACAAAAGGAGATACATCAAGTACCAAATTCCTCAAAAACAGAAGACTTAAAACAGCTCCACACGGTGCCAGGACATCCTAACTATTGGTAAACTAGTTCATATCCAAAGGGCAAAGCCTAGAGGTATAGAACAATATTCAAATAGATGCAAAGAAAATGCTGCCAGTAGAGTCTTCTAAGGTCTATCAAGATGAAAATTTTCTAAGTAGATCAATGAAAATAGAACTAGTACCTTATGTTATAAGGAAACTGAACACTGAGTTAAATTGTCAATATGCAAATATACATATTAGAGCCTCAAAATAGTAATAGGTTCTATAAGTGAGAGTTGATGAATAGGGAGGAAAGAAAGTTTTCGTTTACTTATTTTTTCACCTGAGTATGTATTTTATGCAGATTTTTTTCCCCTTCATAAATTGTGAAACTTGTGGTGGTTCAAGAATAAGAACTAACAGATTCAAAAATCAAACGTTTTTCTTTCCTCTCAATGTGTGCATGCTTGAGCATGCTAAGTTGCGTCAGACTCTTTGTGACCTCATGGACTGTAGCCCACCCGGCTCCTCTGTTCATAGAATTTTCCAGGCAGGAATACTGGAGTGGGTTACCACATCTTACTCCAGGGGATCTTTCCAACCCAGAGATTGTACCCATATCTCCTGCATTAGCAGGCAGATTCTTCCTCACTGTGCCACCTGAAACACCCCCTTTCCAAATACTTTGGAAAGAGAGCAATCCAAAGCTATGTGTCTCCCTGTGTCCTAAGGGAATCTGGTGTGAGTTTTGGCAAGTTTGAAGAAGATAAGAAATGACCATCTAGACCTCAGTTACCTGGAATCCAAATGTATGAAATGTTATCTCAGTGAAGTGTTATGAGAACAGTTACTGCCTGCCTCGGTCTCCATGGTAATGATGACAGAGAAAAAGGATCTCTTATGTAACTGGAAACCAAAGAAGAATGAGATTTCTAGGTTAATATTCCATCAATCAGAATTGACTTTGTAAGAAAAATAAATGCTGGAGAATAGGTGGATTATAAAAATTAAGATTTATGGCATTTAGCTAGCATACTCTTTCACAAAAATTTTTCTATGCTGCCCTAAAATATATCTGCTCCTTTTTACACTGTAGCTTGGCAAGGAACTCGAAATTCTCATTGTCAGATATTTATTCAGTTTATTTTATATTTGGAGCCTCTGAAAATCTGCATTAGGTATTATCTTCCCTTTACTTGTTAGCATGAAGTACATTGTCAGAAAAATTATCAATAACCAATTAATGCATTGAGATAAAGTGAATTTCAATGTGAATTTAAATCAAAGTTCAGTTTCTAACATGACAGTTAATCAGGTAGATACTTGTTACTGGGCAAGAGAAGATAAAGAGTAGGTCCAGGTAATAATGTCCTACCAGGAAAAAGGCTTCTTGGTAGGTATCAAGGTACCTACCTCAAGGCAGCTTGAGGCTCAAGGTAGCTTGAGGCCCAAGGTACATGATGTGGGCCTATTAGGAAGGAAGGGCTGCATATAGGTGTGCTAAAGGAGATTCATCTCAACACACAGTATAATAAAAGGAGAGAGCTGAAGATGAATTACCCACCAAGTGGATGTACTAATTGATTTATACTGATTTGAGGCTTTCCAGGTGGCTCAGCGGTAAAGAATCCATCTGTCAATGCAGGAGACACAAGAGAGGCAGGTTCTATCCCTGGGTCAGGATGATTTAGCCACTGAGCATGCACACACAAGCACACACACATTTTTTGAATTCATAATTTGTCCCCCCTCAAAGAAGGAAGCAGCTATCTATAGCAAATACAACTATTTCTTTTATAAAATCTCCATTTTATTCTGACTTGAATTTGAGTCTGATAAATATCACCTCGATTCCTTTGATCTTGAAAATAATGTAAATTATATAATATTGAGAATACTCTGCAGCAGAATTCTACAGCCTCAAGACTCTTTGAAGGGAAAGCAATAGGAATGTAAGGCTTCCAACACTACCCCAATTCCTGCCCTTGATTTCGACAGATATTTACATTTTCAACAAAGAAAAAAGAGAGAGGTTATAGGAAATTTGAAATGATTAAAGTACTAGTGCTGTTTATTTGGGTTTCCCAGGTAGCTGAAATGATAAAGAATCTGCCTGCAATTTGGGAGACCTGGGTTCACTCCCTGGGTCTGGAAGATCCCCGAGAGAAGGTCATGCCTACACACTCCATTATTCTTGCCTAAAGAATTCCTTGGACAGAAGAACCTGTTGAGCTACAGTCCATGGTGTGGCAGAGAGTCGGACATGACTGAGTGACTAACACACACACACACACACACACTGTTTATTTAGATCAGAGTGTGGATTTTATATACCTCCCTGAATGAAATACAAATGCATTTTGGGGGTTTACCAATTACACCTGGATGTAATATATTAATATACACACACTCCAATCCAAGTGATGTATTTTTAATCTAAATATTTCTTATCACATAAACATAAAATATATTTTATAGAATTTGGAAACTGCAGAAATGTGAACATATGTGAAATATGCTGAAGAAATGAGAGATGTGTTTAGCAGAAACAATACCTTTTAATCTGCTTGTATTCTAGGTGATGTTCAAAGGTGTTTTGCAAGCTTCTTTATATTTTCCTAGATAATTACTTTTTCGATAATGACTAGTAGTTGACTGTGTACTTGTTGTTTGTTGTTCAGTCCCTAAGTCACATGTTCCACTATTTTGCAACCCCATGGACTATATAGCCCATTAGGCTCATTTGTCTACGGGATTTCCCAAGCAAGGATATTACAGTGGGTTGCCATTTCCATCTTCATGGATGTACACTTACAACTTGCAAAATGGATTGCTACTTTAATTTCTTTGAAGTCAAGTCATTTTTAAATGGGAAGAAAATACTCTCCTGCAAACAGAATGGGTCTTCAGGGAGTTAGACTCTGAGAGACTATTAATGACTGGCTTAGGCAGATAGCTTTCATTTCTGTGAGGGAGGAAAGTGAGATGCTTAATGGAGACTATAAATTAACATGTTTATTAGCATGCCCTTTCATACTTATAATCTATCATACTAGGCCTTTCTGCTTAGATTAATTCCTTTTTGGCTTTCTCTTGCAAGCCACCACTTCACTGACTGATTAGATACTGTCAGTGTAAGTGAAGTATCAAGATGCCACCATCAAAACATTAGGACTATTTAGACACATCAAGGTGTATAAATAAGGAGTAAATATATGTGCGCATGTGCTCAGTCACTTCAGTCATGTCCAACTCTTTTGTGACCCCATGGAAAATAGCCCTCCAGGTTCCTCTATCCATGGGATTCTCTCAGCAAGAATACTGGAATGGGTTGCAATGACCTCCTCCAGGGAATCTTCCCAATCCAGGGATTGAACCCATGTCTACTGCATCTCCTGCATTGCAGGCAGATTCTTTACCAACAAGCCACCAATGGGGAAACCCAAGGAGCAATATAGGTATAAACTTTAAAAGGTATTACTGTGACAAGGAATGAACCACTTAGAAAGAGATTGTTCTATAACATTAGTTCTGCTCAACTGCATGTATATATAGCGTTTATGATGTCCTGAGAAAAGTCATGAGTCTAAAAATTTTACACACAATCCAGGTTATGTCATTAAAATAACACTTCAACTCCATTCCACCACTCTTATCCAGTTTACAATTCAGTAAACTGAGGCATGAAGAGATGACTTCATTCAAAACACAGCTGAAAACAAAAGAGTGAGAATTCAAACTTAGGGAGTCTGGCTCTAAAACCTAGTCTTAATTTCCATGCTACATAGCATGACTACCTTGGATGGTATCAAGCTCTTTCACGTGAAGAAGCTACGTTACTGTCTATTGGAAGCTGGGGCTTTCAGTTAATTCACTGAAGAAATACACATTTCCTGTTTCATAATTTCAGACCCTGTATCAGCTCCTTGAAAGAAAGGACAAATAAGACGCAAGTTTATCTTTTAAGGGTTTAGAATTTAGCTAGGTAATATTCACTAAAATGCTAGAAAGAAATTTTAGTGTCTGAGGGGATGGCAGAGAACTCAGAGGAAGTGAACACTGAGAAAGACTATAGCATCTTATTATTCAGAGAATTGAGAGAGGTAAAATTCTTTATGAAATAGATAACCTACACCTAACAAAAACAACAAAGGTAATTGAAAATATTGGAGAAGAATCCGGTTGGAAAGTCAGAGAGAGTGAATAGAGGTTGTGGATGAAAGAAATTTGGAGAATGAGACCTGGTGGGAAAGTTAGAGTAAGGTAATAAAAATATTTTATACTGGGGGAGGGAAACACCAGAAAATTTTAACCTGAAATAATTCTGAAAAATAATATGAACTTTTTACCCCATGCTATGCTATGCTAAGTCACTTCAGTCATGTCCAACTCTGCGCGACCCCGTAGACGGCCGCCCACCATGCTCCCCCATCCCTGGGATTCTCCAGGAAAGAACACTGGAGTGGGTTGCCATTTCCTTCTCCGATGCATGACAGTGAAAAGTGAAAGTGAAGTCACTCAGTCGTGTCCGACTCTTCGTGACCCCATGGACTGCAGCCTACCAGGCTCCTCTGTCCATGGGAGTTTCCAGGCAAGAGTACTGGAGTGCGGTGCCATTGCCTTCTCCGTTTTACCCCATGGTCGTATATAAAACAAACGTGTGATGACCTAAAGTGTTGTGGTGTCCTGCAGTGTGTTGGTGCCAGATCTGTTCTCCATCCATGGGCTCTGCTGGAAGAAGGCACATTCTTATTTTTCTATCTATACATGTTCCCTGAGATCAAGTGGAGATTAGATGGCCTCCTCCCTCAGAGGTTCTTGATGATAGTAAATTCAAATGCATTAGTAAAAATGTTACATTACAGGGGCAAACATTCTATTTTAGGTTAGTTTTATACTGGGCTCTTTCATTTTTGATAGGTTTGATTCTTATTTTTCTCTTTAGGCTGTGTGACCAATTTCAAATGACTTTATGGGGAAGCACAATTACAGGACATTTTGAGGAGACTGAGGGTCTATTTACTCTTAACCCCTCATCCTTCTAAAAGACTCATTAAATATTCCTTTACTAGGAACCTAGTAAGCAGTCTTCTCAGGTCAGTAATTTCACCTTCTTTTTATGAAGAGAAGTGATATTTCAGTGTGCTTGAAGTGTCCTTTCAAACAAAACGGAGTACTCTTCCGGAAATGAAAGATTTTATGTCATTAGCCTTTTTATTATATATAAAGGATTTGATGAATGTAATCCATAAGAAAAGATAAGTGAACAGGATAATTTTGGGGGAAAGGATAACAGAAATATAATATCATATATAATATGCTATGATATATTATAAGCTTAGATTCTGTCCCATAACCCCAGTAAGATACTCTCTTACTGTTTTGTAAGCAACTGACAATTTGCTGTATGCAGCATTGGAACAGTTCCCTAGTGTTCATAATTCATCACTGTTATCTCCCTTTAATACTTGAAAGGCCTTTATTAAAGATCAGTTTTCTCCCATAACAACATTTATCTTAAGTGCTCTCTATTAAAATGCTGCTGCATGCAAAATAGGTAACTGTGTTAACGCTTTAGCAGCCATTAATACCATGAAAACTTGCACTCAAACAGCAAATTATATGTTTCTCAGATATTAATGGACTCAAAACTATCTTATTGCTGCTTTTTATTTGTCTTGCTGTCCCCTAATGAATAAGGTAGAAGAGAAACACCTCCACTGTGCTCCCAATTAGAGGTACTATCTAGGCAGGGTTGCACCTTTAAGATAACACAAATTCAAACCTGCAAAGTAGAAGGAAATCTATAGCTTTGCCCTTTCCCAGACAGTAAGAAAGGAAAGACATTATACAAGCTGCCTAAGGAACAATTATTTGATCACCTAGATTGTTATTTCATCAAAATTCTCCAGAATCTAACAATTTTTAGCTCTGCCATAGCCTATAAAAACCTGCCAACATTGGAAACTTTGGTTTATTTCAAAGACACAGGAATAGTGATAGTGATATGATGGCTAGATGGCTTGGCAGGATGGGAAGAAAGGAAAACAAAAAAGAAAATATAGCAAGAAAAAACCTAGTAACATACATCTTTATTTATTTATTTAGTACACTTTGCTGTTAAAAAAATATATTTCTTGGGACAGGGATGAACACTGAAGCATATTTTAATCTTACCTCATGGTAGCATCATTTCTGTTAGTTAACTGGTGGATCTCTAGCCTTAAATGAAGGACAGCTGCCCATCTTGTGTGTCAGGAACCTAACAATGATTGAGCATTTGGCTTTCAATAAAACTGTTTCTGTTTGTATAGAACATTAATAAAGTTTAGAAAATAAAGTAGCAAGAAATAGTTTTGGAAGATCCAAATTAAAAAATATTTCTTTAGTATAGAACTTCCCAGAGGTGTCAATATTTCACTATGGCTCATTGTGAATCTCCAAAAGAGCATGTAGGAGAGAAGAGCTAATATATTTAGCCACGGATATCTTTTTTTTTTTTCCAGAGACATCATAAAAATAACGTACCACAGTTTCTCAGGCTAATGGCCTACAATCATGGCATACCTGAAGTCTTCTGCTTTTTCCACTAGAAAGCTTTCCTGTTTCTCTGTCTGCCCTTGTTCTTGCTGTTTAGTTGCTCAGTCATGTTCTACTCTGTGTGACCCCATGGATTGCAGCATGCCAGGTTTCCCTGTCCTTCACCATCTCCCAGAGCTTGCTCAAACTCATGTCTGTTGAGTCAGTGATACCATCCAATCATCTCCTCCCCTGTCATCTCCTTCTCTTCTGCCCTCAATCTTTCCCAATACCAAGGTCTTTTCCAGTGAGTTAGCTCTTCACATCAGGTGGCCAAAGTATTGGAGCTTCAACTTCAAATCAGTCCTTCCAGTGAATATTCAGGGTTGATTTCCTTTAGGATTGACAGTTTTGATCTCCTTGCTGTTCATGGGACTCTCAAGAATCTTCTGCAGCACCACAGTTTGAAATTATCAATTCTTCGGCACTCAGCCTTCAAGTCTCTGCCAAAATACCAGTGATGGTGGCTGACCCTGTCATTATTATAAGCTCTGCTCTCATTTTGGTGCTGTTCATTTATCTCCGTCCCTACAGTAGTCACAGAGATTGACTGTGCATCATCCATTGCCTCAGATCCCAGCCTTTAACCATGAATTACACTCACACATGCCATGTGTGCCTTGCTGGCCCTGACTTGTGGAGCCTGAAATTAGTTGCTTAAGTCAGCATGTAGTCTGAGCTCTGCTTTCTTTTCATTCAGTGCCTTAGCTCTTTATTTCCAGGTTAGTATGCAGGTTTTGTTACTGGTTTCCATTTCCTGTCATCCTTGGTGACATCAAGCTCCTTTCCATCCTTCCCCAGTTTCTTTTGTGTTACTGTTAAAAGTGTGTTTATTAGAAGAAGGAGAATCATAGACACAGGCAAAGGTCTTATACTTCTATTGTATGAACTGGCCTCAGAGAGTCATGAATCTGACGTTCTCACCACACAGACATGAACTATACAAACTTTTCTGTGGGTTATCAATTAAAACAACATAAAGGTTTCTTTTTTTTTTAACCTCATTTTTTGTTTTGAGACCTTGGATTTGATCCAGAGTGAAAATTCAGATTTTCACCTGCCAAGAGTTGAGAACTTTTGCGTTTGTTTGGAGGTGGCCAACCATCAAATTAAAGACTTTGATACATTAAATCCATGATTATTGCATCCTCACTGATGTTGCTAGGTTTTGTTGGGCTATCAAAATATAAACTTTCTACTCTTCCACGAAACACTCTGCTTCTCGCGTGTACTCTCATTAGAATTCTAGTTATTGATCCTATGTTTTTAAGTGACATCACTTCATTAAGGATAACTTGGAACTTCACTGGTCACTCTGAGGAACATTTCATTTACACATTATCATTCATTTCACAAGCACCTTAAAAAAGTTCAGGAATAAGCTTTCTTAGACCCCAATGCAAAACAGTTTTGATTAATATGTTAAGTAATTCATGTGAAAATTTGAATCAAAAACCCCTTCACTAAAAGATACTTTGGCCAAACAGGTACAAGAAAAGATGCCAAACGTCATGAATCAGCAGAGAAATGCAAATAAAAACCACAATA
The DNA here is from genome assembly GCF_055505025.1 of Bos grunniens. NCBI lineage: Eukaryota > Metazoa > Chordata > Mammalia > Artiodactyla > Bovidae > Bos > Bos grunniens. Next base: position 54,623,950 of record NC_141175.1, on the reverse strand, counting down.
TGATATAATGCCAAGCCTTTCAGAATGGCTATCATCAAAATATATAAAAATAACAGATCCTGGTAATGACATAGATAAAAGAGAATACTTTCACTCTGTTTGTGAGAATATAGATTAGTGCAACCACTGTTGACAATATGGAGGATTCCCAAAAAACTAAAAATAGAACTATCATATTACCCAGTAGTTCCACTGCTGGGTATATATATGAAAACAAAACAAACAAACAAAAAATTCAAAAGGATACATGTACCCTAATTTCCACTGCAGTATTATTTAAAATTGCCAAGACATGGGAACTACCCAACTGTTCAATACATGAATGGATTAAAAACGATGCTGTATGTACATAATACAGTGGAATAATACTCAGCCAAAAAAAAAAATGATCTTTTGTCATGGCAGCAACATGGGTGAATTTGGAGGATATTATGCTAAATAAAAGATGCCAGGCAGAGAAAGATAAATACTGTATGATATTATTTATATGTGGAATCTAAAAAAAATACAACAAACTAGCAAATATAGCATAAAAGAATCAGACTCACAGATGTAGAAAGAAATTAGTGGTTACCAGTGGGGATGAAGTGGGAAATACAGACTAGTAGATGCAAAATAGGCTCAAGAATGTATTGTGTATTGTGCCAATATTTTTTTACTAACAGTAAATGGAAAGTACTCTTGAAACACTTATAAAATAGAAAATTAAAAACTGCTCTTTGGGCAAAATAAATGGGCAATTTAACAAGCTAAAGCAAGAACAAACTAGATTTATTCTCCTAGTAAATCATTCCTCCACAGAGGTCCATCTAGTCAAAGCTATGGTTTTTCCAGTAGTCATGCATGGATGTGAGAGCTGGACTATAAAGAAAGCTGAGTGCTGAAGAATTGATGCTTTTGAACTGTGGTGTTGGAGAAGACTCTTGAAAGCCCCTTGGACTTCGTGGATATCAAACCAGTCAATCCTAAAGGAAATCGGTCCTGAATATTCATTGGAAGGACTGATGCTGAAGCTGAAATTTCAGTACTTTGGCCATGTGATGCAAAGAACCGACTCATTGGAGAAGACCCTGGTTCTGAGAATGATTGAAGGTGGAAGGAGAAGGGGACAACAGTGAGTGAGATGGTTGGATGGCATCATTGACTCGATGGACATGAGTTTGAGCAAGCTCCAGGAGTTTATGATGGACAGGGAAGCCTGGATGCTTCAGTTCATGGGGTCGCAAAGAGTCAGACACAACTGAGGGACTGAACTGAACTCCCTCCCTTCAATTGCCTCCTTATGTCCAGTTCTCTCTCTTCCCCTAATCCTTCTGATTTCTATTAGGTAGAACTCTGTCTGCCTCTCCCTTCTCTTCCTCTTGTTCAGATATCCTACATTATTTGAACAACTTTCCTAGAATACCATAATTCAAGTTGCAATTAAAAATGAATCCATCTCATGATTTATGTATATAAATTACTGCAGAATTTAAACCATGGATTGAAGTTAAATTAAGAGCTATGGAGTTAAAATTTTCCTAAACCATGAAAAGATAAAACAATATTGATGGAAATATTTAGAACTCTTTTGAGTGTTGATTGCCTGCATTGCAGGAGATTCAGGATTCAATCTCTGGGTCAGGAAGATCCCCTGGAGAACACAATGGCTACCCACTCCAGTATTCTTGCCTGGAGAATCCCATGGAGAGAGGAGCCTGGTGAGCTACAGTCTACTGGCACAAAAAAGTCATACATGACTGAGCAACTAAGCATGCATAGTAACTCCGAGAGTTAAAAAAAAAAAGGACCCACAGATTTTCCCTCTCTCCCAGCCCTTAACCATAATCATTAAACCAATGACCAAAATGCCCTATTCTGCAAAGTTAATTGGAAGAGACTTACTCTGCAAATGTAACTAATATAAAAGGCATACCTGAGGAATGCAATACAACTGAAAATGCACTAGTACTTTATACAGAAGAGAGGATGAAGTCCTTGTTGATGTTTACTACTCCCTTTGTACTTTGTAACTTAAACACTTGGACTTCGTGGATATCAAACCAGTCAATCCTAAAGGAAATCGGTCCTGAATATTCATCGGAAGGACTGATGCTGAAGCTGAAATTCCAGTACTTTGGCCATGTGATGCAAAGAACCGACTCATTGGAGAAGACCCTGGTTCTGAGAATGATTGAAGGTGGAAGGAGAAGGGGACAACAGTGAGTGAGATGGTTGGATGGCATCACTGACTCGATGCCAAGGTAATGCAAAATTAACAATACTTAAACACTATAATATAAAGTAAATATATAAAAATGGATGAGGAGAAAAACTATATATGTGTGTATGTGTGTGTGTATGTGTGTGTGTATCACACCAACATCATAATAATGAAATAAGGAGTATGGTCATAAATACTTATGACCATTACAGTCCTTGTTGCTGTAACTAGTCATGTTGTTGTAGCTGTCACATATAACTACTTTCTTCCACTAGTATCCTCTTTGCCTTCAACAAGCATCTTAGTTGCTAGGGTGAGACAAATCTTCATATGTCATTAGCAGTCTACTTTGAATTGGGCTATTATAGTTTTCCACTGGTATTCATCACAAGGCATGATAATACTGAGGTAGGGGATAGATGGGCCCTTGGACTGGACAGCTGGTGATATCAAGCAAAGTTAAATAGAAACTTCATTTTCTGTAGATGCTCCAAGGACAAAGCTAGTTGCAGAAGCTGAGCTCTGCTGAGGTAAGAGATAAGATGATCACTCCTGAGGTCAAGGAAAACTTCCCTATATATATACATGCATAGGAAGACTCATTAGGAGTCAAAACAGGAGCGGGTACCACCCCATAATAAGTATGGATATATACGCACAGGCATTTGCAGTGAAATCCATCTTAACAAGGGGCTTTCCCAGTGGTATTAAAGAACCCACCTGTCAATCAATGTAGGAGACATAAGAGACACAGGTTAAATCCCTGGGTTGGGAAAGGTTCCCTGGAGGAGGGCATGGCAATCACTACATTATTGTTGTCTGGAGAATCGCATGGGCAGAGGAGACTGACAGGCTACAGACCATGCGGTTGCAAACGGTTGACAAGACTGAGTGACTAAGCATGCATGCATACATGCTATCTTAGCAAAATGTTATGCAGGCATGTATGAGAGGATCCTAGGACTGGTTAGTTATGAAAAAAGAAACAAGATGATTGACCAAAGGTAAATAAAGACCCAGAAGGACCATCCTATATAAATGATTTAACCACCCCTTTATTGGCCCCCTCCTCATTATGTGGGATGCCCAAGCCCTTAACTCTCTTGATGTGTATTTCTGCCTTGCTTCTGTCTTAAAGAAACTGTTTTTCTCTGTGCTCCCTCACTATTGTGCTGTGTCTGTAAAAGAAACTTTATACTTGTTTTTAAAGTTTTAACCTCCTTTATAAATGCATTTTTCAATGGGGCTAAGAGTTGGGAGAACTGTGCTTCTAGCCCCTAGCCTCTGGTGGACTAGTTTTTGGGATTCCTGGTTTTCAGCCAGGCTGCCCAGATTCAATTCCTGGGTAGGGAACTACTGTCTGTCTTCAGAAACACTCTCTATTCTCTCTCTCAGATCAATACTAAGAGATACCCTAAGGAATCTTTATTGTGGAGTAGCAGTCCAATTTCTCCTTGAAGTCAGGACAATCATCCCAGCTAGCACAATACCTCTCTTCTTTTTCCTGAAGTTTTAGGAGTCCAAAGTGGCTGGACAGCAATTTTAACCTTCTGTTCAATTGAATCATTGTTTTGTCTCCTGGTGGAAATATTTCTCCATGTAGAACTAAGACTTCCAGACCAGTAGACTTAAGGTAACAAAGACAGTAAGCAAACTTTTTGCTAGTGGGTCACTGAGGAGAATAATAAGTGGTTCAAGTCCCATTTCCATCCACTGATTTCTAGCTCCACCTCGGAAGCCCCAGGTGAATTCTGGTGATAGGAGGAAAAGCACCATATATCAGAGATATTCTATAAATCCATGGATAGTAGCTTTGGCAGGCACATTGTGGGCAGAAAAGGCAAATCTGTATGCAAAGTATATGTCTAGTCCAGTAAAAACAAAATGCTGTTCCTTCCATGATTGAAACAGTCCAATGTAATCAACCTATCACCAGTTATCTGGCTAAACATCCTGAGGAATGAATGGTATCATGTCAGGGATTCAGTGCTGGCCTCTGCTGCTGGCAGACGGGGCACTCAGTATTGGCCTTAGTCAAGTCAGTTTGGGTGAGAGAACGTCCATGCTACTTATTTCAGACAAAAAGTCAATCCCTGCCACTATGGCTACTTTATACATAAACCCATTAGGCAATGATGGGCTGTCTAGGAAAGGAAACTGACTGGTATTTCCAGAATGGATCATTCTTTCCAGTTAATTATTCAAATCCTCTTTTGCCGAGATCAACATTTGACCAAAAGACAAAAGGATAGAACAGGGAAGACTGGAGTGTGATAATCCATGGGGTCGCACAGAGTTGGACAGGAATCAGAGACTGAACAGTAACAGAGGGACACAAATATCTTCATATTGTGTGCCCATACAGAGGTCTAACCCCATGCCCCTGCCCCAAATTTTCTTGTATCAATTTTCTAATTTGTTCCAGTCATGTTTCTGACTGTCTGGCCAAACCTTTGGGTACATAAATCAATATACACACATCTGGCCATTTCTCCTTCCAAGCAAAATGAACAACCAGGTGCACTGCTTGAAGTTCTATTAGTTGGGAAAATTTCTCTTCACCACTGTCCTGCAGAGGTGTCCCCAAAATGGACTATAGTGCTAGTGCTGTAGTTGTTCACTTTGGGATGATAGCTGTATATGAAGAACCATTTGTCAACAAGGTCAAGGTTTCTCTTCCCCTGTGAACTGATCATAGGGAATTCCAGAAGAGGCCAAAGGTACAGACTGGGAGAAAAAAGTAGCATGCCAGGACTGGGGATGGTGGCATTTGGATCACTTCTTCACAGAACTAACTTGTGCTTTCAGAGTCTGCTCAGGCTTGATTTTATATATATATATATATATATATATATATAGTACTCTTGCCTGGAAAATCCCATGGACAGGGGAGCCTGGTAGGCTGCAGTCCATGGGGTCGTGAACAGTCGGACATGACTGAGTGACTTCACTTTCACTTTTCACGTTCTTGCCTGGAGAATCAGGGGCAGGGGAGCCTGGTGGGCTGCCGTCTATGGGGTCGCACAGAGTCGGACATGACTGAAGCTACTTAGCAGCAGCAGCAGCAATAGTAAGCCAAAATCTTTCTTAAAGGAGAACAGTTATCTGCAGAAAATGGCAGGGTTTTGCTCAAATATCCCAAGGGCCTGCTCTATGATTTGCCAATAGGAATCTTTCAAAGGCTCCAAACAGCATCTCTAACAAATGACACTTCAAACATCAGTAGATCTGCTGGATCATATAGCCCAAGAAGCAGAGCAGCCTGCCTGGTAGCCTGAACCTGTCAAAGCTAGCAGCTCTGGGGCCAACTGCTAAATGAGGCAGAATAACATACCTACAAGAGGAATATATTATCTCCATAATCCAGAAAGGCCTACAAGATATGTTCCTTTCTTTGGCTTCAGCAAGAACCAGAGACAATACCTTACCCTTCACTTCAAAAGGGATACTGTCCAGGTCCCACACATTGAAATGTCACCAATGTAGAAGACCGTTGAACTTTTTGCCAGATTTATTTCTTACCCCTTGACATGTAAATATCTCACCAGTAAATTTAGAGTAGTCACTATCTCTCACTCAAAAGGTCCAATCAGCATAATGTATCATTATACTGGATGGTATAATAGTCTGTAGAAAGGAAAGCAAATCAAGATTTCCACAAACTGAATTATGACATACAGCTGAAAAGTTGCTATACTTCTAAGATAGGACAGTGAAGGTATATTGCTGGCCTTATCATTTGACAGCAATATGCTTCTTCTGGTCTTTATTAAAAAGTATGAAGAAAAAAAATATTTTCTAGATAGCTGTGTTAATTAGCCCAAGCAATGAAATCACATCTGGTACAGCAGCTGTGATTGGAGTCACCACCTAGTTAAACTGGTGATAATCCACTCTCATTCTTCAAACTCTGTCTTCTGCACAGGTCAAGTAGTTGAGCTGATAGGATTTGATAGATATCACCAGGTGGCGCAATGGTAAAGAATTCACCTGCCAGTGCAGGAGATTCAAGAGATGCAGGTTTGATCCCTGGGTCAGGAAGATCCCCTGGAAATGACAAGCCACTCCAGAATTTTTGCCTGGAAAATTCCATGGATAGAGAAGCTACAGTCCATGGGTCCCACTGAGTCGGACACACCTGAGCACACATATGCACACACATCACCCCTGTTCCTTTCAAGTCCACATGGTGGCACTAATCTCTGCAATTCCTCCAGGAATGCAGTATTGTTTTGGTTTTCTATGTTCCTAGGCATAGGCACTTCTTGTGGTTTCCATATGATCTTTCTATAATGATGACACTCATTGCACAGCTTAAGGAATCAATATTGGAATTCTACCAACTGCTGATAGTGTTGTTTCAAATGCATTCCTGGAGAACAGTTATAGGATGAGTTTAGCGATCTAGTAGGCCCATATTGACATAGATCTGAGATAAAACTAATTTGATCACCTGACATCTTTAAGCCCCATACTTTGATGAATATATCAGTGTGTTATTTGGGGTGTCCTGGTGTTAGTGACAGTTCAGAGTCAGTGTTCAGTGCTCCTGAAAGTTTTAATTATTTCCTTTTTCCCAGTGCACAGTACCCTTGTAAAAGGTCATAAGTCCCTTTGAAGAAGACTGGGATAAAAGTTAACAGTTTGATTTTTGGCAGTGTAACAGAGTCCCTCCTCAAGAGAAACTATCGTCCCTTCATTCAAAAGATTCTGGATCTGGAGATTTCCCTGGCTGTCTAGTGCTTAAGAATCTGTGATTCCATTGCAGGGGGTATAGGTTCAAACCCTGGTTGGGGAAATAAGATCCCACATACTGGCTAGCAAAACAATAAAAAAAAAAGCACCTTACAAATATTATTAATTAAATCTGTGAATTTTCAATATGATAAGGGCAGGGGAAAAAAGACTTTATAAAAAAGAGAGAGACTTTAGATCTGTAAACTTCTTCAAGTCTGGGGTTGATTGTTTTTGTTATTCAATTTTTACTTTTGTTCAACTGACCTAGAACTTTTGCTTTAACTGCTCACATAGGATACTCTACTTCTATATAGTCTGTCTTCAGCTTCCTCATGTTAATAATCTGTAGTCAGACCTACAGCTGTTCAGTCTTTTTTTTTGCTACAAAGCTTTCCTCCACCTCTATCTTCTAATATCTGCCAAAATGCAAGAGGTGGTGGCTTGCCCCTTCACTTTAGCAAGTTCTGAATAAATAGTCTTTGCTTCTTCTCATTAGTGGGCTCTTCATTCATTTTCACAGCACTCAATGATTGATTTTTGAATTAATTAATCAATTAATTCATCTATTGGGTACTATATTTTGGTAGTATTATTTGTTCCATTAAGTTTGAAGGATTCTTTTAAGAGGTGGCGTCTTGAGGCATTATGGTACTGCAGAATTAACAAGGAATAGCTCAGAAGGCTTGAATTGCAGTATTGCTGCCCATGGCATATATCAGTTTGTCTCTGCAGGCTTTGGCTCTACAGACTTTGCATTATAAGTGCAGTGAGAACATTAGAATGACCAGTCTCTAAGAATATTTCATCCCTGGGGAGGTCCAATTGCAACTGTAACCACCCTTGATTTCCTGATTTAAGGCCCTCCCTTCTTTCTTTCTCTCTCTCTCTCACACATGCATGTATATTTTTTCTAGTTTATCTACAGTAATTCACAATATGTCCAGATAAGTATGCAATTAACAAATTTTAAAACCTACAATTACTATCAATTAGAATTTAGAAACTGCTTGAATATGCATCCTTTTAATTAATTTGTTTGTTTGACCTCAAATGTCCCTTTTAACCCTACATGCCAAATTACATGATAAAGAATAAGTGTTCATAAATAACGTGTGGATTGTTATCAAAGGTTAACTTGCCTTATGTGATTAATTTGTTCTCTTTTCACTGAGAAACTTGAAGCAAAGCATTTTTTGTTTCTTTGCTTTAATGATTTCCTAATCTCTTGCCGAAGAGCTCTGGTTTATTCTGAAATACCAAAATTCAACTTGGCTGGATCTATTGTCAAATTGTTTAACTCTTCATATTTCTGAATTACAGAAATCTAAGCCAGAGTAAGATGGTCAGAAGATGCATGTGACATAGGCCAGTGTTTTTAAAACATTGTAGGGCTGTCAATCTAGGAGAGTGTCTTTTGTAGTAAAAACACTACCAAGCCAGAGGCCAAAACTCTCGAGCTTGAGTTTTGCATCTACTGCTTCTTGCCTTGCTGACCTTGAGTAAATCAATTTATATTTCTGAGTATCAATATTCTAACAAAAAAGATAAGATAAAGAATGACTAATAATAACTACCATTTTTGCTTCGGAGCATTCCTTGAAGCTGATTTAAGATAAAATGGTACATGGAAGATGTAATTTTCTCTAAGTGATGTGAATGTTAAGTGGTTGTTTCATTATCATTTTAACACAAAAAAAGGTAAATTAGATTATATCTACCATCCTAGTGATAGTTTCACATTATTATATGAAACAATTCAATTGATGATGCAAAATTAGACATTTGAGTGAGTTTGAAGACCTGATCTAGCAAAGACAAAGCTACAGAATTATATCCCAGGGCAAATTAATTGCAAATTTTTATCTATTACAAACTCCTGATGAAAGGTTAGTCAGCACTTACTAATAGAATATTGTGTTCTAGTCATGAAGTCCATCATGATTTCACATTATAAACTTAGGAATGAAAAAAGCATATTAAAGTTTTAATAATATTTAACTGAGAAAAGGTATATGAGTCTAAAAACAGTTCACAAACAAACAAGCAAAAAAAAAAAGGATTATAATCAATAACCATGGGCTGCACAATTTTTATATCAATGTTGCAAGCCTAAAGGAGAGAGAACATGTATGAACACAGATAATAGGAGCAATTAGGAAGGTCTGAGGATGGATTAATTTTAAGAACATCAGTTATAAATAGTTGCTGCTACTGCTAAGTCACTGCAGTCATGTCCGACTCTGTATGACTCCATAGACGGCAGCCAACCAGGATCCCCCGTCCCTGGGATTCTCCAGGCAAGAACACTGGAGTGGGTTGCCATTTCCTTCTCCAATGCATGAAAGTGAAGAGTGAAAGTGAAGTCGCTCAGTCATGTCCGACTCAGGGACCCCATGGACTGCAGCCTACAAGACTCCTCCATCTATGGGATTTTCCAGGCAAGAGTACTGGAGTGGGGTGCCATTAAATACCCTCAATAGCCAAAAAATGAATGATTTTCATAATAAGAATCAGTTTGCATGTTATGTGTGTGTCTTCTATTTTCTTAGCAGCTATTGTGCCATCATAATTAAGTATAATTTAACTGAAATTCAGAGTGGAGAACACTTTTTGGGAACAGTGTATGAAATCCAAAACACAAAGTTGAATGATCCAATAGTAATTAAATGGAAGTAGAGAAAAAGATTACAAAGAATATATTTAATATTAAGAAAATATGTTCAATTTTATTTCTTTTGTGGTTAAAATAAAATCTTTTTCTTTCTAAAATAATATTTGGAATATTTGTTTTCAGTTTTTATTGTTTTCTAATAATTTGGTTGCATTTTTGCCTATGTCAGAGACAGCAGTAACATAGCATAACTGACATTTATTTTGGCTTTTCACACTTTTTAATCAGTTATTTACACATATTTCAGTAAGTCATTAACTATTATCCCTTTATCATGTGATCAAAAAGGGATATACAATGTCATAAAATGTGTGTGTGTGTGTGTGAACCATGAGCCATACGTCTTGAGTTTGAAACCAATTCTCCTATGTCAAATGACTTTGAGAATTTTGTGAGATGCCTTGGACCACTAATTCAGTTTCCACTTATGTGTCATGAAAGCATAGCACTTTGTTCCAAAAAGGCAGATTTATGAAGAATTTCTTATGCTGGCTTCTTCAAGAGATATGGAAAAATTGAGACATAAGTAGGGTCCCCAGACCACAGCTCTTTTATTTCATGGCTGTCCAATTTTCCTAGCATAACTCACAAAACTCTTGGTAGATACAAATGATAAATTTTCAGAAGGTGCACCAGTTTAGTTCAGTTTTTATCCGGACCAAGGGCACAGTTCCCTTCCTGCTTTCATTGTAAGCACACATCTTAGTTGCAGAAAATAAGTATCTAAAAGAGTCAAAGAAAATAGGTTCCTTCTTTCCAGAATGAAAACTCAACTTCTCTGGAACACAGATATGCCCAGGTTATTATTATTTTTTAATGATGTCAAAATAGGAGAAAATATATTTTTTTTTGTTTGTTTGAATAAAAAGTCAGGAAGTGTTTTTGTTTTTTACTTTCGTGGTTGTAATTTCAAAGCAAAAAAAAAAAAAAAAGCACATTACTATATAGAATATAGATAATCAACAAGGACTTACTTACTGTATAGCACAGAAAACTATACTCAGTATTCTGTAACAACCTATATGGGAAAGGAATTTGAATAAGAATGGATATATGTATATGTATAATGAAATCACTTTGTTATAATCTGAAACTAGCACAACATTGAAAGTCAACTCTACTCCAATATAAAATTAAAGTTAAATTTAAAATTATAAAAACATAAAATAGCAATCTCCCAAAATATATTCATTCAGGTGTGAAATATATCATTCAAAGCTCAAGACTGAATTTATTTCAGGTGAAAAAAATAAAAGTGCTCTCAATTTGTCTGCATCTTCGAAGACTATGGATCACGTTTTTGTAAATAGACTTAAGTAGAGAACCGTCATCAATAGGCAGAATGCTTTTATGAAGTAATGCCATTTGTTATTCATTTCTTGAAAGATTTGTTTGCTTTTGTAAAGCTGATATTTGAATGGTTTAAACGAGTTTTCATAACAGACCACTTTTCTAGGTGTCGAATGGAATCTCTTCACTTCTCTTGCAGCCATTAAATGGGTAGTAAATTAACAATTATCTGAACTGACCATGTCTGAACATAGAAATGTCTGTTGCATGCAGACTGTTTTTGGGTGTGCCATCTCTCATATACATCCCTATGAGAGTCCCTTGGACTTTATGCATGTATTCAGGTCCTTCCATTGTCAGAGTCTTGTCACAGAAAGATGAATTCTGCTCCATTCTTCACTCACCTAACTGAAATCTATAGTCTCACTTAGATATTATCAGTTTCTAGATCTCAAAGTAATTGTTCCCTATTTGTTCTTGATTATAGAAATATTATAGATGGAAACAATGCATTTCTACTCAGATTCAAGGATTAGATGATTTCTTTCAGTCTCCATTGCCAAAGTCTTTGTCAAAACTACAGATTTGTTGATAAAGCATTGTCCTTATCATTCTCATCATGCAGTTTCTCCTTAGGTCTGGATGAGTGACTGAATGAGAGTGTGAATGAACAAACACAGAACCTAACATGCGCCAAGTATTGTGCTAGGCACTTTCATGGGTTAGACATTTTGTGATTTCAGGGATATTTTCTTCTGTATAAGAGTTGTTCACACAGTGTTAAGTGTTTGCCAGTGTGATCCATGTTGCAAAATCCTTGATTTTATATTTCATTTAAATTAAAGAGGAAAAGAAATGGCTTATATTTTAAATGATGTGTTTCTGTATAATACTAACAGCCATAGCTGTAGTTAATAACAAAGCCTCTTGAAAAATGTCAAAGAAATATTTGATTTCTGAAGCAACTTTAACAAAAATATCTGATTTAGAAATTTAAAAAATCTTATTTTTCTATTATCATTTTATATAATTAAAAGTAAATCTTTTGTAAAAGAAAGACATAAAAGTGTTTCTCTTAAGATTTGGTTTCAGATAGTTGATTCCTTAACTAAACTCTATTTCTGATCCTAGCCCTTCCCTCTCTTTACTAGCTTACTTCCTACTCTTCCTGGAGTATACCCCACTGAGTTTTCTTATACATTTTGCCTAAAGTGGGGCAACATTCTGGCAGTTGCTAATATCTTAGATTTTGGCAGTCACACAATTTCTATTCATCTGATACTTATCTTTCTTCTTCTATGTTTTATAGCCTGTAAATTGAGTAGAGAAGATAGAGTATGAAACCTATTAAAGTTTGAAATGATTATTATATAAGTTATGTGTTAGTCTCTTAGTCGTGTTCAAACTTTTTTCAACCCCATGGACTGTAGCCTTTGCCATGGATTTCTTCAGGCAAGAATATAGTAATGGGTTAAATATGAATATTATATAACTATTTCTAAAATGTAGAGTAAATAGAGAGCAGTACAGCATAATGATTAAACGTGTGGCCTCTAGCACAAAGCCACTGGAGTTTAAATTTGATTTCAATCCCATCAGTCTCTTAACCCAGGATCAGATATTTTATACTAAATTTAATGATATTAGCAAATAAGATTTTAAGAATAATAAATAATAATAGTAATAATATCACAGACATATTATATTTATGCATTCATTTTTCACACAATATTTTCATCAATTACCGTTAAACGGTTTCAGAGGGTCCATGTTCAAGTATAGTCTCACCATTAGTTGACCAGTGAACATCAAGCAGAGGTCAATATTTTAAAATGGATCAGAATTTAATCAAAAAATATTGTCTATTCTTGTCTCAATTTATAGGAAATACAGAAAATATAAGGACTTGTTGAACTTCACCACATGGCTAAAGTCATTGAAATCCAACTTCAAACATATTCACATGACAATCCACTTTCCTCTAAAAAGAAATTACGAGTAAAGAAGACAGCAAGAGAAGAGAGAGAGAGAATTCTATACCCACAAACACTTCTTGAATCTACTACTAGAAGATAAGGTTTATCAATCAAAATAAGTACTGAGGTCACTTCAGTTGTGTCCGACTGTTTGAGACCCATGGACTACAGTCTGCCAGGCTCCTCTGTCCGTGGAATTCTCTAGGCAAGAATACCGCAGCAGGTTGTCATGTCCTCCTGCAGGGCATCTTCCCAACCCTGTGACTTCCCAACCCCACATGTCTTACGTCTCCTGCATTGTAGGCAGATTCTTTACCATCTGAGCAACCAGGGAAGCCCTATATGGAATAAACACATATGTTTATACACTATAATGCTTTATATTTCACATTTTAAGTTAACTCAGGAACAATTAACATTTCTCTATCTGGCTTATCAACTTTTATGAATATCATTTGACACCCTCTAAATAATGAACTTATAGTTCATTATACTGGAAATAGTATATATGTTGTGCTAAGTCACTTCAGTTGTGTCTGACTCTTTGTGACCCGATGAAATGTAGCCTGCCAGGTGCATCTGTCCTTGGAGATTCTCCAGGCAAGAATACTGGCGTAGGTAGCCTTTCCCTTCTCCAGGGGGTCTTCCCAACTGAGGGATTGAACCCAGGTCTCCTGAATTACAGGCAGATTCTTTACCAGCTGAGCCACAAAGGAAGCAAAGGAATACTGGAGTGGGTACCCTATCCCTTCTCCACCAGATCTTCCTGACTGAGGAATCGAACTGGGTTCTCCTGAATTGCAGGAAGATTCTTTACAACTGAGCTATTTGGGAAGTCCCAATAGTATATATGCATGTATGTATATACCATATAGGGCCTTTCTGATAGCTCAGACAGTGAAGAATCTGCCTGAAATGTAGGACAGCTGTACTTGATCCTTGGGTCAAGAAATTCCTTGGAGAAAAGAATGGCTACCCGCTTCAGTATTCTTGCCTGGAGAATTCCATGAAAAGAGGAGCCTGGTGGGTTACAGTTCATGTAGCTGCAAAGAGTCAGACGGGACTGAGTAACTAACATTATCACTCCACTTTCATATACTATGTACTCATATATGTACTCATTTTCATATACATATATATATATATATATATGCATCTTGCAGAAAAGGAACTATAGGAAAAAAACCTAAATCCATATAATTGTAACATGAAACATATCAATATATGCAAATTAATTTCACTCACTCATTTTAAAAATTCGTTTTCAGCAAGTCTCACAAAAGAAGTTTCTACCACATGCTGTATATAAGATAAATATTTAAAACATGGTGAGTTAAAAAAAAATTTTTTTTCCAAGAATATAGAAGCAAAGAGAGGAGAGCAAGGCTGATTTTAAACATAATAGAAGTTTAGCCCCAAAGCAGTGAATGTGAAAGAACACTTTTCATTAGAAAATCTACAGTACAAAATGTAGCTACAATTTTTATATATTCAAGCATGCAATAACCTACTACCTTTGTAAGCAAAAACTGTACGATAGGTAAGTAGACATCAAATCACATTAATGATAGAATGCATTAATATTGCAATCTCATTACAAGAGAGTTCAGAAGGACAATAAAAGACAATGGAAGTGGTAGAAAATACAGAAGCTAGATCATATGGATATATTGCAAACTCTATATGTACTACTTAAGTGCCCATGGTAAGGACCCCCAAATTTGATTATGTGTTATGTAACAAATAAAACATCAAGAATATCCATAACATATAAATATTACAAAGAACACTCCTGGACATAATGCAATAAAACTGGAAATTACTAATAAAAACAAAAGGGACAAAAGCCCTCCACCTGGAAATTGAATTTTTTTCTAAACTGTCCTTGAGTTAAAGAGAAAATATGAACTTAAATACCAGAATTGAAAAAAATAAAAAGCATAGTGGCAATAGAAATACTTCATATTAGAGTCTACGGATATAGCTAAAGCAGTGTGCTTGCATGCTAAGTCACTTGTCGTGTATGACTCTTTGCATCCCTATGGACTGTGGCTCACTAGGCTCTTCTGTCCATGGAATTCTCTAGGCAAGAATACTGAAGTGGGTTTCCATGCCCTCCTCTAATTAGCATTAAGCATTTTTATCAGAATAAATGAAAGAATAAAAATAAATTTCTTACATTTCCAGTTCAGGAAACTAGACCAAAATGGTAAATAAAAAGAATATACACAAAAATAAATGATGAGAGAAAAGCAGAAATATACAAGATATACAGTATTTTAAAAGTGCAGGATATTAATTAATTATACACATATTCTCTGTGATAAAGTAATGAACAATCTACTCACTACACTGATAAAGTAAAAAGAAAAAAAGAAGAAATTACAAATTGGCATCCAGTCCCAACACTTCATTGCAAATAGGTGGAGATTTTATTTTCTTGGGTTCCAAAATCACTGTGGACAGTGACCACAGCCATGAACCTAAAACACTCTTGGTCCTTGGAAGGAAAACAATGACAAACCTAGACAGCAAATTAAAACG
The DNA here is from genome assembly GCF_055505025.1 of Bos grunniens. Classification (NCBI taxonomy): domain Eukaryota; kingdom Metazoa; phylum Chordata; class Mammalia; order Artiodactyla; family Bovidae; genus Bos; species Bos grunniens. Next base: position 54,608,529 of record NC_141175.1, on the reverse strand, counting down.
TAGAGACATCACTTTGCCCACAAAGGTCTGTATAGTCAAAGCTATGATTTTTCTATAGTCATGTTCAGATGTGAGAGTTAGAACATAAAGAAGGAGGAGTGCCAAAGAACTGATGCTTTCAGAATGTGGTGCTGGATAAGACTCTTGAGTACCTTAGACAGCAAGAAGATCAAACCAGTCAATCCTGAAGGAAATCAACCCTTAATATTCCTAGGAAGGACTGATGCTAAAGCTGCAACTCTAATACTTTGGCCACCTGATGAGATGAGCTGACTCATTTGAAAAGATCTGGATGCTGGGGAAATTGAGGGTAGGAGGAGCCAGAGGTTAAGATGGTTGGATGTGATCACCAACTCAATGGACGTGAGTTTTAACAAATTCCAGGAGATAGTGAAGGAGAGGGAAGCCTGGTGTGCTGCAGTCCATGGGGTTGCAAGGAGTCAGACATGACTTAGCGACTGAAAAACAGCAAATGTACATGGTAAGAAATGAGAACAAACTAACAACAGAAATAAAATATATTTTTTAAAACCATAAGGCAAATTGACATACTTCTATGCAAAAAAATCTGGAAAGATAAATATGTGTAATTGACAAGGTATATACAGATTTCCAAAATTGACCCCATTAGAGTTGGTAAGTTTATATGGAACTATATATATATATATATATATATATATATATATATGAAAAGGAGTCTCTTTTGTTACAAAAAACACAAGCCCCAAAAAAGGATGTCTACCAAACTTCCACGACTAGACAGTATGCTATCTAGTATAACATATAGATACTAGTATAGGTAGATAGATAGATAGATAGTATATATCTATAATATATAGATACTAGTATAAAGTACTCCAGGGAAGTGATAAAGAATGCATTTATTTATGTTCCAATACATATAGGAATGATAGTGTGGCTACTGATGAAGTCGGTTACCAACATGAACAAAACGGAGAAGAAAAATCATCCAGTATGTGTAGCGGCACAAAACAGAACTTAAACTGTGACAATGAACCCAACCATGTAGCGAGTAGACCCTTCATTACTTTTTCACAGAAAATATTAATATAATTAATTAACATACTGTGTTTTTAAAATGATATATATCTTGCATTTTATGTGTTCAGTAGGATTGAAAGAATACATAAATTATAATGAGAGCCATTTCTCAGATTTGGACAAAAATAAGTATGGATAAAAGAATGAAGGATGACTAAATTAAATCTGTAGTTTTGTTTTGCAATCAGAGGTATCAGTATGAACTCATGGTTTTCACTATATATATATATATATATATATATATATATATCAATATAAAGGTGTTTATGTGTGATTGGTATATATGAAGATATAGTAAAAATATATATTCTACCTTTGTCCATGGAAGGGTAGGATATAAACAAGTGGTGAGCATACCTGCAGTTAGTTGGATCTTGGTTTCTGAACACCATTTCTCATTAAAAGAGACCAGAGCTCCTAGAAGAACTGGGGTTGGAAAAAAAAAAGAGATGAACCTAAAATAACTTGTTGTGTCAGAAAGTAAAGAGATACTGAAAAATGGATGAGAGCAAGTCAAAACAATACAGAGAAAAAATCTGAAGATGTGCCAAATACTTAAAGCTGCAATGATTTGGCAATTAAATAATGAATGAACTATTGGGCTAGAATCCTTAAAGTAAAATGAATATTCATAAGTCACTGCTGATACAAATAAATAATTGAATGAAAAACATAATAAAGGCTAAAGGGGAAGCTGTTTTTTGTAGAAAAGTTTCAATTAATTAAAAAAAAAAGTGAAGAAAACAAACTCCCCATTAAGCCAATAACACAGTTGATAATTTTTGCAGAAAAGATCCTTATTTACTAATGAATGAAAAAAAAATAGTAGATAGGAACTTGAAGGCTTCAAAGTATCTGTCCCCATGATATTGATTAATTCAAAAGGGAAAAATCCTTGAGAACTGGCTGGTGGTTCAGTGGTTAGGACTTTGCAGGGGACTGGGGTTCAATCCCTGGTCAGAGAACTAAGAACCTGAAGGGTGCAGCAAAAAAATTCAGACAAAGGGGGGAAATTGTAATCTTACTGTGTATGCAACCAGGCAAACATCAACATAAGTGATGAAAGTTAACATCAGTCCAGTAATAAGACATATCCACATCATCACCTGTCTCTGACATGATTCTGAACCCCCAGGAATGTAATATTTTGTTTTTTCCCAGAAAGGAAAGAATTTAATAGTCACATACTTCCCTGGTGGCTCAGCTGGTAAAGTGTCTTTCTGCAATGTGGGATACCCGGGTTCAAGCCCTGGGTTGGGAAGATCCCCTGGAAAAGGAAATGGCAATCCACTCAGTACTATTGCCTGGAAAATCCCATGGACAGAAGAGCCTGGTAAGCTACAGTCTATGGGGTCGCAAAGAGTCAGACACGACTGAGCTACTTCACTTTCACTTTCACAAATTAAGAAGTATGGGAAGGCCAGTCTAGACTGGAGTGGCAGCTAAACTTGTCCTCCAGCTCTACTATCCTCATCATGGGGCTTTTGGGCTCAAAGTACCTGTAGACATCAGGTCTTCAATCAGAAAGAAGAAACTAAAGGCTGAAATGTCCTACAAGTCTTGTTTTCCCAGAAGATCTTCCATCAGTGCTTGATTCTCTAACTGAAAATGCATCAGAATGAGGAGTTATTGATATTTTCATGTAGGCAAGTTACCCTCAACAAAGACAGGGTGCCAAGAGCAGTCCTCAGAACCAAAGTATACACCCAAGCCATCTTCGTCCTCTGGAGACTGAAGACAGTGACTGGACTGGTCACTCGCTCAGGTCTGGTATGTGTGAGATGGAAAGTGTTGGGGAAGTCATGGCCCCTTTTCCCCAGAACCTGCCCCTGTCCTTTGTCTTCACTGTGCCCACACTTAGTCATGCTTTGGAGAATTCAGGTTGCAAGAGGGTGCTTTCTGGGTACCATGTGAACATGCCTAGTGCCTTTAAAAAAGGAGAAAGTATCAAGTTCTCTTGGAAATTACTGGAAATTGGTTCCCTTTGGACCCGTCATCCCATGCGTGGGATATCACCCTGCAGATGGGTCCTGAGCACACCCACAGTGCACCCCATCTGGCAAGTGTGAATCATGGCAGCCTGACAGACCAGTTCACAGAGTAGGCAACCTATACAATCACCCAGCACAGCTGCAGCCCTTGGAAGACAAAACAAACTACATGAACAATTTGATGGAGCTGCAATTCAGTGGGAAATTTAAGCATGCATAACTCTTAGAATCTCATAGATCAGAGGATTTGTGTAACACAATTATTTAAATGGTGCAACATGTGTGAGTCTGTGCCCCTTCCTCTGCCTCAATATCAACTGCTTAGAGTAGCTGGCATTAACCATGTGCCAAGTGTATTTTGTTGGGGTCTTGTTTGTGCTAAGATACCAAAACAAAAGTTGGATACAACTGGAATTAGCAGTTTTAAAGAGAAATCTGTTAAGTGAATAGAGAAGAATGGAAATGCAGAGGGAAAGGAAAGAAGAAACACTAAGTGAAAGAGTACTTGAATAAGGCGTTTAAGAAATGTCAAACATGAATTTATAGATTGTCTAACTCTAGAGTTTTTTTTATTCAAATTCCTCCTCCTATTCCTCTAGCAAATTGATAAAGTCTTCTATGTCTTGGGCTTCCCTGGTGGATCAGATGGTAAAGCGTCTGCCTGCAATGTGGGAGACCTGGGTTTGATCCCTGGGTAGGAAAGATCCCTGGAGAAGGAAATGGCAACCCACTCCAATATTCTTGCCTAGAAAATTTCATCGATTGAGGAGCCTGGTGGGCTACAGTCCACGGGGTTGCAGAGTCAGACATGACTGAGCGACTTCCCTTTCGCTTTCGCTTTCTATGTCTTACTACTTAACTGAGTACTTCCTTTTTTTCCCCCTTTATTTTATTTATTTATTTATTAATTATTATTATTATTATTTTTTACCTTACAATATTGTATTGGTTTTGCCATATGTCAACATGAATCCACCATGGGTGTACATGTGTTCCCCATCCTGAACCCTCCTCTCACATCCCTCCCCATAAATGATGTACAAGATACTTGACCTAAGTATCCCATAAGATAATAAATTTTGTGCAAATTTTAGAAGTCCAAAGGAGTATAGGGACTTCTTTATACCATAGAATTAAGATGTGGAACAGACTTACCTAGACTGTATGGGACAAGAAAATAGCAGATGACCTTCTTCTTCCACATATAGTTAAAAGTTTATATATATAAATGCACACTTGCACTTATGTATGCATGTGATTGGTGTCTGTGTGTGTGTGATTACATGTATAAATGAACGTATGGCTGTGGACCATTAACATTTCAATGACGAGAATCCTTACCCTTGTCAAACATCCATCAGACCTGTGGAAATAAATGAGGATCACCCAGATGAGGACAAACAAAACTATTTTTTTTTTCAAAATTAAAGATGTGAGAAAGCTTATTAGTGGAAAAAAGAGAAGGCTTTGGATAAATATTATTTTATTGGACACCGTTAGCATGGGAAAATTGAAGGTGGGCTAACTATTTAGTTAGAGAAACACTTTTGGATTTGTCTGGCTGATAGTAGTTGAAAGTGTGAAAGGGGCTGCAAAATTGTAAAAGCTGTTAGTTATTGATCAAGTTTTGGCTATTTTCAATGATCATTATAGAAATTGTTGGTCAAGGTTCTATTTTTTTTACTATGACGTGGCCATGTCTAAGTGTATATTCAGTCATTCAAATTGTTAAAAAAAAAAGTCTATACACTTTGAACAGATGAAATGTAGACTAAACTCTATGCGTGATGTATTAATTAAAGAATATATACATGAATACAGAAAAGTAAACAATAGACACATCACCCCTAAAAATATTAAACACACACAAATGCCTTTGAGATTAGTCACCCAACAGAAAAAAAAAGAGAATTGGTATAATAATACAAATATTTAACTCAAAAATAAAGTAAAAAATACCATACCTATCTTAAAAATGAATCTAATGCTCAATTATAAAAGATGATGTACAATATCAGAGAAAGGAGAAATTGATATAAATGAACTCATAAATAAATACATAAAATAGCAAAATAACAGCAGCATATGGGTAAAATAAAACTATTCTGATTTTTAATAAATTAATAATATATATTCATTGCAACACTAACCAAGAATAACAGAATAAATTAAAATAAACATATTCAGGAAGAGGGTGACTATAAAAATACTATTACATTCCAGTGGATATTGAATAAAAATGCAATTCCTATTGAGTAAATAATTACAATGTATGGAAGAAGCACAAGCTGGAATCAAGATTGCTGGGAGAAATATCAATAACCTCAGATATGCAGATGACACCACCCTTATGGCAGAAAGTGAAGAGGAACTAAAAAGCCTCTTAATGAAAGTCAAAGAGGAGAGTGAAAAAGTGGGCTTAAAGCTCAACATTCACAAAACTGAGATCATGGCATCCGGTCCCATCACTTCATGGGAAATAGATGGGGAAACAGTGGAAACAGTGTCAGACTTTTATTTTTCTGGGCTCCAAAATCACTGAAGATGGTGATTGCAGCCATGAAATTAAAAGACATTTACTCCCTGGAAGGAAAGTTATGACCAACCTAGAGAGCATATTATTTTTTTGTTTTGTTTTTATATTTTATATTATTTTATTTTATTTTTTATTTTATTTTATTTTTTAACTTTACAATATTGTATTGGTTTTGCCATATATCAAAATGAATCCACCACAGGTAAAGAGTATATTAAAATGAAGAGACATTACTTTTCCAACAAAGGTCCGTCTAGTCAAGGCTTTTCTAGTCATGGTTTTGCTAGTAGTCATGTATGGATGTGAGAGTTGGACTGTGAAGAAAGCTGAGGGCCAAAGAATTGATGCTTTTAAACTGTGGTGTTGGAGAAGACTCTTGAGAGTCCCTTGGACAGCAAGAAGATCCAACCAGTCCATTATAAAGGAGATCAGTCCCGGGATTTCTTTGGAAGGACTGATGCTAAAGCTGAAACTCCAGTACTTTGGCCACCTCATGTGAAGAGTTGACTCAGCGGAAAAGACTCTGATGCTGGGAGGGATTGGGGGCAGAAGGAGAATGGGACGACAGAGGATGAGATGGCTGGATGGCATCACCGACTCGATGGACGTGAATTTGAGTGAACTCCAGGAGTTGATGATGGACAGGGAGGTCTGGCATGCTGCAATTCATGGGGTCGCAAAGAGTTGGACACGACTGAGGGACTGAACTGAAATGAACTGATGAAAAAAATATCCATGTGAAAATCACTTTTTAGAGAAAAATATTAATAAATACCCAAATTAAAAATATAAATCTTCCAATGATTAATAAACATGGAAAGCAAGAAGTGTTGAAATTATAACTTTTAAAATTGCCCCTGGCTACATGGATTGATTTTTAAGAACTGTGGAGAATTCAGTTAAGAAAAGAATTATAATATTATTCAGTATGTATTTTATAATAGAAACATTGTTCTAAATTTTTTGACATAATTATATTAGTACGACATAGCCTAACACCAAACATGTTAACAAATATAGATGCACCCAGATGTGTACAAATACACAAAAAATCTATAGACCAAGATTGGGAAACTACAGCCAGAGAACCTGTCCAATTTTTTTCTTATTTTAATAAGTCAGGTCTTCTTGAAAATTGGTCACATCTATTCACCTTAAATGGCTGTTGGCAGTTGACTACTTGCACCTCAGATTTCTGGAGTAGAAAAGACTAAAGTATTTATTATTTGGCCTTTTTTGATTAAAAAAATGTAGATCTCTGCTATATACCAATCTCTCATGGAATCAGATATATAAGTATAATCAAGCAATATATCAATACAATACAACTCACATTACATTAAAAATGAAATGATTCTGGTCAAATAAAATTAATTATATGAATGCAAAGATATTTAAATATTTCACTATTTGAAGATGAGACATAATTGTATCTTTCCCTTCCGTCTTTGCTATAGAAAGATTCATTTTAATAGCGGTTTTGTGGATTGACATAGTTGTTATGACTTGACCCAGAATTAAGTTATTCTCTCTAATCTGCAACCCTCTTACACCTTATTCCCACAACCACTACATCACCTCCACCATTCTACTAGGGATGAAGTTTGCACAGATAAACTCAGCTCGTGCAGAAACAGTATATTTGCTTGAGAATAAAGTTCTTCAAAAGAGACTAAATAAGAGGCTCACTCATTCATGCCCAGGACTTTTTCCCAGTTTTTGAAATCTTATAATTTAATATCTTTCAATTGCATAAAACTGAAGAATCTAGGGATGAGAAAGTTCCTACTTACAAAGCAGGATAAAATGACTAGCGTAAAAGAATGGTTCCTCTTTATGTAACAATACAATGATATACTATTCAGCCTTTGCTGCTGCTGCTAAGTCACTTCAGTCGTGTCCGACTCTGTGTGATCCCAGAAAGGGCAGCCCATCAGGCTCTGCAGTCCCTGGGATTCTCCAGGCAAGAACACTGGAGTGGGTTGCCATTTCCTTCTACAATGCATGAAAGTGAAAAGTGAAAGTGAAGTTGCTCAGTCGTGCCCAACTCTTAGCGACCACATGGACTACAGCCTACCAGGCTCCTCCGTCCACGGGATTTTCCAGGCAAGAGTACTGGAGTGGGGTGCCATTCAGCCTTTAGAAGGGAGGAAATCCTGTCACATGCTTCAGCATAAATGAATTTAGAGGACATTATGCTAAGTGAAATAACCAACTACCAAAGGACAAATATGGTGTGATTCCACTAACGAAGTATCCAAGAAGTCGGACTCATAGAAACAGAAACTAAAACAGTGGTTGTCAGTAGCTATGAGAATCGGGACCTGGGGAAATGATCATTCAGTTCAGTTCACTGGCTCAGTCGTGTCCGACTCTTCGCGACCCCATGAATCACAGCATGCCAGGCCTCCCTGTCCATCACCAACTCCCGGAGTTCACCCAACTCACATCCATCGAGTCAGTGATGCCATCCAGCCATCTCATCCTCTGTCATCCCCTTCTCCTCCTGCTCCCAATCCCTCCCAGAATCCAGGTCTTTTCCAATGGGTCAGCTCTTCACATGAGGTGGACAAAGTACTGGAGTTTCAGCTTTAGCATCATTCCTTCCAAGGAAATCCCAGGGCTGATCTCCTTCAGAATGGACTGGTTGGATCTCCTTGCAGTCCAAGGGACTCTCAAGAGTCTTCTCCAATACCACAGTTCAAAGGCATCAATTCTTCGGCACTCAGCCTTCTTTACAGTCCAACTCTCACATCCATACATGACCACAGGAAAAACCACAGCCTTGACTAGATGAACTTTTGTTAGCAAAGTAATGTCTCTGGTTTTGAATATGCTATCTAGGTTGGTCATAACCTTCCTTCGGAGGAGTAAGCGTCTTTCAATTTCATGGCTGCAGTCACCATCTGCAGTGATTTTGGAGCCCTCAAAAATAAAGTCTGACACTGTTTCCACTGTTTCCCCATCTATTTCCTTTCAAGTGATGGGACCAGATGCCATGATCTTCGTTTTCTGAATGTTGAGCTTTAAGCCAACTTTTTCACTCTCCACTTTCACTTTCATCAAGAGGCTTTTGAGTTCCTCTTCACTTTCTGCCATAAGGGTGGTGTCATCTGCACATCTGAGGTTATTGATATTTCTTCTGGCAATCTTGATTCCAGCTTGTGCTTCCTCCAGTCCAGCATTTCTCATGATGTACTCTGCATATAAGTTAAATAAGCAGGGTGACAACATACAGCCTTGACGTACTCCTTTTCCTATTTGGAATCAGTCTGTTGTTCCATGTCCAGTTCTAACTGTTGCTTCCTGAACTGCATACAAATTTCTCAAGAGGCAGATCAAGTGGTCTGGTATCCCGTCTCTTTCAGAATTTTCCACAGTTCATTGTGATCCACACAGTCAAAGGCTTTGGCATAGTCAATAAAGCAGAAATAGATGTTTTTCTGGAACTCACTTGCTTTTTCCATGATCCAGCGGATGTTGGCAATTTGATCTCTGGTTCCTCTGCCTTTTCTAAAATCAGCTTGAACACCAGGAAGTTCGCATTTCACATATTGCTGAAGTCTGGCTTGGAGAATTTTGAGCATTACTTTACTAGTGTGTGAGATGAGTGCAATTGTGCAGTAGTTTGAGCATTCTTTGGCATTGCCTTTCTTTGGGCTTGGAATGAAAACTGACCTTTTCCAGTCCTGTGGCCACTGCTGAGTTTTCCAAATTTGCTGGGGTATTGAGTGAAGCACTTTCACAGCATCATCTTTCAGGATTTGAAATAGCTCAACTGGAATTCTATCACCTCCACTAGCTTTGTTTGTAGTGATACTTTCTAAGGCCCACTTGACTTCACATTCCAGGATGTCTGGCTCTAGGTCAGTGATCACACCATTGTGATTATCTGGGTCGTGAAGATCTTTTTTGTACAGTTCTTCTGTGTATTCTTGCCATCTCTTAATATCTTCTGCATCTGTTAGGTCCATACCATTTCTGTCCTTTATCGAGCCCATCTTTGCATGAAATGTTCCCTTGGTATCTCTAATTTTCTTGAAGAGATGTCTATTCTTTCCCATTCTGTTGTTTTCCTCTATTTCTTTGCATTGATCACTGATCTCTTCTTGCTGTTCTTTGGAAATCTGCATTCAGTTGCTTATATCTTTCCTTTTCTTCTTTGCTTTGTGCTTCTCTTCTTTTCACAGCTATTTGTATGGCCTCTCCAGACAGCCATTTTGCTTTTTTGCATTTCTTTTCCATGGGGATGGTCTTGATCCCTGTCTCCTGTACAATGTCACATACCTCATTCCATAGGTCATCAGGCACTCTGTCTATCAGATCTAGGACCTTAAATCTATTTCTTACTTCCACTGTATAATCATAAGGGATTTGATTTAGGTCATACCTGTATGGTCTAGTAGTTTTCCCAACTTTCTTCAATTTAAGTCTGAATTTGGCAATAAGGAGTTCATGATCTGAGCCACAGTCAGCTCCTGGTCTTGTTTTTGATCATTAATGGTTATTAAGACTGAATTTTCCAAGATGAGAACAGTTCTGGAAGTTGCAAAACAGTGTGAATATCCTTAGCATTACTGAAATAATACACTTAAAAATCATTAAGATGGTAAATTTTATATAGTGTGCTTTATTACAATTTTTTAAAACAAGGGATAATAAACAATCCACAAAAAAAGATGTATACAGTGCAATTTTATTTAATATTTTAAAAGGTATTCTGAATATGTCAATCAAGTACAAATAAAGTTAATGAAAATTTAGCACACTTTCTTAAATTAAAAAATCTTTTTTAATAATGTAGAAAAAATAAAAGTAAAATCAGCAAATATTAACTATTAAAATCTGTAAAGGTTAACTGTAACATTCTTGAGTAGTATTTATCAGAATATGTTTTAGGGACAAAAAAAAAAAAAACAGTCCGTGAAGACCAAATTTAAATGTATTCTTTTTCTCAAGTAAGTTTTAAAAAGACTCTGAACTGTGTGTAGTGCTTATGTTTTTCCAATGTACTTTAGTCATATATTCATTAAATGTTTTTTTATTCTCATATACTTTTATTTTTTTAATTATTATTGTTATTTTTTTACTTTACAATATTGTATTGGTTTTGCCATACATCACCTTGAATCAATCCACCACGGTTGTACATGTGTTCCCAATCCTGAACCCCCCTCCCACGTCCCTCCCCATATCATCCCTCTGGGTCATCCCAGTGCACCAGCCACTTAGAAATTCCCATACATGTTTGAACAAGATGTATTTTCATTCACTATTCATTATCCTACTGTTGAAATGCTGAAAAAAAAAAGTTTTTAAAGGAAAGCATTTATCTTTGATTAATAAAAAGCACATTGTGTATAAGTATGTGCCTGCTCAGTCCCTCAGTCCTGTTGGACTCTTTGCGACCCCAGGAACTGTAGCACCCCTTGGCCTCATTTGTCTATGGGATTTTGTAGGTAGGAATACTAGAACAGGTTGTCATTTTCTTCTCCAGGGGATCTTCTTGACTCTCTGTGATCAAATCCATGTCTCTTGCATCTCCTGCATTGGCAGGCAGATTCTTTACCACTGCACCACTTGGAAAGATATATATGAATATACCACTGTATATAAAGAAACAAAATAAAGTAACATATAAACACTGTAAGTAAAAACGTGAGGGACCTCTGAAAAAAATCTGCACATTTCTTCAGATATGCCCTGAGAGAATACTTAATATAAAGTTGAAATATTCTATTTTCACAGATAGGAATATGTTATACTAAATCTGTCAATAGTGTCCAAGTTTATCCATATACTTATACTATTTGTTTCAGAAGAAATGAATAATTTAACAGTTAAGATTTTATCAGATTGATTAGAAATCTTCTCTGGAAAAATGCTAACACATGAAAATTTTCAAGATTTGCAACATGAAGGAGAAAGATAGGAGCACTTTAAAAAATTAACATCCAAGAGGCCTGATCAGAGTAGTCTCAGTTATAGCTGTATACAAACCTTGAAAACATCTTGGTTTTCAACTCTTTCTTGAATTCTATGAGCCAATAAACACAATAATTTATAATGCTATTTCAAACTGCAGTTTTATTAGTTACAACCAATATCATCTATATTAGTTATTTACTTATGCAAAGCAAATGACTCGAAACCTTAACAACTAGAAACATCAATTTTTATCTTACTTTCCACAGGTCAGGAGTTCAGGATCGGCTGACCTGGGTGCCTATGCTTCAACGTCCTTCACAAGGCAGCCTTCAAGTTGTGGACCAGGGATGAAGTCATCTCAAGACTGGACTGGGAGAGGATCATTTCCAAGGTCCTTCATAAAACTTCTAGAAGCTGGGTTTGGTGGGATATAGGTAACAAGAAAATATAAGGTAGATTTTTAACTACTATGCAGATTATGGGACAATACAAAAGACTTTAGCTCCCATAGTGGCCATAAAATAAACTGAGGCAAAATCAAACACAGATTTTTTAAAATAGAACCAAAAGCACTTGATGAAAGGAAATCTTAAATGAATTGAATGCCATAGAGATTTTGCCCCCAGTGTTTGAGGAGACAGTGTTGACAGCAGCTATAACTGAGAAGGGGCTTCTCCTCTGGGTTCTGGAAGCCTCCTCTAGGGGACTTTGCTAACAAAGTAATGTCAAGTATCCCAAGCCAGTGACAGAAGTGTAGGTTGGTATGACAGTTTGGAGTGTGGAAGTGCCCTAAAGAAAAGTTTGATTGGATGGCATGGCATTTCCCCCATGTATCCTCCCTCAGATTTGCCCCAAAACAAAGCACCAGTGGAGGAAAATCTATCAAAGAGAAAATTCAAAAAGATCTAAAACTATTTAATCTGAAATACTGACAAAAGTCATAAAGGCATTGTCTAGATCTCCTGAGGGTCATCTTGTGTGCTCACTGGTTTCAGTTATTCCCAACTCTCTGTGACCCTTTGATCTGTATATTCCACCAGGCTCCTCTGTTTATGAGATTCTCCAGGCAAGAATACTGAAGTAGGCTACTACACCCTCCTCCACAGGATCTTTCTGACTGATCAAACTCACATCTTGTGCATCTTCTGCACTGCAGGCAGATTCTTTATAGCTGAGCCACCAGGGAAGCCCGAGGGTTAGCTTAATCACAGGTCAATTTAATCTAATAAAGTTGATTCAACCTCAAGTTAATAATATAGTAAAGTGTGACCCAGTTTCAGATTAACTTAATTCTAGAAGGAAGTAACCTCTCCTCCTAAACACCAAATTCAAGAAAATGATGTCAACTAAGCTAAACAAAACAAAAGCTTTCACAGTACTCTAAATATGTAGAAAACTGTAAGAGAATCTAGAAGCTTTAATTCTTTTCTAAAGAAAACAATGCAAATAAAACTAGATTAACAAATGACTCCAACTTTGGAATTAACAGATAGAAGCTTTAAAACTATTTTATAGACATTAAATAATTCATAGGAAAAGAGTTTAATAAGAGAAGGCATAAGATAGTTCAGGAGAGATGTGGAAATCCTAAAATTAAAGATAGTAATTGGAAATTTGATAATCAGAAATAAATTTTCTTTAATTTAAAATAAGCATGAAATGGACTTAACAGTAGGATGAACATTACTGAAAATTTAAAACGTAAATTGAAGGAATGGATAAGCACAAATTATTTAAAATGAAGAAAGATATTTTGGAGAAAAAAAGAACTATAACTTTAGTAACTTTGGGGATAATATCATATATTCTAAAATAAACATTATTGTAAAATTAGATGGAAAAGAAAGTGGGAATAGACCAAAAATCATGGAGGATATCAGCCAATATATTTCTAATATGCATAATCTTAATTTATAGGCTGAAGATTATTAACAATCCCTAAGCAGTAAAAGGAAAAATCAGATTTTAATGAGTGAGCAAGACTGAGAACAAGGGAGAGTTGGAGAGTTAGAGATAATACATGCTTAATTATATCAAAGATAAACTGCTAAACAATAATAAAGATAAATCTGTTATTTGACCAAAGAGGAGGAAACCACATACAATTTTACCTATAGGAAAACAAATTAAATACAACTGTTTTTTAATGAAACAGACATATGCAGAAAATAGTCGCTAGACAACTGTAGATGCTGATAGAAAAAAAAAAAATGATATAAACATGTCAGTCTATAAAGTTGATATCCAGAACAATCATCCTTTAAAAATGAAGGCAAGCAAAAATTTTTCAGAAAAATAAAAGATGCTGGTTTTGTTAACACAGATACATTCTAGTAGAAATGCATAAGAATATACTTCTATAGGTAAATGATACTGATTAAAAACTCAGATCTATAGCGACTACAATTAAGAGTAAATATAAAAGTAAATACAAGGGGCTTCCCTGGCAGCTCAGTGGTAAAGAATCTGCCTGCCAAGACAGGTTCGATACCTGGGTAGGGAAGATCCCTTGGAGAAGGAAATGGCAGCCCACTCTAGTATTCTTGCCTGGCAAATTCAATGGACAGAGGAGCCCAGTGGGCTACACTCCATGGGGTTGCGAAAGAGTCAAACATGGCTGAGCAACAAACAGTATACATACACACACAGAGATACATTTGCTGAATGACTCTAGTGAGATCAACTTAGGAAGTGACTTGAGCTAATAATTACTTTTGTTAAGAAAGAAAGTGTGGGAGGAGGAAGAAAGGAAGGAATGGAAGAATAAAATAAAGCAGGAAGGGAGAAATCTGATATTAGAAAGTGTTGCATTAAATATACAAGTCTCTGATTTATAAAAGTGAAAATGTCATAAATTTCCCTTGCTAAAGCTGAACTTTGGAAACTTGCACAATTTGGGTCAGACAGCACTTGTCCCATGTTGTGAGGAAGGATTGCAGGGTCATGTGAGAAGTTCAACAAGGGTTTGTTTTGTGCCAAGGATTGACTATCCATAAAAGTATTAGTAAAACCTGATGTTGGTGCAATTGCTTAATTTGACTGGGTGTGATTTGACAATTCAACTATTTAAGATACCACAACTACATAAAGCAAAATAACAATCAGATCTATATCATGTAGAAGTGAAGTATTTGATGAAAATCACAAAATGAATGAAGGGTGGTAAATTGAACATACTGTTAGTAGCTCTTTTCATCATATGTAAAGTAACATTAATTCAAAATAAATAGGAATCTTTAAGGTAATACAAATGCCACAAGCAAAAATGAAAGAGAGGAATAGTTAGAGGAGATAAATTCAAATACTAAAAAAATTATCACTTAATTTAAAAGAAGATAAGAAAAGACAAAGAAAATATAAAACAGAAGGGTCAAATAAAAAATAATCAAAGAACATATTTAAATAATAATATAAGCTAAACATTTTAAGGCAGAGCTTGTCAAGTTGGATATAAAAAAATAATCCAACCATGTGCCTTATAGAAGACACACAATGTAGATGTAAAGAAACAGAGAGTTTTATGGCCACATAATTTTTTATGTTGTAAATCCAAAAAATCAATGAGAGGACAAAAACAAACATTGATGACTACATTTGCAAATTGACTACAATATATTCAATACAAAAATTAAGATATATGTTATGGACATACTGGTAATGAACAATTGGAAAACTGCAATATAAATATCAGTTACAATAGTATAAGAAATTAGGAGCAAGAAATCTTCACCACATATAATTATATAACATACTGTGTATGAAATATTGTATGTATTGTATAAAACACATTTGAGAGAAATAAAAGAAGCTACAAGTAAGGAGATTTAAGTCTCTTGGTTTAGAAGGATTTACAATATTTGAAAAATCCATTATTTCCATATTGATCTTTAGAGTCACAAAACCCCACATAACCAATATGGAGCTTTTGTTGTTTAATATATAAATTAATATATAACATATATGTTACATGCTGATTCTAAGACTGATATGGGAATACAAACACTTAGATAGTGAAAACAATCTTGCAGTAAAACAAATTCAAAGATCTTAGACTATTTAATTTTGTGATTTATTCTAATGTCACATTAATCAAGAAAATGTATTTTTGATTTAGATGGGAAAATATCAATAAAATAGAATAAAGAGGTCAGAAATAGAATGATACTTAGTAAGTCAATTGACTTTTGACAGAGACTTGAAACAGTTCAATGAGAAAATGACAAGCTCTTTTCCAAATACTGCTAGATTAACCAGATAACCATATAGGAGAAACTGAGGTCAAATCCCACTTCACACTAGCTCTATGAAGTCTGAATAGCCAACTCAACAGTTCATATGTATGGTTCAAGCTGAGAGAATACTTCTCTATCACCTTCTCGGTCTTCCCTTTTTCCTTCCTCTTCTTCCTACCTCCTTTTGCTGACTTTCTTCTCCCATTTGTGTTTTTTAATTTTTTCCTTCTTTCTTTCTTCTCATCCTTTCCCATTCTATCCTTCTGCTTCTTTCCTATCTTCTCTCTCCCTTCCATTCTTGCATTCTGCATCTATGACTTTTATGACCTTTTGCAGTGACCATGAATTACCTTATATGATCAAAACAAATTAACTTATCTTATGTTTTACACTGATATTAAAAAATTATTGTAGAGCTAAAACATTCCTAAACTTAAAAAGCTATGGTTTTTCCAGTAGTCATGTCTGAATGTGAGAGTTAGACTATAAAGAAAGCTGAGAGCCAAAGAATTGCTGCTTTTGAACTGTGGTGTTGGAGAAAAAACTCTTGAGAGACTCTTGGACTGCAAGGAGATCCAATTAGTCCATCAAAAAGAAAACCAGTCCTGAATATTCATTGGAAGGACTGATGCTGAAGCTGAAACTCCAATACTTTGGCCACCTGATGTGAGGAACTGACTCATTAGAAAAGACCCTGATGCTGGGAAAGATCGAAGGCAGGAGGAGAAGGGAATAACAGAGGATGAGATGGTTGGATGGAATCACCAGCTTAATGGACATGAGTATGAGTAAACTCCAGGAGTTGGTGATGAACAAACAGGGAGGCCTAGCATGCTGCAGTCCATGGGATCGCAAAAAGTCTGACATGACTGAGCAACTGAACTAAACTGAACTGAAAGCATCCTTGGTGGCTCAGATGCTAAAGAATCTTCTGGCAAGGAGAAAGACCCAGTTTGATCCCTGGGTCAGGAAGATCCCCTGCAGAAGGGAATGATTACCCACTCCAGTGTTCTGCCTGGAGAATTCCATGGACAGAGGAGGCTGGCAAGCTATAGTCCACAGGGTCAGATAGAGTCAGACATGACTAAGTGATTAACACTTTCAAAGCAATCACAGGGCTATAAGAGATTTACTAGGGGAACAGTATACTATTATTGTTTTTCTGCTTGTTGGTTGTGAACCAACTTTTCATCTAGGATAAGTTTTGAAGATGGTCAAACATAGTAAGTGATATTTATTGAATTGGACTATTGTTTTTACAAGTCCAAATAGATAATTTGATTGATAGCTATTACTTTGCAAAGCCTGAAATAAAGAATATTAATATAACTATGTACAGGTTGTGAATTAGAGTAATACTGCTGCTTAAAACTAAGAGACAATTTAACAACTAGAGTTGTTTTACTGGCATAACATGGAATAATGCATATTTTATGGCTTTATTTTATTTTGATTTTACCTGCCCTTAAGCTTATTACCTGGCTAACTAAATCATCTTTATTATTTGTTATATTTTATACTATTTGATTGAAGATTAAAAACATTTAACTAACCATGGAATATATAAGAAAATACTAATCTGTTTATTTCTCCTTTCCTTTTATACTTAAATAAAGCTTTGCAGTCTGGGCACAAACACATTTCAGGTAACTTATCAATTTAAATCTATGTTATATTGGCTCCAAAGAAGCAGTTGGAATTTAGATATCACTTCAAAATATTATGAATTTGCAAGATCATTGCCAAACCCAAACAAACAAATCAACAACAAAAAATCATTCTTTCTCTCTTCATGTTCCCTGCTTAGTTCACATCCCTGAATTTTAAATGGCTTTTCTTTTTTTAGACTTCATGGCCCTCTCTGGTAAAAATCAATAATCTGATTCCCAAATGAGTTTGATGTGCTAACTATAGGAGTAGTGCAAGTTTTTCAAATCAAACCCTTTATAAAGATCATTTCTCACAGAAGGATGACATTTGACTTTCAGAGATTAGAATAAAAAAGAGGATATATTAGCTATTAAAGTGATCCATCTCTGCTGCCAATGAAAAACAAAATCATGCTTATCAGCATGCCTCTTATGCTTGTTTTGATATAGACAAGCATATTTTTTACATAGGACAAAGCACAGAAAACATCCTCATTCAAGTTCAGTAACAGACTGTGACCCTCAATTCTGTTGAACTTTGTTTCCTTAAAATGGAATCACTATCTTATTAAAAGTACATGGATTCATTGTGGTTATTTAGTCGCTAGTGATAGTCACTCGGTCAGGTCCAACTCTTTGCAACCCCATGGATGGTAGCCCGCCAGGCTACCATGAAATTCTCCAGGCAAGAATACTGGAGTGGGTAGGCATTCCTTTCTCCAGGGGATCTCCCCTACCCCGTGATCTAACCCAGGTCCCTGCAATGAAGGCTGATTCTTTACCATCTGAGCCAGCAGGGA
Source organism: Bos grunniens (assembly GCF_055505025.1). Lineage (NCBI taxonomy): Eukaryota > Metazoa > Chordata > Mammalia > Artiodactyla > Bovidae > Bos > Bos grunniens. The sequence continues at coordinate 54,590,331 of NC_141175.1, read as the reverse complement.
AGCTCATTTATTTGCTAAGTCTTGCCAACTCTTTGCAACTCCATGGGCACAAGCCAGGCTCCTCTGTCCTTCACTATCTCCTGGAGTTTTCTCAAACTCATGTGCATCAAGCTGGTGATGCTATCCAACCATTTCATTGTTTGTCACTCCCTTCTCCTCATGCCCTCAATCTTTCCCAGAATCAGAATCTTTTCCAATAAGTCAGCTCTTTTGATCTGGTGGCCAAAGTGTTGGAGCTTCAGCTTCAGCATCAATCCTTCCAATGAGCATTGAGGGTTGATTTCCTTTAGGACTGATGTGTATATTTAACATTAAATGAAATCTCATATCCTGTCAAGGCATCTTTTGGTTTTAAAAATATTTCTCAATAATAAGACTGAGTATTAGCACTATCACTGCAACCTCATCTTACCTGGAACAAACTCATCTCCACCCCAGAGCAGGCCCAGGAGCTGGTCAAGAAGAATTTAGGTACAAGAACCACATATTCCATTTTAAGGACTCAGTACTATTGTATGCATATACTCCTGATTTTGTCTTTGTTTTCTACATCTGAGCTTTATAGCTTTCCCTAGAGACCTAGAATTATCCTTAAAGTCTGATTTAATCAACTATATAGAGCTTATTCTGATGCTAGGCATATGCTTGCATTGCCTACATTCTGTTCAATGCACAAGTTTCAACAAAATGTTGGTTTTATTTTTTATTGGCTATTCCTTACCAGAAACTGGATTGCTTGTCCTGAAACTCAATCCACTGGCTAGATCTTCGCAACATGATGATCTGCTTTCCTGATGCATACTGCCTTAGCTGTTTTTATCTTTTCCGTTGAGTGGCCCAATTTTGTTTTATGACAGGTACAGTATCACAGGTAAAAGCCATCTGTATTTCCAATGCGTTTTTGAAACAACAAAGCTGTTGCACTATTTTAGCTGATCTTTCCAGAAAATTGCCATTTCCTCTATACCTCCAGTACTTACTTCACTTCAATTTAAGTCAAGGTACTTTTGAGTCTGCCTTTCCAAAAGTAGTTAACCCCCTAATACAAAATGGAGCTCTCTATGTGGCTCAGTGGTAAAGAATATGACTGACAATGCAGGACATGCAGGTTCAATCCCTAGATTGGAAAGACCCCCAGGAGAAGAAAATGGCAACCCACTACAGTATTCTTGACTGGACAATCCCATGGACAGAGGAATCAGGCAGTCTACAGTCCATGGCATAACAGAGTTGGACATGACTGAGCACGCACACAAAAGTGTCTTTCTCTGTCCTAAGATACAAAAAACAGTGAATGAGAAAGGTTTTATTTTAGCTAGAGTGTCTTTTTTATAAAAGAAGAGATAGTCATGTAAATTGAGTATGTATTTGAACTTCTTGCCTGGAGCATAACTGCTCTTCAGTTCAGTTCAGTTCAGTCACTCAGTTGTGTCTGACTCTTTGTGACCCCATGAATTCCAGCACGCCAGGCTTCCCTGTCCATCACCAACTCCCGGAGTTCACTCAAACTCATGTCCATCAGGTCGGTGATGCCATCCAGCCATCTCATCCTCTGTTGTCTCCTTCTCCTCCTTCTCCCAATTCCTCCCAGCATCAGAGCTCTTAGGGTATCTATTTGTTGCTACAGCACTGCTAGGTCTTTTCAAGAAGGCAATGGCAACCCACTCCAGTACTCTTGCCTGGAAAATCCCGTGGACAGAGGAGCCTAATAGGGTGCTGTTCATGGGGTTGCTAGGAGTCCGACATGACTGAACGACTTCACTTTCACTTTTCACTTTCATGCTTTGGAGGAGGAAATGGCAACCCACTCCATTATTCTTGCTTGGAGACTCCTAGGTACAGGGGAGCCTGGTGGGCTGCTGTCTGTGGGGTCTCACAGAGTTGAACATGACTGAAGCGACTTACCAGAAGCAGCAACAGCAGCTAGGTCTTTTACTTATATTCTTTTTTTTTTTTTTTGTAATTAATTTATTTACTTTGGTTGAAGGCTAATTACTTTACAATATTGTATTGTAGTGGTTTTTGCCATACATTTACATGAATCAGCCATGGGTCTTTTCTCCCCCTGTAACCCTGCTATAAAGGTTTCCTATATTCAGTTTTCTTATGATGAAATTGAGTTGCAGAAAGATTAAGGTCACTCATCTTGTAAGTGGGGAAACCAAGATTTGAAAGTTAGTCATCTTTCTACTTAATGATGTTGCCTCTAAGCAGAAAGAATAAAAGGCCTCTGCCTCCCTCACCATCTCCAGGTAATCGCTTCTGAATTTTTCAACTTAAAAGAGCTCTCTTCTCCATCATTTTCCTGTAAATTACCACATGCCCTTTCTTCCACTATGATATTTAGTCAGATATTTCCTTGGGTTGATGACCATTTTAAATATATATATATATATTTTATTATTTTATATATTATATATATATTAAATTTATTATATTATTTATTATATTATAAATACAATAATATATTATATTTTTATATTTATTATTATATTATATATTATTATATAATATAATATATTATATATATAATATATAATATACATATAATATATAATAATATATTATATATTATATAATAATATATATGTTTATATATATAATTATATAATAATATAAAATATATAATATTATATCATAATATAATATAATATATAATAATATATTAGTATTATATAATATATAATAATAATATATAATAATAATATATAATTATATATAATATTATATATATAATATATAATTTTATAAAACATAATATTATAATTATAATATAATTATAATATTATAATATTATTATAATAATATATTATATTATTATATATATATATTTAATTTATCTATAATTCTATTCTAAGCTCTGTGAGGGCAAATACACTATCTTTACTTTTACACTCTATGTGGCAACTAGCACAATGCAACAGATGCATCCAGTAAATTTCTACTGAACTGTATGTTGTAAAAAATATAAATGTGGTTGTGTTCTCCGGGGGGAAATCTTTATGCAAATAAAAGCAATTTTATAAATATTTAGCACTTATTTTCAATGTGAATGTCAGGAACTTCTTGTACTTGATAATGGCAGGATGAAATCAGACAACATAATTTTTGCTTTTTCTTTCTCCTGTTTGCCTTCCTTCCTTTCTTTCTCTTACTGTGATTAAACATTGAATTCAATTTATGAAGAAGTCTTAATTTATTTTAAACTCTTGTAGCTCTATCCATTTATTCAAAATATAGAATATAGGAAGCAACTGCTTTAATCACAATAGCAAATAAATCAAAGAGAAAACATGGTTCTAGTTGAATTCTTAACTTTAGTTTCTTTATTTTTTCCTAAAATAAAAAATGTGCATCACATTTTAACTAGAATAGTTTACCCACAAGCCACCCACAAGCCATGGAATGTATTATTCAATAAAATTCACAAATTATCTAAAACTTCACGGGTAAATCTTTTCATAGTAATCATTTCACTCTTCCAAAATAATAAAATAAGCTTCTGGTATAATTTCCTTAAAATTCTAGTATTTACATAATTATGGATGAAAATATGAGTCAGTATATGAAATACAGGAAAACAATTGAGTTAAATCATACTTTTAGTTATTAAGAGCTCCTAGAATCAGCTGAGGTACCAGTGAGAGTAATAGGAACAAACTGGATCAAAAGTAACTGGATCAAAGTGAATACTATATACTCATGGTTATAGTATTAATAATTTTAACAACCTCCCTAACTTATATGCAGAGTACATCATGAGAAACGCTGGACTGGAAGAAACACAAGCTGGAATCAAGATTGCTGGGAGAAATATCAATAACCTCAGATATGCAGATGACACCACCCTTATGGCAGAAACTGAAGAGGAACTAAAAAGCCTCTTGATGAAAGTGAAAGTGGGGAGTGAGAAAGTTGGCTTAAAGCTCAACATTCAGAAAACAAAGATCATGGCATCTGGTCCCACCACTTCATGGGAAATAGATGGGGAAACAGTGGAAACAGTGTCAGACTTTATTTTTCTGGGCTCCAAAATCACTACAGATGGTGACAGCAGCCATGAAATTAAAAGATGCTTACTCCTTGGAAGGAAACTTATGACCAACCTAGATAGCATATTCAAAAGCAGAGACATTACTTTGCCAACAAAGGTTCGCCTAGTCAAGGCTATGGTTTTTCCTGTGGTCATGTATGGATGTGAGAGTTGGACTGTGAAGAAGGCTGAGCGCCAAAGAATTGATGCTTTTGAACTGTGGTGTTGGAGAAGACTCTTGAGAGTCCCTTGGACTGCAGGGAGATCCAACCAGTCCATTCTGAAGGAGATCAGCCCTGGGATTTCTTTGGAAGGAATGATGCTAAAGCTGAAACTCCAGTACTTTGGCCACCTCATGTGAAGAGTTGACTCATTGGAAAAGACCTTGATGCTGGGAGGGATTGGGGGCAGGAGGAGAAGGGGACGACAGAGGATGAGATGGCTGGATGGCATCACTGACTCGATGGACGTGAGTCTGAGTGAACTCCGGGAGTTGGTGATGGACAGGGAGGCCTGGTGTGCTGTGATTCATGGGGTCGCAAAGAATCGGACATGACTGAGCGACTGATCTGATTGGATCTGGTATTTCAATTGTTAAGATTGTGAGCTTCCACTGCAATGGGCCTGGGTTCGATCCCTGGTCAGGGTACTATGATCTCACATGCCGTGCAATGTGGCCAAATAGAAAAAACAAACAAGCAAACAAATACATGAAAATCTCAAACAAACAAACAAAATCTCAGAAGACTGGGCGTAAACCAAACTACCAGACATGTTTGAGAAAATCATAAAACCTGTTTCTCAAACTTCTGTACCTTTCCACACTCTTGGTTTTCTGACAATGTCAGAGTGTTACAAGAGTTAAATGAAACTTAACTTTCTTTCTAACATGAGCTCTGAGTAATGGAAAAGACAACAAAACACTTAGTCTAAGTTCTTAGCTAAATTTAATAAATTGGAAGGCAGTCTTGAGTAGCCTGAGGGATGTTCCAGTTTTACTTGCTGCCCTTTGGTTTTTAACTTTGATTGTAATTAAAATTTAGATATGTCATCTTCAATTTAAATCACAAGAGATGGGTGTTGTTTCAAGATTGCCAGCTTTTGCCTCATCATCCATTAATAATTAGGCATGTTTGACTGGTTAGTATTCTTTCTATATTCCCTTTGAATATATATTGACAGGTGCTTTACAGAGGATAACCACTTTCCCCTTGGACTTAGGAACCTGTGAATAAACCCAGCTAGAAAGCTGATTAATGTGTGAAATGAGTTTGACAGATTTGATCCAAGAAAATGTAAATTCTGTCAATTTCTTTACAGGATCAATAATGTTTTCTATACACTTTTCTCTAGTTGTACTGTTAGTAGATAGGGAGAGTTGTAGATGACCCTTCTTCACAGGCCTTGGATCTTAGTAAGAACACAAAGAAGAATCTGAGGTCTTAAGTTCAGTCACTCAGTCATGTCCGACTCTTTGAGACCTCACGGACTGCAGCACACCAGGCCTCCCTGTCTATCACCAACTCCCGGAGGTTACCTAAACTCATGTCCATTGAATCATTGATGCCATCCGACCATCTCATCCTCTGTCATCCCCATCTTTAAACGCCTTCAATCTTCCCCAGCATCAGGGTCTTTTCCAATGAGTCAGCTCTTTGCATCAGGTGGCCAAAGTATTGGAGTTTCAGCTTGAACATCAGTCCTTCCAATGAACATCCAGGACTGATCTCCTTTAGGATGGACTGGTTGGATCTCCTTGCAGTCCAAGGAACTCTCAAGAGTCTTCTCCAATACCACAGGTCAAAAGTATCAATTATTCAGTGCTCAGCTTTCTTTATAGTCCAACTCTCACATCCATGCATGACTACTGGAAAAACCATAGCCTTGACTAGACAGACCTTTGTTGGCAAAGTAATGTCTCTGAATTTTAGCTTGCTAGGCTAGTCATAACTTTCCTTCCAAGGAGTAAGCATCTTTTAATTCATGGCTGTAGTTACCATCTGCAGTGATTTTGGAGCCCCCCCAAAAAATGTCTGCCACTGTTTCCACATCTATTTGCCAGGAAGTGATGGGACTGGATGCCATGGTCTTAGTTTTCTGAATGTTGAGCTTTAAGCCAACTTTTTCACTCTCCTCTTTCAATTTCATCAAGAGGTTCTTTAGTTCTTCTTCACTTTCTGCCATAAGGGTGGTGTCATCTGCAGATCTGAGGTTATTGATATTTCTCCTGGCAATCTTGAGTCCAGCCTGTGCTTCATCCAGCCCAGCCTTTCTCATGATGTACTCTGCATATAAGTTAAATTAACAGGGTGACAATATACAGCCTGACGTACTCCTTTTCCTATTTGGAACCAGTCTGTTGTTCCATGTCCATTTCTAACTGTTGCTTCCTGATCTGCATGCAGATTTCTCAAGAGGCAGGTAAGGTGGTCTGGTATTCCCATCTCTTTCAGAATTCTCCACTGTTTGTTTTGATCCACATAGTCAAAGGTATTAACATAGTCAATAAAGCAGAAATAGATGTGTTTTCTGGAACTCTTGCTTTTGTGATGATCCAGCAGAAGCTGGCAATTTGATCTCTGGTTCCTCTGCCTTTTCTAAAACCAGTTTGAACATCTGGATGTTCTTGGTTCACATATTGTTGAAGTCTGGCTTGGAGAATTTTGAACATTACTTTACTAGCGTGTGATGAGTGCAATTGTGCGGTAGTTTGAGCATTCTTTGGCACTGCATTTCTTAGAGATTGGAAAATAAAAACTGTACTGAAGAAAGAGCAGAAAGAACACCTCAAGGGAGAGGTGGGACTGACACTGGAATGATGAAGTATGAAGATTTTCAAGAAAGGGCTTTTATGTATTCATCTAGGTGGGTGTGGACTGACAGTTTTGATTGACATGTACAAGTTACATAGCAACCAGCTCTATTGAACATATCTTTCCCATAATTCAGTCTGTTATAATCATATATATGTATAGAATATTTATGAACCCTTAAGGGGCTCCTGGCTGCCTAAGGGAACTTGAGGACAACAGCTATGCCTCAAGGGTGCGTGTGGCATGTGCCAGAGTTGGAGAAGTCCCTGTGGTTAGTGTGTATTGGCTATTGACTAGAGTGCAGGTGTTGAATTTGAAAAGTCTTTGTTATTATTTTGTAGCACATCTATGAGCTCTCCTGGGATGCATTGGGGTATGTTTGGGTGGAGTTTAGAGATCAGCTTCGGAGAAGGCAATTGCACCCCACTCTTGCCTGGAAAATCCCATGGGCAGAGGAGCCTGGTAGGCTGCAGTCCATGGTGTCGCAAAGAGTCGGACACTACTGAGCGACTTCACTTTCACTTTTCACTTTCATGCATTGGAGAAGGAAATGGCAACACACTCCAGTGTTCTTGCCTGGAGAATCCCAGGGATAGGGGAGACTGGTAGGCTGCCATCTATGGGGTCGCACAGAGTCGGACACAACTGAAGTGACTTAGCAGCAGCGGCAGCAGCAGCAGCAGCAGCAGAGATCAGCTTGAACCATTTTTAGCTAGGCCACCCTCATTGCTCATGCCTAACTTCCTACCTAACAGCAGTGGTGGAGGCATTAAAATGAGAGTTCATCTTTGTCTTTAAGCTCATAGAGGGACTTCCCTGGAGATCTGGTGGTTAAGACTTCTCCTTCCAGTGAGGGGATGTAGTTTCAATCCCTGGTTGGGGAGTTAAGATCCATGTGTCTCACAGACAAAAACCAAGAAAACAAAATATAAAACAGAAGCAGTATTGTAACAAATTCATTAAATATTTTTAAAATGGTCTACATTTTTTAAAAAATCTAAAAAAATTTTAAAATCTCAGAGAGTAAGAGAGTCCAGTGTTTCAGTTCATATGAAAATTAGTCACAGAGAGAAAATAACTTTACACAAAAAAACCAAAGAGATTTTTAAAAATCTTAATTATAAAATATTTATTCCCTTTCTCAAATTTTTAATCAATCCGCATCACAATAGAAAGAAAATGAAATGCTAGTCCTTAATGAAAATCTTGAGTCTACAAGACTCTGTTATCTGGTCCTTGGCTCTTTTTCTGACCTCACTTCCTACCCACTCCACTTTTCAAATTCAATTTTATCCACACTGACTGTCTTGATAATTCTTGAATAAAATAAGTACATTCCAGGCTTTGCAAGTTTTGCTTACTGTTTTCTGCTACTATATTGCCTCATAGATTCTTGTGGCTGGCTTCTGAAGGACATGATCTACAGAAGGCATTATCACTAACAACAATAACAAATAGCAGAATATTTTCTGCTAACACAGCCTCCTATAAGCAATTTTTGGCTTGGACTTGTACATCCTCAAATGGCCTTCCTGAATACGTTCCACATCATCTAATATTGTTCTACTTTTTCTCTTTGTCTTTTTTTTTTTTTTCTTTTTAACAGCCATCACTAAGGATTAAAAATAATAACACACACAAAAATAAATAAATGAAAATAATAACACACATCATTTATTTTAGGTGATCTCTCCTAGTATTGCACTTGAACATAGACACTCTCCAATGGACATGTAATATAATTACAAAACAAATCTTTATAATTTTAAAGCATTGAAGTTTGGTCTTTTTTGTTAGTGGTAAGTACCAAGACCAGCTCACCTTAATCACCAAGTTAAATTTTATCATGGGCTTCCCCTGTGGCTCAGCTGGTAAAGAATCTGCCTGCCATGTGGGAGACCTTGTTTTGACCCCTGGGTTGGGAAGATCCCCTGGAGAAGGGAAAGGCTACCCAATCCAGTATTCTGGCCTAGAGAATTTCATGGACTGAAACATGAATGGTTACTGAAACTGAATGGTTACAATGTGCTCTTTACATTTTACAGTCATTTAAAACAAAGATCATGGCATCTGGTCCCATCACTTCATGGGAAATACATGGGGAAACAGTGGAAACCGTGTCAGACTTTATTTTTGGGGCTTCAAAATCACTGCAGATGGTGACTGCAGCCATGAAATTAAAGGACACTTATTCCTTGAAAGGAAAGTTATGACCAACCTAAATAGCATATTCAAAAGCAGAGACATTACTTTGCCAACAAAGGTTTTCCAGTCAAGGCTATGGTTTTTCCTGTGGTCATGTATGGATGTGAGAATTGGACTGTGAAGAAGGCTGAGCACCGAAGAACTGATGCTTTTGAATTGTGATGTTGGAGAAGACTCTTGAGAGTCCCTTGGACTGCAAGGAGATCCAACCAGTCCATTCTGAAGGAGATCAGCCCTGGGGTTTCTTTGGAAGGAATGATGCTAAAGCTGAAACTCCAGTACTTTGGCCACCTCATGCGAAGAGTTGACTCATTGGAAAAGACTCTGATGCTGGGAGGGATTGGGGGCAGGAGGAGAAGGGGACGACAGAGGATGAGATGGCTGGATGGCATCACTGACTCGATGGACGTGAGTCTGAGTGAACTCCGGGAGTTGGTGATGGACAGGGAGGCCTGGCGTGCTGCAATTCATGGGGTCGCAAAGAGTCGGACACAACTGAGTGACTGAACTGAACTGAACTGAACAGGACTCTTTACAGGGCCAGTTCTGTAGTGAACTCAGTCCTCATATTTATGTGGATTTAGGTGTATAATCTCCTTTGACCCTCATGCAGTCCTTAGAACATGGTGATCCTCCTTGTAGTAGATGACAATACAGACGTTAACATAGCTTGAACTTGTACCGATTATCCTATAAGGAAGGAGTAAAACCAAGAATGAGACAAAATTAAGATTAAAATCCAAAACACAGTGCTCTTACTACTATATTATAATCTGGCAAAATTAAGTGTCTGAAGGGTTAGTAAATGTTATAGGGTATCATTAGCAAAATGTTGTAAAATTAGTATGATGCTGTGGGCAAAACTTACTGTGGGTGTATTTGGAGTTCATCTTGACATTTTATCTTTAAGGCTGCATAAAGTAGTAGCATGCAGCTACCAAGGAATATGAACTGTGAAGCTGCACAGTGCTTTCATAGCAATTATTCTTTGTCTGAATTGTTTGTTCCTGTTCAGATTCTATTTCTGAATGTGTCCTTATAATATATTTTGATTCCACTTTCTCATTTTTATACCCTGATTCTTTTCTAGACACAGAAGTATATTTAAGTATTGGATTTCCATATGTTAATGCTGTTTTCCTAGGAAGACTCAATTCAAACAAGTTGATTAACTCCTTGCACAAAAATGTATATAATAAATAAATAAAAATGTCACTGACAATATTAATATCAATTGAAGAAATATCTTCTATCAAAGACAGCCCCTCTGGATCCATTTTTGTGACTGCCTTTTGCATTGACCAGGCCAACAACATGGAGCTGGAAGGTAAAGAGGTGGCCTACACCCTCCAATTTATTAGAAAATTAGCTTTCCATTGACACTCTGCTTTTTTTTTTTTTTTCTTTTTACCCATAGCTAAAATACACTGTCATCACTCTGTCAGTAGATTAAAATGCCTTCATTCAGTAGAATGACTTTCAAGAAAACTATAAGGCTGATGCTGAACATGGGTAAAATATAAGCGTATATGGAAGATAGGATCTGACAACATCTTTCCTCACCAATTTATCACTCATTTTTAAACATGTATACCTGTGGCAGATTCATTTTGATGTATGGCAAAACCAATACAATATTGTAAAGTTAAATAAAATAAAATTTAAAAAAATTTCTTCATAAATTTGAGAGTATAATAAATATTTACATCTGAAATTAAAAAAAATCCTTTGAGGATAAAGCATTATCTTTTCAGAAAGAGAGGAAGAAGAGCTAAGCAGGTGTTCATTTATTTCATTCAAGATTTTTAGGAGGAAAATTGCGAGTGAACAGAGTGTTAGGGTTCGTATGACTGAATTGGTGAATTGAAATCAAAGAGCTCAGAGCATAAGTAGCTTTGTGGTTCCAGAAAAAAATACTAACTCACGATTCTTAACTCAAATAGTATGAACTTCAAAGGGTATTAATTACAAATCATATATATGATAAATAGAACATGATAGGTTGTAACATGATATGGAATTTGAAATAAAAGGGTACATCAAGAAAAATGAGTCAGTTTTTTTACTATTATTATTTAAAAAAAATCAATAAGCTAGCAAAAACTTGATAAGGCAGATGCATTAAAAGCTAGGGGCTTCCCTAATGGCTCAGTTGGAAAAAAATCTGCCTGCAATGCAGGAGACCACGGCTTGATTCTTGAGTCAGGAAGATCTGCTGGAGAAGGGATAGGCTACCCATTCCAGTATTCTTGGGCTTCATTTATGGCTTAGCTGGTAAAGAATCCATCTGCAATGCAGGAGACCTGGGTTCGATCCCTGGGTTGGGAAGATCCCCTGGAGAAGGAAAAGGCTACCCACTCCAGTATTCTGGCCTGGAGATTTCCATGGACTGTATAGTCCATGGGGTCACAAAGAGTTGGACACAACTGAGCAACTTTCACCTTAAAAACTAGAAAAGTAGATGGCATTGTGGTGGTTAGCTTTATCTGTTAACCTGGCTAGACTATTGTATTAGGTTCCCAGGATTGCTGTAACAAACTAACACAAATTGTGTGATTGAAAGCAGCGTAGATTTATTATCTCATTGTTATGGAAGCAAAATATTCAAATTCAAGGTGTCAGAAAAGTATTGTTCACTCTAAAACCTGAATGGGAGGATCTCTTCCAGCTTCTGGCAGCCCAGGCATTTGGCAATAAGCATAAATCCAATCCCTGTCTCCATCCTCACGTACCAATCTTTACTCTGTGTCTCTGTGTACCTCTAGCTTTGTGTCTAAATTTCCCCTCTTCTATAACAATGACAGTCATGTTTGATTTAGGGCCCACCCTAACCCATTCCTAATCCATTATGGGTTTATAATAAATTGATTATGTCTGTAAAAGACTATTTTCAAATAAGATCACATTCACAGATTCTGAGAGGACTTGAAATTTGGAGAGACGTGAGCACAGAACCACGTAGAGTTACAGTACTCAGTGATTTTATCAAATGTGAATCTAGGTACTACATTAAAATATTTTATGGATATGATTAACATTTATCATCATTGAATGATAAATGTTTTATCATTGAAAAAATCTTTTCAATAAAGTCAGTTACCTTCCACATTGTGTGGGCCTCATTCTATCAATTGAAATCTTATTAACAGCAAGCAAAAGCTGAGGTTTCTACAGAAAAAAAAAAAATCTGTCTCAATACTGCATCAGCAAATCCTATGTGAGGGACACAGAAAAGGGGATATTATACGTATTATGCATTATATGTGTTAGTAATATACAATATGGGGCATCTCAGGTGGCACAAAGTGGTAAAGAATCCCCCTGCCAGTGCAGAAGACATAAAAGACATGGGTTTGATCCCTGGGTTGGAAAGATCCCTTGGAGAAGAGCATGGCAACCCACTTCAGTAATCTTGCCTGGAGAATCCCATGGACAGAGGAGCCTTGCCGGGTACAGTCCATAAGTGACAGAGTCAGACACCACTGAAGCAACTTAGCACACAATATATAATATATATCTGTATATACATCCAATATGTATATAATGGAATATACAAGTACTATATACACATTTCATATGTTATATATGTATATGTGTAAATATATATATATATATATAAAGAAATATATATTTATTGATTCCCATTGTTTCTTTCTCTCTGGAAAACTCTGACTAATGCAAGGACATAGACAAAAAGGAAGAAACAGGAGTATTTAAGAGAAACAAGAATAGGATCTTAAATTTAGACCACTGAGGATTTTTAACTAGGATTGTACTCTGGATTTTTTTTTAAATAAAGTTTTATTTGCCTTCACTTATGCTTTCTTTGACCTCTTTCCTCAAATAGAACTGAGTTTTACTTTCCTTCTCTTTAGAGAACTCTTTTTAAACATCTTTTGCAAGACATGTCTACTGACAATGAATTTCCTCAATTTTTGCATATCTGATAAAATATTTCTCTTTAAGTTTTGAGAGATAATATCACATACAGAATTTTGGACTGGTGACTATTCCTTTCTTCCCATATTTTAACTATTTGACTCCACTTTCTTTTTGCTTGTGTGCAGAAGTCAGATGTAATTCTTATCTGTGTTTCTCTTTAGATAAAGCATTTTTCCATCTGATTTCTTTCAGGACTTTCATTTTTTTTAATCTTTAATATCCTGTAAAATTGATACGGTCTTCCCAGGTGGCACTATTGGTAAAGAACCCTCCTGCCAATTCAGGAGATGTGAGAGATACAGGTTTCACCCCTTGGTTGGGAAGATTCCCTGGAGTAGGAAATGGCAATCCACTCCAGTATTCAATATACTTAGGTATAGCTTTTCTGGCACTGTCAGCTTCCTGGATCTGTGATATGCTGTCTGACATTAAATTGGGAAATTTCTCAGTCACTGTTGATTGCTTCAAATATTTTTTTTATTTTCTGTTCTCTTTCTGGTAGTCTCATAACACATGTCATACTTCTTGTAGTTGCCTCATAGTGCTTAGCTATTCTGTTCTTTTCTTTCTTTCTTTCTTTCTTTTTTTTTTGCATATATTTTGTTTCAGTTTTGAGAGTTTTTGCTGAAGTATGCTGATGCTCAGAGATTCTTTCTGCATTCATGTTCAATCTACTAATCAACCCATTAGATATTCCCTCTCATTTCTGTCACAGTGTTTTTGATCTCTATCATTTCTTTTCAGTTTTTTTTTTTTTTTTTTTGCAAGAATTGCCATTGCTCTTCTTACATGGTTCAACTGTTCTTACATGTTGTCTATTTTATCCAAGAAATATCAACATATTAGTCGTGTTAGCCATGCTGTGCGGCAGGTGGAATCTTAGCTACCAGACCAGAGACCAGAGATGGAATCTGTGCCCCCTGTAGTGGAAGCTCAAAGTCTTAACCACTGGATAGCCAGGGAAGTCCCTAGTCATAATTTTAAATTCTTGGTTTGATAATGCCAATAACCCTGTTGTGTTTGGTATTGATACTTGTTTTGCCTCTTCAAATTGCATTTTTGTTTTTGTGGGTTTTGTTTGTCTGTCTCTTTTTGCCTTTTAGAATGCCTTTTAATTTTTCTTGGTAGCCAGATATGTACTGAATGAAAAGAATAGCCATAAATAGGCCTTCAGTAATGTTTTGAGGTGTGTAGGGATGTAGGCATGGGAAAGCATTCCATAGTTCGGACCAAGTTTGTTTTTACAGAATCTGTGCCACTGGACTATGAGCTTCTCCAGTATTTCTCAATATTTTTCTGCCCTCTTAGATGAGACAGAATAGAAAGCATTTACTGGAGTTGGCTATTTACTTTCTCCCAAGTGGAATGCTAGAGGAGGCTAAAAGTTGGATATAACCCTCCCCTCGCCCCCTCAGGTCATTTAGGTTCATATAATACTCCAGTAAGTTAGGCTCTGTTCAACTATTAATAGTTTCTCTTAAGGGAAATATTTGTTAAGAAAAACTGCTCTATTGAATTTCAAAAGTTCTCCTTTGCATTTTCAGAAGCATGAGGGGATTTTTGTTTTCTGATATTTACTGTGTAAACCTGATCAAGTCTAAATATATTGTTGGGGTAGGGGAGGTTCCCTGATGGCTGCGTCTTCCTGAAGTTTTAATCTCAAAATTTTTCACTTTAAGCCTCCAGCAGTTTGTCGATTATAGCTTACGTTTTCTTTCCCTGGTTCTTATTCCCAGGGCTATTTCTACTCCTGATTCTCTGCTCTGAAAAATCCTTGCTCTCTGCATTCACCTATCAATCTCCCCAATATAAGGGGCATGGATTTGCCCTGAGTCCTCCCCTCTTCTATGGACTAAAGAATAGTTGTTGATTTTCCAGTCTGTTCAGCTTTTTGCTTATTGTTATACAGTGGTAACTTCCAAACTCCTTACAGATGTAAGGACTACAAAAACAGAATTTTATTTGCTTCCCACCCCTCCCCCAAGGTATTACCTCTGTTTTCCAGTTTGGGTTAATTTTATATTATTTTATTAAGTCCTTTGTATCTATCATCTACATATCCACTTTATCATTTAACCTGTCCAGAGAGATTTTGTTTTCATTTTATTATTTATTATTGTTTTCTTCGATTCTATCATTTTCATTTGTTTCTTTTATAAATTCCATTTATTTGCTGGGGTTTTCTTTATTACTTTAAATAAAATTTGTTTTTAACTGTTGAATATTTTTTATAACATTTCCTTTAAAATCCTTGTGATATACTTCCATTATCTTGTTTACTTTAATACTTAACAGTTGATTTCCATTCCTTTCGAGTTGTGATTCTCTTGGTATATGGTAGGATGGGTGATGTCGTTATTGACAAGGAGTCTTGAATTTCTCCAATCAATAGAAGTTGACCAGAGACAAGACAAGAAATTCAGGCAAGGCTTTCTTGGGGCCACTGCTGGCACAGAGAGGAGCAAGAACAAACAAAAAATTCCCTTGCTTGCTAGCTCTCCTAGAGGGGTGTGCGCTTGTTCCTTATATGCAGTGAGGGTGTGTCCAGCAATTTGGCTGGGGAGAGGCTTAGGTATTTTGACCACCCCTTAGGTGGTGGTGTATGCAAGGAACATGAGTTGCACCCTGCTATTGCTCTAGTATTTTCATAGGTGGCAGCTTAGTTTTTTGGTCTCTTACTATCTCTTGTCCAGAAATTGTCCCAACTGTGCATGCATGCAGTTATTTTTAGTCCCATATAGTTTCCTCATAGTTTGTTGCCCCAGGCGAGGTGTATCAAGGTGCAGGCATTGCAACACTGCAGCAAAGGTTTCCATCCTGTCTCAATATTAGAATGCATCTTGGAGCAAGGTTAAATGACTCTTGATGAAGAAGAGTGACACAGTCCCCTGACAAATACCCCTAGGCTGCCCACGTGTCTCTAAGTAGGGTAGAAAAGCCTCAAGCCCGCTGAGGTTAAGAAGCTTCCCAGACTGAGCCATTTTTTATAATGATGCCACTTTGCTGTTTCTACCAGTTACCAAACTTGCCATGACTGACTCCCCTTTTCTTCTTGCTTGTCCTGATTTTTCTGAGGACAGAAGAAACATCTAAAAGTCTTCCTTCCCCAAGCCACTTGCTGTAGCTGCAGCTCTTGTAGTGGTTCTGTTTAGCCACCTCAGTTCACTTGTGAAAAAGGGGAGTCTCAGGCTTGGCCAAGAATGAAAGTGCTTCCCCTGTCTGCTTATTTTTGAAAGGCTTTCAATCTATTTCTCTTACCTGGTGTTAATCTCATCTAATGCTTTCAGGGGGCATTCCATTCAATCCATGGCAAGGAATGAATGTACCTGTGTTACTTTTCTATTGCTTGGTTTAAAGTCAGGAAATGTTGGGTCTGAGTGGCCATCCTCTATTCGGTGAGGTGGATACAAGATACCTTCTCAGGGTCCCAAATCAGTTCTCCTTCTAATCACATTTCAAGGTTTTTCCTCCATTGTCAAATTCTCCATTCTCAGGGATTATACATGCATTAATGGGAAGAGATATGGAGAAATGGGTCTATGCCACCTTTCCTGGACTAAAAGTCATCAGTGGAATTCTTTCTGAAGTCTAAATATGATGGTTCTTAACAATTTTATTGAATGAAAATCTCAAGACACAGTTTGCAAATCTAAATATTTAAGAAAATCCCTAGTGATTCTGATCAGGAAATAAAGTAACTATGCAGATAAAGTGCAAATTTTGACACATGTAATTTCTAAAGATGGCATCATTATCTAACCTGAATTATTTAAAAAATATGTTGCATTTTGGTAAATTTGACTTGCTCATATAGTTTTTGCTACAGGCTTTAAAGAAAAAAAATATGCCAATAGTAATTATGCTATTCCCAGTAATTTATTAATTCCTTAGAGCTAGATATTTCTAAATGTATCCCTATAAATTTCAAAGCAATTAAGCTTTGGTGATAAGATGTCCCACTGAGGTTAGTTTCATTAAATAATGGCTGAAAAGGGAAGAACATGAACAAACTTTAGATTTAAATGATCAAGTTAGCAGAACCAGACTTGAGATTTAACCAGGTTCTTTATAGAAGGCTGTGAAGACATTTTATCTTGATTATGAGTAATAAATTAACAGAACTATGGTCTTGAGCTTAATGGAGATAACCAAAAACTGTGTAATTTGTCTCCTTAGGGAATTTCTCTGGTCTGATATGGTGAGTTTTTTGCTAATTTTTAGATGCTGAAATTAACATGGAAACATATCTCAATGCCTTGTATCCTTGATTAATAAGAATTTTAAGGTATTATAATTACTCTGAAAGAATTCAGAATTGTACTCATTTTTGCCCGTGCTTTTATTCTGTATGCCTGCATATTTCATTGGGAATAAAATAAAAATCAGTTCTCTTCTTTTTCTAACAAAAGAATATTTTGTAGGAAGTAGCAATAATTGCCCTCTAAGAAAATGAAGGGGGAATAAAGCTTTAATTCAGATGAAGACATAGTAACCTGCTTGTTATTTTCTATTCCATTCCTCAGTATGGTTTTCTTAATTGTAGATAGAATCACCATGTAAACATTCAGAGACCAGCACCCTTTTTCTCATCCCTCTTGATTTCTGTTGTTTTCAAAGTTAAGTGATAACAGAATTTTTACATTAATTACATTAATAAAACTTACTTTTTATAAAATAGTAAATCATCCCTCTTCCATCAAAAATTTCAATGTAGATTATGGGGCAATTTTTTAAAGACATATTGCCGGGAGCCAGCATGAGGAACTCCGCCCATGGCAAAGGTCATGAAGAAGGAGGCTCGGCATACGCAAAGGCGGGATCGAGCCTCAGGAATTCCCCTGGAAATTCTTGAGCATTTACCCCCAAAACCAGAGTCTGCCTGCTTTCTGCTTTGTGCTCTCACCTACACCTCTGACTTTACTGGGGGCTGTCCCCCACTACCTCTCTCTGAAAAAAGAGTTAACTTACAGCTCCACTATCACACCGAGGAACTTTGTGTTTCAATCTACAAACTCCTTTGGAAGTCCTCTAGCCTGCCTGAATAGGTTCTTCCGGCCACGTGTGATTGTTCAGTGCCTCCCAACTGTGAGAGCCATGAGATGTTCTAAACTGTCTAAATACAGATTCCTTTGAGCAGTTAAAAGATTGATTTGAAATTGTATTGGTGAAGGGTTTTTCACTTGTTGGGCCAATGTTTGCTGCTAAGTTTCCATATCCCTTACCTACTGTGTCCCTGGCAGTGTATTGATTAATATAATTGGTGTATAGGAATGTAAATGGTAGCTTTAATGTTTGTAACCTTGGACCCTTGAGTTAATTATTTTTCTTGTTATAGCCCACCACACCTTTGCCCTATAGGAATGCAACTTTATCTAATGCTTTCGGCGGGTGGTGCCTGACTAATCACCTTCAGAGAAAAATAAGTTTTCTGAAGAAAGGGTCTTAAAATGTTAACAGGCTTCTGGGCCAGAAGATGATGTAAATCACCTAAACTTTTGCATATGATAAGTTTGCCGGAAGAAAGCCTGGCTTACTGCTGACTCTGCCCCTTCCCCCATTATCCCCTATGCACAACTTAAGGTATAAAAACTACTTTGGAAAATAAAGTGTGGGCCTTGTTCACCAAAGCTTGGTCTCCCCATGTCGTTCTTTCTCTCACCTTCTGGTTGAATTATTCAGCCTCTTTTCTCCACTGAATTTCCTGCTGATCTATCCTTATTTAACCACTCTTTATATCCTTAATTAACGTTTAATTAAGCAATTGTTTCCTAATCCTCACCGACGCCGTCCCTGCTTCAAATTCCCTGAATCCACCGGGGCTGGACCCTGGCAACATATCAGTCAGTTCAGTTCAGTTCAGTCACTCAGTCGTGTCCAACTCTTTGCGACCCCATGAATCGCAGCATGCCAGGCCTCCCTGTCCATCACCAACTCCAGGAGTTCACTCAGACTCACGTCCATCTAGTCAGTGATGCCATCCAGCCATCTCATCCTCGGTCGTCCCCTTCTCTTCCTGCCCCCAATCCCTCCCAGCATCAGGGTCTTTTCTAATGAGTCAGCTCTTCACATGAGGTGGCCAGAGTACTAGAGTTTCAGCTTTAGCATCATTCCTTCCAAAGAACACCCAGGGCTGATCTCCTTCAGAATGGAATGGTTGGATCTCCCTGCAGTCCAAGGGACTCTCAAGAGTCTTCTCCAACACCACAGTTCAAAAGCATCAATTCTTCAGCGCTCAGCCTTCTTCACAGTCCAACTCTTATATCCATACATGATCACTGGAAAAAATATAAATAAGCAAATCATGGAAAGATACTTTAAGACAATTTAAAAGTAAAGGAGAAAACAAAGCAAAACAGAGTTTAGTTAATGACTTAGTATTTAAGTAGAAAACAACACAAGTCTCACCATGAACTTGTAAAACAGTATTGAAACAAACTTCAAACACTGAGCATTGTTTTTGATCCAAAAACCCAAACTAATTCTTTCCTGACTTGGGTCAGGCATCTTGCAAATGTATATCAAAAATTATTATACCCACACTGTATACATTTGGCCATTACAAAATAATATGACTTATATGTGATACTTCTTATCTTTCTACCCTGATTAGCATTATTCTGATTAACAATTTATAACCATATTCTGTCTAACTTTTCTCTCCAACACACTACACATCATTTCAATACTCATTAAATGGGGAATCATAGACCTAGAATTGGACACTATGAGAAACCCTTGAGAAGATACTCACTGTGCTCCCTATTCATCCTGGTTCCACATGCCCAGTAAAGCTCCTATTCACCCCAGGGTGAAGATTAAAGATGTGAGCCAAAAGAAAACATCCATCTTCCTTGAAAAGGTTAAATCTTTTTTAAGAATCTAGTATAGATCTGATTCAAATAATTCACTTTGTTTTCTTGTGTCTCAAAGATAGACAAGTTTCCATTTCTTTTAACACCAAAGACAAACGGAGACAGGCAGGAAGAGAGAGAAATTTTAGCTTGGTTGGTTTTAACTATTAGGATTATTTGTTGTTCAGTTGCTTAGTCATGCCTGACTCCTTGAGACCCCATAGATGGGAGCATGGAAGCTTCCTATTCCTTCACTGTCTCTCAGAGTTTGCTCAAACTCATGTCCATTGAGTCAATGATGCCATCCAACTACCTCAACCTCTGTTGCCCACTTCTCCTCCTGCCCTCAATCTTTCTCAGGATCAGAGTGTTTTCAAATGGGTCAGCTGTTTGCATCAGGTAGCCAAAATATTGGAGCTTCAGCATCACCATCAGTCCTTCCCAAGTGTATTCAGGGTTGATTTCTGTTTTGATTGACTCGTTTGATCTCCTTGCAGTCCAAGGAATGCAAGAGTCTTCTATAGCACCACAGTTTGAAAGCATCAATTCTTTGGTGCCCAGCCTCCTTTATGGTTCAAAACTCACATCTGTACATGTGAGTCACATCTGTACATGACTACTGGAAAAAACATAGTTTTGACTATATGGACCTTTGTCAGGAAAGTCATGACTCTGCTTTTTAATACACTGTCTAGGTTAGGATTATAAAACTGGTTAAACTAACTTCAAAAACCAACTTTTATGGCAACTTATAAACAACTGTGTCAGAGATTTGCTTTCTCCATTTACTCATTCACTCTTTTAATATATATTTACTCAGATCTTTTAGATATATTTTCCATATTAGTTGGTAACATGATATAACCACCAACAACAAAACACATCAAAACTAAAACCATGAGAAACAAAACTCCTTGGATCTGTTCTTCATGAAAATTTCAATCTAGCACAGGATGACTATGTTAAATAATCAGTATCAGTTCAGTCACTTAGTCATGTCCAACTCTTTGTGACCTATGGACTGCAGCATGCCAGGATATCCTATCCATCAACTCCCAGAGCTTAGTCAAAATCACGTCTATTGAGTCAGTGATGCCATCCAAACATCTCATCATCCGTCTTCCCTTTCTACTCCTGCCTACAATTTTCCCCAGCATCAGGGTCTTTTCCAACAAGTCAATTTTTCACATCAGGTGGTCAACATATTGGAGTTTCAGCTTTAGCACCAGTCCTTAAATTCAGACTGAAATTGAAGAAAGTGGAGAAAACCAAAAGACCATTCAGGTATGACTTGAATCAAATCCCTTATGACTATACAGTGGAAGTGATAAATAGATTTAAGGGACTAGATCTGATAGAGTACCTGATGAACTATGGATGGAGGTTCATGACATTGTACAGGAGACAGGAATCAAGACCATCCCCAAGAAAAAGAAATGCAAAAAAGCAAAATGGCTGTCTGAGGAGGCCTTAAAAATATCTGTGAAAAGAAAGGAAGCAAAAAGCAAAGGAGAAAAGGAAATATATACCCATTTGAATGCAGAGTACCAAAGAATAGCAAGGAGAGATAAGAAAGCCTTCCTCAATAGTTGATTTCTACAACATAGCATTCTCTTGATTCTCTTATTTCAAAAGAGTCCTTTATCTTGTTTATATTTCTGATTACGTTTCTTATCCCTAAAAATATTTTCCTTGAAATACTCCATCTTATTCTTTAAACTTCTCTTTGTTTGTTTATTTATTTTTATTTTATCCACTACCTAGATTATCTCTTAAATTCTCATAGTTTTAAATGTCATCTGTGTACCAATGGTCCCAAAAATTATGTATTTCTTCCACAGTCCCCCTTTTAAATTATTGTTATTACACCTCATTCTCTATAATAGGTGCATACTAATGTTTAATAGGCGTACGCCTTAAACTGAGATTCATCTCAATTGTTGACAACACCAACACTCCAGCTGATTAAGCCAACATATCTGTAGCCACTCTCATCCTCTTTCTTGGCTTATTTATTGTTTGTGAAAGCCTTCCTCAGCGATCAATGCAAAGAAATAGAGGAAAGCAATAAAATGAGAAAGACGAGAGATCTCTTCAAGAAAATTAGAGTTACCAAGGGAATATTTTATGCAAAGATGGGTCAATAAAGAATAGAAATATTAGGAACCTAACAGAAGCAGAAGATATTAAGAACATGTGGCAAAAAATACACAGAAGAACTGTACCAAAAAAAAAAAAAAAATCTTTACAATCCAGATAATCACAATGGTATGATCACTCACCTAGAGCCAGACATCCTGGAATGTGAAGTCAAGTGGGCCTTAGGAAGCATCACTATGAACAAAGCTAGTGGAGGTGATGGAATTCCAGTTGAGCTATTTCAAATCCTGAAAGATGATGCTGTGAAAGTGCTGCACTCAGTATGCCAGAAAATTTGGAAAACTCAGCAGTGGCCACAGGACTGGAAAAGGTCAGTTTTCACTCCAATCCCAAAGAAAGGTAACGACAAAGAATCCTCAAAGTATCGCACATTTGAACTTTTCTCACACGCTAGTAAATTTTTGCTTAAAATTCTCCAAGCCAGACTTCACCAATACATGAACCGTGAGCTTCCAGATGTTCAGAATGGTTTTAGAAAAGGGAGTGAAACCAGATATCAAATTTTCAGCATCCTCTGAATCATCGAAAAAGTAAGAGAGTTCCAGAAAACACACACACAGACACACACACACACGCACACACACATACACACACATTTATTGCTGCTTTATTGATTATGCCAAAGCCTTTGACTGTGTGGATAACAATAACTTGCGGAAAATTCTGAAAGATATGGGAATACCAGACCACCTGACCTGCTTCTTGAGAAACCTGCATGCAGGTCATGGAGCAAAAGTTAGAACTGGACGTGGAACAACAGACTGTTTCCAAATAGGAAAAGAGTATGTCAAGGCTGTATATTGTCACCCTGCTTATTTAAATTATGCAGAGTATATCATGAGAAACTCTGGGCTGTATACTCATTTTCACTATATTGATTCTTCTGATCCATGAACATGGTATATTTCTCTACTATTATTGTCCTGTTTGATTTCTTTCACCAGTGTTTTATAGTTTCCTATATATAAATCTTTTGTTTCTTTGGGTAGATATATTCTTAAGCATTTTATTCTTTTCATTGCAATGGTGAATGGAATTGTTTCCTTAATTTCTCTTTCTATTTTCTCATTATTAGTGTATAGGAATGCAAGGGATCTATGTGTGTTGATTTTATATCCTGCAACTTTACTATATTAATTGATTAGCTCTAGTAATTTTTTGGTGGAGTCTTTAGGGTTTTCTATGTAGAGGATCATGTCATCTGCAAACAGTGGGGGTTTTACTTCTTATCCAATTTGGATTCCTTTTTCAATTTTTCTGCTCTGATTGCTGTGCCAAAACCTCCAAAACTATGTTGAATAGTAGTGGTGAAAGTGGGCACACTTGTCTTGTTCCTGACTTTAGGGGAAACGCTTTCAATTTTTCACCATTGAGGATATTGTTTGCTGTGGGTTTGTCATATATAGCTTTTATTATGTTGAAGTATGTTCCTTCTATTCCTGCTTTCTG
This sequence comes from Bos grunniens, assembly GCF_055505025.1. Taxonomy (NCBI): domain Eukaryota; kingdom Metazoa; phylum Chordata; class Mammalia; order Artiodactyla; family Bovidae; genus Bos; species Bos grunniens. Next base: position 54,566,878 of record NC_141175.1, on the reverse strand, counting down.
AAGAGTTTTTATCATAAATGGATGTTGAATTTTTTCAAAGGCTTTCTCTGCATCTATTGAGATAATCATATGGCTTTTATTTTTCAATTTTTAATGTGGTGTATTATGTTGATTGATTTGCAGATATTGAAGAATCCTTGCATCCCTGGGATAAAGCCCACTTGGTCATGATGTATGATCTTTTTATTGTGTTGTTGGATTCTGATAACTAGAATTTTGTTAAGGATTTTTGCATCTATGTTTATCAGTGATATTGCCTTTAGTTTTCTTCTTTTGTGGCATCTTTGTCAAGTTTTGGTTTAGGGTGATGGTGCCCTGATAGAATGAGTTTGGAAGTTTGCCTTCATCTTCAATTTTCTGGAAGAGTTTGAGTAGGATAGGTGTTAGCTCTTCTCTAAATTTTTGGTAGAATTCATCTGTAAAGCTGTCTGGTCTTGGGCTTTTGTTTGCTGGAAGATTTCTGATTACAGTTTCAATTTCTGTGCTTGTGATGGGTCTTAAGATTTTCTATTTCTTCTTGGTTCAGTTTTGGAAAGTTGTCCTTTTCTAAGAATTTGTCCATTTCTTCCAAGTTGTCCATTTTATTGGCATATAATTGTTGATAGTAGTCTCTTATGATCCTTTGTATTTCTGTGTTGTCTGTTGTGATCTCTCCATTTTCATTTCTAATTTTATTGATTTGATTTTTCTCCCTTTGTTTCTTGATGAGTCTGGCTAATGGTTTGTCAATTTTGTTTATACTCTCAAAGAACCAGCTATTGGCTTTGTTGATTTTTGTTATGGTCTCTTTTGTTTCTTTTGCATTTATTTCTGCCCTAATTTTTAAGATTTCTTTCCTTCCCCTAACCCTGGGGTTCTTCATTTCTTCTTTTTCTAGTTGCTTTAGGTGTAGAGTTAGGTTATTTATTTGACTTTTTTCTTATTTCTCGAGGTATGCCTGTATTTCTATGAACCTTTCCCTTAGCACTGCTTTTACAGTGTCCCACAGGTTTTGGGTTGTTGTGTTTTCACTTTCATTGGTTTCTATGCGTATTTTGATTTCTTTTTTGATTTCTTCTGTGATTTGTTGGTTATTCAGCAGCGTGTTGTTCAGCCTCCATATGTTGAAAATTTTAATATTTTTTCTCCTGTAATTGAGATCTAATATTACTGCATTGTCATCAGGAAAGATGCTTGGAATGATTGCATTTTTTTTTTTTTTAATTTACCAAGGCTAGATTTATGGTCCAGGATGTGATCTATCCTGGAGAAGGTTCCATGTGTGCTTGAGAAAAAGGTGAAATTCATTGTTTTGGAGTGAAATGTCCTATAGATTATCAATTAGGTCTAACTGGTCTATTGTATCATTTAAAGTTTGGGTTTCCTTGTTAATTTTCTGTTTAGTTGATCTATGCATAGGTATGAGTGGGGTATTAAAGTCTCCCACTATTTTTGTGTTATTGTTAATTTCCCCTTTCATACTTGTTAGCGTTTGTCTTACATATTGTGGTTCACCTATGTTGGGCGCATATGTATTTATAATTGTTATATGTTCTTCTTGGATTTATCCTTTGATCATTATGTAGTGTCCTTCTTTGTCTCTTTTCACAGCCTTTGTATTAAAGTCTATTTTATCTGATATAATTATTTTTACTCCTGCTTTCTTTTGGTCTCTGTTTGTGTGGAATATCTTTTTTCCAGCCCTTCACTTTCAGTCTGTATGTGTCCCTTGTTTCGAGGTGGGTCTCTTGTAGACAATATATATAGGGGTCTTGTTTTGGTAACCATTCAGCCAGTCTTTGTCTTTTGCTTGGGGCATTAAACTCATTTAAGTTTAAGGTAATTATTGAGAAGTATGATCCCGTTGCCATTTACTTTATTGTTTTGGGTTCAAGTTTATACACTTTTTTTGTGTTTCCTGTCTAGAAAAGATCCTTTAGCATTTGGTGGAGAGCTGGTTTGGTGGTGCTGAATTCTCTCAGCTTTTGCTTGTCTGTAAAGCTTTTGATTTCTCCTTCATATTTGAATGAGATCCTTGCTGGGTACAATAATCTGGGCTGTAGGTTATTTTCTTTCATCACTTTAAGTATGTCCTGCCATTCCCTCCTGGCTTGAAGAGTTTCTATTGAAAGATCAGCTGTTATTCTTGTGGGAATCCCCTTGTGTGTTATTTATTGTTTTTCCCTTGCTGCTTTTAATATTTATTCTTTGTGTTTGATCTTTGTTAATTTGATTAATATGTGTCGGGGTGTTTCGCCTTGGTTTATCCTGTTTGGGACTCTCTGGGTTTCTTGGACTTGGGTGATTATTTCCTCCCCCATTTTAGGGAAGTTTTCAACTATTATCTCCTCAAGTATTTTCTCATGGTCTTTCTTTTGTCTTCTTCTTCTGGGACTCCTATGAATCGAATGTTAGGGTGTTTAACATTGTCCCAGAGGTCTTTGAGATTGTCTTCATTTCTTTTAATTCATTTTTCTTTTTTCCTCTCTGATTCATTTATTTCTACCATTCTTCTTCTACCTCACTAATCCTATCTTCTGCCTCTTATTCTACTATTTGTTCCCTCCAGACTGTTTTTGATCTCATTTATTGCATTATTCATTATATATGGACTCTTTTTTTTATTTCTTCTAGGTCCTTGTTAAACCTTTCTAACATCTTCTCAGTCCTTGTCTCTAGGCTATTTATCTGTGATTCCATTTTGTTTTCAAGATATTGGATCATTTTCACTATCATTATTCAGAATTCTTTGTCAGGTAGATTACCTATCTCTTCCTTTTTTGTTTCGTTTGGAGGACATTTATCCTGTTCCTTTACCTGCTGGGTATTCCTCTGTCTCTTAATCTTGTTTATATTGCTGTGTTTGGGGTAGCCTTTCTGTATTCTGGCAGTTTGTGGAGTTCTCTTTATTGTGGAGTTTCCTCGCTGTGGGTGGGGTTGGACTGGTGGCTTGTCAAGGTTTCCTGGTTAGGGAAGCTTGTGTCAGTGTTCTGGTGGGTGGAGCTGGATTTCTTCTCTCTGGAGTGCAATGAAGTGTCCAGTAATGAGTTATGAGATGTCAGTGGGTTTGGAGTAACTTTGGGCAGCCTGTATATTGAAGTTCAGGGCTGTGTTCCTGTGTTGCTGGAAAATTTGCGTGGTATGTCTTGCTCTGGAACTTATTGGTCCTTGGGTGGTGCTTGGTTTCAGTGTAGGTATGGAGCTATTTGATGAACTTCTGTCGATTAATGTTCCTTGGAGTCAGGAGGTCTCTGGTGTTCTCAGGATTTGGACTCAAGCCTCCTGCTTCTGGTTTTCAGTCTTATTTTTACAGTAGCCTCAAGACTTCTCCATCTATACAGCACTGTTGATAAAACATCTAGGTTAAAGATGAAAAGTTTCTCCACAGTGAAGGATGCCCAGAGAGGTTCACAGAGTTACATGGAGAAGAGAAGTGGGAGGAGAGAGGTAGAGGTGACCCAAATGAGATGAGGTGGAATCAAAAGAGGAGAGAGCAAGCTAGCCAGTGATCACTTCCTTATGTGTGCTCCACAGTCTGGACTGCTCAGAGATGTTCACAGAGTTATACAGAGAAGAGAAGAGGAAGGAAGGAGACAAAGGTGGCCAGGAAGATAAAGGGGGGAATAAAAAGGAGAGAGACAGATCCAGCCAGTAATCAGTTCCCTAAGTGTTCTCCACTGTCCGGAACACACAAAGGGATTCACAGAGTTGGGTAGAGAAGAGAAGGTGGAAGGAGGAGATAGAGGCGACCTGGTGGAGAAAAAGGAGAGTCCAAAGGGGAATAGAGCAGTCAAGCCAGTAATCTAGCTCCCAAGTAAAAATGGGTAATGAAGATTGGGTTCTTAAAGATACAAAATTGATAACAAACACCAAAAAGTAAAGATTAAAAATCTAGAGTAGAGGTTGGATTTTCAAAAATACAATATTAAATAAAAAAAAACAAAGTCACAAAAATTATTATATATATATATATATTATATATATGAAGTGTGCTTTAAATAATAGGGTCTCTCTCTCTCTCTCTCTTTTTTTTTTTTTTTGCAAAGTAATAGTAGGTTATATAAATGAAAGTTAAAGGAGTAATAGAGGACTTAAAAAAATAAAGAATGATAGTAAAAATAATAAAAATATATCTAGGACTTTATCTGGTGTTGTTGTGGGCAGTGTGGGGGTCGGTCCATTTTTGGATAGTTCTTTGATCCAGCTTATATTTCTCAAGATCTATAGGCCCCTTCCTGTGTGCTGCTGCTGCTGCCTGTCGATTCAGTCGTGTCTGACTCTGTGCGACCCCATGGACGGCAGCCCACCAGGCTCCCCTCTCCCTGGGATTCTCCAGGCAAGAACACTGGAGTGTGTTGTCATTGCCTTCTCCAATGCCTGAAAGTGAAAAGTGAAAGTTAAGTCGCTCAGTCATGTCCTACCCTCAACGACCCCATGGACTGCAGCCTACCAGGCTCCTCCGTCCATGGGATTTTCCAGGCAAGAGTACTGGAGTGGGGTGCCATTGCCTTCTCCGCCCTTCCTGTGTAGTTGATACTAACTACAGGGTTTTAATCTATTGCACCTGTCACTTTCAACGATGATCCCTCTGTTTTAGCTTCATCTGTTTGCTGGTCTCTTCAGTGTCTAATTTCCGCCCTGACACAAGGGGGCATTGGTGGACAGATTTTAGGCTCGCTTGTTCAGTCGTGCTGTGGGGAGGGAGGGACGCTGCAAGCAAATAACACTGGTGTGTGCTCACAGTGTCAGTGCCACACTGGGTTTGCCCCTGCTCATGGCGTGTGTGCTTTTCCTGTCAACACTGCTTAGGCTCTAGGTTGCTCTGCAGGGAACTGTCTGAGGCTGGCCATGGGTTGTATGCACTTCCCAGGTCTAAGCCACTCCGGTTTAGGTACTCGGGTAGTCCTCAGAGGTGCAGACTTGGTTGGGCCTGCGTTTTGTGCCCTTCCCAGGTCCAAGCAGCTCAGGTGACCAGGTGTTTGGTGAGCATGGTTGCTGTGACTTATCGTCTCTCCCTTCTCTGCTGCTTGGTTTTCTGGGTGTAAAACTGGCACACCTTCTCAGGCGGATGTTGACCATCCAGAATCCCAAGAAGTCTTAGTTAGCAACAAAGCCTGCTTGCAGTTTGGTAGATAATGCCTCTCTGGGGTTGCAATTGCCCTCTTCTGGCTCTGGCTACCTGTCACCAGAGGGGGATGGTCTGCAGCTGGCTAGCTCTGCTCAGTCCTGTGTTCTGTGAGTGGGCCTGATGGTGTCTTAGGTTAGGGCTTTTCATGTAGCTCTAGTCAGTCCTTTGTTCTGTGAGCAGGCCTGGTGGCATCTTAGGTTAGGGCTTTTTCTGTGGTAGCTATCCCACAGCCTGTTTTGCTAGCCCAAGTTAATTCCTTCAGATTGCCCTTGGGGCGTTCAGGCCCAGTCCTTACTCTAAGCAATGCAGCCTGCGCCTCCCTGCCCAGCCCCTGCTTGCTAGTGGCGAATGCAGACATCTGTGCTGCTTCTCCAATGGGGGAGTTACCATTGGTCATGTAATCTCTGGGTTTTAATTATTTATTTTTCCTCCCAGTTATGTTGCCCTCTGTGGTTCCAATGCTCACCACAGACTCAGCAGTGAGTGTTTCCTGGTGTTTGAAAATGTCTCTCTTTTTTAAGACTCCCTTCCTGGGATGGAACTCCATCCCTACCTCTTTTGTTTCTCTTTTTGTCTTTTATATTTTTCCTACCTCCTTTTGAAGACAATGGGCTGCTTTTTTGGGTGCCTGATGTCCTCTGCTGGCATTCAGAAGCTGTTTTGTGGAATTGAACATCAGCATTCAAATGTTCTTTTGATGAATTTGTGGGGGAGAAAGTGATCTTCCCATCCTATTTCTCCACCATTTTCTGGAGAAGACTCTTGAAAGCCCCTTGGACTGCAAGGAGAACCTACCAGTCCATCCTAAAGGAGATCAGTCCTGGGTGTTCATTGGAAGGACTAATGTTGAAGCTGAAACTCCAATATTTTGGCTACCTGATGTGAAGAGCTAACTCATTTGAAAAAACCCTGATGCTGGGAAAGATTGAGGTCAGGAGAAGAAGGGAACAACAGAGGATGAGATGGTTGGATGGCATCACCGACTCAATGGACATGGGTGTGGGTGGACTCCAGGAACTGAGTATGGACAGGGAAGCCTGGCATGCTATGGTTCATGGGGTCATAACAAGTGGGACACGACTGAGTGACTGAACTGAACTGAACTTCCAACTGTGCCCAGTTGGTGGACTGAACTTCCAACTTCCAAGATGCTCAGCTTTCTTTACAGTCCAACTCTCACATCCATACAAGACTACTGGAAAATCCATAGATTTGACTAGATGGACCTTTGCTGGCAAATTAGTGTCTATGCTTTTTAATATGCTGTCTGGTTTGGTCATTACTTTTCTTCCAAGGAGCACGCATCTTTAAATTTGGATTGCTGCAGTCACCATCTACAGTGATTTTGGAGTCCAAGAAAATAAAGTATCTCACTATTTCCACTGTTTTCCCATCTATTTGCCATGATCTTACTTTTATGAATGTTGAGTTTTAAGCCAACTTTTTCACTATCCTCATTCACTTTCATCTAGAGGCTCCTTAGTTCTAATTCACTTTCTGCCATTAAGGTAGTGTCATCTTAATATCTGAGGTTATTGATATTTCTTCCAGCAATCTTGACTCCAGCTTGTGCTTCATCCAGCCTGGCGTTTTGCATGATGTACTCTGCATAGAAGTTAAATAAGCAGGGTGACAATATACAGCCTTGATGTATTCTTTTCCCTATTTGGAACCAGTCTGCTGTTCCATGTCCAGTTCTAACTGTGCTTCTTTACCTGCATACAGATTTCTCAGGAGGCAGATCAGGTGGTCGGGTGCTCTCATCTTTTTAAAAATTTTCCAGTTTGTTCTGATCCACATAGTCAGAGGCTTTGGCATAGTCAATAAAGGAGAAGTAGATGTTTTTCTGGAACTCTCTTGCTTTTTTTGATGATCCAGAGGATGTTGGCAATTCCATCTCTGGTTCCGCTGCCTTTTAAAAATCCAGTTTGAACATCTGAAAGGTCATGGTTCAGGTACTGTTGAAGCCTGGCTTGGAGAATCTTGGTCATTACTTTCCTAGTGTGTGAGATGAGTGCCATTGTGCAGTAGTTTGAACATACTTTGGCATTGCCTTTTTTTGGGATTGGAATGAAAGCTTACCTTATCCTGTCCTGTGACTACTGCTGAGTTTTTCAAATTTGCTGGCATATTGAGTGCAGCACTTTCACAGCATCATATTTTAGGATTTGAAATAGTTCAACTGGAATTCCATCACCACAACTAGCTTTGTTCATAGTCATACTTCCTAAGGCCAACTTCATTTCACATTCCAGGATATCTGGTTTTAGGTGAGTGATCACACCTTCATGATTATCTGGATCACAATCTTTTTTTGATTTGTTATTTTGTGTATTCTTCCCACCTCTTCATAATGTTTTATACTTCTGTTAGATCCATACCATTTCTGTCCTTTATTGTGCCCATTTTTGCATGAAATTTTCCCTTGGCACCTCTAATTTTCTTGAGGAAATCTAGAGCCTTTCTCATTGTATTGTTTTCCTGTATTTCTTTGCATTGATCATGGAGGAAGGCTTTCTTATCTCTCCTTGCTATTCTTTGGAACTCTGCATTCAAATATGTATATCTTTCCTTTTCTCCTTGCCTTTTGTTTCACTTCTTTTCTTTGCTAGTTGTAAGGCCTTCTCAGACAATCATTTTGCCTTTTTGCATTTCCTTTTTTGGGGGATAATCTTGATCAGTTCAGTTAAGTTCAGTCACTCAGTCGTGTCTGACTCTTTGCGACCCCATGAATCGCAGCACGCCAGGTGTCCCTGTCCATCACCAACTCCCAAAGTTTACTCAAACTCATGTCCATCGAGTCAGTGATGCCATCCAGCCATCTCATCCTCTGTCATCCCCTTCTCCTCCTGACCCCAGTCCCTCCCAGCATCAGGGTCTTTTCCAATGAATCAACTCTTCACATGAGGTGGACAAAGTATTGGAGTTTCAGCTTCAACATCAGTCCTTCCAATGAACACGCAGGACTGATCTCCCTTAGGATGGACTGGTTGGATCTCCTTGCAGTCCAGAGGACTCTCAAGAGTCTTCTCCAACACCAGTTCAAAAGCATCCATTCTTCGGTGCTCAGCTTTTTTCATAGTCCAACTCTCACATCCAGACATGACCACTGGAAAAACCATAGCCTTGACTAGACGGACCTTTGTTGACAATGGTTGTCTTTACTTTTTAATATGCTACCTAGGTTGGTCATAACTTTCCTTTTTTTTAATTTCATGGCTGCAATCACCATCTACAGTGATATTGGAGACCAAAAAAATAAAGTCTGACACTGTTTCCACTGTTTCCCCATCTATTTCCCATGAAGTGATGGGACCAGATGCCATGATCTTCATTTTCTGAAGATTTAGATTTAAGCCAACTTTTTCATTCTCCACTTTCACTTTCGTCAAAGGACGCTTTTTAGTTCCTCTTCACTTTCTGCCTTAAGGGTGGTGTCATCTGCATATCTGAGGTTATTGATATTTCTCCAGGCAATCTTGATTCCAGTTGTGCTTCTTCCAGCCCAGCTATTCTCATGATGTACTCTGCATATAAGTTAAATAAGCAGGGTGATAATATACAGCCTTGACGTACTCCTTTCCCAATTTGGAAACAGTCTGTTGTTCCACATTCAGTTGTAACTTTTGCTTCCTGACCTGCATATAGGTTTCTCAAGAGGCAGGTCATGTGGTATGGTATTCCCATCTCATGAAGAATTTTCCACAGTTTATTGGGATCCACACAGTCAAAGGTTTTGGCATAGTCAGTAAAGCAGAAATAAATATTTTTCTGGAACTCTCTTGCTTTTTTGATGATCTACTGGATGTTGGTAATTTGATCTCTGCCTTTTCTAAAAGCAACTTGAACATCTGAAAGTTCAGGGTTCATGTATTGCTGAAGCCTGGCATGGAGAATTTTGAGCATTATTTTACTAGCGTGTGAGATGAGTGCAATTGTGCGGTAGTTTGAACATTCTTTTGGCATTGCCTTTCTTTGGGATTGGATTGAAATAACCTTTTCCAGTCCTGTGGCCACTACTGAGTTTTCCAAATTTTCTAGCATACCAGTGCAGCACTTTCAGAGCATCATCTTTCAGGATTTGAAATATTTCAACTGGAATTCCATCACCTCCACTAGCTTTGTTTGTAGTGATGCTTTCTAAGGCCCACATGACTTCACATTCCAGGATGTCTGGCTTTAGGTGAATGATCACACATCATGATTATCTTGGTCATGAAGATTTTTTGTACAGTTCTTCTGTGTATTCTTGTCACCTCTTCTGAATAACTTCTGCTTCTGTTGCTGCTGCATTGCTTTAGTCGTGTCTGACTCTGTGTGACCCTATAGATGGCAGCCCACCAGGCTTCCCGTCCCTGGGATTCTCCAGGCAAGAACACAGGAGTTGGTTGCCATTTCCTTCTCCGATATATTAAAGTGCAGAGTGAAAGTGAAGTCGCTCAGTCATATCCGACTCTAGCGACCCAATGTACTGCAGCCTACCAGGCTCCTCTGTCCATGGGATTTTCTACGCAAAAGTACTGGAGTGGGGTGCCATTACCTTCTGCTAGGTTCATATAATTTCTATACTTTATGGAGCCCATTTGCATGAAACGTTCCCTTTGTATTTCTAATTTTCATGAAAAGATCTCTAGTCTTTCCTATTCTGTTGTTTTCCTCTATATCTTTGCATTGATCACTGTTATGCTCTGCTATGCTAAGTCGCTTTAGTCGTGTCTGACTCTGTGTGACCCCATAGATGGCAGCCCACCAGGCTCCGCCGTCCCTGGGATTCTCCAGGCAAGAATACTGGAGTGGGTTGCCATTTCCTTCTCCAATGCATGAAAGAGAAAAGTGAAAGTGAAGTCCCACAGTCGTGTCCGACTCTTAGCGACCCCATGGACTGCAGCCTACCAGGCTCCTCTGTCCATGGGATTTTCCAGGCAAGAGTACTGGAGTGGGGTGCCATTGGGCTTAATTATTTCTCCTTGCTATTCTTTGGAACTCTGCATTCAGATTCTTATATCTTTCCTTTTCTCCTTTGCTTTTCCCTTCTCTTCTTTTCACAGCTATTTGTAAGGCCTCCCCAGACAGCCATTTTGCTTTTTGCAATTCTTTTCCATAGGGATGGTCTTGATCCCTGTCTCCTGTACAATGTCACGAACCTCCGTCCATAGTTCATCAGGAACTCTATCAGATCTAGTCCCTTAAATCTATTTCTCACTTCCACTGTATAATCCTAAGGGATTTGATTTAGGTCATACCTGAATTATCTAGTGGTTTTCCCTACTTTCTTCAATTTAAGTCTGAATTTGGTAATAAAGAGTTCATGATCTGAGCCACAGTGAGCTCCCAGTCTTGTTTTTGCTGATGGTATAGAGCTTCTCCATCTTTGGCTGCAAAGAATATAATCAATCTGATTTCAATGTTGACCATCTGGTGATGTCCATGTGTAGAGGCTTCTCTTGTGTTGTTGGAAAAGGGTGTTTGCTATGATCAGTGCATTTTCTTGGAAAAACTCTATTAGCCTTGCCCTGCATCATTCTGTACTCAAAGGCCAAATATGCCTATTACTCTAGGTGTTTCTTGACTTCCTACTTTTGCATTCCAGTCCCCTCTAATGAAAAGGACATCTTTTTGGGGTGTTAGTTCTAAAAGTTCTTGTAGGTCTTCATAGAACCATTCAACTTCAGCTTCTTCAGCATTTCTGGTTAGGGCATAGACTTGGATTACTGTGATATTGAATGGTTTGCCTTAAAAACAGAGATCATTCTGTCTTTTGTAGGATTGCATCCAAGTACTGCATTTTGGACTCTTTTGTTGACCATAATGGCTACTCCATTTCTTCTGAGGGATTCCTGCCCACAGTAGTAGACATAATGGTCATCTGAGTTAAATTCACCCATTCCAGTCCATTTTAGTTCACTGATTCCTAGAATGTCTATGTTCACTCTTGCCATCTCATTTGACCACTTCCAATTTGCCTTGATTCATGGATGAGAGGAGCAACCCAACGTCTGAGGTCAGGGATGGCAGCCAAGAGCAGCTATTCCATGTCTGAGGTCACGGGCTGCAGACAAGAGGAGCAACCCCATGTCCAAGGAATGGAGGCTGCGTGGGTGCAGGAGGGCTGAGAGGAGCTACTGCACATTCAAGGTCAGGAGGGGCCACTCGTCCAAGGTAAGGAGCAGCAGCTGTGCTTTAATGGAGTAGCTGTGAAGAGATACCCCACCTCCAAGGTAATAGAAACCCAAATTAGATGGTAGGTGATGTGGGAGGGCAGGTAAACTGAAACAATAATCACAGAGAACCAGCCAGTCTGATCACACGGACTACAGCCTTGTTTAACTCAGTGAAACTAAGCCATGCCATGTGGGGCCACCTAAGACGGACTGTTCATGGTGGAGAGGTCTGACAGAATGTGGTCCACTGGAGAAGGGAATTGCAAACCATTTCAGTATTCTTGCCTTGAGAACCCCATGAATAGTAGGAAAAGGTAAAATGATAGGATACTGAAAGAGGAACTCCCCAGGTTGGTAAGTACCCAATCTTGATCACTGCCTCTTGTACAACGTCATGAGCCTCCATCCATAGTTCTTCAGGCACTCTGTCTAACAGATCTAATCCCTTGAATCTGTTTGTCACTTCCACTGTATAATCGTAAGGGATTTCGTTTGGTGTAAGATGGCAGAGTAAAAGGATGTGTGCTCATCTTCTCCTGTGAGAACGCCAAAACTGCAACTCACTGCTGAACAACTGTCGACTGAAGAACATTGGATTCCACTGAAAAATATACCCGACATCCAAGGACAAAGGAGAAGCCCTAGGAAGATGGTAGGAGGGGCAAAATCAAGTTTAGGATAAAACTCTTTACCCTCCAGAGATACTCAGAAGGCTCAAACAAACCTTGTGCACACCAGAACCCGGGGACCCCACACAGAGACTGAGCCCAAACTGTGTTTGAGTGCCTCCTGCAAAGGTATGGGTCTGCAGTGGCCAGCCACAGTGGCAAGGGCTCTGGGTGAAGCATACCTGGATATAGCATAAGCTGTCTTGGAGGAGGTCACCATTGACCCCTCCATTAAGTCTCCAGAATATAGACAGGATGGGGAAAACAGAAACTTGGAGGGCAGAAAGAACCTTATGAATATCAGGACCCAGAAGAAATGAGCAGTAACCCCACAAGAGACTGACCCAGACTTGCCTGTGAGGGTCTAGGAGTCTCCAGTGGCGGCATGGGTCGAAGGTGGCCTGTTTACAGGGTCAGGGGCACTGAGCGCAACAGTGGGCACATGGGACTGTTTGAAAGAGGTCACTGTTATCTGCATTAGCTTCACCATATTTTGGCCTCAGGCCAAACAAGAGAGAGGGAATACAGCCCCACCCATCAAGGGAAAAATGGATTAAAGATTTACTGACCATGGCCCCAACCATCAGAACAAGACCCAGTTTCTCCCTCAGTTAGTCTCTCTCTTTAGGAAGCTTCCATAAGCCTCTTATCCTTATCCATATGAGGGCAGACAGAATGAAAACCACAATCACAGAAACCTAACCAAATTGATCACATGGACCACAGCCTTGTCTAACTCAATGAAACTATAAGCCATGTCTTGGAGGGCCACCCAAGATGGATGGTCATGGTGGAGAGTTCTGACAAAATGTGGTCCACTGGAGAAGGGAATGGCAAACCACTTCAGTATTCTTGCCTTGAGAACCCCATGAACAGTATGGAAAGGCAAAAAGTTAAGACACTAAACGATGAACTCCCCAGGTTGGTAGGTGCCCGATATGCTACTGGAGAACAGTGCAGAAATAACTTCAGAAAGAATGAAGAGATGGAGCCAAAGCAAAAACAACACCCAGTTGTGGATGTGACTGGTGATGACAGTAAAGTCTAATGCTCTAAAGAGCAATATTGCATAGGAACCTGGATTATTAGGTCAAACAGGAGTTGGCAAGAGTGAACATTGACATTTCAGGAATCAGCGAACTAAAATGGACTGAAATGGGTGAATTTAATTCAGATGACCATTATATCTACTACTGTGGGCAAGAATCCTTTAGAAGAAATGGAGTAGCCATCATAGTCAACAAAAGATTCTGAAATGCAGTACTTGGATGCAATCTCAAAAACGACAGAATGATCCCTGTTCATTTCCAAGCCAAACCATTCAGTAACATAGTAATCCAAGTCTATCCCCTGTCTAGTAATGCTGAAGAAGCTGAAGTTGAACAGATCTATGAAGACCTTCTAGAACTAACACCTCAAAAAGATGTCATTTTCATTATAGGGGACTGGAATGCAAAAGTAGGAAGTCAAGAAACACCTGGAGTAACAAGCATATTTGGCCTTGGAATACAAAACAGCAGGCCAAAGGCTAACATAGTTTTCGTAAGAGAACACACTGGTCATAGCAAACACCCTCTTCCAACAGCACAAGAGAAGACTCTATTCATGGATATCATCAGTTGGTCAATACCTAAATCAGATTGATTATATTATTTGCAGCCAAAGATGGAGAGGCTCTATAAAGTCATCAAAAACAAGACTGGCAGCTGACTGTGGCTGAGATCATGAACTCCTTATTGTCAAATTCAGACTTAAGTTGAAGAAAGTAGGGAAAATCACTAGACCATTCAGGTATGAACAAAATTAAATATTAAATAATAACAACAAAGAAAAGTGAAAAATGATCACTACCATAAGAAATAAGAAGTGTGTATACTACCAGCAATTGAAGCCATTGTGGGAAATCAGGAAATATGTGATGAAAATAAACTTATTTTAAATTTAATAAATAACTAGAGTCAAGCAGTGTGCTATTCCATAAATTTTTTTTTCTTATATTTCTACACAGTTAGGGCTTTGTGAACTACTTTTAATGAAAGTTTGTCCCTAGGTTAAAGGAAGGACCAGACGGTAATCGATCCATCACTGATTGGAGATTCTGTTCCAGACAATGGAGTATTTGGTGCTCTGTAAAATAGTTCTCAATTGAAATAGTCATAACTGGTGAAAATATTTATTTATATCTACAGATGAACCAAATTATGGGGAAAAAAATCTACCTGGTTTGATCAAAAAGTTAATTCTGTTTTTTCATACCATGTAATGGAAAAATCCAAAAGAGCTTTTGGCCAACCCCATGGTAACTTATCAATAAGAAGGACATTAATATGTGACTCATCACCAATATTCACTCCTCCTGTTTATTTCTCTCTGCATATGCTCCATTTTAGGAAGATGTGGTCAAGAGATTGTAGTTTCCTCTCTTCTCAGGTCTCAGTCAAGGGCTACAATATCTCTCCAGGAGGGCAAAATAAGCAGCCTTCCTCATCCCCCCAGCTCCATGTTGCAGAGGCAAAATTCTAGGTCAGTGTTGTTGGAGTAGTAACTCAGAAATTGTGTATAGGAGAGAGTGGACATAAAGGACAAAAAATTCTCCCTGAAGGAAGTGATTTTATTTGGAATAGAGAGTGAAGAAGTGTCCTATTAGGGGCAGTGTGGTTTTCAGAAAGATTCAATGACTTGCCTCTTAAAGTCCCTCACATTGCCAAGATTATATCTAATCCTTCTGCCTAGATCTTTGAGTTATAAACCATAAGGGAAATGAGCATTGAAATTTTAATGTATTTATCATAACTCTATACTTAACATCGGGCAAGAATCCCTGATGCTTTACTGAAAGGAAGGAAAAAGTGAAAAAATGGGGTGGAAATTCTGCCAAGTTACTGAGATCAATACAAAAAAAAAAAATTTTTTTTTTAAAAGCTTAATTTATTAAAGGGCCAGCGGAAATTTGGAATCCTCAATGCTGCCTTATTTGACCAGTTTCTAAAGTCTGTCCTTCTACGAATCATCTGTGAAAGTGGGCCTCTGCATGGAACCAGGCTATTTATCAGGTTTTACAGTTTGTATGAGACAAAGATTGTTCAGTATTTAAAGAGGCAGGATACTATGGTCTGAAGATGCAATACTTGCTATAATATAAAATAAATATTGACAAGAAATAAGAGCCATTTTGGAATTGCTTCCACAGGGTAGTACAAACAGAACCAACTGTTGGTTTATTTGAGTTTTAACCAGTCACATTTGATGTGGTCTCTAATATAATGTTGGCAAAGAGGAGAAGTAAGGCTGTTCCTTGGGACAATGTTAAGTCCATCATCCCATATATCTGTTTTCAAATTTCAATGTCAAGGACCCCATCAAAAATTATTGTACTTATATTGATTTTTCATAAATGTATTAAAACAATCAATATTTTGTAAGGCCCCCAAATTTTCATAGTCATCATGCTAATTGCTGTGCGTACATGGGTGAGCAGGCTTCTCAGGTGGCTCAGTGGCAAAGAATCCACCTGCCAGTACAAGACATGCAGGAGACATGGGTTCACTCCCTGGGTTCACAAGGTCACCGGGAGGAGGAAATGGCAACCCATTCCAGTATTCTTGTCTGGAAAATTCCATGGACAGAGGAGCCTGGTGGACTACAGTCCATGGGGTCACAAAGAGTCGAACATGACTGAGCAACTGAGCACACACACATGAATGAGCAAAATTAACATAGCTCTTTCCACTATGAAACCTATGTGAAGTGAAGTGAAGTTGCTCAGTCATGTCTGACTCTTTGAGACCCCACAGAATGTAGCCTACCAGGCTCCTCTGTTCATGGGATTTTCCAGGCAATAGTACTGGAATGGATTGCCATTTCCTTCTCCAATGAAACCTATAGTCTAGCATAAAAGACAAACAATAGCAATAGAATATTCTAAGTTTTTTCTTAAGAGTACAAAGTATGGAGTGTGACTGAGACACTAAAGAAGATTTTTTTTGTAGATAATAGCTTCCTGTTTTTATTACAAAGAATCTTGAACATACCTAAAAATTAGAAATACTAGGATACCCCACCTACGTGTCTTTTGCTTTATTATTTGAAGTAAATTGCATACAAAGAATCATGTAACTTCAAACATAAATATTTTAGTGTGTACTCATAAAAGGTAATATCTCATTTTTAAAACAATACATCAATTTAGAATGATTCCGATTCTCTTGCATAACTAGCAGCACTGATCAATATCCAAACTACATATATTTGCCTTGCATTTAATAAACTTGCTAGACTAGTGTGCCTATTCAAATGACTGTAACTATATTTAAAAGTTCATATTTTCATTGGTGGTTTATTGTTTTGTTTATAAATGCACTGGTTGGGCATATCTATCTCCTATTTGAAAACAAGTTTCAAAATTTTAACTGTACAATCAATAATAACATCTATTCTATAGGGGAAAAATTTAGGTTGAAAATAGAGGAGGATATATATGCAGAGCCCTATTCAATTAATGGGATAGACAGTCATCTTAGTCTGTTTGGGTTTTTACAGCAAAAATACTGTAGATTTACTAACTTAAACCACAAACTTTCACATAGTTCTGAAGCTTGGGGAGTAGAAGATCAATGTACCTGTATAACTGGTGTCTGGTGAGATGCTATTCTCTGGTTCACAGACTGCCATCTCTTGTTGTGTTCTTACATGGTGGAGAGGGTGAGGGAGCTCTCTGGTGTCTCTTTTACAAGAGGCACTAATTCCATTTATGGTTTCACCCTCATGACTTAATTACCTCCCAGAGACCAAATACCATCACATTGGGCTTAGGTTTCAATATGTGAATTTGGGGAGACACAAACCATCTACAGCAAGAGTGATATATTAATATATGTGTAGTATCCAGGATTCGACATTCTTGCTGGCTTCTTTCTTGTTGTTGTACAGTCCTTAAGTCAGGTCCAACTCTTTGTGACCCCATGGACTACAGCATGCCAGGTTACTCTGTCCTTCACACTCTCCCAAAGCTGTTCAAGTTGATGCCCATTGAGTCAGTGATGCCATCCAACCATCTCCTCCTTTGTTATCCCCTTCTTCTGCTTTCAGTCTTTCTCAGTATCAGGATCTTTTCCAATGAGTCAGTTCTTCACATCAGATGGCCCAAGTATTGGAGCTTCAGCTTCTGCATCAGTCCTTCTGATTAATATTGAGGGTTGACTTCCTTAGGACTGACTGATTTGATCTCGTTACAGTCCAAGGGGCTCTCAAGAGTCTTCTCCAGCACCACAATTTGTAAATATCAATTCTTCGGTGCTCAGCCTTCTTTATGGTCCAACTTTCACATCTGTACATGACTTCAGGAAAAGCCATACCTTTGACTCTACAGATCTTTGCCATCAAAGTGATGTCTCTGGTTTTTAATATGCTGTCTATGTTTGTCATAACTCTATCAACATATATTTCTTTATTAAAGAGAGCTATCTTTTTTTTTTAAATAGTGACAGCTCACATCTAAATTTTATATAGAACATGTTACTGCTCTTTGTCTGTTTGATGTCTGAGTAGTGCTATTGGTGCTAACCAGAGCAGAGGATGCAATGCTCAGCTCCATCAAATATTTTCAGGTCTCATTGATAGTGTTGGCCTTTTATACCCTGATGAAAATTCACCAGAGGAACAAACTTAGAAAATAAATTTAGAATAAAGTTCCTTTTCCACTTTCTCCTCATAATGCTCCTGCTCTTTGTCATGGCATTGCTGCTAAGAGTAGAAGCTTTAAAGGGTTGTAAATTATTACTCCAAGAAATGTGTTTTGCTACTTATATAACTTTTGATCCAAATGCATCCCTTGGCATATGTTGAAGGCATTGTTAGCCTTATATGGCAGATATCCTAATATTTGGAAAATCCCCCATGAGCCTGTGAATGAAATTGGCATCTGTATTCTATATTTCAGTACAAGACCCAAAGGTTCTGGCTATTGAAATAGTAGTTCCAGAATTGACAACAATAAAAGAAACAGTAGAAATAAAAAAGAAACAAAACAAAAACCACATACTTTGATCCCATCTTAATAAATTCAATGTCTCCCACACTATTTGATATTTTTACAGTAATAATAATTTTATTTACAGAACATTATATTCTGCTTTTTGTTACTTGTTGTGACCTGGAAGAGAGTATTTCATCCTATAAATATTTGCAAACATAGCCACATTTTCATTGGTTTTTGCTTACTACAAGCTTCTGACATATGCAGTGGTTAAGCAATAATTATATTACCATAAAATACTGCACTCCCTTAACACCGAGACTCTCTCATAAATTTCTCTGCTGTTGTCTATGACAATTTGCACTGACTGGTCTACTGTTACTACTTCTTTTTGTTTTAATTTCCCTGCCCAAACTCAAATCTGCCGTCCCTTTCATCAAAGTCTTCTATCACTCTAACTCACATTGGTGACTCACTTTTCTTAAGTTAATATTTATTTCCTTTGATAATTGACTATATATCATGTATGTTTTCAGTTGCTCATTAATTTCTCACATCAATATAATTTACCTTTCTACATAGACTGCAAGCTCCATACAAATAATATTTATGAATTTGAGTTTTTTTTGTAAACTATTATGGCTTTGAAACTAAAAATTTCATTCAAGCTGATAGGCATCAACTGGTAGCTCATTGGGTCTTCCCAGGTGCCTCAGTGGTAAAGAATCAGGCCTCTAATGCAGGAGATGCAACAGATGTGAGTTCAATCCCTGGGTTGGGAAGGTCCCCTGGAGAAGGAAATAATAATTCACTACAGTATTCTTGCCTGAAAAACCCCGTGGACAGAGGAGCCTGGTAGGCTATAGTCCATGGGATCATAGAGTTGGACAAGACTGAATAACTGAGCACACACCCATGGTAGCTTGCTAGGAATTTGTTAGCTCTGGTCCTTTCTGTCATCCAGTGAAACAGAATCTGCAAATAACAAGATTTCAAGATATTTTGCATGAATTTTTAGTTTGATGTACTGCCCTAAAATGTATCACCCATCTGTATAGGCTAACTGAATGGCTGTTCATTTATTATTTGTGACAGAAGTTTTCTTAGATTACTATAACAAATTATCATAAACTGAATAGCTTGAAACAGCATAAGTGTATTCCCTCATAGTACAGGTGAAAGTGAACGTTGCTGAGTCATGTCCATCTCTTTGTGACTTCATGGACAATACAGTCCATGAAATTCTCCAGGCCAGAATACTGGAGTGGGTATCCTTTCCCTTCTCCAGTGGATCTTCCAAACCCAGGGATCAAACCCAGGTCTACCACATTGCATGTGAATTCTCTACCAGCTCAGCCAGGAGAAGCCCAAGCATACTGGAGTGGGTAGCCTATTCCTTCTCCAGTGGATCTTCCCAACCCAGGAATTGAACCGGGGTCTCCTGCATTGCAGGTAGATACTTCACCAACTGAGCTATCAGGGAATCCTCACAGTACAGGTGACCAGAAGTCAAAACTCAAGTGGTCTGCAGGGTTGCTTTCTTTTGTAGTCTCTGAGAGAGAAGGCATCCCATGCTTCTCTCATAGCTTCTGGTGCTTGTCAGCAATCTTTGATATTCTTTGGTTTGTAAATGCTTATTCCAGTTTTTACCTTGCTCTTTCTCATTGTGATCTTCTCTATGTTTCTGTGTCCTGCTCTTTTTTTTTTTTTTTTTTTTTTAATAT
This sequence comes from Bos grunniens, assembly GCF_055505025.1. Classification (NCBI taxonomy): domain Eukaryota; kingdom Metazoa; phylum Chordata; class Mammalia; order Artiodactyla; family Bovidae; genus Bos; species Bos grunniens. The sequence continues at coordinate 54,547,244 of NC_141175.1, read as the reverse complement.
ATGGACATCAGTCATTGGATTTACAGCACACACCTGGTGGCTCAGATGGTAAAGAGTCTGCCTGCAATGGAGGAGACCCGGGTTCAATCCCTGGGTCAGGAAGAGCCCTTGGAGAAGGAAATGGCAACCCACTCCAGTACTCTTGCCTGGAAAATTCCATGGATGGAAGGGCCTGCTAGTCTACAGTCCATGTGTTCACAAAGAGTTGGACATGACTGAGTGACTTCACTTTCACTAAATGCAAGATTATTTTAACTCAAAGTACTGAATTAACTATGCCTGCAAAGGCTCTATTTCCAAATATGGCCATATGCTGCTGAGGTTCCAGGTAAATGTGAATTATTAGTGACATGGAAGGAACTGTATTCAAATTACAACAGCCATGTACAAACAAAGGTGCAATTCATTACTTTGTTTCTTTGTTATTGCAGATGAGATGATGACTACTTTTTCATCCCAGAGTCAGAAATAGTGAGACATCATTGTTAATGGAGGTAAAATAGTGATGTGGGTAAAAGTTTTCATTTTCATTGTAGCTACAACTCCCCATTTAAACAAATCCAAAGTCCTAAATGATCTCATTCTCTCTCTCTCTCTCTTGCACACACACACACACACACAAACACACACAACCATAAAATATTGGCCTTTCTAACTCTGAAACTCAGTGAATGGAATTGCCATAAGACTCTCGAGATTTTTTTTTCCTTCTCATTTCCCATTAAATAACTATAAAGTCCATCATTTTTTATATGCACTTTCTTATAGTCACTTTACAGGAGAAGGAAGCGGTGACCCACTCCAGTATTCATGCCTGGGAAATCCCATGGGCAGAGGAGCCTGGCCAGCCACAGTTCATGGGGTCTTAAAGAGTCAGACACTACTAAACTACTATGCAACAACAGGATTCACTTTAAAAAAACCTAGTGCTAAACCTTGCATTCTCTGCACCTACTATATTCTATTTTTTAAAATGTCCTTTATGGAAGTAACTGAATCAATTTATAGTGATTATTTTTCTTTTTTAAAGTCCATTTTTCCTACAGATTATAGTTAAATGATTAGACTATGGTATTTCCTGTCAACACTTTACAAATGTTTCTCCTTTATATTATGCAGTTAATATCTCTAGAGCATGATTTTTCCCTGGAAAAATGTTACTTCATGGTATATATTAATGCATTCATACCCAGAATGAATGTAATGGGAACTTTTCATTTAATGGGAACAAATGAAAAGAAAAAAAAAGAAGAAGAAAAACAAAGAAACATATATAAGTAAGTATGCCTCCCTATAAATTATTATCTGGGAATATTTAAATGCTGCTTTCCTTCTCCATTTGATAAAACTGTCTGGTGTAAACAAGTGACAATTATCAGTTATATTGCTGATTCTGCTAAAAATATATTAGATATTAGTAAGAGAGCTTATTAACAATTAGAGATTTATTTAATATCTGATTTATTCAACTGAAATTGGATATGACAATATTGCTGGAACAATTTTGGTTTAAACCTTAAAACAGAGCAAAACGTTACTTTCAGACATTTTTGTATGTTTATGTTTCTTACAATACTTCTTTTCAGGTGATAATATTTGACCTCTGATTAGTTAGCTAAAATTAGGACAACTTGCCCACTTTGATATTGTCAAACAAATAATATTGATCTTTAGATAAGCAGGTAGGTAATTTTAGTGTTTCCTTGCTGTCAGTGTCCTTATTGTGCTATCCAGCTTGTAACTCTTTCGTGCCTCCCCCACCTCAGTGAATAAATATTCTCCTCAGGTACAAAATTTAGGGGGTTGTAAAATTAAAGTGTTAGGTGGCAAAAATCCATTTTCAAGACAAACAGTACTTCAGTTATGGTTGCCAGACAAAATATAAGATCTTAAATTTGAATTCTAGAAGAACAACACATTTTTTTAAGTGTACTTCATGTTGTAGTTCATCCAAAATTCAAATACTACATATAAAATGTATACCAAATTTTTTTCCTTGCTGTTCATATTAAAATTCAACTTTGCCCTATGTTTTCATTTGCTAAATAAGGCAATTCTAAATTTAAAAGTGAAAATTAATACAAAAAAGAAAAAGAAAAACCATGAAGAAAATAATACAATGTAAAACATCCCCAAGATTAGTCTTACTATTTTCTTTTTCTTTTTTCTCAGGTTCAGAACAACATTGTAGTTGATTCTGTTACAAGTTTGAGTCCAAGCTTGCTCTACTGACCACATGACAGGCCAATAAATCTGAGAGATGAGGTACTGAAGCAAAGAATATAATTATATTCTGAAAGCTGGCTTACCAAGAAGATGGCCGACTAATGTCTCAAAATAACCATCTTATCAGGTCTAAATTCAAGGTTCTTTTACAGAACAGAGGTGGAGGAAGGTGAGGAAACAAAGTAAAAAGGCCATTAATTTTGCAAATATCTCCTAGAATTGAGGCCTCATGGAGGAGAAGTGTTAATTTCTTCCTTTCTGCCATCTACAAGTGGACAAGTTCCTGAACAAATAATATTAGGCATATATTAGTAAATGCTAAAAACAAAACAAAAAGCTTAATAATAATAATGATTATCAAAATGTGAAAAGCTATATTAGTTTGTATAGGAAAGAAAGACTTTTATGAGAAAATGACAATTGACAAGAGAGAAGAATGTTGAAAGATGTAATCAAGATCTATATGGAGAACTTTCCATGTGAGTGAAAGAGCCAGGATAAAACCTAAAGGAAGCCGGAGGTTGGCCTAATTAGGGATTACTAGTCCATAAATTTCAGTATTGCATAATACTATTCTGCCTTTATTTAAAATAAGCAATATAAGAAAATCCTAAACAGAAGTTTTAGTTGAATTGAAAAATAGAATAGAGTTTCAACAGCGGATGAATAAGGTAGGAGAATGAATCAGGGAGCTGGAAGACAAAATAATGGAACTCATTCAGACAGATCAGCAAAATGAAAACAGAAAAAAAGAATTTAGAAAGTGAGGATATCTTTAGTGTATTATTTATAATGTATGAGGACCATTATAATGGTCTCAGGAGGAGAAGATGGAAAAAAGAGCTAGAAAAAATTATTTGGGGGAAACAGAGGCTAAAAAGTTCTCTAAGCTGAAGAAGGAAACAGACACTAAGACAAATTATAATTTAAAAAGTAAAATTTAAGTATAAAGGCTCCTATAAGCAGCAATAGGAAAACAACTTGCTATGGACAACAGAAATTCCATAAGGCCATCAGCAGTTTTTCTACGGAAACTTTATAGGCCAAAGAGTGACATGGGATAAAGTGTAGGAGACAGGAAGAATAAAAGAAAAGCAAGCCCTGGCAAGGGCCGCAAAAGAAATTTATAAGTATTGAAGAACTGGATGCTATAAGGCATGAGACAATTGGAACAAGTAGAGAGGGAACAGTTAATAATCCTGAAACAAGATATGATCGTGGGGTTGGAAAACCGAACCCAGACTGTTTCTTAACTGGCATCCCAGTTCAGTTCACTTCGCTCACTCAGTCCTGTCCCACTCTTTGCGACCCCATGAATTGCAGCATGCCAGGCCTCCCTGTCCATCACCAACTCCCAGAGTTCACCCAGACTCATGTCCATCGAGTGGGTGATGCCAACCAGCCATCTATTCCTCTGTCGTCCCTTTCTCCTCCTGCCCCCAATCCCTCCCAGAATCCGGGTCTTTTCCAATGAGTCAATTCTTCACATGAGGTGGCCAAAGTATTGGAGTTTCAGCTTTAGCATCAGTCCTTCCAATGAACACCCAGGGCTGATCTCCTTTAGAACGGACTGGTTGGATCTCCTTGCAGTCCAAGGGACTCTCAAGAGTCTTCTCCAACACCACAGTTCAAAAGCATCCATTCTTCAGTGCTCAGCTTTCTTCACAGTCCAACTCTCACATCCATACATGACCACTGGAAAAACCACAGCCTTGACTAGACGGACCTTTATTGGCAAAGCAATGTCTCTGCTTTTGAATATGCTATCTAGGTTGGTCATAACTTTCTTTTCTTTCAAGGAGTAAGCGTCTTTTAATTTCATGGCTGCAATCACCATCTGCAGTGATTTTGGAGCCCAAAACAAACTCTGACACTGTTTCCACTGTTACCCCATCTTTCTCACATAAAGTAATGGGACCAGATGCCATGGTCTTAGTTTTCTGAATGTTGAGCTTTAAACCAAATTTTTCACTCTCTTCTTCCACTTTCATCAAAAGGGTTTTTAGTTCCTCTTCACTTTCTTGCATAAGGGTGGTGTCATCTGTATATCTGAGGTTATTGATATTTATACCGAAAATATTGATTCCAGCTTGTGCTTCTTCCAGCCCAGCGTTTCTCATGATGTACTCTGCATATAAGTTGAATAAACAGGGTGACAATATACAGCCTTGACATACTCCTTTTCCTATTTGGAACCAGTCTGTTGTTCCATGTCCAGTTCTAACTGTTGCTTCCTGACCTACATATAGGTTTCTCAAGAGACAGGTCAGGTGGTCTGGTATTCCCATCTCTTTCAGAATTTTCCACAGTTTATTGGGATCCACACAGTCAAAGGCTTTGGCATAGTCAATAAATCCGAAATAGATATTTTTCTGGAACTCTTTTGCTTTTTCAATCATCTAGCTGATGTTGGCAATTTGATCTCTGGTTCCTCTGCCTTCTCTAAAACAAGCTTGAACATCAGGAAGTTCACGGTTCACATATTGCTGAAGCCTGGCATGGAGAATTTTGAACAGTATTTTACTAGCATGTGAGATGACTGAAATTGTGTGGTAGTTTGAGCATTCTTTGGCATTGCCTTTCTTTGGGATTGGAATGAAAACTGACTTTTTCCAGTCCTGTGGCTTCTGCTGAGTTTTCCAAATTTGCTGGCATATTGAGTGCAGCCCTTTCACAGCATCATCTTTCAGGATTTGAAATAGCTCAACTGGAATTCCATCACCTCCACTAGCTTTGTTCATAGTGATGCTTTCTAAGGCCCACTTGACTTCACATTCCAGGATGTCTGGCTCTAGGTGAGTGATCACACCATCATGATTATCTGGGTCATGAAGATCTTTTTTGTACAGTTCTTCTGTGTATTCTTGCCACCTCTTCTTAATATCTTCTCCTTCTATTATGTCCATACCATTTCCATCCTTTATCGAGCCCATCTTTGCATGAAATGTTCCCTTGGTATCTCTGATTTTCTTGAAGAGATCTGTAGTCTTTCCCATTCTGTTGTTTTCCTCTATTTCTTTGCATTGAAATCTGAGGAAGGCTTTTTTTTTTTTTTTAATCTTATTATTATTTTTTTATTTATAGATTTTTTTTAATTTTTTTTTTTTACTTTACAATATTGTATTGGTTTTGTCATACATCAACATGAATCCACCTTGGCTGTACACGTGTTCCCCATCCTGAACCCCTCTCCCACCTCCCTCCCCATACCATCCCTCTGGGTCATCCCAGTGCACCAGCCCTGAGCATCTTTTATCATGCATCAAACCTGGCTTTCTTATCTCTCCTTGCTATTCTTTGGAATTCTGCATTCAGATGCTTATATGTTTCCTTTTCTCCTTTGCTTTTTGCTTCTCTTCTTTTCACAGCTATTTGTAAGGCCTCCCCAGACAGCCATTTTGCTTTTTTCTTTTCTTTTCCATGGGGATGGTCTTGATCCCTGTCTTTTGTACAATGTCACGAACCTCCATCCATAGTTCATCAGGCACTCTGTCTATCAGATCTAGTCCCTTAAATATATTTCTCATTTCCACTGTATAATCATAAGGGATTTGATTTAGGTCATACCTGAATTATCTAGTGGTTTTCCCTACTTTCTTCAATTTAAATCTGAATTTGGCAATAAGGCATCTCCGAATCATGTTTTATGTATCTGGTGGAAAATCTATAGATAAGAATTTTAGTCTTAGTTACTGATTTGTTATTGATTACTGCTTCTTAGTCATTCAATGGTTAATGATCCTTTTGTTCTTTGGAACTGAAGGCCACATGAGTTTTAGTTTAACTCCCTGCATATTATTTAATTCACAGTTGAAAGTATAATAAAGCTGGCTTGGATTCAGTTTTGACACCTTCACCTTGGAGCATTGTTAGTCCCCTGATCCTCACTTTTCTCTGAATTCTTGTGTTTCGTTTCTCATTCTCTTGCCTTATTGCGCTTTCGGAAACCCTTCTTTTCGAGCTGGTCTCGACAATAAAGCACTGAAAGAAAAAAAAATGAATAAACAAACAAAGAAAAACAATAGAACAAACTTCCAGCCGCAAATTCTCTATCGGCAAGGCTGTCATTCAGAATGAATGGAGAGACAAAGACATTAGAAAAAACTTAAGGAGTTAATCACCACTAAAACAGCCTTACAAAAAATGTTAAAGAGACTTATCTAAACTGAAAAGAAAGGCACTACGTAATAACAAGAAAACATAAACAATTAAAATCTCAGTGGAATAGGTAAAAATTTAATAAAGGTAATGCTGCTGCTGCTAAGTCACTTCAGTCATGCCCGACTCTGTGCAACCACAGAGACGGCAGCCCACCAGCTACTCTGTCCCTGGGATTCTCCAGGCAAGAACACTGGAGAGTGTTGCCATTTCCTTCTGTAATGCATGAAAGTGAAAAGTGTAAGTGAAGTGAAAGTGATATATAATTTTCTTATATATTAATTGATTTTTAAAAATTGTGTTACAAATTTTGTTTAAGAATTATTATTATTAAACAAATCTCTTTAAATTACTAAAAAAAAAATGTACATAAAACATCTCACCAAAAGTGCAACATGTGGGAGGGGTAAGTAAAAGGACAAAGCCTTGAAATGTGTTCAAATTTAAGGTGCTACTAACTTAAAAATACTATTGTTTATGTAGTATATCATTGTAAGCCTCATGGACTAAGGAATTAAAAAAACTGACTGAAAATAAAATTATATGTATAACCTACTTATCTATAATTTATGTCCTATTTTTTGACTTTGTTTGGATTTTGAAAAAGATAGATTTCCTACCTTAAGACTAATGAGAAGAGACTTTATTATAAAAGCCCATAATACAATACTAGATGTAATCTCCATTAGGGTAATGAAACACAACTTATTATTTTTTTAGTCCCATAATTAGCATTAGAAAAGGAAATGGCAACCCACTCCAATATTCTTGTCTCGAAAATTCCATGGATAGGGGAGCCTGGCAGGCTACAGTTTATGGGGTCACAAAGAGTCAGACACAACTAAGCAACTAAACAACAACAACAGTAGTATGCATAGAGTGTAAAACATAAATGATCAATTATCATTTCCTTCTCTGAGTTCAATTCATTATCATCTCATATCATAAGAAGCGATAGGGGAAAAATATACCAGAGTAAGACATCTTGTCGTATTGAACTAAGATTTGTTCTATTTCCTTTGCAAGAGTATAGACAAAATCAGAGTCATAGGATAAGAGAATGAAAAAGCATATATAACAATATTAGGTTGCCTATGTCAGATGGAAACTGAGACAAACTAATGGTAAGTGCTCTAGGATGGTGACTTTTACTTCCCATTAGCTATGACACTCACACATATGACATTCTAGGAATAGCAAGGCCAGACCCAACAGTCTACAGCAAGAGAGTAACAGAGCCTGCAAATAATGCGTAATTCTTGAAGCCTTTGCTGCAATGTCAATCTTCCCTTTTTTGGTGGTTTGTTGTTTTAAAGACTTTTAGAATAAAAGTGACTGAGAGTGACATCATTACAGAGAAGGTGACTGAAGAAAGTGAGTGCTTTAAGAAAGCAAGTCCAGGTGCTAACCCTTTACTTGTAGGACTGTGAGAGTGAACATATCTTTAATATTTTACCCTAGGAGCCTGTCTAGCCTCACATAGTCCAGGCCCATGGACTATGGGTGGCTCAGGACAGTTTGGGACAGTCTATTTTTCTGGCTTAATTAATGAGAGTGCTTTTCATTTTCAACATTTTTTGAATGATAAATTGTACATTCATCATAGTTATAGGAATTTTTAAAATCAATATTAAAGTAGAAAATTTGAAAACATTAGATAGTTATTTCTTACATTTTGTAAATTACTTCTGTCCAAATTGAAAAAGATTAAAAACTTCTATGCTTTGAGATGGGGAAACAGTGGAAACAGTGTCAGACTTTATTTTTCTGGGCTCCAAAATCACTACAGATGGTGACTGCAGCCATGAAATTAAAAGACGCTTACTCCTTGGAAGGAAAGTTATGACCAACCTCTGCATATTCAAAAGCAGAGATATTACTTTGCCAACAAAGGTTTGTCTAGTCAAGGCTATGGTTTTTCCTGTGGTCATGTATGGATGTGAGAGTTGGACTGTGAAGAAGGCTGAGTGCCAAAGAATTGATGCTTTTGAACTGTGGTGTTGGAGAAGACTCTTGAGAGTCCCTTAGACTGCAAGGAGATCCAACCAGTCCATTCTGAAGGAGATCAGCCCTGGGCTTTCTTTGGAAGAAATGATGCTAAAGCTGAAACTCCAGTACTTTGGCCACTTCATGTGAAGAGTTGACTTATTGGAAAAGACTCTGATGCTGGGAGGGATTGGGGGCAGGAGGAGAAGGGGACGACAGAGGATGAGATGGCTGGATGGCATCACTGACTCTATGGACGTGAGTCTGAGTGAACTCCGGGAGTTGGTGATGGACAGGGAGGCCTGGCGTGCTGCGATTCATGGGGTCTCAAAGAGTCAGACATGACTGAGTGACTGATCTGATCTGATCTGATGCTTTGAGATATCAGAGTTGAAAACTTCTGTTCTAGGCATTTAACAGAAGTGAAAGACTCACTCTGGGCTAATGCAGACTTGAAAAATGTTATAGAATATATAAGGCCTAAGCTGATGCATGATATATAATGCTGTTTATATATGATAAATAGTAAAATGTATATACTTTCAGGGCTTTCCAGGTGACTCAGTGGTTAAGAGTCCCTCTGCCAATACAGGGGACTGGGATTCCATCCCTGAGTTAGGAAGATCCTCTGCAGAAGGAAATGGCAACCCACTCCAGTATTCTTGCCTGGAAAATTCTATGGACAGAGGAATCTGGAGGGCTACAGTCTGTTGGATCATAAAGAGTCAGATATGACTACACGCACACACATGCACACACACACACACACACACACACACACACACACACTCACACATCTATACTTTCAGGTTGGAAAAACTGATAAATAGTACATAAGTGTCACAGGAATTCACTTCCAGGTGGGGAAATGTAAGGTAAATATCTTAAATTTCTATAGCTTCTTTTTCCACCTTTTCAGAGGACACATCTATAAGATAATAAGTATTTAAAAATATGGCCTATGTTATAATAAATTCCTGACAGTAAAACAAACATCTAAACAGCTAGTCTGTCAGATCATCAGACAATTTTTACATTTGACCTCAGATCCACTCAGTTGTTCACTAAGTCTTCTCTTGGGAGTGACTTTAAGTGATTTACATATAATCAACTCGGAGAAGGCAATGGCACCCCACTCCAGTACTCTTGCCTGGAAAATCCCATGGACGGAGGAGCCTGGTAGGCTGCAGTCCATGGGGCCACTAAGAGTCAGACACGACTGAGCAACTTCACTTTCACTTTTCACTTTCGTGCATTGGAGAAGGAAATGACAACCCACTCCAGTGTTCTTGCCTGGAGAATTCCAGGGAAGGTAGAGGCTGGTGGGCTGCCGTCTATGGGGTCACACAGAGTCAGACATGACTGAAGTGACTTAGCATAGCATAGAATCAACTAAATCTCTGGTGGCTCAGACAGTAAAGAATTGCAGGAGATCTGGGTTCAGTCCTTAAGTTGGAAAGATCCCCGGGAGAAAGGAATGGCTACCAATTCCAGTATTCTTGCCTGGAGAATTTCAGGGACAAAAGAGCCTGGTGGGGAACCAAAAGGCCACAGTCCATGGGGTCACTAAAAGTCAGACAGAATTGAGCAACTAACATTTTTTTTTTTCCAATTAATCAATAGATTTTGTTTGTAGTGGGAGTGAAAACATTTACTTCTGGAATTGCCCATGCATGGATCAATGTTTCAAACTTACAGAAAGCAGAGCTTACTCTTGTAAAAATATACTTCAGAAATTAAAGAATGACAGTACAAACTGGTCTTCATGGCTCTGTGAATCCTTCCTTTCTTCTTCCATAAATCATGGAGACCTGAGTAGTGTTTGCATTCAACACTTGCAACATTTGAGTGGGTAGCATTAATATTTGTTAGTATGCGTGCGTGCTAAGTAGTTTCAGTCATGTCCGGCTCTTTGCAACCTACGGACTGTAGCCCCTCAAACTCCTCTGTCCATGGGGATTGTCCAGGTAGGAATACTGGAGTGGGTTATTTGTTGGTACAATAAACCAATACTAGTAGCTTTTTATAGAAGAAACTAATCCGAGTAGAACCCACCCATTCCCCACAGTCAAAGCTCACAACAGAGTGGTGGTCAGTGTCAGCTGATGTCTATCATGCCCCAGGATTTGTGCACTGACTCTCTATCTAATTCTGGCTTTGTGGACCCTCATGAAAACATCCAACTACCATTCTCATTATATACTCAGTTACCCCCGAAACAATTCTCACTGAATATTTAATCAGCTTTGTCTTTTCTCATCTTAAAATCTAAGGGTAAGCCTGCAGATTAATTGGCAAAATAACTTGTGTGACAGTGTGAACAAGAGAGGAAGAGCAGGCTATATGTTCTATAAGTTCTCATGTAGATTTTCACCATGGCTATCTGGATACGCTGAGGGGACACCAGTGAGTGCTCTTAAGTTGCTACTGCTTCTGAAGGCAATAATATTCTACATAAGGATGCATTACGTTTATGTATATGATTTATAAAGGATCTGAGGTGTACAATATCTGAAGTTTGATTGAAACGTCTATTCTGCCAAATGAATACTGCTTATTGCTAACCAAAGTACCAGAAACAACACAGTTAATGATTCCAACAGAGGGAATTTTAAACAAGATAGAAAGATATAACTGCAAGCAAGAAGAGAAACACATATAGCATAGACATTCAGGTGTGCAGAGTCAGTTCAGAATTATGACTTGTGTTCATTCACTGTATGACTGTATTCAGTCCATTTAACCATTTGACCATGTGTTTTCTCATCTGTAAAAGGAAGTGAATATTATCCCCCTAAAATCCTTGATTAACTGGGATATTTATAAAGTATATAGTTAGTGGCTTGAATATAATATTTCAGTAAATTAGCAATTATTATTGTTACTATTATTGTCATAATAAAATGAAGAGAGATATATTTTAGGGCCAGATGAAGACTGATACAGTCCTGTAGACAGACCACTGTGTGTGATCAACCATCTCATCCATCCCAGGGTAGTGCCAGCTTGGGATAAGTACAGAGGATTCCCATGTTACTCAAGAAACTGTTTCACCACCACTAGCTTTGCATTAAGCCCATTTCAATCATTTTTTAATGAATTCTGACTGTCAAGTCATTTGAGAATGAAATATATCCAGAATCTTCGCCAGAACTCAAAAGTACCATTCCTGTATTATTTTTGCTACTTTACAGTTAAAATATTTATCTAATGGGGCAATTTGCAGAAGCTTTTAGTTACAAAGCACCAAGTCTCTGGCCATCCAAAAGGAATATAAATAAAAGATTTATTTAATGTTCCTTGTCCTTGTATTTTAAGTATGTGAGCTGTTTTCCCGAAGAAAGTAAAGCAAGATCAACATACATAATCCTTTGTCTTAAGTCTTAGAGGAAAGTGACTGCTTTATATGTCCTGCATGTGCTGTGTGTTTCCCTAGACTCTAAGGGTGAAGAAAAAAAATAATAATCTCAAGGGTATTAAAACCAGAAAAATATTTGCTGGCATGTGAATTTCAAGCACTTGATCTCTTCCTTTCTTCTTTAATTCCCCTCAATGCTAAAACTATTATAAAGTGAGAGGCAATGTTTTGAAGGCCAAGACTTTTAATCAACATTTAGATATCTGTTTATATACTGCATTTTATGTGTAAGTTATTCTAAAATTTCTTAGTTTACACTCCTCCCTCAACCAGCTTTAAAAAAGTGGGGAGGGGTGAGTTGATTGGTTTGCTTGGTTATTTATTATGCTATTGCACCACTGTCAGTGAAATTGACCATGAAAGTGTATTAAATGGTTGATCATAAAACAAAGCATTCTTGGAATGTGGAACAATGACAAAATGACACAGTGTTGAGCTTATTTTAATTAAAATCACTCCTTTCTGTCTGATGAATTAAATTGTTCTAAGTACTAGCAAGAAAATAGTAAACACTACAAATTTTCTGAGTAGGGAGCTAAAGGTATCTGATTTAATTAATTCTAACCATCTGATTACCTGTGCACAAGATCCTGAAGTATAAACGTTTAGCATGGCTTTCATGGTAACAGCACAGGAACAGTATGACCATTTTGTAAAGGTTTCTAACAGATGTTATTAGGATATGGGAAATCATGGCTTGTAGACAAAGATAGGAAATGGCTTGGTGCCAATCACCAACCAGCATTGCTAGATCTTTTCCCTCTTTCCCTTTTGCCATGTTCTCTGATAGCTCAGTTGGTAATGAATCTGCCTGCAATACAGGAGAACCTGGTTCAGTTCCTCAGTGGGGAAGATCCCTGGATAAGGGATAGGCTACCCACTCCAGTATTCTTGGGTTTCCCTTCTGGCTCAGCTGGTAAAGAATCTGCCTGCATTGAGGGAGACCTGGGTTTGATCGGGAAGACCCACTGGAGTAGGGAAAGGCTACCTCCTCCAGTATTCTGGCCTGGAGAATCCTATGGGCTGTAGAGTCCATGGGGTCACAAAGAGTTGGACATGACTGAGCAACTTTCACTTTCAAGTGATAGAATTCATAACAGAGGTAGGCAGACAGGTAAGAAGAAATAATATATACCAAAGAAGAAAGTATATGAATATATGACTTTAATGGAAACTGTTTGGGTCTTACACTTTTCTTCATTACTCCCCTTATCCATGCACTCACTACACCTGCCCTGAGTTTTGGTTGATAATTCACTATGGTCCTTTCTCTGAAGAGTTGCCTCTGGCCAAATGCCACAGAGAATAGCCCTGCTATCACCCCAATGTTTACAGAACTCAGCCTATAGCTGCCTGCAAGAGAGTAATACAAAAGGCCAGGCCTTTAGTCTCAAGATGAACACTATGGAGAAAACAAACACACAAAGACACACACACACACAGGAACACCAATACATTTTTGGAAGTGATAGATATGTTCAGTAGTTTGGTTGTTGTGGTTATGTATTCTAAGTTATTAGCCTTTCAAACTTGCACATGTATTTTATGAAGCCACATATCATCCATATTGATGTTGCTGACAGATGAGACTAAAATTGTCTCCTATAATAAAATGAGAGATAATCAGTGTACATTCTATTAAATGAGCACATTTTTTACAAGTAAGAGAAATACTTGTTTATGATTTTAAAATCTTTCATTTAACTGAAACACTTTTAAGTATTAAATGAGTAAAGTATAAAGTAAAACTTTTCAGCTTTCTATATTAGTAATATGAAATCAGGATAGAAGGCCTAATTATTTTTTGTTAAAATAATTCTGATATTCAAATTCTCATCCATATGTGCTTATAAAATATGTTCAATTTACTTGTGGTTATAAAAGTTCAGAAACTAATATTATCCCTAGATAGATGATATGGCTGTCTCTGCATTAGGAAGCAGAGGATGATGTAGGATGAGTGAGCAGTTAGCAGGATTTCAGGCAAGAAAAACAAATCTAAATTTCAAGTGCTAACCAGAAAAATTTGACTTTTTTGAAAGGTACCAAGAATCACAGAAAACTAAAAAATAGCATCAACACAATCAGATTTGACAACATTTTATCTAAAATCTAAAGCAATATCTTATAGGGTTTAACACTTCCTGACAACATATGCCTTTAAACAAAGACAGGGTATGTCTTTGGTGACATAATCAAAGGCATGACTTGTTGAACAGATTTGCTTACTAAATCTGTAGGATTCATGTTATTACTCCTTTCACAATAATGTGTTTAACTAAGAAAAGAGAGAGTGAATAGTTTCCTAATAAGACTTCAGTATACACAGATGTGTCTTCAACTACTTCATAGTGTTTCCTCCCTTGAGATTCATCCCCAGAAGATTAGGTAGCCTTTAAGTTCCTGAAATAAGGAAGAGAGGTGTCAGAGGCCACTCTCAAGGGGGAAGGTGTAGTCAAGGTCCTACCCAGGTTGATACACTGCAGAATGAACAAAGAGAGTAACATTAAAACTCCAGAAGCACACATTTTACTCTCTCTTTCTCCAAGCAACTTAGGAAGTTTTGGTCTAAAAATGTTCGAAAACAAGCTTCACCAATGATAATAAACCTAACAGCTTGTAGTTCCAAGTTTGTGTGCATTAACTCTGCCTGTAGGTTTTATCTGATAAACTTGATCAATCACTGCCAATTATTCTTCTCCAAACTGTGTGTGTGTGTGTGTGTGTGTGTGTGTAATTACTCTGATCAGAATCTTCACAGTGGAGCCTGGTCTGAAAATATGATCTGAGATGTGGAACCCCCATAATCTAACACTATTATCTACAGTTCCTCATCTCAGTATTATTTTTAAATATTAGGTTCCAATGGGCCTACCCAGTACATTTTTAGGTATGAGTCAGAATGCAGAAAATAGTTTCCATACATGTAAAAACTGTAAAATTTTGGAAGAACAGAAAATTGCCCATGCGTGATTTTGTCTTCACCATCTGGCTCTTTTTTCACAGTTTATAGCCTTAGAATCTTCAAACAAGCAAGACCTAGGTGGTTGGCTTTAAATGGAACCAAGAACCAAAACCTGAATGCATATGGGAATTATCTGGGAAGATTTTCAGAAATAATGATACTTGAATTCCATTTCCAGTATCACTGGTCTATGGTGAAGACTGGCATCAGTATTGTTGTTTAATGTGTTTGTGGGTGATATTGTTATGAAGGAAAGGTTGGAAATCACTGCGTAGGGAAGGATCAGTAGCTATGAGTTATGTGCCCTAATACAATGCAGTTCTTCCAAGGATCCAAACATGAGGGAAAATCACCAACTAATTACATCAGAATATACTATATATTTTAGTTAAAAATAGCAAGAGTATTTAATATTCCAGGCAATAAATCTTCATTTGATGTATGGTTCTAAATAAGACAGAGATTCTTTTCTCGAAGAGCATTAAGCAAAAGCCATGGTTACCAATGAGATCTGCCATTCTTGGTGATAGTGTTTTTATTTCACTTTATGAAAATTACTCAAATTAAAATTATCAAGTGTCTACAAATGAATCCAATGAAAGTTGTGACAGGTATTTATACAGGATCATATATTAATATAACATCACTAAATGTGAGTTACATCTCTGGTGTGGCAGAGAAAGTTGCCAGCAGACTGACTCTCCCACACATATGGAAAAGCACTTAATATAAAAATTTAAAAAAAAATGATGGCAGAGGAATAAGCCGGGGGAGATTACTTTCATCAGAAAAATCATTTGAATGATGAGCAACTTCCACAAAAAAACTTCTGAATGCTAGCAGAGGACACCAGGCACCCAGAAAGGCAGCCCATTCTCTTCAAAAGGCGGTAGGACAAAATATAAAAGACAAAAAGAGAGACAAATGAGTTAGGGATGGGGACCTATCCTGGGGAGGGAGTTGTGAAGGAGGAGAAGTTTCCAAACACAAGGAAACTCTGTCACCAGTGGGTCTGTGGGGAGTTTTGTATCTCAGAGGGCAACATAACCAGGAGGAAAAACAACAACAAAACCCACAGAATATGGGCCTAATCACAACTCCCAGTGGAGAAGTAGCCCAGACGCTCACATACCAGCGAGAGGGGGCTGAACAGAGAGTCGCAGGTTGCATGCTTAGGGTAAGGACTGGGCCTGAATGCCCTGAGGACAATCTGAGGGAGCTAACATGAGATAGCAACCCAAACTGTATGATAGTCACAGAGAAGGGGTGGGGGGAAGAGAGAGAGAGAACTTTTCTGTGAAAAGCTCTAACTTAAGGCACAGCCTGGCCTGCTCAAAAAACAAAGGATTGAGTGAATACCAGAGGAGAGCTAGCAAGCTGTGGACCAGCCCATCCCCCTGCCAGAGGCAGAGAGGCAGGCAGGTGAAAGCAGGAAGGCAAGGGGCAATCTCGGCCCCAGAGATAGCATCCTCCACCAAATTGTGAGCAGGCTCCCAGTTGCTAACCAACTCTTCCTGAGATCCTGGATGGTTGACATCTGCCAGGAGGGTCGCAACCAGAAATCAGCTCCCCAGAGGAGACACATGGCACACCTGAGACAGCGCTCTTGTGGCTCACCCAGGAAAAGAAGTGGCAGAGACCAGGGAGGAGATTAAGACACACAGATCACCTGGGACAGTGTGATCACCAAGCATCTGGTTGCCTGAGCTGCTAGGACCTGGGAATGGCACAAAACGCATGCCCAACTCAGTCTGTACCTTTGTGGAGTCCTCGAAAACCTGAACCTGAGGAGCTTAGGCCTGGGAAGTGCATGGAACCCAGGGCCCTCTTTGGACAGTTCCCCTGCAGAGCAACATGGAGCTGAAGCAGTGTAGACCAGGAAAGCACATGTGCCATGGGCTGGGACAAACCCAGCGTGGTCCACACACACCAGTGATATTTGTTTTCAGTGTTCCTCTTTCCCCAAAGCACAACTGAACAAGTAAGCCTAAATAAGTGACCACTTTTGCCCCCTTGTGTCAGGGTGGAAATTAGACACTGAAGAGACTTACAAATAGAGGAAGCCAAAATAAACAAAAAAAGAGGGGACCACTTTGGAAGTGACAGGTGCAACAGATTAAAACCCTGTAGTTGGCATTGACTAAGCATTGGAAAGGGCCTAAAGACCCTGCTTATTTAACTTATACTCAGAGTACATTATGAAAAATGCTGGGCTAGAAGAAGCACAAGCTGGAATCAAGATTGCCAGGGAAATATCAATAACCTCAGATATGCAGATGACACCACCCTTATGGCAGAAAGTGAAGAGGAACTAAAAAGCCTCTTGATGAAAGTGAAAGAGGAGAGTGAAAAGTTGGCTTAAACTAAACATTCAGAAGACTAAGATCATGGCATCTGGTCCCATCACTTCATGAGAAATAGATGGGGAAACAGTGGAAACAGTGTCAGACTTTATTTTTCTGGGCTCCAAAATCACTGCAGATGGTGACTGCAGCCATGAAATTTAAAGATGCTTACTCACTGGAAAGAAAGTTATGACCAACCTAAATAGCATATTGAAAAGCAGAGACATTACTTTGCCAACAAAGGTCTGTCTAGTCAAGTCTATGGTTTTACCAGTGGTCATGTATGGATGTGAGAGTTCGACTATGAAGAAGGCTGAGCGCCGAAGAATTGATGCTTTTGAACTGTGGTGTTGGAAAAGACCCTTCAGAGTCCCTTGGGCTGCAGGGAGATCCAACCAGTCCATCCTAAAGGAGATCAGTCCTGGGTGTTCTTTGGAAGGAATGATGCTAAAGCTGAAACTCTAGTACTCTGGCCACCTCATGTGAAGAGTTGACTCATTAGAAAAGACCCTGATGCTGGGAGGGATTGGGGGCAGGAAGAGAAGGGGACGACCGAGGATGAGATGGCTGGATGGCATCACTGACTCCATCGACATGAGTTTGAGTGAACTCTGGGAGTTCGTGATGGACAGGGAGGCCTGGCGTGCTGCGATTCATGGGTCACAAAGAGTTAGACACGACTGCGTGACTGAACTGAACTGAACTGAAAGACCTTGAGGAGAAGTATAAGCTGGAACAAGGAACTATCTGAAACTAAACTGACTCCAGGTTGCCCTCAAGAGCTCCAGAGAAATTCCTGGATATATTTTACTATTATGATTTAAAAAAATTTTTTTAAGTTATTATTACTCCTTTAATTTTCATTTTTGTAACACTCGTGCCTTGCAAAAAAAAAAAAAAAAAAGGTCCCTATTTTTGAAGCAAATTTCATCTATATATGTGTGTGTGTATATATATATATATAATTTTGTGATTTGTTTTGTATTTTTATTATTGTATGTTTGAAAGTCTAACCTCTACTGTAGATTTTTAATCTTTACTTTTTGGTATTTGTTATCAATTTTGTACCTTTAAGAACTGAATCTTCAGTATCCATTTTTACTTCAGTTCAGTTCAGTTCAGTCACTCAGTCGTGTCCGACTCTTTGTGACCCCATGAATCACAGCACCCCAGGCCTCCCTGTCCATCATCATCCCCCGGAGTTCACTCAAACTCACATCCATCAAGTCAGTGATGCCATCCAGCCATCATATCTTCTGTCGTCCCCTTTTCCTCCTGCCCCCAATCCCTCCAGAATCAGAGTCTTTTCCAATGAGTCAACTCTTTGCATGAGGTGGCCAAAGTACTGGAGTTTCAGCTTTAGCATCATTCCTTCCAAGAACACCCAGGGCTGATCTCCTTTAGAATGGACTTGTTGGATCTCCTTGCAGTGCAAGGGACTCTCAAGAGTCTTCTCCAACACCACAGTTCAAAAGCATCAATTCTTCAGTGCTTAGATTTCTTCACAGTCCAACTCTCACATCCATACATGACCACCGGAAAAACCATAGCCCTGACTGGATGGACCTTTGTTAGCAGGGATGTGATTACTGCCTTGACTGCTCTTTCCCCTTTACTCTCTTTTTTCTCCCCCAGGTCACCTCTATCTCTTCCCTCCCCATTCTATTCTCTACATCATTCTGATAAATTCTCTGTGTGTTCTGGGCTGTGTAGAGCACTTTGGGAACTGATTACTGGCTAGATTAGTCTCTCCTCTTTTGGTTCTCCCTCTTCTCATCTTGGTTACTTCTATCTCCCTCCTACCTCTTCTCTTCTCCATGTAACTCTAGGAACCTCTCTGGGTGTCCCTCACTGTAGAGAATAATTTCACCATTAACCTAGATGTTTTATCATCGGTGCTGTATGGATGCAGAAGTCTTGAGGCTACTGTAAGAATAAGACTGAAAGCCATGGGCAGGAGGATTAAATCCAAAACTTGAGAACATCAGAAAACTCCTTTCTCCAGGGAACGTTTATCGATAAGATCTCATCAAAATACTTCCATAGGTACATGGAAACCAAGCTCCACCCAAGAGCTAACAAGTTTCAAAGCAAGATATACCACACTAATTCTTCAGCAACGCAGGAATATAACCCTAAGCATTAAAACACAGGTGGCCAAAAGTTACATCAAAGCCATAGACACCTCAAAACACTACTGGACAATTCACTGCAATCCAAAGAGAAGAGATTCAGCTCCACCCACCAGAACACCGATGCAAGCTTACCTAGCAAGGAAACCTTGACAAGCCACTTGCCCAAATCCACCCACAGGGAGGAACCTCCATGATAAAGAGGAACCACAAAATTCAAGCATATTGAAAGGCAACCCTAAACACAGCAATCTAAACAAAATGAAAAGGCAGAGAAATATTCAACAGGTAAAGGAACATGATAAATGCCCACCAAACCAAACAAAAAAGGAGATAAATGGAGTTACAGATAAATAGACTAGAGACAAGGATTGAGAAGATGCAAGAAATGTTTAACAAGGACCTATAAGAAATAAAAAGAGTCAATCAATAATGAATAATGCAATAACTGACATCAAGAGCACTCTGGAGGGAACCAACAGTAGAATAACTGAGGCAGAAGATAGGATAAGTGAGGTGGAAGATAGAATGATGGAAATAAATGAAGCAGAGAGGAAAAAAGAAAAAAATAATAATTAAAAAGAAATGAGGACAATCTCAGAGACCTCTGGGACAATGTTAAATGCCCCAACATTCGAATCAGGAGTCCCAGAAGACGAAGACAAAAGGAAAGGTCATGAAAAATACTTGAGGAGATAATGTTTGAAAGCGTCCCTAAAATGGGGAAGGAAATAGCCACCCAAGTCCAAGAAACCCAGAGAATTCCAAATAGGATAAACCCAAGGCAAAACACCCCAAGACACATATTAATCAAATTAATGAAGATCAAACACAAAGAGAAAATATTAAAAGCAGCAGGGGAAAAGCATCAAATAACACACAAAGGGATTCCCATAAACTTCCAAAACTGAACCAGGAAGAAATAGAAAATCTTAACAGACCCATCAGTAGCACAAAATTGAAGCTGAATCAGAAATCTTCCAACAAAAAACAGCCCTGGACCAAATGGCTTCACAGCTGAATTCTACCAAAAATTTAGAGAAGAGCTAACACCTATCCTACTCAAACTCTTCTAGAAAATTGCAGAGGAAGTTAAACTGCCAAACTCATTCTATGAGGCCACTGTAACCCTAATATCAAAATCAGACAAAGATGCCACACACACACAAAAAAAAAACTACAGGTCAATATCACTGATGAACATAGATGCAAAAACCCTTAACAAAATTCTAGCAAACAGAATCCAACAACATATTAAAAACATCATACTTCATGACCAAGTGGGCTTTATCCCAGGGATGCAAGGATTCTTCAATATTCATAAATCAACCAGTGTGATACACCACATTAATGAATTGAAAGATAAAAGCCATATGATTATCTCAATAGATGCAGAGAAAACCTTTGACAAAATTCAACATCCATTTATGATAGAAATGCTCCAGAAGCAGGAATTTAAGGAACATACCTCAACATAATAAAAGCCATATATGATAAACCCACAGCAAACATTATCCTCAATGGTGAAAAATTGAAAGCATTTCCCCTAAAGTCAAGAACAAGAAAGGGTGCCCACTCTCACCACTACTATTCAACATAGTTTTCGAAGTTTTAGCCACAGCAATCAGAGAAGAAAAAGAAATAAAAGGAATCCAGATTGGAAAAGAAGTAAAACTCTCCCTGTTTGCAGATAACATGATCCTTTGCATAGAAAACCCTAAAGACACCACCAGTAAATTACTAGAGCTAATCAATGAATATAGTAAAGTTGCAGGATATAAAATTTAATGCACAGAAATGCCTTGCATTCCTATACACTAACAATGAGAAAATAGGTAGAGAAATTAAGGAACCAACTCCTTTCACCATTGCAACAAAAAGAATAAAATACTTAGGAATAAATCCACCTAAAAACAAAAGACCTATATACAGAAAACTATAAAACACTGATGAAAGAAATCAAAGATGTCACAAATAGATGAATAAATATACCATGTTCATGGATTGAAAGAATCCAGATAGTGAAAATGAGTATACTACTTAAGCAATCTATAGATTCAATGCAATCCCTATCAAGCTACCAACAGTATTTTTCAGAGAACTTGAACAAGTAATTTCACAATTTGTATGGAAATTCAAAAAAAAAAAAAAAAAAACTTGAATAGCCAAAGCAATCTTGAGAAAGAAGAATGGAACTGGAGGAATCAACCTGCCTGACTTCAGACTATACTACAAAGCTACAGTCATCAAGACAGTATGGTACTGGCACAAAGACAGAAATAAAGATCAATGGAACAAAACAGATAAACCCAGAGATAAGCCCATGCACCTATGGATACCTTATATTTGATAAAAAGAGGCAAAACATACAAAGGAGAAAAGACAATCTTTTTAATAAATGGTGCTGGAAAAACTGGTCAACCACTTGTAAAAGAAATGAAACTAGAACACTTTCTAACATCATACACAAAAATAAATTCAAAATGAATTAAAGATCTAAATGTAAGTCCAGAAACTATAAAATTCCTAAAGTAAAACATAGGCAAACACTCTCTCACATAAACCACAGCAGGATCCTCTATGACCCACCTGCCACAGTAATGGAAATAAAAGCAAAAATAAACAAATGGGAACTAATTAAACTTAAAAGCTTTTTCACAATGAAGGAAACTGTAAGCAAGATGAAAAGACAGCCTTCAGAATGGGAGAAAATAATGGCAAATGAAGCAACTGACAAAAAATTAATCTCAAAAATATGCAAGCAACTTCTGAAGCTTAATTCCAGAAAAATAAATGACCCAATCAAAAAATGGGCCAAAGAACTAAACAGACATGCCTCCAAATAAGACATACAGATGGCTAACAAACACATGAAAAGATGCTCAACATCACTGTTTATCAGAGAAATTCAAATCAAAACCACAATGAGGTACAAGCTCATGCCAGTCAGAATGGCTTCTATCAAAAAGTCTACAAAAAATAAATGCTGGAGAGGGTGTGGAGAAAAGGGAACCCTCTTACACTGTTGGTGGGAATGCAAACTAGTACACCCACTATGGGGAACAGTGTGGAGATTTAAAAAAAACTGGAAATAGAACTGCCATATAGCTCAGCAATACCACTGCTGGGCATATACACCAAGGAAACCAGAATTGAAAGAGACACATGTACCTCAATTTTCATCACAGCACTGTTTACAGTAGCTAGGACATAGAAGCAACCTAGATGTCCATCGGCAGATTAATGGATAAGAAAGTTGTGGTACATATAATGGAATATTACTCAGCTATTAAAAAGAATGCATATGAATCAGTTCTAATGAGGTGGATGAAACTGGAGCCTATTATACAAGTGAAGTAAGTCAGAAAGAAAAACACGAATACAGTATATTAATGGCTATTTATGCAATTTAGAAAGATGGTAATGATGACCCTATATGTGAGACAGCAAAAGAGACAGATGTAAAGAACAGATTTTTGGACTCTGTGGGAGAAGGTGAGGGTGGGATGATTTGAGAGAATAGCATTGAAACATATACATTACCATATGAGAAATAGATAGCCAGTCCAGGTTTGATGCATGAGACAGGATCCTCAGGGCGGGTGCACTGGGACGAACCTGAATGATGAGATGGGGAGCGAGGTTGGAGGGGGTTCAGGATAGGGAACACATGTATACCCATGGCTGATTTATGTCAATGTATGGCAAAAAACACTACAATATTGTGAAGTAATTAGCCTCCAATTAAAATAAACACATTAATTTAAAAAATAAATAAATAAGAAATCATACAAATTAAAAAACAAAATTAATGCTGTTTAAAGGATCTAGAGAGCAAACAATTGCAGGCACATTTGGAAGAGAGTAGAGTCTTATATGAACAAGCAAGACAGAAAAAAAAGTCAGTTTTTTTTTTTAATAAATTGAAACAATAAATTTTTATCTATAATTGCAAACAAAAGATAAAAGCACATTAATCATCAATATCAAGAATAAGATTACTATTTGCAGTGTAGATCAATAAACACCACTTTTTCATACCAGCTTCTTGCCTGAAAAATGTCTCAGTTTCTAACTGGATGAATATTTAAGGCTGATACTAAGTGCATCTCCTCAGCTCTCTCTTGACATTTTTTTTTTCTCTTTTCCTCATTTTCATGTTGAATCAAAGGCCAAGTAATATTAATGTATGTATTGTAATGATATCATCTCACTGTCTTGAGCAGTCTTGCAAAATAGAAGCATTGTTTCTGTTAAGTGATGCTGGGAACCAACAGCCAAAAGTAACATGCATTTGTGAAGAAGAATGCAGGGAATAAGGCTTCTAACCAGTAAAACGAAAATCAGAAGAGGGTCCATTATTTGGAAAATCCCCTCTGTGTACAGAAATAGTCACATAGCACTTCTTGATCAGACTTATATGCAGATTTTATAACTTTGCCTCTTTCCAACATGCATGTGAAGTCAAGTGGGCCTTAGGAAGCATCACTATGAACAAAGCTAGTGAATATGATGGAATTCTGGTTGAAGTATTTCAAATCCTAAAAGATGATGTTGTGGAAGTGCTGCACTCAGTATGCCAGCAGATTTGGAAAACTCAGCAGTGGCCACAGGACTGGAAAAGATCAGTTTTCATTCCAATCAAAGAAAGGCAATGACAAAAGAATGCTCAAACTACCGCACAATTGCACTCATCTCATTTACACTAGTAAAGTAATGCTCAAAATTCTCCAAGCCAGGCTTCAGCAATATGTGAACCATGAACTTACAGATGCTCAAGCTAGTTTTAGAAAAGGCAGAGGAACCAGAGATAAAATTGCCAACATCTGCTGGATCATCAAAAATAGCAAGGAAGTTCCATAAAAGCATCAATTTCTGCTTTATTAACTATGCCAAAGCCTTTAACTATGTGGATCTCAGCAAACTGGAAAAATCTGAACGAGGTAGGAATACCAGAACACCTGACCTGTCTCTTGAGAAACATGTATGCAGGTCAGGAAGCAACAGTTAAAACTGGACACTGAACAGCAGACTGGTTCCAAATCGGGAAAGAAGTATGTCAATGTTTATATTGTCATCTTGCTTATTCAACTTATATGCAGAGTACATCATGAGAAATGCTGGGCTGGAAGAAGCACAAGCTGGAACCAAGATTGCTGGGAGAAATATCAATAATCAAAGATATGCAGATGACATCTCCCTAATGGCAGAAACTGAAGAACTAAAGAGCCTCTTGATGAAAGTGAAAGAGGAGAGTTAAAAAGTTGGCTTAAAAATCAACATTCAGAAAACTAAAATCATGGGATCTGGTCCCATCACTTCATGGCAAATAGAGGGGGAAACAGTGGAAACAGTGGCTGACTTTATTTTTCTGGGCTCCAAAATCACTGCAGATGGTGATTGCAGCCATGAAATTAAAAGACACTTGCTCCTTGGAAGGAAAGTTATGACCAACCTATAGAGCATATTAAAAAGCAGACATTACTTTGCCAACAAAGGTTCGTCTAGTCAAGGCTATAGTTTTTCCAGTAGTCATGTATGGATATGAGAGTTGTACTATAAAGAAAGCTGAGTGCCAAAGATTTGATGCTTTTGAAATGTGGTGTTCGAGAAGACTTTTGAGAGTCCCTTGGAATGCAAGGAGATCCAACAGTTCATCCTAAAGGAGATCAGTCCTGGGTGTTCACTGGAAGGACTGATGTTGAAGCTGAAACTCCAATACTTTAGCCACCTGATGTGAAGAACTGACTCATTGGAAAAGACCCTGATGCTGGGAAAGATTGAGGGCAGGAGAAGGGGATGACAGAGGATGAGATGGCTGGATGGCATCACCGACTCGATGGACATGAGTTTGAGTAAACTCCTGGAGTTGGTGATGGACAGGAAGACCTAGCGTGCTGCCATCCAAGG
Source organism: Bos grunniens (assembly GCF_055505025.1). Classification (NCBI taxonomy): domain Eukaryota; kingdom Metazoa; phylum Chordata; class Mammalia; order Artiodactyla; family Bovidae; genus Bos; species Bos grunniens. The sequence continues at coordinate 54,522,104 of NC_141175.1, read as the reverse complement.
AGTCACAAAGAGCTGGACATGACAGAGCAACTGAACTGAACTGAACTGAATATGTATACTAATTGAGAATTTCTTTTGTATAAATGACAATTTCTGAAAAATACAACTGAATACTTACATATTTAAAAAAGCACTCCAAATAATTTTGCCACCTACCTCTGGACATAGCACCTTACACCTGTCAGGATGACTATTATAAAAAAGACAGCACACAACAATTGTGGGCAAGAATGTGAGAAAGGGGAGCCCTTGTGCACTGTTGTTGAGAATCCAAATAGGTGCAGCCACTATGGAAAACAGTATGAAGATTCCTCAGAAAGTTAAAAATAGAATAATATGTGATCCAGCAGTTCCACTAATATGTATTTATCTAAAGAAAATAAAAACAAAGAGTTTAAAAGGTATATGCATCCCTATATTCATTGCAGCTTTATTTACAATAACCGAGATATGGAAACAACCTACATGTCTATCAATAGATGAATGGGTAAGGAAGATGTTAGAAACATATCTATTACTCTGTCATAAAAAAATGAAATATATAAATATAAAATCTTGTTATTTTCAACAATGTGGGTGGACCTCGAGAGTATTATTCTAAGTGAGATAAGTCAGATAGAAAATGATAAGAAACAGTTTCATACATACAAAGAAGAAACTGGTGATTGTCAGAGGGAAGAGTGAGGAGAGAAGAGAAATAGGTGAGGGAGAATAAGAAATACAAACTTCCATTTACAAAATAGATGAGCTAAGGCTATGAAATGTTCAGAGTGGGTAATATAATACAATAATTTCATAATTTTGTATGGTTACAGGTCATAACTAGACTTATGATCCTAATCATTTAAAAATGTACAAAAATATCACATATGTTGTATATCAGGAACTAACATGTGTTGTAAGTCATGTATACCTTAAAAAAAAAAAAAGAAACCAATTCATTTGTGTTACCAGTGGCAGGACTCAGGAGAGGAGTAACTGGATGAAGACAATAAAAAAATATAAACTTCTGCTTATAAATAAATATCCAGGATATAATGTACAACATGATAAATATAATTAAAACTGCTCTAGGTTATATGTAAATGTTATAAGAGTAAATCCTAAGATCTCTCATTACAAGGAAATCTTTCACCTATGTTTTTAATCTTAAGGTGAAAGATGTTCACTAAAATTTACTTTGGTCATAATTCTGTGACATATACAAGTCAAATCCTTATGCTGTATACTTTAAACTATAGAGTGATATCAACTATATCTCAATAAACTTGGAAGAAAAAAGTTTCAAAAATGAGATGAGTAAGAGGTTAATAGGAAAATATATAGACGGAAAATATTAAACAGCTAATGATAGCTAGTTATTACTTCCTAAACACAAAACTGCAACCTTTGTTCATAAATAAGGAATTGAGCTATACACAGAAAGTTATAGCTGTAAGTAGTTTACTTTCATATGGATTAAATATGAATGTTTTAGAGGGAACATATACATTAGTAAAATAATAAGCTTACCAGAGATATTAATTTCTTTTTGATGATGTTTAAGAAGCTATGTAGGTGAATTCTGCATATATTTATTAAACTCCTTTGAAAATGAATAAGCAAAGGGTTCTAACTTATTAATGCAGGAGGTGTATATCATATGAGGGAATGGGATTTGAGAAGAGAAAGAAAACACATTTACTGTCAATTAAATAATAGCATAAGTTTTTCAATACAACACAAGAAATTCTAGAGTGAAAGAAAGGGGAAACATAAAATCTGGATCAAAGTCAACAAAGTAAGGAATTTCTAGACTCTGTTAAGATTCAGTGCATGAATTGTAGCTCACAGAAACTACCAGGCTTGATACAGAAGCATGTATTACTTAAGATCTTTCTATGGAGTTGATGGGTTCAATTCAGTTCAGTTCAGTCACTCAGTAGTGTCTGATTCTGCAACCCTATGAGCTGTAGCACGTCAGGCCTCCCTGCCCATCACCAACTTCCAGAGTCCACCCAAACCCATGTACATTGAGTCGGTGATGCCATCCAACCATCTCATCCTCTGTCATCCCCTTCTCCTCCTGCCCTCAATCTTTCCCAGCATCAGGGTCTTTTCAAATGAGTCAGCTCTTCACACCAGGTGGCCAAGGTATTGGAGTTTCAGTTTCAACATCAGTCCTACCAATGAGCACCCAGGACTGATTTCCTTTAGGATGGACTGTTTGGATCTCCTTGCCGTCCAAGGGACTCTCAAGAGTCTTCTCCAACCCCACAGTTCAAACCATCAATTCTTCGGTGCTCAGCTCTCTTTATAGTCCAACTGTCACATCCATACGTGACCACTGGAAAAACCATAGCCTTGACTAGACATACCTTTGTTGACAAAATGATGTCTCTGCTTTTTAATATACTGTCTAGATTGGTCATAACTTTCCTTCCAAGGAGTAAGTGTCTTTTAATTTCATTATCAGGAGAATTCTCAGGACCTATATTTGGTATCTATTTAATTCATAATTGTTGAAGCATATAGTATTTATCATGAATTAGTATCTTAATATAAAAATAAGTAAAATGAGGTTATCTGATAGTCTTATTAGATGCCTCTCTGGTTGATGGTGGTTTAGTCTCTTAAATCACGTCTGACTCTTGTGTCCCTGTGGACTGTAGCCCACCAGGCTCCTCCATCCATAGGATTCTTCAGGTAAGAATACTTCAGTGAGTTGCCATTCCCTCTCCAGGGAATCTTACTGACCCAGGGAATGAACCCAAGTCTCCTGCATTGCAGGTGGATTCTTTACCAGCTGAACTACCAGGGACAAAGGACATGAAATGAATGACCTAAGGAAGTGGAAGGGCTTTCAAAACCATGATCAGATGATGAAATTATATGTTAACAGTGAACCTGCCATAATGGTTCTATTATTGTTACTTACACTGACTATCATCCACACAACCAACATCTGAAGAGAGTGTTCAGGGTTGTATAGATAGCCCTGTATATTTATTTCTGAAGTCATTTCATATATTGCCCTGGATAGAGCTGCATTATCAAAATAAAATAAGTAACTTTTTATTTTATTATTTCCTAGATCAAGGATCAAACCCATGTCCCCTTCATTGGCAAATGGATTCTTTACCACTGAGCCCACAGGTAAGCCCTATGTAACTTCTACAAGGCTACTTTTCCCAATATGATGTCAGATACATAGTACGTTTTCTGCCCAAATAGATATGTGTTTTAAAAAGCCAAGGTTGAAAGGTTTTACATGTTGTGTCCCTCATGGCCATCACCCTTTTGCACATAGGGTAAGTCTCAGATATGATAAATACATTTCATTTTGCATTTGAGCTCATGTTATTGATGCTAGTAATTAAAACCTTCTGTGTTAAGTGGGACTCAGGAATGTCTAACTTCAGTGGAAGCATGTTTGCTTTGGCAAGAGATGATGGAGAGGCTGCTCTCATGAGAAAAGCTACACATTTCCCAATCTCAGTGAATACTTTTATGTGCATATGAAGTTGTCAATTTAAAATTTTATTTTATAACGTGAAATATTACAGTAAACATTTGATGAAACATCTGTTATTCTCTTAATTTTCAGTAGAAATAAAACGAGGCTTTCTGCCATTTGCCAAGTAGTGGATGTCAATCAACACAATAGCAAAGCCATAAAATATGGCTGAAATGATGCAAAACAGTAGCAAAACTTATTGACAATTAATTTTAAAAGCAGTTTGTCCTCCAATTTCTGGAGAACATTGGCTATTTTTGACCCTTTAGCATCCATTTCCAATTAGTTTAGTCATAATAACTTGCTTTTCCTATAGGAATTCATATCTCCATCCTTATGACTACATGCCATATCTAACTCACTCCTTGGGAAGGAAACAGCCACTTGTCTGGTTCAGAGCACCCATAGGTGTAGTCTTTGAAAAGAGAAACTTCTTTACCATTCAGAAAGAATTCCTGGGAAAGAGCATGTAATTGGGGAACACCTAGAAGTTGCTGGCAAATGTCTCACAGGGTGATCCAGCCAGTTTTCTTGTAAATAAAACACAAAGGAATACCTAGAAGAGGAAAGAGGAAAGAACTGAGAAAAAAGAGGAAGTGAGGGAGAGAGAGAGGTGTTGGAAGAAGGGAGGGAAAAGGGGGAGTGTGGGGAGAGAGAGAGAGGGTGATATTTTGGATGTTGCTTCAATTCTGCATCACATTTTTGTTGTTCAGTCAGTTGTGTCTGACTCTTTCCAACCACATAGACTGAAGCGTGCCAGGTTTCCCTGCCCTTCACTATCTCCCTGAGCTTGCTCAAACTCATGCCCATTGAGTCAATGATGTCATCCAACCATCTCATCCTTTGTTGCTCCCTTCTTCTCCTGCCCTCAATCTTTCTCAGTATCAGAGTCTTGCAATGAGTGAGCTCTCTGCATCAGGTGGTCAAAGTATTAGAGCTTCATCTTTAGCATCATTCCTTCCAATGAATATTCAGGGTTGATTCCCTCCAGGATTGACTGGTTTGATCCCCTTGCTGTACAGGCGACTCTCAAAAGTCTTCTTCAATACCACAGTTCAAAAGCAGCATCAATTCTTTGGTGCTCAGCCTAATTTTACTTAACATAATTTCTACAACTGGAGTTTTAAGTTAACAAAGCCAACATTATTGCTTGAGCCAGTTCAAAAATATTTTCTATTATTTATATCCCCAAAATGTCTCACTTACACACCATTAACTCTGCTAATGATGTCTTTTGTTGTCTTTGTTATACATTGTTTTTGTAGTTGCAGGAAGAGGTAGAAAGAAGCCCTTTGCAGAGTCCACAGACAGCAAAAGTTCCTCAAACCCTAACATACACTGCAATCTACACGACCTGACCAAATAAAACTTCAATTCTCTCATGCCCAGAATTATGATCTGAAGACTTGTGCATCAGGTAGCCTCATTAATTTTTATGGCTTTTCCCTTTTACCCTAGTCTCCCATAACCACTGGCTTAGGTGATTGCTTTTGGGCAGAGAAAACTGATTTGCAATCCATGATTCCAGCAGGGGAAGAGAAAGTTCACTTTCTGGCTGGTTAAGTTCTTGGAGAATAGGACAGGCATTTTCATTGAATCATGGGAGGATCTAAATAGGATATCATAGTCCCACCAAAGCTGAGCTAACAGGATAAAATGCACTTTATTAGTTCATCTACTACATTGCTTATACAGTTATCTAATGCCCATAAATATCTACAATTAAGCTTTAGTAGGATGACAAAGGACTTTTAATTAGACACATCACAACACCTTTCCATTTATTAATACTTTCCTTTAGGTTTGCCTTTTAAACATATGTCTGGCTAATTAAAACCTGATAAGAAGGAACATTACTTCCTAAAGTGTTGCTCTCAGAAAAAAAAAAAAAAAGTGTACTTCTCTCTCTTGCAAAAATAGAAAATACATAAATGTATCTGATGAATACCAAAAAAATATCTTGGCTCATTGGAATTTCAACCTAAGTGACTGGAGTTAGGGGGTCATATCAGAGAATGATTGAAAAGTCATGATTTAGGAATAAATGCAGAAGACCAGTGGCTACCCTTAAGGAAATACTACCTAGTCTGGTAAGTTTTCTTTGGAATGTGCTTCTGTGGGAGTGATAGTTGCTCTTAGTGTTATTAGCATCTGCTTATCTAATACCTATGACAACCCACTCCAGTATTCTTGACTGGAGAATCTCATGGACAAAGGAGCCTAGTAGGTTACAGTCCATGGTGTTGCAAAAACTTGGATACAACTGAGCAACTAACACTGTATTCTCATGTTAGCTATTTCTCTTTCATTGTAAGTCATCTTATTTTTCATGATATCTACTCTATATTTACATGCAATCATAGAATGAAGGACTTCCCTGATGCCTCAGATGGTAAAGAATCTGCCTGCAATGTGGGAGACCTGGGTTCAATCTCTGGGTCGGGAAGATTCCCTGGAGAAGGAAATGGCAACCCACTCCAGTATTCTTGCCTGAAGAATCACATAGATAGAGCAGCCTGGTGAGCTACAGTCTTTGGGGTTGCAAAGAGTTGGACATGGTTAAGTGACTAACACACATAGAATCAAAGTTTTTGAAACTTTGGTTAGGTTTTGCCTTAATGCTTAACTCTTCAGAAAGAAAATCTGGGAAAAAAAATCCAAGATAGCATTCATCCCTATTATGAGTAGGAATAGTGATCATAAACAGGAGATTCATATGCCCAAGATTATCTTCTTGGATTCCCTTTATTTGGCCTTTGACACTGATAGGGCTATGCTCAGCACCACTTACCAGTTTCTCCATGTTACAAGTCTTGGTGGAAGGTCCAAAGAACTAAACAAATAAATGGAAAATTTGTCAACAAGTGGTAGATACAGATACACAAGGTGTAGTGCAATAAGATTATTAACCTCTAGTATTTTCTTCAACTATAAAGCTAATTCCTTACAGTACTATTTATGCATTTTAAATAAAAGGTTTAAGTGATTTGAGGAAAACCTTTTTGCAAAAAGCATGAAGAGCAGTAATAATCTAATAAATTAAGTTGTATATCTTTATTAATCAGAATAATAAAAAATAAATTAATGAAAAAATAAGTAAAATTCTGAAAGTGCATTTCTTAAGAGATAATGACTATTTTGATATGTGTCTAACTTTCTAGGTTAGGGTTAGAAGAGAATAATGGACTTTGAAATTCCATTTATAAGAAGAAAACCAAATTGTTTTAAGGGTGAATGCTTTTTTGATCCATTTTTAATTCTACAAAATTTTAATATGGATTTTAAATCTTAATTTTTAAATTTTATAAACATGTAATTTTGGTTACTTCTAAAAAAGCAATAATATATATACTTAATTTAAAACATCAATGTTGCATAAGATATAGCAGTCTGGATGGTGAAAATACTTCCTGCAGATACACTGATGATAACAAATGATTTCTCCAAACTATTTTGTGGATCTGATAGGCAAAGAACCCAAACACTTGAAATTCCAAAAAGTATACAATAATCTATGCTGTTGCTGTTCAGTTGCCCAGTTGTGTCCAGCTCTGCAACTTCATGGACTGGAGCTTCCCTAGCCTCCCCGTCTCTTACCATCTCCTGGAGTTTGCCCAAGTTCATGAACATTGCGTCAGTGATGCCATCCACTGCATCCTCTGACCCTCTTCTTCTGCCCTCAATCTTTCCCAGCATCAGGGACTTCACCAATAAGTTGTCTGTTTGCATCAGATGACCAGAATACTGGAGCTTCAGCTTCAACATCAGTCCTTCCAGTGTTTAGGGTTGATCTCCCTTGAGGTTAACTTTAAGTCCAAGGAGCTTTCAGGAGTCTTCTCCAGCACCACAATTTGAAGCCATCAATCATGGTCTATAGCTAAGTGGAAAATAGAGACACACATTGTTCATTTCTACTTGTTAGAAACAGGTTGAAGAGAAATTGGAATAAGGACACAGAAAAGTAAAAAAATGATTCTACATAAAAGTGTAAACTTTCAAGTTGATGAAAATAATTGAAAACATAAAAAAGAAACACAAAGTTCAAACTTAGATGTCAAATTAATCAATAATCTCAGTTATTCAAATAAATGATTTTAGTTCTTCTTTTAAGAACGAAAATAATTTTCTAAAAAGTAAATGCAGAGATTAAAAAAAAAACACGGGATATTTGTGCATCTTGATATCTAGCAATCTTTGTAATGTTGTAAAATGTCTTTTTAAAATGGGAAAGACAAAATCTTAGAAATAGAAATAGAGAAGAAATGATGGATGTCATCTTTTTTACTTTTCAGTAGCAAAATACAAACAATCTCACTATTTTTAATATCACTTGTCCCTTGTATATTATTTTCCTCTGTCACTCTGCTCACACAATTTTATATACAGTTAGAGAGAAAAGACAACACCAACTTCCCTCAAAGTAATTCTTCCTATCTTCCTTCTCAATCCCCCACCCAGTGACACACAAAAAACAGTATCAGTAGTGCCAGTCCTCAACCTCTAAACAGTGTGCATGCCGGCTAAGTGGCTTCAGTTTTGTCTAATGCTTTGAAACCTTATGGACTATAACCCACCAGGCTCCTCAGTCCATGGGATTCTCCAGCCAAGAATATCAGAGTGAGTTGCCATGCCTTCCTTCAGGGGATCTTCCTGATCTAGGGATGGAACCTGTGTCTCTTATGTCTCCTGCATTGGCAGACAGGCTCTTTTTCACTAGCGCTACCTGGGACACCCTAAAAGGAGTGAAAACTGGCATTTAAATAGCCTTTGACATGTGATGTGTGTTAGTCACTCAGTAGTGTCCAACTCTTTGTGACCCCATGGACTGTAGCCCTCCAGGTTCCTCAGTCCATGGAACTCTCCAAGGCAAGAATACTGGAATGGGTTGCCATTCCCTTCTGCAGGGGATCTTTACAACCCAGGGATCAAACCCAAATCTCCTGCCTTGTAGGCAGATTCTTTACTGTTTGAGACATCAGGGAAGCCTTTAACATATCACTACTCAGTTTGCCTGACTTAATCAGTGTGTTCCTGACTGTGCGGTATGCTGGAAGCATTCCAGCATAACAAGTTTGAAACAGCCAATGACAGAGAGGCATAGGACTGGAGAAAATTAATATTGCAGCCCAAAGGTTTGGGGCCAACTGTCAGGAGTTAATAGTTCAAATCATCAGAAAGGTGTCTTAGCATCTGAGCCTGCTCCTGCTTACACTGAACTACCTACCTAAGGGTTCTGATTGAGGGAATGACTAGTTCAGTTCAGTTGAGTTCAGTCACTCAGTCGTATCTGATTCTTTGCGGCCCCATGAATCACAGCACGCCAGGCCTCCCTGTCCATCACCAACTCCCGATCTTACCAGCCATCTCATCCTCTGTCATCCTCTTCTCCTCCTGCCACTAATCCCTCCCAGCGTCAGGGGCTTTTCCAATGAGGCAACTCTTCACATGAGATGGACAAAGTATTGGAGTTTCAGCTTTAGCATCAGTCCTTCCAATGAACACCAGGACTGATCTCCTTTAGAATGGACTGGTTGGATCTCCTTGCAATCCAAGGGACTCTCAAGAGTCTTCTCCAACACCACAGTTCAAAAGCATCGATTCTTTGGTGCTCAGGTTTCTTTATAGTTCAACTCTTGCATCCATACATGACCACTGCAAAAACCATAGCCTTGACTAGACTGATCTTTGTTGGCAAAGTAATGTCTGCTTTTTAATATGCTCTCTAGGTTGGTCATAACTTTCCTTCCAAGGAGTAAGTGTCTTTTAATTTTATGGCTGCAATCACTATCTGCAGTGATTTTCGAGCCCCCCAAAATAAAGTCCGAAACTGTTTCCATTGTTTCCCCATCTATTTGCCATGAAGTGATGAGACCAGATAACATGATCTTAGTTTTCTGAATGTTTCATTTAAGCCAACTTTTTCACTCTCCTCTTTCACTTTCATCAAGAGGCTTTTTAGTTCCTCTTCACATTCTGCCATAAGAGTGGTGTCATCTGCATATCTGAGGTTATTGATACTTCTCCCAGGAGTCTTGATTCCAGCTTGTGCTTCTTACAGCCCAGCGTTTCTCCTGATGTACTCTGCATATAAGTTAAATAAGCAGGGTAACAATATACAGCCTTGACGTACTCCTTTTCCTATTTGAAACCAGTCTATTGTCCATGTCCAGTTCTAACTGTTGCTTCCTGACCCGCATATAGGTTTCTCAAGAGGCAGATCAGGTGGTCTGATATTCCCATCTCTTTCAAAATTTTCCACCATTAATTGTGATCCACACAGTCAAAGGCGTTGGCATAGTCAATAAACCAGAAATTGATACTTTTCTGGAACTCTTGATTTTTTGATAATCCAGTGGATATTGGCAATTTGATCTCTGGTTTCTCTGCCTTTTCTAAAATCAACTTCAACATCTGGAAGTTTATAGTTCACGTATTGCTGAAGTCTGGCTTGGAGAATTTTGAGCATTACTTTACTAGTGTGTGAGATGAGTGCAATTGTGCAGAAGTTTGAGCCTTCTTTGGCATTGCCTTTCTTTGGGATACGAATGAAAACTGACCTTTTCCAGTCCTGTGGCCTCTGCTGAGTTTTCCAAATTTGCTGGCATATTGAGTGCAACTTTCACAGCATCATCTTCTAGGATTTGAAATAGCTCAACTGGAATTCCATCACCTCCACTCGCTTTGTAGTGATGCTTTCTAAGGCCTACTTGACTTCACATTCCAGGATATCTGGCTCTATGCGAGTGATCATACCATCGTGATTATCTGGGTCATGAAGATCTTTTTTGTACAGTTCTTCTGCGTATTCTTGCCACCTCTTCTTAGTAGCTTCTGCTTCTGTTAAGTCCATACCATTTCTGCCCTTTATCAAGCCCATTTTGCATGAAATATGTCCTTGGAATCTCTAAATTTATCTCTAGTCTTTACCATTCTATTGTTTTCTTCTATTTCTTTGCATTGATCACTGAGGAAATTTCTCTTATCTCTCCTTGCTGTTCTTTGGAACTCTGCATTCAGATGCTTACATCTTTCCTTTTCTCCTTTGCTTTTCACTTTTCTTTTCACAGCTATTTGTAAGGCCTCCTCAGACAGCCATTTTGCTTTTTTGCATTTATTTTCCATGGGGATGGTCTTGATCCCTGTCTCCTGTACAGTGTCTTCAACCTCCATCCATAGTTCATCAGGCACTCTGTCAGATCTAGTCCCTTAAATCTATTTCTCACTTCCACTATATAATCATAAGGGATTTGATTTAGGTCATACCTCAATGGTCTAGTGGTTTTCCCTACTTTCTTCAACTTAAGTCTGAATTTGGCAAAAAGGAGTTCATGATCTGAGCCACAGTCAGTTCCTGGTCTTGTTTTTGCTGACTGTATAGAGCTTCTCCATCTTTGGCTGCAAAGAATATAATCAATCTGATTTCAGTGTTGACCATCTGGTGATGTCCATGCGTAGAGTCTTCTCTTGTGTTGTTGGAAGAGGGTGTTTGCTATGACAAGTGGGTTCTCTTGACAAACCTCTATGTTAGTCTTTGCTCTGCTTCATTCCATACTCCAAGGCCAAATTTGCCTGTTACTCCAGTCGTTTCTTGACTTCCTACTTTTGCATTCAAGCCCCCTATAATGAAAAGGACATCTTTTTTGGGTGTTAGTTCTAAAAGGTCTTGTAGGTCTTCATAGAAATGTTCAACTTCAGCTTCTTTAGCATTACTGGTTGGGGCATAGGCTTGGATTACCACAATATTGAATGGTTTGCCTTGGAAATGAACAGAGATCATTCTGTCATTTTTGAGATTGCTTCCAAATACTGCATTTCGGAGTCTTTTGTTGACCATAATGGCTATTCCATTTCTTCTCTCTAGTACTTTCCAAAAGTAAAATGCATTTCAAATTCCTTTATTCCTCTCTTTGTGTTAAATCCACTTTTCTTCCTGCCTGACACATAAACTAGTGAGGATGAAGTCAATACATAAAAGACCTTAATATATACTGAATTTACAAAGAACATTTAAAGTGTTCTCTATTATTCTATGTCTTATTAAATATGACTTAAACTGCTCTGTTTTGTAAAAAACTATTAATGGAGTATGACAGAGTGGAATATGTTCTCAGTCATTTCCTCCCTGCTTCACAACTGGATTATGCAGTCTCACTTTCTGTCTTGTCAACTACAGTAATTTTACACTTCTTGATGTTGGGCTTATCACTTGATTTTCTTTGGCCAATGAGATGTTATTAGATGAAATATAAGCATTGGCTGGAATCATGACTGTGTAATTAAAGTTGGTCTCTCCTGCCTTTGCCATTACCATGGAAAAAAAAACAAAAACATTCCTCAGCTGCCTAGCCACTCAGAATTCAAGTTCCTTGGAGAAGAGCTGTTGGGCTAAGCTCAGACCACGCCCTTGACCCAAAGAAATATGAAAATAAATGCTTATTTTTGAATGACACTGAAGCGTGTTGGTTGGTTGTTATACAGCATTATTTTTGTGTAGGTTAATTGAAAGTTATAGGGTTTTTTGCTGACATGATTACTGGACGGGCCAAAGGATCTGACTTTAGGTGAAAATTTCAGAATGACTCCTCAGAAGCAAATGAACAGGCCCATGTGGAAACTGCCCTTTCTGGTACCATTGCTCGGTTGCTATAGGAACTACTGATTCAAATATCACTTGTTCTAGAAAACATGTGTGAGAGGAGTTGGCTAACATAATCTATATTCACGGTTGAGATCTATGCTTAGCAAAAATATACTTTTAAGTCTTACTTTGACTCAAAGATTGGAAACAAGTTAACAAATAGATGGGCATTTACCCCTTCTTGGATAAGTCACAAGCCACCAGGAACCATTGAAAGTGTTAAAAAGTGAAAGTGTTAGTTGCTCAGTAGTGTGCAACTCTTTGTAACTGCATGGGCTGTAGCCCACCAGTCTCTTCTATCCATGGAATTCGCCATGCAAGAATACTGGAGTGATTAGCCATTTCCTTCTCTAGGGGATTTTCCCTACCCAGGGATAGAATCTGGTCTCCTGCATTGCAGACAGATTCTCTACTAACTGAGCCGCCAAAGAGACTGTTGAAATCTGCCAATAATCTATGTAAAAATATAGGAATATTTTCCTGTGGTCATGTATGGATGTGAGAGTTGGACTGTGAAGAAGGCTGAGCACCGAAGAATTGATGCTTTTGAACTGTGGTGTTGGAGAAGACTCTTGAGAGTCCTTTGGACTGCAAGGAGATCCAACCAGTCCATTATGAAGATCAGCCCTGGGATTTCTTTGGAAGGAATGATGCTAAAGCTGAAACTCCAGTACTTTGGCCACCTCATGTGAAGAGTTGACTCATTGGAAAAGACTCTGATGCTGGGAGGGATTGGGGCAGGGGGAGAAGGGAATGACAGAGGATGAGATGGCTGGATGGCATCACTGACACGATGGACGTGAGTCTGAGTGAACTCTGGGAGTTGGTGATGGACAGGGAGGCCTGGCATGCTGCGATTCATGGGGTCACAAAGAGTCAGACACGACTGAGTGACTGAACTGAACTGAATTGATATACTCCTTTATATGAAAAGAATATACAAATGAGACAGTATTTCAATTTTCTTTTTTCTCACTTAATTTTTCATACTCCTATCAACACTTTAATCAAGCAACAATAAGCAGCAAAAAAAAACATAAAAACAAAAATAAAACAGAAGTATTTGTGAAGAAAGAATAAAGTTTTTACACTCATGGAACAGTAGCACAGTAGGGAATATGTTGAAGTTTCAACATAGACATCAAAAACTACTTTCATCGGCTTAACTCATGTAACTAATTTAACAATCTTAGCAGCATCCAAATTTCTATAAAGATCAAGCCTGTCTGTGGGATTTATGGGTGCTGACAGCTCAGGGTAAATAGTGATCTATACTATTGGCTTGATCTAATATTGAATACAGTTTTCTGGGAGATTAGAAAAATCAAAACACACATAGGTATTTCATTTTCATAGTCAACTGTAGTTTGGTTTAACTTAATTTTACAGTGTTGATAAAAATGTACCATGATGACCTATAATCTCAGTCTAGTTATGAGAAACAGCATAAGACTGGTCTCATTCATCTGACCAGGCATAACTATTGGTAACTCTCTATAAATATCAATAGTTCTCAAGACTTTGAAAATCATCAAAAACAAAGACAGTCTGAGAATGGGTCACAGCTAACAATAGCCTAAGATTACAGGAGTACCAAATGCAATGTAGTATCTTGGATAGAATGCTGGAATAGAAAAAGAATTTTAGATACCAAAAATTAAGGAAATCAGAATAAATTACAGAGTTTAGTTAATGATGATGTGCCAAATTGATTGTGACAAATATACCATACTAATGTTACTTGTTAGTAGAGAAAATTTTCTATTTTTTAATCTTCATATTTTTTTATAAATCTTAAATTTTAAAATATATTTAGTAAAATAAAATAACAAAAAGAATTCTGTCAAGTAACCACATAGTAAAATACAAATACTTTTCAGTACAAAGGAAATTTCCTATCTAAAAATGTTGCAGCATTACAGGGCTTCATTTAAAAAAAAAAAAAAAAGGTTTGAAAGTCACATGATCCAAATATAAGCTTCAGGATATCAAGCTAACCTCAACTATTCTTTCTCCAGGAAACAGGAACTACATATTTAAGCATAAAATCTAGTATTAAAATAGTTTTAAAGAACCACTGTCATCTTTATTCTTACAGACTAGAGGGGAAAAAGTCAAGTGGCTGTAGATTTTCTACATGAATACCCTCAGCTGAAAAACTCAAATATCAGTTATGATAGTTAATGTGAGACATCTGAATATAATTACATCTTAAGTAACTATTTTTTACTGAAGTGTTTCTATAGCTTTTACAATTTTCCTGAGATATGACATGACTTATAGGTAAAAGTTAAATACTTACATGTGCCTTTTAGGTGTTTTGGTTGTAATATAATGTCTTTCATTGTAGTGAGTGAGAGAAAAACATGAATAGGCAGACTGAAGTTATGCTTATTTTGATATTCTTGAAAAAAAACGTAACTATAATAAAAATCTTTCTTTTTAAGATGTGGCACATGAATAGGCAAAGAGCTTGATAGAAATGTGAAATTTCATACTTTACCCAGAACTTCTAATTATTCATTTTGACAAAATCCCCTAGTGATTTGCATGTGCATTAAAATTTGAAAAATACTGAATTAAGCTACTTTATAACTACTTAATGGCAATTATCTAAAATTCACACACACACAAATACACATGCACAAGCATGTGCAAAATATGCATTTTTTATTCATGTATATCATGAAGCAGAAATTTAAATTCTAATGAACTTATCTTCAAATGGCTACATGATAAATGGAGTCAGCTCTAGATAAAAAGCAATGAGATACTATCAGTTCTGCCATTTATTATTGGTGTAGCTTAGATGTTGATTAGAAATCTGAGCCTCATTTAATTCACCAGCAAAGTGGGGCTGTAACATCAATCTTGACTGCTTCACACGAGTCATGAGAATAACAATCGATTATTCACATGTCCACTTTGAACTCCATAAAATACTAGAGTCATATGAATTTTACCATGATAATTACTGTTAGCACCATTTGATGAAGGAAAATGTCACAGTTGCAATATTTCTAAGTCTACAAGGCCAACAACAGATAGACTTGGTTCATTTGTTGTTCTAGTTGCTATGGTAATGCATAGATATACAATTTTCATCAACTGATTTCCTCTTTCATCAACTGAGTTTCTGTTCATAATGCAAGAGTCAGCATGAGATGTTATCTATGGTAAAGATTTTAATTATCGATTTGGCAGAAGTTAATCAAACTATTGTTAAATCTCCGATTAAATAACACTTTTACCAAAAAAAAAAAAAAATCATAAAATTGACTAAATTTTATGTAGACACCAAAACAAGGTTAATTTTTAAAAAAAAAGGTTTAATTTTTTTTGTTACTTTATGAATAATACATGGGAATGATTTAATGCATCCAAGAGGACTACTAGACCTGCAGAGGTATAAATTCTCTTCCTACCCTCTTGCTCTTTGTGAAAGCAAGTTAGTTTTACTGTGAGCTACAAAAATTCAATTCAGTCAGTATCCTTGCTCAGAGTATTCTCCATCAACATCATTACTTTACTCCCTGATATAAAGATTTAGTTTCCCAAGTCAGGTGGGAACAGTTTTCGAAATCCTCATATAGGCACCAGTTTGCCAAGTCCTTATACATACATCTAGTGTTTAGGTTGATTCTTATCTTTATGCATTAGAATTAAAAATTGAATAAATATTTATATACTATATAACAGAAATAGCTTGTCAATTAGGTTAAAATTCTTAAACTAAAATTTAGGGATCAAAGTTATCCTCTTTATAAGGATTTTTATATATCTATCAAATAACATATTTCCCTGAAAGTTTGAACCAATATAATCTTCCAGAGGACAACAATCACCATGGCTCTCTTTCATTCCAATATCAATGATTATATTTAAAAATTAACCAGTTAAACAGCAAAAATAGAATTTAATTTTAAAAATGTATATTCATTAAATTCATCAGGGAAAATAACAGTTTAGCTTTATTAGTTATTTTTGGTCATCTGCTTTCTTTCCTTAGATTTTTCTTTCATTCCTTCCTCTCGCTTTTTGAAAACGAATACTTAAATTACTGTTCATGTTGTTTTACATTTTTTAATGAAATTTATCACAAAATACATAAAAATAAAATCTTTATTTTTGAAGATAATTTGTTGTCAAATGTGTCATCAACGTGTTTTAATCAAATTTTTGTTTGTTTAATGATGTTTTTTATTTAGTTCAGTTCAGTCCCTCAGTCGTGTCCCACTTTTTGTGACCCCCATAGACTGCAGCACACCAGGCTTCCCTGTCCATTACCAACTCCAGGGGCTTTTTCAAATTCATGTCGATAGTGTCATCCAACCATCTTATCCCCTGTTGTCCCCTTCTCCTCATGCCTTAAATTTTTCCCAGCATCAGGGTCTTTTCCAGGAGGTCAGTTCTTCACATCAGGTGGCCAAAGTACTGAAGCTTCAGCATCAGTCCTTCCAATGAATATTCAGGAATGATTTCCTTTAGGACTGACTGGTTTGATCTCCGTACAGTCCAAAAGACTCTCAAGAGTCTTCTCCGACACCACAGTTCGAAAGTATCAGTAATTCAGCACTCCTCTTTCTTTATAGTCCAGCTCTCACATCCATACATGACTCCTGGAAAAACCATAGCTTTGAGTAGACAGATCTTTGTCAGCAAAGTAATGTCTCTGCTTTTTAATTTGCTGTTTACGTTTTTCATAGGTTTTCACCAGGGAGCAAGTGTCTTAATTTCAAGGCTCCTGTGATTATGGAGCCCAGGAAAATATAGTCTGTCAGTGTTTCCATTTTCCCCCCATTTATGTGCCATGATGGGGAACACAACTGTAGTGTTGGATAAGACTCTTGAGAGTCCCTTGGACTTCAAGGAGATCAAACCAGTTCAACCTAAGGGAAATCAGTCCAGAATATTCATTGGAAGGACTGATGATGAAGCTGAAACTCTAATACTTTGGCCACCTGATGAGAAGAACTGACTCATTTGAAAAGACCCTGATGCTGGAAATGATTGAAGGCAGGAGGAGAAGGGATGACAGAGAATGAGATGGTTGGATGGCATCACTGACTTAATGGACATGATTTTGAGTAAACTCTGGGAATTGGTGATGGACAGGGAGACCTGGCCTGCTGCAGTCCTTGGGGTCACAAAGAGTCAGACATGACTGAGTTGCTGAATGAAGTGATATGCCACGAATTTTAAGCCAACTTTTTCACTCTTCTCTTTCACTTTCATCAAGAGGCTCTTTAGTTTCTCTTCAGTTTCTGCCATAAGGGTGGTGTCATCTGCATATCTGAAGTGATTAATATTTCTCCCAGAAATATTGATTCCATGTCGTGCTTCATCCAGTCCAGCATTTCACATGACGTACTCTGCATATAAGTTAAATAAGCAGTGACAATATTTGGATTGTACAGGATTTACTGTTTCCATGCAAAATATTTAAAGCCATACATTGTACTAATCTCATCTTTATTTTTTCCTATTTTCTTTCCAATTTACACTTGTCTAAATTAAATTTGCTTCTTGTATTTTATTTTATTTTTATCTCCTTAATTTACTATAATTAATATAATTCCATGCTCTGATATAAAAATTTACATCTCTGTGTATCTCAACAATTAACTATCTGTCTTAACACCATGTACAATATTTAGACTTATCTGTTTTTTACAAATATCATCATTGCTGCTCATTGTAAGGTAATCTAGATTAACATTCTGTTTATTTTACTCTGTTGCAGTAATGTATTCACTCCTGTATCAACAACATAGATTTTTATATATACTGTCGCTTTCTGAAGCATTTTACTACCCAACAGAATATATTCCTCTCATAAATGTTACATTTAAAAATTTTTGTTGAAATATAGTTGATTTGCAACATTCTGTTAATTTCTTCTATATGGTAAAATGACTCAATTATATATAAGTGTTCTTTTAGATTATGGTTTATCACAGGATATTGAATATAGTTCCCTGTGCTATATATTGGGACCTTGTTGTTTATCCTTTCTATATGTAATAGTGTGTACCTACTGTCCCCAACTCCCAATCCATTCATCCCCCACCCACCCTTCTCCTTGGCAACCACAGTCTGTTCTGTATGTCTGTGATTCTGTATCTGTTTCATAGACAGGCTCATTTGTGCCATATTTCAGATTTCACATATGGTTGTATCTATGTTTATAAAAATGGCTTTATTTAGTTCTTTATTATGACTGGATAGCATTCTATTGTGTCAAAGTGAAAGTGTTAGTCACCCAGTCGTGTCTGACTCTTTGCAATTCCATGGACTGTAGTCCATCAGGCCCTTCTGTCCATGGAATTCTCCTGGCAACAATACTAGAGTGGGTTGCCATTTCCTTCTCTCAGGGATCTTCCAGACCCAGAGATTGTACCTGGGTCTCCTGAATTGCAGGCAGATTCTTTACCATCTGAGCCACCAGGGAAGTCTATTCCATTGTATATCTCTACCAAATCTTCTTTAACCATTCATCTGTAAATGGACATTTAGGTTGTTTCATGCTTTCTCTATTGTGGTTAGCAGAATATAGAATAGTTGCAATAAATAGGGGTGAATGTTTATTTTTGAATCATTTTTTAAATTTTTGAAGGTAGACAAAAATCACACGAAGATTTTTATTGACATATAATTGAAATATTACATTTGAAAGTAATATATATATGCAATTAAAACAAAAATGTATCTCTATTTTTATCATTGTGCTCTTTTTAGTCTTTCTAGAAAAACATATTTTCATCAGGAATACTCTGTTTCTAATGGCTATCTCAATATCTGTGTGTGGTTTTCTTAAAAAGGAAATTGAAACCCAAAACCTAAACTACTCTGAGTATAATTATACAGCATTTGTAATTAGCACGTTTAGAAACTCCAGGTAGCTAAGAATGTGTTCTACAAGAAGCTCTTTCATATAAAAAGAAAAATAATAATGATGCCACACATTACTGCTCTCCACTAAGCATTGTTCACCTGTCTTCATTTATTTTGTATCACTTTACCTTACATATATAAACTTTCCATGCAGGAATTAAAAAAAAAAAAAAAAAACTCACACAAAGCTATATGAATTGTGGTTTAATTTTTATAACAACATTTCACACTTTTTTATTGCAAAGTCAGATTCAGAAGAGAAATGATGAGACACTTGAGGCTTAAGTCAAAGTTTAAAGACTTAGGGTGCATTTTCAATAAGGAGCAAAACTGAGGAAGAGAGTGCAGGTATACAAAACATTGTTGCCATTCAACCACAAAACCCAGTTCTCATCTAACATGATATAAAGGATATTTTAAAATTATTATATGTATATCACTTGTCTGGGTTCCTTTCCTGATTTAGGAAGATCTCCTGAAGAATGGAATGGCTACCCACTCCAGTATTCTTGTCTGGAGAATCCCATGGGCAGAGGAACCTGGCAGGCTACAGTCTATGGAGTCGCAAAGCGTTGGACATGACTGAGAGACTTTCACTGCCAACAATTAATCATAAATAGAAGGAATGTCTCACTGTTATACTCATATTATTAGGCAGTTGTTTTTAGTTGCTGTATCATGCTCAGATTATATTTGATTGTTTATTTAAACCTGCATATGTCAGGTGACATCAGTAGCAAAATTATTCCAATAAACCTAAAAATAAACTTTTCCATAAACATTTGCTCAACATTTAAAACAGAAAAGTTAATTCAAAAGAGAAAATCAAAATTTTCCTGTTTATTTTTTTTTAACTAAATTTGTAAATGGAATATTTCTTAAATATTCTTTGGGCTGCAGTCTTTATATCAAGTAAGTTAAAAAGTTAAAACAAAGGAAATAGAAGTTCTTTAAGAATGCTTAGTCCACCTCAAGACAAGCATTTAGACATCTAGTTCAAGGCATTAAATATTCAAATACTTGTTTGATAGCTAAGAAAGTACCTCAAAATTAGATAGCAGTAGAGGCCATATTTGTGGAGAAGGAAATGGCAATCCACTCCAATATTCTTGCCTGGAGAATCCCAGGGACGAAGGAGCCTGTTGGGTACTGTCTATGGAGTCACACAGAGTCAGACACGACTGATGTGACTTAGCAGCAGCAGCAGAGGCCATATTTGAACACAGATCAGTTTGAGCTAGAGTGCTCTAGTACACAAAGAGTAAAACATAAAGAATGTCAGGAAAAAAAAAAAAAAAAATATATATATATATACACACATATATACACTAATTCAAAAACAATTGCAGAATACAACATCAGATAACAGCAACAATTTGTGTTCTATGTTAAAGTACTGATACAGGTTTCATGGAGGCAATACAAATTAATTGAGACTGAAACATTTCTGAATTCAATCTAGTCTCTGACCACAAGTATCCTTTAAATTTTACCCTTTAGTCTCTCCTATTGAAATTGTTCTCTGACTACATCCAGGTTTCTCTTATTTCACATTCCTATTTCTTTTATTTTCCCCTTTAGAACCTGCCATTCCACTTGTTTACAAGAGAAAGCACCAACCTACTATCAGTTTTTGAAGCCGTATGTGGAACCTCTTTAAAATAACACTCTCCGACATACATCACAGCAGGATCCTCTATGACCCACCTCCAAGAATATTGGAAATAAAAGCAAAAATAAACACATGGGACCTAATTAAACTTAAAAGCTTCTGCACAACAAAGAAAACTATAAGCAAGGTGAAAAGACAGCCTTCAGAATGGGAGAAAATAATAGCAAATGAAGCAACAGACAAACAACTAATCTCAAAAATATACAAGCAACTACTACAGCTCAATTCCAGAAAAATAAACGACCCAATCAAAAAATGGGCCAAAGAACTAAATAGACATTTCTCCAAAGAAGACATAAAGATGGCTAACAAACACATGAAAAGATGCTCAACATCACTCATTATCAGAGAAATGCAAATCAAAACCACTATGAGGTACCATTTCATGCCAGTCAGAATGGCTGCGATCCAAAAGTCTACAAGCAATAAATGCTGGAGAGGGTGTGGAGAAAAGGGAACCCTCTTACACTGTTGGTGGGAATGTAAACTAGTACAGCCACTATGGAGAACAGTGTGGTGATTCCTTAAAAAACTGGAAATAGAACTGCCTTATGATCCAGCAATCCCACTGCTGGGCATATACACTGAGGAAACCAGAATTGAAAGAGACACGTGTACCCCAATGTTCATTGCAGCACTGTTTATAATAGCCAGGACATGGAAGCAACCTAGATGTCTATCAGCAGATGAATGGATAAGAAAGCAGTGGTACATATACACAATGGAGTATTACTCAGCCATTAAAAAGAATACAGTTGAATCAGTTCTAATGAGGTGGATGAAACTGGAGCCTATTATACAGAGTGAAGTAAGCCAGAAGGAAAAACATAAATACAGTATACTAATGCATATATATGGACTTTAGAAAGATGGTAACAATAACCCGGTGTACGAGACAGCAGAAGAGACACTGATGTATAGAACAGTCTTTTGGACTCTGTGGGAGAGGGAGAGGGTGGGATGATTTGGGAGAATGACATTGAAACATGTAAAATATCATGTATGAAATGAGTTGCCAGTCCAGGTTCGATGCACGATACTGGATGCTTGGGGCTAGTGCACTGGGACGACCCAGAGGGATGGTATGGGGAGGGAGGAGGGAGGAGGGTTCAGGATGGGGAACACATGTATACCTGTGGCAGATTCATTTTGATATTTGGCAAAACTAATACAATTATGTAAAGTTTAAAATAAAAAAAAAAAAAGAATACATTTGAATCAGTTTTAATGAGGTGGATGAAACTGGAGCCTATTATACAGAGTGAAGTAAGCCAGAAGGAAAAACACCAATACAGTATACTAACGCATATATATGGAATTTAGAAAGATGGTAACAATAACTCTGTGTGTGAGACAGCAAAAGAGACACTGATGTATAGAACAGTCTTTTGGACTCTGTGGGAAAGGGAGAGGGTGGGATGATTTGGGAGAATGGCATTGAAATATGTATAATATCATATATGAAATGAGTTGCCAGTCCAGGTTCAACGCATGATACTGGATGCTTGGGGCTGGTGCACTGGTTTGACCCAGAGGGATGGTATGGGGAGGGAGGAGGGTTCAGGATGGGGAACACATGTATACCTGTGGCAGATTCATTTTGATATATGGCAAAACCAATACAATATTGTAAAGTTAAATAAAATAAAATAAAAAAAGAGATGAAATAGTTACAATAAAATGATTTAAAATTCAAAAAAAAAAAAATACCCTCTTTGAAGAAATACTGAACATGTGTGGAACCTCTTTAAAATACCCCTTTGAATAAATATTGAACTTGGTTTGAATTTATTACATTAAAATGTAAACTTTCTTGGAGATAGAATCATTGCTCCAACTTCAATTTTCTTGTAAAGTTGTATGCATGATATTTTACTAACTGCCTTATTGTAACATGGCTTCCATTTTAGTTCATCTGATTTGTACTCTTCTAGTCTGTCACTGTGGAGAAGGCAATGGCAACCCACTCCAGTACTCTTGCCTGGAAAATCCCATGGACAGAGGAGCCTGGTAGGCTGCAGTCCATGGGCTTGCTAAGAGTTAAGATGACTGAGCGACTTCACTTTCACTTTTCACTTTCATGCACTGGAGAAGGAAATGGCAAACCACTCCAGTGTTCTTGCCTGGAGAATCCCAGGGACAGGGGAGCCTAGTGGGCTGCCCTCTATGGGGTGGCACAGAGTCGGACATGACTGAAGCAACTTAGCAGTAGCAGCAGCAACAGCAGCAGTCTGTCACTGGGCTTCCCTGGTAGCTCATTTGGTAAAGAATCTGTCTTCAATGAGAGAGACCTGGGTTTGATCCCTGAGTTGGGAAAACCCCCTGGAGGAGGACATAGCAACTCACTCCAGTATTCTTGCCTGGAGAATTCCACAGACAGAGGAGTATGGCAGGCTGCAGTCCATGTGGTCACAAAGAGTCAGACGTGACTGAGCAACTAAGCACAGCACAGCTGTCACTACCATTCTTAGCATATGACACAGAAGACAGTATCAATGTCTGTAATGTAAATATTATATTCATATTTTTAAATTGAATAAGATATTGATTATATTATCAATGCATACACATATACACAGTGTTCTTTTTTTTTCCTTTGAGTCTTGTATATATACCAAAAGTCTTTAGTTTCTATTCTTAACGCACCTTTCCCTACTTCTCTAATGAATATTCTCATTTAAAAAGTGTTAGAAAGTTTTTCCCACACTGAAGTTTCAATTCAATAAATAGATAAAAGTATATTTCATATGCACATTGCAGAATAAATAATGGAACATTTTGAATTTTTCTTCAACTTCCACAGAATAAATGATGCTGCTTTAGAAAGGCAATGGAGACTTCTGGATGAAATGAGCAAAAGATATCATGTAATTAATTGTAAAGTACTCTATAGCCCATTTGAATATATATATATATATATAATATGCATTATATATTAAATTATATATATATTATATATTATAATATGCATATATATTAAAATAGGAAGGTAGTTCTATAAATTTGTACTTTTAAATGAAGCAGAAAGATTTACAGATGGGAGTGAAAGTGAAAGTGAAGTCGCTCAGTCCTATCCAACTCTTTGCGACCCCATGGACTGTAGCCTATCAGGCTCCTCGGTCCATGGGATTTTCCAGGCAAGAGAGCTGGAGTGGATTGTCATTTCCTTCTCCAGAGGATCTTCCCGACCCAGGAATCGAACCCAGGTATCCCGCATTGCAGGCAGACGCTTTACCGTTTGAGCCACCAGGGTTATAATTTCAAGTCAAAGTAATATTTTTCTTGCCTCACACAATCCTATCTTCCTTTAAAATTTTCAAATGAAGATTTAGCAAAGAAGAATTAGGAGAGTCCTTTTTGAGGCTCTTGCCCTGGGACAATGAATGTTTACTTCTATGAAATGATAACAGAAAGTGTTGTTATTGCTTAGTTGCTAAGTTGTGTCTCTTTGTGATCCCATGGACTATATAGCCCACCAGGCTCCTCTGTCCAAGGAATTTTCCAGACAAGAATATGGAAATGAATTGCCATTTCCTTCTTCAAGGGATCTTCCTGTCCAAGGGATTGAATCCATGGCTCCTGCCATATCCCCTATATTACAGGCAGTTTCTTTATCACTGAGCCAAACAGGAAGCCCATACAAAAAGTGTATATAATTCTCCTTTTTATTTCTGTGTTCTCTGTTTTTGGCATGCTAAAAGTTTTAGCTGCATATATTTTATTCTTAGAGTTTCAGGTGGCACTAGTGGTAAAGAACCCACTTGCCTGGACAGAAGACTTAAAGGACATGGGTTTGATCCTTGGGTCAGGAAGATCCCCTGGAGGAGGGAATGTCAACTCACTTCAGTATTCTTGCCTGGAGAATCCCATGGACAAAGGAGCCTGTCGGGCTATGGTCCATAGTGTTGCAAAGAGTTCAACATGACCATAGCACCTTAGCACGCAGGCACATTTTATTTTTATAAACATTAACTCCAACAGTTCTTGATATTACAGTCTGAGGGCTCAATCCAAAGAAAGATATCATTGCTGTTTAGGGTGGGTTTTGAGCTTCAAAAGGAAGATTGGAGGAAAAGGACTTTGGACAGTTGCATTATTTAACATTTAGCAGATTTAAAAGCTTCCAGGTATTCAGTGTAAGGGTCTGGTTTGCAGTCAAGGGAGTATGTCCATGTAGGATGTTTTTTTTTTGTTGTTGTTTGTTTGTTTTATTTTATATTGGGCTATAGTTGATTTACAATGTTTTAGCTTCATGGGTACAGCAAAGTGATTCATTTATACACATGTCTATTTTTTTCTTCAAATAATTTTCCCATTTAAATTATTACAGGATATTGAGAAGAGTTCCTTGTGGTATACATGAGTTTCATGTTGATTCTCTGTTTTAAATAGTAGTGTGTATATGTCAGTCCCAATTTCCCAATTTATACCCCTTCTCCTTTTGTTATTACTCACTGACCTAGTTTATTAAAGAAATATTTTCTAAAGAAATTAAATAATGAAACTTATGTAGATATAAAGTAAACATGTGCTAAAGATTTTATTTAGCTCACTAAAAAGAAGAAACCCATAATATATTGCAAACAATTTAAAAAACAATCCAAACAAAGTCATATTTTTTGATCAAAAATGTTTAAATGAATACACAAATTGAACCCAAACTGGATTTTCTCATATTGGAAATATGGAAAGTGAATAGAAACTCTTCTAAAGGAAATCAACCTTTCATTGGAAGGACTGATGATGAAACTGAAGCTCCAGTACTTTGGCCACCTGATGTGACAAGCTGACTCACTGGAAAAGAACCTGATGCTGGGAAAGACTGAGGGCAGGAGGAGAAGGGACGACAGAGGATAAGAGGGCTGGATGGCATCAGTGACTCAGTGGACAGGAGTTTGAGCAGGCTCCAGGAATTGAAGGACAGGAAGGCCTGGCATGCTGCAGACCATGGGGTCGCAAAGAGTTGGACACGACGGAACAACTGAATTGTACTAAACTGATACAATATGTGTGTATGTGATCACTGACCTAGAGGCAGACATCCTGGAATGTGAAGTCAAGTGGGCCTTAGAAAGCATCACTACGAACAAAGCTAGTGGAGGTGATGGAATTCCAGTTGAGCTTTTTCAAATCCTCAAAGATGATTCTGTGAAAGTGCTGCACTCAATATGCCAGCAAATTTGGAAAACTCAGCAGTGGCCACAGGACTGAAAAAGGTCAGTTTCCATTCTAATCCCAAAGAAACGCTATGCCAAAGAATGCTCAAGCTACCGCACAATTGCACTCATCTCACACGCTAGTAAAGTAATGCTCAAAATTCCTCAAGCCAGGCTTCAGCAATATGTGAACATGAACTTCCTGATGTTCAACCTGATTTTAGAAAAGGCAGAGGAACCAGAGATCAAATTGCCAACATCCGATGGATCATGGAAAAAGCAAAAGAGTTCCAGAAAAGCATCTATTTCTGCTTTATTGACTATGCCAAAGCCTTTGACTGTGTGGATCACAATAAACTGTGGAAAATTCTGAAAGAGATAGGAATACCAGACCACCTGATCTGCCTCTTGAGAAATTTGTATGCAGGTCAGGAAGCAACAGTTAGAGCTGGACATGGAACAACAGACTGGTTCCAAATACGAAAAGGAGTTCATCAAGGCTGTATATTGACACCCTGTTTATTTAACTTATATGCAGAGTACGTCATGAGAAACGCTGGACTGGAAGAAGCACAAGCTGGAATCAAGAATGCCGGGAGAAATATCAATAACCTCAGATATGCAGATGACACCACCCTTATGGCAGAAAGGGAAGAGGAACTCAAAAGCCTCTTGAAGAAAGAGGAGAATGAAAAAGTTGACTTAAAACTCAATATTCAGAAAACGAAGATCATGGCATCCGGTCCCACCACTTCATGGGAAATAGATGGGGAAACAGTGGAAACAGTGTCAGACTTTATTTTTCTGGGCTCCAAAATTACTGCAGATGGTGACTGCAGCCATGAAATTAAAAGACGCTTACTCCTTGGAAGAAAAGTTATGACCAACCTAGATAGCATATTCAAAAGCAGAGACATTACTTTGCCAACAAAGGTTTGTCTAGTCAAGGCTATGTTTTTTCCTGTGGTCATGTATGGATGTGAGAGTTGGACTGTGAAGAAGGCTGAGCGCCGAAGAATTGATGCTTTTGAACTGTGGTGTTGGAGAGTTGAGAGTTGTGGTGTTGAGAGTCCCTTGGACTGCAGGGAGATCCAACCAGTCCATTCTGAAGGAGATCAGCCCTGGGATTTCTTTGGAAGGAATGATGCTAAAGCTGAAACTCCAGTACTTTGGCCACCTCATGCGAAGAGTTGACTCATTGGAAAAGACTCTGATGCTGGGAGGGATTGGGGGCAAAAGGAGAAGGGGACGACGGAGGATGAGATGGCTGGATGGCATCACTGACTCAATGGACTTGAGTCTGAGTGAACTCTGGGAGTTGGTGATGGACAGGGATGCCTAGCGTGCTGCAATTCATGGGGTCGCAAAGAGTCGGACATGACTGAGTGACTGATCTGATATATTCTCATAGTTGCTATCCATTTCTATGTGGTCCCTCTACATTCAGAAGCTACAAATTAGCCCTCAGTTCTTTAGAAAGAATTGCCCGATATATAGGTGTAGATTCAGTGTGTCCATGAGAGGAAGTGGGTCTTTCTACAGCACCATCTTGGACCCCTCTTAAAAGAATCCCTTCTTCTTAAATTATAAATAATAGCCCATTGTGTATTATCACAATTTGCTTACAATTCATCCGTAAATGGATGCTTAGTTTGCTTTCACATTTCGCTATTGTTAGCAATGATCCTATGCACATGATTGTACAAATAGCTCTTCCATATCTTACTTTCAATTCTTCTAGGTATATACCAGGATTGGAACTGTTGGATCATATGCTAATCTTAGTTTCTAATATTTTTAAGGAATCACTTTATTGTTTTCCACAGTGTCTGTACAATTTTACATTCTCACAACCAGTTCAGAAGTGGTTTAATTTCTCCATATACTCTCCAACATTTGTGAAATATCTTTTTCTTGATCCCATTTTTTACCTTGAGATTTTTGTTAGCTCTGTTTAATTCTGCTACATTTGAAATGCTTGCTGCTGGCTTCCATGACACCACATAATATTAACTGTCTTATTGATATGATTTACCTTTGCCTCTTTTGTTCCTGATCTCTAAATGCCAGTATCCCTCTAATGTCTAATTACAACTCCTAAACTATTTTTATTAACTCTTCTTCTACTATGATTTAACCAAATTCTGTGCATGTAAACCAATTGCCAATAGATCCTACATATTTTTGTTGATCCTCCACGTGATAATTGAATCACTTTGAATTTTACAGTAGAATATATTAGAAAGGCAGTCTATCAAAAAATTCATACACATCATATATATATATATATATATATATATATATATATACACATACACTCATTTTAGAATTCAAACTTGAATTCACTGTTATCCAATATTACACAAAACTACAGTGAAATAACTTATATTAGAGAGGCAGTCACTAGGGTATATGTTAATATTCTTATTATAAATGAGTTTATAGTTTATAATTGTTCAAGTAGATTACTGAATATATAATCTGGAAAAGTATAGTTCAGCTTTCATTCCAAAGTGATTGTAATTAATTTCATATATTCTCTAGAACATCAAGGGAAAATTAGTATCTAATAAAAATATCAGACAAATAAATGAAGAAATGTTAACTAATTATACTATTGACAATAATAGAAATCATTTGCTGCACTTGTATTATGTACAAAGCACTGAGCCAATTAAAGGTTTTACAAATATTCAGATTTAAATTCATGTAACAAAAAAGAGAAGAATGTTTTATTATTTTATTTTTCAGATGGGAAGAAAGTGGTGGAGAGTGCTAGCAAAATGTGGTCCACTGAAGAAGGGAATGGCAAACCACTTCAGTATTCTTGCCTTGGAATACCATGAACAATATGGAAAGCGAAAAAGATAGGACACTGAAAGATGAACTCCCCAGGTCAGTAGGTGCCCAATATGCTACTGGAGAACAGCAGAGAAATAACTTCAGAAAGAGAGAAGAAACAGAGCCAAAGCAAAAACAACAACCAGTTGTGGAAATCACTAGAGATAGAAGTAAAGTCCAATGCAATAAGAAACAATATGCCATAGGAACCTGGAATGTTAGGTCCATGAATCAAGGCAAATTTGAAATGGTCAAACAGGAGATGGCAAAAGTGAACATCGACATTTTAGGAATCAGCAAACTAGAATGGACTGGAATGGATGAATTTAACTCAGATTACCATTGAATCTACTACTGTGGGCAAAAATTCCTTAGAAGAAATGGAGTAACTATCATAGTTGACAAAAGAGCCTGAAATGCAGTACCTGGATGCAATCTGAAAAATGACAGAATGGTTTCTGTTCATTGCCAAGGTAAACCATTCAATATCACAGTAATTCAAGTCTATGCCCCAACCAGTAATGTTGAAGAAGGTGAATTTGAAAGGTTCTATGAAGACCTACAAGACCTTCTAGAATGAACACCCAAAAAAGACATCCTTTTCATTATAGGGGACTGGAATGCAAAAGTAGGAAGTCAAGAGATATCTGGGGTAACAGGCAAATTTGGCCTTGGAGTACAGAATGAAGCAGGGAAAAGCTAACAGAATTTTACCAACAGAATGAACTGGTCATGGCAAACACCCTATTCCAACAACACAAGAGACAACTCTACACATGGACATCACCAGATGCTCAATAATAAAATCAGATTGATTATATTATTTGCAGCCAAAGATGGAGAAGCTTTTTACAGCCATCAAAAAACAAGACCAGGAGATGACTGTGGCCCAGATCACAAACTCCTTATTGTAAACTTCAGACTTAAATTGAAGAAAGTAGGGAAAGCCACTAGACCATTCAGGTATGACATAAATCAAATCCCTTATGATTATACAGTGGAAATGACAAATACATCCAAGGGATTAGAACTGATAGACAAAGTACCTGAAGAACTATGGACAAAGGTTCATGGCACGGTACAGGAGGCAGTGACCAAGACCATTCCCAAGAAAAAGAAATGCAGAAAGACAAAACAGTTGTCTGACAAGGCCTTATAAATAGCTGAGAAAAGAAGACAAGCTAAAAGCAAAGAAAAAAAAAAATGGATACACCCATTTTAAAGCAGATTTCCAAGCAATGCAAGGAGAGATAAGAAAGTTTCCTCATCAATCAATGCAAAGAAATAGAGGAAAACAATAGAATTGGAAAGACTAGAGATCTATTGAAGAAAATTAGAGATACCAAGATGCAAAGATGGGAAAAATAAAGGAAAGAAATGGTACGAATCAAAAAGAAGTGGAAGATATTAAGAAGAGGTGGCAATAATACACAGAAGAACTGTACAAAATAGATCTTCACAACCCAGATAATCATGATGGTGTAATCACTCACCTAGAGCCAGACATCCTGGAATATGCAGTCAAGTAGGCCTTAGGAAGCATCACTATGAACAAAGCTAGTAGAGGTGATAGAATTCCAGTAGAGCTATTTCAAATCCTAAAACAATGCTGTGAAAGAGCTGCACTCAATATGCCAGCAAATTTGGAAAACTCAGCAGTGGCCACAGGACTGGAAAATGTCAGTTTTCATTCCAACCCCAAAGAAAGGCAATGCCAAAGAATGCTCAAACTATTGCACAATTGCACTCATCACACACACTAGTAAAGTAATGCTCAAAATTCTCCAAGCCAGGCTTCAACAGTATGTGAACCATGAACTTCTATATGTTCAAGCTGGTTTAGAAAAGACAGAGGAACCAGAGATCAAATTGCCAGCATCTACTGAATCATGGAAAAAGCAAGAGAGTTCCAGAAAAACATCTATTTCTGCTTTATTGACTATGCCACAGCCTTTGACTGTGTGGATCACAATAAACTGTGGAAAATTCTGAAAGAGATAGGAATACCAGACCACCAGACCTGCCTCTTGAGAAATCTATAATGCAGGTCAGGAAGCAACAGTTAGAATTGGACATGAAACAACAGACTATTTCCAAATTGGGAAAGGAGTACGTCAAGGCTGCATATTGTCACCCTGCTTATTTAACTTATGTGCAGAGTACATCATGAGAAATGCTGGGGTGGATGAAGTCCAAGCTGGAATCAAGATTTCCGGGAGAAATATCAACAACCTCAGATATGCAGATGACACCACCCTTATGGCATAAAGTGAAGAAGAACTAAAGAGCCTCTTGATGAAAGTGAAAGAGGAGAGTGGAAAAGTTGGCTTAAAGCTCAATATTCAGAAAACTAAGTTCATGGCATCTGGTCCCATCACTTCATGGCAAATAGATGGGGAAGCAGTGGAAACAGTGAAAGACTTTATTATTCTGGGCTCCAAAATCACTGCAGATGGTGACTGTAGCCATGAAATTGAAAGATACTTACTCCTTGGAAGAAAAGTTATGACCAACCTAGATAGCATATTCAAAAGCAGAGACATTACTTTGCCAACAAAGGTCTGTCTTGTCAAGGCTATGGCATTTCCAGTAGTCATGTATGGATGTATAGGACTATAAACAAAGCCAAAAACCAAAGAATCGATGCTTTTGAACTATGGTGCTGGATAAAATGCTTAAGAGTCCTTTGGACTGCAAGGAGATCCAACCAGACCATGCTAAAGGAAATCAGTCTTGAGTGTTCATTGGAAGGATTGATGTTGAAGTTGAAACTCCAATACTTTGGCCACCTGATGCGAAGAACTGATTTATTGGAAAAGACCCTGATGCTGGGAAAGATTGAGGGCAGGAGGAGAAGGTGACGACAGAGGCTGAGATCATCACCGACTCAATGGAGATGAGTTTGAGTAAACTCCGGGAATTGGTGATGGACAGGGAAGCTGTGGTCCATTGGGTCATGAAGAGTCGGACAAGACTGAGTGACTAAACTCAATTGAACTGAAGTGACCAACAGCATTTTGATAGTCTCAGGTGTATAGCAAAAGTGATTCAGAGAAACTAAAGTAATTCAGTTATGCATATACATATGTTTACTCCTCAGTCTCCCCTCTCATCCAGGCTTCCATAAAATACTGAGCAGATTTCCCTGTGTTATACAGTAGGACCTCGTTGGTAATCCATTTTAATACAGTAGTGTGTTCATGCTCATCCCAAACTCTCCAATTATCTCTTTCTTACTCTTCCTTGTAGTAACCAAAATTTTTCTCTAAGTCTGTGAATATTTTACAATTTAGTTCATTTGTATAATTTATTTTTAGATCCTGCATATAAGCAATTTCATAAGACATTTTCTTTCTGACTCACTTCACTCAGTATGATAATCTCTAGAATCATCCCTGATTCTATTATCCTGCAAATGGCATTATTTCATTTTTTCTAATGGGCTGAGTAGCATTCCATTGTACATATATCAGATCAGATCAGATCAAATCAGATCAGTCGCTCAGTCGTGTCCGACTCTTTGCAACCCCATGAATCACAGCATGCCAGGCCTCCCTGTCCATCACCAACTCCCGGAGTTCACTCAGACTCACGTCCATCGAGTCAGTGATGCCATCCAGCCATCTCATCCTCTGTTGTCCCCTTCTCCTCCTGCCCCCAATCCCTCCCAGCATCAGAGTCTTTTCCAATGAGTCAACTCTTCACATGAGGTGGCCAAAGTACTGGAGTTTCAGCTTTAGCATCATTCCTTCCAAAGAAATCCCAGGGCTGATCTCCTTCAGAATGGACTGGTTGGATCTCCTTGCAGTCCAAGGGACTCTCAAGAGTCTTCTCCAACACCACAGTTCAAAAGCATCAATTCTTCAGCGCTCAGCCTTCTTCACAGTCCAACTCTCACATCCATACATGACCACATGAAAAAACATAGCCTTGACTAGACGAACCTTTGTTGGCAAAGTAATGTCTCTGCTTTTGAATATGCTATCTAGGTTGGTCATAACTTTCCTTCCAAGGAGTAAGCGTCTTTTAATTTCATGGCTGCAGTCACCATCTGCAGTGATTTTGGAGCCCAGAAAAATAAAATCTGACACTGTTTCCACTGTTTCCCCATCTATTTCCCATGAAGTGGTGGGACCGGATGCCATGATCTTTGTTTTCTGAATGTTGAGCTTTAAGCCAACTTTTTCACTCTCCACTTTCACTTTCTTCAAGAGGCTTTTGAGTTCCTCTTCCCTTTCTGCCATAAGGGTGGTGTCATCTGCATATCTGAGGTTATTGATATTTCTCCCAGCAATCTTGATTCCAGCTTGTGTTTCTTCCAGTCCAGCATTTCTCATGATGTACTCTGCATATAATTTAAATAAACAGGGTGACAATATACAGCTTTGATGTACTCCTTTTCCTATTTGGAATATTACTCTGTTGATGGACATTTAGTTTGCTTCCAAGTCTTGGCTGGTGTAAACAGTGCTTCAGTGAAAACTGGGGTGCATGTATCCTTTCAGATCATCTTTTTCTCTGAATATATATGTCAAGGAGTGAGATTGGTATTTCTGTATCACCAATGTGCACTCCATACATAGAACAGATCAAGAGTTCCTATAAATAATGATCTAAATATACCATAGTTCATGGAATATATCTATTTTTAGTAGGGATATTGAACATGAGCTCTTGTGGCCATTTTGCCAAACAAATTCAGATGCTGGAATTGAAAATTTTATTTTTACAAAATATATTCTTCAGTGTTCTGTGTTTCTATGTCTCACATTACTGAAAAAATAGAAGGGCCACTAGTAGTGCAGCAGTTCTATTATTAATGAAGAATAGTGTATCCATTCTTTAAGTACATCTGAAGCTGTAATTTTTTTGTGATATAGCATTCTCACAATGTGTGATGAGAGATCAAATATACCCAAGACGGGAGGAAAATCAAAGACCTGCGATATATGGCCCATTTATTTTAATACTAGCATCCAGAATAAGAAAAAGCATGAAGTTTTCTTGTTTCTATGACAACCAGATATGGAAATTTCTCATTTCTAAAAAGGCTCTATGGATTTCATAAAATGAAGTTCAGAACTTTTAATCATAACAGATTTTTTACTTTCAAAAATATATATTGCCCAAACATATTTGTATTTGTTTTCACATGATCATTTGAGAAACAAACTATCTGAGACATTTTAAAATTCCTATAGAAATTCTAGGAGAGAAACCATATTTTTATTTTACATCCTCTGATTATAAATCATTGAATTTCCCATCAAATATCAAAAGCTTCATTGCAGAACAGCCTCCATCAATTGTGTTCATATAAGTTCAAGAGCTTGTGGGTTGGCAACAATCAGATGGATCCTGAACACAATGTATTTATTTACATTCCAGTGCTATAGGTAAACACAGGTGTATGCATATGTGTTATGCAGAGATGCATTGGATTTCTGATCAGAACCTCTTTGCTCCTTATTATGAATCTGTCTTCTGTTATCATCATTTTGTTTTTCTTGCCCATACCTTTCAAGATAACTTTTTGGGTCCCATTCAGTGACAATTTATGTAACACCAAGATCTTACCATACTTTGCAATACAAATTTCTACTCTAGGAATATTTCTATAACATTTAGAGTCTGTCAATATCTGTGTTATTTGTTTAATTAAGCAAAATTTTTTGCACTCATTTATATTGGATGGGTAATGCAAACTTGGTTTGGCTAAGGACTGTTATCATTTTGTGAGTACCTATTAAAGGTAGACATCTAAAAATCTGTCTGGAAACTCGCACAGATATGGCAGAAACATTTCAAAAAGTGAAATTTCACAGATATTGGGTATTACTGCTATTCATATAATTGACATGGAAGAAACACTTTATATCATGCTACTACTTTTTGCTCTTAATTTTTAAGATTAGCCATACAGAATGTTATTTTTTTGTTGTTGTTTTACAAAATGGGTAATTTCAACTGATCTGACTGAATATTTTCCTTTGATTACTCTCTGAATGCATAGAAGATATCACTGTGATGCTTGACAAAATTCCCCATATACATTCATCCTATGCCCCAGAGCTTTTATTTCTCCTTCCTTTTTCGAAAATTGTCTCTTCCTCATCCTCCTGAGATAGACTGCTATCTCAGCACATCTATCTTGGTGAATAGAATACCACCCTGATTTCACCTCTGTGAAGCACAGCTCTCCTCCTCAAATGAATTAGACTCACCTCACTGCTCTAAACATCTGTTTCAAAATCTTACTTTTAAGATGTTCTAATGAAAACAACCTAGGCTTTTGTAAGCCAGGTTGGGTGACTGTGCCTTTACTGTGGCGATACTTTTTAACTTCACAAATGCCTAGCTCTCTGTGACGTTCCTTACACCATGGAAGAAACTGTGGAATAGCATTTTCATTCATGCCTGAGTATTTGGCCTCCAGAAGGAGTTTTCTAAGTCCCTTGTTACATAAGTTGATAGCAGCTTTCCTGTTTCCCAGCCAAGACAATATTAAACACAGAAATGTCAGATTATTCCATAGCTCAAATCTTAGACTGGCATTCATAATATCCTACTCTATTCCCAATCTTGGTGAGTATGAAAAATGTCGAGAAGCTTGTACTTTCCATAAGACTCCTTAGACCTATTTTATATGGTCACTTATAATCTGATTATGTCCTGAAAATCTCTGATCTTTATTCTCATCACATTTAAGCTGCCTACACTGAGTAAAATCCATTAAAAGTTCTAAATTCACAGCTACTTCTAGGTTTAGGATCTCAGGAAATTTGTGGTATTTATACAGAAAGGAAACTGCACATGCAGTTCACAGTATCACATTTGAATTGGTGCTATAAATCATATGACTTCAGAAGGCACCATACCTTGCAGAGCCCATGACCCAGGCACTCTGACAAGATATAGGCATGGAGATAGATTACTTTGGTCAATGAGACATTAAGAGATTCAACACAAGCTGTGACTTAAAAAAATGTCTATGCATTTAACTCTTGCTCTCTTTCTCCGTGTTTGGAAATGAAAAACCAAAATGTGAACAAGCCTGAGTTAACCTCTACTTTGAGAAACCACTTTGAGTTGAATTGAAGCTCTCCAGTCAACAGCCTTCAAACTGCAAGATGTATGATTGAGGCCACCTGCTTTGGTCTTTTCATGTTGGATTAAAAAACACCCAAAATAAGGCTTAAAAAAAGTTTACTTTTTTTTTTTTTCAGAATATTGTGTTTGAGCATAGCTTGGCAGGGATGGCTCAACTCTGCTCTGCTTATCAGCTGGGTCAGGTTAAAGGCTTCTGGCTAAAGTTATCTGAAGACTTATACTTCCCTCATGGTTAATGCTGACTGTGAATTTGCTGTGTGAATTCCTCTGCATGGGAAATTCAGTGTGGTTTGTCTGTATGGTCCAGCTTGGACTTCCTTCTCAGCATGCCTGATTAGTTGAAGAACATGCATCTTAAGTAAGAGAGCTAGGTGCAAACTGTATAGCTTTTTTCATCCTAGCCTTGGAAATCATGTATCTGGTATGGGCCCATCCGTGTTCAAGGAGAGGAAATATGGACTCCAGTTCTCAGTGCAGGAGGGTCAATAGTGCATGTAAGAATATAATAAGGAATGAAATGTGTACTGGTGTAGCCATTTTTGGATACTACATTTCAAATTATTCTAGACTATCTAGCCCTTTCTCACCTGCTAGTGCACTCGGTTCATGAATGAATCCAAAAGAGACCTATGTTAACAATCACCCAAATTGTTAATTCCATGTATTATAATCTTGTAAACAACAGTTGTTTTAAACCTCTGTGTTTTAGGCTGCTTTACAATGAACCAAAGGATGATATAATTATCAACACTGAGAGAAACAGTGATTTTGGAACAAATTCCAATGTATGTGATACTGGCTTGGGACTAATTTGTGGGCAGATGATAGAACTGCTAGGGATGATTAGAAAATCAGCATGGAAATAGTTAATGTGGTGGAAAAACTATGAGAAAACTCAGGAAAGTTTGGAAAAGGGATGGTTTTCTCTGGACCCTCCACATATATAATAGCAGATATAATCGTATCACCTTGCTAGGATTAGGAATGCTTTCATATTTTTATTATCTCAAATATTACATTTTGGAGAAGGAAATGGCAACCCACTCCAGTACTCTTGCCTGGAAAATCCCATGGATGGAGGAACCTGGTAAGCTACAGTCCATGGGGTCGCAAAGAGTCAGACACGACTGAGCTACTTCACTTTATTACTTTTAATCTGATGTCATATTACTTAGGTGGGGAAGATCCCCTAGAAGAGGAAATGACAGCTGACTCCAGTATTCTTGCCTGGAGAATTCCATGGACAGAGGAGCCACAAAGAGTCAGAAATGACTGAAGTGACTTGGCACACACAATATTACTTTATGGACACATCTTCTAGGGCTCTGAAATGGCTATTTTACAAAAATATGACCTTACAGTTTTATCTACTTTGGTATGGAAACACTACACTACAATGTTCTCTCATCTTTGTAGCAGTATAGCTGTCTCAAAATGTACTTGCATGAGCTGGCATTGCAGTAGACTCTAGTATAGGTAGTCATGAGTTTCCTCTTATGCCTAAACCTCCAAAATTATCCTATGAAATGCATATGGTTGAATTTTAAAGTCCATATGCTATTTTATTTTATCTAGAGTGCTCAGAAGATTAAGAATGAAGACTACAGAAGTGCTGTTGTTCTGTCACTCAGTCGTGTCTGACCCTTTGCAACCCAAAGGACTGCAGCACTCCAGACCTCCATGTCCCTCACTATCTCCCAAAGTTTGCCCAAGTTCTTGTCCTTTGCATCAGTGATGCTCTCCAGCCTGAGGGTCCTAGAAATTGCCAAAATACATAGCGCTTTTTTTTAAAGCATAGATCCATCCAGGGACATGGAATAAAAGTGAGTTCAAAGCTAATCTACAAAATAGTGCAAATAACTGAAAGTATTTTTGTATGTCTGACTGCAGACACCATTCCTTCCATGGCATATATTATTTTATTCCTGTATCTTAGCTTTATTTCTCTTTGTTCCCTGGTAGAAATTCCTCCCCACCACCACCATCCCATACTTAGTTTCTTCTTAGTTTAATAAACTTTTAGGGCTTCCCTGATGGCTCAATGGGTAAACAATCTGCCTGGAGTGCAGGAAATATAGGTGATGAGGGCTCCATCCCTGGGTTGAGAAGATCCTCTGGAGAAGCAAATGGCAACCCACTCCAGTATTCTTGGCTGGAGAATCCCTTGGATAGAGAAGCACGGTGGGCTACAGTTCACAGGACTGCAGAGTCAGATACAACTGAGCAACTGAGCATAGCTTATTAACACCAGAAAAGTCATATTCTGCATTCTGTTGATGTTAACAGAAAATGTAGAGAGATAGAACTCTGCTTGGTCTACTTATATCTGTAATAAGAAAGAATGATCAGACCCATCAGAATATTCTAATCTTTGAATAAGGGTGACTTTGCTCTCTCAAAAACTGTTGGGCAGATATGTGATCCAATTTCTACTCCAGTTTCAACATTTTTGTCTTTTGTGACTTCTCAATTTTGGTCTCTTAGCTATATAATTAGATCACTTTGTCTTACCATATTTGGACTGAAAATTCACTGAGAGCACTTGGTTGCATTTAAGATGTACTTCATGCCTCTGAGGCATTTTGACTCATACCAGTTTTCATTTCCTCAAACATGGCTAAACTATGGTGCCTAATAGGACTTCCCAGGTGGTGCTAGTGTTAAAGAATCTGCTTTCTAATGCAGGAGACACAAGAGAAGAGAGTTTGATCCCTGTATTGGGAAGATCCCCTTTAGTAGGAAATGAAATCCACTCCAGTATTCTTGACTGAAAAATCCCATGGACAGAGGAGCCTGGAGGGCTACAGTCCATGGGATATCAGAGCTGGACACACACACACACACACACACACACACACACAAGCCTAATAGGCTTTAAAGGTGGTGAATCTTGACCCAGACTTCAACCCTTTCTTTCTGTGGGAGGATCTGGGAGATCACGGTCTTACAGTCTCAAAAGAAAGAGAAACAAGAGTTTGGTGAGGTGGTGTTGCTGAAGTAAACAGAAAACACACTGAGTTATGAAAACGGTTCAAATTCTCACCCAGCACCATACAGTAGGTCGTCCTTTTTGGTTATCTATCTTATATATAGTAGTACATGTGTATTCATCCCAATGAAAGTCATTTCTTTAAGTGGACAAGATAAAATTGAAGGAAGAAAAAAATATATTGTTCAAATGTATCGGCTAATTAACATGCAGTATTGATTATTCAGACATTAAAAGGGTCAGAGTAAGCCAACTACAAATATTAACATGCCTCAATTAAAATTGATCATTAATTCTCATAGAAATATCAAGATATATTCATAAAGCCTCTTTTATATTTCTTTCACCTAAAGCCAAAGTAAAGGAGATGAAAGGTAGTTAAAAGGGTTATATATGCTTTTGCCCATCCTTTATGCTTGATTTCTTCCAGTCATGATTTGGATTTTATTGGACTTTCTCTCCAAATCTCTCCATCAATGTACAAACACTTTTTGATAAATATGCCCTTGATATTTGCATTGCTGTTCCAGATCTCCCTAATATACAGCATTTGCTATATATGCCAAAAACAAGTATACTGTAAAGTTCTCTTTTTTCCTTATGCCATATTCCATTACTTTGAGAAAGCAGTATGTAAATAAAGATAGCATTTAAGATTTGAAACTCATTTTAATTCTCTTGTAATGACTTCCACAGTGCTTTCAAAATGAATGTCAATATTTCTGCAAGATACAAACTCATGAGCTTTTTCAGATACCTCCATAATTTGTCTCCCACCTTCTATATCATGACTTTATGAAGACTATAAAGGAGTCTTGCTTTACTTATCTTCCAAACTATTCTATTTTTATGTCAAAAATATTAAAATGTATGTTACCCAATATATATTTTTGTGGGTTTCCAAAACATTTATTGATTAAAAAATCAGATGTTTGATCAAATCTATCACTAATTAATGAAGAGACTTTTTTTTTTTTTTCCAATCTGACTCAGACGGTAAAGCGTCTATGATGCGGGAGACCCAGGTTCAATCCCTGGGTTGGGAAGATCCCTTGGAGAAGGAAATAGCAATCCAATCCAGTACTATTGCCTGGAAAATCCCATGGACAGAGGAGTCTGGTATGGTAGGCTACAGTCCATGGGGTCGCAAAGAGTGGGACATGACTGAGCGACTTCACGTTCACGTTCAAGTTGTATTTAGTGTAAATCAATTGCTTCCTTTCTACTATTTTTTTTAAGTAAATGTAACCTTGAGAAAAATTGTAAATCCAGAAAAGCTAGTGGATATCACCTCTAATCTCATCCATTGTGTTTTGGTGGAACAAATGCTTCTCTTTTTCTTTCCCACTAAGAATGTCATGGCTAACATAAGCTCCTGCCAATCCAGTTTTCTCCATCAAAACATATTTATTTCAAAAAGGACATATGGAACACCTTATGTTCCAAAGATAGGAGTAAGCACATGGGATAAAGATCTGACTTAATAAAATCTACCTTATACTAGGAAAGATGTACAACTATCAAGATACAATACTAGTTGGTTAATTTGGTTTCTGTTTTAAATCGCAAGTTTTATTTTTGTGCTTGCAAAAGTAAAAATTAATCCTGTCGCCATGATCAATATTTCGTTTCTGTAGAAACAGATGGAATCAGATGTGACTCTTGAAATACTTCTTTTTCTCCAAGGTAACACCAGAAAAAATAAGTCCTGCTTGAGCAAGCTCACTCTGAAAAAAATTAAAATGCATAAATAATTTTATACACCTTATTTAATGTCAGAAACTCTCATGTGGTATGAAATAAATTATAATTCTGCACAAGAATTTTTCAGCCTGGAATATCTCAAGTATGTTTTTATTTTTTATTTTTTTCCTTTAGGAGTATCATAATGTTACAAATTTAGTTAAGTTAGTGTTAAACAACTTTGCAAGTTTTTAGAAGCGATGTCTAAAATCAATATTATCATTCACTGGACCAAAATAATTAAAAATATCACTTTCTTGTTCATAAAACTTTTTTTCTAGGAAACTCCTGAGTGTATATATAAATTTTAATGTTGCCTTATTTTTTCACTCATTGATTTATTTGAGCTGTATATGGAAAAGTAGAAATAATATTTGATATCAGAGTTAAAAATAGTTCTAATTAAAAAAGATAATTCCAATGTATAGCATATTTCTGTTCATCTGAGTTAAAATAAAACTGTCACGCTTCATTTCAAATTCAATTATTCTGATCAATGTAGACAGACAATTCAACCCTTTAGGGTAACCTATGTTTTTTTTGTTTGTTTGTTTGTTTTTGTAAATTATTTTTTCTAAATATTTGAAATATTTAGAATAAATATTATTTATTTATAAATAATAAAATATAAATAAAATAAAAATAAAAAATATTTCTAAATAACTCCACTTTGTCAAAATGTATCTCATTAAAAATCTTTTCCATTGGATATTTATGAAGAATCCAATTTACTCTGTAATGTAAGATTTTCTTAATTTAACTTGACATAGAGTCACAGATTAACATTTGTAAACCCTAAAATAAAGATGATCCTCAGCATATGTTTGCATATTTGCATTATTTTAATGCATACTTATATCTCTTTCCTATGACATAAGACTCGCATTTTATTGATATATATCTAATGCTAGAACATTGCTTGCTATAAGTAAATATTCATGATCTATTATGAAAGAAACAAAGAACTAAAGATGAAGAGAGAGAAGAAGAAAGAAGAGAGGGAGGAAGGAAAGCAGGGAGAGAAAATGTGAGGGAAGAAAGGAGGAAGAGGAGTAGGAAAGAAAAAAAATAAGAGAGTGGTAAATCTTTTCCGGGCTTCCCAGGTGGTGCTAGCTGTAAAGAACCTGCTTGCCAATGCAGGAGACAGTAAGAGACATGAGTTCAATCCCTGAGTGGGGAAGATCCCCTGGAGGCAGGCATGGCAACTCACTCCACTATATCTGCTTGGAGAATCCCAGAGACAGAGGAGCCTGGTAGGCTACATCCAAGGGGTCGCAAAGAGTTGGGCACAACTGAAGCAACTTAGCATGCAGCCACACAAACCTCTTTTTGATGATTAGGGCTGAGAAAACGCTTGTGAATTCATTCAATTTCTACCCTGAGTACTCTACAAATTCTATACTCTTGAGTTCTATACTCTTACTGTCATCTTGTATGATGACAGTAAGGAAATGACTCTCAGAGCTAGGAATTCTCTGTGAAAGAGTCATGGCTTACATACAGAATATTATTTTTCCTATCCTTTAATTAAACTGTCTGTGAGCAGAATGCTATGAACATATTATTCATAACCCCTGCTCTTGAATTCTCTTACCAAACAATGTTCAAATAATAGTATTTCCGAAGTAGAAAAAAGTGAAGTCACTCAGTCGTGTCTAACTCTTTGTGACCCTGTGGACTGTAGCCTACCAGGTTCCTCCATCCATGGGATTCTCCAGGCAAGAATACTGGAGTGGGTTGCCATTTCCTTCTCCAAGAGATCTTCCTGACCCAGGGATCGAACCCAGATCTCCCACACTTCAGGCAGATGCTTTACTCTCTGAGCCACGAGAGAAGGCCCATCCCCAAAGTATTCTCACTTAAAAAGCGAAATCTTAGCAGAAAATATTTCAAAAAGTTCAGTTTTGTAGTAAACCTAGTGCCCCCTTCCCACCTATCAAGAATTTCAATGACTACTATAACATATTACATACTTATACTATTTGAGGTAATCTAGCTTCTTTGGGCTAGAAAATTATTAAAAACATCTTCTTAAAAAATATCTTCCTTATAATAGGGAGCAAGGAAAAAGAGTCATCCTTCTAACTTTAACTGAATCTGACTCACTGGAATAATGCTACCTACATAGAATCTGCATTAAATATGGATTTGTCATTTCCTGCTTTCCACCTGCTATTGACTATGTGGCAATTCACAAGAACTAATTAAAACCTTATTTCTTGTTATTAAAAAAAAAAATCTCCCAAGAAAATTAGCTGTATCAATGAGTAAAGTAATCAAAAATTAAGGTGGAAATGAAAAAGGAAGGCCAAAGCAAATTTGACTACTCTTTCCAGGGATCCCTGCATAATCCCATTTACCTACATCTGTAAATGTTCAACTCATGGTGAGTTTCCAGGAAACCAGTCTTCTTGTTGGTGGCTAGAACTTCCAGGTTCACAATTAGCACAGGCTGCAGTTGGGGTCAAGAGAGCTCCTACTCTTCATCAATCTCAAGAGACTTCAGAAAATTTTTTTCAGCCATCCTCAACATATCATGTAATATTATCATTCTAAGTCACAATAAAATAAATTCCTGTGGCTAGCCATCTATTCTTTTTTTTAATCTTTACAGAATAACTACTGTGTCCATAATTACCTTCAACTCAGTCTCCCACAAAATATTCAAATATATCCCAAGGAAATCCTAATTGTGGTTATATTAAAATAATAAAATGTAATAAGAAAATGAATAATATTGATGACATCAAAACTCACACACTGTTATTTTCTCTTCAAAACATCCATTTTATAAGTTAAGGTAAATTATACATATTAATTAACAAGTTGCTTATACATTCAGGTTGTTTACTATATATTTAATCTTACTTATATCTTGATTATTTTTCTTTGGAGAGTCAAACAAGATGTTGATATAAGTGAAACCTGAACTCCTCTCCTCCATAAATTCACAATTTTCAGATCCAAATTGAGCAGTTATCTATGAAAAAGACCCAGAAACTAACTGAGGGACAGTGACTCTTACATACTGGACAAGTAAGAAGGTACTTACACTGAAACAGACAAGAAAGGTTGAGGCACTTAACATAAATCCCACCATGGCAGAATGCCATACAAAGAGAACCTCAACTCCCAGCTCCTTCATGGGGTGTGAAGAGTTTGGATCCCACATCTAGTGTCCCAAATTTTAAGATTCCCCAGTCAGGGGTTAGGCCCCCAAAACACCGATTTCTGAAAGGCAATGAGGTTTTCACCCAAGAGACCCACAAGACAACAACAAACAAAGAAGCAGTTCTTAGTGGACTCACAGAGCATGTGTGTGACTGTCTCCTCAGGACTCAGCTTAGTGAGGATGGGCAAAATTGCACACTTCTCAGTCTTCGTTTGAAAGGAGTTTATCTGCATACTTTAAAAGCTTCTGCCTAAGGGCCGGGATTCTATTTTAACAGATATCTTAGGGGTTAGCTCAAGCCCCATCCAGAGACTAAGGTAGGTCAGAGGAGACCTCTCCAAAATTTTTCCTCCAACCTGCTCCAATAATAAAAGAGAGTCACTGGTGTTTTCCTGGTAAAGCTTGTA
Source organism: Bos grunniens (assembly GCF_055505025.1). Lineage (NCBI taxonomy): Eukaryota > Metazoa > Chordata > Mammalia > Artiodactyla > Bovidae > Bos > Bos grunniens. Next base: position 54,477,986 of record NC_141175.1, on the reverse strand, counting down.
CACACATCTCATGCCCCAGCCCTTGCAGCTGTCAGCCAGGGACAGGCCCATAGTTAGTATGGCTCTGATGGTCAATGACACTTGCCTTCTCCAGTAAAACAGTTCAGTTCAGTTTAGTTGCTCAGTTGTGTCTGACTCTTTGTGACCTCATGAACCACAGCTCTTCAGGCCTCCCTGTCCATCACCAACTCCCGGAGTCCACCCAAACCCATGTCCATTGAGTCAGTGATGCCATCCAACCATCTCATCCTCTGTCGTCCCCTTCTCTTCCTGATCTCAACCTTTACCAGCATCAGGCTTTTTTCAAATGAGTCAGCTCTTTGCAACGGGTGGCCAAAGTATTGGAGTTTCAACTTCAACATCAGTCCTTCCAATGAACACCCAGGACTGATCTTTAGGATGGACTGGTTGGACCTCCTTGCAGTCCAAGACACTCTCAAGAATCTTCTCCAACACCACAGTTCAAAAGAATCAATTCTTTGGCACTCATGATCCTTTATAGTGCAACTCTCCATGTATAGTCCATCCATATATGACCACTGGAAAAAAAATAGCCTTGACTAGATTGACCTGTGTTGGCAAAGTAATGTCTCTGCTTTTTAATCTGCTGTCTAGGTTGATCATAACTTTCCTTCCAAGGAGTAAGCGCCTTTTAATTTCATGGCGACAATCACCATCTATAGTGATTTTGAAGCCCAGAAAAATAAAGTTTCTCACTGTTTCCACTGCTTCCTCATCTATTTGCCATGAAGTGATGGGACTGGATGCCATGATCTTAGTTTTCTGAATGTTGAGCGTTAAGCCAACATTTTCAGTCTCCACTTTCACTTTCATCAAGAGGCTTTTTAGTTCCTCTTCACTTTCTGCCATAAGGGTGGTTTCATCTGCATATCTGAGGTGATTGATATTTCTCCCAGCAATCTTGATTCCAGCTTGTGCTTCCTGCAGCCTAGCGTTTCTCTTGATATTCTGCATATAAGTTAAATAAGCAGGGTGACAATATACAGCCTTGACATATTCCTTTCCTCATTTGGAATCAATCTGTTGTTCCATGTCCAGTTCTCACTATCGCTTCCTGGCCATACAGATTTCTCAAGAGGCACGTCCGGTGATCTGGTATTCCCATCTCTTTCGGAATTCTCCACAGTTTATTGTGATCCACAGTCAAAGGCTTTGGCATAGTCAATAAAGCAGGAATATATGTTTTTATGGAATGTTCTTGCTTTTTCCATGATCTAGCAGATGTTGGCAATTTGATCTCTGGTTCCTCTGCCTTTTCTAAAACCAGCTTGAATATCTGGAGGTTCATGATTCATGTATTGCTGGAGCCTGGCTTGGAGAATTTTGAGCATTACTTTACTAGTGTGTGCGATGAGTGCAATTGTGCAGTAGTTTGAGCATTCTTTGGCATTGCCTTTCTTTGGGATTGGAATGAAAACTGACCTTTTCCAGTCCTGTGGCCACTGCTGAGTTTTCCAAATTTGCTGGCATATTGAGTGCAGCACTTTTACAGGATCATCTTTCAGGATTTGAAATAGCTCAACTGGAATTCCATCACCTCCACTAGCTTTGTTCATAGTGATGCTTCCTAAGGCCCACTTGTCTGGCTCTAGGTGAGTGTGAGTGATCACACCATCGTGATCTTCTGGGTCATGAAGATCCTTTTTTGCATAGTTCTTCTGTGTATTCTTCCCACCTCTTCTTAATATCTTCTGCTTTTGTTAGGTCCATAACATTTTTCTCCTTTATTTTGCCCATCTTTGCATGAAATGTTCCCTTGGTATCTCTAATTTTCTTGAAGAGATCTCTAGTCTTTCCCATTCTATTGTTTTTCCTCCATTTCTTTTCATTGACCGCTGAGGAAGGCTTTCTTAGCTCTCCCTGTTATTCTTTGGAACTCTGCATTCAAATGCATATATCTTTCCTTTTCTCCTTTGCTTTTCACTTCTCTTCTTTTTACAGCTATTTGTAAGGTCTCCTCAGACAGCCATTTTGCTTTCTTGCATTTCTTTTCCTTGGTGATGATCTTGATTCCTGTTTCCTGCACAAGGTCACAAACCTCTGTCCATAGTTCTTCAGGCACTCTGTCTATCAGATCTAGTCCCTTAAATCTATTTCTCACTTCCACTATATGGTCATAAAGGATTTGATTTAGGTCATACCTGAATGGTCTAGTGGTTTTCCCTACTTTCTTCAATTTAAGTCTGAATTTGATGATAAGAAGTTCAAGATCTGAGCCACAGTCAGCTCCTGGTCTTATTTTTTCTGACTGTATATAGTTTCTCATCTTTGGCTGCAAAGAGTATAATCAATCTGATTTCAGTGTCGACCATCTGGTGATGTCCATGTGTACAGTCTTCTCTTGTGTTGTTGAAAGAGGGTGTTTGCTATGACCAGTGAATTCTCTTGGCAGAACTCTGTTAGTTGTTGCCCTGCTTCATTCTGTATTCCAAGGCCAAATTTGCCTATTACTCCAGGTATTTCTTGACTTCCTACTTTTGCATTCCAGTCCCCTATAATGAAAAGGACATCTTTTTTGGGTGTTAGTTCTATAAAGTATTATAGGTCTTCATAGAACCATTCAACTTCAGCTTATTCAGCGTTACTGGTCCGGGCATAGACTTGGATTACTGTGATATTGAATGGTTTGTCTTGGAAACGAACACACAGTAACACAGGGTTAAAACAAACAAAGCAGCAGTTCTTAACAGGTTCAGGAGCACTTGTTACCTATATACCTACATATAGTACAGAGGGAAAAGGCAAAAATATCTGTTTCTCCTTAGAATGGGCTTAACTACACACTTTCTAACATTTTGTCTGAGGATACAGCTTCTAACCAGCCTGAATCTAGGTGCTGACAGTGATCCTCATATTAGGGTATCCAAGGGTCTTTGTAACACTCCAAATACTGAAGGCCACTAAGAATAAAGAAGCCAGTTTAGACTATCACAAAAACTTCAACAACAATTAATAGCATAGGCTAGAAAACTGACAATTTTAATCTCATATACTGGGCTATTTTGTTACATTGGGGAAGGTAGCTGTTTTCTGTAAAGTATAGAAAGCAACACAGGAGAATCAAGAAGAATAAGGAAACAGAAGAACATTTTCCAAACACAATAGCAATAAAAATATCCAGACATAGATCCTAATGAAACAGAGATAAATGATTTACTTGATTGAAAGTATAGGATCAGTCCTAAATACATTACGGTCAGTATAGTTATGCATGAACAAAGTGAGAAAATCAACAAGGAGATAGAAAATATAATTAAAGAGTCAAACAGAAATCACAGAAGTGGGAATAAATAGCACAAAAAAATTCCACAGAGAGGTTCAATATAAGACTATCAGGTGCAAGACAGGATCAGCAAACTAAAATTCAGGGTAGTGGAATTCATCCAAAAAATGAAGCAAACATTATAACAAATGAAAAAGAGTGAAAATAGTTTAAGGGACATTGCAACATCACTAAGTAGACCAAAATTTGCATTACAGATATCTCAAAAGGAGTAGAGAGGGAGAAAGTGACAGAAAGATATTCAAAGAAAGAAGGGCTGAAAACTTCCCTAACATGGGAGAATAAACATCTAGATCCAAGAAGTCCATAGAGATTACTAACAAGTTCAATTCAAAGAGACTCACACAGTGACACATTATAATTAAATTGTTGAGTTAAAGAAAAGGAATTTTAAGGGCATCAAGAGAAAAGCAACATGTTGCATAAAAGAGAACCCATAAAAGATTATGTGTAGACCTTCTGCAGAAATGTTGCAGGTCTAAAAAGAGTGGGATGATATGTTAACACACTTAAAAAAAAAAAAGGTGAAAAAACTCCAACCAACACACTCCTATTCGGAATAGAAAATGAGATGAAGAGTTCCAGATGAAAGATAAAGGACTGTATCACTGCAAGACTGCCTCATGAGAAATATTATAGAAAATTCTTTAAGCTGAAATGAAAGAACACTAGCTAGTAACAGGAAAATATATGAAAGCATAAAACACACTGATAAGAGTACATGTATGGTTAAATTCAAAATATGATAATGTTTTAATTGTGATAGTTATATTATTTATAACTCCAGTATGCAAAATAAATGTATTAAAATAACTATTACTACAATAATTTTCTAATGGATCGATCATGTAAAATGATGCAAATTGTGATAACAAAAAGTAAAATTTGTTGGGAGAGCTTTTTTATGCATGCAAACATTAGTTATTATCAGATTAAAACAGACTTAAAATACATTTTATGAACCCTCATGGTAATCATAAGCAAAAGTCTTTAATAGCTACACAAAAGATTAAAGAAAACAGACTGCCACTACAAAAAAAAAAAAATCATAAAATCACAGAGAAAGAGAACAAGAGAGGAAGAAAAAAACAGCTATTGAAAAGGAACCAGAAAACAATTAAATAATGAAAATACTATCTATCATGTTAATAATAACTTTAAATATAAAAAGATTAAATTATCAAGTTGGAAAAAATAGAATGGCTTAATCAGTTCAGTGGCTTAATCGTGTCTGACTCTGCAATCCCACGGACTGCAGCACTGGAGGCTTCCCTGTCCATCGCCAATTCCCGGAGCCGACTCAAACTCATGTCCACTGCTTCAGTGATACCATCTAACCATCTCATCCTCTGTCATCCCCTTCTCCTCCCACCTTCAATCTTTCCCAGCATTGGGGTCTTTTCCAAAAAATTGGTTCTTCCAATCAGGTGGTCAAAGTATTAGAGTTTCAGCTTCAGCATCATGCCTTCCAATGAATATTCAGGAATGATTTCCTTTAAGATTGACTGGTTGGATCTCCTGGAGAGTCTCCAAGAGACTCTCAAGAGTCTTCTTCAACACCACAGTTCAAAAACATCAGTACTGTTACCATCTTTCATGTTGATATATGGCAAAACCAATACAAAAAATATTGTAAAGTTAAAAAATAAAATATAAAAAAAAATTAAAAAAAAACAACAAAAAGAAAAACATCAATACTTTGGTGCTCAGCTTTCTTTATAGCTCAATTCTCACATTCATACATGAATACTTGAAAAACCATAGCTTTGCCTAGATGGGCTTTTGTTGGTAAAGTAATATCTCTTCTTTTTAATATGCTGTCTAGGTTGGCCACAGCTTTTCTTCCAAGGAGCAAGAGTCTTTTAATTTCATGGTTTCATTCACCATACGCAGTAATTTTGGAGCCCCCAGAAATAAAGTCTCTCACTGTTTCCATTGTTTTTCCATCTATTTGCCATGAAGTGATGGGACTGGATGCCATGAATTTACTTTTCTGAATGTTGAATTTTAAGCCAACTTTTTCACTCTTCTTTTTCACTTTCATCAAGCGGCTCTTTAGTTCTTTATCACTTTTTGCCACAAGGGTGGTGTCATCTGCGTATCTGAGGTTATTGATATTTCTCCCAAGAAAAAGGAATGCAAAAATTCAAAACGGTTCCCTGACGAGGCCTTACAAATTGCTGAGAACAGAAGAGAAGTGAAAGGCAAAGGAGAAAAGGAAAGTATACCCATTGGAATGCACATTTCCAAAGAATAGCAAGGAGAGCTAAGAAAGCTTTCCTCAGCGATCAATGCAAAAAAAAAAAAAAAGAGGAAAACAATAGAACGGGAAAGACTAGAGATCTCTTCAAGAAAATTAGAGATTCCAAGAGAATATTTCATGCAAAGATGAACACAATAAACGACAGAAATGGTATGGACCTAACAGAAGCAGATGATATTAAGAAGAGGTGGCAAGAATATACAGAAGAATTATACAAAAAAGATCTTCATGACCCAGATAATCATGATGGTGTGATCACTCACCTAGAGCCAGACATCCTGGAATGTGAAGTCAAGCGGGCCTTAGGAAGCATCACTACAAACAAAACTCGTGGAGGTGATGGAATTCCAGTTGAACTATTTCAAATACTAAAAGATGATGCTGTAAAAGTGCTGCACACAATACGCCAGCAAATTTGGAAAACTCAGCAGTGGCTGCAGGACTGGAAAAGACCAATTTTCATTCAAATCCCAAAGAAAGGCAATTCCAAAGAATGCTCAAATTACCACACAATTGCTCTCATCTCACACACTAGTAAAGTGATGCTCAAAATTGTCCAAGCCAGGCTTCAACAGTACATGAACCATGAATTCCCAGATGTTCAAGCTGAATTTAGAAAAGGCAGAGGAACCAGATGTCAAACTGCCAACATCCATTGGACCATTGAAAAAGCAAGAGCGTTCCAGAAAAATATTTACTTTTGCTTTATTTACTACACCAAAACCTCTGTCTGTGTGGACCACAGCAAACTGTGGACAATTCTTAAAGAGATGAGAATACCAGACCACCTGACCTGCCTCCTGAGAAGTCTGTATACAAGTCAAGAAGCAACAGTTAGAACTGGACATGGAACAACAGACTGGTTCCAAATCAAATAAGCAGTGCATCAAGGCTGTATATTGTTTATTTAACTCTCCTTCTTTAACGTATATGAAGAGTACATCATGTGAAATGATGGGCTGGATCAAGCACAAACTGGAATCAAGATTGTTTGAGAATGGCTTAATAGGTAAAGATTAATATATATATATATATATATATATATGATACATATAAGATACTCACTTCAGCTTTAAGAACACATAGACACTAAAAGTAAAGGAAGGAAAAAGATATTCCTTGCAAATCAAAACCAAAAGAGACTAAGTGTAACTATAGTTAGACAAAGTATACTTTAAATAAAATGTTATAGAAGCAAAAAAGGTCATCATCATCATAAATGCACCAATCCATCAAAGAGTTATACTATCAGCATCTGTTTATGCATCCAATATAGGAATATCTAAATATCTAAAGCATGGAGAAGGAAATGGCAACCCATTCCACTATTCTTGCCTAGAGAATCCTGTGGACAGAGGAACCTGGTGAGCTGCCATCTATGGGGTGGCACAGAATTGGACTCGACTGAAGCAACTTAGCAACAGCATTAGCAGCAAATACATAAAGCAAATATTAATAGATCTAAAGGGAGATAAAGATGGCAAAACAATAAAAGTAGGGGACTTTGATACTCTGCCCTGAATAATGGATAGATTATCCAAGACAGAAAATAAAAAAGAAATCATTGAACTTAAACTCCATATTAGAAAAGAAGACATAATAGACATTTTCAGAACATTCCTTCCAACAGCAGCAGAATACATATTCCTTTCAACTGTATTTGGAACATTTTCCAAGATAGGTCATAGTCAAGTTTGGCAATAAATCAAGTCTTAATAAATTTAAAGGTATTAAAAATATATCAAGCATATTTTCCAATCATAAAGACATAAAAGTAGAAATAAATTACAAGAATAAAATTCAAACATTCAGAAAAATTTAGAGATTAAGCAGTGTAATCCTGAACAACCTATGGGCCAAAGGGGGAAAAAAAAAATCAAAGATATCTTGAGACAACTGAAAATGGAAATACCAGCTATCAAAAACAGTTCTACCAGGAAAGTTCACAGTGAAACATGCTTATATTAAATTTAAAAATCTCAAATAAACAATCTAATGTTACACTTTAAGGAACTGGAAAAATAACCCTGAATATTATTGGAAGGAAGAAAATAGCATAGCTCAGGTGGCAATAAATGAAATAAAGACAGAAAAGACAAAGCTAAGAGTTGACATATTGAAAAGATAAACAAAATCAACACACTTTTAACTACACTTACCAAAGAACAATAGAGAGAGGAAAAACATTAAATCTGATAACACAAAATTACAAAGAAATATTAGACAACTATGAATAATTATACACCAACAAATTGGACAAACCAATAAGAAATAGATAAATTCCTGTAAACACACAACCTATCAAATCTAAAACAAAATAAATAGAAAATCTGAACAGACCAATTACCATTAATAGTAAGGAGATTCAATTTGGTTACTGAATCAGTAACTGAAACTTTCCCAAAAAGAAAAGTACAGAATCAAATAGCTTTGTTGATGAATTCTATCAAACAGTTAAAGAAAAATTAATACGAAATCTTCTTAGGTTTGTTCCAAAAATAGAAGACAAGAAAATATTTCCAAACTCATTTTATTAAGATCGTATAACCTTGATACTTACGCCAGACAAAGAAATTACAAGAAAAGAAAATTATACAACATTATAACTGCATGTATGCAAAAATCCTGAATAAAATATTAGCAAATTGAATTCAATAAGACATAGAAGAATCTTACACCATAATTAAGCAGAATTTATCCCAGAGATTCAAGGATAGTTCAGCATCCACAAATCAATCAATGTGATACATCCATTTATAAAAATAAAATATAAAAACTATGATTATCTCAATACTTGCAGAAAAAGCACTAGACAAAATTCAACATCTATTCATAATAAAAAATCTCAACACACTGGGGATAAGGGAAATTAATCTCAAAATAATAAAAAAAATACATATATAAGCCCTTAGCTAATTACCTATATGCAGATCAGGAAGCAACAGTTAGAACTGGACATGGAACAACAGACTGGTTCCAAATAGTAAAAGGAGTACGTCGAGGCTGTATATTGTCATCCTGCTTATTTAACTTTTATGCAGAGTACATCATGAGAAACGCTGGGCTGGAAGAAACACAAGCTGGAATCAAGATTGCTGGGAGAAATATCAATAACCCCAGAGATGCAGATGATACCACCCTTATGGCAGAAAGTGAAGAGGAACTCAAAAGCCTCTTGATGAAAGTGAAAGAGGAGAGTGAAAAAGTTGGCTTAAAGCTCAACATTCAGAAAACTAAGATCATGGCATCCAGTCCCATCACTTCATGAAAAATAGATCGAGAAATAATGGAAACAGTGAGAGACTTTATTTTGGGGGGCTCCAAATCACTGCAGATGGTGACTGCAGCCATGAATTAAAAGATGTTTGCTCCTTGAAAGAAAAGTTATGACCAACCTAGACAGCATATTAAAAAGCAGAGACATTACTTTGTCAAAAAAGGTCCTTCTAGTCAAGCCTATGGTTTATCCAGTGGTGAGGTATGGATGTGAGAGTTGGACTATAAAGAAACAGTTGGACTATAAAGAAATGTGAGTGCCAAAGAATTGATGCTTTTGAACTGTGGTGTTGGAGAATACTCTTGAGAATCCCTTGGACTGCAAGGAAATCCAACCAGTCCATCCTAAAGGAGATCAATGCTGAATGTTCATTGGAAGGACTGATGCTGAAGCTGAAATTCCAATACTTAGTCCAGCTGATACGAATAGCTGACTCATTTGAAAATACCCTGATGCTGGGAAAGACTGAAGGCAGGAGAAGAAGACAGAGGATGAGATTGTTGGATGGCATCACCAACTCAACATACATGAGTTTGGGTAGACTCCAAGAGTTGGTGATGGACAGGGAGGCCTGGTGTGCTGTGGTCCATGGGGTTGCAAAGAGTCAGACATGGCTGAATGACTGAACTGAACTGAACCAAATATCATAATCAATTATCAGAGCTGAAAGTTTTCCTCTAAAATCTGGAACTAGGCAGGATAAAGATCCGTTTGTATTCACCTTTTATTCAACATAGTACTGGAAGTCTAGGCAGAGTGATTAGGGAAAAACAAAGAAAAAAAAATGAAAACATATCTAAATATGAAAATAGAAAACAAAGTTCTATTTGAAAATTATGAGATGTTATATAGAAACTATATATATATATATATATATATATATATAAATTCCACAAAAAAAACTGTTAGAACTTAATTTCAACAAAGTTTCAAGTTACAAAATCTATCTAAAATATCTACAAAAATATAAATTGCATTTCTTACACCAAGAATTTAAAAACAACACCATTTATAATAGCATCAAATAATAAAATATTTAGAAATATTTTAAGATAAATTTAACCAAGGATTTGAAAAATTGTACACTGAAACTCATAAGATATTTATTAAGTAATTGTAAAAGACAAAAATAAATGAAAATACTCTCTGTGACCATGGATTGGAAAAATTAACAATAATACTGATAAATGTTCATATTATCCAAAGCAATCTATAGATTCAATGCAATCCCTATCAAAATTAAAATGGCATTTTTCAAAGAAATACACAAGCTACAAAGACTAAAAATATCCAATGAAATCTTGAGAAAGAGAACAAAGCTGGAGGCATCATATTCTCTGATTTCAAACTCTATTACAAAGCTATAGTAATCAAAATACCGTGCTAATTGCAGAAATACAGATAATAGATTGATGGAACAGAGTTGAGAGCCCAGAAATAACTCTGTGCTTATATAGCCAATGAATTTTCAACAAAAGAGACAAGAATAAATGTTGGAGAAAGAATAATTCCTTCAATAAATGGTACTGGGGAATCACATGCAGAAGAATGAGACTTCCCAGGAGGTGCTAGTGATAAAGAATCCACCTGCCAATGCAGGAAATATTAGAGATTTGGGTTTGATTCCTAGGTTGGGAAGATCCCCTGGAGGAGCCCATGGCAAAACACTCCGGTATTCTTGCCTTGGAAATCATATGGACAGAGGTACCTGATAGGCTACAGTCCCTGGGGCTGCAAAAAGTTGAACAAAACTGAGTGACTGAGCATAGCTCAGCACATCTAAAAGACTGAAACTGGGGCCTTATCTTATACCATACACAAAAGACTTGGACATAAGTTCTGAACTCAAATCTCCTACAAGGAAAACATAGAGGGTAAATTCCTTGACATTAGACTTTTAAAATACTTTTTTTTTGTTTGAATCCAAACATGAAAGCCATAAATGCATAAATGAACAAGTGGAACTGCATCAAACTCAAAAACTCCTGCAGAGCAAAGAAAAGCAATAACAAAATGAAACGGCAACCTGTGGAATGAAAGAAAATATTTGTAAATGACATACCTGGTATGGGGTTAATATCTAAAATGCACAAAGAACTAAAAACCTCTATAGAAAAAATAATTTAAAATGGGCAATGGACCTGATTAGACATTTTCCCAAAGAAGACATTCAAATGGTGAACTTTATATGTAAAGGTGCTCAACATCACTAATCATTAAGGATATTCACATCAAAATCCAATGAGATATCACCTCACTTCTGTTTAGTTAGTGACTATCAAAAAGACAAAATATATGAAGAAAAGGGAAAACTTATACACTGCTGGTGGAAATGTAAAATGAGTATAGCTATAATGTGTACAGCCATTATAAAAAACAATATAGTGGTTCCTTAAAAAGAAATTAAGAACTACCATACAATCTTGCAATTCCACTTCTGGGTATATATCCAAAGCATAAAAAATAATAATCTCAAAGAAATATCTGTATTTCCTTGTTTATACCATTCACAAGAGCCTAGATACGGAAACAACATAAATGTCCCGTGTTAACAACAATGGACAATGGATAAATTGATAAAGAAAATGTGATATATATATCATATATATATATATGAGGTGGACATGACCTAAAGACTGAACAGTAACAACAAGAGCAACAAAGAAGGAAATCATCTTATTTGTGACAATGTGAATAAGCCTAGAGAGCATTAACCTAAGTGTGATAAATCAGACCAAGTAAGACAAATACTACATGGTACAAAGTATCATTTATACTTGGGATCTAAGGCAAAAATATCAAATTCATGGAAACAGAGAGTAGGGAGAAAAACACACACACACACACACACACCAGAAAATGGATGTGTTGAATAACTTGAGGGAAGAAATCTTTTCATGATATATTTATGTATGAAATCATCACATTGTATACTTTAACTATCTTATGAATTTATCAATTATAACTCAATAAAGCTGAAAAATAAAATATAATACAACAAAAGGAAAATATAGATAGTTTTTCTGAAAGGATATTGCTTCCTCTGCAGCCTTCTCAGAAAGATTCTACTTATTCTCCATTCCACATGTATCTCTGATCTCTTTCTGGCAGTAATGTTTACTTTACTTTTTCTGTATTCCATTGCTTTTGCATTTTAATCTTTTACCCTTCAGTAAAAACAGTATCCCAATGGAGTCAGTAGTCATTCAGTAAAGCTTCATGTTAAGCTTGATGTTTTCACTGTCATCTAGTCAAGAGCAAGTTTTTTTTGAAGACTTGTGTACCTGGGCAAATCCTTCCCTCCGCTGCAAGTTTTGCCATTATCCTATGTGATTTTACCAGTCATATGATGACATATCCTGATGGACTCATGAAACACAAGCTCATTTTAATTTGGCCACTAACACTTGTAGTAACAATGTTGAATTTGGCAAGCAAAGTGTTTTACTGCTGAAATTCTGAATTTACACCTCCAACTATAATATCCTAAATTTCTATCTGGATTTCTAAATCTGTGGTTTCTATTACAAGTGGTGATGTTATTATCAAGACTTGCAGCTTTTTTACTTTTTCATTCAATTCATCTATCTATGTATCTATCAACCATCCATCTACACATTCATCAGTCCATTCATCTGTTCATCAATCTAAGTATAAAATACTTTGGTCTAAACGTCTTTCCTTCCCTATCTAGTTAGATCACTTAAACACAGCTGTTGGTGATAAGTCACCTAGTTTTTGGTACTTTGTTACAGCAGTCCAAACTGATTGACAATTCTTAAACTTTTCATTGATAATTTGGCAAACAGCATTATGAGAAAGCTTTGAAGACTGAAACAGAAAGAGTACTTAAATAAGAGTTAACACTTAATTATAACAGGGCAGATTTTATACTGAAATAATAAGATAGTTCTTATAATCTTATTGAGTGATAGTGGATAAAATTGAATAAGCAGGATTTTGATTTTAATTGGTAAACCTTATAATCTACTTATTTAAAGTTTATCCTACTCTTGTAGACCATTTTCCAATTGGATTAGTTATTTTCAGTTCATATTACCAGGAATTTATAACAATAATAAAGTATCTTGCTATCTTTTGAAAAATATGTGAGAAAAATAAATATTAATGATAAATAAATTTGTATATTAAGTTAAAATAATTGGAACATAATGTATTCAATCTTTATTGGGCAAAAATCAAGTAAGTGATTTTAGTGTGCCAGGTACTTTTGTAAATGCCATGAATCAAATGAGAAATATTAAATTCAGTCACAGATTTCATGGAAATTATAACATTGTGTTTGGTAAGTGGAAAAAGATACCAACAGTACAAAATAAAGGCATTTTCATATACAATTGACTCTTGAATAGCATGGAGGAAGGATTGGAACATTAAACTTGGTAGCTTGCCAGGCTCCTCTATCCATGGGATTTCCCAGGCAAGAGTGGGTTGCCATATCCTTCTCCAGGGATCATCCCTGGGATCAAACCCAGGTCTCATGTATTGCAGACAAATTCTTTATCAACTGAGCTACCAGGGAAGCCCTACTTCTAGTGAAAAATCAGTATAAAACTTTACAATTTCCCTCCATATCTGATCTTCCACACAATTGCACTCATCTCACATGCTAGAATTCATCTCACATGGTAGCAAAGTAATGTTCAAAATTCTCCAAGCAAGGCTTCAGCAATACGTGAACCGTGAACTTCCAGATGTTCAAGCTGGATTTAGAAAAGGCAGAAGAACCAGAGATCAAGTTGCCAACATCCGCTGGATCATAGAAAAAGCAAAAGAGCTCCAGAAAAGCACCTACTTATGCTTTATTGACTATGCCAAAGCCTTTGACTGTGTGGATCCCAACAAAATGTGGAAAATTCTTAAAGCGATGGAAATACCATACCACCTTATCTGCCTCCTGAGAAATGTGTATGCAGATCAAGAAGGAACAGTTACAACTGGACATGGAATAATGGACTGGTTCCAAATTGGGAAAGGAGTATGTAAAGGCTGTATACTGTTATTTAACGTATATGCTGAGTGAAAGTTAAACTGGAAGTGTTAGTCACTCAGTCGTGTCTCTTTGTGACCCCATGGACTACAGTCTACCAGGCTCCTCTGTCCATGCAATTCTCCAGGCAAGAATACTGGAGTGAATTTCCTTCTCCAGGGGATCTTCCCCACCCAGGGATCGAATCCGGGTCTCCCACATTGCAGGCAGACTGTTTACCAACTGAACCATAAGGGAAGATTATGCAGAGTACATCAGGTGAAATGTTAGGCTGGATGAAGCACAACCTGCCAACCTGGCATCAAGATTGCCAGGAGAAATATCAATAATTTCAGATACACAGATGAAACCACCCTTACAGCAGAAAGTGAAGAAGAACTAAAGAGCCGCTTAATAAAAGTGAAAGAGGAGAGTGAAAAAGTTGGCTTAAAGCTCAACATTCAGAAAACTAAGATCATGGCATTTGGTCCCGTCACTTCAGGCAAATAGATGGGGAAACAGTAGTAACAGGGGCTGACTTTATTTTTGGGGCTCCAAAATCACTGCAGATGGTAACTGCAGCCATGAAATTAAAAGACGCTTTCTCCTCGGAACGAAAGTTATGATCAACCTAGACAGCATATTAAAAAGCAAAGACATGACTTTGCCAACAAAGGTCCGTCTAGTTAAAGGTATGGTTTTTCTGGTAGTCATGTATGGATGTGAGAGTTGGACTATAAAGAAAGCTGAGCACTAAAGAATTGATGCTTTTGAACTGTGGTGTTGGAGAAGACTCTTGAGAGTGCCTTGGACTACAAGGAGGTCCAACCAGTCAATCCTAAAGGAAATCAGTCTTGAGTATTCATTAGAAGGACTGATGCTGAATCTAAAACTTCAATACTTTGGCCACCTGATGCGAAGAACTGACTCACTAGAAAAGACCCTGATGCTGGGAAAGATTGAAAGCAGGAGGAGAAAGGGACAACAGAGGTTGAGATGGTTGGATAGAATTACTGACTGGATCGACATGAGTTTTTGAGCAGGTTCTGCAAGTTGGCAATGCACAGGGAAGCCTGGTGTGCTGCAGTCCATGAATCACAAGGAGTGGGACACTACTGAGCAACTGAACTGAACTGATGTTTCAAATTCTTGGATTCAATGAACCATGAAAAATGTATTCCAACAGTATACATTTGGTGGGAAAAAAAATCTGAGTGTAAGTAAACCTGTGCACTTCGAGTCTGTGTTGTTCAAGGGTAAACTGTAGTTTTCAATTCTATGGAGAAAGAAAACAATGCAGCATCAGGCTAGTCTTTGTTAACTTTGGTTTTGATGCATAGGTGTGTATCACATTGTGGTCTGTATGTTTGCAATGTAGCATAAATAAAGAAAAGTAAAAATTCTACAATGAATAAAAATTTTTATTCTAAAATTGATATGGCAAAGAAAGCTGAGTACCAAAGAATTGATGCTTTTGAACTGTAATGTTGGAGAAGACTCTTGAGAGTCCCTTGGACTGCAAGGAGATCCAATCAGTCCATCCTAAAGGAGATCAGACCTGGGTGTTCATTGGAAGGACTGATGCTGAAGCTGAAACTTGAATACTTTGGCCACCTGATGCGAAGACCTGACTCATTGGAAAAGACCCTGATGCTGCAAAAAATTGAGGGCAGGAGGAGAAGAGAACGACAGAGGATGAGACTGTTGGATGGCATCACTGATTCGATGGACATGGGTTTGGGTGGACTCCAGGAGTTGGTGATGGACAGGGAGGCTGGAATGCTGTGGTTCATTGGGTCGCAAACAGTTGGACACGACTGAGCGACTGAAGTGAACTGAACTGAATATGACTCTAGTCTCTCATCCTAATTTGTCTATTTAGACTGATGTGATCTATATCTTATTATCGACGTGGATTCAAAATGAGGACTTTGAATTAAAATATCAAAGAGTATCAGAGGCAGTTATGAACAAAAGAGGAAGAAGGAATGGCAGGATTGGTGATGAGGGGACTGTACTATTTCAGTTTGTGGTGTATTGACCTTGATAATGGAGAAGGCAGTGGCACCCTACTGCAGTACTCTTGCCTGGCAAATCCCATGGACACAGGAGCCTGGTAGGCTGCAGTCCATGGGGTTGCTAGGAGTTGGACATGACTGAGCGACTTCACTTTCACTTTTCACTTTTATGAGTTGGAGAAGGAAATGGCAATCTACTCCAGTGTTCTTGCCTGGAGAATCCCAGGGACAGAGGAGCCTGGTGGTCTGTCGTCTCTGGGGTCGCACAGAGTCGGACACAACTGAAGAGACTTAGCAGCAGCAGCAGCAGACCTTGATAAGGCTTCAAATCATCTAGTTAGAAATGTTTAACTTAAATCTGGATGTAATAGTGCTCTGGAGAGAGAGCTATTTTATAAAGGTATTTTTCAACTTAAGTTACTTTCAGTTCAGTTGCTCAGTCGTGTCTGACTCTTTGCGACCCCATGAATCACAGCACACCAGGCCTCCCTGTCCATCACCAACAATAATAAACCACTTTCAGTCCTTTAAAGCATGATCAATATGGTTTTGCAGGAAGGCTCTGCTCATTAAAGACATGAACACTGGCTGACAGTCTAACCAATGCATAATTCCATCACCTCAAAAAGGGACTTCCGGCAGAAAAAGAAAACCCAGAGAACTCTTGACTGCCTCTTAATTGTTTCCATCTGGAGTTGATGTTTATTACATTTCATGAACTAAAGCAGAACAAAAGGTCAGTCCTAATTTAAATAGGGTAGGAAATATAATTGTCTTTTGGGTCTGCATCAAGATAGTTGAAAACATTAGCAAGCACTACCAACATCTACCTAAAGAGACCCGTGAGTCACTTGTGTATTGATGATAGCTTAAATCATATAAATGCGTGAGATTATTTACATAGTGATATCAAGTATAAAGTGCATAGAGTGGGAAAAATCTTGAAGAATGCCAAGTTTAGCAGTCATTCTCTGGAAGAATAATCCACTCTTTATTAGGGTAAGTGAAACCTTTTTATAAAATTAAATTGATAAATAGTAATGCTAGAAAGGAAAATATATAAAAGATGAACCTTAAATGAAACAAATGCTCATTGAAAAATCTCAGTGATTTTATTTTCAACTTATATTATGGATTCTTTTAAATTGTATACTTTGCTAAGTATGATATCAGTGTTGAAATAATAGCAATAATAATAATAAAGATGAGCTAACATTTTATAATGGGCAAGTATTTTGATATTTTGTATTTCAGTATTCATAATTGCTTGCTAGTTAAAAACCATAGATTTTATTAAAATATATAAAATCCTTTTTTCTTAATTGATTTTATCTCCAAACTTCATCAACTAGAACAATTTAAGATCAACTTTCTAATAAGGCAAAACTACATTCAAATCCCCTATTATTTATGAGATGTTTGATTTGAGCTAGTAGCATAAAATCTATAAATCTTGATTATTTTAAACAAATGTAAACAATTAATTGTTGGCATTTTATAAAATGAAAATAAAATTTTATTGCACAGCTTAAGTGATACACTCTATGTACAATAAAATAGACCAATACATATGAAGTTAATTTTTATACCATTTTATGTAATAATTTGGTGAACAAGTATTTTATTTTCTTGATTGACCATCCTGCTAATGATTTCATTAATCATGTCTGTTTAAAACATTTGCTTTCCCAGAGAATATAGCTGTTGCTTTGATTGTTGCTGTATTCTTATTTTGAAAATTTAAATTTGTGGTTATACATACCAGCCTTTTTGTGAGTTGGATACTAGCTAAACTATATATTATTTCAAATAAAATTCACAAAAATGAGACCAATATAATATAATTTAACAAGAAATTGTGGTCTATATCATTTCTACTGAAAGGAACCTGGAAATCTGACTTTGCTATTTATTCTGCTACCTTAAGCATGCTGCTTGCCTTTAAAGATTATTATTTCATTTGTAAAATAAGAATGGATGGACTATATGATCTTGAAATCTTGCTCAATTATTTTATTTCTGCTTTCAGTGGACTACTCTAACAAAATTCTCTAGTTTTTTATATTTTATTTGATTAAACTGAAATGTGTGAATGGCTTCTGTATTGTTTAGAATGTGTTTTTCTATTAGCTTAAAATATTGAGGCAGTCCTCTTTTGTATATTTATTATTTCAAGACAGAGAAGGCATAGAAATGGCATATTCCATTTGTTTACAACATATTTGAATGAATAATGCAAAGACAAGAGTATGATAAAAGACTACAACATATTCACATATCTTTTCTTTATACTAATAAGAATACCACAATGTCAAAATCAGTGTCTGTAAAAAATATTGCTTTCTTCCTATGGGGTTATGGAAAGTAATTTATTAGTAACAATGACCTTTTTTACTTATCAATTAATTTTTAAAAAGTCAATTCATCTCATTAAAAAATTCTAAATAACACAAAGTAAATTTTAAAATTTGTCTCTATGAAAATTAACTAAAAACTAAGCTAATTGATGAACAATATTCTATGTTTTTTTTAATCAGCAAATGCATTTAATTTTATATGTGACATTCTCATTATTGCACTGCTTATAATTTTCTCACTATAGTCTAATTTAGACTTGTTGAACAATGAAGTAATAATCCAAATAAAAAATGATATTAGTGTCCGCAGTAGATATCATCTACTCATACTCTTTGGATGGAGTAATACTGATGTTACATAAGAGCTTCAGGTCACTTTCCTCATGTTAATGCTAATATCTAGTGAAGTTTCTTTACCAACATTGTATTGATTAACTGGAATAAATTTTGTCAAAGTACTTTTCCAACTATGCAATACTACTTAAGCTGCTAAAGTGAGTTGAAAACAATTTAAATAACTTCTAATATCAATTCTAGTGAATGAAAGTAGGCTCAGAGGACAAAAAGATACAAAGGTTTCATGTAATGGTGAAAAAAAAATGCACAGATAGTTTTGCACAATATGGACAATTTTCTGGACCTTTGAGAGGGCAAGTATTCAGTCTAATTTATTCAGTCAAGATCTTTCTCCCAACCTTCCCCAAAGAGACCTACAGTCTTTTGTAAAAGTAACTCTATATTAGGGGAAAGGAAATAGTCAGAACTCTCGGGAAATTTTGGACACAGTTCTGAAATGAGACTATCTTGAGACTCAAAATGTCACTACCGTCCACCAGTCAGAACAGAAGCTTATGGAGCCCAGGTAATGACTCAAGTTTTACTTTGAATCTCTATCAATCTGGGCCCAGTGGATTCCCAGCCCACCCTATGATTATTTCCCCAGTTCCAGGATGCATATTTGACATATATATTTTCAAGAACTGGCAGAATCCCCACATTAGTTAACTGACTTGTGCAGTGAAGGCTAATAGATATAAAAAGTGAAGTGGAGATCACTAGAATTACATCTACCTAGTAAAATGAGAAATGCAATAGAACATTCTTTGAATGATTGTAAAAATGTGTGCCACCATAAAGGGTTTGAATGATGTAGGGGTGGTGATTCCTACTACACCCCCATGCAACTCACCTATTTGTCCTGTGAAGAAGAATCTCGGATGGTGACAGTAACCTATCACAAATTTGACCAGGTGGTGACTCCAATCACAGTTGCTGCACCCAATGTTGTTTTAATGCTTTGACAAATTAACACACACTTGGGCTTCCCTGGTGGCTCAGAAGGTAAACAGTCCACCTGCAGTGTAGGTGACATGGGTTCAATCCCTGGGTTAGGAACATCCCTGAGGGGAGGAAATGGTAACCCACTCCAGTGTTATTTTCTGGGACAGAGGAGCCTGGTGGGCTATAGTTCAAGGGGTTGCAAAGAAACAAACAAGACTTAGTTAATAACACTTTCCTTTCTAGAACCTGATGTGCAGCCACTGATCCAGAAAATTACTTTCTTCTATGCCTATCAATAAGGTACATTAGAAGCAGCTAGCTTTCAACCAGCATAACCAGAATCACATAGTCAAAGTCCTACCTTAGGGGGTATATCAAGTCTCCAATCCTATGTCATTATTTATTCAGCAGAGCTCTTTTGTATTTCCTTTACACAAAATATCAACACTGGTCCATTACATTGATTATATTACGCTGATTGAACCTAGTGAGCAAGAAACAGCAACAATTTTGATACATTTTTAAGACATTTAAGTATCAGAGGATGAGAAATAAATCTGACAAAGTTTAGTACCCTTCTACCTCAGTGAAATTTCTAGGGGTCCATTTGTGTAGGGCTTCCCTGGTAGCTCAGCTGGTAAAGAATCCATCTGCAATGCAGGAGACCCCAGTTCAATTCCTGGGTCAGGAAGATCCACTGCAGAAGGGATAGGCTACCCACTCCAGTTTTCTTGGGCTTCCCTGGTGGCTCAGTTGATAAAGAATCCACCTACAATGCAGGACACCTGAGTTCGATCTCTGGGTTAGGTAGATCCCTTGGAGAAGGGAACAGCTACACACTCCAGCATTCTGGCAGGGAGATTGCATGGGATTGCAAAGAGTAGGACATGACTGAGCAACTTTCACTTTCACTTTTTTAGTAGTGTGGGATAAGTCAAAATATCTCTTCCAAGGTAAAGGATATAGACCCTCCTACAACCAAAAAACAGAAATGATGCCTATTGGGTAGTTTTGGAAGTTAGAGGTAACATATTCCTAGTATTCTTGCCTGGAGAATCTGTATGGACAGAGGAGACTGGCAGGATACAGTCTATGGGGTTGCAAAGAGTTGGACATGACTGAGCAACTATGCACACAGCACATTCCATCATTTGAGTGTATTATTCCAGCCCATAAGGAGTTCCCTAGTGTCAATTGACAGAGAAATAGAAAACCTTAAGCTCACTTTGCAGATGGTTCTGTATATGTAGGCATCACCCTAAAGTGGACAGCTGAAGTGCTACCGTCTGGGACATTAAAGAAGGATGATAGTGAAGATAAATTTGCCCAATAGGCAGAACTTCAATGAGCATTCCCAGTTTTTCATTTTTCTTGGAGGAAGGAATTACCTCCAAGATGTGTGATTATATACAAATTCATGAACTGTAGGCAATAGTTTGGCTGGATAGTCACAGACCTGAAGGAAGCATGATTAAGAAATTGGTGACAGGGAAATATGGTAAAGAATTGTAAGGACAGACCTCTCTGAATAGGTAAATAACATGAGAATATTTTTGTCCCATATGGATCCCCACCGAAGGGTGACATTAGCAGAGGAATAATTTAATAATCAAGTGCATATGTTGGCCCATTCTATGCGGACTAGTCATACTCTTTTCCTGGTTGCCACTGTCCTTGCTGAATAGGATTATAATCAAAGTGGACATGGTGATAGAAAGCTATGCTTGAGCTAAGTAGTGTGGATTTTGATTCACTAAGGCTGACCTGGTAAAAGCTACTGCTTAATGTACAGTCTGCCAGCAGTAGAGATCAATACTGAATTCTCAATATAGCACTGCTTTTCAGAGTAATCACCCAGCTGCCTGGTCACAGGTAGACTACACTGAATTCCTACTATCATGGAAGGAGCAGGATTTTGTTCTTATAAATAGACATTTACTCTCCATACAAATGTGCCTTCCCTCCATGCCAAAATGTCTATCCATGGATTTCCATGATGTCTTATCTACCATCATTACATTCCACATGTCATTGCTTTTGTAAGAAGTTCTCTTCACATTAAAGGCAGGATTGTAATAGTCACAATCTCAAGGTATCAGCTGGTCTTACCATGTTACCCATAGTCCTGAAGCAGCTGGCTCAACAGAATTGTGGAATAACCTTTTGAAGATGTAGTTACAGTGTCAGCTAAGTGGGGATATTTTGCAGTCCTGGGTCAAGGTCTTCACTGAGACTGTATATGCTCTGAATCAACATAGCCAGGATTTACAGGTTCAAGAATCAGCTGGTAAAAATAAGAGTGGTAACATTCACTGTTATCCTTAGTGACACACTAGCAGAATTTCTCTTCTTCTCATCATGACTTTATCCTTTGATG
Source organism: Bos grunniens (assembly GCF_055505025.1). Lineage (NCBI taxonomy): Eukaryota > Metazoa > Chordata > Mammalia > Artiodactyla > Bovidae > Bos > Bos grunniens. The sequence goes on along the minus strand of NC_141175.1, from coordinate 54,456,119 downwards.
GCTTAGACCATCTTAATTCCAAAAGAAGGACACTTCCATCAGAAAGCACCATAATGAATCCATTGAACTGAAAGTTAAGGCTGCCACCCAGCACATAGGACTCCTCATCTTTCTTAATTAACAAATAAAGGATTTACTGTACTGGCTGGTGTAAGTGATCCTGACTACTAAGGAGAAATTGAAATACTCTTCCTCAACAGAAGGGAGGAAGAGTATGTCTAGAATAAAGAGAGCCCTTAAAACATCTCTTAGTATCATCCTTTGATTGAAGTCATTGATAAACTACTTAACAACCAAATACAGGCAGAACTACTAGGGGCCCAGGCCCTTCATAAATGAGGGTTTGGATAACCTCACAACATAATTTATCACAAATAACTGAGATTCTAGATGAAAGAAAAAGAAATACAGAAAGAATAGTGAAAGAAAGCAGTTCTAAATACCAGCTATGACCTCATGACCAATACAATTACAGACTGTAATCATTATCACCATAAATATTTCCTCCTTATTTTATTATGTGTTGCATACATATGGGTATGTACAATATCTTTGTGTCCTTCCTTGTCTGTACAGAGGTACACATCATATAACATAAGAAGTATTGATTTTGTGTTATGATATTTAAGCCATAGGATATCTTAAATTATCTATATTTAAGATATAGACTATTCAGGGACTTTTCATCCTTTTCTGTGGAAAAGATTTTCTTGTTTTTGACCCTACACAGGATATTTTTATCAAGTTATATGGAAGTATGACCTTGCTTTATTATTTTATTGTCTTTACTTGGAGATCAAGTATGATTTAAGGACATGTGTATGACTGTCAATATGCCTGGGCTATAGGGTACCCAGATATTTGGTTAAACACTATGCTATATATTTCTGTGAGGGTGTTTTTGATGATATTAACATTTAAATTGAGTGTGGCATTTGAGTAAAGTAGATTGCCCTCCGTAATATGAATGGGCCTCACATAATCAGTTGAAGGTCTGAATAGAACTAAAAGATACCCTGTTCACCAGCAGGCTGCTTTCAGCTTCATCTGCAACACTAGCTCTTCCTAATATTAGAGTATACAGCCTTCAGAGGAAAGACATTAATGTCAAGAGAACAAAGTTTGTCCTCATTCTCATGGTTAAAGTTCTGAGTGCCCTTTTGGCTAGGAATTTACTTCAAAATGAGAAATTAATGAAGGGTTTTTTTGACATGAAATGTTAGAGACTGAAGATAGGAAGAAAGGCCCAAAGAGAAGTAATCCATGTGGGAAATAAGAATTCCAACTGAATGAGTCTCTTATTACAAGAAATGGGGATCTAGGCATAAAATCATAAAAAATTATAAATTGTATTTTTGAGACAAGAAGGTAATTCTTGTTTTGATTTATCTTTGGGATACTAACTGAAAATCAAGGATGAGGGGGCACATTTTTCTCCATCATGTTCCCTGCTTACCACTGGAAACTTTTCCTTTCTTATGTCATGTGCTTCTTTCTGATGGCACTCCCAATCATGTGGCGTCATCTTTCTCCTGGCAATAGGCATCACTGTGGAATACAAAGGGACTATTTAGAGTCCTTTCAATATACCAGATAGTCATACACTAAATCACAAGCAAAAAGAAAAGGACTTGGGTTTCCAGTAGCTATCTTCCCTTCTGTATGGTAGACTAAGCCATCATTGAAAAAGATGTGAAAACACAAGAGTAAATTTCAAGACCAAGCAGAGTCAAGATACTAAAGGAGCCAGGAAGAACTCCTTTGGCCTTCTGGGGACCCTGGGTCCATAATGCACATTAACATCATTTAAACTTGTCTTAAGGTATGCCACTCATTCTCCCTTCAACCAATAAAATATATCAAGTAGACTTCCCTAGTGGCTCAGATGGTTAAACGTCTGTCTACAATGCAGGAGACCCGGGTTCCATCCCTGGGTTGGGAAGATCCCCTGGAGAAGAAAATGGCAACCCACTCCAGTACTATTGCCTGGAAAATCCCATGGACAGAGGAGCCTGGTAGGCTACAGTCCATGGGGTTGCAAAGAGTCAGACACGACTGAGCGACTTCACTTAATATATAATAACATAATACATAGCCAGGAATTGTTCTCAGTGATACTAATATATTAGAGAAAATGTGGGAAATATTCCTACCTATATTAAAATGCAGAAACTGGGAGAGAAGCTGAAATTTCTGAGGTGAGTTTCTAGTACTCAAAATCGGAAAAAAAAAAAAAAAACTCTATGACTATCATAGTCTTTAAGCTTTATTTCAACTAAGGAATATATGGGCAAGAGGCCAGGGAGCTAGAAGGTCATTTAGGGATTCCATAAATATGTAGACAGAATGTTTATGGTCACACAATAAGATAGTATTCATGTCATTGGAAAGTAGATTTTATTTCAGCAATTAGATTTCTTTGGCTCCAAAATCACTGCTTTTGGTGACTGCAGCCATGAAATTAAAAGTTGCTTGCTCCTTGAAAGAAAACCTATGACCAACCTAGACAGCAGAGACAAAAAGCAGAGACATTACTTGGCCGACAAAAGTCCGTCTGATCAAAGCTCTGGTTTTTCCAGTAGTCATGTATGACTATGAGCGTTGGACTATAAAGAAAGCTAAGTGCCAAAGAATTGATGCTTTTGAACTGTGGTGCTGAAGAAGACTCTTGAAAGTCCCTTAGACAGCAAGGAGATCCAAACAGTCAATCCTAAAGGAAATCAGTCCTGAATATTCATTGGAAGGACTGATGCTGAAGCTGAAACTCCAATAATTTGGCAACCTGATGCAGATAACTGACTCATTGAAAAAGACACTGATGCTAGGAAAGATTGAAGGCAGAAGGAGAAAGGGATGGCAGAGGATGAGGTGGTTGGATGGCATTACTGACTCGATGGACATGAGTTTGAGCAAGCTCTTGGGGTAGGTGGTGGACAGAGAAGCCTGGTGTGCTGCAGTCCATAGGGTCATGAAGAGTCGGACATGATTGAGCGACTGAATTGACTGAATCAGATATTCCAGGGGGAAAAAGGGGGTTTTATATAAATTAAGTGATGCTTTAACTGTGCTATTTTACCAGAAACAAAATTGCTATTCGTAATACCCTATCTTCATTTTGAATGGATTATATATTATACAGGCTTCCCAGGTGGTGCTAATGCTAAACAACCTGCCTGCTAAGACAGAAGATGCAAGAGACTTGGATTCAACCCCTGGGTCAGGAATATCCCCTGGAGGAAGGCATGGCAACTCACTCCAGTGTTCTTGCCTGGAGAATCCCATGGTCAGAGGAGCCTGGAGGGCTACACACCATAGGGTCGCATAGAGTCAGACAGGCCTGAAGCGACTTAGCACATGCCCATATATCAAACAGCCTAGATTTAATTATCTTAGCCTCTCAGCACTTCACTGCAGTTCCTTTATTTATCTGTGAGTGATTAAATGACAGTAAAGAAAATCATTACATGAATCCCAGGTGAGGCCTTTTATAAGTGAAGACTCATTTTATAATGCAATTTACCACTTCTTTATTTATTTATTTTGTAACTTAAGACTTTTATATATGACACTTTCATAAAAATTAAAATCAGGAGGGCTCACTTTTAATTTTTCAAGTAATATTGACCTGAGACATAATGTTATAATACTATTAATAGCAATACATAACATGAGAAATTATTCTTCTGAGTTACAAAATATAAGTGGTAAGAAAAAATAAAAACCTGTTATAACTCAGAGGATGTTTTATACAGAGTTCAAGCTCTGAACTCTTAGTAGCAAAATAATAATAATTACTATTTGGTCATGAGCTGAGCTAACATTAAAAGGAGCACAGACTTTTTTTTTTCCCTCAGTGAATGAAAACTTTTAATTCTTTCTAAGTAAGAATAAAGGATGTAAGGACCTTTTATTTCTGAGGATGTTTCCAAAGCTAAAATTAGAAACATATAGATAATAAAGTCTCTTTATTGTCATAGTCATGCCTGACATTTTGCATGGTTTATTCTTTCTTTAATGGGTGAAATGCCTTTATTCTTCTATTTCCAGAAACTACAACTAGAGACAAAGACTGCAAAGTGAATGCCCTGAATTTGCTGGTACTTTAATTGGATTAGAAACGCCTTTGATGTTGAGAAAATTTTGTGTTTAATCATTAAGCTTATATAAGACAAGATCTACTCTAGGTAAGCCTGTGGATGTGGTTAAGAACCTCTTCAGCACCCTTAATCAGACCCTGCCTAATGTGCAGTGTTCAGATTCCTTTCCTAAAACTTGGCACTGTTCAGGTTTGAGATTTGAGGTCAGAGTTGTGTAAGAACTCAGTGTGAAAGAACTAGCATTCAGTATCAAGATTTTCTTACCCAGTGTGAGCCATTCCCTGGTGTTCCTGATATTCTGGTCTGCCAGCTTCTTATGAGGTGACCCTTTAGTATTTGAAGCTAGATTCATTTTCCAATGACTATCCCATTCCAGGCAAAATGTCTATTTTTAGGATTTGCAAACTCACAATTTACCCTGTTCTTCAACAGCCAACTTCATGTTTATCTCCAAGTATCTAGCATCTCTTTTCTGCATTTCTCCAGTATACAAGTGATCTACTTCCATTAGCCTACATTCACAGATCATGCTCTGTGAGCTAGACTCTACCCTTCCATTCCTCAACACAAACCCAATTCAGCCTCATTCTAAAAGGATGGATAAATTACTATGTTTACTGATAACAGCTCACTTCCTTTCCTAGACTATAAGTATTACTCATAAGTTAAGGAGACTGAGTTGGAAAAGCTTGTATCCATCCTTCCTTTGATTTAAATCAGAGTTTTTTGTTTTTTTTTTTTTACTCTGAGTTTTGTGAATTATCTTCTTAGTTGAAGTGAATTTAAGATAAGAATTCAAGTTTGTTTAATACATGAGGGAGCCTATTTTTGGAGGGTTAAGAATTTTGGCACCCATCACATCCATTCACATAAGAGTCAACTCTTAAATATTTTTTTCAAAAGAGAGTAGTTTGTTTCATAAAAAAAAAGAAAACTTTTGAAAAAGTGCCAAAGCTTGCTTTAATTAAGGAAGCCATTAATTAATAATGAAACATTGTTTCTTGGCAAAATGTTAGTGAAATGTTAGCCTTAGAGTGTGAACCAATTTAAAAATTCACCCTTGCCTTTCTTTTCTTTTTTTTCTTTGTATTTTATAAAAATAAATTATTGGAGTATACTGTTGTATTAGTTTAAGCTGTACAGCAAAAGAAATCATTTATATAAATGTATATATACAGTCTTTTTTAGATTCTTTCCCATATAGTCCATTACAGAATATTGAGTAGAGTTCCCTGTGATATACAGTAGGCTCTTTACTGCAAATGGCATTGTTTTGTTTTGTTTTGTTTTGCTTTTTTATGGTTGAGTAGTATTCCATTATATATGTACCACATTTCTTTATCCATTTCACTACTGATGAACATTTAGGTCACTCACATTTCCTGGTTATTGTAAGTAGTGATGTAAAACAAAAAATACAACCATCAGAATGGGAGAAAATATTTACAAAGAAGCAGCTGACAAGGGATTAATCTCCAAATATACAAACGGTTAAAAATATATAAACAACCCAATCAAAAACTAGGCAGAAGATCTAAATAGACATTTCTCCAAAGAAAACATATAGATGGCAAAAAAAAAAAAAAGCCCATGAAGATATGCTCAGCCTTACTAATTATTAAAAAAATGCAAATCAAAACTACAGTGACGTTACCACCTCACACAGGTCAAAATGGCCATTATCAAAAATCTACAAACTGTAAATGGTGAAGAGGGTGTGGAGTAAAGGGAACCCTCCTAGATTGTTGGTGGGAATGTAAACTGGTTCTCCCACTATGGAGAACAGTATGAAGGCTCCTTAAAAAACTAAAAATAGACCTACCATATGATCCAGCAATCCCACTCTTGGGCATATATCTGAAGAAAACCATATTTTGGAAAGATGCGTACACCCTTTCCTTTCTAAATAACATCCTTTCTTTTCCTCTTTATCTTTTGGAAAAATCTCTGTTTTAGAATCTTGCAAAGAAGTCTGGAATTATGTTTTTGATACTTTCTTATGCTCTCATTTCTTAATTGGTCCACAAACTTTTCAAGCTTCAGGACTTTTTATTTTCTGTTATTTTGTGTTCTTCTTTTCATTTGATTAGTGATATTCATCAAGTAACAGGAAAATGATAACATTTGGGTTCAAATATAGTATCTGCTGTTATGTTTAACAGATACAAAATTCTACATAAATGCTGTTTCCTATCTTCTTAACTTGCATAGCCTTTAAAAAATACTACTTCCTTACATCCCTCACTGTACTCCTCTTTTCATTCTTTTTCATTTCCTCTCAGTCTTTCAGATTATTTTATATCTTTACCATCACTTCCTCTCCTCTTGTCAATATCTTTCCTCCCTCTCTCTTTCTTTCCATCTATCTCAGAAGGAGAGTTACCATTTCTGCTTGCAGTGAACTTTATATTTCTAAGCCAGTACTAAGGACAGGGCTGGTAATTTTGCCACGAGTGATAAACAACATGTTTGACCTCCCTGGTTAAATGGGAGAAAACACAAATGTGATTGTCTTAAACATGCTTTATAAACACAGTTTTGTTTTTCATATAGAGAAACTAAGGTGCTTGTTTTGTAACAATAAACTGAGATGGGGTCAAGTATGAAGGACTGAGAAAAAGACCAATATTTGGAGAACTTCAATTTAGAAAGTTAATAGTATATTTGGCAAAACTAATACAATTATGTAAAGTTTAAAAATAAAATTAAATTAAAAAAAATAAAAGAGAAAGTTAATAGTAATTCTTATAGAAATTTTGAGGCACTGATTGGCTTCTTATGGACTCTGTGGGAGAGGGAGAGGGTGGGGAGATTTGGGAGAATGGCATTGAAACATGTATAATATCATGTATGAAACGTGTCACCAGTCCAGGTTCAATGCACGCTACTGGATGCTTGGGCCTGGTGCACTGGGACAACCCAGAGGGAGGGTATGGGGAGGGAGGAGGGAGGAGGGTTCAGGATGGGGAACACAGGTATACCTGTGGCGGATTCATTTCGATATTTGGCAAAACTAATACAATATTATAAAGTTTAAAAATAAAATAAAATTTTAAAAAAAATTAAAAAAAAGAAACTTTTCAACTGCAGAGAGAATTGCAGAAGGCCAGAAGTCCTCAGGTGTCTGGCTGGTTCATTGACACTCTCAGGGACGCATCAACTGATATAGAAAAAAAAGGAAAGGTTGACAATTACTTAAAAATCAGACTAACAGGTAAGGAACTAAACTGAATTTAAGGGCAGAAAATAGCAAAGTGCTTTGGAACAGATAAGTTTGGTTATTCACATAGTTTGCCTCTTATGTTTTCCTAAGGACAGGAGAGGAACTGGGCTAAAAAGGACTGGGGAAAAATTTCCTCTTCTCTTGGCCATCTATTTGGAGGACATATATTAAGTTAATCTTAAAAATGTATTCCAATATATATTAAGTGCAGACAAATAATGTTTGATTCCACTTATATGAGATACCTAGAATAGTCAAATTCATAGAGTCAGAAAGTACACTAGTAGATGCCAGGGGCTGGGAGCTAGGGGGATTGGAGAGGGAGAAAGGAGAGTTAGTGTTTAATGGGGAGAGAGTTTTAGTTTAATAAGGTGAAAAATTAAGGAGATGGATAATGGTGAGAGTTGTACAGCAGTGTGAAACTACTTAGTGCTACTAAACTCTACAGGTAACTATGGCTAAAATTGTATGTCTTACATGACTTTCATCACAATAAAAAACATTAAAGGTACCTCAATCTAAAAATTCTTTATTGCTAAAAAATGCTAACTGAAACTTCAGTGACTTGTAATCTTTTTCAATAGTAACAGCACAGATCACTGATCAGAGATCACAAAAACAGATATTATAATAATGATTTTTTTTAAATATTGCAAGAATTACCAAAATGTGAGACAGTAATACAAACATAAGCAAATACTGTTGGAAAAATGGTGGTGATAGAGTTGCTCGACATAACATTGCCACAAACATTTAATTTATTAGAAAAAAAAATCACAGTGTCCATGAAGCACAATAAAACAAAGCTCAATGAAAAGAGGTATACTTGCATATGACCAACTCTTTCTTGATGATGCTGTGGGTTGGATGCCTTCTTTCCTACTTAAAAATATTCTCCTGATGAGCTTCACATAGAATTGTTTTCCTTTTCTTTCCTCTCCAAATCTCCACCATGCCAATGAAAAATGGTCAAGCTGGAGAACAATGGAGCCATTACTTGCAAATGACTCATGTTACTATACTAAAATGAATGTCTTCCTGGTAATAATCCTTTTGCATTTTCTTACCCAACAATTTAGTAGATTATATAAAACAGTAGTTTTCAGTTTTTGTTTGATCAAAATTTTCTTCATTTTAAACCCTATGTAGAAACATGATATATACATCAAAAGGAATTCAAGGAGCATTGCAGAATGGTGGAAATGAAGAACTTGCATGGCCTCCTCACTTCCATTTTCCCTCTTTCCCAAAATATCTTCCATGTGGCATCAGTCCATTCTTGAGCAAACTCTAGGAGATAGTGGAAGACAGAGGAACCTGAAGTGTTGCAGTCCACGAGGTCACAAAGTGTCAGTCAGACATGACTTAATGACTGAACAACAACAAAAAGATAAGGCATAATAAGTCAACTAGAGATCATTCATTGTTCTGTCGACTTCTCTTTTGCCTCTTGTGTGAAACAAAACCAGTCAAAGCATAGGTCTAAGATGAGGAGACATTATGTTAATTTTGAAGAAATACTCAACAAGTAGAAAACACAGAAGAAAGGCAAAGACAAATCTTCCATCAGCTTTCTTTTAAGCCACCTCAAATAAACACACTATATGAGTAAAATTAGCGTGCTTTCCTGAACTGAAAGCTGTAAGAAAAATCCTCCACGATTCCTCTTCATCTGCTACTTAAACTGTCATCACTCTTTACATAAATATCTTCTGTCTGTTTATTCAACAGACAGCCTTTTGCACTATGGTAAGCCAGTCACAGTGTTAGGTACCAAGTAGGATTTTGAAGTGAAGAATTCAGTTTGGACACTTGTCACTTTTTTCAGGGATCTAGAATTATTGCCTTATCCCAATACTTATGGGAAATAATTTGTGTCATTTCTGAAGTGTAATTCTCTACCTCTCAGTGGCTGCCTTATCTAAGAGAATAAAGAAGGTTTATATTATATTCAATCTAATACCAGTTTGTCAGAATAAAATATGAGAAAGTTGGTAAGAAGAGGACAAAATATTTTTACCTTTTGCTTGAATGTGAGTCTTTGTACTCTTCCTTCATAGTTCCTCAGAGGTTAAAAGGAAAGAAAGAAAACTCTCATCACTCATATATTTCTGCTCAAGCAACCCTGAGGGCTACTTCCTGTTTTGCTCTGTGTGAATAATAGCCTGGTGCTGAGGGCAACTGGCTTGTGTTTTATTTTATTGTACTGCTGTAAAGCAATTTTGGTCTCCAATTGAACATTTCATTTCTTCTTTATTAAATTTCACGATTGTTCTTTCACCTCAGGTAGTTAGAGTATCAGCACTTATATTTTTGGAGAGCACATTTTCTTCAATGTAAGTGCTTATCATAAAGAACCTGGTGCTTTTCAGTACAAGAAATTCAGGCAAGATAAGCTGGAAATGGGTATTTAGACCTTTGAAGGGCAGAGTGCAGGCACTTGTCTAATAGATAGGGAGGATGGTGAACTGAAATAATGCAGGGCAGATCAATGTAATGACTAATCAATGTGGCAAAAAGGTCAAATCTTCATGGTTGAGATGTGATTGATAACGGTCTTCATGTCTGTGAACAAGTCATTAGTGAGGGAATGAATGTGAACTCTGCTGAGGTTGAAGGCAAAGGACAACAGCTATGAGTGAGGATAATAGATTTAAGGCCAAGTTCAAATGTTACCTTTTCTATCACACCCTCTCTGACTCCATCACCTCTCACTAGTCTTTCTCTTTAATGAGCTTGTATATTGCTTCCTTGGAAAAGGAAATGACAACTCACTCCAGTATTCTTGCCTGGAAAATTCCATGGACAGAGGTGCCTGGTGGGCTAGAGTCCATGGGGCCACAAAGAGTCAGACATGACTGAGCAACTGAACAATTACCAACATTCTGGATTGTAATACAAAGCTTCGCATATCTATTTGGCTTCCCAGGTGGCTATGTGCTAAAAAATCTGCCTGCCAATGCAGGAGATATAAGATACACGGGTTCAATCCCTGGGTGGGAAACATCCTTGGAGAAGAAAATGGCAACCCACTTCTGTATTCTTTCCTCCAAAATTCTCTGGACAGAGGAATCTGGTGGACTACAGTCCATGGGATCACAGAGTCTGACATGACTGAGCACACACACTGCATATTGCTTCCCTCACTGCTGCATGATTTAACATTTAATTATTTTTTGTAGTATTTGTTTTTCTTTTTAAAACATTTGTATACCTTATGTTACTGGTTTAAATGACATACCTTATTGCTTAACTAGTCTGCAAGGCTATAAAAAGAGTGATATGTCATCAAAAAGATAACCTGGTGTGGTAGAATATTAAAGCAACCATACTAATTGTGTGCTGCTACTGCTAAGTCACTTCAGTCGTGTCGGACTCTGTGTGACCCCATAGATGTCAGCCCACCAGGCTCTCCTGCCCCTGGGATTCTCCAGGCAAGAACACTGGAGTAGGTTGCCATTTCCTTCTCCAATGCATGAAAGTGAAAAAGTGAAAGTGAAGTCGCTCAGTCTTGTCTGACTCTTAGCGAACCCATGGACTGCAGCCCACCAGGCTCCTCCATCCATGGGATTTTCCAGGCAAGAGTGCTGGAGTGGGGTGCCATTGCCTTTTCCATACTAACTGTGTAAAGTACCACAATTATAACATTTAAAACATGAATCTGCATTTCACAGGTTGATATAATTTACCTTAGTGTTGATATTAAAATCTAAACCCTAGATCTATAAACCCCTGCAACTCACATTTATTCTGTTATAAAGAAACACTGGAATTCTACTGAAAAAATCAAAATTCTACTCTGAACATGATTCCCTTTTTGTTGTCCACTGTGGATTTTCATTGCCTTTTCCTGAGCCTGAATTGTGTCACTTATAGCACGGAAATAATAGCTCTTGTCAAAATTCTTAATATTGTTGAAATTTCAACAAAATCGTAACAAATAACAAGAAATTATAAATTAAAAAATATTACCCAAATTGAAGAATGATGACTCCTATCTTCTTTTATACCCCCTCAGTGTCAAAAACAGTGTTGATATATGAAAGCCATTCAACTATTTTAAATGGCATAGTTTTAAAAATGATGATGAAATGAGGAAATAATATTAATATTTAGGAAATAATAATATTCATGAAGTTCAGTTCAGTTCAGTCACTCAGTCGTGTCCGACTCTTTGCGACCCCATGAATCGAAGCACGCCAGGCCTCCCTGTCCATCACCAACTCCTGGAGTTCACCCAGACTCACGTCCATTGAGTCAGTGATGCCATCCAGCCATCTCATCCTCTGGCGTCCCCTTCTCCTGCCCCCAATCCCTCCCAGCATCAGTCTTTTCCAATGAGTCAACACTTCGCATGAGGTGGCCAAAGTACTGGAGTTTCAGCTTTAGCATCATTCCTTCCAAAGAACACCCAGGGCTGATCTCCTTCAGAATGGACTGGTTGGATCTCCAGTACTCCAGTACTTTGGCCACCTCATGCAAAGAGCTGACTCATTGGAAAAGACTCTGATGCTGGGAGGGATTGGGGGCAGGAGGAGAAGGGGACGACAGAGGATCAGATGGCTGGATGGCATCACTGCCTCGATGGACGTGAGTCTGAGTGAACTCTGGGAGTTGGTGATGGACAGGGAGGCCTGGCGTGCTGCGATTCATGGGGTCACAAAGAGTCAGACACGACTGAGGGACTGAACTGAACTGAAGAGATACCTTCCTATGTTCCCCCATTTATTATATATTCAAGATTTTATTTATGCCAGTGTAGATATACAGATGTTTGTTTTATACTGTAGGTGAAAATCCAATAGAACTTTACAATTTTTCCATCAAACTGTCCTTCTTTTTGCCAATAGGTCTCTTGATTATCACCAGTATCCATTTGATATAAACTTATCATTGTGATTCTTCTGTTTGTTCCTTTAATTTATTGTTTTTAGCACTTTTTTTTTTTTTTGGCATTACAAGGTGCTGTCAGCTGTTCTTATATATTTCTTTCCTGAGTACTAAAAGAAGCTATTTCTCTAAGAACCCTGTTTTCTATTGGGAAATAGGATTTAAAATCAATGAAACATGATATATATTTACAATGAACTACTACTCAACTATAAAAGACAGTGAAAATTTTGCCATTTGCGGCAACAGGAATGGACTTGGAGGGCATTATGCTAAGTGAAATAAGTCAGACTGAGAAATATAAATACTGTATGATATCACTTAGATGTAGAATTTAAGCAATATAACAAACTAGTTAACATAATGAAAAAGAAGCTCACAGATATAGAGAGCAGAGTAGTGGTTACCAGTGTAGGAGGAGAGGGGCAGTAAAGGGATGGGAGAGCAGGAGGTAGAAGCTATTGTGTGTAAGATAAGGTCAAGGATCTATTGTACAACATGAGAAATATAGCCAATATTTTGTAATAATGGTAGAGAGTAACCTTTAAATTGTATACAAATCTTTTAAAAATTAAAAATCAAATATCATGGCACTAGGTTTGTTCATGCTACTTGAGTGTCAATGCTTCTAGGCCCTTTCAGCTGACAGAGCAAGAAAATCTATATGTGGAATGTAACCAAGGTACTTACAGATCTATATTTATATTTGTTACCATCTTCATGTTTATTACATTTAAAATGAATACATACTGAGGTCTCCTGCTCTAATCCAATACTGCATGAATCACTCTATCAGGCTTCTCTGTAGCCTCCCACTCCAAAAGTGTGATAACTGACTTCTACTGTTGCAAGAAGGGGGACCCCTTCCAGGGCATGCAACTGGGCTCTTGTCTAACACTCAGAAATGAATTGTCCGGGGAGATACATCTCCTGACAAAGCAAGAGATTTTATTGGTATAGGGCCTGGACGGAGAGCAGTAAGGTAAGGGAACCCAGGAGAACTGCTCTGCCACAGGGTTTTACGGCTAACAGGTTTTTATGGTGATGGGATTAGTTTCTGGGTTGTCTTTAGCCAATCATTCTGACTCAGAGTCCTTCTTGGTGGTGCACACCTTGCTCAGCCATGATGGATGCCCTTGGGAAAGATTCTGGGAGGTGATCAGACATGTGGTATCTCCTTTTGACCTTTCCCAAACTTTTCCAGTTGATGGTGGCTTATTAGTTCTGGGTTCCTTACTAGGACCTCATGCAGATGGTTACTATGATGCCTGGCCAGGGTGGGCAGTTTCAGTCAGTATGCTTCCTCTATCACGACCACTTGATAGTCACTTGTTCAACTGCTCAATTCCAGTACACAGGTGTAGTGGTTTCAGAATTGTCTACCTGGTAACCCCATTGAACAAGAAAAAATTACTGTTTTTTAAATTATTTTTTACTGGAGTATAGTTGCTTTAAGATGTTGATGTAGTTTATACTGTACAGCAATGTGAGTCAACTATATGTGTTCATATATCTCCTCTTTTTTTTGGATTTCCTTCTCATTTAGGTCACCACAGAGCACTGAGTAGCGTTCCCTGAGCTATACAGGAGGCCCTCATTAGTTAGCTATTTTATGCAATTGTCAATAGTGTATATATGTCAATCCCAGTCTCCCAGTTCATCCCATCCTCCCTCCCCCCATTGATGTCAATGCATTTGTTCTTTATGTCTGTATCTCTATTTCTGTTTCACAAATGAGATCAATCAGAAGCCCAAGACCAGATGACTTTACAGAAAATTCTATCAAACATTTAGAGAAGAACTAACACTATCCTCAAATTCTTCTAAGAAAACTGCATAGGGAGAAGCACTCCCAAACTCATTCTACGATGCCACCAGCACCCTGATGCGAAAACCTGACAAAAATGCCACAGAAAAATAAACTTATAGGTCAATAATCACTGATGAACAAAGATGCAAAAATTCTTAACAAAATACTAACAAATGGAATCCATTAATACATTAAAAGTAACATACATTATGATCAAGCAGGATTTATCCCAGGAATGCAAGAATTTTTCAATATATGCAAATCAATCAATATGATACACCATATTAGCAAGTTAGAAAGTAAGAACGACTTAAAACATAAATACAGTATACTAACGCATATATATGGAATTTAGAAAGATGGTAACAATAACTCTGTATACGAGACAGCAAAAGAGACACTGATGTATAGAACAGTCTTATGGACTCTGTGGGAGAGGGAGAGGGTGGGAAGATTTGGGAGAATGGCATTGAAACATGTAAAATATCATGTAGGAAACGAGTTGCCAGTCCAGGTTCGATGCACGATGCTGGATGCTTGGGGCTGGTGCACTGGACGGCCCAGAGGGATGGTATGGGGAGGGAGGAGGGAGGAGGGTTCGGGATGGGGAACACATGTATACCTGTGGCGGATTCATTTTGATATTTGGCAAAACTAATACAATTATGTAAAGTTTAAAAATAAAATAAAATTAGAAAAAAAAAAAAAAAAACTAGAGTGTAGTGCTTTGTACATTCTGTTTGCCTTTTGTCTTGCAGAATCTATTCGTTTCCAAAGTTACTTCAGTCAGCACATTATCACATTGTCCCCTTCACATTGTCAAACACATTTGCAGTATATTTAGATTACTTTTCACATTCTGCATTTCATGCTGGGATGGCCAACCCATAAAATATTTTTAATTTGCATGCATTAAGATTTATCTCTTCTGTTGTTAACTTCTACTGATTTTGACTGACTTGCTCATTCTATTACATGTCTCTGTGTTACATTTTGGTAATTCTCACAATTTTTAAAGGTTTTCATTGGTTTTATATTGTTATAGTGATCTGTGATCTTTGATGGTACCATTTTAATTGTTTTGGGATGCTACAAATCACACCCAGGTGAAAGAACACACTTCATGGATAAATGTTGTGTGTGTGTTGTCTATTCCACCAACAGCTCTTCTCTCATCTCTCATCTCTCCTCAGAACTTCCCCTAACACTTGAGATGCAAGAGTATTGAAACCAGGCCAATTAACAACTTTACTGCTGCTGCTGCTGCTGCTGCTGCTAAGTCACTTCAGTCATGTCCGACTTTGTATGACCCCATAGACAGTAGCCCACCAGGCTTCTCCATCCCTGGGATTCTCCAGGCAAGAACACTGGAGTGGGTTGCCATTTCCTTCTCCAATGCATGAAAGTGAAAAGTGACAGTGAAGTCACTCAGTCGTGTCCGACTCTTCACGACCCTGTGGACTGCAGACTACCAGGCTCCTCCATCCATGGGATTTTCTAGGCAAAAGTACTGGAGTGGGGTGCCATTGCCTTCTCCATAACAACTCTACAATAGCCTCTAAATGTTCAAATAAAGTGAACAGGTGCATATCTTTTGATTTAAATCAGAAGCTAGAAATGATTAACCTCTGTGAGGAAGGCACACTGAAAGCCAGGATAAGGTAGAGTGAATTCAAGATCTCCTGCAACAGTTAGCCAAGTCATAAATGCAAAGTAATGCTCCAGTGAAAACATGAATGATAAGAAAGAAAAAGAGCCTTATTGCGATACAAAGAAAATTGATACGGAGTAAGTTTTAATCTGGATAGAAGATCAACATGAAGCCAACAGATTCACTTAAGTCAAAGCCTGATCCAGAAAAAGTGAAAGTGTTAATCACTCAGTCATATCTGACTCTGTCATCCCATGGACTGTAGCCTGCCAAGCTCCTCTGTCCGTGGAATTCTCCAGGCAAGAATAGTGGAGTGGCTAACCATTCCCTTCTCCAGGGAATCTTCCTGACCCAGGGATTGGACTTGGGTCTCCCTCATTGCAGGCAGATTCTTTGCCATCTGAGCCAGAGGGGAAGCCCTACCTGATCCAGAACAAGGCCCTGCTGCTGCTGCTAAGTCGCTTCAGTCCTGTCCGACTCTGCAGCAGCAACAGCTGCTGCTAAGTCGCTTCAGTCCTGTCCGACTCTGTGCGACCCCACAGATGGCAGCCCACCAGGCTCCCAGGTCCCTGGGATTCTCCAGCCAAGAGGACTGGAGTGGGTTGCCATTTCCTTCACCAATGCATGAAAGTGAAAAGTGAAAGTGAAGTCGCTCAGTCGTGTCCGACTCTTCATGACCCCGTGGACTGCAGACTACCAGGCTCCTCCTCTCATGGATTTTCCAGGCAAGAGTACTGGAGTGGGTTGCCATTGCCGTCTCCGGAACAAGGCCCTAAATTTCTTCAATTATTTGAAGGATGAGAGAACTGAGGAAGCTTCAGAAGAAATGTTTGAAGCCAGCAGAGGTTGGTTCATGTGGTTTAAAGAAAGAATCCATTTCCATATGGTTTTTCCAGTGGTCAAGTATGGATGTGAGAATTGGACTGTGAAGAAAGCTGAGCGCCGAAGAATTGATGCTTTTGAACTGTGGTGCTGGAGAAGACTCTTGCAAGTCCCTTGGACTGCAAGGAGATCCAACCAGTCCATCCTAAAAGGGACCAGCCCTGGGTGTTCATTGGAAGGACCGATGCTGAGGCTGAAACTCCAATACTTTGCCCACCTCATGCGAAGAGTTGACTCATTGGAAAAGACCCTGATGCTGGGAGGGATTGGGGGCAGGAGGAGAAAAGGACAACAGAGGATGAGATGGTTGGATGGCATCACCGACTCAAGGCACATGAGTTTGGGTGAACTCCAGGAGTTGGTGATGGACAGGGAGGCCTAGCCTGCTGCAATTCATGGGGTCACAAAGAGTCAGATATGACTGAGCAACTGAACTGAATTGAACTGAAGCAACAAGTGCTGATGTAGAAACTGCAGTAAGTTGTCCAGAAGACTTAGCTAAGACAATTAATGAAGTTAGCTGCACTAAATGACATATTTTCAATGTAGACAAAGTAGCCTTCTGTTTGAAGAAGATGTCATCTAGAACTTTCATAGCTAGAGAAGATAAATCAATGCCTGGCCTTAAAGTTTCAAAAGGCAATCTGACATTCTTGTTACTGGCTAATGCAGCTGGTGACTTGAATTTGAAGCTAGTGCTCATTTACTATTCCAAAAATCTTACAGCCTGTAAGAATTATGCTAAATCTACTTTGTCTGTGCTCTATAAATTGAACAACAAAGCCTGTTTATAACAGAGTGCTATAATATTTTAAGCCCACTGTCAAGACCTACTGCTCAGGGAAGAAAAAAAAATTCTTTTGATACATTTCTGTTCAGTGTCAATGCACATGATGCAGGAACCATGATGGAGATGTATGATGAGATGAATATTTTTATGCCTGCTAACGCAACATCCATTTTGTAGCCTATGGGTCAAGGAAAATGTTGACTTGCAAGTGTCATTGCCTAAGAAATACATTTCTAACACTATACCATCCATTGATAGTGATTCCTCTGATGGAATCACTGGAAAAAGTCAATTGAAAACCTTCTGAAAAGTATTCATTTGCCCAGATGCCATGAAGAATATTCGTGATTCATGAGAAGAGATCAAAATATCAACATTAATAGTAATCTAAAAGAAGTTAATTCCAACCCTAAGGGATTGGAACTCCTTGAGGAGTTCAAGATTTCAGTGTAAGAAGTAACTACTATGTGGTGGAAATCACAAGATAACTAGAATTAGAAATGGACTCTAAAGATGCGACTGAATCTCTGCAATCTCATACTAAATAATCTCATGATAACAAAGGAGTTACTTCTCTTGGATGAGCAATTAAACTGATTTTTAGTGATGGAATCTACTCCTGGTGAAGATGCTGTGAAGACTGTTGAAATGTCAACACAGAATTTAGAACATTATTTAAACTTAATTGATAACACAGTGGTAAGGCTCTGAAGATTTGATTCTAATTGAAAGATGTCTTCTTATAAGCAAAATGTCATCAAACAGCATTGTATGACACAGGGAAATCAGTCATAAAAGAGACAGTCAATTGATGGTGCAAACTACAATTGTTTTCTTACTTAAAAAAAAAATGTCACATAGCCCCCAAACTCCAGCAACCTAACCAGTCAGCATCCATCAACATGAAGGCAAGACCCTTCCCCAGCAAAAAGTTTACAACTTACTACAGACTCAGATGATAGCATTTTTAGAAACAAAAATATTTTAAAATTAAGATATATTATTTTTTAGATAAAATGCTATGAAACACATAGTAGTTTAGAGCCCAAAGTAAACATAACTTTTGTATGAACTGGAAAACAAGAAAAAAAAAATGTATGACTCACTTTACTAAGATATTTGCTTTATTCTGTTCATCTGGAATCGAACCCACAATATCTCTGGAATGCTTGTAAATTCCCTGTGATATAGTTATCCAACTCTCCACCCACTTCTACCTCTGCCAAACCTATTAGTCACTGATTTATTTACTCTCTTTATGGTTTTGCCTTTTCCAGAAAGTCATAGAGTTGGAATTATATGGATTTGTTCATCCTGACTTCTTTCACCTCGCAATATGCGTTTAAGTTCTTCCATATAATTCTGTGGCTTACTAGCTCACTTATTTTTATGACTGAATAATACTTCATTGTAAGGATATATCAGAGCTTATATCCATTCACCTGTCAAAGGACATCTTGGTTGCTTTTGGCTATAGTAAGTGTGAATGAAGTCGCTATTTACATTCATGCACAGGTTTTTGGGTAGGCATAACTTGTTAATTCAATTAGGTAAATGCTAAGACCTTGAGAGGTGAATCATATTATAAAACTGCATTTAAATTTGCAAGTGATTGCCAAACAGTCTTCAAAAGTCTCTGTACCATTCCCAGATTCAAATTTTAATTGAATGTTTTGAATGTGCTTCAAATTTTAGTGATTTTAATAAGTGACATTTGATAAGTAGCATTTAACTGTTGTTTCCATTTCCAATTATCTGTGACAAATGATTTGATAATGCATCCATCTATATACCTTCTTTGGTGAGTATTCATTCAGCTATCTTGCCATTTTCAGTTGGCTTGTTCATTTTTCATTCTTGAATGTTAACAGTTGTTTTTAAAAGCTCAGTATTTTATATTTTGAATACAAGTTCCTTATCAGACATATGTTTTGAAAATATTTTTCTCATCTTTTTCACCATCTTACTGGTATCTTTCACAGGGTAGTTTTTAATTTTAATAACATCCAAGTTATCACTTTGTTCTTTCATGTGTCATACTAGTGGTGTTTTACTTAAAATTCCACCACCGAATCCAATGTCATCTCAATTTTACCCCAAAAGCTTTCTCTGGCTTATAGATTTGTATTATATTCTTAATTTCTATATCACATTTTGATCTAATGTCTGTGTGGTATATAAATTCTGTTTC
Organism: Bos grunniens; assembly: GCF_055505025.1. Classification (NCBI taxonomy): domain Eukaryota; kingdom Metazoa; phylum Chordata; class Mammalia; order Artiodactyla; family Bovidae; genus Bos; species Bos grunniens. Next base: position 54,436,585 of record NC_141175.1, on the reverse strand, counting down.
ATGGATTATATTTTGTATCAGGCAGCCCGATTTTTCCAACACAAATGTGTTGACAGACTATGCTCTCTTCATTGATTTCTCTGTCAAAAATCTGTTCACTGTATTTGTGTCAGTTGGTAAGCTCTTTCACCAGCACTCCATTGTCTTGAACACTGTGTCTTTATGTCTTCAAATTGGGTATTATGAGTCATCCAACTTTGTTTCACTTATTCAGTATTGGGTTGGCCTTTGTCATTTCTACAAAATTTTAGAATCTGTTTGTCATTATTGAGAGACAGTTTGCTGGGATTTTGATTAGGATTGCATTGAATCTATAAATCAAGTTGGGAATAATTGTTACTTTATCAATATTATTTCTGTGAATTCATGAAATTATATTACCTCTTCATTTATTTAAAAAATAAAAACAATTAATTCCAACCTATAATCGTAACTGTTGAGCTATTTGATGATACATAAAGTTAGTACTGCTGATTGTATTTGTAAACACATTGTTTAAATTATTTTGCTTGAAAAGAACAATGTGTTTCTTTTTACTTTAAAGGAGCAGTTACTAGATACATGTTCATTCTAAAGTGTTTGGAAGACTATTTTGTTTTTCATATTTGACAGATGTAGAATTACTAGTTTCTGATACACAATTAGGCTGCTTCCATATATATATAAACAAATTCAGAGCCTATTTAAAATGCACCCATTTTATTCACCATTCATATTCACTTATTGTGGTTGGGAGTAGGAGCTGAGAATCCTTTGAAGTGTTACTATTTAAAACCCAAAAATTGATACTCAAAGATGTGTGTGGGGAAAAATAAAAAACAGACAATATACTTTAAAAAAAAATTTGGTTAATACCTTCATCATAGCCAAAGGAATCTATGAAGTCAACTCAACTCAAAGGATAAAATTATGCTTAATTCTGACGAATAGATAGTATCAATAGTGGGTGATTATTTGAGTTGGGGCTTCAATCTGTTGCTTTTAGCAGAGTAAAAAGACTAAATCTAAACTCATCCTGCTGCTGCTGCTCCTAAGTCGCTTCAGCCATGTCTGTCCGACTCTGTGCAACCCCATAACGGCAGCCCACCAGGCTCCCCCTCCTAGTCAACACAAAAAAAATCTTTCTTTTTATTGTAACTGACAGGTTAGAACAGATTAATTTTTGCTAAAATGATACCATTAACACAACACCTTTGCATTTCTGATAGACTGTAATTATTCTTAACATTAATTAATTTCTCCACTATCCTATAGCAGATGTTGTGTCCATAAACATCAATTTAGAATATTCACCAAAAAAAAAGAAAAACTTATCCTTAAGAAAAGTACCTCTACTAAGAAAACTTGCTTAGAATGACTATCAGTAGCAAATGTAATATTTTAAATTCCAATCAAAATTTAGTTAAGGGTGGAGTGCAATACATTTATATGGTTCAGTTTAGTTCAGTCACTCAGTCATGTCCGACTCTTTTCGACCATGAATTGCAGCACAACAGGCCTCCCTGTCCATCACCAACTCCCGGAATTCACTCAAACTCATGTCCATCAAGTTGGTGATGCCATCCAGCCATCTCATCCTCTGTTGTCCCCTTCTCCTCCTGCCCCCAATCCCTCCCAGCATCAGAGTCTTTTCCAATGAGTCAACGCTTCGCATGAGGTGGCCAAAGTACTGGAGTTTCAGCTTTAGCATCAGTCCTTCCAAAGAACACCCAGGGCTGATCTCCTTCAGAATGGACTGGTTGGATCTCCTTGCAGTCCAAGGGACTCTCAAGAGTCTTCTCCAACACCACAGTTCAAAAGCATCAGTTCTTCGGTGCTCAGCTTTCTTCACAGTCCAACTCTCACATCCATACATGACCACAGAAAAAACCATAGCCTTGACTAGATGAACCTTTGTTGGCAAAGTAATGTCTCTGCTTTTGAATATGCTATCTAGGTTGGTCATAACTTTCCTTCCAAGGAGTAAGAGTCTTTTAATTTCATGGCTGCAATCACCATTTGCAGTGACTTTGGAGTCCAGAAAAATAAAGTCTGACAGTTTCCACTGTTTCCCCATCTATTTCCAATGAAGTGGTGGGACCGGATGCCATGATCTTCCTTTTCTGAATGTTTAGCTTTAAGCCAACCTTTTCACTCTCCTCTTTAACTTTCATCAAGAGGCTTTTGAGTTCCTCTTCACTTTCTGCCATAAGGGTGGTGTCATCTGCATATCTGAGGTGATTGATATTTCTCCTGGCAATCTTGATTCCAGCTTGTGCTTCTTCCAGCCCAGTGTTGCTCACGATGTACACTGCATATAAGTTAAATAAGCAGGGTGACCATAGACAGCCTTGATGTACTCCTTTTCCTATTTGGAACCAGGCTGTTGTTCCATGTCCACTTCTAACTGTTGCTGCCTGACCTGCATACAGGTTTCTCAAGAGGCAGATCAGGTGGTTAGGTGTTCCCATCTCTTTCAGATTTTTCCACAGTTTATTGGGATCCACACAGTCAAAGGCTTTGGCATAGTCAATAAAGCAGAAATAGATGTTTTTCTGGAACTCTCTTGCTTTTTTGATGATCCAGCAGATGTTGGCAATTTGATCTCTGGTTCCTCTGCCCTTTCTAAAACCAGCTTGAACATCAGGAAGTTCACGGTTCACGTATTGCTGAAACCTGGCTTGGAGAATTTTGAGCATTACTTTACTAGCGTGTGAGATGAGTGCAATTGTGTGGTAGTTTGAGCATTCTTTGGCATTGCCTTTCTTTGGGATTGGAATGAAAGCTGACCTTTCCCAGCCCTGTGACCACTGCTGAGTTTTCCAAATTTGCTGGCATATGGAGTGCAGCACTTTCACAGCATGATCTTCCAGGATTTGATATAGCTCAACTGGAATTCCATCACCTCCACTAGCTTTGTTCGTAGTGATGCTTTCTAAGGCCCACTTGACTTCACATTCCAGGATGTCTGGCTCTAGGTGAGTGATCACACCATCATGATTATCTGAGTCATGAAGATCTTTTTTGTACAGTTCTTCTGTGTATTCTTGCCACCTCTTCTTAATATCTTCTGCTTCTGTTAGGTCCATACGATTTCTGTCCTTTATCAAGACCATCTTTGCATGAAATGTTCCCTTGGTATCTCTAATTTTCTTGAAGAGATCTCTAGTCTTTCCCATTCTGTTGTTTTCCTCTATTTCTTTGCATTGATCACTGAGGAAGGCTTTCTTATTGCTTCTTGCTATTCTTTGGAGCTCTGCATTCAGATGCTTATATCTTTCCTTTTCTCCATTGCTTTTCACTTCTCTTCTTTTCACAGCTATTTGTAAGGCCTCCCCAGAAAGCTATTTTGCTTTTTACATTTCTTTTCCATGGGGATGGTCTTTATCCCTATCTCCTGTACAATGTCTTGTACGAGCTACCTTGTAAGACAGTATAAATACCCACAGAATGTTGAATAAAACACCTTTGTTCCATCAGAGCTTTGGTCCCCGTATATTTCTCTCTCTCTCTTTCAGGTTAATTCTCTGGAGTGCAGAGACCCATCATGCTCACTCTCCTGTCCAGGCTTCTAAGACCCTCTGGAGAAGGTGCACTGTACCTTCACCTGCCTTGAGAGGGCGCCAGGTGCCTTCGTGAGCCACGCAAGCCCTGTGTCAAAGGACTTTATTGGTTTTTTGTGTAAACCAAGGAATATCAACCTCTTTCTCTCTCTCTTTTACTTTCTTAGGGTTCACTCTGAACCACGAGGTTCCAGTCCATTAAAAGATCTCAACAAGTGGCGCCCAGAACAGGTACCTGGTACACGTGGCAGATTCAGATGGAGTGACCTCAAGGGCCTATTGAGGCCGGTAAGTACTAAGACATGGATCAAATGCCTGGAAAGCCCCAAATTTTTTCTTCTTTACTTCAGCATTTATTTAAAGTTCAGGGATTTTCAATTTCACCTCAGTGAATAGAGGCTTGCCTTCAGACGGTGTTTGAATGTAACCCTTGGTTCCCTGATGAAGATAGTTTTCATTTAGAAATTTGGCACTGGGCCTAAGAGAATGTTGAACATGCCACCAGACAAGGAAAAAATACCCCGATAGATTTTTGGCCTCTATGGTCTCTCATTGAAGCTGTGATTTTGCCATTTCAAGGTAATTCTAGCCCTCCTAATATTTGGCAACAGGCAGAACACTTATTACATGAATATGAATTAGATGACAAAACCTTACGAAAGGCCCACTTAGAACAACATGAAATATTTTAGAATTTTCCTACAAGCCCTGCCCCAGTTGTTCCAAGTGCTCATCCCCTGCCAGCAGACACAAATCCCAAAGTCTCTCCCTTGCTAGAATCTAATGATTCTGGCAACAACTCCCCTAAGACATCTTTTGACATTAAAACCAACAACACCTTTCTGAATAACAATAATCTACCAACTCACTCTCCTTCATGACAGAGGCTCTCTGAATTGCTGGATTTGCAATCACAGGTCTCTGAAGCCGATGGTTTCTCTGCCTTTCCAATTTTAAGAAATTCTGATGCTCAAGGGCACCTAATACCTCAATATGAGGGTATTAACTTCTATCACATGCAACAAATTAAAAAAGCTATAACTATGTACGGCCCACATTCACCTTTTACGAAAGTACTTCTAAATTCTATAACATCCTCTATTGGAAATTTTATTCCCCATGATTGGCAAACTTTAATAAAAGCTCTCCTTAAACCAGAATATCTTCAGTGGATGATGTGGTTTCATGATATAGCCAGAGATCATGCCAATAGAAATCCTCGAGCTGGCGCTCCCCAAAATCAAATTACTTTTGAAATGCTAACTGGTACAGGACAGTTTGATGCTATAGAAGCTCAAATACCATGCCCTCCCTTGTTACATGAACAATTAAATACAGTGACCCTTGAAGCTTGGGATTCAATTACTTCTCAAGGGGAGCCTACAGGTAGCTATACTTAAATATTACAGGGACCCAATGATATGTGTGCTGATTTTTAGCTAGATTACAAACTGCTATTTCCCATACTGTAATTGGAGAAGAAGCCAAAAGGCAACTAGAGAAATTACTTGCTTATGCAAGTGCAAATCAGGAATGTCAAAAAGCTATAGCTCCAATTCGTGAGACAGGGACTATTATTGATTATTTGAAAGCTTGTCACAATCTACTATCAGAAACTCAAAAGATGCAAACTCTAGCTGAAACAATTGGTTGCTGCCTTAAGAAAGGGAAATGAACGACGCTTTACATGTGGAGATAAGAACCATTTAAAAACGGACAGCCCTAAGAAAGTTAACAAAAAAATACCTCCAAAAATCTGCCCTCACTGCTGTAGAGGAACGTATTGGGCCAAAGATTGTAAATCTAAATTTGACATTGAAGAAAAACCTATTCCGGAAAATTCCAAGCAGGGGACCCCCTCAGGTCCCCTTCAACAAAAACCAGGGGCAAATTCCATCTTTTCCCTCAAAGCTTCAGCATCTAGCAGTGCTGCCATCGATATACCAGACCTAAATGACTTTCTCCTTTACCCCCAGGCAGTCCCCTCTAGAATACCTACCAGACTTTTTGGACTCCTGCCCCCACAAACCTTTTATCTTTTACTTGGCCTATCTAGCTTGACTTCTAAAGGAATTACTGTTCACCTTGGAGTAACTGATTCAGATTATAAAGGATAAATTCAAATTATGATGTCATCTCAGATTTTATGGCAATTCAAAAGGGAGGATAAAATTGCTCAATTATTCCTTTTACCTTACATTTCTATTAACTCCTCTAATGATGTACAGAAGGGTGGATTTGGCAGTACAGATCAAAAACATCATTAGTTTTGGACATCGTTAGTACCTGAATTTTCCCGACCGACTATAAGTATCAAAATTAATGGTAAAAGATTTTCTGGTCTCCTTGACACTGGATCCGATATTACTCTTATTTCCAAACATTTATGGCCCAAACCCTGGCCTTTACAAAAATTTTCTTGCCAAATTGCAGGGATTTCTCAAATCAAAGTACAAGAAATTTATCAGAGTACTCAAATTTATCCATTTGAGGGATCAGAAGGCCAGCCTGCAATATTAAAACCTTATGTGATAGATGTACCCCCTTAATCTAATAGGAAGAGACTTACTTATACGATGGCAAACTCAGATATATATTCCACATTTTTCCTAGGGTCCACTGCTCATTTAGCAAACAATACAATTATTAATAACTTGGAAGAATGACGAGCCTATTTGGACAAGGCAGTGGCCTCTCATGAAAGAGAAATTACAGGCAGCTAAGGAACTTGAAGAAAATTAGAGATACCAAGGGAACATTTCATGCAAAGATGGGCTCCATAAAGGACAGAAATGGTATGGACCTAACAGAAGCAGAAGATATTAAGAAGAGGTGGCAAGAATACACAGAAGAACTGTACAAAAAAAATCTTCATGGCCAAGATAATCACGATGGTGTGATCACTCACCTAGAACCAGACATCCTGGAATGTGAAGTCAAGTGGGCCTTAGAAAGCATCACTAAAAACAAAGCTAGTGGAGGTGATGGAATTCCAGTTGAGCTATATCAAATCCTGGAAGATCATGCTGTGAAAGTGCTGCACTCCATATGCCAGCAAATTTGGAAAACTCAGCAGTGGTCACAGGGCTGGGAAAGGTCAGCTTTCACTCCAATCCCAAAGAAAGGCAATGCCAAAGAATGCTCAAACTGCTGCACAATTGCACTCATCTCACATGCTAGTAAAGTAATGCTCAAAATTCTCCAAGCCAGGCTTCAGCAATACGTGAACTGTGAACTTCCAGACGTTCAGGCTGGTTTTAGAAAAGGCAGAGGAACCAGAGATCAAATTGAAAACATCCACTGCATCATGGAAAAAGCAAGAGAGTTCCAGAAAAACATCTATTTCTGCTTTACTGACAATGCCAAAGCCTTTGACTGTGTGGATCCCAATAAACTGTGGAAAATTCTGAAAGAGATGGGAACACCAGACCACCTGACCTGCCTCTTGAGAAACCTGTATGCAGGTCAGGCAGCAACAGTTAGAAGTGGACATGGAACAACAGCCTGGTTCCAAATAGGAAAAGGAGTACGTCAAGGCTGTCTATGGTCACCCTGCTTATTTAACTTATATGCAGTGTACATCATGAGCAACGCTGGGCTGGAAGAAGTACAAGCTGGAATCAAGATTGCTGGGAGAAATATCAATCATCTCAGATATGCAGATGACACCACCCTTATGGCAGAAAGTGAAGATGAATTCAGAAGCCTCTTGATGAAAGTGAAAGTGGAGAGTGAAAAATTGGTTTAAAGCTCAACATTCAGAAAACAAAGATCATGGCATCCAGTCCCATCACTTCATGGGAAATAGATGGGGAAACAGTGGAAACAGTGTCAGACTTCATTTTTGGGGGCTCCAAAATCACTGCAGATGGTGACTGCATCCATGAAATTAAAAGACGCTTACTCCTTGGAAGGAAAGTTATGACCAACCTAGATAGCATATACAAAAGCAGATACATTACTTTGCCAACAAAGGTCTGTCTAGTCAAGGCTATGGTTTTTCCTGTGGTCATGTATGGATGTGAGAGTTGGACTGTGAAGAAGGCTGAGCACCGAAGAATTGATGCTTTGAACTGTAGTGTTGGAGAAGACTCTTGAGAGTTCCTTGGACTGCAAGGAGATCCAACCAGTCCATTCTGAAGAAGATCAGCCCTGGGATTTCTTTGGAAGGAATGATGCTAAAGCTGAAACTCCAGTACTTTGGCCACCTCATGTGAAGAGTTGACTCATTGGAAAAGACTCTGATGCTGGGAGGGGTTGGGGGCAAGAGGAGAAGGGGACGACAGAGGATGAGATGGCTGGATGGCATCACTGACTCGATGGACATGAATCTTAGTGAACTCCGGGAGTTGGTGATGGACAGGGAGGCCTGGCATGCTGTGATTCCTGGGGTTGCAAAGAGTCGGACACGACTGAGCGACTCAATTGAACTGAAGGAACTTATAGATATACAACTAGAATTAAAGCATTTTGAGAAATCTTGTTCTCCTTGGAACTCTCCTATTCTTGTTATAAAAAAGAAATCTAACAAATGGTGTCTCCTAACAGACCTTAGAAAAGTTAACGCATCTATGAAACCTATGGGTGCATTACAACCCGGAATCTCATCACCTACCACTATTCCTCAAAATTGGTATGTTATTGATTTACAAGATTTCTTACACCCTTTAGACTGAGATAGTTTCGCTTCCTCTCTCCCTTATCCTAATCATATTGGACCTCATAAATGGTACCAATGGGCTGTACTGCCACAAGGGATGATGAATTCTCTCACCATGTGTCATTATTATGTATTCAAAGCTCTTGAGCCTGTGAGAAAGCAATTTCCTAACTTTCTTGTTATTTACTATATGGATGATATATTGTTTTCAGCTCCATCTGTCTTAGAAACTCAGCACATATTTGATATAGCTCAACTATGCTTAAGAAACTCTGGATTAATCATTGCCCCTGAAAAATTCAAACCTCTACACCTTACCATTACTCGGGGTTTGTTGTTAATAGACAACGTATTACTCCCCAGCTAACTCAGATCTGTACTGATAAATTATCAACCTTAAATGATTTTCGAAAGCTCTTAGGTGATATAAATTGGATTAGACCTTCTTTAGGCATTGCTAAATATCAACTGAATAACCTATTTAATACTTTAAAAGGAGATCCTGATTTAAATAGCCCTCATTCACTTTCTCAAGAGGCACCAGAGGAACTCTATTTGGTGCAAAATAAATTACAAAAACAATTTCTTACTCACATCAAATTAGATTTACCTCTAGAATTGTTTATATTCCCCTCTCTTCATTCTCCCACAGGACTTCTTGCCCAACAAGAACACCCAGTAAAATGGATCTATACCTGTTTTAAGGGAATAAAGTCACTTACACCCTACCTTGATTTAATTGCTCTAATCATTATCAATGGAAGAAATAGGACTAAAACTCTAATTGGCTCTAATCCTCATAAAATTAAAATACCTATCAATACATCTCAATTTGAGAACACATTACAAACTTCTACCAATTTCCAAATAGCTTTTCTGGAATATTTTGGAGAAATTTCATTTCATTATCCTTCTGGTAAGCTGTGGAATTTCTTCAAAAATACTGAATTTATTATTTCTCACATTATCAGCTCACAGCCTATACCACAGGCTGAGGTTTTTATATAGATGGGACTAAAAACGCGAAAACTTCACTCTGGTCTCTTAAGGAATATAAAGTCTTTTATACTAAATTTCATTCTGCTCAACAAAATGAATTATATGCTCTTATTCAAGTTATTTGCCTACATCCTTACCCCATTAATATAGTCTCTGACTCTATATGTTCTGTTTTTGTATTAAAAAATATGGAAACCTCCACCATAAACTCCAATCAACCTATTATTCAATAACTCTTTTTTGAACTACAATCTGTTGTTAGAAACCACAATTCTCCCATTTATATTACACATATTCAAGCACATTCTTATCTTCCGGGCCTCATGAATTATGGTAATGAGCAAGCTGATAAACTGGTTTCCTTTGCTACTCCAGAGGAATAGCATGCTCTGTTGCATTACAATGCTGGCTCCCTACACCAGCTGTGGAAAATCCCATGCCTCCAGGATAAAGAAATTATTAGTAATTGCTCTACTTATAGACCTCTACATCTTCAACCCATTGCACAAGGTATTAATCCTCACTGTTTGCAACCTAATGAACTTTGGCAAATGGATGTAACTCATTGCCCCGAACTTTCTCAATCTTCTTTCTTGTATGTCTGTATCGACACTAAATCTTCATTTATTTGGGCCACACCTCTTCTCCGTGAGGCTACACAACATATTATAACTCACTTATTAGCTTGTTTTGCTGTAATGGGAACTCCTAGTTCTATAAAAACAGACAATGGCCCTGCCTATATTTCTAGACACTTTAAACAATTTTTACAATCTTTTTCTATTAAACATATTAAAGGTATTCCTTATATTCCACAGGCACAAGGCATAGTGGAATGAGCACATCGCACACTAAACTTGCAAATAAAAAAAATTAAAAATGGGGAATACACAGGAACACTACTGTCTTCCTTATTTAAATCAGACTTTACTAGATTCCAACATAAGATATTTTCTAAACCTAGCAGATCAGAAAAGTCACTCAGTCATGTCCGGCTCTTTGCGACCCCATGAATCGCAGCACGCCAGGCCTTCCTGTCAATCACCAATGCCCGGAGTTCACTCAGACTCATGTCCATCGAGGCAGTGATGCCATTCAGCCATCTCATCCTCTGTCGTCCCCTTCTCCTCCTTCCCCCAATCCCTCTCAGCATCAGAGTCTTTTCCAATGAGTCAACACTTCACATGAGGTGGCCAAAGTACTGGAGTTTCAGCTTTAGCATCAGTCCTTCCAAAGAAATCCCAGGGCTAATCTCCTTTAGAATGAACTGGTTGGATCTCCTTGCAGTCCAAGGGACTCTCAAGAGTCTTCTCCAAAACCACAGTTCAAAAGCATCAATTCAACGGCACTCGGCCTTCTTCACAGTCCAACTCTCACACCCATACACGACCACAGGAAAAAACATAGCCTTGACTAGACGAACTTTTGTTGGCAAAGTAATGTCTCTGCTTTTGAATATGCTATCTAAGTTGGTCATAACTTTCCTTCCAAGGAGTAAGCGTCTTTTAATTTCATGGATGCAGTCACCATCGGCAGTGATTTTGGAGCCCAGAAAAATAAAGTCTGACACTGTTTCCACTGTTTTCCCATCTATTTCCCATGAAGTGGTGGGACCGGATGCCATGATCTTCGTTTTCTGAATGTTGAGCTTTAAGCCAACTTTTTCACTCTCCACTTTCACTTTCATCAAGAGGCTTTTGAGTTCCTCTTCAATTTTTGCCATAAGGGTGGTGTCATCTGCATATCTGAGGTGATTGATATTTCTCCCAGCAATCTTGATTACAGCTTGTGTTTCTTCCAGTCCAGCGTTTCTCATGATGTACTCTGCATATAAGTTAAATAAGCAGGGTGACAATAGACAGCCTTGACGAACTCCTTTTCCTATTTGGAAACAGGCTGTTGGTCCATGTCCAGTTCTAACTGTTGCTGCCTGACATGCATACAAATTTCTCAAGAGGCAGGTCAGGTGGTCTGGTATTCCCATTTCTTTCAGAATTCTCCACAGTTTATTGGGATCCACACAGTCAAAGGCTTTGGCATAGTCAATAAAGCAGAAATAGATGTTTTTCTGGAACTCTCTTGCTTTTTCCATGATGCAGCAGATGTTGTCAATTTGATCTCTGGTTCCTCTGCCTTTTCTAAAACCAGCTTGAACATCAGGAAGTTCATGGTTCACGTATTGCTGAAACCTGGCTTGGAGAATTTTGAGCATTACTTTACTAGTGTGTGAGATGAGTGCAATTGTGCGGTAGTTTGGGCATTCTTTGGCATTGCTTTTCTTTGAGATTGGAATGAAAACTGACCTTTCCCAGCCCTGTGGCCACTGCTGAGTTTTCCAAATTTTCTGGCATATGGCGTGCAGCACTTTCACAGCATCATCTTTCAGGATTTGGAATAGCTCAACTGGAATTCTATCACCTCCACTGGCTTTGTTCGTAGTGATGCTTTCTAAGGCCCACTTGACTTCACATTCCAGGATGTCTGGCTCTAGGTTAGTGATCACACCATCGTGATTATCTGGGTCATGAAGTTCTTTTTCGCACAATTCTTCTGTGTATTCTTGCCACCTCTTCTTAATATCTTCTGCTTCTGTTAGGTCCATATGATTTCTGTCCTTTATCGAGCCCATCTTTGCATGAAATGTTCCCTTGGTATCTCTAATTTTCTTGAAGAGATCTCTAGTCTTTCCCATTCTGTTGTTTTCCTCTATTTCTTTGCATTGATCACTGAAGAAGGCTTTCTTATCTCTTTGCTATTCTTTGGAACTCTGCATTCAGATACTTATATCTTTCCTTTTCTCCTTTGCTTTTCGCTTCTCTTCTTTTCACAGCTATTTGTAAGGCCTCCCCAAACAGCCATTTTGCTTTTTTGCATTTCTTTTCCATGGGGATGGTCTTGATCCCTATCTCCTGTACAATGTCACGAACCTCATTCCATAGTTCATCAGGCACTCTATCTATCAGATCTAGGCCCTTAAATCTATTTCTCACTTCCACTGTATAATCATAAGGGATTTGATTTAGGTCATACCTCAATGGTCTAGTGGTTTTCCCTACTTTCTTCAATTTCAGTCTGAATTTGGCAATAAGTTCATGATCTGAGCCACAGTCAGCTCCCGGTCTTGTTTTTGCTGACTGTATAGAGCTTCTCCATCTTTGGCTGCAAAGAATATAATCAATCTGATTTCGGTGTTGACCATCTGGTGATGTCCATGTATAGAGTCTTCTCTTGTGTTGTTAGAAGAGGGTGTTTGTTATGACCAGTGCATTTTCTTGGCAAAACTCTATCAGTCTTCGCCCTGCTTCATTCCATATTCCAAGACCAAATTTGCCTGTTACCCCAGGTGTTTCTTGACTTCCTACTTTTGCATTCCAGTCCCCTATAATGAAAAGGACATCTTTTTTGGGTGTTAGTTCTAAAAGGTCTTGTAGGTCTTCATAGAACCATTCAACTTCAGCTTCTTCAGCATTACTGTTGGAGCATAGACCTGGATTACTGTGATATTGAATGGTTTGCCTTGGAAACGAACAGAGATCATTCTGTTGTTTTTGAGATTGCATCCAAGTACTGCATTTTGGACTCTTTTGTTGACCATGATGGCTACTCCATTTCTTCTGAGGAATTCCTGCCCGCAGTAGTAGATATAATGGTCATCTGAGCTAAATTCACCCATTCCAGTGCATTTCAGTTTGCTGATTCCTAGAATGTCGACATTCACTCTTGCCATCTCTTGTTTGACCACTTCCAATTTGCCTCGTTTCATGGACCTGACATTCCAGGTTCCTATGCACTATTTCTCTTTACAGCATCGTACCTTGCTTCTATCACCAGTCACATCCATAGCTGAGTATTGTTGTTGCTTTGGCTCCATCCCTTCATTCTTCCTGGAGTTATTTCTCCACTGATCTCCATTAGCATATTGGGCACCTACTGACCTGGGGAGTTTCTCTTTCAGTATCCTACTTACCACAGGGAGATACTTTACGAGGGCAGAAAAACATTTCGAGGAATTGAAGGACACTTCTCTTCCTCTGCTCATTTGGTACCAAGATGGGTTAATGAAACAATGGCAATTGGGATTCTAATCTTACAGGAAAAGAGGTGTGTTTGTATTTCCCAGATGGATCCAGTGAACTCACATGGCTTCCTGTTTGGTAGATTCAACCCAAGGAGGCCCCCGGCCTTCAAAGTTGAGACGGGACAATAAGGACCCCAGGAGGAAGAAATTCCAATACAGGCCATGGCAGCTCTAAAGATTTCTAGGAAGCACCGCCCTCAGTGGCATCACCCCAATGATCTCCCCACTTGGGGACAAAAAAAAAAAAAAAAAAAAACCCTTACTAATCGAGCTGAAAATTTGGTCTCTCAACACGGAATACCTCGGAGTCCTGAATACATTCTCCTGGCAATGCTCAGTCTTTTGGCCTGTACCTCCCCCCACTGGAGCTCTGACTAATCAAGCTTACATACCCAACCCCCGTCTATTGCAGGTCCTAGAATGGACAGAGAAAAGACCAATCATATCAACCAATGACTCCACCTATATGTCCCCTCCCTGGAACATGAAAGGGCCCTCACACCCTGTTGAGGAGGGAAAATTAATTAACATTTCTTTTTTTTTAATTTAATTTTATTTTTTAACTTTACAATATTGTATTGGTTTTGCCATATATCAACATGCATCCACCACAGGTATACACGTGTTCCCCATCCTGAACCCTCCTCCCTCCCTCTACCATCCCTCTGGGTTGTCCCAGTGCACCAGCCCCAAGCATCCAGTATCGTGCATTGAACCTGGACTGGTGACTCATTTCATATATGATATTATACATGTTTCAATGCCATTCTCCAAAATCATCCCACCCTCTCCCTCTCCCACAGAGTCCAAAAGACTGTTTTATACATCAGTGTCTCTTTTGCTGTCTCATATACAGGGTTATTGTTACCATCTTTCTAAATTCCATATATATGCGTTAGTATACTGTATTAGTGTTTTTCTTTCTGGCTTACTTCACTCTGTATAATAGGCTCCAGTTTCATCCAATTCATTAGAACTGATTCAAATGTATTCTTTTTAATGGCTGAATAATACTCCATTGTGTATATGAACATTTCTTTAGGCTATCAAGTCCTTGCCTTGTGCATGGGCCCAGCAGAATTGTGCATAAACGTTAGCCGATAAACTTGGGCTTTTGCCCTGCCTCCCAAAAAGGATTTTCAGAATTTGCTTGGATTATTTACTGCCCTTTCTTCGCCTGTGAACCATGTTTATACTACTGAGACTTTAGGGAAAATGTTAGGGAAAGACTTAAGGAAGGAACAAGAACATTATGCAGAGGGTTTACTTATAAGAACTTTACATATACTCCTGTTCGTTGGGACTAATGTCAAGCCAAATCAGGAAAATTAATGTTTGTGGCTAATCATACAATTGTTGATTGGGGACCCCATGGTATGTGGTTATCTAACTGCTTAGAAGAGTTAAATAGAATGGTATGTGACTGTGTTACGCAAGTGACATGGAAGTTCACTAACACTACAATGGAACATTACTATGACAAAGGACTTCTTGGGTGTCTTGACAGTGGATTAACCCCACCTCATCCTAGGATCGTCCTTGATAAACAGAGTGGGCCTGAACAATGGGACATTTGGAAACTTGCTGCGAGCACCAGAGAACTTGGAACTTGGACCAGACATTTCACAGGGACCAGTCGTGGTCGTAGTAACTATTTCTTTTGCTATAATCATTCATATTTTATACAGGCCTGTGTCCCACTTCCTTTTGTTATAGACATAGGAAATTTACAATTTAATAAGACTTTACGTTCTGTAACTTGCATTAATTTCAAACTATATACTTGTCAATTCTTCTATCTCTTTAAGAAATTATTCCCTTTTGATTCTTCGATCTTGACATAATTTGTGGTTACCAGTATATCTCCAATGACCCTGGGAAGAAGGTCTCATGGCTGGACTTGCTTCCAGATTACTTCAATTTTGTGTTACTCCTGTTCATTTTAATCATAGTGCTTACAACTGGGAACAAATCAAATTTAATTTTACAAATATAATACAATAGGGGGAATTGTCAGGAAGCATTTAACAGGAGGCTTCCTGTGTGTTCCTGAATATTCAGAAATTATGTGGAGTAGCAAACTACTCCTGGGGACTTAGGAATGCATGCATTTCCTTCGTTAGTTTTTCCATACGGTGATAAGTAACTATGACCCTCTTCCTTTTTATGAACCATACGGTAAAAGTGATTATTTACAACCCTCTCTCTTTCATATGGATGACCTCATGTTTCCTTGATAACTCGTAAGTTTTGATTTTATCTCTGCTGAAAATAGCTACCTTGTAAGACAGTATAAATATCCACACAATGTTGAATAAAACACCTTTGCTCCATCAAAGCTTTGGTCCCCGTGTCTCTCTCTCTCTCTCTGTGTCTCTCTCAGGCTAATTCTCTGGATCACAGAGACCCGTTGTGCTCACTCTCCTGCCCAGGCTTCTAAGACTCTCTGGAGAAGGCACACTGTGACTTCACCCACCTCGAGAGGGTACCAGGTGCCTTTGTGAGCAACGCAAGCCCTGAGTCAAAGGACTTTATTGGTTTTCTGCATAAACCAAGGAATATCGGCCTCTTTCTCTCTCTCTTTTACTTTCTTATTGTAGACTCTGGACCACCAGCTTCTGGTCCATTAAAAGACCTCAACAAAAGATCAGATTTAATGAGTTGAATATTAGTAGAGATGAGTACACAGAAAGTTTTGGTTAGGAAATACAACATTATTCAGTATTATTTGAATAAATATTCAACAAATATTTATTGTGCCCCTTCATGGTGCAGTGGTCATAGTAGCAAACAAAGACACCCCCTACATTCATTGTGGTCAATTCTATCATAATAAATAGTTAGAAATGGTTAATAACTAATAAACAAATAAATGAAAACTATCTTAGGTGATAATATATTCTGTGAAAATAAATACACCCTGGCTAGAGAATAGTGAAGTAGATTCTATATTAGAAGAGGGATCAGAGACTTCTCTAAGAGAGTAAATGATCACTGCAAGGTAGGAAACTATGAAAAAATCTGGGGAAGAAGATTCCAGAAAAATAAAAACTTGGATACAATACCCCTAAGGCAGGAAATGTTTGATGTGCTTGAAAAATACCTCAAAAACCAAATGGCTGGAATGAAGTGAGCAATAGGAAAAGAGGTAATATATGAAATGAGACAGGTTGCCAGTCAGTGCAGACATGGTAATAATTTTGGATTTTTTGAGATGATTAGAAAAATTGCAGGGATTTTAGAAAATAAGTAATATGAAATTTGGCTTATTTTTAATGATATCATTCTGTTTGGTGTGTAGAAAATGATACTGCTGAATCACAAAGACCTCTCTGGCACCAGATGATAAAAGGCTTGCACGACAGATACTGAGCAAGCTCTGGGAGTTGGTGATGGACAGGGAAGCCTGGCATGCTGCAGTCCATGAAGTGGCAAAGAGTTGGACACGACTGAGTGACTGAACTAAACTGACTGCATTACAGATACTTTAGAATAGTGATAATATCAGAAAGAGGTGGTTGGGCTGTATGTTTTAAAGTTAAAAAAAAAATCAACAGAATTTGCTAATATATAGGTGAGGAATATGAGATTAGGAGATCTATCCAAAGTATCTCCAAGGTTTTTAGTCTTGGCGATAGGGTTGATGGAGTTACTTTCTAGTGGATTGACAAAAAATAAGAAAAGGAAAATAAGACTAAGGAGAAGTGAGTATTTGAATTCCAGCATTTTGTCTTTGACATGTTGACATCTAGATGTTCACATGGAGACGTCAGATAGGAAATTCATATACTTTGCATTTGACTACAAATGGTATTTAAAGTTATAATTCTGGATGCAATCATCAAGATTGATAAGAAAAGAGTTTCATTAATTGAGTTCGAAGGTTCTCCAAATTTAGTTATTGGGAAATTAAGAAGATTCAGCAACAAATTTTCACTAGAGGAAAGATATTGGAAGGAAAGGAAGTGTTTCAAGAAAAAAATGAGGGAATGATCAGCTATGTCAAATGTGATAAGCTGAGTCAAGTGAGATCAGAAAAAAAAAAAATAATAACACTGGTTGTACCAACATTGGGGTCTAGTGCCTCAGTGGTTTAGTAGTGGTTTTACTAAGATTGAAGCAATTAAATATGATGGTGGTAAATTCAGGAGAAAATGGGAGGAGGAGGAATTAAAAGCAATGTTCCTACAAAGGGGAGCAGAAAAGCCAGGTGGTTTCTCCAGAGGGGATTTGATGTCCAAAAAGATTTTATGAGTTTCTAGCATGGGAGATATTGCAGCCTTGGGGTATGATGATGATGACGATAATAATACAGCTGAGATAAAAACGCTGATAACGTAGAAACAAAATGGGTTCTTTGCAAGAGTCACAATTTTTAATAGATGTGATTCAGCAAGAGTAAACAGATAGGCTTGGCTAAGACAGCAGCATAACATAAGTCACCACCATAATGGGATCCAGCTAAAATGGTGGATGTGGCTTTGGGAATGTATGGAAGCTGTTTCTGGTTTGCTACTGCTTGTTCAGTGAAATCGGGCTTCCCTGGTAGTTCAGCAAGTAAAGAATCCACTGGCAATACAGGAGCCTCTGGTTCGATTCCTGGGCAGGGAAGATCCCCTAGAGAAGCTCCCCTAGGCTACCTACTCCAGTATTCTTGAGCTTCCCTGGTGGCTCAGATTACGGTAAAGAATCTGCCAGCAATGTGGAAGACTTGGATTCAGTCCCTGGGTTGGGAAGATGCCCTGGAGGAGGGCATGAAGAAGTATGGATATCAAGTGAGGATATCAAAGAAGAGTGAGGATATGCAGAGTAGATTTGATAGTTTGAGAAGAGTGTGAAAAGTATTGCTTCTTATGATATAAGAAAATAAAAGACTAGGGAGAAGAAATAGGCTTTTTAGGCAGTAATATAATTTATTTGAAACTAATACTTAAAACTTAAAATTATGTTTGTCATGGTTGTCTTTTTTTTCTCTTTTTTCCTCAACTGTGTTTAGATGAAGTGGTTCTAGTGTTGTATACATAAAAGAAGATGTCTATTTGAGTTGCATTTAATTACAGTTTAAAATTAAAATGTAAATGTGTTTAGGATATACAAAGATTGCTTAGATGCTGTGTTGAAGGTCATGGAAGTATAAAAGCCATTAATACAGACATTGTTATTATTTGCTACTGAGGGGGCTGATAGAGTGTCTAGCAGAAAACTAGACACTTTTAAAAGATCATTGTAAAATATCTTACAAAATAAAGGAAAATGACTTGAAGTTAGATGATATTGAAAGAAAAGAGAATGGAATGATTTAACCAGCTGATGTGAAGGAAAAACAACATTAAAATATAGCACTGGAATAGTTTTTCCAAAGAAGTAGTAGTAGTGTGAATGAATATTTTCCCTTCCCTACTCTATCAGCGTTTTTGTGCAGTCTTTAAGTCGTGTCCAACTCTTTGCAACCCCATGAACTGCAGCACACAAGGCTTCCCTGTCCTTCACTATTTCCCTGAGTTTGCTAAAACTCATGTCCATTGAGTCAGTCATGCCATCCAACCATCTCATCCTCTGTCACTCCCTTTTCCTCTTGCCCTCAATCTTTCCCAGCATTAGGTTCTTTTCCAATCAGCTGACTCTTCAAATCAGGTAGCCAAAGTATTGGAGCTTCAGCTTCAGTATTGTTCTTCCAATAAATATTCAGGGTTGATTTCCTTTAGGATTGATTGGTTTGATCTCCTTGCAATCCAAGGGACTCTCAATCAAGTCTTCTCCAGCACCACAGTTTGAAAGCATCAGTTCTTTGGCACTCAGCCTTCTTTATGGTCCAAATCTCACATCTGTACATGACTACTGGAAACGCACTAGCTTTGACTATTCAGATCTTTATAGGCAACGTGATGCCTCTGCTTTTTAATATGCTGTCTAGGTTTGTCATAGCTTTTCATCCAAGGAGCAAGTGTCTCTTAATTTCATGGCTGTAGTCACTGTCCGCAGTGATTTTGGGGCCCAAGAAAATAAAATCTGTCCCTGTTTCCATTTTTTTCCCATCTATTTCCCATGAAGTGAAAGAGGACTAGATGACATGATCTTAGTTTTTTGAATATTGAGTTTTAAGCCAGCTTTTTCACTCTCCTCATTCAGCTACCTCAAGAGACTCTTTAGTTCCTCTTCACTTTCTGTCATTAGGGTGGTATCATCTGCATATTTGAGGTTATTGATATTTCTCCTGAAAATCTTGATTCCGGCTTATGAGTCATCCAGCCCGGCATATGGAAAGTATGATATACTCTGTATATAAGTTAAATAAGCTTTGACATAGTCTTTTCCCAATTTTGAACCAGTCTATTGTTCCATGTCATCTTCTAACTGTTGCTTCTTGACCTACATACTTGTTTCTCAGGAGACAGGTAAAGTGGTCTGGTATTCCCACCCCTTTAAGAATTTTCCACAGTTTGTTGTGATCCACACAGTTAAAGGCTTTAGCATAGTCAATGAAGCAGAAGTAGATTTTTTTTCCTTTTCCTTTTTTGGAATCCTTTTGCTTTTTCTATTATCCAGTGGGTGCTGGGAATTTGATTCTGGTTCCTCTACTTTTTTGAAATCTAGCTTATACATCTTGAAGTTCTCAGTTCACATACTGATATCAGGGTATATAGGAGCAAGAAAGTGTTTAAACTTATACTGTCATGTAGCAAAAGATAGTGACTAGGGGAAAGGTGTGAAAATGTTCAATTGTTCACAAGTGAAGCTACTTTTGAAAATAGCTTTTAAAAGTGTCACAAAGAAGGGTAGAAATTAAACTGAGAACACTTTTTTCACTTCCTGGTCAAAATGTTCTCATAAAGTAAATAAAAAGTGATGAGAAAGTAAACAGAAACATCACTTTTAAGTGAAATTTGAATTATTGATAGAGTTAAAGATGTGCATTCACCAATACTCATCAATCCAACTTCACAGACTGTGCTCCTGAGAAACCCTCATATATGTGGAAGATAAAAAAGCCATGAGATGCTCTGAATCTTTAGGCTGACAGAAAAATGAAAACAATTTAAATGACAGTTATATATGGTCAGAATAAAAAAAATGATACTATAATATTATAGTTGATCACTGGTAAAGAAAATAAACTATATCTATACCCACCAACAGGAATGGATCTGTAATCTCAGGTGGATAAAGATACCAGTTTCAGGAAGGCACACACACAATGATACTAGTGTAGGTAAATTATAAACAGACACAAAATGATATCGAATTTCAAGGCTATTTATGTAGACACATGTTTTGAAAATACAACTACTAAATACAAAGCAGACATAGGAACTTCAAAATGATTATTTCTTAATAAAGCTTGAGTATGGGACTAGAATGTGGCTCAATTCTTTAATTACATCTCTTGGAATATATTTTATTTCTTAGAATGAAAGAAACAGATTTAAAAGATAGAAAAAAAGAAACAAAAGTAGGCTGAATAAGGAGTCCTGATATTTGCCACATTATACTAAGAGGGAGCCTTCAATTCAGTTCAGTCACTCAGTCGTGTCCGACTCTTTGTGACCCCATGGACTGCAGCGTACTAGGCTTCCCTGTCCATCACTAACTTTCAAGTCTCATTCAAACTCATGTCCATTGAGTCAGTGATGCCATCCAGCCATCTCATCTTCTGTCATTCCCTTCTCCTCCTGCCTTCAATCTTTCCCAGCATAAGGATCTTTTCTAATGAGTCAGTTCTTCACATCAGGTAGCCAAAATGTTACCCAGGCTCTTTTAAGGTGATGAAGAGCTGTCTGGCTTCATGTCTGACTCTGCAACCCCATGGACTGTAGCCGTCCAGCCTCCTCTGTCCATGGAATTCTCCAGGTAAGAACATTGGAGTGGGTTGCCATTTCCTACTCCAGGGGATCTTCTCAGTGATTGAACCGAGGTCTCTGACATTGCAGGTAAATTCTTTACTGTCTGAGCTGCCAGGAAAGCCCCTGAAGAGGCTAGACTTGGATAAATCTTTCATGTATGACTTTGATTTATGATCTCCACACTAGCTTTACTCCATTTTCTATGTGTAACAACACATTGGAAAAAAGTATATTGTTTTAAAACAATTGAATTTTGTCTTTATTTTAGAAGTATTTTGCCTGAATATGTCAAGATATTCTCACTCTAAATAATGACAACTACAATAAAAAGAAAGAAAAAAGGTAGCACACAACGGGAATTTAATGTGACGAAGTTAGTTACTCTTTAAGCATTCTATAAAGAACCAGTACTAAACTCCAGTGTTTTGTTTTGTTTTGTTTTTAATTCATCCCTGTAGGTTTATAGCCTCACACACTTTTATGCATAAGACGAGACACAGGATTTGGAGATTTCAGTCTCTTAATTAACTGCCATGGGAATGTTTAGGTGTGAAATTAGTCACCAGAGGGAGCCCATATAATTCCTCAAAAGCAATCTCAAAAGACTAAAGACAAAATGAAAATACATGTAGAGACTGGGACATAGAAGTTCAAGGAGAGTACAGAATGTTCTTTTACTGTTTCTTGAATTGCAGTTTCCTCTCAATTTCAAGCTTCCTTTGACAGATGCAAAGGTTTTCTTTCTTTCTTTTAATAGCAAAGATACAGAAAGAAACAAAACACATTCTACCTCCTCCACTCTCCTACCCCTGTCAGGGGCTACTTATTCATTGACCTTCTCATTTACTTAACAAGAAAGCTATTTTTGTATATGCATATTCAATTGACCCATAAATAAGATATTTTATTAGATTTCTGGGAAGGTTAACTGTGATAATTTCCAAACAACCCAAGTGTCAATAATTTGTGCAATTATTTTAATGAAGTCACTCTTGGCCATGTATTTAGCAACTACAAGCATTTACACATGGAGAAGGCGATGGCATCCCACTCTAGTACTCTTGCCTGGAAAATTCCATAGACAGAGGAGCCTGGTGGGCTGCAGTCCATGGGGTCGCTAAGAGTCGGACACGACTGAGTGACTTCACTTTCACTTTCATGCACTGGAGAAGGAAATGGCAACCCACTCCAGTGTTCTTGCCTGGAGAATCCCAGGGACGGGGGAGCCTAGTGGACTGCCATCTATGGGGTTGCATAGAGTCGGACATGACTGAAGCGACTTAGCAGCAGCAGCAGCAGCATTTACACATTTTGGTCTTTTAATAAGTATGAAAAAAAGCAGGGTTTGAAAGGAGAAGAAACCCCTTACTCCAAAGTATTTCCTGTTTTGAAATTCTGTAACTATAGGATTTTATGAAATGGGTAAATGGAATCTATGAGTACGTGTCAATCAATGAATTAAAACTGGCTAAGCAGTGCAGTTCTTTTTTTCAAAGAGAAATTCAGGACAAAATTTCAAGTAGACATTTTGTTGTTGTAAGACTGAATCATTTGTTTGCTTGAATGGACTGAGATGAGAGAAAACACCATATGCAATGTACTCTATGATCTCTATTGAATTTGTTTACTCAGATATTAAACTCAAAGAATTGGAGAAAGACCATGGGTTGTTCAGATTTTTTAAATGTTAAACTCAGCTATCCATTACTGAAAGTATGACTGAAACTCTAGTGAAACCTACATAGCTTCAGTCTGTAATGATGACTTGAGTTGGCTGACTTGCCTTTACAGGTTGAATTCTGCAAAAATTGTCTTTTTTCTTTTATTGAAGTATAGTGGACTAACACACAATGTCTTGTTAGTTTCAGATGTACAGCACAGTGATTTTATATATATATATATATGGTTTCCCTGGTGACTTGGTAGTAAAGAATCTGCCTGCTAATGCAGGAGACACAGGTTCAATTTCTGGGTCAGGAAGATCCCCTGAAGAAGGAAATGGCAACCCACTCCAGTATTTTTTTCTGGGAAATCCCATGGAAACAAGAGCCTGCCAGGCTATAGTTCATGGGGTTGAAAAAGAATCTGACATGACTTAGCAGCTAAACACGTATGTGTATATATATTTTTTATATAAATAATACATATATATATAATTTTTCATATTTTTTCCCTTATAGGTTATTATAAAATATTGAGTATAGTTTCCTGTGCTAGCTCATAATGGCATTTTAAAGCAACAATAACAACAAAGAATCATGATAATTTTCTTAATTAAAATAAGCAGTACAGTAAATATAAATAAATACAATCATAGTTTTCCTTTGAATTGCTATGCAAAAAGGTTCCCCCTGATCTGTAGTTGCCTTAAGTGACCACTTCTGCATTCTTCCAATTTTATAAAATATAAAACAATTACAAGTGATTCATTGAGAAGACTGTTGATACTTTCTGTTAAATTTGTATGATATAGCATAATGTTTTTGTCCACATATGATTATTTTGAGTGATGATGACAGCAGTATGCACAGGCAGTTCCCACTTCTACAGTAGTGCCAGATCAGAAAAGGTACATACAATGAAATTGGGCAAAGTGATTTTAATCAATGGGAAAATATGATTATTCTGTGACCTTTAAAAATATTTACCAAAGCATTATAAACCCTCTTATTGTCAGTTATAAGTATATAAATAAAAATTTTAAATAGTAAATAATATTTATTTAGTACACTACAATGTAAAAAATAAGAAATACTGAAAACTGTGTTTTAATTCTTTGCAAATTATATACAGTTTTCATTGTATAGCATCTGATATAGAGTGAGCATCTTTTCTATTCCCTACTGAATTGTTATGCTCTTTTCTCTTTAGGAAGCCAAAAAATACCTGGAGTAACAGGCATACTTGGCC
Organism: Bos grunniens; assembly: GCF_055505025.1. NCBI lineage: Eukaryota > Metazoa > Chordata > Mammalia > Artiodactyla > Bovidae > Bos > Bos grunniens. The sequence continues at coordinate 54,412,555 of NC_141175.1, read as the reverse complement.
TTGGAGTACTGAATGAAGCAGGGCAAAGGCTAATAGAGTTTTGCCAAGAGGACACACTGATCATAGCAAACACCTTCCTCCAGCAACACAAGAGAAGACTCTACAAATGAACATCACCAGATAGTCAATACTGAAACCAGATGGATTATATTCTTTGCAGCCAAAGATGGAGAAGCTCTCTATACAGTCGGCAAAAACAAGACTGGGGGCTGACTGTGGCTCAGTTCATGAACCCCTTACTGCCAAATTCAGACTTAAATTGAAGAAGGTAATGGCGACCCACTCCAGTATTCTTGTTTGGAGAATCCCAGGGACCGCAGAGCCTGGTGGGCTGCCATCTATGGGGTCACCCGACTAAAGCGACTTAGCAGCAGCAGCAGCAGTGAAAGCCACTAGACCACTCAGGTATGACGTAAATAAAATCCCTTATGATTATACAGTAGAAGTGACAAATAGATTCAAGGGATTAAATCTGTTAGACCGACTGCCTGAAAAACTACAGACAAAGGTTTGTGACATTGTACAGGAGGCAGGAATCAAGACCATCCCCAATAAAAATAAATGGGAAAAGTCAAAATGGTTTTCTGAGGAGGACTTACAAATTGCTGTGAAAAGAAGAGAAGTAAAAGGCAAAGGAGAAAAGGATATATATATACCCATTTCAATGCAGAGTTCCAAAGAATAGCAAAGAGAGATAAGAAAGCCTTCCTCAGTGATTAACAAAAAGAAATAGAAGAAAACAATAGAATGGAAAGACTAGATATCTCTTCAAGAAAATTAGAGATACCAAGGGAATATTTCATGCAAAGATGGGCAAAATAAAGGATAGAAATGGTATAGACCTAACAGAAGCAGAAGATGTTAAGAAGAGGTGGCAAGAATACACAGAAGAACTGTACAAAAAATATTTTCATGACCCAGATAATCACAATGAGGTGGTCACTCACCTAGAGCCAGACATCCTGGAATACGAAGTCAAGTGGTCCTTAGAAAGCATCACTGAGAACAAAGCTAGTGGAAGTGATAGAATTCCAATTGAGCTTTTTAAAATCCTAAAGGATAAAGCTGTGAAAGTGCTGCACTCAATATGCCAGCAAATTTGAAGAACTGAGCAGTGGCCACAGGACTGGAAAAGGTCAGTTTTCATTCCAATCTCAAAGAATGGCAAAGAATGTTCAAACTCTGCAAAGCTGCGCTCATTTCACATGCTAGCAGAGCAATGCTCACAATTCTCAAAGCCAGGCTTCAATAGTATGTGAACTGTGACCTTCCAGATGTTCAAGCTGGATTTAGAAAAGGTGGAGGAACCAGAGATTAAATTGTCAACATCCCCTGGATCATGGATAAAGCAAGAGAGTTCCAGAAAAATCATCTATTTCTGCTTTACTGATTACGTCAAAGCCTTTGACTGTGTGGATCACAACAAACAGTGGAAAATTCTGAAAGAGATGGGAATACCAAAGTACCTGACCTGCCTCCTGAGAAATCTATATGCAGGTCCAGAAGCAACAGTTAGAACTGGACATGTAACAACAGACTGGTTCCAAATTGGGAAAGGAGTATGTCAAAGCTGTATATTGCCACCCTGCTTATTTAAATTATATGCAGAGTACATCACAGGAAATGCTGAACTGGATGAAGCACAAACTGGAATCTAGATTGGAGGTAGAAATATCAATAACCTCAGATACACAGATGACACCACCTTTATGGCAGAAAGCGAAGGAGAACTAAAGATCTTCCTGATGAAAGTAAAAGAGGATAGTGAAAATGTTGGCTTAAGGCTCAACATTCAGAAAACTAGCATTATGGCATCTGGTCCCATCACTTCATGGAAAACAGATGGGGAAATAATGAAAAGAATGACAGACCTTATTATTTTTTGCTCCAAAATCACTGCAGATGGTGACTGTGGTCATGAAATTAAAAGACACTTACTCTTTGGAAGAAAAGTTATGACCAACCTAGATGACATATTAAAACGCAGAGACATTGCTTTGCCAAAAAGGTCCATCTAGTCAGAGCTATGATTTTTCCAGTAGTCATGTATGGATGAGAGAGTTGGACTATAAAGAAAGCTAAATGTCAAAGAATTAGTGCTTTTGAACTGTAGTGTTGGAGAAAACTCTTGTGAGTCCCTTGGACTGTAAGGAGATCCAACCAGTCTATCCTAAATGAAAGGATATTAATATTTATTGGAAGGACTGATTATTAATTGGAAATACTGATGCTGAAGCTGAAACTCCAATACTTTGGCCACGTAATGTGAAGAACTGACTCATTTGAAAAGACCCTGATGCTGGGAAAGATTGAAGGCAGAAGGAGAAGGGGATGACAGAGGATGAGATGGTTGGATAGCATCATTGACTCAATGCACATGAATTTGAGTAAGCTCTGGGAGTTGGTGATGGACAGGGAAGCCTGGAGTGGTGCAGTCCATGGGGTCACAAAGAATCAGACATGACTGAGCAACTGAACTGAACTGAACTTTCTCAGTTTGAAGTGGCTTCCAATATTTTATTGTTTGTTATTTCAATGTCATGAAATATATCTGAAAATTTAAGTAAAGGTTTTTTTTTTTTTTTTTTTTGCCAGTGTTATTTCTTCTAGACATCTTCATTCTTTTTATCACAATTAATTCATTCAATTTGATAACTGCACAAAGTTCTCCTAGCTGTATATCTGAAGTCTCTCCAATTTCAGTAGCATCAATAATAGTGTGGTTAGTGGTTTATTCTATAATTTCATTTATATAGATTTGAATTTCACTTACAATGTTAGCACTTAGTCTCTTTGTTACAATTTCATTTTTGTTGGCTTACTCCCTCTTTTGACTATTGTAAAGTGGCATGTAGGTTTGTAACTAAGAGACAAATACACAGCACAACTGTCTGCACCAGGTGTGAAGTGAGTAACAGATGCACAATGCGCAATAAACAACAGCCTTTGAAAGAAGTCATATCCTAAGACTTTGAATACAATGCTTCAAAACACTTTTTGCACAGTGTTTGTGGAGAGAAGAGCTAGAAGAAAACTTTGTACCTTATGCAATTAATTTCAATTAACATGCTTTGATAACTAAAATTTGAATTGTCATATTAGAAGACAAGTTTTATTTAACTAAACCTTGGTAATTTAAATTTGTGCAAGGTTTAACAAGAACTGCCTGTATGTACGTTAGGGCTTACCTTAATTTGTTACTCATTTTCTTGCCATACCTGTTGACACAGACAGTGTTTCCATATGCTCATCTAAGTGCTCATAAAATATCCATAATTTAACTCTAGTATACCTGAGTAATCATTATACTTATCCTCAAGAACTTCACAATATCTAGAGAGATATGAAAGATACAGATCATATAATTATTAAATATATTTTGATGATAATTTCTACAAAAAAAGATAAGATATTTAAGTGCAGAAAAGATGAAAGTAATTGACTAGGATATAGTCAACTCTTAGAGTCTTTTTTGTCTGTTGTTTTATAATAAGAAAAATTCCTTATGAATAAATTCTAACATTTGAAACCAGTTGGAATTTGTTTTTACCAATTCAGAATAAATTTATTGGAATTTTGTAGAGGAAATAATTTCTTATTTGCATAAATATATAGAGAAGATTTATTTAAGGCAGGCTTTGATGCCATCTCCCATGTATTGGCCAGTTAGAATTGTCTCATTTTAATCCATATGCTTTTTTTTTAAATTTTATTTTATTTTTAAACTTTACATAATTGTATTAGTTTTGCCAAATATCAAAATGAATCCGCCACAGGTATACATGTGTTCCCCATCCTGAACCCTCCTCCCTCCTCCCTCCCCATACCATCCTTCTGGGTTGTCCCAGAGCACTAGCCCCAAGCATCCAGTATCCTGCATCGAACCTGGACTGGCATCTCATTTTATACATGATATTTTACATGTTTCAATGCCATTCTCCCAAATCTTCCCACCCTCTCCCGATGTATAGAACAGTCTTATGGAATCCATATGCTTTTGAAGAGCTGCAGACAAATGTTCTCAACATCCTAGAGTCTTTTAAGTGCAAGCAAATCACTGCTAGGAAAACTAGATTTCTTCTTTAAGAAAATGTAATCGCATCTCCCATCATCCTTTAACTGGAAGGAAATTAGTATTCACTCTTTTAACTGCTGGTTCTTAGAAAGAATCTTTTCTTATCTTCACCTTCTATTTCTGAGGTAAGTGTGCTTATGTAGGCAGAACTTTCTTTCCATCTACACTTCTATGTTTTCTAACTTGGCCTGACTTTGTGTGTATTTTTCATACTGTCTGTAATAAAAAGTTTATTTATTCCTTAATATATTCTGTGTGTGCATCTCCTTCTGTCATGTATTAAGGATTTTCCTAGCATGATAACCACAGAAATTAAGTAAAATGCTTCCATCTCCCAAAAGGACTGTATTTAATATCTCACATTTGATTTTTAGATAGAATCTGAAGCATTTTAAAAGATGCTATTACTCAGTAAAAAGAAATAATCAGCAATAGTTCCAGCATGCTAGTTAAAGTTGACTGCAGAAATACAAATGATAGTACCAAAAAATGTTAGATTTTATATACTCAGATTTCTGAGGATTTCATATACCATTCAGTTGAAATTGTCCTAGTGGTTCACATTAAATTCCCAGTTGAGATTTTTTTTTTTATTTTCAGGGAAGAAAATGAGAATATCAGCTAATAAGCTGAAAAAATTACAATAGATAGGTGTGGGAATAAAGATATAAATTTGAGCTAATGGTTCTATTCACAGAGGATGCTAACTAGTCATTAAATTATATTTGGTATATATATGCTGTATACAAATGTGCTAATATTTCCAAAGACCATATGTAAAATGTTAATATAATGATAAATAAATGAGACTAATTTTAAGATTATACTCTTTTAGAAAAAATGTACATGTCAATAAAAACTTGAAATGTACATCTGTATTTCAAGAAGTGACAGGGACAGGTAACCTTCCGCCTAGTCATGAGAAGTGGGTTGATGCAAGTGAAGGTTCTATCAAAAGTGACAACTTTGCAGTTTGGAGTGGAAAAGAGAATCTCACAGAGACAGTGTAGAGTTCAGGCCTTTGGATGAAGAGGGAAAGAAGCATTCCAGGCCACAAAAACACCGAACAGAGGCAAAAGGATACAAAATAGAACTATGCCTTGCTGTGCCATAACTAGGGGTCCTGATAGAGCACTGGAGGCACACTGAGCAGAATAGGCTACAGAGGCAGTCAGTGATAGTGGGTTTGTTTTGTGTCTGCCTTATCACAGAACTTGGAATGGATCCTAGAGGTGAGATAATCCATGAAGCAGCACTGCAATATATAGTGTAATTACATTTTAGACATTATTTACTTTAGCTCCTAACAAAGCTAATGGACGTGATCTAACAAAGCTAGTGGAGGTGATGGAATTCCAGCTGAGCTATTTCAAATCCTAAAAAACGATGCTGTGAAAGTGGCATAACTCAATATGCCAGCAAATTGGGAAAACTCAGCAGTGACTACAGGACTGGAAAAGGTCAGTTTTCATTCCAATCCCCAAAAAAGGCAAAGCCAAAGAATGCTCAAACCACCACACAATTGTACTTATCTCACATGCTAGCAAAGTAATGCTCAAAATTCTCCAAGCCAGGCTTCAGCAATATGTGAACCGTGAACTTCCTGATGTTCAAGCTGGTTTTAGAAAAGGCAGAGGAACCAGAGATCAAATTGCCAACATCCGCTGGATCATGGAAAAAGCAAGAGAGTTACAAAAAAGCTTCTATTTCTGCTTTATGAACTATGCCAAAGCCTTTGACTGTGTGGATCATAATAAACTGTGGAAAATTCTGAAAGAGATGGGAATACCAGACCACTTGTCCTGCCTCTTGAGAAATCTGTATGCAGGCCAGGAAGCAACAGTTAGAACTGGACATAGAACAACAGACTGGTTCCAAATAGGAAAAGGAGTACATCAAGGCTGTATATTGTCACCCTGCTTATTTAACTTATATGCAGAGTACATCATGAGAAACGCTGGACTGGAAGAAACACAAGCTGGAATCAAGATTGTGGGGAGAAATATCAGTAACCTCAGATATGCAGATGACACCACCCTTATGGCAGAAAGTGAACAGGAACTAAAAAGCCTCTTGATGAAAGTGAAAGAGGAGAGTTAAAAAGTTGGCTTAAAGCTCTAAGATAACCTATTTTTGAATTTTTTTCTCCATGTACTTTCTGTAGAAGGTGAATAAACTAGCTTTCTCAATTAACCTTACATTTGTTATTTGTAAAGGGACATAGTTGTACTATGTATCACTTAGATTTCCTGCAAGAATCAACTAAGTCAATTTTATAAAAATATTTTACCTATTATAGGTTGAATTACATGTGATTTTTGAGGGAAACAGAAAACCTACCATGCCATTTTAGAAAGGTTTTGGTCATTACATTTAAATATACTTGCCCTAAATGATTGGTTCTGCTACATACTGGCTGTGAAATCTTGTACAATCAATTCTCCCTCTCCAAACCTCAGTTTCCTCACCTGAGAAGCATCATCCATATGTAAGGGAATATTATAATAATTACTTTTGAAAAATATGTATTATTGACCTAATATAAGGGCCTGTCCCTTATGGTGATGAAAAGTGCTAATTATTTACTTGGTTTTCTTCCTTTCCCATGCAGAAGGTCATTAGAGAAGGTTTTCTTGAGGAAAGGGAGCAAGAGCTGAATCTGAATATCTGAGAACAAAAATTGTCAGGATAGACTGAGTCTATAGTGAATAATAATAAGTAACACATAAGGGTTTACTATATGCCTGGCAATTTTTTAAGCCCTTTACATACATTAACTCATTTGATCCTTACAACAATCCTGGGAGGTAGATGTCATTATCAACTCTAGTTTATATATGAGGAAGATGAGGTACAGATAATTTAAGTATGTTCCTAATTTTACACAACTGGGAAGTGATGGAGCTGAAATCAGAACCATTCTGAGTACAGAACGGTTCCTATCTTGCACTCTGGGTTATTACACAAAGATAGAACACTCTTCTTAATTGAAAGTCTTCTCTGAAACTAATACATCAACAGAAAAATAGACAAAATTGGGATAGTGGCCATTCCACACCCCTAAAATTGCCATGAATTGATCTTTCCATGCCAGAGAGAAATCATTGTGCCTGAAATTTGTTTCTCTGTTTTCAGCTCAGCAGTTTTACTTTGAATTCTCTCTATTTTGGCAGGTAGACAAGGTCACAAAATGCACAATTGCCTGAAGTTTCTTAAGCTAGCCTCCTGACCATGGAGTCAGTGACATTTGCAGCTTTTTAATTATATACATATGCCCCTTTCATCTTACATAATGCTGAGCAATAAATCCAAATGCACATTCTTTCCTCTGGAGGCTATTTGGAATACAAAGCATTTGTATTAGGTGTTAATCAGCACATCAATATTTTGGTGGGGTATATATGGACATGAGATAGAGGAGTTCACTTACTCCATTATAATGAATATATAGTCCTGAGGAACTCACAGAAGGGTTAGAAAATGTTAGCTGTTGTGCTCTTTTAGGAAAATGTATTTCCTGAGGATTTAGAAGTGCTGACTATTGGGGAACCAAAGTGGATTTGAAGGAAGCACATAGCATGATATAAAGTTACATCAAAATAAGTTTTAAGAATATGATCATGAGACATGGAAGCCAAGAAACAAGGAAGATGAGGGGGACATTACTTGCAAATAATTACTTCTTGGCAGGATTTAGACTTACACTCTGGGAGAGAAACAGATTAAACAGAAATTCAATTTTCACTGGATGCTTAGACCACAACCAGCAAATGAAATTTAAGGAGCAGGTTTGCAAGCCTGACATCATAATCCAAGAAATCTAATTGTTGTGCACTTGGGTATCTGTCTTTCCTTGCGGTTCCCTTTTTTGGTACAATCTCTGACATCTCAAAGATGCTCTTGTTTAAGAAATTATCTTCAGATAAATAAGGTAAAGCATCTGAGAATTTGGAGTTCATTTCATAAATTCTAAATTTATCTATGTTCAAAGCTATTTTAAATGCAGAATGTTTATTTCAAGCCAGACTGTGTTTAATTAGTTTAATGAGAAAGTATGTGTAAAGTACTATGCAAAAAACTTCAATTCATAGTATGTGCTCAATAAATATGCCAGTGTTTTTAATTCAAACTGGTTTGCACTCAGATTGATTGTCCAGCTGTTATTCTGTTAGGTTTTGTTTTTACTTAAACTTTATTTTTTACTAACTTATTTAACAGTCCTTATGAAAACATTCATAGAAATCTCTTCAAGAAAATTAGAGATACCAAGGGAACACTTCATGCAAAGATGGGCTCGATAAAGGACAGAAACGGTATGGACCTAACAGAAGCAGAAGATATTAAGAAGAGGTGGCAAGAATACACAGAAGAACTGTACAAACAATATCTTCATGACCAAGATAATCATGATGGTATGATCACTTACCTAGAGCCAGACATCCTGGAATGTGAAGTCAAGTGGGCCATAGGAAACATCACTATGAACAAAGCTAGTGGAGGTGATGGAATTCCAGTTCAGCTATTTCAAATCCTGAAAGATGATGCTGTGAAAGTGCTGCACTCAATATGCCAGCAAATTTGGAAAACTGAGCAGTGGCCACAGGACTGGAAAAGATCAGTTTTCATTCCAATCTCAAAGAAAGTATGCCAAAGAATGTCAAAGAATGCTCAAACTACCGCACAATGGCACTCATCTCACACGCTAATAAAGTAATGCTCAAAATTCTCCAAGCCAGGCTTCAGCAATACGTGAACCGTGAGCTTCCAGATGTTCAAGCTGGTTTTAGAAAAAGCAGAGGAACCAGAGATCAAATTGCCAACATCCGCTGGATCATGGAAAAAGCAAGAGAGTTCCAGAAAAGCATTTATTTCTGCTTTATTGATTATGCCAAAGCCTTTGACTGTGTGGATCCCAATAAACTGTGGAAAATTCTGAAAGAGATGGGAACACCTCACCACCTGACCTGCCTCTTGAGAAACCTATATGTAGGTCAGGAAGCAGTAGTTACATCTGGACATGGAACAACAGACTGGTTCCAAATAGGAAAAAGAGTACATCAAGCTGTCTATTGCCACTCTGCTTATTTAACTTATATGCAGAGTACATCATGAGAAACACTGGACTGGAAGAAACACAAGTTGGAATCAAGATTGCCGGGAGAAATATCAATCACCTCAGATATGCAGATGACACCACCCTTATGGCAGAAAGTGAAGAGGAACTAAAAAGCCTCTTGATGAAAGTGAAAGAGGAGAGTGAAAAAGTTGGCTTAAAACTCAACATTCAGAAAACGAAGATCATGGCATCTGATCCCATCACTTCATGGGAAATAGATGGGGAAACAGTGGAAACAGTGTCAGACTTTATTTTTGGGGCGGCTCGAAAATCACTGCAGATGGTGATTGCAACCATGAAATTAAAAGATTCTTACTCCTTGGAAGGAAAGTTATGACCAACCTAGATAGCATATTCAAAAACAGAGACATTATGTTGTCCACAAAGGACCATCGAGTCAAGGCTTTTGTTTTCCCAGTAGTCATGTATGGATGTGAGAGTTGGACTGTGAAGAAAGCTGAGCACTGAAGAATTGATGCTTTTGAACTGTGGTGTTGGAGAAGACTCTTGAGAGTCCCTTGGACTGCAAGGAGATCCAGCCAGTCCATTCTAAAGCAGATCAGTCCTGGGTGTTCTTTGGAAAGAATGATGCTAAAGCCGAAACTCCAGTACTTTGGCCACCTCATGTGAAGCGTTGACTCATTGGAAAAGACTCTGATGCTGGGAGGGATTGGGGACAGGAGGAGAAGGGGATGACAGAGGCTGAGATGGCTGGATGGATCACCCACTCAAGGCACATGAGTCTGAGTGAACGCTGGGAGTTAGTGATGGACAGGGAGGCCTGGCGTGCTGCAATTCATAGGGTCGCAAAGAGTTGGACATGACTGACCAACTGAACTGAACTGAACTGATGAAAACTTTTCTAGACTCTGTGATAAAAACTAAAGACTGATGTGGCTTAGTGATACCCCATCCAAAACAAAAATTTGAAGTCTAGTTGAGGACATAAGCTTAAACAAATAAGAAAATATAACAGATCCAGGTAGTATGGAGTAAATTCCATGTGACTACTAGTAATAAAAGCTCTAAATGTTGAAAGAAGGGAAAATCAAGGGCGTTATGAGCAAGGGAGTTTTATGAAGGGTTTATCATTAATTGAATCTCATGGGGGGGTGGGCATTTGCATTTGTATATAGAAAGTATTATTTTATAGTCAACATATTTTTCTGTTGTTCAGTCATCAAGTTGTGCCAGGCTTCTCTGTCCCTCATCATTTCCTGGGGTTCGACCAAGTTCATGTCCAGTGAATCAATGATGCCAATCCAAGTATCTCATCCTCTGTCACTCTCTTCTCCTTCTGCCTTCAATCTTTCCCAGAATCCGGGACTTTTCTAATGAGTCAGCTAATCGCATCAGGTGGCCAATTATTTGAGCTTAAGCTACAGCATCAGTCCTTCCAAAGATTATTCAGGGTTGACTTCCTTAAAATTATCTGATATGATCTGCTTGCTTTCCAAGGGATTCACAAAAGTCTTCTCCAGCAGCGCATTTCAAAAGCATCAACTTTTTGGTGCTCAGCCTTCTTTATTGTCCAGCTGTCACATCCATACATGACTGCTGGAAAGACCATAGCCTTGACTATATGAAGCTTTGGTGGCAAGGTGATATCTTTGCTTTTTTTTTTTTTTTAAACAGTTACTTATTTTTCATTGCTTTACTATATTAGTTTGATTTGTCATACATCAACGTGGAGTAACCATAGGTGTAGCTATGTCCCCGCCCTCTTGAATCTCCCTCCCACCTCCTACCCATTCCCACCTCTCTATGCTATTACAGAGCCCCAGTGTGAGTTCCCTGAGTCATGCAGCAAATTTCCATGGGCTGTCTATTTACATATGTTGGTGCATATGCATCCACGCTGCTCTCTCCATTCACCTCATCCTCTCCCTTTTGCTCCCCACCCTTGTCCCTTAATCTGTTCCCTATGTCTGCATCTCTGTTGCTATGTGAACAGATTCGTCAATACCATCCCTCTTGATTCCATATATATGCTTTAAAATACAATATTTGTTTTTCTCTTTTTGACTTACTTCACTGTTTAATAGGCTCTAGGTTCATCCACTTCATTAAAACTGACTCAAAAATGTTCCTTTTTATGGCTGAATTCCATATAGTCTTTAATTGTTCTTTAGCCATGTTTTGAGAAGGGCCATGACCTGCCTCTTGAGAAATCTGTATGCAGGTCAGGAAGCAACAGTTAGAACGGGACATGGAACAACCGACTGATTCCAAATAGGAAAAGGAGTACGTCAAGGCTGTCTATTGTCACCCTGCTTATTTAACTTATATGCAGAGTACATCATGAGAAACACTGGACTGGAAGAAAGACAAGCTGGAATCAAGATTGCCAGGAGAAATATCAATCACCTCAGATATGCAGATGACACCACCCTTATGGCAGAAAGTGAAGAGGAAAAAAAGCCTCTTGATGAAAGTGAAAGAGGAGAGTGAAAAAGTGAGCTTAAAGCTCAACATTCAGAAAATGAAGATCATGCCATCTGGTCCCATCACTTCATGGGAAATAGATGGGGAAACAGTGGAAACAGTGTCAGACTTTATTTTTCTGGGCTCCAAAATCACTGCAGATGGTGACTGCAGCCATGAAACTAAAAGACACTTACTCCTTGGAGGGAAAGTTATGTCCAACCTAGATAGCATATTCAAAAGCAGAGACATTACTTTGCCAACAAAGGTCCATCTAGTCAAGGCTATGGTTTTTCCAGTGGTCATATATGGATGTGAGAATTGGACTGTGAAGAAAGCTGAGTGCGGAAGAATTGATGCTTTGAACTGTGGTGTTAGAGAAGACTCTTGAGAGTCCCTTGGACTTCAAGAAGATCCAACCAGTCCATTCTGAAGAAGATCAGCCCTGGGACTTCTTTGGAAGGAATGATGCTAAAGCTGAAACTCCAGTACTTTGGCCACCTCATGCAAAGAGTTGACTCATTGGAAAAGACTGATGCTGGAAGGGATTGGAGGCAGGAGGAGAAGGGGACGACAGAGGATGAGATGGCTGGATGGCATCACTGACTCAATGGACGTGAGTTTGAGTGAACTCTGGGTGTTGGTGATGGACAGGGAGGCCTGGCGTGCTGCGATTCATGGGGTCGCGAAGAGTCGGACATGAGGGAGCAACTGAACTGAACTGAACTGAACTGATGGAGATATTCAGCTCCATTTCAGTTTCGGCTTCCAGTCTTAGTGTGCACAGCAGAGCTACGTTCTGGATGAGACCTCTGGGTTTGTGAGCGTGGTGCTGCCTGTTCTTCTCTAGTAGCCCACAGCGGACGCCAAACCCTCCTCTGACTAGCTGGTACAGGCACATTTTGACTTCAGACTTGGCTCTGTGACCAACTGGCGGGAGCTTTGTCTCCTCAGGACCATCAGGGCTCAGGCTTCTGGATAATGGGGCTGGGTCCATGCTGAGAGGAGCCCAGTTGCCTTAGTACCCACCAGCAAGGAGGTGCTGCAAGAGGGAAAAATGAGAACAAAGTAGATGTTTCCTGTGTCCAACTGAGTGCTGACTGGAGGTCCATCTCAGAGGACTCAGGAGGGAAAGAGCTCCATGTGGAAAATTGCGGGCTTTTAGTTAGATTTCTGTATGCTCTAGAGGATGACCAGTGATGTTCTTTAGTGTAGGGTGGCCTGTCAACAGTTTTCCTGTCACTGTTTCCTTAGAGGACTGTCCTTTATTCTTTGCATTTTTTTTTGGTTTGATTTTCATGAACTACCTGGCCACATACATGTGGGTTTATTCCTGGGCTCTCTATTCTGTTCCTGTAGTCTGTGTGTCTGTGTTTGTGCTAGTTCCTCACTGTTGTGGTTACTAGAGCTCCGTGATGTAGTTTGAAGTCAGAGAGGAAAATGCCTCTAGGTGTGTTGTTCTTTCTCAGAGTCTTTTTGGCAGTTCAAGGTTCTTAGTTGTTGCAAGCTAATATTAGGAATATTTCTGTTTCTATGAAAAATGCCATTGTATATTATGTTGTGATTGTAGTCAGTACATTTGTTGATGGCTTTGTTTGGAATGGACATCCTAATTATCCATTGCTCCAGTGCTTGAGCATGGAATATGTTTCTGTTTATTTGTGTTTTATTTGGTTTCTTTATCAGTGCTTTCTAGTTTTCTGACTATTAGTCTTTTATGTCCTTAGTTAGGTTTGTTGCTTGATGTTTTATTCTTTTTGATGCAATTATAAACAGGATTTTCTTTTGTTTCTGATTATTATTAGTGTATGGATACACCACTGATATCAAATTATTCAACTTTACTGAATGTATTCTAAAAACTTTTTGAGAGTATATGTGGAAAATTTTATTTGTAAAATCTGTTTCTCCTGCAGTAGGTCATCCAGAGGACCTAAGACATGATGGCTACTAATAGATTCTTCCCACAGTGCTTCTTCACAATGTAGACTCCTAAAAGGAAAGTGAGCATCACAACTTCCCTTGAACTTGCTTTTTTAACACACTGTCTAGGTCTGTCATATCTTTCCTGCTAAGAAGGAATCCTCTTCTAATTTCATGGCTGCAGTCATCATCCAGAGTGATTTTAGCGCCCAAGAAGAGGAAATTAGTCACTGCTTCCACCTTTTCCTCTTCTATTTGCCATGAAGTGATGGGACTGGGTGCCATGGTCTTGGATTTTTTTTTTTAATAATTGAGTTTTCAGCTGTTTTTCACACTCTCATCCTTCACCCTATACCTATTAGGCATATTTTACATAAAGATGAGGATAACTCAGATCTTTGAAGGTATTTAAAAAGTTTAAAAAGGGTGTGTATAACAAGGTATTTTGACCATTCTGAATCAGAAACTTTCTTTTCAAATTAATGGAAGCATAATATTTCAAAACAGGAATAGTTATTACATCATCTTTAATGTTAGAATTTATGACCTTGATCATCTTGGTACTGGAAAATTCATTTGAGAGTAGAAAGTAATATAACAAAAAGAGGATTTGGGAGGATTATTCAAGAAGTTATGTATGTGAATATGTTATAGCAAATATGATGCAAAGAAGATATAGTTATAAGGCAATTCACTGCTATAAAACATTTCAAAGATTAGCTAATTAGAATCTGGAGTTTTGTAGAGGTTAAGTAGAAGATCTGTGTGTGTGCATGTGTGTGCATATGTATGTGTGTTAACAAAAAACACCATTGTTTACATCGGGCTACACATGTATTTTTTCTTACAAAGAAAGAGTTTTGAACAAGACAGTCTGTACAGTCTCTGACAACTTTTAAATGCTATACTCTTATGTCTACACAAAGGAAAAGTGCTCAGTGACGTTACATAGTAAATATTTCACAAAACATCAGAATCTTAAATTTCATTTGAATAAATGTTTTGGAAGATTTTTTTTTGTTTGTTTGTTTCAGTGAAGAAGTAAGAGGGCATTTAGAGTCTCAGGGACTGATTTTTCAAAGGTTTGGGGCCATTGAATATTATATAATGAATACCATTTTTAAGTGTAAACATTCTTTCTTTGAGGGCTTCCCAGGTGGCTCAGTGGCAAAGTATTTGCCTGCCAATGCAGGAGACTCAGGAGACATTGGTTTGATCCCTGGGTTGAGAAGATCCCTGGGAGCATGAAATAGTAACCCACTCCAGTATTCTTGCCAGAAAAATTCCATGGACACAGAAGCCTGGCAGGCAACAGTCCATGGAGTCACAAAGAGTTGGCCATGACAGCATGACAGATTTTGGTTGCATTTCACTGTGAAAGTTGAGCATTAACATATATTTCTTTTCTCTTTATACAATGTATCATACCTCCTTTAGCACTAAGGATGGAATCACTATTGATGCCTTAATATTCTTGCTTCTCCATAGGGTGGATAGAAAAGTTCCAAGAATGGAGATAATTCATTTACGATGGGGCAGAATTATTGAGACACCAGAAAACTTATAGGAGCACAATAATAAATTTATAATATGCTGAAAAAAGAATGCAATACAAAGAAAAAGTAAAATCTGCCATAGCAATAATTATACTGTGAGAATTTCATTCATTTAATATATTAAGATAAAATAAATAATAATTTTAAGCTTTGAGATATATAAAATGCTAGATAGCACAATGAAGTATTTGGCCATTTGTACAGCATGTCAGAACCAAAAAAACTTAACAAGTTCAACATATTTGCCTCTCAGCAATTAAATAGACTGGAATATAGCCAATAAGGAGAAGGCAATGGCAACCCACTCCAGAACTCTCGCCTGGGAAATCCCATGGATGGAGGGGCCTGGTAGGCTACAGTCCATGGGGTCACGAAGAGGCAGACACAACTGAGCAAATTCACTTTCATTTTTCACTTTCATGCACTGGAGAAGGAAATGACAACCCATTCCAGTATTCTTGCCTAGAGAATCCCAGGGACAGAGGCCTGGTGGGCCGCCGTCTATGGGGTCACACAGTGTCAGACATGACTGATGTGACTTAGAAGCAGCAGCAGCATAGTCAATAAAATCTGTGATGTCATTAACAATAAAAATATCTATTTAAAATTCTCAGTACAATCCTTAAAATGTATTCAAATTAAATTAAAAATTATAAGCTTCACAGTTCAACAGTAAAATCATTTATGCTTTTTAAAAAAATCACTGGTTGTCATATAGCTGAATTGGAACATAAGTTATATAGATTTTTGAATCAATAAAAGTTAGTTGAGAGTAAGAGACCTGAGATCTGAGGTCAAGAGGGAGAAAGAAAAGAATTGCAATCATCATTCGTAAACAGGTCTTGTCAACTCAAAGGCTTAAACCATGATACTCAAGCTTCTGTTACCAGATTTGGGGAGTGCTGAAGAGGACCCTCCCTTGTAGGCCTCGGGTCTTGGTAAGGGCACAAAGAAGAATCTGAGGTTTTATTTGTGGCAAAAGCCAGTTTATTGAGAACAGAAAGAACACCTCAATGGAGAGGTGGGCCAAGCCAAGACAGGCAGTGGCCCCAGAATGGTGAGGTACTGGGTTTTTTCAAGACAGGGGTTTTGCATATTCATATAGGTGGGCGTGGACTGATGGTTTTGATTGATACTTACAAGTTACATAACAACAGCCTCTATTGCACATCTTTCCCATAATTCTGTTATAATCACATGTATGTATGTATAGAATATTTATGAATCTTTAATGGGGTCCCAGCTTCCTAAGTTCACTTGAGGACACAGCTGTGCAAGGGCGCCTGTGCCAGAGTTGGAGAAGTCCCTATGTTTAGTTTGATGCAGGTCTGTGAGCTCCCCTGGGCCACATTGGAATGTGTCTGGGCTAGGGTTTAGAGATTAGCCTGAATCTTTTTCTGCTAGGCCACCTCTCCTTGCTCATGCCTAACTTCCTACCTAATACTTCATGGTTCAGGCAGAGCTTCTCTGAGTGGTTTTGAAAGAGAAAGCAGTGTGGTTATATCAGATGATAGAATTAAAACCAATTTGGTGCTGAGGATGCTGTAATGTACAGAGAAGTAGAAATATAATGGTGTATACATGAATTTTATATAATAGCTACTTGATTAAACCAAAATTATTTCAATTAAAAAAAAGAAGAAGAAGAAGAATATCAAGGCAAATGCTCTAGAGCCAATTCTCTTATTGGGCTTCTATTGAGGTTCAAAATATGGTATTTCCCAACCAGTAGGGAGGAATGAGGGTAGGAAGGAGGTAAAAATCCTGTTCCATAGTGTCTGTCCTTATAGCATCAGGCCCCAGTGGTGTCAGTGGGATTACTAAAAAAAAGAAAAAGAAAAAGTGTTCCAATAGTCTATACTCCATAAAAAACTATGCCAACATTCCAACATTTATGAAATTAAAGCAACAACCACTTTATTATTTCTCATAATTTCTCATAATTCTTTAATCTGGTCTTCTGTTTCTTGTGGTGTATACCAGGGATAAAAGGTCCCAGTGTTCTTACTCACTCATGTTTTGTGTTTCACCTGGAGTAGCTCAAACAGCTAGGAGTCAGTCAAGCATATTTTGTGTGTCCATGGAGCCTCTAACACTATTTGGGGATCTCTTCCCTGGTCACTCAGCAGTAAATAATCTACCTGCCAATACAGGAGACGCAAGAGACATAGATTCCATCCCTGGGTCAGGAAGATTCCCTGGAGAAGGAAATGGCAACCCACTCCAGTATTCTTGGCTGGGAAATCCTGTGTAAAAAAAGAGCCTGGTGGGCTACACTTCAAGGGGTTGTAAAGAGATGAACACAACTGAGCAACTAACATTTTCATTAAAAAGAATGATGATTTCTGGATAATAAGATTTATTACACAACTGACTTCCAAAAGGGAACGTCACAAAAGTACAAAAGCTGAAACATGTGATTCTTTTAGAAGTTGATATTAGAAATTGTAGAGTCACTTCTAGCACAGTATCTTGCTTATGGCCAACTATGGGGCAATCCTACATTCAGTTCAGTTCAGTTTAGTTGCTCAGTCCTGTCCAACTCTTTGTGACCCCATGAATTGCAGCACGCCAGGCCTCCCTCTCCATCACCAACTCCCGGAGTTCACCCAAACTCATGTCCATCGAGTCAGTGATGCCATTCAGCCATCTCATCCTCTGTTGTCCCCTTCTCCTCTTGCCCACAAACCCTCCCAGCATCAGAGACTTTTCCAATGAGTCAACTCTTCGCATGAGGGGGCCAAAGTATTGGAGTTTCAGCTTTAGCATCACTCCATCCAAGAACACCCAGGACTGATCTCCTTTAGAATGGACTGGTTGGATCTCCTTGCAATCCAAGGGACTCTCAAGAGTCTTCTCCAAAACCACAGTTCAAAAGCATCAGTTCTTCAGTGTTCAGCTTTCTTCACAGTCCAAATTTAACATCCATACATGACCACAGGAAAAACCATAGCCTTGACTAGATGGACCTTTGTTGGCAAAGTAATGTCTCTGTTTTTGAATATGCTATCTAGGTTGGTCATAACTTTCCTTCCAAGGAGTAAGCGTCTTTTAATTTCATGGCTGCAGTCACCATCTGCAGTATTTTTGGAGCCCAGAAAAATAAAGTCTGACACTGTTCCCACCGTTTCCCCATCTATTTCCCATGAAGTGATGGGACCAGATGCCATGATCTTCATTTTCTGAATGTTGAGCCTTAAGCCCACTTTTTCACTCTCCTTTTTCACTTTCATCAAGAGGCTTTTTTTCCTCTTCACTTTCTGCCATAAGGGTGGTGTCATCTGCATATCTGAGGTGATTGATATTTCTCCCAGCAATCTTGATTCCAACTTGTGCTTCTTCCATCCCAGCGTTTCTCATGATGTAGTGGGTACATAAGTTAAATAAGCATGGTGACAATATACAGCCTTGATGTCATATTCCTTTTCCTATTTGGAACCAGTCTGTTGTTGCATGTCCAGTTCTAACTGTTGCTTCCTGACCTGCATACAGGTTTCTCAAGAGGCAGGTCAGGTGATCTGGTATTTCCATCTCTTTCAGAATTGTTCACAGTTTATTGTGATCCGTACAGTCAAAGGCTTTGGCATAGTCAATAAAGCAGAAATAGATGTTTTTCTGGAACTCTCTTGCTTTTTCCATGATGCAGCGGATGTTGTCAATTTGATCTCTGGTTCCTCTTCCCTTTCTAAAACCAGCTTGAACGTCAGGAAGTTCACGGTTCACGTATTGCTGAAGCCTGGCTTGGAGAATTTTGAGCATTACTTTACTAGCGTGTGAGATGAGTGCAGTTGTGTGGTATTTTGAGCCTTCTTTGGCATTGCCTTCCTTTGGGATTGGAATGAAGACTGACCTTTTCCAGTTTAAACTGGAAAAATCCTACATTCAAGGAAATGTAGAATAGATTTCAACTATTGATGGTAACAGTGGGAATGTATTTGTGGCCCTTACCAAAAGAATCCGGATTCTTTTAAATTTAAGGTTATCCTGTATGATTGGCATCCTTTCCTAATATAATCTCTTGGTTGAGGATAACCTGAATTTGCACCTAACCAGAAGGTGAAATGCAAAGGGAAAAGAGTGAACCATCTTCCTTTGGAGGCAAATACTGAAACTTACCCTCACCACTTCTGTTTTCCTTTCCTTAGAAGAACTTGATTGCATGGCCACATCCAGCCTTCAGGGAGACTGGATAATGTAGAGTCTTCAGGCAGACACATATCCAGCTGTCAAATATGGATTCTTTTTCTATAGGAGAAAAGTCTCTGGTGCAAAACTTATTATTGCTTAAATTATGTGTTTCCCTAACATTCACAGGTAGAGGGGCTTCCCTAGTGGCTCAGTAATAAAATATCCACCTGCCAGTACAAAAGACATGAGTTGGATCCCTAGCCTGGGAAGAGTCCCACATGCCATGGAGCAATTAAGCCTTTGTGCCACAAGTATTGAGCCTGTGCTCTAGAGTCCAGGAACCTCAACTACTGAGTCCATATTCTGCAACTACTGAAGGTTGCATGCCCTAGAGCCTGTGTTCCACAAGAGAAGCCACTGCAAGGAGGAGCCCATGCACTGAAGCTACAGAGTAGCCCCTACTTGCTGTAATTAGAGAAAAGCCTGAGTAGCAATGAAGACCAAGCACAGGCAAAAATAAATAAATAATAAAATAAAATTATTCTTTCAAAACATTAACAGGTAGGAGCTGTACCTACTTCATTCCTCTCTTCCCTGTAAGATATTCTTCAGAAAGCACAATATGGAACACTGCCAGATGGTTGTGGGAAGAAACACAGCTTTACTGAAGGGTATTTTCTTTTAGTGGCATTTCCTATGATAACCTTTTTTTTTTTTTTTTTTTAAGCTCTAGTTCTCGGCTTGCAAACTTCTACCCTCCTTTCCTAGGAGCTGTAGGCATTTTCCTAATGATGTGGCATCCTTGGATAGACATGATAAGGCCAATTGGATCTCTGAATGCAAAATTCAGCTGAGCTACTAGGGGAAAAAAAAAAAAAAAAACTGCAGCAGTGTGTGTCTCTTCAATGCTTAACTCTCTTTTTAATAAATCTCAACAATGTATACTTCTTATTCAATACATACCATCCCTCTTCTTCACACAGAAATGACTGGTTATAGACATTTTATTTAGAGAGAACAGGATGATACCTGCCTGAGTAAGAACAAAGTAATTTCCCTCAAAGCAATTGCCAAATGCATTAGGAACACACACTCCATCACTGCCCAATCCAGTATCTCAGGGCTCATTTCTTAAACTCACTCAGATAGCATACCTGTCTGAAAAAGGCAAAAATAGTCCTGAATTCAAGTTATAGTTGTTTTATCAATAATGTAATGAAAAATAGATTGAAACAGAAAAGCAAACCCAAAGTAACTAACTCATAATTTATGTTATCCTAATATTTAATATTTTTCTTTATCTGCGTTTACCTCTAAAATATATTTGATAATCCCTCTTTTTTAATAAAATCTCACATAATTTTTACCATTTTACCTTCTTTATCTTACTACTTAAAGTTCTCTCACAATATTCTATCCATGTCAACTTCCTGCTTTGCTATTGTTCAGTCAATCAGTTGTGTCCAACTCCCTGCAACCGCATGGACTGCAGCCTGCCAGGCTTCCCTGTCCTTCACCATCACCCAGAGCTTGCTCAAACTCATTTGCATTGAATCATGATACCATCCAACCATCTTATTCTCTGTCACCCACTTCTCCTCCTGCCTTCAATCTTTCCCAGAATCAGGGTCTTTTCAAATGACTCATTTCTTGACATCAGGCAGGCTAAGGTATTAGAGCTTCAGCTTCAGCATCACTCCTCCTAGTGAATATTCAGGATTGATTTCCTTTAGGGTTAACTGGTTGGATCTCCTTGCTGTCCAAGGGACTCTCAAGAGTCTTCTCCAACACCACAGTTCAAAAGCATCAGCTCTTCAGTGTTCAGGCTTCTTTTATGGTCCAACTCTCACATCCATACATGACTACTTGAAAAATCATAGTTTTGACTAGACAGACCTTTGTTGGCAAAGTATTGTCTCTACTTTTCAGTATGCTTTCTAGGTTTGTCATAGCTTTTCTCCCAAGGAGCAAGTGTCTTTTAATTTGGTGGCTGCAGTCAACATCCGAAGTGGTTTTGGAGACCAAGGAAATAAAATGTCACTCTTTCCATTGTTTCCCCAACTATTTGCCATGAAGAGATGGGACCAGATGCCATGATCTTAGATTTTTAATGTTGAGTTTTAAGTCAGCTTTTTCACTTTCCTCTTTCACCTTCATCAAGAGGCTCTTTAGTCCTCTTCTTTTCTGCCATAATGGTGGTGTCATCTGCATATCTGAGGTTGTTGATATTTCTCCTGGAAATCTTGATTCCAGCTTGTGCTTCATCCAGTCTGGCATTTCACATGATGTATGTAGACTTAGTTTAGTTCTTTGTCCAGAATCACACTCTCTGGAAGGCTCTGGGATAGTTTTCCAAAGAAGAATTTGCAGGACATTTTGGAGGTGGTACTCAGGAAGAAGCCATTATTCTCTGATGGTCACCAAGATCAGGCATTGTGACAGACATACGGGAAGGGGCAAGCCCACTCACTCCTCTATTCTGTGTTCAGATCTTCCCAAATGCTCATGCTTTTTAGCCAACAGAAGATCCAGGCCTTCCAAGAGAAGCATGGCTTCAGACCCACAGAGAACATAACACAGAAATGGAATTGTCTATAGACCTCCACATGAGTTTTTTTCTTTGCAGGATCATATTAGCCATTCGACATGCTTGATTTCTCAGATTGATTGGTCAAAGATAAATTGTATCATCCCCCCAGCACTCTCCTGAATTTTTACTTCACAGCTCTTTCCAAAATTATATACTGTTTAATTCCTATTCAGTCAGTACAGTTCAGTTCAGTTCTATCACTCAGTTGTGTCCGACTCTTTGCGACCCCATGAATTGCAGCACACCAGGCCTGCCTGTCCATCACCAACACCGGGAGTTCACCCAAACTCATGTCCATAGAGTCGGTGATACCATCCAGCCATCTCAACCTCTGTCATCCCCTTCTTGTCCTGCCCCCAATCCCTCCCAGCATCAGAGTCTTTTCCAATGAGTCAACTCTTCGCATGAGGTGGCCAAAGTACTGGAGTTTCAGCTTTAGCATCACTCCTTCCAACAACACCCAGGACTGGTCTCCTTTAGAATGGACTAGTTGGATCTCCTTGCAGTCCAAGGGACTCTCAAGAGTCTTCTCCAACACCACAGTTCAAAAGCATCAGTTCTTTGGCACTCAGCTTTCTTCACAGTCCAACTCTCATATCCATACATGACCACTAGAAAAACCATAGCCTTGACTAGACAGACCTTTGTTGGCAAAGTAATGTCTCTGCTTTTGAATATGCTGTCTAGGTTGGTCATAACTTTTCTTCCAAGGAGTAAGAATCTTTTAATTTCATGGCTGCAGTCACCATCTGCAGTGATTTTGGAGCCCAGAAAAATAAAGTCTGACACTGTTTCCACTGTTTCCCCATCTATTTCCCATGAAGTGATGGGACCAGATGCCATGATCTTTGTTTTCTGAATGTTGAGCTTTAAGCCAACTTTTTCACTCTCCTCTTTCACTTTCATCAAGAGGGTTTTTAGTTCCTGTTCACTTTCTGCCATAAGGGTGGTGTCATCTGCATATCTGAGGTTGTTACCCCTTAATCATAATTGCTAGTGTTTCTATTTCCCTGATTGAACCCTGATCATTAAAGTCCTAAAAGCAGAAGACAGTTATACCAGCAATTGGACTGATTACCTCAGGAATAGGCTCTGAGAGTTGGTGATGGACAGGGAAGCCTGGCGTGCTGCAGTCCATGGGATCACAAAGAGTTGGACATGACTGAGCAACTGAACTGAACTGAACCTCAAGATGACAAAAATAAACCTCTTTTTTTTTTGGGTAAGCCACTGTTCATTTAGTGTTTTCTATTATTCACAGATAAAGAAATCAGAACAAATATACAAGCTCTCTCTTCACTTGTTCCAAAGAGTAGAACTGCCCTCAGTACCAAAAATAACCCTATCTTATCCCAGGTGGTGGGTAGTGATTTAGTCACTTGTGATCCTATGGACTGTAGCCTGCAAGGCTCCTTCGTCCATGGCTTTCCCAGGTAAGAATACTGGAGTGAATTGCCATCCCCTTCTCCAAAGGATCTTCCCAAACCAGGTATCAAACCTGTGACTCCTGCACTGCAGGCAAATTCTTTACCATTGAGCCACCAGAGAGGATGAAAATCAGATCCATCTTCTCAGAACTGATTATAAACTCTATAAGAACAATTTAATAGTAACAACTTTTCTTCCTGTTATACCTCTAAAATACAGCAGCAAAACAAGATTCATAGACACAAATATAAATACTTATTGAATAATAAAATTAATACAAAGCCATTTATGGAAAAAATAATTTGTGAAACTATGGTATATATTTTTACACCCCTAGGATAACATTTTGCTGCTGAAAAGGTAATTCATTCTATGAATCATTTAAAGTACTAATTTTCAATTGCATTTCCATAACCTAGGGATTGTCAATTAATTTAGATAATAAATCCCATTGAAATTCCAAGTTGGAAATTGTATTCCTTAAGTCATGGTTTCTACTCTAAAGTCCATAGTCTCCTGAGAAGAGGCCACAAACTGGAAGGAGTTCATCAATCATGCATGCATTAGACATTATCAGAATATTAGCAATATGTATCTACTATGTATTTGAACTGCTATTTTAAAATGCATTTGTTGTTCAGTTGTTATCTTGTCTGACCCTTGTGACACCATGAACGCAGTTCTCCAGGCTTCTCTCTTCATGAGATTTTCAAGGCAAGAATGGACTAAGTTTCCATTTCCTTCTCCACTAAAATGCATATGCATTTTTCTATTTTTGTCTGTTTCACACATATTTAAGTTACTAAAATCATGCTGTCGATTTTTCTATATTTGTTCATAATGAGTAGATATTATTATCAGAAATATGTCATCTGGGTCTCTACAGGTAAAATCATCAGTAAATGATATGAATATCCAACTTAGTCTTCCTCCCTCAAAAATTTCCATTAAAATGCCAAAAGCAGTAAATAGAGAATTCTCTAACTGCATTGAAATATAGTAAAAGGCACCATCCATCTACCAAAAAATGTAGACAAGCTTCATAAAAATATAGCACAAATGAGACCAAATGCCACCAGAAAAGTCTAATTAAGACAAAATAGCTTAATTTAATGATGGCAATATGTCCCTCATAGATAACGACCAGGTGGATAATCTTTAAAAAATCCACCAATATTTCCATCAGTGGCAGAGTGGAGGCAATGAAATTTCATAGCTGCTGGCAGTAGGCAAGTTTCAAACATAAGAATGAATGTTGAAATCTCACTTCAGTACAACAGAGTGTGGAAATATTATGAGCCTTCCACTGGGATACAAAGTGAAATATATAGAAGAAAAAACAGATATTTTCACCAAATACATTGAATTTTAATCTCTTTAGGTGTTTATCTCTAGCTTGAGGTTTAAAGAAGCTACAATTATCTCAACATCATGAATCATTAAAACAAATATATAAAGTGGGATTTTCTGTGGGAGGTTGGATTCACTACTTTCAACAAATCAATTTCTTGAAAAACAATAAGATTGTAATAAGTGCTTAAGTGACATAAAAATAGCCAAATGCAGTGAACAGATCTTGTTTGGCTCTTGATTTTAAAAAATAAAGAAACAAAGGGTAGCACTTGTTGGACACGATTCTGGTATTGTGGTTATATAACAAAGTGTCCTTAGACTTTACAAATGAATCATTGATGGACGATACCTAAGTATGTTAGGTAGAATAATGACCTCTCAAAGATGTTCCACATCATTTTTCTTGGAATCTGTAATATAGTGTGTTACATTGCAAAAGAGAAATTAAGGTAGTAGATAGAATTAAGATTGATAAGTAGGTGATCTCAAAATAAGGAAATTGTCCTCTATTGTTTGAATGGGCCCAACATAATTACAAGGATGCTCTGAAAGTATGAGACAGAAGTATAACATTCAGTGTCAGTGATGTAGTATGAGAAAGATCCATCAGTCATGGCTAGCTTTGAAAATTGATTGGGACCAGAAGCCAAGGAATGGGAGAAGCAGGAAAAGGTGAGAAAATAAAATCTTTCTAGAGCATTCAGAAATGAGCAGAATTCTTCCAGTACCTTGATTTTATCCCAGTGAGACTCAGTTTGGACTTTTGACCATCAGAATTATAAGATTATAAATCTGTGCTATTTCAAGCATTTAAATTTCTAGTAATTTTTTACAACAGGAAAAGGAAATCAATATGTTAGGATTTTAATTAAATATTTTTGCAAAATGATGAAAAAGCCAACACAAATAAAGCAAATGTAAATAACCATTAATTGAAGAGTATGCATTTTACTCATGTCTGTAGTTTTAGGTACATTTGGATTTTTTATGTAAAAAAAAAAGAAAAGAAATAAAGATCATTTTTATTGATGTATCAGAGCAGGAATGTCTTGGCAAAAAGCAAAGAAGAATATCCTTTCTCTTTCTGATTTGGTAATGTTTATTATTTATTATTTATTTTTTATTATTAAACATTAATACTAATGTTTATTATTATTTATTATTATTTGGTAATATTTCTTGGAAGGTAAACCAGGTTAGACAGTCTGGAGATAGACATGTATACTATTGATTTGTTGTTTGATTGCTCAGTCATATCCTACTCTTTGCCACTCCATGACCTGCAGCACACCAGGCTTCCTTGTTCTTCACTGACTGTCTCATGGAGTTTGCTCAAACTCATGTGCATTGAGTCAATGATGCAATCCAACTATCTCCTCCTATCGCATATAGATTCTTGAAATTTGCTCTGGATGTATATCACAAAGAAAAGCTCACATAGCTCCATTAAACAACATATATGACTATATGTACTATATACATAGTGACTATATGTATACATGACTATAATAGCTGTGGCATTATTTGCCACTTGGGAGAGCATGAAACACCCTGGTTGTACATGATTAAGAGAGTGAAGCTGTAAAATGAGATGGATGGACATTATGTAGAATTAGGCAGTGGTTAAAATCACCAAAATACAATCAATAAGTAACACAATGCTATTCACATAAAATAAAAATGTGCATCCACATATATATACTTTTTAAAGAAATAATGATGACTCTGGAGATACAGACAAAAACAAGGAAAATTCAGGGGAAACTCACTATAGACACAAACAAGCAAAACAGATCATAACATTAACTCTAAAACTGATAGGTTTCAAGTTTTCAAGCAGATACCTCCCTTTTGTAAATAGTGGTAGAGTTTAGAATCTTGAATTTTATTCCTCTATGCAATCTTGCCCAACCTCTCCAAATCATTCTTTCCACTGAAGAAAACAAATGTATTTGAAATGGGAGAAATTTTAAATAGGACCATGGTATTCCTTGTTTAAAATCTTTCCTTGTCTCTTAGGAAGTAATGCAGAATCCTCAGTACTCTGTCCTCCAAACAGAGGACCAGCCTTGGGTGCCTCATGCCACTCTTTTGTCTTCTGTTCATTCCAACCCTATCTATCTCCTTTCATTTGCAGTTTCCTGTTCTCTCCTCACTTAACACCTTCACTCTTTTGTTTCTCCAAGCTACCACTTTCTCCCCAGCATACACACACTAAGTAGAAAACCATACAGAATCATACAAAAGGAAACCAAACCATTATAATACAAATAACATCTAAGATAAAAACACACTGGGAAAATGTCCTTAGAATAAATCCCCCTATGGCAGAAGTAAAGAGGAACTAAAAAGCCTCTTGATGAAAGTGAAAGTGGAGAGTGAAAAAGTTGGCTTAAAGCTCAACATTCAGAAAACGAAGATCACGGCATCCGGTCCCATCACTTCATGGGAAATAGATGGGGAAACAGTGGAAACAGTGTCAGACTTTATTTTTCTGGGCTCCAAAATCACTGCAGATGGATACTGCAGTCATGAAATTAAAAGACGCTTACTCCTTGGAAGGAAAGTTATGACCAACCTAGATAGCATATTCAAAAGCAGAGACATTACTTTGCCAACAAAGGTTCGTCTAGTCAAGGCTATGGTTTTTCCAGTGGTCATGTATGGATGTGAAAGTTGGACTGTGAAGAAGACTGAGTGCCGAAGAATTGATGCTTTTGAAGTGTGGTGTTGGAGAAGACTCTTGAGAGTCCCTTGGACTGCAAGGAGATCCAACCAGTCCATTCTGAAGGAGATCAGCCCTGGGATTTCTTTGGAGGGAATGATACTGAAGCTGAAACTCCAGTACTTTGTCCACCTCATGTGAAGAGTTGACTCATTGGAAAAGACTCTGATGCTGGGAAGGATTGGGGACAAAAGGAGAAGGGGATGACAGAGGATGAGATGGCTAGATGGCATCACTGACTCAATGGACGTGAGGTGAGTGAACTCCGGGAGTTTGTGATGGACAGGCAGGCCTGGCGTGCTGCAATTCATGTGTTGGACATTCAAAGTGTTGGACACGACTGAGCGACTGAACTGAACTGAACTGAATGCATATATATAGTATCTTATGCTTATCCTTTTTAATACTAACTTAGAAGGATTAAGTGAAACCTCCATGGAATTCTCCAGGCCAGAATACTAGAGTGGGTTGCCATGCCCTCCTCCAATGGATCTTCCCAACTCAGGCATTGAACCCAGGTCTCTCACATTGCAGGCAGATTCTGTACCATCTGAGCTACCAGGGAAGCCCAAGAATACTGGAGTGGGTAGCCTATCCTTTCTCCAGGAGATCTTCCCGACCTAGGAATAGAACCAGGGTCTCCAGCATTGCAGGCAGATTCTTTACCAGCTGAGCTACCAGGAAAACTATAGTATCTTATACTTATCCTTTTTAGAACTGAAATTGAAAATTTTCTTCTGTTCTTGTTGTACATTGCTTTGATTTCCATAAAATATTTCCCATCATGAGAGCTTTTTGAGAACAGGGGCTCTCTCTCTCTCTTTTTTTTTGTCTGCTACAGTTTAAGGCCTCCTAAAATATACAGTGAGTGAATTTTAAATGATTTATGTGTGTAAACTCCTGATATGAAAATAAACTTACTTAGAATATTAAAATAATGTCATCTACCTTTGAGAGATGAGTTAATCAAAATTTAAGTAAGGATTACAGGCATGTAATGCACATAATTAATATATAAATCTAACTCTATATATCAATGAAAATGCATACTGAAAATTCTTTTCAAATTCCTCATTTTGAAAAAAGTATCATTTATTATTTTTATAGGATTATAAGTTATCCAAATCTCAATTTCTGAACTCAGAGCAAAATAAGTCTGATTAATAAGAATAAAAAAGTAAAAAAAAAATATCAAACCCATCTGAAGTATTTAGAAAGATGAAAGCTTTCTAAATTCCTCTTGGGTCAAAGAGGAAGTGATTATGATAATTTTAGTCTATTTAGAAAATTACAAGTTCCAAGAAAGAGGCAAAAGAACACTTTGGCATATTTCACTATACTGAAATGAATAAACTTGGAAACAATTAGGTACAAATTTAAAAGGGGGTACTTTCTCTAATTTGAAATCAGAAAATTAAAAAAAAATCCAAACTATCATTCAGATACAATATTATTTGGACCAAACCAATAAACACCATAGAAGTTAACAGAGAGCTGATATCTACAAACTTTTTTCTAGAATGGATTGGTTTAAGATTTCTAAGACATATGATCTCTATTGGAGCAACTCAACTCTTCTGCGTAATGCAAAAGCATTCACAGATAGTACATAAATGAATGCATGAGACTTTGTTCCAATAAAACTTTTTTATGGATACTAAAATGTGAATTTTGTAAAATTTATATTAGATCAAATTTTATATATTTATATATTCAAAAATTTATATATCATATATTTAAATTTTATAATAGGTAAAAATATCTTCCTTATTTTGCATTTTCTCAACTGTTAAAAGATGTAAGCTTGTAAAATCCATTCATTGCTCTTTAACTACACAAAAACATAGAAGGAAACTGACTGTAGCTTGACAATCCATGACCAAACTTCCATCAGTCAAGTACAAATACTAAAGATAACAACCAGGGACTGAGAGCCATGGGAATAATAGGAAATAAACTGAAATTACATGTCATGAAATAGTTGAATTTAGACATTCCTGTATTTTATTTTTTATCAGTCATTGGCTGAAGAAGGGAATGGCAACCCACTCCAGTATTCTTGCCTGGAGAATTCCATGGACAGAGGGGCCTATAGGGCTACAGTCCATGGGGTCACAAAGAGTCAGACATGACTGAGAGACTAACAACACTGTCACTGTCACTGTGATATAATTGACATTATATAGCAACATGACTACCACAATGTTAGTCCAATACAATATTGTAATTAGCCTCCAATTAAAATAAATAAATTTATATTAAAAAAAAACAGGTCCATGTTCACAATTGTATGTGTGTGTGTTTGTTGAAAAGGTTTTGTATTTACTCTTTTAGCAACTTTCAAATATACAATAAAGTATTATAAGCTATAGTAACCATGAAGTATGTTACATACCCAGAAATTACTTACCTTATATTTGGAAGTTTGTGCCTTTTGATGCTTTTCACCCATTTCCCCCACTGTGCCCTCATCTTCACCCTGGCAACCACCAATCCACTACTCTGCTTATATGTTTGTTTGTTTGTTTATTCCACATAGAAGTGAGATCATACAGTATTTATATATCTCTGTCTTATTTCACATAGCATAATGCACTCAGGATACATCTATTTTATCACAAATGGGAGGATTTTTATATTTTATGGCTGTTGTTTCCATGTTTTGGCTATTGTGAATAATGATGCAATGAATATGGGAATGCAGATCCTGTTTTTATTTCCTTTGTATATATACCCAGAAATGGAATTATTGAATCATATGGTGTTTCTACTTTTAAGTTTTTAAGGAACTGCCATACTGTTTTGCAGAGTGGTTATATCCTTTTATATTCCCATCAATAGCGTAAGAATTTGCTTTTCTCCACAACCTCAACACTTGATATCTCTTGTTTTTCTGATATGAGCCATTCTAACAGGTGTGAGCTGACATCTCATTGTGGTTTTGAATCACACTTTCCTGATGAAGGATGATGTTTGGCACATTTTCCTGAACCTATTGGCTATTTGAATAGCAACTTTGGAAAAAATGCCTTTTCATTTTGCTTATTTTTTAAATTGGTATATTATTTTATTGCTATTGAGTTTATGACTTCCTTATATATTTTGGATATTAACCCATTGTAATATATATAACTTGCAAATATTTTCTCCCATTACAGCTATTTCCATAGATTGCTTTTTCATTTTGCTTATTGATCCTTTTGCTGTATAGAAGCCTTTTAGTCTGATGTAAGCAAGTTTATTTTGTTGCTGGTGACTTTAGTGTTAACTGAAAAAATATTATTGTCAATACCAACGTCAAAGAGCTTTTACTCTGTGTTTTCTTCCCGGATTTTCATGGTTCCATGTCTTATATTTCAGTCTTTAAACCATTTCAAGTTAATTATTGTGAGTGATATAAGGGGTCTAGCTTCTTTCCATTGCATTGAATATTCATTTTTCCAGAACCATATATTGAAGAGACTCTCTTTCCTTATTGATTATTCTTGGCTCCCTGTCTAACATTAAGTGACCGTATATGCATGTGTTTGTTTCTAGACTCTCCATTCTATTCCATAACTCTGTCTGTTTTTATTGCAGTATTTTGATTACTATAGTTTTGCAATAATAGTTGAAACCAGGAAGTGTGATGCCTCCAGCTTAATTCTGTATCAAGATTGCTTTGGAAATTTGTCCATGTATTTCAGGTTGTTTTCCAGATTATCCAATTTGTTGGAATATATATATATATATATATTTTTTTTTCATAGTAGTATCGGGATTCTTTGTATTTCTGTGGTCTCCTTTATAGAGACTCTTCTTTCATTCATTTGTGATTTTGCCTTTTTGTCCTGGTTAAAACAGCTAAAGGTTTGTATATTATGTGTATATTTTCATAATTCATAACATTCAACCTCTTTGAAGTTCTTTGAGTCTTGTGAATGTGGATGTCCATATCTCTCCCCAGGTTGAAAAATTTTCTGCATTATTGCTTTTTGTAGACTTTCTCTTTCCTTTCTTTGAGCCCCAAAATAGTATACTGTTTCTTTCATTAGTGTACCATAGTCCCATGAAATTTTGTCTTTTTCCTTTTTTTTTTTCTTTATACTTCTCTGTTTAAATAATTTTAAAGGTCCTACCTTCTAAATCATTGCTTCTTTCTTCTGGTTAGTGGGAGTCTGATATTGAGGTTCTCTACTGAATTCTTTAATTTAGTCATAATACTCTTCAGCACTTACATTTCTGCCTTTTATGTTTTGAGGATTTCTATTTTTCTTCAAATTTCTCACTTTTTCATGCATTAATTTCTTAATTTTGTTTAGTTTTCTGTGTTATAGTCCACTAAAATTCTTTTTTTTTAAATTATTTATTAGAATACAGTTGATTTACAACATTGTATTACTTTCAGGTGTACAAAAAAGTGATTCAGTTATACATATATATTTTTTTTAATTTTTCCCATATTTATTGTTACAGAATATAGAGTTTCCTGTGCTATATAGTGTCTTTGCTGGCTATCTGCCTTATATATAATACTGTGTATATGTTAATTCCAAGCTCCTAATTTATCCCTTCCCCCGACATTTATTCCTTGGTAACCATGTTTATTTTTGAATCTGTGAGTATGTTTCTGTTTTATATATAACTTCATGTGTATCTATTTTTTTTTCAAAAATTAAAATTCTACATTTGAGCAATATATAATATGACGTTTTTCTTACTTTTTTTCATACTTTACCTAGTATAATAAACTTTAGGTCCATTCATGTTTCTGAAAGTGGAATTATTGTAATCTCTTTTAAAAAAATTTTTTTTTTCATTTCTATGGCTAAGTAATATTCCATTGTTACCCATTCATCTGTCAATGGATATTTACATTCATTTTGTGTCTTGGCTATTGTAAACAGCATTGTTAAGAACATTGGTGTGCATATATCCTTTTGGACCATGGTTTTCTCCAAATATATGCCCAGGATTAATATTGCTCGATCATATGGTAGCCCTATTTTTATTTTTTAAGGAACCTCCATACTGTTCTCAATAGTGGCTCTATTGATTTACATTCCAATCAACAGTGTAGGAGGGTTCTGTTTTCTCCACACCCCATCCAGAATTTACTGTTTGTAAACTTTTTAATGACAACCATTCTAACAAATGTGAAGTGATACTTCTTTGTAGTTTTGATTTGCTTTATTCTAATAATTAGTGATGTTGAGCATGCACCTATTGGCCCCCTGTATGTCTTCTTCTGGATAAATGTCTATTTAGGTCTTCCACTCATTTTTGACTGGGTTATTTGTTTGTTTGCTTGCTTCTGACAAAAAGCTGCATGAGCTGTTTGCATATTTTGAATACTAATTGCTTATTGGTTGCTTCATTTGCAAATATTTTCTCCCATTCTGTGGGTTGTCTGTTTGTTTCATTTATGATTTCCTTTGCTGTGCAAAAGCTTTTAAGTTTAATTAGGTCCCTTTTTTTCTCTCGTTGCTCTAGCAGGTGAATCAAAAATATATTGCTGCAACTGATGCTAAAGGGTGTTCTGCCTATATTGTTGCTTAAGAGTTTCATAGTGTTTGGCCTTATATTTAGGTCTTTGATCCATTTTGAAGTTATTTCAGTGTATTGGAGTTTGGAATGTTCTAATTTCAAAGAAGAGTTAATACCCAACCTTCTGCAAGTCATTTAAAATATTGCAGAGGAAAGAACCCTCCCAAACTCATTCTACAAGACCACCATCACCCTAATACTAAAACCAGGTAAAGATACCACACAAAAAGAAAATTACAAGCTAATATCACTGATGAATATGGACACAAAAATATTCAACAATATCCAACCAAATCGAATCCAACAACACATTAAAAAGATCATGCATCATAATCAAGTGGAATTTGTCCCAGGGATGCAAGGATTATTCAATATATGCACACCAATGCATGTGATCCACCAGACAAAGAAACTGAAGACTAAAAAAACATCTGATCAACTCAAAAGATGCAAAAACATTTTGACAAAATCCAACACCCAGGACATTCCTGGTGGTCCAGTGGTAAAGAATCTGCCTGGGGACAGATGCAGGGGACACATCAATGCAGGGGACACAGGTTCAGTCCCTGGTCTGGGAAGACTCCACATGCCATGTGGAAACTAAGTGCATGCACCACAACTTCTGAGCACACATCTGCAACTACTGACCCCACACACCCTAGAGCCTGGGCAATGAGAAGCCTGAGCACCATAATGAAGAGTAGCCCTGCTCACTACAACTATAGAAAGCCCTTATGCAACAACAAAGATCCAGCCCAGCCAAAAATTAATTAATTAATTAAAAAAATCCAACCCCCATTTATGATAAAAACAAAACTCTCCAGGAAGTGGGCATAAAGGGAACCTACCTCAACATAATAAAGGCTATACACAACAAACCCACAGCAAACATCATTCTCAATGTTGAAAAACTGAAAGCATTTCCTCTAAGATTAGGAATAAGAAAAGAAAGTCCACTCTTGCCACGATTATTCAACATAGCCTTAGAAGTCTTAGCCATGGCAATTAGAGAAGAAAAAGAAGTCAAAGGAATCCAGATATGGGAAAGAAGGAGTAAAACTCTCACTATTTGCAGACAACATGATACTGCACATTGAAAATCCTAAATATGTTACCAGAAAACTACTAGAGATGATAAATGAATTCAGTAAAGTTGTAGGATACAAACTTAATAATACACAGAAATCTGTTCCATTCCTATACACTAATAATGAAAGATCAAAAAGAGAAATTAAACAAGTCAATTTACAATCACATCAAAAATAATAAATTACCTAGGAATAAACCAACCTAAGGAAGCAAAAGACATGTAATCTGAAAACTATAAAATGCTGCTAAAAGAAGTCATCAATGTCACAAATAGATGGAGAGATATACCATCTTATTGGAATGGGAGAATCAATATTGTCAAAATGACTATACTGCCTGAGGCAATCTACAAATTAATGCAATCCCTATTAAATTACCAATGGCATTTCTCATAAAACTAGACCAAAACATTAAAATTTGCACAGAAAGATCCTAAATACAAAGCAATCTTGAGAAAGAAAATCAATGGAGGGATCAAGGTCCCTGACTTCAGACTATACTACAAACTTCAGTAACCAAAAACCAGTATGATACTGGTGCAGAAACAGAAATATAGATTAATGGAATGGGATAGAAATCCCTGGAAGAGGAAATGACAACCCACTCCAGTATTCTTGCCTGGAAAATACTATGGACAGAGAAGGCTGGCATCTACAGTCCATGGAGTTGCGAAGAGTCAGAGATTACTGAGCATGCACAAGTGTATAGAAAGCCCAGAAATCGACCTGCCAACTTATGGTCAATTAATCTATCACAAAGGAGGCAAGATTATACAATGGAGAAAAGATATTCTCTTCAATAAGTGCTGCTAGGACAACTGGACAGCTACATGTAAAAGAATTAAATGAGAGCAGTTTAGGGTTCTGAACAGCCAGTTGCCAGTATCTGTGGTTCACAACAGCTTGCTATGGGGACCCAAGTTGCTTGAGGGCACAGTCCATGCTCTGAGTTCAAGGTGTGTACCACTAGCTGTGCTACTCAATTGGGTGGACTCAGTGACTGATGTACTTGCTCAGCCACTTCAGTTATGTCCGACTCTATGTGGCCCTATGGACTGTAGCCTGCCTGGTTCTTCTGTCCTTGGGATTCTCCAGGCAAGTATACTGGAGTGGGTTTCCATGCCCTCCTCCAAGTGATCTTCCTGACCCAGGGATTGAACCTACATCTCTTATATCCACCTGCTTTGGCATGTGGTTTCTTTACCACTAGCGCCACCACTGACTGATATCTGTGTTCAAATGGACTTACTGAGTGGACTATCTGATCAGGCTGGGCTGCTGTCTGTACTTCACATTCTAGTGGGGACACTAGTTGAACTGTGCAGTCAGCTCTGGTCAGGCAAAACTATAGCCTATTTTCCCTGACAGGGTGGTGCCAGTGGTTGGTACCAGCTCTGCTGATGAGGAAGGCAATAGCTTGACTCTGCTATTGCTCTTGGTTAGATGGGTCTCAAGTACTCTATAATCTTGTGGTGCTGTGACTTGTTCTCCATGTTCATTTGGAGCCATAGGTTCTTTCCTGAAGTTGGAAGCTGGAGTACAGGCTGGGCTTTGTAATCAGATATGTCACTAACTGTCCTTCTCTGCTGTTCAAGATTGCTGGCTAGGTTTTTTGGTTGGGAATGGCCTCTAATTATATCTTGCAGTTGGGTGGGGACAGAGACTGCTCTGTGATTAGTTAGATTCCTCTTGAATGAGGCCACAGGCTGTATTCAGCAATCAGTCAGGGATGTACACTGGGCTTCAGTGCTAAGTAACATTGTAGGCTGGGCTATGTAGCTGGGCAGAGGTATAGGGAGGGCTTCAGGGCTGCCCAGAGTCATTGTTCAGGCTCAGTGGTTATGTGTGATCACAGCCAATGCTCTACTGTTGGGCAAATTGCTGGTTTGGCTCCCTGCCTAATGAAGCCATAGGAGGGGCTCTGAAGCTGCCCAGGTTCTCTGGCTAGGCTTTCTGAATGGGTGGGAATAAAAGCTGTGTTCAGCAGTTTGGTGGGGCTGAAAATTTCCTTCCCTGTCCAGGGAGAGTGGTAGAATGGGCTCCAGCTAGGATGGTCCATTGACTGGGGGCCCAAACCAGGAATGACTGCCAAATGAGCTCCTTAGCCAGACAGGGGAAACAGCTCAGCTCTGAAAATGGGCAGAGCTGCTGGCTGGAATCTCTGATTGTGTGACACTGCCAGCAGGTACACTACCAATGTCTGAGAACTAGTTACTGTAGGCCCCAAACTCTCTCTGTCTCTTGCTGATGCCCAGTGGTTAAGGCCCCCAGTGACTGCTATAAGGCAAGACCTGAGTGGGCCTCCTAGAAAGTGTCCTGCAATACTGGAGGACCCAAACGTCCTTGCTGAGGTCTCTTCTTACTGGAGAAACCATAAGACCAAGGGAGCCCTCTTCATGTCATTATTTTGACCTGGTGGAGGCTCCATGTGGCCAATGTGTAGCCATTCTTCTACTCTTCTTATGTGGTCCTTCTTTATCCCTGCCATCTGGGGGGTGGGGGGCGGGTGGTCAGTCTTCAGCCTCACCTGGAGATTCTGGAATTTTCACAGCAGTATTTGTCTGTGGATAGTTGATATTCTTGTGAGGGGGACTGTAATCTGGAACTATTTATGTTGCTATCTTGATAACATCATTAGCCATTGATGTTCCTGTAATTTATCTGTAAATAGACTCTCTGAACAAACACAGCAAAAGCAAAATCTTCTTTTTATTTTTTGTGTGTTTTCTCTTTTTATGGACTAATCTTTCTAACTGGAAGGACTAAATACTGAAGATGGCAGTGGGCTGAAAGAAAAATATGATTTGCATTTCATTGATTTTAAGATGCACATTCTCTTGCAAGTAGCACACACAAAATTGATTTTTATCTCATTATCACTATGTCTTATAATCTCTGTCAGCCAACTGGGGGTTATGAAATAATTGTCAAGGCCTGCACATATACAGACTTGATTATTCCTACTTTATTTTTCAATGAAATTGTTTAATGTATTTCATTGTTAATACATGCTTTGAGTTTAATTGCCATTTAAAATGGCATCACAAAGATTACACTATGAGTCATTCTTAAAATGAAATGTCTCTTTGATTATGCAGCAGGGTTAAGAAAAAAGCAGTCCAATATGCATTTTATATGAGTGAAACAAATCTTTGTTGTTGGAGGAATGATAGTGAACCACATTTTGTTATACATCAACTGTCAAGTTCAATGTAGAACATAAGAAAAGGCAATACCCACAAGTAGAAATTAAATTCTATTTCTGAGATACACACATAGAATTACTAACACAATTTTCACTGTACACAAATAGCAATGAAACTAAATGCAAGTGAAATTTTCAAACCACCTAGAATAGATTGAAGAAATTTCAAAGAAACGGGACACATGTTATGTACCTTTAAAGAACTGAGTTACAGTGAAACACATTTTTTTAATTCTTAATGAAGGGTTTTATAATCAATTGACTGATATAATTGATAAAACTTGGTAATATATTTAAAGACATCTTTGAAGCGACGGGCTAATACTGACTTAGGGAAAATAAAACTTGCAGCACAAGCTTGAATGTACAGATTATCTTTTCCCTTTTCCCAGAAATTACTCAAAAGCAATCTGCTTTTAAAAAAAAAACAAACATTTCCATTGTTGGTCCTAGAAACCCTTATCTCATCTATATTTATTTTAAATAAGTTAATGTTTCTCTACTATTATATCAGTTACAGTTTTGATTAGGAGAAAAGTACCCCAACAGAGCGTACAAATAATAGAAACTAGAATATCCAGTGTTGGGTTCCAATGAAGTCCATAATCCTTTTTCCTTTCTCATTTTTAGTTTTTGGATGAATTTGTAAATTCTCTCTTCTTCTTAAGTATTATTTTATCTACTTTAGAAATGATCTTTCTAAGAAATAATTATTCATATTTACTATATTCATTTCCTTTTTGCCTTACCTTACTTTTCTACTTTGCCTTACCTTACTTTTCCCAGCAATAAAATCAATCACCCTATAAAGGATGTCCTCATCCAAGTTTCTGATGGAAACATTTGACAGAATCTATATCCTGATGAAACCACTAGACTTCTCCATGAGATTTACATTGGTCACTTTGGAAAGAACCAGCCAACAATCTTTAATTGTCTTAGGATCCAGTCCACAACCATCTATTATTCTAGCAAGTTTTTGTGTGTATACATATTCCTTATTGAATAAGTGGTATTAGAGAAATAGCATGTATAATAATGAATATACAAATTGTCATTAAGTCAGGATGTCTTAGAGACTAATAAAATGGTTATTTTAAAATAAAATAAACAAAAATTGCTTCATAAGGATACAGGAAATGGAGAAACCCAAGTAAATATGATACTAGAAAAGAGGACTGTTTATAGAAAAAGTGAAAAATGTTAAGATTTATTTTATACAGATGTACTATGTGCTAAGTCGCTTCAGTCATGTCCCATTCTTTGTGACCCTATGGGCCAGAGCCTGCCAGGATCCTCTGTCCATGGGATTCTCCAGACAATATGTACTATATTTGATTGCTAAAGAATGTTTTATTAGCTGGAAACACAGAATTTGTAAATGGCTATAGCTGTGTATTTAAAAGAATATTGTGCTGACTAGCTGACCAAAGTGAAGTTTAAAATAACGGATTAGATGAATGACAGAGGGACCAACTTTCCTAGTGTCATAGAGATTGTTACTATTCTATCAAACACCCATATATATGAAGGCTGCTGAAGAAATAGACTGTGAAGGCTGGAAGAGTTTAATCTGATGGATTGATTGCAAGATTCTAATATAAGGGTCAATCAAAAGTTACTGGTTCTTTTTTATTTCATTTATAAGATTTTGCCTTGTGGACCCCAATACCCCTAATTTGTCATTTTATCAGAATGTTTGCAAGAGTTATTCCAATAGTTGACATGATTTTGGCAGAGTTACTTTAATTAATTTGTCTCTCTGGGTCTTGTTGTTGTGTGGTCACTAAGTTGTATCCAACTCTTTATGATCCCTGGACTGAAATATGCCAGGTTTCTCTGTTCTCACTATCTCCCAGAGTTTGCTCAGATTCATGTCCATTGAGTTGGTTATGCCATTCAACCATCTCATCATCATCCCCTTCTCTTCTTGAACCCCAGTCTCCTGCATTGCAGGCAGATTCTTTACCAACCGAGCCATCAGGGAAGCCTTAGTATATCTAATTGCAAAATGAGAGCTGTTGCCCTGAGAAAACACTAATGGTTATTATTACTTATCACACTGGTGAGTCTTCATTCTGGATAAAGTTTGGGAAAGGCTGCGTATTGCTTGTGAGAGTTTTCTTGCCTCATTTGTGTCCGTGATCAGATTTCCCCACTCTTCTATTATATTGATAAATTATCAAGCATTGATGAAGTCTTTAGAAGATAGCAAGATCTTTAAGAAGTGAAGATAGGAGAGGTTCAGATAAAAACAAAAATAGCCTTTGAAGGTGAAATTATAAGCTGAGTTGGTAAAATGCATTCAGTAATTGGGTTTCCAAAAAATAGACTTAGCACTTAGAAAATAAATAAATTGGATTGTTTATCCCATACAACAATGTAAAATAAAGTAAAAATGTCTTGTAAGTACTTTACATAAATATTTGTATAATCTTAGAGTTACTATGGGCTTTTTAAAAAAATGCATATATATATATCATGAAACCCAAAATACTCAAGAAAAATATTAAATTCATATGTGCCCAAAAATAGAAACAAAATCAAAAGATAAATAAAAAATCAAAGAATAGTTATTTCCATTGTAGGTTGCCATACAAATATATGAAGAATGCTTTGTATCCAAAGATAAATGTCAAGACGACACTTAGAAAATTTCAGTGAAAGACCTAAAATTATCAATAATCATATGAAAATAATTTAACCATCAAAGATAACAACAAAGCTGTTGAAGAATTAAAAACGTTATAAAAAATAATTTGGTGAAATTATATGAAAATAAACTTTTTGCTATACTGTTCTTGAAAAAAAAAATCAATCTAATGTGTATAGCTTTTGCTATTCTTTTAAATTAGAATCCGTAGGTAAAGCTAGGATACAACTCTGAGCACAGATAGATCCCATACTGTGTTCCTACCTCTCTCAGGAACAAAGTTTTCTCTCTCATCTTTAATGAAGAAAACAGAAACAAACAAACAAACAAAAATTTTTACAATGTTTTATATAAGTTGTGAAGGTCCAGCCCTCAAAAGTCAGCAGGCTTGGGCCTTCAGGTTTGAATTGTATATTAAGTTCAAGGTTATTAAAGTGTGTTCCTTTTCTCCTGTTAATCTGTTTTGTGTAAATTTTATTAGTAGTTCAGTCACAATAGTTCAATAGGGGAAGGGGAAATGATTTCTCCCTCCCAGACAGAGCATTGGGAGCTAATTAGACTGAGGAGGTCCTGAATGAGGAGACCCAAGGTGAGATTTGAGCTCTAATAAGAGGAAGAGATACCAGGATTTTCTCTCTGCCATTTGAGGACATAGTGAGAAGGGTGATCATTTGTAGGCCAGGAAGAGGGTCCTCAACCAAAAACTGAACCTGCCAATACCTGAATCTGGATCTCTCAGCCTTCTGAATTATGAGAAATAGTCTGTTTTTTTAAGCCACACAGTCCTTGGTATTTTATTGTTGCAGCCAAACTAAGACAATTACCATTCAGTTTCCCTAAACTGTTTCTCTGTTTATTTTATTTTATTAAAATAAAACTGCTTATTTTAATCTGTCTTCTACAGGATTACTGGAATGGTTTGTTAAATCATAGATGTCATTTTTCACAGTTTGCTGCTAAAAAATACTTTAGTGATTCACCATAGCCTGCAGGATAAAACCCAAATCCTGACAATTGACATCCAAGATCTTTCCTGATCTAACTCCAGACACTTTGGTAACCTAGTTTTCTGGCTTTGAGTCAAACATACATATTTTTCTGCAGTCATTCAAAACTATATAGGATCACAAAATAACTCCTTTGAGTTTCTGCCATTGTGTGTGTGAGAGAGAGAAAGAGAGAATGTGTTTGAAGTGTCTTTCCTTATTTTTGCCTTTCCTGGACTAAAATCTATCTTTGGTACTGAATTCAAATTCATAAGCATCAATCCTTTCTATTATCACTGGATTTTTAAAAAAATATTGAATTCAAATTAACCTGAGCTACTGCATCCATTTTCTGCCAGGAACTGTGTAGACATTAATGATACAAATCTGAAGAAAGCCGACACTGATGCTATCCTTTTTGGAGCTTAAAATGACCCTTACTTTATTCTGATATCAATACACTATCTCCATCTTCACACTTCTGGTAAGTTTCTCTCTTACACCAGCATAGCGGTCATAATGTTAAATACCTCTCTTGTTCACAGCATAAAAGTGTCATCTGGTGCCTAATAAAAGGCTCAATGAAGCTTTTATTGAATGAATAAGTTGTATGATTCTGTGGATTAAATTGTTAAGAAAGTCTATATGAAAGATACTGAATTTGGTATGTGCTGAAATAGCTAATCAGGATTGTTAGGAGAGGGAAAGACATTGCATAATGGGGACATTTATTTTTTTAAGGTGTGAGTGGCATTAAGGAGCAAATTAATCCTCCACATCACAATTCTAAGGCTGTAAAATTAGGTTACTAATACCTACCTTATAGGGGCTTCCCAGGTGACTCAGTGGTAAAGAATCCACCTGCAATGCAGGAGACATGCATTCTATTCCTGGGTCAGGAAGATCCTCTTGAGAAGGAAATGACAACCCACTCCAGTATTCTTGCCTGGGAATTACCATGGTCAGAGGAGCCTGGTGGGGCTGAGGTCCTTGGGGTTGTAAAAGAGTTGGACATGATTGAGAAACTACACGACTACAACAACAAGTATACCACATAGGATCTTTGTCAATGTGAACTGCCCAAACTGAAGTAAAGGACCTAGCATAATTCTACGTGCATAATCAATAAACATAAAAGAATAGTCATCATTGCTATTATATAAGGTATATTCTTCTCTGGAAAGTTTTAAAAGGGATGAGTTGCAGTTTTCAAAGGATTTCTGTGCAAAATGGCAATACACCTGATATGGATGATAGCTGCTACCGTTTTATCTCAGCTTGTAAAATATCACCATACAATTTCACTAGGTAACAATTTTGTAACAAAATGTAGATGTAAGCAATTGATATTTATGCCCATTTTAATTACTGTTTATACATTAAACAGTTAATAGATCTTAAAATTGAGTATATTGAATTGAACAAACCTTTAAGTGTAGGAACATGCTACTGAAAGTTAAGTAATTTCTTATAAATTATTACCTCTAAAGTCTTAAAAGGCTCTTAAGACTTAAAGGGATTATTGAAGATTAACTTCATAATTAAGGAAACAGGAAAAACTAAAGTATACTTTTTTTAATAGAAAGATTATTATATACCAGACATAGAGTGCTCCAAGTCCTTTATAAGTAACATTGTATATAAGCTTCCAAAGTAATTTAAAAAAGATATAAAAATGTCCAATAAATATCTGAAAAGATGCTCAATAATGCTATCAATTTTGGAAATGAGAATACTTTACACACACTAGAATGGCTACATTCAAGCTTTGGCGAGAATACCGGAAAAACTGGAACTCTTGTGCAAGGCTAGTAAGAATGCAAAATGGTGCAACTGTTTTGGAAAACAGTCTGGCAGTTCCTATAAGAATTAAACAAAGCATTACCTTATAAATTGGAAATTCTATCCCTTATTATAATAATCAAGAGAATGAAACTATAATTTTACACACACATACAAATAAACCCTTGCATACAAATTTTCATAATAGCATTATTCATAATAGCCAAAGAGTAGATACAACCCAAATATCCAGCAACTGATAAACAGATGAAAAATAATGTGAAATATTCATAAAATAAGATACTGTTTATCTGAAATGGAATGAAGTACTAATATATGTTGTAACATAGATGAACCTTTAAAACATGCTGAGTAAAAGCAGCTACTTAATAAAGGCCACATATCATATGGCACCATTCAACTGAAATGTCCAGAA
Source organism: Bos grunniens (assembly GCF_055505025.1). Lineage (NCBI taxonomy): Eukaryota > Metazoa > Chordata > Mammalia > Artiodactyla > Bovidae > Bos > Bos grunniens. The sequence goes on along the minus strand of NC_141175.1, from coordinate 54,369,561 downwards.
TATGCAAACGTTTAACCAAGGAAAGTAGATTAGTGGCCATGTATGGATGTGAGAGTTGGACTGTGAAGAAAACTGAGCGCTGAAGAATTGATGCTTTTGAACTGTAGTATTGGAAAAGACTCTTGAGAGTCCCTTGGAGTGCAAGGAGATCCAACCAGTCCACTCTGAAGGAGATCAGCCCTGGGATTTCTTTGGAAGGAATGATGCTAAAGCTGAAACTCCAGTACTTTGGCCACCTCATGCGAAGAGTTGACTCATTGGAAAAGACTCTGATGGTGGGAGGGATTGGGGGCAGGAGGAGAAGGGGACGACAGAGGATGAGATGGCTGGATGGCATCACTGACTCGATGGATGTGAGTCTGAGTGAACTCCGGGAGTTGGTGATGGACAGGGAGGCCTGGCGTGCTGCGATTCATGGGGTCGCAAAGAGTCAAACACGACCGAGTGACTGAACTGGACTGAACTGAGGGCGCTAGTGGTAAAGAACCCCCCTGCAAGAGACATAAGAGACGTGGGTTTGATCCCTTGGTAGAGAAGATCCCATGGAGATGGGCATGGCAACTGACTACAATATTTTTGCTTGGAGAATCCCCATGGACAGAGGAGCCTGGTGGGTGACCGACCATAGGGTCCCAAAGATTCAGACATGACTGAAGTGACTTATTACACATGCACACAGGGCTGAAGTGTTAGGGAAAAATAAGGAATCATTGCTAATGGGCAGAGTGTTTATTTTTGGGGTGATGAAATATTTTGTATGATTTATTGTGATAAATGATTACAAATATCTCCTAGTCTCAAAACTTAGTGCAAAGTCATGGCCTTGTTTCTCAGCCCCCATGACTCTAAATTTTTTCCTCATTCCCAATAAAACACAAATCCTAAAAGAATTGTAATTGTCCAAAGCCCTGTAAATATTAAGAGAGAATAGGATTCAAAGCCAACTAAACCCAGCTGAATTCAAGCCCTACCCTTATTATCTGAATATGTTTGCTCTTCAAAATTTAGTTTCTCCCATCTTTGAAATGTTGATAATGATGATGATCTCAAGGGCTTTGTGAAGGAGTATTGACTAGTTAGGCTGTGGTTTTATGCATGTGTGCATGCTCAGTTGCTTCAGTCATATCCAACTCTTTGTCACCCTCTGGACTGTAGCTTATTAGGCTCCTCTGTACATGGGATTCTCCAGGCAAGAATATTGGAGTGAGTTGCCATGTCCTCCTCCAGGGGAATCTTCTTGAACCCAGGCATAGAACCCAAATCTTTTGTGCCTCCACCATTACAGGTGGACTCTTTACCTACTGACCCATCTGGGAAGCCCCATGATGTTATAATGTGACATAAATCTGTTCAATTTCTGGCACAGAACTCAAACCCTTGGAATTTTCTAAGTGATGAGAGCAATCCAAACACCACCACCATAAGAGTAATAAAGATGTCTTTTGTGAGGGAAATCAGGTGACTTGGAGGATGCACCTGAGAAGTAGGTTGATTGCCAAGAGAACTCACCATGGGATGATAAGATGGTATACACATATAGTACATGACCTGGAAATGCTCATTCCTTTTACCTCCACTTTAATGACCTCATTTTCACAACTGAAACACTGACTCCACTAACACTTTTATCTGTTCTCAAGCACTCAGCCATCCCCTGATGGATTAACATAGGTTTGACGAACGCAGGGCCCTTGTGTAGTGCTTATCACTCTGGAGCCCACAGCAAATCTCTAATAATTCTCATTCCAATTACAATGTGTAGAGGAGTTTTTCCCACAATACCCAGCCATTCTCAGATACCAAAAACATGTCCTATAATTCAACTCAATTCTGACACTATCTACCTGGATTCTCCATGTTAAGGGCTCAGTGCCAGAAGATTGCCAATTGTAAGTCTACGTTTTCACTTGGGCTTCTGACTGATTGGCTACAGATTGATGGTTACAATGACTCCATCATCGTTATTGTTGTTCAGTCACTAAGTCACATCTGACTTTTGAGATCTCATGGACTGCAGCATGCCAGGCTTCCCTGTCCTTCACCATCTCCTGAAGTTTGCTGAAATCCATGCCCATCGAGTCAGTGATGCCATCCAATCATCTCATCCTCTGTTGTCCCCTTCTCCTGTCTTCAATCTTTCCCAGCATCAGGGTCTTTTCCAATGAGTCAGGTCTTCACATCAGATGGCCAAAATATTGGAGCTTCAGCTTCACATCAGTCCTTCCAATGAGTATTCAGGGTTGATTTCCTTTAGGATTGACTGGTTTGATCTCCTTGCTGTCCACAGGACTCTCAAGAGTCTTCTCCAGCATCAAAAGCATCAATTCTTCAGCACCCCTTCATTGGGCTCAATTAATTTGCTAGAGAGGATTAAAATTTAGGGATATATCTTATTTACTAGTTTGCCAGTTTATTATAAAGGGGCAAAACTCAGGAAAAGCTAGATGGAAGAGATGCATAAGCAAAGATATGGAGAAAGATCTCAGATTTTTCACACCATCTCTGAGCACACCACTCTCTAGAAATCTCAAGGTTTTCACCAACCAGGCAGTTACCCAAACCCTATCCTTTTTGGTTTTTTTTGTGAGATTTTATTACATAGGCATGTTTGATTAAGTAATTGGCCACTGGTGATTAAATTCAATCTCCAGCCCCTTACCTCTTTCCAGAATTTGGGGATGGGACTGAAATTTCCAACCTTCTTAGCAATCAGCCCACATACTCAGGTAACCCCCAAATCACCTGACTAATCTAACAAAAGACATCTTTATTGCTCTTATTACTTAGGAAATTCCAAGGGTTTGAGCTCTGTGCCAGTAATGGGGCAAAGACTAAATATATATGTCTCACTGTAAAACCACAGTATCACAACCTCACTAATCAATTATTATACTCCTTCCTGCTGAGCATAGATAGATTTGGCCTGATTTGGCATAAGATTTAAAACATACTTTACAGCCCTTTATTCAATTCTTATGAGAGAGGCTTGAGTTTATACTAATGACAATGAAGATGTTCTCGGTGCATCTTTGTAACTTTTGGAGACAAAGCATTTTATTTTATTTTATAATTGATGTTTGAACTTTTTATTTTAGTCTTCATCAATAAGGAGTTTAAAATCTTACAATAGCAAAAAGGCACCCCAAAACAGAATGAAGTTTCATAGTATGTACATATATGTACGTATATGCTTAAGCACAGTCACAAACATACACTAATTGTGATGACAAAGATGACAAAGATAATAAAGTGCTGATTTTCTTTTCTAAGTAAACCAAATATTAAATGTCATTTAATATTAATTAAGTAAATTAATGTTAATTTTAATCAAGGTGGAAGGACTCAGAAAATGCAGGGCTTGAGTTAGATTGACCTTGCATGGTTCTAATATTCAGATATTTTTTAAAGATGCTGAAATCCTAAATTATGATATTTTCCTGAGCAACTAATTATCTTAATTAAGGTAAAAGTGAGACCACAATGAATTAAGAGATAAAAAAATCTAAATAAATAATGGTGATATGGAAGTCCTGACTATATCCACAGATTATATATATATATATCACATATATTCACAGAACAAACCAAGAATATGGCAGATAAATCATGATTTATCTCCATTTCAATGGTGAATATAAAATCCTGTTTATATGATTTATGGAGTCTGAGAAATGCACATTTCCTTTTGGAGCATTAACAAATGAGTGAGCACTCAGGTCAAGAGAACCATTAATTTAGGAAAAAGATACACTTGATCTTGTACTTAATCAAGAAACACATTTCTCTAGATTAAAAAAAGAATACAAGGGAATTAGGAATGCAAGGTTGTCTCCCATGCAGAAAGGTCAGAGCAAACCCAAGGCATTTTATAAAAATGGCAAGCTCAGCAGAGCAGTGTGCAATGCCTACTGTTTCCACAGCAGAGCTCAAGATGGCCTGGGGGAAGACAGGAAACAGGAGGAATTTACTAGTTACTGTCTTGTTTTAACGTTTGTAATGATAATTTTTCTCTTAAAGGAGAGGTTTAAAATATTTCAAGCATTTAAGACAGAATTTCTCAACCTTGGCATAAGTATCCTGGATCAGATAGATCCATGTTGTGAAGGCCTGTTCCGTGTATTGTAGGGTTGTTGTTGCCATTCAGTCACTCAGTTGTGTCCGATTCTTTGTGACCCCATGAACTGCAGCACTACAGGCTTACCTGTCCTTCACTATCTCCTGGAGTTTGTTCAAACTCATGTCCCTTGAGTCGATGATGCCATCCAACCATCTCATCCTCTACTGCCCGCTTCTCCTCCTTCCCTCAGTCTTTCCCAGCATCCAGGTATTTTCCAGTGAGTCAGCTCTTCGTTCATTCTTGCTCTCTATTCACTAAATGCCAAAAGCTTTCCTACCCCTAGTCCTGACATCTCTCCAAATATTGACAGACTTCCCGGTGCATGGATGGTATGTTTCATAATCAGCTGCAGCTGAGATCATTGCTCTAAGACCTACTGTCACCCTCCCCATCTCAGAAACATATTATATGTACAGCAGAATAAAAGCAGATCAGATTTTAAGTCATTGCCCCTGTATAACCATCACTTAAATGCCTTAAGAAAAGTATCCTCTCTACTTCTTCACCTTTATGAGATTATAATAATTCAACTCAGGTCCTAATTCCTCCTGAAGACTTTCCTGATGATACTAGTTTCAATTTGGTGCCTTTGTTCTTTTTCCTCATTCTTGTTTCTACCAATCATAGAATTTGCCATGCTGTATCACAATTTTTTATTAACGTGACTGTTTCCTTTCCTAGGCAGAGTTTCTTAAGTTCAAAATATCTTTTTTACCAGTCTCTTTATACATGAAACTTTACATAAAAGTGTTGTGAACAGACTGACAAAAAAAAAAAAAAAAAAAAAACTGAATGAAGGAATGAAAGAATATGAGATTTATTTCTCTGCTATGATACATAAGGGCTTCCCTGGTGGCTCAGATGGTAAAGCATCTACCTGCAATGTGGGAGACCTGAGTTCAATCCCTGAGTCAGGAAGATCCCCTGGGGAAGAAAATGGCAACCCACTCCAGTACTCTTGCTGGTAAATTCCATGGATGGAGAAGCCTGGTAGGCTACAGTCCATGGGGTCGCAAAGAGTTGGATATGACTGAGCAACTTCACTTTCACTTTCATGATACATAAAGAAATTGGAAGATGAGATGAAGACAACTAATAATGAAAGGACGAATATAAACCATCTGATATTCAAAAGAGAAAGAAAATAGATGCATGAAATTTGGATGCATTTGTACTATGATTGGGGAAGGAAATAGCAAGCCACTCCAGTGTTCTTGCCCAGAGAATCCCAGGGACAGGGGAGGCTGGTGGGCCGTCTATGGGGTTGCACAGAGTTGGACACGACTGAAGCGACTTAGTAGCCGCAGCAGCAGTACTATGATTAGTGCACTGAAATACAATCACCACCTCTGTGTTTCTTCTTTGGAAAGTGGATTACTTTGCATGAATCTTTCTAATAGTGGGAAGCCAGGGATCTAGGCAAAGTCATTAGATTGTCAAAGTTTAGGAATGGAAACTGTTAGATTTGAAATGAGCCACCACACATTTCTAGTCTCTTCTTAAGAAAATTGCTTTTCATTCTGTTTGTTTCTATTTTAGTAGCTTAGAAACCTCCTGTTGTGGAGATTCATTGTGTCCAACTTATGTTGAGAATGATGATTTTCAGATACCTGAAGATACTTTGCCCAGACCAAATCTTCTCTTTTCTATGTTAAACATTTCTAGCACCTTCAACTATTTTTCCTATGCCCTAGTTTCTATATTTCTTATCAAGCTTTATTCAAATGAGGAAAACTTGGAATAAATTGTTGCAGTTTAAGATTCAGTTCAATAATTCAATGTAGGAACTAGTAAATTTCACCTAGGCTTTCTAATATGCTCCTTCCTCATCCACAAATTGGGGATTTTTTTTCTTTAGATTCTTTTGAGGAAAACTCAAAATAATGTAAAAGTTTTTCAATAGAATTTGTACTTGGCAAGTGCTTCATAAATGCCAGTTTCCAGACTTTATCTCCACCCTATGTTCCTCTTTCTCTTTCATTCTCCTTTGATCTATTATGATAAATTACTTATGAATAATACCCTTAAGATAATTAGATAATTTTTATCCTTTTGCATCCCTTTCAGAATTGCTCTTCCTTTACTACTGCTACATAGAGATGATCAGGGAAATGTTTTTAAGTGCAGCTAATACTATTAATTAAGGGCTTCCCTGGTGACTCAGTGGTAAAGAATCTGTCTGCCAGTGCAGGAGACACAGGTTCAATCCCTGAGTTGGGAAGATCCCCTGGAGAAGCAACCCACTCCAGTACTCTTGCCTGGGAAATACAATGGAGAGAAGAGCTATAGTCAGTGGGATGGGAAAAGAGTAGGACACGACTCAGCAACTAAACAATCACTTTATGACTAATTAATTAATAATAATAAAGTCCCTAAAGTGCTTTTTTTACAGCTTTGTCTTTTGAAGAAATAATCCATGTTCAAAGGTATCTCCATCTCAAAGCATTCTTACTTTATTATGCCGTGATACCAGGAAACTCATTCACATTGCTGCATAGATATATTTATACACAGGGACAGTGGGGTGATGTTCTGGTTTATCTGGTGGCTCAGATGGTAAAGAATCTGCCCGTAATGCAGGAGATCTGGGTTTGATCTCTGGGTGAGGAAGCTCTCCTGGAGAAAGGAATGGTTACACCTGCAGTATTCTTGCCTAGAGAAAACCATGGACAGAGGAGCCTAGCAGGCTAGAGTCCATGGGGTTGCAAAGCAACTTTAATTTTCTTCTTTCATATTGAGTAATAAGGTTTAAAAGAAGAGAAATTTTTGAAAAAATAAGAACTCCATATCATGACTATAATACAATGAGTATAAAATTATTACTGTTTCTAAATCCAATTTGCTGGAGAACAAGGAACTGAAAAAGTACTTACTAGCTATGTTGTTTTTGTGTTAGGGATTCAAATAATAACAATTCACAGTTAGAAATAACAGTGGAGATATTGCAGTGTATAGAGTAGAAACTTGAATAATTATAGAGCATTACATAAATAGCTATGATATAATGGCTAGATATAAGTTTTAGAAAAAATGATTAAGCCACATAAAAATATTTAAAAAGTCACATCTAGATTCCTTAGAAATCACTTTGCTTGTGAGCAATTACTATGTATATAAGATGACACCACCCTTATGGCAAAAAGTGAAGAGGAACTAAAAAGCCTCTTGATGAAAGTGAAAGAGGTGAGTGAAAAAGTTGGCTTAAAGCTCAACATTCAGAAAACAAAGATCATGGCATCTGGTCCCATCACTTCATGGGAAATAGATGGGGAAACAGTGGAAACAGTGTCAGACTTTATTTTTCTGGGCTCCAAAATCACTGCAGATGGTGACTGCAGCCATGAAAATAAAAGACACTTACTCCTTGGAAGGAAGGTTATGACCAACCTAGAGAGCATATTCAAAAGCAGAGACAGTACTTTGCCAAAAAAGGTCCATCTAGTCAAGGCTATGGTTTTTCCTGTGGTCATATATGGATGTGAGAGTTGGACTGTGAAGAAGGCTGAGCACTGAAGAATTGATGCTTTTGAACTGTGGTGTTGGAGAAGACTCTTGAGAGTCCCCTGGATTGCAAGGAGATCCAACCAGTCCATTCTGAAGGAGATCAGCCCTGGGATTTCTTTGGAGGGAATGATGCTAAAGCTGAAACTCCAGTACTTTGGCCACCTCATGCGAAGCGTTGACTCATTGGAAAAGACTCTGATGCTGGGAGGAATTGGAGGCAGGAGGAGAAGGGGACAACAGAGCCTGAGATGGCTGGATGGCATCGCTGACTCGATGGATGTGAGTCTGAGTGAACTCAGGGAGTTGGTGATGGACAGGGAGGCCTGGCATGCTGCGATTCATGGGGTCTCAAAGAGTCAGACACGACTGAGTGAATGATCTGATCTGATCTGATACATGCAAGGAGAAGGCGATGGCACCCCACTCCAGTACTCTTGCCTGGAAAATCCCATGGACGGGGGAGCCTGGTGGGCTGCAGTCCAAGGGGTCATGGAGAGTCAGACATGACTGAGCAACTTCACTTTCACTTTTCATTTTCATGCATTGGAGAAGGAAATGGCAACCCACTCCAGTGTTCTTGCCTGGAGAATCCTAGGGACGGGGGAGCCTTGTGGGCTGCTGTCTATGGGGTCGAACAGAGGTGGACACGACTGAAGTGACTTAGCTGTAGCATACATGCAAAGATAAATGCCTTTCTTAGCCTTATGTTTTTTGAAATTTTTTTAACCATAAAAAAATGGCAAGTCTGAATTATCTATCGATTGTAACATAACAGATTATCTCCAAATACAGTTGCTTAAAACAACATGCATTTATTATCTTACAGTTTCTTGAGATCAGAAGTTTGAGACTGGTTCAGATGTTAGTTTCCAGCTTGGGGTCTCTCATAAGGTTTCAGACAAGCTGTCTGCTGGGCTGCAGTCATTTAAAGACTTGATTGGGGATTAAGGATCCACTTCCCAAAGGGTTTATTCACCTGTCTGTGGCTTAGAGTCTCAATTCTTTGTTATATTGGTCTCTCCTTTGGGCTGCCTTAGTGCTCTCAAGGTATGGACACTGATTTCGATTCCTGTTTGATTCCTGAGTCGGGAAGATCCACTGGAGAAGGAATAAGCTACCCACTCCAGTATTCTTGGGCTCCTCTTGTGGCTCAGCTGGTACAGAATACACCTGCAATGTGAGAGACTTGGGTTTGATCCCTGGGTTAGGAAGATCCCCTGGAGAAGAGAAAGGCTACCCACTCCAGAATTTCGGCCTAGAGAATTCCATGGACTGTATAGCCCATGGGATTGCAAAAAGTCAGACATGACTGAGGGACTTTGATTTTCACTTCAGCGGGTTCAGCAGAGTTCTGTATTGTGATTGATGTCAAATGGTAGCTGTGTCCAGAGTGAGCTGAAAGTTTGCCTGTGCAGTACACACAATACAGCTGACTCACTGCTGATGTCACTGTCAGTGACTGGAACTCAGGAGCAGCCAGCAAGAGAGCACTGCACACAGCCTCTCCATGTAGCCTGCATCTTTCACAGCACTACCGCCAGTTTTTCCAAAGGTAAGAAACAGAAGTTTCCAGGCAAGTTAAGAACTGGCTAAATGTAGGGATGCCAAAGCATCACTTTTTCCTTTTTCCATTTTTAAAAACACTTAGATTCTAGGGAGTAAAGTCACAGACTTTACCTCCTGATACTGGGGGAGTTATAAGGTCACAACTGCCAAAGGAAGTAGGGGAGGGGAAATGTTTCTGCAACCACTTTTAGAAAATATTAATTCAGTGTGCCACAATGAGATTATGTGACAGATAAAAGAACACTGAATGCAGATACTCTGAAAATGTTTACATTTATTAAAAATCATGAGTCAGTTGTGAATTCTACTGATGTCTGTAATTATTCATTGATGACTGCTGATTAATGGACACAAAAACTGCCTTAGTAGGACATCCCTATCTCTCAGATTTCAAATAGCAGCTAAAATGTGGGCATCACTGACTCAATGGCCATGCATGTGTGCAAACCTCAGGAGATGGTGAAGGACAGGAAAGTCTCAGGTGCTACAGTCCATGCGAGTCTCAGACAGACAGATAGGACTTAGCAATTGAACAACAACAACACAATTTAGGCCAACAGTGTGTTTGATTAAAAATATGTTCAGGGTTCATATCACCCTTTACTTTAGAAAGTTTCTTTTTAGTGTATATATTTGCTTGTGTTTCTGTGAACATGTTCATTTACCTTCTGAGTATTTAATGATTTACTATATACAGATTTAACAAAGTGAGTAAAATACACAAGTTAACTTTTGATTTCTTTAAATTATTATTTAAATAAACATTTAAAATTGTCTATCCATCAAAAATATAGACATAATGTTACACTGAATTTATAACTAATGTAAAATTAGGCACCAGGCTTCCATAATTTTCCCTTACATCTTGACTACCTAATGAGTAATAAGCATAAATTTATCATTATAGATTTTTATTTGGCATGATAACTTAGAACCAACATCATCCTTTCACCATAGCTCTGTTTAAAACATTCTGCATTGGGGGCTTCTCTGGTGGCTCAGTGGTAAAGAATTCTGCCTGCCAATGCAGAAAACAGGTTCCCTATCTGGGAAGATTCCACATGTCGAGGTACAACCAAGCCCATGAGTCACAACAACTGAGCGTGTGTTTTAGGTGCCAGAGTTACTGAACCCTGCACATCCTAGAGCCCCTGCTCCACAAGAGAAGCCACCACAATGACTAGCCAGAGCACACCAACAGAGAATAGCCCCTCTCTTACTGGAGCTAGGGAAGGCCCACGTCATCAACAAAGACACAGTGTAACCAAAATAAGTACACTAATAAATCTTTTAAAATTCTGTATTATAAGTTTAAAATATTTTAAGAAAAGTGATGGCTTTGTCAAAAGTTAGTTTTTAACTTCTAGAAGAAAAGAGCTAAATTTATAGGCATGCTATGCAAAGTGATAGTTCTCTAACGGTAGGACAATAAAAAGTAAAAACAAAAAGATGCTGCTTTGGCAAATTTATTCTTCCTTTTTTATATTGTTATATTTTTGCTTTGTTTTGAAATGGAAGATTTAAAATCCTATTTGGCTAAGACTTGGGTTGGTTTGTTCCAAATCCCCAGTTAGAACAACTAGAAAAATAAGACAAAAATTAAATCACACGTTTGAAAGCACTGGAGAGCTACCCAGAGCATTGAGGAACTATGGTGTCAAATAAGAGAGAAGGAAATTTATATAAATGGTCCCAAATTTTCCTGTCTCCTGGAGGCAGCTGCTAATACTAAATGTAGTGGCTAAAAAGATGAGCAGCACATTCAATAGATCTGTCAAGCAGGTGGTACAAAAACTGAAGTTTAGAGATGACCATGGCATCTAAGACAAGACCTATAGCAAATCCAAATAACAGAATGGCATGTATGTTCAGATGCTCAGTTGTGTCCAACTCTTTGCAATTCCATGGACTATAGCCTTATAGGCTTGTCTCTCCATGGAATTTTCCAAGCAACAATACTGGAGTGGGTTACCATTTCCTCCTTCAGAGAATCTTTCTGACTCAGAGATTAAACCTGCATTCTATCTCTCACATCTCCTGCATTGGTAGGTGTATTCTTTACCATTAGCACCACCTGGGAATCCCAACAGAATTAAAGACACAAAATACAAATGACTCTTAGAGTTGGGGCTTCCCTTGTTGCTCAGCTGGTAAAGAATCTGCCTGCAATGTGGGAGGCCTGGGTTTGATCCCTGTGTTGGGAAGATCCCCTGGAGAAGGGAAAGTCTACCCACTCCAGAATTCTGGCCTGGAGAATTCCATGGACTGTATAGTCCACAGGGTCGAAGAGTTGGACACAACCGAGAGATTTTCACTCATTTCACTTACATTATAGGGCTTTTGTGGTGTCTCAGACTGTAAAGAATCTGCTTGCAATCCAGGAAATCCAGGTTCAATCCCTGGATTGGCAAGATCCCCTAGATAAGGAAATGGCTACCTACTCCAGTATTATTGCCTGGAGAATTCCAAGGACAGAGGAGCCTGAAATAAAATACAAGATAGAGAATTTCACCAGAAAATGGAATATGGAAGTGAATAAAATAGACTATCTAAATTTAAAACATAGCTATAAATTAAAGATTCAAAAAACGTCTAAAGATAAAATTAATAAACTTGGAAAAAAATCATAAGACAATACTCTGCCTACTGGTGCTCTATATTTTATTTTGGTTTTATATTCTTATTTCTTTTTTTACTTCTTTATTCGTATAATGGTTTATTTTATGTATAAATTTGACAGAGGTTGCCCAGACGTTTGGTCAAACATTATTCTCAGTGAATCAAGGAGGGTGTTTCTAGAGTAGATTAATATTTAAATTTGTAGACTTAAATTGAAGAAAGTAGGGAAAACTACTAGACCATTCAGGTATGACCTAAATCAAATCCCTTGTGATTATACAGTGGAAGTGACAAATAGATTCAAGGAATTAGATCTGATAGACAGAAAGCGTGAAGAACTATGGATGGAGGTTCATAACATTGTATAGCAGGCCATGATCAAAACCATCTTCAAGTAAAACAAATGCAAAAAGAGAAATGGTTGTCTGAGGAGGCCTCACAAATAGCTGAGAAAAGAAGAGAAGTGAAAGGAAAAGGAGAAAAGGAGAGATATATCCATCTGAATGCAGAGTTCCAAAGAATAGCAAGGAGAGATAAGAAAGCCTTCGTCAGTGATCAATGCAAAGAAATAGAAGAAAACAATAGAATGGGAAAGGCTAGAGATCTCTTCAAGAAAACTAGCAATTCCAAGGGAACATTTCATGCAAAGATGGGCTCAATAAAGGGCAGAAATGGTAAGGACCTAACAGAAGCAGAAGATATTAAGAAACGGTGGCAAGAATACACAGAACTATACAAAAGAGATATTAGTGACCCAAGTATCCAGGATGGTGTATCACTCACCTAGAGCCAGACATCATGGAATGAGAAAACACAACAGTGGCCAAAGTAGTGGATAAGGTCAGTTTTCATTCCGATTCCAAAGAAAGGCAATGCCAAAAAATGTTTATACTATTGCACAATTTGCACTCATTTCACATGCTAGCAAAATAATGCTGAAAATTCTCCAAGCTATGTTTCAACAATACATGAACCAATAACTTCCAGATGTTCAAGCTGGATTTAGAAAAGGCAGAGGAACCAGAGATCAAATTGCCAGCATCTGTTGGACCATCGAAAAAGCTAGAGAGTTACAGAAAAACATCTCCCTCTGCTTCATTGACTACGCCAAACCCTTTGACTAAGTGGATCACAATCAACTGTGGAAAATTCTTCAAGAGATGGGAATACCAGACCACCTTACCTGCCCCCTGAGAAATCTGTATGCAGTTCAAAAAGCAACAGTTAGAACTGGACACAGAACAAGGACTGGTTCAAAATTGGGAAAGGAGTATGTCAAGCCTATATATTTTCACCCTGCTTATTTAACTTATTTGCAGAGGACATTATGATAAATGCTGGACTGGATGAAGCACAAACTGGAATCAAGATTACCAGGAGAAATGTAAATAACCTCAGATATGCAGATGAGACTACCCTTATGACAGAAAGCGAAGAGGAACTAAAGAGTCTCTTGATGAAAGTGAAAGAGGAGAGTGAAAAAGCTTTCTTAAAATTCAACTTTCAAAAAGTTAAGATCATGGATCTGGTCCCATCACTTTATGGCAAATATATGAGGAAACAAGGGAAAAAGTGACAGACTTTATTTTCTTGGACTCCAAAATCACTGCAGATGGTAAACACAGCCATGAAATTAAAAGATTCTTGCTCCTTGGAAGAAAAACTATGACAAACCTAAAGAGCATACTAAAAAGTAGAGACATTACTTTGCCAACAAACATCCATATAATTAAAGTTATGATGGTTTTTCCAGTAGTCATGCATGGATATGACAGTTGGACCATAAAGTAGGCTGAGCATCAAAGAATTAATGCTTTTGAACTGTGTTGTTGGATAAGCTCTTGAGAGTCCCTTGGACTGCACAGAGATCAAACCAGTCAATCCTAAAGGAAATCAATCTCAAATATTCATTAGGGGGACTGATGCTGAAGCTAAAGCACCACTAATTTGGCCACCTGTTGAGAACAGCCAACTTATTAGCATGGACCCTGATTCTGGGAAATATTGAAGGCAGGAGGAGAAGCAGATGACAGAGGGCAAGATGGTTGGATGACATCACTGCCTCAAAGGACCTGAGTTAGAGCAAGCTCCAGGATATGGTGGAGGAAAACCTGGCATGCTGCAGTCCATAGGGTCCCCAAGAATACACATGACTGAGCAACTGAACAGCAGGCTGAATAAAGCAGACTGCCCTCTCTAAGGTGGATTGGCCCGATCCAGTCTATTATAGACCAGAATAGAAAAGAAAGGCTGAGTAAAAGGGAACATCTTCTACCTGCCTACTGAACTACAACACTAACCTTCTGTCCTCACACTCAAACTTAAACATTGGCTTTTCTTGGGTCTTAGGGCTGCTGGCTTTTAGATTGGAACTTATTGGTTTTCTTGATTTTCAAGCCTTTGTACTAGAACTGGAGCTACACATTTTCTCTCCTGTGCATCCAACTTGTTGCCTGAAGATCTTGGGATTTCTTAGTCTTGGTAATCACATGAGCCAATTCTTTACAATAAATTATCTATAAATCTATTCTTCTGTCTTTTCATACTGTTCAGGGGGTCTGTCCTGATGTGACGAGCTGACTCATTTGAAAAGATCCTGATGCTGGGAAAGATTGAGGGCAGCAGGAGAAGGGGACAAGAGGATGAGATGGTTGGATGGCATCACCGACTCGATGAACATGAGTTTGGGTGAACTCCGGGAGTTGGTGATGGACAGGGAGGCCTGGCATGCTGTGGTTCATGGGGTCACAAAGAGTCAGACAGGACTGAGCGACTGAACTGAACTGATTCTTCTGTCATTTATGTATATGCACACACACATACACACAGACATACCCCCATCCTCCTAATTCTGTTTCTCTTGGGAATTCTCATAATCTCCTTTCTGTATCACTGCATGCTTCCTTACTCATCAATTCCCACTGGAACATAAGCAAGCTCCAGCAGTACCAGTTAACATGAGCTTTGCCTTCTGTTTACTGTTCAATTATCACTTATTCTTTGGGTATACTTTTTCACCCCCAGTTTTCTCTTTCTGATAGAGTGGTATTGAGGGGGTAAGGGGAGTGGAGCGGAGGTGGAGATGGCCAATAATCCAAAGCTTTGAATGGAGTCCAGGTGAAAGCTTATACATACCAGCTATTAAGCTCACAAAATTAAAAAAAAAGAACAAAACAGGCAAAGTTTTCTTCTGCTCTATTTTGGTCTATTCATGTTATAAATTGACTGGAGGAAAATGCTTTGCCCTACCTTGATCTTAAAGGTATTTTTAAGGGAAAAACTTATTTATTTAACTTTTTAGCTTATTTTTAAGAGAATATTCTTTTTCCAAATAGAAAATATCGGTACCTTGGTTTTAAAACTGCCAGTCATAGAACTTTGATCTAGCATGGCAACAAGACCAAAAAGTGTATGTCAGTTCATGTACTAAGCCACCGTTAACATAGCCAAAAGCAGAAAATGTGTAAACACACTGACATTTGGATTCAAACAAGGTGAAAAAATTTATTTCCAGATGACATTTTTATCTTAATGCCAAGATTTTATTGAAACTCATGTTCAGAAGATGACTGCTGAAAGTACCCAAACCCTGTGGGTCATTGGTAGCTGTCTGATGGGTGCTAAGCTGTTAGTCTTTCTAATAAAAAGTTTTGTCTAGTTTTTCTCCTGGAGAATGGCAGTATTTTCCCCATGTATTCTGTTACTTCTTTTGGGGTAGCTGATGATGCTGTTTTTGACTCTGAATATTACCTATTATCTCTCTCACTTCTGCTTGATGAAATGTTGTCTCTAAAGGGTGGCATGATACAGACAAGGGATGGAATATAATGACAAATTTTGTGGCAATTGAACAGCTTGGCTTACAACTGAGCCTCATTTCTGTTTGTAAGTGATTGTTAGGGACAGAACTGGTTTGTTTCCTCCTATACTTTTTGAATGTTATGATCTTTGGTGATTTAAATGAAGATCATGGCATCTGGTCCCATCAATTCACAGCAAATACATGGGTAAAAAGTGGAAACAGTGACAGATTTTATTTTCTTGGGATCCAAAATCACTGTGAACAGTGACTGCAGTCATGAAATTAAGACACTTGATCCTTGGTAGAAAAGCTATGACAAACCTAGACAGCATATTTTAAAAAATGAGATATCACTTTGCCAACAAAGTAGTCAAAGCTATGGTTTTTCCAGTAGTCATATACAGATGTGAGAACTGGACCATAAAGAAGGCTGAGTGCTGAAGAATTGATGTTTTCAAACTGTGGTGCTGGAGAAGACTCTTGCAAGTCCCTTGGACTGAAAGAAGATCAAACCAGTCAATCTTAAAGGAAATCAACCCTGACTATTCATTGGAAGAACTGATGCTGAAGGTGAAGCTCCATTACTTTGGCCATCTGATGCAAAGAAGCAACTCATTGCTCATGAGTTGAGCAAACTTTAGGAGATTTTAAAGGATAAGGAAGCCTGGCATACTGCAGTCCAGGGGTTGAAAAGAGTAGGACACTAATTAGTAACTGGATAACAACAACTGCTTCTTTAAGGCTAGATAATATTCCCTTCTATGTAAACACCAAGTTTTACTCACCCATTCATCTATTGATGGATGTGGACTGTTAACACATTTTGACTATTATATATAATGAAAGTGGCAGTGAATTTAAAACAATGCCTTCCCACTAAAGTAGGTGCACCTCTGTGTCTTCAATTGAATTAGTATTTAGTAATCGGAGCACAGATCCCTGATATTTGAAGGACAAAATCCTTATTGCTCACTCTGGCCCCTGCAAGCTGCTTTAGGGACATGTATACAGCCACATGCCACAGTGTTAAGTTTGAGGGATGAATAACTGCTATCAAGCTAAGAGTTAAAACTGACCAAAATTAACCACAACTTATGGGCTTCCCTGGTGGCTCAGCAGTAAAGAATCCATCTGTCAATGCAGGAGATGGGAGTCCAGTCCCTGAATCAGAAAGATCCCCTGGAAAAGGAAATTACAAACCATTGCAGTATTCTTGCCTGGGAAATCTCATGAACAGAGGACCCAGGCAGGCTACAGTCCATGGGGTTGCAAAGAGCTGGACACGACATAGCAACTAAACAAATTAATAAACCAGAATTTACCATCCAAGCTTTCTCTTGTATGTTTCAAACCTTCAAACAGACTCCCATGTTTCAAAATGTTTACATCAGAAAGATTCTGCCATGGTAATTTCTATCTAGGTGTAGAAACGGGTTCTTGGTGCATCCTACTCTGCCACATTCCCAGAATTCTCTATTTGGTAAATATTTTGAAAAATATGGATGGCTATGAAGCACACGAAAATATGTCCAACATCACTAATTATTAGAGAAATGTAAATCAATACTACAATGAAGTATCACCTCACACTGGTCACAATCAGTTCAGTTCAGTTCAGTCACTCAGTCATGTCTGACTCTTTGTGACCCCATGAATTGCAGCACGCCAGGCCTCCCTGTCCATCACCAACTCCCGGAGTTCACCCAAACTCATGTCCATCGAGTCAGTGATGCCATCCAGCCATCTCATCCTCTGTCGTCCCCTTCTCCTCTTGCCCCCAATCCCTCCCAGCATCAGAGTCTTTTCCAATGAGTCAACTCTTCGCATGAGGTGGCCAAAGTACTGGAGTTTCAGCTTTAGCATCATTCCTTCCAAAGAAATCCCAGGGCTGATCTCCTTCAGAATGGACTGGTTGGATCTCCTTGCAATCCAAGGGACTCTCAAGAGTCTTCTCCAACACCACAGTTCAAAAGCATCAATTCTTCAGCGCTTAGCCTTCTTCACAGTCCAACTCTCACATTCATACATGACCACAGGAAAAACCATAGCTAGCCTTGACTAGACATACCTTTGTTGGCAAAGTAATGTCTCTGCTTTTGAATATGCTATCTAGGTTGGTCATAACTTTCCTTCCAAGGAGTAAGAGTCTTTTAATTTCATGGCTCCAGTCACCATCTGCAGTGATTTTGGAGCCCCCCAAAATAAAGTCTGATACTGTTTCCACTGTTTCCCCATCTATTTCCCATGAAGTGATGGGACCAGATGCCACGATCTTTGTTTTCTGAATGTTGAGCTTTAATGGCCATCATCAAAAAAACCTACCAAAAAAAAAAAAAAGAATTCTGGAGCGGATGTGGTGAAAACAGAACTCTTCTATACTGTTGATGGGAATGTAAACAGACATTTTGGAGAACAGTACAGAGGTTAGCTCTAGAACTAAAAATAGAACTACTATGCTCAGTGCTCAGGTGTGCTCAGTTGTTTCCAGTGCTTTGTGACCCCATGGACTATAGCCCACCAGGCTCTCCTTCCCATGGAAATTTCTAGACAACAAAACTCTAGTGGGTTGCCATTTTCTTCTTCAAGGGATCTTCCAAATCCAGGCATCAAACTCTTGTGCTCCTCATCTCCTGCATTGCAGGTGAATTCTTTACTGCTGAGTCACTAGGGAAGCTACAGAACTTTTATATGACCGAGCAATTCCACTTCTGAGCTTGTACTCTGAGAAAACCATAATTCAAAAAGACACATGCATCCCAGTGTTCATCACAGCACTGTTTATAGTAGCCAGGACGTGGAAGCAATCTAAATGTCCATCAAGAGAGGAATGAATAAAGAAAATGTGGTGTGCGTATACAATGGAATATTACTCAACTACAAAAAGAACAAAATGATGTAATTTGCAACAACATGGATGGACCTAGAGACTGTCATACTGGGTGAAATAAGTCATACAGAGAAAGACAAATATCATATATCACTTATATGTGGAATCTTAAAAAACAGAGTACAAATGAACTTATTTACAAAACATAAGTAGAGGACCAGATGTAGAAAACTAACTGTGGCTACCAGGGGACAAGAGGAGGGAGAGGATAAATTGGGAGATTTGGAGTGACATATATACTCTACTACATATAAAACAGATAACTAGTAACAACCTACTGTATAGCACAAGGAATTCTACTCAAGACTCTGCAATAGTCTATATGGGAAAAGAAATCTAAAAAAGAGTTGATATATGTAAATGTATAACTGATTTACTTTGCTGTACACCTGAAGCTAATACAACACTGTTCATCAACTATACTCCAAAAAAATTTTTTTATAAAACACATTTTGAGAAAAGCTAACAAAGCAAAGTGTAGTTAATTTTTTATATTTCTTCACTTATTCAATCCATTCGTTCATTTGTGGATTGAGTGTCTGCATTGAGAGACCTCTAAGATTCCAAAGCAAATACGTAGTTATAGCCTCTGAGTTTCTAAAATTATGAAATCAAATATGAGAGACAAACAGAAGTAAACAATTTCAGTACTGTATGACTTGTGCTCTAATTGACCACTGCATGTGATGCAGGATGCCATCCCTTCTGCTTGAGTGAGAGGGACAGGTTGAGAAAGGCCAGGGAATATTCCATTTAGCCCACAACTAGCTCCTTCATCTGAATAATTGGGGAAGCCTGGAAACAGTCTTTGCTTCTTCTTCAACTTAACTGCTTCGCTGCCTTCACAGGTCTCTAAAGAAGGCGAGCCTGTATGAAATGTGGAGAACTTGGTGAGCTCTTGTTTTCTACCATCAGTCTCCCTTTATAAGCTCCTTTTCTCTCTCAGTCATTCACTGATTTCATAAGAATGTGTACTCTTTCTTAAGCCTAGATTTTTCTTTTCCTTGTGAGTTTATTCATCAATTTATTCATTCAGTAAACATTTTTAGAGCACCTACTGTGTTCCAGGGACAATGTTAGACACCTTGTTATTATCTTAAAAAAAAAGCAGCAATCAAGGCAAGTTATAGCCTCTGCATTGTGTAACTTGCAGTCTTGTCTGGAACATAGACAATAAATAAGTAAATCAAGAACATAGACAATAAATTGAGTGACATAGTTTCCTTTCTCTCTCTCTCTCTCTCTCTCACACACACACACACACGCATATTTGTACAGTAATATTTTAAATATCTTTCTTAAGGTTTATCTTCTAATGGATTCACTAAATAGGAAAATTATAACCCTCTTTAGTAGTTCCAACTGCTGCTTCTTTAATGCCATCAGCTCTTATAAATTGATATTTCTTTCTTGTTCTCTTTGTCCAGTTTCCATTCTGAGATGACTCCTTTTATTGAGAAGTTTCTTTGAAGCTCAGTATGTTTTGTTCTTCAGTCTTCCACTGGAGATGAACATGCAACCAGTCTCAGGCCCTAATGGCTCCCCTTTCACACCAAGTCCAGAGTTATTCAGGTCTTCTGTGGAATCCACTTCGTATTCCATCCACCTGCTATTTCTGTCTGACGGCATCCTACATCTGCTCTGCCTTGTCCACTCACCAGGGACAGAAACAGAACATGGTGAGACATTATGTACTGCATTATTTAGCAACGAGCAAAGAGGACACCCCTAGAGAAGAATGTAATTTTAAACTAGAAAAAAAAAAATGATTAAGAATCATAGGCGTGAAAGGAACAGCAGCAAGCAGATGTTGTAAAACATGGGTAAGGAGGACAGAAAGGCGACAGCTGAGAGTGAATTGATTTTCCTCCGAAGTCTTTCATCCCTACTCAATCATGCCAGATGGAGAAGCAATCATGAAGACATAAGGTCCTGTTGGTCTCACTGCCCTTCCCACAAGAGAACTGGTTGAAAATACTTTCCCAAAGCAGCAGAATGATAAAAGCAAATGCACTGTTTCATTTATTAATCAAGATTCAATTTATCTCACTCATTTGAGATGGCAAGCTGTGGTGGAAAATAACAGTCTTTGGGTAAGAGACATGGCTTTGAATCTTAATTCTTTTCCTTACTACATGTATGACCTTGATGGAATGACTGTCTTCCTTTTTTGAGCTTTAGGATTATCACTTACAAAAGATTAAGAACTAACATTTATTGGGACCTTACTTTGTGCTGGGCATTATGCTCATTGTTTCAGTTTATGGTCACATTTAATCCTTCTTAAAAGCCTTTGAGGTACATATTATCAGCTGGTTTATACAAGGCAAAAAAAAAAAAAAGAAAGCAAAAAGAGAGAGAGAGAGAGAAGTTAACTTAGGAGTTAATTACTTTATAAAGGTGCCAACCTAATGTAGACATCAGGAGCATGGATGAAAGGCTGGAATTCCTGGGTTCAAATCCCAGATTTGTCACATAAACTTGAATATCTTCTTTTAACCTCTTTTTGCCACATTTTATTCATAGATAAATGTGGGCCTTGAGAACAGCTGCATCATATAGTGGCTATGAAACTAGATGAGGCAGGCTGTTTTTAGTATCATACCTGGAACATAATAACTGTTCAATAAACACATTAATCAATATTATGTGTAATATAGTATTATATATTAATATATTATTATCACTGTTGTGGGGCTTCCCTGGTAGCTCAGCTGTAAAGAATCCAACTGCAATGCAGGCGACAGGGGTTTCATCCCTGGATCAGGAAGATCCCGTGGAGAAGGGCATGGCAACCCGCTCCAATATTCTTGCCTGAAGAATCCCATGAACAGAGGAGTCTGGTGGGTTACAGTCCATAGGGTTGTACAGAGTTGGAAACAACTGAAGTGACTTAGCATGCACACATCATTGTTGTGATTGTTTGTCTAAGCCACAGATCTAAATTTAAATCCAGGTCTATCTCACTCCAAATTCCTCACTCTACTCACGACAATAGTGAGTGCTTTTGTGAGAGTTAATTGCTGTAGCACATCAAAACTCAATACATATTAGGTGCCAAATACTAGCTGATTCTTCCTAGAGCCTCCTCTTTTCCTCCCATCTGTAAAGAGGATAAAATCTTGCATTTGACAAGGGCTACCCACCTCTTTCAATTTTGTGTACAGATGTCTCGAATTGGCATAGTCTTCCTCAAATGACTCCTTTTCAGATTATTCCTGGACTTATTCTTCCTTTATCCTATAAATATTGAGAATATTCTGGATTATATTCTTGGAAAAATTCTCTCTTTTTTCATGTTTTGTTATACCAATTATATGTCAATTACACTCTCAGATTTAAAAAGAAAAGAAAAACAAAAACAAAAACAAAAAACCCACAAATTCAGGCATGTCAGGAAGAAACTTTATTTAAAAAGATTATTGCAAGAAGTGAGGGGGAAGAGGACTATTCCGATAGAGCAATGGGGCCTATTACAATAGAAAGAATACTAAGGGAGATAAATAGCATTGGTGTAATTAAACAATAGATAACATTTTTATTCTGAGGCCACGCTATTTTCAGATGATGCTGTTACACGCAGGTTGTACACTGCATCCAGCGAAGGGCAATCAAACGACTAGAGATCTGAGGTGAGAAATGGAATATTTCCTGCCCTATCAGTAAACAAAGGATGACACAGTCTTTAGGTATTGCAGCCATCTCTGCTGGTGAGCTGATAAGCCCTGAGGGAACTCAGGAAGGAAAGAATCCGTGCCACCTAGCAGCATCAAACTGTAGTCACTCCCCCTGGTAGGCCTTGAAAAAGCTCAGGATATTTATATGTAGAATATTAAATGTAGACATTAAATGTAGAATACTGGCTCCAGGTAGGTGCATATTAAAGGAATGATTTCAGTGAACCCAGATTCTTGAATCTTCCAATACGTAGAGTAATACTACATTGCTTCAGATATCTGTGCTGTACTGTGCTTAGTTGCTTAGTTGTGCCTGACTCTTTGTGACCCCATGGACTGTAGCCCACCAGGCTCCTCTGCCCATAGGCATTCTCCATGCAAAAACACTGGAGTAAGTTGCCATACCCTCCTCCAGGGGATCTTCCCAACCCAGGGATAAAACCCAGGTTTCTTACATTGCAGGCAGATTCTTTATCATCTGAGCCACCAGGGAAGCCCTAAGATATCTGAGTTTTCTTTAATTAACAGTAATCTTTTGATGTTTAGACTACCTGCCCTTTGTTGCAGAACTTCTATATAACCTAGCTCCCCCCTGACCGCCTTGGAGCAGTTTTCTCGAAGCCTCACTAAATAAAATATAACTTTCAAGTTTTTGGTTGTGAATATTTTGTAAGTTTATAGGGGAAAGGAGAGAATCTTTACCAAATTTGGATAACAATTTTTTTTTACTGATTGATCAAGAGGGACAAGAGGCTTAATCAATTATCAGACAAATAATGGAAATTTGGAAGGTCTTCCTCTACCTACCTTATCCAAGGTAATAAGGGATGGAACTCCTGTGAGGAAGAAAAGCCATTTCTGAAACAAAAGAGTTGGGGGATTTCATAACCTTCTCAGTTTTTCAAGATCACAGAGTCTGTGTTGTTGTTCAGTAGCTCTTGTTGTTGCTGTTGCTCAGTCATGTCTGACTTTTTGCAACCCCATGAACTATAGCATGCCAGGCTTCCCTGTCTTTTAGCATCTCCTTGAGCTTGCTCAAATTCACGTCCATTGAATCAGTGATGCTATTCAGCCATCTCATCCTCTGTTGTCCCCTTCTCCTGCCTTCAATCTTTCCCATCATCAGGGTTTTTTTTCTAATGAGTTGGCTCTTTGCATCAAGGTCTGTGTAAAGTGCAATGATAGTATATATCTAGATATGCCTAATTATGCTTGTTAGATATTATCTCCCTGAAATAATTAATCTTTTCAACATAATACTTCCAAAACTAAACTCATCTTTCCTGTAAAACTCTTAGAGTAAAACATAAGCAGAATACTCTTTGACATAAATTTCAGCAATATTTTTTATTTTATTTCCTAAAATTAAGAGAATAAAAGCACAAATAAATAAATAGAACCAAATTAAATTAAAAGGCTTTTGCACAGAAAACTAAACCATAAACGAAAAGACAACCTACTGAATGGGAGAAAATATTTGCAAATGATATGACTCATAAGGAATTAGAATATATATATGTATTATATATATTAGCATATATAAATAATTTATAAAACATCATCAAAACAACTAACAACCCAATTAAAAAATGGGCAAAAAAATTGAATAAATGTATTTTCAAAAAGGAAAGGCAAATGACCAGCAGGCATATGACAAAATGCTTAGTATTGCGAGTAATCAGAGAAATGCAAATCAAAAGTAGAATGAGATATCACTTCACAATTGTCAGAGGCTACCATCCAAAAGGACACTAACAAATGTTGGTGAGAATATGGAGAAAAGGGAACCTTCATATAGTATTGGTAGAAATATAAATTGGTGCATACACATCTTTATGCATCCATCTGTTGATTGACACTTAGATTCCTTCCATACTTTGGCAATTGTAAATAATATTGCTATGAACATTAGGGTCATGTATTTTCTAATTAGTTTCTTTTTGGATATCCACGAGTAGAATTGCTGGATTATATAGTAGTGCTTTTTGTCTTTTCATGGGGTTCTCAAGGCAAGAATGTTGAAGTGGCTTGCCAATCCATTCTCCAGTGAACCACGTTTTGTGAGAATTCTACACCATGACCTGTCTGTGTTAGGTGGCCATACAAGGTAAGGCTCATAGTTTCATTGGGTTAGACAAGGCAGAGGAACCAGAAATCAAATTGCTGACATCCATTGGATCATAGAAAAAGCAACAGAATTCCAGAAAATACATTTGCCTCTGTTTATTGACTGCAGTAAAGCCTTAGACTGTGTGGATCACAAAAAACTATGGAAAATTCTTAAAGACATGGGAATACAAGACCACCTTGCCTGCCTCCTGAGAAACCTGTAAGCAGGTCAAGAAGCAACAGTCAGAATTGGACATGGAACAACAGACTGGTTCAAAACTGGGAAAGGAATATGTCAAGGCTATATATTGTCACACTAATTATTTAACTTATATGCAGAGCACATCATTCAATATATTGGGCTGGATGAAACACAAGCTGGAATGAAGATTGCCAGGAGAAGTATCAATAACCTCAGATATGAAGATGACACAACTCTTATGGCAGAAAGTGAAGAGGAACTAAACAGCCTCTTGTTGAAGGTGAAAGAGGAAAGTGGAAAAGCTGACTTAAAATTCAACATCCAAAAAATGAAGATCATAGAATCTGGTCCCATCACTTCATGACAAATGGATGAGGAAACAATGGAAACGGTGACAGACTTTATTTTCTTGGTCTCCAAAATCAGTGCAGATGGTGACTACAGCCATGAAATTAAAAGAATCTTGCTCCTTGGAGGAAAAGCTATGACCAACCTAGACAGCATATTAAAGAGCAGAGACATTACTTTGCCAACAAAAATCCATATAGTCAAAGCTATGATTTTCCCAGTAGTCATGTATGGATGTAAGAGTTGGACCATAAGGAAGGCTGAACACTGAAGAATTGATACTTTTGAACTGTGGTGCTGAAAAAGACCCTTGAGAGTTCCTTGGATTGCAAGAAGATCAAACCAGACAATCCTAAAGGAAATCAACCATGAATATTCATTGCATGGCCTGATGCCAAAACTCCAATACTTTGGCCACCTGATGTGAAAAGCCAACTCATTAGAAAAGACCTTGATGCTGGGAAAGATTGAAAGCAGGAGGAGGAGGGGACAACAGAAGATGAGATGGTTGGATGGCATCACCAACTCTATGGACGTGAGTTTGAGTAAACTTCAGCAGATGGTGAAGGACAGGGAAGCCTGGCGTTCTGCAGTGCATTGGGTCGCAAAGAGTCAGACATGAATGAGTGACTGAAAGTATGAAGGAACAAATAGTAAGTTCTGCTTTTAGTTTTTTATTATTTTTTTTTTTGAGTAACCACCATATTGTGTCCCACAGTGGTGGAATAAATTTGAATTGCAATTTTCTGATGATAATGTTGGGGACGTGTGTAACTTCACTGGTTCTGTCTCACCGCAGCAAAAATTTGAAGCAACGGACAGACCAGTGTTATACCTCTGTATGATTTCCTCGGTTCTGTCTTGCTGCAGGAAAAATTTGAATTGACAGACCAGTGTTACAGCTTTGTGTTACAGCTCAGTTTCATTTGGCAAGCAAAGGAAAATATATCCTTAAGGCATGAGGGCAAGCCAACCCAAGCGACGCAAAGAAAAGAGGAGCCCTCACTCAATTTTGGCTTCTCTTTTTATGTGTTTTTTCTCCTCCCCCTGAGCCTACCCTATGTAAATTGGGCTTTCCAAGAAGGCTGATTGTTTTACCTGAGCCTCACTCCAGTCCTCAGACCTTCCTTTGTTCTATTTTCACAGGTTTTTCCCTTCTTTTTCTTTTATCCACCACCATGCTGGACTCCTTTTTCCTATTCTAACTATCTAACAATAAAAAGTGTTCAGCAATGTTTTTTTCAGGAACTTCCATTGTTTACCATAGTGACTGTACCAATTTATACTCTTATCAACAATTTAGGAAGGTTGCTGTTTCTCCGTACCCTTTCCAGTATTCATTATTTGTAGACTTTTCAATTATCGTCATTCTGTTGATATCATGTGATGCTTCACTATAGTTTTGATTTGCATTTTGCTAATAATTAGTGATGCTGAGCATCTTTTAATGTGCCTATTGTTCATCTGTATGTCTTCTTTGGAGAAATGTCTATTTAGATTTTCTGCTCATTTTTAATTTTTTTTAATATATAGAGCTGTATGAGCTGCATATATATATATATA
Organism: Bos grunniens; assembly: GCF_055505025.1. Classification (NCBI taxonomy): domain Eukaryota; kingdom Metazoa; phylum Chordata; class Mammalia; order Artiodactyla; family Bovidae; genus Bos; species Bos grunniens. Next base: position 54,343,167 of record NC_141175.1, on the reverse strand, counting down.
TATATATATATATATATATATATATAGACAGAGAGAGAGAGAGAGATAAATTAATCCCTTGTCAATTGCATAGTTTGCAAATATTTTCTCTCATTCTGTAAGTTGTCTTAAGGGAAGTGGAAACTTTGCTAACACTCAATAGAGTCAAATTAACTTATAAGAAGACACTAAGCATTGCACTTCCCAGGAAGAAAAGAAAATTGTCAGTTTCCTAAACACTTACCGATAAGTATTCCATTTATAAAAATAAAATCCATTTTGTGGTTAATCTGCATTTGACTTAGAATATTTTAATTTTTTCTCATATGTATACTGGCTATTCACATTTCAGTGTATTGATTTGATCCTTTTTCTGAATTGAAAGTACATTAAATAGATGGAAACCTGTGTAAACACTTTCCTTCCAAATCTCAATTTAAAATCTTAATTAGAGAGAAATTGTCAGATACTCTTTAGGAACTGATCTAGAAAGAAAACTCACTGTCTCAAAGGACATTTATTGAAATAATATAGACTAAGTCAATAACATTACAAGTACATTTCAATTATTTCTTACATTTCAATTAATTATTAGTTGAATTTCAAAAACAAATTTTTAAAATAGAGATTCCCAGTTTATAAAAAAGGAAATTCAGGATTAAAAAATGCCAAGCCACTTTCCACAGGTTATACATATTGACAATGCCAGGATTTCCAGATCTGAATAATCAAATTCCTTAGTGTATCTAGCTTAAAATGGTGAAATCCAGCTGCATAGATACTTGATAAACCTGAAAGTTTTCTAATGTTTTTTAATACTTTTCTTATAAAATGACACCATACAAGTAGTAGAGTAGGACAAAGCAGGACTCCAGGAGAAGAGTCACACGATCAGATTGTCGACTGAAAAAATAGTCACAACCTCAAAGTTGAGAGTTGTTTTATTTGATGGGAATTCTTAGGACATCAAGTCCCAGAGACAGCATCTCAAGTAATCCTGAGAGAATTGTTCCTAAGAGGTGAGGGGAGGAGCCAGGTTATATAGAAGTTCTGTAACAAAGGCCAGTTAGCTTGAACATCAAAAGATTATTGTTAAAGAAAACCAGATATCTCAAGTTAAGGGATTTAGTGCTTTTCTAGGTATGTGAAGATTCAAGAGTCAGGGCTCCCTGAAATCCTTCCTTTCATATGCATCTCAGCTACCTTTGGCCAGTATCCAGTGTTTTTAAACATCCTACTTCCCTTAGGGCTCACTACAGGGACTGGCTGCATCCTGCTGACTGCTAGATCACAGATATTTGTCTCCTTCCTGGGTGCCCTTGGTGCTTACCAGTTCACATTGGAGAGCTGGAATCACTGATGACTGTGACATCCTTGTTTACTGATATGGCAGCAAACATTTCATTTCTCAAGAGGAAAGAGGCACCAAATGTATTCATAAGTGTCTTAGTGTCACTGGGCCAGAGTGGAAAGAAGACTTTTGTAGGTTCAAGATGCCCAGATTTAAGCAATAAACTAATGACTGAATCATTGATCCCTTTACATTATATACAGTGATTTAAAATTTAAATGGTAGCACTCTGCAGTTTTCATAAACCTTTACAGAGTGATTTACATAAATATTTGATTTTCTGTCATGATAGTTGACTGCCCTTTGTGTTTGCTCTGCCTTGGGTCTGTTACGTTACATTTTTTGAGTGCCCTGACTGTTCATTGGTGACCACATTATTTTTGAAAACATTTATCAGATAATCAGATTCCCTAAGAAATAATCTCCATTAGGATTATCAACAATCTCTATTCTGCATTGGGCAAATTTAAAGAGTGCCATACCAGTCTTTGTGATTCATTCATTATAAATTGAGATAGTGCAATGATTCTTGCAAATATTCATGGTGCTATATTAATTTTTCTGATGGAGTGGATATATGGAATTTTGAAATATCTGAGTGTAAAAGTAACTGCTGTTATCAAACTTCTTGCATTCCTTTATGGCCTGACAATGTGGAATCTCTGGATAAGAACAGACATCAATTGCTTGCACTTCCATCTTCAGGCTATAGAATCAGTTGGATGTTATCTTTACTTCTAGGATAGAAAAACTCTAACGATTCTCTGCCATACTATGTAGTTAAGAACAGAATGAAAGAAAAAGAAAAAAAGGGAGAGAGGAAGGAAAGAAGGAAGTGAGGCAGGAAGGAAAGAAAGAAAGAAGGTAGGGAGGAAAGAAAAAAGCAGAGAGACAAAAGATTTTTAACTTATATATGAGACTTTTATCAAGCTAATTGTTCTCAGGCACACTGACTTAGGCAAGAGTCACCTTCTATGTGTGGCAGAAGAATTACTAATCATCATGCCTTTTGAAACATAAATCAAGAAGCCCCTGAGAAATCCTAAATCATTACCTGACTACACACATAGCTGTAATTAATGACTGTTTGTAAAAGACTCTAGAGATGAAAAGCACCTTAATTGGAGTAACTCTCAATCATGCAGATGGATAAAATCTAAAGCAAATGGAAATATTAGGATGGATGCATTATTTTACTAGAGTAACAGGACATTAAATGCAATTTTTTTCCCCTCTTGGTATTTCACTTGGTGTTTCAAGCTAAAAACAATGTGTTATGCATTCTAAATAGAGCTATGTTCATGTCCCATGGGACATAATAAGAAAAAATCTGTAATTGCTCGTTTGGCTCTTACTTCCCTTAAAATACGTCCAGTCTAAGCAAGAAACAGAAAATTACATTGAAAGGAATTTTTTTTTTTTTGAAAGGAATTTGTAGGAGCAAATATCACTTTGGTGTTTTGCCTCTCCCAAGAGACGAGAGAAGGAGGAATGTGCTTTCCCATTCTCAAACCTAGGAGAATGGAGATTCTTAAAAAAATGAATCACTTAAATATCATATATTAATGCATATATGTGGAATCTAGAAAAATGTATATATGAACTTATTTCCAGGGCAGGAGTTGAAATACAGACATAAAGAAGGGACATGTGAATGCAGAGGGGTAGGGGGAGGGAAAGTGGGAAGATAGGATGAATTGGGAGACTAGGATTGGCATCAGATCAGATCAGATCAGTTGCTCAGTCGTGTTCGACTCTTTGCGACCCCATGAATCGCAACACGCCAGGCCTCCCTGTCCATCACCAACTCCCGGAGTTCACTCAGACTCACATCCATCAAGTCAGCGATGCCATCCAGCCATCTCATCCTCTGTCGTCCCCTTCTCCTCCGGCCCCCAATCCCTCCCAGCATCAGAGTCTTTTCCAATGAGTCAACTCTTCCCGTGAGGTGGCCAAAGAACTGGAGTCTCAGCTTTAGCATCATTCCTTCCAAAAAAATCCCAGGGCTGATCTCCTTCAGAATGGACTGGTTGGATCTCCTTGCAGTCCAAGGGACTCTCAAGAGTCTTCTCCAACACTACAGTTCAAAAGCATCAATTCTTCGGCGCTCAGCCTTCTTCACAGTCCAACTCTCACATCCATACATGACCACAGGAAAAACCATAGCCTTGACTAGACAAACCTTTGTTGGCAAAGTAATGTCTCTGCTTTTGAATATGCTATCTAGGTTGGTCATAAATTTCCTTCCAAGGAGTAAGTGTCTTTTAATTTCATGGCTGCAGTCACCATCTGTAGTGATTTTGGAGCCCAGAAAAATAAAGTCTGACACTGTTTCCACTGTTTACCCATCTATTTCCCATGAAGTGGTGGGACCAGATGCCATGATCTTCGTTTTCTGAATGTTGAGCTTTAAGCCAACTTTTTCACTCTCCACTTTTACTTTCATCAAGAGGCTTTTGAGTTCGTCTTCACTTTCTGCCATAAGGGTGGTGTCATCTACATATCTGAGGTTATTGATATTTCTCCCGGCAATCTTGATTCCAGTTTGTGTTTCTTCCAGTCCAGCGTTTCTCACGATGTACTCTGCATAGAAGTTAAATAAACAGGGTGACAATATATAGCCTTGACGAACTCCTTTTCCTATTTGGAACTAGTCTGTTGTTCCATGTCCAGTTCTAACTGTTGCTTCCTGACCTGCATACAGATTTCTCAAGAGGCAGGTCAGGTGGTCTGGTATTCCCATCTCTTTCAGAATTTTCCACAGTTTATTGTGATCCACACAGTCAAAGGCTTTGGCATAGTCAATAAAGCAGAAATAGATGTTTTTCTGGAACTCTCCTGCTTTTTCTATGATCCAATGGATGTTGGCAATTTGATCTCTGGTTCCTCTGCCTTTTCTAAAACCAGCTTGAACATCAGGAAGTTCAAGGTTCACATATTGCTGAAGCCTGGCTTGGAGAATTTTGAGCATTGCTTTACTAGTGTGTGTGATGAGTGCAATTGTGCGGTAGTTTGAGCATTCTTTGGCATTGCCTTTCTTTGGGATTGGAATGAAAACTGACCTTTTCCAGTCCTGTGGCCACTGCTGAGTTTTCCAAATTTGCTGGCATATTGAGTGCAGCACTTTCACAGCATCATCTTTCAGGATTTGAAATAGTTCAACTGGAATTCCATCACCTCTACTAGCATTGTTCGTAGTGATGCTTTCTAAGGCCCACTTGACTTCACATTCCAGGATGTCTGGCTCTAGGTCAGTGATCACACCATTGTGATTATCTGGGTCATGAAGATCTTTTTTGTACAGTTCTTCTGTGTATTCTTGCCATCTCTTCTTAATATCTGATTGGCATATATAAATATATATATATATTATTGGGTTTGTTCTGGTGGCTCAGAGGTAAAAGAATCAGCCTGCCAATTCAGGAGACATAGGTTTGATCCCTGGAGAAGGAAATGGCAACCCACTCCAGTATTCTTGCCTGGGAAATCCCATGCACAGAGGAGCCTGGTGGGCTACAGTCCATTGGTTAGCAAAAAAATCAGACATGACTTAGTGACTAAACAACAACAACATATATACTGCTATGTGTTAAATAGATAGCTAGTAGGAAGCTACTCTATAGCTCATGGAACTAAGTACAGTGCTCTGTAATGATCTAGAGGGGTAGGATAAGGGTGGAGAGGGAGGAAGGTCCAAGGGGGAGAGGGTATGTATATGCATATATTTGATTCACTTTGTTGTACAGCAGAAACCAACACAATATTGCCAAGCAATCATACTCAAATAAAAAAGAATGATTCAGAAACTGATAACTTCTTTCAAAATAGGAGAAGTGGGTGGGTATATTGTGGGCACTTACTGGATGAAAACAAAGAAGAAGAATACCATCTCTCTGTTGTCACCAGGATTGCAAAAATGGCAGGAGGTTGGCAAGTATAAATACATACACACATATATGCTTTTTCCACTTCCCATACCCTCAAAGATTTAGGGGATTTTGTGACAACCAAAAGTATCACCTATTTCCCAAGTGAGGTCTGAAGTCAGGAAGGAGTCTGACTAGAGCAGACAGCAATGTTAGGAAAAAATGAAAAGGCAACAAATTCAGACAAGCTGCAGTTTGAATCATTTATCAGGGCAAATACCTTCCAAATTAACTAGCCAAGGTATGTGTTTTTCATGTAAATTACCTACAGAACTAGGTTAGTTTTGTATTTATTCTTGGGACTTTCCCAATTTTGCTTTAAGATACATCCACATTCTTTAATAGCCCTTGAGGTTATCCAGTTCCTAAGTCATGTCTGACTCTGTGATCCCATGGACTGCAGCACGCCAGGCTTCAATGTCCTTTACTATCCCCTGGAGTTTGCTCAACCTTATGTCCATTGAGTCAGTGATGCCATCCAATCAACTCTTCCTCTGTCGTCCCCTTCTCCTCCTGCCCTCAATCTTTCCCAGCATTAGGGTCTTTTCCAATGAATGGGCTCTTTGCATCATAATCCTTAGTGTTAACACAATCAGTAATATAAGCCTCATCTCATGACTACTACCTGAGGAATTAGTTCCTGAAATAAGTATGTGTCCTATTTCCTTTTTTCCAGACAATGTACATTTATTTTTCAGCAGTTTGTCAAAAGCAAAATAAAAATCTCAATATGTCTTTGCTTAAACAAGTGGAGGTTTGTTACTAATAACTGAAAAGATACATTCACAATGGCAGCAGACCGATTTCAACAGGTAGAATCTCTTCTGTTGGCCTAGCAGACTTTCTGGAGAAGGAACTGGCAACCCACTCCAGTATTCTTGCCTGTAGAGTCCCGTGGACAGGGGAGCCTGGTGGGCTGCTGTCCATGGGATCACACAGAGTCAGACCTGACTGAAGCGACTTAGCAGCAGCAGACTTTCTCACACTCACCAAGGTCACTGCTTCCTGCCAATGCATGGTAGAAGGCATGCTGGAAGGCATTTCAGAGGCTAGCATTGTGAGGTACCTAAGACCCATGATTCCATTGTTGACTTCCTACTGCTTCGCTAGTGTCAATTTTTCAGTTTCTGTGGTATTGGAAAGCTGTCATTTGACCATAAGGATATGCATGTGATAACGTTTTCTCCGCCAATAGGCAGGGGGCAGAAATGAGACAATGAAATGAAATGAGCCCACAGACTGCAACAGGCCAGGCTCCCCTGTCCTTCACTATCTCCCAGAGTTTGCTCAAATTCATGTCCATTGAGTCAGTGGTGCTGTCTAATCATCTCATTCTCTACCACCCACTTCTCCTTTTGCCTTCAATCTTTCCCAGCATCAGGGTCTTTTTCAATGAGTCAGCTCTTCACATCAGGTGGCCAAAATCTTAAGAGCTTTAGTATTAGCAACAGTCAGTTCAGTTCAGTCACTAAGTAGTGTCTGACTGTTTGCATCCCCATGGACTCAGCATGCCAGGCTTCCTTGTCCATCACCAATTCCCTGAGTTTACTCAAACCCATGTCCATTGAGTCGGTGATGCCATCCAACCATCTCATCCTCTGTCATCCCCTTCTCCTCCTTCCTTCAATCTTTCCCAGACTCAGGGTCTTTTCCATTGAGTCAGTTCTTTGCATCAGGTGGCCAAAGTACTTCCAATGCAACAGTACTTCCAATGAATATTCAGGACTTATTTCCTTTAGGATTGACTGGTTTGATCTTCTTGTTCTTCAAGGGACTCTCAAGAGTCCTCTCCAGTACCACAATCTTAAAGCGTTAATTCTTCAACACTCAGCCTTCTCTATGGTCCAAAATGCACATACATACATGACTACTGGAAAAATGATAGCTTTGACTCTGCAGACTTCTGTCAGCAAGGTGATGTCTCTGCTTTTTAATATGCTGTCGAGGTTTGTCATAGCTTTCCTTCCAAGGAGAATGTGTCTTTTAATTTCATGGCTGCAGTTACCTTCTGTGGTGATTTTGGAGCCCAAGGGAGAAAAATGAAATCTGTCACTGTTTCCACTTTTTGACCTTCTATTTACCATGAAGTGATGGGACTGGATGCCATGATCTTAGTTTTCTGAATGTTGAGCTTTAAGCCAGCTTCTTCACTCTCCTCTTTCACCCTCATCAAGAGGCTCTTTAGTTCCTCTTCACTTTCTGCCATTAGAGTGGTATCATTTGAGACTGTGGATATTTCTCCTGGCAATCTTGGTTCCAGCTTGTGATTCATCCAGCCTGAAATTTTGCATGATGTACTCCGCATATAAGTTAAATAAGCAAGGTGACAATATACAGCCTGGTCATATTCCTTTCCCAAATTTAAACCAGTCAGTCCATTGTTCCATGTCCAGTTCTAACTGTTGCTTGACATACATATAGTTTTCTCAGGAGACAGGTAAGATGATCTGGTATTCCCATGTCTTTAAGAATTTTCCATAGTTTGTTGTGATCCACTTCATTTGGCATAGTCAATGAAGCAGAAATAGATGGTTATCTGAAACTTTCTTTCTTCATGAATATTGTCAATTTGATCTCTGATTCCTCTGCCTCTTCAAAACCCAGCTTGTACATCTGGAAGTTCTGGTTCAAATACAGCTGGAGTCTAGCTTGAAGGATTTTGACCATAATCTTGCTAGCATGTGAAATTAACACAATTTTATGATAGTATGAACAGCCTTTGGTGTTGTCCTTTGGGACTGGAATGAAAACAGACCTTTTCCAACTCTATGGTCACTGCTGAGTTTTCTGTTTGCCAACATAGTAAATGCAGCCCTTTAATTTAGGAATTTAAACACTCCATCTGAAATCCCTCCAATAGCTTTGTTTATCATCATGCTTCCCAAGGCCAATTTGACTTCATACTCCAGGATGTCTGCCTCTGTGTGAGTGACCACACCATCATGGTTATTCAGACCATTAAGACCTTTTTTGTATAGTTCTTTTGTGTGCTTTTCTAGAAGTTTTTAAGTATTGATGAAGTATTTATTAGGTTTCTGTGAAATTATACCTCTCTTTGCATGTGTTTCTTTAAAATCTTTAAAACAGGCTTTAAAAATAATAATATTAATAATAATACCTCTGAAGTTGTCATATACTGGAAAGAAGAGCTTGACCTAAGTCCTTTGATAAAGTATCTTTATCCTCTGGCAAAATTCTAATATAATATTGTAATTATTAAACATCAATCAGTTTCTCACCATGTTCTATAATTTCCAATATATTTGAGTGGTATAGTTGTGCAAAACTCCTTTCTGTCCCAGATTCCAGGAGATCCAAATCTGTGATGCTATTTTATATTTTATTTTATAGTGAAAATAGTATAAATGTTAGACCCAAAAAGAAATGGGTACATTTGGACTTTCCTTTTTAGCCTCAATTTATTCATCAACAATAGAAAGAAAATTTCACACCCCTCAGAGATTTTTTTGAAAATTAAATTAATTAAAATATTATGTGTTATATTCTATCTTATATAAAGTATGTATTCAATATTAAATCTGCTAAAATCATCCTTATTTTTTCCTTTATTTTTACTGTACCTAACATGAAACCAGATATTTTGATTTATTTAAAGTAAAATTTTAATGACCTATGTAGGATCTTCTTCTTCTACTTGACCTTTTCAGATAAATTGAATTTTTTTCCCTTCAAATATTTATTGAGTGCCTGTGATGCTGAGTACAGAAATCCTTGATCCTGTAGGCATTAAAATGATGAATTAGAAATTGATCAATATTTTAAAAAAAAAGTCAAAATTCAGTGAAACATATAACGTGTGTCTATACGTAATTTGAATACAAAGAAAAAAACAACAAAAAAGTGCAAAAAATTAGGATATGGAATTATGCTTTTGAACTGTGGTGCTGGAGAAGACTCTTGAGATTCCCTTGGACAGCACAGAGACCAAACTAGTCAATTGTAAAGGAAATCAGCCCTTAATATTCATTGCAAGGACAGATGTTGAAGCTGAAGCTCCAATAGTTTGGCCACTTAATGCAAAGAGTAGACTCATTGGGCAATACCTTGATGCTGGGAAAGATTGATGGCAAGAGGAAGGAGGCTTCCCAGGTGGCACTAGTGGTAAGGAACCCACCTACCATGTGGGTTAATATATAAGAGATATAAGATATAAGAGATATAAGAGATATGGGTTTGAACCCTGGGTCAGGAAGATCCCCTGGAGAAGGGCATGGAAACCCACTTCAATATTCTTGCCTGGAGAATCCCATGGACAGAGGAGCCTGGTGGACTATGGTCCATAGTGTTGCAAAGAGTTGAACACAATGAAAACATCTAAGGATAACAAGACAGCAGGACAGCAGATAGGACTTTTTGCTTAACTGCAGATCTCCAGGTTTATCCAGAGCCTTTTGAACTTTGTTATATATAGTTAGATTAACACTACATCTGGATGCGATTCAGGCAATGTAAGAAAGTGACATGGTGGGGTTACCCCATGGCAGAAGTAAAGCAAGTTGCTGAATGCCCATTCTGAAGCACATACCTAGAGAGGGGCATCTGTGTGTCCTTCTAATGCATGTATGCTCATCCCCTTGGGCTCCTCTGTCCATGGGATTCTCCAGGCAAGAATACTGAAGTGGGTTGCCATTGCCTATTCCAGTGGATACCCTAGTATCCCATAGTTAATGTACAGGCAGGCGGTCTTCAATACCAGTTTGTTTGATTCAAAATCTTGATATTCTTAAGACTCTGGGAGTAAGTCCTGAGTTTTTCTGTTTCCTTAGACTTGCTATTTTCCAGAACTCAGTTGCACATCTGCTTTCTGATTTCTGGATCTCAGACTTCTGACTCAGCCTCTTTCAAGAGCCTGGACAATTTCACTGCATATTCCTACATTTAACTTATCAAATATTTGACAAATATAATGCAAGGTCTCATGTAAATGTATTTGTAAGAGTCTTGTAAAATTACAAAATAGCCATATTTCTCTGATTTGACACTAAAACAGTATTTCAGATTTCCCTGACTCTCGTTCATCTAATTATGGAATACATGGACATTTCTAGTGCACACAGGGCTCAGTAGGAAAAGTCTAAGGATTTTAAAATCCAGTGCATCTGGAGTGGTGACACTTCTCCATCTGTGAGTAGGACAGAAAGGTGGGGCAGGCATAATCTCAACCCTTGGACCTTGCAGCTGTTTGACAGCTACGGATCTGTTTTGAGTTCTAGGGGCAAAGGAGGGGAAGTGGCTAGGTAGCAGCCTAGTAACATTTCACTTGAGCCATCTGGTTGAAGAATGTTATATGTTTGAGAAACACATGAACACCTGAGGCAGAGGTGGGCTTCTTTACAGCAAAAAGAAAAATATATATATTTCAATCTGAAAACAACATGATTCACTCCAGTTATCTTCCTAAGTCCTATTAATCTCTTATTGTTATAAAAATATGCAGTATTTTTATTGTAAACATCAGATCAATACTGACAATAATGATCCTAATAACAGGAGAAGAATTGGACAAATCACTTGTAATTAGACATTTGGTGGTATTGGAAGAAAACCTTTGTGTTTTGGAAAAAATATGGATTTCTATGAGGTCCTGTTGATGGGTTTTTTGTTCTGTCCTAATTTAAGTCCTGACCTGGTCCTGATTTAGTCCCTTTAGTTTATTTAGTTCAGTTCAGCCAGTGTCTGACTCTGTGCAACCCCATAGACTGCAGCACAACAGGCTTCCCTGTCCGTCACCAACTCATAGAGCTCCCTCAAACTAATGTCCATAGAGTCGGTGATGTCATCCAACCATCTCATCCTCTGTCCTCCCTTTCTCCTCCTGCCTTCAATCATTCCCAGAATTAGAGTCTTTTCCAATGAGTCAGTTATTTGCCTCAGGTGGCCACAGTATTGGAGCTTCAACATTAGTTCTTTCTATGAATATTCAGGATTGATTTCCTTCTGGTTTGATCTCCTTGCTGCCCAAGAGACCCTCAAGATTCTTCTTCAACACCAGAGTTCAAAAGTATCAATTTTCAACATTCAGTTTTCTTTATGGTCCAAATCTCACATCCATACACAACTATTGGACAAACCATAGCCTTGACTAGATGGACCTTTGCTAACAAAGTAATGTCTCTGCATTTTAATATGCTGTCTAGGTTGATAATAGCTTTTCTTCCAATAAGCAAGCATCCTTTAATTTCATTGCTGCAATCACCAACTGCAGTGATTTTGGAGCTCAAGAAAATAGAGTCTGTCACCATTTCCATTGTTTCCCCATCTATTTGCCATGAAGTCATGGGACCGGATGCCATGATCTTTGTTTTTTGAATGTTGAACTTTACACCAGCTTGTTTACTCTCCTCATTCATTTTCATCAAGAGGCTCTTTGGTTCCTCTTTGCTTTCTACCATAAAAGTGGTGTCATCTGCATATATGAATTTGTATTATTCCCACAAATCTTGATTCCAGCTTGTGCTTCATCCAGCCCAGCATTTCGCATGATGTACTCTGCATATAAGTTAAATAAGCAAGGTGACAATATACAGCCTTGATGGACTCCTTTCCTGATTTGGAACCAGTATGTTTTTTCATGTCTGATTCTAACTGCAGCTTCTTGACCTGCATACAGTTCTCTCAGGAAGCAGGTAAGGTGGTCTGGTAGTCCCATCTCTTGAAGAATTTTCCACAATTTGTTGTGATCCACACAAAGGCTTTAGCATAGTCAGTGAAGCAGAAGTAGATGCTTTTCTGGAATTCTCTTTATTTTTCTAGGATCCAAAGGATGTTAGCAATTTGATCTCTTGTTCCTCTGCCTTTTCTAAATCCAGCTTGAACATACGAAATTTCACAGTTCACATACTGTTGAAACCAGGCTTGGCAAATTTTCAGCATTATTTTGTTAGTGGGTGAGATGAGTGCCATTGTGCAATAGTTTGCATATTTTTTGTATTGCCTTTCTTTGGGATTGAAATGAAAACTGACCTTTCCAGTCCTGTGGCCATTGCTGTGTTTTCCAAATTTGCTGGCCTATTGACTGCAGCACTTTCACACTATCATATTTTAGGATTTGAAATAGCTTAGCTGGGATTCTATTACTTCCACTAGCTTTGTTAGCAGTGGTGCTTCCTAAAGCCCATTTGACTTCCCATTCCAGGATGTCTGGCTCTAGGTGAGTGATCACATCATTGTGGTGATCTTTGTTGTATAATTCTGTGTATTCTTGCCACCTCCTTTAATATCCTCTGCTTCTGGTAGGTCCATACAGTTCCTTTGTTGTGCCCATCTTTGCATGAAATGTTCCCTTGGTATCCCTAGTTTTCTTGAAGAGATCTCTAGTCTTTCCCATTCTATTGTTTTCCTCTATTTCTTTGCATTGATCACGTAGGAAGCCTCTCTTATCTCTCCTTGCTATTCTTTGGAACTGCACTCATATGGATATATCTTTCCTATTCTCCTTTGCCTTTAGCTTCTCTTCTTTTCTCAGCTCTTTGTAAGGCCTCCTCAGACAACCATTTTGCCTTTTTGCATTTCATTTTCTTAAGAATGGTTTTGATCACCACCTCCTGTACAATGTCACAAACCTCCATCCATAGTTCTTCAGGCACTCTGTTGATCAGATCTAATCCCTGGAATCTATTTGTCACTTCTATTATATAATCCTAAGGGATTTGATTTAGGTCATACATGAATGGTCTAATGGTTTTTCCCTACTTTCTTCAATTTAAGTCTGAAGTTTGCAATAAGGAGTTCATGATCTGATCCACAGTCAGCTCGCAGTCTTGTTTCTGCTGACTATATAGAGCTTCTCCAACTTCAGCTTCAAAGAATACAATCAATCTGATTTCGGTATTGACCATATGGTGATGTCCATGTGTAGAGTCGTCTCTTGTGTTGTTGGAAGATTGTGTTTGCTATGACTAGTGTGTTCTCTTTGTGAAACTCTGTTAGCCTTTGTTCTGTTTCATTTTGTACTCCAAGACCAATCTTGCCTGTTACTCCAGGTATCTCTTAACTTCCTGCTTTTGCATTCCAGTCCCCTATGATGAAAAGGACATATTTTTTTGGTGTTAGTTCTGGAAGGTCTTGTAGGTTTTCAAAGAACCATTCAATTTCAGCTTCTTCGGCATTAGTGGTTGGGGCATAGACTTGGATTATTGTGATGACAAATGGTTTGCCTTTGAAACAAACAGAGATCATTCTGTCATTTTGAAATTGCACCTGAGTACTGAATTTCAGACTATTTTGTTGACTATGTGTTCAGTTTAATTAAGCAACCCTTAACCCTTAATGGAATGGAATTTACTCACTGAATAATACCATTTCCCAATCCAAAGGATAATGGTCTAAAGTGACAAGTATTTCTGCCTTTAGCATTTCAATGGACAATAATAGGAGTCTCTTTCCCTTCCCCTTACTCTTTCCTTCAGTTGACTGTCGACCATCCCAGTTTCTCTTCCCCTCTTTTCTTTCCATTCCTTTCCATTCCCCCACCCCCACAAGAAAGGATCTTTGAGGGAAAGAACGCCAAATGTATTGACTGAAAATTTAGGTATTTTCACAGTAAATATACTTCCAGATTATTTTAACTATTATTTTGGCAGTTTGTATTTTAATATTGCTAATAAAGAAATGATTACCCAAACATCCACTTTCAATGATTCCCTGACCTAGAGTTGTGGGAGAAGGATCTAGAATCCTTCTAGAAAAAGGATCTAGGATCCCAGAGGCTAAATGCCCTTTTATTGGCTTAAAGTACCATATACATCCAGGGACCTAAGAGAAAGGAGAGGTATCCAGTAGGAACTGTGCGTCAGATGTGAGCATGCAGGTGATTTGGCATGCAGATTCATGTATGTGTTTGGGAGATGTGAGTATGTGTGTGTACATGCACGTAGGTTCTATGTGTGTGTATGTGCATGTGGGTGGAGAGGAAAGGCGAATTGGTGCGTGTGTGTGTATGTGTGTGTGTGATATATTCATATGTGTTTGCTTTGAAGGTAAGGAATTTTTTGGAAAATAAAGGAACATAAATTAGGCATTGATTAATAAAAACATCATCATTATTATATCCTGTGCTGGAATTTCAAACTTGTATAATTTTGTTGAAATCATAGATATGGGCCCTCATATTTTTCTTTAAAACAGATAATACAAGTACCTATTAAAAGTAGATGGAATATGATTTCCCATGTGAGACTGTTTTGCAAAATCCAAAACATGTTAAGAATGCTTTGCTATTACTATTTTTTTTCTGTTATCCTCAAGTATAGATGCATCTCCTCTAATATGCAAATCAAATATAATAAAACAAAGTACCATGAAACAGCTAACTTCAGAAGTCCTCTTAAATTTGGCTCTGCCTTAACCTTTCTTTCACTTCATGCCAGAAACATTTCAACTCAATATAAAATAACTTAACTTTAGGCTTACCAAATTTTGGTTTAAGACTGAATGTATAATCTATCTCAACAATTGTGCAATTAGCATGTTAGAGGATAAGAATGTATCTCAGCCTCTACTCCATCTTAATGCAGGAACACTGCCTGAATTTGAATCCCATCCCTACCATGTAATAACTTTTGTACAAATTACTTAATACTTCTTGCCTAATTTTTGCCATTTGTGTGTGAGGAATTACAATTATTTTCTAGAATTTTGCAAAGGATGAAAAATTTAATACATGAAACTATTAATAATGTTGCTGTTTAGTCATCAAGGCATACCAGACTCTTCCTGACCCAAGGGACTGTAGCCCACCAGGTTCCTCTCCCCATGGGATTTCCCAGACAAGAATATTGGAGTAGGTTGCCATTGCCCCCTCTAGGGGATCTTCTCATGCAGTGATCAAACCTAAGTCTCTTGCATCTCCTGCATTGGCAGGCAGATTCTTTACTGCTGAGCCACCTAGGAATCCCAACTATTAAGAATAGCGTATGGTAAGTAGTCCGTTCTCAGTAATATTTATATTATTATCAGTATTAGCATGATAATCATATAATAGCAAGCTTTATAAATGCTATATTATAAAGATAATCCCATAATATGCATGCATTTTATTCTTACAAAGTAAGGGTAGAAATCATAAACAAAAAAAGAGGAGAAACCCACTTGGATGGAAAAAAGAAGTTTGCAAAAAAAGATCGAATATCATAAAATGACATTTGTGTAAAAGGTCCCTGTTAGAGTGATGCAAATAGAGTGCAGGGCATGGATTGAACACAGGCACAAATTAAAATCAAATTGCCATACATCAACATGAATCTGCTGTCGTATATACCTGTGGCGGATTCATGTTGATGTATGGCAAAACTAATACAATATTGTAAAGTAATTAACCTCCAATTAAAATAAATAAATTTATATTTAAAAAATCAAATTGATTCATTAGCCCTGATTATTAAAATTAAAAGCCACATATCTATCATACTCTCTGAATTATAAACTTCTTAATAGTAAAAACCATGTTTTCTATACTTGTTAACTCCTTGGTCTCTCTGCTTTATGATCAATATTCCTAGAATAGTAATACCAATTTAAGAACCAGCCCCAAGTCCTTAAATCATTGAGGGGGAATTAAGGTCCTGGTTTCCAGCTGTTGCTTTGGGCTTTCTAGGACACATCTGTCAAGTGTATCTGTCTAATGGCAGATGCATCTGGAACTTCTCTGCATCAATTTCTTTGGTCATGCCCATTTAAGAGGTCTTCAGATTTTCCAAGCTGGTTCAATATCTAAATATTTATGTATATAGATAGTTTTGCTCATTTTTTTTCTCTCTGAATTTTTAGCTTCACAAATTGCAGGCAGGCTAAATCTATAAGAAATTGATGGGGAAATTAGGAGGGCAGCCAGAACTTAATATGGTGTTAAGGATGAGAGAGCCCAAGGAAAACAGGATGAGTTGATTGTAAAAATAAATAAAGTACCTCAAGTAGTGTTTATAGAGGCACTCATAAGAGTGTTTAATGAGCTCCAGGGAAACAATCTGATACAGAGGAAAGAGCAAAGCAAGTTCTCCAAGCGTGGCATATACACCTAAGGATTATCAAAGACATCTTGCCTTCACATTCCTTAGGAGAAGTCTCAGTGATTTAACATGTCAGAGGGATTTTTAATGACACACTATTGCAGTTTTAATTAATTTTTCCATCTATATGCAAGCACTCAATTAAAGCTTTACCTCCTCCCCATATGCTCTAAGATTTGCTAGTTACATTTCAATTTAATGCATTGTTTCAGTAGTAGGCGGTTAGGAGGGTTTTCATTTACAAATGAGGTCAAGATACAATAGTACTCTTTTAGAAGTCTGACTTGCTTAACAGAGAGGGTAAGGACACAACACCTATTGGGTTACTGTTTGTCAATCAGAGGTCATTTTGCCCCTCTTCCTAAAAGGACATTTACAATGCCTAGGGACATTTCTGCTGTTACTATTGGTATGATGCTACTGAGATCAAGTGGGAAGAGGTAGGGATGCTGCTAAATATCCTACAGTGCACAGTACAGCGTCCCATAAGTTAGCTGAAACAAAATCTGAACAGTCCTGAGACCAAGAAACCTGTGTTAAGTTAAACACATGTGTAATATTTCATTATATGAAGCATTTGTTTTGTACTGAATAGACCACATTTTTTCCTGTGTACATGTGATAGCTACTTAAAAAAAAAAAAAAAAACTTGGTTTCAATGGAAAATGAATGATATATTCAAGTTAAACATATATAGCTTTCTCTCTATAAATATATGCAGTATATGTGCATGTGTACTCAGTCATGTCTGACACTTTGTGACCCTATGGACTGTAGCCTGCCAGGCTCTTCTGTCCATGGAATTGTCCAGGCAAGGGTACTGGAGTGGGTTGCCATTTCCTTCTATAGGGCGTCTCCTGACCCAGGGATGGAACTCAGGTCTCCTGCATTACAGGTGGATTCTTTACTGACTGAACCAACAGGGAAGCTCTATATAACACATATACATAATAATTGTAAGTTATATAGATAAGCCCTTTTGTGCATAAATCTTGTTTTTTAATCAAATTCAAGAGATGATTTAACAATAATAAATTTCATTTATCTTGTAAGGTGAAATACACAAAAAGTTTAACATAAAAATAATCAAATATTATCATATCATTCATCAGTTAATAGTGTATAATCTTACTCAGAGACTCAGACAGATTTGGAGTTCTTTCAAGTTTTCTGCTACAAGAATAAGCAGTTATTTCAGCAGCCCTAAACTAAAATAAACATATACCTCATTTGAAATAATCTAAATAAAGACACACAGATTAACACAGTACTGATTCTAAGTTTCTACAAGTGACTGACCTTAGAATCTCCCAAAGAAAAATGATGCTCTTTGAAACCAGTTTAGTGTAAACCTATCTCTGTTTTTATCACCAAAGACCACAAAAAGGACTCTTTGATGACTGATAAAATAGTAGACTAAGAGCTTTTCTTTAGTTGAAACTTGCCAGGATATGTATCTATGTTAGTTTTCTGAAATGTATTACCTATAAAATTGCAATAGATAGCTATCATTCATTAAGAGGTTAATCATTGCACTAAGAATGAACCAAACCTGTTGGGGAATAAAATATTTTTGCGGGGTTATCAATGCTGATGTTCAACATTTATTTTTGGTTTTCCCTTCTGGACACATGTTTAGATGCCACTTCCTGGTGCCATAAAACCAGTTATGGCCAATAATTTTTCAGCAGAAGTAATGCTCATTACTTCTGAGACCTTTATTTCTGGCATAAAATTTATCAGAGCTCTACTTTTCTCTGCCAAGGCCATTGGTACTATTTTACATAGCTCATGCTCCATCAGCCTGAGTCCCAGAGTAAGGGCAGTGAACAAGGCAACTGATTTTGAATGGAATTATTTTTAGAATAATTTTTTTTCCATTTTCTGAGAAGGCAGATATTTTGGTAAAACTATTATTTGTGCTTACGTGAAAGGCAGATAAGGTACTGTTGTTGAGAGAATAATAGCTCCCAAATTGTGTCCAGGTTCTAATCTCCAGAAACCAGGAATATATAACCTCATGCAGCAAAAAGATTTTTGCAAACATGACCAAGATTTTTAGGATGAGAAATTACCTGGGTAATTTCAGTGTAATCACAAAGACCCTATAGGAGGAAAACAGGCAGCTCAGAATTAGAACATATGATGAGGGATACTAAGGTCAGAGTGATGCAGGTAGGTATTAAAAGCCAAGAAATGCAGGCAGGCCCTAGAAATTAGAAAATTCAAGGAAATAGAGTCTCTCTTAACACAACCAGAGAAACACAACTCAGCTCCATAAAACCAGTTTTGGATTTCTGACTTCCATAAATGTGAGGTAATATATTTGTAAAATCTAGTATCTAGATGCTTTGTATTTTCCTATATAAGATTCTAAGAGTGAGAACATATGATCCAGAGACATGGATACAGAAAGTAGTTTTCAGAATCATGATATATATATAAATCAAAAAGGCAGATCAAGATGAAACATATTGAAGTCCACAGATAATAGATTTTTATTGAGTTTCATAATAAAAACAATTGGGATAAGTGAGAGGCTAAGGAAATAGATGGAATATATTACCTTTGCTAGGCAATAACCCATGCTCCCAAGATACCCTGTGGCCTTAAGAAAGGGTTTTGTATATGTGTGCATCATATGTGTGCATATATGTGTGTATATATGTTTGTATTAGTCAGTCATGTTCAATTCCTTGTCACACCATAGACTGTAGCCCACCAGACTCTTCTGTCCATGGTATTCTCCAGGCAAAAATACTGGAGTGGGTTGCCATTTCCTCCTCCAGGGGATCTTCCCAACCCAGGGATCAAACCTCTGTGTGTGTGTGTGTGTGTATGTGTGTGTGTATATATATATATATATATATGCTATGCTGCTGCTAACTCACTTCAGTCATGTCTGACTCTGTGCGACCCCATAGATGGCAGTCCACCAGGCTCCTCTGTCCATGAGATTCTCTAGGCAAGAATACTGGAGTGGACTGCCATTTCCTTCTCCAATGCATTCATGCTTGCTAAATCGGTTCAGTCATGTCTGACTCTGTGCAGCCATATGGACAACAGCCCACCAGGCTTCTCTGTCCATGGGATTCTCTGGGCAAGAATACTGGAGTGGGTTATAACTTCCATCTCCATACATAAATATATATTTCCCTATCCCTATAGGAGGAAATGCAATCCACTCCAGTATCTTTGCCTGCAGAATTCCATGGATAGAGGAGCTGGTGGACTACAGTCCATGGGGTCACAAAGAATTGGACATTACTGAGTGACTAACAACAAAGCTCACATATTATGCATCACTTCAGTTCATTTCAGTCACTCAGTCGTGTCCAATTCTTTGTGACCCTATGAATCACAGCACGCCAGGCCTCCCTGTCCATCACCAACTCCCGGAGTTCACTCAGACTCACATCCATCGAGTCAGTGATGCCATCCAGCCATCTCATCCCCTGTCGTCCCCTTCTCCTCCTGCCCCCAATCCCTCCCAGCATCAGAGTCTTTTCCAATGAGTCAACTCTTCGCATGAGGTGGCCAAAGTACTGGAGTTTCAGCTTTAGCATCAATCCTTCCAAAGAAATCCCAGGGCTGATCTCCTTCAGAATGGACTGGTTGGATCTCCTTGCAATCCAAGGGACTCTCAAGAGTCTTCTCCAACACCACAGTTCAAAAGCATCAATTCTTCGGTGCTCAGCTTTCTTCACAGTCCAACTCTCACATCCATACATGACCACTGGAAAAACCATAGCCTTGACTAGACGGACCTTTGTTGGCAAAGTAATGTCTCTGCTTTTGAATATGCTATCTAGGTTGGTCATAACTTTCCTTCCAAGGAGTAATACATATATATAATATACATATGTGTAACATATACAAAACAAATTATTATGTTTATTGGATGATAGAGAACAGACAGTAATCTTTTAGTTAGTCTTGGTCTGACTTTGATATAGCCTTAAACACAATATTTTAGAATAGTACTATGTATTTGGTCAAGCCAATAAAGAACATGATTAAAAATGTTTAGAGTTTTGACAGTTACGAGCAATAATCCACCCAGGTATGCTGGTGCTGAGATATGGCACTCATGTTCAAGTTTCATCTTTCAAAGTCTATAACTACCTGGCTCATCGTCAGTACCTAATACATACTAGAGGACAAAAAGGCAGGCTTGTTGGACTAGGGAGATGTGCATAATCACTTGGGTTCAGCATATGCTTTTCCCTACCAGATTATTTCTAATTTCAGGTTGAAAGTTGCATTTTTTTTAAAGTATATATATTAGGTTCTATCTGGCTTCTTTGCTATGATGTCCACTCGGTGGTTCCTTCTGCTCAGCAAATAGTATGTATGGCCTGAATGCTGTGGTTTGAATGTTTGTGTACCTCCAGAATTTATATTTTGAAATCCTATCCCCAGATGTGATGGTATTGGTAGGTGGGGGCATTTGGAGGTGCTTAATTTATGAGGGTAGAACCTTCATGAATGGAATGGTGCTGTTCAAAAGGGGCTCCTGCGAGCTCCCTAACCCCCTTCCACCATGTGAGAACACAGCAAAAAGGTGTCATCTAAGAACCAGAAAGGAGTCCCTCACAAGATACTGAATCTACTGGCACCATGATCTTGGACTTTCAGCTTCCAGAATTATAAGAAATAATTTTCTATCATCATAATCTGAGGTATTTTGTTACAGCAGCCTACAAGAACTAAGATAGCATACACTGAGAACAAAACTCAAATTGTTGAGTAGATAGGTCCCTCTGATTTTCTGATTTTCCTTAATTAAAAGTGGGCTATTCTGTTGTCAGACTTCCCAGGTGGCTCTAGTGGTAAAGAACCCACCTGTCAATGCAGGAGACGTAAGAGACATGGGTTTGATCCCTAGGTTGGGAAGATCCCCTGGAGGAGGGCACAGCAACACACTCCAGTATTCCTGCCTGGAGAATCCCATGGACAGAGGAACCTGGCAGCTACAATTCATAGGGTCACACAGAGTTGAAAAAGAATGAGTTAGAACACATGCATTCTGTTGTCACTGAACACCAGATAGGGTTGTGAGGCCAGACTATGCTTTAGTTTCCAGTAATATTAGGGACTATACTCCTTAGCATAAGATATGGGCAGAGATCATTTTTGCCAGAAATTTTTGATCAATAGGATTGGCACTGTTAGTTGTTAGAAGGATTATTTTCCATAGCATAGTCATGACTTAGGTCAAGATACATAAAGATTTTAATGGAGATGATGATGGTTTAACATGGAGATTGTCCAGCTACAATCAGAATCCAGTATTATTTGGTACTAGAATGCTTCTTATGAGCTATCTCCTTTAGTTTACTTGGTTAAATCGTATTCACTATTTATATGTTAGGTTAAATTTAGCCTCCTCAGTCAAGTTTTCTTTAAATCTCTGAGAAGTGGTCAGGAACTGAGCTATATAGTTTAATGGCACTTATCACTTTGGTGTGTGTGTGTGTGTGTGTGTGTGTGTGTGTGTGTGTGAACACCTAAGAACTGTAGCTCAGTCTCTTTTTAGTGACTATATAACTTGGTCTAAGGTACAGTCTCCTTCATTTTAAGTCATTATGGACTGTGTCTGTGTGGATTCCCATCCTACTCTAACCTGTCAGGAGTAAACTCACAAACCAGATCAGAACCATCAGAACATTAGATCATCTTAGCCATAGTCATTGGTTGAGAGATGACATGTGAATCAAGAGAAGTAATAATAAGATTAAAGAAACACCTTGTGATACCTTCTTAAATAATCTTGAAGGAAGCCAGTTGAAATTATGAGT
Organism: Bos grunniens; assembly: GCF_055505025.1. Taxonomy (NCBI): domain Eukaryota; kingdom Metazoa; phylum Chordata; class Mammalia; order Artiodactyla; family Bovidae; genus Bos; species Bos grunniens. Next base: position 54,321,083 of record NC_141175.1, on the reverse strand, counting down.
AATATTAACCTAGGGCCCAAGAAATGCTACAATCATTTTATATACATACTGAAGAGGAAAAAAAGAAGCAGGAGATGGAGAAAATAATAGAAACTTTAAAGTATCTGGATCTATCTAAGGTTCTTGTACATTTTCCAAGGAAATGAGTGGACAAATTATTTCCTAATTTTTTGTCTTAAACAAACTGAGTTAGATTCTAGTCATTCACTATCAAAATAATACCATTTTTGATGCTGAGCACACAAATAAATGGTAATCTACAAACCATTTATTTTTTAAATTGATTTATTTATTTTAATTAGAGGCTAATTACTTTACAATATCATGGTGGTTTTTCCATATATTTCAAACACGCTGTTTAGGGAATGTTTTAGTCAGATTTGGCAGCTACAACAAAATACCATTCACTGGGTTGCTTAAACAATAGACATTTATTTCTCCTGGTTCTGAAGGCTGAATTTCTAAAATCAGGCTGCAAATACGGTTGGATTCCAGCAAGAGGTCTCTTTCTGGCTTGTCAACGGCCACCTTCTTGCTGAGTCCTCACTTGTAAGGAGAGACTGAGAGCAGACAACACTGGTGCCTTCTTTTAAAACAGCACCAATCCCATCATGAGAACCCTGCCCTTATGACCTAAACCTAATTACTTCTCAACATCCCCACCTCAAATTTCATCATGTTAGGGGTTAGGGCTTCAATATACAAATTTTGGAGGCATACAATTACATCCATCCTAGTGAGTAACTGGGGGATTCCCAGGTGGTGAAGTGGTAAAGAATCGACCTGCTCACACAGGTGTAAGAGACAAGGTTTCAATCCCTGGGTTGGGAAGATCCCCTGGAATAGGAAATGGAAACCAGCTCCAGTATTCTTGCCTGGAGAATTCCATGGACAAAGGAGCCTGGTGGGATACCGTCTACGGGGTCACAAAGAGTTGGATGTGACTGAGCATACACACACAGTGAGTAATGATTAAATGAGTGAATCAAATGACTTATAATATTTATAGTAGTTGTTTGAGAATACAAGTTATTATTCTGGCCATATTTCTGAAATCAACTTTGTAATGATGATTAGAGTCACTTTATTTGGGTTTCTATTATTATATTATTGTTATATCCTACCTTTTGTTTAAAAGTACAGCTATTAGAATCAAGGCTGAAGGATAGAGACCAATAAAGTGTTTAGTGTCTACAATGACTGGTTAAAATATGAAACAAGGAAGTCTCTGAGTTCTGGTGAGTAGTTGGCAAATATTCATCAGATTTTTGGAGCATAGATTAATGGTTTCCACATGCTATATGAGAATATTGACATATTCTTTTGGACTTTTCTTTATCAAGTAGACAAATAAGTTTTGGCAAGGATTATTTCTTCAGAAAGTGTAAACAGTGTAATAGTCCAATGCTTTTATGTGGACGCGTGTGCTAAGTAGCTTCAGTCTACTTCAGTAGACTTCAATCTACAACCATTAATTTTTTATATCCGACTCCTTGCAACACCACACACTATGGAATTTCGGGCTCCTCTGTCCAACTATGTGGGCACCATATATTGAAGCTTTATAATTAATGGCTTATGTAAAATATATTTGTGTGGATGAAAGACTTTCCTGAAGAATAGCACACTAAGAAATGCCCAACTTCATCATAACTTGAAGCAAATGATACAAGTATCTGCAGAAGCAAATATGAGCGAGAGGAAGAGGTGGATTCCTGGTGAAAGGAATCAGAATTTCTGATCATTACAAAATCCTCGTAGTTCTGTAACACTAGCAAATTGCAGATAAACCTCAGGATCATCAAGGCTACCAGTCACTGAAATTTCTACTGTAATGTAGAAAATAATCTATCTCAGTTGTTTCTGCTCTCTAATGGAATCTATACAGAAAATGAACTAATATCATCTATATTATTCTAGTCCTTAATTTATTTCTATTTCTATTCAACCACAATAATTCCTATTGCAGATAGGGATATGACAGACATTTTACATAGGTTAATATGTTTCCTCTCTGAATGAGTTAAGCAAGCCAAAACATTGGGAAAGCAAATCCCCAAGTAAATCTCAATTCATCCTCCCCTTTCAAAATAGTCTTCAGTATAGAACAGAGCCTGAGGTTACAGAGCAACCAATTAATTTTTTATTATTCTGATCTATTTTCTGAAGCTAAGAATGCTGAAGTGTTTTGACAAGAGAACACCATAAGCTCTCCCTTACTCTTTTAAAAGCATTCTCACACTGATTTTGCACATGCCTGTTGGTCTAAGTTTTACCTAGAGTTTCTGGGTCCCCAGAAAATACAGACTGATATGTATACAAAGTTCAAAGCAGTGAGTTTAGCATTAGAAAATCAACGCAAATTGGAAGTGGTCAAACAGGAGATGGCAAGAGTGAACATTGACATTTTAGAAATCAGCAAACTAAAATGGACTGGAATGGGTGAATTTAACACAGATGACCATTATTTCTATTATTGTGGGCAAGAATCCCTTAGAAGAAATGGAGTAGCCATCATAGTTAACAAAAGAGTCTGAAATGCAGTACTGGATGAAATCTCAAAAACAACAGAATGATCTCTGTTCATTTCCAAGGCAAACCATTCAATATCACATATCCATGTCTATGCCCCAACCAGTAATGCTGAAGAAGCTGAAGTTGAATGGTTCTATGAAGACCTACAAGACCTTCTAGAACTAACACCCTAAAAATATGTCTTTTTCATCATAGGGGACTGGAATGTAAAAGTAGGAAGTCAAGAAACACTTGAAGTAACAGGCAAATGTGGCCTTGGAGTACAGAATGAAGCAGGGCAAAAGTTAAAGGAGTTTTGCCAAGAAAATGCACTGGTCATAGCCAACACCCTCTTCCAACAAAAGAGAAGACTCTACACATGGACATCAACAGATGGTCAATACTGAAATCCGATTGATTATATTCTTTGCAGCCAAAGATGGAGAAGCTTTATACAGCCAGCAAAAACAAGAATGGGAGTTGACTGTGGTTCAGATCATGAACTCCTTATTGCCAAATTCAGACATAAATTGAAGAAAGTAGGGAAAACTACTAGATCATTCAGTATGACCTAAATTGAATCCCTTATGATTCTACAGTGGCAGTAAGAAATAGATTCAAGGGATTTGATCTGATAGATAGAGTGCCTGATGAACTATGAATGGAGGTTTGTGACATTGTACAGGAGACAGGGATCAAGACAGTCCCAAAGGAAAAAACGCCAAAAAGCAAACTGGCTTTCTGAACAGGCCTTACAAATAGCTGTGAAAATAAGAGAAACAAAAAAACAAAGGAGAAAAGGAAAGATACATCCATCTGAATGCAGAGTTTCAAAGAATAGCAAGGAGAGTTTAAAAAGCCTTCCTTAGTGATCAGTGCAAAGAGAGAGGAAAACAATAGAATGGGAAAGACTATAAAGCTCTCTTCAAGAAAATTAGAGATGCCAAGGGAACATTTCATGCAAAGATGGGAAAAGTAAAGGACAGAAATAGTATGGACCTAAAAGAAGCAGAACACTTTAAGAAGAGGTGGCAAGAATACACAGAACTGCACAAAATAGATCTTCACGACCCAGATAATCATGATGGTGTGATCACTCACCTAGAGCCAGACATCCTGGAATGTGAAGTCAAGTGGGCCTTAGGAAGCATCACTGAGAATAAAGCTAGTGGAGATGATGGCATTCCAGTGGAGCTATTTCAAATCCTAAAAGATGATGATGTGAAAGTGCTGCACTCATTATGCCAGCAAATTTGGAAAACTCAGCAGTGGCCACAGGACTGGGAAAGGTCAGTTTTCATTCCAATCCCAAAGAAAGACAATGCCAAAGAATGCTCAAACTACTGCATGATTGCACTCAACTCACACGCTGGTAAATTATGCTCAAAATTCTCCAAGCCAGGCTTCAATAATACGTGAACCGTGAACTTCCAGATGTTCAAGCTGGTTTTAGAAAAGGCAGAGGAAGCAGAGGTCAAATTGCCCACATCCACTGGATTATCAAAAAAGCAAGAGAGTTACAGAGAACATTTATTTCTGCTTTATTAACTATGCCAAAACCTTCAAAAGTGCAGATCACAACAAACTGTGGAAAATTCTGAAAGAGATGGGAATACCAAACCACCTGACCTGTCTCTTGAGAAATCTGTATGCAGGTCAGGAAGCAACAGTTAGAACTGGACATGGAACAACAGACTGGTTCCAAATTGAGAAAGGAGTGTGTCAAGGCTGCATATTGTCACCCTGCTTATTTAACTTCTATGCAGAGTACATCATGAGAAACGCTGGGCTGGAGGAAGCACAAGCTGTAATCAAGATTGCGGGAGGAATATCAGTAGCCTCAGATATGCAGATGACACCACTCAGAAAGTGAAGAACTAAAGAACCTCTTGATGAAAGTGAAAGAGGAGAGTGAAAAAGTTGGCTTAAAACTCAACATTCAGAAAACTAAGATCATGGCATCTGGTCCCATCACTTCATGACAAATAGATGGGGCAACAGTGGAAATAACGACAGACTTTCTTTTTTTGGGCTCCAAAATCACTGCAGATGGTGACTGCAGCCAGAAATTAAAAGAGGCTTACTCTTTGGAAGCAAAGTTATGACCTACCTAAACAGCATGTTATCAAGCAGAGACATTACTTTGCCAGCAAAGATCTGTCTAGTCAAGGCTATATTTTTCCAGTAGTCATGTATGGATGTGAGATTTGGTCTATAAAGAAAGCTGAGCACCAAAGAATTGATGCCTTTGAACTGTGGTGTTGGAGAAGACTCTTGAGAGTCCCTTGCACTGCAAGAACACCCAACTCGTCCATCCTAAAGGAAATCTGTCCTGAACATTCATTGGAAGGACTGATGCTGAAGCTGAAACTCCATACTTTGGCCACCTGATATGAAGAACTGACTCATTGGAATAGACCGTGATGCTGGGAAAGACTGAAGGCAAGAGGAGAAGGGGACAACAGAGGATGTAATGGTTCGATGGCATCACCGACTCAATGGATATGAGTTTGAGTAAACTCTGGGAGTTGGTGATTGGCAGGGAGGCCAGGCATGCTGCAGCCCAGGGATTCGCAAAGCATCAGACATGACTGAGTGACTGAACTGAATTCTTTTAGGAATAAATATTAGCAAGTGCTCTCAAATGAAGCTGAGTCACTCACCTTATCATTCCAGCTGGTTCTCATTGTATGGTTGATGGAATATTAATCCAACTCTACTTATTTATAAAATATTTATTGTCTCAGAAATTAGCCTGAAATAATTTTGAAGCCTTAGAGATCAGATTCCGGTTTTAACATTAAATACCAGTCATTCATGTGCTTCCCTGATGCCTCAGTGGTAAAGAATTTGCCTGCAATGCAGGAGATGCAAGTTCAATTCCCTGAGTCAGGAAGATCCCCTGGAGAAGGAAATGGCAACCCAGTCCAGTATTCTTGAATGGGGAAACATATGGACAGAGGACCCTGGTGCGCTACAGCCATGGGGTCTCAAAAGAGTTGGGTGTGACTTACTGACTAAACAACAATAACAACCAGTCATTTATATACATATATGACTTAGACAAGTTTATCTGAGGTTGTATTTCTTCAAATGCATGGAGGCTGTATTCTCTATTATCACATTTAAATGTCCATTTCTTACATATGATAAATTATGTATCTGTAAAAATTATATAAAACACAAACAGAATAAAATGTCATATATATGCTAAAATCATGCATTACTGAGCAATATTTTCCATCAAAAAACCTTCTAGATATCCTTAATTTAAGCAGTGATAGTCTGACTGGATAATTTATGGCAAAATTATATCAAAAGTAGTGGGCAAATGAACAACAAAAAAAGAGTGGAATATCTGTATATTGCAGTGAGGTACATTCAGAATATACTGCTGGATGAAAAAGCAATGTATATAAAATACGTTTGGAAGACTAAAATTTACCCAAAAGTGAAGTACTTCTATATTTAAATTTATTGAAACAAATTTTTATTATACAAGCATTTTATACATAAAACAAAATATTACCAATAAAAGAATGAAGGGATAGATGAAGGTCCTATATTTAGGTGATTTGACACCAATGTGTATCACTAGTTTTTAGTTATAATTGATGTGTTCCTTGAAGAAATGGCTCATTCTTGGTTCTAGAAAAAAAATACATAACATAAGCTGAGAATCTCTTGTGATAATAGAAAAGAAAAAATTACCAAAGACTATTAAGATCATGTTTAACATTCAGGTGATACTATAAAGAAACATCTATTGGAAAACTAAGGGATCTTAGACATCAGTCAGGACAATGGCAACAATGAACTGAATCACATAAGTTATGCTCACTTCCATAGACATGTAATTATACTGATAACTCACATACAATTGCACAAACCACTGTAAGACACCAGTGAGTCAATTCATCATTGTGAAAATTAAAAATAAATAATCAATTATTTATAATATATCCCAAAGTAAGTTTTTAATCTTGTGAGTTTCTGCTGGATACAGGGGACTCAAGTTTCCCTCTTGATAGCATGTTGCACAAATAAAAAGAAATAAATTTTGACACCTAGAAAAGAAGATAACTCTAAAAGAAGGGTTGGGAGAATAAAACACCCCACTGAGAACTGAGAACTCATAATAACAAGCCAGCCTAAGAACACATTTGTGAGATTTTATGCTGTCCATATCACTGGAAAAACCTTATATTATAAAGTATAGTCCTAGGTTAGAATGAGAAGCTGGCAAAACAAAAACTCCAGCAGGTCTGATTTTAAACCAAGCCATAAAATAACCCACACAAATAAAATTTTAAGAAAAAGTAGCACCTCATAGTCAAACATTTAAAAATAAAAGAGGGAAACAGGAACTGAATTGAGAGATAGATTAATAGATAAAATCAGATATTCAACAGTCCAGAGGTTAAAATTTGCTATTGAAGATTATGAGATAAGTAAGCCCACACTTCAGCTGCTGAAAGAATTTTACTGTCTTTACAATTCCACTGGGAGACGACAACTGCAAAATTGAACTTGTTTTTCCTGGACCCTCACCTACGCAATTTTTCACTTTACTGAGTTTGACCTGTATTGTTTCACTGTAATAAACTGTAACAATGAATACAGCAGCTTTTCTGAGTTGTTGAGTTCTTCCAGAAAATTATAGACCTTGAGTGTGGTGTCAGGGACTACCAACACATTAAGGCAAAAAAACATAAATGTGGCATCAAGAGAAAATGGAATGATTAAATTCTGATTTCCCTACATGGGAAAGGGACCAACTTGCTATGCAGGATATAAGATTGATTTAGAGCCTGACATGAAAAATGTATAAACTTGGGAGGAAATAATGATACTTCCATAGAACAGGATAAGTCAAGTAGGACAAAGATCAGGTGGAAGCCACAGTAGCATTAACAGAGTTCTTTACATCTTTGTTTCTGTAACAGTTGCTTTTATTCACCAGACATACCTTTATCCCCACTAGGATGTTTTCTGATGTGGAAAAACAAAAAGTAAGTAAATAAATACAATGAGATTGTCAACTCTGGTACTAAGATCCACAGAAGGTTTTAGAAAGGAGACTGTGGGGTTACTACATCCATCTTTGGCATCTGCTTTACCCATATCAAGCTCAAATGTATGGCTTTAGATCCATTGAAATTTAAGTCCATATATTTCTCCACCAACTCCATTATCATCTATACAAGTTTCATACAGAATTTTAAGCTTTTACTTAGTTTCAATTTTCCCATATTTATAATAGAGATAAAAATACTATGTTATGATTTTATTTTAATACATAATGTTATTTAATGATTATATGGTTTTTTTGTAAATTTCCAGTGAGATGATGCTTGTAAATCATTTAGCATGGTGACTAAAGAGGTGCACTTACAGATTATGTAATAAGTATACTCCTAGGTATTTTAAGTATTATTAGTATAGTTAGAGAAGGAGATGGGAACCCACTCCAGTATTCTTGCCTGGAGAATCACTTTGGAAAGAGGAGCCTGGAGGGCTATAGTCCATTGGGTCACGAAGAGTCAGACATGACTGAGCAACTTCATTTTCTTTCTTTCTTTCCTCTTTCTATTAGTATAGTGGCAGTGAGTGCTTTGTAATCACTAGCTCATCTTAGACCTATAAGGGATAGCTGTTCACAGTACAATATTCATAAGATAGAAGTTCATAGGGCCTTCCATGCTAGCCAGAAAGTCAATTATTATGGTTCTTTCCATCCTAAGCATATAGGCATCTAACTTTATAGCAGTTAATCGATTGCTTTGTAATTCTGTTCTAGAGTCAAACAGAGAGACACAAAGAACCCAGTTACACTTTATTCACAGATATGGAGATTTTGAGTCCACAGCAAAAAGTAAATGACGGTCAGGACACACCAGGAGTAAAACACATTCCCAAGCTAGCTAAAGGCTAATCTGCTCAAGACATTTGTTAGTCATTCCCAAAAAGGTATGCTGCCCTGACCCCTAAATGAGGAGTTAAAACTGACAAAGTGTCATTCCAGACAGAGACCTGGAGACCCAGTGCTCCCAAGGGACTCAGAATTGAAGAGAAAGGCCAGGAACAGAAATAAGTTCAGTCTGCACAGTGAATCACCCCACAAAGGGTGTTAAATTATTTCTGGAGTTAGCAGAAACTTCTACTGCTCAAACAACTGCTGAATCCTAAACCAAAGCCGTTTTATTATTTGCCATTATAATTACTTTTATTAGAACTGTAGATAAAATAAAAGGTTAAAAACAAAGAAATTAAGTATCATTATTGCATTCATCCATCCAGAGGTGGCTTAGTTTGTAAGCTATTAAAAAAGAACAATAGTAGAATAGATCCTATAAAAGACACAAATTTGAAGGAGAAGAAATGGCTTAAGGTGCTATGTAAACAAGCAATAAGCTAATGATGTGTAAATGCTTCCAGGAATCCTCCATAAATAGGTGGACACCTGGAGGGCAGAGGAACAGAACAAGACTTAAAAGCCAAATATCCTCTTATCTTTATGATATGTGAAGATTTCTACTCAGGGACCATTTGCCAAGCCTATCCATTATTTACTTCTAAATTTAATTTAATTTTTAATGCTTAAGGGAATTTTAGGTCTTTTCCTGGTTTAATGATTCTTAAATAATATAGAAATCTGTTAAGAGTGGGGAAAAGGGTAGCAATTAAGTTTTCATTAGATTAAACTTAAATAGTGATTATTTTTTCAATAGTTACCATGTGCCAAAAGCTGATTGCAGGAGCAATAGATATTAATATATTCTGGGAGAATAATAGGAAAAACAGGAAAGAGGAAAGGAGTACTGAAATAGAAGTTTGGAAATTAACTGAGATAATCTTTTCATTCTAAAATATTTCCTAAGAAAAGTTAAAATTCAGCTAAAATGTTAAATCTTTATGTTGTACACCTAAAAGTTACAAAATGTCCTATGTCCATTACATCTCAATTTTATATCTTAATAGAGCTGAAAAAAATCATTTGAAAAGCAGAGCTTCTAACTATTGTGAGTAGCTGTAGGTTGCTATACTGCAAATAAACAGGTCAGACCATCCCACCATTATTTGGATCAAGGTATGGTGATCAAACAAAGAAATAAGAATGTATATCAGGGGATTCAAAAAGTCTGATGGCAATGAATATAAAACTGAAAACACCCTCCCCAGAAAAGCTGGGCTCAGGAAAATATATTAATAAAAAATTTTGTGTTGTAATGTTGACACTTGTGTTCAGTTCAGTTCAGTCGCTCAGTCATGTCCAACTTATTGTGACCCCGTGAACTGCAGCACACTAGGCCTCCCCATCCATAACCCATTCCCAGAGTTTACTCAAACTCATGTCCACTGAGTCGGTGATGCCATCCCACCACCTCATCCTCTGTTGTCCCCTTCTCCTCCCCTCTTCAATCTTTCCCAGCATCAAGGTCTTTTCGAATGAGTCAGGACATGACTGAAGTGACTTAGCAGCAGCAGCAGCACAGCCAAAGTATTGCAGCTTCAGTTTTAACGTCAGTCCTTCCAATGAATACTTAGGACTGATTTCCTTTAGGACAGACTTGGGTGGATCGTCTTTCGGTCCAAGGGACTCTCAAGTGTCTTCTCCAACACCACAGTTCAAAAGCATAAATTATTCAGTGCTCAACTTTCTTTACAGACCAACTCTCACATCCATACATGACTACTGGAAAAACCATAGCCTTAATGAGACAGACTTTTGTTGGCAAAGTAACATCTCTGCTTTTTAATATGCTGTCTAGGTTGTGTTACTAGCTGTGTTACTGACTCCACATTATCAGGAAATGATTATGATGTTTGATGATGATGAGGATGATGATGTTACTATTTTCAAAATAGCCAATATTTGTGTCATATTAACAAACACTAATATTTCTTCTATTTATTCATGTTAACTCTAATAAAAGAGGTAACTATAAAATAACTTTGGAGTATAGATAATCTGAGAAGTGTAAAGAAATACTCAGTTTTATACCAGTTTTGCTATGGATTTGTTTAGTAACCTTGCAAAAAGACACTCATTTTGGTCATTTTTAAGGCAACAGTTCTGGATCCCAAAATATGAAAAAATTTTTCTTGGGTATTTATTGCTTTGGCATTTAATAATTCCCAAATTCATCAGTACATGAATTGTGAACTTCCAGATGTTCAAGCTGGATTTAGAAAAAGGCAGAGGAACCAGAGATTAAATTGCCAACATCCATTGGATCATTGAAAAAACAAGAGAGTTCCAGAAAAAAAATCTACTTCCGTTTTATTGACTATCTCAAAGAATTTGACTGTGTGGATCACAACAAACTGGAAAATTCTGAAAGAGATGGGAATACCAGACCACCTGACCTGTCTCTTGAGAAACTTGTATGTAGGTCAGGAAGCAACAGTTAGTACTGGACATGGAAAAACAGACTGGTTCCAAATCAGGAAAGGAGTACCTCATGGCTGCATATTGTCACCCTGCTTATTTAATGTATATTCAGAGTACATCATGAGAAATGCTGGACTGGATGAAGCACAAGCTAGAATCAAGATTGCTGGGAGAAATACCAATAACCTCAGACATGAAGATAACACCACCCCTAAGGCAGAAAGTGAAGAAGAACTAAAGAACCTCTTGACGAAAGTGACAGAGGAGAATGCAAAAGTTGGCTAAAAACTCAACATTCAGAAAACTAAGATGATGGCATCTGGTCCCACCAGTTCATGGCAAAGAGATAGGGAAACAATGGAAGCAGTGGCAAAGTTTATTTTGGGGGGGCTCCGAAATCACTGCAGATGGTGACTGCAGCCATGAAATTAAAAGACGATTGCTCCTTGGAAGAAAAGTTAAGACCAACCTAGGCAGCATATTAAAAAGCAGAGATGTTACTTTGCCAACAAAGGTCCATCTAGTCAAAGCTATATTTTTTTCCAGTAGTCATATATGAATGTGAGAGTTGGACCACAAAGAAAGCTGAGTGCCAAAAAATTGATACTTTTGAACTGTGGTGTTGGAGAAGACTCTTGAGAGTCCCTTGGACTGCAAGGAGATCCAACCAGTCCATCCTAAAGGAAATCAGCCCTGAATATTCATTGAAGGACTGATGCTGAAGTTGAAACTCCAGCACTTTGGCCACCTGATGTGAAGAACTGACTCATTTGAAAAGACCCTGATGCTGGGAAAGATTGAAGGTAGGAGGAGAAGGGGATGAGAGAGGATGAGATGGTTGGATGGCATCACTGACTCAATGGACATGAGTTTGAGTAAACTCCGGGAGTTGGAGTTGGACAGGGAGGCCTGGTATGCTGCAGTCCACGGGGTCGCAAAAAGTCAGACATGACTGAGTGACTGAATTGAACTGAACTCAACTGAATTCCTAAATTTGGAGTTGCCATGTAGAGATAATAGTTCACAGAGATTTGTGTGTGTGTTTGTGTGTGTATGCATGCGTGTGGGTGCATGTGTACCTTTTCTTTTCCCCTGAGATGGTAATCCCCTATATATACATATATGTGTGTGTGTGTGTATATATATATATATATATATATATATATATGTTTAATTCCAAATTTTGAACAAATATTTAAAAGTTAATTTTACAATAAGGCAATTAACTTTAAAAAAAAACAGTGGAAGAGAATCTGTAGCAAAGGACTTAACCCTGATCCCTGAATCCCTGATAGCCTTTCTTTTACCCAGCCATGATTATAGCACACAGTACAATCAGAGGAATGTGCTTGGGCTTAGTTGCACAGTTGTGTCCGACTCTCTGCAACCCCATGGAATGTAGCACACCATGCTCCTCTGTTCATGGGATCCTCCAGTCTATTGTTCCATGTCCCATTCTAACAGTTACTTTTTGACCTGCATAAAGCTGTTTCAGGTGGCAGGTCAGGTGTTCTGGTATTCCTATCTCTTTAAGAATTGCTTTAGTTCAAATCAGAGATCTGCTAATTATTATGTGAAATTAGGTTAGTTACTTTACCTGTTAATTGCTCAGTTCCTCATTCTTAAATGAAGCAGATGCTTACTATTCAACCCAGCAATCCCACTCCTAGGTAAGACCTTAAGAGAAATGAAAACATATGTCTAAATAACTCTATATATTAATCTAAAATATCTGACACAAATACTTATTGTCACTTTATTTGTAATCATCAAAAAGCAACCCAAAATGTGCATTAATTTGTGGACAAACTGTGGTATATACATACTATTACTACTCAAGAATAAAGATGAATTGGTATTTGCAATAATGTGGATTAATCTTAAATGCATTATACAATATGAAAACTGACAAAAGACTATACATTTTAAAATCTCATTTATATAGTATATTGGATTCCCAGGTGGCACAGCGGTAAAGAATCCTTCTGCCAATGCAGGAGACACAAGAGATATGTGTTGGATCCCTGGGTCAGGAAGACCCCCTGGAGTAGGAAATGGCAACCAACTTGAGTATTCCTATCTAGAAAATTCCATGGACAGAGGAACCTGGCAGGCTGTAGTCTATGGAACCCCAAAGAGTCAGACATGACTGAGCAACTGAGCACACACACATATAGTATTATGGAAGGATAAAAGTGTGAGGACATAATCATGGGTTATGAGTAAGGAGAAGGTATGAACTCCAAAAGGGCCTGAGGGAACTTTTGGAGAGTAATGGACCTGTTGATTGACATGTGATCATATAATTGTATTCATGTATCTAAGTTTATAGGAATGCATATTAGCAAAGGGTGACTTTATAAGTTATATCTCAAAACTCTTAATTAAAGGGACATGATAAAGGTTCAAACTTCATCAGGTGGTTATGAAAATTAAGAAAGATAGTGGATATAAAACTTAGGGTTTGACATTTTTAAACACTCAACAAATCCTATCTATCATTATTGCCTTAAACCCAATTCTTCATAATTGTAAATGGTGATAATTTTATTAGAAAAAAAATTATTTCTAAGTAAAAAAGTAACATTTTAATAGCCTTTTATGAAAATAGAAGGTTTTTTGGTTTAATAATAGTTTGGTTTATAGTAAGGCCCACCTGTTTCTATCATATAAAAAATAAATGCCATACTCTCAGGGCTGTGTTTTCAAGATAGATTTATGTACTGAGGCTGTCCATGAGTTTTTGTGCCAAATGAAATCTAGACACAAATAAACCTAAAATGAGAAGGAAATCTGCTGACTTTTCAGAGGTGTCCAGTCTTTCTTCCAGAGTCCCCCAGTATCTCATCCAGAGGCCAGGATCAGAACATGCATCCCATTTCCCCAGGGCCTTGCTCTCTTTTGTCTCTACCTTCTCAGCACCTTCTCTTGGCTCTTTTCTTCCATATCCCAGTCTTCATATCCACCAAGCTCTGCAAGAGTTTTGATTTGTTAAACCTATCAAATCATTCCCTCTCCTTTACATAGTGCCTGGCTCAGAGGTGGGTATAACCTGATACTCGCTGGCCATAGGTAAGGAACAGAGTAGAGTGGAGAACAGCACAGTAGTTGTTCACTAGTTGTGAGAAGAGATCTCTCTATCTCTTTCTATCTCACCTATAGGTGTGATAATGTGCAGACAGATCCTGAAAGTACCACCTCGTGGGAGGCCTGCCATGAGACAAAATCCAACCAGACTACAACCTCTATCATTTCAGTAACCAACAAATTACCTGTGTTGTTTAAGCCATTTGGAGTCAAATCCTTTACTGATAAAGAAAATCACTTCAAGCAATATATTTCCCATTAATATTCCATTTTTACAAGTCCAGTAAGGTCAACAATGGTTTGGAGCTCAACTAATCTGATTATACATACATTAAGTCCTTAGTGACATGTAATAACAGATTCTCAAATACACATGCACATTTTAGTACACAATTTAGAAATTTTAGAGGTTTTTGTTCAATGAAAATTACACAAAGGAGGTAGGTCTTATAAACATGTTTTTTTTTTTAATGGACATTTTCTGAAAAATCTACATAAACACTGTCTTACAAAAATTTTCTTTGGCATCTAGATTTCAAAATAGTGAAATATATCTGTAGTTCTCTACCTCTGCTTTCTAACAACAAATGGATGTTGTATAGATTAAAAATGTACAACTTCTTTGGCTTACAAAAATTAATAAAACTACATAAAATTTGGACAAGGATGTCTGAATTAATGCAGAGACTGTGAGCTAATTTCATTAATATTTTTTTTAAACTCTGAAAACAGAATGACTACAAAAGCTTCCAAAAGAGTATATCAGACACCTAGCACCAACCCCAGTTCTTTTTAAAGGGAAACAAAAATTGAGAGAAGTTATGTTCATGGGTGAAAATAAAATAAGCTACTTACTATACACTAGTGTCCTAGGATTTTCCAGAACTAGCGTTTGCTTTTTTTGTTTGTTTATATTATAACTGTGGATTGAAAAAAACATACAACCTAACAACTTAACATGAGTGAAGTTTTATCTGGTGACCTTCCTGAGGACTATAGCCCAGGAAATAGCCTCTCAACTCTGAGGAAGTGATATGAAGGGGTAAGGGAAGAGCCAGGATATATCAGAGTTTTTGGTGCCAAAAAAAAAAAAAAAAAGTAGTTGAATGTCAAAAGATTACTGCTATTCACAAAAAACAGAAATCTCAAGTTATGATTTTAGTGCTTTTGTATGTATGGGAATAAGCAAGAGTCTGGGCTCACTGAAATTATTCTTTAGATGTGCATTTTAACCATCTAAGGATAATACCCAAAGCACAGAATTCTTCCTGTTTTTCTGCATTCTGAATTACTATTGGGGTGTACTGTTGGGGGTACATGGGGCAGCTACACTGTTCAACAGGTTAATAGAGGGAAAGGTTCATTGTTCACTGGTTTGCTAGGCAACATTCCTTTTCCACATAACTAATTCAAACATGAAGTCATACATTTTGTCATTCCTGGATTTTCAGCAAGATAAGTGTATCTACAAAACTTTCTTCCCCTTTGTCTAACTATACTTGAAATATCATAATTTTCCCCAAATTATATGAATATTTTTTCTTTAGGAAATGAAAATACCCTATGAAATACTTAGCACTTCACTTTGTTACTGGTAGTTGAAACTTAGTCCTGAGAAACTTTATCTACCAGTTCTTTCAATAAAAGCTTTAAGAAGTAATTGAGAATAAGTGAAGATAATGAATAAAATAAACACTACAACTAGAATATTTCATGTCAAACTCACTCAATCCTTCTTTGTTTCCAACATATACCCTGGTAACTATCATATCAAAACTTTTTATTATAGGATTTTCCCTCCTCTCCTACTATCAAAATAGCCAGTAAGAGCCTAATATGATTCTCAGTTTAAGAGAAAGGAAAAGACAAATGACAAATTGTGCCCCTATGTTAAAGATATGCCCAAGGCCACATAGGAAGAAACACAACAGGAAATGAATAGTATTTTCCTGATTGGCATATAATCAACTCCTAGATGGTGAGGTATAGACAGAACCATAAAGAAGATCATACGAGAAAGATCAGCTGTCCAGCAGTGTCCCTAGGGCCTGACTACATGGGTTCATAGCAGGGTCATCCATGTGCTGTCCTGGGATATTAGGACATAACATCTCTGCCTATTTCTGCATCTGAAAACAGAAAGAGCACATGGTTGTGAGGAAAACTAGGTAACACATATAAATGACATGACAGAGTACTTAGGATGCAGAAAGCATACAATACACATTAGCTATTATTATCACTATTATTATTATTATCATTATTACTGAAAGATTTCAAAGTGAAAACATGAGCTGAACTGGATGTACCCTGTCTTACCCCCCTCCCTGTTATGGACTGAATTTCCCTGATAAAATTTATATTTTCAAACTCAAACTTCAACATGACTGTATTTGTAGATGGGGCCTCTATGCCTGCTAATGTAGGAGACACAAGAGATGCAGGCTTGATCCCTGGGTTGTGAAGATCCCTGGAGAAGAAAATAGAAACCCACTCCAGTATTCTTGCCTGGAGAATCACATGGACAGAGAACCCTGGCGGACTAGAGTCCATGGGATCACAAAGAATTGAACATGACTGAAGCAACCATAGTCAAGGCTATGGTTTTTCCAGTGGTCATGTATGGATGTGAGAACTGGACTGTGAAGAAAGCTGAGCACTGAAGAATTGATGCTTTTGAACTGTGGTGTTAGAGAAGACTCTTGAGAGTCCCTTGGACTGCAAGGAGATCCAACCAGTCCATTCTAAAGGAGATCAGTCCTGGGTGTTCTTTGGAAGGAATGATGCTAAACCTGAAACTCCAGTACTTTGGCCACCTCATGCGAAGAGTTGACTCATTGGAAAAGACTCTGATGCTGGGAGGGATTGGGGGCAGGAGGATAAGGGGACGACAGAGGATGAGATGGTTGGATGGCATCGCCAACTCGATAGACATGAGTTTGAGTGAACTCCAGGAGTTGGTGATGGACAGGGAGACCTGGCGTGCTGCAATTATGGGGTCGCAAAAAGTCGGACACGACTGAGTGACTGAATTGAACTGAACTGAAGCAACTTAGCACACATGGACATGGAGCTAGTTAAGATCCAATGAGGTCACAAGGGTGGGGCCCTAATATTCATATATTAGGAGGAGACTACAGAGATCTCTCTTTAAGAGCACACAGAGAAAAGGTCCTATGACGGCTCAGTAAGAAAAATGCTTTTCAGTCAGCTGGGACGAGAGAGACGTCACTAGAAAGCAACCCAGTCAGCACTTGATCTTGGACTTCCAGGCTCCATAAGTGTGAGAAAATAAATTTCTCAATGCCATTTCTGCCATTTAAGTCTGTGTATTTTGTTATAGCAACCAAGTAGACTAAGACACTACCCATTCTTTTTTTTTTAATTATCACTTAAATTTTTACTGGAATGTAGTTGCTTTACAATGTTGTGTTAGTTCTGCTGTACAGCAAAGTGAATCAGCTATACCAAGTGAAGGACAGGGAAGCTTGGCATGTTGTGGTCCATAGGATCATAAAGTCAGGCATGGTTTAGTGATGGAACACACACACTTATCCCCTTTTTTGGATTTCCTTCCCATTTAAATCACCACAGAGCCTTGAGTAGAGTCTACTGTGCTATACAGTAGGTTCTAACTATTTGTCTATTTTATATATAGTAGTTTACATCAATCCTAGTCTCACATGTCATTATGATATACATAAATTTTCTTCTGTTTCTGCTTTGCAAATAGGTTCATCTGTACCATTTTTCTAGATTCCACAAATATATGTTAATATACGATATTTGTTTTTCTCTTTCAGACTTCACATGAATGGACCTTGACACTACCCATCATTGCCCTATCACAGCTTCTTCCCACCACTGTATGAGGGAAAAGTCACTGATAAAACCCTGCTATAAGTTTTTGTCTTAGGCCAGGACTGGCAAACTTTTTCTGTAAAGGGCCTGGATAGTATTTTACACTTTGCAGGACACGTGGTGACTGTTATTATAACTCAACTCTGCCATTACAATGTGAAAGCCATCACGCATGATACAAGCACTCTGAATGGGACTGTGTTCTGATAAAATTTTATTTATAGACACTGACATTTAAATTTCACATAAATTGAATATGTCACAGAATATGCTTCATTTTTTTCAGTTATTTAAAAATGGGAAAAAGCCACATTCTTAGCTTGCTAGTCCATGTCTTAGAGCATTGTTTAGTTATAAGTATTTACCCTGTCTTTAGTTTCTCTTGTTTTGAAATGGTTTTCCCCAGTTTTATTCACTTAAGTCAGTGCACTGTAAAGTTTTATTGGTTAGAGAAATATTTCCCAAAGACCCTGATTCCAAAATCACACCACCTTGTTCAGATCACAGGAATACATTCTGTTAGAACACTCCCTTGGCAGACCTTTTCCCAACAGGACAAATTAGGTTGGCAATCCCTATACTCCTTCTACATGACTTTATAACATTAAAGGGGATGATATATCCAAAGAGTTTTGAAAAACAAAAGGGCTATTTAAGTACAAATAATGCAGTAAACTGCTTTGGACATGATTTTTCATTTTGATACTGATTTATTTAGATAGTCATATCCCTTTGATACAATGACAAATTCTTTAAGGCCAGGCATGATGTCTCTTTATTTCTTTATATCTGAGAGAGTAGTAAAATGCCAAACAGATAGTAGACTCATCAATAACAATTTATGATGTTAAATGAAGCAATGATAAAATAAGTGATGATGATGATAACTGTTTTCCACACATAAATGTACCATTAACTAATTTTTGTTCCATTTTTACCCAAACTACTCAGTAGTTTTACTTCAAAACCAGAGGATGTCTTTGACCCCTTGTGTGGAGCTGTCATCACTTTCCATATCATTATATATATACCATATTGTCAACAAATCCAATCATTTGAAAGAACATAGCTCAAAAGTATAAAGTTTAAAAAGTATACATATTGTTTTTCCATTCCTTCCAATTCACCCACATCTGTTCAGTTAGAGTTATCATTACAGTTCTTTATTAGCTGTCTAACTTTTCCGGGATGTCTATCTTGAGTGTGATCTTCATTATTTTCTGTGTGAATGAATACAATATTCTCCCAGCTGCTTGCCTTACTTCCTATCTTTCTACTTATTTTACTTATCAAATTCATCCTCCGCAGTACAAATTACTTGACAAACCTTTCACCTAGGCATTTAACATTCTCTATCTTCATGGTTTGGCTCAGGCTCTCCCTCCCACCGGAATTTTTACTTTATCACTTCTTCCCACATATCAAAATTCTATCTGTCCTTGAAAGTTCATCTCAAATATCAGCTTTTCACTGAAAACATTTCCAGTGCCTCTATTCCATGTGACTACCCTCTTCCTTGCTTCTTTATGGTAGTTCAGTCTTGCCTGTACCATTTAAAACGTCCTGTGGCCTTGGGTGTGTTTTCAGTCTGTCCTTTGGGAGATTCTACATTTCAGGAAGGCATGTAGTGTCTCTTCTTAATTTTCACATTCTCTGTCTCTTACATTCATTTACATAATAAATGATTGATAATAAATGTTGTTTTCATCAATATGTTCTCCCAGTTCAAAGTCTTTTTACTTAGCTGAGACATTTAGCAAGATCCTTGTGTGGGAAAAAAACTGTAGTTGACTAATGGATGGAATACTTTTGAAATAAAAAGAGGCTTCCAGCTATCAAATAACTTACACACAAGCTGTCTGGGAAATAGAAGAAAATGGAAGAGTAACCCATAAATAGGGGGTTCAAGAGTAGGCAGTGCAAAACAATGATCAGGGATTGATCTGAGAAGTCTTCTTTAAAGAGCCTAAGTCAGAGTCTCTTATATTCATTTAATCAATTACTATAACTTGAGTCACAGTTCAGCTGGAGTCTCAGTAAGAATAATTTGTAGTTAACATGTTGAAGGTAAAGAATTTGCTGTTAATGGAGTTTTTAATTCAATCTTAGAATTATTGCTTTAAATACTCTTTTATTTTCTGAACAGTGAAGATCTCATTAAATTAAGCACCCCAAGAAGTCAAACATGAACATTACAGGTGTTACTAGTTAATGCTAATTCTTTTGGACTTCATTTGGAACATGGCCTGTTATTTATGGTACTGTCTCTCTGCTGAAGTCATTCGTCCATTATCACTTGTCATTCTCAACATCCTACCATAGACTGGGCAGGCATTGTTGTCAGACTTAATCCAGTAGATGAAGTAGTACCACTGAAAACAAAAATGGATGTGTGTTAATTTCAGACTTTATTTAGAGAAAAGGAAAGGTGTTGAGGTTGAAAGAACATGTAGAATGGGATAATGCATTTGAATAAAGACTTCATTCTTTTTTAAAAATCTTTTATTTGTCTGGGATATTCTTTTGTTTTGGCTAGACATTTTCAAAGTATTTAACAAAATGCTGATTATAAGCCTGACTATGTGGAGCCCCATGACTGAAGAAAGCTAGTGTGAAGTTTCTGCTCTCCAGAGGCTGAGATGGGTGTGATTAGCTGTGACATTTTGACGGGTGTGAATGGATTTAGAAGAATAACATAAAGGACACAGATTACAATTTCAATTAGCTGTCAAATGATTATATAAACTCAAGCAATGTCAATCAATTTACCTTTCATTGTTTTAGAAGCCAAATGAGTAGAAATACTGCACTAATTTGTTTAAAATGTAATTTACCTTAGGTTTTTCAAAAGTACATGATCCAAGATATTAACTATAACTCTATACAGATGTGTATGCATGTGCTAAATTGCTTCAGTCATGTCCAACTCTTTACATCTTGGTCGACTGTTAGTCCACCAGGTTCTTCTGTCCATGGAATTCTCCAGGCAAGAATACTGGAGTGTATGGCCACGCCCTCCTCCACAGTCTCTTCCCAATCCAAGGATAGAACCTGTATCTCTTATGTCTCCTATATTGGCAGGAAGGTTCTTTATCACTACGCCACCTGGGAAGCCCTCACACAGATGTAGACATAGCGACTAAATGAGAAACTGATATTTTATCTGTCATATAGATATTTTTCCTGCTTCTCAAGCTTTGGAAAAGTGAACTACAGAATAAAACTGACTGACTTGATGCTAGGATGTTTTAAAAATCAGATGTTTCCTACACTCAGTATCAGTATCAGTTCAGTCACTCAGTCGTGTCTGACTCTTTGCGACCCCATGGACTACAACACACCAGGCCTCCCTGTCCATCACCAACTCACGGGGTCTACCCAAACTCATGTCCATTGAGTTGGTGATGCCATCCAACCATCTCATCCTCTGTTGTCCCCTTCTCCTCCTGCCTTCAATCTTTCCCAGCATCAGAGTCTTTTCAAACGAGTCAGCTCTTTGCATCAGGTGGCCAAAGTATTGGAGTTTCAGCTTCCCACACCACAATAAACGAAACAGATAACCAAAAAGGACCTACTGTATAGCACACAATATTTTTCAATAACATATAAGGGAAAGGACTTCCCAGGTGGTGTTAGTGGTAAAAAGCCCACTTGCCAATGCAGGAGACATAAGAGATGTAGGTTCCAATCCATCCCTGAGTAGGGAAGATCCCTTGGAGGAGGGCATGGAAACCAACTCCCGTATTCTTGCCTTGGAGAATCCCATGGACAGAGGAGCCTGGTGGGCCACAGTCCACAGGGTTGCAAAGAGCTGGACATGACTGAAGTGATTTAGAATGTATGCACTCAAAAAGGAAAATAATCTGAAAAAATATATATGTATATACATAACTGAATCACTTTGCTATATAAGTGAAACTAACTTAACATTGTATATCAACTATATTGCTAAAAAATCTTAGATTTCTCTACCACCTAAAAGTCTGACTTTGATTACATGCAACGGAATAAGAATGTTGCCTGACAACTCCAGTACTGAAGGTAGTGCTGACCCATTAAAAAGATCTAGAAATAAACCCCAGAAGAGCTATTCTTAATTATTTACAAAACTGAAGTAGTTGGAAAACATTGAATTATTTGTTGAATCTTCCTGGGCCTCTGGAAATTTCTCAGGCTGTGTTTTTGTACCTTGCTTTGGTCTGTGTGTTTGCCTTACCATTCTCCTTAATTTCAGTTCCTTGGATAAGTATTGTGGCTGCTCCCTCTAATTTGGCCAGTTCAGAGAGCTGCCAGCTGGGAGCTGGCCTGGCCTCAGAGTTTGACTGTGGTCCTCATTACTCAACAGAGCAACCCACAGAACTAGGTGACTCGGTTCTATGACAGAGTAAGACCAAATCCAAACAACCATAGCACAAATCACAAAATGACCAAATCTTCCTCTCTCAACTATAGTAGCTGTTTCTCCTTTACCAAATATGGCCTTAGTTATCCATGGTACCTCCTGTTTTCAGATACAAATTCCTGATGCACCTGATCATAGAATGACCCCTTTTTTCTAACAGCATCCCAATCAGAGAAAAGTCCTGCTTCTTTGTTGCCCTCTCAAAATTAGAAATTTTATCACTGAACTCTCCTGACACCATCTCACTAAAGTAGCCATTAGTTCTGCAAGGTGACAGGGTCCTTTTTCAAAGTGATAAATAAATAGCTTTCTTTGCTCACGAGAGTGGTCGTGGTGGTCCATGGCAGGTAGTCATTGACAACTTTTCATTGAGCACTTACTATATGAGTTCTATAATCATAGTGCTCTGGTAAAAAAAACGAAGGTGTCCTTGTTTGTATGCTATAAAAATGCATACAGCATTTTAGAAAATAGGATATTCTCCATGATCCCTCTATGTTAAACAGTATATCGTTATTGTTCAGTTGCTAAGCCAAGTCCGACCCTTTGTGACCCTATCAATTATAGCACGCCAGGCTCCCCTGTTCTTCACTATCTCCCAGAGTTTGCTCAGATTCATGTCCATTGAGTCAGTGATGCTATCTAATCATCTCATCCTCTGTTGCCCTCTTATCCTTTTGCCTTCAATCAGGCAAAAGGAGAAGGCAAAAGGAAATCCACTGTATGGATATGGCAAAAGGAAAATCACTCCTTTTGCCTTAATCACTGTATGGATTAACTCAGAGATCCTTTCTAAGTTTCAGGATGGCAGTGACACCATACTTATTGTTCCCACTGTGAAGTTGATCTCACAAGAGTTATAATTTCCACAGTCTCTGTGACAGATAAAGATTCTCAGCTCAGATCACCTGCTGAGTGGGTATAGTGGATTGACCACCCCATCTGCCATGCCCTTGATTCACCACTACCATTGCCATTAACAACAGTGGTGACGTTATTGCTGATGTGGCCATACTTTTCTGTGCTGCTCCCTCCATACAAAATTAGAGAGCAGAGGGAATATGAGTGTTGGACCATTCTGATAGGGTGGGACTCCTCTAATGGACAGCTGTGTCTTAAAGACTCCCCATTGGCCAAGCCAAAGCTTTCTCAGAACCGATCAATAGTCTGAGGCTCTTCCTACCTAATCCTTCCTTCTCATTTTTCTACTTACGGGTGTCAGATCTACTTCATGGTCTAAAGGACAACTTGCTGTCTCTCCTTTGTCTGTCACAGTGTTTAGCCAATACATCTCTCACACATCTAATTTCTTCTTGTCATCTACTTCTTGAAGGACCAGAATTCACAACCACTCAAAGAATAAGGAGAGGGGTTAAATTTTAATATTGGACCATCTACTGTTGTTCATAACACTTTAAAAAGTCAATGAAAGGGGACTTTCCTGGCAGTCCATTGGGTAAAAGACCAAGCTCCCAATGCAGGGGACCTGGGCTCGATTCCTGGTCAGGGAACTAGATTCCACATACCAAAACAAAGACCTAGTACAGCCAAATAAATACAAATAAATATTTAAAGCAGAAAATCAGTGAAAAAATGAGGCTGCTTTAATTGCCAAATAATGAAGGATGACTTTTAAGATGTCAAAGAGCAAATTTAACTAAGAGAGTGCTAATTTTTTTTTTTTTTTTAATTTGTCTGAGCTGTGTCATGGTTAACTTCATTTGTGAGATATGGATTTCATTCTTTAACCCCTCCCTCATTTATTCATGGGATATGGACTTGCTACTTCCTTCTGATATCTATATTTAAGTTGTGGATATTCATATTCCACTAGCTCTGACCAAACTTTGTTCTCTCCTGTAAAAAATCCTTGTATCTTTCAAGATACACTTAGCTTCTTGAAGAAGCAATATCGATGCATCTGAAGGCTTAGTCTGGATTCTACTTCTCAATTAACCCACAGAATTTTGTGTTTATCACATATGATAGTGTTTGCAGGTCCTCCTACTTTTTATCTCTCTTGGTGTCTGCAAGAATCAATGTTTTGAATCACAACAGCTCCTAGCAGAATTTCTGGTATGGCATTGTTGATAAACATATGATTACTATTAAATTAATACACAAGTGAAAGAATGAATAACCATTGATTAATTACTGATTCACCACCGAATTTCATATTTCTGCATGTACTCTATGTTCTTGGTTCCAAATCATGTGAATAACTGAATTTCCTCTGCTGCTTGATCACTGTATTGACTCATAATATTCAACAGTTATATGCTCTTGAGAGTCCTTTGGACTGCAAGGAGATCCAACCAGTCCATCCTAAAGATCAGTCCTGGGTGTTCATTGGAAGGACTGATGTTGAAGCTGAAACTCCAATACTTTGGCCACTTGATGCGAAGAGCTGACTCATTGGAAAAGACCCTGATGCTTGGAAAGATTGAGGACAGGAGGAGAAGGGGACGACAGAGGATGAGATGGTTGGATGGCATCACCAACTCAATGGACATGGGTTTGGGTAAATTCCGGGAGTTGGGGATGGACAGGGAAGCCTGGCATGCTGTGATTCATGGGGTCACAAAGAGTCAGACATGACTGAGCAACTGAACTGAACTGATATGCTCTACTAGGTCATATCTTGACCAGCCTTGTATATATTGGCAGTTTTTCTGAAAAATGAAGTTATTCCTGGATATTATGCTATGAATATATGATAAAATGGGATGTAAGTCCTATGTGGCGACTATTTACTTCATCTACCCTGTCCATGCTCTATACAGCACCAGACATGTTTTAGGAATTCAGTTAATTAGCATGAGATCCTAGGACAAAGAATGCTATAAACCACAACAGAAGGTCAGGTTAAGAAGATGAGAGCTTGTATAGATTTCTTGAAGGGACAGAGACTTGACCTTTAGAGAAGGGGCAGGTGAACTTAATTACATAATTGTAGATTATTGGAAACTCTTGAGCACTAGAGCTCTCTAACAATTACAGAAAGGCCCATCAATGCCCCAATATTCATATACAGGCCTCAGGGATGACAAAGCATGACTTACGTGAGCTTATCAAATTTCATCTACTTATGAATGTGCTATGAATTACTGAAGCAGCCATCTTTAGCTCAAACAGTGAACTTTTTAAAATTCAGAATCTGGATGGGAAGGTAGTGAAGTAAGTGGAATTTGAAACTATTCTGTGATTAAATTCTTATATAGCAATGCAACCAGTACAGTATATGGCTGTAGTCCTCCTAAGCACTATTTCATTGCACATTTTCCGTTTTATGACCCACACAAAAAGTGCAAAACAGCTATCTAGGTGAGGTAAATGGAGCATGTTGGTTGTTATATTTAGTAAAGAATGGAGTAGATATGGTTAATATATTTAAATATAAATAACAATCTCTTTCATGTCAAGGGGATTCTATGCATAGAATTAACTAATTTATAGGACCATAAATCTTAAGATGGAAATAGAGTTGGGAGAATCTCTTTTCTGTGGTAACATTTCCTGTGATAGTCAGGGACCAATAATGCACCCACCAGAATATGCGGATTAAAATTGTATTAGTTGAAGCAAACATGTAACTATTTATTTAAGACAAAGCAACATAATTGTGAAATCATGTTATTGAAAAATAACACAGACCCCTTCATGAGAGGAGAAAACTGATGACAAAAATTTTGAATAAAATCATTAATAGCATTTCTACTTACTAACAATGGGCACTCTGTAAGGAGTTTAGGGTAGGTATAAACATGGCAATACTTCTGATGGTCCTGGTGGCAAACTGTGCTGACTGTCCTGTTTTATGGGGCTTCCCTGATGGCTCAGAGATAAAGAATCCACCTGCAACGCAAAAAATGCAGGAGACTCAGGAGACCCAGGTTTGATCCCTGTGTTGGGAAGATCCCCTGGAGGAGAAAATGGCAACCCACTCCGATATTCTTGCCAGGATAATCCTATGGACAGGGGAGCCTCGTGAGCTATAGTCCATGGGGTCATAAAGAGTTGGAAATGAATGAGCATGCCAGCAGGCAGGCAGGCCTATTTAACAAGTGAAGTCAACAAAATTTCAATTATTTCTTTGCTGCTCCAAAAGAAGAAGCTCATGTTTGATCGACATAAGCAATAAAATGTATAATAAAAATTCAAAAGCAGTTCTTGTTCCAGGCCTACTTTTTGATCAAAAAGTGATCTTAGTGCTGCCCCTAATATGTGAATTACATTTATTCATTCAATCACACATTTGTCAATTTCTTCCTGATTCCCCATTAAGGGTCTAGTAACTGGAAAGCTAGTTTTCAATCTGGAAGTCAAGTTAGAAAAGTGTCCTCCAATGGTGAAAATGCTCCTTTGCTTACACAGGCTACCTCACATTCCTCACAAACAAGTGTCCCATTGAAACCCCAGTGCAAGACCAACTGAAGCAGGAGAGTCATGTAGTTAGGATAGAAAGGGACCAACAGTTTAAATAGAAGTCATCTGGCCTCAAATTCTCACTATCATCTTGAACAAACAAGTCCTGAGCTGTTTGTACTCAAGGCATTTGTTTCTGGGGGTACAGATCAAGAACTTGAAGATTCTCAGCTTTGATTGAAGAATTAAAAAACAGGATTTTTTTTTCAATCTAGCTATCAAACTATTATTAAAATAAAAACTTTAGCAACACACTATCAACAATGATTACACTAAAGCACTTCCAGTTTCAATCTGAAGCAAAGATTAGGGCTCATAAAACAGACTGATTACAAAAAAAAAAAAAATTACCTTTGTTATACCTTTTAATCACCATAACAACATGGAAACTAAGAAAGAGTAAAGTTCAATACCTTATTCAAGATCACAATACCAGGAAATAGCTGACCTGGGATCTGAGCCAGGGTTCATCTTTGTTATTAACCCCTGCTGTAGCTTGTGATATTCCAAGAGAATATGAGTAAGACTAATAAAATTTATACAGAGATAATTTCAATTCCAAATAAAAATTATTCAGAGTGATTATGGTGCTGTATTAATTGAACATATGGATCCTTGATGCAGTGGCTTCATATATTTAGATTTTAGGTCCTGAGAGTAATGGAAAAGACATTAGCTAGTCATCTATCACAGATGGTATATATGGACCCAAATTGTGTTTCTACAGACTGTAAATTATGACAGCATTTAAATGTTAAAACATCCTTGTCAATCTAAAACCTTTGCTCCAAGAAATGAAATTCAGTCCAGGTAGCTTACATATAGTTTATCATAAAAAATTATAAGAATAAAAAAAAATCTCCTGGAAGCCAATAGGTAAAAGTACAGAAAGATCCCAGAGTGAATGAAGATGATGTCCAGTTCTATTCTTGATTGACCGATGGAAAAATATACATATTTTACAGTAATATATATATATATCTATTTTTTTAATATAATTAGCATATGTAAAGTGCAGTGAAAGTCGCTCAGTCATGTCCTTCTCTTTGCGACCTCATGGACTATACAGCCCATGGAATTCTCCAGGCCAGAATACTGGAGTGGGGAGCCTTTCCCTTCTCCAGGGAGGATCTTCCCAACCCAGGGATAGAACCCAGGTCTCTCTCATTGCAACTGGATTCTTTACCAGCGGAGACACAAGGGAAGCCCGATATTTAGCATATGTATGCCAATTTTATTTGAATAAAAGGGTGGATTCTTTCTTCTCTAAAAATAGTAATACAAATTTGTTTCTCTAGATCTGCATATATATAGACAGACCTATCTCTATTCTTATCCATATCTCTATTTCTGTATCTGTCTATCTATCTAGAGAAGGATATCTCTTAGCCAGAGGCTACTGAGTAGGGTATCGGAAAGTGTCTTTTTGTTTGAAACATATACCTACAGTTATCTTGGTGTTGATAGATGATAGCTCAAGCACCATGGCCATATGATCATACAGGGTTAGGGAAAAATGCATCCGTTTCTCAGTCTGGGTCACAAAACAACCACTGACACAACCATCTGTGGTTGGAGAGTAGGGCCACGTAATAATAACATGGCTTTCCAAAAATCAGTACACCCACCAGGATTGATCTGGTGTGGGGAGTCCTTACAAAATAGTGTGTGTGCTGGATAGATTTCTAGTTGAAATGTGACTTGATCGGTTCTCACACCCTCTCTATCTCCTGGTTCTTTCAAGTCTCCTCAATAAACTATCCCTGTTCCAGTTAAACCCCTGAATTCTAAAACTCTTTTCATGGCGTATAGATGGGGAAAAAGTAGAAACTAGCAGATTTTATATTCTTGGGCTCAAAAATCATTGCAGATGGTGACTGCAGCCATGAAATTAAAAGATGCTTGCTCCTTGGGAGAAAAGCTATGATAAATCTAGATAGCGTATTAAAAAAGAGAGCTATCACTTTGCCAACAAAGGTCCGTATAGTCAAAGCTATGGTGACGCTAGTGGTAAAGAACCTGATTGCCAACGAAGGAGACTTAAGAGACATGGGTTCCATCCCTTGGTCAGGAAGACTCCCTGGAGGAGGGCCTAGTAATCCACTTCAGTATTCTTTCCTGGAGAATCCCATGGACAGGAGAGCCTGGTGGGCTATAGTTTATAGGGTTGAATAGTTACGTGACTGAGCATGCGCACGTGCACACACACACACACACACACACACACACACACATAAATTTTCTAGTAATCATGTATGGATGTGAGTTGAACCATAAAGAAGGCTGTGTATCAAGGAATTGATGTTTTTGAACTGTGCTGGAGAAGACTCTTAGTCCCTTGGACAGCAAGGCGATCAAACCAGTCAATCCCAAAGAAAATCAACCTTGAATATTCATTATAAGGATTGATGCTGAAACTCCATTACTTTGGCCACCTGATGCAAATAGCTGACTCATTGGAAAAGACCCTGATGCTGGGAAAGATTGAGGGTGACAGAGGATGAGATGGTTGGATAGCATCACTGACTCAATAGACATGACTCTGAGCAAACTTGGAGATAATTAAGAACAAGGAAACCTGGAATGCTGCAGTCCATGGGGTTGCAAGGAATTGGACACAACTTAGCAATTAAACAACATTGTAGAAAAGTAATCAGAGTGAGGTAGGACGTCTTATTTGATAAGAAGTTACATGAAATTCAAATCATTGTTTCTTTCTATTCCTATTCAATTGAAATAAGTATCTATAACCAGATTGCTTCAGAATTTAAACCCAGAGTACATTACTTAACCCCTATGAACCTGAGTTGGGTAGAGAAAGCATTTTCATATAAAGTAGAAACAATCTGGTATTACACTTTCTCTACATGTGCACAATACTATTCATTTTTAAATCTTTTGGTCACCAGCATCCCTCCAAATGAAGACTCTCACGTGAATCTGGCAGATCAGGGTTTTTTTATTTTTTGGTTTTTTTTTTTTTTTGGTAAGTAACACATTTGGACAGTCATTGCAGCATGACAGATGAGCCATATGATTTGAGTTCTTGTCTATCAACGGTCAGTGACAGATGCCACAACCAAGTGATGGAGCTGGCAAAGATTTATATCAATCCATATGTTCTGATCTGACCCAGAACATCAAACAGATTGTTTTTTCTCCCACTCTGACATTTAGCATGTTACATATTTACCCTCTCTGCCATAGGCTTTTTTGTGTGAATATCCTTCATGTGATTCTCTATATCTTCTAGCAATTCTTTTTCTTCAGAAGTAAGATGAATATAATTATCCTCATCTCCAAAATCCAAGGCTATCTCCAAAGGATATCACAGGATTATGGTAGTAACTCTGTAAACGGTGCAGTGAAACATGGAATCTAAAATAGTATGCAGATATGCAGAATAGTATGCAGATATGCAAAATAGTATGCAGATATGCAAAGCTAGAGAAATAATTTTCATGATTATTTTTGAGTAGAAGAGATTCATCTTTGAAAACATTTATTTAGGCACAATTGACATACAATACACTACATATATTTGAGCTGTTACATTTGATGAGTTTTTCCATATGTATATACCTATGGAATTATCACTAAAATGAAGAGCATTGAACATATCAATCACCTTAAAAGTTCCTTCTTATTCCTTTGTAACCTCTCCTTCCCTTCCTTCTTAACATTTCCAAGCAAACATTGATCCCTTTTTCTAGTATATAGGTTCATTATATTTTAAAATAATTTTATAAAAAAGGAATCATAAACTGTTTACCTTTTTTTAATCTGGCTTCTTTCTTTTGCCTAATTATTTTGATACCCATCTATGTCATTATAAATATCAGTAGTTCATTTCTTATTGAAGAGTTTTATTCTACTGTATTTCTAGATCACTATTTGTTTATTCATTCATCTGCTGATGGACATTTGTGCTGTTTCAATTTTCTAAGTATTCCAGATAAAACTTGTGTGAACACTGAAGTCCATATTTTGGTAAGGATATATGCCATAACTTCTCTTGGGTAAATTCCTATATGTAGTATGGTTGGTGTAAATAATATAACTTTCTAAGAAAAACACTAAAATATTTCTGGTTTTCTTATAATTGATTTTGGTATTCTTTTTTTTTATGTTGGATATAATTGTTTTATTGGATAAATTATTGGCAAATAATTTCTTCTAGGCTATGACTTTTCCATTATCTCAACAATGTTATTTAAAAAATATTTTTAAAAATTTGATAACAGCCAACTTGTCATTTTTAAATACAGATTATATTGCTTGTGTTATACCTAAATAACTTTCACTAATCCTGGGAAACAAAAGATTTTCTCCTGTGTTTTTGTCTCATACTTTCATAGACTTAGGTTTTACAATTATGTCTGTGATACATTTTGAGTTGAATCTTGTACGTAGTATGGCGTGGTGCTCGTGATAAAGAATCTGCTTGCCAATGCAAAAGGCCCAAGAAACATGGGTTCAATCCCTGGGTCTGGAAGATTCTGTGGAGTAGGAACTGGCATCCCACAATAGTATTCTTGCCTGGAAAATTCCATGGACAGAGGAACCTGGAATGCTACAGTCTATGGGGGTCACAAAGGATTGGACATGATTTAGGGACTAAACAACAAACTGAATTGTCATTGTACTTTTGTTGAAAATCAATCACTCTTGAAATATTAGTCTATTTTTGGAGTTTCTCTTCTGTTTTATAGATCTACTTCTCTATATTTTATATCAGGAATCTTGCCATCTTAATTACTGTAGCATCATAATAAGTTCTGAAATTACATTATATTAGATGATCACATAATTCTTTTTTACATAAATTTTGTATTTGGCTGGTAAATTCTACAATAAAAGCCCACTTGAATTTTAACTGGGAATGCATGAATCTACAGATTAATTTGGGGAAATTATATTTTAATATTAATTTTTCTCATCCATGAACATGGAATTTCTCAACATTTATTTAGGTCTTATTTAATTTATTCCAGTAATGTTTTATAGTATTTATTTTATAGGCCTTGAACATATTTTGTCAAATTTATTTCTAAGCATTTTTTAATTTTGTTGCTATGTTTTTAAATTGAGGTATAATTGATATATAGTATTATATTAGTTTCAGGCACACAACATAATGATACAATACTTGCAAATACAGAAAAATGATCATCACAATAAGTCCAGTTAACATCCATCACCATACATAGTTTCAAAAAATGTTTTTAACAAATAGTATTGCTCTTTAGTTTCCAATTTTTCATTCTTCTCTAGAAATATGACCGCTTTTCATATATTGATCTTGTGTCTTGCAACTTTGGTAATGTTGGTTAAATTGTATGTTGTTTTATTTTGTAGAATCCATCAGATTTTCTACATACATTAACTTATCAAATATAAATTTAAAACAGTTGTACTTCTTCCTTATCCATTTGAAATCTTTTATTTCCTTTATTACGCTGATAAAACCTCCAGTAAAAGAAAGAATAGAAATGAAAATCAGCATTCTTGTCTTGTTCCTGATTTTAGGGGTGTGGAATTCAATCATTCTCAGCTAAACAATTGTAGGTGTGTTTTGTTTTGTTGTGTTTTGCAGATGCCCTTTGTTAGCCTGAAAAGAGCTAATTTTTGGTTTTTTGTTTGTTTTTCCTATTTGCAATTTGCTGAGCAGTTTTATTATTTGGGATTTTTTTTTCAAATGTTTGTGTGTGTGTGTGTGTGTGTGTGTGTGAGATGATAACTTAAGTTTCATTTTTTTCTTAATATGGGGATTTATTTTTTGACTTTCAAATGTTAAGTCAGTGCTATATTCCAGATAACAAGTCACTGTTTTAGTCATAGCTCTACAGAGAAATAGAACTGATCAAATATACATGGTTCCATGTCTATACAGATCTATTTATACATCTGTATTGATCCTTTTATCTGCTGAGAAAGATAGAAAAGTTTTGAGGAATTTGTTTCTCATATGATTGAGAGACATGGCAAGTCTGAAATCCATAACACAGCCTAGAAGTCTGGGAACTCAGGAAGGATTACTATTATGCAGTTGTGAGGCAGGATTCTCTCAATATTGGGAAACCTCAGTTTTTGTTTTTAAGGAATTCAAATTATTGGATAAGGCTCAAGGGCAATTAGCAAGAGCGATTTCCTTTCCTTAGAATCAACTTATCATAAATGACTGTGTGGATCACAATAAACTGTGGAAGATTCTGAAAGAGATGGGAATACCAGACCACCTGACCTGCCTCTTGAGAAACCTGTATGCAGGTCAGGAAGCAACAGTTAGAACTGGACATGGAACAACAGACTGGTTCCAAATAGGAAAAGGAGTACGTCAAGGCTGTATATTGTCATCCTGCTTATTTAACTTATATGCAAAGTACATCATGAGAAACGCTGGGCTGGAAGAAGCACGAGCTGGAATCAAGATTGCAGGAGAAATATGAATAACCTCAGATATGCAGATGACACCACTCTTATGGCAGAAAGTGAAGAAGAACTAAAAAGCCTCTTGATGAAAGTGAAAGAGGAGAGTGACAAAGTTGGCTTAAAACTCAACATTCAGAAAATGAAGATCATGGCATCTGGTCCCATCACTTCATGGGAAATAGATGGGGAAACAGGGGAAACAGCGTCAGACTTTATTTTTGGGGGCTCCAAAATCACTGCAGATGGTGGCTGCAACCATGAAATTAAAAGATGCTTTCTCCTTGGAAGAAAAGTTATGACCAACTGAGATAGCATATTGAAAAGCAGAGACATTACTTTGCCAACAAAGGTCCATCTAGTCAAGGTTATGGTTTTTCCTGTGGTCATATATGGATGTGAGAATTGGACTGTGAAGAAAGCTGAGTGCTGAAGAATTGATGCTTTTGAACTGTGGTGTTGGAGAAGATTCTTGAGAGTCCCTTGGACTGCAAGGAGATCCAATCAGTCCATTCTGAAGGAGATCAGCCCTGGGATTTCTTTGGCAGGAACAATGCTAAAGCTGAAACTCCAATACTTTGGCCACCTCGTGTGAAGAGTTGACTCATTGGAAAAGACTTTGATGCTGGGAGGGATTGAGGGCAGGAGGAGAAGGGGACTACAGAGGATGAGATGGCTGGATGGCATCACTAACTCGATGGACATGAGTCTGAGTGATCTCCGGGAGTTGGTGATAGACAGGGAGGCCTAGCGTGCTGCGATTCATGGGGTTGCATAGAGTCAGATACAACTGAGTGACTGAACTGAACTGAACTGATCATAAATGATATTCATATCTGCCAAAATATTTCATAGTAACATCGAAACTAT
Source organism: Bos grunniens (assembly GCF_055505025.1). Classification (NCBI taxonomy): domain Eukaryota; kingdom Metazoa; phylum Chordata; class Mammalia; order Artiodactyla; family Bovidae; genus Bos; species Bos grunniens. Next base: position 54,287,100 of record NC_141175.1, on the reverse strand, counting down.
GTTTAACAGTACAATAACATCACAGCCTAGCTCAGTTCAAACACATTAAAATTAGTCATATAATTCTTATGTTGTTAGGTTTAGTAGTTTTTTATCAATGTCCATGAGGAATATTAGTATGAAATCTTCTCTTTTGCTTTATAATATCTCTTAAACTGCTTTTGGTGTCAAGGCATTGTTGGTTTCATAGACTGACTTATGAAGTACTCACTTTTGATTAATTTTATGCAAGATTTATTGTTGTTGTTGTTCAATCACTAAGTTGTGTCTGAGTTTTTGCAATCCCATAGACTAAACTGTAGCATGCCATGCTCTTCTGTCCTCCATTATCTTGAGGAGTTTGCTCAAATTCATATCCATTGAGTCAGTAATGCTATTTAACCATCTCATCCTCTGCTGCCATCTTCTCCCTTTGCCTTCAATCTTTCCCAGCATCAGGATCTTTTCCAATGAGTCAGTTCTTCACGTCAGGTGGCCAAAAGATTGGAGCTTCAGCTTCAGCAATAGTCCTTTCAACAAATAGTCAGGGTTGATTTCCTTTAGGGTTGACTGGTTTAATCTCTTTACAGTCCAATGGACTCTCAAAGGTCTTCTCCAGCACCACAGTTTGAAAACATCAGTTCTTTAGTGCTCAACATCCTTTATAGCCCAGCTTTCACATCTGTACCTGACTACTGAAGAAACATAGCTTTGACTATATGACCTTTTTTTGCAAAGTGATGTCTCTGCTTTTTAATATACTGTCTAGGTTGTCACAGCTTTCTTTCAATGGAGCAAGCATCTTTTAATTTCATGACTACAGTCACCATCTGCAATGATTTTGAATCCCAAGAAAAGAAAATCTGTCACTGCTTCCACTACCCCCCTCCCCCCGCCTTTCTATTTTCCATGAAGTGATGGGACCAAATGTCATGATCTTTGTTTTTTCAGTGCTGAGTTTCAAGCCAGCTTTCACTCTCCTCTTTCATCTTCATCAAGAGGCTCTTCAGTTCCTTCACTTTCTGCCGTTATCGTGGCATCATCTGCATATCTGAGGTTGCTGATATTTCTCCCAGTAATCTTGATTCCATCTTGTGATATATCCAGCTTGTCATTTTGCATGACATGCTCTGCATAGAAGTTAAATAAACAGGGTGAAGTGGCATTAGTAGTAAAGAACCTGCCTGCCAATGCAGGAGATATAAGACACACAGGTTCAATCCCTGGGTTGCAAAGATCCCCTTGAGAAGGGCATGGCAACCCACTCCAGTATTCTTGCCTGCGGAATCCCATAGACAGAAGAGCCTAGTGGGCTATGGTCCTTAGGTTGCAAAGAGTCAGACATGACTGAAGAAACTTAGCATGCACACATACACGACAATATAGATTCTTATCACATTCCTCTCCCAGTTTGAAACCAGTCCCTTGTTTCATGTCCAGTTCTAACTGTTGTTTCTTGACCCGCACACAGCTTTCTCAGGAAACAGATAAGGTGGTCTGGTACTCCCGTCTATTTAAGAATTTTCCACAGTTTGCTATGATTCACACAAGATTTATTGCACAAATTTTATTATTTGTTCATTAACTATTTCATAGAATTCACCAGTAAAACTCTTTGTCTGGAGTACTCTTTGTGGGAATTTTTGCTTATTTTTTTTCTTTCTTTCTTTCTTTCTTTTTTTTTTTTTTACCAATATTCAATTCTAAAAATAGCTATAGGACAATTTAGACCATTTATTTTTGAGTAAGATTTCAAAGACTTTGTCCATTTTACCTAAGGAGTTGAACCAGTATAAATTTGTTAAGATTGGACTTTTATTTTTTATATCTCCATATTCTATAGTGATGCTTCTATATAATTCCAGATGTTATTAATTTATATCTTCACTCATTTTTCACTGGTCAATATGAAAAGAAGTTTCTAAATTTTATTAATCTTCTCGAACAACCATCTTTTGGTTTTATGTATTTTCTTTATTGTTTCTCTGGGTTCTTTTTAAATGATTTTGGGTTTCATGTTTTTCTTCTGCTTTCATTCAATCATTTGATGTAATTGATAGCCTTTTGTTTCTCACAGGCTATAAATTTCCAACTAAATGCTGCTTTAGTTCTATCACACAATTTTGATATCTTATATTTTCATTTTTATTGAATACAGATACTCTTCCTGTTTTCTTTTATGAATTCATCTTTGAACCACAGCTTATATACAACTAAGTTATTTAGTTTACAAATGTATGGTAATTTTTCAGAAATATTTTTTTATATTTCTAATTTAATTCCATTGTGAACAGAGAATATATTTTCTATGAATTGAATCCTTTGAACTGTACTGAGACTTTTGTTATGTGTCAGAATATATTCTCTCTTAACTAATGTCCTACGTGTACTAGAAAAAATATTCATTCTAATGCTGTTGTGCAAAGTATTTATAAATTTTAATTAGATCAAGTTTGCTGAAATTATTACTCATTTTCCATATATTTTCTGTCTACTTATTTTATCAGTTGTTTAGAGATGGTATTAAAATTTTATAATGCAATTTTTTTGCCTGTTTACTTCTCCTTTCAGTTCTATAATGTTTTGTTTCATGCATTTGAAGGTCTATGATTAACTGCATAAATATCGAGGATTTGTATGCCTTCCTGATCACATAACACTTTTACAACAATGAAATGACTTCCTTTATCTCATAATATCCTTTATTCCCAAATTTATCTTGTTTGATAATATAGCCATTTAAGTTTTCTTTCTATTAGTGTTAGCATATACCATTTCCCAGGACTTCCCTCAAACCTCACTTGGTAAAGAATCCGCCTGCAATGCAGGAGACCCCAGTTCAATTTCTCGGTCTGGAAGATCTGCTGGAGAAGGGATAGGCTACCAACTCCAGTATTCTTGGGCTTCCCTTGTGGCTCAGCCATTAAGAATCTGCCTGCAACGAGGGAGACCTGGATTCAATCCCTGGCTTGGGAAAATCCCCGGGAGAAGAGAAAGGCTACCCATTCCAGTATCCTGGCCTGGAGAATTCCATGGACTACATAGTTCATGGGGTCACAAAGAGCTGGACACGACTGAGCAACTTTCAGTTTCACTTTCTATACCATTTCCCATTATTTTATTTTTTAAATATATTTGTGTCTTTATATTAAAACTATATTCCAGGGCAAACAGTATTAACTTGGATTTTATTTCTTTAATCAATCAATCAATCTCTAACTCTTAATTACATTTAAAATGATAATCAATGTGGCTAGTTTGAACCTATCATTTGACTGTATGTTTTATATTTCTAAATCTCTCTTTGGTTTCTTTCTCTTTTTGTGCTTTCTTTTGGATGAGTCTTTCATTGGTATGGTTTATTTCCTGTTAATCTACTAACTATAATTCTGGCTTTCTTAATGTATTTATTTTTTTTAATTTGAGTTGAGTCTTTGTTGCTGCATGTGGGCTTTCTCTAGTTGTGGCGAGTGGGGGCTATTCTTTGCTGCGGTGTGCAGGCTTCTCATTGCAGTGGCTTCTCTTGTTGTGGATTGCAGACTCTACAGATATGAGCTTCAATTGTTGTGGCATGCAGGCTCAGAAGTTGTAGCGCACAGACATGTGGAATAATTCCATGTTCCTTGCACTGGCAGGTCTATTCTTATCCACTGCACCACCAGGGAAGTCCAATACAATTCTTGGTTGTTTTTTTTTTTTTACTGTAATAGTTTCTTTACAGTTTAACATGCATCAGTATCTTCTCAAACTAAAAAGTGAAAGTGTTAGTTGTCGGTCTCTTGCATTGCAGGTAGATTCTATACCATCTGAGCCATGAGGGAAGCCCATCTTTTCAGAGTGAACCTATCAAATAATATTGTATAAACTCACATATAGTTAAGAATTGTGCTATAATACACTTCTGTGTTTCACCTTTTTGTCTTTATGCTATGGCTGTCAGTAGCATAACAGCATGATATTTTTATACATGCACTATAAAATTCAAGCCCACTGTAATTTTTTGTTTAAGCTCATTATACTTTAAAGACTAAAAATTATTAAATAATTATTCATTTAAATTATTAGTTACTTACTCTCATTTTTTTTTTAAATCTTGTGACAGATTCTCTGTGTATGAGGGACTACCTCTCATATATTTTGAAGTGTAGATTCATTGGTTATATAAACTTTCAGCTTTTCTACTTTTGAAAATCTTGTCATTTTGCCTTCATTAAAAAGACATTTTTTGATAACTATAGAATTATTGGTTTAAAATGATTCTTATTTGTTTTTAACTCTCTAAAATGTGGTTACCATACTCTTCAATTGCTTTTTTTTTTTTTTTGAGATCTTTATTTTTATATATCAAAAAAAAAAAAAAAAAGAACTTCTAATTTCCAATCTAAAATATAAAGAGTTTGGATCCTCAAAAAAAACAAAAAAGAGCTGGCATCTTCACAAAAACAACAAAAAAAGCTGACAAATGAAAAAACAACAACTCCTTTTTTTAAAATTTTATTTTATTTTTAAACTTTACAATATTGTATTAGTTTTGCCAAATATCAAAATGAATCCGCCACAGGTATACATGTGTTCCCCATCCTGAACCCTCCTCCCTCCTCCCTCCCCATACCATCTCTCTGGATTATCCCAGTGCACCAGCCCCAAGCATCCAGTATCTTGCATCGAACCTGGACTGGCATCTCGTTTCATACATGATATTATACATGTTTTAATGCCATTCTCCCAAATCTCCCCACCCTCTCCCTCTCCCACAGAGTCTAGAAGACTGATCTATACATCGGTGTCTCTTTTGCTGTCTCGTACACAGGGTTATTGTTACCGTCTTTCTAAATTCCATATATATGCATTAGTATACTGTATTGGTGTTTTTCTTTCTGGCTTACTACACTCTGTATAATAGGCTCCAGTTTCATCCACCTCGTTAGAACTGATACAAATGTATTTTTTTAATGGCTGAGTAATACTCCATTGTGTATATGTACCACTGCTTTCTTATCCATTCATCTGCTGATGGGCATCTAGGTTGCTTCCATGGCCTGGCTATTATAAACAGTGCTGCAATGAACATTGGGGTACACGTGTCTCTTTCCCTTCTGGTTTCCTCAGTGTGTATGCCCAGCAGTGGGATTGCTGGATCATAAGGCAGTTCTATTTCCAGTTTTTAAAGGAATCTCCACACTGTTCTCCATAGTGGCTGTACTAGTTTGCATTCCCACCAACAGTGTAAGAGGGTTCCCTTTTCTCCACACCATCTCCAGCATTTATTGCTTGTAGACTTTTGGATCGCAGCCATTCTGACTGGCGTGAAATGGTACCTCATAGTGGTTTTGATTTGCATTTCTCTGATAATGAATGATGTTGAGCATCTTTTCATGTGTTTGTTAGCCATCTATATGTCTTCTTTGGAGAAATGTCTATTTAGTTCTTTGGCCCATTTTTTGATTGGGTCATTTATTTTTCTGGAGTTGAGCTGTAGGAGTTGCTTGTATATTTTTGAGATTAGTCGTTTGTCAGTTGCTTCATTTGCTATTATTTTCTCCCATTCTGAAGGCTGCCTTTTCATCTTGCTAAAAGTTTCCTTTGTTGTGCAGAAACTTTTAAGTTTAATTAGGTCCCATTTGTTCATTTTTGCTTTTATTTCTAATATTCTGGGAGGTGGGTCATAGAGGATCCTGCTCTGATGGATGTTGGAGAGTGTTTTGCCTATGTTCTCCTCTAGGAGTTTTATAGTTTCTGGTCTTACATTGAGATCTTTAATCCATTTTGAGTTTATTTTTGTGTATGGTGTTAGAAAGTGTTCTAGTTTCATTCTTTTACAAGTGGTTGACCAGTTTCCCAGTACCACTTGTTAAAGAGATTGTCTTTAATCCATTGTATATTCTTGCCTCCTTTGTCAAAGATAAGGTGTCCATATGCGTGTGGATTTATCTCTGGGCTTTCTATTTTGTTCCATTGATCAATATTTCTGTCTTTGTGCCAGTACCATACTGTCTTGATAACTGTGGCTTTGTAATAGAGCCTGAAGTCAGGTAGGTTGATTCCTCCAGTTCCATTCTTCTTTCTCAAGATAGCTTTGGCTATTCGAGGTTTTTTGTATTTCCATACAAATTGTGAAATTATTTGTTCTAGCTCTTTGAAGAATACAGTTCTTTTTAGATACACTAGAGAATTAAGGTCACAGAACAGATGACTGAAAATTCTCAAGATAGGCAGATATAGAGAACACATTTGGCTTTTTGGCTAACAGCAGAAACTACTGTTGGAACCAGCATCAGGTAAGGATACTTAAAGGGAAGTTGACTAATTTCTGGAGACTGAATATAAACTAGTTTGAGAAATAAAATTTTACAGCAGCCTGACCTTGGGGGCATTCCCATGCATTTATGGTTTTAACCTCAAACTTGTTGTTGTTGTCCAGTCATTCAGTCATGTCGGATTCTTGTGACCCCATGGACTGCAGCCTGCCTGGCTTCCCTATCCTTTACCATCTCCCGTAGCTTGCTCAAACTCAGGTTCATTGAATCAGTGATGTCATCCAACCATCTTGTCTTCTGTTATCCCCTTCTCCTCCTACCTTCAATCCTTCTGAGTATCAGGGTCTTTTATCTCCAGTAGTTCCAATAGACTCTGTAGAGATTGGCAGAAAATTTCCTTCTGCTTTCAGCTGTAAGAATGGAAAACTAGCTTTTGAAATAAGCCTACACATTTCTGTATTTCATAATAAGTGCTCGCCCACAAGGGAAATTATTTGATTAAACCTAACCAATGTGGCAATGGCACCCCACTCCAGTACTCTTGCCTGGAAAATCCCATGGACAGAGGAGCCTGGTGGGCTGCAGTCCATGGGGTCGCTGGGAGTTGGACATGACTAAGCGACTTCACTTTCACTTTTCACTTTCATGCGTTGGAGAAGGAAATGGCAACCCACTCCAGTGTTCTTGCCTGGAGAATCCCAGGGACGGGGGGGCTTGGTGGGCTGCCGTCTTTGGGGTTGCGCAGAGTCAGACATGACTGAAGCGACTTAGCAGCAGCAGTAGCAGCAACCAATGTGGAGGAATGGAAATATCTAAGTCCAGCTGCTTCCAGTGATCCTGTCTTATCTACGGAGTACAATAGGGCTCCTGAATAATAATAATAATAAGTATTTACAGCTAAAAGAATCTCAAGACTCAGATTCTATTAAGTCCCTGAAAGTGCTAGACATTCAGTCATGTCTGACCTTTGAGACCCCATGAACTGTATCCCACAAGGCTCTTCTGTCTATGCAATTCTCCAGGTAAGAATACTGCCTAAGTGGGTTGCCATTCCCTTCTCCAGGGAATCTTCCTGACTCAGCGACTGAACCTGGGTCTCCCTCATTACAGACAGATTCTTTACCATCTGAGACACCAGGGAAGCCCATGAAGTCCTTAAGGGAACACAAAGATGGCAAGGGAAACAAAAACTAGGTTACCAGAGAAAACTTCAGCTTCTGACACTTATAGTTACAGTGAACAATAAATAGAGTTTATCTCCCAGACAGATAAACATAAAAACACACAATAAAGATTTACCTTGTTTCCTTTTACCTGCTGTATCACTTCCGGCTTTCAGCAACAACAACATTACCAAATCAAGATAAAAGGCAGAAATATAGTCTGAAGATACAGGGAATACCTCAAAACCACAGCCAGATAGGACACAGATTTTGAAATTAATTGAACAAGAACTTAAAATAATTACAATATGCTAAAGGTTTTAATGTAAAAAGTCAATAATATGCAAGAATGTATGGATAATATAAGTGGAGAGATGCAAACTTGAACACAGTATCACAAAAAAATCAAAGAACAATGTAGCAGAAATGAAGAATACCTTTGATGGGCTCACTAGTAAATTGAATACAGTCAGGGAAAGAAACAGTGAACTTGAAGATATAACAATATAAAATTCCCACAGTGAAATGTAAAGAAAAAAAAAGGAATGGAAACGATAGAATAGAGTATCTAGGAATGCCAGAACATGCAAATGATGAAATACACAAATGATGGAAATATCAGAAGAGGAAGAAAAATAAAAAGAAATATTTAAAGTAATACTGGCTAAGAACTTTCTAAAATTTTTGACAGACACAAAGCCAACATGCTCTAAGAACATCAAGTAAGATAAATACTAAAAAATCTATGTCTAGGTATCTTAAAGTCAAACTTCAGAATATTGGAGACAAATAAAATATTTAAAGAAGCCAGGATGGGGACAGGAGCAATAAATATCTTACCTATAGATAAACAAGAATAAGAATTATGCCAGGCTTCTCTTCAGGCACTATTCAAGCAAGAAGAGAGTGGAGTGATATATTAGACTGTGAAAAGAAAAAAAAAAATCTTAGAAATCTAGATTTAGCAAAATTACCATTCAGAATTGAGAAGGAATAAAGATAAAATAAAATATTTTAAAATTTTCTTATTCATAAATGTTTATAGATAATAGCTTTTTCAAAATAATAATTGCAATAAATCTTAGGATGATTATACCTTATGATTAAGTGAAATATATGGCAACAATATTATAAGGGATGGGTGGAAGACATTTGATAAAAGGTCCCTAAACTAATAATGAAGTGGCACAATTTTATTTGAGAATGGACTTAAATTAGCTGTAAATGTATATAGCAAACTGTAGGACAACCAGTAATAAAATTTTAAGAGAAGTATAAAGAATATGCTAAGAGAAGTGAGAAATGCAAATCACATAAAATGATCAATTGAAAACAGAGAATGCAGAAAAAAAAGAATGAAAAACAACAACAACAAACTCAAAGACAGCAATGAATAAAAAGTAATAACAAATATGATAAATATTTAAGGCAACTTTATCAATAATCATTTAAATGGTCTTAATATGCATATAAAGACTATCAGACTGGATTAACAAAACAAGATAAAAAATGTGTGTGTTGTCTACAAGAAGCCTACTTTAATTTTAAAAACATTGACAGAAAATGTACTGTACTAACACTAATAAAAAGAAATCAGGAATAGCTATATTAATTTCAGACAAAGCAGATTTTAGTGTAAGAAAAAATATTAGATATACAGAGGGCATCACATAAAGATCAAGGGGTCAATTCTTCAAGTAGGCATACAATGCTTAATGTGTGTGCACGCAAAAACTGTACATCAAAATAAGCGAGGAAAAAACTGATAGAACTGAAAGGAGAAATAGAAAAATCCACTGTCATAGTTGAAGACTTTAAGCCCTAAAATCAGTAACTGACAGGTCAAGGAGCAGAAAATCATTAACTATATAGTTGAAATGAACAGCACCATCAATCAACTGAATCTAATGTTGAAGATGAAACTCCAAAACTTTGGCTACCTGATGCAAAGAACTGACTCATTGGAAAAGACCCTGATGCTGGGAAAGATTGAAGGCAGGAGGAGAAAGGGACAACAGACAATGAAATGGTCAGATGGCATCACTGACTCAATGGACATTAGTTTGAGTTAACTCCAGGAGTTGGTGATGGACAGGGAGGCCTGGCATGCTTCAGTCCATGGGGTCGCAAAGAGTCGAACTGAACTGACAGTTATAAAATACTTCACAACATCAAAATACATAATGTTCTTAATCTCACATAAAATATTCCCCCAAATAGACCACAACCTGAATAATTAAGCACATCTTGGCATATTTAAAGGAGTAAAAATTACATAAAGTGTATTGTCAGATGACAACAGAATTAAAAATCTGTAACAGAATGAAGCTAGAAGATCCCAAAATACTTGATTATGAAACATCATGCATTGGTATAATACACGTATAAAGGAGGACGTATCAAAGACAACTTAAAAAGTATTTTTAAAAACTGAAAATACAAATTTTCAAACTTTGTGTGATATGGGAAAATTAGACAAATATATTCATAAGATTAAGTGTTTATATTATAAAAGATGAAAATATAAAATAAATAATCTAAACTTCAACATTCAAAAATCTGAAAATATAGAGAGAATTGAATCCCAAATAAGCAAAAGCAAAAAAAAAAAAAAAAAATCAGAATAGAAATCAATTAAATTGCAAGCAGAAAATTAACAGAGAAAATCAATGAATGGAATTAAATCAAAAGCTAGTCAAAGAAAAATGAAACAGAATCCATAAATCCACAAAACTTAAGCCAAGATAAACAGGATAAAAACAGAAGACACAAATTATCAGAAATGAAATCAATGCCAGCACAAATCATCTCCTGGTCATTGAAAGATAATCAAGGGATATTATAAAAAAAACTTCCTATCCCAAATTTGATACATTAGATAAAATGGACCAGTTCTTTGAAAGATATGACCCAATAGAATGGACACAAGAAGAAATAGATAATTCAAATAAGCCTATAGTTATTAAAGAAATGGAAGCAACAAGTAATTACCCTCCAAATACAAAACAACTGGGTCCAAACTGTTTCTCTCTGGTAGAAACGAAACAGTTAAAGAACAATATCAATTCTCTAAAATCTTGCCCAGAAAACAGAAGCAGAGGGAATACTTCATAACTTGTTCCACAAAAACAGAATTACTCTAGGATCAAAGCCAAATAAGGAAAATTACTAAGGAAGATTATATAAAACCACCTTTCATTATTCATAGGTATAAGTATCCTCAATAAAATATTAGCAACTGAATCTAACAATATACAGAAAATATTATTACAGTGTCCAAGTGGAATTCATTTCAGGTATGCAAGATTGGATTAACTTTAAAAAATTGATTTATGTAACCCATCACATAAATAGACTAAAAATGAAAAATTACATGATGATATCATTGATGCAAAGAAAGCCTTTGACAAATCAAATTATTTTCTCATGATAAAACCTTTAGTAAATCAGGAATGAAAGAACTTCAACTAGATAAACAGCATCTACAAAAACAAACAAACAAACAAAAAAAATAGTACTAACATCATACTTCAGGGTAAGAAACTAGTCGATTTCCACCTATAATCCTATTTTAATTCAACAAGTCATGAAAATAAAAGACATACAGACTTGAAAGAAACAAATGAATCTATTCTTCTTCACAGATGAGATGACTGTTTATGTAAAAATATTGTGAAGAATTCACACACTCACACAACAATACCTCCTGGAACTAATAAGCTGTTGCAGCAGAGTTACAGAATATAAGGTCAATATATAAAAGTCAACTTGTTTCTTATATGACAGCAATGAGAAATCAAATTTGGAATTAAAAACACAACACTGTTTAGAGTAGCAATAACCAAAATCATTGAAATATATATAACTCTAACAATAGATGTACATAGCACAGATATGTATGAGGAAAACCGGAAAAGTCTGATGAAATAAATAAAAGATTTAAATAAATGGAGAGACAGTCCATGATCATGGATACAGATACGTTGTTAGAAGTCTATTCTTCCAAACTTGATCTATACATTCAATACAATCCCAATCAAAATCCTAACAAGTTATTTTATGGATATTAATAAACTAATTCCCAAGCTTATATGGAAAAGCAAAAATTCAGAAAAACTTAGACTATAATAGACAGACTCCATAAATTTAAGACTCACTATGAAGCTACAGGGATCAAGTCAAAGACAATGGTTAAAGAAGAGACTAATAGATAAGTGGAACACAATGGGGGGCCCAGCAATAGAATCACACAATATAATCATCTTATATTTGATAAAAAAGCAAAGGCAATTCTATGGAAAAAGGTTAGTACTATAATAATAGTAACCTTGTTAAGACTAAACAAAATATTATAAATTATCCATTCAATATTTGTTAACAAGATATCAAAGAAAAATATTTAAATATTGATTTGCCTCTTCTAGTAAGAAAAAATACATATTTTGAATATATTTCCATTGCAACATTATGCTTGAGATATGGCGATGGTACTTTTTACTCTTGTGAGGCGACTTGCCATCTAAATTTTATGAGAGCAAAATTGACCCGGTCTGGCATATTTGCCACTATGCAAATAAATTGAATTTGCTAGAAGTAGTCCTTTAATGCATATTAATCCCTCCTGGGCCATAATCTTGCAACTAAATTATCTTCTGGTTGATATATATTTGCACACAAATGGCTCACTCAGTGGACAGGTAACAGAACTCAGGGCATCTGGCATCAAATATAGTGCTATATTAAAATAAATGAATTTTAATTCTATATGCATTTGCACTCAGTGTAAGTAATCTAAAATAATAAGAATACTATGCATTGCATCCTATGTTTCAGATATTTTGTTCACAATTATCATATATTGTCATGTTTAACATAGAAAAACACCATGGGGCAGATACCGTTATCAGAATTTTGTGAATTAGAACTCTAACCTAATGTAGGTTAAGCTCCAAAGTCCCACAGGAACTATTAAGAATAAGCAGAGGAGCAAGAATTTTAACATAGATTATTATTTTCATAGTTGATGCTCATAATCACACACCACTATAATCAGTGAAAATTGTACTGATAAAAGGTTATTAAATCAAGTGTATGTTCATCATATTAGCTATTTTCACAATAATTCTGCATAATAAGACCTCTACAAAATTTCATGACATAGAACAACAAACATTTCACTCATGAGTTTGTGGATCAACTGGCATATTACTGATTTAACAAAAGTTCATCTTTGCTAGGGCTTCCCTGGTGGCTCAGATGGTAAAGAATCTGCCTACAATTCAGGAGACTCTGGTTCAATCTGTGTTGAGAGGATCCCCTGGAGAAGGGAATGGAAACCCACTCCAGTATTCTTGCCTGGTGAATTCCATGATCAGCGGAGCCTGCAACCTATAGTCCATGGGGTCACAGAGAATCAGACATGACTAAGAGACTAACACAATTTTGCTAGGTTTTAAATTTCATTTTATATCACAATCTGCTTTACTACCCTCATTAGACTAGACCTTACTTACTTGGAGCCTCTTCTTCTTACGGTGAAACACAAATAGCTTAAAAACGTAAGGCTAGCTGTGCAGCCTTCTGAAGCTTGTTTATTTTCCATCATATTGTCTAAAGCAAGTTATTGGCAAAACCCAAAATCAAAAGCAAAGGAAAGTGTACATTCTACTGTGATCATCTAGAAAGATATGGGCTTCCCAGGTGGCTTAGTGGTAAAGAATCCACCTGACAGTTCTGGTATGCAAGAGACTCTTGTTCAATCCCTGGGTCAAGAAAATTCCCTGGAGAAGGAAATGACAACCCACTCCAATATTCTTGCCTGGAAAATCACATGGACAGAGGAACGTGGTACGCTACACTCCATGGGGTTGCATGGACTGAGCAACTAACACAACAACAACAGAAGGAGATGAATATTTGCTATGTGTGTGCATGATTGCTTAGTCACTCAGTCATGTATGACTCCAGGCTCCTCTATTCAAGGGATTTTCCAGGCAAGAATGCTGGAATGGGCTGCCATTCTCTTCTGCAGCAAATCTTCCCAACCCAAGAATTGAACCCAGGTCTCTTGTATTGCAGGCTGAGCCTTTCCACTTTTACCATCTGAGTCACCAGTGAATATTTGCTGTATACTAATCTAATTTCTCTCTCTCTCTCACACACACACACACACACTACCACCACTTTAGCATGGGTATACATTGCCGAACGGTCCCATGTCCTACTCAACTCTAATCACTCAGTCTTCTACTGTCTCCATGGTGTTTAGTTGGTTTCTTTGAGTTTGAGAGTCCAGCTCTCATATTTATAATCTATTTTTTATTTTATTTTTTTATTATTTTTTTTTTACTTTACAATATTGTATTGGTTTTGCCATACATCAACATGATGTGACCTGCTGGGCTTAATTACCCATACTATAGTTGAAGAAGAAACAATTTGATACCACTGGAGATATATTAAAGACTCTAATGACTTAATTTTATAACTAAGAATATTAAAAAGGAGTAGGGATGAAGAGAGATTCACCCTGAAGATGGAACAATTATTTACAGAGATATAGGATATAATATTTTTGAGTATTTAGATGTCAAATATATCTTCTCTAAACATAAATAAGCATTTGCATATATGCTAATCTGCTACAGTCTATAGAGTTTGATAATGCTATCATTTCTTTGCAGGATATTTTGGTTTTTGGTGCCAGACTAAGAGCTAGTCAAGTACAGGGTCATTCAAACCAAGAGATAGAGGTAATGATCTGTCCATTTATCTGCTTAAGACGTTTAAGAACTGAGTTCTAAATTAATATATAATGCCTGTATGTGTTCTTAGCATGCAAATCCAGAAGGGGAAGAGTAATTTGAGGAGATTACACACTCAAGATCATAGCATGATGAGTAATCCTTTCTCGATAACAGAAATATTTGCTCTATAAAATCATTGAATGGTTTTAAAAATCACATGGCAAATGGATTTGTCTTATGAGAATGAGAATCAATTTAGAAAAGTTGTCTGTGCCTTCTCCACTACTACATGTTTCACCTTAAAACTTATTTCTTAGTATTCAAAACAAACATTTGGGAAGATTCTGAGATGATCAGAGAAGTTCTCGTTTTTGTTGCCATCTGGATGCAGAATCCAAAGCAACACTATCTCTTCCAAAAAAAGCTACTCCTGGAAAACAGAGCTGAGGTTATATTGAGGAATGCTCTGACTGAATGCTTACTCCTATCTCATCATAATTCCAACCAATCTAAGGCAGGAAAGAGAAAGGAATTCTTTCCAAACTTCAGAATTCAGTTGCACTTAGTCATCAACCACATGATATGGTATAGATTCAATTTAAAATTTTTAAATTTTATTATTCAGAACAAGGAAATTGCTAAGAACACTTGTCACTGGGTCTGCTATTCTCAAGTTATCTGTAAAACTATAGTAAAAGCATAGGAATCTTAGAGAATTCTGTTGTAAGGTTATTGTAATGATGAAGAAAGGAAAGGGTTTTGCATAGAATAGTCTGAAAATTCATTACTATCCATTTTGGAAAAAGGAAATATTAAAGTTTAAGAAATTATGAAGAAGATGAAGAGTACGGGCATATATTCGTGAAAATCTGAAAGATGTGACAGGAAGTCAGATAAAGGGATGCATCACTGTTAATACTCAAAAGAGATAGGTTTTACCTAAATCAGATGCTCTCCCAAGTAGCAATTACATACTTAAAATTTATCATTCATGGAGTTTAGGCTGACATTATAAATTATTAAGAATAACTTGCCTAGTTTGCAGATGACATGATCTCTACATAGAAAACCCTAAAGACTCCAACAGAAAATTACTAGAACTAATCAATGAATATAAAGTAAAGTAGAGTAAAGTTGCAGGATATAAAATCAACACACAGAAATCCCTTGCATTCCTATACATTAATAATGAGAAAATAGAAAGAGAAATTAAGGAAACAATTCCATTCACCATTGCAATGAAAAGAATAATATAGTTAGGAATATATCTACCTAAAGAAACTAAAGACCTATATATAGAAAACTATAAAACACTGGTGAAAGAAATCAAAGAACACACTAATAGATGGAGAAATATACCATGTTCATGGATTGGAAGAATCAATATAGTGAAAATGAGTATACTACCCAAAGCAATTTATAGATTCAATGCAATCCCTATCAAGCTACCAACGGTATTCTTCACAGAGCTAGAACAAATAATTTCACAATTTGTATGGAAATACAAAAAACCTCGAATAGACAAAGCAATCTTGAGAAAGAAAAATGGAACTGGAGGAATCAACCTGCCTGACTTCAGGCTCTACTACAAAGCCACAGTCATCAAGACAGTATGGTACTGGCACAAAGACAGAAATATAGATCAATGGAACAAAATAGAAAGCCCAGAGATAAGTTCATGCACATATGGACACCTTATCTTTGACAAAGGAGGCAAGAATATGCAATGGATTAAAGACAATCTCTTTAACAAGTGGTGCTGGGAAAACTGCTTAACCACTTGTAAAAGAATGAAACTAGAACACTTTCTAACACCATACACAAAAATAAACTCAAAATGGATTAAAGATCTCAATGTAAGACCAGAAACTATAAAACTCCTAGAGGAGAATATAGGCAAAACACTCTCCAACATCCATCAGAGCAGGATCCTCTATGACCCACCTCCCAGAATATTGGAAATAAAAGCAAAAATAAACAAATCGGACCTAATAAAACTTAAAAGCTTCTGCACAACAAAAGAAACTATAAGCAAGGTGAAAAGACAGCCCTCAGAATGGGAGAAAATAATAGCAACTGACAAACGACTAATCTCAAAAATATACAAGCAACTCCTACAGCTCAATTCCAGAAAAATAAACGACCCAATCAAAAAATGGGCCAAAGAACTAAATAGACATTTCTCCAAAGAAGACATACAGATGGCTAACAAACACATGAAAAGATGCTCAACATCACTCATTATCAGAGAAATGCAAATCAAAACCACTATGAGGTACCATTTCACGCCAGTCAGAATGGCTGTGACCCAAAAATCTACAAGCAATAAATGCTGGAGAGGGTGTGGAGAAAAGGGAACCCTCTTACACTGTTGGTGGGAATGCAAACTGGTACAGCCACTATGGAGAACAGTGTGGCGATTCCTTAAAAAACTGGAAATAGAACTGTCTTATGATCCAGCAATCCCACTGCTGGGCATACACACTGAGGAAACCAGAAGGGAAAGAGACACGTGTACCCCAATGTTCATCGCAGCACTGTTTTTAACAGCCAGGACATGGAAGCAACCTAGTTGTCCATCAGCAGATGAATGGATAAGAAAGCAGTGGTACATATACACAATGGAGTATTACTCAGCCATTAAAAAGAATACATTTGAATCAGTTCTAATGAGGTGGATGAAACTGGAGCCTATTATACAGAGTGTAGTAAGCCAAAAAGAAAAACACCAATACAGTATACTAATGCATATATATGGAATTTAGAAAGATGGTAACAATAACCCTGTGTACGAGACAGCAAAAGAGACACCGATGTATAGATCAGTCTTCTAGACTCTGTGGGAGAGGGAGAGGGTGGGGAGATTTGGGAGAATGGCATTAAAACATGTATAATATCATATATGAAAGGAGTCACCAGTCCAGGTTTGATGCAAGATACTGGATGCTTGGGGCTGGTGCACTGGGATAATCCAGAGGGATGGTATGGGGAGGGAGGAGGGAGGAGGGTTCAGGATGGGGAACACATGTAAACCTGTGGTGGATTTAATTTGGATACAAGGAAAAACCAATACAATATTGTAAAGTTAATAAATAAAATAAAATAAAAAGAATAACTTTCCTATAGGGAACAGACCTGCGGACACAATGGGAGAAGGAGGGTGGGATGAATTGAGTAGCACTGAAACATATATATTACTATATACACTGAAAACTAGATAGCTAGTGGGAAGTTTCTGTATAACACAAAGAGCTCAACCCAGCGCTCTGTGACAACCTAGAGGAGTGGGATGGGGTGGGGGATGGAAAGGAGGTTCAAGAGGGAGGGGACATACACACACTTATGGCTGATTCACTTTGTTGTATGACAGAAACCAACACAGCACTGTAAAGTATAAAAAAATAAAAGAAGAATAACATGCCTGGGTTTGTAGCTATTTTAGAATTTCTTTCAAGCACTTGTTTTCATCAAGTAAAAGCTTCATGCTTCTATATTTATTCCCCAGTGGTCCTCCTCTCTCCCACCCCTACTCCCTACAACACCACCACTTGTATCTATAAAGTAGTGTCACATAGTGATAATCTGAAATCCCTATTGTGGGTGAATATTACACATTAATCTCTTACTAACTGATTTTTTGATAAACAAGACAGTGCATTCTGCTCTATAGATGCAGGACATGGGGGATAGACATAAATATTAAAATGAGTATTTAAGTATCTAAGATGCTCCCAGCATAAAGGAAAACAGGAAGGGGAAAGGACAACGTGAATCAGTTCATGATTTGGTTGGAAAAACAAAAAACAAAAATGTTTCTGGGATCAGCAAGATAACGATATAGGAATTTCTAGCACTGTCTTCTTCCAGAAATATTGGATAAATATCTGCCCATGAACATGTCTTCAAAGGCACCAAGGATTCCAGAAGTTAGGGATTACAACATTTAGGTGGAACACAGGTAAAAGACAAAAGACACATTGAAGAAAGTAGTAAAGATAGGTTTACATTACCCCTAGGGCCCCTACTCCAGACCCAGTCAGTCTAAAGTGGAAACACCTTCCACTTGACCTCACTGCAAAGACTCCAGCACCAAGCTTGTACCACCACTACTAACTACTGTGATGCCAGGCTTTCAACCCACACTAGCACCAGACAGACCCCCAAAGCCCCAGGGCCCAGGTGGTCTCTTGTGGTCCTAGGCTCATAGCCTGCCCCAGTATCAGGTCCTTCACAGACCTAGTCTCTATATCAGTGCCCACAGATCCAGATTTGTGGAAATAAAGGATCCTCCTTTATTTCCATACTAAGCCAGTCTCCATAGATCCAAGCCTCCAGACTGGCTCCCAGAGATGCAGGCTCCAGGCCCATCACAGAGCTAGGGTGGTTGCCAGTGGTCTCAAGTTTCAGGCGGGCTCTCAATACAGGCTCCCAGCCTGTGCTAACACCTCCCAATTTGCCTTGTAGACCCAAATGCCATGGAAACTAAAGTAATCAAAACTGTATGGTATTGGCATAAAAAATAGACACATAGGCCACTGGAATGAACTGAGATCCTAAAAATAGACTCATGCATATATGGTCAATTATTTTTGACCAGGAATTCAAAAATATACAATAGAGAAAGGTTGAAAGTGAAAGTGAAGTCGTGTCCGACTCTTTGTGACCCTGTGGACTGTAGCCTACCAGGCTTCTCCGTCCATGGGATTCTCCAGGCAAGAATACTGGAGTGGGTTACCATTTCCTTCCCCAGGGGATCTTCCTGACCCAGGGATTGAACCCGTGTCTCCCTCATTGGAGGCAGATGCTTTAACCTCTGAGCCACCAGGGAAGCCCTGTGAAAAAGGTTAGTCCCTTTAATAAATTGTGTTGGCAAAACTGAATAACCACCTGTAGAAGAATGAAATTGGACCACTGTTTACATCAGTCATGAAAATTAACTTAAAATGGATTAAAGACTTAAATGTGAAATCTGAAATTGTTAAACTCCTAGAAGAAAACATAGGAAAAAGTTATCAACATTGTTGTCACAGTGATTTTTCAGATATAAGACTAAAAATATAAGCCTCAAAAGCAAAACTAATGAAGGGGCTATATTAAATTAAAAAGTTTCTGCAAAGCAAAATAAACAATAGAATTAAGACACAGTTTGTTGAATGAGAGGAAATATTTGTAAATCATGTATCTGAAATACATAAGGAGCTCATATCAAATAAACAAAATAATCCAATTTAAAAATGGATAGAATTGAAGAGGCATTTTTACAAAGAAAACATACAACTGGCAAACAGGTACAGGAAAAGGTGCTTAGCATCACTAATAATGAGGGAAATGCAAACCAAAACCACAAGATATCACTTCATATCTGTTAGCATGGCTTTCATCAAAAAAACAAGAGATAACAAGTTTTGGCAATGATGCAGTGAAAAGGGAACATTTATGTACTGTTGGTGGAGATGTAAAGACATTCGTTGGCAAAGTAACATCTCTGCTTTTTAATATGCTCTCTAGGTTGGTCATAACTTTTCTTCCAAGGAGAAAGCATTTTTTAATTTTATTAACAGTTATTAATGTTGGTGATGGACAGGGAGGCCTGGCATGCTGCGATTCATGGGGTCGCAAAGAGTCGGACACGACTGAGCGACTGAACTGAACTGAACTGAATGTTAGTTAATAGTTATTATTAATAATTAATAATAGTGTTTCATATACTTGGCAGTGACTAAGATCATAGATCTTAAATGTGCTCATATATGCACACATGCACACACACACACACAGGTAACTATGTGAGATGATGGAGGTGTTAATTAACCTTACTTTGGTATTCATTTCATAATATATGTATATATCTAGTTATAACACTGTGTGTATACCTTAAATTCACACAATGTTACATGTCAATTATCTATAAAGCTGGCAAAAAGAATTTTCTGGGTCCCTGTAAAGGAGAGGGAACTAAAAATCATTCTAAGGGCTTTTTGGCAAACTCAAAGAACACTGGGGTCTCAGCCCTTCTTCTAGAAAACTGGACCTTGAATATTTATATTAACAATTTCAATTTGGCCCAAAGAAAATGCTTTTCCTGAACAAACATCACTGTACTATATGTGAAAGTCACAGTGGCAAGTTGACTTCATCTTTCCTAAAAATATGTGCAGTCTCTGTGGTTCTATAGTCTCCACTCCAGGCCTAGCCCCAGTGCCAAAGGTGTGAATTACACACACACACACACATGCACACACACACAAACTAAGGCAAGGCTTGAAATGCAATGACCTTGTTACAAGATAAAGAGCCTCATTTTCTTTTCATCTTGGATAATCCTCATTCAGAATGTCCACTTTTGAAGCAGATGACATGTGTATTCTTATTTTCCATGCTTCTTAGACATACACCAAAATAAACCACAGTGGTCTCTGATTAATGTATAACTATTGAAAATAGGTGGGTTTCTCAGGTGCCACTAGTGGTAAAGAACCCATTTGCCAATGCAGGAGACATAAGAGACATGGGTTCAATCCCTGGGTCAGGAAAAACCCCTGGAGGAGGCCATGGCAACCCACTCCAGTATTCTTGCCTGGAGAATTCCATGGACAGAGGAACCTGGCAGGCTAGAGTCCATAGGGTCACTAACAGTCAGACACAACTGAAGTGACAGTAGGCAATCCCACAATAAGACTCCAGGTTCTGATAAGAGCTTCCAGTCTTTACAATTATAATTCCTAGGAATCTCCTGTATTCTTCCATGTATATTTGTCCCCATAATTATTTTGACAGCTGCAAAATAGGTCATTAGCCAATAAATTCTTCCTTGTTCTAGAATTCCTATTCCTTGTGTTTCCTATGAAGATCAACTGTTTTTCTTTTTTACTCTTCTTTCCTTTTTTTTATTCAGATACCACTGAAACAATGGGTTTATATAGAACATTTCTGTGCATATAATAAAAAGAAGTATAGGAAGCTTCCTGAAATTTTAGGAAAGAATGTGGAGTACCCTGTACATACTATGGAATTAATGAAAATACTTCAAGTCCTCTTCCATTTAAAGAGGATAATAATACTAGCTCACTTAAACTTACAACTTGTTTTCAGGTCAAATGAACTAAGTAACTTTTTTATTTTTTTTAGTTTTTCCATTTTTTTACAGGAAGCATTTATTAATTGATTGTGACATAAGCGTTTCAACTCATATTCAAATAATCCCACATATCCCTTCATTGAGATTTGGGACAATGTTGTAACAAGCACCTTTTTTTTTCAACTCTGCATTTCCTTTCTACTCTACAGGGCTTACCCCAGGGCCCAGTATGAATAATGGAGTCAAGTAAGTGCATGCAGAACAAAAATTATAGTGACCTACATTAGCCAAACCCAGGAGACTTCCCTGGTGGTCCAGGGTTAGGCCTTTGCCTTCCAACGTAGGATGTGCGGGTTACAACCCTGGTCATTGAGCTAAGACCCCACATGCCTCGTAGCCCACCTAAAACAGAAACAATATTGTAAGAAATTCAATAAAAACTTTAAGAACACCCAGATGTTTTGCCTTGAATTTTAAGCAGCTTATGTGGCCTGGTCCATTCTCTTTTCAAGTTCAAAGACATCGGACAGGTTCCTGGTTTAGCAACTAACTTCTTTTAAGAGGTATTTAGTTTGCCCAGACAAGGGGATCCTGCATTTCTGGGAAATCTGCAACTCCCATCTTTGTGTTTTCTAGCAGCACCTCACCGATAGGAGAAGACTGGTCAGGATCTCAGGGGCTCCTCCTTGGTCTCAAAGAAAGTGACTCTGTGTATCATTGTCCAGATGACAATGCCCAGGGCAAAGATAACAGCCTTGGCAGTGTAGCACCCCTCTCAGAGCTCAGAGGCTTATTTAAAAGTCTGAGCTGCAGGCCGAGGCAGCTAGTATTTATTCGTACTCATATCCGTGTATTGATTCTCCTGTTTGCTTTGGAGATCTGACGGAGGGGGAACAGTCCACCACAGGTTTTTCTTAGTTCAAAGTCTGCCATCTTGAGGATGGGGGTACCAGACCTCTCCATGTTGAGCTTGTCCTCTGGCTGTGGTCTCTGTGCAAAACAGAGTCTGAAGGCACTGGCACTCCTGAGCTGTAGCATGAAGCTTTGTTGGTAGACTGGTCTCGCCTACAGGACTAACTGATTTTTGTCTTCACCTTTACGTAAGTCCATGACAAATTGGAGGTAGCAAGCCTCAGCATAACCCAGGATCCTTTCTCCTTTGATGGAGGTCTCCATCGGGCACAGATAAGGCTATGCAGTCATGACCACAGCTCATGCGCCAGCTTGTCAGTTGCATGGCGTGATGCACTGCTCAATCTGCGAAAGGTTCTGGTGGTGCTGCTTGAGGCTGGTCAGGACATGGAATTTGGCCATGTGCAGCCCTCTTCATATTGTCCAGGCCATCTCAGCAAATGTTGTTGACTTCTACAAGGGTCTCACTGTCTCCTAATCAATACCATAGCTGTTGCGCCTCATCTCTGGGAGCCCACCAGGTGCCGCCCTCCACCACCGCTGTGCCAGGTAGGCTCACTGGAGGCCTTCGCCTCTACTGGATGAAAAGTGTCAAGAAAAAATAGGTTAAATTAAAGATTTTTTTTTAATAGTTCATTCATTATTAGTCATAGCTTTCATGGCAGTGTGAGTGTAATTTCCATATGAGTTACAAAATGAGTTATATCTCTGGAAAGATGATTCAAATCATTTTCCATTTGCTTCTATCTAAGCCCTATTGCAGCATGAAGAATCCCACCTGCCTCATATCTTCCTACTTGAACAGATGGATCATAAAAGTGTGGGCTCACCGAGGAACATTTAGTCTCATCCCATTACACCTGCTGGCCAAGGGAGAGATACAAAACAGCTACGATCCAGATCTCAGACTTATAACCATCTGAGAGAATGTTTCTGCAGCCCTTACTGGCCAGCTGGGTTTGTCCTTGGCTTGTTCCCAATAATATAAAAGTCAATTATAGTAATTGCTGACCATTAGATATCACGTGTATGCAAGCTCTAAGAACTATATTATGTCTGAGAGTAGATAAAGACAATGGATCACTAATATGCAAAATGTGAGGAATATATATACATATTTAAATTTTTAGCCTGAAAAAATGGTCAACAAATGGATTTTGTTCAAAAAGATAATCAATTAACAGGCTTTACATTTAGAGAGGCATACACATTTTTAGGAATTCTGTGTAGTTTACCCTCAGGAACATCATATGTGTGTGAAAATATGTATTCATGCTTATGGACATTTGCCATCTATCATGAATGACAGACAAATGGTTGGTAATAACTAAAATCTGTATCAATGAGGGCCTGGATAAATAAACTATGGTATATGTATACAATAAATAACTAGGTACATGTCAGTAGTGCTTCCCTTGTGGCTCAGTGGTAAAGAATCCACCTGCCAATGCAGGAATCATAGGATCAGTTCCTGGGTCACAAAGATTCCCTTGGAGCAGGAAATGGCAACTCACTCTAGTATTCTTGCTTGGGAAATCCCATGGACAGAGGAGCTTAGCTGGGCTACAGTCCATGGGGTCGCTAAAGAATCGGAGACAACTTAGTGATAGAACATCAGCAACATACACAATAATGATGAGTAAAATTGAAGTTTTGACAGGAAGATTTGTCTATGACATGTATTTGACTGAAAAAGCATATTACAAACATTATCTATTCTAATAAAATTAAGTCTAAACTTGAAAGATAGTACTTGTGTATGTTAGTATATATGAAAATTTTCCTAAAATGTTAATGATAATTAAATTTTAGTGACTTTCTATCTTCTCTGTGCTTTCAGGCATGCTATTCATATTATTTGAGTTTATATTACATTTTCCAAAAATGATAATTCTCATTATTAATCATGCCAAGCTACATGTCTGTGTAAGAGAAACACAAGCATTTTAACTCACTCACTCATTCATCATTTTCATAGGTGAGGGTGGGATGATTTGAGAGAATAGCATTGAAACATGTATATTGTCATATGTAAAATATATGACCAGTGCATGTTTGATGCATTAAGCAGGGCACTCAAAGCTGGTGCTCTGAGACAATCTGGAGGGATGGAATGGGGAGGGAAGTAGGAGGGGGATTCAGCATGGGGGGACATGTGTGCACCCATGACTGATTCATGTCGATGTTTAGCAAAAAACATGACAATATTGTCAAGTAATTATCCTTCTATTAAAATTAATTAATTAAAAAAAAAGAAAAGATCCTGCATACCTCATTAAAGAACAAGGATCCCACTTGCTGCAACTAAGAACTGGTGCAACCAAATAAATAACAAATAAATAAAAATAAATGTTAAAAAATATCTATTATATTATGGAGTCCAGTGTCCTTATTATTCCTACAACCTGTCATGGACCAATGCAATAGAATAAAATATTTATATAACAAATGTGAAATATAAATGAGTCACTGAAACCATGCTCACACATACTTAGTTGTCATGGAAATAATCAGTTCCTATTAAAAATCTACAGTCTTATACTCAGTTTCTATATTTATCTAATTGCTGACTGGTAACACACAGTTTTTGATTTAGCCCAAGTCTGCAGATCACACTTAGAGTACCACAGGTCTAGAAAATATGGTAGTGACTAAAGGAATCAAAGAATGATTTCTTTTTTTTTTAAAGAATGACATTTTAAAAGACCATTTAATTAATGAGGATAGACCACTCTTTGCTGAGCTTAAAAATAAGCCAGAAAATCTCAGTGGCTTAAACTAATTTTGGATGATTATTTCTCAGTCATTCAGAATCCACTGTGGTTCAAGCCATGGACATCTTTGTCTTACAGCTCATACTACTTGGAACACTGGGATTCTGGATCCTCATTACGGAGGGAAAGAGACGAAGGAGGAATAGCAGTTCTCTATTGCCTCCGACTATAAAGAATGCTTTTTTTTTCTTTGCATTTCTTTTCCATGGGGATGGTCTTGATTCCTGTCTCCTGTACAATGTCACGAACCTCAGTCCATAGTTCATCAGGCACTCTATCAGATCTAGGCCCTTAAATCTATTTCTCACTTCCACTGTATAATCATGAGGGATTTAATTTAGGTCATACCTGAATGGTCTAGTGGTTTTCCCTACTTTCTTCAATTTAAGTCTGAATTTGGTAATGAGGAGTTCATGATCTGAGCCACAGGCAGCTCCTGGTCTTGTTTTTGTTGACTGTACAGAGCTTCTCCATCTTTGGCTGCAAAGAATATAATCAATCTGATTTCGGTGTTGACCATCTGGTGATGTCCATGTGTAGAGCCTTCTCTTGTGTTGTTGGAAGAGGGTGTTTGCTATGACCAGTGCATTTTCTTGGCAAAACTCTATTAGTCTTTGCCCTGCTTCATTCTGTATTCCAAGGCCAAATTTGCCTGTTACTCCAGGTGTTTCTTGACTTCCTACTTTTGCATTCCAGTCCCCTATAATGAAAAGGACATCTTTTTTGGGTACCTGAACCGTGAACTTCCTGATGTTCAATCTGGTTTTAGAAAAGGCAGAGGAACCAGAGATCAAATTGCCACCATCTGCTGGATCATGGAAAAAGCAACAGAGTTCCAGAAAAACATCTATTTCTGCTTTATTGACTATGCCAAAGCCTTTGACTGTGTGGGTCCCAATAAACTGTGGAAAATTCTGAAAAAGATGGGAATACCAGACCACCTGACCTGCCTCTTGAGAAATTTGTATGCAGGTCAGGAAGCAACAGTTAGAACTGCACATGAAACAACAGACTGGTTCCAAATAGGAAAAGGAGTTCGTCAAGGCTGTATGTTGTCACCCTGCTTATTTAACTTATATGCAGATCACATCATGAGAAATGCTGGGCTGGAAGAAACACAAGCTGGAATCAAGATTATTGGGAGAAATATCAATAATCTCAGATATGCAGATGACACCACCCTTATGGCAGAAAGTGAAGAGGAACTAAAAAGCCTCTTGATGAAAGTGAAAGAGGAGAGTGAAAAAGTTGGCTTAAAGCTCAACATTCAGAAAATGAAGATCATGGAATCCGGTCCCATCACTTCATGGGAAATAGATGGGGAAACAGTGGAAACAGTGTCAGACTTTATTTTTTTGAGCTCCAAAATCACTACAGATGGTGACTGCAGCCATGAAATTAAAAGACGCTTACTCCTTGGAAGGAAAGTTATGACCAGCCTAGATAGCATATTGAAAAGCAGAGACATTACTTTGCTAACAAAGTTTCGTCTAGACAAGGCTATGGTTTCCTGTGGTCATGTATGGATGTGAGAGTTGGACTGTGCAGAAGGCTGAGTGCCGAAGAATTGACACTTTTGAACTGTGGTGTTGGAGAAGACTCTTGAGAATCCCTTGGACTGCAAGGAGATCCAACCAGTCCATTCTGAAGGAGATCAGCCCTGGGATTTCTTTGGAAGGAATGATGCTAAGGCTGAAACTCCAGTACTTTGGCCACCTCATGCGAAGCGTTGACTCATTGGAAAAGACTCTGATGCTGGGAAGGATTAGGGGCAGGAGGAGAAGGGGACAACAGAGGATGAGATGGCTGGATGGCATCACTGACTCGGTGGATGTGAGTCTGAGTGAACTCTGGGAGTTGGTGATGAACAGGGAGGCCTGGTGTGCTGCGATTCATGGGGTCACAAAGAGTCAGACAGGATTGAGTGACTGAACTGAATTGAACTGAACTGATAAAGAATGCATGCCGTTGCTATTCTCAGTTCATTAACCAGCATTAATGGCTGTAAACTAAGTACAATTTAGGCTGAGAAATATAGGAGAAAAATAGATATTTAGTGAGCAATAATTTCATTGAGAAGTTGTTAATCTGAATTAACTGATGCTGTCAAGATCTTAAAATAATAAGGGAGTCAAGACTCAAACTCCTTGTCTCAAATTCCAAATTTAATATATATTTGTTTTAAACCAGATAAACGAGGTTCAGTTCAGTTCAGTTCAATCACTCAGTCATGTCTGACTCTTTGTGACCCCATGGACTGCAGCACACCAGGCCTCCCTGTCCATCACCAACTCCCAGAGTTTAACCAAACTCATGTCCATTGAGTTGGTGATGATCTCATCCTCTGTTGTCCCCTTCTCATCGCACCTTCAATCTTTCCCAGCATCAGAGTCTTCTCAAATGAGTCAGCTCTTCGAATTAGGTGGCCAAAGTTTTGGAGTTTCAGCTTCAACATCAGTCCTTCCAATGAACAGCCAGGACTTATCTCCTTTAGGATGGACTCTTTGGATTTCCTTGCAGTCCAAGGGACTCTCAAGAGTCTTTTCCAACACCACAGTTCAAAAGCATCAATTCTTCAGCACTCAGCTTTCTTTATAGTCCAACTCTCAAATCTATACATGACCACTGGAAAAACTATAGCCTTGACTAGTTGGACCTTTGTTGACAAACTAATGTCTCTGCTTTTTAATATGCTGTCTAGGTTGATCATAACTTTGTTTCCAAGAAGTAAGTGTCTTTTAATTTCATGGCTGCAGTTACCATCTGCACTGATATTGGAGCCTCAAAAAAGAAAATCTGTCACTGTTTCCATTGTTTCCCCACCTATTTGCCATGAAGTGATGGGACCAAATGCCATGATCTTAGTTTTCTGAATGATGAGCTTTAAGCCAACTTTTTCACTCTCTTCTTTCATGTTCATCAAGAGGCTCATTAGTTCATCTTCACTTTCTACCATAAGGGTGGTGTCATCTGCATATCTGAGGTATTGATATTTCTCCCAGCAATCTTGATTCAAGCATGTGCTTCATACAGCCCAGCATTTCGCATAGTGTATTCTGAATATAAGTTAAATAAGCAGGGTGACAATCTACAGCCTTGATGTACTCCTTTTCCTATTTGGAACCAGTTTGTTGTTTCATGTCCAATTCTAACTGTTGCATCCTGACCTGCATACAGATTTTTCAAGAGGCAGGTCAGGTGGTCTGGTATTCCCATCTTTTTCAGAATTTTCCACAGTGTTGTGATCCACACAGTTAAAGACTTTGGCATATTCAACAAAGCAGAAATAGATGTTTTTCTGGAACTCTTTTGCTTATGCTCAAGTAAAATAAATAAATAACCCCCGGCTCTCAAGAATTTAGCACGTGAATGTTTAGTCCGGCCACCATTTGAGATCCTGCTATCTTAATGTGTCTATTTCCAAGGTGATAAGAAGATAAGAGAGTACCTAGAGAAGTCACACTTATTCTCTATGTTTTGCCCTAGAGCAGATCCTTGTCACTTTCTTTTGAGTCAGTTGGCAAGAGCTAAGCACATGGACCTACCATTGTAAGAATCCTTGTGAGCAATTAGGTAAAACACATATTTGTTTGGTAACAGTGGATATATATATATTCTAAATCATTCAACTAAATCACAGAGAAGGCAATGGCAACACACTCCAGTATTCTTGCCTGGAAAATCCCATGGGCGGAGGAGCCTGGTAGGCTGCAGTCCATGGGGTCGTTAAGAATCGAACACAATTGAGCGACTTCACTTTCACTTTTCAATTTCAGGCATTGGAGAAGGAAATGACAACCCACTCCAGTGTTCTTGCCTGGAGAATCCCAGGGACAGCAGAGCCTGGTGGGCTGCCATCTCTGGGGTCTCACAGTCGGACACGACTGAAGCGACCTAGCAGCAGCAGCAGCAGTAACTAAATCAAACCAGCTCTTAATAATTACATAAGTTTTGGTATTTCTTTTCAATCACATCTATTTTAGAATGGTTAAATAGAATGTGTAAAATGTCTATTTCCTCCTTTATCTTTCACCATTGCAACTTTATGTGTCTACCAAAAGCCATTTTCAGCCTTTTTTCCTAAATTCTTCAGTGCTTCTGAGGGGAAACATTAGTCACAACAGTAAATAGTTATTTGAAAGGGAAATAATAGCCAAATTTGTAAAACTAAAAACATGTATAGATTTAGCTTTATATTACCTTCTTTAAGTTCCCAGTGATAAAAATGGTATACCCAACTATCATTCTCCTTTTCCATCAACAAAGAGGAGCTTTATTACTCTGTTTGCTCTAACATGGCCTGGAAAACATGTGTGGATCCTCACTTAGAGGAAGTCCCTTTATCTGAGTTAGGTTGTATATGAGGTTTTTGCTCTTGAAGAATCTTCCAGGAGAATACTCAAATAATGTGGGTTTAAATTAACTTAAGAAAAGGGAGAATAATCTGTTCTAGCTGACCTAGACTTTTACCACTATGAAGTCAGGAGGAAGAATAGGTCAGTCATGTCTTAAGACAGCTATTTTAGTCTATGAGTGTAAGAAAAAAAGCCATGTATGTGAGTTGAATTGCAGTCATCACACAGTTCTGTCCATATCTGTATTTCATCAGAAAATACAATATGAATTCAAAAATAAAGGTATGCTATAGGAAAAATGGCACCTGAAGCTGTAAATATGATAACAAACCACAGAGAACTTGTCAAGACCTTGCAAAAGAGGGTTTTGGTTTGCAGTCCTCTACTTATCAGGATTCTGTCTGAGGTGCCTTCCATCTGTCTTGGCAGGTATGTGGATAAAATTATTCATTCTCTATTAGCATATGTTTTACTTCTCGGATGTTTGTTTATGTGGGAAATTAATGTAGCATGCAACTTGCAATTAGTTTTTTATACTGTTAATGACAGGTTCCCATAAAATGTCTTGTACTGAAATATGGAAGGTAATGGCATTAATAACATATACATATGCTCAGACTCAGATCTGGAGGAGGAAGCCAAATCAATAGAGTTTACTAGTTAAAAATAAAGCCATTTGACAGACTCTGTTGGAATTTTGCAGTTGGCTATCAATTTAGTAACTTGAGTATTAAGGAGTCATTTCTGGCCTAAGTCTTTGATATAATTTGGCCCTGATGGTTAATTAATGAACAGTTTACTTTTACTTGTTCATGTGTGTATTAATGACACACAGTGACATTCAATGATACACAATGACAACTTCAGTTCATATTCTATTGAAAAACTGCTCTGGACTTGGTTTGAAAAATAAACATGCAAATAAAGCCTGGTTCCTGCCCTCCAGGAGACTTGTTATAGAAGCAGATCCTATGTCATTGCACATTAGAAATACCTGAGAAACATTTTCAGAAATAGAGATCCCCAGAATGCTCCCATCATTATTTCTTAATTAGGTTGCATTCATTAACTCATTTTTTGAAGATTTTTTTTTAAATGTTTATTTTCATTTATTTTTTTATTTGTCTGTACCAGGCCTTAGCTGCAGCACATGGGGTCTAGTTCCTTGACCAGAAATTGAACTTGGGCCCACTCCATTGGTAGCCTGGAACATGACCCACTGGACCACCAGAGAAGTCCCAGGATTTATTAACTCTTGATTTTAGTGTAGGCAATTGCATTTTTTAAGTTTCCAGTACCTGAGGTAACTACTCAGTTAACTAAAAATTAAGAATCCCCACTAATCTAGTTCCTTTTGTGCTCTTTGAGTGTACTATCATCTTTATTTGAAGTACTTCCCTTTTTGTCTCCAATTATCCACAGCATATGAAGCTTAAAAAATAGCACCTTATGTGACATGTCTCCATGAGACTTCTCCATTCAAAACCTCTAACAGTGACTATTCCTGATCATTGTTCATTTTATGATGATAAAGACAATATGCATATAATTATTAGCTCTTTCTATGGATTTTCCTATATTACACTTTCCATATAATTAAAATCATATAATATGTGGCCTTTTTTGCCTGGCTTCTTTCACATGCATAATTCTTTAAATGTTCATCCATGTTTTAACATGAGTCAGTATTTTATTCACCTTTGTATAGCTGAGTAATGTGCTGTGCTCAGTCACTTCAGTTGTGACCTACTCTGTGATCCTATGGATGGTAGCTCACCAGGCTCCTCCATTCATGAGATTTTCTAAGCAAGAATATTGAAGAGGGTTGCCAGGCCCTCCTCCAGGGGATCTTCCCAACCCAGGGACTGATTCCAAGTCTCCTGTGTCTTCTGTATTGAAGGCAGATTCTTTACCTGTTAGCCACCAGGGAAGTGATAGCTGAGTAGTATTTCATTGGATAACTCATTTTCTTGGCCTTTCGACAGTTGAACATCCAGGTTGTTTCCACATTTTGGATATTACGAGTAATGCTTCTGTGAACATTCAGGTAAAATTTTTTATGTGTATTGCATATGCTTGCATATCTCATGTATGTATCTAGAAAGGAATCCCTATGTTATGTGGTAATGTGGTTTAATCTTTTGAGGAATCATCTAACTGTTTTCCAAAATAGATGTATCATTTTACATACCTACTAACAGTATGTTAGGGTCTGAGTTTCTCTGCACCCAAGACTTGTTATTGTTCTTTTTGGTAATAGTCATCTCAGTGTGTGTAAGGTGGTATAACATTGTGCTTTTGATTTATATTTCCCTATTGGCTGATGACATTGAGCATCTTTTCGTGTACTTATTTACCATCTGTGTAACTTCTTTGGAGAAATGACTGTTCAAATCCAGTTTGAATTGGGTCATACGTCTTTGCATTATTGTATGTAACAGTTCTTTGTATACAGTGGATGACAGATTCTTATCAGATATGTGATTTACAAATATTTCTTCAATTTCTGGAGTTGTCTTTTCACTTTCTTTTCACTATCTTTTGAAGAAAAAGATTTTCAATGTGATTAAGTCTAATTTATCTATTTTTCTTTGGTTTGTTTTGCTTTTTTATGTTATATTTAAGAAACTATTGCATAATTAAAATTCATGAAAATACAGATGTGTTCTAAGATTTCATAGTTTTGTGTCTTAAATATAACTCTTTGATTTACATTTATTCAAATTGTGTTTGTTGTGAGGTAGGAATCCAACTTCATTCTTTTGGATATGGATACCCAGTTGTGCTAGCATACATTTGTTAAAAAGACTATTTTTTGACATTAAATTTTGTCTTATGTTGTTTGGACTACTGTGACAGAATACCATAGACTGGATGGTTTATAAACAACAGGAATTGTTACTCCCAGTGCTGGAGACTGGGAAGTCCAAAGTCAGGATGCCTAGAGATTCACTATCTGGTTAGAGACAGCTTCCTGGCTCATAGATGGTCATTGTCCACCTGTAACCTCATATGGTAGACAAGGTAAGAGAGCTCTCTTGGGTCTCTTTTATAAGTACACTGATCCCGTTCATGAGGGCTTCATCCTTCATCTAATCACCTGCCAGAGGCCACACTGCCAAATACCATAACATTGGTATTAGATTTCAACATATAAATTTTGAGGAGATGCAAACATTCAGTGGCTTTCTTGACAATCTTGTTGAACAGAAATATATATATTTACTTGTGGACTTTCAATTCTATTCCATAGTTCAATATGTCTGTCCTTATGCCAGTATGACATTGTTTTGATTACTGTAACTTTTTAATAAGTTTTGAAATTGGAAAGTGAGACTCTTCCAACTTTGTTCTTTCCAAGATTGTTTTGGCTCTTCCAGATCCCTTATACAAATTTTAGAATCAGCTTGTGAATTCTTGGAAAAAAGGTAGCTAGTTACCTTTTTACATTGAGTCTATGAATCAGTTTAGAGAATAAATCATCCTAAACGTTACAGCTTTCAATCCATGAATACAGGGTGTTTTTCCATTTATTTAGGTCTTTCTCAGTTTCTTTCAATAATGTTATACTCTTCAATATATAAATCTTGTACTTTTTTTGTTAAATTTATATTTAAATATTTTATTCTTTCTCATTCTCTTATACATGTATTGTTTTCTTAATTTTGTTTTTGGTTTGTTCTTTGTTAGCATATAGAAAAAAATCTTAAGAAAGATTTCTCTTTAAAGCCCCTATCCTCAAGTACAGTTGCACTCAGAGGTGCTGAGGTTTAGTACCTCAGCATATGAATTTGAAGAGAACACGAGACAGCCCATAACAATACATTTAGACATACTCCACTGCTGACTCATCACAGACAGGTAGTGTGAACACGACTTGAATACATTTCTGTGCTTGTTGAGTGACTAAGATTTGAGAGTTTTAGTTACTGCAGCATCACCTAAGGTATTCTGAATGACATATCTCACTCATTAACAATATTTTATACATCAATCTATATAAAAGAAAAAATTGTGAGTAAAACTCAGTGTTCCTGCTCAAATGGACTGTGAATTTTAGTGTGTGGAGCTGCTAAGTGATAAAAAGAAGAAGAACTCACTGAGTAAGTGGGTGAAGGTTATATATTTTTATGAACTAATCTGGTAAATCAATTCATGCTATTAAGTTAATAATGTATAAAATAAAACAATAAAAACATTAATATAAAAGTATTTAAAAAGTAACTGCTGCTGCTGCTGCTAAGTCGCTTCAGTCGTGTCCGACTCTGTGCGACCCTATAGACGGCAGGCCACCAGGCTCCCCCGTCCCTGGGATTCTCCAGGCAAGAACACTGGAGTGGGCTGCCATTTCCTTCTCCAGTGCATGAGAGTGAAAAGTGAAAGTGAAGTCACTCAGTCGTGTCGACTCTTAGTGACCCCATGGACTGCAGCCTACCAGGCTCCTCCGTCCATGGGAGTTTCCAGGCAGGAGTACTGGAGTGGAGTGTCATTGCCTTCTCCATAAAGTTATTTAAAAATATGTAAATTAAACTAGATATTGGCCTTTTTCTCTTTGTGTTTCTGGAATTGACTGCTTTTCTTCACTTCTACCAAGACATATAATTATGAAATTAGTGATAATCCTATTAATATGGGTGGATACTCTTTGTGAGATTAATAGGTTCGCATTCTGTCCTATTTAGTTACAGGTTTTCCAAGAGATTTTGCTCTTGCCTGTGAACATCTTGTATCCTGTAAGTACCAACTGATAGGGCAACAACCTGGCAGAATATTGATTCAAAGGAGTCAGTACAACAGAAAGAGTAAATAGTCATTAGTATTTCATAAAAGATATAAAAAGTAAATGAAAAAGTATGTTTTCTGGATATTTAACCTTGCATTAGGAATTTTGTTTAGAATATGATGGTATTACCACAGAGGTCAGAAAACAAAAATCGTAATGCATCAATACAGAAATTCCAAATTGCTAAGATTGAGATTGCTTCCTACACTCTCACCTGCCCTAAAAAGAGCAAATGTCATTAAACTAATACAAATTGATGTTTCCCAAGGTTCAAAGACTAAATCTAAGAGATAAGTAGAACTTAATAAAGACTTTACTTTTTGATACCTGAAATGATTGGTAAATTAAATCAGTCCTGAATATTCATTAGAAGGACTGATGCTGAAGCTGAAACTCCAAAACTTTGGCCACCTAATGTGAAGAGCTGACTTACTGGAAAAGACCTTGATTATGGGAAAGATTGAAGGCTCGAGGAGAAGGGAACGACAGAGGATGAAATGGTTGGATGGCACCACCGACTCCATGGACATGAGTTTGAGGAAACTCCAGGAGTTGGTGATGGACAGACAGGGAGGCCTGGCGTGCTGCAGTCCATGGGGTCGCAAAAAGTTGGACATGACTGAGCAACTGAACTGAATTGAACTGAAAGTATAATGCTTCCCTTCAAATTTGATTATTGTTTACTCTTCTAGAGTGGGCTTCCCCTGTGGCTCAGCTAGCAAAGAATCTGCCTGCAATGCGGGAGACCTGGGTTCAGTCCCTAGGTTAGGAAGATCCCTGGAGAAGGCAAAGGCTACCCACTCCAGTATTCTGGCCCAGAGAATTCCAAATAGTCCACAGGGTCACGAAGAAGTCGAACGACTGAGCGACTTTCACTTTCACTTTTAGTGTAGGTTTATTCTCCTCCATAAATTTTCTCTGTGATTAAAGAAACTATGCTGTGGCCATCATTACCTTATATTTTTTACTTCTTTAAAAAAATATATTTATTTTTCCTGTGCTGAGTCTTCATTGCTGTAGGTGGACTTTCTCTAGATACCGTGAGTGGAATCTATTCTCTAGTTATGGTGTGTAGGCTTCTCGTTTTGGTGGCTTTTCTTTTTGTAGAGCACGAGCTCCAGGGTCTGCGATCTTCAGTAGTTGTGACATATAGGCTTAGTAGTTGTAGCTCCCGAGCATAGGCTAATAGTCATGGTGCTCGGGCTTAGTTGCCACAACTAATCTTCCCAGACCAAGGGCTTAAACCTGTGTCCCCTGCATTGGCAGGCAGATTCTTAACCACTGGACCACCGGGGAAGTCCTGTATCTTCTACTTCTAATTTCCTCCAGAAAGTTTGCCGAGAGGTTTGTTGACCATGGATTGCCTCTTCCAGTATCTTTACAACTTTCTCTTAGAAGAGGTATCCATAAAACCTGAGGACTTTGAAAGATGTGTTACCCTAAAGGTTTTAGAGTTACCTTTGAAGGCTGATTGAGGAGTTCTACACTTTATTCTCCTGTTATTTTTTGTATTTTAATGTCATTATTTCATTAGAATGCACATACACAAACACACACACACACCCCCCACACATTTTTTTTACATGAACAATCTTTCTATAAATTGACACAGTATTAATTTGATAAATATATTCACTTATACTAACTCAGACTGAACCATGTAAAATCCAATTTCTTTTGATATATAGGTATAAATGCTTGTTATACTAAATCAAATGCACATTTGATTATTTAGGTTGGTGTGGATATTCCCATAAAAGAGAGACTTAGAAGGGTTCTTGAGATTTATACTGTCAGATATTCCTGCAGTTGTCTCAGACAGTCAAACAAGCCAAATCTCTGATAGCTGGTCCTGATAGTACTGTTAAACCTCTCTGAGACTCAGTTCCCTCCTGTGTAAAATAGTAATGATAATCTTATTATATAAAATACATGCTGTGCTGTGCTGTGCAATGCTTAGTAGCTCACTCGTATCCAATTCTTTGTGACCCCATGGACTATAGCCTGCCAGGCTCTTCTGTCCATGGGGATTCTCCAGGCAAGCATATTAGAGTGGGTTGCCATGCCCTCCTCCAGAAATCTTCCCATCCCAAGGATCAAACCCAGGTCTCCCACATCAGCCAGATTCTTTACTGTCTGAGCCACCAGGGAAGCCCAAGAATACTGGAGTGGGTACCCATCTCTTCTCCAGGGGACCTTCCTGACCCAGGAATTGAACTGGGGTCTCCTGCATTGCAGGCAAATTCTTTACCAGCTGAGCTAACAGGGAAGCCCAAAATACATGTTAACAATATGTATTTCATAGAAATGATGTCATGAGTTTTATCCATTTTATCCTTCCCTGAGTAAACCATTTTAGCTTTTGGAACCAGTTATGAATTGGAGAAGGTGATGGCAACCCACTCCAGTATTCTTGCCTGGAGAATCCCAGGGACAGAGGAGCCTGGTGGGCTGCTGTCTATGAGGTCGCACAGAGTCGGACATGACTGAAGTGACTTAGCAGTAGCAGCAACAGGCCTTATGAAATCTCTAGTCTTCCAAAATGACTGTATGAAGCTCATGTAGTTCCTCTGAGCTAGAACCTACCAATTGTTTGGGGGCTTCCCAGATGGCTCAAACAGTAAAGAATCCACCTGCAATGTGGAAGACCTGGGTTCTATCCCTCAGTCAGGAAAATCCCCTGGAGAAGGTCATGGCAACCCACTCTAGTATTCTTACCTGGAGAATCCCGTGAGTAGAGGAGCCTGGTGAGCTACAGTGCATGGGGCTGTGAAGGGTCAGACACAATTGAGCCACTAATACCTCATTCTTTTATTTATTCCTAGAGCTAATCTTTCTTTCCTTATGAACCCAATCCTCAGCTCAGTTCAGTTCAGTTCAGTTTAGTTGTTCAGTCGTGTCCGACTTTTTGCCACCCCATGAATCGCAGCACGCCGGGCCTCCGTATCCATCACCAACTCTCGGAGTTCACTCAAACTCACATCCATCGAGTCGGTGATGCCATCCAGCCATCTCATCCTCTGTCGTCACCTTTTCCTCCTGCCCCCAATCCCTCCCAGCATCAGAGTCTTTTCCAATGAGTCAACTCTTCGCATGAGGTGGCCAAAGTACTGGAGTTTCAGCTTCAGCATCATTCTTTCCAAAGAACACCCAGGGCTGATCTCCTTTATTATTATTTTTTTAATTTAATTTAATTTTTTAACTTTACAATATTGTATTGGTTTTGCCATATATCAAAATGAACATGCCACAGGTATACATATGTTCCCCATCCTGAACCCTCCTCCCTCCTCCCTCCCCATACCACCCCTCTGGGTCGTCCCAGTGCAGCAGCCCCAAGCATCTAGTATTGTGCATTGAACCTGGACTGGCAACTCGTTTCATATGTGATATTATACATGTTTCAATGCCAAACTGATCTCCTTTAGAATGGACTCCTTGGATCTCCTTGCAGTCCAAGGGACTCTCAAGAGTCTTCTCCAACACCACAGTTCAAAAGCATCAATTCTTTGGCACTCAGCTTTCTTCACAGTCCAACTCTCACATCCATACATGACCAATGGAAAAACCATAGCCTTAGCTAGATAGACCTTTGTTGACAAAGTAATGTCTCTGCTTTTGAATATGCTATCTAGGTTGGTCATAACTTTTCTTCCAAGGAGTAAGCATCTTTTAATTTCATGGCTGCAGTCACCATCTGCAGTGATTTTGGAGCCCCAAAAAATAAAGTCTGATACTGTTTCCACTGTTTCCCCATCTATTTCCCATGAAGTGATGGGACCAGATGCAATGATCTTCGTTTTCTGAATGCTGAACTTTAAGCCAACTTTATCACTCTCCTCTTTCACTTTCATCAAGAGGCTTTTGAGGTCCTCTTCACTTTCTGCCATAAGGGTGATGTCATCTGCATATCTGAGGTTATTGATATTTCTCCTGACAATCTTGATTTGAGCTTGTGTTTCTTCCAGCCCAGTATTTCTCATGATGTACTCTGCATATAAGTTAAATACGTAAAAAAAAAAAAAAAGCTGTATTTCCCAGTCTAAACATCTCATTCCTTCCAGTTTAAAAAAGAAAGTCTCTTTCAGTTTCCATCTTTAGTCTTCTAAGTATTTAATAATATTATAAATATTAAAATGTTCTTATCATACCTAAGTTAAATAATCCCTTGTAAGATGATTTAGTGCATTTAAAAATTTTACCCAACCCTAAGTTCTGTCCTCTTCTTTGAATCTCCTTCATGGAATCTGGGCACATACAAGGACTTAATATGTTTTGTAGTTGTAAGAAGGGGCTCTATAAGAATGCAGTGTTCTCTGTGTATTTTTTGTTCTATCTTGCATATTGACTAAGTGAAGGTCCTCTCTCAGAGGCAATAGCTGAGGTAACCTGGCAGGTTGACATGTTGGAACCAACTGCTAGACTACTTGGTCCAAGCAGTTGCTCATGCTTGCAGCCACTAATTGATTCAGAATATGTCACCCCAAAACACACCTTTGGAGTATCAATATTTTGAAATGTTACTTAAGAAACAGTAGGTGTAAAAAGAGCATTCTAATCCTTCTTTTTCTTCCTGAAAGCTGGAGATAAAACTCCTGTGTGAAATGCATCCTCTTTTTACCAGAAGGAGAAAAGACATTATTATCACCAGAGACAGGGAATTTGGGGCTGAGAAATCTGTACAAACTTTGTTAAACTAACCTTTTTACCTGTATGTTTGTGTGTGGGCTCAGTCACTCAGTGGTGTCCAATGCTTTGCAACCCCATGGACTGTAGCCCAGCAGCCTCTGTGTCCATGGAATTTTCCAAACAAGGATATTGGAGTGGGTTGCCATTTCCTTATCCAAGAGGCCTTATCAAACCAGGGATCAAACCTGAGTCTGTGTGTCTCGTGCATTGGCAGGCAGATTCCTTACCACCACGTCATCTAGGAAGCCAACTCTGTTTACTACCCTGGCCCAAATCTCTTTGGTTTGTCAGTTCTTCACAAATATATTGTTTCTTTGCCTAAAAGGTGAAAAACAATTCCTGCTCTGGTCACCTCTTTGGATCTCATTCTCTCATCTGCATATAAAAATTTGATAACATTTGTATGCTTTTTTCCTGTTAAATTATCTTCAGTTCAGTTCAGTTGCTCAGTTGTGTCTGACTCTTTGCAACCCCATGAACCACAGCATGTCAGGCCTCCCTGTCCATCACCAACTCAGGGGTTCACCCAAACTCATGTCCATGGAGTAGGTGATGCCATACAACCATGTCATCTGCTGTCATCCCCTTATCCTCCTACCCTCAATGTTTCCCAGCATCAGGGTCTTTACAAATGATTCAACTCTTTGCATCAGGTAGCCAAAGTATTGGAGTTTCAGCTTCAACATCAGTCCTTCCAATGAACACCCAGGATTGATCTCCTTTAGGATGGACTGTGTGGAAATCCTGGCAGTCCAAGGGACTCTCAAGAGTCTTCTCCAACACCACAGTTCAAAAGCATCAATTATCCAGCGCTCAGTTTTTTTATAGTCCAGTTCTCACATCCATACATGACTACTGGAAAAACCATAGTCTTGACTAGATGGACCTTTGTTGACAAAGTAATGTCTCTGCTTTTTAACATGCTTTCTAGGTTGGTCATAACTTTCCTTCCAAGGAGTAAGCGTCTTTTAATTTCATGGCTGCAGTCACCATCTGCAGTGATTTTGGAGCCCAAAAAAATAAAGTCTGACACTGTTTCCTCATCTATTTCCCATGAAGTGATGGGACCAGATGCCATGATCTTAGGTTTCTGAATGTTGAGCTTTAAGCCAACTTTTTCACTCTCCTCTTTCACTTTTATCAAGAGGCTCTTTAGTTCTTTTTCACATTCTGCCATAAAGGTGATGTCATCTGCATATCTGAAGGTATTGATATTTCTCCTGGCAATCTTGCTTCTAACTTGTGCTTCTTTCAACCCAGCATTTCTTATGATGTACTCTGCATATAAGTTAAATAAGCAGGGTGACAACATACAGCCTTGACATACTCCTTTTCCTATTTGGACCCAATCTGTTGTTCCATGTCTAGTTCTAACTGTTGCTTCCTGACCTGCATACAGGTTTCTCAAGAGGCAGGTCAGGTGGTCTGGTATTCCCATCTCTTTCAGAATTTTCCACAGTTTGTTGTGATCCACAGAGTCAAAGGCTTTGGCGTAGTCAATAAAGCAAAAAAAGATGTTCTTGCTTTTTAGATGATCCAGAGGATGTTGGCAATTTGATCCCTGCTTCCTCTGCCTTTTCTAAAACCAGCTTGAACTTCTGGAAGTTCATGGTTCATGTATTGCTGAAGCCTGGCTTGGAGAATTTTGAGCATTACTTTCCTAGCATGTGAGGTGAGTGCATTTGTGCAGTAGTTTGAGCATTCTTTGGCATTGCCTTTCTTTGGATTGGAATGAAAACTGACCTTTTCCAGTCCTGTGGCCACTGCTGAATTTTCCAAATGTGCTAGCATATTGAGTGCAGCTCTTTCACAGCCTCATCTTTCAGGATTTGAAATAGCTCAACTGGAATACCATCACCTCCACTAGCTTTATTCATAGTGATGTTTCCTAAGGTCCACTTGGCATTGCATTCAAGGACGTCTGGCTCTTGGTGAGTGATCACACCATCGTGATTATCAGGTCCATGAAGATCTTATTTGTACAGTTTTTTGTGTATTCTTGCCACCTCTTCTTAATATCTTCTGCTTCTGTTAGGTCCATACCATTTCTGTCCTTTACTGAGCCCATCTTTACATGAAATGTTGCCTTGGTATCTCTAATTTTCTTGATGAGATCTCTAATTTTTCCCATTCTGTTGTTTTCCTCTATTTCCTTGCATTGATCGCTGAGGAAGGCTTTCTTATCTCTCCTTGCTATTCTTTGGAACTCTGCATTCAAATGCTTATATCTTTCCTTTTCTCCTTTGTTTTTTACTTCTCTTCTCTTCACAACTATTTGTAAGGCTGCCTCAGACAGCCATTTTGCCTTTTTGCATTTCTTTTTCTTGGGGATGGTCTTGATCCCTTTCTCCTGTAGAATGTCATGAACCTCCATCCATAGTTCATCAGGCACTCTGTCTATCAGATCTAGTCCCTTAAATCTATTTCTCATTTCCACTGTATAATCATAAGTATTTGATATAGGTCATACCTAAATGGTCTAGTGGTTTTCCCCACTTTATTCAATTTAAGTGAATGTGGCAATAAGGAGTTCATGATGATCAGGTTTGTTCTTGGAAACATCCAGAGATATAAAAAATGTAGAAGAAATTTTTTCCTCCATATACCACAGACATCTTGTTTCCTAGGACCAGAGCTGAGCCTCAGCCTGGTAATCCCACAGCAAGCAGGGACACCTGGGGCCCCACACTCCCCAAGCAGCTGAGACGAAGACGAAGAAAAGCATCAGACTCATCTCTGCAGACATTTCACATCTAGAGCCCATGTCATTGCCCCTCACCTCCTTGGAACTCATCATTTGCAGGCTTTCTCTTAAGACTTGGGTGCTTTGCTCTGCAGTAGCCTCAGACTTCTCACAGCCATGTGGATCTTCCTTTCTCCTTTCCCAAGGGGAACAGGAACATACTCAATGATATATGCCAGCCTGCCTTTCTTCTTCCCTCAGATCTCTGTCCTGGAAAAGGAGATTCTTCATATATTCCATGTTATCGGGAGACATGCCCAATGCTGTATGCCAGCCTCTCTTTCTTCTTCCTTCAAATCTCTGTTCTGGAAAGGGATTTTCTTCATATATTCCATGACATCTCGTGGATCTTTTGTTTTCTGTCAAGTATAAATTCCAAGAGCTTCGTAGGTGGCTCAGTGGTAAAGAACCCACCTGCCAGTGGAGGAGACACAAGTGATGTGGGCTTGATCCCTAGATTGGGAAGTTCCCCTGGGGAAGGAAATGGCCACCCACTCCAGTATTCTTGCCTCGGAAATCCCATGGATGGAAGAGCCAGGAGGGCTACAGTCTATGGGTCCCAAAACAGCTGGACACAACTTGGCGACTAAACAACAATAACATAAATTTCAAGGCCTAATAGGGTCTGGGTTTTGTGGCATTGAATAAATTTCAATTTTAGTATTCTTTCTCTTACTGTAAAATACCAGCATTAAAATAAAGAAACTATCCAGTATAATTTTCTTAAGAGCAGGCAGATAAATCAGCTCAGTAGTAACCTTTTTGTTCTGGAGGAAACTTCCATCTCCTTCCTAAGGGTGATAGCTTAGTCTTGAAGCATAAGGTTCTGAGACAACATAATTCAATTATTACATGTAGAGGATAAGTACTATTTTAGGGTCAAAAGGTTATTGTTATGACACTAAACAACTTTGCACATATAAAATGATTTTGAATAATTCACTTATTTAGATTTTTTGTGGACATAATTCAATGAAAGAGTAATAATGTTTGAAATTATTCTTATACTGAATAAGTATGTACATACATTCGGTATGTATGATTTCTATGATGGCATAGTTTAATGGGAAAAAAATAGACAGGTAAGTATATGATCTGCTTTGCAACTATTTATAAGGCTAGATCTCTGGTAACTCAATAGTTGATGATTCCATAAAACACTTTATAAAAATGTTATAGGATGAGCTTATGTGAATAGAGATGCTTTTCTTCCATTTAACAGTAAGCAGTAGGTCTTTTTATCTTTCACTCCACTCTTGCATCAGATATGTTGCATGTAACATGTCAACTGCATTGGGCAATAAATTGGCAGCTCTGTCTGGCTTAATTGCACCTTACCTTTTATAAAATGACTATGCACACACTGTAGCATATAACCCTGTTCCCAGAAATCTACCTGAAATCGATATCTATCAGCACATATCTTGAAAGGTCAGATTACAAAGTAACTAAATAGTGAATTCTGAGTAATTGTAGTGAAAGGAGCAGAACAATGCATACAGTTTGTTGACTCCACGGAGAGTCAGCAATTTTGTTTGTTCCAACCCAAGTTCCATTAAGTTTTTTCATAAAATGATTGAGACACAGGGATACATCCTTAGCCAGGGAGAACGCAGATGGTAAAAAAACAAAAGGATATCCTGCCTGACATTGTTAGCTAGAAAGACAGTGCAATGTTGTAGCACATGGTTGCAAGTGATTAAATTGCTATCTTTATCCATCAGTACACCTGTATTTCTAGAATAGATCCAATTGTATCAGTATATGTCACAAAAAAAAGGGCAAACACATTTCTCTCACCTCTGCAACTGTAGGACATGATTGGACCATTTTATGATGGAAAACCATTATGGTGGTTATGTGGAATATCATCAGTCAAAAGTTGTTGAAACTTGAGCAAATCACTTGATCATTAATTTCTTTTCCAGCACTCCTCCCCTTGAGTTGTTACCATGTTCCAATCACTTCTGTGTTTAAGATATATTATTTTTGTGAAAATCTTGAAATATGGGTACATGGTATTTTCTTAGTCTATAGACAGGAAAACTGAGGTTAGAGAATAGCTGCTGGCCAGGGGC
Source organism: Bos grunniens (assembly GCF_055505025.1). Lineage (NCBI taxonomy): Eukaryota > Metazoa > Chordata > Mammalia > Artiodactyla > Bovidae > Bos > Bos grunniens. The sequence goes on along the minus strand of NC_141175.1, from coordinate 54,243,543 downwards.
ATATAATCATATAAAAACTTGATATAAAATCAAGCAATCTAGACTTCAAATATATGTTTTCACAATCAGTACATTAGCCTCAAAGACTTCTGTTTATTTCAGTATTCATTTGAAGCATGGACAGCAATATGTTGATAATACCTCTTGCTACAGTGTCAGAATTGCTCAGGTATATCGGCAGGCAAAGTACAGTCCTGGGGCTAAGTCTGCCCTAATATCTGTCTTTGTAAATAAGGTTTTATTGGAACACAACTGTGTCTGTTTATATATTATCTGTGGATGCTTTTGTGGTACAATTATAGATCCAGTGGTTGCAACAGAGATTTTATGGACTGCAAACACTAAAATATTTAATATCTGTCCCTTTAGAGAAATATGATGACCCATTGGCTTTCTGTACACATTATTGCTCTCTGTTGAATCACATGAAGATAGCTGAGAACTTTGTATTTTAGAAGGAACAACCTGTTTCATTCTAGCTTTCAAATTCAGTGGCAAGATTTCCAACCCCAGGCGTGGTGCAATGAGTTATCAGAGCACCCAGCAGGTGATACTCACATCACAGTGATGTTGTGGTTATTAGGTAGAATAACAGGGCTAGGAGGAGATGGAACTGGGGATTCATTCATGCGCTGTGCTGTGCTGTGCCATGCTTAGTTGCTCAGTCATATCCGACTCTTTGTGATCCTATAGCCCACCAGGCTCCTCTGTCCCTGTGGATTCCCCAGGCAAGAATTCTGGGGTGGGATACCATGCCCTCCTCCAAGGGATCTTCCCAACCCAGAGATAGAACCCACTCGGCTCTGACCCAGAGTTTCTGATTCAGGATTTCTGAGGTAGAGACTGAGAGTTTGCATTTCTAACAAGTTTCCAGGTGTTGCTGACATTTCTAGTCCAGGGACCACATTTGGAGAACAGCCGCTCTAGAACTCCAGACCCTGTTCTCATCCCTCACCCATATTCCTCATACTTACCTGACAAAATAGCTTGTGAACTCTGAGAATATCAGCCTCTTTCTTACAATTCTCAGGCAGAATTAAGAACAAACTTCTTTGATATAAGCTCTCAAATAATAAAGCCCAGTTTCTAGTTTCAGTCTCCTCTTAAAGTCCTTGATTCTATCCATCGTATATCATATATTAATACTACATGTTAACTAAACCAAACTGTTTTTGAATCTCAAGATCTTTTGCCTTTTCTTCCTGTTTTCTCCATGCATACTGGTCCCTTTAGTTTGTATGACAAAGTGACTCTCAAGCATTGGTTTACATAGATGTCACATTTCCTGCAAATCATTCTTTCCCTGAAAATATTAGGCATTCATTTTCTATAGATTTTGCATTTACTTCTTTTAGGATACTTGTACAATTGCTTCCTTGCTTGTCTTTCTCTAGGAGGGGAATATATTTTCCTTGAGCACACAAAGGTGGATGGTTTAATGGTTAATACAGAGTTTCATAGCATTTTATATAAAATATGGCACATTTTTGGTTCTCTTTCTATATATTATTGTTGTTGTTTAGTTGCTAAGATGTGCCAGGCTCTTTGAGACCCCTTGGACTGTAGCCCTCCAGGCTTCTCTGTCCATGGAATTTCCCAGGCAAGAATACTAGAGTGGGTTCCCATTTCCTTCTCCAGGGAATCTTCCCAACCCAGGGGTCAAACCCTGGTCTCCTGCATTGGCAGGTGGGTTGTTTACTGCTGAGCCACCAGAGAGGCCTCTCTTTATATATATGTATATACATATACGTGTGTATATATGTATGTATGTATACATATATATTTAAATAAATGATTCCTAATGTGTATATATATGTATGTGTATATATATATATGTATACATACATATATGTATACATATATATTTAAATAAATGATTTAAATAAATGATTCCTCCCTTATGACACTTCACCATTAGTCTTCTCTGTGAGCCAGATTTTTCCTTTATTTCTGATGCTTCCTTTGTACAACTTAAACTAACCAATCCATTACACTTGCCCTAGTTATAGAAGGCAGAATTTTTTTTTTCAAATCCTTGAAAATCCTGTTGGAAGTCTCAGCCTCATTCACTCTGTATAGAGTCAAGCTTACAACATGGCAATGCTTTTTAATAAGAACAAAAGCAAACTTAACATATGATGTTTATTCTACTGCCTACTTTTTATGTGTTTGGAGAAATTGCTCACAATTAATTTCTCATGAATCTTCAAAACAATTTTATCATGTGAGTACTATTATTAGTTCTGTATTACAGATGGAGGAACAGAGATATTAAGTATGTTTTTCAATATCATACAAATTTTAAATGATAATTGGTGATTGATTTTAGTTGAAACAGACTAGTTTCAGTATCCTGGATTTAAGTACTCTGCAAATATGTTCACATCCCCACACTTGTAGATTAATATTATTTCACCATTTGTAAGATTCCTAGAACAGTCATGCATTCTTAAATATAAAGTAGACTTTCCTTACAAAATAATTCATCTTACACTTTGTGAGAGAAGTAAGTTATCCAGATTGTACATTATAGTGTTTCTCAGTCTCAAGAAATTTTAATGGTGGCACAGATAAATCTGTGAGACAGGACTGAATTCATGACCCTTGGTTCTTGAGTAGAGTTTTAAATTTTGTTGTAGCAAAGGATAAGACATTCCCTTCTTTATTGACAGAACCCAAAAAATAAAGATTCTGAAATATTTCAGATAGATTTTATGATTTAGAAGATTCTAGAAATCATAATCAGATTTAAATGAGCCTTCTTAAGCCTTTTGTAGACAGTTACAATTTCACTGGTGGCTCAGTGGGTAAAGAATCCACCTGAAATACAGGAGACGCAGGAGACCTGGGTTTGATCCCTGGGTTGGGAAGATCCTCTCAAGGAGGGCATAGAAACAGACTCCAGTATTTTTGCCTGAAGAATTCCATGGACAAAGGAGCCTGGCCGGCTACAGTGCATAGGATTACAAAGAGTTGGATACAACCGAAGTGACTGAGCATGCACACACATAAATCATAGACTAAATGAGTGCCATGGAGTAAAAGCTAGAATGAAAGGGTGCTTCTAGAATATAGGTGTTCTGATGGATAAGATCCTGCTCGAATGATGATCTTGATTAGGAGATAGGGACTCATTAAGTTACCCAACAAACTATATTCCTTCACAGCAAAATTGGAGATCAACCTTACTTTATGTCTTTGTGATTATTTTACCAGATCATTGTATATTTGTTATTTGTATTTTTCTCTTATACCAAATAACAAAGAGCCTGATACTATTATCTCATGATATGAAATTTCTTTTAAGTGGAATCTAAAATGCAACTCAAACTTATTTACAAAACAGAAACAGACATAGAAAACAAAATTATGGTTACCAAAGGAGAAATGGGTTGGGAGAGGGATAAATTAGGAGTTTGGTATTAGCAGATTAAAACTACTATATATAAAATAGATAGACAATAAGGTCCTACTGTATAGCACATGGAACTATATTCAATATCTTGTAATATACCATAATGGAAAAGAATACAAAAAACAGCATGTATACATATGTATAACTGAATCAATTGGCTGTACACCACAAACTAATACAACCTTATAAAAACTATACTTCAAACAACAACAAAAAAATGTTGCAAGGACAAAAGAAAAAACGGTCACCTCTGTTCACTTAAACTATGAACCAGGACTTATCACAGATTTGTGTATCAGTAAGACTTAGTCTTAACCTTGAAGAGCTTAAAATCCAACAAAGAGGACATTAGGAGCTTTGATGTACCTTAATCCAGTAGGTCACCTGCTAGAGCCCAGATCTAAATCACCACTCCTGCTGCTGCTAAGTCACTTCAGTCGTGTCCGACTCTGTGCGATCCCATAGACAGAAGCCCAACAGGCTCCCCCGTCCCTGGGATTCTCCAGGCAAGAACACTGGAGTGGGTTGCCATTTCCTTCTCCAATGCATGAAAGTGGAAAGTGAAAGTGAAGTCGCTCAGTCCTGTCTGACTCTTAGTGACCCAATGGACTGAAGCCTACCAGGCTCCTCCATCCATGGGATTTTCCAGGCAAGAGTACTGGAGTGGGGTGCCATTGCCTTCTCCATAAATCACTGCAGTAAATGGCAATGAGCAAAGGGATCAAACCAGTCAACCCTAAAGGAAATCAACACTGAATATTTACTGGAGGGACCAGTGCTAAAGCTGAAGCTCCAATACTGTGGCCACAAGGTGTGAAGAACTGACTCACTGGAAAAGACCCTGATGCTAGGAAAGATTGAGGCAGGAGAAGGGTGTGACAGAGGATGAGATGGTTGGATGGCATCACCAAATCAATTGACATGATTTTGCGCAAACTCTGGGAGACAGTGAAGGACAGGGAACCCTACTGTGCTGCAGCCAGTGGGATCGCAGAGTTGGACACGACTGAACAACTGAACAACAACAAATTTATAAAGGAGACTGACATGGATAAAACATGAAAATTGAATCAAGTGGTGTTATTGAGGAAAATGGAAGCCAGGAAGCGTCTGCAGAAGGTTAGACCTAGAAAGAGGAAGTGTGAAATAGTGCTTAAAAGCCCATGCTTTCCTTGTTTCAAATTCTAATTTACGTTCTTGCTATGTGATTTGTTGCAATTTGTTTAAATATTCTGAGCTTCATTTTCCTTACTAATAAAATGCAGAAGTGATGATTGCTGAGAAAACATGTGTGAATTACTTAACAATATGCTCCATAGTTGATCATTACTATATTTTTATTATTATTTCTGCTGTTTGATGTGGAGAGAAAGAGGGACATTTATGAGAGAGATTATTGATGAAAAATCAAAAATAATTCTTGCTAGTATATGGAGAGAGGGGCAAGAAAGAGATACTAAGGTCACTCTAAAATATTGATTCTGAGTAAAGGGAGAAAAACCTCTTTAATAGAAATAAGAATCATAGTAATTCCTGCTCCCTAAACCATCTCCTGAGAATAGAACTGACAACAACAAAATGCAAAGAAGATTATTTGGATTCAGCTTTCATTATCTCACTTTTAGGTCCACCTAGGAGAGCCTCGTGGGCTGCCGTCTATGGGGTCGCACAGAGTCGGACACGACTGAAGCAACTTAGCAGCAGCAGCAGGCAACACTGGCCTCATATAATTTTGGAGCAAGAGTGACATCAGGGCAAAAAATTTATGCTTAAAAGTGACTGTTCTGAAGCCAAAGTCATGACAACCAAGGAAGCCAAGAAAAAACATATGTGTTTATTTATTTATTCAAAATAAGTTTAATTCATAGTATTTATTTTTCTTCTTTTTTGTCCATTTTTAACCAGTGATATTTCCAGATTTTTCAATTCCAACCTCAAAATATTCCTCCCGCAGTGTTATTTTGATTTATATATCCTAAAACATTAAGGGTTAGAGGCTCCTGACCATAACTTATTATGAACAGATATGAACTTAGATAATGCTTAAAAAATTAAAAGCATAACCATGGAAACATTGTTTATGTCTTGAGAAAAAATAACGAAATCAGTATTTCAGTAATTTTATGACTGAATAAAAATTAAAAGATCCTTAACTATTGAGTAGTTTCAGCTTCCCTTAGCTAAAGGAAGGGAAGAAATGTTAGTCAACAAAAATTTTGTTCTTTCCATAAATCTGATGAACACACAGGAAGGTTTCCTGACAAAGCTTAAGCTTTCTTTCCTATGATTAAATGAGCTTGATTATACAAGCTATTACTACAAATTAAAAAATTAATTAAACTATAGTTACTCTCATTACACCAAGCAAAAATATGTTTTATAATAATACATATGTAAATAATTTTATAAATATTTTGAAAAAGTCTTCTCAATAAAGTAGCACAGAGAGAACAGAAATTCTTTACTTAGTACATATCCATTTTGTGCCTGTCCAAGTAGTACTCAGGTCCTGGCAGACTAACCTTCCACTCTGGGAACCAGGGGTGGTGATTAGTTCACATTGTGACAGTATTTGAGTAGCAGATTTTCCTAGACAACTGCATTGAACACTGGAAATGTCTGCTGGGGGTCTTCCCTGAGTATCCCATGTGGAAGTCAAATCTTATAACTGTTATTTTTAATCCTGTGCTGTTTAGAAATCCAAGTCTTTATGTCTGTTCCCTTTCATCCCTTAAGCCAGTACTGTGAAGATGCTCGTCTCACACACTGCTGAATGTCTATGTGAAAGTGAAAGTGAAATCATTGAGTCGTGTCCAACTCTTTGTGACACCGTGGACAATAGCCCACCAGGCTCCTCCGTCCATGGGATTCTCCCTGCAAGAATACTGGAGTGGGTTGCCATTTCCGTCTCCAGGGGATCTTCCCGACCCAGGGATCGAACCCAGGTCTCCCGCATTGCGGACAGACGTTTTAACCTCTGAGCCACCAGGGGGCCACTAGAATGTCTATGCGCTGTATACTTAACCTATTTACTCAAGTTCTTTCCTATGGACAGGTTCTTTATTTATAATATGTGCTTTGCTTTTTGTTTGTTTGATGGTTTGCTTTTTTTTTATTGGGTTCTTGAGTCGGACCTTGATTGTCCCATCAATTTTTAACATTCCCAAACCTGAATCTTGCCCCTAGATTGCATGCCTTTTGGATTTTTTCCCTAGGTTCTTTCCCTAGGTTCAGATTGTTTAGACATGACACTTTTAAAGTGTATAAGAGCTACTCAGGCCCTTTATCACAACTCATATTACCTCTCCCTTCAGCTAAATTTGGTTCCTTTACACTTTTTGGATGATATTCTGAGAGCCCAAGCAAAAGTGTATTGTCAGAATTTAACACCAGAAAATAGTTAGACAAAGATGACTCAACACTGCTTCATATAAATGAAATAGTATTTTTTTAATTTTCCAGTGTTAGATTTCCTGGAAACAGTCACATTAAGCAGCAAGTCACTGTTGATTCAAAGGAAACCAAAGATTACATATAAGGCTTTCTAGAAGCAACAATATTTGAAAATTAATATTGGATCTTAAATATGGATACTGTGAAGATTCTGACAGGACTAGGGCCTTTCTGTTTGAAAGATATGGGCTAATAGTATATATTGACTCCTTAAGAACCCATGAAATTGAGGACTTTAAGCAGGCACTTCTGGTCCAGATATTTTGGTAACTATATATTAAGCACAGAGAACAGAATTTCTGTGCAAAGAGGGTGTGAATGTGTATGGCATATACATAAATATCTTATGGAGGGAGTAAGCAAACATGCCCTAACAAGGATGAATACAATTTCACCAGGGATAAAATCTGTTAAATTTTAGAACTGTGCTTTTATTATTAATGAAACTATGAGCCATGCTGTGTAGGGTCACCTAAGACAGAAGGGTCGTAGTGGAGAGTTCTGATGAAACGTGGTCCACTGGAGAGGGAATGGCAAACAAATTCAATATTCTTGCCTTGAGAACCCCATGAACAATATCAAAAATCAAAAAGATATGACACTGAAAGATGAACTCCCCAAGTTGAAAGATGCCCAGTATACTTGGCTCTTGGAAAAAAGCCAAGAAATAGCTCAAGAAGAAATTAAGAGGCTATGCTAAAGTGAAACGATGCCCAATTGTGTTATGTGTCTACTGGTGAAAGTAAAGTCCTATGCTGTAAAGAACAGTATTGCATAGGAACCTGGAATGTTAGGTCCATGAATCAAGGAAAATTGGAAATGACCAAACAGGAGAGGGCAAGAGTGAACATCAACATTTTAAGAATCAATGAGTGAAAATGGACCGGAATGGATGAATTTAATTCAGATGACCCTTACATCTAATACTGTGAGCAAGAATCCTTTAGAAGAAATGGAGTAGCCCTCATAGTCAACAAAAGAATCCAAAATGCAGTACTTGGGCCTAATCTCAAAAATAACAGAATGATATCTGTTCATTTCTGAGGCAAACCATTCAGTATCTCAGTAACCCAAGTCTATGCCCCAACCACTAATGTCAAAGAAGGTGAAGTTGAATGGTTCTATGAATACCTACAAGACCTTTTAGAACTAACACCAAAAAAAAATATGTCCTTTTCATCATAGGGGACTGCAATGCAAAAGTAGGAAGTCAAGAAACACCTGGAGTAACACACAAATTTGGCCTTGGGAGTACAAAACAAAGCAGGTCAAAAGCTAACAGAGTTTTGCCAAGAGAACGCACTGGTGATAGCAAACACCATCTTCCAACAACACAAGAGATGACTCTGCACATGGATATCACCAGATGGTCAATACCAAAATCAGATTGATTATATTCTCTGCATCTGAAGATGGAGAAGCTCCATAAAGTCAACAGAAACAAGACCTGGAGCTGACTGGCTCAGATCATGAAATGCTTATTGCAAAATTCGGACTTAAATTATAGAAAGTAGGGAAAATCTTTAGGTTATTTGGGTATGATCTAAATCAAATCCCTTACAATTATACACTGAAAGTGACAAATAGATTCAAGGGTTTAGATCTGATAGAGTGCCTGAGAAACTATGGATGCAGATTTAGAACATGGTACAGGAGGTGGCAATCAAAGCCATCCCCAGAAAAAGAAATGCACAAAGGAGGCCTTACAAATAGCTGTGAAGAGAAGAGAAGTGAGAGGTAAAGGAGAAAGGGAAAGATATACCCAACTGAACACAGAATTCCAAAGAATTCCAAGGAGAGATAAGAAAGTCTTCTTAAGTGAACAATGCAAAGAAATAGAGTGAAAAAATAGAAAGGGAAAGACTAGAGATATCTTCAAGAAAATTAGAGATATCAAAGGTCCATATAGTCAAAGCTAGGTTTTTCCAGTAGGCATGTGTGGATTTGAGAGTTGGACCATAAAGAAGGCTGAGCTCTGAAGAATTTATGCTTTTGAACTGTGGTGTTGGAGAAGACTCTTGAGAGTCTCTTGGACTGCAAGGAGATCAAACCAGTAAATCCTAAAGGAAATCAGTCCTGAATATTCATTGGAAGGACTAATGCTGAGGCTGAAGCTCCAATACATTGGCCACTGATGCAAAGAACTGACTCATTAGAAAAAATCATGATACTGGGAAAGATAGAAGGTAGTAGAAGAAGGGGATGACAGAGGACGAGATGATTGGATGATATCACCGACTCAATGGACATGAGTTTGAGCAAGCTCTGGGGAGCTGGTGAAAGAGAGGGAACCCTGTCCTGCTGCAGTCCATGGGTTGGCAAAGAGTCGGCCACAACTGAGCGACTGAAAAACGGCCAGATAGCTTTACTTCTGAGCATTTTTGCTAATTGTTCTAATCTCAATAAACAATTTCAGAAATTTTAACATAGCATTATCTTAACTAATGTGAAACTTTCTTCATGGTTAAAATGCAGTTACTCATAAAGAACTTTATTTATACATTTAATTTCAGATTACTTTATAAACATAGGATTAACTTAGAGGAGAAGGGAGAAGAAAGTATAGGGCACTTGGTATCTTACATTTTTGAAGAAAGAGCAGGAGCAGAGGTAAAGAAAATTGAGCATTATATGTGATTTTGAATGAGACTCAATCCCTCCTACCTCATTACCTGTCAAAAAAAAAAAACAACTGTATTTTGGAAAACAAAATTACCAAATATCTATTTTTGTTTATTTTCCAACCATCATTTGCTTTTCTGTGTCCCCATGCCAAGATTCCAGGGTTAGCTTAATTTTTGTAACAGGCTCCCTGTTGTTTGAGTCAGTTCATTTTATTGTTGAATTACTCCAGTTTTAGAATATTGTTTATTAAATTAAGCTAAAATGTTGCTGTCTGTGTCTGATTCTTTCCTCTGAGGCAATTCACAACAAGTCAAATTACTATACTTGAGAGTTTTTGAAATAATTGTGGAACTGTCATGTTATCGCTAGATACTTTATTAATATTTTTCTGAGTTTATGACACTGAAATCTAGGTTGATAGATACTTTATCAGTATTTTAAAATCAGTTTATTATTTTGACATCATGTGGATATGACGTTATTGGGTTTTGACAATAAGGATTTTTCTTTCTTCAGAATTCCTGCCTAAAAGAAACATCACAATTTTAAAAAGAATTAAATTTTGAGTAGAGCCTTACATGCTATGGAATCATCAAGGGAAATGTTAGACTGGGTTTTTCAAAGATTTTGAAGATTATTGAATTGGAAAAAATAACATATGGTTAGAAAGTCCAAAGGGATAACTTTGTTTTTTGGCAACTGGAAAGGAGCATTCAAGGCTAAAATTAAAAACTCTTTAATGTGGATTCTGCTTTCTAAAGATAGCTTAATCAACCATATTTTGTGGAAAACTTTTTCTTAGAAATAAGATGGCTTTGTTTTGACTTAGGTTGCTGTTTTGTAAATCTTATGATTTTTCATGCTGTTTTTCATAGACCTGATTAAGTTTCACTCCTGCTTATTTTATGTATTTTATATTATGGGTTTTGGCATAGTTATTGAAGAAGTAGAAATGACAGCAATCACTACACCAACAGAAGAATAGTTTCATAGATTAAACAATGGATATGTAAATGCTAACATATCTAGCAATTTGCTATCAGAGCAAACAAATTTAGTCTAATCATTCTTTTAAATAGAGCTTGGCTCTGTGCTCTCATTGTTTATGGGTCATGTTTGTTTGTTTGCTTTCTAGGTGGATTATTCAAATGGTAAGCAAACAAACCAACAAAACCAATTTTTATAATCTCTGATCAAGTTTGGACCACTAGTCAAATAAAACTGTGTTGTGTTAGCAGAGAGAAAACAAATTTATAATTTTGTACCAGTGTGCATTTGATATTAAAAATCATTATTTAAAAACAAATGAGTCCATTCCAGACTTAGCTTGACCACACATAAGATTTCTTTCCCAGGATTCTTTTTCCACAAACCTTCCACAACTTTTTTTTTTAATATCCATTCATATTTTGCCTTATGTTTTTTCTTCTTTCTCATGAGTGCATATCCATCATTTAACTGAATTTAGTATAACTTTGAAGTTTAAAGTACTCAAAATGGTTTTGGAAATTATTTTTTAGTTGACATACTATGAAACATAATTATGGTTGAAAAGTTCATTCATAAACTTTTGTATATATCGTTTTCATTCACTTTTTCTTAATAATTAAGTTTAGATTAGTCATGAAAATTTTACAAGACTTTAAACAGTTAATCATCATCTTTAATTATTTTTCTTATTGATAGATTGTGTAACAGAGACAACATGAGCTGTTTTGACCTTTAGTAAGTCCGATAGAAAAAAAGTATTATATTTAATGCTGGTAACTCTATGCCAGGGACAACAGAGGATGAGATGGCTGGAAGGCATCACCTACTCCATGGATGTGAGTTTGAACAAGCTCCAGGAGTTGGTGATGGACAGGGAAGCCTGACGTGCTGTCGTCCATCGAGTTGCAAAGAGTCAGACACGACTGAGCAACTGAACTGAACTGAATTCTATGCCAGGTAAGAGTAATGTTTGAATCAAGAATATGAAGAATGTTTTTTCCATTTTCTATCAAACTAACTTTGAAAAGATTTTATTTTTAAACTTTACATAATTGTATTAGTTTTGCCAAATATCAAAATGAATCCGCCACATGTATACATGTGTTCCCCATCCTGAACCCTCCTCCCTCCTCCCTCTCCATACCATCCCTCTGGGTCGTCCCATTGCTCTAGCCCCAAGCATCCAGTATCGTGCATCGATCCTGAAAGGATCATCTTGATTTTGTTAAAAATGCCTAAAGACACATGTGAAGTTAAGATTTCTCTTCAACAAATGACAAACAAGATTGTGCTGATTGACAGCATACAACAACATATTTTCAGTATCTAAAACAAATAAAAATTAAAGTCTAAATTTTACAGTAGTTCCTAAAATTAATAGCAAGTTCAGTTCAGTTCAGTTCAGTCTCTCAGTCATGTCTGACTCTTTGCGACTCCATAAAACACAGCAAACCAGGCCTCCCTGTCCATCACCAACTCCTGGAGCCCACCCAAACCCATGTCCATCGAGTCAGTGATGCCATACAACCATCTCATCCTCTGTCATCCCCTTCTTCTCCTGCCCTCAATCTTTCCCAGTATCAGAGTCTTTTAAAATGAGTCAGCTCTTCACATCAGGTGGCCAAAATATTGGAGTTTCAGCTTCAACATCAGTCCTTCCAATGAACACTCAGGACTGATCTCCCATAGGATGGACTGGTTGGATCTCCTTGCAGTCCAAGGGACTCTCAAGAGTCTTGTCCAACACCACAGTTCAAAAGTATGAATTCTTCAGCGCGCAGCTTTCTTCACAGTCCAACTCTCACATCCATATATGACCAGTGGAAAAACCACAGCCTTGACTAGACGGACCTTTGTTGGCAAAGTAATGTCTCTGCTTTTCAATATGCTGTCTAGGCTGGTCATAACTCTCCTTGCAAGGAGTAAGTGTCTTTTAATTTCATGGCTGCAATCACCATCTGCAGCAATCTTGGAGCCCAGAAAAATAAAGTCAGCCACTGTTTCCTCATCTATCTGCCATGAAGTGATGGGGACGGATGCCATGATCTTAGCTTTCTGATGTTGTGCTTTAAGCCAACATTTTCATTCTCCTCTTTCACTTTCATCAAGAGGCTCTTTAGTTCTTCTTCACTTTCTGCCATAAGGGTGGTGTCATCTGCATATCTGAGCTTATTCATATTTCTCCCAGCAATCTTGATTTCAGCTTGTGCTTCTTCCAGCCCAGCATTGCTCATGATGAACTCTGCATATAAGTTAAATAAATTATAAAGCCTTGAAGTACTCCTTTTCCTATTTGGAACCAGTCTGTTGTTCCATGAACGAGACCCCACATCCAAGGTAAGAGAAACCCAAATAAGATGGTAGGCATTGAGAAGGAGGATCAGAGGGCAGACAGACTGAAACTACAATCACAGACAACTAGCCAGTCTGATCACACAGACCACAGCCTTGTCTAACTCAATGAAACTAAGCCATTCCATGTGGGGCCACCCAAGACGGGTCATGGTGGAGAGGTCTGACAGAATGTGATCCACTGAAGAAGGGAATGGCAAACCACTTCAGTATTCTTGCCTTGAGAACCCCATGAACAGTATGAAAAGGCAAAATAATAGGACACTGAAAGAGGAACTCCCCAGGTCAGTAGGTGCCCAATATGCTACTGGAGATCAGTGGAGAAATAACTCCAGAAAGAATGAAGGGATGGAGCCAAAGCAAAAACAATACGCAGCTGTGGATGTGACTGGTGATAGAAGCAAGGTCCGATTCTATAAAGAGCAATATTGCATAGGAATCTGGAATGTCAGGTCCATAAATCAAGGCAAATTGGAAGTGGTCAAACAAGAGATGGCAAGAGTGAATGTGGACATTCTAGGAATCAGTTAACTCAAATGGACTAGAATGGGTGAATTTAACTCAGATGACCATTATATCTACTACTGTGGGCAGGAATCCCTTAGAAGAAATGGAGTAGCCATCATTGTCAACAAGAGAGTCTGAAAGGCAGTACTTGGATGCAATCTCAAAAATGATAGAATGATCTCTGTTCGTTTCCAAGGCAAACCACTTAATATCACAGTAATCCAAGTCTATGCCCCAACTGCAATACTGAAGAAGCTGAATTTGAATGGTTCTATGAAGACCTACAAGACCTTTTAGAACTAACACCCAAAAAAACATGTCCTTTTCATTATAGGGGACTGGAATGCAAAAGTAGGAAGTCAAGAAACACCTGGAGTAACAGGCAAATTTGGCCTTGGAATATGGGATGAAGCAGGGCAAAGATGAATAGAGTTTTGCCAAGAAAATGCACTGGTCATAGCAAACACCCTCTTCCAACAACACAAGAGAAGACTCTACACATAGACATCACCAGATAGTCAACACCAAAATCAGATTGATTATATTCTTTGCAGCCAAAGATGGAGAAGCTCTATACAGTCAACAAAAACAAGACCAGGAGCTGACTGTGGATCAGATCATGAATTCCTTATTGCCACATTCAGACTTAAATTGAAGAAAGTGGGGGAAACCATTAGACCATTCAGGTATGACCTAAATCAAATCCCTTATGATTATATAGTGGAAATGAGAACTAGATTTAAGGGACTAGATTTGATAGAGTGCCTGATGAACTATGGACTGAGGTTCCTGACACTGTACAGGAGACAGGGGTCAAGACCATCCCCATGTAAAAGAAATGCAAAAAAGCAAAATGGCTGTCTGAGGAGGCCTTACAAATAGCTGTGAAAAGAAGAGAAGTGAAAAGCAAAGGAGAAAAGGAAAGATATAAGCATCTGAATGCAGAGTTCCAAAGAACATCAAGGAGAGATAAGAAAGCCTTCCTCTGCGATCAATGCAAAGAAATAGAGGAAAACAACAGAATGGGAAAGACTAGAGATCTCTTCCAGAAAATCAGAGATACCAAGGGAACATTTCATGCAAAGATGTGTCCGATAAAGGACAGAAATGGTACAGACCTAACAGAAGCAGAAGATATTAAGACAAGGTGGCAGGAATACAAAGAAGAACTGCACAAAAAAGATCTTCACAACCAGAATATTCACGATGGTGTGATCACTCACCTAGAGCCAGATATCCTGGAATGTGAAGTCAAGTGGGCCTTAGAAAGCATCATTACGAACAAAGCTAGTGGAGGGGATGGCCTTCCAGTTGAGCTATTTCAGATCCTGAAAGATGATGCTGTGAAAGTGCTGCACTCAATATGCCAGCAAATTTGGAAAACTCAGCAGTGGCCACAGGACTGGAAAAGGTCAGTTTTCATTCCAATCCCAAAGAAAGGCAATGCCAAAGAATGCTCAAACTACCGCACAATTGCACTCATCTCACAGGCTAGTAAAGTAATGCTCAAAATTCTCCAAGCCAGGCTTCAGCAATACGTGAACTGTGAACTTCCAGAAGTTCAAGCTGGTTTTAGAAAAGGCAGAGGAACCAGAGATCAAATTGCCAACATCCGCTGGATCATTGAAAAAGCAAGAGAGTTCCAAAAAAACATATTTCTACTTTATTGACAATGCCAAAGCCTTTGACTGTGTGGATCCCAATAAACTGGAAAATTCTGAGAGATGGGAATACCAAACCACTTGACCTGCCTCTTGAGAAACCTGTATTGCAGGTCAGGAAGCAACAGTTAGAACTGGACATGAAACAACAGACTGGTTTCAAATAGGAAAAGGAGTACGTCAAGGCTGTCTATTGTCACCCTGCTTATTTTACTTATATGCAGAGTACATCATGAGGGGCTGGAAGAAGCACAGCTGGAATCAAGATTGCTGGGAGAAACATCAATAACCTCAGATATGCAAATGTCACCACCCTTATGGCAGAAAGTGAAGAGGAACTGAAAAGCCTCTTGATGAAAGTGAAAGAGGAGAGTGAAAAAGTTGGCTTAAAGCTCAACATTCAGAAAACGAAGATCATGGCATCTGGTCTCATCACTTTATGTGAAATAGATGGGGAAACAGTGGAAACAGTGTCAGACTTTATTTTGGGGGGCTCCAAAATCACTGCAGATGGTGACTGCAGCCATGAAATTAAAAGATGCTTACTCCTTGGAAGGAAAGTTATGACCAACCTAGATAGCATATTGAAAAGTAGAGACATTACTTTGTCAACAAAGGTCCGTCTAGTCAAGGCTATGGTTTTTCCTGTGGTCATGTATGGATGTCAGAGTTGGACTGTGTAGAAGGCTGAGCACTGAAGAATTGATGCTTTTGAACTGTGGTGTTGGAGAAGACTCTTGAGAGTCCCTTGGACTGCAAGGAGATCCAACCAGTCCATTCTGAAGGAAATAAGCCCTGGGATTTCTTTGGAAGTAATGATGCTAAAGCTGAAACTCCAGTACTTTGGCCACCTCATGCGAAGAGTTGACTCGGTGGAAAAGACTCTGATGCTGGGAGGGATTGGGGGCAGAAGAAGAAGGGCACGACAGAGGATGAGATGGCTGGATGGCATCACTGACTGGATGGACGTGAGTCTGAGTGTACTCCGGAAGTTGGTGATGGACAGGGAGGCCTGGCGTGCTGCGATTCATGGGGTCGCCAAGAGTCTGAGCGACTGAACTGAACTGAATTTGATTAAAAAGTAGACTGTTAAAGGGCAGTTGCATTATTACTATATCTTGATTGTCATAAATAGTGCTGCTATGTATATTGGAAAGATACATATAAAGGAATATCACTCAGACTTAAAACAATGAAATATTGCCATTTACAGCAACTGGAATGGAATTAAAGAATATTAATAAAAAAAATAATATTATATACTTAGTGAAGTAGTCATAGAAAGTCAACTACTATATAATATCCATTATATGTGGAATCTAAAAATAATACAAATGAATTTGTGTATAAAGCAGAAACAAACTCAAAGACAGAAGACAAACTTATAGTTGCCAAAAGGATAATTTGTCCCCTCTTGGTTTGTTCCAAATTAGAGTATGAGATTAATAGGTACAAATTGCTATACTTAAAATAGATAAGAAACAAAGATTTATTGTAATGCATGAGAAATTATACCCAACATTTTGTAATAATCTATAATGGAATCTAATTTGAAAAAATAACTGAATCACTTTGCTCTACACCTGAAACTAACACAATACTGTAAATCACTATATTTCAAATAGAAAGGTTAAAAAAAAAAAAAAAGTAGTCTGCTAAAAATTGTGTATATGTGTGTGTGTGTGTACAAGGAAGACTTGAAATTGTTTCTGTTCATGGATGACGTGTTTATTAAATAAAAAATCCAAAATAATTGACAAAAAGAATTCTCAAGGAACTAATAAGTAAGGTTGTAAGATACAAAGTTAATGTACAAAAATCAGTTGTTTTTTTCTATAGCAACCATGAACAAATGGAATTTGAAATTAAAAACATAATTTGAAATTAAAAACTATTTATATTAGCACTTCCCTGTAAAATGAAATATTTATGTGTAAATATATCAAAATACATGTCAAATCTATGTGCAGAAAACTGCAAAATTCTGATACAAAAAAGAAGTAAATGTGGGGTGGTATAGTTGACTCTTTGCGACCCCATGGACTATACAATCCTTGAAATTCTCCATTCCAGAATATTGGAGTGAGTATCCCTTCCCTCCTCCAGTGGAAGCCCAGGGATGGAATGCAGGTTTCTTGCATTGCAGGCAGATTCTTTACAAGCCAAGCCACCAAAGAAGCCCTTATTCATGAATAGGAAAACTCAATATTGCCAAAAAGTCAGTTCTTTTCCACTTGATCTTTTAATTTAATGAAATCCCAATCAAAATCTCAACAAGTTGTTTTGTGTCAAGATACTGACAAACTGATTCTAAAAAACTTATATAGAGAAGCAAAAGACTTTGAATGGCCAATATGATATTGAATGACAAAAACAAAGTTGGAAGATTGATGCTACCATACTTCAAGACTTACTATAAAGCTGCAGTAATCAGGACTATGTGGTATTTGCAAAATAATAGACAAATAGAGTGATAGAATAGAATAGAAATTCCATAAACACACTCTCATAAATATAGTCTTTCATTCACACCTAGTAGGAATGCAGAATGGTATACAGCTATAGCCACTTTGCAACACAGTTTGTCTTTTTTTAAAATATTTTAAAGAAAATCACACACACTGCCACCATATGATCTAGTAATTAGTCTCCTTGGTATTTATTCAAAGGAGTTGAAAAATTTTGTCCACATATAAATCTGCACATGGATGTTTATAGCAGATTTATTCATAATTGCCAAAAGTTGGAGATAGCTAAAATGTCCTTCAGGAAATGAAGAGATGAAGTGTGGCACATCTAGACAATGGAATATTATTCAGCACTAAAATGAATGTAATATGAAACCATGAAAAGACATGAGAAACCTTAAATTAATAATAATAAGTGAATGAAAGTCACTCAGTCATGTCCATTTCTTTGCAACCCCAAGGATTATACAGTCAATGGAATTCTCTAGGCCAGAATTCTGGAGTGGGTAGGCTTTCCCTTCTCCAGGGGATCTTCTGAACCCAGGGATCAAACCCAGGTCTCCTGCATTGCAGGGGGATTCTTTGCCAGCT
Organism: Bos grunniens; assembly: GCF_055505025.1. Taxonomy (NCBI): domain Eukaryota; kingdom Metazoa; phylum Chordata; class Mammalia; order Artiodactyla; family Bovidae; genus Bos; species Bos grunniens. The sequence continues at coordinate 54,225,481 of NC_141175.1, read as the reverse complement.
GAGCCACAGGGGAAGCCCAAGAATACTGGAATGGGCAGCCTATCTCTTCTCCAGCAGATCTTCCTGACCCATGAGTTGAACTGGAGCCTTCTGCATTGCAGGCAGATTCTTTACCAACTGAACTACAGGGAAGTCCATAATAAGTGAGTATATTTTTTTAATTCAATAATAAGTGGGTGAATTCAAAAAAGCTACATACTGTATGATTCCAACTATTTGACATTCTGGAAAAGGCTAAAATATGGAGACAGATAAAAGATCAGTGGTTCCCCAAGGATGGGGAAGGGGCTGGGGAGAGATGAATAAGCAGAATACAGAGAATTTTTAGGACAATGAAAATACCCTACTTGATATCATAATGATGGATATATGTCATTATTCATTTGTCCAAATCCATAAATATTATAAAACCAAAAGTGAACCATAATGAAATCTGTGAACTTTGGATGATAATGATGGGGTCAGTTTAAGTTCATCAGTTGTAACAAACATATCACTGGTAAGGGATGTTGATAAGGGGAGAGGCTATGCATGAGTGGGAGCAGAGAATATCCAAGAAATCCCTTTACTTGATTGTAAATTGAAAACTGTTCTAAAATATAGTCTTTAAAAATTTAGTTCTGGGCATAAGTAATATAAAATAGTCAACTTATCATTGGATAAATGTGAGTTAAAATGATCATGAGCTCCGACTATATACCCATTGTGTGTGTGTGTGTGTGTGTGTGTGTGTGTGCGTGCACTCAGTTGCTTGGTTGTGTCCAACTCTTTGAGATCCTATGGGCTGTAGGCTGCCAGGCTCCTCTGTTCATGGGATTTTTCCCAGGCAAGAATACTGGAGTGGGTTGCCATTTCTTTCTCCATTTCTTTCCTTTCCAAACCAGGAATCAAACCCATGTCTCTTGCATCTCCTGCATTTGCAAGCAGATTCTTTAACATTGAGCCATCTGGGAAGCCCACTATCTACTAAGTAGAGACAAACATTAGAAAGTTCAATCTACCCAACTATTGGCAAGAATCTGGAGCAACTGGAATACGTGCTGCTGATGTCTGGTGACTTTAAGTCATATGACGAGTATACATACCCCATGACAGAGCAGTTCCAGCCTTATGTGAGTTCCTAGGAAATACTTTCACATAATTTGTGAGGGAAATATGCAGAAAGGGTTGTGGCACCTAATATAGCAAGGAATCTGAGGCAATCTAGATATCTGTTGCAGGTGGAATAGAAACTAGGATTCAAGAGTACATGGAATGGAATCTGTGGAAGAGTACAAAGAAGTGAGCCATAGGTCAGCAGTGATACATTTTTTTAATTATTTAGGAATGAAGAAGATATTAATAGCACAGTATTCTGCCTTTAAATTAAGAAAAAATAGTCAATTCCATATATTTTAAAAATATCTAGTCAAATAACTTGGTTCTTGTACAGGTATGTGTCAAGAATGATGAATGAGGGTGGGGATCTGAGCATAAGTCCAAAACCAAACTAGAGAGAGATAGAGACAGACAGAGATAAAGATATAGAGATGGGGATAACAGATAAAGACTGAACTGGCATCAGGTACCTATGAGCATAGTACACCATATATTGTAAATTATAATTAAATCTATTATCAGTACACAAAGGGGAAAACAAACAAAAACCCTCTTAGGAATGAAGAAACCTATTTTCTTATGACTCCTCTTGTCATTTCATTTTCTTTTTGTATTGTTTTACTGATTAGACATTAGAGAGAAACTATTTTAAATGGAGTTACCTAAATTATAAAACAGCAGCCTTGAGTAACACTGGTCCTTCAACCAAAGTCCCTCCCATCTATCTACTGGGGGCACACACACACCTTTCTGCTTTATTGCTATTTGGTGTTCCTCCTCTAACTCTGTAGAGGAGGGCAGAAGTTATCACTAGTAATATAGCAAAACTGGTCAGAAAAATTTTAGTAAAATAAGACATTTTTTGTTGTTTAGTTGGTAAGTCACGTCTGACTCTGTAATCCCATGGACTGTAGCCTGCCAGGCTCCTTCTGTCCATGGGATTTCCCAGGGAAGAATGCTTGAGTGGGTTGTCATTTCCTTCTCCAGGGGATCTTCTGGACTCAGAGATGGAAACCAGGTCTCTTGCATTGGCAGGCAGATTCTTTTACCATTGAGCCACCAGGGGTGCCCCAAATAAGACATTGCTATGTTGCTAAGTCACTTCAGTCGTGTCCGACTCTGTGTGACCCCATAGACGGCAGCCCACCAGGCTCCCCTGTCCCTGGGATTCTCCAGGCGAGAACAATGGAGTGGGCTGCCATTTCCTTCTCCAATGCATGAAAGTGAAAAATGAAAGGGAAGTCGCTCAGTTGTGTCCGACTCTTCGCAACCCCTTGGACTGCAGCCTACCAGGCTCCTCCGTCTGTGGGATTTTCCAGGCAAGAGTACTGGAGTGGGGTGCCATAGCCTTATCCGAAATAAGACATTAAACATATCTAAAAAAAGAAGTGTCCAATATTATTTGAAAGACCAGAGTTGATTGGTTGGTTGGTTGGTTGTTTTTGACACAATGAATATCAGGCTCTATGGAAGTTTTCCACTTGCCAGCAGTGCAAAGGGATAGAGTTTCAAGAGGGCAGGTGACTGAAAAAGGTCTGAAAGTGAAGGAATTCCATCCTATTATCCGAAGTCAAAGGCACATTGGCCAAAAAGAAATCCATGGGAATGAAATGCACTTTTGATCACTGTTATGGTAGGCTGTAAACATAGTTGTTTTCTTTTTTTATAGCAATCTATGCCAGAATTCCTTCATAGATGTTGTAAAAATTAAAATTTGTGCGAACTTGGAGATGCCTATCTACAGAGTCATTCTTGAGGGATGAGATGGGAAGGGGAAGTTAAAATAATTGGTGAACAGTTATAAGGCTGCAATGGGTAGAGCTGAATACAAATCATTTAACTTCAAGCCTGGAGATCATTCTAATACATTTCATCTGTGTTTCCAAAGGTGATAATATATTTTAAAACACTCTGTAAACAGTAAAATTCTTTAAAAATGGACAGAAATTGTTTGTTGATATACCAGCTATCCAAAAATTTTTCCTCAGCTCCAAATACTGCATAGTGCATTCAGTTTGGTCAGTTGGTGGGTGATATATCAAGTTCTAATTTATAGCTGAATGTTTTATATGAAAACACAAAACCAGTGGCAAACTGCACTGACTTAGTTATATTTAATAAAATTCCACCATGCTTATATGACAGATATCCCCCAACAGAAAAAACTTAGGGAAGTTAATTTGTACATTAGCTACTGTTGATCTAAATTTGGAAGGCAGCTTTTAGTCTTTAGGTAGGAATAGGTCTAGGAAAACTCTGAAAATACTCATCAGATGCATAACCAGTCACAACACTCTGATGCTTAGGCTGCCAAGACTACACAGTTGAATTTATGTTCCGTTATAATAATTCTACTAGCTGAAGTATTTGACATATTTATAATACATTCCCTCCATATAATATTTGAATTTAATATTTAAATTTAAGTGGTCTTAAATGCTTTTTTTGTTTTAAGCAAACTCAAAAATCTTTTAAAGAATATCTAAACTAAAGCTTCAATAAACAAAAATCAAATGAACAAGCACAGTTTCAGTGAGAGAGTTTGGAATAAGAGCAGAGACTGTCCTGTCTATATTTTAGACATCATAGTTAAAAGGGCTATGGTTCAAAGAACAGTTGCAAAAGGAAGAAGAAAGAAGGAAGAGAAGAAGGCAGATAAAAGGAAGAAAACTAAAAGTGGATGCAGTTCTAAACTACAAGCATAGCCATCATATCACTGTACATTTATTGGGTTTGAACAGGCTTTTCTGAGTTTCATACTGTGCATGACATTTAATCATCGCACTAACATAGTAGTTATTATTTTTATATTCTTTAGACTAAAAATGAGGAAAATTGGAGCATCTCTCCCATAGTCTCACACCCATCAAGGGGCATAGTCCAGAGTGACTATACTGTTTGACCACAAAGCTCTTTTATGAAAATGAAATTGGCCTCAGGAAGAAAATATGAAGATTATTACAGCTCAGTGTAATTGAAGATGATTTCTTGGAGAAAATGAACCAAACTTAGAGGGAGAATGTGGAAGCATTTTAGATAACGTGATTGATCATGTGGCATGTGGCACTTGACCAGCAGGGAAGCCATGCGTCAATGAGAAGATGGAACCTGGCACACTGTTTACTATGTAGTCCCAAGTGTAAGTCATTTTATTCAGAGATTTTGTTATGTCAGTGCAAGAAATGAAATGTGACTTATTTAACATTTATTTTAAATGTTTTCTTCCTTGAATAAACTTATTCATAAAGCAAACACTGTAGCACATCTACATACACAACACATGCTTTAGTAGTAGGAAACCATAACATAGGTGAGAGCAAAGCAAGTTTACGAATTCTAGCAAGAAATTAATGTCTGAATGCTGCCTAAAATTCTGAGTCTGGAGTCCAGTTTGCACTTTCTTTTTTCTTAATGGAATATAATATGGATGTTAATAATGACTAATTGAAGCTAAGCATGTATTATGTGTGAGACACTGTGTTTTCTAAATATTTTATGTGGTGTCATGCACATTTAATCCTGACATCAACTGCTTGAGGTTGGAGCTTCCATTATCCTCTGTTTAAGGATGAAAAAACTATCACTTATAGATTTGCTTAGCAAGTAATAGTAAAAGAGATGTAGTATAATAAAGATAGACTAGCCACAAATTAAGTCTTTCCACCCAATAAATGAAAAGAGTTTAAAGACTATCGTGAAGAATCTGCCTTTCTATCAGGGAGATTGAATGTTGTGTCTGATAATTCTTAATGTCACATATTCTTAGCACTTCACCTAACCTCTCCTCTTACCACCTGCTCCATACTGCAAAGCCTTAAGGGAGGGAATACAGAGTTTAATATAACACTGAAATTATAGCATCACTAGTTTTTAGTGAGCTAGACAGTGACATCATATTTGATGTACAAACACATTTCTGTGAGTAGTTGTAGAGAAGAAAGGATAACTAGCATTGGGCTCCTTTACACTTTCATTGATCTGAGATTCACATTTTGCAGGGAGCAGAAGGAAAATAAAATGTAAAGACATCTATAGAGTCACAGAAGAGAATCCCAATAAGTATTTTGTGTAACTTTCTATACCAAAAATGAGCATTGGGAAGACAGTTTGACAAATTGAACAAAGAATCAAATCTCAAGCATTCAAAAGTGATAGAATCAGTAGTACAGTAGCATGGCCCCAACTCCCACCTTTCTTTTAAACTGAGAAAATAGTTTCTACAAAAGTTTCGGGGAGGCAGGAGGGAGAGGGGGATTCAGGATGGGGAACACGTGTATACCTGTGGTGGATTCATGTTGATGTATGGCAAAACAAATACAATATTGTAAAGTAATTAACCTCCAATTAAAATAAATAAATTTATTTAAAAAATAATATTAAAAAAAGTTTGTTTCATATACTGATTTATGGGGAATTTTGAGTTTCTCTATGGCTGTCAGTAGAACAGACTCATGGAACATTTATGAATCACATGGGTCCTGAATTGCAAACATGTGAGACATAGATCCATATAATCATGTCTGCATCAGGCAGTTAACTCTACTAATGAAAAAAATGAATAAATGAAAGAAAGAAAGCATGTAAAAGATCTCACAGCCTCCTGCTCTTCTAACAAGTGAGTTTGCATTGTCTCTCAAGTCATAGACCTGAAATTGGTGTTGCCATCCTCAGAGAGGGGAATATCTCACACAGTCCACTTGAGAGAAGCAATCTTTTTGAGGGAGAAAAATACAGAAACATGCAGAATTCCATCTTCCTAAGAAGAGCTGGCCTTAACTAACTGATATTTCCTCACTGGTATCCCACCTCAGAGAGCCTGGTGCCACCGACAGCTACTTGTAATGTGTGGTTAGTTGTGCAGCAAAGTGTCCTCTGCCCACAAACCCTCTGTAATGCCTAACAGTTTTGCCACTGGGCATTTATTGCATACAAAAGTTTTGTGTCTGAGATAGAATGCACTTAATATGATCAACAAATTGCATCATACTGCCCTAGTGAAAATTAACTGCCCTCTGGAGATAATGCAGTCATAGGGCAATGGAGGGTGAGGGGCATGGTTAGGACAATGTGCTGCTAATGAGAAAATGCATAGGACATTGCCATACTTAAAATCCCTCAAAGTACTGCAGCAGCTTTGTGGGGAAAAAGTGATGTTTATCTCTGTTAAATGTAGGTTCAATGAAAAGTATGTATAGGCCAATTAATTAGTGAACTCAGTCTGTGTACATAGCAAGTACAGGTAAAATCCAGATTCCATAATGCTTCTGTGGCAATAACCTCTGCTGAAACTATTTAGACATGTGTGCCTACTTTTTGGCCATGTCCCATGGCATGTAGGATTTTGGTTCCTTGTTGCTGTTGTTGTTTAGTCGCTCAGTCACGTCTGACTCTTTGCAACCCCATGGACTGTATGGCCTGCCAGACTCCCCTGTCCATGGGATTTCCCAGGCAAGAATACTGGAATGGGTTGCCATTTCCTGCTCCAGGGGATCTTCCTGACCCAGAGATCAAACTTATGCCTCCTGCAAGTCTCCTGCATTGCAGGCAGATTCTTTACCACTGAGCCACCAGGGAAGCCCTTTAATTCATGCCCCTCTGCAGTGGAAGCACAGAGTTTCAAGTGCTGGACTGCCAGGGAAGTCCCTGCCTACACTTTAGATACCATTTCTGTTTGATAGCAAAGGCGGTTATCAAAATGATCATTTTTTGCTCTGACAAGTAAGCAAGTGCTCATGTAAAATAATGACTTGTTTCCTCCCTGTTAAGATAGCTCTGCCAGGGTACAGGGTGAGTTTTGAGTCAGCTAGGTCCTTTGAAACAGGATGCTTATTCCTATCAGAGCCCTACCTATTCAGTATTATCCTGCAGGAAACACTAACCACAGGACAGAGCAGGCAAATGAAGGATCCACATATGAATTATTACAGAACTTTAAGGGTAATAGAGTAAGCATGGTGCCAGGGAAACTTCACAGTCAGAGCAGGAAGGTTGCCCACATCACACTGTGTGAACAACACAAATCACTGCATGGTGGTGGTAGGGAAAGTGTCTAAAACTCCCCTTTCCTACGTCCTTTTTTTGTTGTTGTTGTTGAATATCCTCAAGACATTTTTTTAAAGTCTGTATCTTTTCTTTTTCATCAAATCTCACATATTAGAGAGTAGACCAAAGCCTAGGAAAAGAAAAGACAGTGTTTAGGATGAGACATCTGGGCACCTGTGTTGCTAAGGCAACCATTTCATAGGCAGAGGAAGGAAGAGAATGTTACTTATCAGTAAATGATTGAATCATATCTACCTCTCATAAAAACATGTTAGCTTGAACTGTTCTAGCTCAAAAGTGCCTACAGTCCTGTGGAAATCTTAACAATTATTTTGTGAATTCAGCTTTCTCTAACAAAACACAATTGATTTTAGTCTTCTTAATGTACTCATATTGGTAATGGATTCTTACAGAAGCCCCTTTCATTTTCTTTACTGTGTGTGCGTGCATACTAAGTCAATTCAGTCATGTCCAGCTCTTTGCAACCCCATGGACTATAACCCACCAGGCTTCTCTGTCAATGGAGTTTTCCAGGCAAGAAAACTGAAACAGATTGCCATTTCCTTCTCCAGGGGATCTTCCCAACCCAGGAATCGAACTTGTGTCTCTTATGTCTCCTGCATTGGCCAGTGGGTTCTTTACCACTAGCGCCACCTGTGTTACTTTTATGGTACCACCTGTGGTACTGTTATAGCACCATCTGTATATACAATACATTATATATAGTGTGCATATATATGTATATATATAATACATTATAGTATATATATACTATATATATTATATATTATATATTATAGTACTATAATATAGCACCATCTATGTTACTAAATAGATATATTTATGCAAAGGCATTGATGTTCCATACAGATCTGTATTCCAGCACCTGTTGAAACTGAAAGAAGACACATACTTTCACAGTAGTTTTACTATCCTGGACATTCACATCTTTAACCATGGTGATTAATCCCATATTCAGTACTTTCCCCAAAGTTCTGTAAATGCTAATATAAGTTCCATAAACTGAAATACATTGCTGTAAGATTAAGAGAATATCATTGTTAATGATGCCCCTTAGTGCACTTATAATTTCCTTCTAAGAGTTATTGGCTGAGGGACATTCCCAAGCCATATGGATATATATTCTCTAGTCATTTCAGAAATTCCAGTGTAAACACTGATATTTTCATATTTCCCTATTGTCTGCATGGGGAGCACAGAATACCCTCAGTTTGCCTTTTTTTTTTTTTTAATCATCTTCAGAGAGGACCAATGTGGCATGCAAAATGAACTCCCTTCAAAGTCAACATTTCTTGGGAATGGTTTTGCACGACATTTAGGTTTATTTTCCATTTAGCTTGGATCATTAGGTCTTCTAAATTGTCATCATTCAAGACATTTTTATAACTCTGTGCTGGGTGGCTGCTCCTGGAAAATTCTTGGTCCCACTTTACACCTTAACATGCAAATCTCCATCGTCAGGATCTCCAAGCAGTAAGAAGAATTAGCTTGTGAATGTGGAAAAGAAAGAGGCTCCAGGGGAGGTTATCACAGACTAAGGCATTTGTACTCTGATGGAGCAAGTAGGAATATTGCAAAAACTCTTGTGATTCTGATTCCTCAGCAAAGACAGGAACTTGAAGCCAGATGAATTATTTATAACTATGGAGGGAGATCTTTGATAGCTATATCATAAACTTTTGAGGAATCTCATATAACTCTAAAATAAAATTTTGAAGATATCTTTGACATTTCTAAACTATTTACTGTCAACTGTGATCAGTTGTCAATTTGTTAATTTATAACATTACAGTTCACTGCAGGTCTAGGTGACAGTCATTGTAAAGTAGACTTTACATCTGTTGTCATACTTTAGTAATTTATAGAGGTCCCAGAATAGTATCCTTATTTTAGAGATGAGATCTGAGACTTGAAAAAAGTTGATGATTCTTCTTGAGGTCATAATGTCAGTAAGCTGAGGATCAGGGAAATCACTGGAGCTCGGTCTGTCTCTCTAAAGCCTGAGTTTATCCTTTTTTGCCACACTGCTTTGAACTCTAATTTTTTCACTATCTCATTCTTTTCATCTCCTCTGATTCCTTCAAGCCTTTGTCTTTCATTTCTGTAAAATTATCATGTTCTTTGCAAGACCTTTGTATACCCAGTGACTCCGACTCCAAAGCTATATGTTCACCATTGTCTATACAATTCCTCTGATGCAGAGTTCAGCTTTATTACCCATTTCCCATTTTTCCATTCAAAAAAATTTGAATGATTAGTTCAATGATGTTTGACGAATAAAAGTGAAATATTTATCCTGACATTAAAGACCAATTCTGGAGTTAATTCCAAATACTGTCTTACATACCTGTCTTTCACCTTTACCTTTCATTCAAATAGAAAGGCAGGTCTGATGTATAAACCGTGCATCTCATGCACATTCTGATGTCACATCTTTTTCTGTCTTCCTAAATCTATTTAATGGCAAACCAATCTCAGTTATAATGCCTCCTTTCTCAGATCACTGTAATTAGAGATTCTCTATTCTCTCTGAATTCCCGTAAAATTTGTTCTATTTCTCAATTATGAGCTTTATTATTTTTTACTTTATAACACTGTGTATATATATGGCCTACTCTATTAAGCAAAGAGATTTTTAAATAACTGAGTGATAATTTTGACTCTCTTGTCTACACTTACATGTTTCAACCTGGCCCATCCCATCATCTGAGTTATCTACCCCCTCCCCCCATCTCCAAATTAACACAACTGCTTTTGCTTACCTCATCAAGTTCTACCAGTTCTGAGTGAGGCGTTGGACCTCCAGTGTACTCTAGAGTAACCACCAATCCCTGCTTGCCTGGGACAGCCCAAGTTTTTCAGGGGCCAACTTCTATCTGATTAGTTACGTATATTGTACTTTTCTAGACTCTTCATGTTATTCTTTTCTCCAAGAACTGCCAATATAACCTTGCCAATTTTTCTCTTCCAAAATATTCCCCTTGCATCATTTTTTTTTTCTATTCACAGGTTTGCACTTTTACTTTTTGTGTGTTGTATCAAGGGGATTCTTATGGAAGAGAAAAATTGACTAGCCTATATTGGCAAAACTAGGAGAATGACTGTTTTCAATGATATCTAATCATGATGTTTCTAGTTTTACACAGATCATAAAAATTTTTCAACTCTGGGCATAGTGATCACTAGTCTAATTCTGATTTCCAAAGTTCAGAATTCCAAATCTAATTTGTCTTTTTTTTTTTTTAATCTTGAGAAAGGCTGCCATAATTGAGACAATTCAAAGAATAAATCCTTGGGAGTAAGACCACCCAAGATAAACGGGTCATTGAGGAGAGTTCTGACAAAAACATGGTCCACTGGAGAAGGGAATGGCAAACCACTTAAGTATTATTGCCTTGAGAACCCCATGAACAGTATGAAAAGGCAAAAAGATATGACACTGAAAGATGAATTCCCCAGGTCAGTAGGTGCCCTATATGCTACTGGAGATCAGTGGAGAAATAACTCCAGAAAGAATGAAGAGACGGAGCCAAAGTGAAAACACCACCGAGTTGTGGATGTGACTGGTGATGGAAGTAAAGGCTGATGCTGTAAAGAACAATACTGAATAGGAACCTGGAATGTTAGGTCTGAAAATCAAGGTAAATTAGAAGTGATCAATCAGGAGATGGCAAGAGTGAACATCAACTTTTTAGGAATCAGTGAACTAAATTGGACTGGAATGGATTAATTTCATTCAGATGACCATTATATCTACTACAATGGGCAAGAATCCCTAGAAGAAATGGAGTAGCCCTCATAATCAACAAAAGAGTCTGAAAGGCAGCACTTGGGAGCAATCTGAAAAATGAGAGAAAGATCTCTGTTCGTTTCCAAAGCAAACCATTCAGTATCACAGTAATCCAAGTCTATGCCCAAACCAGTAATGGTGAAGAAGCTGACGTTGACAGTTCTATGAAGATCTACAAGACCTTCTAGAACTAACACCCCAAAATGTTAACTAACATGCCTTTTTGATCATCGGACTTCCCTGGTGGCTCAGATGGTAAAGCGTCTGTCTACAATGTGGGAGACCCGGGTTCAATCCCTGGGTTGGGAAGATCCCCTGGAGAAGGAAATGGCAATCCACTCCAGGACTATTGCCTCGAAAATCCCATGGGCAGAGGACCCTGGTAGGCTACAGTCCATGGGGTTGCCAAGTGTCGGACACTCTTTTGATCGTAGGGGACTGGAATGCAAAAGTGGGAAGTCAAGAGATACCTGGAGTAAGAGGCAAATTTGGTATTGGAGTGTAAAATTAAGAAGGGCAAAGGCTAACACAGTTTTCCCAAGAGAATGCTCTGATCATAGTAAATACCCTCTTCTAACAACACAAGAAAAGACTCTACACATGGACATCACCAGATGGTTAATACTGAAATCAGACTGATCATATTCTTTTCAGTCACAGATAGAGAAGCTCCATACAGTCAGCATAATCAAGACCAGGAGCTGACTGTGGCTCAGATCATGAACTCCTTATTGCCAAACTCAGACTTAAATTGAAGAAAGTAGGGGAAAACACTAGAGCATTCAGGTATGATCTAAATAAAATCCCTTACAATTATACCTTGGAAGTGACAAATAGATTCAAGGGATTAGATCTGATAGATTGCCTGAAGAACTATGGACAGAGGTTCATGATACTGTACAGAACACAGTGATCAAGACCATCCCCAAGAAGAAGAAATGCAAAAAGGCAAAATCTTTGTCTCAGGAGGCCTTAAAAAAGAGCTGAGGAAAGAAGAGAAGCTAAAGGCAAAGGCAAAGGAGAAAAGCAAACATACCCATTTGAATGCAGAGTTCCAAAGAATAGCAAGGAGAGAGAAGAAAGCCTTCCTCAGTGATCAATGCAAAGAAATGGAGGAAAACCATAGAATGGGAAAAACTAGAGATCTCTTTAAGAAAATTAGAGATACCAAGGGAACATGTCATGGAAATATGGGCACAATACTGCAGCCATGAAATTAAAAGACCCTTACTCCTTGGAAGAAAACCTATGGCCAACCTAGACAGAATATTAAAAAGCAGAGACATTACTTTGCCAACAAATGTCCACCTAGTCAAGGCTATGGTTTTTCCAGTAGTCATGTATGGATGTGAGAATTGGATTATAAAGAAAGCTGAGCATTGAAGAATTGATGTTTTGAACTGTAGTGTTGGAGAAGACTCTTGAGAGTCTCTTGGACTGCAAGGAGAACCAACCAGTCTATCCTAAAGGAGATCAGTCCTGAGTGTTCACTGGAAGGACTGCTTTTCATAGGAAAAGCAAGAGAGTTCAAAAAAAAAAAAAATCTATTTCTGCTTTAGTGATTACACCTTTGTAATTACACAAAGTGATTACACAAATTACACAAAGTGACACCAAATTAAAAAAAAATCAGATATTTCAGTGCTTAGTGCATTATAAAGTGATTATACAAAGACTTTGACTCTGTAGATCACAACAAACTGTGGAAAATTCTTCAAGAGATTGGAATTCCAGACCACCTTACCTGCCTCTTGAGAAATCTGTGTGCAGGTCAAGAAGCAACAGTTAGAACCAGATATGGAATAACAGACTGACTCCAAATTGGGAAAGGAGTACATCAAGGCTGTATATTGTCACCCTGCTTATTTAATTTATATGCAGAATACATCATGCAAAATGCCTGGCTGAACAAAGCATAAGCTGGAATCAAGATTGCTGGGAGAAATATCAATAATCGCAGATATGCAGATAACACCACCTTTGTGGCAGAAAAGTGAAGAACTAAAGAGCCCCTTGATAAAAGTGAAAGAGGAGAGTGGAAAAGCTGGCTTAAAACTCAGCACTCAAAAAACTAAGATCATGTCATCCTTTTCCATCACTTCATGGAAACAGTGACAGACATTATTTCTGTATCCAAAATCACTGCATATGGTGACTGCAGCCATGAAATTAAAAGATGCTTGCTCCTTGTAAGGGGAAGTCAATGGCAACCCACTCCAGTGTTCTTGCCTGGAGAATCCCAGGGATGGGGAGCCTGGTGGGCCGCCGTCTATGGGGTTGCACAGAGCTGGACATGACTGAAGTGACTTAGCAGCAGCAGCAGCAGCTCCTTGTAAGAAAAGTTATGACCAACCTAGACTGCATATTAAAAAGGAGGGATATTACTTTGCCAACAAAGGTCTATCTACTCAGAGTTATGACTTTTCCAGTAGTCATGTATGGATGTGAAATTTGCAGTATAAAGAAAGCTGATTGCCAAACAATTGATGCTTTTAAACTGTAGTGTTGGAGAAGACTTTTACAGTCCTTTTCACTGCAAGGAGATCAAACCAGCCAATCCTAAAAGAAATTAGTGAGGAATATTCATGGAAAGACTGAAGCTGAAGGTGAAACATCAATTCTTTGGCCATCTGATGTGAACAACGAACTTTTTGGAAAAGACCTTGATACTGGGAGAGATTGAAGGCAGTAGGAGAGGGGGACGAAAGAGAATGAAATGGTTGGATGGCATCACTGACTCAATGGACATGAGTTTGAGCAAGCTGCAGAAGTTGATGACGGACAGGGAAGCCTGGTGTGCTGCAGTCCAGGGGATTGTAAAGAGTTGGACATGAATGGGCTACCAAACTGAAAGAACAAACTTTTGGTGGTTTGGTCAATGTTTGTGAATTTCAGACTCTACACCTGGGAAATGTTATGAATTATAATTTCCTCTTGGCTTCTTTGAGAGAATTAAACAAGGTAGAAAAAAATGACATAGTTCAGTGCTTAGTGCATTATGAATATTCAGTTCAGTTCAGTTCAGTTACTCAGTCTTTTCCAACTCTTTGTGACCCCCTGGACTGTACACTCCAGGCCTCCCTGTCCATCACCAACTCCCGAAATTTACTCAGGCTCATGTTCATTGAGTCAGTGATGCCATTCAACCATCTTATCCTCTGTTGTCCCCTTCTCTTCCTGCCTTCAATCTTTCCCAGCATCAGGGTCTTTTCAAATGAGTCAGTTCTTTGCATCAGGTTGCCAAATTATTGGCGTTTCAGCATCAGTCCTTCCAATGAATATTCAGGACTGATTTCTCTTAGGATGGACTGGTTGGATCTCCTTGCTGTCCAAGGGACTCTCAAGTGAATCATAATTTGTCATGAAAAGTGTCATTAACAAAAAGAGGAGATGCCTAGTTTTTAAGTGACACTAACTTCATGTGGGGGCCTTCAGTCTTAGAGGGCAGACATGAAGTAATCACACAAGACAAAAAGGAAAGGAGGAACACTCAGAAGATTTCCATTTCCTTGGTTAGGGTAAACTAACCCCCTTCCTATTCTTCTGGTGATTCTTTCCACTTCAATCCTTGTTGCTAATTTGATAGAATATACTGTGAGGAGGTTCAGCCTGAAATGTATTATATAGTGACATGAAGCTAAATATCTAAATCCACATCTAAAAACAAAATTTCCCAGGGCAAAGAATAGGATGAGGCAAGTGAAGTACACAACTTAAGAAAGTTCCAAAAGAATTGTTGTTAATAAATATCTTTAAAAATCAGAATTATTGCAAAACTTATGATGAGCAATAAGTAAAATATTTAAATGGAGATATGATGCTTATTACTGATTTTTCTTTTTGCCCTAGGCTCCAGTATGTCTTATACCATTGATCTCCTGGTAAAACACAGAGAAAGTATAAAAGAAGCCAGACTACTGAAAATGCATTTTATAAGTTATTATATTAACTACACAGATGAAAAGTATTCCTATGGTGTATTCAGCTTAGAATTTTATATATTTGCTTTCTACAAGCAAAGTGAAGAGGACTATTTTAAGTAGACCTTGTGTTGATTATTGCCTCTGAAGCAGGTGATAACTATTGCCCCTGAAGCAGGTGATAATAAGCCCTCTGCATTCAGGGGAACTAGAGATGGTTCTCATGTTTGCCTGGCATCTGTTAGGAACACAGAGCTCCACATATATGATCTTATTCAATCTCCTAGCAATATGTCACTATTTTAGACATCAGGAAACTGAAGTTCATGGAGGCAAAACAGCTTTCCCAAATGGGAAGTGTCTTGATTTATCAAGATTTGTTTCACATCTAACCAAGTGACATCTTCTCTGTGTTGTTGAGTGCTGTGCTCAGTTATTTAGCCGTGTTAGACTCTTGTGACCCCATGGACTGTAGTCCACTAGGCTTCTCTGTCTGTGGGACATCCCAGGCAAGAATGCTGGAACAGGTTGCCATCTCCTACTCCAGAGGATCTTCCCCACCCAGGAATTGGACCCATGACTTTTGTGCCTCCTGCATTGTCAAGAGTATTCTTTACCACTGTGCCACCTTTATTTAGATTTTTTTTATGTCTTCAAATAGAGTCAAATTGAAGATGTCTAATTATACCACCAGTCTGATCTTACACATTCATTCATGCTTTCTCTCTCTCTCCCTCTCATTCACTCTGACTGGCTTATAGGACTTGACAAATGTTTCTCCCAGTACATTTTCTACACCATCTCCTGTTTTACAACTTGATTCTTCTCAATACTCTGGTAAGCATATACTTTAAAATTCTGGAGCATATATCCTCAATGACCTGTAATAATTTCATAAATATTCTTTGTATTTGTTGTTAAATATCCCTCCATATTTCTTAATTCTTAAACAAGAAATCGTCTCATACTAATTCAAAAATGTTCTCCCTATATACCAGTAGAGTGCTATAGAAAGCATTCTGTAAGTTTGGCTTAGGGAATAAATGATTTAATGAATCTTTCCTTTAGTATTTGTATGATTGTTCTATGATAGCTTACTTGAATATGGAAAAAATATTAAATTTATCTTATCAAAGAACTCTATATAGATGATAAGACTGTTTTAATATCTTCTAGACAGTAGGGCTGAGTGTCTTTATTTTGCCAAATGAAGATTTACTTTTTCGCTGGGGTGAACCTCACTATGGCCTTGAATTGTCAGCAGTCTTGCCAAGTGACTTCATCTAGCTAAAGGGATCTGCCCTTGGCCCTCTGCCACAGTGCACTGCAATGATGACATAACCACTTCCAGAGAAATGACTTAACATTTAAAGTGAATGAAAGATTTCAGAGTCCTAGGATGTCATTTTTCAAATTACATTCTTAGTGCTATAGTTATTCCCTATAAAAGTCTGAGAGGGTTGAGTTATCTCTGGTGAATTACAGGTCATTGCCTTAGGAAAATTTACTCAACAGTGATAACATTGAAATGAAAAGAGTGAACAAGCTGGAAAACAAATGATGGAGAATAAATGGCAGTGGTGGAAACCTTGGTCTGTCATTTGTAGAAGAGATTCAGTAAAAAACAAAAACAAAAACAAAAAATCTGTTATTACAGAAAAAAAAGACATAACAAAGAACCATGTACTTCTCATCGATTCTCACATCTTTCTCTCTGGTCTCTAAAGGTTATCTGTAGTAAAAAAATATTTAACAAAATTTTCAAAAGGAGTGAATGCATTTCTCCATAAGTTGTAAAGTTTTTGTTGTTTTTAGTTCCATTTAACTTATGATTTTTTGTTAATTTCCTTCACATAACCACAAAATCCCAGTCTGTCACAGATGGATTTGATGTTTTAAAATTTGTGGGCAGTCTGATACAATTTCCCACTCTTTCTTATTATTCCTATGAAGACCTGAGATCAAAATATAGTATAGACCAGGATGAAAAAAAAAAACAAAAAACATTTCCTTTGCTATATGACTCAAGGAACTCAAACCAGGGCTCTGTGACAACCTAGAGGAGTGGGATGGGGAAGGAGGTGGGAGGGAGGTTCAAGAGGCAGGGGGCATATGTGTATTTAATGGCTGATACATGTTGATGTATAACAGAAACCAACACAGTATCATAAAGCAATTATCCCTCAATCAAAAGAAAATACATAAATAAATAAACAAGCAAACAACAAAAAATATATATCCTTACCATGATGTTGGAAGAAAAATCTGTGATAAACTTTTAAGCTTCTGAGGGTGGCTCTGATGGGGTGAAAGGGGAAGTAAAAAATCTAAAATAAAATGAAGAGGCTTACTCAGCAGTTGATACCTTGAGTTGAGAGAGTAAACAGTCATACTGGTGGGTCTGACTGTGAATTTCAGGCCCAAGCCAAGTCAGCTGAAATGAAAAACTCTGATCTGGGGGCAACTTTAGGGCCTTGGAAGACAATTTGAGGGCATTGGAGGACTCCAGGTCTAAATGGTAGTGAAGGATACTCAAAAACAAAATGATAATGGGGGGAAAAAAATCACTTATCTATCATGTATTCTTTCAGTAAACATTTATTGAACACTTATTATGAACCAGGCTGTATTCTTGGCTTGAAGAATAAGTTGGATAAGGAGCTGATTTCTAAGTTCTGTGCAGTGGGAGTCTGAGGCTGTATTTCATTCTCTCTGGAGACTGATGGCTACAGAGGAGGACACAGAGCATCTAGGTAGCAGTCTTGAATTAACTAGGGGAAAAGGCAGAGGTGAAAAAGTAAACAGGGATTAGGCACTACAAGTGGGGCAGGGAATAGCTCTATAGATATTCTAGCAATTATTGTGGTAAATTTACCTTAAATATTCCTGTGATCTCTGCTCATAATTTTCTAAAATAGGACACTCTGAATAAAAGTTTATAATGCAAAAAGACAAATGTTATTTTACTTTCTAGATATTTCATATCCAAAAACTGTATGTGCATGTGTTTTTGTATCTTAACGTGTCCCCAGTAGTCACTTTTCTCTCATTATCAATAAGAATTAAATCTTGGTTTGTGTGGACTCTGTATATTGAAGTCAATTTTTTCTGTTTTCTTAGTATTTTTGTATTGCAAAACAGGTCATTTTTTACCTGTTTTTTCTATATTCTGTAGGATATACGTGAACTAGTTTTGTAACTGTTTTGTTATCCGTAGACATTTCTGATACGATATGAAATATTTAATACTACTACATACAGAAAATTGAGCACCAACTCCTAAAATTCTATGATGTGGATTTGAAATACATATATCAACGTCAAGCATGCAGTCAAGGAATCACTTGTGATGGTAGACACACCATGACTATCAGAAGATTACAAATCTGAAGCTTTAAGAATAATTTCACTTATTTTTGCATTTTAGCATGAATGTCTTAGGTTACAGGTAAAAAAATCAGCTATTACATAACCTGCCAAAGTTTTGAAAAATTATTAACCTGAATTAGTGATTGAATAGTAAATTTATTTTGTGTTTAAAAATGTATAAATATCAGATCAGATCAGATCAGATCAGTCGCTCAGTCGTGTCCGACTCTATAAGACCTCATGAATTGCAGCACACCATGCCTCCCTGTCCATCACCAAAGTAATAAAATTATTCTATATTGCCCCTCCTTTAAGTTTTATAATAGCATGGTTATAATATGAAGATAAACTATTTTAACTCCAAAATAATGAAAAAAATGTTGCATCTAATGAAGCCCTCTAAAAAGCAAAGTTGGAAGGCATGTTTATTGTCCAAAACACAACTAACAATTAATTTTTAAAATTATTTACAGGATTGAAAAGTCTTTTTTAAAACACTTTTATTTGTTTATTTATTTTGGCCACACTTTGCATCATGTAGGGTATTAGCTTCCAGACCAGGGATCGAACAAGTGCCCTCAATAGTGGAAGTGTGGAGTCTTAATCACTGGACGACCAAGGAAGTCCCAACAATTAATTTTTAAGTCAGTGCCCTAATGCCCCACTAAAGATGACAAATAACCTTCATAATCTTCATTTACTGTTGTTTGATAAACTAAATTCAGTCATTTATTCTTTCTTATTTTTCACTTTCCTTTTTCCATCTACCAGCACCTACTGGAGACATCATGCTGGAGACATATTGGGAATAATGTTTCCTATGCTACAAAAGTTTAGGCAACAAACAAGTGGGAAGATTGGGAAAAGGAGATGATTCTGTGAGTCACTGTGATGTTACAACAGTGTGATCACCTCAGCCTTTTCTAGCTGTAATACAGGTACCACATCTTTCCATCAGCACCTCCCACCTTGTCCCGCCTGCTCCCACACAAACTCCAGATCTTAAAGGACACAAAGAGTAACTGCCAGAAATGTTACTATTCTTTAACATAGTTCCTCTACCCTTGGGAGCAAAATTATACCTTGCTAATTAAACTGTGGAAAATTCTGAAAGAGATGGGAATACCAGACCACCTGACCTGCCTCTTGAGAAACCTGTATGCAGGTCAGGAAGCAACAGTTAGAACTGGACATGGAACAACAGACTGGTTCCAAATAGGAAAAGGAGTTTGTCAAGGCTGTATATTGTCACCCTCCTTATTTAACTTATATGCAGAGTACATCGTGAGAAACGCTGTGCTGGAAGAAGCACAAGCTGGAATCAAGATTGCCGGGAGAAATGTCAATAACCTCAGATATGCAGATGACACCATCCTTATGGCAGAAAGTGAAGAGGAACTAAAAAGCCTCCTGATGAAGGTGAAAGAGGAGAGTGAAAAAGTTGGCTTAAAGCTCAACATTCAGAAAACGAAGATCATGGCATCTGGTCCCATCACTTCATGGGAAATAGATGGGGAAACAGTGGAAACAGTGTCAGACTTTATTTTTTGGGGCTCCAAAATCACTGCAGATGGTGATTGCAGCCATGAAATTAAAAGATGCTTACTCCTTGAAAGGAAAGTTATGACCAACCTAGATATTCAAAAGCAGAGACATTACTTTGTCAACAAAGGTTCGTCTAGTCAAGGCTTTGGTTTTTCCAGTAGTCATGTATGGATGTGAGAGTTGGACTGTGAAGAAAGCTGAGCACTGAAGAATTGATGATTTTGAACTGTGGTATTGGAGAAGACTCTTGAGAGTCCCTTGGACTGCAAGGAGATCCAACCAGTCCATCCTAAAGGAGATCAGTCCTGGGTGTACTTTGGAAGGAATGATGCTAAAGCTGAAACTCCAATACTTTGGCCACCTCGTGCGAAGAGTTGACTCATTGGAAAAGACTCTGATGCTGGGAGGGATTGGGGGCAAGAGGAAAAAGGGACGACAGAGGACGAGATGGCTGGGTAGCATCACCGACTCGATGGACGTGAGTTTGAGTGAACTCCGGGAGTTGATGATGGACAGAGAGGCCTGGCGTGCTGCAATTCATGGGGTCGCAAAGAGTCAGTCACGACTGAATGAACTGAACTGAACTGAATTAGACTCAAGATTATTAAAAAAAAAAAAAAAGATCATACAACAAGGTAATAATTGCATTTTATATGTTCTCTATAAAATGATTAGTCAGAAAAACAGAAAATATACTTTTTTACCTTCTCTATTTCTCTATCAATGGAATCTAGTTACATAATTTGGGGCACAATTTACCATATCCTATGACCTGTGCATGAATTCTATACTTTAAAAAAATTCAGACCTTTTAGTGCCATCCTTCCACATTGTCAAGACCAATGACATGCCTATGAACTAGGCTATATCTGTTGTCTCTACCTACTTTTCCTTTTCTACCACTCACTTTCAGGGATCCATTCATATAGCTCAGTGCTCTTTACTGCATACCACTGCTCAGATCTATCTCCCTGAATCAGGACATGTGATGCCCAACTTCATTATTTAACTTAGGTCCAGAATTAGCCTCTTCTATTAGCAATTCCACCTGACCTCCCTTTCACCTAAGTACACTTAGTTCTGCCTTCCTGTTCAATGTGTGGTCTGCTTCTCAGCATCTTTGACATAAACTGGGAGCTTCTTAGGAATTCATTGGCAAGAACATTCTACTGAGGGAGAATCTGTATTTTATGGAGATTATTCAGAATCCATTTGCTCTTGAAAGTTTGAGAAGCATTGGTTCTTGGGTGTTAAATGTAGATATTAATTTTAGAAGTAACCTCTTAGGCTGAATTGGCTGTTCAAATGCCTACAAAAAGACATAAAAACAATGTGAATATGAGAAGAAATTCAGATATAAAACCAGCCAGGAGTAACGGTGAGAAATATGTTTTATAAATGTTTTATATAAAATGGTACAGAAGACATTTGTTTTGTTGATTATTGTCAATCACGAAAGTGGGCTCTAGGTGTGTTTGATCTTCCAAATTTCAGGAGAAGATAATGATTATTATGTACAATCTTCAGTTATGTGCATACTGGAAACTAGTTACATTTTTAAAATACTGGAGAAGGAAATGGCACCCCACTCCAGTACTCTTGCCTGGAAAATCCCATGGACAGAGAAGCCTGGTAGGCTACAGTCCATGGGGTCGCTAAGAGTCGGACACGACTGAGTGACTTCAGTTTTCACTTTTCACTTTCATGCATTGGAGAAGGAAATGGCAACCCACTCCAGTATTCTTGCCTGGAGAATCCCAGGGACAGAGGAGCCTGGTGGGCTGCCATCTATGACATGACTGAAGCTACTTAGCAGCAGCAGAGAGCCTAACACCCGTCTGCCTGCTGCAAATGGACCATTGACCACTAGTATTTAACCACTGTTGTAAGGACTATTTTCACATTAAAAGTGGACATTTAAAAATATCTCAGAGCTGAGTGGATATTTTAATTAATACTTTGGATAATTTTAGAAAATATCTTAAGAAATCAAGATCATAAATATAACTGTTGGAAAACAAACAAACAGAGCTAAACTACAGAGTGTCTTTATGACTTCACTTAGTAAAAAGAACAAGGGGTGGCCTCCTTGAGAAAAGGAATAGCTAATTTCTGATGGATGAGAAAAATGTTTAAGCAATGGGTAGTAGAAGTAGACAAGGAGAGGTGGAGAATTTCCAGGGGAGTGAATAATGACCTGATACAGGAAGAAGTAGGTATATTTGAGGAAGTGAAGAAAGGCCTGAGGCCTGGAGCATGACTTATGATAATGGTACAAAATGGTTAAATCATGGAATTCATGGAATTAGCATTTGCCTCCTTATCTTATATTAAATAAATGAGAGGGGGAATTTATGACTTGTAATGTGATTTACTGAGGCTTAACTTCTCAGACATAACTTAATGACTATATTCTATTGGCCAGCAAATATCTCCCTGTCACGTAAGAGAATATTAAATGAATTATGAATTTTCATCTGAAAAATTGGGCTTCCCAGGTGGCAATGGTGGTAAAGAATCTGCCTTCCAGTGCAGGAGACATAAGAGATGCAGGTTCAGTCACTGGGTCGGGAAGATCCCTGGAGGAGGGTATGGCAACCCACTCCAGTATTCTTGCCTGGATAATCCCATGGACAGAGGAACCTGGTGGGCTACAGTCCATGGAGTTACAAGAGTAGGACATGACTATGGAAAAATTATAGTCTTCTCCAACAGTCTAATTCTAAACGCAGCCATGTTTTGAAGAAAGTGAAAGGCATTTCTTTCCTTGAAATCCTCAGCCAGATTTCATCTGCATGGATACTCTAACTAGAAACTGGTTATCGCTGAACAGGAGCATGTCACCAGAGGTGCAAGTTAAAGGATTAGTAAGTTTCTCCTGATACATAACTCTTTCTTGCCTTATCTGGTGCCAGAATCTTGACCACTGAATAGTGTATTCTTTACTGGCTGAACCACATGGGAAGCCCAAGAATACTGGAGTGAGTAGCCTATCCCTTCTTCAGTAGATCTTCCCAACCTAGGAATTAAACCTGGGTCTCCTGCATTGCAAGCAGATTCTTTACCAACTGAGCTATCAGGGAAGCCTGGATTTCCTTCACCAGTAAAATAAGCAAACCTTCATAGTTTTATTGTGTTTATTATGTAAAACAATGTGTTTACAGTCCCTAGTAAAAGGTAGTGGGCTTCCCTGGTAGTTCATATGGTAAAGAATCTGAATGCAATGCAGGAAACCCAGGTTGTTCAATCCCTGGGTCAGGAAGATCCCCTGGAGAAGGGAATAACTATCCACTCCAGTGTTCTTGCCTGGAGAATCCCATGGACAGAGGAGCCTGGTGGACTACAGTCTATGGGATCACAAAGAGTTGGACATGACTGAGCAGACTAACAGTATATAATAATATCAATAGATATGAATTATTCTCCTTGGACAAATTGGAGTCAAATATATATTTAAATAGATTTCAATTATTTTTTTAAAAATTTAATATATTATTTGATGATCTGAACTTAGTATATATTATCCACTTCTTTATTAAAATCCTAAAAAGGAAATGTATCTTCTGAGAACTTGGTTACTCAAAATGTAGTCCTGTGATTTTTCCTTGGGAAATTGTTGGCTATTCATGTATACAGATTCTGAATGTGTGCTTTATCAAGATTTCCAGGCAACTTGATATTCACATTAAAGTTTGACACATACTAATCCAAAGGGTTGTATTGCTGTCCTCCAGTTTACCTTCTTAAAAGTCAGCTCTAAAGCAGAAATGAGGTATGTATGCACTCAGAACTAGAAATGTTGTGATCAGAGCTCTGGTGGATCTCATTTGCTAATGCCTCTTCATGATGTCTGTTAAGAATTCTAATTAAAACAAATAAATTTAAATTTAAAAAAAAAGAATGATTGCTTTCCTGGGTTATTTTCAAACCAGTTGGTCTTTACCTCTGTGTGACTCTCAAAGTTCTACATTAGTACTAATGTTACTTCTCTCAACTCCTTTGGAAGCTTTGCCGCTTTGCCAGCACTTTATTGGATAGTCTGCACACTTCTATCCCTAGCCCGCCTTCCTATTGTTTATCCTCTCTGATTCATTTCAACTTTCCTCCTCCATACAGTTCTGGGACCTCTTAATTTTTTTCAAAAAAAAAATTCAAAAGATCTTTAAAGTGTATGTGGGGGGGAGGGGGGAGGCGCGGAGAGTGGATGAGATAAAAGAAAAAAGAAGAGCCAAAAAATGATTGCTTAAAGTATGAAAGAAGATCAAACAGGATTTTTAAGAATTTGAATTCATGATATGTGGTAAGACAAGAGACCTAGTGAAATAAAATGATAAAAATTATATGAGGGATATTATCTTCTGTCAATATTCTCAATATATATTTGATTGTATATGTAACTACACAGAAATTATACATTTTGAAGAAAATTTGAGGACGTTTGTGAATGTCATCCAAATGACCCCCTTTTATTACTCTTTTCATGGGTTATGGAATAATCTTATTTTTCAAGTAATCAAACTAATTCCTCTGTGTGTTATTCTATAGCAAAATATATTTGTACAGATAAATGCATGCATACTATTATAATTGAAATAAATTTATCCTTACAATCATTCTCCATCATTTTTGCAGTTACTTTTATTTCCATATAGAATTCTATCTCATGATTGTTTAAAGAGCAATCATCTGCAGTGTAGTCTCTTGAAGGAATGAATTCTTATGTCCTGAAGTGTGCTGAAAGGTACAGATTGATTACAACCTCTATTTACCTCTTGGATCAGTAGGTGATAAATTGCTCTCCTTTGGCCTCCATAAGGCTTCAGTGCGGGTTGATGCATATTTACCCTGGAGGGCACTGCTGAGCCAAAAATTATTTACAGTTGTTGGAAAGTTAGGCATTGCATTTCAAGGAAGAAAAAGATCTTTTAAAAACTTCAGTATATGTATATGTATGTATACTGATGCTTACATCAGTAATTTTCTCTTTTGCCTTCACACTCTTTCTGGAAAGTCTATCCTGGAAATCTGAGTATGCACGTGCAGCTCTGTCATGTCCGACTCTTTGTGACCCCATGGACTATAGATCACCAAGCTCCTCTGTCCATGGGATTTCCCAGGCAAGAATACTGAAACAGGTTGCCATTTCCTTCTCCAGAGGATCTTCATGGCCCAGGGATCAAACCTGTGTCTCCTGTGTTTCCTACATTGGCAGGCGGATTCTTTACTGCTTGAAGCATCAGGAAAGTTGAGAGCTAAAGTGTATACTTCAGTGTACAACTGATATATGGCAAAACCAATACAATATTGTAAAGTTAAAAAATAAAATAAAAACAGAATCAGGTTAGATGTCAAAAAAAAAAAAAAAAAAACCTTGAATTATAACCCATTACCTGCTACTGAAGTCTGTATGTCTGTTTCTGCCCCACTGACTTTGCTCTTATACTTTTGTAAACTATGTCTGACTGTGTCACTTCTATGCTCCACTTCCATATTTAAAACGGCCATAGCAAAAAATGAATGAAGTTGATATAAAGAACGTAATGATTAGACTTGGAAATTACCTAAAGAACAGTATCATATACTGGCTTGAATTTTGTTGACATTCATTCTCATGATTTTTGGAAGCATCAATGGCAAAATTTGTTAGAAATGAGGAAGGATGCAAATACAGTGTTTTTAAAATTTATGTTTAATTAAGTTCACCTTAATAGACACTCCAAACATACCTGGTTTGTTTTTTTATTTTGTAATTACACTATTCTGTCAAAGTTTCAAATGTGATAAACAGCCACAGGGTGATAATCCCACTTGTTTGATACAGAATTGATCCAACAAATGAAACCAAGAATTGCATGGATTCACATCTGGTGGAGAAGGAAATGACAACCTACTCCAGTGTTCTTGCCTGGAGAATCCCAGGGACAGGGAAGCCTGGTGGGCTGCCGTCTATGGGGTCGCACAGAGTTGGACATGACTGAAGCGACTTAGCAGTAGCAGCAGCAGCACATCTGGTGTACTAAATGTCAGAGCAGGAAAAGTGGCCAGAGACACCACTGGCCAACGAGCCAGTTCATTTTATTTTTCTGATCCAAGTCCATATTTATGCAAAGCTTCTAAAGAAACTGATAATAACTTTTTCTCATTATCACTAATTTTTTTACTCACCTGTATTTCTTATTTGTTCATTCTTTTTAAAAGCTTCCACTTTGAAAGGCTGTATGTATTGGGTACTATGACATTAAAAAAAGGTGAAACAGAGATGTATCTGGAGCTCAGATTACTTTCAGTGTTGTAGAGAAATGTTGCATACTCAAAAAAACTGTCAGTAAAAGTAAAGGAATAAGGAGCATGACTCTACCATGAGTGTCGTGAGGAGAAGAGAGTCCAGAGCAGGTTACCTGGGTTCCTATTCTAGCTCTACTATACTGTGAAAGTTTGTCAAAGTCCTCATATGCCGGGAGCCGGTGAGGCATTCCGCTCGTGACAAAGGTCATGAGGAAGGAGGCTCGGCATACGCAAAGGCGGGATCGAGCCTCAGGAGTCCGCCCGGATATTCTCGAGCATTTTCCCCCAAAAAACCAGAGTCTGCCTACTTTATTGCTTTGTGCTCTCACCTCTGACTTTACTGGGGGCTGTCCCCTACCACCATCTCTCTCTCTCTGTCAAAGAGTTAACTTACAGCTCCAATTAATAAAGTTCCTGGGCAATTAGGAGTGTTTAAATCCAAACCCCTCAGATGGCTCTCTAACTCGCCTGACAAGTTTACCCGGACTCCTGCAGCTATGCATACGATTGTTTACAGTCTCCTAGCCTCCAGAGGCACGGGAAGCTTAAGATATTCAAATAGCTTAGAGCCTCTCAGAGAGTTAAAAACTGTCAGAATAAACTAGTAAAGGATTTCATTGATGAGTCAATGTTTGTTGCCAAGTTTTCACATCCCCTGAATTGTATCCTTGAATGTGTATTAATTAATAGTTGGTATATAGAAAAAAATAAGTAGTGGCCTTGGTGTTAGTAACTTTAGACCCTTAAGGTAATAAATTATTTTCTTTGTTGTAAACCCATTACACATCCGCCCTATAGGAATGCAATTTTATCTTTGGAAGATGGTGCCAAACCTTAAAATAATTACTCTTAGAGAAAATAAGTCTTTGTTGATAAGTCCTTGTCAAGAGTCATAAAATGTTAGTAGGCCTTCTGGCCAGAAGATGATGTAAATCACCTAAACCATTTGTATACGATAAATTTGCAGGAAAGAAACCTTGGTTTTTGATAAGAATCAAAGACTGCTGACTTTGCATCCCCTATTATCCTCTATGTGTAACTTAGGGTATAAAAGCCCCTGTTAAAAATAAAGCTACGGGCCTTGTTCACCAATGCTTGGTCTCCCCATGTCATTCTTCCCTTTAACTTCCAGCTGAGTCTCCATCTGGAGCGCGGAACCCACCACGCTTACTAATTATGCCTGGGCTTCTAAGACCCACTTGAGAAGGTGTCTAGGGTGAGGCACCTTCCGCTATTCGAGAGGGCGCCTGCGGCCTACGTAAGTGATGCAAACTTCTTGTCTTGAAGTTTATTGGTCTCCCGCGTAAACCAAGCTACTCAGCTTCTTTTCTCCACTGAATTTTCCTACTGAGCTATCCTCATTCTATTGTTCTCTATATCTCTAATTAGCATATAAATAGTCGCCTAGGCCGTCTCTCCTTCGAATACCCTGGATCAGCTGGGGCTGGTCCCCAGCACTCATACCTCAGTTGTTTTCTTTGTAAAATAATGATAATAAGATTACTTCCATTTTGTTATTTTGATGATTGGGTGAGACAAAATATGCAAAGATCTTAAAAGACTGTCTAAGGGATGAAATCTCAATATATATTAAAGACTCAGAGATATTTCCATTTTGAGCCAAAGGAGCTCAAATTTTGCTTAGGTATGATAATAAATTTTAATAACTAGAAATATTTTTTCTCTAGTTTAAAAAAAGGCATTCAAACTTTGCATCTTGCATATCACGGGACTAGACTGACTGTCTTGACTCAAACCCAGATTCAGTTACTGGTCAGTTATTATAAGTTGTTCCATGGATGTTAAACTTTCTTGATATTTGACTTTCAGCCCTTAATAGAATCATAGATACTGTATAGTGATAAATCAGCTCAGGATATTAAACATTTGGTGAATTTAACATCTATCCAGTAATGCAGCCACTTTGATGATGAGTATGGATATGACTGATGATTGGAATATGATGATTCAATGGAATTGTCTCTTTGGCATCTGGGAGGATAATTTGAGCTTCCCTGTATTTTTAGGACTGATTCTGGAGTGACATAGAAGTAGGAAGTTGCTGAAACCAAGAGGGTGGAATCAATTTTTACTGTTGTTAGAATATCTGTCTATTTCAACAAGGTAAGCTGTGATTCCTAGAAATTGAGTAAGTTTCCTTAATACAAAAATATCTCTTTCCCATATGTGCATTGTTGCTTGATACCTGCTAACTTATAAAACCCTTCATTCCCCATCCCGAACCATGTATATCTGTGGCGGATTCATGTTGATGTATGGCAAAACCAATACAATATTGTAAAGTAATTAAACTCCAATTAAAATAAATACATTTACAATATTGTAAAGTAATTAAACTTCAATTAAAATAAATACATTTATATTAAAAAAATAATAAAAATCTTGAAAAAAAAAGAACCCTTCATTCCATAGTGTGAGATGATGTTAAAAATGCCAGTGCTTCTGAAAGAGTGAACAGACTGTGACTTACAACCCTTTTCACTTGTAAACAACCCATATTAAGATCTATTTTTCTCAAAGCAGATCTCAAAAGGGTGAAGAAGAAAGAAGCTGGGTGTAAGGGATGTGTTGCCTGACTGCAGAGAGATAAAGGATATTGATTGTAACAAAAATTGCTGTAGTAATTTGCCCAAGTGAAAAAAGCTAGGGCTGAATGGAATTCAGAGTATGGGCTACAGTTCTAGTGTCAGAGAACAGATGATATGAGTGAATGCTGAGAGATAACTGAAGGCAGAGCTGGAGAGCTGAGAAAGGATGGTAATGAGATGGTGGCTCACTGGTAAAGAATCTGCCTGCCAGGGCAGGAGACAGAAAAGGTGGGTTCTATCCCTGGGTCCGGAAGATCCTCTGGAGGAGAAAATGGCAAACCACTCTAGTATTCTTGTCTGGAATATCCCATGGACAGAGGAGCCTGGCAGGCTACAGACCATGGGATTTCAAGGAGTCAGATATTACTGAGCACACATATGCAGAGCTAGAGTCTGGCTAAATGAAAGATTATACTCACATCAGATGTTTTAAACATGAAGAAACACATTTGACTGAATCAGGTAGCCTGTATTCCAGCACTGACATTTAAATCTAGGCAGTTACCTACCTTTTGCAAATGAGAGCCCTGTTGGAGAAGATTTGTCAAGGTCACCTGGTTCAGGAAAGACAGCTTAGAACTTGATTAAAAGTAGTGGTTCCCAGACTATTATGCATGAGAACCACCTGGGAAGCTGTTTTAAAAAGTGGCTCCTAACCTTAGTTGCACATTATTAACATCTGTGGAGGGTTTAAACGATTCAATGCCCAAATCACTTTCCAGTTTAATCAAACCGAATTCTTTTGGGTGGAACCTAACCATTCCTATTTTTAAATCTCTGTAGACTGATGTACAGCCTAAGATAATATCTAGTGTTTTGAAAGACAACCCCTGGAGATTCTGATTCAGAGAAACTCTAGGAGGGCCAAGCACCTAGCTTTTTTAACAAGTATAAAAGGTATTTCTCATACAGATGGGTACACATAACCACCTTTAAAATTCTGGTTTAAAAATAAATAAATAAATAAAACGGGATATGATTTAAGGAAAGTTTCTTAGAAATAAATTCTGCACAAGACCGTTTGAACCTATAACTCTCAACAGTCCTGCTGCAACTTTATAACAGTTAAAAGCATCCCATTCGAGAGAGGAATGATCATCAGGAACAAGTCCATATGATAGTTTATCAAAGAGCAGTCAGTGCATGCCTGTGTGTAGAGTCACTTAGTCATGTATGACTCTTTGCGACCCTACAGACTATGGTCCTCCAGGCTCCTCTGCCCATGGGTTTTTTCAGGCAAGAATACTGCAATGGGCTGCCATGCCTCCTCCAGAGGATCTTACCGACCCTGGGATCGAACCCACATCTCTAATCGTCTCCTGCACTGTCAGGTGAGTTCTTTACCGCTATCGCCACCTGGCGTCTCCTTCCAAAAATGAATCCTTTCCACATGTTTGAGCTTGTTTCTCTAGTTGCAGTTCACATATACACCATGCCGAATGTCTTCCTTTTTATCTTTTTTTTTTTTTTTTAAGAATGGTACTAAAGCTGAAACTCCAGTACTTTGGCCACCTCATGCGAAAAGTTGACTCATCGGAAAAGACTTTGATGCTGGGAGGGATTGGGGGCAGGAGGAGAAGGGGACGACAAAGGATGAGATGGCTGGATGGCATCACCAGCTCAATGGACGTGAGTTTGAGTGAACTCCGGGAGTTGGTGATGGACAGGGAGGCCTGGCGTGCTGCAACTCATGGGGTCGCAAAGAATCAGACACAACTGAGAGACTGAACTGAACTGAACTGACTGAAGAATGGTACGTGCTTTAAAATTGTTTTCATAATTAACCAATTTAACCCATATCAACTTTTATTAACTAAAATGATAACATTCAAATTTTGTTAGTTTTTACCTACTACCCCTTTTTGTTTGTTCCACGATACCACATTACGTTCAGTTGTAATATTTGCTCAGGCTCCTTTTGGCCAATATAGTTTCTTAGATTTTCCTTGATTTTGATGAGTTTTCAAGGTGTACTGCTCCAATTTTCTATAGGATGCCCTCTATTGGAATTTGTCTGATTTTCTTTCTTTTTTTTTTTCCCCTGTGATTGGACTGGAGATATGGGCCTTGGGAAGACCACACATGTCATTTTTATCACATCATATCAAGGATACTGTACTATCAGTGTGATAAATAGTGATCTTGATCACCTGGTTGAAGTAGTGTTGTCAGTTTTGCCCACTGTAAAGTTGCTCTTTTCCCCTGTCTTTCTATAATGCACTTCCGCACCCGTATTTTTGGGAAGGAAGTTGCCATCCCTCATCTGTACTAAAGACTGGGGAACTAGGTCCCCCTTTCTTTAGAGTGGCATCTATGTATGCTATTTTGGAATTCTGCACAATGTTTCTCTTCATTCTCATTTGTTATGAATATTTGTCCATTTATTTATGTCAGTATGGGTATTTACATAGTATTGGTTATTTTGAGGTATAATCCAGCAGTGTTTCTTTTTTGTTATTGTTGTTCAGATGCTTCTAGCTTTGGACATTGGGAGCACTTTCAGTTGGTGTTGTGTGCCTTTGACACATCTCTATCAATATGCAGTTGTTTTGATTTTGTTTCCCTTTGATCCTTGTTTACTTTCTGGCACTACACAATGCTTCAGATCCATCTTGTATATTTCCTATCTAAACCCTAGAATCAGTCATTTTTCCAGTATTCATTGGAGGATAGTATTCAAAACCAATGCCGGGGTCCTAGGTGTGCTCATTACTACTAGACTGTTATCATTTAAAAATTGTCAGTTAGCATATAAAGGAAAAGCTATGATGTGCTGTTGTGCATATAGTAATGCTTGTATATGCAAATATCCAGAAAAAGTTCTGTGTGTGACCATTTGTATCTATATTAAGCTAAACATGAGGTCATGTCTCCAAATCTAATCAGTTACCACATGATCATTCCAGCTCCCTCCCCATTTCTTTTTTTTTTTTTAATTTTTTTTTCCTATTTCTAAATTCACAGTCAAAGGATGAAAAATCTGCTTCTACTATCTGTCCTCAATTTACTTAATTGTATAATTCCAGTGTGCTTATTCCATAATTATTGGTTCATATCAAGATATAAAATAATTGTATCAACAAGAGTATTTGTCCTATATACAAATCCATCCACTTTTCATCTTTGAATCCTCTCATTCCAGAGTTATTTACATCAATACCCGATTCCTGTCACATTTCAGTGATGTTTCATACATTTGTAATCTATTTAGATTCATCAATCAAATTCTGTACTACAATGTGGGATCCTCAGACTTTTTAAAAGATTTTTTTTAAAGTTACTGTACATTAGTGCTTACTGGTTGTGCAGTATAGTTATGTTGTTGTTCATTCACTAAGATGTGACAGACTCTTTTGTGACCTTGAAGATTATCATCCACCTGGCTCCTCTGCTCATGGGATTTCCCCAGGCAAGAGTACTGGAGCAGATTGCCATTTCTTTCTTCACAGGATCTTCCTGACCCAGGGATTTAACCCACGTCTCCTGTATTGACAGGTGGATTCTTTACCCCTGAGCCATCGAAGAAGTCATGCAAAATGGTTGTCTGAGAAGGCCTTACAAATAGCTGAGAAAAGAAGAGAAGCTAAAGGAAAAGGAGAAAAGGAAAGATATACCCAGTTGAATGCAGAGTTCCAAAGAATAACAAGGATAGATTAGAAAGCCTTCCTCAGTGATCAGTGCAAAGAAATAGAGGAAAACAATAGAATGGGAAAGACTAGAGATCTCTTCAAGAAAATTAGAGATACCAAGGGAACATTTCATGCAAAGATGGGCTCAATAAAAGACAGCAATGGTATAAACCTAATGGAAGCAGAAGATATTAAGAAGAGGTGGCAAGAATACACAAAAGAACTATACAAAAAAGATCTTCATGACCCAGGTAACCACAATGGTGTGATCACTCACCTAGAGACAGACATCCTGGAATGCAAAGTCAAGTGGGCCTTAGGAAGCATCATGATGAACAAAGCTACTGGAGGTGACGGAATTCCATTTGAGCTATTTCAAATCCTAAAAGATGATGCTGTGAAAGTGCTGCACATAAAATATCAGCAAATTTGGAAAACTCAGCAGTGGCCACAGGACTGGAAAAGGTCAGTTTTCATTCCAATCCCAAAGAAAGGCAATACCAAAGAATTTTCATACTACTGCACAATTGCACTCATCTCACACACTAGCAAAGTAATTCTCAAAATTCTCCAAGCCAGGCTTCAACAGTACATGAACCATGAATTTCCAGATGTTCAAACTGGATTTAAAAAAGGCAGAGAAACCAGGGATCAAATTGCCAACATCCGCTGGATCATAGAAAAAGCAAGAGAGTTCCAGAAAAACATCTACTTCTACTTTATTAACTATGCCAAAGCCTTTGACTGTGTGGATCACAACAAACTATGGAAAATTCTCCAGGAGATGGGAACAGACTCCAAGACCTGCCTTCTGAGAAACATTTATGCAGGTCAAGAAGCAATAGTTACATCTGGACATGTAACAACAGACTGATTCCGAATTGGAAAAGAAGTGTGTCAAGGCTGTATATTGTCACCCTGTTTATTTAACTTATATGCAGAATACATCATGTAAAATGCTGGGCTGGATGGAGCACAAGCTGGAATCAAGATTGCCGGAAGAAATGTTAATAACCTCAGATATGCAGATGACACCACCCTCATAGCAGAAAGTGAGGAAGAACTAAAGAACCTCTTGATGAAAGTGATAGAGGAAAGTGAAAGGGTTGGCTTAAAACTCAACATTCAGAAAGCTAAGATCATGTCATCCATCCCCATCACTTCATGGCAATTAGATGGCGAAACAATGGAAACAGTTACTGACTTATTTTTGTGCTCCAAAGTCAGTGCATATGGTGATGCAGCCATGAAATTAAAAGACAGTTGCTCCTTAAAAGAAAAGTTATGACCAACCTAGATAGCATATTAAAAGAGCAGAGACATTACTTTGCAAAAAAAATTCTGTCTAGTCAAAAGTATGTTTTTTTCCAGTAGTCACATGTGGATTTCAGAATTGGACTATAAAGAAAGCTACTTGCCAAGGAATTGATGCTTCTGAAGTGTGGTGTTGGAAAAAACTATTGAGAGTCACTTGGACTGCAAGGAGATGTAACTGGTTTTCTAAAGGAAATCAGTCCTGAATATTCATTGGAAGAACTGATGTTGAAACTGAAACTCCAATATTTCGGCCACATGATGCGAAGAACTGACTCATTGGAAAAGACCCTAATGCTGGGAAAGATTGAAGGTGGAAGGAGAAGAGGATGACAGAGGATGAGATGGTTGGATGGCATCCCTGACTCGATGGACATGAGTTTAAGCAAGCTCCGGGAACTGATGATGACAGGGAAACCTGGCATGCTGCAGTCCATGGGGTCACAAAGAATTGGATATGACTGAGTGACTGAACTTGACCTGAAAGTTTTATAGGTCTTGGCAAATGCTTAATGTCATATATTCAGCATTATTGTATCATATATTGATATTTCATCACCAAAGTTTCCTGTATTTCACCGTTTATCTGCCTTTGCTGAGCCTCTGACAGTCACTGATCTGTTACCCTTCTATAGTTTTGCCTTTGCGAGAATCATACAATTGGAATCAAAGAGTATGTAGCTTTTTAAGACTGACTTGTTTTATCTATCAATGTGCATTAAGAGTCATCCTTTTTACTTTGCTTCCTAGATTATTTATTTTTAATAATCAAATCTATTGAATGGATGTACCACACTTTGTTCATCCATTCTCCTACTGAAGTACATCTTTGTCAATTACATCCAGTATTTAGAACTTTTAAATAAAACTGCTTTAAATATTCACATGCATTTTTATGGACATAAATTTTTATGTCAGTTGGATAAAATACCTAGTAATATGATTGCTAGATCATATGGTAAGACAAAGCTTGATTTTTTAATATAAATTTATTTATTTTAATTGGAGGTTAATTACTTTACAATATTGTATTGGTTTTGTCATACATCAACATGAATCCGCCACGGGTGTACACGTATTCCCAATTCTGAACCCCCCTCCTACATCCCTCCCTGTACCATCCCTCTGGGTCGTCCCAGTGCACCAGCCCCAAGCATCCAGTATCATGCATCGAACCTGGACTGGTGATTCATTTCGTGTATGATATTATACATGTTTCAATGCCATTCTTTCATAAAGAACATTCCAAGCAGTCACTTGCAATGGGTTTATAATTTAGCAATTCTATTAACAATAAAAGTAAGAGTTCAGTGAGATATCACATCCTTGCAAGCAGTTCATATTATCAGTTTTGGAATTTGAATATTATAATGAATGTTTTGTGGTATCCCTGATACTGGGAGGATTGAAGGCAAAAGGAAAAGATGGCAGTAGAGGATGAGGTGGTTAGATAGCATCACCAACTCAATGGACATGAATTTGAGTACATTCTGGGAGATAGTGGAGGACAGAGGAGCCTGGTGTGCTGCAAGTCAGGGTTCACAGAGAGTCAGACACAATCTAGCAACTGAACAACAGCCAAGTGGTACCTTACTGTTGTTTTAATTGTCACTTCTCCAGTGACAGATGATATTGAGCATCTTTTAATAATAAGTTTATTTGCCATCTGTATATTTCTTTGGTGAGATGTCTGTTCAGACTTTTATCCATTTTCTTTTTACTTTTTTTCTTTTTTTTGAGACAAGCATTCTTTGTCTATTTTTTTCAGATATATGTTTTGTCTGTATTTTATCCCAGTCTATGATTTGTCTTATAACAATATCTTTTGCAGAAAGGAAAATTTTTAATTCTCCTTAATTATTTTTCTTTTTTCTCCTTCTTATTTTTCCTGTTGTTCTCTGGGGTTGTGAAATATATCCCTAAACATCTGCCACACCTGTCTTGACCTTTATTCTAAGGTTTTAGTACCCAAGTTTTCATTAATTATCTCTTTTTTTTCAGTTATATTTTGACATCTTCCCATAAATCATGGCTTCCCTGTTGCTCAGCTGATAAAGAATCCACCTGCAATGTGGGCGACCTGAGTTCAATCCCTGGGTTGGGAAGATCTGCTGGAGAAGGGAACAGCTACCCAGTCCAGTGTTCTGGCTTAGAGAATCCCATGGACTGTATAGTTCATGGGGTCACAAAGAGTCAAATATGACTGAGCCACTCTCATTTTCACTTTCATGAATCATAAATGTTCTTAATAGAATCTAGAATGATGAGTCTATTCCAGAAGTTTTTCAATTTACTTTACCCAGATCTGAGGCATCACTACATATGGCAGCTATAGCTTTACAAAATGAATTTCTTTTTTTAAATGTCTTTTCAAATTAAAAAAATAATTGCTTTACAATGTTGTGCTGGTATCTGCCATAAAATAATATGAATCAGTCATAATTATATCTACCTATCTATATATGTATATGTGTATATATATCCCCTCCCTCTTGAACCTACCCCCACCCTTCATCCCACCCTTCTAGGTTATCTCAGAATACCAGGCTAGGCTCCCTGTGTTATATAGCAGCTACCCACTAGCTATCTATTTTACATGGTAGTGAAAATGCTTCAGTGCTACTTTCTCAATTCATTCCACCCTGTATCTCTTTATTCCTTCAAACAATTAAGGCAAATAAGCAAGCTAGTAAAAAGCATCTTTAGTAGGTAAGTAATCTCTAACAGTTTAATCCACCTTAGACAACATTGGTTTTCTTTAAATGACGTGATGACAGATTTTATTTTTTTTATTATATATATATGTTGCAGGAAGGGGGACCCCTTCC
Source organism: Bos grunniens (assembly GCF_055505025.1). Taxonomy (NCBI): domain Eukaryota; kingdom Metazoa; phylum Chordata; class Mammalia; order Artiodactyla; family Bovidae; genus Bos; species Bos grunniens. The sequence continues at coordinate 54,189,031 of NC_141175.1, read as the reverse complement.
TGCAACAAGGGCCCCAAAACTGGGCTCTTGTCTAACACTAACACTTGGAAATGAATTGTCTGAGGAGACACATGTGCTGACAAAGCAAGATATTTTATTGGGAAAGAGTGACTGGACTGAGCAGTGGGGTAAGGGAACCCAGGAGAACAGCTCTGTCACAGTCTTTTATGGTGATGGGATTAGTTTCCAGGTTGTCCTTAGCCAATTATTCTGACTCAGAGTCCTTCCTGGTGGTGCACGCCTTGTTCAGCCAAGATGGATGCCAGTGAGGAGGATTCTGGGAGGTGGTTGGACATGCGGTGTCTCCTTTTGATCTTTCCTGAACTCTCCCGGTTGGTGGTGGGATTGGTGGTGGCTTATTAGTTCTGTGTTCCCTACCTGTCGTAAAATAACTCACACTAATGGTTACTATGGTGCCTGGCCAGGGTGAGCAGTTTCAGTTAGTGTGTTTCCCCTAACAACTTCCCCCTGAGAGACATCATACTCATGATTCTTCTTGGGAATTGGGGCGGAGGTCTCTTTCTTCTTTAACTTCTTCCTGCTGTGCATGGTCCTAGGCCTGCCTAGCAGAGCAGAAGTCTCTCTCTACCTGATCTAAGTCAAGGTATTTTTTTGCCTGAAACCAGATTCACCCTTGTAATAATAGCAATTTAGTTTGAAACTGTTGGCTCCTCTCAGAGATGAAATAGACAGGGACCAAACAGGAGACCTAATAGCATGGCCATCACTGGTCCCCAGAAACAGAAGGCAACATTTGGGATGAGGGCTCCAGGGTTTGTGACTTTTTTTTTTTTTGATTGGTTGGTGGTGAGACAACAGAGCTGTGCTCCAGGAATCTGTGTTCAGTCTGCAGTTACCATCCTCCACCTGGGTGGGGGCCCCATTTCTGTAGAAGAACTTAAAGGCATTGTTATGCATATTTTTTCTGAGTAGGAACCAGGACCCTCTGAAGGCTGTATCACCATTTGATTGTTTCTCCTGTTTCTGTATCCCCTCCCTTCCCAGATTAGTTATTGTTTGAATCTACCCTTTGGAACTCAGGGAAGGTTAAGGAGGCTGAATGAAGCCTATATCCCCCAGACAAGAAATAGAGAATGCAGAACAGATCTGTACTCTAGAGCCCCACAGAGTCCTGCTCAGATTTAATTTAGGGAACTGAGCAACTATGACTGTGATAACTTCCTGTCAAAATGGGGCATAGGACTGCCTCAGCTTGGAGAATGGACACTGAATTGGAAGTATTCCTAAGTTCCAAGTCCTAGATCTGAGCCTTGTATGATCAAAATCTCAATCCTTTGGTCTGCCATTTCAGTGTAATAGACCCAATTAGAAGTAGCTGGAGGACTGAAAACTAGAATTTTAATAGACAAAATAAATCTCATTTCTTTTTAGAAGAGACCTGAAACCCAGTCTGGACCTGGCACTTTGGGGAGACTTGTAGCCAGGTCCCTTGGACTGCAAGGAGATCCAACCAGTCCATTATTCTAAAGGAGATCAGCCCTGAGTGTTCTTTGGAAGGAATGATGCTAAAGCTGAAACTCCAGTACTTTGGCCACCTGATGTGAAGAGTAGACTCATTGGAAAAGACTCTGATGCTGGAAGGGGTTGGGGGCAGGAGGAAAAGGGGACAACAGAGGATGAGATGGCTGGGTGGCATCACCGACTCCATGGACATGAGTTTGAGTGAACTCCGGGAGTTGGTGATGGACAGGGAGGCCTGGCGTGCTGCAATTCATGGGGTCGCAAAGAGTCGGACACGACTGAGTGACTAAACTGAACTGAACTGAGTCTAGTTTTATAAAAAGTAAGGTTGCAGTTACTAGCTTCCAGCAGACATTGTTTTAAGAATGGTGGCACCCAAGCTTGACACGACTCAGAAAACTCAAGTGTTAGCAATACAAGATCTAGTCTGAAATTACAGCCATAGTATGACCTAGTTATTTCCCAGGATGTCTGAACTATAGCTACTCTATTTTGACTTTTAACCATAAAATTTTCATTAATAGCCAAAGCAGATGTCACCATGAATGACGTCAGTGTTTCTCTATGTATGAGAAGAATCAAGAATTGGGACTCATAAAATCTTCTGAAAAGATCTAACTATCTGAAGGCCTGTTCTGCCAGTTTTTCCCAGAGCACAGAGTGCCTCATTTCTGATTTTCAGCCTGAAATCCTTTCAGGGGAGTTGAAGGTCAGCAGTTGCAGTGGCCATGATTTAATCTTTGTAGACATAGACGGCAAGTGTCAGTTTTCAGTTGGCAGAGCCCCTTTTTGCTCATAAACTTGATTTTGAGGGGGGCATTTCATGACCATTTTATCCCATGGTGCTGAGAATGTCCATTTTCAGGTTTGGCAAAGATTTTGTTGGCAGGCCTCTCAATGTGCTGTTACTGGACTAGACCATCAAACGGTATCCAAAATTCTCTGGACCACCTGTCTTACTAGGCTCTTGGTCCAGGAAAACATTCCCTCTTGTTGCTTCTTCCCATATCTAGAGTTATACTGTTACCATCATTGATCTCATATGGAACTATATATTATTTTATCAGAAGCCTCAGTCACACTTTTGGCAGTGTAAGAAACAGCAATTTTGTAAAACAAGTGAAATACAAATAACAAACATAGCCAGCAGTATTCGTAAAGTCATAAGTAAGACTTAAGAGCTTTCATTAGATGTAACCCAGTATATCCCAGATCATCTGACTTAGTCTGCTGCTGCTGCTGCTGCTAAGTCGCTTCAGTCGTGTCCGACTCTGTGTGACCCCATAAACGGCAGCCCATCAGGCTCCCCTCGTGTTCTCCAGGCAAGAACACTGGAGTGGTTTGCCATTTCCTTCTCCAATGCATGAAAGTGAAAGGTGAAAGTGAAGTCCCTCAGTCATGTCCGACTCTTTGCAACCCCATGGACTGCAGCCTACCTGGCTCCCCCGTCCATAGGATTTTCCAGGCAAGAGTCTACTCTGTATGAATCTTTATCTTCCAGGGAAATTATATATTGGCACTGTCTATAAGGCACATAGCCCAGTTTTCTAGTGTTAGTAGACTGATTATCCTTAGTATGATTTAATTGTTTCCAACATAGAGGAAACTTTAAACCTAAATTACCATAGCCTGCTGTTATCTATATAAATCCATCCAATAATTGTGAGAGAGTTTTCCTCCTTTGTTGAAACTTTGCTTGTTGCTCTAATTGAGCTTGAGTAATAGAAGAAACTCAAATTTATGGCCAGAATCAGAGCAGGCATTATTAATTGGCCCAGTGAGGGGGTCCCTTCTAGTAATATCACTATCTAGTAATAGTGACCTGAATATGACTATAATCTTTTTTTAAAGTAAATTTTCTCAGGGCTAGCCAGTTAGAGCCTTGTAGTAAAGAAATATACAAAGGTGACCCAGAACTAGACACAGATAATTGGCCACACACCCAACAATTGGATTGATTTCTAAAACTAGCATAGGATCAGGCCTATGACAGAAAAACAATTGATTTATATGCAAAGGTATAAGAAGTCAAGAAAATATTATAAATAATCATACGAATCAGGTCCAGCGTCTTGGGCAAGCTGTCTACCTCTGATATTATCGTCTTCTCATCCTGTTGTAGTGTAGTTTCTCCTCTGTTTGAGCATCATTTTAAGGTGAAACCAGGTCAGCTGTCTTCTGTCTAGAACAGTCCAGTGTAGGGGCATTTGAAAGTGGGAATTTATCTAAGAGTCAAATTTTCCTTTAGTTTCATTGTGCATGCTAGTTAAGAGTACCTGATTAAAAAAAAAAAAAAAAAAGTCCTTCCATCCAGGTTAGAGACAATCCCTTAAATTATGCCTTTTTCCAGTCCTGGTTGTAGGTCATGAGGCATCTGATCTTCATCCAAAGATAGATTACTGAGATAAGCTTCAGAAACAAATTTAGAGTGTTCTTTAAGAATTCAATTAAATTTTACATTAATATCACATAACAGCAAAGAACTATCCAAGAAGTGAGTCTTATTAGATGCAGACCTCCGTTAACAAACTGGGATTTAACATTTATTGAAACATCTTCTCCCTAAAATTACCCTCATTTTTATCAAATATAACCAAATTAAGGCTAGTTTGTTTGCAAAATAGGTCTGCTCTCACTAATTTTGGCCTGATGATTTATATAACCATAATTGATTGTAAACTTTTTATTTTGCTGAGACATTTATAGAGTCTCAGACCGAACTTTTAAAATAGAACAGGGCTGGGAAACTCACACCAAAGCCTTATCACAATTTCACCTAACAATCTAGGTGACATTTTCCCTTTTTAAGGTCTCAAAAATTCCTTGAGATTTTTGTACCTGTTAGTGAGATAACCTTCCTAACTCTGATAAACTTACTGGAAACCTAAGAGTTTCCAATTTCTGGAGGAGTCAGATAGAAAATATAATCATTTTATTTATAACTTATAATTTTACCAAATTATTGTCATAATTAGTTTGAGAGGAAGGTTTTCCCTACTCCCAGGAAAACATAAGATTCAAACCCATAATTTTTCAGATAGAAACCATAAAAGTTATAAGCATATTCACTGGTTTATTCAGTCATTTATTAATTTTTGTGAAGTCATCAGGTTTTCCATTAGAATACCAGGGCATATCAGAATGTTAAGAACTTCATATAATTTCTAGGATATCTATATTAGTAATATTTACCATACATTATAACATGAGAGGATTTATTATTCATTTGATAATATTTTTCATGTAATTTAACCAACCAAATAAACACAGTTTAATATCTCCCTTTGGGATATTTCAGGAGCCCTCTGAAGCACCCCAAAGTTAGCTAGAGGTCAAAGAAACATCAAAAGAATTTGATTTAGGAAATTCTGTCAAAAAGATCAATTAAAAGGGTTTAGAACAGTTGGTCAAATTTAGTCAGTGTTGATGGGTGTATCATTTAGCTTGTTGATATGTCACAATGGGTGTATATATGGCTCAAGGTCTAGTGAAAGTCAACTCTGCCATCTTGGATGTAGATGGCTCTAACCAGTTTTCCTATGGCTGTGTCATTCTTAACTAAATCCACTTATCTAACTAATTAGATAAGGTAATGGCTGAAGAAGCAGAAGTTGAACAGTTCTATGAAGATCTACAAGACCTTTTAGAACTAACACCCAAAAAAGATGTCCTTTTCATTATAGGGGACTGGAATGCAAAAGTAGGAAGTCAAGAAACACCGGGGGCAACAGGCAAATTTGGCCTTGGAATATGGAATGAAGCTGGGCAAAGACTAATAGAATTTTGCCAAGAAAATGCACTGGTCATAGCAAACACCCTCTTCCAACAACACAAGAGAAGACTCTACACATGGACATCACTAGATGGTCAACACCAAAATCAGATTGATTATATTCTTTGCAGCCAAAGAAGGAGAAGCTCTATACAGTCAGCAAAAACAAGACCAGGAGCTGACTGGCTCAGATCATGAACTCCTTATTGCCAAATTCAGACTTAAACTGAAGAAATTAGGGAAAGCCACTAGACCATTCAGGTATGACCTAAATCAAATCCCTTATGATTATACAGTGGAAGTGAGAAATAGATTTAAGGGACTAGATCTGATATACAGAGTACCTGATGAACTATGGAATGAGGTTCGTGACATTGTCCAGGAGACAGGGATCAAGACCATCCCCATGGAAAAGAAATGCAAAAAAGCAAAATGGCTGTCTGGGGAGGCCTTACAAATAGCTGTGAAAAGAAGAGAAGTGAAAAGCAAAGGAGAAAAGGAAAGATACAAGCATATGAATGCAGAGTTCCAAAGAATAGCAAGAAGAGATAAGAAAGCCTTCCGCAGCGATCAAAGCAAAGAAATAGAGGAAAACAACAGAATGGGAAAGACTAGAGATCTCTTCAAGAAAATTAGAGATACCAAGGGGACGTTTCATGCAAAGATGGGCTCGATAAAGGACAGAAATGGTATGGACCTAACAGAAGCAGAAGATATTAAGAAGAGGTGGCAAGAATACACAGAAGAACTGTACAAAAAAGATCTTCACGACCCAGATAATCACGATAGTGTGATCACTGACCTAGAGCCAGAGATCCTGGAATGTGAAGTCAAGTGGGCCTTAGAAAGCATCATTACGAACAAAGCTAGTGGAGGTGATGAAATTCCAGTTGAGCTATTCAAAAGCAGAGACATTACTTTGCCAACAAAGGTCCGTCTAGTCAAGGCTATGGTTTTTCCTGTGGTCATGTATGGATGTGAGAGTTGGACTGTGAAGAAGGCTGAGCACCAAAGAACTGATGCTTTTGAACTGTGGTATTGGAGAAGACTCTTGAGAATCCCTTGGACTGCAAGGAGATCCAACCAGTCCATTCTGAAGGAGATCAGCCCTGGGATTTCTTTGGAGGGAATGAAGCTGAAACTCCAGTACTTTGGCCACCTCATGCGAAGAATTGACTCATTGGAAAAGACTCTGATGCTGGGAGGGATTGGGGGCAGGAGGAGAAGGGGACAACAGAGGATGAGATGGCTGGATGGCATCACTGACTCGATGGACGTGAGTCTGAGTGAACTCCGGGAGTTGGTGATGGACAGGGAGGCCTGGCGTGCTGCTATTCATGGGGTCACAAAGAGTCGGACACGACTGAGCGACTGAACTGAACTGAACTGAAGTGAATCCAATTATAGAAAATCTTGATCATGCATAACTCTTTTTAGTATTTTTTCCTACCTTTTTTTTTTTTAACTGAAAGTACACTTCCTATTTTCCTTAAACAACAAACAACTAACTTTTATATTAGCATTTTATAGATTGGTGAGCATAAATACCAATGATAATTTATAAACCCTTGCTTTCTTAGAACACGTTAGGGTGGCATCAAACATTATTCATTTATAGTCCCAAATCTCTTTAGTCTCTCTGTAAAAGGAAATTAGTGTTTAGTAGTAAATGTTTCAAAATCTGTTTTTTATTTGGAAATGACCTAACTATTCAATATTCCAACACTTTGTTTAGCACAACCCTTAGAAATTCAAGTTACACTAATCTGGAGAGGCTATTTTAGACAGATATTCCTAAAGAATAATTATTCTTCATAGAGTTTATCTAAAAGCTCATATCTCATTTACATTTTTTTAGAAGTTTCTTCAATCGAGATAATTTCCTTGTTGACAAACTTGTAACAGATATGATAATATTCAACTTATATTAAACCTAGATACAATGAAAATATTCTACTCAATGTTAATTACTCTAAGACATGTCTATATTAGGTCAATAAACAAACATTAATGTCAGGTATTTAATATTGATTATTTCCTGTTTCACATGAACCTGGAATTTATTGTTTAATTTAGAATTATTTGATTTGTAAGCACTTACTTTTCTTTAAGCCAATTAAATAGAGCTCATTTACAAATTAAGCTCAAAAATATTACCCAGAGACAAAGACATACGAAGACATATTTAGACAGACAAGATGTAAGATCTAGCTTCATCTTCTAAGCTTACTCATGCATTAGATATTATAATATAAAATTTACTAGTTTATAAAAAACAGTTGGAATAAATAAAATTTTTAGAGGTTTTTTCCCCATTTTTCCTCAGTCTCAGGAGTTAGAAATTGTCTAGAGAAGTGTTCCTGAGAACAGAGCCAGAGCCCTGGTCTCAGTTCAGTTCAGTTCAGTCAGTCAGTCGTGTCTGACTCTTTGCGACCCCATGAATCACAGCACACAAGGCCTCCCTGTCCATCACCAACTCCTGGAGTTCACTCAAACTCATGTGCATCAAATTGGTGTTGCCATCCAGCCATCTCATCCTCTGTCGTCACCTTTTCCTCCTGCCCCCAATCCCGCCCAGCATCAGAGTCCTTTCCAATGAGTCAACTCTTCGCATGAGGTGGCCAAAGTACTGGAGTTTCAGCTTTAGCATCATTCCTTCCAAAGAAATCCCAGGGCTGATCTCCTTTAGAATGGGCTGGTTGGATCTCCTTGTAGTCCAAGGGACTCTCAAGAGTCTTCTCCAACAGCACAGTTTGAAAGCATCAATTCTTCGGCACTCAGTTTTCTTCACAGTCCAACTCTCACACCCATACATGACCACAGGAAAAACCATAGCCTTGACTAGACGGACCTTTGTTGGCAAAGTAATGTCTCTGCTTTTGAATATGCTATCTAGGTTGGTCATAACTTTCCTTCCAAAGAGTAAGTGTCTTTTAATTTCATGGCTGCAGTCACCATCCACAGTGATTTTTGGCACAGGGAAAGAAAATCAAGTTCTAACAAAATGGCAGCAGGTCTAAACCAAATGGTGGCCAGACAAAGCAAAATGGCCGTCAAAAAATCACAACACAGAACACAGAATTAAAACACACACATAGACCTGGCTGCTGCTGCTGCTGCTGCTAAGTCTCTTCAGTCGTCTCTGACTCTGTGCGACCCCATAGATGGCAGCCCACCAGGCTCTCCCATCCCTGGGACTCTCCAGGCAAGAACACTGGAGTGGGTTGCCATTTCCTTCTCCAATGCATGAAAGTGAAAAGTGAAAGTGAAGTCCCTCAGTCGTGTCCGACTCTTCGCGACCCCATGGACTACAGCCCCCCAGGCTCCTCTGTCCATGGGATTTTCCAGGCAAGAGTGCTGGCGTGGGGTGCCATTGCCTTCTCCATAGACCTGGCAGTCATCCTCAAACACTCCCTTAAATACAAGAATACAGTCTCTCAGAAAACCTCCTATAGAGACACAGAACTTCAGATCCAAGTACTATAAGAGTAAATGAAAATATCCCAGATCTTCAAAGATTTCAAATGAGGAAAGGAAGCCAGGTTGAAAGAAGAAGGGGGAGGAGGCGGGAGGATGGGCAAAAGGGGTGGCCTTACAGACATCTCCTGCCACCTGCAGATAGCCAGGCATTACAGAACTTTACCCTGGGCCTCCAGAGAAGGGAGGACTGAAACTCGGCCCTACAGGAAACTAGGACAGAACCAAAATTCGAATTCTCTTCCAAGAAGAGGTGATCAGTCTCCAATCCTCAGCTTAGGCTGAGACCCTTTGAGCAGATTCCTGCGTCTAGGACTGCAGAAATAGAAAAAAGGGAAGGATAGGAAAGGTTAAGGGAAGGGAAAGAGAGAGGGAAAGAGAGAGGGGTGAATAAAGTCTCTTGTTCCTTACTGATTGGAGCACTCTGGCCAGTTGTCTGTGCCAGGAGGAGACCAGGGACCAAAGGGTCCCAGTTATGGCTGCTGGGTCTGGTCCATTGGCAGGCAAGCTGGCCCCTGAGTACCCCGAGTGGTCAGGATGTCAATCGCAGCAGAGTCCCCGCCAGAGTCGCCACTTGTTGCAGGAAGGGGGACCCCTTCCAGGGCCCAAAACTGGTCTCTTGTCTAACATTCAGAAACAAATTGTCCAAGGAGGCACATGTGCTGACAAAGCAAGAGATTTTATTGGGAAAGGGCACCTGGGTGGAGAGCAGTAGGATAAGGGAACCCAGGAGAACAGCTCTGTGACATGGCTTGCAGTCTCTTTTCGGGTTTTATGGTGATGGGATTAGTTTCCAGGTTATCCTTAGCCACTTATTCTGACTCAAAGTCATTCCTGATGGTGCAAGCCTTGTTCAGCCAAGATGGATGCCAGAGAGAAGGATTCTGGGAGGTGATCGAACATGTGGTGCCTCCTTTTGACCTTCCCTGAACTCTTCTGGTTGGTGGTGGGGGTTCATGGTGGGTTATTAGTTCTGTGTTCCTTACCAGGACCTCCTGTCATAAAACAACTCACGCAAATGGTTACTATGGTGCCTGGCCAGGATGCGCGATTTCAGTCAACGTGCTTCCCCTAATATACATATATTATGTATGTATGTATATATATATATATACATATATATATATGTGTGTATATATATATATACACATTTACCCTTTTTCTTAATGATGATACATTTATTTTATGGAATTTATTTAAAAAAATGTTATCTATGAAATGGTTCTTTGGTAATGTTTGGTTTCAACTCTGCCAAAAATAAATAAATAAATACACGAAGAATCATCACTCCTGTCCTTAAAACAAGAAAAATGCTGAGCAAACTGAAAATCAATGACTTTTCTTGGAACCATCAGAGACAGAAGTTGTAGGGTGAGCCACCACCTCCAAATCTGGAGAGACAGGCAAATACAGATAGTCACCACTGAGATCATTTTACCTGGATTAAAGCTGGTAGAAACATCAATAGTAAGTTTTGCAAAGTTGTGGAGGCTGAATATTGATTACTATGATAGTAAGAAACCATTAATGACGGAAGTTTAGAACATTCTGCACACTTTCATAGGTCTTAATCTCCATAAACTTACTCACAGATTCTCACAGTAAATAACAAGGAAAAATCACCTCAGGTCTCTTAAAAATGTACTGGGTGATGTTAGGGAAATTAAATAAATAGTCTTATTTAGGCTTCAGAGACAAAGCAGAGCAGGCCTCTAACCTTGCTTTTGACTTACCTGGACACTGCCCAGAGTACTGCTGTGCGTGTCAGCCACATCTGCTATGAGTATAGGAAGAGAAACACAATAGATAAATAGGGAGCTGACCTCAGAATTCATTAAGCTACTGGATGGGGCCTGATCAACCAAGCCCAGGGCTTAACAACATTCCAAGTTTTACATGACAAAACAAACAAAATTAACAAGAAACCAGAATTGCAATTTGCTCCCTAACTGATGATTGTATCAGTTTGCATCCTGGGATTATAAATGGGAACCCAAACTACAATCTGTGAAGTCTCACCCATGAAGTTGACATTCTGCCTGGGCCCCTAACTTAGCCATTTTCCCAATTGGAACTCCAGATGTGCTGTGACAAGGGACTTCCCAACTCTAAGTATGGATGTTGGTCAAAACCCAATTTGGTGATGTAGCCTCTGCTCTTTCTATTTACCTTTGCTTTTAATATTAGTATATTAAAAGTAAGCTAGATTTGTATTATTTATGTGTATATAACAAATTTACTTGTTTATATTATGTGTTTATATTTATATTTGTTTATATTTATTTGCTATATCATTGTTTATATTGTTTATAAGTTCATTTGTATTTGTATTATTTATTTATTTATAACAAGCAATTTATTTTGTTAACAAATCCTTTAAACCTGAGATAAAAGTGAAAACTTTCAGCAAAACAGGTGATTATATGAACAGATGAAATAAATAGTAGAAATGTTTTAACTCATGAGTGAGAAAAAATGAGAAACTCTATTATAAGATATTTATACTATGACATACAATGGGCTTCCCTGATAGTTCAGTTGGTAAAGAATCCACCTGCAATGCAGAAGACCTAGGTTTGATTACTGGGTCAGGAAGATCCCCTGGAGAAGGGATAGGCTGCCCACTCCAATATTCTTGGGCTTCCTTTGTGGCTCAGCCGGTATAGAAGCTGAATAGGTATTTCTGGGATGGTGGAAGATAGAGGCTTCCTGAGTGGGAGATATCTCATTAAATGCCCTAGACTCTCAAAGACTTCACAGAAATATAAAAATATGGTAAGGATAAAAATAAATCAAAACTAAAAAAATACTAATGATTAAATGGTCTCAGGCCTTTATACTGGACTGAATGATTTGCTTCTAGTCTAGCTATCTGTCAGATGCTAAAGCACCAGTCCAAATTTCAGTGCATAATGTTTCCTAAATCTGGGTAAGTATGCAAGGTGGGCCTTACCACCAGATATCCTCTAGTTCTACTACTGGATAAGATTTCTGGCTGCATCCTTTGGTTGGGAGGTCCTCACAGCTGTACCCCACAGTTGAGTGGGGCTGTCAACTGACTCCTTGGTTGACCAGGATTACTGTCTGAGCTGCCTCACTGGGTGGAGCTACAGATTTTGTGCTATGACTGAACTGGGTCACTGACGGGAAAAGGCCTCGGACTACACTTGGCCATCAGGTAAGATCATAGATTAAGCACTACTGTGGGGTAGGCCTGTACAATGTGCTGAGTGGCCCTGTTAGATTCTGAAGCTGCCCAGGATCATTGTTAAGGCTCCTGTGTTATGTGGGGGCAGATGCTACATTTCACAGTTAGAACTCCCGGCTTGGATCCTTGTTCATGCATGGTCGTAGGATGAGTTCCATGGCTCCCTGGATTCTCTGTTCAGGCTTTCTGGATGGGTGAGTCTGGAAGCTATAATCAGCCATTATGTGAGCTTTCACAATCCCGCACTCACCCCCCCAACCCCCACTGGCCCAGGGAGGGCTGTAGAACATGCTTATGGCCAGTATGGCTCACTGACAGATTACCCAAGTCAGGCAGAACTGCCGACTGACTCCCTGGCCAGACAGTGCTACAGCTCAGCCCTGAGATGGTCTGAGCTGCTATCTGTGATCTCTCCTTTGGTGTCTCTGCAAGCATGGCTGAAAGAGAGGTATGTAGCTACCTGATTTCTCTGGTTAGCTTCCTGATCTGGCAAACTGGACTGGCAACTATCTTTAGTAATAAATAGGGCTTCAAATTTAGTTTTCTGGCTTGGATAGGGCCTTAAAATGAGCCCCATGGCTGGCACAGCATGCTGACTGGTGACATAAACCAAGCAAACTGCCTACTGAGCACCCAACCAGCAGGGCCATGAACACAGCTCTGCAGATGGACAGAGGCACTGGCTGAGATTTCCACTTGGCACAACTGTGATGTGAAATGAAGTCTGCCAAGATCCAAGAGACAATTGCTATAAGCCCCATGCCCTGCTCTACCCCCAGTTTCCATCTGATCCTCAGGTATTAAGCCCTGAAGATCTCCCCAGTGATCCTCATGAGGTGAGATACAGGGATGGGCCTCCTGGGAAGCACACTGCAATAATAGGGGAGCTGGATGTTCATGTTGGGCTGTTTTATCCAACTGGAAAAACCAAGGGGGACCTCTCAGTGTGATGCTGTTCTGGCCTGGGGAAGGGAAATGGAGTCAGCATGGAGCCACTCCTCTTACTCTTCAAGTGAGGTCCTTCTTGGGCTTTGTGGTCCAGGGTTTGCTTCAGTCTCACCCCAGTTTCTGGGATTTTCACAATGGTGTTTTGTCTATAAATAGTTACTAGTTGTTATTGTGAAGGGGACTGAGAAAGACTGAAATGGGAACAATCAGTGTTGCCATATTAATGATGTCCCAACTCTTTTTAATGTTATGCTTATACTTTTTGATACCTATGTTGGCCCCAGCTGTCTGGTGATGCTTGCCAGGACAGCATCAATTCTCTTCGCTTTTATATTTTTTGCTTCCTGTGCTCTAATACCCAGATAGCTAAGAAGGGTCATCCAGCTGGTATTCATAAGTTTTCTCAGGTTAATCATGAAGTTAATAGGACTCTGAGTTAATGGAACATAAAATTGGTCAGATTTGAGTAAAACAAACAGCACACAAGCAAATAAACAAGCAAGACAAACGAGTTTGGAACTGAAACTTCATCTAGGAAGTGGCCATTTGTATTAGGGAATGTAATTGACCAACTAAGCAACCAAGGAACTATGTAACTTGGAATATTAGAAAACAGTAATAGACACTAAAATTAAATAGGAAGTAATCATGCCCCTTAAAAACCCTACAAAATACAGTCTTTGTACAACTATATAACAGCAATATTTTAGTATGGAGAAAAGTGAATAAATATTCTCTAGGCACAAAACTCTTAAGAACTCATAAACTCTGAAGTTATATCACTTCAGTTCAGTTGCTCAGTCATGTCTGACTCTTTGCGACCCCATGAACTGCAACACACCAGGCCTCCCTGTCCATCACTGACTCCTGGAGTCTACCCAAACTCATGTCCATTGAGTCGCTGATGCCATCCAAACATCTCATCCTCTGTCGTCCCCTTCTCCTGCCCACAATCTTTTCCAGCATCAGGGACTTTTCCAATGAGTCAATTCTTCGCATCAGGTGGCCAAAGTATTGGAGTTTCAGTTTCAGCATCAGTTCTTCCAATGAACACCCAGGACTGATCTCCTTTAGGATGGACTGGTTGGATCTTCTTGCAGTCCAAGGGACTCTCAAGAGTCTTCTCCAACACCACAGTTCAAAAGCATCAATTCTTTGGCACTCAGCTTTCTTTATACTCCAACTCTCACATCCATGCATGACAATTGGAAAAACCATAGCCTTGACTAGATGGATCTTTGTTGACAAAGTAATGTCTCTGCTTTTTAATATGCTGTCTAGGTGGGTCATAACTTTCCTTCCCAGAAGTAAGTGTCTTTTAATTTCAATCACCATCTGCAGTCATCATCTGCAGTGATTTTGGAACCCAAAAACATAAGGTCAGCCACCGTCTCCACTGTTTCTCTATTTGCCACGAAGTGATGGGACCAGATACCATGATCTTAGTTTTCTGAATGTTGAGCTTTAAGCCAACCTTTTCACTCTCCACTTTCACATTCATCAAGAGCCTTTTTAGTTCTTCTTTACTTTCTGCCATAAGGGTGGTGTCATCTGCATATCTGAGGTGATTGATATTTCTCCCAGCAATCTTGATTACAGCTTGTACTTATTTATTCCAGTCCAGCATTTTCTCATGATATACTCTGCATATGTTAAATAAGCAGGGTGACAATATACAGCCTTCATGTACCCCTTTTCCTATTTGGAACCAGTCTGTTGTTCCATGTCCAGTTCTAAGTGTTGCTTCCTGACCTGCATACAGCTTTCTCAAGAGGCAGGTCAGGTGGTCTGGTATTCCCATTTCTTGAAAAATTTTCCACAGTTTATTGTGATCCACAGAGTCAAAGGCTTTGGCGTAGTCAATAAAGCAGAAATAGATGTTTTTCTGGAATCCTCTTGCTTTTTTGGTGATCCAATGGATGTCAGAAATTTGATCTCTGGCTCCTCTGCCTTTTCTAAAACCAGCTTGAACAGCTGGAAGTTCACAGTTCCTGTATTGTTGAAGCCTGACTTGGAGAATGATGAGCATTACTTTGCTAGCGTGTGAGATGAGTGCAGTTGTGTGATAGTATGAACATTCTTTGGCATTGCCTTTCTTTGGGATTGGAACAAAAACTGATCTTTTCCAGTCCTGTGGCCACTACTGAGTTTTCCAAATTTACTGACATATTGAGGGCAGCACTTGGCATCATCTTTTAGGATTTGAAATAGCCCAACTGGAATTCCATCACCTCCAGTAGCTTTGTTCATCGTGATGCTTACTATAGCCTGCTTGACTTCACATTCCAGGATGTCTGGCTCTAGGTGTGTGATCACACCATCGTGATTATCTGCATCATGAAGATCTTTTTTGTATAGTTCTTTGTATATTCTTGCCACCTCTTCTTAATATCTTCTGCTTCTGTTAGGTCCTGTATAGTGCTTTATATTTTACCAAGACTATTTAATTCTTAGAAAACCTTGCTTAATAAGGTATATCTTATTGTCACTATAATAAATAAGGGGAATCAAAGTTCAGTGAAATAAGTTTAGTGTTTAAACCCCAGGATAGGTATATGGTTGATATGGGAACTAAACTTAGATCTTTAATTTCAGGGTTCTTTTCAGAATTTTCTGAGAAGAATGAGAAGTCTTGAAATACAGAATTGTTAATTACAAACTTCCATGTTAGCAATTATAATTAATAAAATAAATTTTCAGGATTTAGAAACATTGAAAATAATACTTTTTTTTGCTGGTAAAATATTTAACATAAGCTGAAAAAGCAAACAAAGCATCTATTGGTGGTAAATGCAGCTGCCTTTGTTTTTAACAAAAGAAACAAGCAGATGCTGATAGAGGTGAAACAATTTGAGAACCATAATTTGAGTCAGTCTAATTCTCAGTATTGAACTTTTGCAAATTAATTTTAGTGTCATTTGACTTTTCTTGTGTTTCCTTTCTCAGTCTGTAAAATATGGAGGTAATATGGGTGAATGCTTTTGTTTGACATGTGACTGGAGGATGCCACTGACATTTACTTCCCAGAGGGCAAGGAAATTCTGGCCCAGTTGATTTCAAATGTCCCTTCTTGGTCCTAGCTGTCTATGACCAGATTGTTTTTTAATATAATATTTGAAAACAGTGAGTGAAAGTGTTAGTTACTCAGCCATGTCTGATGCTTTGAGACCCAAGGGACTGTAGCCTACCAGACTCCTCTCTCTATGGAATTCTCCAGGCAAGAATACTGGACTAGGTACTCATTCCCTTCTCCAGGGAATCTTCCTGACCCAGGGATCAAACCCACATCCTCTGCATTGCAGGAGGATTCTTACCATCTGAGCCACCAGGGAAGTCCAGCATCTGCAACGCAGAAAATGTGATAGCTAATGGAATATCTTGTTTTGTTACACAAATTAAACTACAGTCCTGTTTGAGAAAATTCGTTAGGTTTCAGTTTCTAAGAGATTGCTAGTACATTTCTGTTTAATTTTTATTTGAGCTGTCTACTGTGGAAATATTAGAACTGCTTCTCATCTCACCAAGCTTCCTTATACTACTTAAAAACAAAACAAAACAAACAAAAAAAACTGGTTGTGTTTCTTTTTTGTTTCTCTGTCCTTCTGTTTTTCTTTTTAATTAGCAGGCCATGGGTGAATCGGGTTCTTGTAAGTTCAGAGATTACTAGTGTCCTCAGATCTTTTAGAAGTTGACATGAAGTTTACAAATGACCTTTAGCTGCTTTCAGCAAGACCAGACAGGGAACCTGGAAGCTGACATGTCCTACTCTGTGATCAGCTCCCTGTATCAGTTTGCATCCCTGTTAACATCTAATCAAATAATTGGCATCTCCTGTTTAAAAGGGTCAACAAAGTCTGGGAAACACTGATCACAGAGAACTGGCAATAGGCAGGACTTTTTTCCTTAACTTCTTCAATTAACTGGTACAGACCATCAAATGAGTTTTCCCAGATAATATTGAACTGATTCCCCAGGAGCTTTCCCTTTTACAGGTAACCAGATGATGCATTATATATCTAGTAAATTCATTTCCACACTACATTAGGAATGTATCAAAGCAAACCAAATAGCTTCTCAACCAAAATGAAGGCACTACATTAGGAATGTATCAAAGCAAACCAAATAGCTTCTCAACCAAAATGAAGGCATCTAGAGAAGATTTCATGGCTGTTCCTTGTTTTCTGTCTCACATAATGATTTATAATAATTGTTGGTATTTCCTTGAGCATGTATTAAATTTATGCTATATATTTTTTGCTTACTTTCTACCCCAGAAAACAACAAAATTCTTTCCTCTTTGCAAAGCAATAACTACTGTGTCACTGGATATAGCAATGAATCAAATTATATCACTGCATTTGGGGGTTTTTAATTTTCGGAACCTTACTCCAGAGAAAAAGATTGAAAATGCTAAAGTGCCAGACATTTAAATGCAATATTATTTGGGATATGTGCTTTCCACTGAAGAAATCTCATCTATATTTCAGAGAAAAATTAACATAATTTCAGATATTGATCAAATCTATTGCAAAGTTTGTCATTTACTGATGTCAGTGCACTTATAAATGGCAGCAATTTAACTTGCCTGATTTGTTCAAGGATAAAGGTCCAGGAAGAAGAAATCTGTGGAGTCAAGTGAGTTCCCTGCTTTCTTGTATAAGAGGAATATCTATGTGATCTCTGTTCATATCCCTTCTGGAAAATTAATTTTCTTTGATCAATTTTTGGTCCACTAATAGTTGATACTTCCATAGGTGCTAATACAGAAAGGTTACTGGGAGGATGTTTACTACAGACTAAGCAGAGTAAATCTAAGGCCGCATCTGTTCTACTCTTACAGCACAACCGCCTCATTTTTCTTTCTTCCCTGTCTCATTCCTGGTGGCATTTATTTATTTATTTTTGTCTTCAGACCTTCAACTAGGAGAGAACTTAGGTAACTTCATGTGCATAATTACTATTTTGGTGAAAGCATTGGGACTCTATGGCAGTAGTAAGCAAACAACAACTTGTGTGTGGGTGTATGCTTAGTCGCTTCAGTCTTTTCCAACTCTTTGTGACCCCTTGGACAGTAGCCCACCAGGCTCGTCTGTCCGTGGAATTCTCCAGGCAACCGACTGGACTGGGTTGTCATGCCCTTCTCCAGGGGATCTTCTCAACCCAGGGATCAAACCTGCTTCTCTTATGTCTCCTGCATTGACAAGTGTGTTCTTTACCACAAACACCACCTGAAAAGGCCCTAAACAGCAGTTCAGGGTCAGATATAGCCCACTGCCTCTTTTTGTATGGCTCAGGAGCTGAAAACTGATTCTACAAGTGAATAATATTTCTAATCAATTTGTTAATAGGGAACACTAATTTATAAGCTCATTTGAGTGAAATGTTACCCCCAAAATAATTCCATTCTACCCATTTGTAGATATATATTAACAAAAATTTCATGACATTTTAAATTCATTAATAAAAATTTTGTGTTTTAGCTATTGTTATAAACATCTACATAAAACCCTCAATTCCTGCCCCTCTTGGCCTTCAAAGCCTAAAATGTTTACTGTTTGGCCTTTAACAAAAAATATTAGTTGATCCCTGCTCTCAAGGTCAGACAAAATATCCTTGACTTCGCAAATGCGAAGGAATTTACTCCTCAATACTCTGCATGATCTATCTTGGGCAGATTGAGGAATTTCTCTGGTCATTCAGATAACTAAAAAATAATTCATTCAATTCAAGAATTGCCTTATTCAGAATTTAAAATATTTCTTTCCATAGAATTGCCAGAAACTCAGAACTTCATTTAAAATATCCCAACTTCTCCCTCAACTTGAGTCTACATTAGGATGTTTGGGGGTGGCCTGTAATTGTGTCTTTCTCTACTTATATGTCTATGAAATCTCTCTTCCATCCTCTCCCATTTGCTAAGTGGTTGGGCTTCTGCAGTTTTAAGAAGGGAAGGACTTATGCAGGCATAAGTCTTGTATGAGACACTGGCATTCTTTGAACTAGCTTTGTTCCCTCCATATTTGTTGTTGTTCAACCTCTCAGTTGTGTCTGACTCTTTGTGATCCCATGGACAGAAGCCCACCAGGCTGCCCTGTCCTTCACCATCTCCCGCAGCTTGCTCAAATTCATGTCCATTGAGTCAGTGATGCCATCCAACCATCTCATCCTCTGTCACCCCCTTCTCCTAATGCCTTCAATCTTTCCCAGCATTAGAGTCTTTTCCAATGAGTTCTCTCTTTGCATCAGGTGTACAAAGTATAGGAGCTTCAGCTTCAGCATCAGTCCTTCCAATTAATATTCAGAATAATTTCCTTTAGTATTGACTGGTTTGATTCCCTTTCAGTCCAAGGGACTCTCAAGAGTCTTCTTCAAAACCACAGTTCAAAAGCATCAGTTTTTCAGTGCTCAGCCTTCTTTATGGTCCAGCTCTCACATCCATACATGACTACTGGAAAAACCATAGCTTTGACTAGACGGACCTTTGTTGGAAAAGTAATGTCTCTGCTTTTTAATATGCTGTCTAGGTTGGTCATAGCTTTTCTTCCAAGGAGCAAGCACTTTTAATTTCATGGCTGCAGTCACTGTTCACAGTGATTTTGGAGCCCAAGAAAATAAAGTCTGTCACTGTTTCCATTGTTTCCCCATCTGTTTGCCATGAAGTGATGGGACTGGATGCCATGTTCTTGAATGTTGAGTTTTAAGCCAGATTCTTCACTCCCCTCTTTCATCTTCATCAAGAGGCTCTTTAGTTCCTCTTTGCTTTCTGCCTCCATCTTTGGTCTTTACTTAAAGCTGACTGTCTCTTGGAGCACTTCCCCGGATGTCTTGGACGGGGGCTTCCCAGGTGACGCAATGGTAAAGAATCTGTCTGCTAAGTCAGGAGACACAGGGGATGTGGGTTTGACCCCTGTGTTGGGAAAATCCCCTGGAGAAGGAAATGGAAATCCACTCCAGTATTCTTGCCTGGAAAATTCCATGGACAGAGGAGCCAGATGGGCTATAGTCCATGGGGTCAAAAACAGTTGGACATGACTGAGCACACAACAAAACACATATGTCTTGGAGATCTCTTGACCACACCTCTTAACTGGAACTTCCTTGAAATGGTGAAGGTCCATTCTTTTGGTTGGCCACGTTTTAACCCCCATCGCTCTCTCACTTCTTAAAGGTGAGGCACTTGAGTTGTGTAACTCTTGAGCTGTTAAACCTCCTTCCGGCTGACATTTATTCCCTGTCTGGTACCCTAAAAGCATAAAACTATGACTGGTTTTCATTAAGAGACTAGTTATTTTCCCTCATGTTTTCCTTATAACCTGTTCTACAAACCACATCTCCCAGACTTGCAATCATCTATCATTTTTTGTTTGTTTCATTTTATTATTTTAAATACTCAAATCAGATAATGACCTACTTCAAGGAAACATATTGTGTTCCCTAAGAAATCTCCTGGAAGGTCTTCCCATTAAGGTTGATATGAGGGAAAACAAATCCTTACCTTTTCTGTGGGAGGAGTGTCACTACACACTAGGAACCTTAAGAAAACAAACAAACAAAAAAACAAAAACCTTCCTTTTCCAGCTCTTTTACCCTTAATAATTTTATGCACTTGAACTGGGAATTATTTTGATGGTTGCTAAAGGTATTTTAGGCTAACTACTTTCTAAGGCCTACATAGACAACTATCACCTTAGGACTATGTAAATATTCATTCCTCTTTGGCATTTGTAGAATTTAGTCAAAACTGATATGAAAACGAATTTCATTTTTAACATCCTGTTGCATTAGGAATTCAATGATTACTACACACTGGTGGTGATAGTTAACAAAGAATTCCAGTAAAATGCAACAAAGAAAGCCACTATCAATGCTAGACTTTGAAGCTTCTGATCATCATATAAGGTGGTGTCATTGGGCATTGTTTTTCTTATGTTCCTTAGTTTATTAAAGTATGATTTACATGTAGTAAAATTCTTACTTAAAATACTTAGTTCTGTTTTTATAGGGTCATATAGCCATCTGCAGTCAACATATAGAACATTCTATCAAGCCCCAAGTTTTCCCTATATTCACCTTTGCGTTCCTCTTTTTTTTTTTTTTTCAAAAATTTTATTTAAAAAAAAATCACATGCTCCCCATCCTGAACCCTCCTCCCTCCCAACTTCCCCATACCATCCCCCTGGGCCTTCCCAGCGCACCAGCCCCAAGCATCCAGCATCATGCGCTGAACCTGGACTGGCATCTCGTTTCATACATGACATTTCACATATTTCAATGACATTCTCCCAAATCTTCCCACCCTCTCCCACAGAGTCCATAAGACTGTTCTATACATCAGTGTCTCTTTTGCAGTCTCGTACACAGGGTTATCGTTACCATCTTTCTAAATTCCATATACATGCGTTAATATACTGTATTTATGTTTTTCCTTCTGGCTTACTTCACTCTGTATAATAGTCTCCAGTTTCATCCACCTCATTAGAACTGATTCAAATGTATTCTTTTTAATGGCTGAGTAATACTCCATTGTGTATATGTACCACAGCTTTCTTATCCATTCATCTGCTGATGGACATCTAGGTTGCTTCCATGTCCTGGCTATTATAAACAGTGCTGCGATGAACATTGGGGTACACGTGTCTCTTTCCCTTCTGGTTTCCTCAGTGTGTATGCCCAGCAGTGGGATTGCTGGATCATAAGGCAGTTCTATTTCCAGTTTTTTAAGGAATCTCCACACTGTTCTCCATAGTGGCTGTACTAATTTGCATTCCCACCAACAGTGTAAGAGGGTTCCCTTTTCTCCACACCCTCTCCAGCATTTATTATTTGTAGACTTTTGGATCGCAGCCATTCTGACTGGTGTGAAATGGTACCTCATAGTGGTTTTGATTTGCATTTCTCTGATAAAGAGTGATGTTGAACATCTTTTCAAGTGTTTGTTAGCCATCTGTATGTCTTCTTTGGAGAAATGTCTATTTAGATCTTTGGCCCATTTTTTGATTGGGTCATTTATTTTTCTGGAGTTGAGCTGTAGGAGTTGCTTGTATATTTTTGAGATTAGTTGTTTGTCGGTTGCTTCATTTGCTATTATTTTCTCCCATTCTGAAGGCTGTCTTTTCACCTTGCTAATAGTTTCCTTTGATGTGCAGAAGCTTTTAAGTTTAATTAGGTCCCATTTGTTTATTTTTGCTTTTATTTCCAATATTCTGGGAGGTGGGTCATAGAGGATCCTGCTCTGATGGATGTCAGAGAGTGTTTTGCCTATGTTCTCCTCTAGGAGTTTTATAGTTTCTGGTCTTATGTTGAGATCTTTAATCCATTTTGAGTTTATTTTTGTATATGGTGTTAGAAAGTGTTCTAGTTTCATTCTTTTACAAGTGGTTGACCAGATTTCCCAGCACCACTTGTTAAAGAGATTGTCTTTAATCCACTGTATATTCTTGCCTCCTTTGTCAAAGATAAGGTGTCCATATGTGCGTGGATTTATCTCTGGGCTTTCTATTTTGTTCCATTGATCTATATTTCTGTCTTTGTGCCAGTACCATACTGTCTTGATAACTGTGGCTTTGTAGTAGAGCCTGAAGTCAGGTAGGTTGATTCCTCCAGTTCCATTTTTCTTTCTCAAGATCGCTTTGGCTATTCGAGGTTTTTTGTATTTCCATACAAATTGTGAAATTATTTGTTCTAGCTCTGTGAAGAATACTGTTGGTAGCTTGATAGGGATTGCATTGAATCTATAAATTGCTTTGGGTAGTATACTCATTTTCACTATATTGATTCTTCCAATCCATGAACATGGTATATTTCTCCATCTATTAGTGTCCTCTTTGATTTCTTTCACCAGTGTTTTATAGTTTTCTATATATAGGTCTTTAGTTTCTTTAGGTAGATATATTCCTAAATATTTTATTCTCTTCGTTGCAATGGTGAATGGAATTGTTTCCTTAATTTCTCTTTCTGTTTTCTCATTATTAGTGTATAGGAATGCAAGGGATTTCTGTGTGTTGATTTTATATCCTGCAACTTTACTATAATCATTGATTAGTTCTAGTAATTTTCTGGTGGAGTCTTTAGGGTTTTCTATGTAGAGGATCATGTCATCTGCAAATAGTGAGAGTTTTACTTCTTCTTTTCCAATTTGGATTCCTTTTATTTCTTTTTCTGCTCTGATTGCTGTAGCCAAAACTTCCAAAACTATGTTGAATAGTAATGGTGAAAGTGGGCACCCTTGTTTTGTTCCTGACTTTAGAGGAAATGCTTTCAATTTTTCACCATTGAGGATAATGTTTGCTGTGGGTTTGTCATATATAGCTTTTATTATGTTGAGGTATGTTCCTTCTATTCCTGCTTTCTGGAGAGTTTTTATCATAAATGGGTGTTGAATTTTGTCAAAGGCTTTCTCTGCATCTATTGAGATAATCATATGGTTTTTGTTTTTCAATTTGTTAATGTGGTGTATTACATTGATTGATTTGCGGATATTGAAGAATCCTTGCATCCCTGGGATAAAGCCCACTTGGTCATGGTGTATGATCTTTTTAATGTGTTGTTGGATTCTGATTGCTAGAATTTTGTTTAGGATTTTTGCATCTATGTTCATCAGTGATATTGGCCTATAGTTTTCTTTTTTTGTGGCATCTTTGTCAGGTTTTGGTATTAGGGTGATGGTGGCCTCATAGAATGAGTTTGGAAGTTTACCTTCCTCTGCAATTTTCTGGAAGAGTTTGAGCAGGATAGGTGTTAGCTCTTCTCTAAATTTTTGGTAGAATTCAGCTGTGAAGCCGTCTGGACCTGGGCTTTTGTTTGCTGGAAGATTTTTGATTACAGTTTCAATTTCCATGCTTGTGATGGGTCTGTTAAGGTTTTCTATTTCTTCCTGGTCGAGTTTTGGAAAGTTGTACTTTTCTAAGAATTTGTCCATTTCTTCCTCGTTGTCCATTTTATTGGCATATAATTGTTGATAATAGTCTCTTATGATCCTTTGTATTTCTATATTGTCTGTTGTGATCTCTCCACTGTCATTTCTAATTTTATTGATTTGATTTTTCTCCCTTTGTTTCTTGATGAGTCTGGCTAATGGTTTGTCAATTTTATTTATCCTTTCAAAGAACCAGCTTTTGGCTTTGTTGATTTTTGCTATGGTCTCTTTTGTTTCTTTTGCATTTATTTCTGCTCTAATTTTTAAGATTTCTTTCCTTCTACTAACCCTAGGGTTCTTCATTTCTTCCTTTTCTAGTTGTTTGAGGTGTAGAGTTAGGTTATTTATTTGACTTTTTTCTTGTTTCTTGAGGTGTGCCTGTATTGCTATGAACTTTCCCCTTAGGACTGCTTTTACTGTGTCCCACAGGTTTTGGGTTGTTGTGTTTTCATTTTCATTCGTTTCTATGCAAATTTTGATTTCTTTTTTGATTTCTTCTGTGATTTGTTGGTTATTCAGCAGCGTGTTGTTCAGCCTCCATATGTTGGAATTTTTAATAGTTTTTCTCCTGTAATTGAGATCTAATCTTACTGCATTGTGGTCAGAAAAGATGCTTGGAATGATTTCTATTTTTTTGAATTTACCAAGGCTAGCTTTATGGCCCAGGATGTGATCTATCCTGGAGAAGGTTCCATGTGCGCTTGAGAAAAAGGTGAAATTCATTGTTTTGGGATGAAATGTCCTATAGATATCAATTAGGTCTAACTGGTCTATTGTATCGTTTAAAGTTTGTGTTTCCTTATTAATTTTCTGTTTAGTTGATCTATCCATAGGTGTGAGTGGGGTATTAAAGTCTCCCACTATTATTGTGTTATTGTTAATTTCTCCTTTCATACTTGTTAGCATTTGTCTTACATACTGCGATGCTCCCGTGTTGGGTGCATATATATTTATAATTGTTATATCTTCTTCTTGGATTGATCCTTTGATCATTATGTAGTGACCTTCTTTGTCTCTTTTCACAGCCTTTGTTTTAAAGTCTATTTTATCTGATATGAGTATTGCTACTCCTGCTTTCTTTTGGTCCCTATTTGCATGGAAAATCTTTTTCCAGCCCTTTGCCAGGAGGGAATGGCAAGACATACTTAAAATGATGAAAGAAAATAACCTACAGCCCAGATTATTGTACCCAGCAAGGATTTCATTCAAGTATGAAGGAGAAATCAAAAGCTTCTCAGATAAGCAAAAGCTGAGAGAATTCTGCACCACCAAACCAGCTCTACAACAAATACTAAAGGATATTCTCTAGACAGGAAACACAAAAATGGTGTATAAATTCGAACCCCAAACAATAAAGTAAATGGCAACGGGATCATACTTATCAGTAATTACCTTAAACGTAAATGGGTTGAATGCCCCAACCAAAAGACAAAGACTGGCTGAATGGATACAAAAACAAGACCCCTACATATGTTGTCTACAGGAGACCCACCTCAAAACAGGGGACACATACAGACTGAAAGTGAAGGGCTGGAAAAAGATTTTCTTTGCGTTCCTCTTAACCCCTCAAAGCACTAACCCATTCTGTTCCCAGAGTTTTGTTTTTTCATAATTTCAAATAAATGTATGTCTGATTTATTTCACTCAGTTTAATTTGAGATTCATCTATGTATTCAAATCAGTAATTTGTTCCTTTTTATTGTTTAGTAGTATACCTTTTAATGGATTCACCTCAGGTTTGTTTTTTTTGTTTTGGTATACTTGAAAAATATTGAAGAACATGTGAATTTCAGCTTCTAGTGTTTATGAATAATTTCCCTATATAAATTGATGCTAGAAGTTTTTTTTGTTTGTTTTTTTTAAACATAAGTTAAATGCTCTTTGATAGAGACTTGAGATTGGAATTTCAGTGTTGTATGTAAACTGTAAAATTAATTCTTTTTTAATAGCAAGCTTTTTTCCAAAGAGGCAGTACCATTTTACAGCCTACTGACAAAGGTCTTGTAGCTCTAAATCTCAGTAGAGCTTGGTAATATTTTCCCTTTAATTTTTGCTACAACACTATCTTTTCTTGTAGGTATATAGTGACATCCCCCTTATCTTCTAGAGTAATCCATATTCAGTGTTGTTTATATGTAATAAGGTTAGAATATATTTTTTCTATGAATCTTCATATGATCAGCTTAGTTGGACTGATAATACTCGAAAGATATACAAAGTAAGGTAATCTTATGAAACCTATAATAACTTATTAGTTTGATTATTTAAAGATTCTTTTTGAATCAAACATTCTGCAAATATGTTGGTTTTGGTTTATGCTTACTGCATAAGTCAAATTAGGCCATTAGGGTCTTCAAGCAACTATAAATACATGGCAGATCAGAATTCAGCTATTTATTTTATCTCTCTTTCTGCCTTATCTTATCCATACACATAAATACCCATCTAGTGAATTCACTGTATATAATAAAAAAAGTCATTAATCATACTTATTCCTTATTCTTTTTTTTCCTTATTCTTAATATATTATCTTCCATTTTATGATTAATGATCACTATTACAACTATTATTTAATTTTGATCCCTATTTAGAATTAGACAGCTGAATTTGAGAGAAATTTTTATATAATTGTGTGAGTAGACTTATGTTTATATTTTTCTCGTGAAGACCAAAAGTAATATGACAACTTGATCATCTGGAAGTGGGTTTCCTTAATAGTACTTTCCATACTCCAGATTGTCTGCTAATTGATTCATCAGTTCTATTAAGCCCTAAATGAAATAAAAAGTGGAAACATTTTTAAGAAATTTTCCCAGAATAATTCTGTATATATCTCACTACCTATCTAGTCACATGGCCTCTCACAACTATGGGAGACTGACAAGCTCCTTATTATTGTTTTTTTTTCCATATAATAAATAAATTTTATTAGAAAGAAAAGGAGAGGAGTGGACAGCCAGTTGGTGTCTAGCAGTCTTTCAATCATTGTAATAAAATCTTAATTTTTAGAAGTGAATTGGAGAACTTGTAGTGGACAGAATGAAGAGGAAGTGAAGAGGAGTAGTTGCAATGTTTTCTGCAAAAGATAATCAGTGAATAGATTATTTCATTTCATTTGAGAATAGAGAATTTTCCTTTTAGTCTAGTAGTTATATTGAGCATCTGTTGTTTTCATTTATAGTACTAAACACAAAGAGCTATGTCTAGCCTAAAGAAACACAGTGTCCTTGGGGATGTAAACAAAATAATTTCAATAGTATAAAAGTCAACGTATTTTGAATGGACCTAAGAAGATCCAACCGTCTATTCTAAAGGAAATTAGTCCTGAATATTCATTGGAAGAGCTGATGCTGAAGCTGAAGCTCCAATATTTTGGCCACCTGATGTGAAGGACTGACATTGGAAAAGACCCTGGTGCTGGGAAAGACAGGAGAAGAAGGGGATGACAGAGGATGAGATCGTTGGATGGCGTCACTGACTTTATGGACATGAGTTTGAGTAAGCTCTGGGAATTGGTGATGGACAGGGAGGACTGGCATGCTACAGTCCATGGGGTCACAAAGAGTCAGACACAACGGAGGGACTGAACTGAACTGAACTAAGAGAAGGAGAAGAATCTGTCATAGCTCTGATGATTTTCATTTTTGTTGAGACATCATTCACTAGACAATATTAAGTAAAAGAAGAAATTGATAAAATAAAATGACCTTGGCAAATGAGGCTTGAAGTTAATGAGTTTGAAAGTGTCTGTGGTTATTTCTGGACTGCCCATTGTATCTTGCATATACACATACCTGAGTAATATTTGGTGTATATATGAGAATAAATAGAGAGGCTTATTATATACTGTGTTTTGGTGTTCAGTAGGCATATCAAAACCTGATTCAAAATACTGGTAATTGTAAGGTACAGATAAAGCATAGAGAATGAACCATTAACATATGTAGTACATTAGTATGTCTTTAACTTAGCTACTTGGTCAGCAGGTCTGGAAGAAGAGCATGCAGTATTGGAATATTTGAACTGATTTAAAAAATAGAGAAGTGAATAGTCCCAAAGAATAGTGTCAGTTAATGGTAAAGCAATATGAAACTAATATAATAAGAATAAAAATTATTTTAATTGTAGCATGACAGTGTTGCTAAATTTGACATTTGAGTGTTTCAGAACTTATTTGTAAATAAATATAAATATAATCATAAATATAAATATAACCATTCCAGAAATATTGTACTGGGTGATTTTTTGAGTAATAACTTCTTCACAGGTTCTTCACAGATTTGCTATGTAGGGACTAAATGCAGGAACAGAATCTGAAAAAGCATGAGGTTTGGATTCAGATAGACTAAGGGTGTTTTATCTGTATAATCATTATATTTTTAACATATTTGAGTACAAATTTTATAATACTTAAAAACAGATGGAAATATCTAATATATAGCAGTTTAGTGAGCCTGCTGGAACTGCTGTTAAGTTTTCATGGAGTGCCCAATGCATTATAGGATCTCAGTGTCTCTTTGGTTATGTTTGGGTTGATTCTGGTTATTCTCTGGATAACCTTAGTAGCACTATACTCTCACCTGTTTCACAATTGGAAAGGAATGCTTCTTTAACCATAGTCTACCTATCTTAGAATGAACTAAAAATGCTCTTCCAATTTTGTCAAGTTTATTGAGAAAAATAGAATCTATTTCAAAGAGTATTTTTTGTTCTTCATCATGCCTTTTTAATTGGCAGGACCAGGAGAAAAGAAGAATTAATATTAGAATCTGAAGTTTAAGATGGCATGAGACTACAAGGACAAGTATTTTTTTTTTTTGGTGAAGCTGGAAAGTTCATTCCTTAACGGCAAAGTACCAACTGTTTATGGAATGCATTAGGGAAGGACATGCACTTTTTGTATGATTATTGAGAAGCCCAAGGCAGTAGGATTTGGGCAGGTGGTGAGAGATCAAGAATGAAGTACTAATAAATAAAGTCTGTCAATCAAGGAGTGGAGGAGCTGAGGCACTGTTGTCTTAGGAATACAGTATTTGATCTGACAAGCAAGTACTAAGTAAAGTAAACAGAATCTTCATTAGGAATTCTAATCTTCAATCATTTCCATATATTGGATTTCAAGAATCAATAGGAATGAGATGCTGCTAGCAAAACTCTGATAAAAGGTTGAATGCACACATTTAGGTCAGTGCTGTTGGAAATGGAAAAGTGTAGTTACAAGTAGTGACTAGGATAGATACAAACATAGTTGGAGAGACAAAGCAAAGGTGTATGGAAATATTTAGTTCATGGAGGGTAGGTTATGAAACATGACCAAACAGCTTGCATGCCTGTGGAATGCAAAAAGTTATCAGAAAATCAGAGATTAATAAGAGATTACATAGTATCAAAAAGTACAAATGAAAAGAGAGTGAGATAGGCAGATATGAAAAGCATTACCATAAAGAGGTGGTTATGGGAGGCCTGAGAAAGACAAGTTAAAATCTAGAGGATTTCAACTCTGCCCAAACTCACACAATATACAGTAATTATTGATCTGTAAAAACAAAAGCCAGCATGAATTATAGATTATTATTTTTTACTACAATATAGAATTTAAAAATTCTATACATGTTTTATGAGATTATTTATTTTATATCTTAGGATGTTTATTGAAGCAAAGGCTTGAATTGATTCACTCAATTCAGGAGACAGGCACTGAGAGATTTGTGAGGGTTGTTTGGGGTGAAAAGGGATTAGATTGGAATTCTAATTTCAATGTTTGAAGGTTATAGCAGTCTTCAATCAGAATATGTAATACTAAGAACTGGAGTCTTAGTTAAAGTAATGAAGACTCCTTAAAGTTGAGATAATCTGTTATTGAAGAATCTAGGGAGTGAGCAGTATTGGATGAAATGACAGAATTTCATTTCTCGAGGTGGGTAACATGACACCAGGTATTGACACTCTGCTCAGGGAGAGGATGACGCACTAAACAGTGTAGAAGAAAAGGTCTCAGAGTCCAGGGAATACTAGAAGTCCAAGTCATGAGATTAGAAGCTGAAGTTAAGTTAGGTGAAATCAACAGGCTTAAAGGAACCTCTGGTTTCAGGATAAACTTAACTAATATGTGTATATTTCCATTAGCCTCATTGTATTTGAGCTGAATAGACTAAGAATGACTAAATACTTTAAAGCTTTCTGTTTTATTCAGAATTATGTGGTAAGCATATGGAAAATATCAATGGATCCAGTTGACAGTGGTAAGGGAAATGTGAAGATGGTGGATTGTAAAAAAAATAATAATTATAAAAGCCCAGTAAATATATATGACTTCATTTTCTGGTCAGTTCTGATCACTATCTATAAATATAAGTTGGCCTTATAATACAATAATATGACTATAATATTTACAGTTTAAATATTATACTCATTCTTTAAGAAAGTAAGAAGCATGACTGATTAGTATTTTCATTTCTTATCAGAGCGTGTTCTTTCCCAAATTTCACCCCTTTTCTCCAAGTGACTTTCCTGTATTATTTGGTACATTGATTGTCTCTGATATAACAAGTGATCCCCAAATTTTTCTCCTTTTACTCTCTTCTCTACTAGGAGACTTGTCTCATAATTATAAAATGCCCCAAAGATCTCCTCCTGGAAGTCTAAATATGACAAGGTGAAATCATTGACATCTCTTCCAAATTGGTTTCTCTTCCAGACTCTTCTGTGTACAGTTTACTCTCACTATTCCTGGATTTTATTTGTTATTTCACCTGCTGACTCAAGTTTATTAGTAATCCCCAAATTAATACCCATGGCACTTTTTCAGACGTTCATAGATATGTACAGAGCAGGAAAAAAAGATGTGAGTCACCCAATACACACGTGTCACCAGCTGAGGTAAAAATGGGCAGTGTTCCACCACCTTGTTTTGCCTCTCATAATGTAAACAAGTGTTCTTTCTATGGTTTATTTAGTGTCACATTTTCTGCTGTTTGTTGGTTGATTTTTCTTTTTAACATGCCCCCCACGTGCAGTGTTAAAGTGCTATCTAGTGTTCCCAAACACAAGAGCAGTACAGTGTGCCTTTCAGAGAAACTATACCTTAGATAAGCTTTGTTTAGGCATGGGTTACACTTGTTTTGGCTTTGAGTTCATTGTATTAATAGGTGAATTACAAGTATATATTGGATGCGATGTCTTTAAATAGAAATATACACAAGACCAGTTATATACTGATGGGTCTATGAAAGTGTTGTGACTAGAAGCTCAGATAAACCTAACCTTCTATTTCCCCTAGTAGTAGTGCTTTAATATTCAATAATTCTGGCTCATGATGACTTTACAGAATATAACTAATGCAAAATATGAGAACCACCTGTATATTAGCAACTGCATTATCCTTAACATCATGTATACTTTAGCATCTCTTTTGATCTTATTTTTCTCCATTCTGGAAGAATGGTCATAGCAAATGTGGGCTCTGGTTTGGGCTAGGAATAAAAATAAAAAACTGGTAAGGCATGTGTGAGAACCAAGAACAAAAAGTCATCCCCATATAATATCCTCCAATTAAATAAATAATTTTTTAAAAGAGAAAGAACAGAAAGATTAAAAAAAGAATTATACAAGTAGAAAAAAGTCATATATAAACAACTCTATCTATGGATTCAGGGACTTCAGTGCCAAATAATGGCTAGATAAGAGTTGGTTCAAGGGCTTTCCAGGTGGCACTAGGGTAAAGAACCCACCAGCAAATGCATGGGGCATAAGATATGCAAGTTCCCTCCCTGGGTCTGGAAGATGGCTTGGAGGAGGGCATGGCAATCCACTCCAGTGTTCTTGCCTATAGGATCCCATAAACAGAGGGACTTGGTGGATCACAGTCTATAAGGTCACAAAAAATCAGACACAACTGAATTGACTTAACAAATACACACATGCAGGTGGTGCTTCTGTTAATGGTCAACATGTGTGCCTTGTATATGACACACCATCCTGTCTTTTTGGCAGTGAGTGACCTCACATCACTCCTAATGTTCTTAGATGTGTATCTATCCAGAATACTGGCATTGGTTTGTGTATCAGTAGGTATGTATTATGTTGTTTTAAGCTTTTCTTCTTACCAACTCTTGTCTCCTCTAATGTGTTTCAATTTAAAAGTTCACCTCAATGCACATAACATATACTGTCAGCCTTGAGTTTTCCCTGGAAGAGATGACCATGGTGAGAAACCATGACCATCATTTCCTCTGTCCACAAGTAGATTGCCGTGGTTTCTCACCGTGGTCACCTCTTCCAGGGAGAATTTAGGGCTTCCCAGGTGGTGCTAGTGGTAAAGAATCAGCCTGCTAGTGGAGGAGATGCAAGAGACGAGGGTTCTATTCCTGGTTTGGAAAGATCCCTAGAGAATGAAATAGCAACCCACTCCAGTATTCTTGCTTGAAGAATCTCATGGACAGAGGAGCCTGGTGGGCTACAGTCCATGGGGTTGCAAAAAGTCAGACATAACAGAGCACTGATGCCCACATTTAGTGCAAAATGGCTGTGCGGATATGAATCATACATGAAAAAATGTTTCTATTGATTTGTGGTTTCTTAAAGCCTTTCACTCTTTGGGGTTTCCAATTGTCTATTAACATCATTTTCCAGAGAATGGAAAGTTAAAGCCAATTATTGATTATCTCCAACCAAAGGTGTCTCCCTGTGACTTCAACTCCTGTGGGATGAGTTTAATTTTCTGTTCAAAGAAAATAGCTGAGAAAGTCTGGATTGTTCTGTGATTTTCAAAATATTTAGTAAAACCAAAATTAGGTGAATCAAAAGTTACTATCTGGCAAAAGTTTAAGGATCAGTGTTTTAAACATCTTTTAACTTGTGTATTCCAATCCTAAACTGGACTTGAGGTTCCATTTTAGTTGATCATTGCAAGAAGTGCACATGGAATTTTTCACCGTTAAATTGAGATAATCTTCAAATACAATAGAACTTCAGCAAAGAGAAGGCTCATACATTTGAGTAATAGGAGATAGTTTCATGGAATTTGTGTGACTGCAACTGCAGTTTGAATGAATAGATATTACCTGTATGGATGAGAGTGAAAAAGTAATACTAGGTTTATAAATCAGCATGGACACAGACAGAGTGTAGGAGTAGAAGTACTGTCTGAATGTCGCCATACTACTGCTTCCTGGTAGAAAATGGCATTTAAGCATACAGCCAGATACATAGTAATATTTTTCTTGATTTATGAGCAATTACTCTACTTTCTTGAGTGGATTTAAAAAATTGTTTGGCAAGGAAACAGCAAGATGGATTAAAATGATATGGAGAAAAGCTGAAAACAAAGAGTCCAGCTAATAAAAAGTGTCTCAGACACCTAGTCTAGGGCCAAGGGCAATCTAGCCCAATAGTCTTATTGACTGGAGAATATAATATTATTTCTGGGACCTTAGCTGAAATAATGTGATATGAACTGGGACAGATATGTGGTTGTTCTCAAGTTCTATGACCAGTTTGCTCAGTTGCTAAGTTGTGTCCCACTCTTTGCGACCCCATGGACTACAGACCACCAAACTCCTCAGTCCATGAGATTTCCTAGGCAAGAATACTGGAGTGGGTTGCCATTTCCATGACCAATAATACCACCTTAAAACATACCTTTCAGAACTTCCAATTTATCTGTTTCTAAAGTAACCTCCTTAATAGTTTTCTCATTCCAAACTGTCCCAAAATTACCTTCCAGAGAGCCAAATCAGGTTGTGTTACTTTCCAAATTATTATTTTTTTTCTTTGTGTTTCCATTTCGATAATTTCTATTGATCTGCCTTTATGATCACTGATTAAAAAAAAAATTTCCCAATAATAAAAATATTGGGAGTTTGGGATTCACATATACACACTGATATATTTAAAATTGATAACCAAGGACTTACTGTATAGCACAGGGAACTCTGCTCAATATTCCGTAATAACCTTAAGCGGGATATTTTCACTGTAGCTCCATGACCTGTTGAATAAAGTTTATAGGCCTCAACATGGCCTTTGAAATCCTTTTCTACTTCCTTTTGAATTTATCTCCTATTGCGTCCTTTTAAAAATTCTATGCTAAACATGTTAAACTAATTACCAGATTAGCTTATGTTTTACACATAGTTGTGCCTTTGTAATTTTCATATCTTTGGTCTGTAATGCCCTCCCCTATCACTGAACCATCTTTACAGCTTCAGATGTAATGTTACTTTCTTTGTAAAATATTTATTCCCTTAAGTTGAACTATTTTCTATTCAAAGAAAGTAGACATGTTTAAAAAACTTCATATTTGGACAGAACTGCATTTGAATATATTTTATTTGCTAACTCTGAGATTTGACTATATTGGTTCTTGGTTCCATACATTACAGGTATCATTCTCCATAAAGCAGATACAATCTATACAACATGTTTTGTTTTGTTTTGTTTTAATGAGAATAACATGAAATAAACTTAAAAAAATTCAGGGCAATAGGACCACCTCACTGAAAGAAAGTTCTTATTATTAATAACAACAAAGCAATCCTTTCACTTTCTTATAACTAATTCTTAATAGCTTTCTTCCCCTCCTGTTGTGGTAAAATTCTAGACAAGAGACAGTATTAGCTTCATTTTTCCTTATCTGTTAATTTCTACCACAGTGCCTGCCACATAATAGGCATTTGACAATTATTTTGTTTACATCTATGTAAAATTCATAGTGGTGCCCTGAAGATAATGTGAATAGTCTTGTTCCTAAAGTTAGGAAGAAATAAATTTAAAACTGGAGGAAACTTTAAAAGGTTGAACCTCCAATTAAAATAAATAAATTTATATTTTTTAAAAAAAGGTTGAAAGCTCATTTTATATTATCTCTCCTTTAGCAGACTTTTCCAATGTGTAGTTTAGATAACCTAAGTCTTATAACTAAGAAAAAGAGGTCTGTGATCAAATAAAGTGTTAAATAACAGCAGAGTACATCCTTTTAAAATGATTTATAATTTTATATTAGGGAACTTTAGGAATTCCCTTAGTAATTAAATTAATCTAACAGAGAATTAGTTAATATTCATGATTCTGCTCATTATGTTTGGGTGAACAGGTAATATGGAATGTTCATAGGGAATTCTTCACTGTAAGGTCAACCCTTTATAGTTAAATCCGTTTTATTTACATCTATGTTAAGTCTCTTTAGTTGTGTCTGACTCTTCGCAACCCTATGGACTGTAGCCTACCAGGCTCCTCTGTACATGGGGATTCTCTAGGCAAGACTATGAAGTGGTTGTCATGCCCTTCTCCAGGAGATCTTCCTGGCCTGGGGATCGAACTCACCTCTCTTATGTCTCCTGCATTGGCAGGTGTGTTCTTTATCACTACTGCCACCTGAGAAGCCCCTATTCACATCTAGATCTTAGTAAATTTTTCTTCAGTAAAAAAAAAAAAACAATGGAAAAAGTGCTGCTATATCTGTATGTATGCCTATCCTACACCAAAGTACTTGCCTGAATTATCATTTGACTCTGTAATTGACTATTATTTTTTGTAATTATTAATTCCAAGAAAGTCTGGTGAAGAAAAAATGGTTTAAAAGAAATTATCATTTAAATAAACAGATTATTGGAAATGATCTAACAAAGATTTGTGGATCTTGGTCATAAAAACTTTACATTGAGTGAAATAGTGACTGTTATTATTCTCAGGAACCTGTACAGAAATTGTTTCTTCATCCCTTAAAAGAATGAAAACCAAAACAATATTTCTCCTTACCTTTCATTTGTGATTCTTGGACATTTGCTTTACAGGAGAGCTATGTGTCAGAGAAAGCAATAGAGCAAAAATGACAGCGACCTTGGAAGAAATATTTTAAATTCTCAAGATGTCCCTTTCCTCTTTGATATATTTTTAAGAAAGCATTGAAACAAGAATTGACTTAGCCTGTTTACCCATAGGAACACAGTGGAAACTTTTTTGAAACTCAAGTTCTTCTTCATAATAACATTAAGGAAGGATTTTGGATGAAAGGTAACCTGGAACAAACACAGACCACACATGGAGAAATTGCTCACTCTTCTAAGGTAGATTCATGAATTTCCTTCCAGATGCCAGATGATAAACATCCAGCTGCAGCTTTTCTTGTTTGTGCCATGAGTGACAGGATCTGTCACTTCCTTGAAATTTGGCATTTAAGATGAATTGAGGGGTGACTTTAGTAGTTAAGAGAATAATTTCCATTTGTGACGATTTGAGACCATTTGAAGTTCAATGATCTGAACTCCAACAATACAGCAGGTCTGGGGCTATAGTTAGAGGGGGTCAAAATTGCCCCAAACTCATGATCCACATAATTATTTTAGAAATGCATTCTCTGGAGTTGCAAACTAGAATTTAGATGTGCTGTTAGAAACATGATACTACCAAACAAAAAGTTAACCTGGGACTATGTTCATTTACTGTTTATCATGCAGTAGTTTTCATCTTTAATCATTTGTAGCATTATGTTGATCAGAAAATTCTTGCTAAAATATTGGCCAGTAAAAACATACTATATGAATATTGTTGATTTGAATTGTTCCACATGTTGCCAACATGGGGCTTCTATTGTGCTAGCTATCAAAAATAGAACCTCAAAATCATAGACTCAGACCACATGGGTGGTCTTCTTTTACCAATGATTGATAAATGGTGTGTCTTCAAGTAAGTCCCTTCATGTTACTGAGGACTAGTTTTCTCATGTGAGCAAATCAATTGGACTGCAGTTTTTATGGCAAATATTCAACCAAATTCAACAAAATATATCAAGAATGGTGATTAAAACAAAACAAAAACTGAAATAGAGCCAAAAAGTATAAAAGACAAATTCTTGTAGATTGCACTAAAATATGATTATGCAAAATGTGTACAATTTCCTATCATGAGTCTAGCACTTCTATGTCACCTCTTTCTTCACAGAAATGCCATATATACTTTTCCTTCAAAATCCATAATTAATTTCATGAATGCCATTAGAGCAAATGATATAATTACTCATTACAGTTGTGGGCAATCATTTAAAAAGCCATTAAAAATTAGTCATTATCTTTTATTTGATTTGTTAACTAGAAACCTTATTAGATTCCCCTCACCAGAGGCAAGATTAAAGGGGAAAAGTATGTGTTGTAGTGCCTATTTTCATCTTGTGAATAAAAATGACTTTTAATGCCATGTCTTTAAGACAGAGATTTCTCATTCTAATTCCTTTAAACCTGACATGATTTAGCACTCACAATCCTCAAAAGACTCTGACACAACACCAGCCTATGAATACCCCCCATTAGGATTTTCCAAGAACTTAATCAGGTGGTGCTAGTGGTAAAGAACCCACCT
Source organism: Bos grunniens (assembly GCF_055505025.1). Classification (NCBI taxonomy): domain Eukaryota; kingdom Metazoa; phylum Chordata; class Mammalia; order Artiodactyla; family Bovidae; genus Bos; species Bos grunniens. The sequence goes on along the minus strand of NC_141175.1, from coordinate 54,151,876 downwards.
GCCAATGCAGGGAGACATAAGAGACTCAGGTTTGATCCTTGGGTTGGGATGATCTCCTGGAAAAGGAAATGGCAACCCACTACAGTATGCTTGCCATTGTTGTGGAGCCTGACAGGCTACAGTTCATAGGGTCTTAAAGAGTCAGCTGAAGCAACTTATCACACAACCACAGAACTTAATCACAGCTTAATATGATGAGGAGGCAACATAATAATTTATGTTGTTACACATTTGAAGAAACTGAAGGCCAGTGAAATAAACATCTTGATGAATGATTTATTTAACACAGTGGTCCCCAAATTTCTCCCAACTCTGGAAGCAACTCCCTTTCTCCTATTCTTCTATTTGTATACTCCCTATATTTCTTATAAATAAGCCAGTGGGTTTTTGTCTCTTTCTTCACACTGATATTCTGGTACTTCACATTATATAACAGTATTTACACATCTCCCAGTTTATACTTCTATCATGTGAAATTATAATCATTCTTCCAGGCCTAGCATATGTCCTAACTCTCCATAAAGTCATCTTTAATCACCCCACCCAATGACAGTGTCTCTCTTCTTTAAACTTTTATATCTTATCATTTTTGATAATATTTATTGAGTGCTTGTTCTGTCTTCACCAACTTATTTATTGTATACCTTGCTACCTGGTGTTGAGTGTTATTTCTGGTATAGATATTTCAAACTGTTATTTACGCGTTTTGTTTTATAGCAATAGAAAGACTACACCATCTAATACAATGTTTTCAGGCATAGCAAACTGTTATGCACATAATAAGTATTTAGTACAGGACTGTTCACTGATTGGCAGACTGTTGGTTAAATACACATAGATCCCTCTCTTTCTTGTTTTCACCAAATATCTGTCATGTCTATTTCAGTTTTCTATCATGTGAATGAAAACTCTTCTTAATATCATGATAAAATTGTTGGAGAGAAAACCGAATTGACTATGGGATTCACTATGTCCTTCCTTAGACCTCTTGCTTAGCCTTCTAGGGAGCCTATTTTTGAGTTTGTTCAATTATCATCTTGTTATTTTTCACAGAGTATATTTTAACCTTAGATAAGACAGAAACAAGGCTGTTTATCTCTCAGTGATGTCATGCATCTTTGTAGAATACTTTCTTTTTTCTTTATCACTATATAATATCTTATGTTTCTTAATTCTGATATGTTTTAGTCCTTTTATACATAAAGAAAAGACAGATTAATGTTATTTTTTATAAGAATCTAAAAGTAAATAATATTTAGTATTTGCTCACTTCAGGAAGAGTTTTACAAAGTACATATTACTAAGTGGAAATAATTATCAGGTTCTGCTTTGCCATACAAACAAAGAAAGCCACAAAATAGGGCTTAAAAAACATAGAAGTAAATGTCCATATTTTCATATCAGATTAACTGCTAATTGACTATACATCATAAAATGACTTTTCTCTTACAATATTCTGATCAATTATACTAATATATAAATAATATTCATTTCTAATACACAAATTGTTGTTGTTGTTGTTTAGTTGCTAAGTCCTGTCCGACTCTTTTGCGATCCCATGTTCTATAGCCCAACAGACTCCTCTGGACATGGGATTTCCCAGGCAAGAATACTGGAGTGGGTTATCATCTCCTTCTCCTGGGGGTCTTCCTAAACAAGGAATTGAACCTACGTCTCCTGAATTGACAGGAAAATACTTTAGCTGAGCCACCTGGAAACCTCAATAGACAAATTATTTTCAGTCAAATAAGCAGTTTGAAACTTTTCCATGAAAGGGTCCTGCTGGGCAAAGGAGGGATAGGTGTGGGATGAAAGAGCTAGAACTAGCTGTATGTGATGGAAATAGAGCCAGATTAGGTCATTACATGGACTTCAAACTATATGGCAACCTGCATAGGAGAGACAAAAGTGCGTTTGGGGAAATACATCCAGCTACAACAACAGAGGTCTTGCAGTAAACTCAGAAGATTTGGTGTCAATTATACAGTGAAATATAAATTGGAATCAGAAAGAAAGGAGAAAGTTGCATGAATATATATATATATATATATATATATATATATATATATATTACCATATGTAAATTAGATAGCCAGTGGGAATTTGCTATATGATGCGAGGAGCTCAACCTAGTGCTCTGTGACAACCTAGAGGGATGGGATTGGGTAGGTGATGGGAGGGAGGTTCAAGATGGAAAGGACATATGTATGCCTGTGGCTGATTCATGTTGATTTATGGCATAAACCAACACAATATTATAAAGCAATTACCATCCAATTTTTAAGTTTAAAAAATTAAAAAAAAAAGAAAAGAAAAAAAGAAATGCAAGTGGCCACCTAATCACTGTGGACAGTGACTGCAGCCACGGAATTAAAAGACACTTGCTCCTTGGAAGAAAAGCAGTGACAAACCTAGACAGTATATTAAAAAGCAAAGATGTTACTTTGCCTACAAAGGTCCATATACTCAAAGCTATGGTTTTTCCAAAGCTATGGTACAAGTGTGAGAAAAGTAAAAGTGAAAGTCATTCAGTCATGTCAGACTCTTTGTGACCCCATGAACTATACAGTTCATGGAATTCTCCAGGCCAGAATACTGGAGTGGGTAGCCTTTCCCCTCTGTAGGGGATCTTCCCAACCCAGAGATCAAACCCAGTTCTCTCATATTGAAGGTGGATTCTTTACCAGCTGAGCCAAAGGGAAGCACAAGAATACTGGAATGGATAGCCTATGCCTTCTCCAGTGGATCAAGTATGAGAGCTGGATGATAAAAAAGGCTGAGGGCCAAATAACTGATGTCTTCAAACTATGGCACTGGAGAAGACTCTTGAGATCCCTTGGACAGCAAGGGAATCAAACCAGTCAGTCCTAAAGGATATCAACCTTGAATATTCATTGGAAGGACTGATGCTAAAGCTGAAGCCTCAATACTTTGGCCACCCAATACAAAGAGCTGACTCATTGGAAAAGACCCTGATGCTGGGAAAGATTGAAGGCAGAAGGAGAAGGGGACAACAGAGGATGAGATGGTTGGATGGCATCACCAACTCAATGGACATGAGTTTGAGCAAGCTCCAGGAATTGGTGAAGGACAGGGAAGCCTGGCATGCTGCAGTCCATGGAGTCCCAAAGAGTCAAGCACAGCTGAGCAGCTGAACAACAACGTAATTACATTAAAACAGAAAAATAAAACAGACAATCTAGTAAGTAGAACTGTCACATGGTCAAAGGAAAAAAAGCAATCTTCAAGCTTGATTAGTAGTGAGATATTTTTTAGGAGGAAGACTAGTATCAGAAAGCAAGGAGATTATATTTTGGATTTTTGTTACATCCTCTTCAAAGAGAAAATCCTGGGATATTAAAAAAACCTGGAATGCTCTTTCTTCCGTAGCAGTTCTTCATACAATTCCTTTTGTATGGCCTTCTTTATTGTTCTTTTAAAAAATGTTTGAAAGGCTTCTTCCTATTTGTTAGCTGGGGTCACTAGCCCTGCTTTGTCTGGTTTTGGCTTCCTTACCTCCTCATCTGTGGGTGGAGTGGGGGGATGCAGCACTTGGAGCCAGGAGACAAGGAGAGGCAGAGTAGGTCACCCCTTCTCGTGCTGAGATGTGGATCCAGGTTCAGAACTACCCAAGGCTCCTAGATGCACACCATTCAGTGGCAGTTGCAAAGCCACAGTTGAGGAGCTGCACAAGCCAGTGTGGGCACTGCTCCTCCATGGGTAGTCCAAGTGCCAGCACCTCTTCTACAGGGACAAGCAATTGGAAAATAGATAAATTTTACTTGACTGTGATACTGGACTGAAGTTGCTTTCCTGGTGGCTCAGTACCACCAGCTGGTGTCATGTGTCATCACCTGTAAAAGACACAGGCTCAGTCCCTGGGTCAGGAAGATGCCCTGGAGAAATAATGGCAACCCACTCCAGTATTTTTGCTGAGAAATCCCATGGACAGAGGAGCCTGGTAGGCTATACTCCATGAGATTGCAAAACAGTTGGACACAACTTAGCAACTAAACAACAACAATTGGACTGAATGACAATTAAATTAGTAGTTCTTCTGGACCCTGACCTTCCCAGCACATCTAAACAGACTGAATTACAGGCCAACTCCAGTTCTAATAGTCCACCTAAAGTAAAGAGATCCCTTCCAGTCAGCCATTTGCATCAACTGACAGTTTTCTTATTGATCTTGGCATTGAACTATCCAAGTGTGTTTTGATTTCTTTTAATCAAGTACTTGGTCATGGGAAGCTCTTCTCTAAATGTGGCTACAGGCATTTCCTAGAGATACTTCAGGTTTGGTTCCAGACTACTTCAAGAAAGTGAATATCACAATAAAGCATGTTGCATATTTTTTGCTTGTTTTCTAACATACAAAAATTATGTTTACACTCTATTGTAGTCAATTAGGTATACAATAGCATAATGTCTAAAAAAAAAAAAAAACGTTTGTAACTTGATTTAAGATTGCTTTGTTCACATCAACTGCTGAAGGGCTCATCTGAGCCTTCAGCGGGTCATGTTCTTTTTGCTGGCCCATCAGGGTGGTGGTGGTTGTGACAGTTTCTTAAAATAACAGTGAAGTTTGCCACACGGATTGATTCTTCCTTTCACAAACAAGTTCACTGTAGCATGTAAGGCTGATTGATAGCATTTTACCCACAGTAGAACTTTTTTTCAAATTTGGAATCAGTCCTTTCAACCCCACCACTGCTTTATCAACTAAGTTTATATGCCATTCTAAATCCTTTGTTGTCATTTCAACAGCTTTCACCAGAAGTAGATTCTCTTTCAAGAAGCTTTATTTGCTCATCCATGAGAAGCAACTCCTTATCCAATCTAGTTTTACCATGAAATTACAGCAGTTCAGCTGCCATTTTAGGCTCCACCTGCCATTCCAGTACTTTGTTTCCATCGTATCTCCAGAACTTCCTCCAGTGAAGTCTGAACTCCTCAGAGTCATCCATGAGGTTTGGAATCAACTTCTTCTAAATCTTATTAATGTTTATATTTGATACTTTGATTTCTTCCCATGATCATTATTTTTCTTAATGGTCAGTTCTTTCCAGGTTTCCAGATGACTTTGATAAGATCCATTGGAGGAATCACTACTATGGCTATAACCTTATGAAATATAAGTTACTCCTTAATCCATGGGCTGCAGAATGGTGTTGTGTTAGCAGTCATGAAAACAATGTTATCTTTTGGAATTGGAGTTTTCTCCAGATATATGCCCAGGGACAAAGGATTACTGTCTAGAATATATGTATAGAACACTTGCTAAGGACTGAATATTTATATCTATTCAGAATTCATGTGGTGAATCCATAAATATCAAGGTATTTGGAGGTGGGATCTTTGCAGGATAATGAGGTTCTGATAAGGTCATATGGTAGAATCCCTATGATGAGGGCAATGTCCTCATAAGAAGAGAGACTAGACCATGCTCCCTCTCTCAGTATATCTGTTTCTCTCTCTCCCCCTCCCTTCTGCTCTCCCCACTCCCTTTTTTCCACTTCTCTCCCTCTTCTCCTTTTTCCTCTCCTTTCTCTCTGCCATCCAAGGACAAAATGACAATATGACTATGGGTAAATCAGGAAGGAAATCATCAGACAGTATCGACAAGCAGCTTCTTCATGAATTTCTTAGCTTTCATAATTATGAGAAATAAATATTAAAGCCACACAGTTTAGGGCATTTTGTTATAGCAGTTTGAAGTGAGACAATGTTCAAAACTCAGCATAAACCAATCAAGCAATTTGATGATAGGCCAAAGATATGAAGAAATAGCTTATTGAATATGACAAACAAATGGCAAGTAAGCGTATGAAATTATTCTCAATATCAATCACTAGGGAAATGAGATGAAAATGACAATTAAATATCATAATACACATATTAGAATGTCTACTTTTCTTAAAATGTGAGAATATCAAACTCACACAGTTCAGTTCAGTCGCTCAGTCGTGTCTGACTCTGCGACTCCATGAATAGCAGCACTCCAGGCCTCCCTGTCATTCACCAACTCCCAGAGTTCACTCAGACTCACGTCCATTGAGTCGATGATGCCATCCAGACATCTCATCCTCTGTCGTCCCCTTCTCCTCCTGCCCTCATTCCAGCCCAGCATCAGAGTCTTTTCCAGTGAGTCAACTCTTCACATCAGGTGGCCAAAGTACTGGAGTTTCAGCTTCAGCATCATTCCTTCCAAAGAAATCCAAGGGCTGATCTCCTTCAGAATGGACTGGTTGGATCTCCTTGCAGTCCAAGGGACTCTCAAGAGTCTTCTCCAACACCACAGTTCAAAAGCATCAATTCTTCAGCACTCAGCCTCTTCACAGTCCAACTCTCACATCCATACATGACCACAGGAAAAACCATAGCCTTGACTAGGCGAACCTTTGTTGGCAAAGTAATGTCTCTGCTTTTGAATACGCTATCTAGGTTGGTCATAACTTTCCTTCCAAGGAGTAAGCATCTTTTAATTTCATGGCTGCAGTCACCATCTGCAGTGATTTTGGGGACCCAAAAAATAAAGTTTTACACTGTTTCCCCTTCTATTTCCCATGAAGAGATGGGACCGGATGCCATGATCTTCGTTTTCTGAATGTTGAGCTTTAAGCCAACTTTTTCACTCTTCACTTTCACTTTCATCAAGAGGCTTTTTAGTACCTCTTCACTTTCTGCCATAAGGGTGGTGTCATCTGCATCTGAGCTTATTGATATTTCTCCCAGCAATCTTGATTCCAGCTTGTGCTTCTTCCAGTCTAGCATTTCTCATGATGTACTCTGCATAGAAGTTAAATAAGCAGGGTGACAATATACAGCCTTGACGTACTCCTTTTCCTATTTGGAACCAGTCTGTTGTTCCATGTCCAGTTCTAACTGCTGCTTCCTGACCTGCATACAGATTTCTCAAGAGGCAGGTGAGGTGGTCTGGTATTCCCATTTCTTTCAGAATTTTCCACAGTTTATTGTGATCCACACAGTCAAAGGCTTTAGCATTGTCAATAAAGCAGAAATGGTTGTTTTTCTGGAACTCTCTTGCTTTTTCCTTGATCCAGAGGATGTTGGCAATTTGATCTCTGGTTCCTCTGCCTCTTCTAAAACCAGCTTGAACATCAGGAAGTTTGCAATTCACATATTGCTGAAGCCTGGCTTGGAGAATTTTGAATATTACTTTACTGGCATGTGAGATGAGTGCAATTGTGCGGTAGTTTGAGCATTCTTTGGCATTGCCTTTCTTTGGGATTGGAATGAAAACTGACCTTTTCCAGTCCTGTGGCCACTGCTGAGTTTTCCAAATTTGCTGGCATATTGAGTGCAGCACTTTCACAGTATCATCTTTCAGGATTTGAAATAGCTCCAATGGAATTTCATCACCTCCACTAGCTTTGTTTGTAGTGATGCTTTCTAAGGCTTGCTTGACTTCACATTCCAGGATGTCTGGCTCTAGGTCAGTGATCATACCATCGTGATTATCTGGGTCATAAAGATTTTTTTGTACAGTTCTTCTGTGTATTCTTGCCACCTCTTCTTAATATCTTCTGCTTCTGTTAGGTCCATACCATTTCTGTCCTTTATCAAGCCCATCTTTGCATGAAATGTTCCCTTGGTCAAACTCTCACAAGGACATGACAAAGCTGAATCACATGTACATTGTGGTAAAAATGTAAAATGATGCAGCCCTTATGGAAAATAGGCAGTTTCTTGAAAACTAATACCATACAGCCCAGCTATTAAACTCTTAAGTCCTTATCCTGCAGAAATAAAAATATGTTATCACATGAAAACAATGAAAGAATATGAGATAAAATATACTCAAAATATCCATAAATATTATCCAAAACAAGAAAATATGTCTATTTGTTAAAAGTAAGAATTTTATGGAAATATATAAAAATATTATTAGAGCCCATGACACAAACTATATATTATAATATTTCTCCACGGATGTCCAATGAGAAGTAAAAGTCAGTATCATTAAGAGGTCAAGTGTTTCTAATTAAACTATAAATCAGAGTAATCAATCACATTCTCAAATGAAGTTCAAAAAACTTGACAATATTATTTTGAAATTATTATGGAGGATCACTAGGCTATTAACAGGAGAAACTGATGTTTTAATAAAATCTTAAGTATGTTTAGTAATTAAAGCAACACTGTATCGGAAAAGAAAGTGACTAATAGTCATACAAAATAGAATAGAAACCCAGGAACTGTGGAAATTTGAAATTTCACCAGAGACAGCATAAAAAAAAAAAGGTTGACTAGTTATTTAATTGTTCTAACTTAATCAATTATAAGTATTTGAAAAATAATACATCAGATATAAGTCTCAAAAAACAAACATGCACATACTTTAAGTAGGGTTAATACCTAAACATAAAATGAAAACTTAAAATCCTTTCTAAAAAAAGTATTAAGAATGTGTTTTATTTTAGAACAGAAATGTTTTTAACCAATAAAAAAAGGTATTTGTTGAAATAAACAGCTTTGAGGCATTCTGAATAGTAATAAAATATTATCATAGTCATATGAAGTGAAAATAAATTGTTAGTCGCTCAGTTGTGTCAACTTTTTGTGACCCTGTGGACTGTATCCTACCAGGCTCCTCTGTCCATGGAATTCTTCCAGGAATAATACTGGAGTGAATAGCCATTCCCTTCCCCCGGGGATCTGTCCAACCCAGGGATGGAACTCTGCATTACAGGCAGATTCTTTACTGTCTGAGCCACCAGGGAAGCTCCATCATAGTTGTATACCACAGTTTACAAAAAATTCTCAAAGAGTGATTTCTTTTTCCGGCAATCACCAAAAGTACTCTTTTAATTTATTATGTACAAAGATTAGCATAGTTAAAGAAAAACACACTGTGGATTTCTTTACATAGATTCAATTATTTTACTTGTCCCCTTTTGGATATGTTCATAGATCACATCTTCAAGGTAGTAGTTAAAAAACAGTGGGCAAAAACAGTCAGACAAAGTGAGTCCTAGGAAGATTTGAACTGAAATCAGCCTGTCAGTTTGATTTTACCAGCAGCAAAGCAGAAAAAATGTGAAAGTCACTCAGTCATGTCTGACTCTGTGACCCCATGGGCTAAACAGTTCATAGAATTCTCCAGGCCAGAATACTGGAGTGGGGAGCCTTTCCCTTTTCCAGGGCATCTTCCCAACCCAGGGATCGAACCCAGATCTCCTGCCTTGCAGGCAGATTCTTTACCAGCTGCGCCATGAGGAAAGCACAAGAATACTGGAGTGGGTAACCTATCCCTTCTCCAGTGGATATTCCCAACCCAGGAATAGAACTGAAATCTCCTGCATTGCAGGTGGCTTCTTTACCAGCTGAGCTACCAAGGAAGACCAAAAATGAAAAATATGGGGAAAATGAAAAAAAAAAATGTAAAGCAAATTTTTCATTCCTTCCCAATAGAATGTTGGGGAAATCTCTTACATTTTGTACGTCAGTTTCCCCAAATATTATTAGACCAAAGAGACTAGTTGAGCAACAAAAGTTCTGAACTGAGTCAGGATGGCCTTCTAGTTCTGGCTGTGTTCCTTACTTTTTCCTCTGATAATGGGCAAGTCATTTGTTTCTTGGTACATCAATTTCCTCTCTTTGTAAGATGAAAAGTTTGGGTTACATAACTGGTTCTCAATCAGTTCAGGCTCAACACTCTGTTTCAAATATATAGTAGACTTCGTTTTTTATCGTGAAATGAAAATAATAAAGATGTAGTTTACCTGTGTCTGGAAAAGGGGAGGGTTATCCACTCCAGTATTCATGCCTGGATAATTGCATGGACAAAGGAGCCTGGTGGGTTGCAGTCCATAGGGTCGCAAAGCGTTTGACAAGACTGAATAACTAACACTTTCACTTTCATTTACCTACGTGTGCGTGTATGCATGCTAAGTCTCTTCAGTCATATTCAACTTTTTGCAACCCTGTGGACTATAGCCTAGCAGGCTCCTCTGTCCATGGGATTCTCCATGAATACGGAAGTAGGTTGTCATGCCCTCCTCACCTACGTATGCAGTTTTAAACAAAATAAAGGTATTTACAATAGTGTGTAAAAGATACGAAAATAAATATTTATAGCGAAAATAATGTGTAATAGCTAAATGCCTACATTAAAAGACTCTCCTTAGAGGAAGATATAGAATGAGTTTCCTAGATAATATCAAGTCTAAAATCTTACTTAAATATGCATTCAAAACTCTTTTGAATTTGACATTATCACAATAACATATATATTCAAAATATAAATATATATTTACTATATAAATATATATATTTAATATATAAATTTAAATATATATATTTAAATTTCACCAACATGGATTTCAAAAATTCAACAGTATCTTTTTATATCCCAATTAGTATAAATTACTGTTTATTTCTACACGCTTGTTGATATATGTTCAGATAATCCAAACTCTAAAGCAACAGAAAACATCTGTACAATTAGGAATCTGATAAAAAATATCTTACTCCAGAGAATGAAAGCTTTGTTAAACTATTGACCATCACAACTGGTAAGCTTCTATGAAGCTTATCAATTGATAAATAAAGCTAGACTATCCTAGACTACACATATATTCAGCTCTCTTTTGAACACTTTCAGGAATGTTGATCTCATTGATTCACATGCTTTCAAGAGGCTTTGAGAACACCAGAAATCTGAGAATTCTTTCAGAGTTCAACATTTTCACCTGATTTTTGTAACACTTTGGCAGAAACTGCTCTCTCAGTCCTTCCGTAAATGTGGCCAGGTAGGATACTAATAGGACTTCCCTGCTGGCTCAGACGGTAAAGCGTCTGTCTACAATGCAGGAGACCGGGGTTCAGTCCCTGGGTTGGGAAGATCACCTGGAGAAGGAAATGGCAAACCACTCCAGGACTATTGCCTGGAAAATCCCATGGACAGAGAAGCCTGGTAGGCTACAGCCCATGGGGTCGCAGAGAATCGGACACGACTGAGCGACTTCACTTTCGCTTTCAGGATGATAATAGTCACAGTCAAGATAACTTAAAGAATTGAAAAGGACAGCTTTCATCTATACATCCCCCTACTCCACGGGAATATATATTTTCCCCTTTCCATATCCAGCAGCAAAGGGTTATATAATTTGTGACTCTATGATGCATGGTGGTTCTCCAGCATAAAATTATGCTTTTCACCTAAGGACTTATTCACAGAACATATAAAGTACCTGGAAGGCCCTGCTATGAGCAAGACTGCTTGCTTGTGCTGAACCATATTTGCATCTCTCTAGACTCACAATGCAATTGCTTGTTCCCCTGATTGTTTTATTTGACTAATGACTTTGCAGTATCACATTCAATTGAATAATTATACAAGGAGAGATGCTGGATGCCCATCTTTGCTAGATTGGAATAATTTATAAATGCAGTTTTTCTATTCCATTAAGCAGTACCACCTTTTAATGAGACATACACACAACAAAGCAGACAGAATGATATGTCAAAAATAAAAGAACAAAAGCACAACCTGTGTAGGCAGAAATGCTAATGGGATATCTGTCAGGAAAAGCAATTTTATTTATCATCACAGAACCATATAACTGAAAGAAACCCCAGTATAGCCTTAACATACACACACACACACATACTCATGAATGACCTATTTCCTATTTTGCATAGATGATTAGTAGCAGAGTCAAGTGTAAAAATTTTAGAACAAGATTTGGTTTCCTACTGAAATAGCCTGGGACCTGTCCTCAGAACATGGATATGTGTGCTTACTTTTCTTGGGAATTTAAGGGAAAAATTATTTCATTTTTTTTCCCTATGTTCATGCTCTCAGTATGTTCTCCTGTGTGTGTGTGTGTGTGTGTGTGTGTGTTTCCCCATATTGTCCCTCTTTAAACTCAGTTTAAATCTGACAGCCTGGTGCTATTTATGAAGGCCCCATTGGGATGACAGATGGCAAGACTATTCGTCTCTCCTGTGGGTGCCTGGCCATGGGCCATAGGTTATTCATTTATGGTTTTTAGTTCAAGTGTGAAATGAGAATTATTTATAACAAGCTACTTTGGAAAGAGCAGAACCTAATTCTAAAATGGCCTTAATTTAAGTATATCTGCAAAATTAATTAGGGAAAAGTAAAAATATTTTACATTTTTTAACCAAATGTTTACATTTAAAAAATATTTTTACTTTTCAAAAATTTAGATTTTTTTGTTTTAAAAAATGTTTTATTTTTAGTTTTTATGTATATCAGATCTTTAATTAGGAAACCATTCCAGAACTATACTAACTGTATATTTAAATCAAATAGTCAGATACCTGATGTGTCTTTATATATCTAGAGTTTTGTATCATGAGACAGTTATAAGGATCATGTCACTAATTTAGGTAAATGGCAGTTTATTGTGTGTGTGTATATATATATATATATACACACACACACACATAGATAGAGATACTGCATTAAAAAAAAACAATCAGTTGGTATTATAAACTAATGATGTACTGCCTGTGCCGTGTATGTGTCAGGTACATACTGTGAAAATCAAGATTGAAAGATTGTTAGTTTTTCCCAATTCCACTTCATCCAGAGCACCTGTGTTTTTATCTTGTTTATGAAACAAGGCCTAATCATCAGAGATGGGACAGAGTTTTGAGAAAATTCCAGCATTTATCAAATCTTCAAAATTCAGTCACACTGGTAATATCTGGATTTCCTGGAGGAAGGATTCTGCATATATATTGTCAAAAACGTTTCTTTATTTCAGGACCCAAACGTCTTTGTTGGAAGATGTCTCTAAAAAAGAGCCCAAGAGGAAGAATTACTATTTCACATTGGAACAATGATCACTGTTGTAGGGATGGGTATGGTATCAGAGTTACCATTCACTGATTTCACTATTTCACTGATTTCATTATTGAAAAGATGCAGAACACAGCTTCAAGCATCTTTCCAGAGAAGGTACTTTTTCTGTGTGGATAGAGCCCACAGTGATTTTAGGGCAGAGAATTGCTGGGTTGTCTGGTAATCAGTGGCCAAGGAAAATGAAGGCAGTGGGAGAAGTCAATTTGGAAAGGGAGGCAAAGTAGTTTGTTGGGTATTTCCCAACCAAAATGGGTGCTCCCAAGAGTGAAGAATGGAATGCTTACTAGTGATATTTATTTTTCCCTAGGGAGGACTTCCTAGTTTTATTCAATAGTTAGAAATATTTTATTGCTTTGTGAATGTGTCAAATTTTTAAGATGAGAAAAAGAGATTCCTTTCAAAAGTAATGCCAAAGAATGCTCAAACTACTGCACAGTTGCACTCATCTCATACACTAGTAAAGTACTGCTCAAAACTCTCCAAGCCAGGCTTCAGCAATACGTGAACTGTGAACTTCCTGATGTTCAAGCTGGCTTTAGAAAAGGCAGAGGAACCAGAGATCAAATTGCCAACATCTGCTGGATCATGGAAAAAGCAAGAGAGTTCCAGAAAAACATCTATTTCTGCTTTATTGGCTATGCCAAAGCCTTTAACTGTGTGGATCACAATAAACTGTGGAAAATTCTGAAAGGGATGGGAATACCCAACCACCTGATCTGCCTCTTGAGAAATCTGTATGCAGGTCAGGAAGCAACAGTTAGAACTGGACATGGAACAACAGACTGGTTCCAAATAGGAAAAGGAGTTCATCAAGGCTGTATATTGTCACCCTGCTGATTTAACTTCTATGCAGAGTACATCATGAGAAAAGTTGGACTGTAAGAAGCACAAGCTGGAATCAAGATTGCCGGGAGAAATATCAATAAGCTCAGATATGCAGATGACACCACCCTTATGGTAGAAAGTGAAGAGGAACTAAAAAGCCTTTTGATGAAAGTGAAAGTGAAGAGTGAAAAAGTTGGCTTAAAGCTCAACATTCAGAAAATGAAGATCGTGGCATCTGGTCCCATCACTTCATGGGAAATAGATGGGCAAACAGTGGAAACAGTGTCCGATTTTATTTTTTTGGGCCCCAAAATTACTGCAGATAGTGACTGCAGCCATGAAATTAAAAGACGCTTACTCCTTGGAAGGAAAGTTATTACCAACCTAGACAGCATATTGAAAAGCAGAGACATTACTTTGCCAACAAAGGTCCATCTAGTCAAGGCTATGGTCTTTCCAGTGGTCATTTATGGATGTGAGAGTTGGACTGTGAAGAAAGCTGAATGTTGAAGATTTGATGCTTTTGAACTGTGGTGTTGGAGAAGACTCTTGAGAGTCCCTTGGACTGCAAGGAGATCCAACCAGTCCATTCTGAAGGAGATCAGCCCTGGGATTTCTTTGGAAGGAATGATGCTGAAGCTGAAACTCCAATACTTTGGCCACCTCATGCGAAGAGTTGACTCATTGGAAAAGACTCTGATGCTGGGGGGATTGGGGGCAGGAGTAGAAGGGGACACCAGAGGATGAGATGGCTGGATGGCATCACTGACTTGATGGACATGAGTCTGAGTGAACTCTGGGAGTTGGTGATGGACAGGGAGGCCTGGCGTGCTTCAATTCATGGAGTTGCAAAGAGTCAGACACAACTGAGCGACTGGACTGAACTGAATGATAAGAAAGAATATTTGGAAAATGGTACATACATAAAATAGAGTTTTATCACCATCATTATTTTGTTATTGTCCTGAGTAAGTATTGTTTCTCTCTAGTCATAAAGTGCAATACATTATCATAATAATTATACATTTATAAAGATGACCTTTGTAAATAAAATTCCCAAACTGCAAAACAGCTTGGAATTTTTGGCCTCAGGTTGGTCTGCATTTCAATCCTAGCTGTGCAATTGAAATAAATATGTTATTTGGAGCATAGTTCCTAAGCTCTCTATATAATGGTAATTGTTGTGAGGCAAACTCTGAATAGCAGTTGCCTCTGTGGTAAGTACTCAGTTAGCACAGTCATAACAATTGAAAATGTGTACTGAAAGAGGAAAACACATTTTCCCACTGAGGCAGTCTGGGGAGGACAACTTTAGAAACCAGTCTTCACAGCCACATGGAAGTTCTACCACAAAGACAGATATTATCTATGCATAATTGGCACCTAGTTTCTTTTTTACAATTAGTAGAGCATGGACTAGTTAATTGGTTAACAGTTCTTCCTGCTGTGTTCATTTTCATCCACACATGCCTATTTTAGAGAATTTCTCAGGGTATTTTTTTATCATTGAAATCATATAATTTCTGATATTTAGAATTTAGGCAGCAGCTTAATGAATTTCTGTAAGATTCATTTCCAAAACATGGAATTTGTGAAATGTTAAAGTATGTCTCATTCATTTCAGAAAATGAACCACCCTGGTGTTGAAATTGAATAGTCATATCCAAAATGTCACAAAAGGGGCCGTTTTCCTGTAATACATCACTTTTCTGTTTAGATTGAAAGTGATAAAGAGGGCAAGGCAAATAATAGATGGTATGCTTCATTCTGAGTGCTTTTTTACTCAAAAGAAAAAAGAAAAACTCACAGCCATCTGTTATCTATGTGTCAGTTTGTTGCAAGTGAATGACATTTTTCTTTTTTATTTGAGAAGAAATTTATGGAAAAGCTGAGCAAAGTTAACTTTAAAATATATGGTAATATTAATAAAGTACCTATGTAGATATTAAAGCCTCATTATGTTTTGCATATCTGGACTTGGATTAGGTCTTTAGCTGTACTATGTAAGCTGCAGAACAATCATTCCTACTCAAAGTAACGTGAAGACTTAGATGGAAATGGCAACCCACTCCAGTATTCTTGCCTGGAAAATCCCATGGACAGAGAAGCCTGTCCTACAGGCTTCCAAGGCTACAATCCATGGGGTCGCAAAGAGTCGGACACGACTGAGCAACTTTACTTTTCTATGAGGGTAAGAGGGCTTCCCTGGTGGCTCAGTGGTAAAGAATCCACCTGAAATCAGGAGATGCAGGTTTGATTCCTGGGTTGGGATGATCACCTGAAGAAGAAAATGTCAACCCACTCCATCATTCTTGCCCTGGAAGACAAATGAGCTTGGCGGGCTACAGTCCATGGGATCATGAAGAGTTGGACACAAGTGAGCAACTAAACAATGACAATACAGAATGTTAAACATATTCTCTGGAAAGTTAAATGATATTAAAATATATTTATTTCTGCTTTTTTGCCATCCATTTTCCTAAGTGTCCATTTTTTTTGTATTTGTATATTTTATATTAAACATCCTAAAAATTTACAGAAAATCATAAACATTCAGATAGAAGTTAAATGTGCAATTAGAGAAAAATGAAGGCTTCCCTTCTTTTCAAATTAGACCCTACTTGTTCCTGGAGGATTGACTTGACAGGTAAATGGTTCAGAGATCAGAGAAATGATTCCTTCCTTCCTGTTATCACTAGGATATGAATGTATTTTATTATTTTTACTACAGAGGAAAAACTGGTTTGACATAATTGGGTATAAATTCTTTCCATTATACATAATCCAGATCTTTTTCAAACAGATACTAGACAGCAGTCAGTGTTGATTTATATGTATTGGAATAGATACCACTTTGTGAGACATTACCTTAGAATCTCTGAGAAGCACTTGTATATTGCAGATTCATTCAGTGATGTCAGAAATTTCTATAATGGGGACACTTTCTTTTTTTTTTTTTAACCAGAATTTGAGTTAATGTTCTAAAAGTATAAGAATAGGAAATTAATTACTCATTTTAGGTAAAATGTTATATTTAAAGGTGGTACAATAATAGTACTAATGTTGCTATGGTTACATTCACAAGAAGGGGTAACTGATTGTTAAATTAGACCACATATGAGCTGAAATTTTATAGAGGTTATGGAAAGAGAGCCTAGGGGTTCATTAGAATGCTGAAAAGGGGAAAGGAAAGGATGGGTATATAAAGATGAAACAGGAAAAGAATGTGAACATAGCTGAAACACTAGTAGACTTTGCTTAGTTGAAACCTGTATTCAAACTTCTTGGGTGTTGTTAGTCACTCAGTCATGTCCAGCTCTTTGCGACCCCATATGCTGTAGCCCACTAGGCTCCTTTTTTCATGGAATTCTCTAGGCAAGAATACTGGAGTGGGTAGCCATTCCCTTCACCAGGGCATCTTCCTAACCCAGGGATCAAACCCGGGTCCCACGCATTACAGATTCTTTACTGTCTGAGCCACCAAAACAAAAATTTTCTGTGCTGGGACTTTTTTCTTTCCAAAATCCCATATATCAACTCAAATTAGTGCTGTGGCATATAATTTTCAGCAGCATGATGTGATTGAAGAGACAGTCAAAGGATTTTTTGTCAACTGTATTTTAATATCTCATCAACCAAGTATCCTCAGACTTAACAGGATAATGTTTCCACTCTGACAGACATTTTTCAAAATTGGAGATTTCATACAAATGCATTTGTTTCTTTGGAAAGTGCAGTGATAGCTATAGCACTATTAAGCCATTACCAGGCAACATTGAAGAGGAACTAAAAAGCCTCTTGATAAAAGTGAAAGTGGAGAGTGAAAAAGTTGGCTTAAAGCTCAACATTCAAAAAATGAAGATCATGGCATCTGGTCCCATTACTTCATGGGAAATAGACAGGGAAACAGTGGAAACAATGTCAGACTTTATTTTGGGGGGCTCCAAAATCACTGCAGATGGTGACTGCTGCCATGAAATTAAAAGATGCTTACTCCTTGGAAGGAAAGTTATGACCAACCTAGATAGCATATTCAAAAGGAGAGACATTACTTTGTCAACAAAGGTTCGCCTAGTCAAGGCTATGGTTTTTCCTGTGGTCATGTATGGATGTGAGAGTTCGACTGTGAAGAAGGCTGAGCACCGAAGAATTGATAGTTGTGAGCTGTGGTGTTGGAGAAGACTCTTGAGAGTCCCTTGGACTGCAAGGAGATCCAACCAGTCCATTCTGAAGGAGATCAGCCCTTGGATTTCTTTGGAAGGAATGATGCTGAAGCTGAAACTCCAGTACTTTGGCCACCTCATGCGAAGATTTGACTCATTGGAAAAGACTCTGATGCTAGGACGGATTGGGGGCAAGAGGAAAAGGGGACGACAGAGGATGAGATGGCTGAATTGCATCCCTGCCTCGATGGACGTGAGTCTGGGTGAACTCCGGGAGTTGGTGATGGACAGAGAGGCCTGGCATGCTGGATTCATGGGGTCACAAAGAGTCGGACATGACTGAGTGACAGAACTGAACCAAGGCAACATTAAATATTCCACAGGCAATAAGAGGGCACATAGTATTAGGATGGAAGATGGATGCACAGAAAGATGGAAAAGAGTTTCTAAAAACTGGCCACTCTCTTCTGAACTTACCTTATCAACACTCATCTCAAACTAATATTCTCCATGTACTCAAGGCTGAACTTTGCCATTGAACATTTTGACACATAAATAAAATAGCATGAGCATAGTTCCCAATTCCAAAGTGGAATGTATACTTTCTTATTTGTTATTTTTATATTTGTTATTTATTATTTTTCCATATGTGATGATGGAAATATATCTATCTAACTGAGCCATTGTCAGAATTAATTATAGGGATATTAGTCAATGCATGTCAATTAATATGTATCCAAATGCTAGTTGTTTCTGTATCTTAAATTTATCTTTCAGTGAATTTTTACAATTATAAACTTATTTTATTATTTTTATGAAACAGTGAAAAAATTATCTGCTAAACTGTAGTTTCTAACTGAAACTGATGGCCTTCTATAAAAAGAAGCTACAGCACTGAACAGTGAAATATGCTTAGATTGTCTTACTTTGGTGTTTATAATGGCATAGTTTCAAGACTCAGAAAGAATAAGCATTAATTCCCAGTTTTACTACTTCCCCTGTGACTTTGGGTGAAAAATGGGTTTTTCTAAGATTCTGGATCATCATTTGTAAACTGAGAGAAAGGAAATGGTTTTTTTCCTTATAGACATATTCTAGTTCAAGCTGGTTTTAGAAAAGACAGAGGAACCAGAGATCAAATTGCCAACATCTGCTGGATCACCAAAAAAGCAAGAGAGTTCCAGAAAAACATCTATTTCTGCTTTATTGGCTATGCCAAAGCCTTTGATTGTGTGGATCACAATGAACTGTGGAAAATTCTGAAAGAGATGGGAATACCAGACCACCTGATCTGCCTCTTGAGAAATCTGTATGCAGGTCAGGGAGCAACAGTTAGAACTGGACATGGAACAACAAACTGGTTACAAATAGGGAAAGGAGTTTGTCAAGGCTGTATATTGTCACCCTGTTTATTTAACTTCTATGCAGAGTATGTCATGAGAAACGCTGGACTGGAAGAAACACAAGCTGGAATCAAGATTGCTGGGAGAAATATCAATAACCTCAGATATGCAGATGACACCACCCTTATGGCAGAAAGTGAAGAGGAACTAAAAAGCCTCTTGACAAAAGTGAGAGTGAAAAAGTTGGCTTAAAGCTCAACATTCAAAAAACGATCATGGCATCCGGTCCCATCACTTCATGGGAAATAGATGGGGAAACAGTGTCAGACTTTATTTTTCTGGGCTCCAAAATTACTGCAGATGGTGACTGCAGCCATGAAATTAAAAGATGCTTACTCCTTGGAAGGAAAGTTATGACCAACCTAGATAGCATATTCAAAAGCAGAGACATTACTTTGCCAACAAAGGTTCGTCTAGTCAAGGCTATGGTTTTTCCAGTGGTCATGTATGGATGTGAGAGTTGGACTGTGAAGAAGGCTGAGCACTGAAGAATTGATGCTTTTGAACTGTGGTGTTGGAGAAGACTCTTGAGAGTCCCTTGGACTGCAAGGAGATCCAACCAGTCCATTCTGAAGATCAGCCCTGGGATTTCTTTGGAAGGAATGATGCTAAAGCTGAAACTCCAGTACTTTGGCCACCTGATGTGAAGAGTTGACTCATTGGAAAAGACTCTGATGCTGGGAGGGATTGGGGGCAAGAGGAGAAGGGGACGACAGAGGATGAGATGGCTGGATGGCATCACTGACTCGATGGACATGAGTCTGAGTGAACTCCGGGAGTTGGTGATGGACAGGGAGGCCTGGCATGCTGCAATTCATGGGGTCGCAAAGAGTCAGACACGACTGAGTGACTGACCTGATCTGATAGACATATTAAATCAATAAAAGTTAATAATGATTCCAAACATTCAGGATGCTCCCTAACGTGAAGTTCTTTTACTTGTGGAACTGAAAGTTGAAATTGTGTAGGTCAAAAACACACTACTTGACATCCAGCAACTCATTTAATCCTTTTCTATTAAATACTTTTGGATTAAACTTAATATTCTCTACTGCTACCAAATATACTCACAATACAACAGTTTATTCTTCCTAAATCTTGGTGTTAGGTTGAATGTATCAGATTTTAGCTATGTACATCTTTTTAAAATACAGTCAATGTACTTCCCATATGTAAAGTGAATGATGATATATTTAATTTATGCTGCACTTTGCCTCAGATTTAATTAAAAAAATCTACTGATTTCATATAAATAACTGTTCTCTCATCTTAAGAACTGAAATAGTGTTTCTTAAGAGAGGTATGCTAAAGTACTCAGGTTTGACATATCATGTCTGCAATTTTTATTTTTTTCAGTTTTATTGATATATAACAAATAAATAATGTCATATAAGTTTAAGGTACATGACTTGATCTGGTAGACATATGGACTGTGAAATGATTACCTCATTAATGTTAGTTAATGCATCCATTATTTCACATAGTTACCTTTGTGTGGTGAGATTATTTAAGGTCTATTCTCTTAGAACATTTCAAGGATACAATAGATTATGAATAGATTACAATTAACTATATTCACCATGCTGTGCATTAGATCCCCCAAACTGATCCATCTTTAAACTTAAAATTTGTACCCTTTGACCACTATCTCCTCATTCCCTCCACCCTCTAACCCATGGTAACAGCCAATCCTTTTCCAGTTTCTATGAATCCAACTTAAGTATTATTTTTTTTTTCATTTGTTCATCTATGTTGTAGGAAATAACAGATTTTAGTTCTTCTTTAAAATTGAATATGTTTCTGTATACATATTTTGGGGGTCACAAAGAGTCGGACACAACTGAGAGACTGAACTGAACTGATACATATTTTTTTTCACATTTTCTTATTCATTTGACCATGAATGAATAATTAGGTTGTTTCCATATCGTGGCTGTTGGGAATAATAGTATATTGAACTTGGGTGGTGCAGATATTTGTTTAAGAAAGATATTTCATTTTCTTCAGATATGTATGCAGAAGTGATATTGCTAGATCATATGTTAGTCTTATTTTTAATATTTTGAGAAACCTCTAGATGTTTTCCATAATAGTTTTAATTGCACAATGGTTTCCTTTTCTCCACATCTTTACCAGCACTTGTTATCTCTTACCTTTTGTATAATAAACATGTAAGGGCATGTGAGGTGATACTATGGTTTTGATAGACATTTCCCTGATGATTAGTGATGATGAGCACCCTTTCACATACCCGGTGATCATTTGTAAGTCTTATTTAAAAATATGTCTAGTCTGTCCTTTCTCCTTTCTAAAAAATGATTATTATTATTTTTTGTTTTTAGTTGCATGATTTTCTTGCATTTTTTTATTAACCCCTTATCATATTTATGGTTTGTAAGTATTTTCTCACATCCTGTAATTTGCCTTCTTATTTTTTTGCTTATTTTGTTTATTGTGCAGAAGTGCTTTTTGTTTGTTGTGGTCCCACATGTATATTTTTTCTTTGGTTGTTGTGCTTTTGCTGTCATGTTAAGAAAATATTTGTCATAACCAGTGACAATACAGCTTCTTCTCTTTTTGTGTCTAGAAGTTTACATTTTCAGGTTTTATAAATAAGTCTAGTCACTTAATCTATAAATCACTTTGGGTAGTATGGGCAGAAAATTTTAACAATATTAATTTTCTGACTCATGAACAAGGGCTATCTTTCTTTATCTGTATCTTTTCCAATTTCTTTTAACAATATCTTATAGTTTTAAGTGTACTGATTTTTCTCTTCCTTGGTTTAATTTGTTTCTAATTATTTTGTTTTTAATGCTATTAAATGGAATGAGTTTCTTTTCATCTTTTTCAGAGTTTGTTATTGGTATGTAGAAACAACTTATTTCTTGGTTTTGTTTTTGTATCCTATACTTTTACTGAATATGTTTATTAATTATAACAATTTTTTGGTGAAGTCTTTAGGGGTTTTTTTCTATATAATATTATGTCATTTGCAGAGAACAATAGTTTTACCTCTTCCTTTCCTATTTGGATGCCGTTCATTTATTTTTCCTGCTGGATTGCTTTGGCTAGGAGTTCCAGTACTATGTTGAAAAGGAATGGCAATAGTGGATGCCTTTATCTTGTTCCTCATCTTAGAGGTAAAACCTTAAAACTTCCATCATCACTAACATCATGTGATGTTAGTGATGGGCTTATAGTTGCCTTTATAATGAGATATATTCTAATCTGCTGACTACATATCCAATTTGTTGAATTTTTTTTTTTTGCTTTTATCATGAAAGTATATTATACTTTTCTGTGTTTATTAAGCTGATATGGTTTTCATCTTTTATTCTATGAATGTGAGGATCATATTTATTGATTTGCATATATTGAATCATCCTTGCATCCTAGGGATAAATCCCACTTGATCATGGTGTTTAATCTTTTTAATGTGCTCCTGAATTTGGTTTGCTAGTATTTTGCTTAGATTTTTTTCATTTATATTCATCATCAGATCAGATCAGATCAGATCAGTTGCTCAGTCGTGTCCGACTCTTTGCGACCCCATGAATCGCAGCATGCCAGGCCTCCCTGTCCATCACCAACTTGCAGAGTTCATCCAGACTCATGTCCATCGAGTCAGTGATGCCATCCAGCCATCTCATCCTCTGTCATCCCCTTCTCCTCTTGCCCCCAATCCCTCCCAGCATCAGAGTCTTTTCCAATGAGTCAACTCTTCGCGTCAGGTGGCCAAAGTACTGGAGTTTCAGCTTTAGCATCATTCCTTCCAAAGAAATCCCAGGGCTGATCTCCTTTAGAATGGACTGGTTGGATCTCCTTGCAGTCCAAGGGAGTCCCTTGTATATTTATCATGGATCTAGCTTATCATTTTGAGTGGAACCACCAGCTGGGCTTCATGGTCAGGCAGGTCACTGGTTGTGCTCCACTTTTGGGAGAGGTCACTAGCCAGGCTCCCTTGTCCGATGGGCTGCAGGCTATGCTTTATTATTAGGTGGGATTACTGACTAAACTTTCTGCCTGGGTGAGGTTGAAGGCTGTGCATATGTATCTAGCCTTGTCATAAGCTGAACTCCACAGCTGGGCAGTACCATTGTCTCTACTCTGAAGCTTCCTAGCCTTTCTAAAGTTATTGTTCAGGCTCCTTGTTCAGATGTGGTCAGAAGTTATTCTCATTAGTTGAGTAGGGTTGCTGACTTGGCCTTCTGCCTGTGTGATATATAGAATAGGCTGCTTAGGGTCCCCAGTTGAAACCCCTGTTCAGATGGGGCCAGATGCTATGTTCAGCAATTGTGCCTGGCTGCTGATTGCTTTCATGCTTGGAAATACCGTGGAATGGGCCCTGTGTCCAGGACAACCCACTGGCTAGAAACCTAAACTGGGCAGAATTGCCAACTGAGCTCCCTGGCCAGATGGGAGTGCTGGTTCAGCTCTGTAAATGGGCAGAGCTATTAGCTGGAATCTCCACTAGGATGATGCCACCAGTAGGAACACACTGTAAGGAGCATTCTCCCTTTCTTTCTCTAACTGATGCCTGAAGTGATCCCCATCAGTCAGTATTGAAATGTGACTGCCAGGAAGCATCCTTTACTTCTGAGGATTTTGGAGATTCACCTTGGACTCTTCTCTTTCACTGGAGAAATCATGGACTGAGGAGATGCCTGGGAGAAGGGTGATACAGTCTAAGTGTAACTGCTCCTATTACCATTCTGTTGCATTGTTTTTTTCATTTCTGTGGTCCAAGGTGAACACTTTAGCCTTATTCCTGGTTTCTGAGATTTTCACAAAGACATTTTTTATGTA
Source organism: Bos grunniens (assembly GCF_055505025.1). Taxonomy (NCBI): domain Eukaryota; kingdom Metazoa; phylum Chordata; class Mammalia; order Artiodactyla; family Bovidae; genus Bos; species Bos grunniens. Next base: position 54,127,817 of record NC_141175.1, on the reverse strand, counting down.
TACTTGCTAATTGCTTTTTTGTCTGGTGTGAGGGGAAAGTCAGAAACCACCTGTTTTTCAATTTTCTGGCATCACTCCAGCATAACTCTGCAACTTACTTTTAAAATTTCAGCAAAACAGTTTTCGTATGTATCTCCATGTGTCTACATATCTATCTATGTATCCATACATCATCTATCAAGAAACAAAGCCAGTATGACCAGATACCAGTGAATCAGGTGAAGAATATGTGAATGTTCATTGTACTATTTTTACTGACTTCTTTTGCATGCACGTGTGCCCAGTCATGTCTGACTCCTTGCAACCCCATGGACTGTAGCCTGTCAGGCTGCTCTGCCCAGCAATTTTCCAGGCAAGAATACTGGAGTGGCTGTCCATTTCCTACTCCAGGGGATCTTCCCCATCCAGGGGTCAAACCCATGTCTCTTATGTATCCTGCATTGTCAGGCAGATTCTTTATCACTGTGCCACCCAGGAAGCCCTATTGACTTCTGTATATGTTGGAAATTTCTTCAAAATAAGCATTGATAAATATGAATAAAAGTCATTTGTCTTGACTTAGGTGATAATTGGAGCATTTGGGGTGATTAGCTATGTACTCTTCTATAATCTTTTTATTTATGCTATACATGATAAGGAACTAAGAAAGTGAAAGTGTTAGCTATTCAGTTGTGTCTAACTCTTTGCAATCCTATGGATTGTAGCCTACCAGACTGTAGCCTACCAGGATACTCTGTCCAAGAAATTCTCCAGGCAAAAATACTGGAGTGAGTAAACAGTCCTTTCTCCAGGAAGTCTTCTCAACAGGGATTGAACCTGGATCTCCCCCATTGCACGCAACTTCTTTACTGTCTGAGCCACCAGGGAGCCTCTACATTAATCACCTTATTTATCTCTATAGTCCTGAATGTGAAAAATAAGGTATAGAGAGGAAAGTGGCTTGCTTCATAAGTAAAAATTATGTTCTGTTGTGAAAGAGACACCATAGTCAGGAGACAGCTTATGGCAAACATCTTCAGAATTTTTGAAAATTGTTGTTAAGCTTAATGTTTTTTGTTTTTTGTTTTTCCTGTTTCAGTTTCAGACTGTGTATTATACCTTAGCAAACACAATTGCAAAAATAGAATTCTACATTAGAGATCACAGGAAGATATACAAGCAACATTCTTTAAGTCTTTGTGTTCATGATCGTCTCTTTTTATCCATGTTGCTCTCTTTAACAACTATCCAAATGTGAGCTATTCTCAAGAAATGGTGCAAATGGGATATTTGGATTGAGTCATAACCGAGGTTTTTATAAATTTTCTGACATTACACTGATAATGACAACATCTCACCTTCTTTACTTCAGACATCACAACCATCTTTAATGGAAATATAACAGAAGGAAATTATTCCTTGGCATTAGATAGAAAACTCCAAACAATGAGTGAAAAAAAAAAAAAAAAGCATATTGAGTCTCTCTCTGGCACACATATTCACATACAATTTGAGATAAAGAAACCTACTTCCTGATCTGGATTGTAAAGCACTTCTTTGTACAAAATTTCTTTCCCAATTATAAAAGACTGGGAATATACTCCCAGAAATGACAAAGTTTAAATTTAAATATATGTTACTCTGAAGGATTTATACAGTAATCCTGACAAATTCAAGATTCCCCTTTCCCCCTAGTTTTTTGTCTTTTATTGTAACTTTTCCATTTATTTATTTTAATAAAAAGACAGCTAAGAAAATAATTGAAAATGAAAGAATAATCAAGTATTCTAGACTCTAAGAATTACAATTTAGAATTTTCATATTTTGTCATTTATTTGTGAATTGTCACAGATATCTCACTTAATTAGAAATTTGAACACATTTTAACTCAGATTAGGTCATTATGGTACACTTGATCTTTAATATGACTTGCTACTTATTTTCCCATCTCATTTGTTAAAAATGAAAAATTAACTAATAGCAGTAATAAGACTGGTATAGGATAGAAACAAATTGTATGACTAAAATAATTAATATGAAATAATTATATACTAATATGTTTAGTATGATTCTTGAAATAATAAGATAAAGACGTCATTTTATATTCTACAATGGCGATAATAAGTAGTTGTTGGGAACCACGTTAGGCATTACTGACAAAATGGAGGCACGGCCTCAACCCCCTCTCCTCACCCCACAGGCACGGTCCCGGGATGAAGGAGTTAGGTTTTGTGATTCTGACTTGTTCTTTCCTTTCTTCAATTGAGTTGACTGGAAAGAATGTTAAAGTGCTTATTGTTCTTGAGAGAAGCATGAGAAAGAACAAAGCCTTCTGCAGTTGTGCCCAGAAAATAATTTATAAAGTAACCATTGACATTTGTTCAAGGATCTTTACAAAGAATGTTCTAGGATGAGCACATAGGCCACAGCTTGAGGCCATGGGAAGGATTGTTATCTGAGACCTGTTTGTGAGGGGAATGTTTATGGCAAAGAAGTTTGCTGAGCTTAGGATTTAGGAATAATTAAGAATAGCTAGAAGCCTTTTTAGGAGATAGTGAGCTTAGGATACTAGGGGCAAACAGGATTTAGAAAGATAAGAAATAAACTGAGTAATGTAGCATGAGTTACAATGTAATCACAAGTATAGGCCACATAAGAGGAAGTAGATAATAGACAGTAAAGCCGATTCTGAGAGAATAGCTAAAGTAGGAGCTCTGTTTGTAGGGCAACAATTATTTCAGGAGACAATAAATCTGGGTGGGGGAAACTAAAAATATCAAACCTCTGACCTAATGCTTTAGTCAAAGTATAAAAGAAAACCTGAAGCTTGAAATAAACATGTAGTACTGTACTTGGAGTCAGAGGCTACATCCTCCCCCACCAACACCGCTCATCCCTTCAGGCTGATGCCCTGGCTGCTGGAGCTGGACTCCGGCACGTAGTAGCCTAGTTTTGGAGCCTATTGTCTTTGAAGACTGCCTTATTCAATAGAATGCACCTATCAAACCTCCCAGGCTGTTACCCCATTTTCAATATATGAACATACATACACATACTTTTAATGTAATGTAATGTAACACATATTAACTTCATTGAAACTTTGTGGTATCCTTTTCTTGGTTTTTGTCTTTTTTTTAAATAAGAAATTAGCTTCAATGAGTCTGTGATCCTGGAAAACATACATCGGAACCAATCTTGCAAGGGAGAACTCATTACTGAATCTATATTTGCACAACCATGATCAGGAAAGGGGTGGCGACGAGAGGAGTTACCCTGTGTCCAAGGTCAGGGGCGGCGGCTGGGAGGAGCTACCCCATGCCCCTAAGCCCGAGGCCAAGGGCGGCGGCAGGGAGGAGCAAGTGCACGACCGAGGCCAGGGGCAGTGGCCAGGAGGACCAACCCCAAGTCAACGGAGCTGTGGCTGCCCAGGCACAGGAGGGCCTGGAGGAGCTATCCCACATTGAAGGTCAGGAAGGGCGGCGGTGAGGAGATACCCCTCGTCCAAGGTAAGGAGCAATGGCTGCGCTTTGCTGGAGCAGCCGTGAAGAGATACCCCACGCCCAAGGTAAGAGAAACCCAAGTAAGATAGTAGGTGTTGCAAGAGGGCATCAGAGGGCAAACACACTGAAACCATACTCACAGAAACTAGTCAATCTAATCACACTAGGACCACAGCCTTGTCTAACTCAATGAAACTAAGCCATGCCCATGGGGCAACCCAAGACGGGCAGGCCATGGTGGAGAGATTTGACAGAATGTGGTCCACTGGAGAAGGGAATGGCAAGCCACTTCAGTACTCTTGCCTTGAGAACCCCATGAACAGTATGAAAAGGCAAAATGATAGGATACTCAAAGAGAAACTCCCCAGGTCAGTAGGTGCCCAATATGCTACTGGAGATCCATGGAGAAATAACTCCAGAAAGAATGAAGGGATGGAGCCAAAGCAAAAACAATACACAGCTGTGGATGTGACTGGTGATAGAAGCAAGGTCGAATGCTGTAAAGAGCAATATTATATAGGAACCTGAAATGTCAGGTCTGTGAATCAAGGCAAATTGGAAGTGGTAAAACAAGAGATGGCAAGAGTGAATGTCAACATTTTAGGAATTAGCGAACTGAAATGGACTGGAATGGGTGAATTTAACTCAGATGACCATTATATCTACTACTGCGAGCAGGAATCCCTCAGAAGAAATGGAGTGGACATCATGGTCAATAAAAGAGTCCGAAATGCAGTACTTGGATGCAATCTCAAAAATGACAGAATGATCTTTGTTCATTTCCAAGAAAAAACATTCAGTATCACAGTAATCCAAGTCTATGCCCCAACCAATAATGCTGAAGAAGCTGAAGTTGAACGGTTCTATGAAGACCTACAAGACCTTTTACAACTAACACCCAAAAAAGATGTCCTTTTCATTATAGGGGACTGGAATGCAAAAGTAGGAAATCAAGAAACACCTGGAGTAACAGGCAAATTTGGCCTTGGAATACAGAATGAAGCAGAGCAAAGACTAATAGAGTTTTGCCAAAAAAATGCACTGGTCATAAAAACACCCTCTTTCAACAACACAAGAGAAGACTCTATACATGGACATCACTAGATGGTCAACACCGAAATCAAATTGATTATATTCTTTGCAGCCAAAGATGGAGAAGCTCTATACAGTCAGCAAAAACAAGACCAGGAGCTGATTGTGGCCCAGACCATGAACTCCTTATTGCCAAATACAGACTGAAATTGAATTAAGTAGGGAAAACCACTAGACGATTCAGGTATGACCTAAATCAAGTCCCTTATGATTATACAGTGGAAGTGAGAAATAGATTTAAGGGCCTAGATCTGATAGATAGACTGCCTAATGAACTATGGATGAAGGTTTGTGACATTGTACAGGAGACAGGGATCAAGACCATCCCCATGGAAAAGAAATGCAAAAAAGCAAAATGGCTGGATGGGGAGGCCTTACATATAGCTGTGAAAGAAGAGAAGCGAAAAGCAAAGAAGAAAAAGAAAGATATAAACATCTGAATGCAGAGTTCCAAAGAATAGCAAGAAGAGATAAGAAAGCCTTCTTCAGCGATCAATGCAAAGAAATAGAGGAAAACAACAGAATGGGAAAGACTAAGGATCTCTTCAAGAAAATCAGAGATACCAAAGGAACATTTCATGCAAAGATGGGCTCGATAAAGGACAGAAATGGTATGGACCTAACAGAAGCAGAAGATACTAAGAAGAGATGGCAAGAATACACAGAAGAACTGTACAAAAAAGATCTTCACGACCCAGATAATCACGATGGTGTGATCACTGACCTAGAGCCAGACATCCTGGAATGTGAAGTCAAGTGGGCCTTAGAAAGCATCACTACGAACAAAGCTAGTGAAGGTGATGGAATTCCAGTTGAGCTATTTCAAATCCTGAAAGATGATGCTGTGAAAGTGCTGCACTCAATATGCCAGCAAATTTGGAAAACTCAACAGTGGCCACAGGACTGGAAAAGGTCAGTTTTCATTCCAATTCGAAAGAAAGGCAAGGCCAAAGAATGCTCAAACTTCTGCACAATTGCACTCATCTCACATGCTAATAAAGTAATGCTCAAAATTCTCCAAGCCAGGCTTCAGCAATATGTGAACCGTGAACTTCCTGATGTTCAAGCTGGTTTTAGAAAAGGCGGAGGAAGCAGAGATCAAATTGCCAACACCTGCTGGATCATGGAAAAAGCAAGAGAGTTCCAGAAAAACACCTATTTCTGCTTTATTGACTATGCCAAAGCCTTTGACTGTGTGGATACCAATAAACTGTGGACAATTCTGAAAGAGATGGGAATACCAGACCACCTGATCTGCTTCTTGAGAAATTTGTATGCAGATCAGGAAGCAACAGTTAAAACTGGACATGGGACAACAGATTGGTTCTAAATAGGAAAAGGAGTACATCCAGGCTGTATATTGTCACCCTGTTTATTTAACTTCTATGCAGAGTAAATCTTGAGAAATGCTGGACTGGAAGAAATACAAGCTGGAATCAAGATTGCCAGGAGAAATATCAAAAAGCTCACATATGCAGATGACACCACCCTTATGGCAGAAAGTGAAGAGGAACTAAAAAGCCTCTTGATGAAAGTGAAAGTGCTGTGTGAAAAAGTTGGCTTAAAGCTCAACATTCAGAAAACGAAGATCATGGCATCCGGTCCCACCACTTCATGGGAAATAGATAGGGAAACAGTGGAAACAGTGTCAGATTTTATTTTTCTGGGCTCCAAAATCACTGCAGACGGTGACTGCAACCATGAAATTAAAAGACGCTTACTCCTTGGAAGGAAAGTTATGACCAACCTAGTAGCATGTGCAAAAGCAGAGATACTACTTTGCCAACAAAGGTTCGTCTAGTCAAGGCTATGGTTTTTCCTGTGGTCATGTATGGATGTGAGAGTTGGACTATGAAGAAGGCTGAGCACCGAAGAATTGATGCTTTTGAACTGTGGTGTTGGAGAAGACTCTTGAGAGTCCCTTGGACTGCAAGGAGATCCAACCAATCCATTCTGAAGGAGATCAGCCCTGGGAATTCTTTGGAAGGAATGATGCTAAAGCTGAAACTCCAGTACTTTGGCCACCTCATGCGAAGAGTTGACTCATTCTCTGATGCTGGGAGGGATTGGGTCAGGAGGAGAAGGGGAGGACAGAGGATGAGATGGCTGGATGGCATCACTGACTCAATGGACGTGAGTTTCAGTGAACTCCGGGAGTTCCTGATGGACAGGGAGGCCTGGCCTGCTGAAATTCATGGGGTCGCAAAGAGTTGGACACCACTGAGTGACTGACCTGATCTGATCAGGAAAAGCCAAGGACTGAAAGTTTTGTTATCCTAAAAACAAGATACTTTTTGGCAACAAAGCAGTAATTTGGGATGTAGTGATTAATTAAAAGAAATATTAAGCAATAACCTAAATAGCTGAATCAGAAAACAGGTACAACCAGAAATAAAACTTAAGCACACTAGATTTTAGCTGCCCTGTGCCTTTATCTATAGTATAGAGTGAAGTTATAAGTGATATTTTTTATTAATGTCATTTCTTACATAATGAACCCAGATGGAGTGATCTAAAAATTCCAGACTCCCTGCAGATAATATGATGCATCTATATTATTCATTAAATAAAGACACTTTGACCTATGGTTGGGCTTTTGTATATGTTCAGTAACTCTATTTGAACTACTAATAACAGTCACTTGTTCAGGTAAGGATAGCCCACAGCCAAAATACCTTACTCCATACATAATCTTGCAGTGAGAGAAGCAAGTTTGCACGCACACACATCCCAATCATTCTTCCCAAATTGAAACTCTGTGTAATAATTTAATCATCGTGACAGTTTTGATAATGATGGTAGTGATGATGATGATGGTTATAATGATATTAGGCTTTTATTGATCTTTTGCTACATTCAAAGTACTATATTATATACTCTACAGTTTTGGGTTTCTCAGGTAGCTCAGTGGGTAAAGAATCCACTGGCAATGCAGGAGACACATTGTGGGTTCGATCCCTGGGTCAGGAAGATCCTCTGGAAGAAGGCATGGCAACCCACTCCAGTATTCTTGCTTGGAGGATCTTATGGACAGAGGAGCCTGGTGGGCTCCCCTCTGTGGGGTCTCAAAAGAGTTAGACACAACTGAGCAAGCAGACACCATAAAGACACTGGTTAAAGCTTGCAATATTCACCATTAATCTGGCTATCTTTTTTTCTTTTCTTTTCGAGTGGTAAGTTTTAAGGTAGGTAAGTATTTATTGCTATTCAGTCCTAACTGAGCACAGTTACTGAAGCTTTTCCTTCTGTACTATGACAGTCTCTCTGAGAAACAGAGATGCCACATTCAGTTTCAGAAATAAGTGGGCTTATGAGTATTCTAAATATACAATGGAGTATTACTCAGCCATTAAAAAGAATACATTTGAATCAGTTCTAATGAGGTGGATGAAACTGGAGCCTATTATACAGAGTGAAGTAAGCCGGAAAGTAAAACACCAATACAGTATACTAACGCATATATATGGAATTTAGAAAGATGGTAACGATAACCCTTTATGCGAGACAGCAAAAGAGACACAGGTGTATAGAACAGTCTTTTGGACTCTGTGGTAGGGGGATGATTTGGGAGAATGGAATTGAAACATGTATAATATCACATAAGAAAGGATGCAGGATACAAGATGCTTGGGGCTGGTGCACTGCGATGACCCAGAGAGATGGTATGGGGAGGGAGGTGGGTTCAAGATTGGGAACACGTGTACACCCATGACAGATTCATGTTAATGTATGGGAAAAACCAATACAATATTGTAAATTAATTAGCCTCTAATTAAAATAAATAAGTTTAAAAAAAAATCATCATCTGGAGAGTAAATACACTAGTTAAAATGTAACTCAGCAAGTTTTGAGGTTTAAGCAGGTCCCACTTGTGTAAAGTAATCTACACACATTTAGTGGAGAGGTCAACCCAGTGACAGTGGCTGCTTTGGTGTGAAGACATGTCATGATGCTTAATTGTTTATGGACCAGTGATCTGATGTGTTGTCTCAGCCTCAGTGAATTTCTGTTGTGATACTGTGAGATGGTTTCTCAGTGCTTATCCTGCCCACTCTCGCTGGTTCTGTTAGGACCATTTTTTAATTTTTTTAACTCAGGTTTTCCCTTGTAAAGCATATTTTTTTCCCTGTCCTAACCCAATTGACTCTTATTTTCATCCCTGAGATTGGCTATTCTGAGCCTTTGGTTTTCTTCTCATTCTCCTGCTTTTCATACAGTCTAAGATGCATATGTTTTTCATATTTTATCATTTTTGAAATCAACACATACCTTTTCTTTCAGCCAAATAGCACTGGTGATTTACTTTTCATTATCAGTGCAAGTGTGAACTTTTTCATAGCTATATACATTGTTGTGAAATGTGAGAACAGTTTCAGTTTTATATATATATATATATATGTTAAATGTTGCTATATTTTTTCTCTTTTTTATTTTTTAAATGAAGGTATAACAACACATTTAAAAGAGACTTGGAAAATACCAAATAAAATTACATATAGTTCCTCTAAATATTGCAGTTATTTTTAAGTAGATAAATTAAGATTTTTGGTTGGAGTTTCAATATCAAACTCTCAAAAATTAATAAATAGAAGAAAAGTAGAAGGATATGGTAGACCTGAAAGCAATGAACCAATTCAATGTAAGATTTATACAATATTCACACAATAGTAGTATGTAAATTCTATTCAAGTTCCCATAGACTATAAGCTAGGAGACACTGGAACATATCCAGGGACTTAAAATAAGGTGTGAAAATTTCAGGTTCTAAACTTAATAAAATCATAGAGTCTGTTCTTATCATTGTGGGATTATGTTAGCCATCTATATCAAAAGATATTTGAAAATAACCCACATATTTTTCAACTGCAGTGTGATATTTACCAAGAGAGATCTTTGACTTAGCCATTGAAAACCTCAAGAAAATTAGAAGACTGAAAATACTTAAAGGGTAACTGCAGAGAAGAAAGCATTTAAATGAGAAGTTAATATCAAAATGAGAAATTAATATCAAAGATAATTTAAACACCCAATGTATTTGGAAATTAAATGTCATTTTTAAATAATGAGTGTATCTGAGAAGCCATAACAAGGAAAAATAGAAAATATTTAACAGGATAAAAATGAAGAGAATTTACCAGAATTTGTTGCCTGAACCTGAAGCTGTTCAATGTAACTAAATATAGTGGAGTCTTGAATAAAGTACGAGAACAAATAATGGACACCAGCATAAAATTCTGTGAAATGTGAACAAAATCAATACTTTAACATCTCATTACACAAAGAACAGTACTATCAAGGTACGCATTCTACAACTTTCTTTCTTCAGTCATTCTCATTTTTATTAGTAAGAGTCTTTTTTTGTTGTTCTTCAATAGCTTTGTTGAGGCATACTTTACATAAAACATGTCCCATTTAAATGTACAATTTAATAGTTTTTATTAAACTTTTATTGTACAGATGTCACCATGATACATGTGTAAAACATCCCCATTATCCCCCAAAAGACTCCTTGTACCTCTTTGCAGTCCTTTTCCTATTTCCATGACCACCCCTCAGCCCTACACACCTACTATCTGTTATAGATTTGCTTTTTTGTTCATTTACTATAAAAGAAATCATACAATTCACAGTATTTCATGCCTGAACTCTTTCACTTAGTATAACATTGAGGTTCAACTGTTTTATAGTTTGAATCAGAATCAGTGGAAATGGTGATTGAACAGGTGCCTCCCAAACCTGTATGAGTGATACCAAGCTACTTCTGTGACAGACTGTTGTGTTTATACCTCCCATGGCCAGGAGAGAAGATCATAGGGCTCCCAGCCAGAAGTAATTACATTTGAATTGTAACTGCTGGGGAATACACTACTTACCCTAGAAATGCCACAGTTTCTTTATTAGCAAAACGGAGAAAATTATATATGACTTTCTGTGGTTTTGTGATGATTAAACAAAATTAAACCATAGGTCTTCTAATCCTGAGAGAGATGCAGAGAGACAGAAAAATATTTTAGTGTTTTCTTTTCTTTTTCCTCTTAAGACTCGGGAATTTTTTGAAAAAGACACAAATACTGTCTTCCCAAAAGGTATGTTTTAGGCCTATGGACCTGAATACATTAGCAATAGTTATCTTGAAGGAGAAATTATGCATAGGGGATACACCACTGACTCTAGGTATATATGAATAGCTTCGCAAGAAAGGGAAAATGTACTTATTTAACCACAATATCAATGAGAAAAGAATATAAGATAGTAGTCTTTTTATCTCAAGGTTATGGAAAATTGCCTTTTAGAATTCAGATTGTATGCCTCTTATAATATATAATTATATTTCTCTTTTCATAATATATTCAGATCATTCTCCAGTAATCAGGGGTGCTCAACACTGCCTTAAGACACAGTAAAACCGCCATCACTGGAGGTCAGATGTAAAGTGTGCATGATCCTTAAAAAGACAGTATTTCTTGAATGTCTTAGGAGGTAGACTTAATGGTCTTGAAGACCTGCTCTAGTCATAACATCCTGATTCTATGGGTTTTTTGGTAAGAACTTTTAATGGCTTATACAAATAGAGTTACAGATGATGGAATCTCAGGATGGCAGGGAATATATCTTGGAGCATGAATGGCTCCAACCAGCTGCATCTTTTTAAATTTTACTTGGAAAAACTATCAAAATATGACACCTGCAGCCCCAGAGATATGTTTATTTTACAGTTAACAAAAGAGAAGGCAACTGTTTCTGAAAGTGACTGTTTTGCTTCAAGAATCTCAATCTAAATGTATGTGTCTCATGGGAAATGGAGAAAGAATATATGCTATGGACATCTGTTTTATTTTTATTGCATTTTTGCCTTTTTTCAAAATAAAACACATCATTTGGAGGAGTTTACCATTCGCATTTCCATGTAGCTTCTGATAGGCTGTATTTAAGTATTTTGACTACAGAAGGATGCATGTGACCCAATAATGCCTAATCATTGTACCCCATCCCCTTGCTCCTTCTTTCATCATGATCAGTTAAACGATGGGTCCATTATCCATTGATTTCCATGAGAGTCCTTTCCTCTTGGTTTATAAAACTCAGATAATTTAAACCTTTATTTCTCTGTAGCCAAGGTTCCCTATCTAGATATAGAAGGAATACTGGCAAAACTCTTAGAGGATCTTGGAGAGAGAAGGAAGAACAGAAAAGGAAAAAAAAAAAAAAAAAAAAACAGAAAAAAAGCATATATATTGTATTTCTGAAGTTTCAAAGGCCAACTCAGTCCCAGACTCCTCAGATAAGTGAGCTAATACATGTTAAGTAATAAACCCTTATCTGAGGAGTCTGGGACTTAGTTGGCCTTTGAAACTTCAGAAATACAATATACATGCTTTTTTCTTTCTTTCTTTTTTTTTTTTTTTTTATTTTGTTAAGAAAAAGTAACAAGTAACAATGGATCTCTGTTTTTTGCACCTTGAACCCTAAGTAATGTTGTTAATATTACTAGTGGTGAATGTCTCAAGTGATAAATTCTAATATATGATATTCACTGATTTGAGGTAGGATGGTAGGTAATGAAAACTCCTTTATTCCTGATCAGGAAACAATGATGATAATAATGATTCTTGTTACTGACTCCTGAATGAACTATCAGTCATTCAAAGGCATTCTTACACATGCTTGGGTTTTGGAAGTTGGATAGAAAAAAAGTCAGAAACTTAGATTGTATGTAGGCTGTTCTAACATCCTTTTTAAAGATCCTACCTAAAAGATAAAGATGCTTTTAAGCTAACACCTGTGGTAGCAAAAACAATCAACATAGAGTTTTAAGGCAAGATGAAGACTTGAAGAGCCACAGAAAATGAGAAGGGTTGTTCACCATGATCCTCCCAAATATCTCCTGCTGAGCACCGAGTGATCTGAAAAGATAGTGATTCCATCTTAAGGAGAATGCCACTGGGATAGTCAAGAGGTAGAGAGGCAATTTGCCAGTGCTTTAGTGTTTCAGCCAAATATTTCATTTTGATAAGACACAAAGTAAAGCAGAGAGACATTTAGCTGAGGTTTAATCCATCTGACATTGATAAGACACAAAAACTGCAACAGTAGGGTTCATGTTGAAATACCATTACTCAGTAAAATTTCTGGTTTTTAAATACTAGGGGAGCTTCCCTGGTAGCTCAGCTGGTAAAGAATCCGACTGTAATGCAGGAGACTCTGGTTCGATTCTTGAATTGGGAAGATCCCCTGAAGATGGGCTAGGCTTCCCACTACAGTATTCTTGGGCTTCCCTGCTGGCTCAGACAGTATAGGATCCGTCTGCAATACAGGAGACCTAGGTTTGACCTCTGGGTTGGGAAGATCCTCTGGAGGAAGGCATGAAAACCCACTCAAGGATTCTTGCCTGGAGAATCCCCATGGACTGAGGAGCCTGGTGCGCTACAGTCCATGGGGTCACAAAGAGTTGGACATGACTGAAGTGACTTAGCATGCACATGCAAATACTAGGGAACACTGCTGCTGCTGCTGCTGCTGCTTTCAAGTCACATCAGTCATGTCCAACTCTGTGTGACCCCATAGACGGCAGCCCACCAGGCTCCTCTGTCCCTGGGATTCTCCAGGCAAGAATACTGGAGTGGGTTGCCATTTCCTCCTCCAATAGGGAACTCTAGAATTCCTTGGTAGGTCAGATGGTAGAGAATCTACCTGCAATGTGGGAGACCTGGGTTTGACCCCTGGATTAGGAAGATCCCCTGGAGAAGGGAATGACAACCTACTCCAATATTCTTACCTGTAGAATTCCACGAACAGAGGAGCCTAGCAGGCTACGGTCCATGGGGTCGTACAGAGTTGGACACAACTGAGTGACTAACACTTGAATTTCACTTCAACCCAAGAATTGTTGCATGACGCACCTGACCAGGTTTTCAAGGTTATATTGACAGATAAAACCCAAGCTTGTCAGTGGTAACAACACTTCAAATCAGATAGAGGAGAGCTATCTGTAGATGTCATGACAATAGCTACAGAGAAGATTTATTTAGACTATCTTCATTTCCCTCCGTTATTACCTATGGAGATTCTGTAGTGATTGGCAGTGATCACTGATCCAATGTTATCAAGATCACAAAGAGCATGTCTAGACTCAGACAGTGTTAGCTGCAATAAGTGGACAATACTCTGTTTGTCTCACTCTTGGTTTTGATTCTGGATGGTTAAAATAAAGTTCAGATTCTAGTTCTACTTGTCAGAAAAGAATTTTTGACAGGAAACCCAAAAGAGTGACAGGAACTGAGACATAGAGAGAAAGAAAAGAAGAAATTTATTTAAAAGGCTGAAGGGAGAGTAGGCACTTGGAGAAGAGTGTGGGCATTCAACTGTTGGATTTTCTGATTTCCCTTTTTCTTAATTTATCTATTTTTATAATGTTTTATTGGTTTCTGCCAAACATCAACATGAATCAACCATAGATATACTCTCTTTTTATTTCATCTTGATCTTTGAATAGATTGGAGCTGCTTTTATTAACAGCAGGAAATTCATTGATAAAATAGCCTAGGAGGACAATGATTTCATCTTTTCTGAATGCTGGGTACCTGAAGCCACTGCACATATGCTCCAAGAGCCATTTTCCCTTAAATTTTCCCTCACCTATTGAGAGCCACACATAGAAGGTTGTATAGTGGTCATTTGCATTTTTATTGCATATGCTCAGCCATGTTCTGTGGATTTTATGATCAAGGTTCCCTACTTAGCTGTCAAAAAGCTTAATCAAAGTCTTGTGTTCTTGCTGCTGACACTGTTCCTCCATGCTTCATGATCTCATTAACTACTAAACAAGGAGATGACTGTGCCTTTTTGCCTAATGCCTCTTCATGAAGAGGTTTTCCTTGGGCCCAGACCCATCTTTCCTGGGTCTAGTCCTATCTTTCCTAACTCAATTTGCATGCCTAGTTTGCAGATTTCAGAAAAGCTACATTAGAGTAGAAGAAAAAAATTCTTATTGGTGTATTTATGTGAACACTGAAAAAGGTTCTCTCCTTGAACAAATTTGATTCAGACTCTGAGTTCTTTCAAGTAAGCTTTGGTTTTTAGACTTCTGTTGTTTGTCTCTGCATTGTCCAATTTAGCAAGACTCCTGCAAAGTCAATTTAGTCATCCTTGAAATCTCATGCTCTTCAGTCCCCTAGGTGTTTTCTGATCACCCTGGCCTGCCTTCAGCAAGAATTCTGACAGGTTGGTTTAGCCAGAATTGCCCCTAATCCCTGATGTTTTCTTTTAGAAATTTTCCATCCTTTGACCCCCCACTTTGCTCCTTGGTATTGATTCCCACTTGGGGGGTTATATACAGAGTTGAGCCCCATCTCTCTCCCTACTAAATACCTATTTGTAGTAGCCTCTTTCACACCCATTGCAATTTTCCTCCTTGAATAAACTGTCTTGCTATTCTTTAACAAGTGTCTTGAATAATTTTCTCTTTAATGGAGCAAGTGGAAAATCCATTCAGATTTTATTTAATATTCACAAAGAGACATTTGTATTGTTGGAGAGTTTTTACTAACTGCCAGAATATTAATCTTTATTTAGAGGATTTCAGGCATAAGTTGGAAAGATATTTTGGTGCAGAACAAATTTTTTCATCACTCTTAAAATTACACTATTTTGGCAACTATTATCCCATCAACAAGTAAAAGTCAAGTTATATGTCCCTGAAAAAATGGCAAAAATTGGCTGTGGGTTTTTAAACACATAGACTCTGTGATTGGCAACACTCTTATGGAAAATGCACACACTTTCTAAGGGACAAATGATTAAAAGGAAAAAAATAAGACCTGTAAGAAAAGACCAACAGAGTCTGGAAAACTGTCAAGAATTTTTTGTGTCTGGGGAAAAATCCTTCTGAAAACCCAACTAAGTTGGGACAATTGAATGCTAATTGCCTACCAATTAGAAACAGTAAAATGATGTCAATGAGCTCTCCAAATTGCTGTTATTTTTTGTTTTCATTAGGTTTTAAAATTATCCCTTTATTTCACTCACTGTCCCTTTCTGGCTACAGAATTTCATTACCCTCTTTTTTTTTCTTTCTTTTTGTCTGAAATTATAGCTCAAATTCAAAGGCCTAATTAAGAAAGAGGAATTTGAGCAACTCTGACAACTTCTTTTCAATAGAATCTCTCACTGAGCAATTCAGTCCATTCAAGAGCAACTATAGCAAAGCTTTTCCTTAATGATCAATATTGTTCTCCACTAAGGCTCTGACCTCATCAGAGTAGTTAGTCCCATTGGTTTGATAACTCTCCCAAACTCTTTGAATTTAAAATTATCTGATGCCTGAAGGCGTAACATCTCTGCCAGTAAACATAATTACCTATAAAGTAAATGTGAACCAATGGATGAGATTCAAGCTTAACATAGAAAAAAAATTTTTTTTTTGAAGGAATGGAAGAAAAGAAACAGAAAAGCAGAAAGAAGTCAGTGGTAGTAATTTTTAATATATAAAAAGAATTTTAGAGTATCATCCTACTTGGTATTTGTTCCTGTCACTACTGCCATCTCTCTGGACTTCGTACATTCTTACTGACAAAGACACTTACCTTGACCAAATTTTAGTCAGGCTCCTCTGAACCCCCTTCTTGATTAAGCCAAGGTTTCTTTGCATTACTCACTTTTAGCAAGAATCCTGTGTAAAATAAAAATATCTCCTGCCATATTAATAAACGTGAAATGTCACAGCCATCAGCGATTTCTAGACTCCAAATGTGAAGCAGGGCCCCCCGAACCTCAATCCAAGGGATGTTGCTACCCTCTATGGTGACTGCTGAAGAGCTGGGAGAATTCAAGAAGCAAGGTGAACAAGGGAAAAGGATTAGCCCCAGATAGCTGAGGTGCAGCTGAGGTGCGTAATTTAGAGACCCCAGAGGCTTGCATACACAGAATTCTAAATCCCTTAACTTGATACTGTTTCAGGGAGAAAGCCAATTCTGAATCCACTTTGAAAACTGTTTCTTTGACTCCCTTTTGTTATTATAATCATATTCAATGGCTTGCCTGAAGGACTCTGCCCCTCTTCTTGACTGTAAACAAAAGTGCCTTTGTTCAGTTAAGGGAGAGATGGTTTATCCCTGCCTACCTGTGAATAGAAGAGATTAACATACCCCTTCTGAGAGCTGGACATTCTCTTCCTGGTGGACTGAAAACGCTTTCCCTTTACTTCCCGATTGCATCTCCCTCTCTATTCTACCTTTTGACTTCAGTTCCTCATTGCAAAGCACTGAAGAGTTGACGCTTTCCTCATTGCAAAGCACTAAAGAGTTGACGCTTTGGAACTGTGGTGTTGGAGAAGACTCTTGAGAGTCCCTTGGACTGCTAGGAGATCCAACCAGTCAATCCTAAAGGAAATCAGTCCTGAATATTCATTGCAAGACTGATGCTGAAGCTGAAAAGTCCAATACTTAGGCTATCTCATGCGAAGAACTGACTCACTGGAAAAGACCTTGATGCTGGGAAAGATTGAAGGCAGAAGGAGAAGGGACGACAGAGGATGAGATGGTTGGATGGCATCACTGACGCAATGGACATGAGTTTGAGTAGGCTTCAGGAGTTGGTAATAGACAGGGAAGTCGGGCGTGCTGCAGTCCATGGGGTCTCAAAGAGTCGGACATGACTAAGTGACTGAACTAAACTAACTAACTAACCTCATTACTTCTTTCTCTCTAATCTATAAAAGAACCTGGCATCCAGACCCCAATAAGATGGTTATTTAGAGGTGCTAGCCTGCCATCTTCTTGGTCTGCTGGCTTCCTCATTAAAGTCTCTTCCTTGCCTCAACACCTTGTCTCTTGGATTTGTTACAGGAAGGGGGACCCATTCCAGGGCCCGAAACTGGGCTCTTGTCTAACACTCAGAAATGAATTGTCCGAGGAGACACATGTGCTGACAAAGCAAGAGATTTTATTGGGAAAGGGCACCCGGGTGGAGAGCAATAGGGTAAGGGAACCCAGGAGAACTGGTCAGCCACTTGGCTCGCAGTCTCAGGTTTTATGGTGATGGGATTAGTTTCTGGGTTGTCTTTGGCCAATAATTCTAATTCAGAGTCTTTCCTGGTGGCACACACATCACTCAGCCAAGATGGATGCTAGCGAGAGGGATTCTGGGAAGTGGATGGACACGTGGTGTCCCCTTTTGACCTTTCCCGAGCTCTTCCAGTTGGTGGTGGCTTATTAGTTCCATATTCCTTACCAGGATCTCCTGTCATAAAACAACTCATGCGAATGGTTACTAAAGGGCCTGGCCAGGGTGGGCAGTTTCAGTCAGTGTGCTTCCCCTAACAGATTCATTGACGTATTGTGCAGCAAGCAGAGTGAGCTTGGACTCAATAACAGTACCTGATATTTGGTATTCAGACTGCTTGCTCCCTTTATTGCAAATTTGATCCTGCCTTCTCCTCCTGCCTCCTTGGAGCAGTTTTCTCAGAGCTACTGAGATGCTCTCTCCCAGGCTCAAAGTCCTAAACATTCCCACCAAATAAAGTAACACTCTACTTTCATGTTGTGAAACATGACTTCGCTGGTGGCTCAGATGGTAAAGCACCTGCCTACAATGTGGGAGACCCATGTTCAATCCCTGGGTCGAGAAGATCTCCTGGAGAAGGAAATGGCAACCCACTCCAGTATTCTTGCCTGGAAAAACCCATTGACGGAGGAGCCTGATAGGCTACAGTCCATGGGGTCGCAAAGAGGCAGACACCACTGAGTGACTTTATTTCATGTTGTGACTATACCTGCTAAGTCAGTATAGCAAGAATCCCACATCCTCGGTTTCTAATTCCCTTTGATATCTGATAGAAGTCCTTATTCCCTACTCTTTGCTTGCTCTTAGAAAGAAACTTGTCAAATCACTTTAACCAGAACTGGCAGCAAGTTAGTTTAATCTGAATTCTCAACCTCCCATATTTTCTCTCAGAAATTTTCCATCTGCTGATCACACTCTGTCCCTTAGATAAATTCCCATTTTTTTCCTTGTTGTATTTGAAATTGAGCCCAGTTCTATATTGAGGAGCCTTTCTCCATGTTACAGTAGTTTCTGAATAAAATATGTCTTTACCACTTTAACTATGGTTTTCTTCAACAGTACATGTAACCCTAATCCTTTCTTTTCCTCTTGGTCAGTAAAGTTAAACTGACTAATCTTCCCCTGCACTTTTGAATTCAACTTGCAAATCTCTATTCTTAAAAATAGGGAAGGGGTCAAGAATAAAACAAATGAATGCATTTATTATCCCATAGAGGACTATCAGCACAATCAGAACACTGACCTGGCAATCTTCTAAGTTTTTGGATTTTATCTCTAAGACTCAATAGCTGCATCATCAATAAAACATGATGTCTGAAACTCACACATACACAAAAACATCATTGCCCTCATGTAGGTTAAAGATGCACATGAACTGGGTCATTTCATTATTATCTGGGAAGTGGGGCTAACACTATGATTATATAGCTAATGATTCAACAAATTTATTAATAACAGAATTGTCTCTTTAACCATTTGCTTTGAAACATTGACCAAATGTTTCAAATCATGTTTTCTTCCTTACATCTAGGATAAACCATTTATTTATCTGTCATTTATTTTTGTCTACTCATGTTTCTACCTGATCCATTCTGTACACAATGTAAGATTCATTAAAGCAGTGAGAGATGTATCTTATTTATTATTATCATCTAGGCTGAAAGTAAAGAGGAACTAAAAAGCCACTTGATGAAAGTGAAAGAGGAGAGTGAAAAAGTTGGTTTAAAGCTCAACATTCAGAAAATGAAGATCATGGTATCTGGTCCCATCACTTCTTGGGAAATAGATGGGGAAACAGTGGAAACAGTGTCAGACTTTATTTTTCTGGGTTCCAAAATCACTGCAGATGGTGACTGCAGCCATGAAATTAAAAGATGCTTAGTCCTTGGAAGAAAAGTTATGACCAATGTAGACAGCATATTGAAAAGCAGAGACATTACTTTGTGAACAAAGGTCTATCTAATCAAAGCTATGGTTTTTCCTGTGATCATATATGGATGTGAGAGTTGGACTGTGAAGAAAGCTGAGTGCCGAAGAATTGATGCTTTTGAACTGTGGTGTTGGAGAAGACTCTTGAGAGTCCCTTGGACTGCAAGGAGATCCAACCAGTCCATTCTGAAGGAGATCAGTCCTGAGTGTACGTTGGCAGAAATGATGCTAAAGCTGAAACTCCAATACTTTGTCCTCCTCATGCGAAGAGTTGATTCACTGGAAAAGACTCTGATGCTGGGAGGGATTGGGGGCAGGAGGAGAAGGGGACGACAGAGGATGAGATGGCTGGATGGCACCACCAACTCAATGGACGTGAGTTTGAGTGAACTCTGGGAGTCGGTGATGGATAGGAAGGCCTGGCGTGCTGCAATTCATGGGGTCGCAAAGAGTCAGACATGACTGAGCGACTGAATTAAACTGAATAATGCATAAAGCACAGTGTATTAATACAACACACAAACACGCAGCTTTAAAAAAGCAGTGAATGAATAAGCATCATTATTATTATCGATTAGAAGTTAACTTAATTTACTCCTCTCAACCCTATTATTCTCCATTATTTCTCCTGCATATTTTTACAAGCTTACCAAGTTCCTGGTCTGCTGCCTGTAACTTGAAGAATTCTTATGCCACATAATATTTTTTTCCCAAGAAACCAAATGTGATAGTTTTTAATATATGTTAAGAAAATGGTTATAGTAACACTCAGTCGTGTCTGACTTTTTGTGACCCCATGGATTGCAGCTTGGATTGCTACTCTGTCCATGGAATGTTCCAGGCAAGAATATTGGAGTGGGTTTCCATTTTCACTCCAGGGATCTTCCCTGCCCAGAGATCAAGCCTGTATATCCTGTGTCTCCTGAATTCGCAGGCAAATTATTTATCACTGAGCCACCTGGGAAGCCCATTAGGAAAATAACAAACATTTATTTAGCAGCTATTATTTTGTCAGACATATTGCCTGAAGCAGTTTATTTAATTTCACAGGAGGGCTATGGGGCAAGGATTCCTAATTCCATAGGTAGAAATGGAAGATATATATTATAAGTAATTATGCATCCAATGAGTCTTATAATTGGAATTTCAAGTTTCAAGTTATAGTTTGCATTTTTTAAAGCAGTTTAACTAGAGTTTCTTTCCTGTAGGTCTTTCATTTTGATTCTGTATTAACAATAGGAAAATAAAAAGATTTCCTTCATATCTAGGAAAGAGAGAGTTGAGAAAAAAACTTCTAGGTTGCAGCTTTAAACTCAAATGATTTTACCAGCTGTATTTCCCACCAAGAGTCCAATTCAGCAAAATAAGGAAGTCTAGTTTCAAGATAAGTGCATCAGTGTGTGATTCAACTTGAAAAAACATTTCAGAGACATAACTATTTTACATGAGTATATCTTCTAAAGGAAGTATCATCAGGCCCACTGCAGCCTAAGCAGTTTTATCCTCTTGAGGAAATATAAATCATTGATGAAGGAAACAGAGTAAACAAGACTCCAATGAATTCAGTAGCTATTTGGGAGCTGTCCTATTTTATTACCTCTACTAAAGTACAATAAAAGGACAGAGGAAGGAATTAAAGTGAAAGCAAGCAAAACTATTGCATAGTAAGGAATTATATAAGATAATACCACACATGTATACCTGTGGTGGATTCATTTCGATATTTGGCAAAACTAATACAATATTGTAAAGTTTAAAAATAAAAAAAAAAAAAAAGATAATACCAGACAGGTTAGAAACAACTCTGAAATATAAGGTGTTCTGGAATGTTCTACACTGTGAGAGAGGGATGTATAACCAGAGGGAGGGGATTACAGGTGCAGAAACACATCATGTCACCTAATAGTATGTTAGGTCTGTCATGAGGGACTGTCAGTTAACATACTGGAAATCTTAAGTTGGGAAAAAAGACATAACTGAAACAAGAATTTTTAAGGCTTTATAATATTTCCAAGTTTTATACTTTTTTAGATGTCCTTTTTAAGGACTTCATATTTTTCCTAAATATTAAAGTAATATTAAATGGTAAATTAAACTAGCAAAAATACTTCTAGTTAAGTATTTTTTTTCTCTTCATTATTTGTACTCAAAAATCTCTGCCTATATATATCTATTTAATTGAAATCATATTGATTATCAGTTTTATTATACCATTTTTTCTCTTGAAACTATCATTATCATTCCCTCAAACTATTAATAAATCTCTCTATATAAGTATTCGTTTTAAAATGCATTATTTCAATGTAGAATATTTTTTTTAATTTAAAAAGTATGCCTTTCTTACTAAATATTTCAGATTTTCTTCCTGTGACAAATATACCATTGTAAAAATTTGCATGCATATCAATAACTTTTTATCTAGCTAAATTTTCAAAATTACTAAATTTAAAAGATGTATCTTTAAAGATGTTACACATATTGTCTATGGTGCTACTGTACAAGGATCTCCATCCATTATGCTTCAGTGGTTGGACTGAGCTTAAGGCAAAAGATATATGGGCCCCAGGCTAAGCAGTTTCTCCCCTGTTGGCAGAGACTCCAAAACAGCAGAAACTCCATAAAAGCTGGATGATAGAGGAGGCTGGACCCTGCACAGATATGGGATAAAAGACCACATATTCCTCATTCTTGAAATCAAGGATATGTCCTTGACTACATATGCACAGAAAGGCTCCTTGGAGATCAAAAAAGAAGGGAGCATCACCTCATAGCAACTGATGTCAACTACCAATAGGCCTCTTCACTAGAATTCATCTTGGCTAAGAGATGCATGTACAGATAAGGAGGACCCTGAGATAAACCAAACATGGACTCAGAAACAGGAAAAGTAAGATGATTAGCCAAAGGAAACCCGGGATCAGGCTCTTTCAGCTTGACTCATGCAGGGTATATTACTGCTTTGTATTCATTTGATAAGGTCTATGGCTTTCCCAGTAGTCATGCACGGATGTGAGAGTTGGACCACAAAGGTGGCTGACCACCAAAGAATTGATATTTTCAAATTATGGTGTTGGAGAAGACTCTTGAGAGTCCCTTGGACTGCAAGGAGATCAAAACAGTTAATCCTAAATGAAATCAACCCTAAATATTCATTGGAAGCTTTGATGCTAAAGCTGATGCTTCAATACTTTGACCACCTGATGTGAAGAGCGGACTTACTGGAAAAGACTCTGATGCTGGGAAAGATTGAAGGCAGGAGAATGAGATGGTTGGATGACATCATTGACTCAATGGACATGGATTTGGAAAAACTCCGGGAGATAGTGAAGGACAGGGAAGCTTTGTGTGCTGCAGTCCATGGGGTGGCAAAGGGTTGGACATGATTGACTGACTGAACAACAACAAGACAACATTAATAATAAAGAGTAAGACAGGACAAATAATTCCTACTTTCCGGTTCTGCTACTACAACCCCTGGGTCATGTGTTTCTGGTACTGGCTCATGGTATGTGGCCAGCCTATGCATGGTACAGTCCCGAGGATGCTGAGAAAGGAGCTGACACCTACAAAAGACTTTGGGATGATTAGAAACAGGGACAGATGTGCAAATTTCTCTTCACTATTTGAGATCCTCAGTTACAAGAGTGTCTGTCAAATTAATGGCAACATTGTTGGAAAAGTTTTATATGATTTCTATGTCAAGCCAAGACTCTACTTGATTTAGCAAGTGATGGCCTCTGAAGTCCTAGTCGTCCTATCAGAGGATTCTGGCTGGAAAAACTCTGAGGAGTTTTTGCACACGCTGTGCTACTCTCTTTATTTTGCTTAGATGGACCATCACAAGAGTCTGTGACTACCAAGAGTTTGCTTTGTTTTTGTTTGCTTGTTTTCACTCCTCTACCATGCTCCTGCCCACCACCCCTGCCCCCCACCCCCACCCCCCACACTCACACACACTCAAAAGAATCTAGATACTTTGGGATTTGCAAGAAGAGGGTAAAAATGAATACTGGGTTCAGTTCAGTTCAGTTCAGTCATTCAGTCATGTCTGACTCTTTGCGAACCCATGAATCACAGCACGCCAGGCCTCCCTGTCCATCAGCAACTTCCGGAGTTCATTCAGACTCACGTCCATCAAGTCAGTGATGCCATCCAGCCATCTCATCCTCTGTCGTCCCCTTCTCCTCCTGCCCCCAATCCCTCCCAGCATCAGAGTCTTTTCCAGTGAATCAACTCTTCGCATCAGGTGGCCAAAGTACTGGAGTTTCAGCTTCAGCATCATTCCTTCCAAAGAAATCCCAGGGCTGATCTCCTTCAGAATGGACTGGTTGGATCTCCTTGCAGTCCAAGGGACTCTCAAGAGTCTTCTCCAACACCACAGTTCAAAAGCATCAATTCTTCAGCACTCAGCCTTCTTCACAGTCCAATTGTCAAATACATACATGACCACAGGAAAAACCATAGCCTTGACTAGACGGACCTTTGTTGGCAAAGTAATGTCTCTGCTTTTCAATATGCTATCTAGGTTGGTCATAACTTTCCTTCCAAGGAGTAAGCGTCTTTTAATTTCATGGCTGCAGTCACCATCTGTAGTGATTTTGGAGCCCAGAAAAATAAAGTCTGACACTGTTTCCCCATCTATTTCCCATGAAGTGATGGGACCAGATGCTATGATCTTCGTTTTCTGAATGTTGAGTTTTAAGCCAACTTTTTCACTCTCCACTTTCATTTTCATCAAGAGGCTTTTGAATTCCTCTTTACTTTCTGCCATAACGGTGGTGTCATCTGCATATCTGAGGTTATTGATATTTCTCCCGTCAATCTTGATTCCAGCTTATGCTTCTTCCTGTCCAACGTTTCTCATGATGTACTCTGCATAGAAGTTAAATAAGCAGGGTGACAATATACAGCCTTGACGTACTCCTTTTCCTATTTAGAACCAGTCTGTTGTTCCATGTCCAGTTCTAACTGTTGCTTCCTGACCTGTATACAGATATATCAAGAGGCAGGTCAGGTGGTCTGGTATTCCCATCTCTTTCAGAATTTTCCACAGTTTATTGTGATCCACACAGTCAAAGGCTTTGGCATAGTCAATAAAGCAGAAATAGATGTTTTTCTGGAATTCTCTTGCTTTTTCCATGATCCAGTGGATGTTGGCAATATGATCTCTGGTTCCTCTGCCTTTTCTAAAACCATCTTGAACATCAGGAAGTTCACGGTTCACGTTTTGCTGAAGCCTGGCTTGGAGAATTTTGAGCATTACTTTACTAGTGTGTGAGAGTGGGAGGACCCCATGCCCAAAGGGTGGCAACCAAGAGGAGTTACCCCACGTTCGAGGTCAGGGGCAGGAGCAGAGAGTGCCACACTGTGATGCTGCAGGAACGGCCTAGAGGAGCTACCCAAGTCCAAGGTCAGGGGCGGCGGCCGGGAGGAGCAACTACACCTCCAAGGAGCTATAGCTGCGCGGGCACAGGAGGGCCTAGAGAAGCTATTTCACATTGAAGGTCAGGAAGGGCAGCGGTGAGGAGATGCCCCTCATCCAAGGTAAGGAGCAGTGGCTATGCATTGCTGGAGCAGCTGTGAAGAAATACCCCATGCCCAAGGTAAGAGAAACCCAAGTAAGACGGTAGGTGTTGCAAGGGGGCATCAGAGGGCAGACACACTGAAACCATACTCACAGAAAACTATTCAATCTAATCACACAGCCTTGTCTAACTCAATGAAACTAAGCCATGCCTGTAGGGCAACCCAAGATGGGCGGGTCATGGTGGAGAGGTCTGACAGAATGTGGTCCACTGGAGAAGGGAATGGCAAACCACTTCAGTATTCTTGCCTTGAGAACCCCATGAACAGTATGAATACACTGTGTGGATCACAGTAAACTGTGGAAAATTCTGAAAGAGATGGGAATACCAGACCACCTGACCTGCTTCTTGAGAAATCTATATACAGGTCAGGAAGCAACAGTTAGAACTGGACATGGAATAACAGACTGGTTCCATATAGGAAAAGGAGTACATCAAGGCTATATATTGTCACCCTGCTTATTTAACTTATATGCAGAGTACATCATGAGAAATGCTGGACTGGAAGAAGCATAAGCTGGAATCAAGATTGCCGGGAGAAATATCAATAAGCTCAGATATGCAGATGATACCACCCTGATGGCAGAAAGTGAAGAGGAACTAAAAAGCCTCTTGGTGAAAGTGAAAGTGGAGAGTGATAAAGTTGGCTTAAAGCTCAACATTCAGAAAATGAAGATCATGGCTTCTGGTCCCATCACTTCATGGAAAATAGATGGGGAAACAGTGGAAACAGTGTCAGACTTTATTTTTGGGGGCCCCAAAATCACTGCAGATGCTGACTGCAGCCATGAAATTAAAAGACGCTTACTCCTTGGAAGGAAAGTTATGACCAACATAGATAGCATATTGAAAAGCAGAAACATTACTTTGCCAACAAAGGTCTGTCTAGTTAAGGCTATGGTTTTTCCTGTGGTCATATATGGATGTGAGAGTTGGACTGTGAAGAAAGCTGAGCACGGAAGAATTAATGCTTTTGAATTGTGGTGTTGGAGAAGACTCTTGACAGTCCCTTGGACTGCAAGGAGATCCAACCTGTCCATTGTGAAGGAGATCAGCCCTGGGATTTCTTTGGAAGGAATGATGCTGAAGCTGAAACTCCAGTACTTTGGCCACCTGATGTGAAGAGTGAGTCATTGGAAAAGATTCTGATGCTGGGAGGGATTGGGGACAGGAGGAGAAGGGTACGACAGAGGATGAGATGTCTGGATGGCATCACTGACTTGATGGACGTGAGTCTGAGTGAACTCCAGGAGTTGGTGATGGACAGGGAGGCCTGGCGTGCTGCGATTCATGGGGTCATAAAGAGTCGGACATGACTGAGTGACTGAACTGAACTGAATCCATATAATCTATTTAGCAAAACACTTGGAATACAGTCAATAAATATGTGCTACTATTGTTAAATATTATATCTCAAAGCAAGATAGATAGGTATGCATTTTATGTAAAACACAAAATTAAAATTTATACTTCTTGATTTATCCTGAGTGCTCTGTTTGTGAAGGCCCCTTAATCACTTTTTGACTTATGACTACGTTCGAGACGCTTACCTGCATAACACATTCAGATGTGAGAATTACATCTCAACTCCAGGTCCACAACTGCCAGTTGTCTCTGTCTACCACTGAAGCACTTTCATCCTGAACTATAATAATAGAAATATTTAGTGGGGTGAGATCATTTTTTCTGATAGAGTTCAGCCTTAATTTATCCCAAGGAATTGCAGTAGGTATAAACCCTCCCAGATTCCTCTGGATATGGAAGTTGATAGCTAGAATTTCCCATTTGAGGGCATAGTGTGCATTAAAGGATTAACACATGTAATTCAGAGAGTCACCCTCTGATAAACAGGTTCCCTTGAGAACAGAGAATCTCTTTTCTTTTTAACGTTTGCAGCACTCAGTACAGCACTTCCCATAAACCATAGGCTGAATAAATGTACACTGAATTCCCATTAAAAACAATTAGCTGTTTATGAAGAAAAAAAATTATATTTCTTTGTTTTTGAGATATTTATATGTGTGTTCTTGCTCTATATTAAGATTTCAGTCTTAGTTTAGGTACTTTCCAACTCTGGATTTTTCCATTTTTGCTATTGCTGTCAAAGAACAAATCTTTAGGTTATTACATATTTTTCATGAAAGATTATTTGTATTTTAGCTTTTATTGACAGTATAATTTAAGAACCAGATTTGGCTGTTTACAATGGTCTTGTTTACAACCTCTGAATCATATACAAAGTGAGTGAAAATATATTGAGAGGAAATAAGCCTAGATATTCCAAGATTAGTGGCTAGTAAATGAAAACAGTGTGTCATAAAATATTAAAATATAGTCTATAATTACTTTTGCATACTGATGCCCAGCCACCTCCTCAGTGAAGAATATGTTCTCATTGAAGGACATCCAGTAGGAAGTACCTTTCATCCAGGTATCTGTCCATTGCATTTTCATTATCATAAACATTATAAAGTAGTCAGTGACTCAGACCTTCCTAGAATATATGCACTTCTGTTTTTTTTCTTGCGAAGGCAGTGGCTTTATCTGCCTTAGCCTTGACAAACTGAAATACATAAGAGAGTGTAGAGAACATTATGTGTTCTGTTCCAATCTTCACCTGAAAGCTTAAAAACATTTTCATAGTAATATAAATCACAAGAAATGAAAGATCAAAATTATAGTGTTGCTTTATGATTATCTTTTATTAAAAGTATTATTGCTAGTACCTTTTTTTTTTTTATGTTGTTAGATCTCCTATGTAGTAGTCAAAGATATAATTATTTGGACCTCATCTCAGATGAACTGTAATGGATAAGGTGAAAAAATCTGGAAAGCACCTTGGATCCCTCTTCCCTTCTTCCCACATTCAGTCCATTCTATAAGCTAAGTTGATTTTATTTCTACCATCAAATCTCATCTAGACTATTACAAAACTAATTTATCTCAGTTTCTTGTTTTTGCTAAACATGTTCCACATTTGGGAATTTTTGCCCTAGTTGTTTCCCAGAGTCAGAGCACTTTGAATGGAAAAACTGTGAATTATGAGGACCTCACGGCCTTCGCTTTCAAAACTGCCATTTAAGAGAGAAAGTTTTCCTTATTAACTAAACTATAAGGAAATATCCCATTCAAGTCATGTCATTTAATTTTCTGATTTTATTACAGGAAAAGATGGCATCAAATTATTACTTTTAATTATTTGAGAGCTGAAAAATAGTCATAGTGCAAAATATGCAAATATAGTATAGAATTTTTATTTCATAAAACTCATGCAGTCCTTTTAATGAATCTCTTGACCCTTACCTACTGAACAGCATTTTAAGTTTGACTGGTCAATTAATATCTTCTTCAGGCTAAACTGCTTTCTCAATAGATTCAATAATTTGCCTAACTCTATCAGACTTTAGATAAATTGAATTTTGGTACATTTAGCTTGTTTAGTAAGCAGTCATTCCTTGTTCTACTCTCAAAATGGAATCTAAATGTGAAAGGGTGTTTATTTGGTAACTGGGATATTAGAGGCAAGTCTTGTTTTCTGGAATGAAATAGCTGATGACATTTGGTCCCAGACTCACACAGAAATGTGATTGATTTTTCTGGATATTTTGTATGAGGGTTGGAAACACCACTGGAATATTTGGAACTCCCATTGTGGTCTTAAATATTTCTATACATGGTGGCATCTCTGCCCTGTTGTCAGGGGTATGGAGACTGTGTATTTTGTCACAAATCTTATAGGTTCTCACCAGGTATACCTGATTTCAGTGCATCCGTATTCATGGGAACTGGGTGCACTAGCTTCACTAGCTTATATTAATCTATCTGACTTATTGCATCTTCCCAGTTCTCCTAGGCTGTGTTGGTTATGGAATACAACCTACCCATGTTTCTCCTTTGAGGATTAAGTCAATATATCTGATGCATTTAGGGTCACACTTTCTGATTCATTTGACCCAGATATCTGACTGAGAGTGTGCAGGAAAACAGGTAACATATCTAAACTGAGGACACTCAGAAAAACAAGCTTGCAAGTGATCTTTTAGGAAGATGTTTTTGTGCAAACCCTTAGATTTTTGCTCAATACTTACTTTCCTTCTGGGAGATTGAGATTTTGGCAAATGATAGGCAGAAGGTGCCTATGTAACCAATTCCAAACACATAGTTTGTGTACCCATGTTGCTGCATTTAATTGGTTAGGAAGAGTATGCTTCATGAGACTTCTTGCAGGAGGGAAAGAACATAAAGACACCTGCATACAAATTTCTCCAGATTCCATCTATATTTTCCCTTTATTATCTGTCCATATATTCTTACAACATCACTGAACTAAGTCTTAACTGTAGGATAAATATATGTTGAATCCAGCTGTTACCAAACTAAGGTCTGCTTGCCTGCATGCAGTAAAGCTTATCTACCAGGTTTTGGTGAAGGGAAGTGCACTTTATTATAGGAACCAAACAAGGATTCCAGGTAGCTAGTGTTTAAAAGGCCCTAATTCCCTGAAGATTTTCATGGAAAGATTTTCAAAGATAGGGTGACAAAGGGGGATTGTTAAATGTGTGATCAGCTCATGGACATTCTTCTAATTGGTTCCTGGTGAGGTGATCGGTAGTCAACATCACCAGTTTTCTGGTTTCGAGTCTGAGGTCTATGTGCTTGTGGGCAGTAGAGAGTTGACTTTTTCCATCTACTGGGCATTTCAGTATCTGCAAAATAGCTCAAAGGACATAGCTCAAAACACCATCCATAATCTTTGAGAGGAACTAAAATTTCTTGACTTGCTTAACTGTTGCTTTTCTTTCTTTCTTTCTGCATTTTCTCACCTCTCTGGTTAAATTTACTCTTTAGAATTCAGGAAAAGCCTAGGAGTTTAAATATTTTCTATAGACAGTAGGCACATGGAGGACAAATGAGGGAAGGGCTGTTCTGGGAAGACCTTGTGAGGTCCTGCTTGGTTACACAGTGAGTCCTAGTGAATATCCACACATGGGGTGGTCTTAAGGAGCCCCAATTCATAGGGGTTGGATGAGAAACAAATAAACCACAATGGCAACAAAATGGTATCTTATCTCCTTGTTTTTACCAATCTGATGTATCTTCTTCCCTCCCATAATCTTCAGGGATTGTTGCCCTATGAATATATTTTATAATTGCCTTTGTCTAAAAATAATGTTTTAATGCACTTGAAAAATAGCTAGGTACTTTGGGATTATTTTTGAGGGGATATATATATGCCCATTAAAAGTTATTTGCAATTTTTCTAGTAAGAAAGCATATGTCTGTGAAAGGTTTCAGTCAAAGGAACTCCTAGAAACTCTGATGGAAGACTATATAATAGATTTCATTGAGCTGGTAGAGAAACATTTAAAGTGCTGAATTGATGCAATAGTTTAGAATGAAAATGGCCTGAACTAAGGTATTTGGAGTATACAAAATAGTGAAAAGTTGATTAAAAAGTTGCATTTAAATGCTTGTACAGAAAACAAAACTTATCAGTTGCAAATTGAGAGGAATCTCCTGTCTTTTTGCCTACCTGCCTCTCAATGGGGAGAATAACACTTATGTGCCCACAAGAAAGAAAAGAAAATTAAACTCACTATCTGAATTTATACTAGTCATTGAATATGGCACAAACTCCACACCTTCTTTCTGAGTTTTCTTCTTATTTAGATTTTATCCAGTGAATTCTACCAGAACTTTGTCCATTTTTATCATGTTAATCTCATAAAATTTACTGTTTTCTGTAAATTCAATTTTTAGGTTCTGAATATTATTAACAACAAAATTAATTATATAAATGAGTGCCCCCATTTCTGAGTATGGAAGGGAGGAGAATGCTAAAACATTTTACTTAACTCCTTCAGTCTCTAGGCTCATCTTCCCCTTTCTCTCTTTATTTCCCTTCAACTAAGCATTTTGTAAGTGTTCCAGTTACTTTTACCTAAAATAAATAAAGATGATGGAAAATACTCTGTGAGAACATATAAACATGGAGTTGAGTATTGGCATGGATCAAAAGCCCAGTTAAATGCTTATTGAACAAAGAAGTGTTCTGAGCTTTTTTGAACCAGGCCACATGTAAGGTGGCATGAGTTTTACAAAAGTGAATAATGTATGAACTTCTCCTTGAAAGAATTTATAGTCTTTTTGTACATCTATAAGATATAAGAAGAATGCCTATAGAAGTCATTTCCTTTCTTCTACCCAAATAATTAGATGTTAAGGCACTCTCTTGACCTCTCCGCAAATGCATTTTTAGGAATAACAACCTGTCAACAGTCAGAAGGATGTACTATCTAGTGCAGAGACTAATGGCAGGAATATTTAGTAGGAGACAATGATAATGTGTTGTTAGTGAAGAGGTAATTTAAAATCATGATATAAGGTGGAGGATTGAGATCCACCTTTCAATGTGGGAAAAATAAATAGGATTTAGGAGGTGGGGGAAGGGAGAGGATATACAATTCTTAGGTTAGTGATAGGAAGAATTTTAGTTCTTGGAAAAATTAAAAATAAATTTTAAAATGTTAAATGGGGACATATACAATTGAAGGGATAAGGATGTTTTAGAAATTGTTTGGTTTTATTGTTTTTTATTTATTTTTATTGAAGGATAACTGCTTTAAATATTGAATTTGTTTCTGCCGTATATCAACATGAATCAATCATAGGTATACATATATCCCCTCTTTCTTGACCCTCCCTCCCAACTCCCACCCTACCCCACAACTCTAGGTTGTCACAGAGCCCCAGTTTGAGTTCTCTGAATCATACAGCAAATTACCTCTGGCTATTTTCTGTTCAGTTCAGTCTCTGAGTCGTGTCCAACTCTTTGTGTCCCCATGGACCAAAGCATGCCAGACCTCCCTGTCCATCACCAACTCCTGGAGTCTACCCAAACTGATGTCCATTGAGTCGGTGATGCCATCCAACCACCTCATCCTCTGTCATCCCCTTTTCCTCCTGCCCTCAATCTTTCCCAGCATCAGGATCTTTTCAAATGAGTCAGCTCTTCACATCAGGTGGCCAAAGTATTGGAGTTACAGCTTCAACATCAGTCCTTACAATGAACACATAAGACTGATCTCTATTTTAAATATGTATATAAAAAGAGGCACTGCTTATATTAAAGTTTAAACATGGAACAATGTATGTAGTGTCAGGTGAGGCCACTGGCATAGTTCCAGTGATGATGTGTAAAGGAAGCTATGATTAAGTCACGTCAGTTGTGTCCTACTCTGTGTGACCCCATAGACGGCAGCCCACCAGGCGCCCCCATCCCTGGGATTCTCCAGGCAAGAACACTGGAGTGGGTTGCCATTTCCTTCTCCAATACAGGAAAGTGAAAAGTGAGAGTGAAGTCGCTCAGTCATGTCTGACTCTTAGCGACCCCATGGACTGCAGCCTATATGCGAACTTCCTTTTATCTTCATTGATCTAATACTAACTTCCTTTTCATCTAACATTGGCAAATATATGTATATTTTTTCCCTTGAAATAGCTGCAAGAATGGATATAGTCATTTTTGGTATCCAGTATCACTATAGTATCGGAGAAGGCAATGGCACCCCACTCCAGTACTCTTGCCTGGAAAACCCCATGGACGGAGGAGCCTGGTAGGCTGCAGTCCATGGGGTTGAACAGAGTCAGGCACGACTGAGCAACTTCACTTTCACTTTTCACTTTCATGCACTGGAGAAGGAAATGGCAACTCATTCCAGTGTTCTTGCCTGGAAATCCCAGGGACCGAGGAGCCTGGTGGGCTGCCGTCTACGGGGTCACACAGAGTTGGACACGACTGAAGCGACTTAGCAGCAGCAGTAGCAGCAGCAGCATCACTATAGTATAGTTTTATCTTTTGATATGATGCTCATTCTCCATTGTTTAAAAAGTTCATTTATAGGGCACTTACAATTTCCAGACATTTCCCATATGCTTTGCTGCAATGTCTTATTTTTATATATGAGGAAAGTGTTAGGGGGTAGGTCTTATCACTTTTCTAAATGTACACAGTAGAATTCTGAATCTACATAAGGTTATGTGGCTGAACCAAGTTCTAACAACTCGCAAGTGTCACAATTAGATTTTAATACATTCTGTATGACTTAAGGGAATACAGTTATTCCTTTGTATCAATGGGTTTGCATCCATGGATTCAACTAACCAGGATAGAAAATATTTGGAAAAAGATTCCAGAAAGTTCCAAAAATCAAGCTTGAATCTGCCACATTCTGGCAACTATTTGCATAGTGTTAGAATCATGCTAGGTGTTGTCGTTATTGTTATTCAGTCACTAAGTCATATCCAGCTCTTTGTGACCCCATGGACTGTAATACACCAGGCTTTCCTGTCCTGCACTATCTCCCAGAGTTCACTCAAATTTCTGTCCACAGAGTTGTTGTTGTTCAGTCACCCAGTCATGCCTGACTCTTTGCGACCCCATGGACTGCAACACACAAGGCCTTCCTGTCCCTCAGCACCTCCCAAAGTTTTCCCAAGGTCATGTCCATTGCATCATTGATGCCATTCAGCCATCTCATCCTCTGATCCCTGCCGGGAGCTGGCATACTGCATATTGAGTGCATATTGCATATTGAGTGCAGCACTTTCCACAGCATCATCTTTCAGGATCTGGAATAGCTCAATTGGAATTCTATCACTGCCAGGAGCCAGCGTGAGGAACTCCACCCATGGCAAAGGTGGAGTTCATGGCAAAGGTCATGAGGAAGGAGGCTCGGCATACGCAAAGGCAGGATCGAGCCTCAGGAGTCCCCCTGGAAATTCTCGAGCATCTACCCCCAAAACCAGAGTCTGCCTACTTTCTGCTTTCACCTACACCTCTGACTTTATGGGATGCTGTCCCCCACTACCTCTCTCTGAAAAAAGAGTTAGCTTACAGCTCCAGTTAATAATTCCTGGGTGTGACAGTGTTTCAACCTACAAACTCCTTTGGAAATCCTCTAGCCTGCCTGAATAGGTTTTTCCGGCCACATGTGATTGCTCAGAGCCTCCCAACTGTGAGAGGCATGAGATGTTCTAAACTGTCTAAATGCAGAGTCCTTTGAGCAGTTAAAAGATTGATTAGAAATTGTATTGGTGAAGGGATTTTCACTTGTTGGGCCAATGTTTGCTGCTAAGTCTCCATATCCCTTACCTGCTGTGTCCCTGGCAGTGTATTGATTAATATAATTGGTGTAAATAGTAGCTTTAATGTTTGTAACCTTGGACCCTTGAGTTAATTCTTTTCTTGATTGAGCCCACCACACCTTTGCCCTATAGGAATGCAACTTTATCTAATGCTTTTGGAGGGTGGCTCCTGACTTTGGAATAATCACCTTTAGAGAAAAATAAGTTTCTTAAAATGTTAACAGGCCTCCTGGCCAGAAGATGATGCAAATCACCTGAACTTTTGCATATGATAAGCTTGAAAGTCTGGCTTCGATTAGGATCAGGAACTGCTGTCCTTGCATGACTCTACCCCTTCCCCATTATCCTCTATGCATAACTTAAGGTATAAAAACTACTTTGGAAAATAAAGTGCAGGCCTTGTTCACCGAAACTTGGTCTCCCCATGTCACTCTCTCTCTCAAATTCTGGCTGAGTCTCCATCTGGAGCGCGGAACCCACCATGCTTACTAATTATGCCTGGGCTTCTAAGATCCGACCAGGGAGGCCTCAGTGTCTCCTCTCTTTCGGGAGTACGGAAGGACGCCTGCGGCCTACGTAAGTGGCACAAACTTCTTGTCTTGAAGTTTTATTGGTCTCTCGCATAAACCAAGCTACTCAGCCTCTTTTCTCCACTGAATTTCCTCACTGTGCTATCCTCATTCTATTACTCTTTATATCCTTAATTAACATTTAATTAAGCAGTTGTTTCCTGATCCTCACCTACGCCGTCTCTCCTTCAAATACCCTGGATCAGCCGGGGCTGGACCCTGGCAGATCCCTTCTTCTTTTTCTGCCCTCAATTTTTCCCAGTATCAGGGACTTTTCCAATGAGTCACCTGTTCATAACAGATGACCAGAATACCCAAATTTCAGCTTGCAGCATCAGTCCTTCCAGCAATTATTCAGGGTTGATTTCTCTTAAGATTGACTGATTTGATCCTTTTGCAGTCCAAGGACTCTCAAGGGACCATAGCCTTGACTATATGGAGCTTTGTCAGCAAAGTCTCTGTTTTTCAACACACTCTCTAGGTTTGTCATAGCTTTCCTGCCAAGAAGCAAATGTCTTCTGATTTCATGGCTGCAGTCATCATCTGTAGTGATTTTAAAGCCCAAGAAGAGGAAATCTGTCACTACTTCCACCTTTTCCCCCTCTTTTTGCAAGAAGTAATGGGGCCAGATGGCATTATCTTAGTTTTTTGTTTTTTTTTAAATATTTAATTTTAAGCTTATGCCTTCACTCTCCTTCTTCACCCTCATCAAGAGACTCTTTAGCTCCTCTTCACTTTCTGCCATTATACTGGTATCATCCACATATTTGAGGTTGTTGATGTTTCTCCCGCCTATCTTGATTTCAGCTGTCTATTGAGTCAGTGATGCTATTTAGCCATCTCATCCTCTGCTGCTCCCTTCTCCTTTTGCCTTCAGTCTTTCCCAACATAAAGGTCTTTTCAAGTGAGTCAGTTCTTCTCATCATGTAGCCAAAGTATTAGAGCTTCAG
This sequence comes from Bos grunniens, assembly GCF_055505025.1. Classification (NCBI taxonomy): domain Eukaryota; kingdom Metazoa; phylum Chordata; class Mammalia; order Artiodactyla; family Bovidae; genus Bos; species Bos grunniens. The sequence continues at coordinate 54,092,007 of NC_141175.1, read as the reverse complement.
CTTCAACATCAGTTCTTCCATGGTTTATTTCCTTTAGGATTGACTGGTTTGATCTCCTTGCAGCCCAGAGGACTATCAAGAGTCTTCTTCAGTAACACAATTCAAAGGCATCAATTCTTCAGTGCTCAGACTTCTTTATGATCCAACTCTCACATCCATACATGACTATTGGAAAAGCTATAGCTTTGACCATATGGACCTTTGTCAGCAAAGTGATGTCTTTGCTTTTTAATACACCGTCTAGGTTGTCATAAGTGTTCTAGAGATGATTTAAAGTGTATGGGGGGTTGTACATAGGTAGGTTATATGAAAATAGCATACTTGGATTTTGATATGAGTTGGGGAGGGCGATCCTGGCACCAATCCCAGATACCAAGAGTATATGCATAATAAACAGGCAGTACTGTTTCACTATTTATTAATTCTTTGAACTTTCTAAAATATCATTCAAATGCAGTGGTAGGCAAAAGTGTGGCTCCATCAAAGTTTCTGCCTTTATTTATTTTAGTTAATAAATATACAAAGTATAAACAGCTTTCTGTTATAGCTGTGGGGTTGCTTGCCATCTTGCTCTGGATATTCTCTATTCTTGTTTCTATGTTGAATCCATGATCTCTGTTGACTTGGTAGAAATGTGGAAGGTTTTCATACTAATTTTGGAGAAAAAGATTGAACTCCCTATTTTTCCAAAGGCTTAGGGTCTATACTGAAGCTTATATTTTAGTAACCTGGATAGTACAAAGATGCGGGGGCAAAATTTAGACCCAGGCTACATATTGCTGAAAAAAGTGGAATCTAAAACTTACCACAATGGAAACTTTTTAATGGAAAAACTGGAGGAAGTTTTGTGAGGTTCGGGAAGATCAGATCAGATCACATCACATCAATGGCTCAGTCGTGTGAGACTCTTTGCCACCCCATGAATTGCAGCACGCCAGGCCTCCCTGTCCATCAGCAACTCCTGGAGTTCACTCAGACTCACGTCCATCAAGTCGGTGATGCTATCCAGACATCTCATCCTCTGTCGTCCCCTTCTCCTCTTGCCCCTAATCCCTCCCAGCATCAGAGTCTTTTCCAATGAATCAACTCTTTGCATCAGGTGGCCAAAGTACTGGAGTTTCAGTTTTAGCATCATTCCTTCCAAAGAAATCCCAGGGCTGATCTCCTTCAGAATGGACTGGTTGGATCTCCTTGCAGTCCAAGGGTCTCTCAAGAGTCTTCTCCAACACCACAGTTCAAAAGCATCAATTATTTGGCGCTCAGCCTTCTTCACAGTCCAACTCTCACATCCATACATGACTTTGGGAAAATCCATAGCCTTGACTAGATGAACCTTTGTTGGCAAAGTAATGTCTCTGCTTTTGAATATGTTATCTAGGTTGGTCATAACTTTCCTTCCAAGGAGTAAGTGTCTTCTAATTTCATGGCTGCAGTCACCATCTGCAGTGATTTTGGAGCCCAGAAAAATAAAGTCTGACACTGTTTCCACTGTTTCCCCATCTATTTCCCATGAAGTGATGGGACCGGATGCCATGATCTTCGTTTTCTGAATGTTGAGCTTTAAGCCAACTTTTTCACTCTCCACTTTCACTTTCATCAAAGGCTTTTTAGTTCCTCTTCACTTTCTGCCATAAGGGTGGTATCATCTACATATCTGAGGTTATTGATATTTCTCCCGGCAATCTTCATTCCAGCTTGTGTTTCTTCCAGTCCAGCGTTTCTCATGATGTACTCTGCATAGAAGTTAAATAAACAGGGTGACAATATACAGCCTTGACGTACTCCTTTTCCTATTTGGAACCAGTCTGTTGTTCCATGTCCAGTTCTAACTGTTGCTTCCTGAGCTGCATAGAAAAAGTTAAGTAAATTTCAACAGCTACTTTAAAAATTATTATATAGCACCGAATCCTAAGCTGTTGTTAGAGAATCCAAATGATTCAGAGAACAATTCAACACTCTTTTATAATTGTCTGCAGCAGGCGTTCAAATAGAATCATGGAAAAGGAAACAAATTTTGGCAAGTCACCAAGGTATTGGGGTGAGAGTTTGAATACAAACGAAGACCAAACATTGAAGTGCATGGGAGAGGCACTAGTGAGGCACTTTTTATATGAAAAACTAGGGGGTATTTTTGTTTAATTGAAGAGACAAATGAAGTTAGCATGGATTCATTTGGAAGAACTGGAAGCCAAAATATGGATGAAGAGCATGTTCAGTAAAAGCAAAGAAATCAAAACTAATGACATTGTAATGTCATTACGGTAATAAAAATTACTGTGAATGAGCATTCATATGAATGGGTGGCCATTCTTGTGGGTTACAGAGTGAAGTAAATATTGGCATTACCAGAGCAGAGGGGCTTGAGGAGCTAAAAGATAATAACAATGCTAGGAAACTGAATAGAAGGAGAATAGTAATAAAATACCAAAGTTAAGATATTGTTGAAAAAGTTGGAAGTCAATGACAATAAAACAGAATGTTCATTCTCTTTGCTCCTCAATTAAACTCCTCAGTAACTTCCTCTAATAGAGTATTCAACATTTTAAGCTCTAATTGTGTGTCTGTTCCCATACAAGAATGTGAGTTCTGTAGGAATAGAAAATATATTTTATTTTCTTTCTGGTCTGGAAGTACCTAATACACTTTTGTAGATGATGAATGGATAAATGGATAAATAGAAGAATGAGTGCATGAATAAATTAGCAAGTATACTATATGGAAGGAAGGCTATGACAAACCAAGACAGTATATTAAAATACAGAGACATCACTTTGACAACAAAGATCCATATAGTCAAAGCTATGGTTTTTCCAATAGTCATGTATGGATGTGAGAGTTGGACCATAAAGAATGCTGAGTGCCAAAGAATTGATGCTTTCAAAGTGTGGTCATGGAGAAGACTCTTGAGAGTCCCTTGGACTGCAAGGAGATCAAATCAGTCAATCCTGAAGGAAATCAACCCTGAATATTCATTGGAAGGACTGATGTTGAAGCTGAAACACCAATACTTTGCCCACCTGATGTGAAGAGTAGACTCTTCATTGGCAAAGACCCTAATGCTGGGAAAGATTGAAGGCAAAGGAGAAGAGGGCAACAGAGAATGAGATGGTTGGATAGCATCACCAACTCAATGGATACGACCTTGAGCAAACTCTGGGAGATAGTTAAGGATCCGAAAGCCTTGCATGTTGCATTTCATGGAATCATAAAAAGTCAAACATGATTTAGCAACTGAACAACAGTGCTATATTGCAAAAGTATGAGTCCTAAAGGAAAAAAGAAGTACTGACATATAGGAAGGTGTAATGGTGGAAAAATACTGGGAAGTCCACTGCATAGACTGTTTTCCTTAATGAATTAGAAAAATGAGAAAATGAGTGTTTTCTATTAATGAGAGGTTCTTTAGATAAGGAGTATTAACAGGAAAATTGCAAGTTGAGATCGGCGTCCGTATAAAAGATGGAAAGTCATCATGATGAAAGAATTGGCATATGATGAGGAATGTGGCTGAACTACATTGAAACACATTGGTGTGTAAATATAGCAGAAAGATGCAACTAATGCCCAGGAGAGTCTGTGTGGGCATATGAATGAAAGAGCCAGGTACCTGAGCAGTAGGCTTCAAAGCTAAAGGACAGCGAAAGGGGGAAAAATGTAGATATAGGTAGTGTTTGGTTTATATCAGAGATTGACAAACCTGCTCTAAAACAGGTAAGATAACAAGTATTTTAGGATTTGTGGGCCCTACTCAGCTTTGCTGTTATAGTGTGAAAAAGTCACGAACAATTCATAAATCAATGATGAGTTTATGTTCCAATAAAACTTTGTTTTGTAGATACTGATATTTGGATAACATACAGATGTCATTTTAATGTGTAGTATTGCTTTGATTTTTGTTTACTGCTGCTACTGCTGCTGCATAGCTCTTCAGTCGTGTCCGACTCTTTGTGACCCCACAAACAGCAGCCCAGCAGGCTCCCCCGTCCCTGGGATTCTCCAGGCAAGAACACTGGAGTGGGTTGTCATCTCCTTCTCCAATGCATGAAAGTGAAAAGTGAAAGTGAAGTCGCTTAGTCGTGTCCGACTCTTAGCGACCCCATGGACTGTAGCCTACCAGGCTCCTCCGTCCATGGATTTTCCAGGCAAGAGTACTGGAGTGGGGTGCCATTGCCTTCTCCAAAACTATTTGTAACTTGTAAAGAATAAAAAAGAACAAGTGATACATCATTGACTTTGACCTATATGCCTTGATAGGTATATTCATATGTATGTTTCTATATAATTTATTCACTTCTATAAATTCTATATAATTTATTCACTTCATGCGTATGGGGCTTTCCAGGTTGCTCAGTGGTAAAGAATCCACCTGCCAAGCAGGAGAAGTGAGTTTGATGCCTGGCTCGGGAAGATCCCCTAGAGAAGGGAACAGCAACCCACTCCAGTATTCTTGCCTGGGAAATCTCATGGACAGAGGAGCCTGTATAGCTACAGCCCATAGGGTCACAAAAAGTTGGACATGACTTAGCAACTAAAAAAGAGAGCAGCATATACTGCATACGTACACATCTCTTTGTAATGGTGAGTTACAATCTGTAAGAATAAAGTAACTTAGTAGCAATTTAAGAGTTTAATTATCAGATTGATTAAAGGTAAAAATTCTGCCCTAATGGCTATAAATGATTTATCCTGGGTTTTCCTAAATAGCTGAATGAAAGATGATCTTCCAGAGATGGAAGTGCTGTTTCAGCTGAACAGTTAGAATGAAAGGGGAAATGAAATGTTCAAACTTAAGTATGCTAGAAAACTAGTCAAATAGTTTCAAATATGAGCCTTGAAATTTTATTTCCTTATCCTAAAATAAATGTGCCATGTACATGTATGTTGAGTTTAACTTATTTATGTTTTGTTTTTTTAGGAGTGGAAAGGAATAAGATCCATCTACAAATTTTGTTAGAATACAGCATCTGTGTAAATAGTGCTTGTAAGTAACTGTGTATTTTAAATATTTAAATTGTTATATCCACAACATACTCCCAACCAAAGATAATATCCTTGATAATTGTATAATTTATTCTCTCAAAAGTTTGGGCCCTCGGGTTATGTACCATGTCCTCACAGAAGGTCACTGGGAGACAGAATTTTCAATAGGTCATAGGTCTGAAAAAACATAAACTCAAATTCTAGGTCTCAAATAAGGACTTGGACTTGGTGAGACAATAGGATGAAATAACACAAATTTAAGGCACAATCCGAGTAAGGCATTGATGCCAAAATATTTGACATCAAACAAAAGCAACCACAACCATCGGTGTGCTAGGTACAGAGAAAGAGAATTGTATACAATGATCCTAAAGATGAGTATTATTATTGTCCATTTTACAGATAATGAATAGCAGAGCTGAGCCATGACCCAGACTTTAGCACTATATAAGGTGTGCAAAGCCCCTGAACTTGAGGTAAATAAGAGTCCTGGTTTCTGAAGGACAGAGACATCCAAATGGTCAGAAGGGCAGTGTTAAATGGAGTTAGGATTATAGATTTGGGTATTTAAGTCAGTCAAATTCAGCCCCAGGGTTTAGTAGTATGAACTTTGGGAGAAGCTACTTATCGATGAAATGGAGATAAAATTACCAGAGGTAAAAAGTGGTTATTATTAGCATTTGTTTTAAAGCTGTATGTAAAGCACAAAATATATTGCCAGATGTTTTGCATGTTCTCAGTAAAGGAAAGCTATTACTTGGCTTCAGATCAGATGAAACTAGGGTCCTGGACTACCCTTATCAGCAAGGGAAAAACAGCTTGGCAAATCACACCCTATTATACTAGCAACATTTTCCTTTACCTGTTGTGTTTTACTCTAAATACTTCCCTTCAGAGTCTGGACATAGCATTTTGTACTCTTACATATTCTTCAAATATGTGTATATTTGTTCCTGTGATTGACCTGGTTCATTGTTAGTAGTAACCATGAATTGTATAATGAACTCAAATCAAGTATGAAGATGGAAAAGCCCACAGATGATAACTTTTTCAGAATTCATTTTTTAATTGTGTCACATCAGTCTTGAAAGTAAGCTCTTAAAACAGTAAACTTGAGGGCTGTAGGCACTCTACATCTGTAGTGTAACCACATCCTTTCTAATTCTTGCATCTCCACTTTATCATCACACTTCATTTAGCCACATCCAGATGCTTCTGTTGAAAGATGCTCTTGCTCCAGTTTGAATCAAAGCCCTGGTGAGCCACAGTCTGAAAATGAATAGTTTACCTTAAAATAAAATCACCATGTGGTTACATTATAGGCTGATTCTTTCAGTACAGAAACACCATTCTGGATTTAGGAAATGGGCAGTGGGGAGGGTAAGAGGAAGATAGAAGTGTAAGAGAGTCACATCACTCACAGTGGCCAGTGGTACCTGTGAGGCTGCAGAGAAAAAAAGTAAATCTGTGATTCAGGAAGATACTAGGGTGGGGCCCAGTAGTGAAGGAATAAAAGTGAAAGTGAAAGTCTCTCAGTCATGTCTGACCCTTTGCAACCCCATGGACTGTAGCCTGCCAGACTCCTCTGTCCGTGGAATTCTCCAGGCAAGAATACTGGACTGGATGGTAGCCGTTCCCCTCTCTAGGAGATCTTCCCAACCCAGGGATCAAACCCAGGTCATCCACATTGCAGGTGGATCCCTTACCATCTGAGCCACCAAGGAAGGGTTCCTTAATATCACAGAGACTTAGAATTTGACAGATATTTGCATAATATATCATTTGGAGAAGTAGAGAAATAATTATATTGAACTATCTAGTTTTTTTTTTTGTAAATGTGAAATAGTAGATCAAAAGAGGAAGCTTATGCAACTGTGTCATGTATTCCTTCTTTTATTCTTGGTATTTTTCAAACATTTTTCTTTCTATTCTCGTTTCACCCTTACCTTATTTTCCATGCAAAGAGGTTTGGCTCAAAGAGTAAAGAATCTGCCTGAAATGCAGGAGACCTAGTTTTGATCCCTGGGTTAGGAAGATCCCCTGGAGAAGGAAATATCTACCCACTCCAGTATTCTTGCCTAGAGAATTCCACGGACAGAGGAGCCTGGCAGGATACAGACCATTGGGTCACAAAGAGTCGGACACAACTGAGAGACTAACACTTTCACTTTCACTTGTTCCTTTCCATATCATCTTTGATTCATTTTTTCTTCTATCCTCTTTCTTATGAAATTTCTCTCTTTTCTCTAGGTCATCAGATTATAGCTAAAGATATATCTTGAGGGTTTTGTTTCCAATTCTATTGCTGACTTATCTCATAACCTGGAACAAACTTCAGCATTTCATGGATGTGCTTGAATATCAGAGCTGAAAGGAAACTTTAAGATTATTTACTTTAATATTTTTTAAATTTTACTGAAAGAGAAGAGATCAAATTAGAGCTTAGAGAGGTGAAGAGAATTCCCAGGTGTTAAGATGTTTATCAGTAGCAAAATCAACTGAAGTCAGACATCCCAACTCATTTCAGAACTTATGAGTAAGTCCTTCAGCTCCAAGCTGCATGAAAACCTGTGGGAAAGCATTGACTTTTATTTCATTTTTCTTAAAGTAGGATATTTTAAAGACCAGAATTGGCGTAGGCAGATCTATATGGGAAGCCAACTTATAATTACACTTTGTGTGTTGGTGAGATTATTAGATGAAAAGGTTTAAAGAAAGTCAAATGCTAAATGAATCCAGGTTAATATACCCTTACCAATACAATAATGAAAACAACCCCCATATACATATACTTTTATATGCTACCATAATGCATAATGTCTCACAGAGACATATCATAGACAAATTAACTTTTTTTTTTTTTGGTCTTTTATTTTATTTTTTAACTTTACAATATTGTATTGGTTTTGCCATATATCAACATGAATCCACCCCAGGTATACACGTGTTCCCCATCTTGAACCTTCCTCCCTCCTCCCTCCCCGTACCATCCCTCTGGGTCATCCCAGTGCACCAGCCCCAAGCATCCAGTATCGTGCATCGCACCTGGACTGGCAACTCGTTTCAAAAATTAAATATGATCAAAGTGGGTGAGGGAATTTTTCAATGTGAGAGCAGAAAGACATATGTCATAGTTAACTTTTCACCATCCTAATGTAATCAGAGAAAAGGGGATAGGTTTGTCAATGACTACAGGAACAAAGATTAGTGCTCAGTAGTCTTCTAGGCACTGGGAGAATTTGTCGTAATCAAGGTTAGAATAGAGCCCCAAAGCAACATGTGAGGTCTGTTCTGTACAAATAACCCCTGTATGTCTCCAACAGGAAAAAGTAGACTTCTGTCCATCTTCACTGATTTTGGATCATTCTTCCTCTCTCAGCATGGGAGCACTTTTCCCAGGCTGAGAACACCATTTCTCCCTTTTCATCACTCATCACAGTCCACTCATTCTTCACTGCACTTTCAGGACTACTGTTATCAAAAAGTCAATTTTATAAATGTGTAAAAATGATAGAGGGAATCCCTTCAGACTGGATGGTACAAGCTTAAGCACAATATGTTGTTGCTCTTCAGTCTCTTTAGTCTTGTCTTCTTTGCAACAGTCTCTTCAGTCTTCTTTGCAACACCATAGACTTCAGCATGCCAGAATTCCCTGTCCTTCACTATGTTCCAGAGTTTGCTCAAATTCAAGACTATTGAGTTGATGATGCTGTCTAATGATCGTATCCTCTGTCATCCTCTTCTCCTCTTGCCTCAATCTTTCCAGCATCAGGGTCTTTTCTATTAAGTCTGCTGCTGCTAAGTTGCTTCAGTCATGTCTGACTCTGTGCGACCCCATAGACAGCAGCCCACCAGGCCCCCCCATCCCTGGGATTCTCCAGGCAAGAACACTGGAGTGGGTTGCCATTTCCTTCTCCAACGCATGAAAGTGAAAAGTGAAAGTGAAGTCGCTCAGTCATGTCCGACTCTTAGCAACCCCATGGACTGCAGCCTACCAGGCTCCTGCATCCACGGGATTCTTCAGGCAAGAGTAATACTCCTAATAAGTCAGTTCTTAGCAAAAGTATAGGTGGCCAAAGCATTGGAGCTTTAGCTTCAGTATCAGTCCTTCCATTGAATATCCAGGGTTGATTTTCTTTACGATTGACTAGTTTGATTTCTTTGCTGTTCAAGGGACTCTCAAAGTCTTCTCTAGCACCACAGTTCAAAAGCATCAGTTCTTCAGTTCTCAGTCTTCTTTATGGTTCAACTCACACATCCATATATGACTACTGGAGAAACCATAACATTGACTACACAGACATTTGTTGGTAAAGTGATCTCTCTGCTTTTGACATGCAGCCTATATTTGTCATAACCTTCCTTCCAAGGAACAAGCATCTCTTTTCCTGACTGCAGTCACTGTTTGCAGTGATTTTGGAGCCTACAGAAATAAATCAGTCAGTGCTTCCACTTTTTCCCCTTTTATGTGCCGTGAAGTGAATGAAGTGATTTTGTTGTTGTTGTTTGCTTCATTTTTTTTTAATGTTGAGTTTCAAGCCCGCTTTTTCAATCTCCTTTTTCACCCTTGCGAAGAGGGTCCCTAGTTCCTCTTCACTTTCTGCTATTAGAGTAGTATCATATTTCTCCTGGCAATCTTGATTCCATATGGTGATTCATCTAGCCCAGTATTTTGCATGATGTACTCTGCATATGTTAACTAAGCAGTGTGACAATATATAGACCTGTCATATTCCTTTCTCAGTTTGGAACTAGTCCATTGTTTCATGTCCAGTTCAAAGTGTTGGTTCTTGACTTGAATACAGGTTTCTTAGGAGACAAGTGAGGTAGTCTGATATTCTCATCTCTTTTAAGAGTTTTCTACAGTTTGTTGTGACCCATACAGTCGAAGAGTTTAGTATAATCAGTGAAGCAGAAGTATACATGTGTCTTGAACTCCCCTGTTTTCTCCATGATCCAATGGATGTTGGCAATTTGACATTGGCCTCTTCGAAATCCAGGTTTTACATCTGGAAGTTCTTGGTTCATGTACTGCTGAAGTCTAGCTTGAAGGATTTTGAGCATAACCTTGCTGGCATGTGAAATGAGTGCAATTGTATGGTAGTCTGAACATTCTTTGGCACTGCCCTTCTTTGGGATTGGAATGAAAACTGACTTCTTCCAGTCCTATGGCCACTGCTGAATTTTCCAAATTTGCTGACACATTGAGTCCAGCACTTAAATATCATCACCTGTTCGGATTTGGAATAGCTCAGCTGGTATTCCATCACCTCCACTAACTTTGTTCATTTTGCTGCTTCCTAAGGTCCACTTTCTGAAAGAGATGGAAATACCAGACCACCTGACCTGCCTCTTGAGAAACCTATATGCAGGTCAGGAAGCAACACTTAGAACTGGACATGGAACAACAGACTGGTTTCAAATAGGAAAAGGAGTACATCAAGGCTGTATATTGTCACCCTGCTTATTTAACTTATATGCAGAATACATCATGAGAAACGCTGAGCTGGAAGTGGAAGAAGCACAAGCTAGAATCAAGATTGCCAGGAGAAATATCAATAACTTCAGATATGCAGATGACACCACCCTTATGGCAGAAAGTGAAGAAGAACTAAAGAGCCTCTTGATGAAAGTGAAAGAGGAGAGTGAAAAAGTTGGTTTAAAGTTCAACATTCAGAAAACAAAGATCATGGCATCTGGTCCCATCACTTCATGGGAAATAGATGGGGAAACAGTGGAAACAGTGTCAGACTTTATTTTTGGGGGGGCTCCAAAATCACCGCAGATGGCGATTGCAGCCATGAAATTAAAAGACGCTTACTCCTTGGAAGAAAAGTTATGACCAACCTAGATAGCATATTCAAATGCAGAGACATTACTTTGCCAACAAAGGTCCGTCTAGTCAAGGCTATGGTTTTTCCAGTAGTCATGTATGGATGCGAGAGCTGCACTGTGAAGAAAGCTGAGCACCAAAGAATTGATGGTTTTGAGCTGTGGTGTTGGAGAAGACTCTTGAGAGTCCCATGGACTGCAAGGAGATCCAATCAGTCCATCCTAAAGGAGATCAGTCCGGGTGTTCATTGGAAGGAATGATGCTGAAGCTGAAACTCCAATACTTTGGCCACCTCATGCAAACAGTCGACTCCTTGGAAAAGACCCTGATGCTGGGAGGGATTGAGGGCAGAAGGAGAAGGGGACGACAGAAGATGAGATGGCTGGATGGCATCACCGACTCGATGGACATGAGTTTGGGTAAACTCTGGGAGTTGGTGATGGACAGGGAGGCCTGGTGTGTTGCAATTCATGGGGTCACAAAGAGTTGGACACGACTGAACTGAACTGATGGAGAAGGCAATGGCACCCCACTCCAGTACTCTTACCTGGAAAATCCCATGGACAGAGGAGCCTGGTAGGCTGCAGTCCATGGGGTCGCTAAGAGTCAGACACGACTGAGAGACTTCACTTTCACTTTTCACTTTCATGCATTGGAGAAGGAAATGGCAACCCATTCCAGTGTTCTTGCCTGGAGAATCCCAGGGACGGGGGAGCCTGGTGGGCTGCCGTCTATGGGGTTGCACAGAGTCGGACACGACTGAAGCGACTTAGCAGTAGCAGCAGCAGAACTGAACTGAACTGAACTGAACTGAAAGCCCACTTGACTTCACACTGCAGGATGTCTAGTTCGAGGTGTGTGACCACACCACCATGGTTATCTGGGGCATAAAGACCTTGTTTGTATAGTTTATCTGTATATTCTTGCTGCCTCTTCTCAATCTTCTCTGCTTCTGTTAGGTCCTTACTGTTTCTCTTCTGAAGATATGCTTATATAGCTCCAATTTCTTGAAGAGACCTCTGCTGCTGCTGCTGCTAAGTCGCTTCAGTCGTGTCTGACTCTGTGCGACCCCATAGACGGCAGCGCATCAGGCTCCCCCGTCCCTGGGATTCTCCAGGCAAGAACACTGGAATGGGTTGCCATCTCCTTCTCCAATGCATGAAAGTGAAAAGTGAAAGTGAAGTCGCTCAGTCCTGTCCGACTCTTAGCGACCCCACGAACTGCAGCCTAGCAGGCTCCTCCGTCCATGGGGGTTTCCAGGCAGGAGTACTGGAGTAGGGTGCCAGTGCCTTAGTCTTTCCCATTCTATTGTTTTCCTCTATTTCTTTGTATTGTTCAATTACTAAGGTCTGCCTACTTCTCCTTGCTATTCTCTGGATTCAAGTGTGTATATCTTTCCCTTTCTCCCTTGCCTTTTGTTTCTCTCCTTCCTCAGCCATTTGTAAAGCCTCATCGGACAACCACTTTGCCTTTTTGCGTTTCTTTCTCTTAGGGATGATTTTAGTCACCATTTCCTGTATAATGTTAGAAACCTCTGTCCATAGTTCTTTTGGCACTCAATCTACCAGATCAAATTCCTTAAATCTATTTGTCACTTCCACTGCATATTCAGAAGGGAGTTGATTTAGATCATACCTGAATGGCCTAGCTGTTTTCCTACTTTCTTGAATTTAACTCAGAATTTTGTAGTAAGGAATTCATGATCACATCAGCTTCAGGTCTTGTTTTTGCTGACTGTTTATAGCTTCTCCATCTTCAACTGGAAAGAATATAATCAGTCTGATTTTAGTATTGACCATCTGATGATGTCCATGTGTAGAGTCATCTCTTGGGTTGTTGGAAGAGGGTATTTGCTATGACCAATGTGTTCTCTTGGAAAAACTCTGTTAGCCTTTGCCCTGCTTCATTTTGTACTCCAAGGCCAAACTTGCCTGTTACTCCAGGTATCCCTTGACTTCCTACTTTGCATTCTAATCCCCTATAATGAAAAAGGACATTTTTGTTGTTGTTGTTTTAGTTCTAGAAGGTCTTGTAGGTCTTCATAGAATCATCCAACTTCAGTTTCTTTAGCATCAGTGATTGGGAGATATATGTGGATTACTGTGATGTTGAATGCTTTGTCCTGGAAACAAACTAAGTTCATTCTGTCATTTTTGAGACTGTACCTAACTGTTGCATTTTGGACTCTTTTGTTGACTATGATGGCTACTCCATTTCTTTTAAGGGATTATTGTCCAGAGTAGTAGATATAGTGGTCATCTGAATTAAATTTGCCCATTCTGGTCCATTTTAATTCATTGATTTCTAAGATGTCCGTGTTCATCCTTGCCATTTCCTGCTTGGCCACATCCAGTTTACCTTGACTCATGGACCTAACATTACATATTTCTATGCAATATTGTTGTTTTTTTTTTTACAGCATTGGACTTTTCTTTCACTACCTTATGTAAACACTACTGAGTATAGTTTCTGCTTTGGCTCAACCTCTTCATTCTTTCTGGAGTTATCAGTAATTGCCCTCTGCTCTTCTCTGTAACATACGGAATAGCTTCCAATCTGGGGAGGCTCATCTTCCAGGGTTATATATTTTTGCCTTTTTATACTATTCATGGAGTTCTTGTGACAAGAATAATGGAGTGGTTTTCCATTTCCTCTACCAGTGGATCATGTTTCATCAGAACTCTCCTCTATGACTTGTCTGTCTTGGGTGGCACTGCACAGTGTAGCTCATACCTTCATTGAGTTACACAAGCCCATTCACCAGCACAAGACTGTGATCCATGAAGGGGAAGCACAGTCATAAATAACAAATAATCTTTTCTGTCATGTGCACTCCAATTAAAAAAAAAAACAAAAACACTTTTCAATTGCAAAGTAAGATGTGAGTGGAATTGTTATAAGAATATGAGGTAAATAGTTAAATTAAATCTAGTTCAGTTCAGTTCAGTAGCTCAGTCTTGTCCAACTCATTGCAACTGCATAAACCACAGCACGCCAGGCCTCCCTGTCCATTACAAATGGCCAGAGTCTACCCAAACCTATGTCCATTGAGTCGGTGATGTCATCCAACCATCTCATCCTCTGTCGTCCCCATCTCCTCCTGCCCTCAATCTTTCCCAGCATCAGAGTCTTTTTAAATGAGTCAGCTCTTCACATCAGGTGGCCAAAATATTGGAGTTTCAGCCTCAACATCAGTCCTTCCAATGAACACCCAGGACTGATCTCCTTTAGGATGGACTGGTTGGATCTCCTTGCAGTCCAAGGGACTCTAAAGAGTTTTCTCCAACTACACAGTTCAAACGCATCAATTCTTTGGTGCTCAGCCTCCTTTATAGTCCAACTCTCATATCCACACATGACTACTGGGAAGACTATAGCCTTGACTAGAAGGACCTTTGTTGGCAAAGTAATGTCTCTGCTTTTTGTTATGCTGTCCAGGTTGCTTATAACTTTCCATCCAAGGACTAAGTGTCTTTTAATTTCATGGCTGCAATCACCATCTGCAGTGATTCTGGAGCCCCCCAAAATAAAATCCAGCCACTGTTTCCAATGTTTCCGCATCTATTTGCCATGAAGTGATGGGACCAGATGCTATGATCTTAGTTTTCTGAATGTTGAGCTTTAAGCCAACTTTTTCACTCTCCTTTTTCACTTTCATCAAGAGGTTCTTTAGTTCTTCTTCACTTTCTGCCATAAGGGTAGTGTCATCTGCATATCTGAGGTTATTGATATTTCTCCCAGAAATCTTGATTCTAGCTTGTGCTTCCTCCAGCCCAGCATTTCTCATGATGTATTCTGCATATAAGTTAAATAAGCAGGGTGACAGTATACAGCCTTGACGTACTCCTTTTCCTATTTGGACTCAGTCTGTTGTTCCATGTCCAGTTCTAAGTGTTGCTTCCTGACCTGCATATAGGTTTCTCAAGAAGCAGGTCAGGTGGTCTGGTATTCCCATCACTTTCAGAATTTTCCACAGTTTATTGTGATCCACACAGTCAAAGGCTTTGGCATAGTCAATAAAGCAGAGATAGATGTTTTTCTGGAACTCTTGCTTTTTAATGATCCAGCAGATGTTGGTAATTTGATCTCTGGTTCCGCTGCCTTTTTCAAAACCAGCTTGAACACCTGGAAGTTCATGGTGCATGTATTGTTGAAGCCTGGCTTGGAGAATTTTGAGCATTACTTTACTAGCATGTGAGATGAGTGCAATTGTGCGGTAGTTTGAGAATTCTTTGGCATTGCCTTTCTTTGGGATTGGAATGAAAACACTTTTTCCAGTTCTGTGGCCACTGCTGAGTTTTCCAAATTTGCTGACCTATTGAGTGCAACACTTTTCCAGCATCATCTTTCAGGATTTGAAATAGCTCAACTGGAATTCTATCACTTCCACTAGCTTTGTTCATAGTGATGTTTCCTAAGGCCCACTTGACTTCACATTCCAGGATATCTGGCTCTAGATGAGTGTGAGTGATCACAGCATCATGATTATCTTGATCATGAATATCTTTATTGTACAGTTCTGTGCATTCTTTCCACCTATTCTTAATATCTTCTGCTTCTGTTAGGTCCGTACATTTCTGTCCTTTATTGAGCCCATCTGTGCATAAAATGTTCCCTTGGTATCTCTAAGTTTCTTGAAGAGATCTCTAGTCTTTCCCATTCTATTGTTTTCCTCAATTTCTTTGCACTGATCACTGAGGAAGGCTTTCTTATCTCTCTTTGCTATTCTTTGGAACTCTGCATTCAAATAGGTATATCTTTCCTTTTCTCCTTTGCTTTTCACTTCTCTTCTTTTCACAGCTGTTTGTAAGGCCTCCTTATACAGCCATTTTGCTTTTTTGCATTTCTTTTTTTTGGGAATGGTCTTGATTCTTGTCTCCTGTACAATGTCACAAACCTCCATCCATAGTTCATCAGGCACTCTGTCTATCAGATCTAGTCCCTTAAATCTATTTCTCACTTCTGCTGTATAGTTATAAGGGATTTCATTTTGTAATACTGTGCGTTAACAGAAACCAGTACTACACATTCAGTGATAAGTAAACAGAGAGAAAAATAATAAAATGGACATATTGAAAAAGACCTGTATCTTTAAAATAGTACATAGGATGCAACATGTAAAGGTATACTGTGTATGTGTGTGTTCTCAAAAGAAAATTCAGAGCTTTTCTTGATATGAATATTTCCAAAATTGATCTAAGACATCAACAACAGAATCAAGAATCACTACATTTGTCCATAGATTGACATTTAAGTTGTTTCCTTGTCTTGACTATTATAAATAGTGCTGTGGTGAACACGGAAATAAATTTATCTTTTCTCTGGATATGTGCCCAGGAGTGGGGCTGACACATTATATGGAAGTTCTATTTTTAGTTTTTTAAGGAACCTCTATATTGTTCTCCCAATTTACATTCCTACCAACATTGTAGGAGGGGTCCCTATTTTCCACACCCTCTCCAGCACTCATTATTTGTAGATTTTTTGACCAGGGTATAGATTTCTGACCAGTGCAAAGTGACAACTCTTTGTAGTTTCAATTTGCATTGCTCTAATCAGTTACACTGAATATCTTTTCACTTGCTTTTTGGCCATATGATATGAATATTGTAAGAAGTAAGAAACAAACTATTCCTGAACAGGGATTCTTCAAATCTGTACTGCTATAAGATTCACAGGCCTTTCTTTATGGGATGGCTTTTAATGTGAAAATGAAGAAGTTGTTTAAATTTTACAGCATTGACTTTTATAATGTGGGGTTCCAGACCATAGGAGATTGGCTAAAACTTATTATCTTTTGGGGGGGTGACTTATGTTTGTAAATAAGTTCATTTGTATCATTTTTTTAGATTCCACATGTAATGATATTATACGATATTTATCTTGCTCTGTCTGACTTGCTTCACTCAGTATGACAATCTCTAGGTCCATCTATGTCACTACAAATGTCATTATTTTGTTATTTTTACGGCTGACTAATATTCTATTGTAGATATATCATATCTTCTTTCCAAGGAAGACATACAGATGGCCAAAATATTTATACTGTTAAATATTCAGTATTTCCTCTACTGTATCCTTCTGTTATAAAACTATAAATAAAAATATACATGCAATGACATTTTACCATTTCCATATACGGAAGTGAGAGTTGGATCATAAAGAAGGTTGAGCATTGAAGAATTGGTGCTTTTGAACTCTGGTGTTGAAGACTCTTTTGGAGTCCCTTGGACTGCAAGGAGATCAACCAGGCAATCTTAAGGAAAATCAATCCTGATTATTCACTGGAGGGACTGATGCTGAAGCTGAAGCTGAAGCTCCAATACTTTGGTTACCTGCTGCAAAGAACCAACTCACTGGAAAAGACTCTGATGTTGAGAAAGACTCAAAGCAGGAGGAGAAGGGGATGACAGAGGACGAGAAGGTTGGGTGGCATCACTGACTCAATGGTCATGAGTTTGAGCAAGCTCTGGGAGATGGTAAAGGACAGGGAAGCCTGACATGCTGCAGTCCATGGAGTCACAAAGTCAGACACGACTGAGCAACTGAACAGCTATATGTTCATCTATATATATAGTTGCTGTTCAGTTGCTCAGTCGTGTCTGACTCTTTGCGACCCCATGAATTGCAGCATGCCAGGCTTCCCTGTCCATCACCAACTCCCAGAGTTCACTCAGACTCATGTCTATCGAGTCAGTGATGCCATCCAGCCTTCTCGTCCTCTGTCATCCTCTTCTCCTCCTGCCCCCCAATCCCTCCCAGCATCAGAGTCTTTTCCAATGAGTCAACTCTTCACATGAGGAGGACAAAATACTGGAGTTTCAGCTTTAGCATCAGTCCTTCCAATGAACACCCAGGACTGATCTCCTTTAGAATGGGCTGGTTGGATCTCCTTGCAGTCCAAGGGACTCTCAAGAGTCTGCTCCAACACCACAGCTCAAAAGCATCAGTTCTTCAGCACTCAGCTTTCTTCATAGTCCAACTCTCACATCCATACATGACCACTGGAAAAACCATAGCCTTGACTAGACAGACCTTTGTTGGCAAAGTGTCTCTGCTTTTCAATATGCTATCTAGGTTGGTCATAATTTTCCTTCCAAGGAGTAAGCGTTTTTTCATTTCATGGCTGCAATCACCATCTGCACTGATTTTGGAGCCCAAAATAGTAAAGTTTGACACTGTTTCCCCATCTATTTTCCATGAAGTGATGGGACCAGATGCCATGATCTTCATTTTCTGAATGTTGAGCTTTAAGCCAACTTTTTACTCTCCTTTTTCATTTTCATCAAGAGACTTTTTAGTTCCTCTTCACTTTCTGCCATAAGGGTGGTGTCATCTGCATATCTGAGGTTATTGATATTTCTCCCGGAAATCTTGATTCCAGCTTGTGCTTCTTCCAGCTCAGCGTTTCTCATGATGTACTCTGCATATAAGTTAAATAAGCAGGGTGACAATATACAGCCTTGATGTACTCCTTTTCCTATTTGGAACCAGTCTGTCATTCTATGTCCAGTTCTAACTGTTGCTTCCTGACCTGCATATAGGTTTCTCAAGAGGCAGGTCAGTTGCTCTGGTATTCCCATCTCTTGAAGAATTTTCCACAGTTTATTGTGATCCACACAGTCAAAGGCTTTGGCATAGTCAATAAAGCAGAAATAGATGTTTTTCTGGAACTCTCTTGCTTTTTTGGTGGTCCAGCAGATGTTGACAATTTGATCCCTGGTTCCTCTGCCTTTTCTAAAAGCAGCTTGAACATCTTTCATTTTGTTCCCTGTGCTTCAGTCTAGATAGCTTATATTCACATATGTTCCATTTCAATAATCTTGTACATAGCTGTATCCAATTCTAAACACATCCATCTAGGGACTTCCCTGGTGGTCTAGTGGCTAAGACTCAATGCTCCCTGTGTAGAGGGCCTGGGTTTGATCTCTGTTCAGCAAACTAGATCCACTGATCTAAGCAAACTAGATCTAACTAATCTCTGGTCAGCAACTAAGATTTTGCATGCCCAACTGGAAAAAACAATCTCACAAGACTCAACTAAGACCTGGTACAAATAATTAAGTGAATAAAAACAGATATTAAGCATATATTAGGAAAAAAAGTTTGTTCACAAATGTACAAAAAGCTCCTTTTTTTCAGGTATGTTCTCTCAAAGTTATGTTTTGGATTACGATAGGTCAACAATGCAGAGACTATAAAGAAAAAAATATCCAATAATTAAATTGTCTTTTTTGGTGAACTCAGACCAATGTCTTTCTGAGATGTATGGAGATTCAAATATAATATTGAATGACAGAAAACAGAGACAGAAGAATGAAAATAAGATGAAACAAAAATAAGGAAAATAAGTCTTAGGAGAATGGAGAATTTAAATGAAAGAGAGGTACAAGAAGGGCTTATGGAAGACAAGCAGAGATTCACTCAGTCATGTCCAACTCTTTGAGACCCCACAGACTATAGCCTGACAGGCTTATGTGTCCATGGAATTCTCTAGTCAAGAATACTGAAGTGGGTTGCCCTTTCCTTCTCCAGATCTTCTGGACCCAAGTACTGAACCCATGTCTCTTAACGTCTCCCGCATTGGCAAGCAAGTTATTTACTACTAGCGCCACCTGGGAAGCCATTTATATAATTGAATAATGTATAATAGAACAAAGAAATAAACTGTGGCTACATATATCAGCATGGTTAAATCTTGTAAAAAACCCCAAATAGTAAAAGTGATGTCACCAAAAAAAATACACAGATTGGTTAGAGTAATATGAGTTACCAAAAAAAAAAAAAAGATTATGGCTGATTTGTATTGTTGTATGGCAGAAACCAACACAACACTGTAAAGCAATTTTCCCTCAATTCAAAATAAGTTAAAAAAAAAAAAAGGCCAAAACTAAACAAAACATTAATTAGGAGTACCCAGCAATGGCACCCCACTCCAGTACTCTTGCCTGGAAAATCCCATGGATGAAGGAGCCTGGTAGACTGCAGTCAGTCCATGGGGTCGCTAGAGTCAGACAGGACTGAGTGACTTCACTTTCACTTTTCACTTTCATGCACTGGAGAAGGAAATGGCAACCCACTCCAGTGTTCTTGCCTGGAGAATCCCAGGGACAGGAAGCCTGGCGGGCTGCCATCTATGGGGTCTCACAGAGTCGGACACGACTGAAATGACTTAGCAGTAGAAAGGGGCAAAGATGAGAAAGTTTTGATTCTATAGTAAGAAACGGAGTAGATAATAGATGATGGGTTTCGGAGGATTTTGAGAAGAGAAGTTACCGTACTCAAAGTTTCCAGCTAGTAAATAGCAAAACTAAGATAAAGCTTTCCCTTTTCTAAAGATCTGTTTTATGTGGCTGTATCTATCCTCACTATCTATCTGCTAACTGTTGGCTTAAAAAATAATAGTAGTAATTACCCATTTGGGCTTCAACTCAGCTGGTAAAGAATCTGCCTGCAATGCGGGAGACCTGGGTTTGACTCCCCGGTTGGGAAGATCTGCTGGAGAAGGGAACAGCTCCAGTATCCTGGCCTGGAGAATTCCATGGATTTCATGGAGTCCCAAGAGTTAGATATGACTGAGCAACTTTCACTTTTCACCCATTTAGCCTTTCTATTACTCTGTAGCATTTTTTATCACAGGGCTCAAGCCTCTGGATTCTTTCACATCTCTGTGCTGCGTAGCTCTGTATTCTTGAATTAAATCAGATGTACCTTCTGTGCTAATGACTATAAGTTCAGTCCTTATTCGTAATTAGAGAATAAATAATACAGTAATTATGATTTGGACCTTTACAGTCAGACTCACCTGAGGCTGAATCTGATTCTGTTGCTTCCTACCTGATCATAAGCAAGTTATTTTTTATAAACCTCACTTTCCTTAACCTGTAGTGAAAGCAACAACTCATAAAGTGCTGTGAGAACTAACAAACACATATCTTGTGAGACATGCTGTGAAGAGAAAAATGCCATGATATATGTGATGCTTCAAACAGTGTTATGTACTAAACTCATAATAAATCTTGAATTATCATTTCATAAAGCTCTAGGTGTCCACTGACCTTAATGAGACTAAGTATCTGGTAGTCCTGGGTTTTAGTTAGAATGAAAAATAAGCATTTGTGTCACCTTGGCCCAGCCATTTACTATCTCTAGACACCAATTCTTGACTGTCAAAAGAGGAGATGCCTCTGCAAAGTATTTTGGAATTTAAGAATGGCAAGCCTGAACATTTAAGCAGAATATTTGCTAACTCTATTAGATTACTTGTAATGATTGGATAACAAATAATATAATTTATTGGCATTAGACATGTCTTTGTAATGTGTAACTCTAGCAATAAAAACTTTGTATTTGATAATTTTAAATTGCATGATACTGGATGTTCGGGGCTAGTTCACTGGGATGACCCAGAGGGACGGTATGGGGAAAGAGGTAGGAAGGGGCTTCCGGATGGAGAACATGAGTACACCTGTGATGAATTCATGTCGATGTATGGCAAAACTAATACAATATTGTAAAGTAATTAGCCTCCAATTAAAATAAATATATTTATACTAAAACATTAAAATAAATTGCAAATGTATGAGCAAACATTTTTTTAGCCTTCTTAATTTTCACTGTGGGCATTACTTAAGTTTCTGCTGAAACCTATTGGAATCTCTCTCCAAATGGGGAGGGGGAGGATCCATAATTTGCAAATAATTTCAAGTGAATTATTGTATCCCCATCATTTTCAGGGATCTCTTTAGAGGCCCATGAACCCAACATTAAGTTATTCTGTCTCTATTTTATTTAATTTAATCCTGTTTTTTCTTGTGGAAAATGCACATAAAACTATCATAAAATTTTTTAAGTGTACAATTTACTGGTATTAGTATAATATGTTCATATTGTCAAGCACCCATCCCCAGAACTGTTTTTATTTTGCCAAACTAAAGCTCTGTCCCCATTAAATAGTAATTTCCATGACCCCATCCACAACCACTGACAGCCACAATCCTAATTTCTTTTCTTTCCAGTTAAAAAAAAAGTCTTACTTTCCCCCCAACTCCCATGCTCTAGTAACCACTATTTTAGCCTCTGTCACTATAAATTTTTCTTTCTTTTTTTTAAAGATAACACCTATAAGTGATTTTATGCACAATTAGTCTTTATGTATGGGCTTATGTCAGTTAGCATAATGTTGTCCAGGTTCATTCATGTTGTCACAAATTGGAAAGTCTCCTTCTTATAAAAGGCTGAATATTATACCATTGTGTATGTATGTGTGTGTATCTCACATTTTCTGTATCCATTTATTCACTGTCAGATACTTGGATAGTTTTCATATCTTGGTTTTTACAAATAATAGTGAACATGGGAGTACAGATATCTCTTTGAGATAGTGACTTTCATTCCTTGGTATATATACTAACAATGAGATTATTGGATCGTATGATAGACTGTATTTATTTATTATAGGGGAATATCATACTGTTTTGAATAATTGTACCAATTTACCTTCCTTCAATCATACCAAGGGTTCACTATTCTCTTACATCTTCACCAATACCTGTTTCATTTTGATATTTTTAATAGTAGTCAATCAAATTGGTATGGAGTTATTTTAATTGTGGGCTCTGTGGTTCAGTGGTGAAGAATCCTCCTGCCAGTGCAGGAGATATGAATTGATCCCTGAATTGGGAAGATACCCTGGAGGAGGAAATGGCAACCCATGCCAGTATTCTTGCCTAGGAAATCCCATGGATGGAGGAGAAACAGTCCACAGTGTAACGAAAGATTTGGACACAACTTAGCAACTAGACAACAAATTTTGATTGTATTTCCTTTATGACCAGTGATGTTGAGCATGTTTTCATATACTATTTGGCCATTTGCATGTCTTTTTAGGGAAAAACATTTATTCAGTTACTTTGCCCATTTTTAAATTGTATTTATATTTTGTTTTGTGGTGAGTTGTGAGTGGGGTGCCATTGCCTTCTCCCATATATATTGGACATTAACTCTTTAAGAGACAAAAATTTTTATATTTTCTCTCATTTCAAAATTTGCTTTTCATTATGTTGTTTCCTTTTTTGTGCAAAAAATGTTTTAGTTTTAGGTACTGAACAACAGACTGGTTCCAAATAGGAAAAGGAGTTCGTCAAGGCTGTATACTGTCACCCTGTTTATTTAACTTATATGCAGAGTACATCATGAGAAACACTGGACTGGAAGAAACACAAACTGGAATCAAGATTGCTGGGAGAAACATCAATAACCTCAGATATGCAGATGACACCACCCTTATGGCAGAAAGTGAAGAGGAACTCAAAAGCCTCTTGATGAAAGTGAAAGTGGAGAGTGAAAAAAGTTGGCTTAAAGCTCAACATTAAGAAAACGAAGATCATGGCATCTGGTCCCACCACTTCATGGGAAATAGATGGGGAAACAGTGGAAACAGTGTCAAACTTTATTTTTCTGGGCTCCAAAATCACTGCAGATGGTGACTGCAGCCATGAAATTAAAAGATGCTTACTCCTTGGAAGGAAAGTTATGACCAACCTAGATAGCATATTCAAAAGCAGAGACATTACTTTGCCAACAAAGGTTCGTCTAGTCAAGGCTATGGTTTTTCCTGTGGTCATGTATGGATGTGAGAGTTGGACTGTGAAGAAGGCTGAGCGCCAAATAATTGATGCTTTTGAACTGTGGTGTTGGAGAAGACTCTTGAGAGACCCTTGGACTGCAAGGAGATCCAACCAGTCCATTCTGAAGATCAGCCCTGGGATTTCTTTGGAAGGAATGATGCTAAAGCTGAAACTCCAGTACTTTGGCCACCTGATGCAAAGAGTTGACTCATTGGAAAAGACTCTGATGCTGGGAAGGATTGAGGGCAGGAGGAGAAGGGGAGGACAGAGGATGAGATGGCTGGATGGCATCACTGACTTGATGGACGTGAGTCTCAGTGAACTCTGGGAGTTGGTGATGGACAGGGAGGCCTGGCGTGCTGTGATTCATGGGGTCGCAAAGAGTCGGAAATGACTGAGCGACTGATCTGATCTGATCTGATTTGTTTTAGCTTGATGTACTTCATATATTAGGCTTCCCTGGTGGCTCAGACAGTAAAGCGTCTGCCTGCAATGTGGGAGACCCAGGGAAGGGGCGGGGAAGATCCTCTGGAGAAGGAAATGGCAACCCACTCCAGTACCTTTGCCTGGAAAATCCCATGGACAGAGGAGCCTGGTATGCTACAGTCCATGGGGTCGCAAAGAGTTGGATACGACTGAGTGACTTCACTTTTCACTTCATATATATATATATATATTTGTTGTCTGTGACAGTGTCACTCCTAAAAAGCATTGCCAAGGCCAGTGTCAAGGAGCTTTCCCCTAGGTTTCTTTTATAAATTTTATAGTTTCTGTTCTTATGCTTAATTTTTTAATGTATTTTGAGTTAATTTTTGTGTGTGGTGTAAGACAGGAGTCCAATTTCATACTTTTGCATGTGAATTTCTAGTTTTCCCAGCACTATTTATTGAAAAAACTGTTCTCTTCCCATTGTATTCTTGGAATTTTGTTGAAAATTAGTTGACTGTGTGTATATGAGTTCATTTCCGGGTTTTCTATTTTGTTCTACTGATGTACATGCCTTGTTTTATGCCAGTATCATATTCTTTTGATTACTATAGCTTTGAAGTACAGTTTCAGATCAGGAAGTGTGGTGTCTCCAACATTGTTTCCTTTGCTCAAGATTGCTTAGGCTGTTCAGGATCTTTCATGGGTCTATATGAATTTCAGGGTTTCTTTTTTCTATTTCTGTCAAAGATGCATTGAAATTTTGATGGAATTTGTAGATTGTTTTGGGTAGTAAGGCCATTTTAACAATATTTATTTTTCAAAACCATAAACATAAGATAGCTTTCTATGTATTTGTGTCTTCTTTAATTTCTTTCTATATTCCTTTATAGTTTTTACTGTACATATCTTGTACCTACTTGGTGAGATTTATTTCTATGTATTTTGTTAGTTTTGATATTATCTAAATGGCATCATTTACTTAATATCTTTCAGATACCTCACTGTTATTGTATAAAATGTAACTAATTTTTGTATGTTGATTTTGTAACCTGAAACTTTACTAAATTTGCTTATTAAGTCTAACAGTTCTTCTGGTGACATCTTTTGGGATTCTATATATAAGATCATGTCACTCGCAAACAGAGACAATTTTAGATCTTTCTTTCTCAATTGAATTATACAATTTCTAACTGGTTCAAGAATGAAAAAGGAAAGGAAGAATAGATAGAATAGAGAAGAATTTGCAGTTTAACTCCATGCTACTATGAAGTAGAAGATGAAGCTTTGTACTGAATCAGGAAGAGATTTAAATTTAATCTATGAATCTAAACAAGTTAATCCCACTTCTGTATGAAATTATCTTACCTATCCTCTTTAAAACTATGTAAAGTCTCTCTCCCACCTGGGCCAAATGGTTGGTAGGAGGATCAGAAAAGATAATGTATACCAAACAAGCTATATACATTATAAAGTGATTTGTCCAAATGCATCAGTGCTGCTCTATTATCATCATCCCTCATATTTTCAAAAGCTTATCTATTTCCTATATCAGAATTTAGAAGGAAGAAATGAAAGAGACTTAGTGGCAGTGTTCATTAGCTTCCTCATCTCAGTGACCAATTCATTTACTCCTGAAATTTGTTTTCATGAGTAAAGTCAAGGTAGAAATATTCTCTGGCCCAGGAAAAAAGCACTCAGTGAAAGTAAAGAAAATACTATTGTATATGAGTCAAAGGAATACGAGTCTATCTGGTTTTGTATAAATGAGCTCAAGAGCAGGAATCTGACTCAGGGGATAGAAGGCACCTGAGAGAATTAGGATGAAGTCGTTGTCTTTGCAAGTCTATTTCTGCTTTAATATCTTAGTTTATGACATGTTTATGACATGGTACACGCCATAAGTCATAGTTTATCTCAACATCTTTAGGAATAATGCTCTTTTCTTTGGCTGAGTATTGGAAGGTGGAGTGCTTGTAAGTAGGTTTCTAATCCACATTGTTTTATGTATATTCATTGAACATCATTTCATAAGTATAAAGTCCATTCTTGCCTATGTTATTTTTCTAAGAGCTAAGTGTTCCACATCTAAGCTTTAGATGAGATAGAAAACATTTTGTGTGCCAAAACACTGAATCAAAGGAATGAAAAAGAGAATGGATAAATCTTTCCCCGATAATCTCATGATAAATCGTGCATCTGAAATACTCTATGGTTTTGTAATGGAAATGATGAATTCCCAAAGGGATTGCAATGTGCCCTATATTGATGTTTTTATTTTCTTACTTTGCACATACATGAATGTCTTATTGTAATTGATGGGAACTTACTTAATGTTGACATGAATGTGTTTTTAATGAAAACTGTTGAGGTAGTTTTGTCAGTTCTTAAAATGATTTTTCCCCTTAGTGGGTGGGAGGGAAAATAAAAAGCCATTATGTTAGAAAGAATTTCTAGGGCTCTTGCTCCTACATGATATTTTTGCCTTTGGATATTTTCCCCTGTCATTTTAGGGACTAACAACTCAGGGACTGTCACAAAGTTGAGCGAAGTGAAATTATACTAAACAGCATAGAAATGGATTTCTGTCAGTCACCTCATGACTGCTTTCAGAAGAAAAAAGGTAATTAAAAAATTTTTTGAAATGGCCATCTTAATTACGAGTTAGTTCCATGGTACTTTATTCCTTCTTAAAACTTCAGAGGAAAAGTACTGAATCTGAACTAAGAGTGAAGCATAATGAATTGAAAGCAGAAATGTATTTTTTATTTCCCTGCAGATTTTGCTATGGTGACAATAAAGGGAAAAAAATATAAACCAATGAGGGTTGAGAAAAAGGGTTTAGGCAATATGCCAATAGAATCCTAGAAGGTGAATGCACAGTAGAGGATTATTAACTGATTCATCAGATAAAAGGCTGCTTATCTGATTGATAAGGCTTCCCTTGTGGTTCAGCTGGTAAAGAATCTGCCTGCAATGCAGGAAACCTGGATTCAATTCCAGGTTAGGGAGATCCCCTGGAGAAGGAAACGGCTACCCAGTCCAGGATTCTGACCTGGAGAATTCCATGGACCATATAGTCCATGGGGTCACAAAGAGTCAGACAGTACTGAATGACTTTCACTTGATCTGATTGAGCAGACCAGAGCGAGTATCTACAGAAAAGAATGAGAAGCAAGGTTAACCAGATAGAAAATTGAAAAATTTTATGAGTTTGATAGCATAGGCTACCCAGGGAGATGGTGGTGAGGCTTTAACTAAACCCAGAGAGATTAGTTAAAAACCTCTCATTAGAGTTGTGATAACAATGGGCATCCTCCTTTAACCATTTTCCTCACCCCCAATTTCATGGTCATGGAAGTGGTTTGGAAATGGACAAACATGGATATCCAGTTTGTCCAAAGATGCTGTTTTCTAAAAATATTTTGAGAGCCTCTGCATTTTTGAATATGGTGTTAGGGAGGGGAGGATATAGGTAAGATGACAAAATAAAAAAAGAAATAAACTGGAAGCTGAAAACTGAGTAAATTATTGCTGTTGTTGTTTTTCAGACACTTTCATCACCCTACAGTCATTCTGTATTCTCCCTTAGCTGGAACCTGAGAGATAAAGATATATATATATATATATATATATATATATATATATATATTTGTTTGTTTGTTTTTTCATGACACAGAATTTCTTCAGAATCTGTCTTCAAAACATCTGAATCTGAAATGTGGTATAATTCTTCCAAAAATCTACCTCTCCACCCAATTAACTTGCATTTAAGCCCTCTACTCAGTATGCTCCATCTATTGACTTGAGTTTGTAGTCAGCTTTCTAGTATCTTACTCTTAATTATAAATAAAGAGTCAATGATTATTAATAATGACTACCAGATGTTTTAAGAGAGCTTGCATGAGTGAGAAGACATTAAAAAATAAAATTGAATACAACAGACGGTACCGGAAGCAGGCGAAAAACAAATATATGTATGTTTGTTTAGATAGATACACATGTACACACAAGCTTCAGGTTCATAAAGTAAGTTGTCACATTACGAAAAGGAGAATACTACTAACGTACCTGAGGAAAAAAATCATATGAAATTTAAAAAAATAAAAATTACAGTACCTGTACAATAGTAATGGGTTTTGAATATGAATTCAAGGAAATCTTCTAGAAAGTAGAACAAAGAGACAAAAAAATTAACAAGAAGATTCAGGAGATCCAACTATCAGAGATGATAAGAATATTAGAGAAATAATGGGAGGAAATGGATATAGAGAATTTCAAATAAATAATAATAATAATATATGGTAAAGCACAAAATAAAAATAAAGTTTTCCAAGCTGAATAATATATATTTTATGAACAATACATTGATTAGTGGGCACTACATGCAATGATAAAAAGCTCACAACAAATCAAATCTTCATAAATTTGCAGGGTATAAAGAATAAAGAGAAAGACCCAAAAGCATCCAGAGAGTCAAGAGCAAAATTACATACAAAAGAAATAAGCATAAAAACAACTTTATTTTTCTTAGCAATCACCCAAGATTTGGGAATTAAATGGAATAGTTACTTCAAAACCTCAGGGATTTACTCTACTTTGTATAATGGGCTCTAGTTTCATCTACCTAATTTTTAATGCATGACTATGGAATCTAGAAAAATGATAAACCTATTTGTAGGGCAGCAGTGGAGACACAAACATAGAGCAGATTTGTGGACACAGTGGGAGAAGGAGATAGTAGGATGAACTGAGAGAATAGCATGGAAGCATATATATTACCACGTGTAAAACAGATACCAAGTGAGAGCTTGCTATGTGACACAGGGAGCTCAACCCAGTGCTCTGTGACAACCTAGAAGGATAGGTCGTGTGGAAGATGGGAAGAGGTTCAGGAGGGAGAGTATATATGGATACTTAGCTGATTCATGTTTGATGTGTGGCAGAGGCCGACACAATATTGTAGAGCAATTATCCTTTAATAATTATATTATGTTCTATACGTCTCAATATTGTACAATTATAATCTTTGATAATTAAAAAATAAATTTTAAAAGAATTAAAAAATATTAGAAGAAGATACTAGAAGATTCAGTTTTCAAGAGCCATAAAGGTCAGTAACTGAGCAATTAAATTAACAAAAAAATCAATTATAAGGACATTATTTGGAAATATAAAAGCAAAGCATTAGAGAATATAAGTAAGAACTGAATATGGAAAAAAAAAAGAACTGAATATGGGACCTCTGAAGATGAGTACAGGTGTCTGGGGTTAATTGAAGCAGAGGATTTGTATTTTGTAGTACACATCTTAGTACTATTTGATGTTTTTTTTTAATGTGTACATATATGTTATTTTTATTTAAATGTTTATGGCATTTAATGCTTAATTTTCCCTCTCTCTTTTTATTTTTGATTGTTTTAAACTTTCTATTTTGTACTGGAATATAGCAAATTAAAATGGTGTATTAGTTTTAGGTGCACAGAAAAGGTAAGAAATATAACTTTGATAAAAATTAAAAATTAAATAAAAATACAGAAAAAACTGGTACTATTGAAGTTATATCTGGGTTTGTAACCAACAAACAATTCTTGGCTAGGTCTTTAGCAACTATACTGCCCTCCAGTGTAAATCATGGTTCTAGCTTTGTTGGAAGTCATCAATGGTCATGAATAATTGACTACATATATTAATGATTATAATATATTTAAATATCCTTATGGCATACTTGGTTGAAATCAGAACTGTAATATACTACCATATTGCTGAAGACCTTTCCTTATCTGAAAAATATGAATACTACTTCTTTGATTTGTTCAGACATGAAACTTGTCTATTGTTCCCAATAGTGTCATTATGCTCAACTTTTGCTCCTGAAGACAGTGCATCTGGGCAAGCTTGAAGATCAGGATGGGTTGATGATGCTCCCTTTGTTTGGAAAAGTGAAATAGGCTAACTAGCTATGTATTTTAAAAATCTTTACATTCATTATAATACTCTAAAAACTAAAACAAACAAAAAGTTCAAAATTCTTATTCTGGAAAAATAGTTTACCAGCATGAATCATTGAGAGAAAAATGTACACACATTTATTTATTTTAGTGTACCTTTGATCTCAAAACAAAAAAATGTGGCTTTACCCCTCCTCTTTTTTTCTTCCTGAAAGCAAAAAAATGTAGCCTTAAGTTCTGAAACCTATACTCCACTGAGTTATATACTATTGTGGAAGGCAACAGAAAGGGACATGACACCAGTTTTATGAAAACCATCTTTAGAAAAAAATGGATTGACTTGGTTTAAAATATTAAATAAACATATGCCAACAAGACTGGTTTCTCCTTCCACCTCTGTTGGGCGACAAGAAACCAACGTATTCTTTGTTTTGCCACATATATGCACCACAATTGAATTAACAAGATCATGTTTTGGTTCCTTTATGTATATATATTTTTGATAACCACAATGGTCAAATGTGCTAGAACAGATGCTTCCATTGCAAGGACAGAGAAAACTACATCTTAGAGATCAAAAACTGATCACTTACAGAGTAACTGTTCTGTACGCTGGGCTCAGTCGCTTCAGTCATGCCTGACTCTTTGTGATCCTTTGGGCAGTAGCCTACCATGCTTCTCTGTCCATGGGATTCTCCAGGCAAGAATACTGGAGTGGGTTACCATGCCCTCCTCCAGGGGATCTTCCTGACCCAGAGATGGAACCCACAGTCTCTTATTTCCCCTGCATTGACAGGCAGGTTCTTTATCACTAGTGCCACCTGGGATACCCTTTTGGAGTAAATCCAGTTTAAAGATAAGACTTGTTTATCAAAGAGCACAAATTATTGAATAAGTGTGATACATGTCAAGATAGGTATAGTGAGTAATAACCTTCCTGTCTCCTTCTCTCCTTCACCAAAATTTAAATAATGGACAATCACATGAAAACTAGATTTTATAATAAAATAATTCCTAGCTACCTTGGAAAATCAAAAGGCCTTAGTATTGGTTCTGTCCTCTTACCAGTATGTGTGGGTGATGGATGGTAGCTTCACATGGAAGAGTGGCTTAAGACCTCAATTTATTTACCAGCACTTAACTCACTTACCCATATGACCCATAAAGGCATTTAACTTTTTACTACTGTAATGAAATACAAAAATACACATAACTAACATACCCAAAATAATCTCAGGGGGTGATGAAAATGTTAATAACTTAAGTAAATCAAGAATTTAATGCTAACCAACCATCATAGATATCTTATCTTATATGACACTTATTCAAAAATAGGTTTTCTGATTACCCACCTATAGAGGAATTAACTGCCTTTTATCCTGGTAGTGCAAAGGAAAACAAACAAAAACACAGAAATTTTATCTTCTGTTGTAGAGTGGCACACACACACACAGAGACACACACATTTTCCAGATGGAATTAAATGCTCCTTTCTGCTCCCAGAGCAACCTGGATTGACTATATTATATGTAGTTTATAGTTATTTTCTTCTCTGTCTCCCATACGTGACTGGATTCTAGGCACACTCAGCGTCATTAATGTTCATACCCTTAGATTCTAGACTAGGGCTTGGCACATATGGAGTTCACTGAAAACTTTTTAAATGAACAGTAAAGGGCTTGAAATTGCATGTTGTTATTGTTTAGTCCCTAAGTCATCTCTAACTCTGCAACCCCGTGGACTGTAGCCTGCAGTTCCTCTGTCCATGGGATTTCCCAGGCAAGAATACTGGAGTGGGTAGCCATTTCTTTCTTCAGCGAGTCTTCCTGACCCAGGGAACAAATTCATGTCTCCTGCTTTGTAGGCAGATTCCTTACCACTGAGCCATGTGAGAAGTCTGAAATTGCATAGTTAAAAATGTAATCAATTTAGAGAAGAGTTTGACCTCTGTTAAATACATTTAGTCTTGTGAGAGAGAGTGTGTTTGAGCTTAATCAATCATTTAGAATTGAATGGGAACGCTACCTATAATTATGGATTCTCCAACAAAAAAAGGAAAAAGTACTGATGTGTATGTGTGTGTGTTTACAATTGACAAAGTCTTTGATGCATCATGATAGTTTATGTGACATGTATAGGCCAAATCTTGTCTGTATGCTGGCGCACTTAAAACAGCTTCCCTGCAAACAGCCATATATCTTTTACTATAATCAGTAAATTGGATATAGTAGAAATGGGAATGAAGTGAGAAGGAAAGAGGGCTGGGATTTTTGTGTGTTTGTATACCCAAGTTTGGGTTTCCCTTGTGGCTCAGCTGGTAAAGAATCTGCTTGCAATACAGGAGACCTGGGTTGGGAAGATCCCCTGGGGAAGGGAAAGGCCACCCACTCCAGTATTCTGGCCTGGAGAATGCCATGGAAAAATTCATGTCTGTAGAGTCAGACATGACTGAATGACTTTCACTTATATCCAAGTTTAGCGACATGCACATACGTACATGGTTGGAGAAGGAATGTAAATGTGGATTTATTCCAGAGGTTGGAACAAAGGCCAATTTTGGGGGTTATTAAGTGAAACTCATGACTAAATTTTAATATTTTCCATTCAAATGTGACTTATGTGTTAATTCCTTTTCATAGGAGGTTTTCAAAAAGGAGGTGAAGGTGGGGTTAGAAAATATTTATTTTCTAAGCCACTACAAAAGGCTTTATGTGATCTAGCAGATTTAAAAATGCTTATATATCTGAGTCACCTGACAAAATTTTTCTCCTACAGATTCCTGGATCCCATTTCATTCCCACCGACTCAATTTTTATTAATGGGACTCAGTGTCTGTATTCTCACAGATGTCTCTATTTCTCAAAGTCTGTCCAGATGATTCTGAGGCTTCTAATTTGGCATTTCTGTGCATACCAGCATTTGGGAAACACTTCTTTAGATGATTCACATCTCTTTGCCTCTAGTGTTCTATAATATCAAAACTAGGAGAAAGCCTGACAGTTTATATAAAGTGGATAACCTGTATTTCAGGTTGCCTAATAAAACACAAATAACTTTAAAGCAATATTGAAAACAATTTCAAAATCTCAGGAAACTCTTCTGTGCCATTTTTCTAAAATAATTGGTTCCTGGGATAATAGGGCTCGAAGAATATCTGTCTTATGATTTATAAAATGAATACACAGTTTCTTTGGCCACCATATATAGAGTCTCAGCCATACAACTTAACTTAGAATCTTATTGTTCATATGAATATTTCCCTGATTTCTATGTCTATTGATATCAGAAGATTATGATAATTTGAAAATATGTGCACCTTTAGCTGAATCATCTTGTTTGGATCAAGCAGATATAGTAAATCCTTTCTTAGCTGATAAAGCTATTGCCATTCATAGACACAATCATCTCTGCCTTCAACTGTGCTTCATTATTCTGCAATTATACGGTTCGTCTTTGCATTCAGTCAGAGCAAACTACCAGCAAATGCTTCCATAAAACCTATTAACTCCACTAATTCTTTGCACCTTTTGAATGCAAGGGAATTTGGGTCCTAATTTTATTTCCAAGATGCTCAATGTGCCAATCCATTAGAAAATTATACCTGATGTGTGGCCTTCATGTCAGTTGATTTTTTTTTCTAATTGGCTCTATCAGCTCTTCCAGATTGTCATGCCATGTCTTTCCTTATGCTGTTTTTTGAGTATTTGCACAGAGATGAGATGCTACACATCCTGCCTAATCTGCTAATTAAGCTGACTGTAACACCATGTATATGAGGCTAATTCTTCTGTTTTCATTTTAAATTGATCACTCTGTCCCCTCTACAGAAACTACATTTTCATCACGCTAAGGGGTCTGCCCAGCAAAGTGAAAGCAGAGGTGGTTCCTGAGGAATATTTGGATCTCAGAACCTATGACTTAAGCCAAATAGAAGCTCAATAATTTTGCCCCTTTATTAGTCAGATTAATACAATATGGTCATCTATTATTAGAAGAGACAGTGGTAACTAGCTGACTTTCAAACCATCAATTAGGAAAGTTGAGTTCAAATGCACTGTAATACTGACTCAGTGACCTCTTCATTTGAAAAGTAAGCAATCTGATTAGATCAGTTCAGTTCAGTTCAGTCACTCAGTCCTGTCTGACTCTTTGTGACTCCATGAATCACAGCATGCCAGGCCTCCCTGTCCATCACCAACTCCCAGAGTTCACTCAAACTCACGTCCATTGAGTTGGTGATGCCATCCAGCCATCTCATCCTCTGTCGTCCCTTTTCCTCCTGCCCCCAATCCCTCCCAGTGTCAGAGTCTTTTCCAATGAGTCAACTCTTCACATGAGGTGGCCAAAGTACTGGAGTTTCAGCTTTAGCATCATTCCTTCCAAAGAACACCCAGGGCTGATCTCCTTTAGAATGGACTGGTTGTATCTCCTTGCAGTCCAAAGGACTCCCAAGAGTCTTCTCCAACACCTAAATCAAATCCCTTATGATTATACAGTGGAAGTGAGAAATAGATGTAAGGAACTAGATCTGATACATAGAGTGCCTGATGAACTACGGACTGAGGTTTGTGACATTGTACAGGAGACAGGGATCAAGACCATCTCCATGGAAAAGAAATGCAAAAAAGCAAAATGGCTGTCTGGGGAGGCCTTACAAATCACTGTGAAAAGAAGAGAAGCGAAAAGCAAAGGAGAAAAGGAAAGATATAAGCATATGAATGCAGAGTTCCAAAGAATAACAAGAAGAGATAAGAAAGGCTTCCTCAGTGATCAATGCAAATAAATAGAGGAAAACAGTAGAATGGAAAAGACTACAGATCTCTTCAAGAAAATTAGAGACACCAAGGGAACATTTCATGCAAAGATGGGCTCGATAAAGGACAGAAATGGTATGGACCTAACAGAAGCAGAAGATATTAAGAAGAGGTGGCAAGAATGCACAGAAGAACTGTACAAAAAGATCTTCATGACCCAGATAATCATGATGGTGTGATCACTCACCTAGAGCTAGACATCCTGGAATGTGAAGTCAAGTGGGCCTTAGAAAGCATCACCTTGAACAAAGCTAGTGGAGGTGATGGAATTCCAGTGGAGCTATTTCAAATCCTGAAAGATGATGCTGTGAAAGTGCTGTACTCAATGTGCCAGCAAATTTGGAAAACTCAGCAGTGGCCACAGGACTGGAAAAGGTCAGTTTTCATTCCAATCCCAAAGAAAGGAAATGCCAAACAATGTTCAAACTGATTAGATCAGTAGTTCCCAAATGCCAAAAGAATGTAGCAGATTATCAGGAACCTAAAGTCCTACTAAATAAAAATTTGTAAATGTGAAAAAATATGTCGGTACAAACTCAGTGAACATGAATCTGAGCACACTCTGAGAGATAGTGAAGAACAGGGAAACCTAGTGTGCTGCAGCCCATGGATTGCAAAGAGTCAGACATGATTTAACAACTGAACAATAACAAAAATAGAGCTCAGCAATTCATTTTATGAAACCTGTAAAAGAATTATATTGAATCCAGTTCTGAAAACTACTGAAATTAAATAGTATCTGTGACACCATAAGATTATGTCATCTGGGGACTTGAGGAGATAGGAAAAAATTACCTGAATAAGATTCCCTCATTCAATTTGATTGCTCATCCCTTACTAAAATTGAGAAAGGAATGTACAACCCAGAAAATATAAAATAAGACGGTGGTTTATTAGAAAGAAAAATAATGAGATTTGTGTACCATATCATAAAAAATTTTTGATAAAA
Organism: Bos grunniens; assembly: GCF_055505025.1. Taxonomy (NCBI): domain Eukaryota; kingdom Metazoa; phylum Chordata; class Mammalia; order Artiodactyla; family Bovidae; genus Bos; species Bos grunniens. The sequence goes on along the minus strand of NC_141175.1, from coordinate 54,056,425 downwards.
CACTATATTATCCTTTAAGCATCCATATTGAAAAACAAATGGCACTGAATATTCTCTACTTAGAAGGAGCTAGAGTTCTTATTTTTGTGCAAAAAATATACTGTCACTACTCTGTTCTAGTACATGAACTTTTTGTTGCTTATCGGCACAAAACCCTAAATTTATGGATTTTCTGAATAAAGAAAAAGCTGTTATTTAATCTGTCCTTTCCAATGTTATTTCTATTTGTTTGTTTTTAACATTTCCCATACCCTGGTGGCTCAGACAGTAAAGCATCTGTCTACCATGTGGGAGACCCGGTTTTGATCCCTGTGTCAGGAAGATCCCCTGGAGAAGGAAATGGCAGTCCACTCCAATACTATTGCCTGGAAAATCCCATGAACGGAGGAGCCTGGTAGGCTACAGTCCATGGGGTCTCAAAGAGTCGGACACGACTGAGCAACTTCCCTTTCACTTTTCACTTTCATGCATTGGAGAAGGAAATGGCAACCCACTCCAGTGTTCTTGCCTGGAGAATCCCAGGGATGGGGGAGCCTGGTGGGCTGCCGTCTATGGGGTCACACAGAGTCGGACACGACTGAAGTGACTTAGCAGCAACAGCAGCATCTAATAACCTGAAGGCCTGAGTAGAACAAAGAGACTGTCTTTCTTGAGCAAGACACCATTTACTATCCTGAGTCCCCACTGCTGGTGGATACTGCTGATTCGAAGAAGGCAATTATGGAAGCTAGGAAGTCAAAAATCAGCAGTATGCGCCAGCAGTGGGGACTCAGGATAGCAAATGGTGTCTTGCTCAAGAAAGGCAGTTCCTAGCTTCCATAATTCGGAGAACACAACGGCACCCCACTCCAGTACTTTTGCCTGGAAAATCCCATGGACAGAGGAGCCTGGTGGGCTGCAGTCCATGGGGTCGATAAGAGTCGGACATAACTCAGTGACTTCACTTGCATTTTTCACTTTCATGCATTGGAGAAGGAAATGGCAACCCACTCCAGTGTTCTTGCCTGGAGAATCCCAGGAATGGGGAAGCCTGGTGGGCTGCTGTCTATGGGATCGCAAAGAGTCAGACACGACTGAAGCGACTTAGCAGCAGCAGCAGCAGCAGCTTCCATAGTTACATCAGTAAATTCCTAATAATAATATGATAATAGAAATAAATATCCATAGTTTTAAGTATTAGAAATGAGATATTTATTTTGTTAAATAATGCAAATGATTGTATGTTGCCACATATTTTAGCAATTGCCAAAATCAGCTGGATCATAGAAAAAGCAAGAGAATTCCAGAAAACATCTGCTTCATTGACTATGCTAAAGCTTTTGACTGTGTGGATCACAGCAAACTGTGGAAAATTCTTAAAGAGATGAGACTACCAGACCACCTTACCTGCCTCCTGAGAGACCTGTATGTAGGTCAGGAAGCAACAGTTAGAACCAGACATGGAACAATGGACAAATTTCAGATTGAGAAAGGCTCTATATTGTCACCCTACTTACTCAACTTATATGCAGAGTTCAGTTCAGTTCAGTACAGTCACTCAGTTGTGTCCAACTCTTTGTGACCCCATGGACTGCAGCACGCGAGGCCTCCCTGTCCATCACCAACTCCCAGAGTTTTCTCAAACTCATGTCCATTGAGTCGGTGATGCCATCCAACCATCTCATCCTCCGTCATCCCCTTCTCCTCTCGCCTTCAATTTTTCCCAGCATCAGGGTCTTTTAAAATGAATCAGCTCTTCATATCAGGTGGCCAAAATATTAGAGTTTCAGCTTCAACATTGGTCCTTCTAATTAACATTCAGTACTGATCTCCTTTAGGATGGATCTCCTGTTTGGATCTCCTTGCAGTCCAAGGGACTCTCAAGAGTCCTCTACAACACCACAGTTCAAAAGCATCAGTTCTTCGGCATTCAGCTTTCTTTGTAGTCCAATTCTCACATCCATACATGACTACTGGAAAAACCATAACAAAGTAATATCTCTGCTTTTCAGTATGCTGTCTAGGTTGGTCGCAACTTTTCTTCCAAGGAGTAAGTGTCTTTTTTACTTCATGGCTGCAGTCACCATCTGCAGTGATTTTGGAGTCCAGAAAAATAAAGTCGGACACTGTTTCCACTGTTTCTCTATCGATTTGCCATGAAGAAATGGGACCGGAGGCCATGATCTTAATTTTCTGAATGTTGAGCTTTAAGCCAACTTTTTCACTCTCCTCTTTCACTTTCATCAAGAGGCTCTTTCTTTCTTCTTCACTTTGTGCCATAAGGGTGGTGTTATCTGCATATCTGAGGTTGTTGAAATTTCTCCCGGCAATCTTGATTCCAGCTTGTGCTCCATCCAGTCAGAAATTTCGCATGATGTACTCTGCATATAAGTTAAATAAGCAGGGTGACAATATACAGCCTTGATATACTCCTTTTCCTATTTGGAACCAGTCTGTTGTTCCGTGTCCAGTTCTAACTGTTGCTTCCTGACCTGCATACAGATTTCTCAAGAGGCAGGTCAGGTGGTCTGGTATTCCCATCTCTTTTAGAATTTTCCACAGATTGTTGTGATTCACACAGTCAATATGCAGAGTACACCATGTGAAATACTGGACTGGATGAAGCACACTGGATGAAATACTGGAAAAATATCAACAACCTCAGATAGGCAGATGACACCACCCTTATGACAGAAAGCAAAGAGCAACTAAAGAGCCTCTTAATGAAGGTGAAAGAGGAGACTGAAAAAGCTGGCTTAAAACTCAACAGTGAAAAAATGTAGATCATGGCATCTGGTCCCATCACTTCATGGCACATAGAATATGTGTTTGGAAACAGTGAAAGAGCTTATTTTCTTGGGCTCCAAAATCACTGCAGATGGTGACTGCAGCCATGAAATTAAAAGACACTTGATCCTCGGAAGAAAAGCTGTGACAAACCTAGACAGCATATTAAAAAGCAGAGACATTGCCAACAAAGGTCCACGTAGTCACAGTTATGGTTTTTCCAGTAGTCAAGAATGGATGTGAGAGTTGGACCATAGAGAAGTTCAGATCAGTCGCTCAGTTGTGTCCAACTCTTTGTGACCCCATGGGCTGTAGCATGCCAGGCTTCCCTGTTCATCACCAACTCCTGGATCTTGCTCAATCTCATGTCCATGGAATTGGTGATGCAATCCAACCATTTCATCCTCTGTTGTCCCCTTCTCCTCCTTCCTTCAATCTTTCCCAGCATCAGGGTCTTTTTCAATGAGTGAGTTCTTCACATCAGATGACCAAAGTATTGGAGTTACAGCTTCAACATCAGTCCTTCTAATGAATATTCAGGATTGATTTCCTTTAGGATTGACTGGTTTGATCTCCCTGCAGTCCAAGTGACTCTCGAGTCTTTGCCAACATGACAGTTCAAAAGCATCAATTCTACAGTGCTCAAATTTCTTTACAGATAAGCTCTCACATAAAGAAAGCTGAGTGCTGAAGAATTAATGCTTTTGACCTGTGGTGTTGGAGAAGACTCTTGAAAGTTCCTTGGACTGCAAGGAGATCAAACTGGCCAATCCTAAAGGAAGACGTTCCAGAATATTCATTGGAAGGACTGATGCTGAACCTCCAATACTTTGGCCAACTGATGCGAAGAGCTGACTCATTAGAAAAGACCCTGATGCTTAGAAAGATTGAAGGCTAGAGGAGAAAGGGATGACAGAGGACAAGATGACATATATGTGGCATCAGCAACTCAGTGGTCATGAGTTGAACAAGCATCAGGAGTTGGTGATGGACAGGGAAGCCTGGCATGTTACAGTCCATGGAGGTGCAAGTAGTTGCACATGACTGAGTGACTGAACAATAAGTAATTCCATTAAGCACAATAGGGTAGAGTTCAGTTCAGTTCAGTCGCTCAGTCCTGTCCGACTCTGCAACCCCATGAATTGTGGCACACCAGGCCTCCCTGTCCATCACCAACCACCAGAGTCCACTCAAACTCATGTCCATCAAGTCGGAGATGCCATCCAGCCATCTCATCTTCTGTCATCCCCTTCTCCTCCTGCCCCCAATCCCTCCCAGCATCAGGGTCTTTTCCAATGAGTCAACTCTTTACATGAGAAGGCCAAAGTACTGGAGTTTCAGCTTTAGCATCACTCCTTCCAAAGAACACCCAGGACTGATCTCTTTAGGATGGACTGGTTGCATCTTCTTTAAGTCCAAGGGACTCTCAAGGTCTTCTCCAACACCACAGTTCAAAAGTGTCAGTTCTTCAGCGCTCACCTTTCCTCCTAGTCCAACTCTCACATCCAAACATGACCACTGGAAAAACCATAGCCTTGACTAGATGGACCTTTGTTGGCAAAGTAACGTCTCTGCTTCTGAATATGCTATCTAGGTTGGTCATAACTTTCCTTTCAAGGAGTAAGCATCTTTTAATTTCATGGCTGCAATCACCATCTGCACTGATTTTGGAGCCCCCCCCCCCCAAAAAAAAAGTCTAACACTGTTTCCTCTGTTTCCCCATCTATTTGCCATCAAGTCATGGGATATAGATGCCATGATCTTCGTTTTCTGAATGTTGAGCTTTCAGCCAACTTTTAAACTAACTTTTTCACTCTCCTATTTCACTTTCATCAAAAGGCTTTTTAGCTCCTCTTAACTTTCTGCCATAAGGGTGGTGTCATCTGCATATCTGAGGTTATTGATATTTCTCCCGGCAATCTTGATTCCAGCTTGTGCTTCTTCCAGCCCAGCATTTCTCATGATGTGCTCTGCATATAAGTTAAATAAGCAGGGTGACAATTTACAGCCTTGATGTACTCCTTTTCCTATTTGGAACCAGTCTGTTGTTCCATGTCCAGTTCCAACTGTGGCTTCCTGACCTGCATATAGGTTTCTCAAGAGGCAGGTCAGGTGGTCTGGTATTCCCATGTCTTTCAGAATTTTCCACAGTTTATTTTGATCCACACAGTCAAAGGCTTTGGCATAGCCAATAAAGCAGAAATAGATGTTTTTTCTGGAACTCTCTTGCCTTTTTGATGACCTAGAGGATGTTGGCAATTTGATCTCTGGTTCCTCTGCCTTTTCTAAAATGAACTTGAACATCTGGAAGTTCATGGTTCACATATTGCTGAAGCCTGGCTTGAAGAATTTTGAGCATTACTTTACTAGTGTGTGAGATGAGTGCAATTGCGTGGTAGTTGAGCATTCTTTAGCATTGCCTTTCTTTGGGATTGGAATAAAACTGACCTTTTCCAGCGCTGTGGCCACTGCTGAGTTTCCAAATTTGCTGACACATTGAGTACAGCACTTTCACAGCATCATCTTTTAGGATTTGAAATAGCTCAACTGGAATTCCATCACCTCCACTAGCTTTGTTCGTAGTGATGTTTTCTAAGTCTCACTTGACTTCACATTCCAGGATGTCTGGCTCTAGGTGAGTGATCACACCATCATGATTATGTGGGTCGTGAAGATCCTTTTTGTACAGTTCTTCTGTGTATTCTTGCCACCTCTTCTTAGTATCTTCTGCTTCTGTTAGGTCCATACCATTTCTGTCCTTTATCGAGCCCATCTTTGCATGAAATGGTCCCTTGGTATCTCTAATTTTCTTGAAGAGATCTCTAGTCTGTCCCATTCTATTGTTTTCCTCTATTTATTTGCATAGATCACTGAGGAAGGCTTTTTTATTTCTTCTTGCTATTCTTTGGAATTCTGCATTCATATGCTTATATCTTTCCTTTTCTCCTTGCTTTTCGCTTCCTTTCTTTTCACAGCTATTTGTAAGGCCTCCCCAGACAGCCACTTTGCTTTTTTGCATTTCTTTTCCATGGAGATGGTCTTGATCCCTGTCTCCTGTGCAATGTCATGAACCTCAGTCCATAGCTCATCAGACACTCTATGTATCAGATCTAGTCCTTAAATCTATTTCTCACTTCCACTGTATAATCATAAGGGATTTGATTTAGGTCATACCTGAATGGTCTAGTAGTTTTTCCTACTTTCTTCAATTTAAGTGTGAGATTGGCAATAAGGAGTTCATGATCTGAGCCATAGTCAGCTCCCAGTCTTGCTTTTGCTGACTGTATAGAGCTTTTCCATCTTTGACTGCAAAGAATATAATCAATCTGAATTCAGTGTTGACCATCTGGTGATGTCCATGTATGGAGTCTTCTCTTGTGCTGTTGGAAGAGTGTGTTTGCTATGACCAGTGTGTTCTCTTCTCAAAACCCTATTAGCCTTTGCCCTGTTTCATTCTGTATTCCAAGGCCAAATTTGCCTGTTACTCCAGGTGTTTCTTGACTTCATACTTTTACATTCCAGGGCCCTATAATGAAAAGGACATCTTTTTTGGGTGTTAGTTCTAAAAGGTCTTCTAGGTCTTCATAGAACTCTTCAACTTCAGCTTCTTCAACGTTACTGGTTGGGGCATAGGCTTGGATTACTGTGATATTGAATGGTTTTTCTTGGGAACGAACAGAGATCATTCTGTCAGTTTTGAGATTGCATCCAAGTACTGCATTTCAGACTCTTTTGTTGATCATGATGGCTACTCCATTTCTTGTAAGGGATTCCTGCCTGCAGTAGTAGATATAATGGTCATCTGAGTTAAATTCACCCATTGCAGTCCATTTTTAGTTTGCTAATTCCTAGAAAGTTAACGTCCCCCTCTTGCCATCTCCTGTTTAACCACCTCCAATTTGCCTTGATTCATGGACCTAACATTGCAGGTTTCTATGCAATATTACATTTACAACATCGGATTTTCCTTCTATCACCAGTCACATCCACAACGGGGTATTGTTTTTGCTTTGGCTCCATCCCTTCATTCTTTCTGGAGTTATTTCTCCACTGATCTCCAGTAGGATATTGGACTCCTACCAACCTGGGGAGTTTCTCTTTCAGTATCCTATCATTTTGCCTTTTCATACTGTTCCTGGGGTTCTCAAGGCAAGAATCCTGAAGTGGTTTGCCATTCCCTTCTCCAGTAGACCACATTCTATCAGACCTCTCCACCATGACCTGCCCATCTTGGGTGGCCCCACAGGGCATGACTTACTTTCATTGAGTAAGATAAGGCTGTGGTGTGTGTGATTAGAATGATTAGCTTTCTGTGATTATCGTTTCAGTGTGTCTGACCTCTGATGCCCTCTCGCAACACTTACCGTCTTACTTGTGTTTCTCTTACCTTGGACGTGGGGTATGTCTTCATGGCTGCTCCAGCAAAGTGCAGCCACTGCCTCTTGTTGGACGAGGGGTATCTCCTAACCGCCGCCTCTCCTGACCTTGAATGTGGAGTAGCTCCTCCCCCCACAGCCACTGCTCCTCAATAGGGTACAATCATGTCGAACCTCTTTATACAGTAGGGCATCTAGTCCTTTGGCTTTAATTATTACAAAAATGTTAAAATTCCAGTGTAGAGGACATTCAGGCTAACATCAAAAAGCCCACACAGTGAGAAATTAGAACAGTACATCAACTAGAATGATCCAGTGATTTGTCACATGTTTTAATGGTGCAATTATAGTAATCAAGTAAGAGTTCAAATATATTCTTTCAGTGTATTGATTTCTTTAAAGTCATGTTCAGGCAAGGTGTTGTTTTTGACAAAGAGATATGGTTATTGTGTAAATGCTTTGAATTGTAAACTCTATCATTTGGTTTCTAGGAAGGGAACTGAAGATTGATTCTTGAATGAGAGGAAGAAGAGATGATTTAAAGCAAAGTTATTCTTTTACATGAAAAGTGACTGGACTTTGAATGCAGACAGTACAGAAGGACTAGGAGGAAAATGAATGATTTAAGCATTTTTGCAGAAATGAAAATATGGATTTGCCAAATGATTAGGCATTTTGATTGAGAGAAAGATAAGAGATGAAGATAAAGAGAAAATTTTGAGGTTGAGTTCCTGCAATTATGAGATGTCATATGCTAAAACAGAAGGTAGGAAAAGCAGGAGGCCTGCACCAGGCTTTGACTAAAGACACTACTAACTTCTGATAGTGGCACTCAACTAAGGCAGCACATCAAGATACCAGGAAGAATCTTGCCTGTGTTAAATGCAGACACTTAGGCAGATACAAAAAATCTGAAAGCTTATGGGTAAAATCCTTGAATTTTTAATAATGAAAAGTGTTCAACCTCTTCATTGAGGATCAATTCAAGAATTTAATTCTTCTCTTTTCCCTTTACATACCTGATTCCTGAGTGGATAAATAAAATCTAATTTGAATCTGGGAGTGTTTCTCACTTAAAAGGCAACATTGCTGGTACAAAGCTTCCAGGAGAAGGAACAAAATGTATTACAAACAGGAATAGCATGGGGAACTTATTTGCTAATGCTTTATGATCTTTTCTTTCTCTATTAATTTATGAATATAATGTGCTTGGGTTGATAGTACTCCCCTCTATTCCTAAAATGATAAAAGAACTGTATATATTTGGGGGTTGGAGTGGTTTGAACTACAGTCTAGTTGAAAGTGGCATGGGAAGCCAAGCATACATAAGGCAAGAATTAAAGTATTTTCTATACATATATTTTTAAAATTTGTATAATGTTTTCTCTTACTGTTATATTTTTAAGGTCTTAAGGAAAAAGCTAAGAAGTAAGAGGCCAAGAAGAATATTTTCCTATTGATAAAGTTTAGGCAAAAATAGTCTGTTTAGGGAAAGTATAGCCCATCCCAGTGTTTAATACAAATTATATTTTAGGGCTCAGATTCTGCCTATGAAGAAAGAAGAAATTTTCTAAAATATATGCTATAAGCCAAATCCTATTCTAAACACTTTACACATACAGGTATTTACATTTCTGAAAATCATAATTTTCTTCAAACACATGCACAGAAATAGAGTTCATAGAAAAAGAATAGATAGAGTAGGTAGATAGAGTGGACCATTTAAAACATTTGAAACTTTGAAACCTATACACTAACAAAAGTTAGTTAGATTGAACTTGATATATAATCAAGAAAAATTAAAAGATATTTTAATTTACAAATAAAGAAAGATCATGGTAAATATAACATTTTATAGTTTTAAAAAGCTGACTGTAGATTGATGAGGGTATTTGGAAAGGAAGAGTCTACTGATTTATGAGGAAAAGAAATAATGTAAAGATGTTGGAGAGAATTGAGAAATTTTAAGACAAAAATATATATATATATATATATATATATATATATATATATATATATATATATAGCCAAACTGATCCAGGGAGGGAAAATGTAGTGAATTTGTTTAATCTTAAATTATTATGCCTTTAATTAAGCTGTTTTTATATAATGCAAAATATAAAGTGAAAGAATCATGTATGACTCAATACGTTTTCCTATTTACACATTAAATGTATTCATATAAAATATAGTAACTTAACTGATCATATTTTGTATCTTGATATCTTGGTCAGTCCTCATAATAACTCTATATAAAGTAATTTCTCTAATTATCTATATTTCAGTAAGGAGAAAATTTGGGAAATGAAAAGTTATGTCTTTTCTGAAAGAATTCAGTTTTAAGATTAGAAGCATGAATGTTTAGCTCCAGAATCCGTGCATTTAACTGTAACATAAAGCCACCCGTTAAGGGAGTTGGCAGCATCTTTGGGAAACTATTTTAGGATTCAAGAATTCAGGATATCACTGTCTTTAAAGAATTCAATAAAAAATAAAGCTAAACAGTTCGAAATAATTCATGAAGATTTTGATTTAGTGAAGTTGAATTGTCTGAGAAACACTTAGTATATGTTCAATGGGATCTTACTGTGAATACGTAGACAGTAGTTTGCATTTAGGTGAGAGTCAGGGTTCAGGATAGAGATGAAAGCATCAACCATAAAGAAGTAGTGATAGAAACTGAGAATGTGATTGGTCTTAGAATAGCTTTGTGTGTGCTCAGTAGCTTAGTCATGTCTGACTCTTTGTGACCCTATGGACTGTAGCCCTTCAGGTTCCTCTGTTCATGGGATTTTCCAGGCAAGACTATTGGAGTGGGTTGCCATTTCCTACTCCATAGAGTAGCTTTAGATACAAGAAACATAACCTGAGATAGAAATATGAAAATATCTGAAGTTAATATTTAAGGTATTAGTATATCTTGATACACAGTGACAGTAAAGTAGATAAAAGAAAAATATCCAGAAGTGAAAGAGAAAAATGAGACAATAAATGGTTACCAATATTTTAAAAATATTCAATTTTTGAAATTAATCCAGAATAAGTCTCTATTAATACAATAGTATAACAAAAGAATAAATAATTTTAAATGGAGGACAAGGTAGAAAAGGAGATTGAAGATATTAATATATAAATGTTTTCAGAATAATAAAGAATTAAATAGATTGGTAACTGAATGACCTAAGTTGATATGCCTACACAGTTCACATTACCTTCCTTGGAATCCTATGTTTCAACACACCCTGTGAATACTAATAAAAAATCATCAACATTTTGGCCATAGTAGTTTGGACCTGGTGTGACACCTGACCTGGGAAAAACCAATATATAGGAAAACCAAGCCAACTCTCTTCCTAGGAAATTTAGCTCTGCTTTTAACAATTGAATTGTTAGATCTGGGAGCTAAAATCTCATGAAGAATTACTTAAGTAAATATTTGCTATTGGATATTTAAGCTATAAACAAAATGTTTAAGAGTCTCTTAATATAGATGCTATTGTACCCACCTGCCAATGCAGGAGATGTTAGAACAACGTGGTGTGACTCAGGAGAAGCGGCCCTGGTGCAGGAGGCATGAGGTAGGAACTGTAGCCTTGTCACTGCTGTGAATGAGCTAAGTGACCCTTAGATTTATTTGGATCACAGCTTTCTGAAATACAAATTATAATCTATTTCACCTCCCTGGGGTTTTGAGTTCTATAGATTAGAAAAATATAATTTTTTACAGTTGTGATTTGTGCATGATTTTGAATTTATGATGCTTTAATAAAACTTGCTAAATAAAAATTCCTATAATAACTTTGGGGGAAAAAAAGAAGTCCAGAACACTTAGATCCATATGCAAGCTTAAAGTCCTACAGAACCAGAGACCATGAAGAAAGGATAATGATAAATATTCAGAAGAAAAAAATCTGTTGTTTTAAGGCACAGAAAGAACAGACAGTTGCCTAATAATTCTCTATTCACCATGCCGGATAGCTTCAGTTACTATAGTTGGGTATGATAGACTCTCCTGTGTTCTTGCAATGCTATTTCAATTTAAACTAGTTTGAGTGCTTCTGTTACTTGTCATAGACATTCATTCAGTGAAGCTAATTTAGATATGTGGCATTTATGTGCTGTTCACAGACACAGAATCAAGGATCTTAAGTCTTCTTTTCCAATTTTTTACACCCTGTGAACAATCCTTTTTCTCATCCCTTATTTTTCACCTTTCATACAGTTTCTCTTTTTCCTAGAATATTCTTTCCGTGTAACTCTGTCCTTTTCAAACATTGGACTATGATGTAACATTTACTTCCTGGAAAGAAGAAAGGTCGATGTTCAGAAGGGCCCTGATATTGCTGTTAAGTCACTTCAGTCATGTCTGACTCTGTGTGATGCCGTACACGGCAGCCCACCAGGCTCCTCTGTCCCTGGGATTCTCCAGGCAAGAACACTGAGTGGGTTGCCATTTCCTTCTCCAATGCACGAAAGTGAAAAGTGAAAGTGAAGTCGCTCAGTCGTGCCCACCTCTTAGCAACCTCATGGACTGAAGCCTACGAGGCTCCTCCATCCATGGGATTTTCCAGGCAAGAGTACTGGAGTGGGGTGCTATTGCCTTCTCCAATATTGCTGGTGTATAAATGTAAAGACTTATTTGCTTCCTGGAAAGAATAAGAAAGGAAAGGTGCCACATCTAAGTATGAGATATGTTCTTCTTCATTTGGATTTAAATCTTTAACAGAATCTGCAATTTCAGGATTTGCATGTAGAAAAATGAGGAAGTGAAACATACATGGGTTTTTCTAAAAACAAATTTTGAGAGACAACTGAGATAAATAGTTTTCTTTGTTTCATATACCACTCAGGAGAGAGATGCTTGAAAATAAAGCCTTTAATTTTAAAAAAAAGAAAAAAAAATGCAGTATGATTTCTGTTAGAAAGATTTCTCTTAGCTGTGTCTCTATTATAAACATGCAATGCTCAGTATTGCACTTTGTCAATTTTGGTGATCAGTGGATCACAATCTTAGCATCCAACACAATTTGATTTTTATCTTAATCTTATTCCTGTTTGTATGTTAACAGAATGAACTCACCAACTTTCTTCATAAAAATATATTATGTTTAAGCTTTTTCACAGGACTTTATTTCCATGAAATACATCTAAGAAACAAATGGAGAAGAAATAATCAGAAAATAGATCCCTCATATATATTTTTTTCGAAGTATTATATTTCAACAGTGGGGTTGTCCATCTCAGAGCTGTTCCAGTGGCCTCCTTACAAGAGGGCAACAGCAGTCCTTTAAGTGAAATAGCTCATGCTAAAAAGTTTACTTCTCTCTCCCTAACTGTTCATTTATAAGTGGCTTTCCAGCCAGCTTCGTGGTAAAGAATCCTCCTGCCAAAGCAAAAGACAATGCCAGAGATGCAGGTTTGATCTCTGGGTAGGGAAGAGCCCCTGGAGAAGGAAATGGCCATTTCAATATTCTTACATGGAAAATTTATTGGATAGAGGAGCCTGGTGGGCTACAGTCCATGGAGTCAAAAAGACTCAGACACGACTGAGCACGCATACACATGCACTCACGTTCATATAGAGGGATACACCTACAGTCTTCAAATGTACCAAATATTGAAGTCAGTAGGATCATTCTCTTGCAGTTTCACATTTCATCTCACATTTTCTCTGACATCATTTCTTTGGCTTTGAGATTGTTTAGATTTTGGTTTTATCTTCTGACATCTACTACTAGGCTGAGTCTAGAGCTTTTGAAAATGAGTTGCTCAGTCATGTCCAACTCTTTGCAACCCCATGGACTGTAGCCCATCAGGCTCCTCTGTCCATGGAATTCTCCAGGCAAGAATAGTGGAGTGAGTTGCCATACCCTCCTCCAGGGGATCTTCCCAACCCAGGGATCGAACCCAGGTTTCCCACATTGCAGGCAGATTCCCAACTGAGCCACCAGAGAAGCCCAAGAATACCACAGTGGGTAGCTTATCCCTTCTCCAGGGGATCTTCCCAACTGAGGAATCAAACCAGGGTCTCCTACATCACAGGTGGATTCCATACCAACTGAGCTACCCCTCTCTTTTAGATCCCTTTAACTATTCTCCCCTCAACTCACCACATTCTGATGGCTTTGGTGTATTGTGTCTGGTAATAGACAAATTCTCCTCTTGTTTTAATCTCCAAACTCACACAACCATATTCAGTATTTCTAGCTTCTCCAATAAGAGAGTGACCAATTTTCCTACAAACTGTAGTTTCATCTTTGACATTTCTCCTTCAGCTGCACTCTTTCTCCACAGGCAGCAAGAACACGTGAGTTCTAAAAGCAGAGAAAATGGTTATTTCAAGAAGCAAGGCACATGCTACACTAACTTCGGTCATGTACTGAACTTTGCCTGTAAACAAATACAGTGTTCAATCAGTACTCAAATAATGTTATCTCCTTTTGACTAAGCGAATTATTTCAAACTAAAATAGTAATAGTATCATTATAAGTATCATCTCCTATGTGCATCACATACTATAAAACATTAAAGCCTTGCAACTACCCTATGACTTAGATATTATTGTATTATAATCTCCATTTCCAGATGAGGAAACTGAAGCATAGTGAGATTCAGTTATGTATCAAAAGCTAGTTAGTTAATAGTGGAGCTATAGTTTGGACTTAAGCAGTAGAGCTTCAGATGATTTTTCCAGTTGCCAGTTCCTCCTAAAATTGATGAAGAAGGCAGCATCCAGATCACAGAGAAGATGGTGAAAAAGTAGAGTGTATATAGCGAGGAGGTCATAGTTCTGGGGAAGGAGTGGGGCTTTTAATATTTGCTTCCTTTCCTAGTTACGAAATGGACTGATTGAGTGCAAGTGGAATACTCCAGCAGCTTCTTGATTACAAATATTTAGGCATGTGCACCCCTCAGTGGGCTTCCCTGGTAGCATGGCTGGTAAAGAACCACCTGCAATGCAGGAGACCCCAGTTTGATTCCTGGGTCAGGAAGATTCCCTAGAGATGGGATACACTACCCAGTCCAGTATTCTTGGATTTCTCTGGTGGTTCAGACAGTATAGAATCCATCTGCAATGTGGGAGACATAGGTTCAATCCCTGGGTTGGGAAGATCTCCTGAAGGAGGGCATGGCAACACATTCAAGTATTCTTGGCTGGAGAATCCCCATGGACGGAGGAGCCTAGTGAGCTATAGTCCCTGGGGTCACAAAGGGTTGGACATGACTGAGGGACTAAGCACACAGCATACCCCTCAATTGTGTGTGCTCAGTCATGTCTGACTTTTTGTGACCCTCTGGACTGTAGCCCAGGCTCTTCTGTCTATGAGATTTTACAGGAAAGAATACTAGAGTGGGTTCCCACTTCCTTCTCCTTGGGATCTTCTCCACTCAGGGATTTAACTCCTGTATCTTGTGTCTCTTTCATTGGCATGCAGATTCTTTACCACTGAGCCACCTGGGAAGTCCGACATCTCAATTATTTGGAAGATCAAGTTCATGGACTGTTTCTCTCATCACACTGAATGGTAGAGATTCAGAATTGATGAAGTACCCATAGAAAGTGCAAGAGTACTTAAGAGGATTTGGAAATTTTAATAGTCACAAGATTAAAATAAATAGAACAGCATGCTATCTGGATTTGTAATAGGGAAGAGTGTCCCCAGCTTTTGGTGCTGAAATACCAGAAGGAAAATCAAACCTTGGGAATGTTCAAAGACAGGAAAGATGGGCAGGCAAGATCCTGGAACTTAAATGCAAAAATAAAAGCAGGATCATGTCCAGGCAGGATCATGTCCAGGTTTTCCAGGTGACTCAGTATTAAAGAATCTCCCTCAAACCAGGAGACACTGGTTCAATCCCTGCATCAGGAATTTCCCCTGGAGAAGGAAACAGCAATCCACTCCAGTATTCTTGCCTGGGAAACCCCATGGATAGAGGCACCTGGCGGTATGGTCACATATGGTCACAAAGAGTCTGAGGCAACCTAGAGACTAAGCAGCAAAAGTATGTCCAGGCACAGATATCAGTTTGCCCCAGCTGTGCACCCCAGGCCTAAAAGAATAAGTGTAATAATTAGGGCTTGTAAGGGAATCTGAGGTCAAAGAGTGTAGGAATATATAAAAGCTAGGTTTACAGTAGGCAAAAGTTTGATGAGAATATTATGGCATGAATTCTTCTAAAGAACTAAAGCTTCAATTCTCAAAGAGAAATCTCTTAAAATCTTAAAGCTGAAGCAATTCTTTACTTTAACAACCAAACATTGGCACTTTTGAGAGTGAAAGGGTGTGTTGTTAATAATTACACCAGATAGTGACATAAATTGGACTGTTCCAGGTGAACTGAGACATATGATCACCTTACTTAAGGGCATAGTTATATGAGCAAGTTTATGTTCCAGTTTATTCCCAAAGTGATATAAAAGTTTGAAATAAGTAAAACAAATCCAAGCTAATGACTGCAGTATCTGAATTCCAGCTCTAGCTTGGTCACTAGCTTGATGTGCAGACATTGACAGGTCACATAATTTTTCCAAGACTTTCTTTGTTTTCCCTCTTCCCAGATCTACTTACACTACTAAGTTTAGAGTTCTACAGAGATGCAAATGAGAAAAAGTTCTGAATGATAAATAAGATTCCATAAACCTACTGTCATGGTAGGTGCAACCAGCTACTGTCTGCATGGGTAGTTTTAGGGCTACCAGGCAGATTCCTTTATCTTCTGAAATACCATTCCCACTCTATATGAGACATCATATTAAAAAATTAAGGAATTTTTTGAAAACAAAAATTGGACAGAATTCATGCTAAGGATTTTCACTTGCACATGTATTATATACATCTTGATCTATATAATGTTGGCTTCTCTTTGGAAAGGGCTTCCTTGATAGCTCAGTTGGAAAAGAATCCACCTACAGTGCTAGAGACCCTGGTTGAATTCCTGGGTTGGGATTTCTGGAGGGATACCCACTCCAGTATTCTTGGGCTTCCCTTGTGGCTCAGCTGATAAAGAATCCACATGCAATGTGAGAGACCTGGGTTCAATCCCTGGGTTGGGAAGATCCCCTGGAGGAGAGAAAGGCTACCCACTCCAGTATTCTGGCCTGGAGAATTCCATGAACTGTATAGTCCATGGGGTCGCAGAGTTGGATATGACTAAGCAACTTTCACTTTCACTTCACTTCTCTTTTGTAAGGAATATTCATTTTGGAATTGCATTTTAAAGGAAAACTAGACTAGGAGCCCCAGGTGTCCCCACAGGAGGCCAACAGGGTATAATATATGAAGTGCTATAAGCTAAAGACAAATTGTTCATACACCAGTATGACTAAAAGTCATTTTATATCTAGAGATGTTGAAACCAAGATGTAACCAATGTTCTTGTACTCATGTCACCATCCCAGTGTTTTGAAGAGTGAACTGTTAATTGAATCAGCAAATTGTCTTGTCCATATAGCTTGGAATGTTTAGTCTGACAGGCATTTTCATCTGCCTGATGAAGCTGACTGGTTGATCTGGCATTGCATAGAAGCAGCTTAACATCAGTGATGTGGATGTGGCAGGAGAAATTGGAGTTGATTGATGGTATTCACAAAGTAAGGGCATTGATGATTGAGTCCTGAAATATCAAATCTCAGAACCTTCACTTGATGGTCTCAGTTCTTTAGGTCTTTATGTCAACTAGGTCCTAGAGTAGAGATTCTCAGTGAAAACATTAAATATACAGAGTGCTGAGAATAGTTTAGGACATGCCTTATTTACTTTATTATTCAGTTCAGTTCAGTTCAGTCGATCAGTCTTGTCTGACTCTTTGCGACCCCATGAATCACAGCACGCCAGGCCTCCCTGTCCATCACCAACTCCTGGAGTTCACTCAGACTCATGTCCATCGAGTCAGTGATGCCATCCAGCCATCTCATCCTCTGTTGTCCCCTTCTCCTCCTGCCCCCAATCCCTCCCAGCATCAGAGTCTTTTCCAGTGAATCAACTCTTTTCATGAGGAGGCCAAAGTATTGGAGTTTCAGCTTTAGCATCAGTCCTTCCAATGAACACCCAGGACTGATCTCCTTTAGAATGGGCTGTTTGGATCTCCTTGCAGTCCAAGGGACTCTCAAGAGTCTTCTCCAACACCACAGTTCCAAAGCATCAATTCTTCAGGGCTCAGCCTTCTTCACAGTCCAACTCTCACATTCATACATGACCACTGGAAAAACCATAGCCTTGACTAGACAGACCTTTGATGGCAAAGTAATATCTCTGCTTCTCAATATGCTATCTAGGTTGGTCATAACTTTCCTTCCAAGGAGTCTTTTCATTTCATGGCTGCAGTCACCATCTGCAGTGATTTTGGAGCCCTCAAAAATAAAGTCTGACACTGTTTCCACTGTTTCCCCATCTATTTCCCATGAAGTGATGGGACCAGATGGCATGATCTTAGTTTTCTGAATGTTGAGCTTTAAGCCAACCTTTTCACTCTCCTCTTTCACTTTCACCAAGAGGCTTTTTAGTTTCTCTTCACTTTCTGCCATAAGGGTGGTGTCATCTGCATATCTGAGGTTATTGATATTTCTCCCGGCAATCTTGATTCCAGCTTGTGTTTCTTCCAGCCCAGCGTTTCTCATGATGTACTCTGCATAGAAGTTAAATAAGCAGGGTGACAATACACAGCCTTGACGGACTCCTTTTCCTATTTGGAACCAGTCTGTTTTTCCATGTCCAGTTCTAACTGTTGCTTCCTGACCTGCATATAGGTTTCTCAAGAGGCAGGTCAGGTGCTCTGGTATTCCCATCTCCTTCAGAATTTTCCACAGTATATTGTGATCCACACAGTCAAAGGCTTTGGCATAGTCAATAAAGCAGAAATAGATGTTTTTCTGGAACTCTCTTGCTTTTTCCATGATCCAGCAGATGTTGGCAATTTGATCTCTGATTCCTCTGAATTTTCTAAAGAAGTGATGTGAAGTCGCTCAGTCATGTCCGACTCTTTGACAACATGGACTGTAGCCCATCAGGATCCTCCATCCATGAGATTCTCCAGTGAAGAATACTGGAGTGGGTTGCCATTTCCTTCTTCAGGGGATCTTCCTGACCCAGGAATCGAACCCGGGTTTCCTGCTTTGTAGGCAGACACTTTACCATCTGAGGTACCAGGGAACCAGCTTGATATTAGTACTAGTTAAAACACATCCATGCATACTTAGGTGCTTCAGTCGCATCTGACTCTTTGTGACCCTATGGACTGTAGCCCACCAGTCTCCTTTGTGCATGGGATTCTGCAGGCAAGAATACTGGAGTGGGTTGCCATTTCCTCCTCCAGGGATCTTTCTGACCCAGGGACTGATTCTGCATCCCATGCCTCCTGCATTGGTAAGTGGATTCTTTACCACTAGCACCACCTGGGAAGCTCAGGTAAAACCCTGAAATGTGCAAATGACTCACTATTTTCACTATAATTAAGTCTGATTCAGGTTATTTCTTGTAAAAGATCAGTGTGTTCTCTTTAATACTACTATTCTTTCTTGAGAGAGTGGAAAGCTCATAATCTTTTTCAGTCCATGTAAGAATTTCTAAGGTGCAGACATGTTAAATCCCTCTACCTTAGACATGAGAACTTACACTGTGTGGTGTATCTTAAATCACATTATCACAGTTTTCACAAGTTGCCTTCTGTGAATGTAGCTGGTTTAAGTCTTTCTTAAACTTATAATGCTTGGACTTCAATATGATCTGAACCAGTGGAGCATTGGAACAAGGAGAGAAAAGAATGTAAAATGTGATTCTGAGTGAGGAAACAAGTGGTGCCTGCCTTCAATAAGAGGCACGAAAAGACAAGTTGCTCCTTTCTATAATCTCTCTCTAGAATGGCAAAATGCCCATCACAGGAGTGGGCTTCAGGGTGCATACATGTGTAGATACACATAAACACACACACGCAAACGCACACATGCAGTAGTCCTTTCTATCTCCACTTGTGTGCAAGTTCGTGTGTGTTTCCTATTGAAATGTACTAAGGAAAAAAAATACAGTGATAAGTAAAGAAAGAAATGTGAAACATTATAAGGCAGGCCACCTTTTATTCTGTCAAATCCCCACTTTCTTGCTGTGAGATTGTTCTTTGAGGTATTTCGCTTTCTTAACATAGATTAGCTCTCACCTAAATCCTTCACAGTGCATTTAGAACTAAATAAACCATTAATATGTTCATCTATGTGAAATGTTCCCTTCACTGCTACCTCCGGCAGTCATTTAACTGAATTTGATATGGAGAACACATTGACATTGTAAAGGTTAATGATCTGATGATTAACAATACTCATTTTCAGAAAATGGCTTTAGTCATTGTTTCATATAACAGGGGAAAAACAATTTATTTGGTAGTCTCCAATGTCTGGGGGAATTTTTTTTTTTAATCCTAAAAGCAGAATGGTGGTATCATTGTCCTCAAAAACATAAGAGTGCTAGCAAATATTAGGCAAAGTGGCTTCTATTGTGTGTCTTCTGTAGGTTGGCACAGAAGGGTTAAATGTGGCAAGAAGGCTTTCCCTGATATAAGCGCAGCCCTGAAGCACATAAGTGGAAATCATCCAACCAGGTTAGACAGAGCTTGGTATCAAGAATGTGGTGACAGGTGGTATGAGGAGACTAGAGTCTGGATTTGCAAAGTGAGATCTATCAGGCAGATGGATCAAGGCAATGCAAGAGCTAGGAAGAAGCAATATTTGGAGTTTCTTATGCTAGGCAAGCAGTGCATTAGGATCATAAGTAAAAACTGTGAAAAGGTAAATCCTAGACAAATGTTAGAGGACTTAAGTTTTATATTTTTTTAATTTTATTTTATTTTTAAACTTTACATAATTGTATTAGTTTTGCCAAATATCAAAATGAATCCATCACAGGTATACATGTGCTCCCCATGAGTGTTCATTTTTAAGAAATGCAGAATCTTTATTAATACTTGAGTTCAATAAAAGAGATCAGTTTCACTGCCATCTTTTATTAAGTGCGTCCTGTGTGCCAAATTAGGAACATTTTCTGCATCTTATTGTATATTCTTTACAAATTCATAAGGTGTATATTGTCAACCTCACATTACAGATGCAATGACCAAAACAGAGCAGGGCAGTGCCTTACCTAAGCTTGCACAGCTACTAAGTGGCAGATTGCCTACTCAGATACTACAGGTTTTGATAACAAAGGATGAGCACAAAATCCCCATTTAATAGCACTATGTGCTACTTCTATGCTACTTTCATCATTGTTGATATTGTCACTGTCATAACAACAATGAAACCATTATCAGCATCAACCTCATCTTTATTATAAGAGATACTTTTCCCTGACTTTTCCCCCCTCCGTGAATCCCAATTTTGATAGTTATCCAAAGATAATCTTCCTCACCAAGAACCACAGCTATTAAAATTATATCTAAATTGACCTAAGAAACTTCATATGCCTTCACAGCTTCCAGGTATGAAAACCAAAGCTCTCAGGTGAGAATGAGGTTCTAAGTAATAAGCAACAGATAAGAAGACTGTAGGACAATGAAGAGAATATATTTCTGGAGCTAAGAACCTGAGGCCATGTTGCTGGGACAAAAACCAAGGGACATCCAGTGCAAAATAAAGGACAGATGGATCAGGCTGCGAGCTAAGCCTCTCACTATAGTTGTACCTAAAGCACAAATAAGACTTGAGTCACCTCCAGGGATGCCAACTGAGGCAGAAGGAGGTGGGCAGAGATGCTTGCTGCTGCTAAGTCACTTCAGTCGTGTCCGACTCTGTGTGGCCCCATAGACGGCAGCCCACCAGGCTCCCCCATCCCTGGGATTCTCCAGGCAAGAATACTGGAGTGGGTTGCCATTTCCTTTTCCAATGCATAAAAGTGAGAAGTGAACGTGAAGTCGTTCAGTTGTGTCCGACTCTTAGCGACCCCATGGACTACAGCCTACCAGGCTCCCCCATCCATGGGAGTTTTCAGGAAAGAGTACTTGAGTGGGTTGCCATTGCTTAGGCTTCTCCAATCTCCCCATCCTCACTAGCAAATTTTCATCACTGCTCACTGGCTGAACTTAGCAGGAAACCAGGACTTCCCTGGTGGCTCAGCAGTGAAGAATCCACCTGCAATTCAGGGTTGATCCCTGGGTTGGGGAGATCTCCTGGAGGAAGAAATGGCAACCCACACCAGCATTCTTGCCTGAGAAATCCTGTGGACAGAGGAGGATGGCGGGCTTTAGCCCATAGGGTCACAGAGTCTCCAACATGACTGAGCAACTAAACAACAGCAAGATGTCAGCTCCCAGAGGAACCTGGGAAATTAAACGTGCAGGGTTACCCATTTGCCCCAATAAGTGAGGCAAAGAAAGGGTAAGGAGTGGATCTGAGTACAGACAGGGTAATGCATGGCAAAATGATCCATCTTCAAATGATGGCCATTTATCTCTTTAAGGGAGTTTCAAGTGGTAAGGAACCCACCTGCCAATGCAGGAGACTTAAGAGACCTGGAATCGATCCCTCGATAGGGAAGATCCCCTGCAGGAGGGCATGGTAGCTCACTCCAGTATTCTTGCCTGGAGAATTCCATGGACAGCGGAGCCTAATGAGCTATGGTCTATAGGGTTACAAAGAGTCAGACACAACTGAAGTGACTTAGTACATTTGCCCGTATCTCTTTCAGGAGGAGGTAATAACCTGTATATTTATCTCCTATCACTGCTTTAAATTACTTCTAGTTTCTTATCTCACCATTCTGGAGGCCAGGCCTCTGAAATGGTCTCACTGGACTAAAAATCAGAATGCTGGCAGGTCTACATTCCTTTCTGGAGGCTCCATAGGAGAATCATTTTTGTTTCCTGCTGTCTAGAGATTGTCTACATTCATGGTTTTACAGCCCCCTACTTTCTTCAAAGTCAGCAGATCTCCTTCCTACTGTCTGACTTCCTACTTATCTATCTTCCCTTTAAAGATGTTTTACGGACCCTCTCAGTCAAGGACTCTAGGGATTACACTGGGGCCACCTGGACAATACATGATTAGCTACTTAGCAACCTTAATTCCATCTTCTACCTTAATTCCTCTTTGCCATGTGAAGTCATATACTTTAGGTTCTGGGAATGAGGGCATGGACAATCTTGGGGGTTGGGGCCATCATTCTGCTTAGCACATAGCCTGTCCTTTCAACTGCACCACTTCAAATATAATGTCTGATTCTGATAATAATTCCCTGTGCTAATTTCATGCAATACAGTAACAGACAGGCAGAAAACTCATTTTATTAATATTGATGAAATTCAACTGAATCTGGTCAAGGGCCTCACCAAATCTTCAGTGGCATTTTATTACCTACATTTTGGCTGCTTGGAGATTATACTCTTTTTTTTTTTTCCTCTCAAAATTTTCATTGTTCTAGACAGCTCGACATACCCTTATGACTGACTTCTGTTTAAGCAAAATATCATTATTCCAAACACCAAGATTGAATAAAATGAATACTTCCTTTCTTAATAAACATAGATAATTGCATATCAGTAAAACAAATTCAGTTCAGTTCAGTTCAGTTGCTCAGTCGTGTCCGACTCTTTGCAACCCCATGAATTGCAACACTCCAGGCCTCCCTGTCCATCACCAACTCCCAGAGATCACTCAGACTCAGGTCCATCAAGTCAGTGATGCCATCCAGCCATCTCATCCTCTGTTGTCCCCTTCTCCTCCTGCCCCCAATCCCTCCCAGCATCAGAGTCTTTTCCAATGAGTCAACTCTTCTCATGAGGTGGCCAAAATATTGGAGTTTCAGCTTTAGCATCAGTCCTTCCAAAGAAATCCCAGGGCTTATCTCTTTCAGAATGGACTGGTTGGATCTCCTTATAGGCCAAGGGACTCTCAAGAGTTCTCCAACACCACAGTTCAAAAGCATCAATTCTTCAGCGCTCAGTTTTCTTCACAGTCCAACTCTCACATCCATACATGATCACAGGAAAAACCATAGCCTTGACTAGACAGACCTTTGTTGGCAAAGTAATATCTCTGCTTTTGAATATGCTATGTAGGTTGGTCATAACTTTTATTCCAAGGAGTAAGCATCTTTTAATTTCATGGCTGCAGTCACCATCTGCAGTGATTTTGGAGCCCAAAAACATAAAGTCTGACACTGTTTCCACTGTTTGCCCATCTATTTCCCATGAAGTGATGGGACCAGATACCATGATCTTTGTTTTCTGAATGTTGAGCTTTAAGCCAACCTTTTTACTCTCCTCTTTCACCTTCATCAAGAGGCTTTTTAGTTCCTCTTCACTTTCTGCCATAAGGGTGGTGTCATCTGCATATCTGAGGTTATTGATATTTCTCCCAGCAATCTTGATTCCAGCTTGTGCTTCTTCCAGCCCAGCATTTCTCATGATGTACTCTGCACATAAGTTAAATAAGCAGGGTGACAATATACAGCCTTGACATACTCCTTTTCCTATTTGGAACCAGTCTGTTGTTCCATGTCCAGTTCTAACTGTTGCTTCCTGACCTGCATATAGGTTTCTCAAGAAGCAGGTCAGGTGTTCTGGTATTCCCATCTCTTTCAGAATTTTCCACAGTTTATTGTGATCCACACAGTCAAAGGCTTTTGCATAGTCAATAAAGCAAAAATAGATGTTTTTGTGGAACTCTCTTGCTTTTTTGGTGATCCAGCAGATGTTGGCAATTTGATCTCTGGTTCCTCTGCCTTTTCTAAAACCAGCTTGAACATCTGGAAGTTCATGGTTCATGTATTGCTGAAGCCTGGCTTGGAGAATTTTGAGCATTACTTTACTAGTATGTGAGATGAGTGCAATTGTACGGTAGTTAAAAAATTAGTTCAACCCAAATGGATTTTATTTTATTTGTTGATCACTGTTGTTCAATTGTTTGGACAAGTATTCTGGAGCTGAAAGCAGCTATTTCTGAGAACTAACTTACACTCTGGGGTCTAATCTAGGGTCCTTTCCTTGAAAGAAGCTTCTAAGTTTTAGTCTTTGAAATCCTGGCCTCTTCCCTAGAGAACTGATTCTTAGATAAACAAATTTTTGAGTAGCTATGTATCTATGAGGCACAGAGAATTACCATTTGTCTCTTCAAACTGTCTTTTGGTCATATACTTTTTTCTGATAATTCAATTGATTGGTAACTAGACAGACACTTTGACAGTGATGCATAAATATAGAGACAAGTAATGTGACATATTTATTCAGTTTATCAAATAATGTTAAAGAATATGATAACCTACTGAAATACTGAAATGCTTAGTTTTATTTTTATGAAACCTAAAGAAATTCATATGTTTTGAATTTAATTTGATTTGATTATAGAATATACTTGATGCATTATACATTCTATCATACATTCAAACACATATGACATATAAATTGGGAGAGCAATCTATTGATTTGTAAAAAGCATATTCAACTACCTGTATTAAAATACTACTTTTTTAACTTTCTATCTCTGTGACTTTGGGTAAGGTATTTAACATTTCTGTGTTTGCATATGCTTTCTTACATGTTAAATGAAGAAAAATGCTGCTAACTCATTTCATAACATCAATATTGTGATAAAAATAAGTTAATGTATGCAAAGCATTTAGAGAAATGCCTTTCGATGATAAAAACTACCTATCTTCAGTGTTAGAATTATTGTCTGATAACTATTTAATTTTTAATTTTATTTTTTTAATCAAATTGATTGATCATTAAAGATTACAAAGCTCTTTTACAAATACCTGGGTAAAGAGAGTGACCCATTATTCTGTGTGTATGAACTTTTCTGTAAACACAGAATTTAGGGTTGGTCATGTTCTGTCTGCAAGACTCTCTTTGAAGACATACTCTTCCTTAAATTAACACCTTAAAATCTTTCCATTTCCTGAAAATCTCTTTATTTTCTAGCAGGATATTTGGTGTTAGGCAAAGTCATCCTTCTCATGTAGCTAGACACACTCTAAAATAATGAAGAATGCCACAGTATAAAGAGAGATACATTTTAGAATTGATCAGGAGAACTAGAAACACAGTGTAAATACAGGGCTTAGCAGTAGCCCTGATTCTCAGAGGAAATGTGGGTTGCTTTTATGAGTATACTTAAGGGATACAGATCAATGCTTCTATCTCTTTAAATATTTTCCCTGACACACCCACAATAGTGCCTCAGGTTCCACCCTTAAAACTTCTGTGATTTTTAATCTATGACAACAGTTAGAATACTTCTCATTGTTGAAATGCTTGTTAAAGGAATACATTTTTTTTTTTTTTTAATTTCAGCCAACAGCTCTGGGACTTACATTGTAGACAGCTTGGGCATAGTCTTGTGGCAACTGGATAAGCTTGAGGAATTGGAGAGATGTTTAAGGCCAAAACACAGAATTAGATGGACAAGTTTTGAAAAAAGACTTTCAAAGAACAGCTACAACTCACTTTCCAATACTCGTTAGGGCAGGTATCCAACGGAAGGAAATAAAACCTTATTTCCATAGTGGAATTAACAGCTTCATACCTCAAGTGTGGACCCAAAAGTGTGAACACACTTGAAGCTCTTGGACACAGTATTATTAAGTTTTATTATTATTTCCATATTATGATAAAATGTTAATCTCTTTAACTGAGCAGAGAGTTACCTTTCTTTGTTTCTCTGCATACTTCATGAATGTTGTTGTTTAGTTACTGAGTCATGTCTGACTCTTTGTGACCCCATGGACTGCAGCATGCCAGGCTTCTCTGTCCTTCACCATCTTTCAGAGTTTGCTCAAATTGATGTCCAATTAGTCACTGATGCTAATTGTCTCATCCTCTGCTGGCCTCTTAACACCATAATTCAAAAGCATCAATTCTTCAGTGCTCAGCCTTCTTTTTGGTCCAACTCTCACATCCATACATGACCACTGGAAAAAAACATAGCTTTGACTATATGGACCTAATTTCATGAATAAAGGATACTGAAGCGATAAGATTAAATAAATAAATCATAACTAATAATAAAAAATTATGAATAAAATAAAGGGTTTCTAGCTGATCAAAAGCTATGTTGGCAAGAAAGATTTATTAAGCAATTTTAGACAGTTTGTGGAAACTTACTCTGTGCTACCCTAAGGTCAACACTAGTGCATCATTTATATCACTTGTTTATTTCAGCAATATGATGGGTCATTTTACTAGTACCTCTATTTTATAGGCAACAAAATTAAAAGTGTGGACAGTTAAGCAAATTGCTTATGTTCAGACTAGTAACATGGTAGAAGTCATACGTATTCATGTTTTAAAGTTTGTGATTTATCACTTTGTGTGTGTGTGTGTGTGTGTGTGTGTGTGTTTAACTGAAATTTTAGACTCTTTTGTCTAACTCACTCCTCCTCCTCAGAATGAGAAACAGCTTTACCCATAACTGTTCAACAGGTTCTTTTCTTCCCTCATTACCTGCAACCTCTGTCTTAAAAATCTCCACTCAAAAAGCAGTGTAAAAGAATAATAATGACAGTTGAAGACATTACTCTTCCCAAGCCATGTTTGTTTCAATAGTCATCTCAGCCTTAAGAAAAAATAACTTCCGATTTGGTTAATTTGGGTATTGAGTTGGGGGGCTTCCCTTGTAGATGTCCCCAGTATGCTCCCCACACTGTCTGAAATGTGGTTCTTTTCTGTCTGGGTTTGGCTTTATCTTCTCTGCCACTCTAATATTCCTCTTCGGGGTTGGACTGTACCATTTTCTAGCAACATTCTTTCATCTTGATAAATACTCCTGCTTCTCATCAGTTGTTCCTCGGCTTTCTCACAACATAAGATCTTTGCAGAACACAATGTTATCAATTGGATCCTAGCAAAGTGACATTACCAAATGGACATTTTAAAAATGGGTGTGAATCAATGGTTGCATTTATAAGCACACAATCAAGAAGATAAATAGGATACACACATATTAAAATTAAGTTTCCATTCCAAAAAATAAAATAAACTCCCTAAAGTGAAAATGAAAGTCACTCATTTGTGTCCACCTCATTGCAACTCAGGCCAGAATACTGGGATGGGTAGCCTCTCCCTTTTCCAGGGGATCAAAACCCCCTATGTCCATTGTAATTAAATTAGAACCTTGTGAAAGTGAGGCCTTGGCATAAATAGAATTCTAAGCTCCCCTGGTGATGGCAACATGGAGGCAGGACTGAGCATCATTGTGTATAACTTTAATCCCAGATTCCTAATGATCTTTAAAAAATTTTTGCACCCCATTCTTGAAATATCTATCAACAGCTTGCACCAGAACAGAAATACATTTGTTAATTTGGTGGCTATAGCGAAGAAGCTGTTAAGTGGTCAGGGTAAGGTCCATCCAGGGTAGGCAGTGGTGATATCAGACTTTTATTGTTCTTACTTAAGACTCTGATTTATGTAGTCATTCAAGTCACTTAAAAAGAAGTCAGCAGGAAAAGCACATATGTAAAGTTGCTCCTTAGGAGGATAAAGCAAAGGGCAGGGGGTGAAACAGGAGGTAAGGGATCCCAGGTCTTAGGAAAGTAGGTGAGTCCAAAACAATGTGATGAGGTCAGTAACAGTGAGGTTACACCTTCCACCTACACTCAACATCAGCCTTATGAAAAATATTCTGAGTAAATAGACTTGTCTTTGCCTCTTGGCTGAAATTAAAGTATAATAAGAAGAAAATCTCCCAGAAGTGGTTTCCTAGCTTACAGGCGCATTGTAATCACTGCGGAGCTTACAAAAATCCCCATGCCCAGACCGAACTGCATGCTAATTAAATCAGAATGGCTGAGGTGGGGGCTCTGGAATCAGTGCTCTGCAAGTGATTCCAAAATTGCATTCATTATAGAATCACTCTGCTAATAATTGTTTTTCAGAGAAAAATGTAAACATTTCTATCTTTTGCTTGTATTTGGCCAGGACTGGAGATTCAAAGAGGATGTTCCCATTCTTCCCTTCACCATCCCTGTAAGTTACCCACTCATCTTAACAGGGATTCATTGACTAGAAGCTGTGGAATTGATTTCTGATCATGTACTACATTTTTCTTGGACTACACTAATACCTTCACTGCTCACTCAGATCCTTAAAAGGAAATTACAAGTCCTGTAGGAAATGATTTATAAGTGACATGCCTCTAATTTAATTTTGTGGACCTAATTATAGGCTTTTTTTCTCCAAAAGGCTTTTTTCTCTACTTTTTTCTGCAAAAGTAGGAAGTCAAGAAACACCTGGAGTAACAGGCAAATTTGGCCTTGGAGTACAAAATGAAGCAGGGCAAAGGCTAATAGAGTTCTGCCAAGAGAACATACTCATCATAGCAAACACCCTCTTTCAGCAACACAAGAGAAGACTACACATGAACATCACCAGATGGTCAACACAAAAATCAGGTTGATTATATTCTTTGCAGCCAAAGATGGAGAAGCTCCATATAGTCTGGGAGCTGACTGTGGTTCAGATCATGAACTCCTTATTGCCAAATTCAGACTTAAATTGAAGAAAGTGGAGAAAACCACTAGACGATTCAGGTATGACCTATATCAAATCGCTTATGACTATACAGTGGAAGTGAGAAATAGATTTAAGGGACTAGATCTGATAGACAGAGTGCCTGATGAACTATGGACTGAGGTTCATGACATTGTAAAGGAGACAGGTATCAAGACCATCCCCATGGAAAAGAAATGCAAAAAAGGAAAATGGCTGTCTGAGGAGGCCTTACAAATAGCTGTGAAAAGAAAGGAAGCGAAAAGCAAAGGAGAAAAGGAAAGATATACCCATTTGAATTCAGAGTTCCAAAGAATAGCAAGGAGAAATAAGAAAGACTTCCTCAGTGATCAATGCAAAGAAATAGAGGAAAACAATAGAATGGGAAAGACTAGAGATCTCTTCAAGAAAATTAGAGATACCAAGGGAACATTTCATGCAAAGATGGGCTCAATAAAGTACAGAAATGGTATGGACCTATAGAAGAACTGTACAGAAAGTATCTTCATGACCCAGACAATCATGATGGTGTGATCACTCACCTAGAGCCAGACATTCTGGAATGTGAAGTCAAGTGGGCCTTAGAAAGCATCACTACGAACAAAGCTAGTGGAGGTGATGGAATTCTAACTGAGCTATTTCAAATCCTAGAAGATGATGCTGTGAAAGTGCTGCACTCAATGTGCCAGCGAATTTGGAAAACTCAACAGTGGACACAGGACTGGAAAAGGTCAGTTTTCATTCCAATCCCAAAGAAAGGCAATGCCAAAGAATTCTCAAACTACCACACAATTGCACTCATTTCACATGCTAGTAAAGTAATGCTCAAAATTCCCCAAGCCAAGTTTCAGCAATACGTGAACAGTGAAATTCCAGATGTTCAAGCTGGTTTTAGAAAAGGCAGAAACCAGAGATCAAATTGCCAAGATCTGCTGGATCATTGAAAAAGCGAGAGAGTTCCAGAAAAATACCTATTTCTGCTTTATTGACTATGCCAAAGCCTTTGACTGTGTGGATCACAATAAACTGTGGAAAATTCTGAAGGAAATGGGCATACCAGACCACCTGACCTGCCTGTTGAGAAACCTATATGCAGGTCAGGAAGCAACAGTTAGAACTGGACATGAAACAGCAGACTGGTTGCAAATAGGAAAAGGAGTACATCAAGGCTGTATGTTGTCACCCTGCTTATTTAACTTCTATGCAGAGTACATCATGAGAAATGCTGGGCTGGAAGAAGCACAAGCTGGAATCAAGATTGCCGGGAGAAATATCAATAACCTCAGATATGCAGATGACACAACCCTTATGGCCGAAAGTGAAGAAGAACTACAGAGCCTCTTAATGAAAGTGAAATAAGAGAGTGAAAAAGTTGGCTTAAAGCTCAACATTCAGAAAACTAAAATCATGGCATCTGGTCCCATCACTTTGTGGCAAATAGATGGGGAAACAGTTGCAACAGTGGCTGACTTTAATTTTCTGGGCTCCAGAATCACTGCAGATGGTGATTGCAGCCATTAAATTAAAAGTCACTTACTCCTTGGAAGGAAACTTATGACCAACCTAGATAGCAGATTAAAAAGCAGAGACATTGCTTTGCTGACAAAGGGTCGTTTAGTCAAAACTATGGTCTTTCCAGTAGTCATGTATGGATGTGAGAATTGTATCATAAATAAAGCTGAGTGTGAAAAGCTGATGCTTTTGAACTGTGGTGTTAGAGAAGACTCTAGAGAGTCCCATGGACTGCAAGGAGATCCACCCAGTCCATCCTAAAGGACATCAGTCCTGGGTGTTCATTGGAAGGACTGATGTTGAAGCTGAAACTCCAATACTTTGGCCACCTGATGCAAAGAGCTGACTCACTGGACAAGACCCTGATGCTGGAAAAGATTAAGGACAGGAGGAGAAGGGGACTTCAGAGAATGAGATGGTTGGATGGCATCACCAACTTGATGGACATGGATTTGGGTGGACTCCTGGAGTTGGTGATGGACAGGGAAGCCTGGCGTGCTGTGGTTCATGGGGTTGCAAAGAGTCGGACAGGACTAAGTGACTGAACTGAACTGAAAAGTAATCTATTTTTTTTTAAGTAATCAATTAATAGAATAGATATTTGCCAAGTAGTTTTGAGTGGCACATTATTTCAGTGGTGCTCTTGAGAGGTACATGCAGTAGACCTGAAAATTCTCTCTCTCTGGGTCTCAAAGAATTTATTAATAAAAAAATTTTTCTTCCACCAAAGCCTTTCTTTACAAGCACTTGTCTGATGGTGTACATCAAAGATAGAAAAGAAAAAAAGTGAAGTTGCTCAGTTGTGTCTGACTCTTTTCGACCCGGTGGACTGTAGCCTACCAGGCTCCTCCATTCATGGGATTCTCCAGACAAGAAAACTGGAGTAGGTTGCCATTTGATTCTCCAGGTGTACATTACATGAGTAGTAATTGAGAGACTGGGAAAAGAGAAAAGTAGATGGTCTTTTCTTTTAAGAAACTTCCAGTCTATTTGAGCTAACTAAACACATGCTTCGGAGAAGGCAATGGCACCCCATTCCAGTACTCTTGCCTGGAAAATCCCATGGATGGAGGAGCCTGGTGGGCTGCAGTCCATGGGGTCGCGAAGAGTCGGACACGACTGAGCGACTTCACTTTCACTTTTCACTTTCATGCATTGGAGAAGGAAATGGCAACCCACTCCAGTGTTCTTGCCTGGAGAATCCCAGGGATGGGGGAGCCTGGTGGCTGCCATCTATGGGGGTCACACAGAGTCGGACACGACTGAAGTGACTTAGCAGCAGCAGCAGCAAACACGTGCTTACACTTAATGTATTTTAGTGATTCTCGATTTTTAGAGTAGCTATGAACCACTCAGAATGCTAGAAAAATTTCAAAATCCTTAGCCTTATCTTGAGACATTGTGGTCTAGTAGTTCCTTTTCATTTTCCTGGAATATTCATCGTGAGCAAGCAGCCTTCATGATTATGCCAAAACAGTCAAATTTCTAAGTTTCACATATAAAATAGCAACAACAGTATCACCAATTTTTTGTGATGATGGAATTGTATAAGAGACAGCAAAACTACATATGTTGTATGTCAACACATGTGGTATCTCATTATATTATTGTACATTCCATTTAAAAGCTTTTAAAGTAAATAAAGAAGCAGCTTAAATAATAAATGAAGGTATGCCTAGAGGTGGTCAAGGCAGATGGAATTAGTTAAAGAATGTTCCTCTGTATCGGTGAGTTTTAAATGGTTTTGAAACAACAGCAATTTCTCTTGTTAAAGAAATTGACATTTGACAATAAGTGAGAACATCATCACTGACTAACTTGGCTGAATCTTTTATTCTTATTAAAATTTCCTGCTTTATGACAGCATATTATGAAATGATAACTTATCCTTGTTAAGTAATCCTATTTATGAACCATCTCATATCACTGAGTTTCTGGGTCATGAGTACATTTTAGTTAACTGATTAATTAAAAGTCAAAGTAGTATCAGTCTGAAGTTGTCCATGATGGATGTTTTATGGACATAATGCAATGGGAGATCAAGAAATCACTTTGGTTTTGCAAGAGTTGGAGGAGCTGGTGCTAACCAGAGGGAATCTATCATACCAAAGGCAGATGTTACAGTCAATTGGTTAAATACTCCGAGTTAAGAAAATGTGCAAACATTTGTACAGACTGGCTTTGGGGACCTTAACAATGCCAGATCAGCTCTCTAGTCAAGTGGATATATAACCTTTCCAAGGTCATAAAAGTAAAGAGAAAGTGGACTGAGAGAGAGAACAATAATGAAATGGCACACAGGAAAACCATCAGGATCCAGGTTTATTCCTGTTTAAAGGAAATGGACTGCAAAGCTGCCAAGCTCTCTAAACATTGATGTCTAGGCTGTCTTTTTCCGCCAGACAGAAAGAATGGTTAATTTGATCTAAGCAGGACTTTAGGATCTCTAGTCATCATAGAGCAATATCAGGCATTTTGCATGTCAGATGTGCTAAGTTCTTATTTATGGACTCTGGTTTGAGGTTTCATATGTTCCAGTATTCTTTCGTGGAGAATCTCATGGCCAGAGGAGGCTGGCAGCATGATCTATAGGGCCACAAAGAGTCAACACAACTAAAGCAACTTAGCAAGCACACACACAGGCCAAATTTTGTATTAATCTGAATCCATTAGTTCAATTACAAATATTTACTGAATACCTAAATGAATGTGACATTGGAAAATAAAATGAATAAGAAATTCTTGGGAACAAAAGTTGTGTTCAATCCAGGAAAAGTTGGCATGAGCTCAAACATAATGGAAACATAAGCAGCCACAGGACTGGAAAGGTCAATTTTCATTCCAATTCCAAAGAAGGGCAATGCCAAAGAATGTTCAAACTACCGCACAATTGTACTAATTTCACATGCTAGCAAGGATATGCTGAAAACCCTCCAAGCTAGGGTTCAACAGTACGTAAATTGAGAACTTCCAGATGTACAATCTGGATTTACAAAAGGCAGAGGAACCAGATATAAAATTGCCAACATCCGTTGGATCATAGAAAAAGTAAGAGAATTCCAGAAAAACATCTACTATTACTTCACTGACTACACTAAAGCCTTTGAATTATGGATCACAAAAAAACTATGGATAATACTTAACAAGATGGGAATATCAGCCCACGTTACCTGCCTCCTGCATAACCTGTATGCAGGTCAAGAAGCAACAGTTAGAACTGGACATGAAACAATAGACTGGTTCCAAATTGGAAAAGGAGCACATCAAGGATGTATATTGTTACCCTGCTTAATTAACTTATATGAAGAGCACATCATGTGAAATGCCAGGCTGGATGAAGCACAAGCTGGAATCAAAATTGTCAGGAGAAATATCACATTTATATTCACGTTGTAGGTTATATATTCATATATACTTCATATATCATATATATAAATATTGTGTATTCATATGTTCATAAATATATAGTACAAATTATATATAACTATTTAATTTCCTTTTTATACTTTTTAAAAACATTTATTTTTATTGGAGAATAATTGCTTTACAGTGTTGCATAGATTTCTACCAAACATCAACATGAATCAGTCATAAGTTTACCCATATCCTCAGCCACTTGAACCTCCCTTACACTTCCCTCCCCATCCTACCCCTCTAGGTTTTTATATATATAAAGTTATAAAAAATTATAATTTAAGTTAAGTTTTTAAAATTATAGCAGTTCTCACTTCCACAGGAATGTGGAATTATAAAATAAGCTATACAACTTAAAATCATCAAAGGGACTATAAAAATCTCTGGAAATAGTCTGATTATTCCATGACTTTAAAAAATTCTTGTGAAACTTTAAAAATTTAATTAATGTCAACTATAAATGTATAGGAAAATAAAAAAAATCAAATTAATATTTCAGACATTATAATGTAAGACATTGGAAATATTAAAAGTTGAGTTTTTATTTCTTTATTAAAAATCTTATTAAAAATAGTTTGAACACTGTATTCTTATATAATTTATAATAGTAAGTAATG
Source organism: Bos grunniens (assembly GCF_055505025.1). Classification (NCBI taxonomy): domain Eukaryota; kingdom Metazoa; phylum Chordata; class Mammalia; order Artiodactyla; family Bovidae; genus Bos; species Bos grunniens. The sequence continues at coordinate 54,022,272 of NC_141175.1, read as the reverse complement.
TCTTATATTTGCATTAGCAAAGTATAATAAGTTGGCATTTACTGAATTTCTCTAGCTACATATCTAGAAATTTTGGAATGCCAATAGTGTCAATATTCAGCTATTTCTCCTATAAATTCCTGTGTGTTCAATTCAAATTTCACTTCCATCATTACCACCTTTCATTTCTTTGCTGTGCTTCCATCTTTTTTGACCAATTTTTTTTCTCATTTCTAAAAAATCACATAGACTTATGCCTGGGAGGTAAAGAAGCAGAAAAACTGAATCCTTTGCTGCTGACGTGTGAGCTTCGCAACAGATGTGCAGTGATCAATGAGCAACAAACTTGAAAAGTGATGTGGCTGATCACTCATCTCCATGTGCATCTGTTATTCGCATGCAAATTTGTGAACTGAAGACCTTTATCAGTGATGCTTATACTTTATCCAATTACTCATAGTTAACATACCATGATTGGAGAAGGCAATGGCACCCCACTCCAGTACTCTTGCCTGAAAAATCCTATGGACGGAGGAGCCTGGAAGGCTACAGTCCATGGGGTCGCTGAGAGTCGGACACGACTGAGCGCATGCACTTTCACTTTTCACTTCCACGCACTAGAGAAGGAAATGGCAACCCACTCCAGTGTTCTTGCCTGGAGAATCCCAGGGACTGGGGGCCTGGTGGGCTGCCGTCTATGGGGTCACACAGAGTCGGACACGACTGAAGTGACAGCAGTAGCAGCAACATACCATGATAACTTAAATTTGAATTGTGTTGCAGGGGACTGGTAATATTTAATTAAGGTGTTGTTAACCAGATACCAAGAGAACGTTTCATGCAAAGATGGGCTCGATAAAGAACAGAAATGGTACGGACCTAACAGAAGCAGAAAATATTAAGAAGAGGTGACAAGAATACACAGAAGAACTGTATAAAAAATATCTTCATGACCCAGACAATCACAATGGTGTGATCACTCACCTAGAGCCAGACATCCTGGAATGTCAAGTCAAGTGGGCTTTAGAAAGCATCACTACAAACAAAGCTAGTGGAGGTGATGGAATTCCAGTTGAGCTATTTCAAATCCTGGAAGATGATGCTGTGAAAGTGTAGCACTCAATATGCCAGCAAATTTGGAAAACTCAGCAGTGGCCACAGGACTGGAAAAGGTCAGTTTTCATTTCAATCCCAAAGAAAGGCAATGCCAAAGAATGCTCAAACTACCACACAATTGCACTCATCTCACATGCTAATAAAGTAATGCTCAGAATTCTCCAAGCCAGGCTTCAGCAATACGTGAACCATGAACTTCCTGATGTTCAAGCTTTTAGAAAGGTAGAGGAACCAGAGATCAAATGCCAACATCTGCTGGATCATCGAAAAAGCAAGAGAGTTCCAGAAAAACATCTATTTCTGGTTTATTGATGATACCAAAGCTTTTGACTGTGTGGATCACAATAAACTGTGGAAAATTCTGAAAGAGATGGGAATACCAGACCACCTGACCTGCCTGTTGAGAAACCTATATGAAGGTCAGGAAGCAACAGTTAGAACTGGACATGGAACAACAGACTGGTTCCAAATAGGAAAAGGAGTACATCAAGGCTGTATATTGTCACCCTGTTTATTTGACTTATATGCAGAGTACATCATGAGAAATGCTGGACTGGAAGAAACAGAAGCTGGAATCAAGACTGCTGGGAGAAATATCAATCACCTCAGATATGCAGATGACACCACTCTTATGGCAGAAAGTGAAGAGGAACTAAAAAGCCCCTTGCTGAAAGTGAAAGAGCAGAGTGAAAAAAATTTGGCTTAAAGCTCAACATTCAGAAAAAGAAGATCATGGCATCTGGTCCCATCACTTCGTGGGAAATAGGTGGGGAACAGTGGAAATAGTGTCAGACTTTATTTTGGGGGGCTCCAGAATCACTGCAGATGGTGATTGCAGCCATGAAATGAAAAGATGCTTACTCTTTGGAAGGAAAGTTATGACCAACCTAGATATCATATGAAAAGCAGAGACATTACTTGGCCAACAAAGGTCCGTCTAGTCAGGGCTATGGTTTTTTCAGTGGTCATGTATGGATGTGAAAGTTGGATGTGAAAGTTGGGCTCAGAAAGCTGAGCACCGAAGAATTAACGCTTTTGAACTGTGGTGTTGGAGAAGACTCTTGAGAGTCCCTTGGACTGCAAGGAGATCCAAACAGCCCATTCTAAAGGAGATCAGTCCTTGATGTTCTTTGGAAGGAAAGATGCTAAAGCTGAAACTCCAATACTCTGGCCACCTCATGTGAAGAGTTGCCTCATTGGAAAAGACTGATGCTGGGAGGGATTGGGGGCAGGAGGAGAAGGGGTTGGTAGAGTATAAGATGGCTGGAATGCATCACCGACTCGATGGACATGAGTTTGGGTGAACTCCGAGAGTTGGTGATGGACAGGGAGGTCTGGCGTGCTGCAACTAATGGGGTTGCAAAGAGTCGGACATGACTGAGCAACTGAACTGAATTGAGCTAATATGTATGCATATTAGAACCATAGAGAGAGTGGATTTCCTGAATATTGCAGTATTCTCATGTTGATAAGTTGATCTCATTGTTTCAGATACTATTCAGTATTTTTTACTTTTTGTCCAAAACAAATACACCTTTACACTCTTGTTTAAAAAGCTACTGCTATTTATCAATTTATGTCAAATACCAGGCTAAATAAATAACAAATTTTATGAAATATTGCTGGTCTTTTCACATAAAGTCAGTTGAACTGGGCAAAATTGACACATTTGCTTTATTAAAATGTAACTAATCATTGAATTATAGCTTACAATGTCAGAAATATTGACTTACTTCTTTCATGAGAAGAAAACAGATCTAGATGAATTTTTCCAACTCATTGGAAAAATTCCTTATAATTCCACAGAGGCTTGAAGAGGTTTTGGTAGATATTAAGTACAGTGTAGAATTTTTGCAATTCACTAGGAGTATTAAAATGTATCAAATGATACAAATAATATATTTAGTACTGTACTTCATAAATTCTTAGTGAAATTTGCACTGGTTTTGACTTTCCATATATAATAGAGTTGCACAGTTTGATTAGTGTGATATAAAGGAAAAAATGCTTGATATATATTGATAGAGAATCATGTGAGTTTTATTCCTATTCCTATTCCTGCTTTTCCCTGTGGAGAGAACATAGGGAAAGAAGAGTAACATATTTTAACTTTGTGTTTGTCGCTTTATACATGCTATTTCCCTGAATTTTCATAAGCAGTCTAGAATGGAAACATGGCTATCACTATTTTACAAAGGAAGATGTAGAATCTTCAAGGGAGGACATAAATTTTCCAGGACGCAAAGTTATAATAGAATGTGACAGCTTGGAGACTTATATCCAGACTTGTCTATTTTCAATGTTTACACTATTTTTTAGCATCAACAGGTGCAATATTTTTTTCATACATTGTAGGCTTTTTGCTTGGTATATACTTGAAGGGATAGAATATGCAATGATCACAAATCCATAAATATTATGATATAATGTGTTATGCATCATAAAATCATCCATCCTGATTTCAGTATTTACATTAACCCATAGGATTATATCTGGCCTTTAACATAACAGTTTTATCAACAGATTTTACTCAAACATGTTTAATGAAAATGGTTAACATCTGTAGCTGTCACCTACTGTATATTCAAGTTATCTTAAGTAAGTTTCTTGAAAGGAAACAGAATTCTAACCCTGCCTAACTCTAAAACTTGCTTGAAGCTTTGCAGGGAAATATATATATAAAGCCTTGTAAACTTCAAAATTTTATATGGGATTCATTATTACATTGTTATATGTATATTTTTCTTTATATACAAGAACTCATATCAGTATTCTCAAAAGGCAATTCAAAGCGTGCATTGATCTTATGTTTATAGATCAATTGAAACAAATTCCATTGGCTTATGCACAAGTATGAGTTATCTGGAAAAAATTACTCTCATAAGTATCTTAAAAATTTGCTGTAGGGCCATAAGTAAGAAAGGCAGCCAGATAGGCAAGCATTTTCTGGCACTATAGAATTAAGACATGTTGCCTCCAGGTGGGTCTCCAATCTGCTGTTTCCATTACTCTCCAATCTGCATGTTATAAAGGAGTAATAAGTCAAAAAGCTAGAGAGCTTTTTCCTGAAAGCATCAGATATTTAAGAAAAAAAAATAAGCTTGAAGCTAATCCAATAGCATGTGAAATACTGTGAATTAAAAATTTCTGTTCTGGAGAACATCAGACATGCCAGTTTCTACAGACTGTGGAAATCAACACACATTTTACAGTATTTGTACTCACAATTCCACCTTGCTGTGTAAATGGAAAAAGACATTTATGCCTTCAGATCTAAAGCAGAAGATTTAATTGCATATCACAATATGAAAAAGATCAATGAGTTTGTGTCCTTGAAATAAATAAGAACAAATACATATTTTTGTGCATCTAAAGTTATTTTCACCTGCTCATAATTTTACTTTCTAAGAATTCTTCAAGTATTCCATTGAATTCCAACAAAAGCTCTTGCAATATACAAGGTAGCATTATATACATTTAACATACAGCATAAATGAGTTAGGCAGTCTCTGATTTATTCAAAATCAAACAGAAAGAACAACAAAAGAAAAATTAAGGGGATCTTAAGTGGGAAAAAATTAAGTCCCTGTTTTTAAAAATTTTTTTTTTTTTTATTTTTTAGAATACAGGTTTAGAATCAGATGATATTAACAGGTATTACTGTTTGCCTGTAATGTGTCAGCCACTTGTTAATTTTAAATGGGTGACATGCTTGCCCTCTGGGAGTTTATTTTCTAGTGGGTAAATCTGATTTTAAGTTATAAAAATCACAAATTCTTACAGAATTCCATGGAAAGGAGTGGCTAGTGTTGCTTTTAGAGTCATATTGAGGGTCCTATCTATAGGTATACTTGAATAAGCAGAGATCATATAAATTATTGAACACTGTAAAGGTAAAATATTTTATATAGTCCAGTTAGACATGGTACAGTTTAGCTTACTGGCAACATTCAGAGTGTGGTCATGGAAGCAGTTGCAGAAATGGAGTAGAGGTGAAAACAAGTGGGGATGAGAAGACCACAAAGTCTGACACTATGGTGTAAGGGTGCTTCCCTGTGTGAACCTTCAGTCGCTGGGATAATGGCCAGAGGATGACTGCAGACATTTCTTTTCTTTACCAGTTCTGTCTTTTGCAAAGAATGCTTCTAAGATTGGCAAAGTGGACCAACACAGATGTTTTATTTTTATTTATTTATTTTTTTTCGGTGCTCAGCTTTCTTTATTTTTATTTTTTTATTTTTTTGCAAAGCTTTTAAATTTTATTTTTAAACTTTACATAATTGTATTAGTTTTGCCAAATATCAAAATGAATCCGCCACAGGTATACATGTGTTCCCCATCCTGAACCCTCCTCCCTCCTCCCTCCCCATATCATCCCTCTGGGTCGTCCCAGTGCACTAGCCCCAAGCATCCAGTATCGTGCATCAAACCTGGACTGGCATCTCTTTTCATACATGATATTTTACATGTTTCAATGCCATTCTCCCAAATCTTCCCACCCTCTCCCTCTCCCACAGAGTCCATAAGACTGTTCTATACATCAGTGTCTCTTTTGCTGTCTCGTACACCGGGTTATTGTTACCATCTTTCTAAAGTCCATATATATGCGTTAGCATACTGTATTGGTGTTTTTCCTTCTGGCTTACTTCACTCTGTATAATAGGCTCCAGTTTCATCCACTTCATTAGGACTGATTCAAATGTATTATTTTTAATGGCTGAGTAATACTCCATTGTGTATATGTACCACAGCTTTCTTATCCATTCATCTGCTGATGGACATCTAGGTTGCTTCCATGTCCTGGCTATTATAAACAGTGCTGCGATGAACATTGGGGTACACGTGTCTCTTTCCCTTCTGGTTTCCTCAGCAACACAGATATTTTAAAATAAATCTTAGTAAAAATGGTTTCTAATTCTTTCTCTTCACTTGATTTTCATAGCCAGTCAGCCCCTGATTTCAGCTATAAGATAGAAGCTTAAATCTTGATTATATTTCTTTTCATCCCCTTTACCCTTTTTTTTAGACTTTCATCATCCCCAGTTGGATTACTTCTGAAGGTTTATTACATGAACCTCAACTTCAAGCCATTTAACATATTATCAGAATAATCTTTCAAGGAGGAAGTAAACATAAGGCTGGTGACCCTCAGACAATTCTGTGCCTATGAAGCTCTGGGCAGAGTCTCAAACCCTTCAGTTCACTGGCATCCAGAAACCCAGAGCCTCTCCTAGCATTTCTACCAATGTTCATGCTTCACATATTGTTGTGTCTTCCTCCTTTTGGCTTTCTGCTTTCTTGTTAGAATTCTCTATTCTGGTCCATATAAAAATTCAACGAGTTTTTTTTTTTTTTTTTTTTTTTTACTTAAAAGGAAATTAAAAGTGTTATACTATGAATTTTGAGAAGAGAATTTATGGGCATTTTCACCAGGAAAGAACTGGGTTCGGTGGATGAGCAACAGAACACTTTTATTATAAAGTCCAAATAGAGCAGAAGTTTTCATCATCGTCAAAATCGTCTTTGGCCTCCATATCATCTGTCATTTCTTATCTTGCCTAATTTCTCCTGCCTTTTTACTTCCTCATATTGCTTTTCCAAGTTTATTCCCTTCCCTAATCTTCCCCTCTCCTTTATTGTGCCCATCTTTGCATGAAATTTTCCCTTGCTATCTCCAGTTTTCTTGAAGAGATTTCTAGTTTTTCCTACTCCATTGTTTTCCTCTGTTTTTTTTTTTTTTTGCATTGTTCACTGAAGAAGGCTTTCTCATCTCTCCTTGCTATTCTCTGGAACTCTGCATTCCCATGAGTATATCTTTCCCTTTCTCCTTTGCCTTTTGCTTCTCCTCTTTTCTCAGCTATTTGTAAGACCTCCTCAGATAACCATTTTGCCGTCTTGCATTTCTTTTTCTTTGGGATGGTTTTCGACACTGCCTCCTGTACAGTGTTACAAATCTCTGTCCATAGTTCTTCAGGCACTCTATGTATCAGATCTAATCCTTTGAATCTATTCGTCACCTCCTCCATATAATCATAAGGGAGTTGATTTAGGTCATACCTGAATAGCCTAGTTGTTTTCCCTACTTTCTTCAATCAAAGCCTGAATTTTGCAATAAAGAGTTCATGATCTGAGCTACAGTCAGCTCCAGGGGATGTAAAGAGATCAAACCAGACAATCCTAAAGGAGATCAGCCCTGAATATTCACTGGGAGGATTGATGCTGAAACTAAAGCTCCAATACTTTGGTCACCTGAAGCAAAGAGCTGACTCATTGGAAAAGACCTTGATGCTGGTAAAGATTAAAGGTAAAAGAAAAAGGAGCAGCAGATGTTAAGATTGCCAGATAGCATCATCAACTCAATGGATATGAATTTGAGGAAACTCTGGGAGATAGTGAAGGAAAGGGTAGGCTGGTGTGCTGCAGTCTAGGGGGTTGCAAAGAGTTGGACATGACCTAGTGCCTGAAAAACAACAACAAATCTTCCCCTTGGACTTCCCTGGTGGCTCAGTGGTAAAGAATATACCTGCCAAGCAGGAGACATGGGTTCTATCCCTAGACTGGGAAGATTTCCTGGAAAAGGAAATGGCAACCCACTGCAGTATTCTTGCAGGAAAGCCGATGGACAGAGGAGCCTGGTGAGTTAGTCAATGGGGTCACAAAAGAGTCAGACACAACTTAGCAACTAAACAACAACCATCTTCCACTTAGTATTCTCTTCCCATAGCCTTTTCACCTCCAACTTAAGATCAGGAGCAAAAGTAAAACTTTTTGTCTCATGCAAATTAGCTGCTTCTTTTTTTGAGGTCTTGATATTGTCCACCTCAACACCAAAGTGGTTTATGAAAGAGTTTTTGCCAAACATAAAGTTAAAAGTTCACTAATAGATCTGAGACTAAAATATCTTTTCAGGTTTCCCTTTTCCTGAATTTTCATCTCCTTGCCACAGGATGAAAGCACTATGTTCTCTGCCTTTCCTTACTTATGTTAACAAATAAGTCTTCATATTCTTGTTCCCTCAGCCATTAGCACTCATTTACCAATTTTCTATACAGCTTTCTGGTTGGTGTATGCTGTAGTCCATGGGGTCGCAGAATTAGACACTACTGAGTGACTGAATTGAACAGAACTGAGACATCTTGAAAGGAATATTTCAATCTTTTGTGTGACATGAAACTTTATATTTTAGAGGCTTTTTAAAAATACTAATTATGGCTACAAAAAGCTATGAAATAATATTTCTTTATAATCAATAAGCATAATAGTCATAATACATTATAAATTTTAAAACACTGATAAATGCCACAGTAATAAAAAATTTATAGAATAATGGAATATTTTTATACATCCATAGCCTGAGAATTCTTTATGTTACTCTTATATTCACCAGATATATTTGGCTAAAAAGTAACCTTTTCATATGTAAATTTTTACTCTTTCAGTTCAGTTCAGTTCAGTTCAGTTGCTCAGTCGTGTCCAACTCTTTGCGACCCCATGAATTGCAGCATGCCAGGCCTCTCTGTCCATCACCATCTCCCGGAGTTCACTCAAACTCACGTCCATCGAGTTGGTGATGCCATCCAGCCATCTCATCCTCTGTCGTCCTCTTCTCCTCCAGCCCCCAATCCCTCCCAGCATCAGAGTCTTTTCCAATGAGTCAACTCTTCACATGAGGTGGCCAAAGTACTGGAGTTTCAGCTTTAGCATCAGTTCTTCCAAAGAAATCCCAGGGCTGATCTCCTTTAGAATGGACTGGTTGGATCTCCTTGCAGTCCAAGGGACTCTCAAGAGTCTTCTCCAACACCACAGTTCAAAAGCATCAATTCTTCAGCACTCAGCTTTCTTCACAGTCCAACTCTCACGTCCATACATGACCACTGGAAAAACCACAGCCTTGACTAGACGGACCTTTGTAGGCAATGTAATGTCTCTGCTTTTCATTATGCTATGTTGGTTGGTCATAACTTTTCTTCTTTACAGGCAAATAATTTAGCTATTCTTTTATCATGGTTATTTTTCATATTTATTTATTTATAACAGTTTATCTCTTCCACTTCACATCATTATTGATGTCATAAACATCTTTCGGATTCTTGTTAAATTCAAAAAATCATCTATCAAGTTTCATTCACAGATGATCTCTGAAAGTTTTGAGCATTTCAAATTTTCTTCCAGTAACTGAATACTCCCTGAACTGATGTAACTTGCTAACTAGTTTATTGATGTCTTATTGTGTAAGCTAGTCACTCAGTCCTATCCAACTCTTTGAGACCCCATGGACTGTAAGCCTGCCATGCTCCTCTGTCCATGGGATTCTCTAGGCAAGAATACCAGAATGTGTTGTCACTTCCTTCTCCAGGGGAGATCTTTCTGATGCAGAGATCAAACCCACCTCTCCTTCATTGGCAGTTGGGTTCTTTACCATTGTGTCATTGTAGGGGCATATTATACATCTTCGGTTTCTTCAATCTCAAGCTTTCATGTCAACTTTGTAATTCAGGACTTTCCTGGTGGTTTAGATGGTAAAGAATCTGCCTGCAATGCAGGAGACCTAGGTTTGCTCCCTGGGTTGGTAAGATCCCCCAGAAAAGGGAATGGCAACCCACTCCAGTATTCTTGCCTGGAGAATTCCATGGACACAGGAGCCTGGGAGGTTATTGTGGACGGGGTCACAAAGAGTTGGACACAACTGAGTGACTAACAGTTTCATTTTTCACGTTCTCTTTAATTCATTCCTTAATAACAGTAGCCACCTACCTCCTGATAGGAAAACAAGTATGATGGGGGACTCAGTATGGTGGGGGCCCATTCTTAACTGCTTGTGGTTAAAATATATTTGTTTAAGTTTTAGGACAACTGATATCCAAGTGAACACATTGCTAACACTCGAGAGGGGGCTCAGGCCAATGAAAGATCCCAAAACTTAAGCTTCTTTAGCTTTGTGGCAACTCAGTTAAATTCCTCTTGTTCTTGCTTTTCAGACCCTTTCAGATCATTATGGGATTAGGGATTTTGGGATTAGGGATCTCAAAAATCATTAGGGACTTTGTTTCTGTTTTTCTTCCCTGATAGTAATATCTATATGTTTATCTATGTTTTTTATTTTATTTTATTTAACTTTACAATATTGTATTGGTTTTGCCATATATCAAAATGAATCTGCCACAGGTATACATGTGTTCCCCATCCTGAACCCTCCCCCTTCCTCCTGTTTTGACTTGTATTCCAATAATTGTTAATAACAGCAGTATCTGTATGCTCAGTCACTCAGTTGTGTCTGAGTAACTATAGCAACCCGATAGATGATAGGCCACCAGGCTCCTCTGTCCATGGAACTTTTCAGGGAAGAATACTCTAGTGAGTTGACATTTCCTACTCCAAGGGATCTTCCCAACCCAGGGATTAAACCTGTGTCTCCTGCATTGGTAGGCAGACTTTTTACCACTGAGCCACCTGGAATACCAATAGCAATATATATTTCCCAAAAAATTAAGGGATTCATATCACAGAAATTATGCATTTTTAAGACACAAAAATGTGTTTACCAACATTGTGAAATGGAACTTTTGCATTTACAATGATATCCTAATAATTGAGTAAAGTAATTTAAATGACGTTTAAATTGATTAATTGATTGTCCTTAAACTAAAATCAGCAATTGCCCATAGTAAATAATGGATCTAATTTTCTTCTTCAAAGTCCTCGCCACTCAGGAGTTCAATTTCAGATTTAGGCTTCTGAAAACCAAGAAGGGTGGTCCAGATTATATGCTGTATGCTGTATGCTCAGTCATGTCTGACTTTTTGTGACCCCATGAAATGTAGCCTTTGGGCTCTTCTGCCCATGAAATTTTCCAGGCAAAAATACTAGAGTGGGTTGCCATTTCCTCCTCCAGGGAGTCTTCCTGACCCAGGGATAGAACCCACATCTCCCGCATTTCCTGGATTGCAGGTGGATTCTTTATCTACTGAGTCATTGGGGAGGATCCACAGTTACAAATCCAAATACCTCATCTCTCTTCCATATCTCCCTCAAGTGCTCTGACTCCATTGAATGGTATTGTTAGGTAGGTAGAATAGGGAAAAGGAGTCCAAAATGGTGGTGGCTAAAAGACAAGGAAGGTTCAAGGACCAGAGTGAAGACTTCAAGCAGAACAAACAGAACAAACAGCACTCCTGGCTAAGCCCAATTTGCATAGGGCAGGCCCAGGTGGAGGAAAAAACATATAAAAGGAGGAGCCAAAGCACTTTCTCTTGGACTCTCTCTCCCGCATGCGTGCACTCTTTTCTTTCTCTCTCTCTCCTGCTATCTTCTAAATAAAATGGAGCTGTAACACTGATTTGCCTAAGACCTGTAACATAGTTTGTCCAAGACCCGAGAGCTGTGATGCGCCGAGGGCTTTAATGTCCGTCGCTCCAATTCTTTGTTGTGACAAAACAAAGAACCGAGGAACATACACTCGCGTGACATGTATGGTGCCGTTAGAATCTGCCTGCAATGCAGGAGACCCAGGTTTGCTGGTATTGGGCCTCCCCCTCTTGCTAGTCTCAATCCTCAGAGGCCTTATAGCGGTGTCCAAGGGTGTGTGATATTTTCCGTGGTCAGCTGTAGTTCTATATCTTTGTGGAACTGGCACTGCATGTTGTAGCTGGTTGACCTGGACAGAGACAAAACAGGTCAGACAATTGACAGTACATGGAATAATCATAGGCATCATCAATATAGCATAACAAGGACTAGTAGGGACATTGGTCAATTTTAAATTCACATGGCCAGGATGGCTCAAGTCCCTCCTTGTTCAGGGATCAGAAGATCTATCTCCTGTCTGTTTTGGAGTATAGTCTCTGTCAAGCTGTGTTGGCTCCTTAGAGTTATCCTGAGAAATCTTATCCCCAGAAACCAGATTTTGGGGGTGTTCATTAGAATGGCACCCATTTGTAGTTCTGAATAGGTATCTGAGATCTCCCAGGGGCTCACAGGTGTATTGAGTGTCCTCTTCTGTTTTCTTCCATGGCTTGACTCGTGAGTAGTGAATCCAGGAGTCATGTCCTGGTACCTTGACTGCTGTGGGGGTAGAAAGTATTACAGGGTGGGGGCCCTTCCATGTGGGCTGGAGTTGAGCCTTTGGGGACCTATCATTCCAGACTTTAATTAGGACTTGAGTTCCTGGAGCATATAGTGGTGACTCTTTAGAATCTTTTGGGTCCTGGTTCATACCCCACAAGCGTATATCCTTTTGGAATTGCCCAATGGCTATGGTATAAGACTGGAGGGTCTGAACCTCTGGATCTAGGAAGAGGTCATTGACATAAACAAAAGGTCTCCCATATAGCATCTCAAAAGGACTAAGACCAACCTGTTCCTTAGGGGCAATGCAGGTGCGGAGGAGAGCTATTGGTAAAGCCTCCTTCCATCCCAGGGAGGTCTCCTGAGTTATATTTTTTATTGCTGATTTTAAGAATTGATTGGCTCTTTCCACTTTTCCTGAAGATTGAGGCCTCCAGGCACAATGGAGATAATAAGTAATGCCCAATGCTTTCGAGACTCCTTGGGTGACCTTAGAAGTAAATGATGTCCCATTGTCACTTTGTAATGACCTGGGCAGACCAAATCTTGGAATGATTTCATGGAGCAGTTTTTTAACTACCTCCTCAGCCTTTTTGGTCCAGGTGGGAAAGCCTTCAATCCATCTTGTGAATGTATCTATCATAACTAATAGGTATTTATACCCTTGAGAAACTGGCATCTGGGTGAAGTCCATCTGCCAGTCCTCTCCTGGGTAGGCCCCACATCGTTGGATGGGCTGGGCCAGCTGGGGTCTTCGAGCTCCTTGGGGGTTGTTTAATTGGCAAGTGAGACAAGAGAAGACCACCTGTATTATAGTTGTTTGGAAGCCTGTTCCTCTGAAGGACCTTTCTAGTAATCTTTGGAGGGCCTTTTCTCCTAAATGAGTAGTGGCATGTAAGGAGGTAACCAACTTCCATTGGAGGTTTCCAGGCAGAAAAAGGGGTCCCTCCTTTTGGAACCACCCCATATGATCTTCTTGAAAGCCCTTGCTCTTAGCTTTAAGAGTCTCACTTTCAGTATATGAAGGAGTTTCTGGCAAATTAGTCTGTGGAACTAAGGTGGCAATCCCTCTTAGGTCATGGTTCTGTAATGCTGCTCTCCTAGCTGCCTGATCAGCTGCTTGGTTCCCTCGTGCCACTTCCGTGTTCCCTTTTTGGTGTCCTTTACAGTGGGAGAATGAAACCTCAGTGGGCAGATGGACTGCCTCCAAGAGTCGAAGAATCTGATCACCATATTTGATTGGGGACCTTCAGGTGGTCAAGTGGCCCCTGGGATTTCTTTGGAAGAAATGATTCTAAAGCTGAAACTCCAGTACTTTGGCCACCTCATGGGAAGTGTTTAGTTGGAAAAGACTCTGATGCTGGGAGGGATTGGGGGCAGAAGGAGAAGGGGACGACAGGGGATGAGATGGCTGGATTGCATCGCTGATTTGATGGACGTGAGTCTCAGTGAACTCCGCGCATTGGTGATGGACAGGGAGGCCTGGCGTGTTGCGATTCATGGGGTCGCAAAGAGTCGGACAAGACTGGGCGACTGATCTGATCTGATCTGATCTGATCCTATATTGTCCGTCTTTGTAGCTTCGTGGCCAGGTTCTCAATTCAGGCACTTATTTTCACTTATCTGGATAAGAATGAAAAACAGGTTAACCTCACTTTCCTCACTGCCAAACTAAGCCATAAACAGCACGATAAAAATGTACTTTCCATAAACTCTGATCCAGTTATTCCTGTTCTTAAATTTTATCATTGTCTCCCTATGGCTTCCAGGATATGATTTAAGTGTATTTGCACATGTTATAAGATCCTATACCTCTGGGTCTGACTTGTATGCCTTTTAATACTTTTCTCCTACCAATCTAACTCTTGTTCCAGCCTCCAGGAACACTGAAATCCTTATAGTTTCTTGAACACTCTGACACATGTTCTGTTTTTCTGTGTAACCTGTGAGATATATACGTTTGTAGTTTGCAAAACTTCAGCTCGTTCTTCAAATAGTCACTTGAAGCCAGCACTTTGTGAGATCTTCCCTGACTTCCCTAGGCACCATTAAATTCTTTTACACATTTATTTTAAGGAGAATTTTGCAGGTAAAAATTTCTTACAGAATGACTTTATCTTATGGTTTATATGTCTGACTCTTCACTAGACTGCAATACCTTCAGTCTATTATATATAAGTAATTATATATTTATTATAGGTTAAATATGTTATATATATATATATATATATTTTTAATGCCAAGCATAATTCTTAGGGTATATAAGACCTAATGTTTTATTAAAACATTATTGAGTAAGTTAGATAGCAGTTGTAGTTATTTTATTGAACTTATTGCCTATGTTGATACTTTCCTCAGCTTTCCCAGTTTTTGTATAAAACCATATATATCTTTTGTTATTTTGACAGTTTTTTAGTGGATGGAAAAAACATTTTACCATTTTATGCCTATCATAACTTCATCCATTCATGTAACACAAAGGAATATATTATTGGCATACATGTGCATGTGTGTGTTATGTATACATTTATATATCAATAGCATCTACTAAAAAGAAAAAAATAGGCAAAAGTTATCCCTAAATGAGCTGACATGCTGACCAGCTTCCTAGTCACTAAATTGCACCATAACTAGGTCACTCACCTGACCTCAGTGATCCAAACTTGAGAACAAACGATTTGCTTATTTTCAACAGATGCCATGTGGAAGTTGCAGAGGCATTACCTGCTGAGAGCACCTTGCAGAATGACACCAATATTTACCTTTTAACCAGTTCAGAAAACTGAGGCTCAGCCTGTAATCCCTTCACATCCAGTCCAGTCCTTACATGATCTTACATCTCTACAACATCTCTACATCTCTATAAACTCCACATCTCTACAAACTTCCTTTTAGCCATCCCCACTGCTCTTCTAATCTCTATTTCTAGTTATATAAAAAGCCATATATAGTCAACTTCAGGATGCCAGTTTCAGCTATTTCTAAATTATTGATATTGGCTACTCTTATATCCATTATAATTTATATACAAGCCATGGTTCACTTGGAACTTTAATTCTATTGAAACAATATCTTGATCACTAACTTCTGCGTTTGTAGGAAGCCATAAGAATATTTTATGACTTGACAACAGCCTTGTCTTCTCTCTTCAGTCTTTTCCATTCCATTGTTAAGATGTTTTATTTGGGCCAAATCAGCATTCCTGTGCATTCAGGGTCCAAAATAGTGCATTGAGCAAAGTGATGCAGTGGATAGGCTTTGAATTAGAGAATAGGATTCTCATTCCAGTTCTGCCAAGTATCTCTTTACAGTGGATAGGATATAACGTCTCATACTTTTCAGTATAAAATAGATCTTAAAGAAGTCCTATTCTTACCAATAAGAAGACTAAGCACCTCAGAGAGTAAGAATAATTTGCTGGAACAGCTGGTCTAATAAAACCGTGACTTGAAATTTAGATCTCTTGGAACTACCACAGGTTACCTCTAAGCCTATAGAATTTGCTGAGCCTTTGTTTTCTTATCATTAAAATGAGAGTCATATCATCAAGTCTTGCATCATAACTCTATTGTAAGAAACAACATCATAGATGTAAAACATTCTAATAAGCAAAAGTGTCCATGCTAACATGCAATATTATTAGTGTAAGACCTTCCTGATTCCCTCCCCCGCCGCACCGTGGAATCACAGATTTTTCATGATTTCATTTTATTTTCTTAAATTGAATTTTGGTTATTAAACCCTCCCCAATACTTTATACACTGTGCGTGCATACATGCTTTGTCACTCAGTCATGTCTGACTCTTTGAAACCCTATGAACTGTAGCCCACCAGGCTCCTCTGTCTATTGGATTTTCCAGGCAAGAATGCTGGAGTGGGTTGCCATTTCCTACTCCATGAGATCTTTCCGACCCAGGGATTGAACCCACATCTCCTGCATTGACAGGTGGCTTTTTACCACTGAGCTACCTAGGAAGTCCCTTGTAAATTGTAATTATTTAAGTGGTAAACAGACAGCAATCTATGTGCACACTCTACTCTCACAGTGGATTTTCCCCAATATTAAATCAGCCAGAGTTAGATGCAGGGAATGTACCAACCTGGAGCAATACACATCCTAGGACTTGAAGGAAAGGAAGACAGTGACCAGAAATACAGACTAGAGAGAAATAAAACAAAGTCAGTCAGTGTTGTTCATTACAGGAAAATGGGAAGTAATAGTTGTTTTGCACCTAATATATGCTAGATATACTTACATACATACTTACACTTAATGTTCACAAGGTAGATAAGTAAGATTGGTGGAGTAACTCATCCAAAACAAGTAGAGCCATGATTTAAACTGGTCTGTCTGTTTATTGAATACCTGTTCTTTTTACTACTCCATAGTGGCTCTTGATTTATCATTGCAGATAAAAGAAATCAGAGCCAGAGTTTTCAGAAGATCACTGGAACTTTTCCTGGGCTAAATATATAGAGAATATAAAAATTCATCAGATTCTGACAAGTACTTCCTAAGGGAAAATTGAGGAACTTGATAATGATGGATGACCTTAATGATTGTGCCAGAAGCCTACCCTAGTCCTTTACCAGGAGCCAAAACTAAAGCCCTGAGAATGGGGAAAGATTTTCACACCAGAACAAGGTTGCTGAATGTGAACTGAGAAGTCCAATTGTAATGCTTTGAGACTGGTTAAGTTTACTTTTCCTGCTGTGATTTTTGGAAAGCTGGCACTTAAACACATGAAATTTATCTTACTTTCTAATATCAATATCACTTCCCTTTAGTATACCTTATACACTAGAATATGGGCTTCCCAAGTGGCTCAGTGGTAAAGAATCTGCCTGCCAATGCAGGAGACACAAGAGACCTGGGTTCCATCTCTGACTTGAGAAGATCCCCTGGAGTGGGAAATGGCAACCCACTCTAGTATTCTTGCCTGGAAAATTCCATTGACAGAGGAGCTGGGGTTAAAAAGAGCTGGACACAACTGAGCAAATTAGCACTCAGACACTAGAATCTAAATAAAAATTTCCAGCCCATTTTTTTATGTATTTCTATATATATATAGAAATACATAAATATATATATGTAATTTAAATACATATATATATTTATATATATATTCCATACATATAGAAATATATATATATGTATTTAAATACATATATATTTATATATATATATATATTCTATACATATATAGAAATACATAAATATATGTATTTAAATACATAAAAAAATATATATATATGTATTTTTATATATATATCTGGACTTCCCAGGTGTTCAATGGTGAAAACTCCGCTTGCAATGCAGGAGGCACAAGAGTTTGATCTCTTTTGATACCTGAGTCAGGAAGACCCCCGGATTAGGAAATGGCAACCCATTCTAGTATTCTTACCTGGAAAATTCCTTGGACAGAGGAATCCGGAGGACTACAGACCATGGGGGTCACAAAAGAGTCAGACACAACTGAACACACACACATACCGGAACATCTAGTCCATATTTCTACTTAAGGGTTTCATAGTAAGTCGTACAAAGTATAAAGTATAAGGAAAAATTATTTAATATTACCTCCAGTTTTGTTTAACTGGTGGCCTTAGTTAGCAAATAACACCTCAAGAACTCTGCATCCCCCTTTGTAACCTACAAAGGCATATGGCAAGTCCTATTAATTATGTTTCCTAAATTTATTTGTCCATTTCCCTCTGACTCCATTCCCATCACCATTATTATTTGTCCCATGAGCCACTGAAAAAAAGTCTTTTTTTTCTTCATGCCAGCTCTTGTTCTCAACCCCAAATCCAGTCTTTACCCTTTAAGCAGAGCCTCTTCTATAGATGCATAGTTAATTGTCACATCCAGGAATAAATTCCCATCCAGTTAAAATAAAGCTCGTCTCTATACACTGCATTTTGTGTGTGTGTGAAAGATGCCTCTAAAGTTGTGGAGTATATGATCTGTGTGTTCTATGCCAAGGAACTGGGATTTTTCTTATGTCATTTTATCCACCTGGATCTCTCTTCCCTAGTTCTTATTAGAATTGAAAGTTATGCTTTGAGCTAATAACCTATTTAAATCATATATTTACTGATAGACTGTCACTTCATTAAGAGAGAAGCTAGTTTGTCTAGCCCACAACTGTGTTCTTTTTCCCTAATTTAATACCTATACAAAACTAGTCACAATAATTGCACTTTGAAGAAAGTAATGACAAAATGTTTTACCGGTTGGCTAATAGTATGATAAATTGAATAATTTTACTTTGAAATAAAGTTGAAGAGAGGTCATTGCTAGGTTTATAATACTGTGGAATAAAGATAATGAAGCTCTTATTTATTTTTTGATTAGGGAAATATTGATAACCCTTTGAATGTATCTAACATTATCCAAGGTCAGTTCAAGTGACCTCACTTTTGGGATGACCTCTATGAAAATGTTAACCCAAAATAATATCTTACTTTTCTAACTTACTCTGGAAATGATTATTTGCACTATCCTTTTCAGCACTTGGAATATTCTGCCTTATCAAATTACCCAGAAGATACATGTGGTTATGAAGGAGCCCATTAGACTAATGGGCTCATTAACTCCTAGAAATGAAAGTATATATTGTAAAATGAACAAAGGTGATGTTTAAAGATATCTAAGTTAAATAACATACATATACATAGTTATACACACACACACACATCTTATTTTGTGTTTTAAGCATTTGTCTGTCACTGTTGAAGATCCTGGAGACAGTGGTGATGTCTTCCTGAACACCTCACCATCACACAGTTTTGCACACTGTCCTAAGAACTTTGGAGCACTCCTTTTGTCATTGGAGACATAGATAAACAAAAGTCTCAGAATGAAGTATTACATTGGTTTCCCTGATGTTCAAAGCATCATCAGCATGGATAGAGGGAACATAGTGTGTAAAATTGTATATAAGAAACCATTCTCCTTCTGAGTTTGACTAATTAATAATAACACAGATTTATAAATTCAAGTTTCAACAACTCAAAAAACTTATAATTTCTGATATGCATATAATCAGTTCATGCATTTACACATCTTTCTATCAACATCCTTTATTGAGATGCTATACCATTCTAGCCCCTGTGCTTGGAATAAGGGATATTCCAAGGGTGGATAATGACAGTACTTAGTGTTGATGTGTTGCAGGATCTTCAAAGTAAAACTGCAAGTCTATATGACTCATTTGTTAGATATTTTGATAAGGAGAATCTTAGTATACCATTAGAGTCTGTGGAAAAGGAGGAAGTGAGTGGAGCTTTAGGAAGACGTATCTTAGATGAAACCAGAAGGTCCAGTGGAACCTAGTAGAGAGTAGGTTGGTAGCGAGGGGCATCCAGGCAAGCAGTGGCATTTCCAAAAGTCATGAGTTGAGAGAGAACCTGAGAAATTTTGGGACTTACAAACAAAATAGATAATGAAGTTTTACTTAAAATCAAAAGAAGATGTTAGAAGAGTTGTAATTTAGTTTAGAAGCTATTCATACAAAAAGCTGGCAACTCCATTCAAACAGGAAAATCCATCTGGAAATATATGTGCCGGTATCAATGTAAATCCAGATGTTGAAGGGGCTTTGGGAAAGACTCAACCCCATGTCTCTGGTGCAGTTTCTCTAAGAATTCCTTTTTTTGTAGTCTGTTAGTTAGGTTGTTTCTTTGTGATTTGTGATTTATTTATGATGGATAAGTGGCTCTCATGCTCCACAGTATTCAAAATAAGTGTCTCATCTAGTGGCTTTCTTGTAGACTCAACAAAACTTCTTTTTTTCATGTTTATTTTAAAAATCCCTTATACCCCATTGACCTGACTGTGGTTCCATCTACTGAGCTGATCCCTTTACCAAAAAACACTGTGTTTATGAGCCAAATCTTAGGAAACTAGTGATTAATCATAAAGGGAATAGAATTAATCTTAGATCAATCAATTTAACCTCTTATTGACAAGTAAAGTACTGGAGGAAAATGTCTCCATTAGCCTTATGCTGTAGAGAGGAAATGAAGAATCTACAATTAATAATGTCCACTAAAAGTCTGGGAGAAAAATAAATATTGCATTTCCATCTTAGGAAGTGCAAAATCAGCAATGTGGAGAATGTCCAGGTAAAGGAAGGTGGAAAGGTTTGGAGATAAAACATTTTAGGAGGTCTTTGCTATTACCTACTGTGGAGTTTGAGAAGGAAATGGCAACTCATTCCAGTATGCTTGCCTGAAAAATTCCATGAACAGAGAAGCCTGGTGGGCCCTAGTCCATGCGGTTGCAAAGAGCTGGACATGACTGAGTGACTGAGCACACTGTGGAGATAATGGTGCTTAAACTCCAATGATGAAAAGGATTGAGAAGCAACAAAATAATATATGATGAATTTTCCAACTTGTATTTCTAGCTGAGATATATGATATCCCAGGATGTCAGTTTGGTTATAATGTTACATTTTCTTAAAGTATTTATACTTCACCATAGATGATAGCTTTAAAATTGTTATATATTTCTATGTAGCTGAGGTAAATATCATATGTATTTCTTACTTCATTCAAATTTCATGTAATATTTCTTACTTTATTCAAATTTTATGTAATATAATTCCATTAAAGCTTTGGATAATTGATATTTTTATTATATTTATTATTATACTAACGGCTGTTATTTCTCTTTTGTTGCCACTGCAGTTTCCCTGAGATGAACATTTTTGTGACTAATACTTCTAAGTTTCCATTTGTTTTCTTCAAAGAGATTCTATAATTTAATATAATTCTGTATTTGTCCCTCTTAACTCTCATCATAGAAGTAGCTACTTAATTATTTAATAATCATTTGTTTACTTACTGGTTTTTTCCATAAGGGAAGGAGCCATGATTCTTTTAACTATAGAAACATTCTCTGTATGCAGCATACTGTGTTTTTAGAATGCACTTCCCTGGTGGCTCAGACAGTAAAGCATTTGTCTACAATGCGGGAGATACGGGTTCAATCCCTGGGTTGGGAAGATCCCCTGGAGAAGGAAATGGCAATCCACGCCAGTACTATTGCCTGGAAAATCCCATGGACAGAGGAGACTGGTAGGCTACAGTCCATGGGGTCGCAAAGAGTCGGACACGACTGAGCGATTTCGCTTCACTTTAGAATGCATATATGGATGTGGATATACAGTACATTGTACCGTGTATATAGTATATATGTTTGTGTATACATGTAATACACATATATTTGTACATGTATATAGTAAAAACATAGGTATGTATATGTGTATACATGTATTCATACACCCATATTGGGGGCTATCTGTGGCAAATGCTTGCATGACAATTAATGAAAGTCAATCATGAATTCTGGATCAGTAAACTATATGGAAAGAAGGTTGTTCCAGTGAATTCCAAGGTAAATTCTGTTATATATTTTCCTATAAAGAAGTAAAGCTTTCCTAAATATTCATCAAATATTTCCTTTCCAATAGCCTTTAACTAGGATTATATATAGTGTTTTTATTCTATTTCTCACCAGTCAACACTTTTTACAGTATAAATATGTATAAGTGTTAATGTATATGTTTGTGTGTGTGTGTGTGCTCAGTAGCTCAATTGTGTCCAACTCTTGCAACACCATGGACTGTAGCCTGCCAGGCTCCTCTGTTCATGTGATTATCCAGGCAAGAATATTGGAGTGGCTTGCTATTCCCTCTTCCAGGGAATCTTCCCAAACCAGGGATCAAACCTACATCTCCTGCAGCTCCTCCACTGCAGGCAGATTTTTTACCACTGAAACACCAGGAAAGCCCATATATATGTAGGCATATTTAAATGTATGTATATATTTATGTAACCTGTGGTTATACAAATATTTTGCTTCAAAATGATTTCTAAAAGATAAAACTTTTTACCATAAATTTTACATTAAATAATATATACTTATCAATTTTTTAAAAGTCAAGATTTAGGGTGGTTCAATAAACACTCAATGACTTTTTCTTCTTTTAACATGGCAGTACTTGAATAAACAGATCTTTTCCTCTGTACTTTTTCCAACCAAACTGCCTGGAAACCAATTAGGACCAACAGGTGTGATAAACAGAGGTATTTGTAAGCCTGCTAGTCCCTGAATAGGTCAACTTCCTTTTGCTTTTATTATTGCCCAGAGTATTTGCTCTCAGTCCCTTTCCCACTACTCAAACTTACCATGGATTTAGCTGGAAGTATTCCCAGATTGTTTTCCTATTTATTTATCACATCAAGCTCCAAATCTTGGTGAGATACTATGATAGAAAAGTAATGTTAGATGGTACTGAAATTAAATTTATATCTCACCCTTTAATAGTTTTACTATGATTATTTTAAGTCTGGTGCTTTAAACTCAGAGGTAAATTGAGAGAAACCCAGCAGTATCTTATTACTAGACTGTAGAATTTCACATGAGCACTTCTTTTCATTACTGTTTATTGTAATTGCACCACCTAGAGAGACTAGCATATCATGGACATTTAACAGGAAATAATTGATCAGTGAATGCATAGGATAACATGCTTGCTCTCATGGATTTTTGCCTTTTTAAAAAACTGTTTATTGTGGAACATAAGAAACACAGAGAAAAGTGTACAAAGCATAAATATTCAACTAAATATCTTTTTTTAATTTTATTTTATTTTTAAACTTTACATAATTGTATTAGTTTTGCCAAATATCAAAATGAATCCATCACAGGTATACATGTGCTCCCCATCCTGAACCCTCCTCCCTCCCCATACCATCCCTCTGGGCTGTCCCAGTGCCCTAGCCCCAGGCATCCAGTATCGTGCATCGAACCTAGACTGGCATCTCATTTCATACATGATATTTTACATGTTTCAATGCCATTCTCCCAAATCTTCCCACCCTCTCCCTCTCCCACAGAGTCATAAGACTGTTCCATACATCAGTGTCTCTTTTGCTGTCTCATACACAGGGTTATTGTTACCATCTTTCTAAATGCCATATATATGCATTCGTAAACTGTATTGGTGTTTTTCCTTCTGGCTTACTTCACTCTGTATAATAGGCTCCAGTTTCATCCACCTCATTAGAACTGATTCAAATGAATTCTTTTTAATGGCTGAGTAATACTCCATTGTGTATATGTACCACAGCTTTCTTATCCATTCATCTGCTGATGGACATCTAGGTTGCTTCCATGTCCTGGCTATTATAAACAGTGCTGCGATGAACATTGGGGTACACGTGTCTCTTTCCCTTCTGGTTTCCTCAGTGTGTATGCCCAGCAGTGGGATTGCTGGATCATAAGTCAGTTCTATTTCCAGTTTCTTAAGGAATCTCCACACTGTTCTCCATAGTGGCTGTACTAGTTTG
The DNA here is from genome assembly GCF_055505025.1 of Bos grunniens. Taxonomy (NCBI): domain Eukaryota; kingdom Metazoa; phylum Chordata; class Mammalia; order Artiodactyla; family Bovidae; genus Bos; species Bos grunniens. The sequence goes on along the minus strand of NC_141175.1, from coordinate 53,998,749 downwards.
CATTCCCACCAACAGTGTAAGAGGGTTCCCTTTTCTCCACACCCTCTCCAACATTTATTATTTGTAGACTAAATATCTTTTATAAGGCTAATGCCACTGTAGGCAAACACACTAATAACTAGAAAGTTCCTATAGCATAACAGAACTCCTATATGTTTTCTGATGTTAATGATTATATTGATTTTTCTGATAATTCAATCTTTGTTTTTATTAATAGTGTTTGCATGATTACATCTTTCTAAATGTTCTCTTTTACATTCATCTATTTTAAAACATACAAATGCAATCAAAGGGTAAACAATTCTTGCATTGAGCTTTCTTTTCTCAATGTTATTAATATAACTTTAGTTTCAATAGGGTTATTGCATGAAAATGTAATTTCTTCATTTTCTTTTCTGCATAGCATATTACAGATGCTAGGAAAGATTAAAGGCAGAAGAAGGGGACAGCAAAGGACAAGATGGTTAGATGGCATCACCGACTCAAGGACATGAGTTTGAGCAACCAACACTCACATCCTTACATGACTATTGGAAAAACCATACTTGGACCATTGTCTGCAAAGTAATGTCTCTGCTTTTGAATATGCTGTCTAGGTTTATCAGAATTTTTCTTCCAAGAAGCAAGCATCTTTTCATTTCATGGTTGCAATCACAATCTGCAGTGATTGTGGAGCCCCCAAAAATAAAGTCTGTCACTGTTTCCATTTTTTCCCCCCATCTATTTGTTATGAAGTGATGGGACTAGATGCCATGAACTTCGTTTTTTGAATGTTGAGGTTTAAGTCAGTCTTTCACTTTCCTCTTTCACCTTCATCACGAGGTTCTTTAGTTCCTCTTTGCTTTCTGCCATTAGGGTGATGTCATCTGCATATTTGAAGTTATTGATGTTTCTCCTGGCAATCTTGATTCCAGCTTGTGCTTCATCCAGCCCAGCATTTCACAAGATGTACTCTGCATATAAATTAAATAAGTTGTGTGATAATATAAAGCCTTGACATACTCCTTTCCCAATTTTGAATGGTCTATTGCTCTATTTCCAGTTCTAACTATTGCTTGTTGACCTGCATGCAGGTTTCTTAGGAGGCGGATACGGTGGTCTGATGTTCCTGTCTCCGTAAGAATCTTCCACAGTTTGTTGAGATCTACACAGTCAAAGGCTTTATCTAGTCAGTGAAGCAGAAGTAGATGTTTTTTTCTGGAATTCCCTTCCTTTTTCTATGATCCAATGGATGTTGACAATTTGATCTCTGATTCCTCTGCCATTTCTAAATCCAGCTTGAACATCTGCAAGTTCTCAGTTCATGTTCTGTTGAAGCCTAGATTGAAGTATTGTGGCGCAGTATGTGGTCAATCCTGAAGAATAGTCTATATACACTTAAGAAGAATGTGTAGTCTGCTGCTTTTGGAAGGAATGCTGTGTAAATATCAATTAATTCTACCTGGTCTAATATGTCACTTAAGGCCTGAGTTTCCTTATTGATATTTTGTTTCCTTATTGATATTCCAGATTGATATTTCAATCTATCCATTGATAGAAATGGGGGTTAAATTGCCCCACTATTATTGTGCTGCTGTTAATTTCTCCTCTTTTGATTGTTAGTATTTCCCGTATATGTTGGGGTGCACCTGTGTTGGGTACATATATATTTAAAACTGTTATATCTTCTTGGAGTGATCCTTGAACATTATGTAATGTCCTTCTTTGTCTCTTGTAGCAGTCTTTACTGTAAAGTCTATTGTGTCTGATATACATATTGCTACTCCAGTTTTCTTTTGATTTCCACTTGCATGGAATATCTTTTTCCACCTCATGGAGTTGCAAAGAGTCGGAAACGACTGAGCGACTGAACTGAACTGAACTTCCAGTTTGTATGCATCTGTAGGTCAGAAGTAGGTCTCTTGTAGATAGTATATTTTGGGGTCTTGTTTTTGTATACTCTCAGTCAGTCTGTGTGTTTTGGTTGAAGCCTTTAATTCATTTACATTTAAGGTAATGATCTATATGTATGTATCTATTGACATTTTTTCAATATCATATCTCCTTTGGTAGAGGGATTTTCTTGAAGTGTACATTTCTTAACTTTAAATTACATAAGGGTCATAGGGATACTTGCAATCTGATATTTGGTTTAATGGAATTAGGTCAGGAAAAGTTCTCTCTGGCTTAAATCCTTGAAATGCTTTGAGATTTTATTTATACCCTATTATATAGGTTTTTTAGATAGATTTTCTATGTTTTCCTGAAATTATTTATCTTCTATAGTTGTAGGGAGAAGTCCTCTGCATTTTTTATTAAGTTAAATGTGTTAATTTCATAGTTCAAATCTATCATTTTTACTTCACTATCTGATGTTATATAAATTAGTGAGACATTAAAATTCTCCATTATAATTTAGAAGTTATCTTTAAAATTATTTTTATAGTTCTGTGAAGTTATGCTTTCTATTTCAATTTAGGTTATAAAATGCATACACATTTAAAATTCTTTTAGGTAGTGACATAAGACTTTGTTTTATGATTAAGAAGAGTCCTTCTTCATCTCTGACAATGCTTTATCCCTTTATATTTATTTTTTTTAATGTTAGTATAGCCACAGCTGCTTTCTTTTTCTGGTTAGTGTAATAGAATTAGTTAACCTTTATTTTCAAGGTTTCATATTCTAATGTTTTAGATGGCTATCTTGTGAGAAACACTGATATATTATTGAGCTTTGTTTATATTCAAACTACTATTTTTGTGTTTTAATTAGATCTTAATCCATTTATATTAAAATTATTCTAAATATTATGACTTTAAATTTACCACCTTAATGTATTCTTTTTACTTCTACTTTCACTTCTATATATACTTTAATTTCTTGACCTCTTAAGGATTGTGCATTTTTAAAATTACTACATTTTTGTCATGTATTTATATCACCACATAATCTTCCATTATTTTATATGGTGCTTTGCATGCAAGACTTTCCAACAGAGCTTTTGGTCATATGAAAGTATTTTGTATCTGTGTTGTCCATTTAGATATCTATTAGCCACTTATGATTATTGAGCCCTTGTAATGTTGGCTAGTGTGACTGAAGCACTGCCTTTTAAATTGATTTTAATTAATTTTTATTAATTGTAGTTATAAACAGCTTTGTTGTTGTTTTGTTGTCAAGTTGTGCCTGACTCTTATGACCCCACAGACTGTAGTTCACCAGACTCCTCTATCCATGGGATTTCCCAGGAAAGAAAACTGCAGTGGGTTACCATTTCCTTTTTTAGGGAACCTTCCTGACTCAGGGATTGAACCTGCTTTTCAATCCCTGTATTTCAATCCCTGTATACATTTTCAAAAGTAGCAGGAACCTACATTTCCTGCTTTTCAGGCAGATTCTTTACCAGTGAGCCACTAGGGAAGTTTAAATAGATAGTGCCTACAGTATTAGAAGAAATAGCATAGAAATTGCAAACTGGATCCTTTACATATAAAGCTTAGCACTATTTAGTTCCTTTTGCTTACTCACTGTTGATACACAGTATTTCAGAAACTTTAAATTCATGTACTACTTTGTTCCTAAATTATATGAATTTATATACATATAAGAATTATATATATATATTAATTTCACAAAATATTATTTTTATAGTTTCAGTGATGTCTATACAAAACTTGGCAAATGTGAACATGCACACATATGTAAGTATTTGTATGCATATATCGGTTATGTATATACATACATACATACTTATATACATGCATTCATGTATTTATTTCCATTCTCAATGTCTTTCTCCATTCCTAAACTTCCATATTGTGTTATCCTTTCTATTTAAGTGGACCTTTTATCATTTCCTATAATAAAACTCTTCTTGTGGCAAGGTCCCATTAGTTTTTGTCACCCTTATATTTGAAGGATGCCTTTCCTAAATATAATTCTAGGTTGGCAGTCATTTTCTATCAACACATTTTCAAGTTGAGTTTTAGTTTCTCTGTTATAAAATTAATTTGGCAGTTCAATATTTTTTCTCTGAAGACAGTCTACATTTCTTTCTAGCTTTCTTGAGGTTAAAACCTGCTTCTTCTCTAAGATATTCTGAAGCTTTTTACCAATGTGTCTGTGCACGTGGTTTCCTTTTTAGTTATCATCTTTGAGGGTTTTTTAAATTTTCTTAAATCTATGTTTAGAATTTTTATAATAAATCCTGAAAAATATTGGATGTTACATCTTCAAATCTATTTTTTTAAATCCATGCTCTCTTCTCATTGTAGCACTCCAAATAATTAAAAGTTTAACATTCCTAATATATACTGTATTCTCTTAAACCTTCTCCCTTACATGTGTTTGTTTCTTTCAGATTTATTTTGTGTATTTTCACCTCACCTGTAATTCAGTTTGCTAGTTTCCTCTTCATGGTTGTCTAATTTATTGCTTTTAATCAACTAGTATATACTTATGTATTTTCCTATTTGTTTTTCTTTAAAATCCACTGTGCAGCTTTTAAACTAATTTAGAGAAACCTTAAAAATCACTTTGATATTATATTTTTACTTTGCAAGCATAGTAATCAGAGTTGTTACAAATTCTGGGTAGAGTAGTTCCAACTTCTGATTTCCTGTAGTTATTGTCTAATTGTGTATAATTCTTATTCATGTCAGTTTGTCTCCTTGTGTCCCTGGTTATTTTTGGTTACGTTTGAAAAAAGTAACAAAAAATTGTGACCAAAGATATTATCTATCCCACTGAGTATTTTTGTTTCTCTCTTATACCCAGGTATACTAAGAACTTATAGTGTACTTCAATTTGGGAAATTTATATGTTTCCAGGGTGCTCTAGGTTATTCAGTACTAGGCTGTAATTTGTGCAAATTCTGGTTTATTGTCATTTAATCCTAGTTTCAAGGATGTAGTGCTTTGAATCTGAACCCAAACTATTTGTGTTCTAACAAGACTACATTTGCATCCAGTCCCATCACTTTGTGGCAGATAAATGGAGTTGGGGGGAATGAAAACAGTGATAGAATTTATTTACTTGGGCTCCAAAATCACTATGGACAGTGACTGCAACCATGAAATTATAAGTCAGTTTCTCCTTAGAAGAAAAGCTCTGACAGACCTACACCTACACCAAGAGACGTCTCTGCTTTTTAATATGCAGAGGTCTATAGAGTCAAAGTAGTTTTTTCCCAGTAGTCACATATGGATGTACATGAACCATAAAGGAGGCTGAGTGTCAAGAATTGATGCTTTCAAATTGTCATGCTGAAGAAGACTCTTGAGAGTCCCTTGGACAGCAAGGAGATCAAATTAGTCAATCCTAAAGGAAATCAGTCTTGAATATTCATTGGAAGGACTGATGCTGAAGCTGAAGCTCCAATTCTTTGATCACCTGATGTGAAAAGCCAACTTACTAGAAAAAAACTCTGATGCAGGGAAAGATTGAGGGCAGGAGGAGAAAAGGGCAACAGAGGCTGGATGGCATCACCAATTCAATGGAGCACTGAATGAGCTGGAATAAACTCTGGGAGATAGTGAAAGACAGGGAAGCCTAGTATGCTGCAGTCCGTGGGTTGCAAAGAGTCTGACACGACTGAGTGACTTGACAACAGCATAAAGACCACATATAAGTGATCTTAGACTCAAATTTTCTATTCCCTAATCACATGAGGTCAAAAGCAAATCCTCTCAACCCTTCTGCATTACCAAATTATCACCGAGAAACAACAGCTCCAAAAGCACTGTTCAGGAATCTGGAAGCTTGTCTTTTGCCTTCTGCTTAATTATGACATTGTAATATTGGAAATTTAACTAAAACAAAACAAAAACTTAGGCACTGTTCTGCTAAACCAAGTTCACTCCGTACCTGGAGCACAAATTGCATGAAATTATGCTGGTTGATGAGCAAAGTATGTTGAATTATGGGATACCTTTGTAATGTCTATAGCTAGGAAAAAGGCATTACCAATGATCACACCCTTCCCAGTCTTTCCCACAGTAATTATAATCTAAAACCTTTCAAGCATATGACCTACTTGATGATGAAAATATTCAAGTGGATGCTTTTATTTCAGATAGATTCTATTACTTATTGCATCTCCAAGTGGAGAGGTAATATCTCTTGAAAAGATAATGAGTCATGGAAGAAGCATTCTAACATTGCCACTATGGTTTTGACACAAGAGTATTAATGTAACTTCATTACAATTTTGCCCCTGAAAGAAAAGTAGAATTTTGTTTTAAAAATACCTGCTATATCACAGTGTCCTTTCTTATGCAGACAAAGGACTTCTACAATTTATGTCAGATTCCTGTATGCTGCTAATGTCTCCTATTCTACATCTTAGAAAAATTTATGCTATAGTTATAAAACTCAAAATTTGTTAAAATTAATGGAGCTATTATATGTACATCAGTCACATAAAAATTTTAAAATTAGTCCATTTAGGGAATTATATCTTCAAAGATCAAAATATATGAGATTTGTGGACAATCTTTATTTGAACTTTTGTTTATCTCATTCCAGACCAGTGACTTGAATGTGATTTAACTGGGCAAAATAGTACTTATAAATAAAAAAATATTTTTAAAATTTATGAGTTAGGAATTGCAAAAATAAACCCAGAAAAATTGATTTCCCTTTTAGGATATCCTATTAGATTTCTTAACTATCACTGCAGTGATGTGGACTGGCTTACTCCACTGAAATTAATAATGATTAGAAAACCAAAAATTGGAGATACTACTTTGCCATAAGCAGAGACCCTAATAATAATAAAATAATTTATTAATTTTGTTTAATACTTTAGCAATTGTTTATATACAATAACACCACTAGGTCTGAGTTTTCAGAATAAAAGAAGCCTAAGCTAGTCTGTTTTATCATTTAGTAACTATAAGAAAGGGCCTGTGTAACAAAAGTTGTGAAGCAGAATTGAAAAAGCCCTATTTGGTATATTAAGGAGCTCTCACTCAAAGGTTTGTAAAAGAGAAATTAATGCATGTTTCCAATTGTTTAAATTTTGTAAGATGGGGTGTTCTCAGAATGTAATCATAGGACCTAGTAGCTGATATGAAGAATTGCCAGTGTCGGTGTTGGTGGTAATTATAACACTTAATGTGTAAAATGGGCTTCCCAGGTGGTGCTAGAGGTAAAAAATCTGCCTGCCAATACAGGAGATGCGAGAGATGCAAGTTCCATGTCTGAGTCAGGCAATCTCCTGGAGTAGAAAATGGTAATCTGCTCCAGTATTCTTGCCTGGAAAATTCCATGAACAGAGGAACCTGGAGGGCTACAGTCCCTGGGACCAAAGAGTAGGACACAACTGAACGACTGAGCAGAGCACAGCACACAATGGTTAAAACTGTTAATGCTGACTATCTCAATCTTCAGTGTAGCCCTTAGAGTAGCATTCCCTTTTTCTCATGGAAAGATGAAAAAGAGCAATGTTTTCTTAAATTGCCCAGTGCCCTAAAGTTATCAAATAGCACAACCATGATTTGGACCTAGCCCATGTGACTCCAGAGTCAGCTATTTTAAAACTGCATTTGAATTCATTTCTGGGTCAAAGGAAGTGTGTTAATAAAAGGTCAAAAGAAAACTACCCCCCAAAACAGGAAAACATGATGATTGAAATGCCACTTAACAGTATGAGAAAGTGAATTTGAAAAAGTAGGGTCAGAATTCACCAGAAACCATCAAGAAAATACCAATGCTGCTTGAAAAGTGTGCATGCAGGCTCTGGAGCTATGAAGCTTTCAGTGAGAGAGAGTAGTCAGAGGTATGGGAGGACTTGGAGAAGACAGGAGCAGCAGGCATATTTAACAGACTGGTTCTATCTAGTGAGCATAATTTGGGTTCTTAACATCATTTGAGTGGTTAATGAAAAAGCAGGTTGCTAGTAGCAACAACCAATTTCTCTGAATTTAATTTTACATAAATAAAAGCCAAGCCACATGCAGTGCTACATTTCAGTAGAGTTCCAGTGCATCTTTCTGACCCTTTAATTCATTTGTAATTGAGCTATCTCTGGGAGAACAGAGTGTATCTGTCAAGACAGTAGGTTAAGCTGGGTAAAGGGGAAAAAAAAATAGTGCTTGAATACAACAAAAAAGTACTTTCCTCACACATACACACCCAGCTAAGGATTTTGCTCATCATAGATACTCTAGAATCAAGAAAACCAGAGTCTTCATTTAAATATTCATTTCCAAAATTATTGAAGCAGGAGGAAATAATTTGGAAAATTGCATAACAGCTTTTATCTTCCATTCCAGGGTAAGATACACCACCACTTCTATTGGCCAAAGTCATGTGGTTGGTCATGCTTACCTTCAAAGGGAGCAGAGAAATCAAATGTTGTGATGCCTGGAAATACAAGGTAATCAACACGCACATCACTTTTGTTGGCCAAAGAAAGTCATATGATCATGCTTGCCTTCAAAATGATATAATGCCTGGAAATATATGATGATGAGCACAAAGGACTGTCACACACAGGAGAAACATGGCACAAAATCCTAGGAGATTTTACAGTCTTTTCTGAGGCAACAAGGTGTCAGGTCAGAAATTAAGGGTAGTATAACACTGCTTTCCTTCAGAAATATCATACTCTAACTTATCAAGGATCTTCAATCACTCAGTTCAAATGAATGGTAAAGTATTTTTGCTCTGGAATAATAAGAATTCTTATTAATTTTTTTTTTTTACTCTGTTCAGACTGTAAAGACTATTACTTGTCTGATTCACTAGTTTTTACTGAAATCTCTGACAGTGGCCCTTTGATTGAAGAAAGCAGGAGTTGAGAAGAAATCAAACTAATAAAATCTGCCAGAGCCAGTGATCTTACAAGAGTTTAAAATCTGAGCAGCCTTTTTGATAGCTCAGTCGGGCATGTGCAGGAACACTTTAGGGCAGTGAGCTGTTCAGCTATTGATATATTACAGTTGGCACCTATGGAGAGATACCTGAGGTGAGAAATAAGATGCAATTTTAAATACATTGCAAAGTTTTTTTCCACTCAGAGAACATATAAAATAACTATGAAGCAGTGTTCCTTTCGCTCGTCAAATTTTTTTTGCTGCCCAAAAACAGCCATAATATTTTCTTTTAATTAAATAACCTAAAAATTTAATTCAGGTCTCTTTTAATTACTTTATTAAGTAATGAGTGGAGTAGAGCATGTAAGCATATTTAGTGTTCCATTTTTACTTAATTGAAGCAAGTGTAATATTTGAAAGACATTATTATGCTTCTTTAGGACAATCGTTCAATTGGATAGAAAATTTTAGTAATTTAAGATGCTTTTATTCTTCAAATTTAAAACTCCCTGGTGACTATCAGTAAGGAATTTGAAGACATTCACATCATGTATATTTTTTATGCATAGTTTTTGGAGTCATTTATTCTTAGTATAAAAAGAAATAAAATTACTTTTATTATGTACATAAGAGATCTGAAATGATGCAGCTCAAAAACATAACCATCCAATTCTACAAAAGAAATATCTTTTAAAGATTCTTAAATATATCACTTTTATTTTAAAGAAGGAAAGTATCAGTTTTTGGTTAGAGACATAACCAAAAAAAAAAAGTTTAAAACAAGTTTAAATGGTTATTCCTTGAAGATATATTTCCCAGATTCTGACTGAGGAAACTGACTTTGAATTCTAAATCTGTAACTTCCTTTCTATGCTCTTTTGTGACATTGTTTAATTCCTCAGAGACTCAAATTTAACATAGTGTTTTGTTAATACTTCACTCATTCTTTGTATTAATTTATACCATGAGCTGAGACCCAAAAGAGAGAAACCCTAGACCACCCTATTATACAAGTGCATTATCCACCCTATTATAGCTATGGATAATGCACTTGTATTTGAGACCATAGAAAGTATTCAGTGCCATATAAAGACAGAAATTGACAGAGTGATAGGAGAAAACCATAGCAAAAATAAGAAACTAAAAGTTATAGGTGCACCATAGGCTCCATTTATCAGTAGTTCATTGTAAATATTGATTCCATTAGAGCCAGACAGTCAGACAAGCATGGTAAAAAAAAAAAAAAAAAGATGCCTTCCAAAAGTGAAAAAAGAAGCCCTCCTCCCTTTTTTTCCACTTTTTTACTTTTTTTTTTTTAACCAGGGTTGTACATACACACACACAAACATACACATACACACATACTTTGAAACTACCACTTCTTCATTTGACGTCTAGCAGTATACTTATTTCTAGCTCTACTGGCCTTGAATTAGAAAATCTAAGAAACTTAATTTTTAAAACATTGCAGAAGAAGCTACTTTTGTCATTTTCTAATTTGTTCAGAGTGTCCAGAGCAGAGGAGGACTAAGAGTCCCTGTCTTCGATGTGCAATGAGTAACTTTTAACATCATGGGAAATGTCACAAAATTATAGCCATGCTTAAATTGAGACTGGGGACCAAAAGGCTATCTTCTTTATTTCAAAATAAATTTCAGGTGGCTGTGAAGGTAAAGTTCTTATTTATTTATGTGAAGGCTTTAGTTATCTTTAAGGAGTATAATAAATGTCATTGTCTTGCCTTGAGTATGAGCAAATATAAAATCAGTGATCAACCTGCATCTCTTTCACAGATAAAACATTGTTCATTGATAAGTGTTTTCTTCTTTTTCAGTGCACAGGAATAAAGATACTTCCTTCCACCTTCAAAATGGGTGTAGTCCTATAACTTGGTTCAACCAGTGAAACATGAATGGAAATGTGACTGTGTTACTTCCTGCATTTAGTGAGAGGGCGACTGGGATTAAGGAAGTGTGTATTGATGTGGAGGTAAACTGCTGTATCTTCCCCTGCAGGAGAGCCTCCCTGGACAGATGGCTGACTGCACAGTCACCTTTAACGTCTACTATGAACAAAGAAATGAACTATTGTTTATGAGTCACCACAATTTTGAAGGTGGCTTGTTTCTATGTACAGATAAACTGTCTGACATCTATTCCCTTTCTCCAGCAGTTTCCAGAGTTATCCTCATCTTCAGTTCAGTTCAGTTCAGTTTCTCAGTCGTGTCCGACTCTTTACGACCCCATGAATCGCAGCATACCAGGCCTCCCTGTCCATTACCAACTCCCGGAGTTTACTCAAACTCACGTCCATCGAGTCAGTGAAGCCATCCAACCATCTCATTCTCTATCGTCCCCTTCTCCTCCTGCCCCCAATCCTTCCCAGCATCAGAGTCTTTTCCAATGAGTCAACTCTTCACATGAGATGGCCAAAGTACTGGAGTTTCAGCTTTAGCATCAGTCCTTCTAAAGAAATCCCAGGGCTGATCTCCTTCAGAATGGACTGGTTGGATCTCCTTGCAGTCCAAGGGACTCTCAAGAGTCTTCTCCAACACCACAGTTCAAAAGCATCAATTCTTCAGCGCTCAGCCTTTTTCACAGTTCAACTCTCACATTCATACATGACCACAGGAAAAACCATAGCCTTAACATGTAAAATATCATGTATGAAATCAGATGCCAGTCCAGGTTCAATGCACAATACTGGATGCTTGGGGCTAGTGCACTGGGACGACCCAGAGAGATGGTATGGGGAGGGAGGAGGGTTCAGGATGGGGAGCACATGTATACCTGTGATGGATTCATTTTGATATTTGGCAAAACTAATACAATTATGTAAAGTTTAAAAATAAAATAAAATTAAAAAAAAAAAGAAAAGAAAAACCATAGCCTTGACTAGACGGACCTTTGTTGGCAAAGTAATGTCTCTGCTTTTGAATATGCTATCTAGGTTGGTCATAACTTTCCTTCCAAGGAGTAAGAAGAGTCTTTTAATTTCATCCTCCTCTTACCTATAGTCTTTCTTCAAGAAAGGGTGATTAATGACTCATACTTGCATTAAGCCTTTCAAACTAAGTGGATCTAATTGTTCTTTGTCCTTCTATATTCCATTGTTCTAAAAGAGCTGGTTTAAAAGATTTTTTTAAAGGATTATTGTTAAAAACACAGAGTTGGTGTTTAATATGCTTTTACCAGAAAATTACTTAACTGAAGCCTCAGATTTCCTTAGCTAGAATTCTGTTTATAATAAATAATACAGATCAAGCATGCTTGTTCCCTAAATTTTGGTGTATTGTATCCGGTCCCATCACTTTGTGGCAAATAGATGGGGAAAAAATGGAAACAGTGACAGACTTTATTTTCTTGGGCTCCAAAATCACTGCAGATGGTGACTGCAGCCATGAAATTAAAAGATACTTGCTCCTTGGAATAAAAGCTATGACAAACCTAGACAGTATATTAAAAAGCAGAGACATTACTTTGCCAACAAAAATCCGTCTAGCCAAAGCTATGGTTTCTCCAGTAGTCATGTATGGATGTGAGAGTTGGACTATAAAGAAAGCTGAGCACCAAAGAATTGATGCTTTTGAATTGTAGTATTGGAGAAAACTTTTGAGAGTCCCTTGGACTGCAGGGATATCCAACCAGCCCATCCTAAAGGGAATCAGTCCTGAATATTCATTGGAAGAATTGATGCTAAAGCTGAAACTTCAATACTTTGTCCACCTGATGCAAAAAACTAACTCATTTGAAAAGACCTTGATGCTGGGAAAGGTTGAAGGCAGGAGGAGAAGGGGACGACAAGAATGAGATGGTTGGATGGCATCACCAACTTGATGGTCATAAGTTTAAGCAAGCTCTGGGATTTGGTGACAGATAGGGAGGCCTGCCGTCTATGGGGTTGCACAGAGTCGGACATGACTGAAGCGACTTAGCAGCAGCAGCAGCAGGGAGGTCTGGCTTCCTGCAGCTCATTGGGTTGCAAGAGTCAGACATGACTGAGTGACTGAACTGAACTGAGGGAAGCCTGATGTGCTGTAGTCCATGGTGCTGCAAAGAGTCGGACACGGCTAAGCAACTGAACTGATGCCTCTTAATATAAGTCTTAAGAGGTGTCACCCACATGCCAAATGATTTTATGGGTGATTTCTACATTATTCTCTGAGATGATATTCCTAGTCTCTCATCTCTGTCTCCAGCATTTGTAAAATTACTGTCCATTTCTACTGCTTTTTGATTTACAAAAAGGAAAGCTTCTACAATTGTTCCTCCAGTAATAAATTATTTAACGATTTATTAAATTCCTAGTAAGTGTGAGACCTTGGATTAGGCTTCAATTTAAGAAGGGATTTGGGGCTACAGTGCAGATTTTAACAAGGGAGAGCTCTCCTCCTCAATAGTTTACAATCTAGTTGGAAAGTGAAACTATAAACCCTCCCCCTCAAAAAAAACAGAACAACAGTAATTGATATATGCAAATATGTCCAACTGGTAAGGTAGCTAAAGGAGAAATAGCATGGAATCCATGTTTCTCTGAACAGAGACTTAGATCTTTAATGTAGTAGACAAATCACTTTTTTTGGAATCTCAGGTTCTGTATTTGTAAAATGAAATTGAACTACAGAATATCTGAGGTTCCCACAAATTCTGGGAAACTGTAGTTCAAAATTAGAAAATGCACTCAGGTAAAGTCGTTTCTGTCTTTAGATTTTATCCACAGGGATGATGCTTGCCAATCTGTTTCTCCATTTTGAGATGCAGAATATACTAATTTTACGTCTGAATCTGCACACATTCAGCATTTGGTTTTGCAGATTGAAAGTACATTTATTTTCACCCAGAGAATGTGAATGTGGAGAAACTTCCAGAAAGTAGCCTATTATGCTTAGTGGTAAACTAAAGCACAGGAAATAGCATAGAGACTGCACAGAGGATGAAGTGATTCACAGAATAGAATGTATTAATGGCATGTGAAAAATCAAAAAAAGAAAACTCTTTGATCTTAAAATCAAAGAGCCCAAGATGTCAATCACAAAAAGGCGACCAGTTAGCCTTTTATTTTGCCTTAGTTTAATGCTTTTTAAAATTATAAAATTTAAAATTTTCAATTGAAAAACAACCTCTTAAAAATTGCCTGAAGTTCTCTTAAAAATTCATCAGCTGTCAGTTTCAGCCCAAGTAATTGTATCTTCCCTTACCATGCAAGTATGTTCCTTTTCTCCAATTTCCTAGCACATATTTTAGATACACTAGTATTCAGTTGACAGAATATTTATATCAAATTTTAGCAAAACATAAAGGATTCTGTTTTGCTAAAACAGAAACACAAATTCTTAGTTTTTGGAAATTACTAGACAAAATATTTGTTAGCTGTGTGTTCTGTTAGAGTTCCTTATTTCATCTATGGAAATATTTAATTTTTGAATAGCTTTTTACTGTTTTCTGGGAAAATTATGATGGGGTTTTTAAAAGATAATTAAGCAAATAAAATGTGATTAAAATTGCTTAATGAATCAATAAATGGTAAGAAGGAGAAAAGAGCAAAATGACAAATAAAACCATAAAAATATTGTGCATACATAGGGGAAAAGATGTATGGATGTTAGAGTGGACTGTGAAGAAAGCTGAGCACCGAAGAATTGATGCTTTTGAACTGTGGTGTTGGAGAAGACTCTTGAGAGTCCCTTGGACTGCAAGGAGATCCAACCAGTCCATTCTGAAGGAGATCAGCCCCGGGGATTTCTTTGGAAGGACTGATGCTAAAGCTGAAACTCCAGTACTATGGCCACCTCATGTGAAGAGTTGACTCATTGGAAAAGACTCTGATGCTGGGAGGGATTGCAGGCAGGAGGAGAAGGGGATGACAGAGGATGAGATGGCTGGATGACATCACTGACTCGATGGACGTGAGTCTGAGTAAACTCCAGGAGTTGGTGATGGACAGGGAGGCCTGGCGTGCTGCGATTCATGGGGTCGCAAAGAGTCGGACACGACTGAGTGACTGAACTGAACTGAACTGAACTGAGGGGAAAAGATGGGGAATTTAATTAAAATATAATAATAGCAAACAATTATATAGTATCAGTTATATTTCAGACAGTATTAGAAAGAATTTACAAATACTAGCTCATTTAATTTTTACAAGAGTCTCATGAAAGAATTGCTGGTAAAAATCTAAATTAGCAAATAATGAGGAGGCACAGAAAGTTTCAATGACTTGCCCAGGGTCATGCATATCTAGTAAAAGACAAATCCAGAATTCAAGCAAAGTAGTCTGCCTCCAGTATTCATATTCTTACTGCTATAGTGTGACTGTATTTATAAAGTAGTAATAGACTAAAATCTTAATTTAAAAGACAAAAGCAGCAGGCTATATTATAAAAATTAACTTTTTAATCTCTCAACTGGAATATACCTAAAATAGAAGGACAGAGAAACATAGGATAAGTTATAAGAAAGAAAATAGAAAAAGATTTATCAGGCAGACACTGGTTGGGAGAGTACAATAGTTGTTAATAGCAAATAACATAAACTTATCTAAACAATAAAGATGAAAATAATTACTTCAATACGTTAAAAACTTTAATTAATCAGAATGATTAAAAAATACTGAACAAACCTTAACTCTTATACACCTGAAAACAGCATCTTAAAATATCTTGAACACAAATGGACAGGATATAAAGGAGGAAGTAATAAATCTTTTACCTCATTTTGTATTTAGTAAATTTCAAGGAAAAATACAAAGAGTGACTTAGAAGTTTTAAAAATATTCACTTCACAAGCTTGATCTAATGGGAGGATATGAAAATTGCACAAATAATTGAAAAATACATGAAACCTGTTAAAATCTACAGTGTGTTAGACTGTAGACCAAGTCTCAGAAATTTCAAAGGTTTAGAACTCAACTGATCAGGACTTCAACCACAATGCAATTCAATTAGTAATTACAAGAATTATGGTTAGAAATGTAAAAGTAATTAACAACCTATAAATAAAAAATCATAATTCATATTAAAATATTTAAAACAGAATAAAGAAAATTGTATACTTAAGATTTAGAAATAATACTAAGGTGGCAAAAAATGAAATGTATAGGATCAAGTATTTATATTCACAATGATGAAATCTAAAACAAAACCCGCAATTTTAAATATTAGAAAGGAGATGTTTTAGAATGATTTTAATGAAGCAGAAAAAAGGATAATGTTAATAGACTCTATTAAAATAGAACTCAAATAGGAAATGAACACAGTCAAGAATCACCTTTTTAAAAAATAATAACATTGAATGCAGTTGGTTAGATTAATTTAGACAAATAACATTAACAATTTAAAAGAAGAGCCAAACATCAAAACTCTATGCTAATTTATTTTAAAGCTTAGATAAAATTAATATTTTCAGAAGAATAAACCTTACTACTACTGACATAAGGAGAAAAAAAATGCACTCAGAAAAAGAAAATATTTCTGAAAAGCAACTATCAAGACAGGTTGATTGGTAGTTAGGTGTAATTAAATATTCACAGGTAATTCCAATTTTAGACAAAATCTAGAGAATATGAATGGAAATAAATACTAAATACATATTATTATGCCAGTAAAAATGTTGACAGGCTTCCCTGATTGCTCAAATGGTAAAGAATCTGCCTGCGAAGTTGGCAATCCAGGCTTGATCCCTGGGTTGGGAAGATGCCCTAAAAAGGACACCAAAATTATAAGTAGTATGAGGAAAAATAAATTTATGTACATAGAAGTAAAATTATCAAATTGTATATAGCAATATATGAATAATATATCATGATTTGTATTTCTGTAAAGCATATATCATAAACTTATAAAATAAAAATAATTAATTACTTTTAATATTTTATTAAAATATTTTTAATACTAAACTTGCATTTCCTAGGGAGGCAGGAATGAAAACTACCGCTCTAGATCAGTCATGCAGGTAATTCTAGAGCAATAAATTTTTATTTCTCATAATAGGTGGAAAATGCACTAATGTCATTTTCATAGTTATATATCAAACTGGTCATAGGCATTTACTACTCAATTTTGTAAAGCTAATTGGGAGCAAGATTTGAAGATGGTGAGGAAACCAGATTTCCAGGCTATGCCTTACTAGCTGTGAATATCTACTTCAGTCATTGGAAGTTTATCTAGGATATTAACTATTTTATTTTGGAGTCACCAAAAGAAATTATGATATTAGGTGGCTACCTGATGTGAAGAGCTGACTCATTTGAAAAGACCCTGATGCTGGGAAAGATTGAGGGCTGGAGGAGAAGGTGACGACAGAGGATGAGATGGTTGGATGGCATCACTGACTCAATGGACGTGAGTTTGGGTAAACTCCAGGAGTTGGTGATGAACAGAGAGGCCTGATGTGCTGCAGTTCATGGGGTCGCAAAGAGTCGGACACGACTGAGCGACTGAACAGAATTGAAGAGGATCAAGAAAGAAAAAGGCATTCATTTCAGGGTATCTAAAATATTTTGGCTGCTTTTGTGAAAAGGAAAATTTAAGATCTTTTTCTACATTGTTGCTTTTTAACTGGTATTTTTAACATGGGCAGTGAGATGGTGGTGGTTTCAGTTCAGTTCAATCGCTCAGTCCTGTCCGACTCTTTGCGACCCCATGAATCACAGCACGCAGGCTCCCTGTCCATCACCAACTCCCGGAGTTCACTCAGACTCATGTCCATCGAGTCAGTGATGCCATCCAGCCATCTCATCCTCTTTCGTCCCCTTCTCCTCCTGCCCCCAATCCCTCCCAGCATCAGAGTCTTTTCCAGTGAGTCAACTCTTCGCATGAGGTGGCCAAAGTTTAGTCACTAAATTGTGTCTGACTCTTGTAATCCTATGGTTGTCTGGGAAATCCCATAGACAAAGAGCCTGATGGGCTACAATTCAAGGGCAGCAAGGACGTAGCATTCTAAAAATACCCGTTACCCCCTCACTAGCCAGTTTCAAAGCATTTCCTTAACTCCCATTGTTAAAGGATAAGGTCCACACACTTAATTGAATAAAGTCTTGATAAAGCTCTAATCCGTCTTTCAGATCTCTCCCTTTAATCTCCTCTTTGAAACCTGCTCCCTTCAGAATGACTTCTTGCTCAGTCGTGTCCAACTTTTTCTGACCCCATGGATTGCAGCACACCAGACTTCCTCATCCTTCACTATCTCCTGGAGTTTGCTCAAACTCATGTCCATTGAATGGGTGATGACATCCAACCATCTCATCCACTGTTGTCCCCTTCTGCTTCTGCTCAATCATTCAGTCTTATGCAACTCTTTGCAGCCCCATGGGCTTCAGCCTCAACAGGCTCCTCTGTCAATGGGATTTCACAGGCAAGAATCCTGGAGTGGATTGCCATTTTCTACTTCAGGAGGTCGTCCCAAACCAGGGATGGAGCCACATCTCTTATGTCTCCTTCATTTAGCACTAGCGATACCTGGGAAGCTTGACTTAGTGTTTCTCAAATGACTATTTGATTTTCCTACCTCCTAGTATTTTAGTGACATATATGGAATACAGAAGGCATTTTGCTAATCTCCATGCACTGAAATACCACAAATTCCTGAGGATAAAACTGAAATCACTCTTTGGATTGCAGGGATTCTCTACATTGAACTTTTCTGGAATATATTTCTCTTTTCTAAACTGCTAGATAGCGGTAGAGCATGTGTACAAGGTAATCAGGTGGAATTCCTGAAGTGAGGGAAGAAATCTTCTATTTTAGTTAGAATCTAACAAAACCAGAAACAGTTAATGTATGGATTAATTACAATGGTATAAATATACAATTTATGAACTAATTCACATTTATGAATATGATTTATTCTTTTAATTATAGGGGAGGGTGATTAATGTATAAGACTCAAGACTTATCCTCATCACAATTTGTTAAGGTAAGGTTTGTCTTTTTAAAAAGTAGTAATGTTAGAACCTGCTCATAAGTTAGTATGAAGAGCAAATGAATAATATAATGTAAACTTTTCATATATGTAATAGAATTAAAATTGTGTATGGCCCATAGTTCTGTGTGTTCTAGCTATTTTTAACTATGCCATTTTTTACAAAAAAAAAAAAAAAAGAAATTAAAGGCTTATTTTAATAGAAAACTGTCCACTTCTACTTAGTTATTAATTCTTATAGTCAAGCAGTTACTCCCTAAGCAAAAATATATATGTAAAATAAATAGTGGGACGACAAAATAAAAGAAAATACAGCATTTGCTTGATTTTCCAATGCACATACTCATTTCTTATCCTTCTTATTATTTATTTCTTTATTACTCACAGAATCACAAGAGTTTATGTGTGTTATGTTCACAGCTGTGTCTTCAACACCTATAATGGCATCTAGCACATTAAAAAAACTCCATAAATATTTGTTTAATCTATTTTGAAAATAATAGCAACAAAATAGTATCTTTCATATAGATGTAATAGTTCATCTCTGATATCAAGTCAATATATGTCTCAGAATAAAACCCTTTATATTCTGGAATTTGTGGGGCCTTACATTGTGTTTTGCTTCTCCTTTTTCATCTTAAAAATACAATTTCATATATCATTTTTTTTTCTATTCCAGCTTCCTACTGTATCATATTTATATGCAAACAACCAAACATAAATTTAAAAAAATGTGAGTAAAATTTACCATAAGAAGGAAAGATCAACATAAAACACTTCAAAAGAAACAGAAAAAATTGAGAGAACTGAAAATCAATTTTTAGAGTTTGGATTTTTGTTTGCAAAGAAATTAGAAAAAAACATAGAATCTCCTCAAGACAAAAATGCAATACTAAGAAAGAAGAGGATAAAAAATAAGAGTTCTTGGAAATGTAAGTTTGGTTTTCAATATGATCACAAGTAGAAGCATACGAATCCTAAGTAGTAAATTTAGGAATATTTCCCCAGAGTAAAACAAATATCCAGGAAACAAAAATGTAGAGGGATAGATAATAAAAGAAACATTAATTCAGAATGCCCAAAATTGTATTTATGGGAGTTTCAGAAAGAGGGAACAAAGGAAACAATGAGGAAAAATTTGTCAAAGAAACAATATGAAATGATTTTCCAAACTAAAATTTATGTATACATCTAAAAATCAAAAGATCTTACCAATTTCCAAGTAAGGCAAATAATAAAAGTGCCATATTTCAAACTTAGGTATGTGTTGAAAATTTTCTCCCTGTGGAGGAAAACAGAGAAGGTCTTAGAAAAACAAAATGAAGACAGCAGTCAGATATTTGATTGACTACTTTGATTGGCATAAACAATAGGGGAATTCCATTATAATTTTGAGAAGAAACATTTTAATTCTGAAATTGGTTACCCAAGTGAAATGATCAGTGTGAAAGCAACAAAATGACATTTACCAAGAAGCAAAATGTCAGAAAATTTACCTAACAGACAAAATTGCTTAGAAAGTCATAGAAGAAGAATATAAATCAAGGAAAAAGATAATAAGTGATACAGTAAAGAATAATTCAGACACAGGATAAGTGAGAACACAAGATGCCATCTGCACAGCTGGACTTAACAAGCAGTACATCCAGACACACTGAGAAGAACTTCAAACAGGATGTATTGGGAACCAAAAAAAAGTATTAAATAAGCTAAAGGGGATGTTTAAGAATTTTGAAGAATTTTGGGTTATGATTAGGAAACAATGGGAAAAGAAAAAAGAGTCAACAATTGTGCTAGGAAAAAATATAAAATAACTACACAAAAATGATAGATAAATTTAGTGTTCTACTTGACTGTAGTGAACAGTGTTAGTAGATTTATAAAAATATAAATACTAATTATTGATTTTTTTCACTTAAATTCAAAATATAGATGAAGCATAACATAATCAACTATGGTTACAGACAGTATATAGATATAATTGACCTTGAAATATGAAAATAATTATGCAATTTTATAGAAGTTAGGGGAGAAGGCAATGGCACCCCACTCCAGTACCCTTGCCTGGGAAGTCCCATGGACGGAGGAGCCTGGTAGGCTGCAGTCCATGGGGTCGCCAAGAGTCGGACGTGACTAAGCAACTTCACTTTTCACTTTCATGCATTGGAGAAGGAAATGGCAACCCACTCCAGTGTTCTTGCCTGGAGAATCCCAGGGACGAGGGAGCCTCGTGGGCTACCGTCTACGGGGTTGCACAGAGTCAGACACGACTGAAGCGACTTAACTTTCACTTTTAACTTTTATGCATTGGAGAAGGAAATGGCAACCCACTCCAGTGTTCTTGCCTGGAGAATCCCAGGGATGGGGGAGCCTGGTGGGCTGCTGTCTATGGGGTCGCACAGAATCGGACATGACTAAAGTGACTTAGCATAGACGTTAGGAGGCTTAAAGCCAGACAGGATGAGAGGTCTCAGAAAAGATAACACCACAACTGATCTCTTTGCTTAAAAACTGGGAGTTGAAGGAATACCAAGTATGGATGAATGAAGCAGATATAAGGCTATAAGAGCATTACTGAAAGTTGCACAATATTGTTAACTGTGTTAGTCTACTGAAACAGAAATCCAGAATATTTTTGGTAACACACTATTGATGCTTCTTCTCTCTTACATCCACTAAATCCCGATGATAATGATCCAAGATTAGTTTGTGTGACTGAGCAAACACACACACACAGTTAGTGTGGATCAGAATGTCGTTCATGTTCAGAGTCCTTCTTTCTCTCTGTCCTGCCCTTTTTTGGACTGTCCTAAGGAGTACTTTCAGGCCAGTCACAGGCTGACCGCTGACTCTCTAGCAATCAACTGAGCCTGGAGTAGGAGGGAGGCATAACAGTAAAACAGGTATCTGTTGCCTGCATAACAGTAAAACGGGTATCTGTTGCCCTCCTCAATTAAGAGACTGCCCTAAGCTCTATATGACAATTTCAGCTCACATTTCTTTATCCCTCATCAAGCTAAAAATTCATTTTTTTTGTCTGGTCACATTACTACTGCAGTTTATTTATTTTTAGGGAAGAAATAAAAATTGATGTTGGCTATGAAACTAATCACATCAGCAACACAACGATAATCAATATAATAAGTAAAGCTAAGATTTTAGCAATATTGGGAAAGGTAAAAAACCAAAAACCACTCAGTCATCATTTAGGAGGTCAATAGTTGTAAGAAGATAGATCAATTTACACTAATACAAGTCCATTGTTTAAGAATGATGGTTTATTTTACTTCAGTAATTATAAAAGTAATTATTTGGGAAATGATTGTCTCTGGGAAACAGCATTGGAGATACAGGGACAAAACTTGTCCATTTAAATTATAGATTTACTGTATTATTTGACTTTTAAACATTGACATCTTTTACTTATAATTTAGATATAAGATAATTATTTCACTGATTGTTCCTCTGTACCTCTAAAATACTCTTCCTTACACACTGTAGGATTTTGTGGTGAATATTTCTGAGAGAATAAATGAATTTAGGGAAAATTGCAAATTATCAAATCCTTTGAAATACAAATCATTTTCAAGAACAAAGCCAGACTTTGTTTATTTCTTTCTTATGGCCAGAGAAGAGTTGTACTTAAATTTGATACTAGGTATGTTCAGAGATATCAAAGGAATATTTCATGCAAAGATGGGCTCGATAAAGAACAGAAATGGTATGGACCTAACAGAAACAGAAGATATTAAGAAGAGATGATAAGAATACACAGAACTGTACAAAAAGGATCTTCACGACCCAGATAATCACTATGGTGTGATCACTGACCTACAGCCAGACAACCTGGAATGTGAAGTCAAGTGGGCCTTAGAAAGCATCACTATGAACAAAGCTAGTGGAGGTGATAGAATTTCAGTTGAGCTATTCCAAATCCTGAAAGATGATGCTGTGAAAATGCTGCACTCAATATGCCAGCAAATTTGGAAAACTCAGCAGTGGCCACAGGACTGGAAAAGATCAGTTTTCATTCCAATCCCAAAGAAAGGCAATGCCAAAGAATGCTCAAACTACAGCACAATTGCACTCATCTTACAGGCTAGTAAAGTAATGCTCAAAATTCTCCAAGTCAGGCTTCAGCAATATGTGAACCGTGAACTTCCTGATGTTCAAGCTGGTTTTAGAAAAGGCAGAGGAAGCAGAGATCAAATTGCCAACATCCGCTGGATCATGGAAAAAGCAAGAGAGTTTTAGAAAAACATCTATTTCTGCTTTATTGACTATGCCAAAGCCTTTGACTGTGTAGATCACAAGAAACTGTGGAAAATTCTGAAAGAGATGGGAATACCAGACCACCTGATCTGCCTCTTGAGAAATCTGTATGCAGGTCAGGAAGCAACAGTTAGAACTGGACATGGAACAACAGACTGGTTCCAAATAGGAAAAGGAGTTCGTCAAGGCTGTATACTGTCACCCTGTTGATTCAACTTATATGCAGAGTACATCATGAGAAACGCTGGACTGGAAGAAACACAAGCTGGAATCAAGATTGCCAGGAGAAATATCAATAACCTCAGATATGCAGATGACACCATCCTTATGGCAGAAAGTGAAGAGGAACTCAAAAGCCTCTTGATGAAAGTGATAGTGGAGAGTGAAAAAGTTGGCTTAAAGCTCAACATTCAGAAAACGAAGATCATGGCATCTGGTCCCACCACTTCATGGGAAATAGATGGGGAAACAGTGGAAACAGTGTCAAACTTTTTTCTTTTGGGCTCCAAAATCACTGCAGATGGTGACTGCAGCCACGAAATTAAAAGACACTTACTCCTTGGAAGGAAAGTTATGACCAACCTAGATAGCATGTTCAAAAGCAGAGACACTACTTTGCCAACAAAGGTTCGTCTAGTCAAGGCTATGGTTTTTCCTGAGGTCATGTATGGATGTGAGAGTTGGACTGTGAAGAAGGCTGAGCACTGAAGAATTGATCCTTTTGAGCTGTGGTGTTGGAGAAGACTCTTGAGAGTCCCTTGGACTGCAAGGAGATCCAACCAGTCCATTCTGAAGGAGATCAGCCCTGCGATTTCTTTGGAAGGAATGATGCTAAAGCTGAAACTCCAGTACTTTGGCTACCTGATGTGAAGAGTTGATTCATTGGAAAAGACTCTGATGCTGGGAGGGATTGGGGGCAAGAGGAGGAGGGGACGACAAAGGATGAAATGGCTGGATGGCATCACTGACTCGATGGACGTGAGTCTCAGTGAACTCCAGGAGATGGTGATGGACAGGGAGGCCTGGCGTGCTGTGATTCATGGGGTCGCAAAGAGTTGGACACGACTGAGCGACTGAACTGAACTCTCGCCCTGGAAAGTTCTACTTTACACCTGTATACTTAAAAGGTATTTATAATCTGAAAATTAAGAGTTCTGTCTTATTCAGCAGGATTTTTTTTTTTTTTTAGGACTTCAAATCTAGGAGGCAGCACCTCAAGTTAAGGAATTAGTATTTTGCTATGTATGGGAAGATACAAGAGTCAGGGTTTGTTTAAATCATTTCCTTGATATGACCTCAGTTATCTGGGGCCTTTAATCCTATGTTTTCATATCCCAAGTGTTGTCAAGGCTCACCATAGTGAGTGGCTCATGTTAGAGGCCTGCAATCACTGATTAAATTTCTCAGGTCCTTCTTTCATGGTCAGGAATTTGACCAATATTTGGGAGACATTTTGTGATCAAATTGTGTCCCATGGTGCTGGCAGGGTCAAGTGGAAATTCTTGATATGCCACTCCAAGTTCTAAATATTGGACTTGGCCCCATCAATAAATATTCTCTAGATCTTCTGATTGTGATCCAGGAGACATTTTCTCTTGTTGCCTTTTCCTTACCTAGAATCACATTATTACAATTATTTTATGTTATAAAAGTGAACTATTTCCTTAAGTTCTTTAGCCATAGAAATTTTTTTGGAGACTTGGTTACACAAAGGATACTGTAAGAAACAACAATCTCATAGAGGATATTAAGTAATGAAGACAGTAACATTGACAGTGACATAGTGCAGGAGAGAGACACAAAGCTTAATTTCAAAACTAAGAAGAAATCAAAACATCGATTAGTATAATTAGTTGTAATCCAGTTGTAATAATCTAGTGACCAAAGAGCCATAACTGATTTAATGAGCTATCCACAGTTTTTATTGTACAGCCTATGCACAATTTATGCCTGACTCAATCTTAGAGAAAAGCATACGTTACTGGCAGGATCAACATAAAGAGAAAAAGATAAATGCTTTAATTCTGCTTTAGCTCAGTTCAGTTTTGTCACTCAGTCGTGTCGAACTCTTTGCAACCCCGTGAATCGCAGCACTCCAGGCCTCCCTGTCCATCACCAACCCCTGGAGTTCACTCAGACTCACTTCCATTGAGTCAGTGATGCCATCCAGCCATCTCATACTCTGTTGTGCCCTTCTCCTCCTGCCCCCAATTCCTCCCAGCATCAGAGTCTTTTCCAATGAGTCAACTCTTCGCATGAGGTGGCCAAAGTACTGAAGTTTCAGCTTCAGCATCATTCCTTATAAAGAACACTCAGGACTAATCTCCTTTAGAATGGACTTGTTGGATCTGCTTGCAGTCCCAGGGACTCTCAGGAGTCTTTTTCAACACCACAGTTCAAAAGTATCAATTCTTCAGCACTCAGCTTTCTTCACAGTCCAAATCTCAAATCCATATATGACTACTGGAAAAACCATAGCCTTGACTAGATGGACCTTTGTTGGCAAAGTATTGTCTCTGCTTTTGAATATGCTATCTAGGTTGGTCATAACTTCCCTTCCAAGGAGTAAGTGTCTTTTAATTTCATGGCTGCAGTCACCATCTGCAGTGATTTTGGAGCCCAAAAAAATAAAGTCTGACATTGTTTCCACTGTTTCCCCATCTATTTCCCATGAAGTGATGGGACCAGATGCCATGATCTTTGTTTTCTGAATGTTGAGCTTTAAGCCAACTTTTTCATTCTCCTTTTTTACTTTTACCAAAGGCTTTTGAGTTCCTCTTCACTTTCTGCCATAAGGGTGGTGTCATTTGCATATCTGAGATTATTGATAGTTCTCCCAGCAATCTTGATTCCAGCTTGTGTTTCTTCCAGTCCAGCATTTCTCATGATGTATTCTGCATATAAGTTAAATAAGCATGATGACAATATACAGCCTTGACGAACTCCTTTTCCTATTTGGAACCAGTCTGTTGTTCCATGTCCAGTTCTAGCTGTTGCTTCCTCACCTGCATACAGTTTTCTCAACAGGGAGGTCAGGTGGTCTGGTATTCCCATCTCTTTCAGAATTTTCCACAGTTTATTAGTATCCACACAATCAAAGGCTTTGGCATAGTCAGTAAAGCATAAATAGATGTTTTTCTAAAACTCTCTTGCTTTTGTGATGATCCAGCAGATGTTGGCAATTTGATCTCTGGCTCCTCTGCCTTTTCTAAACCAGCTTGAACATCTGGAAGTTCACGGTTCACGTATTGCTGAAGCCTGGCTTGGAGAATTTTGAGCATTACTTTACTAGCATGTGAGATGAGTGCAATTGTGCAGTAGTTTGAACATTCTTTGATGTTGCCTTTCTTTGGGACCAGAATGAAAACTGACCTTTTCCAGTCCTGTGGCCACTGCTGAGTTTTCCAAATTTGCTGGCATATTGAGTGCAGCACTTTCACAGCATCATCTTTCAGGATTTGAAATAGCTCAACTGGAATTCCATCACCTCCACTAGCTTTGTTCATAGATATGCTTTCTAAGACCCACTTGACTTCACATTCCAGGATGTCTGGCTAAGGTATAATTTACCAAGTTACTATAAGTCATAATTAGTTTAAGGAGAATGTCTTATACCTGGAAAACACAGTTTTAAACCAATAGTCTTTTTATTTGGAACCCATAAAAATTATAGCCATATTTACCAGTTTACTCAGTCCTATATAACTAATCCTTTATGTCAACAGCTTTATGAAGTAGTTAGGTTTCCAATTACATTTTTTTTCAGTATGTTACCGGTTTTAGCTTTATGATCACAAGTAAGAAACTTGTATTTATCTAAAAATCCTTTTTATAAATCTTCTTGAATAGGAGGCATTTTTTAAAGGCATTAGAGTGAAACCATAACTGTTTGTAATAACACAAGACTAAAGAATGCACGTTTAAATCTGATTACATTGCAGTTGACAAAGCAATTTGATCACTACCATGACACATAACTTTCAGATAATAACTAGAATTAAAACTGATAATATAATACCAGGACATATCAGAACTCCATATAATCTCTAGAATATCTATATCCTTTACTGTACAATATAACCTGAATATTTATTATTCATTTGATAACAATTTCTATGTAATTTAACATACCAAGTGAACCTAATTAGTTTAATATCTCCCTTTGGGGTGCCTTAGGGGCCCTTTGAAGCATCACAAACTTAGCTAGAGGTAAAGGGAAGTTTATTATAATTTCATTTGGGATGTTTTGCCAAAAGAACATAAAAATAGCTTTTAAAATATATAGGATTTTAGGTCACTGTGAAGCATTAGTTGTTAACTTAGGCAAAGTAACAAAAGATTTAAAAGGAAAATGTAGAACAGATCACTTAAAAGATAGTTAAAATCTGTTATCAAAGACAGTTTATTCATAATATTTGCTTTTTATTTTTAACAATGGGACACTAATTGTTTATTTACCTTTTTATTTTATACTGGGATATAGCAGTGTGGGAGACCTGGGTTTGATTCCTGGAGGAAGATCCCCCTGAAGAAGGGAATGGATACCCACTCCAGTATTCCTGCATAGAGAATTTCATGGACAGTAAGCCTGGCAAGCTACAGTCCATGGGGTCACGAAGAGTTGGAAATGACTGAGCGACTGACACTATTTTTTATACCCAGTTAACAATGTTGTGATAGTTTCAGGTGAACAGTCAAGACTCAGCCATACATATATCCATTTGTATGTATATATGTATGTATGTATATGTATGTATATCCATACATATACATATATCCATTTTCCCCCAAACCTTCATCTCATCAGGTTGCCAAATAGCACTAAGCAGAGTCCCATGTGTTATACAGTAGATCTTTATTGGCTATCCTTTTAAATATGGCCGTGTGTCCATGTTCATAGGAGAAGGCAATGGCACGCCACTCCAGTACTCTTGCCTGGAAAATCCCATGGACGGCGGAGCCTGGTAGGCTGCAGTCCATGGGGTCGCGAAGAGTTGGACACTACTGAGCGACTTCACTTTCACTTTTCACTTTCATGCATTGGAGAAAGAAATGGCAACCCACTCCAATGTTCTTGCCTGGAGAATCCCAGGGACGGGGGAACCTGGTGGGCTGCTGTCTATGGGGTTGCACAGAGTCAGACACGACTGAAGCGACTTAGCAGCAGTAGCAGCAGTCCATGTTCATCCCCAAATTCCTAACTATCCCTTCCCCTTGGGAACTATAATTTCATTCTCTGCTTTGTAAGTAAGTACATCTGTATAATTTCTTTTTTTAGATTCCACATATAAGGGATCTCATACAATATTTCTCCTTCTCTGTCTGACTTAACTTAGTATGATACTCTCAAGGTCCATCCATGTTGCTGCAAATGGCATTATTTCATTCTTTTTAATGGCTGAGTTATATTCCATTTTATATATGTACCATATTTTCTCTATCCATTCATCTGTCAGTGGACATTTGGGTTGCTTTCATGTCTTGACTATTGTAAACAGTGCTGCAATGAAAATTGGGGATCATGTATCCTTTCAGATCTTGTTTTTCTCTGGGTGTATGCACAGGAGTGGGATTGCAGAGTCATATGGTTACTTTTTAAAGGAATTTCAATATTGTTCTTTATAGTGGCTGTACTAACTTATACCCCTACCAACAGTGTGGGGGGTTTCCCTTCTCTCCATATCCTCTCAGCATTTTTGTTTGTGGATTTTTTTGATGATAGCCATTCTACCTGGTGAGGTGATATTTCATAGCTCTTGTGATTTGCATGTCTCTAATAAATAATGATGATGCACATCTTTTCATGTGCCTTTTGGCCATCTGTATGTCTCCTTTGGAGAAATATTTATTTGAGTCTGCTGCCCATTTTTTGAGTGGGTTGTTTGTTTTGATGCTCTTAAACATAATGATCTCTTTGTAAGTTTTGGAGACTAATCCCTTACTAGTCACATCATTTGCAAATATTTTCTCCCAATCTGTAGATTGCCTTTTTTGAGAAAATTTGTCTTTTTTAACAGACAGAAAAGCCAAATTTGAATTTTGCACCAGCTTATTTTCAAGGATCATTTACTCAATTAAATTTACTTTAATCCTAGTCAATCCTGACCTATTATGTATAAAGCCCCCCTTTTTTGGGGGGGGCCTATTTTCTATAAACTTTCATCACTTATTTTAGCACAATTTTAACTTTAACTTTCTAGATGTAGAACATCTGGAGGGAAAAGTTCACCCAAAACTCTATCTCATTTGCATTTTCCCTCCTTAAAAGTTTCTTCATATCAAGTTACTTTCCTTGCTGAAAGACAAAAAATAAATATTATTATCAAGTATTAACATAATATTAAATATTACCCAGATGGTTGGAACCTGAATCTCATTTAGCTTAATTTCTATTATATTTAGAATTGTTTGGTTTACAAGCTCTTACTTTCATTAAGCCAATTAAATAGAGCTCTTTTACAAATCAACCTCAGCAATGTTATCTAAAGTCAAAGACTCATACAAACATACAAACAAACAGTGACGCTTTGTTTTCATTTCAAAACTTCAACCTGAGTCAGATAGGTAATATAAAATCCCAAACTTACAAAAGAGGTTGGATTAGAATTGGATTTCTCACAGATGGAACAAGTCATGCTCACTGGGCTATGTGGTTAAATATTTTCAGAAAATTCAATAAGGATTTATTTATACCCTGAACAAGCCAACATCTGAATTACATTACCCTCTTTAAAATCTGAATTTTAAAAAAATGGTAGAGATAATGGTTTCAGAGAAGACTAGATATGATATTTGCATGTCAAAAATTCAGGTAAATTTTCCATGAAGAAGTGAAGTGAAGTGAAATGAAGTCGCTCAGTTGTGTCCAACTCTTTGCGACCCCATGGACTGTAGTCCACCAGGCTCCTCCATCCATGAGATTCTCCAGGCAAGAATACTGGAGTGGGTTGCCATTTCCTTCTCCAGGGGATCTTCCTGACCCAGGGATCAAACCCGGGTCTCCTGCATTTTAAGCAGATGCTTTACCATCTGAGCTACCAGGGAAGCCCATAGGATGACTTTATTTCCCCTTTGTTTAATACTGCAGATTCTCAGGTGGCATAGTTGATTAAAAAAAAAAAAAAATCCACCTGCCAACTCAGGAAGATGCAAGAGATGCAGGTTCGATCAATGGGTCAGGAAGTTCCCCTGGAGTAGAAAATGGAAACCAACTTCACTATTCTTGCCTGGAAAGTGCCATGGACAGAGGAGCTTATCTATGGACTGGACTAGACTGCAAAGAGTTGAACACGACTAAGCACGGACAAAGGCAATTTACTTTAATGTGTACAAATTGCTTAAGATAAACAGAGGTTTGCAGAGTGGTAAAAGGATTCGTGGGCTTCAGATTATTTTGGAAATACACTTCTGCTCCTGTAAAGACTACACTGATTAACCAAGGACAGCTTTGTTTTGCTTTTTGAAAGCACTGTATGGCTACCTCAATGATATTGAAGAACTGACACTTCCAGTTACCTACATTGGAAAGCTTTACTTTTCCTCATTTAGCTTTGGGGAGAAAGCTTCATCCAAAATTCCTATTAGGCTCACAATATCAGCTATAATG
Organism: Bos grunniens; assembly: GCF_055505025.1. Taxonomy (NCBI): domain Eukaryota; kingdom Metazoa; phylum Chordata; class Mammalia; order Artiodactyla; family Bovidae; genus Bos; species Bos grunniens. Next base: position 53,968,156 of record NC_141175.1, on the reverse strand, counting down.
CTGCTATAACTCTGATGCTGGGAGGACTGGGGGCAAGAGGAGAAGGGGACGACAGAGGCTGAGATGGCTGGATGGCATCACTGACTCGATGGACGTGAGTCTGAGTGAACTCTGGGAGTTGGTGATGGTCAGGGAGGCCTGGTGTGCTGCGATTCATGGGATCACAAAGAGTCGGACATGACTGAGGGACTGATCTGATCTGATCTGATCAGCTGTAATTAATTTGTTATTGTTGTTGGTGAGTTGCTAAGTCGTGGTTGACTCTTTGCCACCCCATGGACTGCAGCTCACTAGGCTTTCCTCTCCCTTCACTATCTCCTGAAGTTTGCTCAAACTTATATTGATAGAGTAGGTGATGCTGTCTAACCCTCCCATCCTGTGCCACCCTCTTCTCCTTTTGCCTTCAATCTTTCCCAGTATCAGGGTCTTTTCCAATGACTCAGCTCTCAGCTCTTCACATTAGGTGGTCAAAGTACTGGAGCTTCAGCTTTAGCATCAGCCCTTCCAATAAATATTCAGGATTGATTTCCTTTAGGATTAGCTAGCTTGATCTCCTTGCAGTCCAAGGGACTCTGCAGAGTCTTCTCTAGCATCACAATTCAAAAGCATCTGTTCTTCAGTTCTCAGCCTTCTTTAATGGTCCAACTCTCTTATCATGACTACTGGAAAAACTGTGTTCTGACTATACGGAACTTTGTTAGCAAAATGATATCTCTGCTTTTTAATATGCTGTCTAGGTTTGTCATAGTTTTCCTTCCAAGGAGCAAGCATCTTTTAATTTCATGGCTGCAGTCTCAATCCACAATGATTTCAGACACCAAGAAAATAAAATCTCTCACGGTTTCCACTTTTTTCCTTCTATTTGCCATGAAGTTATTGGACCAGATGTCATGATCTTAGTTTTTTGAATGTTGAGTTTTAAGCCAGTTTTTTTTTTTTTTTCAATCTCCTCTTTCACCCTCAACAAGAGGCTCTTTAATTCCTGCTCACCTTTTGCCATTAGAGTGGTATCATCTTCATATCTGAGGTTGTTGATATTTCTCCAGGAAATCTTGATTCCGGCTTGTGCTTCATCCAGCCTGGCATTTCACATGATGTACTCTACCTATAAGTTAAATAAGCAGGGTGACAATATACAACCTTGATGTACTCCTTTCACAATTTTGAACCAGTCCAACTAGAACATCAAGTTCTAATTTTTGCTTCTTTACCTGCATACAGGTTATAAAGGAGGAAGGGATGGGTCTGGTATTCCCATCTCTTTAAGTATTTTTCACATTTTGTTGTGATCCACACAATCAAAGGATTTAGCACAGTCAATGAAGCAGAAGTAGATGTTTTCCTGGAATTCCCTTGTTTTCTCTATGATCCAATAGATGTTGGCAATTTTATCTCTGGTTCCTCTGCCTTTTCTAAATCCAGCTTATATCTTAAAGTTCTCTATTCATGTACAGTTGAAGCTTAGCTTGAAGGATTTTGAGCATTTCCTTGCCAACATGTGAAATGGTTTTTAGTAAGACCCATGGCCACCCATTTTGATAATCTATTTAGAAACACTTTTGAGGCAACTAATTATTTAAAAATTTCTAAGAGCCCCCCAGGTGGAGGTAAAACCTTAGAGGAAGCGCTTCACATTTAGCTCAAGCAGTTAATACCAGATGTTTGAGCATTACCAAAGTAACTAGCCAGCCATAAAGTCACATTCAAAGTCAAATGGCAAAAGTGCCCCAAATGTAACTTCCTGGTCCCATTAGGCCTGTGATCTTTTTTTCTAAAGCACCTTATAAATGGAGTTTTCCTTCACAGGGGGAGCTCTTCAAGTTAAAGCTGAAGCTTCCCAAGTCAGAAAGAGCTCCCCAAAAAGGCCCTGGTGGGACCCTGATGTCAAACTATTCTGGGGAAAATGTTACTTAAGCATTTCATTTGCAAAGGAGAATGGTTTCTATTAGAAAGTCAATAAACTTGTTCCCTACTGCCACAGTTACCATGGGCTTTTGTGGGTAAATTAGAATTGGACATCTCAAGTCCAAGGAGTCCATGGGCCTCTTCATTTATTATCAGGGTGTTCCTCTTCCTTGCAAAATACTTTTAACTGCAAGATCATATAACAATTGTGAGACATGCAGGGGCCTTTGCTCTTCTAATCTTAATATATTTAATATACACCCCAAAGAGCTTTTCTTGTGTTAGGTGAAGTACTTCCCATTTCTATACATGTGATAATACCAAAACACAAAGATGTAGGCAAATTCCAAAAAGAAAGGCACAAATTCCAAAGTTGATTCACAGAAGAACCAGTTCCCAATTCAGGTAAATAAAATTACCCTAAAAAACAAATAAATGAACTAATTCCAATTAGGATAGGCTTACACCACATTGGGGAACTAGCTCTCCCAATGAAACAGTTTTGACTCAGGTAGAGTCCAACAACAATTCTCCTCTCCAACGAGTTACCCCAAACAAATTGGCTTGTTCTGTAAAGTAAAAGCCCAAATTGGAGGGAGGGGGATAATTTCCCTGTGTACACAATGGAGCAACTTACCCTACGAAATTGAGTCCGTGGATTCACAGAAATTTGTTGGCTCCTTGCTTCAACAGCCAAGTGCTGGGGAAGCTTTTGCCACTTTAGGGAATTTTGACAGAAAGATTCTCAGGACAAATGGTCTGGCAGCTACTGAGGCCTTGGCTCAATATTCCCTGACTGGGACTGGTTAGCCCACAAGCAGCAAGGTTCCAGGCTGACTAAGTCGAATTTGTTACTCAGTCCAAGCTCACTCAGCTCCATGCAAGTCAGGCCAATAAATCTCTGAAAGATGAAGTGTGTAGGCAAGGAGTACGACTATTAGGAAAGCTGACTGACCAAGAAGATGGCAAACTAATGTCTCAAAATAATCATCGTATTGGGGCCTGAATGTCAGATTCTTTTAAAGAACAGAGATGGGGTGGGGTGGGATGAGGAAACAAAGTAAAAGGGGCATTCATCTTGTAAATATCTCCTAGAATGGTAAGCCTCAGGCTGGGGATGTGTTAATTTCTTCCTTCCTGCCATCCACAGATGGACAGGGTCCTAAATAAAGGCACTTTGGTTTAATAGTCAGGCAGACAGACAGGGTGTTCTGAGGCATGCCAATATATATGATTATAATAACAAAAGCAATGAAAAACAAGTCAAAGAAACAGTTCCAACATAGGGTCAAAATTGACTCTTCCTTGCAACACCCAAATTAAGGTATTTATAAGGACCTTTATAAAATGTTGCAGTGTTCTGGAATTATGGATGATCCAAATCTAATAATGCTGCCCTTCACTCAACAAATAAGGATTCATGGTCCCTGGTATGTCAAGCAGTCAGTGAACTGTGAACTCAACAACCTAGCCCTGCCTACATGGAAGTTAAAGATGCCTTTAATTCATGTATTACATTTTATTATATCTGCTAGGTAATACTTTTTTAACTGTGAAAATTTATGATATAGTACAGATAATGTCTGATTTTATTTATTTTTTACCCATTTCCATGACCCTCAGGGAAGGCTAAATTCAAAGTAGTGACTTCCTGAAGTCTTTATGCATCTTATTTCTTTAAAAAATGTATTTCTATTTAACTGGAGAATAATTGCTTTACAATATTGTGTTCATTTCTGCCATATATAAAAGTGAATCAGCCATAGGTATGCATATGTCCCCTCCCTGAACCTCCCTCCCACCTCCTAACCCTCTAGGTTGTCACAGAGCACTAGATTTAAGTTCCCTATGTCATATAGCAAATTTCCAGTGGCTATCTAATTTATCTTCTTTTTTTTAATATAAATTTATTTATTTTAATTGGAGGTTAATTACAATATTGTATTGGTTTTGCCATATATCAACATGAATCCACCACAGGTATACACGTGTTCCCCATCCTGAACCCTCCTCCCTCCTCCTTCCCCATACCATCCCTCTGGGTCATCTCAGTGCACCAGCCCCAAACATCCAGTATCATGCACTGAACCTGGACTGGTGATTCATTTCATATATGATATTATACATGTTTCAATGCCATTCTCCCAAATCATTCCACCCTCTCCCTCTCCCACAGAGTCCAAAAGACTGTTCTATACATCTGTGTCTCGTTTGCTGTCTCTCATACAGGGTTATCATTACCATCTTTCTAAATTCCATATATATGCATTAGTATACTGTATTGGTGTTTTTCTTTCTGGCTTACTTCACTCTGTATAATAGGCTCCAGTTTCATCCACCTCATTAGAACTGATTCAAATGTATTCTTTTTAATGGCTGAGTAATATTCCATTGTGTATATGTACCACAGCTTTCTTTTTTTTTTTTTTTATTTTATTTTTAAACTTTACAATATTGTATTGGTTCTGCCATATATCAAAATGAATCCACCATAGGCATACATGTGTTCCCCATCCTGAACCCACCTCCCTCCTCCCTCCCCATACCATCCCTCTGGTTCATCCCAGTGCACCAGCTCCAAGCATCCAGTATCGTGCATTGAATCTGGACTGGCAACTCATTTCATATATGATATTATACATGTTTCAATGCTATTCTCCCAAATCATCCCACGCTCTCCCTCTTCCACAGAGTCCAAAAGACTGTTCTATACATCTGTGTCTCATTTGCTGTCTCTCATACAGGGTTATCATTACCATCTTTCTAAATTCCATATATATGTGTTAGTATACTGTATTGGTGTTTTTCTTTCTGGCTTACTTCACTCTGTATAATAGGCTCCAGTTTCATCCACCTCATTAGAACTGATTCAAATGCATTCTTTTTAATGGCTGAGTAATACTCCATTATGTATATGTACCACAGCTTTCTTATCCATTCATCTGCTGATGGGCATCTAGGTTGCTTCCATGTCCTGGCTATTATAAACAGGGCTGCGATGAACATTGGGGTACACGTGTCTCTTTCCCTTCTGGTTTCCTCAGTGTGTATGCCCAGCAGTGGGATTGCTGGATCATAAGGCAATTCTATTTCCAGTTTTTTAAGGAATCTCCACACTGTTCTCCATTGTGGCTGTACTAGTTTGCATTCCCACCAACAGTGTAAGAGGGTTCCCTTTTCTCCACACCCTCTCCAGCATTTATTGCTTGTAGACTTTTGGATAGCAGCCATTCTGACTGGCGTGAAATGGTATCTCATTGTGGTTTTGATTTGCATTTCTCTGATAATGAGTGATGTTGAGCATCTTTTCATGTGTTTGTTAGCCATCTATATGTCTTCTTTGGAGAAATGTCTATTTAGTTCTTTGGTCCATTTTTTGATTGGGCCGTTTATTTTTCTGGAATTGAGCTGCGGGAGTTAGTTGTATATTTTTGAGATTAGTTGTTTGTCAGTTGCTTCATTTGCTATTATTTTCTCCCATTCTGAAGGCTGTCTTTTTACCTTGCTTATAGTTTCCTTTGTTGTGCAGAAGCTTTTAATTTTAATTAGGTCCCATTTGTTTATTTTTGCTCTTATTTCTGATATTCTGGTGGGTCGTAGAGGATCCTGCTGTGATGTATGTCAGAGAGTGTTTTGCCTATGTTCTCCTCTGCCAAAGCAATCTTGAGAAAGAAGAACAGAGCTGGAGTAATCAAACTGCCTGACTTCAGGCTCTACTACAAAGCCATAGTCATCAAGACAGTATAGCATTGGCACAAAGACAGAAATATAGATCAATGGAACAAAATAGAAAGCCCAGAGATAAATCCATGCACCTATGGACACCTTATCTTTGACAAAGGAGGCAAAAATATACAATGGATTAAAGACAATCTCTTTAACAAGTGGTGCTGGGAAAACTGGTCAACCACTTGTAAAAGAATGAAACTAGAACACTTTCTAACACCATACACAAAAATAAACTCAAAATGAATTAAAAATCTAAACATAAGACCAGAAACTATAAAACTCCTAGAGGAGAACATAGGCAAAACACTCTCTGACATAAATCACAGCAGGATCCCCTATGACCCACCTCCCAGAATATTGGAAATAATTTATCTTATTTCTGAGTCTTATCTTGAATTGACTCCCAGAGAGTATGCCTTGTATATTGTTGTTGTTCAGTCACTAAGTCATATTCAACTCTTTGTTGGATATGACTTAGTGACTGCAGGATGCCAGACTCCTCTGTCCTCCACTGGCTCCTGGAGTTTGCTCACATTCATGTCCAGTGAATCAGTGACAGCATCAGGGGATGTATCTCATCCTCTGCCTTTATACCTACTGATTATGTGGTCACTCCTCTATTTCCCTGGTTTGCAGGTCCTCCTGGTACTTTGTTCATTTTTTTTTCCCCTGAGTCTTTTGGTTTCTACTTTGCCCAATTGTGTTCTTCTTGTCCAGGTTCCTCAGATAGTCTCCATGTATGACATTTGTGTTATTACTGACTGGTTTGGGTATTGTTGAGGCAAGATATCAGACAGTTGTCATGAAATTCCTTTAATGTGACATTCTTGAGCCTACAGAGCTCCAGGCACAGAAGCCTGTACTTTTACTTTGTATTTTGCTCCATGCACTAATCTCTAGAATAAACTATGACATGTATAATTATTCAATAAAAATTCCAGGCACTGTGTGACTTAGAGAGTTTGTGTCTTTGTTGAGGCTTTTGAAAGATAAATTCAGAACAAGAAAAATGTGTGACTCACTATTTATTCCATGTTTTCTTTTTGCTCTGAATTATGTTAGGCATTGTAATTATTCCATTTGATAATATCCACATCATATTCTTATCTTTTTAATATACTGTATTTTATATCTCATCTTAAATAGTATCAGATATGTTTATATTTGGTATTCTTAAAATTTCACAGTGGTCTTTGAACCAAAGATGTATTGGTTTAACAGTGAAGGGCTGTGGGGAAATGTCATATTTGGATTTCTTGCATTTTTATGAATAGAAAGGGCACCCATTATTTCAAGATAATTCATGATTGTCTTGTGCTTTAACGGAGTGAAGGTAACTGTGAACCTGATTGTTGTAAAGATAGACTATACTTTGAGCTAACTGTGATTACCCAGGCTCAGAACACATCACAGTGTGGTTACATTTGAATGCCTAGCACTAGAACACTCCACTGCAGATCAAAGTCATAGGGTCTAAATTTTTAAATCAACTTGCTAAGTATGCAGCCTAATGAACTCTGTTGTTTCATTCCTATAAATATTTTACTGCTCCTTCACTGTGACCATATTCTGTTCTTTCTTGATTTATTAATTTCTATCTATTCTAATTTCTTTCACCAAAGACCTTAATTGACTGCCATGCCACTTTGGGAAAAACACGTACTCACCTCTCCAAAAATTCTGCTTCCTAATACTGATTTTATCATGATGATATTGTGTTTAGGACAATATATATTTAAATCTCATGTATATATATTTAAATTAGCATGCATATGTGATTTATTTGTAGAAACACTGTCATCATAACATCTTGCTAAGTTTGTTTTACCTTTGCAGATGTATTTTTAACTCATTTATATAATGTGAGTGTTTTGAATTTCCTCATCTTTGTTATTTTTTCCTGTTTCACCTTATTATGCAATAAATTAATGCTAAAATGGAGAAGAAAAAGGAAAGAGCTTGTCTGGAAGAAGGTAAACAATAAAGCTTATTTAGGCAATTTTTGCCCCTGCCAGTATATAAGAAAGATTTGTGCTTCTACTTAAAGGATTTCTACTCCATATCGCTTTCTCCTGTAACCATTTTGGTCTTTATTCATCATTTCCTTAAAGTATGCTCCCCCTTGCTTCCTGCTGTCATTTTGGAACTTTGATTACAAAGATGATATTTCTGTTTACTCTCATAGCTAGTTAGCCAACAAAAAATGATGTTGAAGAAATAAATATTTAACTAAATTTTAAATTATAAAAGAAATTAACCTATTAAATCAACTCAAAAGTTATCTATTGAGTAGTTACTTCATTCCTAACTCTAGGCTGAGTACTCTATGAAATACCAAAACTACACCAGAGAAAACCTCCTGCTTTAAAATAGTTTGCATATTTATGAAAGCATGGCATACAATGAAGTGTAAAGAATAACATAAAACTGTTTAACAAATCACCAAATGCTTATATTTTCTTCCATGGAAAAATCAAATTCAATGAATAATATTTTGTTAAACCTAAGTTATGATCACATATAAGAAACATAACAATTTTAGGTATGTTAAATATGAAAAGTGTGCATGTTGGAATTAATGAAATATTATGTATTAGTATTTGTGTTGTAACATTTCTCAATATGTCTTTTTCAGTATATTAAAGCATCAATTTAGCACATGGTCTTAAAGTTCAACTTGCATATTAATGACTCTAAAGTACTACACATTGATATCTTTTTTCCTGCCTCCTTCTCATATATGATCTATGCAATCACAATCGCTCAGCCTTCAATTACATCCCAATGTCATCACATTTTCCAGCTTCTAACACTGTTGCACTGACAAAACAACCCCCATCATCCCTAGGATACAGCAATGATACTCAAATTGTTCTGAGTTTTCAGACATGCTAACCTAAAATCTATTTACAAAGAAACAGCAAAAGTGACTGTCTCAAAACATGAAGTCATGTTGCTTCCCTCGCTCAAAACCTGAAAGCATTCTCATTGTTCATAATAAACCCCAAACTGTTTACCACAATCCAGTCTACAGGAACAATACAATGTATAGTGTCAATAATGATAGTCATATTAATTTTATAAACAGTATAAACTATCTCCTTCTCTGACTTTCTCTGATGCCTCTCTTCACCTCACTTTTTATTACACAACTACACCGAGATGCTCGTTGTTCCTTGAATATCCTGACCTCCTATGGCTCTTACATCTTTACAGTCTTACAACTGCTGTTCTTTCTGTCTAGAGACATCTGTCAATAAGGCAGTGCAGTGGTTAAGAATATGGATAGTGAAGTCTGATGTCCTGGCTAAAGCCCTAGCTTTCACACTTACTTGCTAGGTGCATGACCATGGGAAAACAGTCAGCTCACCCCTGACACTCACAGTATATCTGAAAAAGGAGGATACTCTTTGCACCTACTTCTGAAAGTTGTGATAAAGATTAAATGATTTATTTGTGTAAGGTGCTTAGAAAGTACAAAAACTAGCTATATAAATTAGTCATGTTTATCTTGTTAATTGCTAGATCTCTTCTTAAGTATCACTTCTGTAAATTACTATCTTTACTTGAGTATGCTCAGTCCCTCAGTCGTATCCAACTCTTTGCAACCCCATGGACTGTAACCCACCAGTCTCCTTTGTCCATGGGATTTTCTTGGCAAGAATACTGGAGTGGATTGCAATTTCCCTCTCCATATTATCTGTATATCTTCTATAAAATAGAGACCTCTACTTCTTCCATTTCCTTAGCTTGTTTGAGGTTTTTTTTTCCCTTATAGCATTACAAGTAAAAAAATATAATATTTTTTCTTGCTTTCTTATTTATTATCGATCTTACCCTTCATAGTAGACACTGCATAAGCACAAAGACTTTATCATCCTTGCTTACTACTTTACCCCTGGTTAATTAAACACTGGCATATAGTAAGTATATACTGAGCATTTGTGAAAAGAAAGAGAGAAGTTGCAAGTTCTAAAATAAAGCTTTAAAAATTTGATGATTTTAGTTTTCTAACCAATATGCCAACATGCACTGACTTTGTAAGGTGCATAAAGAATCATGAAATCCCATAATCCAGGTAACATTTTTCCTGATCTGATCAAATCTCATTTTCCATGGGAAAATCAAATTCAATGAATAGAGCAGGTGAGCCAGTGAAGAATCCATTTGTTTACATGATGTAGTATGAAACATCCTGAAAGTTCCACCTCAACCATGTTACCTCCAGGCTTAAAACACTCACTGTTGGCTTGAGGCACCATCTCTCAAAATCTCTACAACATCAGAATCTTAAGGCAGTCACGGCTTGTAGTCAGAGCCCAAGAATGCTTAAGAAGCAGAAACGTAGAAGCTGGGAATTCAAGTACTATAAACATAATACTTGAAATGATTCAGGGATATATAAAATATTATACAAGTGTAGATTCCAAAGAAAAACTCGGATTCATCTGGACCTTTCAAATATGCATAGAAAAATCAAACTATTAGTGATGCACCTCAAATAGTGGAATGCTTTAGCACCTCTCCCTGTGCCTGATAATGTCAAACCTGTACCTACCTGCTTTGATAACAATTTATGGTTTTACTCCAACTTCTTCACAAACAGAATTTTCAAGTATTAATTCATTAGAAAAGAAAAACAAAAAAGATAACCACTTAGTATGGAATTCTGCATTACACATTCTGTTCATGTTCTCTGACATCACTTGCTATGCTGGACATGTTTCCCTGGACTCTCAACTGTGTATCACAACATACAGAATATTTGGATATTTGAAATTGAATCTCTAGTTTGTCAAATGTAGTTTAGAGCTTGTTTGTGGGGGTTTCATTTCAGAAGTCTAATTAGAGGTGGTTCTGGAAAATAAAATAAGCCATAGCCAAAGACAAGACTGACCGGTGACTAAGCACCGTTGCTATTTACCTATGGACCTGTCTGGTGTTTTAGATGCTATCCTAAACATGTATTTTTATTTTTATTGTTAATGTGCTCTTAATTAAAATGATTTTCTCATCTTGTAATTACTTGTTTGGGTAGCATACTATTTTCTCGAGAAATGGGAAGTATTGATGTAACCTCACAATTGGAAAGTCCTGTTTCTTTATGACTGGTTAGCCCAGTTATTAAGCTGGTAAAGCTAACGTTATCAAGTAACCACAAGAGCTCGCTGAGTTGGTACTGTCATAGGCTGACTCTCTTGCCCTACTCAATTAGAATGAATATATTTGGTTGTAACAGGATGAAATGAGAGTGTGTAGATGTACTTGCGCACATTACAGTTCCGTAACTTGGTGTGCAATTTAAAGTAGTTATCAGTGGATATAAGATGAGCTTGGACACTATATCATAAGTTATTTTCATTATAGATTCATAGTTTTAAATAAGTGTGTCAGAGAGTAAAAGTGAGCATCCCAATTCTCCAGAGCATATGAGATCTCAGAGGATAGATATTCTCCTCTTTTGCTTGAGAATTACTCAGCCCTCAGTGGGGGTTGGGGGGAAACAATAGTTCTCTTGAGTTTCTAAGAACCTCTTCTTCCGTACTCACCTTGTAAGTTGAGCCCTTAACTAGTGGAGCTATTCCTTAAAAATCAGAGCCAATGAGACCAATACCTGAATTTTTTATTCTAATGGTGGCTTTTCTCCCACCTGAATATGAGATAATCAGCTTCATCCTATCCTAAAGTCTTATTTGTAATCCTCATCCTAGTCAACTGTCTTTAAAGCTTCTCACAAAAAAAGATTAAATACGAGGAGAAGGCATTGTCACTTTCAATCATAGAATGGGTGAAAGGAAAATGAGAGGTGACCTTAAGCTAATTAATTATACCATCCAAACATTTTTAAAAAGTCATCAGCCCAACAAAAATACAAGTGGGAAATAAAATAAGTTGAGACAAATGCCACTGAGTTAGCTTGCATCTAACTGTGAAATAAATGGACGAACATTGAGTAGATGGGGGAAATTTACCTGAATCATTGTAAATCAACTATACTTTTTAAAAAAAGCAAACCTAAAAATAGAGCTACCATGTGCTGTGCTTAGTGGCTCAGTCATGTCTGACTGTTATGACCTATGGATTGTAGCTTGCCAGGATCCTCTGTCCACGGGATTCTCCAGGCAAGAATACTGGAGTAAGTTGTCATGCCCTCCTCCGGGAGATCTTCCCAGTCCAGAGATCAGCCCATGTCTCCCACATTACAGGGGGATTCTTTACCATCTCTACCACTAGGGAAGACCAGAACTACCATATGACCCTACAATCCCACTCCTGGGCATATATCCAGACAAAAACATTATTTGAAAGGGTACATGCAGCTATCTGTTTATTGAAATATTGTATACAATAGCCAAGACATGGAAGCAATCTAAATACCCATTAACAAAGGAATGGATAAAGAAGATGCGGTATACACACACACACACACAAAGAAATATTACTCAGCCATTGAAAAGAATGAAATAAATGCCATTTGCTGCAACATGGATGGACCTAGAGAGTGTCATACTGAATGAAGTAAGTCAGACAGAGAAGGAGGAATATTGTATGACATCCCTTATATGTGGAATCTAAAAAGAAATGATACAAATTAACTTACTCACAAAGTGGAAAGAGACACACAGACTTAGAGAATGAACTTAGTGATTGCCAGGAGGAAGGGACAGTTAAGGAGTTTGTGATGGATGTGTATACATTGCTATATTTAAAATGGATAACCAACAAGGAACCACTGTATGGAACTCTGCTCACTGTTATATGGCAGCCTGGAAGGCAGAGAGGGGAGTTTGAGGGAGAATGGATACATGGATCTGTATGGCTGAGTCCCTTCCTTGTTCACCTGAAACTATGCCCCAATACAAAATAAAGAGTTTAAAAAAACAAATAAAGATGTTAACTCAGCATCTGAATTATATTTAGATTGTGGTCAAGATTCTTGAACAACCTACAATAAAGATTTTTATAAAGATAGAAAAATAAATAGAGATTATCATATTAAGGGAAGTAAATCAGACAGAAAGACAAATATTATATGATATTGATTATCTGCAGAGTCATATTTTAAAATAGGATACAAATGAAAATATAAATAGAGGAGAGAGGACAGGGACAAATTAAAAATTTGGGATTAATACACTATTATATATAAAATAGGTAATCAGCAAGGGGCTACTGAATAGCCTAGGGACCTATACTCAATTTCTTATAATAATCTATAATGGAAGAGAATGTAAAAAAAAAAAAAAAAGAACATATATGTATATGTATAACTGAATCATTTTACTGTACATCTGAAACTAATATAACACTGTAAAACAGCTATAAGTGAGTTAGTGATAGTTGCTCAGTCGTGTCTGACTCTTTGCGACTTCATCGACTGTATCTCTGTCCATGGGATTCTCCAGGCAAGAATACTGGAGCGGTTTACCATTTACTTCTCCAACTATATTTCAACTATAGTTATAAGTATAAAACAACTATACTTATAAATATAAAACAAGTATATTTCAATAAATAATAAATAAAAAGACTACTCATGAGGGGAGAAGAGTACAAATGCAAGATATTAAAATACATTTGAAATTAAAAATCATAAACTTGAGTTTAAAAAAAAGGAAAGAAAGAAAAAGATTCTGCTAATTGCCTAAGATGCTTATAGTTGAATTGATTTGATTGGCACTCCTAAAACAGCACTGCACAACTGAGACAGATGTAAGCATGACCTCTATTTACTGTAAGCCAATCTTTATAAGACAGTTGTGTCTACCCTGTTGCTAAGGGAAGAAAAGATTGAAATATTAAAAACACTGAATAGGAGACAGAAATAGCTAAAGAAATAGGAGTTCATCAGTTCAGTTCAGTTCAGTCACTCAGTCGTGTCCGACTCTTTGCGACCCCAGGAATCGCAGCATGCCAGGCCTCCCTGTCCATCACCAGCTCCCAGAGTTCACTCAGACTCACGTCGATCGAATCAGTGATGCCATCCAGCCATCTCATCCTCTGCCGTCCCCTTTCCTCCTGCCCCCAATCCCTCCCAGTATCAGAGTCTTTTCCAATGAGACAACACTTCACATAATGTGGCCAAAGTACGGGAGTTTCAGCTTTAGCATCATTTCTTCCAAAGAAATCTCAGGGCTGATCTCCTTCAGAATGGACTGGCTGGATCTCCTTGCAATCCAAGGGACTCTCAAGAGTCTTCTCCAACACCACAGTTCAAAAGCATGAATTCTTCGGCGCTCAGCCTTCTTCACAGTCCAACTCTCACATCCATACATGACCACAGGAAAAAACCATATCCTTGACTAGATGGACCTTTGTTGGCAAAGTAATGTCTCTGCTTTTTAATATGTTATCTAGGTTGGACATAACTTTCCTTCCAAGGAGTAAGCGTCTTTTAATTTTGTGGCTGCAGTCACCATCTGCAGTGATTTTGGAGCCCAGAAAAATAAAGTCTGGCACTGTTTCCACTGTTTCCCCATCTATTTCCCATGAAGTGGTGGAACCGGATGCCATGATCTTCGTTTTCTGAATGTTGAGCTTTAAGCCAATTTTTTCACTCTCCTCTTTCACTTTCATCAAGAGGCTTTTGAGTTCCTCTTCACTTTCTGCCATAAGGGTGGTGTCATCTGCATATCTGAGGTGATTGATATTTCTCTCAGCAGTCTTGATTCCAGCTTGTGTTTCTTCCAGTCCAGCATTTCTCATGATGTACTCTGCATATAAGCTAAATAAGCAGGGTGATAATATACAGCCTTGACGCACTCCTTTTCCTATTTGGAACCAGTCTGTTTTTCCATGTCCTGTTCTAACTGTTGCTTTCTGACCTGCATACAGATTTCTCAAGAGGCAGATCAGGTGGTCTGGTATTCCCATCTCTTTCAGAATTTTCCAGTTTATTGTGATCCACACAGTCAAAGGCTTGGCATAGTCAATAAAGCAGAAATAGATGCTTTTCTGGAACTCTCTTGCTTTTTCCATGATCCAGCACATGTTGGCAATTTGATCTCTGGTTCCTCTGGCTTTTCTAAAACCAACTTGAACATCAGGAAGTTCATGTTTCACGTATTGCTGGAGCCTGGCTTGGAGAATTTTGAGCACTACTTTACTAGCCTGTGAGATGAGTGCAATTGTGCTGTAGTTTGAGCATTCTTTGGCATTGCCTTTCTTTGGGATTGGAATGAAAACTGACCTGTTCCAGTCCTGTGGCCACTGCTGAGTTTTCCAAATTTGCTGGCATATTGAGTGCAGCACTTTCACAGCATCATCTTTCAGGATTTGGAATAGCTCAACTGGAATTCCATCACCTCCACTAGCTTTGTTCATAGTGATGCTTTCTAAGGTTCACTTGACTTCACATTCCAGGATGTCTGGCTCTAGGTGAGTGATCACACCATCGTGATTATCTGGATTGTGAAGATCTTTTTTGTACAGTTCTTCTGTGTATTCTTGCCACCTCTTCTTGATATCTTCTGCTTCTGTTAGATCCATAACATTTCTGAGCAGTCCATCAGATCAGATCAGATCAGATCAGTCACTCAGTTGTGTCCGACTCTTTGCGACCCCATGAATCGCAGCACACCAGGCCTCCCTGTCCATCACCAACTCCCAGAGTTCACTCAGACTCACGTCCATCGAGTCTTTGATGCCATCCAGCCATCTCATCCTCTGTCATCCCCTTTTCCTCCTGCCCCCAATCCCTCCCAGCATCAGAGTCTTTTCCAATGGGTCAACTCTTCGCATGAGGTGGCCAAAGTACTGGAGTTTCAGCTTTAGCATCATTCCTTCCAAAGAAATCCCAGGGCTGATCTCCTTCAGAATGGACTGGTTAGACCTCCTTGCAGTCCAAGGGACTCTCAAGAGTCTTCTCCAACACCACAGTTCAAAAGCATCAATTCTTCGGCACTCAGCCTTCTTCACAGTCCAACTCTCACATCCATACATGACCACAGGAAAAACCATACCCTTGACTAGACGAACCTTTGTTGGC
This sequence comes from Bos grunniens, assembly GCF_055505025.1. Classification (NCBI taxonomy): domain Eukaryota; kingdom Metazoa; phylum Chordata; class Mammalia; order Artiodactyla; family Bovidae; genus Bos; species Bos grunniens. The sequence goes on along the minus strand of NC_141175.1, from coordinate 53,952,534 downwards.
AAAGTAGTGTCTCTGCTTTTGAATATGCTATCTAGGTTGGTCATAACTTTCCTTCCAAGGAGTAAGCATCTTTTAATTTCATGGCTGCAGTCACCATCTGTAGTGATTTTGGAGCTCAGAAAAATAAAGTCTGACACTGTTTCCACTGTTTCCCCATCTATTTCCCATGAAGTGATGGGACCAGGTGCCATGATCTTCATTTTCTGAATGTTGAGCTTTAAGCCAACTTTTTCACTCTCCACTTTCACTTTCATCAAGAGGCTTTTGAGTTCCTGTTCACTTTCTGCCATAAGGGTGGTGTCATCTGCATATCTGAGGTGATTGATATTTCTCCCAGCAATCTTGATTCCAGCTTGTGTTTCTTCCAGCCCAGCATTTCTCATGATGTGCTCCGCATATAAGTTAAATAAACAGGGTGACAATATCCAGCCTTGATGAACTCCTTTTCCTATTTGGAACCAGTCTGTTGTTCCATGTCCAGTTCTCAGGTGATGGTAAAGTTTTTAAATCATTAACTCAGTATTTTACTTGTCAGTTACAGATATAGATTTGATCTTATTATTTCAATCAATGAGAAGAGGGCAGTATTACCTGACCACATGGTGATTAAATGAATCCTGGGGTTATTCCTTTATAAGCAGATTTTAGGAATCAAGGAATTAATTGAGGAAAAAATACTAATTAATATTTTATATAGGATCTATGCTTTTGATTGTCAACTTCAAATTGCTGTTATCACTTTTTTCTCCTGAATCTTTCACCATTTCTTAGTTATCAGTTGCTTTCTATTTTTCATTACCCACCCCTATGTCTATTTCTACCTTGACCGAAAAATAAAACTGAGAAATAGAACTGTTGGTTTATGAGGACAAAAATGTACTTTCTAATTTCATTCTACACTCACCTATACTATCCAGCCAGCAGTCTAGCCAACCTTGATAGAATAAACTGAGAGATGAACAAAAACAATAAGTATCATTTTTGATGTACTGTATAAGGTAAGGTGACAGTAAGTTAACAGAATATCAAAGGAGGGAAAAGGAGAGAAGCTTTGAGAGAAACTGGTACTTCTCAAATTAAATAAGGTGAGTCTAGAAATTATCTCTGGTGCTTGGTGGCAAGAAACAGTTAATACTTATATTCTGAGTAAACACCTAATAGAGGGTCCACCCTTGTCTGAAGTGATAAATATCCTCAATAAAGTATGTGCTTGCATTATCTTTGTCCTGCTTTTCAGTAAGGTTTCCATGGTACCCAGTTTTTCTTGAATTTCATTCTTATTTTCAGTTTCCCTTTTTCAATTACCCATGGAAACAAATTTCCTCATGTTTCTTTTCTATCTGCTCTCTCTCTCATTTCCTTATGCATATAAAAAACTGACCTTCCATATGATAGTCTTCAATAACTTCTTTTAATAAAAGTAGACTAAAGAGCTGTAAGTAAACTCAACAATACAAGTGAGTTACAAAACTGTTTCTTTCTTTCTTACAGACAAACCCAAGGTCAGTCCTGATTCTAATCACAACCTAAGGGTGCATTTTCCTTCATTTTATAATTCTGCTATTCACAAAAGTATTGTATCTCCTGAGTAAGAAAATAGAGTATGGATGAGGCCACATTCATACCTTTTAAGCTGATGATGAATCCGAAGTTGCAAATATTAAGTCTGCTTGCATCCCATTGACTAACATTTAGTCAAATATCCCAATCTAAATCTAGTGGAAGTCAAGGAAATAGTGTCTTTTCCTGGTAAGTCAGATTTCCTTCTGCAATTCAATTGCTATAGAACAAGGATAGAACAGATGTTATTGGCCAACAAGCAGTCTTTACCACATTTATTTATGTAAATAATTCTTTTTATATTAATGATTTCCTAAAACTCACTATGCATATGTAGTAGATATCAATGGCTGCATTAAAAAAGTAACCCCAACTTACTGGATTAAGACAACACAACTTATTAACATTTCCTGAGCAGCAGGAATCCAGGACCTGGGTGGTTCTGGTTCAAGGCTTCTCTTGAGGTTACAGTCAAGTCATTGGCTAGACCTATAATATCTCTAAAGCTTTTACTTATGAGGCATATACTTTTAAGATGCACTGGTACATAGCAATTGGATGGAGTCCTCAACTCCTCACTGCCTGTTGGGTAGAATTCTCAGATCCTCTATATACTGCCTCTTCTCAGAGCTCACAGAACTGTGTAAGGGTCCTCATAACATGGCCATTCCATTCCTCAGACTAAGAGAAAGAGAGGCAGGATGAATAGGGAGGGGGAGGAAAGCAGGGAGAAAGGAGATAAAAGGAGAAGAGGAAGGAGATTGGAGGAGGGGAGGAGGAAGAGACAGAACCCAAGATGAAAGCTCTATGCTTTAAACACCTACACTCAAAAAAGACACACCCTCACTTCTGCCACAGTCTATTGGTTGCACAAACAACCTTGTATAGTTGGATACAAGATAACCGAGGAGTAAAGATTATGGAAAGTAAGAGGTGGCAATATTGGGGGCTATATTAAAAGCTTATGACTACATCTCTCAATGCTATGATAGTTATCTTTGCAGTCTAGAATAAGAGATTCATGAAATAGAATTCAATATAATATTCAAGCTATATTAATATTACTGGAAGCCAGAAAATTGACATCCAGATAATTTTTTTTAATGGAAAAGAAACCAGAACACTGAATATACTTATGACATAGATAAGGGAATGAAATCCTAATTCTTCAACAATGCCTTCTATTTCTTGATTCCACTCCTCCACTAAATGCTAAATGTCATCTTCCTAGTCTTTTTTGGGGTCAGTGACTGAGATGTGATTAATGAATTTGTCCTAAGTTCATAATGTGTTCTTTCTCTAGGGAAAAAAAAAATAATTGAAGGGGCTATTTTTGAGGAGTTCTTTAAAGACTTAAACCAAATCTTATAAAAATGATAGATCATTATTTTATTGTATTGTACTATTTTTTGTCTATTACTTATTCTATTTTGTAGTGGAAGCATACTTTTATACTCCTCATTACAAACCAGTTTGCCTAGGTTAATACTGGCTTTGTCATGTTAGAGGATCATGAGTGTTAGTTGCAACATAGTAATAGTAGTAGTATTAGTTGTAGTTGCTCAGTTGTGTCCAACTCTTTGGACCCCATGGGCTATAGCCTACCAAGCTCCTCTCTACATGGAATTCTCCAGACAAGAATACTGGAGTGGGTTGCCGTTCTTTTCTCCAGGGAATCCTCCCTACCCAGGGATTGAACTCAGGTCTCCAGCATTACAGTCAGATTCTTTACCACTGTGCCACCTGGGAAGCCCCAACATAGGTTATCATTTATTTAACTAGAACAGGAGGTAGTATTGTTTCTATGACAGAAAACAGAACTGGAAATCAGCTGTTTTGGGATTATACTCCTAACTGTACCAGAAATTGACCCTGATACTAGTTATAATGTTTTATTTATGTATTTACTTGTAAATTATAAACTTTATAAGCTTTATTAAACTTTATAAACTTATTTAAATTTTAGTGAATTAGTTTCCTCATCTTTAACTAATGACTTCAATATAACTACCTCTTAAGATGACATTTCTACCTAAATTCCCTTCAGTGCAATATGGTTTTGGGGCACTGAATTTCCATTTCATCAATGTCAAAATATGTCAAAAGATAGATTTACATTATGTCAATGAACACATTACAAAATATCAGCAGACTAAGTCACATAGAAATTATTTCTATGTTCAAGATTATGCAAAATCTACACTCATTTAAAGTGTTAGTCATTCAGTCACATCCGACACTTTGCGACCACGTGGACTATAGCCTGCCAGGTTCCTCTGTCCATAGAACTCTCCAGGCAAGAATATTGGAGTGGGTTGCCATTTCCTTCTCCAGGGGATCTTCCTGACTCAAGGATTTAGTCCAGGTCTCCTTTATTGCAGACAGATTCTTTACTGTCTGAGTCACCCTTCAGTTCAGTTCAGTTCAGTCACTCAATCATATCCGACTCTGCAACTCCATGAATTGCAGCACGCCAGGCCTCCAGTCCATCACCAACTCCCGGAGTTCACTCAAACTCACGTCCATTGAGTCGGTGATGTATGGCTCCCGACAGTGATGCCATCCAGCCATCTCATCCTCTGTCATCCCCTTTTCCTCCTGTCCCAAATCCCGCCCAGCATCAGAGTCTTTTCCAATGAGTCAACGCTTGGCATGAGGTGGCCAAAGTACCGGAGCTTCAGCTTTAGCATCATTCCCTCCAAAGAACACCCAGGGCTGATCTCCTTCAGAATGGACTGGTTGGATCTCCTTGCAGTCCAAGGGACTCTCAGGAGTCTTCTCCAACACCACAGTTCAAAAGCATCAATTCTTGGGCACTCAGCTTTCTTCACAGTCCAACTCTCACATCCATACATACACCCCAGCAAAGTCAAAGTAAGGATGAATCTTCTCTGACCCACCTGATAAGTGGATTTACAAGGAATTCATAAAATTCATTCTTAATAGTGTACAAATTCTGAATGACTAAATGTAAACTGAAAATAATCTAGGCCCAGAAGGGACAAGCCACTACTCCAAATAAGAGTCGAGGGAAAGTATTGTCTGTTTCCTATTTTCCTGAGTATACAGGAATTTGTTTACATTGTAGTAAAGTCTAAGAACCTTGAAAAAATACACACAAGGTTTTTCCTCTTAAACTAGCTTCCCGATACTTGATATTATACTTGACCTTAAAATAAACAGAGATCAAAATCAGAATAAATTTAGCTCTCTGGTTTTGCCTCCCAAATACATTTCTCATCCTGTCTCTTTTCTTTGCACTCAGCTCTTCTCCATCTAACACAATTTATTTTTTTCTCTGCACTTAGAATGACTGCCTTTTCTTTTAAACCACTGTACTCTGTAATGATCTTTCTAAAACCATGGTTCCCTTTCTACTGCTCCACTATATTTGAATTTGTAATCAAGCCATTTACCTCTACCCTCTTCATCTTGGTTACTGTTCTTTAATTTCTTCCTCCCTTCTACTGTAATTTATTTACATTTGCAATTTCATTACAAGTTGTTAAAGTTCTTCAGGACACTTGTTTATATTAAAGATGTTTTATCTAATTATACTATGTGGCACAGCTTGCCCATTCACTCAAGCGCTCTTATGATAATTGTTGATTTATTCTCTATTAAGCAACTGGTATTGTTTCAAGATTGCATATTGCAGACTTTATAAATTATGCTGAGAAAAGTGATAGCCAGGATAATCAGGAGACCTAGGTTTTATTCCAAGTTTTTACATCACAGATTATTTTGGTGTCTTGTTTTTTTTTCAAATTCACTTTAACAACACTTAATACATATAATGAACCAAGCCCTAACTTAGAGTTTAGGATACAAAGATAAAATACCTATCTGTTCCCTGAACTAATGCCACCGAATTGTAGAAAGGATGCCAGCATAATGCAAAAGAACAATGATGGAGTCATGTGCTAAGTACTACATTTGCACACAAAAGGAACAGACTTTTCTATCTTCAGGCAGAAAGACACTTAGAGACTAGGATACAAATGACCTGAGGATTGTAAATGAGCAGTAATTTTCTAAGCAAAAGGGAGGAAGGTGTCAGATAAGCTAGGATAGGCAATAGTAAGTGCATGGAATGAGGAGAGCTAGCTGCAATTTCTTGTCAAGATGAAAAAAAAAATAGTATATGTTGGTGGCTCCTCTCTCAGTCAACTCTAATGAAACTAAAGAAGGAAAACAGAAGCTTATATTTAACAAACTATATAAGTTAAAGAAAAACAACAACAACAACAACAACAACAAAACAGTTGAATGCTGCCCTGACTTAGTAAATATTCTGAAGTTGAGATGGAAAGGCATGTCTGTAGCTAAGTTCTAGAGGAAAGAGTAGAAGTGGGGATTGGAGGAAAACATGCAAGTTCAGCTCTTACAGCTCCTGGACTTGCCTTAGAAGATTCAGTGCAGGTTACACTTTCACACGAATATCATTAGGAACAGTCCAGATAGTCCTTTGGACTGGATGGGATTAGAGTCTTACAAAAGTGTTATGGAGGGAAAGAATTAAAGTCAGCTATTCTTGATGTCCTTCTCCACCCCTTCCTCCCAGGCACACAGCTCATGTCAAGAAATACTTCAGATTTTTTCCTGTAGACCTTGATCTACTTAGCTCCTTGCAGTTTGCTATTTTCTGGTAGTTTAACCCCTTTACCAGAGGCATTCTTCCTTACATGCCTAGGCTTCTCTGTCCTAAATTTCGTACCATTCTTTATCTTTTCATTCACCTAGAGGGACCAAGATTGATGTTTGATTTTTTGCCTTTCTCTGTCACAGAGCAGAAGTTACTGAAATGGACACAGAAAAGTTAAATAATTTGCCTAACTATACAAGAGTAGACAGTGGTAGTGCTGGGCAATGAACCAGGGAATCCAGTTCCAAGTCTATGTTATTATAGGTTCATCACATGTATTGGGCTTTCCAGGTGGCATTAGTGGTAAAGAAACTGCCTGCCAATGCAGGAGACATAAGAGACACAGGTTTGATCCCTGGGTCAGGAAGATCCCCTGGAAAAGGAAATGGCAACCCACTCCAGTATTCTTGCCTGGAGAATCCCATGGACAGAAGAGCCTGGTGGGCTACAGTCCATGGGGTCACAGAGATTCAGACATGACTCAAGTGACTTAGCATGCACACACACATGCAAACATATTAGTGTATACAGCCTATTGTATATTAAGAAAGTGAGCACATGTATATACATTAAAGTGAAGTCCCGGAGAAATGACCACTCGAGCTGTGTACTTACCACTTGGGCACACTTTGAACATCACAGTGCTTATTCTTGGCAGGGATCTGTGAGAGCTTTTCCCTGCAATCCAGGAGAAGTGAGTGGCTACAGTAGACATGACACTTGGCCTCTGGGTTGGGTATCAATTTTGGAGAAAATCAGCCATATATTAAATTCTCAGGGAATGCATATATGAGGAAAGAAATAAGCCTTCTAAAGAGTCCATGCACATAAGCCTCTTTCAGGTGCATCAAGGAATCACATGTTTAAATGTAACAAGGTGCTATGCTCAGCATCTTTACATTATATAAATTAGGGAATTTCAGGTAAGATGCTGACATTCCCATTGGGTCCTCAGGATGAAGCATAGGCTGGGTTATAAAAAGAGAAAGTGATTTGAAGCATAAGACAGACAAATCCACTATACAACTGCACAGTAAAACAGTCTTGGTAAACAGGAAATCATCTAAAATAGCAAATCCCTACTGACTGAGGCAGAGGGCACAAAGGCTATAAAAAGAAAGATGAAAGTGGAAAGATTTGATTTTTTAAATAGAGAAATACTTGAGGCAATGGAAGCAGAAAACATTCTAGAAAGGAAACCTTATTGCTGAACCTGTGGGTATGAAGATGACCATTTTGGTGCAGACCTGGTCTTAGCCCAGGCCAATCATATTTTTCCTGACCAGCTACCTGGAGACTGTGCCAGGTTCCTGGAGAGTACAAGACTGTCATAACCCTAAAGCCTGAGTAAAAGGGAGTGGCTGAACCTCCAGAAACAATCTAGAAAAATGAAAACAAAAGGTTTTGTAAACAAATTCAGATTTTCTCAAAGTGAAGAGGAAAGCATGCCCCACTTCCACCACTGACTTCAGAGTAACAATAGTTAAAAAAAGACAGAGTTGTAGCCATGAGCTTTCATGTCTGATATCCAAATGCAAAGGCACAGTGACTACTTGCTTGATTCACAATTTTTCTGTGACCAGATCATTCCACTACTGTAAATCTGATGTGTAGGATGCAGCAACTCACTACATGTGATTCAGACATAACTTTCCTTGTTTGCTGTTGGTTCTTTTGATTCTGAAACATCAAAGCAGATTCAGGTTTTTTTTTTCCACTTCAGTGCTATAGGTTTTGCTGGAGATTTGTGTGGTATTTGTGTGTGGTGTGGCCCACAAAAAAGTAACCCCTCTCTAAATTATGACCACCGTCCTCTTTCACCATCCCACCTTCTAGTGTTTGTTCAAGTGTTTTTCCCAGGCTGCCTACACTGAGTCACTGTTAGAACTAAACACAAGAGAGAGGAGATAATTCACAAAATATGGCTACTCTTTCCTTGCTGTCACTGAAAAGTGCCATCCTCCCATAAAAGGATGGATGTGATGGAGAGAAAAGGCCAGCATTATTGTCCTTAAGAAGGCTTTTCAAACCAAGTTTCTTTCATGGGGTTTTCCAGGAATAAGGGCTGGCTTTGTTATAAGAATTGTGCTTCTTCCTCTTCTTTTTCTTCTTTTTTTTCTTCTCTTTTTTCTTTTGAAACAAGGAGGTCCCTGAACTGGGAAGTTACTCAATATTCAGCTCCATTCAACCCAGCAATTACTGGACATTTTTTGTTATGTCAAATACCATGGTGGTTACTTAAAGACTAAAAATATAAAGAAAGCATAGCTACTGCCTTTGAGATACTATCTTCTAGTAGGGGAAAGAGTGATGTAAATAATTGCAATATAAGCATAATCCATATAATGATCTTAATATAATTTTTATAATATAATCCTTATAATAGAACACATCTGGCAGGCCATGGGGCTGCAAAGAATCAGACATGACTAAGTGATTGAGCACATACATGGTATTGTCATATCTACAGAGGAAAGGATTTGATGATATCCAATATCACTGGTTTGTATACACTATTCTCTTCATCCACTCAGTGAAATTTGGTGAGGAAGTTGGATTAGCCAACTTTGTGATTGTGTCAAATTTAAACAAATTATGTATCTCTATAGCTCAGTACTGTGTTAATCTATATTAATATATAAATTTATAATAATATAATCATACTTGATTAAATAAATTCTTCAGTATAGAAAAGACTTGGGTATACTGAGGAAAATAGTATTTTTTAATTGAGAATGTCTAGTAAGGATTTTAACAAAAATGGAAAGAAGGAAAGACTGTGGTAAGTAGAGAAATGATGTGAGGTAAAGAATACTCCAAGAGGAATGAAAATTATAAATAGAAGCACAAAAGATTTTAAGTGCATATTTGAGGAACACAGAATAGTCCATATGGATGATTTATGGAAGAAAATAAAGGGAAAAGACTCTGGGCCACCTGGTGCCTAGGGAAAACTTGTTTTCTATACTCTGCCTCCCTTCCCCTTCATCCTTGCTCTGTGACCTTGCACTCAAGTGTTTGGAAATGAACTTCTTTAAGCACCACTGTCTGTGTTGTAGTCTAGCTTCCATGAGTCACACAGTTCTCTAGTGAAGTGGCCCTTGCTAAGGGAGTCCTAGAGTTTTCTTTTGTTCTTCTTATGTCAATGCATTACATAAGGATCTTACTGGATGATGATTTGCAAGAGCAAGACAATTTGTTCTTTCCATGAGCAAAACAATCTTCTTGATTATCCTGTTGTTCAACACAATTTATTTAGAAAAAAGTATTGAGGTAGATCTATCATCCAAAATTAAAATTTAGTCTCAGCACAAACTTTTATATTGAGCAATTACTCATCCAACAAATATTTAACTCCTTCTCTATACTAGATTGTGTGTCAGGAATAATAATATGGACAGTATAAGAGAGACATGGGACTCACATTTTAGATATCTTCAAAAAAATTTGATTGATTATTGAATTTCACCATGAGTTTGCTGAAATGTTTATTTTTAGGTAACCTCTGTTTATAAACTCTCAGAAGGTTAGTATTCTGAATTATAAAGTATATTTAAGATAACCTGCTTAAAACATGAAGCTTTACTGAGTTTTATGTTCACTATAAACACAAAATATTTTAATGTTATAGAAAGTACAATTAATATGAATTAATTATAATTAACAAGATCACTCTTGTTACAATTAATATGAATTATTATATTAATATACAATTAATATGAATTAAGAAAGGCAATGCCAAAGAATGCTCAAACTACCACACAGTTGCACTCATCCCACACGCTAGTAAAGTAATGCTCAAAATTCTCCAAGCCAGGCTTCAGCAACTTAGCAGCAGCAGTAGCAGTACTCATATTAGGTAAAATCAGTTCAAAGCTAATTCATGTGGCTATTGGCTGAAGGCCTTTGTTCTTTATGAAGGACTCTCCATAAGGCTGGTCATGACATGATTTCTTCTAGAGAAAATCATCAGATAAAGAGAGAAAAGAAGAAAGAACTTAAGAGAGAACTCACAGTCTTTTCTATAACCTCCTTTCAGAAATGACATGGCACCACTTGTGCCATATGCTGTTTATTGATCACAAAGACCAATTCCAGTATGATGTTCAAGGGTACTGCACACAAATGAGTATTTCAAAAGGTAAGGATCATCTTAGAGGATACTTACCAGGTTTGGCTTCCCTGTGAAAGAATCCACCTGCAATGTGGAAGACCTGGGTTCAATTCCTGGGTTGGCAGGATCCTCTGGAGGAGGGCATGGCAACAAACTCCAGTACTCTTGCCTGGAGAATCCCATGGACAGAGGAGCCTGGTGGGCTACAGTCCATGGGGTGGCAAAGAGTCAGACATGACTGAGTGACTAAGCACACCAGATTTCGTGAACAGCCAAGGTATTGAAAAGAGGGGGACAGGGTTAGAGACGGAGATTTGAATATTTTTAGCAGATGGGTAGCAGCTGAAGTGCTGGGAGGAAACAAGAGGTCTAAGTCAGAGTTGTAGACCTATCATTGTCCTAGGAGTACATGTGGGTCACATTCAGCATCAAGATCAGCCTGGATGGGTAGGAGTGGGAGGGCAGCACTTAATTTCCAAAATCGTTGTATGTGTGTGCTCAATCGCTCAGTCACATTCAACACTTCATGACCTCATGGACTGTAACCTGCCAGGATCCTCTACTCATGGGATTTCCCAGGCAAGAATATTGGAGTAGATAGCCATTTCCTTCTCCAGGGGATCTTCCTGACCCAGAGATTGAACCCACGTCTTCTGCATTGCAGGAGGGTTCTTTACTACTGAGCCACCTAATCTTTGTTATCATTTAAAAAGGCACTTCCAGAGATTCTGTGTGAACTTATCCCACCTACATATGCTATTTCCTTTGAGAGTCACTGCTATACTCACTGATTTGTTTATGCAACAAACATTTTTTTGAGAACATAATAATACATATATCATACATTGTCAGAAGTTTAGTGTGTGAGAGACTTAATCTTTGTCATTATGAAAGAGATGAATCATAAATAAAATATTTCTTATGAAGAGCATTTGGGTGAAAGTAGAGACAATAACCCCTGGAAGAGACTGAAAAGTTTCTAGAAAACAAAAAAAGTAGATTTCATAAATCAAATGAATAGAGAATTTTATGATGAAAAATTTAGGTAACAAAATTTACAGTGGGACTTAAATAATAATAAATATAATTTAAAAAGTAACAAAGAATTAATAAAAGATAGGAAGCAAATTAATGTGAAAAATATTTTTAAGTATCTGTTTATTACCGGGACTATAAAGGACAACTATTTTTAACATTCTCAACAGCTGGTCATTGCTTATTTGAAACTGTTTAACATTGTTTCATTTTCCAAGATATGTAAATACATATCATCTTTGATAAAGCTAGGCCTATGCAAAATTTTAAAACATGGAGTTAATTTCGAGTGTCTACCTTTTCCTGTTAGTAGCAAGCTTCTTTATTCTTTAAATTTTATCAACTCCTTTAAAACAAAATTTTATTAAATTTGAGCCTTAGGAAAATCACTTGAATACAATGGTTCTATTGGAGAGTATTCTTCTAAGACATAGCATTTTCTTAATTTAGCCAGTTGCATTCAGTAGTAATTTATTGATATTACTTAGTTTCTTCCACATTTCATGTCCCATCTATCAGCAAATCTTGCCAGCTTTACCATTGCACTCATGTTTTTACCACTTTTCATAATCACCAACAAAAACACTCTGGTTCAAACCTCTGTCAGCTCTCACCTGAATTATTACAAAAATCTCTTAACTCTTCACCATGACTCTTTTTCCCAACTCCAGCCCCTTCTCAGGGATAGGTTCAGCTTAAGTTTTTTCTCCTCCCCTGAGATTTTGGTTGTCTTTTAGTAACAGCATGTTTTAGCTCCAGATAAGAAAATTATTTTCTCTGGGTACATAAGTGGTATGTTGACTTATCCTTCATAGCAGTGAACTATATTTGACTTTCAGCAGATACAAAGACTGAGTCTTTTGACTTATACAAATAAGCTGTAGCAAATATATAAAACACAAAAATATTGGCCTCAATTCATCCTCATACAATGTGAATGTAAAATATATACATAGAACCATGTTAATCTTTAAATCCTTTTACAAGCCATGGTTCCTTCCTGTTATTAGCCATAAGTATTCCCATTGATGATAGTTTGGTTTAATTCAGGCAACCTATAATACTTAAAAAAAAAAAAAAAACTATTTTAAAATATCTTACTAATATTTTTGCGGGGAGAAATACTATAAATGTAGTAGAGACAATAGAAATCATTATGTCTAATACATAACATAAAGTAAAACATTTAGTCCACATCTCTCCAATTAAAAAAAAAAATAGGAAAATGCAATTGCACTTTCTTTTCTTTATTTTAAATGACAAGCTCTCAGCCCAAGTCATATAGCCTGAGGAGCAGGGAGCTCCATGGTGAGAAACATGAAAAATTATTTATTTATTTATTTATCCATTCATTTTTGGCTGTTCTGAGTCTTCTTGCTGCATACAGATTTTCTTTAGTTGCGGACAGTGAGGGCTACTCTTCTTTGAAGTGTACGGGCTTCTCATTGCAGTGGCCTCTCATCGCAGATCATAGTCTCTAGGAGCATGGGCTTCAGTAGTTGTGACAGTAGCTTAGCTGCCCCCAAACATTTGGAATCTTCCTATCAGATCAGATCAGATCAGTCGTTTAGTCGTGTCTGACTCTTTGCGACCCCATGAATCGCAGCACGCCAGGCCTCCCTGTCCATCACCAACTCCCGGAGTTCACTCAGACTCACGTCCAGCGAGTCAGTGATGCCATCCAGCCATCTCATCCTCCATCATCCCCTTCTCCTCCTGCCCCCAATCCCTCCCAGCATCAGGGTCTTTTCCAATGAGTCAACTCTTCGCATGAGGTGGTCAAAGTACTGGAGTTTCAGCTTTAGCATCATTCCTTCCAAAGAAATCCCAGGGCTGATCTCCTTCAGAATGGACTGGTTGGATCTCCTTGCAGTCCAAGGGACTCTCAAGAGTCTTCTCCAACACCACAGCTCAAAAGCATCAATTCTTCGGTGCTCAGCCTTCTTCATAGTCCAACTCTCACATCCATACATGACCACAGGAAAAACCATACCCTTGACTAGACGAACCTTTGTTGGCAAAGTAATGTCTCTGCTTTTGAATATGCTATCTAGGTTGGTCATAACTTTCCTTCCAAGGAGGAAGTGTCTTTTAATTTCATGGTTGCAGTCACCATCTGTAGTGATTTTGGAGCTCAGAAAAATAAAGTCTGACACTGTTTCCACTGTTTCCCCATCTATTTCCCATGAAGTGGTGGGATTGGATGCCATGATCTTGGTTTTCTGAATGTTGAGCTTTAAGCCAACTTTTTCACTCTCCTCTTTCACTTTCATCAAGAGGCTTTTTAGTTCCTCTTCACTTTCTGCCATAAGGGTGGTGTCATCTGCATATCTGAGGTTATTGATATTTCTCCCGGTAATCTTGATTCCAGTTTGTGTTTCTTCCAGTCCAGCGTTTCTCATGATGTACTCTGCATATAAGTTAAATAACCAGGATTGAATCCATGTCCCCTACATTGGCAAATGGATTCTTAACCACTGGACAACCAGGAAACTCCTGCGATTGCTTTTCCTACTAAGGGTAACAGTTATATTTTACATTGCCATTATGTCAATATCAACAACTTAATTCTCAAATTTTTAAAATAGATTTGGTGAAGTTATCTTGGTACTCAAGTCTTGGAAGAGATAACTGAAATTTCAGTACAATGGAATACATTAACACTGTGATGTGAATATGTTTATCACACCTTTTCTAGCATGAAATCTAAATAGGTTTGACCAGAAGAAAATGTACTTCACACTAATTAATTCTGTTTCCATGACAAGCACATGCACGCATTCAGGGTCCCAGAAGGCAATCTAAGGCCACCCCTAATTGCTCTCTCAGCCTGTGGACCATATCCCCTACTCTGTCCTTCTCCCATCTCAGCTTTCCTTTCTAATATACTCACTTACCACTTCTCCACTGTGAAATCTATGCCAGTGTATCTTTATAGAAATTCCTCAAGAGATCCATGGAAGCTGGGTCACAATTTTATTTTGTTAACCTACACATGAGCCTTGTTATCTACTGTTGGTCACCCCATATAACTCTTAGTCTAGTTACACTAGACTTCTTTTCCAGGGGATCTTCCCAACCCAAGGACTGAACCCTGGTCTCCTGGGTATCCTGGTCTCCTGGTTTCTATTTTTACTGTCTGAGTCACCATGGAAGCCTAATAGACTTCTTCACAGTTTCTCAAATGCATGGCATGTGTTTTCAAATCCTTGTTGATACAGTTCTCTTTGCCTGAAATGCCTTCCCCTGCATAAGAAAAATCTTCAACTTTATTCTTTTTTTGTATTGTTAACAATAATGTTTATTAATGCAAAATTCAGACTAAGCTACCTTAAATCAGTTTTTGGAAAAAGGTGAAAGAATCGATAAAGAAAATATAGAGGTATTTGAAAAAAGAAAAAAATAAGCTATTCTTATCATCTAGACATGCACTAAAATCTTAACAGTGGCTATTGAGTTTATTCTTTTATCCCTCCTTCTGAGTGGGTTTGTTTTTTACACAATTATGATTTAGTATATATTTTATATTTGCTTTCTTGTTACATTAGATTGGGTATTTTTCTGTGTTTTCACAAGGACTTGATAAACACGGTTTTATGATTTCATTTCCTCCATCAAGCGGCTAAACCACATTTACAGGCATCTCCAAGCACTATGTTTGTCCCATTTTACTGTAAGTTATCATCTTCCCATGGAGAAACTGGCTCATGCTTCCTTGATATCCTTTAAAAGGGAAGAAACAGCATCAAACTCTCTGTGCCCTACTGTTCCTGGCTCTAACCTTTCTGTGAGGCAGGGCAGCAGGCAAGAGTCTGGATGCAGCCTTCCTCCAAGATTAGCAAACTGAGTGATATTTTTCCAATTTTCTTTTTTTGGGGCATAATTTTAAATTCACAAATAAAATCAAGCACAAAGATTTTCCATATACCCTTCCTCCAGTTTCCTTTATTTAGTAACTTACATTATCATAAAATATTTATTTACCTTATTGAAATATATTAACTAATGTAACCATTTTGTACACAAGTTTTTTTTTTGTTTTTCTTGTTGCAAAATCTAACTCAGGACTCCATGTGGATTTAATTGTCTTATGTCTGCAGTCTCCCCTTATCTGTGAGAGCCCCTCAACCTTTCTTGTCTTTTTAGATATTTTTCATGCTTTCTCTTTCATATTTTCATGTCACTTTTGAAGATCAGTTAACATGTAGACTGTCCTTTAACTTGAGATCGTCTGATGTTCTCTCATTATTTCATTGAGGTTGTGTGTTAATTACCTTGACATTATGCAAATATTCTGTTTCTGCTTAAATTTTCACCTGCTTGTTTCTGCATTCATGCATGAATCTTGCCTAGAAAATTATTACTATGATACAATAAATGGCAATTTTCTATTTTTTTCTCATTATCTTTATTGACTTGAATTATTCTGCAAGAAATATTTGACACATCTCTCCATCCCTATTTATTTATTTACTTAGTCATTAGGATAAGTATGAACTCGCAGATATTTGTTTGTGTTATTATTATTTTCAGAGTACTTCCTTACACTCTTGTATGCATGATGCCAGACTTACTTTTCTTTCCTTCACCTAAGCCCTGGAGTCAGCCAGTTTATTAAAGAGCTACAGAACTTCACTGTATTGTGTAAAGAGTGTTTTCTCCACTTGTACTAGTGGATGGACTTAGAAACTAAGATGTGCTGAGTGTGCTCATTGTTAACAAATATCACTGCTTCTGGTAACTCTCAGTGGATAGCACTGAGAAAATATAGAAGTATATATGAAAGTGAAAGTGAAGTCACTCAGTTGTGTCTGACTCTTCATGACTCCATGGACTGTAGCCTACCAGGCTCCTTCCTCCATGGGATTCTCCAGGCAATAGTACTGGAGTGGGTTGCCATTTCCTTCTTCAGGGGATCTTCCTGACCCAGGGATCAAGCCCGGGTCGCCCTCATTCCAGGCAGATGCTTTAACCTCTGAGCCACCAGGGAAGCCCCATAAGTAAGTATATATATATATATATATATATATATATATATATATATATATATATGGTTATGGGCCAGGCTTCATAGAATTGAGGCTAACCTCCCTCATGGAAGTACAAGCAGAAGTCATTGGTAGTGCTTTTCATTAGTCATGGGCCTGGGAGAAAGTCTCACAGAGGATGTGTCATTGACGTTGCAAATTTGATTAAGGAAGGATAGTGTAAGGCAGAAAACAAAAGGAACAAAACACTGTACCTGGGTGGTTCATTGATTTCTCACAGGGGCCAAGGTTAGGAATCTTGATACTGTTTTATTTGCACACACAGATAAAGAATTACATATAGATGTATATATGCATAATCATGCATATGTATGTATTTCACATAGATGTTATATGCATGCATATATACATCTATATGTAATTCTTTATCTGTGTGTGCAAATAAAACAGTATCAGGATTCCTAACCTTGGCCCCTGTGAGAAATCAATGAACCACCCAGGTACAGTGTTTTGTTCCTTTTGTTTTCTGCCTTACACTATCCTTCTTTAATCAAATTTGCAACTTCAATGACACATCCTCTGTGAGACTTTCTCCCAGGCCCATGACTAATGAAAAGCACTACCAATGATTTCTGCTTGTACTTCCATGAGGGAGGTTAGCCTCAATTCTATGAAGCCTGGGCTTCCCTGGTGGCTCAGATGGTAAAGAGTCCACCTGCAATGCAGGAGACCTGGGTTCAACCCCTTGGTTTGGAAGATCTCCTGGAGAAGGGAATGGTTACCCACTCCAGTACTCTGGCCAGAAGAATTCCATGAACTCTATGGCCCATGGATTCGCAAAGAGTCAGACACAACTGAACGACTTTCACTTTTTCATTTTGCTCATCCTAGGAATGTAGATATAGAAAAGACATATCTCTGATCTCAAGGAATGTATTGCCTCAGACAGGTTGTTGCCTGTTTTTGCTTAGAATATTGAATCATACAGTCACAACATACTTCCTGATACTAGAGTTTAACAAATTTTATTTTGGGGCTACACAAGTGGCACAGTGTGTAAGAATCTGCCTGCAATGCAAGAAATATGTGTTCAATCCCTGGATTGGGAAAATCCCCTGGAAGAGGGCATGGCAACCCAATCCAGTATTCTTGCCGGGAGAATCTCATGAACAGAGGAACCTGGCAGGGTGCAGTCCATAGGGTCACAAAGAGCTGGACACAACTGAAGCAACTGAGCACACACACACTTTTAGAGTTTAGCAACCATCAATACTATCAATATTGGGCTTCCCTTGTGGCTCAGCTAGCTGGTAAAGAATCCATCTGCAATGCAGGAGACCTGAATTCAATGCCTGGGTTGGGAAGATCCCATGGAGAAGGGAGAGGCTACCCACTTCAGTATTCTGGCCTGGAGCATTCCATGGACTATATATAGTCCACAGGGTCTCAAAGAGTCAGACATGACTGAGTAACTTTCACAACTATCAATGTTATTTCAGTGAATGAACGAATGGATATTTCATGGAAACAGAAAAGAAAGAGATCTGGAAAGACATGGGGGCTAGGATGCAGAACTGTTTGCTGGTTAGGAGCCCTGGCTTTGGAGTTGCACATACCTAGGTTTGGAATTCAACTCTGCCATGTATTGCTGGCTATGTGAATTTAAGCTACACAAGTATATTAGATATAAAGAATTATAGGCAGAGGCTGACACTGACAGGACTAAATAAATACAGTCAAATTGTAAAATGATTTTTTGAAAACTAGGAAAATGTTGGTATTAGTAAAAAATCTCACTGATATATGACAGATTAAGATATTTCCATCATTCAAAGATTGCAACACAATGCTAAAAAAATAAACTTAGATTCCTGCATACGGGCATTTAGTTTTTTTTGAGGGGGGGCATTTAGTTTTAATTCATTTGACATTATTACATTTTGGTGTTAATTTTTGGATTTTTTTTTTTTTCCTTAAAGGAATGAACTCGACTTTTTAAAATCCCCTCTTCCACCTCAGCCAACCACCAAACTCAACAGGATTTTAGTCTCTTGCTTACCATGGCTGATATGAAAATCGCATCTGTGAAGTGGCAAAGAGTAGGGCCCCTTCAAAAGCGCAAATCATTGTACAACCTTTCATTTGTATTCCTTTCCCTTTTCTTTTCCTTCTGGGCATAAACTTTCAATCCTTTTCTATATAGATTAGAGTGCCACTGGTTCAGCTGCAGATGCTTTCAACTTTTAATTATTCATTTGAATATACATCAATAAAATGTTTCTTAAGGTGTTCTGTTGAACATTAAGATGACTGACAACCCTAGATCAGATGATATTATTTACTTTTCCCCAAATGAATATGACAGTTGCTGAGGATGCGCTTTGCTGAAATAAAGACTGTAGGTCATTTTCTCAATATGGATCCACTTACACAACTCTACGTTTTCCCCATTACTTCTTATCATTGTGTCATAAACCTTGACTTGCTAGAGACAATCAGAAAGGCAAGAGGACATAGATTCTTCATTAGTGTCTGTTTCAAAGCAAGAAATGTGATAAGGAGATAATTGAAGCACATGTCTTGTACTGCCTTACAAAATCAATCAACTTTCTCACCATGACACAAGAACCAGCTCTGAATCCATTTTATTTAAAGTAAACTTTAAGGATTTATAATGAGATTATAATTTATAATCCTTGACTTTCATCATTATATAGTATCCTGCATAATTCAAGGAGAAATAGTTACAGACAGGCTATATACAAAAGTGTGGACAAGTATAAAAGGACCCCTTAGTATAGTACAGAGACTTAAGGTTAACAGTATCAATGTTCTTATCAAGCTTAACCCAAAATGATCAAGATAGTGTGTCTCAAAGTACAAATCAGGAACCAGAAGCATTAGCATTACTTGGAATCTGTTAGACATGAAAATACTCAGCCTCCATCCCTGAACCTAAAACTCTGAGTCCAGTCTCCACCAATCCCTACTTTAATAGGTGATTCTGATACATGCTAGTATTTGAGAAACAGTGGGCTAGGAGAAACAGAGACACCTGGTGCTCAGAAAAGGAGAGAATCACATTGAACAACTTGAGAGGAGCACTAATATTCAACTGAGGAAGATAGCCCAAATTAGGCTGAATGTAAGTACAGATTTGCCTGGGCCAGGTAAGATTTAAAACCTTTTGTACAAGTGTAACCATTAGTAGCACTTCTTTCACTCTCAGATATGTCCTCATTTGGAAGAAAAATTGTGCAGTTATCCCAAGCTAAGTTGTGTTTCAAGAAAGCTGGGGAAATACAGACTTTCTGTCCTCCTACCCTCTCATCTTTCAGCATGATCTTCAGTGCCCAAACCCTTTGGAAGCCTCAGTGGCATATGAACTCTGTGGCTGTAATTCACAGGTCAATTTGAAAAGACATAAAGCATATTAGAGAATGGTGAAAAATGGAATAGCAAATGGAAGCTGTTGGTCACACCTGGTATTTGGTTTTCCTTTACTGATTTCAGAGAAAACAAATAATATATTCATTTATTTATTACTTAATGTTTTAATTTGTTCTCCTATTGAGACCTTGATAGATATGCTTCCTTTTCCACAGATAGCAAATTATTCATGTCTGAAGTTTCCACTGAGTTCCTTTGGTCCTTTCACTTATGAAATTGAGAAATTGAGTCAGGATCAAGATAACAAAGTGTTGGATTTCCCTGTGGTCCAGCGGTTAAGAATTCACCCACCAATGCAGAGGACTCAGGTTGGATCCCTGGTCTGGGAAGATTCCACATGCTTATGGTCAACTGAGCCTGTGTACCAGTTACTGAGCCCATGTGCCACAACTACTGAAGCCTACACACCCTAGAGCCTGTGCTCTGCAACAGTAGGCCACATCAGTGAGAAGCCTGCACACTTCAACTAGAGAGCAGCCCTTCCTCAGTGCAATTAGAGAAAGCCTACCCAGAGCAGCAAAGACCCAGCACAGCCAAAAAATAAACAAATAAAATTAAAAGAAGATACATAGTCTCCCAAAATGTACTTCTTTTGCACTAAATGTGTCCCATTTTAACTCTGATCTAAAAACCTAGGTAGGAAATTTCATATTATTTTATGAAAGGAGGCATGAGATCATAATCTCTGTACTAGAAATGCCTAATTCTTTTCGTGGAGTTGAGTTAGTAACCGAAATGTTTTTTGATTTAAGTTTTTTTAAGATGATTGAGATACATTTGTTCCTTTAAATGTAGACTTGATATCAGATATAGCTTCTTTCTCCCTCAGAAATGCAGGTGAACTTGGCCCAAGCTCCATTTTCTAACATTATATCAATCCAGATTATTGCCCACATTTTTCTGTATATCCCCATGATTTGCTCTCTCATCTTATTTACCTCATACATTTTGTGTTTATGCTCAGTTCAACTGATAATAACCTTAGGTGCAGAACTCTGCTTCTTCAATTTTTTACTTACTATTGTAACAGTAAACTTTTACTCAATATTGAGAAGCTAGTACATCACATATTCTTTTTCCCATAATGTGTAGCCTTGTCACAGTACATTCTGTTTTATTTTATAGGACACAGCACTATCTAAAATGATATTGTTAATTTTCCCAATTATTTTTCAATATTTCTTACCAAATACAAATTCGTATGCCTAACAGAGAGGCCAAACAATATTTAAATGTCTGATTTTAGAGCACAGAAAGGTTTATTGCAGGGCTATGCAAGGAAAATGGGTAGTTTATACCCCCAACCCCCTAAAAAATCTGAAGGATTTTAGCAAGACTATTTTTTATTTTAAAAAATTATATTTAAATGGAGGATAATTGATTTACAATGTTGTGTTGGTTTCTGCCCTACATCAACATGAATCAGCCAAAGGTATACACATGTCCCCTCCCTCTTGAACCTCCCTCCCACCTCCCACTCCATCCCACCCGGGTTGTTACTGAGCATCAGACTGAGATCCCTGCACTATACAGCAACTTCCCATTCGCTATCGGTTTTACACATGGTATTGTCTATATTTCAATGGCACCCTCTCAGTTTGTCCCACCTTTTCCTTTGCCCCTCTGTGTACATAAGTCTGTTCTCTATCCTTGCCCTGAAAATAGGTTCATCAATACCCTTTTTCTAGATTCCATATATATGCATTAATATATACAATATTTTTTTTTTCTTTTTCTGATTCACTTCACTCTGTATATCAGGGTCTAGGTTCATCCACCTCACTACAACGGACTCAAATTCATTTCTTTTTTCACGACTGAGTAATATCTCATTGTAGAGTAGAAACAGTGTCAGACTTTATTTTTTTGGGCTCCAAAATCACAGCAGATTGGGATTGCAGCCATGAAATTAAAAGACACTTACTCCTTGGAAGGAAAGTTATGACCAACCTTGACAGCATATTCAAAAACAGAGACATTACTTTGCCAACAAAGGTCCATTGAGTCAAGGCTATGGTTTTTCAGTAGTCATGTATGGATGTGAGAGTTGGACTGTGAAGAAAGCTGAGTGCCAAAGAATTGATGCTTTTGAACTGTGGTGTTGGAGAAGACTCTTGAGAGTCCCTTGGACTGCAAGGAGATCCAACCAGTCCATTCTGAAGGACATCAGTCCTGGGTGTTCTTTGGAAGGAATGATGCTAAAGTTGAAACTCCAGTACTTTGGCCACCTCATGCGAAGAGTTGACTCATTGGAAAAGACTCTGATGCTGGGAGGGATTGGGGGCAGGAGGAGAAGGGGACAACAGAGGATGAGGTGGCTGGATGGCATCACGGACTCGATGGACATGAGTTTGAGTGAACTCCAGGAGTTGGTGATGGACAGGGAGGCCTGGTGTGCTGCAATTCATGGGTCGCAAAGAGTTGGACATGACTGAGTGACTGAACTGAACTGAACTGAACTGATACATGTAATACAACTTCTTTATCCATTTATCTGTTGATAGACATCTAGGTTGCTTGCAGGTCTTAGCTATTTCTAAATAGTTCTCCAATGGACACTGGGATACATGTGTCTTTTTCAGTTGTGGTTTTCTCAAGGTATATACCCAGTAGTGAGATTGCAGCAAGACATTTTTAAAGGCAAACTGAGGGAGGAGAGTATTTGATTATTGGAAACTTCTTGGGTGTAGGGTTCTTTTGTTTTTGAAACTGTCCACATAGGTCAGGTAACAATGATCCTATAAATCTCTAAAAAGAAAATAGTATTCACTCTTTTTCATCTTTTTATTTCTATATGAAGTAAAAAGTGTTATACCCTTAAAGATCAGAACCTTGAGAATGGGCTTTCCCATGTATTTCAAGCTATGGGTATCATTCTTAATGCAAAGCAAAAGCAATAGAATATAAAGGTTAAAGTGGAAAAAAGAGACCCAATATGGAGTCAGATTTTCCCTTTTCCATTACATAGTTTCATCACTGAATTATAAGCAAGGAGAGCAGTCTTATTCTATTTTATTACTGTAGACCTTGTACCAGGCACATAGTAAATATGCAATAAATGTTAACATGTTGAGTAGCCAACTGAATAAGTGGATGGGTAAATTCATAATTGAATAATAGTACATGTTTTCACTTCTACTCTTTCCCTCACTTATCTTCCCAACACTTTTCTAAACTCCTACCCACTCCAGAATTCTTGCCTGGAGAATTCTATAGACAGAGGAGCCTGGCAGGCTACAGTCCATGGGGTCACAAAGAGTCGGACATGACTGAGCAACTTTTACTCACTCTTCTCCCTACCTCTCATCTTTGCTCTTCTCCTCTTTCCTGTCACCTCTTTCTACTTTTTTTCCTTTTCCTCTTTGTTTTCTTCCTCCAAAGAAATGTCTTTTATTTCAGGTATCCTTAGAATGGGCTTCCCAGGTGGCACTAGTTGTAAAGAACCTGCCTACCAATGCAGGAGACTTAAGAGATGTGGATTAAATCCCTGGATGGGGAAGATTCCCTGGAGGATGGCATGGCAACCCACTCCAGTATTTTTGCCTGGAGAAACCCCATAAACAGAGTATCCTGATGGGCTACAGTCCATAGGGTCACACAGAGTTTAACAGGACTGAAGCGACTTAGCACAGCAAAGCATAGCGCATTCTTAGAATACTCACCACCACAAAAGGCACTTATACGATTTTTCTACTCTGTCTTCTTAAAAGAAAGTCATGGGTTCCTCTAAATAAAATTTTCATAAAGACAATTTTCTCTACCACTTGTGCAGCAAATATTTGTTAAGCTCTATTTCAGTGCTATACTAGATAAGGAGCTACCAGGAGGAACATGTTTAGTTGCTGAGTTGTGTCCAATGTCTGTGACCCTTTGGACTATAGCCCTCCAGGCTACTCTGTCCATGGGATTTTTCAGGCAAGGATACTGGAGTGGGTTGCCATTTCCTTCTCCAGGAGGCTATTCCCAATCCATGGGTTGAACCAGCATCTCCTGTGTCTCTTACATTGCAAGACGATTCTTTACCCACTGAGCCATCAGGGAAGACCCAAGGAGGAGCATAGCAGACATAATTACTCATGTGGGGTCTTAACATGGTGGAAAAGAGAGATACTAATTTGATTATAAAGTATTCATTTGGATCATTATTACAAACTGAGATTAATGCTATGAAGGAACTGATAAGGAACCATGAAAACATATTACCGTGGAAACATACAGTCTGGAGATTCAAAGAGGGCTCTCTTCACAGTAAACCTGAATGGAGAAATGAAGCAATAGAAGTTTATTAAGCAAACGGGGTGAAAGTATGCTTAAATTAAAAGGAACAGTTGTATAAAGGCCCTGGTATAGGAGGGAATGTGGGAATTATAAACATTAAAGGACTGTTAATGACTGGAGTATTATGAGCAAGAGAGATGGACAAAAGCATGGTTCTGCAAAATATTGAGATCAAACTACATATTTTAATCTTATCATTAAAATGATACAAGCGTCTAAGCATGGACTTTTTAAGGTACAGTATTCCTTCATCTGCAACCAAGTATGGGAAACCGATTGGAAGGGATTGTAAATAGGTGCATAAAGATCAGTTAAGATCAGGAATTCTCCAGGCCAGAATACTGGAGTGGGTAGCCTTTCCCTTCTCCAGGGTATCTTCCCAATCTAGGGATCAAACCCAGGTTTCCTGCATTGTAGGCAGATTCTTTACAAGCTGAACCACAAGGGAAGCCCATGAATATAAAATAGATAACGAATAAAGACCTACTGTACAGCACTGGGAACTCTATTCAATATTCTGTAATGGCCTATATGCAAAAAAAAAATCTAAAAAAGAGTGGATGTATGTATATGTATAACTGATTCACTTTGCTATCTAGTAGAAAGTGACATAAAATTGTAAATCAGCTCTACTCCATAAATTTTTTTTTGTAAATTATTAATTTTTTTAATAATTTTATTTTATTTTTAAACTTTACAATATAGTATTGGTTTTGCCAAACATCGAAATGAATCAGCCACACACATGTATACTCCATAAAATTTTAAAGAAAAAATAAAGATTCAAGATCTTTGGGAAAAAAGAAAAAAAATACATGTGTATGAAGTTCTGTATCTCCTGATGCGCATGTAGGAGGATTTTGTTAAGTTTTACAACTTGAAACAGAATTGCTGGCCATAGAGTATATACATCCTCAATACTGGTAAATGTTACCAATTTGTTCCCTGGAAAATGTCATACAATTTACACTTCAGCAGTGTCTAAGGGTACATGGTGCTTTAAATTTTCCCCTTTACTTGCAACTGACACATTTTAAAAACCCAAAAACCTATAACTCTAGTGAGAAGGAAATTAAATTCTGTGTAATAATAATTTTATTTCCCTGAATAATTGGATTATTTTACATTTCCATGATTACTATTGAAGTTCTGAATCTTGACAAGTGTTTATTGGTTTATTATATTTCTTCTATGAATTATTTATTTTCTATTGGATTGTGTATTTCTTTTGATCTGTAGACAATATTTTCTGATTGGTATCTTTCTCATCTTTGTTATATTTTCTCTCCATTCTGATTTGTCTTCTTATGTTTATTTATCATTTCATTGGTGATCTTTTTTCACTGTTAAATTCAATTAATTTTACTTTATATTAAGTGTTTTTGCCTCTTTTTTGAGAAATCCATCTTTATCTCAAATAAATTGGCATATACTTTTCTATTTAAAGTTTGTTTTTCTATATATTATTTAATTCACTTGGATTTTTTCATTGTATGGTGAATATGACTTAATCTAATTTATTTTCATATGGGAAACAATTGTGCTAGCACTGTTACTTGAACATCTTTCTTTAATCTCATTTGCTAGTTCATTTTCACATTGTTTTCAGGCATCCAAAATAATGTGTCTGGACTTGATTTCATTATAGTAACTTTGGTCTATCATTTTCCTTTACTATATTATTTTAATTTCTATCATTTACTAATATAAATTTTGACTTCTAGCAAGTGGGACATGGGGCTTCCCAGGTGGCACTAGCAGTAAAGAACCTGCCAGCTAATGCAGAGACATAAGAGAGGTGGATTCGATCCCTAGGTTGGGAAGATCCCCTGGAAAAGGGCATGGCAACCCATTCTAGTAGTTTTGTCTTGAGGATCACCATGAACAAAGGAGCCTGGCAGGCTACAGTCCATGTGGTCACAAAGAGCTGGATGACTAAACTGAGTGACTAAACACAGCACTGCACACATACACACACATATATATATTTTTTTCAAATTATTTTCTCTTATACATTATTACAAAATATTGAGTATAGTTCTCTGATATATAGAGTCGATCCTTGTTGGCCATTATAATATATATAATAGTCTTGCTTGGACAATTCCATGGACAGAGGAGCCAGATGGGTTAGGGTTCATGAGGTTGCAAAGAGTCAGACACAATTGAAGCGACTTAGCATGCACACATGCAAAGTGGGACACACACAGTTTTTATTTAAAATCACATTTTTATTAATATTTTGCGTTTTCATTTATTATTTAAAACTAGTTTTTTTTTCAGTTTCCTTTGGTTGCAATAACACTGAATTTATAGAGAATTTAGGAAGAACTGACATTTATCAAATATAATCATCCTGTTCTTGGTTGTGAAATACCTTGTCTTTTATTGCCATCCCTTCTCAATACTGTTCATTTTCTCCATAAGGGAAAATTATTCACATTCATATTCTACAGGTTCATGATTATATTTTAAATTTGAAGTAAGTTACATTTATTTGTTGAGCTGTAATTGGCAAACAATGTTATATTAGTTTTAGGTGTATAGCATAGTTAGTCAACATTTGTATATGTTGTGAAATGGTCACATTTTTCTGTTTCTATACAATAAAAAAGAACTGATCGGAAAGAGAAATTAAACAATCTCATGTATAAAAATCACAGAAGAATAAAATACTTAGCAATAAATTTAACCAATGATGTGAAAGACCCCCTACACTGAAAATTATTACATTGATGAAAGAACTTGAATAAGACACAAGTGAATGAGAGATAACACTGTACTCATAGATTGGAAAAATTTAATATTGTTAATATGTGTATATTACCCAAAGCAATCTAAAGATTCAGTGTAATCCCTATCAAAATTTTAAGTGGCATTTTTCATAGAACTAGAACAAATAATTCTAAAATTTATAGAAATCACAAAGTTCAATGAGCTAAGTTACACAGTCTATTTTATTTTTTAATATGCAAAGCAATCTCTTTTTAATTGAAGTACAGCTGATTTATAATGTTTTGCTATTTCAGGTGTACTCCAAAGTGAGTAGTGCATAATATGTGATCAGTTCAGTTCAGTCTCTCAGTCGTGTCTGACTCTTTGCGACCCCATGGACTGAAGCACACTAGGCCTCCCTGTCCATCACCAACTCCTAGAACTTACTCAAATTCATATCCACTGAGTCAGTGATGCCAACCAACTATCTCATCCTTGTTGTCCCCTTCTCCTCCTGCCTTCAATCTTTCCCAGCATCAGGGTCTTTTCAAATGAATCAGCTCTTCACATCAGGTGGCCAAAGTATTGGAGTTTCAGATTCAACATCAGTCCTTCCAATGAATATTCAGGACTTATTTCCTTTTGAATGGACTGGTTGGATCTCCTTGCAGTCCAAGGGACTCTCAAGAGTCGTCTCCAACACCACAGTTCAAAAGCATCAATTCTTCAGTGCTCAGCTTTCTTTACAGTTCAATTCTCACATCCATATATGACTACTGGAAAAACCATAACCTTGACTCCATGGCCTTTGTCTGTAAATAATGTCTCTGATTTTTAATATGCTGTCTAGGTTGGTTATAACTTTCCTTCCAAGTAACTGTCTTTTAATTTCATGGCTGCAGTCACCATCTGCTGTGATTTGGGAACCCTCAAAAAAAAGTCTGCCACTGTTTCAACTGTTTCCCCATCTATTTGCCATGAAGTGATGGGACTGGATGCCATGATCTTAGTTTTCTGAATGTTGAGCTTTATACATATATGTGGGCTTCCTGGGTAGCTCAGCTGGTAAAAAATCTACGGCAGTGCAGGAGAACCCGGTTTGTTTCCTGGGTTGGGAAGTTCCCTTTGAAAAGGGATAGGCTACCCACTTCAATATTCTTGGGCTTTCCTGGTGGGTCAGATGGTAAAGAATCTGTCTGCAATGCGGGAGACCTGGGTTCGATTCCTGGGTTGGGAAGATTCCCCTGGAGGAGGGCATGGCAACCCACTCCAGTATTCTTGTCTGGAGAATCACCATAGACAAAGGAGCCTGGCAGGCTATAGTCCATGTGTTTACAAAGAGTTGGACACAAGCATATATATATATATATATTTTTTTTTTTTCAGATTACTTTTTCATACATTATTACAGAATATTGAGTATAGTTTTCTAATATACACAGTAGGCCATTGTTGGTTATCTATAATATATATAGTACTGTATACATTTTAATCTCAAACTCCTAATTTATACCTTACCCACTTTCCTCTTTGGTAACCATAACTTTGTATTTAATGTCTGTGAGTTTATCTCTATTTTCTATAAGTTCATTCACATGATTATTTTTAGATTCCAGATAAAATATAAGTAATATGATTAGGATATTTCCCTGAGTTACTTCACTTAGTATGGTAACCTCTAGGCCTATCCAGGTTGATGTAAAAGGCATTATTTCACTTTTTTTTATGGCTGGGTAATATTCCATTGTTCAGTTCAGTCACTCAGTTGTGTCCGACTCTTTGCATCTCTTTGCAACTGCAGCATGCCAGGTATCCCTGTCCATCACCAACTCCTAGAACTTACTCAAACTTATGTCCATTGAGTTGGTATTGCCATCCAACCATCTGATCCTCTGTCGTCCCCTTCTCCCGCCATCAGTCTTTCCAAGCATCAGGGTCTTTTCTAATGAGTCAGCTCTTCACATCAGGTAGCCAAAGTATTGGAGTATCAGCTTCAGCATCTTCCTAGCTATTTACCTGGGGCCAAACTATGGTGGATGTAATGAAGATAATGGTGATCTCCCTCAAAAGATCCCATGCATGTACTGCTACAGTCCATGCCCCAACTCTGCAGCAGGCCATCACTGACCCACGCCTTCACCAGAGACTCCCAGACACCCACAGGCAAGTCTCCTGTGGGGTCACTGTCCCTTTCCCCTGGATCCTGTTGCACAAAGTTTTGTTGTGCCCTCCAGTAGTCTATTTCCCAGTCCTATGTTAGTTCTGGCAGCTCTATAGCGGCATTAATGGTGACCTCCTCCAAGAGGACTTATGCCATACCCACACCCAGAGCCCCTGTCCCTGTGACAGACCACTGCCGACCTGTACCTCCACAGGAGATGCTCAAACACAGTTCTATCTCAGTCTCTGTGGAGTCCCTGCATCCTGGTGTGCACAAGGTTTGTTTGAGCCCTCTGAGTGTTTCTGGTGGGAATGGGGTTTGATTCTAAACTTGAATTTGCCCCCCCCTACCATCTTGCTGGAGCTTCTCTTTTGCCCTTGGACGTAGGGTATATCCACACAGCTGGTCCAGCGAAGCGCAGGCACTGCTCCTCACCTTGGACGTGGAGTATCTCCTCTCAGCTGCTTTCCACTGCAGAGCCATGCAACCACCGCTCACAGCTCCTGTGCCACTGTTGGAAGTACCAAATATACTAAGTGCCAAATATACAAATGAATGGTCCATGTAACTCAGGGCTAAAAGAATTCATTATCAACTTTTTCTTCAGTCAAACAACTGCTTAGTTTTCTGTGTCTTGAGTTCAGTGTTTATAGTGTTTCCCTATATTCACCACAACTTGTCAGCATTTGGAATACATTTAATTTGGGAAAAAAAAAAAAAAAAAACCAGATCATCAATGTCATCCTGCCAGCAGCTGAATCATGTGTGAGGTGTGTCTAAAGCTGCATTTTTAAGAAGGTGTAGACGTATGTGTGTGCTCTGTCGCTCAGTCTTGTCTGACTCTTTGTGATCCCAGGGACTGTGGCCTGCCAGTCTCCTCTGTCCATGAAATTTTCCAGGCAAGAATAATGAAGTGGGTTGCCATTTCCTTCTCCATCAGGTCTTCACAACCCAGGGATTGAACTCAAGTCTTGTGTGCCTCTTGTATTGGCAGGCAGATTTTTTTTATCACTAGGGAAGACTCTTAGGTAAGAAAATGAATTAAAATCCCAACAACTGGAAAACTTAAAGATAGAGAAATCTAAGATAATAGCTATTTTTAATAATTAACAGGCTGTTTGACATTTTCAGTGGAATTTGAAGTTGCTTTGCTCTGACATATATTAACAACTCTAAAGCAAAAATAATAGTGGATAATATATAGAAAAGAGACAGCAAAAACAAATTGGCAAGTTTCTTATCTGAAAGTTGTGAATCAGTTAATTCATAATGTTTATTTCTGAAATACATTGTAGTGGTTAATTGTTTGTGTCAACTGGCCTGAACCACGCAGTGCTTAGTTATTTGGTTATTCATCATTCTGGGTGTGTGAGGTTGTTTCTGGATGAGATTAACATGTTAATTGATAGAATGAGTTAGTAGATGGACCTCTCTAAAATGAGTGGGCCTCATCGAATCAATTATAGGTTTCCATAGGGGGGGAAAAAAAATCTGACCCACCATCAAGTAAGTACCTTTGTACTCAAACTGAACATCAGTTCTCCTGATTCTTATATCTTTGGATTCAGGTTGAAACTACACCATCAACTCTCCTGGGTCTCCAGTTTACCTACTCATTCTATAGGTCTTGGCTTTTGTCAGATTCCATAATCATGTCAATCAATGCCTTATAATAAATATCTATACACACACACACACACATACACACACATCCCTACCTCTTATTAGTTCTATTAGTTTTATAGGAGAAACTTGATTAATTTACAAATTTACAATTCAAAATTAAATATGTTATTTCTCCCCTATAACACACATTCTAACATATAATTTATATATAACTTTTGTTGTTATTGTTGTTCAGTTGCCCAATGATTCTGACTCTTTGCAACCCCATGGACTGCAGCATGCCAGGCTTCCCTGTCCCTCATCATCTCCTGGAGTTTGCAAAAGTTCATGTTCATTGCATTGGTGATGTCATCCAATCATCTCATGCTCTGACACTCTCTTCTTCTTCTGCCCTCAATCTTTCCCAGCATCAGGGACTTTTCCAATGAGTCATCTGTTTGCATCAGATGGCCAAAATACTGGAGCTTCAGCTTCAGCCTCAGTCCTTCCAGTGAATATTCAGGGTTGATCTCCCTGAAGATTGACTGGTTTAATCTACTTGCTGTCCAAGGGGCTCTCAGGAGTCCTCTCAAGCATCACAGTTTGAAGGCATCAAATCTTCCATGCTCTGCCTTCCTTCTGGTCCAGCTCTCACAACCATACCTGACCACTGGGACTTAGCCTTGACCATACGGACCTTTGTTAGCAGAGTAATGTTTCTGCTTTTCAACACACTGTTTATGTTTGTCATCTCTCTCTTGTCAAGAATCAATCCTCTTCTGATTTCATGGCTGCAGTCACTCTCTGCAGTGATTTTGGAGCCCAAGAAGAGGAGAACTATCAGAACTTCCGTGTTTTCCCCTTCAAGATTATATACATATATAATATATATTATATATTATTGTATATAATTATATATATATATAATTATATACATATATATATATATATATATATCAGTTCAGTTGCTAGTCATGTCTGACTCTTTGGGACCCCATGGATTGCAGCATGCCAGGCCTACCTGTCCATCACCAACTCCTAGAGCTTACTCAAATTCATGTCCATTGAGTCGCTGATGCCATCCAACCATCTCATCCTTGTCATCCCCCTTCCCCTCCCCACTTCAATCTTTCCCAGCATCAGGGACTTTTCACATGAGTCAGCTTTTAGCATCACATGGCCAAAGTACTGGAGTTTCAGCTTTAGCATCAGTCCTTCCAATGAATATACAGGACTGATTTCCTTTAGGATGGACTGGTTGGATCTCCTTACAGTCCAAGAGACTCTCAAGAGGTTTCTCCAACACCACAATTCAAAAGCGTCAATTCTTTGGCCCTCAGCTTTCTTTATAGTCCAACTCTCACATCCATACATGACCACTGGAAAAACCATAGCTTTGACTAGACAGACTTTGTTGAAAAGTAATGTCTCTGCTTTTTAATATTCTGTCTAGGTTGGTCCTAAGTTTTCTTCAAAGGAATAAGCGTCCTTTAATTTTATGGCTGCAGTCACCATCTGCAGTGATTTTGGAGCCCCCAAAATAAAGTCTGCCACCATTTCCAATGTTTCCCCATTTACTTGCCTTAAAGTGATGGGACCAGATATCATGATCTTAGTCTTCCGAATGTTGAGAGTTTTAAGCCAATTTTTTCACTCTACTTTTTTACTTTCATCATGAGGCTCTTTAGTTCTTCTTCACTTTTTGCTGTAAGTGTGGTATCACTTGCATATCTGAGGTTATTGATGTTTCTCCCAGTAATCTTGATTCTATTCTGCTTCATCCAGTCCAGCATTTCTCCTGCTGTACTTTGTATATAAGTTAAACAAGCAGGGTAACAATATACAGCCTTGACGTACTCCTTTTGTGATTTGGAACCAGTCTGTTGTTCCATGTCCAGTTCTAACTGTTGCTTCTTGACCTGTATACAAATTTCTCAGGAGGCAGATCAGGTGATCAGGTATTCCCATCTCTTTAAGAATTTTCTACAGTTTTTTGTGATCCACACAGTCAAAAGTTTTGGAGTAGTCAATAAAGCAGAAGTAGATGTTTTTCTGGAATTCTCTTGCTTTTTCAATAATCCAATGGACATTAGCAACTTGACCTCTGGCTCCTCTGCCTTTTCTAAATACAGCTTGAACATCTGGAAGTTCACGGTTCATGTATTGTTGAAGTCTGACTTGTAGAATTTTGAGCATTACTTAGCTAGCATGTGAGATGAGTGCAACTGTGCTGTAGTTTGCACATTTGTTGGCATTGCCTTTCTTTGGGATTTGAATGAAATCTGACCTTTTCCAGTCCTGAAGCCATTGCCGAGTTTTCCAAATTTTCTGCTATATTGAGTGTAACACTTTCACAGCATCATCTTTTCAGATTTGAAATAGCTCAACTGGAATTCCATAACCTCCAATAGCTTCATTCATAGTGATGCTTCCTAAGGCCTACTTGACTTCACATTCCAGGATATCTGGTTCTAGGTGAGTGATCACACCATTGTGGTTATCTGTGTCATGAAGATCTTTTTTGTATAGTTCTTCTGTATATTCTTGCCACTTCTTCTTAATATCTTCTGCTTCTGTTAGGTCCATACCATTTCTGTCCTTTATTTTGCTCATCTTTACATGAAATATTCCCTTGGTATCTCTAATTTTCTTGACAACATCTCTAATCTTTCCCATTCTATTGTTTTCCTGTTTCTTTGCATTGATTACTGAGAAAGGCATTCTTATCTCTCCTTGCCTTTCTTTGGAATGCTGCATTCAAATGAGTATATCTTTCTTTTATATATATATATATATATACATATATATATATATATATATA
The DNA here is from genome assembly GCF_055505025.1 of Bos grunniens. Classification (NCBI taxonomy): domain Eukaryota; kingdom Metazoa; phylum Chordata; class Mammalia; order Artiodactyla; family Bovidae; genus Bos; species Bos grunniens. The sequence continues at coordinate 53,919,162 of NC_141175.1, read as the reverse complement.
TATATATATATATATAACCTTTTAAGATTACCAAATCGTCCAACCTGCCATACAATTAGAGGGTTTCCCAGGTGGTGCTAGTGGTAAAGAATCCACCTGTCAATGCAGGCGACTTAAGAGTGTTGGGTTCAATCCCTGGGTCAAGAAGATCCCCTAGAGGAAGGCATGGCAACCCACCAGTATTCTTGCCTGGAGAATCCCAGGGACAGTGGAGCCTGGCAGGCTATAGTACATAGGGTTGCACAGAGTTGGACACAATGGAAGCAACTTAGCACACACACACACACAACTGTACATTTGCTAAGTCCTTTTTGTTTACTCTTTCACAGAAATGTTTATCTTACAAGTTATGAATATACCAGTAATTTTCTCCCATTTCTTCTTCCTGATTACTTTTAATTCTCTCTAATGTCTTTGCAAAAGAATGCTGTAGCTTAGCCATAGCAATTTTCTTTTACTTTTCATCATGGCATTTATTCATCTTCAGCCCTGAGCTTTGTATAGTTAATTCAGAGCATGGGATTTATTTTTATTTCTCAACTTATCCCTCTCTGTCTCTCAGTCATAAACCAAGGGCAATTGATCCTTTACTCTCTGGACCTGCCAAAGTTTCTTTATCCCAGTGTCCAGTCATAGTTGTCATTTGTATATTTGCCATCTCTAATTTCTTCTATATTTGGACAGTTCCTTGCTTCTCCTTAATATTAGATTGCTGAAAGGAAACATAACTATTCAAGGCTTATGCTGTTCAAGTAAGAAAAATATACTAGTTTAAATCCAATAGGAACCATGTTTCTCCTAGCATCTTTGTTCATTCAGGCAGCTATAAAAAAATACCAGATTGGCTAGTTTATAAACAATAGAAACGTACTGCTTATAGTTCTGAATAACGGAAGTCTGAGATCAAGGTGTCAGCTAGTCAGGTAAGGATCTTCTTTTGGATCACAGACTTTCCCTTGTATCCTCACATGGTGGAAGGGGCTAGGGAGGTCTCTGGGGTCTCTTTTATAAAAGCAAGAATCCCATTCATGAGGCTCCATCCTCTAGACTTAATCACCTCTCAAATGCCCTCCTACTAAGACTATCACCTTTGTGACTCAGGATCTTAACATAAGAATTTTAGTGTTACTTGCTCAGTCATGTCCACTCTTTGCGACCCCATGGAATGTAGCCTGCCTGACTCCTTTGTTCATGGAATTCTCCAGGAAAGGATACTGGAGTGGGCAGCCATTCCCTTCTCCAGGGGATCTTCCCAACCCTGGGACTGAACCTGGGTCTCCTGTATTGCAGGCAGATTTTTTATAATCTGAGCCACCGGAAGCCCTGGTGGGGATCAGAATCTCAACATATGAATTCTAGGGGAACACAAACGTTCAGATTACTGTACATACTTTCACAAAAAGTTGCTTCAATTTGTAATTTCATCTTCTTTCCACTGGTCTATAGTCAGTGGTTCTGTATCTTTTTGGTATTATGATGCCCATTACCAGAAGACAGAACAGTCATAAGATGAAAGATATAAGGTTCTATATCCTTGAGGTAATCTTCTTTTTTGTTCAGAAGATTTCTAAAACATTTACAAAACAAGAAAGACTCAATTAAGCAACTGAATACTGACCTGAGTATAGGATACAATTGTTTCGTTAAATTCTACAAATGATAGGAAGGGATTCAGAGAAAGGGTATGTCTGTGATTTAATTGTTCCCTCATAGCTCAGTTGGTAAAGAATCCGTCTGCAATGCAAGAGACCCGGGTTCAATTCCTGGGTCCGGAAGATCCCCTGGAGAAGGAAATGGCAACCCACTCCAGTATTCTTGTCTGGAGAATCCCATGGACAGAGAAGCCTGGCAGGCTACAGTCCATAAGGTCGCAAAGAGTCGGATACAACTGAATGACTAAACCACCACCACCAGTATGAGAAAGGGTACAGAAGCTGAAACAGTTGATATCAAAGAACATCATTTCTCAAAAGCAAAAATGAAAATAAGAAGTAGTTTAGAATGTATTTCTCTATGTGAAAATGGTGATGAGGAATTCTGCATAATAAAAGGCAGTTGCTATAATTATACCCTAAGAGAAATTACATGTTTAAAAGTACTTTTATAAAAATTACCTAAACATTTTTCAGATTTGAAAATGCATTCTTCCCTTTTCTCACTAGACTTCTCATTTTATTTTAGAAATAAAAAAAAATATTTCCTAAATCTTATTTTATACACTGAATAAAATGGTGTGAGGTAACACACAGGTGCACACATACATACACACACATGCACACACAGAAAAATTAAAGGGCTTTTGCCTCCTTGGTTAATTCTTACATCCTTGTTCTTTGTTTCTGATTGAAATATTTTCTCAATAAGGGTCATTTTTCCTCAGTTAGGGCACTTCTTAGATACAAAATCCACTGTATTATGAAAACAATCACATCTACAGATACGCATTTCACTCACATATTTAATAATAGTGTTAATGGCTGTTCATCTATGCACATGTATGTGAATATGGGTTCTAAGCATTTTAAACAGGTTATGGTAACTACCATATAGTATTGAATATACATATATATATATGTATATACATATATATAATGTTCCACCATATATATATAATGCATATATACATATACATATATATATATACATATATACCTACATATATATATAATGTTCCACCTAATTTATATTGTGTACATATATATGTATATATTCCATTTATATGTACTATATAGAGAAATAATAATAATACTATATATATGCATACATTAAATATATATACTTGATTAAATAAACATAGACACCAAATTCTGAAAGCAAGAAGGCCAGTGGGATATGATTAATCCAATAAAATCAAGAGAGAGAAATGGAGTTATAGCATAAACTTGACCACAAAAATCCAAAAATGCTTAAATTTCCTTTAAATTTGTTCAAATAAATTGAATATCTTAAACAGTGGAAAGCAAAACTAAGGTGCTTGCTACCCCCACAAGGTTGAAGAGCCTAGGTAGAAAAATACCTTCAAAAATGACTTAAACAAAAATTATAGATTAAAAGTTTCAATAAGTTTTAATTCAAAAGCACTTTTACCTTTTCATTACAGCTTATCAGATTTACTGATAAATCATAAAATATGATTTACTTTATAATCTTAGGTTTTTATATCAGAGATTGTAGTGATCTGCATTAGTTGAATCCTTTCTCACAAACTTAGGGTTATCAAATGAGGATCATAATTCATGACTACAGAATTAATAATTAACTAATTAGATAATTAATTTGATTAATTTTAAATTAATTTGCTAATTTGTTTGTTATTTTGAAAATAGTTGTACACATCTAGTTGGATTGGGAACAGAGCTTAGCTAATGGAAGTATTCAGTGTACTGATTAGAAGATAGGCTTTAGAGTCTGTCTGCAGTGCAGGAGACCTGGGTTCAATCCCTGAGTTGGGAAGATCCCCTGGAGAGGGAAATGGCAACCCACTCCAGTATCCTTGCCTGGAAAATCCCATGGACAGAGGAACCTGGCAGGCTACAGTCCATGGGGTTGCAAAGAGTCAGATATGACTGAGCGACTTCACTCACTTCACTTTAGAGTCAGACTAAAGTTTTCTACAATGTACTTTTACTGAAATATAGTTAATTTACAATGTTGTGTTAATTTCTATCATACAGCAAAGTGATTCAGTTATATGTGTGTGTGTATATAGATATATATATACGCATATATATATACACACATATATATATTCTTTTTCATATTCTTTTCCATTATAATTTATCACAGGATAGTGAACATAGTTTCCTGTGCTGTATAGTAGGGCATTGTTATTTATCCATTCTATATGTAATAGTTTGCGTCTGCTATTCCCAATCCCCCAATCCAATCTTCCATAACCTGCATCCCCCTTGGAAACCACAAGTCTGTTCCCAATGTAAAAGAGTCAGACTGTTTTTAACCTTGGCTGTATCCTGATATAAGTGTATATATACACTTATATTTATACCCTGATATTTATAAGTGTATAAATATCACTTATTTGCAGTGATATGTAAAAATTGAGAATATTCTTAACCTCTCTGACCTGAGTTTTCTCATCTGTAAAGTTTGATGGTAAGACTACTCCTCACACATTTCCTATTCAGCACAGTAATTCACAACTATTATGTGCTTAATAACATAATCATCCCTAGAAGCTGGCCTTTTTTAGAGAAGTTATTTATTTTCCCCTAGCTTACTTTCTCTGTTGAACAAATATTAAGTCATAGGAGAGAAAAACTTGTTTTTAGTCTGTTAAATTAAATTCTAGTACATAAAAATATCACACACACTCACAAAATCCTTCTTATGATAGTGTTGCTTTAACCTTCCTTCACTTACAGTCTACATTAAACATATACTTAGAATAATAAAAAAAACTTATTCTAGTATAAATCATTTTGTATATATAATTATTATGACAAGATGGGGAATAAGTGTGACCCAATACTGTGAATACATAGCTTAGTAGACAAACCATCTCAATTCTTTCTTACATAATTACTTTGCTCCCAGAACCTGCTGGGTTCCTAAGAAAACATGAATTTTATACAATTTAGCCTGCATATGGACTTAACCAGTGGCTCAGTGGTAAAGACTTTGCTTGCAATGCAGGAGATATAGAATATGTGGGTTCGATCCCTGGGTCAGGAAGATCCCTTGGAGGAGGGCATGGCAACCCACTCCAGTATTCTTGTTTGGAGAATCCCATGGACAGAAGAGCGGGGAAGACTACAGTCCATAGGGTCTCAAAGAGTTGGACACGACTGAAATGACTGAGAACACACACACGCATACTCAGCGGGGTAGGGTGAATTAGATAAGGGACATGGTTAGCTGTGCTCTGCTCCTCTTATCATTTCCAGTATTCTTCTGTCTTTTTTATTACTTTGGTGTTCTCCTTCCAGTTTTTCATTTCAACTTTACGGTCTAATCTCAAATGATGTTATTCATTTGTTGATACCTTCAAATGGGCTTCCCAACTTATTTGGGGTAAAGGCCCAAATCCTCTTTGTGGGCCACAAGAAAGGCCCTTCATAAAGTCCTCCCACCCACTCCTCCTTTATCTTTCTGACTTTGTTTCTTGTCACTTCTCTTTGCTCATTCCATCCATGCTGGCATTCCTACTAATCCCTGACTATATTCTAAACACAGAGAATTGCTGGGTTTGTTTGTTTATTTTTATCTGTGATGCTTTTCTAATTAACTTTTTTAAAAAAAAACAGCTTTATTTTTATTTTATTTTTTCAAAACTGTTTATTTTGTATTGGGGTATAACCATGTAACAATGTTGTGATTGTTTCAGCTGAACAGTAAAGGGACTCAGCCATACATGTACATGTATCCATTCTTCTCCAAACTCCCCTCCCATCCACACTGCCACATAACATTGAACAGAGTTTCATGCGCTCTATAGTATGTCCTTGTTTGTTATCCATTTTAAACGTAACAGAGTGCGTATGCCCCTCCCAAACTCCCTAATTATCCTTTCCCACCAGCCCTCCCACCAGCAATCATAAGTCTGTTCTCTAAGTCTGTGAGTCTCTTTCAGTTTTTTAAGTTCATTTGTATTATTTCTTTTTAGATTCCACATGTCATAGGATGTCATAGGATAGTCTTCTCTGTCTGACTTACTTCACTCACTAAGACATTTTCTAGGTCCATCAATGTTGCTGCAAATGACATTATTTCATTCTTTCAACGACTGAGTAATATTCCATTGTATAAATGTACCACATCTTTATCCATTCCTATTTTGATGCACATTTAGGTTGCTTTCAAGCCTTGGGTATTGTAAAAAGTGCTTCAATGAATATTGGGGTGTACATATACTTTCGGATCATTTTTTCCCTCTGAATGTATGCCCAGGAGTAGGAATGCACATCATATAATAGTTCTATTTTTAATTGTTTTTAGGGAACTTCCATAGAGTTCTCCATGGTGGCCATACCAATTTACATTCCCACCAACAATGTAGGAAGGTTCCCTTCCCTATGGATCTTCTCCAGCATTTTTTGTTTGTGATGTTTTTGATGATAGTCATTCTGATTGCTGTGAGGTGACATCTCATAGTTTTGATTTACATTTCTTTAATAATCAGTGATAATGAATAGCTTTTTACATGCCTCTTGGCCATCTGTATATCTCCTTTGGACAAGTATCTATTTAGGTCTTCTGCTCATTTTTTGAGAGTGTTGTTTATTTTAATACTGTTAAGTGTCAAGAGCTAGTTGAATATTTTTGAGACTAGTTCTTTATCAGTTACATCATTTCTATACACTAACAACAGAAGATCAAAAAGGGAAATTCAAGAAACAATTCTATTTATCATTGCATCAAAAAACAAAATACCTAGGAATACATTTTTGTCAGGATACAAAAGAGTACAATACTCTCTTGTCTCTGAAACTATAAGATACTGATGAAAGAAGTCAAAGAAAACATAAACAGATGGAAAGATATACCATATTCCTACATTGGAAGAATCAAAACTATCAGAATGATTATACTTCCCAAGGCAATCTACAGATTCAATGAATCCCTATCAAACTATTAGTGGCATTTTTTTTCACAGAAATAGAGCAACAATAACGACAAAAATCTCAAATTTTTATGGAGAAACAAAAAAACCCAAATAGCCAAAGAAATCTTGAGAAAGAAAAATGGAGTGGAAGAATCAGGCACCCTGAATTCAGAATACACTACAAAGCTACAATCATCAAAAACGTATGGTACTGACACAAAAATAGAAATATAGATCAATGGAACAGGATAGAAAACCCAGAAATAAAAATGAATCTATGGTTAATTAATTTATGATAAAGGAGGCAACACTACACATTGTTGACTACTTAGTGAAGACATTTCTCTTCAACAAATGTTGCTGGGAAAACGAAATAGTTACATGCAAGAAAAAAAAAAATTAGTTCATTCTTTAACTCCATACATGAAAATAAGCTCAAAATGGATTAAAAGCCTAAACATGAGACTGCTAAGTCGCTTCAGTCCTGTCTGACTCTGTGCGACCCCATAGACGGCAGCCCACCAGGCTCCCCCGTCTCTGGGATTCTCCAGGCAAGAACACTGGAGTGGGTTGCCATTTCCTTCTCCAATGCATGAAAGTGAAAAATGAAAGTGAAGTTACTCCGACCTTCAGCGACCCCATGGACTGCAACCTTCCAGGCTCCTCCATCCATGGGATTTTCCAGGCAAGAGTACTGGAGTGGGGTGCCATTGCCTTCTCCAAAATATGAGACTGGATGCTATAAAACTCATAGAGGAAAACATAGGCAGAACAATCTCTGACATAAATTACAGAAATATCTTGTTCAATTTGTCTCCCACAATAATGGAAATAAAAATAAATAAATGGTACCTGCGTAAAAGCTTTTGCAGAGCAGGGAAACAATAAGCAAAATGAAAAGATATCTATAGATTGGAAGTAAATATCTGCAATGTTAAATCAACACACACTCTGTGGCTTAAAGCAGCACAAGTTCATTTTATTTCACTTTTGAAGTCAGGAACTCAAAAAATGGTTGTTGGTAGCTGTGTTCTTTCTGAAGGCTCTTGAGAGCTAATCAACTTTACTAACTTCTAGCATCACTCCTTGCTCTTTCGTTTATGGCTCCAAATCACATAGCATTTTCTCCCTCTGTTTTCATAATCACATTGCCTTCTCTCCAAATCTGACCCTCTTAACTCTCTCTTAAAGTACCCTTACAATTATATTGGGCCCTCCTGGGTAACCCAGAATACTGCCCATTGCAAATAGTTAACCTAATCATCCTGCAAAGTCAAGTGGCTTTTACCATGTTAGGTAGCACACACAGATTCTAGGAATTAAAATATTGATACTTTGGGTACAGGCATTATTCTGTTTTCCACACTCGATATGCCTCAGATCAGATCAGATCAGTCACTCAGTCGTGTCCAACTCTTTGCGACCCCATGAATCACAGCACGCCAGGCCTCCCTGTCCATCACCAACTCCCAGAGTTCACTCAGATTCACGTCCATCCAGTCAGTGATGCCATCCAGCCATCTCATCCTCTGTCGTCCCCTTCTCTTCCTGCCCCCAATTCCTCCCAGCATCAGAGTCTTTTCCAATTAGTCAAACCTTCGCATGAGGTGGCCAAAGTACTGGAGTTTCAGCTTTAGCATCATTCCATCCAAAGAAATCCCATGGCTGATCTCTTTCAGAATGGACTAGTTGGATCTCCTAATAGTCCAAGGGACTCTCAAGAGTTTTCTCCAACACCACAGTTCAAAAGCATCAATTCTTCAGCGCTGAGCCTTCTTCACAGTCCAACTCTCACATCCATACATGACCACAGGAAAAACCATAGCCTTCACTAGACAAATCTTTGTTGGCAAAGTAATGTCTCTGTCTTTGAATATGCTATCTAGGTTGGTCATAACTTTTCTTCCAAGGAGTAAGCGTCTTTTAATTTCATGGCTGTAGTCACCATCTGCAGTGATTTTGGAGCCCAGAAAAATACAGTCTGACACTGTATCCACTGCTTCCCCATCTATTTCCCATGAAGTGGTGGGACTGGACGTCATGATCTTGGTTTTCTGAATGTTGAGCTTTAAGCCAACTTTTACACTCTCCACTTTCTCTTTCATCAAGAGGCTTTTGAGTTCCTCTTCACTTTCTGCCATAAGGGTGGTGTCATCTGCATATCTGAGGTTATTGATATTTCTCCCAGCAATCTTGATTCCAGCCTGTGTTTCTTCCAGTCCAGCGTTTCTCATGATGTACTCTGCATATAAGTTAAATAAACAGAGTGACAATATACAGCCTTGACGAACTCCTTTTCCTATTTGGAACCAGTCTGTTGTTCCATGTCCAGTTCTAACTGTTGCTTCCTGACCTGCATACAAGTTTCTCAAGAGGCAGATGAGGTGGTCTGGTATTTCCATCTCTTTCAGAATTTTCCAGTTTATTGTGATCCACACAGTCAAAGGCTTTGGCATAGTCAATAAAGCAGAAATAGGTGTTTTTCTGGAACTCTCTTGCTTTTTCCATGATCCAGCGGATGTTGGCAATTTGATCTCTGCTTCCTCTGCCTTTTTTAAAACCAGCTTGAACATCAGGAAGTTCACGGTTCACATATTGCTGAAGCCTGGCTTGAAGAATTTTGAGCATTACTTTACTAGCGTGTGAGATGAGTGCAATTGTGTGGTAGTTTGAACATTCTTTGGCATTGCCTTTCTTTGGGATTGGAATGAAAACTGACCTTTTCCAGTCCTGTGGCCACTGCTGTTTTCCAAATTTGCTGGCATATTGAGTGCAGCACTTTCACAGCATCATCTTCCAGGATTTCGAATAGCTCAACTGGAATTCCATCACCTCCACTAGCTTTGTTCGTAGTGATGCTTTCTAAGGCCCACTTGACTTCACATTCCAGGATGTCGGACTTTAGGTCAGTGATCACACCATCGTGATTATCTGGGTCTGAAGATATTTTTTATACAGTTCTTCCGTGTATTCTTGCCATCTCTTCTTAATATCTTCTGCTTCTGTTAGATCCATACCATTTCTGTCCTTTATCGAGCCCATCTTTGCATGAAATATTCCTTTCATATCTCTTATTTTCTTGAAGAGATCCCTAGTCTTTCCCATTCTGTTGTTTTCCTCTTTCTTTGCATGGATCACTGAAGAAGGCTTTCTTATCTCTTCTTGCTATTCTTTGGAACTCTGCATTCAGATGTTTATATCTTTCCTTTTCTCCTTTGCTTTTCACTTGTCTTTTTTTCACAGCTATTTGTAAGGCCTCCCCAGAGAGCCACTTTGCTTTTTTGCATTTCTTTTCTATGGGAATGGTCTTGATCCCTGTCTCTTGTACAGTGTCACAAACCTCAGTCCATAGTTCATCAGGCACTCTATCTATCAGATCTAGGCCCTTAAATCTATTTCCCACTTCCATTGTATAATCATAAGGGATTTGATTTAGGTCATACCTGAATGGTCTAGTGGTTTTCCGTACTTTCTTCAATTTCAGTCTGAATTTGGCAATAAGGAGTTCATGGTCTGAGCTATAGTCAGCTCCTGGTCTTGTTTTTGCTGACTGTATAAAGCTTCTCCATCTTTGGCTTCAAAGAATATAATCAATCTGATTTCGGTGTTGACCATCTGGTGATGTCCATGTGCACAGTCTTCTCTTGTGTTGTTGGAAGAGGGTGTTTTTTATGACCAGTGCATTTTCTTGGCAAAACTCTATTAGTCTTTGCCCTGCTTCATTCCGTATTCCAAGGCCAAATTTGCCTGTTACTCCAGGTGTTTCTTGACTTCCTACTTTTGCATTCCAGTCCCCTATAATGAAAAGGACATCTTTTTTAGGTGTTCGCTCTAAAAGGTCGTGGAGGTCTTCATAGAACCATTCAACTTCAGCTTCTTCAGTGTTACTGGTTGGGGCATAGACTTGGATTACTGTGATATTGAATGGTTTGCCTTGGAAACGAACAGAGATCATTCTGTCGTTTTTGAGATTGCATCCAAGTACTGCATTTCAGATTCTTTTGTTGACCATGATGGCCACTCCATCTCTTCTGAAGGATTCCTGCCCACAGTAGTAGATATAATGGTCATCTGAGTTAAATTCACCCATTCCGGTCCATTTCAGTTTGCTGATTCCTTGAAGGTCGACATTCACTCTTGCCATCTCTTGTTTGACCACTTCCAATTTGGCTTGATTCATGGACCTGACATTCCAGGTTCCTATGCGATATTGCTCTTTACAGCATCGGACCTTGCTTCTATCACCAGTCACATCCACAGCTGAGTATTCTTTTTGCTTTGGCTCCATCTCTTCATTCTTCCTGGAGTTATTTCTCCACTGATCTCCAGTAGCATATTGGGCACCTATTGACCTGGGGAGTTTCTCTTTCAGTATCCTATCATTTTGCCTTTTCATACTGTTTGTGGGGTTCTCAAGGCAAGAATACTGAAGTGATTTGCCATTCCCTTCTCCAGTGGACCACATTCCGCCAAATCTCTCCACCATGACCAGCCCATCTTGGGTTGCCCCACGGGCATGGCTTAGTTTCATTGAGTTAGACAAGGCTCTGGTCCTAGTGTGATTAGATTGACTAGATTTCTGTGAGTATGGTTTCAGTGTGTTTGCACTCTGATGCCCTCTTGCAACACCTACCGTCTTACTTGGGTTTCTCTTACCTTGGGAGTGGGGTATCTCTTTATGGCTGCTCCAGCAAAGCGCAGCCATTGCTCCTTACCTTGGACGAGGGGTATCTCCTCACCACCGCCCTTCCTGACCTTCAACGTGAGATAGCTCCTCTAGGCCCTCCTGCACCCGCACAGGCACGGCTCCTTGGACGTGGGGTTGGTCCTCCCAGTCACTGCCCCTGGCCTCGGTTGTGGCTAGTAAAGTAAAAGTCACTCAGTTATGTCCGACTCTATAGTCCATGGGGTCGCAAAGAGTCAGACACGACTGAGTGACTTTTACTTTACTAGGCATATCGAGTATGGAAAACAGAATAATGCCTGTACCCAAAGTATCAATATTTTAACTCCTCGAATCTGTGTGTGTTACCTAACATGGTAAAAGAAACTTGACTTTGCAGGATGATTAGGTTAACTGTTTGCAATGGGTAGTATTCTGGGTTACCCAGGAGGGCCCAATATAATTGTAAGGGTACTTTAAGAGAGAGGCAAGAGGGTCAGATTTGGAGAGAAGGCAATGTGATTATGAAAACAGAGGGAGAAAATGCTATGTGATTTGGAGCCATAAATGGAAGAGCAGGAGTGATGCTAGAAGTTAGTAAAGTTAATGAACTCCCAAGAGCCTCCAGAAAGAACACAGCTACCAACAACCATTTTTTGAGTTTCTGACTTCAAAAGTGAAATAAAATGAACTTGTGCTGCTTTAAGCCACAGAGTTTGTGTTAATTTGTTACAGTAATAAGAGAAATTGAACATATCAAGTTTACCTTATTCAGTTCAGTTCAGTCGCTCAGTCGTGTCCAACTCTTTGCGACCCCATGAATCGCAGCACGCCAGGCCTCCCTGTCCATTACCAACTCCCAGAGTTCACTGAGACTCACGTCCATCAAATCAGTGATGCCATCCAGCCATCTCATCCTCTGTCGTCCCCTTCTCCTCCTGCCCCCAATCCCTCCCAGCATCAGAGTCTTTTCCAATTAGTCAACTCTTCGAATGAGGTGGCCAAAGTACTGGAGTTTCAGCTTTAGCATCATTCCTTCCAAAGAAATCCCAGGGCTGATCTCCTTCACAATAGACTGGTTGGATCTCCTTGCAGTCCAAGGGACCCTCAAGAGTCTTCTCCAACACCACAGTTCAAAAGTATCAATTCTTCGGCGCTCAGCCTTATTCACAGTCAACTCTCACATCCATACTTGACCACAGGAAAACCATAGCTTATTAGCCTCCTTTAATGCAGGATTGAGCCATATGATTGGTTCTGCCCAGTAGGCTGTGAGAATACATTTGCATGACTTTGAAGCTAAAGTTGTTTTTTAGCCACTCAGTAGTATCTGACTCTTTGTGACCCCATGGACTCTATCCTGGCAGATTTGTCTCTATGGGATTGATTTCTGGGGAAGAATACCAGAGTGAGTTGACATTTCCTTCTCCAGGGGATCTTCGTGACCTAGGAATTGAACCCATGTCTCCTGCTTGGCAGGTGGATTCTTTACCACTAAGCCACCAAGGTAGAGCTAAAGTACTGACAGGTTGATATAAGGTCCTCTCATCATTCTTCCCACAGCACAGAGACATCCAAGGTTGTGTTCTCCTGTGCAGCCCATACAAGTTAGAGCTGCCATCAGCCTTATTGCCTCAAAGACTGTGTGGAGCAGAGCATACTACCCACTCTCACTGAATATACAACAAAAGCAAGAAATTGTCTCTAGTTGCATTATTTCACTGGAGTTTTGGAGTCAAATTTTTACTGAAGTTTAGACTAGCACTGCTGTGAATAGTACGCATCTCCTTCAGTTCTTTTGCCAACAGTCACATTCTCAGAAAGAAATCCCCTGACCACTTAAAATACACACACACACACACACAGATGCTCAACAGGCTAAACATCAAAGATATGCAAATGAAAACCACAATGAGATATCAACTTACATCTGTCAAAATGCTTATTATCAAAAAGAACATAAACAAATATTGGGCAGGATGCATAGAAAAAGTAACCCTTGTACATGTAATTGGGAAGGTAAATTGGTGCAGCTCCTATTTAAAACAGTATAAAGTTCCTTAAAGAAACGAAAAATAGACTTACCATTTGGTTTACCAATTCCATTTCTGGATATATATCTGAAGAAAATAAAACCAACAAATCAAAGAGATATCTACACCCCAGTGTTCACAGTAATATTATTTAGAAGAGCCAAGATATGGAAGCAGTCTAAGTGCTAATCAACAGATAAAGAAGACATGGTGTGTATATACACACACACATACAAAGGAAGAATGTTATTAGCCATAGAAAACTATGAAATTTTGCCATTTGCCACAATATGGATGGACCTAGAGAGCATTATGTTTAATGAAATAAGTGAGCCAAAGAAAGGCAAATATTCTGTTATCACTTACACGTGGAATCTAAAAAAGAAAACAGATGAATATATATAACAAAATAGAAACAGATTCACTGGTTCTCAGTGAGTAGAGGGAATGTGGGGGCAAGATCAGGGTATAGGATTAAGAAATACAAGCTACAATGTATAAAACAAATAAGCAACAAGGATACATTGTACAGCACAGGGAATATAGCTTTTATTTTTAAATAAATTTAAAAGGTGTACAGTCTACAAATATATCAAATCATGATGTTGGACACTTGATACTAATATTCTAAATTAACTGTACTTCTATAAAAATTGCCATGAAAATAAATTTCCCTCTTGCCTTGGTTTATTTCTTTTTTCCATTCTCACTGTCAGCCTTCACCATCTATATTTTTTGGCACTTAAGATTATTCAGTTATTTATTTTGTCATCACCTATCTCCTCCACATTGTCACTGTCCTCTTATAGCCTGGAGGCCTAAGGGATTAGGAGAGGCATGTTAATGTCAGAATCAACAGTAGAGATTTTTATCTACTTATCATGGCTTCTTCCTAGCACCTGGAATAGTGTCTGCCATTTTTCACAGATTGGTAGATAAATGAGTTTATCCAAGTGCCTCTCCATTCCCTGATCCCTTTGTTCCTGATCAAACTTGTTTCAGCTCACAATCTGACTTCAGCTTCTGCCCCATGCTGCTCTAGCACTTCATTTCTGAACTATTTTTTCAATTCTTTCTGTCTACCAAATCACTTTGCACAGTATGGCCATAATTCCCTTAATTTTTTTTTCTCCCCTGAACTTTGATAGAACATGAAGGATGAAACAAAGAACAAGAATATTTGGACCAAGAACCAACCACAAGCTAGATAATGAGGTACAGAAAAAATGTAGTTCATCTTCAAGTATTTCATGATCAAGAGTGGTGACATGCAAACTGAATCAAAATTATAATCAATTATAATCAATCAGTTAGTATCTAATTAATTTATAATTAATTCATAAATATATAAATTGTTACCTTTCACTAAAATACTGAGTTTAAGACATACATGTTTAAACTGGGTAACTTGCATTTATTTGGAAAATATTTATTGTGTAGCTATCACCATAATTAATGCTGGGAATATAAAAGTGAGCTCAATTGACAGTGTCATTGCCCTATACTGCTTAGTGGTCTAAGGAATTAGTAGAGGCTTGTGAAGAACAGAAGGTGGCCATTCACATTTTGTTCAGAGAATATAGCAAAAGAAATTGCCTGCAAGCTGTGATGAATTACAGATGATCTGGAGTATCTGGGTTACAGGGTCGGGACATTAAGAAGATCAATGGAGGCCTTAGATTAACAATATTTCAAAAGGTTTAAAATTTTTATAAAGAAAATTTGGTTCATCAAATTAAACAGAAGAGTAATATGATTATGTATGCAATTGGAAAGATTGTTCTGTAAGAAATGTAGATAGATGAGAAGAGGACAAAACTATATTCAGGATGTCCCATTAGAATCCTGTTATAATAATCCTAAAGAGAAATTATAAGACTGAAAATTAAGGTTTCAAATTAAAAAAATAAAAATATTGGTTCAGAGATGAAGTCAATCAAGGCATTGAACACAAACTTTTATTTTGAAATATCCTAATTGAAACCAGGCAGGTGGTAACCTTAATTTAATTGGCATTTTCTGTGTGCCCTGATAATGATTTTCTCCCTCCTGGATCTCAAACCATATGCTAAGCTTAAATGCTTCTGTTTATTTTAAGACCTTCTTAGATAATGCCTGTTACTTTTTCCAAAGGATATTTATTTAAAACCAAATTAAAATGTTTCAGCTTAAAAAAATGAAGGAAAAAAAAACTGTGAATATAATAATTTATGGCAATGATGGATGTCTGCTTTGATTTTAAACTCACAAGATATTTCCAATGATTAATATGCACAGTTCTTAACACACTATTATTTATTTTACTCAGTGAGAACTTTCTTTTATATGTTGATCATGGACAGTTGAAATTATATCTAGACAAGAGTCCAAAATTCTAAATTTTTACTGAAATACACATAATGATCATACAAAGAAAACACAAAGGCAATTCTCTAATAACTTTGTTATACCTTTGCTTAAAGTGAAAACTGTGTAAATTTCAGTGTAGACTAGTAAACTGTATAAAATCTCCATGGATATTATAAACTCTTGCTAAAGCACTAGAAAGAAATTTGCCTGAAATCCAGCATAAGCAATCCTCTGGCCCTTTACTTCTAGGCTGTACTCATTCTTATCTTTCTATGCTTATTTATCCTGTGGAAAGAAGAGACAGTAAAAGAAGAACTTGAACAAAATCCTACCAAAGGGAAAATAAAATGACTCTCTCATATGTACACAAGAGTTTAGTCAACCCTAAGACTGACACTTTGGCCACCTCATGCGAAGAGTTAATTCATTGGAAAAAACTCTGATGCTGGGAGGGATTTGGGGCAGGATGAGAAGGGGACGACAGAGGATGAGATGGCTGGATGGCATCACTGACTTGATGGACGTGAGTCTGAGTGAACTCCAGGAGTTCACTCCAGGGAGTTGGTGATGGACAGGAAGGCCTGGTGTGCTGTGATTCATGGGGTCCCAAAGAGTCGGACACGACTGAGCGACTGAACTGAACTGACAAGACTGGTAACTCCCCAGTCAGGAGTATTGACTTAAAAGATATTCACAACCTAAAAGTTGAGAGCTATGTTTTATGTGGTGGGGATTTGTAGGACTTTGGGCTTGGGAGACAGCATCTCAAATGACTATGAGAGAACTGCTCTGAGGAGGCAAGGGGAGCAGCCAGGTTTTTTAGAAGCTTTACAACAAAGGGCAAGTCGTTTGAACATCAAAAGATTATTGTTAATTAAAGAAAACCAGATATCCCAAGTTAAGGAATTTAGTGTTCTATGTATGGGAAGATGCAAGAATCTGGGCTCACTGAAATTATTCCTTTCATATGCATCCCAGCTATCTGGGGACAGTGCTTTTCACATCCTGAACTCCTTTGGGCTCACCATAGGGAGTGGCTGCAGTCTTAGCTTTTCTAGGTAGCAAGTATTCTTCTCCTTGAGTTCCCTTATAGCTTGCTGGCTCACACTAGAGGGCTGCAATCGCTGATGACTATGACATCCTTGTTTACTGATAAGGCAGGAGATATTCCATTTCTCAAGAGAAAACCTCAATCCTGTTCAGACTATACCAACTACAAAGAAGAACAAACATTCCAGGAAGTATTTAAAGAAGAGTAATATTCAGAGAGATGCTGCAACCCGAAATATGATGCTTGTAATTCTTAATCATCATCATACTAATGATTTGATTTAAAGAGTGCTGACCTGTACTGGGCCTGCACTCAGTATAGTGTCTCAAGCCGTCTTCACAATTTCCCTATACACATGCACTTCTGTATTCATAAGTGGAAAATTGAAAGGTTGTTGTTGAATCACGTGAATACACCAGGATTCTTGGCCCCCGGAGGAGAAGAATTCAATCCGGGGCCAGAGACGAGGCTTGATCGCTCAGAGCTTTTGTGTAATAAAGTTTTATTAAAGTATAAAGGAGATAGAGAAAGCTTCTGACATAGGCATCAGAAGGGGGCAGAAAGAGTACCCACTTGCTAGTGTTAACAATGAGGTTATATAATCCAAAGAATGTCTGGAGGTTGTAAAGACCTCATCAGACCTACTCTCATAATTAACATTTTAAGATAACAGAAGGTTGAATCCAAAGACTGTCCTTAGGCAGGATACATTATTGTTATATAATCCTAAGGAATGTGGAGAAAGAAAGTTTGTCCTTTCTTCCTCCTTGAGAATTCCAGACCCCTCTCTCCTTGGGGACCCCTAGACTCCCTACCAACCTGCCTAGGAAATGACTCTCTCATTCCCCCCTTTTCTTTTAGGAGAATTATGTTGCCTAGGGAAAAGGGGCATCGTTCTCTTTCCATAACTACTTCCGAGCTGACAAGGGGCGTTGTCCCTAAATTGGTGAGGCAACATATTCTCCTAATCCTCATATTGAGGATATCTGATCCAGGGGCCCCAAATAGTAGTTGGAGGAAGCTACAGCAGTAACAGGAGTTTGAGCAACCATTTGTAACTTAAAAGCTTTCATGCGGCTAGAAACAAATCCAGTTACACAATTACAGATGCAGGGAGCAAACAGCAAGAACAAAACAATCAGAATCAAAATTAAAAGTCACATCATGTCCATAGTTAAAGTGCAAAGTATTGCACCAGTCCGTTTTAGGGTTGGTAGATGTCATCAGATGAAGAAGAGGCATCGCATGTGATTGTTGTCGAAGGTATTCATAGACTTGGAGAAAGTCTTTTCCTTGAAGTGGGGATGTCCACCACGGGAAGCCTTCCACTGACGAAGAGGGGAGTGCTCCACAGACCCAGCAGTTAGACCGATTGTGGAATGCAGCATAGGGGTGAGCCCAGGACAGGAAGGCATTGTCTTGAGGATCAAACGGCAGACTCAGGATTTTTGGAGTCAGCAGAAGTAGACTCACATAGATTATCAGGCCCATCCGCTGCCCTTTGCTTAACTCTAGAGCTCGGGTCAGAGCCACAAGCTCCGCTAACAGAGCACTGGTTCTCTGGGGGAGAGATTTTGCTTCCAAAACCTGTTCAGCAGTCACCATGGCGTAACCTGCTTTATGCTTTCCATCATGAACAAAAGAACTGCCATCTGTAAATATTTCCATGTCAGGATTGGCTAATGGGGTATCCTTTAGATCCTCCCGAGCTGCATAGTTTAAAGTTAGGAATTGAGAACAATCGTGATCAGGTGTTTCATTTTCCTTCTCAGGAAGTAAAGTGGCAGGATTTAAATTTCCACAAACTTTAAGCTTAGTTACTGGTCCTTCTAACAACAATGACTGATACTTAAGAAGCCTACTGTCTGTCATCCAAATATTAACCTTAGAATTTAAGATTCCACTCACATCATGAGAAGTCAGTACAGTAAGGTTTCATCCATTAATTATTTGTAAAGCTTCAGGTGCTAATAAAGCCGGTGCCCCAATTACTCTTAGGCAGTGGGGCCACCCACGTGAAACTACATCTAATTCTCTGCTTAGATAAGCAATAGGTTGCTGGTGAGGCCCTCAGGGTTGTGTCAAAACTCCCAATGCCACACCTTTTCTTTCAGTGACAAACAAATTAAATTCTGACCCTGTGGGCAAGGTCAAAGCTGGAGCTTGCAGGAGAGCAGTCTGAAGAACCTTAAAAGCCTTTTGAGTTTCTGGAGACCAAACCAGTTTGTCGGTTTGGGCCTGCTGAGTTTCAGCTATAAGTTTATATAAAGGCCGGGCAAGTTCCCCATAACCGGGAATCCAAATGCAACAGTAACCTGTGATTCCCAAAAATCCTCTCAATTGTCTTAAAGTCATAGGTAGGGGATGATTTAGTATAGGTTTAATTCTCTCAGGGCCTATGGCCCTAGTCCCTTCTGATATGATTAGGCCCAGATATCTAACCGACTGTTGACAAAGCTGAGCCTTTTCTCTTGATGCCTTGTAACCACAGTCTGCCAGAAAGTTTAAGAAATCTTCTGAGGCTCGTGAACAAGCTTCCTCTGTCTCAGCACAGAGCAAAATATCATCTACATATTGTAACACCACTCCTTCAGAGCTATTAAAGTTTTGTAGATCCCGTGACAAACTTTGTCCGAATAAGTGAGGACTGTCACAAAATCCCTGGGGCAAAACTGTCCAGGTTAACTGAGAAGCTGGCTGTGTAGGGTCTTCAAAGGCAAATAGAAATTGACTTTCTTCTGCCAAAGGCACTGAATAGAAGGCATCCTTTAAATCAATTACTGAGAAATATTTGGCCCGTTCAGGAATTTCAGACAATAGATATAAGGATTAGGCACCACGGGGTGTAAAGGAACTACAGCCTCATTTATTATTCATAAATCTTGAACTAGTCTCCATTTAGCATTCGATTTCTTTATACCCAAAATAGGAGTGTTGCAAGGACTGTTACAGGGAATTAATAGTCCCTGCTCCTTTACACCTGGGCCCCTCTGGGCATTTTTCTCAGGCTGTTTAAGAACGTTTTTCATAGCCATGGCGAAGGCTTCTGCCTTTTCCTTTGTCTTTTTTTGCCTTTCTTTCTTTTCCTCATATTCC
Source organism: Bos grunniens (assembly GCF_055505025.1). Classification (NCBI taxonomy): domain Eukaryota; kingdom Metazoa; phylum Chordata; class Mammalia; order Artiodactyla; family Bovidae; genus Bos; species Bos grunniens. The sequence continues at coordinate 53,899,408 of NC_141175.1, read as the reverse complement.
CTACCATAATAGACTGTCTGAGCCAGTTGTAACAGAGTATCTAAAGACTGATTTGGTCCATACGCCTGTTTTAATAGCTTACGGCGGATATCTGGAGCCAATTGAATGAGAAATCTATCCTTTAAGATCACTTTTCCCTCTTCACTTTCGGGATCAATCTCAGTGAATCTGCGAAGGCCTTCTCTCAGTCTATCTAGGAATTTACCAGGAGCTTCCTTCTCCTGTTCTATGTCTGCCAATTTGCCATAGTTTAAAGGCTTAGAACATGCCTGCCTAAGTCCTTCAAGAATACATCTAACAAAATGACTCTGATCCCATCTTCCTTTAGCTGTGTTGTAGTCCCAGTCTGGTTCTATAGTTGGGACTCCCTGATACCCAGTGGGGAGGGCCGCTATCTCGTTCTCCCTCTTCCCTACTGATTCATTACCAAGCCATTCATCTCCATAAGCAACCGCTTTTCCCAAAACTCGAGTCTTTGACTCAGGAGTCAGCGTTTGTCCCAAGATATACATCACATCCTTCCAAGTGAGGTCATAAAGGAGAGTAACACCTTTAAAAGCTCTAATATATTTTTCTGGGTCCTTTAAATAGTCTCCCAGATCCTCCTTGATTCTTTGTATTTCTTGATAAGAGAAAGGCTTATTAACTCTCACAGACTGATTATTTCTCCCGGTGGGTGTTTCATAAAGAGGCAACAGCTTGTGTGGCTGTTCCTCAGTCTCTCTGGCTGTTCTGCACATATGATCCTAGGGATAGATTGGAGAAACTTGTTTTTCTTTTTCTCTTTGTCTCCTGTCCTCCATCTCATCTCTTACTTCGATGGCCTGAGTTTCTACTGAAACCAGAGTAGTCTGAGGTCGTACTGAGACAGAAGTTGTTTGGACCTCCATGTGGGCAGTTTGAATCCCAGTTTGGAGTCCCCGGTATGGGGGCAAAGTAAGAGGACAGGAGGGAGCTGAAGGTTTCACGCCCAAATCTATACCCTTAGGACATAAGTCTGACATATTTCGCAGAGAGAAAAAGGGCAACATATATGCTACTTCTCCCCATTTCCCTTGTTCCTTACAGAACCGGTCTATTGTAGAACAGTATTATACTTAAGAGACCCTCCAACTGGCCACTGTTCGCTGTCCTCCAATGGATACCGTGGCCATGCAGTATCACATAGGAAGACCAAGTGTGTCTTCTTTAAGCCCTGGGGATCAAATCTATCCCAGTTTTTCAGGATACAGTTCAAAGGAGTGAGGCTGGAATTGTTAGCTCCCATCTGTAAGAGAGAAAAAAGCGACCAAGGCCATTTTTCTACCGGAGGCGTCCCTCCCTGCTCTGGATGGGGGTTTAGACAGATGATACACCAAAAGCTTTTCCTTCCTGGTCGGACTTAGTCTGTCCCCTATCGATTCAGGCGCCGTACTCGTCCCTCCCGGTTCTACCACCGAGATGGGGTGGGGATGTACCAGGGGTAGACTTGATAGCATCCCTACTTCACATCCAGCTCTTCACCTTTAACCTTGCTTGCCTCTGATATCACCCGGGGTGAATCAGAGTAACCTTCCGGAATACCTCCCAAGCTAAGACCGCTGGGGAAAACATGTGTCACCTGAGTGCCTGTGCACGACCCTGAGTATTTCCTGACTACAATAAGACCGACGTGAACATAAAACTGAGATTGTTCTTTCCAAGCATTTCCACACTAGTATAACAACCTCCTCTGATCCACTAAGAGCCAGCGTTAGCAAAGAAAAAAACCCATTGCAGTCCCAATCTGAGTAACCTTTAACCTCAGAGATGTTCTAGGAGCCAGAGCTCCATCGAGCTTCCGAACTTTTGATTCCTAGCTAGGCTAGGCGCTTTATTGGCTACCAATCCAAGTTTGGGACCTAAGCCACAGTACACAATAACAGTATAGATCACAAGTCCCTTGAAAGTCTATGATCCAATAGATTAGATTAGTACTTCTAATTCCCAAGGAGTTATGAAATGGTCAAAGAGACCAAAAAGTTTGACCAAGAAAGGAGAGTTCGGTCCACACGCTTTGCCCATTTCTGGTCGGTTCCCGAAGGAGACATTGGGTGCTTCTTGGCATTGGCAGGTCGGTATAACGCCCCGACAGGTTTTTGCCATAAGCCGTATGAGATCACCGTGGAACCGCAGAGCAGGGCTCCTTACTTGCTTCATGCAGGGCATGCCATTCATTCACACAAGGACAGTAGAGTTAGTAAAGCACAGCAGAAAACGTATTCGCTAAGAGAACAAAGAACTAAAGCGCCAAGCATCCTTACCTTGTCCTGAAGGATCCCAGATGAGCCCCCAAGATGAAAGATTGTTGTTGAATCACGTGAATATACCGGGATTCTTGGCCCCCGGAGGAGAAGAATTCAATCCGGGGCCAGAGACGAGGCTTGATCGTTCAGAGCTTTTGTGTAATAAAGTTTTATTAAAGTATAAAGGAGATAGAGAAAGCTTCTGACATAGGCATCAGAAGAGGGCAGAAAGAGTACCCACTTGCTAGTGTTAACAATGAGGTTATATAATCCAAAGAATGTCTGGAGGTTGTAAAGACCTCATCAGACCTACTCTCATAATTTACATTTTAAGATAACACTGTCCTCAGGCAAGATACATCCTTGTAAAGACCGAGTCTACTCCCATAATTAACATTTTAAGATAACAGAAGGTTGAATCCAAAGACTGTCCTTAGGCAGGATACATTATTGTTATATAATCCTAAGGAATGTGGAGAAAGAAAAAAAGTTTGTCCTTTCTTCCTCCTTGAGAATTCCAGACCCCTCTCTCTTGGGGACCCATAGACTCCCTATCAACCTGCCTAGGAAATGACTCTCTCAAAATGAGGCTCTCAAAACCTAAGTCACATTACCCAGTAGGAAATTAAAAGCACAGGATTTGAATTCAGACCTTTTCCCTTCTTTAATCATTTCCATTCCTTTCTGTTTGGTCTACACTGTGTTTAAACCTAATAATGATCCAGGGTATTGTTCTATATCTTGCTCCTAGGAAATACTGAACCTTCTCAAGTAGTTTGAGAATACCATTACTTAAAGTTACTGGTATAGCAAAGGATTAACAGATAAGCATGTAAACTAGTTTATTTGTCAGGTAGGATTCCAAGATCAGTCAAAGCTGAAATATGTTTGTCAGAAGTGCAATTAAGTTGGCTGACTTGGTGGACATTCTCATCAGGGGTCAGGAACTGGACAGGCTGCATCTGCTGTCACTTGTGTTACTACTAATATCAGCAGGACCCTGTGTGTGGGACTCCTGGGCACAAAAGCCTTCTATGTCCCCCATTTCTTTCATTAGGAAACAGGCTTCATTCAACATTCATGACTTCCCCTGAGTTCTAATGGCAGGTTAAAGTGGTTGTTAATCAGGAAAAGGAGAGGATGCAAGATAAGGGAGATATAGTCAAGAGAAACAATTATGCAGTCTCAGAGAAGGGTCATGGTTCCCCCTCAAGGGATACACACAAATATATCTTTGTTTTACAGAAACTGAAACCCCTATCAGGCGGGAGAAGTTAATAGTTAACAACAGTACCTGCCCACAAACATGCAGACCTCAGACTGGTTGGAACCAGAAGGGATGATGCTGACTTCCAATTATTTCACTACCAACCAGTCAAAAGAATGTCCGCAATCTGATCACAGCCTCTTTGGACCATTACTATAAAACTCCTCACTACTCCATCCAGGTTGAGACACAGTGTTGAGGGCTCTATTCCTCTGTGGCCCACTCTGCCTGGAAAAACAGTAAAGCTATTTTCTACTTCACTCCAAACTCTGTCCGTGAGATTTAATTTGTTATCAGGGTATGGAGACAGGATTCAGCTTCTCTACCATCACCAAGACAGAAGGGCAACAAGAAATATTATAGACCAGTACTTAAATACATGATGTTGCATCTAGGGAGGATGTAGGGTAAGAGCTGAGCCCTTATTGTCTATGTCAGCTGGGATTATACCTTCTCTATGACATGTAAGAGAATCGTTGCTAGTGAATAATCATTAAATATATATACCTATGGCTGATTCATGTTGATGTTTGGCAGAAACCAACACAATTCCATAAAACAATTATCCTTCAATTAAAAAATAAATTAATTAAAGAAGAAATATTTACAGTCTGAATGACATTGGGCCCTGAGTGCAACTGGGCACTTGGGATAGAAATTTAAGTAAATGAAACAAAAATATATGTATAAGCCCATTTGGGGGTGACACTCTGGATCTAGCCCACAACCAAAGATAAACCAAAAGTTATCTTGCAAAAGATAAACCAAAATAAGAAAAATTCAGAAAGGAAAACTAGTGACAGAAACACTAGGGGAAAAGGAAGAAGCAAAATAAGCAGAGGGGACTTCCCTGGTGGTCCAGTGGCTAAGATTTCATGCTCCTAATACAGGGGGCCCAGGTTCAACCTGGTCAGGGGATTGACTGCATATGCCACAACTAAGACCCAGCACAGCCAAAATAAATAAATATTAAATAAAAAAAAATAAGCCAGGAACTTGAGGTAACCTCAGAATATTGCTTGGTTTTATTTTCCAATGGTAAATAAAATGTTATCTTGTCTCTTCATCAAAATTACCACTGTTTGTCCCTTGACCAATACCATTCCCACATCAGAGCAATATTATCCTGTGATTAAAACTCATACACATTTTGATCTAGATTTAGGGGTTCTATTTGTGCAATTTATCTTTTACTTGCAATGTCTTTTTTCATTATTGTTTCACTAAATTTGGCTGGACTCTTTCATATGATTTCCTTCTAAGCCGTATGGCACCTTTTTGTCACTGTGCTAAATAGCTGCTCTTAGAAGAGCCCCATGTGTTGACCTTTCCACAGAATCAAAATAATTTCTTAGCAACCTCTTTTCTAGGACCACTTCAAATTTTATCAACAACAAATTGTTTGTGACTGCTAGGTTAGGTCTCTGTGTTACCACAAGATGTGATTATAGCTATGGGTTGAATCAAACTTTTCTGGAAATGTATGTATTAATAGCACCAAGAAAGAGTCAAACTACCCAGAACCTATTTCACTTGGTGAGAATAAGCATCTAGAGACTCACAGATGGAATTGTTATTGATGTATTCTCTAAGGGGGTGCTGAGAAATCAGATGATAAAACAGGAATTCTCTTTTCATGAGCTTTTGATGGATATTTAAGAAGAACATTTTGAAGAATTATATTGGGAATGCAAAGTGAGTCTCTAGACAAAGTCATTCTCAAATAAAATTTGGGACACACACCACTTTCCAGTCTTCAGAAATGGTGCCCTTGGAAAGCATGTAAGTCATCCTAGGAGAGTGAAGTGAAAGGTGTGCCAACACCAGACAAGGAGAAAAAGTGTTTCTTTGGGACAGAATATGGTACCAATTGAATGGTCTTTGCTATGTTGAGATAAATACTGAAAATTTATCCATCAATGTTTATTCAAAAGTGAAAGATCAAGCTTAATATGTCATTTATGATACCAGCATTTCTACTGGAATGGAGAAGAAGATGGGTATTTTTGAATTCTGATTAAAGGATTAGAGAATACTCTCCTACTTCTGTGAGCAATCTTGTTGTTCTGAGGGAACTGGCAAAGTTGACATCAGCAGAAACAGATGCAATGATGACAACAAAGGTAGGCATTATGAAAAGTTCAACTCTGGCAAGATTTGACCCAGGAGGCAGGAATAACATTGTGTTGGTAGTGACTTGATCTGGAACATCCTGGCCATGAGTAGTGACAACTAGTGAAACCACGTGGTTCTGCAGCAGAACCATACATACTGGAAAACAAGCCGGAAGCTGGGCTACCTGGATGGCACTAGCAGAGAGAAGAGGTGAGCTCCACTGCAAAGAGGGGAATGAGAGCAAAACAGAAGGAAAGATCCACAGTGTTGCACAGAGTGCTGGCACAAAGGCAAAGCACACTCCCTCTCATTGCTGGCTTTCCCAAACTCTCTTCGTGTTCTCTTCTTAAGCAGTGTGTGCAGGAAAATCATGAAAGATTAATAAGAACAATAAAGAAGATTAACAAACCCCAGTGTTTATATTCACTATTTAATCAGAACACCCTAAAGACGTCCCTGAAAGAAATTCAAAAGAATTTCCAGTTTTTTGCAGTTGAACTTTGGTAATAGAATTGTCCAAGGTAGAATACTGGCTATTTAGTAACCTTGGGACATTGGAAAAAAGCAATTGAACGGTCTAATTTTACTTTTCTAAAATAATAATAGCAAAAAAAATTGGTGATGGTCAAACATTAGGGTATATATATGTGGTAATATTTAACCCAATGTTTTATTCATCACAAATACATATACACACATGCAAATCATAGTTTCTCCTTTTCTTTCACCTTCTGTACTTAAAAACAGAGACTGAGTGATAAGATTTGGGTTAATGGTGGTTATAGCATAAAAAGAACATTTGATTTGTGGATTTGGATTTTGGAAACTGTTTTGCTATTAAATAGGTCAAGAATGCTTGCAAATAATTCTCAATCTACAATTAAATTTAATGTAGCTACATAAGAGCCTAAGAGTAATATAACCTCTTCATATTTCAATAACTGTCAAGGTCTTTCTTGGCACTAATATTGGGACTCTTCTGCTGCTGTTTAGTTGCTCTGTCATGTCCAACTCTTGTGACCCCATGGACTGTAGCTTTCCAGGTTTCTCTGTCCATGGCATTTTCCAGGCAAGAATACTAGAGTGGGTTGCCATGTCCTTCTTCAGGGAATCTTCCTGACCCAGGGATTGGACGTGCATCTCTGGTGTTTCCTACATTTCAGCTGGATTCTTTTCCCACTGAGCCATTGGGACTCTGGTATAGGGTAATTATACCACAGGACAGACACATCATATCTGATCTCTGCCTCTAAAGAAGATGCAGTTGGTTGTGAAGTTACAGATGCAGAAAAGATATATTCCCTCATCAAGTTATAATTGTCACCTATTTTATAGATGTACAGCAATTGTTGAAATAGATCAAAACAAACATTTTTCCAGGGGTGAACAATTCACCATAAGGTATTAGCCATTTTGAAGTTCTATGGGGAATACTTGTTGGCTGGTTAAATGAGAAGAAGACTAGCGTGTACATGATAATCAATAGGACAAAACCACTGTGCAAGAAATATCTGGTGTTATGCTTCAGAGCTTTAACATGTTTCTGACTGGAGTGAGAAAACATGTATTTCTTTTACATCTCACAGTGAAATGAATCCAGGGCATTTTGGTAACTCATTCATTTCTTTAAAACATCAGGAAAAAGAGACTAAGTGTTGGTCTCTTTGGATTGCTGTGTTTTGTTGAGGGTGACAGTTTCTATATTCAGAGGAGAGGCTATTTGAGAATATTGAAGACATTTCACTTAACAAACCCCAACACAAATACAGATAAAAAGCTGAATCCTTGTCCTTAAGTTTTGCAACTGAATATAAAGGGTAAAAGTAAAAATGTGATGATCACTGTCCCTCTGCTGCCAATTCATCACAGAAATTACCTGGGCTATGGGCTGGTGTCATCTATGATGTTACTGTTTGCTTAAGGAGATACACAGAGGTTAGAGCTGACAGAAAAGTAAACTAAGCCTCACTATTCTATCTTTTCTGTACCATTTTGATTGTATTGCCTTGGGGGTGTATCATATTTTTGTTACTATTATTTAGGCATTGGAAAAGACCCTGATGCTGGGAAAGATTGAGGACAAGAGAAGAAGGAGGTGACAGAGGATGAGATGGTTGGAAGGCATCACTGACTCAATGGACATGAGTTTGAACAAATTCTGTGAGACAGTGAAGGACAGGGAAGCCTGGCATGATGCAGTCCATGGAGCAGCAAAGAGATGGACATGACTTAGTGACTAAACAGCAACAACAACTTTGGCATTCCTTAGAACAACTACAAAGTCTTATGCTGCCATTTTCCCATTTATCAATCAGTTATAATTGACACTGAAGATATATCCAGTGGTGACTCCATTATTATTCCAGAGAACAAAACTGTCAGCACTCATTATCGATCACTTGGAGTTATTGTGCAAATATTAATCCACTTAAATTGATATAGATGTAAATATGGACAATAGCACTCATCTCACACACTAGTAAAGTAATGCTCAAAATTCTCCAAGCCAGGCTTCAGCAATATGTGAATCGTGAACTTCCTGATGTTCAAGCTGGTTTTAGAAAAGGCAGAGGAACCAGAGATCAAATTGCCAACATCCGCTGGATAATCAAAAAAGCAAGAGAGTTCCAGAAAAACATCTATTTCTGCTTTATTGACTATGCCAAAGCCTTTGACTGTGTGGATCACAATACTGTGAAAAATTCTGAAAGAGATGGGAATACCAGACCACCTGACCTGCCTCTTGAGAAATTTGTATGCAGGTCAGGAAGCAACAGTTAGAACTGGACATGGAACAACAGACTGGTTCCAAATAGGAAAAGGAGTTTGTCAAGGCTGTATATTGTCACCCTGTTTATTTAATTTATATGCAGAGTACATCATGAGAAACGGTGGACTGGAAGAAACACAAACTGGAATCAAGATTGCCGGGAGAAATATCAATAACCTCAGATATGCAGATGATACCACCCTTATGGCAGAAAGTGAAGAGGAACTCAAAAGCCTCTTGATGAAAGTGAAAGTGGAAAGTGAAAAATTTGGCTTAAAGCTCAACATTCAGAAAACGAAGATCATGGCATCCGGTCCCACCACTTCATGGGAAATAGATGGGGAAACAGTGGAAACAGTGTCAGACTTTATTTTTGGGGGCTCCAAAATCACTACAGATGGTGACTGCAGCCATGAAATTAAAAGACGCTTAGTCCTTGGAAGGCAAGTTATGACCAACCTAGATAGCATATTCAAAAGCAGAGACATTACTTTGCCAACAAAGGTTCATCTAGTCAAGGCTATGGTTTTTCCTGTGGTCATGTATGGATGTGAGAGTTGGACTGTGAAGAAGGCTGAGTGCCGAAGAATTGATGCTTTTGAACTGTGGTGTTGGAGAAGACTCTTGAGAGTCCCTTGGACTGCAAGGAGATCCAACCAGTCCATTCTGAAGGAGATCAGCCCTGGGAGTTCTTTGGAAGTAATGATGCTAAAGCTGAAACTTCAGTACTTTGGCCACCTCATGCAAAGAGTTGACTCATTGGAAAAAACTCTGATGCTGGGAGGGATTGGGGGCAAAAGGAGAAGGGGACGACGGAGGATGAGATGGCTGATTGGCATCACTGACTCGCTGGACGTGAGTCTGAGTGAACTCCGGGAGTTGGTGATGGACAGGGAGGCCTGGCGTGCTGCGATCATGGGGTCGCAAAGAGTCAGACATGACTGAGCGATTGATCTGATCTGATTGAATGATAAAGTCTTGTCATTTTGTAAATAATCTCCTTTTTATGTAGGCCTTAAATGCCCAGTTATCTGAACATTATATGCCCTTATCCTTTCTTTTCCTCATCAAAGCTATAATATAGACAATATAGTTTTCTCGGCTGATTCTTCAGAAACAATAAATGTTAGTAATATTTTCCAATATCTAAGTGTGATTTAGCACTTTACTAAAACTAGAGGCTGAATGAAACCTAAAATTTATTATTTGAAAGATGCTTAAGAACTCTAAAGGCTCAAATGTATGTACCTCTAAAAATATAATGTTAGTGATAAGGTTAATCATTTAAGAAAACCTTTTTTCTCTTGATTTTTGTAGATGAACTTCATGAAATCCTCAAAATAGAAAGGACAGGGCAACTGCCTACTCTATCTCATATAATCTGGGTCTTTATTAAAAATCTCCTGTGCATCCCAAGAACAAATAGAATTATACTATGGTCTTAACACACTACAAAATATCCCATTGAGCTGAGGAAAAATGCTATTTACTTATTCATTAATTTACATAACAAAGAAGTATTTAGCACCAACTGTGAAGACTATTCTGCTTGCATGTAGCCTCTTGTTCTATTCAGTTACAAAGCTTTATTAAATAATTAGAACTTGAGATCTGCTTTTCAGATCCCAGTTGTACCCTCACAGGCAGATACATTTTGTAAAGCCACTCCTATCATCCAGCCTTGCTTCACTTGAGTGGTGATAGGATTATATGAAACAGATGCCATCAATTCTAACTCAGCCATCACCATGTAAGAAGCCTTCAGATTTATAAAAAGAAACTTCTCAAGTACTCCAGACCTTACTTAGTGTATTTAATTTCTGGTCATACAAAACATGGCAATAGGTCAAAACATGCCATAGAGAAACTGGAATCCCTTCATTCAAATAGAAAAGAAGTTTTTGTAAATATGTATTTCCAATTATGACATGCCTGCCCCATCTTGTAACCTCTTCATCATTCATATAGAAATGAAGAGGGGACAGTAATCCTAACAAGGTGGCGGGGTTTCAGGTCATTCTTCATTGCTCATCACATTTCTCTCATCTCAGTCTTTAATTCACACCATACATATATCTTCTGGCTCTGAAAGACTTGATTTCTTTAAAAAAAATATTAAAATTGAAGGTGTAAAGGAGAGGGTGAGATAATTTCAGAGAATAGTATTGAAATATATACATTACCATATTTTAAATAGATAGCCAGTGGTAATTTGCTGTATGATGCAAGGAACCCCAAACTGGTGCTCTAAGAAAACCTAGAGGGGTGGGTTGAGGAGGGAGGCAGGAGGGAGATTTAGGAGGGATGGGACATGTGTATACTTATGGCTGATTCATGGCGATGTATGGCAGAAACCATCACAATATTGAAATTACACACTAATTAAAAATTAAAATAAAAGCTTTTAAGATGTCAAAAAATTCTGACCTTGATGATCTGGAAACATTTTCTCCCTCACATTATTTTCACTTCTTTTTATGTGACACCTTCCCCCAGAAAGTAGTTTTGCATTCATATAGTGACCTTAAAAAGTCCTAGATGGGGTGGCATTTTTAGTCTAAACAGCACCCTCTGGTTCACTCAATAAAGGCAGTCACTTACTCTTCCTGTTTATACAGCCCACTTTAGCAGGTATCTTAAAGACTATAGGTTATCAATAATTTTCCCTCCTCTGCTTTGTTTGTGAGTTGATGTGCTTTTATTGGAAGAAGGAAATGGCAACACACTCCAGTGTTTTTGCCTAGAGATTTGAATGGACAGAGGAGCCTGGTGGGCTGCCGTCTATGGGGTTGCACAGAGTCAGACACGACTGAAATGACTTAGCAGCAGCAACAGTGCTTTTATTGAAAATTCAATGAATAAAAATCTATCTCTATAAATATGTATAAATCTATTTACTATACATATATCCACATTTATTTTGCTATGAAAGAGGGTTTGAGGATGAGCTAAATATTTAGTCTTTGGAACCACAGCATTCATCTAAAACAAAGAAACAAGTAAAAGTAATTTTATGTTTTCTGGCGTAACAAAATTGAGAACTTTATGCTTTAAACCACTTAAAAATTACATGGCTTTTTCTGTTTTGAAGTGGAAATCTCATCACCTTGGTGTCAAACTCTATGACTTCAAAGCCAGTGAAGGACTATATAAGGAACTGGGAAAATGAAAGAAATGTAAGTTGAACATAATTGTTTTAAAGAAGGTGTGAAAATAAAAATTCATTAGCTTATCCTTTGACCAAAGTGGAACAACTAATTTGCTGGATTTTCTAAGTCATAGGCAACAATACACACACACACACACACACACACACACACACACCCCACATACTGAGGTTAGTTTGTGGGAAATAATTTAAATACTAGCAAATGGTCACTTTGTACATGGTCTTTGCTAAAGACGTTAAGTTCATCATGTATTTAACCTGCAGGACAATCCTGTTAGGCAACTTACATAGAAATAAACAGAAATAAACAGAAAATCAGTGCAGTTAGAAATCTGTGTCAAGTCACACAATTATCAAATACTGGACCTGAATTTAGAACCTCTCTAGCTCTAAAGTCCAGCACCTAAAACAGAGCAAGGCTCAAAACAAGCTCTCTATTAGTATTATCAGTGCTATTTAAATATTGCTTTTTACAGTTTTACATATAATCGTAACAAATCATGCACATAGACATGGTGGCAATATAGCTACCATGATTTTGGGTTCTGCAGGCTTTGCTCCCATGAATAATATAGTCTCTTAGACTTAATTTTAAGTTTCAGAATCACTCTTGGATTGTATCTCTTTAACATTGTTATTTGATTTACAGAAATGTCTAAGTTACTGGGGAATATGAACTGTAAAGCAAGAGTTTTATGGAGATTATTGCAGTTAGGTGAGGAGAAATAATCATAAGCATCTTAATGAGCACAAAAATTTACTTTGTAGATAAATTCCACTGTCACCCTCAACCCACACACCCACCAAGAACCAATAGTAAGGACCAATAGCAATAGTAACACCTATAGCAATGACTTTGATTCTCTATTAAAATTACTAAGACAGGTTTCACTAGATTAAGTGTTTTGGGGCCCCATACAACCTTGATCATGCAAAAATAAGAGGTAAAAAATATAACTGGCAGTTAATTAAAAATGAGATAGAGAAATTAGGGACTGGGCAGTTATTTGAAAGGGAAAGAAAGTGCTGCTATTCTCTCCATTTTGAAAGTAAAGTAAAGTAAAAAAAATAAATAAATAAAGTAAATAAACTGCTGAAAAGTCAGCCGATAGCATTATGGGATTTCCCTTGTATGTAAATTACTGCTTTTCCTTGATACTTTTAATATTTTCTCTCTCTCTCTCTCTTTTTTGTTTTTGTTTTTTTTCTAGAGACAGAGTCTCTCTATGTTTCCCAGGCTGGAATGCAGTGGCTATTCACAGGCATGACCCCACTACTGATCAGCATGGGAGTTTTGACCTGTTCCATTTCCGACCTGGGCCAGTTCACCCCTACTTAGGCAACCTAGTGGTCTCCTGCTCCTGGGAGGTGTCCATACGCCAAACTTAGTGCAGACACCTGATCGGTCGGTGCACTACAGCCCAGAACTCCTGAGGTCAAGCAATCCTCCAGCCTCAACCTCCCAAGCAGGTGGGACTACAGGCACGTGCCACCACATCTGGCAATAATTTCTTTTTATCTCTAATATTTTCCATTTTAGTTAAAATTTATCTTGGTGTGGTCCTCTTTGGGTTAATTCTGTTTGAGACTCTCTGTAATTCTTGGACATAGATATCTGTTTCCTTTCTTAGTGAGGGAAGTCTTTAACTATTATTACATCAGATATGCTCTCTGCTCCTTTCGCCCTCTCTCTCTTCTCCTTCCTGCACATTTATAATGCAAATGCTAGTATGCTTGATGTTGTCCCAGAGGCCTCTGAAGCTGTACTAATTTCTTTTTATTCTTTTTTTCTTTCTCTTTGTTTGACTGCAGTTATTTCCACTACAGTATCTACTAGCCTCGCTGAGCTGTTCTTCTGTATCATCCACTGTTAATTCCTTCTAGTGTATTTTTTGTTTCAGTTGTTGAATTCTTGATCTCTCATTGGTTCTTCTTTATATTTGTTCTTTATTGAAAGTGTCTAACTTCTCACTCTGCTCGTCCATTCTTCTCTCCAGTTCTTTAAGTATCTTTATGATCATTACTTTGAACTCTATCTGATAGATTGTGTACATAAGTGCTAAGTCACTTCGGTCATGTCCAACTCTTTGTGATATTATGGACTGTAGCCCACCAGGCTCCTCTGTCCATGGGATTTTCCAGTCAAGAATACTGGAATGGGTTGACATTCCATTCCCCAGGGGAATCTTCCTGACCCAGGAATGTCTCACATTCAAGAGATTGGAGAATCTCTTACACCCAAGTCTCTCTTACATCCCCTGCATTGCAGGCAGGTTCTTTATCACTGACTCCACCTTGAAAGCCCATTGGGTAGATTGCCTATCTCCAATTCACTTAGTCCTTATGGGGTTTTATCATGTTCTTGTCTGGAACATGTTCCTCTGTTGCCTCATTTGCTATATTTATTTCTATGTAGTTGGTAGGCTGGTTATGTTTCCTGACCTTGAAGAAGTGGTCTCTTATAAGAAATACCCTATGCTTCCCAGCATCACATTTCCTGTGGTCACCAGAACTACGTGTTCTAAGGATGCCCCCTATTTGGGCTCCATGTGTCCTTCTACTGTGGTGGACTCTCTCCTATGTGCAATCTGGTGGGCATGGCTGGCCTCTTCCCAGGTGGTTGCCACTGGTTGGTGGGATCATGAGTTGGCTGGCTGCAGAACCCCAGGGGTGTTTGGGGCTGGAGCTAGCTCAGTGGTGGGCAGAGCCAAGTTTTGGCATGTGTGGTTGTGGTTCCAGGCCTCTTGAGTCTAGAGTCAGCTTCCTAGTGGGAGGAGCCAAGGCTCAGAGAGTCGGGGCTCTCTTTTGGGGCTCACTGGTAGGCAGAGCTGGATACTGGTATCCCTGATTGCAGGGCCCTGGGGTTCCTGAAGCTGGTTTTAGCCTGATGGAGGGTGAGGCTGGTTCCTGGGGCTTCACACACATTCATTGTGTGAAGCTATATTTGGGGCTAATTTGTCTTGGGACCCACTGGCAGGCATAGTGGAACCTTGATAAGTGGGGCCTGTTTCTGACACAGGTGACTGAAGTATCCAGGGTGCCCTGAAGCTTGTGTGTGCCCACTGCTTGGTGTAACTGAATCCCAGAGATGTTGGCTGAGAGGCCCAAATCTCTCAGAGCTGGTGTTGGTCTAGTAGTGGACCAGGTCAGGGACCAGGGGGTCCAAGACTGGTGCTAGCCTGCTGGTGAGTAGACTGGGTTTTGCCACAGCAGGCTGAGGGGCTGCAGTGGCTTGAGCCTGGTGTCCACCCATGGTGGGCACTACCAGGGCACTTGGTATTCTGAGACTGATGCCAGCCCATTGATGTGTGAGGTTGAGCCCTGGGCTAATTCTGTCTCTCTTGTGGGGAAAGCCAGGTCCTAGTATTTCTGCCTACAGTTCCCTGAAGGTACCTGAGTTGGTTGTCATACTACTGGTGTGTTAGACTTGGGCCCAGGGAGTTGTAGGCTGATGACAGCTCACTGTTAGGCAGAGTGGGGCCCCAGAATCTCTGCTATTGGGCTCCAGAAGTCCCATAGTTGGTGTGTCATCTCACAGGTGGTCAGAGTTGAGGCCCAGTTAGGCCCTAGGGCAGATGCCTACCCACTGGTGGGTGAGGCTGTTTCCAAGGCTAGAGCTGCCTCACTGGTGGGTAGAGATAATTCCTGGGACCTCTATGCCCAAGTCTTGTTAGTCCTGGGTCTAATACCTGCTCACTTGTGGAGAAAGTCTTGTCCTGCTTACTTTGGTGAATAGGGCCATGTCACAGGGATCAGAGAGTCTTAAAGCATACTGCATGCTGGTAGGTCAGGTGGTGTCCAGTGCTAATAAGCTGCAAGAAAGATTAAAAAATAGCATTTGTCTGCACCAGTGTCTGTGCCATAGAATAAGCTTTCAAAAATGGCTGCTGCCAGTGTCTATGTCTCCAGGGTGAGCTCCAGTTGTGTTCTGCCTCTTTGGGAGAGTCTCTAAAACCAGCAGATGAGTCTAACCCAGACTCCTTTCAAATTACTGCTTCTGCCCTGGGTTTCAGAGCATGAGAGATTTTGTGTGCATCCTTTAAGAGTAGAATATTTGTTTGTGACAGTCCTCTGGATCCCCTGAAAGCAAGCCCTGATAGCCTTCAAAGTCAAACTTTCTATGAGCTCATCTTTCCAGTACAGAAACACAGGGCTGAGGAGTCCAATGTGGGGCCCAGACCAATTACTCCTTGGAGAGAACTTCTGAAGTTGTAATTATCCTCCTGTTTGTGGGTCACCACCAAGGGTTATGGAGAAGGCAATGGCACCCCACTCCAGTACTCTTGCCTGGAAAATCCCATGGATGGAAGAGCCTGGTAGGCTGCAGTCCATGGGGTCGCTAAGAGTCAGACAAGACTGAGCGACTTGACTTTCACTTTTCACTTTCATGCATTGGAGAAGGAAATGGCAACCCACTCCAGTGTTCTTGCCTGGAGAATTCCAGGGATGGGGGAGCCTGGTGGGCTGCCGTCTATGGGGTCGCACAGAGTCGGACACGAATGAAGCGACTTAGCAGCAGCAGCAGCAGCAACCAAGGTTTTTGGTCTTGACTCTACTTCGAATCCATACTCCTGCCCATTTTGTGTGCTTCTTTTTTTATATATTTGGTTGTAGACAATTTTTTGATAGGTTTTAGTTTTTTATTAATAGTTGTTTTGTAAACAGTTGTAATTTTGGTGTGCCTGTGAGAAGAGTTGGGATCAGAGTCTTCATGCTCCACCATTTTGGTCATTCTTCAGGAAATCTTTTTTGAAGAAAAAATGTGCTCAATCCAGGACTTTAAGAATTCTCACAGAATTATTTCTCTCCCAGAAAATATGAGCTCAAATAGAAGAAAATTCATCATATGACTACTGCTGCTGCTGCTAAGTCGCTTCAGTCATGTCTGACTCTGTGCGACCCCATAGACAGCAGCCCACCAGGCTCCCCCATCCCTGGGATTCTCCAGGCAAGAACGCTGGAGTGGGTTGCCATTTCCTTCTCCAATGCAGGAAAGTGAAAAGTGAAAGTGAAAGTGAAATCGCTCAGTTGTGTCTGACTCTTAGCAACCCCATGGACTACAGCCTACCAGGCTACTCCATCCATGGGATTCTCCAGGCAAGGGTACTGGAGTGGGGAGCCATTGCCTTCTCTGCATCATATGACAGTATAAGCCAAATCAAAGCAATCATGGATATAATTTAATAAAATTATTAGAAAGACTATAAATATGTGATCCAAATGTTTAAAATGGAAAACATAAAAATGGACAAGATTAATAACAAAATATCAAGTTGATTTGATTTTAAAATAACCATCTACTACTTCATTCCCACTAAGACAGCTAAAATTATAGGAGGAAAAAAGGAAAATGACAAGTGTGTTCATGAGAATGTGGAAAAATTGGGTTTCTCGTACATTGCTGTTGAAATGTACAATGGTGTAGTCATCATTGGAAACTTTCTGTTGATTCCTCAAAAAGTTAAACACAGAATTAAGCAATTGTGGGGGCTAGAAAGTCTCCATTTTGAATGGTAGGCCAGCACATTGGAAGTCTGGAAATTTAAGCAAGAGTTGATATTTCAATTTTGAGTCCAAATTCTGTGTGGGAGAAGGCTGGAAACTCAAAAAAGATTTCTGTGTTATAATCTGGAGACAGAATTTTTCTCCTTCAGAAAATTTCATTGTTGATTGAACAACTGGGCACCATAACCTAACTCCTTTGACACATAAAATTAACCATCAAGATCACTTTCTGGTAGGAACATTCAGTGCCAGAATCCATTGGTCAAATCCTTTCCCTTTGTTAGAATGATGGTAGAATCTATTTTGAGATAAAGTGTTCATCAATCTAAGATTCTAACCAACCCATGGCAGGCATGCAGAATTAGTCAGAAACATATACCATTTGTTATTGGGAATATTCATTGCTGTAGTGTGAACTAGCCTATACTACATGACACAACAGTAGCATATGTGTGTGCATGTGATATTCTGTACTTAAATGAAAAAGAAAAGGGAAAGGAAGGGAAGTCGCTCAGTCATGTGCGACTCTTTGTGATCCCATGGGCTGTAGCCTACCAGGCTCCTCCGTCCATGAAATTTTCCAGGCAAGAGTACTGGAATGGTTTGCCATTTCCTTCTCCAGGAGATCTTCCTGAGCCAGGGATCAAACCCAGGTCACCCACGTTGCAGGCAGACATTTTACCATCTGAGCCACCAGGGAAATATGCCTTAAAATGGTGCCATCTTAAACAATGAGAAAATATCTCAATCTACAATACTGAAGCAAATTTTTGATACTAAAGACATTTAGCTTGTAATACTAGTGACTTACATTTTTGATGTTGTCAATGACCTGAAACTCATCAGACTGTGAGCAGTTACATTTACTAGTAGATGATGAATATCTGAAAGAATATTTGTTGCTTGCAACATCATCCTCTTTACTGGTATGAATTTATATATCTAAGAAACATGACTGTGTTATGAAAGACATTATTGATTTTAAATGGATTTGGGCCACATTAACCTACAAAATGAAGAAACGTAATATAAGCAAGGTATTTGTAGTAGAACTTAATTATTCAGCTTTTTACTAGGAAGAACCATAACTGGAAAGTAAATTTATGCACCTCTCCTGCATGAACTCAAAAATCACTCATCAGTCAAAACAGTAATATTAAAATATATTTTTTGTCAGAAAGCATAATTCCTGATTGAAGATCTACTGTAAAAATGGACTTCAATTTAGCCAGTGTCTTTGATGTTATATTCTATGCAGCATAATAAAGATCTCCATACCAATAATGATGTAGAGTGTACTCCTACTTACATTATTTTGTGAACTTTCTTATCTAATAACTTACTTTTAGTATACTTAAAAGTAATCATGAAAATATATGCAGTGGCTGAAAAAATGTGAGATATGTTGGATAGTAAGTTCAAAATGACTCAAAGGGATGTTGTAGGCAGCATCCATAAAGGCAGCCAGGTCTGAGATGTCATTTATTTTACTTCTTGGAACAGATTCATTACATACTTAGTAATGTGCTCATATCAGTTTTCTTACTAAGATAGGGAGATAATTTGTGGCAAATTGTAGGTAACGTATGTCATGTCTTCCTTTCAGTATTCTGACTCCTTAGGCTTTATCTGTGGTGTAGAAGAAATAGAAATGTTCAATTAATACTATAAAAAGTCAACATACCCAGAAATAAAACTCAAAAATAAGGTTTGTTAAACATGCTTTGCTTTTTAGACTGGTCAAGATTTTAAAAGTTATAAATGATGGGGAATCTCATGCACTGCATGCAAATTACTAAAATGCTTCCAGTATATTTAATAGAAATATTGGATATAAAAAATATGCTTGTGTTGACTCAAAAACTCCACTTATAATAAATAGTCTTGAAGAAAATGTAATAGAAAATAATATGTGTATAAGGATTTATATCACTGTTATTTGAAGTTGTGAAAAATGAGGCAAAATGTAGGTAGCTACTTACAGATACTAAATAAAATATGGTGTAGCATTTTGATAGATATAAATTTAGATATAATGTTGGTCATATATATGGAAAAAAAAAATATATATATATATTGTCCCATTTGTGAGGCAGTCAACTAAGTTTTATAGAATATAATAATACTAACACATCACATTGGTTAGCTATCAAAATAATTGTAACATTATACGCAGGCAGTGTGGATACATCAGTCAGTTCAGTTCAGTTCAGTCGCTCTGTTGTGTCCAACTCTCTGTGACTCCATGGACTGCAGCACCCCAAGCCTCCCTGTTCATCACTGACTCCTGGAGCTTACCCAAACTCATGTCCATTGAGTCAGTGATGCCATCCAACCATCTCACCCTCTGTCATTCCCTTCTTCTCCTACCTTCATGCTTATATATAACTAAAATGTTTGCTTAATTCATTTAATCTTTTTCTTAAATGACCATGTACTATCTTCATAATAAGATAATATTCCTGTACATATTAACTGAGTCATGTACAGGTGCTCTGTAAGTCAGGATAGAGACTGCACATTTAAAACTAAACAGTTTAAATTTTATTGATTTTTTTGTGTGGTTAAAAAAAGAAAACAAAACAAAAAATGATGACTTTATTCAAGAGTGTAAACCAGTGAGAACAGTGGAACCAAGTTCAAATATTATGAGGTATGACATACATTATTTTGCATCCATGTGTCAAATAAAGAATCATTTCTGACTATGGTGACTATGGGTCTGACTATGATGAGGAGAGAGAAAAAGATATCAGATCAGGAGAAGCCGCCTGCCAATGCAGGAGCCATAAGAGACTTGGGGTTGATCCATGGGTCTGGAGATCCCCTGGAGAAGAGAATGACTATCCACTCCAGTATTCTTGCCTGGAGAATCCCACAGACAGAGGAACCTGGTGGGCTACCATAGGGTCCATAAGGTTGCAAAGAGTCAGATGGATACCACTGAAGCAATTTAGCATATTATTTTTCATCCATGTGTCACATAAAGAATTATTTCAACTTATTTCAATGGGTCTGACTATGGTAAAGAGGGAAAAGGAGATATCATACCAGGAGAAGAATAATGACAGCAGCATGTTTTTTCATTATTTTAGGTAATTCCTTGATATAGAAATCTATGTGTTAAAAACTAAATAGATAAAAGAAATGCACTGTATTCAGTGATGTAATCACTTTCCAAGTATGTGGTTTAAGAAAATGTTAAATATAAGGATGACAGACAAAAACAATAAATTTTAAGTGGAACCTCATTAACAAAATTCAATCCAGTTCAGTCACTCAGTCATGTCCCACTCTTTGGTGGTAAAGGTAAACAAAGGGTTACCTTTCTTTGTTTCTTTGCATATTTCACGAATGTTGTTGTTGTTGTTCAGTTGCTAAATCACGTCTGACTCTTTGTGACCCCATAAACTGCAGCATGCCAGGCTTCCCTGTCCTTCACCATCTCCCAGAGTTTGCTCAAATTCATGTTTATTGAGTCGGTGATGCTGTCTAAACATCTCATCCTCTACCACCCTCTTCTCCTTTTGCCTTAGGTCTTTCTCAGCATCAGGGTCTTTTCCAGTGAGTCAGTTCCTCTCATCAAGTGGCCAAAGTATTGGAGCTTCAGCTTCAGAATCAGTCCTTCCAGTGAATATTCAAGACTGATTTCCTTTAGGATTGACTGGTTTGATCTTGCAGTCCAAGAGACTCTCAAGAGCCTTCTCCAACACCACAGTTCAAAAGCATCAGTTCTTCAGTGCTCAGTTTTCTTTATGGTCCAACTCTCACACCCATGCATAACTACTGGAAAAACCATAACTTTGACTATATGGACCTTTGTCTGTAAAGTAATGTCTCTGCTTTTTAATATGCTGTCTAGGTTTGTCACAACTTTTCTTTCAAGGAGTAAGCGTCTTTTAATTTCACGGCTGCAGTCACCATCTGCAGTGATTTTGGAACCCAAGAAAATAAAACTCTCTCACTGCTTCCATTATTTCCCCATTTATTTGCCATAAAGTGATGGGACTGGATACCATGATCTTAGTTTTCTAAATAGTGAATTTTAAGCCAGCTTTTTCACTCCCCTCTTTCCCCTTCATCAAGAGGTTCTTTAGTTTCTCTTCACTTTCTGCCATAAGGGTGGTGTCATCTGCATATCTGAGGTTATTGATTTTTCTCCATGCAATCTTGATTCCAGCTTGAGTTTCATCCAACCCAGAATTTCACATGATGTACTCTGCATAGGATAGAAGTTAAATAAGCAAGGTGACAATATGCAGTCTTGATGTACTCTTTTCCCAATTTGGAACAAGTCCGTTGTTCCAAAGATTGCTCTACTATTGAGATAAATGGACTTGATGAACTAATGATTCTTTATTGCTCTTCTTAATCTTTTTAATTCTAGTAGAAAAAATAGTCCTTGTAGTGCTATGGGGCTTAACCATTCTGAACAGAAAAGTGACTGAGAATTAATTTAGCAACTGAACTGATTCATGAGTAATCTTTTAATTGCACAATCCCTGATTTTCAGTGATTTTAGAAGGTTTCTATAAAGTGACATTTGTTGAAAGATTGGTGTTACTATGCTGAGATGGAGGTAGTGTATTTTTGTAAGCTTAGGACACTTTTAGTGAGTATATTTTGCCCGTGTTTAAAATGGATTAAAAACCCATGGCAAAGGCTTTCAAACTATTCCATGCTGAAAAGATAAAGCTAAGAAAATAGATCACAGGGTCCAGGCTGGACTTCAATGACAAAGGACTCAATTTCACCTATAGAGCAGAAAAAAATTTTATTTGAAAGTCACTGGGACTCTACCCTCAACGCCTAACAGGTAGAGACTCATGAATGTTTACTTTTGTTGCCAGTAGAAAAAATATTCAGGGGTAACATTATAACCATTCTCTAGGCAAAGATACGGAGAAGGCAATGGCACCCCACTTCAGTACTCTTGCCTGGAAAATCCCATGGATGGAGGAGCCTGGTGGGCTGCAGTCCATGGGGTCACTAAGAGTCAGACATGACTGAAGAACTTCACTTTCACTTTTCACTTTCATGCATTGGAGAAGGAAATGGCAACCCACTCCATGTTCTTGCCTGGAGAATCCCAGGAATGGGGAAGCCTGGTGGGCTGCCGTCTATGGGGTCGCACAGAGTCGGACACGACTGAAGTGACTTAGCAGTAGCAATAGCAGGCAAAGATAATCTACAAAATAGCTTTAAACATGACATTATATTTGACATTCAAATAAGTACTTTTCCCTTAACCAATCAATTAATAATTAAATATAAGGTAAACTTTTCAAAAAGAACTTAAATTCTTTAAGATTTTGATTAGATCATTTACCTCCATGTCCTCAAAGCAGTAGATTTCTGAAATAGCTTTCTTCTGATAGTAAAATACTTACCGTCATTTGTGTAACATCTTTACTTGCAGCACGTTTAAGTGGAAGGAACATCTCACTTTCAAATTAGGATATTGTAGTTTAAATCTTAGCTGTGTTATTATCTACATAAATTCAAGCAAATATGTTAACTTTCCTAGTCTCAGTTTCTGAAACTAAAATGTGAATATCTATGTCATAGTGTAAAAGTGTACAGAGATTGTTTACTAATAAATATATTCAACAAACACGTATTGTGAATCTATTATGTGTTAAAACATTAGTAGGTGCCAGTGTTGAATCAGTCAGCATGAGGTTACAGACATGCAGAATAGAAATACTTTAATATGTCATGGAAATAGTGGTAGTCACTGTTAAGATTCAAAACAAGAAGTTATGAGAAAGAATTTGATGGTATATACTGTAAGGTAGAAGAAAAGCTAATGATACGTAAGCTGAGATCTGAACAATATTAAGAGATTTCTGGGAAAAAAGGGGGGATATAAAGCCTCTGAGGCAAGCCAGATGGTAACTAAAGTAAGAAAAAAAATTAAAGGGAGAAATAAGTGGAGGCAATTAAAATATTCCTCAGTAGATGACTGGATAAGCTAACTGTAGTGCATCTCTACAATGGAATATCATGCAGTGATAATAAGAAATGAGCTATCAAGCCACAAAAGATATGGATAAATTTTAAATGTATATTTCTAAGTTGCAGAAGCCAGTCTGAAAGGTTACAAACAACATAATTCCAATTATTTGACATTTTGGAGAAGACAAAGCTATAGAAACAATAAAAAAAATCAGTGGTTTCCAAGGGTTAAGGGGAAGAGAGATAAGGCAGTTTCACTAAACCAACAGTGAATTTTTAGGGTGGTGAAACTACCCTGTATGATACTATAATTGTGAATATATTACATTACATATTTGTCAAAACTCATTGAACTTTACATAAAAAGAATGAAATTTAATATATGCAAATTAAAAAGTATTCAGAAGTTCAGTGAAAAATCCAGCATGTGATTGCTGTTGCTGTTGCTGTTAAGTCACTTCAGTCGTGTCTGACTCTGTGCCACCCCATAGACGGCAGCCCATCAGGCTCCCCTGTCCCTGGGATTCTCCAGGCAGGAACACTGGAGTGGGTTGCCATTTCCTTCTCCAATGCATGAAAGTGAAAAGTGAAAGTGAAGTCGCTCAGTCGTGTCCGACTCTTCACAGCCCCATGGACTGCAGCCTACCAGGCTCCTCCATCTATGGGATTTTCCAGGGGAAAAAATAATCTGAATTATGAATGTGTAAACAAACTCCTTGAATGGGGTGGGAAAAATTTGCTGACCTAAGTAACTTTAGAAAGTAGAATCTATAAAGCTAAAGGCAAAAGATGCTTTCCACAAACACTGTACTCTAACTGGCAAAATTATGTCTCAAGGGAATATGTTAACAATTCAGATGCTTTTATTCATGTATACTGGAAATGAAAAATTAAGTAAATGGATAGTATTTGTTGTAGTTAACTTTTTCACTGTTGTAGTAGAAGGTTACTTATGAGCAAGGGAGGAAGTCATAAAAATCAGTACGATAATAGATTAGAATTGACACATCAGTGTAGACTCATTTCCAGCTTAACATGGATGCATACTGCTACTATATAAATATGTATGGACGTAAGTATTAGCATATGCGTATGTATTTTCATTCTCTGTAAGCTGGCAAAGCCTAAAACTAATGTTATCCCAGTAGCTATGAGCACACCTACCACCAGGTTTGGTTTCTAATAGCATTCTGTAATAAATGGAATTAGAAGTCTTTGGAGAAATTGCTGGTTCTATGGTAATGATAACCCTGCGTTCGAGACAGCAAAAGAGACACAGATGTATAGAATAGTCTTATGGACTCTGTGGGAGAGGGTGAGGGTGGGATGATTTGGGAGAATGGCATTGAAACATGTATAATATCATATGTGAAACGAATCGCCAGTTCAGGTTCAATGCATGATACAGGACGCTCCGGGCTGATGTGCTGGGATGACCCAGAGGGAACGTATGGGGAGGGAAGTGGGAGAGGGGTTCAGGACGGGGAATATGTGTACACCCGTGGTGGATGCATGTTGATGTATGGTAAAACCAATACAATATTGCAAACTAGCCTCCAATTAAAATAAATAAATTTATATTAAAAAAAAAAAGACAGAGACCATAAACAAATAAGATGGACTTGGACCATCTGGTAGTACAAAGAAGAAAGGAAATAGACAAAAAAAAAAAAAAAGGCAAAAGCAAAAACAAATTAATGAATACATATCAAAGGGGAACTGGACCCAACAACAAAAAGCTACTAATAATCAAAACTGGCAAATGGAAGAGAAGAGACAAATCTCCCAGTCAGAGACCAAATAATGTTTGTAAATACTCTGTCCTGAAAAATGTGGTACACAATTCCTTACTCCTCATGTGTAGTTTGTGCATAGTCACTTTCTTCCAAAGAGGAGAGTAAAAAAAGTGAGTAAAAGAAGAGTAAATTTACAGTGGAGAACTTTGACAAACACTACCTTAGCCAGATTATCAAAGTCAACATCAACAGTGATGACTCATGTTGAAAGTAGATACCTTTTATATAATGCAGTCAGAAGAACATTTTATCCCTGTGGTCTTTCCCTCCAAATCTCAAGTGTGATCATGAAAGAAAAAAAAAAAATCTGACAAATCCCATAGGGGCCAGTTTTACAAAATATCTAACCAATATTTCTCAGAATCATCAGGGTTATTATCATAAACAAAGTCTGAAAAACTATCATAGCTATAAGGAGCATAAGAAAACATGATGATTATGTCTAATGTAGTATCCTGGATGAAGCTCTGGACCAGAGAAAGAG
Source organism: Bos grunniens (assembly GCF_055505025.1). NCBI lineage: Eukaryota > Metazoa > Chordata > Mammalia > Artiodactyla > Bovidae > Bos > Bos grunniens. The sequence continues at coordinate 53,874,080 of NC_141175.1, read as the reverse complement.
TCCTTTGGTCAAACACTAAGAAAATGCTAACAAGATATGAACTTTGACTATTAATAATATATCAAGATAAGCTCATTAATTATAAAAAATATACCATATTAATATAAGATGTTACTGTTAGGGAAAACTGGCTGTGGAGCTTATGGGAACTCTCATACTCTTCTCAGTTTTTATGTAAATGTAAAACTGTTCTAAAAACTAAAATTTATTTTTTAAAAAATGAGACACTGGGAACATGGAAAGCTATGTAAAGGTCAGGTCACAAAGGGCTTTGTAGGCCATGAAAATATCTTTGGAAATTCTTCTCACTGCAGTGGGAAGCAACTTGATCTGTTTAAATCTGGGGTGTGATATAATTCATTTATGATTTAAAAATAGTGATAGAATTCTAGTAGCTGTGAAGAATGGATTGTAATTGAAAGTGGAGAGGGCAAGGATGTAAGGATTAAAACAGGGGCAACACTACAGAAGTTCTTGTAACAGTACAGATAAAAAATGATGGTAACTGGGAATATTTGGGTGGAAGTACATGAATTTGAAGTATATTTTGAATATAGAATGGGAAAACTTGCTTATAGCTTGTAGTTGGGTTGAGATGGAATAAATGATGGCATAGATTTCTAGCATTCTGGTAGGAGAAAATTTACAGAGATGTGTAGAACCAAGGGCAAGTGCATGGATAAAAGTATGTAGAATTTTGTTTTGGATATGTTCAGTTTGGGAAGCTTTAAGCCATGAAAGTGAAGATATTAATATCTAGCAGTCAACAGTCTGCTCAGAAGAAAGGTCAAAATAAGAAATAAAATTTGATAGTTAATGCATTGTAGATGATATTCACAAACTTTGAAATGGATGAAGTCATCTAGAAAGAAACATTACAAAACAAGAAAGATGGAACCACGGAAAACTTAAGCATTGGTTAGCTTACTAGGAGCTAGTGGAAAAGATAACGAGACACATAGTCTGGGAACACAGAAATGTTTTTCAAGAGGGGCAAGTTCTCAACTCTATTTTATGCTGCCATGAGTTCCAAAAAGATGAGAAGAGAAAATGCTCTTTTGAACGCAGGCATATAGTGCTCATTTTCATATCCTTGGGCTTCCCTGATGTCTCAGATGGTAAAGAATCTGCTTGCAATGTAAGAGACCTGGGTTCAATTCCTAGGTTGGGAAGATCTCCTGAAGAAGGGCTAACCAGTCCAGCATTCTTGCCTGGTGAATTCCATGGACAGAGGAGCCTGGTGGACAACAGTCCATGGGGTCACAAAGAGTTGGGCATGACTGAGCGACTAACACTTTCACTAACACTTTCATTTCTTAAGAGTAATTTTCAGATAATAGTCTGCACAGGAATAAAGCACTGAAGATTGGAAGGTGAGGGAGTTGATATAGCACATGTTGAAATGTTTCCTTCAGAGAGTTTGAGTGTGATATAGAACAGTACATAGATCAGTAGCTGGGAGGATATATGAAATAGATGAGAGATATTTTTAGAGATATTTCATGTTGGATAGAACTGGATTCCTTAGGAAAATGAGAGGTGATAGAATGTGGAACAGAGGTGGAGATTTTTGCATTTCATGGAAAGACTTCCTTCATCATCATGAGGTGAGAGGAAGTGGATGGAAGGAGAAGACAATGATTTGTGCAAAAATTAATACTTTTAAAATATCTTGTGGTAGAAGGAGAGGGAATCTTCTAAATCTAACTAAATCGTCTAAATCTAACTAAAATCTTCTTTTAGTTCTTTCTACCTTCTCAATACACATTAAGGGATATTAATTGGCTGAAAATTAAAGCAGAAGAGAAATACTATTTTTTAGAATTATGATTCAGTCATCCAATAGATATCTTTTAGAGTAAACATACTAGAGAAATATAATTAACCATCTTCTAGTGCCAAGTACTTTTTGAAGTAGATAATTGTGACATCATAGAGACAATCAAAATCAGGTAGGTTGGTGAAGAATAGAGAACGCAATTGGTTTCTTGCTTCTTAGGTGAAAGTTTTAACGAAGTAGAAAGGACTAGTAGAGATGGGTGAATTAATAAGAATGATAAATATAAGTATGGGGCATAAAATACCAGCTGGATATAAAGGAAAGTAGAAGCACAATAAATGTACTAAATACTGCATAAAAAGTCAGGGAATCAATAGATTGTAAGTGACAGCAGATTGTATTAGTAGGAATAAGTAGCACTGTTTGCCTCAACAAACAAATCCTCAGATTCTCATTGACAATACAAGAAAAGGTAGTTTCTGAGGCAAGAAAGGCTTGAAATATACTAGTGAGGACTTTATTCCATCTAGCAACTGGTTGGTTTAGAATCCCTCCATTTAGTTGTCCTATCATCTCAACCTATGTCTTCCAAAGTCATTTTAGTTAGCAAATGAAGCAACCGACAAACAACTAATCTCAAAAATATACAAGCAACTCCTACAGCTCAACTCCAGAGAAATAAATGACCCAATCAAAAAATGGGCCAAAGAACTAAATAGACATTTCTCCAAAGAAGACATACAGAGGGCTAACAAACACATGAAAAGATGCTCAACATCACTCATTATCAGAGAAATGCAAATCAAAACCACTATGAGGTACCATTTCACACCAGTCAGAATGGCTGCGATCCAAAAGTCTACAAATAATAAATGCTGGAGAGGGTGTGGAGAAAAGGGAACCCTCTTACACTGTTGGTGGGAATGCAAAGTAGTACAGCCACTATGGAGAACAGCGTGGAGATTCCTTAAAAAACTGGAAATAGAACTGCCTTATGATCCAGCAACCCCACTGCTGGGCATATACACTGAGGAAACCAGAAGGGAAAGAGACACGTGTACCCCAATGTTCATCGCAGCACTGTTTATAATAGCCAGGACATGGAAGCAACCTAGATGCCCATCAGCAGATGAATGGATAAGTAAGCTGTGGTACATATACACAATGGAGTATTACTCAGCCATTAAAAAGAATACATTTGAATCAGTTCTAATGAGGTGGATGAAACTGGAGCCTATTATACAGAGTGAAGTAAGCCAGAAAGAAAAACATAAATACAGTATACTAACGCATATATATGGAATTTAGAAAGATGGTAACAATAACCCAGTGTACGAGACAGCAAAAGAGACACTGATGTATAGAACAGTCTTATGGACTCTGTGGGAGAGGGAGAGGGTGGGAAGATTTGGGAGAATGGCAATGAAACATGTAAAATATCATGTAGGAAACGAGTTGCCAGTCCAGGTTCGATGCACGATGCTGGATGCTTGGGGCTGGTGCACTGGGACGACCCAGGGGGATGGTATGGGGAGGGAGGAGGGAGGAGGGTTCGGGATGGGGAACACATGTATACCTGTGGCGGATTCATTTTGATATTTGGCAAAACTAATACAATTATGTAAAGTTTAAAAATAAAATAAAATTAGGGAAAAAAAAAAAAAGCAAGAAGTAGAAAATGCACATCCTCTCATTATCTATACTTTACCCAGAATTAACTACATGCATTGAATTGCTCTAAGGGAGTGTGTTGTATGAGTTATTTGACAAATAATTTCTAGGATTCTGAGCCCAAAGTTTACTTTCAATATCAACATTAATTACATAAACTGGAAATACAGAAAGCTATGCTGTTGTTATGCATGCATGCTCAGTCGTGTCTGATTCTACTGTAGACAGCAAGGATCCTTTGTCCGTGAGGTTTTCCCAGGCAAGAATACTGGAGTGGGTTGCCATTTCCTTCTCCAGCAGATCTTTCCAACCCAGGAATTGAACCTACAACTCTTATGTCTCCTGCATTGCAGGTGAATTCTTTTACCACTGAGCCATCAGAGAAGCCTATGGAATGCTTGATTCATTTTGTTGATAACTTGAAGTGATTGTTAACCACAAAAAATGACCCTGGCACTGTGTGGTTGAGATAGAGATGATGCAAAGAACTTTGGGGATAAATCTATAAGTTACTAAGAACAGATGAACATTTAAATGAAGAATGTCAATTTTTGCAAGAAAAGAGGGAAGAGTAGGTTATAAGTATATGAATAAACTTGAGAATTTTAGAAAATGAAGAAATTTATGATCTGGAGGAGACACTAAGGAATGAGAATGAAGATATTCCCACCTCCTATCTTGAGATACTTTGGGTGTGAGAGGATGTAATGCATCTTCTGGAGAAGGGATTTGATAATACATCAGAAGAGAGTCAGATATTAGTTAAGGCAAAACAGTTAGAGAAATGTTCCAGAAAAAAATCTGAGACTACTAGGGAACTTGAATATGCACAAGCCAGTGAAGTGGTAAAACGTAGGAGAAAAGGCTATGATGGGATCAGGTGAAGAGACATTATATGCGTGGATCATTATGTGGATGAGATTTCAGGGAATATGAATTAATCAATAACTCTGAACTCTGTAACCAAAGTAGCAGTCTGAAATACCATAGAAACATGTTAGAGAAAGAAAACTACATTGAAAATAAACATATAGAAAATAAAATATAAATTTCTTCTGTGATTAGTTTTTTCTGTTTCAACTTTTTATTCCTTTTTGCCTCTTTATCTAGTCTGCAGATTTTCTGCAAGTGAATTATTATATTCTCAATTTCTTTATATTTCCTGACCAATTATAGAATATTTCTGGACATATATCTATGTTGTCTGTGTTAAAATAACAATATAAAGGAAAGTCAATACGATTATTTGAAGTCTATTGTTTTCTTGAATCAGTTCAGTTCATTCGCTCAGTTGTGTCCAACTCTTTGTGACCTCCATGGACTGCAGCATGCCAGGCTTCCCTATCTGTCACCAACTCCCAGAGCTTACTCAAACTCATGTCCATTGAATCAGTGAGGCCTTCCAACCATCCCATCCTTGTTATTCAAGAAAAGAGGATAGAGGATTTTCTTGAATAATAAGATTTTGTTCTATGATATGTATTACTCACTCCACCTTATTCACATTTCTCTCTCTCTCTCTCAAGTACACACACACATTTTCTATACACAGCCTTAGACAAAAAAAGCTAAGAATTTAATGTGTTTGTTATAGGTGAGGGGGTATGGATACCAAAAATTTCCTCTCAAGATGAAATTGCCATTGATTACTCAAATAAGATTTTCAAACTCCTAAAAATCACTTGATCTGTAGTACTACAGAAAAAAATTCTTCAATATATTTCTCTTCCTCAAAAGTCAAGGGTAATGGTGAAAAATAGGGACTGTAAAAAATTTGATAGAACCCAGGACATATTCCAGTAAGCTATTTTAGACATGAGTGATATTAAAGTGAAGATAAATATGAGACATTAAAAAAAAAAGCCTATGTATATATGTTTTGCATTTTTGTGAAAATACACAAAAAAACACAAATTCCCAAAACTTTCATGGTGGAAACTAACAACCAAGAAAATTTATGACCAGCATCTATAAAATTGAAGCTGGTTCTCTCTGCCAGTCTTATGGAGAAGGCAGTGGCACCCCACTCCAATACTCTTGCCTGGAAAATCCCATGGACGGAGGAGCCTGGTGGGCTGCAGTCCATGGGGTCGCTAAGAGTCAGACAGGACTGAGTGACTTCACTTTCACTTTTCACTTTCATGCATTGGAGAAGGAAATGGCAACCCACTCCAGTGTTCTTGCCTGGAGAATCCCAGGGATGGGGGAGCCTGGTGGGCTGCCGTCTATGGGGTCGCACAGAGTCAGACACGACTGAAGCAACTTAGCAGCAGCCACTCTTATACACACCTCTTAATCCAATATTGCCAAGGGTATCAAACTTACTGTTATTCTTTTGCCTGGAAAATAGAAGGAAGCAAGTTTCCATGAAATTAAGAAATATAGTTAAAGCTATCCAATAGCGGAACAGACTGTTTATAGCAGTAGAGAGGTCCCTAATCCTAGAAATTATGAAGTCCACATGACCAAGTATTAGTTAGAATGTAGAGGTGAATCTTTCATAGGTTGATAGACCTATTGTCTACCTCTTTATTCCAAAGAATGTAAATCAAAAACCACCAATGCATGGCATTTCTGCTGATTTTGCAAGGCTCAAGTATTACTTTAACTGAATAATGGGTGATCAACATTTTCATTGATTTATTGTCAGCACAACATATGTCCAAAGCACCCTTTTTTGCCTAGACTCAGAAGACTCCATGGACAAGGTTTGCTTTGAGCTTGATTCCTCTGAAATTCATGCAGCTTCAAATAAATGTCTGCCTACTTAGAGGCTCAGCCAAACCTAGGGCTGCTGCTGACTGCTAGAGGCAAGAAACAGGCCCCATAAAGAGAGTCCCATGTACCCCTGCACCAGCAGCTGTTCTTCTGTTTCTATGGAAACATTCACCAGACAGCAGTATGCCATACTGTGCAAGTGAATAAGAAGGTATGTTCCTTTCATCACCACATCTCCTAGAGTGTAACCACTTCTAAGAATAAAAGAATGTGGTGAAAACAGTTCTTTATTCTAACAGAAAATCTGTTGAGAATGGTGAATTCTCTTCAGAAAATCTGTAGGGTTAATTTCTTTCCCCCTCTCTCACAGTTGAGCATTTCCTTCAAAACAATTTATATAAGATTGAGGAAAAAAGGAAGGAAAATAAATCACATTTATAAAGTGCCTACTGTGTACTAGACACTTTGTATGCATTTATTTTTAACATCTCCACAGGAGGAAATGGAGATTTAGGATGTACATGATTGGCTTAAAGTGGCACCACTTTCAACATAGAAAGCCAAAGCTAAAATAGGTCTAGGTCATTTTGTGAAGCCCAGTGGGTTCTTTGTTCCCGTGGTAGAAATGAAGGCCTCTTGGAGCAGACAGACAGACAGTGGGGAAAGGGCACAGGATTATGACCCAAAAAGCAGAAGCAATGAAATAAGATCAGAAAGTGACAGAAAGAAGTGATAGGGTGGATTGGGAATGGGCTGGAAGCTGGTAACAATATTAGAAACACAGGAATAGATGCAGTCCAGAATTTACTAGTATGTGACTCAAAAGTGGGTAAGCAGGTATGGAGTCAAGATGGTTAGGTGTCAGGAATCACTGTGAGATTTTGAAATTAATTTTATGATCTTTCAAGAATGCTTTAGTCTTTTGTGGACAACCATCACTCATTCCAGGGAACAATAGAGGAATAACAAATAAAACAGTGTTTTATTATAACTGAGTACTGGTTACTTTAGGGAAAAGAGCTTTGGAAAAAGGCTCACTTGATACATGGCTTCAGTATTTCCTGCCAAATGTATGCAGTGCAATCAACACAGTCAAATATTCGAAGATAAAAAGTGGTGATTGGGTAAATTAGACTAGAGTCTTAATATTAGTTGCCTTGGAGAAATATGCAAAGTTTGATGTATCACACTCCATTCTTACCATTGCTGAGGTCTTTATAAGTGATCAGTCTGAGTACAGCAGTCTTAGTAGCTCAATGTTGTTCCAGATTTCTGATGCCCACTGGAAGGAAGGAATCTCTGGGCTTCTTCCACACATCCCTCAATTTATATCAGAGAGTCTACTCCAAGGAAGTGTCAGCACTGTTTAGGACAAAGATTAGATCATGATTACTACCTCTGCTTCACATTTCTTTGACTAACAAAGCAGAAAACATGCTTTTAACATCTGCATACTGTTTTCTTCCATACGTGGAGGTATGTCCTCTAACTCCACCCTGTTCTCTCCCTGCAGTAAATTTCTAATCTCTCCTTCCCATTCATCATATAGTCTCATCAGCTCTTATTCTGTCTTTTCAGCTAAATTGTAAATTCCTTAAGGCTGAGAATTTTATCTCATTCACATTTTTATTCCAAGTATCTATCAGAGTGCATAATATGTCACAGGTTTTTTTAACTTTGTGAATTGAGTTGCAGCACCCATGTCATTGGCTCTTACATTGCCCATTGGGTTCACATGAACAACTCTAATCCTGTTTCCACATGACAGTTTTTATATACATGAAACACCTAAAATGTCCCCTGTAATTAATCTTTTGCTTTTTGATACTTACATCTGTTATTTCACTCATTTTACTTATGGCATAATATTGCATTTGTTTATCACATTGACAGCTTTGTTTTTAGTGTTTCTGTTAAAGTGTGACACCCCCTGAGGGGAAGATTAGCTGAGAGGGATGTACCACCAAATTCTCTTTCCCATAAATGTGTTTGACTCTAATCCTATGTATGGGTATCTTATTCTCACAGGCAGATGAAAAAGCTAAAAATCTTGATGAGAAGGAGTGCCCTATTTCTTTCACTTTGTCCCTATTAAACCGTTTTCTTATGAATTTCAAATTCCTTCTCCTTTAAGATATATTTATCTTTTGGTACTCGTGTCCTCCCTTTATACCAATTTCCAATTTCTCATTTCCAACAAGAGCTTTTCATTTCAAATGCTGATATGCATGAATTTTGTTGTCTAGATAATGCCTATTATTTATTTAGCCCTCTTCTCTTGATCAGGCTGCACACAGAAATCTAAAGGAAAGCAATCTTCTCTTGAGAAGTAGAACCAAAAATATTCAGTTTTGCATTGAAGGTTTTCTATCACTTTTATCTAAGGAATTTCTCTATCCTACATTCATATCCAAATATCTCATCCCTCTGTATGCCCCACACTGTAGCCAAAAGTGCTTTCCCTAGCTCTAAGAGTGTGCATTTCCACCCATTTGATATGACCACATTCATTCTCTCTAGAACAAGTCTAAATATGATTGATAAAACCCTATTCAAACTATTTTATTCTTTTTCTCTATTCTTGCTTCCCAGTGCTTTCAAAAAGCACCTTATCTATCTAATATATCTATGGTTGTTGTTTAGCCACTAACTTGTGTCCAACTCTTTGAAATTTTATGGATTGCATGCCAGGCTCCTCTGTGGGATCTCCTATCTGTGGGATTTCCCAGGCAAAAATACTGGAGTGGGTTGCTATTCCCTTCTCCAGGGGATCTTCCCAACACAGGGATCGAACCCATGTCTCTTGAGTTGGCAGGATGGTTATTTATCACTGAGCCACCAGGGAACCCCTATCCCCATATGTGTATTTATACATATACATTATACAATGTAAATTATATATATATGTGTGTGTGTGTGTGTGTGTGTGTATTTTTTCTCACACAGTGGGCAATCCACATGTTGGGGATGAGTCATCAAAAAGTATCTGCTTCTAAGAGCACATGATTATTAGCAGAGGTTAGCCTATCAAGAACTTCTGGACTAGAGGTTGCCCTCATGTCTACATAGACCTTGGGGACTTCTCCAACATGGCCATTTGCTTATTGAAGTGTGTAAGCCAAGACAATAGAGACAGAGTGCTAACACGAGTCACTATTATTATTAACCTAATAATAGACGTGATACTCCATCACCTTTGCCACATTCTGTTATTAATAGTTAAAAGTGAATCATTTGGTCCCGCCTACATACAAAGGGGCAGAAATGAATACCAGACAGTTATCACTGGGGGCATCTTAGAAGTCTACCAAGAAGGATTTAGTTGGGATTGTATACCTGGTTAACTTGATAGTGATAAGTGCATGCTTGCTTAATTGAACCAATGTACTTCATATGTTTCTATTAGTAGGTGACAATTTAAAATGTGAAATTTTCAAGGTCATATTCAATTTTTTTAAAAAACATGTTTAAAGATAACAAAGCCTAAAACTATAAAGGTAAGAGGTCACTGACTTTTTATATATTAATTGTATCTCATATTTGTTTCTATAAGTCTCTTTCTAACCATAGTAAAATGTCGATATCTTTCTATTCTTTCTTGATCTCTAATAATTTCTTTTATTGCTATAAAGCAAAGCATGAAAACAGGTTCTGTGCCATATCTTTTTATGACCTGTATTTGTTGCTATTATCAATTCTGATTACCCCTTAACAGGATCAATTTCTACTGTTTTATTTGCCTTAATGAATACTGTTAAAATGGTATTAAAAAGAAATTAAACTGAAATTCAATGATAATAGCAATACAGTATAGTAGCACTTTCTCATTAAGGCTTTTCATACTAATATGAACTCCTGCATCTTTCAGTTTACATACAACTTCATCCTTCAGTTTCAGTTCAGTTCAGTCTCTCAGTAGTGTCCGATTCTGCAACCCCATGAACTGCAGCACACCAAGCCTCCCTGTGCATCAGCAACTCCCAGGGTCCACCCAAATCCATGTCCATTGAGTCAGTGATGCCATCTGACCATCTCATCCTCTGTTGGCCCCTTCTCCTCCTGCCCTGAATCTTTTCCAGCATCAGGGTCTTTTCAAACGAATCAGCTCTTCGCATCGGGTGGCCAAAGTATTGGAGTTTCAGCTTCAACATCAGTCCTACCAATGACCCAGAACTGATCTCCTTTAGGATGGACTGGTTGAATCTCCTTGCAGTCCAAGGGACTCTCAAGAGTCTTCTCCAACACCACAGTTCAAAAGCCTCATTTTTTTGGCACTCAGCTTTCTTTATAGTCCAACTCTCCATCCATACATGACCATTGGAAAAACCATAGCCTTGACTAGATGGACTTTTGTTGGCAAAGTAATGTCTCTGATTTTCAATATGCTGTTTAGGTTGGTCATAACTTTCCTTCCAAGAAATAAGCATCTTTTAAGTTCATGACTGCAATCACCATCTGCAGTGATTTTGGAACCCAGAAAAATAAAGTCAGCAACTGTTTCCACTGTTTCTCCATCTATTTGCCATGAAGTGATGGGACCGGATGCCATGATCTTAGTTTTCTAAATGTTGAGCTTTAAGCCAACTTTTTCACTCTCCTCTTCCCAAATGCATCCTATGCTAACTTAAAATAGAACTCATTATAGGCATTATAAACTGTTTGGTTGTTATATACCTGAACATCTTATCAGTCTTAAAATTATGCCCAAGTTTAATGGCCTACTTAGACTTTGTGTTGCTGAATTCCTCATATCCACATCAGTAAGTCACTTGACCTCTACTGTAGGGTTTATTTCTGTTTTGTCCCAAATTATTGAACCTGCATTGGTACTCAGGAAGTATTGTATGGAGTTGTATAGCATAAGCTTAAGAGCTTACTATTAAGTCTTGTAATCTACTGTCTCAGTCCATACTGACTGGATTCTGTTATAATCCCCAAGGTTTTTGGTGTTAATATGTCTGTTCTATGGACTTCTGCCATAGAGAGAATTCCTAACTTACACTTGGTCGTTTTTGCTTCTACCCTATAAGCTAAACTTTCTCAATGGCTAGGTTTCTTCCATTAAATCCCAGTTTTCTTGTAACTAAGTCTCCAACCACACTAGCAAGCTAATGCTCAAAATTTTCCAAGCCAGGCTTCAACAGTACATGAACTGTGAACATCTAGAAGTTCAAGCTGGATTTAGAAAAGGCAAAGGAACCAGAGATCAAATTGCAAACATCCACCGGATCATCAAAGAAGCAAGAGAGTTCCAGTAAAACATCCACTTCTGCTTTATTGACTATGCTAAAGCATGTGACTGTGTGGATCACAACAAACTGTGGAAAATTCTTAAAGAGATGTGAATACCAGACCACCTGACCTGTCTCCTAAGAAATCTATATGCAAGTCAGGAAGCAACAGTTAGAACTGGACATGGAACAACAGAATGTTTCCAAATAGGGAAAGGAGTACATCAAGGTTGTATATTGTCACCCTGCTTATTTAACTTCTATGCAGAGTATATCATGTGAAATGCTGGACTGGATAAAGCACAAGCTGGATTCAAGAGTGCTGGGAGAAATTTCAATAACCTCAGATATGCAGATGATACCACCCTTATGGCAGAAAGTGAAAAAGAATTAAAGAGCCTCTTGATGAAAGTGAAAGAGGAGAGTGAAAAAGTTGGCTTAAAACTCAGCATTCAGAAAACTAAGATCATTCATCTGGGCCAATCACTTCATGGCAAATAGATGGGGAAACAATGGAAATAGTGGCTGACTTTATTTTGGGGGGATCCAAAGTCATGGCAGATGGTGACTGAAGCCATAAAATTAAAATACACTTGTTTCTTGGAAGGAAAGCTATGATCAACCTAGACAGCATATTAAAAAGTAGAGACATTACTTTTCCAACAAAGGTCTGTCTTGTCAGAGCTATGATTTTTTTCAGTATTCATGTTGGATGTGAGAGTTAGACTATAAAAAAAAGCTAAGGATCAAAGAATTGATGCTTTTGAACTGTGGTGTTGGAGAAGACTCTTGAGAGTCCCTTGGACTGCAAGGAGATCCAACCAGTCTGCCTTAAAGAAAATCAGTCCTGAATACTCATTGGAAGGACTTATGCTGAAGCTGAAACTCCAATACTTTGGCTGCCTGATGTGAAGAAGTGACTCACTAGAAAAGACTCTGATGCTGGGAAAGATTGAAGGTGGGAGGAGAAGGGGACAACAGAGGATGAAATGGTTGGATGGCATCACTGACTCAATGAACATGAGTTTGGGTAAGCTCTGGGAGTTGGTAATGGACAAGGAAGTCTGTCGTGCTGCTGTCCATGGGGTCACAAAGAGTCAGACACGATTGAGCAACTGAAATGAGCTGAAGTCTCCAACTTCAATTTCTCTCTCACTTTTAAATTTCCTTTTTACTGAATGTGTACTGAATATTTCTTGGCTAGACAGATTCTTCAAATATAGCAATACATTAGTATCTTTGATGATTTATTGATTTGTAATTTGGGAAGTTCATATTTCACTTCAATTATTTTAGCATATATTCATTTCCCTCAAAGTAGTGGAATATTTTTGCTTTTGATTTCAAGTCTCTGATTTTAGGATATGCCATAATTCCAAGTTTTGCACTTTCTTTCCAGCCCTAGTCCATTCGAACTTCACCCAGCAGTCAATGATGAAATCCTGGTCTCTGAGGCTCAGTCCTTTGACCTGAGACATTGAAAACCCAACCTACCATTATATGGAGAGATTTCCTTTCACTGGTCAGTGGAGTCAGTTACAGACTGGGATGGATAAAACACTTGGACAGTACATTTATTACATAGTGTTTGTACTCCACTTCATAACATTGATCTATTGTAGATAAATCAAATAGTAGTGATTAATTGAGATTTGTTTTATTTTTATTATATTCGAAGTCTTAATTCAAGTGGTTTCTGGCCTTGATTCAGTGACTTAAGGGAAACAGGGCTGAAGTCTGAGAGTTTCTTTGGAGTTTGGGATGAGCAGAAGCAAAGTAGTATATATTGTTGTATTCAGTTGCTAAGTCAAGTCCAACTCTTTGTGACCCAATGATTGCAACACACCAGGCAACCCTGTCCTTCACTACCCGCTGGAATTTTCTTAAATTCATGTCTGTTGAGTCAGTCATGCTATATAACCATCTCATCCTCAGCCACTCCCTTTTCCTTTAGCCTGCAATCTTTCCCAGAATCAGGGTCTTTTCCAATGAGTGGATTCTTTGCATCAAAAGGCTAAAGATTTGGAGCTTCAGCTTTAGCATCAGTGCTTCCAAAGTGTATTCAGGGTTGATTTCCTTTAAGATTGACTGGTTTGACCACCATGCAGTCCAAAGGATTTTCAAGAGTCTTCTCCATCACCCCAGTTTGAAAGCATCAATTTTTCAACACTCTTCCTTCTTTATAGTCCAACTCTCATACAAACACTTTTTGTAATCTAGTCCTTTCTTCTTTCTATGATGACTAAAGCAGGGATGACCATCTTGATACAGCAGAAAAAAATCTGAGAAACTCTTCCACTGAATCCCAGTTTCTCTACTTTTGTTAAAAAAAAAAAAAAGTCCTTCTCCAAAACTCTACTCAAGTGTTGCTTATTTTGACAAGATTTTTCTGACTTACTCAGGAAATATAAACTATCTTCCCTTTGTTCCACCAATGTGTTTGTGTGTGTGTATGTGTGTGTGTGTGTGTGTGTGTGTGTGTGTTTGTGCTCACTTGTGTCAGATTCTTTGCAACCCCATGGACTGTAGCCCACCAGGCTCCCCTGCTCATGGAATTTCTATAAAGAATAGTAGAGTGGGGTGCTACTTCCTAATACAGGAGATCTTCCCAATCCAGGGTTCATACCCATGCTTCTTGCATCCCCTGCATTGGCAGGTTGATTCTTTACCATTGAGCCACCTGGGAAGCCCTTGACCCAGCCTATGAATACTTTATGATATGGGTCACTGTGGACTGTATGTTGTTATGTTGTATTACTTTTTAATCTGGTCCCTTTCTGCCTCTTACCATTTGAACTACCTCTATGAAACCAATGCTTAATTAAATGTCTGATACATGATTAATTTGCTCCCAAAAGTTAATAAATGTATAGACCAATAGAAAGATGAAAAGAAAGAATGAAGTGGAGATAAAAGGTGCAAACCCTATTTTAACAGTGAATTTTTTAAGTAGAGTAGCTCAACAAGCTTGTAAATGAAGTCAATGTCAGTACAACTACAGTTAAACTTTTATCTACCCCAAAATGATTCTGTTTATCACAAACTTCTTTATTTTGGGTGGGAAGTATTGTCAGAAATTTATAGACTCCATGATGGTTTTAATGCAATTCTGGACAACACAGCAGCATTTAATGAATATATATATATATATATATATATATATATATATATATATATATATATATTCATCTTGTGATCAAATATATTTTGCTAAGAAAAAAGAAAAATAAAAATTCAAAATAGGAACAACTGTGTGCTATTATTTATATAAAGATAAACAAAATATATATCTGTATGTGCACATGTGTTAATTTGTATATTAGTAGAATAGCTCTGCAGTAGAATGGCTACCAGAAGAATAGCTCTGAACAGTGGTTATCTTTGATAAGAATACTATGTGGCCTAGGTGACATGTGTAATTTATACAAATTTCACAGTTTACTTTTTTTCTAATTTGTTAGTTTTATTCCATGCAAATATTTCCAGAATTAAACATTGAGGTTAATTCCAGAAAGACATCTATCTCTATTTCACTGACTATGCTAAAGCCTTTGACTATGTGGATCATAACAAACTGTGAAAACTCTCAAAGAGATGGGAATAGAAGATCAGCTTACCTGTCTCCTGAGAAACCTGTATGCAGGTCAAGAAGCAACAGTTAGAACCTTGTATGGAACAACTGACTGGTTCAGAATTGACAAAGGAATACAGCACGGCTGAATGTTGTCATCCTGCTTATTTAACTTGTACACAGAGCACATCATGTGAAATGCCAGGCTAGATGAGTTATAAGATGGAATTAAGATTACCAGGAGAAATATCAACAGCCTCATATATGAGGGTAATACCCCTCTAATGACAGAAAACAAAGAGGAACTAAAGAGCCTCTTGATGAGGGTGATAGAGGAGAGTGAAAAATATAGGCTGGAAACTCAATATTAAAAAAAAAAAAAAAGAACTAAGATTATGGCATCCTGTCCTATCACTTCATGTCAATTAGAAGGGGCAAATGTGGCAGTAGTGACAGGTTTCCTCTTCTTCAGTTCCAAAATTACTGCAGCCATGAAATTAGAAGACAATTTCTTCTTGGCATGAAAGTTGTGACAAACATAGACATTGTGTTAAAAATCAAAGATACCACTTTGTTGACAAAATTCTATATAGTCAAGGCTGTGGTCCTTCCAGTATTCATATACTGGTGTGAGAGCTAGACAATAAAGAAGGCAGAGTGCTGAAGAGTTGATGCTTTCGAACTGCAGTGCTGGAGAAGACTCAAATATTCCTTGGACAGCAAGGAGATCAAATCAATCAATCTTTTTATTTTATTTTATTTTTTAACTTTACAATATTGTATTGGTTTTGCCATATATCAACATGAATCCACCACAGGTATACACGTGGTCCCCATCCTGAACCCTCCTCCCTCCTCCCTCCCCATACCATCCCTCTGAGTCGTCCCAGTGCACCAGCCCCAAGGGAATCAACCCTGAACACTCTTTGGGAAGGACTGATGCTGAAGCTTAGGCTCCATACTTCGGCTACCTGATGTAAACAGCTGACTCATTGGAAAAGACCCTGATGCTGAGAATGATTGAAGGCAGAAGATGAAGAGGGAAACAGAGGATTAGATGTTGGATGGCATTACTGATTCACTGGGCATGAACCTGGACAAACTCCAGGAGATGGTAAGGGACAGAGAAGCATGGTGTGCTGTGGTTCATGTGATCACAAAGGGTTGGAAAAAACTTGGTGACTGTACAACAAACATTGAGTAAGGAAATATGATCAGCCAAATTATGTTGAACATAGAAAATTAAAAAAAAAGCATCAAATGATGGATAAATTTTTGCATGTTTTTGAGCTGAATCACCCAAAATTTGCATCCACCATGAAGAATTTTAGATACATTCATATTTCATTTTTAACAGGACCACTAGGCTGTCTAAACAAAACAAATAGGCCTGTTTTGCTGATTTTTCCTTTGTGAACCAACTAAATTTACTCATTTGAGAAAATGTTCTATCATCACATATGCAGAGTTCATGGTTTCATCTTTACCAATGATAAAGCAAAATCATTGGTTCATAATTTGTACAGACACACAAACATAAATGATCTTTTTTCTTCATAACGTTCATTACTCAAGCCATTGCTTTTCTCAAGTTCTTCATCCACTTGGTGAAATTAAACCAAAGCAAGATAGTGGGAAATGTCAAAAAGAAGCAAGATTACCCTGACAAAAGAAATAAAATGTTTTTTGCTAACTCTTCTATCAGTGGCAGATTGTTCCCAGCAGAGGCATATTTCAGAAATCAAAAGTTAACTTTTGAGATGATTTATAAAGCAGAGATAGGTCATAGCTATCCAAAGTAAATCCATTGAGAAATATTGACAAAGCAACCATTCCCTACCCTTTCATCACATCCTACTGCTTAAATGGGAACCTATTCTTCTCAAGAGGACACTATCAGACTGAACTGCTGGTCTTTTGAATGGAGTTATAGCTTTGCTGGTGTGAACTCATTCTCTACAATGGTTTGCTATCAGCTATGAATCTCCATTCACTTCGGGGAAGCTGTAGTTCTCGAAGCACTTAGACGCTGCACCCGAATGGCTTCTATTGACAACAAATCTTTAGCAATAGGAGTCAAAGAAAGAAAGAAAACTCTCCTAGTCATAATACCTGCAGCTTAAACCAAATATAACATTGCAGTCAGTATAGTAGGTTGAATGGTTGGGTTCCTTAACACTCCTTTCCAGATAGAAAAAACTTAATGACACTTCTTGAGTGAAACTTTCTTTTGCTTCTCACATTTCTCCTTAGCCACAGGCTTCCCCTACAAATCTAGCTCTAAACTGATCTGTTATGTCTCAGAGCGGCTCCAAATACCAGATACAGCATGATTTCTTTTTCTTTTTTTAAGTAGGGTATAATTGCTTTACAATGTTGTATTAGTTTTTATTTTATGACAAAGTGAATCAGCTATATACAGTCATATATCCCTTCCTTCTTAAACCTCCCTCCCATTTCCCCCCACCCTATCCCATCCCTCTAGGTCATCACAGACCACTGAGACAAGCTCCTTATGCTATAATGCTGCTTTCCAATAGTTATCTATTTTATAAATGGTAGTGTATGTATGTCATTGTTACACTCAGTTTGGTGCACCTTCCGCACCCACCCCACATGCCCATAAGTCTGATCTTTACATCTGTGTCTCTATTCTTGCCCTGCAAGAAGGTGCATCAGTACCATTTTTCTAGATTCCTAACTGTTAGCTAAGCCTGAACTCTAATTACACAGATGAAACCTTAAACATGGCCACCTTAATAATGCCCTCTTGAAACTAAGCAGAACCCTGTGTCTCCCTTCTCCCCAAATAAAAAACTTCCTCCATGTCCCTTGCCTTTTTTGTAGAAAAGCTGACATCGCCCAAGCCTCCCTGAGTCACAAAAGAGAGAATTCAAGCAGTCAATGATTAGGACAATTGAGTCGCAGATTCAATGTCTGATGTACATTCTAGAGTTATTTTACAGATACTATAATTGCCACCAGAAGAAAAAAACTAACTGCATGATGACCAGACTACAGCCATGGCATAAACTGCTCCATCCTGATCAATACTGAATGTATGGCTACGGCAATTTGAAGAACTGGCCATAAGAGAATGGAATTAGCACTATTGCTCATAGTAATCTATATCTTTGTGGGCATGAAAATAAATGTAGTTTGCGTTCTCTGTATAGATAAGCAGGCATCTAAAATTGTCAGTGAAGAGATGCTACAGACCCAGGTTGGCATCTTCCACTCCCAAAATAAAATGCCCTAATGTTAGCATTGGGGAAACAGTGGAAACAGTGTCAGTCTTTATTTTTGGGGGGCTCCAAAATCACTGCAGATGGTGACTACAGCCATGAAATTAAAAGACTCTTACTCCTTGGAAGGCAAGATATGACCAACCTAGATAGCATATTGAAAAGCAGAGACATTACTTTGCCAACAAAGTTCCATCTAGTCAAGGCTATGGTTTTTCCTGTGGTCATGTATGGATGTGAGAGTTGGACTGTGAAGAAGGCCGAGGGCCGAAGAATTGGTGCTTTTGAACTGTGGTGTTGGAGAAGACTCTTGAGAGTCCCTTGGACTGCAAGGAGATCCAACCAGTCCATTCTAAGGGAGATCAGTCCTGGGTGTTGTTTGGAAATACTGATGCTAATGCTGAAACTCTGATACTTTGGCCACCTCGTGCAAAGAGTTGACTCATTAGAAAAGACTCTGATGCTGGGAAGGATTGGAGGCAGGAGGAGAAGGGGAAAACAGAGGATGAGATGGCTGGATGGCATCACCGACTCGATGGACGTGAGTTTGGGTGAACTCTGGGAGTTGGTGATGGGCAGGGAGGCCTGGTGTGCTGCAATTCATGGAGTCACAAAGAGTCAGACACGACTGAACAACTGAAATGAACTGAATGTTAGCAAGAAGAATTTACAGAAGATGGGTCTTTCACTCATTATCTCATAGAAATAGAATGATGTTCTTGTAAGTGGGGGCTTGTAAGCAGCTTTTTGCAGGAGAGAGCTCTTATGGAATGAGTTTTCTGCAAGATGCCTTGTTTGTCCTGTCACTTTAACAAAAGAATATTGTAACTAACCTTAAACCAGACACCCTCCCACCCCACGTTCTACTCATCACTGGCCCAAGCACACTTTTTAGATTTTTTGGTCACACAATATCTTGCTGTTGTTTCTTTACAACAATACCAGTTGTTTCTTTCTGTAGATCTAAGATGTAAAAATAAATAATAGGCAATTAACAGATCCCTGGCTTCTTCAATAGTCTTACAAACAAATCATGTGAATGAGATAGCATTTAAAGAAAGATCACAAGGAGTAGACAAGCCTGCACAGGATGGGAGATGGCAGTGACTCTACCCCTTCTCTCAATGATTAACTTGAAATTACATTCCCTTTCCTTTTAAAACCTTCCATGGCCAAGTAGATTCTTCAGAGTTGGTTTTGAGACATCAGTCCACCTTCTCCCCAGATTGCTGGTTTTCTGATTAAAAGCAATTTTTTTTCCCCACTTCTACCAACACTTCCTTCTCAAATATTGATTTTCAAGTGATGAGCAGGCAGATCTGAATTTGGTAACATTTTCATGAAAACTGGTAACACAGTGAATGTATAGGAATCCCTCCAAAACTACTCCCAGAAAAGACCCTGAAAACCCAGGAGTGTGTTGCAAAGTAGACACTGCAAAATAACTTCAAAAAATATTTAGTTAAGATGAGTTATTTTAGAATATTCAGAAGACTATCCTGTTTCTTTATGAAATAAAAGCTGTATGTAAAATGCTATCTTATAGTATCTAGGAACACCTACCCAGTTTGAAATATTTTTACATTCACTTCCTCCTTTAGTCTTCACAGCAACATCAGTGATAAGTTAGATTTTTTCAAATGCAACTCTGAGGCAGAGTTTAATAGAGAGGAGTTAATAGGATAAACATGAATACATCTCAGCACGACAAAAGAGAAGTCTGGTTGCATAGCAGACTCAAACAACCACTGAGACCAGCCCCAAGACAGGACTGAGGCTATGCTATCCCTTGAGAATTGTCTTATATGGCCTGAAATGGCCAAACCTTTATATCACTGTTTGCATCAGTTGCTCATATTAGCTGTCCGCAGAAGATTCTGGCCTTAGGGGAGGTGGCACCTGAGGCAATCCTTGAAGAGACTGATGGCTGAAGGCTGCCTGTACTTAACACTACCATCAACCAGGGTAACAAGTCTTTCTTTGAAGGAGAATCTGGGCACCATTTCTCTGTGTTCATTATAACATCTTTTTTAAAATAGGGGAGACATTAAAAGAAATTAATGTGTATGCGATCTCTTTCCAAATGATAGACCCAGAAACCACAAGAGAACTTGTGGATTCCAAGTCTACAGCTCTTACCAATACTCCAAGCTTCCTCTTCAGAACTTAAAAAAAAAAAATAAAAAGGAAACCTCTTTAATAGTTTCCTATTTAGACAATGCTTGTAACCTCCTCCTTAAAAACCACCTTACCTTCTTTCTATCTCAGTGTTTTTCAGAATGTTTATCATATTGACTTATTTTCCTTTGTCTCAGAATAATCATCTGTGCTTCTTTTTGAAAAATCCATTACCTGAACATTTTTTACATCTTACCTATTTCTTAATAACCTGAAAACTTGCCACATCAATTATTCTTTATAACTGATATTCAATTTTCCCCTCACTTCTTATATTTCTCATCACATCTAACATGCATTCAAGGTTTCCTTTTTCTGAAAGAGAACTTTCTCTATGATATTCCTTAATCCACTGCCTCTGCTTGAACCCACTTGATGGTAGTTTCTAGAGTGTTTGAAATCTAGCTTTATCCCCATTGTCTATACTCAAACTGTTTCTCACAGTGCACTGCTGACACAGAAATTTGCCAGTGAAATTCTTTTTTACCTTTTGTCTTCTTTCTGAAAAAATCAGTCATTCCTCCTCCCCCACTTTTTTTTTTCTCACATCTTTGCATCTTTCATTGCCCTTTTAACCTTTTCTTAAAACCTCTGGCCTCCTCTCTAAACACTGAAATTTCCCACATTTCTATCTCCTACTTCTTAGTGGTTTTGGTCCAGTGGTAAGTTCATTTTCAATATATGATTACATATTATAGTTTATGACAGGAATTTACAACCTTATTGTTGCACAAATGGACATAATTTTCAAACAATGGTCAAGTAATCTCCCTATGTTTGAAATGGCAATATACTATAATTGTTTAATGTTTTACATTTATTGAGTTCTTTCCTAACATCTTATTTTCCCTTTATCATCCTAATTATTCTTAAACACTGCAGAATCTCAAATTATTTACTTTATTCACATATTTTAATTTAGTGTATATGTAATGATCTTATTAGGTCCTTGAAAATTCATCTGTAACCACCTATGTATAGAATATTGAAGGCATTAAAAATGTTTTTTTGATGATTTAGATAAACTAAACAACATTGATTAAAGGGCCCAAGGAAATGTTCCTTGACAGACATGAAACTAAGCCTTCAACAATTATTTCTGGAGTGTGTATTATGTGGCAGGTGATGAGCTAGTTGTAGAAGACACAGAAAAACAAGGAGATTTCTATACCGCAGGAATATATGAATAGTGCTAAGATATACATAGGTGTTGTATTATAGTCAAGTTCTATGATACAGCACTAAATAAACATATATGTGGAATTGTGTAGCCACCAAAACTTTGAATTAGTCTAAGGTTCACAGCATATTATATCACTTTTTATTTTCCCATTGTTTAATTTTGATTTTATGCCCTCAGTTTTATGTAAGATGCTTCTCTATATATATAAAACATATAACACATCTAAACACATACACACTCAACATATATATACACATGCCCATTTAAGATATATGCTATTCAGAAAAATAATAGGATGGTGTTCCCACATTATTGTGCAGTACAAATCAGCCAGGTTGAATAAATGATTGATTATAAGCACAGAGAATTATTGTAGTAAATTGTTCTGGCAGCATTCTATGTATGCTACTGAATATTTAAAAATAGTATCAAAACTGGTTTATTAAAGGAGTAAAATGAATGAATGAATGCTGTTGAATACTTTTATAAATGAAAGGACTCATCAAACAAATTCTCAGAACTGTGTTGAGAAGCATAAAATTAACAGTTATAGCAATATTTTATACATATTGTTGCTCTAAAACAAATAGAATGTCAATTATTTCTCCAGTAAAAATGGAATTATTCAGGATCAGCAAAGAATTGCATTTGTGGTCTGCAACCATTGCATTGAGCCACTTGCAAGGCCCCAGTAGGAAGAGGAGAACTATTTTATAGGGCATAGGGAGATGGGAATTCCATAGTAAACAGAGCCTGTGGCTTTCCACTGACTGAGTCTTGAGAGCCTCTCTTTGGCAGAGTTCTTGCTAGGAAGAAAAAAAAAAGACTTCCCATTGGGATCTGCTATCATCTTAAGGCATGAAAGCTCCTCTTTTGGGACTCTAAAATTTAATTGATATTTATGTCTGTTAATATTTAACCCCCACCACACACAACACACAACAATAGTTATTTTCATGATTATTTCTGGCTCAGTTTGTTACATGTGTAAGGGTGAAATGTGTGTTTATTTTGTCAGTGAAAAATGTTGCCTGCCATATCAGTAAATGGAAAGTGAAGTCAAGTGGGCCTTAGAAAGCATCATTATGAACAAAGCTAGTGGAGGTGATGGAATCTCAGTTGAGCTATTTCCAATCTTAAAAGATGATGCTGTGAAAGTGCTGCACTCAATATGCCAGCAAATTTGGAAAACTCAGCAGTGGCCACAGGACTGGAAAAGGTCAGTTTTCATTCCAATCCCAAAGAAAGGCAATGCCAAAGAATGCTCAAACTACCACACAATTGCATCCATCTAACGGCACCCCACTCCAGTACTCTTGCCTGGAAAATCCCATGGACGGAGGAGCCTGGTAGGCTGCAGTCCATGGGGTCGCTAGGAGTCAGACACGACTGAGCGACTTCACTTTCACTTTCATGCCTTGGAGAAGGAAATGGCAACCCACTCCAGTGTTCTTGCCTGGAGAATCCCAGGGACGGGGGAGCCTGGTGGGCTGCCGTCTCTGGGGTCACACAGAGTCAGACATGACTGAAGCGACTTAGCAGCAGCAGCAACATGCTAGTGTGGAGAAGGAAATGACAACCCACTCCAGTGTTCTTGCCTGGAGAATCCCAGGGATGGCAGAGCCTGGTGGGCTGCTGTCTATGGGGTCACAGAGAGTCGGACACGACTGAAGCAACTTAGCAGCAGCAGCAGCAACATACTAGTAAAGTTATGCTCAAAATTCTCCAAGCCAGGCTTCAACAGTACATGAACGATGAAATTCCAGATATTCAAGTTGGATTTAGAAAAGGCAGAGGAAGCAGACATCAAATTGCCAACATCTGTTGGATCATTGAAAACAAGAAAGTTCCAGAGAAACATATATTTCTGCTTTACTGACTATGCCAAAACCTTTGACTATGTGGATCACAACAAACTGTGGAAAATTCTTATAGAGATGGGAATACCAGACCACCTGATCTGCCTCCTGAGAAATCTATATGCAGGTCAAGAAGGAACAGTTAGAACTGGACATGGAAAAACAGACTGGTTCCAAATCTGGAAAGGAGTATGTCAAGGCTGTATAATGTCACCATGCTTATTTAACATATATAGAGAGTACATCATGAGAAACACTGGGCTGGATGAAGCACAAGCTGGAATCAAGATTGCCAGGAGAAATACCAATAACCTCCAATATGCAGATGACACCACCCTTATGACAGAAAGTGAAGAACTAAAGAGCCTCTTGATGAAATTGAAAGAGGAGAGTGAAGAAGTTGGCCTAAAGCTCAACATTCAGAAAACAAAGATCATGGCATCCGGTCCCATCACTTCATGACAAACAGATGGGGAAACAGTGGAAACAATGACAGACTTCATTTCTGGGGCTCCAAAATCACTGCAGATGGTGACTGAAGCCATGAAATTAAAAGACACTTGCTCCTTGGAAGAAAAATTATGACCAGCCTAGACAGCATATTAAAAAGCATAAACATTACTTTACAAATAAAGGTCTGTGTAGTCAAAGCTATGGTGTTTGCAGTAATCATGTATGAATGTGAGAGTTGGACTATAAAGAAAGCTGAGTGCCAAGGAATTGATGCTTTTGAACTGTGGTGTTGGAGAAGACTCTTGAGAGTCCCCTGGACAGCAAGGAGGTCCAACCAGTCCATCCTAAAGGAGATCAGTCTGAGTGTCCATTGGATGGACTGATGTTGAAGCTGAAACTGCAAATCTTTGGCCACCTGATGTGAAGAACTGACTCATTTGAAAAGACCCTGATGCTCTGAAAGATTGAAGGTGGGAGGAGAAGGGGATAATAGAGGATGAGATGGTTGGATGACATCACGGACTCAGTGGACATGAGTCTGAGTAAACTTCCGGAGTTGGTGATGGACAGGCAGCCCTGGCATACTGCTATCCATGGGCTCACAAAGAGTCGGACATGACTGACTGACTGAACTGAACTTATATCAATAAATAAAGAATATTTCAGCCATCAAACCATCACATGATAGCTGCCCCCTACAGTAAGCCTCAGGGAAACTTAGGATGGAAATATAATGTGTACTATCAAGCAGTCAACTACTGCAACCACTTCCCAGCAGTGCACCCTCAGGAGCTCAAGATGAGAAAGCACAGGATACTGGCCCCACATAACTGAAATCACATAAAAGTAGTAATTTCAATGAGCCCAGATTCTTGCATTTTCCCATACATAAAAAAGCACTAACATCTTTAACTTGAGATATCTGACCTTCTTTAATTAATAGTAATCTTTTGAAGTTCCAACCACTGGGCCTTTGTAGCAAAAGTTTCTCCTCTACCTCTCTGAGCAGTCTGTCTCTTAGATCTATCTAAGATGCTGTACCTCAGATTCAGTTCTGTCCATGAAATCATGCTTCGTTCTCATTTATTATTTTTTTTCAGTCAACAATTCCCTCTGATGGTAAAAAGAAAATAATAATAACCTGTTCCAAACACAATATCTCAACTAGAGATGGAGTTATACTGTAGAGAACTAGCTCCACCAGAAGCTCAGATGGCCATAAACAAATGATGGAAGCCTCTCTAGCACAAAGGTATTCAGAAACACGGGGAAGACAGAAGAAGACAGCAAACATGGGGAAGACAGAAGAAGAAGAGTAAGACGGGGAGATTGCCAGCCTCCCCCCAAATACATTAAAAATGCATCAAAATATGGACCAGTTCCTACAAAGCAACCTCTAGGTGATAGGAGAAGATTCCAGGCCTCCAGGGGGATAGGCTAAGCTCCCTGAAATGGGAACACAGGCACAAGTCACCCTCAACAAGAAATCAACACAAACCACCAAACCAACATTTCCCTCCAAGGGCAAAAATCAAAAGGAAGAAGTAATGCAACCCTAAAGCCTGGGGAAAGGAGACCTCAAGTGGAGCAAGTTAGGAGGAAAAAGAAAATGAAAAGACAGAGAAATACATTACAAATGAAAGATCAAGGTAGAAACTCACAAGATCAAATAAACAAAGAGAAAATAAGTAATCTCCCTGAAAGTGAATTCAGAATAAGGATAGCAAAGATGCTCCAAAGACTTGAAAATAGAATGGAGAAAATGCAAGAAGCTTTTAACACAGTTAATACAATCAGCAAGACATAGAAGAAATGAAGAATAAGCAAACAGAGATGAATAACACAATTACTGAAATTAAAAATACACTAGAAGGAACCAGCAGCAAAATAACTGAGGCAGAGGAATGGATAAGTGAGCTAGAGGACAGAATGGTGGAAATAACTGCTGAAGAGCAGAATAAAAAGAAAGGAATGAAAAGAATTGAGGAAAGCCTCAAAGACATTTGGGAAAGCCTCAAAGACCTTTGGGACAATATTAAAAGCACCAACATTTGAGTTATAGGGGTCCCAGAGGAAGAAGAATAAAGGAAAGACACTGAGAAAATTTTTGAATAAATTATTGTTGAAAACTTCCCCAACATGGGAAAGGAGATAGTCGATCAAGTCCAAGAAGCACAGAGAGTCCCATACAGGTTAAACCCAAGGAGAAACACATCGAGACACGTATTAGTCAAGGTAATAGAGATTAAGCAAAAAGAAATAATATTAAAAGAAGCAAGGGAAAAGCAACAAGTAACCCACAAGGGAAAACCCACACCACTAACAGCAGATGTTTCAGCAGAAACTCTACAGGCCAGAAGGAGATGGCAGGATATATTTAAAGTATTGAAAGAGAAAAACCTACAGCCACAACTGCTATAGCTGGCAAAGATCTCATTAAAAATTGATGGAGAAATCAAAACCTTTGAGAGAGTCATTTCCTAGGCAAGTTGATAAGAAGTTTAGGGGTCTCCAAGGAGAGAGGGGTCTGGAATTCTCAAGAAGGAAGAAAGGACAAAAGTTTTTTCCTCTACATTCCTCAGGATTATATAACAATAATGTATCCTGCCTGAGGACAGTCTCTGGATTAAACCTTCTGACTAACCCTGTTATCTTAAAATATAAATTATGGGAAAAAGTCTGGTGAGGTCTTTACAACCTCCAGAAATTCTTTTGATTCATTGGAGAGTATATAACTCCACTGCTAACACTAGCAAGGGGGTACTATTTCTGCCCCCTTTTGATGCCTATGTCAGAAGATTTCTCTATCTCCTTTATACTTTAATAAAATTTTATTACACTAAAGCTCTGAGCGATCAAGCCTCTTCTCTGGCCCTGGATTGAATTCTTCCTCCAGAGGCCAAGAATCCCAGTGTCTTTTTGTGGTTCAGCAACAAACTTTCACCTTTACAGACAAGCAGAAGTTAAGAGAATTCTGCACCACCAAACCAGCCTTGCAACAAATATTAAAGACTTACATAGCCAGTAAACATAAGAGAAAGGAAATACAAAAACAAACCCAAAACAAACAAGAAAATGCCAATGGAAATATAAGTATCAATAATCACCTTAAATGTAAGTGGATTAAATGCACCAACCAAAAGATACAGACTAACTGAATGGATACAAAAAAAAAAAAAAAAACAACCATATATATGCTGCCTACAGGAGGCCCATCTCAGACCTAGACACATACAGACTGAAAGTAAAAGGATGGAAAAAGATATTCCATGTGAATGGAAACCAAAATAAAGCCTGAGTGGCAATACTTATTTCAGAGAAAATAGACTTTAAAATAAAGAATATCATAAGACACAAAGAAGGACACTATATAATGATCAAGGGATCAATCCAAGAAGAAGACATAATAATTGCAAGTGTCTATGTACCCAATATCACCCCACTCCAGTACTCTTGCCTGGAAAATCCCATGGATGGAGGAGCCTGGTGGGCTGCAGTCCATGGGGTCGCTAAGAATCGGACACGACTGAGCAACGTCACATTCACTTTTCACTTGCATGCATTGGAGACGGAAATGGCAACCCACTCCAGTGTTCTTGCCTGGAGAATCCCAGGGACGGGGGAGCCTGGTGGGTTGCCGTCTATGGGGTCACACAGAGTCAGACACAACTGAAGCGACTTAGCAGCAGCAGCAGCATGTACCCAATATAGGAGCACCTCAATACATAAGGCAAACATTAACAGGCATAAGAGGAGAAATTGACAGCAACACAAAAATAGTAGGGAACTTTAAAAACCCGCTTTCGCCAATGGTGAAGTGAAGTGAAGTGAGTCACTCAGTCATGTCCGACTCTTTGCGACCTCATTGGCTATTCAGTCCATGGAATTCTCCAGGCCAAAATACTGGAGCAGGTAGCCTTTCCCTTCTCCAGGAGATCTTCTCAACCCAGGGATCGAACCCAGGTGTCTTACATTGTAGGCAGATTCTTTACCAGCTGAACCACAAGGGAAGCCCAAGAGTACTGGAGTGGGTAGCCAATGGACATATCATCAAAACAGAATTAATAAGGAAACAAACCTTAAATGAAACATCAGACCAAATGGACCTAATTGATATCTTCAGCACTTTTATTTCAAGTGGAGAAGAATACACTTTCTTCTCAAGTGCACATGGAACATTCTCAAGGATAGATCATAACTTGGGCCACAAAATAAGCCTCAGTAAAGTTAAGAAAATTGAAATTGTATCAAGTATCTTCTCTGACCTCAATGCTATGAGACTAGATATCAACTACAGGAGAAAAAAAAAAAAAAAACAGAAAACACAAGCTCATGGAGATTAAACAATACATTACTAATAACAAAGAGGTTTTTGAAGAAATAAGAAAAGAAATAAAAAGATTTCTAGAAACAAATGGCAATGAAAACATGACAACTCAAAAACTATGGGGCTCAGCAAAAGCAGTTCTAAGAGGGAGATTTATAGTGATATAGTCATATCTCAAGAAGCAAGAAAAGCATCAAATAGATAGCCTAACTCTACATGTAAAGCAGCTGGAAAAAGAGGAATAAAAACCCCCAAAGTCAGTAGAAGGAAGGAGATCATAGAAATCAGAGCAGAAACAATTGAAAAAGAAATGAAGGGAACAATAGCAAAGATTAGCAAAGCTAAAACCTGGTTCTTTGAGAAGATAAACAAAATTGACAAACCACTAGCCAGACTCATCAAAAAAAGGGAGAACAATCAGATCAATAAAATTAGAAATGAAAACAGAGAGCTTACAGCAGACAACACAGAAATTCAAAGGATCATAAGAGAATATTATGAGCAACTATATGCTAATAAAAAGGGCAACCTAGAAGAAATGGACAGATACTTAGAAAAGATCAGCCTCCCAGGACTGAACCAGGAAGAAATAGAAACTGTGAATGACCCAATTACAAACACTGAAATTGAATCCATGGTCAAAAGTCTCCCCAAAAACAAAAGTCCAGGGCCAGAGGGATTCAAAGGGGAATTCTATAAAACATTTAGAGAAGAGCTAATGCCTACTTTTCTGAAGCTCTTCCAAAAAATTGCAGAGGAAGGTATACTTCCAAACTCATTCTACAAGGCCACCATCACCGTGATACCAAAACCAGCAAAATACAGCATGAAAAAAGAAAACTACAGGCCAATCTCAGTGATGAACATAGAAGCAAAAATCCTCAACAAAATTCTAGCAAACAGAATCCAACAACACATTAAAAAGCTCAAACACCATAATCAAGTCAGGTTTATTTCAGGGATGCAAGGGAAGATGCAGGGATCTTCAATATATGCAAAACAATCAACGTGATATACCTTATCAACAAATTGAAAGATAGAAATCATATGATCATCTCAAAAGATGCAGAAAAAGCCTTCAACAAAATCCAACATCCATTTATGATAAAAACGCTTCAAAAATTGGGCATAGAGGGAACCTATATCAACATAGTAAAGGCCATATATGAAAAGCCCACAGTAAATTTTATTCTCAATGGTGAAAAGCTAAAAAATTTCCCTCTAAGGACAGTAACAAGAAAAGAGTGTCCACTCTCACCACTATTATTCAACATAGTTTCGGAAGTCCTAGCTACAGCAATCAGAGAAGAAAATGAAATAAAAAGAATCCATATCAGAAAAGAAGAAGTAAAGCTCTCACTGTTTGCAGATGACATGATACTGTACATAGAAAACCCAAAAGAAACTATCAGAAAATTACTAGTGCTAATCAGCTAATTCAGCAAAGTTGCAGGATATAAGGTCAATGCACAGAAATCACTAGCACTCCTATACACTAACTATGAAAAATCAGAAAGAGAAATTAAGGAGTCAATATCATTCACCACTGCAAAATAAATAAATAAATAAAATATTTAGGAATAAACCTACCTAAGGAAACAAAAGACCTGTATATGGAAAAATATAAGACACTGATGAAAGAGATAAAAGACGACATAAACAGATGGAGAGATATTCCATGTTCCTGGGTCAGAAGAATCAACACTGTGAATACGACTATACTACCAAATGCAATCTACAGATTCAATGTGATCCCTATCAAATTACCAATGGATTTTTTCACAGAACTAGAACAACAAATGTCACAATTTATATGAAAACACAAAAGACCCCGAGTAGCCAAAGCAGTCTTGAGAAAAAAGAATGGAGCTGAAGGAATCAACCTTCCTGACTTCAGACTACACTACAAAGCTAGAGTCATCAAAACAGTATGGTACTGGCCCAAAAACAGACATATAGACCAATGGAACAAGATAAGAGACCCAGAGATAAACCCATGCACCTATGGTTACCTTATTTTTGACAAAGGAGGCAAAAATACACAATGGGGCAAATAGAGCCTCTTCAATAAGTGGTGCTGGGAAAACTGGACAGTTATGTACAAACTAATGAAATCAGATCACTACCTAATGCCATACAGAAAGATAAACTCAAAATGGATTAAAGACTAAATGTAAGACCAGAAACTATTAAACTCTTAGAAGAGAACATAGAACATTCAATGATGTAAATCAAAACAAAATCTTCTATGATCCATCTCCTAGAGTTGTGGAAATAAAAACAAAAATAAACAAGTGGGACCTAATTAAACTTAAAAGCTTTTGCACAGCAAAGGAAACTACAAACAACAGGAAAAGACAACCCTCAGAATGGGAGAAAAGTATAGCAAGGGAAACAACTGATAAAGAATTAATTTCCTAAATATACAAGCAGCTTATACAACTTAACACCAGAAAAGAAAACAACCCAACCAAAAAGTGGGAAAGGGACCTGAAGAGACATTTCTCCAGAGAAGACATACAGATGGCTAACAAGCATATGAAAAGATGCTCAACATCACTCATTATCAGAGAAATGCAAATCAAAACTACAATGAGATACCACCTCACACCAATCAGAATGGCCATCATCAAAGGTGTACAAACAATAAATGTTGGAGAGGGTGTGGAGAAAAGGGAATACTCTTGCATTGCTGGTGGGAATGTAAACTGATACATCCACTATGGAAGATAGTATGGAGACTCCTTAAAAATCTAGGAATAAAATCATCATATGACCCAGCAATCCCACTCTTAGGCATATGCCTTGAGGAAATCAAAACTAAAAAAGGCACATGTACCCCAGTGTTCACTGCAGCACTATTTACAATAGCTAGAACATGGAAGCAACCTAGATGTCCATCAACAGATGAATATATAAAGAAGCTGTGATATATATATACAATGAAACGCTGCTGCTGCTGCTGCTGCTGCTAAGTCGCTTCAGTTGTGTCCGACTCTTAGCGACCCCATGGACTGCAGCCCACCAGGCTCCTCCATCCATGGGATTGTCCAGGCAAGAGTACTGGAGTGGGGTGCCATTGCCTTCTCTGAATGAAATACTGCTGCTGCTAAGTCGCTTCAGTCGCATCCAACTCTGAGCGACCCCAGAGACGGCAGCCCACCAGGCTCCCCCGTCCCTGGGATTCTCCAGACAAGAACACTGGAGTGGGTTGACATTTCTTTCTCCAATGCATGAAAGAGAAAAGTGAAAGTGAAGTCGCTCTGTCGTGCCCGACTCTTAGCAACCCCAAGGACTGCAGCCTTCCAGGCTCCTCCATCCATGGGATTTTCCAGGCAAGAGTACTGGAATGGGGTGCCATTGTCTTCTCCGGAATGAAATACTACTCAGCCATAAAAATAAATGCATTTGAATCTGTTCTAATGAGGTGGATGAAACTAGAGCCCATTATACAGAATGAAATAAGTCAGAAAGAGAAATATAAGTATCATCAGTTCAGTCGCTCAGTCGTGTCCAACTCTATACTGACACATATATAGGGAATCTGAGAGAGAGCACTGATGAATATATTTTCAGGGTAGCAATGGAGAAACAGACATAGAGAATAGACCTATGGACAAGATGGAAAGAGAAGAGGGAGATGGGCAAATGCATGGAGAGAGTAACGTAGAAATTTACAATATCATGTGTAAAACAGATAGTCATTGGTAATTTGCTGTATGAGTCAGGGAACTCAAACAGGGGCTCTGTGGCAGGCTGAAGGGTGGGGTGGGGAGGGAGATGGGAGGGAGGTCTGGGAGGGAAGAGACATGGGTGTACCTATGGCTGATTCTTGCTGATGTATGACAGAAAACCACAAAATTCTGTAAAACAACTATCCTTCAAAAAAAAAAATTAAAAAGACCAGAAACATGTATTTATGAACTGTTCTTAGGTGGTAGCACTGTGCTAGAACTGACATGCATGATAATAAATTGTATAAGTAACAAAAGCAATAGTATAGAAGAGGTGAACACTGCTTTTAATAAACTTACAATCCATTTGGAAATAGAAGACTAACAACAAACAAGCAAGTAGCCTTAATTTGCCTTTAGTTTTCTGAGTGTTCACTGCAGCACTTCTCATTTTTTTTAACCAGATTACCAGTGATAGCACAGAATGATTGCACATAATCTTCCGCATGGTACATAGCTGTGTGTCTTAGGGGTAGACAGAGAGAAAGAAAGAAAAAGAATATGAGAGAGAAAGGGAACAGAAAAATTAAAAATACTTTCCTTATTTTTTGAGCACCATGGTTAAAAGAGTACATGGAAACTCAGGTTGAAAAGAATGGATGTTAGCTTTTATATCCTGTTCACATTTCTAATTTTGTAACTCCTCCACCAACCACCAGAAGTTATGAAACCACTAGGTGGCGATTTGGGGAGCTTCAGGGATCTCTGATTCTTCATGTCTAAGTGCAGAAAAAAATTCAACTAGAGGCAAAACGATATATAAAGAGATTTATTAGAATAGGACACTTGTGTAGCTTAGAAGCAGATGGATGAGAGGGTGCCATGCCTAGAGAACCTAATGGGCTGCTGCTGCTGCTGCTGCTGCTGCTAAGTCGCTTCAGTCGTGTCCGACTCTCTGCGACCCATAGACGGCAGCCCAGCAGGCTCCCCCGTCCCTGGGATTCTCCAGGCAAGAATACTGGAGTGGGATGCTATTTCCTTCTCCAATGCATGAAAGTGAAAAGTGAAAGTGAAGTCGCTCAGTCGTGTCCAACTCTTAGCGACCCCATGGACTGCAGCCTACCAGGCTCCTCCGTCCATGGGATTTTCCAGGCAAGAGTACTGGGCTACAGTTTTGCAATCAAAGGAAAAGTAGGAAGAGAGAAAAAGACCACTTTCTTCCTCATTCTTGAGTAGACATCAGGCTTCCCTCCTCAGTTCTTCCTCCACCTGGGGGAGTGGAGTTTTTTTGTCTCTACACCATAAAGCTGGGTTTGTCATGGCATATGCACATGAGCATAAAAGACAGCAATATATACCAAAAAATCATAAATCATCTCAGGTCACCTTTTCCTTAAATTTTTGTCTTTAGTGCATGCAGAGAAGTGTGTCCTAGGAAGTATTAATTTACTGAGCTCACTGGGCAGAATGTGAATCTCATGCCATGACTGTTTTAGTATTTTGGGGCTTGTCTCATGCTTCTACTGCATGTTTCATAGCTAAGCAAACCTGCTTGGGTGTCCCTGGTGAATCAGACAGTAAAGAATTTGCCTGCAATGCAGGGGACCCAGGTTTGATCCTGGGTCAGGAAAATCCCCTAGGGAAGAGAATGACTACCCATTCCAGTATTTTTGCCTGGAGAATTCCATGGAAAGAAGAGTCTGGCAGGCTACAGTCCATGGGGTCTCAAAGAGTCAGACACAACTGAGTGACTAATTATCATGTTATAAGCCTGCTTGGTTTTGTGGTTAAAGAAACCTGCTTTATTTAGTGATCATTAACT
The DNA here is from genome assembly GCF_055505025.1 of Bos grunniens. Lineage (NCBI taxonomy): Eukaryota > Metazoa > Chordata > Mammalia > Artiodactyla > Bovidae > Bos > Bos grunniens. The sequence goes on along the minus strand of NC_141175.1, from coordinate 53,840,368 downwards.
TACAGAGGCCTCCTATATGTTTTTCTTTGCTTACAACCCTATTGGAATTACCTATTTACTTACCTACTTTGTTCCTTTATTCTGTCCATATGTTATATATGAATCTATTAAATAATTCCCTGCTTACTGACTTTCAGGTTTAGTGAAGAAATAAGAATAAACACTGAGAAAAAGTAGGGTGTGAAGGTAAGTTTTACATTTTGCAGCCATGTTGGGATGGGAGGAAATACCTCAAAGATGAGTTTGAAAGTAGATGTTAGAAATAAAATAAAATAAATTAAATTAAAATTTTATCTTTATACCTGGAAATGCAGGTTGAGAAGTACACCAAAGGCAGCTTGTTGGAGAATATTAATCACAAAAGCCACCTCAACTTAAGTGCTAGCATCTGTAATTTGAGAGAGAATCAATAAAGAAAAGAGAAACAAAAAGGAAAAATAGAGATTAGTGGAGTCTTTGTTCTGATTATACTAAATTTTGGGTCTTCAGTAATGATTCTTTATAACACCTTAAGCACAGTCACCTCCACAAAACTCTCATTAAGTTTTCCTGGATCAAATGCAGATCTTGAAGTGAATTTTTCAAAATACAAGTCTGTAGTTGTCAAGTTGGCTTAGAATTACTTGAGAGCTTTTAAAAATACAAATATTTGGGCCCTTTCCAGAGGCTTAATTCACTAGCTGTGGAAAAGGACCAGAGAATTTGTATTTCTAGCATATTTTCATGTGATGCTAATGTTACTGATCAGAGGACAACTGCTACAAAGTAAGTGTTGTTGCTATGAAATCAGCATAAAACCACTCCCAGGTCCAACTGAAAGATGCATTTCCAAAGAAGATTCCATGTATCCAGCTGCACAGACTTTTCTGCATTTTAGAAAATTAATTCACAGTATGTAAATCTCTGAGGTAGAATATTTTAGAAGTTAAACATTATTCAATCATTTAATCCTGGACAATTGTCTCCACAAGAAAAAAATTGATTCCATGCCACTGAGAACAGGCATGTGTGTGCAGGGCAGGTGTGTGTGCCTGGATGGAGGGAATTTGTAACATTTTCTGTTTTCACTCAATTTGATGCTTCAAGCAGGTAAGATATCTAGCATTTTCTTAATTCCTACACATGAGCAGAGTCTTCCATACCTTCTAGTGGCTGTTGCAGATCATTTTTTTTTAATCTTTCAGATTTTATGTCATACATTTGACTGTAGAGTCTACTACAGATAAGATATTAAAGGAGTCTCCCTGCTGATAATACCTGTCAATAATATCAGGCAATATGCAACTACCTGTCTTTGCTCATGCCCCAGGCCAAAATTAGAAAGTAATGAGGCCAAGATGGAGATCTCCCTTGAAGAAATCAACCTCCAACTTCCAACAGTATAAGACTGAATTCCATTTATGTAACAGAAACATTCCCAAAATAGAGGGGCAAAGGTCATAAAGAATATGGATGCTTGCTTTGAGCTGCATTTTTCTCTACAGCAAAAAAAAAAAAAAAAAAAAAGAAGTGCTATATTGTCTGTTAACATTTTACCATTATTTCTCCTTGCTTTTGTCTATCATTTTCTGAATTTCTACACATGAGCAGAGTCTTCCATACATTCTCATGGTTGTTTCAGGTCATTTTTTAATCTTTCAGATTTTATGTCATACATCTGATGGTAGAGTCTATTGCAGATAAGATATTAAGGGATTCTCCTTATTGATATCACATGTCAATGAAAGACAGCTATACACCCATAAAATAGTATATATATTTGATTTTAGTAATGTTTAAAGCTCATTGTAGTCCTGGTGACATGAATAATAAAATATTTCATACTTTTTGAAATAAATAATCAATAATAAAGTATTCATTTGTTTTTAAGATTTTCAGTGACAAATAAATCATATATAACTTGGACTCTTTCTACTTTGCAACTGTGTTTCCAATTTAAAAAGTTTCTGTCTATCAACTCAGCTTAATGACTGATATGTACTTGTGGATAAATAAACTAGAGATAAAACTTGGGAATGTATCCACTCAGCTTTCTTCACAGTCCAACTCTCACATCCATACATGACCACTGGAAAAACCATAGCCTTGACTAGATGGACCTTTATTGGCAAAGTAGAAGCTCTATACAGTCAGCAAAAACAAGACCAGGAGCTGACTGTGGCTCAGATCATGAAATCCTTATTGCCAAATTCAGACTTAAACTGAAGAAAGTGGGGAAAACCACTAGACCATTCAGGTATGACCTAAATCAAATCCCTTATGATTATACAGTGGAAGTGAGAAATAGATTTAAGGGACTAGACCTGATAGATAGAGTGCCTGATGAACTATGGACAGAGGTTTGTGACATTGTACAGGAGACAGGGATCAAGACCATTCCCATGGAAAAGAAAATGCAAAAAAGCAAAATGGCTGTCTGAGGAGGCCTTACAAATAGCTGTGAAAAGAAGAGAAGTGAAAAGCAAAGGAGAAAAGGAAAGATATAAGCAACTGAATGCAGAGTTCCAAAGAATAGCAAGGAGAGATAAGAAAGCCTTCCTCAGCGACCAATGCAAAATAGAGGAAAACAGAATGGGAAAGACTAGAGATCTCTTCAAGAAAATTAGAGATACCAAGGGAACATTTCATGCAAAAATGGGCTCGATAAAGGACATCTATTTTAGATACTATTAAATCTAGGATCCTGGATCTTTCCTGGTGGTCCAGTGGTTAAGACTCCAGTTTTCAATGCAGAGAGGACAGATTCAATCCCTGGTCAGGGAACTAGATCCCACATGTTACATGGTGTGGCCAAAAAAAAAAAAAGGGGTGGGGAACAAATCTAGCCTAGTGGATAGAGTACAATAGTACATATTTTGATATTTCAAATTATAGACTATTTAAGTCTCAAAATTAAGAACTAGATCATAAACTTTCTTATCTTAGGGTCTCAATTTCTTAGGTTGTATTATTCTTGTATGATCATAATGCCTGGAATAAAAATTTGGCTTGACAGTGACATTACCTGAAGCCAGTCAATCATTAAAATTTATACAAATTACAAAGTCCCAAGTCTGGTTTATTCTAGCCAGCACAAATTTCATGGGCACTGACTGCCCTGGAGAAGAATAACTGAGACAAGATTCTAGCCTCAAGTTTGTCACTAATGAGCTGTAGTTCCTGGGCAATGTGATTAACTGCAGCTTCATTTGGTCTCAGTGTCTGCAACACAAAACTGCTTTTCAACAATAGATGGGAAGTTCCAACACAACTATAGCATTTTATAGCACCTATAATAATTTTGTAATATTCACTTGGTGTGGCTTCGTTTACTTTTAGGATCAGCTTGCTTTTAAGAAAAGTCTTGAATGTGATTCTATTTTATTGGAATAAATCAGAGCTGTTACATACTGATTCTATTTTAAAATTGAAAGTACCACTGATATTCAATCAAGGATACTTGGTTGTAAACAAAAACGATATTCCTACATGGCAATTAGTTCATAGAGCTCCTTCCATAATGATAACTTAGAGTAGTGATGAATCATTTTCAAATAAATACTGCCTCTATTTAGAGTATATATAACCGGCTTTCACAAAAGCTGTACACTTGAAAATACTGACTTACATTTACTGTGACAGTTGGATTTGGATTAATTGTCACATTTTACCAGATTTGCATTGGAAATAGCTACAGAAATTCCTAAAACATCATTGTACATCTAGGACCAATACAAAAAGTAAGCTATCATTCAGGCACTCCGCAATTAGTGCTTGACACTCTGGATTAGACACCAGAGAAACACTGTCACTCAACCAAGGATTAACTTTCTTCTTTGGGGTGACCTTTTCCTTTAAGACAAGTTCCTTGATGGTTCCTGACATTTGGACAAATATTTTTTAAAAAATAAGATAAAATATAAAAAGGTCAAAAGTTTTCTAAAATCATGTTGTGTAAAATGTTTAAATCTTGCTAAATGACAGCTGAAGGAGCTCTAGGTTCTGTGAAATTAAACAGTCCTTTGCATTAATGCAACATTAAGCTGGTTCCAGTTTAAAAGTCAGGAATGCAAAGAGATATTGTTCCCATAGCAGCAACCATTCTTTTCCCTCTCTGTAGATGATTTGTGATATTAGTAACCTGCCAGCTAAAAATAAGTTTAAGTATCCAAAGGATTGTGAAAGGAAAACTGATACTGTTGTGAAAATCTAAGCTCTAAGCATCACCTATGTGAAGCAGGGAATCATTTTAGTTCAATTAAACTAAAGAAGATGAATAAATTCTAGAGATCTACCATACCACGTGTACCTATAGTTAGTGATATTCTATTGTAGCCCTGAAAACTTTGTTAAGAGGGTAGATCTCATGCTGTGTTCTTACTACAGCTGTTTTCCTTAAAGAAATACAAAAAGATCCATTTGTGTCTGTCCCTCAATATTTACCAATCACATGTACAATGGGAGGAAATATTTTTTTCTCCTGTGTTTATACTGTGGAACATTCTCTATAAAACTAGTGTAATTCTTAGTTTGAAATTAAAAGAATTCTTAGCCATGAAATTAAAAGATGCTTACGCCTTGGAAGAAAAGTTATGACCAATCTAGACAGCATATTAAAAAGCAGAGACATTACTTTGCCAGCAAAGGTCCATCTAGTCAAAGCTATGGTTTTTCCAGTAGTCCTGAATGGATGTGAGAGTTGGACTATAAAGAAAGCTGAGTGCTGAAGAATTGCTTTTGAACTGTGGTGTTAGAGAAAACTCTTGAGGGTCCCTTGGACTGCAAGGCAATCCAACCAGTCCATCCTAAAGGAAATCAGTCCTGAATATTCACTGGAAGGACTGATGCTGAAGCTGAAACTTCAATACTTTGGCCATCTGATGCGAAGAACTGACTCATTTGAAAAGACCCTGATACTGGGAAAGATTGAGAGTGGGAGGAGAGGGGGATGAGAGAGGATGAGATGGTTGGATGGCATCACTGACTCAATGGATGTGAATTTGAGTAAACTCCAGGAGTTGGTGATAGACAGAGAGGCCTGGGATGCTGCAGTCCATGGGATCACAAAGAGTCAGACATGACTGAAGGACTGAACCAAACTCATCTTCAGTACAAAATCACAGGAAAAAAAAAAAAAAGGATTTATTTATCAATTAGTCTATAAAGTAGACAATATATCTGATTTATATTATTTTTCATCTGGAAAGCCAATTCATTCAGTAAAATCAAATGGATTTTCTAACAAACATTGTATTCGTTTGTCTGCTCATTTCCTGGATGCTTAAAGATTGGATGCTTAAAGGATGAAATGATAAATGAAAGGATGAACGGTCCAAAGGAAAAGATAGGAAAACCATAAACTATGCACCATATAACTTGCATAGGCCAGTGGTTCCTGCTTTGGTCCACCAACGCAAAGCATCATGGATATAAGGGAGGCATCTGAACCTGAAGTATGGGATTCTGGAAAAGAATCAGTAATGGCATGAAACTTAGGGATTACAGATGAGGAAACTGAGGCTCAGAGATGAGATCCAGCTGATACAAAGGCAAGATTGGCAGTAGGAAACTGATCTGTTGAATTTCAGGCCATAGATGAGAGAGAAAATTATTTGGGTTTGGGGAGAATGGAATTAAAAGAAGTAATGTTTGGATGATACAACAAAACACTGAGTTGGGTTGGAGGGAAAATATGATTGGCCTATTTATTTTTAAGGTCTTTTTTTTTCCTTTTTTCATGAAAGTGATTGATATGCAGTGTATTAAGAGACAGAATGTATAAAGGGTGGATTAAAATGGGGTAAGTGAAGTATTAATTGCTCAATTATATCCAGATCTTTGTGACCCATGGCCTGTTTCCCACTGGGCTCTTCTGTCTATGGAATTCTCCAGGTAGGAATACTGGAGTGAGTTGCTCTTCCCTTCTCCAGGGGGTCTTGCCCACTTCGGGATCGAACCCAGGTCTCCCACACTGTAGGCAGTTTCTTTACCTTCTGAGCCACAGGGGAAGTCCCAAATGCAATAAAGCTCAACAGTAAAGAATCCACCTGCAGTACAGGAGACACTAGTGTGATCTCTGGTTTAGGAAGATCCCCTGGAGAATTGAATGGCAACCCACTCCAGTATTCTTGACCTTTGAATTTCACTTACAGAGGAACCTGGTGGACTACAGTTCATGGGGTCTCAAAAGAGAAGGAAAGGACTTGGCAACTAAACAGCAAAACAGTTCATTAGGCATAAAGGAAAGCAAGAAATAAGAAGAGCAATTCTACTATCATAAGCAGGATAGATCTAAAAGACATAATGGCTCTGGATATGAAATATTTTATTCACAGTTATGTGAATTAATTAATTTATTAATGAATGAATTAATTCATTTTTAGTGTATCATTCCATTTCTTATTTGCTTCTGAGTTAAAGGAAATGGAAGGTAGACAAAATCATCAGGAAGAGATGAGAAAAAAGATTTTTTATTATGACTCTTGATTCCATTTCTGAGGCTAATTTAATTCTTCATTCATCAGAGCTCAGTAATATGGCTTTTTATTAGCCATTCCTTATATGCATCCATTCATGTATTTTTAAACAATCAGGAGGGGCTTCCAAGCTTTCTCAGACAAGTTTAGAAAGGTTCAAAATAAATGACTCTCTATGGGAGTAATTTTGGTATTGGAGGAACAGTTTCTTAGAATTACCTGCTGAGATTATTTTTTTTAATTTATTTAGCATTTCTTCCACAGCAAATCCTGAAAGCCTCCTCCTGATTAACCCCTCCCTTTGTCAGTGGCTCTCACTTCCTTCCCAGATGATCTACTGTTGCCTGTGGAAGTAGATAAGGCCTTTATATCAGAGAAGAAAAAAAATGTACTTGAAACCTAGCTTAATTACACAAAATTGAAGCTTTTTTTCCTGAATTCAACATTAAAACAAAGAAGCAAAACCCAACAAAATTATAAAACTTCTAAATAATTGGTTTGATTTCATTTTTTCATTGAATACTTTTCCATATCAATGAATTTGTAAGACTAGCTTTAAAAGTTTTAAAATGAATGAAAAAGAGATAGTTTTTATTAACTGATGCACAAACCATCTCATTCTGGTTTGTATGAAAACAAAGAACAGCACAATAATGATTTGTTATTCTTCACAATTTGTTCTCAGGATAACACAAGTGAGTCAAGCAGGACAAATTTAGGAAATGATAGAAAATGGAGAAAAAATGAGCCCAACGGTGAATGCATAACTAATTTGGATGGAGTTTCTAAGTTCCAGCTGCTTTTTCCATGACATAATGTGGGTCTGAGTGACTGAACTGAACTGAACTGAATGTGGGTCTACCATTATTAAAAATGAGCCAGCAATACTCATCTAAAATCTTACATTTAAAAGTATTGGGAATTAGATACAGCTTTAAAATCACTAATGCTATTGTACAAAGTATACCTGGGGCCCATGTAAGGACTGTAAGCTACCAGTTCTTATTTGTTAAGAAAATATTGGCCTGGCCAAAGAGTCCTATTTTCTAGAACATTTTATGGAAAACCCTGAAAAAACTTTTTGCTTTATTTTTGCTTCATCTTGGCTCTTGCAAGTTTCTACCTAATTTGAATTAGGTACATGACAATAGGTAGATATTCCTGCTATTGCTGGTAAGTCGGTTCAGTCATGTCTGAGTCTGTGCGACCCCAGAGATGGCAGCCTACCAGGCTCCTCCATCCATGGGATTTACCAGGCAAGAGTACTGGAGTGGGTTGCCATTGCCTTCTCCAGGTATGTACAGATCCCTGAATTATACCATTCCAAACTGACTGAAAGAGAAAAAGGTAGAGTTACTCTGGTCTAAAGCAATAAGTCCTGAGTTTTAGGTTTTCTTTGTTATCAAACCAACCATTTTCAAAATAAATTTTGAGGACTTGATAATGTCAAGAACATTAAAACAAAACAAAAACTAATTAAAATGTCAAATACAATTACCATGATGAAATAAAAGGTTTTAAATACCTTTCATTAAAAAAAGAGCAGTTCTTTGAATTTAAAAGTGGGGATTCTTAACAGTGATCACAACAAAAATTTCCTATCATTTCCTCATTTCTTTTTCTTATATTTTTGCCATAGGCTAATGACAATTTAGACACCATAGCTATTTAGAAATATCCACTTTTAAGTGTCCAAAGATCTTGCTCCAGATTGACAATTTTTCTCAATGAAAGACAGTTTTGCCTTTCCCCCTTTCAGTGAAATTTGAGAAGTGTGGAGGAAAAAGGATACTAGGGCCATCTACTTCTAACATGGTAGATGTCAGAGCTTGTGCTAATTTCCCTGCATTGCAGAGAACAATACTCCCGCTTAACCAAAGAATCATCAGACCCAAAAGGACAACAGGCTGAGGTTGAAAATTTGCTTATGCAGAATTGGTCCTTCACTGACAGCCAAGGTTAAAGTCAGTACAGATTTCAGGAGCAGTTAGCTGCTGGCATTTGTTCCCTTCCCTGTTTCCCCCCAGGTCACTAATCTCCAGTCACTCCACTACATCACCTTTCTTATCTGCTACAGCATTCTCATACTTTCACTGGGCTTATGATAAAATTATCCACTGATATTTAAAAACACACCAAAACCAAGAAAACATTGCAACTGTAAGTTTAGGAATAAAATGATGAAGGTATCTTTTAAATATCATATGTGCACACAAATTATCTTAAAATTATAAATCTAAAATATAGAATAATTGAAACAATTATTGAATAAATGGAATAATAATGAAAAATAATTGAATATTTTTACAGTATTGAAGTGAAATTCACATAACAAAAGCTAACCATCTTAAAAAGTGAACAATTCAGTAGTGTATAGTAAATTAACAATATAAGGCCATCACTACCTTTATCTAGTTCCAAAACATCTATGACCTCCAAAGCAGAACCTGTATCCAAATAAGTAGTCATTCACCATGCCCTCTTCTCCCTCCACCAGCCTCAAGTAAACAACCTGCATTCTTCCTCTATTGTGGATATGTCATTCAAATGGAATCATAATATATGACCTTCTGCCTATGGCTTATTTCAATTACCATGTCTTTTAGGTTTATTCACATTGTCACGTATATCAGTATATCATTATTTTGTATAGCTGAATAATATTATATTTTATGGTTATAAGCAGGGCTCCCCTAGTGGCTCTGATGGTAAAGAGTCTGCCTACAATGCAGGAGACCTGGGTTCAGTCCCTGGGTTGGGAAGATCCTGTGGAGAAGATAATGGCTACCCATTCCAATATCCTTGCCTGGAGAATTCCATGGACAGAGGAGCCTGGCAGGATACAGTCCATGGGGTCACAAAGAGTTGGCAACTAACACTTTATGATTATAACACATAATATCCATTCATCCATTGATAAAAAATTGGGCTACTCACACTTTTTGGCAATTGTGAATCATGTTTTGATAAACATGCATATACATGTATTTTTTTGAGAATTTGTTTTTGATTCTTTTTCTTATGTGGAATTATTCAGCCATATGAAACATTTATATTTAACTTTCTGAGAAACAGATTGTTTTCTACTGGGACAAAACCATTCATTCCCACTAGTAATTTTTGAGGGTTTCAATTTTCCACATTATTGCTAACACTTTTAATTCTCTGTTATTTTGACTGTACCCATCCTGGTGGGTATTCCACATTATGTTTTGATTTGTATTTTTCAAATGACTAATGACGTTGAACAGCTTTTCATGTGTTTGCTGACAATTTGTACATCTTCTTTGGAAAAACATATATTCAAGTTCTTTGTTCATAGTTTTATTTTTATCCTTGATTTGTAAGTTTTCTTTATACAGTCTGGATATTATACACTTATCAGATACATAAATTGCAAATATTGTGTGCCTTTATGTAGGTTGTCTATTCACTTTCTTTTTAACATTCTTTTATAAATATATGTATTTTTAATATGAAGAAGCCCAGTTCATCTATTTTTCCTTTTGTTGCTTATGCTTTTGGTATCATATCTAAGATCCGTCACCAAACCCAAAGCCATAATCATTTATGCCATGTGTCTTTATGAGATTTTCATGGTTTCAGATCTTATGTTTTGGTCTTTATCTATCTTTGTTAAATTTTGTATACAGGACTAGTAGGGATCCAACTGTATCCTTTTGTGTATGGATATGTTTCCAGCAGTTGAAAATACTATTCTTTTCTCATTAGATAGATGACATCTTTGTCAACATTAAATTGTCCAGAGATATATAGGTCTGTTTCTGGGCTTTTGATTCTATTCCATAGGTCTATACATCTATTTTATGCCAGTACCACACCATTTTGGTTTTTACAGATTTCTAGTAAATTTTGAAATCAGGAAGTGTGAGGTGATTTTATATGCACTTTTATATGCACAGTATTTGTTTAAAAATTAAAGTTGTGTAAAAAGAAAAAGAAATGAAAACCTAATCTCTGTCTTTTTGGGAAAACTATAAAAAATAAATTAAAATATAAACACAAGATAATATATAGCTGAATACCAAAGTTTGCTGTTCATATTTTAAAAATTATAGTCAGATAATAGAAAGGTATAGTAAGCCAAAATTATGGGTAAGGTGGGAACTGAAATCCACCTTCAAGGAAAGCTTAGAATTTATATGAAAAAGAGGATATGGATTAAAATGCTTGTAAATGCTTACATTTCACTTTCTCCATACCTTTTCTAGCTTATTATGATCTGCTATTACTTTGGCTTTTATGTACTAGGAGTCTGACAAATATGAAACTAAGATCAGGAAAACAAGTTTCCTTTTGAACTATGCAGATGATCAAGCAGTGCTAAATTTTAGATGCTAAAGATCAATGAATATTGTCAATATCAGGGGTATAATTAAGAATGCTTTCCCATCATGCCCTGATTCTTTCTTCAAGATCCCCCATTCTTCTCTGGCTTTGCTGACCAACTCAGTGTCTCCCAGTTTTTTGTTTGCATTTTTTTTTCTGTAATTCTTCCTTTTCTTGCTTTGTAGGACTTTGTTTTGTGCAAACTCTCTGACTCTAAACTTGGTGAGAGAGCAGGCATTGACACATGAAAGATAAAATAGTCAGTGAATTTTTTTTTTTAATCATTAAGAGTAATGATTTGTTTTTCTTATTTTTTTAGTTTTTTTAATATAAATTTATTTATTTTAATTGGAGGTTAATTGCAATATTGTATTGGTTTTGCCATACATCAACATGAATCCACCGCAGGTATGAAATGAATTGCCAGTCCAGGTTCGATGCAGTGAATTTGTTTTTAAAAAAGGTGAGCAGCAGTGGGAGTATGAATTGATATAGTCACTATGGAAGACAATATCTAGATTCCTTAAAAAACTAGGAATAAAACCACCATATGACCCAGTAATACTATTTCTAAGCATAGACTCTGAAGAAACCAAAACTGAAAAAGACACATGTACCCTAGTATTGATTGCAGCACTATTTACAATAGCTAGGAAATGGAAGCAATCTAGATGTCCACCTACACATGAATGGATAAAAGAAGTAGTGGTACATATACACAATGGGATACTACTGAGCCATAAAAAGGAATGCATTCGAGTCATTTTTAATGAGGTGGATGAACCTAGAGCTTTTTATACAGAGTGAAGTAAGTCAGAAAGAGAAAAACAAGTATTACATATTAACATATATATATGGAATCTAGAAGGATGGTATTTGCAAGGCAGCATTGGAGATGCAGATATAGAGAACAGATTTATGGACAAGAGTTGGGGAGAGGAAGGAGAGGATGAGATAAATGGAGAGAGTATCATGGAAGCATATACACTACCATATGTAAAATAGAGAGCCAATGGAAATTTTCTGTATAACTCAGGGACCTCATACTGGGGCTCTGTAACAGCTTAGAGGAGTGGAAAAGGGTGGGAGGTAGGGTCAAGAGGGAGGGGACATATGTACACTTATGGCTAATCTATGATGATGTATGGCAGAAACCAAACCAATATTGTAAAGCAATTATCTTTCAATTAAAAATGAATAAAATTTAAAAAAGTTGAACAGCAAACTGTCTCCCTCAATTTTTTTCTTTTACCTCTCAATACATCATTAAATCGTGACCAGTTTCTTCTGTTATCTTTGACTACAACTAACTTCTTTACTTCCTTCCTACCTCCCTCTGTTTCTTCTTTCTTTTTACCTTCTTCTTCTCTGTCACCATCTCTTTCTCACTCTTCTCCCCAACTCCTTCCTCCCTTCTCTCCTTCCTTCCACCCTCCCTGCCTTCCTTCTGCTGTTCTGCCTTTCTTCTTCACTTTCTCATTATTTTTGGAATGCACTTGCCTTCCTAAGCATCTCTCTACTTCTACCACAACTCTGGAACTTTTTATTTTCTCACATAAGGGTAGCTAAAACATATATTTCAAATAATTCTTTTTCCCTGTGTTTTATAAGAAAGTTATTAGAAAAAGTGGGATAGTGTAACAATTGTGGCATGTTATCTTCAACCAGTCATTTTGTACCAACTTTTGAAGACTCAGTAGAAACATTTTACTCTAGTCTATATCAAAATCCTCATCTTTTCTTCTAAAAAATGACGTAGTAGCCGTTGATGTCAGCCATTGTCTTAACTCTGCAGGATCCCTGAGAAAAGATATGTTTCTTAAAATGATTCTGGGGCTCATAGAATGAAAGAAAGTTTTGAGCTAGATAAGACAGGATCTTTCACACTCAAAGCCAAATCAAAACGAAAAATAACAAAAAAATACAGACATTATCAATCAATGGATTTACAGCTGCCCATGCTTTGGCACGAAGTTTGGAAAATCAGTACCAAACTTGTTAAGCTTTTTTTTTTTTAAGTTCAAATAGTTTGCTACTGATGGATACTACTAGTCTATTTTTCTATCATGAGGGAGAAATATATATGCATCAGTGTGTATAGGGTTAATTATGTGCTATACCTATTAAATTAAAAGTCTCTGATGTGAGCTTTTTCAAAAAAAATCACTAAAGTGACTAGGTTAATAAAAATGTGAGTTCCAAAAGAAATGCTTTTGCCTAAGACTCAGATAATTGAAGGGAGTGTTTGCAGAAGGAATGTATTTAAAAAAAACACACCAAAAACTCCATTCTGGCATTTACTTGAATTCATATGAAATTAATTACCAAGCATAATTTGTCTTCTCTTATTTGACAAATAGCCTTGTGAATATCCAAAGGCATTCTCATAACCATGAGCTGTGTAAAAGCATGTATATTTGGAATGCATTATAAACATCTTGGGCAGCTTCAGTCCTTGGAGGCTAGGGAGGGCTGATGGAACTGAAAGGGAGCACTGATTTATTATAATGCTAAGTAGTTTACCAGAGGTGTCTGTGATCTGGCTCTGGAAATACAGAGCTAATCTAAGGGAGAGACTTCTGAGGATTGTACTCTAGCTGCAAGCATAGACAGAATGTTTGATACTACCTTGTTTTCTATAATTCCTGCATCCGCATATAATTGAATACCATGCTGGGGTTTTGGAGGCACAAATGCAGCCCCTCCAAGTCTGTAGTAACAGGTGAAGTTAGGTGCTTTGCAAGTGCCTTGGCACAACTTAGTAAATTTATCTGTGCCTTAGATGAGTCCCTCTCTGGGTTAGTTTCTCTCCATTGCAGTTTACCCTGTTTTATTTGAACTGTGTGGATTTGAGAAAGCTGCTAAACTATAAATCTTAGGTTGTTTAGTTGTAAACTGAGAAACTTCACAATGACGCTCTTTCTATTTAAAGCTGAAATGCAGGTAAAACCTTGTGTAACTGATCTATGACCTGAGAAATGTGCTAACACTTGTGTTTCAAATAATTTAATCATAATTTAATTTGAAACTTACTGGTGAGAATGGATAGCAAGGTCCTTTGGCATAATTTTCACAGTATAGTGGAGCTGATAGCCTCGAAAAGGTATTCTCTCTCACTGCATGCCATAGAACTTCCTATATTGTTGAGTAGATATTCTATACTGATTTTGTGCAATACAGTGGATACTAGCACCTGTGGCTAATAAGTCCTTGAAAGGTGGTTACTGTGAATGAAAAACTGATTTTTAGTGTTAAATAATGAAAATTGAAATAGCCACATGTGGTCAGTGTTGAATACCACAGATTCTAGGCTTTACCTCTTAAAAATCTTTTATTTTTTTTAATTGGGGTATAATTGCTTTACAATGTTGTATTAGTTTCTGCTGTACAACTAAGTGAATCAGCTATATGTATACATATATCCCCTCCCTCTCAAACCTAAAAATATTGACACTATATGTTATTATACTATACCTGTTGTATAGTATTTACTCAGCCATAGTTTAAAAAAAAAAAAAAAAAGCAACTCTTAATATTTTACTCTATCTTCTTATTGTTGTTTAGCATCTCTATATGCCAGGGATTATGGTAATGACTTTATATAGTATGTTATTTGGACAGCAAGGAGATCAAATCAGTCAATCTTAAGGGAAGTCAACCTTAAATACTTGTTGGAAGGATTGATACTGAAGCTGAATTGGTCATCTGATGTGAACAGTAGGATCATTGAAAAAGTCCCTGATGCTGGGGAAGATTGAGGGCAGAAGGAGAAGAGGGCATCAGAGGATGAGACAGCTGGATGGCACCACCGATGCAATGGATGCAAATTTGGGCAAATTTCGGGAGATGGTAGAGGAAAAAGAGGCCTGGTGTGCTGCTGTCTATTGGGTTGCAGAGTCAGATGCGACTGGGGGACTGAACAACAACAACAATATGTTATTTAAGACATGGCCCATGGTCCTCGGGTAACACACTGACTACTAAAAATGACAGGGATATTTACGAAAGATCCTATGATACTCATGTGTTGCTTGATACAGGAGAGCACAGAGTACTCCTGGAATACAGAAAAAAGAATTTACATCTGACTAAAAGGAAATGCTTCCTCAAAGACATGACATTTGAACTGAGTCCAAGAAATAAGAAAAAAAAAAAAGAAAGAATGGGATACAATCAACAGAAAAATTGTCATCAATGAACATTTAGAATTTCTGGATAAAATAAAACAAGATAGTTTTATGCCTATAAGAGAAAAAGAAATAAGAAAAAGAACTTTCCAGCTTTTAAAAAGGAAAGAGAACTGACAACTAGATTAGTAAATACGTGTACTAATACTGCAGCTGAACTATATTGACTCTGGAGGTTATTGCTCTTTATGGTCTAGAAACTTGGGGTTTGAAATCTCCTCAGGATATCAGACAAGGTCATAGGAGTAGAAACAGAGGTGTCCATAAAACCAGCATCCTAAAGAAAAGGGCTTAACCCTCTATGAAAGGTGTCTGACTTTGCAGAGAGAGTCAATCAAGCACTGTCTCTAAGGCAGTGATTCTCAGATTTGGCTGCATACTAGCATCACCTGCTGGGGAGGAAAAACAAACAAATGCACAACAAAAGAGCAAAAAGCAAGGATGCCAAGGTTATATCATGGGGACTAATTAAATCAGAATAACTGAACATTCATATTTATTTAGAGCTCCATGGGTAACTCCAAAGTGCAGCCAAGTTTGATGCTGCTGTTGGAGGTGATCTTCTCTGAAAATTTAGAACCCCACATGTCACAGAAGTGGAGATTTAAATTTATTCTGTTACCTTGAGCAGAAAATCATAATCAGATATGTTAGCAAGAATAGCCTTCCTAAATTGTTGATATTCCTGGGTGTCCCGGCAAAAGCACACTGAAGGGATTCAACTTGGGATACAAAGAATCCTGTAGACAAAAGCATTTTCTTCCAAAGTTAAACAGAAAACAACAAGCAACAACAAAAACAAACAAACAAACAAAAAAAACCAGGACCCACAAACACATTGCACTTGCATTCTGGTTTTTCCTCACACGACTTGACACAAAATTGTGCTTAACAGATTGGTATAACACATGTTTTCCATTTCACAAGTCTATGGTTGGAATGTATCACCAATCCCAGGGTATAGGAGATGGTGACCAAAATCACCCCCAAGAAAAAGAAATGCAAGAAGGCAAAGTGGTTGTCTGAGGAGGCCTTACAAATAGCTGAGAAAAGAAAGAGACATGAAAGGCAAAAGAAAAAGGGAAAGATATACCCAACTGAAAGAAGATTTCCAGAGAATAACAAGGAGAGATAAGAAAGCCTTCTTAAGTGAACAATGCAAAGAAATAGAGGAAAACAATAGAATGGGAAAGACTAGAGATCTCTTCAAGAAAATTGGAGATACCAAGGGAATATTTCATGCAAAGATGGGCTCAACAAAGGACAGAAGCAGCAAGAACCTAATGAAGTAGATGAGATTAAGAAAAGCTGGCAAGAATACACAGAAGTACTGTACAAGAAAGGTTTAACAACCTGAATAACCACGATGGTTTGGTCACTCACCTAAAACCAGACATCCTGAAATATGAAGTAAAGTGGGCCTTAGGAAGCATTACTATTAACAAAGATAGTATAGGTGATGCAATTCCAGCTGAGCTATTTCAAATCCTAAAAGATGATGCTGCTCAAGTACTGCACTCAATATGGCAGCAAATTTGGAAAAGTCAGCAGTGGACACATGAGTGGAAAATGTCTTTTTTTTCGATTCCAATCTCAAAGAAAGGCAATACCAAGGAAAGTGAAAGTGAAAAAGTGAAAGTGAAAGCGACTCAGTCGAGTCCGACTCTTTGCAACCCCATGGACTATACAGTCCATAGAATTCTCCAGGCCAGAATAGTAGAGTGGGTAGCCTTTCCCTACTCCAGGGAATCTTCCCAAACCAAAGATCGAATGCAGGTCTCCTGCATTGCAGGCAGATTCTTTACCAGCTGAGCCACAAGAATGTTCAAATCACAGTACAATTGTACTCAATTTACATGCTAGTAGACTATGCTCAATGTCCTTCAAGTTAGGCTTCATCAGTACATGAACTGAGAATTTCCAGATGTTCAAACTGGATTTAGAAAAAGCAAAGAAACCAGAGATCAAATTGCCATCATCTTCTGGATCACAGAAAAATCAAAGGAATACTGAAAAAACATCTACTTCTTCATTGACTGTGCTAAAGCCTTTGAATGTGTGGATTACAACAAACTGTGGAAAATTCTTAAAGAGATGGGAATAACAGACTACCTTATTTGTCTCTTGAGAAGCCTGTATGCAGGACAAGAAGCAACAGTTAGAAATGGACATGGAACAACAGACTGTTTCAAAATTGGGAAAGAAGTATGTCAGAGCTGTATATTGTCACCTTGTTTATTTAACTTCTATGCAGAGTACATCATGTGAAATGCCAGGCTGGATGACTCACAAACTGGGATCAAGATTGCTAGGAGAAATATTAGCAACCTCAGATATGCAGATGTTACCACTCTAATGGTAGAAAGTGAAGAAAAACTAAACAGACTCTTGATATAGGTGAAAGGGTAGAATTAAAAGCTAGCTTAATACTCATTCAAAAAACTAAGATCATGGTATCTGGTCCCATTATTTCATGCTGAATAGATAGAGAAAAAGTGGAAACAGTGACAGATCTTGTTTTATTGGGCTCCAAAATCATTGTAGAGGATGACTGCAGTCACGAAATTAAAAGACGCTTGCTCCTATGAAGAAAAGCTTTGACAAACATAGACAGCATATTGAAAAGCAGAGGTATCACTTTGTCAGCAAAGGTCCATATAATAAAAGCTTTGGTTTTTCCAGTAGTCATACATGGATGTGAGAGTTGGGCCCTAAATAAAGCTGAGCACCGAAGAATTGACACTTTCAAATTGTGGTGCTGAAGAAGACTCTTGAGAATCCCTTGAACTGCAAGGACATCACACAAGTCACTCTTAAAGGAAATCAACTCTGAATATTCATTGAAAGGACTGATGCTGAAGCTGAAGCTCCAGTACTTTGACCACATGATGCAAAGAGTCAACTCTGATGCTAGGAAAGTTTGAGGGCAACAGGAGAAGAGGGTGACATAGGATGAGATTGTTGGATGGCATCTGTGACTCAATGGACATGAGTTTGAGCAAACTCTTAGAGACAGTTAAGGACAGGGGAACCTGGTATGCTGCAGTTCATGGGGTGGCAAAGAGTGGGACACAACTTAGCAATTGAACAACAGCAACCAGTGCCCTAAGAGTTGCCCTTTGTTTCTCTGAGTCTCCTTATACCAGGATTTCTGTTATGTTTATTTCTTTAGTACAGTCAAAATTCTGAAGTTGAACTTATCTTAGGATCACATTTAAAATATTCCTTATATTGATGGTAACTTCCCAGTCCACTTTACTTCCTGGGGATAACCAAAGCTGTCTTTATATTCTCTTTTAAAGGTGCTGGTTATACATCCCTAACTCCACCTGATTTCAATGTCACTCTATAACCATACCCACTAATCATGGTTATCCTGACAAAGACAATCAAGAGACAGTTGAGAGATAGTCTAAAGGAAAAAAAAAGAATCACAGCAGAGGGCTTATATGTCTTGCTATCCTGGCTTGTTTGTGGATAACAAACAAGAGAAAACAATGATAATCCTGCTTTCATGGTTTCCAATTTTTTCCTCATATCAACCTTTTACTTCAGTGTTTTCTGCTATTGTCCCTTCAGCATCAGCATCCTTGTCTGCAATTTTCATTTGCTGTCTTCTGTACAAAGTTGATCTTCTCAGGAATGTAGATTTTTCCTCTTTCCTGCAGATGACAGCTACTATTAAGGAGTTTTGCATTCAATTATGAGCAAGGGAAATTAGACTTAGACTTTCCTTATGATCGGAGTAAGTCTAAGGTTCTGGAAGTTTATTTCTATCTCTGTGCATGACTTTTGTAATGAATGCAACTTCCTTGCCGTGACAATTAGGTAAGGAACTGAGTAAATTTCCTTTTTTTTTTTTGCCTAAGTTGATAGAATAAATCCTTGCCATCTTCACATTCCTTTAAGACAGAAGACTGCAATGCATTTGTTTATGTTGTAATTCAAAAATATTTGACCCACCAAGGAAAAAAAGGCAAACTATTTGCTTTTTCCTTATAAAATGGATCTATATCAAGGAATCAAATGCAGAGTATTTTATAGCTTCTTCTTCTGTCTATCTTAGAAATTTTGTTGTCAGTCAATCAAGGAAAAAATATCAATAGATGCTTTTGATTTATAAGCCATGGAGAGGAACACAGAGACTCATATTCAATGAACGTATAGTAATGTTTCAAAGATCAGACCTGTCTTGGATACTTCCCCAGAAATATATATATATATATATTGCTATTGCTAAGTCACTTCAGTTGTGTCCGACTCTGTGCAACCCCATAGACAGCAGCCCACCAGGCTCTCCCATCCCTGGGATTCTCCAGGCAAGAACACTGGAGTGGTTTGCCATTTCCTTCTCCTTCACATATATATATATATGTGTGTGTGTGTGTGTGTGTGTATGCATGCACGTAATTTATCACTTACAAAAACACTGAAAATTATAAATATTTTTATTCAATTAATTCAAATCATAGGAGGCCTCTAATAGGCATCTTTAATACCAGTATATGAAAATTTAACTTTTTTTGACTAAACTACAGTTCAGTTACATGTCAGTCCAAGTCAATTTGCTCTACCCTTGGGTCCAATAATTTGATAGAAATTTATCTTGTTAGGAATAAAAGTCCATTCTAAGATTAGTTGATGGATAACTTTCTATTATTTAGGTAAGCATAGACATGATTAATAGTCATAAAATTATAAAAAGAAAAAACATACCTACATTGATTTATGAAGTATTTCAAACCAATAATGATGTGGAAAATTAAATATATACAAGATGAAAAATAAGATGGCAGAGTTTTTAAATCATGATCTCTCTGAGGAAGTGCCCCTGCAGCAACCGCACACACACTATGCTTCCTTTAGATACAATGACATTTGAAGAGCCACTGGCAATATATGTAGAAGTAAATGACTGAGATACTTCCTCATAAGAAAATCTGAAAGTCTACAACTCATTCTTTAGAACTGTCTTCACCGTTAGCAAATAATTTTTTCTTCCAAGTCTCAATGTCTTCACCTATAAAGTAAAAATGATAATATTTTCTGCTGTGCAGAACTTGTGAAGTTCAACTGTTATGATTCTGTGTGATAATGCATATATATCCAAGTGTAAGATCTGGCATTGAAAGTTGATATATGTATATGTGTATGTGTGTGTGTATATAAACATATGTAAGAGTTGGACATGACTGAGCGACTGAACTGAACTGAACTGATGTAATTATTAAATGATATAGATTACAGTAATATTTAAGTGATTTAAGGTTCTCTAGAGTAGGCTTGCTATGAAATATTGTTTCAAAGTTATATTTCTGATCGATCCATGTTATTGCTTTTTTTGTTGTAGTTTTTGGCTTCTACATTATAATCACTCAACTACTGAAGGATCTTCTAAATATTCTGGAGGCATATTGTGATGGTGCAGTCAAGTTTTTACATAGGAGTTAGAAAATATTAGTAGTACACCTTAAATTCCTTCCTCAAATCCAAGGTCTGGTGTTCCTTGAATGAGCTGTTAAATGATTAAGGACATATGTGGGCCACTTATGGGGCTTTTAGTAGATGGAGACATTGATTTTTTAGTTCATTATCTCCTTTTATTTGAGAATTCTTGTTTCTGGAGCCTTTTGTATTTCATTTATTTTTGAATCTCTGGAATGTGCAACTTGTTAACTTAGCAATGAAAGGCCAGAAACAACATTTGTATATTTGATGTTGTCTGGCCCCCTAAAATATGAAGGATTTTTAAAGTATATCCTATTTATTCTAAAGAAGAGATGATTTATAATTCACATTTTATTCTGCTTACTTCACCTGATTTGTAACAAAGTCATGCTCTATCACCTTTAACATCACCTTTAATATTAGATTAAAAGTGCTTATACTCCCTGTAATGTATCACCTTTAAATGCCTACAAGTATTGGCATAAACTCCAGTAAATATGAGGTCAAAATGTAATAAAGAGGATCATTTAAAACATTCTGTTTAGTGATATGACTAATAGTAGAGAAGAAATATATAGCAGATATTTATTGTTGAGAGAAATCAGGATAATGAATAAAAACAATAAGTGAATGAGATGAATAGAAAGACAGTTTCTCTCAAGGATGAGAAAAGTTCTAGGGAGGAAACTTTCAGTGTCTTAGTTACAATAGTACATGTCATGCCTCAGTCTTGGAGAACCAGTAAGTTAACACTGTAAGCCTCTACTTGCTCAATGGGCTGTACTCTCAATAGTTATCATCTACAAATCTTGTTAAAGCAATTTAAGAGTGAAAACAAAATAGTTGAATCCTAGGAGAGCTGCTATTCAGAAAGAGAAGGAGCTAAAATATTGCAGAAGTCTGCACAGCTAATGAGTACTCTGAGGAGTGGATCTCCACAGGGGAGTTTGTCAGGTCAAGTCATTTACTGTGCATCATTTTAACATTTACACCAGAATAAGAGTAATTATATGCTCTTTCTATGTAAGATCCAGCATAGGGAGATGTCATTGCACCTGAGAACTGCATGTTTCCACAACTATTCTTGTAAAAGCATTATATTAGTGAGCATGACAGAGAAAAACAACTTATAGATGTATAGAATAACTTGCAAAGTGAACACTAGACCCTAAATTAAAAATAAAAGCTGCTTAGAGAGTATGCAGGTTTTAATTTCAGAAAAACAACACAAATAAACCACTTCCCATGTCTATCTCTGTCCTTGACCGTTTCACTCATGTGCTCTCTTTGTGGTAGTGTCACCCATGCCTCTAATAATCTGATGTGCTAAATGGTGTTGGGGGAGGTTTAAACTATTTATTACCAGTACATTCATTGTATTAAATTGAAGCAGGGTAGGTTTACATTGCACACTTGCATTGAGATACCCTATTAGAATTAGAAAAAAAAAAAATTGGAAGTTTGTGAGCTCATCAGAAATTGTCCCAAACTTTGAATAAGATCCTGGAAAAAAAATGCATTGGATCAGCAACATAAATCTTTGCAGTGACATAAATGTTTGCAACATAAATGGTTGCTATGAGCTTGAATACTTCTCTCTCAGCCAGGAAGAGTTCTTTAGCATTCTTTGAAGTACTTCCATTCTTCAAACTTCTCCTTTGGACTGAGTGCCCTTCTTTGTCATAATTCCTCTATTACCTTTCTATCATTTTCACCAAAATGTATCATTATCTTTTGCTACACTTACATGATTATAAGACCTATCTATACCACTGCCTATGCAGAATATGAGTGCCCTATCCCTGGACTTATTACACTGGTATTGTTTTTTATTCTATTTATCTCTTACAAGACTACAAGCACCTTAAATTTTAAATCTTGCTTAATTTATATCCAAATGCACTAAGTTTAGTATAAGCCTTTGTATACCACCAATAAGTAGAAAAGTATTACATATATATGTATATATACATAAATATGTGTGCCCAGTCACTCAGTCATGTTCAACTCTTGGTGACCCTATGGACCATAGCCACCAGGCTCCTCCATGGGATTCTCCAAGCAAACATACTTGAGTAGGTTGCCATTTCCTCCTCCAGGAGATTTTCCTAACCCAGGGATTGAATCTGAGTCTTCTGCATTGCAGGCAGATTCTTTACCATCTGAGCTACCAGGGAATATAATATATATATATATATATATATATATATATATATATATATATATATATAAATATATATATATAATATATATATACATACAAAAGTATAATTTATACATTTCCCTGGTGACTCAGACTGTAAAGAATCTGCTTGCAAGGCAGGAGATTTGGGTTTGATACCTGGGTAAGGAAGATCCCCTGGAGAAGGGAATGGCCACCTACTCCAGGATTCTTGCCTGAAGAATCCCATGGACCAAGAAGCCTGGCAGGCTATAGTCCAATGAGTCACAAAAACTCTGATGAAACTGAATGTCTAACACTTTCACTTTCATGTGTATATATAACAAATTGTGCTTTACCTGTATATATGCATGTATATATAGGTAAAGCAAAAATTGTTTTCTTGATTTCATGTAATAAGAACCCCAAAAATAATTCTTAAAATAATTTTCTATTGAGTCTCATTAGTTGATTAACTTTGCCCATCACAAGGGCAGATAGTACCAGATTACATCTTTTATTTTTCAATCTTTTTTTTTTTAAAGGAGTTTGTGAAGTGATAGTGTATTTAGCATGTGCAAAACTTGAGACTTGGCAATATGAAAAGGCCAGTTTCTATCTCTGAGAAATACTACAGGTGAGATTCCAGTCAATCAATAATAATTGACCAGCTAATCCTAAAACCTGATCTTGGTCCACTATGGTCACTCTTGATTTCTGTACATCAAAGCAACAAATCTCAGCATGTTCTGAAAACAATAGTTGTGCTTTACATAACTAAGCATAATCTCTCACCAAATTCTATCATTTGCAAGTAGGTTTCCTTCCACTTTGGCTCTTCACAAAGTGATTAGAAACCATCATAAAACATGTAGTAGACTGTTACCTAACTACTGTCAGCATTAGTTTTGTGGCAGTTAAATTGGCCAGAAATGAACACTAAATGTAAGTTTAGCATGGTAAATAGAAATGTATACATCTCCAATTAGTTAGTTCAGTCACTCAGTTGTGTCCAACTCTTTGTGACCCCATAGGCTGCAACATCCCAGGGCTCCCTGTCCATCACCAACTCCCAGAGCCAGCTCAAATTCGTGTCCATTGAGTCAGTGATGTCATCCAATCATCTCATCCTGTCATCTCCTTCTCCTCCTGCCTTCAATCTTTCCCAGAATCAGGGTCTTTTCCAAAGAGTTAGTTCTTCGCATCAGGTGGCCAAAGTATTGGAGCTTCAGCATCAGTCCTTCCAATGAATATTCAGGACTGATTTCCTTTAGGATTGATCTTGCAGTCCAAGGGACTCTCAAGAGTTTTCTCCAACACCACAGTTCAAAAGCATCAATTCTCATATATGTCTCTGAAGTGAAGTGAAGTGAAGTGATGTCACTCAGTCATGTCCAACTCTTTGATACACTATGGCCTATAGCCTGTCAGGTTCCTCCATCCATGGGATTTTCCAGGCAAGAAACTGGAGTGGGTTGCCATTTCCTTCTCTGATATATGTCTCTGAAGTGAAGTGTGAAGTGAAGTCACTCATTGTGTTCCACTCTTTGCGACCCCATGGACTGTAGCCAACTGCGCTCCTCCATCCATGGGATTTTCTAGGCAAGAATACTGGAGTGTGTTGCCATTTCCTTCTCCAGGGCAACTTCCCAACCCAGGGATCGAACCCAGGTCTCCCACATTGTAGGCAGACGCTTTACTGTCTGAGCCATATATCTCTAAATGGGTACTAATAAAAACTAGGAATTGATGGATGTGCTATTTTATTGCCCATGTATGAAAGATAAACTGAGCAGAGGAGTTAAGAATAAGCTTTGAAGCCCAAGTTTAGTGACCAGCCTTGGCAAGTATTATCCACAGGGCTTCTATAGGTTATTTTGACTCCTTAATAGTAAATCCTTTATAGTGTGGTTGTGGAAGGTTAAAGAGATAATAATTAAAAGATTTTTACATGTTAAGTACTTTTATTAAGGTTGATTCTATGTGATTTTTTTAAGTACTTAATCTTTATTGAGTTATTTAGGTGATGGGTATAGTTTTTTACATTCATCTTCTCATTTTATCCTCAAAGTATATTATTATATTTCCCGTTTGGATACCTCACTGCAGGTTACATATATTTAGTAGCTTCCTAAAATCCCTGAATTAAGGAGTGATTGACATTTTGCTTTGGAAACAAGTTATCTGACTCCAAACCTAAGTCCTTAACAACTGTATTATATGCATATGAGTAAATATTATACCTTAGAATCAATTTATTAAAGAAAATCCATTAACTACATTGTTCTTACTTGAGTAGCTAGGAAACTTATAAGTAGAGTTTCTTTTATCTATTAGCAATTTATAAACTACTCTTTTATTCCTGTCTTCTAAAGCTATTGTCTGTTTCTTTAAGCCATCTCAAATTATGTATAGAGATCAGATCAGTCGCTCAGTCATGTCCAACTCTTTGCGACCCCATGAATCACAGCACACCAGGCCTCCCTGTCCATCATCAACTCCCGGAGTTCACTCAGACTCACATCCATTGAGTCAGTGATGCCATCCAGCCATCTCATCCTCTGTCGTCCCCTTCTCCTCCTGCCTCCAATCCCTCCCAGCATCAGAGTCTTTTCCAATGAGTCCACTCTTTGCATGAGGTGGCCAAAGTACTGGAGTTTCAGCTTTAGCATCATTCCTTCCAAAGAAATCCCAGGGCTGATCTCCTTCAGAATGGACTGGTTGGATCTCCTTGCAGTCCAAGGGACTCTCAAGAGTCTTCTCCAACACCACAGTTCAAAAGCATCAATTCTTCAGCGTTCAGCCTTCTTCACAGTCCAACTCTCACATCCATACATGACCACAGGAAAAACCTTATTTGTATTATTTCTTTCAGAATTTAAATAGTCACCCCATGAATATTTACTGATACAGTTGTTCAATGCACTGAGAAAATTCTATAAGAAATTGATAACAGCTTCTTTAGTCAATACTCCTATAGCAAAGCTAGATATGCACATCAATGGATAATTAGTATAAGAAATAAAAAGATGGAACTATGTCTTTATGAAAAATAAAAGACCCCCACCCTCAAAAAAAGGTAGTGATTTGCAAAGCAAAAATTAGTGAGACCAGAGTTAGAGGCTTTGATCTATTTATTAAAAAAAAGAAAAAGAAAGGCAATGGCAAAGAATGCTCAAACTACCATTCAATTGCACTCATCTCACATGCTAATAAAGTAATGCTCAAAATTCTCCAAGCCAGACTTCAACAGTACATGAACTGTGAAATTTCAGATGTTCAAACTGGTTTTAGAAAAGGCAGAGGAACCAGAGGTCAAATTGTCAGCATCCGTTGGACTATTGAAAAAGCAACAGACTTCCAGAAAAACAACTATTTCTGCTTTACTGACTACACCAAAGCATTTGATTGGGTAGATCACCACAAACTGGAAAATTCTTCAAGAGATGGGAATATCAGTTCACCTGACCTGCCTCTTGAGAAATCTGTATGCAGGTCAGGAAGCAACAGTTATAACTGGACATGGAACAACAGACTGGTTCCAAATAGGGAAAGGAGTACGTCCAGGCTGTATATTGTCACCCTGCTTGTTTAACTTATATTCAGAGTACATCACGAGAAATGCTAGGCTGGATGAAGCCCAGATTGAATTGAAATATCCCAATATTTCAACATCGGATTGAAATATCAATAACTTCAGATATGCAGATGATACTACCCTTACGGGAGAAAGTGAAGGACTAAAGAGCCTCTTGATGAAAGTGAAAGAGGAGGGTGGAAAAGTTGGCTTAAAGCTCAACATTCAGAAAACTAAGATCATGGCATCCCGTCCCATCACTTCATGGCAAATAGATAGGGAAACAATGGAAACAGTGGCTGACTTTATTTTTGGGGAGCTCCAAAATCACTGCAGATGGTGACAGCAGCCATGAAAAAGACACATACCCCTTGGAAGAAAAGGTATGACCAACATAGACAACATATTAAAAAGCAAAGACATTACTTTGCCAACAAACATCTGTCTACTGAAAGCTATGGTTTTTCCAGTAGTCATGTATGGATGTGAGAGTTGGACTATAAAGAAAGCTGAGCACTGAGGAATTGATGCTTTTGAACTGTGGTGTTGGAGAAGACTCTGGAGCATTCCTTGGACTGCAAGGAGATCCAACCAGTCAATCCCAAAGGAAATCAGTCCTGAATATTCATTGGAGGAATTATTTTGAAGCTGAAACTTCAGTACTTTGGCCACCTGATGCAAAGAATTGACTCACTGGAAAAGACCCTGATGCTTGGAAAGATTGAAAGCAGGAGGAGAAGGGGATGTCTGAGGGTGAGATGGTTAGATGGCATCACCGACTCGATGGGCATGAGTTTAAGCAAGCTCTGGGTGTTGGTGATGGACAGGGAAGCCTGACATGCTGCAGTCCGTGGGGTCACAAAGTGTCAGACCTGACTGAATGACTGAACTGAACTTAAAAGGGATAGTAAAATCTTCTGACATATGACATCAGAAGGGGACAGAGAGTGCCCTACCTGTTAGCCTTATCAAGGCCTTATACACTTTTTCAGTTGGTTATTCACAATAGAAAGGTCTTACCAGACCAACTTCCACAATATACATCTCAAGATAACAAGATTAGTCAGAAGGTTCCTGTTAAAAAGGATAAACCAGTCCTTCAGCAAGATACATGGTTGTTATATAATCATTAGTACAGAATTTAAGAAGAAACATACCCTTGAGCAAGATGAGTTGTTTTGTTGTGTAATCATTAGCCCTGGGCTTAAAGAAAGTTAGTCTTAGAATAAATACATTGCTGCCTTAACAACTCAGAGCTTAAGAAAAAACATCTAATGTGACTAAGATGAAGGAATATAGGGAAAAAAAATTGTCTTTTTTCCCTTTATCAGTCAGTCACTAAGTCGTGTCTGACTGTTTTGCAACCTCATGGGCTGTAGCCCACCAGGCTCCTCTGTCCATGGGATTTCCCAGGCAAAAATATTAGAGTGGGTTTTCATTTCTTTCTTCAGGGAACCTTCCCCACCCAGGGATTGAAACTGCATCTCCTGCATTGGCAGGTGAATTCTTTACCACTGAGTCATTAGGGAAGTCCCTCTTGACTATATTGCTGTTTTGGATATTGTATTTAAACAACTTTGAGGTTCTCTATAGTATTCACATATTAGGAGTGTGGGTCCTAATCTGAATTTTAAATTTATCCTACTTCAACCGGCTCTACGTGTTCCACAGAAAATTAAACTCCACAGAAAGCTTGCCAAATATCAAAGTCTTGCCAATGTTATAATTCCTGGAATATGTAAAATATAACAAATTTTGGGGAGCAAATGAGGCATATGATGCAACAGCTATATTGACTCTATTTAAATGGACATCAAAGAAGAATTGTTTAACCAGATTATATTTGTGTGTGTGTGTGTTTAGCAGAATTTGAATTGGGGAATCATACATATTTAATAATTTTGATCTTATACAAAAGTAAGATGTTATTAAATATAAGGACAAAACTATAAACACAAACAGTAAAACAATACAAAGGGTACTTTGTTTCAAGTATGCAATAAAAAACAATCACAAAAAAATGTTTTTAATTGCTTTAGTAAATACACATGGAGCAAGACATGTACTATTTCTAAGAGGGTCATTGGTGGGAGCCTTTTCCAGCCTGTTGCTAAATGTGATGTGGGAGAAAATTGAGAGGAGATACCCCACAGTGAATAAGATGTCTTAAAAGATACCTGTGCTTCTTTAAAAGACTTTTACTTTATTCCCCAAATTGGCAAATTTATGAGAGCTCACTGTAAATTACATTGCCCAGAAGTGTCTGAATTTTCTGGCATTTCTTAGAATAATTTCAAATATCATATCTATCAAGAGCTGGTAATTGCATGGGTGTAGGTGAAAGGATGTTGATTGTTTGGAAAAAATATACATGTAAGTATATAATACTTACTTAAGATAAAGAAGTTTAAGAAAGGTTGTTCTTATTTTTAAAGAATTCTACAATTGTAAGGAGTTAAATATTTATGTGTTCATTAAGTGCCTCTAAATTCCATAAAAAGCAGAAAAGATATCTGTCTTTTCATTTATATACTTACAATGTATAGCACATAGGTGTTACCTAATAAATGGACTTTCATTAGGAGACTAGTTGAGTGTGTAATTGAGTAAATTAATTAATGTAGTCTGGGAATGGAAAAGTGGACAGACCAAGCTTATGTGCTCAGTAACTTCTTTTTTTCTTTGGTTATTTATTTTATTTATTTTCCTTTTTTTTTTAATTTTTTAACTTTACAATATTGTATTGGTTTTTCCATATATCAACATGAATCCGACACAGGTATACACGTGTTCCCCATCTTGAACCCTCCTCCCTCCTCCCTCCCCGTACCATCCCTCTGGGTTGTCCCAGTGCACCAGCCCCAAGCATCCAGTACCGTGCATCGAACCTGGACTGGCGACTCGTTTCCTATATGATATTATACATGTTTCAATGCCATTCTCCCAAATCATCCCACCCTCTCCCTCTCCCACAGAGTCCAAAAGACTGTTCTATACATCTGAGTCTCTTTTGCTGTCTCGTATACAGGGTTATTCGGAGAAGGCAATGGCACCCCACTCCAGTACTCTTGCCTGGAATATTCCATGGATTGAGGAGCCTGAAAGGCTGCAGTCCATGGAGTTGCTGAGGGTCGGACACGACTGAGCGACTTCACCTTCACTTTTCACTTTCATGCATTGGAGAAGGAAATGGCAACCCACTCCAGTGTTTTTGCCTGGAGAATCCCAGGGACGGGGGAGCCTGGTGGGCTGCTGTCTATGGGGTCTCACAGAGTCGGACACGACTAAAGTGACTTAGCAGCAGTAGCAGCATACAGGGTTATTGTTACCATCTTTCTAAATTCCATATATATGCATTAGTATACTGTATTGGTGTTTTTCATTCTGGCTTACTTCACTCTGTATAATAGGCTCCTGTAACTTCTCACTCTTTGTGACTCCATGGACTGTAGCCCACCAGGATCCTCTGTCTATGGAATTTTCCAGGCAAGAACATAGGAGTGAGTTACCATTTCCTTTACCAGGGGATATTCCTGACTCAGGGATCAAACCTGTATCTTTTGTGTCTCCTGCATTGGCAGGCAGATTCTTTATCTCTGAGCCACCTGGGAAATCTGGCTTATGGAAGCCACCTGTGAAATCAAGCTTACTCAGGGGAAAAATTCCTAATTGAAAAATAGTTCTAGAAAAGGCAATTGGGATGATAGCAAACTAGATTTTTGTTATCTTGAGAGCTAGGCAAAAAGGTTTCAATTTGATTTGATGGAAATAAAGAGTCAGTAGAGAGGATGGCAAGGATGAACTGAGGGACAAAAGTTGAGATTATTAAAAAGACAGTAAAGAATCTGTCTGCAATGCAGGAAACCCTGGTTTGATCCCTGTGTTGGGAATATTCCCTGGAGAAGGAAATGGCTATCCACTCTAGTATGCCTACCTGGAGAATCCCATGGACAGAAGAGCCTGGTGGGCTATAGTCCATGGGGTCACAAAGAGTTGACACGACTGAGTGACTAAGCATGCAACAATGTGGGGTATTTCATTGATTTCAGTCTATTTCCTCTCAAAATTCTCTTCTGTAGCCTTAACTGATTTCTCTCCATCTAGAAGAGAAGAGAATAATGAAAAGTAAGAGGCTAAGAAGAAGCATTTTTGATTCAAGATAAGAAAATGAGAAAGGGAATAGGTGACACAAAAGAAGATTAGCAACCAGAAACTGAGGGTCTGTGATGCTCATATTGTATTCTCACTGCCATAGTTAACTGGGGAGTAGCCTACTATGTTGGGGTCCCCAAAAAACCCTTCAAGTTATATGGTTTTCTAGAAAGACTCAGAAGTTGTTTTATTCATGTTCACTGTTTATTAGAGCAAAAGAACATTCATTAAAATCAGAAAAGGGGAAAGATGCATGAGGCCAATTCTGGAGGAAACCAGTTGCAAACATCCAAGTCCCCCCTCCAAGTGAAGCATATGGGTTGCATTTAATCCCCACAAGTATGTTGTATGACAACATACAAAAAATGTTGCCAACCAGGGACTTCAGCCTTTTCTACACAATCAGATGTTTTACTCAAGAACGTAGGGTCAGTTAGATACGTATGCAGCACTGTGTGACTGGCTTCAGTGATTCAAATTCCAGACCCTCAGAGAAAAATCAGATGTTCATGATAAATCATATTGTTATTAAATAGTATACACTATCTGGAATAACAAGTGAATTGTGGCCACAGGCCTCAGGCATGCAAAATTTGTCTTATGAAATGGAATATTGCCAGAGCTTAATTCCCAGGAAACAGTCAACTGCTAACCCTAAAAACAGACTTCCAGAGAGTTAACTCATTGGAAAATACCCTAATCCTGGGAAAGACTGAAGGCAAAAGAAGAAGAGGGTGGCAGAGAATGAGATGATTAGATAGCATCACCAACTCAGTGGACCTGAACTTGAGCAAATTCTGGGAGATAGTGGACAGCAGAGCCTGGCATTATGCAGTCCATGGGATTGGAAAGAGTAAGACAAGGCTTAGTGACTGAACAACAACAAAGGAATGCACAGGGTTTGAGCAACCAGGCCTGTACAGTTAACACTTTCCTGGGTACTCTGGTTGGGAAAATCCCCTAGAGAAGGGAAAAGCTACCCACTCCAGAATTCTGTCCTGGAAAAGACAGAAGAGAGTCAGACACAAAGAGTCAGACACAACTGATAGACTTTCACTTTTTCACTTTCTTAGGTACTCATATTTAAATTCTACCTGTGCAATTGTCTGTGCAAATCAAAAGGTAGAAGAAGATGTAACAGAAGACAGAAAAAAGGTCCAGTCTACTCACAAATTACTTTAGAAGCAAAGTGAGCAATAGGGAATAAGAACTCTATACTACTAAAAAAGTAAGTGCAAAGAAGTCCAAGTAACTGCCTCCATTTGCAAATTAAACAGAAAATGATATAGTAAAATTAATTTATTAAAACAATATAAGACACATTGTAAATACGTGGTAGATCTTGTCCTTTTATGTCCATCCTTGAATAATGAGAAAACTATAAGAGTTATAAGGTATTATTTTGACTTCTATGGATGCTGTATTTATGACACTTAAGTCAATGGCTGAATATGTAGTGAAAAAATAAGCTAGCAAATATGTCATTAATTTTAAACAATTTCTTTTCCATCCAACCCACTAATGGCCCCGTGCATTTTCATGCCAGCTCAGGTTTCCTTCTCCTACTTCAGTTAATATTAAAATGCATCACCCAGTAGAAAGCACTCAACTTTACTTTTTAAATATATAATTATGGAAATATAGATAAATATAAAGTTCTGCCTAGTGAATGTGTCTAAAGGGAACTGTTAGGAAGTAATGGGTAAACTGATATGATACTTCCTTAGGAACTCTAATGCATGTTGAAATTTAAGGATATCTTGGGAAATGAAATGTAAACATGACTCCCACATAGTCATATAAATATGTCAAAGGCCGCAAATAATATTGTACCACCTAAAATACAATGTTTATTCCACACTGAAAGCTCATATTGATTTTCTTCTCCTTTGGAGATGAACATACCTAAAAATGATATAGAAGCTTAGCTAGAAACTGGAGATAATACGTATGGACAAGGCTATAATTATCCTAAACCAACACCCATTTAAATTAAGATTATTCAGATGAGAAAGGCATGATAGGTTTTTTACATTTTTGTTCATGATTACAGTTTATGTAGAAATGATAATTACCTATGTAGCACCTAGCTAAGGATTTTGAAAAACAAATTTCATATCAATTTACCTCCTCAAATAGGTTGATTTATTTTTTTTCCACTCAGTCCTGCCCAACTCTTTGTGACCCCCATGGACTGCAGCACTCAGGCTTCCCTCTCCTTCACTATCTCCTGGAGTTTGCTCAAACTTATGTCAGTTGAGTCAATGATGCCATCCAACCATCTCATCCTCTGTTGCCCCTCCTCCCCTTCAATGTTTCCCAGGAACAGGATCTTTTCCAATGAGTCAGTTTTTCACATCAGGTGGCCAAAGTATTGGAGTTTCAGCTTTAGCATCAGTCATTGTATTGAATATTCAGGACTGATTCCCTTTGGGATTGACTGGTTTGATCACCTTGCAGTCCAAGGGACTCTCAAATATCTTCTCCAACACACAGTTCAAAAGCATCAATTCTTTGGGGCTCAGCCTTCTTTATGGTCCAATTATCACATCTGTACATGACTACTAGAAAAAACATAGCTTTGACTAGACAAACCTTTGTTGGCAAAGTGATGTCTCTGCTTTTCAGTATGCTATCTAGGTTGGTCACAACTTTCCTTCTAAGGAGCTAGTGTCTTCTGATTTTATGGCTGTAGTCACCATCCACTGTAGTGACATTTTGGAGCCCAAGAAAATTATTGACTTTATGCCTTAAATTTCCCTGTATCAATTCACTGGCCTCTCACCTGTTCATTATCTGAATAGGAATCCCTAAGCTTAGTACATAAGGTATGGAGTCTTTACTTTTAGTTTTGCTTTACCAGCCTAGTTTTGAACATTGGTAACAGTTATAATATACCATGGGTATCAATATCAGTTCCGAGTTCATCCCAATAAACAAAATAATAAGGTAAGAGTTTTTATACATTCATGGCTCTAAATTATAAAGTGATCTACTTTCTATAAAGAATTTCACCAACCTGATATTTCCCTCACATGTAATATTTTCTTCACATTGGATAAAGAAAAAAACAGAGTTTATGAGTCCTATGTAAAAGCAAATTGAAATAAAATACATCCTATTCAATTTTTGATGTTAGTGAAAAATACAGGATGATTAAGAGTAAATAACAGGTAGCCCCATCAAACAAACAGGAAATATGATTTTATACCATTCTGTTTCTCTGATTTGAGATCAATCTCTGATAGTGGAGAGACATCATTTGTGAAGAACACTTCAGAAATGGAACCTCAGTGTTTATATGAAGAGAAATAATGTGTGGAAAGCCAGTAGTTTCACTCTGAATCAAAAACGGTTAAGAAAATTTGATCATGTTTCAAGTTTTGTGAAAATGCACCTAATTATTCTTTTAAACTTTGTTAAGATATACTTTATGACTGTTATTTTTAGTATGCATGCATTTAATAAAATTCTATCAATTAAAATAAAATCAATTAGAACAACAGAATAATGAAAAAATAAGGGTCTGGAAAGGATGATAATGGGTATAGGTGGAAGGATGTCGAGTGGTAGGAAAAAAGACACGGTTTTTATTTATTAAATTTTATTAAATTTATTTTAAAATTAATTAAAATGAAATTAAAGCAAAAGAAAGTTTTTTTCATAAACATCATTATTAATAAAATGTGGATATTTTTTACATGATACTGTGTAAATAGGGTGCTGCTGACACTAATAAGTGTTCCTATATTTTCTATTTGAAGCCAAATATCATCTGAAACATCATCTCCTTAGTACCACCCCCTACAATCACCATTATCATTTATTGAGCACTTACTATGTTCTTGCTAGTACATACAGAAGTGCTTTTTGTGTCTTGCATGCATTGTTTCATTTAATTCTTAGAACAATATGAAAACAATATAAAAATGAAGAGCATATTATTTGTACTTTGAAGAAATTAGAATTTAGTAAGATTAATAAAAATTACCCAGGGTTATTTCCCTAGGCAGGTCACAGAGAATGGATATAAACTCAGGTGAGTCTCTGAAGCCTGTGCTCTGAGCCACTGTGCTAGTTTCTTCTCATAAACTTTACTTGTGAGTATAATTTCATAATTGTTACTCTGAGTCATGAGTCCATGAAGCAGGAAGATAAGATTAGGGTCCCTGTTTATGATAAACAGATAAAGAGAATGAAGGTCAAAGAACTCAGGCACAAACCCCAGCATTATGCAACATGAGGACATTGGAAAAACCACTCTAACTGATTTCTATGAATCTCAGGTACAGAGCAGGGACTTCCCTGGTAGCTCAGACGGTAAAACATCTGCCTGCAATGCAAGAGACCTGGGTTTGATCCCTGGGTCAGGAAGATCCCCTGGAGAAGGAAATGGCAACCCACTCCAGTACTCTTGCCTGGAAAATCCCATGGACAGAGGAGCCTGGTAGGCTACAGTCCATGGGGTTGCAAAGAGTAGGACACGACTTCACTTTCATTTTCAGGTACAGAGCTTTTCCCACGTGCTCCACCACTCCAGACTCTTCTTGTACAGCATGCATCTCTTGAGATAAAAGCATCATTTCAACAGAGTTTCCCACTTCCATCTACTATCCATCTCTCATTTAAAGACAAAACTCAATTTGCCAACAGTTTTCACTAAATACTATGAGAAATGTGATGATGAAATAACACATTCCTTGTGCTGAAGCCAGACACATGAAGAAATGAAGATAATAAAAATAATACAATAAAAACTAGTAACTGCCAAGTTGAGGGAGCACAAGACATGGCTGTAGAAACACAGAGAAAGGGACAATTAGTCTCCAGATTGTAAGAGATGACATCTATTATTCTCATAAACTACTTAACTTTTCTTTAGGGAGAAAGGAAGAGGAAGGAAATTTAAGCAAAACAGATGAGTATGGTGTGATACTCTCTTGGGCATGGTACATGTATAAAATAATAATTCATATAATTTGCCAGGGAAGGGTATAGGCATTTGGAGGAACTGAGAAAAAATATGAAACTCAGATACCATTATACGATGACATTGTATCAGGGAACCTGAATGATCTGCTTCTTGTTGTTTCATTGAACAGATGCCATAAAAGAAAAAAGAAAAAAAATCTCTCAGATGAGAAAATATTCCAGTGTTCCAGAATTACAGTGTAATTAATTTTTATCTAAATTCAGCAATTTTGTGGAAATGAAAGGCAGCTATTGAATAGTAAATTTTTCACTTTTTAGAATTTCAAAGAACTTGTGCCTGGTGCACTTGGTGAGCATAACCCATGAAGTATATGAAATATTTGTGTTAACAAAAATACTTATACACAATAAATAATTTTACCACAGTGATACAAGTGTGTTGTATATTTTCACCTGACATTCAATCTATTAAACCAAATGAACAAATAGGAGAAGTATTGTGAAAAAGAGAATGAAGGGACAGAAGTGAGAGAAAAATGTGGACTCAACAGAAGAGAAAGTATAAGATACAAAATAACAAAAACAATTTGTAATTATCCGTGACCTGGCCCACTAAGACAGAACTGAAAAAATTGCCATGAAACATAATGTTTGCTTACCAAATGTGGTTGAAAATATGAGTGTCTTAAAAGAAAATGAAAATAGGCATTAATTTTCATTGAACACGCAAGAAATGTCAATAAAATTACAAATGGTGACGTGCCATTTAAGAGAAATTTCATATTTTAAAAAAGTGTTTCTCTTGATACAATTAGACATTTTAAAAGTCTTATCATCTACTACTATTACATTGTTTTCTACTGCAGAGACTACCTGTTATCATGGAAGTGTATGTGTGAGTGTACACAACGCACATGGGTGTGCATGAATGCAGAGTTTATTGCAGCTAGTTAGCAGTACTATTTAAATTCAGAAGCATCACACACCACTTAATAATTTACAGACAATGTGGAAGATGTTATCATATATTATTTATGATAGCAAATGCTCAGGGACATAACAGTACAGAATATATTTCTCAAGCTACCTTTACTGCCTTTTGGGTCACTTCAGAGAGAAAAGTTTCTGAGCTGCTACTTAGGAAAGTCAGTATTCAAACGTTGCTGAAAAAACATCGCAGATTAATTGCACTCTCTGGAATGCAGTAAACAACAAAATTAATGCAGGAGGGTGAGAGGGCAGCCCGTGGCCTTCCTAGCACTATCCCAGAGTCGTTCATGCCTGGAAATTGTCTTTAAAGATTGAGCCCGAAGTATTAAAAAAGACATATTTCTAGATACCAAGAAACTATCCATACCACGTCAGAAATACCTCTTCTATCTAGTTAACTAAAGCCTGTTAACCATTTTTTGTTTGTTTGTTTGTTTAATGAGCATACTGGATGCAGTGGTTACCATAGAGATGTCACTGCCCACCTCAGGACTGAGACACTCATTCTTCCAGTTTCAGGAAATGTTGGCTTGGTAAAATTTCAACTGAGTCTCTCTCTAGAAATTGCATTGTTCAGAAGACTACTGACTTGCTTAAGGTTATACCTCTTTGATAAGCAACAGCTTACATCCAATGATGAGTCAATGCAGGGATGTAAAGACTTGGCTTCTTGGCTTTAAGTAAGCGACATTGTAAGTTTACCCCAACTCCAGAATTCTTCACAGGACCAGGCAAAGGCTTTGCGGTGACTGCATGTCCCTCTGCCTAGTCTTGATTCTTTTACTCTTCTGCTGTTGATCCCAGAGGTACTCCTGAGGTAGCTTTTGTCCACAAATCTCAACTTCAGAATATTTCTAGGGAAACCTGACCTCAGATGGTGCCAATAATTCCTGAGGAAGATTGATGTTAAGTTGGAAATTTGGAGCAGAATTGGCTACCAGCCGGCTGACAATGAGAATTTCATCATTGGTAGATTGTGGAACATTGTTAGTGCCTTGCATGTACTAGCATCTCAGTTGTTGAGATCTTAGCCTTGGAAAACCAAGATGGGCTATCTCTCATGTATTTAAGGAATTATTTGTAAGAATTAATCATTAGGATAGTGGGACTGAATGGTTCTTACTAGGGGCTATGATGTATTAAATAAAGAAAATAAATTCAAGGTAGAGGTTGATTAATCACCAGTTGAAGGCTAAGAGTGAAAGTTAGAAGGTCTCTTTGGTAGTATATATACTAAAGTTTTTTTTCTTTTTTTTTTTCCAACAGCTGAGAAACAGGAAAAAAAAAAGAAAAGCTTGGAATCTTCAGTTCAGTTCAGTTCACTTCAGTCACTCAGTCATGTCCGACTGTTTGCGACCCCATGAATCGTAGCATGCCAGGCCTCCCTGTCCATCAACAACTCCCGGAGTTCACTCAGACTCATGTCCATCAAGTCAGTGATGCCATCCAGCCATCTCATCCTCTGTCATTCCCTTCTCCTCCTGCCCCCAATCCCTCCCAGCCTCAGAGTCTTTTCCAATGAGTCAACTCTTCGCATCAGGTGGCCAAAGTACTGGAGTTTCAGCTTTAGCATCAGTCCTTCCAAAGAAATCCCAGGGCTAATCTCCTTCAGAATGGACTGCTTGGATCTCCTTGCAGTCCAAGGGACTCTCAAGAGTCTTCTCCAACACCACAGTTCAAAAGCATCAATTCTTCAGCGTTCAGCCTTCTTCACAGTCCAACTCTCACATCCATACATGACCACAGGAAAAACCATAGCCTTGACTAGACAGACCTTTGTTGGCAAAGTAATGTCTCTGCTTTTGAATATGTTATCTAGGTTGGTCATAAATTTCCTTCTAAGGATCCAGCTTAGGATTTAAATATAATAGAAGTAAAACTTAGACGAGATTGAATTCTTAAACTTGGAATATCTTTCTTACTAAGATCAGGTTCCTAATTAGGAAGGAGTGAGACTCAGGAGTATATGATAGGGTTACCTGGATAAATTCTCCCCAACATGTTAAATACTCAAATACTTCTGAAGACTTAGGGCTCATATAAGAGATTCACTACCCCCTGTTAAATGCAGGACCATTCAATATCTCCATAATCGTGAGGTTGAGAAACCTTTCCATAGGTAGAAGGAAAATAGAATAAAAATAAATCAAAGATGACTCATGAAGAGATTGAGGGCAGTCATTACCAAACAAGCCATAAATCCTGGATTAATTTCCAGATTAAGTCCAGTTTTCCATATCCAGAACACTTTGACCATAGGAAACTTTGGGTGTTCTGGGGGAAAGCCATTGCAATGCAATAGGTAGGTAATATATATTTTGTAATGATTCTCCCAGTCATTTCCCAAATGTGTCTATGGCTGTTTACTTAGCTAACTGCATACTGGAAAAGAGGAATACACATCATTATGAAGATTTCTGGACAAAGAAATCAAGCTGAACATTTTTATCCAGGGACCAAAAGAGTCATGCCACTAATAGAAGCATATGAGAAGCCAGATAATAAATGAATTTTGGGCACAGTTGGGGTCTTACTGTGTCTGGTATTTCTACAAAATCAGTGAGTAATTATGCACCATGTTCCCAAAGGTCAATGTGAAAAGAGAATTTGAAGATGTTAGCAGAACTCAAAAATTGGCTACGTGGCCTGAGTGAGAGGTATGTATAAAGTGGAAGCATCTATAGCTACATCTCTTCAAAGCCATTCAAATAGTAAATCAGAAACAACATCCTATCACAGAGAGAATGGTAGAAATTATTTTCAAATTTAAAAGATAGATGGAGATTTTATCTAAGATGAAAGGCAATGGCACCCCACTCCAGTACTCTTGCCTGGAAAATCCCATGGATGGAGGAGCCTGGTTGGCTGCAGTCTACGGGGTCGCTAAGAGTCAGACACGACTGAAGAGCGATTTCACTTTCACTTTTCACTCTCATGCACTGGAGAAGGCAATAGCAACCCACTCCAGTTTTCTTGCCTGGAGAATCCCAGGGACGGGGGAGCCTGGTAGGAGGCTATGGGGTCGCACAGAGTTGGACACCACTGAAGCGACGCAGCAGCAGCAGCATGATACAAAGACAAAATGAGAAAATATATATATGAAACAATAATTTTCAAGTCAAGAGATATCAGGAAACTAAAGGGCCATGTTCCCTGTGGTACAGTAAACAAAGAAGGAGATCCCTAAGCTTGTCTAGATTCTATGCTTTTAGAGTTTTCAGGTACAGGAAAAGAAAATGGAACCCAATAACAATGAAAATGGAAATGCAAATCCAGATAGAATCAGGAGAATATACTTGGATGAACAGTGCAAGAGAAAATAAATAGCAGCATAGAAAGAGAAGTCTGGAGATCTGCAGAGATATAATTCCAGAGATACACAGAAGATTCCTCAATATTCAACAGAGTAGTGGTTACAAGTATGTGAGAAAAGTATCTGAAACCCAAGTAAAGAGCCTCCTGGAAGGATAAAGGACAGTGTCAAATGCTAACATAGAGTGGAGAAAATTGCCTACTCCCATTATCCAGAACTGTAAGCCTCATAATCCATGGTGCACCGAATAGACTATTCAGAAGACTTAGCCTCAGTGGTCACACACCTCTGGCATCACCTGACGTAAATTAAAAGTTAGACTTTTAATACAAAAGACTTAATCGTTTTTTAAATATCTTAGTAACACTCTAAAACAAACCTCAAGAATATTCATAGAAGCTAATCAAGAAGATATAGCAGTTATTAATACATATACATCTAACATAGGAGCACCAAAACATACAAAGATATAAAATACATAATAAACCTGAAGGAAGAAATGGACCACAACACAACTGTAGGGGACTTTAACTCTCCAGTTATGTCAATGGATAGATCATGCAGACAGAAAGTCAAGAAGGATACAAGCTTTAAATTAAACATTAGACCAGATGGATTTTATAGATTTGTACAAAGCATTCCATCCAAATGCAGCAGAATACATATTCTTCTATAGGACACATGGAACTTTTTCAAGTATGTACCATATATTAGGACTCAAAACAAGTCTCAATAAATTTAAAAAGATTAAAATTAAATCAAGCTTCTTTTTCTATCACAATGATATGAAACTAGAAATCAACTACAAGAAGAAAGCTGGAAAAAGATATGTGGAGATTGAATGGCACACTACTGAACAACTATTGGGCCGATGAAGAAATAAAAAGAATTAAAAAAGTACACAAAGCCAAATGAAAATAAAAAATTATATGCCAAAGATATCAGATCTAGAAAAAGCAGTGCTAAGAAGTTGATAGCAATACAAGAAACAAACAAACCAAAAATCCTAAATAAATAACCTAATCTTTCACCTAAAGGAATTAGAAAAAGAAGAGCAAACAGAATCAAAAGTCAGCAGAAAAGAATAATAATAATAATACAGATTAGAGTAGAAATAAATGAAATTAAGAATAAAAAGAAAATAGACCAATGAAACTAAGAGCTGATTCTTTGAAAAGATAAACAAAATTGAAAACCATTTAGGGAGACTCACTAAGAAAAAAGAAGACTCTGATAAAAACAAAAGAGAAGAAACAAAAATAGATACCACAGAAATACAAAGGATTAGAAGAGAAGATTATGCTGTATACTAACGAATTTGGCAGCCTAGAAGAAATGTATAAATTCTAATGCAACTTTCCAAGACTAAATCATTATGAAACAGAAATTCTGAGTAGATTGGTCACTAGTAAAGCAATTGACTCATTGGAAAAGACATTGATGCTGGGAAAGACTAAGGGCAGGAGAAGGGACAACAGAGGATGAGATGATTGGATGGCATTAGCAACTTAATGGACATGAGTTTGAACAAACTCTGGGAGATAGTGAAGGATAGGGAAGCCTGGTGTGCTGCAGTTCATGGGGTTACAAAGAGTCGGACAAGACTGAAAGACCAAACAGCAACAAAGAGATTGAAGAACCTCCAAAATAAATAAATAAATAAAATTCTAGGACCACCTGGCTTCATTGATGAATTCTACCAAACATTCAAAGAAGAGATAATACCTATCCTCAAATCCTTCCAAACATTTGAAGAGAAGGGAATACTTTCCAACTCATTTTACAAAGCTAGTGTTACCCAAATCTGCAAATATTAAAGTCAAGAATGTTAAACAGACAAGAATGTTACAGGCTAATATTTCTGATGACCACACACAAAAGTCTTCAACAAAATATTAGCAAAATTTTTTTTTGTTATTGAATATAATGATACATCAAAAGCATCATATACCATGAGTAGATGGGATTTATCCCAGAGATACAAGGATAATTCAACAACTGCCAATCAACGTAATACACCAAAAACAAAATGAAGGGTAAAATCCACATGATTTTCTCAATATACACACAAAACAAATTTGACAAGACTCATCAATCATTTGTGATAAAAACTCTTTATAAAATAGATATGGAAGGAAGATATCTTAAAAAAACAAAAGCCATATATGACAAATCTACTGATAACATACTCAGTAATGAAAAACTGAAAGTTAGCCCTCTAAAAATCAGGAAAAAGACACTCTGCCCACTCTTGCCGCTCTTATTCAATCTAGTATTGGAGTACCTAGCCAGAACAGTTAGGCTAGAAAAAGAAATGAAAATCATCCAGATTGGAAAAAAAGAAGAAAAACTGAAAATATTTGCAGATTACATAATTATTTTTTTATTTAGAAAACTCTAAAGATGCCATCAAAAACTATTAGAAATAATAAATGAAAGTAAAGCCAAAGATTACAAAAACAACATAGAAAAATCTGTCGTGTTTCTATCATATGTGCTAACAATGAGACAGCGGAAAGAGAGAAAAAAAATCACATTTATAATTTCAACAAAAGGAATAAAATGCTTAGGATTGAATTTAACCAAGGAGGTGAAAGTCCTGTACATTGAAAACTATAAGACATTGTTGAAACAAATTGGAGAGGAGGCAGAGGGAAAGATTTAATTTTGTGCTCATGTATTGAAAGAATTAACTATGTTAAAATGTCCATGCTACCTAAAGCAGTTTACAAATTCAATGCCATCTCTGTCAAAATCCTGAGGACATTTGTGAAAGAAATAGACAAAAAAATTATAAAATGTATAAGGACAAGTAAAAGACCATGATAGCCAAATTAATCCTGAGGAAAAAAAAAAAAAAAGAACAAAGCTGAAGATTATTATAATCCCTGAAATTCACCTCTTTGTCTACCCTAGAACTAACAATGTTTAACCAGACTAAGTCTTGGAGGTGATTCTCATCAAAGAACATGAAATTTTGCCTGAAATTATCCATATCTGTTGTTTTATCCAGGTTTGGACACATCTATATGAGTAAACAATTCACAAAATTGGGAAAATAGAGGTAGAAATAAATATCAATGATCTGTGTTTGGAGTCAGTTAAGTAACCAGTTTTATATCAGTGTATTTGGACTTTTCTCAATGCCAGAAGACTATAGCAGTCTAGATATGAGAAGCAACTTGATAAGAAGAACTATGAGATCTTGGGGATATAATATACAAATTCTATTGTTGAGTTTTAAAAAGTAAGAATTTAACAATTTGATTTTCATATTAGATAAAAAGAAATCAAGGGACTAATTGAAAGTGGTACTCTTAGCAAAGGCTGGACAAACTGAGAAACCATTTTTTTAATCCAGTTTACTCTCATGCTTACTTAGGAGAAGCATATTACAACAAGGCTCCCAAACTTCATTCATGCTGTGCATACCTGCATGTTGTCGCTTCAGTCATGTTCAACTGTTTATTGTACCACCCCTTTAATACATTTTCTGTTTTTGATTGTTTTAAAATTTGGCTTATATATATTTCTTTAATTATTCCCTCTCCTAGCAAGTCATTCACCATCATCCCCTTCCAATCCCATACGATTGCTTGTTTCTCAGAGTTTCTTTTAGTGGAATTAAGCAATTTATTTTTCTCCAAATGTGACCTTTAACTACATGTATCTCCATTTCTCTGGAGAGCTCTCTGATTTCAGGAAAAATTATATTGTGCTACTATTACCTATTTAGTCTTCCCTATCTTAATCTGCTTTCTTACACTGGCTCACTTCTGTGTCCCTGAGTATATGAGATTTCTCTGTTTATTTTGAATTTTCTATTTATTCCATTCATGTCATTGACAGCTAAATTTTTGAAAGGTGATCAATTTTTGAAAGGTGATCAAATCTGACTATTTTTATTTTCCTTATTCCTTTTCCCAAATCCTCTTGGTAAAAATTCCCCCAAACTGAAATTTTAAATGCAAACA
Source organism: Bos grunniens (assembly GCF_055505025.1). NCBI lineage: Eukaryota > Metazoa > Chordata > Mammalia > Artiodactyla > Bovidae > Bos > Bos grunniens. The sequence continues at coordinate 53,796,829 of NC_141175.1, read as the reverse complement.
AATAAGTTTTAAGTTTTTGGTCCAACAATATTTTTTCCTGGCTTTCTATGATTTCACCAAATTTTGATTGTTTATTTTGCAGTTTACTTTCTTCAGCCCATAACCATTTGAGATTCTTCTTCCTCCTACTCTTCCTAAAATGAGCAAATTCCTAAATATAAATTATGAACAAGAATTTTGAATGTTTTATTACTGCATCATAACCCAGCTTTCCTGACTGATACAGTAGCTATGAATATTTAATTATTATAAAGATTATAGGAGTTAACATCTATTACAGAAATCATGAAGGTATATCTAAAAATTTAGTGAAATAAAAATCATAAATTTTTAGACAAACTTCACATTAAAAAGGGCATTGGCATGTACAGAATGTAAAATTGATTTAAGCAACTATTGCTCAATTATTGGAAAAAGTTACTGTCATTTATATGTTATTGAGATATTTTAATATCAATGGGCTTGTGTGAATTTGAGACCCATAAATAATAATAAAATGATAATACCTTCATCTGCTATTTGATGGCTGAGAAAATATTCAATGTCAATGTCCAATATCCAGTGATATCCTCTCCATTTTGCTGACAATTCTTGATGAGGTGGAATGAGGATGAAATTGCCTCCATGCAAAAATAAGAGGAATTTTACCCTGAAAACAAAAATCTTAAAGAAACTAAGAAAGATATTATTATACTTTGAAATCTTCAGGCACAGGGTAAATCATTTTCATCTTCAGGATTTTATATAATCTAAGGGAATAGTCAGTGTGATCACTCACCTAGACCCAGACATCCTGGAATGTGAAGTCAAGTGGGTCTTAGGAAGCATCACTACAAACAAAGCTAGTGGAGGTGATGGAATTCCACTTGAGCTATTTCAAATCATAAAAGATGATGCTGTGAAAGTGGTGCACTCAATGCGCCAACAAATTAGGAAAACTCAGCAGTGGCCACAGGACTGGACAAGGTCAGTTTTCATTACAATCTGAAAGAAAGGCAAGGCCAAAGAATGCTCAAACTAGTGCACAATTGCACTCATCTCATGTGCTAGTAGAGTAATGCTCAAAATTCTCCAAGCCAGGCTTCACCAATACAAGAACCGTGAACTTCCTGATGTTCAAGCTGGTTTTAGAAAAGGCAGAGGAGCCAGAGATCAAATTGACAACATCTTCTGGATCATCAAAAAAGCAAGAGAATTCCAGAAAAACATCTATTTCTGCTTTATTGATTATGCCAAAGCCTTTAACTGTGTGAATCACAATAAACTGTGGAAAATTCTTCAAGAGATGGGAATACCAGACCACTTGACCTACCTCTTGAGAAATCTGTATGCAGGTCAGGAAGTAACAGTTAGAACTGGACATGGAGCAACAGACTGGTTCCTAATCAGGAAAGGAGTACGTCAAGGCTGGATATTGTCACCCTGCTTATTTAACTCATATGCAGAGTACATCATGAGAAACACTGGGCTGGAAGAAGCACAAGCTGGAATCAAGATTGCCAGGAGAAATATCAATAACCTCAGATATGCAGATGACACCACCCTTATGGCAGAAAGTGAAGAGGAACTAAAAAGCCTCTTGATGAAAGTGAAAGAGGAGAGTGAAAAGGTTGGCTTAAAGCTCAACATTCAGAAAACTAAGATCATGGCATCTGGTCCCATCACTTCATGGGAAATAGATGGGGAAACAGTGGCAGACTTTCTTTTTGGGCTCCAAAATCACTGCAGATGGTGACTGCAGCCATGAAATTAAAAGATGCTTACTCCTTGGAAGAAAGTTGTGACAAACCTAGACAGCATATTAAAAATCAGAGACATTACTTTTACCAACAAAGGTCCATTTAGACAAGACTATGGTTTTTTCAGAAGTCATGTATGGCTGTGAGAGTTGGACTGTAAAAACGATGAGTGCTGAAGAATTGATTCTTTTGAACTGTGGTGTTGGAAAAGACTCTTGAGAGTCCCTTGGACTGCAAGAAGATCCAAATAGTCCATCCTAAAAGAAATCAGTCCTTAATGTTCTTTCGATGGACCAATGTTGAAGCTGAAACTCCAATACTTTGGCCACCTGATGCGAAGAGCTGACTCATTTGAAAAGACCCTGATGCCTGGAAAGATTGAGGGCAGGAGGAAAAGGGGACGACAGAGAATGAGATGGTTGGATGGCATCACCGACTCAATGGACATGATTTTGAGTAAACTCCGGGAGCTGGTCATGGACAAGGAGGCCTGGTGTACTGTGGTCCATGGGGTCACAAGGAGTAGAACTCGACTGAGCGACTGAACTGAACTGAAGGGAATAATCAAAAGCATGGTAGTTTCATGGGATAGATTTATTGTTAACACCTTAGAGAAAGTTATAAAGCATATGTATAAGAACTAGCTAGGATTTTTTTTTAATTTAAATTATTTTTTGATGTGTTATGATCCTGAAGTTAAGATTTAAGACTCTGAAATCAGATATCCTAGTTTTTACTTTTAGTTCCTTTACTTCTCTGTAGCTTTGAGCAAGTATCTTGCCCAAAACTCAATTTTCTAACTTGCAAAATTAGACTTCATTTTAAATTTCATGGTTTTTATAAAATATTACATGTATACAGAACAGTATATATGCTGAAAGTATACAGTGTTTATGTCCATATCTGCTTCTCTATGAATATGATTTATTAATTGTAATGAAGTCCATATTGTGAATCTTTTCCTTTCAGCTTATGTTTTTTTGTGTCCTATGTCATGAAGATATCCTCTTACATGATCTTCTACAAGCTTTAGTCTTTGATATTTCACATTAAGGACTAATAGACATCTGGAATGTGTGTGTGTGTTGGGGGGGGGTTGTTTGTTTTTGTGTGTGTAGGTATGTGTGTGTGCAAATGTGTATGCTGAGAAATGGTCAAAATTCCTACTTTTCTATAAGATAGTTCAATCAGCTAGCACTATTAAGTGAAAGCTTCTCAGAAGGTTCAGTGGTAAAGAATCCTCCTGCCCATGCAGGAGATGTAGGAGACACAGGTTCGATCCCTGGATTGGTAAGATCCTCTGGAAGAGGAAATGACAACCCAGTCCAGTATTCTTGCCTGGAAAATCCCATAGACAGAGGATCCTGAAGGACTACAGTCTATGGGTTCACAAAGAATTAGACACGACTGAGCACGTAAGCACATTAAATGAAAACATTGTTCCTCTACTGTATTTCGGTGGCACTTCTTTCATAAATCAAGTGTGGACCATAAACATATCATAAATATGTGTGTGGGTCTGTAGACTGTATTGTTTCATTTGAATTTAGTCTTTCCTCACACTAAAACCATATGCTTAATTAATAGCTTTAAAATAAGCCTTAATAGTTAGCAGTTTAAATCCTTCGATTTTGTTCTCCTTTGAGATTGTTTCCATTATTCTTGGCCCTTTGAATTTCAATCAGTCTGTCAAGTCCTGTGAAAACACCTATCTGGATTTTGATTGGGGTTGAAATAAATCTATAGATCAATTTGGGGAGGATTTTACAATATTGAAGCTTCCAATCCATGAATATGGGGTCTCTCTTTCATCTATTTTAGGTAATTTTTGTTCTCTTTGACCTAGTTATTTGATTTCACTATGATATGTCCAAGTTTTTATTTGTATTTATTCTGCTTTTGATTTATTGCACAATAAGAATTTTAAAAGGTCCTGTCCCACAGGTGGTGGCAAAGTTTGCATGACCATGTGAAATGACTGGAACACAAAAAAGGGAATAATTGTCTCTTATTAACCATAATTGGTTTACTTTCTCTCTGTTGGCTTTCCCATAGAAACATAGATTTAAAGTTCTTAAAAGTAGAATCTGTCAATGTATTTGTCCTTGGGGATTAAGAAAAGTGGTAACTAAATCTACCTTTAACTCTGTGATTAATTTTTTTTTTTTTTCCCAGAGGCAGAAAAGAAACTGGAGATGAGAAGCTATTTACCAAAAGAGAAGAAACCAAGTTGATTACATGTACACTGGGATGAAACACAAAGAGATATTGGGAACCTATGTATAACTGAAAAATGGACTAGATGTGGCATCTTAACAACATCCAGGTGGTATTCTGTTGGACACTTGTCTGCTTCTAGTTCTAGAAATTCTTTACTATGGGGAGTCTATCAGACCTAAAAAAAGTACTTAAACTGATGCATTCCATGACAACTGAAGTAAATTGGTCAAATTATAGCTCTATTTTTTTCACGTTAACTTATCTATAATGGAGAAGGAAATGGTGAGGCATTCCAGTATTTTTGCCTGGAGAATTCCATGGACAGAGGAGCCTGGTAGGCTGCAACCCATGAGGTCACAAAGACTCAGACACAACTGAGTGACTAACACTATATAATCTAAATCTTAGCCTTAAATATTTTAGTTAGCAAATGCTAAATATTCAGGATTAAATTGGGGTGTTACATTTAAAATGCAAATAACTATCAGATCCTGTGAACTGTACATAATTCTAAAGCATTTTGTCATACTTTTATATTATCAAATCAAATTTCTGACTTTGGTATGCAATATTTGTGAAATAAAAAACTTGCCTTTTTATGTTAATACACAGCTGGAAGACAGTACATAGCAGTTATGTGATGACTAAAAGGCCCAAAAGCATAATAGTGATATTTTGAACAATTTAATCCATTAAAAACTCAGTTAAGTGAATAAAGAATACTTTAACATATGGTTGTAGTAAAAGCAGAACTGGTAAACATTTTAGTATACAGTGATATTTTTGAGCAATTTTACTTTTTAAATTGATATTTTCAGAAAATGGAATGAAAGACTTCTTCATCATCAGAATTATAATTTTTGACAGCATTTCATCAACCTCCATTGTATAGCCTTTCAAGTTTTCTCTAGCCTTGCTTCCTCTGGCCTTTAAGCACATATTATCTCTTACTCTCTGAGTAAATCAGGTTTGTGCCTATCCTTCAGATCCAGAGGTCTCTGTTTCCTTATCTTTCTCTGAAAATTGCTCCCTGGATGCTTCTTTCCTCCTCAAGACCTGTTTATCTCTTGAAAGTCACTCCTTTGTACTGGTGCATATTTATGAACTACTGTATTGCACATGCAACTTAGTCTACATCTGGCCTATAACTCATCAATCCTTTATCAGGACTTATGGTTTGTCAAGATATCCCAAAGTAATGTGCAACAGATTTTCTCCCTCCTTCCCTCTTCAAATCAATTATTTCTCTCTATTCTAATCAACTGCTTACATTCACTTTGTCTCTGCCTTATAAATTGCCCCATCTTTTGGATATCTTTAACTGACAACCATCATACTTGTCAGCTCATTTCACTTTTATGATTTGTACTCTGTTGGTCCTCTTCTTACATTTATAATTATTTCTTCTTTTCTTGATGATTCTTCTCTGGGGATTTTTTTTTTTTTTTTTAAGTTTTGATCTCCAACCTGTACATACGATTTCCATTTTTCCTTATATACAGCTAGCACCATTTTGATAAAATATAATTAATAATTATTTCTAAGTCTATATATAATGGAAGAATTATCTCTATTAGTATGTAATAACAATTTTACACATTTTCACAGAAATCACTTTCAAGTATCTTAAGCAAAATTCAGATGTGTCTGCATGCTAAGTCAGTTCAGTCCAGCTCTTTGTGACCCCATAGACTGTAGCCCACCAGGCTCCTCTGTCTATGGGATTCTCCAAGCAAGAATACTGGAGTGGCTGCCATGTCCTCCTCCAGGGGATTTTCCTGACCCAGGGATCTAACCCATGTCTCCTGCGGCTCATGCGTGACAGGTGGATTCTTTACCTGTTTTCCATGTTTTATATTTCTTTGTTTCTATGATTCTCATGGTACCAAGTGTAGAGGACTATTACTCATATTTACAAATGAAAAGAAGAATATTTAGTTGTAAACCATACCCGAGAGTTATATGGCTGACAGAGTTCTGCAAAAAGCAACAAGGGCTGTGCTTTTAAAAAGTGCTGGGGGGGGGGAAATAAAATATATATATATATATATATATATATATATATATATATGTATATTGGCCAATGTAAATTTACTTGATATTCTTTTGTAGGTTTTGTAGCTAATGAGAGAAGTTATTAATAATGGCCAGGTTATTATTTTTTCCCCAATATAGATGCCTACAAACCCAAATAAAAATGAAGATCTAGGCATTTTAAAAACCAACTTCTTTTTTTGCTCATTATTTTGGAGGAACTATAAAACGTTGTCAAAATAAATGTAATGTGGGCACTGAAATAAAACCAAAACTTTTACTTTTAAGCAGACTACTAAGTATGCTCTAAATATGAATTAAAATTGTGTTTCATGCTTTCTCCCTTCTTTATATAGCTGCTTTCCAGCTATGAAGACATCTTCACCATCTGAAGTGTCCCATTTTTCAATATGTCCTATAAATATATCCTATATTAATTTTCCTTAAGTAGTTATCTGATCACTTCTAAAGGCAAAAAGAAAATTTCACTTTGCCACATCTCCAATTGTACCTTACACCGTTGTTAAAATCCTTGCATTTATTTATTTTCTTCAAGATTCTCTATATTCATCAATAAAAATATTGTGTTCATGCTGCTGCTGCTGCTAAGTCGCTTCAGTCGTGTCCGACTCTGTGCGACCCCATAGACGGCAGCCCACCAGGCTCCCCTGTCCCTGGGATTCTCTAGGCAAGAACACTGGAGTGGGTTGCCGTTTCCTTCTCCAATGCATGAAAAGTGAAAGTGAAGTCACTCAGTCATGTCCGACTCTTAGTGACCCCATGGACTGCAGCCTACCAGACTCCTCCATCCATGGGAGTTTCCAGGCAAGAGTACTGGAGAGGGGTGCCATTGCCTTCTCCAATTGTGTTCATAGTATTTATTAATAAAGCGCATATTATTTGCTAGTTAACTTTTCTTAATTAGAAAGTATACATGTTTCAGTGCCATTCTCCCAGATCATCCTACCCTTGCCCTCTTCCACAGAGTCCAAAAGACTGTTCTACACATCTGTGTCTCTTTTACTGTCTCGCATATAGGGTTATCATTACCATCTTTCTAAATTCCATATATATGCATTAGTATACTGTATCGGTGTTTTTCTTCCTGGCTTACTTCACTCTTCACCAGTTTTGTAAAGTAATTAGCCTCCAATTTAAATAAATAAATTTATATTAAAAACAAAACAAAACAAATAACAATTGAGTCCAAAGCAAAGAAAAAAAAAGTTATAATACTTAAAATTATAAAGTAATAAAATTAGGATAAATGGATAGTTAAAAAAAAAAGAAAAATATCTGCCTCTGTCTACATAAAATAGTGGAGAAGGCAATGGCACCCCACTCCAGTACTCTTGCCTGGAAAATCCCATGGACGGAGGAGCCTGGGGGGCTGCAGTCCGTGGGGTCGCACAGAGTTGACATGACTGAGCGACTTCACTTTCACTTTTCACTTTCATGCATTGGAGAAGGAAATGGCAACCCACTCCAGTGTTCTTGCCTGGAGAATCCCAGGGACAAGGGAGACTGCTGGACTGCTGTCTATGGTGTTGCACAGAGTCTGACACGACTGAAGAAACTTATCAGCACATAAAATAATATTTTTTTATGAAAAGAAAACATATTATATACTCAGTTTATGTTAAGGAAAATTTATTTTCAATTTTGAATTGTACTAATAGACAATCAGATTCTGTTCTTGTATTGGCAAAATAGACATCACAGTAAATTAATGTACATTTGATTTCAATTTCCAATCTTTTTCAGATATTATATTAATATTCAATAAATGATATTTGTAAACATTCTTCATTTTGCAATTATTGTGATGCATTTTATGCTGGCATAATATAGGAAATTTCCCTCTTTTGGGGGTAAATAGGCTCGATAAAGGACAGAAATAGTATGGACCTAACAGAAGCAGAAGGTATTAAGAAGAGGTGGCAAGAATACACAGGAAAACTCTACAAAAAAAGATCTTCACGACCCAGATAATCACGATGGTGTGGTCACTGACCTAGAGCCAGATATCCTGGAATGTGAAGTCAAGTGGGCCTTAGAAATCATCACTATGAACAAGGCTAGTGCAGGTGATGGAATTCCAGTTGAGCTATTCCAAATCCTGAAAGATGATGCTGTGAAAGTGCTGCACTCAATATGCCAGCAAATTTGGAAAACTCAGCAGTGGCCACAGGACTGGAAAAAGTCAGTTTTCATTCCAATCCCAAAGAAAGGCAATGCCAAAGAATGCTCAGACTACCACACAATTGCACTCATCTCACACGCTAGTAAAGTAATGCTCAAAATTCTCCAAGCCAGACTTCAGCAATACATGAACCGTGAACTTTCAGATGTTCAAGCTGGTTTTAGAAAAGGCAGAGGAACTAGAGACCAAACTGCCAACATCCACTGGATCATAGGAAAAGCAAGAGAGTTCCAGAAAAACATCTATTTCTGATTTATTGACTATGCCAAAGCCTTTGACTGTGTGGATCACAATAAACTGTGGAAAATTCTTCGAGAGATGGGAATACCAGACCACCTGACCTGCCTCTTGAGAAATTTGTTTGCAGGTCAGGAAGCAACAGTTAGAACTGGGCATGGAACAACAGACTGGTTCCAAATAGGAAAAGGAATATGTCAAGGCTGTATATTGTCCCCCTGCTTATTTAACTTCTATGCAGAGTACATCATGAGAAACGCTGGGCTGGAAGAAGCACAAGCTGAAATCAAGATTGCCGGGAGAAATATCAGTAACCTCAGATATGCAGATGACGCCACCCTTATGGCAGAAACTGAAGAGGAACTAAAAAGCCTCTTGATGAAGGTGAAAGAGGAGAGTGAAAAAGTTGGCTTAAAACTCAACATTCAGTGCACCAGCCCCAAGCATCCAGTATCGAACCTGGACTGGCGACTCATTTCATACATGATATTATACATGTTTCAATGCTATTCTCCCGAATCTCCCCACCCTCTCCCTCTCCCACAGAGTCCATAAGACTGTTCTATACATCAGTGTCTCTTTTGCTGTCTCGTACACAAGGTTATTGCTACTGTATAGGGAGGGAGGAGGGAGGAGGGTTCAGGATGGGGAACACATGTATACCTGTGGCAGATTCATTTCAATATTTGGCAAAACTAATACAATATTTTAAAGTTTAAAAATAAAATAAAATTAAAAAAAAAAAAACACCTCAACATTCAGAAAATGAAGATCATGGCATCTGGTCCCATCACTTCATGGGAAATAGATGGGGAAACAGTGGAAACCGTGTCATACTTTATTTTTTGGGGCTCCAAAATCACTGCAGATGGTGTCTGCAGCCATGAAATTAAAAGACGATTACCGCTTGGAAGAAAAGTTATGACCAACCTAGATAGCATATTCAAAAGCAGACACATTACTTTGCCAATAAATGTCCGTCTAGTCAAGGCTATGATGTTTCCAGTGGTCATGTATGGATGTGAGAGTTGGACTGTGAAGAAAGTTGAGCACCGAAGAATTGATGCTTTTGAACTGTGGTATTGGAGAAGACTCTTGAGAGTCCCTTGAACTGCAAGGAGATCCAACCAGTCCATTCTGAAGGAGATCAGCCCTGAGATTTCTTTGGAAGGAACGATGCTAAAGCTGAAACTCCAATACTTTGGCCACCTCATGCGAAGGGTTGACTCTTTGGAAAAGACTCTGATGCTGGGAGGGATTGGGGGAAGGAGGAGAAGGGGACGACAGAGGACGAGATGGCTGGATGGCATCACTGACTCGATGGATGTGAATCTGAGTGAACTCCAGGAGTTGGTGATGGACAGGGAGGCCTGGCATGCTGCGATTCATGGGGTCTCAAAGAGTCGGACACGACTGAGCGATTGAACTGAACTGAACTTAAAATTGAATTTATTAGTACTCAGTAGTTGAAAGTAACACCTAGGAATCAGTATGGGCCTGTTGCATTTGAAGGAATCTTGTGTTTAAAAAATTCAAATTGTTCAAGGATATTGAATAGGTTTGAGTTTCTATCTTTTTTAAAGTCATAACTGATGATGTCATGTCACTTACTTTAAATCCCATCTCTTTATTATACAGAGTGAAGTAAGCCAGAAAGAAAAACACCAATACAGTATACTAATGCATATATATGGAATTTAGAAAGATGGTAACAATAACCCTGTGTACGAGACTGCAAAAGAGACACCGATGTATAGATCAGTCTTATGGACTCTGTGGGAGAGGGAGAGGGTGGGGAGATTTGGGAGAATAGCATTGAAACATGTATAATATCATGTATGAAGTGAGTCACCAGTCCAGGTTCGATGCACGGTACTGAATGCTTGGGGCTGGTGCACTGGGATGACCCAGAGGGAGGGCAGGGGAGGGAGGAGGGAGGAGGGTTCAGGATGGGGAATGTGGGTATACCTGTGGCGGATTCATTTCAATATTTGGCAAAACTAATACAATATTGTAAAGTTTAAAAATAAAATTAAATTTAAAAAAATAAAAAAATAAAAGCTTTGACATATTTTCTTCTGCTTATTTGTTTTTATAAAATAATACTTTTAAAATCAAATCACTAAAATCTCCTCTGTTTTTTCTTTTCTCTCTTTTCTCTCATTTCTTCATCTTAACTTCATTTTGGTTACAGAATAAAAGCAGAAACCAGGTTAACTCTCTTTAAATAGATGAACAAGTAGTTCTAAAGACATTAATGGAACAAGTCATCAAATTGTTCCTTCCTATTTAAGTCAGTCACTGCCAGAGAATGTTAAATAGATATATTGAAGGCAGGAAAGTTTTTTTTCCTAATATTGATAGTAGTGATTCTGATGCCCACAATTAAATCCAATTTTGATGTTAATTTAAGACCATATTTAAGAAATAATAGTTGAAAGTAACTCACCTGTCCATCAATATGGGCCTGTTGCATATGGAGGATTCCTATGTTATTAATGTATCTTTTGGACTTCATTCTTTAATTTGTTTTTATACTTATTTTATTTTTTTTGAAAATAATGTTTGAGTGGTAACCAAAAATGATCTCTGGTTTGATTAATGCAAAGATTAAAAAGAAGAAGAAAGAAAAATACAAGGTAAAAATTTGAAAATGATGTAAAGTTACTTTCATAGACAATATGGAGACTTATGAAAATGATTTTCTAAAGGAAGAAACTACATAGCAAAAACTTAAAAGGGGTAAAAGCTTCTTACGAACGTGAAAACCTGTCACAGAGACACACGGATGCTGACACTGCCAACAGGGGTACGATTAACCCCAGTGCCAGCCCTTCTGACCTTTGCTCAAGGTGTGTTCTTTTTATTTTCTAAATAAAGTACCCTCTGAATATAATCATTCTTGAGGTTGTGACTGATTCTGAACTCATTAGGAAAAACTAACTCTATGAAAACTGAGTAGGTCTATATTTTTCAGACAAAATGAGAGAAACTCGAATTTACTATTATTACTATAGCAAGTGTTTGAACAATTTACTGGGAAATATGAGGTATATGGTGCTTCCCCAATGGTTCAATGGGTAAAGAATCCATCTGCAATGCAGGAGACATGGGTTTGATCACTGGGTCAGGGAAGATCTCCTGGAGGTGGAAATGGCAACCTGCTCCAGTATTCTTGCTTGGGAAGTTCCATGAACAAAGGAGCCTGGCAGGCTACAGTCCATGGTGTCACAAAGAGTTGAACAGGACTGAACGATTAAGCACTCAAAAAAAAAAAAAGTATATGAATTAAACAAACTATTTTATTTAAATTTAATTAATTCACTTTTTGGCAAAGAGTGAGCATAACTACTTTGATGTCTATTTATTGGCCAGCACGACTTAAGTCTGTGCATGCACATTCAGTCGTGTCTGACTATTTGTGATCCCATGAACTGTACCCTGCTAGACTCCTCTGTCCATGGGATTTTCCCAGGCAAGAATTCCGGATTGGGTTGCCATTTTCTACTCCAGAGGATCTTCCTGACCCAGAGATTGAACCCATGTCTCTTGTGCCTCCTGCATTGGCAGGTGGGTTCTTTACCAGCTGAGCTACCAGGTATTCATTTTAAATTATTAATCATTTTTTATCATTATTGAGCTATGTTTCCTTATAAACTTTGTTGGTTCTAATTAATGATAAATATTTACTTAATATACAGTTTTTCATTTCTGGTCTTTTCTTCAGGATAATCTCTTAATATTTTTTAAATGCTATCCCAGCCTTTTTTGAAATCATTCTTTCTTCATGAAGATATTTCAGACTCATTTGGATATATTCAGGCCCAGTTTTTGAACTCATGGATGAAATGTATTTTGTTGAGTGGAAGAATGCAGACTCAGAAGACTATATATTATATTCTTCTAATTATATAGCATTTTAAAAAACCAAAACTAAGGAATAGAAGGCAGAAATGTTTGTCAGTGGTGGAGGAGGTGGTGGCTAACTTATGAAAGGATCCACAGCATTTTTAACATAATGGAACTGTTTTGAATGGTACTAGAGTGGTGGATACATGGTTTTATGCATTTATCAGAGCCCATAAAATTGCACATCACAAAGGATGAGTTGCAAAGTATGTAAATAAAAAATGCATCATGGACCTGGCATCCTAAAATGTAATACAGACTGGGATAGATGAATCTAACTGAATAAAAACTTTATTACATAACCTTACTGCAGGGAATGGAGAGCAAAAAAGAACTTGATCTAATTAACACTGAAAGACAATATTTAGACTGAAAACTGTAAAGTTAAAGAGAAATGTAACCATGATAAACACTGTATTCTTGTTGGTAATTGTGTGCCATACTGAGGTACAGTATAACAGTTCTGAATCTGCTTTATGTCTATACAGGTTAACCAAGTATATAAGCAGATAGTGGATTGTGAGGTCAAATTTCGTACTGTGGAACAGGGTAAATATAGAGAAACAAGAGAGAAACACTAGAATGAAATGGTACTGAAATGGAGAAGGAGACATCATTATGAACTTAGCTTTAGTTTAATATAGGTTCAGATGGATAGATACAGAAATAATAATAGATATGTGTGTGTACATAAGCTTATTGTTTTTGTTCAGTCACTCAGTTGTGACCGACTCTTTGCGACCCCATGGACTGCAGCAAGCCAGGCTTCCCTGTCCTTCACAATCTCCTGGAGCTTGCTCAAACTCATGTTACATGCATATACATCCTAGATAGTTTGGTAAGAGACACTAGAAGCAATAATAATCCAATAGCTAAGAGCACACCTGGTACCTAGTTCTGTGGTTTTTAAATGTCATGGTGGCTTAGAGGTTAAAGCATCTGCCTGGAATGAGGGAGACCCGGGTTCGATCCCTGGGTCGGAAAGATGCCCTGGAGAAGGAAATGGCAACCCACTCCAGTACTCTTGCCTGGAGAATCCCATGCAGGGAGGAGCCTGGTAGGCTACAGTCCGTGGGGTCGCAAAGAGTTGGACATGACAGAGAGACTTCATTTTCACTTTCACTCAATGAAAAGAACAAGGGATCATTATAGAAATGGCTGATGGTAAGGCCAGATCAGGTAATGTACCCAACGAGGCTGGAGCACTTTTTAGTTTCAGAAAGCAAATAACTATTCAAAAAGCTAAGGGGGTGGATGTGTCAAAAGAATATAGAAACCAAATTGAAAGAGCTACTGATGGTCAAAGCTGTAAAACTTTTAGCAATAAATTTCATAGTGTGATACTGGATTAAAACCAATGTATAAAACAAATAAAAATGAGTCCATACTGATACAAATGAATAATTGAACAAGTAAATCAATGGGGGAGAAGGGACAAATCCTCTTCATGGAAGAATTAAATAAAATGTAAGTAAATACTGCCCTCTCCAGGAGATGGAGCTGAAATCCATGATTATTCATGTTAAAATGCTTAGAAAATTTGATTAAAAGGAAAGTTCCTTTATCTGAACAAGAATATATTCAAAAATCTACAAAGATTTTATTTAATTGTTCATATTAATTCTTTCTACTTGTGAATAGGAATGGGGCGCAGGAATTCTCCCTAGTGCCACAAGCAAGGAACAAATTAAGTGAATGTACAATAGATAAGAAAGAAAAAACATTCCATTTTAAAATAAATTACATGTTGTGTACATGGACGCTCCAAAATAATTGGTTGAAAATTCTTAAAGGTTTATAGATTCAAGACCTGTGCACAAAAAAACATATATTTACATACATTAGTGATAAAAATAGAATGTGAAGGCTTATATGGTATCATTTATAATAACATCAAAATGTGCCCAATACAGAAAAATAAGTTTTATAAAAGACATTCAATATCTCCTCAGAACATTAGTTAATGCTACTGAGAGAAATTAAAGATAATTGAAATAACTAAAAGGCCATTATAGATGCATAAGAGTGAAAGTTATAAAGATAGGTCCTAAATCTATAAATTGAATGCAATAGCAATAAAACTTACTCAGAATCTTGAGAGTTTGGGGGAAGGCATATTGGGAGGGTGGAGGTGTGAATTCATAAGCTTGTTTGAGACTTATGGAGACATATACGGAAAATATCCAATGCAAGCTGACAATAAAGATGGAGGCATCTACTGGATACCAAGGATAATTTTAGTCATAATATAAAATAGCATATTAGTGCAAGGATAGATAAATAGAGCAATGGAATAAAATAGAAACTCAGAATCAAACGCAAACATAGTCTTTTGATGTGGAATGGTGATACCATTTCAGTGTAGTGGAGAAGATTTTCAGCAAACTATCTCTTCCTCCATGCTTTTCTCAATCAGGCTTTTATGTTTCTCTTAAATAATTTTATTTTTCCACGTTCTTGTCTAACACATAGTTATTTCAGGAACTCTGCTAAACACAGACGTAAGAGGCTTGACTTTTACATCTTCACAAAGAATTTTATATTCTCCTCCTTCCTTAAGTGTAAGCGTTCTGAAGATGCTGGCCTTGTTCTTGTGTACTTATCAGATCCAGAAATCTGGTGCAAACAAACACAAGTACAATTTGCTTAGTGTTGATTGCAAAACTGGATATATTGAGGACAAGCTTCCCAAATGTATCATCACTCCCTGTGAACAAATTAACTTCTGTTATGTTTAACAGCTTACTTAGCATTAATTTTTGCCTAATAATCATGAAGGTATTTAATGTTATGAATGTGCATATTTAGACCTCTTGTCCAGGTTATGTTTTTAAGAGCCTTCATTAATTTGTTTCCTAATTATTCTGTGAGACGTGTTTTACTTTCTTCTTTTACCTCTTAATTAGAAGGCAAACACGTGTGAGAAGAGTTTGCCTATGTTTCTAGCTTTTGCAGTATGTCGAGGCCAGCTCGACAAGCAGGGTTTCTGAAAGCGTGATACGGTGAGAAAATGAGAAACGAGACACAAGAATTCAGAGAAAAGGGAGACTAAGAGGACCAACGCTGCTCCAGGGTGAAGGTGCTGAAACTGAATCCAAGCCAGCTTTATTACACTTTCAGCTGTGAATGAAAGAATGCGCGGGGAGTTAAACTATCACTCATGTGGCCTTCAGGGCCGAAGAACAAAATGGTCATTAACCACTGAGTAATTAGGAAACAGTAATCAATAACAAATCAGTAACTAAAACTAATATTCTCATCTATAGATTTTCCACCAGATATGTAAAACATGTGACTCTGAGATGCCAGTTGAGAAACAGTCTGGAGTTGGTTTTCCGACCCCAGGATCATACCTTGTTTTCAAGATTATAAACTGTTCCTTCTGGACTTGTTTCAAGAGTCTCATGCCTTATAGCATCCAGTTTATCAATAATTATAAATTTATTTTGCAGCCCTTGCCAGGGCCTGCTTTTCTTTTATTCTTCCTGTTTCCTACGGCAGTATAATTGTTTCTCTACTTGTTGTATTCTAGATTTTATAAATTGAGTCCTGAGAATTTGGTCTTTAATATTATTCCGTTTTAAATTATCATTGTTTTGCTTATAGCCCTTTCCTGTAAATACTCGACTACTTCAGATTACTTTATGCTCTTTTCATTGCAGTTTGCTTAAGAACTTCCCCCAGATCTTCTCTTAGTTTCCTGATACTCTGAAACGATGAGGTTTCTGAAACATGGCAGTATGGTCTGGTATTTGAATCTGTCTTGTCACAGTTTTCATTTGAAGGAACTGAACTGTGAGTTCCTTTTTTTCAGTATGTAAATCTTCATTGCTTGTCTTCCATCTATTTTTCTGGTTGACTGTTTTCTCAGAGGCTTTCACTGAGAAGCTGCTGCTGCTACTGCTAAGTCACTCCAGTCGTGTCCAACTCTGCGTGACCCTATAGACGGCAGCCCACCAGGCTCCCCCATCCCTGGGATTCTCCAGGCAAGAATACTAGAGTGGGTTGCCATTTCCTTCTACAATGCATGAAAGTGAAAAGTGAAAGTGAAGTCGCTCAGTCATGTCCGACTCTTCGAGACCCCATGGACTGCAGCCTACCAGGCTCCTCCATCCATGGGATTCTCTAGGCAAGAGTACTGGAGTGGGGTGCCATCGCCTGCCCCGCCACTGAGAAGCTGAAAATATGATATTGTAATGTATAAAGTTCAAACCTATTACCCACTGTGTTTACACAGAGCTAGTTAACTTTTTGGTTATAACAGATTCTGGGTCTCTTAGGAAGAAGAAAACATAGGTAGAGTGGTACACAGAGTCTCTGATAGTATCTGTTTGTGAGACCAAGTTTGAGGTTAACCTCAGGAGGTGGCTGAGCAAATCAGCCATCAGATCAGATCAGATCAGATCAGTCGCTCAGTCGTGTCCGACTCTTTGCGACCCCATGAATCCCAGCACGCCAGGCCTCCCTGTCCATCACCAAATCCCGGAGTTCACTCAGACTCACGTCCATTGAGTCAGTGATGCCATCCAGCCATCTCATCCTCTGTCTTCCCCCTTCTCCTCCTGCCCTCAATCCCTCCCAGCATCAGGGTCTTTTCCAAAGAGTCAACTCTTCGCATGAGGTGGCCAAAGTACTGGAGTTTCAGCTTTAGCATCCTTCCTTCCAAAGAAATCCCAGGGCTGATCTCCTTCAGAATGGACTGGTTGGATCTCCTTGCAGTCCAAGGGACTCTCAAGAGTCTTCTCCAACACCACAGTTCAAAAGCATCAATTCTTCGGCACTCAGCCTTCTTCACAGTCCAACTCTCACATCCATACATGACCACAGGAAAAACCATAGCCTTGACTAGACGAACCTTTGCTGGCAAAGTAATGTCTCTGCTTTTCAATATGCTGTCTAGGTTGGTCATAACTTTCCTTCTAAGGAGTAAGCGTCTTTTAATTTCATGGCGGCAGTCACCATCTGTAGTGATTTTGGAGCTCAGAAAAATAAAATCTGACACTGTTTCCACTGTTTCATCATCTATTTCCCATGAAGTGGTGGGACCTCATGCCATGATCTTCATTTTCTGAATGTTGAGCTTTAAGCCAACTTTTTCACTCTCCTCTTTCACTTTCATCAAGAGGCTTTTGAGTTTCTCTTCACTTTCTGCCATAAGGGTGGTGTCATCTGCATATCTGAGGTGATTGATATTTCTTCTGGCAGTCTTGATTCCAGCTTGCATTTCTTCCAGTCCAGCGTTTCTCATGATGTACTCTGCATAGAAGTTAAATAAGCAGGGTGACAATATACAGCCTCGACGAACTCCTTTTCCTATTTGGAACCAGTCTGTTATTCCATGTCCAGTTCTAACTGTTGCTTCCTGACCAGCAAACAAATTTCTCAAGAGGCAGATCAGATGGTCTGGTATTCCCATCTCTTTCAGAATTTTCCACAGTTTATTGTGATCCACACAGTCAAAGGCTTTGGCATAGTCAATAAAGCAGAAATAGATGTTTTTCTGGAACTCTCTTGCTTTTTCTATGATCCAGTGGATGTTGGCAATTTGATCTCTGTTTCCTCTGCCTTTTCTAAAACCAGCTTGAACATCAGGAAGTTCACTGTTCACATATTGCTGAAGCCTGGCTTGGAGAATTTTGAGAATTACTTTAGTAGCGTGTGAGATGAGTGCAATCATGTGGTAGTTTGAGCATTCTTTGGCATTGCCTTTCTTTGGGATTGGAATGAAAACTGACCTTTTCCAGTCCTGTGGCCACTGCTGAGTTCTCCAAATTTGCTGGCATATTGAGTGCAGCACTTTCACAGCATCATCTTTCAGGTTTTGGAATAGCTCAACTGGAATTCCATCACCTGCACTAGCTTTGTTCATAGTGATGCTTTATATATATATACATATTTTTTATTTATTTTTTTAAATTTTATTTTATTTTTAAACTTTACAGTATTGTATTGGTTTGCCAAATATCAAAATGAATCCACCACAGGTATACATGTGTTCCCCATCCTGAACCCTCCTCCCTCCTCCCTCCTCATACCATCCCTCTGGGTCATCCCAGTGCATCAGCCCCAAATGCTTTTAAGACCCCCTTGACTTCACATTCCAGGATGTCTGGCTCTAGGTCAGTGATCACACTATCGAGATTATCTGGGCCGTGAAGATCTTTTTTGTACAGTTCTTCTGGGTATTTTTGCCATCTCTTCTTAATATCTTCTGCTTCTGTTAGGTCCATACCATTTCTGTCCTTTATCGAGCTCATCTTTGCATGAAATGTTCCTTGGGTATCTCTGATTTTCTTGAAGAGATCCCTAGTCTTTCCCATTCTGTTGTTTTCCTCTATTTCTTTGCATTGATCACTGAAGAAGGCTTTCTTATCTCTTCTTGCTATTCTTTGGAACTCTGCATTCAGATATTTATATCTTTCCTTTTCTCCTTTGCTTTTCGCTTCTCTTCTTTTCACAGGTATTTGTAAGGCCTCCTCAGACAGCCATTTTGCTTTTTTGCAAAAATCAGCCATAATTATACATAAATCACCTCCCTCTTGAACCTTTATCCTCTCCTCCAATCCACCCCTCTAGTTTACAATAGGAAGTTTTAAGAACAAAAACTTTGCATAATGTGCAACCCACAGAGTTATGAAAGGATACTATGATGAGGAAGTATGAGAAATTAAATGTAGCTATATCATGACACAGGAATAACCTGAAGAGTACATGGAGCCACATCATGAAAGAGTGTAAATGCCCAGAGTTGAAAGTGTAGATATGCTATAGTTAATGGGAAGTTTTCCAAGAGGAAAGAGATGTGATGGCATTTGTTATTTGAAGACAAATCAGGTAACACTGTACAAGACTTATCAATTTTGGAGATGTTCAAAAGATATTAAAATGTCAATGACTAAAGTGTATTCATTCAATATAAGTCTTGGTAAGGCAAACTTCTGTAAAGTGTATGGATTTGAGCCTTGTCTCATTTTATGAGAAGTGCTGTAGGATAAATGTATAGCTTAGTAAGCTTAGCTGCAAATTCTAACTCTAGAACGTGCCAGTTGTGAGACCTTAAGCAAATTACTTCACTTCTTATTTTTCATTCAAGTAAAAGGGTAATTGGAGAAGGAAATGGCGACCCACTCCAGTATTCCTGTCTGGAGAATTTCATGGACAGAGGAGCCTGGTGGGCTACAATCCATGGGATCACAAAGAGTCGGACACAGCTGAGCGACTAACACAAAATGGGTAATAACAGTAGTTTCATAAAGTTTTGCAAAAATTGTAGGAAATAGCACATGCTAAGCTTCTGAAGTAAAGTCAGTGACAAAAATAGATGCATAATAACTTATGCTTAAGCCTTTTAATTAAGGGCATTTCTAAAGATTAATTTCTAAGCAGTGTTTTAATTCTGCATATAATCAGCCAAAGTCATTGGCCTACTTTGCTTGACAAAGATTGATATTTTTCCCCATAAATACAATTTTAATGTCATATGTCTAGATTATTTCTGTTCCTCAAGTTCTCTTTACTATACAAATTTATATCTACTCTGGAAACAGCAGAGTGGAAGAAAACTTTAAATCACATTGAGAGAAACCTACTTCTACTTCTAGTTGGGACTCAAGATAGAAATTGGCCCTCATTGGCTTGATATAATACTCCCTGTGTATCATTATTTACCATGTCTGATAGCAGTAACTCACTCAATGTTCAATACCAAATGGGCCTCCATAAGATGTCACAATAAGGCAGCTGGAGATATAAGACTCTACCTCATGATTATGGCTGTGGAATGGATTTGAATGTTTATGTTGACATCTCAATGATCTTGTTGAATAGGGAAGCTGAAGTGGCAAAAAGAAATAAATCAGTTCTCAGGCTCCTGGCCTGTTAGTCTGGATGCATTTTTAGTATTTTGTAAATGAGAAATCATCTATCTCTTTATTTACTATTTTTGGTCACTTTCTCCTAGCAACTATTTGAACACATAATTTAGCATTTCTTAAAATTACCATTAAAAGATACACTTTTGTGTAATCATTATTGAGAAAGGTAGGATTTCCTGAAGACCAAAGAGAGATACACTCAGATGTCTCAATGGTAAAGAATCCACCTGTCAAGCTGGAGACACAGGAGATGTGAGTTTGATCCCTGGATCAGGAAGATATTCTGGAGAAGAAAATGGTAACCCACTCCAGTATTTTTGCCTGGAAAATCCCATGGACAGAGAAGCCTGGTGGGCTACAGTCCATAGAGTCACAAAAGTGTCAGACATGGCTTAAATGACTAAACACAACAAAGGAGGTATTAGGTCACATAATGCTAGTTAGGGGGAAAAAAATTCTCTAAAGTTATCTAATAGAATGAACCATGATTTATTTCATTTTCCCTGTGATTCTTGCTCTCATAAAATGCCCAGTCTTGCTGAAGGCTCTTTTTTCCCTCCATATTCCTGCTAGATATATATAATCACTCTCTATTTGAATGTGTTCAACTCTATTCTTAGCTTCCATTTTCAGATTCACATATTAAATTCTGAAGGTATTCTAAATGAAATCTCCCTCTTCCTATGGTACATTTGATATGGTTTATTAAAATAGCACTATCTCAATAATGAGTCATCCCAAGAAGAATAATGGAAGCTTTTAAAATATTTTATTATATTTATAATATTATTTTTTTAGCCATGAGAGAGAAAATAGTTTAGAAAATAAATGCTAATATTCCAAGATATTATTCCACATAAATTAATCAACAAGTGTCTGATAGCATGAGGGTACTTAAAAATAAACAAGATCAAAAAATGTTTCCTACTCTTTAGGATTAATGCTGTGTCATGCTCTGATTTTGGACTCTTTTGTTGACCATGATGGCCACTCCATTTCTTCTGAGGGATTCCTGCCCACAGTAGTAGATATAATGGTCATCTGAGTTAAATTCACCCATTCCAGACCATTTCAGTTCACTGATTCCTAGAATGTCAACATTCACTCTTGCCATCTCTTGTTTGATCACTTCCAATTTGCCTTGATTCATGGACCTCACATTCCAGCTTCCTATGCGATATTGCTCTTTACAGCATCGGATCTTGCTTCTATCACCAGTCACATCCACAGATGGGTATTCTTTTTGCTTTGGCTCCATCCCTTCATTCTTTCTGGAGTTATTTCTCCACTGATCTCCAGTAGCATATTGGGCACCTACTGACCTGGGGAGTTTCTCTTTCAATATCCTATCATTTTGCCTTTTCATACTGTTCATGGGGTTCTTAAGGCAAGAATACTGAAGTGGTTTGCCATTCCCTTCTCCAGTGGACCATATTCTGTCAGATCTCTCCACCATGACCCACCCATCTTGGGTTGCCCCACGGGCATGGCTTAGTTTCATTAAGTTAGACAAGGCTGTGGTCCTAGTGTGATTAGATTGACTAGTTTTCTGTGAGTATGGTCTCAGTGTGTTTGCCCTCTGATGCCCTCTTGCAACACCTACCATCTTACCTGGGTTTCTCTTACCTTGGGCGTGGGGTATCTCTTTACGGCTGCTCCAGCAAAGCACAGCCATTGCTCCTTACCTTGGATGAGGGGTATCTTTATTGACTATGCCAAAGCCTTTGACTGTGTGGATCACAATAAACTGTGGAAAATTCTGAAAGACATGGGAATATCAGAACACCTGATCTGCCTCTTGAGAAATTTGTATGAAGGTCAGGAAGCAACAGTTAGAACTGGACATGGAACAACAGACTGGTTCCAAATAGGAAAAGGAGTACATCAAGGCTGTATATTGTCACCCTGCTTATTTAACTTACATGCAGAGTACATCATGAGAAATGCTGGGCTGGATGAAGCACAAGCTGGAATCAAGATTGCCAAGAGAAATATCAATAACCTCAGATATGCAGATGACACCACCCTTATGGCAGAAAGTAAAGAGGAACTAAAAAGCCTCTTGATGAAAGTGAAAGAGGAGAGTTAAAAAATTGGCTTAAAGCTCAACATTCAGAAAGCAAAGATCATGGCATCTGGTCCTATCACTTCATGGGAAATAGATGGGGAAACAGTGGAAGCAGTGTCAGACTTTATTTTTCTGGGCTCCAAAATCACTACAGATGGAGACTGTGGCCATGAAATTAAAAGACACTTACTCCTTGGAAGGAAAGTTATGACCAACATAGAGAGCATATTCAAAGGCAGAGACATTACTTTGCCAACAAAGGTTCGTCTAGTCAAGGCTATGGTTTTTCCTGTGGTCATGTATGGATGTGAGAGTTGGACTGTGAAGAAGGCTGAGCGCTGAAGAATTGATGCTTTTGAACTGTGGTGTTGGAGAAGGCTCTTGAGAGTCCCTTGGACTGCAAGGAGATCCAACCAGTCCATTCTGAAGGAGCTGAGCCCTGGGCTTTCTTTGGAAGGAATGATGCTAAAGCTGAAACTCCAGTACTTTGGCCACCTTATGTGAAGAGTTGACTCATTGGAAAAGACTCTGATACTGGGAGGGATTGGGGACAAGAGGAGAAGGGGACGACAGAGGATGAGATGGCTGGATGGCATTACTGACTTGATGGATCTGAGTCTGAGTGAACTCTGGGAGTTGGTGATGGACAAGGAGGCCTGGCATGCTGTGATTCATGGGGTTGAAAAGAGTCGGACATGACTGAGCAACTGATCTGATCTGATCTGATCTGTGCTCTTATTAGTCACTCAGTCGTGTCTGACTCTTTGTGACCGCATGGACTGTAGCCCACCAGGCTCCTCTGTCCATGAGGATTCTCTAGGCAAGAACACTGGAGTGGGCTGCATCCCTCCTCCAGAGGAACTTCCCAACCCAGGGATCAAACTGAGGTCTCCCTCATTATAGGCAAATTCTTTACCATCTGAACCATCAGGGAAGACTTTAGGTTCAGCATTGATTTCAAAAGACAACATATGCAATTTCCATCCTCTTTAAGGGAGAGCTGGTGATCAAGTTAGTTGCTTCCAAAGAAAAAATGGATGAAAGGGGAAGAGAAAAATAGTCACTTTATAGAGGGTAAACCTGGCAGACACTACCTTAACCATGTGATCAAGACTAACATCCTTGGGAACAAAGTACATTAATGTAATATACCTACTGACATGAGGTCAGAAGAAGGAAACTTTCTTTGTGGTATCCTTCTTGAAAATTCATCAGCACAGTCTAAGAATGAGAAAACATCAGAAAAAAAGTCAAATTGAGAGACATAAAAATATGACCAGTGTTCTTGAAAAGTATCAAAGTTATAAAAAATAAATATTGAGAAAATCTCACAGATTAGAAGAGACAAAAGAGACAATAACTAAAAGAACATTTCTTTTGTTGTTGTTATTGTTAGAGCCTGAAACCACAGGAAGAAAAATACTTAGGAGTGAAATCCAATAAAATTTTTAATTTAGTTGCCAATGTTGTGCCAATTTAAGTCTCTTAGTTTTAATAAAATATTATGGTCATATATTAGTAGAGAGGGAAGCTAGGTAAAATGTAAACAGGTACTAAAATCTGCATAAATTAAAAATCTCTTAACTACAATGTTGATAAGTTCTAATTTAAGTAAAGAGAAAGCTGCTCTTGAGAATACATATGAAAGTTATCTAGAATAGAGGTGAGCAAAATATACTCTGCTAGTCAATTTCTGTCCTGGCCAATTTTAGGATGGTCTGAAAGCTAAGAACATTTTTAATATTTAAAAGAATTGCAAGCAATGTAAAACAACAACAAAAAATATGTGACAAAAGTCGTACATGGTCTGCAAAACTAAAATATTTACTATTGGTCTTTTACAGCAAAATGTTGCTGTCCTGTTGATAGAATCCAGAGAGAACAATTGGAAGAAGAAACTTTTAAACCAAAAACTGTGAAGCAAGAAGGAATCAACCTAAGGAAGAAGAATATGAACAGGATGAAAGAGTAAAGTACTAAAATGCAAGGATGTTTCATGTCAAAGAAAGGCAAATGTGAAGGCAGATGAGATGATAGTCTTTTTGAAAACTAGGAGTGGAAATAATAGTCATGTGAATGGAATGCTTGATGGGCAGAAGACAGATGAGCACTGGTGAATTAAACGAAGACTAGAGCTTCAACACCCAGTGTGCCATGTGAGTGTATTTACAATTTAGTTAAAGTGACTGGGTAGCTATAAGCTGGTGAGTGACATGACCTGCTGTGTGTTTCTAAAACAGGTCATTCTGGCTTAACTGTGGAAAAGAGAATTTAAGAGGAATAAGACTGGAGACCAACAGACCATTTAGGCATTTGGAGTGCCAGTGAAAAAATGATGCTTGCTATATCAGTAAATAAAGGATGTTACAGTCATCAAGTCATCACATTACAACCCCCTCAGTGATGTGCCCTCAGAGAACCCAGGACAGAAATAGGATGCCTGCCATCAAGTAGTCAACCTCTGCAGCAACTCCCAGTGGGGTGTATCCTGAAGAGACTCAAGATGTGAAAACACAGGGTAGTGGCCCTGGATAGCTAAGGTCATATCAAAATAATGATTTCAGTGAGCCCAGACTTTTGCATCTTCCTATACATATAAAAGTGCTAAATTCTTTAACTTGAGATATCTGATTTTCTTTAAATAACAGTAATCTTCTGATGCTCTGACTTACTAGTCTTTGTTGCAAAAATCCCTTTGTGTCCTGGCTTCTCCCGTAGCTTTTCTGAACAGTCTCTCAAGGGTGAGAGATTCCATCCTGGGCTTAAGTCTTCAGTTTTGTGTACCAAATTAAGCATAATTCTCCGCTTTTAAATTGTGCATTTTTTTTCAGTTGAAATTAGTATTCTATTAACAAATCATGTTGGCTATTCTGAAATAATGAGCATAAGGTGAAGAGAATTGAAGAAATTTGAGTTTGATTTATGAAGTAGAATTGTGAATATCGGGTGTAGAGAGAGCAAGAGAAAGATTACAAAAATTACAGCACTTGCTGGTGAGACTCACTGTAACAGGGAAAGGTTAATTCTGATTCCATACTGCATATGCTTCTGTGATGTTAACTCTTGTTTTTCCACCTTCGTTATATTAGGCATACATAATGGCCTGTCTCAGGGAACCCTGACCCCCTCTGCCTGACCCTTAAATTAAAGTGCCTTTGTTTAGCTCACAAGGAGATATTCCATTTCACACCACCTGTGAAATATCTGTAAGGAAATTAAACTAACACAGCCACCACCACCCCCACCCTATATGTGCCATTCTAGGAGATATCTGCAAGAATAAAATGGTCTTTTATGCTATTACCTCACCTCCCCCATCTCGGATCCAGAAAAGAACCTGATATCCAGACCCCAGTAAGAACAGTCTTTTTGAGACATTAGTCTGCCATCTTCTCAGTCATCTGGCTTTCAAAATAAAGTCTTGTTTCTTGCTTCAACATTTTGTCTCTCAGATTTATTGGTCAGCATATGGTGCAGTGAGCAGAGTGAGGTTGAACTTGGTAACAAGAGAAATATCACAGAAATTACAGCAAATTTTGTTGAGACCCACCAATATTGTGAACAGATATGGATAAGCAGGTTTTGGAGGAAGAAGTCTGACATGACTCTGGAGCATCCAGTACTGATAACACTCTGCATCCCAAGGTTTATATTTTTAGTTATATGGATATTAAAGCTTCAATTGTAAAGCTACCTAATTGTAACAAAAATTATCAATTTATAAAACCTAAGGATGTCTTCCAATATGTGAACCGTGAACTTCCAGATATTCAAGCTGGTTTTAGAAAAGGCAGAGGAACCAGAGATCAAATTGCCAACATCTGCTGGATCATCGAAAAAGCAAGAGAGTTCCAGAAAAACATCTATTTCTGCTTTATTGACTATGCCAAAGCCTTTGACAGTGTGAATCACAATAAATGGTGGAAAGTACTGAAAGAGATGGGAATACCAGACCACCTGATCTGCCTCTGGAGAAACCTATATGCAGGTCAGGAAGTAAGAGTTAGAACTGGATATGGAACAACAGACTGGTTCCTAATAGGAAAAGGAGTACGTCAAGGCTGTATATTGTCATGCTGCTTATTTAACTTACATGCAGAGTACATCATGAGAAACGCTGGGCTGGATGAAGCACAAGCTGGAATCAAGATTGCCAGGAGAAATATCAATCACCTCAGATATGCAGATGACACCACCCTTATGGCAGAAAGTAAAGAGGAACAAAAAGCCTCTTGATGAAAGTGAAAGAGGAGAGTGAAAAAGTTGGCTTAAAGCTCAACATTCAGAAAGCAAAGATCATGGCATCTGGTCCCATCACTTCATGGGAAATAGATGGGGAAACAGTGTCAGACTTTATTTTTTTGGGCTCCAAAATCACTGCAGATGGTGACTGCAGCCATGAAATTAAAAGACGCTTACTCTTTGGAAGGAAAGTTATGACCAACCTAGATAGCATATTGAAAAGCAGAGACATTACTTTGCCAGCAAAGGTCTGCCTAGTCAAGGCTATGGTTTTTCTAGTGGTCATGTATGGATGTGAGAGTTGAACTGTGAAGAAGGCTGAGCACTGAAAAATTGATGCTTTTGAACTGTGGTGTCGGAGAAGACTCCTGAGAGTCCCTTGGACTGCAAGGAGATCCAACCAATCCATTCTAAAGGAGATCATCCTTGGGATTTCTTTGGAAGGAATGATGCTAAAGCTGAAACTCCAGTACTTTGGCCACCTCATGCGAAGAGTTGACTCATTGGAAATGACTCTGATGCTGGGAGGGATTGGGGGCAAGAGGAAAAGGGGACAACAAAGGATCAGATGGCTGGATGGCATCACCAACTCGATGGATGTGAGTTTGAGTGAACTCCGGCAGTTGGTGATAGACAGGGAGGCCTGGCGTGCTGTGATTCATGGGGTTGCAGAGAGTCGGACACGACTGAGCGACTGAACTGAACTGACTGAACTGAAGGATGTCTTGTAACTTTAAAGAATACTTACTGCTAAGTCACTTCAGTCGTGTCCGACTCTGTGCGATCCCATAGACAGCAGCCCACCAGGCTCCCCTGTCCCTGGGA
This sequence comes from Bos grunniens, assembly GCF_055505025.1. Lineage (NCBI taxonomy): Eukaryota > Metazoa > Chordata > Mammalia > Artiodactyla > Bovidae > Bos > Bos grunniens. Next base: position 53,769,478 of record NC_141175.1, on the reverse strand, counting down.
TTCTCCAGGCAAGAACACTGTAGTGAGTTTCCATTTCCTTCTCCAATGCAGAAGTGAAAGTGAAGTTGCTCAGTCGTGTCCGACTCTTAGCGACCCCATGAACTACAGCCTACCAGGCTCCTCTGTCCATGGGATTTTCCAGGCAAGAGTACTGGAGTGGAGTGCCATTGCCTTCTCCCAAAGAATACCTTGTCAGTCTCTAATTATAGCCTGAATGTATTCTATAGACTTTTCTGCAAGAATGTCATCATCTTGGTCTGAAATAACTCCTCAAGTGAACAATGCTCCCTGAAGACATTGACCTGAAAATGAAAGTGCGACATGGTGGAAAATCTAATAAGCAAAGATTTCTAATTGTTCTATTGTTGTAAAACTCTGCAGCAGGAAAGAATTATTGAGAGTAGACTTCGTCCTGGCTTTCCCTCTATGCTAACCCTGAAATCTGACTCCTTCAAGTAAGTAGTGGCAGCTGCTGTAGGAGGCACACTACTGGGTTTATGGTTTTGGTTTTCCCTGCTTCGATGTGATATTTTAGATATAGGTAATGACTATTGCCCAGGGTAGCTATTACATGGTCTTCATTTGTTACTCTAGGCAACTGTTCCCTCCAAGCTGAAACTACTAGTTAAGAATTTATTGGAAAGTGTAAAAGAACTGTCAGTAAAGTTTAACTTCACACTTTTTTTAGTTTTGCTGTTCATATATTCTTTAGTGAAATGCGTTATACACAAGAAAACTCAAGATATATATTGCATTGTAAGAAGTGTTAAAAAGTATTAATTCGAAAGATTTTCCTACAACTCCAACTAGACTATTAATAAACATATGTAGTTTTTTAAAATTTCTTTTGTTTTAGACTACTTTTCTAAACTATTGAGTGAAAAGCATGGTTTATTTAACTCAACTACTCAACTATGAAAAGCTTCACTCTTTGACATTAAAAATAATAAACAAATTGCTAACACTCACTTGGTGACTTTTATCCAGAACATCAAAGTCTAATGATATAAAGCTCAATAGACAGGAAGAGAAAAAAACCAAAAAGGTGAGAATGAGCCTTTCAACCTCAAACTTTAAAAAGGAAAGCTCCATTGTGTTTGTACTAGTTTGAGAACCAATACAATATTGTAGAGTGGTTAACCTCCAATTAAAATAAATAAATTTATATTAAAAATTATAAAAAATAAAAAGGAAAGCTACCATTAAAATATTTTTGATGGAAATTCATTCATATGAAATACTGTTTTTAAAATGTCTTTTACTAGAGATAAATAGAAATGTTTAATGTGCAATGTTAAATAATTTGCCTTGATAATTCGATTTATAAAGACTGCTCTGCAGTTGTCCTGGACTTTCACACTTCAAAACAGATTACATGTGTGTGTGTGCATGTCATTATCATCAACAACAACAATGATAAGATAATGGTTTGTCCAAATGCCTAGGGAATCCAGGTAGGCAGAAGACTGGATTATCTGGGGAGTCAAAAATGATTATAAAACATCAAGCTTTATTACAGAAAATCTTCATGTAATAATGCCTAATGCCATGGGATCAGATTAATGGCTCCACTGCAGTGAAATTCCTTACTGAACTAAGATCCTGCTAGTTTGTGGTGCCATCATTCTGAACACTAATTAATATTAACACACAGCTGGATATGTACCCAGTAGAGTTCTATGGTATTATTCTTAGTAAGTCAAGAATCTCTCAGACCAAATCCCCCAATTTGGATTAGTTTCAATTCATTAATGATATTTATCAAACACATTGTTGTTGCTGTTGGTTAGTTGCTAAGTATTATCTAACTCTTTGTGACCCCATGGGCTGTAGCCTGCTAGGATCCTGTCCATGGGATTTCCCAGCCAAGAATACTGGAGCAAGTAGCCATTTCCTTCTCCAGGGGATCTTCCCAACCCAGGTATCAAACTTGCAGCTCCTGCACTGCACATGGATTATTTATCATTGAACCATGAGGGAAGCCTTATCAAACATGTAGAATTTTCTAAAAGTTCCACCACTGAGAGAATAAAAAGTAGTTCAAAGAATTTCATTGATCCAGATAATTTCTAATAATATTGTTTTGTTTAAATAAAAATTTCTGATATATTTAATCACTTGAAACCATAAGAGGAAAATAAATTAACAAAAAGAATGATGTATTTTATGACATAGGTGTAACTAGACTGTTTTGGAGTATTGGTTATAAAGGAAAGAAGTGCTAAGCATAGCTTGAGAGTTCTCATAAACTTCTCTGGAAAAAGACTTTTTATGTATAAAGTATAACCTTGATCTTATGACCAGAAACTTTAGACAAGAATATAATTCAAAATGAATTGACACCTCAAAATTAAAATTCTAATCACATAACCATGAATAACATAAAAGAGAAAATTAAATGATAATTAACTAAAATGTGTCATGTGTACTTAGTCACTCAGTCGTGTCCGACTCTTTATGACCCCATGGACTGTAGCCCACCAAGTTCCTCTCTCCATGCAGATTCTCCAGGCAAGAATACTGGAGTGGGTTTCCATGCCCATCTCAAAATGCATCATAAGCAAGCCCAAAGACCTTTTGCAAGATGTTATATGTTCTTCCTTCTTCCTTTCCATACATCCTTCCTTCTTTTCTCCCTTTTTATTTTTTTAAATAATTTTTTGTATAATTGTAAGAGATTAGAAGAGGCACACATAATCAAGGCAGAATACAAGAGTGTGACAAAAATTTAGAAAAAGCATATCAGGAAGATCTGAGTTCAAAATGAGCTGTGACTTGTGAACATGTTTAATATAAGATAAGTGAGACTTCAGGGAATGTTTGCAGAGAAAGGCAAATGAGCAAGAGAGGTCAAACTGTTTGAGGCAGGTGATATTATTTCAAAGAAGTAAAAAAAGAGTCTTCTTTACTATAATTTTTCTTCTATTTCCATCATTAAGTAGAAGCTCTTCAAACTTAAGAGTGAGGTAAATGTAGAAAAGAAAGAATTGATCCTTAAATCTGTTATTCCACAGTTTAATGCCTATAGACACCAGAGAGATAACAAATTAGAGAGACATGCAGAGTGTTAAAAAATGAGAATAATATGGTACTGTAAAGAACTGGAAAGCTCATCTTTATCTAAAAGGATTCATGCTCCATTGTAAAAAAATAAAAATATATTCTACTTGAAAAATGCTGCCCAACAATTCTTCCTTTTCTGCTGTCCTTTATATCAAATATCTTAGAAATTCTTTTCCGGACTTCCAATTCTAGTATTCCTGCTGGAGAAATCCCATGGACAGAGGAGCCTGGTGGGCATAGTTCCTGGGGTCACAAAGAGTCAGATATAACTGAGCACACACCCATATGTGCCCTAGAATAGATCTGTAATTTGCATTTATCTTCTCTGTGTAGCCATTGATACCTCTTGATAAATATTAACTTGGAAAAACACATGAAAAGTGATGCTTAATTAAACAAATGATATGAAGTAATAGAATAAAGATGTTGGAAAAAGAGACAAATGTTTATTTGTCTGACATTGAGACCACTGTGGAAAGAAGGAACAGATCAATAAATGCTGTGGGAGTAATCACACAAAAGGGTTGAACTCTTACCTCACACCATTTAGACAGTTCAATTATAGGTGAATTAAATATTAGCTAAGACAAGGCACCATGAAACTTTCAGAATAAAACATGCAATGATATATTGAAAGCTTCTGGAAAGAAAAGGATTCCTTGACACAAAGTAAATTATCTCCCCTTCCTCCCCAGCCTGGTCTAGTCCATGCCCCTCCCCACTGGCTCCCTGAGTCCCAGGTGGGTCTGGATTTGGGTAGCTGGGTGCTGATGGATGGACAGATAGATGCAGGCAAGGATGGATGGAGGTATACACTGAGGGCCAAGGGCATCCACTGTCAAGGGCACTGCTTAAGGTTGACCCCAACAGATGGAGGGATACACAGAGGGCCAAGTGCATCTACTTTAAAGGGCATTGCTCAAGGTCCACCCTGGTGGGCTGAGGCCAAGCTCAGTATTTGCAATTGACTGCTACCTTAAAATACAGGTCCTAAAAATGCAAGATTGTTTGGATTTAGAAGATGATCTATATAAATGATAAAAATTAAGAAAAACATTTTTTTCTGTATTGTCCACCTGGAATATGGTGGACATATGCTTCTGTTAGCTTAGGCAGTAAAGAATCTGCCTGGAATGCAGGAGATCTGGGTTCAGTTGCTAGATTGGGAAGATCCCCTGGAGAAGGGAATGGCAAACCACTCCAGTATTCTCTCTGGGAAAATATCATGGACAGAGTTTGGGATTGCAAAAAGTCAGACACAGCTGAGTAACTAACACACACACATGCTTCTGGAATAATATTCACCATGGTTTTGGACAACCTTCCAAATTTAAAAGACATTCTATAAATAAGGCTGAGTATGTAAAAATCGATGCTTTTGAACTGTGGTTCTGGAGAAAACTCTTGAAAGTCCCTTGGACAGCAAGGATATCAAACCAGACCATCCTAAAGGAAATCAACCCTGAATATTCATTGGAAGGACTCATGCTGAAGCTGAAGCTCCAGTATTTGGCACCCAATGTGAAAGACTGACTGACTGGAAAAGACCCTGGTGTTGGGGAAGACTGAATGCAGGAGGAGAAGGTGACGACAGAGGGTGAGATGGTTGAATGGCATCATTGACTCAATGGACATGAATTTAAGCAAACTCTAGAAGACAGTGAAGGACAGAGGAGCCTTGCATGCCACGGTCCATGGGGTCACAAAGAGTAGGACACCACTTAGCCACTGAAAAACAGTAACAACATATTTCCTTTTGCTCATTAACAGTGGACGACTCAGAGGTGGATTTTTTGGCCTTCAAACGAAACAGAGATGATAAAGACTTCAAATGGAACTTGGATATAATGTTGGAGAATACACTCAATTTATTACACATGGAATCCAGCAAGCTAAAGGTATGGAAAGGTAGAGCCGTGGAACATCCTACATGTGGCATTCAACATCTTCTGGGAAGCAGCGGAGAGGCTATGGATCCTGATTCAGAGCAACAACCAGTGTCTTTAGGATCTGGGAATTCTCTTCGTTCAGATGGAAGGGAAACCTGGCTTTGTCTCAGAACCAAAGCCAAGATGTGAGAAATAAAGGATCCATGGGAGCGGAAATTAAATTATGATGAAGATGGAATTTCCCATGAAAGGTGCTCCATGATAATAAGGATGACCAACACTGCAACTATTATGCTATCCCACGGTAGAAACGTGCCGTATTCCATGATGGCATCAAGCCCCAATTCAAAATGCAGCCCAAGACTCGTTGTCGTGCTTCTAGTCAGACACAACTGATCCACTCTTCTCTGGGCTCCATATACGGCAGTGAAGTCATCGCTGAGGATCTTTAGTTCCTCTGCACCACCCAATACAGCCTGTCCCAGTGAAGAGACAAATAAACCCAGCTAATTTTTCCCCAGCGGCAGCAGCAGCAATAGATGCAAGCAAGAACCATACAGCAACATCAGCAGCAACAGCCACAGGGGATTCAACTCCAGTTTACTGCCCCAAATCAAGTTCCTCTTCCTCTAGGCTGGAACAAGCTGCCTTCTGGAGTCATTCAGCTTCCTCCAGCCTAGAGTTCTCTGGCACAATGACTGCAAATCAAGGGTAGGAAATGCTCCCCCGCCTGGCCCAATGCGACAGCAAATCCAGGCAAGATCATCCTTAACTACCATACAGACAACTTCCTGCTCTCCTCCTCCATATACCTTTGGCAGCAGCAAGCTTCAGGAACCCAGAGAAGCTCTCCTCAGATGAACAACCCAGGCCATTTAACAGCTCCTCAGATGAACTTGCAAGGAGGGCCTTTTAAGTTCCCAACCCCCCGTACAGCCTCACCTCAACAACAAGTCTGCATCCTCCGCTCCCCCTTCCAATAGGGATATGACTTGTAAAATCTTCAACAGTTAACCAAACTCAGCAGCGTATGGGAACAAGGACACCTCAGAATAATCTGCTTGGCCAAGGATTTCAGCAGTCCATCAGCTTTCCAGGTCAGAATCCCATGGTTCAACAAGGAAAGGTGTTAAATAAATGCCTTCATCCTAGAAAAAAAATAAATAAATAATCATGCAAGTATTAACAGAGTTCCAAAGAACAGCAAGGAGTGATATGTAAGCCTTCCTCAGTGATCAATTCAAAGAAATAGCGGAAAACAATAGAATGGGAAAGACTCAAGATCTCTTAAAGTTAATTAGAGATACTAAGGGACCATTTCATGGGCACAATAAAGGACAGAAATGGTATGGACCTAACAGAAGCAGAAGATATTAAGAAGAGGTGGCAAGAATGCACAGAAATACTATACAAAAAAGATCTTCATGACCCAGATAACCATGATGGTGTGATCACTCACCTAGAGCCAGACATCCTGGAATGCAAAGTCAAGTAGGCCTTAGGAAGCCTTACTACAAACAAAGCTAGTGGAGGTGATGGAACTCCAGTTGAGCTATTTCAAATCCTTAAAGATGATGCTGGGAAAGTGCTGCACTCAATATGCCAACAAATTTGGAAAACTCAGCAGTGGCCACAGGACTGGAAAAGGTCAGTTTTCATTCCAATCCCAAAGATGGGCAATGCTAAAGAATATTCAAACTACCACACAATTACACTCATCTCACATGCTAGCAAAGTAATGCTCAAAATTCTTGAAATCAGGCTTCAACAGTATATGAACGGTGAACTAACTTCCAGATGTTCAAGCTGGATTTAGAAAAGGGAGAGGAACCAGAGATCAAATTGCTAACATCCGTTGGATCATCAAAAAAGCAAGAGAGTTCCAGAAAAACATCTATTTCTGCTTCATTGACTATGCCAAAGCCTTTCATTGTGTGGATCACAACAAACTGTGGAAAATTCTTAAAGAGATGGAAATACACGACCACCTGTCCTGCCTCTTGAGAAATCTGTGTGCAGGTCAAGAAGCAACAGTTAGAACTGGACGTGGAACAACAGACTGGTTTCAAATTGGGAAAGGAGTACATCAAGGCTCTATATTGTCACCCTGCTTATATAACTTATATGCAGAGTACATCATGCAAAATGCCGGACTGGATGAAGCACAACCTGGAATCTAGAATGCCAGGAAAAATATCAATAGCCTCAGATACACAAATGACACCACCATTATGGGAGAAACTGAAGGAACTGAAGAGCCTCTTGATGAAAGTGAAAGAGGAGAGTGAAAAAACTGTCTTAAAATTCAATGTTCTAAGTACTAAGATCATGGCATCCAGTCCCATCACTTTATAGCAAATAGATGTGGAAACACTGGAAACAGTGAGAGACTTTATTTTCTTGGGATCCAAATCACTGCAGATGGTGACTTTGGCCATGAAATTAAAAGACGCTTGCTTCTTGGAAGAAAAGCTATGACCAACTTAGACCACATATTAAAAAGCAGAGACATTGCCAAATAAAGTCCATCTTGTCAGAGCTATGGTTTCTTCCAGTAGTCATGTATGGATGTAAGAGTTGGACTATAAAGAAAGTTGAGTCCTGAAGAATTGATGCCTTTGAACTGTGGTGTTGGAGAAGACACTTGAGAGTCCCTTGGACTGCAAGGGGATCCAAGCAGTCCATCCTAAAGGAAATTGTCCTGAATATTCACTGGAAGGACTGATGCTAAAGCTGAAACTGCAATATTTGGCCACCTGATGTGAAGAACTGACTCATTGGAAAAGACCCTGATGCTGGGAAAGATTGAAGGCAGGAGGAGAAGGGGACGGCAGAGGGCAAGATGGCTGGATGGCATCTTCGACTTGATGGACCTGAGTTTGAGCATGCTCCAGGAGTTGGTGATGGACAGGGAATTCTGGCGTGCCACAGTCCATGGGGTCACAAAGAGTCAGACACGACTGAGCGACTGAACTAAACTGAAGTATTAGCAGTTTGATTATATTTCAAATAAAAATGTATTTAACTGCAACTAGAAAAATTAAAATACAACTATATTCCATGAAAATATAGTTATAATACACTTAACATGTTTTATCAATATAAATTTTAATCAGAATTAACTATTAATTAAAATTAACAGCAATGATATACAGATTAAAAAATGTATAAAAAATATGTCCAAAAGAAAATAACAATCCACCAAAGAGGATAACTGAATTTCCTATAAATATTGTTAAAGATGGTCACTTTGACTATTTAACAGAGAGTTGTCAAATAGGAAACATAAAAATCTTTTAATACCCATCAAACATTTTTTAAGTTATAAAAATAAGAGGTGCCAAAGGTAAGTTGTAACACACAGCTATATGCTACTAGAGGAAATCTAAAGTGGTATACTCAGACAGTAAAGAATCTGCCTGCAATGTGGGAGATCTGGGCTTGATTCCTGGATTGGGAAGATCCTTTGGAGAGGGAAATGGCAGCCCACTCCAGTATTCTTGCCTGGAGAATCCCAGGGATGGAGGAGCCTGGTGGGCTGCCATCCTGGTCACACATTGGACACTACTGAAGCGACTTAGCAGCAGCAGCAGCCAGTATTCTTGCCTGGAGAATTCCATGGACAGAGGTGACTGACACTTTCACTTTGACTTCCGTGATGTCTCAGGGGGTAAAGAATCCACCTGCAATTCAAGAGACATAGGAGATGCAGGTTCAATCCCTGGGTTGGGAAGATCCCCTGGAGTAGGAAAATAGCAGCCCACTCCAGTATTCTTGCCTGAAAAATCCCATGGGCAGAGAAGACTGGCAAGTTACAGACCAAAGGGTAGCAAAGAGCTGGACACAAATGAGTGACTAAACGTCCATCATCAAAATAGTTTACAATTGAGAAAAATTGTAAATGTGAAAATGTGTAGCAAATAATAGAACATGTCAAAAGTGGACCCAGTAATCCAAATATACATGTGCACAAACTGACATTTACAAAAATCATCTTTCCTAATATTAAAAAAATAAGAAAAGACAAAAATATCAGTCAACAAAAGAATTGATAAAAACTGTCACACCTTTACATGGCCACAATTAACACTAATAAACTATAGCTACACATGTCAGTTTTGGTACACTTCATTGAATATATTTGAATGAAAACAATTCACAATAATTCACGCAATGTATTTGCTTTACACACATTTTAAAAGTATACATAAATAGTCTGTTTTTTATATTACATGTGTCATAAAATTATAAACCAAAAGAAAGGAGGAGTTATGATATAATTATACCTATTAATAGTATCCAAGAAAGGGAAAATGAAAACAATAACGAATATTGAGGAGTTATATTAAATTTTAATATTTATTAAATTAGATTAACTATTTTAGTATATAGGGGAAGGAAATGGCAACCCACTTCAGTACTCTTGCCTAGAGAATCCCTTGGACAAAGGAACCTGGTGGGCTGCAGTCCATAGGGTTGCAGAGTCGGACATGACTGAGTAACTGACACACACATATTGGCATATATTGCATAATTTGCAAGTATTTATCTTTAATAGAGATTACAATGCATACAATTTTCATTAAAAATAAGTACATGGAAATTATATACAGGGCTTCCCTAGTAGCTCAGACAGTAAAGAATATGCCTGCATTTCAGGAGACCCAGGTTCAATCCCTGGGTCAGGGATGATCCCCTGGAGAAGGGAATGGCTTCCTATTCCAGTATTCTTGCATGGAGAATTCCATGGACAGAGGAGCCTGGCAGGCTACAGTTCTTGGGGTCACAAAGAGTCAGAAACAACTGAGTGACTAACACTTTCACTTTTCATAATATGCACATAGTTAAAAAAAGAGAAATTAAAATTTTCCACTTTTTATCATAATCTGTTTAGTTCCCATCTTTATATTGACATTACATTCAAGGTTCAAATGTTCTTTAAATTTGTAAATCAAAATCTAATATGAGTCCTCATCTTAACTTTCTTGGTAGTTTTGCACATGATTGCTGATTCCCTTCCTGTTTGTTATATCAAAACTGCATTTAAGTTTGAAACACTATATTTCATGAAAAAGGATGTGCACATGTGTGATATTGTTTTCAATATGAATTTTCTTCCTTTCCATCTTCTTTTTTTTTTTTTTTTTTTTCTGCTGGAATTCCAGGTATAAGTGTATTAGGCAACTTATTACTGAAGTTCTGTTTCTTACCTTCCCTCTTCATGCTGAACTGCTTTTTCTTCTTTAAACTTTCAGAGTTTGTTTTTTTCCCCTGTGTCCTAAAGAGCAGTAATCTTCATTTTCATGTCAAAACTAAAATAAGTGTCAAATCTGCAGATATAAGCCGATTCTGTGAACTGGCTTCACTTTAGTTTTTGAATTGTTTTTAGATCTAGATGCTACTTTCAGTTCAGTTCAGTTCAGTTGCTCAGTAGTGTCCGACTCTTTGTGACCACATGAATCACAGCACGCCAGGCCTCCCTGTCCATCACCAACTCCCGGAGTTCACTCAGACTCACGTCCATCAAGTCAGTGATGCCATCCAGCCATCTCATTTTCTGTTGTCCCCTTCTCCTCCTGCCCCCAATCCCTCCCAGCATCAGAGTCTTTTCCAAAGAGTCAACTCTTCGCATGAGGTGGCCAAAGTATCGGAGTTTCAGCTTTAGCATCATTCCTTCCAAAGAAATCCCAGGGCTGATCTCCTTCAGAAATGGACTGGTTGGATCTCTTTGCAGTCCAAGGGACTCTCAAGAGTCTTCTCCAACACCACAGTTCAAAAGCATCAATTCTTCGGCGCTCAGCCTTCTTCACAGTCCAACTCTCACATCCATACATGATCACAGGAAAAACCATAGCCTTGACTAGGTTATTCTTAATATTTCCATTTCTTTCTATATTATGTTCATATTTTTATATAAATCCTTAAACACATTTCATAGTTCTTTTTTTGCATGGCTCTTCAAAAGTTACCACTGAATGGCACAGATGTTTAATAGCATCTTTATTCTCAGGTTGACAAAACAATGTATCCATATCACACTCATCAAGCAAACTTCCGCTTTTTTAAGTTTCAAAATAACAAATGCTATTAAAGATGTACAATAACATGACTGTTATATACTTTCAGAGGAAATATAAATTAGTGAGTCCTAAAAATTGGTCAATTTACAGCTCCTTAGTAGTAGTTATTTCCCTGGTAATTGTTATTTGCTTGTCCCTGGGTAGTTAACCCTAAACACGTATACATTAGAATTAAACCAATGCCTCAAGAGGAACTCTAAGCAGATTTCCAAAGCCCTCATAATTTACCCTGTAAAATCTACCCACTCAACTTTCCTCAGCACTATTACTTGTTTCCTCAACTCAACAAGACTTCCATACTTGCTTCTCCATGGTCTTGAAAGCAAGATCAATCCAGAAACCAGTGTGATAACAGGACATAAATAATTTGCAGTCTTGTTTAAGGAACCATAGGATATGCTGCCAGTTACATATTGTCTGAAAAAATCATTTTATATATTTCAAAGTTGGTTAGAATAGGAGGAAATTTCAGATACCATTTACTCCATCATGGCTGCTCATTTCTTTTAAAATAAATAGCCTAATATCATTTAAACACCTGTTTAATAAAAAGAATGCAATCCAAAGGACACAGACATTTTAGAATTGACTTAGCATTTAATGCAAGTTATATATCTATCCCCAATTGCATAGAAACCATAAAACTGCAGAAGCCCCTCAAAGGAATTTGTAGGTAATTAGAAAGGATTAAATAATAATAAAATATGTTTTGTAAACTGTATAATCCTCAAATAAAGTCACATTAAATCATATGTGTGAATATGTTTGTTGACCTAGATTTTCTTAATTAAAGAAAGGTTGCACTGTCTGCTGTTTATGAATCAAATTAATTTGTAAACCTCTTGAGTAAGAGTTTCAGTTGATTTTCATCTAAGTTGGTTTCACATTTCCCAGAATCATAATAAACTCCTGATCTTCATGAGATTCAGCTAAAAGAGTGCTGATACTTTGGAGAAATTCCATATAATTTTAATAATCAATATGAATATTAAGCCCATATTGAATTTAAACAGTTCAAGAATATGTACCTTTTGAATGAAATCTCCAAAATTTGATTTGAAATGCTGGCTTTTGATTCTAATTCTTTGATATTACCTATTTAATCAGATAAGACTTATAGACTAGTGATCTGCAAGAAAGAAGCATAGACTCAAAGCTGGAATCAAGGTACAAATATACTTTACCATCATGATGACAACAATCACAAGTAATGTTTGTTAAGTGCTTAGATATAAATACCAGGGACTCTTTTTAGTTATTCATGCATTTTTAATCCTTGTAATCTACTTTTGGAGTAATCTTTATTTCTTATCTCTTTTTATTGATGAAATAACATAGACTCAAAAGTAAATGTATTTGCCAAAATACTATTTTCTACTTTGACAAAAAAACTAGGCAAGATCAGAAATTATGCTCCAATAAGCTGATTTCAGATGACATCTTCTGAATAAATTATATTAATTTCTCAATCTGCCATGAATACATGGTGTTCTATGCCCATAGACTTTTTCTGCTGTTGTTCAGTTGCTAGTCATGCCCAACTCCTAGGGACCCCATGGACTGCAGTACACCAGGCTTCTCTGCCCATCAGCATTTCCCAGAGTTTGCTCGAACTCATGTCCTTTGAGTTGGTGATGCCATCCAACCATCTCATCTTCTGTTGCCCACTTCTCCTCCTGCCTTCAGTGTTTCCCAGCATCAGGGTCTTTTCCAATGAGTCAGTCCTTTGCATCAGGTGGCCAAAGTATTGGAGCTTCAGATTCAGCATCAGTCCTTCCAATGAATGTTCAGGACCGACTTTCTTTAGGATTGCCTGGTTTCATATCCATGCAGTCCAAGGAAATTTCAAAAGTCTTTATGAGAAAGAAAGGATTAGAGTAAACAGGACATTTAATCTTTTCAAAATAAATGTGCATTTCATTTATTCCTTATTTTCTTTCCTTTTTCCCTTGATTTCAAAGATAAAATCTTACTCTTCAGCTTGGACTGTTTTTAGGAATTTGTACCAAGTCTCCAGTGTATGGGGGCTTCACAGGTGGCTCAGCGAGTAAAGAAACCACCTGTGAAGCAGGAGACACAGGATTGATCCTTTGGTTCAGAAGATCCCATGGAGGAGGGTGTGGCAAACCACTCCAGTATTCTTGCTAGGAAAATAACATTTACAGGGGAGCCTGGCAGGCTATTGTCCATGGAGTCCCATAGAGTTGGACAGGACTGAGTGACTGAGTGTGCATGCGCTCCAGTGTGTGTGGGATTTTTTTTCCATCTATTTTAAAGGAAAGAGATTCATTAAAAATTTTTCAACTAAAATGACAATATAGTTATTTGAATATGTATATTTTCCTTATACAGATGACAATTTGGTTAATGTAGGTTAAACTATTAACAAATATACTTAATCTTTCCATCTATAAACTTTTTAAATAAAACATGCTCTTCATCTGTAAACATGTTTAAAAGAAACATAGTTTTTATCCTTTGGAAAGAAAACAATATTGGTAAAGTAGATAAGCAAATTTCAACAATGATAGTGCCTATTTAGATGTGTGGGTACATCACAATCAATTAATTGCAGTATTTATTGATAAATATTAGAGATCATTTAATATGCTAATGTCATCAATTTTTTTTTTTTTTTTTGGCCAATTAGTAGATGTTCTGTGCAGCAATCAAACCCACAGTTTTTGAAATCTGGTACTTTAATATTTATTTTTAGTGGATTAATGCTGGCAGAGATCATCAAGAACGATTGACCCTCAGTTGACCTGCAAACTGGACTTGGGTGATCAGAGGGTCTGGAAACTGGCAATGGCTACTACAAGAGCAATTGTGGGCTGGACTGGCCCGTGGCCAAGCTGGATGAGAATTCTGGCTATAACTGTGACTGACTTTCAGGGTCGTCCCTAGTATGACTGCCTGCAAGGCCTGGCCACAGTTATTGTGGTAATGATGGTGGGCAGTGCTGGCCACCTGGCTGCTTCTGAAGGGAACTCCTGCTGGCAAGGCCACCCACTGGGTGGGACAGGGCAAACCCCTAGAAAGAAAGTTAGAAGGATACCTGTGCCAGCTGGGACAGCCCACCAGTTAAGTTGCTCTTTTTTATCTAAATTTTAATTTGGAAATTTTGGTAATTAGGACTTTTATTTATGCTAATATAGTTCTTTATGGATAAAAATTTTCCAGAAAACATTGCCATATTTTGATCTCAAATTTTTTATAGGTTTTGGTGCTATTTTTTAATTCAGTTCATAATGGATTTTAATTTCCCTATTGGTTTTTGCTTTTGTTCAGTTGTTTTTTAGGAGTACGTTATTTAGTTTCCAAACATACTTGATTTTTCAAAAGGTATTTTTACTATTGTTTTCTAGTTTAATTACATTGTAATCAGAAAAGATTCTCATTACAGCTTTCATTCTTTTGAATCTATTGAGGACTTTTTTATGGTTGACAGTGTTGTCTTTTATACCTTACTGATTTTTGATTTGCTTGTATCAATCCTCAAATAATAATGTTCAAATAAAACTACAGATTTTTTATATTTCTTTAATTTTTAATTCAATTAAATTTTGCTTCATGTATTTCTAAGTGCTATTGTTAGACACATAAACACTAAGATTGTTATCTTTTTGGTGAATCAATTATATTAGCAATGATAAATATTCCTCTTCATCCGTGGTAATATTTTCTGCTATGAAATTTCATTTGATATATAAACAAGTGCACTATCCTTTTTATTTTTTTCATTAGTGTTAGCATGGTATATCTTTTCCAATCTTTTAAATTATCTAACTTTAATGCTATATTTAAAGTCATTTTTTCTTTAGTAAATTTCTGATATTGAATTGGAGTGCTTAAGCTATATTGATTTAAGTTTGCTATTGATATAGTTGAGTTTAAATACAGTATACTACTATTTATTTCATTTCATTTTATTTCATCCCCATTTCTTCCTTTCTGCCATGTATTGTGTATATCTTAATAATTCTATTTGAACTTCTTAGTTAATTTATATGGGCTTCTCTGATAGCTCAGTGTGTAAAAAACTCACCAGCAATATAGGGGACCCTGGTTCAATTCCTGGGTCAGGGAGATCAGCTAGAGAAAGGATAGGCTACCCACTCCAATATTCTTGCTAGCTATAACTCTTTTCTATAATATTACAGTCAACCTTCAACTGATGACATACTATTTCATGTAACCACCTCTTATCTGTACATTTCCATTTTCTCCTCAGGCATTTGTTATGTTATTGTCATAGAGTCTAATTAACTTTAAGTTGTGTTATTGTTTTTGCTTTAAGCAATATCTGTAAAGAGATTTCAAAATTATGCTAAAAACTTTTTTCTTATTTGCCCACCTATTTAGCTTTCTAGGGGGTATGTGCTCAGAATTCACTGAACTAGATATAGATTTCCATCTGATACTATTTTTATTCTGTTTGAAAGAATGGCTTTAACATTTTCAATGTAGAATTATGTTGGTAACAATTATTTTAGCTTTACTACATTTAAAAAGGTCTTTATTTTTTTTTCAAAAATATAAGTATAAATATATTCTTGCTAAGTTTACTTTGTTCTGTTAATACTTCTGTTAATACTGCTTTGACTTCTGACTCTTATTTTTTCAATTGAACTCTGCTGTAATTCTAATATTTGTTCTACTGTGTGCAAAATCTCTTTTGTTTCCTCCAGCTGATTTTATATTTGCTTTTTTTTCTGGATTCAGTGAAGTCAATATCACGTAAATTTTCTGTAATTTTCTTCTACAAGAGTTTGCTTAGGATTCTTTGAACTTCTTGGATCTCTGTGTTTGTAGTATTAATCAAATTTGGGAAAGGTTTTATTCATCATTACTTTAAAATTTTATCTGACCTACATTCCTCTTCTCCAGTGACTGCTATTATACATATATTAGGCTCCTGAGATTGTTCAACATTTCACTGATGCCCCATTTAGCATTTTAATGTCTTATTTTATTAATATGTTTTATTTTGGTTACTTCTACACCGTGTTTTCATGTTCATTAACCTACTAATTTTCCCAGGGGCTTCCGAGGTGGCACAGTGTAAAGAATCCACCCGTCCGTACAGGAGACACAAGAGATGCTGGTTCAATCCTTGGGTTGGGAATACATGGGAGTAGGAAATGGCAACCCATTCTAGTACTCTTGACTGGGACACTCCATGGACAGAAGGAGCCTGGTGGGCACAGTCCAAGGGGTTGCAACTAGTTGAACATGACTAGTCAACTGAACACATAACATTCTCATCTGCTGTTCATATGATCAAGTATATTTTTCATGTCAGAAATCATAGTTTTAATACATAGGAATTCAATTTGAGGCTCATTTTAAATTTCTTCTACATCCTACTTAATAAGCTTACTTTTCCCTCCACCTTCTTGAAGATATGGAATGAAGTTATAACTGGTTTAGGTTTCTTATGTGCTAATTACAGAATCTGTGGTATTCCTGTGGCATTCCTGTGTCATTTTGTAAAGATGTGTTTATCCCCTCACCAAAGATCACATTCTCTGCCTCTTCTCACACTGGTAATTTTTGATAGTTCAGTTCAGTTAAGTCACTCAGCCATGTCCAACTCTTTGCATCTCCATAGACTGCAGCACACCCAGCTTCCCTGTCCATAACCAACTCCGGAGCCTACTCAGACACATGTCTATTGAGTCGGTGATGCCATCCAACCATCTCATCCTCTGTCATCCCCTTCTCCTCCCACCTTCAATCTTTCCCAGCATCAGGGTCTTTTCCAATGAGTCAGTTCTTGGCATCAGGTGGCCAAAGTATTGGAGTTTCAGCTTCAGCATGAGTCTTTCCAATGAATATTCAGGACTGACTTCCTTTAGGATGGGCTGGTTTGATCTCCTTGGAGTCTCAAGAGTCTTCTCCAACACCACAGTTCAAAAGCATCGATTCTTCGGCACTTAGCTTTCTTTATAGTCCAACTCTCACATCCATACATGATTACTGGAATAATCATAGCTTTGACTAGATGGACCTTTGATGACAAAGTAATGTCTCTGCTTTTTAATATGATGTCTAGGTTGGTCATAACTTTTCTTCCAAGGAGTAAGCGTCTTTTAATTTTATGGTTGCAGTCACCATTTGCAGTGACTTTGGAGCACTAAAAAATAAAGTCTGTCACTGTTTCTAGTCTTTCCACAATTATTAGCCATGAAGTGATGGGACCAGATGCCATGATCTTAGTTTTCTGAATGTTGAGCTTTAAGCCAACTTCTTCACTCTCCTCTTTCACTTTCATCAAGAGGCTCTTTAGTTCCTCTTCACTTTCTGCCATAAGGGTGATGTCATCTGCATATCTGAGGCTATTGGTATTTCTCCCAGCTTGTGCTTCTTCCAGCCCAGTGTTTCTCATGAGGTACTCTGCATATAAGTTAAACGAGCAGGGTGACAGTATACAGCCTTGACGTACTCTTTTTCCTATTAGGAAACAGTCTGTTTTTTCATGTCCAGTTCTAATTGTTGCTTCCTGACCTGCCTATAGGTTTCTCAAGAGGCAGGTCAGGTGGTCTGGTATTCCCATGTCTTTCAGAATTTTCCACAGTTTATTGTGATCCACACAGTCAAAGGCTTTGGCATAGTCAATAAAACAGAAGTAGATATTTTTCTGGAACTCTCTTGCTTTTTCAATGATCCAGCAGATGTTGGCAATTTGATCTCTGGTTCCTCTGCCTTTTCTATAAAGGTGACATATATTGTGAATTTTTGTTTTTGAGTTTTATTTTCATATTTCTGTAGAATTAAGTTTGTTTTTGTTACAGTCACTTAGGATCAGTTTACTTTTTTCCAAGGTTTTCCTTTAAACTTGCAGGCTAGTTAATCTGTAGCTGCCTTTGTCCTACTACTGTGGGAGTTTCCTTATAATCATCAGTCCAAGGCCCAGTGGGTTATTTTCATGAAATAGTCCCAGTGCTGTGTGATATTTGAGAATTGTTTTATCTGTTCCTTTTGGATAGTTTGGAGAAGGCAATGGCAAACCACTCCAGTATCCTTGCTTGGAAAATCTCATGGACCGAAGAGCCTGGTGGTCTGCAGTCAATGGGATCACAGAGTCAGGCATGACTGAGAGACCAACACTTTTGGGTAGCTATTTTCCAGACCTCGAGCAGTTTCCTAACATACATGGTTGATAATTGCTTAGCATCAGCATCAAGCGAAACCTTTAGCAAGTATCAAAAGCCCCTACTCTTTCTTAATGTTCCCTCTTCTTCATTAATCTGACCTATGGGCTCTCAATACTTTGATCTTTTGGGACTCCCAGATCTGTCTTCTCGATTTAGGGAGTCTGCCAGATTTCAACAGTTTTCACGTAGAAGAAAGGAAGTAGAGACTAATCCAGACATGGTGAAATCAAAGCAGGATAGATGTGGGAATACGAATAGTAATAAGTATGTGAATAACAAAACTAAAGTTGTAGTAGAGCAACCATATTAGGTCAAAGCAGCAGATGAAGCTTGACATGATTTGCTTCATTTTATGTGGATGTGGGCTAAAAAGTAGAAAACCAAAAACCATGAAATCAGATTATTCAGATTCCAACTCCTTAAGGATCTGAAACTAGATTAATTAGTACATTTTAAAGCAATAATAAGTATTTATCCCAAATGGGAAACAAAGCTTAATGATGTTATTATATGCTTCTTTTTAGCAAGTTGGATTTCAAATACTTCAAAATGTCTCTGAATCTAAGACGGTTGTTTTTTATTTTTTAATAAAAAGTCAGAGTAATTATAAAATAATTGGGCAAAGTTAAGTCTTCCATAAAACATATAATTTGATGAAATAATTTATTAAAAAAGAAAAGACTAGAAATAAAATTAATTAGAGCTTAACAAGAGCAAATAAAACCTGTAATTGTGACACATTTCACATTCTACCTTTAGGTAAACATTGGCTTGATGTTTGATTTACAGGAAGTTGAACATAATTATTTGCACTCTATCATAAACAGACTTGAAATTCTTTTACAGTTAATATTTTATAAGCACAAGTACACATGGACACAAATACAAACATGCAACACATACAAGTAATTAAATGTGATTATAAAAAAAACTACATTCTTCAGTTTATTCTTTTCCCATCCTAATAATTTTCACATTTGTTTCCTAAATCTGATGTGCTGTGAAAAAAATAAGCTTTTTAATTCAAATTAGCACAAGGCAGATTGATTCAAGTAGTAATTTAGTATCTCTAGTAATTTAATCCTTCCAATAGTAACCTACCATTTCTCTAATAAAAGAGAAATATCTAAACTTCACCTTCAATATATTCTGACCATATTTTACCCATCTAACAAAATCTCCCCCAATACCCAAACTAAATATTTCTCTATTAAGTCTATCTATACCTATTTGTTGTTGTTGTTTAGTCACTAACTTGTGTCCACCTCTTTGCCACACCATGGACTGTAGCCTGACTAGCTCCTTTATCTGTGGGATTTCCCAGGCAAGAATACCTGCATGGGTCATGATTTCCTTCTCTAGGGGATCTTCCCCACTCAGAAATCCAACCTTCATCTCCTGTGTTGCCTGGCAGATTCTTGACCACCGAGCCACCAATCTATACCTATATTTTGAAATTATTTTTTCCTCATTGCTTGTCTCCCACTCTGCTGGACATGAAAATAATATCTATCCTTAAAAGTTCAGTTTAATCTAATACTCTTTCATGAAAGACTCAAATCCTCCACACATTTACCTCCCTTCTCAACCCCTACTACAATGTTAGTGGTAAAGAACCCACTTGCCAATGCAGAAGACATAGGAGACACGAGTTGGACCCTTGGGTTCGTTAGAGATCCCCTGGAGGAGGGCAGGGCAACCATTCCAGTATTCTTGCCTGGAGAATCTACTGGACAGAGGAACCTGGCCATCTATAGTCTATGGGGTTTCAAAGAGTTGGACACAACTGAGTGACTTAGTACACAAGCACTACAATATTAGACCACACAGTGAATCATTCATTTTTTTACTTTTCTCTATTTTTCTCATGTTTTAAAAATGTTTAAATCTCCAAAGAGCTTTTAATTTTTTTTTTTGAGTGATTTTTTTTTATTTTTATTTTTTTATTTTTAAACTTTACATAATTGTATTAGTTTTGCCAAATATCATAATGAATCCGCCACAGGTATACATGTGTTCCCCATCCCGAACCCTCCTCCCTCCTCCCTCCCCATACCATCCCTCTGGGCCGTCCAGTGCACCAGCCCCAAGCATCCAGCATCGTGCATCGAACCTGGACTGGCAACTCGTTTCCTACATGATATTTTACACGTTTCAATGCCATTCTCCCAAATCTTCCCACCCTCTCCCTCTCCCACAGAGTCCATAAGACTGTTCTATACATCAGTGTCTCTTTTGCTGTCTCGTATACAGAGTTATTGTTACCATCTTTCTAAATTCCATATATATGCGTTAGTAAACTGTATTGGTGTTTTTCCTTCTGGCTTACTTCACTCTGTATAATAGGCTCCAGTTTCATCCACCTCATTAGAACTGATTCAAATGTATTCTTTTTAATGGCTGAGTAATACTCCATTGTGTATATGTACCACAGCTTTCTTATCCATTCATCTGCTGATGGACATCTAGGTTGCTTCCATGTCCTGGCTATTATAAACATACCCCACTTACACCTATGGATAGATCAACTAAACAGAAAATTAACAAGGAAACACAAACTTTAAACGATACAATAGACCAGTTAGAGCTTTTAATTTTTAAAACAATCAAGTTTACCATTCTTCCTTACTTTCCAAAGTATAAAATGCAAGAATAAACTAAATCTAAGAATCCCAAACATACCAGCTATTCTATTGACTGATTTTTGATTGCAATATGGTACACGGTGTCAGCTCAGCAACATAGAACATGACATGCCTGGAAAGGTTTTTCCTGGAATAATTACATCTCAATTTTTTCTATTGAGATTTCTGTGGGGACCCATAAGTCATAAAGAATTCTCCATATGACTGAATATTCTAAGCTTTTGAACCAACACTTTGGCAAAATTTATACTTGGCTCTTGGTTTCCTCTCCAGAATATGCTTACCTGAGACAATGTATCTCTTAATTTCAGCATCTTTTGCAGTCTTGGTAGGCTGATACTTTTCCAAATCCCCAAGTCTTTGTTCCTATTGCTTAATAGTTATTCCCTCAATTTATGTACTGTAAGTAGGAACCTAAAAGCAGGCTGTGCCTTCAATGCTTAGCTAGGGAATATCTTCAGCTAAATATCTTCAAGACCTTTGCTTCAAGTTGTGTTTTCCATGTAGCCACAATTTCACTAAGTTTCTGTCTTAAACCAACAGGTATTTTTTTTCCTCCATGTTTCAGTAACATATTCTTTACTTCCTTCTGAGTCTTCACAAACAGTGCATTTAAGGTCCATATTTCTACCAACTGTCTCTTTGTGATGACTTGAGTATTATTAGGACAACATAGGTTTTTCTCTGCTTTGCTTCTCACTCTTTGAAATTATCACTAGCAGAATCATTAACATTCATATTTCTACTAACACTCTGCTTAAGGCAAACAGCAGTTTCAGTTATGCTGTCAAAATCCTTTCAGCCTCTACCCATTACTGTATTCTGGTGCCATTTTCACATGTTTAGATATGTGTTATACAAGTATTCCTCTTCTAGGTGTGAAAACCCATATTAATTTCTGATTGCGGTTTTAACAAATTACCTACAAAATCAGTGGCGTATGACAATACAGATTTGTGACACAATGGTAAAGTATCCACCTGCCAATGCAGGGGACACAAGAGACATCAGTTAGATCTCTGGATTGGGAACATCGCCTGAAGCAGGAAATGACAACCTACTCCAGTATGCTTGCCTGGGAAATCCCATGGACAGATGAACTTGGTGGGCTACAGTCCATGGGGTCACAAAGAGTTAAACATGACTGAGTGCGTGCATACAAACACGGAAGTCAGAAGCCCAAAAAGGGCTGGCAAACTGGGCTCCTTCTGGAAGTTCTAGGAGAGAATCCATTTACTTGCGTTTTTCACTTTGTAGAGATTGAAAGTATTCGTTGTCTCATGGTCCATTTTACTTTAATTTCTGCTTCTAGCTTCACATTGTCTCCTAAATTGTCTCCTATGACTCTGATCATGCTCTTTCATTATTGTACTTTATTAAAAGGACCTTCATGATTACACCGAAACCACTCAGAATATCCAGAACAATAGTAAGATCCTTAATTTAGTCTCACACACAAAGTCCCTTTTGCCACATAAAGTAACACATTTATAGGTTCCAGGAATAGGAATATAGTATATCAGTGGAGGCCTGTTATTTTAGCCCACCACAAAGTTCTAGAAACATTTAATTTATTATCCATTAAATTACTTCAAGAATTAAAATGATCTGAAGCACTTAAAAGCTCCTGATCTGTCATACATGCTCTATAATAAAACATGTTTGTATAAGCAAGCTATTTGCAGAAAAATAACCTGAAAAAACAATAAATACATAAGAGGTTATATTGTATACATACTTATATATTCACAGTATTGACTAGCATGTTGGGAAATGAACAAGCTGACATGCTACCTGTGGAATGTAAGATGATTCCAATTTTCTGGGAGTGGGGTAGTGACATAGCACTATACAATGCTTCTAATATGTGTGGGTGATGCCGAGGTTGTGAGTTTGAGCCTCACCTGTAGCATGTTTTCTTCCCTTGGGCTTCCCTTGTGGTTCAGCTGGTAAAGAATCTACCTGCAAAGAGGGAGACCTGGGTTCGCTCCCTGGGTTGAGAAGACCTCCTAGAGAAGGGAAAGGCTACCCACTCCACTATTCTGGCCTGGAGATTTACAGGCCAGGGACAGGAAAGGCAGACATGCTGCAGTCCATGGGGTTGCAAAGAGTTTGCCACAACCGAGTGAGTTTCACTTCACTTGATGTAGACATTTCATACTTAAGTGTTATGAAAATTATTCATTTTCAGTGAGAACCTGATAAATGCTGTGCTTTCAGTAAATAAAAAAATGGAAATCTACCTCAATTTCCATCTATTATGGATTGGTAAACAGATTGTGATAGTTTCATATGAGCAGTTTCTCTGTACTCATTAAGTATTTTCTTGGAAAGCATTTAATGATAGAGGGAAATCCTCAAGATACACAGTTGAAAAAGGATAATCATCAAAGAAAACATGAAGAATGCTCTCACTGCAGAATCCCACATTTTTTTGCATTTTTCCTAGATTTTCTAGAATATACATCTAATATTTGCATGATAAAAATGAGTCAATAAAAATACATAAACTATCCAGAAGAGAAAAATAAATATGAGTTCAAAATATATTCCAAAAATACACAAGAAAGACATTAGATATACAATAATCATTGGTAGCATGGATTTTGGAACACAAACACAGATTAGATCTCAGCTTTGTAAAGGTCTAGAATTGGATGAATTAATGTTCCTCTTTTAAACATATTTTCCTTACCTTTAAATTTGATGGGGTAGCAGTGTGTCTCACAGATCTTTTGTGAATATTATATAAACTATTCATGCATTTTAGCACTGTTGTCACACAAATAAGTTTAAAAGAAAGTCTAATTATTGCCATCATTATCATTACCAAGTGATACTTTCACTTTCATAATTCTAATATCAGTAAATATAAATAATCTTGAAACATATAGGATTCACTCAAGAAATAAGAACTTTTCAGAAAAATGAAGTGGGTTAATTTGCCTATCTTTGTCCCTTCTTTTTGAAATTTGGATTCCACATTCCCTGTTTTATTTTTGTTTTCTTCTTTTTTTCAATATGCGAGAAAACATTGCCTTTTAACATACTGGATAATTTATTTTATACAATTAATGTTTATTATATATTATAAGATTTTCTCAGGTAGGGTCTTTAGTTCCTTTTGTTCATTGCTATACCCTAGTTTCTAGAACAGTGCCTGACACATAGTAGGCCCACAGTAAATATTTGCTGAGTGAATGACTAAGCAAATGGGTTTAATCTTGGTTTACTCCTGCAAAATTCATATGTCTTAAATTTCTATACAACAATGACCCTTCAAATTCAGACCTTACAAAGGACTGCTTCAAATACTAGACATATACTTAAGAATTGGATTTATATAGACTGTTGTTGTTGTTCATCCACTCAGTCATGTTGAACTCTTTGTGACCCCATGAACTGCAGCACACCAGATTTTCCTGTCCCTCACCATCTCCTGAGTTTGCTTAAAATCATGTCCATTGAGTCGGTGATTCATCCAAGCATCTGTACTCTGTTGTCCCCTTCTCCTGCCTTTAATCTTTCCCAGCATCAGGGTCTTTCTTAATGAGTTGTTTCTTCACATCAGGTGGCCAGAGTATTGGAGTTTCAGCTTAAGCATCAGATCTTCCAATGAACATTCAGAACTGATTTCCTTTAGGATGGACTGGTTTGATCTCCTTGCTGTCCAAGGGACTCTCAGGAGTCTTCTCCAACACCACAGTTCAAAAGCATCAATTCTTCAGTGCTCAACATTCTCTATAGTCCAACTCTCACATCCATACAGGAATATTGGAAAAACCATAGATTTGAGTACATGGACTTTGTAGGCACAGTAATGTCTCTGCTTTTTAATATGCTTGTCTAGGTTGGTCATAGATTTTCTTCCAAGGAGCAAACATCTTTTAATTTCATGGCTGCATTCACCATCTGCAGTGATTTTGGAGCCCAAAAAATGACCTGCATATAGGTTTTTCAGGAGCAGGTAAGGTGGTTTGGTATTCCCATCTCTTTAAAAAGTTTCCATAGCTTGTTGCGATCCCCACAATCAAAGGCTTTAGTGTAGTCAAGGAAGCAGAAGTAGATGTTTTTTTTCTGGAATTCTTTTGCTTTTTCTATGATCCAACTGATGTTGGCAATTTGATATCTCTGGTTCTTCTGCTTTTTTAAAATCCAGCTATTTCTATAGCCTCCTCAGATGACTGCTTTGACATTTCTTTTTCTTGGGGATGGTTTTGATCACCACCTCCTGTACAATGTTATGAACCTCCACCCATAGTTCTCTAGCACTCTATCAGATCTAATCCCTCAAATCTATTTGTCACTGCCACTGTATAAGGGATTAGATTTAGGTCACACCTGAATGGCCTAGTGGTTTTACCTACTTTCTTAAACTTAAGTCTGAACTTTTGCAATAAGGAGTTCATGACCTGGGCTGCAGTCAGGTCCTGGTCTTGTTTTTTTGCTGACAGTATGGAGCTTATCCATCTTCAGGTGCAAAGAATATAATCAATCTGTTTTTGGTATTGATCTCTGGTGATGTACATGTGTAGAATCATCTCTTGTGTTGTTGGAAGAGGGTGTTACTTAGAGTAAGGCCACATACCTTGTGTCATATTTTTTCAGACCTCAGTTATCTGTAATAATTCCAAAGTCCTTGGACTTCCCAGGTGGCGCTGGTAGTAAAAACAAACAAACAACAAACAAACCCACCTGGGCCAGGAAGATCCCCTGGACAAAGGCACAGAAACCCACTTCAGTATTCTGCCTGCAGAATCCCATGGACAGAGGAGCTGGCTGGATGTGGTCCACAGGATCTCAAAGAGTCTGACATGACTAAAGAGACTTAGCATGCATGCATGCAATGGCAACCCACTCCAGTACTCTTGCCTGGAAAATTCCGTGAATGGAGGAGCCTGGTAGGCTTCAGCCCATGGGGTTGCAAAGAGTCGGACATGACTGAGCAACTTCATGCCTTAGAAATAAGTTAATCTATTCATAATTTCAAATCAAGGGACAATTATTGGCTGCCATATTTTTCTCTCTTAGGACTGAGGATGAGATTTCCTGGGCAGAGAAATGTTTGGCTTATTTGCTAGCTAGAAACAGTAGGGTATGAGTGGCATGAGATATAATCTAAGTGACTGAATGCATACATTTTGGGACATTGGATGGGCGAATAATTTAAATGTGCAAAAGGATGAAATATTAATTACAGTATTTTTTACCTTTATTTTTAATGTAGCACAACTGTATCTCACCCTCACCCTTTATCCTCTTCAATCAAGAAAATGTTATTTTCTTCACTTTTGAATTAAATGTATTAGAATTCCAGCTGGTACTAAAAGAATCTCTCAGTTTGGCTATTGAAAATATTTTTAAAATAATTATTAGCATCCTCATTACCATTTCTTGTATTTTGTCTTCATTTGTAAATGTGGTTTATTTGTTTGGAATGAT
Organism: Bos grunniens; assembly: GCF_055505025.1. Taxonomy (NCBI): domain Eukaryota; kingdom Metazoa; phylum Chordata; class Mammalia; order Artiodactyla; family Bovidae; genus Bos; species Bos grunniens. The sequence goes on along the minus strand of NC_141175.1, from coordinate 53,743,199 downwards.
ATTTTAAATTTAAGGAGCACTGAAAAGAGTGAAGAGCCCTAAAGACAACTGAGATTTTATGCTGAAAGCATTTCACTGAACACCTGTGAACTATTGAATTTAATTGGGCTACAGCTGGAACAAGCAGTAGAGAGGAGGAAGCAAGATGGCATTTCTAAGCAAGCATGCATTAAAATCACCCTTACTTTCCCCTAACAAGCTGGAGGGCAGAATGGTCATGAAGACTCAGGCTAGATTAGGACATTCACACTCTCTTCTCTACCCTTTATCTGCATCTGTTTCCAAGATAAGGTCAGGGAAAAGTTTAAATGACTGGCAGTGTTTAATAGATTAACCCTCCCAATGGTATTGACATTATTACACACACTGCCCTACACTGAATTAACAAGAAAGGAATTGTGGAATTCCAGTAAGCAGTGTAGAGGAGTAAGGAAGTCTTGATAGGTAGCTACAAAATATACTCAGAACAGATGCCTGGGATATATGAAATGCTCAGTAATTATGAACTATTTTTCTGCATGACAGTCCAGTTTTACAGGAGAGGTGGATTTTTCCAGTACTACTAGAACTACTGAAAAATTGATTCCATGTGATACCTGGCTGAGGAGAAAAAGAATGAACATAAAGATCAAGGGCATTAGATAATAGGATCAAATTTATAGACAATAAAAACTCCAGAAAATGTTCAAGAATGTATATTGTCATGAAAATATATTTTTGGGGGAAGCAGGAAGAAGTAGTGAAAAAAGGGGAGTCATTACTTGAAAATCCTTCCAAAAGTTTGTCAACCTGGTAAATTATTTCATCTGTCACCTTTTTCCTCTTGTTATCAATCTTTCCCAGCATCAGGGTCTTGTTCCATGAGCCAGCTCTTCATATGAGGCTACCCAAATGTGGAGCTTCAGCCTCAGTATCAGTCCTTTCAAGTTTTAGGGTTGATTTTCTTTAGAATTGACTGATTTGATTTCCTTGCTGTCCAAGGGACTCAAGAGTTTTCTCCAGCACCACAATTCAAAACTATCAGTTCTTCAGTACTCAGACTTCTTTATGGTTCGACTCTCACAACTATACGTGACTACTGGAGAAACGATAGCTTTGACTATATGGACCATTGTCAGCAAAGTGATGTTTCTGCTTTTTTGCTATGCTTTCTAGGTTTTTCATAGCTTTCTTTCCAAGGAGCAAGCATCTTTTAATTTCATGGCTGCAGTCACCATCCACAGTGATTTTGGAGCCCAAGAAAACAAAATCTGTCTCTGTTTCCACTATTTACCCCTTCTATTTGCCATAAAGTGATGGGACCAGATGCCATGATTTCATTTTTTTTAATGTGGAGTTCCAAGCCAGTTTTTTCACTCTCCTCTTTCACCCTCATCAGGAGGGTTTTTAGCATATCTTTGCTTCCTGCCTTTAGAGTGGTATCATCTGCGTATCTGAGCTTGTTGGTATTTCTCCTGGCAATCTTGATTCCAGCTTGTGATTTATCCAGCACAGCAAATTGCAGTTTGCTTTTAAAGTCAAATAAAAAAGGTGATGCTGAAGCTGAAATTCCAACACTGTGGCCACCTGATGTGAAGAACTGACTCATTGGAAAAGACCCTGATGTTGGGAGAGATTGAAGGCAAGAGGACAAGGGGACAACAGAGGATGAGATGGTTGGATGGCATCACTGACTCCATATACATGAGTTTGAGCAAGCTCTGGGAGTTGGTGATGGACAGGGAAGCCTGGCATGCTGCAGTCCATGGTGTTGCAAAGAGTCAGACATGACTGAGCAACTGAACTGACTGACTGAAGCAGAGTGACAAAATACAGCCTTGTCATACTATTTTCCCAATTTGGAACAAGTCCATTGTTCCATGTCTGGTTCTAATTGTTGCTTCTTGACTTGCATACAGATTTCTCAAGAGATAGGTAAGGTGGTCTGTTACTCCCATCTCTTTAAGAATTTTCCACAGTTTGTTTTGATTCACAAAGTCAAAAGCTTTAGCATAGTAAATAAAGCAAAAGTAGATAATCTTCTGGAACTCCCTTACTTTCTCCATGATTCAGCAAATGTTGGCAATTTGATCCCTAGTTCCTCTGCCTTTTAAAAACCCATCTTGTAAAGTAATTAGCCTCCAATTAAAATAAATAAATTTAAATTTAAAAAACTAAAAAAAAAAAAATCTTTTACACTTTCAAGTTCTCCATTTATGTACTGCTGAGGATTAGCTTAAAGAATTTTGAGTATAACCTTGCTAGTAAATGAAATGAGCACAATTGTATGATAGCTTGAACTTTTTTTTGGCATTGCCATTCTTTGGAATTGGAATGAAATCTGACAATCTTTAGTCCTGTGGCCACTGTATAGCTTTCCAAATTTGTTGACGTATTGAATGCAGCACTTTAGCAGCAGCATATTTTAGGAGTTTAAATAGTTCAGCTGAAATTCACCACCTCCACTAACTTTGTTCATAGTGATGTTCGTAAGGCCTGCTTGACTTCACACTCCAAGATGTCTGGCTCTAGGTGACTAACCACATCATTGTGGTTATCCAGGTTATTAAGATTTTTATCATATAGTTCTTCTGTGTATTCTTGCCATCTCTTTGTTTCTTTTAGGTCCTTGTTTTTATCCTTTATCATATCCATCCTTGTTTGAACTGTTCTGTTGGTATCTCCAATTTTCTTGAAGAGATATCTAGTGTTTCTATTATTGTTTTTCTCTATTTCTTTGCATTTCTCATTAACAAAGGCCTTATCTTCCCTTGATATTCTCTGTAACTCTGCATTCAGTTGGGTATATCTTTACCTTTCTGCATTGTCTTTTGCTTCTTTCTTTCCTCAGCTATTTGTAAAGCTTCCTCAAGACCACCACTTTGTCAGCTTGCATTTCTTTTTATTTGGGATGATTTTGGTCATTGCCTCCTATACAGTGTTATGAACCTCTGTCCATAGTCCTTCAGGCACTCTATCTATCAGACCTAATCCCTTGAATCTATTTGTCACTTCCACTGTACAATCATAAAGACTTGATTTATGTAATACCTGAATTGCCTAGTGGTTGTCCCTACTTTCTTAAATTCAGGCTTGAATTTAGCAATAAGGAGTTCATGATCTGAGCCACAATTGTCTCGTGGTCTTGTTTTGCTCACTGTATACAGCTTCTCCATCTTTGACTTGAAGGAATATAGTCAATTTGATTTCGGTATTGACCATCAATTGATGCCCATGTGTGGAATTGTCTCTTGGAGTATTGGCAGGGGTGTTTTTATGACCAGTATATTCTTTTTACAAAACTCTGTTAGCCTTTTCCCTGCTTCATTTTGTGCTTCAAGGCCAAAATGGCCTGTTATTCCAAGTATCTCTTGACTTCCTACTTTTGCATTCCAATTCCCTACTGATGGAAAGGATTTTTTTTTTTTTTTTTTAATGTTAGTTCTAGAAGGTATTATAGGTCTTCAAAGAACCTGTCAACTTTAGCATCTTTGATGTCAGTTGTTGGGGCACAGAGTTAGATTACTGTAATGGTGAATAGTTTGGCTTGGAAACAGATCAAGTTCATTCTGTTATTTTTGAAATTGCAGCCAAACACTGCATTTTTAACTGTTTTATTGACTATGGGGCTACTCCATTTCTTCCAAGGGATTCTTGCCCACAGTAGTAGATATAATGGTCGTCTGAGTTAAATTTGCCCTTTCCCATCCATTTTAGTTCACTGATTCCTAAGATGTTGATATTCAATCTTGCCATTTCTTCCTTGACCATTTCCAATTTACCTTGATTCATGGACCTAACATTCCAGGTTTTTATTCAATATTGTTCTTTATAGTATCAGACTTCACTTTCATCACCAGACAAATCCAAAAATGAGTGTCATTTCTGCTTTGGCCCAGCTGCTTCATTCCTTCTGCAACTATTAATAATTGCCCTCTTCTGTTCCCTAGTAGCATATTGAACACCTTCTGATCTGGAGGACTTATCATCCAGTGTCGCCTATTCATACTGTCCATGTGATTCTTCCAGGAAGAATACTGAAGTGGGTTACTATTTCTCTCTACAGTGGACCACATTTTCTCAGAACTCTTCTGTATGACCTGTCTTCATCCATTCTTCTGCTGAGTTCAGTGAGCATTGCTTTGGCTTCATTATCAGTTAAATCAATTATCTCCACTTCATTAGGGTTTTTTTCTGTCCGCCCCCCTTTACTTGAAACATATTCCTCTGTCTCATTTTGTTTGACTTTCATTTTAATTTCTATTAATTAAACAAATCAGCTATGTTTTCCAATTTTGTAGTGGTGTTGTTTAGGTGCATCTCCTGTGTGAACTCTGTGTGTCAGGAGACTTTGGCAGGAAGGCTGTAGCTGGAGCAAGCTGGAGTATCTCTTGAGGCATTCTGTACTTTTGAAGTTTTAGTAGAAACCTGGATCTGATGTGATCATGGGCTGAGGGGAGTCCAAAGGTATACCCCATCATAGCAGCCTACATGGAATAACTGGAACTGGATTGGGCACAGGTCATCAGGCCTGGGATGACCCTCACCAAGGCTATCATGGTGACATGGCTGAAACTGGAGTGGGCTCTGCCATGAGGAATCTCAAAACAGGCTGTGCCAAGGCCACGTTTCTGCAGCATGGAGCTAGAATGGTCTTGTGCTAGAACTGATCCTGGGACACACTTCATGAAACCACCTTGGCAGGACAGCTGGAGCCATAGCAAGTGTATGCTGTAGGGATTGCCTGGGGGACTCAAACAGTGGTGCGTGCTGGCACCTTTGACCCTAGAGAGAGTTCTAGCAATTCTCCACCCCTATCACAGATGCTCTCAGGTTAGTGATTAGAGCTCCTTCCTGTAGATGGTAGGTGCCCTTTTAACTATTGTTTATGTTTGCTTGTTTTGTTTGTTTTTGCAGTGTTTCAGAGTCTATGCTCAGGTCCCTCAGTGATATCCTTCCATATCACCATCTTTGAGGTGGTGTTCCCATGCATATCATATCTCTGTATTTTCTACTATTTTGTATGTGGTTTCTCTATGTGCAGAAGCTGTTCAATCAGGCTTAGGGTTTCCTTAAAGAGAATTACCGTCTATATAGTTGTAGATTCAGCCTTGGATCTGTCCCTCAACCATTATTTCTTCAAATAGTTTTCTGGTTCTTCTCTCTCTTCTGCTTCTGGAACACCTATAGTGCAAATGTTAACATCCTTGATGCTGTTCCAGAAATCCCATAAAGTAACTTTACTTCTTAAAATTATTTCTTTTTCTTTTTAATTTTGTTGCTTTCTCTTAGTGAGTTCTATTCCTTGTCTTCTTGCTCACTGATTTATTTTCTCCCTTATCCCTCTGCTATTGAACACCTCTGTTGTAACTTCCAGTTCAATTTTAACTTCTGCTTAGTATTTCCCTATATTTTCTCTTAGTTGAAAATCTCACTGTGTTTCTTCTATTCTTCTAAGTCCAGTGAGCATCTTTATATTCCATACTTTTAAGTCTTTATTATATTATGTAAATTGCTTATCTCTGTTTCATTTTTTTTCCTTTTTCTGAGGTTTTATCTTATTCTTTTGATTGGAACATAGTCTTCTGTCTCCCCAATTTACCTTACTTGCTCATTTGCTTCTATGTTAATAGGGCTTTCCTGATGGCTCCGTGGTAAAGAATCTGCCTGCAAATGCAGGAGACATGGCTTCAGTCCCTGGGTCAGGAAGATCTTCCAGAGAAGGAAACGAAACATAATCCAGTATTCTTGCCTGGGAAATCCCATGGACAGAGGAGTCTGGCAGGTTACAGTCCATGGGGTTGCAAAAGAGCTGGACACAACTTAGGGACTAAAAAGCAACAATAACAAAAAGGTATGTACGCTACTTCTCCCAGGCTTTAAGTAGTGACTGATATAGCAGTCAATCAGTTTTCATTCCAATCTCAAAGAAAGGCAATGCCAAAGAATGCTCAAACTACTGCACAATTGCACTCATCTCACACACAACCTACTCCAGTACTCTTGCCTGGAGAATCCCATGGACAGAGGAGCCTGGTAGGCTGCAGTCCATGGGTCGCTAGGAGTCGGACACAACTGAGAGACTTCACTTTCACTTTTCACTTTCATGCATTGGAGAAGGAAATGGCAACCCACTCCAGCGTTCTTGCCTGGAGAAGCCCAGGGATGGGGGAGCCTGGTGGGAGGCCATCTATGGGGTCGTACAGAGTCGGACACGACTGAAGCGACTTAGCAGCAGCAGCAGCAATAGCACACACTAGTAAAGTAATGCTCAAAATTCTCCAAGCCAGGCTTCAGCAATACATGAAACGTGAACTTCCAGATGTTCAAGCTTGTTTTAGAAAAGGCAGAAGAACCAGAGATCAAATTGCCAACATGTGCTGGATCATGGAAAAAGCAAGAGAGTTCCAGAAAAACATATATTTCTGCTTTATTGACTATGCCAAAGCCTTTGATTGTGTGGATCACAATAAACTGTGGAAAATTCTGAAAGAGATGGGAATACCAGACCACCTGACCTGCCTCTGGAGAAACCTATGTGCAGGTCAGGAGGCAACAGTTAGAACTGGACATGGAACAACAGACTGGTTCCAAATAGGAAAAGGAGTACGTCAAGGCTGTACATTGTCACCCTGCTTATTTAGTTTATATGCAGAGTACATCATGAGAAATGCTGGGCTAGAAGAAGCACAAGCTGGAATCAAGATTGCTGGGAGAAATATCAATAACCTCAGATATGCAGATGACACCACCCTTATGGCAGCAAGTGAAGAGAAACTCAAAAGCCCATTGATGAAAGTGAAAGTGGAGAGTGAAAAAAGTTGGCTTAAAGCTCAACATTCAGAAAACTAAGATCATGGCATCTGGTCACATCACTTCATGGGAAATATATGGGGAAACAGTGGAAACAGTGTCAGACTTTATTTTTTTGGGCTCCAAAATCACTGCAGATGGTGACTGTAGCCATGAAATTGAAAGACGCTCACTCCTTGGAAGGAACGTTATGACCAACCTAGATAGCATATTCAAAAGCAGAGACATTACTTTGCCAACAAAGGTCTGTCTAGTCAAGGCTATGGTTTTTCCAGTGTTCATTATGGATGTGACAGTTGGACTGTGAAGAAAGCTGAGCACAGAAGAATTTATGCTTTTGAATTGTGGTGATGAAGAAGACTCTTGAGAGCGCCTTGGACTGCAAGGAGATCCAACCAGTCCATTCTAATGGAGATCAGCCCTGGGTGTTCTTTGGAAGGACTGATGCTAAAGCTGAAACTCCAGTGCTTTGGCCACTTCATGAGAAGAATTGACTCATTGGAAAAGACTCTGATGCTGGGAGGGATTGGGGGCAGGAGGAAAAGGGGATGACAGAGGATGAGATGGCTGGATGGCATCACCAACTGATAGATGTGAGTTTGAGTGAACTCCGGGTGTTGGTGATGGACAGGGAGGTTCTGGCGTGCTGCGATTCATGGGATCACAAAGAGTCGGACACGACTGAGCAACTGAACTGAACTGTACTAATATAGTGGTGACTTTAAGTAGTCCAAGATGCCCTGGAGCTCATAAATGCAATGCTTCCTGGCCACAAGATCCAGGAGCTCAGTGTTTCCTATGTGGGCTGAGTGTGCCCTCTTATTGTAATAAGAGACAGCTAGCCCTTGAAATGAGTGTGGGTTCTGGTTGCAGCTGCTTGCAGGCACTTTTGGTGGGACTGGATCCCAGAATAGCTGTGGGGCCAAGCCTTACTTAGCTTCAGCCAACTTCTGGCAGGCTACTCTGTCCATCTAGGTTTCAGGTCTTTTTCAGAGGGAATAATTCTATATGTAGTTGTAGTATATTATTGTGTCCATGGGTGGATGTGAATCCAGAACCTCCAATGCCCCTTGTACTTTCTTATACTTGTGCAATGTCTTGTACTTTCTCACCTTTCCATTATTTCTTTTTTTAAATTGATTTTTATCGGAGTATAGTTGCTTTACAATGTTGTGTTAGCTTCTACTCTATAGTAAAGTAAATCATTTATACATATACATATATCCCTTCTTTTTTGAATTTCCTTCCAGTTTAGGTCACTCCAGAACATTGAGTAGATTTTTCTCATATGAATTCTCTACTCCAGCCAAATGAACCTTTCTACCTGTCTTTATAATACACTTTACCTCTTCTTTCTTTCTCATTATATTCACCCAATTTTCCCTTTTCTGAACTATTCATATTCTTCACCATAGGTTAAGCATAGTTCTCAAAATGAATGGCTTATGTTGGTTTCTTGAATATAAACTAGTGCCTAATTGTTTAAGGTATATTGAATATTAGCTACACTGTGTTTTATATATATATATATGAATATTAAATTGGAGTAATTTAAAGTTCTATTTTTTTTGTAATTTCTCAGAATGTTCCTTAGCCAAGTAAACCAAATGTGCTAGAATAAGAATTTATGTAAACAGGAAAGTGAGTTCTGAAATATTGTGAAAGATGATAGTCTGCTGATCATTGACCCTTGGAGGTAGGATTCCCAGATATTCTGTTGGGGTAAGACCTCCATAGGAATCATTCCAGGTGAGCAAGTTACTTCTTAGGACAACATCCGAACTGCATTTAATGACACAGAAACAATCTTACCCACAGCTTAATATAGGTTTCTTTAAACAAGGGTAGGCATTCTGCAGCAGAACAATGAGTGACAGATAAAGTTATGCCAGACCAGCAACGAATGCTTAGGGAGGTGAAACTTGAATGTGTTGATCTCCTTCTTTGAGCTTATAAGCTTTCAGTTTGATCTAGCTGAACTATGAAGCTGTAAGCCTCATAAAACAAGAGCCATTATATTGAAAATATGCAAAGAGTTCAAGAAACAACATTGCCCAAGCTTCCCTAAATCATTGATGAGTGAAAAGGAGTGGCAATTTCATTAGATAACAATTCAAAAAGATGAACACTTTGATATAGATATTGGTTAAAAAACAGCATAAATATTTATGAATAGTTATGAGATGTAAAATAAAATGATAAGAAGGAGGACAAAAGTCAGTGATCTGCAGTTAATATATTAATCCACTTAAGGGACTTCCTTCATAGTCCAGTGGCTAAGAACCTGCCTTGCAATGCAGGTAACATAGGTTTGATCCTGGTTCGGGGACTAATACCCCACATGATGCAGGACAACTAAACCGCAACTCGGGAAGTTTGCATGCCCCAATGAAAGATCCTGCATGACAAAATGAACATCCCACATACCACAAATAAGAACCAATACAGCCAAATTAATCCATAAAATCATGATTTAAAGAAATGTTCTTTAAATGAAATTTGTTAAACATTTCAGTACCTTAATTCCTAAAGTTTAATACACTGTGGTAAATGAGATGCATAGCACATGTTACGCAATAATAAACCAATTAAAATTCCCTGAAATAAAGAGTGCAAATAATCTGAATTTTAGAAAAATCTCAAGTAAAAACAATACAGATATTACCAGTGAAGCACACTGTGCTTAAGACAGACATGTGAAAAGATAAGAGGCTACATATTAAACAGCTGCATAAAAAGAAAGTAACACATGAGTAATTTCAACTGACCTCAGATACTCCATGGCATTCAAATTTATGATAGATATGTGAAACAATGTCACCTAGGGACAAGTTGCTCACCTAAGCAATTTTGGAAATTAGTTCAGACTACGAGACTAACGGCAAAAGGTATTATACTTAAGCACTTTAGTTGATAAAGATTTTTCCCACTAGGGTACAATTCAATAAAATTTAAAACCACTATACATTGGTATGGAATTTTGCATTAAGCAAATGGATGATAGACAATGGGACCCAGTTTTCTCATTGTTGGAGTGATAAGTTATAGATAAGCAATATAGGAGGGCTAGAATGACCCATGCGGTCCTGGATTAGAGTTTGAGACATCAGTGTAAAACTGGATTTAACTTTATACATGTATACAGATGGATACTTCTAGAAATGTATAGATATGTGTTCACACACAATTTGCTTTTGCTCACACACAAATGTATAGATATGTGCTTGCATACAGTTTACTCTGTCACTTGAAAGAATAAATAATCAATGACTTCTCAGGAGCACTGAGCGAACACAGTATCTAGTTTTAATATCTTCTCTTAAAAACTGAAACATGATTTCCTGGGAAAATGGCTGATTCCAGAACTGGGTCAGAGAAAATACAAATTAAACTATAACACCTTGTAGTGCTAGGAACTGAAGGAGTGCTAAGAAAACAAAACAAAACACCCATTGATGAGAGTATGTCAAAAAAATCAACTGGAAGAGCTCCAAAACTAGAACATTAGACATAATAATTACTGTTGTATTAAAGCTCAAAGTATAAAACAATTGCCCATGAGCCCATAGTGACAAATAATTGAGTGAAGAATAAAGTGGCAAATAATAAACATCTTCCATGTGGTATTCCAAACAATTTATATAGATACTACACACATTTAAGAAAGAAAAATAACTTTCAACTTCTTAAATAAGGGCTGCACATGGTAATTTCCTTCCAAAGAGAATAGTTTGGAAAATGGAGCAAAAAGGTAACTTTACAGGGGCCACTCTTTTATCCTACTACAGTAGGAGTCAATTCTACTCAAAATTAAAACATATATTCGATGTGTTCTATAATATTTTTCTCAATTTTAGGAATGCATTTTATAATATAACATGCCTTGAGAAAAAGAAAGATTTATGTGAAATTCAGAAAATACTTCAGCTTTGTTCTAATTCTTCTATAAGACTGCTGCTGCTAAGTCACTTCAGTCATGTCCAACTCTGTGCGACCCCATAGATGACAGCCCACCAGGCTCCCCCGCCCCTGGGATTCTCCAGGCAAGAACATTGGAGTGGGTTGCCATTTAATTAATTTTACATTTTAAAAATTCAATGTTTGGTATATTTTAAATTATTTCTATGGGTTATTATACATATTATCTAAATAATGTGACATGACTAGAATATTATATATGATTATATGTTATAAATATGATAAAAAACAGAATTTGATTCACATGACATTAATCATATTTTACTTATATTATTATTAGTTTAGAATCTATTAATTTCATTCATTCATTCATTCATTCATTTTATTTATTTAATTGCACAGGTTTTTTTAGAATTTTAAAATGTTTAATTTTGAAAAACTTTTAAAAACAATATTTTAAACAATATTTAAAACAATATTTAAAAACAATATTTAAAAATGAAAGATACATAAGATGTAATCTTTAATCCTAAACAAATATTATTTAAATACTGAACCCAGAGTTGTGACTTATTAGAGATCAATAGATTTCTAGTAGAATACAGTCCATAGTTGATAGAAAGTGCTTACTACCTGAAATATAAATATAAAGTATAAGCTAGAGAATATTTGAACAAGGTTCTGATCATCTTAATAAAGCAAAACCATAAAAATAATTAGAATATGAAGTAGAGATGCCTTAAATGTACATAATGTGTGCACACATTTATTTACTTTTGAATTGCCAAATTATAATATTACTCAGTTTTGTCTTGAGGGTAGGTTGCAGGAAAGGATAATATAAACAGGGTAATTCAAACTATGAGCAGACTTAATGCAAAGAATACACAGAAGAACTGTACAAAAAAGATCTTCATGACCCAGATAATCACGATGGTGTGATGACTGACTTAGAGCCAGACATCCTGGAATGTGAAGTCAAGTGGGCGTTAGAAAGCATCACTACGAACAAAGCTAGTGGAGGTGATGGAATTCCAGTTGAGCTATTTCAAATCCTGAAAAATGATGCTGTGAAAGTGCTGCACTCAATACGCCAGCAAATTTGGAAAACTCAGCAGTGGCCACAGGACTGGAAAAAGTCAGTTTTCATTTCAATCCCAAAGAAAGGCAATGCCAAAGAATGCTCAAACTACTGCACAATTGCAGTCATCTCACACGCTAGTAAAGTAATGCTCAAAATTCTCCAAGCCAGGCTTCAGCAATATGTGAACCGTGAACTTCCTGATGTTCAAGCAGGTTTTAGAAAAGACAGAGGAACCAGAGATCAAATTGCCAACATCCACTGGATCATGGAAAAAGCAAGAGAGTTCCAGAAAAGCATCTATTTCTGCTTTATTGACTATGCCAAAGCCTTGGACTGTGTGGATCACAATAAACTATGGAATATTCTGAAAGAGATGGGAATACCAGAACACCTGATCTGCCTCTTGAGAAATTTGTATGCAGGTCAGGAAGCAACAGTTAGAACTGGACATGGAACAACAGACTGGTTCCAAATAGGAAAAGGAGTTCATCAAGGCTGTATATTGTCACCCTGTTTATTTAACTTATATGCAGAGTACATCATGATAAATGCTGGACTGGAAGAAACACAAGCTGGAATCAAGATTTCCGGGAGAAATATCAATAACCTCAGATATGCAGATGACACCACCCTTATGGCAGAAAGTGAAGAGGAATTCAAAAGCCTCTTGATGAAAGTGAGAGTGGAGAGTGAAAAAGTTGGCTTAAAGCTCAACATTCAGAAAACGAAGATCATGGCATCTGGTCCCACCACTTCATGGGAAATAGATGGGGAAACAGTGTCAGACTTTATTTTTCTGGGCTCCAAAATCACTACAGATGGTGACTGCAGCCATGAAACTAAAAGACGCTTACTCCTTGGAAGGAACGTTATGACCAACCTAGATAGCATATTCAAAAGCAGAGACATTACTTTGCCAACAAAGGTTCCTCTAGTCAAGGCTATGGTTTTCCCTGTGTCATGTATGGATGTGAGAGTTGAACTGTGAAGAAGGCTGAGCACTGAAGAATTGATGCTTTTGAACTGTGATGTTGGAGAAGACTCTTGAGAGTCCCTTGGACTGCAAGGAGATCCAACCAGTCCATTTCTGAAGGAGATCAGCCCTGGGATTTCTTTGGAAGGAATGATGCTCAAGCTGAAACTCCAGTACTTTGGCCACCTCATGCAAAGAGTTGATTCATTGGAAAAGACCCTGATGCTCGGAGGGATTGGGGGCAGGAGGCGAAGGGAATGACAGAGAATGGATGGCTGGATGGCATCACTGACTCGATGGACGTGAGTCTGGGTGAACTCCAGGAGTTGGTGATGGACAGGGAGGCCTGGCATGCTGCGATTCATGGGGTCGCAAAGAGTCGGACACGACTGAGCAACTGATCTGATCTGAATGCAAAGAAGAGATTTTATAGAATATGCACATATAAAGAAGAGTTAGAACTGGGACCAAGAAATTATCCCCTAACAATTCCACATTTCCCTGTATCTGGATGGAACCATAACTTGATGGCATGATTAGTAAGGTGTTCATTAAAAAAAATTGGGCACCTTTCTATTGTTTCTTCCCTAGTGTTCCCTCCATATTATTTCTTTCTTGAGGATCAGGAAACTGACCCAAAGAGAGGAAGTAGTTGGTTAAAATTATCTAGCCTTTTTGTGATCAAGCTGCAGCTTAGTTAAATTTCTTGACTCTGTATTGTGTGCACATTCTCCTTTATGCCTCTGCAGGTACATTTAAGGTTAAGCATGATCCTCTGACAAAATAGTCTTTCATCAAAAGCAGCCTTGAGAAAGCTACAAAAAGCAGATATCTGACAAATAATAAAAGATTGAAGGAAAAAAATAGAGGAACAAGTAGTTTCAAAGAGAGGACTTTTTAATGCAATTTTGCTTAGAAATGCATTTGGGAGCAAGAAGCTGATAAATAAGTTCAGGAACCTTTATAATTTTATTGACAAAGTGATATTATGTGTAAGGACTTCATTAGCTGGGGCTGAGGAACCCTTGAACCAAAGTAGCATTGTGTTTCCATTTGTCAGAAAAGAAATATAAGCAGAAAAACACATGCTCTTTTTGCATAGTCTTCTGACATGAGAAAGGAAAATGGTGGGAATAAAACAGGGAGGGAGGGAAATAAAAACATTGTTCAGAGAAGAGAAGCTTCATGAGACTTGAAAGATGTCAAGTTACTATTTTGATGGTAAGAAGGCAGACAACACAATGTCTGGTATGTAGAAAATACTCATTCTGATTTTAGAGAAAAGATTAAAAAAAAGCAACTTAAAATTGTAAATAAATCTGGAAAGTAATTGCTGTATAGATATTACCAAATCAAACCCACTCATTATAGAGATTCATTAAAAGTATAGTATGCAGATCTCTGCAGGACAGAAACCTAATGCTAACCATTAGAGATTAAAGCCAAGGACACATAGCAACTCAGGGTAAATTCAAAAATGGAATCCATACTACTGATATTTACTCCTGTAGTGTGCCTCTTCTCATTAGCACTGCTGCAACTTAGAATGCTTCAAATTAGTCTTGTAAATGAGTATTAGCTATAATGCTTATACATGATCATTACTAAGATTATATAAGAATTTTCTATAGGAAGACATCATTTAAAATATTTCACATGTTCAAATATTTTAGATTCCATATATACATGAGATTTATTCATTTATATGAGTAAATTCCATATATAAATGAGATTTACTCATTTATATACTCAAGTATATGTCTTGACTGGCTTATTTCATCTAGCATAATGTCTTTCAGGTTAACCTATGTTCTTGAGAATGACAGGATCTTCCTCTTTTTTAAAGCTGAATAATATTCCACTGTGTATGGACATCACATTTGTATATAACATTTTCTTTATCATCTGTTGACATACACTTAGGTTGTTTCTGCATCTACTACTGTGAATAATGCTTCAATCAACATTGGAATGTAGATTTTTCTTTGAGATACTGATTTTGCTTCTTTCAGATATACAGTTGACCTTTGAATAACATGTGCTGAACAGGAGTTCGGCTAATAAAGTTAAAACTAATAGAGTTTTGCCAAGAAAATGCACTGGTCATAACAAACACCCTCTTCCAACAACACAAGAGAAGACTCTACACATGGACATCACCATATGGTCAACACTGAAATCAGATTGATTATATTCTTTGCAGCCAAAGATGGAGAAGCTCTATACAGTCAGCAAAAACAAGACCAGGAGCTGACTGTGGCTCAGATCATGAACTCCTTATTGCAAATTCAGACTTAAATTGAAGAAAGTAGGGAAAAACACTACACCATTCAGGTATGACCTAAATCAAATCCCTTTTGATTATACAGTGGAAGTGAGAAATAGATTTAAGGGCCTAGATCTGATAGACAGAGAGCCTGATGAACTATGGAATGAGGTTCGTGACATTGTACAGGAGACAGGGATAAAGACCATCCACATGGAAAAGTAAAAAAGCAAAATGGCTGTTTGGGGAGGCCTTATAAATAGCTGTGAAAAGAAGAGAAGCAAAAAGCAAAGGAGAAAAGGAAAGATATAAGCAACTGAATGCAGAGTTCCAAAGAATAGCAAGAAGAGATAAGAAAGCCTTCCTCAGTGATCAATGCAAAGAAATAGAGGAAAACAACAGAATGGGAAAGACTAGAGATCCCTTCAAGAAAATTAGAGATACCAAGGGAATATTTCATGCAAAGATGGGCTCGATAAAGGACAGAAATGTTATGGACCTAACAGAAGCAGAAGATATTAAGAAGAGGTGGCAAGAATACACAGAAGAACTGTACAAAAAAGATCTTCACGACCCAGATAATCATGATGGTGTGATCACTGACCTAGAGCCAGACATCTTGGAATGTGAAGTCAAGTGGGCCTTAGAAAGCATCAGTACGAACAAAGCTAGTGGAGGCAATGGAATTCCAGTTGAGTTATTTCAAATCCTGAAAGATGATGCTGTGAATGTGCTGCGCTCAATATGCCAGCAAATTTGGAAAGCTCAGCAGTGGCCACAGGACTGGAAAAAGTCAGTTTTCATTCCAATCCCAAAGAAAGGCAATGCCAAAAAATGCTCAAAGTACCACACAATTGCACTCATCTCACACGCTAGTGAAGTAATGCTCAAAATTCTCCAAGCCAGGCTTCAGCAATATGTGAACCATGAAATTCCTGATGTTCAAGCAGGTTTTAGAAAAGGCAGAGGAATCAGAGATCAAATTGACAACATCTGCTGGATCATGGAAAAAGCAAGAGAGTTTCAGAAAAATATCTATTTGTGCTTTATTGACTATGCCAAAGCCTTTGACTGTGTGGATCACAATAAACTGTGGAAAATTCTTCAAGAGATGGGAATACCAGAACACCTGATCTGCCTCTTGAGAAATCTGTATGCAGGTCAGGAAGCAAAAGTTAGAACTGCACATGGAACAACAGACTGGTTCCAAATAGGAAAAGGAGTTCGTCAAGGCTGTATATTGTCACCTTGCTTATTTAGTTTATATGCAGAGTACATCATGAGAAATGCTCAACTGGAAGAAACACAAGCGAATCAAGATTGCGGGGAGAAATATCAATAACCTCAGATATGCAGATGACACCACCCTTATGGCAGAAAGTAAAGAGGAACTCAAAAGCCTCTTGATGAAAGTGAAAGTGTAGAGTGAAAAAGTTGGCTTAAAACTCAACATTCAGAAAACAAAGATCATGGCATCTGGTCCCATCACTTCATGGGAAATAGATGGGGAAACAGTGTCAGACTTTATTTTTCTGGGCTCCAAAATCACTGCAGATGGTGACTGCAGCCATGAAATTGAAAGACGCTTACTCCTTGGAAGGAAAGTTATGACCAACGTAGATAGCATATTCAAAAGCAGAGACATTACTTTGGCAATAAAAGTTCGTCTAGTCAAGGCTATGGTTTTTCCTGTGATTATGTATGAATGTGAGAGTTGGACTGTGAAGAGGGCTGGGCACCGAAGAATTCTTGCTTTTGAACTGTGGTGTTGGAGGAGACTCTTGAGAGTCCCTTGGACTGCAAGGAGATCCAATCAGTCCATTCTAAAGGAGATCAGTCCTGGGATTTCTTTGGAAGGAATGATGCTAAAGCTGAAACTCCAGTACTTTGGCCACCTCATGCGAAGAGTTGACTTATTGGAAAAGACCCTGATGCTGGGAGGGATTGGGGGCAGGAGGAGAAGGGAACGACAGAGGATGAGATGGCTGGATGGAATCACTGGCTCGATGGACATGAGTCTGGGTGAACTCTGGGAGATGGTGGTGGACAGGGAGGCCTGACGTGCTGCAATTCATGTGGTCACAAAGTGTCGGACACGACTGAATGACCGAACTGAACTGAACAGGAGACATCCACTTTTTTTTTTTTTGGTGGGGCGGAATTTGATTTTTATTTTAAAAATAAAAATTTAACTGGAGGATAATTGCTTTACAATATACTGATTTCTGCTGTACAACAATGTGAATGAGATATATATATATATATATATATATATATATATATATATATATATACATACATATACACAAATATATCCACTGGATTTCCCTGGTTGCTCAGCTGGTAAAGAATCCACCTGCAATGTAGGAGAACCCAGTTATATTCCTGGTCCTGGAAGATCCCCTGGAGAAGGGATAGGCTACCCACTCCAGCATTCTTGGGCTTCCCTGGTGGCTCAGATGGTAAAGAATCTTCCTGCAATGTGGGAGACCTGGGCTCGATCCCTGGTTTGGGAAGATGCTCAGGAAGAGAACAATACAACCTACTCCAGTATTCATGCCTGGAGAATCCCCATGGACAGAGGATCCTGGCTGGCTACAGTTCATGGGGTCACAAAAAATCAGACATGACAGAGACTACACACAATACAGCTATATCCCCTCCCTTTGAGCCTTGCTGCTCCCTCCCCTCACACCCCTCTTTGTCATCACAAGATGCCAGATCTGGATCCTTGTGTGCTAATAGCAGCTTCCCACCAGCTATCTATTTTATACATGATAGAGTACATATTGCAATGCTAGTTTCTCAAATCATCCTACCCTCTCCTTCCACCACTGTGTCCACATGTCCATTCTCTACATCTGCATCCCCATTCCTTCCCTACAAATAGCTTTATCAGTGCAATTTTTCTAATTTCATGTATATGAATTAATATGTGATATTTGTTTTTCTCTTTCTGATTCACTTCACTCTGTATAATAGACTCAAGTTTCATCCACCTCATTAGAACTGATTCAAATTTGTTCCTTTTTATGACTGAGCAATATTCTATTGCATATATGTACCACATATTCTTTATCCATTCATTTACTGATGGACATTTGAGTTGCTTCCATGTCCTGGATGTTGTAAATTGTGTTACAATGCAATGGGGGTACAAGTGTCTTTTTGAATAGTGATTTTCTCAGATTATATGCCCAGTTGTGGCATCGCTGAGCCATATGGTAGTTTTATTCATAGTTTGTTAAGGAGTGCCCATACAGTTCTCTATAGTGGCTATATCAATTTATGTTCCCACCAACAATGAAGTAGGGTTCCCTTTTCTCACATCCTCTCAAGCATTTATTATTTGAAGATTTTTGTTTGTTTGTTTGATGATGGCCATTCTTATTGGTGTGAAGTGATGTCTCATTGTAGTTTTGATGTAATAGACAGAAAGACTTCTCACTCAGTCTTGTCCGACTCTTTGCGACCCATGGACTGTAACACACCAGGCTCCTCCATCCATGGAATTTTCTAGGCAAGACTACTGGAGTGGGTTGCCATTTGAGCAGATACACTTATAAGAGCCTTTTATCAATAGAAAATGCTAAGGTACTACACCAGTTACATCACAACTGGGTATTGCTTTTGCTTTGGCTCCGTCTCTTCAGTTTTTCTGGACTTATTTCTCCACTGATCTCCAGTAGCATACTGGGCACCTACCAACCTGGGGAGTACATATTTCAGGGTCCTATCTTTTTGCATTTTCATAACTGTTCATGGAGTTCTCAAGGCGAGAATACTGAAGTGGTTTGCCATTCCCTTCTCCAGTTGACCACATTTTGTCAAACTCTCCACCATGACCCATCTCTCTTGGATGGCCCTAGATGGCATGGTTTATAGTTTCATTGAGTTAGATAGGACTGTGGTCCATGTGACCAGATTGGTTAGTTTTCTGTATTATGATTTTCATTCTGTCTGCCCTCTGATGGAGAAGGACTAGAGGCTTATGAAAATATTCTGATGGGCAGGGCTGAGCTCAGTAAACCTTTAATCCAATTTTCTGTTGATGGGTGGGGCTGTGTTCCCTCCCTGTTGTTTGACCTGAGCCCAACCTATAGTGAAGGTAATGAAGATAATGGTGACCTCCTTCAAAATGTCCCATGCACTCACTGTTACACTCAGTGCCCATAACCCTGCAGCAGGCTACTGCTAAGCCATGCCTCCACTGGAGACTCCTGGACACTCACAGGCAAATATGGGTCAGTCTCTTGTAGGATCACTGTTCCTTTCTCCTGGATCATATGAGCACAAGGTTGGATGCATTCTCAAAAATGACAGAATGATCTTGTTCATTTTAAAGGCAAACCGGTAAACATCATAGTAACCCACGTCTATACCCCGACCAGTAATGTTAAAGAAGCTGAAGTTGAATGGTTCTGTGAAGACCAACAAGACTTTCTAGAACTAACACCCAACAAATATATTCTTTTCACTGTAGGGGACTGGAATGCAAAAGTAGGAAGTCAAGAGATACCTAGAGTAATAGGCAAATTTTGCATTGGAGTACAAAATGAAGCAGGTCAAAGGCCAACAGAGTTTTGCCAAAAGAACACACTGGCCATAAGAAGAACCCGCTTCCAACAACACAAGAGGAGACTCTACATATGGACGTCACCAGATGGTCAGTACTGAAATTAGATTGATTATATTCTTTGTAGCCAAAGATGGAGAAGCTCTATACAGTCAGCAAAACAAGACTGGGAGCTGACTGTGGCTCCAATCATGAACTCCCTATTTCCAAATTCACACTTAAATTGAAGAAAGTAGGGGAAACCACTAGACCATACATTTATGACCTAAATCAAATCCCTTAATGATTATACAGTGGAAGTGACAAATAGATTCAAGGGGTTAGATCTGATAGACAGACTGCCTGATGAACTATGGATGGAAGTTGGTAACATTGTACAGGAAGCAGGAACCAACACCATCCCAAGAAAAAGAAATGAAAAAAGCCAAAATGGTTGCTAAAGAAGGCCTTACAAATAGCTGAGAAAAGAAAAGACGCAAAAGGCGAAGGAAAAAAAAGGAAAGATATAAGCATCTGAATGCAGAGTTCCAAAGAATACCAAGCAGAGATGAGAAAGCCTTCCTCAGAGATCAGTGCAAAGAAATAGAGGAAAACAATAGAATGGGAAAGACCAGAAATCTCTCCAAGAAAATTAGAGCTATCAAGGGAACATTTCATGCAAAGATGGGTTCAGTAAAGGACAGAAATGGTATGGACCTAAAAGAAGCAGAAGATATTAAGAAGAGGTGGCAAGAATACACAGAAGAACTATACAAAAAGGTCTTCATGACCCAGATAACCACGATGATGTGATCACTCACCTAGAACCAGACATCCTGGAATGTGAAGTCAAGTGGGCCTTAGGAAGCATCACTATGAACAAAGCTAGTGGAGGTGATGGAATTCCAGTTGAGCTATTTCAAATCCTGAAAGATGATGCTGTGAACGTGCTGCACTCAACATGTCAGGAAATCTGGAAAACATAACTGTGGCCATAGGACTGAAAAAGTTCAGTTTTCATTTCAATCCCAAAGGAAGACAATGTCAAAATATACTGAAACTACCACACAATTGCACTCATGTCACACTCTAGCAAAGGAATGCTCAAAATTCTCCATGCCAGTCTTTAACAGTATGTGAAACATGAACTTCAGATCTTCAAGCTGGATTTAGAAAAGGTAGAGGAACCAGGGCTCAAATTGCCAACATCTTTTGGCTCATCAAAAAAAGCAAGGGAGTTCCAGAAAAACATCTACTTCTGCTTTATTGACTATGCCAAAGCCTTTGACTGTGTAGATCACAATAAACTGTGGAAAATTCTTAAACAGATAGGAATACTAGACCCTCCGACCTGCCACCTGAGAAATCTGTATGCAGGTCAGGAAGCAACAATTAGAACTGGGTGTGGTACAACAGACTGGCTCCAAATAAGGAAAGGAGTACGTCAAGGCTGAATATTGTCACCCTGCTTATTTATCTTATATGCAGAATACAGCATGAGAAATGCTGGTCTGGATGAAGCCGAAGCTGGAATCAAGATTGCTGGAAGAAACATCAATAACCTCAGATATGCAGATGACACCACCCTTATGGCAGAAAGTGAAGAAGAACTAAACAGCTTCTTGATGAAAGTAAAAGTGGAGAGTGAAAAAGTTGGCTTAAAGCTCAACATTCAGAAAACTAAGATCATGGCATCTGGTCCCTTCACTTAAAGGCAAATAGATGGGGAAACATTGGAAACAGTGGCAGACTTTATTTTTGGGAGCTCCAAAATCACTGCAGATGGTGATTGCAGCCATGGAATTAAAAGACTCTTGCTCTTTGGAAGAAAAGTTATGACCAACATAGACAGCATATTAAAAAGCAGAGACATTGCTTTGCCAGTAAAGGTCCGTCTTGTCAGAGCTATTGTTTTTCCAGTCGTCATGTACAGATGTGAGAGTTGGACTATAAATAAAGTTGAGCACCAAAGAATTGATGCCTTTGAACTGTGGTGTTGGAGAAGACTCTTGAGAGTCCTTTGGACTGCAAGGAGATACAACCAGTCCATTGTAAAGGAAATCAGTCCTGAACATTCACTGGAAGGACTGATGCTGAAGCTGAAACTTCAATATTTTGGCCACCTGATGTGAAGAACTGACTCATTTGAAAAGACCCTGATGCTGTGAAAGATTGAAAGTAATGGGAGTAGTGGATGAAATGGTTGGATGGCATCATGGACTCGATGGACATGAGTTTGAGCAAGCTCCAGGTGTTGGTGATGGACAGGGAAACCTGGTGTGATGCAGTCCATGGGGTCGCAAATGGTCAGACATGACTGAGTGACTGAACTGAACTGACTAAATATATTAACCAATTTGAAACTGGTTGAATCTGTGGATGTGAAATTACTGGTACTAAACAACCACATGTAAGGAGAGCTGACTACAAGTTATATGGTGATTTTTGACTTTACAAAGGGTCAGTGTCCTAACCTCCATGTTGCTAATAAGAGTCAACTGTATATTCATATGTTCAAAAGTTGGACTTCTAGAACATATGATAATGATACTTTTAATTTTTTGAGGGACTTCCATATTGTTTTCTTACATGGCTGTACCAATTTACATTCCTGTCAACAATGTATGCTTCATTAAAAAGCTAAGCTCATAAAACCGAGAGTAGAATGGTGGCTGCCAGAGTCTAAATAGTAGGGGAATGATGAGATGTGTTTCAGAGGGTACAAGTTTTCATTTATGCGAGATGAATAACTTCTGGAGATCTAATGTACAGCATAACAATTATAGTCAGTAATACTGTATTGTGTAATTGAAATTTGCTAAAAGAACAGATGCTAACCTTTCTTACCGCACACAAAATAATGTGAGCTGATGTATACATTAATTAGCTTGACTGTAGTAATCAATTCACAATGTGTATTTTATAAAACTCCACATTGTATATTTTAAATATTTACATTTTTTATTTGTCAATTATACATAAATAAAGCTGAGTGGATTAATTAGTACGTTAATTAATACAAGCCAGGTAACAGGTCTGATAAAATATAAAAATATTCACATGTTAATACGTTCTTTAAAAGTAAATCAAATAATAATATTATGTCAGTTTTACAGAAGGGTAAACTGAAGCAGATACATTAAATGTGTCGTTCATGTTCCCATCATACTTTGGGGAGAGCTAGGAGTTGGAGTTGTCTGACTTCAAAACCCACATTACTAGAATAATCTGTCCTGTGTGCGTGCTCACGTTCAGTCGTATCTGACTCTGTGACCCCATGGATGGTAGCTTGCCAGGCTCCTCTGTCCCAGAACCTGAAACTTCTACAATACTGATTCCTTTGAGTTATATTGAGGAAGACCAATACTGATAATTTAGGCCTTAGAGGATGAAATTTGGTTCTACTACATCATGGACTTTGTAAAGTTTCAGTTCAGAGCACTTATTTAGTCATTTTGTGAGTGAGCGCATTTAGAGTGCATGAATTTGCCACTGCTCATGTTTTTGCTATCAAGGAATGTGCTATCATCACAGCAAATTTGTTGGTGATGCCTGAGAGAATGAGATACAGATAGAGAGATTTAAATTATTAGCAAGAGAGATGCTATCATTTAATAAAAGATCTGCAAAAATGACAGCTAAGTAGTTGCTGTGTCAGTATAGAATCCTAGGCTTCCAATCTTTCAGCTTTTAATAGAGATTATTTTTTTCTCTAAAATTTTCATTCACTAGAAAATTTAGTTGTTATATATTTTAGGTTACCTGTTTCTTTGGAATTTCATTATAAAACAAAACAAATTCATTTCCCTCAAAAGTAGACAAATAAGCAAAGTTCTACATATAATATAGATGTCTCCTGACCTTAAGTTAAGAGCAAATATTGTAGAACCAGGCATGAAAAGATGAATCATTAATAATATGATTACATGTGATAATTAAAAAATACCTCTAAAGTCCCATAAACTGGAATAACGATAATATACTCATGGCCTAGTACATACAGTTGATCAACTTTTGTTGAACACTTACTATATTCTGCAGAGTGAGGTTAAGGCCAACAGAATACAGAAATGGAAGAAAGTTCTCCCTTCAAGAACTTCATAATAGGCATACACATACACACACACACATATATATATATATATCTCCATGAAAAAGTATTCACTACTTACTGTAATATTGGGAATCTGTATCGATTAAAAAATCACATAAGCATAAACTTCTATCTCTCTTCCATTTAAACTTCTCTGCCTTAAAAAATAAAGGATTGGGAACATGTGTACACCCATGGTGGATTCATGTTGATGTATGGCAAAACCAATACAACATTGTAAAGTAATTAGCCTCCAATTAAAATAACAAAAAAGAGAGAAAAAAAAATAAATGTATAATTCTATCTTAAAAACGGTTTATACCGGAGTATCCCTTTAGGCCACTCAAGCATTAACATTATATGATTCTCTCAACAACAATCAGAACTCAAACACAGCAGGAATTATAGAATGCAGCAGAAAAGATTAGCTTCTGCTAAAAGTTCTAAGTTCACACATCTTTCTCTTTTCTGCTACCTTCTACCCTATCAGTTCAGTTCAGTCACTCAATGATGTCCGACTATTTGTGACCCCGTGGACTGCAGCAGGCCAGGCCTCCCTGTGTATCACCAACTCCTGGAGCCTGCTCAGACTCATGTCCACTGAGTCGGTGATGCCATCCAACGATCTCATCCTCTGTCGTCCCCTTTTCCTCCCGCCTTCAATCTTTCCCAGCATCAGGGTCATTTCAGATGAGTCAGTTCTTCACATCAGGTGGCCAAAATATTGGAGTTTCAGCTTCAACATCAGTCCTTCCAATGAATATTCAGGGCTGATTTCCTTTAGGATAAACTGGTCTGATCTCCTTGCAGTCCAAAGGACTCTCAAGAGTCTTCTCCAACACCACAGTTCAAAAGCATCAATTTCTCAGAACTCAGCTTTCTTTGTAGTCCAACACTCACATCCATACATGACTATTGGAAAAAACATAGCTTTGACTAGACGGACTTTTATTGGCAAAGTAGTGTCTCTGCTTTCTAATATGCTGTCTATGTTGGTCATAACTTTTCTTCCAAATAGCAAGCATCTTTTAATTTCATGGCTGCAATCACCATCTGCAGTGATTTTAGAGCCCCCAAAATAAAGTCTGTCACGGTTTCTAGTCTTTCCCCATCTATTTGCCTTAAAGTGAAGGGACCAGATGCCATGATCTTAGTTTTCTGAATGTTGAGCTTTAAACCAACTTTTTCACTCTTCTCTTTCACTTTCTTCAAGAGACTGTTTAGTTCTTCTTCACTTTCTGCCATAAGCGTAGTGTCATCTTCTTATCTGAGGTTATTCATATTTCTCCTGACATCTTGATTCCAGACTATAGATTTCTCTTATCTCTAAATCTGTGATAACTTACAGAATGTTCTTTTTTTCCTGGTGTTTAAAAATTTTACCTGAAGAACAATGATACTGTTCCCTGCATTGTGAGTGCAATCACTAGCAATAGGGAGCATCTTTTGTCAAGTTTTACTGAGTGATCCCAATTTAGAAATAATGGGTTCTACCATTATATTTTAATTCATGTCAAGGCTGCTCTCTGAGAGAAACAATTATTGTGTGTGTTTGTGTGTGTACATTTCCAGAGAAATTATCATACCTCCTTTTGGAGAGAAATGGCAGAGCTCTTACTCCCCAATAACAAAGCAGAATCACTTGTAATGTATAGAGATGAATTAAGGACTTTAAAATGTCCTCCTGTGAAAGTCATTGTACCTCTGAGTACTCAGAGTTCCTGAGGCTCCTGAAGTATTGAGACATGGAAGAACTTAAAGGATATGATAGGTAAAGAACAATAAATATGTGATGTGACTTAAATATGGATTTCCCTCAGAGTCCGTTTGACCATACTGGAATGGATGAACTTGAACCACCTTTCTTTTAAATTGCAAAAAGAATGATTACTCATTGAACGAAGGAGATAAGCAAAAGGAGAAAAAAGAGAGAGAGACAGAGAGAGATGTGTGTTTTCTTTTTTTTTTTTTAATTTTATTTTATTTTTAAATTTTACAATATTGTATTAGTTTTGCCAAACATTGAAATGAATCCGTCACAGGTATACCTGTGATCTCCTCTTCTCTGCTCTTTGAGATGGCATATTGGCATACAGACACCTTCTCCTGCCCTCTGGTTTCCAGGTGGGTTCCTCCCATAAGAGGCATCCCAAGGGCACAAGAAGATGGGAGGAGAGAAAAGGAGGAATATTTATTCCCCAGAACCATGCCTTCCATACCTGATAATTGGCAATGATTGTGCTAGTCTACCTCTGTCATGGCTTCTGTTAGAGGGTCTCTCCCAGTGCCTAAAAGTCATAGCCCTGCCAGATGATTCCATCTGTACAACTCTAGCTCTCAATGAGCTTCAGTAATTGTTTCTTTATTTTGCTCTTCAGAACTAGTAGCAGTAACAGTTTCCAGATATTTCTAATCCCTGGATGCATCACTATCCTTTGTTGGTTCACTGAATCCAGTGCACACCTATGTAAATAACTTATTTATTAAGCTTTTTTTTTTTTTTTTAACCACTCCTTATGAGTCTATCTGTTATATCTGGGAATCTGGCTGATATATGCTATGGTGTTGTGGATTGGATTTATTTTTAGAGCATTGACAAAGAAACAAAGAACAGGATGATAATGAACTTAGGTGTTCAAGATCAGAAACCTGGACTTATAGTACCCTCAAGACAATTCACAAACATTCTGCCAAACACACAATATGTTAATTCAGACAGTTCTTGTTAAATAGAGAAAGAAATGTGCCCAGTTATTTAGACCTCTGTTCCTTCTCCTATCTTTTTGCTTAATAGCAGAGAGGATGCATAGAAGAAAGATTAGGTCAGGAAAGTGAAGAAGAGATTATTTTATTCACTTCAATCCTATCTCAAGACTCCAAACTGCTATAGCAACATAGATGTTGTCTACAGTACAGGAAGTGGAGAGAAGTACTTTAAGTGAAATTCTAAAATAAATAGGAATAAATTTTGAAACTGAAATGATATAGTTTGAATTAACTGAAGTGACTGGCTGTATGGCATTTAGTCACAAATTATAAAGGGGATCAAATGGAAAGGGGGTTATATCAAATTGCTAAGCAATTATTGGAAAAATTAAGGTGATTGCTAATTTAATTTACTTTATTTTTTGGTTCATTTTTCTCCCCACCCTATATGTGAAATAGATCACCAGTCCAGGTTCGATGCATGAGGCAGGGTGCTCAGGGTTGGTGCATTGCGATTGCTAATTTAAACCTGTGAGGAGTTACAACCCTTCAATTAATCACTTATGCCAAGTATGGTATGCTACGGTTTAGCCTGCTTTAGGCTTAATCATACGGTAGTAAACAAGTAATCATTACATTTAACTGGCTCCACATGTGATATAATTATTAATGCATATGTTATGATTTCCTTCTCTCCATTTAAGTATAGTCAACAGGGTCAGATTTTTCTCATTCCCTTTCTGAAAATTTGATAAGATGCTGTGTCATAATTGATAAAAATACATATATTAATTTCTGTCCCTGAGTGATAAGAGCTCTGAAAGTGAAAATAGATAAGAGCTCTAGGAGCCTCTTTTGTTTAATATTTGATATTTAATACTAGCTGCTGACATGGAGTTTCTAAATTCTTGGACTTCCAAGGCAATAGGAATCTCCATTGTTCTAATGAGGTAACTCTTCTTGGGTGGGGGCTGGTCAACTTCTATCCAAGTCATGAATAGAAGCTTGAACTTTTCAGCACCATCCCCATCCTCTAGGGAGGGGCTAGAAATAGAGTTAATGATTGATTATGCCTATGTGGTAAAGCCTCCATAAATATCCCAAAAGTGTGAGGTTCAGAGTGCTTTCATATTGGCATATATGTGGAGGTGCTAGGAGAATAATGCACCTAGAGAGAGCATGGAAGCTCTACACCCCTCCCCACATACCTTGTCCTATGCTTTTCTCCCATCTAGATGCTCGTTTATACCCTATATAATAATTTTTGATAATAAACCAGGAGACAGAAAGCTTCAGCTCAGCAAAAGTCAAACATTTAGCTTATTAGTTTTCTTACCTAGCACTTCCATTTCTCCTTCCACATCTTGTTAACTCTGACCATGACCTCTTCAAGAGAGCAGGAATATTCTTAAGAAAGTCTTTAAAAAGCTGATTCTAATTATCTAGATTTGGAGCTCTCTCTGAATCTTACAGACATTTCAATCAGTGCTCTTCCACATGACCTCCATCTGGTGCTTTTGCATGTTCTTGAGAAAAATATTCCTTTATGTTCCTGCATGCATGCATGTTAAGTTGCTTCAGTCATGTCTGACTCTTTGCAACCCTATGGACCATAGCCCACCATGTTCCTCTATCCATGAGATTCTCCAGGCAAGAATACTAGAGTGGGTTGCCATGGCCTCCTCCAGGGGATCTTCCTGACCCAAGGATCAAACTTGCATCTCTTATATCTCCTGCATTGGCAGGTGGGTTCTTTACCACTAGTGCCACCTGGGAAGCCCATATATTCCTGCATTTTCCTTGAAATGGTCAATGAATCTCTATACACAGTGGTTGCTTAGAGTTCATTTTCCTAAGTTTCAAGTGAAGGTGGCAAGGTAATTCCACTTCAAACTTTCAGCTTTCAATCATTTATCTTATACCCTCCACCTCATTATTGATGGGCTTCCCAGGTGGCTCAATGGTAAAGAATCTTCCTGACAGTGTAGGAGACACTGGTTCGATTCCTGGATCAAGAATATATCCCTTGGAGGAAGAAATGTCAACCCACTCCAGTATTTTTGCATGGAAAATCTCATGGACAGAGGAACCTGGTGAGGTTGCAGAGTCGAACATGTCTGAGCACACACTCATCGTTATAGATAAGGGAGTTGAGAGGCATGTATTCTTAAACTTCCTTTTTAATATCATCCCAATTGTCTTTAAATCTCAACAGAAACATGTTTTCCATATGAAACTGTGGAGTGACAACATAAAGACTGCTTTATATTGTTGTAGGTAGACTCTTGTGTTATGGACTGAATGTTTGCATAACCCCAAAATTATGTGTTGGAGTCTAAGCCACACTGTAATAGTATTTGGAGGTGGAGCCCTTGGGAAGTATTAGGTTAGGATGAGGTCATAAGGGTGAGACCACCACACTGGGATTTGTGTTTTCATAAGATAAGGAAGAGACAAAAGCTCTCTCTCTCTCTGCTGGGTGTGTGTGTGTGTGTGTGTGTGTGTGTGTGTGTGTGCATGTTAGTCACTCATTCATGTTCAACTCTTTGTGACCCCATGGACTGTAGCCTGCCAGACTCCTCTGTCCATGGACTTCTCCAGGCAAGAATACTGGAGTGGGTTGCCATTTCCTTCTCTCTCTCTCTTTCTCTGTCTCTGCTCTGTGATGATATTATTGGAAATTAACCTTCAGCAAGGTTAGAAGTGGGCATTCATCAAGGCTGGAGTCTCCCAGCACCCTGACCTTGGACTTCCCTGCCTCTAGAATTGTAGGAAAGAAATGTCTGTATTCTAAGCCATCCAGTTTATGGTAGTCTATTTTAATAGCCCTAGAAGACTAGGTCTGGAGAAGTCAATAGCACCCCACTCCAGTACTCTTAGCCTGGAAAATTCCATGGACGGAGGGCCCTGGTGGGCTGCAGCCCATGGGGTCGCTAAGAGTTGGGCACGACTGAACGACTTCACTTTCACTTTTCACTTTCATGCATTGGAGAAGGAAATGGCAACCCACTCAAGTGTTCTTGCCTGGAAAATCCCAGGGATGGGGGAGCCTGGTGGGCTGCCGTCTATGGGGTCGCACGGAGTTGGACACGATTGAAGCGACTTAGCAGCAGCAGCAGCAGCAGCAGCAGACTAGGTCATCTTGAGAGCTGATATGACCCAAACTTCAACTGCAACTAATTGTGCTAGAAAGAGACCATGATTTCTCTGCTACTCTACACAGATGAGTTTTCTGCATGAGCTGCATTGAACACAGAATTTTATTGTGTATTTGTGGGTCAGAAAGACATAGTAAAGCAGCATAACCTCTCTCTTAATTCCTGTCTCAAACACCATTTGTGCTCTTTGTAGTGTTCAAAAATAGGAAATGAAAGATTCTGCATTTTTTTACTTACCTAGCATACTACAAATTAATTTAATCCAAATTTCCCTTCAGTAAGTAGTTCACAAATAATAAAAACTCAATGTGATGAGCTCAAGGTACCGTGGTTATCATTCATGAGGTTCTGTCCTCATGAACCATACAAACCACCCAATGCTGTAGAGAAAGGTCAATTATTTTAAAAAATCAGTTTGCCTGTATTTTACTTCCAATGAAATCGACTGGTCACTTGATGGTTCATAACTACATTTGTCAAGATAAATAATCTGTGGTAAATGCTGTAGAGAAAGGTCAATTATTTTAAAAAATCAGTTTGCCTGTATTTTACTTCCAATGAAATCGACTGGTCACTTGATGGTTCATAACTACATTTGTCAAGATAAATAATCTGTGGTAAAATGATCAGCTTAGTCCTGTCTATAGAGAGTGAGGAATCAGGGGCAGGGAGGAAAGTCCGTGTCAGAATACTCAATGAATTATATTTTAAAAATGGTTTAGTGGTTAAGAATATGTTCACCAACATAGGAGACAAGAAAAAAACCACCATAACAAGAAGCCTGCACACCACAACTAGAGAGTAACACCCCCATACGCAACTAAAGCAAGATCGCACACAGCCAAAAATAAATATAAATAAATAAATACAAAAAAAACCCAGGGTAGACATTTAGGCTTTTCTCAATTTTGCATTTTTACATTTACCTCTTAATACTTCCTCACTGTATACTATCCATAAAATTTTAAAATACATTTTCCCTTCTCCAAGGTGCTATAGAGTTATGCCTGATACTTTGTATATTTGGGCCACAGAGTAGGCAGTGAAACCTGAGGAAAAGCACTGGATTTTAAAAATTTTACAGTCTTGATTCCCACTACAGTATCCATTCTCTAGTATAATTCAATATAGATTTTTGAGTGGAAAGAAATTTGAATTGAAATCATTCATGTTAAGAGTGTCCCTCGTTTTAGAGGCCATCTGGTTTCATAGTAATTATGGAGTAAATTAGCTAATTTGAAGCTAATTGTATGCAAGAAGAGAAAGTCAACTTGCAAAGCTCTTACCTTCTTTTATGATCAGAGCTTTTTTGAAGTGGAGCACAGTTATAAATACTGTCTTGTCTTGCCTCCTTCTACTCTCTCATCTCCAGCATAGATGAAAGTTGAAGAAAATAGACACAACAATTCTTTAGGTGCTGAGGCATAAGGTAGCAGTGTTGTAGCCAACATGTGATGGATGTTTTACATTTACCAAGGAGATGAACATAAGATAAGGGTGCTTTGAAGAGAAAATACATCAAATAAAAGAAAAGTAGCAGATGGTTGTAGTCATAGTTTAGGCATAAATCAATTCATTCAAAGGAGAGTTAAAGCAACTTATCAACAGAAGTTGCTCAAGAAAATATAAAGTGATGTATTTTCCCAATTAGTTATAATTTGCCATTTGAGAAAGACCTTTAGAAATACTGGTTCTGGTGATGAAGCTGACATCCTTGTCTTTATACTAGAATTCCGAATTTGGACAGTCTTTTTAGGATGTGGGATGGTAAAATAATGGAGACATGCCCCCAAAAGCAGGATATGCTGGGCATGTAATAACACAAACACATGAAGTATAGGACAAACCATCTCCTCACTTATTCTTATGTGCTTTGTCTATAAAATGGAGAAAATTGTATTTAATGTCTAGAACACCCCTGGGGCCCCAAATTGAATTCAAGCTTCTTCCTCCTGGTATGTGGCAGTGCTTTCATCTGTTTCAGAATCTCCTTCTTCTACAGGAAATAGTAAATTCACACCAATTGATATATAATTGAGTTTATTTATTATTATTTTGTTCACTTCAGAGCTTTAGTGCACAGAAGGCAGTACATGTCAGAAAGTTAAGGGATCACTGATGGTGTAATCTCACAGACTATGACAAACATATGGCACTTTCCTGTGGATCATTCTTTTCTGTTATTTCTCAAACTACCCAGTATGGATACTGTCAACTCCAGATACCCCTTTTGCAAAATAGTCACAGTGAATCCAATTATAGTTTAATTCCATGGAAATTGAGATTAGTTTTACTACAATGGAACGCTCAAGCAATCTAGTTGCTGGGGACGTTGAAACTTAATAGTCATATATAAATATCTCTAAGATCAGAAATGCATACATTCTTTCACAATGAAGATTAAGGAAAATAAATATCAATAAGAAATGGAGACATCACCATATTTTCAAATACTCATTCCATTTAAATAATTTCCTTTTATACAATCTATTGCAATTATACAAATACTAAGTTTCACCCTAGGACTTCTCTGGTAGCTCAGATGGTAAAGAATTTGCTTGGAATGTAGGAGAACTGGGTTGGATCCCTGGGTAAGGAAGATCTCCTGGAGAAGGGAATGGCAGCTTATTCCAATATTCTTGCCTAGAGAATTCCACTGACAAAGGAACCTGGAAGGCTACAGTCCATGGGGTTGCAAAGAGTTGGACATGACTGAGAGACTAACACTTTCAAGTTTCACTCTGTTTTGTTTTGGTTTGTTTTACAATATTTTAAGTCTAATCTAAGTGACAATTATATGGAGTAAGGGAAGTTGTTATAAGAAAAATTATAGATTTTAAAGAGGGAAAGTGTTCAAAGAATGTAGTGAGTTCCATTGAAAAAGGAGAGAAAATGATAGCAGAGATAGCAAAATGTAAAGAGAGGAGGGAAGAAGACAGGTTTTCTTTGGAGAGGAGGGTCAATAGCTTTTAGACATTTCAGAGTATTTGTATACATGAGTCTTGAATCTACTCCCAACTCTAGCTGAAGGACCTTGTCAATATCAATCTGAGGCAAACGTATTCAAGATTTCCAAGTATAAAATCTCTGAATTTTTAAGATTTTGACATTTACTCCTACTGCAGTGATAGCCTATCAGTTTTCTGAATGTTCTGAAGGGGAAGTCTGAGCTTTCTCAGAACAGGACCTACTCTCACAGTGAATTCCTAGGCCACTCACTGGGAGACAGTAATCATTCATGTCTACAGGACCATCATGATGACCCACCCTGGAATAGAGTTACTGTGGCCTTCCATCCCTAACTCAAATTAATTGGTTAGTTAGAGGAAGATTATTTGAGACAGATGTATTTTATTTTAAACAATGTTTTGTTGTACTGAATAAATGTGAAGTAAATAAGTGATTTTAAAAGACTATTTTATAAAAGGAACTTTCCTGGTGGTCCAGAGGTTAAGACTCTACCCCAATGTGGGGTGCCTGAGTTTGATCCTTGTCAGGGAACTAGATTCCATTATGCCTCAACTAAGAATTCACACACTACAACTAAAGATCCCACATGTTGCAATGAAGATCAATGATACTGTGTGCCTCAACTAAGACTTGATACTATCAAACAACTAAATAAATAAAATTTTGCATTTTTTAAAATAAAAAAATACTACATCTTATTGGTTTACACATCATCACATTGAAGTAAGTGGAGTAAATGTGGTACAATTTATTTGTGATTTTAAACCTATGTAGCTTTGACATACAAGCACTAAAATCTAAAAATAATTGAAACATGAGCTTGACTCCACATGTCAAGCATCTCATAATAAGTTCAAGGTAAGGAAAAGACAAAGGATATTCAAACTCAATTACTACAAGGGTATGTGTGTGTTTAATGAAAAAAGAAATGTGGGGACGATTTATTCCACTGGTAGAAGTTAGAAAGGTAGCTCCTTCTGTGTGTTGAAATTTCCTTTCATTCCCATTAGTCAAAGGTAATTGTCCCTCTCCCAAATGTGATGTTATTATATTTCAATGACCTTGAAAGTTTACCTATATGCAAATACAGTTAAATAAATGATCCTTATAAGTTTTAACCTACTTATCAAGAGATTATGGTCAGTGACACATGCTTTAAGGGGAAAACGTTAAGGATGAGGTTTAAGGGGAAGAAAACGTTAAAAAAAAGTTTTAATTCTTCAGGCTATATATTATCTTTGATCCTCAACAAGTTTGAACAGGTAAGATGTTAACTGCATCTGTGATACTTAGTCATATGTAGTGGTACCCACACAGAGGCCCATGCTCACCCAGAATCATTAACGACGTCTTAGTCAGTGTGGGCTGTTATAACAAAGTACTGTAAAGTGGGTGATATAAACAATAGAAATCTATTTCGTACATTTCTTTGAGAAGAAGTGATTTATATCACATTCTAAATCCTCTACAAATCGGCTTCCACAAGATGAAAATCATGATTTACTTGAGATGTGTCATTCTGTGATATTTAATTAAGAATACCTTAGAGTCAATTATAATACTGAATGTAGTTCATATTTTATAAGCCTACGACAGGGAGAATAGCACAATAATTATATAAAACTGCCAGGATTTAGCCATATGTTCACTGCTTCCCAACTGTCAACTTCCATTAGTTCCTTAAGCACACAGACTAAGCAGTTTCCCCATCTATAAATAGGATTACAGTGTATAATTTTGGGGACATCATAAATGGCAAGTGTTGGATATTATTAATACTACCTTTTTGTATTGTGTACTCAGATCTTCTTAGCATTAAAAAGTCAACAGACTCTATTATAATGTGGGAATCATATAAAAAATAAAAGGATATTGACCTTACATATTTTTGAAATGATCAGCAAGTCCAACATTTGAGTTGATTTTCTAAATCAGCCCTGCCCAATGTAAATGCAATGTGTGCTATACATGTACTTTTAAATTTTTCAATATTCACATCAAAAATCATTTTAACCTGTAATCAATATAAAATTGTTAACAATATATTTCACATGTTTTGGGGACAATTTTGAAATTCAGTGAGTATTTTACTCATATAGTTTGTTTCACTTCAGACCAGCCACATTTCAAGTTCCCCATAGCAACATGTAGTTTGTGGCCAGTTTTTTCAAATAGTGCAGTGTTAGAACAGGTCACAAATATCTGGGATATATGACACAATTCTCCATCTTGTGCCAGTGTTAAGACTTCTCTTTCATTTCTTCTGTGTCTGTCCTTGACCTCAGTCTCCTCAATTCAACCTCCATGTAGTTACTACCCACTATTGATATGTGACATATAAGATGAGCCTATATCAATATCCATATAAACTTCTAGCTAATAGACAAAATTTTTCTTTGGTCATGAAGTTTTCCTTTAACTACAGCAGTAGTGAATCATTAATCCTATGAACTGATTCTCAGATATCATCAGTTTTAACAAAAAAAGAAAATAAGATCAAATAACTGATTTACAGCAAGCTGTCTCTAAAAACTAATTTCCTACAATTGTGTGTTGGGAGAGAATACCTGTAAACATTTATTAAATACACTATTAGTTAAGACTGAATATAAAATGAATATTTTCTGAACAAACATATTAAAATGCTTCAGTTAGAAAAAACTTAAATTAGTAATTTGATAAAGAGGCTATTATTTTTTATGGCTTTCCCCCTTTATCTTCTAGTTTATCTTTAAATTTCTTCCTTCCTCTCTTTACTCATTTTTTTCTTTACATCTCCCTCTCTCTCTCCCTCTACCTCACTCTCTGCGTCTGTCTCTGCCTTGCTATCTCTCTGTTTCTCTTTCTCACCTCTTCTCCCAGTGATATGTCAATAATTATTTCAGGACCCTCACACACAAAGAACCTGAGCAATGTACATGTCCATCATACACTTGCTTACCATGGATCATAACACAATTTATATCAGTAAGCAGCACCTGGCCAGTTCTGAGGATGTTTTTGAATGATATCTTCTTCATGACGGTCAGAGAAGCCGGATTCTACAATAAATGGATCATCTTGTCTCAGGACTCTGTTAATTTCTTTCTAAAGAGTGGTAAACTTGGAAATGCCATGAAGAGGACATCCATTTGCTGAACTGAACAAATCAACTTTTCTCACACTTGTTCTGACACTGACTTTTTTACAGCATAAAAACTACATATTCTTGTGCTTCTCTCTGCTCTAGCAGTTTCTTTCAAGCTTTTTAATGGGATAAGGCATTGCCCTTGAGGAGGAAATCTTACTGAAACCAATGAGCAACTCATTAGCTGAGAAATTTGTAAGTGGGTGTGCTCCAGGGCACCAACAGATGGTTTAATTGGGTACAAAATTCCAGAAGGCTATAAGCAGATTGATAACATTTTTATCCAAAAGCCAGGGTGACTCTGGTCTTACTGAGAGAAGAAAAGTGCTACCTGAATAGAATATGTGATTTCAGGGAAAGTGGCCAGTCCTTCTATAGCCCTAATTCCTCCCTGACTTGCTCAACTGACACCTCAACTTCTAACATTATAGATTCATTTCTGCGACTTAAGTCTTATCCTTTGCTGAAATGGAACTTCCCCTGGAGGTTTTAAGAAGCTAAGTATAAATGGCTATTTAGGTGCTTTCCACTTAACTACAGTTATAGCTGATCCTCCACTGACCCCGGACTCAGATATTTTACTATAAGCTACATTAATAATAATGGATATGGGAAAATAACCAGGAGTAAACACATATGCTATAATAAGCTTTTGCTCAATCACTGGGTCAGGACCAATTTCCTGTATTGCTTATGCATCTGTGGTAATGATGGCTTAGGTCTTCTGACCCAATGTTTTCTCATTTGTGACTAAAAATAGGAGGTGGGTTGGAGGGAGACCACACTGGCTGGGAGGAGAGTGCACCTGACACAAGCAAAGGAGAGTTTACAGACAGAAACACTTACATGCAAATTGACGAAGACACTTTGTTATATAGAGAAGTTTTGCTTCTTTAAAAACGTTTTATATATTTCACCTTGCATGTTATACAGGGGATATTTAGGTGGATTCTAAACCTGACATCTTCCATTCAAGGTCTCGAGGCCAAACCACTGCTGAAGTGTTATTTGGCTCTTTAAAATTTATTATTCCTAAGTACTTTCTAATGGATTTCATTGATTTGTTCATTGTGTTTATTACAAGGCCAATTGGCCGTTTGTCTAAGTATGTTGGCACACACATTGATTTTGAATAGCCTTCAATATCTTTCTTCATGTGAGCAGGGTTGTTGAGCCCATTTTCAAATAAATAATTGAAAACAAGTCTTTTCTATTTGTATATAGAGGTTTTTATACACATACTCACACAATGTATAGAGACGGATGGATGCAACTGGGAGAAGACATATTAGGAAGCATGCTAAGGTTGGTCAGTAATATGCTAAGGAGAAAGATTAATAATTACTCACACTTCTATAGGGCTTACTAGAATCTAGGAATAATTTTAAATGTTATAAGTATATAAGTATTTATTACTTAAAACTGCCCTAAGACCTAAGTGCTATTTTTATTCTCATTTTATATATGAGGAAACTGAGGTACAGAGAGATTAAGTAACTTTCTGATTTCATGTAGTATCCCTGCCCTTCAGTCATAAACTGAATGATTGAGGAAACAAAAACATCAGTAGGTAAGATTCTTTAAGATCAAAGAATATTTCCCCTATCCTAGCCAGCTAATCATTTGGGGAAAAAAAGATGAGGGAAACCTAGTTGAATTGATCTAACTTACCAACTTTTATTCAAATCAATATAGGAAGTAATCTGTGAAGCTTTGACTGGCTGAATCTGGTAGAGTTGGTATAAATAAGGAGAGGTGAACAAGTTGATCTGAGGAGATCACCCCTGTGCCCAAGAGACTGACTTAAAGAACAGATTTAGTGATCAAGAATGGTAGTTAGGGCATGACTACAGAGAGTGGAAAAATAACATAGAAACAGAATCTGGGGGAGTTTGAGACATCTCTGAGAGAGCTCATCAAAAGCAAAGAGTGGACAGGTGATCAGGAAACAGTTCTTAATCTACTGACACATCCACAAATTCAACACAAATTTGTGTGAAATCAACCATGCATATGTGAAATAAATGTATTAAAAATCACCTCAAATGACAAATAGTACATGCTCAGGTTTTGTCTGTGTCTTATGTTCTTCTGCAAGCTTTAAAATCTAGCAGTACTATTTGCCATTCAGAATACTGCTCCCCAGTTATTGCACTATTGGTTCATTTATTAAACTATGTGAATTTGGTTGGCATTAACAGTTGAGATCTACTGTTTATAAATGTGTTAAGACTCTGTAATATGCTTTTATATAGATTATATCATCTCTACCTTTAAAACAGTAAAAAAAGGAAAAAAAAACAATTATTTTCCCAATTTTGTATTTAAAATATAGAGATGGAGATTTGGAAGAGAACTGAATTCTATACTCACTCTGTGCCAGTAAATAAGCAAGTCTTTTATAGTTTTTGTTTTTGTCCCTCACAGCAAACCTGTTAAGAGTGAGGTGTTTTCTCGAGACACTCAGGCCCCGTGTTTGTTCATTATTCCCTTAACACAAACTAGTTGATCATACAATAGTTGGTGAAATCAAGAAACATACAAAGGAGTTGATTGCAGCTTATACTTTTAACTACGTTCATATTTGAAAATTGTACACTACTAGGGCAAAGCTAGAGTTCTGATTAATTTAGAAGAGCTCTCCAGGGGTATCAAACACATTGAAACTGAATCATAAATTCCTAGGTAGTTCTGAATCACTAAGACAGACATGAGCCAAAATAAACCTTTTCAATCGCTAAATATGGTTCAGGAATTTTCATTTCACCATGCAACATGTGAAAATTTTGGGATTTAGATGGTTTATTTTTATTTAACTTTTCCAGAGTGCTTGTATGTATGTTTGTATTTAATTAAAATGTAGTTGATTTACAGCATTATATTAGTTTCATGTTTATAATATAGCAACCTCTTTATAGATTACTCCACTTAAAATCACCACAAAATGATGGCTATATTTCCTTGTAGTATATCCATTTTAAAACTGTTTTTTTTTAGCTCTCAATCCTCTACTCCCATTCCATGTCTCCCTATTGCCTCTGGTAAGCCTCCCTCTGCTTTCTGGTAAGCCCCAGCCTGTTCTTTATACCTGTGAATTGATTTCTACTGTGCTATATTCATTCATTTGCATTTGTTTCTAGATTCCAATTTGTTTTTCCCTGTCTGACTTATTTCACCAAGGATAAGATAATACCCAGCTTCCCTGGTGGCTCAGATGGTAAAGAATCTGCCTGCAATGCGAGACACCTTGGTTCCACCCCTGGATTAGATCCCTTGGAGGAAGGCATGGCAACCCACTCCAGTATTCTTACCTGGAGAATCTCATGGACTGAGGAGCTTGATGGGCTTCAATCCATGGCATCCCAAAGAGTTGTACATGACTGAGAAACTAAGCACAGCACACAAGATAATACCATTTAAGTCTAGTTGGGTTGTTGCAAGTAGAAATTTCTTTTTGTGCCTGAGCAATATTCCATTATATGTGTGTATGCATATATTTATTGTCACTATATATTAGGACTGGCTTTTCTAGAGTTTCATATAAATGGAAATAGAAGTACTTGTGTTTAATGTCTATCTTTGTTCCTTAGAATAATTGTTTTCACATTCTTCCATGTGCTTTGAATATTGAGATATCATTCTTTTTTGGGTTTTTTGTTTGTTTTGCTGAATATTATCCTATTGTATAGATATACTAAAATATGTTTATTCATTTACCTATGTTGTATTTGAAATTTTAGTTCATTTTAACATGAAATGAATATTCAGTGGGTATTAATGTAAAATCTTTGTGCTATTAAATTGTTTTGCTATTTACCTAAATATATAAAAATGGAATTACTGAATCATGATGTTTAATAAAAGAGATATTTACTTTTACAACACAATGTGAAAATATTTTCCAAAGTAACTGTATCTTCCTTAACAGCATTTGAAATGGGCAGTCTCTCATTTTACCAATTCTAGTGGAATTCTTTCTTAATTTCCTCTTTTCTAATTTATGACTTATGTCTTCTCTACTTTATTCCCTTAATTTGGCTAAGGCTTATAAATTTTATTGATATGTTTAAAGAAGCAGCTGAGCCATTGATTCTCTTTATAGTTTGTTTTCTAATTAATTTATTTATCTATATCTTTATTACCCTGTTAGTTATTTATACTTCCTTTGGTTTTAATTTCACTATCTTTTTCTAACTTCTGAAGGTAGACATATAAATTATTATATTTCTTATGTTTTTGTAATAAATATATGTAAAGCTATAGATTATCCTCTAAACACTGTGTTAGTTTTACTGCATAAAGATATTATATTTTGATGTGTTTCAGTTATGTGCAGAATTTAAATTTGCAATGCTACCAACTATAAAGGTTCTTAGTGAACTTTTCATCTGATGTCGATATTTTGGATCAGATATTATATCAATATAAATATTATTTAGGCTGAGTTGATAAATATTGTTGTTCAGGTCTATTTTTCTTAATTAAGTTTAATTATAATTTAATAACAAACTTTAAATTAATCTTAAATGCAAATTAATCATATATTTAAATCATATCTTATTAATTTTAATTTGTTTAATAGTAATATCAATTATTGAGAAGTAAATATTGAAATCTCCAAATACAATTGGTGTTATGCTTCTTTACAATTTCTATTTGATCAGTTCATGTTCTATATGTTTGCTAATGGTCTATGATTGTGTGCATATACATTTAGACTATACATTTTTCATGAATTTATTAGCATTAAAATATCTTTTTACCTGGGTAGTATTTCTTTTCCTGAAGTCTATTATATGATATCAAAGCATTAATTTACATTTTTTTATGATTTGTTATTTTTAAATTTATCTTTTTGTAAACTTTTACTATGTGGTGAGATCAGTAATGAGGCTGGCATGTCAACCCACTCCAGTATTCTTGCCTGGAGAATCACATGGACAGAGGAGACTGGTGGGCTACAGTCCATAGGATCGCAAAGAATTGGACACAACTGAAGCATCTTAGCACGAGATCAATAATGGTTCCAAAATGATGAGAAGCAAGGGGTATATGTTCAGTCTTATTCAACTCTTTGCAACCCAATGAGTGGTAGCCCACCAGGCTCCTGTGTCCATGGGGTTTCCCAGGCAAGAATAAGGAGTGGGTTGCTACTCCAAAAAATATGGAGTGCTTCACAAATTTGCATCTGTGTTCTAATACCTGGAACCTATGAGTATGATATTAATACCTTACATTGTGATAGTATGGATTTGGTGAATTAAGAATCTTGAAATTATGAGATTATTTTGGATTATCCAAATCAGTCCAATGTAATCACAAGACTCCTTGTAAAACAGGCACAAGGAAATCTAATTCAGAAAAAAATAAATAAATAAAAGATATGTAAATGGAAACAGACATGGAATCACTGTGCTTTGTAGAAGGAAGATGCAGAGTGAACAAGAAACACAAGTAGACTCTAGAAGCTGAAGAAAGCAAAGGTAGAGAAAGACTTTTTAAATAAAAACTCAAAATAAAATTTGTAAAGGAAAATAAAGAAATATGGTTGATGTTATTACCATTAAGTACTTTCATTCACTGAATTGGTGGTATTAAAATTAAATAATTTCATTCATGAAGTTAATTGTTAAAAAAATTCCAAAACAATATACAGGCATACTTTATTTTATTCTCCTTTATGTTTTGCACTTTGCAGACATTACAATTTCCTTTTTTGTAAGTTGAAGATTTGTGGTAATCCTGCTTCAAACAAGTCTATCAGTTCCATTTGTGCAACAGCATTTGTTTACTTCTTGTCTCTGTGTCACGTTTTAGTAATTTCAACATTATTTCAATCTTCTGTCTATTATTATATCTGTTATAGTGATTTGTGATCAGTGATTTTTTATGTCTTTATTGTAATTATTGTTGGACCCCACAAACCAAGCTCATATATATTGGCAAACTTTATCAATGTGTGTGTTCCACCTGCTCCATCAATTTACTCTTTCCCAACATCTCCCCCTTCCCTTGGGCCTGCCTGTCTCCTGAGATATAACAATATAGAAATTATGTCATTTAATAACCCTTTAATAACATCTAAGTGCTCATGGAAAGGAAGGTCATATATCTTTCATTCATTTTTAAATCAAATTGTTAACCTTAGTAAAAGTCATGTCAAAAGTTACGATAAGCTGAAAGCTAGCCTCTTGTGCTAAACAGTGAACCAGATTGTGACTAAAAAGGAAACGTTTTTGAAGTTAATGGTGCTAGTTCAGTGGACACATGGATGGTAAGAAAACAAACAGCTTTATTGCTGATCTGGAGAAAGTTTTAGGAATTAATCCAGAGGAAAGTTCCAATTCTCTCTAATTCTATGAAAGCTGAGAGAGCTAAAAAAGCTTCAGGGAAAAAAAAAATGATAATAATAAAGCTAGCAGAGTTTGGTTCATAAGATTTAAGGAAAGAAGTCATCCCCATAACATAAAGTGCAAGGAGAACAGCAGATGCTGATGGAGAAACTGCAGCAAGCTATCCAGAAAATCTTGCTAATATAATTTATGGAAGTAACTACACTAGACAATAGATGTTAAATGTAAGTAAAACAATCTTCTATTGGAAGAAGATACCACCTTGCATAGCTAGAGAGGAGAAGCCAATGCCTGCCTTTAAAAATTCAAAGCACAGGCTGACACTCCTGTTAGGGGCTAATGCAGCTGGTGATTTTAAGTTAAAGCCAATGTTATTTATTGAAAATTCTGGGGCCTTTAAGAATTCTGCTAAATCTATTCTGCTTCTGCACTACAAAGAGAGCAACAAAACATGGATAGCAGCACAGATGTTTACAGATGTTTACAACATGATTTCAGTAAACTGTGGAAAATTCTGAAAGAGATGGGAATACCAGACCACCTGACATGCCTCTTGAGAAACCTGTATGCAGGTCAGGAAGCAACAATTAGAACTGGACATGGAACAACAGACTGGTTCCAAACAGGGAAAGGAGTACGTGAAGGCTGTATATTGTCACCCTGCTTATTTAACTTATATACAGAGTACATCATGAGAAATGCTGGGCTGGATGAAGCACAAGCTGGAATCAAGATTTCCGGCAGACATATCAATAACCTTAGATATGCAGATGACACCACCCTTACGGCAGAAAGTGAAGAAGAACTAAAGAGACTCTTGATGAAAGTGAAAGAGGAGAGTGACAAAGTTGGCTTAAAGCTCAACATTCAGAAAACTAAGATCATGGCATCTGGTCCCATCACTTCATGGCAATAGATGGGGAAACAGTGGCTGACTTTACTTTTGGGGGTTCCAAAATCACTGCAGATGGTTATTGCAGCCATGAAATGAAAAGACACTTACTCTTTGGAAGGAAAGTTATGACCAACCTAGACAGCATATTAAAAAGCAGAGACTTACTTTGTCAAGAAAAGTCTGTCTAGTTAAGGCTATGGTTTTTCCAGTGGTCATGTATGGATGTGACAATTGGACTATAAAGAAAGCTGGGAGCAAGAAGAATTGATGCTTTTGAACTGTGGTGTTGGAGAAGACTCTTGAGAGTTCCTTGGACTGCAAGGAGATTCAACCACTCCATCCTAAAGGAGATCAGTCCTTGGTGTTCACTGGAAGGACTGATGTTGAAGCTAAAACTCCAATATTTTGGCCACCTAATGCGAAGAGTTGACTCATTTGAAAAGACCTTGATGCTAGGAGGGATTGGGGGCAGGAGGAGAAGGGGATGACAGAGGATGAGATGGCTGGATGGCATCACTTACTCAATGGACAAGAGTCTGGGAAAACTCCAGGAGTTGGTGATGGACAGGGAGGCCTGGTGTGCTGCAGTTCATGAGGTTGCAAAGAGTCAGACATGACTGAGTGACTGACTGAACTGAATTTAATGACTATTTTAAGCCCACTGTTGTGATCTACTGCTCAGAAGCTAAAATTATTTTCAAAATATTACTTCTCATTAACAATGCATCCAAGAGCTCTTCTGAAGATGTACAAGATTAATGTTTCCATGTTGTTTCCTTGTCTACGAACATGATATCCATTTTGCAGCCTATGGATTAAGAGGTAATTTAAACTTTGAAGTCTCATTCATCAAGAAACACATTTTGTAAGGCCATGGTTGCTATAGATAGTGATTTCTCTGATGTATACATGCAAGGTCAACTGAAAACTTTCTGAATAGGATTCACCATTCTAGATGCCACTAATAACATTTATGATCATGAGTAGGGTCATAATAGCAACATTAATAAGAGTTAAGGTGAAGGAAGTAAATGCAGATGTGGTGAAAACAGAAAAAAAACCTAGAATTAAAAGTGCAGCATGAATATCTGACTGAATTGCTGCAATCTAATGATACAAATTGAAGAATGAAAAGCTGCCTCTTATAAACAAAGATGGACTTCCCAAGTGGCACTAGTGGTAAAGAATACCCCTGACAATGCAGGAGACACAAGAGGTCAGAGTTCAATTCCTGGGTCAGGAAGATCCTCTGGTGTAGGGAATGTCGATTCACTCCAGTATTATTGCCTGGAAAATTCCATAGACAGAGGAGCCCGGCAGGCTATAGTCCATGGGGTTGCAAAGAGTCAGACACAACTGAGTGACTGAGCACAACAACACGAACAAAGGAAGTAGCTTCCTGAGGTGGAATCTATTATTGGTGAAGATGCTGGGGATATTATTGAAATGACAACAGAATACTTAGAATATTATATAATCTTAGTTGATAAAGCAGTGACAGGCTTGGAGAAGGTTGACTCCAATTATGAAAGAAGTTCTACTATTGGTAAAACACTATTAAAAACATTATATGCTACTGAAATAGCATTGATTAAAGAAAGAGTCAATTGATATAGAAAATTTTATTGCTGTCTTATTTTAAGAAATTGCCACAGCCACCCCAGTTTTCAGCAACCACTGTCCTAATCAGTCAGCAGTCATCAACACTGAAGAAAGATAGTCCATTATCAAAATTACTGGGACTCGCTGAAAGCTTAGATGATGGTTAGCACCTTTTAACCATAAGTATTTTTTAATTAAGGTGTGTACATTGTTTTTAAACATAATGTCCTTGTGCACTTAGTAGGCTACAGTATA
This sequence comes from Bos grunniens, assembly GCF_055505025.1. NCBI lineage: Eukaryota > Metazoa > Chordata > Mammalia > Artiodactyla > Bovidae > Bos > Bos grunniens. Next base: position 53,698,452 of record NC_141175.1, on the reverse strand, counting down.
GTGTAACCATAACTTTTATATCACTGGAAAAGAAAAAGAAAAAGTCGTGTGACTCACTTCATGGCAAAATTCACTTTATCACAGTGGTCTAGAACAGAACACACAATGTCTTCAAGGTATGCCTGCATTTCCATTTCTAAATTTGACATAAGAATAGCATCTGAAAATTTAAAGATCTCTTAAAAATTGAAAAGAAAAGGCAAGACTACCAGTGAAAAGCAAATGTCAACAGATATTGAAAATTCAAGATATGAGGAAATAATGATAAGTTTAAATAATTTGATGGCTAATTTTATGTGTTGACTTGACTGGTCATGGAGTGCCCAGATTAAAGATGTTTTCTGAATATGTCTGTGAAAATGCTTCTCAATGAGATTAACATTTGAACTGGTGGACTCAATAGATTGCCTTCTCTATTATGAGTGGTTATGATTCAATCTATTGACAAGCAGAATAGAACAAAAGCAGAAAAAAATGAATTAATGTTCTGCTTGTCTGCCGGAGTTGAGACTCATCTTTTCTGGCCCTTAGACTAGTATTTACAAGATTGGCTCTCCTGGTTCAGGACTTCAGACTTAGACTGAATTATACCACTGGCTTTACTGGATCTCCAGATTTTAAATCAATATAGAAAACAAGCTTGTGTTTGCCGCAGTGGAAGAAGAATGGGCAAAATAGATGATAAGTGGTACAAACTTCCTGTTATAAAGTGAATAAGTCACAAGGATGCAATGGACAGCATGGGGAATACAGTCAATAACATTGTGATGATTTTGTGTGGTGACAGATGCTTACTAGACATCTAATTGTGCTGATCGGTTCATAATGTGTAAAGATGTTGAATCACTATGCTGTATATGTGAAATTAATAACATGGGAAGTTAATTCTATTTCAATAAAAAATTTAAAAGGAAGCATAGTAATCTATGGCATGTGTTGTTTGTCATTCTCCTTCTCTCTTTGGAGTGCAGATGAAATGCCTGGTGGTTTAGAGTGATTTTTTGTTGTTGTTGTTCATGAGAGAATGATAGAGAATTTCAGAGGCACTTGACAACTTTGTGAAAATGAATTAAACTGCCAACCTTCAGAAATCTTGTTGGTTGTTAATTGCAGCAAACATAGTTCTTTCTGAAACAACAAACTAAGGCAGAATAAGACACTGTTTGGAAAGTCTAGCCTGGGATCAGCATATAGGAAGAATTGGAATTACTGAGCTCTGCTATTTTATCACATTAAAATGAAAGTGCAGCAGTGGAAAGATCGAGCGTTTTGGAAACATAAACTGTGTGTTCAAAGCTCATTCTTTTCAATGACTGTCTAAGTAACCCCAGTAAAAATCAATAAGCAGCTTCTGCTTCCATATCTTCATCTATATTATTAGAACATTATAGCCTTACATCTTTGAGATTTAATAGAGATAATGCACTAAAGCTTTAGTTGTATCAAGGAAACAATTCAAAATGACCAAAATATTTGCCTTTGCACCTGGATATAGGCCTTAGGTTAGTTATCTAAGGTAGGAGTCAGGCTGATAGTGATGCAGTGACCCTTTTTAAATCGTGCTGTAAAAGTTAAACCACCATATGTCATTACAGATGGTCTACTGGCAGGAGGGAGCTGTGATATTTCAGATAACAAAATCAAGTCAAAGCAATTTAAAGGGTAACAAGAGGGTCTAAAAATTTTGAAATAAAATCAAGTATAATTACTGCTAAAATATTTTGATCTGGATTTTAAAAGCAATACCTCAAGGTTAAAAAAGGAAAAATTCACTTGAAAAGTTTTGATATAAAAAGTCCACATTTTTACTGACCATGATATCAGTTTAAATTAATAAAATGATGCATGTGAATGTTGTAATTTCAAGGTGGCTAACTAAAGCTCCAAGATTTCTTCTTTTCGCTTTGAGAATCTTATAAAATGATAATAAAATAAATACATAGAAACAAATGAGAGAGAATTTAGATTGTCTGTGATTGAGAAATTTCTGCCTATTCATAGATAAAGTTGGTTCAGGAAACTAGAGACCAGTACCAATAAGTGACAGTTGCAGTGGATGGTAGAGCTTCTCTGGGTGATCAGCAAAATAACAAAAATGATGGCACAAAATGAAGTGAGAATGGAAGCTATAATAGGGGTTTGGTTGAAATGATTATTAAATTAATTCACCAGTCCCAATTACTACATTATTCTCTTACCTCTACCATTTCCTCACCCATTCCTAAGGGGAATAAAAGAGAACCATAGCATTATTACACCATACAGTATCAAATATGGGCTAATATTCAAAGAAAAAATGAATTAGAACTTTAAAAAGTGAAATTTGGATACCTAGAGTAAGGTACACCCATGCTAGAATTAGGTCATCCCCAGTTTAAAGATGAGGTGTCTGCTTTTAACTCTGAAATAAATATTTCCAAGTTCAAACCTGACACAAATTCCGAGAAGATACAATAAAATTTCCCTGTTATGGGAGTGTCTTAGAAGAAATAAACATAATTCCAGGGATAGAATAGTATAGATACAAATAAACAGTTATCTTAAAAATTAAAAATAAAGTATAATCAGTGCCATTTCAAAGTCTCTTTGTTCCTCTGTAGTTAAAAATGTATGTTTTATCATGAAATAAAGGGACTATTTATATGTATTAGAAATTATAATAAGCAAAAAAACATACTAATACAGTGTGTGTCTGCTGAGTCGCTTTAGTCATTGTCAACTCTTTGTGACCCTATAAACTGCAAGGACACTGGAGTGGGTTGCCACGCCCTCCTCCAGGATATCTTCCCAACCCAGGGATATAACCCTCATCTCTTATGTGTCCTGCATTGTCAGGTGGATTCTTTACCACTAGCATCAGCTGAAAAGCCCACAAATGCAGTGTCGTTGTTCAGTCGCCCAGTCATGTCCAACTCTTTGCAATCCCACAGATTTCAGTACATCAGGCTTCCCTGTCCTTCACCATCTCCCGAAGTTTGCTCAAACTCATGCCCATTGAGTCAGTGATGCCATCCCCAAAATCTCGTCCTCTGTCATCCCCTTCACCTCATGCCTTTGGTGTTTCCCAGAATCAGGGTCTTTTCCAATGAGTCAGCTTTTCGCATCAGGTGACCAAAGTATTGGTGCTTCAGCTTCAGCATCAGTCTTTCCAGTGAATATTCAGGGATGATTTCCTTTAGGATTGTCTGGTTTGATCTCCTTGCAGTCCAAGGAACTCTCAAGAGTCTTCTCCAGCACCACAGTTCAAAGGCATCAATTCTTTGATGTTTAGCCTTATTGTTCAGCTCTCACATCTGTACATACCTAGTAGAAAAACCACAGCTTTGACTAAACAGACCTTTGTAGGCAAAGTAACACAGTACCTATATTTAAATAAAAATTGTCAATAGCAGAGTTCTGCTTCAAGTAATGCTAGCTCATATTAGGTCAAGGCTACAGTTAACAAGTAATATTAATAAAACTGAAAAAAAAAATAAAATTAACCACATGAAGGCACTGGAAAGTTGCCAAAAGCCGGCAGAAACTGAAGGCAGTTGATGCCTGAATGAGAAGCAATGTAATGACTAGGAATTGTGCTTTGTGACTTTTATTCGGAAGATTCTCTTCAGATTAGGTGGTTCAAGATGGTGTAAGGCCATGTAAAAATGAACTGAGGAATACAACTGGAGCTTTCAGAACACACAGAAAGTAAAGATGTAAGTTTTAGAAATTAAAAAAAAATGCAGAAAAGCAAACCCCCAAGCCCTTGCAGACACTTCAGTGAAAAAACTTTGATTAAGTTCTGAACTACATATGCATGGGAAAGTTGCAAGAACTTTCTGGGGACGCAAAAGCTGAAAGGCTAGAAATATTGAACTGTTACACAATGTAGTTTATAACTTTGAGAGGAAAATAAATTTATTAATATGACACAAAAACACTAAACTGAAGACAATATTTGTGTGTCTCGTTACTGTTTAGTCACTAAGTCATGTCTGACTCTTTAAGACTTCTCTGTCCACGGGATTTCTCAGGTAAGGATACTGGAGTGAGTTGCCATTTCCTTCTCCAGGTTATCTTCCTGACCCAGGGATCAAACCCATGTTTCCTGAGTCTCCTGCATCGACAGGTGGATTCTTTACCACTGAGCCACCAAGGAAGCCCTTTTATGTTTTCATCTAATTTCAAATTGAAAATTTCTGTTTATCAAAATAAAACATAAAACTACAAAGACAAGCTACAAAGAGAAATTACTTTAATCTCATATATCTTAGAATATAATTAGCCAATGTCAATAATAAATAATGTGCATATCAGTGGCTTAAATTAAGTAGAAGTTTACTTCTTACCCAAGATTTAGGGATAAATAGTAAGTCCAGAGCCAGGAGAGAGTTTTGCATCATTCGTCATTCATGCATCCATGTCTTTTTGTGAGTCCTACTGTTTCACTCTCATTACTTGAATGTTTTCCTACTCTGAAATATCAATATTGGGTGGTTCACCAGCACACATGGAAATTAGGAAAGAGTAGAAGGCAATGGCACCCCACTCCAGTACTCTTGCCTGGAAAATCCCATGGACGGAGGAGCCTGGTCGGCTACAGTCCATGGGGTGGCTAAGAGTCGGACGCGACTTCACTTTCACTTTCACTTTTCACTTCCATGCATTGGAGAAGGAAATGGCAACCCACTCCAGTGTTCTTGCCTGGAGTATCCCAGGGACAGGGGAGCCTGGTGGGCTGCCGTCTATGGGGTCGCACAGAGACAGACACGACTGAAGCGACAGCAGCAGCAGCAACAGAAGAGCCAATCAGTTTTAAGGAAACTATGTAGAAGTTGCGCATGTCATTTCCATTTAAAATTCCCTGCCAGTATCTTATTCATATGGCCATGATTCTTTAACATGGCATCTATCTTCCTTTATAAATTTACATGATAATTCATTATTTGCAATAGAAAGGGAAAAAGAGGTACTGGTGGAAATTTATCAGCGTTTGTCATAGCGGTGGGCTTTCAGATATCATAATGTGATTCCCTTTTAATGTAATACACAGCCTTATCATCAGAGATATAGGTTATAAAATAAAAATAATTTTAATTATATGCTTTATTTGCTTTATAATAATATTCAAAACCAATTATTATAAACCACCTCTACAAGTCTGGGAAGACTGTGCTTTCTAATTGTTCACTTCAGGAGGTTCTATGTATCCATAGTATAAACCTTATTACTTCTATTTTTAAAGTATATATTTTCCTAATACTTCATATCTATGATTTATGAATAATTAAGATATATGTTTTATGATAATATTTAGGATAACATTTTCTTTATTAATTTGTATCTGTTTCTCACATTAATATGAAGTTTTCATCATGAAATTGCAAGTTTGAAATGTAATAGCTTATTGTCTAGGACTTGAATGACTTACTATCACAGAACAAAAATCTTTAATTCTAATAATCATTATCATATTAAGCCTAATTTGTGTGGTAGCTACAACAGTGTTTTCTTTTATTTTCCTAAAAATATAATTATATTTTCCTGGAAAATCTTTTTTTTTTCTATTTTTATCACTTTTATTTATTTTTATATGTTCCTTTTGCAAAAGCATAGCTGAATTTGTTATATGAAATCTGAAAAGATCTCTTAAATGACATTAAATGTACTTTAATGTCTTATAAATAATGATTGTTTGATATTATGCATTTTAACTTTCCTCATTTTTTTTCTTTTTTAATGCCTTCTCTTTTTTACACCAGTTTTATTTCTATTTTGATTATTTTAATGACTACTCTAATTTTTTACCATATATTTGCAACAAAATCTAAGGTTAATTAGTATTTAACTTTTCTCCCAGCTAATAAATACATGGATCTCAAAAGAAGTTGAAATTTTGCTTGTGTCTTTGAAGGTATTATTTTATTTTTCTCTAACTTCCATTGTGCTGATGTTAAATCTGTTGTCAGCATAAATATTAATCTTTTCTGGTGATCCATATTTAAGTTTTATAAAACTCTTTGGTGTTTTATAGTTTCATTGAATGTGTCTTTTGGTGGTGTATGTTTTTCAGTGTATTTATCTTATTTGTTTTATATTGATTTTTCTGAGTGTACAAATTTATGTTAGTTCATTTATTCTGAAAGATAGTTATTCATAAACTCAGAACATTAACTCTTCTCATTGTCAAGATCAACTCAAAAAGAGAGTACTCCTTCTGAATATCAGACTATATGCACATGCATATTTGATAAGCAGACTTCTAATATACCACCCATCTCCTGATAATTAAGCCTTGTGTAATACTAATTAAGTATGCCTTGATTCTGATGATTAGGCTTCCCTGGTGGCTTAGACGGTAACGAGTCTGCCTGCAGTGAGAGACCTGTGTTCGATCCCTGGGTCAGGAAGATCTCCTACAGAAGGGAATGACAACCCATTCCAGTATTCTTGTCTGGAAAATCCCATGGACGGAGGAGCCTGGCAAGCTATAGTCCATGGAGGTGCAAAGAGTCGGACATGACTGAGCAACTTCACTTTCTTTTCTTTCTTTCTTCTAATGATTTGCTTCTAATTAAGAGAGTACAGTAAAGATAATGGGATATCACTTCTGTGACAAAAGATTGTGACTCTGATCTTGTTAGCAAACAGTCTCCTTTGCTTTCTCACTGACACATTTTGATCACCCAAGGTGGCTAACCAGAGAGGTTCAGTAGCAAGGAACAGAGATAAACTTCTGAACAATGGCCACTGAAGAGCTGAGACCCTTGGTACTAAGAGTCTACCTTCTTGCCAACAAACAAGTGAGCTTGAAAGTGTATCTGTCCTGGTCAAACCTTGGGACAGCCTTGTTGACATATTGATGGTAGCTTGTAAAAGAAACTTATGACTCAGTTAAGTCTTGCTCAGACTCCTTATCCACAGAACTGTGAAATGATAAATGAATGTTGTGTGTAGCCAATAAAGTTAATTTGTTATCTAGCAATAGAAAACTGACACAGCATATATATTTTGTCTTCTGTGTATACCCAGCATTCTTTTTGTGTCATTCTCCATACCTCTACTCCTTTGAAAAAAAATTCTGAAATTTTCAGAGCTATCTTCTCATTTAATAATTTTTCTCTCTACCAAAATTTAACAGGTATTTAAACTTTTCCTAGACTTTTAAAATTGCAATGTGTGAAGTGTTCAGTTCCAAATTTTCCACTAGTTTAATTTTGGTAGTATCTTTTCCTCACTAATACATATTTTTAATAAACTTTTATATAGTAGCTTAAAATTCACAAAATATGTGAAGAGAGAACAGAGAGTTACTATATACCTGTGTCCAGTTTCCCTTATTACATTGTTATGGTACATTTTTTTATTATTAATGAACCATACTTTTTTTATTATTAATGAACCAGTATCTAGATTCATTTACCAGTCAGGTGTTCTTAGGCTCCTCGTGACAGTTTCTCAAGTCTTTTAGGTCTTGATGACTTGATGACTTTTAGGTCTAAAGAACACTGGTCAAATATTTGGTAAAATGTCCCTCAATTGAGGTTTTCCTGATTTTTTTCTTAAATTAGACTGAGGAAATGTGTTTTTAAGAGGAAAACAATAGAAGCAAATACAATTTAATTTTTTCACATCAAGAGAATATACTGTAGCCTTGACTTCTCACTTTGGGTGCATAACTTGGCCACCTATGTTGAGAAAGTGCTTGTCAGTTATCTACATTCTAAAGTTACACTTTTCTCCCTATATTGCTATATTCTCCCTATATTCCTAAAACTATAGTTTTAGGAAGGAAGTCACCATGAACAGCACACATTTATGGAATCTGAAATTATACTGCACTTATTTGAATTACACTTATATAAATTGCTTTAAATTCTTCTATGAAATGGGATAGGTTTTTAATTTCCCTTACCTGTTGATTAATTCAATCATTAATTTATATCAGTATTGATTCATGTAGTATGTTTATTCTATCATTTAGATTTTAATTCAATAACATTTTATTTATTGTGTAGGTCAAAATATTCCAGCTTTGGCCACTGGAATCTCTTTCAGTTGACACAGGTCCTCTTGACATATCTCTGTGATTGTATTTGGTTTGTTTCTTTTTTGAGATATAACCATCTGCATGTGTAATAAACAGTTCATATTGTTGTCTTCAGCACCCCTATGGCAGAAAGCTAAGAAACTAAAGAGCCTCTTGATGAAAGTCAAAGAGGAGAGTGAAAAGCTGGCTTAAAACTCAACATTCAGAAACCTAAGGTCATGTCATCTGGTCCCACACTTCATGACAATTAGATGGGGAAATAATGGAAACAGTGACAGATTTTATTTTCTTGGGCACCAAAATCATTGCAGATGCTGACATCAGCCATGAAATTAAAAGATACTTGCTCCTAGGAAGAAAAGCTATAACCAAATTAAACAGTACATTAAAATCAAAGACATTACTTTGCTGACAAAGGTCCATCTAGTCAAAGCTATGGATTTTCCAGGAGTACCATTAAGAGAGCTGAGTGCTGAAGAACTGATGCTTTTAAACTGTGGTATTGAAGAAGACTTTTGAGAGTCCCTTGGACAGCAAGGAGATCAAACCAGTCAATTCTAAAGGAAATCAACCCTAGATATACATTGGAAGGACTGATGTTGAAGCTGAAGCTCCAATACTTTGGCCACCTGATTTGAAGAACTAACTTATTGGAAAAGACCCTAATGCTGGGAAAGATTGAAGGCAGGAGAAGAAGGGGACAACAGAAGATGAGATGGTTGCATGACATCACCAACTTGATGGACATGAGTTTGATCAAGTTCCAGGAGATGGTAATGGACAGGGAAGTCCGGAGTGCTGCAGTCTGTGGGGTCACAAAGATTTGGACATGACTGAGACTGAACTGAACTGTGGTCTTCAATGTTAATGTTTTTACCATATGCATGTCTCTAACATTCTTGACATCAAACATCAAGGTAAATATTTAAACAGTATCAACCTGAAAAGGTTTCCACTGGAGTTTCCCTAAATATCATTATTTAATGTCAGAAGCCTTAAATATCAGAATGAATAGTACTTGAAATTGATTAAATACATAGAAATATTTAAAAAGTAAGTAGACATTAACATATATATGAACACATATACAGAATCCTTGGTCATTTTGGACACTTACAGGGAAAAATAGCATATTCAAAAGCAGAGACATTACTTTGCCAACAAAGGTTAGTCTGGTCAAGGCTATGGTTTTTCCTGTGGTCATGTATGGATGTGAGAGTTGGACTGTGAAGAAGGCTGAGCACCAAAGAATTGATGCTTTTGAACTGTGGTGTTGGAGGAGACTCTTGAGAGTCCCTTGGACTGCAAGGAGATCCAACCAGTCCATTCTGAAGGAGATCAGCCCTGGGATTTCTTTGGAAGGAATGATGCTGAAGCTGAAACTCCAGTACTTTGGCCACCTCGTGCGAAGAGTTGACTCATTGGAAAAGACTCTGATGCTGGGAGGGATTGGGGGCAGAAGGAGAAGGGGACGACAGAGGATGGGATGGCTGGATGGCATCGCTGACTCAATGGACGTGAGTCTGGGTGAACTCCGGGAGTTGGTGATGGACAGGCAGGCCTGACGTGCTGTGATTCATGGGGTCGCAAAGAGTCGGACATGACTGAGCGACTGATCTGATCTGGTCTGATCTGAGGGAAATAATGCATAATTTTGAAAACTGTTAATTAAGGGATAATATCAAGCATTTATTTTTATTGCCAATTGTATGTCAAGGGACTAAATAATAGATCAAGAGACTCATAATCCAGAAAATAAGACGTGCAAATTGTAATAATAGTCTCTTTAATTATATATACAAGGGAATTAAGTAATAATCATCATTGGTTGCTCTTATAACTATATCCCACATACATAAGAAAGCTCACAATAGCCTACCATGGTACAGGGGATTCAAAAAAGTTGGAGAAAGAAAGCCTAGGTGCATGTTCAGGTGCAGTTCAGGTTTCAATGCCATTTCTCAGTTGCACGAGATTTATTTCTTTAGATTATGAGTCAACAACATATATGTGAGACATTTTAGTCTCAGGGAAGCTAAGTCACATGTTTACAGATGAATCTTTAAAGCAGAATAACCAGATAAACCATCACAGATCATCAATCTACATACACCAATTTTCACTATAGTAAACTGGCACACGGGCATAAAGTCCCTCCAGATGAGTACTGGAGTATTACATAGTTTGACTATTTTCTAGCTAAGGCATTCCAACTAGTTAGGGAACTTCCTTCTTGTGAGGATCAATAGTCTTTTTTATGGCCCCAGGCATCTATGGAGATAAATAGAGATTAAGGTTACTGCTGAGCAACTAAATGGTAACCCTATACTTAGTCAAAAAAGCACAACCAGATATTCAGTTCAGTTCAGTTCAGTCGCTCAGTCATGTCCGACTCTTCGCAACCACATGAAACAGAGCACACGAGGCCTCCCTGTCCATCACCAACTCCAAGAGTTCACCCAAACCCATGTCCATTGAGTCGGTGATGCCATCCACCCATCTCATCCTCTGTAATTCCCTTCTCCTTCTTCCCTCAATCTTTCCCAGCATCAGGGGCTTTTCTAAAGAGTCAGTGCTTGGCATTAGGTAGCCAAAGTATTGGAGCTTCAGCTTCAGCATCTGTCCTCTCAATGAATATTTAGGACTGATCTCCTTTAGGATGGACTGGTTGGATCTCCTTTAGGATGGACTGGTTGGATCTCCTTGCAGTCCAAGGGACTCTCAAGAGTCTTCCACACCACAGTTCAAAAACATCAATTCTTTCTTTATAGTCCAACTCTCACATCCATACATGACCACTGGAAAAACCATAGCCTTATATAGATGGACCTTTGTTGACAATGTCTCTGCTTTTCAGTATGCTATCTAGGTTGGTCATAACTTTCCTTGCAAGGAGTAAGCAAGCGTCTTTTAATTTCATGGCTGCAATCACCATCTGCAGTGATTTTGGAGCCCCGAAAAATAAAGTCAGCCATATTTCCACTGTTTCCCCATCTATTTCCCATGAAGTGATGGGACCAGATGCTATGATCTTAGTTTTCTGAATGTTGAGCTTTAAGCCAACTTTTCCACTCTCCTCTTTCACTTTCATCAAGAGGTTCTTTAGTTCTTCCTCACTTTCTGCCATAAGGGTGGTGTCATCTGCATATCTGAGGTTATTGATATTTCTCACAGCAATCTTGATTCTACCGTGTGCTTCCTCCAGCCCAGCATTTCTCATGATGTACTCTGCATATAAGTTAAATAAGCAGATATTATGTACCTCATATTACACAATATATGTAATATTCATACAAATGAAAGGAAAGAAGGAGGGAAGAAGAAAAATAGATAAAGAAAAGAGGGAAGAAGTAAGGAATGAAAGAAGGGAAGAAATAAACAAATTTAACAAAATTTTGATATATACTCCAGTTTAAATGAAAGACATAACTGTAAGAAAAAACAGAGTAGAAAAACAGAGATTAAAATGGTTTAAGGGATATGTAACCTATATGCAGGTCAGGAAGCAACAGTTAGAACTGAACATGGAAAAACAGACTGGTTCCAAATAGGAAAAGGAGTACTGGTTCCAAATAGGAAAAGGAGTACATCAAGGTGTATATTGTCACCCTGCTTATTTAACTTATATGCAAAGTACATCATGAGAAATGCTGGGCTGGAAGAAGCACAAGCTGGAATCAAGATTGAAGGGAGAAATATCAATTACCTCATATATGCATTTGACACCACCCTTATGGCAGAAAGTGAAGAGGAACTAAAAAACCTCTTGATGAAAGTCAAAGAGGAGAGTGAAAAAGTTGGCTTAAAGCTCAACGTTCAGAAAACAAAGATCATGGCATGTGGTCCCATCACTTCATGGGAAATAGATGGGGAAACAGTGGAAACAGTGTCAGACTTTATTTTTATGGGCTCCAAAATCACTGCACGTGATGATTGCAGCCATGAAATTAAAAGACGCTTACTCCTTGGAAGGAAAGTTATGACCAACCTAGATAGCATATTCAAAAGCAGAGACATTACGTTGCCAATAAAGGTCCGTCTAGTCAAGGCTATGGTGTTTCCAGTGGTCATGTATGGACATGAGAGTTGGACTGTGAAGAAGGCTGAGCGCTGAAGAATGGATGCTTTTGAACTGTGGTGTTGGAGAAGACTCTTGAGAGTCCCTTGGACTGCAAGGAGATCCAACCAGTCCATTCTGAAGGAGACAAGCCCTGGGATTTCTTTGGAAGGAATGATGCTAAGGTTAAAATTCTAGTACTTTGGCCACCTCATGCGAAGAGTTGACTCACTGGAAAAGACTCTGATGCTGGGAGGGATTGGGGGCAGGAGGAGAAGGGGACGACAGAGGATGAGATGGCTGGATGGCATCACTGACTCGATGGACATGAGTCTGAGTGAACTCCGGGAGTTGGTGATGGACAGGGAGGCCTGGTGTGCTGTGATTCATGGGGTCGCAAAGAGTTGGACACAACTGAGTAACTGAACTGAACTGAACTGAACTGATTCTCTGCATCACTTTTTTTTTTTTTTTGTAATGCAATTTATCTACTACATTATTAGAGGTGTTGTTGCCATTTTTTTCTTTTAACTGTGAGGGTTGCTCATTTTCTCTGTTTTTGAAGTTGATAATCAGGTGACATCCTGCCACATAAAGAATACATGATGAAGACTAGTCAATTACAGTTTTCCATCCCATAAGCTAAATATTTATATACAGGGATATTTAACCTATGAATAAGAAATCACAGCAAGTTTTCACGGATGGTTTTATGATCTCGGAGAGTGAGATTCTTCTTTTGATTCTGATGTAACCAAGCAGAGGAATATGCAAATAATCTTTGTTATCCCATATAATGGAATTATCTAAGGTTGGACTACAAAAAGAAAAGTAAATTGTTAAATAATAAACAAGATGTATCATAAGACTATCAGCTTTTGATAGACCACTGAAAACTGGTGGACACAATAAACTATGTATCAACATCTATTGTTATGTTAATAAACTTTTATGTTTAAGCTGGTTTTAGTTTGGTTTCTACAGTCTCTGAGTCCTGCCTGATTTAATGGACAAGACCAGGTTGGGACCATTTGTGTAACAGATTTCTAGGGCACTTTCCCGTGAACATAACCACTCTGATCTTGATTTTTTTATAAGTTTTCCTGATTATCAACGTACTCAGTCATATCTTTTTTCATAGCAAAAACCATTGTCCTTGTCTGGTATGCTGCTGCTGCTACTAAGTCGCTTAAGTCATGTCCGACTCTGTGCGATTCCATAGACGGTCTCCTACCAGGCTCCCCCGTGCCTGGGATTCTCCAGGCAAGACCACTGGAGTGGGTTATATCAGGGCTTAAAATATCATTCATCCCTCCACCCTCTAAATCTACTTTTTAAATCATTACAATTATTCAAGACCCATAAGTATCCTTTCTTTCACAGAAATCTTCATCCCATAGTGATTTCTCCAGCCTTGTACTTTAGTGATAAATGAACTCTAAGCCCTCACCTCATGCACACATCCTGTCCCCCACTTTCTGGTGTTAATTCCTTTATAAAATCTAAAGCCCTCAACCTCAAGTGGGACCTGTGACTCTTGTCCAACTCACAGAATATATCAGAGGTGATGAGGTATCACTCCTGTGATTATACTACTTTATAACAAGACTCTGTTTTGCTTCCATACTTTTGTTACAGACTCCTTGCTGATAGCTGAAGTAAGGGTTAGTGTTGGGAAAGTCTATATGGTATGATATTTTTCTGAAGTGGAACTTCAGAAATCTCTAAGAGTTGAGGACAGTCTCTACCCAAGACTCTGCAAGAAGCTGAAGCTTTTTCTTCCACACTTGCAAGAAAATGAACCCTGCCAACAACAGACTGAGCTTGGAAGTAGATTTTTCCCAAATGGAACTATTAGTTGAGAGCATAGAGCTGCAATTTTTTGATTATAGCACTCTGAGTAACTAAGCAGAGAATCTAGTTAAGCCTTAACTGACAAAACTATGAGATAACAAATGTATGTTATTTTAAGCTTTTATGCTTGCTATAATAATTTTACTCAGCAATATATAATTAATATACTTCCTATACAATATATTGTTATTTCAACCAAATTTTCAGTTAATAATATATGTGTTGGCATTTATTGATGTATTAAGCTTCCTTTTGCCAATGTTTAGTTCTGATCTATTAAATTTCTCTGCTCCTAGAAAACAATGTAAATTTTCAACAAGAAAAAGACATATCTGCTACTTATTAATTAATAATGAAGTCTCAAAGTGATAGCTTTATATTGTAATGAGGACTTATATGATTCTGCAATGAATTGTCATTTCATGTATCAGTGCAGTTCAATTCAGTTCAGTCGCTCAGTTGTGTCTGATTCTTTGCCACCCCATGAAATGGAGCACACCAGGCCTCCCTGTCCATCACCAACTCCTGAAGTTCACCCACACCCATGTCCATTGAGTCGGTGATGCCATCCAGCCATCTCATCCTCCATTGTCCCCTTCTCCTCCTGCCCCCAATCCCTCCCAGCATCAGAGTCTTTGCCAATGAGTCAACTCTTCGCATGAGGTGGCCAAAGTACTGGAGTTTCAGCTTTAGCATCATTCTTTCCAAAGAAATCCCAGGGCTGATCTCCTTCAGAATGGACTGTTTGGATCTCCTTCCAGTCCAAGTATAAGAGCTATAAAAGATGAAACAACTTGATAATAAAAGAATGCTTTCTTTTAATTTTTAGTTTAAAAGTAAAATTTGAGGTGTTTCATGAGAAACTTTGATTTGTGATGAAAAGTTAGAGCTTCCTTATACAATAAAGAATTGATGGCTCCAATGGTAAAGCATCTGTCTACAATGCGGGAGACCTGGGTTCCATCCCTGGGTCAGGAAGTTCCCTGGAGAAGGATAAGGCAACCCACTCCAGTACTCTTGCCTAGAAAATCCCATGGACGGAGAAGCCTGGTGTCCATGGGGTCGCAAAGAGTCGGACATAACTAAGAGACTGAACTGAACTATGAAAAGAGAAAAAGGTTGTTACTCTCAATGCATTGTCCCACGAATAAATAGAAATTACACAAGTTGTAAAAGTGGCAAGAATGTGGCTAAAATTGTTTGAATTCTTCTTTAATTTTGACTTTTAGTCATTCCTTTCTGTCCATTCCCACAAAGACTAAGTATATCCTTGCTTTCCAGCTGGCCCTTAACCATCTTGTAGAGATACTGACTTGGAATATAAATGATACTTCACAACAAAGCCATCCATTAGTATATTTTAACTGTAGTGTATCCAATAAATGTTTGCACATCAGTGTTAGAGACCAATAACAGGTAAATGAAATAAGTTCATTGGGGGAACATTTACATTTGCTAGGGCAAAATGTCTTAAATCTCAAGCTATTAATCATGCCTTTTTAATCCTTGAAACAGTCTATATGGTTAAGAATTTTTGATGAGAGAAAATATTCCCTGGGTATCTCACATCTACCTAATCTTGTTAGCAGAGACATTGACATTTTTCTCCTAGCTGTCTTTTCAAGAATGCTTATAGAGTCAACAACTCTGGGAGATTGTAATAATACCTATTTTCAGAGTAGAGGGTAAGGATCTTTGCTGTCTAATATGAGAAATATAATATTTCCCTCTAGGGAAATTTTAGGCAATTTTGCCTAAAGCAAATTATAAAAGATTTGAGCTCCCTTCCTTCTGGATTCTCTGAGTTGTGAAGAAAAGTCCCAGCATTTGAGGTTTCTATCTGTCAGCCTCCTGGGACTTAGAAGCAGAAGATATCAATGTAAATGTGAAGTCCATGAAGCATGGTGTGCTATGAGTAATGAAGCCTCTTTGTTTCTGACCCACAAGTATCATGTCTTCTGCCAACATCCATGAAAATGTGGAAAGCTAATTTAGTTCTCCAGTAACCAGGGTAAGTTATAAACCATTTATAATCTTTGACAGAATTATTTAGTTATTTAACTTTGAAATTACACAAAGTAAGAAACTCTGAGATAAAACATAACAAAAGTTTATAAAACAAAAAAACAAGTAATTTAGGCCACAAAGGAAGCTAAGTGATTTATCGACTACAATGACTGGGATGCCATACTAAGACAACTGGTCTGATTGAGGAACTAAATCCAAAGAAGCTCAGCATACCAAAAAAAAAAAAAAAGTAAATTCAACCAGAATTTTACATGAGTGCATTTATTACCTTCAGGGCCTTGGCTGAATGCCATGATATTTTCTGACAAGCTTACTTATTTATTTATTTTTTTAAGACAGTGTCTCATTAACCCCTGATGGTAGGGAAAAACATTATAGTCCCACTGATTGAGAAAATTACCTCAGGTCTGTAGATTGCTTTAAGTCCCTTCAACCCAAAATTGCCATTCAAATAGATGAGGGTTAGTCTGTAATTTTTTTTTGCTTGTTTTTAATAGAGTGAAGAGAATTAATAAAAACAAAACATATTACCCCCATCAGTTCAGTTCAGTTCAGTTGCTCAGTCATGTCTGACTCTTTGTGACCCCATGAATCACAGCACGCCAGGCCTCCCTGTCCATCAACAACCCCTGGAGTTTACCCAAACCCATGTCCATCAAGTCAGTGATGCTATCCAACCATCTCATCCTCTGTCATCCCCTTCTCCTCCTGCCCTCAATCTTTCCCAGCATCAGGGACTTTTCAAGTGAGTCAACACTTTGCATCGGGTGGCCAAGTACTGGAGTTTCAGCTTCAACATCAGTCCTTCCAATGAACACCCAGGACTGATCTGTTTTAGGATGGACTGTGATCTCCTTGCAGTCCAAGGGACTCTCAAGAGTCTTCTCCAACACCACAGTTCAAAAGCATCAATTCTTTGGCACTCAGCTTTCTTCACAGTCCAACTCTCACATCCATACATGACCACTGGAAAAACAATAGCCTTGACTAGACAGACCTTTGCTGGCAAAGTAATGTCTCTGCTTTTTAATATGCTGTCTAGGTTGGTCATAACTTTCCTTCCAAGGAGTAAGCATCTTTTAATTTCATGGCTACAATCACCATCTGCAGTGATTTTGGAGCCCCCCAAAATAAAGTCAGCCACTGTTTCCACTGTTTCCCCATCTATTTCTCATGAAGTTATGGGACTGGATGCCATGATCTTAGTTTTCTGAATGTTGAGCTTAAAGCCAACTTTTTCACTCTCCTCTTTCACTTTCATCAAGAGGCTCAGTTCTTCTTCACTTTCTGCCATAAGGGTGGTGTCATCTGCATATCTGAGGTTATCGATATTTCTCCTGGTAGTCTTGATTCCAGCTTGTGCTTCCTCCAGACCGGCATTTTTCATGATGTACTCTGCATATAAGTTAAATAAGCAGGGTGACAATATACAGTCTTGACATACTCCTTTTCTTATTTGGAACCAGTCTGTTGTTCCATGTCCAGTTCTAACTGTTGCTTCCTGACCTGCATAAAGGTTTCTCTAGAGGCAGGTCAGGTGGTCTGGTATTTCCATCTCTTTCAGAATTTTCCACAGTTTATTGTGATCCACAAAGTCAAAGGCTTTGGCGTAGTCAATAAAGCAGAAATTAATGTTTTTCTGGAGATCTCTTGCTTTTTCGGTGATCCAGCAGATTTGATCTCTGGTTCCTCTGCCTTTTCTAAAACCAGCTTGAACATCTGGAAGTTCACAGTTCATGTCTTACCCCCAGAGTCCCTCTTAAATATTTGTTAGCAATTGGATCAATTTTATGAAGGAGAAAGCAAAAAGGAACATGCACATTGAAATGTTAAGTTAAAAAAAAAGATTCACTGGTTCAAGTGATAAGAATTCAGGAAAGGTAAATTATATTTCAAACTAAAAGACTTATGGGTTACCCTGATGACTCAGATGGTAAAGAATCTGGTACACTTTATCTTTCATTGCAACGCACAGATTTCTCTCTAGTTGGAACACTAGGGCTCAAGAGCACATGACCTTAGTTGCCTTGTGGGTTGTGAGATCTTAGTTCT
This sequence comes from Bos grunniens, assembly GCF_055505025.1. NCBI lineage: Eukaryota > Metazoa > Chordata > Mammalia > Artiodactyla > Bovidae > Bos > Bos grunniens. The sequence continues at coordinate 53,680,432 of NC_141175.1, read as the reverse complement.
CACACTAGAGATATAAACCACCTTTCCTGCATTGGAAGGTGAATTCTTAAGCACTTGTACACCAGAAAAGTCCCAGTTACATGAGATTCTGTTCATTTTGCCCAAGCTTGCTATTTTTCTTCAGATTAATGTTTCTATACTTCTATTAACCTTATCCAATAAACTTTGATTTTAAATATTTATATTTTGCTTCTAGAATTTCTATTTGACTTTTATTTATAGTTTCCATTTCTATAAATTCTTAATATTTGGTAAAATCATGTTTCTTTTAACTTCTTGACTATGTATACAATAGCTGTGCTATTCTACATTAATTCCAACATCCTGTTATCTCAGTGTCAGTTCCTATGAATTGCTTATTTTCTTGCTTCATTATCTGTCTATGTGCATGCTAAGTCACTTCAGTTGTGCCTGACTCTGTGACCCTATGCACTATAGCCTACCACACTCCTCTGTCCATGGGATTTTCCAGGCAAGAATGCTGGATTCGGTTGCCATACCCTCCTCCAGGGGATCTTCCCAATATAAGGATTGAACACAAGTCTCTTACAATTCCTGCATTGGCAGGTGGGTACTTTACCAATAACACTACCTTGGAAGCCTCCTTATAATCAATATTAATTCATACAGGATATTGTATTTTACACTTTTTTATAATCACATATGATAAGAGGACAAATCTTTTATATTGCATTTATATGTATAAGTATGGAAGTCCTAGAATCTAAAAAACTAGATTTTTAAGGAAATGCCTTTGGTATTTAACTACTGACAAGGCCTTTTGAAATATTAAAACACCATACCCAACCAATACGTGCAATTACATAAAATGTGCCAATGAGACTGATCTGGTGAGTTTTTACATGTGACTATTTACCTAGCAATACTGACACCTCATCACAATGTTTCAGTCTTTTTATATAACCCAAAGAACAAAATGTTTTACTAGCTCATTTCAGATGTTTTTTAAACTTTTTAATGATACTCAAACATATAAAATAATATACCAGTTAGGCTAGAAGTGTTTATACATATTTGTTGGTTAAAAAAAAAAATTATAGATAGGTTTGTTCAACTGTTTATTCTAATATGGAAGTTCTTGAAGTATATTGGGTTTAGAACATTCTTTAAATATTGGCTTCTTTGTTAGTGTATAAGAATGCAAGAGGTTTCTGTGTATCAACTTTGTATCCTGCAAATTTACCATATTCATTGAGGAGCACTAGTGCTTTTGTTGGAGAAGGCAATGGCACCCCACTCCAGTACTCTTGCCTGGAAAATCCCATGGACAGGGGAGCCTGGTAGGCTGCAGTCCATGGGGTCGCTACCAGTCGGACACAACTGAGCGACTTCACTTTCACTTTCACTTTCATGCATTGGAGAAGGAAATGGCAGCCCACTCCAGTGTTCTTGCCTGGAGAATCCCAGGGATAGGGGAGCCTGGTGGGCTGCCATCTCGGGGGTCACACAGAGTCAGACACGACTGAAGCAACTTAGCAGCAGCAGCAGCAGTGCTTTTGTGGTAGCATTTTCAGGATTTTCTACATATAACATCATGTCATCTGCAAACAGTGGCAGTTTTAGTTCTTTTCCACTTTGAATTCCTTTTATTTATTTTTCTTCTCTGATTGTCATAGCTAGGACTTCCAAAACTATATTGAATAATAGTGATGAGAGTGGACATCTTTATTGTGTTCCTGATCTTAGAGGAAATGCTTTCACTATTTTTCACTATTGAGAATGATATTTGCTATGTTGTATATGGCCTTTACTATTAAAGATCAGAAAAAAAATTCAGGAAATAATGCCATTTATCATCACAACAAAAGAATAAATTACCTGAAAGAATAAAATACCTGAAAGAAACCCATCTAAGAAGGCAAAAGACTTGTGGTCAGAAATCTATAAGATACCAAAAAAAGAAATCACAGATGACACAAACAGATGGAGAAATATGCCATGTTCTCAGAAGGAAAGAGTCAACATTTTGAAAATTGCTGTAATATCCAAACTAATCTACAGATTCAATTCAATAATATCAAATTGCCATTGGAAGTTTTCACAGAACTAAAACAACAACAAAAAATGTTACAATTTGTATGGATACACAAAAGACCATGAATAACCAAAGTGGTCATGAGATAGAAAAACAGAGATGGAGGACTCAGGTTTCCTGACTTTAGAATATAATGCAAAGCAATAGTAATCATGACAGTATGGCACTGGCACAGAAACAGAAATATAGATCAGTGGAACAGAATAGAAAGCCCAGAGATAAACTCATCTGCCTATGGTCATCTAGTCTATGACAAAGGAGGCAAGAATATGCAATGGAGAAAAGGCAGTCTCTTCAATAAGTGGTGTTGGAAAAACTGGAAAGCCACATGTAAATGGATGAAATTAGAACACTTCCCAACATCATATAGAAAATAAATTACAAATGCGTTATAGACCTAAATGTAAGGCCAGATAGTATAAAACATAGACTGAACACTCTCTGATATAAATCACAGTAAGATCTCTTATGGTCCATCTCTTAGTGTAACGAAAATAAAAATAAACAATTAGAATCTAATTAAACTTAACAGATTTTGCACAGCAAAGGAAATCATAAATGAAACAAAAAGACAGTCCTCAGAATGAAAGAAAATATTCACAAATAAAGCAACAAGGGATTAATCTAAAAAATATACAAACAGCACTTGCAGCTCAATATCAAATAAATAAATAAACAACCCAATCAAAAAATGGCTGAAGATCTAAACAGACATTTTTCCAAAGAAGACATACAGATGACCAACAAATACATGAAAAGATGTTCAGCATCACTAATTATCAGAGAAATTCAAATCAAGACTACAATGAAGTATCACTCCACACAGGTCAAAATGGCGATCATCAAAAAATCTATAAACAATAAATGATAGAGAGGGTGGGCAGAAAGGGAAACCTCCCACATTGTTGGTGGGAATGTAAATTGGTACAGACACTATGGAGAACAGTATGGAGATTCCTTAAAAACTCAAAACAGAAATAACATATTACCCAGAAATTCCACTCCTGGGCATATACCCAGAGAAAATCATAATTCAAAAAGATACATGCACTCCAATGTTCATTTCAACACTCTTTACAATAGCCATACATGGAAGCAATCTAAATGTACATCAACAGAGGAATGGGTAAAGAATATGTAGTACAAATATACAATGGAACATTATTCAAACATAAGAAAGAAAAAAATGATGCCATTTGCAGCAACATGGATGGATCTAGCGATTGCTATTCTGAGTGAAGTAAGTCAGACAGAAAAAGACAAATACCACATAATATTGCTGATATGTGGAACCTTAAAAAAAGGATGAAAATGAACTTACATCCACAGATGTAGAGAGCAAATTTATGGTTACCAAGGAATAAGGGGAGGAGTAAATTGGTAATTTGGGATGGAAACACACACACTACTCTATATAAAATAGATAACTAATAAGAACCTGCTATATAGCACAGGGGAACTGAAAGGGGAACTCCTCGGGTCAGTAGGTGCCCAGTATGCTACTGGAGATCAGTGGAGATATAACTCCAGAAAGAATGAAGGGATGGAGTCAAAGCAAAAACAATACCCAGTGGTGGATGTGACTGGTAATAGAAGCAAGGTCTGATGCTGTAAAGAGTAATATTGCATAGGAACCTGGAATGTCAGGTCCATGAATCAAGGCCAATTGGAAGTTGTCAAACAGGAGACACCAAGACTGAATGTCGACATTCTAGGAATCAGCGAACTAAAATGGACTGGAACAGGTGAATTTAACTCAGATGACCATTATATCTACTACTGTGGGTAGGAATCCCTTAGAAGAAATAGAGTAGCCATCAAGGTCAACAAAAGAGTCTGAAATACAGTACTTGGATGCAATCTCAAAAACGACAGAATGATCTCTGTTTGTTTCCAAGGCAAACAATTCAATATCATGGTAATCCAAGCCTATGCCCTAACCAGTAACACTGAAGAAGCTGAACTTGAACAGTTCTATGAAGACTTATAAGACCTTTTACAACTAACACCCAAAAAATATGTCCTTTTTATTATAGGCGACTGGAATGCAAAAGTAGGAAGTTAAGAAACACCTGGAGTAACAGGCAAATTTGGCCTTGGAATACGGAATGAAGCAGGGCAAAACCAATAGAGTTTTTCCAAGAGAACGCACTGGTTGTAGCAAGCACCCTCTTCCAACAACACAAGAGAAGACTCTACACATGGACATCACCAGATGGTGAACACCGAAATCAGATTGATTATGTCCTTTGCAGCCAAAGATGCAGAAGCTCTATACAGTCACCAAAAACAAGACCGGGAGCTAACTGTGGTTCAGATGATGAAATACTTATTGCCAAATTCAGACTTAAATTGCAGAAAGTGGGGAAAACCACTAGACCATTCAGGTATGACCTAAATCAAATCCCTTATGATTATACAGTGGAAGTTAGAAATAGATTTAAGGGACTAGATCTGATAGACAGAATGCCTGATGAACTATGGACAGAGGTTCATGACATTGTACAGGAGACAGGGATCAAGACGATCCCCATGGAAAAGAAATGCAATAAAGCAAAATGGGTGTCTGAGGAGACCTTACAAATAGTCGTGAAAAGAAGAGAAGTGAAAAGCAAAGGAGAAAAGGATAGATATAAGCATCTGAATGCAGAGTTCCAAAGAATAGCAAGGAGAGATAAGAAAGCCTTCCTCAGCGATCAATGCAAAGAAACAGAGGAAAACAACAGAATGGGAAAGACTAGAGATCTCTTCAAGAAAATTAGAGATACCAAGGGAATATTTCGTGGAAAGATGGGCTTGATAAAGGACAGAAATGGTATGGACCTAGCAGAAGCAGAAGATATTAAGAAGAGGTGGCAAGAATACACAGAAGAACTATACAAAAAAGATCTTCACAACCCAGATAATCACGATAGTGTGATCACTGACCTAGAGCCAGACATCCTGGAATGTGAAGTCAAGTGGGACTTAGAAAGCATCACTATGAACAAAGCTAGTGGAGGTGATAGAATTCCAGTTGAGCTATTCCAAATCCTGAAAGATGATGCTGTGAAAGTGCTGTACTCAATATGCCTGCAAATTTGGAAAACTCAGTAGTGGCCACAGGACTGGAAAGGTCAGTTTTCATTCCAATCCCAAAGAAAGGCAATGCCAAAGAATGTTCAAACTACCGCACAATTGCACTCATCTCACACACTAGTAAAGTATTGCTCAAAATTCTCTAAGCCAGGCTTCAGCAATATGCAAACCGTGAACTTCCTGATGTTCAAGCTGGTTTTAGAAAAGGCAGAGGAACCAGAGATCAAATTGCCAACATGTGCTGGATCATGGAAAAAGCAAGAGAGTTCCAGAAAAGCATCTATTTCTGCTTTATTGACTATGCCAAAGCCTTGGACTGTGTGGATCACAATAAACTGTGGAAAATTCTGAAAGAGATGGGAATACCAGACCACCTGATCTGCCTCTTGAGAAATTTGTATGCAGGTCAGGAAGCAACAGTTAGAACTGGACACGGAACAACAGATTGGTTCCAAATAGGAAAAGGAGTTCGTCAAGGCTGTATATGTCACCCTGTTTATTTAACTTATATGCAGAGTACATTATGAGAAATGCTGGACTGGAAAAAACACAAGCTGGAATCAAGATTGCCAGGAGAAATATCAATAACCTCAGATATGCAGATGACACCACCCTTATGGCAGAAAGTGAAGAGGAACTCAAAAGCCTCTTGATGAAAGTGAAAGTGGAGAGTGAAAAAGTTGTCTTAAAGCTCAACATTCAGAAAATGAAGATCAATGCATCCGATTCCATCACTTCATGGGAAATAGATGGGGAAACAGTGGAAACTGTGTCAGACTTTATTTTTCTGGGCTCCAAAATCACTACAGATGGTGACTGCAGCCATGAAATTAAAAGCCGCTTACTCCTTGGAAGGAAAGTTATGACCAACCTAGATAGCATATTCCAAAGCAGAGACATTACTTTGCCAACAAAGGTCCATCTAGTCAAGGCTATGGTTTTTCCTGTGGTCATGTATGGATGTGAGAGTTGGACTGTGAAGAAGGCTGAGCACCGAAGAACTGATGCTTTTGAACTGTGGTGTTGGAGAAGACTCCTGAGAGTCCCTTGGACTGCAAGGAGATCCAACCAGTCCATTCTGAAGGAGACAAGCCCTGGGATTTCTTTGGAAGGAATGATGCTAAGGTTAAAACTCTAGTACTTTGGCCACCTCACGCGAAGAGTTGACTCATTGGAAAAGACTCTGATGCTGAGGGGGATTGGGGGCAAGAGGAGAAGGGGACGACAGAGGATGAGCTGGCTGGATGGCATCACTGACTTGATGGACGTGAGTCTGAGTGAACTCTGCGAGTTGGTGATGGACAGGGAGGCCTGGCGTGCTGCGATTCATGGGGTCGCAAAGAGTTGGACACGAATGAGCAACTGATCTGATCTGATGAGTAGAAATATAATTTTAGATTTTAAAATGAGAGAAACAAAGTGAATATACTAAAGATACAACAAATTTGAATCTTCCTTCATTATCGTAATTTAGATTACAAGCTTCCCTGATAAATAACTGGAATTTTGACCTCAAGATTCCTCACAGACTTAGAATGAATTAACCTGGTTTGATATAATAATTATGTTCAATATTAGGTGCAAAAGACATATATTTTAATTCATTTTTATATTTGAAGGCCCATATTCTAATCTGTTTTTTAAAGTTTATTGAAGAGATTATGTTGACTAACAATTTTACATACAGATTTACAGAGTTCTTGAGGTTTGGGGGCACGTTTGTGACCTTGACACTTAATTACTAACTATTTTATTGTATTTGTATTTATTTATTTCTAATCCTGCCAAATCTGTAGCACCCTCTCCAAAACCCTTTTCACTCTACTCAAGGAATAATAATCTTTTCTACAAAACCATTGTTTCCAAGTTCTCTAAGCTTTTCCACTATAAGAGATTAGAACTAGAATTTTGAAAGACTGTCAGTTGAAATTATCCAATTAAAATAATAAAGACACTTCTAGGTTTGATGCATTTTGACTTCAGGGAAATAGAGTTGAAAGAAAGGGGAATGAAATAAAGCTTGAAAATGACTTTGGCTCTTGAAAGTACAATTTCCAAGCCAAATTGAGAGAATCTTGCTTGACATCAAGGTCAGATCAAACTTTCAACTTGATTTCATTCAAATTGATTTGATTTGAACCTAACAGTTCATCTGAGTTCCACCTGATAGAGACTTTCACATTAATAACATTTAGCCCAATATACTACAAGGAATTGAATGAGGAAGCTATCATGTATTCATTTAAGAAATACACCAAAATGGAAAATATTCCGTTGCACAGAGTAAAATGCAATGACCTGAGAGTCTTTCCATCAATATTATTGCCTAGTCTGAAACTAACTTACAAAATATAAAATCTGCTTTATCTCCCATAGCCACAGAATCATAACACAGAGAGTAGTGGGGAGCGAGACAGATGGAAAGGAGAAAGAGAGAGAGATGGAAAGGAGAAGGAGAGAGAGATGTGGGGGAGATGGAAGTCTATTTGAAGATAAATATTTATCAAATAGTTCTAGAATTGTATGACACTTTTGCAAAGAAACAAGCTCCAAATTCAAAAACTAAAAACTCAAGTGGTTTAGAGACAGCATTCTTTGATTCTTGTTAGTAAGTCAGAAGTACTCAACAGGGATCCAAGTGGCACATAAGTCATGAGATGTTCTGATGTCTCAAAATATGTTGAAATTGAAATGTTCCTCCCTGATGGTAAAGGACACGCTCCCTATGTAGGGTTTGGCTTAGATCTCAGAAAGGCAAATGACTAATATTAAAAACTCTTGCTTCCTGCTGAGTTAAACACCAATGGTCCAGTGTAGCTTGCATATTGAGACTTTGCTTGTTGGTAAGAAGTAATAAACACTAAAAAGGAACTAACTCAGAATAACTGTGCCAAGGCAGTGTTTTAGCTAGCTTGAATATGTAACTCACTGTGAACATACAATAACACACAACAAACAAAGCCCTTCTTCTGGAGGTTCTTTTTTCAGTAATTATCAGTCAAGGGCAAAAGTTGGCATTGTTATTATTTATTCCAGGTGATATTAGTTATCCAGGACTCTAAAAAACTAAGGAGTAAGGGGTTCTATAAAATTTAGAAAGGGGCTCACAAACTCCCACTATTTTATGGTTGTTAAAAGAGTGTTCCCTTATCAGTTATTTGATTTTGGGGCTAATTTAAAAAGTTGTTTTATTTAAAGCTTTAAAAACAATACCTGGGATAAAGATAAGGGATAAAGAAAGGCCTCAGTAAATATCAATACCTTGTTTTGTGGAACTTAAAACAGATATACAATTATTTTAACTTACCACTAAGATACTGGCTATTAAATTTTTACCCCTACTACCTATTAAACGGTAAGACAGCATCAAATATAAATCTCATCTCAAAGCAGAAAATAGTAAAGCATTTTAAAAGAAGAATATATCTTTAGAATACATGAAATATACCTCTAGAGAAGCCTATGTATATAATATAAATATTATGTATACTCAAAGCATAAATAAGTTAAAATAGCATCGGTAAGAAATATTAGATGACAAAATTTCTGTTGAGGCCCACTCTTTCCTGAAAGAACTACTGAAGTAACAACTTCAGCAGAAAAATCATATGAGGATAAATGAGTGATGAGCACCTGGACCAAGAAACTGTGTGATTTCACATAAAATGCCTTCTATATATATATATATATATATATATATATTTAATACATACTTATATGGAAGTGAAGTGAAAGTGAAAGTGTTACTTGCTTAGGCATGTCTGATCTTTGTGACCCCATGGACTGTAATCTGTCAGGCTCTTCTCTCCATGTAATTCTTCAAGCAAGATTACTGGAGTGTAGTCATTCCCTTCTCCAGGGGTTCTTCCCAAGACTAGGGATTGAACCCAGATCTCCCACATTGCAGGCAGATTCTTTATAGTCTGAGCCACCAGGGAAGCCCCATATAATCACAAATAAGTAATTACCTATAAATAGTTGATTTAATATTCCAGAGAGCAACTACAAGGATAAAGGACAGAAAGTATTCTGGAATTGATATCTAAAACTTACTAAGAACTTTATGCTACATTAGAAAATGTTATGTGCTTTTAAATCTGTTCAATGTAACAAAAATATATAAAATAATCGATAGCATTCAAATCAATGAAGAGTAACAAATATTGACACAGAGGTAAAATTTCATTCTTTTTTATGGTTGGATAATGTTTCATCACACTGTATACCTTAAATTTACACAATGTCATATATCAAATGTCAATAAAGCTTTTTTAAAGAAATGTTGAAAAATGTTTGTCAAAATTGCAATGTATATGAAATATAGGAAGGAAAAGCACTTGGCTAACAAAAAAATGCAAAATAAGATCACAGTAATAACTTAAATGTATTAATATAACAATACAGCAAACAAATTTGCTAAACTCACAGTGAAAAATTAAACTGGATTTAAGTTAGATGCAGTTTTGTGGTCTTAAAAGTGCTATACCAAAAAAAAATGTAACAGAAAATTTGAAACAAATGAAAAAGTTATAGTTAAAAGTATTAAGAAAGCAATATATAATTTTCAGATAGAAAGGATACATCAAGAAAATAAAAGGAATAAACCATCATATAGGCATAAATATTTCATGCCTCTAACAATATAGTTTCTAAATACATATATATTGTTGCTGTTTAGTCACTAGGTCCTGTTCAACTCATTTGCAACCCCATGTACTGTGGCCCACGAGTCTCCTCTGTCCATAGGATATTCTGTCCATAGGTAAGAGTACTGGGGTGGGTTGCCATTTCCTTCTCCAAAGGATCTTCCTGATCCAGGACTCAAACCTGCATCTCCTGCTTGGCAGGTGGATTCAAGTTCAAATGTATATATATATATATATACATGTATATATATATACATGTATATATATATATATATATATAATATAATTGATAAAGATATGAAATCAGTTGATGTCTAATATCACTTGCATATTTTGTTTTCTATAAATATACAGGTCAGTGAGATTGAAAATAAATAATTGACTATAAAATCATTCCATCAGAAACAGATGAAAGGAATATTTTGTTCCAGAAATGTCATAATGCTATTTATGCTCTGTATTTGAAGAACTGTTAGAATTAATTTTTATTGAAGTATAGTTGTTTTTCAGTGTTGTGTTAGTTTCTACTGTACAGCAAAGTAGATCATTTATACACATACGCATATCCACACTTTTTTAGATTTTTTTTGTATGTAGGCCATTACAAAATACTGAGGAGAGCTTCCTGTGTGATACAGTAGGTCCTCTTAGTTACATATTTTATATATAGTCGTGTGTACAGAGTGCCTGAGGAACTACGGACAGAGGTTTGTGACATTGTACAGGAGGCAGGGATCAAGACCATCCCCAAGAAAAAGAAATGCAAAAAGGCAAAATGGCTGTCTGAGGGGCCTTACAAATAGCTATGAAAAGGAGAGAAGTGAAAAGCAAAGGAGAAAATGAAAGATATACACATTGGAATGCAAAGTTCCAAAGAATAGCAAGGAGACATAAGAAAGCCTTCCTCAGTGATCAGTGTAAAGAAATAGAGGAAAACAATAGAATGGGAAAGACTAGAGATCCCTTCAAGGAAATTAGAGATACCAAGGAAACATTTGATGCAAAGATGAACACAGAAGCAAAAGATCTAACAGAAGCAAAAGATATTAAGAAGAGGTGCCTAGAATACACAGGAGAACTATACAGAAAAGATCTTCATGACCCAGATAATCACGATGGTGTGATCACTCACCTAGAGCCAGACATCCTGAAATGCAAAGTCAAGTGGGCCTTAGGAAGCATCACTGAGAACAAAGCTAGTAGAGGTGATGGAATTCCAGTTGAGCTATTTCAAATCATAAAAGATGATGCTATGAAAGTGCTGCATTCAGTAAGCCAGCAAATTTGGAAAGCAAGCCATGGCCACAGGACTGGAAAAGGTCAGTTTTCAATCCAATTCCAAAGAAAGACAATGCCAAAGATTGCTCAAAATACCACACAATTGCACTCATCTCACACGCTAGAAAAGTAATGCTCAAAATTCTCCATGCCTGGCCTTAACAGTACATCAACTGTGAACTTACAGATGATCAAGCTGGATTTAGAAAAGGCAGGGTAACCAGGGACCAAATTGCTAACATCTATTGGAGCATCGAAAAATTGAGAGAGTTCCAGAGAAACATCTACTTCTGCTTTATTGACTATACCAGAGCCTTTGACTGTGTGAATCACAACAAATGGTGGGAAATTCTTAAAGGGATGGGAATACCAGGTCACCTGACCTGCCTTCTGAGAAATCTGTATGCAGGTCAAGAAGGAACACTTAGACCTGTTGTTGCTTCCATCCATGGAAAACCAGACTGGTTTCAAATAAGGAAAGGAATACAGCAAGGCTGTATTTTGTCACTGTGCTTATTTAACTTATATGCAGAGTACATCATGAGAAATGCTGGGCTGGAAGAAGCACAGCTGGAATCAAGATTGCCGGCAGACATATCAATAACCTCAGATATGCAGATGACACCACCCTTATGGCAGAAAGTGAAGAGGAACTAAAAAGCCTCTTGATGAAAGTGAAAAAGGAGGGTGAAAAAGTTGGCTTAAAACTCAACATTCAGAAAACTAAGATCATGGCATCTGGTCACATCACCTTATGGCAAATAGATGGGGAAACAGTGGAAATTGTGGTAGACTTTATTTTTATGGGCTCCAAAATCACTGCACGTGATGATTGCAGCCATGAAATTAAAAGACACTTGCTCCTTGGAAGAAAAGTTATGACCAACTTAGGCGTCATGTTTAAAAGCAAAGACATTACTTTCCCAACAACAGTCTGTCTAGTCTAAGCTTTGCTTTTTCCAGTAGTCGTGTATGGATGTGAGAGTTGGACTATAAAGAAAGCTGAGTGCCAAAGAATTGATGCTTTTGATCTGGGGACCTAGAGAAGGCTCTTAACGAGTCCCAGTCCAGGTTCGATGCACGATACTGGATGCTTGGGGCTGGTGCACTGGGACGACCCAGAGAGAGGGTATGGGGAGGGAGGAGGGAGGAGGTTTCAGGATGGGGAACACAGGTATACCTGTGGCGGATTCATTTCAATATTTGGCAAAACTAATACAATATTGTAAAGTTTAAAAATAAAATAAAAAAAAAGATTTCCTTGGGATTGCTGTACTAATGTGAAAATGCAATAAATACAACTTAAAATTTAAAAAAAAAAAAAAAAAAGAAAGAAAGAGTTCCTTGGACTGCAAGGAAATACAACCAGTCCATCCTAAAGGAAATCAGTCCTGAGTATTCATTGGAAGGACTGATGCTGAAGCTGAAACTCCAATACTTTGGCCACCTGATGCAAAGAACTGACTCCTTGGAAAAGACTTTGATGCTGGGAAACATTGAAGGCGGGAGGAGAAGGGGATGGCAGAGGATGAAATGGTTGGATGGCATCACCAACTGATTGGACATAAATTTGAGTAAACTCTGAGAGTTGGTGATGGGCAGGGAAGCCTGGTATGCTGCAGTCCATGGGGTTGCAAAGAGTCAGACATGACCAAGTGACTGAATGGAACTGGACTGTATATTGTCAGTCCCAATTCCAAAATGTATCCTTCATTCCTTCCCCTCCTTGGTAACTATAAGTTTGTTTGCTACATCTATGATTCTATTTCTGTTTTGTAAATAACTTCATTTCATTCCCTTTTATTAGATTCCACATATAAGTGATATCATATGATATTTGTCCTTCTCTAACTTTTTTCACTGAGTATGATAATCTCTAGGTCCATCTGCCTTCATTCAGTTCAGTTCAGTCACTCAGTCATGCCTGACTCTTTGCAACCCCATGAACTGCAGCACGCCAGGCTTCCCTGTCCATCACCAACTCCCGGAGTTTACCCAAACTCATGTCCGTTGAGTCGGTGATGCCATCCAACCATCTCACCCTTGTCCTCCCCTTCTCCTCTTGCCTTCAATCTTTCCCATCATCAGGGTCTTTTCATGAACTTGGCATTATATTGTTCTTCTTTGTAGCTGTATGTATGTATGTACCATGTCTTCTTTACCCATTCATTCAGCAGTGGACATTTAGGGGTTTTTCATGTCCTGGCCTAAATTAACATTGGGGTGCATGTATTTTTTTCAAATTATGTTTTTCTCTGTGTATATACCCTGAAGCAAGTTTACTGCATTGTATTGTAGTTTATTTTTTGTCTTTTAAAGAACCTCCTTTCTGTTCTCCACAATGACTGCACCAATTTACATTCTCACCAACAGTTGTAGGAAGGCTCCTGTTTCACCACCGTCTTCATTATTTATGGTTTGTAGATTTTTTGATGATGGCCATTCTGACTGGTGTGAGGTGATACATCATTGCAGTTTTGATTTCCATTTCTCATAATAACATTCTTTTTATGTAAATTCAAGATGGTGACAAAGAATTTTAATTCTCTCTGAAGGACTTCCATCTCTTCTTGTATTTCCGTGTTGTATATGCATCTAGTTCTGATGCTTGCTTTGTCTCTTAATACTATGTTTTTTCTTGCCTTATATTATACTTTGCAAGTTTGGTTGAAAGCTGGCATGATGTATCAGATAATAAGAACTGATTCAAATAGGTCTTTTCAGTGAACTTTCATTTTAGTCTGGCTAGAAATTGGACTATTTTTAACATTTCTTGTCATTATAATTGTCAGAGACATTAATATCCTCTAAAGTCCTTTCTTTTGACTCCTCATTTTTCCCTAGGCTACTTTGAATTCAGAAATTTGTAATTATTTTGAAAATTATTAACTGATATTATATTGGTGTTTCGTTGGTATAGTGGTAAGTTGTAGAAGAAGTGGAAACATTCAATAAACTTGACTATATTTCAGTCATTTAATGAAAATGCGTTCTTGGGCTGTGACATTCACAAGTGATTCTTATCTTCTAACCCCCTTTAGATGAGAAATAAGTATTGATTAATGTATTTGATCTTGTTTGGTAAGTTTTTTGCTATTATCTCCTTAAAGTTTTTTCTGTGCCTTTCTCTCTTCTCCTTCTGGGACTCCTATTATATGTATGTTGATGTTCCATAGGTTTCTGAGTTCCTGCTAATTTTTCTTTTTTTCTATAATATTAGGTAATCTCCATTGACCTGCATTCAAGTCATTCAAGTTGACAGATTGTTTATTTTTCCCACTTCAAATTTGCTTTTGAGTCTTTCAAGTAATTTTTTTGTTCATTTTTATTATTATACCTTTCAACTACAGACTTTATGTTTAGGAGTTTTTAAATAATCTCTCTTTTTATTGATTTTTTTTTTTGATGAGAGATTGTTTTCATACTTCAATTCTTTAGTCACATTTTACATTAATTCTTGGAATAGCTTATTTAGTTTTTGTTTACTCTGTCCAATGTTTGAACTTTCTCAGGAATGGTTTCTATTGACTGCTTTGTTTTTGTTCTGTGTGTGAGTCACACTGACTTGTTTCATTGTATGTCTCATATTCTTTGCAATAACATATGTGATGATTTCAGAAATCAAATCCTCCTTTAGAATTAATTGTTATTGTTATTTGAACATTTTAAAGTCCTTTATGAACAATATATTCCCCATTTTTCTGTATTCCTTATTTTTTGGTCAAATTTTTGTTGGCTATAATTTGTAATCCTATCTCAAGCAAATGATACATTTAGCAGTTGTCACTGATAATTTTCAATAAATGATATGTAGGAAATGCTGTTTGTACCAAGTAAGATCTGAGTCATATCAAATAAAGGCATCTCCGAGAATGAAACCTTTAAATAAACTGTCAGGCTCATCAAATAGTGACTCCTCTCTTGGGACTGGCATTTTGAAGACTTCCAAATTCATATGGCTCTCCAACAGCTATGCTTATGGTTTTATAGTAACTTAGTTGTTGGTTCCCTGGGGGTAGTACAAGTTAAAATGCCACAAGATGTACACATGTCAAGCAAGTTTCGGTCATTTTCTTGAGTAAATTTACTTAGATTGTTGCAAATCTTTGATTAATTCAAATAGCTTTGAAAATGTTGGTTTATTAATTGTGCTAGTGCTCTTATTGCTTTTACGAAGGACTACATTTCTGGAGGTCTTCATTCTGCCTTGCCAGAAGTGAGACCTTCATAGTAATTTTTGTAGATAAAGTGTCTCCTATTAAGATATTTTATATAACATCCTTTCAATTCCATACATTTCTGTAAGCATGGCAATACACACCTTATAAGAATTCCTTCAAAATTACCAAAAATGGGATTTGCTTACCACTATCATTGATTTATTTCCATGTGTGGGATATGATACATTTGCAATGTTAGGCAAATTTTAACATTAAAAAGATTACCTAAACAATCTTTTCAGTCTAGAAGAATGCAGAAAACAGTTCCGGCTTTATGGTACTTAGCTTAGAATGTTATATTACTTAATAGTTTTGAAGACATCAGTTCAGTTCAGTCACTCAGTCGTGTCCGGCTCTTTGCGACCCCATGAATCACAGCACACCAGACCTCCCTGTCCATCACCAACTCCCGGAGTTCACTCAAACTCATGTACATAAAGTCAGTTATGCCATCCAGCCATCTCATCCTCTGTTGTCCTCTTCTCCTCCTGCCCCCAATCCCTCCCAGCATCAGAGTCTTTTCCAATGAGTCAACTTTTCACATGAGGTGGCCGAAGTATCGGAGTTTCAGCTTCAGCATCAGTCCTTCCAATGAACACCCAGGACTGATCTCCTTTAGAATGGACTGGTTGGATCTCCTTGCAGTCCAAGGGACTCTCAAGAGTCTTCTCCAGCACCACAGTTCAAAAGCATCAATTCTTCGGTGCTCAGCTTTCTTCACAGTCCAACTCTCACATCCATACATGACCACTGGAAAAACAACAGCCTTGACTAGATGGACCTTTGTTGGCAAAGTAATGTCTCTGCTTTTCAATATGATGCCTAGGTTGGTCATAACTTTCCTTCCAAGGAGTAATTGTCTTTTAATTTCATGGCTGCAATCACCATCTGCAGTGATTTTGGGACCCATAAAAATAAAGTCTGACACTGTTTCCACTGTTTCCCAATCTATTTGCAATGAAGTGATGGGAACAGATGCTATGATCTTAGTCTTCTGAATGTTGAGCTTTAAGCCAACTTTTTCACTCTCCTCTTTCACTTTCATCAAGAGGCTTTTTAGTTCTTCTTCACTTTCTGCCATAAGGGTGGTGTCATGTGCATATCTGAGGTTATTGATATTTCTCCCGGCAATCTTGATTCCAGCTTGTGCTTCTTCCAGCCCAGTGTTTCTCATAATGTACTCTACATATAAGTTAAATAAGCAGGGTGACAATATACAGCCTTGATGTACTCCTTTTCCTATTTGGAACCAGTCTGTTGTTCCATGTCCAGTTCTAACTGTTGCTGCCTGACCTGCATATAGGTTTCTCAAGAGGCAGGTCAGGTGGTCTGGTATTCCCATCTCTTTCAGAATTTTCCACAGTTTATTGTGATCCACACAGTCCAAGGCTTTGGCATAGTCAATAAAGCAGAAATAGATGCTTTTCTGGAACTCTCTTGCTTTTTCCATGATCCAGTGGATGTTGGCAGTTTGATCTCTGGTTCTTCTGCCTTTTCTAAAACCAGCTTGAACATTTGGAAGTTCATGGTTCGTGTACTCTTGAAGCCTGTCTTGGAGAATTTTGAGCATTACTTTACTAGCCTGTGAGATGAGTGCAATTGTGTGGTAGTTTGAGCATTCTTTAGCATTGCCTTACTTTGGGATTGGAATGAAAACTGACCTTTTCCAGTCCTGTGGCCACTGCTGAGTTTTCCAAATTTGCTGACATATTGAATGCAGCACTTTCACAGCATCATCTTTCAGGATTTGACATAGCGCAACTGGAATTCCATCACCTCCACTAGCTTTGTTCGTAGTGATGCTTTCTAAGGCCCGCTTGACTTCACATTCCAGATGTCTGGCTCTAGGTGAGTGATCACACCATCGTGATTATTGAAGCCATATACAAATCATATAATCTTCCAATTTTTGTCTCAAATATAAAATTTAAAAAATAAAACAGAAAATTTAAGCATCCTGTGACAGTGTTGGAGAACAGTCTTGAGAGTCCCTTGGACTGCAAGGAGATCCAATCAGTCCATCCTAAAGGAGATCAGTCCTTGGTGTTCATTGGACAGACTGATGTTGAAGCTGAAACTCCAATAGTTTGACCACCTGATGCAAAGAGCTGACTCATTTGAAAAGACCCTGATTCTGGGGAAGATTGAAGGCAGGAGAAGGGGATGACAGAGGATGAGATGGTTGAATGGCATCACTGACTCAATGGGCATGGGTTTGGGTGGACTCTGGGAGTTGGTGATGTACAGGGAGGCCTGGCCATGCTGTGGTTCATGGGGTCACAAAGTCAGACATGAGTGAGTGACTGAACTGAACTGAACTGTGACAGTACCTTTCCAACTGATCAGTCCCTTTTTCCACACCAAACACTCTTCTCTTTCCCTCTTCTTCTCACTCTCTATCTTTCTTTCCTTCTTCTTCTATATCTCCCTACCAGTCTTTCTCTATTTTCCTAGTATAGTCATATACACAGTGTACTTCCCATGGGTTCTACATATCCATGGGTTCCACATGGGAAGATGACCAGTGCTTCATTATATCCAGATTAGGAACACTGTGAATTCTGTTGGTTTTCTACCTAATCTTTCAACAAGAGATGACTGAATACCTATATTGGAATAATTTTAATCCTTTTGTCTGCTTCATTCTGTACATTTTGTTGAGGATCTACCTGTGTGCTCAAGCAAAAAGTAAAAATATAATCATATGTATCTTTATGAGAGCTACTCTACTTGTTAAACTTAGTTTTCCTAATATAGGTCTTACCATTTAGCAGGCTGGGGCAAGACACATTCATGCAATCTTTTCTTTGCCGATTTGGAACCTAAGCCATTTTCAAAACCTAGCTGCAGTTCTTCTATGATCTCTTGCCCATCTGCTCCCTAAAATTTTAAATCATCTAACTAAATTTCAACTAAGACATAACCCAAATTCCCTGGGAGAGCCATGATGTGTATTGTGGGTTCGTAAATAGTAAGAATGATATAATATATGTGATTATAGACTTAGAAGCTAGATTAGACTCAAATATCTCTTATTATATATGAGCCTGTGATTATAATTGTTACTTAAATGTGTTGGTTTTCAGTTTCCTGATATATAAGAAGGAATGATAAAAATATTAATGTCATAGAGTAGTTGTGAGAATCAAGTAAATTAATATAAGAAAACTAGAAAATTTCTAGACACTGAAAATGCTTGGAATTATCATATAATAATTATTATATATAACACTGGGTGACAGATAGACTTACTGTCTTATAAGAATGAGGAAATTTAGTCTCAGTTCTTATACCATTGAGTCTGCTGTTTCACATTACTGCATTTCTGCCACATCTCAGGCAATTGTATTCTGAAGTGAAGTTAAATAAATAAACACATCTAATACAGTCATATTTTGCATTGCTTTTCCAAAATCAAAACTGAAAAAACTTCTTCTCCTAGACACTGATGGAAAAATTTTAGAGAAGGAAGAAAGGTATAAAGTCAAACAGCAACTTAAAATATTTCTGTTTCTCAATTTTGACAAGTGAAGCCTATCAGAACAAACGTTTCACAATTCACAATTTGTTTTCCAAAACTAAGGTCCCTTTACCTCTTCCTAATCAATGTTAGTTATTTCTTCCCTTAGATTTCCCTATGAGCTCAGATCTATCAAAAACCTATTTCAATCTTCTCCACAATCTTCTTCCCTTCTTACAAGTAATAAGTAAGTGACTAAGACACAGCCCATCTCTATTCTTAGGATGATGTCTCTTCTAGAATTCCCCACAGTTTGGGCCCTTGCAACTGGGATATTGACATAACAGATTCAAATTGAAATTGTGACTATTTTCAGAAAAATTTCTGGTGAACTGATCTATATGACATATATCTTATTTCTAGTTTATGTCCTTTCTGAACTTCCCTCCTGACATTCTAACTTCTTGACTACTGAATGTCTTTGTATCTCCAGTAACCAGAGCCTTTTCATCTCTCTGTTTATGTGCCTCAGGTCTCAGTCATGTCTTTTTCATGTGTTCTACCTTATGACACAGTCATTTCCACCCATGAAGTCCCAAGGGATAATAAAGACACCCGATGGAATTAAATGTACTTAGCTATTTAAAAAATAATACTATAATATACTATAGACATTTAAAAATACTATTGATGTGATATTTAACCATAAGGTAAAAAAAGTGTTTTAGTTCATTATGGATTTCCCTTTGCACCCAATTAGAAATGCTTTAATGCATATAATGCCAAATCAAATGGAATACTATCAATACACTCAAGTACTCTATGCTCTAGTACATTAATCTACTTTTTTTTCTCACTGCTCAGTAACTCAGTTTTGCATTTTTCCATTTCAAGTCAAGAAGGTGTGTATAAACCCATTCATATTTGTTCTCTAGCTGGCTACAATCTGTGGCTACTCAGGTTAGGAACAATATAAACACACATTATAGAACATATTTGTTTTCTGCACTCTCAATTTCAATCTTAAAACAAAGCCTTTCACATTTTTTAAAACTATGCTTCAGTGCTAAGAGATCAGCTGTAGAAAAAAAATACATGCATTGTTTTATTTGCCTCAGTAGATTTTTTTTTTCCCCCAGACTCTCTTATGTGGTTAGGCAACTGCTGTGGTCTATGACCATATAGACATTCACTTTCATACTTATGCAACATTCCACTGTAATAACACTTATCAGCTTTTTCCCTCTTTACACTTATTTATTGGAAGGAAGACTGAGTGTGATGGCCTATGTAAAGTTTTATTTTCTGGTTGCTTTGAGGATATATCTGGAGAAAAATTTTTACCTACGTAAAGCATTGAACTTTCTGTCTGAAGTGTCACCACAGAATTATTACTAAAAAAGAGAAGAAACTGTCATATTATTCAGACAAAATGCTGAAAACACTAATGGCAGTAGAAAACACTTTCTTTGAATTAAGATTAAATAAGACACATAAAAAAATATAGGCAATAATACAATGCTGCCCACTTTTTAGCTCTAATTAAAAGGTAATAAACTTACTACAAAATTTATAATGCTAAAAAAAGTAGGATGTGCAAAGTTGCAGTGATGGTATCAATTAAGTAACTGTGATTTTTCTATATGTTGAGAAGCTGTTGACACCCGTTGAAATGATAAGTAATATTTGTGCATCTTCAAAGCTATGTTAGAGTAATCTTTAAATAGGACAAATTTATACTACATTCTTTTCTTGGTGTCTTTGCAAAGTGTCTTTTCTTGACACTCTTTTGGTTTCATCTGCTTATACCCAGAATTAGTTGTATTCAAAACTCACAATCTGAGGATCCCCTAATGGGAACCATTTGAGTGAAGATCAAAGGAGAAAGATACACAACTGATTAAAAATTAGAGCAATGATTAGTGCAGATTTAAAATTGTGATAGTGATATTTTACAGATATATGTTTTATTTGTTGTGATAAGGAGCCAGCTATCTGGATGACTAACAGGGTCTGATTATATAAAAATCAGTGTCTATTTGTTGACATATAATTAATACATTTTATTGGAACACAGGAAAACTATGAATAAAAAAGGAATCAAATATTATCAATAAATCATTTCATGGCAAGCTGTGAAAAAGTATGATTAAGCCCTTTTATACAGGTTAGATTCTAATTTCTTACTAGGAGAATGTTTTAACTTTCTTTCCACAAGGGTATTTCTAGAGTGCAGCTCTCCCCAGCTGCTTACTCTGTTAGTGAAGGAAAGGCCATGGTGGGATTTATCCTGAAGAGGGCATTTCAAATTAGGTTAGATTCTTTTTAGAGCTTAATTATTTTAACTTGTCTACTCAGGTCCTTGGCCTCATTTTTGAATATGAGAATTTTTTTTTATATTGGTAATATTGTTTCAATCAAGTGTTAGATGAAAGTTTCTACTGTTCTTATAGAATATATTGGGATACTTTTCATTTTTTTACTATGATACAAAATATTAAAATTACTTTCTACTTCTTTCTCTCTTTCAAAGATAAATAGAATTCAGGTGTAGTTTCATGTGATTTTGATATCTTTTATTTGCTATATTTCAACTTCCTTTTCAATGTATTTTACAGTAAGAGAATAGCAAGTAAACTAATGGCAATGGATATGAAAACATAGAGGACATTAATCTTCTGATAATACAGGTTTTCAATTTTTAGTTTTTCCTTTTTTTTTCTTCCAGATATGTGTCCAAGAGTGGAATTGGTAGAGCATATGATAGTTCTCTTTTTGGTGTTTTGAGGAACCTTCATAATGTTTTCCATAGATGCTGCACTAATTTACATTCCCATTAATAGTGTTCTAAGATTCCCTTTCTTCCACATCCTTCCTAACATTAGCTATTTATGACTTTTGATGATAGTCATTTTGACAGGTGTAAGGTGATATTTCATTGTTTTGATTTGTGTTTTTGTAATAATTAGTGATGTTGAGCATTTTTTCATATGCCTGTTAGCCATTTGTATTTCTTCTTTGCAAAAATGTCTATTTAGGTTTTTTGCCCATTTTTGAACTGGGTCATTTTTTTTCTTCTTTTTTCATGATATGGAGTTGCTAGAGGGCTGCTTATATACTTTAGATATTAACCATTTGTCATTCATATCATTTGCAAATATTTTCTCCCATTCCATAGGCTTTCTTGCTTTGTTGATGGTTTTCTTTGCTGTGTATAAGTTTTTAAACTTAAATAGGCCCCGTAAGTTTATTTTTATTTCTTCTCCCTTAGGAGACAGATCTAGAGGAAAAAAAACATTGCTATCGTTTATGTCAGAGAGTGACATGGACAGCCTATGTTCTCTTCTAGGAGTTTTACAATTTCTGGTCTTACATTTAGGTCTATAATCCATTTTAAGTTTATTTTTATATATGGTATGAGGAAATGTTCTAATCTCACCCTTTTACATGTAGCTTTCAAGCTTCCCAAACAACATGCATTGAAGAAACTGTCTTTTCTCCACTGTATAATTCTGCCTCCTTTCTATCATAGATTACTTGACTATAGTTGCATGGGTTTATTTCTGGGCTCTCTATTCTGCTCCACTGATCTTTGTGTCTGTTTCTTTGTGCCAGTACTATGTTGTTTTGATTATTCTAGCACTGTAGTATAGTTTGAGATCTGAGAGAGTGATATCTCCAGCTTTTGTCTTCTTTCTGAAGATTACTTAGGCAATTTGGGGCTTTTTGTTGTTATCATATAAACTTTAGGATTACTTATTCTAGTTCTGTGAAAAATGGCATGGGCATTTTTAATGGAATTATACTAAATCTATAGATTGATTTAGATAGTATGCCTATTTTAACACTAATTTTTCCATACATTCTAAGAGCTTTTGCTTTTCATGTTATATGCTCTTAGAGTGAACATATATATTTTCTATTATGCATTCTCTTTGATTTTAGCCAGTACAGAATTGCACTTAGTTTTGTATATTGATTTTGTGCCCAAAGAGATGATGAAACACTGTAGTATATTTGTAGATTTTATTGGCTTTTCCACTTAACTGAATATATCATCTTCAAATAATGGCAGAATTTGTGCTCTTCTATTTTAATTATACAATTTTTATTTATTTTTCTTCTCTGTGTCAGATTCTCCAATTCTGTGCTGTGCATTCTTTCTTTAATTATGCCATCTTATAAAGAGTATATTTATATTTTTTTAACTATGATTTTGCTTGAGACTTCTGTTAGTCACCCTTCAGCTATATCTAATCTGGTGTTAAATTAGCCCACTGAGTTTGTAAATTTGGGTCATTTTATTTTTGCTACTTTTACTTTTTCCAAATAATTTGGGTGATTTTACCAAAATTATTTTTGGTTTCTGCTGACAGTTTAAGCTTGGCTTCTAACTCCATGCACATTTGTAGTAAATGTAATTTGTCTGTTTTGAAATATGTCTGGCAAAATACATCAAATATGTCTGACAAAATACATCTAGTCTTGTGAAACTATTTTTTTAATTCTTTCTGTTGATATTTAATATTTTCTTTTTTCTTCACATATCTGATCATCTTTATTTTATCTTAGTGAATTATATATATATATAAATGATAATTTGAATAGATATTTTGAGTATTAAATGGTCTTACCTTCCTTTGCTTTTCTCAGTGTCAGAGGACTTACATAATTAAAATTATTTCACTCTTTTTTCAAGTCTTGAAATTTTTATTAGTTGTGAAAATGACATGAAATAGATCAGAAAATCATGCAGTGGCTGACTTACTTCTAGCTCATTTCAATTTTTTAACATCTCTTAGGAATATAAACTCAATGAATGATCTTGCCAGATTCCCACACTTGTCAGGTCCTGGACTCTGATTCTTGTCCTTTTAAGTCCCAGTCAGCTATCAAAAACACAAATCAAACTCTTAGCTTCATTTTTTACATAATCAGTCTCAAAGAAACGTAACTCCATGTACTGGCATCTTGCTAGAATCTACGTCTTTCTTCAGTAATTTATCACTATTCTGTTAAATACATCCAAGATTTTAAATATAGTATTTCTTCAATTATTTTCTAATTTAATCATAACTTATGATGATGATAATGATTAGTACAAGATTATCACCAGCATCACCATCATCGTAACTGCTTTATTCACATTGTCATCTCTCTTCTCCAGAACTTTTATTCTCCTGGTTACTACAGGATCTGAGTTTTCATCTTTTCATTTTTTCTAACTTAAAGATTCTTTGGCTACATTGTCATTGTCTTTTGTGTCTTTATTGGTGACACGACTCTAATGGCTGCAGTTCCTATACCAGAGACAATCTTGACAGAGGTATAAGTGTTTGATCTCGGCCACTGTCAGCAGTTGCATTATCACCTGGCAATTGGTCAGTTCATTGTCAAAGGAGAAGAAATAACACTCTTAAGACACTAAACAACAAAGCAACTGAGAGGTTTGAGTTTTTTCCCATTACTCTGAAGCAAAATTGATGTATTCTTGGAAGACTGTAGCATCTGAAAAAAATGCCATGATCAACAACTAGGGACACATGAAACTCTGCTTCATTTCATTTCTAGCTTAACATAAAGAATAGAAAATAAATTAATTTTTCATGAGTAAAAGATGAAATGTGAGAAAAAGATTATTCATACTTTAATTCTGGCTTTAAGAAAACTACTTTCCATTAATTTGAAAGGTGGGAGACAAAGAAGGTACTCAAGTAGTAGCCATGATTTTGCCTCATGGATAATAATGAATAATTAACCAGATGATTCTAATGCTTATAAGGATTTACTTAAATGGAGGTACTGAAAGCATATATTTTATAAACTCATTATAGTGATGCAAAATCAAGGCTTACTGAAGAGTTATTATTATTTATTTCAGGTCTAGGAAAACTCTTTGAGGTCCCCTGACACACATACACCAGCAGTTTGGGTAGGAACTTCTTGAATTAATGTAAGTTATCCTGTGAAGAACTATGTGTTCCATGCCTTATGTTGTCATATCATTCACATCAACATCATTAGGATAATAAATGCTAAGTTTGGCAAAATGCTTTGAAAATTTAGTACGATGCAGTAGATATGCTGATAGAGGAGGATTCTTCCAGCCAATTCATCCACAGCCCTTTTGAAAACTTGTGCAAACTCACTGAAAATAGCTGCTCAATGTAAGAAATCTGATGAGATTAATCCCTGTCAGAAGGTTTGCAAGTTATTTCTCCCATCCTCTGGGTTGTCTTTGATTTTCTTTATGGTTTCCTTTACCATGCAAAATCTTGAGTTTATTTAGGCCCCATTTGTTCATTTTCATTTTTATTTCCATTACCCTAGGGGACAAAACAACAAAGTTATTATCGAGATATCAAAAAGCATTCCACATTTTACTCTGAGTTATATAATATCCAGTCTTACCTTTGGTCTTTAATTCATTTTGAGTTTATTTTTGTGGATTGCGTTAACAAATGTCCTAATTTCATTTTTTTTTCTGCAATATTTTTTTAAAATTTATTTTAATTGGAGTCTAATTATTTTACAATATTGTGGTGGTTTTTGCCATACATTCACATGAATCAGCCATGGGTGTACATGTGTTCCCCATCCTGAATCTCTCTCCTACCTCTCTCCCCATCCCATCCCTCAGGGTCATCCCAGTTTACCAGCCCTAAGCACCCTGTCTCATGCATCTTTTTACATGTAGTTGTTCTGTTTTCCCTGCACCATTTATTGAATAAACTGTCTTTTCTTTGTTGCACAGTCTTTCTTCTTTTGTCATAGATTAATTAACCATAGGTATGTGGGTTTGTTTCTGAACTTTTTATCCTGTTCCATTTATATATATTTCTACTTTTGTGCCAGTCCCAGACTATTCTGATAACTGTAGCTTTGTAGTATAGTCTGAAGTCAGGGAGGCTGCTCCTTCAGCTCCATTTTTCTGTCTCAAGATTGCTTTGGCTATTTAGGACCTTTAATATCTCCATGAAATTTAAAAATATTTTGTTCTAGTTCTATGAAAAATGCATTGATAATTTGATTTGAATTGCTGACAAAGATTAAATGGCTCAATATAAAAACAATCAACAAATGACCAGAAGACTAAAATAGACATTTCTTTAAAGGAGACATACAGATGGCCAAGAAACACATGAAAAGATTTGCAACATAGCTAATTATTAGAGAAATGCAAATCAAAATGAAAATGAGATATCACCTCACACTGGTCAGAATGGCCATCATCAAAAAGTCTACAAACAGTGAATCCTGGAGAGGTTGTGAAAAATAGGGAGCCCTCCTACGCTATTAGTCAGAATGTAAACTGGTCCAGCCACTATGGAAAACAATATGGAGTTTCCTCAAAATATTAAAAATAGAGTTACTTTATAAACCAGCAATCCCATTTGTTGTCAATATATGGAGAAAAACATGATTTGAAAGGATAAACACACCCCAGTGTACAGCACAATGGTGTTTATAATAGCCAAGACATGCAAGCAACCTAAACATCCATCTATAGATGAATGGATAAAGAAGATGTAGAAAATATATAAATAGAGTATTAGTCAATGATTAAGAATAATAAAATAATGCATTTGTAACAACATGAGTGGACCTAAATGTTATCATACAAAGTGAAGTACGTCAGATTGAGAAAGACACATATAATATGATATCGCTTATATGCAGAGTCTAAAAAATTGATACAAATATACGTATTTACAGATGGAAAGATTCACAAAGGTAGAGAATGAACTTATGGTTACCAGGGGGGAGGGATAAATTGGTAGTTTGATATTGACATGTACCCACTGCTATATTTTAAAAATTGATAATCAACAAGTACCTACTATTGATTATAGCACAGGGAAATCTGCCCAATAAGATTGGGCAATCTAAATAGCAAAAGAATTTGAAAAAGAATTGATACATGTGTACATACAACTGAATCATTTTGCTGTACATCTTAAACCGATACAATATTTCTAATCAATAATACTCTAATATAAAATAAAAACTGGAAAGTTCTGGTGATAACTTACAACAGCATTATATTCACTTAATATATTGACTCTTATTAAGTTAATAAAAGAAAAAAGGATGATCTGATATACATATATTATAATATAGACTAAAGCCAAGTATAAAAACAGAAGAATGATTACATAGTAGAATAAACTTAATCTTCCTTATATAAAAGTAGAGAAATAATATATTATGTCTTATTGGAAAAGATACTGACATGTGCTTTCTATGTACTTAGGCACTCTAAATTATCTATTAGATTCATTTTACTTTGTAAATTATGCTGTTATTGTTTAATCCCTATGACATGTCCAACTCTTTGACACTATATTGACTGTAGACT
The DNA here is from genome assembly GCF_055505025.1 of Bos grunniens. Classification (NCBI taxonomy): domain Eukaryota; kingdom Metazoa; phylum Chordata; class Mammalia; order Artiodactyla; family Bovidae; genus Bos; species Bos grunniens. Next base: position 53,653,335 of record NC_141175.1, on the reverse strand, counting down.
GCAAGACACCTCTGTCCATGGGATTTCCCAGGCAAGAATACTGGAGTGGGTTGCCATTTTTTTCTCCAGGAGATCTTCCTGACCCAGGGATCAAACCCACATCTCCTGCATAGGCAGGAGGATTCTTTATCACTGAGCCACCAGGGAAGACCTTGTAAATTATAAAACTGACATAAAAGTGCTAGCATCCTCAAGTCAACATAAATTGCAAGCACTATTATATCCAAATTCAGATTTGTTAACTCCAATTACAATTCTTAACGCTTTTGTTGTTCAGTTGCTAAGTCATCTCCAACTCTGTGACCCCACGCCATGCTTCACTGTCTTTTACTAGCCCCCAGAGTTTGCTCACGTTCATGTCCACTGAGTTGGTGATGCTATCTAACTATCCCATCCTCTGCCACCCTCCTCTTTTTCTTTCAATATTTCCCAGCATTAGAGTCTTTTCCAATGAATTGGCTCTTCACATCAGGTGGCCAAAATACTGGACCTTCAGTTTCAGCATCAGTGCTTCCACTGAGTATTCAGAGTTAATGTCCTTTAGGATTGACTGGTTCAATCTCCTTGCAGTAAAAGGGACTCTCAAGAGTCTTCTCCAGCATCACAGTTCAAAAGTATGAATTCTTTGGTGCTCAGCCTTCTTTATGGTACATGAATACTGGAAAAACCGTAGCTTTGAATATGGGTCTTTGTCAGAAAGTGATGTCTCTACTTTTTTAATATGTTGTCTAGGTTTGTCATAGGTTTTCTTCAAAGGAGCAATCGTCTTTTAATTTCATGCTGCAGTCACCATGTGCAGTGATTTTGGAACCCAGGAATATAAAATCTGTCACTGGTTCCACTTTTTCCCCTTCTATTCACCCTGAAGTGATGTGACCAGATGCCACGATCTTAGTTTTTTTAATGTTGTGTTTTGAGTCAGGTTTTTCACTGTCATCTTTTACCCTCATCAAGAGGCTCTTTATTTCCTCTTCACTTTTTTTCCATTAGAATGATATCATCTTCATATCTAAGCCTGTTGATATTTCTCCCAGCAATCTTGATTCCAGTTTGTGAGTCATTCAGCCTGGCATATTGCATGATGCACTCTGTATATGTTAAATGAACAGGATGACAAACAGCCTTGTCATATTCTTTTCCCAAATTTTGAACCTGTCAATTGTTTCATGTCTGTTTCTAACTGTTGCTTCTTGAATTGCATCCAAGTTTCTAAGAAGCCAGGTAAGGTGGCCTGGTATTCCCAACTCTTTAAGAAAATTCCACAGTTTGTTGTAATCCATGCAGTCAAAGCTTTAGCATAGTCAAAGAATCAGAAGTAGATATTCTTTTTTTTGGAATTCCCTTGTGTTCTCTATGACCCAACAAATGCTGGCCATTTGATCTCTGGTGTTTCTGCCATTTATAAACTCAGTTTGTACATCTGGAAGTTCTCAGTTCATGTGCTGTTGAAACCTAGCTTGAAGGATTTTGAACATAACCTTACTAGCATTTGAAATGAGTGCAGTTGTGCAGAAGTTTGAATATTCTTTGAAACAGCCCTTCTTTGGAATCAGGATGAAAACTAACATTTTCCATTCCTGTGGTCACTGCTGAATTTTCCAAATTTGCTGACATATTGAATCCAGCACTTTAAAAGAAACTTCTTTTAGGTTTTTAAATAGTTCACTTGGAATTCCATCACCTCCACTAGCTTTGTTTGAGTAATATTTGTAAGGCCCAGTTGACTTCACACTCCAGCATGTTTGGCTCTAGGTGAGTGACCACACCATCATGGTTATCCCAGTCAACTGTTTTTGTACAGTTCTTTTGTGTATTCTTGCCACCTCTTATTAATCTTTTCTGCTTCTGTTACGTCCTTATCATTTCTGTCCTTTATCACGCCCATCCTTGCATGAAAATTCCCTTGGTAACTTATTTTCTTGAAGAGATCTCTAGTCTTTCCCATTCTATTGTTTTCCTCTACTTCTTTACATTGTTCATTTAAGAAGGCCTTCTTATCTCTTCTTGCTGTTCACTGAAATGATGCATTCAGAGTTTTATATTATACCATAAAAATTATTTTTAAAAGTTATTGACAAGAAAAAAGAATTTGAGAAGAAATCCACCATTCAGTGTAAATCTCTAAATGGAAGGAAATTTCAGGGACAGAAAAATAAACTCGTTATCCTACAGAGATACTACAAATGGACTGTGTCATCAGGCAGTGGTTTTGATTAACCCCAGGTCTCTAGGACAAAGAGATCTGAATACTGATTTTAGAATTTTGATCTTAAATTCGTTATTGGAAACTAGTGGGTAGAAGGTGAATAAGGCTGAAAGAGTGATAGCCATAATTGAAAAAAGGAAACCATGTTACTTTAAGCCTGGCATTGAGGTTTGAGGCTAAAAGCACATGATGGAATCACAACATGAAGAGCTCAAATATTATTGTAAAGAATCTGAGCTCCTCCTATATCCAACAGAGAGTATCTAGATCATCTTTGGCCAGCAGAATTAATTAATTAAAAAGACATTTTAGGATAAATATTTTAGTACAGATAAGGAAGCTGGATTATAAAGTTTGAAGATATACTTTGTCACCAGAAGATTGACAGACTTGGACAAGACATAAAAAGATTATTTATTCAGTGCTCATGATGTGTCAGACATACTATATGTATTACCTTTCCAAAAACATTAAAAATAGTTGATTTACAATATCGTGCTCATTTCAGGTATACAGTAGTGATTCATACATATTTCTTTTTCAGATAAGTTTCCACTATAAGTTATTACAAGATACTGATATAGTTCCCAGTGCTATACAGTAAATCCTTGTTGTTTATCTATTTTATGCATAGTAGTTTGAATTTGTTAATCCTATTCTCCTTATTTGTTCCTCCCCACCTCACTTTTCAATTTGTAATCATTAAGCTTGTTTTCAATGTGAGTTTGTTTCTATATTGTGTATAGATTTATTTTGTATTATTTGTTTAGATTTCACACATAAGTATATCATATAATATTGTTTTTTGGGTTTTTTTTTTTTTCTGTTTGACATTTTTCACTTAGTATGATATTCTCTGGATCCATCCATGTTGCTGCAAATGTCAGTATTTTATTCTGTTTTTATGGCTGAGTAAAATATATGGATGTGAGAGTTAGACTATAAAGAAAGCTGAGCACTGAAAATTGATGCTTTTGAACTGTGATGTTGGAGAAGACTCTTGAGAGTCCCTCAGACTGCAAGGAAATCCAACCAGTCCATCCTAAAGGAAAACAGTCCTGGGTGTTCATTGGAAGGACTGATGTTGCAGCCGAAACTCCAATACTTTGTTCACCTGATGCGAAGAGCTGACTCATTTGAAAAGACCCTGATGCTAGGAAAGATTGAGGGCAGGAGGAGAAGGGGACGACAGAGGATGAGATGCTTGGATGGCATCACTGACTCAATGGACATGGGTTTGGGTGGATTCTGAGAGTTGATGATGGACAGAGAGGCATGGAGTGCTGCGGTTCATGGGGTCACAAAGAGTTAGACAGGGCCGAGCGACTGAACTGAACTAAACTGAAAATGTCATTATATTACCTCATCTTTTTAAGCCAATCTTCTATTGATGGAAACCTGAGTTGTTTCCATGTCTTACCTATTGTATATAGTGCTGCTATTAACATTGGAATATGTGAATCTTTTAAAATTAGAGTTTTCATCTTTTATGGATATATGCCCAGGAATGAAATTGCTAGATCATATGATGGCTATATGTTTAGGTTTTTAAGGAAACTTTTGTACCACAAAGGAAACCATCCTGTAAAATGAAAAAAAGTTACCTATGGAATTGGTGAAAATATTTGCAAATAATGCAACCAGCAAGAGGTTACTATCCAAAATATATTATACAAATAGCTCATACAGTTCAATAACAGAAAAACAAAAACTCCCTAACACTGTTCAAAAAATAAACTCAAGATGGATTAAAGACTTGAATTTAAGGCCAGAAACTATAAAACGCTTTGAGGAAAACATAGGCAGAACACTCTTTGACATACATCACAGCAAAATCTTTTTTGATCCTCACCTCTTAGAGTTCAGTTCAGTCGCTCAGTCATGTCTGACTCTTTGCATCCCCATGAACCGCAGCATGCCAGGCCTCCCTGTCCATCACCAACTCCCAAAATCCACCCAAACCCATATCCATTGAGTCGGTGATGCCATCCAGTCATCTTATCCTCTGTAGTCCCCTTCTACTCCTACCCTCAATCTTTTCCAGCATCAGGGTCTTTTCAAATGAGTCAGCTCGTCCCATCAGGTGGACAAAGTATTGGAGTTTCGGCTTCAACATCAGTTCTTCCAATGAACACCCAGGACTGATCTCCTTTAGGATGGACTGGTTGGATCTCCTTGCAGCCCAAGGGACTCTCAAGAGTCTTCTCCAACACCACAGTTCAAAAACATCAATTCTTCTGTGCTCAGCTTTCTTTATAGTCCAACTCTCACATCCATACATGACCACTGGAAAAATCATAGCCTTGACTAGATGGACCTTTGTTGGCAAAGTAATGTCTCTGTTTTTTTAATATGCTGTCATGTTGGTCATAACTTTCCTTTTAAGGAGTAAGCGTCTTTTAATTTCATGGCTACAATCACCATTTGCAGTGATTTTGGAGCCCAGAAAAATAAAGTCAGCCTCTGTTTCCACTGTTTCCCCATCTATTTGCCATGAAGTGATGGGACCGAATGCCATGATCTTAGTTTTCTGAATGCTGAGCTTTGAAAATAAAAACAAAAATGAACAAATGGAACCTCATTAAAAAAAAGAAAGAAAGAAAGAAAGAAAAAGAAAAGAAAAGGAAAAAAAAAAAACATTAGCAAGACAAAAAGACAGCCCTCAGGTTGGGATAAAATATTTGTAAATTAAGCAACTGACAAGAGTTTAATCTCCAAAATATACAAACAATTCATGCAGCTCAACATCAAATACAACAAACAATCCAATAAAAAATGGGCAGAAGTCCTAAATAGACCTTTCTCTAAAGACATGCAGATAGACAAGAGGCCCATTAAAAGACATTCAACATCACTAATCATGTGTCCGACTCTTAGCGACCCCATGGACTGCAGCCCACCAGGCTTCTTCATCCATGGGATTTTCCAGGCAAGAATACTGGAGTGGGTTGCCATTTCCTTCTCCAGGGGAATCTTCCCAACCCAGGGATCAAACCCTGGTCTCCTGCACTGCAGGCAGACTCTTTACTACCTGAGCCACCAGGGAAGCTACACTAATCATTAGAGAAATGCAAATCAAAACTTTCCAGGTGGCACTAGTGGTAAAGAATCAGCCCACAATGCAGGAGATTCTGATTCAATCTCTGATTTGGGAAGATCCCTTGGAGAAGGAAATGGTAACCCACTTCAGTATTTTTGCCTGGGAAATCCCATGGATAGAGGAGCCTGGTGGGCTACAGTCCATGGGGTCACAAAAGAGTTGAACACCACTGAGCATGCATGTACTTGTACTAAAATCAAAATTACAGTGAGGTACCACCATACACTGGTCAGAATGGCCATCATTAAAAAAATGTAAGGGAACCCTCCTCCACTGTTGATGGGAATATAAATTGGTACAGCTTCTATGGAGAACAGTATGGAGGTTCCTTAAAAAACTAAAGACAAAGTTAGCAATTCTACTCCTAGGTGTGTATATGGAAAAGATGAAAGCTATATGCACCATCTTTAACTTCATTACAACTATGTCATATAGAAATTATTTATTCCATTTCATATTGGGAAAAACAACCTTTCAAGAGTCTAGATAAATTAGACAATCTCTCAAAGGTGCCAAGTGGCAGAATCAGGGTTTGAAGATAGTGTGACTCTTTACTATCCTACTTGCACCTCGTTTCCATCAACAGGTTACTTGGCATTTCCAATTATTAAAATAATTAAATGGCAGTAGGACTTTTAGAGTAGTTAATAAAAGTTGTTTTTATGTTGATCAAATGCATTTTACCCAGTGTCATCAGCAAGATGACTATAAGCTGAGGCATAAAGTCTACTATTTATTGCTAAAAAGGAAAGACTGGTCTCCTGTACTCAGTTTGAGTTACAATGATGGTAACAAGATTTCTGCACCTTGGAACCTATCCATTTCTGGTTATTTATCAACACAGCAATGAGATTATTAGCAAATTGCTTTCCTTTCTTCTTTCTTTTTTTCTGTTCCTTACCAACTTGATCCATTTGACTTATTACATTGCTTGAGTAGTAAGGAAAATAATGTATTACATGCTAATGGATTCTAAATTTACGTAAATCATTTCCCTATGTGATTTATAATCCTGAATTAAATATATCTCAAAGCACATGGAAAGAAAGTCTATTATATATGTAGGCATAATTCTAATAATCATGCAATTTATAAGCTAAAAAAAGAAAAAGATTAGATGACATCAAGTCACTCAGAAATGAGTCTTTTCTCTTATTTTTGCCTCTTTATCAGTCTGTCAAATAGAGAAACTTAGTTTGTTCCCATCTGGAATAACTTTTAGCAATACATTAATGCTGAGTGAAATAATTAATTCTTTGAAAAAATTGGTTTGATATTTTAAACTAAGAACACCATGCATAAATATAAATTGGCTAATTTATTTATTTATATTCTACAGTATATTTTGTGACAGTTCAATAAATTCCAAGCATCATTTTAAAGGCTGGCAATAAGCCAGTGAATAAGAAAGAACATATATATATATATATATATATATATATATATATATATACTTGCTTTTACAGAACTTAGAATCTATGAAGGGAGAAGAGACAGTATAAACAACCAAGTAGTTGAACTATTTGAAACAAGGTAATTTTGGCTGCATTAGAGAGAAAAAAATCACAGAAAGGCTTGGAGATAGATGTTTTGTTTTTATTTTTAAATGATGTGATTAGTAATACTGTTTCTGAAGCAATGATATTCAAGCTGTGAAAGCAGGAAGAGCAGGAGGAGCCAGCCCTTCAAAGATGTGAGCAAGGAGTTCCAGGCATATGAGAGTTAAGTAGAAAGGAAATTAATAGTGTTTGGCTTGTCTCAGGAAGACCAAGGGCAGTATCATTGATTTGGGTGAAAAAACAGTAGATGCAGGCAAGAGCCATATCACCTCAGACTTTACAGACATAATAAGAAGTTTGGATTTCATTCTGGGTAGGTTGGGAAGCCAAGGCAAACATTTAGCAAATGTACATGTGCTAAACTACTTCAGTGTCATGTCCGGCTCTTTGCAACCTATGGACTGTAACCCACTAGCCTCCTGTGTCCAGGAGATTTTCCAGGCAAGAATACTGGAGTGTGTTGCCATGCCCTTCTCAAGGGGATCTTTCCGACCCAGGGGTCAAACTAGCATCTCTTATGTTTCCTGCATTGGCAGGTGGGTTCTTTACCACTAGCACCACAAATGGATGATATTAAGCTACTTAGATTGTTCTCCATGAAAGCAGGGATCTGCTTTATTTACTGGTATTTCTCAAGCCTTTTTCCCAAACATTGCCTGATATGGTATATACTCTCAATTAAAGTGTGTGAACTGAAAACAAAACAAACAAAAAAGAAAAAACACAACAACTCATGAAGGTCTGTCTGCCAGGTCTTGGGTAGGGTAAAAGTTCAGTCTTAATGTTCTTTGAGAAAATGAACAAATGAATCATCTGATTCTTCAAGCCAGTGATTCCCCTTAATAGTAAAAGTAATCTTGGTGAGAATCATTTAATTCGTTTGCTATTGAAGTCTTGTAGATTCTTGGTTTGTTTGTTCTCTCCCTGAATTTTTGGATTCCAAATATCTACCAAAGAAAATAAACTCTTATTATGGGAGGGTAGATATAATTCACTAGATTTATTTGTATCCATCTAGGATAAAACTGTTAATAAATATTTGATCACTCCAGTAAATATTTGGTAAATTCACAGTGTGCCTCACAGAATTCATTCATTTTGTCTGTCTTCACAGTGAACAGTGCACTGGGTAGCAACAACTGGCAACAAAATACACAGTCTATCAGCTATTGCCCACTTTGTTTTACATGACAGGTTGTAGACAAAGAATCATTGACCTCATTGGACCCAGGTCTGTACAAAGTACAGTGATTACTACTTGACACAAAGTACCTACCTCAGGCTTCTCAATTGGATGCTTTTATATATTACATCAATTAAATGACCTTGAATGGACTTACTGTGATGTAATGTATTTCTTTTCTGAACTGCAGTGATGAAACTGTTAGTAATTATTTGATCACTGTAGTAAGTACTTCATCAGTTCAGTAAAGAAATACATTATGAAGCAGTAAGTTCATTCAAGGTCATTTAATTGATGTAATATATAAAAGCATCCAACTGAGAAGCCTGAGGTAGGTACTTCTTTGTGTGAAGTAGTAATCTCTGCACTTCTACAGAATTAGATCCACTGAGGTAACAATTCCTTTGTCTACATCCTGTCATGGAAAACAAACGGGCAACAGCTGATAGGCTCTGAAGTTTCTTGCCAGTTGTTTCAACCCACTGCACTGTTCATCATGAAGACAGATGAAATGAATAAATTCAGTGAAGTACATCCACATAGCCATAGATTGGCTGTAACAGAGAGTTACTGTTTATTGACTAGGAATATACTCTTTTTAGTCCCTGTGTTACTAATAGTGTTTTCTAAGTTATCAATATTCTGTCTCTTTCTTTCTTCATTTATCTGCTATGAAAAATGAATTCCTTAGACAGCTTCTAATGATTGCATAAATTGGTAGTTAGTTTTTTCAATATTGATTAGACAGTGGATTCAATATCTTTACCAGTGGTAAAATAAGGATGGAACAGCAACTTGTCTTGAAGAGTTAAACAGCAAGAGATAGTAGATAAAATACTTGGGGAACTAGGGGTCCTGGAACTCAGTTAAGAATAAGTTACTATGCTGTCATTTATCCTCTTAGGTCTCAGTTTCTCCATCTATAAGGTAAGAGGCCTGAAGTTAATTAACACTAATATCCTGGGGCCATTTGCCTTGAAGGGTTAGAAGTCCACTCAAACTTGCTTTAATTAGTAAAGGGGAATTTGTTTGAAGGATGCAAGTTTCTCATGGGAGGATAAAGTAGAAACTGAAAATTCACCTATATCTCCTATTTTCTTCTTTTTCCTCACATATGCTTTCTCTTCTTATACATTTCTACACAATTTCTACTGTACTTCTTATGAAGTATCTGTTCAGTTCAGTTCAGTCGTTCAGTCGTGTCCAACTCTTTTCTTTCCCAGCATCAGGGTCTTTTCAAATGAGTCAGCACTTCACATCAGGTGGCCAAAGTGTTGGAGTTTCAGCCCCAAAATCAGTCCTACCAATGAACACCCAAGACTGATCTCTTTTAGGATGGACTGGTTGGATCTCCTGGCAGTCCAAGGGATTCTCAAGAGTCTTCTCCAACACCACAGTTCAAAAGCATCAATTCTTCTTGTGCTCAGCTTTCTTTATAGTCCAACTCTCATATCCATACATGACCACTGGAAAAATCATAGCCTTAACTAGATGGACCTTTGTTGGCAAAGTAATGTCTCTGCTTTTTAATATGCTGTCATGTTGGTCATAACTTTCCTTCCAAGAAGTAAGTGTCTTTTAATTTCATGGCTGCAATCACCATCTGCAGTGATTTTGGAGCCCAAAAAATAAAGTCAGCCACTGTTTCCACTGTTTCCCCATCTTTTTGCCATGCAGTGATGGGACTGGATGCCATGATCTTTGTTTTCTGAATGTTGAGCTTTAAACCAACTTTTTCACTCTCCTCTTTCATTTTCATCAAGAAGCTCTTTAGTTCTTCTTCACTTTCTGCCATAAGGGTGGTGTCATCTGCATATCTGAGGTTATTGATATTTTTCCTGGCAAGCTTGATTCCAGCTTGTGATTTTTCCAGCCCAGAGTTTCTCATGATGTACTCTGCATAGAAGTTAAATAAGCAGGGTGACAATATACAGCCTTGACGTACTCCTTTCCTATTTGGAACCAGTCTGTTGTTCCGTGTCCAGTTCTAACTACTGCTTACTGACCTGCACACAGGTTTCTCAAGAGACAGGTCAGGTGGTCTGGTATTCCCATCTCTTTCAGAATTTTCCACAGTTTATTGTGATTCACACAGTCAAAGGCTTTGGCATAGTCAATAAAGCAGAAATAGATGTTTTTCTGGAACTCTCTTGCTTTTTCCATGATCCAGTGAATGTTGGTAATTTGATCTTTGGTTCCTCCAACTTTTCTAAAACCAGCTTGAACATCTGGAAGTTCATGGTTCACGTATTTTAGGGAAACTAGATAGTCTTATTTAGTCTTCAGAGACAAAGCAAAGCAGGCCTCTGACCATGTTTCTAACCTGCCTAGACACTGCCCTGACTGTGAGTGTCATGGCCACCTACTATGAGTGTAAGAATTACAGCACCATAGAGCCCCTATCTGAGCCCCTAGAGGGAGTCCAGTCAACAATACCCTATGCTTAACAACATTCCAAGTTTTACAACACAGAACAAGCAGGGTTAACATAATATTAAAGCTGCAATTTGGCTGCAGAGTGATGATGATATATCAGTTTGTGGCCTGGGGATTCTAAGCAGGAACCCAGGGACTGCAATCTGAAGTCTCAACCATGGAGCAGAAGCACTGCCTGGGAACTTTTCCCAGTTGGGACTCCAAATGTGCTGTGTCACAGAACTTCCCAGCAGTGTTTAAGTCTAGATATTGGTCAAAACCCAATTTGGTTATGCTGCTGCTCTGCTGCTTCTATTTCTCTTTTCTTTTAATGTTAGTATATTGAAGGTAAGCTAGATAATTCTCTAATAAATATTGGTCAGAACAGTTCAATTGCTCAGTCATGTCCAGCTCTTCATGATTCCACGGACTGAAGCACGCAAGGCTTCCCTGTCCATCACGAACTCCCAGAGCTTACTCAAACTCATGTCCCTCAAGTCAGTGATGCCATCAAACCATCTCATCCTCTGCCTTCCCCTTTTCCTCCTGCCTTCAATCTTTCCCAGCATCAGGGTCTTTTCCAATGAGTCAGCTCTTCACATCAGGTGGCCAAAGTACTGGAGTTTAAGCATCAGTCTTTCCAATGAATATTCAGAACTCATTTCCTTTAGGATTGACTGGTTGGATCTCCTTACAGTCCAAGGGACTCTCAAGAGTCTTCTCCTACACCACAATTCAAAAGCATCAATTTTTCAGTGCTCAGCTTTCTTTATAGTCCAACTCTTACATCTATACATGACTACTGGAAAAACCATAGCTTTGATGAGACGAACCTTTGTTGGCAAAGTAATGTCTCTGCTTTTTAATATCCTGTCTAGGTTGGTCATAGCTTTTCTTCGAAGGAGCAAGCATCTTTTAATTTCATGGCTGCAATCACCATCTGCAGTGATTTTGGAGCCCATAAAAATAAAGTCAGCCACTGTTTCCACTGTTTCCCCATCTATTTGCCATGAAGTGATGGGGCCAGATGCTGTGATCTTAGTTTTCTGAATGTTGAGTTTTAAGCCAACTTTTTCACTCTCCTCTTTCATTTTCAAGATGCTCTTTAGTTATTCTTCAATTTCTGCCATAAAGGTGGTGTCATCTCTTTAATTGAGGTTATTGATACTTCTCCTGGCAAACTTGATTCCAGCTTGTGCTTCATCCAGCCCAGAATTTTGCATAATGTACTCTGCACATAAGTTAAATAAGCTGGGTGACAATATACAACCTTGAAGTACTCCTTTCCTGATTTGGAACCAGTCTGTTGTTCCATGTCCTGTTCTAACTGTTACTTCTTGACCTGCATACAGATTTCTCAGTAAGCAGGTCAGGTGGTCTTGTATTCCAATCTCTTTAAGAATTTTCCAGTTTTTTGTGATCCACACAATCAAAGGCTTTGCCATATTCAATAAAGCAGAATTAGATGTTTTTTTTTTTCTGAACTCTCTTGCTTTTTGGATGATCCAACGAATGTTGGCAATATTGGCATTACTTGTTTATATACAATGAGTGACTTATTTTCTTGACAAATCCTTTGAACCTGAGATGAAAGTGAAAACTTTCTTTAAAACAGTGTCTCTAGTTCCAGTTCTGTATAATCTTCCAAGTGAAGGGTCTATAAATATCACTTAGAATCTTGGTATTCTAATTACAAATGCCTAGAGGGAAATTAGCTTTGACTCAGTTTCAACTCAGATATCCAGTCTTGGTCCAATTAACTGTGACCTGGTCAATCAATCCAAGGTCCAGGACCTGCAGACAGAGCTGAATAACTCAAGTACTAAGGTTCACTAGGTTAAAAGGTCAAGTATTAAGGTTCACTAGTTTAACAGTTTCACCACAGTTCTCTTATAGCTCTATTGCTATGAATAAACTGATATTTTTCTTCTTAGATTGTTTACATGGATCAAAGAAAAGTCCTTAAATAACCAATGTTTCTTAGGCAACAAGTAACAAGGATTTGGACCAAAAACACACGTGAAGAGAGTATTGTCAATAGACATTCCCAGCAGAAATTATTTTTTCCTTCCACTTCCTGCAAGGGTCAAGAGAAGCATGCCTTTTTAGAAAAGGGATATAATCTTTCATGTCCTAGGTTTTTTTTTTTTTCCTGGAGTCTTCTGTTGTGTTTCCACTTTGACAAACTCTCTAATGTATCTCTTGTTCCTCATGCTTCATGAAGTTAAGAAGGCATAAACTCAATGTATACAGAGAAACTCACAGGCTGAAAGGTAATTGTCCTGCTGGGAATTACTAGTACCTCTGGGAATTACTAGTTTCACTAAGTTTGAGATCTCTGCAGTTTCCTTACTTGTCTAGTTATTTCTGCTTGGAAGTTTGCTCAGGGTCTTCAATCTGTCAGCCTAGTAGAAAACTATATTTTATGCCATGGATTTATCCTTAAACTTAAACCATTTAATGTAATTTTTAAAAGAGGATCTCAGGTTCCCATAGTAACTTCATAGGAAGTACATGGCATTGTCATTTATTCTTATAGATACTATGAGGTTGGCATTACTTTGGAAATATCAGATAAAAAGATCATTTAGTCTTATAAAGTCTTTCCAAAAGAAAATGGAAAGAGGTCAGTTTCCTAATACATGGTCTATTTTCTTGGTTCTCTCCAGGGAAAAGCATCATTATACTGTAGTGTTTATTGTTTATGTGTGTATCATCAGAAAATTTAAAAAAGGAAATATTTAGATTTGATAAGCATGTTGTTTCTATATACTTTACTGTCATCAGGTTTGACAACCACATTTGCTTTTGTGGCTCCTGCTTGTCTGTTTTAAGCATGCCAGTTTGCTTCTGAAAACATAACTAATGGTAGCTGTATGTGCAATTTTCAGGTTTTAAACTGACTAATATGCACATACTTCATCAGACCTCTTTGTAATATTTGGATTAAAGTCATGAAAATGAAAGAGAAAGCAATGGTGGGAGAAATTTGCAGGCTGTAAAATCAAAACTAACAAATGCTAATCAGCTGTATAAGTTAATTGGATTTTGAAAAGAACCAAAATGAGAATGTTGAAAGTAGATTAAGTTCAGACTTAATCAGGCTAATATTAATTCCAATCAATTTACCTAATATTTTAGCCCCTCTCTTCTTTAAGCAATGGCATCTCTGCTTATATCTGGAAGATCTTCAGAATGGCAGCATACGGTGCAGTCATTTGTAAGTTGCAGCTATAAATTAGAGCTGCTGCTCTGTGGTTTGGGCAAGCACAGTTTAACTATTTCTGGAATCTGATAAAATGGTAAACAGAGCAAGGGCTGAACTTGAATGTACAGGATTGAAGTACATGGTCAACTCGCCACATAACTGAAAACTGAGAATGTTTAAATACGATGTCTTTCCTACAGCTTTTGCCAAATATCCCAACCCATTATACTCACAGCTTCCCTTATGGTTCAGCTGATAAAGAATCCACCTGCAATGCAGGAGACCTGAGTTTGATCCCTGGTTTGGGAAAATACCCTGGAGAAGGGAATGGCTACCCACTTCAGTATTCCAGCCTGGAGAAGTCCAGACTTCATGTATTATCCATGGGGTCACAAAGAGGTGGACACAACTGAGCGACTTTCACACTTATGCTCACAGCAACCTCCAACAGTCATTTGGCTTGACAGACCTGTCTCTCCATCCCACTCCATACACATCCACCCCTAGACACATTCACTCTTTATGTCTTCTTGTTCCACCTAACATCAGATCTTTTTCTCCTATGGTTCATAATCTTGGAATTTCACCCTGTGAACTAAACTGGATGACTGAAAAGCTTCAAAGGGTTTTTTTCTTAAATAATGAGGCCGCTGTCCATCAAAACACTTGTATTATTGTATTTTTCAGTCAGAACATCAAACCAAAAAATATCATAAAGGGATTTTACAACTCAAAGAAGCCACTAGATTTACTCACCATATTCATCAAGTGAAATCTGTACATAAAGTCATAGAATTTCCCTTGAAACTGAAAGAGCCTCCTTAATAATGTACATTTCATTTTATACACAAAAATATGGTATATTACATAAAAATTATTCAAATGGTAGAATTTTGGTACTTGAGAGAACACTTCAATAAAATAGGAAACTCACTTATGTGTATAATTCAGTCCTCAGTAATATTTAGAGACCACCATGTATCTGCAGGAGAGAATGTGAATAGGAGATAGAAACTGAGGCCCTAGAGTTGTAGTCTAAGAGAGTTATAGGGCTTCCCTTGTGGCTCAGAGGGTATAGAATCTGCCTGCAATGTGGGGAACCTGGGTTCGATCCATGGGTCGGGAAGGTCCCTGAAGAAGGGACTGGCTACCCACTCCAGTATTCTGGCCTGGATAATTCCATGGACTATATAGTCCATGGGGTCACAAAGAGTTGGACATGACTGAGCAGCTTTCACTTTCACTTCACTTCATGTATCTGCAGGAGAGGATGTGAGTTGGAGATAGAGGCTGAGGCCCTAAAGTTAAGTTTAAGAGGAAAAAAAATAATTATTTTCCTAATCTCATAGTTGAGACCAAGTCCTCATGCACGATTCTGACAATGGAATAAATTCAGGGTTAATACTCAGTTTCATATCAAATTAATTATTCCAGGTTTTCTTCCTGGCAAAGATTGTTTAGTCTATCTGTTTAATTTTGAAAGATTAAATTTACAGTGAATAATTTATATCTAACAAACAAAATTCAAATAGATCTTGAAATCCATTGAGATTTCTGGTGTCCCATAATTTGGAGGTTTTAGCTAATGCAAACTAAAATTAGAAAAAGACCTGCAAAGTAATCTCATATATGCTGCATATGATTGCTTCCTATCATGCAATATTAAGCCCAAGACTTCCACTATTAAAATTCTATTTGATTAAAATTATAAGCTGGCTTACCTTTGGACAAGTGGTAAGTAAAGGAATTTTGTACTGAGAGAATTTTCTAGCTATGTAACATTTTAAATAATCATTCTTCTTAACTGTAGCTTACTCCAGAGTTTTTCAATCAATAATCAATTCATTTTTTATCTTTATGTTAATTTTTTATTTTTTTACTTTACAATTTTGTATTGGTTTTGCCATACATCAACATGAATCAATTTATTAAGCACTTAGTGTCAAGATGTGAAAGAAATAATCTACAAATAGTAACAGCAGATTAGAACAGTCAATAATTAGAACTAAATGGTTTACTTTACATGGTAAGTATTAAAAGGGATTAGAGAGGAAATATACAAAAGCTAGAAAAGACAGAAAATCTTTGCTCATGGAGTGAGATTGTAACTGGCCATAGTTTAACTTGTTTTAAGAGAAAGGAAGGACATTTCAGTTAAGGTAGCTGTTTCTCAGAAGAAGTGAATTGGGTGTGATTACAACCATACAGCTAGCCAAAATCTGAAGTTGCAAAGCTGGCATTATGCTGCAGAGGTCTCAAGTCTAATGTCTTATTTCCTGGTGGCCAAGAGCACAGATTTAAATTTACATGTAAGTTATAGGTCTATCAATTTGTGGTTGTGTGAACTAAGTATTTATGTAATTTCCCTGTCCCACAGCTTTCCAGTATGGAAATGGAAGAACATAATTATTTTCCACATTGGAGTCTAAAAAGAGATAAAGTGATTTAAAAATGAATCCACAAACAAAGCAAACAAAAAATATTTGCATGATGCTAGGTATATGGTATGTGGATTTATTCCACTACTCTTGTTTAAAAAGTTTACTGATGATCCTAATTTTACATGGAGAAGATAAACTTCTATAGTGTATCTATTGTGACATTATAAATTCTACCATTAAAAATGTATAAATACCTCTTTATAATGTCACATCATATAACAGAAGGCATCATTCCCATCCTTATATATTTTATAAATTCATTTTTTGATCAAGCATGTTCAACCTCTACCATTTTTCATGGCTCCTTTTCATGTTAGTGAGTATAAACTGGTTGAACCATAAAATACCTTTTCTGCTATCTTTGGGGACTTCCTTGGTAGCATTACCTGACAAGCATTCAGTTCACTTCAGTTCAGTCACTCAGCTGTGTCCGACTCTTTGCAACCCCATGGACCGCAGCACAATGGGCCTCCCTGTCCATCACCGACTCCTGGAGTTTGCTCAAACTCATGTCCATTGAGTCGGTAATGCCATCCAACCATCTCATCCTCTGTCAACCCCTTCTCCTCCCGTCTTCAATCTTTCCCAGCATCAGGGTCTTTTCAAATGAGTCAGCTCTTTGCTTCAGGTGGTCAAATAATTGGAGTCTCAGCTTCAACATCAGCCCTTCCAATGAATATTCAGGACTGATTTTATTTAGGATGGACTGGTTAGATCTCCTTGCAGTCCAAGGGACTCTAAAGAGTCTTCTCCAACACCACAGTTCAAAAGCATCAATTCTTCATCTCTCAGCTTTCTTTATAGTCCAACTCTTACATCCACACGCGACTACTGGAAAAACCATAGCCTTGACTAGATGGACCTTTGTTGGCAAAGTAATGTCTCTGCTTTTTAATATGCTGTCTAGGTTGGTCATAACTTTTCTTCCAAAAGTAACCATCTTCTAATTTCATAGCTGCAGTCGCCATCTACAGTGATTTTGGAGCCCCACCCCAGCCCCCAAATAGTCTGGCCACTGTTTCCACTATTTCCCCATGTACTTGCTATGAAAAGTGTAATCGCATCTATATTTTAGTTGTATATACTGCATTTGTGTATTTTTGTAAAAAAAAAATATCCATGTCCCACAGTGAAGCTTCCCTTGTGGCTCGAATGATAAAGAATCTGCCTACAATTCAGGAAACATGAGTTCAATCCCTGGGAAGGGAAGATCCCCTGGAGTAGGAAATGGCAACCCACTCCAGTGCTGTTGCCTGGAGAATTCCATGGACAGAGGAGCCTGGCAAGCTATAGTCCATGGGATTGCAAAGAGTCAGACATGAGTGACTTTCTTTTCACTTTCATTTCCCACTGTAGATCTCATTTAATAATATGCTGTTCAATAAGCTCCTGAGTTTTTTTCCTACCTGGCACTCACAGTGTAATCCAAGTTTATTCAAAATTTCATCTGATTGCTCAGATGATTAAAACCTGGAGTCATTCTTAACTATTCTCTTTTATTTAGATCCATATCTGATCCATCAAAAAGAAAATCTAACTGATTGTACCTTTAGTACTACTGCAGTATCTACTCACTTTCCCTCCATCTCCTCTGCATTCATCCTGGTCCTGGCCATCATTGTCTCTCATCTGTTAATAGTACAGTAGCCTCAAAACACATTGCCCTCTTCCTGTCCTTGACTTCAGAGGATCTATTCCAGGGACTACAAAACAGATCTATTTAAATTCAAAGTTATAATAGCTAGAATATGGAAGTAACCTAGATGTCCATCAATAGATGGATGGATAAAGAAGCTGGGTTAAATATATACAATGGAGTATTACCCAGCCATTAAAAAGAACACATATGAATTAGTTGAACTGAAGTGGAAGAACCTAGAGACTTTCATACAAAGTGAAGTCAGAAAGAGAAAAACAAATATTGAATGTTAATGTATATATATGAAATCTAGAAAAGTGGTACTGATGAACCTATTTGTGGGGCAGGAATAGAGATGAAGACATAGAGAAAGGACTTGTGAACACAGCAGGAAAAGAAGAGGGTGGGATGAATTGAGAAAGTAGCATTGACGTATATATACTACAATGTGTAAAATAGACAGCGGGTAGGAATTTTCTATATAACACAGGGAGCCCAGCTTGGCACACTCTGGTGACTTAGAGGAGTGGAATGTGGGGGGCAGAAGGAAGGCTCAAGAGGGAGGGGATATATGTGTATAGTTATGTCTGATTTTCATCGCTGTAGGGCAGAAACCAACACAATAATGTAAAAAAAATCCTTAAATTAAAATAAATACATGTATAAAAATGCAATGTACATAGATATTATTTTATTCTCCACAAATGGCCCCTCTTTCCACTCAGTGAAAACAGAAGTACTTTAAGGCCTTTCTTGATCTTCTCCTGCATTATGACTTTGATTTCTATTGTAAATGAAAGTTGTATATCCTTTGTATGGCTTCCTCCATTCAAACCCTACAGGTTTCCTTACTGCTCTTTAAACATGGTAATCCTGTTCATACCTTATAGAAAGTTTTCAAATTTTCTTTTTTATCTGATGGTTCTTTTTATAAATACTTGTTTGATATCTTCATTATCTTTAAGCAAAATTCTCAGTTTTTCAATGAGGCCTACTTTTAAAACCCCTTGCCACTTTATTTAACTCTACAACGTGTGTCCAAGTCACTTTATCCAATTCAACATTACTAATATGAAGCATGTTGTATTTTTACCTTTCTTTCTCAATACAAGTATAATGTATATAATGTGAGATCACATTACCTGCATCCTGAGAAATGTGTATGCAGGTCAAGAAACAACAGTTAGAACCAGACATATAACAATGGACTGGTTCAAAATTGGAGAAAGAGTATGTCAGGGCTGTATATTGTCAGCCTGCTTATTCAACCTATATGCAGAGAACATCATGCGAAATGTCAGACCAGGTGTAGCTCAAGCTGGAGTCAAGATTGCCAGAAGAAATATCAATAACCTCAGATATGTAGATGACACCACCCAAATGGCAGAAAGCTAAGAGGAACTAAAGAGCCTCTTGATGAAGGTGAAAGATGAGAGTGTAATAGCTGGTTTAAAACTAAACATTCAGAAAACTAAGATCATGGCATCCAGTCCCATCACTTCATGGCAAAAAGATGGGGAAAAAAGGGAAACAGTGACAGACCTTATTTTGGGGGGCTCCAAAATCACTGTTGACAATGACTATAGTCATGAAATTAAAAGGCTCTTGCTCCTTGGAAAGAAAGTTATGACAAACTTAGACAGCATATTAAAAAACAGGGACGTTACTTTGCCAACAAAAATCCATCTAGTCAAAGCTTGGTTTTTCCAGTAGTCATGTATGGATGTGAGAGTTGGTCTATAAAGAAGGCTATGTACTGAAAAATTGATGCTTTCAAATGGTGGTGCTGGAGAAGACTCTTGAGAGTCTCTTAGACAGCAAGGAGATAAAACCAGTCAATTCTAAAATAAATAAATCCTGAATTTTATTTGGAAGGACCAATGCTGAACCTGAAACTCCAGTACTTCAGCCACCTGATGCCAAGAGCTGACTCATAGGAAAAGACCATGATGCTGGCAAAGATTGAAAGCAGGAGGAGAAGGGGAGACAGAGGATGAGATATTTGGATGGTATCACCGATTCAATGGACATGAGTTTGAGCAAACTCTGGGAGATAGTGAAGGACATGTGTTGTAGTCCATAGGGTCTCATAGAGTTGGTTGGACATGACTGAGTGACTGAACAACAATATAATTATATATATATATATATATATATGTATAATTTATAATTTTGTCTTTTTTCATAAATTAGGCAAACTATCTGTAATAGTTCTTGGTGCTTAATAAGCACTCAAAAGTATTTTGTGAGTGAATGAAAGAATGAATTGCAATTATGATTATGTGGTGATTGTTGCTGAGTGAAAGCATAAAGTACTCTGGTAGTAGCTAACAGAAAAATCTCATGAAGTCTTTCAAAGTCAGGAAAGGCTTACTAAGAAAAATAGTATTTAATCAGAAGTCTGAAGGAAGAGTAAGGATTAGCTACGTGTAGAGACTGAACATACAAAACAATTAAAACAGAAAAAACACATTTGTTGGTCCTAGGGCAGGAAAAAGCATGACCTGATATTTGAGAAATTTCAGGAAAGGCATATGGCTATTGCTAATAAGGAGTAACTAGTGATGTCCCTGAAAATTTAGCTCATTACTTCCCCAAGTGTTCTATTTTGAACAGATGCATCTTTTATTTAGCATTATCAGAAACTGGAAATCAGCCAGTGACACTCTGGAGGCTTCCAGTTAGTTTTGTTACTGAACAAGGAGATGAATATATAAGGGTCTGTGAACCTATGTTGTCCAAAGAGTGTGTGAAGCATGAAAAACAACTATGAGACTATTCAGTGATTCATGTAACATAAGAGAATGACCTGGACAAAGGTAGAGTTTCTGGGGATGGAGAGAAAGGAGTAGATGGTATATATTCTGAAATAAAAACCATAGAGCTTAGAGATTGATTGGACTGTAACATTTGGTCTGGCTCTTGGATGTTGGATGTTAGAGATTCCACTTCTATAATGTTTTCCTCAGCTTTACTAAAGGATTAGTTTGTTGTTTTTTCCACCTAGAAAAGATATTTATCAAATTATGAGAGATTATATAACATAGACTTTAAGATTACAAGTTTTGTTAAAGGTAGACCCTTATACTGAATTTGCCACTTACACAAGACCTTCGTAAGGTTGGTGGTTTAGATGCTGAGTCGTGTCTGGCTTTTGTGAACCCATGGACTGTAGCCATCCAGGCTCCTCTGTTGATGGGATTTCTCAGGCAGGGACACTGGAGTGAGTTCCCATTTTCTTCTCAAGGGGATCTTGCTAACCCTGGGATCAAACTCAGGTCTCCTGAATTGCAGGTGCTCTCCTGCATTGCAGGCGAATTCTTTAGCAACTGAACCACCAGGGAAGCCCGTTTCTCCACTAAGTTTCTGTTTCATTATCAGTGAAATGAAGAAGATAATGTCCTCATGGGATTAGTGTGACTATTAATTTAGATGATATATATTAATTGGATAACTTCATTTTAGCCACTTAGTAAATGCAGAAGATGTAGAAACTATTACTGTTATTAAGAATTTACACAGTTTCCTCAACATTGTCATAAATTTCCAGGATACATGAAAGCCATCTTATTTTTTAAACCTAGCATGATATCAAAACACTGTCTTGTATTTAAGGGGATTAAATTTATGTAGAGTTGAAGTAAATGTAAGTGGATGAACTCTAGTGATCTGAAGTAGAATTATGCAGCAAGTTTTAACTTACTCAGCATTGCTGTCCATTCTTGCCTTAGTTTACTGCTGTTTTTGACTTCAGGGAGATTTCCATCAGTGACCAATAATTTTCTTTATGCTCTACATATGGACAACATATGGACTCTCAAGTATATTTAATACAGATCTTTCTTCAGAACACTCATGCCAAGTTATTAACAGATAATAATGTTCATTTACAATTTATTTGGGAGATAATTTAAATATATGTGCTTTGAATCGGATGCCTGCCTTATGTTGAGTATTTTGAGGAGTGTTGAGTATTTTGGGGAAAGAATTTCAAACGGTTGAGTTCCTTGCTTACAGGAAGACAAGATAAATTCTCCTATGCTTTTAAAATTTTAAATAACTTAAGTCCCAGCAATATTAAATAACCTGTCCATATCAGATAGGTGGTAAGGGACTAGATGATTTGTATGGTGTCTTTTGGCTTCTATTTACAGTACAGCATGGAGCTCTATACCTGATGCTGAGGCTGGAAAAATCCAAGAATGGACCCCTAAGTAGTATGAGGGAAATGTGTCAGTGGTACCCTTAGCCAATCTAATAATGAAAGTTTTTAAGGAGAGGGACTTGCCCATTGATGTGGATCTCTTTGAATAAAAAGCCTGTCATGGATTTCTCACAGGCACCAATACAGTCTAAAAAGCCTATTGGATTTTTTTTTTTTTCTTTTTAATGTCTGATTATAAAACTTTGAAATATAATGCTACAGCATGAAAACTCTGACATAGCCTTAACTACTGTAAAACTAACAGGCAAAGCTATAATAATTTCAGCTTTATGATATAATCTGAAATTGAATTACTCTCATTTCATGGCAAAGTCAATATTCCTAATGGATTAGAAACACGAATGATAAAAGTATTGTTGAATTCATAAGTAGGGAATCATATAAAAAAATTACCCCAGTTAAAAATAATTGTATCATTAGAGAGTATTACAAGCAACTACATGTCAATATATGCCAATGAGGTGCTTCCCAGGTGGTGTTAGTGGTAAGAACATACATGCCAACACAGGAGATATAAGAGATGTTGGCTTGATCCCTAGGTCAGGAAGATCCCCTGGAGGACAGCATGGCAACCCACTGCAGTATTCTTGCCTGGAGAATCCCCTGGACAGAGGAGCCTGGCAGGCTATATAGTCCACAGGGTTTCAAAGAGTTGGACATGATTGAAGCAACTTAGCCTGTGCACATGCATATGCCAATAAAATGGACAATCTAGAAGCAAAGGACAGAGTCTTAGAAAAGTTCAGCCTTCTAAGACTGAATCAGGAAGAAATAGAGATAATGAACAAGTCAATCTCAAGCACTGAAGTCAAAACTGTGATCAAAAATCTTCCAAAAAACAAAAGTTCAGAGTAGATAGCTAGATGGTGAAATCTATCAAACATGTAGTGAAGAACTAATGCCTATCCTTCTCAAACTCTTCCAAAAAATTATAGAGGAAGGAACACTTCCAAATTCATTCTATGAAGCCACCATCACCCTAATACCAAAACCAGATAAAGACATCACAAACAAAGAAAAATTTAGGCTAATATCACTGATGAACATAAATGCACAATGCCTCAACAAAATTCTAGCAAACTGAATCCAACAACACATAAGAGATTATACACTGTGATCAAGTCACCCATAGATATACATAAGTCCTCTCCCTCTTGAAACTCTCTCCCACCTCCCATCCATCACACCATTCTAGGTTGTCACGGACTAGACATTACCATATGTTAAATACATAGCCAGTAGGAATTTGCTGTATGACTCTAGGAGCTCAAGCCAGTGGTCTATGATAACCTAGAATGGTGGGATTGGGTAGGAGGTGGGAGGGAGGTCAAGAGGGAGGGGATATATGTATACCTATGGCTGACTCATGTTGATATATGGCAGAAACCAACACAATATTGTAAAGCAATTATCCTTCAATTAAAAAAATTAAAAATTTAAAAAGTATTTTTTTAAGTGCTAAGAACAGCAACAGAAAAAAATATCTCTTGTGGTGTGTGACATGGAACTTGGCATTGATCTGTAAAGAAATTTCATTGTGTGGACCTCTTTAGTGAGTAAAGTTTGAAGATCAAGATGAATGAGGCTAAAAGTAGGCCTAATAATGCAGTTGCAAATCTTTTCCAGCTTTCCCCAATCTATAAATAAGCTACCATTCAAACACTGGGGCCCAACTGTTAAATCTACCAAAGTGACAGTTATGGCAAGAGGCTATGAATGACATAGAAATGCTGTCATTTCTGCAAACATATCCTAGGAATTTGTTAGACAATGAATTGAGAATCCTGAATAAGATATTAATCTAAATCACTTTCCAGTTTTGTAAATTTGGGCAAATCATCCTCTCGCTGTGTTTCCTTTATCTACCGAGTAAGGAGATGGTCTATAAGAATGTGAGGCTTCCCCAGGTGTCCAATTTTAAGGAATTTGCTTGCAATGAAGGAGATACAGGAGATATGAGTTCGATCCCTGGGTCAGGAAGATCCCCCGGAGGAGAGCATAGCAACCCACTTCAGTATTCTTGCCTAAGAATCCCATGGACAGAGGAACCTGGCGGGCTATAGTCCATGGCGTCACAAAGAGTCAGACACAACTGAAGCAACTGAACACAGCACAGCACTAGGAGAATATGACTGGTTAATGACTCTCTGGTTCTGCAATATTCACTACAGTCACCACGTTCATCTCATTTAGAATGTTCCGAATTGCAAGTATTGATAATTAGCTTACTGAGAGTTGTTTTAATACTGAATATAAGCTCTTTGTTCCAAAGACAAGATTTTTTATATTTTCCCGTGACTTAACTACCTTAACTACCTTAAAGATTAAAACTGAATTTCTCAGGGACTTCCCTGGTGGCTCAGTGGTAAAGAAACCATCTGCAATGCAAGAGACACAAGAGATGTGGGTTCAGTCCCTGAGTTGAGAAGAACTTTTGGAGAAGGGAATGGAGACCCACTCCAGTATACTTGCCTGGAGAATTCCACGGACAAAGGAGCCTGGTGGGCTACAGTCCATGGAGTGACAAAAAGTCAGACACCACTGAAGCAACTGAACACATATGCACAGGTTCCCTATATATGTAGTTAGCTAGAGATTAGTGTTGAGTATTTTGTATTGGAAAGCAATTCTATCTCTATCATACCTAAATCTACCTTTAAAAAACATTATTCAAACTTTCTATTTGACACAAAAAATTTTTAATAATTTCACTTTGATCAAAAAAATCTCAGACTGGAGAACAAGATGGCAGAGGAGTAGGTGGACATGGAGTACCTCTCTCTCCATGGATTCATCAGGAATAAACTTCAGATACAGAAGCGCATGCAGAATACCAGTTGAGAGTGGTCAGGAGGACCTGACCAGTGGGAAAGAAAATATAGAACCATGCAAAACTCAGTAGGATGAAGGAACTAGGGGAAAAATAGGAGTATTAGTAGGACTGGACCTACCCTTGGCTGGTGAGGGAACTGAAGCAGGAATCCGATCCCCACAGTGGGGCAATTGTCTGAGTCAGAGGAGAACCATTTAAGGCTGAGAGTGAAACAGCTGATCTGTGGCAGCCTAAATGGAATGAGAATCAGGCAGTTCTTGCCACAGCCATACACACGCTGTGCAGAAAAGAAACACGGGTCTCCTGGAAGAAGAGCTTGGAGCTGGAGTTTAGGGATTGTGGAGCAATCCCAGTGTGAGGGCTGTTGTTAACTGCAGAGAGATGGATCAAGGGATGTGAGGGAGGAGATCATGGTGGGAAATGCCTGTGGATGAAAGCCAGGCAGCCATGGAAGCAAGGCGATAGTGCTGAGTCACACATAGAGAGCCATCATCATAGCCTCTCTCTCTCCACAGGTCAGCATCTGCAGCTGAACAATAGAGAGGCTGGTGCATCAAATGCCAGAGGAAATGAACTACCGAGTAGGACCCCACCCAGGGTATCTCTTTAAGTGCCTGATGTGCCAAACAACAGAGAAGGACCCTAAGCAAGGGATCCCTCTAAGTGCCTGAGCTGGCGGAGCTACAGAGAAAGACTGGCCAAAGAGGCCTTCTGATCACCAGCTATAAGGGGCTTGAAAAAAGATTCTGAAAGGGTCATAACTCCTGCCATGGAGGCAGTTTGTATCCCTGAACACTTGGTGCTGCCAGGGTCCCTGCAAGCCAAGCAGCTGCACCATCTTCACAGTCAACTCTCACTGGGGCAGAGCTGCCACGGACAAAAAATATATATATATATATTGTGTTTATGTGTGCCGGGTCACTTCAGTCCTGTCCAACTCTTTGTGATCCTGTATACTGTGGCCTGCCAGGCTTCTCTGTCAGAGAGGGGTTTCTCTAGGCAAGAATACTGGAGCATATTGGCCAATACTGGTTGCCATACCCTTCTAGAGCACTATATTTCCTACTTCCCTAGTCGCCAATTTCCCTGAGTACATGTTGCTGCCAGAAACACTGCAACCCAAGCAGCTGCACCACCTCCCAACCTGGTCCTCACAGAGGCAAATCCAAGTCCTCCAGGGCAGCCTCAGAGCAAACCCCAGTGGATGACCCACATGCAGAGGTGGAAATAAAATCACAATTGAAACCCAGGGGCAATGTGGCTAAGGAAGAAGACCCAAAACATTCCCAACAGCTGTACAAGCTGCAGATTAAGTCAACTAAGCAGACTTTGTGTCTGTGGAATATATAAAAGAACATTGAGAGCTCCCACAAAAGAAAACTCAGTAGCTCTGATAGCTGTGGACATTGGAGGCAAGAGCACACAGGAGTAGGACCAGATTAGAATCTGAGGAGCCCCCACAGCAGGTCCAGAGATCAGTACAATGTTGGAGGGCATCTATGAGAGGTAAAGTGGACTGTGATTTCCCAGCTCGGGAAAGGATTCTGATAGCAGAGACTCAAGAAAAGCATTAATTATTCTTATTTTTGACTTGTTCTGTAGATTCTTTTGGACTTTTTTTTTCCCCTTTCCCCCACCTCTGTTTTAGTGTTTGATTTTATTGGCACTAAGAAATCCAATTAAGTTTTTGAGTTTTTTTTTTTTTTTTTCCCCCTCAGTCACATGTTTTATTGTTGTCATAAACCTCTGCCTCTACGTTGGGCTTTTGCAGTTCTGTGGAGTTTTCATCTTTTTTTTTTTTTTCTTTCTTTTACCTTTTTTTAATTTTAATTTTTTAAACCTGTTATTACTTTTTTGCATTTATTCCTTTGTTTGCTTTTCCTACTGTTTTTTTCTCCTTGCAGTTAATCTTTAACATATATAATTCTTCTTTATTTACCTCTATTTAGCTTTGCATATCTATTCTTTCTTTCTTTTCTTTTTCTCCTTTCCTCTCAACATATTTGTTAGTTTTATTTTCATTGCTTTATTCCCCAATTGGCACCTACCTTTCGTTTTGTTTTCTAGTTTGTGCTTTAATTAGTTTTGTTCTGGTAGATATGATTTTTGGTTTCCTTTGTTCCCAGGTCAATCTATTGTGCTTAATTTTTGTTGAACTGCTTGATTTCGCTTATGGGTGTATATGTATATGTGTATATTCAGTCACATTTGCTATTGTTGTTATAAACCTCTGCCTCTACATTTGGCTTTTGCAGTTCTGTGGAGTTTTCCTCCCCTCCCCCCTTTTTTCTTTCTTCCTTTCTCTCTCTCTCTTTTTTTTTATAATTTTAATTTTTTAAACATATTATTTTTTTAATTTATTCCTTCATTTGCCTTTCCTACTGTTCTTTTCCCCTTGCAATTAATATTAAATGTATATAAATCTTCTTCATCTACCTCTATTTAACTTTGCATATGTATTCTTTCTTTCTTTCTTTCTTTCCTTTCCTCTCAACATATTTATTAGATTTGTTCTCATTGCTTTATTTTCCACTTGGCACCTTGATTTAGTTTTGTTTTCCAGTTTATGCTTAAGTTAGTTTTGTTTTTGATGGTAAATATAATTTTTTATTTCCTTTGTTCACTGGATCAATCTACTGTTCTTTACTTTTGTTGGACTATTTTCACTTTGCTCATGGGTGTATATGTATATGTGTATATTCCATTATTTTAATTATTATTTGCCTGATTTTGTAACTGCC
Organism: Bos grunniens; assembly: GCF_055505025.1. NCBI lineage: Eukaryota > Metazoa > Chordata > Mammalia > Artiodactyla > Bovidae > Bos > Bos grunniens. The sequence goes on along the minus strand of NC_141175.1, from coordinate 53,625,785 downwards.
ATTTGCCTGGGGTTCATCTTTGGTTTCTCACTTTTGGATATTTGTTTTACTCTCCCTTAATGCCATAATAAGCCACTTGTAGAATCTTCGTTCCTGATCAGAGATCAAACTCTGAGGCTTTGGAGTGGTAGCACTGACTCCAAGACCCTAGACTACCAGAGAACTAAGACTAAAGAGTATCAAATAGTGAGAACTCACACAAAGGAAACCACTTGAATACAAGACCTGGTATCACCCAACCACCAGTAGCACCCTGTGCAGGATGCCTCATCTAAACAACAAACAAAACAAAAATACAAACCCAATCATTAGCAGACAGCACTCACCCTTGCCAGGTAGAGGAAAAGCAAACAAAGGGACAAAAACTCAGCACAAATCTTACTCTATATGGAGCTCACACAAACCACTGAGCCAACATTAGGAGGGCAGAAACCAAAAGGAAGAAAGAATTCAACCTTCTTCAAGGAAAATATTCAAGTTTCCTTGAAGGTGGGAAAAGGAGACTTCAGACACAATAACTTAAAATCAAATTGCCAACATCCATTGGATCATGGAAAAAGCAAGAGAGTTCCAGAAAAACATCTATTTCTGCTTTATTGACTATGCCAAAGCCTTTGACTGTGTGGATCACAATAAACTGTGGAAAATTCTGAAAGAGGTAGGAATACCAGACCACCTGACCTGCCTCTTGAGAAACCTGTATGCAGATCAGGAAGCAACAGTTAGAACTGGACATGGAACAACAGACTTGTTCCAAACAGGAAAAGGAGTACGTCAAGGCTGTATATTGTCACCCTGCTTATTTAACTTCTATGCAGAGTACATCATGAGAAACGCTGGGCTGGAAGAAGCACAAGCTGGAATCAAGATTGCCCGGAAAAATATCAATCACCTGAGATATGCAGATGACACCACCCTTATGGCAGAAAGTGAAGAGGAACTAAGAAGCCTCTTGATGAAAGTGAAAGTGGAGAGTGAAAAAGTTGGCTTAAAGTTCAACATTCAGAAAATGAAGATCATGGCATCCAGTTCCATCACTTCATGGGAATTAGATGGGGAAACAGTGGAAACAGTGTCAGAGTTTATCTTTTTGGGTTCCAAAATCACTGCAGATGGTGACTGCAGCCATGAAAATAAAAGACACTTACTCCTTGGAAGAAAAGTTATGACCAACCTAGATAGCATATTAAAAAGCAGAGACATTACTTTGCCAACAAAGGTCCATCTAGTCAAGGCTATGGCTTTTTCAGTGGTCATGTATGGATGTGAGAGTTGGACTGTGAAGAAAGCTGAGCGCCGAAGAATTGATGGTTTTGAACTGTGGTGTTGGAGAAGACTCTTGAGGGTCCCTTGGACTGCAAGGAGATCCAACCAGTCTATTCTAAAGAAGATCAGCCCTGGATTTCTTTGGAAGGAATGATGCTAAAGCTGAAACTTCAGTACTTTGGTCACCTCATGCAAAGAGTTGACTCATTGGAAAAGACTCTGATGCTGGGAGGGATTGGGGGCAAGAGGAAAAGGGGATGACAGAGGATGAGATTGCTGGATGGCATCACTGACTCGATGGACATGAGTCTCAGTGAACTCCAGGAGTTGGTCATGGACAGGGAGGCCTGGCGTGCTGCAATTCATGGGGTCACAAAGAGTCAGACACGACTGAGCAAATGAACTGAACTAAAGTTAAAATTAAAAAAAAAAAAAAAAAAGAAGAAGAAGAAAGAAAGAAAGAAAAGGCAGAGAAATACTGCACAAATAAAGGAACAAACTAGAAACACAGAAGTCCAAATAAATGAAGAGAAAATAGGAAAATTTCCTGAAAAAGAATTCAGAAAAATGATAGTAAAGATGATCAAAACCCTTGAAAACAAAATGGAGAAAATTCAAGAATCAACAAAGACCAAAAACAATTAAAGAATAAGCATACAGAGACAAACAACACAATTATTGAAATTAAAAATACTCTAAAAGGAATCAATAGTAGAATATCTGAAGTGGAAGAATGAATCAGTGAGCTGAAAGATAAAATGGTGGAAATAACTTCTGAATAGCAGAATAAAGTAAAAAGAATGAAAAGATCTGAGGACAATCTCAGAGACCTCTAGGACAATATCAAACGCACCAGCATTCGAATTATAAGGGTCCCAAGGCAATGGCACCCCACTCCAGTACTCTTGCCTAGAAGATCCTGTGGATGGAGGAGCCTGGTGGGCTGCAGTCCATGGAGTCGCTGAGAGTCAGACACGACTGAAGTGACTTAGCATAGCATAGCATAGCAAAAGAAGAAGGAAGAAGAAAGGGTATCAGAAAATTTTGAAGAGATTATAGTTTAAAATTTCCCTAACATGGAAAAGGAAATAGCATATCAAGTCCAAGAGGCACAAAGAGTCCCATACATGATAAACCCAAGGAGAAACACGCCAAGACACATACTATTTGAACTAACAAAGACTAAACACGAAGAAAGAATATTAAAAGCAGCAAGGGAGAAGCAACAAGTAGCATGCCAGGAAAACCCCATATGCTTAACAGCTCATCTTTCAACAGAAACTCTGCAGGCCATAAGGGAATGGCAGGATATAAAAGAGACACTGATGTATAGAACAGTCTTATGGACTCTGTGGGAGAGGGAGAGGGTGGGAAGATTTGGGAGAATGACATTGAAACATGTAAAATATCATGTAAGAAACGAGTTGCCAGTCCTGGTTCGATGCACGATACTGGATGCTTGGGGCTAGTGCACTGGGACTACCCAGAGGGATGGTATGGGGAGGGAGGAGGGAGGAGGGTTCAGGATGGGGAACACATGTATACCTGTGGTGGATTCATTTTGATATTTGGCAAAACTATTACAATTATGTAAAGTTTAAAAATAAAATAAAATTTAAAAAAAAAGAAAAGAGCTAAGTGTTAGAAAGGTTACATCTCTACAGATAGTACAGATATTAAAATAAATATTTTTACTTGAACAACAACAACAAAAAAAAGTACTAAAAGGGACAAAAATCTACAACCAAGATTACTGTATCCAGCAAGGATCTCATTCAAAATTGATGGAGAAATAAAAAGCTTTTCAGAGAAGCAAAGGTTAAGCGAATTCAGTACCACCAAACCAGTTTTACAACAAATGTTAAAAGGACTTATATAGTCAAGAAATACAAGAGAAGAAAAAAAAAAAGATCTACAAAATCAACCCCAAACCATTAGAAAATGGCAATAGGAACATATATATCAATAATTACTTTAAATGTAAATGGATTAAACGCTCCAACCAAAAGACACAGACTAGCTGAACAGATACAAAAACAGGACCCAGATATACACAGTCTACAAGAAACCCACTTCAGGCCTCAAGGCACATATAGACTGAAAGTGAGAGGATGGAAAAATATATTCCATGCTAATGGGAAGCAAAAGAAAGCTGGAGTAGCAATCCTCATATCAGACAAAATAGACCTTAAAATAAAGAAGATTATAAGAGCTAAGGAAGGCACTACATAATGATCAAGGGATCAATCCAAAAGGAAGACATAACAATTGTAAATATCTATGCACCCAACATAGGAGCCCCTCAATACATAGGACAAACACTAACAGACATAAAAGGAGAAATTGACAGTAACACAATAAGAGTAGGAACCTTTAAAACCCTACTCACACCAATGGAGAGATCATCAAAACAGAAAATTAATAAGAAAACACAAGTCTTAAATGATACATTAGATGAGACGGAGCTCATTGATATCTTCAGGACATTCCATCCAAATGCAGAAGAATATACCTTCTTCTCAAGTGTACATGGAACATTCTCCAGGATAAACCACATCTTGGATCACAAATCAAGCCTCAGTAAATTTAAGAAAATTGAAATTGTATCAGGCATCTTCTCTGACCACAATGCTATGAGACTAGCATATTAATTATAAGAAGAAGAAAAAAAAAACTGTAAGAAATACAAACACATGGAGATTAAGCAACACACTTCTAAATAACCAGTAGGTTACTGAAGAAATTAAAAGGGAAATCAAAAAATTTCTAGAAACAAATGACAATGGAAGCATGACAACTCAAAACCTATGGGATGCAGCAAGAGCAGTTCTAAGAGGGAAGTTTATAGCAATACAATCCTACCTCAAGAAACAAGAAAAACATCGAATAGACAACCTAACTTTACACCTAAAGCAACTGGGAAAAGAAGAAGAAAAGAACCTCAAAATTAGTAGAAGTAAAGGAATCATAAAGATTCATGCAGAAATAAATGAAAAAGAAATGAAAGAAACAATAGTAAAGATTAATAAAACTAAAAGCTGATTCTTTGAGAAGATAAACAAAATTGACAAACTCTTAGCCAGACCCATCAAGAAAAAAAGAGAAGAATCAAATCAACAAATTAGAAATGAAAAAAAGGTTACAACAGACAATGCAGAAATACAAAGGATTATAATAAACTATTATGAACAACTATATGGCAATAAAATAGATAACCTGGAAAAAAATGGACAGATTCTTAGAAAAGCTCAATCTTCCAAGACTGAACAAGGAAGAAATAGAAATTATGAGCAACCCAATTACAAGTACTGAAATTGAAGGTGTGATTTAAAAAAAAACTCCTTAAAAACAAAAGCCCAGAACCAGATGGCTTCACAAGAGAATTCTATTAAATATTTAGAGAAAAGCTAATGCCTGTCCTTCTAAAACTCTTTCAAAAAATTGCAGAGGAACACTTCCAAACTCATTCTACGAGGCCACTATCACCCTGTACCAAAACCAGACAAAGAAAACACAAAAAAGAAAATGACAGTCCAATATCACTGATGAACATAGATGAAAAAATCCTCATCAAAAATTTGGCAAGCAGAATTCAGCAACACATCAAAAACCTCATACACCATGATCAAGTTGGGTTTATTCCAGGGATGCAAGGATTCTTCAATATATGCAAATCAATCAATGTGATGCACCATATTAACAAATTGAAAGATAAAAACCATATGATCATCTCAATAGATGCAGAAAAAGCCTTTGACAAAATTCAGGACCTATTTATGATTAAAACTCTTCAAAAAACAGGCATAGAAGGAACCTACCTTAACACAGTAAAGGTCATATATGATAAGCCTACAGTAAATATTATTCTCAGTGGTGAAAAACTGAAAGCATCCCCGCTAAGATCAGGAACAAGACAATGGTGTCCACTTCCACCACTAATATTCATCATAGTTCCCTAGCTGCAGCAGAGAAGAAAAAGAAATAAAAAGAATCCAGATCAGAAAAGAAGTAAAGCTCTCACTGCTTGAAGATGACATGATACAGTACATAAGAAACCCTAAAGATAGTATCAGAAAATTACTAGAGCTAATCAGTAAATTTAGCTAAGTTGCAGGATACAAAATCAATACACAGAAATCACTTGCATTTCTTTATATTAACAATTAAAAATCAGAAAGAGCAATTAAGGAATCAATCCCATTCACCATTGCCACAAAAAGAATCAAATATCAAGGAATAAACTTACCTAAGGAGAAAAAAGAACTGTGCACAGAAAATTATAAGACATTAATGAAAGAAATCAAAGATGACATGAACCGATGGAGAGATATTATATGTTCCTGGGCAGGAAGAATCAATATTGTGAAAATGACTATACTACCAAATGCAATCTACAGATTCAATGTGATCCCTATTAAATTACCAGTGACATTTTTCACAGAACTAGAACAAAAATTTTCACAATTCATATGGAAACACAAAAGACCCCAAATAGCCAAAGCAGTCTTGAGAAAGAATGGAGCTGGAGGAATCAACCTTCAAGACTTCAGATTATACTACAAAGCTACAGTCATCAAGACTGTATGGTACTGGCATAAAAACAGAAATATAGACCAATGGAACAATATAGAAAGCCCAGAAATAAACCCATGCACCTTTGGGTACCTTATTTTTAACAAAGGAAGCAAGAATATGCAATGAGGCAAAGACAGCCTCTTCAGTAAATGGTGCTGGGAAAACTGGACAGCTACATGTAAAAGAAATAAATTAGAACACTTCCTAACACTATACACAAAAATAAACTCAAATTAAAACCTAAGTGTGAGACCAGAAACTATAAAACTCTTAGAGGAAAACATAGGCAGAACACTCAATGACATAGATCAAAGCAAGATCCTCTATGACCCACCTCCTAGAGTAATGGAAATAAAAACAAAAGTAAACAAGTGGGACTTGATTAAACTTAAAAGTTTTGCACAGCAAGGGAAACTATAAGCAGGGTGAAAAGACAACCCTCAGAATGGGAGAAAATAACAGCAAATGAAACAACTGACAAAGGATTAATTTCCAAAATATACAAGCAGCTAATACAACTCAATACCAGAAAAACAAACAACCCAATCAAAAGTGGGAAAAAGACCTAAACAGACATTTCTTCAAAGAAAACATACAGATGGCTAATAAACACATGAAAAGATGCTCAACATTTCTCATTATTAAAGAAACTACAATGAGATATCACCTCACACTGGTCAGAGTGGCCCTCCTCAAAAAGTCTACAAATAATAAATGCTGGAAAGGGCATGGAGAAAAGGGAACACTCTTGCACTAATGGTGGGAATGTAAATTGATACAGCCACAATGGAAGATGGTGTGGAGATTCCTTAGAAAACTAGGAATAAAGCCACCATATGACCCTACAATCTCACTCCTAGGCATATACCCTGAGCAAACCAGGGTTGAAAAAGACTTGTTTCCTATTGTTCATTGCAGCACTATTTACAATAGCTAGAACATGGAAGCATTTGAGTCAGTTCTAGTGAGGTGGTTGAACCTAGAACCTATTATACAGAGTGAAGTGAATCAAAAAGAGAAAGGTAAATACTCTGTTGCTAAGTCACTTCAGTTGTGTTCGACTCTGTGCGACCCCACAGATGGCAGCCCACCAAGCTCCCCCGTCCCTGGGATTCTCCAGGCAAGAACACTGGAGTGGGTTGCCATTTCCTTCTCCAATGCATGAATGTGAAAAGTGAAAGTGAAGTCGCTCAGCCCTGACTGACTCTTCGCGACCCCATGGACTGCAGCCTACCAGGCTCCTCCGTCCATGGGTTTTCCAGGCAAGAGTACTGGAGTGGGGTGCCATTGCCTTCTCCGTTAAATATGCTATTCTAACACATATATGTGGAATCTAAAAAAAAATGGTACTGAAAAATTTACTTACAGGGCAACAATGGAGAAAGAGAGAGAGAGATAGACTTATGGACATGGGGAGAGGGGAGGAGAGGGTCAGATGTATGGAGAAAGTAACATAGAAACTTACATTACCATTTGTAGCCAATGGGAATTTGCTCTATGGCTCAGGAAGCTCAAACAGGGGCTCTGTATCAACCTAGAGGGGTGGGATGGGGAGGGAGATGGGATGGAGCTTCAAAAGTGATAGGATATATGTATACCTATGGCTAATTCATGTTGAGGTTTGACAGAAAACAGCAAAATTCTGTAAATCAATTATCCTTCAATAAAAAATAAATTAATTTTTAAAAATCCCAGACTATAAATAAGCCTTCCATAGCATCTATAGTTGCTGTCTGAGGTGAGATTATCAACAAGTTGGTGGTGAAGTAGTGCATTATATTTCTCTGAAACAACCTGCCCCTGGCCCCACAGGCCACACCTACATAGCCTCTGCTAATAGGGTCGAAGCACTTGGCAAGTGCTTTGATTGACTGAGTGGCCTTTCAGTGCATCCCACCTTGTCCTCCCCCAAGGCATGAGCAATCCTATTTTTAGCAAGGATCATGACAGAGAGTGGAGAAGCTGGCACCATAGCTCATTCATCAAAGGAAGGTGTACTTAGTTTCTTTCCTCCATCTCTCCAGGCACCCTTGTCCCCATGTAAATACACACTCTTTGAGGTAATTAATTTCCTAGTTACCTCTTCCCTGCTGAGTGCTGACTCCAGGCACTTCTACACACACACTCTGTAGAGACACATCTGAGCCAGTGAGATGCTTGGATCCAAACACGAATGAGACCCTGATCCTTCCCTCCAAGAGCTTGGGTTCTGATCTAAGAGACATCTAAACCCCTAGTGGCTCAGCAGTAAAGAATCCTTCTGCCAATGCTTGAGATGCAATTTCAATCCCTTGGTCAAGAAGATCCCCTGGAAAAGGAAATGGCAACTTACTCCAGTATTCCTGCCTGGAAACTCCCATGGACAGAGGAACTTGTCAGGGCTACAGTTCATGGGGTCACAAAGAGTTGGACATGACTAAGAGACTGAGCACACACTAGGAGACAGATAATAAAACCAGCCATTCCACTTTTCACTGTTCACAACCATTACACTGCCCACTGGCATTCTGCTGTCAGCTATGATGTGACAAAAACACTACAAGTGGAGGACAGAGAAATTGAAGACTGGAGGGAGGGTCAGGAAAGTCTTCCAAGATGGGTAACTTAGGGGAGTGGGGAAATATTTCAAATATTGGGAATCCCTTGGGCAAAGATGTGGAGATACTCTTTAATAGTTTTTTTTTTTTTTTCCATTCTATACATAGTGTCTGGGAACATCTACTAAGGGACAGGCAGAACATTTCACACTGGGTATACAACAGTGGGCAAATCAGATGTTGTTGCCCTTAAGGAATCCACAATTTATGGAGGAGGGATGGGAAGAAAGTATTGGTGTTGTGGGGCAGGAGCTTCCTGGATGACTTTCTTTCACCAATGTTTTGAAGCAGGAGAACGAGGCATCAAATGAGACCTATTGAGCAGCTGAGGTTAAAATAATACTTCACATTCTATTGCCTTACCATTTAAGCTATCCAGGGTATTTGGTTCAGTTTGTGACTTCAATTTTTACTTGTGAGAGCAGCCCCTGATAATATGGAACTATGTGCTACTTAAAAATGTTCTTAATTCAATTTTAATTCAATTCTTACATCTCTGTGGGGTAAAGTGGTTGCCCTATTTGACAAGTTCAGAAACAAGGTTTTCTAGAATCACACAGCTGCTTTCCTGGGATTCAGAAGTCTGGCTCCAAATAGAAGACCTTCAGAAGAACCTAGTCAAGTTATACCTGTTTAAAAAGCCTGTATTATCCATTCTGGTCTTCAGTATTCTTGCACTGGACCCAGTCTATGCACTTCTTGAGTGTCACCTAGCTCCACATCCTCCCAGTTCCTAACACTGTGGAATATCACACCTCCCTGAGGGTGAAAACAAGACTCTGTCATGGACCCCCTCATGCCATGGTAGGACTCAGGGAAGCTTGACTCCTTCCATCCCTTATAGATGCAGATGGAAATCCACACCATGGTGTCTGGGATCTGCCTATGTGGGCCAGGTAACTCTACTCAGAAATTCAGGGAAATTAAACCTTGCCACAAATTTTGACGAACAAAAGACAAGAGATGGGGTGGGCCCAGCATATGGATGGTAGCAGTTACTTTGTTGTTGTTTTTTTTTTTTAATTGATTTTTTTAACCCATTTATCATTTATTATTATTATTATTTTGCATTACAATATTGTATTGGTTTTGCCATACATCAACATGAATCTGCCACGGGTGTACACGTGTTCCCCGTCCTGAACCTCCGACCTCCCTCCCCATATGGGGAGGTAGCAGTTACTTTGATCTGGCAGGAAATGTCCAGGAGATGTGATTGAGTAACTGGCAATGTTTCATTTAAAGATGCGGCCAGCTAGGATAATACACAACCTTGTATTTACCACCCACCTTCCTTCTGTGACTCAGTGGTAAAGAATCCACCTGCAGTGCAGGAGACCTGGGTTCAATCCCTGGGTTGGGAAAATCCCCTGCAGGAGGAAATGACAACCCACTCCAGTATTCTTTCCTGGAGAATCCCATGGACAGAGGAGCCTGACTGGCTACAGTCCATGGGGTTGCAAAGAGTCAGACAAACTAAAGTGACAGGAGCAGTAGCATCTACAGCTAGTGGTCAGACCCTTGGTAATAGGGTTAAGAAGAATCTCCAGTTCAATTCCTAGTTCTAAGTGTCTTGTGTGACATACTTCATTATTCAATATAAATGTTTTTTTCAAAACTTATATAATATCACCTGGTAGAATGTGATGATCTTGCCTAAAATGTAAAATGTATTGATTATAGTCATGACAAAACAGTCCTAGTCACACACATAAACACACAAGTATGTGCACACACCAGTCTATATTTGTAAAAAATGACAATCCATTAAACACCAAAATTTTTTTGAGAGTTGTTTTGAATTAAAAAGAGACTATACACCTGACCTGCCTCTTGAGAAACCTATATGCAGGTCAGGAGCAACAGTTAGAACTGGACATGGAACAACAGACAACAAACTCCTTTTCCTATTTGGAAAATGAGTACGTCAAGGCTGTATATTGTCACCCTGCTTATTTAACTTATATGAAGAGTACATCATGAGAAACGCTGGGCTGGAAGAAGCACAAGCTGGAATCAAGATTGCCGGGAGAAATATAAATCACCTCAGATATGCAGATAACACAACCCTTATGGCAGAAAGTGAAGAGGAACTAAAAAGCTTCTTGATGAAAGTGAAAGAGGAGAGTGAAAAAGTTGGCTTAAAGCTCAACATTCAGAAAATGAAGATAATGGCATCTGGTCCCACCACTTCATGGGAAATAGATGGGGAAACAGTGGAAACAGTGTCAGACTTTATTTTTTGGGGCTCCAAAATCACTGCAGATGGTGACTGCAGCCATGAAATTAAAAGACACTTACTCCTTGGAAGGAAAGTTATGACCAACCTAGATAGCATATTCAAAAGCAGAGACAGTACTTTGCCAACGAAAGTCCATCTAGTCAAGGCTATGGTTTTTTCCAGTGGTCATGTATGAATGTGATAGTTGGACTGTGAAGAAAGCTGAGCCCTGAAGAATTGATGGTTTTGAACTGTGGTGTTGGAGAAGACTCCTGAGAGTCCCTTGGACTGCAAGGAGATCCAACCAGTCCATTCTGAAGGAGATCAGCCCTGGGTGTTCTTTGGAAGCAATGATGCTAAAGCTGAAACTGCAGTACTTTGGCCACCTCATGCAAAGATTTGACTCATTGGAAAAGACTCTGATGCTGGGAGGGATTGGGGGCAGGAGGAGAAGGGGACGACAGAGGATGAGATGGCTGGATGGCATCACTGACTCGATGGATGTGAGTTTGAGTGAACTCCGGGAGTTGGTGATGGACAGGGAGGCATGGCGTGATGTGATTCATGGGGTCACAAAGAGTTGGACATGACTAAGCAACTGAACTGAACTGAACTGATACAGACATAGGAAATGAATGAAAGGCATCACATAGTCTTCGACTAGGTCCTTGATTTAATCTTGTCTGTTAAAGACAGACAGGAACAATTTGTGAAGTTTGAAAGTGTGTATGTGTATATGTGTGCTCAACCTCTCAATCATGCCCAACTCTTTATGATCCCATGGACTCTAGCCCCTCACGCTCTTCTATCTATGGAATTTTCCAGGCAAGATATTCTGCTTATAATATCTGTACTATGATCAGGTAGGAATACGGCCTGTCTTTAGTAGATATGAGCTGAAGTACTTAGGTTGAAGGATTATAATGACTACAATATAGTCTCAAAAGTTCAGCAAATGATAAGAATTATAAGAAGATTATGTCAGAATATTAACATATGGTGAAACTAGGTAAAATATATTCAAGAGATCATTACACTGCTTTCAAAAATGTTTACAGACAGATTTTTTTCAAAATAAAATATTTTAAAAGACACCTGATTGTTTTTACCAAAAAAATGGTTTCAATACTTTTGGAGATGACCTATAGAAAATTCTAGTCTTTCAGTTTTTTAACATGTGTGATTTGGGGGGCATTTCTGTAAACAATGCCCTGTATCTTGTTATCATCTGGAATCATTGTGCTTCTATAATATCTAATTACTATATCACACTGACTGTAGTCTTTCGAGCACAAGCTCTCTTACTCTTTGCTTCCCATAATAACACATTTTCTGACTGTATCCTATTTTCTTATTTCCTTTAACCTACCTTACTAATGTTTTATTCTACCTCACTGATGCTGGGAAAGATTGAGGGCAAGACAAGAAGGAATGACAGAGTATGAGATGGTAGGATGGCATCACCAACTCAATGGATATGACTTTGAGCAAACTCTGGGAGACAGGGAAGGGAAGCCTGGTGTGCTGCAGTTCATGGGTTTGCAAAGAGTAGGATACAACTTAGCAACTGACTGAACAATAACCTCACTAATTGCTTTACTTATAGTGTCTAACTCCCTTCCTTTCTTTGCTTTAAGTCCAGCAGCCCCTCTTTCCTTAATATATTTCTTTATTCAGTATAGAATTATTAGTCCATAATTTTAAATTCTCATTTACAAGCAATTTCAATCTCTTAGCCCACTTGCATTCCTATTGTCCTCCCTGCAATTGGACCAACATAAATGTTTGGACCCATATAAATATTTGTCTTATTCTATTCTTTAGTTTGGTAACTAAAAACAAACAAACAAGTCTAACCATATTCTTCTTCCCTCAGGGAGCTTTTTTTTTTTTTTTGCTAGCATGATACCTCAAGCCATGTGATACAGACAAAAAAATTTTTACTGTAGATGATTTTGAAACAAAAAGGTGGAACCAGTATCCCTTTCCCCTCCTCATTTATGCAAAGAAAGGCCTGGATAGAATTCAGCCCTCCATTGTAAATCTAAGATCAACAGGTATGTTAATATGTTGTGCTTGCCAGCTTGGTATCATCTCACACTTTTCTGAAAATAGCAACATAATTTTTTAGTAGGCTTTTGACTATTTTATTCACACAAGGAAAATGAAGTAATTCCATTAGGACTTTCTAAACAGCTTAACCTTTATCTTTGTCTCTATTTCTTCTTTATGTAGGGTAACTGTTTTTACATTCTATCTAAATTTATCCCCTTACATGATTCTCTAGATTCCATAATACTATGACTCTTTAGAGACAACATTCCACTCTCATCCTTCTTTCTACCCTGTTACTCAACTTTTTCCACTTTTATCTGCCTCACACCATTACACCGCTGAAACTGTGCTAAAAATCCATTAAAGACCACTTTGTCACTTAAAATATATTTTATACCATATACCTGCAGCTTTGGACAATTTCCACACTTTAGGTTCCTTGAGAATAGACCCTGAGATGTGGATTTACATGCAGAATGTTCATGGGGATCTCCTGGAAAATAGAAGCAGGGTCGGGGGAAAGAAAAGTTGAGCTGTCATCGGAGATTTAAACCAGCCCAATGGGGAGTCCTGAAATTGAGATGATTTTTCAGACTTGCCCTGAATTAGGACATGAAGCCTGGAGCTTTACACTGATCAGTCAGTGTGTGCAGATGTATGGAAGGATATGTGAACTTGGTTGAGACAGTGCTGTTCAACTAGAGAATCCTTATAGAGGGCTCAGGCTCAAGATTGCCTGTCCATAGCGCTTCCAGGTACTAGAGAAAAAGTTCTTAACTTTTGAAGCCAATTTGGATCGTGCCTCAGAGCATCCAACACAGCATGTTTACCAATCCCACCTTCTTAAGAAATTCCTCTTTTCATATCTTCTACAAGAAAAAGACTTGTCAATAGTCAATACAAGTTAATCATTGAAGTGCATATTTCTTTTTGAATTATGATTTTCTCCAAAGCCACTCCCTGGTGGCACAGATGATAAAGCATCTGCCTACAATGTGGAGAAGGCAATGGCAACCCACTCTAGTACTCTCACCTGGAAAATCCCATGGATGGAGGAGCCTGGTAGACTGCAGTCCATGGGGTCGCTAAGAGTCAGACATGACTGAGTGACTTCACTTTCACTTACAATGTGGAAAACCCAAGTTCAATCCCTGGTCGGAAAGATCTCCTGTACAACGAAATGGCAACCCACTCGAGTATTCTTGCATGGAAAATCCCATGGACAGAGGAACCTGGTAGGCTACAGTATATGGGGTTTCAAAGAGTCAGACATGACTGAGCGACTTCACTTTCACTTTTCTCCAAATACATGACAAGACATGGACCTGGAAACAACCTAAATGTCCATGGAGAGATGAAAGGATAAATAAGATGTGATATATGTCTATATCATTATATATATGTGTATATATATATACACACACACACACATATATATATATATATATATACACATATATACATACATACCATCTGGTGGATCAGAGGGTAGAGAATCTGCCTGCAGTGCAGAAGACCTTGATTCAACCCCAGGGTTGGGAAGTACCCCTGGAAAAGGGAATGGCTACCTACTCTAGTATTCTTGACTGGAGAATTCCATGGACAGAGGAACCTGGTGGGTACAGTCCATGGGATTGCAAAGAGTCAGACACAACTGAGTGAATTAACACTCAACTCATATATACACATATAAAAATAGAATACTACTCAACCATAAAAAATAATGAAATAATATCATGCACAACAACATGGATGCACCTAGAGATTATCATACTAAGTATTCAAGCAGAGAAATACTAATATCATATGACATCACTTATATGTGGAAATGAAAAGAAAGGATACAAATGAGCATTTACAAAACAGAAACAGAGTCACAAACATAGGAAAATAACTTACGGTTACCAAAGGGGAAGCATGTTGAGGGGGGGAAGGCAGAGATAAACTAGAAATTTGGGAGTAATATATATATGTGTGTGTGTATATACACACATACATATGAGCAAAGACATGCTGTGTAACACAGGGAACTATAGTCAATATTTTGTAATAACCTATATGGGAAAAGAATCTGAGAAAGAATATATATATATGTATAACAATAACTTTGCTGTACATCTGAAACTAACATAACATTGTAAATCAACTATACTTCAGCTTTATAAGAGAGTAAATCACAGGAAACTGATGCTGAAACATTACTCTCAACTAGTTAAATTTTGTGCCTGACTGCTCATCTTGCATTCTCATAATTTTAGGAGATACATAGATGATAGTTCCAAATAAAAAGGCTCTTTGTACTAATTGCATGTCTGATTACATTCCAAGGCTTTGTTCTGGCCATGCCTCCTCATCATAAATTCTTAACCACTTCATCATTTCTAATGGAATGTTATCTTGGTAACTATAAAAAGATTTTAATCCCTGTACTAGTATATTTTGCTGAGCTGTGATCATATATACCTAATTATTTACTAGGCTTCTTTAGGAATGACATTTCAATTTCAGCATACTTAAAACTAAACTAGCCATCTTTTACCTAAAAAATGCATATTTCTCTATGTGCTCAATCAGTCTTCTCTGACTGTTTGTTATCCCATGGATTGCAGCCCATAAGTCTCCTCTGTCCATGGAACTTTCCAGGTAAGAATATTGGAGTGAGTTGCCATTTCCTTCTCCAGGGAATCTTTCTGATGCAGAGATTGAAGCAGCATATTCTGAGTCTTCTGAGTTGGCAGACAGATATTTTTTACCACTGAGCCACCGGGGAAGTTTGCTTTCTCTATATCCTCTTTTAAAATATAATTTAGATATTAAATTAATTAATAGAGAAAAGTGCACAATAATTGTGCAGATAAATTGTAATTAAGTAAGTACTCCCATTAAATGAAATTTACATCAAGAAATAGAAAAACAGGATGATAAAAACCTTTTTCAAGCCCTCTTCTTTTTCTCCAAAGATTACCATTCTCATGATTTCAAGATTATTTTTTCTTCCCTTGTGCTGCCTTATTTGTTTTTTGACCCAGTTTTATTAATAAATAAATGGCATATTAGTTCACTTCAGTCGCTCAGTCGTGTCCAACTCTTTGCGACCCCATGAATCGCAGCACGCCAGGCCTCCCTGTCCATTACCAACTCCCGGAGTTCACTCAGACTCATGTCCATCAATTCAGTGATGCCATCCAGCCATCTCACCCTCTGTCGTCCCCTTCTCCTCCTGCCCCCAATCGCTCCTATCATCAGAGTCTTTTCCAATGAGTCAAATCTTCGCATGAGGTGGCCAAAGTACTGGAGTTTCAGCTTCAGCATCATTCCTTCCAAAGAAATCCCAGGGCTGATCTCCTTTAGAATGGACTGGTTGGATCTCCTTGCAGTCCAAGGGACTCTCAAGAGTCTTCTTCAACACCACAGTTCAAAAGCATCAATTCTTCGGTGCTCAGCCTTCTTCACAGTCCAACTATCACATCCATACATGACCACAGGAAAAACCATAGTCTTGATTAGACGAACCTTTGTTGGCAAAGTAATGTCTCTGCTTTTTAATATGCTATCTAGGTTGGTCATAACTTTCCTTCCAAGGAGTAAGTGTCTTTTAATTTCATGGCTGCAGTCACTACCTGCAGTGATTTTGGAGCCCAAAAAAATAAAGTCTGACACTGTTTCCACTGTTTCCCCATCTATTTCCCATGAAGCGATGGCCCGGATGCCATGATCTTTGTTTTCTGAATGTTGAGCTTCAAGCCAACTTTTTCACTCTCTATTTTCACTTTCATCAAGAGGCTTTTTAGTTCCTCTTCACTTTCTGCCATAAGGGTTGTGTCATCTGCATATCTGAGGTGATTGATATTTCTCCCGGCAATCTTGATTCCAGTTTGTGCTTCTTCCAGCCCAGTGTTTCTCATGATGTACACTGCATAGAAGTTAAATAAGCAGGGTGACAATACACAGCCTTGATGTACTCCTTTTCCTATTTGGAACCAGTCTGTTGTTCCATGTCCAGTTCTAACTGTTGCTTCCTGACCTGCATACAGATTTCTAAAAAGGCAGATCAGGTGGTCTGGTATTCCCATCTCGTTCAGAATTTTCCACAGTTTATTGTGATCCACACAGTTAAAGGCTTTGCCATAGTCAATAAATCAGAAATAGATGTTTTTCTGGAACTCTCTTGCTTTTTCCATGATCCAGCACATGTTGGCAATTTGATCTCTGGTTCCTCTGCCTTTTCTAAAACCAGCTTGAACATCAGGAAGTTCACGGTTCACGTATTGCTGAAGCCTGGCTTGGAGAATTTTGAGCATTACTTTACTAGCATGTGAGATGAGTGCAATTGTGTGGTAGTTTGAGCATTCTTTGGCATTGCCTTTCTTTGGGATTGGAATGAAAACTGACCTTTTCCAGTCTTGTGGCCACTGCTGAGTTTTCCAAATTTGCTGGCATATTATGTGCAGCACTTTCACAGCATCATCTTTCAGGATTTGAAGTAGCTCAACTGGAATTCCAATACCTCCACTAGCTTTGTTTGTAGTGATGCTTTCTAAGGCCCACTTGACTTCATATTCCAGGATGTCTGGCTCTAGGTCAGTGATCATATCATCCTGATTATCTGGGACATGAAGATCTTTTTTGTACAGTTCTTCTGTGTATTCTTGCCACCTCTTCTTAATATCTTCTGCTTCTGTTAGGTCCATGCCATTTCTGTCCTTTATCGAGCCCATCTTTGCATGAAATGTTCCCTTGGTATCTCTAATTTTCTTGAAGAGATCTCTAGTCTTTCCCATTCTGTTGTTTTCCTCTACTTCTTTGCATTGATCACTGGGGAACCTTTCTTATCTCTTCTTACTATTCTTTGGAACTCTGCATTCAGATGCTTATATCTTTCCTTTTCTGCTTTGCTTTTTGCTTCTCTTCTTTTCACAGCTATTTGTAAGGCCTCCCCAGACAGCCATTTTGCTTTTTTGCATTTCTTCTCCATGAGGACAGTCTTGATCCCTGTCTCATGTACAATGTCACGAACCTCGTTCCATAGTTCATCAGGCACTCTATCTATCAGACTAGGCCCTTAAATCTATTTCTCACTTCCACTGTATAATCATAAGGGGTTTGGTTTAGGTCATACCTGAATGGTCTAGTGGTTTTCCCTACTTTCTTCAATTTCAGTCTGAATTTGGTAATAAGGAGTTCATGATCTGAGCCACAGTCAGCTCCTGGTCTTGTTTTTGCTGATTGTATAGAGCTTCTCGATCTTTTGCTGTAAAGAATATAATCAATCTGATTTTGGTGTTGACCATCTGGTGATGTCCATGTGTAGAGTCTTCTCTTGTGTTGTTGGAAGAGGGTGTGTGCTATGACCAGTGCATTTTCTTGGCAAAATGGCATATAAGATTGCTATAAAGTAAATTTAAGGTGTACCATATCTTTATATGCTATGCATTGTGAAATTATGCATTATGCATAATTAATCATTACATTATGCATATGCAATTATTACATATACGTTGTGAAATTATCACTATAATGAGGTTATTAACACATATGTTGCCTCACACAATTACCATTTTGCGAGGTGTTTTTTTTTTTTTTTTTTTTCGGTGTGTGTAGTGAAGAACATTGAAAATCCAATTTTTAACATTATTCAAATATGTAATAAAGTATTGTTACATATAGCCATCACTCTGTACATTAGATTCCCAGAACATAATTATTTTATAACTCGAAGTTTGTACCTTTAGATCAACCTCTAATATTTCTACCACTTCTCAGCTTCTTGCAGCCATCAATCTTGTGTTGCTACAAGTTCTTTTTTTTTTTTTTTTTTTTCAGATTCTACATGCATGTAAGATCACAGAGTATTTTTCTTTCTCTGTCTGGCATTTCACTTAGCATAATGCTTTCAAGTTCTATCCATGTTGTCCCAATTGCAGCTTAATAAACTTTCACTATATGCATATCACAGTTTCTTTATCCATTCATCTTTTAATGAATTGAGCTTTTTTCATTTAATTTTCTTTCAGTTCAGTTAAATCACTCAGTTGTGTCCGACTCTTTGTAACCTTATGAACCGCAGCACATCAGGCCTCCCTGTCCATCACCTACTCCCGGAGTCCACCCAAACCCATGTCCATTGAGTCAGTGATGCCATCCAACCATCTTATCTTCTGTCATCCCCTTTTCCTCCTGCCCTCAATCACTCCCAGAATCAGGGTTTTTTCAAATGAGTCAACTTTTGGCATCAGGTGGCCAAAGTATTGGAGTTTCAGCTTCAGCATCAGTCCTTCTAATGAACACCCATAACTGATCTCCTTTAGAATAAACTGGTTGGATCTCCTTGCAGTCCAAGGGACTCTCAAGAGTCTTCTCCAACACCACAGTTCAAAAGCATCAGTTCTTCTGTGCTCAGGTTTCTTCACAGTCCAACTCTCACATCCATACATGACCACTGGGAAAACCATAGCCCTGACTAGATGGACCTTTGTTGGCAAAGTAATGTCTCTGCTTTTTAATATGTTATCTAGATTGGTCATAAATTTCCTTCCAAGGAGTAAGCGTCTTTTAATTTCATGGCTGCAGTCACCATCTGCAGTGATTTTGGAGCCCAGAAAACTGAAGTCCGACACTGTTTCCACTGTTTCCCAATCTATTCACCATGAAGTAATGGGACCAGATGCCATGATCTTCATTTTCTAAATGTTGAGCTTTAGGCCAACTTTTCCACTCCCCTCTTTCACTTTCATCAAGAGGCTCTTTAGTTCTTCACTTTCTGCCATAAGGCTGGTGTCATCTGCATATCTGAGGTGATTGATATTTCTCCCAGCAATCTTGATTCCAGCTTGTGCTTCCTCCAGCCCAGCATTTTTCACGATGTACTCTACATATAAGTTAAATAAGCAGGGTGACAATAGACAGCCTTGATGTATCCTTTTCCTATTTGGAACAATTCTGTTGTTCTTGTCCAGTTCTAACTGCTGCTTCCTGACCTGCACGCAGGTTTCTCAAGAGGCAGGTCTGGTGGTCTGGTATTCCCATCTCTTTCAGAATTTTCACAGTTTGTTGTGATCCTCACAGTCTTTGGCATAGTCAATAAAGCAGAAATTGATGTTTTTCTCTTTTGCTTTTTCTATGATCCAGTGGATGTTGTCAATTTGATCTCTGATTCCTGTGCCTCTTCTAAAACCAGCTTGAACATCTGGAAGTTTATGGTTTCATGTGTTGCTGAAGCCTGGCTTGGAGAATTTAGAGCATTACTTTACTAGCGTGTGAGATGAGTGCAATTGTGCGGTAGTTTGAGCGTTCTTTGGCATTGGCTTTCTTTGGGATTGGAATGAAAACTGACCTTTTCCAGTCCTGTGGCCACTGCTGAGTTTTCCAAATTTGCTGGCATATTGAGTGCAGCACTTTCATAGCATCATCTTTCAGAATTTGAAATAGCTGAACTGCAATTTCATTACCTCCACTAGCTTTGTTTGTAGTGCTGCTTCCTAAGGCCCACTTGACATCACATTCCAGGATGTCTGGCTCTAGGTCAGTGATCACACCACCGTGATTCTCTGGGTTGTGAAGATCTTTTTTGTACAGTTCTTCTATGTATTCCTGCCATGTCTTCTTAATATCTTCTGCTTCTATTAGATCCCTATCAATTCTGTCCTTTATTGAGCCCATCTTCGCATGAACTGTTCCCTTGGTATCTCTAATTTTCTTTAAGAGATCGCTAGTCTTTTCCATTCTGTTCTTTTCCTCTATTTCTTTGCATTGATCACCGAGGAAGGCTTTCTTATCTCTCTTTGCTATTCTTTGGAACTCTGCATTCAGGTGCTTATATCTTTCCTTTTCTTCTTTGATTTTTGCTTCTCTTCTTTTCTCAGCTATTTGTAAGCCTTCCTCAGACAGTCATTTTGCTTTTTTTGCATTTCTTTTTCTTGGGGATGGTCTTTTTCCCTGTCTCCTGTATAATGTCACGATCCTCTGTCCATAGTTCATCAGGCACTCTATCAGATCTAGTCCTTTAAATCTATTTCTCACTTCCAAAGATACAATCCCTTTATCTGATCAAATTTTTATCTCTATTTAATGAAAATTGTGCTTCCCCGGTGGCTCAGATGGTAAAGAATCTGCCTACAGTGCAGGAAACCTGGGTTTCATCTGTGGGTCTGGAAGATCCCCTAGAGAAGGGAATGGCAACCGACTCCAGTAGTCTTGCTTGAAAATTTCAATTGACATAAGAGCTTGATGGGCCACAAATAGTTGGATACAATTGGGTGACTAATACATCTGGAGAAAGAAATGGCAACTCATTTCAGTAGTCATGCTTGGAAAATGCCATGCACAGAAGAGCCTGGTAGGCTAAAGTCTATGGGGTTCCAAAGAGTCATACATGACTGAGTGACTGTGCAAGCAAGAGAATCAAAATGAATGAACATTAATTCATGTTTTAAAGTTTGTTGTTTGGATGGAGGCATATTAAACAGTTCCTGGCTTCAGAGTCTGCTCAACACAAAAGACAGTGTGCACTGTGCTCAGTTGTTAAGTCTTGTCCTACTCTTTATGACCCCAGGGACTGTAGCCCACCAGGCTCCCCCGTCTATGAAGATTCTCCAGGCAAGAATACTGGAGGGGGTGGTCATTCCCTTTTCCATGGGATTGTCCCAATCCAGGGATAGAACTTAGGTCTCCTACTTTTCAAGTAGATTCTTTACTATCTGAGCCACCAGGAAAGCCCAAGAATACTGGAGTAGGTAACCTATCCCTTCTCCAGGGAATCTTCCTGACCCAGGAATTGAACCAGGGTCTCCTGCGTTGCAGAGGGATTCTTTACCAGCTAAGATACCAGGGAAGCCCACATAAGGAAATGGTAGGTTTTAATGCCACTACTCCATAGTATTCTTGAAGCTTCATGTTAAAAATATCTCCTTACTTTATCTTTTGATATTTACTCCCTCAATGTAAATAGCTATCCCATGCAACTGGAATCATTAGTTATCTCCCACATTCCTCTTTTATATTTCTGCCTCTTCATTTGGATATTAATATAAAAAGACAGTTTAGTTCAGTTCAGTCACTCAGTCGTGTCTGACTCTTTGCGACCCCATGAATCGCAGCACGCCAGGCCTCCCTGTCCATCATCAACTCCTGGAGTTCACTCAGACTCACGTCCATCGAGTCAGTGATGCCATCCAGCCATCTCATCCTCTGTTGTCCCCTTCTCCTCTTGCCCCCAATCCCTCCCAGCATCAGAGTCTTTTCCAATGAGTCAACTCTTTGCATGAGGTGGCCAAAGTACTGGAGTTTCAGCTTCAGCATCATTCCCTCCAAAGAACAACAATTATTTATTCTTTCAACAGATACTTTCAAGATTCCTACTGCATAAAAGCAACTTGATAAGACATCATGTCTATAAAGAAAACAGTACTGTTATTGTTCACAGAATAGCAGTAGTTAAGAAGTAGACTATATTCTCATAAAAACGATTTAAGTAATTTAAATTGAAAAGTTCAGTGTAGAAAGGTATGTGATAATGATATCAATATTACCCAGGGAGCATTAAAAATCCCAGTATTGGTCACTAATCAATTTTTAATATACATTTGCTGAATTGAACAGCATGTTTTACATTTTGTGTAGTGTCCTTTTACTATAAAAGGTGATAGTCAACAGAAAGATAAATGGACATTCTTGCATCTTAATAATGAAGACATTTTTAAGTACTACACTGATGTACACATGATTGATTAGAATAGTTCAAGGTACTTCTTTGTAGAAGTGAAAATAAAATAATAGGAAAAATTCCCTATTGCAATGGAAACATTTGTCATTAGAATTAATGTTAAGTGATAATTCAGGCCTGTCCTCTCCATTTTAGTCTTTGGTAGAATTTTAATAATGTAGTTGCTAACATGCATTATGTTGATAAGAGTCTATCAGTAGGTTGTACAGGTGATGGATTTATGCACTTTAATTTGAAATGTGAATTTAGGAAAAGAAAATCTAACTAATTGGATAGATTGTCCAACTTGTAAGATTTTTTATTTCATTTTGAATTGATTACTTCTATCAAAAGGCATAAATTTACTTGATATAATTAAACAACTAGGCTATTTGCTGTTATTTGATAACCCTGGAATATTTTCAAGGTGCAATGGATGAATTGATCTACCAAACACAATTACACCTGTTCATTGGGCTTATAAAAGAAGGCTAAGAAATTCCAATAAGTAATTTCAAATGTTCTAATAAATGGAAACTAAATCTGAAAATCTGTTGGATCTGAGACAGTAAAAGAAGGAACAGTTTATTTTTTCTTGCAAGTTTGTCCTTTGATAGTCCTTACATTTATCTAGTGAAAATAACAAAGCACACATCAGTCTAGCATAAAAGAAAGTAGAATGTGGATTTTTTTGTCACATTGAAGAATCTTATTATTCAAAATAGGTGCAAAGCTTTCATATTTTGAGCAATTTTTTCTCCGTGCTTTCAAAATAGTGAAAACAGTGATGCAAGGCTATTTTAAAACAAGGAAGACTACGCTATGAAGTAAGAAGAGATTTCTTGAATTTCAGTGATGTGGTCAGGGTCATCTAGTCCAAAGTATCCTCTAATGGCAGTAAGACTTGAGTTATTCGCCTGGGTCATCACTGGGGTGAGGACAGCATTTAGGGATTGTGGAGAAAGTAAATAAGATATTTATGTGCTATGTTGTATTGTTTAGTAGGAAACATATAAATTTATATGTATAAAATTAATTTGGAATGCTTTCAGGTTCAAAATAAAAAAAATTGAAACAAAAATAACTGAGTCACTTAACTAATAGTGCTTTTTGTTTTTGTGTGTTTTTTTTTTTTTTTGCATTCAGTAAGTGTTCTGGGGAAAGGCAATCCACACTGAGGGCTGCTACTGAATCTCAATCACACTTTTAGAAGCAGGGCTATTTTAATAGTTTTATTATACCATCTTCGTTGCATAGACCATCTCCCTGTGCTTGCCACTGTTATTGCTTAGAATAAACTAGACGATGCTGTGATATTTACAAATGCCTGTCCATAAAGGTTCAACACAATCAAAGTGTATTTTGGTTGTGCAAAGCCCATTGTCTATTCAAGTAAATCTTCATGGAGGCTTTGATCCATACAATGACAAAACAATCTAAACTATGTGACTTCTTGATTCAGCCATCTTGGCACAATGCTTCCATGGTCCCCAACTATGGAGACCAAATGAAGAAAGACACAAGAGAGTGGCACACAGGTTTTCCATTGCCTCAGCCTGAAAGTGACACATGTCATTCCCATCCATATTGGATCACATGGGACAGTCAGTATAGTTTTGCATGCATCTATGATCAACCTAGCACATTAAAAAGCAGAAACATCACTTTGCTGACAAAGGTCAGTATAGCCAAAACTATGGCTTTCACAGTAGTCATGTAAGGATGTGAGAGTTGGACCATAAAGAAGGCTGAGTGCTGAGGAATTGATGCTTTTGAACTGTGGTGCTGGAGAAGACTCTTGAGAGTCCCTTGGACACCAAGAGGATCAAACCAGTAAATCCTAAAGGAAATCTACCCTGAATACTCATTGGAAGGACTGATACTAAAGCTGAAGCTCAAATACTCTGGCCATCTGATGTGAAGAGCCAACTCATTAGAAAAGACTCTGGTGCTGGGAAAGATTGAAGGCAAAAGAAGAATTTGAGATGGTTAGATAGCACCACCAACTCAATGGACAGGAACTTGAGCAAACTCCAGGAGATAGTAAAGAAAAGAGAAGCCTGGCGTGCTGTGATCCATGGGGTCTCAAGAGTTGGTGAGACGAACTTAGTCACTGAACAACAACAAAATGACATAGGGAAAGCAGAACATTGGGAATAATCATAATATGTATATTATCAGTGTATGGTTACAAGATGGCAGTTGTGCCTTCAGGCACCATGCATGCTTTCCAAAGATAAAAAAATAGAGAGAGAGGGAGAACTATGAATGAAGGAAGTGAAAATACTTTTAAGTAGTTATACTTACTTTTTATTTGGAGAACACATTACTGCTAAGACAGGCTTTACATAATGGAAAAGCTGAGTTGCGCTATTTTGCACAAATATTTTGTAAGAATATTTTGCCTCAGAGAACATTACAGAGTCTTGTCCAGATGGTAGTGAATGGCCTATTTGAATTGCAAGCACTAAGGATGAATTTTTGTTTATTATCTAGCTTTGGGGAAAAAGTGGTCCCTACCATACCATCACACTGAGGTACTTTGTATTAATGTTGGCAACATCAGGCTATTATATAATATAACTCACAAAGCTTGGAAGTGAATCTTCTTCCCATGTATCACCACAGGTCAAAGTTACAGAATCCACATAGATGTCAATAATGAGCCATAAGAGGTTAAGGAATCATATAAATTGTATAGGATTTAGTGTTTGGAATAGAGCCAGAGAAATTACCAACAATGAAACTTAAAAGGTAAATGCTGCAGAATGATGTAGAGACTGGCCTAAACAGCAGCCTAAAGAAAAATCATGTGAATAATTGAGTTAAAAGACATATAAAAGCCTCCACTGACTTTTAAGCTGGAACACTTTGGCTTTACTTTTAGAACCTATAGAATGGCCAGGTTCTGGTGGAACACTGTACTTCTGGCTAACCCGTGACTGTACTACCAAACACCTATATAATACAAGATTGTGCACTGAGGGGGAATGAAAGTACTGATGTAAAGACAAAAAAAATGAGGAACTTACCAGAAAAAGGAACTTCCATTTCTTCCCAGCAATATTTTAGAATGCCAAAGCAGAGAAAAGAGTTCTTCCCAGTAGTCACAAGTTAATATTAGGACTCTTTTTAACACTTCCTTAATCTCTGTGTCAGGAAGATCCCCTGGAGAAGGGAATGGCTACCTACTTCAATATTCTTGCCTGGAGAATTCCTTGGATATAGGAGCCTGGCAGTCTATGGGCCATGGAGTTGCAAAGAGCTGGACACAACTGAGCGACTAACACTTTCCCACTTTCACTTTTCAAACCCAGGGTCTTGGAATGATAATAATCTAAAATAGTAAATAGTTAACAGTTTACATCATGGACATCAGCCACCTCTGCTGTGGAAGTTTTAAAAATTAGAATTTTTTTCTTTTTCTTCTAATACCTGGAAGTTTGGACCTTTCTATCACCTTCTTCTAACTCCTACTCCCCCCATCCCACGTCTAGGAACCACAAATCTAATCTCTCTGTGAATTTGACTGTTAGTGGTTTTAAAAAATATAATTGACCCATGATACTATGACAGCTTATGGTGCACAATGCAGCACTTTGATATTTCTATACATTTCAAACTGATCACCACAATAGCTCTAGTCACCATCTGTCACCATACAAAGATATCATACAATTCTTGAGCATTTTCTTCACTCTGGACATTACATCCCTGTGACATTTATTTCATAACTGGAAGTTTGTACCTCTTAATCTCTCTCACCTATTTCACTTACTGCCCTATCCCAATGCTCTGGAAACTACCTGTTTGTTCTATTTCTATGGTTCTTTCTGTTTTGCACTAAGAATTTAATGTAAAACATAATTAATGTGATTAACAGTTTTCCATGTTACATACAAAAGATTTTAAGAGAGTAAGTCCTAAGTGTTCTCATAATAGGGAAAATAGTTATTCTTTATCTTGTATTTTAAGGTGTTTTCAATGATACACATTACTAAATTATTGTAGTAATCATTTCATGATGCATGTAAGTCAAATTGTTTTGCTGTACATCTCAAACATATACAGTCCTATGTCAATTATATCTCAATGAAACTAAAAGGAAATTAAATTAATAAAAAGTAAAAGTTCAGTTCAGCTCAGTCGCTCAGTCGTGTCTGACTCTTTGCAACCCCATTAATCGGAGCACACCAGGCCTCCCTATCTATCACCAACTCCCAGAGTTCACTCAGACTCATGTCCATCGAATCAGTGATGCCATCCAGCCATCTTATCCTCTGTCGTCCCCTTCTCCTCCTGCCCCCAATCCTTCCCATCATCAGAGTCTTTTCCAATGAGTCAAATCTTTACATGAGGTGGCCAAAGTACTGGAGTTTCAGCTTCAGCATCATTCCTTCCAAAGAAATCCTAGAAAAAAAAAAGAAAGAAAGAAATCCCAGGGCTGATCTCCTTCAGAATGGACTGGTTGGATCTCCTTGCAGTCCAAGGGACTCTCAAGAGGGCTCTGCAACACCACAGTTCAAAAGCATCAATTCTTCGGCACTCAGCCTTCTTCAGAGTCCAATTCTTCACATCCATACATGACCACAGGAAAAACCATAGCCTTGACTAGACGGACCTTTGTTGGCAAAGTAATGTCTCTGCTTTTCAATATGCTATCTAGGTTGGTCATAACTTTCCTTCCAAGGAGTAAGCGTCTTTTAATTTCATGGCTGCAGTCACCATGTGCAGTGATTTTGGAGCCCAAAAAAATAAAGTCTGACACTGTTTCCACTGTTTCCCCATATATTTCCCATGAAGTGATGGGACCAGATGCCATGATCTTCGTTTTCTGAATGTTGAGCTTTAAGCCAACTTTGTCACTCTCCTCTTTCACTTTCATCAAGAGGCTTTTGAGTTCCTCTTCATTTTCTGCCATAAGGGTGGTGTCATCTGCATATCTGAGGTTATTGATATTTCTCCTGGCAATCTTGATTCCAGCTTGTGCTTCTTCCAGCCCAGCATTTCTCATGATGTACTCTGCATATAAGTTAAATAAACAGGGTGACAATACAAGCCTTGACATACTCCTTTTCCTATTTGAAACCAGTCTGTTGTTCCATGTCCAATTCTAACTGTTGCTTCCTGACCTGCATACAGATTTCTCAAGAGGCAGGTCAGGTGGTCTGGTATTCCCATCTCTTTCAGAATTTTCCACAGTTTATTATGATCCACACAGTCAAAGGCTTTGGCATAGTAAATAAAGCAGAAATAGATGTTTTTCTGGAACTCTCTTGCTTTTTCGATGATCCAGTGGATGTTGGCAATTTGGTCCCTGGTTCCTCTAACTTTTCTAAAACCAGCTTGAACATCTGGAATTTCATAGTTCACGTATTGCTGAAGCCTGGCTTGGAAAATTTTGAGCATTACTTTACTAGTGTGTGAGGTGAGTGCAATTGTGCAGTAGTTTGAGCATTCTTTGGCATTGCCTTTCTTTGGGATTGGAATGAAAACTGACCTTTTCCAGTCCTGTGGCCACTGCTGAGTTTTCCAAATTTGCTGGCATATTGAGTGCAGCACTTTCACAGTATCATCTTTCAGGATTTGAAATAGCTCAACTGGAATTCCATCACCTCCACTAGCTTTGTTCGTAGTGATGCTTTCTAAGGCCCACTTGACTTCACATTCCAGGATGTCTGGCTCTAGGTCAGTGATCACACCATCGTGATTATCTGGGTCATGAAGATCTTTTTTGTACAGTTCTGTGTATTCTTGCCACCTCTTAATATCTTCTGCTTCTGTTAGGTCCATGCCATTTCTGTCCTTTATCGAGCCCATCTTTGAATGAAATGTTCCCTTGACATCTCTAATTTTCTTGAAGAGATCTCTAGTCTTTCCCATTCTGTTGTTTTCTTCTATTTCTTTGCATTGATCACTGAGGAAGGCACTTATCTCTTCTTGCTATTCTTTGGAACTCTGCATTCAGATGCTTATATCTTTCCTTTTCTCCTTTGCTTTTTACTTCTCTTCTTTTCACAGCTATTTGTAAGGCCTCCCCAGACAGCCATTTTGCTTTTTTGCATTTCTTTTCCATGGGGATAGTCTTCATCCCCGTCTCCTGTACAATGTCACAAACCTCAGTCCATAGTTCATCAGGCACTCTATCTATCAGATCTAGGCCCTTAAATCTATTTCTCACTTCCACTGTATAATCATAAGGGATTTGATTTAGGTCATACCTGAATGGTCTAGTGGTTTTCCCTACTTTCTTCAATTTCAGTCTGAATTTGGCAATAAGGAGTTCATGATCTGAGCCACAGTCAGCTATTGGTCTTGTTTTTGTTGACTGTATAGAGCTTCTCCATCTTTGGCTGCAAAAAATATAATCAATCTGATTTTGGTGTTGACCATCTGGTGATGTCCATGTGTAGAGTCTTCTCTTGTGTTGTTGGAAAAGGGTGTGTGCTATGACCAGTGCATTTTCTTGGCAAAACTCTATTAGTCTTTGCCCTGCTTCATTCCGTATTCCAAGGCCAAATTTGCCTGTTACTCCAGGTGTTTCTTGACTTCCTACTTTTGCATTCCAGTCCCCTATAATGAATAGGACATCTTTTTTGGGTGTTAATTCTAAAACGTCTTGTAGGTCTTCATAGAACCGTTCAACTAAAACTATTCCCTAAATGTTAGGGATTTTCAAATAGAGATATACCATACCATACCATGAAGATGAATCATAGGAAAAGCAAGAGAGTTCCATCAAATAACATACTTCTGTTTCATTGACTATGCTACAGTCTTTGACTGTGTGGATCACAAAAAACTGTGAAAAATTCTTAACGAAATGGGAATACCAAACCACCTTATCTGCCTCCTGAGAAATCTGTATGCAGGCCAAGAAGCAACAGCTAGAACCAGACATGGAACAATGAACTGGTTCAAAGCTGGGAAAGGAGTATACTAACACTGTATATTGTCACCCCACTTATTTAACTTATATGCAAAGTACATCATGTGAAATGTCGGGCTCAATGAAGCACAAGCTGGAATCAAGATTGCTGGGAGAAATATCAATAACTTCAGATATGCGGATGACACCATCCTTATGGCAGAAAGTGAAGAAGATCTAAAGAGCCTTTTGAAAGTGAAAGAGGAGAGTGAAAAAGTTGGCTTAAAACTCAACATTCAGAAAACTAAGATCATGGCATCTGGTCCCATCATTTCATGCAAATAGATGGGGAAACAATGGAAACAGTGACAAATTTTATTTTCTTAAGCTCCAAAATTACTACAGATAGTGATGGCAGCCATGAAATTAAAAGGTGTTTGCTCCTTGGAAGAAAAGGTATGACAAACCTAGACAGCATATTTCAAAGCAGAGACATTGCTTTGTCGACAAAGATCCATCTAGTCAAAGCTATAGTTTTTCCAGTAGTCACGTATGTATGTGAGAGTTGGACCATAGAGAAGGCTAAGTGCTTAGGAACAGATGCTTTTGAACTGTGGTGTTGTGGAAGGTTGTTGAGAATCCCTTGGACAACAAGGAGGTCAAATAGTCAATCCTCAGGGAAATCAGTCCTGAATATTCATTGGAAGGACTGATGCTGAAGCTTAAGCTCCAATTTGGCCACCTAATGTGAATAACTGACTCATTGAAAAAGACCCTGTTGCTGGGAAAGATTGAAAACAGGAGGAGAAGGGGATGACAGAGGACAAGATGGTTGGATGGCATCACTGACTCAGTGGACATAAGTTAGAACAAGCTCCAGGAGTTGACAATGGACAGAGAAGCCTGGTGTGCTGCAGTCCATGGGGTTCAAAAGAGTTGGACATGACTGGGCAACTGAACTAAACTGAATTAGACTGAATGGGCTTCCCAACTGGTGCTAGTGGTGAAGAATTTGCTTGTCAATGCAGGAGTCACAAGAGATGTGGTTTGATCCCTGGGTCGGGAAGATCCCCTGGAATAGGAAGTGGCAACCCACTCCAGTATTCTTGCCTGGGAAATCCCATATGCAAAGGAGCCTGATGGTTTACAGTCTATGGGGCCACAAACAATCAGACATGACTTAGCACAAGCATACTGAACATTATTCTGCTCAGTTGCCAAGACTTCACCCAATCTCATGCATGCTTCATCCTATTACCCTGTGTATTAGTAACTGTCCATTAGCAGTAAAGTGATTACTGGAGCAGGACAAGGTAGTATAGCTTGCTTAAGTAAATGGTTTGGGTTTTCAAACCATGTTCCTCATAGATCAGTGAGTCTCTGAGTCTACCAGAATGTGTACAAGAGAGCTAACCGATAGAGTTCCAGACATGTCCATTTGAACTTAGATAAAGATGTCTCAGTTTTTTTGTTTTATATTCCAGATTTCTGTTGAGAATTTTAAAGCTTCTGTTATAAAAATATTTTTTCTTATTGCTGTTCGGTCCCTTAGTCATGTCTGACTCTGCAAACCCATGGACTGCAGCACACCATGATACTTCCCTGTCCTTCACTATCTGGAGTTTGCTCAAACTCATGTCCATTGAGTCAGTCAATTCAGTTTTCTGCCCTTTTCTTCCCATCCTATTTCTAATATGAAATTATCTTTCCATCATGTGTCACTAGTTTCTCAACCATACTGATAGAATTTGGGGGGGAGTGCTCAATCCCATCTGAAATGTATAGCTTGTCTTTGCCTTTTTAGAGTGAGATATAGTGTACATAATAAAGGTAGTCATCAGAAAGATGGAGTCAAAAAGCAGAGAGAATGTTGCATGGGCATGTATGTGAATACAAAGCTTAGCTGGACAGAAATTGTAATTTAAAATAAATAATGTTAAACAATGTGTTGTGATTATACCTTTCCAATGAACACTGAAGCTTTTGAAATGTTTTTTTTTTTTTTTTTTTTTTTGGAAAATGTTTTAAAGATTGCTGAGGAAGCTAGATTCCACTTGAAGTTAAATCTCCGGCTTCCTTCTTATTTCTTGCTGGTTTCTTGTCACCCTGTTATTTCTTCTCTTTGCCTCTCTTTCTTGTCTTTTAAAATTGCTCCCATATATTTTCATTCTTTAAGTTGCTAGCTGTCAAGGGATTCTTTCTACTGTAAAGATAAAAATCTCTTTACATTTGGAAGGATGTGCACTGATAATTATGGTAAATAAAAAAAATAAGGCAAGGTGCTCAAGATACTATTGATACATAACAAACAACATCAAGAAAAAAAGGGGTAAAACTATCATTTTATGACATTTGCAAAATCCATGGCTCAGAAGCTAGGAAAGAACAGTATAAATATCTTGCTTCTGTTTCAGTGTCTGAGGTCTTCTTTGGGATAATTCAAAGGCCGGTTGATGACTCAGGCTTTATTGGAATCATCTGGAGATATTTTCCCTCATTTGAATGGCAGTTGATGCTAGATGTCACCTGAGGTCTCAGCTAAGTTGCTGGCCAGACTTCTGTATTTGGCCTCTCAATGTTGCCACGCTGGTAATGAACATTTCTCCCATAGACTATTTGGGCTTCTTTAATAAGGTGGTAACTGCTTTTCGGGGGCTTCCCTGGTGGCTCAGTGGTGAAGAATCTGCCTGCAATGTAGGAGTTCAATCCCTGAGTTGGGAAGATCCCCTGGTAGAGGGCATGGCAACCCACTCCAGTATTCTTGCCTGGAGAAGTCCATGGACAGAGAAGCCTCGTGGGCTACAATCTATAGGGTTACACAGAGTGAAGTGAAGTCCATAGGGTCACACATGACTGAAGTGACTAAGTAGCAGTAGCTGCTTTTCAAGAGCAAGCTTTCCCAAAGCAAATGGCAAAAGTTTGGGACATATTTATAATCTAGGCTCTGAATTCATATAGCCACACTTCTTCCATATGTGAGAGTCAAAAACCCTCCAAGGACATGAATGATCATGTTGGGAAAATTCAGTCCGCCACAATCCATCCTCTAGCAAAAATTTATATTTCTTCTGTATACAAACTACATTTGTCTCTACATCTGGATTCTCAAGTTTTATGCCATTATGGCATCTGTTAAAGCCTACAATCTAGTTATCTAAGTCAGGTTCAAGTTCCTCTCAATCTGAAGATATAATGAAACAAATTATCTTCCCCATAAATGCAACATACAGTGGTGAAAAAGGACTAGGGTAATTGTTATGGATAATCACTAGAAATTACCCATAGGTAATTGATAGAAAAGACCCTGATTCTGGGAAAGATTAAGGACAGGAGAAAAAGGGGGCAACAGAGGACAAGATGGTTGAATGACATCACTGATTCAATGGACATGAATTTGAGCCAACTCTGGGAGACAGTGAAGGACAGGGAAGCCCAGCATGCTGCAGTCTGTGGGGTCACAGAGAGTCGGACATGACTGAACAATGAACAATGAATTATTATGGACATTGTCACTCAAAAGTGTGGAAAATAAGTGAAAGACAGAAATTATTGTTTTATAGCAATTCTAAAAATCGAGATGGTCCTGTTGCCAGTGACTTGATTGGATCTCAGTTGAATTCCTGAGATGTTGTTCCCCAGGACTATGAGCTCTACCTTCCAGTACTTAACTTGAAAGGCAATCTTCCTTTTCCACATTAAGTAACCTCTGCTATAGCTGAGTAGTTTCCACTATGCTTCCTACTTACATAATCTTAGGATCAAACAGTATGTTTATATTTTGTACAATTCCTAACCTTTTAATTCCACTTGACATAATTTTATAAAATACATATTCTAATATAATTTCTAATACACTCCATTACACAAATGCCACACCCACAAATATCTTGAAGACAAGCCCTTCTCTTTCCGGGACGCTGTGAGACTGCCTTGTGCTCATGTGTGCCCAGCCATGTCTGACTGTTTGGGGCCCCATGAACTGTAGCCCACTAGACTCCTCTGCCCATGGAATTTTCTGGGCAAAAATACTGGAGTGGGGTGCCATTTCCTTTTCTAAGGAATCTTCCCAACACAGGGCTCAAACCCAAGTCTCAGGTCTCCTGCATAGGCAGGCAGATCCTTTACGACCTGGGAAGCCTGGAGCTGCCTTGGAACAATATCATTAAAAGTGTTAATGTATAATATCATATAAGAAATGAATCGCCAGTCCAGGTTCGATGCAGGATACAGGATGCTTGGGGCTGGTGCACTGGGATGACCCAGAGGGATGGTATGGGGAGAGAGGTGGGAGGGGGGTTCAGGATTGGGAACACGTGTACACCCATGGTGGATTCATGCTGATGTATGGCAAAACCAATACAATTTTGTAGGGTAATTAGCCTCCAATTAAAATAAATAAATTTAAATTTTTAAAAAAATTAAAAAAAAAAGTCTTAGAAATTCTATTATTTCATCAACAAATTCTGTAAGGCACAACCTTCATCTCCTTACAGGGCATTTTGTCTATTTGAATAGTCCTATGAGGTAACACCATAGGATCATTCTGAGGCTGTAAAACACAGAATCAAACATTCTCCACCATGAATATGCCTTTCACATGACCACTGGAAAAACCATAGCCTTGACTAGACGGACCTTTGTTGGCAAAGTAATGTCTCTGCTTTTCAATATGCTGTCTAGGTTGGTCATAACTTTCCTTCCAAGGAGTAAGCATCTTTTAATTTCATGGCTGCAGTCACCATCTGCAGTGATTTTGGAGCACCCCCCCCCCCAAAAAAAAATAAAGTCTGACACTGTTTCCACTGTTTCCCCATCTATTTCCCATGAAGTGATGGGGCCAGATGCCATGATCTTCGT
Source organism: Bos grunniens (assembly GCF_055505025.1). Lineage (NCBI taxonomy): Eukaryota > Metazoa > Chordata > Mammalia > Artiodactyla > Bovidae > Bos > Bos grunniens. The sequence goes on along the minus strand of NC_141175.1, from coordinate 53,591,646 downwards.
TTTCTGAATATTGAGCTTTAACATTTGTCACTCTCCTCTTTCACTTTCATCAAGAGGCTTTTTAGTTCCTCTTCACTTTCTGCCATAAGGGTGGTGTCATCTGCATATCTGAGGTTATTGATATTTCTCCCGGGAATCTTGATTCCAGCTTGTGCTTCTTCCAACCCAGCATTTCTCATGATGCACTCTGCACAGAAGTTAAATAAGCAGGGTGACAATATACAGGCAGAAAAAAGAAACCAGATGATGCTTTCAGTATTCTGGTGTAAAAACTTTTTAACTTAATCTTAATGTAATCTGAAGGACACATTTTGAATTTTTTCACATTATTGCAGGAAACAATGTTCTCATGACTATATAGCAAGTGTCTCTCATATTATAGCTTCAAATATCATTTCCCTTAGTTTTCTTAAGTCCTCATTAACACACTTCTCTAGGACAAACAATGTCTGCTAAGCCCTTCTGTCTTCCCCCCACGTTGTCTTGAAGATAACAATACATATTTTGGCTTTTTTCTCACAACAGTGTCTTTCTTCCAGATAACAAAATCTCATGGTTATTTACTGTTGTGTAATAACAACAGCAACGAAAAATCCCCAAACCAGGTATCTTAAAATAACAATAGTAATTATTTACAAATCATAATTTTGACCAGGACTCTACAAAAATAACCTTTGCTATTTAACTAGGGAATGGGAGGTCCACTTTTAAGATTATTGCCTCATTTGACATGCATGTTAGTGCTGGTTATCAGCTAGAAACTTAATCAAGGCTGTTGATGACATCACTAGTTCCTCTTTGTGGGCCTCTCCATAGGCTGCTTTAGCTTTTTGATGCATGGTGGCTGGATTCCAAGAGCGAACATTCCAAAACAACAAAGTAGAAATGTCTGGTACTTACATCCCCTAGTTTCACAGATCACATATCTCACTTCTGCTATTCAAAATAAAGAGTATTGAAATGGAGTATCCCTTCAGCATGACGAGTAGGGTGAATATATTTATAGGTGTATGAGTGTTTAATTTTAAAACTACCTGCAAGTATAGTATAAATTTATTGAAAGAAAAATGTTACCAAAACAATCACATAAAACAAAACAAAACATGTAAACTAAAAAAATTTATTTCACCTATGTGTGTGTTAGTAACTCAGTTGTGTCCAACTCTTTGTGATCCCATGGAGTGTAGTTCACCAGGCTCCTCTGTCCATGGAATTCTCCAGGAAAGAATACTGGAGTGGCTTGACATTCCCTCCTTCAGTGGATCTTCCCAGTCCAGGGGTCAAATCTGGGCCTCCTGCATCAGGGGCAGATTCTTTACCATCTGAGCCACCTGGGGAAGTATGAAGCCTATTCACCTATACTAAAACCCAAAACCTTCTCAAAGTAGTTATAACATCTATCATCACGTTCTTTAGAATTTACAATGACTATTCATCTCACATCTCAACCTTAGCATCCTCATAATACTGTATTATGTGAATATGCTCTATGTAACAGAATTTAGGGATTGCTTATAGGTTTCAGGGCTTTCCTGATAGCTCAGTTGGTAAAGAATCCGCCTGCAATACAGGAGACTCCAGTTCATTTCCTGGGTCAGTCAGATACACTGGAGAAAGGAAAGGCTACCCACTCCAGTATTCTGGCGTGGAGAACTCCATGGACTGTATAGTCCATGAGGTCACTAAGAGTCAGACATGACTGAGCGACTTTCACTTTCATATGTTTTTCATTCGGTATATAGTTCTGGGACTAGCAGCCGAATTTTCTCCCTAATTTACTAATTTAATACAGTGTTATGTAGGAGAAGCTTGGAATGGGTTGCCATTTCCTTCTCCAGGGGAGCTTCTTGACCCAGGGATCAAACTCAGGTCTCCTGGATTCCAGAAAGACACTTTAACTTCTGAGCCACCAGGGAAGCCCCAAGGTTAGGTTGAGAACCCTCAATTCTTCCTTGTGAGGTTCAACTCTATTCTGTTTAAAGGAATACAGTGAATCTAACAGAGGCTATTTAACAGAAAGAATAATAAGGGCTTCCTCCATGAAAAGTAAACTGATACCACAGTAGTCATTTTAAATATTTAGGGAAGAGATTCCAAAGTGTGAAAACAGAAAGAACCGAACTATTAAGATTTGTAATAATTTTAGCCAAAGAAAAGTTTTTGCACCATATTTAAACTGAAAATGATAATAAATATGGTAAAATGTTCTTTGGAACCTCACAGAATATTGGGGACTAGATGAAGCAGTGGAAACCTGAAAAGGTGGCCATGGAAGTAGTGAGGATGACATGGAAAACAGTAAAGCAGAGACTTCAGAAGCCACATACTGCAAATAATATTGGCTTTAAATAATTAGTTCAGAATAGTCACTAAACAAATAAAAACAACTACTAACAAAACAACAGAAAACCACAAATAAGAGACAATAATCTGAATGCCAGAATTGCCATACTATATAATTTTAAACGTCCAGTTTTTCAACAACAAAAATATGTTACAAGACATTCAAAGAATCAGTGAAGTATATCCCATATAATGAAAAAAAGCAATCATTACAAAGCAACCCTTAAGAAGCCAAGAACTTGGATTCACTAGAGAAAAATATAATTGCTAAATTTATATCTTAAAAGAGATAATAAAAACAATGTTTAAAAATTAAAGGAAAGTATGAAGAATTATGTCTCATTAAATAAGGAATAAAAAGAATGAAATAGATATTATACAAAAGAATAAGATAGGAATTAGAGTTGAGAAGTAAATAGCTGAAATTTAAAAATATATTAGAAACCTGGACAGCATGTATGAGCTTAGAAGAAAAAATAATGAGCAAAGTTAAAGAAGAATCAATTGCAGTTATCCTGTCTGAAGGAGCAAAAGCAAAAAAGATGGAGAAGAAAGGAACAGTTTCAGAGACATGTAGGCCATCATGAAACATAGTAACTTACACATAATGGGAACTCTAGAGGGAAATGAGAGATATAAAGCAACAAAAAAAAAAAAAAAAAGAAGAAGAAGAAGAAATACAGACTGAAAACTTCCTAAATTTGTTGATAAACAGCGACATACACATCCTACAAACTCAATGATTTACAAATAATATATATTCAAAGTGATCAACTGTATAGCTACATCATAATATATTTTTGAAAGACAAAGAGAAATATTGACAGCAATAACAGAATTACAACAGACCAATTTATTTTTTTAATGAGATAATTTGTTGCAAAGAGACATGCCATACAAGAAATACTCAAGGGAACCCTTTGGGATGAATTAAAAGGACTACAGAATATGAATCACAAGCTGGAATCAAGATTGCTGGGAGAAATACTATCAACTTGAGCTATGCACATGATACCAGTCTGATGGCAGAAAGCAAAGAACTAAAGAGCCTCTTGATGAAGGTGAAAGAGGAGAGTGAAAAAGCTGACTTAAAATAACATTCAAAAACCTAAGATTATGGCATCCAGTCCTATTACTTCATGGCAACAAAAAAGGGAAAAAGTGGAACCAGTGACTGATGGTTTTCTTTTTGATGGCTCCAAAATCTCTGGAGATGGTGACTGAAGCCATGAGATTACAAGATGCTTGCTCCTTGGAAGAAAAACTCTGACAAACCTAGCGAGCAAATTAAAAAACAGAGATATCACTTTGCCGACAAAGATCCATATAGTCGAAGCCATGGTTTTGCCAATAATTATGTATGGATGTGAGAGTTGAACCATAAAGAAGCTTAAGCACTGAAGAACTGATGTTTTTGAATTGTGATGCTGGAGAACACTCTTGAGATTCCCTTGGAGTGCAAAGAGATCAAACCAGTCAGTCCTAAAGGAAATCAACCCTGAATGTTCATTTGAAGGACATTGACATCAAGTTCACCTGATACTAAAGGTGAACTTCCAATACTTTGACCGCCTCATGCAAAGAACCAATCCACTGGAAAAGACCTTGGTACTGGGAAAGATTGAGGGCAGGAGAAGGAGGCAACAGAGGACGAGATGGTTGGATAGCATCACCGACTCAGTGGACATGATTTTAAGCAAACTCTGGGACATAGTGAAGGACGGGGAAGCCTGGTGTGCTGCACTCCATGGGGTCTCAGAGAGTCGGACATGATTTTGTGACTGAACAGCAACAACTGTGTGAGAAAATAAACACAAGTAAAGCTAAATATCTAAGTAAATATGTAACATAACATGTTTATATTTGATTTATAATTTCTTATTGTTCCTCTTTGATTCAAAAGACATCTGTAAAATAAAATAAATCTAATGCTAATTAGATGGTACACAATGTGTCTAGATGTGTTTTGTACAACAATAAAAACAAAAAGAGGATAAAGATAAGGAGGTATAAAAGAGCAGAATTTTTAAATGTAGTATTGAAAATAAGTATTCATCTCAACTAGGTCGTCAACAATAAACATATTACCAGTAATCAGAACAGCCGTTAAGAAAATAATCTTGGAGAAATGAGAACACTATTGGTGGAAATTTAAATTGGTACAGTCACTATACCAAACATACAGAAGTTCCTCAAAATCTAAAAATAGAACTACCATGTGATTGAACAATTCCATTGCTGATGGAATAATATATATATCTGAAGAAAACAAACACACTGATTTTAAAACATGAACTTCAGTGTTAATAGCAAAACTATTTACAGTAGCCAAGACATGGAAGCAATCTAAGTGTCAGTTGACAGATGAATTGGACAAAGAAGTGGTGTGTGTGTGTGTGTGTGTGTTTACATACTAATACATGCATACACAATGGAATGTTAGTCATGAAAAGTGAAATTATGCCATTTGCAACAACGCAGATGGACCTGGAGGGCATTATGTTAGTAAAATATCAATATCTCAGAGAAAGAAAGAAATATAATCTATGTTATCACTTATATGTGAAATCTAAAGAATAAAGAAATGCATGAATATAATGAAATAGAAACAGACTCACAGAAATAGAGAATAAAGCTCTCCATTGGGCAGAGGGAAGGAGGGAAAAGGAAAGACCAGGATAGGAGATTAATAAAAGAAATAAACAAGAATGTATTGCAAGCACAGGGAATGTAGCCAATACTTTTTAACTTTAAATGGAGTAATATATAATATTTTGACTCATTATGTTATATATCTGAAAATAATATGATATTGTAAATGAACTAAACCTCATTAAGTTAATCAGGTAATTAAATGTAAGATAATATTTAAAATGTATATCATAAAATAAATTATAGGAAATTAAAAATGGAACACTAGAAAATATCTTTTTACTACAAAATTATAGAGTAGTTGATAAACAAAAAATACATAAGATATATAGGAAAGAACACAATGGCAGATGTCATCTTCATAGTGCTCAGTCACTTCGTCATGTCTGACTCTTTGTGACTCCACGTACTGTATCTTCCAGGCTCCTCTGTCCATGGAATTTTCTTGTCAAAAATACTGGAGTGGGTTTCCATTTCCTTCTCTACATTTTCATAGTAGTCACATTAAATTTCAATGCAGTAGATTCTACAAATAACAGATATCACATGATATTTGTCTTTTCCTGTCTGATTTATCTAAGTAAGTATGACAGTTTCTAGGTCCATCCATGTCACTGCAGATGGCACTATTTCATTCTTCTTTATGCCTGAGTAATATTCCATTGTATACATGTAACACATTGGATATATGTACCACATCTTCAAAATTCTCCAAGCCAGGCTTCAACAGTACCTGAACCGTGAAATTCCAGATGTTCAAGCTAGATTTAGAAAAGGCAGAGGAAGCAGACATCAAATCACCAAGATCCACTGGATCATCAAAAAAGCAAGAGAGTTCCAGAAAAATGTTTACTTTGGCTTTATCGACTATGCCAAAGCCTTTGACTGTGTGGATCACAACAAACTGTGGAAAATTTTTGAAGAAATGGGAATACCAGACTACCTTACCTGCCTCCTGAGAAATCTGTATGCAGGTCAAGAAGCAAAAGTTAGAACTGGACATGGAACAAAAAACTGGTTCCAAATTAGTAAAGGAGTAAAATTCTGTATTTTGTCCCCTGCTTATTTAACTTATATGCAGGGTAATCATAAAAAATGCCAGGCTGGATGAAGCACAAGCTGGAATCAAGATTGCTGGGAGAAATATCAATAAGCTCAGATAGGCAGACGACACCACCCTTATGGCAGAAAGTGAAGAAGAACAAAAGAGTCTCTTGATGAAAGTGAAAGAGGAGAGTGAAAAAGTTGGCTTAAAACTCAGCATTCAGAAAATGAATATCATGGCATCTGGTCCCATCACTTCATGGAAAATAGATGGGAAAACAATGGAAAGAATGATAGACTTTATTTTGGGGGGCTCCAAAATCACTGTAGATGGTGACTGCAGCCATGATATTAAAAGACTCTTGCTCCTTGGAAGAAAAGCTATGATCAAAATAGACAGCATATTAAAAGAAGAGACATTACTTTACCAACAGAGGTCTGCTATTCAAAGCTATGGCTTTTCCAGTATCATGTATGGACATAAGAGTTGGACTATAAAGAAAGCTTATCACTGAAGAATTGATACTTTTGAATTATGGTGTTGGAGAAGACTCTTGAGAGTCCCTTGGACTGCAAGGAGATCCAACCAGTCAATCTTAAAGGAAATCAGTCCTGAATATTCATTGGAAGGACTGATTCTGAAGCGAAAACTCCAATACTGTGGCCACCTGATGTGAAGAAATGACTCCTTGGAAAAGATCCTGATGCTGGGAAAAATTGAAGGCAGGAGGAGAAGGGTATGATAGAGGATGAGATGATTGGATGGCATCGCCGACATGATGTATAGGTTTTAAGTAGGCTCCAGGAGTTGGTGATGGACAGGGAAGCCTGGTATGCTGAAGTCCGTGGGGTTGCAAAGAGTCCTACATGACTGAGTGACTGAACTGAAGTGACCACATCTTCTATTTATAAAACAGTAATAGAGTCACAGATATCGAAAAGGAGCTTACAGTTATCAAAGGGAAAAGGGGAGAAGGGATAAATTGGAAGATTGTGATTGACATATACACTCTGCTGCTGCTGCTGCTAAGTCACTCCAGTCGCGTCCGACTCCGTGCGACCCCATTGACGGCAGCCGACCAGGCTCTGCCATCCCTGGGATTCTCCAGGCAAGAACACGGGAGTGGGCTGCCATTTCCTTCTCCAATGAATGAAAGTGAAAAGTGAAAGTGAAGTCGCTCAGTCGTGTCCGACTCTCAGCGACCCCACGGACTGCAGCCCACCAGGCTCCTCCATCCATAGGATTTTCCAGGCAAGAGTACTGGAGTGGGGTGCCATTGCCTTCTCTGCATATACACTCTACTATATATAAAATAGATAACTAATAAGAATCTACTATATAGCAGAGGGGACTCTGCTCAATACTCTGTTATGACCTACATAGGAATAGAATCTGAAAAAGAGTGGATATATGTATATGTGTAACTGATTCCCTTTGCAGAAAATAGCACAATGTTGTAAATCAACAATATTCTACTTAGATAATTTTTTTTAATGTTCAAGGGATTAAATTCCATTTATAAGAGAGAAATTGGCAGAATTTACTTTTTTAAATAATTCAGCCAAATGATGTGTACATGCAACACACTTTTTGTTTAAAGATGCAAATAAGATGAACATAAAAATGGGAAAAAAAACATGTGAGCAATGACTAAAAGAAAATTGGAGCAGCTATACTCACATCAGACAAAACCGACTTTAAGACAAAAATTATTACCAGCAACAAAGAAGAAATTAATATTCTTTTTATTATAAAATAAAATTATATTATAAAATTTTATATATTAATATACAATATTGTATTATATAATATATAATGTTTATATAATAATATTATCTAAATTATATAAAAATAAATGGCCTATTTATTTGGAAAATGAAACAAATACAAATGCATATGCCCCTAACAACAGAACCCCAAAATGAGTGAAGGAAAACTGACAAATTGAATGAAAAAAATAGGAATTTTATCAATAATAGAAGCTGTAATACTCCACTTTTAATAATGGATAGAACAACCAAACAAAAGTTCCACAAGGAAATAGAAGACTTGAAAAATACTACCAATTAACTAGACCTATAGGCATCTATAAAACACTCCATCCAATAGTAGCAGAGCAAATATTCCTTTAAGCTTCACATACAACACGCTGCAAGATACTATATGTTAAGCCATAAAAACAAGCTTAAATAAATTTAAGAGAATTGAAATCATAGAAAATGTGTTCTTTGACAACAGAATTTTATGAGAATTCAATATCAGAAAAAACTCCCATAAACATGTGGAAATTAAAATAAATTCAAAAAAAATAAAATAATAAAATAAATTCTCCTAAGTAGTCAATGAACAAACCACAAAGAAAACAGAACCACAGGAAAGACAGAAAATACTCTGAGATAAATAAATATAAAAATAAAACATACTAAAATATTTGGTATGAATTAAAGCAGTGCATAGACAGAAATACATAGCTGCAAACGTATATGTTAAAAAAACAGGTAAATTATTGATTGATTAACTTTAACATCAAAATAAATTGAAAGAGTGTAGTTAACAGAGAATATACAAAGGAAAGGAAGTAATAAATATTTCAATATAAAGAAATCTAGACTAGAAAAAATGATAAAGAAAGTCAACAAAACCAAGAGTAGTTCTTTGAAAAGATTGATAATACTGACAAACCAATATCTAGACTAAAGAACTGAAAAAAAGAAGATTCAAATTACTAAAGTCAGGCATGAAATATGGGATATTGCTACTGAATTTATAAAAATAAGTACTATAAAAGAACACTATGAACAATTAGTATGGTAACAAACCAGGTAATCCAGATAGAGTGGGAAAATTCCTAGAAAGACACAAATTACTATAACTATCTCAAGAAAATATAGACATATGAAATGGAGAGATTTAACTGGTAGGCAAAAATGTTCCTACCAAAAAAACTTCAGTATCATGTGAGTTCGTGGTGAATTCTACTAAAATATTAAAGAAAAATACTATGAGTATTTTACAAACTCTTCCATTAAATTGAATTGGAGGAAACACTTCTTAAATCATTCTATGAGGCCTATATCTGTGATTAAAGAAAAACAACAGAAAAATACATTTTAAAAACTATAAATGAATTTCCCTTGTGAATATAGATATATATGTTCAACTAAATACTAGCAAACTGAATCCACCAACATATAAAAGAACTATGCATCTTTATCAAATGGGATTTTCCCAGGAGTGCAAACTTGATTCCAAATACAAAATCAACCAATGTAATACTCCTTATTAATAGGATAAAGGACAAAAACAATGATTATCTAAATAGAGACAGAAAAAAAATGCAAAAAAAAATTTTGCTAAATCCTTTCATGGCGAAACACTAACAAACTAGGAATAAAAGAAAATTTGTTTAAAATACTGGATACTTGGGGCTTTTGGGGCTGGTGCACTGGGACGACCCAGAGAGATGGTATGGGGAGGGAGGAAGGAGGAGGGTTCAGGATGGGGAACATGTGTATACCTGTGGTGGATGCATGTTGATATATGGCAAAACCTATACAATATTGTAAAGTTAAAAAAATAAAATAAAGGATCTCTATGAAAAATCAGTTAACATCATATACAAATAACATAAAAAATAAGTCAAAGACACCTTGAAAAAAACTGCACGACTTTTTAACATTATCAGTTCAGTCAGTTCAGTCTCTCAGTCATGTCCAACTGTTTGCGACCACATAAATAGCAGCACGCCAGGCCTTCCTGTCCATCACCAATTCCCAGAGTTCACCCAAACTCATGTGCATTGAGTTGGTGATGCCATCCAGCCATCTCATCCTCTGCCATCCCCTTCTCCTCCTGCCCCCAATCCCTCCCAGCATCAGGGTCTTTTTGAATGAGTCAACTCTCTGTATGAGGTGGCCAAAGTATAGGAGTTTCATCCTCAGTATCAGTCCTTCCAATGAACACCCAAGACTGGTCTCTTTTAGGATGGACTGGCTGAGTCTCCTTGCAATCCAAGGAATTCACAAGAGTCTTCTCCAGCACCACAGTTCAAAATCATCAGTTCTTCGGCGCTCATCTTTCTTCACAGTCCAACTCTCACATCCATACATAACCACTGGAAAAACCATAGCCTTGACTAGATGGACCTGTGTTGGCAAAGTAGTCTCTGCTTTTGAATATGCTATCTAGGTTGGTCATAACTTTCCTTCCAAGGAGTAAGCATCTTTTAATTTCATGGCTGCAATCACAATCTGCAGTGATTTTGGAGGAAAAAAATATATAAATAAAGTCTGACACTGTTTCCACTGTTTCCCCAACTATCTCCCGTGAAGTGATGGGACCAGATGCCATGATCTTAGTTTTCTGAATGTTGAGCTTTAAGCCAACTTTTCCACTCTCCTCTTTCACTTTCATCAAGGGCCTTTTTTAGTTCCTCTTCATTTTCTGCCATAAGGGTGGTGTCATCTGCATATCTGAGGTTATTGATATTTCTCCCGGCAATCTTGACTCCAGCAGCGTTTCTCATGATGTACTCTACATATAAGTTAAATAAACAGGGTGACAATATGCAGCCTTGACATACTCCTTTTCCTATTTGGAACCAGTCTGTTGTTCCATGTCCAGTTCTAACTGTTGCTTCCTGACCTGCATATAGGTTTCTCAAGAGGCAGATCAGGTGGTCTGCTATTCCCATCTCTTTCAGAATTTTCCACAGTTTATTGTGATCCACACAGTCAAAGGCTTTGGCATAGTCAATAAAGCAGAAATACATGTTTTTCTGGAACTCCCTTCCTTTTTCCATGATCCAGTGGATGTTAGCAATTTGATCTCTGGTTCCTCTTCCTTTTCAAAAACCAGCTTGAACATCTGTAAGTTCACAGGTCACGTATTGCTGAAGCCTGGCTTGGAGAATTTTGAGCATTACTTAACTAGCATGTGAGGTGAGTGCAATACAGAAATCAGATTGATTATATTCTTTGCAGCTAAAGATGGAGAAGCTCTATACAGTCAGCAAAAACAAGACCAGGAGCTGACTCTGGCTCAGGTCATGAACTCCTTATTGCCAAATTCAGACTTCAATTGAAGAAAGTAGGGAAAACCACATGACCATTCAGATATGACCTAAATCAAACCCCTTATGATTATACAGGGGAAGTGAGAAATAGATTAAGGGACTAGATCTGATAGAGTACTTCTTGATCTATGGAGGGAGTTTTGTGACATTGTACAGGAGACAAGGATCAAGATCATTCCCATGGAAAAGAAATGCAAAAAAGCAAAATGGCTGTCTGAGGAGGCCTTACAAATAGCTGTGAAAAGAAGAGAAGCAAAAAGCAAAAGAGAAAAGGAAAGATATAAGCATCTGAATGCAGAGTTCCAAAGAATAGCAAGGAGAGATAAGAAAGCATTCCTCAGTGATCAATGCAAAGAAATAGAGGAAAACAACAGAATGGGAAAGACTAGGAGATCTCTTCAAGAAAATTAGAGATACCAAGGGAACATTTCATGCAAAGATGGGCTCGATAAAGGACAGAAATGGTATGGACCTAACAGAAGCAGAAGATATTAAGAGGTGGCAAGAATACACAGAACTGTACAAAAAAGATCTTCATGACCCAGATAATCACGATGGTGTGATCACTGACCTAGAGCCAGACATCTTGGAATGTGAAGTCAAGTGGGCCTTAGAAAGCATCACTAAGAACAAAGCTAGTGAGGTGATGAAATTCCAGTTGAACTATATTAAATCCTGGAAGATGATACTGTGAAAGTGCTGCAGTCAATATGCCAGCAAATTTGGAACACTCAGTAGTGGCCACAGGAATGGAAAAGGTCAGTTCATTCCAATCCCAAAGAAAGGCAATGCCAAAGAATTTAACATTATACTAGAAGGTAAAACCAAAATAATTATGCAACAAAATCAAATAAAATATATCCATATGGTAAGGGAAGAAATCACAATCCCTGTTTCCAGATGACATGATCTTATGTATAGAAAATCCTAAGGAATTCATATACATATTAATAAGTGAATTTGAAAAGATTAAGAATACAAGATCAATATATAAATATGAGTTATATTTTTACATACAGGCAAATGAACAATCTGAAAATGAATTTAATAAGCAATTTCATTTATAATAGCACAAAAATAGTAAAATGCTTAGAAAGAGATTTAACAAAAGAGGTAGAACTTTGTACATTGGAAACTATAAAACATGATAGAAAGACATTGAAAACAACCTCCCCCAGTGGCTCAGCAGTAAAGAATCCACTTGAACGGCAGGAGTCACAGGTGATGCAGGTTCAGTTCCTGGATGGTGAAGATCCCCTGGAGGAGGGCATGGCAGCCCACTCCAATATTCTTGCCTAGGAAATCCCATGGATAGAGGAGCCTGGAGGGCTACATTCCATGGGGTCAAAAAGAGTCAGACATGAGTGAAGCAACTGAGCACACAGAGATAAATAAAAAGAGACCCATATTCATAGAACAAAAAGACTTATTATTATTGAAGTGGCAACAATCCCCAAGGTGATCTGCAGTTTCAAAACAACTCCTATTGAAATCACAACTGCTTGTTTTTTTCCCCAGAAGTTTATAATGTAATTCTGTAATTCATTTGAAAATGAAAGAAATCCAGAATGGGCCCAAACAATCTTGAAAAAGAAAGGAAACTTGGAAGGTTTGAACTTCCAATCCCAAAATTTAGTATAAAGCTGCCGTTATCAGGACTAGATAGTACTACAATAAGAATAAATATTTAGACAATTGGAATGGAGTTGAGAGTCTTGGAATGAACTGATACATTATCAATTGATTTTTTTTTTTAATCAGGGGTGCTAAGCTAAATCAGTGGGAAAAGAATTATCTTTTCAACAAATGTTGAAGGAACAATAGGATATCCACCTGCAAAATGTGGATTTGAACTTCTTTAATAACATACACAGATTAATTCAAAAGTGAAAAAATACCTCAAGGAAAGACTTTTAGAATATAATAGAGGATGATATCTTCATGACTTTGGATTAGGCAGTAGTTTCTTAAATATGATACCTAAAGTATAAGCACCCTGCTCCAGTAATCTTACTGGAGCAACAAGCAAACAAGCCTGGTGGGCTATAGTCCAATGGGCCACAAAAGATTCTGACACAACTTAGTGACTAAGCAACAAAAACACAAGCAACCAAGGGAAGAATATACGTATTGGATGTAAATAAAAATTTAAGAATTTCCACCTCAAAGGACACTGTAAAAAAAGTAAATAAATAAATAAGAATAATGCACTTGCAATTTCTGAAAATCACTGATTAGAATCTACTAGTTAGTTAGTTCAGTCGCTCAGTTGTGTCCGACCCTTTGTGACCCCATGTACTGCAGCATGTCAGGCTTCCCTGTCCATCACCAACTCCTGGAGCCTACTCAAACTTATGTCCATGGTATTGGTGATTACATACAATATATAAGAGACTTTTACAATTCAACAAAAGATAAACCAATCTAAAAATGAACAAAGGACTTGAATAGACATTTTTAAAAAGAAGAAATAAAAATAGTCAATAAATGCACGAAAAGATTCTCAACATAATTAGTCATAGTAAAATGTAATGGATGGCTCATATATCGAGGGTTAGGATATAAAATCAGTGCAACAGCTTTGGAAGGCAATTTGGCAATTCCTCAAAGAGTTAAGTACAGAATTTCCAAACTATCCAGTCTTTTCACTCCTACATATACACTTAGCACAACTGAAGCATATGTTTACACAAAACCTTGTACATAAAAACTTATAAACATATGTTTGCACATAAACTTGTACATGAATACTTGTAAGCATATGTTTACAAAAAAACTTGAACATAAAAGTTTATAGCTGGGTTTTTCAAAACAGTAATAGAAAAAATTAAAGCTAAAAATACCCAAATATACATCATTGGATGAATGGGTGGATATAAGGTGATATATACACACAATATAATATTTTTCAGCTATAAAAAGGAATAAAGAATCCCTACATGCTACAACATAGATGAACCTTGAAAATATAACGCTACATGAAATAAACCAGCCAGAAAATGCAATGTATAGTATGATTTCATTTATATAAACTATACAAATAAGCAAATTCATAGAGGCGGAAAGTAGATTAGTAAATTTTTAAGGCCTGCATGAAGATGGGTAAAGGAGAGCTACCGCTAATGGATATGGAATTTTGTGGGGGATAAGGAAATCAAAAGGCTTCTCCCATGGCTAAATGGTAAGAATCTGCCTGCCAATGCAAGAGACACAGAAAATGCAGATTTGATCCCTGGGTCAGGAAGATGCCATGGTGGAGGAAATAGCAACCTACTCCAGTATTCTTGCCTGAAATCCCATGGACAGAGGAACTTGGTGGGCTACAGTTCATGGGTTTGCAAAGAGTCGGACACAATGGAGCAAAAAAGCACAGCTGACAGCACAGGTAATCAAAATGTTCAAAATTTAGGTAGCAGTGATCAATGCACAACATTGTAAATATACTGAAAACACTGAATTGCACAGTTTAAAATGATTAATTTTATATTTTGTGAATTACATCTCAAATTTTAAAATGCTTTAATAAAAATGAAGCTAACAAACTAAAAACCCCAAAAGATCATTGCAGTGGAAAGACTAGGATCTGACACATTTCTCCACATTATGGAACACAAACTTGTAGAATCAATAAAGCCCATCACATGGGGATTCATTCCTTCCCTAAGATCAGCAACAGTGATGGTGACCTCCAGATAAATAGCAAAAACAAGGATTTAGTGTAGATGTTTCCCTACATGGTTTCAATAAGAGGTAAATAGAGAAACTTTTAAAAAGAGTAGAAAGTGTGTGTGTTGGTTGTTCAGTCCTGTCTGACTCTTTGTGACCCCATGGAGCCCACCAGGCTTCTCTGTCCATGGAATTCTCCAGTCAAGAATACTGGAGTGGGTAGCCATTCCCTTCTCAAGGGGATCTTCTCAACCCAGGGATCAAATACTAGTCTTCTGCAATTCAGGCAGATTTTTTACTGTCTGAGCCATCAGGGAAGCCCACCTGTTAAATTTAGAGTATGAGAATTTGTAGCCTTTTAAACTCAGATGTTAGGAATTAGGAGAAAGTTAAATAAGTTGTTTTCAGGTTTTTACACAATATGGAAAGTGATATAATATTAAGATAGAGATAACTTTAAAATGCAGACAAGACACCTTATAGCACCCACTAAAATTAGAATTTTAGCCAGTAGTGAAAATAAAATGAATGTATAAAAATAATGCATTCAATTCAAAAATTGTCAGGAAAAAAGTGACAAAGAATGTATGGAACAAATGAGAATCTAAGGGGTAAGATGTAAGCTATAAATTAAACCATGTTGATAATTTCATTAAATGGAAATTATCTAAATATTCCATTTTAAAATCACAGAATTTAAGTAAGACCAAAATCTAAGGTGTCTCCAAGCAATCCCCTTTAAAAATAAAGACTCAGTGATATTAAAAATAAAATAATGATAAAAAATCATATTCAAATAGTAACCTAAGGAAAATATGAATGACTATATTCTGAGACAAAGTAGACTTGACAATGAGGAATATTACAAGGATGAAAGAAATACTTTTCAATGATAAAGGGACAATTAATTGAGATGATACAATGATCCTAAATGTTTATGCAATTATTAACAGTGAATAAAAACACATTGATATAACAAGAGAAAATGAATAAGCCATACGTAAACTTTAAAATTCAAATACTACTCTTTATCTAATGATCAATAAGACAGGAAATCAATGAGCATCTAGAACTCTTGAACAACACTAACACACAACTTTACTTATTTGACATTTCCACATAATGATAGCACAGTGCAGATTATTTTTTAGGGCACATTGAAAGACATACTCTAGGTCATATGATCATCTCACTAATTTTAAAAGTATTTAACTAAGAAAAGCATATTTCTTTTACTGGAATTATACTAGAAATAGGAAGATACTTGTAAAGCCCCCAGTATTTAAAAATAAACATCAAAATTCTACCTAATCTATGAGTCTACATAATATGAAAATTAATGAGGTTAGTGTACTTGCATGATTCAAGATCAAAACATAACAATAACACTTCTATATAATAGCAAGGAAATTGCAAACTAAAATTTTAAAGTATCTTTACATTTGCATCCAAATCATAAAATACATGGAGATAAATTACAGAAGTACAAACAATTTTGTTTTGCTGAAAATAATTAAAGTCCAACCTATTTGTTAAAATAACAAGTATCCTCAAACTGATTATAAATTATGAGGCAATCTTAAATCTCCAGTAGCATTTTGAAGAAATTGAGAATCTGAATATCAAATGTATATGAAAATGAAAATACCAAAAATAGCCACATCAATTGTGAAAAAGAATGAATTTTGCCCTCATGATTTCAAGATTTACTATAAAACCGCAATAATTAATAGCAGATGGCATTGACATAAAGACAAATCAATGAAACAGAAATATACCCACATTTCTGTGAACAATTGATTTTAACCAGAGTGCAAGGTAACTCAAAAAAGAAAAGATATTCTTTCCAACAAATATTATTGAAGCAATTAAATACATATTAGGTGAAAAATGAACCTCAAGTGTTAACCTCACACTATCTATAAAAATGATCATAGTCCTAAACATAAGAGGAATAATGATAACATCTTAGAAGAAACTGTAGGAAATCATAGGAAAAAAATCAGTAACATCAGATTTGTCAATGATCTCTTAGAATGCACACAAAAAGTATTTTACTGTTTTAAAGATATTGTTTCACAGTTACAAAAATGTAAAGTCAAGTCACATGACAAAATAGTTTCAAAATATACATTATACCAAGAATTAATGTTTGAAATGTATTCTTGGAAAAAGTGTTTACAGCTATAATTATACCAAAAAAAAACCTGTCTTTTAAACAGGCAATTTGAAAATATATTTACCAAAGAACATGTACAATTTATAAATGCACATATGAAAATCAGCTTTTCTGTGAACAACTTGAATCTCACTATACTTATCATGCCATCTGTACTTAGTAAAGTAATAAGCACCACTGTGGCCTAGAGTCGAAGAAGGCAATGGCATCCCACTCCAGTACTCTTGCCTGGAAAATCCCATGGATGGAGGAGCCTGGAAAGCTGCAGTCCATGGGGTCGCTAAGGGTTGGACACGACTGAGCGACTTCCCTTTCACTTTTCACTTTCATGCATTGGAGAAGGAAATGGCAACCCACTCCAGTGTTCTTGCCTGGAGAATCCCAGGGACGGGGGAGCCTGGTGGGCTGCCGTCTATGGGGTCACACAGAGTCGGACATGACTGAAGTGACTTAGCAATAGCAGCAGCAGTGGCCTAGAGTAGATTAAAATTAACTGGCCTTTTTGAAGTTTTTAGGAGACTGTAGGGTCAACAGACTCAGCTTCACCCCTCCCAACTGTACCCTACTGTTGCACCTTGCCCCAAATTCCCACATAAGTTGTTCCTTGTTATCTTCTGTTGGATTTGCTTATATTTATTTCTCGATTTATTTATTTATTTTCCTGCATGTGTTTATTCATTAACGGGTCATCTTGGGCTTCCATTGTGGCTCAGCTGATAAAGAATCTGCCTGTAATGCGGGAGACCTGGGTTCAATCCCTGGGTTGGGAAGATCGTCTGGAGACGGGAAAGGCTACCCACCCCAGTATTCTGGCCTGGAGAATTCCATGGACTGTATAGTCCACAGGGTCACAAACAGTTGAACGTGAATGAGTGACTTTCACTTTCATTTTCTCTTCTCAAACTAGCCTTGCCTGTAATACATCAGGTGCCCAGATTTCTAGTTGTGGAACCTACTTATATTGGTTTCAAAGTTTTAAACGACTTATCTATCTACCAATGAAATGTTAGTTGCTCAGTCATGTCCAGCTCTTTGAGACCCTATGGATGGTAGCCTGCCAGATGCCTCTGTCCATGGGATTCTCCAGGTAAGAATACTGGAATGGGTTGCCATGCACTCCTCCAGGGGATCTTCCCCACCCAGAAATCAAACACACACCTTTTATGCCTTCTAATTTGGCAGATGGATTCTTTAAGGAGTAAATTAAGTTTCAGAGCACCATATTCAGGGGAGATTTTGAGAATTTTAAAGAGAAATAGAGATAAAGAAATTAACACTGGTTTTCTTATTCTACCAGGTCTGAGATCTCGGGCATATACATTAATAAAAAAAAATTATCTCACATTCAAATATTTTGTAATCAGTTCAGTTCAGTCGATCAGTTGTGTCCAACTCTTTGCGACCCCATGAATCGCAAGACACCAGGCTTCCCTATCGATCACCAACTCCCGGAGTTCACTAAGACGTCCATCGAGTCAGTGATGCCATCCAGCCATCTCATCCTCTGTTTTCCCCTTCTCCTTCTGCCCTCAATCCCTCCCAGCATCAGAATCTTTTCCAATGAGTCAACTCTTTGCATGAGGTGGCCAAAGTACTGGAGTTTCAGCATCAGCATCATTCCTTCCAAAGAAATCCCAGGGCTGATGTCTTTCAGAATGGACTCGTTGGATCTCCTTGTCATCCAAGGGACTCTCAAGAGTCTTCTCCAACACCGCTGTTCAAAAGCATCAATTCTTCAGCACTCAGCTTTCTTCACAGTCCAACTCTCACATCCGCACATGACCAATGGAAAACTGATAGCCTTGACTACACGAACCTTTGCTGGCAAAGTAGTATCTCTGCTTTTGAATATGCTATCTAGGTTGGTCATAACTTTCCTTCCAAGGAGTAAGCGTCTTTTAATTTCATGGCTGCAATCACAATCTGCAGTGATTTTGGAGAAAAAAAAAAAAAAAGTCTGACACTGTTTCCACTGTTTCCCCATCTATTTCCTTGAAGTGATGGGACAAGATGCCATGATCTTCGTTTTCTGAATGTTGAGCTTTAAGCCAACTTTTTCACTCTCCACTTTCACTTTCATCCAGAGGCTTTTTAGGTCCTCTTCACTTTCTGCCATAAGGGTGGTATCATCTGCATATCTGAGGTGATTGATATTTCTCCTGGCAGTCTTGATTCCAGCTTGTGCTTCTTCCAGCCCAGCGTTTCTCATGATGTACTCTGCATAGAAGTTAAATAAGAAGGGTTACAATATACAGCCTTGATGTAGTTCTTTACCCATTTGGAACCAGTCTGTTGTTCCATGTCCAGTTCGAACTATTGTTTCCTGACCTGCATACAGCTTTCTCAAGAGGCAGGACAGGTGGTCTGGTATTCCCATCTCTTTCAGAATTTTCCACAGTTTATTGTGATCTACACAGTCAAAGGCTTTGGAGTAGTCAATAAAGCAGAAATAGATGTTTTTCTGGAACTCTCTTGCTTTTTCCATGATCCAGCACATGTTGGCAATTTGATCTCTGGTTCCTCTGCCTTTTCTAAAACCGGTTTGAACATCAGGAAGTTCACGGTTCACATATTGCTGAAGCCTGGATTGGAGAATTTTGAGCATTACTTTACTAGCATGTGAGATGAGTGCAATTGTGTGGTAGTTTGAGCATTATTTGGCATAGCCTTTCTGTGGGATTGGAATGAAAACTGACCTTTTCAAATCCTGTGGCCATTGCTGAGTTTTCCAAATTTGCTGACATATTGTGTGCAGAGCTTTAACAGTATCATCTTTTAGGATATGAAATAGCTCAACTGGAATTCCATCACCTCCACTAGCTTTGTTCCTAGTGATGTTTCCTAAGGCCTTCTTGACTTCTCATCATTCACTGGATGTCTGGCTTTAGGTGAGTGATCACACCATCGTGATTATCTGGGTTATGAAGATCTTTTTTGGACAGTACTCCTGTGTACTCTTGCCACCTCTTCTTAATATCTTCTGTTTCTGTTAGGGCCATACCATTCCTGTCCTTTACTTTCATCTTTGCATGAAATATTCCCTTCGTATCTCTAATTTCCTTGAAGAGATCTCTAGTCTTTCTCATTCTATTGTTTTCCTCTGTTTCTTTGCATAGATCGCTGAGGAAGGCTTTCTTATCTCTCCTCGCTATTCTTTGGAACTCTGCATTCAGATGCTTCTATCTTTCCCTTTCTCCTTTTCTTTTTGCTTCTCTTCTTTTCTCAGCTATTTTAAAGGCCTCCCCAGACAGCCATTTTGCCTTTTTGCATTTCTTTTCCATGGGGATGGTCTTGATCCCTGTCTCCTGTACAATGTCACAAATCTCCTTCCATAGTTCATCAGGTACTCTGTCTATCAGATCTAGTCCCTTAAATCTATTTCTCACTTCCACTGTATAATCATAAGTGATTTGATTTAGGTCATACTTGAACAGTCTAGTGGTTTTCCCCACTTTCTTCAATTTAAGTTTGAATTTGGCAATAAGGAGTTCATGATCTGAGCCAGAGTCAGCTCCTGGTCTTGTTTTTGCTGACTGTATAGAGCTTCTCCATCTTTGGCTGCAAAGAATATAATTAATCTGTTTTCGGTGTTGACCACGTGGTGATGTCCATGTGTAGAGTCTTCTCCTGTGTTCAAGGTCAGAGAAATCCAAGTAAGGTGGTAGGCGCTAAGAGAGGGCATCAGAGGGCAGACAGACTGAAGCCACAATCACAGACAAGTAGTCTATCTGATCACATGGACTACCACCTTGTCTAACTCAATGAAACTAAGCCATGCCATGCAGGGTCACCCAAGATGGATGGGTCATGGTGGAGAAGTCTGACATAATGTGGTCCACAGGAGAAGGGAATGGAAAACCACCTCAGTATTCTTGCTTCGAGAATCCCATGAACCGTATGAAAAGGCAAAAAGATCGGACACTGAAAAATGAACTCCCTGGGTCAGTAGGTGCCCAATATGCTACTGAAGATCAGTGGAGAAATAACTCCAGAAAGAATGATGGGATGGTGTCAAAGCAAAAACAACACCCAGTTGTGGATGGGACTGGTGATAGAAGCAAGATTTGATGCTGTAAAGAGCAACATTGTGTAGGAACCTGGAATGTTAGGTCCGTGAATCAAGGCAAATTGGAAGTGGTCAAACAGGAGTTGGCAGGAATGAACATTCTAGGAATCAGTGAACTAAGATGGACTGGAATGGGTGAGTTTAACTCAATTGACCATTATATCTACTATTGTGTGCAAGAATCCCTTAGAAGAAATGGAGTAGCCATCATAGTCAACAAAAGAGTCTGAAATGAAGTACTTGGATGCAATCTCAAAAACGACAGAATGATCTCTGCTCGTTTCCAAGGCAAACCATTCAATATCACAGTAAGCCAAGTCTATGCCCCAACCAGTAATGCTGAAGAAGCTGAAGTTGGACAGTTTTATGAAGACCTAGAAGACCTTCTAGAACTTACACCCAAAAAAGATGTCCTTTTTGTTTTAAGGGACTGGAATGCAAAAGTAGGAAGTCAAGAAATACCTGATGTAACCGGCAAATTTGGCCTTGGAGTACAGAATGAAGCAGGGAAAAGGCTAACAGAGTTCTGCCTAGACAATGCTCTGATCATAGCAAACACCCTCTTCCAACAACACAAGAGAAGACTCTACACATGGACATCACCAGATGGTCAACACCAAAATCAGATTGATTATGTCCTTTGCAGCCAAAGATGGCGAAGCTCTATACAGTCAGCAAAATAAGACCGGGAACAAACTGTGGCTCAGATCATGAACTCCTTATTGCCAAATTCAGATTTAAATTGAAGAAAGTAGGGAAAACCACTAGACCATTCAGGTATGACATAAATCAAATCCCTTATGATTATATAGTGGAAGTGAGAAATAGATTTAAGAGACTAGATCTGATAGACAGAGTACCTGATGAACTATGGGCAGAGGTTCATGACATTATACAAGAGACAGGGAGCAAAACCATCCCCATGGAAAAGAAATGCAAAGAAGCAAAATGGCTATCTAAGGAGGACTTACAAGTAATAAAACAAAAGACAGTTCTTAATTAGTGATGAATTTATCACATATATAAAAGGTGATTGCATCTGGAAAAACAGAGAACAACTCTTTAAACAGCTGTGGTTGCAATGTTTTTCACTAATAGCATGTGATTATTATTTAAAATTCTCATTGGGTAAAATTGTTTCATATTTTAAAATACATGTCTTAGAACTTGGGCAAACTTTGAGAGATAGTGAGGGACAGGGAGGCCTAGTGTGCTACAGTCCCTAGAGTCGCAAGGAGTCAGACATGACTTAGCAGCTGAATAACTTAGAACTTCATATATTTACAATATTTAAGAGAGATTCTAAAATATAATTCATTCTTTCACTCCCTTATCTTATTTTTATCTTCTTTGATGTGAAACTTTTCATGAAGGAATAGCTTACTCTCCTCTCTGTTGCTTTATAAACAATTGAATGCATATACTTTCATTTTAAAACATTGGAAGCAGAAAACATGAGGAATGTTGTAGTGAATGATAGGCGACATAAAAGTTGAGAGGTTTTTTTTTTCTTTCATTATTATATTATTTTAAACAGAAGTATATTTGATTTACAATGTTGCGCCAATCTCTGGTGTGCAGCAGTGATGCATTCAATCCAATATATACAGAATTTAAAAAAAAAAATATTTTTCTCTAATGTTCCCAATAAAAGGCTTCATCTTCAATGACACTGATAATATATTTCCGCCATTAAAAAGAAATAATAATTCTAATATACTTAGTGTCTCCTGACATAAGAAAAGCATAATTTAAAGCTCACTGGTATTTACTCTTTATAGAATCTACCCAAAAGAGCATTAATATACTGAAATATGGCAAAAGACATACATTTTTCCATACAAAACATTGTTCAGCCTCAGAACAGTTTTGAAAAATTATTGTCTCCAAAAACACACTTGGCCCCGGATTTTCCATCAGACCATTTATCTTTTCCAATGTCTACAGGGAGGCCTGGCGTGCTGCGGTTCATGGGGTCGCAAAGAGTCAGACATGACTGAGAGATTGAATTGAACCCTTTCTTTTAAGGTTTTGAGGTCCATGCTAAGGTAACACATTAGCCCACAGTATTTATAAAATATCCATTAATTTCTAAAGGTGAAGATTCAGACACTAAAAGGGACAAGATGTTTAATCACTTTCTTTTCTCATACAATTTTTGTCCCTATAATTTAAAATATTATTTTCTGTGAGAAAAACACCAAAAACAATCTATACTAGTATATCTTCTTATTATTTATCTAATGAATTAAAAAGCTCAATACATTTAAATGTATATAATAAAGTATCAGATTATATAACTTTGTAAATTATTGCATAATCTAATGCTAAATAACTAATATTAAATTAGAATATCACTAGGCCATTCTGGTATGACCTAAATCAAATTCCTTATGATTATACAGTGGAAATGACAAATAGATTCAAGGAATTAGATTTGATAAACAGAGTGTGTAAAAACTATGGACTGAGGTTCATAACATTATACATGAGGCAATGATCAAAACCATCCCTAAGAAAAAGAAATGCAAAAAGGCAAAATGGTTGTTGGAGGAGGCCTTAAAAATAGCTGATAAAGAGGAGAAATAATAGGCAAAGGAGAAAAGAAAAAATATACTCATTTGAATGCAGAGTTCCAAAGAATAGCAAGGAGAGATAAGCAAGCCTTCCTAACTAAACAATGCAAAGAAATAGAGGGGAAAAAAATAGAATGGGAGAGACAAGAGATATCTTCAAGAAAATTAGACATAACCAGGGAATATTTCATGCAAAGAGAGGCACAATAGAAGACAGAAACAGTACAGACCTAACAGAAGCAGAAAATATTAAGAAGAGGTGGCAGCAATACTCAGAAGAACTATAGAAAAAAGAGCTTAATGACCCAGATAGATAATCATGATGGTGTGATCACTCACCCAGAACCAGATATTTACAGTGCAAAGTCAAGTGGGCCATAGAAAACAACACTATGAGCAAAGCTAGCAGAGGTGATGGAATTCCAGTTGAGCTATTTCAAATGCTAAAAGATGATTCTGTTAAACTACTGCACTCTATAGGCCAGCAAATTTGGAAAACTCAGCAGTTGGCCACAGGTCCAGAAAAGGTCAGTTTTCATTCCAATCCCAAAGAAAGGCATCTAAAGAATGCTCAAAGTACCACACAATTGCACTCATTTCACATGCTAGCAAAGTAATGCTCAAAATCCTCCAAGCTAAGCTTTAACAGTACATGAACCATGAACTTCCAGATGTTCAAGCTGGATTTAGAAAAGGCAGAGGAACCAGAGATCAAATTACCAACATCTGTTGGATCATAGAAAAAGCAAGAGAATTCCAGGGGTGGGTGGGGGGGAACATCTACTTCTGCTTCACTGACTACACCAAAGCCTTTGACTGTGTGGGTCACAACAATATATGGGGGGAGGGGGAATTGGAAGATGCGAATACCAGATCACCCTACCTGCCTCCTGAGAAACCTATGTGTAGATCAAGAAACAATAGTTAGAACCGGACATGAAATAATGGACTGGTTGCATATTGGGAAAGGAGTACGTCAAGGCTGTATAGTGTCATCCTGATTATTTAAATTATATACAGAGTACATCATGCAAAATGCCAGGCTGGATGAAGCACAAGCTCGAATCAAAACTGCTGGGAGAAACATGAATAACCTCAGATGATCCTATCCTTATGGCAGAAAGCAAAGAGGAACTAAAAAGCCTCTTGATGAAGGTGAAAGAGAAGAGGGAAAGCCTTTCTTAAAACTCAGCATTCATAAAACTAGGATCATGGCATTCAGTCCCATCACTTCATGGCAAGTAGACGAGGAAAAAGTGATGCAGTGACAAACTTTATTTTCTTTGGCTCCAAATTACTACAGATTGTGACTGTAGCCATGAAATTAAAAGATGCTTGCTCCTTGGAAGAAGAGCTATGTCAAACTTAGAAAATACATTAGAAAGCAGAGACATTACTTGGCCAAAAAAGCTCCATATAGTCAAAGATATGGTTTTTCCAGTAGTTATGTATGGATGTGAGCATTGAACCATAAAGCTGACCATCAAGTCAAAGAATTGATGCTTTTGAACTGTGATTTTGCAAAAGACACTTGAGAATCTCTTGGACTGCAAGGAGATCAAAGCTATCAGTCCTAATGGAAATCAGTCCTGAATTTTCATTGGAGGGACTGATTCTGAGGCTGAAGCTCCAGTTCTATGGCCACCTGATGCAAAGAGCCAACTCACTGTAAAAGACCTTGTTATTCAGAAAGATTGTAGGCAGGAGGAGAAGGGGGCAACAGAGGACCAGATGGTTTGATGACCTCACTGACCCAATGGGCATGAGTTTGAGGAAGCTCTGGGAGATGATGAAGGACAGGGAAGCCTGGAATGCTGCAGTCCATGGGGTTTCAAAGAGTCAGACACAGCTGAGCCAGTGAACAACAACAAGCTTGTACAAAAATTGGCATAATATACAATCCAATAACATTTAAATTCACTTCTTTATTGAATAAAATTAGGCTCTTAAAGCTTCAGACAGATACATGTATATTAATATAATTACATAGACATAAGTACACCCATATTTCATAAAAATATTTCTTTACTAAATTAAGAAAAAAATTAGACAAATAGTGTGGGACAACATAATTTGTGTAGTACAAATGTGGCCTCTGAGAATTACCTCATAGTTGATTGTATAATGCAGGAACCCTGATATCTTTTTCCATCACCAAGGTAGAGTATTTGAGGATACAGTGCTAACTTCTCTCAATTATAGTTTTATCATCTTTAAGTGGAAATAACTATATTTTATGGATCCTGTGGGCACCTGGACCAAATGAATCTTGAGTCTCTTCTGTGCTGTGATTCTATGTTGTCAATTCAGAATTAAGATTTTCATAGACTGTGTACTCCTGATCTCTTTTAGTTTAATCCCATCTGACTTTTCTCCATAATTTACCACTTTTCACATGAAAATGTGAAAAAATAGTATTCTTGTTATTATCATAAAAAGAACCTCCTTAATATCCTTAAACAGCTTGACAAAAAGAAGTTCTTCCAGACTTCCAGTGATCACACCAAAACTGATCACTGAACTATTTTCCATCACTAACTCCAATATCTATATTTTACCACCTTTTTCATCCAATGAAATTAACCTACATGTATTTCCTGCTACAGAAATGGTGTCAGGTTGAAATAAACATTCATAAAGAGCATTGATTTTCTGAAATTATATATATGGTTGTTAGAAGAAAAAGGCTTTATGTTTGGGTGTCCAGATTCTTTCAAATGCCATAGACAATGAAAAAATTTAGAGGATTATTGTAGATACATGAAGTCTATCCTTTTCAGGGGACTTTTCATATAGTCTCAGCACTAGAGTTCAATAGCCATTCATAAAAGTAGAGATTTTTAAAACATCTCATTCTGCTTAAATCATTCTTGTCAAATCTTCATGCTCAACCCTCATATCTTGGCATGTGCATATTGCTATCTAGTTAGTGACTTTGGGAGACTTCATGAAGGCAAGTCACCAACACTTTTACTATCTCACCACTCTATCACTCTGCTTAAGTAGCTACTTAGTTCCTCCTTAGTTAAAAAGCTAAATAGAAGACCTTAGAAGAGGCACATTATTTTTTAGAGTACATTATTAAATAACTGCAACATATTGAAACAATTTTATTAACATTTTGGCATGATTATTCAGATAGAGAACAAGTATCTGGAAAAAGGAGGGACTGACTTCCTTAACTAGGCCTTTACCTTGAATTAACTTAATCACTTAATTAACACTGTTGTGAATATATGAATTGTCTTGCAAAGACAATAATTAACACATCTAACTAAATTTTTCTGAAAATTTACTCACTCTTCATCTTACCAATATTACTTTTATTATCATTCTCCTAATTATTCCTTTGCCTTTCTGAGATAGGCCTTCTTGCCTCTAAATTCTATTCTGCTACTAGAGTAAATATGTAAATTACTGGCTAAAAATCCTTCAGTTATTCCCAGTGTCTAGAACAATGATTTCCAAAGTGAGTGAATCACTCTGTCTACCATGAATAAAATTGGTATATTACTGCTGATATAAAAGAATAAAATATTAGAATTCCCATTTATGATTTATCACATCCTTTAAAAAAATTCTGTTTGTGTGAAGGCTTTACATTGTTTTAATATATTAGTACAGTAATACTTGGATACTATTCATAAAGAAATGTTTATACTACAATGCACTGTTAAAATATTTTTAATGATGAAGATATATAAACAAAAGAAGATATCACTACATACCTGTACAAACATTAAACTTAAAATAACTGACCTTACCAAGTGTTGGTAAGGACGCTGGGAAGATAGATTTCTCATATTCCAAGGGATAATGTAAAACGGTACAACAAAACTTGGAAACAATTTGTTAGTTTTAAAAATATAAATAAAAATTCACCGTGTAATCCAGCCATCCCTTTTCTAGGTATGTACTCAACAACCCTGGTGGCTCAGCTGGTAAAGAATCTGTCTGTAATGCAGGAGACTGGGTTTGATCCCTGGGTTGGAAAGATCCCCTGGAGAATGGAACAGCTACCCACTCCAGTATTCTGGCCTGGAGAATTCCGTCTATGGGTTCTCAAAAAGTCAGATATGACTGAGCAACTTCCACACTCAACAGATGGTAGGGAGGACAGAGATGTGATCTAGTCAGGACTCAGTCCCATGAGTCATTGATCCCAAACAGAACGAATATTGCAACCATGAAATTCTTTCTGAGGTACGATAGTTCTGAGCCCAGAATTGGGTTCCCTTAGGGACCTTTAAGTGGAAACATGAGGACCTCCCTCCAGAATACCTGCCTTTGAAAATCAGTAGAACTGATGTACAAGAGAGCTATAGGACTATAAAAAACAGATATTCCACACTTAAATGCTGCATAAGTTCCAACTCCCAGAAGAGAGGCAGTAGATTGAAGGGTACCTGTGTCAGACACACTTGCTGTTCCTGGGGAATTTCTGAGAGAGGTAAGAGGCATCTTGGGACTCTCCCTGGGGATGGGAACTCTAGCAGTCTCCATTTATGAAATTTAATACTGCCACCTCTGAGACAATATTTAGTATAATAAATATGCATTATAAGAATCTTAGAAGAAGAGAGAGAAAGGAGAACATATTTGAAGAAATAATACCTGGAAATGTCCACAATATGGAAAAAGAAACAGACATTCAGGTTCAGGAAGTAAAAAGAGTCCCAAACATGATGAAACTAAAGAAATCCAAGTCAAGACACATTATAAATAAAATATCATAAATTAAGGATAAAGAGAGAGTCTTAAAGCCAATAGGAGAAAAACAAGTTACTTACAAGGTACCCCAGTAAGACTACCAGCTGACTTCTCAGCAGAAGCTTTGCAGGCCAGAAAATAATGGCACCATGTATGTAAAGTGAGGAATAGGGGAAAAGAATAAAACAACTTACAACCAAGAATACTTTACCTGGCAAAGTTATCATCCAAAATCTAAAAAGAGATAGAGTTTTATTTTTAAAAAAGCAAAAGCTAAAAGTTTCTCACAACTAAATTCATGTTACAAGATATGTTAAAGCAATGTCTCCATCAAAAAAAAAAATCTTTAACTAGAAATCATAAATTTATGAAAGAAAAAAATCTCTCTAGTAAACACAAATGTACAGTAAAGAGAGTGAATCAGCCATTTTTAAGTTAGTAGAAAGGTTAAGGCTTCTTTGGTTTCCCAGACGTAAAGAACCTGTCTGCCACTGCAGGAGATGCAGTTTCAATTCCTGAATTGGGAAGATCCCTTAGAGAAGAAAATGACAGCCCCACTCCAGTATTCTTGCCTGGGAAATCCTATGACAGAGGAGCCTGGTGGGCTACAGTTCATGGGGTCACAGAGTTAGACACAAATTAGTGACTAAATAACAACAAGGAAATTTAAAACACAAAGGTAGTAGAACAATCTATATCCACAATAAGTAAGTAAGGTACATGCAAAATAAAGATGTAAAATGTAATGTCAAAAACATAAAGTGTATGTGGTGGAGATAAAAATATTGTACTGTTAGAATGCATTAGAACTTGAGGTATAATCAATCTAAAATAAATGTATGTTCTTATATATGAACTTCATGGTAACCATCAACAAGAAATCTGCAATAGATACCATAAATGTTAATAGAAATAATCCAAAAATACCACAAAGATGATCACCAAATCAAAAGGGAAGAGGGCAAGAGAAGACAGAAACAAAGAATAACAGAAACACCAATAAATTGTTTTAAATGTAAATGCAGTTAAAAGTCATTGAGTGGCTGAACTGATTAGAAAAAAAAAGTCATATATATGATGATTACAATAGACTAACTACTTCAGGTCTAAATTCACACACAAAGTGAGAGCATGAAAAAAATTATTATATGTTTATGTAAGTGGAGAGAAAGTTGTGATAGCAATATTTCATCAAACAAAATAGATTTTAAAACAAATTACTAGCAAGAGAAAGAAAAGGGCATTGCATAAGGGCATTCAGTCAGTCAGTCAGTTCAGTCACTCAGTCGTGTCCGACTCTTTGAGACCCCATGAACCATAGCACACCAGGCTTCCCTATCCATCACCAACTCGATATGCAGATGACACCATCCTTATGGCAGAAAATTAAGAAGAACTAAAGAGCCTCTTGATGAAAGTGAAAGAGGAGAGTGAAAAAGATGGCTTAAAGCTCAACATTCAGAAAACTAAGATCATGGCATCCGGTCCCATCACTAAATGGCAATTAGATGGGGAAACAGTGGAAATAGTGTCTGACTTTATTTTTCTGGGCTCCAAAATCACTGCAGATGGTAGGTGATTGCAACCATGAAATTAAAAACTGCTTACTCCTTGGAAGGAAAGTTATGACCAACCTAGACAGCATATTAAAAAGCAGAGATATTACTTTGTCAACAAAGATCTGTCTAGTCAAGGGTATGGTTTTTCCAGTGGTCATGTATGGATGTGAGAGTTGGACTATAAAGAAAGCTGAGCACTGAAGAATTGATGCTTTTGAACTGTGGTGTTGGAGAAGACTCTTGAGAGTCCCTTGGACAGCAAGGAGATCCAACCAGTCCATCCTAAAGGATATCAGTCCTGGGTGTTCATTGGTAGGACTGATGTTAAAGCTGAAACTCCAATACTTTGGCCACCTCATGTGAAGAGCTGACTCATTTGAAAAGACCCTGATTCTGGGAAAGATTGAGGGCAGGAGGAGAAGGGGACAATAGAGGATGAGACGGTTGGATGTCATCACTGACACAACGGACAAGAGTTTGGGTGGATCCCAAAATTAAATAATAATGGGACCAATCTGACATGAAGGTAAAAAAGTTCTAAATGTATGTGCATCCGGCGTGTACCATGTGTGTGTTCTCAGTTACTCAGTGTGTCTGACTTTTTGCAACCTCATGAACTGTAGCCCAGTGGCTCCTCTGTCTATGGAAGTTTTAAGGCAAGAGTATTGTAGTCAACCAGGCTCCTCTGTCCATGGGATTCTCCAGGCAAAAATACTGGAGTGGGTTGCCATTTTCTTCTCCAATATATATCTCCATCTAGAAATGTCAGAATACAGTTTTTCCAAGTAAAAAACAACATTTTCCAGGATAGATCACATGCTAGGCCACAAAAAAAGCTTGAATACATTTAAGAAGGTTGAAATCACATCAAACATTTTCCCCCAAATGATGTGACACTAGAAATCAACTACAAAAAAAAAAAAAAACTGTTAAAAGCAGAAGACAAAACTAATAAACAAGTGGTTATGGTAGAAATCAAAGTGAAAATAAAGTTTAAAAATACATGGAGACAAATGAGTAGATTAATGACATTGATAAACACAACTCATCAAAAAAAAAGACAAAGTGCCAAAATAAATAAAATCAGAAATGAAAAAGAAGAACTTGCATCTGAAAGCAAAGAAATGCAGATGTTTTTAAGTGATTGTCACACTTAAAGGCAATAAAATGGACAAGTAAGAATAAATGAAGAAGTATATGAACACATACAATTTTCTAAGACTAAATGAGGAAGTAATAGAAAAGAAGAGACTGATTAAAAATAAATCAGTAACTAAAAACTTTCCTACAAACAAAAGTCCAGAATCAAATAGCTTCACAGATGAATTCTACCAAACATTTAGAGGGGCGTTATTACCCATTATTCTCAAAATATTCCAAAATATTGAAGAGGAAACACTTCCAAACGCCTTCTACAAAGTCAGCATCACACTGATATCAAATCACAGACACCACAATTAAAAAAAAAATTATAGAGAAATATCACTAAGCATACAAAAAGCCTCAAAAATAATAGAAAGTTAAGTTCAACACTACATAAAAAGAATCATGCACCATGATTAAGTGAGATGAAATCCAATAGTTCAAGGTATTCATAGTTTAATATCTGCAAGTCAAGCAATGTGATACCCCATACTAAAAAAATGAAGAATAAAAACCATATGATCACCTCATCAGACACAGAAAAAGACTTTGATAAAATTCAATATCTATTTTTGAAAGAAACTCTCAAAAATGTATGTATAGATGGAACATACCAGTATATGTATGAAAGTCTATATATGATAAAATCACAACCAATATCATACAGAATGGTGGAAAGCAGAAATATTCCCCCCTAAGATTAGGACTGAACTGAACTGAACTGAAGATTAGGAATAAGACAAGGATGCCCATTCTCTCCACTTGGATTCAACATAGTGTTTATTTATTGGCAGTTTTAGCCATAAAATACAGACTATTAAAATAAATAAAAGAAAGCAAAATAATAAGGAAAGGAAAGGAAGTAGTAAACTTCTCACTGTTTTTAAGTGACATATTATATATATATAGAAAACCCTAAAGATTTCTCAACAAAATGGATCAAATAGGTAAATTCAGTAAAGATAGAGGATATAAAATTTCTCTAGAGAAATCTACAGTGTTTTCTATACACTAGTAACAAACTTGGAAAGAGAAATTAACAATCACTTTTTAAATTGTATCAAAAAGAACACCTAAGAATAAATCTAACCAAAGAGGTGGTACACTGAAAACTGTAAGACATTGAGGAAAGAAACTGAAGATGGTACAAACCAGAATAAATATATTCTGTGCTCATGGATTGGAAGAATCAATATAGTTTAAATGACCATAAAACCCATGCAAATCTACAGGTTTAATACGCCTATTAAAATCAATGGCATTTGTCACAGATATAGAATAAAGAATGCTAAAATTTGTATGAAACCACAAAAAGCCCAGAACAGATAAAAATATTTTGAGAAAAAAACAAAGCTGGAGGTACCATAGTACTCAACTTCAAAATATACTACAAAGCTACAGTAATCAAAACAGTATGGTACTAGCAAAAATAGATATATAGATCATTGGAACAGAACTGAGAGCACAGAAAAAACCCAACCACTGTTAGTTAATCTTAATCTATGATAAAGTGGTTAAGAATACACAACTGGGCAAAGACAGCTATGAAAATTGGACTGCTGCATGCAAAAGAATAAAATTGTACCACTATTTCACCACATATACAAAAAAAAAAAATTGGTTAAAGGTTTAAATTTAAAATCTGAAACCTAAAATTTCTAGATTATAAACATAAGCAGTCTGCTTTTTGACATAGATATTAGCAATATTAGTTTCTGGCTCTGACTCCTCAGGAAAGGGCAACAAAGGCATAAATAAACACATAGGGACTACATGAAAGTAAAAATCCTTTGTACAGCTAACAACACCATCATCAAAACAAAAAACAGCCTACTTAATGGAAGAAAACTTTTGCAAATTATATATATGATAAAGGGTTAATAAAAAGTATAAAAAGAACTCATACAACTCAACATCAAAGAAACAAACAGCAGAATTAAAAGTGGTAGAGGACCTGAATACACAATTTTCAAAGAAGACATGAAGATAGCCAATGTGGACATTAAAATGTACCTAGCATCACTAGTCAGAGAAGGCAATGGCAACCCACACAGTACTCTTGCCTGGAAAATCCCATGGACGGAGGAGCCTGGTAGGCTGCAGTCCATGGGATCGCTGAGGGTCGGACACGACTGAGCAGCTTCACTTTCACTTTTCACTTTCATGCATTGAAGAAGGAAATGGCAACCCACTCCAGTGTTCTTGCCTGGAGAATCCCAGGGACAACGGTGCCTGCTGGGCTGCTGTCTATGGGGTCGCACAGATTCGGACACGACTGAAGTGACTCAGCAGCAGCAGCATCACTAGTTATCAGGGAAATGAAAATCAAACCACAATGACCTGTTACCACCTGTCAGAATGGCCATCATCAAAAATAAAACAGATAGCAATTGTTGGCAAGGATGCAGAAAAAAATGAACCCATATGTACTGCTGATAGGGTTGTGAACTGGTCCAATCACTATGGAAAACCATCTACAGATACCTTAAAAATTAAGAATAACACTTCTGTATAATCCAGAAATTTCCCTTTTGGATATTTAGCCAAAGAAGACAAAAACAGAAGAAGACAAAATCAAAAATACATATTCATCCCTATGTTCTTTGCAGCATAATTTACAATAACCAAGATATAGAAACAACCTAAGTATTCATTTATAGATGAATAGTTTAAAAAATGTGGTATTTATATACAATGGAAATTTCCCCAGGGTTATAAAGTAAATGAACTCTTGCCATTTGTGAATACATAGATGGATCTAAAAGATATCATGCCAAGTAAAGTAAGTCAGACAGAGAGAGTCAAATACTGTACGATATCACTTAAATGTGGAATCTAAAAATAAAACAAAATGAAAACAGACTCATAGGTACAGAAAACAAAGGACAGGTTGCCAGAGGGAAGAGTTTGGGGGGGGGGCTTGGGAGATTAAGAGGTACAAACTCTTATTTATAAAATGAATATTGTAAGGATGTAATATACAAAATAAGGAATATGATCTATAATGTGGTAACAACTTTGTACAGGGACAGATGTATTTAGACTTATTGTGGTGACAATTTTAATGTATAATATCTAAATATTGAATCACTATGATGTACACATGAAACTGACATGACATTGTACATCAATTATATTTCAAACTTATAAAAACTTTCCCTTCATTAATCGAAGGAAAACCCTTAGTATGACCTACAAGTCTGTATATAATCTTCAGCATCTTTTTCTTTGACAGCCATACAACTCTCAAGTTACCCTAATAATAAATAATTTCTTCCACATATGAAACTCTTCCTAATCTTTGTGCCTTTACTCATCATCTTTCCTTTGCCAAAAACACAATTCCTTGATTTTTTTGTCTAATTTTTTTTGTATCCATAGAGACTGAACTCAATGATCAGCTCCCCATGGCTATCTAGGGTAAACACTATGTGCCATGTCTCTGCATTTCCCTACCCACCAGGACATACTCCTATATTTGTACCAGTAATTATCTGCACATATATCTCTTCTATGGAGAAGGCAATGGCACCCCCACTCCAGTACTCTTGCCTGGAAAATCTCATGGGCGGAGGAGCCTGGTGGGCTGCAATCCGTGGGGTTGCAAAGAGTCGGACACGACTGAGTGACTTCACTTTCACTTTTCATTCATGCATTGGAGAAGGAAATGGCAACCCACTCCAGCGTTCTTGCCTAGAGAATCCCAGGGACAGGGGAGCCTGGTGGGCTG
The DNA here is from genome assembly GCF_055505025.1 of Bos grunniens. Lineage (NCBI taxonomy): Eukaryota > Metazoa > Chordata > Mammalia > Artiodactyla > Bovidae > Bos > Bos grunniens. The sequence goes on along the minus strand of NC_141175.1, from coordinate 53,556,903 downwards.
CTGTCTATGGGGTCACACAGAGTTGGACATGACTGAAGTGACTTAGCAATATCTCTTCTATGAGGACAGAACCCTCATTTATTTTTCTGTATATCCCTGGGTAATATTTTAAAGTAATTGTTTGTTCAATATGAATATGTTGAAGCAATGTTAAAAAATATAGTAGACAATGTATAGCCTCTCATCTTGCAAATCATACTGAGGTTTGTGAGAATATGCTGTGTCAATTGTTTTCTGACGTTAGGTTAAAGGTATAATTTAGGTATATCAAATATTCATATTGTTATTTTATTGCATTTGCAACTAAGACATCCATTTTCACAGTCACTGAGAAAATATATTCTGTTTCTCCATGTGGGGGTTGATTTATTGTACTCTGTTTCCTGGTTATGTCTGCTAATACTTCATAGTTCTACCTGTTATACAAGAATCCTAATGTAAGATTGCAGGCATTAGTAGCAGAATCTAGGGTTGATTTATGCCAAATCAATTTAAATTGCAGTTTTAAGCCACAATTTAGACCACTTGTGACAGAAACCTAGGCTCAATCTTCATTCACCTTGCATGCAACTTTTTTTTTTTTAATAAAACCTTAATGCGTATACTTTCAAATCCAAACACAATAGGAGTTATATTTAGAAGACTGTAAATCTTCTTACACATTCAAACAAGAAATTTAAACATTATTTTAATGTAATTAGTAAACCAAATTGTATCTGGTTATTTATGGTTATTGCATCTAACACTCTAATGCTGACAGTCTTGTCTCATTTTTACTGCTTGCTCTTTAACATAAACTAGGTTATTCTGTTCCTTGGTTATTCCCCCTTTTGCTGCTGCTGCTGCTAAGTTGCTTCAGTAGTGTCCGACTCTGTGCAACCCCATAGACAGCAGCCCACCAGGCTCCTCTGTCCACAGGATTCTCTAGGCAAGAATACTGAACTGGGTTGCCATTTCCTTCTCCATTCCCCCTTTTACTGAGTGAGCAATTTCTGAGTTATTTTATAATAATAGTCACTTTTGCCCAGGAGTAATTCTACATCCAATCAGTATTATTTCCATATATTATCCAAATTGACTTGACTAGGGTTATCAGTCTGTCAGTACTGAGTTTTTCCAGTTTTTTTTTTTTCATTTCTATATTCCTCAAAAGTAGTTTATATCATTTTTTCTTTCAATAGACAGGGAGGCCTTTCCTCCCTCTATACACAACAACTTTATTTATATTCTCAGTTTCCACCATCTCTATCTCTTTACCTTACCCAGTCCACCTGTCTCCAACCCCACCCAAGAGCACCCACATGCATTCCAAGAGTCCTATTTCAGAAGCTTTCTTTTTTATTTTTTTTTTCAGAGTGTATTTATCTGTTTGAATTGGGTCTTAGTTGTGGCACATGGGATCTTCATTGCATCATGTGGCATGTGGGATATTCACTGTGTCATGTGGAATCTGTACTCACAGCACACTGACTCTAATTGTGGGGCACAGGCTCTAGTGTGCACAGGTATCAGTAGATGTGGCATGTGAACTCTCATGTTGGGTCTTGTGGGCTCCAGAGCACACAGGCTCAGTAGTCACGGCATGTGGGCTTAGATGCACCATGGCATATGGTCCCCAACCAGATATCAAACTCATGTCCCCTGCATTGCAAGATGAATTCTTAACTACTGGATCACCAGGGAAGCCCCCTAGAAGCTTTATGAAATCTACAGTTCTTGTTCTGCTTATACTAAAATAGACTTGACTCAGGTACCTTTCTTCCTTTCTTAATGAAGCAAGAGCTTGTCATTTAAATGAGAAATTTCAGATATTTTTGGACATAAATACAAATTATGTGAGTAATTACTTCCAAGTGAGTATGAACCAAATGCTATCTTCTAGGTCCCAATCATGTTTTATGCCTATCTGAGAATCAGAAATGAAATATGTCTTCCTATTTATCCTCTTTTTCCAAATTGTCTGTTAAGCAAATAATGTATGGAGGGATAGTGTGAATAAGAAAAATTCTTAAACCTAGAGGAAGACAGCTATTATGAGGAAGTTTCAGTTCAGCTCAATTCAGTTGCTCAGTCATGTCCAACTCTTTGCGACCCCATGAATCGCAGCACGCCAGGCCTCCCTGTCCATCACCAACTCCCGGAGTTCACTCAGACTCACGTCCATCGAGTCTGTGATGCAATCCAGCCATCTCATCCTCTGTCATCTCCTTCTCCTCTTGCCCCCAATCCCTCCCAGCATCAGAGTTTTTTCCATTGAGTCAACTCTTCGCAGGAAGTGGCCAAAGTACTGGAGTGTCAGCTTCAGCATCATTCCCTCCAAAGAAATCCCAGGGCTGATCTCCTTCAGAATGGACTGGTTGGAAGTCCTTGCAGCCCAAGGGACTCTCAAGAGTCTTCTCCAACAACACAGTTCAAAAGCATCAACCCTTCGGCGCTCAGCCTTCTTCACAGTCCAACTCTCACATCCATACATGACCACAGGAAAAACCATAGCCTTGACTAGATGGACCTTTGTTGGCAAAGTAATGTCTCTGCTTTTGAATATGCTATCTAGGTTGGTCATAACTTTCCTTCCAAGGAGTAAGCATCTTTTAATTTCATGGCTGCAGTCACCATCTGCAGTGATTTTGGAGCCCAAAAAAATAAAGTCTGACACTGTTTCCACTGTTTCCCCATCTATTTCCCATGAAGTGGTGGGACCGGATGCCATGATCTTCGTTTTCTGAATGTTGAGCTTTAAGCCAACTTTGTCACTCTCCACTTTCACTTTCATCAAGAGGCTTTTTAGTTCCTCTTCACTTTCTGCCATAAGGGTGGTGTCATCTGCATGTCTGAGGTTATTGATATTTCTCCCAGCAATCTTGATTCCAGCTTGTGTTTCTTCCAGCCCAGCGTTTCTCATGATGTACTCTGCATATAAGTTAAATAAGCAGGGTGACAGTATACAGCCTTGACGTACTCCTTTTCCTATTTGGAACCAGTCTGTTGTTCCATGTCCAGTTCTAACTGTTGCTTCCTGACCTGCATACAGATTTCTCAAGAGGCAGATCAGGTAGTCTGGAATTCCCATCTCTTGAATTTTCCACAGTTTATTGTGATCCACACAGTCAAAGGCTTTGGCATAGTCAATAAAGCAGGAATAGATGTTTTTCTGGAACTCTCTTGCTTTTTCCATGATCCAGCAGATGTTGGCAAATTGATCTCTGGTTCCTCTGCCTTTTCTAAAACCAGCTTGAACATCAGGAAGTTCACAGTTCACATATTGCTGAAGCCTGGCTTGGAGAATTTTGAACATTACTTTACTAGCATTTGAGATGAGTGCAATTGTGCGATAGTTTGAGCATTCTTTGGCATGCCTTTCTTGGGATTGTAATGAAACCTGACCTTTTCCAGTCCTGTGGCCACTGCTGAGTTTTCCAAATTTGCTGGCATATTGCATGCAACACTTTCACAGCATCATCTTTCAGGATTTGAAATAGCTCAACTGGAATTCCATCACCTGCACTTGCTTTGTTTGTAGTGATGCTTTCTAAGGCCCACTTGACTTCACATTCCAGGATGTCTGGCTCTAGGTCAGTGATCACACCATCGTGTTATCTTGGTCGTGAAGCTCTTTTTTGTACCGTTCTTCTGTGTATTCTTGCCATCTCTTCTTAATATTTTCTGCTTCTGTTAGGTCCATACCATTTCTGTCCTTTATTGAGACCATCTTTGCATCAAATGTTCCCTTGGTATCTCTAATTTTCTTGAAGAGATCTCTAGTCTTTCCCATTCTGTTGTTTTCCTCTATTTCTTTGCACTGATCGCTGAGGAAGGCTTTCTTATTTCTTCTTGCTATTCTTTGGAACTCTGCATTCAGATGTTTATATCATTCCTTTTCTCCTTTGCTTTTCATTTCTCTTCTTTTCACAGCTATTTGTAAGGCCTCCCTAGACAGCCATTTTGCTTTTTTGTGTTTCTTTTCCATGGGGATGGTCTTGATCCCTGTCTCCTGTACAATGTCATGAAGCTCATTCCATAGTTCATCAGGCACTCTATCAGATCTAGGCCCTTAAATCTATTTCTCACTTCCACTGTATAATCATAAGGGATTTGATTTAGGTCATACCTGAATGGTCTAGTGGTTTTCCCTACTTTCTTCAATTTAAGTCTGAATTTGGTAATAAGGAGTTCACAATCTGAGCCACAGTCAGCTCCCAGTCTTGTTTTTGTTGACTGTATAGAGCTTCTCCATCTTTGGCTGCAAAGAACATAATCAATCTGATTTCAGTGTTGACCATCTGGTGATGTCCATGTGTAGAGACTTCTCTTGTGTGTTGGAAGAGGGTATTTGCTATGACCAGTACATTTTCTTGGCAAACTCTATTTTTCTTTGCCAAGCTTCATTCCATATTCCAAGGCCAAATTTGCCTGTTACTCCAGGTGTTTCTTGACTTCCTACTTTTGCATTCCAGTCCCCTATAATGAAAAGGACGTCTTTTTTGAGGAAGTTTAGTAAGAAACAAATATCCATTGGTAACTCTTATACGCAAGTAACAGTCCTAGACTTAAGATATGCAATATATTTCTTCATTGGACTGAATTTTTCACCTCCTCCTTCTTCATATCTATGCTATATGACAATTCAGTACCTTCCAACTCCATGGTCAAATGTCCTTCACTGTTACTTGACTTTGGATTTAATCATGTGGCTTATTTTTGTAAATGAAATGTTAGTTAATATTATACAAGTAGAAACTTGAAAAGTGCTTATTCTTTTGAGCTTACTTCCTTCATCTTGGTCGTCTCCATAAGAAATATAGGAACCATTTCAAACTGTTGGTGGGAATGCATCAATATATTGGTGCAGCCACTATGGAGAACTGTATGGAGGAGGTTCTTTTAAAAAACTAAAAATAGAGCTACCATATGATTCAGCAATCCCACTCCTAGGCATATATCTGGAGGAAAACATGGTTCAAATGGACACATGCACCCTAATATTCATTTAAGTACTGTTTACAATAGCAAACACATGGAAGCAACTTAAATGTCCATCAACAGATGAATGGATAAAGATGTGATACATATATACTGTGGAATATTACTTAGCCATTAAAAATAATGTCATTTGCTGCAACATGGATGGATCCAGAGATCATCATAATAAATGAAGTGTTAAAAAAAGAATTATCATATAACATATATGTGGAATTTTTAAAAATGATACATATAAACATATTTACAAAGCAAAAACAGACTCACAGACTTAAAAGACAAACTTAAGGTTTCCAAGGGGGAAATGTGGAAGGGGAACAATAAATTAGGAACTTGAGAGTGACACGTATACACTAATATTTTTAGGATAGATAACCAACACACTATTATAGCACAGGGAACTCTGTTCAATACTTTGTAATAACCTATGTGGAAAAATCATTTGAAAAAGAATAGATAATTATTTATGTTTAACTGAATCTTTTTGCTAATATATGTGAAACTAACACAAGATTGTTCATCTACTATACTCCAATAAAAAATAAAAAACATAAACACTAGGTAGTCCATATCTTCCGGATTTCCTGTTTATTCAGTGTTTTTAAAATTAATCATTTACTGAGACATATTTTACTGCCATAAAATTCATGTGAGACTTTGGTATACAACCAGACTGTGTCAATTACTCACTATATACGATGAGAAACCTGCCAAACATGTCCTTTAATTCTCTTTCTCCTCTATGTCTGAATTCCTTTTATTTGTACTTTTAATGCCAAAACTTATAGCATTTACATAATACTTCATAATTAATTATATGTTCTGTGCTTTATCTATAAGTCTAAGCAGAAAAATCAATAAATTATTTTCCTTGTTGTGAATATGCATATATGATTTACTATGGAGTTAAATGATATTATTATCATACCTTTCTTATACATCCATTGCTTCTTCTGGAGTTTTAAATTACCTTTTTTATTTGTTTGTGTTAATACTATGTTCATTTGAAAGGTTGAATTGATGAAAAGGATTTGTATGAAGCATAGATCTTATCCAACACCAAATTTTGATAATGATAAAAGGATTATAGGTGAGTGACAGTCATAATCAAAATACTATTTCCCCATTAGAATCCTAAGCCCTCATAGGCAAGCTTTGAAAAATATCTCTTTCTCTTATATTAGGATTTGTTTTTATAATAACAGAAAAGACTTGAGCAACACAGACAGAAATAGTGTTCATAAAAGAATCATTTTCATTTCAAAATGCTTTTTATGCTCTATCAATTATTTAGGTATGCCCCATAAATTTATAATTCCATATATACCTATAATAAGCACTCTAGTCCAGCAAGGTATATCCTACTTGAAAACTTACAGGAAGGGACTTTCAAATAGCTTGGCATGAGTAACGCCATTTACATCTTTCCAAGTACGTCAGCTTAAGCCCATTCAGCAGGTTTACAAGAAAATGTCTTATCACTCATTTTTCTGACTCAAGGAGAAGGAATGAGTAACACAATTGCTGTTAACATTTTTCTTACAACATCCTTAAGATTTTTCAATTTCCAAAAGATAGTAGCACAATTCTAGACTAGTCTAGTGTCTTTCACTTCCCACTCTCTGTCCTCTATCCCCCTTCCAATATTCAGGAGCCTTCTGTCAACTTTTCAAATAACTTCCCAAGAAATGTTGTAATAAAGATCAATATTCTCAGTTTTTTCTTGGAAAATGTTTGTATAATATCACATTTGATTGATATTTTAGTCTTGATCCAGAATTCTAAGTTCAAAATAACTTTCCCCAAGAATTTTAGAAGCTATATGTAGATATTCTTCAATATATAGTGCAGCTAATGGGAAATGTGACTTATGTTTGAGTCTTATACTTCTATGGGACAGTTGTCTGTGAAAGTTCAGGACTCGGGTTTTAGATAGAAGAGAGTAAACCTGAATTCATCATTCCACTCTTTATTGCTACATTTGTGTACTATCACAAATTACTGTCATCAGCTATTTACTAATAACTAGCAGATAGCTTTAGAAACGATTTATTTCCAGAATCATATCAATTGACTACAATTAATTGTATATTTCACAGCATTCCAGGGTAAAAGTGCAACCCCAAGGACTGTAGCCTGCCAGGCTCCTCTATCCATGGAATTCTCCAGGCAAGAATACTGGTGTGGGTTGCCATTCCCTTCTCCAGGGGGCCTTCCCCGACACAGGGATGAAACCCAGAACTCCTGCATTGCAGGTGGATTCTTTACCTTCTGAGCCACCAGAGAAGCCCCATACAGGATAAAGCTTTACAGAAAAAGCTCATTTGTGGAGATTAGGGGGAAATTATATTATTTTAAGCTACTTGTGTGTAATAATGTGATATATGTTTTATATCATTGTCATATAACCCTCACAGTAATCCTGAAGATGGCTTATACTTGCATATACACTTTAATCTCTTATTTTAGAAAAGGAAACTGCTTAAATTCACTGTTAGTTCACACTGATAGCATGGATTTGAGGTAGAAATTAAACTCATAACTACCTAGCCTAGTGCCTACCTACTAGATTACACTGAATTCCTTTCACACAGGGAATAAAATGACAACTTAAAATCTGAGACCCATTTCCCAGGTGGAACTGACCTGCATTCCACAATACCAGGTTAATTGGAAAAAAGGGAGCCAGACAGCATTGGCTACACAACATGTGAATTTCCAGGAAGAAATAAAGAAAGAAATTGAGCTAGAATGAATTAGGGAGGATTTTCTGCTCCAGTCCTTGATCCTTGTTTTGAGCAAGGGAGGGACTTTGTGAAGTAGTCAAACTGTTACGACCACAGGGAAGCCTCACTAACTATACAGCTGTAAAGGAGTAGATACAGTTGCCTACAGTGAGGCTCTAGTAGACCTGGTATGTTGAACCCAGGAGCAAACACACTCCAAGCTTTGAGGGGAAAGATTAGGCTGCGTATGGAACTGTTCATGTGAGCAAGTTTTTCACAGCATATTTAATCAGTTATTTTCATTATCTGTAACAAACTGTAAAATTAAAACCTGGACACAGATTTTAATTTTTAAAATCTGGTTTATCGATTTTACTATTGATTACATGCTTTAATTTAACTTTGTGGTTCAAGAGTCTGCACTGCAGATATTTTCAGAAATGATGCAAAGGGAGGATTGTGCCAGCCAGAAATGGTCCATGAAATAAGTAATCTGGGAACATTCAAGTTACAAGGCACTAACTCAGGATCTGAATGTGTAAAACATCAATCCTGGTAAAGTAAATCCACAACACATTTTAGTCCCTTTGACTATAACTTGACTTTAAATTTTTCATTTTTATTCTTTGTTCATTTCTCTAACTCATAAAATTAAGGTATATGAGGCAGCATTTTTTTCCTCAAAATTTCTGCTGAATTGCATTTTAATCTAACTGCTTCCTCAGTCTCTCCCCATGGCAGAGGAGAAAGAAATAATCTAGATTAATGACAGGATTTCCCAAGCACTAAAAATACAATGATTATAAATTGTGAGACTCTAAGATAGTGATCATCTATTTGTCACAGTTTCTTTAATACAGGCATATTTGTTATCTATCATCACATTAAAAATTACCCTAAAACTCATTTTTTGAAACAATGCATATTTATTATAATTCCTTTACATCAAGAAACTGAGCATGATTTAGCTGGGTCCTCAGCTTTATAATACCTCACAAGGCTGTAATAAAGATTCAACTGGGGCCAGGATCTGCTTCCGAATTCATTTATATGATTGTTGCAGAATCCAACTCCTTCTGGGTTTTTGGACTCATCCTCAGTAACTTTCTGGCTATTAGCTGTAATTTGACCTCAATTCCTTGCCATTTGAGACTCTTCCACATAGTTGCTTGTTTCATCGAAACCAGAAAGAGAGAGAATCTACAAGTAAAACTGAAGTCAGTCCTTTATAAACTACTTATGGTAGTGGTCTCATTACTTTTGCCATATGCTATTCTTTAGAAGTCCAGCCAGTTAAACCTAGCCAACTCACAAGTAAAGGGTATCATACAAACTCATGAATAGCAATAACTGGTGATTACCAGGGGTCATCTTTGAGACTGACCACTATAATGAAATGAGTTTCTGAAATATATTCAGTGTTCAATAAATATTAGCAACTGTTATAATGCTAATCAGAATACCAGTTATGTGTTTACATAACACTTCCTTGTTCAACAAATTAAAAAGTCAAATATTTTGCATCATTCAAGCCTCCTCAACAATACCAGATATGTAGACTAGATATTATCATGCCTATTTTATAATTTGGAAAGTGTTAATTATTTGAAATTTTGTGGTTGAATATATGGTCCTGGGTTTAAAAGAACAGTTTTGCAAATGGCCCCCATATTGCCCAAGGACAGACTCATGGGTTGGTACTCAGCATACCTGATATATCAGTTATCAATCACTCTGTACCAAACCATGCTAGAACAGTAGTAGGAAACAAGGATTCTTTTATTTTCCTCAAAGATCTGGGAGTTGAGTAAGTTTTGGGAGTTCTTACTTTGAATCTTTTTTTTTTTTTTCCTTCTTTTTTAAAAATATAAACTTATTTATTTTAATTGAAGGCTAATTACTTTACAATATTGTATTGGTTTTGCCATACATCAACATGAATCTGCTACGGGTGTACACGTGTTCCCCATCCTGAACCCCCCTCCCGCCTCCTTCCCCATACCATCCCTCTGGGTCATCCAGTGCACCAGCCCCGAGCATCCTGTGAATCCCTTAAGCACTGGCAGCCCGAAGTTTTCATTCCCATGCTCTAACGCCTAGGCTGGGCAGTCTGAAACAGCTGGGGCTCAAACAGTAGGCTATGTTTCTGGGTCTTTGTTGTCTTTCCTTGTAAACTTCCCTGTGGCTTCCTCAGGATAGTAGAGATCCTTAAGTGTTTGTTGAAGGCTCCCAGAGTGACTATTCAAGATAAGTCAGCAGATGCTGCATGGTTTTTTCTAACCTATCACGTGTCATCATTTTCACTAACATCTATACTTCGGAAAAGTTACAAAAAACACAGCCAAGTTCAAAGAGAGGGAATATAGAATCCACTTCTTCAAGGGAAGAATATCAACTAATGTTAAGGTTTAGCTCAAGCAGGCTATTATTATAAAATGTTTTTAAATGTCAGCAATTCCTATCTTTCTTCTCTTTTCTATGTATCATCTTAGTTCCTTTTCCATGTTTCTCTTCTTTATACCAGGTTGATTACACTTTTAAAGAGTTTTTAATATCAATTTCATTCATTTCTCAAATATTTCTCAAACTGTTTCATGACCTTACCATCAAAATTATTGTCTAGTCACAGTGAAATGCAGAGTTCAAAGCATAAGAGACCATTAGCTGAGAGCCATCATATATTTGAATCTCTATGATTCTTTCATCATTTTCAGGCTTAACATTTATCTCATCTTGCTCATCCTCATTATTCCTTCTTATGTCAAAGATCTAATGCATCAATGAACTCATGGGAGGTCTTAAGCACACAGCAGGTAACTGTAAACAAGAGCTTACAAATTCATATTCAGAGGATTTTCAGAACAAAGAAATGAGAAAGGGAGAAAAGGAAAACTGTTCTATGTAATTACAAACAACATTGTATTCAATTAGAACACATCTGACTTCAGTAAATTGCCATTGTGCCCTAAACAAATGCAAAAATACATCACTAAAGCAATACATTTTAAATTCATTACTAAGCCTGTTAAAAAAAAAGTCCAGGATTTTCTTGAGATATTGAAATTGTCATGTACCATGGGCCTTAAACATTATATGTCTGCCACAGCACAAGGAAGCAAATAACAGAGGACAGTGAAGATTCAGGAAACATTGACACTTGGCAGTCTAGGAATTCTGTTATATTTTAAAATTTCTTCATATCTACCTCAAAATCTGTCCTTGCCTCTCTACTTCTAAATAGGGTACAGAACCCCTGTTTTAATTGCAAATGACCTCCACAGTAAGCATAGACACACGACTCAGTCAATACCTTTTAGCCAAAGACAACCAGGAACACACCTGTAGTAGAATAACCTGGCTGTGCTGCAATGAGGACAAACATGTCCCATGGGACTTCCCAGAAAGACAGTATTGGAAAAGAAAGATATGTTTTGGAATTGTGTGACTTAGTTTTGAGGAGAGACATTACTTTGCAAACAACAGTCCATCTTGTCAAAGGTATGGTTTTTTCAGTAGTCCTGTATGGATGTGGAAGTTAGAATATAAAGGAAGCTGAGTGCTGAAGAATTGATGCTTTTGAACTGTGGTGTTGGATAAGACACTTGAGAGTCCCTTGGACAGCAATGAGATCCAACCAGTCCATCCTAAAGGGAATCAGTCCTGAATATTCATTGGAAGGACTGATGCTGTAGCTGAAACTCCAATACTTTGGCCACCTGATGAAAAGAACTGACTCATTGGAAAAGAGCCTGACTGGGAAAGATAGAAGGTGATAGAAGAAGGGGATGACAGAGGATGAAATGGTTGGATGGCATCACTGACTCAATGGACTTGAGTTTGAGTAAACTCCAAGAGTTGGTGATGGACAGAGAGGCCTGGCATGCTGTAGTCTATGGGGTCGCAAAGAGCCAGACATGACTGAGTGACCGAACTGAACTGAAAAAGAAGCAAGGCTTTGCTCTGACTTTGTGATGTTCTGAAATATGGTCAATTACATGGCTATTTCTCATAATAACTCCTATCTAGAAGGAATGAAAAGTAGGCTGAGGATAAAATTACAATTGTTAAAGAAGTAACAGTCAGCTAGTGACAGTAACAGCCAGAAAGTGATGTGTTTGATCATTTTGTGGTTTGGACAATGTCCAAGCTTTGTGTGTATGTTCAGACCTGATTACAAAGTATTCTGGTTTTGATCACAGAGTACCCTTATCTACTATTATGGTAAATTAAATTGTTTATGTTCTACAGGTGAGCACCAAAAAACAGCTGATGGTACCAGGTTCCAGCCATCAGGAACTGCTTTCTTTTTTCCCACCTTGCACAAGTTTCTCAATTTCATCTTCAATTTTCTTCATATAAAAATGGGGTTATAAAAATAATAACTGCTCAATACAAGTATTGAAGGAGTAACCCCTGCTTAACAGAATCCCTCTCTCTTGGGAGAAAAAGTGAAAGAATAGAAAGAGAGAGAGAGAGAGAGAGAAAAGTGCTCAGTTAGCTAGAGCTCAAAAAAATCTCAGTCTCATCCCATCATTACCTTTAAAAAAAAACCCTTCCCATTCTATGTATCAGTTTCCTAATCTTTATATTGGGCTGATAAACTTTTCTTGCATTTTTTTTGTCCTTGGAAACATATCTACCTTTTATATCTATTTATTAATTTGCATAAATATTTTTCATTTTAAAATAAAACACATATATATAAAAACACACAAAACACAAAAGTGAAGGTCAACACACTGTAAATACATAATCCTCACTTTATTTTTTTTTAATTTTATTTTATTTTTTAACTTTACAATATTGTATTGGTTTTGCCATACATGTATTCCGCATCCTGAACCCTCCTCTCTCCTCCCTCCCCATACCATCCCTCTGGGTCATCCCAGTGCACCAGCCCAAAGCATCCAGTATCGTGCATCGAACCTGGACTGGCGACTCATTTCATATATGATATTATACATGTTTCAATGCCATTCTCCCCAGTCATCCCATCTTCTCCCTCTCCCACAGAGTCCAAAAGACTGTTCTATACATCAGTGTCTCTTTTGCTGTCTCAGATCCCAGGGACGGGGAAGCCTGGTGGGCTGCCATCTATGGGGTAGCACAGAGTCAGACATGACTGAAGCAACTTAGCAGCAGCAGCAGCAGCAGCATACAGGGTTATTGTTACCATCTTTATAAATTCCATATATATGCGTTAGTATACTGTATTGGTGTTTTTCTTTCTGGCTTACTTCACTCTGTATAATAAGCTCCAGTTTCTTCCACCTCATTAGAACTGATTCAAATGTATTCTTTTTAATGGCTGAGTAATACTCCATTGTGTATATGTACCACAGCTTTCTTATCCATTCATCTGCTGATGGACATCTAGGTTGCTTCCATGTCCTGGCTATCATAAACAGTGCTGCAATGAACATTGGCGTACATGTGTCTCTTTCAATTCTGGTTTCCTCTGTGTGTATGCCCGGCAGTGGGATTGCTGGGTCATAAGGCAGTTCTATTTCCAGTTTTTTAAGGAATCTCCACACTGTTCTCCATAGTTTGCATTCCCACCAACAGTGTAAGAGGGTCTCCTTTTCTCCACACCCTCTCCAGCATTTATTGCTTGTAGACTTTTGGATCACAGCCATTCTGACTGGCATGAAATGGTACCTCATAGTGGTTTTGATTTGCATTTCTCTGATAATGAGTGATGTTGAGCATCTTTTCATGTGTTTGTTAGCCATCTGTATGTCTTCTTTGGAGAAATGTCTATTTAGTTCTTTGGCCCATTTTTTGATTGGGCTATTTATTTTTCTGGAATTGAGCTGTAGGAGTTGCTTGTATATTTTTGAGATTAGTTGTTTGTCCGTTGCTTCATTTGCTATTATTTTCTCCCATTCTGAAGGCTGTCTTTTCACCTTGCTTATAATTTCCTTTGTTGTGCAAAAGCTTTTAAGTTTAATTAGGTCCCATTTGTTTATTTTTGCTTTTATTTCCAATATTCTGGGAGGTGGGTCATAGAGGATCCTGCTATGATGTATGTCGGAGAGTGTTTTGCCTATGTTCTCCTCTAGGAGTTTTGTAGTTCCTGGTCTTACCTTTAGATCTTTAACCCATTTTGAGTTTATTTTTGTGTATGGTGTTAGAAAGTGTTCTAGTTTCATTCTTTTACAAGTGGTTGACCAGATTTCCCAGCACCACTTGTTAAAGAGATTGTCTTTAATCCATTGTATATTCTTGCCTCCTTTGTCAAAGATAAGGTGTCCATATGTGCATGGATTTATCTCTAGGCTTTCTATTTTGTTCCATTGATCTATATTTCTGTGTTTGTGCCAGTACCATACTGTCTTGATGACTGTGGCTTTGTAGTAGAGCCTGAAGTCAGGCAGGTTGATTCCTCCAGTTCCATTCTTCTTTCTCAAGATTGCTCTGGCTATTCGAGGTTTTTTGTACTTTCATACAAATTGTGAAATTATTTGTTCTAGCTCTGTGAAGAATACTGTTGGTAGCTTGATAGGGATTGCATTGAATCTATAAATTGCTTTGGGTAGTATACTCATTTTCACTATATTGATTCTTCCAATCCATGAATATGGTATATTTATCCATCTATTAGTGTCCTCTTTGATTTCTTTCACCAGTGTTTTATAGTTTTCTATATATAAGTCTTTAGTTTCTTTAGGTAGATTTATTCCTAAGTATTTTATTATTTTCGTTGCAATGGTGAATAGAATTGTTTCCTTAATTTCTCTTTCTGTTTTCTCATTATTAGTGTATAGGAATACAAGGGATTTCTGTGTGCTGATTTTATATCCTGCAACTTTACTATATTCACTGATTAGTTCTAGTAATTTTCTGGTGGAGTCTTTAGGGTTTTCTATGTAGAGGATCATGTCATCTGCAAATAGTGAGAGTTTTACTTCTTCTTTTCCAATTTGGATTCCTTTTATTTCTTTTTCTCCTCTGATTGCTGTGGCCAAAACTATGTTGAATAGTAATGGTGAAAGTGGGCACCCTTGTCTTGTTCCTGACTTTAGAGGAAATGCTTTCAATTTTTCACCATTGAGGATAATGTTTGCTGTGGGTTTGTCATATATAGCTTTTATTATGTTGAGGTTTGTTCCTTCTATTCCTGCTTTCTGGAGAGTTTTTTTTATCATAAATGGGTGTTGAATTTTGTCAAAGGCTTTCTCTGCATCTATTAAGACAATCATATGGTTTTTATTTTTCAATTTGTTAATGTGGTGTATTACATTGATTGATTTGCAGATACTGAAGAATCCTTGCATCCCTGGGATAAAGCCCACTTGATCATGGTGTATGATCTTTTTAATGTGTTGTTGGATTCTGATTACTAGAATTTTGTTAAGGATTTTTACATCTATGTTCAACAGTGATATTGGCCTGTAGTTTTCTTTTTTTGTGGCATCTTTGTCAGGTTTTGGTATTAGGGTGATGGTGGCCCCATAGAATGAGTTTGGAAGTTTACCTTCCTCTGCAATTTTCTGCAAGAGTTTGAGCAGGATAGGTGTTAGCTCTTCTCTAAATTTTTGGTAGAATTCAGCTGTGAAGCCGTCTGGACCTGGGCTTTTGTTTGCTGGAAGATTTATGATTACAGTTTCAATTTCCGTGCTTGTGATGGGTCTGTTAAGATTTTCTAATTCTTCCTGGTCCAGTTTTGGAAAGTTGTACTTTTCTAAGATGAAGAAAAAGATGAGGAAGAAGAGAAAGATAAAGAAGAAGCATAAGAAGGAGAAGGAGTGAAAGAAGCCTTCTCTCTCACCATGGCAAGTCCTTTCCTACATCCCAGCCCCAATCATCTTATTCTCATTAAAGGTACTCACCAAGCAGAATTCTATGTTAATTATTTAATTTACCTAAGTTGTTTTTATAACTCTATCTCTATTACTATACTAGATGTGGAGAATATTTATTGGGGTTTGAATATTGTAGTTATTCTTAGAGGAAAAGGTCAAGTGTATTAGTAGGTCTTTTGAATGTGGATGTCAAAGAACAGATAGAGAAATTGAGGAAGTACATCTGTAAATGGGCTTTCCTGTTAGCTCAACTGGTAAAGAATCTGCCTCCAATGCAGGAGACCCTGGTTCAATTTCTGGGTCAGAAAGATCTTTGGAGAAGGGATATGCTACCCACTCCAGTATTCTTGCCTGGAGTATCCCATGGACAGAGGGGCTTGGCTGGCTACTGTCCATGGTGTCACAAAGAGTCAGACACAATTGAGTGACTAAACACATATGTAAATGTGGTTCCACAAAGTACCTGCCCAAGATAAGGCAAATGGAGGGTACTTTCAGAACATCTCCAGCAACTTTGCCTGTTCTTTCAAGTTCCTAATACTTAGGTCCTCTAGTCTGTCTCTTTATTTGCTACTGGGAAAGGTTCTTATATCATCATTTTCACTTCAGTACAATTATGTATACTATAGGGTGAATAAAAATTACTATTCTATCTTTTTAAAATATTTGCATTTCAAAAATTTGCTATTTTTAATATTTCTGCTATTGGAATCTTAGGAATCATTCATAAAAGAAAAATGACACTTTTAGACCAGAAAGGTTTCCTTGGCAACCCTAATATCATATGACATTGATCTATTTCCATATTACTTTTGAAAAATGACATCTTCCTTGATTGATGATAGAGAAATGTCTGCTCTGGAAATAAGTAGGCTTGAATTTCAGGCCAGATCTAACCATATGAATTTGAGGAAGCATTTTTATATGTATGTCCTCAGGGATGAGAGGAACTACCCCAAAGTCCAAGATCAGGGGCGGTGGTCCAGAGGAGCTACTCTACGCCTGAGGTCAGGGGCGCCGGCCAGGAGGAACTACCTCACGTCCAAGGAGTGGTGGCTGCCCGGGCGCAGGAGGGCCAAGAGGAACTACTCCACGTTCAAGGTCAGGAGGGGTGGCTGTGAGGAGATACCCCTCATCCAAGGTAAGGAGCAGCAGCTGCACTTAGCTGGAGCAGCCGTGAAGAGATAACACATCCAAGGTAAGAGAAACCCAAGTAAGATGATAGGTGTTGTGAGAGGCATCAGAGGGCAGACACACAAACCATAATCACAGAAAACTAGTCAATCTAATCACACAGACCACAGCCTTGGCTAACTCAAGGAAACTAAGCCATGCCATGTGGGGCCACCCAAGACAGGCAGGTCATGGTGGAGAGGCCTGACAGAATGTAGTCCACTAGAGAAGGGAATGGCAAACCACTTCAGTATTCTTGCCTTGAGAACCCCATAAACAGTATGAAAAGGCAAATGATAGGATACTGAAAGAGGAATTCCCCAGGTCGGTAGGTGCCCAATATGCTACTGGAGATCAGTGGAGAAATAACTCCAGAAAGAATGAAGAGATGGAGCCAAAGCAAAAACAATACACAGTTGTGGATGTGACTGATGATAGAAGCAAAGTCGGATGCTGTAAGGAACAATATTGCATAGGAACCTGGCATGTTAGGTCCATGAATCAAGGCAAATTGGAAGTAGACAAACAGGAGATGGCAAAAGTGAATGTCAACATTCTAGGAATCAGTGAACTAAAATGGACTGGAACGGGTGAATTTAACTCAGATGACCACTATATCTACTACTGTGGGCAGGAATCCCTTAGAAGAAATGGAGTAGCCATCATGGTCAACAAAAGAGTCCGAAATGCAGTACTTGGATGCAATCTCAAAAATGACAGAATGATCTCTGTTCGTTTCCAAGGCAAACCATTCAGTATCACAGTAATCCAAGTCTATGCCCCAACCAGTAATGCTGAAGAAGCTGAAGTTGACCAGTTTTATGAAGAAAGACCTACAAGACCTTTTAGAACTAACACCCAAAAAAGATGTCCTTTTCTTTATAGGGGACTACAATGCAAAAGTAGGAAGTCAAGAAACACCTGGGGTAACAGGCCTTGGAATACTGAATGAAGCAGGGCAAAGGCTAATATAGTTTTGCCAAGAGAACACACAGGTCATAGCAAACACCCTTTCCAACAACAAAAGAGAAGACTCTAAACATGGACATCACCAAATGGTCAACACCAAAAACAGATTGATTATATTCTTTGCATCCAAAGATGGAGAAGCTCTATACAGTCAGCAAAAACAAGACCAGGAGCTGACTGTGGCTCAGACCATGAACTCCTTATTGCCAAATTCAGACTTAAACTGAAGAAAGTAGGGAAAACCACTGGACCATTCAGGTATGACCTAAATCAAATCCCTTATGATTATACAGTGGAAGTGAAAAATAGATTTAAGGGACTAGATCTGATAGACAGAGTGCCTGATGAACAATGGACGAAGGTTTGTGACATTGTATAGGAGACAGGGATCAAGAACATCCCCATGGAAAAGAAATGCAAAAAAGCAAAATGGCTGTCTGAGGAGGCCTTACAAATAGCTGTGAAAAGAAGAGAAATGAAAAGCAAAGGAGAAAAGGAATGATATAAGCATCTGAATGTAGGTTCCAAAGAATAGCAAGGAGAGATAAGAAAGCCTTCCTCAGCGATCAGTGTAAAGAAATAGAGGAAAACAACAGAATGGGAAAGATGAGAGATCTCTTCAAGAAAACTAGAGACACCAAGGGAATATTTCATGCAAAGATGGGCTTGATAAAGGACAGAAATGGTATGGACCTAAAGAAGCAGAATATATTAAGAAGACATGGCAAGATTACACAGAAGAACGGTACAAAAAAGATCTTCACGACACAGATAATCACGATGGTGTGATCACTCACCTCAAGCCAGACACCCTGGAATGTGAAGTCAAGTGGGCCTTAGAAAGCATCACTACAAACAAAGCCAATGGAGGTGATGAAATGCCAGTTGGGTTATTTCAAATCCTGAAAGATGATGCTGTGAAAGTGTTGCACTACATATGCCAGCAAATTTGGAAAACTCAGCAGTGGCCACAGGACTGGAAAAGGTCAGTTTACATTCCAATCCCAAAGAAAGGCAATGCCAAAGATTGCTCAAACTACTGCACGATTGCACTCATCTCACACACTAGTAAAGTAATGCTCAAAATTCTCCAAGCCAGGCTTCAGCACTATGTGAACTGTGAACTTCCAGATGTTCAAGCTGGTTTTAGAAAAGACAGAGGAACCAGGGATCAAATTGCCAACATCTGCTGGATCATTGAAAAAGGAAGAGAGTTCCAGAAAAACATCTATTTCTGCATTATTGACTATGCCAAACTTTTGACTGTGTGGATCACAATAAGCTGTGGACAATTCTGAAAGAGATGGGAATACCTGATCACCTGACCTGCTTCTTGAGAAACATATATGCAGGTCAGGAAGCAACAGTTAGAACTGGACATGGAACAACAGACTGGTTCCAAATAGGAAAAGGAGTATGTCAAGGCTGTATATTGTCACTGAGCTTATTTAACTTACATGCAGAGTACATCATAAGAAACACTGGGCTGGAAGAAGCACAAGCTGGAATCAAGATTGCCGGGAGAAATATCAATAACCTCAGATATGCAGATGACACCACCCTTATGGCAGAAAGTGAAGAGGAACTAAAAAGCCTCTTGATGAAAGTGAAAGTGGAGAGTGACAAAGTTGGCTTAAAGCTCAACATTCAGAAAATGAAGATCATGGCATCTGGTCCCATCACTTCACGGGAAACAGATGGGGAAACAGTGGAAACAGTGGCTGACTTTATTTTTCTGGGCTCCAAAATCACTGCAGATGGTGATTGCAGCCATGAAATTAAAAGACACTTACTCCTTCGAAGGAAAGTTATGACCAACCTAGATAGCATCTTCAAAAGCAGAGACATTACTTTGTCAACAAAGGTCCGTCTAGTCAATGTTAAGGTTTTTCCACTGGTCATGTATGGACGTGAGAGTTGGACTGTGAAGAAAGCTGAGTGCCGAAGAATGATGCTTTTGAACTGTGGTGTTGGAGAAGACTCTTGAGAATCCTTTGGACTGCAAGGAGATCCAACCCATCCATTCTAAAGGAGATCAGTCCTGGGTGTTCTTTGGAAGGACTGATGCTAAAGCTGAAGTTCCAATACTTTGGCCACCTCATGCGAAGAGCTGACTCAATGGAAAAGACTTTGATGCTGGGAGGGATTCAGGGCAGGAGGGGAAGGGGACGACAGAGGATGAAATGGCTGGATGGCATCACCAACTTGATGGACATGAGTTTGGGTGAACTCCGGGAGTTGGTGATGGACAGGGAGGCCTGGCGTGCTGCACTTCATGGGGTCCCAAAGAGTTGGTCACGACTGAGTGACTGAAGTGAACTTAACTGAATTGAAGTGTCACCTCATTTGTAAGAGCCAGGGAGCTAGTGCTGTAAGGTGCTAGTCCTGCCTTCAAGGAGCCCTGAGTTACTGAGGCAGACAAATAATCAAATTCCCAGTTTAGGCACAGTATGATCTGTGATGGCTTTCCCTGGTTTATCAGACAGTAAAGGATCTACCTGCAATGCAGGAAACCTGAGTATTATCCCTGGGTTGGGAAGATCACCTGAAAAAGTAATGTATACCCAATCCAGCATTCTTACCTGGAGAATTCCATGGACCTTGGGGGTCCCTGGTGTTGAAAACAGTAGGACATGACTGAATAATTAACTCTTTCACTATCATGATCTGTGACATGAAATAAATACTCAGAAAACACCACAGGGAATCAAAATGAAGTGACTGAAGGGTCTACACTCTAGGGATGGAAAATTAGATAAATGTAATAAAAAAATAAGAACTTTCAGTTATAAAATATATCATTACTAGGGATATAATATACAATGTGATAATGAACTCTGCTGTAAGTCATTTATGAAAGTTGAGAGTAAATCCTAAAAGTTGTTATCATAAGGAAAATATATTATCCCTTTAATGTTGTACGTATATGACATGATGAATATTTGTTAAATCTATTTTGATAATCATTTCGTGGATGATGTAAGTCAAATCATTATATTGTACATCTTAAACTTATACAATGCTGTATGATCCTTGGGTCAGGAATATCCCCTGGAGAAGGTAATGGCAACCCACTCCAGGAAATGGCAACCCACCCAAATTATTCTTGTCTGAAAAATCCAGAGAAGCCTGGTGGGCTATAGTCCATAGGGTAGCAAAGAATTGGATGCTACTGAACAATTAAGCCTGCAAGCATGTATTCAAATATATCACAATAAAATTGGGAGAAAACAAAGCCACTGGATCATAACTCAAAGATGAAAGAAGACCTCTTGAGAAAAATTAACTATAAAGGACTGGGAGGAATTAACCTGTTGAAGTAAGGGAGAGAAAGATTCTAGGCAGCAAAAATACTCATGATGAAATAATGCTTAACAAATTGTAAGAGGCTGATAATGTGTTTTTATCTGTAAACTGAAGATGGAGACTAGTGGTTTCATTTGTAAATTGATGGTACAAAGTACTGGTGGCTGAAGAGAAAAATGTACCTGTTACAATAATCTTTGGGTCATGAAAGCAATAGTGAGCTATTGAATAGAGGAGTGAATTCATCAAATTTTCAAATTAAAAAGACTACTTCAATGTAACAGTCTCATCATTACACTGAGTAAATGTGTTAAAAAAAAAAAAAAAGACTACTTCAGCTTCAGTGGGAAAAAAAGGATAGGACAAAAGTAGAACCAAAATAGAGGACAAAGGAAAAAAGAAGCAGGTTTGGTAATAAACTTGGAAAGTAAATTTTGTAGAGGCAGAGTGATTAACTCAGTTTTAGGTATATTAATGTTGTTGGTTCTGATTAGAGTTTTAATAAATATTTTCTGTTGGAAGGAAGGAATGATCAAGAAAAGAGGGACGGCAGGAGAGGGTAGAGCAGGGAAGGGGTGGGAGGGAGAACAGAGGAACTGTTTAGGTCTCAGGAGTTTGACTTTGAACTATCTAATTAGATGATGTTAGCATATAGACAGTACTTGAGGTCATGAAAATAAACATCATTTAGGTAGTGAGTATCAGACATCCTTTCAGTTTCAGTTCAGTCACTCAGTCATGTCTGACTCTTTGTGACCCCCATGAACCGCAGCACACCAGGCCTCCCTGTCCATCACAAACTGCCAGAATCTACCCAAACCCATATGCATTGAGTCATCCCTTACCATATGTAAAGGCATCACTGGGGATATTGAAAACCTCTGCAGCACTGTCCTTACTCCTAATTTGAAAATATGACTACAGGACTTGAAGTACTGAGTTTGAATACCAAAACCTGAGGTATCCTACACACTTGCTAAGTCCATGTGTGGCTAATGTCTAAAGCTCTCACAGGGGTGCCCAAGAGGTATGAATAAGAATGCTGATATTAACAGTGTTTCAATTTCAAAATATTAGAAGAAATAAATCTTAATTATACCGATAAAACAATCACAAGCAGTTACATTTTAATATAATTATCAAGGGATCTTCATTAAAACTAATACATTAGAATTACATGTATTAACATGGAAAAATATAAAAAATGGTTATAATATGCATAAGATATCTTGTAAGATGCCAATTTGCAGTATGAAAACATAGAGAACTGTGCTATATATTTTATATCGATGTTGTTGTAGTTGTTTAGTTGTATCCAATTCTTTGTGACTCCATGGACTGCAGTACACCAGGTTTTCCTGTCCATTATCTCCTAGAGTTTGCTCAAACTTATATCCATTGAGTCAGGGATGTCATCCAACCATCTCATCCTCTGTAATCTCCTCCTACTGACCTCAGTCTTTCACAGGTTCAGGGTCTTTTCCAGTAAGTTGGCTCTTTGCATCATGTGGCCAAAGTATTGGAGCTTCAGCTTCAGCATCAATCTTTCCAGTGAATATTCAGGGTTGATATCCAACTATACATAAATATCATAAAAACATGATATAAACTCCAAAATTATAATAGAAATCTTTCTCAACAGAAGGGGAGGAAGCATGAAGGGTTTCAACTGTCCTGTAATCTTTTAGTTTATTTTTTATATTGTTTTAATATGTCAAAATATTAACATTCATTACTGATAAACATTATATTGTATTGTTTTGCAGGTTTCAAGTTTTATATATCATGCACAATGGCTTATTTTCCAACTTACTATATTCACTGACTGCTATGTTTTTGAGATTTACCTGTGTAGGAGTCTAATTATTCCCTTTTCTCTCCAGTACATTTAAAACATTTCATAAAATACTTTTAAGGGCAAGGGGAGGGATGAATAAATAAATATATAATAACACAAAAGAATGTGAAACTGGAACAAAAATTTGAGATTTGTGTTTGAGGCTGCTATGCATGTGTGCTAAGTCATTTCAGTCGTGTCTGATTCTTTGCAACCTAATGAACTGTAGCCTACCAGGCTCCTCTGTCCATGGGATTCTTCAGGCAAAAATATTGGAGTGGGTTGCCATGTCCTGCTCCAGGGGATCTTCCTGACCCAGGGATCGAACCGGGGTGTTTTTTGTTTCCTGCATTGGCAGATGAGTTCTTTACCACTAGCACTACCTGTGAAGCTTCCCAGGTAGCTCACTGGTAAAGAATTAACCTGCCAATGCAGGAGACACAGGTTCAATACCTGGGTCAGGAATATCCCCTGGAGCAGGAAATGGCTACCCACTCCAGT
The DNA here is from genome assembly GCF_055505025.1 of Bos grunniens. Taxonomy (NCBI): domain Eukaryota; kingdom Metazoa; phylum Chordata; class Mammalia; order Artiodactyla; family Bovidae; genus Bos; species Bos grunniens. The sequence goes on along the minus strand of NC_141175.1, from coordinate 53,533,609 downwards.
ATTCTTGCTGGTATAATTCCGTTGCCAGACAAGCCCGGTGGGCTTCAGTCCATGGGGTTGCAAAGAGTTGGACACAACTCAGTGACTAAACAACAACAAAATGAGTGTGTTGCAGTTTGCTTTATAATACCCCAGTCTCTGTTGTGTTTGTACTTGGAACAAGTAAGCAGGCTGACTATGCAGATATAATTCCACTTCATAACATCCCTCCAAACATTCTCCCCAAAGGTAAATGGGTATAAGATCTCTGGTTCTTAGAACTCTGGTTTCTGACGTGGAAATGTTTTCTTCCAATTATCCTCAAGTTCACCAACTTCACCTTGGGCCTTGAAAGGCAGTGGCCCCACCAGGATTCCATGAATTTCTCTATAAACTATAACCAGTTTTTGCCCTACAATATCACAACCTACTATAAGAAAGGGTTTGAAAAGCTTGATTTTAATCATCCGTAAAAGAAGACAGTGGGAGATGATGATAATTCTTATTGATGGGGAAATCAAGGTCAAGGAGTCAAAGGGTTAATAACTAATGTCACACTAAGAGTTAGAAGAACAGGTCTTTCAAACTTAATGTATAGATTAGTAGTAAGAATATGTCATCACATTGTACAACTGACATTTTCACCTTATATGTCAACTATATCTCGGTAAAATTGGTAAGGGGCGAGAAAGGTTTTTCTCCTAGTGACTCACAGTTTGGGCAATGAAGACAAGAAACAAGAAATAAGTGAACAAATGAAATAATTTTAGATAATGATGAACACTATGAAGGAAAAAAAGAAGGTAAAGTATTATGATTTGACTGTAAGTATGAATAATAGCTGGAGAGCCAGACAATACTAAGCAATGTGACCACAAGGGCTAAGAGTGTTCCAGGATGAAAAAACAACAGAAATAGCCTTCAGAAAGAAAATATAAATAATATGTGTTGCCATGTGCTTATTAGCTTCACACTGTTTGTTCTCTGGGTCTTCCCAGGTGGCACTAGTAAAGAACCTATCTGCCAATACAGGAGACTCAGGAAATGTGGGGTCGATCTGTGGGTTGGGAAGATACCTTGGAGGACAGCATGGCAACCCATTCTAGTATTCTTTCCTGGAGAATCCCATGTTTAGAGGAGCCTGGTGAGCTACTGCCCACAGAGTTGCAAAGAGTTAACCACAACTGAATTGGTCTGTTATTTTTGTTGTCACATCTAGACTGTAAGTTTTCTGATGCTTTTTCATACTTAAGGTTTATACCATAGAACCTAAAACAGAATGCAATCCATAAAATAAAATTTTAAAGGAGTGCTTATTGAATAATTGTATTATTTAATAATGTTTTAAGTAAAGCAATTACTTTCCTATTCCTACAATACATTGAAAGTGCAAAAAAAATTATTTTTGGCCACACTGTGTAGCATATGGGATCTTAAATCCCTGAACAGGGATCAAATCCTTGCCCCTTGTGATGAAAGTGTAGAGTCTCAACCACTGGATCACCGGGGAAGGCCTAAGAGTGCTAAATTTTTCCAGAAATAAAATTGGAATAAGTAATATATTATTTATACCAACAAATAAATTATAAATGGAGTAAATGTATAAACCTAAGAACATTTTTTCAAGAGTAATTTTTCCACATTCAAATTATAGGTCTTCATGTGTGTTTTGTCACTTCAGTTATGGCCAATTTTTTGTAACCCCATGGGTGGATAATAGCCCACCAGGCTCCTCTTTCCATGGGATTATCCAGGCAAGAATACTGGAGTGGGTTGCCATGCCCTCCTCCAGGGGATCTTCCTGACTCAGGGAACCAACTGGGACTCCTGCATCTTCTGCATGGCAGGCAGTTTCTTCACCAATGAGTCACCAGGGGCGCCCACAGGTCTTTATAATTAAGTCAAAAGAAAGCATGATTTTCATCAATAATGTTTTTATCTTTTTTTTTTAATTTCAACAAGGAAATGGGCCATACACTTTAAAAATTCATTATAGTGGCCAATCAAAAGATGGGGCATGTTGATAATGTTGACCAAAAGTTAATAACTTCTTGTAGCAAACCCAGTGTTACACTGAAAAAAATATTCCTGATTTGGGAAACATAGCTGGCATTTTAAAAATACCATTGCTTTATCCTCTAGTGCCATATTTTCTCTTTACTTGAAATCCTGATTTATTGAATAATGACTAGTCCATAGTGGAGCTACTCTGGATGTCAAATGGAATCTAAAGCTGTCTCTCTCAAGCACCTCTCCATGTAATCTGGGCTGTAGCTCATCTCTGAGAGTGGAAAAGAGTCATAGAGATCATTCAGCTTAGATCCTGACTTGTGCAGGAATACTTGAGCACCGTCTTTGTGATGTCACACCTTACAGAGACACAGTCATCCAACACTTGCTGTAACATTTTCTGTAAATGAGAGCTCAATATTTTACACAGAAATATATCCCATCATTGAGCAGATCTGTTATAATATTCTTCTTTATGTTCCCCAGTGGCTCAGTGGTAAAGAATCTGCCTGCAATGCAGAAGCCATGGGTTCGATCCCTGGGTCAGGAAGATCCCCTGGAGATGGGCATGGCACCTCCCTCCAATATTCCTGCCTGGAGAATCTTGTGAACTGAGGAGCCTGGTGGGACACAGTCCATAGTGCCGCAAAGAGACAGGCACGACTGAAATGACTTAGCACACACACATGGGTGTTAAGCCATATTTATCTTTTTCTCTGCATTCTAGGGCTGCTTCTGAATTTCTTGAGAATATGGTAGAATTTAAATACATGGCTTTGTTCTTCATCCCTATCTACCCACGTTCACTGAATGTGCATGCTGCTACGCCAGGTCCACCACCAAATATTTAAGTTCTCATACATAGCAACTTGGGAAAATGGCACATCATATCCTCAGCTTTACCAGTCTTATTGTCATAGCTCTTCTTACTCTGTCTTGGGTTCCCTAGCACTCAATCATTCATAATGTGACATCTGTCTCCTCATATCACCAATAAAATCTGTAGCAATGACTCACACTACGGTGTGATTCATAAGGGTTGAAATGCCTATATGGGGAACTGATATTTGATCTGGGAAAGAACTTAAAACAAACAAACAATGACAGTAACACAATCCATGGATCTGTATCCAGAGTTGGCCCTGAATAAACTGTTTAAGAAATTGGATCAACTAGAGAGTGACTGTGCCTGTGCAGAATCAGCTGAATACCCCTTAACTAAGACCAAGTAATGGCTTCCCAAGTGGTGCTAGTAGTACAGGACCCACCTACCAATGCAGGAGATGTCAGAGATGTGGGTTCAATCCCTGGATCATGAAAATCTCCTGGAGGAGGGCATGGCAACTCACTCCAGTATTCTTGCCTGAAGAATCCCATGGAAAGAGGAGCCTGGAGGGCTACAGTCCATGGGGTCGCAAAGAATCAGCCATGACTAAAGCAACTTAGCATGCAAGACCAAATGAAGCGCACATTTATCTTAGTTTACATATAACTTTTAAGACACTATTACCTAAGCACATTGAATAAACTAATGCCTGTTTTTATTTAGTTATCATTGGGTATGTGATGTGAGGAAGGAAAGTATATGCATTGATAACTTGCCCTATCATTGATTTTTACCATTTTGAAAGCCACTGGACTCTTATTAAGTGATAGCAAGAAAGTGTAAGATAGACTACAACAAACAAAGTGAAATATGTGAAATACCTTTAACCTTCATTATTTCACGTATTTTACAATGTATTGGCCTTTTATCTGATCAGTTGTCTTATTTATGACATAAGAGTGTTAACCATCATTTAATAACCCTTACAGGTAGATAAGAATATCTTTGGAAATCAGTAGAACTGAGTTCTAATACTGGTTACAGCAACCATTATCTGAATGACCTTGAGAAAGATACATACTTTCTAAGCCTCTATATCTTCCATGAAAATCAAGAAAATATCATCTCTACAATGTTTACAGGTACAGGATATTTACAAAATTATCTTGTTGTGTCACATAAGCAATGCCTATATACAAAAGTCTAAAATGTGTATAACCCAAGTCATACCCAATGGCCTAAAAAAAATAGGTATATACATAATGAGTTGTTTCTCCCAGAGGCATTTACAATTCTGAGATTTTACTATATGAGAATGAGGACTTTCTTTCAAAGTAAATTTTATTAGAGTCATATTTATAAGAATGTTCTGTGTTTACTCATACATGACAAGCATTTTGTTCATATTTTCATTTTTTCATTATTTTTGCATTTATTCAACATGGATTTATTACATGGAACGCTACATGATTGAATGTTCGTAGGATACCTAGACAAACAAAAAGTATGGACCTGCTTTCAAGTCTGCAGCACTCTCATGATAGATTAATAAGTGTTAGTCACTCCAGTCATTTTTGATTCTTTGCGACTCTGTGGACTGTAGCCCGCCAGGTTCTTCTGTCCATGGAATTCTCCAGGCAAAAATACTAGAGTGGGTTGCCACTTCCTTCTTCAGGAGTGATAGATACAGGATATAAATAAAATACAAAGGAAGCACTGAGGAAAGAGCTATATTTACATTTGGAAAAAAGGAAAAGGGAGTCGGAAAAGGAATTAACTTGAACTGCACCCCCCACCCCATGCTAAAAGATCTTTCACATCAGGGAGTACATGAACCAGGCATTTTGGCATTTTCACACACATTTTTTCCCTCTTTGAAGTAAAATTACTTACTGGTATTTCCAGTAAAGAAGCCCTGAAAGTTAGGTAACAATTTATTTAGAAATTTATATAATCTTCTGATGATATCACTCGTCTAACATTTAGTCACTTATTGATCTAATCATCATCTTCCTAAACCAGAGACAATTTATATTCTCCCACTTCTGCCCATGGAAAGAAAAATTGCTAATACTTCTGGCTTAGAAAAATTCTATCCCAAAAAAGAGGTATCTTTTCTAGTGTCCAGTTAACTTACTTTGTTCCTCTTTCTTTGCTAGTGGCTTGGCTCCAGATTTTAAATAAAATATAGCTTTGGTGACCTCAATAGATTTGTGTGGTCCAGGATCAGGTCTTATAAATAATATATATTCAGAGTATCCATTATTAATTCTTACTATCAGCAGTAAACAATGGGAACCTAGCCTCAGCTCTCCTGCCTCTTCCACAGGAAGCTGTCAGCTCATTCCACAAGGAACTTTCAGACTTAATCTGTTTGTTTATGTATATGTTCAGAGATGTTGTGATTGAGAATCTCATCACAAGGTGTTTTTGCACTGGGCCCTAGTGGAAGTCCCAGTATGCTATTTATTCCCCACCAAACAGTTTGTTAAAATGCAGTGTGCTGCAGCTTGCTGGACAATGTTCAGAGAAATAGTACATCCTTCCATAAAGCCACAAAGCATGCAGTCTAAAGCACAAACAAATCTCACAGCACTAAATCCCAGTCTTCAATCAACCCTGTATTCCAGCCTGTTATATCTCTACAACAGCTGCAGAAGGAACAGCTCTTGTAAGGAGGTTTAGAGCTTTCTTTAAAAGATGTATGTATAAATGACTTGTGAAAAAGAGGGGAATAAGACTCTGCAAAATTTCCAACTTTCTTTCTATAGATGCCATTTAATATTTGAAAGGGCATAATTTCTTTTGGTGCACAAAGGATTGTTTCTGTCATGTTTCTGGAAAATACAGAAAAATTCATATCTCCACAAAAGATCTGCACTGTAATCTTTATATAGGGTGGATATCTCTGAGTATTTGCACCTTGCATATTGTACCTCAGAGGGGTCTACATAAATCCTATATTTGATATTCCTTTACAGGTCTATAATCACTCATATTGACCAACAAAAATTAACCAAAAATGCTGGAGCTGAAAGTGGTTAAGAAAAATCTAGCTTGATGCTTTTCAAATTGTGTTTTTCTGAAACCAAGCATTCTGGAAGACACCCCAGAGACAGCTGGATAAGGAAAGCTGTGGGTAGCCTACTATTCTCAGTCAGAGCAACTCCTCTTTGAAACATTTCATAGCTTAAAACTTTTAGTGATATTTTGTTAAAAATAAGATTTCAGGACTTCCCTGGTGGTACAGTGGATAAGAATCTGTCCATGCAGGGGACATTGGTTTGATCCCTGGACCAGGGAAATTCCTTAAGCCTCAGAGCAACTAAGCCCTTGCAGCACAACTACTGAGCCCATGCTCTAGAGACCATGAGCCACAAATACAGAGCCCACGTGCCTAGAGCCTGTGCTCCTCAACAAGAGAAGTCACCACAATGAGAAACCCATGCACCACAATGAAAAGTAACCCCCATTTACTTCAACTAGAGAAAGACCACGCAAAAGCAATGAAGACCCAGCACACCCCCCCCAAAAAAAAATAAATAAATAAAATTTCATTTATTTAAAGCAAACAGCAAGGGACTAGAGTTCAAACAATTTATTTTACAAATGGGGAACTTGATATAGAAAATTAGACAGAGACCTAGAATGGCAGAAACTGAGCTTCTGAACTACTAGTACTACATTTGGTCCAAAGAAACAAAATAGGAAAAAACAACAAAACTATAAATCTCATAGTGATCCTAAAATCAAAGACTTACACTAAAAATCTTGCCTTCAGTAAAGGAAGAGTTAGCTCCTTTTCAAGAGTTATATTGCTGCAAGTTCTTGCACCATATAATTTGTTGTTATTGTTGTTGTTCAGTCACCAAATTGTGCTCAACTCTTTGTGACCCCATGGACTGTAGCCGGACAGGTTCCTCTGTCCTTGGAATTTCTCAGGCAAGATTTCTGGAGTGGGTTGCCATTTCCTCCTCCAAGGAATCTTCTTGACCCAGGATTTGAACCCACGTTCCCTGCATTGGCAGGCAGATTCTTTACCCATGAGTCATGTGGGAAGCCCCACCACATAATTTTCTCCCTGCCTGAAAGAAAAATAAGCTTTCAGTCTTAGTTTGATTAAAGGTTAAGAAGAGGAAATCTCAAAAATGTATCACTCTGGCAAAGAGGTTTTTGTTTGTTTGTTTGTTTGTTTTTGTTTGTTTGTTTTTTGTTTTTAACTTACAAAGCTTGATACATTTTATTAATTTATTAGAAGAACATAATGGAATTATTGGAAGAGCTCATTGAAGAGATGATTTTCATCTTGTTTTAACTGTAAACCTGTTTACAAGAAAGTGTTCTATTATTCCTTCTTCTAGCTCCTATAATGTAGAACACAGTAAGTTGCAAGCATGTGAGTGTGTTTACATGCATCTGAATGTAAACATAAGTATATATATACACATATATATGCATAAACACACAAAATGTATACTAGTATAAAGTGTTTACTAGATACATAAATCCATACCTTGATTCCTCGCTCCTGAAGGAATGTATCGACCTCAGGCTTTATAAACATCCTGAATTATATAAAGGCAAATGATTCAATTTCCTTAGTGTCCTGAGTTAATCAATTAATTAAAAAGCATCTGTAAGTCAGAAATTAAAAAATATTGCATATTAATGCATATATGTGAAATCTAGAAAAACGGTATAGATGAATGTATTTGCAGGGCAGGAATAGAGATGCAGACGCAGAGAACAGGCAACAGACGCGGACAAAAGGGGGTATCAAGAAGTGGAATGAATTAAGAGATTGGGATTGACATATATTCACTATCATGTGTAAGATAAATAACTACTGGGAACCTGCTGTATAGCACAGAGAGCTCAACTTGGTGCTCTGTGATGACCCAAAAGGGTAGCATGGGGCATGGGGAGGGAGGGAATTCAAGAGGGAGAGGATATATGTGTAAACATCAGATGATTCACTTCATTGTACAACAGAAACTAACAGAACATTTTAAAGCAACTTCACTCCAATGTTAAAAAAAAAAAAAAAGTGTTGAAAGGGCATCAGATCATATCAGATCAGTCGCTCAGTCGTGTCCGACTCTTTGCGGCCCCAGGGCATAAGATACTCTTAAAAATTAAAGAATACGTAATCTCAAAGAATTTGTGATGTATTCGATAATTTTGGCAAATGGTAAAACCTATTAATAGTAAAGCTAAATATCCTTAGCAGTGCTTCCTGAACTTAACTGCAAATTGGAATCACTTGGGAAACTTTAGACATTACCAATGCCCAGTAAGCATCCCCAATTATATGTAATTGTATGGAGTGCAACTTGAGCACTACTGGTTACTCAAACACTATACAGGACTCTTTTCTAAATAACAACAAATTCTGTTAATATCAGTTCAGTTCAGTTCAGTTGCTCAGTCATGTCCGACTCTTTGCGACAACAAGAATCACAGAACGCCAGGCCTCCCTGTCCATCACCAACTCCCGGAGTTCACTCAGACTCACATCCATCGAGTCAGTGATGCCATCCAGCCATCTCATCCTCTGTTGTCCCCTTCTCCTCCTGCCCCCAATCCCTCCCAGCATCAGAGTCTTTTCTAATGAGTCAACTCTTCGCATGAGGTGGCCAAAGTACTTCAGTTTCAGCATCAGCATCATTCCTTCCAAAGAAATCCCAGGGCTGATCTCCTTCACAATGGACTGGTTGGATCTCCTTGCAGTCCAAGGGACTCTCAAGAGTCTTCTCCAACACCACAGTTCAAAAGCATCAATTCTTTGGCGCTCAGCCTTCTTCACAGTGCAACTCTCACATCCATACATGACCACAGGAAAAACCATAGCCTTGACTAGACAGACCTTTGTTGGCAATGTAATGTCTCTGCTTTTCAATATGCTATCTAGGCTGGTCATAACTTTCCTTCCAAGGAGTAAACGTCTTTTAATTTCATGGCTGCAGTCACCATCTGCAGTGATTTTGGAGCCCAAAAAAATAAAGTCTGACACTGTTTCCACTGTTTCCCCATCTGTTTCCCATGAAGTGATGAGACCGGATGCCATGATCTTAGTTTTCTGAATGTTGAGATTTAAGCCAACTTTGTCACTCTCCACTTTCACTTTCATCAAGAGGCTTTTTAGTTCCTCTTCATTTTCTGCCATAAGGGTGGTGTTCTCTGCATATCTGAGGTTATAGATATTTCTCCCGGCAATCTTGATTCCAGCTTGTGCTTCTTCCAGCCCAGTGTTTCTCATGATGTGCTCTGCATATAAGTTAAATAAGCAGGGTGACAATATACAGCCTTGACATACTCCTTTTCCTATTGGAAACCAGTCTGTTCCATGTCCAGTTCTAACTGTTGCTTCCTGACCTGCATACAAATTTCTCAAGAGGCAGATCAGGTAGTCTGGTATTCCCATCTCTTTCAGAATTTTCCAGTTTATTGTGATCCACACAGTCAAAGGCTTTGGCATTGTCAATAAAGTAGAAATAACTGTTTTTCTGAAACTCTCTTGCTTTTTCCATGATCCAGCAGATGTTGGCAATTTGATCTCTGGTTCCTCTGCCTTTTCTAAAACCAGCTTGAACATCAGGAAGTTCCCGGTTCACATATTGCTGAAGCCTGGCTTGGAGAATTTTGAGCATTACTTTACTAGCGTGTGAGATGAGTGCAATTGTGCGGTAGTTTGAGCATTCTTTGGCATTGCCTTTCTTTCGAATTGGAATGAAACCTGACCTTTTCCAGTCCTGTGGCCACTGCTGAGTTTACCAAATTTGTTGGCATATTGAGTGCAGCACTTTCACAGCATCATCTTTCAGGATTTGAAATAGCTCAACTGGAATTCCACCACCTCCACTAGCTTTGTTCGTAGTGATGCTTTCTAAAGCCCACTTGACTTCACATTCCAGGATGTCTGGCTCTAGGTGAGTGATCACACCGTCGTGATTATCTGGGTCGTGAAGATCTTTTTTGTATGGTTCTTCTGCGTATTCTTGCCATCTCTTCTCACCCGAGGCCAGGGATGCCAGCCAGGAGGACCAACCCCAGGTCCAAGGAGCCGTGGCTGTGCGGGTGCAGGAGAGCCTAGAGTTGAAGGTCAGGAAGGGAGGCAGTGAAGAGATACCCCTCGTCCAAGGTAAGGAGCAGTGGCTGTGCTTTGTTGGAGCAGCCATGAAGAGATACCCCAAGCCCAAGGTAAGAGAAACCCAAGTAAGATGGTAGGTGTTGCAAGAGGGCATCAGAGGGCAGACACACTGAAACCATACTCACAGAAAACTAGTCAATCTAATCACACTAGGACCACAGCCTTGTCTAATTCAATGAAACTAAGCCATGCCCGTGGGGCAACCCAAGATGGGCGGGTCATGGTGGAGAGATAAGACAGAATGTGGTCCACTGGAGAAGGGAATGGCAAACCACTTCAGTATTCTTGACTTGAGAACCCCATGAACAGTATGAAAAGGATAGGATACTGAAAGAGAAACTCCCCAGGTCAGTAGGTGCCCAATATGCTACTGGAGATCAACGGAGAAATAACTCCAGAAAGAATGAAGAGATGGAGCCAAAGCAAAAACAATACCCAGCTGTGGATGTGACTGGGGATAGAAGCAAGGTCGGATGCTGTAAAGAGCAATATTGCATAGGAACCTGGAATGTCAGGTCCATAAATTGAGGCAAATTGGAAGTGGTCAAACGAGAGATGGTAAGAGTGAATGTCGACATTCTAGGAATCAGCGAACTACAAAGGACTGGAATGGGTGAATTTAACTCAGATGACCATTCTATCTACTACTACGGGCAGGAATCCCTCAGAAGAAATGGAGTAGCCATCATGGTCAACAAAAGAGTCTGAAATGCAGTACTTGGATGCAATCTCAAAAACAACAGAATGATCTCTGTTCGTTTCCAAGGCAAACCATTCAGTATCACAGTAAACCAAGTCTATGCCCCAACCAGTAACGCTGAAGAAGCTGAAGCTGAACAGTTCTATGAAGACCTATAAGACCTTTTAGAACTAACACCCAAAAAAGATATCCTTTTCATATAGGGGACTGGAATACAAAAGTAGGAAGTCAAGAAACACCTGGAGTAACAGGTAAATTTGGCCTTGGAATATGGAATGAAGCAGGGCAAAGACTAATAGAGTTTTGCCAAGAAAATGCATTGGTCATAACACCCTCTTCCAACAACACAAGAGAAGACTCTATACATGGACATCACCAGATGGTCAACACCAAAATCAGATTGATTATATTCTTTGCAGCTAGAGTGGAGAAGCTCTATACAGTCAGCAAAAAAAGACCAGGACCTGACTGTGGCTCAGATCATGAACTCCTTATTGCCAAATTCAGACTTAAATTGAAGAAAGTAGGGAAAACCACTAGACCATTCAGGTATGACCTAAATCAAATCCCTTATGATTATACAGTGGAAGTGAGAAATAGATTTAAGGGCCTAGATCTGATAGATAGGTTGCCTGATGAACTATGGAATGAGGTTCATGACATTGTCCAGGAGACAGGGATCAAGACCATCCCATGGAAAAGAAATGCAAAAACGCAAAATGGCTGTCTGGGGAGGCCTTACAAGTAGCTGTGAAAAGAAGAGAAGCGAAAAGCAAAGGAGAAAAGGAAAGATATAAGCATCTGAATGCAGAGTTCCAAAGAATAGCAAGAAGATATAAGAAAGCCTTCTTCAGTGATCAATGCAAAGAAATAGAGGAAAACAACAGAATGGGAAAGACTAGAGATCTCTTCAAGAAAATTAGAGATACCAAGGGAACATTTCATGCAAAGATGGGCTCGATAAAGGACAGAAATGGTATGTTAATATCAAGTCTTCCTCAATAGCAGCGAAACATGAAGTCTTCTCCCATTTTGTTCCAAACTTCATTCAGACATCTTCAGCTATTAGTACTTCATAGAATTCAAAGGGATCGTTGACTTTACTTTCATTATTAGAAAGAACAAATTAAACTAATCACTTAGGCTTGGATTTGGGATTTGCTCACAGCAGTTTTCAAACTCTTGGGCCCATTAGAAACATTTGAAATGCTTCTGAGTCATTCTAATGTAGTGATTGTTGCTGTGTTCAGTCAATAAGTCCTGGCCGACTCTTTGCGACCTGATGAACTACAACACACCAGATTCCTCTGTCTTCCACTATCTTCCAGAATTTTCTCCAAATTCATGTCCTTGGAGTCGGTGAGTCTATCCACCTCATTCTCTGTGCCCTTCTTCTCCTTATCCGTTCAATCTTTCCCAACATTGAGGTCTTTTCCAATGAGTCAGCTCTTCTTATCAGTTGGCCAAAATTGTGGAGCTTCAGCTTCAGCAAGAGCCCTTCCAGTGAATATTCAGGATTGATTTCCTCTAGGATTGACTGGTTTGATTTGCAGTCCAAGGGTCTCTCAAGAGTCCTATCCTAATTCAAAATAATCAGTGCTTTGACCCTCAGCCTTTTTATGGTCCAACTTTCATATTCCAGTTGTGGATGTTTCTGGTGGTGAAAATAAAGTCAGTGCTGTAAGAATAATATTGCAATGGAATCTGGAATGTTAGGTCAATAAATCAAGGTAAATTGGAAGTTCTCAAATAGGAGATAGTAAGAGTAACATTGACATTTTAGCAATCAGTGAACTAAAATGGATGGAAATAGGAGAATTTAATTCAGATGACCATTATACCTACTACTGTGGGTAGGAATCCATTTGAAGAAATGAAGTAGCCCTCATAGCTAAAAAAAAAAAAAAAAAAAATGAGAGAGAAAGAGAGTTTGGAATGCAGTACTTGGGTGCTATCTCAAAAACAACAGAATGATCTTGGTTCATTTCCAAGACAAACCATTCAATATCACAGTAATCTAACCAGTAGAAACTGAAGTTGAATAGTTCTATGAAGACGAACAAGACATCCTAGGAAAGTGAAAGTCACTCAGTCATGTTTGATTCTTTGCAACACCATGGACTATACAGTCCATGGAATTCTCCAGATGAGAACACTGGAGTGGGTAGACTTTCCCTCCTCCAGGGGATCTTCCTGACCCAGGAAACAAACTGGGGTCTTCTGCAATGCAGGGAATCCTTTACCAACTGAGCTATCAGGGAAGCCTTAGGCATTCTAGAACTAACACCAAAAAAAAAAAAAATGTCCTTTTCATTATAGGAGACTGGACTGCAAAAGTAGGAAGTTAAGAGATACCTGGAGTAACAGGCAAGTTTGGCCTCAGAGTACAAAATGAAACAGGGCAAAGGCTAACAGAGTTTTGCCAAGAGAATGCACTGGTCATAGCAAGCATCATCTTCCAACAACACAAGAGTCTTCTCTACACATGGTTATCACCAGATGGTCAATACCAAAAGCAGACTGATTATGTTCTTTGCAACTGAAGATGGAGAAGCTCTATGCAATCAGCAAAAACAAGACTGGAAGCTGACCACGGCTCAGATCATGAACTCCTTATTGCAAAATTCAGACTTAAATTGAAGAAAGTAGTGAAAACCACCAGGCCATTCAGATAGGACCTAAATAAAATCCCTTCTGATTATACAGTGGAAGTGACAAATAGATTCAAGGGATTATATCTAGTAGAGAGAGTACCTGAAGAACTATGGACAGAGGTTTGTGACATTGTATGGGAAGCAGTGATCAAAACCATCCCCAAGAACAGGAAATGAAAAAAAGCAAACTGGTTGTCTGAGGATACCTTACAAATAGATGAGAAAAGAAGAGAAGTGAAAGGCAAAGGAGAAAAGGAAAAATTTGAATGTAGAGTTCCAAAGAATAGCAAAGAAAAAAAAAAAAAAGCCTTCATAACTGAACAATGCAAAGAAACAGAGGAAAACAATAGAATGGAAAGGACTAATCTCTTCAAGAAAATTAGAGGTACCAAGAGAACATTTCATGCAAAGATGGGCATAATAAAGGACAGACACGGTATAGATCTAACAGAATCAGAAGATATTAAGAAGAGATGGCAAGTATACACAGAAAACTATACAAAAAAAGTCTTAATGACCTGAACAACCACGATGGTATGATCATTCACCTAAAACCAGACATCCTGGAGTATGAAGTCAAGTGGCCCTTAGGAAACAATACTACAAACAAAGTTAGTGGAGATAATGGAATTACAGCTGAGCTATTTCAAATCCTAAAAGATAATGCTGGTAAAGTGCTGTACTCATTATGTCAACAATTTTGCAAAATTCAGCAGTAGCCACAGGACTGGAAAAGGGCAGTTTTCATTATAATTCCAAATAATGGCAAAACCAAAGAATGTTCAAACTACTGAACAATTGCATTTATTTCATATGTTAGCAAAATAATGCTCAAAATTCTTTAGGCTAGGCTTCAACAGTGTGTGAACTGAGAAATTCCAGATGTACAGAACTTTCAGATGCCTTGAATTTAGAAAAAGCCGAGGAATCAGAGGTCAAATTGCCAACATCCATTGGATCATAGAGAAAGCAAGGGAATTCCAGAAAAACATCCACTTCTGCTTCTCTGACTACAGTAAAGCCTTTGACTGTGTGGATCACAACAAACTGTGGGAAATTCACACAGTAAAACACTTTAGCATAGTCAATGAAGCAGACATATATGTTTATCTGGAATTCCCTTGCTTTCTCCATGATCCAGCAGATGTTCACAATTTGATATCTGATTCCTCTGCCTTTTCTAAATCCAGACTGTATATCTGCAAATTCTCAGTTCACGTACTGTTGAACCTAGCTTGAAGGATTTTGACCATTACTTTCCTACCATGTGGAATGAATGCAATAGAATGGTAGTTTGAACATGCTTTGGCATTACCCTTCTTTGAAATTGGAATGAAAACTGATATTTTCCAGTCCTGAGCTCATTGCTGAGTTTTCCAAATTTGCTGACATATTGAGACCAACACTTTAGCAGCAGCACCTTTTAGGACTGGAAATACTTCAGCTGGAATTCCATCACCTCCACAAGCTCTGCTCATTGTAATGCTCTTCCTAAGGCCCACTTGACTTCACACTCAGTGATGACTGGCTTTAGATGAGTGACCACACCATTGTGGTTATCCCAGTCATTAAGACCTTCCTTTCTTATATATTTATTCTGTATATTCTTGCTACCTCTTATTAATCTGTTCTGCCCCTTTTAGGTCCTTAGCAATTCTGTCCTTTTTTGTGTCCATCCTTGCATGAAAGTTCCCTTCATATCTCCAATTTTCTTTAAGAGATTTCCAGTTTTATCCATTCTGTTGTTTTCCTCTATTTCTTTGCATTGTTCATTTAAGAAGGCCTTCTTATATCTCCTTGTTATTCTCTGGAACTCTGAAATAAGCTGAATCTATCTTTCCCTCTGTCCTTTGCCTCTCACTTGTCTTCTTTCCTCAGCTATTTGAAAAACCTCCTTAGACAAAAACTTTGCTTTCTTGCATTTCTTTTTATTTGGGATGGTTTTTGTTCCTGCCTCCAATACAATATTATGAGTCTCAGTTCATAGTTCTTCAGGCACTCTGTCTACCAGATCTAATCCTTTGAACCTATCTGTCAGCTTCACTGTATTATCTTAGGGATTTGATTTAGGTCATATGTGAATGGCCTAGTGGTTCTCCCTACTTTCTTCAGTTTAAGACTGAATTTTGCAATAAGGAGCTCTCGATCTGGGCTTCAGTCAACTCCAGGTCTTATTTTTGCTGACTGTATAGAGCCTCTCCAACTGTGACTGAAATGGACATAATCAATTTGATTTAGGTATTGACCATTTGGTGATGTCCATGTATAGAGTTATCTCTTGGGTTGTTAGAAAGGGTATTTGCTATAATCAGTGTGTTCTTTTGGCAAAACTCAGTTAGCTTTTGCCCTACTTCATTTTATCCTCAAAAATGCCAAGCTTGCCTATTACTTCAGGTATCTCTTGACTCCCTACTTATGCATTCCAATCCTCTGTAATGAAAAGAACATCTTTTTTTGGTGGTAGTACTATCAGATGTTGTAGTTCTTCATAGAAATGGTCAACTTCAGTTTCTTCAGTGTCAGTGGTTGTGGTATAGACTTGGATTACTGTGAATGATGTATGGCTTGCCTTGAAAATGAACTGAGATCACTCTATCATTTTTCATTATGCACCCAAGTAATGCATTTTGGACTCTTTTGTTGGCTATGAGGGTTACTCCATTGCTTCTAAGAGATTTTTTCCCACAGTGGTAGATATAATGGTCCTCTCAATTAAATCCTCCCATTCCCATTCATTTTATTTCTGATTATTAACACTTCAACAATGTTTTATCTTTCCATCTACTGCTTGACCACATCAAATTTACCTTGATTCATGGACCTAACATTCCATGTTCCTATTCAATATTGTTCTTACAGCATCAGACTTTACTTTCACCCCCAGGCACATCCACAACTGAGCGTCAGTTCAGCTTTGGCCCCGCCACTTCCTAGTTTCTAAAGCTATTAGTAATTGTCTTCCGTTCTTCCCCAGTAACATATTGGACCACTTCTGCCTGGGGCACCGGGGCGGGGCTCATTTTCCAGTGTCATATCATTTTGCCTTTTCATACTGCCCATAAGGTTCTCCAGGCAAGAATACTGGAGGGAGTTACCCTTTCCTCCTCCAATGGACCACATTTTGTCGAACTCTTTACTATGACCTGCCCACCTTGGGTGACCCTGCACGGCATGGCTCATAACTTCATTTTGCCATCCCCTTCACCACAACAAAGCTGTGATTCATGAAGGGGAATGTAATGGTATCCAAACCTATTTTCACAGCAAAATGTCCTGAAAGCAGAAGTTCATACACCATAATCATTAAATCAGAAAGGGAATGGGAGCTGAGGCTCAGTACTTTTTTTTTTTTTTTTTTTAATCCTGGAATGATTCCAACTTTCATCAGAGTTTGAAAATTGCCTTCCTAAAGCCCCACACCCCCAACTGTTCATGGCAAATGAACAGTTTTACAAGTTTCCCAGAAGATTCTAATGTTCATCCAGGGTAGAAAACTACTGAGTTAGAGCAGTTTCTCAAACTTTGTTGCATATTTGAATCACCCACCCATAGAGAATTTTTTTTTTTTAATTTATTGAAGTAGAGTTGCTTTACAAGGTTGTGTTTCTACTGTACAGCAAAGTGAATCAACTATGCCCATACATGCATACTTTGGATTTCCTTTTCAATGATGTCACCAAAGAGCCTTGAATAGAGTTCCCTGTGCTAAACAGTGTATTCTCATTTGTCATCTATTTTATACTTAATAGTGTATATATCGGAGAAGGCAATGGCACCCCACTCCAGTACTCTTGCTTGGAAAATCCCATGGACAGAAGAGCCTGTTAGGCAGCAATCCATGGGGTTGCTAAGAGTCGGACACGACTGAGCGACTTCACTTTCACTTTTCACTTTCATGCATTGGAGAAGGAAATGGCAACCCACTCCAGTGTTCTTGCCTGGAGAATCCCAGGGACGGGGGAGCCAGGTGGGCTGCCATCTATGGGGTTGCACAGAGTTGGACACGACTGAAGTGACTTAGCATAGTGTATATATGTCAACCTCATTCTCCCAATTAATTCCACTCTCTTCCCCCCCCTCCACTTGCTGTCCATATATTTGTTCTCTATGTCTGTGTGTCTATTTCTGCTTTGCAAATAGGGTCTTCTGCACCTTTTTACTATATTTCACATGTATACATTAATGTATGATATTTGTTTTTCTCTTTTTGTCCTATTTCACTCTGTATGACAGTCTGTAGATACATCCACATCTCTGCAAATGACACAATGCCATTCTTTTTTATGGTTGAGCAATATTCCATTATATATATACACACACAATCTTCTTTGATAGCAAAGTGTGAGAAACATTGATTCAGAAGGTCTATTTCTTATGGTATGATTCATGGGCCACTAATCTGATGATTCCTGTTAAAGCTCAGATTTTAAGGTCTTTTCAAGTACATACTAAATCAGTCTTCAGTTTGGGCACAGATCTTCACTGTAATAAATTATGTTAGGGAACTGGTGACCAAAAGTGCCCACCCTGGCTAAACACAGTAATAACTGTTTGCATGAGTAGTCTCACAACAGGAATTCCCAGTAAGAAACACAGTGTTGCTGCTGAAAACTTAATAGGAGAATTTGGGAGGGGCCAAAGGAGGGAAGACATTCCATCTCATAACATGTTCTAACAACCTCTCAGAAGCCCTCATGCTAGAATCCATCTTGGCTTAGAGGTGTGTGTGTGTCACCAGGAAGGACCCTGAGTAAGACCATATACAGGCACACGCAAGATAACTGGCCAGAGGCAATCCCAAATGGTAACCCTATTACTATAAAACCTGAGACTGATCCATGTGGCACAGCAGTTCTCCTGGGCTCCCTTACTCTGCTGCAGGTGGTTCTTGGTATCCCTCACATAAAGAAGCATTCAATCATATAAACACCCCACCTCAAATATCTGGTACATTTAAGGGAGTATAGTAACCTGCTCAATACCATTTTTACAAAGCAAATCCTGTTTATAAAATAAATACCTTTTAACAAGGTCCTTAATAACAGAATGAACAGGCCATCTCAGACCACCTCTGAGCTGTTTCTCACTGATTTTTTTAAAAATATCACTTCTTTCCCAGATCACTATAATCAACAGTACCAGACATATAAAAAAAAATGTTAACAGCATCTCTGAATAACGATTTAAAGTGTTTTCATCAGACCCTCAGTTGTGCTCTCTCCATTAGAACCATCAATAACAAGAGAGACAAAAATTATCAATCTGTAACTAGGCAACAAGGACAAAGCTAATGAACATTAGGCCAGAGATGGTAACCTTTATAAATAAAATCCAAATAACACCTTAGCTGAATATATTTTTCCAGTTTATTGCTGTTTTGACACAAATGAAACCAAGATATATTCTCTATACTTTGTTTGCTTTTCCTTTTTTTTCTTCTTCTAGTTTATGTCCTGTGTTATTACTTTGTGGAAAGAGACAGAGTGGGTGTAAAGAAGTCCATAAATTGGGACAAAACTGTTTTACTATAAATGTGTCTACTTACTTACTTGCTAGCTTGTTTTAATATGTCTAATCAGCAAGTTTGCCAAAGTAATCCTCTGGGCCTTCCTTGAATTTGACCATGGTATCTATTAATACTATTAAAAGATATGTGAGACTAGTAGAAAAAATATGAATGAAAATGGCTATGTGAAGAAAAATTAAACAAAAATTTACAGATAAAACCACATATCTGCTCTTTTCATCTCCTTTCAAAAGAGGGAACAGTATATTTGAAAACCTCGTAAATTCATTCTATCCATGTAAGTGCATAATTTCATTTTAGCTATAGACATTATCATTCTTTTCTTGTTTAGCTTTTTGTATGGGTGATATTCTCTAAGCATTTAAACTGCAAGAGAATTAGATTCTTTGCAAAATCTTAAAAGATGATTTCCCCCCCCACTGTGGGAAAGGGCTTCTGTACTAACAATGCAAACATTAATTTAATGTCAAAAATAAATATAATATAAATAGCTAGGGAAATTTTTGTCTTGGAATTGCATATATAGTCATATATAACTATGCTTTTTTTTTTTTTTCCTTTTAGCAGAAAGACCATGAGACTTTTACCATGAAAACCCTACAGAAGTCAAAGCTGTTATCTATATGTGATCCATTGACCTCTGGCATGCCAGAAGATCCCTTCAGAGGTTTAATGAAAGTGAAAGTCGCTCAGTTGTGTTGGACTCTTTGTGACCCCATGGAGTATAGACCACCAGTCTCCTCTCTCCATGGAATTCTCCAGGCAAGAATACTAGAGTGGGTAGCCATTTCCTTCTTTGGGGATCTTCCTGACCCAGGGATCAACTCAGAGTCTCCTGCATTGCAGGCAGATTCTTTACCACTGAGCCACCAGGGGAGTGAAAGATTTAGCTTCCTAGCTAAACAGTAAGTTCTCTTGCATAAATAATAGGAAAACTCCAAAGGATTCCATAAAAGTATCCAGTGGACACTGCCAGAAAAACCTCAGCTCCAATTCTCCTGAGAATGTTTCCAGTAGGAAGGGATAATTCACTTACCCTAAATCTTAAAAGTAAGTTGATTCCTGGTATGCAAAAATGATGTAATGTGCATAAATATACGCTGTCATTTTTTTCTGTCCCAATCTAGGAGGATGATGGCACAAATTACTTTGAAACAAAAAATTATGTATATAATTTATATGGGATTATAAATTAATATAAAATTATATATTATAAATTAATAATTAATATTAATTAATATAATTTTAATATAAATTAAAATTAATAATTACATATATTATAAACTAATATAAATATAAAATTAATTTATTTTATATATATATATATATATATATGAGAGGCCTTCCCTTTAAATGATTACAATTAAGGTGAGACCCTCTCTTGCTATCAGCGTTGGTAGCTACAAGAACAACCATGTCCACAAGACAGAAGGAAGACCACTGACTGATTCAAAACCCCATATTGCAAGGAAACCAATACAGATCCATGGCAATGATCTTGGCACAGAGCTAAGGCACCAGATCACCATGCAGAGATGAACATCAGGAGATAAAAAGAAAGATTTTGTTCCAATCCAAGATAATTTCAGTGAAGTGAAAACTTACAGTTAAGTTTTTCTGGTAGGACTTCAAAGGTTAAATTAATGTCTATTTTCTATATGTTATGATTCTACTACCACCATAAAAACAGAGAATTGAGGCCCCTTCAAAACAGTTGGTTGCCCTTTATTCGGTAAAACATACACATCCTCAGATATATTCTATTTCATAAAAATGAAAAGAAAAGTATTGGGAAAGCAGAACAGAGAGAAAAAAATAAATAAATAAACCAAATGACACAGCAACATAAAAAGCAAAATTGAATCTAAGAGACAAAAAAAAAAAAAAACAACTCTGACTTCTTATAACATTCAGTTAGTTGTTGTCTCTGGTTAAAGAAGATTTGAGTCTCTGAAACAAAAGACATCATGATTTTTAAGTCATAGAGGGATTGGAATGTTTCATTTCATTAGTCTCACACCAGGGATTTTGGCAAGCGCATTCCATCAAGATTTTACAAATTATTTCAACTACTAATAAAGTGATTATGATGCAGCTTGAAAGTGCAACACTTTAGTTTTATAGTGAAATGGCAGAACCAATAAGTAGGCCTTAAAGCCATAGAACTTGTGCTAATTGAGTGGAAGGGAATATCGATTGGAGTGGAAATGACCAGACTGCCAATTTTCATCCAGGCATCATATGCCATTGCACACACACTTAAGCAAATGTGCATTTCCAATGATTATAGGAAATGGAGTTAGGAATCAGCAAAACCAGGCCAAAGGCATAGACAGATTCACTAAAACATTCTCTTTCTTCCCTTTTTTCTTTTGCAGAGAAATCATGTATTTGTGTGACTGTTGGGAGTGAAGGAGTATTTTCTTTCCTTTCTGGTGGTTCTGGTCTGGTCTGATTTCTGGTAGGGCCGAGTTCCAGTCCTCCCTTCTCTGGAGGCCCAGGGTAAAGTCCCATAACGCCTGGGTATCTGTAGGTGGCAGGAGACGTCTGTA
This sequence comes from Bos grunniens, assembly GCF_055505025.1. Taxonomy (NCBI): domain Eukaryota; kingdom Metazoa; phylum Chordata; class Mammalia; order Artiodactyla; family Bovidae; genus Bos; species Bos grunniens. Next base: position 53,512,211 of record NC_141175.1, on the reverse strand, counting down.
AGGCCACCCCTTCCGCCCCCACTCTCCCGCCTCCTCCCTCTTCTTCTTTCAACCTGGCTTCCTTTCCTCCCTTTGAAATCTTTGATGTTAGTACTTGGATCTGAAGTTCTGTATCTCTATAGGAGGTTTTCTGAGAGACTGTATTCTTGTATTTAAGGGCTTCCCTGGTGGCGCAGAGGTTAAAGCGTCTGCCCGCAATGCGGGAGACCTGGGTTCGATCCCTGGGTTGGGAAGATCCCCTGGAGAAGGAAATGGCAACCCACTCCAGTATTCTTGCCTGGAGAATCCCATGGACCAAGGAGCTTGGTGGGCTACAGTCCACAGGTCACAAAGAGTCCGACACGACTGAGCGACTTCACTTTCACTTTCACTGTATTACCAATTAAGGGATTCCCAGGTAGCTCAGTGATAAAGAATCTGCCTGCCAATGTACGAGATGCTGGTTCAATCCCTAAGTCTGGAAGAGCCCCCGGAGAAGGAAACGGCAAGGCACTCCAGTATTCTTGCCTGGAGAATTCCATAAACTGAGGAGCCTGGCAGGCTACAATCCATGGTGTGGGAAGGAGTTGAACAGGGCTGGGAGACTAAGCACTCAAGCATGCTGACCAATCAATTTCCAGATGTCAGAAACAGCAAAAATTGGAGCAACATATAGAGTAGAAGCTACTTTTATGATCTAGGGGTTTAAAAAGATATTGGCATATCTGAGAGATGGAAAGAGAGTAAAAATCAAAATAAAAGACCATTAAATACATAGTAAGTCTACTATGGCTCATATATTCTGTTGAAAGCTAAGAGGAGGGAAGTTAAATACACCAAAAAACCTCCACAACCTCCTCTTCAAAAATCTTACAGTCTCAAATGGAAGTCATATTTTCTCTTCCTCTGTTTAGACATTTGTTAAGCAGATATGTTTTGTGCACCTGCCATGTGTCAGGGCTTCTCAGGTGGCACCAGTGGTAAAGAACCCACCTGCCAAGACAGGAGATGTAAGAGACTCGGTTCGATCCCTGAGTCAGGAAGATCCTCTGGAGGAGGGCATGGCAAACTACTCCAGTATTCATGCCTGGAGAATCCCCATAGATAGAGAAGCCTGGTGGGCTACAGTCTGTGGGATTGCAAAGAATTGGGTACGAGGGAAGCAACATATCACACAGCACGCCATGTGTCAGGCATTGAGCAAGATGCAGATACTGGAGATATTTTAGTCCTCACTTAATGAAGTTTAAGGCAGAAAAACGCAATCATTTTTTTAAGAATAAAAGTTTTGTCACTTTCTTTTATGAACGATACTTGCTCTTTTTATGTATTCTAATTCTTTGGGGCAGCCTTGTCAGGATTTCAGTATGTAAGATTTGCTTTATTTCCAGCTCATTTTGTACTATTCTTCTCCTTGCCACTTATGCTGTTGTTCCCTACCCTCTTCATTACTCTGAACATACTGTACATTTCTGTTTCAGAGCTTTCTCACCATCTGCTCTAGAATTCTCTCCCCATTTCCTAGTTATGTCCTTTTCATCCTTCAGTACTAGGGAAGGTTTCTATGCAATCTTAGGACTCTGAACTGTTTTAAGCAATTATCAAAATTGGAATTGATTAGTAATTAAGGTAATTTTATCTTTTTGTTTTTCTGAAAATAAAATTATCATAAAAACCAGAATTTGATTTGCTTAAAAATCCATCCCAAGAACCTTACACTGAGTTTAATGCATATTAGATTCAATGAATACTGTGAATAAATTAATAAAATTTTTAAAGCCCAGAATAATGCAATAAGTATTGCAGAACAAAATGGTGCTTTTCATTACTGTGATCCAGGGACAAGGTCAGTAACTATAATATTGAGGGGCTGGAGTTATAGGTTAATGAACAAGTAGGTTCTGATGAAAAATGCAAGGGCACAGGAATGAGGAAGGGTATCAGTGAACACAAGATATATAGGTAAGTGTGTGGAAAATTTTAAATTACATAAAATTACAGGAAAGGAAAAAAAAAAAAAACTAGAAAAAACTCAGGTGCTAGGATAGAACATAAATGAAGGTTTTTAGGCAAATCTTCTTTTATGCAGTAACATTTTAGTCTCCACCTGAAAAAAAAAGAAGAAACTAGCTGTGCCAAGAAAAGCAAGGAGCATTCCAGGCAGAGGGATTACAGCAGTGATTACAAAAGGCCCAAAGGTAGGCAAGTGATCAATGTGTTACGAACAACAAGAAATGAGTCCCAGTAGCCTGGAACATGTCAAACAAGAGGGACAGCAGCTGGGAAAGAAGGTGAGAATTAAACCTAAGGGTGAGATCATCTACAGCTTTGAAGGTGTACAATTTTGGATTTTAAACACAATGCGAAGTTACTGGAAATCTTTAAGCAATGCTGGCATGAGTATTTTTGTTTTAAAAAGTTAACTCTGGTTAGTTTGTAGTGTGTAGTTGGGGTGGGAAATCCCAAATATAGGTTGCAATAGAGTAATTGGAGGACTTCCCTGATGTTTCAGTGGTAAAGACAGCCTATAATACAGGGGACCCAGGTTTTATTCCTGGGTTGGAAAGATTCCCTGGAGGAGGGCATGACAACCCACTCTGGTATTCTTGCTGAGAGAATCCCATAGACAGAGAAGCCTGGCAGGCTGAAGTCCATAGAATCACACAGAGATGGACACTACTGAAGTAACTAAGCAGCAGCAGCGGAGTAATTGGAAATTAGAAAGAGGAGCTGAGACTTTTCTCTACCTTTCTGAATTAATATCATGGTACCCCAAGGGAGAAATATCAATAACCTCAGATATGCAGATGACACCACCCTTATGGCAGAAAGTGAAGAAGAACTAAAGAGCCTTTTGATGAAAGTGAAAGAGGAAAGTGCAAAAGTTGGCTTAAAGCTCAACATTCAGAAAACAAAGATCATGGCATCCGGTCCCATCACTTCATGGCAAATAGATGGGGAAACAGTAGCTGACTTTATTTTTCTGGGCTCTAAAATCACTGCAGATGGTGGGTAATTGCAGCCATGAAATTAAAAGATGCTTACTCCTTGGAAGGAAAGTTATGACCAACCTAGTCAGCATATTAAAGAACAGAGATATTACTTTGTCAACAAAGTCCGTCTAGTCAAAGGTATTTTTTTTTTCCAGTGGTCATGTATGGATGTGAGAGTTGGACTATAAAGAAACCGGAGCACCAAAGAATTGATGCTTTTGAATTGTGGTGTTGGAGAAGACTCTTGAGAGTCCCTTGGACTGCAAGGAGATCCAACCAGTCTATCCTAAAGGAGATCAGTCCTGAGTGTTCACTTGAGGGACTGATGTTGAAGCTGAAACTCCAATACTCTGGCCACCTGATGCGAAGAGCTGACTCATTGGAAAATACCCTGATGCTGGGAAAGATTGAGGGCAGGAGGAGAAGGGGCCGACAGAGGATGAGATGGTTGGATGGCATCACTGACTCAATGGACATGGGTTTGGGTGGATTCCAGGAGCTGGTGATGGACAGGGAGGCCTGGCATGCTGCGGATCATGGGGTTGCAAAGAGTCGGACATGACTGACTGAAGTGAACCCCAAAGTCAGGGAATTTGTTCAAAGTCTAATTCCTAATAAAGATTTTCCATGTTTCTTTTGTTACAATAAAACACACCGTAAACATCTCTATTTTAATTGTTCATCAAACAAATATGCCAGAAGCAATAAACTTCAATCTATAACTTGCTGACATGCTTTTGGTTTTGTATAGAAAATGGGTGAAAAAAAAAAAAGCCCTGGGCTGTCACCACAGTGAGATGATTACCCATCTGGTTTCAGTAAATCCACTACCTTCTGCTATGTCTCTTTCTCTATGTCTATGAAACATCCAGGGCTGGAAATGTCTTAAGGGGTCGTATTCTCCTTTCTCGTGTCATTGTAGAAAAATAAAAGCTCCAAAGAGGGCTGTGTTATTACATCCCTCTGGGCTGTAGGATACATTTATGTACAACTATGTCTATATTCCTCTCTCATCCATTTTCTACAAATTATTTTTAGAAACAAAGGGCCACTGATATTTACATAGATAACACTACACAATAAACAGCCTTACTTGTGTACACAAACTGACAAACATATACTGCAAAAGCCATTCCCATAAACACATGTATTTATACCAATATTCACATGCATGATTCTTTGCCTAGACTGGAGAGTGTTTTAGTAATTACATTGTTTCAAACACAGCTGTTTATTACCAAATAAAAAATGGTTTCGTGTGTGTGTGTGTTTTAAGACTTTGGAGGGAGAAAGGGAAGACATAATACGAAGCTGACTATCAAAATTCCGTGTTCAGTTTTCCATCCTGCTTCCAATCATGTCACCTTGTGGTCTCAACAGTTTTTCTTAGTGGAAATTTAGCTAGGAATACAGGAAAGAGCAAAATGTGAAATACATGAAATCTGTTCCCTTGTGATGTTCTCATTTCAAAATGACAATTTGTCAATTAAAGGTGAATATATGAGAAATACTGATTCATAGAGTGGGGAACTGTCCTGTGTTGTTTATGAATACTTGGAGAGCATTGGGGGCTTCCTTGGTGGCTCAGGGATAAAGAATTTGCCTGCCAATGCAGGAGACTTGGGTTTGATTCTTGGGTCAGGAAGATTCCCTGGGGAAGGAAATGGCAACCCATTCCAGTATTCTTGCCTGCAAAATCCCATGGACAGAGGAGTCTTGTGGGCTACAGTCCATGGGGGTCGCAAAGAGTCAGACAGGACTTTGCAGCTAAAACAACAACCACAACAGAAGGCCTCAATATTCTTTGTTCAATTTATGATTTAAGAAACTCCATTTTTTAACAGAGAAGGTGAAAGGAGTATATTGCACCAAATAAAAAGCTATGACAAACCTACTGCTGCTGCTGCTGCTAAATCATTTCAGTCGTGTCCGACTCTTTGAGACCCCATGGACTGCAGCCTAACGAACTCTGCAATCCCTGGGATTTTCCAGGCAAGTGTACTGGAGTGGATTGCCATTGCCTTCTCATTGACAAACCTAGACAGTGTATTAAAAAGCAGAGACATCACTTCACCAACAAAGATCTATATAGTAAAAGCTATGGTTTTTCCAGTAGTTGTGTATATGGAGAGTTGAACCATAAAGAAGCCTAAGTGCAACAAAAAAACAAAAATTGATGCTTTTGAACTGTTGTACTGGAGAAGACTCTTGAGAGTCCCTTGGACAGCAAAGAGATTAAAGCAGTCAATCCTAAAGGAAATCACCACTGAATATTCATTGGAAGGACTGATGCTGAAGCTGAAGCTCCAATACTTTGGCTACCTGAAACAAAGAGCCAGCTCATTGGAAAAGACCCTGATGCTGGGAAAGATTGAGGGCAGGAGGAGAAAGCGGAGACAGAGGATGAGATGGTTGCATGGTATCATCAACTCAAAGGACATGAGTTTGAGCAAACTCCAGGAGAAAGTGAAGGACAGGGAAGCCTGGTGTACTGCAGTCCATGGTGTGGCAAAGAGTCTGACAGGCCTGAGTGATTGAATACCAACAAATCATTGTGAATTGCTTTGCTTGACTTAATTATCATATGAATACTAGTGTAACCTAGCAGAACTCCTGTGAAACTTCTGGGCACAAAACTTTTGTGTACCACGTTTCTTGGATTACAGGAAATAGCCTTCATTTTACCTCATTAATCAACCTGGAGTTCCACCAAGAGGGTATGGGGTGAAGAGATAAGGGAGGAATAGCTACAAGAAACAATAGTGCAACCTTACGGCAGATTCCTGGTTCCCCCTCAAGGGATAGCAAGTGACAGAACAATGTCTTCGACCTATTTTGCAGGACAGGGAAGCATGGCATATTGCAGTCCACGGGGTCACAAAGAGTCAGACACGACTGAGCCACTGAACAGCAATAGCAACAGATACCAAAACCTCCACCAAGTGGGAGAAATTAACCATGTGCAAGCCACAAATCCTTAAACCCCAGTTCAGTTGGAACCATAAGGTTGATGATGCTGACTCCAACAGATGCCAGATTTGGTTTCACTAGTGAGCTGATACCCACTAGTCAAGAATTTTGAAGATAAGATTACAAATATTTGAACTCATAATTGTGCAGTAGTTTGAGCATTCTTTGTCATTGCTTTTCTTGGGATTGGAATGAAAACTGACCTTTTCCAGTCCTGTGGCCACTGCTGAGTTTTCCAAATTTGCTGGTATATTGAGTGTAGCACTTTCACAGCTTCATCTTTTAGGGTTTGAAATAGCTCAACTTGAATTCCATCACTTCCACTAACTTTGTTCATAGTGATTCTTCCTAAGGCCCACTTGACTTCACATTCCGGATGTCTGACTCTAGGTGAGTAATAATTGGGATATCCCAGATAATTGGGATTATCTGGGTTGGGAAGACTTTTTTTTGTCTAGTTCTTCTGTGTATTCTTGCCACCTCTTTTTAATATCTTCTGTTTCTATTAGATCAATACAATTTCTGTCCTATATTTAGCCCATCTTTGCATAAAATATTCCCTTGGTATCTCTAATTTTCTTGAAGAGATCTCTATTATTTCCCATTCTATTGTTTTCCTCTATTTCATTGCGCTGATCACTGAGGAAGGCTTTCTTATCTCTTCTTGCTCTTCTTTGGAACTCTGCATTCAGATGCTTATATCTTTCCTTTGCTCCTTTGCTTTTCACTTCTCTTCTTTCACAGCTATTTGTAAGGCCTCCTCAGACAGCCATTTTGTTTTTTTGCATTTATTTTTCTTGGGGATGGCCTTGATCTCTGTCTACTGTACAATGTCATGAACCTCCATCCATAGTTCATCAGACACTCTGTCTATCAGATCTAATCCCTTGAATCTAATTCTCACTTCTATTGTATAATTGTAGGGGATTTGATTTAGGTCATACCTGAATGATCTAGTGGTTTTCCATACTTTCTTCAATTTAAGTCTGAATTTGGCTCATGATCTGAGCCACAGTCAGCTCCCAGTCTTGTTTTTGCTGACTGTATAGAGCCTCTCCATCTTTTGTTGCAAAGAATGCTCAAACTACCACAGAACTGCACTCATTTCACATGCTAGTAAAGTAATGCTCAAAATTCTACAAACCAGGCTTAAATAGTACATGAACCATGAACTTCCAGATGTTCAAGCTGGTTTTAGAAAAGGCAAAAGAACCAGAGATTAAATTGCCAACATCTGTTGGATCATCAAAAAAGCAAGAGAGTTCCAGAAAAACATCTATTTCTGCTTTATTGACTATGCCAAAGCCTTTGACTGTGTGGATCACAACAAACTGTGGAAAATTCTGAAAGAAAGGGAATACCTGATCACCTGATCCACCTCTCAAGAAATCTGTATGCAGGTCAGGAAGCATAGTTAGAACTGGACATGGAACAACAGACTGGTTCCAAATCAGGAAAGGAGTACGTCAAGGCTGTATATTGTCACCCTTCTTATTTAACTTCTATGCAGAGTACATCATGAGAAACCTTTGGCTGGAAGAAGTACAAACTGGAATCAAGATTGCTGAGAGAAATATCAATAACCTCAGATATGCAGATGACACCACACTTTTTTCAGAAGCCACAGGAGAACTAAAGAGCCTCTTGATGAAAGTGAAAGAGGAGAGTGAAAAAGTTGGCTTAAAACTCAGCATTCAGAAAACTAATATCATGGCATCTGCCCCATCACTTCATAGCAAATAGATGGGGAAACAGTGGAAACAGTGACAGACTTTATTTTGGGGGGCTCTAAAATCACTGTAGATGTTGACTGCAACCATGAATTTAAAAGACACTTACTCCTTGGAAGAAAAGTTATTACCAACCTTGATAGCATATTAAAAAGAGAGTCATTTATTTACCAACAAAGGTCCATTTAGTCAAGGCTATGGTTTTTCCAGTAATCATGTATGGATGTGAGAGTTGGGCTATAAAGAAACCTGAGCACCAAAGAATTGATGCTTTTGAACTGTGGTATTAGAGAAGACTCTGGAGAGTCCCTTGGACTACAAGGAGATCCAACCAGTCCATCCTAAAGGAAATCAGTCCTGAATGTTCATTGGAAGGACTGATGCTGAAGCTGAAACTCCAATACTTTGGCCACCTGTTGTGAAGAACTGACTCCTTTGAAAATCCCTGATGCTGGGAAAGATTGAAGGGGGGAGTAGAGGGGGATGGCAGAGGATGAGATGGTTGGATGGCATCACCAACTCAATGGACATGAATTTGAGTAACTCTGGGAGTTGGTAATGGACAAGGAGGCCTGGCGTGCTGCAGTCCATGGGGTTGCAAAGAGTCAGACACTACTGAGCAGCTGAACTGAACTGAACTGAACATCGTAAAATAAAGTCCCAAAGGTGAAATATCAGACAGCTGATACAGAGGGCTGAGATTAGTGGCATCACAATGTGATAACTTTTCAGGGGTTTCCTTCTACATTTGTCAAGGGTCAAATCACTTTGTTAGCCAGAAACAGCTGGACATTGAGGTTTAAACTCCCTATGAGAGAAGCACAGTAGAGACTTCCTCTCCCTGTAGTCAGTGAGTGGCGAACTTCAAGCCTTTTGAAAATGGGCTTTGATGAAGAAAGAGGAGAGAAGTTGATGTTGATGAGAACTTGTAATGAGAGACAGAGCGAGACCTGAAGCTGAAGAAAAGATGCAAAGAAGAAGCTGGTGATACAATAATCAACATGATTAGCCTCACGATTTTGCTATCTTCCAATTAGAGAAGGTAGAGACATTAGTTATTTATGTTTACTTTTTCAGAAATGTTGCTCCCATTGAGAGAAGAATCAGAAAATCAAATATGACATCTTTATCTGTGGGTGAAAAAGGGTTAACTCCACAGGGCTTGCTGTAGAAAGCCTTGTCATTCCCAGGAAAGGCTTGTTTTCATGACTAGACCTTAGCTGACCCCTGAAAACTGTGCTTCTGTGATGTTCTGTTTGATGAAAGTACTTTGTGCATGCCTGAGACCTTGAAGCAGAGTCCACCAGTTTGTCCAGATAATTTATGTTAACAAAGTGATGTGTGTTGAACACCTGTTTCACCTCTTGAGACAGGAGCTTGAATACCCAAGAACAGCCATAAGGTGCTGTACATTAGGTAGCTAGCAGCCGACAAAAGTCCTGATCAATCAGGCTCAGAAAAGTTTTCCTTACTGGCAACTCTTCCCATGTGTTGTCACATATAATTTGGACAATTAAGTACATTCTGTACATTCTTACATATTCAAGAAGCTTCATGATCCTGAAATGCAGAAATGCAAAGTAACCAATAACCAGACAAATTAAAAGCAAACTACTTAAATCTAAAAACAAAGAAAAGAAACTTGAAAACAGCTAAAGAATACTGGAACATTAATTATAAGGCAACGGCCATTTAAATGAATGAATTTCTCATAAGAAACCATGGAACAGAGAAGAAAGTGGCAAATGTTTTTAATGTGTTGAAGTAATTTCAAAACAAATTTCTTTACTCAGTAAAAGCAGTCTTCAGGAATAAAGGTAAAGCAAAGCATTCTCATTTGAAGAAAACTAAGATAATCTATTGACAGAAAGCCTGTTGTATACAAATTGCTTAAAGAAGTTCTTCAGACAGAACAGAACTGATAGCAGAAGAAAAATTGGGACATTGTGAAAGAAGGAAGAAAACAGTATATCTATCAAACAGAGCTTCAGTAAAAAAGTAAAGGAAAAATTGGGAAAACTGAAATGGCAAAGACAATTCCATAATTATAGACTTAAACACTCTTTTCTTACTCTGTGGTAAGCAGTCTTCAGAAAGGCAAGGATATAAAAGAACTGACCACCATCAAACAACCCTTAATTGACAATTATAATATTTCACTCAGTAACAGCACAATACATAGTCTTTATATGCACACATGGAACATTATAATATACTTACACTAGTTCATAAAAACTATAAACTGTATAATATACTTGCACTAGTTTGTAAAAACTATAACAAATTTAAAATATTTAAAAATATATCAGACTGTTATACAGAGAAAAGTATATCAGAAAGAGAAAAACAAATGTCATATATTAATATTAATGCATGTATGTAGAATCTGAAAAAATATTGGTATAGATGGTCATATTTACAAAACAAAAATAGAACCAAAGACATAGAGAACAAGCATGGCTAATAAGGGGGAAGGGATAGTGGGATGAATTGGGAGATTTAAATTGACATATATACACTATTATGTATGTGTATATGAGCTTCCCTGGTGGCTCAGATGATAAAGAGTCTGCTTTCAATGCAGGAGACCTGGGTTCCATCCCTGGGTCAGGAAGATCCCTTAGAGAAGAGAATGGCAACCCACTCTGGTATTCTTGCCAGGATAATTCCCTGGACAGAGGAGCCTGGGGGCTATAGTCCATGGTCTCACGAAGTTGGACACAACTGAGTGACTAACACTTTCACTTTCACACTGCTGCTGCTGCTGAGTCACTTCAGTCATGTCCGACTCTGTGCGACCCCATAGACAGCAGCCCACCAGGATGCCCCGTCTCTGTACCATGTATAAAATAGATAACCTATGAGAACCTACTGTATAGCACAGGAAACTCTACTCTAGGCTCTGTGGTGGCCTAAATGGGAAAGAAATCTAAAAACGAGGAGATATATGTGTACGTATGGCTGATTCCCTTTGCTATACAGCAGAAACTGACACAGCAGTGTAGGGCCACTATACTCCAATCAAAACAGCAAAAAACATATCAGTTATGTTTGATGATTGTAATGGAATCAAAATAGGAATCAATAAAAGAAAGACAATGAAAAAAATTTGTGAAAAGTGTCCTCTAGAAATCCAACTATTGGCTAACCTGACCAACCATGGAGTGTTCACTGAGGGGCATCCAGTTTCTATATTCATGCATTTCAAGGAAGTGACAAGAGTCTATTTCCACTGACAAGGGATAAATATGAACTCTTCTAATATAACTAAAAGGCATATTGAGTCCAAACCTAAATTCTTACCTATCCAAACTAAGCATGGGAGAAACCATTTTGCTATGAACGTCTCTTTCAGTTGAGTCTAAACATGCATTTATTGATACAGAAAAGAATCACTTTCCCAAGGAGATAATTCTGACTAGTGGAGTCAGCACCATTAAATACCACTACTGGTTTTACCTCTAGAATACATGCTCTTGTATGTTGAGCTTGTGAGCAAGAATCATTATCTTCTATATCAGGACTTACATATTCCTCTTCTACATCATTTGGAGGTTGTGTAAGTTATTTGCCATTTGTCACACACCCAGAGCTACTCTTCTTTTCCCGTTTTGTCCATTGAGAACCTGATGCCTATAAACTAATTCACCCAGACTACCTTGCCTTATGGCTTAATATTGAGTTTAATCCAAAGTAGGCACTCTCTAGAAAATATAAGAGAGGAAAGAGGGAAAGATAGAAACAGTTTCTCTCACTCTCTCTGTCCCCGGATATATTATTTGGGCAGTGGTTACATTCTTCTATAACTACAGCTTCTTCCTGACTGACTGATCCCATAGCACCAGTGATGCCAAGGCTCAGGTTATAATGTTTCCTCTTCTTGCACCTTTAGGCCTAGTGGTAATAAAAGCTTTGATTTAGTTCTCTTTACTGCACCAATAGAATGTACCTTTTGTTTCCTACCAGTCAGGAGACTGGCAGAAAGGCATATACTGAAAGCTCCTTGAGTGAATTCATGAGCAATCCAATGGATGAACACATGAATGAATGAATAATTCCTTCTTCTAATGATTTATAGAACTTCCTTTGACAAACTGTGTGTTAGTCTCTCAGTTGTGTCTGACTCTTTGTGACCCCCATGGACTGTAGCTTGCCAGGCTCCTCTGTCCATGGAATTCTCCAGGCAAGAATACTGGAGTGGATAGCCATTCCCTGCTTCAGGGGATCTTCCTGACCCAGGGATCAAACACAGGTCTCCCACATTGCAGGTTGGTACTTTACTGTCTGAGCCAAAATTAAGTCAAACCAAAAGCATAATTTGCTACACTTTTTACAGAGGCCTTGAAAATTAACCCAAAGACAATATATCAATGCTGAAGACTCCATGTGAGGTTGGAAATGGGACTGTAGGGGGGAAGCTATGAGTGTTTATGCACACAGTGCTGTGCAGATGTTGACAGATTCCTCTGTCTAAACTTCCCTGGGATAGTCATGTAATCACCAGGTCTTTTTGTTCCCAATTGGAACAACAACAACAAAAAAGTTATAGTTGCAACAATAACAAAATTCACATTCAAAAAGACTGAAACAAGAGAACTTAATGAAAGGGATATTGACAGAAGTATGGGGAACCTCATCACTTATAGGCTTGCTGCCAGAGAAGAAGGGCATCAAAGTCAGCTACTGGCAGAACCACAGAACTAAGGCAGAAAGTGAGTGGAGGAAATAAGTACTCCAAACTCTCTTCATCCTGGCTCACAGTCTACTGTTGGTGCATTCCATTGATCTAGTCTACTTCAAACCAGAGGCTAAGGATGATGAAATGCAGCCTCCCAGGGAATGCAGGAGGGTGACCTGGACTGTAGCAGTGAGACAAGTGGAGAATAACCAGCAGAGCTTGTTTAAAATATTTTCCCACAGAGGTGCTAAACATATGCTTAAGGTCTGTCTAGTAAGAGTATTAATAACCAAGACTTTAGTACAATCTGCTACTTTTGAAAACAAAATTCTGAGGCTAACAACCACCCCATGAGGGAGGTTTGACAACTAGTATATTAATTTTATATGTCAGTACATTAAATATCAGATATTTTACGTAGACACTAGTCCATCTAATTGTGATCCCCATAATGATAACAAAAGTAATCAGGCTGGTCCCTAGGCTCTGAAGTCATCCTCCAGGTATTTTTTTATTATTGCGTGTTGTATACTGGTATCCTTCTTGACCATACTACTTCTTTTCTTTTTTTGTCCTGGCATAAGCTTCTGTTTACCCCAATCAAGTTGCCTTTCCTGAAAAAATCACTGTGCTTTAGTTTTACCAGCCAATAGCCATTGGCTTAAAAATGATTAGGGTTTCCCCCAAGAGGAGCCTTTGATTACTGGAGCCAGATCTAGCCATGAAAGTGTGTGTTTTCCTGCTCGGTTCCAACATTTTCTCTTAATCAGGACAAGAGAGACTGCTTTGGGAAGTTAATTCTTCACCTGCACACAAAATATCTTTGCTTACTTTCTGCATTGCTATGTTCTCTAAGGAGGCACTTGGGGACCCACTGGTAAGAACTTGTTTTTGAGGTAATTACAACGGGAAATGAAGCACACCTCAATGAAAATTCATTTTGATTATGTTCCCTATAGTCTCTCTCTCTTTTCCTAAGTCCAGCAGTCCCAAACTTCAGGTGGCAAACAATATTATTTAATAGATTTAACTGTTGGAGAACAATCCAGTAGAACAGTCCAAGGCAAAATGAAAATGGTAAAACCTTCCAGATCTCACATGAACAGATTTCCCCTTCTGGCTGAAGGAAGCTGCTCTCAAAGACACCTGTTGTCATGTTTAGTACCTGGATATACAGACAAGGTTCAAACAGGTCCATGGAGTTCCAATTAAAATGTTCACACAGTTAGCATAGGGCAATAGGAGGATTTATATGAAGATAACTGATAAGATTAGTGATGGGAAGAGAAAGCGATATTGCACTTTGTTAGGATTGAAGTAAACAGATAGCAAAGTGATGACACAAGAAACCAAATCCCTGTACACTGGACTGGAAGTCTTCCAAGACAGTTTGAGAGAATTCACTGTGGAGTAACTTTACCACAATAAGGGAATTATGCTGATATTTCAAAATTTCATATTATGTCATTAAGTTATATTACAATGGGGTGAGAATTTGTATGGAGGTATTTCTTTTTTTTTAATAAAATATAGTTGGCTTAAAATGTTGTGTTAAATTTGCAATACAGCAAAGTGATTGTTTTGCTTGTGTGTGTATATATATATATGTATATGTATATGTGTGTGCATATGTGTGTGTGTGTCTGTGTCTGTCTTTGTGTATATATGTGTGCTCAGTCACTCAGTCGTGTCTGACTCTTTGTGATCCCATGAAGTGTAGCCTTCCAGGATCCTCTGTCCATGGGATTCTCTAGGCAAGAATACTGGAGTGGGTTGTCATGCCCTCCTCCAGGGGATCTTCCCAACCCAGGGAATAAACCCAGGCCTGGCTCATTGCAGGTAAATTGTTTTCTGTCTGAGCCACCAGGAGAGCCCATGTATATGTATGTATGTATGTGTATATATATATATATATGTATATATGTGTGTGTATATATATATATATATATACTCACACTTTCTTTTTTAAAAAAATTCCTTTCCATGATGGTTTATCACAGAGTATTGAATATAGTTTCCATGCTATACAGAAGGATTTGTTGTTTATCCATTCTATATGTAACAGTTTGCATTTGTTGACCTCAAATTCCCAGTCCATCCCTCCCCGACCCTACTTTCCTCTTGGGAACCACAAGCCTGTTCTCTGTGTCTATAAGTCTGTTTCTGTCTTGTAAAAGTTCTTTTGTTCATATTTAGATTCCTTATATGTGATATAATATTGAATTTGTGTTTATCTTTCTGACTTGCTTCACTTAGTATGAGTATCTCAAGGTTCATTCATGTTGTGCAAATGACATTATTTCACTCTTTCTATGGTTGAGTAGTATTCTACTGTATATATGAACCACATCTTCTTTATCCATACACCTGTCAGTAGACATTATGTTATTTTCAGAATTTGGGTACTGTGAACAGTGTTGCTGTAAATATAGGGGTGGATATATATCTTTGAATTATAGTTTTTTCCAGCTACATGCCCAGGAGTGGGGTTGCTGGACCGTATGGCAACTCTGATTGTCATTTGATCGCAGAGTTGGTGATCAATTTTAGGACAAGACTTCCTGCTAACCAGTGTGGTAACTATTCATTTTGCCTAATTCTGAAGCTGAAGTTCCAGTGCTTTGGCCCTTGATGCTGGGAAAGATTGAGGGCAAGAGGAGAAGGTGATGACAAAGGATGAGATGATTGGATGGCATCACCAACTCAATGGACATAAGTTTGAGCAAGCTCCAGGAGATGGTGAAGGACAAGAAAGCCTGGCATGGAAAGTCCATGGAGTCACAAAGAGTCAAACATGACTGAGTGACTGAACAACAACAATGATTAAATACTGATATATATATATATATATATACACACACACATATATATGTGTGTGTGTGTGCATTTATATATAACTAAAAATATGCTGAAATAAAAGCTTAGCACAAAGATTGTGTAATTCTTCATTTATAGATGACCACTGAAATAGCATCAGCATAATATTTTGATAGAGTAAATGAAACGTTTGTTCTTATTTCTAGATTTATTTTTTCATATGTTCTGGATCAGTACTTGCAAACCTGAGCTTTTGAATGACTTTTTAAATCCTCTACTACATTATAACTCTACTACAGTTAGACATAAACAAATTTGCATAAATCCCAAGTTAACTAGTGAAGTTCTCTACAACTAGATAGCATAGATAAGAAATTAGGTGGAAGCCACCAAAAAAACAGGTTGCCTACTCCTCAGTATTTTGAGTCATCTCCCCCAAACCCTGCTTTGTGTCTTTAGACGGACAGTTGTAAGACACTAAATATCTTAAGATTTTCACATTCCCTCCACCACAAATACACACAGAGCCCCCAGCAAATACGGACACGCTCATCTCAATAGTTCATAACTTCCAAGAGAATTTTCATGAACTGATAACTCAGGAGAGAGTAAAGGAATCTTGGAATTCTTAATTGGGTGAAACCTGAATCATCCTTTGGGCTCACTTCTCAGTTCAGAACTTATAGTTGCTACCTTGACCTCCTCACTTTATTCCTCTAATGTTTGATGGTCATCTGAAGAAAACAACCTTGTGTTCCACTCTTTTTTCCTGTGTTTTTACATGTCACCTATTTTACTTTGCTCAGAGAGGAATTTAATAAAAATTACTGTATCCTAAATTCAACAGTGTTTTGTTCTCAAAATATAACATTTTTTTTTCAACATTCTTGTCTTCAAAGGCTAATGGGATGTGTTGCTGTGTTGGAATTCAGAGTTATGTAGGTGGAGAAATCACAACAATTATTCCTAATTGCCACTGAAAACTTGTTTCTTTAGCAGAGGGGTGAGATTGGTTTAGTTGACATAAGCTCATATCTGCTAAATAGGAGACATGCAATTAGTGGTTAGTTGAGGGGTGGGAAAGAGAGATTGTACTTTGAAACAGCTAAAAAAAATAAGCTTAGAAATTATTTAAATTAGGCAAGATGTATGAACCAGCACAGAAAGTACACTGTGGAAAGTCTGTCATAGTCACCCACTGCACTTTTCTTCCAAAATGTATTTGGAAAACTAGTGAATTTTGCCTTTATAATCTCATTAAATATAAATATATTTATTAATTAGAAGTAGAAAAGCAGGGGCTTTGTAGTTAGGCAACACCAAGTATGAGCTGGGCTCTATGATTTATACGTTGTATAACTTTTTGCATGTTATTAAACGTTCATAAGCCTATTTCCTCTAAAACTGGATAATAATGAAATATCTTCACATGGGTGTTATACAGTTTAAATGAGATGATTATTATTTTTAAATCATTGTGTTATTTATTTATTTCATTGTTATTTTAAAATACTTTTTTATTCACTGTAGGATATTAAATGAGTCATTTAAAATCCTTGTCTCTAAAATAGATCTTTGATAAATAGCTTTCAGGGACAAAGTTACAATCAACCAAGTGAGTAGATAGTTATATATTCTTCAGCCATCATTAACTATCTAAATAAATGCTTGGTTTATATTAATTGCTGGAGAGGTAGATGTTTCCCTTTCTTCTCTCCATCTTCCTTCTGCCTCTCTTCATTCCTCTTTATTCTTTCTTTCTTTTCTTCACTGTTGAAATGGAGTTAAAAAGTTGGGAAAGACAATATCCTGGTTTCATCTATTCATAATTGCCTCCCACCTCCCCTTAGAGGCTCCGTATGTGCAATTATGGAAACTGATAGAGTTAGGAAAAATGACTCACCAACTCAAATCTGAAACCTTCAGAGTGAAAGATGGGTGATTTTACAGGTAAGGCCACAGCTCTTCTCTGTTTCCAATCAGAAATCTAATAAAACAGTAAATCAACATACTTCCCCTTTCTCTTCTCCTTTTAACTTTCAATAGAAAGTGACACTTTGGCCCGTTAAAGACAAAAAGACTGTAGCCAGAAGATAAATTTGATCAAACCCTGAAGGTTGTCTTGCTCATAGACTCTAAAGGAAGCAGGTACCATTAGACAGGAATATGTGTGTGCAGTCAGGAGGCTCCAGTGACGGGGCTGAGAGAGAGGACTGCCTTTTCTTTAGCCTCAGAAAAAGCAAATATTAGGGAGTGAAAGAGGAGAGTGAAAAAGCTGACTTAAAAGGGAACCCTCTTACACTGTTGGTGGGAATGCAAACTAGTACAGCCACTATGGAGAACAGTGTGGAGATTCCTTAAAAAATTGGAAATAGAACTGCCTTATGATCCAGCAATCCCACTGCTGAGCATACGCACTGAGGAAACCAGAAGGGAAAGAGACACATGTACCCCAATGTTCATCACAGCACTGTTTATAATAGCCAGGACATGGAAGCAACCTAGATGTCCATCAGCAGATGAATGGATAAGAAAGCAGTGGTACATATACACAATGGAGTATTACTCAGCCATTAAAAAGAATACATTTGAATCAGTTCTAATGAGGTGGATGAAACTGGAGCCTATTATACAGAGTGAAGTAAGCCAGAAAGAAAAACACCAATACAGTATACTAACACATATATATGGAATTTAGAAAGATGGTAACAATAACCCTGTGTACGAGACAGCAAAAGAGACACTGATGTATAGATCAGTCTTATGGACTCTGTGGGAGAGGGAGAGGGAGAGGGTGGGGAGATTTGGGAGAATGGCATTGAAACATGTATAATATCATGTATGAAATGAGTCGCCAGTCCAGGTTCGATGCCCGACACTGGATGCTTGGGGCTGGTGCACTGGGACGACCCAGAGGGAGGGTATGGGAAGGGAGGACGGAGGAGGGTTCAGGATGGGGAGCACGGGTATACCTGTGGTGGATTGATTTTGATGTTTGGCAAAACTAATACAATATTGTAAAGTTTAAAAATAAAATAAAATTTAAAAAAAACAAACAAACAAACACCTCAACATTCAGGTAACTAAGATCACGGCATCCAGTGCAATCACTTCATGGAAAATAGGCGGGAAACAATGGAAACAATGACAAACTTTGTTTTCTTGGGCTCCAAAATCACTGCAGATGGTGACTGCAGCCATGAAATTAAAAGATGCTTGCTCCTTGGAAGAAACACTATGACAAACCTAGACAGCATATTAAAAGGCAGAGACATTACTTTACCGACAAAGGTCCATATAGTCAGAGCTATGGTTTTTCCAGTGGTCATGTATGGATGTGAGAGTTGGACCATAAATAAAGCTAAGCTCCAAAGAATTGATGCTTTTGAACTATTGTGTTGGAGAAGACTCTTGAGAGTCCTTTGAACACAAGGAGATCCAACCAGTCCATCTTAAAGGAAATCAATCCTGAATATTCATTGGAAGGACTGATGCGGAAGCTCAAACTCCAATACTTGGCCACCTGATGCAAAGAGCTGACTCAGTGGAGAAAACCCTGATGCTGGGAAAGATGGAAGGCAAGAGGAGAAGGTGATGACAGAGGATGAGATGATTGGATGGCATCACCAACTCAATGAATATGAATTTGAGAATATTCTGGGACATAGTGGAGGACAGAAGAGACAAGTATGCTGCAGTCCATGGGGTTGCAAAGATTCTGACATGACTTAGCAACTGAAAAATAACAATAGGGAGAGAATAACAATTTCTTTGTTTTTCATAGTCAGTATCTAGGACTAAAGTGATACAGAATTCACATGGCATCCCTGAAATACACCTTTCTCTCATGTCCAACTCAAGATCAGTGTTGTCTATGAACCTTTTCCTACTAATTCTAATCCCTCCACCATAGAGTTTTAGAGCATGCCTGGGAAACAGGACCTCATGAAGGACTCTAAGAATGTTTCCAGTGAGAGATCCTCAGTTCTTCAAGCTTCATGTGTTTGTCCTCCAAGAGAACCTGCCACAATTATAGCCACATGGTTAGGGTTAACAAATTATAATTACTGATGGTTAATATTAACTACAATTCAAAGTGCTAGAGAACTGCTACTGCTAAGTCACTTCAGTCGTGTCCGACTCTGTGCGACCCCACAGATGGCAGCCCACCAGGCTCCCCTGTCCCTGGGATTCTCCAGGCAAGAACACTGGAGTGGGTTGCCATTTCCTTCTCCAATGCATGAAAGTGAAAAGTGAAAGTGAAGTCGCTCAGTCATGTCCGACTCTTTGCGATCCCCTGGACTGCAGCCTACCAGGTTCCTCTGTCCATGGGATTTTCCAGGCAAGAGTACTGGAGTGGGGTGCCATTGCCTTCTCTGGCTAGAGAACTAGAGAATTCTTTAAGTCACACAGAACAATTATGTTTCAAATGCCATGTAAAGTATTGGGAATTGGCATAATTTGAAAGACAGAAAGAAAAAAAAAATGTACTAATCTACTTTTGTTGCAACAAAACTGCATAACAAACATCTTCAAAATCCCAGTGTCTTACAGTACTAAATGCTTCTATTTTCTTGCTTTCAAGTCTTTGGGTAGACTGTGGCTTCAATGAACTTGACTCCGGGTTTCAGACTGCTTCAGATCTGCTCCATTTGTTTCTTTATTTTCCTTGGACCAGTAGCTAACTGGGTCGTATTCCTCTCACAGTACATCACGGAAGGACAGGAGGGCAAACTAAAACGTAAACATGTGAAGATTGTCCTTGAGTCATCTTAATAACACGATCCTGGCCAAGACAGTCACACAGCTCAGATCAACAGTAGTGTATTTTTTAGAAGGGACAAAAGAAAGAATTGGAAACAGTCAAGTTTCCATAGGAACTAATATTCAGATTTTTTAATAGTGCCAATCAGAGTGTTGAATGACTTACAAATATTTATTTCTTACATTACTTTTATAATAAGAGATTTAACATCTCTAGTTTAAAAGTAAGGAAAGAGACTCAGAGAAATTTAGCAGCATATTCAAGGCCAAGAAGAAATGGTGCATTGTGAAGCAAGAGTTCAAGTACAGGTCTTTTCAGTTCCAAACCCATCCATTTTTCCATTAAATTATATTGATGCTGTAAAGTGGACATTCAAAAATAGATATTATTTTTACCAGTACTGGGCACTATTGTTAACACTTTGCATATAGTAATCCTGCCATCATCTCTTTGTATTGTGTAATATTATTATTTCCCATTTCATAGATGAGGACACTGAAACCCAGAAGTTTTAAAGAATTTCTTTAATATCTAGTCCGTCTGTGGCTTTATACGATAAGCTATAATCATTCTACTGTTTATGCATACAATGATGATAAGAATAATTAGCAAAAATATGACACATACTGTACGTATATCCCCACTATAATTAACACATTTAACACTCCCACTCACTTTAGAAATAATACCTAAAATATTTTCTGTATCTATCTACTTCCCTCCATTTCCGCTTCCAATTTACTGTATTATTCCAGATCATCTCTTGACTAAAATTCTTCAGGAGATTCCTAATTGCCCAGATTCCACTTTTTCACCCCTTGCAATACACTTTCCGTATAGCAGATTGCCTGGGTAATCTTTGTTAAAATATAAATCTGACCATTCCATTTCCCTATTGCAAACCCCAAAGGCTTCTGTTGGAATTTTAAATAACATTCAAACTCTGTTTTGGCTTATAAGGCCTAAGATGATCTGCTTCCTCTTTGATCACATCAAGAACCATTCTCTGCTTCACTCCCCAAGTGCCAACCTATAGCTTGCTTCCTCCTCAGACAACAGTCGAGGCTGTTTTCTGCTTTAAGACCTTTACACAGACTCAGTGCAGTCCTCATTCTAAACATTACCCAAAAGACTTTATTTACTCTTAGCATTAACACTATTTGATATGTGCTTGCATTGTCTCTTTGTTACAGTGAAGCTTTAGGGGAGGAGGGAACCTTGTTGCCTTGATCAGTGCTATTGTTTCCATTGTCTACAATACCACCGGTGCATAATAAGCACTGGGTTAATGGATATTGAACATGCAGTCTATAAACAAACAGATAAACTACAATCATACTATCTTATTTAAGGTACACAAATAAAACATCTATTTTACCTGTATTCAGGGTTTGAGGTTTAATATGAACATAGAATTAAGTAAACACTATAAGCACAAACATTTTAAATGTTTTAAAGTGGCCAATAATAATTTTAGTTTCATTGTCTCTGCTGCTGCTAAGTCGCTTCAGTTGTGTCCGACTCTGTGTGACCCCACAGAGGGCAGTCCACCAGGCTCCCCCATCCCTGGGATTCTCCAGGCAAGAACACTGGAGTGGGTTGCATTTCCTTCTCCAATGCATGAAAGTGAAAAGTGAAAGTGAAGTCGCTCAGTCGTGTCCGACCCTAAGTGACCCCATGGACTACAGCCTACCAGGCTCCTCCGTCCATGGATTTTCCCGGCAAGAGTACTGGAGTGGGGTGCCATTGCCTTCTCTGTCATTCTCTCTAGGAATGTAGTAGTTATCTTAAATACAAAATGGTTGATATACCAAGATACATGTGTGTATATATAAGTATGTGGAGAGAAAGAGAACAAATAACTTTTTGCTTAGTAAGATATAATAAAAATATTTTTTCTTTGTACTTTTGGAATGATCTAAAGACTCATAAGGAAAAAAAAAAAAGAAAAAAAAAAGACTCATAAGGGAAATATTAGGTATATAGGACTTACAACTTTAAATCAACTTTATACCCAAACTCTTAAATTGTGCCTTCACTTTCACTGTGTATGCAACTGTAGATATATTGTTAATAGGCATTTTTGATTAATCTAGAGAACAATGGTTAATCTATAATAACAATAGATCAATCAAAATATAATCACTTATACATTTTCATGGAGAAGGGATTAGCAACTCACTCCAGTAATTCTTGCCTGGAAAATCCCATGAACAGAGGAGCCTGGAAGGCCATAGTCCAGAGGGTCAAAAAAGAATCAGACATGACTGAAGCAACTTAACACACACATTTTCAATGTGGTCAGCACTGAAGGACATACCTTAACTTCCTTCCACTCTCAATTATTCTTAAATTCCCACTCTATGCCAAGCAATGTGGAAAATCTAAGAAATTATGCACAGTAAGTTTATAGTATAATACAGACACATGAGATTAAGTTTGAAGCAAACCAGCAGCAAACTTCAATGATCCCTTCCCAGTGAAGTCACACAGAATGTACAGAGTGTACAATTATTTTGGGGAAAGGGAAATGTACATGTAAGCATATGCCTTTTCATGCACTTTCATGCACAGTAAGTTTATAGTATAATACAGAAGAGAAGCATAACGTTTATACAAACAGAAGCAAACTGTATACAATAAGATGCAAATAAGCTTTTAATTATGAATAGTGAGAGTAGAAGTACTAAGAGACAAAGGGTTCACAGGATAAGATTAATAACAAGATAAGCTATTAAAGCAGCAAAAAGAATGGTATGACATATAGACAGAAAGAAAATAAATTTAAACCGAGTAAGCCATGTGGAGAACACGAAATTAGAGAATAGGTATGCATATGTGTGTCTTCCCAGATGCCAGGTGGCATAGGGGTAGAGAATCCGCCAACTAATACTGGGGAGGCAAGAGATGTCAATTCAATCTCCTGGTCAGGAAGGTCCCCTGAAATAGAAAATGGCAACCCACCCCAGTATTCTTGCCTGGAAGATTTCATGGACAGAGGAGCCTGGTGGGCTACAGTCCATGAGGTTACAAAGAGTTTGACACAACTGAGCGACTGAGCACACGTGCACATGCACATGTTTATATGGGTCTGCATGTATATGTGTGTACTTTGAAACTTCATATGTTGGACAAAAGCAAGCAAAAAACAGGAATTCCATATAACTGTCCACCCTGTCCCATTTCTTGATTTAATTGCTTTTTCCATTTTGGTTTATACAATATAGAGCACACATCAATATACAAGTTACCTTCTAAAACTAAGGGAATACAGGGCTTAATTATGTGAAGATAGACTTTTAATAATGTGAGAACAGCAACTTCTTTCTTTTCCAGTTTCCATAGTTGCAGTGTCTCACACACATCTCCAAAGTTCTGCTTTTCATAGGCAAAAGGATTGCTATTAGTACTTTTCCCCCTCCATTGAGATCGATTACCATCCAATCCACAGAAAGAAAGAAATCACTCCTTATTCAGGAAATGGAAGCTACTTTCGTTCATTTCATATAATGGACAATGTAAGTTAGAAGTCTTATCCATTTCCTATTTTGGTTACCTGTTTCACAAGCTCAGCACATTCCAAGATTCCTATTTTATGAAGCCAGCAAGGATATTCAGAGAAATTGTCTATCACATATTTCACATCGTAGAGTTGCCAGGCTCATCAGAAAGACAATACTGGATTGATTCCAGTTGTCAAGCAAGTTATACTAGTGTAAAAGATAAGTAGATACTTGAGGATTATTGACTTGAAATTACTGAAACGTCGATGCAGAATAACTCAAGATGTTTAAAATATGTATATATGGTTAGGTGTAAGAAACTAGATAGACTAACAAATAACAGGGAGGACAAAACAAATTTGAATAAACATTTGCACTGTAAAATCTATACATCTGTATATGTTTCAGCAAGGATGTCATTCAAAGGTTTACTGGAACGATGTTTGTAAAACTGAATTTGGAGTAGTTTAGAAAACCAAGATAAAAGTCACTTAAAAAAAAAAACAACCTTACTTTTAACCCCTGTATCGTGGTAAAAAGATTAGCCAAAAATAACTACCAGTATGGATATTGTTTTGAACAAGGTGAATTAATTAAATCTCAGTCACAAGAACTATTTCAAGTCCTTTCCTCTTACCAAAAAAAAAAAAAAGGAAAGAAAAGAAAATTCAGGTTAAATAAAGGTGACATAGTATCTAAAGACAATTTTTAAATGAAAATCCCAATAGAGATTTGCATAATAAGATCACCATAAAAGCCTGTAAATTGTACATGCTAGTTTTGATGGAAAAATTATTATATAGATGAATTCTACTTTGTGGAACATTGTCTCATTAACGTGTACACATACTTTATTTACTGTGATTTCTACAAAGGAGGCCATTCTAAGGAAATTCATCACTTTTCTGTGGTATTATTTTTTCTAAAATTTCTATGCAGTGATTTGGAAATAACAATTTTATGTTAACAGCATAATTATGGAAGAAAAATCCAATTGCTATATTACTAATCAGTAGCAAGTGCCTTTAAAGATAAGTTTATAGAAATTTAAAGATATTAGAAACCAATTAAAGCTCTATAGATGGACTTAAGAAAAAATCTGAAATAATCACTCTTTTCAGTCTGTCTGCTATATTTTGCCTATTACTGATTTAAAAACATGAAATTCCATATAACAGAAACTGTTAGCTTTCTACCCAAAAGAAATGTACTTCTTTTTCACTGGTAAAAGGAACTTCATTTTGTTTCAGTAACTCTTAGTGTACGCTCAGGTAGGGTAGCCTTATGATAAATCATAACTTGTCTGGATAGTGAATAAAAGTTGTCTGTGTGTAGCCACCAGACACAGAAAGAACACTGAACAGGACACTGGACACAGGGCTGGTTTCAACTTGCTAGTGTGTAAGGTTGGGGCCCAGAGGGTCTCAGGGCCCCTGTTGCCAACCTCCTAATGGGTGAGGCTGCATCCTGGGGCTATTGACAGCCCAGGGAAATGCCAAGTGCCAGGTCCCAAGACCTCTGGCTGCAAGGCCCTAGAGGTCCTAGAGTTGGTATCACCTAACAGTTGGATGAGGCAGGGACCCAGGGGGGCTGGGATTGGTGCCGGCCTACTGGTGAGTGCACTGGGTTATGATACTAACTCATTTCTTTCTAGTGTTCAGCAATATTCCATTGTTCTGATGCACCACACTTTACTCATCTATTGAAAAACATTTTTGTGACTTCAAATTTGAGCAACTATAATTACATTTGCTCTAAATATGTGCATGTGTGTTTTATGTGGATATTAATTTTCAACTCGTGTGATTACTGGTCAACATGATAAAAATATGCCTAATTTTGCTCAAAACTGCCAAACTATCTTTAAACTTTTTGAACAATTTTCAGTCCCACCATAAATAAATGAGATTTCCTGTTGTCCCACATCCTTGCCAGCATTTGGTGTTTTTAGTGTTCCAGATTTTGGCCATTCTAATAGATGCATAGTTGTGTCTCATTGATGTTTTAATATGCATTTCCCTGATGGCATATGATTTGAGCATTTATCACATGGCAATTCGCTATCTATATGCCTTCTTTGATGAAGTATTTTAACATATTTGGCTCATTTTTAAAATAGATTGTTTATTTCTTATTATTGAATGGTATGTCCTGTTTATATATTTAGGACAAAGTCCTTTATTGGATGTTTCTTTTGCAAATATTTTCTTCTTGTTAGTTGTTGGTCCTCTCATTTAATGAAGTCCAGGCTATTAATTGTTTCTCTCATGAATTGTTCCTTTGATTTTGAATCTTAAAAGTTGTCACTATACCCAAGTTTACCTGGGTGTTCTCCTATGTTATCTTCTAAGAATTTCATAGTTTTGCCTTTTACACTAAGGTGGGGATTTATTTTGTGTTAATTTTCTGCAGGGTGTAAGATCTGTGTCTAGATTCATTTTTTGTGCACATAGATGCCCAGCTGCTCCAGTACCAATTTGTTGAAAAAAAACTGCTTGCTCTGTTGTATTTTCTTCTTTGTCAAAGATCAGTTGATTATATTCACATGGGGCCTATTTCTGGGTTTATTTTCTGTCGCACTGACCTGTTTGTATATTCTTTCATCAATACTGCACTATATTGATTATTATAGCTTTATAATTTGCCCACTTTTAAAAATCAGGTTATCTAGTTTTTTGATACTGAGTTGTGCGGCTTCTTTATATATTTTGGATATATGATTCAGAAGTCTCTCTTTTTGTAGATTGACTTTCTTTTTTGCTGATATTTTTCTGTTGCTCTGCAGGTTTGTTTTGTTTTGTTTTTTAGTTTGATGTGTCCCATTTGTTTAGTTCTGCTTTTGTTGCCTTGCTTTTGGGATCATATACAAAAAATGCCAAGACTAATATCAAGGAGATTTTTCCCCCATGTTTCTGCTAAGATTTTTATGATATCAGGTCTTGTAGTTAGGTCTTAATACATCTTGAGTTGACATATTTATTGTGTAAGATAAGGGTCAATTTCAAAGTGGAATATAGGAAAAATATACTTTCTAGTACATATGACAAAGCTATTATATTTAAGCTCATTAAGTACTCTCCTCAGTCACTTTTCCATGTTTAATAAGGAATAAGGCAGAGATTGTTACATTTTTATTCTATTCCCTTGGCTTACTTCCCTCACTGGTGCAAAAGCAAATTCTCTAAGTTATAAGCTCCTTTTCAATATCATTGTGACTTTTAAAAGCTTCAAGAAACTCTCACTGGTATAGCTTTGAAATCCTAATTTTTTGGCATTTGAAGACTTGTCATTCTTGATTTCATGTTTGGATGTGTATGTAAAAAAAAAAAAATGATGTTTTATTCAGAATACAGGGGGAAAGGGGATTCCTAATGGTCTCTGCCTGTCTCTGCCCTCTGTGCCACTTTAAATCAAAAGTTGAGGTACATGTTTTTACTACTCTTATCTCACAGAATGTAAAACTAAGACCCTGAGAGAATCACTAACTTTTCCAAGACCAAACAATGAATTTGTATAAATTAAATTTGAATTAATTCTTCAAACAGACCTAATGTGATGCATAATCTGTAAGAAGCTTTAGCATACTAATGTGTTTATATTTCAAAAGGATACATAAACAGAAGGATAATCAAAGATAAATATAACAAAGGATTGTAACATAAAATTAATAACAGAATTAAAGGTAAAGCTCCAAAATGACCTAGGTTGGCAAAATTGCTAAGTTATACATAAATGCTTCTTTTTTTATTTTCAGCACAAAAGATGAGGGAAAAGACAGTTCTTCATTTGGGGATCAATGATGTAGCTGTAATGATTTTCTTATTCCATTTACATATGAGCTAGTTTAAGCAAACTGTTTAAATCAAATTCCCCAATATACTAATTTGATAGTAGACAAGGAACTAGTCAGCAAGAGCTCTGAATGTCCCTTGGTGATTATTGAATCATTATTGTGAATATGGAGAAAGCAATGGCACCCCACTCCAGTACTCTTGCCTGGAAAATCCCATGGATGGAGGAGCCAGGAAGGCTGGAGTCCATGGGGTCGCTGAGGGTTGGACATGACTAAGCGACTTCCCTTTCACTTTTCACTTTCATACTTTGGAGAAGGAAATGGCATCCCACTCCAGTGTTCTTGCCTGGAGAATCCCAGGGATAAGGGAGCCTGGTGGGCTGCCGCCTATGGGGTCACACAGAGTCGGACACGACTGAAGCAACTTAGCAGCAGCAGCAGCATTGTGAATATGGGGGCATCCTAGGTGGTGCTAGTGGTAAAGATAAAGAACCCTCCTGCCAATGCAGGAGATTCAGGAGATCCAGGTTTGATCCCTGGGCAGGGAAGATCCTCTGGAGAAGGGCATGGCAACCCATTCCAGTATGTTTGTCTGGAAAATCCCATGGACAGAGGACCCTGGCAGGCTACAGTCCATAGGGTAGCAAAAAGTTGGAGATGACTGAAGCAACTTAGCATGCACATTGTGCATATGCAGATAACATATGGAAGACTGACAAATACTGATTTTTACAATGGATACCCAAAATGGAGTAACCAAACTGTGGACTGGCTCACTTAATGCTGATTCTGGGCAAAATTCTATAATCAAGAGTAATTAACATAACCTTAGGTTCACTTGAGCAGGTATTATTACATTGTTGTTGTTTAGTCCCTGTGTCCGACTGTTTGTGACCCCATAGACTGCAGCACACTAGGCTTCCCTCTCCTTCACTATCTGCTAGAGTTTGCTCAAACTCATGTCCTTTGTGTCAATGGTGCCATCTAACCATCTCATCCTCTGTTGGCCCCTTCTCCTCCTGCCCTTAATCTTTCCCAGCATCAAGGTCTTTTCCAATGGGTTAGCTCTTCAACTGTTGCATTAAGCCCATTTATTTCCTTGGGAAATATAATAAATATATAAATATTTTAAAAATTAAGTGGTAGACACAGGAATCAGTAAGGCATTTTATAATATTTCTTGAAGAGATGCTGGAAGCAGCAAAGGAAAAATGAGATGCAACAGCAATTTATTGAATAGAAATTAATTGAATAATTTTGCCTAAACATGAGTGGGGCTTTGGTCAATTGGGCTTCCCTAGTGGTTCAGGTGGTAAAGAATCCCCCCATAATGAAGGAGATGTGGGTTCGATCCCTGGGTTTGGAAGATCCCCTGGAGAAGGGAATGGCTACCATGCCAGTATTCTGGCCTGGAGAATTCCATGGACAGAAGTGTCTGGCAGGCTACAGACCATGCAGTTTCAAAGAGTCAGACACAACTGAGCAACTTCCACTTTGGTCAATTGGCTGGGTGATATCTAGTGGTTACTTCAGAGCCAAGCATAAATTGATTGTTATGCCTGATTTACTTTTATAGTTTTTGTTAACAATAAAGATGTCATGTTTATCTAATTTACAGGTGACACACTTCAGATTTGGTGTCTAAATTTGTATATGACTTGAATACTGTATTTGAAATCGTGATAGAACTCAAAATTATGTAAAATGACCATATTACTCAACTAAATAATGAGATTTTCTAATACAAGGGCTAAAAATAGAGATAAGGCACGATACAGCTCAGAAAGTAGTAATTCTTATCCCAACAAAAAGTCATGGATGGATAATATCCCCCAGGTAAGAGAATAAAAGTCATTTTATTCATTTTATATGTCAGTATCAATCTTCCAATTTATTCAACCCCCACTCCCCTTTAGGCATCTTAAGTGGCACAGTGGTAAATAATTTGCATGCCAATGCAGGAGACACAGGAGACACCATTTCGATCCCTGGGTTGGGAAGACCCACAGGAGTAGGAAATGGCAACCCACTCCAGTATTCTTGTCTAAAGAATCCCCTGGACAGAGGAGCCTGTTGGGCTTCAGTCCACGGGGTCTCAAAAAGTCAGACATGACTAAGCACACACACACACATTCCCCTTAATGTCCATATTTTGTTCTCTACATCTGTGTCTCTATTTCTGCTTTGCAAATAGGTTCATTTGTACTACTTCTCTAAACTAAAACATAGATTAACACATGTGTTATTATGCAATATTATTTTTTCTCTTTCTGACTTACTTCAGTCTGTACGACGGTGATTAGATCCATCCACACCTTGACAAATGATATAATTTCATTCTATTTTATGGTTGAAAGTGAAAGTGAAGTCGCTCAGTTGTGTCTGACTCTTTGCAATCCCATGGACTGTAGCCTACCAGGCTCCTCAGTCCATGGAATTTTCCAGGCAAGAGTACTGGAATGGGTTGCCATATCCTTCTCCAGGGGATCTTCCCAACCCACAGATTAAACCTGGGTCTCCCGCATTGCAGGCAGACACTTTACCATCTGAGCCACCAGGGAAGCCCAGTTTATGGTTAACAGTCCATTGTATATCTTTATCCATTCCTCTGTTGAGGACATTTAAGTTGCTTCCATGGCTATTGTGAATAGTGCTACAAGGTACACTGGGGTACATTTATATTCTGAAATTATGATTTTTCTCTGGGAATATGCCTAGAAGCAGAATTGCTGGGTCACATGGTAGCTCTATTTTTAATTTTCTCAGGAACCTCCATTCTTTTCTCCATAGTCGCTGTACCAATTTACATTTCCACCAACAGTGTAAAAGGGTTCTCTCTTCTCCACATTCCTCTAGTATTTATTGTTTGTAGATTGATGATGACTATTCTGACAATTATGAGGTGATTCCTCATTGTAGTTTTGATGTGCATTTCTCTAATAATTAGTGATATTGAGCATTTTTTTACGTGCTTCTTGACCATCTGTATGTCTTCTTTGGAGAAATATCTATTTAGATCTTCCATCCATGTTTTGATTTGGTTGGTTTTGTTTTTTTTGTGTGTGTGTGTGTTGAGTTGCATGAGTTGTCTGTATATTTTGGAGATTAATCTCTTGTCAGTTGCTTCATTGCAAATATTTTCTCCCATTCTGAGGGTTGTTTTTTCATCTTGTTAATAGTTTCCTCTGCTGTACAAAAGTGTTTGATTAGGTTGCATTGGTTTATTTTTGTTTTTGTTTTTATTACTCTAGTAGGTGGGTCAAAAAAGACCTTTCTGCTATTTATGTCAAAAAGATTTCTGCCCATGTTTTCCTCAAAGAATTTTATTTTGTCCAGCTTGCCATTTAGACCTTTAATCCATTTTGAGTTTACTTTTGTGTATGGTGTTAGGGAATAGTCTAGTTTCATTCTTTTACATGTAGTTGTCCAATTTCCCCAGCACCACTTATTAAAGAAACTGTCTTTTCTCCATTGTATATTCTTGCATAGATTAGGTGACCATAGGTGAATGAATTTATTGCTGAGATTTCTATCCTGTTACATGGAACTATATTTCATTTGTTATATATTAAAGACATAGAAAAACAAAAATTAAGCACTCTATTTTTCCCCAATTAAAGGCTTAGACTTGTTCTCAACATAATTGCCACTTGATATTTATTTCAGTATGATTCCCTAGCTTACATTAAATATGATGATTTTCTGAGTGATTTCCTAAATTGCTTTTGTTATCTTGACACCCCATTTACTCTGCATACTGTGTTTCCATAAGCACACATGGTTTCCAAATATTTACTTCTTTCTCTCTCTCTCTTTTTTTTTTTTTTTTAATTTCCTGGGTCTCATCAACTGATTTTCTTTTTTTTTTTAATTTTATTTTATTTTTAAACTTTACATAATTGTATTGGTTTTGCCAAATATTGAAATGAATCCACCACAGGTATACATGTGTTCCCCATCCTGAACCCTCCTCCCTCCTCCCTCCCCATACCATCCCTCTGGGTCGTCCCAGTGCACCAGCCCCAAGCATCCAGTATTGTGCTTCGAACCTGGACTGGCAACTCGTTTCATATATGATATTATACGTATTTCAATGCCATTCTCCCAAATCATCCCACCCTCTCCCTCTCCCACAGAGTCCATAAGACTGTTCTATACATCAGTGTCT
This sequence comes from Bos grunniens, assembly GCF_055505025.1. NCBI lineage: Eukaryota > Metazoa > Chordata > Mammalia > Artiodactyla > Bovidae > Bos > Bos grunniens. The sequence continues at coordinate 53,480,815 of NC_141175.1, read as the reverse complement.
CTTTTGCTGTCTCGTATACAGGGTTATTGTTACCATCTTTCTAAATTCCATATATATGTGTTAGTATACTGTATTGGTGTTTTTCTTTCTGGCTTACTTCACTCTGTAAAATAGGCTCCAGTTTCATCCACCTCATTAGAACTGATTCAAATGTATTCTTTTTAATGGCTGAGTAATACTCCATTGTGTATATGTACCACTGCTTTCTTATCCATTCATCTGCTGATGAACATCTATGTTGTTTCCATGTCCTGGCTATTATAAACAGTGCTGTGATGAACATTGGGGTACACGTGTCTCTTTCAGTTCTGGTTTCCTCAGTGTGTATGCCCAGCAGTGGGATTGCTGGGTCATAAGGCAGTTCTATCTCCAGTTTTTTAAGGAATCTCCACGCTGTTCTCCATAGTGACTGTACTAGTTTGCATTCCCACCAACAGTGTAAGAGGGTTCCCTTTTCTCCACACCATCTCCAGCATTTATTGCTTGTAGACTTTTGGATCGCAGCCATTCTGACTGGCATGAAATGGTACCTCATAGCGGTTTTGATTTGCATTTCTCTGATAATGAGTGATGTTGAGCATCTTTTCATGTGTTTGTTAGCCATCTGTATGTCTTCTTTGGAGAAATGTCTATTTAGTTCTTTGGCCCATTTTTTGATTGGGTCATTTATTTTTCTGGAATTGAGCTGCAGGAGTTGCTTGTATATTTTTGAGATTAGTTGTTTGTCAGTTGTTTCATTTGCTATTATTTTCTCCCATTCTGAAGGCTGTCTTTTCACCTTGCTTATAGTTTCCTTTGTTGTGCAGAAGCTTTTAAGTTTAATTAGATCCCATTTGTTTATTTTTGCTTTTATTTCCAATATTCTGGGAGGTGGGTCATAGAGGATCCTGCTGTGATGTATGTCGGAGAGTGTTTTGCCTATGTTCTCCTCTAGGAGTTTTGTAGTTCCTGGTCTTACATTTAGATCTTTAATCCATTTTGAGTTTATTTTTGTGTATGGTGTTAGAAAGTGCTCTAGTTTCATTCTTTTACAAGTGGTTGACCAGTTTTCCCAGCACCACTTGTTAAAGAGATTGTCTTTAATCCATTGTGTACGCTTGCCTCCTTTGTCAAAGATAAGGTGTCTATATGTGCGTGGATTTATCTCTGGGTTTTCTATTTTGTTCCATTGAACTGTATTTCTGTCTTTGTGCCAGTACCATACTGTCTTGATGACTGTGGCTTTGTAGTAGAGCCTGAAGTCAGGCAGGTTGATTCCTCCAGTTCCATCCTTCTTTCTCAAGATAGCTTTGGCTATTCGTGGTTTTTTTTTATTTTCTTTTTTAAATTAAAAAGAATCTTTATTTTTTGAAATTATGCTTGGGAATCTGACAGGCCAAGGTTTTATTTTTTTATTGTTTTTACTTTTTTACTTCCTTCAGCCATTTTTCTGAGCTCTGGCAACAACCAAATTATTCTCTATATCTATGAGCTTATCTTTTTGTTCAGTTTTGCTGTTAGATTTCACACATTAAAGGGATTATATAATATTTGTTTTTCTCTATCTGGCATATTTTACTCAGCATAATGCCCTTGTGGTCCATCCATGTTGTTGCAATGACAAAATTATATTATTTTAGCTGAATATTATTCCATTATAGATTATATATATATATATATCAAATTTCTTCATTTCTTCATTCATTGATGGACACTTAGATTGTTTCTATACCTTGGCTATTGTAAATAATGCTTTAATGAACATGAAAATGCATTTTTCTAAGTTATTGTTTTCATTTTCTTTGTATAAATGCACAAAAGTAGAATTGCAGGAGAATATGGTACTTCTACCTCTAATATTCTGAGGTTCTTCCAAATTACTTTCCATAGCTTCTGTACCAATTTACATTCTCACCAATAGTACATGAGAGTTCCCTTTACTCTACAACCTTACCAATATGTATTATTTCTTGTCTTTTCTTTTTAATAATTGCCATCATAACAGATGTGAAGTGAGAAGTTACACAAAACTAATCTATGACTTTAATTTGCATTTTCCTATGAATTAAAATATTTTAATAAACCTGTTGGATATCTGTATGTCTTCTTTGGGAAAAAAAATGTCTATTCAGATTTTCTGCCAATTTTCTAGTTGGATTGCTTGATTTTTGCTATTGAGCTGTCTGAGTCCTTTATATATTTTAGATATTGGCCCCTTATCAGATGGGCTTCCCTGGTGGCTCAGCAGTAAAGAATCTGCCTGAAATGCAGATAATGTGAGTTTGACCCCTGGGATGGGAAGATGCCCTAGAGAATGAAATGGCTACTACTCTAGTATTCTTGCCTGGGAAATCCCATGGACAGAGGAGCCTGTCAGGCTGCAATCTATGGAATCACAAGAAAGAAACATACCACCACCACCTTCATTAAATAAATGATTTGCAAATATAGTTCCCCTTTCAGAAGGCCTTTTAACTTTGGTGAGTGTTTCCTTTGCAGTGCAGAAACCTTCTAGTTTTATTTAGTCCCACTTACTTATTTTAACTTTTGTGGCATTTTCTTTTGGTGCCAGATTGTCAAGGGGTTTACTGTCTATGTTTTCTTATAGGATTTTTATTCTTTCAAGTCTAATATTCGAGATTTGAATTCATTTTGAGGTTATTATTTTATATGCTATGAGATTGTAGTGCAAATAGATCAATTTGCACATAGATGTCTAGTTTTCTCAACAACATTTACTAAAGACACTGTATTTCCCCACTTTATACTCCTTGGTTCTTTTATTGTAAATTAATTGATCCTATATGTGTGGGTTTATTTTTTAGTTCTCTACTGTGTTCCATTGATCCAAGCATCTGTTTTTATACTCATACCATACTGTTCTAATAGCTTTGTCATACAGTTTGAAATCAGAGATCATAATGCCTCTACTTGTGTTCTTCTTTCTCAAGATTATTAACCTTAACCCTAACTCAATTCAATACTCTACAATTACCTATACAGGAAAAAGAGTCTTAAAAGAATCAGTTCAGTTCAGTTCAGTTGCTCAGTCGTGTCCGACTCTTTGCAACCCCATGAATTGCAGCATGCCAGGCCTCCCTGTCTATCACCAACACCCGGAGTTCACTCAGACTCACATCCATCGAGTCAGTGATGCCATCCAGCCATCTCACCCTCTGGCATCCCCTTCTCCTCCTGTCCCCAATCCCTCCCAGCATTAGAGTCTTTACCAATGAGTCAACTCTTCGCATGAGGTGGCCAAAGTACTGGAGTTTCAGCTTTAGCATCTTTCCTTCCAAAGAAATCCCAGGGCTGATCTCCTTCACAATGGACTGGTTGGATCTCCTTGCAGTCCAAGGGACTCTCAAGAGTCTTCTCCAACACCACAGTTCAAAAGCATCAATTCTTCAGCACTCAGCCTTCTTTACAGTTCAACTCTCACATCCATACATGACCACAGGAAAAACCATAGCCTTGACTAGACAAACCTTTGTTGGCAAAGTAGTGTCTCTGCTTTTGAATATGCTATCTAGGTTAGTCATAACTTTCTTTCCAAGGAGTAAGAATCTTTTAATTTTATGGCTGCTGGAAACTCTCATGGACGGAGGAGCCTCATGGGCTGCAGTCCATGGGGTCTGGAAAGTCGGACATGACTGAGCGACTTAACTTTCACTTTTCACTTTCCTGCACTGGAGAAGGAAATGGCAACCCACTCCAGTGTTCTTGCCTGGAGAATCCCAGGGACAGGGAAGCCTGGTGGGCTGCTGTCTGTGGGGTCGCACAGAGTCGGACACGACTGAAGCGACTTAGCTGCAGCAGCAGCAGCAATTTCATGGCTGCAGTCACCATCTTCAGTGATTTTGGAGCCCAAAAAATAAAGTCTGACACTGTTTCCACTGCTTCCCCATCTATTTCCCATGAAGTGATGGGACTGGATGCCATGATCTTCGTTTTCTGAATGTTGAGCTTTAAAAAAAGTGGATATATGCTAATGTACACCTGAAGTTAACACAACATTTCAAATCAACTACACTTTCAATAAATGTTTTTTTTAAATTGGTTTGAATGTTTGGTTTTTAGTTTGCTTTGTTTTGCTTTTTGTGATACCGTATAAATTTTAGGATTATTTGTTCTATTTCTTTGAAAAACATCATTGGAATTTTGATTAGGATGGCATTTAATGTACATAGTTTGGGGTAGTATGAATGTTTTAACAATATTGATTCTTCTTATCCATGAATATATTTCGTGGATATCTTTCATGGAAAAACAGAAAATCTTTCTGTTTATGTGACATGTATATATTTTTTTTCATTAATGGCTTGTAGTTTTCAGTGTACAGGTCATTTACCTCACTAGTTAAATTTACTCCTAAATGTTTTATGCGATTATATAAATCTTAATTCCTCTTTCTGATACCTTATTATTGCTGTTGTTGTTCAGTCACTCAGTCATGTCAAACTCTTTGCAACCTTATGGGCTGCAGTATGTGAGGCTTTCCTGCCCTTCATGATCTCCTGCAGTTTGCTCAGACTCATGTCCATTGAGTTGGTGATGCTGTCTAAACATCTCATCCTCTGTCACCCCATTCTCTTTCTGTTCTCAGTCTTTCCCAGCATCAGGGTCTTTTCCAATGAGCCAGCTCTTTGCATCAGGTGGCCAAAGTGTTGGAGAACATCACTCCTTCCAATGATTATACAGGGTTGATTTTCTTTAGGATTGAATACTTTGATCTCCTTGCCACCTAAGGAACTCTCAAACATCTTCTCAAAAGTATCAGTTCTTCAGTTCTCAGCCTTCTTTATGGTTCAACTGTCACATCCACACATGACTACTGGAAAAAAACATAGCTTTAACTAGATGGACCTTTGTTGGCAAAAAAATGTCTCTATGTTTTAATATGCTGCCTAGGTTTGTCATAGCTTTGCTTCCAAAGGACAAGCATCTTTTAATTTCATGATTACAGTCAGTGTCCGCAGTGATTTTCGAGCATAAGAAAATAATATCTTCCACCATTTCCACTTTTTCCCCATTTATTTGCCATGAAGTGATGGGGCCAAATGCTGTGATCTTAGTTTTATGAATGCTGAGTTTTCAGCCAATTTTTTCACTGATGAGAGTGTCACCCTCATCAAAAGGTTCTTTAGTTCCTCTTCAGTTTCTGACATTAAGTTGGTATCATCAGCATATGGTTGCTGATATTTCTGGTGGCAATCTTGATTCCAGCTTGTGAGTAACCCAGCCTGGTATTTTGCGTGATGTACTCTGCATAGAAGTTAAATAAGCAGGGTGACAATATGCAGCCTTGACATACACCCTTCCCAACTTTGAACCAGTCAATTGTTTCATGTTCCATGGCTTTTCATACATTAACTTTATTATGTTGAGGTAGTTTCCTCTATACTCACCATATTGAGAGGTGTTTTTTGTTTGTTTGTTTGTTTTTAATTAGGGATAGAGTATGCTATTGAGATCAATCTTTACTGGATTACTGGGTTCAATATTGGATCAATTTCTTAAATGTTATAATTCTTCCGTTGCAAAACAAAGAAGAGATACTGCAAAGGTGTCAGTGATAGATAGAAAATGCAATTGCTTCTTTAAAACTGAAAAAAAAAAATCATTGCATGAATGTCATTTCAAAGGGAAAATAATTCTGAAAAATAAAGTCTATTAAATACCAATGTTGTGTTACTTTCAGCTGAAAATAATGAGCTGTTAGTTTGCTTAATCTGAAAGTCAAAGGTAGTTATCTAAGATGGGATAGAAAAAGGATGTAATGAGCAAAAACAAAGCACATTTCTAATTAAGTGGCATTTAACTAACTTATCCAGAATTTAATATATTAAAATATTTATTTTGTGAATGTTTTACAAATATTACATATATAAACATGTATAAAAGGATGTGCTATTGAAATAAAAAAATTACACTAAGAAATTTACCCAATATCATTATCTAATAATTTATTCTGAAAACTAGAAAGACACCCCTCTGTTGGAATATGCTTTTATACTTTTAATTACTCCTTCCCCTTTCATATCCCTCCTTTCACATATTTCTCTCTTGCTTCCCAGAAGACCAAAAAGATTATATTAGCTGCTCCCCACAAAGCATGTAAAGAGATAATATCACTCCTGTTGTTTAGATAAAGAATGTGATACATGGAATTAAATAATCAAGCTGTTGTATTTTGAGTAAATGTTGACAATTACTCAAATATCAAGTCTGACCAAATATCAAGTCTGACTAAGTAATGGTCTGGTTTGTTTGTAAGTGAAAACACAAATAAATAAAACCTGACAGACATGAATTTCACGACCATGAGAAAAATGAAATGTCTTACACGTGGAAAGTTCTAACAATAAAAATTCTAGACTCAGAGACAGCAAAATGGTCCTTAGAATATTTTATGTGATCAATAACATATTGGGGAGGTATTAGCAAGGAAACAAAAATTCTCCAGGATAGAATGATATCAAATTTAACACAGCACACACTCACATACTGATGCCAGATTTAGACTTTTTAAAATAAGATAATAAAAAAACTAGTAGAGAGAAAAATATGGGTAGGAAGATGAAGCCACCAATCTGGCAAATTATGCCAGGTAGTCAAGGACAGAAAAGAAGCAAAATTGATTCAAGAAGTAGGTTAGAGTTCAAAAAACACATAGCTAAATCCTCATGAAAGAGTAGGAATTTCACAGACAGAAATAAAAGTCGATCATTAGATGAAATATTGCCAGGCTTACAACTTCAGGAAAAGAAATTACATAACAGAACATTTGAAATGTCACTGAGGTCATGGTTGTTCTTCTAGACCATATTATCATTTAATATTAATTGACTGTTGTTATCTGGTGAACACAATGAGTTGAAGGTAATTTGAGATCATGGATGCAATATCCATTATATATATATATATATATATATATATATATATAAAGCACATATAGATAATAAAAGTTAACATAAATTTAGCCTTCATTGGTCCTTATTAAAAAGCTCTGGGAACAAGTTAAGGAAGTATTTATAACTGTGCTTATAAACTGAACTTATGATTGCTTGAATTTTGTGAATACAGAAGAGTTGTTGATAGGGTTGGAAAAGGGAATTCCCAAAGATATGAACAGGTTTTTTGAAATTTAGGTTATTTTTATTTCCTGAAAGGAGAGAAAGACCCATGACTGACGAAACAGCTGACAGTTTAGCACATTAGGTTTAGAAAAAACTCAAAAGTGAACAATAAATCATGGAAGGTCTGTACAGTCAAAGCTATGTTCTTTCTAGTTATGTATGGTGTGAGAGTTGGACCATAAAGAAGGATGAGCACAGAATTGATGTTATTGAAATGTGGTCCTGAAGAAAACTCTTGAGAGTCCTTTGGACAGCAAGGAGATCAAAGCAGTCAATCCTAAAGGAAATCAGTCCTAAATATTCATTGGAAGGACTGATGCGGAAGCTCTTCAGCTCCAATACTTTGGCCACCTGATTCGAAGAGCTGACTCATTGGAAAAGACCCTGATGCTGGGAAAGATTGAAGGTAAGAGGAGAAAGGGATGACAGAGGATGAGATGGTTGAATGGCATCACTGACTTGATGGACATGAATTTGAGCAAGTCTGGAAGTTGGCGATGGACAGGAAAGACTGAAGTGCATCAGTTCATGGAGTTGCGAAGAGTAGGGCACAACTTAGTGACTAAGCAACAGCAACAAGCCTATGAATGCATTGCATTTGGCATTATAGGCAGTTAAAAAACAAATAAATAAACAAGAAGACCAGTTAGAAGGTAGTTCCGGTATTCATGGCAAGACATAAGATGTAATTGAGGAGATGAAAATTAGAAGTAAATTTAATAATTACAAAGGAACAAACAATATAAGTAGAACTTGGTGATTGGTTAAATAAGAAGGACTATGAGGACAGTTAAATTCGGGGAATAAATTTAGATATGGCGATTTCACTCTCTGATATAGAGAATGCAAGAGTAGGTTTTAGAGAAGACGGAAAGATTATGACATTATATTTGAAGACATTGAGTTGAAGAGCACTATAACACTTAATGGCTTCCCAGGTGGAGCTAGTGGTAAAGAGCCCACTTGTCAATGCAGGAGACTTAAGGGTTTGATCCCTGGTCAGGATGATCCCTGGAAGATGGTACAGCAATACACGCAAGTATTCTTGCCTGGAGAATCCTGTGGACAGAAGAGCCTGGCGGGCTACAGTCCATGGGGTCACAAAAAGTCAGACATGACTGAAGCATCTTAGCCTGCATGCATATGGAACACTAAATTGAAATGTTCAGTAGCTGAATATTGAGATTTGGGTAGCAGTCATTTAAGTTTTTAAAATCTTTCAATGACTTCTCATTAATTTGTTCCAGTGTCACTTTCCATAAAACATGATTTATACCATTTAGGAGTTTTGGATTTCATAAAATAGTATACATATGGAAAGCTTAACTAATTGACTTGGATAATACCAAGAAGCAAAATGTGATTACTCAAATACCATAACATAGCTTATTTATAAGCTCAGGAAAGTCAAGAAGTTACTGAGCACCCATGCTCAGAAGACATGGAAGAAGGTCTCTGTTTCTAAAAAATGCACATTCCTTCAAAATAAATAAAATACACCCATAAGCAAAATAAAAAGTACACATCAACAATAGAATAAGCTTAACTGGAAATTGTAAAAAGATAAATGACAGAAATGTCCATGTTTTATCTAATCAGAAACAGACTGATATAACTCCTGAGCTTAGAATAGAGAACTTTAGACCATCTCTTTTATTATATTATTATAACACAGGGAAAAATTAATAAACCACATTCAGTAAATGAAAAATCTGAGGCAAGAAATTAATAAAATATCATAAGCCCTAGGACTTATAGCGGAACTCAGGTGTATACTGGAGTATTAGATTTGTAACCACATCCTTTTTCAATTAAATTAATTTGTCTTCTGATGAGATTGCTGCATAGAGATTACTATAAATTTTTGAAATACTTTTTCTTCAAAGCGTGATTTGCATTTTAAGAAATTATCTGTTTTTGGAGACCTGCTTTCCAAATGTATTGCCATTCTATGGAAAGCCATATGAATTGATGCAAAGTATCTATTGAATTTAGTCAGATAGATCTGAGTTCAAACTGTGGTTCAACATTTTACTGCTGCTGCTGCTGCTAAGTCGCTCCAGTCATGTCTGACTCTGTGTGACCCCAGAGACAGCAGCCCACCAGGCTCCCCTGTCCCTGGGACTCTCCAGGCAAGAACACTGGAGTAGGTTGCCATTTCCTTTTCCAATGCATGAAAGTGAAAAGTGAAAGTCAAGTCACTCAGTCGTGTCCAACCCTCAGTGACTCCATGGACTATAGCCTTCCAGGCTCCTCCTTCCATGGGATTTTCCAGGCAAGAGTACTGGAGTGGGGTGCCATTGCCTTCTCCAAACATTTTACTAGTTATTTGATTAAAGCAAAACTTTAAAAATTTGAGATGTGTCAGAGATTTGTAAAATGACTACAATATGGCCCACTTTGTAAGTTTCAGATATTCTATTCAGTTCAGTTCAGTCACTCAGTTGTATCTGCTTTTTGCAACCCCCTGGACTGCAGCACACCTGGCCTCCCTGTCCATCACCAACTCCTGAAGTTTACTCAAACTCGTGTCCATTGAGACGGTGATGTCATTCATCCATCTCATCCTCTGTCACCCCCTTCTCCTCCCGCCTTCAATCTTTCCCAGCATCAGGGTCTTTTCAAATGAGTCTATTCTTCATATCAGGTAGCCAAAGTATTGGAGTTTCAGCTTCAGCATCAGTCCTTCCAATGAATATTCAGGACTGATTTTCTTTAGGATGGACTGATTGGATCTCCTTGCTGTCCAAGGGACTCTCAAGAGTCTTCTCCAACACTACAGTTCAAAGCATCAATTCTTCAGCGCTCAGCTTTCTTTATAGTCCAACTCTCACATCTATACATGACTACTGGAAAAAACAAAGGTCCACTCAAATGGACCTTTGAGGTATCAGGTTGGTGAAAAAGTAATTGCTGTTTTGCATTGCTGAACTTTACTGTTTGATACTGATATACATTCTTAAATATATGTGGTTATGTCATACATAATTTAGTGCACATTTCTTGCCTTATGTTTTTTCTTAAAACTTATTATTTGATGTGCATTTTATATTTATTTTAGACTATGGAAATGATGTGAGACAAAAAGCAAATTCAAGCAATTTTTTTTATTCAAGGGCCAAATCTGTCATAAAGCAGAGGACACAGCTTGCAACATCAACAATGCATTTGACCCAGGAACTGCTAATGAACATACTATGCTTTGGTGGTTCAAGAAGTGCAAAGGAGATGAGAGCCTTCAAGATGAGAAGCACAGTGGCCAGCCATCAGAAGTTGACCTTGATCAATTGAGAGGATCATGAAGCTGATCCTCTTACAGCTACATGTTCAGTTCAGTTCAGTAGCTCAGTCTTGTCCGACTCTTTGCGACCCCATGAATTGCAGCATGCCAGCCCTTCCTGTCAATCACCAACTCCCGGAGTCCATTCACACTCACGTCCATTGAGTCAGTGATGCCATCCAGCCATCTCATCCTCTGTCATCCCCTTCTCCTCCTGCCCCCAATCCCTCCCAGCATCAGAGTCTTTTCCAATAAGTCAACTCTTCGCATGAGGTGGTCAAAGTACTGGAGTTTCAGCTTTAGCATCATTCCTTCCAAAGAAATCCCAGGGCTGATCTCCTTTAGAATGGACTGGTTGGATCTCCTTGCTGTCCAAGGGACTCTCAAGAGCTTTTTTCAACACCACAATTCAAAACCATCAATTCTTCAGAGCTCAGCTTTCTTCACAGTCCAACTCTCACATCCATACATGACCACTGGAAAAACTATAGCCTTGACTAGACAGACCTTTGTTGGCAACATAATGTCTCTGCCTTTCAATATGCTATCTAGGTTTGTCATAACTTTCCTTCCAAGGAGTAAGCATCTTTTAATTTCATGGCTGCAGTCACCATTTGCAGTGATTTTGGAGCCCCAAAAAATAAAGTCTGACACTGTTTCCACTGTTTCCCCATCTATTTGCTATGAAGTGATGCGACCAGATGCCATGATCTTAGTTTCCTGACTGTTGAGCTTTAAGCCAATTTTTTCACTCTCCTCTTTCACTTTCATCAAGAGGCTTTATAGTTCCTCTTCACTTTCTGCCATAAGGGTGGTATCATCTGCATATCTGAGGTTATTGGTATTTCTCCTGGCAATCTTGATTCCAGTTTTTGTTTCTTTCAGCCCAGGGTTTCTCATGATGTACTCTGCATAGAAGTTAAATATGCAGGGTGACTGTATACAGCCTTGATGTACTCCGTTTCCTATTTGGAACCAGTCTGTTGTTCCATGTCCAATTCTAGCTGCATATAGGTTTCTCAAGAGGCAGGTCAGGTGGTCTGGTATTCCCATCTCTTTCAGAATTTCCCACAGTTTATTGTGATCCACACAGTCAAAGGCTTTGGCATAGTCAATAAAGCAGAGATAGATGTTTTTTCTGGAACTCTCTTGCTTTTTCAATGATCCAGCAGATGTTGGCAATTTGATCTCTGGTTCCTCTGCCTTTTCTAAAACCAGCTTGAACATCCGGAAGTTCACGGTTCACGTACTGCTGAAGCCTGGCTTGGAGAATTGTGAGCATTACTTTTCTAGCGTGTGAGATGAGTGCAATTGTGTGGTAGTTTGAACATTCTTTGGCATTGCCTTTCTTTGTGATTGGAATGAAACTGACCTTTTCCAGTCCTGTGGCCACTGCTGAGTTTTCCAAATTTGCTGGCATATTGAGTGCAGCACTTTTTCAGCATCATCTTTCAGGATTTGGAATAGCTCAACTGGAATTCCATCACCTGCACTAGCTTTGTTCTTGTGATGCTTTCTAAGGCCCACTTGACTTCACATTCCAGGATGTCTGGCTCTAGGTCAGTGATCACACCATCATGATTATCTTGGTCCTGAAGCTCTTTTTTGTACAGTTCTTCTGTGTATTCTCACCACCTCTTCTTAATATCTTCTGCTTCTGTTAGGTCTATACCATTTCTGTCCTTTATCGAGGCCATCTTTGCATGGAATGTTCCCTTGGTATCTCTAATTTTCTTGAAGAGATCTCTAGTCTTTCCCATTCTGTTGTTTTCCTCTATTTCTTTGCATTGATCGCTGAGGAAGTCTTTCTTATCTCTTCTTGTTATTCTTTGGAACTCTGCATTCAGATGCTTATATCTTTCCTTTTCTCCTTTGCTTTTCACTTCTCTTTTTTTCACAGCTATTTGTAAGGCCTCCCCAGACAGCCATATTGCTTTTTTGCATTTCTATTCCGTGGGGATGGTCTTGATCCCTGTCTGCTGTACAATGTCATAAACGTCCATCCATAGTTCATCAGGCACTCTATCTATCAGATCTAGTCCCTTAAATCTGTTTCTCACTTCCACTGAATAATCATAAGAGATTTTATTTAGGTCATACCTGAATGGTCTAGTGGTTTTCCCTACTGTCTTCAATTTAAGTCTGAATTTGGCATTAAGGAGCTCATGATCTAAGCCACAGTCAGTTCCTGGTCTTGTTTTTGCTGACTGTATAGAGCTTCTCCATCTTTGGCTGCGTGAGAAGTTGCCAAAGAACTTAACATCAAATATTCTAAGGTAGTTTGGCATTTGAAACAAATTGGGAAGGTGAAAAAGCACTATACGTGGGTGCCTCATGAGCTGACCAAAAATCAAAAAAAGTGTAGTTTTGAAATGTTGCCTTCTCTTATTGTATGCAACAACAAACCATTTCTCAAACAGACTGTGATGTGTGACAAAAAGTGGATTTTATATGACAACTGACAACTGGCAATGACAAGCTCAGTGGTTGGACTAAGAAGAAGCTCCAAAGCACTTGCCAAAGCCAAACCTGCACCAAAAAATGTCACGTTCACTGTTTGGTGGTCTGCTACTAGTCTGACCCACTACAGCTTTCTGAATCCTGGTGAAAACATTACATCTGAGAAGTATGCTCAGCAAATGAGATGCACTGAAAACTGCAATGCCTGCAGCCAGCGTTGGTCAACAGAAAGGGCCCAATTCTTCTCTGCGATAAGGCCTGACTGCACTTTACACAATCAACGCTTCAAAAGTTGAACAAGTTGGGCTATGAAATGTTGCTTCATCTGCCATTTTCACCTGACCTCTCACCAGCCAACTATTCCTTCTTCAAGCATCTCAACAACTTTTTGTAGGGAAAAATCTTCCACAACCAAGAAGATGCAGAAAATGCTTTCCAAGAATCCATTGAATTCTAAAGCACACATTTTTATCCTACAGGAATAGGCAACCTTATTTCTCTTTGGCAAAAATGTGTTGATTATAATGGTTCCTACTTTGATTAATAAAGATGTGTTTGAGCCTCATTATAATGATTTACAACTCATGGTCTGAAACCACAATTATTTTTGAATCAGCCTGATAAAGACATAAATGACTGGCAAACTTGATCAGCTGAACAAGGTACTCTTCAAATGCTGGCAGTATGTCTCATTTCTTTACCAGGGATAACATTTGTAATTTTTTAATAAAAAAGATTAATTTCATATCTCAGCAGTATATCTGTTGTTGTTTAGTTGTTAAACTTGTATCCAACTCTTTGCAATCCCATGGGCTGTATCCTACCATGTTCTACTGTCTTTAGGGTTCTCTAGGCAAGAATACTGGAGTGGGTTGTCATTTCTTTCTCTGGAATAGTTTATCACACTATGCTATGCATGATAAGTCCCTTCAGTTGTGTCCAACTCTTTGCAACCCTATGGACCATAGCCTGCCAGGCTCCTCTGTCCATGGGATTCTCCAGGCAAGAATACTGGAGTAAATTGGTATTTCCTCCTCCAAGGAATCTTCCTGACCCAGTGATTGAACCTGCATCTATGTCTCCTTCACTGGTGGCCAGGTTCTTTATCACTAGCACCACCTGGGAAGCCCTGAGTAGCTTACCTCCTCCCCTTAATTCAGGTATAGCCCTGCTGCTTTCACTTTTCCTTAGGGAAAAATATGTCTGTCATGAATATCTTCAGGGTTAATTTTCTGTGTCTTTATGTCCCCTTGTCAGGGGATGCAGGAAGAATGCATTAACATTTTGCTGTAAAGTTAAATTTAATTTTAACCCCTCTATGTTTCTTTATCAGTCAGAGTAGGCCAGGTTATCCTGGATTGAGAAAACCAGAACAGGCTAATGGATAAGGTATTACTCAAAATTGATGTTTGTGATGCCAAGAGGGAGAAAAGAAATTCAGGTGATTCTTACAGATGGAATTCATTGTTTTGTCTCGGAAGAGACTCATGACACTTTTAATTATGACTCTTAGTCCTACTCAGCCTTAAGAGACCAAGGTGTACAATCTTTTCATGTTTTCAGAAAACTAAGAGCCACAAATATTTAGCAAATAGCACAAGTGACTACTAGAGTTATAACTTAATACACACACACACACACACACACTGAGTGTTGAGAATACAGGCCAAAAATCATACATATGGAAAAATGTAACTTTTTGTTTCAATTAGTAATGTACATATCTGTCTGAGGCTCCCATTTTTGCCTAGGGGCAAAAATCTTAACCATTCAATTGCAGAAAAATTCAGTCACTTCCAGGTTTTCTTAGTAATGCTTAGTCATCGGAGATTTAAACTGAGCCAAATTAGCATTTCTACCATCTGCGGATAAAGCTAATCAGGCATATGTAGAGTTATATCATAGAATCACACACATACAGCTTGGCATTTATTGCTTGATGCCAAAGGTCAACTTGTTTATCTATCATCTGCAAGATTGTTCTCAAGATGTACCAAAAGATGGTATAGAAGCAGAAAGCAAAGCTTTCTTTCCTACATTAAAATCAATGGGAAGAAATGGAATCAGACATGGCCCAGAGAACGAAGGATAATAAAGGAGACAAGACAGCAATATACAAAAAGATAACACATAGTTCATAGCAACCACCAAAAGAATGATTATCAACGGTGAGTGCTGGAAGATTTACTAAGTGAGGAAGCTAGCCTTTCAGTTTGGTTCAGCTCAGTCACTCAGTCATGTCTGACTCTTTGCGACCCCATGAACTGCAACTCGCCAGGCCTCCCTGTCAGTCACCAACTCCTGGAGTCCACTCAAACCCATGTCCATTGAGTCGGTGATGCCATCCAATAATCTCATCTTCTGTCATCTCCTTCTCCTCCTGCCCTCAATCTTTCCCAGCATCAGGGTCTTTTCCAGTGAGTCAGCTCTTCACATCAAGTGGCCAAAGTATTGGAGTTTTAGCTTCAACATCAGTCCTTCCAATGAACACCCAGGACTGATCTCCTTTAGGATGGACTGGTTGGATCTCCTTGCAGTCCAAGGGACTCTCAAGAGTCTTCTCCAACATCACAGTTCAAAAGCATCAATTCTTCGGTGTTCAGCTTCCTTTATAGTCCAACTCTCACATCCATATATGACTACTGGAAAAACCATAGCCTTGACTAGATGGACCTTTGTTGACAAAGTAATGTCTCTGCTTTTTAATATGCTGTCTAGGTTGATCATAAGGGAGATTTCAGTACAGAAAAGGAAAAACCCAGATTTTAGTGTACCCACAACCAACAGCAAAGTATAACATGTTCATTTATATTAAATTCTAATTTTAATAAAAGCTGAAATGTATTGTTTACTAATGTTGACTTATTATGTTAAGCACTTAATGTACACTATTTCCTTTAATTCTCATAATCATTTTATGAGGTCAAATTAATTAATGATTATTTTAGAGATTTGTGTGGTTTAAAGTGCCTTAGTAACTAAGCTGATAGTTGTCAAAGAAAGAACTTATGCTTTGATATTTCTTATTCCAACTGGATGCTCCTGAACATTACACTGTTCTTTATTTGCTATGTTCAACTTACTAGTTATTAATTTGCATATACAGCACACTTTGTTGTTGTTATTTGTAGTTGCTAAGTCATGTCCAACTCTGCTACCCCATGGAATA
This sequence comes from Bos grunniens, assembly GCF_055505025.1. Taxonomy (NCBI): domain Eukaryota; kingdom Metazoa; phylum Chordata; class Mammalia; order Artiodactyla; family Bovidae; genus Bos; species Bos grunniens. Next base: position 53,464,788 of record NC_141175.1, on the reverse strand, counting down.
TAGCGTGCCAGGATCCTCTAGCCATGGGATTTCCCAGGCAAAAATGCTGGAGTGGGTTGCCAGTTCCTTTTCCAGGGGATCTTCCCAACTCAGGGATGGAACCAGCACCTCTTGCATTGACAGGTGGATTCTTTATCCCTGAGCCACCAGGGAACCCCACATCACACTTTACATATATTCAAATTTATTCATTTATGAATGACTTATGAGTGAGAACATTTATAAGGGCCTGTTACATCCTGAGTTTGTATTCTGACTCCACCTTACAATAGCTATTTTAATATGAGGTCATTCATTTTTTTAGTATCTCTGATTTCTCACATATATAACAGAGACAAAATAGAAGTTAAATTGTAATTGCCATTCCAATATTTCAATGTTATTTTGTCTACTGAACTAGCTAACATGTTGAGATGGACAGAATACAATAAATTTTATGTATATACATATATATCATCATTATTGCCAGAAAAGTTTTGACATTCCACACAAAAAGAAGAGAATATTAAAAAGATAAGGATTAGCCAATAAATACAATGTTCATGATGTAATTCATGAATCTAGCAGGTAAGTATGGTGCATTAAAAAGCAAATATTTGGAAACCTATCTGATAATATTACAGTACAATAAAGCAAAACATTAGTGCTAAAGAGTATCTTGAAAACAAACGCACCTTTCAATGACCAGAGATAAAAACAAAGGTTATCATCTCCAACTTCCCTGACCTTATTGTCAGTTGTCCAGTGTTCTACTGTATCTAATAATTTGCAAAAAATGGCTAAGTATTCCATTTTTATTAGTGTAATAAATACTCCACCAACTCTGCCTCAGTTTCTTGAATGAAAATGATCATGACAACTTTCCAATTGTATGAGTAGATGTTTGGATAGTCTAAGTTAGTGATGGACAGGATCCTTCAAATTTAAAGCAATTTCTGCTGCTGCTGCTAAGTCGCTTCAGTCGTGTCTGACTCTGTGCAACCCCATAGACGGCAGCCCAGCAGGCACCGTTGTCCCTGGGATTCTCCAGGCAAGAACACTGGAGTGGGTTGCCATTTCCTTCTCCAATGCATGAAAGTGAAAAAGTGAAAGTGAAGTCGCTCAGTCGTGTCTGACTCTTAGCGACCCCATGGACTGCAGCCTACCAGGCTCTTCCGTCGATTGGATTTTCCAAGCAAAAGTACTGGAGTAGGGTGTCATTGCCTTCTCTGAAAGCAATGTCTATAAGATATTCATTATAGAGGACAAAAAAAGAAAAAAAGAACATAGACAGTCAGTATTTGAATTATATTTTAAAATGTTTACACGTTATACTTTGAGAATGACAGATCAATCCTCATAAATGCAAATACATTTCCCCTTACATTAATGGATCTGTGAGTGAATGCAACAAAACACAATTACAATTCTGGAAAACTGCAGAAGTATCAATTTAGGTGATCTGTAATATAGAGGAAAAGGAAGCCACAACATACAAGTTTTTATCATGTTAATTAGCCTAACTCTCCATATCACACAGTTAATAATAATTCAAGCTGATTTCCCAGATCTGTGTAGGATGTGAGAGTAATCAATGTTCACAGTTCAGTTGTGAGTTAGCAGGCTCCAGCAGTAAAATAACTGACACGAAGAGAAGAGACTGAATCTATACACCTTTCATCAAAAAAAAAAAAAGTGCTACCTGAGTTAAAAATAACAGGTTAGTGAATCAGCAGCTAGTTTTAAAATGTTTGCTATCAATAGAACTTGCAAGTACTCAAATAAAAGTCCAAATAGCTTTCTAAATTATTTTATTAATGCCTTAGTAGGCAGGTTTTGAGTATCTGCCATCTGTCCAAAATTGTGCTGCTGTTTGCTCCTGTCTTGTTTCCTCTTCACTAATTGTTCAGATCTACACATTCAACCTTATCCCCAAGAAACTGATCTGTTTCAGATATATTCTTATTTGAAAGTCGAAGCCAAAGAGAGCAATGTGGTTGTCAGTAGGCTCAGGTATGCTCTTCATTAGAATCAGCCCCACTGATTGTAAACACAATGAAGGATCCCAGAGTACCAGTAATGTCCTGGCTAAAGCTTTCCTGTGTAACCTGCTCTGGTCCATTCCATTATATAAACACTAGACCAATTAGTTGTATTTGGATTTGAGTTTCACTACCTCTAATTCACATTTCCCAAACAACCTGAGCCCATGGGATTTCCCATGACATTTTGCTGAGCTCTTGCTAATGCAACAAACTGAACCCGATTTTCCCATAAACCCCACACCTTCCACTTTTAGTCATCGCTCAAAATCATGGCTAGATTGCACCAACTGTCTCAACCCAGGATGGAAAATTTTCACTCTTATAACCCTATGGCTTGATAGAGAAAAGGTATCCTAAATCATCACATGATGATGGGAACCCAGAAGGTAATCTATCACTGTCCTTTCTTTGAAGATAATAACCTGACACTCACCATCACTGTAATCCTGGCTGAAGTGAAAGATCGCTAAGATTCATTACTAGGAGAGTCACATTGCAAAGTTCATGTTAATTCTTCTTTTCCATGAAAGTCTGACAGCAATAAAGTAATAGATAGGTAAAGTGGACCCAGATTATGGACAGCCCAGAAAAATATACAGAAGAGCTTGCTATTTACCTTACATGTTGTTTCCCTGAGTAGGAAAAATAAAAGTTAAAGTAAAATTTTAGTCTATTAACCATGTACTAATTTTGATCCCCAATTATCTGGTTTTTACTTATGTCTGGTATAACTTTCAGTAGTGCTACATTTCACTCTCAAGAGAATTTCTATTTGGATAAAAAATTATTGTCACCCTGTATTTTATGAAGGTGATGAAGTGAGGTAGTTTAAATTAATGGGCAAAGTATCCATTGTCTATAATGCCCTTGAGACAGTTATTGACCAAAGAGTAATGTCTTGTTCAATATTCTTTACCTACCACTTCTTGATTAAGTAAACATGCTCTACACTCACATATCTCTTCAATCATCCCACTTCTGCCTAGGAGAGATTTTGTCCTCTATGGATAAAAATAGGGCTTCTGTGATAGCTCAGTTAGTAAAGAATCTGCCTGCAATGCAGGAGACCTGAGTTCAATTCCTGGGTCAGGAAGATTCGCTGGAGAAGGGATAGACTACCCATTTCAGTATTCCTGGGTTTCCCTTGTGACTCAGCTGGTAAAGAATCTGCCTGTAATGCAGGAGACCTGAGTTCAATCCCTGGGTTGGGAAGAACCCCTGGAGAAGGGAAAGGCTACCCACTCCAGTATTCTGGCCAGGAGAATTCCATGGACTTTATAGATAAAAATAAAATGTGCATAAAAATAAAATGACTTCTTAGGTCTGATTTCAGTTAAGTTCAGTCGTTCAGTCATGTCCGACTTCTTGCAACCCCATGAATCACAGCACGCCAGGCCTCCCTGTCCATCACAAACTCCCGGAGTTCACCCAGACTCACGTCCATCGAGTCAGTGATGCCATCCAGCCATCTCATCCTCTGGAGTCCCCTTCTCCTCCTGCCCCCAATCCCTCCCAGCATCAGAGTCTTTTCCAATGAGTCAACTCTTTGCATGAGGTGGCCAAAGTACTGGAGTTTCAGTTTCAGCATCATTCCCTCCAAACAAATTCCAGGGCTGATCTCCTTCAGAATGGACTGATTGGATCTCCTTGCAGTCCAAGGGACTCTCAAGAGTCTTCTCCAACACCACAGTTCAAAAGCATCAATTCTTTGGTGCTCAGCCTTCTTCACAGTCCAACTCTCACATCCATACATGACCACAGGAAAAACCATAGCCTTGACTAGACGAACCTTTGTTGGCAACGTAATGTCTCTGCTTTTGAATATGCTATCTAGGTTGGTCATAGTTTTCCTTCCAAGGAGTAAGCATCTTTTAATCTCATGGCTGCAATCACCATCTGCAGTGATTTTGAAGCCCAAAAAAATAAAGTCTGACACTGTTTCCACTGTTTCCCCATCTATTTCCCATGAAGTGATGGGACCAGATGCCATGATCTTAGTTTCCTGACTGTTGAGCTTTAAGCCAACTTTTTCACTCTCCACTTTGACCTTCATCAAGGCATTTTAGTTCCTCTTTGTTTTCTGCCATAAGGGTGGTGTCATCTGCATATCTGAGGTTATTGATATTTCTCCTGGCAATCTTGATTCCAGCTTGTGTTTCTTCCAGTCCAGCATTTCTCATGATGTACTCTGCATATAAGTAAAATAAGCAGGGTGACAATATACAGCCTTGACATACTTCTTTTCCTATTTGGAACCAGTCTGTTGTTCCGTGTCCAGTTCTAACTGTTGCTTCCTGAACTTCCTGACCTGCATACAGATTTCTCAAGAAGCAAGTCAGGTGGTCTGGTATTCCCATCTCTTTCAGAATTTTCCAGTTTATTGTGATCCACACAGTCAAAGGCTGTGTCTGATTTGCCTGGGGTAAATACTTTTAAATTACTTACCATACTTTCTCAAAATACCTTTTTTTTTTTTCCATAATGACTTTACATTTTGTTATTGAAACTTGATTTTGATTTTTAAAATATGCTATGTATATTGCTTTCTGGATGCTCTTAGCTTACTGAATCATAAAAAGAGAGAGAGAATACATCTGTACCTATCTCCTCTTGAAATTTCAAATATAATTCAGTACAGTTCAGTCACTTAGTCATGTCCGACTAAGCAATCCCATGGACTGCAGCATGTGACGCTTCCCTGTCTATCACCACCTCCCAGAGCTTGCTCAAACTCATGTCCATCGAGTCCATGATACCATTCAACCATCTCATCCTCTGCCATCCCCTTCTCCTGCGTTCAATCTTTCCCATCATCAAGGTCTTTTCCAATTAGTCAATTCTTTGCATCAGGTGACCAAAGTATATACAAACTATCCATCCAAATTTTTGAACAATTGCTAGGAAAAGTGGGTATGTATACTGAGATATCCAACCTTCATCTTAAAATTCAGCTTTGCTACTGCTAAGTCACTTCAGTCGTGTCTGACTCTGTGAGACCCCATAGAGGGCAGCCCACCAGGCTCCCCCGTCCCTGGGATTCTCCAGGCAAGAACACTGGAGTGGGTTGCCATTTCCTTCTCCAATGCATGAAAGTGAAAAGTGAAAGGGAAGTCGCTCAGTCGTGTCCAACCCTCAGCAACCCCATGGCTGCAGCCTTCCAGGCTCCTCCATCCATGGGATTTTCCAGGCAAGAGTACTGGAGTGGGGTGCCATTGCCTTCTCCGAAAATTCAGCTTTAAACCCTGATAATTTCAAATATCCTATATCAGCTCTGAAGACTCTGAAAGGTGCAAGATAAAACAACTTCTAAATATAATTCTACACTCTCTCATACCATCACAAAATAACTTCTCATGAGAGGCAGCAGTAACCCCTACAATAAGTCGAATAGGAAAAGCTTATAGAGAATCTTAATTGAACTCTATTTGTTTAATCTACTTCAATAGCATTTATACCTACCAGGGAAGTGCAGGTGTATCCTTGAAGCAGTTAACAATGGCACTAAGAAATAGACTGGGTTTATTCATAGAGTATCCCAGGCACAAAGGTGATTTGAATACAAGACATATACAATTTGTCTTGGTGAAAGGGACTCACCTAACATAGAGGAAAACATGATGCAGAGAAACATCTGATAGAAGTAGTCAGATTCTGTCATTCTGTGCCCAGGATTATGATACTAATAGCAATCAAGTGTACCATGAGAAAATCAAGTGGAAATAAACTGGATACATATATAAACAGATGCCAATCTTTATCAAGCATTCTTTTTTAAAACAGAATACATCAGGAAAAAAATGGCTTATGAAAAAATGGATCAATAGTGAAAATATCAATTTAAAATGCTAAGAAATTGTATAATTTAGAACTGCCTTATGATCCAGCAATCCCACTGCTGGGCATACACACTGAGGAAACCAGAGGGGAAAGAGACACGTGTACCCCAATGTTCATCGCAGCACTGTTTATAACAGCCAGGACATGGAAGCAACCTAGATGTCCATCAGCAAATGAATGGATAAGAAAGCTGTGGTACATATACACAATGGAGTATTACTCAGCCATTAAAAAGAATACATTTGAATCAGTTCTAATGAGGTGGATGAAACTGGAGCCTATTATACAGAGTGAAGTAAGCCAGAAGGAAAACCACCAATACAGTATACTAATGCATATATATGGAATTTAGAAAGATGGTAACAATAACCCTGTGTACGAGACAGGAAAAGTGACGCTGATGTATGGAACAGTCTTATGGACTCTGTGGGAGAGGGAGAGGGTGGGAAGATTTGGGAGAATGGCATTGAAACATGTAAAATATCATGTATGAAACAAGATGCCAGTCCAGGTTCAATGCACGATACTGGATGCTTGGGGCTAGTGCACTGGGACGACCCAGAGGGATGGTATGGGGAGGGAGGAGGGAGGAGGGTTCAGGATGGGGAGCACATGTATACCTGTGATGGATTCATTTTGATATTTGGCAAAACTAATACAATTATTTAAAGTTTAAAAATAAAATAAAATTTAAAAAAATTTATTTATTATATACAAGTAAAAGGATATTTGGGGAATCACACTTTGTGTTTCCACATAATTTGAATAGATTTTGTGAAGTAAAGACTTTTGAAAAATAGAAGACAAAGAATAGCTAAAAAACAAAAGTGGGACTTAGGAAGCATCACTACGTACAAAGCTAGTGGAGGTGGTGGAATTCCAATTGAACTATTTCAAATCCTAAAAGATGATGCTGTGAAAGTGCTACACTCAATATGTCAGCAAATTTGGAAAACTCATCAGTGGCCACAAGACTGGAAAAGGTCAGTTTTCACTCCAATCCCTAAGAAAGGCAATGCCAAAGAATGCTCAAACTACCGCATAATTGCACTCATTTCACACGCTAGTAAAGTGATACTTAAAATTCTCCAAGCCAAGCTTTAGCAATACGTGAACTGTGAACTTCCAGATGTTCAAGCTGGTTTTAGAAAAGGCAGAGGAACCAGAGATCAAATTTCCAACATCCGTTGGAACTTCGAAAAAGCAAGAGAGTTCCAGAAAAACATCTATTTCTGCATTATTGACTATGCCAAAGCCTTTGACTATGTGGATCACAATAAACTGTGGAAAATTCTGAAAGAGATGAGCATACCAGACCACCTGACCTGCCTCTTGAGAAATCTGTATGCAGGTCAGGAAGCAACAGTTAGAACTGGACATGGAACAACAGACTGGTTCCAAATGGGAAAAGGAGTACCTCAAGGCTGTCTATCATCACCCGCTTATTCAACTTATATGCAGAGTACATCAAGAGAAACGCTGGGCTGGATGAAGGACAAGCTGAAATTAAGATCACTGGGAGAAAAATCATTAACCTCAGCTATGCAGATAATACCACCTTTATGGCAGAAAGTTAAGAAGATCTAAAGACCCTCTTGATGAAAGTGAAAAAGGAGAGTGAAAAAGTTTGCTTAAAGCTTAACATTTAGAAAACTAAGATCATGGCATCCGGTCCCATCACTTCATGGCAAATAGATGGGGAAACCGTGGAAATAGTGGCTGACTTTATTTTTGGGGGCTTCAAAATCACTGAAGATGGTGATTGCAGCCATGAAATTAAAAGACACTTACTCCTTGGAAGGAAAGTTATGACCAACCTAGATAGCATATTAAAAAGTAGAGACATTACTTTGTCAACAAAGGTCCATCTAGTCAAAGCTATGGTTTTTCCTGTGGTTATGTATGGATGTGAGAGTTGGACTGTAAATAAAGCTGAGCACTGAAGAATTGATTCTTTTGAACTGTGGTGTTGGAGAAGACTCTTGAGCATCCCTTGGACTGCAAGGAGATCCAAGCAGTCCATCCTAAAGGAGATCAGTCCTGGGTGTTCATTGGAAGGACTGATGCTGAAGCTGAAACTCCAATACTTTGGCCACCTGATGTGAAGAGATGACTCATTTGAAAAGACCCTGATGCTGGGAAAGATTGAGGGCAGGAGGAGAAGGAGATTGAGGGCAGGAGGACAACAGAGGATGAGATGGTTGGATGGCATCACCGACTCAATGGACATGGGTTTGGATGGACTCTGGGAGTTGATGATGGACAGGAACGCCTGGCGTGCTGCCAGTTCATGGGGTCGCAAAGAGTGGAACAAGACTGAATGACTGAACTGAACTAAAAACAAACAAACAAACAAAAAATGAAATAATGATAATCAAGATATTGGACATCAAGAAAGAACAGTGGTTACTAAAAGACAAGGAAAAATGAATTGAACCCTATTTTGACTCAACTTACAGTCTGTAGTACATTTTAAAAAGAAATTGAGGTGAGGAAACATGTGCAGGGCCAATTGCTTTCCTGTGTTGAGGAGATGGAACTTGATATCTGGGCCACCAGAGGAGGCCTGAGTACACAGAACAGAATAGGAGAAACAAGAGAGACATATAGAAGGGGTACCATATATCTGCACAGCTCTTGTAACTTTCTGAACATATAGGAATAATTTTTAACGTTCTTTTTATTAATTCTATCACTGTTGTCACTTATAGATAAGCTTTGATTTATTGATTTTTTTTCCAGTTATGTGTTGTCTTATCCTGATTCTCATATGTGTGTTCAGTCATTTCCTGCTTTTTGCAACTTATAGACTGTGGCCCATCAGGCTCCTCTGTCCATGGGATTTTACAGGCAAGAATACTGGAGTGGATTGCCATTTCCTTCTCCAGGGGATCTTCCTAACCCTGGGATCAAACCCACATATCTTGTGTCTCCTGTATTAGAGGTAAATTCTTTACCACTGAGCCATAAGGGAACCCCTGATTATTTGCATTTCTGATAATTTCTGATTTTATGACAGAATTTAATTTATCTTTTTAGATATTGGACTTCTTTTATTCCCATAAATTTATTTTAATTTTTTTTTTTAAGCACAGAAAGTTCTATGGAAACCATTTGATGTTTTTAGATCTTGGTTTTAGATTTGCTTGATGGGACTAGAACTGAATTAATCTAAGTTTAATTTTTTCCTGCTGGTGAAAAAAGACACCTCTACTCAACAGGAGTCTCCCTGAAATATGATAGTTTGAGTCAAGGTAATGATTACAACTGTTGTTCTTGGCATTATCTAATTTCTGGGCTCTCTTCTGCCCAATACTTTTGGGTAGTGCTTTCCCCTATCTTCAATTGCATGCAAAACAGTACTTAATTGTATTCTCTGTAAGATTATCAGACTGGATTTTAAAAAAAGGCTCATATATGCTGCTTTAAGAGGACATTTAAGAATAAAGACACAAATAAAGATGCATGTGTGCTCAGCAGTCATCAGTGATGACTAACTATTCCTGATCCAGGGATCAAATCTTCCAAACTAATGGATCAAACCAGCATTTCCTGTAGCTCCTGCATTGGCAGGCAGATTCTTTACCACTGAGCCACCTGGGGAGCCCCACAAATAAAGGTATTAATAAAAGGTTACAAAAGTATACCATGGTAACACTGGAAACAAAGAAAGCTGGAGTAGATATATTCATATTAGATTAAGGAGACTTCAGAGCAAAGTCTTTAACCAGGAATAAAGAGAGTCATTTCATAATAACAAAGAGGTCAGTTCATAAAGATGGTATAACAAACATGTATATGCACCTAATAGAAGAGTTTTTGAAAGTATCTGAAGAAAAAACTGATAGATCTGCAATGAAAAATACTGTAGTAGACAAATCCACAAATGTATTTGGAGATTTCAATAATTTTATTTCATAATAAACTGTATAAGCAGAGATGGAAAATCAAATAAAGTTATAGAAGATTTGAACAATACTATCAACCAATTTTGCCAAATTCATATTTATAGAATAGTCAAAACAAGAACAGCAGCAGCAGAATATACATCTTTCCAAGTGCACATGGAGTTTAAGGACATAATTTAAGCCCAAAGATACAAAATAAAAATTATAAAGTGAGGAAAATAATTAAATAAACAGAGACTCGGTGACTATGGACAAATAAGAATTTCTCTGATATACTTTGAATTGGAGTACCAAAAATAAAGGAGACAGAAAAACATACTTGAAGAACTACTAGCCAAAAACAATAGCAAAAAAACACTAAATTTGATGGAAAATATATATTCACAGATCAAGAATATCCCAACCAGCAACAAAAGAATAATCATTTATTTGGACACACAAAGAATCCTCACTATGATAGATCATATTTTGAGTTGTAAAAGAAATCAAAATGAATTTTTAAATATTTGCTTAATTCTTTGGCCATATGGGGTCTTAGTTGCAGCTTGTGGACTTCTCTCTAGTTGTGGCACATGGGCTCTAGAGTGCATGGGCTCAGAAGCTGCAGCTCGTGGGCTTAATTATATTGTGGCATGCATGATCTTAGTTTCCTAACAGGGACCGAACCCACATCCATGGCATTGGAAGGCAGACTCCCAACCACTGGACCACTAGGGAAGTCTCCTAAATGAATTTAAATAAATTTAATCATATAGAATATTTCCAAATTAATCTAGATATCAACAAAACAAATCTATATTTTTAAATTTCCCAAATATATGGAAAATGTAAAATATATTTCTAAATAACCATGGGGCAAAAAAATTGCAAACAATTAGAAAGTATATTGAAATATGTTGAACTGAACAAGACTGAAAACAGAGCAAAACAGATCAAATTCATTATTTCTAGCTTCTGTTTCAAGATTTAGAGATCTGGAAAAAGTAAAGCTTTTACACTAAAAAAAAAGAAAAGAAATACACAGTAGCTGAACTGTAATATCATTAGATTTCTTGAACACACAAGAGAGTTTAGGTCATGGAGCAAACAACTAAGAAATCTAAGAAATCTAAGAAAATCTAATAAATCTAAGAAAGACAGGAAACTGCAGGGAAAGAGACATGAGCATTGGTTTATCTAAAGCAGATACAAGAGACAGACACTAGAGAGAAGTGTAACCTAGTAGTGGATTGTCCAAAAAGTTTACGATTTTCCTGTAATATGTTATGAAAAAATCTGAAAAAACTTTTTGGTCAACACAATAGAATTCAGCTAGAAGTGGTTGGCAAATTGGTGGAGACCAAGCATGCAGAGATGATGCCCTTTCCCCTAGTAGTTAAAGAGATTGAATAAATCTGTACATTGGAGCTTATATTAGTTTCCAGGGCTTCCAAAACAAAGTACCACAAACTAGGTAACTTTAAAAAATGGAAATTTATTCTGTCACAGTTTTGGAGGCTAAAATTTCAACCCCAATCTATGTGCTGGGCTGTGCTCTCTCTAAGGTCTCTAAGGGGTTATCCTTCCCTGATTTTCCAGTGCTGGTAGCCCCAGGTAATCTGTGACTTGTGGCAGAATACTTTCAACATTTTCCTCCATCTTCACATGGTCATCTTCTCACTCAATTTCTCTTTTCTTCTCTAAGAACACCAGTGCTTTCAAGTGCCCACTGCACTCCGGTATGACCTTACCTTAACTAATTAAATCTGCAATGACTCTATTTTCAAATAGGGTCACGTTCATAGGTACTGGGTTTAGAACTTTGATCTGTCTTTTGCAAGGACACAATTTATTACAGAGCTTGAAAACAATTGAGGAAAGTCCTAAAACCTAGAAAAATGGAACTTCAGCCCCTGGAGACGTCAAAGACATTCATTCACATCCTTCTCTTCTACCTTCCCTATATAAAAAGGCTTTCATTTCTGAAGAAGAAAGGCAAGAAACCGTTTTCCTATTGTTACTGAGGTGAGAAAGTAAGAAAAAATAACATTCCCAGCCCCCAGATAAATAGAGACTAATACATTCTTTTTGTTAGGATCCTCCTATCTATCCTTAGTTTAGTGTGTGTTTGTGTGTGTGTGTGATGACATGGAGGAACAAATTTCACTAGCCTCAGTCATTTATAGTGTAGTACAAAATTGGTTTATTCTATCAGCTAGGACTGGGAAGAAAGAATGGGAAGCTTTTTTTGAGCTGAATCTCCCCCAACATCACAGTTTAGCAGAGGGCATGACTCTATTTTTCACACTAGAGTGTTCTGGTTATCAGTCAATTTTTATTTTCAGTTTAAGTGTATTGACAGCAGAGTTCTGGAGTGTCATCTGTAGGGGAATGTCTAGCTTCAGGATAGCCTTGTTCTCTCATTGAAAGAGCCAGTGCTGTGATCCATCAAACAGTGTCTCACTCTATACATATTTAAAACCCATCTTTCATGAGAAATTGTGGTGTTGCAGAATTGTTCTCACTGTGGCAAGACAAGATATTAATGGACACTGCTGCCTTTCTCTGAATCGTTTCCAGAATACACCATGAATCAAATGAAGAATATGCATTGGACCAGAAAATTCAAAACAGGGGGACCAGCAGCAGTAAGTGAAGAGGAACTCTGCCACTTTCTGGAAGTCTATCAATTAGTACACCGATATTCTAAATTTAAGCATATGAAAACAATGATGCTATAATAGTTACCAACCTAAATATGATTCCTAAATATCAAGATTACCAAAAATCTTTTAATACTTAAAAAGGATGAGCCTTCACTGAGGCAAGTTTCAAACAGGTGAATTAAATAGAAATTTTATTTTTAGTAAAATGTATCAATCATTGGTGAAAGTCCAGATGAATGGAAAGATCCAGAGACTCTGCAATGTCCTCCTTCTCCCTGGTAAATCTGAAGCTGTGAGAGAGTTACAGGTAAACTTTCAAGCTGGTATGAGATAACTTTACTCTAATGAGGTCAGGCTATTATGGCTCATGTTTTAATTAGAAAAAAATAATAAGTATGCTTTTTAGAACTGTCATGGCAGAGCTCTAGCCTCTGCCCTTGACCATTCTGAGAATGAAAAATTGGTTACTGACTACATACCTTCCTATTGCTCAGGGTTCCTTTCCTTACCTAAAAAGTACTAATCACTTACCACGTGTCAGGAATTCTGAGAAGCCCTTTATGTAGTTAATTTTATTCATTTGTTATAATTATTAACATTTTTCAGGAGTATACTATTATTTTCATCTTTCACTTCATGAAACTCATGGTACTCATACAACTCATACTTTTATGAAGTCCCCGCAGTTTTCTAATTTCCCCTTTCTTCTTAACTTCTTTGCAACATTCCCAAAATCACAGATATCTACATTTGTAATGTACTGTTTGTATATGTAATGTTTGGGCTAATTCCTTTTAACTGACTGACAGACTAGCTGAAAGGGCTATTTTGACTTTCCCCAAGGAATACACAATTTTAAGAAGGGATTACTAAACATTATATGTAACAAGTGCAATAAAAATTTAGTCTCTGACAAAAACAAAGTTTTGGGTTTTGCTCATATTTTTGACCCAGTAGTATTCTAAGACTCAATTCCATATTTTCTTCACTCCATATATATATACTCTAGTTGAGATATTCCTGTCTCATGTCAGAGGGTAAAGAGAAGATGACTACAAAATAACTTTCAAAACTTTGGCTTATAAGTGGCATACATCAAATCTGATGACCAAGTCTGACAACAAGAGGATAGTAATCTCAGAGGAGGTTGGTATCCTGAACAGAGTCACATAAATATTTTGAACAATAGTATAATTTATTGAAATTGCATCCAAAGTTAATAGAGTAAGAGTGTGAGTTAAAATCAGCTTCAGAAGACTTTAAAAGAATATTTATTTTTAAAAATGACTTTATTGTTTCTGGATACTTATTAACAAGTCAAAATATTGGAAAGGAAAAATTACATAAAGTTTATTTTAAAAGTATTTTATTTGAGGTGTCACTAAATGGTCCAATGAGTATGCTTGCATTTGTAGCCTAGGTCAGCTTTTGAAACAGAAGCTTGTGAATGGTGAGTGTATAGCTCACCTGTTAAAATCGGGTAAGTGGATGGAATTGTCTTTGGAGAAAACCTAGAGTAACAGTGACTATGGATGGCACATAAGAGAATACCACAATTAAGGAGAAAAAAAAGGAGATTAAAAAGTCTATTAAAGTATTGTGGCTCAGACAGTAAAGAATCTGCCTGCAATGCAGGAGACCCAGGTTCGATCCCTGGGTTGGGAAGATCCCCTGGAGAAGGAAATGGCAATTCACTCCAGTATTCTTGCTTAAAGAATTCCATAGACCGAGGAGCCTGGCAGGCTATAGTCTATGGGGTCACTACAGCCCATGGGGTTGCAAAGAGTGGGACACAACTGGATGACTACACTTTCACTAAAAGAAAAAAATAGCTATAGAAAACCAGAAAAATATGGGATCAAAAATCAGCTTAATCAACACAAATCTCTGAATTTTCCAGAAAATTGAGGTTTGATCATAGTTGTATCTTGAAATTTCATGATGTGTCCTGACTATGCTGGTGAAAAACACTGTCCAATGAAACAAACAAAACACTTCTTTTGGAAATAGAAAACTCAATGACACTGCCACTCTTCCATCCAACTAGTTTCCAGCCTTCATACTCTGAGAACTATTTCCAACATGTTCTAGGATTTGGAATCAGTGGGCACTACTGATCAATAGAGACAGGAAAAGGAGTGGTGAATAGAACCTGAGAGCAGAACTAATGAGAGCCCATGTGATGTGAACACAGGGCAAAAATATGAGAAAACTACACAAATGTCAAATATCCTGCTTGTAGAATGTTATTGTTTTAGCTTAGGTCTCCATTGCCTATTAAAATGCAAAGCTCCCTGAGAGACAGAATACCCTTGACTGTGCTCCCTTGGTTATATTCACAAAAGGGAATTTAGCATTCACTGATGGTATAGTAATAGGAAGCTCAAGAAACACTTTATTAATGGAAAACAAGTTTACTCTGATACTTTTCTGAGAAGAGTCTTTGATAGGATGTTGGTAACATCTTTTGACTTGATCAAGTCAAACATAAATGTCTTATCCTTCATTTTGTACATTTCTTTCAGGCCTACATAAAATCTATTACCACTTGTGTGAGTTCCACTTCCCAAAAGTCTCTTGAATCTGTTTACCTTCATCTATTTGTTACCACTTTGCAAATTCTTACCTCTTGCATGGATGACCCTTGATCTCTTTGATTCCATTTTTGCCCAATGAGTGATCTTTTAAAATCCTAGTTTATTTTTTTCCCTCCTCTGATCAAATGTCCTCAATAATTTCCATGCACGCATGCTCAGTCACTTCAGTCATGCCTGACTTTTTGTGATCCCATGGACTATAGCCCACCAGTCTCCTCTGTCCCATACTGGAGTGGGTTGACATTTCTTCTTCCAGGGGATATTCTATACCCAGGGACTGAACCCACATTTCTTGTGGCTCCTGCATCAACAGGTGGATTTTTTACCACTAAGCCACATGGGAAATCCCAATGATTTCCACTTTCTATTAAATTTAAATCCAACACTTTTACTATGACCCAGAATGTTTATCATGACCTTGTTCCCCTTGCTCTCTATTTTATTTCTGTCTCCTTACAATCTGGGATCATTCACTTTTTTACTGTGTTTTTAAAATACCAATCCCTTTTCTTGATTCTGCATAACTGAACTTGCTGTTTGTTCTTCCTGACATACTCTTTTTAATTCTTTTCACAGTTGACTAATACTATCCTTTATATCAGTTCAAATGCCACCTCCTTAGAGATACACCCTCAATATTCCCATGTAATCTGCTTACTCTTTGCTTTCTCATAACCTTGTTAATTTCCTTCATATAACTTTTCAGAATTCTTAATAATCTAATGTATTTTATGACTTATTACTGTATATTTCCCCAACCAGAGAAGAGATCTTTTATCTGACCTGTTACAGTATCTTTAGAAATTAGCTGAGTATCCATCACAAGTCCATATTTCACGTGTTTATTGAATCAAACAATTAATAAGTGAACAAGCAAAGAAATGAAATAGGGAATCAAACGGGTGGAAGAAGAGCAGGAAATAGGGAATAAAACTGGGGGATGGAGAACTAAGAAGACAAATTGCACCAAACTCAGCACTTGGCTCACATCTTCCACTAGTGTGCATGTGTCTTTTTGTCTAGAGCCAATGTGCAGGGAGGAGAAGGAGCAATGGAGAGAGTTCAGATGGTGCATCCTTCAAGAAAAGCCTCCCACAGTGCCTGGAGAGCAACAGATGGAGTTAATCTTCCATTTATTCCCTGCTGCTGCTGCTGCTGCTAAGTTGCTTCAGTCGTGTCCAACTCTGTGTGACCCCATAGATGGCAGCCCACCAGGCTCCTCTCTCCACGGGATTCTCCAGGCAAGAATTCTGGAGTAGGTTGCCATTTTCTTCTCCAGTTTGTTCCCTTTGAGCCTTTAAAATTTCATCTTATTCTGTGCTCTGAGTCAAGGAAACACATAAGAAGAATAGGAATTTTTAAAATAAATTTGTTTTAGCATAGCATTACTCCAGTGACCTGTCTCCCAATACTATTTACAGGCAGCATAAAGCAGACACCATATTGCAGGAGCATTAGAGACCTGCTTAATTATATATATGTATGTGTATATATATATATGTTTATATATTCATATACATGTATTACTAGACATCTACCTGGCAAGATGTCTATCTTGCTACTCCTATTCTTCCTCCTTACCCATTAAAAATTTACTCTGAACCTTCCCCAATGGCTCAAGCTTTAAAGAGTGCACCCGCAGTGCAGGAGACATAGGAGAGGCCAGCTCAACTCATGGGTCGAAAAGATCTCCTGGAAGAGGAAATGGCACCCCACTCCAGCATTCTTGCCTGAAAAATCCCATGGACAGAGGAGCATAGTGGGCTACAGTCCACAGGGTTACAAAGAGTCGGACACAACTGAGCGTGCACCAGTCATAGCAGTAGTACATTTCCTCACAAACTTTGAGGAATTCAGCCACCCCTTGTGCATATTAATGATAACAATTATTTTACTTAGTGCTTACTACATATAATGCACTTCTATGAATACTTTCTATATATTAACTAATTTCATCCTCATTTAATTTGCAAAACAACCCTATGAATCCACCACATTATCCCCACTTTATTCATAAGAAAATTTATGTTAATCTTTAAGAAATTAGAAAATGTGCCTAAGATCAGTTATTTGGTAGGGACAGAAGTGGGACTTAAATATTGGTGGCTTGTTAACTGTTTAATAGATTGTCTCTCAGTGAGGCATGATCAAAAGCTACAATTTAGGTAAATCTGGAGCAGGATATATAAAACCCCATCTTAAATATCCATGTAATTTTTCCTTAACCAAGTTTAATTCATTACTTGCAAAAAGTCTTCCAAAGCAAGCTTTATATCAAATTCAAAAGAAATAAATTTGCTTTCTTAGATACATTCCATACTGAGAAAAATTTAAATTCATTCATTCTCAACCCCGTCCCACTGCAGATGTTGCCAAGATGTGTGGAAAAAGCTGGTGGGGAGCACTGGTGAGCAAGAGACATATAATTTTCTGTATCACCCTAATGAAGGTCATAGTTAAGATCTTAACACTTGAGGACCAATGATTACGTGAAGAGGGGTTGTGTGGAACTAACAGAAGTAACAGCTATATAATTTGCAGGACCTAGTGTAAAATTAAAATGAGAGACTTCTTCAAAAAATACTAAGAATTTCACATCACCAACATCAAAATTAAAGCAAGTGCAGGGGCCTTTTAAGCACATGGGCCTGTGTAACTACACAGATTGGAATGGGTTGCCACATCCTTCTCCAAGGGATCTTCCCAACCTGGATATTGAAACCAGATCTCCCACATTGCAGGTGGATTCTTTACCATCTGAGCCACCAGGGAAGCCCACCAGACAAGCCCTGAGGAAAACTGTCAAGTTGGCAAAAATTTTCCTTTGCTGCATTAGCCGTTTGCTCTTCTAGTTTCCTCCCTGCCCAATATCTCCTCTGTGGTTTTCTTTAGGAGCCTGACTTCAGCAAGCAATGCCTCACAGAGCTTTTCTTTTTCCTATCTCCATTACCAAAGTTCCCTATATTTTTTCTGTCTCAATGTTTATGGATCATGTATCATGTAACTCACCTCTAATAAACACTGGAGACTGAGAGATGAAAATGATATAAGCTCTGCAGAAAAGGGGAACATAACATAATGAAAAAGAAGAAAGAAAGAATACAAATTATTCTTGCTACTTTATGTGAAGAATCAAATCATTGGAAAAGACCCTGATGCTGGGAAAGATTGAGGGGAGAAGGAGAAGGGGTGACAGAGGATGAGAAGATTGTTTGGCATCATCAACTCAGTAGACATAAGTTTGAGCAAATTCCAAGAGATAGTAAAGTCCAGGGAAGCCTGGCTTGCTGCAGTCCATGGAATCACAATGATTCACACATGAATCATTGGGGATTGAATAACAACAATGGCATAGTGGTATTGTACAACCAAGGAAGAGAAGTCAAAGAGGAAAAAAAAGGGAAGGAAGAAAGAAGAGAAAGAAAGGGAGAAATAAAAAAATCTATCTAGGGTAGTTGAAAAAGATGCACATGCATCAATCTGGAAAGCAGAATTCTTCGTATTAGAAGGGATATTCTAGGGGGAACTAAAAGATACTGTCTTCTTAGCATCTGGTTGTTGGCAACATTAAAAATCATTGATGAATTTATTTGAAATAATTCTAGTGATTTTTCAAAGGATTTGGAAAAAGAGTAGCGACTCATCAGAAAGCCATAGGAAACTTCTTGACTCTATGGAATATTTGTGACCTACCCAACTCAATGGACATGAACCTGAGCAAAACTCCAGGAGACAGAAGAGACAGGGGAGCCTGGCATACTGCAGTCCATGGGCTCTCAAAGAGTCAGACATGATTTAGCAACAACCCGACCACCACTGCTCACCAGGACCTCTTGCTGGGGCTGATTTCCTCAGAACAAAGTCAAGATTCACTGCCACAGTGAGTGGTGTCTGCTGACAGAAAAGAATGGCAATTTCCTTCAGGTGGGTGGTCAAGAAATGTTGAGAATTAATAGTAATGCATATTTATGCAACTATAATAAAATCAAATTTGAGCTAGCCATGTTTCAGTCTCCATGACAAGCCAAGGTGCTGAAGGGACAATAAGAGGAAGGGTGGCTGATGCACACACAAACGGCTAGCATCCCTAATATTATTTAAAATAAAAGTCTAAATTTGCTATTTCTTCCTCTGTTCAAAAGACCTAATGAGGAACTGGAGCAAAACAGTACTTTCACACCCCAAAAGCATTCCTACGGAAGTCACACTGTGAGGTTTTTGTAGCTGACTCATGAATATATAGAGGCTTCCCGGGTCATGGGCCTGCCCTGACAGCTCAGTTGGTAAATAATCCGCCTGCAATGAAGTAGACCCAGGCTGGATTCCTGGGTCGGGAAGATCTGCTGGAGAAGGGATAGACTACCCACTCCAGTATTCTTGGACTTCAATTGTGTCTCAGCTGGTAAAGAATCGGCCTGCAGTGTGGGACACCCGGATTCAATCTCTGGGTTGGAAAGATCTGTTGGAGAAGGGAAAGGCTACCCACTCCAGTATTCTGGAAAATTTCATGAACTGGATAGTCCGTGGAGTTCCAAAGAGTCTGACATGACTGAGCAACTTTCACTTTCACTTTCCCAAGCAGTACAGTGGTAAAGAATCCAGTTGTCAATGCAAGAGACTCAGGTTTGATCCCTGGGTCAGGAAGATCCTCTGGAGTAGGAAACAGCAATCCACTCCAGTATTCTTCCCTAGAAAATTCCGTGGACAGAAGAGTTTGGTGTTTTTCTTTCTGGCTTACTTCACTCTGTAACGACAACCCTGTATGTGAGACAGCAAAAGAGACACTGATGTATATAGAACAGTCTTTTGGACTCTGTGGGAGAAGGATGGGGGGATGATTTGGGAGAATGGCAATAAAACATGTATAATATCATATAAGAAATGAATCGCCAGTCCAGGTTCCATGCAGGATACAGGAAGCTTGGGGCTGGTGCACTGGGATGACCCAGAGGGATGGTATGGGGAGGGAGGTGGGAGGGGGGTTCAGGATGGGGAACACATGTACACCCGTGGCGGATGCATGTGGATGTATGGCAAACCAATACAATATTGTAAAGTAAAATAATAATAATAATAAACATATAAAAAGATTTAAAAAAAGAAGAGTTTGGTGGGCTACAGTCAATGGAGTCACAGAGTCAGACACTACTGAGCACACACACATGAAAATATGCTCTAAAATACCTCATTTCTGATTATTAGATTATTAACACTGTATCTGATTAAAAGAACTATTCTCATCACTTGAAGCCCTTTTGATGCCCCTTACTAGCCATATGCAGTGTTACATACCCTAATAGAGTCTAGGAGAGTAGCACAGGTCCTATATACTGTTCACATACAAAAAACTGAAATATATTAGGGAAGTGTATGTGTATTCAGTTCTCTTTTGAAAAATGTTTGAGCCTAAACATATGGTGTAATGGGGAGCACCAAAAGGATAATAATTTTATAGATAACTGAAGATTTCTAAAACTATAAGTAATATATTTTTAAATAGAGAAAAATTAAAATAATGAATTCTTTTATGAATAATGTAATTGCTTTTTTCATGTTTTCATAAACAGAAAGCCAATGCAATAAAAATTGATTTATTGAAGTGGCTATATAGAAAATATGAAGGCAGAAGGTTGGAAACATTGATTAATAAGTAAATGAAACCTTAGAAATAGGCCCAAGTGGTCTGCAAAACTCTCTCTCAAAGCTGATCCTCAAATCACTTTCCATCACTGTGGCTAATTAGAGGTTTGGACAGGACTCATGTGTCTGCACCATGATGGGGAAAAGAAGAAATTTACCTTGCTTCAAGTCTATGCACTATCCTGAATGCCAAGATAAGGAACTCAGTCTTTAAATTTGAGGCTCAAGGTGGCTCAGAGGTTAAAGCGTCTGCCTGCAATGCGGGAGACCTGGGTTTGATCCCTGGGTTGGGAAGATCCCCTGGAGAGGGAAATGGCAACCCACTCCAGTACTCTTGCCTGGAGAATCCCATGGATGGAGGAGCCCAGTGGGGCTACAGTCCACGCGGTCACAAAGAGTCGGGCACGACCGAGCAACTTCACTCACTCACTCACTCAAGAAGATAAACAGAGAAAATTACTGTCTAAGAATTGTTCTAAAACTCATAGGACTTTGTCTCTGAGCAAGAATTCCTTTAGCGAAGATTCAACACTGTTTACAGTGTAAATGCCAACACCCCTTATGTTTGTGCTGAATGTTACTGGGGTTACAGATTTTGATGCACAGTGTGTGGAACATGCTCAGAAAGATTTCCTGGGGAGAGTCAAGGGACAAACTTTCTGAGGTAACAAGGACTACTGTGTGATTTCCCTAAATACATATAAACAAAAAAAAGAAACACACTCATCTTTCAAAAATACTGGAATTCCCTTCATTTTCATATATTCCATCAAGAAAAGAGATCATATAAATAAGAAAGTGGAACTCTAATGATTTATTGACATTTTTATGTAATTAAAAGTCAGATTTTGGTCCCAAAGGGGAAGATTTCTTCTCAGTAATTAACATATTACCCAGAACTCTTAGGCTTCCTGGAATTCTCAATAAAAATTCCAAATCTCTTGGCAATAGCTTTCAAGCACCACAATTTCTGTCAATAAAAGAAGGATGATCATTTAGTTCTGTTAAGCAGGCTCTCACTTTGGTTGTTTAAGAGTCCAACTAGGGGAGGCCAAATTGCTATTATTCTGCAGGGACTGCTTGACATGAAGAGTATATTTGAAGTGGAAATCACAAAAGGCCACTTGATGCAATCACCTGCTTGACTAGGTGATTAACTTCTCTGGGGAAAATGTTTATCATGATACAAAAATTTTATTTGGAAGAAGAGAAAATTCAATTTAAAAAGCATTTGTGATTTAGAACTCAATATTTCCATCCCCTCAATTTATGATTTTTGTATAAATAAATGTGGTCCAAGACCACATACAGCTTTCTTGAAAAACACAGTTTCAAACTCAAAGAATCTGAAGATGAAGAGATACTGAAAGGAACTAAGAAATCTGAGAATTTACAAATGGGCTATGCAAATGGATAAAAGTCATATGAACCCAGTCAAATGAAATATTTGTGGAAAATAGCCCAAAAGGGAAGTGAGCAAAGAATCCTATGAGAGAAAGCCAAATGTTGTTTCACAGATGAGGAGAAGAATTACATCAAGCTAGATCAAACTAGATCAACCTGACTTTGATTGGAAGGAAGTTTGATCTGAAACAGAAAATATTTGTTGCCGTGGGCTATGAGACAAGGAAATTACATAATAAACTATAATCATCGTGCATTCTGCTGCCATTTGCCAGATATATATACTGATATTAACCTAATCAACAAAATTATGGTAAAATGACCATAAAGACAATATCCACTGCTTTGAATTTAAACAGACCTGGACTTGACTCCAGCTACATGATCTTGATGATGCTACTCAATTTCTTTGATTCTCCATTTCCTCAAAATATTTTTAAACCAGGAAAAATATAATAACAAGTTCTGCTTCATAGAGTTGTGAGTATTAAATGTATTATTACAGATAAAGGAATATGTGTATTAACTACAAAGTTCTGTAACAATTTTGATCACTCAAAACTATTATTTAATGGTAGTAATAGAAGTGTCGGAATATACAAACCAAGGCCCAAATAACCAATGATTTGCAAAGTCAGTGATTGCTGGCAAAATGGCAGAACTGAGTTTCAAATTAGATCTCCAATCTCCCTCTCCAGGGCTTTTTCTACTACATCACATCCCAAGAAAAAAGCTAATCTCTGGAGCTTTGACAATTTCATGTTCTAATATGACCTATCTGGCCTCTTCAACCATGAACTTCCCTTATAGTCTAATAAAAAAAGATGACACCAGTTAAATAGAGGCAAGCAGTAGAGACAAGTAAGGATTTCACTAAGGAAAAATATCGTATTCCAGTTAGCAAATACTACTTTCAATTTGCCAGTTGACTTTTTAAGTTCTCAAAGTGCTTTACATATATGATATACCATCTTCATCATGAATTATTACTTTGAATTTGTAATGTTACTTTCAAATTCAACTCTACTCAGGTTACAGTAAAAAAAATAAATAAATAAAAATAAAACTCAAAACACAAACCAAAAAATTATTTATTTGAAATAATGCAGAATAAAAATTCAGAAAATATGAAGACCTCTTATTTTAAGCATTTATATATGCAAATATCTATTTTCTTAATAAGCAAACAAACAAGCTAAAAAGATATGTTTATAATATGAATCCTCATATTGGTCAATCTCACCTGCTCCCAGGTATCTTCTGATACTTTTTGAGTAATGCACCTGGGTAGGTGGATAAGAAGTGAATCAGTGAAGGTATGGCAGGCTGACACTTTATGTTAGCCACAGACCTGGCTATTAACATTACACAACTTTCTCTGGCTGGAAGTGGAGGAATAAGACAGAAAAAGAAGTCAAAGACTTTTGATGCATGAAAAGTTATTTGTGCCATTTTTTACCTCTGCAAATGGATGAAGGGATCTACTAGCCAACGACAGACATTCTCCAGAAATTGAGAAAGACCCCTTATTCCCTTGTCCCTGGGCCAACAGCCAGCAAGGAAATAGGAGCCCCAGTTCTAAAATCACATGGAGCTGAATTTTGCCAACAACCTTCTGAACATGAAAACAAGGATTTCCTCAGAATCTTTGGTGAACAATGTAGGTGAACACCTTGATTTCTTAGCTGAGGCATTAGTTGGCCCCACTGGGCTTCTGGTTTCCAGAACTGTGAGATATAAAGGTATCTCATTTTAAGCTGCTGGATTTGTGTTAATTTGGTCCAACAACACACACTATACTTTTTTTTTTTTTTAATGTGGTCTTAATCCAGTTTTGGGGATCTGACTGAAGGCAGGTCAGCTTCCCTCCTTAAACAGTGAAGTCCACACCTTCAATCATCTTCCTTATCTGGCGCTCACACTCCAGGCCACCATGTTGTGGTGTTGTTGCTCAGTCTCTCAGCGTGTCCAGCTCTTTGTGACTCAATGGACTGTAGCCCACCAGTCTCCTCTGTCCATGGAATTTTCAAGGCAAGAACACTGGAGTGGGTTGCCATTTCCTCCTCCAGGGCATCTTCCTGACCCAGGGATTGAATCTGCATCTCCTGTGTCTCCTGCATTTGGCCAGTGGATTCTTTACCACTGAGCCACATAAGAAGCCCTGTACCAGGCCAACATACAACATACACCCACCCTAATATCTTCAGGGTCAAATACTAGCCAAGCAGGGGCAGCCCCTGTGCTGCTTGCTGTAATTATTCAAATGAGCTCATCCTAAAGCTGCTTTGAAAAAGCAAGAGAGTTCCAGAAAAACATCTATTTCTGCCTTATTGACTATGCCAAAGCCTTTGACTGTGTGGATCACAAAAAACTGTGGAAAGTTCTGAAAGAGATGGGAATACCAGACCACCTGACCTGTATGCAGATCAGGAAGCAACAGTTAGAACTGGGCATGGAACAACAGACTGGTTCCAAATAAGAAAAGGAGAACATCAAGGCTGTCTATTATCACCCTGCTTATTTAATTTATATGCAGAGTACATCATGTGAAATGCTGGGCTGGATGAAGCACAAACTGGACTCAAGATTGCCAGGAGAAATATCAATAACCTCAAATATGCAGATGACACCACCCTTAGTGAAGAAGAACTAAAGAGCCTCTTATGAAAGTGAAAAAGGAGAGTGAAAGAGTGGGCTTAAAACTCAACATTCAGAAAACTAAGATCATGGCATCTGGTCCCATCACTTCATGGCAAATAGATAGGGAAATCATGAAAACAGTGACAAACTTTATTTTGGGGGGCTCAAAAATCACTGCAGATGGTGACTGCAGCCATGAAATTAAAAGACACTTACTCCTTGGAAGGAGAGTTATGACCAACCTAAACAGCATATTAAAAAGCAGAGACATTACTTTGCCAACAAGGGTCTGACTAGCCAAGGCTATGGTTTTACCAGTAGTCATATATGGATGTGAGAGTTGGACCTTAAAGAGGGCTGAGCACTGAAAAACTGATGCTTTTGAACTGTGGTGTTGGGAGAAGACTCTTGAGAGTCCCTTGGACTGCAAGGAGATCCAACCAGTCCATCCTAAAGAAATCAGTCCTGAGTGTTCATTGGAAGGACTGATGTTGAAGCTGAAACTCCAGTACTTTGGCCACCTGATGCAACGAATGGACTCATTTGAAAAGACCCTGATGTTGGGAAAGATTGAAGGCAGGAGAAGGGGAAGACAGAGGATGAGATGGTTGGATGGCATCACTGACTCAATGGACATGAGTCTGAGTAAATTCTGAGAGTTGGTAATGGACAGGGAGGCCTGGCATACTGCAGTCCATGGGATTGCAAAGAATCAGACACAACTGAGTGACTGAATGAACTGAACTGAACTAAACCTGCTTACGGCAACCATTTCTTCCCAGGAAACCACAACAAATGTGCTTGTCAACAGCTCCCCTGCCTTCTTTGCCACCTCACTAATCCTAGTGCTTCCCCTTAGAGATCCTGTGTGGTTTGCCCTACTATCATCCCTAGGCAACTGTGAATATAATAAAACTGTAAAACAATTTCTAGTTTTCTCTATCTCGATCCATATCTGGTCTTGCAGTACTTCACCTATGGATAAAACACAGGAGTAGAAAACTAAAGCACCGTTCAAAATTAGACCATCCCTCTGTGATGTTCCTTTATTTAACTATCCTGGCAAGGATGCCATTGGGTTATAGGATTACTTAATGGCACTTTCTCATCCTAACTCTCATTAACATATCTGTAACTCTGTCCTCTTGTAACATGATTCTTCGCTGCTCAGACTGGAATGATCAGAACCCAGGGCACCCCCCAACTCCCAAGTGCAAAAGTCCTTCCATGTTACCTGCCACTTGTTTTTAGGAAAGCTGAAATCTCCCAGGCTTCCCTGAGTCAGAGAAAAGAAAAGAGAGAGGCTCAAGTATCAATAGTTAATGATTAGAACAATAAAGTCACAGATTCACTCACTGATGGGCATTTCTGAGCTGTTTTACAGATGCTATGTCTGCCCTCAGGAAACCCCTTTTGCCTTGCCACCTTAGCAAAGCTCTATTGTAACTAACTTAAACCAGATACCTCCGTGCTCTGTTCGTCTCCAGTCCAAGTACACTTTTCACATCTTTTGATCACACAATATCTTCCCTAACTTTTTGGTTCTTTCTGTAGATCTAAGAAGTAGAAAAGAATAAGTAATTAACAGATAACCAGATCTATTCCCTGGACTTCCCAGGTGGTGTTAGTGTTAAAGAATCCGCCTGCCAATGTAGGAAATGCAAGAGGCACAGGTTCAATCCCAAAGTGGGGAAGATCATTTGGAGTAGGAAATGGCAACCCACTCCAAAATTCTTGCATCCCATGGACAGAGGAGCCTGACAAGCTACAGTCCATGGAGCCACAAAAAGTCCAACTCGACTGAGCAACTGAACATAGATGTATTCCCTCGCTTCCCACTCAGTGATCTTGTGAACAAATTGTGTGAAAAAGAGAATATCTAGAGGAAGATCACAAGAGGTCCACAAGTCTGCACACAGTAGGGAATGGCAGTGACTCTGAATCCATATCTCAGTGATTAACTGAGATTACATTCCTTTTCCCCTTTAAAACTTTCATGGCCAAGCAGAATCTTTAGAGTTGGTTTTAGAATAACATGGAGTCTGTCTTCTCCCCCAGTTTGCTGATATTCTGGTTAAAAGCAGCTTTACTTTCCACCAACAACTGCCTATCAATTCTTTAATATTAACTTTTTGAGCAGTAAGCAGCTGGAGCTGAGTTCGATAACAATTCAGAAATGAAGAATAGAGGTTTCAGAATGAAATCTCCAACTAGTTTCTGTGAAACTTTAACCTCTTTATGAATTAATATAATAAAATTACCTTATCAGGTTGCTGTGATAAAATGTCATAATATATACCAAATGATTCTTAGAGTGCCTGATAGTGTCTGACTCTTTGCGACCCCATGGACTGTAGCCCACCAGCCTCCCCCATCCATGGAATTTTCTAGGCAAGAGTACTGGAGTGGGTTGCCATTTCCTTCTCCAGAGGATCTTACCGACCCGGGGATTGAACCCTGGTCTCCCGCATTGTGGGCAGACGCTTTACCATCTGAGCTACCCGGGAATACCTCTGATAGTGTCACAGTGTTGTTGTAATTAACTTTGGGATTGTTCTCCTTCATAATGATTCCTTCTTCTCTTCTCTTTTACTGGATCCACTTTCTCTCTTTCATTTAAAAGATGAATCCACACCAAAGTTTACGTATGTGTTCCTGTTAGGTAGTTAGACATTAGCAGCGAGGAGGTGACCAAGATGAAAAGATTAGAAGTGATTAAATAAGTCACACCCCAACCATCTGGGGATCCTCCTCTGACATTACCAGCAAAGAGAGTTGACGGGGGCTAAAGACAGGAGGGGAATAGTCAAGTAACTCTCCATTGTTCTGTGGACCCTACCCTGACCTCACGCAGAACAAGCAAAACTATGGTCGGGTGGTGGGCAAATTATCCTGTTAAAGGGAAAGAACCGTAGACCCTCCCCAGACTGCACATGTCCAGACTAAATAGGCATATAACTTCTAGTAACCTGAACTCATTATACCATCATTATGGTAAAATCTGCATGTGGTTTTGCCCTCTCCTAACTGGACTTTTCTTAGGGAATCAAGGGCAGGGGCATAGGCAATGAAGAACTTGTTACAGAACTCAGGACAGTCAGTCAAATTAGGGTCCCCTGTCACTCACCCATGATCATACCCACCTCCTTGCAAAAACAATTCCTTATAAACACCCTTAAACCTGTTTGGGAGGTCTAGTTTTACTTCACAGAAACAGTCCATTCTCCCTCTGAGAAAGTGCTAAGTTGTCTCAATCATGTCCCACTCTTTGTGAGGCTCCTCTGTCCATGGGATTCTCCAGGCAGGATTACTGGAGTGGGTTGCCATTTCCTCCTCCAGGGGAAGGAATTGAACCCACTTCTCTTGCTGCTTCTGCACTGTAGGTGAATTCTTTACCTCTGAGCCACTGGTGAAGCCCCTCTCTGAGGGTGCAACTGTGCTTTAATAAACTTTGCTTTGTTCTTAAGCATGAAGTGGCAGTCTGCAATCCTTTGCTTGCTACCTAGAGGATGAGATTGCTGATCCATGTCTTCCATTGACCTCCCAGTTGACACAATGCATGTCAACCTCATAATATTCTCACTGTCTGTTGCTTCTCCTTTTCCTCCCCTCCTTTGACCACATTGAGGAGTAAAGGAAAAAGAAAACAATGCTTTGATAAATTTGACAAATATGCCAAAAGTACCAAAGTGATTTAATGAACCATTAAAAAATGTGTACTTAGTGAAAGAATCCAGGCAAAAGAACCACATATGTTTTCCAGAATTTCCTTTTCAATTCCCAGACGGGCTCCTGATGGTCCCAGCTGAAACCGCAACCTCAGGCAACTGAGATGATGCCAGCAGTTTGCTATTGTTTTGGAAAGGCCCTAGGGGTAGGCTGCAACTCCTCCATGAGCTGACTTTGAAATCAAATCAAATAGCCACCATATGTTTGAAAACAGAAATTACGGGAGAACTGTGAGTTTGAACAAATATTGACTATGCCCTAGAGACGGTGCTTTTAGCAGATCTCCCAAACTGGTCAGATATCTCTGTTGTCCACAGTGCTGCCTGCTTTTGTTAACGGTAGCTCTGGAAGGAGTGAGACTAGCCCTAAGTTAAAATGTCCCAGACCCTGCTATTTTACCTAAGGTCAGTGGTCCAAGGATAGATAAGCTTCAGTTTATTTTGTGGCTTTTTTCCCAATTGCCAGATGTCTGAAATGGTGGATTTTAGTTTTGATTTTATTATCCTTTTGTTCTATACGGAGGGAAAGTTCACCTACTTGCCCATTCCACCATTCCAGAATGACTAAATATTATTTTTGAGTGTATTATTAACCTCTTCTATGTTTACTCGTTATTCATCTATTTTGTCTGTCGAGGATAGAAATGTGTTACATCTCTCACTATAATGATAGATTTGCTTCCTTCCTTCCTTTTCCTAGTTCTGTCAATTTTTTCTTCATGTTTTAAGGCTGTTATTTTACTCAGACAGCTTTATAATTGTTGGTCTTCCTGGGAGTTGAATTTGGACAGTTATATATTTTCTGTTTTTCTAGTAATGTTTTTAACCTTAAAATTTTCATCATTTATTATGAATATAGTCATGCCAACTTTAATTCATTATAACTTCCATAGCATATATTTTTCATTCTTTCAGGTTTATGCATAATTAAGTCATATTGTTTCCCTACAACAGGTATCAGGATTTAAAAAAAAATTCTGACAGTTTTTCTCTTTTAAGTGTAACATTTGGATCATTTACATTTATTGTCATTAAACTATCACAGTTATTTCTATCACAGTTTTTGTACTATTTCACCCTTTCTTAAAGTTTTTCCTTTCCAATCTTAATTTTCTTCATTTAAAAAAAAATGTTTCCTACATTTCTCTCCATTAGTTTACAGGTTATATACTTTATTTCTATTATTTTAGTATTTTGTTGTGCACATTCAACTTATCATAACAACCAGTTAATGTTTGTATTTCTCTTGCTCTGAAATATTACAAAAATTATGGAAAACTTCAACTATAATTAACAAAAGTACATGATTTTGTAATAATTTATATCTGCCTTGTCACTTTTAACTGAACAATATATTTTTGTCTTGTACAGTTCGTTTTTGTTGAGGTTTCCCTGGTAGCTCAGATGGTAAAGAATCCATTTGCAAGGCCTGAGGTCTGGGTTCGATCCCTGAGTTGGGAAGATCCCCTGGAGGAGTATGGCAACCCACTCCAGTATTCTTGCCTGGAGAATCCGTATGGAGAGAGGAGCCTGGTGGGCTACAGTCCGTAGGATTGCAAAGAGTCGGAAGTGACTGAGCGACTTTCACACACACACACGCATACCCAAGTAGTCACCATTTTCTTTGTGCTTCATTAGTTTCTGTTTCTCCGACATTCCCTCTAGATTGCTTTCCTTTTGTCTGAACTATAACCTCAACTTTTCCACTAGCATATACTTGTTGGTAGAAAATTGTGCTTTTGTCTGAACAAATCTATCCTTTGCCCTTAATATATTGGTAGTATCATTCTTGGTCATCTGGTTTCTGTTATTTTTATTAAGACAACCATCACGTCAATTTTTATCCCTTTAAAGATATTCTTTCTTTTCTCTCTGGCTTTAAAGATCTTTTCCATTTTGATGCCGTACTGATTAACTATGATGTATCTTGATGGGAATTTGTTTTCATTTGTCTTTTAAAATTTTTTTATTAATTAAAAAAAAAATTTTTTTTTTTTGGCTGCCTTGGATCTTTGTTGCTGCTCATGGCTTTCTCTAGTTGAAGCAAGCAGAGGCTACTCTCTATTTGGGGTTTGAAGGCATCTCATTATGGTGACTTCTCTTGTTTCAGAACTGGGCTCTGAGGCTCACAAGCTTCAGTGGTTGCAGCATGCAGGCTCAATAGTTCTGAAACATGGACTTTAGAGCACAGACTCAGTAAATGTGGTGGACGGGCTCAGTTGCCCCACATCATCTGGAGTTTTTCTGGACCATGAATGGAACGCACATGCTCTCTTTTGGCGGGTACATTACTAATCACTGGACCAGGGAAGTGCCTTATTTGTGTTCATTAGGATTTTTGGCTTCCTGAATCAATAAGGTTGACATTTTTAAAACATTCTTGAAAATCTTTGTTATGAACTAAATTATGTTTCCCCAAATCCTTATGTTAAAGCACTAACCCCCAAAGTAATGGTATTTGGAGGGGGACTTTGGGAAGTAATTAGGCTTAGATGAGGCCATGCGGATGAGGCCCTCATGATGGGATTATTGCTCTTATAATAAAAGACATCAAATATGCTTTCTTTATATCTTTCACTGCCACATGAGGACACAGCAGGAAAGTATCTGCCTGCAAACCAGGAAGAGAGCTCTCACCAGAAATTAAATTTGTTTCTGCCATAAACCTTAGACTATCTAGCTTCAGAATTGTGAGAAATAAACTTCTATTGTTTAAGCTATCCAGTCAATAGCATTTTGTTATGTTGGCCCAAGCTAAACATGGCAATTTTAAAATATAATTTCTTCAAATAGTTCTTTGCTGAAAAAATTTCCCTATATTCTTTTCTATTTTACATTTATATTTTACTCTACTATTCTATAGATATTTTTTTCCCAAAATTTACCTTAGAGGTCAGTAAGTTTTTTAATCATTGAAAGTGAAGTGAAGTCTCTTAGTCGTGTCCAACTCTTTGTGACCCCATGAATTGTAACTTATCAGGCTACTCTGACCATGAGATTTTCCAGGCAAGAATGCTGGAGTGGGTTGCCATTTCCTTCTCCAGGGGATCTGCCTGACCCAGGGATAGAACCCAGGTCTCTTGTATTACAGGCAGATGCTTTACCATCTGAGCCATATATTTATTTAAAAATTTACTTTTGGTTATATTAGTTTTCAGTTCTAGAGGTTATATTTGATTATTAACATTTTATGAACATGATTTACCTTTATTTTTTAGTTTCTGATCTTTTATTAGATGTGCAATTCCTTTTTAAATTTAAGTATATTAACAAATTGTTATTTTTTTCCATTTAATAGTCATAATATCTTTTCATTAATTTATCCTCCAACTTTTATTATTTCCTCTCTTCTGATTGCTTTTTTCCTCTTCTTTTTCTAAGTTCTTGAGATGGGAGCTTAGATTGTAGATTTTAACTTTTCCTCTTTTATAAGATATGAATTTCACCCTGAGTTTTCTTTTCAGCATTGTTTTAGCTGTGTACTACACATTGTGACATTGTATTTTTATTTTCTTTCAGTTACATGCACTTTAAAATAACAATTTAGAATTCCTCTTGGAACCATGATTATTTAGAAGTGATTTTTTGGTTTTATTTCTAAGTATTTCCACATTTTCCTGTTATCTTTATTGGCTTCTAGTTTGTTTCCATTGTTGCTGGGAATACACTCTATGTGACTTTTAAAAAAATTATTCAGATATTTTAACAACAGATAATATTATCCATCTTGGTATATGTTACATCATTATTTGAAAAGAATGTATTGTTCAGTGGAGTGATTATATTACATGTATTTGTTTATATATTGAGACACAAGTCTGACATTTCATTTTTGTTTTCTATTTGCTCTCTCTGTATTTTGCTTCAGTGTTCTCTTTTACAATGCCTTTCTTTATTTAGACTTCCATATAGTGATTTGTAGTGTCTCTTATAGTTTTCATAGTAGTTAACACAGGTATTACATATATAATATCACAGTCTACCTGTGTCATAATCTTGCCAGTTTAAATATAGAAACCCTACTTCTTTCATGTCTTTTCAATCTCCTCATTTATAATATATTTACTTAAATATTTTCTCTACATGTATTCAGAGCAACATCTAATGATGTTATAATTTTTTGGTTCAAACATCAGATGCAATTGAAAAAATTCAAGAGAAGTCACATCTACTATATTTACCCATATTTTTGATTACTATGTTCTTTCTTCCTTCTTGATACGCCCAAAATTCTTTCTTTTATTGTTTCCGTTCTGTTTAAAGAATATCCTTTAGCCATTCTTTTGAAGTAAGTCTATTGGTGACAAATCTTAATTGTTTTTCATTTGAGAACTTCTTGATTTCTTCTTCATTCCTGATGAATATTTCCTCTGGATAAAGGATTGTGTGCCCAGAGTGTCCATTCTTTTCTTTCAGCACTTGAAAAATATTTTACAATATTTTTTATGGTCTCCATGGTTTCTAATGACAAACCTACATCATACAAATATTTTTCCTTTGTAGGCAAGGTGTCATTTCCCCTTACTGCTTTAGAAAATTTTTATTTGCCTTTATCTTTCTAAAGTTTGACTATAATATGTCTTGGTGTGGATTTCTTAGTGTACATTCTGTTTGCTTTTACCTACTTTCTTAATTCTGTCCATTTATATCTGTTCTCAAATTCAGAGAGTTTCACATTATTTCTTCAAGCTCCTTTTCAGGCTCAATCTCTTTCTCTTCTTTGATTCCAATGATATATCCATGTCAGAGTTTTTAATATAATTCCACAGGTCTCTGAGGCTCTATCAATATTTTTCATGCTATTTTCTCTGTTTGTTTTGCTCTTTAATTTTCAATTTCTAATACTCTATTTCCAGTTCATTGATATTTTTTTGGCCCTTTATTCTGCTGTTGTGTTCATTTACTGAACATTCTATTTGAGTTATTATACTTTTCAGCTTTATAATTTCTGTTTGGTTCTTTTTATCTTCTCTTTCTTTGATTTTCTGTATATTGGCTGACACATTTCTTTTCTAATTTACTTCAAACATGTTTGTAATTGTGCATTGAGGCACTTTTTCCATAGTGCTTTTATATATTTGTCAGATAATTCTAACACCTCTGTCATCTCAATGTTTGTATCTATTAATTTTTTTTTCAATAAGTTTGAGATCTAGCAGAATCTTAGCATGATGAGTGATTTTCAGTTGACTCCTTGTCATTTTTGTATTATGTCGTGAAACTTTGGATCTTATTCATACTTTCTGTTTTAGCTGATTTTTTCTGACACAACTCTGGCAGTGGAAGAAGATTGAAATCTCATTATTAATAGGAGGAGTTAGAAGCCCAGATTCTCCATGTGGATACTGAGGATACTTGAGGGGAGGGTATTCCTCATTACTGTTGGGTAGAAGTAAGAGTTCTGACCATGTGGTCTCCACTGACCCTGAGGTTGGTTGACCTCATAACTGCTGGGTAACACATGCACACACAACATGAAAGTCTTCACTCTACATTGGGTTGCCTCTGGCATCACTCCACTGGGAATGAATGTGATCCTCATTACTGCTGTGGGTATAAGTCTAGACATCTACATGGTTTCTACTGACCATTAATGTGTGTGAGATTGTTAGTGCCCAGTGAGAATGAAGGTCCTGGCTTTCTACTCATTCCTCTTTGACCCTACTCAGAGCAATTAGGGCATAGAATCTCCAAAGGGTAGAAACCTGGGCTTCCTATGTGATCTGTGTTATCAAGAGTGCAGGTGAGATTGTAATCAGTTCAGTTCAGTCACTCAGTCATATCCGACTCTTTGTGACCCTATGAATCGTAGCACGCCAAGCCTCCCTGTCCATCACCAACTCCCAGAGTTCACTCAGACTCATGTCCATCGAGTCAGTGATGCCATCCAGCCATCTCATCCTCTGTCGTCCCCTTCTCCTCCTGCCCCCAATCTTTCCTGGCATCTGATTCCATATTAGATCTGTTCCTTTTACTTTAAACTCTGTGCTCTGTTTCCTGTGCTTAGTCATGCTGGCTCATGCCTTTTGTAAAAGAATGTTGCACATAGCCTGAATATATAGAGTAACTTATTCTCCAGACTCTGACCTTTAAGAGTCTATTCATATAGAGATAAAAATTTGCAGAACCAAAAGTAATATTTGTCCTGTTGGAAAACATCATGACCTGACTTGTGTGGACAGCTGCAAAAACAAAGGATTCCTACACTGAGAAGTTAACAGCAATTTATAATGCACCTCCCTCAACTTGCCTTTTAAAAGTGCTTTGCTGAAACCCTTCAAGGAATTCAGGGATTTGGGGGCACAAGTCACCTGTTTCCTTGTTTTTGGCCATGCAATAAACCTTTTTCTGGTCCAAACTCTGATGTTTCAGTTTGTTTGGCCTTCCTGTGTATCATACATAGGAACTTACATTCAGTAAGAAGAGCATGGTTTTCTTCTGTGGTGTTTGGCTGGACTAGAGAAGTTGTTGTCTAAGGGTTTTCTATCTTGCTGAGCTACCACTTTCCTGGTCCTTGACTACAGAGTTCAAGATTTTATTGTTTCTTTTTTCCTCCTTTTTAGCTGTGACCATTAGTACCTCTGGGTTGCTGGCTTCTTCCACTAAAAGTCTGGCATAAGTGAGGCAAAGAGAAATTTCAAGGAATTCACCACCATATCATTCCTTGGATTTCAAGTTCCACAGGAAGTCTGTCTTCTTTTATTCACTTTTTAGAGTTTTCTTATGTTGGTTTTATATTTAAGGCCCATAGTTCAAATTGTACTCAGGAAAATAGGAAAATATATATCCATTCAATGTTCCTGAAAGAAGTTTGAGCATTTTATGTATCTTATTTCAAATATTGAATTGCTATTTATATCTCTTTTTTAAATGGTTTTGTAGGTTACCGTTGAGTTTGCAATATGTGTCTTAAACAGTCACAGTCTATCTTCAAACACTATAACCACTGCATGTATAGAATAAAGGATTATTAGCAATTGACTCCAATCTCCTCCATCCCTTTTTGCCAATATTATTTTAATGTACTTTACCTTTGACATATTATATGGACATAACTTCTGTCTTTTTATACAGTTCATCAGGTTCTCACAGCAAGTGTACTAGGGTGGTTTACCATTCCCTCCTCCAGTGAATCACATTTAGTGAGGACTCTCCACTATGACCTGTCCATCTTGGGTGGTCCTAAATGGCATGACTCACAGCTTTATTGAATTATGCAAGCCCCTTCACCATGACAAGACAGTGATCCAGAAAGGTACACCCAACTAAATTCAGAATTCCAAAGAAGAACAAGGAGAAACAAGAAGGACTTTTTTAATGAACAATGTCTAAAAATAGAGGAAAACAATACAATGGGAATGACTAGAGATCTTTTCAGGAAAATTGGAAATATCAAGGGATTATTTTGCCCAAAGTTGGGCACAATAAAAGACAGAAATAGTAGAGACCTAGTAAATGTAGAAGAGATGAAGAAGAAATGGAAAGAATACATGGAAGAACTGTACAAAAAAGATCTTAATGAACCAGATAACCATGATAGTGTGGTCAGTCATTCTGAGCCAGACATTCTGGAGTGTGAATTCAAGTAGGCCTTAGGAAGCACTGATGTCAATAAAGCTAGTGGATGTGATGGAATTCCAATAGAGCTATTCAAAACCCTGAAAGATAATGCTATTAAAGTGTTGTACTCAATATGTCAGCAAATCTGGAAGACCAAGCAGTGGCCACAGGACTGGAAAAGGTCAATCCTCATCTCAGTTCCCAAGAAGGGCAGTACTAAAGAATGTTCACACCATGGGACAATTGCATTTAACTCCCATGCTAGAAAGGTCATGCTTAGAGTCTTGCATGCTAGGCTTCAGCATTCTGTGAACCAAGAACTTCCAGATGTCCAAGCATGGTTTATAAAAGGCACAAGAACCAGAGGTCAAATTGGCAACATTCACTGGATCATGCAGAAAGCAAGGGAATTCCAGAAAAGTATCTACCTCTGTTTCATCGACTACACTAAAGCTTTTGACTGTGTGGATCATAACAAACAGTGGCAAGCTCTTAAAGAGATGGGAATATCTTACCTGTCTCCTGAGGAACCTGTATGTGGGTCAAGAAGCAACAGTTAGAACCTTATATGGAACAACTGACTGGTTCAGGATAGAGAAAGGAGTACAACAAGGTTGTCTGTTGTCACCCTGTTTGTTTAACCTATATGCTGAAGACATCCTGAGAAATTCTTGGCTGGATGAGTTGCAAGCTGGAATCAAGATAAGCAGGAGAAACATCAACAGCTTCAGATATGTAGATGATATCACTCTAATGGCTGAAAGCAAAGAGGAACTAATGAAACTCTTGATGAGGTGAAAGAGGAGAGTGAAATAGCTGGCTTAAGATTAAATATTAAAAAAAAAAAAAAACAACTAAGATCATGGCATCTGGCCCCATTACTCATGGCAAATAGAAGGGGAAAAGGTGGAAGTAGTGAGAGATTTCTTCTTCTTGGTCTCCAAAATCACTGCAGATGGTGACTGCAGCCATGAAATCAGAAGATGATTGCTTCTTGGCAGGAAAGCTATGACAAACCTAGACAGTAAGTTGACAGACTTCTGCTGACAAAGATCCATATAGTCAAGGCTATGGTCTTCCCAGTGGTCACATACAGTTGTGAGAGCTGGACCATAAAAAAGGCAGAGCGCCAAAAAAATGATGCTTTCAAACCATACTGCTGGAGAAGATTCCTGAGAGTCCCTTGAACAGCAAGGAGATCAAATGAATGAATCTTAAGGGAAATCAACCATGAATACTCGTTGGGAGGGCTGATGCTGAAGCTGAAGCTTCAGTATTTTGGCCACCTGATTCAAACAGCCGACTCATTGGAAAAGTCCCTGATGCTGGGAAAGATTGAGGGCAGAAGGAGAAGAGGGCATCAGAGGATGAGATGGCAGGATGGTATCATCAACGCAGTGGCCATGAACTTGGGCAAATTCCAGGAGATGGTGAGTGACAGGGAGGCCTACTGTGCTGCAATCCATGAGGTCACAAAGAGTTGAACACAACTGGCTACTGAACAACAACAACAATAAACATACTAATTTTTGATAATCTTTTTATTTAGGCAATCACTCTTTAGAACAATTAAAATACAAAAAAATTAAATTTTATTTACCTTAATTATGTCACTACAATCTCTCTTCCTTTTCTTTGTGTAGATGAAAGTTTCTTTTGGTGTCATAGTCTTTCTGCCTGCATAACTTTCTTTTAATATTTCTTAAAGAACAAGGATACTGGCAATGAATATTTTTCTCTTGTTTTTTTATCTAAAAACATAACATTTATCTTTTATATTCCAGACATATATTTGCTGGTGGAGAGGGCACCCTCCCCCCACTCCTTTTGTACTTTAAAGGCATTACTCCAAGGTCTTCTGCTTTTCATAATTTTTAACAAAAGTTATAAATAATTTTCTTTATAATTCTTATCTTTGTTACTCTGTATATGTGTTTTTTTTCTTTCAGATTGCCTTCCAATTTTTATATTTCTCTTTAGTTTTCAAGAATTGTATTAGTATATATAGTGTGTGAGTGTGTGTGTGTGTGAGAGAAAGAGAGTGTGTGTGTCTGGGTAGATAGGGAAAGATTTATTTTGTTTAGTCTTATGTAAGATTTTGGATCTATTGTTTAGTATCTCCATCTCTTACAGTGTTTTTATGTCTATCATTTATATTTTATGTTTTATTGTACTTTCTTTCTGCTGAAATCCTATACCTCTTCATTCATATTATACACCTTTTCCACTAAAACCTTTAACATCTTAATAATAATTATTTATATTTCCCATCCGAATGTTCTAATAACAGTATAATATTTGAATCTTATTCTGTCAATGATTTTATCCTTTGTCAGTGTTTTTATTTTCCTGTTCATTTGTATGTTTCTTAATTTGTGGTTAAAAGAGATATAACTTTTGCAAGGCAGTGGAAACTGAGTTAAATCTTATTTATTTATTTATTCTAAACTTTACAAAATTGTATTAATTTTGCCAAATATCAAAATGAATCATTCTTGGGAATGGGCTTTCCTTTCTTCATTCTCTGGATGGAGCATTGAATAAATTTAGTTAAGGGTTCAGCTGAGTTTTGGCTTTTCTGTTTTATGGTTTTACTCAGAACATAACCAGTTTTCAAATTCTTCCAACATTACCTCTGTTTAGAGTAAGGACTAGAGGATTATTTATAATGCTGCTCAATTCTGCATTTATTTTCTCTTCATTCCTGTGTCACAAAGAAGGTATTGTTTCAAGCTCCTGGCCCTTCCCAAGCAGTATTTTGGATAGCCCTTACTTGTTCTTTCACATTTGCTAGCTTTGTGGTGGGAGCTGGGGGTCTCCTGAATGAAAAGGTCTTCACTCCTGTTCTGATTTGGCCTCAGTCTTAGATAGGTGATAAGTCCCTGAGTAAGCATATGTAAGCCTTTCTTAGTGATCCTGCCTTGCCCCTAGTGACAGGGGATGTTTAATGATCTGGCCATCTGTCCCTAGGATGTTATTCTGCCCCTTCTCAAGGAAATAAGAAGTTTTGTTTGTCTTTTTCTTTTCACTAGTATTGATAGGTGTTTATCTGTGCCCTGAAAACAACAGACTTCACTGCCCTACTCCTAGCTGTCTAAGGCTTTTCACTGCAGAGATATAAGCAAGTGTTGCCCACAGCAGCTGTGGTTCCCCTTCCCCAGGTCTTTTTCAGAAGAGATGCTTTTTGGAGTCTCTTGCAATGCCCCAACATTTCTCATGAGTAACTCATGTTGTCATTAGAGAAGAGCATACACGTTTGAATTAATTTCTCTTGTGCTAAAATTTCCAGGATTTCTATAGTTTCATGATAACCCAAAGTCAGCCTTTATCTATTGATTTACATTTATTAAAAATTTATTAAAAATTCACTGTTGGTGGGAACGTAAATTGATACAGCCACTATGGAAGACAGTACAGAGATGTCTTTAATAAAAACTAGGACTGAAACTACCATTTGACCCAGCAATCCCACTACAAGGCATATACCCTGAGGAAACCAAAATAGAAAAAGACACATGTACCTCAATGTTCATTGCACACAATTTACAGTAGCTTGGACATGGAAGCAACCTAGGTGTCCATCAACAGATGAATGGATAAATAAGATCTGGTACATACATACAACGGAATATTACTCAGTCATAAAAAGGAACACGTATGAGTCAGTTCTAATGAGGTGGATAAATCTAGACCCTATTATACAAAGTGAAGTAAGTCAGAAAGAGAAAAGCAAATATCATCATTAATGCATATATATAGAATCTAGAAAGATCGTACTGATAAACCTATTTGCAGAGCAGCAATGGATATTCAGACATAGAGAACAGACATGGGCACAGGCAGGGAAGAGGAAGGAGACAGTTGGACGAATGGAAAGAGTACCTTGGAAATATATATTCTACTATATGTAAAATAGACAGCCAAAGGGAATTTGCTGTATGACTCAGAAAACACAGACTGGGGCTCTGTAACAACCTAGAGGGATGAGAAGGGTGGGATATGGGAGGAAAGTTCAAGAGGGAGGAGATATATGTATATTTATGGCTGATTCATCCTGATGTATGGCAGAAACCAACACAAAATAGTAAAGTAATTGTCTCAAAAAAAAAAAAAAAAAGATATACAGCTATAAGACAGCAAGTTAAATAGGTAAAGCAGGTAAAATCACAAAGTCAGTACACTTAGTGTTTTCTATTCTTTTTCATGATATAGCACATGTAGAATATTTGTAAACTCACTAGGGCAAACTGAGAAACTGTTAATGGGCCAGAAGTAACCAATCCAGGGATCTAATTATTATAGGCCCTGCCTGGGTGCACTCCTACCTGAGTGTTTCCATCTTACCACACTTAAAGTTATGCTTATCTGTTGGAAATTTTGGATTTATAAAACAACACCTTTCTGAGGCACTCCTTCCAAAGGAGGAATTTTTTTTTTTCTTAATGGCTTGTATGATTATTGTGTCTTCCTTAGAAAATGGTTGACTGAGAAAATGCACAAAATGAAAATTGATAATTATGCTTTATTAGGCAGACTTTTAGAGAAGGCAATGGCACCCCACTCCACTACTCTTGCCTGGAAAATCCTATGGACAGAGGAGCCTGGTAGGCTGCAGTCCATGGGGTCATGAAGAGTCAGACACGACTGAGAGACTTCACTTTCACTTTTCACTTTCATGCATTGGAGAAGGAAATGGCAACCCACTCCAGTGTTCTTGCCTGGAGAATCCCAGGGATGGGGGAGCCTGGTGGGCTGCCATCTATGGGTTCACACGGAGTTGGACACGACTGAAGCAACTTAGCAGCAGCAGCAGGAACAGCAGCAGCAGCAGGCAGACTTTAGGCTTCACTGGTAGCTCAGCTGGTAGAGAATCCACCTGCTATGCAGGAGACCCTGGTTTGATTCCTGGGTTGGGACGTTCCCCTGGAGAAGGGATAGGCTACCTGCTCTGGTTTTCTTTAATATCCTTAGTGGCTAGGTGGTAAAGAATCTGCCTACGATGTGGGAGACCTGGGTTCGATTCCTGGGTTGGGAAGATCCTCTGGAGGAAGGCATGGCAACCCACTCTAGTATTCTTTCCTGGAGAATTCCATGTCAGAGGCTATAGTCCATGGGGTTGCAAAGAGTCAGACATGATTGAGCAACTAAGCACAACATGGCACAGGCAGACTTTACTGAGAAATTAAGCCTGGATACAGCCTCTCATATAGCTCTGAGGGACTATTTCAAATAGGCAAGGAGAGGGCCAGGATATATAGGAATTTTTGCAAAACTAAACTAAAGTAAAAGTAATTGAACATCAAAAGATTGCTGCTAATTAAAGAAAATCAAGAAGTCTCAATTTAATGAATTTAGCATTTTTCTATGTATGGGACTATGCAAGAGTGTGAGTTCATTGAAATTATTCCTTTGATATGTGCTTTAGCTGCCTAGAGCCAGTATCCTGATTTTTTTTTTTTTTTCATTCTAAATTTTCCTCAGGGTATACCATCTGGACCAATACAGTGGTTAGTGGCTTTATGACCACATCCTTTGTTTACTGAAACCCAAAGAACATTTTTTATCCACATGAGGAAGCACTAACATTCATTCTCTTCTTGGAAGAGTGTCCTTCTGATCTTTTGAGTTAGTTGATTTCTCAGGTCTCTAATGTATACAAGCAGATTATGATTTTGTATATTACCCAATGATTTGTTGTTGTTATAAGGGTGAGAGTGATGGTCGATAAAACTTTCCATATCCTAAGACAAAGTTGAACGTTACAGGGACATTTTAAGGTAAATTGCGCAATGGCATATGTAGCTCTAAAATATAAAGATATACTCTAGCCAAGATTTGGAATTGCTAAGTAATTAAATATGAGTATAATGATAATTCAGTCCTTAGTTATGTGAAGTTTAATGAATATGGAATAGTATGCTTTAGATCATTTCAGAGTAACCACAATGTTCTCTTTGTATTAAATGAATGCTCCATATATCAAAGCTCTAAGACAATCTCAGAAGAGGGAAGTTACACAATTCAAGACATATACAGCTCTTCTGGTATCTTTCTGAATAGCAGGGAAAAACGAATCAAAAAAATAATAATTAATTTTAAAAAAGGTGCTGGCAGACATTGGAAGTATAAGCTGTCTCTATTTGCTAGCTAAATTCCTGAAATTGAAAGAAATATATGTTAGTCATATACAAAGGTAAAAGATAGAACTTACTTGCCAGAATCTTCTTTAAAGTAAGTAAATGAATCTACTTTCATTTACAACTCTACTTTACAAAACGCTCCCCTAAATTTCAGGAATTATTGTATCCATTGACAGAAGAAGGAAAACCATTTGGGATTTACTTTCATAACCCTGGGAGTTTTAGGATTTCTTCTAACAGAAGCACTATTTCTATTCTAGCAAAAGAGGTTTAGTACAATTATATCCTCAAATATATCTAAAATAAGTGAATTTTGTAAGAGGAGGATAAGTGAGATGTGTTTCCAATAAAACACTGACCAATCCCAGATTTTAAATAACATTCAGTATTATTAATGTTTTCATTCAAAATCAGCCTACATGTATCCTTGAATAGATCTTGCCCTCAGAGTTACCTAGATATTATTACAAGAAAACAGAAAAAGAAGAGTGGAGGAAGATTGCTAAAACCTTTACTTTCTTTTTGCTTTAACTGTGAGAGAAGCAGCTATTTTTATCTTGATGATTTATTTATGAGACATAAGAAAGAAGCCTGGAGTGGAACATTCTTCTGAACTGGTTATGAGCATCAAGGAAAAGGGATGCTTTGCTTAAAATAAAAACCGACCCTACTAGTGCCCTGATTGTGAATCATGGCTTTTGTCACTGATGTTGTTGTTTGAAATGATTTCCTTTCTTGATTAGCTTTCACTCTCACCTGTTCTATACTGCCTGGTCCCTGCTGAGCTAACCCTGAGAATAAAGGTGTTTCTGTGAAATTTTCAATTCTATTCCCTGCCACTTGGAGTTCAAAGTTTGTCTGAACTCCATGAGCTTTCCCAATTCACATGCAACTTTAGGCCTTTCAAATTTGCCCAGTAAGAAAAGAACAAAGTTGTGGCCAACTTTTTTATTAGATGAAAATCCTAGGATAATTGTGGGATCTTGTAAAATCCACTGTATACAGCATATGTCACAAATGAAACAGGAAGAACCCCAACTGATATCTATAACCCCTGGAGGTTGCTCTGTGCACAGTCCAGAATATACTAAAGAAAAATACATCTCTTATTTACAAGTCTTTGCTGATTGGTTCTTTATGTGCCTGAATACTGTATTCTGAACTTCAATAGATTAATTTCTTATTCAGTAAAGCACCTCAGTGACTTTCAAGATAGATAGAAAATGGCCTTGTCTAGAGATAGAAAACTATTCTGTTAAATAGGTTAACAAGTATATGCAAGTCTTTCTTTATAACCTGGAGGAAGAGGACAGTGGGAATCTAGTAATACGGTAAGAGATTGGGCCTGAGGAGTAAACACGTAATATCTGAAGTACCTTGATGAAGAAGGAAGTCTAGTATTACATTTGGTGTTTTTCCTTATCATATATTGTTACACAATTCCCCAACCTCCATTACCCATAAATCCTCAATTATTATCTGCTATACAATGTTATATGTGGTAAAACTTGATGTGATGTTAGATATGGGTGGATGAAGGAAAGAGAGACCATGTTAATGGAAGAATAAAGCACAATGGTGAGAAACACTACAAGCAGTAGCTAAGTAAACAGGCAGACTTAAGGGATTCTGCTTTAGCTTCTGTTATTTTTCATTTGACAAACAAGAAAAAAGAGATCATTGGATGGATAGCTGATGTTCATGCTCAGAATCACACAGCACATAGTTTTCTTACAACAGTTAAAGGCAGTAAGACTGGAAGGAGTTATTAGTAGCCAGACCCTAATAGCTGTGGCAAATTCAAATGTCTCCCAAAATATTTGAAATTCAAATGAAAGGTGAATAACTATCTAAGGATTGCCGGTTTGCATTTTAAGTCATTTCAGTCATGTCCAGTCATGTTTTGTGCGATCCCTATGGACAG
Source organism: Bos grunniens (assembly GCF_055505025.1). NCBI lineage: Eukaryota > Metazoa > Chordata > Mammalia > Artiodactyla > Bovidae > Bos > Bos grunniens. Next base: position 53,420,741 of record NC_141175.1, on the reverse strand, counting down.
TAGCTCACCAGGCTCCTCTGTCCATGGGATTCTCCAGGCAAGACTAATGAGTGGATTGCCATCCCCTTCTCCTGGGGATCTTCCTGACCAAGGAATCGAACCCACATCTTCTGCAGCTCCTGCATTGCAGATGGATTCTTTACCGCTGAGTCACCAAGGAAACCCAACTAAGTATTAAATGGGTCAGCTTAGGAATTATCTGGGCAAACATGGCAGCATGAAGTTTGCACATGCTCACTTTTACTGATTTATAACTGGGCTTTTAAGAGATTCTTTCTTGAGTGTCCATAAAACCTTTTTTTAAGAATTCCATTATTAGCAAAGAGTATCAATAATATGTGTTTAAAATTCCTCTTTTTTTCCATGATCCAGTGGATGTTGGCAATTTGATCTTTGGTACCTCTGCCTTTTCTAAAACCAGCTTGAACATCTGGAAGTTCATGGTTCACATATTGCTGAAGCCTGGCTTGGAGAATTTTGAGTATTACTTTACTAGTGTGTGAGATGAGTGCAATTGTGTGGTAGTTTGAGCATTCCTTGGCATTGCCTTTCTTTGGGATTGGAATGCAAACTGATCTTTTCCAGTCCTGTGGCCACTGCTGAGTTTTCCAAATTTGCTGGCATATTGAGTGCAGCACTTTCACAGCATCATCTTTCATTATTTGAAATAGCTCAACTGGAATTCCATCACCTCCACCACTTTTGTTCATAGTGATGCTAAGTCCCGCTTGATTTCATATCCCAATATGTCTGGCTCTAGGTAAGTGATCACACCATTGTGATTATCTTGGTCATGAAGATCTTTTTTGTGCAGTTCTTCTGTGTATTCTTGCCACCTCTTCTTAATATCTTCTGCTTATGATAGGTCCATACCATCTCTGTCCTTTATCAAGCCCGTCTTTGCATGACATGTTTCCTTAGTATCTCTGATTTTCTTGAAGAGATCTCTCGTCTTTCCCATTCTGTTGTTTTCCTCTATTTCTTTGCATTGGTTGCTAAAGAAAGCTTTCTTATCTCTCCTTGCTATTCTTTGGAACTCTGCATTCAGATGCTTATATCTTTCCTTTTCTCCTTTGCTTTTCACTTCTCTTTTTTTCACAGCTATTTGTAAGGCCTCCCCAGACAGCCATTTTGCTTTTTCGCATTTCTATTCCATGGGGATGGTCTTGATCCCTGTCTGCTTTACAATGTCACAAATCTCCATCCATAGTTCCTCAGGCACTCTGTCTATCAGATCTAGGCCCTTAAATCTATTTCTCACTTCCATTGTATAATCATAAGGGATTTGACTTAGGTCATACATGAATGGTCTAGTGGTTTTCCCTACTTTCTTCAATTTCAGTCTGAATTTGGCAATAAGGAGTTCACGATCTGAGCCACAATCAGTTCCCAGTCTTCTTTTGCTGACTGTATAGAGCTTCTCCATCTTTGGCTGCAAAAAATATAATCAATCTGATTTTGGTGGTGACCATCTGGTGATGTCCACGTGTAGAGTCTTCTCTTGTGTTGTTGGAAGAGGGTGTTTTCTATGAGCAACGCGTTCTTTTGGGAAAACTCTATTAGCCTTTGCCCTGCTTCATTCTGTACTCCAACATCTACTGGATCATGGAAAAAGGAAGAAAGTTCCAGAAAAACATCTATTTCTGCTTTATTAACTATGCCAAAGCCTTTGACTGTGTGGATCACAAGAAACTGGAAAATTCTGAAAGAGATGGGAATATCAGACCGCTTGACCTGCTTCTTGAGAAACCTATATTCAGGTCAGGAAGCAACAGTTAGAACTGGACATGGAACAACAGACTGGTCCCAAATAGGAAAGGGAGTATGTCGAGGCTGTATATTGTCACCCTGCTTATTTAACTTATATGCAGAGTACATCATGAGAAATGCTGGGCTGGAAGAAGCACAACTGTAGTCAAGATTGCCAGGAGAAATATCAGTAACCTCGGATATGCAGATGACACCACCCTGATGGCAGAAAGTGAAGAGGAACTAAAAAGCCTCTTGATAAAAGTGAAAGAGGAGAGTGAAAAAGGTGGCTTAAAGCTCAACATTCAGAAAACTAAGATCATGGCATCTGGTCCCATCACTTCATGCAAAATAGATGGAGAAACAGTGGAAACAGTGTCAGATTTTATTTTTGGGGGCTCCAAAATCACTGAAGATGATGACTGTAGCCATGAAATTAAAAGACGCTTACTCCTTGGAAGAAAAGTTATGACAAACCTAGATAGCAAAAGCAGAGACATTATGTTGCCAAAAAAGGTCTGTCTAGTCAAGGCTATGGTTTTTCCAGTGGTCATGTATGGATGTGAGAGTTGGACTGTGAAGGAGGCTGAGCGCCGAAGAATTGATACTTTTGAACTGTGGTGTTGGAGAAGACTCTTGAGAGTCCCTTGGACAGCAAGGAGATCCAACCAGTCCATTCTGAAGGAGATCAGCCCTGGGTGTCCTTTGGAAGGAAAGATGCTAAAGCTGAAACTCCAGTACTTTGGCCACCTCATGTGAAGAGTCGACTTACTGGAAAAACTCTGATGCTGTGAGGGATTGGGGGCAAGAGGACAGGGGGATGACAGAGGATGAGATGGCTGGATGGCATCACTGACTCAATGAATGTGAGTTTGGGTGAACTCCAGGAGTTGGTGATGAACAGGGAGGCCTGGCATGCTGCAATTCATGGGGTCGCAAAGAGTCAGACAGGACTGAGCCACTGAACTGACTGAATCTTTTTCTTGAAACCTCAAGACATTAGCTTCCTCTAATGCATAGATCAATTCTTTATTCAGTGGTCTCTCAATGCAGATATGTTGCACTTGAAGTATGTCTCTTTGTGAGATATGTCTCACAAAGATATGTCTCAATGATCTATTACTATCTATATATCTATCTATTATGTATTTAATAATAATTTTATTAAATACATAAGTTCATGAATGCAGTAACATTTTGCAAACTAAAATGAATTCAGGTTTACCATATAAAGGGAATTCTATATTTTATATTCTAAGATTTAATTGAAGTAAAATATGTGAAAATAAAGTTAGTTCAAAGAGCTAACCTGGCTCTATCAATTGGACCACAATTCACATATGAGTGTAATCTTGTGTATGGAATCATACAAATGCAGAGGTATTCTGTCATTGATTTGACTTTATATTGTTTTCTCAACTGTGTTTTTTTGTAACTTGAAGGCCATACAGTAGGCAAAATTATTTTTTCCTGGCAAGTGTCAAGCCTACCTGTTCTTCTTCATACAACATTTTTACTTTTGTTGAAATATAGGTCATGTGCATTAACTTTAAGCAGACAATTTTATTGGGGGGGGAGCTGATTTTTTATACAACAATGAAAACTCACCATAATCAACACTCTTTCTTTAATGAGAAAAGTGAAATAGTTGTTTAAACATAGAAAATAAATTTTATAACTTGAAATAATTTTCCTAAAACCCTATTTAGTATTATTTTAACCAAATAATGGGCTTCCCTGGTGGCTCAGACAGTAAAGAGTTTGCCTTTCTATGCAGCAGACTGGATTTGATCCTGGGTAAAGAAGATTCCCTGGAGAAGGGAATGGCAACCTACTCCACTATTCTTGCCTGGAGAATTTCATGAACAGAGGAGTCTGGCAATCTATGGCCCATGGGGTCTCAAAGACTCAGACACGACTGAGCAACTGACACTAACCATATAATACTTAATAACAGATAGCAAACTCGTGCTGCCATTTTGGGGGGTTTTTCTTTTGTTTGCTATGGATTTATCACAACCAGGCTACTTACAACCATGATTATTAAATAAAAAGCTTCTTTTCAAATAAGTTTCCCTGGTGCCTCAGTGGTAGAGACTCCACCTGCCAATAAGGAGACCGGGATTCCATCCCTGGGTCAGGAATATCCCCTGGAGAAGGAAATGTCAACCCACTCTAGTATTCATGCCAGGAAAACCCCATAGACAGAGGAGCTTGGTGAGCTTGCAGAGTCACAACTTACTGACTAAACCACAGCAACTCTATCCTTGTAGTTTCAGGTAAAGGAAAGTTTAATTACTTTTTTCTGACCTATGGCAAATAAATCAGGAAACATTTAGAGGCAATGAAACGGAATAGAAAGAACCAGGGCTTTGGAATGCACAGACACAAGTAAATATTGACTCTCCAGCTTTCCAGATTGGCCACCTGTGTTTTTAATAAAGATTATTCAGAATCATTTTTTCATCTGAAAGGTAAAGAGAATAATACTATGGCACACATATGGAGTGAAGTTGACTTACATGAAGCATCCAGCAGGGTGCCTTGGACACAGTAGTCATCTCACAAACACCAAAATTTCGCCTCTTGAACTTTACCTTTGAACATATCAAACAATAAATATATCACTACTTGTTCAAAGGCATAGTAGTGTAGTGGTCAAGAGAAGTGGGTATAGGGCCAGTGTTCTGGGGTTCACACATGGTTTAAATATTTGCTTCCCATTAGACCCTGGACTAATTGCTTAACTTCAGCATGCTCTAGTTTATTTACCTGTTAAACAGGGTAAATAAAAGTATCTACTGCATACAGTATTATGACAAATCAATGCACCCATTTAGAACTTTTACAAAAATCTTTGGCACATATTAATTAGTCAATAAATTATTAGTATGGTTGTTGTTAACTATTCATAATGTGTACAGCCCTACAGTGAGACCTGATATGACATGGAAAATTCAGATATAGTCAAGCTATTAGTAAGATAAAAAAAATTTAAAGAAAATGCACAGATTTCTAATGAGGATGAAATGCTTTAAAGCACTTTTGATACCTTGAAAAAACCTTGTTGATAAGCTGAATTTTTTAATCTATTACTATAATAAACATATTACCATCATAATTCTAAGTTACACTCAATATAAACACAATAAGACAGTGTTTTTAAAAATATTTTGTTATTTAAAGTTCTAATGAATTCATTACTCCAAGTGGACTAATTTCTACACTAGTGCAAATTTACTTAAATTGGGCTTCCTTGTGATATTCTTTAATTCAATAGATTCTTCATTGCAGAAGGAAACCCCAATTATTGAAGTTATATTGTGACCAAACACACAAATACACCCAAGAGATGAGGATTTGCAATGTGTTATCTATTCAGGTTAAATGACTTGAGGTTCCAGTCCAGTAAAATTCTTCGTGAAGCACAACTGTGTTGCCAATATTCTCTCATAGGATGAAAAATGAGTATCCCAGGCAACTCTGGTCTGAAAACTAAATTAGAAATGACCTTAGAAGAAGAAAATTCCTCACCTTCATTTCTATAGAAAAATAAGATCTTAACATGAATTAGACCCTAGAAAACAAATATTGATAAGGACCTTTTATCCATACAAACAAGTACTATTAAAAACGATCATTCATCTTAGTATAAAATGTAATGTTAGCACTTTCAACCCAGAGGCCAATTTTATCTTTGATTTTTTGAAAATCATCATCAGAAGCAGGAAGAGCATCCAATTATGAAGATGCCTTCCAAAAGAGCACTAACAACCCCCACATGCACCCAGGATTTTGCCAAACTCATGTAACATTTTATCATAAAGCCATATCTGCTTGCCTTATAATTTTTTTAACGAATAGTGGAAAGAACATCTCAGATCTAGACTCTGATCTGTGTTCAAGTGTTAACTTTCTGTTTTTAATCACTGAAATTAAGCAAGAAGGAAAAAAGAGAGGAAAAGAAAAGAAACCTCATTAGAGTAAATGGTAAACATAGAAGAAAATGTATCAAAGTGAATTGTTAAGAAAGAGAAGGTAAGGGTTAAGACAGTCATGTTAATTTAACTTGCAGTATCTGAGCATGTACCTCATGAAAAATTAGTCATAGCAGAAATGGATCCATAGTTTGATTATCACTGATGCCAGATAAAGATAAGTCCTCTCATTTAAAGTACCCATGTTGTCTTCAATAGCTTGACATTCTGCTTCAAAGGAGGAGAGCAGAAAAAATAGACAAAAAGACTGTTCCCTCCAGGATCAGAGAAATGCAATCTGACAGAAAGTTTGTGTATATAAACTGTTTGGTATCATTCAGTTGATACCAGGCTTGAGAACTGAGAACAAATTGCTTTCCAAGTGTCCCAAATACTGGGCAACAGACCTGGATACTGAAGCCATGGAGAAATCATTATTTATCGAGAAATATTAATGGTTCACAAATCTTGAGTACCTAATTTGACCATACATTGTACTTGGTGCTTAATTTGTAATATAGGGGGAAATTTGTGCTTTGATGGAAAACCATGCCTTACCTAGAACACATCATTTCATTTTCTGGTTTTGATTTTATCAGAGCTATTTTACAAGTCTCCAATTTTTGGATAGCTGATAGCAATGAAAAATAGCTTCTGCACACAGATGTTAATTTTTTGCAGCAAAAGCTCAACTGACTTAAGGCAGGAAGAGCTAGTTTGACCTTCATTTTTATATTGATTTCATTTTCATTTTATATTGATTTATCTAGGTTTTCTTTGATCTCAGGCTAAATTTCAAAAACTCAAAAAAATGACTTCTATGTAGGTAAAAAGGATGTTAATAGTAATAAAGATATTATTTAACTTATTATTACTTAAATGAGTTAAATAGGTAACATGTTTCAACCAAAATTGGTTAAAATTTTATTTTATTATTTTAAATAATAATTTTATTATTAATTAAATAAAATAAATTATAATAAATAAAATAAATTAAATTATTAAATAATTAATTAAATAAATAATTTATAATTAATTAAATAAATAATAATTAAATAATAAAATTAAATTAAATAAATAAAATAAAATAAATTATAATTAAATAAAAATTTTATTATTTTATTATTACTTATTATTAAGTAATAATAAGTTAAATAATATCTTTATTACTATTAACATCCTTTTTACCTACATAGAAATTATTTTTTTGAGTTTTTGAAAATTAGCCTGAGATCAAAGAAAACCTAGACATACACTTTCACCCTATACGTAAGTAAACTAATTCCCAAAGTGATTAAATGACTTTTTTGAAGTTGCATAGCTAGTTATCAGCAGAGCTAAGACCAGAGCCAAGTCCTTTCTCCATACTGTTTCCCTACCGCACTGAAAGTTACATGAAAAAGCTTTTTCTTTCTTTCTGTTTTTTTTTTTTTCTTTTACTTAAGACTTTGTGGTTTTAAAGAAGCTTTAGGTTGACAGCAAACTGAAAGGAAGACATCTAAATACGGTAATTAAATAAAAGGATTTCTCATATATCTCCTGCCCCCACACACATACATGGGGGAAGTATGTGCTTCCTGCATGATCAACATCCCCCACCAGAGTAGGACGTCATTAATATTGGTGAACCTATACTGACACATAATCACCCAAAGCCCTTAGTTCGTACTAGATTCACTCTCAGTGCTATATATTCCATAGATTTGGATAAATATGTAATGAAGTATGCTGGACTGGATGAAGCACAAGCTGGAATCAAGATTGCTGGAAGAAATATCAATAACCTCAGATATGCAGATGACACCACCCTTATGGCAGAAAGTGAAGAAGAACTAAAGAGCCTCTTGATGAAAGTGAAAGAGGGGAGTGAAAAAGTTGGCTTAAAACCCAACATTCAGAAAACGAAGATCATGGCATCCAGTCCCATCACTTCATGGCAAATAGATGGGGAAACAGTGGAAAAAGTGATAGACTTTATTTTAATGGGCTCCAAAATCACTGCAGATGTTGACTTCAGCCATGAAATTAAAAGATGTTTGCTCCTTGGAAGAAAAGTTATGACCAACCTAGACAGCATATTAAAAAGCAGAGTTATTACTTTTCCAACAAAGGTCCATCTAATCAAAGCTATGGTTTTTCCAGTAGTCATGTATGGATGTACTATAAAGAAAACTGAGTGCTGAAGAATTGATGCTTTTGAACTGTGGTGTTGGAAAAGACTCTAGAGAGTCCCTTGGACTTCAGGGAGATCCAACCAGTTCAGCCTAAAGGAAATCAGTCCTGAATATTTATTGGAGGAACGGGTGCTGAAGCTGAAACTCCAATACTTTGGCCACCTGATGCAAAAAACTGACTCATTTGAAAAGACCCTGATGCTGGGAAAGAATGAAGGCAGGAGGAAAGGGGACAACAGAGGATGAGATGGTTAGATGGTATCACCAACTTAATGGACATGAGTTTGAGTAAGCTCCCGGAGATGGTGATGGACAAGTAGCCCGGCATGTTTCAGTCCATGGGGTCGCAAAGAGTCGGACATGACTGAGTGACTGGACTGAACTGAACTGTAATGAGGTATATCCATCACTAGGATATCATATAGACTATTTTCACTCCAGTCAATATCTTCCATTCTCTCCCTAGTCATACCCTTCCACTCTACACACAGACATATACACAACCAGTAGCAAACTCTGATCTTTTTACTGTCTCCATATTTTTGCCTTTTCCTGAATGCTATATAGTTGGAATGATACAGCATGTAGCCTCTCAGATTGGCTTCTTGAATTTGCTTTTTAATTAGCTTTTTAAAACAGGACAATTTATAGTCCAGAGAATGGGCACGTAATAAAAAAAAAGGAAAAATTCTTAGCCACCATAGACTGGTGTGTCTAGGAGCAAAGTATTTTAAGAGATAAAGGAATCCTCCTAGCCATCTTTTCATGTCTGAAATAAATCTTTCAAGGTGATACCTAATTCACTTATATGTAACCTTAGCTCAGTGTGTAGAGTAGAGAAAATGGCAAGACCTAAGAATTAACTGACAGTTTGGGAATCACGGGGAGCTAATAATTATGCTGGCTTCTCCTCCTGATTCCAAAGTGCAAACATGCTTTAAACAGATTGCCAGTTCCCCCAGGGAAGAGAGAAGGAAATGGCTGGATTAAAGTCAGAAAGCAGGGAGCCAAAAAAATCTAGTATTCATTACCATCCCCATCAATGAATATTTATCGAGCTCCCACAGAGAACCTAGTATCAAGGCTCAGGAATTCAGAGAAGTAAATACAATTTAGAGCAGTAAAAGTCCTCCCTATCCAACGCTGCTGCATGGCAGTGAGGAAGAACCCTGGGTGCCAAAGGAAGGGAGAAGACAGAACCAGTATAAAGCAGACTCTTCAACTTTCAGAAAAAAATTAAGTCCTGTTGCAATGTGGGGTTAATTTCTCATGTTTGCTTAATTATTTAAAGCTAAAGTTTAAGTCTATTTTTTAAAAAATATCCATAGTCATTATACAGCTTCCTTGCTGTATATTTTGGAGCTTTCAAAGTTTCAGGTTTGGTGGTATTTTGACGTGTAGGATAAAAATAACAAAATTGTTACATTGGTTGATATTCCCTATCAGAAATTCCTTTTATATTGGCTTAAGTCTCAAAAAAAAATGGCATTTCATTAGAAGACTTATATGTCTATACAAAGTGGAGTAACTTTGTAAAATGGTGGCATTTTGAATCTTATATGCAAATTATATCTTTGAATTATAAATGTATGTGATTTCTAGTACTGTAATTTGAAAGCATCATTGGTTTACTTTTGTGTGGACAGCCATCACCATGAATGTCTATTTGACACTCTTGATAAAAGTATACAATTATTTCATAAAGCAGGCTTCTGTGACTCTTCCTCCAGAGGTGCCTAATTGAATTGATAAGGTCAATTCAATTCATGCTGATGCAGGAAACAGCTGGCACAAGTGTTGTCCTTCTGCGCAGACAAGGTGGATCTGGTGCTCTGTGGATTACACAGGCTTCTGAACTGATGCTGCCATCCTCCATCATGCCAACTTCTTGACATTAGCCTCACCCTGACATAGCACTGGCGTGGGACAATGGTCAGCTTCCACCTGCCGTGGGCCAGATACTGTTCCTAGGAGAAAGGGAGATAAGACTGAAGATTACTTTGACATTACTCAGTTATGGCAATCACAACAAACTATGGAAAATTATTAAAGAGACGGGAATACCAGACCACCTGACTGGCCTCTTGAGAAATCTGTAAGCAGATCAGGAAGCAACAGTTAGAATTGGACATGGAACAACACACTGGTTCCAAACAGGGAAAGGACTACGTCAAGGCTGTATATTGTCACCCTGATTATTTAACTTATATGCAGAGTAGATCATGAGATATGCTGGGCTGGATGAAGCACAAGCTGGAATCAAGATTGCCAGAAAAAATATCAATAACCTCATATATGCAGATGACACCACATTTATGGCAGAAAGTGAAGAGGAACTAAAGAGCCTCTTGATGAAAGTGAAAGAAGAAAGTGGAAAAAGTTGGCTTAAAACTCAACATTCAGAAAACTAAGATCATGGTATCTGGTCCCATCACTTCATGGCAAATAGATGGGGAAACAGTGGGAACAGTGCTGACTTTTCACTGCAGATGATGACAGCAGCCATGAAATTAAAAACTGCTTACTCCTTGGAAGAAAAGTTATGACCAACTTAGACAGCATATTAAAAAGCAGAGACATTACTTTGCCAACAAAGGTCCATCTAGACAAAGCTATGGTTTTTCCAGTAGTCATGTATGGATGTGAGAGTTGGACTGTAAAGAAAGCTGAGTGGTGAAAATTGATGCTTTTGAACTGTGGTGTTGGAGAAGACTCTTGAGAGTCCTTTGGACTGCAAGGAGATCCAACCAGTCCATCCTAAAGGAAATCAGCCCTGCATATTCATTGGAAGGACTGACGCTGAAGCTGAAACTCCAGTATTATAGCCACCTGATGCAAAGAACTGTCTCATTGGAAAAAACACTGATGCTGGGAAAGATTAAAGGCAGAAGAAGAAGGGGATGACAGAGAATGAGATGGCTGAATGGCATCACTGACTCAATGGGCATGAGTTTAAGAAAACTCCAGAAGTTGGTGATGGACAGGGAGGCCTGGCATGCTGCAGTCCATTGGGTTGCAAAGAGTCAGGCATGACTGAACGACTGAACTGAACTGAACTGAATTCTGGCAAGTTCTAAATGAAAAGACACATTCAATTTGAGGAGAAATAACTTGATTTTGAAGAAGGCAATGGCACCCCACTCCAGTACCCTTGCCTGGAAAATCCCATGGATGGAGGAGCCTGGTAGGCTGCAGTCCATGGGGTCGCTAAGAGTCGGACACGACTGAGCGACTTCACTTTCACTTTCACTTTCCACTTTCATGCATTGGAAAAGGAAACGGCAACCCAGTCCAGTGTTCTTGCCTGGAGAATCCCATGGATGGAGAAGCCTGGTGGGCTGCCGTCTACGGGGTCGCACAGAGTCAGACATGACTGAAGTGACTTAGCAGCAGCAGCAGCAACTTGCTTTTGGTTTCATGGATGGCACTAGGAAATTAGATTTAAAACATTATTCACAAGGTAATTTTCCATGAAAACGCAGCCCCAGAATGAAATATATGTAGAGGAGGATTGGTTTTATATCAGAAGTGAGTGAGTAAAGAACATATTGTCCCTGTGTGGTTCACACCAGCTTTCCATTCTCCCTGCTCTTTCTGTTTCCTCTGATTCTGTCCCCATCTTTAAAAATGTTTCTCCACCTTGGGACTATTGAAAGTGAAGTCGCTCAGTCGTGTCCGACCCTTAGCGACCCCATGGACTGCAGCCTACCAGGCTCCTCTGTCCGTGGGATTTTCCAGGCAAGAGTACTGGAGTGGGTTGCCATTGCCTTCTCCCACTTGATAATCAGAACTAGATAATTGTTCATTGTGGAAGACCATTCTTTTTATTGTTATAAGATGTTTATCAGCATTCCTTCCTTCTATCCACTAGAAGCTAGTTGCACATCCCAAAGGTGTGATAATCAATTGAAAATTGTTTCCAGCTGTTCCAAATCACCCCTGGGGACAAAAGTCTCTTCCTGAAGAAAATCACTAACCTATATACATGGGTATATATCTTCCAACATTGCCATTACCAGCTGTATGATCATGGCCAAATATCTTCATCTTTCTAGACAACAGTTTTAACATTTTAATATTTGTAGAATTTTCTACATGTCATCCCTCTCCACTCACTCCTTTCTCTTTCCCAGGACTTAAGCTTTCCAGTGAGTTCAGTGCAGTTTTTCTTCCATACCTTTACAGTGTGTGTACTCTATGCACTCTACCTGCCTTCTAGTCAAAGCTGAATCTGCTTTCCCATTGACATGGTTTTGCCTCCTTCTTTCAAAACTGCAGGAATATGTATTCCATAGACACCTCAGAAATTTGGATAATAAGTTGATCAGTAATACTGAGTAACTGTTGGACTAATGGAAGAATATACCAATAATTTTCATGGCACCAGTTTCCTCCACTTGACTGAAGTACTGTCCACTGTATAAAAGCAATTTTTCCTCAAATTCTTTCTGTTACTTACATCAGAGACTGACTTGCAGCAGAGAAAAGATTTTTAAATTATGACCTCAGTTTTTCCTATAATGTTCTCTCCAAATATCAAAGTGCCCTTATTGCTGATTATAGCTGAAGTCCCCTTGTTTTCCAAATTATTTATATCTATGATATATGATGCCCCATGCCATTTCAGCCTAAGTATACAATAAAGAATTTGGATCAAATAATAATAGAAGCAAAAATAATAATCATTTTGTTAAGACCTTACTAGTGAAAGTACTGAAAGGATTGCCTAAAATATGTCATTTTTCTCTGATTCATCAAATTATTACCCCTATCCAACATCATATGTGATTCTTCTTCTTCTGCCTATCCCTAGGGTTAGATTTTCCTTTCCTACAAAATGTTTTTCTGAAGGGTTTATGGAAGAACAATTGATTCCATTGGGGTTTTTTAGCCCTGCTGGCAAGCATCATTTCCAGCTGTCCATAACTGTCTGCCCCATACAACACACTGAGCTTTCATATAATTGTATGTTCAGTTGATACATCATTTAAGGCAGAGAGACATCATACATTTCTGTAAACACAGTTTAAAATATAAACTATTTTCTTTATAAGCATCAAGTGTAGGATTTAACTATACATACTTGAAGTCTACTTTCTATCTTGGGACTTATGGTTTTAACATTTTAAGCTCTAATATGTTTAAAATTTGAATAATCAGATTCTACTCTGAAGGTCTTGAAATTCAGAAAGTTGGTTATCCATGAATAAACAACTAGTGTTTCTCAGTTATGTAAAAAGTCACACGTAACAAAAGGAATAGGCTCTTCTTAGGGGAAAAAAGATTATTTCATCTTGACTGAGAACAATACTAAGGGTAAAAGATCAGTGCTTAGATGAACATGAGAACAACAGCCACAGACAGAGGGTGGACTTGCTCAGCCAGCTCCTTTGCCTAAAGACTTATGGTGCAAGGTTCATGGAGGAAAGATTGCTTTTGAGAGGCATGATGAACCACTGCAGAAGATCTTGCTTACTGGAAATATAGCAACTGGATATTCTTTCTTAGACAAAATGGTTATCATCATCATTATTATATTATTACATTAATGGCTTAAAGCATGAAAACACAGTATTATTAAAATACAACTTATGGGTGGTGTAATGCCATCATGTATTATACTCAAGAAGGATTCAATTGAGGAAAGTTACCCATAAACCATCTGTCTGCTAGTGTAATATCTTTTTAAAAAATTAATGTAAATCTCGTATAAACTTGATAAAAATATTGATGAAGGTCACAGTGTGGAGTTTTGAAACTGTGGCATAAATATTTATCATCCAAAATCTTTTCTAATTTCCAATATGAGCCAAAGAACAAGCAAGGCACTACTAAAAGACAAGCCATTCCTAACAATTTATGTCATTGGACACCGTGAACCAAACCAACTGGTCTTACTGTCCCTTGAATAAGAAATCAGCCTGTGCACTTTTCCCTTTGTTTAGGGTTCTTTTCCTTTAGAATTCCCATTGATGGCTTCCTTATTTTCTCCTGGTTTCTTTCAAATTTCATTTTATCCCTGAAGCCTTCTTTATCCATTATAAGAATGCCCCCATCCATATCTTCTCTGGCATTTCCTATCTCCTTATTCTGTTTCATTTTTCTCCAAGGGGAGGAAAAAAAAAAACAAAACTATTACTTATGTGCTTGTTTTCCTCTGTCTTCCTCTAGTAGTAAAAGACAGAATATATGTAGAATGTATTTTACACATACACACACACACATATGTGTGTGTGTACATATATATGTGTATATATAAGAGAGAGAGAATATGGCATACAAAAATAGAATGGTGGCTCCATGAGCAGAGACTTTGTTCTGTTCTCTGTTGTATCAGTGGTACCTTGAAGAATGACTGATACATAATTAGGTACTTAATATGTATTTATTGAAAGAGTCAACTAGGTTATCAATTAACAAGTCAAATTAGAGCTTTCTTTCAGGGAATCCATTGGAACTAAGGAAGAAAATTTAGCAATTATAGATGTTATGCTTTGAGACTCTCTACCAGATCCCCAGACTTGTAGTGAGAAGTAAAAACCATTTTATATGTTTTGATTGACTTATGAAGCATTTTTAATTCTGTCAAATATTTAATAAAATCAGAGAATTGCATATAAAGGTAAAGATTTCTGGATACTTCTGAATATCAGAATTTCACTCTCTCATTTTCAAATGGGAGAGCTATCTGGAGCCACATGGTGGCTTGTTCATTTACACCAGTGGAGACCACCGCAACTTACTGACTTTCTACTGTTTCTTTTCTCTTCTTCTAATTATGTTATTTGCCTGACTGCTGAAAGCATTTAAAGTTTCCATTTTTTCCCCTAAGTATTTGAGTGCTTTGCCTAGCCACTTAAGGAAATTAATGGCTAATTTTAGAAAAGGTGGATCATTATCACTAGAGTTATTAATGGCCATCAACACACCTTTAAGATACAACTCTCACAAAATAAATAGCACTCAAGTAGAGGGTACTGATCTGAGCCAGGGGGTGGACTGGGCTTCTCCGGCAGTATCAATGTAAGTGAAATGGAGTCAAGCAGGCACTACTTAACACTTTTTCAGCTCCTCTGTGCCATCTCCATCTCCCTTAATTTAACCCCTCTTTATATTTCAGATGTCCAACTGTAAACTCTGAATATAGTTAGCACAGAGCTCTTGAAATGCTAACCAACAGTCTTTGAATATTCCTGTGACTTGTGTAGCACATTGAAAAGGAATATTACATAGGTCAAAATGACACAGAGCAAGTAGGGAGTAAGGAAAATATCCAGCTTATTAATTTGGTTAAGTTAAATGCTCTGCCTTGAATACCAAACCTATAAAATAATAGCTATAACTTATTGAGAGCTCAGTATATACTATTTTATATACTATTTTACACATATAAGAACTCAGTGAAAGGTAGTTAACTAGGTAAAGACTTATGGCTAGAAAATGAAAACTAGGATTTAAACCCAGATATTCTAGGACTAGAGTCTGGGTTTTGAACCATCCACACTGGAGCATAACTCATTAATATATGTTGCTGCTGGTTTTGTTGTTCAGTCTCTAAGTCCTGCCACACTCTTTTTGATCCCAAGGACTTCAGCATACCAGGCTTCTGTTTCCTTCACTGTCTCCTGGAGTTTGCTCAAACTCATGTCCATTAAGTCAGTAATGCCATCCAATGATCTCATCCATTCTCTCCCCTTTGTCATTCTTTCCAATGAATACTCAGTGTAGATTTCCTTTAGGATTGTCTGGTTTGATCTCCACACAGTCCAAGGGACTCTCAAGAGACTTCTCCAGCACCATAGTTCAAAAGCATCAATTCTTTGGCCCTCAGTCTTCTTTATGGTAAAAATCTCACATCTGTACTTGAAAACTGGGAAAAACCGTAACATGGACTATACGGATATTTGTCAGCAAAGTCATGTCTCTGGTTTTTAATATGCTGTCTAGGTTTGTCATAGCTTTTCTTCCAAGAAGCAAGTGTCTTTCAATTTCATGGCTGCAGTCCATCACTCTAAATCCAGTGATTTTGGAGCCCAAAAAAATAAAATCTGTCACTGTTTCCATTCTTTCCCCATCTATCTGCCATGAAGTCATGGGATCGGATGCCATGATCTTTGTTTTTTGAATGTTGAGTTTTAAGCCAGCTTTTTCACCCTCCTCTTTGACCTTCATCAAGAGGCTCTTCAGTTCCTCTTCACTTTCTGCCTTTAGGGTGGTGTCATCTGCATATCTGAGGTTATTGATATTTCTCATGGCAATCTTGATTCCAGCTTGTGCTTTATCCAGCCTCACATTTTGCATGATGTACTCTGAATATAAGTTAAATAGGTAGGGTGACAATATACAGTCTTGATGTATCCCTTTCCCAATTTTTAACCAGTCCATCGTTTTATGTCCAGTCCTAACTGTTGCTTCTTGACCTGCATACAGGTTTTTCAGGAAGGAGGTAAAATGGTCTGTATTCCCATCCCTTTGAGAATTTTCCACAGTCTGTTGTGATCCACACAGTCAAAGGCTTTGGCATAGTCAGTGAAGCAGAAGTGGATGTTTTTTCTGGAATTCTCTTGCTTTTTCTCTGATCCATTAGATGTTAGCAATTTGATCTCTGATTCTTCTGCCTTGTCTAAATTCAGCTTGTATATATGCAAGTTCTCACATACTGTTGAAGCCTAGCTTGAAGGATTTGGAGCGTTACATTGCTAGCATGTGAAATGAGTGTAATTGTGCGGTTGTTTGAACGTTCTTTGGCATTGCACTTCCTTGGGCTTCCCTTGTGGCTCAGCTGGTAAAGGATCTGCCTGCAACGCAGGAGATCTGGGTTTGATCCCTGGTTTGGGATGATCCCCTGGAGAAGGGAAAGGCTACCTGCTCCAGTATTCTGGCCTAGAGAATTCCATGGACTATATAGTCCATGGGGTCGCAAAGAGTCAGACACAACTGAATGACTTTCACTTTCTTTTTCTTCCCCTGGAGTTGTAATAAATACTTTTCCATTCCTGTGGCCATTGCTGAGTTTTCCAAAATTGTTAGCATAACAAGTGCAGCACTTTCACAGCATCATCTTTTAGGATTTGAAATAGCTCAGCTGCAATTACATTACCTCCACTAGCTTTGTTTGCAGTAATGCTTCCTAAAGCCCGCTTGGCTTCACACTCCAGGATGTCTGGCTCTAGGTGAGTGATCACACCATTACATTATCTGGGTCATTAAGACTTTTTTGTACAGTTCTTCTGTGCATTCTTGAGCATCTCTTCTTAGTATTTTCTGCTTCTGTTATGTGCATACCATTTCTGTCCTTTATCTTGCCCATGTTTTCATGAAATAGTCCCTTGATATTTCTAATTTTCTTGAGAGATCTCAAGTGTTTCACATGATACTGAATGCATATCTAAGATTGATATTTCTCCCAGGATTCTTAATTTCAACTTTTCATTTATCCAGCCTGTCATTTCACATGATGTACTCTACATAGAATTTAAATAAGCAGTATGACAAAATTAATGTATGTACAGTTGTTTAAAATTTTTAATGTGTATTTTAAAAATGAACTATGTTTTATTCTCTTAGAAATGGACTTTGAAAGATTGTTAGGAGGCTCAAGCAGGGGATCATGGTGACTCCTATAAGCTTATTGGACAAATGAGTTCCCGTCTATGAGGAAGGTCATTCTCTTTGTGCCCACAGGCTGGGGAGGGACTTACACGGAGTAGTGAGGGATGTAGGGCACACATACCTACCCCGGTAGATTAGACAAATCAACATGGTGAGAGATGTAAAGTTCTTAGCAAAGTTCCTAACACCCAAGCTGTCTGTATAAGTTAGTTATATAACCTAGAAGGATGAAGTCATTGTGGCTTTCTTCACCATTTTTCCCCCTTTTCAGTTTTTTTTTCAATATTGTCTCCTCTATTTGATTCACAACATCCCCAAAATAATGTTCTTGTTAGAATTCAAGACTCCTCCATTGGCATTTCCTAATCCAATTGTTGAACCTGAATCTCTCTCCATCTGCTTCTAGCTCGTGTAACTGGGTTTCTATTTCATTTTGGTCTGCTTTCTAAATTCCTCATCCAACAACCTGTCTAATACCCCAGCAACACCTGCATCCCTGAATTGATCTTGCCAGATCCTTCCCAATTTCTGGAATCCTGCCCCCAGTACTTTGTGTTCCATTTGGTAAATGAAATTCTGTAACAGATCCAAACTCTGTTCTATGATAAAATATGAAAGCCCAGAACACTATTAATGAAGCTAATACAAAAACTCAGGGGTCCTACCTCCAAGCTGTTCTGAGTCAGTGATTAAAACAATCTAAAATAATAAATCTAATTTTCCTCCTCATATGCATCCATATGACAAATGAGTATAACAGAATACTACTGGTTTTAGAAATTCTTCTTCAAAAGAATATCAGACAACAGAACATACAGATGCTGCATAAGAGAACATTCTGTGAATTATTTTATCATCTCCAAACTATGCCATTATATGTTTGTACTTGATTTTTCTCAGACAAAACTAAATTTATAGAAACCACGAGCTTGTAGGGGCTTCCTTAGTGGCTTAGATGGTAAAGCATCTGATTGGAATGCAGGAGACCTGGGTTTGATCTCAGGAATATTCCTGGGTCAGAATATACCCTAAAGAAGAAAATAGCAACCCACTCCAGTATTCTTGCCTGGAGAATTCCATGGACAGTCCATGGGGTTGCAAAGAGTCAGACACAATTGAGTGACTAAACAACAACAACAACAACAAGTTTGTAGCTGTTTAAAGTACCTCTAGAAGAAACCAGCAAACTATTTTCTCCATTAATCACTTAGCTGTGAAACCAACAGTTAGTTCTAAGTTCCACTGGCTTTAAGTCAGCTTGAGGAGTGAGTTGTCACAAAAGACTCCTTAGTGTGTGTTATTATGTCAAATCATAGCCAGGTCCCAGTTGATGATCTATACAATTTAGGGGAACTCCATAATCTGGAAATATAACTTTCACACTGTGGGGACTTAAATAATAAAATCCAAGAATGTCTTCAAGAAGGTACCTTTTATCCACTAACCATCCAACCAGGGATGTAAGGAATATTTTGAAACTGGACACAGGAAGGAATGGGCAAAGATATGGAGTTAGTACAATAGTAGGTTATGGGTAGAGAAAAAAATCAGTGAAAGCCAGAGTGTTTGTTCAAATTTTGGGATGTTGAATACAATTCCAACATGAACATTTGACAGAGGAAGAAGACTAAGGATTTTATAAAACAGATCAAGGAATATTAGTCAAAGTTCAATTTTGTCCCAGGAAGAGTTTCCTGTTTTAATTCTTAGAGGTTATGGGCCAATATCAGAAGGATAGAGAGGCTGCAAGACTAGGGTAACAGTTTAATAGCATTTGATTAAACAATTGGTATTAAGTAAGTAGTGATGTGGAGAAGGCAGTGGCACCCCACTCCAGTAGTCTTGCCTGGAAAGTCCCATGTACAGAGGAGCCTGGTAGGCTGCAGTCCATGGGGTCGAGAAGAGTTGGACACAACTGAGCGACTTCACTTTCACTTTTCACTTTCATGCATTGGAGAAGGAAATGGCAACCCGCTCCAGTGTTCTTGCCTGGAGAATCCCAGGGACAGGGGAGCCTGGTGGGCTGCCATCTATGGGGTTGCACCAAGTCAGACACGACTGAAACGACTCAGCAGCAGCAAGTAGTGATGCATTAGTTGTAGCCTAGGGGTTTTCAAGTTCATAATGGAGAAGGTATAGTACTGGACCGGTCACAATCTACAAATAATATTTCTGAAATTTTCATAGCATAGTTCAGTTCAGTTTAGTCACTCAGTCGTGTCCGACTCTTTGCAACCCCATGAATTGCAGCATGCCAGGCCTCCCTATCCATCACCATCGCCCGGAGTCCACTCAAACTCAAGTCCATCAAGTCAGTGATGCCATCCAGCCATCTCATCCTCTGTCATCCCCTTTTCCTCCTGCCCCCAATCCCTACCAGCATCAGAGTCTTTTCCAGTGAGTCAACCCTTCGCATGAGGTAGCCAAAGTACTGGAGTTTCAGCTTTAGCAACATTCCTTCCAAAGAACACCCAGGACTGATTTCCTTTAGAATGGACTGGTTGGATCTCCTTGCAGTCCAAGGGACTCTCAGGAATCTTCTCCAACAGCACAGTTCAAAAGCATCAATTCTTTGGTGCTCAGCTTTCTTCACAGTCCAACTCTCACATCCATACATGACCACTGGAAAAAACCTTAGCCTTGACTAGACAGACCTTTCTTGACAAAGTAATGTCTCTGCTTTTGAATATGCTATTTAGGTTGGTCATAACTTTCCTTCCAAGGAGTAGGTATTTTTTAATTTCATGGCTGCAATCACCATCTGCAGTGATTTTGGAGTCCCCAAAAATAAAGTCTGACACTGTTTCCACTGTTTCCCCATCTATTTCGCATGAAGTGATGGGACCATATGCCACGACCTTAGTTTTCTGAACGTTGAGCTTTAAGCCACCTTTTTCACTCTCCTCTTTCACTTTCATCAAGAGGCCTTTTAGTTCCTCTTCACTGTCTGCCATAAGGGTGATGTCATCTGCATATCTGAGGTTATTGATATTTCTCTCGGCAATCTTGATTCCAGTTTGTGCATCTTCCAGCCCAGCGTTTCTCATGAAGTACTCTGCATATAAGTTAAATAAGCAGGGTGACAATATACAGCCTTGATGTATTCCTTTTCCTATTTGGAACCAGTCTGTTGTTCCATGTCCAGTTCTAACTGTTGCTTCCTGACCTCATATAGGTTTCTCAAAAGGCAGGTCAGGCAGTCTGGTATCCCCATCTCTTTCAGAATTTTCCACAGTTATTGTGATCCACACAGTCAAAGGCTTTGGCATAGTCAATAAAGCAGAAGTAGATGTTTTTCTGGAAATCTCTTGCTTTTTCCATGATCCAGTGGATGTTGGCAATTTGATCTCTGGTTCCTCTGCCTTTTCTAAAACTATCTTGAACATCTGGAAGTTCACGGTTTGCATATTGCTGAAGCCTGGCTTGGAGAATTTTGAGCATGACTTTACTAGCATGTGAGATGAGTGCAATTGTGTGGTAGTTTGAGCATTCTTTGGCATTGCCTTTCTTTGGGATTGAAATGAAAACGGACCTTTTCCAGTCCTGTGGCCACTGCTGAATTTTCCAAATTTGCTGGCATATTGAGTGCAGCACTTTCACAGCATCATCTTTCAGGATTTGAAGTATCTCAACTGGAATTCCATCACCTCCACTAGCTTTGTTCGTAGTGATGCTTTCTAAGGCCCACTTGACTTCACATTCTAGGATGTCTGGCTCTAGGTGAGTGATCACACTGTCGTCATTATCTTGGTCGTGAAGATCTTTTTTGTACACTTCTTCTGTGTATTCTTGCCATCTCTTCTTAATATCTTCTGCTTCTGTTAGGTCCATACTATTTCTGTCCTTTATCAAGCCCATCTTTGCATGAAATGTTCCCTTGGTACCTCTAATTTTCTTGAAGAGATCTCTAGTCTTTCCCATTCTGTTGTTTTCCTCTATTTCTTTGCATTGATCACTGAGGAAGGCTTTCTTATCTCTTCTTGCTGTTCTTTGGAACTCTGCAATCAGATGCTTATATCTTTCTTTTTCTCCTTTGCTTTTCACTTCTCTTCTTTTCACAGCTATTTGTAAGGCCTCCCTGGACAACCATTTTGCTTTTTTGTATTCCTTTTCCATAAGGATATTTTTTAAATCTGAAGACAGTTTTTGTTTTTCTTTCAATTTTTTACTCCTGTTTCTAAAAGAGAATGTGGTTACAGTAGGAGGTAAGGATTTACAAATCAGGATTTCCTTGGAATTTTAACCAATAACAAAAGTTGAAGGAATTACACGCTTTGAAACTTACAAATGACAGTCATAGCAGTGGATCACTGAGAACTTTCATCAGATGAGAATCATAGAGAACAGACTTGTAGACACAGTGGTAAAGGAGACTATGGGATGAATTGAGAGAGTGGTGTGGTAACATATATATGGTAACACCATATGTAAAATAGCTAGTGGGAATTTGTGTGATGCAGGGAGCTCAAACCAGTGCTCTGTGAAAACATAGAGGGGTGGGACAGAGAGGGATGAGCGAGGGATGTTCAAGAGGGAGGGGGCATATGTGTACCTATGGATGATTCATGTTGATGTATGGCAGAAACCAACACAATATTGTAAAGCAATTATCCTCCAATTAAAAATAAATAATTTTTTTCTTTAAAAATAGAGGATCTGTGAAGAAACTGCTACCTGACAGTCTGTAGCTGCCACACTTTCAAGATCCAACAGAATATTTTCAATAAAGGCACCCTACCTGTGACTGTGGGCTTCCCAAGTGGTGAGGTGGTAAAAAAAAAAAAAAAAAAAGGAAAGAAAGAAAAGAAAATCCTCCTGAAAATGCAAGAGACACAAGAGACTCAGAGTCAGTCCCTGGATTGGGAAGATCTCCTGGGGTAGGAAGGGGCAACCTGACCCAGTATTTTTGCCTGTAGAATTCCATGGACAGAGGAAACCAGTGTTCTAGAGTCATCCATGGGATGGCAAAGAGTCAGAGACAACTGAGCATACACACACCCCTGACTGCACCCAACCAATGACCATGCACAGTAGGGAAGCTAGAGGTGGGAAATCCCTGCAAAGAACAATTCTCTGATGGAAAACTTTGTTCTGGGCACTACTATCAGCCTGACTGAGACTTTGCCTCCATACACACGCCTCCTTCGTTTCCTCTCTCCGGTTTTAGGGTTAGATGCACTGTGATCAAAAGGCTCTGCTTTGACTGTCCCTGCTCCTTCATTGTACTCAGAAGTGTTTCCCACAATAAATGTCTTGAAATTTTAATTGTCTTGACATCTATCTTTTGGGATATCCAAACCTGCAGTTATTTTGTTTATAAAAATACAAAACATAGAGCTGAGGAAATGTGTTTAACTAATGGACACATCTCTACTCCACATCAAAATTATTTCAGAGGTCATAGCACCACTGCATAGAGATAAACTAAGCAATGCACAGCAACCATGTTGACCCATAGAGGTCTGTGAAACCTTCCTGTCTTTCCTTAGGAGAAAGAAGACCCTGTAGCTCATACCCACACCAACTAGTACCTTATTGTTATAACCTACCTTATCTACAGAGAGCTTCTGAAATGTTGTTGTTGTTCAGTTTCTAAGTTGTCTCTGACTCTTTGTGACCCCAAGGACAGTGGCATGTCAGACTCACTTGTCCTTCACTTATCTCCCAAAGTTTGCTCAAATTCATGTCCATTGAATCAATGATTCTAACCATCTCATTCTCTACTACCCCCCTTCTCCTTTTGCCTTCAATTTTTCCCATTATAAGGATCTTTTCCAGTGAGTTGACTCTTCATATCAGGTGGCCAAATTATTAGCACTTCAAATTAAAAATCAATCCTTCCAATGAATATTCAGGACTGATGTCCTTTAGAATTGGCTGGTTTGATCTCCCTGCAGTCCAAAGGACTCTCATGAGTTCCCCAGACTACCACTTGAAAGCATCAATTCTTCTGAAATGGAGAGCAAATTAATGAAGTCAATGAAGACTGGCTATGTTTTTAGTCTTATCTCTTTTTTTTTCCTTTGTATTTACTAGTTAAACACAGGTACTGGAATATATTTATTGCTTTTTTTCATATACAAATGAATTAGTCATTGTTGTGATATCATCAAGAAAGCCTTTAATAATTTTTGGAAGGCTAATTCCTTTTGTTCTTAGTACATACAATTCTTTCTGTCCTAGGATTCACTTAAATATAACTGGAAAATTTAAAAGGAAAGACATTCTACTTTCTACATGAAGTTACAAATATATATAAATCCTAAAATCACATTATTTCTTGATACTTCAGTAAACAATAAGACACTATCAAGAATACTTACAGAGTAAATAAAAAAAACATTAACAACATACATTGTGATGATTAGTAGGTATTATAGCAAATAAAGTGAGATTAGATGCTTGTAGGAGAGATAAGAAAGTCTTCTTAAATGACCAGTGCAAAGAAATATAGGAAAACAATAGAATGGGAAAGACTAGAGATCTCTTCAAGAAATTAGAGATACCAAGAATATTTCATGCAAAGATGAAATGATGCAAAGACGGGCTCAATAAAGGACAGAAATGGTATGGACCTAAGAGAAGCAGAAAAGAGGTGGCAAGTATACACAGAAGAACTGTACAAAAAAATCTTAATGATCCAAATAAACACGATGGTGTAATCAGTCATCTAGAGCCAGAAATCCTGGAATGCAAAGTCAAGTGGGCCTAAGGAAGCATCACTACAAACAAAGCTAAGGGAGTAGACGGAATTCCAGTTGAGCTATTTCAAATCCTAAAAGATGATGCTGTGAAAGTGCTGCACTCAATATGCCAGCAAATTTGGAAAACTCAGCAGTGGCCACAAGACTGGAAAAGGTCAGTTTGCATTCCAATCCCAAAGAAAGGCAATACCAAAGAATGTTCAAACTACCACACAATTGCAGTCATCTCACACGCTGGCAAAGTAATGCTGAAAATTCTCCAAGCTAGGCTTCAATAGTATGTGAGGGAAAGCTATGACAAACCTAGACAATAAATTAAAAAACAGAGACATTACTATCAAAGGTCCATCTAGTTAAAGCTATAGTTTTTCCAGTAGTCATGTATGGATGTGAGAGTTGGACTATACAGAAAGCTGAGCACCAAAGAATTGATGCTTTTGAATTGTGGTGTTGGAGAAGACTCTTGAGAGTCCCTTGGAATGCAAGATCAAACCAGTCAATCCTAAAGGAAATCAGTCCTGAATATTCATTGGAAGGAGTGATGCTGAAGCTGAAGCTCCAATGCTTTGGCCACCTAATGCTAAGAACTGACTCACTGGAAAAGATCCTAATGCTAGGAAAGATTGATAGTAGGAGGAGAAGGGGACAACAGTGGATGAGATGGTTGGATGGCATCACCGACTTGATGCACATGAGTTTGAGCAAGTTCCAGGAGACAATGATGTACTGGGAAGACTGTCATACTGTAGTCCATGGAGTCACAAAGAGTCAGACACAACTGAGTGACTAAACTGAACTGAAAGGCTTATCTGGCCATTTTGAGGAGATAAAGGGTTTTGTAAAGGAACTTTTATTTGGAATTGAGATATAATTTCAGAACCAAGGGAAAGGTTCAAATAGGCTATAAACATATCCAAACATGGAATCTTATCAGACAACCTTTGTCATGTTTCCATAGATTCCAATTACCCTTTGACCCATTATTGCTGCTATTGTTAATGCTTCAACAGGAATGTATTTTTCCTTCAAATGTATTTTCAATTTTTTTACTATACCCTTCAATCCAGTTCACTTTATTGAGCACCAACCAGATGTGAAGTTTTATGGGCATAAAAAACCACCACAAAGTGAACAAGAAGTAGTTTCTGACCTCTGAGATATGATATGATTTTTAACATGTCATGGAGTATACTGCCTGTAGGAAAAGCAGATATCCTACAACTAAAGGCAAAGGAAATATGTAGCTGCTCATATAACCAAAGTGACAGTAAAATGTATTATGCAGACCAAGATACTTTTGAGAGTGAAAGAAAGAGCCATTAAACAAAGGGAATAAACTGAGACTGACCGGACAAACTAGGATATTTAATTGTCCACCTGAAGCCAAATTCTCGGGAATGCATGTTTTCTATAAAGGATCATGTACACTATGTTCAGTATCTGACCCTAAGATTGGCAGATTCACTTTAAAGTGGTGGTTAACTAGTCTTCTCCTGAAAGTGCAGAGAAATGTTCAACTCATCTACTTTGTTAATATCACTTTCATAGATCATCCAACACATGTAGCTGATACAGTGAGAAAATGAAAGGAAAACACATGAGTGATTAGTTATTTTAGATATACACTCCCTGGTAAGCTTGCAAAAAAATAAGTCAATTTATATATGGTTAATGTATATTTATCTGTTATTTTCATTCTTTAAGAACAGAAGTAACGGGGGTTTCCCTGTGGCTCAATGGAAAGAATCTGCCTGCCAATGCAGAAGACATGGGTTTAATCCCTGATCCAAGAAGATTCCACAAGCCATAGAGTGACTAAGCACATGTGCCACAACTATTAAGCCTGTGCTCTAGAGCCCTGGAGTCACAACTATTGAGCTCACGTGGGGCAACTACTGAAGCCTGAATGCTCCACAACAAAAGAAGCCGCTGCAATGAGAAGCCCACACCTAGCCTCTGCTTGCCACACTTAGAGACAGCCCACACAGTGACAAAGACCCAGCACAGCCAAAAATAAAAAAGTAAATAAGAATACAGGTAATAAATTTTTGACTGACCTAAACTCATCCCCAATTGGGAGAGCCAGTGTGATGAATATCCCCTCAGAGAACAAAGTTACCAACATGAAGAAAAAAAAAAAAAAAACATTTTGTGACAATTCCACTTAATTCCATCAGCCTTAGCCACATCCTTCAGTTTTTAAGCCATTTTCTATGAATCTTCATATTCCATCCCAATTCAAACATGAGCTTACTTAGGTCTATAGCATGACTCAGGGCTCACACAAAATCTACCCTCTACAAATAGTATTTTTGCTCAATGTGTGGATATTTAATTCCTTTCTTTTTTTTTCTCCAAATATATTTACTTAACATATTCTTCACAAATGCAATATTTTGCCCTTTTGTGTGTATGTATTCTTTTTCAAGTTTAAATAATGTTAAGGGTAATCCAATGTGTGTGAAACAAAGTGATGTTACCAGTGTCTAGACAAAGATATAAGGGGCGGGGGTGGGGGGGCTTCACAGATGGCTGCTGATTAATAACCCATGTGCCAATGCACTGAGAAGGCAATGGCACCCCACTCCAGTACTCTTGCTTGGAAAATCCCATGGACCGAGGAGTCTGGTGGGCTGCAATCCAAGGGGTCGCTAAGAGTCAGACACAACTGAGCAACTTCACTTTCACTTTTCACTTTCATGCATTGGAGAAGGAAATGGCAGCCCACTCCAGTGTTCTTGCCTGGAGAATCCCAGGGACGGCGGAGCCTGGTGCCAATGCAGGAGCTACAGTTTCAATCCCTGGGTCTGGAAGATCCCCTGGAGGTGGGTATGGCAACTGACTCCAGTATTCTTTCTTTTTTTTTAATCTAAATTTATTTATTCTAATTGGAGGCTAATTACTTTACAATATTGTGTTGGTTTTGCCATATATCAACATGAATCCACCACGGGTGTACACATGTTCCCCATCCTGAACCCCCTCCCATCTCCCTCCCCGTACCATCCCTCTGGTGGATGAAACTGGAGCCTATCGTACAGAGTGAAGTAAGCCAGAAAGAAAAACACCAATACAGTATACTAACGCATATATATGGAATTTAGAAAGATGGTAATGACTCCAGTATTCTTGCCTGGAGAATTCCATGGAAAGAGGAGCTTAGCAGGCTACAGTCCATAGGGTCACAAAGATTTTGACATGACTGAAGTAACTTACCGTGCATGTACAAGGAGTGGAGATGTATGGAACAAGACTTCAGGAAAAGAACGAACAAAACTTCAGGAAAAGAGCAAACAAGACTGAATAGAAAAAAAAATTGCTAATCATAGAATAACCTTTATAACAACTTCAGATTCCCAATACTTCTCTGCAGGTCTCAGAACACCACGAGTTCAGTGCACATCCTGGGAAGTAATGACACAGGAAGGAAGCTGCCTGACTGGTCTAAATGGCAGAACCTTGGTAGGGCTTGAGCTCTAATCTTACTCAAGAAGCGGTAGGTTTGCACATGGGGATTCAAATTGTATCTCTAAGCAACTGGGTGTGCAAACTGCCACATGTTTCAAAGTTATTTAAAATAAAGAGAAAGTACACTTTGTTGTGTTGATCAGTTGCTCAGTCATGTCCAATTCTTTGTGACCCCATGGACTGCAGCACACCAGACTTCCCTGTCCTTCACCATCTCCTGAAGTTTGCTCAAATTCATGTCCATGAGTCAGTGATGTCATACAAGCATTTCATTCTCTGTTGCCCCCTTCTCCTCCTGCCCTCAATCTCCCAGCATTGGAGTATTTTCCAGTGAGTGGGCCCTTTGCATCAGCTGGCCAAGGTACTGGAGCTTCAGCTTTAGCATCAGTCCTTCCAATGAATATTCAGGGTAGATTTCCTTTAGGGATGACTAGTTTGATCCCATTGCTGTACAAAGGACTCAAGAGTCTTCTCCAGCACCACAATTCAAAAGCGTCAATTCTTTGGCACTCAGCCTTCTTAATGGTCCAACTCTCACATCGTACATGACTACTGTAGAAACCATAGCTTTGACTATACGAAACTTTGTCAGCAAAGTGATGTCTCTGATTTTTAATATGCTCTTTAGGTTTGCATAGCTTTTCTTCCAAGAAGAAAATGTTTTTGAATTTCATGGCTGCAGTCACCATACACAGTGATTTCGGAATCCAAGAAAATAAAGTCTGTCATTTTTTCCACTTTTTCCCCAGCTATTTGCCATGAAGTTATGGGACCAGATGCCACGATCTTAGTTTTTTTTTTTTAATTTTTTTTACGATCTTAGTTTTTTGATAGTTGAATTTTAAGCCAGCTTTTTCATTCTCCTCTTTCACCCTTTCACCCTTTTATTTAAAATAAATAGAAAAGTATACTTACCACCTCATTCAAACAAACTAAAGAACACCACAAAGCATGGAAAAATATCTGCTAGCATAAATTTTGGCACTCTGTTAGGCAGGACATATAGCAGTCAAAGTTGCTAATTGACTATTTATGGACTGTAGTAAAAAGAAAAAACCTACATAAGACCATTGCTCTCCATAAATTGAAGCATTGGTCTGCATTGCTCCATATTATTTCTCTGAACTAAGTCTGCATGAAATCAATTTTTGCATTCAAAGGAACAAGAAGGGTTTTGTTTCATATGCTGAAAATTTACTTAACTCTTATGATTGGATGCCTTAATTACAAATGAATGTTCATGATGAACAGTATCCTAAGCTTCTTAATAGCACACGCACAGACTGTGTCAACTGTGTCATCCCTGGAAGTGTACATTTGGCTCTCCTTTCAAGAAATAATTTATTATTCAACTGCAAAATAAGCAGTTAGATGACAGCTTCTAGCTGTGAGTGCCTTTAGGATCCTCCTCAGCTTTTGAATTATGGCCATATCTTTCTGAGGCTGTTCCCAGACAATGAGTCACATAGTGGCATAATATATCTTGGTTTTATCTCTACATTGAAATTCTTCTAATGGGCAATCTCTTTTCTGGAGATCCTGGCTGAGTTGGTCAAGACTTTGTCAGATCTGTCATTTCTGCCTAGTCTTGCTTCCTCCTTTCTGTTATCTATCCCAGGCATAGATCTTCAAATAATCTTCCGCAGGATGAAATCCATCTCAATGTATGTTTTCTAATGAATTCATGTGTACATGCTCAATCGTGTCTGACTGACTGTGACCCCATAGACTATGGTTCACCAGGCTCCTCTGTCCATGAGGTATTTCCAGGAAAGAGTACTGAAATGGGTTAGTATTTCCTACTTCAGGGGATCTTCCCAACCCAGGGATCAAACCAGCATCTCTGGCATCTCCTGCTTGGCAGGCAGGTTTTTTTTTTTTTTTTTACCACTAGTGCCACCTAGGAAGCCATATATTTTCTCTTAGTCCTATCTAGACATGCAGACTATCTAAAACTGTCTCTGTGTCTTATACCTGGTGCCATTGGTACTTACTTGATAAATTATTTCAAGGTCTATCATGTAATTTTCTTCAACAAACATGCTTTCTGATCTTATCTCTAAAATGTTTAGGGCCATGGTTTCCATAGAGAGTTTTCTAAGATCTATAGTTCTTCTGTGGCAGGAAACTTAATATAAAGATAACAGTTATCATGCACTGTTAGGAGTTCATGCATCATGTTTTACAGTTGGCTTATGGGCCTCATACAATAAGAAATCATTCTCTAAAAGGAAACTTCAAATTTTGTATAATTTGTAGCACAGAGGAGAATTTGAAGATTCTTCACTTGAGGACTATGTCTGTAGGGTCTAAACTGCCTGGTGCATTAAGTATTTATTTAACATTCAATATGTCAGTCAATGGAGAAGGTGATGGCACCCCACTCCAGTACTCTTCCCTGGAAAATCCCATGGACAGAGGAGCCTGGTAGGCTGCAGTCCATGGGGTCGCAGAGTCGGACACGACTGAATGACTTCACTTTCACTTTTCACTTTCATGCATTGGAGAAGGAACTGGCAGCCCACTCCAGTGTTCTTGCCTGGAGAATCCCAGGAACGGGGGAGCCTGGTGGGCTGCCATCTATGGGGTTGCACAGAGTCGGGCACGACTGAAGCAACTTAGCAGCAGCAGCATATCAGTCAAAATTTTTCAGCAATTCCATATTGTACACGAAGAGGTAAATTTATTATTTGTCCACTATAATTTAGTTTATGCAGGCTTGTCAGCCAATGTTTCTTGCCTGTCATGCCCTTTCTATACTTCTTCAGTCATGTCAGATTTCTCACTAGTCCCTTTCCCTTCTCTGGATTCCCCAAATTAGTTGTGTTCTGCTAGTATTTTCCTGGTGGATTTACCTTTGAATTTATCTATTTTAACAACAAGCAGAGGAGAAATAGGAAAGAATTGCACACTAGGCACCTCAGGGAAAAATAATTGTTTTATGAACAGAGTCATTACTATACATAAATGTACATGTGTTGTTACATATTGCTTCATTGTGTTTCATTTTGCCTACAAGGAACTAAAATTACTTAGGAAAGAATTCCAGAAAATCAGTTTATGTTTTCTAACAGAACAAATGCTGGCTTAAAACTCAGCATTCAAAAAACTAAGATCATGGCATCTGGCTCCATCACTTCATGGCAAATAGATGGTGAAACAATGGAAACAGTGACAGACTTTATTTTATTGGGCTCCAAAGTCATGCAAATGGTGACTGCAGCCATAAAATTAAAAGACACTTGCTCCTTGGAAGAAAAGCTATGACCAACCTAGACAGCATATTAAAAAGCAGATGCATTACTTTGCTGATAAAGGTTCCTATGGTCAAAGCTATGGTTTTTCCAGTAGTTCTGTATGGATGTGAGAGTTGGACCATAAAAAAGCTGAGCACCAAAGAATTGATGCTTTTGAACTGTGGTGTTGGAGAAGACTCTTGAGGATCCCTTGGACTGCAAGGAGATCAAAGCAGTCAATCCTAAAGGAAATCAGTCCTGAATATTCTTTGGAAAGACTGGTGCTGAAGCTGAAGGTCCCGTGCTTTGGCTCCTGATGCAAAGAACTGACTCTTTGGAAAGACCCTGATGCTGGGAAAGATTGAGGGCAGGAGGAGAAGGGGACAACAGAGGATGAGATGAGGGGACAACAGAGGATGAGATGTCTGGATGGCATCAACTGACTCGATGGACATGAGTTTGAGTAGGCTCCGGGTGTTGGTGATGGTCAGGGGAGCCTGGCATGCTGCAGTCCATGGGGTCACAAAGAGTAGGACACGACTGAGAGACTGAACTCAACTGAACTGAACACAACAGAAGACAGTCCAGACAGAAGTTTAGGTATGCTTATAACTCTTAGTGCCATCATACATTCAAAAACAAGATAGTTTAAAGATAGATTCATCTCATTGTGTATTCTATGTTAAGAGGAATCTCTATAATTAGGATGTGGTGCTGAGTAAGAATGAATTTATCATATCTTCTCCTAAATACATATTTTAGTAAGAAATTTTAAAAAGAAAAAGTGCCAGTACTGGATAGGGAAGGAAAGGGGCAAACAGAGGGTGGGGAGAAGAAGAAAGTTTGAAAAGAAACACAATGAAGGGATAAAAGGATTTCTAGTTGTGAAAATGGGTGGGAGAAAATGAGAGCAGAAGGAGATAAATGCAAACCCTGAAGACTATAAGCTCCTCCCTAATGTTTATTTAGATATTCTTATGTTTTATTTTCAAAAAACTGCAAAATTCTTCAAGCAAGTTCCATTTCAAGCAACAGAGGACCAAGAAATACTCATACGCCAAGAAAAATCAGAAAAGTTTAACAAGGGGAAAAAAATGTTTGAAGGTAGTAGGAATGTGTAGGATTAAGATCTAGAAGAATAGAGATATTAAATGAGTTAATCTTGGAATTTGGGGTAATTTCGTTCTGGATAATGGGCAACTATATATATTGCCTGAAAAATTCCCTGGCAGAGGAGCCTGCAGGCCAAAATCCATGGCATCTGAAAGAGTTGGGCATGATGAACAACCCAACACATGTTACAAGCTTGCTCTGCTAACTCCACAAACAGTCCAATGAATCCAAGAGAAGAGGTTTTGAGGCAAGGAACACACTTTAATCTGGGAGCCACCTCACTGAGAAGATGGCAGACTAGCGCCTCAAAATAACCATCTTATCAAGGCCTGGTTGCCAGGATCTTTTTTGGATCAGAGGTGGGGAGGGGGGAAGGTGAAGAAGCAAAGAAAAAGATTATTCAGTCTTTGCAAATGTGCCCTAAAATGGCAAGCCTCAGGCAGTGGAATATGTTAATTTCACTTATTTACCATCTTCTCAGGTGGATGGCTCAGATTATCTTCCTGAGAAAGGCCATTATGTATATTTATAATAACAAAAAAGAGTTCAAGCCACAGAAGCAGATCCACAGCGAATTTAAAATTAACCCTTTCCAGTTACACACACATATATTTTAAAAAGTGCAGAGTGAGAAACTAAAATGCTAATTTTCAATAGTCTCAGTATAGAGAAACTAATTTGTAGTTAAGGAGGGACTCTGATAAATATCTCAGGGTTTCAGCTAGATTCAAATGTGCTATCTTCCAGGACAAAGGGTAAAACAAAATATTCCTTACAAGAATGAACACATTTTTTGTATAATTTTACTTGAAAGAAAGAGAAGATCTGCCCTACACTAACTGTCTGCAAGAAACAACGTTTACTTCTCAGTAAAGGATACACTCAAATAGCATTTTACTTACAACTTTTAAAAGAATATGTTAATGAAAGAATCAGATCAGATCAGATCAGTTGCTCAGTCATGTCCGACTCTTTGGGACCCCATGAATCGCAGCACGCCTGAGACTCACGTCCATCGAGTCAGTGATGCCATCCAGCCATCTCATCCTCTGGCGTCCCCTTCTCCTCTTGTCCCCAGTCCCTCCCAGCATCAGGGTCTTTTCCAATGAATCAATTCTTGGCATGAGGTGGCCAAAGTACTGGAGTTTCAGCTTTAGCATCATTCCTTCCAAAGAAATCCCAGGGCTGATCTCCTTCAGAATGGACTGGTTGGATCTCCTTGCAGTCCAAGGGACTCTCAAGAGTCTTCTCCAACACCACAGTTCAAAAACATCAATTC
Organism: Bos grunniens; assembly: GCF_055505025.1. Lineage (NCBI taxonomy): Eukaryota > Metazoa > Chordata > Mammalia > Artiodactyla > Bovidae > Bos > Bos grunniens. Next base: position 53,387,429 of record NC_141175.1, on the reverse strand, counting down.
TTCGGCGCACCAGACCTAAAAGAAGGAAATAAATAACCCAATGAAAAAGAAACAATATAATATAAGCAGATCAAGAGTATGAAATATTCTCTGAAAGTCAAATGCACACTTATAATAAGACTCAGTCATTCCAGTCTTATAGAATAGCTTGCATTTTTCTAGAGTTTCATATAAATGGAATCACATAGTATGTTCTTTTTTTTTTAAATCTGACTGCCTTTATTCAGCATAATTTTTCCCAGACTCATTCTTGCCACTGAGTATAGTTAACTTCTCTTTAAAGATACGTTTAACATTCCACATTTGTTTATACAGTTATGCAAGCACTAATGCAACACAATTGTTTATACATTAAATTGCTGATAAGACATTTCATTGTTTCCAGATTTGGGTATTACAAATAAACCTGCTATGAATATTCATGGACAAATCTTCATAAAGCATAAGCTTTCATTCTCCTGGATAAATAGTTATAATATACAATAAGTCAAGAAAAGGACATTAACATATACATATCCAAAAGAAAAAAAAATCAAACAATCCTTATTTGTAATAGAACGATAGTCTACATAGATAAGCCCAAAGAGTCTACATCAAACTCCTAGGAAAAATTAAGTAAATTCAAAGAGTCTGTATATACCAAATCATCATTCAAAAATCTACTGTGTTTCTACATACTAGCACTGAACACTAGGAATAAAAATTAAACATAAAATATAATCATTCAAAAAATTTAAGAAAAGACATTAGACAAGTATGCTGAAAATTACAAAATGCCTTATTACATACAGTATCTAGGCCTTCTAGTACTGTGTTGACTAGGAGTGATGAAGACAGATACTCTGCCTTTTTTGATTTTAGGATTATTTGTTTTTGTTCAATCGCCAAGTTGTGTCTAACTTGTGGAAACCACATAAACTGCAGCATGCCAGGCTTTCCTGTCCTTCACTATTTCCCAGAGTTTGCTCAAACTCATGTCCATTGAGTCAATGATGTCTTTCAACCATCTCATCCTCTGTCGCCCTCTTCTCCCTCTGCCTTCAATCTTTTCCAGCATCAGAGTCTTTCTAATGAGTCAGCTGTTCCTTGGCCTAAGTATTGGATAATAGCATTCAGGTTTTCACCATTTAGTGTGATAATAGCTGTAGATTTTGTATAGATGTCATATACCATGTTGAGGATTTTCCCCTCTATTTCTAGTTTCTGACAGTTTTTATCATAAATAAGTGTTGAATTTTGCCAAATGATTTTTTTTTTTCTGCATCAGTTGAAAAGACCATGGCGATTTTTTTGGCTTTATCTTATGAATATGATGCTTTGCATTGATTGACTTTTGACTGCTGACCAATGCCACAACTTTGAAATGAACCCCACTTGATCATGATGCATAATTCTTTCAATATCAACATTTTGCTTACTTACAAATGCTAATATTTTAAAGATGACATTTGATAAAGTAAAAGTCACTCAGTCATGTCCAAATCTTTGTGGCCCCATGGACAGTCCATGGAATTCTCCAGCCTTTATAATGGGTAGATCTCCAGGGGATCTTCCTGACCCAGGAATTGAACCAGGGTCTCCTGCATTGCAGGCAGATTCTTTACCAACTGAGCTGTCAGGGAAGCCCTACAGATGATAATATTTGCTTCCATTTTGCTGAGGATTTTTTGTCTATTTTTATCACTGATATTGGTCTGTTATACTGGCTTTTGCTTGTTTTTTATTCTGTATTTTTCAGGTTTTGCTCTCAGTATAGTACTGGCCTCATACAATAATTTGAGTGGTTTGAGAAGTGTTCTCTGTTCTGCTAATTTCTGGAAGGGATTATTTAGAATTGGTGTTAATTCTTCTTTAATATTAGGTAGAATTCTATGAAATCATCTGTGCCTGGAGATCTTTTTCAAGAGTTTTCATTTTAATTGATTAATTTTTTAATAGTTAACAGAAATATTTAAGTTATCTATTTCATATTGACTGAGACAGTTTTTTTCCTTTAGAGGAATTGGTCTATTTCATTAATGTTGTCTAATTTAAAAAAGTTATGATCGGTGCCTCCATTAAATCTAGACCTAGCCAGGGACTCCACAATAGTGAATTTCACTGTTTTGAATAATAAATTGAGAAATTCTTTTATTTCCTATTCAAAAATTTTCCCAAATTAAATATTTCATCTAATTTTATTTTTTAGTTCATTTATATTTATTATCAATATCTTTTTACATATGAACTAGGTGGCACTGGTGGTAAAGATTCTGCCTGCCAATGCAGGAGACACAAGGGATGTGGCTTCATTCCCTGGGTCAGGATGATCTGGAGTAGGAAATGGCAACTGCTCCAGTATTTTTGCCTGGAAAATTCCAAGGACAGAGAAGCCTGATGGGTTACAGTGAGTACCTGGGGTCTCAAAGAGTTGATCATGATTGAATAAGCATATATTTTTATATATAATCTTATATTTATTTCTATAACTACCTGGTCTTATTCATGTCAGTTCATTTTATTGCTATTTTGTAGTATTTTCTTAATCCTATTTTATTTTTTATAAATCATTCATTTTCTGAGTTTTCCCAATATTTTGGAATGTCTATTTGATATTCTTAAAAGCCTCTAGTAGTCTACAATTTTCTCACTGCTAGTCAAGAATAAAATACATATTTTTGAGTCTATTTAAAGTAAGAAATTTCACATGCTTTTTTGCCCCTCTTCATTTATACTGCTAAGGCAATGGTACCCCACTCCAGTACACTTGCCTGGAAAATCCCATGGATGGAGGAGCCTGGTGGGCTGCAGTCCATGGGGTCGCTAGGAGTCGGACACGACTGAGTGACTTCACTTTCTCTTTTCACTTTCATGCATTGAAGAAGGAAATGGCAACCCACTCCAGTGTTCTTGCCTGGAGAATCCCAGGGACCAGGGAGCCTGGTGGGCTGCCATCTCTGGGGTCACACAGAGTCGGACATGACTGAAGTGACTTAGCATAGCATAGCATAGCATTTTTAAACTATGTTTTAAAATTTAGATTATTGCTCTTAAATTAAATATTGTACTTAATGAATTTTTACTTTTTGAGAAACCAGAAACATTGTCTAATTTATCTGTATAGAGCTGTTCATAATATTTTCTTATTATCTTTTTGCTGCCTTCAGAGTCTATGGTGATATTCTGTATTTCATTTTTGATACTGGTTATTTATTAAATAATATTGTATTAATTGATATTTATCAACATCTCATACCATATAAATAAATTAAACAAGTTAATTATGAACATAAATGTGAACAGAGAGATGATGAAGCTCCAAGAAAGAAGCATAAGAAAAAATATAATATTGGGATAAGTAAAGCTGCCTTCAGCATACACATAAATTATAAATTATAACTGGAAATACTCATATTTTAGACTATTTTGGAATTAGAAAATTCCCCATATCAAAAGGTATCATTAAGATAAAAGACAAATGACAGAGTGAAGGAAGATTTTTCTGGAAGCTATATAAAAATTGGCATCTATCTAGAATCTCTAGAAATCAATTATCAAGTAAAGAATAGCTAAACAAAAATTTTTAAAGCTCAGTCATTATTCATGAAAGGATTGTAAATAAACACTACAATGACCTATCACAATGTATTCTCCGGAAAGACAGACATGAAAGTGACTGACAATACTAATCTCTGACAAAGATGTAAAGCAACTAGAACTCTCACGCGCTGTTGGTGAGCATAAATTTGGAAAACTACTTTGAAGACCTTGTAGTTTTATAAACTTAAACATGAATAACTCAGTAATCCAGTAATTGCATCTTTAGCTATATATTTACAAAAGATGTATACACATGTATGAACATATTTACCCAAGTATATTCATACTTGCAAATAACCTTTCATAGTGGTCAAATCTAGAACAAAATAAATGACTATTAACGGATAAATGTTTATGCAAATTGAAGTATATTCATAAAATAAAATTTTACATAGGAATGAAAATGAATTCACAATTGCTACTTGCAAAGACATGGATGAATCTCAAAATACAATACTAAGTAAAATAAGCCTAAAAGTAAAACATGCACTATTTCATGTATGTGAAGACTGTGAATAGACAAATCTTGTCTATAGTAATATATCTTGGAGTTGACTACCTTTGGGTAGAAAAGGTGTTTTTGATTTTGGTTTTGATTTTTAGAAGATGAGCTTCTGAAGTTCTGATAGCTTTCTATTTCTTTTCTTAGATAAACAACACAATTGTACTCAATTTACAGTAAATCATGGAGCTGTATTTAAGATTTATTTTTAAAAATATCTTAATATTTAAGATTTATATTTAAAAATCTTAATATTTAAGCTTTATTTAAAATTTTTTTCAGAATGTGTGCTATACATCAATTAATACATACATGTTTTTTAAAGTCTGGGACACAATCTAGGCTTAGAATAAAAGAAGCTATGGAACCCACACTTGTGTAGAACTTGTAGTATAATAGAAAAGATAATGCGTCCATGCTAAGCCCCTTCAGTCATGTCGAGCTCTTTGAGACCCTATGAACTATAGCCCACGAGGCTCCTCTGTCCATTGGATTCTCTAAGCAAGAATCCTGGAGTGGGTTGCTATGCCCTTCTCCATGGGATCTTCCAAACCCAGGGACCAAACCCATGTCTCTTATGTCTCTTGCATTGTCAGGTTCTTTACCACTAGCGCCACCTGGGAAGCCCTGGAAAGCAGCAAAAATGCTATGATCCATTTTCTGCTTGTTTTATTCAACAAAGACAAATAAAACACCTTTGAATGAAGTGCTTTTGGATGATACACAGCAAGATAAATTAAGCCACTGATCTCCAGAAACTTAGTTTATTTAAATAACAGCTATATGAAAGAATTTTTAGGTGAGGGGGAAATTAAATATTAGCTTTCAGAGAAGGTAAATGCCATTATAGTTGAACTGAGCAAAGAAACAGATATATAATAGAAGGGGTGGGTAGATAAGAAGTCATGAGCAAAAAAAGTGTCAGGGGAGAAGTTAAGCTGAGTTCAGGTCAGAGATGAATGCAATGTTATATAAAAGATTTTGGACTGCAAATCATGCAAATAAATATGTAAATTAACTCATCACAAGCATATACACAAAAATTAAAGGGTTTCATCTTAAACATAACATCTGTAGTTTTATAGACTTAATCCAATTGGGGCTTCAGTGGGGAGTTGATTTGGTAAAGAACTGATTAAAAGAGATTTTTGACCGAGATCAGGAAGGCCATTAAGGAAATGAGAACGACAATTCACCAATGATGATGTGGAATTATAAAACCAAAAATACTTATTGATTTTGGAAATAGCAAAAATAAATATATACATATAATTAAAGCAGAGACACAAGGTAAAAATATACATGAGATTAATCAATCAAGAACTGTTAATTGAATGACAGATGCATATTTAGCATTTAGCAACGTATGCTCTGGGATACAAATGTGTCCTCATCAATTTTATTCAAGAATTATTGATGCTTAGGCTGTGCAAGTTAGAACTACTTCAAAGAGCTTAAATCAAGACCAGAAATGAGGGGCATAAATAATGCAGAGACAGGAGCATTTTAAGGCAGTATCAGCTAGGTCTAACTGAGAAGCAGGAATAAATGGTGCTGGGAGGGGGGGATTTAGAGAATGGTGCTGGAGAAATTTACTTAAAGGGCTAGAAGTGTCAACAGAGATCTGAATGAGATGTTACTTTATCTAAACCTAACTTGAGGACTTCGCTCAAACAGTAAAGAATCTGCCTGCAATGCAGGAGACCAGGGTTTGATCCCTGGGTCAGGAAGATTCTCGAGAGAAGGGAATGGCAATCCACTCCAGTATTCTTGCCTGGAGAATCCCATAGACAGAGAAACTGGTGGGCCACCGTCCGTGGGGTTGCAGAGTTGGACATGACTGAGCAACTAACATACACATGCACAACTTGAGATTTACATTTAAAAAGGCCTTTAGGTAGAGGAATAACAAAGGGCAAAAGATGGTCAAAAGTAAGGCAGAAAGTAATTAACTAGAGCAGTTGCTCTGTAGTTGCTCTTCAGTCGCTCAGTGGTGACCTACCCATTGTGACCCCTTGGACTGCAGCAGGCCAGGCTTCCCTGTCCTTCTCTGGCTCCCATAGTTTGCTCATATTCATGTCCATTGAGTTGATGATGCCATCAAACCATCTTATCTTCTGTCACCCCCTTCTTCTCTTGTCCTCAATCTTTCCCAGTATCAGGGTCTTTTCCAATGAATCAGCTCTTTGCATCAGGTGGCCAAAGTATTGGAGCTTTAGGATCAGTCCTTCCAATGAATAGTCAGGGTCAATTTCTTTTAGGATTGACTGAATTGATCTCCTTGCTATCCAAGGGACTCTCAAGAGTCTTCTCTAGAACCACAGTTTGAAAGCATCAATTTTTTTTTTCTCTAAGCCTTCTTTATGGTCCAACTCTCACATTCATACATGATTACTGGAAAAACCATAGCTTATCCATACAGACCTTTGTCAGCAAAGAGACCTCTGTCTCTGCTTTTTAATAAGCTGTCTAGATTTGTCATAGCTTTCCTTTCATGGAGCAAGCATCTTTTAATTTCATGACTACAGTCACCATCTGCAGTGATTTTGGACCCCAAGAAAATAAAGTCTGTCACTGTTCCCATTGTTTGCCCATCTATTTTACCATGAAGTGATGTCACTGGATGCAATGGTCTTAGTTTTTTGAATATTGAATTTTAAGCCAGTTTTTTCACCCTCTCACCTTCGTAAAGGGGCTCTCTTTGCTTTCTGTCATTCTGTCTACTTCCTCTTTGTTTTCTGTCATTAGAGTGGTGTTATCTGCGTATCTGAGGTTATTGATATTTCTCCTGGCAATCTTGATTTCAACTTGTGAGTCATCCCGTCTGGCATTTTGCATGATGTTAAATAAGCAGGAAGACAATATACAGCCTTGATGTTCTCCTTTCCCAATTTGGAATCCGTCCAGTGTTCCATGTCCAGTCCTAACTGTTGCTTCTTAAATTGCACACAGGTTTCTCGGGAGGACTAGAGGAGTGGAAAGTATATATTGTAGGGTTATAGGAAAGTAGAATCACTCTGGTCACCTACCGTCCCCTTTTGCTTTAAGCTCCATAGCATTGAACTTCAGGGCCACTCATATTGCTCCTTCAACTTACTCTGTAAGAAACACTTATTCACTGCTCTGTCCCTGTGTGCAGATCATCTCCCCCACAAAAATGACAACATTAGAGTAGGCACAGAGTCCCCATTTTCCCAAGGCAATATGTTTTCGTTATAAAGAGTTCAGTCCTAGAGCTGGATAATCTACATTAAAATCTTGAACACATTCCTTGCTCAACAAGTTATCTTGAGCAGGTTGCTTATTGTTTCTAAGCTTCAGTAATTTCCATTTATCTAGTATAAAAATGAAAAGAAATGATTTTATCATTCTCCTAAGTGTTGATAGTAATAACATGAACACGACCTATTTCCTGTATTGTTTGAGGGCTAAATGAAATGGCTGGTGTAAAGTTTCTATGATCACAGTGCCTTGAATAGACATCATTGTCATATTCCACAATTTTACTTCCTTATCAGCTAGTAGAATGGTATTTTTAGGTGGTATTATCTCCAAAAATAGAAAACTGATCAGAAAAACACCTGTTCAGCTATAGAAGAAATATTTTATTAATTATGATGTGATCATTCAATATAGTAATACAATTTGTACATTATAATTAAATTATGTTATTATTCTATAATTATGCAGCCATTAAAAACCACATATCCACTGACTATATAACAACCTGGGCAAAAACTCAAAATGTGGAGCAAAGACAAACAGTGGAGCATAAGGCTCTTAAACCTATGATATCAAAGTTTTTATTAATCTAGAAAGTAAAATAAGGCTAAAAGTGATTCTATTTAAATGATGAGCTTGTGGGTATTTTTTCTTAAATATTGCTTCTATTTTCCAATTTATCTTTTCAAAGAATTTGTATTACTTTTAACACAAAAATATAAATAAGTATTATTATTTTAAAAGATTACAACTTGCCCATGCAACTTGAAAAAAGTCTTAGAAATCCAACTCCTTAAAAAACTGGAAATAGAACTGCATTATGATCCAGCAATCCCACTGCTGGGCATACACACCGAGGAAACCAGAAGGGAAAGAGACACGTGTACCCCAGTGTTCATCGCAGCACTGTTTATAATAGCCAGGACATGGAAGCAACCTAGATGTCCATCAGCAGATGAATGGATAAGAAAACTGTGGTACATATACACAATGGAGTATTACTCAGCCATTAAAAAGAATACATTTGAATCAGTTCTAATGAGGTGGACGAAACTGGAGCCTATTATACAGAGTGAAGTAAGCCAGAAAGAAAACCACCAATACAGTATACTAATGCATATATATGGAATTTAGAAAGATGGTAACAATAACCCTGTGTACGAAACAGCAAAAGAGACACTGATGTATAGATCACTCTTATGGACTCTGTGGTAGAGGGAGAGGGTGGGAGGTTTGGGAGAATGTCATTGAAATATGTGAAATATCATGTATGAAACGAGATGCCAGTCCAGGTTCGATGCACAATACTGGACGCTTGGGGCTAGTGCACTGGGACAACCCAGAGGGATGGTATGGGGAGGGAGGAGGGAGGAGGGTTCAGGATGGGGAACACATGTATACCTGTGGTGGATTCATTTTGATATTTGGCAAAACTAATACAATTATGTAAAGTTTAAAAATTAAATAAAAATTTTTTAAAAATTAAATTAAATTAAATTAAAAAAAAGAAATCCAACTCCTTGCTGTTTTCTCAGTTTTCTTTGGTGAATACACATCACTTTCACTCTTCATTCACATGCAATTAGTGTTAGCACATACTTCAAAATGTATCTGCAGATGTTACTGGACAAAAAGACAAAATGCATTTATTTAAGCAAACAGCACAATATATTTAAGAGGTATGCAAAGTATCCAAAAATCTATCATTTATGGCATTATATCAGAATATGATTAGCAGCTGTGTAAACATGAATCTTTGATCTATCCCTTCAGCTAATTAATTCGAATTCTTGCTGACATATGTTCATATTGAGGACCACATGTTCACTGCTAATACTCACACAGCTAGTTACAAAGAGTTTCTCACCTACTACTCCAGGTTAGGCAGCAAGAGAAAGAAAGTTTTATTTTATAGAGCTTCCAGGTGAGTTTAAAGGAAAGCTAAAATTAGTCACACAAATATAAGATTGCTAGGGAAATTTAGAAAGTAGCAATCTATAAAAGAGAGATGAACTGAAGATGCATTGATTAAAGAAAAGCTTTTTCAAGATGTTGTTCTTGCTCAAAAATATCTGTATTATATTTGAATACCATATATGCAGATGGAAAGTTCTGCTTTTGATTCAATAGGTAAAAAATAAATTATTTGAGGTTTTCTTCTTTTCATCCAAACATCAGTGCCTAGTGAGTAACTACCTTATAACAAAACAAGTGTCAGTTCAGTTCAGTTCAGTTGCTCAGTCGTGTCTGACTCTTTGCGACCCCATGAATCGCAGCACACCAGGCCTCCCTGTCCATCACCAACTCCCAGAGTTCACTCAGACTCATGTCCATCGAGTCAGTGATGCCATCCAGCCATCTCATCCTCTGTCGTCCCTTTCTCCTCCTGCCCCCAATCCCTCCCAACATCAGAGTCTTTTCCAATGAGTCAACTCTTCCCATGAGGTGGCCAAAGTACTGGAGTTTCCGCTTTAGCATCATTCCTTCCAAAGAAATCCCAGGGCTGATCTCCTTCAGAATGGACTGGTTGGATCTCCTTGCAGTCCAAGGGACTCTCAAGAGTCTTCTCCAACACCACAGTTCAAAAGCATCAATTCTTTGGTGCTCAGCCTTCTTCACAGTCCAACTCTCACATCCATACATGACCACAGGAAAAACCATAGCCTTGACTAGACGAACCTTTGTTGGCAAAGTAATGTCTCTGCTTTTGAATATGCTATCTAGATTGGCCATAACTTTCCTTCCAAGGAGTAAGTGTCTTTTAATTTCATGGCTGCAGTCAACATCTGCAGTGATTTTGGAGCCCCAAAAAATAAAGTCTGACACTGCTTCTACTGTTTTCCCATCTATTTCCCATGAAGTGATGGGACCAGATGCCATGATCTTCGTTTTCTGAATGTTGAGCTTTAAGCCAACTTTTTCACTCTCCACTTTCACCTCATCAAGAGTCTTTTTAGTTCCTCTTCACTGTCTGCCATAAGGGTGGTGTCATCTGCATATCTGAGGTTATTGATATTTCTCCCGGCAATGTTGATTCCAGCTTGTGTTTCTTCCAGTCCAGCATTTCTCATGAGGTACTCTGTATATAAGTTAAATAAGCAGGGTGACAATATACAGCCTTGACGAACACCTTTTCCTATTTGGAACCAGACTGTTGTTCCATGTCCAGTTCTAACTGTTGCTTCCTGACCTGCATATAAAATTCAGGTGGTCTCGTATTCCCATCTCTTTCAGAATTTTCCAGTTTATTGTGATCCACACAGTCAAAGGCTTTGGCATAGTCAATAACTGTTAATTCTTAAAAAACTACTTTTGAACTTAGCCTTCATATTCCCATTAGTTCAGTTCAGTTCAGTCACTCAGTCATGTCCAACTCTTTGCGACCCCATGGACTGCAGCAACCCAGGCTTCCCTGCCCATCACCAACTCCCAGAGCCTATTCAAAGTCATGTCCAAAGTGTCAGTGATGCCATCCAACCATCTCATCTTCTGTCATCCCCTTATCCTGCCTTCAATCTTTCCCAGAATCATGGTCTTTTCAAAGGAGTTGGTTCTTCACATCAGATGGCCAAAGTATTGGAGTTTCAGCTTCAGCATCAGCCCTTCCAATGAATACTCAGGACTGATCTCCTTTAGGATGGACTGGTTGGATCTCCGTGCAGTCCAAGAGACTCTGCAGAGTCTTCTCCAACACCACAGCTCAAAAGCATCAATTCTTTGGTGCTCAGCTTTGTTTATAATCCAACTCTCACATCCATACATGACTACTGGAAAAACCATAGCTTTGACTAGATGGACCTTTGTTGGCAAAGTCTCTGCTTTTTAATATGCTGTCTAGTTTGGTCATAACTTTTCTTCCAAGGAGAAAGTGTCTTTTAATTTCATGGATGCAATCACCATCTGCAGTGATTTTGGAGCACCCCCCACCCCCCGCCAAAAAAAAAGTCTCTCACCATTTCCACTGTTTCCCCGTCTATTTGCCATGAGACCAGATGTCATGATCTTAGTTTTCTGAATGTTTAATTTTAAGCTAACTTTTTCACTCTCCTCTTTCACTTTCATCAAGAGTCTCTTTAGTTCTTCTTTGCGTTCTGCCGTAAGTGTGGTATCATCTGTGTATCTGAGGTTATTGATATTTTCTTGGCAATCTTGATTCCAGCTTGTGCTTCATCCAGCCTTGCATTTCATATGATGTACTCTGCATAGAAGTTAAAAACCAGGGTGACAATAGACAGCCTTGATGTACTCCTTTCCCAATTTGAAACCAGTCTGTTGTTCCATATCCAGTTCTAACTGTTGCTTCTTGACCTGCCTACAGATTTCTCAAGAGGCAGGTCAGGTGGTCTGGTATTCCAATCTCTCGAAGAATTTTCCAGAGTTTGTTGTGATCCACACAGTCAAAGGCTTTAGCATAGTCAATAAAGCAAAAAGTAGATTTTTTTTTCTGGAAATCTCTTGCTTTTTCAATGATCCAACACATATTGGCAATTTGGTCTCTGGTTCCCCTGCATTTTCTAAATCCAGCTTGAATATCTGGAAGTTCATGGGTCATGTGCTTTTGAAGCCTGTCTTGGAGAATTTTGAGCATTAATTTGCTAGTGTGTGAGATGAGTGCAAAACTGCGCAGTAGTTTGAACATTCCATTAATCTGTCAGTTATTCTCATTTATATAATAAAGTCTTTGAATATTCCAATATTTGCTTACATTGCAACTGTGTTTCAGGAAGAATTTATAGCATATCATTAATGAATATTTTCCTAAAATTATGGAACTCGGTTCTGTAATAAAAATCTTTTTCCGAGAGCATTTTTCCCTCATATCTTATCGTGTGTGTGTTAGTTGCTTAGTTGTGTCTGACTCTTTGCAACCCCATAGACTGCAGCCCACCATACTGCAGCCTCTCCATCCATGGGATTCTCCAGGCAAGAACACTGCAGTGGGTTGCCATTTCCTTTTCCAACTTATGGTAGTTCATAGTAATGCTTATGAGTGACACGCTACCCACCCTGCCCCAAAAGATACTTAATTAAATGTCTTTTGTAAAGTGAACACTGAGATAAAATTTGGGTAAACTGGGTTTGTTGTTGGTTTATACTTTTTAAAGAAAATCTTTTAGTGCCTGTCTTATCATAAATTTAGCTAATTAACATCTACATTGAATACCTAAGAAGTTATCGTAAGCAGATCTTCTCACATATATATGAGAAAAAAAATGTGTGTGTATGTTTGGCCACTTGACTACTAATCCTCACTTTATTTTATAATTTAATCAAGATAGTTGAGCTATATTATAAGATACATGCATTTGAATTTTGACAAACATGCACAATTTTTATACACCAGTCACCCTGCTTATTTAACTTCTATGCAGAGTACATCATGAGAAACGCTGGACTGGAAGAAACACAAACTGGAATCAAGATTGCCAGGAGAAATATCAATAACCTCAGATATGCAGATGACACCACCCTTATGGCAGAAAGTGAAGAGGAACTAAAAAGCCTCTTGATGAAAGTGAAAGAGGAGAGTGAAAAAGTTGGCTTAAGACTCAACATTCAGAAAATGAAGATCATGGCATCCGGTCCCATCACTTCATGGGAAATAGATGGGGAAACAGTGGAAACAGTGTCAGACTTTATCTTTTTGGGCTCCAAAATCACTGCAGATGGTGACTGCAGCCATGAAATTAAAAGGCGCTTACTCCTTGGAAGGAAATTTATGACCAACCTAGATAGCATATTCAAAAGCAGAGACAGTACTTTGCCAACAAAGGTCCGTCTAGTCAAGGCTATGGTTTTTCCAGTGGTCATGTATGGATGCGAGAGTTGGACTGTGAAGAAAGCTGAGTGCCAAAGAATTGATGCTTTTGAACTGTGGTGTTGGAGAAGACTCTTGAGAGTCCATTGGACTGCAAGGAGATCCAACCAGTCCATTCTAAAGAAGATCAACCCTGGGTGTTCTTTGGAAGGAATGATGCTAAAGCTGAAACTCCAGTACTTTGGCCACCTCATGCGAAGAGCTGACTCTTTGGAAATGACTCTGATGCTGGGAGGGATTGGGGGCAGGGGGAGAATAGGACGACAGAGGATGAGGTGGCTGGATGGCATCACTGACTTGATGGATGTGAATTTGAGTGAACTCCGGGAAAAACTTTTATTTGCTCTAATCTTAATTTTAATCATTCTAGTGTATGTGCTATGGTATCTGATGTTATATTTAATTTGTAATTCTGATAATGATATTGCACATCCTTTAATGTACTTAATATACACATACATGATACAAAATGGCTAATTTGAGCATCAGTTTTTGCGAGTTGTCTGTTAAAATCTTTTGCTCATTATTCTTAAATATTTAAATAAATTTGACTATTTTAGTATTGAATATGTGATCTTTATATTTCCTGTATGTTTTGAATGTTAGATTTTTGTTATGTGTATATGTGACATGTATAATAATTTTATATTATATGTATACAAAAATCACATATTTGACATTTTGTCTCCTATTCTGTGGCTTACTTTTACATTTGCTGAAAGGTTTCGTTCAAAGAGAAAAAGTTGTTAATTTAGATGAAGTCCAATACATGACATTTTCCTTTTGAGTCATTATTGTGTTTTCAATCTTAGGGTACAAGATTTTTTTTATTGCTTTATTCTATAATATTCATAGTTGTAGCTTTTGAATTTAACTTTAAAGTCAATTTCAAGTTAGTTTATATATCATGTGATAATAATACTATTTTCCAGAAGGATATCTAACAGTTCTAAGATTATTTGCAAAAGACACTATTCTCCTGTCACTAATTGACCTCTCAACTTTTATTAGTCATTGACCGTAGAAACATCAGTCTATTTCTGGCCTTCATTCACTTTCATTAATATCTTGTTCAGTTACTAAGTATGTCTGACTCTTTGGACCCCGTAGATTGCAGCAAGCCAGGCTTTCCTGTCCTTCACTGTTTCCCTGAGTATGCTCAAACTCATGTTCATTGAGTCAGTGATGCCATCCAATCATCTCATCATCTGTCACCCTCTTCTCTTCAGGCCCTCAATCTTTCCTAGCATCAGGATATTTTCCAATAAATCGGCTCATTGCCTCAGGTGGCCAAAGTATTAGAACTTCAGCTTCAGCATCAGTCCTTCCAATTAATATTCAGGGTTGATTTCTTTCAGGATTGACTGATTTGATCTCTTTGCTGTCCAAGGGACTCTCAAGAGTTTTCTGTACCACAGTTTGAAAGCATCAATTCTTTGGTGCTCAGCCTTTTTTATGATCCTACTCTCACATCCATACATGACTACTGGAAAAACCATAGCTTTGATTCTATGGACTTTTGTCAGTAAAGTGATACCTCTGCTTTTTAATATTCTGTCTAGGTTTATCATAGCTTTTATTCCAAGGAGCAGCATCTTTAATTTCTTGGCTGCAGTCACCGTTTGCAGTGGTTTTGGAGCCCAAGAAAATAAAGTCTGTCATTGTTTCCATTGTTTCCCCATCTATTTGTCATGAAGTGATGGGGCCGGAGGCCGTGATCTTAGCTTTTTGAATGCTGAGTTTTAAGCCAGCTTTTTCGCTCTTCTCTTTCACCTTCATCAAGAGGCTCTCTAGTTCCTCTTTGCTTTCCAGGGTGGATTTTTTTTTAGGGTGGTTCGAACTGTTATGCTAGAAAAGTCTTTTGAGTGTCCCTTAAACTGCAAGGAGATCAAATCATTCAAGCCTAGAGCAAATCAACCCTGAATATTCATTAGAAGGACTGATGCTGAAGCTCCAATACTTTGGCTACCTGATGCAAAGAGCTGACTCATTGGAAATGATCCTGATGGTGGGAAAGATTGAGGGCAGGAGGAGAAGGGGATGACAGAGGATGAGATTTCTGGATGGCATCACTGACTCAATGGACTTGAGTTTGTGCAGCCTATTGGAGATGGTAAAGGACAGGGAAGCCTGTCGTGCTGCAGTCCATGGGGTCTAAAATCTTGGGACCTGACTTAGTAAGTAAACAACAAATTTGCCTTTCTGAGGTTGTTGATATGAACAACAACAAATCTGCATATGCAATGTTGTTGATTTTCTCCTGGCAATCTTGATTGCAGCTTTTGATTCATCTAGCCTGGTATTTTGCATGATGTACTCTGCATATAAGTTAAATAATCAGGGTGACAATATACAGCCTTGACATACTCTTTCCCAATTATGACCAGTCCATTGTTCCATGTCTAGTTCTAGCTGTTGCTTTTTGATATATCCTTATCCTAATATCACATTGCCTAAACTACTGTTCAGTTAAGTTCAGTTCAGTCGCTCAGTTGTGTCCGACTCTTTGCGACCCCATGAATCGAAGTACGCCAGGCCTCTCTGTCCATCACCAACTCCTGGAGTTCACCCAGACTCACGTCCATCGAGTCAGTGATGCCATCCAGCCATCTCACCCTCTGTCGTCCCCTTTTCCTCCTGCCCCCAATCCCTCCCAGCATCAGAGTCTTTTCCAATGAGTCAACTCTTTGCATGAGGTGGCCAAAGTACTGGAGTTTCAGCTTTAGCATCATTCCTTCCAAAGAAATCCCAGGGCTGATCTCCTTCAGAATGGACTGGTTGGATCTTCTTGCAGTCCAAGGGACTCTCAAGAGTCTTCTCCAACACCACAGTTCAAAAGCAGCAATTCTTAGGCCCACAGCTTTCCTCACAGTCCAACTCTCGCATCCATACATGACCACTGGAAAAACCATAGCCTTGACTAGACAGACCTTTGTTGACAAAGTAATATCTCTGCTTTTCAATTTGCTATCTAGGTTGCAGTAGATTTTGAAATTAGGTAGTGCAAGTTCTGCAGTGTTGTTTATTTTTTAAAGTGTTTTGACTCTTTGTAGGTCTTTCTCATTTTCATATACAATTTATGATTAGTTTGCTACTATCTACAAAAAAGGTCTTCCGTAGTTTTTATTATATATGTGTTAGTTGATCAGTCATGTCCGACTCTTTGAGACCCCATGAACTATAGCCTGCCAGACTTCTCTGTCCATGGAATTCTCCAAGCAGGTATACTAGAGTGGATTGCCATTCCTTTCTCTGGAGGATTTTCCCGACCCAGGAATCAAACCCTTGTTTCCTGTATCACAGGCAGATTCTGGAGAAGGCAATGGCACCCCACTTCAGTACTCTTGCCTGGAAAATCCCATGGACAGGGGAACCTGGTAGGCTGCAGTCCATGGGGTTGCTAAGAGTCGGACACGACTGAGTGACTTCACTTTCACTTTTCACTTTCATACATTGGAGGAGAAAATGGCAACCCACTCCAGTGTTCTTGCCTGGAGAATCCCAGGGACGGCGGGACCTGCTGGGCTGCCGTCTATGGGGTCACATAGTGTCGGACACGACTGAAGCGACTAAGCAGCAGCAGCAGGCAGATTCTTTATCACTTGAACTACAAGAAAGTCTGATTTTTATTGGAATTATGCAAAATCTTTGAAGAGGTGTCATCTTAATAATGTACCTTCTAATGCGTGACCAGGATAGATGTTCATATGGTTGTTTAATTTCTCTCAGTGGCTTTTAAAATTTTCAATACATGGGTTTTGTATCTACATTATTAAATGTATCCCTAGGTAGTTCCTGTTTGCTTCTTAATGAATATGATAATTTTTATGTTTCATTTTTCATTTGTTTTTCATTGTTGCATATAGAAATACAATTTATATCTCATAATAACCTTATAAGTCAGTAATTTGCTTATTATGTTAAGTAGCTTTTTATAGGTTCCTTAGGATTTTTCTCTGTACATAATCTTGCCACGTGTAAACCTAGACACTTTCCTTTTTACTTTCCAACTGACCTCTCTTTATTCCTTTTTCCTCTTTCTTTTTTTTTTTTTTTTTTTGGCTTATTTTCATGCCTCAGACACCCATTAGAATGCTGAATAGGAGTATAAACTGGAAACAAACTTGCCTTGATCCTGACCTTTAGAAAAAAGCATTTAGTTATTAACCATTAAGTGTGAGGTTAGCTGTTAATTTTTCATAGATACTCATTATTAGGCTTCCCTGGTGCCTCAGTGGTGAAGAATCTGCCTGCCAATGAGGGATACACAAGAGATTCAAATTCCATTCGTGGATCAGGAATAATTTCTGAAATAGGAAATGGCAAACCACTCCAGCATTCTTGTCTGGAAAATACCACAGACAGAGAACACTAGTGGGGTATACTCCATGGGGTTTCAAAAGAGTCGGACACAACTTGGCAACTAAACAATCACAATCATATTATTATTAAGGTGAGGGCTTTCTCTTCAATGTGTAATTTATGGAGAGGCTTTTTTATTATCATAATAGGGGCTGAATTTAGTTAAATAATTTTTTTTCTGTCTAATGAAATGATCATATCACTTTTATACTTTATTATGTGAATATGGTGAATAATGGTATTGAATTTTTAATGTTGAATGAATATTGATTCCAGGATAAACTCAGTTTGGTTGTGATTCATTATCTTTTTAATATATTGTTGGATTCAACTTACTAATATTTTAAAGAATTCTTGCATCTATGTTCAGGAGGGACATTATTCTTAGTAATCTTTTAATAAAATTCTGTGTCTAGTTTTAGTATTAGATTAATATTGATCTCATTAATTTAGATGAGAAGTGATTATTTTTCTTTTATCTTCTGCTAGTTTACATAGTTTTGTTAATATTCCATAATTAAATATTTGAGAAAATTGACCACTGAAAACATCTCAGCCTAGAGTTTCAGTTTAGTTCAGTTGCTCAGTCATGTCCGACTCTTTGCGACCCCATGAATCACAGCACACCAGGCCTCCCTGTCCATCACCAACTCCCGGAGTTCACCCAGACTCACATCCATCGAGTCAGCAATGCCATCCAGCCATCTGTCATCCCCTTCTTCTCCTGCCCCCAATCCCTCCCAGCATCAGAGTCTTTTCCAATGAGTCAACTCTTTGCATGAGGTGGCCAAAGTACTGGAGTTTCCGCTTTAGCATCATTCCTTCCAAAGAACACCCAGGGCTGATCTCCTTCACAATGGACTCGTTGGATCTCCTTGCAGTCCAAGGGACTCTCAAGAGTCTTCTCCAACACCACAATTCAAAAGCATCAATTCTTTGGCACTCACCCTTCTTCACAGTCCAACTCTCACATCCATACATGACCACAGGAAAAACCATAGCCTTGACTAGACGGACCTTTGTTGGCAAAATAACGTCTCTGCTTTTGAAAATGCTATCTAGGTTGGTCATAACTTTCCTTCCAAGGAGTAAGCGTCTTTTAATTTCATGGCTGCAGTCACCATCTGCAGTGATTTTGGAGCCCCAAAAAATAAAGTCTGACACTGTTTCCACTGTTTTCCCATCTATTTCCCATGAAGTGATGGGACCAGATGCCATGATCTTCGTTTTCTGAATGTTGAGCTTTAAGCCACCTTTTTCACTCTCCTCTTTCACTTTCATCAAGAGGCTTTTGAGTTCCTCTTCACTGTCTGCCATAAGGGTGGTGTCATCTGCATATCTGAGGTTATTGATATTTCTCCCGGCAATCTTGATTCCAGCTTGTGTTTCTTCCAGTCCAGCGTTTCTCATGATGTACTCTGCATATAAGTTAAATAAACAGGGTGACAATATACAGCCTTGACATACTCCTTTTCCTATTTGGAACCAGTCTGTTGTTCCATGTCCAGTTCTCACTGTTGCTTCATGACCTGCATACAGATTTCTCAAGAGGCAGATCAGGTGGTCTGGTATTCCCATCTCTTTCAGAATTTTCCACAGTTTATTGTGATCCACATAGTCAAAGGCTTTGGCATAGACAATAAAGCAGAAATAGATGGTTTTCTGGAACTCTCTTGCTTTTTCCATGTTCCAGTGGATGTTGGCAATTTGATCTCTGGTTCCTCTGCCTTTTCTAAAACCAGCATGAACATCAGGAATTTCATGGTTCACATATTGCTAAAGCCTGGCTTGGAGAATTTTGAGCATTACTTTACTAGTGTGAAGATGAGTGCAATTGTGTGGTAGTTTGAGCATTTTTTGGCATTGCCTGTCTTTGGGATTGGAATGAAAACTGACCTTTTCCAGTCCTGTGGCCACTGCTGAGTTTTCCAAATTTGCTGGCATATTGAGTGCAGCACTTTCACAGCATCATCTTTCAGGATTTGAAATAGCTCAACTGGAATTCCACCACCTCCACTAGCTTTGTTCGTAGTGATGCTTTCTAAAGCCCACTTGACTTCACATTCCAGGTTGTCTGGCTCTAGGTAAGTGATCACACCATCATGATTATCGGGGTCGTGAAGATCTTTTTTGTACAGTTCTTCTGTGTATTCTTGCCATTTCTTCTTAATATCTTCAGCTTCTGTTAGGTCCATACCATTTCTGTCCTTTATCGAGCCCATCTTTGCATGAAATGTTCCCTTGGTATCTCTAATTTTCTTGAAGAGATCTCTAGTCTTTCCCATTCTGTTGTTTCCCTCTATTTCTTTGCATTGATCGCTGAGGAAGGCTTTCTTATCTCTTCTTGCTAGTCTTTGGAACTCTGCAATCAGATGCTTATATCTTTCCTTTGCTCCTTTGCTTTTTGCTTCTTTTCTTTTCACAGCTATTTGTAAGGCCTCCCCAGACAACCATTTTGCTTTTTTGCATTTCTTTTCCATGGGGATGGTCTTGATCCCTGTCTCCTGTACAATGTCACAAACCTCATTCCATAGTTCATCAGGCACTCTATCTATCAGATCTAGGCTCTTAAATCTATTTCTCACTTCCCCTGTTGCCGAGGTCCAGCCCTGGCTGATCCAGGGTATTCGAAGGAGAGAGGGCCTAGGCGACTATTTATATGTTAATTAGAGATATAAGAGTAATAGAATGAGGATGGCTCAGTAGGAAAATTCAGTGGAGAAAAGAGGCTGAGTAGCTTGGTTTACGTGGAAAATCAATATAACCCGTGACACCATGTTAGCTCTGACCACGGAGGCTGCAGGCGCCCTCTCGAATAGCGGAAGGTGCCCCACCTTAGACACCTTCTCGAGTGGGTCTTAGAATCCCAGGCAAATAAATGGTCGCAGAGGATATCCACGCTCCAGATGGAGACTTCAGCCAGAATGTGAAAAGAAAGAATGACATAGGGAGACCAAGCGTTGGTGAGCAAGGCCCGTAGCTTTATTTTCAACAGGGGCTTATATACCCTAAGTTACACATAGAGGGTAATAGGGGATGCAAAGTCAGCAGTCTTTGATTCTTATCAAAAACCAGGGTTTCTTTCCTGCAAATTTATCGTATACAAATGGTTTAGGTGATTTACATCATCTTCTGGCCAGAAGGCCTATTAATATTTTATGGCTCCTGACAAAGACTTATCAACCATAAGACTTATTTTCTCTAAGAGTAATTATTTTAAGGTTTGGCGCCATCTTCCAAAGATAAAATTGCATTCCTATAGGGTGGATGTGTAATGGGTTTACATCAAAGGAAAGAATTTATTACCTTAAGGGTCTAAAGTTACTAACACCAAGGCCACTACTTATTTTTTCTATATACCAACTATATTAATTAATACACATTCAAGGATACAATACGGGGGATGTGGAAACTTGGCAGCAAGCATTGGCTCATCAATGAAATCTTTTACTAGTCTTATTCTGACAGTTTCTAACTCTCTGAGAGGCTCTAAGCTATTTGAATATCTTAAGCTTCCCATGCCTCTCGAGGCTGGGAGACTGTAAACAATCGTATGCATAGCTGTAGGAGTCCGGGTAAACTTGTCAGGCGAGTTAGAGAGCCATCTGAGGGGTTTGGATTTGAACACTCCTAATTGCCCAGGAATTTTATTAATTGGAGCTGTAAGTTAACTCTTTGACAGAGAGAGCGAGATGGTGGTGGGGGACAGCCCCCAGTAAAGTCAGAGGTGAGAGCACAAAGCAATAAAGTAGGCAGACTTTGGTTTTTTGGGGGTAGATGCTCGAGAATATCCGGGGGGACTCCTGAGGCTCGATCCCGCCTTTGCGTATGCTGAGCCTCCTTCCTCATGACATTTGTCAAGAGTGGAATGCCTCACCGGCTCCTGGCACCCTGTATAATCATAAGGGATTTGATTTAGGTCATACCTGTATGGTCTAGTGGTTTTCCCTACTTTCTTCAATTTAAGTCTGAATTTGGCAATAAGGAGTTCATGATCTGAGCCACAGTCAGCTCCTGTTCTTGTTTTTGCTGACTGTATAGAGCTTCTCCATCTTTGGCTGCAAAGAATATAATCAATCTGATTTCAGTGTTGACCATCTGGTGATGTCCATGTGTAGAGTCTTCTCTTGTGTTGTTGGAAGAGGGTGTTTGTTATGACCAGTGCATTTTCTTGGCAAAACTCTATTAGTCTTTGCCCTGCTTCATTCCGTATTCCAAGGCCAAATTTGCCTGTTACTCCAGGTGTTTATTCTAGAGTTTATTCTATGGAAAAATTTTTGTTTTGTTTTTTAATTTTTATTAAAATTTTAATTAAATTTAATTTATTTGAATAACAACAATAATTTATTATTAAATTTATTTAAATTTAATTCATTTATTTAATTTATATGTTTAAATATATTTATATTTATATATTTATAAATTTAATTTATATATTTATTTATTTAAATTTAATTTATTCTAGAGTTTATTCTATGGAAAAATTTTTGTTTTGTTTTTTAATTTTTAATTAAATTTTTTATTTAATTTTTATTAAATTTTGTTTTATTCTAGAGTTTATTCTATGGAAAAATTTGTTTGTTTTTTAATTTTTATTATCAACCACATCAAGGAATGGCAAAGCTCTTTCATTTAAACTGCACATTGGATGGATTTTAACAATTTCACACAATCTTAAATCTTAAGACATAATCAAATTACAAAACATTGCCATTACTCAGAAGAGATTCTTTATACTCCTTTACAGGCTACACTTTCCTCTACTCTTGGTTCCTGCCAAAGACTAAGATGATTTTGTCACTATATGTTAATTTACATTTCATACGAAAATTATATGACATATATGCTTTTGTGTCTGACTTTTTCTCTCAGTATAATGATTTTAACATTCATTCATACTGTGTCATCCATTCATTTTTCTTTATTTCTACATACTATCTCACTATAAGAAGACATCACACTGTATTATTCATTCACCCATTGATGAACATTTGGATTATTTTTTGTTTATGATCCCCTGAAAAAAAAGAATGGCTACCCACTCCAGTATTCTTGCTTGGGAAATCCTATGGACAGAGGAGCCTGGTGGAATACAATCCATGGAGTCATCAAGAGTCAGACATCTCTGAGCTCACTTTTACTTTTCAGAAGACTAATGTGAATAAGGCCATTATGAATATTTATGCAAAATTCTCTGTGTAGACAAATGTCTTTATTTCTCTTGAATAAATGCCTACATGTTAAACTGTTCTAGACATGTATAAATTTGTGTTTAAATTTGTATGTATAACTTTAAATTTATAAGAATTTACCAAATGTTTACAAAAATTGTTTTCCATTATAATAACCAAATTTAGGTGTAAAAATCCAAGTATAAAATGTATTCTTTCAGTCCAAGTTTTCCTTTTTGCAAAAATAGAAAGGCACATAACAACCTTCCCTGTTGTCATTCCCATAGATGGATGTTTATCAGGCAGCCCTCCTTCCTCCAAAATTATTAATGCAATTTTATCTTCTTTCCATGTTTGAGGATTCCATTTACTTCAAATGATGTCCTACAATTGATTTCCACCATTTTACTTTAATTTTAACATTTCTAATGAGTGTGTAATAGTATCTCATTGTGGTTTTAACTTGTGTCTCTTTCATGACCAAAGATGTGAAACAACTTTTCATGTGCTTATTGGCATATGTGTAACTTCTTTTTTGAAATGTGTATTGAAATTCTTTTTACATTAAAATGTCTCCTTTGACTTGAGCTTCTTTTTATTGAGTTGTGTTTTTCTATACCCAGAATTTCAACGGTTTGTCATATATATATATATATATATATATATAATAAAACATTTCTCCTTTTCAGTAGACAAAATTGATATTTTCTTATTTTTTAAACCTCTTTTCTGTCTCTTTTTCATATTTGATGATCAAATTCACTACCCCTTTCCCTGATAATCTCTCTTCTGTTCCTGTCAATATTTTTTTTTTCAAGTATTGTAGTTTTCATTAACAATAATTTCAATTTTTTTTTTTTTTTTTAGTTTTTGTATTTTTCTTCTGAATTTTCCCATGGTTTTATTCATTACATGGAGAAGGAAATGGCAACCCATTCCAGTATTCTTGCCTGGAGAATCCCATTGACAGAGGAGCCTGGTGGGCTACAGTCCATGGGGTTGCACAGAGTCGACATGACTAAGTGACTAACACTTAACACTTAATCATTACAAGAGTATTCCACTTTATCTCAATTATTTATGATATCTGCCTTAGCATTTTTTTCTAATAATTCCAACTTGATTATCTCAGATAGTATCTGAGATAAGTTGTTTTTTTATGAGTTCTTAAGTGAAAACATAAAATTACAAAATGTATAGTGTGAACATGATAACTGTAAAAGTTATTTTTCCATACATATTTGTAATGCATAGAAAAATGTCAGGAAGGATGTGCACAAAATTGTAAAGATTAATTAGCTGCAAATGAAGGAGAAAGACTAAAATGGTCATTTAACATTATGCTTTGTTCCCTTCTCTATGATGAGAATCAAGTCTTGGATCATTTGTGTAATTAAGAAACAAAACTCACCCAGTATCCCTGAACACTCTTACTGCTCTTTCCTCTTGGTTTTCTGATGCTCAGAGGCTTTTGCTTGGGGCATTAATCTCAGCTTCTGTCATGGGCCTTGCCTCTTGGTGGATAGTTATGTTTGTAGTGACTTAGCCAATTCTGACCTCTTCTTCAATACAATCCCCATGTATGTATATATTTTTATTGACATATAGTTGATATACAATGTTGTATTACTTTCAGGTATACCGCAACGTGATTCACATATATATGGCTATATATTCTTTATATATATATATATGTTCTTTTTTAGATTCTTTAACTTTATGTGTTGTTACAAAATATTGAGTATAGATTCCTGTGCTATACAGTAGGTCTTTGATGATTATATATTTTATATATAGTAGTGTGTATATGTTAATCCCCAAATCCTAATTTATCCCTCCTTTCCCTTTGTTAATCGTAAGTTTGTTTTCTGTCTTTGGGTATATTTCTATTTTGTATATGAGTTCATCCGTTTATTTTTTTTTATTCCACATATAAGTGGTACCATATGATATTTGCCTTTGTCTGTCTGACATACTTAACTTACTATGATATCTCTAGGTCCATTCATGTTAGGGCAGATGGCATTTTCATTGTTTTTCATGGCTGAGTAATATTTTATTGTGTATATATATCACATCATCTTTATCTATTTTTCTGTCAATGAGAACATTTAGGTTGCTTCCATGTCCTGCCTATTGTAAATAGTATGGCAAAGAACATTAGAGTCTATATATCTTTTCAAATTATGGTTTTCTCCAAACATATGTGCAGGAGTGGGACTGCAGAATCATATGGGAGCACAATCTTCATACATAATTTTGGACTGGAGATTCATGACCTGACTCAACCTAAAGTGACCTACTAGTTCTGATCTACCTGGGACTTACTTAGTTTTAGCACTTAAAGTTTGGTCATCTTAAACCAGACCCTCCCCTCTGTACTTGTATCTCCAATGACTTCCTGTCAAGGATGATAATAATAATATCTCACAAAGAGGTATTTTAAAAACTTAAATAGATCTACTTCTTTGGAAATATTATCTACATCTTGTTCTGTCATTATTTTACAATATATATCATGACACATTCTACATCAGTTTTAAACACAGCAAAATTTGTGGGTCTTACTTTTCTCTAGGATTTCACAAATAAATCAAGATTTGGAAAGTGTGTTCTCTGGAAGATACGTTTATAAAATTCCTGGTTACTGTGTCTGTATGTATGAATTGGAGCTAGAATGACCCCATTCAGTTCAGTTCAGTTTAGTCATTCAGTCATGTCCGAATCTTTGCAACCCTATGAACTGCAGCATGCCAGGCCTCCCTGTCCATCACCAACTCATGGAGTTTACCCAAACTCATGTCCATTGAATCAGTGATGCCATCCAGCCATCTCATCCTCTGTCACCCCCTTCTCCTCCTGCCCTCAATCTTTCCCAGCATCAAGGTCTTTTCCAATGAGTCAACTCTTCGCATGAGGTGGCCAAAGTACTGGAGTTTCAGCTTCAGCATCAGTCTTTCCAATGAACACACAGGACTGATCTCCTTTGGATGGACTGGTTGGATCTCCTTGCAGTCCAATGGACTCTCAAGAGTCTTCTCCAACACCACAGTTCAAAAGCATCAATTCTTCAGTGCTCAGCTTTCTTCACAGTCCAACTCTCACGTCCATACATGACCACGGGAAAAACCATAGCCTTAACTAGACGGACCTTTGTTGGTAAAGTAATGTCTCTGCTTTTGAATATGCTATCTAGGTTGGTCATAACTTTCCTTCCAAGGAGTAAGCAGTTTTTAATTTCATGGCTGCAATCACCATCTGCAGTGATTTGGGAGCCCCCAAAAATAAAGTCTGACACTGTTTGCGCTGTCTCCCCATCTATTTCCCATGAAGTGATGGGACCGGATGCCATGATCTTAGTCTTCTGAATGTTGAGATTTAAGCCAACTTTTTAACTCTCCTCTTTCACTTTCATCAAGAGACTTTTTAGTTTCTCTTCACTTTCTGCCATAAGGGTGATGTCATCTGCATATCTGAGGTTATTGATATTTCTCCCAGCAATCTTGATTCCAGCTTCTGCTTCTTCCAGCCCAGCGTTTATCATGATGTACTCTGCATATAAGTTAAATAAGCAGGGTGACAATATACAGCCTTGACATATTCCTTTTCCTATTTGCAACCAGTCTGTTATTCCATTTCTAACTGTTGCTTCCTGACCTCATATAGGTTTCTCAAGAGGCAGGTCAGATGGTCTGGTATTCATAGACCAGTGATAATAATAAAAAGAAAGAAGAATAATGTCCTGCTAAGTACAAACAATACCTTCTGCTAAAATGGCTTTCAGCAAAAATCCACTTCTGCCTAATTTCCTCACCTATGAAATGCTTTGACATGAATTTGGCATCCAGAAGCCTGAAAATCTGCTATGTTCTCAGGTTGCTTCTTGGAAAGGCGAAATATCAGGTGCAAATGAGGTGACAAGAAACATAAGTAAGTTTTTTGAATGAAGAACTGTTTGAAAAATCTGTTTAGTTAGAAGGAGAATGTGTTGCTCTTTTTAAGCTTTCAGTTACATTCATTTTTTCAATAAGTTCTCAATAAGCATTTACTGTTTTCCTGGCTTGTGTCAGATACTAAAGATAAAACAATGAATATGATTAACACATCTCCTGATCTTAAAATAACTAAAGTCTAGTGAAGGATACAAGCTTTTAAAAAGCAGTTATATTATGTGTGGAAAGTATGCTAATATATCAAAATACAGGGTATGTTTTGGTACCCACTGGAGGGGTATTAAAATCAAAATCCAGCAGACTGATCTTCAGAAGCAGAACAAAATATAGGATGGAAAATAATTAATAATTGGATTATTCTGGGCCCCAGGGAAATAGAGCAAATAGGATAAAAGAGAGAGAGAGAGAGAGATTGATTTACCTTAAAGAACTGGCTCACATAATTATAGATGCTGAAAAGGTCAGAATTTGCAGTTGGTGAGTTGGAGACCTAGGAGAGTCAGTGGGTGGGGAGGTTTCAGTTTAAGCCCAAAACCCTGAAAACTAGAAGAGTTAATAGTATAAGTTCAAGCTCAATTCCAAATCCAAATGCAGGAGAAGACCAATGTCCCATTTCAAAGACAGTCAGGCAGGGAGAAAGAATTTTTTCTTACTCAGTAGACTCTTATTTATTCAGACCTTCAATGGATTAGATGAAGCTCACTTATGTTGTGGAAGGCAATCTCTTTTACTCTGTAGATTTAAATGTTAATCTCATCCAGAAACACTCTCACAGACATATGCAGATACTTTGTCCAATTAAATGTCTGAACACCCTGTGGCCCTGGTCATGCTGACAAATAAAACTGATCACCACAGCAACATGGCTCCAATGTCTTATTTTATTAGTGAAGTGGGGTAGGTTATATAAGTTTACCAAGAACACAAGAGGTTGGGCAGGAGGGTCCCTGCTCCCAGTCTAGTCCCTGATCCATGGAACTATAGGACAAGATTGATTTTAGTGTCAAGTCCTCTGTGGTTAGAGAGCTCCTGACATCCACAGATTTTACTTCTTGAGTGCTCACCCAGAGCTTGCCTCTCTGACAGAGCCCATATTATAAACCAAGGGTGAGGTGTTTTTACCCTCATCAGACCATGAATGCTAATTTGTCACGATGTTGATTTCTGAATGAAACTTAGCATTTAATTCTTTTGTTCTTCATCTGTGGTCATATCTGCTTCCCAGGTGGCACTAGTGGTAAAGAACCTGCCTGCTAATGCAGAAGACATAAGAGATGCAGGTTCAATCCCTGGGTTAGGGAGATCCCCTGGAGGAGGACATGGCAACCCACCCCAGTACTCTTGCTAGGAGAATCCCATGGACAGAGGAGCCTGGTCAGGTAAGGTCCATAGGGTCACAAAGAGTCAGACGTGACTGAAGCAACTTAGCATACACAAGGTTCATCTCACAAGGACCTGGAGGGTTTTAAAAAATATATATTCCTGATTATAGGATTCCCTCATTATCTTTCTCCATCTGCCCTCTCAGGGCAGAAGTCTGGGCTTCTCTAGATGCTGTTCCAGGTGGAAACAGGTACCAGCTTCTGCTCTGATCCTGTCATCCAAAGATAGAGGTCCTCCCAGGATTCACTTCTCCAGCAGGTTCCAGGATGATTCAGAAGAGAAGCACAAAGGAATAAAGTGTTTGGTGCAATAATTTGATATAAATCTGATAGACCTTTTAAGTACCCTTCAAAGATGCTACAGAATATGTCACTGCATCCACTGGCCTATATGTTTGGCTCCAATAAAAAACTTGTGAGATTTGTAAGTAGTTCTTGCTGAAGAAATGTTGGCTCCATAATGCTTCAACACTTGAACATTTGTACTCGTCTTCCTATGTTTTCCCTGCCTTCAAGATGAATTACTTTCTTATTCTATGTGCTTCTACAACAGGAAATGGTAGAAACTTTCCTGATAGCCAACTTAATAATCACTGATCATTACTTTCTGTCAGAAGGATTCAAAATGAGAAGAATTGTGTCTTCAGTGTGATCCAGACGTATCTGAACATTTTAGAAAATGGTGTGATGGGCTTAACAGAAATGTGTTTGTGTGCAAAAGGAGATTATTCTTCTTGTTTGGCAGAACTGGCATGAATAGTAGAGCTGAGGAAATAGTAGAAGTGTTCAGGATCACATATATCTGCTAACATCTAGGAACTTCAAGTAAAATTTGAGGATGAGACTCTGAAAGAACTGGAGAACCTGGGGCAGTAAGTTGTGGAGACAGTTCTTTAAAATCAATATATTATATTAGAAGGCTTTCTGATAGGCAGGGCTTCCCTGATAGCTCAGTTGGTAAAGAATTTGCCTGCAACGCAGGAGATGCTGGTTCAATTCCTGGGTTGGGAAGATCCTCCGGAGAAGGGAAAGGCTACCCACTCCAGTATTCTGGGCCTAGAGAATTCCATGGACCATATAGTCCCTGGAGTTGCAAAGATTAGGACACGGTTGAGCGACTTTCACTTTCACTGGTAGGCAGAATAATGGCCCTCCAAAGATGCTCACGGGCTTCCCCAGTGGTCCAGCAGTAAGGAATCTGTCTGCAATGCAACAGATGTGGCAGGAGTTGCAGGTTCAATTCCTGGGTCGGGACGATCCCCTGGACAAGGAAATGGCAACCCATTCAAGTGTTCTTGCCTGAAGAATCCTACGGACAGAGAACCTTTGACAGATTGCATCCCATGGGGTCACAAAAGGGACTGACACAACTTAGCAGCTAAACAGCAACAACAAAAGATGCTCACATCCTTCTCCCAGAACCTGTGAATAAATATATTACCTTACATGGCAACAGGGATTTTGCAGATGTGATCCTGAATTATGCAAATAGTCTCAGTTTACTCACACAAGTACTTCAAAGTAGAGGAACTTTTCCTGCTATAATCAACCAGAGAGAGATAAGTTATATCAGGGAAAGGATCAGAGAAAGGCAAAGATTCTGGTTGTGGAAATGTAGGAAAGGCTCATGAACCAAGGACTGTGGGTAGCCTCTCGAAGCTGAAAAAGGCAAGGAAATAGAATCTCCCTCAGATCTTCTAGGAAGAAACACAGCCCTGCCCACACCTTGACTTTTAGCCCAGTGAAACGAACTTTAAGATAATAACTGTATATTGTTCAAACCACTCAGTTCATAATAGTTTATTACAGAAGCAATAAAAATAATAATGAATGTCTTTATCCAAGAAGAAAAGTTATTTTATGTCAATAACTACATCTATTCTGGATCAAGATAGGGCATCCCAGATGGCCCTAGTGGTAAAGAACCCACCTGCCAATGCAGGAGACATAAGAAGCTCAGGTTTGATCCCTGGGTTGAGAAGATCCTTTGGAGAAGGAAATGGCAACAGGCTCCAGGATTCTTGCCTGGAGGATCCCATGGACAAAGAAGCCTGGCAAGCTACAGTCCACGGGGTCCCAAAGAGTCAGACACAACTGAAATGATTTAGCATGCATGCAAGAACTGGTAACATGAGGGCAGGAAGCTCCATGATGGTTGGGAAACTATATGAGCAGCCCATTTATTCTCTACCGCTTAACAAATGTATGTCCTGCTTGGTACAGGCAAATTTTTCCAGGGATGTCTGTGTGTTCTCTAGGATTTCACTTCTGGTGGAATACTTCAGGTCAGCTTCCTGGACACAATTGGGTTGTGCCTGAGATAACGCCTTAGGCTAGGTAAAAAGCTCAACACAGAAACTTAAGGAGAAAGTCAGCTAGCTAATTTTCAAGGTAGTTCTTTATAGTTAATGGGATTTATTTTAACTGGCCAAACCCTGGACTCCAAATGGCATAACTGAAGTTACTAGTGCATCGTAATCTCATCTTGGTGCATGAGGTTTTGTTGATATTAATTTTTCTGTAAATACATGTTGGTCAAGGGACAAGGGGGTACTATTCAAAAGAGTCAACATAGTAAGCATAAGGCTATAATCAGAAATGGGGCCATCATTGGTCTTTGCTGGCATCTGGGAACTTTGCACTTAAACCACTCACTAGTTGACAGGAATAGGAATAGCCCAACGTACTAATACTTAGAATGTTTGTACAAAGTATCGATTTTATGTCTCTGATTCTGAAATTTTGGTATGTGTTGGGAAGAAGAGCCTACATACCAGGGCTTGGGTTTTGAGTTTCTAATGAGTTTTCCTGGGAAGAAACATTTTTCTAATGAATTTTCCTGGGAAGATAAAGCACGTGACTTTATCTCTGCTGGAGAAAAGACATACTTAATATATTCCCTCACTGAAGGGAGACAAAATCAGAGTCCTATTCATAGATTCCTACAAATTCCATCGGGATCCTCTTCCTTCATTGATCTACTGTGTTTCCCTCAATCATGTAATAAATCTTAGCCATGAGTACAATCACAAGGGGAGTCTAATCTGGTAGAAGACTACTGAATGAGTGGGTGACCTCGAGAAATTCACTGCAAAAACCATATGTATATATGTGTGTGCATGCATGATCAAAACTGAATTGCTAATAAATAACATCACATAATCATATAAGCATTTATATGTGTATATATTCCCAGGTGAGTCAAGTGGTAAAGAATCCTGCTAAGGCAGGAGACACAAGAGATGTGGGTCCAATCCTTGGTGAGGAAGATCGCTTGAGTAGGAAATGTCAACTCACTCCAATATTCTTGCCTGGAAAATCTCTTGGACAGAGGAGCCTTGTGGACTACAGTCCATGTGATCAGAGTCAGACACAACTGAGCACGAAGTCACACACACACAATCATTCAGGCTTTGGTTAAAAACATACTTGGTCACTTTGTCAGACACTAGTATTCCAGAAAGAATGAATAGACAGAGCCAAAGCAAAAACAACACCCAGTGGTGGATGTGACTGGTGATGGAAGTAAAATCCAATGCTGTAAAGAGCAATATTACATAGGAACCTGGAATGTTAGGTCCATGAATCAAGGCAAATTGGAAGTGGTCAAAAAGGAGAAGGCAAGAGTGAACATGGGCATTTTAGGAATCAGTAAACTAAAATGGACTGGAATCGGTGAGTTTAACTCAAATGACCATTACACCTACTACTATGGGCAAGGATCCCTTAAAAGAAATGGAATAGCCATGATAGCCAACAAAAGAGTCCAAAATGCAGTACTTGGATGCAATCTCAAAAATGACAAGAATGACCTCTGTTTGTTTCCAAAGCAAACCATTCAATATCATAGTAATTCAAGTCTATGCCCCTACCAGTAATTCTGAAGAAGGTACAGATGAACGGTCCTATGAAGACCTACAAGACCTTCTAGAACTGACACCTAAAAAAGATGTCCTTTTCATTATAGGGGACTGGAATGCAAAAATAGGAAGTCAAGAGATACCAGGAATAACAGGAAAATTTGGCCTTGGAGTACAGAACGAAGCAGGGCAAAGGCTAAAGGAGTTTTGCCAAAAGAACCCACTGGTCATAGCAAACACACTCTTCCAACAACACAAGAGAAGACTCTACACATGGACATCACCAGATGGTCAATACTGAAATCAGATTGATTATATTCTTTGCAGCCAAAGATGGAGAAGCTCTATACAGTCAGCAAAAACAAGACCAGGAGCAGACAGTAGCTCAGATCATGAACTCTTTGTTGCCAAATTCAGACTTAAATTGAAAAAAGTAGGGAAAACCACTAGACCATTCAGGTATTACCTAAATCAAATCCTTAACGATTATACAGTAGAAGTGAGAAATAGATTCAGGGGATTAGATCTGAAAGACAGAGTGCCTGAAGAACTGTGGACTGTGGTTCATAACATTGTACAGGAAGGAGTGATCAAGACCATCCCCAAGAGAAAGAAATGCAAAAAGACAAAATGGTTGTCTGAGGAAGCCTTACAAATAGCTGTGAAAAGAAGAGAAGCAAAAGGCAAAGGAGAAAAGGATATAGCCATTTGAAGGCAGAGTTCCAAAGAATAGCAAGGAGAGATAAGAAAGCTTCCTCAGTGATCAATGCAAAGAAAAAGAGGAAAACAATAAAATGGAAAAGATTAGAGATCTCTTCAAGAAAATAAGAGATACCAAGAGAACATTTCATGCAAAGATGGGCACAACAAAGGACAGAAATGGCATGAACCTAACAGAAGCAGAAGATATTAAGAAGGGTGGCAAGAATACACAGGAGAACTAGACAAAAAAGATCCTCATGACCGAGATAATCATGATGGTGTGATCACTCACCTAGAGACAGACATCCTGGAAAGTGAAGTCAAGTTAGCCTTAGGAAGCATCACTACGAACAAAGCTAGTGGAGGTGATGGAATTCCAGTTGAGCTATTTCAAATCCTAAAAGATAATACTGTGAAACTGATGCACTCAATATGCCAGAAAATTTGGAAAACTCAGCAGTGGCCACAGGACTGAAAAAGGTCAGTTTTCATTCAAATCCCTAAGAAAGGCAATGCAAAAGAATGCTCAAACTACCACACAATTGCACTCATCTCACACGCTAGTAAAGTAATGCTCAAAATTCTCCAAGACAGGCTTCAAGAGTACACGAACCATGAACTTCCAGATGTTCAAGCTGGATTTAGAAAAGGCAGACGAACCAGAGATCAAATTGCCAACATCTATTGGATCATCAAAAAAGTGAGAAAGTTCCAGAAAAACATCTACTTCTGCTTTATTGACTATGCCAAAGCCTTTGACTGTGTGGATCCAACAAACCATAGAAAATTCTTAATGAGATGGGAATACCAAAACCTGTCCTGCCTCCTGAGAAATCTGTATGCAGATCAAGAAGCAACAGATAGAACTGGACGTGAAACAACAGATTAGCTCCAAATCAGGAAAGGAGTACATCAAGGCTGTATATTGTCACCCTGCTTATTTAACTTATATGCAGAGTACATCATGAGAAATGCTGGACTGGATGAAGCACAAGCTGGAATCAAGATTTCTGGGAGAAATATCAATAACCTCAGATATGCACACAACATCACACTTATGGCAGAGAGAGAAGAAGAACTAAGGAGCCTCTTGATGAAAGTGAAAGAGGGGAGTGAAAAATTTGGCTTAAAACTCAATACTCAAAAAGCTAAGATCATGACATCTGGTCCCATCACTTCATGACAAATAGAAGGGAAACAATGGAAACAGTGACAGACTATTTTTTTAGCGGCAAAATCACTGCAGATGGTGACTGCAGCCATGAAATTAAAAGATGCTTGCTCCTTGGAAGAAAAGTTGTGGCCAACCTAGACAGCATGTTAGAAATCAAAGGCATTACTTTTCCAAAAATGATCTGTCTAGTCAAAGCTATGGTTTTTCCAGTAGTCATGTATGGATGTGAGAGTTGGACTATAAAGAAGCCTGAGAGCCAAAGAATTGATGCTTTTGAACTGTGGTATTGGAGAAGACTTTTCAGAGTCCCTTGGGCTACAAGGAGATCAAACCAGTCTAAAGATCAATTCTGACTATTCATTGGAAGGACTGATGTTGAAGCTGAAACTCCAATACTTTGGCCACCTGATGGGAAGAACTGATTCATCTGAAAAGACCCTGACGCTGGAAAAGATTGAAGGTGGGAGGAGAAGGGGATGATAGAAGATGAGATGGTTGGACGGCGTCACTGAATCAATGGACATGAGTTTGAGTAGGCTCTGGGAGTTGGTGAGGGACAGGGAGGCTTGGCGTGCTGTAGACCATGGGGTCACAAAGATTCGGACATGACTGAGCGACTGAACTAAACTGAACTGAACTGAATATTCCTTAATGGATTAGGTCATTGAATCCTTTTTCACTATGTAGGCAAGTTCCGTTTCTCAATAAGTTTTTATTTTGGTGATATAATTTGAAGAATTATTTAAATAACTTAATAAGTATAGTTCAGGCATCTACCAGGTGCTATGCATTATGCTACATAGTCTGGGAGGATGGAAAGATTACCTAAAACTGTTATAAGTATTTGACTCAATAGGATAATGGTATACAAGGACATATGTAAAAATATGTATGGATTTGCATTACATTGCCATATAAATTTTTTATAACAATCAGAAGGAGGGACAAAGACTTCAACAGTAGATAAATTTCATACATCTTTGTATTCAGCATTTAATTCATAACGTTAGGGAGAAAAAGACATGAATCTGCTCTCCCTACATTGTCCTCTATACTCATGGGCCTTTTATACTGTTAGTGCCTCACCCTGCTGAATATTATTTTATGATTTTCCTATAAGTCATAACCCTTAAACATAAACTAGCTTTCTTAACTGGTACTGAATCAAGTAAATTCTTTCAAGATTAGCTATATCTCCATGCTATTGTCTCTGTATATGATGACTTCAGAAAGTTACTTTCAAGTAAGATGTTTCAATACTTGTGTAAACATGTATGCTTCACGAGATCCCTGAATTGCCAGAATTTCCTCTCTAGTTTTGAGGCAGGAGATAGATGGGTCCCAGCATGAGCAGCTGGAGTTAATTCCCTGTGAACAGAAACTCCTAAATTGCTGGACAATTGACAGCAGGCTAAACACTTCCCAAGTAAAAGATAAGACACCATATATTTCTCATTCTCAAAGTTAAGGAGACCTCCTGACTAGAAAGCTCCTGGGAGGTCAAAAGTGGAGTGATGTCAAATCTATCTATAAGCCTCTTCACTAGAATCCATCTTGGCTGAGAGATGCGTGAGCATACACATGGGAGGATACTGTGTCCTGTGCTGTGCTTAGTCGCTCAGGTGTGTCTGACTGTGAACACATGGACTGTAACCTGCCAGGCTCCTCTGTCCATGGGCATTCTCCAGGAAAGAATACTAGAGTGGATTGCCATGGCCTCCTCCAGGGAATCTTCCCAACCCAGAGATAACCCCAGGTTTCCTGCTTTGCAGGTGGGTTCTTTACCATCTGAGCCACCAGGGAAGATCCTGAGATATACCAAATATGGACTAAGGACTAAGCAAATCAAAATGTCTGGCCAAAGGAAACCAGAAAAAATGTCTCAAATGAGTGATTTAAACTACCACAAGGACAGGACGACTTAAACTACTCTCTCTCTCTGAGTCTGCCCATGTGTCTGTCCACATGTACTTTACTCTTTTTCCTCCTAATAAACATCTGACTATTTCACTACTTCCCATCTTGTGAGAATTCTTTTCTGTAAAGCCTAAGAGCCAGGGCCTTGTCACTGGCCACTGGTCTACTGAATATGATTCACTGCTGCGACCCCACCTAAATCTCTAGCCAGGAGCCAACTGCTGCTACACATTGCTGCAGGCAGAGGCCACCTGAAATCAGTTGCAAAACACCAGCACAGAAAACAGTAAACAACAAGGAAAGTGCTAATATGTTCCGTAAGTGAAAATGTGATCAAAGTGCTCTATTGAAGTTCAGACAATAGAGAGATATACTATTGCTGTACTGACCAGCAAATGCCATGAAGAAAGAATCTAGCACATAAGCTTCAGTGTTGTTTTATCTCTCACATGTAATATGCAGCTTATAAGTTAAATGAATTTGTTTTACATTTTAGCCTATATTTTACTTAAAATCTTTGGGTAGCTACCATGTTTAACTAGTGCTGTACTAGTTTCTTTGTAGATAGGAAATAAACAAACATTATTAGATAATAATTATTATCTGATATAGTATAATAATTATATTGTTGACTGAAAGAAAATGTACAATGTGAGAATTGTGAGTTAAGTTCAGTTTGGGGCAAAATGAGGCCTATAGTCCAGGAAGAGCATTTCAGATAGCTTTTGAAAAAGCTGCTCAGACAGAAGAGGCAGGAGGAAGGTAAATATATGTGATTCTGGCAAAGGGTGAGTACATGCTTAAGCACATATTTTTGCAGAAGGTGGCTGCTAGTCACGAGGAGCAGACATAACCATGAAAGAATTTAGTGCTTTTCTAGATATGAGGAGATGCAAAAACTGGGCTCATAAAATCTTCCCCTGAAAATATCTATCTGAAGGCCTGTGCTGCCAGTTTGTCCCAGAGCACAGAATGCCTCACTCCTGATCTCCCCCCGAACTCGTTTCAGAGAGTGTTGAAGATCAGCAGTGACAGTAACTTGTGATGTAATCCTTGTAGAGGCAGATGGAAAGTGCCAATTTTTAGTTTGCAATAGTATATAAACATAATTATTAATAAACATTAATATAAATTAATGAAATATAACTAATACATAATAAATAAATATAAATATTATAATAGAAAATAGAAAATGAAAATTAGTTATCATATGATTTATTGTTATTATTCCCAGACTCCTCTGTCCATGGTAGTCTTCAGGCAAGAGTACTAGAGTGGGTTGCCATTTCTTTCTCCAGGATATTTTCCTTACCCAGGGATCAAACTTGAATCTCCTGTGTCTCCTGCATTGAAGGCTGATTCTTTACTTGCTAAGCCATTTGGGATGCCTGGTATGATCTGATTTTGTTAAATAAGAAGTTGGAAAAAAGTGAAAGTCTTAGTCACTCAGTTGTCTCCCACTCTTTGTGACCACATGGGTTGTAGCCCTCTAGGCTCCTCTGTCCATAGGATTTCCCAGGCAAGAATATTGGAGCGGGAAGCTATTTCTTTTTCCAGGGGATCTTCCTGACCCAGGGATCAAACCCAGGTCTCCTGTATTGCAGGCGGGTTCTTTGTCTTCTGAGCCACCAGAGAAGCCCAAGTATTAGGAAGGAAAGAGCAAATTTAGGCCTCCATAATCTCTTTTCTCACTTTACATTTACCAAGAGTTTCCTTGGTTAAAAACAAATGCAGTTAGAATTTTCAATAGATGCAACATTTTAAAAAACCTAAAAGACAGCCTAAAATAAAATAATAAATGTCAAGAAGATGATAGATTCATGACAGCCCTTAATCCAAATGGTACCAAATTCCGTTTATCTGAAATGATTCACAGTCAGGATCACCAGGCTGTAAAAGGTGGCTACTTTTAAGTACAGATGCTAAATGTCATACCTGCAGATGGTTCATCAGTAGAACATGTAAAAAAACATCTTAATTATATATTATGAAGCCTTTTCATAAAAAATTAAAAGATAGGCATTCATTATGCTTGTTTGAGTTATATCAGTGAGTACAGATGCTGTTATGAGTTAGCTGGTGCTTTAATCAAAACAAGTATCCGTGGATCAATTTAATGATATGAAAGTTCTGACTTCAGGTTGGAAAATTTCTGGCAATGCAAATTTCTTGCAATTTCCTGATTTATGAATCAAAGCAGAGGACGCTCCTCCACCAAAATCCCACATCAATTTGTGTTAAAGAAAAAGATACTCAGCCTATATCCTTAAATAGAAGCATTCCAGATTGACTTGGAATGCACCCACAGGCATATCACACCTGAAGCCTAAAGCTGGAAACATTTAATTCCTCACACGGACTTTAAAATCATTATGGCAGGTTTATCAATGATCACAGGTCATTCATTAACACGTGTTTAATAGTCAAATATATATATATATATATATATATTACCATCATTAGCCAATCCATACAACAGACATTGCTGGAATGACTTAACTACAGCCAAATTTCAGATATGCACTCAAAAATGGAGTTTTAATTCCATTTAGTACATTTTTAAAAAGTGTTTCAGACTTCAAATGTGATTCCCCATAGAGATGGCTCCCCAAATCTGCACATGTTTTGAGTTTCAATAAATCTACCTGGTTTATATGTGACCCTAGGTAATATCAATAATATGGTGATTAAATTATTATTCTTATTACCT
Organism: Bos grunniens; assembly: GCF_055505025.1. Taxonomy (NCBI): domain Eukaryota; kingdom Metazoa; phylum Chordata; class Mammalia; order Artiodactyla; family Bovidae; genus Bos; species Bos grunniens. The sequence continues at coordinate 53,349,077 of NC_141175.1, read as the reverse complement.
AATAAATTCATACCCCACTTCATCTTCATGATAAAAGGATATTCAAACCCTACCTTCAATACAGTGTTAAATTGTCTAGATCCATGCCTTATCTGAAAAAATGAGCAAATAGTGAATGCTGTCTTATTGTTTAGGCAAGTGTGTGTGTGTGCATGTGTGTGTGTGCATATGTGTGTGTGTGCATATGTGCTCTATCTTTGAACTTATTTCACATGACTAAGAGTGCCATATAAATGCAAAGTTTGCTGTGATTGGTTTTGACATAAATCAAATCCAAGGGAACCTACTTAGAACTCTGACCAAGCTAATCTGCAAACAGGAAGCAATCTGGCCAGGAATTAGGTACAAGTGCCTGGGAATTTCTGTAAATGAAATTCTTTCTTTTTGTCCTCCTCTTTTAATTCCCTTATGGCTTCCCTGATGTCTCAGTTGGTTGGTAAAGAGTCTGCCTGCAATCTGGGAGACCAAGGTTCAATCCCTGGGTGGGGAAGATTCCCTGGAGAAGGAAATGGCAACTTACTCCAGTATTCTTGCCTGGAGAATTCCATCGACAGAGAAGCCTGGTGAGCTGTAGTCAATGGAGGTCACAAAGAGTTGGACATGACTGAGTAACATTTTTGCTTTCACTTTTTAGTTAAAATAAGAAAGAAAGCAAACGAAACCCTGTATTTTTAATTATTATGATAGAAATTATCAAGGTCCCTGGCAGTGCTAGTGATAGAGTCCTCCTGCCAATGTAGCAGACACAAGAGATCAAGTTCTATCCCTGGGTCAGGAAAATCTGTAGGAGGAAATTGTACCCCACTCCAGTATTCTTGCCTGGAAAATTTCACAGACAGAGGAACCTGGCAGGCTACAGTTCATGGAGCTGCAAAGAATCAGACATGACTGAGTGACTGAACACACACAACACATATAAATTATATAATGACATTCAAAAGTAAGAGTGCAAGAGCTAAAACTGGAAAGTAAAAGTATTTCAACCTCCTCATTCTCACCTCTCAGCAGAACCACTATAAACTGTTTTTTGCATATACTTCTTATAACTTTGTTTGCAAAAACAAGTGCATATATTTATAAACCCACATCCATTTATTTATAAACTTCCCTTTACACATATAGCATAAAGAAGCTCATGCCAAAATTTAAATTTGTAGTCTTTATTATTTGACAAGTGAAATACATCAATGTAAATAGATAATCACAAGCAATAGGTGAATACATAGTGAATCATCCGGTTGGCCAAGCAAGTTGAGTATAGCAAGACTTCTTATCCCCCACCACCTTAGTAGTCCTGAATTATTAGCTTTCTAGATCTATGAGGTGGTAAGCTCCAAAACTTGTGTCAACATAGCCTTCTGGGGTTTAGCTTATTCTTGGGGAGCTTGTAGTGAATTGAAAAGGAAAGAGCTAGACCACAATAATCGCAACTTGGAGAAGTCTGGCACATCACTGTTGAGGAAGAGGGACTGGCTTCCATGAAGAACCCTGCAGCTGTAGTAGGCTTCCACACAGGCTTGTGCCCATAGTGGCCACAAGCAAACTTTGCTGTTGAATCCTGCTTGTCCAGCCTTGAAGTGTGATAGTAGTGAAATAAATGAATTCGTGTTTTCACTGTCTGACCCCCTTTAGACTGAATTAGCTCAAGTATTCTTAGAACTTCAAGCTGGGAAGGAACAGAGAAAAGCAGGGGCATTTAAAAGGGAAAACATAGACTTCATTCTCATAGATTTTCTGGAGGCTGCACAAGTAATTAATATAAATGAAATAATAATTTGTTATTATTAAACAATATTAAATAATAATATTTAATATTGAAGAAGAAATAATAATATTTTAAAATACTATTATTAAATACTTTCTACTTCACTGCTATGTTATGGAGAACTCTGTCTACTCTGAATGTAAGTAACAATAGGTACCTGTTCATTTTGACCTATTGCTAAATCTCTTAGCGAACTGCATGCATTTTAGCTAGTTTATCTATTTTAGGCCATGCTGTGAGGCATGTGGGAACTTATTTTCCCTTCCAGAGATAGAACCCATGCTCCCGGCAGTGGAAAGGTGGAGTCTTAACCACTGGATGCCAGGAAAGTCCCATAACTAGTTTAAAATCTGTAAGTTCTATCCATGTTTGTGTAACAAATTTGGGATACTATATTCAGATCATCACAACTTTCTTTTCTCCCTTAAAACATCTCCAATATTTTTTCACATCAGCACATGCTGCATAAGATTCTCAATTGCTGCAAAATACTCTGATTTTACAAAAGTATCATGAATTTAAAATTTTCTGATTGTCATTTAGATTGTTTCCTGTTCTTTGCAACTACCAAGTAATGCAGAAATAGATGTGCCCATACATGTGTTTCTGTTAATGTAATTCACAGATGAAATCCCCAGCAGATGAATCCTTGGTTGAGAGATGAGTCATTTTCAATTCGATAGTTATTACCAATTGGCACTCCAAATGCTATCTATTTATTTACCTAGCTATGGTACTACTCTAGCGTCTAGTGGTTGAGAGTCTTCCTTGTAATGCAGGGGACACAGATTTGATTTCTTGTCAGGGAACCAGGATCCGACAGGCAAAGCTGCAGCTAAGACCTGATGCAGTCAAATAAACAAACACCTAGTAATGATGTATGAGAGTCAGGATTTCTTTGTAAGGATAATGACCCATTATAGATGTGTCTCAAAGTTCTGGATAATGTTACTTAAGGTCAAGACTACTCAGCTTAAAAACCCTCCACTTCAATCCCTCCAAAGCACTGACTCAAGTCAACTCTTTCTATAAGGTGAAGAGACTAAGCGGACATTTTCTCTTTAAGTCTCTCTCTTTGAGGGACAAAATTAGCTCAAAAGTATATTTTTTTCATATAAAAGCAGTAGCCAGTTTTCTTTTGAGCACCTCACACTCACAACTTTGCAGGCACAAATGTCAAGGAGGTGTGGTACACCTGTTGATTCACACCTTTGTTGGAGAAAAACACTTCAAAGCAGCTGAAGGTGATGGCCCAGATTCACTTGCGCCCCACCACCTTCTCCTCCATTCCCCCTTAACACCTCCACCCACAGATGCTGCTCACACCTTCTAATTTGTGGCACCTCAATTTAATGTTGCCAATCCATTTACTTAACACACAGGCATGAGATACTGACATCACCAGGAAAGAAACAACTCTTAGAGAGTTAATATATTTCCAGCGTTTATATAAGCAGGAATATAATACAGAATATTTGCACAGACAAAACTTTTATTCTTTAGATTGAATTTGATCAAAATGATCTTTCTTCTTCAAGTCCTGCCAGATTTAGCTGCTTCAGTCATAATCATTGTCCACATCATATGCTTTCTTCTTATCTGGCATCTCCCCCTTTCCTGAGATAGTCAAAATCCTAGCCATCATTTGTGTAGCTGCTGCTGCTGCTGCTGCTAAGTCGCTTCAGTCGTGTCCGACTCTGTGCGACCCCAGAGACGGCAGCCCACCAGGCTGCCCCCCGTCCCTGGGATTCTCCAGGCAAGAACACTGGAGTGGGCTGCCATTTCCTTCTCCAGTGCATGAAAGTGAAAAGTGAAAGTGAAGTCGCTCAGTCGTGTCTGACTCCTAGCGACCCCATGGACTGCAGCCTTCCAGGCTCCTCCGTCCCTGGGATTTTCCAGGCAAGAGTACTGGAGTGGGGTGCCATCGCCTTCTCCGTCATTTGTGTAGGAGAACATATAAAAGAGATTTGGGACAATGCTACCTAGGCTTGCTGTTTAAGAAAGTGAGTCTAGAATTTAGACCATTTCAAGTCTTTAACTTAAAGGTTTTGGCATCATCATAGCACTATTGAACTTCTTTCCACATTGCTACACCTGAACTTTGGAGTCTGAATTGCTAGGGTATGAATTCCCGATAATCCTTACTATATCTAGGATGTTAGGTTTGTTTGATTTGTGGTCAAACAAACTTTTAGGTATTGGGTATATTGAATGAAGCAGACAAGTTTCCTGCTCATGTGGAATTTATGTTATGGGAGTGAAGGCATAAAATTAATGAGTAATTAATACAGTTTCTTACAGAGAAAAGAACATGAAGACAATAAACTAATATGATATGACAGTTTGGTCTAGGCTGTGTAGAGAGAAGCAGTAGAATAACAGAAAGCATCTTTAAAGTGGCACCATTTGACCTGACACCAGAGTGATGAGGCATATGAAGGACACAGAAAAAATACCAGGCAAATAAAACACCTCTAAGCTGGGAATGAGCTTGGTGTGTTAAATATATATATATATATATATATATATATATATATATATATATATATAAATTTTTATTGGATTGTAATTGCTTTACAATGTGTGTTAGTTTCTACTGGACAACATTGTGAATAAGGGCATACATGTGCACATATATGCCCTTCCTCATGAGCACCCCTCCCACCCTCCCATCCCACCCCTCTAGGTCATCGCAGAGCAAGCTGAGCTCCCTGTGCTATACAGTAGCTTCCCTCTAGCTAGCTCTTTTAAACATAATAGTGTACGTATGTCAGTGTACATATGTAATATTCTCTAAATTCATCCTCCCCTTCTTCCCCTCTATCTATAGCACAGGAATATAGATACAGATGTAAACATATTTATTTTTAAAAAGCCATATTAAGGGGAATATAATGAGCAAGAATTAAAGGGAGATGACATGATATCATGACAGAGGGACATTTGGGCCAGCTCATAGATGACCACAGGTAGGAGGATGAGCCTTAGCTGTTATGAATACAGACACATAATATTATCAGTTCCAACTGGATAAGTTTGGTGAAACCTGCATTTTCTCTTGCCTTAGAACATTTTTAGTCCACATTCTCCATGAGTAATACAGAAGCTTTCTGCCTTTGGCCATTTATCTTACCTATTTATTCCAGACATAGGGTCTAATTCAAGTGAAGTTTCAATACCAACATGATGATAAAAATTTAATCCTTCTAGAAAGTCTTGATCTTCAATGTCTGACACCATAGAGCACAATATGCCAAGCATCTACAAAAAGTTAAAAATGTTTGATTTTATCTCTGAAAATGTTTTTGCAAAAAAAAACAAAAACAAAAAACATCTAAACCCAAGTTCAAGTCAGGGAGAAGTAAATTCCACACTCCAATCTTAATGAGGGGAACTACAAGGTCGTATTGCAATGAGACATGCATACAGGAACAGGATAAATTTGTTGCCCTTTTGTCATCTGCCATACTTCAAGAGCAATAATGTTTAATAACAAAAAGGACAACAAATAGCATTTCATTTGTTACTTCAATAATAACTATTTATTTTAACTATAGAATATGATATTAGTTATAGTATAAAATACCAGCTTTTAAAATATTGTCTCCCTATATTTTTTTTACAATTCTATTATCCTTCTATGACTATTATGACTTCTGTGACTTTTAGTTTCTAAATTTGACTTTTTATCTCACTCCTCCTTCTACCTCACTAAATATGAATATCTACTTGATTCTTTGCTTGACTTTTCCCCTACATATCTTTTTTTGAGGCGTTCTCATACACTTCGGTGCTTTAAATATCTTATCTATGAAATAATTACTAAATATTCACACACTCTCCAAATACCCTCTAATATCCAATTTTCTAAACAACTTTACTGACATTTCCACTTGCATAGTGTTCTATTAACTAAAACTGGAGAAGTCTAAAAAAATATACTCACTTACCTTATTCACTTTGTTCTTGGGTCATTCTCTCCAGATGAAGAAATTTAAACTTTACTTGTATTATTTTCTCTTTCATTGTCAAAGGTAACTTTTTCTGTCCTTTTATATACAAATTTGCCTATTAAAAAATGGTGAAATGACCTACTTTCTTTGTATCATTGTTGGAATAGATAGTCAGTGGAGCTGAACAATAGTAGAACAACAATATATGAGCTTCTGAATTTGATATCCTCAGAAATTTCCTAGCCTAAATTCTAACCTGTCTTTTCATATTTAACCTTCCTTTCATTTATTGGCAATACCACAATATCTTTGGAATAATATCTGTCCCCACTTTTTACGTTTAACCTGGAAAGAGCTTATTTCTATGGTTTTAAACCTAATTCCAGCTGTTGTTTAGTTGCTAAGTTGTGTCCAACTCTTTTGCCACCCCCATGGACTATAGCCCACTAGGCTCCACTGTACATGGGATTTCCAATCAAGAATACTGGGGTGGTTTGCCATTTCCTTCTCCAAGAATTCTAGCTGACTTAACAATTACTACTAAGTAAATTGTATAGTCTATAGATCCCTGAAGATGACTTAAGATATTCTCCTTAAGCTGGAAATTAAAAATGGGTAATATACAATAAAAACCTTTTTCATGTAACAGGATGGGGAAATAATAATGCATGACCAATGACTCTTACTTGTGTAAAATAACATAAGGTCATCACTGGAGTTTAAGACTGAGAAGACAAAGTAAGTGTCCCCATTTCACCCATTTAGTGAAAATGAGGAGTAAAAATTAAAAAAAAAGTCAAGATAGGATGGTTCCTTCTGAATGGCATTGGGCAACCGGATAACAAAAATCTGACTTCAATCTCAAACTCTTGCCTGAAGTCAGGGACTGAAGCTGAGAAAGTATGTGACTGAAATAATTTCATATTTCTTACAAGTGCAAAGCTGACATTCCTAAAAACCAAGGTCACAGAGTCATTCTGTGGGTTAATGAATTACAAATCCAGTTGAATGCACAACATTGTCAGATCTTTAATATAAAAGTCAAGATCCTGGATGTTTTTTTCTTTTTTTTTAAGTTATAGCCTAATAATTGTAATCACAATTTCTTGGAGGACCCAGAGGATTTCTGAAATGCTTTGCAAAAGAACTGCCTTGCTTGAGGAAGTCATGACCCTCTTTTCATTACTGTTCCCTTGGAAACACAAATTTGTATTTAAATTATCTACAAAGTAAAATGCAGAATCAAAGTTCCATCCAGGAAAAAATAAAGTAATTCACTAATTTGTATTATTAAAAAATAGTGAAGAATTGATTTAGTAGATGCTAAATTAAATTAAAAGACGTTTACTCCTTGGAAGGAAAGTTATGACCAACCTAGATAGCATATTCAAAAGCAGAGACATTACTTTGCCAACAAAGGTTCGTCTAGTCAAGGCTATGGTTTTTCCTGTGGTCATGTATGGATGTGAGAGTTGGACTGTGAAGAAGGCTGAGCACCGAAGAATTGATGTTTTTGAACTGTGGTGTTGGAGAAGACTCTTGAGAGTCCCTTGGACTGCAAGGAGATCCAACGAGTCCATTGTGAAGGAGATCAGCCCTGGGACTTCTTTGGAGGGAATGATGCTAAAGCTGAAACTCCACTACTTTGGCCACCTCATGCGAAGAGTTGACTCATTGGAAAAGAGTCTGATGCTGGGAGGGATTGGGGGCAGGAGGAGAAGGGGACGACAGAGGATGAGATGGCTGGATGACATCACTGAGTTGATGGACGTGAGTCTGGGTGAACTCTGGGAGTTGGTGATGGACAGGGAGGCCTGGCGTGCTGCAATTCATGGGGTCGCAAAGAGTCGGACATGACTGAGCGACTGATCTGATCTGATCTGAAATCAAGTAAGACAAGACATAAATTTTAATGAAGCTCAATTTATTGATGCATCTGCACTTATAGGAGATTCTACATTAAATAAGATGTTGAGGTATTTGGTTGATTTTTTAAGAGTTTCCTAGATCTTAACCTATGCTTAGCCAACAAAAGTGACTTATAAAGCCAGAGAAAAATTGGCATAATGTAAACAAATATATTTAAATGCTTGCAAAAATAGCAATAGTGTGCTTCCTGCCTTCTTTCACTTTTCTTCACTATGTTATCTGACAGTTTTCAGAAGTCTCCTATTTTCGTTATCATCAGGAATAAATTGATATGGAAAACACCAAATGTTTAGAAAAAAACTTACATCTTTTTCTGTTGGCCAGAAATGTTGGTAGGGAGACTTGCAGTTAAAATTGGACACATTTTCTCAGTAGAACTGAGAGAAGTTTAGGATTGTGAAATAGAGGTGGAAGCAATTAACCTCTGGAAAGAAAATGCCTCTTTTCAACATTATAGGCATAGCTGATAAGGGGATTTAACTATGATGTTTAAGTACAGATATCATCACATAAATATACTTTAGGAAATAGTTTTATCCATGGAAATATCTACCTGTGGTTAACATATCCTAGGTAACTGAGGAAGAATTCAACAGACAGCCTATAAAATTTTTACTTAATTTATTCATCCAAAACTACTTTGGTTACAACACTCATCTAATGCCAAGATCTGAGTTAGATCAAAGGCACTGAGCTTTGAATGAAGTTAGGCTTTGTCACTTACAATCAATGACTCTCATTTGATATAATTATATTATGCACCATTTTTGGATGAAAAGATATTTTCTCAGTCTCATCCATTGATTCCCAGTTGGTCATTTGATAAATTAGTCATCCATAGAGTCTTCTTTTGAAGTGTCTGAATAGGAAGTAAGGAGCTATCTATTCCATCACAGAATTATCTGAGAAGAAGTGCATCATTAGCCTAAGAAGCCATAAAATGCTAGGACTTAGGAAAAAATAATTAGATCCTAGATTTCAGTAAAAATTGGTGTACTTGTGTGCAAGAGATGAAAATTAAACTGTACATGCTATCAGGGGAAACTGTCAACATTTATTGCTGCTTTTAAATACTAGAGAATGAACCAAGAAATATGGTAACCAAGAAATATTGGTTTCAATATGAGGAAGCAATATTGCCAAGAGTTATTTGTGAGAGCTATTTACCATTAGTAGCATATTACCATATGCATAATAACTGTTATGTGTAATAGGAGTATCTGCCAGATTAATTTTGAAAATTTTTATTTGATTATAAGTCTAAACTGTGCTCCTTGTGTTCAGTTTTCTGTTGCTATGCTTGTATGTCACCTGACTAAAGTGTAAAAAACAGAAAAGAGCATTTAATATAACATTTTATAAGTGTTTGCTAAAAGAAATATGGCTTTTTCCCCTTAGCATAGACATCAGAGGCTGTTTTCATCTTTTTTATATCCGTTATAGAGTTCTAAGCTGAAAGCTCTGGAGGAGGCAGAACAGGAAAGACAGAAGAGATGTTTCATATTTTGTCTATCCAGGGAAGGCTAGGTGCAGGTATATTTGAGATGGGGCCCTGAAGGCCATGGTTGATTAGGTGGGAGTTGGTGAGGCCAAGAAAGAGCAAGGATAAACTCAGATGAAAAATTTTTTTAAATGAAAAGGATCAAAGCTAAGAAGCCTAACCTATTGTCAAATCCAAAGGGAAAACAACTGAGATTCAACAAGCAGGTCAAAAGTTTAAGGAAAAGTAGATTGGCTTATCAAACATTTTGATGATCTGTAGTGTTCTTTTTGTCTTAGAATATTTACCCTGAAGAGTTTATAGGCTAGTGGGTGAGATATACACAAAAATAGGTCACTAAAATGCAACAAAGGAAACTTAATCTTGAATGGCAGATAATATTATAGATCCAAAATACAGGGTGATTTCACACAGTTGGAATGGGGAAAATGAAATGCTTTCCAGAAAGAAAGAAAGAAAAAAAAAAAGGCACAAACTCAAAGTATATATATGGGAGTTCAATAGATAACTGACATCTGTGGGATAAATTGAGGGAATTTTCACGAAGGATAGTTAGGGCATCAAGAAGAGAAAAGTAAAGACTCAGAACAAAGGAATGCTGAACATTATGGGTAGGTAAGTGCTGCTAGGAGCTTCCCTGGTGATTCAGTGGTAAAGAACTCACCTGCAAATGCAGGAGACCTAGGTTCAACCTCTGGGTTGGGAAGACCCCTGGAGGAGGAAATGGCAACCCACTTCAGTATTCTTGCCTGGGAAATCCCAAGGTCAGAGGAGCCTGGGGGACTACAGTCCCTGGTGTGGCAAAAGAGTTAGACATGATGTTGTTACTGAACAAGTGCAGCTAGACTGAGGTGCAAGGAAGAATATAGCAAGAGCTGCTGATGGAGATGGTGGAGGCCCGAGGATGTGGGCAGAAGAAGAAAGTGATATTTGATTTGCCAAGATGAGGAACTCAAGTAATAGCCTGTAGGTGATGGATCACTGTGGAAAGTTGGGGAAATTTTGTTAGAGGATCAATAACCTTCTTTGATCTAAGACTTCCTCTTTCCTTATCTTTCAATGACTACTTCCCACTGAGTATGAATGGAATTATCTAACAGATAAATCTAAGGGAAATTATCTCTTGGATATGCCTGCCTAATGAAAAGGTGTTTTCTGGCCTGCTCCTCTGTTGGGTGGTTAACTGAAAGGGCCAAAATTTGACACAATAGAAGAGACTGTGCCTCTGACTTGGAGTCTTATCCCTAATTTGCAGAAGAATGTTAACCTGCCCTTTTACTCTGGATGTGAAGCCACATTCTATAGTCAGCTTTTTTTTTTTTTTTTTTAATAAAAAAAACAGTATTTTTATCTCTAACTAATTTGTGCTCATATAGATAGGGAAAATAATTTAGTGCTATAATAAACCTTCAATAATTTTTTTTTTACTTTATTTGGATTGTTGGTAGTTTTATAGAAGATAAGTTTTAGAAACTAAGTTTATCAAGAAAAATTAATAACTTCTTTTAGAGATCTATGTGAGACATGAGGTTTGGTGCTGTGCATAACAAGGAAGAGATAGACATGAGAAATATTTAGAATGGAATATAGGGTTCAATGAATAACATGTGGCAGTGTAGGAAAGGACATATTAAAAATGGCATCTGAATCTTTAGCCTAGGTGACTGTGTGACTATTAGGACCACTAGTTCATAGAATAACCATTAGAGATCTAATTCGAGAAAGAATTCAGGTTTGGATTTGAGTTTATCTTGTGACATCTGAGTGGAAATGTCAGTTGAAATCAGAAATATGAGCCCAAGAATCCAAAGGAGATGACATTGGTTGAGAGGTGGTAAATAAAATAGTAGGATGTTAAGTTACTCTGAAAGACCCTAAGGAGTGAGAACAACGGAATGAAGACAGACTATGGACAAAAGCAATATTTAAATGAAATGCTTTAAAATATGAATCAAAGGTCTACAGAAGGATGAAAAACCAAGATATTGTCACTTCAGCAAAGGGATTGACAATTTTGTATAACCAAAGATATCAAAAGCTATCAACAGGCTTATTAACAGAGGTATTGAGAAGCTGTATTCATCATAATACTTGGTGAAAAGCAAAAGTGTTAGTTGCTCAGTCATGTCTGACTATGGCCCCAGGTTCCTCTGTCCATGGAATTCTCCAGGCAAGAATACTGGAGTGGGTAGCTATTCCCTTCCCCAAGGTAATACTTGATGCTACCAGTGATATTACAGAGTACTCTTAATCTATTTTTAAAGATGAAATGACCAGATTCCAAAAGAATGCAAACTATAATGGAAAATAAATTCATTTATATTAAAATTAAGAACTTTTATTCATTAAAAGATACCATAGTAAAAATGTCTCTAGGATTTGCAGTATCTGCAGCTATTATACTGATACTTATTATATACATATATATATATATATATATATATATATTCTGTTATCATCAACAACAAAATGTGTAATGACTCAAGGTAAAAATGGGAAAAAATGTGAGCATTGAGTCATAGGGGAGAAAACATGAAGAGTGGATGAACAAATGAAAGGTTATTCAGTCTCACCGGTAATTAGGGAAATGCAAATCAAACACAAAATGATGTACTCTTTTATACTTACTAGATTGACCAAAATTTAAACAACTGATAAAACTAAATATTGCCTGGAATACTTAGAAAATTAAGAACTCTTATTCACTGTAGACAGGAGCATAAATTTAAAACCCTTTTGGAAATATTTTGGGCTTTCTATCAATCTAAGTATGTATAAGCCCTAAAATGCAGCTATTCCATTCAAAGGTCATCTCAGTATCTAGAATAAATCTTATACAAGAAGATATGTTTATGTCATACTTCTTACAAATTAAAAAGTACATATAACCATAATTTCCTTTAATAAGGAGCTGATAAAAATGATATATGATATCCCACCCATAAATCACAGCTATTCATATCAATGTGAGATTAAACCTCTTGATAATGTTAAAAAAAAATCAGGAAACAAGCACAGTATGACAACACATTAACAAAACTAAACAATACATTGTTTAGACTTGCATTCAGTTCAGTTCAGTCACTCAGTCGTGTCCGACTGTTTGCGACCCCATGAATTGCAGCATGCCAGGCCTCCCTGTCCATCACCAACTCCCAGAGTTTACCCAAACTCACGTCCATCGAGTCAGTGATGCCATCCAGGCATCTAATCCTCTGTCATCCCCTTCTCCTCCTGCCCCCAATCCCTCCCAGCATCAGAGTTTTTCCAATGAGTCAGCTCTTTGGATGAGGTGACATGCATACACAAATGGTAAAACAATAAAGGAAAGGGAATGAATTATTAATTTAAGAGTTAGAACAGTAGGCACATGATGGAGTGAAGGGTTTGGATCAAAAAGCCTCTTGATGAAAGTGAAAGTGGAGAGTGAAAAAGTTGACTTAAAGCTCAACATTCAGAAAACGAAGATCGTGGCACCCGGTCCCATCACTTCATGGGAAATAGATGGGGAAACAGTGGAAACAGTGTCAGACTTTATTTTTTGGGGCTCCAAAATCACTGCAGATGGTGACTGCAGCCATGAAATTAAAAGACGCTTACTCCTTGGAAGGAAAGTTTTGACCAACCTAGATAGCATGTTCAAAAGCAGAGACATTACTTTGTCAACAAAGTCAGGCTAGTCAAGGCTATGCTTTTTCCAGTAGTCCTGTATGGATGTGAGAGTTGGACTATAAAGAAAGCTGAGCACCTAAGAATTGATGCTTTTGAACTGTGGTGTTGGAGAAGACTCTTGAGAGTCCCTTGGACTGCAAGGAGATCTAACCAGTCCATTGTGAAGGAGATCAGCCCTGGGATTTCTTTGGAAGGGATGATGTTAAAGCGGAAACTCCAGTACTTTGGCCACCTCATGCAAAGAATTGACTCATTGGAAAAGACTCTGATGCTGGGAGGGATTGGGGGCAAGAGGAGAAGGGAACGACAGAGGATGAGATGGCTGGATGGCATCACTGACTCGATGGACGTGAGTCTGGGTGAACTCCGGGAGCTGGTGATGAACAGGGAGGCCTGGCGTGCTCCGATTCATGGGGTCGCAAAGAGTCAGACACGACTGAGCGACTGATCTGATCTGATCTGATCTGATGATTAACTTTTATTGAGAGACTTCTGGTGTACAGATTACGCATGTTTATTGATCCAGGTAAATGAGTACACAAATGTTCATTTTTTTTCTTTAAACTGTACTTATATACATCATATACATAATCTTTATAATGTATTTCATTATTTAAAGAAAAAAATTTTAAATAAACAGGATCTTAGGTCATTGCTTTGTAACATCTTGAAATTATTGAAATAACTATATTTAGAAAAGTTGTAGTAAATGAGACTTCTACATTTTGCAATCTGATTGATGAGATATTTTGGAAAGAAATAGCTCCTGCTATAAAGTAGTTAGAAATGCAAAAGCAACAACATTATTTTACATGTGTAGCTGAGCTTGCAAAAGAAGTCAAGAAGAATTCATGGAGGCTTAAAACAAAGATGAAACTGAAAATTAGAGTGGTAAGCATAACTGAAGCCAGAACTACTGGGTTACTGACAGCAGTGTAGACTTAGAATGGTTGCCACAGTGGGACAGGAGACCAGTCCTGGAGCTGATATAAGAAGGGCAGTGGAACTGAGAACTTTGAATAGAGTTGGAACTCTCAAAAGGCTACAGTCTCAGTGAAAATCCAAATGAAGGGAACAAAAACAAAACAAAAATGCAATGACAAATGTATATTCTTTGTCTCTGCCTTGGATCAGAGTGGGACAATTATATCGAGAATTGTTGCTGTAAAGAGAACAGAAATTTGCCTCAAGAAAGAAAACCAATAAGCTGTAAAGAAAATAATATTGCAATGTATTATTTACCCTTCCTTTGGCCCAGGTGATTTTACAAGTAGATTCTAGCAAAAGCTCAAGCAATACATATAATCTCAATTTTATACAAGCTATTTCAGGGGGGAAAAAGTCATCACTTTAACCAATGCAGAAAATGTATTATCAACATTATTTTGTTATTTCAAATTCTCAAAAACCATGAATAAAGCAAAAATCGCTTAACTAGATAAATTCCATGTAACAAAAATCAAAATCTATTCAATAAAGAATGTGTCATTTGCTGTATATCAGAAATAAGGCTTGGGATGCATTGTTATTACCATAGGCTTCATATTTTCTTTATATTATAATTCAAGAGGAAATATACAGGATGAAGTTGAGGAAGGAAAAATAAAATTGTCAATATTTTCAAACAATGCAATCATCTACATAGAAAGTTCAGCAGAATCTACATCAAACCAGGAATTTTCAGTGTTCTGGAATCCAAACCAAGTGTTTCAAAAAGAGAATGATCAACAGAATCTAATGCTAGGAAGCCAAGTGCTATAAAGTATAAACAATAAATGTTTGACTTGGCATTGTGAAAATGATTAGTGTCTTGAACAGGATTAATTTCTGTAGAGTGGTAGAAATAAATAGAGAAAGGCAAGAGAAGTTTAGATAGAGTGAGTGTTTTCAATTCTCTCAAGGAGTGATTTTAAACAGGAGTAGAGAATTGTGAAAGCAGCTATAGGGAATATGAATTTGTATTTTTTTTTAAATAGGAGTTATATGTTGTAGATCAAAATTCAAGTAAAATGAATTTGTGGTGATAGACCTTCTTGGTTTGATGATTTGCCCCAGTAAATACTTAGAATGAAAGAGGGTGTGGGGTTGGGGGGAGCTACACTGTACATTAACCAAGACCCTTCTCCTTGCTGAGCAATGAATCAGGACTCATTAGTTTATCTTGTATGAGAATATTAGTTAGTAACATAGCATTATATTAAGGCCTTCTCTTGTGGCTCAGCTGGTAAAGAATCCAATGGGCTAGACCTGGGTTCGATGCCTGGGTTGGGAAGAGCCCCTGGAGAAGGAAAAGGCTACCCACTCCAGTATTCTGGCCTAGAGAATTCCACGGGATATATAGTCCAAGGAGTCGCAAAAAGTTGGACAGGACTGAGTGACTTTCACTTTCACTTTTAGCATTAAAGGCACAAGAATGCAAAATTATAGAAAATTTTGACTACAATTTTACATTTAGTGCAGTTTTTAATTCTCCTTATTTTTAATTATTAAGGTAAAATATGTTCAGGGTGGTATTTGTGTGAGTACTCCCCATAATACATATGGAAATTATAGAATCTTTATATTCCTTTCAGTTATCTTTTATTCCAGTTTCCTTTTTCTAATGAATTTTTAACCTTAGAATTGTATATTATGAAACTATTTGGTTATTTGGTTTGGGGAGCTCGAAAGAGCTCTAATATAACGGCCCTTTATGTCTCAGCACAGAAGGAATTCAACAAGAAGCAAAGTGATAGATAAAAAGTGATTTATTAGAATAGGAAATTGTAAGGCTTACAAGTGGGTGGGTGAGGGGTTGCTGTGCCCTGAGAACTTATGGGGCTACAGTTTAATAATCATAAGAAAAGTGGGGGGGGGGACATCTTTGTCTTTCTTGAGTAGACATCATGCTTCCATCATCAGCTCCTCCTTCAGGTTGGGCAGGGGAGTTTTCTTCTCCCTACATGGTCAAGCTAGGTCCACAAAGTATTGATTTTTATCTGTGCAGAGAGCATATCCTAGGGGTCATTAACATCCTGAGCTCACTGGGCAGGATGTGAGTCTCATGTCACCATAGTTTTATTGTTTTAGGGCATGTCTCATGCATCTTTTGAATGGTTTTGTTGCTAAGCAAGCCTGCTTGGTTTTGTGGTTAAGCACACCTCTTTCCTGAGTAATGGCAGGGGTCTCTCATATTTATTCTATTTAAAATCCTAGTGTAGAGGAGATTAATTCCCTAATTCTATTAACTATTTAGTCACTTATTGTGTCCTTTTACTGTATTTAACTGATGTGAAGAACTGACTCATTGGAAAAGATCTTAGTGCTGGGAAAGACTGATGGCCATAAGAGAAGGGAATGACAGGGACTGAGAAGGTTGGATGGCATCCCTGACTTGATGGACATGAGTTTGAGCAAGCTCCAGGAGTTGGTGATGGACAGGGAAGCCTGGAGTGTTGCAGTCCATAGGGTTGCAAAGAGTCGAACACGACTGAGCAACTGAACTGAATTATGTCCCTATTGGTTATATGTTCTGCATGTGGCAGGTTGTAAATTAATTGCACCCCTTGGGATTATATACTGTAGCAGCCTGACTTGTTACTGTTCTTTTTCTGGGTTTGTTCATTATAGCCTTTGTCCTGATTCTTTAATGTCTACTAACAGAAACCAGTTGCTCTTTCAATGAAGGTTTAGTTTCGCCAAGAAGGATTGCAGTGGAAGCAACCTCTTAAAATGATTAATAAATATATTTACTCTAAAAATTCACCTGCCATTTCCTCCAGTGGGAAATGATCACTGACTCTGCCCAAAGCTACTTTTGAGTATGGTGAAAGAATGAAAAATATAATTTACCAAGAGTATTCTACAAAACAAAGGACTACCCAAATAAGATTGCCACACAAGGATCTTTAATCATTCTTAGCTTATTTAACATGAAATATTTTATGAAATATAATCAAATCTTTTGCAGGGATCCCTCTTTCTACTTTTCTCTGAGAGAATGGGAAATATTAAAATTTATTCTCCTAATATCCAGAACAAATCCACATATATTATGATCCTTATTCCTCTTTCTTTGAATCTTATATATGTGCATATGTGAAAATTTTTACTGTGATCAGTATATTGATATCATTTTTCAAAGTTTTGGACTTGATTTGGTTGTTTTGGTTTAATGATATATTATAAATTTCCTTCCATGTCACATTTATATCAGCCTATTATGATGACTATAAAATATTCAGTAATGTGATATATAACAATTTTTTAACAATTTAGTGATTAAGGTATTTTTTCTAAAATCTTGCTAACTACAAGCATGGCTGCAAATGAGCTCCTTGAAAATATACTGATATTTGTGAAGACTTATGCAGCACTATCATAAATTAATAAGAGACCAAGTAGGTTGGGGATTGGCTCTTGCCTATCCCTAGCTTTAATCAAAGAAGCTCCACTTTTGTCTGTTGTACACATTGAACTTCCATAAAAACTGGTTGAAAAAGTTTCTGCAGGATGAAAAATAGGTAAGCGATAATAAAAGTTAAAACAACTTTATTAAAATATGTCATCTCTCATCTTCATGTTAAAAGTATAAGAACAGAGCTGTACCAAAGAAATTGCAAGGCTTTCCTGAGAGATGTCCCATAGACTCTGGGGAGACTTATTTAATAGTATCTTTATTATCTCACAGTTTGCTGCTTTTACTAGTATAAAGTCTCCATTTACCATTCTTCCCAATTTGGATGAAGACTTTTCCAATCTCAAGTAACACACATTCTATTACTAGATATAATGAAACCTTGGGAGCATCAAAATTATTTAAACTGTAGAACATCTAGAATAAGCCAGGTCAATGTAGTTTGAAAGGAAATTCATCCTTGGAAGTCCACTTAAAACCATTTAGTCACAGTTGGATACCATGTGTGTGATCTACTTTTTCCACTATGTGCATGTGACACTTAAATATGCACGAAAACCCTTTTGATCAACTATACTAAGTGACCTTACTCATCAACTTATTCTCTTTTAGCTATAGCATCTCACTTTTTGAACCAGTGGATTTACTTTCCCCAGCCACTTTCAGCTGTTCTTTGGCAATGATATTTGAAAAAACACAAGCATAAAAGGGCTTCAAGCATACCTCCTGGCGAAGCAAATAAGCAAACTGTTGAAATTTTCTGGGCTAACTCTGACTTGACTTTCTCCACTTCATTCTACATTCAGCTGTTTTAAAAATACAGCCTTTACATTAACTACAATACAATTTGGTAGTATTTCAGTATGCAAGAAATTGTTACGAACCACAGAATAACTTGAATTCTCCTAGTCAGAATCTTTTCCTGGATCTCAGGACATGTTTTATTTGCTCAGTATTTTGACAGTGCTTAAATCCAAACTCTCTTCCACATAGATAACAACCAGGCTGCATAAATCAGCACACCGTTCTCTCTCTGCTTCTCCCAGCGTGCAGAACTTATGCTTAACAAGCAAATTCTTTTGGGGGAGGGAATAGTTTGATGCAATTGACATCAACACCAGGACAAAGTTGTGTCCTAGAAGTTGTCTTGGAATTCAAATGAGAAGATCTGTTTTCTAAGCAAGGGCTGGCCTCTTGCCAACTGTGAAACCTTGAATTTTCTTCTCTGGAAGGGAAATGTGCTCATCTCTTTGCCTCAAAGAGCTATATCACATGGGACTCAACAAATGCCTTGTAAACTGTGTTCTACAAACTTTAGAGGTAGATTTTTCCTTTTGTTCTCGTTCCTCTTTCAGTGTCTCCAGTCAAGCTCCCTAGAGTAGAGCTTTGCATGGTTTTAGTCAGTGGAGATGTATAGTCTCCAGTCTTTGAAATGGTCATCTCTATTAAGGCTTAAATAATTCTATATAGACAAAGGAAGTCTTTCATTCCTCCTGGGAAGAATTATTATTATTTTTGCAAGCTTTGGTTTGGGAAGAGCTGTCATCAAGAAAATATTGACCGTGAAAGTCCATCTGTAAGAGAAAGGAATCAATGATTAAAAATAAGAAGAAGAAGAAATGGCAACTTTGACTACATCAAAGCCAGGCCTACAAAGCTTAATCTACCAAAATCTAGCTATGTGACAGGCATAAAATAGGTGTTTGAAGAGACCTAAACAGTTAGCCAAATAAAAAGATGATCAAACTTGAACTCTGTCTTTGGGAAACTCTGAGAGCAATCAAGGCAGTTAACACATGAAAACATAAGACATACAATAGCTGTAATATTATTTATATAGATTTATTTGATGTTAATGAGAGAAATGTGACAAACATTATGAGAGCAGAAAAGGATAATTGATTGGCTCTGCCCACAGAAATTTGACACACATTCACCATGGGTCAGTCATTCCTTGTGAGAAATAAAATATCACCTGCCATATCAGTAAACAGAAGATGTCACAGTCATCAGCGATTGCTGCTGCTGCTGCTGCGTCACTTCAGTCGTGTCCGACTCTGTGCGACCCCAGAGACGGCAGCCCACCAGGCTCCCTGTCCCTGGGATTCTCCAGGCAAGAACACTGGAGTGGGTTGCCATTTCCTTCTCCAATGCATGAAAGTGAAAAGTGAAAGTGAAGTCACTCAGTCGTGTCCGACTCTTCGCGACCCCATGGACTACAGCCTACCAGGCTCCTCCGTCCATGGGATTTTCCAGGCAAGAGTACTGGAGTAGGGTATCATCACCTTCTCCAATTGCAGCCACCTCTTAAGGTGAGCTGGTGAGCCCTGAAGGAACTCAGGAAAGAAACAAAGAATATCTGCCATCTAGCAGCCATCAGACTGCAGCCACTCCCAATGGTGAGCCCTGAGGAAATTCAGGATGTGAAAACACAGGATACTGGCCCTAGATAGCTGAGTGCATGAAGGAATGGTTTCAGTGAGTCCATATTCTTGCATCTTCCCATATAGAGAAAAGAGCTAAATTCCTTAACTTGAGACCAAGTTTTTAGGGTTTGTGTGTGCGTGTGTGCTATGTGCTTAATTGCATGTCATTTCTAACTCCTTGAGACTCCATGGGCTGTAACCTACCAGGCTCCTCTGTCCATGGGGATTCTCCAGGCAAGGATGCTGGAGTAGGTTACCTTTCCCTCCTCCAGGGGATCTTTCCAACCCAGGGATCAAACCCAGGTCTCCCACATTTCAGGCAGATTCTTTCCTGTCTGAGCCACCATGGAATTCCATACTTTTATTTTATTAACATTAACTTTTTCTTTCTACTACTTGCCCTTTGTTGCAAGGCTTTTATATGTCCTAGCTCCTTGCCTTATATCCTTGGAACATTTTTCCCAGGGTCACTGGTCACTTGAGATGATGTCTCTCAGGTTTGAAGTCCTTAGTATGTCCACTGAATAAAACATAACTCTCAAATTTTAGGTTGTTAATATTGTTTCTGTTGACACTTAGACCACTTGTGTGTTACCTAATGGTGACCTTAAAAGTCTGACTGCAGCTTCCCACGTAACCTCATACCATTCAGTTCTCTTTCCCTCCAAATAGGAAAAGGACAGAACAAAGACTGGATGAGATTTTGGATGGTAGCATTTGGAATGATACACAAGGAAACACTCTTCTTACATGCTGGGGAAAATTGTAAGTCCTAGATTCAGCTAACCTAGCATGTCCTTGAGGATGTACATGTTCTCAGCAAGGTATTTCTATTCCTTACAAGAAATCCCACAGGGACAGCTGCATTCCTTCCAGTTATCACTTCTGATCAGAGTACCTAACTCTCCATTGATTTGCTGACAGCTTGCAATAAAAATTTAAAAATCTACCACACAGTTTGAAAGGAGAAAATATCTACATTATATCTTTTTCAGTCTCAAAGGTAATACATTTTAAAAATATATAAATCTTAGACACCAAGGAGCACTACAAAGTCATAGTTTGGCTGCTTATGCAATGTGTTGTGAGACTAATAATGTGAATTCATCCACAAAAATCTCTATGACCAAAAGAAAGTTTAAAATAATTGCTGATGATGATGCATTGTAGTTCAGTTCAAGTTAAATGTTGCCAATCTCAACAATTTTTTTTTTTCCTTTTAAAGTGCAAAATAGGAAGAAAGAATGTTTTGATTACATTTTCTAGAAGGAATAAATTTACTTGCTCACCTAACATTTATAATACAAGAGAACCCTCTATGTGTTATTTAAAAATGGCTCACATTAAAAAAAAATTTGAGAAAAATAATGTTCATGGTGAGAGTGTGTCATGAACCAAGAACAATAGTTGATTTAATTTTGTGACCTGAGGTAAGATAATCACACACACACACAATGGTGATTGAATGGTGGACAGATAACATGCATGCATGAATAGGATCTATATAAGGAGAAAAAGGATGTCACCAAAACTGGGCAGTGGGGTAAGAGGGGAAAATAAAAAGTGGAGGGAGGGTAGAAAATCATTTTCCACAGGGATGCTGTTTCTCTCAGAAATTTGACCAGTGAACTAGAGACTCTGGCCTTGAAGAGACATCATATTGTTAAGTGTATTCAATTTCCATTATATTAATCTTCAAATATTGTGCTTCGTGAATTCTCCAAGGACATATAAGTCCATATATTCAACAACAAAGAAAGAAGTTATCTAGTGGGATACACAAAGAACAAATAAAAATATATCTTTAAGAAAAACACAAGCCAGTAGTTAGTACTAGACAGTGAATCAAAGCAGAATAGTATATTGATAATAGGGAATGATCACATCATGACATCTTTATATGTGTAAATTTGCTTTGCTCAATCATATTTTTCCAACATTTTCTTTTAATTTTCTAACTATTCTCGTATAGTCTAGTTCTATAGCAATCACAGAAACATGGAAATACTGGTTTTTACCAGATTCCACATGTCCAAGAAGACAAGAAAACTCATGTTTCAAAAATTTCCCACTAAAACTTAATTCAAAATGCTACTGAAGTGTAATTTAACTAGAAGCTCCTTAACCATCTGAACCTAGAGTGATTGTCTTCTGGTATAAATGTGAAAGTTGGAGTAGTATTTTGGAGTCAGGAACAGTGCAGGAATCCCCCCTTTCAATATTTTATATCTATTCCTTACCTGGAAGTTAAACATTCCTAGTAAATATTTTATCTAGAGTTTTCAAAATGGATGTGTAAAAATTCCATGGTTGGGTTTGTCTTTATTTTTCTTACTCAATCTTAATTTTCCTGATGTATTACTAAACTTTCTTTTTTAAGTCAGATTTTCATAGACATTTAGGATTGGTACTGTAAAAAAAATTAATTGCTGTGCAGGGTCTAACTACCCTTTAATTTCCAAACACAATCAAGTAGAAGTGACCATTACATCCAATTTAGCACTTTCTTTGAGCAGAATTTAAGCTAGACTCCAGCATCAAATATTATCTAGCTGACTCTAAGGCTGCAGCAAATAGCATCTCATATGCCGTCTAATCAAGCTGTTTTTCAGTCTAATTGGTGCCATTTTTCTTAGTTTTTATTTCCCTATTTCTTTTTTTCCCCCTTTTTTCCCCCCTATTTCTTCTTAAAAAAAAAAAAAATGGAGTATAGGTGCTTTACAATCTTGTGTTAGTTTCTGCTGTACAGCAAAAGTGAGTCAGCCACACTTGTACATATACCTTCTCTTCCTTGAATTTCTCCTATTTCTTCTTTATGCTGTATTTTCTTTCATTGTCTTAAAGTGATTGCACTGATGGTGTCAGGCTTTCTGTGGTAGTAAATAGATCATCTCAGGTTACCTTGGTCTTGTGGATACACATTTGCCTACTTACTATTCACTGCCCTGTTTTCTCCACCTTGACCTTTCCTAGTTTAGCAAAGTTTAGTTCTCTGATATAACACTTCATCCACTTCTACAATCTGTAAACTCAAGAGTGTCATTGGTTTATTTAAATATAATCTTGCCTGAAGTGATCTCTCATCAGTCTCTGTCTCACTTCTGACCAGCAAATTAGGGTTCCATCCATAGTATCTGCAGTCTTCATTACTGACCAGTCTTGTGTATCCTGGTGCTAAAGTTTGGTGCTAAATAAAAGTTTCAGGGAATCCTAACCCTGAATATTCCTACCATAATATTCAGTCAGTTTTCTCCCTTTCCCTCATGTTAACACGATTCAATGTATTTCTTAGTTTGGCATTAAACATTTTATGATTGGCAAATCATAACATATTAAAGTCTCATTTCACAGGATGTACCAGAAAGAAAGTTTGTCTCTAGACAGGCTGGACTCATCATTTTCAAAACCACATTATAATCTCCTTTCTTTGTTTAAACTGCTCATTTTTCCAGAATGCTTTTTTGACTTTGAGTAGCTGTGTCTAGATCATAAGAATTGCTCAAAAATACTTGTTGGTTTGCTTTTGTGTTCAATGAATTCATTGGTTCAACAGATATGTATTTAAATATGTATTTATATATAACTGAATCACTGTTCTGTACAGTATAAATTAACATAATATTGTAAATCAATTATACTTCAATAAAATAATTTTTTTAATATATATGTTTAACATTGATGACTATGTGTTAGACACAAGAATACAACGGAACCAAACAATGTCCTTCATCTTAAGAAATATACAGCCAGGAAACAGAGACAATTAGAAACAAGTTTACAATGGTGTCAATGCTATAATAAGTACTATAAATTAAATTGATCGGGCTAGAGGCAGGAGAAAAAGAAAGTATTATTTGCTAAGAAAGAAAGGAAGAGAGGGAGGAAGGGAAAGAAGAGAGGCAGAAAGGAAGGAAGGAAGAGAGACAGAAAAGGAGAAAGAGAAAGAGGGAGGGAAGGAGAGAGGGAGGAAGCAAGGGAAAGAAGAAAGAAAACGGAAAGAAAAATTAGTTTGCCCTCAAGGCAATTGCACCCTACTGCCATCTATGGGGTCCCACAGAGTCGGACACGACTGAAGCGACTTAGCAGCAGCAGCCAGTACTCTTGCCTGGAAAATCCCATGGATGGAGGAGCCTGGTAGGCTGCAGTCCATGGGGTCGCGAAGAGTCGGACACGACTGAGCGACTTCACTTTCACTTTTCATTCATGCATTGGAGAAGGAAATGGCAACCCACTCCAGTGTTCTTGCCTGGAGAATCCCAGGGATGGGGGAGCCTGGTGGGCTGCCGTCTATGGGGTCTCACAGAGTCGGACACGACTGAAGTGACTTAGCAGCATGAATAAATGATTACTTAAATAAACCTGAAATTTTTGAATTAAACTTCACAGTCTTTACTTGCCAGCTCTTTTATTTTTTTAACTTTTTTATTAAGGAACATCTCAAACACAAAATTAGAAGGAGTAGCGTAATAAATTCTCATGAATCCATTAATTAGCTTCAAAAATAATCAACACAAGACCAATTTCATCTCACCTGTATCATTCTCTTGTCTCTTCTCCATTTTTGTATACAGTAGGTGCTTGTTGGTTATTTAAATATAGCAGTTTGTACATATCAATGACTTCTTCAGTGGCTCAGCAGTAAAGAATTCAACTGAGATGCAGAAGCTGCGGGAGATGGCCGGTGCAATCCTTGGGTAGGGAAAATCCCTTGGAGGAAAGCATGGCAACCCAGTCCAGTATTCTTGCCTGGAGAATCCCATGGACAGAAGAGCCTGGCAGGCTACAGGACATAGGGTCTGAAAGACTGAAGTGACTTCGCATGCATGCATGCATGTACATGTCAATACCAAATTATCTATCCCTCCCCTTACCCTTCCACCCTAGCAACCATAAATTCGTTCTCTATGTAACCATAAATTCATTTGTCATCTGCCTCTGGGGAGATTGAATCCTGTGCTGCTGCAGCTGTTGACCTTCAACACTCTCTGAGGGAATTCAAGGTGGACTGAAGCACTCTGTGCTCCAGGTAATCTGGCCGACAGGTCTTTAGATAGATATTTTTAGAAAAGTGAAAGTGAAAGCGCCCTCTCGTGGCCATTTGAATGAGCGCAGAAACATTTCCAATATTTCCATGGAATATCAATTCTCCAGGCCAGGATACTGGAGTGGGTAGCCTTTCCCTTCTCCAGGAGATCTTCCCAACCCAGGGATCAAACCCAAGTCTCCCGCATTGCAGGCGGATTCTTTACTAGTTGATCCACAAGGAAAGTCCAAGAACACTGGAGTGGGTAACCTGTCCCTTCTACAGCACATCTTCCTGACCCAAGAGTCAAACCGGGGTCTCCTGCATTGCAGGCAGATTCTTTACTAATTAAGCTATCAGGGAAGCCCTCATTTTCAGAAAATGATTCCATTATACCAAACCTTGCATCTACTTATATTTAGAAAATCACTAAATCCCTCCTGACTAGCAAAAAACATCCTATAAAGTAAACACTTGATTGCATTAAACTCCCCCTTCACTGAAATCTTATATATTGACCTTCTCCAGCTGCCTTTTTGGAGCAGTCTCTCAGGTCTCTGAGAGCTATCTGAAGTGCTGCCTCCTGGGCTGCAATCCTCATTTTGTCCCCAAATAAAACTTAACTCACAACTCTCAAGTTATGCATCTTTTTAGTTGACAGTTACGGTGACTGACCAAGTGACCTAGAGTGGACTTCCTTCCTTCACCTGAACTCCACGAGGAACCAGAGCTTTGGTACCAGCAAATGGGCCCCTTGTGCCCATCTGTCTCCTCTGGGAGTACAGATGAATTTGGGTAAGTCTTTCCTGATTCTCAAACCTCCCATCTTAGTCGACATTCTGAGTTTTATGTGGTGGTGGAGCAGGTTACCTGTCCCCTGTTAGTTGGAAAGATACTGGGGTGGGGTGAGATAGGTGAAATATCCAGGGCATACCCACTTATGGTCTAGGCAGTGAGTGGGGCTCAGTTGAAAGATACCAAGAAATTCCCATCCAGTAAAAAGATACTGGGAGGGATGTGTGGCTTAAAAATGCCAGGGGAATTACCCAGCCAGTGGAAAGATACAGGAGTGGGTGCCAACTGAAAAACATCGAGGAATACCCAGGGCTTGGCTGAAAGACACTGAGGTTGCTCAGTTGTAGGGAACTGAGTGGTCTTGACTAAGTGGTTATGTAAGAGGCTGATCTGACACTTTTCCTCAGTTTGGCTGCCTTTATAGAATTTGTTGGCATAAAAGTGAGGAGAATATATGGCAGCTTTGCTCCAAAGAAAAGGGGCAAGAGTCCTTCCAGTCATTTTCAGTTTTCTCAGGTGACTGAGAAATTTATAGAAGTGGTGGAGGGCTAGTCCTCATACCATGCAGTTGTCCCATAGGAGAAGCCCACTCATTAATTAAAACACTTGCTCACCTAGGGGTCACTATAAGATCTGGCCATTCAGTGACCTGAGCACCCACACTGGTCTAAGACTGCTGGAGGGAGAATCTGAGGCCTGTAAGAGGAGCTGAAATGCCTCTGTCGTAACTCCTGGAGAAGTTAAGCTCATAAGCAGCACACAGGTCCACCATACAATTTCACTAGTAGTTTTTATCCCTGAAAATTCAACTTAAAGGAGCTCATACCTGCAAGTATCTAGTTAATTGGAGAAAGTATACTAAAGAAGATCTCAATAAAAATGCCCAAATTGGGTTTCTTTTGCTATTACAAAATTGACATTTTTGCATACACAGTTAGAAAAAAGCCATAAGATCAACCAGAGTGAATGGAATAGTTACTTTGGTATCTAGGAAGTTCTAAAAGAGAAAATGATAAAGTAACTTCTTTGCAGGAAACCAACAAGAAATTACTTAAAAGTGTATCAGAACTAAGTTTGGAGCCACAAGCACTGACTCTGCCAGGTCGCAGGTCTAGGGGACCTGGGGAAGTCACGTTTGGCGTTTATGCCATTTGGCTTTTGATTTCTGGGCATCACTTTGACTTTCATTTTACTTGGAGTGTGACTCCCAGAAGGTGAGTTTCTGGTTTTGTTGGTTTGATTTGAGCATGCAGACATTTGGTACAAACTGTGCAAGCTAAAGTGGAAAGTGCTTCCTTTAAGGTTCCACATTCCACCTGGGAATCCCTTGGGGAAAAAAAAAAAAAAAATTAATGACTGGTCAACTTATAGCTACTATCCAATGACAAAGAAAAAATATTAGATCTTTATTGACATAGGATGGGAAGATGGACTGAAGTCCCCTTTTGTCCAGTAACATGTCCCACCCCTCCAGAAGTCCTCTTCAGGTGTCCTTCAGGCACTCAGAACAAACACAATTATTTTTATAACTGGAATCTACTTGTCATGTCCAACTCTTTTCCACCCTATGGACTGCAACACGTCAGGCTTCCCTGTCCATCACCAACTCCCAGAGCTTACTCAAACTCATGTCAAACTCAAACTTGAGCTTGTGGTGCCATCCAATCATCTCATCCTATGTTGTCCCCTTCTCCTCCCCCCTTCAATCCTTCCCAGTTTCAGGGTCTTTTCTAATGAGTCATTTTATCATATCAGGTGACCAAAGTATTGGAGTTTCAGCTTCAGCATCAGTCCTTCCAATGAATATTCAGGACTGATTTCCTTTAGAATTGACTGGTTTGATCTCCTTGCAGGCCAAGGGACTCTCAAGAGTCTTCTCCAACACCACGGTTCAAAAGCATCAATTCTTTGGCACTCAGCTTTCTTCATAGTCCAACTCTCACATCCATACATGACTACTGGAAAAGTCATAGCTTTAACTAGATGGACTTTTGTTGGCAAAGTAATGTCTCTGCTTTTTAATGTGCTGTCTAGGTTGGTCATAGCTTTTCTTCCAAGGAGCAAGCGTCTTCTAATTTCATGGCTGCTGTCACCATCTGCATTGACTGAGCAGCTGACCTGAACTGAACTGCCACCCCCGCTTCCTCAGGAATGAACAAGACTACAGCTGAGTTAGAGTGGCACTGGGCCTCAGGCAAGTAAAAATGGCATAGTTTCTCTATCATTTATAAGTTGCCTTTTCTTTTCTTTTTGTTTTTTTTTTTTTTAGTTGCCTTTTCTTAATTTAGCATTCACTTTGTTAAATTTTCCTTTGACTGTTTTCCTGATCTCTGATTAAGTTGATTTTAACAATTTTTGCTTGATCTTTCAGTGATTCTCTGAAGGGATAGCTCCTTGGAGTTACCTGCTCCACTATTTTAGTTGATGGTCATTCTTAACATATTAATTTTTGCATTATATGTTAATCTATTTTTTTTTTTTTTACTGAGTTCTGGAAGATTTACTCAAGCTAGTAAACTATATATAAAGCAAGAGGAGAAGGAGGCGACAGGAAATGAGATGTTTGGATGCCATCACTGACTCAATGGATATCAGTTTGAGCAAATTCAGGGAGATAGTGAAGGACAGGGAAGCCTGGTGTACTGCAGTTCATGGAGTCGAGAGGAGTCAGACATAAGTTAGCAACTGAACAACAACAACAAATCTCTACATATCTACTGATAGATATATCTTATGTACATATCTAGACCTAGATTTTGGCATTTTATTTCACTTCCAATCATATGTTTACCCTCTCCATTGTTTTAACACCAGGGGAAAGTATGAACACAGTTCCCCACTACCACAAATTATGCAGTTGAGTTTCCCACATTCGGGGAAATCACAGTAGTCAGCACATCTGAAATGCAATGGATTAGCCTTGCTCTGGGAAAAACATGTTTTTGATTATGGTATCTCCCCTGCCAGGCAAGAATATCCATTGGGTTTTAATTCAGTCATCTATTTCTTACTTGGTCAACCTTTCCAGCTCTCAGATTTCTCATGTTTTGCTAGATATAGTGATTCATGGAGTCCACATGAGAGCAGCAAGTTAAATATCTTCTAAAGACTTCTCTTTTTTTTTTTTTTTTTTAATTTTATTTTTTAAAAAAAAATCACATGCTCCCCATCCTGAACCCTCCTCCCTCCCAACCTCCCCATACCATCCCCCTGGGCCTTCCCAGCGCACCAGGCCCAAGCATCCAGCATCGTGCACTGAACCTGGACTGGCATCTCGTTTCATACATGACATTTCACATGTTTCAATGACATTCTCCCAAATCTTCCCACCCTCTCCCACAGAGTCCATAAGACTGTTCTATACATCAGTGTCTCTTTTGCTGTCTCGTACACAGGGTTATCGTTACCATCTTTCTAAATTCCATCTCTTGTGTTGTTGCTATATTAAGGACTGGCCCCTGGTTTTGAACAAGATAAATTTTTCTCACTCCGAATTCATTCTCATCATAGGGCTGCAGGAAAGGGGACTCCTTTCAGGGCCTGAGAGTGGGCTCTTGTCTAACACTTGGATATGAATTGTCCAAGGAGACACACATGCTGACAAACTGCAAATTTTAAGAAATGGGATTAGGAAAGGGGCACCCAAGAGGAGAGCAGTAGGGTAAAGGAACCCAGGAGAACTGCTCCCCCAGTGTCCAATTTTATAGCAATGGAGTTAGTTTCCTGGTTGTCTCTGGCCAATCATCTTGCTTGGCCCATAGTCTGACTCAAGATCCTTCCTGCTGGCACATTCATTTCTTAGCCAAGATGTATTCCAGAAGAATAATTCTGGGAGGTTGGTCATCTCCTCTTCTTCTGGCCTCTGCCATATTTATAGCAGCAACTCTGTGTTCCTTATCTATCTGGACCTCCTGCTGTGAGGAGCTCAGGCAAGTGGTCATTATCCTATCTAGGCAGGAGGTTTCATCCAATAGTTCCCTAACAATAGTTTGTAATTTTTTTTCCCAAGAAAGCAATGTTGCATTCTTCTGTAAGCCTTCCCCCCCACCCCCCAGTTTTAAGCATCAGTTTCTTTCCCTAGGTCTCCAAAGATATCTTATTATAAAAGTGAAAGATTTTCATGAGTCCATCACCAAAAGCTATTTATAATGAAAGTCTATAAACCTTTAGTTATTTTAATTCTATTCATTATGTCTCTTGATTTTCCTGCTATTAGTTCAGGAATTTATTTTTCTCTAAGATACTAGATATAGCTTATTACAATAATTAGGATTCCACTATGTTACTTTAATCAAGCAATTAGAATGAGAGAGAACTCTTATCCATCTCTATCTGTATCTATACCAGCATAATTTCCCAAACTCTGAAGCAAGAGGAATTACTGAAAGGTAGACAGAAGCAGTATTTCTAGAAGCACTGCAACTGCATGGTGAATATGGGAAGGGATAAAAAGAACTCCCGAATACCCAAAGGGGAGAAGGTAGAGCCTACAGAAATACCAATTTTCAGGGAATCAACTGAACCCAAAGCTTATTTTTTCCACTCTCCTTCCTCCAAATAGAAAATATAATAATTTAAAAGAAATTCTACACAAATTGGAGATTTTGCATAACCTTTAGTAAGTTGTTCAAACATTTAATAATGTTTGGAGACTGAAATCTAAGTATTATTCCCTCATGATGCTAACACACACACACATCAGATCAGATCAGATCGGTCACTCAGTCGTGTCCGACTCTTCGCGACCCCATGAATCGCAGCACGCCAGGCCTCCCTGTCCATCACCAACTTCCGGAGTTCACTCAGACTCACATCCATCGAGTCAGTGATGCCATCCAGCCATCTCATCCTCTGTCATCCCCTTCTCCTCCTGCCCCCAATCCCTCCCAGCATCAGAGTCTTTTCCAATGAGTCAACTCTTTGCATGATGTGGCCAAAGTACTGGAGTTTCCGCTTTAGCATCATTCCTTCCAAAGAAATCCCAGGGCTGATCTCAGAATGGACTGGTTGGATCTCCTTGCAGTCCAAGGGACTCGCAAGAGTCTTCTCCAACACCACAGTTCAAAGGCATCAATTCTTTGGCGCTCAGCCTTCTTCACAGTCCAACTCTCACATCCACACATAACCACAGGAAAAACCATAGCCTTGACTAGACGAACCTTTGTTGGCAAAGTAATGTCTCTGCTTTTGAATATGCTATCTAGGTTGGTCATATCTTTCCTTCCAAGGAGTAAGCATCTTTTAATTTCATGGCTGCAGTCACCATCTGCAGTGATTTTGGAGCCCAGAAAAATGAAGTCTGACACTGTTTCCACTGTTTCCCCATCTATTTCCCATGAAGTGGTGGGACCGGATGCCATGATCTTCATTTTCTGAATGTTGAGCTTTAAGCCAACTTTTTCACTCTCCACTTTCACTTTCATCAAGAGGCTTTTGAGTTCCTCTTCACGTTCTGCCACAACGGTGGTGTCATCTGCATATCTGAGGTTATTGATATTTCTCTCGGCAATCTTGATTCCAGCTTGTGTTTCTTCCAGTCCAGCATTTCTTATGATGTACTCTGCATATAAGTTAAATAAACAGGGTGACAATATACAGCCTTGATGAACTCCTTTTCCTATTTGGAATCAGTCTGTTGTTCCATGTCCAGTTCTAACTGTTGCTTCCTGACCTGCATACAAATTTCTCAAGAGGCAGATCAGGTGGTCTGATATTCCCATCTCTTTCAGAATTTTCCACAGTTTATTGTGATCCACACAGTCAAAGGCTTTGGCATAGTCAATAAAGCAGAAATAGATGTTTTTCATACACATTTTCAAAAATATATCACCCAATATTTTTTTTTTCTGCATGCTGTGAATCATTGGAAGATTTGAATGTCCCTATCAGTAAGTTAAGAGAATTAATTTGAAATCCTGAGCCTATAGTGACAATGATGTAATTGTCCTTGGTGACTTTTAGATTTATGTCAAAAAGGCACAAGGTCAACTAAAATTCCAATTAAAACAAAGTGGAATAAAGTTCTGTACAAAAGACCAATTTCATTAAATGCCAGCAGTAAATATGAATTTCTTTTAAGAATGAGGTTTCTGGACTTCATGAAGAGAACTGTTTCTTTCTTTCTTTTTTTTTTTTACCTCCTGAATAAACAAGGCAATTTTTGACATGAAATAGATTTAGCTCATTCCAAATCTGAATTCTGAGATGTCTTGGGAATTTTTCAAGCTTTCTCAGCTATTATTTTTTCCATTGATTTTTATTATTTTACAATCAATGTAATCAGTTATTATAAACAATCGATATTGCTTTATTTTACCCAGATATTATCCATGTCTTTGTCACCATTTTTATGCAATAGAGTCCTTTTTTTAATATTCCCTTGGTGAGCTCCTTGGTGATAAAGTCTCTCAGTTTTGTCTGAAAATTATTTTCATTAAGGTAATAGGTTATCAATTGTGTTATCTCAGTATGTTGAAGATATTCTACTACCTCTGGCTTCTCTCATTGCTGTTGTTTCTCAGTTATTATGACAAGCAAGTTTCTTTGACAAAGTTCTAATTTTATTTCCCAGATGCCTGATTTAAATATTGTTTAGAGCAGTGGTTCCCAAATTTTGCTGAACATTAGTTATCACCTAGTGAAATTTTACAAATCCTGGTGGCCCTGATTGCACCTCATACTAATTTAATCAGAGTATCTACAGGTGGAAGCAAGGTATCAGAGGTTATTAAATATTGCCAGGTGAGTATAATGTACAGCTAAGTATGAGAACCACTGGTTTAGAATTTTCATACATCATCAGTGTAAATAGAAATCACTTCACATGTTATCATAGATTGCTGGTTCCCACTCCCATTCTGATTCAGTGTGTCAGATATGGGGCAATCCTGTGATTTAGATGTGAGTGAGCCATGTGTGCAATGAAGAAATACTCTTATAGAACAAAGATCTACTCAATAAGTGGTTCTTGAAATCATAGCATCAGAATTAGCTACTGGTGAGCTTATTAGAAATGCAAATATTTAGAGCCTATTGACATCTACTGGGTGAAAATCAATGAACCTGAGGAATGTTTACCTTTTCAAGCTTTCCAATTGATTCTTATGCACATTTAATCTGAGAACCACTGATGTAAAGCATATGAAACCTAAATATGTGGCTACTAATCAGAACCACCTATCAGGCCACTATACTAGACTTCTTAGCTCTCCCTTATTGTCTGTCCACCATGTTAATGAGTACACCATGTAGTAAATGATAGAGAAATAATGTCAAAGGATGATATCTGCATTTAAGTTTGTGTGTGTAATAAATACTCAAAATTATACTTGATGAAACTAGTTGGGGAAAGGGAGCTTTTTCTGAAAATGTAAAAGGATTAAGGTATTTAGTCATAACATTATAGAAAGAGAAGATAAGAAAAAGGGGAAGATGATTATATTCACTAGTGTGTGTTCAGCCCTTTTTCTCAGGCACTTCTCCAAATTTGAATTACCTGTCTTATCAAAGAATGGAAAGTTGGAGGAAATCACTTATTAAAAGTTGTTGCAATTCAGGGATGCTTTGGCTCTGAGGGATGTTGATAATCCAGATGAAGCCAATGAGAAAAGCCCACAGTTGTGGGGGATAAAACTTGCCCTTAAAGGAATGTGGTGATATTATGCCTGTTGTCTAAGCCCATACAGGTCCTAGGTAATAAAAATCTTCCATCAACAGTGACCTGTTATGATATCTTTGGAATAAATCCCAGTTGTGAATGACATGATAAAGGCAGAAGTCAAATCCTTATTTTGCTGTCAAGTCTTAGATGAGGAATCAAAGCTTTATCTAAATGAACTGAAATTTACAACAGTACTTCCTTCCCAGAAGAAAAGACTTTATTAAACAAAGAATAAAGCCCACATTAGGAAAACATGGAAGGGTTTTCAGAAGGTCTTGGCTTTACTGGGATACAGAGGTCAAAGATTAATTCCAGATCCTCCCCAAAATTAATTAACAAAATAATTATTTATGACAAGATTAATTTAAAACTCCACTTGGGGCATTTGGCCTAATATCTGGAATTAGTTCCAATACCTGTTTCAGAAAAATATTAGAAGACACAATTTCTAAGATTCGTTTCTACTATGAATAATTCTGGTTTGTTCCTCCAAATTCTATTTTTAAAAAGCGAAAAGATTCCTAGGAAAATAATGTAGATATAAAGGGACTTTTAAGTAGAAAATGATGGTTTTAAGTGTCTCTACTGATTCCTTGTTGCTTTTCATTTGGGGAGAATAACAAGGTGAGGGTTTCATTTAGTTTTTGGACATGTAATATTTTCAGAGTCAACATTTTAAAATGCATTAAAGAGTGTAATAAATACACATTTTTGATGAATGACTTCTGCTTTTAAGCCTCTCCCTCTCCTTCTTTGTTCTACATATGAATAGACTGATTAGAAGTTTTGCACTGTTTCCTCCTTCAGTGCCTGTGGGCAATTCAAACCCGTTTAGAATGCCAGCCCATAGCCACTCTAAAAGCCCAGTCTATCCTTTCTGCCTTACTCAAGGCAGCCTTTACCTGCTTTTGCCTTCTTACTTCCTCAAGATTTCCTTGCATAAATTGCTGTTCAGTTGCTCAGTTATCTCTGACTCTTTGTGACCCCATAGACTGCAGCATACCAGGCTTTCCTGTCCTTCACTATCTCCCAGAGTTTGTTCAAACTCTTGTTCATCGAGTTGATGTTGCCATCCAACCATCTCATCCTCTGTCACCCCCAAGCCCACTGTGGTGCGGTATCATGAGTTTTGGTACACAAACCAAATTCTGGGTGGAGATCTATTTTTTTCTCATGAAACATTCAAAATAATGGTTATGTCAGCAGGATGTCTAGACCACAACCACCAGAAGCAGAGATCTCTTCTCTTGCTTTGGTTTGCTAACTGGCTCTGCTGTCTGTAGGTAAGCAATTATTTTGAGCTGCTGCTTACTCTGAGCTCTGTTGTTGCCTGCTGTGAAGTTTGTGCTTTGAGCTTGGCTACATTGTGCTGCATTTGCTGAGTTCTATGGAACCTCTGTCATATAATACTAGGAGAATGAAGCCTGCCTTAAAGTGGCCCTGAGTTGTACATCTCAGCTGAACTTATTCTGTGATTTAATTCCAGCATAGGCTGTGACAGGTGCTAGGCTCAGGAGAATGGCTTTTACCTTATGGCCTTTGATTGTGTTTCTCAATTTAGGATTGTCCCCTGTTCTATAAAGGATTCAGGGAGACTCATACTCTATGTGCTATGTGGACCCACTTGCATGGAGGAAATGTTACTATGCATTATGTTGAAGTCTACATTTCCTAAAGCAAACAACTCACTGCTGCTGCTGCTGCTGCTGCTGCGTCGTTTCAGTCGTGTCCAGCTCTGTGTGACCCCATAGACGGCAGCCCACCAGGCTCCCCCGTCCCTTGGATTCTCCAGGCAAGAACACTGAAATGGGTTGCCATTTCCTTCTCCAATGCATGAATGAAAAGTGAAAGTGAAGTCGTTCAGTCGTGTCCGACTCGCAGTGACCCCAGGGACTGCAGCCTACCAGACTCCTCCATCCATGGGATTTTCCAGGCAAGAGTACTGAAGCGGATTGCCATTGCCTTCTCTGGAATGACTCACTAGGACTCCACAAATTGCCTTTGCTGCTGCTATCAATACCTATGACTCTGACACAAAAATAGACCTTGATCCTCAGAGTTCTTGGGTAAAATACCTATGGTATGCCTCTGGCCCAGCCAGGAATTAATTCACCCATTATGACAGAAGGAACCCCTAAATCTGATGATACTGATTTGGGACTTTCTGAGGGAATAAACTTATAAATCTGCTCAGAGTAGAGAGGTTCCCCTAAAGTATATCTAGTAACCACACACACACACACACACAAAGGAAGTGTCAGTTGAAAAAATGCACAACCTAGAATCTGAGAATTATGCTTTACTTGATGGACAAAACCTAGGACATAAATCCTGGGCACAGTATCTTAGATAGCTCTGAGACGCTGCTCCAAAGAGGTAAGAGAGGAGTCAGGATACATAGGCATTTTTGCAACAAAAACCAGGTAGTCTGAACTTCAAAAGATTACTGTTAATAAAAAATACCCAGGTATTTCAAGTTAAGGAATTTAGTGCTTTTCTATGTACAATAAGTCTCCTACATATAAACCTTTAAGATGTGAACTTTCAAAGGTGTGAATGTGAGTTCACCTCTCCAGTCACATAAGTTAGTTCACATGTTTGGTGTATATTGTCATGTGTATGATTCCTCTGCAAGTAGTTGTGGTTTTGTGTACCTTCACGGTACTGTATAGAGTACAGTAGTACAGTATCTTTATTTCAAGCTAGATCTGAAAGAAGACAGCTTCATTGAACTCCTTGCTGTACAACACAAGGAGCTTACTAATGAAAATGAAATGGAATTGGAGGCCCAGAGAAAGGATGTGAAGACAGACATGAACAAGAAGTAACCAAAAAGCTGAAGAGTATAATGATGCAGGAAATGACAAGGGGATTTGTTTGTTTATTTGTTTGAGGAGGCACTGTTCTTCCATGGGGGAAAAACCCGAAACAAATATTCATAATGTACACAATTGGAAATACTAAATTCACCTGAATAATTTATACAACAAAAAGACAAAAGGGTGCCAGTTGCCTTTTATTCCTCCATATCATACACTCTGAATTAACTTCAACATGTCCTAAAATGCATCAGTTGGTAAGTGTTCATGTCCTTAATGCTAGAGCTCAAATTAGAGTTAAACCTGGATATCCCACTAAATTTAACAAAGTATCTTAAAGGAGTTATCAAACACTAAATAGAAGACAGCTATGTTTTACCTTAACCATCAGAACAAGCATACTGTCTCAATTTCCCATGATCATAGAACATGTGAATGAAAAATGTCAACTGTAATATCAGCAAACTAAGGATTCTGTGGCATAAAGTCAGCAGCCACTACAGTCTCCCCCAACAGAGGGGGAAGAATAGGATGCTGGCCCTAGACAGTTAAGGTGGATATCAAAGAAATGATTTCAAAGAGCCCAGATTCTTGCATCTTTTCATGTATAGACATAGAAAAAGTGCTAAATTACTTAAGATGTCTGGTTTTCTTTAATTAATAGTAATCTTTTGATATTCAAACTACCCAATTTTTGTTGCAAAAACCTCTTTGTATCCTGCTTTCCCCTCTTCCCTCTTCAGAGCAGTCCATCAGAGTTATCTGAGAGGTGGTTTTCCAGACTTAAGTCCTCAGTTTTGTCTGCCAAATAAAACACAATTCTCAACTTTCAGGTTATGCATTTTTTGGACTCAAAATTCACTAAAATATCCCAATATAAACATGGATGCTCTGACCTAATGAGTAATAAAATAAAACAAATTTTGACTTAAAGTTAAATTAAATCTTTGGAACTTATACATTGGCTTGATAAAACTGGAGCCAATTGACCAGCCCCACTTCCTCAAATAAATAGTTAATATGGTCCAAAGTAAACTAAAACAGACTTTCCAAGACTGAAACTCATTATACAAGAACTATTGAGTGAAGGAATGATTATCCTCACTGCTCTTCCATTGAATACTCAATTTGGCCTGTTCTTAAACTTGAAAGAATGAATGGTCGATTACTGCAATTTCAATGCTGTGGTATCACCTATATTATTAAAATTACTAACTTCATCCACAACTGGGTATTGTTTTTGCTTTGGCTCCATCCCTTCATTCTTTCTGGAGTTATTTCTCCACTGATCTCCAGTAGCATATTGGGCACCTACCAACCTGGGGAGTTCTTCTTTCAGTATCCTATCATTTTGCCTTTTCATACTGTTCATGGGGTTCTCAAGGCAAGAATACTGAAGTGGTTTGTCATTCCCTTCTCCAGTGGACC
This sequence comes from Bos grunniens, assembly GCF_055505025.1. Taxonomy (NCBI): domain Eukaryota; kingdom Metazoa; phylum Chordata; class Mammalia; order Artiodactyla; family Bovidae; genus Bos; species Bos grunniens. The sequence continues at coordinate 53,311,710 of NC_141175.1, read as the reverse complement.
ACATTCTGTCAGACCTCTCTACCATGACCTGCCCATCTTGGGTGGCCCCACAGGGCATGGCTTGGTTTCACTGAGTTAGACAAGGCTGTGGTCCGTCTGATTAGATTGACTAGTTTTATGTGATTATGGTTTCAGTGTGCCTGCCCTCTGATGCCTTCTGGCAACACTTACCGTCTTACTTGGGTTTCTCTTACCTTGGACGTGGGGTATCTCTTCAGGGCTGCTCTGCAAAGCGCAGCTGCTGCTCCTTACCTTGGATGAGGGGTATCTCCTCACCACCGCCCCTCCTGACCTTGAGCTTGGAGTGGCTCCTCTCGGCCCTCCTGCACCCGAGCAGCCACCACTCCTTGGACGTGGGGTTGCTCCTCTCGGCTGCTGCCCCTGACCTTGGGGCAGTGGGGGGTGGGGGTGGATAGCTCCTCCCGGCCACTGCTGGGACATAGATGGGGAAACAGTGGAAACAGTGTCAGAATTTATTTTGGGGGGCTCCAAAATCACTGCAGATGGTGATTCCAGCCATGAAATTAAAAGAAGCTTACTCCTTGGAAGGAAAGTTATGACCAACCTAGATAGCACATTCAAAAGCAGAGACAGTACTTTGCCAACAAAGGTCCGTCTAGTCAAGGCTATGGTTTTTCCAGTGCTCATGTATGGATTCGAGAGTTGGACTGTGAAGAAAGCTGAGCGCCGAAGAATTGATGCTTTTAAACTGTGGTGTTGGAGAAGACTCTTGAGAGTCCCTTGGACTGCAAGGAGATCCAACCAATCCATTCTGAAGGAGATCAGCCCTGGGATTTCTTTGGAGGAATGATGTTAAAGCTGAAGCTCCAGTACTCTGGCCACCTCATGCAAAGAGTTGACTCATTGGAAAAGACTCTGATGCTGGGAGGGATTGGGGGCAGGAGGACAAGGGGACGACAGAGGATGAGATGGCTGGATGGCATCACCAACTCGATGGACGTGAGTTTGAGTGAACTCTGGGAGTTGGTGATGGACAGGAAGGCCTGGCATCCTGCAATTCATGGGGTTGCAAAGAGTTGGACATAACTGAGCGACTGAACTGAACTCAACTGAACTGAACTTCATCCAAAAAGCAACTGATAAATATTATGCTATCATAGATTTGGCTAAAATATTCTGTTCATGCAGATTTCAGTAGTCCCTCAGTCACAGTTTGCTTTCACTTTCAGTGTGAGATTAAACACCTTTTCCTGACTTCCCATGAGGTACCGCAACAGCCTTGTTATCACACACCATCTTTCCAGGCAAGATCTTAACCACATCCAACTTTCTCTGAGAACACAGGTATGGCATCACACTGCTTTTATCCTCCTCTGAAAAAATCCATTTGCCATGCTCACTTAGAGTATACAAATACTCATAAAAGAGCTTACACACCAAAAAAGCAAATAAACTACTTCCCCACACATAGTGCAAGGCTCTGGCACATTAGTTGAGTTCTGGAAAATTACTTGCTAAACCAAGGGCCACTCATTTCCTGATACTTATGATAAAGAACAGCTAATGCTGTTACTGAAACCAAGCTTGCTCTAGTCACTGCACTACAGGCCACTAAATCTGAGAGACGAGGTGTAGAGGCAAGAAATATGACTTTATTCCAAAAGTTCACTGACCAAGAAGATGGCACACCAATGTCTCAAAATAACCATATTATTGAGGTCTGGATGCCAGGTTCTTTTATAGAACACAGAGCTAGGGGAGGTGAGGAAATAAAGTAAAAAGGCTTCTCATTCTGCAAATATCTTGTAGGAGGGCAAGCCTTAGAGAGGAGATGTGTTAATTTCTTTCTTCCTCCCATCCACAGGTGGACACGGTCCTGAACAAAGGCACTTTAGTATAATATTCAAGCATAGGAGCAGGATCATCCAAGGCAGGCTATTATGTATAAACAGTATCCTTTAAGTGAACAAAAGCAACCAGAAGCAAAGGTTAAAGTAAAAGAAACAGATCCAGCATGGAGTCAGAATTGACTCCTGCTGCAACATTACCTCTTTCAGCATCTGCAACATTCAAGTAAGTTCAATATCTTTTTTAAAAATGTGGCTTCTAAGTAAAATTTACAGATGGATTTTATAAGCCTATTGATGATATTATTTATAAATTGTCCCAGCTTACATTAGGGCCCTTCTAACAAATGGTTCTAAAATCTGTACAAATTGAACTTCAAGAGGAACTCCTGTTCAGTTCAGTCGCTCAGTCGTGTCCGACTCTTTGCGACCCCATGAATTGCAGCACGCCAGGCCTCCCTGTCCATTACCAACTCCTGGAGTTCACTCAGACTCACGTCCATCAAGTCAGTGATGCCATCCAGCCATCTCATCCTCTGTCGTCCCCTTCTCCTCCTGCTCCCAATCCCTCCCAGCATCAGAGTCTTTTCCAATGAGTCAACTCTTTACATGAGGTGGCCAAAGTACTGGAGTTTCAGCTTTAGCATCATTCCTTCCAAAGAAATCCAAGGGCTGATCTTCAGAATGGACTGGTTGGACCTCCTTGCAGTCCTGTTAATACCCCCCCAAAAAAACTCCTTTACAGACACTTAGCAATTTCTTTCTCTATATGGCCCACCATGGCCATACCTTGCCCATGGGCTTTTGAAACAAGAATTTTCCCTCCTTGTCCTCATGCTATATGCCATTAGAGCAGAAGTAGCTGGCCACATATTGCACTCTCCTGGAAATAGAGGTACTCATAGTCCCTGAACATAATGGCTAATAGTGACTTATAGTCCCTGAACCCTTCCTAAAAGCTGATAGTTCTAACACAATTTTATAATTAGTATTTCACTTCAGAACTGATTTGTGAGACCTCATTTATTGGTTGTTAAATTTCTATGTATATCTGTATTTGTGTTTAGACTTTTTCTCTATTGATATGTGTATATCTATTCATGAATAATGCCAAACAGTATTAATTATTGAAGCTTTATAGCATACATAGTACTTAATAGGAAAGTTAGTCCTCACTATTTCTGACTCACAGTTAATTCTAGAGCTTGCTAATTTTACAGCCCCAAATCCCTTCCCAAATTTTACTTCCTATTGGAATCTTCTGGGAATCTTTTAACAGCCCCAGTGTCTGTGCCTTGTTGTTGTTCTGTTACTAAGTTGTGTCTGACTCTTTGCAAACCTATGGACTGCAGCATACCAGGTTTCTCTGTCTTCCACTATCTCCCTGAATTTTCTCTAATTCATGTGCATTGAGTTGGTGATGCTATCTAACCATTTCACCCCCTGCCCCCTTTCCCCCTTTTGCCTTCAATGTTTCCCAGCTTCAGGGTCCTTTCCAATGGGTCAGCTCTTTTCATCAGGTGGCCAAAATATTGGAGCTTCAGCTTCAGCATCAGTCCTTCCAATTAATATTCAGGATTGATTTCCTTTAGTATTGACTTGTTTGATCTCCTTACAGTCCAAGGGACTCTCAAGAGTTTTTCTCCAGCATCACAGCTTAAGAGTATCAATTCTTTAGTGCTCAGCCTTCTTTATGGTCCCACTTTTACATTTATACATGACTACCAAAAAAACCATAGCTTTAATTATACACACATTTATCAGCAAGGTGATATTTCTGCTCTTTAATATACTGTCTAGGTTTGTCATAGCTTTCCTTCTGAGGAGCAAATGTCTTTAAATTTCATAGCTGTAGTCACTTTCCATAGTGATTTTGGTCCTTGTCTTATCTCATACTAATTATATCCAAATGTCTTGTAGTCGAAGGCATGCATTCATATTTCTTTAAGTCCCCAAGTGATTTCAACATGTACCAGTTTGTGAACCACTGCCTTAGGCAGATTCCAAGAGCAGAGAGCTCCAGATTGTTCACCAAATCAATTATAAAACAAATAATGTAACCTTTCATGGCTGTGCTCTGAGATCAAGCTCCTTGGTCTAGTGAACAAAGTTCTCTGACACATACTTATACAACTTTACTTGCTTTTATCAATTTCCTGTTAAGGTCTAGAGTTCCACCATCATACCTAATTGACAGTGACCATTTATATTCTCAGATGCCCACTTGTGTAGCTTTACTCGTGTGCTTATTAGAAAAATAACTATTATTTATTTATTTATTAAATAAATAAGTTAACTATTCATTAAAGAAAAGAAAAAAAAAAAAACTAAAGACATGTTACCACCACATCTTCAGGTGCTGATCTTAATCTACTTTACTTCATTTCTTCCAAGGTCGTTCATCTGTAGGTGCATCTAATCTTAAATTACACATCTTTCCTGCCTGGTGTAATCCAAAGAGACCAACCCCTTACTCCCAAAACATTCCTACAGGATTATATCAGGATTCTCACTACTTTGATTTAAGTTGTATAACACTGACATGTATCATATGAAATAAAAATTGAAACAGAAAACACATATCTGAGAAACAGAAGTAATATTTTAAGATCTCAAAACAGTAATCAGAACAACTTCTTTGGAGGCTTCCTTATTCATTAAGAGTCTTAATGGGCATTAAAACATTTATGTTTCACAATAAAGCTTCCTAGTTTTATTTCTTATTTGCATTTTATCTCATTCAAGTCTTGGCATAGCTTCCAAGTTTACTAATTTTGATTGCTGCTCTAATTATTAGTATACTTTTCTGAACCTCTCCAGAATGGAGCCAACTCTTCACACTTGGTCAGGTTTCTTGTAAGGTAAATATGTCAGGTGGACATGAGTAAAAAGAGCTCGAAACATTTTTTTAATTAAAGCCAAGCAATCTCAACAGCTGTTTATTTTTTATTTGTTTGACTTTAATTAGAACAAGGAAATAAAATTTCATTTGTTCAAAGTTAGTCTTAATTGCACTCCCTCAAATTTATTTTCCCTGATTTTATTTTCTTGCAATTAAGTGGTTTGTGATAATACACAGTGGTATTGTTGGCTTTTATCTGTTGCCTACAGTTTAATTTTATACATGGCTTTCACAGTAAGGAATCTTAGTTTTATTTTTATGGGTATTTATTTATTTAGCAGCTCTTTTTCACTGATGGAAAATCTTCCCACATTTATTGCTTAAGGCAAAATATGGCAATGCCCCATTTAGTAAGACAGAGCTCCTTTTATCATCACTATCACTCCTCCCTTCTATCTTTTCCATAATTTTTGTTGTTATTGTTTACTCGCTAAATCATGTCCAACTCTTTTGTGACTCCATGGATTGTAGCCCACCAGGCTCCTCTGTCCATGGGATTTCCCAGGCAAGAATACCTAGGTTACCACTTCTTTCTTCAGGGGATCTTCTAGACCCAGGGATTAAACCCGCATCTCCTGCTTGGCAAGTGAATTTTTACCACTGAGCCACCACGGAGCTTCTTTTCCATAAAACAGTAGGCTTAAGTGAACAGACGTTGACACCACATGGAGCAGGTGAGATCTCTCTGGTAGAAGGATCACAGATTCCCATTCTCTCATTCATTTATAGATAAATGTTCTTGATGTGGGAAATAGCTTGACATATCCATAGTACTGAAGTTTTGGGAGAGGGTTCCAAGTGCCCACTGACCATTCTGCCCTCATTCCCCTATGCACTACATGATGCTTGTTGTATAACAGAGCCTATTACACCTCATTCAGCAATGCATGTTTCATGCCCCTCTACTTCAATAGTCAATTTAAACACAGATCTTCAAGGAATTCCTTGAAAGTAATGCTTATATCATCTATGTTTCTTAACATACTTAATTTGTCCTTGGTTCTGTGTCAGCACACCTTATATTCAATGTAATTGTGTGTCTGTGTGTTAAGTTGCTTTAGTCATGTCCGACTCTTTGTGACTCCATGGACTATAGCCCACCAGGCTCTTCTGTCCATGAGATACTTCAGGCAAGAATACTGGAGCGGATCACCATTTCATTCTCCAGGGGATCTTTTCAACCCAGGAACTGAAGTTGCATCTCCTGAACAGCAGGCAATCTCCTGCATTGCAGACAGATTCTTTACTGTCTGAGCCACCAGGGAAATACCCATATTCAGTTAGTTACTTCAATACAGTGAGGACCTAAAGACACCAGGATAATTGGGAAGATCACAGGTTTAACAGTGGGTCAGATATGACTCCCATTTGAACCATAGTAATTAAGATCTGTGTGGATTTGGATATATTACATAAACCTCCTAAAATCTAATAGCATCACCTATAAAATGGGAATATAGGGCAGTCTTAGCTGGTGATTAGTAAAATTATATACTATAGTGGTTTTTAAAATTTTCTTCTCAGCTTAACGATTTCTATAAATGCAATTATCCATAGAATTTGTACACAGATACCCAACATGAAAAAGTGGATTTTAAAAACTGAGCATCTTAGCACAATTTTGGTGTTGTTGAATCATTTGTTAAAATCTTTAACAAAGAAAACAAAGTACATATAGAAATTCAGTTCAGTTCAGTTCAGTTCATTTCAGTAGCTCAGTCGTGTCCGACTCTTTGTGACCCCATGAATCACAGCACGCCAGGCCTCCCTGTCCATCACCAACTCCCTAAATCAGACTCTAGTTTATTTATTCAAGGCACTTATTTGGAAATCCATCCCTTGTGTTTAACACTGCAGTGTGTGCAGGGGATACAGTACTGAGCAGGACAAAACAAACCCATGCCTCGGGAATTTCACCTTTGAGTAGGGGAGACTGAGAGGGGAGAGACAAACAAATATATTTATCATATTTCTCTGAGACTGGTAGATTCTTTGATGACAATAAAAGTGAGGTGATATGATAGATAGCTTCATTTATGAAAGGGTAAAAAAATAAAGCTTCAAGAGATGAAAAATTTGAGCAGAAACATCCTTAAAGTGAGGGACGCATGTTAGTATGTGAAAAAAGAGCAGTATGTCAATATTTGGAGAAAGAATGTTGAAAGTAAAAGAAGAACTCATGCATGCTGAGGCAGAATTATTGTTTTCCATTTGAGGAAAAGCAAGAAAACCAATGTGAGGACAGGGGAGAAAGACAGTGGTGAGTGACAGAAAATATTGTCCAATCAGAGTTAATCCAAGGCTATATCAGGTAGTATCTTTTTAAGTCATGGTACATGGTATGGAGTTAGGATTTTATGCTAAAGGAGATGAAATCTCACAGAGGTGTTTTAGAAGAGAAGTGGCATGATCAGATTCATGCTTTTGAAGATCAAGTGGCCTGGTTGAGAAGAATCAGTGGCACACAGGTTACTAATCCACTAATCGATGTAGGAGGTGTTGACTTGGACCAGTGAGCTAGCACTGGAGAGTTGTAGAGTCATATGATTTGAGATATATTTTGAAGGAAGAACCAACAAATTTGCAGAAGGATTGGATATGAGTTCAAGGATATTGCCAGAGTTTAGAACCATAACAAAAGAGAAACAAGCAACAGTGGGGGGAAAAGTCACATCTCTTCTTTTCTGTATTATTTCAAAGGAAGCTTGAGGAAATTTGAAAATTCTTCTACATTTTGCTATATGATAGCCATATGAATGCAGATTACTGCACAAAAATTAAATATTATGGCATCAATCTCTATGATACTGTGATTATGTGTGACTTGGGGAGGAGGTGTGGAGATAGGAACAGAAATAATAAGGCCATTTGCTATCATTTGCCTTGCTTCACTTCAGTAGCAATGTCTCCAGAATTTTTATTTTTGTGTGTCAGTGGTCTTGGATGTGGTGACAAAGGGATTTTTCTCTCACATGGTTTTGAATGTCAGTACACAGTTTTTGATACATATTTTGTAATTAATTAAAAGAGTATAGTTTTCTAAAAAATGTATACACAACTGAAATGATTAAGGGCATAATCCCCTCAGAACCTCCCAAATTCTGCTTCCATACATAATATCACCCCTAACATTGCTACCAGAGTTAATTGTCCAAAACACATAAATCTTGTCTGAAATCTCTTGCAGGAAAATCCCTGACAGAGCAATAGGTTCAACCACCATGGAAAACACTTTTATGAACACTTCCTAAAATGGATTCTTCATAAATGCTCTAATCCAGCATTATATGTACTAGAGAAATGCTTGCTAAGTTAATCAGGAAACATGCACACAAATGCCTTTAGAGTTACTGATCACCATAGAAGAAACCTAAAGTTGCATAGATGCCTATTATTGGGAGAGTAAATGAAAAACTGTGGCATACCCAATAATGTAATATTTCTGCAGTTAAAGGAAATGAACTACAGAGGCATGCAGTGATATGGACTTCGGTGGTACAATGTAAATGAGAAAAAGTAAATCCCCAAATAAATCATAATTGTGATATCTTCTTTCTAAAATTAAAAACAAAGAAAGAAAATTTTGAATTCTAAAATTAAAATGTAATTTAAAATAAAACCACATTGCAAAGAAAATATGTGAAAGATAAACCCAAGATTTAGGATGTGAGCCCCATGGTTGTGAGGAGTCAGAGCGGTAGAAGGAATATGATTCAATGCAGGTTATTGTCAAGGTCCTAGTGTTTGCTTGGGGTGGTGGGTTGATAAATAATTACAACATTTAAAATAATATCTAATCGTATATCCTAAAAACTTAAAAAAGGAATTAAGTCACTTATGGACCAAGGGATAGAGTATTTCATGGATCAGAGGTTACATTTTATCCTAGTCTGTGCCAGATCCTTTGTAGGAAACACAGATAGCTCCTATCCTCCACAGAAACAGATCCAAACATTTTTATTTATACAGGTCTATTTATGCAAGATTATTGCCATGAATACCCAGAATTCAAACACATAATGATTTAAATTTATACGCGTATTCAGGCATAAATTGATTTATAAATTTTAAGCCATTTATATATTAGAATTATTTCATTTATAGGTTTACCTTATTTTACATAACATATTTATTACCTCAGTTAAAATATTTATTACCTCAGAATTGATATTTTAAAAGAAACGTATTATGGATTCACTTTTTAAAACTAAAAACTTGTTATGAATAGAACATGATTCATATACATATATAATCTTGAATAATATACATGATTATAAATGATTTATTGTTTCTGAAAATTTTCATTTAACCTAGTAAACTATTTCAAATTTAAGATATGGTTCTAAGCCCAATATATTGTGATATTTGATTTTAATGATTGCATATCTAAAAGTTTACTTCATGATAAAAAGGAAGAATTAAATGAAAAACTGGTTCAATGGTTCATGTCATGAGCCACATTTTACAATCTTTTCCACCTATTCTTCAAGTTTCTTATTGCTATTGAAATTCACTAGGCAAATTTCCCTTATTATACTTAGTTGTTGAAAAAACTTGAACACTTCTTTTACTTTTATATAGGTTGAAAATTCTATTTCCAAAATCTCTGGGAGGGCAGTTTTGAAAAAAAAAGTATAGTTAGTACATATATATTATATATATATATATATATATATATATATTGTTTATATATATAGTACATATATATTGTATATATATATTGTTTTCAGATATAAAAATCACATGACAGTTAAAATATTTCCTTTTAGTTATCTTTCCCATGTTGAAAAAATTAGTTTTAGCTTTAAAACATCTTTTTTAAGGGTTGTATTTTAGCTTGTTTTTTTTTTTTTAAATTCATCTAATAGAATACTACTGAAAATAGCTATTACAGAAAAATACAGCAAACTTGGTACATATAATTTTTTAAACATAAAACTTTTTCAAGCTAACAATTCTGTAGTACTTTGTTTCAAGAGAACCAGTGAACTCATGCATAGACAAAAATGCTGTACTCTGAAGGTAAAGTGCCTGTAGGATCGCCTCCTAAATGACTCAGTACAACCTGTAAGATCCTCAGTTCACTGGTTCCAGCCTCCTTTCTGAGCCATGCATGGAACATTTCCTCTCTTCTGGATGCATTGTGTATCTAAACTTCCCCCACACTCCATTTATTTTCCCAAATATGGTGAACTCTTTGTAACTTCATCTATCTGGAAAACTCACTGTTTCACTAACATTCAAAATAAATGATTACCACTTCTTTGAAATATTTCTTGAAGTTCCTATGCAGAATTAATCTTTGTGTGTGGTCTGTGTATTCACAGTTACTAACTAGCCTCTAAGATAGTACACATTACAATATATTATAGTTATCAGTACAAATGACTGCTTCCCTTGCCTGAAAGTAATCAACCCAAAGGAATTACAAATTTCTACAACACAGACTAATCTAATTGAACTCTATACTTCCTCTACAGCATCTGGTACATAGAAGGAATTTAATAAATCCTTGTTAAATGACAAATAAATGAATGAACAAGTGTTTAAATAAATCAGGAAATGGCTAAATGGAATTTAAGAAAGGAACATTGAATTTCCAAGAAAATTCTGATGAAGTTAATTCAATTTTAACAAGTTTGGGCACTGGATCTATGCAGATAGTTGGTACCAATAAACTCTCTGCTGTCATCCCTGGAGTATTTCAATAAAGAAGCAAAACCATCCATCTCATTCCAACTTCTCAACAAAGTATGTTGAGAGAATCATCCTGTGATTGGTTCTGAGATTTGAAAAATTGAAACATAATGAGAGATATTAGTGCTAGATTTAGTAGAGATATAATATAAGTGCCATGGATACTGATTTCCAGGAGCTATTGAAATTATTTCCTTAGGAAACATCTAACAAGCACTCAGTTAAAGACAACCAAGTCAAGATATGCTGACACATGTCCCAAGAAAATTGCAGAAGAAAATAAAAATAACTGAGTTCTGATTCTTTTTATGACAGTGTTTCTAAAGGGCTTAATCAATTTAAAAAAGCATCTATTGGAAGAGATTGTTCAGAGTGCTATAGGAGGAAAGTTTCAGCAGGCCAGTAGAAAGAAAGACCAGTTCTTGAAAAGGTTCTAGGGAGTGAGTGGGGAGCAATTGAGCTGGGCCTGAAAATGGCTTCATACTCTGTAGCCACACACATAAAGCATCACAGTTGTGAAGCTGCCTGCATGATATGAATGATGTACAGGAGCTTGCATTTGGCCATAATGGCCAACATTAGAGCAGGGGAGAGTCCTACTTTATGATGTTATTTAAGATCCTGCTGAAAATGATAAGTCCTGAAGGTGTACACTGTTGTTTTATTGAGAAGCATTTAATGCGTTGACTCATCTTCAAGTGTAATGGGTGATGTTGTGTGCCCAGCCATGACATCTTCTTCTAATTTTATGTATTAAGTAATGATACATCCAGCCTCCTTAAGTGATCACCTTAATTATGGCAATGGATAACTATTATCATTAAACTAATGACAGCTGTCACCTTCACCCCCAGGAGTAATGGATGAGTTACGAGATCAAATTTACATCAACTTCAAAATGTCTGGTGACTGAGAGGAAGGAATGATATGGCAAAACTAAGAATATATCTCAGAAGCTTTAAAGATAAAATATAAGATGGTGTTTGTTCTAATTCTCCAAGACAATAATTAAGTTAGCTCTCAAAGTAGATTTAGTAAGGAAAATATTCATGAATCATCCAAATAAATAGATTCAACCAATCTTCTGTTTTTCCAATAACGATTTAATTTTTTTAACTAAGTAACTTATTTATTTGGGTATGTGAGATCTTAGTTGCAGCACTCGGGATCTTTAATCTTCATTGTGGCATGCAGGATCTTTAGTTGTGGCATGCAAATTTCTAGTTGCAGTATGTAGGATCCAATTCCTTGACCAGGGTTTATACCTAGGATCCTGCATTGGGAGGAAAAAGTCTCAGCTTCTGGTCTACTAGGGATGTCTCTCCACTAGCAACTTAGACCAAGTGAAAAATCAGAATGTGTCAATGAGATGTCTGAATATTAAAATTTGTTGTACAAAAACTGTCACTCTCTATTACCTTTTTAGATGTCAAGCAAAAGACTTGTGGCCTCCACCTCTCCTCCCAGGGCCTAGCCTCCTAGACTGCCACTTCACTCAATATCAACACAAAACTTCCCTATCCTGTATCTCCTGATGGGGCCTGTTCTCTTTTTCTTAAAGTTATCAAAAACTAATTTGTGCTAATAGTCAATACATTTCTTAATATTCAGACAGAACTGACTGAGAACCAACTGGGGACTCTATAGAGTTATTCTTGAGTTCTGAGCTGAACCACTTCTAGAATCCTAGAATCCCTTCTTTTTTTAACTACCAGGAAGTTCAGAATAAGCTATGTGGTTGTTTGTATCATTTTTTAAAGCTTTATATTTTCACTCCAAATACAACTTTATTTTTTTTTCTTTCTTTTAACTTTATAATATTGTATTGGTTTTGCCATATATCAAAATGAATCTGCCACAGGTATACATGTGTTCCCCATCCTGAACCCTCCTCCCTCCTCCCTGCCCATACCATCCCTCTGGGTTGTCCCAGTGCACCAGCCCCAAGCATCCAGTATCGTGTATCAAACCTGGACTGGCGACTCATTTCATATATGATATTATACATACTTCAACGCTATTCTCCAAAATCATCCCACCCTCTCCCTCTCCCACAGAATCCAAAAGACTGTTCTATACATCAGTGTCTCTTTTGCTGTCTCGTATACAGGGTTACTGTTACCATCTTTTTAAATTCCATATATATGCATTAGTATACTGTATTGGTGTTTTTCTTTCTGGCTTATTTCACTCTGTATAATAGGCTCCAGTTTCATCCACCTCATTAGAAGTGATTCAAATGTATTCTTTTTAATGGTTGAGTAATACTCCATTGTGTATATGTACCACAGTTTTCATATCCATTCATCTGCTGATGGACATCTAGGTTGCTTCCATGTCCTGGCTATTATAAACAGTGCTACGATGGACATTGGGGTACACGTGTCTCTTTCAATTCTGGTTTCCTCAGTGTGTATGCCCAGCAGTGGGAATACTGGATCATAGATCAGATCAGATCAGTCGCTCAGTCATGTCCGATTCTTTGTGACCCCATGAATCACAACACGCCAGGCCTCCCTGTCCATCATCAACCCCCAGAGTTCGCTCAGACTCACGTCCATCGAGTCAGTGATGCCATCCAGCCATCTCATCCTCTGTCATCCCCTTCTTCTCCTGCCCTCAATCCCTCCCAGCATCAGAGTCTTTTCCAACGAGTCACTCTTTGCATGAGGTGGCCAAAGTACTGGAGTTTCAGCTTTAGCATCATTCCTTCCAAGGAAATCCCAGGGCTGATCTCCTCAGAATGGACTGGTTGGATCTCCTTGCAGTCCAAGGGACTCTCAAGAATCTTCTCTAACACCACAGTTCAAAAGCATCAATTTTTGGGCACTCAGCCTTCTTCACAGTCCAACTCTCACATCCATACATGACCACAGGAAAAACCATAGCCTTGACTAGATGAACCTTTGTTGGCAAAGCAATGTCTCTGCTTTTGAACATGCTATCTAGGTTGGTCATAACTTTCCTTCCAAGGAGTAAGCATCTTTTAATTTCATGGCTGCAGTCACAAACTGCAGTGATTTTGGAGCCCAGAAAAATGAAGTCTGACACTGTTTCCACTGTTTCCCCATCTATTTCCCATGAAGTGGTGGGACCGGATGCCATGATCTTCATTTTCTGAACGTTGAGCTTTAAGCCAACTTTTTCACTCTCCACTTTCACTTTCATCAAGAGGCTTTTGAGTTCCTCTTCACGTTCTGCCATAAGGGTGGTGTCATCTGCATATCTGAGGTTATTGATATTTCTCCCAGCAATCTTGATTCCAGCTTCTGCTTCTTCCAGCCCAGCGTTCCTCATGATGTACTCTGCATATAAGTTAAATAAACAGGGTGACAATATATAGCCTTGGCGTACTCCTTTTCCTATTTGGAACCAGTCTGTTGTTTCATGACCAGTTCTAACGGTTGCTTCCTGACCTGCAAACAGATTTCTCAAGAGGCAGATCAGGTGGTCTGGTATTCCCATCTCTTTCAGAATTTTCCACAGTTGATTGTGATCCACACAGTCAAATGTTTTGGCATAGTCAATAAAGCAGAAATAGATGTTTTTCTGGAACTCTCTTGCTTTTTCTATGATCCAGAGGATGTTGGCAATTTGACCACTGGTTCCTCTGCCTTTTCTAAAACCAGCTTGAACATCAGGAAGTTCATGGTTCACATATTGCTGAAGCCTGGCTTGGAGAATTTTGAGCATTACTTTACTAGCATGTGAGATGAGTGCAATTGTGCAGTAGTTTGAGCATTCTTTGGCAGTGCCTTTCTTTGGGATTGGAATGAAAACTGACCTTTTCCAGTCCTGTGTCCACTGCTGAGTTTTCCAAATTTGCAGGCATATTGAGTGCAGCACTTTCACAGCATCATCTTTCAGGATTTGAAATAGCTCAACTGGAATTTCATCACCTCCACTAGCTTTGTTCATAGTGATGCTTTCTAAGGCCCACTTGACTTCACATTCCAGGATGTCTGGCTCTAGGTCAGTGATCACACCATCATGATTATCTGCTGGATCATAAGGCAGTTCTATTTCCAGTTTTTTAAGGAATCTCCACACTGTTCTCCATAGTGGCTCTACTAGTTTGCATTCCCACCAACAGTGTAAGAGGGTTCCCTTTTCTCTACACCCTCTGCAGCATTTATTGCTTGTAGACTTTTGGATCACAGCCATTCTGACTGGCGTGAAATGGTACCTCATAGTGGTTTTGATTTGTATTTCTCTGATAATGAGTGATGTTGAGCATCTTTTCATGTGTTTGTTAGCCATCTGTATGTCTTCTTTGGAGAAATATCTATTTAGTTCTTTAGCCCATTTTTTGATTGGGTCATTAATTTTTCTGGAATTGAGCTGTAGGAGTTGCTTGTATATTTTTGAGATTAGTTGTTTGTCAGTTGATTCATTTGCTATTATTTTCTCCCATTCTGAAGGCTAGCTTTTCACCTTCCTTATAGTTTCCTTTGTTGCACAGAAGCTTTTATGTTTAATTAGGTCCCATTTGTTTATTTTTGCCTTTATTTCCAATTTCTGGGAGGTGGGTCGTAGAGGATCCTGCTGTGATGTATGTCAGAGAGTGTTTTGCCTATGTTCTCCTCTTGGAGTTTTATAGTTTCTGGTCTTATGTTTAGATCTTTAATCCATTTTGAGTTTATTTTTGTGTATGGTGTTAGAAAGTGGTCTAGTTTCATTCTTTTACAAGTGGTTGACCAGTTTTCCCAGCACCACTTGTTAAAGAGATTGTCTTTAATCCATTGTATATTCTTGCCTCCTTTGTCAAAGATGTGCATGGATTTATCTCTGGGCTTTCTATTTTGTTTCATTGATCTGTATTTCTGTCTTTGTGCCAGTACCATACTGTCTTGATGACTGTGGCTTTGTAGTAGAGCCTGAAGTCAGGTAGGTTGATTCCTCCAGTTCCATTCTTCTTTGGCTATTCGAGGTTTTTTGTATTTCCATACAAATTGTGAAATTATTTGTTCTAGCTCTGTGAAGAATACCGTTGGTAGCTTGATAGGGATTGCATTGAATCTATAAATTGCTTTGGGTAGTATACTCATTTTCACTATATTGATTCTTCCAATCCATGAACATGGTATATTTCTCCATCTATTAGTGTCCTCTTTAATTTCTTTCACCAGTGTTTTATAGTTTTCTATGTATAGGTCTTTAGTTTCTTTAGGTAGATATATTCCTAAGTATTTTATTCTTTTCGTTGCAATGGTGAGTGTAATTGTTTCCCTAATTTCTCTATTTTCTCATTTTTAGTGTATAGGAATGCAAGGGATTTCTGTGTGTTGATTTTATATCCTGCAACTTTACTATATTCATTGATTAGTTCTAGTAATTTTCTGGTGGAGTCTTTAGGGTTTTCTATATAGAGGATATTGTCATCTGCAAACAGTGAGAGTTTTACTTCTTCTTTTCCAATTTGGATTCCTTTTATTTCTTTTTCTGCTCTGATTGCTGTGGCCAAAACTTCTAAAACTATGTTGAATAGTAATGGTGAAAGTGGGCACCCTTGTCTTGTTCCTGACTTTAGAGGAAATGCTTTCAGTTTTTCACCATTGAGGATAATGTTTGCTGTGGGTTTGTCATATATAGCTTTTATTACGTTGAGGTTTGTTCCTTCTATTCCTGCTTTCTGGAGAGTTTTTATCATAAATGGGTGTTGAATTTTGTCAAAGGCTTTCTCTGCATCTATTGAGATAATCATATGGTTTTTATTTTTCAATTTGTTAATGTGGTGTATTACATTGATTGATTTGTGGATATTGAAGAATCCTTGCATCTCTGGAATAAAGCCCACTTGGTCATGGTGTATGATCTTTTTAATGTGTTGTTGGATTCTGATTGCTAGAATTTTGTTAAGGATTTTTATATCTATGTTCATCAGTGATATTGGCCTGTAGTTTTCTTTTTTTGTGGCATCTTTGTCAGGTTTTGGTATTAGGGTGATGGTGGCCTCATAGAATGAGTTTGGAAGTTTACCTTCCTCTGCAATTTTCTGGAAGAGTTTGAGCAGGATAGGTGTTAGCTCTTCTCTAAATTTTTGGTAGAATTCAGCTGTGAAGCCATCGGACCTGGGCTTTTGTTTGCTGGAAGATTTCTGATTACAGTTTCAATTTCCGTGCTTGTGATGGGTCTGTTAAGATTTTCTATTTCTTGGCCCAGTTTTGGAAAGTTGTACTTTTCTAAAAATTTGTCCATTTCTTCCACGTTGTCCATTTTATTGGCATATAATTGCTGATAGTAGTCTCTTACGATCCTTTGTATTTCTGTGTTGTCTGTTGTGATCTCTCCATTTTCATTTCTAATTTTATTGATTTGATTTTTCTCCCTTTGTTTCTTGATGAGTCTGGCTAATGGTTTGTCAATTTTATTTATCCTTTCAAAGAACCAGCTTTTGGCTTTGTTGATTTTTGCTATGGTCTCTTTTGTTTCTTTTGCATTTATTTCTGCTCTAATTTTTAAGATTTTTTTCCTTCTACTAACCCTGGGGTTCTTCATTTCTTCCTTTTCTAGTTGCTTTCGGTGTATAGAGTTAAATTATTTATTTGACTTTTTGCTTGTTTCTTGAGGTATGCCTGTATTGCTATGAACTTTCCCCTTAGGACTGCTTTTACAGTGTCCCACAGGTTTTGGGTTGTTGTGTTTTCAGTTTCATTCGTTTCTATGCAAATTTTGATTTCTTTTTTGATTTCTTCTGTGATTTGTTGGTTATTCAGCAGTGTGTTGTTCAGCCTCCATATGTTGGAATTTTAAATAGCTTTTTTCCTGTAATTGAGATCTAATCTTACTGCATTGTGGTCAGAAAAGATGCTTGGAATGATTTCAATTTTTTTGAATTTACCAAGGTTAGATTTATGGCCCAGGATGTGATCTATCCTGGAGAAGGTTCCGTGTGCACTTGAGAAAAAGGTGAAATTCATTGTTTTGGGATGAAATGTCCTATAGATATCAATTAGGTCTAACTGGTCTATTGTATCATCTAAAGTTTGTGTTTCCTTGTTAATTTTCTGTTTAGTTGATCTATCCATAGGTGTGAGTGGAGTATTAAAATCTCCCACTATTATTGTGTTATTGTTAATTTCTCCTTTCATATTTGTTAGCATTTGTCTTACATATTGCAGTCCTCCTATGTTGGGTGCATATATATTTATAATTGTTATATCTTCTTCTTGGATTGATCCTTTGATCATTATGTAGTGACCTTCTTTGTCTCTTTTCACAGCTTTTGTTTTAAAGTCTATTTTATCTGATATGAGTATTGCTACTCCTGCTTTCTTTTGGTCCCTATTTGCATGGAAAATCTTTTTCCAGCCCTTCACTTTCAGTCTGTATGTGTCCCCCGTTTTGAGGTGGGTCTCTTGTAGACAACATATGTAGGGGTCTTGTTTTTGTATCCATTCAGCCAGTCTTTGTCTTTTGGTTGGGGCATTCAACCCATTTACGTTTAAGGTAATTATTGATAAGTATGATCCCGTTGCCCAAATACAACTTTAAAATTTTTATTGATTTTATAATTCTACATGTTTGGTTATAATTATGCTCAAATCCATAGAATACAATTGGATATCAATAATAAAATACAGAACTAGAGTAACTTGGACACCATTGGGAAAATCACAAAGTATTGATGGCAATGGGAATCAAAATATGTCTAACTCTTTAAAATTATAAGTACAGCTGAATAGTAGTCCACTGTACATATGTACACATCTTCTTTATCCACTCATTTGTTGACGGACATTTAGATTAGTTTCTGTGTCTTGGCAATTGTGAATAGTGCTGCTATGAACATAGGGATGTATGTATCTTTTTGAATTATAGTTTCATCTGGATATATTCCCAGGAGTGATACTGTTAAATCATATGGGAGTTGTATTTTTACTTTTCTGAGGAACCTCCATACTGTTTTCTATAGTGGCTATACCAACTTACTTTCTCACCAACATTGTAGGAAGATTTCCTTTTCTCCACGCCCTCTCCAGGATTTATTATTTGTAGACTTTTTAATTATGGTCATTCTGACTGATGTGACATAGTATCCCGTTGTAGTTTTGATTTGCATTTTCTCTAATAACTAGTGATATTGCACATCTTTTCATGTGCCTATTGGCCATCTGTATGAATGTTTTGGAGAAATAATGCCATTTGCTGCAACATGAATTAAACTAGAGATTATCATACTAAGTGAAATAAATCAGAAAGACAAATACCATATAATATCACTTATATGTGGAATCTAAAATATGCCACAAATGAACCTATCTACAAAGCAGAAACAGAGCTGGGTTGCCAAGAGTGAGGGAAGGACAGTGATGGACTGGGAGTTTGGTGTTGCTGCTGCTGCTAAGTCACTTCAGTCGTGTCTGACTCTGTGCAACTCCATAGACGGCAGCCCACCAGGCTCCCCCATCCCTGGGATTCTCCAGGCAAGAACACTGGAGTGGGTTGCCATTTCCTTCTCCAATGTATGAAAGTGAAAAGTGAAAGTGTAGTCACTCAGTCGTGTCCGACCCTCAGCGACCCCATGGACTCCAGCCTTCCAGGCTCCTCTGTCCATGGGATTTTCCAGGCAAGAGTACTGGATTGGGGTGCCATTGCCTTCTCCGGAGAGTTTGGGGCTAGCAGATGCAAATTATTATATTTAGAATGGATAAAGAACCAGGCCCTAATGTATAGTACATGGAATTATATTTAATATCCTATGATAAAACATAATGAAAAAGTTATATATATTATATATAACTGAGCCACTTAGCTGTACAGCAGAGATTGACACAACATTGTAAGTCAACTATACTTAAATTTTAAAAAGCAATAACAAAACAAAAACATGTTAGTATAAAGTATATGGTTCAGAAGAAATACTTCTACTATACCTTGTACTGATCAGATCACATTAGGGATATTGAATTTGAATCTGAAAACCATATAAGACTGTTAAATACTGGTAATAAATTTTTACAATCAGAGCAGAGTTACAAGACAAAGGGTTGTCTTGGATGGCTTTGAAGTCTTGTTGGCAAATCCCCCCACTTAACCCCCAGGAGTCCTCCATCTAAAATAAATTGTTAATAGAATCAGGTAGCACTGAGGAAAATGCATCGGTTCATAAGCACACAATACAGAGTCAGCCAATGCATATTTGCCTAATATGCCTCTTCAAGTATCAGCCTTCCTGCTGTTTTTGAACATGTCAGATATGATGGGGTGAATAATGTTTGTAAAATATTCCAAAAATTTTAAGCAAACACAAGCAAAGCATGCATGTTGTAGGTCAGCAAACACATGAATACCCAGGTGAAATTATTATCTCTGAGCTAGGATACTGTCTATATGTAGAGAAGATTTGATAAACTACTCTGAAGGAAGGCAAGGTAAAAACCTCTGGAGATTTGAATCATGTGAGTAGTAGGTTTGTCTTTTTTGTTTGTTTGTTTTTTGATTTTATTCTAAATCAAGAGGCTCAGAGTAGGTGAATAGATGGACTTGATGTCTTTTAATTTTTCCAAAATTTAACTTCAGAATGTTATGTACAGATTACTATAAGGACGTTTCTCAACACAGTTACACAATTTTTTTCTAGTACCTTTAAAATATTATTTAAATTCTTCAGTCTAGTAGTCAAAATTCTCTAAAATCTAGCCCCAATAAAATTACTGTTTACATTTTCACCCCAAGATACACGTATTTTCTCAGTCAGAGAAAGATTAAATTATATAACATAAAGAGAGGGCTTAGTCATAGAGAAATAGCCATCATCATCTTCTTCATCACTTTCTTCATTATCAGGTATTTCATCATTCCACAGTGATTATCAGTCTCTTTCCTCAGAACACACACAATCCTGGACACTGGAGAAAGATATTAATCTATTGATTCTGAGTAAAAGAATCATAACATTAATAATAAATTTTATCATAGAATATAATTTTAATGTTTTGCTACTCTGCAACATTTCAGAGAGAAAGAAAAGTGAGTCACAAGAAAGCCATGAGCTATCAATATTAATAGTTACTAAAGAATAAACTCAACTTCTATCAATGTTCTGAGAGCAATATCTCTATTATCTCTACACCTTCGCTCTCTCTCTGATCTTGAACAGCCTGAGAGACTTAGACTCACAGACTGGCCAGGATTTCATACTATGGAATCTAACGACCTTATTTGTACCCTCATTCTGCTGCTGACTATCAGGGTGCCCTGGGTCCAGTTACATATTTTCTTTGCCTCAGTTTCCTATATTATAAAATGAAGATTACAAAAATGTGCTTACTTCATTGGGTTGTTGTGAGGATTAATGATGGTAAAATACCTAAAACAGGTGCTGACATGCAGTATGTTTGACATGGGATGATGATGGTGATGATGATGAAAAGGTTATAGCACAGTGAGAATTTATCTTCAAAATGATCACTTCCAAGATGTTCCATCATAAATGTAAATCTAATGACACTTACTAGACTGAGATTACTAAAACAAAACAATGGTGTTAGATATTTAAAGCAAAATCAAAATAAGAACCACAGAAAAAAATCTGATTCTCAGGTGAGACTTTAGTTAAAAATAAATTATTAAGATCTCTTCTACCTTCTCCCCAATTCCTAAAATGTTAACTAGTGAAAGTATATTAGATACCTATTTATGTGCAACAAATTAACCTGAAATCTAGCATCTGAAAACTGTACACATTTATTATCTCATGGTTTCTGTGGGTCAGGAATTTGGATAAGGCTAAAACATCTGCCTGCAATGCGGGAGACCTGGGTCGATCCCTGGGTTGGGAAGATGCCCTGGAGAAGGAAATGGCAACCCACTCCAGTACTCTTGCCTGGAGAATCACATGGACGGAGGAGCCTGGTGGGCTACAGTCCACGGGGTCGAAAAGAGTCGGACACGACTGAGCGACTTCACATTTACTTTCACTTCCTTTATTTTATTGAAGTACAGTAGATTTACAATGTTGTGTTAGTTTCAGGTGTACAGCAAAGTGATTTGTATATATGTGCTATATTAATATATATATTACATATGTATAATATTTTCCAAGATTCTTTTTCATTATAGGTTGTTCCAAAATATTGAATATGGTTCACTGTGCTAGTCCTTGTTGGTTTTATATTTTATATATAGTAGTGTATATCTGTTAATTTAAAACTTCTAATTTATCCCTTCCACCCCCCATTTTTCCCTTTCAGTAACCATGTCTTGTCTGAGACTCTGTTTCTACTTTGTAAATAAATTCATTTGTAGCATTTGTTTAGATCCTATATAGAAGCAATATCATGATATTTGTCTTTCTCTGTCTGACTTACTTCACTTAGTATAATAATCCCTAGGTCTGTCCATGTTGTTGCAAATGGAATTACTATATCGTTTTTAATGTCCAAGTAATAGTCCTTTGCAGCCGTGGCTGTGCGGGCACAGGAGGGCCTAGAGGAGCTATCCCACGTTGAAGGTCAGGAAGGGCGGTGGTGAGGAGATAACCCTCGTCCAAGGTAAGGAGCAATGGCTGCGCTTTGCTAGAGCAGCCGTGAAGAGATATCCCACGGCCAAGGTAAGAGAAACCCAAGTAACATGGTAGGTGTTGCAAGAGGGCATCAGACGGCAGACACACTGAAACCATACTCACAGAAAACTAGCCAATCTAATCACACCAGGACCACAGCCTTGTCTAACTCAATGAAACTAAGCCATGACCGTGAGGCAACTCAAGAAGGGTGGGTCATGGTGGAGACATCTGACAGGATGTATTCCACTGGAGAACGGAATGGCAAACCACTTCAGTATTCTTGCCTTGAGAACCCCATGAACAGTATGAAAAGGCAAAATGATAGGATACTGAAAGAGAAACTCCCCAGGTCAGTAGGTGCCCAGTGTGCTACTGGAGATCAGTGGAGAAATAACTCCAGAAAGAATGAAGGGATGGAGCCAAAGCAAAAAGAATACCCAGCTGTGGATGTGACTGGTGATAGAAGCAAGGTCCAATGCTGTGAAGAGCAATATTGCATAGGAACCTGGAATGTCAGGTCCATGAATCAAGGCAAATTGGAAGTGGTCAAACAAGAGATAGCAAGAGTGAATGTCAACATTCGAGGAATCAGCAAACTGAAATGGACTGGAATGGGTGAATTTAATTCAGATGACCATTACATCTACTACTGTGGGCAGAAATCCCTCAGAAGAAATGGAGTGGCCATCGTGGTCAACAAAAGAGTCCGAACTGCAGTACTTGGATGCAATCTCAAAAACGACAGAATGATCTCTGTTCGTTTCCAAGGCAAACCATTCAATACCACAGTAATCCAAGTCTATGCCCCAAACAGTAATGCTGAAGAAGCTGAATTTGAACGGTTCTATGAAGACCTACAAGACCTTTTAGAACTAACACCCAAAAAAGATGTCCTTTTCATTATAGGGGACTGGAATACAAAAGTACGAAGTCAAGAAACACCTGAAGTAACAGGCAAATTTGGCCTTGGAATACGGGATGAAGCAGGGCAAAGACTGATAGAGTTTTGCCAAGAAAATGCACTGGTCATAGCAAACACTCTCTTCCAATAACACAAGAGAAGACTCTATATATGGGCATCACCAGATGGTCAACACCAAAATCAGATTGATTATATTCTTTGCAGCCAAAGATGGAGAAGCTCTATACAGTCAGCAAAAACAAGACCAGGACCTGACTGTGGCTCAGATCATGAACTCCTTATTGTCAAATTGAGACTGAAATTGAAGAAAGTAGGGAAAACCACTAGCCCATTCAGGTATGACCTAAATCAAATCCCTTATGATTATACAGTGGAAGTTAGAAATAAATTTAAGGGCCTAGATCTGATACATAGAGTGCCTGATGAACTATGGAATGAGGTTCGTGACATTGTACAGGAGACAAGGATCAAGACTATTCCCATAGAAAAGAAATGCAAAAAAGCAAAATGACTGTCTAGGGAGGCCTTACAAATAGCTGTGAAAAGAAGAGAGGTGAAAAGCAAAGGAGAAAAGGAAAGGTATAAACATCTGAATTCAGAGTTCCAAAGAATAGAAAGAAGAGATAAGAAAGACTTCTTCAGCAATCAATGCAAAGAAATAGAGGAAAACAACAGAATGGGAAAGACTAGAGATCTCTTCAAGAAAATAAGAGATATCAAAGGAACATTTCATGCAAAGATGAGCTCAATAAAGGACAGAAATGGTATGGACCTAAGAGAAGCAGAAGATATTAAGAAGAGATGGCAAGAATACACAGAAGAACTGTACAAAAAAGATCTTCATGACCCAGATAATCACAATGGTATGATCACTGACCTAGAGCCAGACATCCTGGAATGTGAAGTCAAGTGGGCCTTAGAAAGCATCACTACGAACAAAGCTAGTGGAGGTGATGGAATTCCAGATGAGCTATTTCAAATCCTGAAAGATGATGCTGTGAAAGTGCTGCACTCAATATGCCTGCAAATTTGGAAAACTCAGCAGTGGACACAGGACTGGAAAAGGTCAGTTTTCATTCCAATCCCAAAGAAAGGCAATGCCAAAGAATGCTCAAACTACTGCACAATTGCACTCATCTCACATGCTAGTAAAGTAATGCTCAAAATTCTCCAAGCCAGGCTTCAGCAATATGTGAACCATAAACTTCCTGATGTTCAAGCTGGTTTTAGAAAAGGCAGAGGAACCAGAGATCAAATTGCCAACATCTGCTGGATCATGGAAAAAGGAATAGAGTTCCAGAAAAACATCTATTTCTGCTTTATTGACTATGCCAAAACATTTGACTGTGTGGATCACAATAAACTGTGGAAAATTCTGAAAGAGATGGGAATACCAGAACACCTGATCTGCCTCTTGAGAAATTTGTATGCAGGTCAGGAAGCAACAGTTAGAACTGGACATGGAACAACAGACTGGTTCCAAATGGGAAAAGGAGTTCGTCAAGTCTGTATATTGTCACCCTGTTTATTTAACTTATATGCAGAGTACATCATGAGAAATGGTGGACTGGAAGAAACACAAGCTGGAATCAAGATTGCTGGGAGATATCTCAATAACCTCAGATATGCAGATGACACCATCCTTATGGCAGAAAGTGAAGAGGAACTCAAAAGCCTCTTGATGAAAGTGAAAGTGGAGAGTGAAAAAGTTGGCTTAAAGCTCAACATTCAGAAAAGGAAGATCATGGCATCTGGTCCCACCACTTCATGGGAAATACATGGGGAAACAGTGTCAGACTTTATTTTTCTGGGCTCCAAAATCACTGCAGATGGTAACTGCAGTCATGAAATTAAAAGACGCTTACTTCTTGGAAGGAAAGTTATGACCAACCTAGATAGCATATTCAAAAGCAGAGGCATTACTTTACTTTGCCAACAAAGGTTCATCTAGTCAAGGCTATGGTTTTTCCTGTGGTCATGTATGGATGTGAGAGTTGGACTGTGAAGAAGGCTGAGCACCGAAGAATTGATGGTTTTGAACTTTGGTGCTGGAGAAGTCTCTTGAGAGTCCCTTGGACTGCAGGGAGATCCAACCAGTCCATTCTGAAGGAGATCAGCCCTGGGATTTCTTTGGAAGGAATGATGCTAAAGCTGAAACTCCAGTACTTTGGCCACCTCATGCGAAGAGTTGACTCATTGGAAAAGACTCTGATGCTGGGAGGGATCGGGGGCATGAGGAGAAGGGGACGACAGAGGATGAGATGGCTGGATGGCATCACTGACTCGATGGACGTGAGTCTGAGCGAACTCTGGGAGTTGGTGATGGACAGGGAGGCCTGGTGTGCTGCGATTCATGGGGTCGCAAAGAGTCGGACACGAGTGAGCGACTGATCTGATCTCATCTGATACTACATCTCCTTTATCCATTTATCTGCCCATGTACATTTAGGTTGCTTCAATGTCTTGGGAAATAGTGCTACTATGAAGTCTGCAGTATATGTGTCTGTACTCAAGCTCATGATCTCTCACAGGGTTTCGATTATGTTTTTAGCCAGGACCATTACCATCTTGCATTTCAATTGGAGCAGAATTTTCCTCAAAGCTCACTCTTGGGATGCTGGCAGAATTTGCTTCAAAGCTCACTCTTGGGTTGAAGACTGTAGGACCAAGAGACTCAGTTCTTTCTGGTTGTTGGCTGGAGGCCAAGGACCTCTTCATTGGGTGTTTTACAACATGGCAGCTGGCTTCCATCAGAGCAAGAGGAGAGCAAGGGAGAATGAGTGAAATAGAAGCCTCAGTCTATAATAATCTAATCTTGTATGTGGTATCTCTTTATTTTGATCAAATGTTATTCTTTGGAATCAGTCTCTACATTCAGCCCACACTCAATCTCTACATCCACCCCTTCAAAGAAGGGGTTTCACAGCAGTAAGAATTACAAAGTATGTATTACTAGGGGCTGTTTTAGGGATTGCCCACCCCAACCAAATACAAAAGATACTTCATTCATGTGCTGTTACTGTTGTTCTGTCGACTCTCTGCAACCTTATGGACTGTAGCACTCCAGGCTTCCCTGTCCTTCACTATCTCCCGGAGTTTGCTCTAATTCATTTCCATTGAGTCAGTGAGGCTATCTACAGAGAAGGCAATGGCAACCCACTCCAGTACTCTTGCCTGGAAAATCCCATGAACAGAGGATCCTGGTAGGCTACAGTCCATGGGGTCACTAGGAGTCGGACACGACTGGGCGACTTCACTTTCACTTTTCACTTTCATGCATTGGAGAAGGAAATGGCAACCCACTCCAGTATTCTTGTCTGGAGGATCCCAGGGGTGGCGGAGCCTGGTGGGCTGCCGTCTATGGGGTCGCACAGAGTCCAACACGACTGAAGCGACTTAGCGTAGAGTAGCGTAGTGAAGCGACTTAGCAGCAGCAGCAGTAAAGCTATCTATCTCATCCTCTGTATCCCTCTTCTCCTTTGCCTTCAATCTTCCCCAGCATCATGGCCTTTTCCAATGAGTCAGCACTTTGCATCAGGTAGCCAAAGTATTGGAGCTTCACCTTCAACATCAGTCCATCCAATGAATATTCAGGGCTGATTTCCTTTAGGATTGACTGGTTTGATCTCCTTGCAGTCCAAGGACGGACTCTCAAAAGTCTTCTCCATCACCACAATCCAAAAGCATGAATTCTTTGGCACTCAGCCTTCTTCATGGTCCAACTCTCACATCTATACATGACTACTTGAAAAGCCATAGCTTTCACTATATAGACCTTTGTCAGCAAAGTGAGTTCTTTGCCTTTTATTATGCTGTATAAGTTTGTCCTAGCTTTCCTTCCAAGAAGCAACCATCTTTTAATTTCATGATTGCAGTCACCATCCCCAGTAACTCTGGAGCCCAAGCAAATAAAATCTGTCACTTCTTCCACTTTTCACCCTCCTATTTTCCATGAAGTGATGGGACCAGATGCCATGATCTTAGTTTTTGAATATTGAGTTTTAAGCCAGCTTTTTCACTCTTCTCTTTCACCTTCATCAAGAGGCTCTTTAGTTCCTCTTCACTTTCTGCCATTAGAGTGGTATCATCTGCATATCTGAGGTTGTTGATATTTCTACAGCAATCTTGGTTCCACCTTGTGATTCATCCAGCCTTTCAATTTCACCTGATATTTTCTCTATATAAGTTAAATAAACAGGATGATAATATATAGCCTTGTTATACCCCTTTCCAAATTTTGAACCAGACCATTGTTCCATGTCCAGTTCTAACTGCTTCTTCTTAACTTGCATATAGGTTTCTCAGGAGACAGGTAAGATGGTCTGGTACTCCCATCTTTTTAATCATTTTCTACAATTTGTTGTGATCCACTTAGTCAAAGATTTAGTGCAGTCTATGGAGAAGGCAATGGCACCCCACTCCAGTACTCTTGCCTGGAAAATCCCATGGACGGAAGAGCCTGGTAGGCTGCAGTCCATGAGGTCGCTAAGAGTTGGACACGACTGAGTGACTTCACTTTCACTTTTCACTTTCATGCTTTGGAGAAGGAAATGGCACCCCACTTCAGTACTCTTGCCTGGAGAATCCCAGGGACCGGGGAACCTGGTGGGCTGCCATCTACGGGGTCGCACAGAAGCGACTGAAGCGATTTAGCAGCAGCAGCAGCATGGAACAGAAATAGATTTTTTTTTTTTTTCTGGTATTTCTTTGCTTTCTCTATGATCCAATGAATGTTGGCAATGTGGACTCTGGCTCCTCTGCCTTTTCTAAACCCAGCTGTACATCTGGAAGTTCTTGGTTCACATACTGTTGAAGCCTAGCTTGAAGGATTTCTAACATAACCTTACTAGCATGCTGCTGCTTCTGCTAAGTCACTTGAGTCGTGTCTGACTCTGTGCGACCCCATAGACAGCAGCCTACCAGGCTCCGCCACCCCTGGGATCTTCCAGGCAAGAATACTGGAGTGTGTTGCCATTTCCTTCTCCAATGCATGAAGTGAAAAGTGAAAGTGAAGTTGCTCAGTCGTGTCCGACCCTCAGTGACCCCATGGACTGTAGCCTTCCAGGCTCCTCTGTCCATGGGATTTTCCAGGCAAGAGTACTGGAGTGGGGTGCCATTGCCTTCTCCTAAATAAGTACAATTGTCCTGTAGCTTGAACATTCTTTGGCACTGCCCTTATTTGGGATTGGAATGAAAACTGACATTTTCCAGTCCTGTGGCCATGGCTGAGTTTTCCAAATTTGCTGACATATTAAGTTCAGCACTTTAACAACATCATCTTTTAGGATTTTAAATAGCTCAACTGGAATTCCCTCAGCTCCACTAGCTTTGCTTGCAGTAATGTTTCCTAAGGCCCACTTGACTTCACACTCCAGGATGTATGGCTCTAGTGAGGGATCACACCATCATGGTTATCCCAATCATTGCTTTTTTTTGTCTAGGTATTCTGTATTCTTGCTACCATTTCTTCATCTCTTCTGCTTCTGTTAAGTCCTTACTGCTTCTGTCTTTCATCATGCCCATCCTTGTATGAAATGTTTCCTTGATCTCCTCAATTTTCTTGAAGAGATCTCTAGTCTTTCCCACTGTATTGTTTTTCTCTATTTGACTGTTCATTTATGAAGGCCTTCTTAGCTCTCCTTGCTATTCTCTGAAACTCTGCATTCAGTTGGGTATATCTATTCCTTTCTCCATTACTTTTTGCTTCTCTTCTTTCCTCAGCTATTTGTAAAGCCTCCTCAGACAACCACTTCGCCTTAGGTTTGGTACTCTATGCAGACTAATTTAAACCTCTAAAGAGGATCACGAAGTGCTCAGGCTGCAATCCTTTATTTGTCAAACGTAGGAAAGATGATAAATAGGTATGTTCATTTGTTCCCTTGTTATAGGCTTTTGTTTTTTATATTTTGAGACAAAGCAAAAAGGAGAGTATTTTCTGATTGGACTAAACTCAGACGTGCTTTCTTTCATACCCAAATCCCTAGAATAATATAATCTTCTTCTCACCACTGTGTCACAAATCAGACTAAAGAAGAGCAGGAAGAGAGAGAGTGAAAGAATCAGAACAGATGAAGCAGAGAACATAGAGGACACAACTTAAGAGAAGACCCTTGCAGGGTAATACATAGGATAGCCAGAAAGTTTCAGAACCTGACAAATGAGGATGTATGCTCTGAGATTCAAGTATCATTCAAATGTATAAAACAGATAGGTTTCAAACATAAATTGCAATCAATAAAACAATTAGTAAAACTCGTGGATCATTCAAGTTTTGATAGGCACTACTCCCACTTTGTCATTTTTAACACAGTTTAATCTTTATGATGACCCTACATAGGTCCTGTTATCATTCTCTCTTTGCAGATGATGAAACCTCAGCATAAACAGGTAAAGGAATTTCCCCAGGGTCATACAGCTTGTTAATGACAAAGCTGGAATTTAAACAGAAGCATCAGGCTCCAGAGCCAGTGCACCAAACCACTGGTGAAGATGATCTCCTTAAAATGTGGTGATACACTTACCAGCTCTCCCCCACTACCACCCACACCCACCATGTGCATGGAACAAGAACAGCATAGGGCAAGGAAAAGTTAATGGCCTGGGACAAAAAAGAACATTCAAATAAGCCAAAGTAAAGATGCTTTCTTGGCTGCAACCCTCTCACTAAAGCGCCGAGTGGAACTACCCCATGTCCAAGGTCAGGGGCAGAAGCTGGGAGGACCCCATGCCCGAAGGGCAGTGACCAAGAGGAGTTACCCCCACATCCGAGGTCAGGGGCAGTGGCAGAGAGTGCCAGGCTGCAATGGCGCAGGAACAGCCAAGAAGAGCTACCCAAGTCCGAGGTCAAGGGCAGCGGCCCGGGAGGACAAACCCCACATCCAAGGACCAGTGGCTGCAGGGGCGCAAGAGGGCCTAGAGAAGCTATCCCACTTTGAAGGTCAGGAAGGGTGGTGGTGAGGATATACCCCTCATCCAAGGTAAGGAGCAGCGGCTGCACTTTACTGGAGCAGCTGTGAAGAGTTACCCCACGTCCAAGGTAAGAGAAACCCAAAAAGACAGTAGGTGTTGCAAGAGAGCATCAGAGGGCAGACACACTGAAACCATACTCACAGAAAACTAGTCACTCTAATCACACTAGGACCACAGCCTTGTCTAACTCAATGAAACTAAGCCATGACCGTGAGGCAACTCAAGAAGGGTGGGTCATGGTGGAGACATCTGACAGGATGTATTCCACTGGAGAACAGAATGGCAAACCACTTCAGTATTCTTGCCTTGAGAACCCCATGTACAGTATGAAAGGAAAAATGATAGGATACTGAAAGAGGAACTCCCCAGGTCAGTAGGTGCCCAATATGCTACTTGAGATCAGTGGAGAAATAATTCCAGAAAGAATGAAGGGATGGAGCCAAAGCAAAAACAATACCCAGCTCTAGATGGGACTGGTGATAGAAGCAAGGTCCGATGCTGTGAATAGCAATATTGCATAGGAACCTGGAATGTCAGGTCCATGAATCAAGGCAAATTGGAAGTGGTCAAACAGGAGATGGCAAGAGTGAACGTCGACATGCTAGGATCAGCGAACTAAGATAACTGGAATGGGTGAATTTAGCTCAGATGACCATTACATCTACTACTGTGGGCAGGAATCCCTCAGAAGAAATGGAGTGGCCATCATGGTCAACAAAAGAGTCTGAACTGCAGTACTTGGATGCAATCTCAAAAACGACAGAATGATCTCTGTTCGTTTACAAGGCAAAACATTCAATACCACAGTAATCCAAGTCTATGCCCCAACCAGTAACACTAAAGAAGCTGAATTTGAACGGTTCTATGAAGACCTACAAGACCTTTTACAACTAACACCCAAAAAAGATGTCCTTTTCAATATAGGGGACTGGAAAGCAAAAGTAGCAAGTCAAGAAACACCTGGAGTAACAGGCAAATTTGGCCTTGGAATACGGAATGAAGCAAGGCAAAGACTAATAGAGTTTTGCCAAGAAAATGCACTGGTCATAGCAAACACCCTCTTCCAACAACACAAGAGAAGACTCTATATATGGACATCACCAGATGGTCAACACCAAAATCAGATTGATTATATTCTTTGCAGCCAAAGATGGAGAAGCTCTATACAGTCAGCAAAAACAAGACCAGGACCTGACTGTGGCTCAGATCATGAACTCCTTATTGCCAAATTGAGACTGAAATTGAAGAAAGTAGGGAAAACCACTAGCCCATTCAGGTATGACCTAAATCAAATCCCTTATGATTATACAGATTCTAACAGGAAGTTAGAAATAGATTTAAGGGTCTAGATCTGATAGATAGAGTGCCTGATGAACTATGGAATGAGGTTCGTGACATTGTACAGGAGACAAGGATCAAGACTATTCCCATAGAAAAGAAATGCAAAAAAGCAAAATGACTGTCTGGGGAGGCCTTACAAATAGCTGTGAAAAGAAGAGAGGTGAAAAGCAAAGGAGAAAAGGAAAGGTATAAACATCTGAATGCAGAGTTCCAAAGAATAGCAAGAAGAGATAAGAAAGCCTTCTTCAGCAATCAATGCAAAGAAATAGAGGAAAACAACAGAATGGGAAAGACTAGAGATCTCTTCAAGAAAATTAGAGATACCAAGGAAACAGTTCACGCAAAGATGGGCTTGATAAAGGACAGAAATGGTATGGACCTAAGAGAAGCAGAAGATATTAAGAAGAGATGGCAAGAACACACAGAAGAACTGTACAAAAAAGATCTTCATGACCCAGATAATCAGAATGGTGTGATCACTGACCTAGAGCCAGACATCTTGGAATGTGAAGTCAAGTGGGCCTTAGAAAGCATCACTACGAACAAAGCTAGTGGAGGCAATGGAATTCCAGTTGAGCTATTTTAAATCCTGAAAGATGATGCTCTGAAAGTGCTGCACTCAATATGCTAGCAAATTTGGAAAACTCAGCCGTGGCCATAGGACTGGAAAAGGTCAGTTTTCATTTCAATCCTAAAGAAAGGCAATGCCAAAGAATGCTCAAACTACTGCACAGTTGCACTCATCTCACATGCTAGTAAAGTAATGCTCAAAATTCTCCAAGCCAGGCTTTAGCAATATGTGAACCATGAACTTCCTGATGTTCAAGCTGGTTTTAGAAAAGGCAGAGGAACCAGAGATCAAATTGCCAACATCCGCTGGATCATCAAAAAAGCAAGAGAGCTCCAGAAAAGCATTTATTTCTGCTTTATGGACTATGCCAAAGCCTTTGACTGTGTGGATCACAATAAACTGTGGAAAATTCTGAAAGAGATGGAAACACCAGGCCACCTGACCTGCCTCTGAGAAATCTGTATGCAGGTCAGGAAGCAACAGTTAGAACTGGACATGAATCAACAGACTGGGTCCAAATAGGAAAAGGACTACATCAAGGCTGTATATTGTCACCCTGCTTATTTAACTCATGTGCAGAGTACATCATGAGAAACGCTGGGCTGGAAGAAGCACAAGCTGGAATCAAGATTGCTGGGAGAAATATCAATAAGCTCAGATATGCAAATGACACCACCCTTACGGCAGAAAGTGAAGAGGAACTAAAAAGCTTCTTGATGAAAGTGAAAGTGGAGAGTGAAAAAGTTGGCTTAAAGCTCAACATTCAGAAAACGAAGATCATGGCATCCAGTCCCATCACTTCATGGGAAATAGATGGGGAAACAGTGGAAACAGTGTCAGACTTTTTTCTTTTGGGCTCCAAAATCACTGCAGATGGTGACTGCAGCCATGAAATTAAAAGACACTTACTCCTTGGAAGGAAAGTTATGACCAACCTAGATAGCATATTCAAAAGCAGAGACATTACTTTGCCAACACAGGTCCATCTAGTCAAGGCTATGGTTTTTCCTGTGGTCATGTATGGATGTGAGAGTTGGACTGTGAAGAAGGCTGAGTGCCCAAAAATTGATGCTTTTGAACTGTGGTGTTGGAGAAGACTCTTGAGAGTCCCTTGGACTGCAAGGAGATCCAACCAGTCCATTCTGAAGGAGATCAGCCCTGGGATTTCTCTGGAGGGAATGATGCTAAAGCGGAAACTCCAGTACTTTGGCCACCTCATGCAAAGAGTTGACTCATTGGAAAAGACTCTGATGCTGGGAGGGATTAGGGGCAGGAGGAAAAGGGGATGACAGAGGATGAGATGCCTGGATGGCATCACTGACTCGATGGACATGAGTCTGAGTGAACTCTGGGAGTTGTTGATGGACAGGGAAGCCTGGCGTGCTGCAATTTATGGGGTGGCAAAGAGTCGGACACGACTGAGCTGAACTGAAAGATGCTTTCTTAGCTGTACTTGGTTATAGTTACACCAATCACCCATGACAACAAATATTTTCAGGTGAGTAGTTCCTTGGTAGATATAGGTTCACAGTTATGTAATATGGCAAATTTAAATATATAGTTTATCATTCACATTCTGTGGGGTGAGTTTAGTTATTTTCAAGTAGTCTTTTCATTGTCATCAAAAAGCCCTTATTAATGAAACCTTTGTATTGGTCAGACAGATCTTGACCATGAAATACTATGTTGTCTGATATATAGTGGGCAAAATATATAATCAGTAAGTCATCCATAGCAATATCTCTAAAAGGCTTATTTTCTCCTTAGTGTATAAATATTACCCTTCTCATCTCTCCCTTCCTTCCTCTCTTTCTCACCCACACACACGTACATACACACACACATACACACACTTCTTCTCATCTGGCAAGGGAGTGACAGAGAATAAGGAAATTTGCAAAGTCACATTACCCCTGAAGAGAGCACTGGCTTGCAATTACATTTGTCTTAAATTTACTGAGCATCCAGCATTTTCCAAGAGGCATTCTCTTGATAGTCCAACTTAGTATCTTATTATCACAGTGAAGACACAATAGTTCTGATACCTTTAAAAGTCCGCTAAGTCTGAAAGCAGATAGTGACCATGACCAATGTTCCCATACAAGGTACAACACACAATAGGTGATTCTGAGAAAGAAAGTTACTGAAAAGCAGATTCCTAAGTGGATAAAAGAGGGTGAGGGCAAGAGAGAATAGGACGAAGTTACCTCACCCAGCTGCTTCCTGTATTTCTCTTCCCTCCTCCTACAAACGATTACTGGTTCCTTGGGGATTTTCAATTAAACAGGAACCTGAATACATTAACCTTTTCTGTTTACAATACATTCATCAGGACAGCCTTGGCATGCCCTTGAATTCCAGGGCTGGGCTTGGAGTGAAGATACCATCGATATCCAGGGCAAAATTTGTCCAAGTGAGGCTTAGACAGCCTATACTGAGGTTCATAAATGAATCTTGTTTTTAAAAGGATCTTTTATAAGTGAAATTTTGAGTTGGAGAAAAGTACCAGAAGTATGTTGATTAACTCGTCTCTAAAATAAGATTATACTAAATAGCCTTCTATCCATATTTTAAATACAATACACATGGGTAAAACATTATTATTTACACAATAGTTTCACATATATTATCTCATCTGATCCTCCAAACAACCTATGAGATCAGTAAGAAAAAAGGAGAAAAAAAATGCAAGACAATATTATTAATTGAGATATGCACTAGGCAGTGGGCCTCCTAGGTGGCGCTAATGATAAAGAACCCATCTGCCAATGCAAGAGATGCAAGAGACACCGGTTCAATCCCTGGCTCTAGAAGATCTCCTGGAGTAAAGCCTGGCAGGCTTCAGCCCATGGGCCGCGAAGAGTCAGACCCAATTGAGCAACTGAGCACAACAAGATTAAGGCAGTATGATAGGGGAATATATTTTTAATACTTTCATTTTTATAGGTAAAAATGTTAAGACCCAGTTAAGCTAAAATAACCAGTTTCAAGATCTCTTAGGTAATGCACTCCTAGTCCCTATGAATAAATCAGTTCTTTGATACAGGGGCTGCCCTGGACTTAGCAGCCCATGCGGGGTTTCTGACCATGCATATGAAGCAGCACTGGTGCTCGCCAATTAATCTGACAACTAGAAATGCCTCCAAACATTTTTACTTGCCACCCATTAGAATTAGTGTCAGGAGAGAGGCAGACATAAAACGTCTGTTTGAGAATTGGGACTACAGGCTGCTCTGGCTGATGCAACAATCTGCCTATATCTGCTAAGAGCTTCCTTACATTCTTGTGTTAACATAGTCAGAATTTGTCACGTGAAAGAATTGAAACCTAGTCCAGGGTCAGAACTTTCAGTGTATGTATGACTGAGGAACAAGATTTCAGGGCTGATTATGGTAAATGAGTGGAGTAGGAGGAGAGAGAAAGTTCTGAACAGGATAGATGGCCTGGATAAGAAGTTTGAATGTGATTCTGGAAAGTGGGACCAGATTCAGCAAGGGCATCAGTGCAGGTCCAAGACACCAAGACAGATATGGACTGAAGAGATTTCTTGAGGAAATGCCTTTGAAACTAGAGGAGAAAGAAGGGTAGGCAAGGAAGCCTTCAGATTGCCATGAAAAGTCTTAATACCTGTGAAGGGAGATGGAGACCCAAGAGGAAGGGCCCCAGACAACAGAGTAGTTCTGAGAATCTCAGCAAGCCAGGCAGTTGGGGGCCTAGAGTGCAGCTACCTCTTAGAACAGTTAGCAGATACTCAGGCAGAAATGCGGAGAAGGCAATGGCACCCCACTCCAGTACTCTTGTCTGGAAAATCCCGTGGATGGAGGAGCCTGGCAGGCTACAGTCCATGGGGTCGCTAAGAGTCAGACACGACTGAGTGACTTCACTTTCACTTTTCACTTTCATGCATTGGAGAAGGAAATGGCAACCCACTCCAGTGTTCTTGCCTGGAGAATCCCAGGGACGGAGGAGCCTGGTTGGCTGCTGTCTATGGGGTCGCACAGAGTCGGACATGACTGAAGCGACTTAGCAGCAGCAGCAGCAAGCAGAAATGTCTCTGCCTAAGTACCCTCCTGTGTTCAGCCATGTAGCCATGTGCTAGGAGCACCGAGGGAGAATGCACCCTAGGTGGGAACACTCAGGCAGATCCCATGGGTTCAGTACCCACTGTCAGCACCCTGCATGGCTCACAGCCAGTTCTCTCTTGAAGGGCGTCTGAGAAGCATCTCCATGGCTGCCTCCATCATGCTTCAGAGGGAGGTCCTCCAAGGAAGGAAAGGGTGAGTTGGGATGTCTCTGGGCATTGCTGTAGCAAAACTAACTGTCTCTATAAATAAATGAAAAATGAGGGCAATAAGAGAAATTCTAAATGGCCACCTTTGTGACAACAGGACTAACTGCCAGCCATCTCTGTCACTCTGCATGAAGACTATCATTACTTGGAGGCAAAGGATACAGTCAGATACAAGGGAGGATTTGGGAAACTTCAGAAAGGGAAATGTGGTCCCAAACTAGCTCTTTCACTCTCATCTCCATTTCTACCTTGTAGTATTCTGCCTTTTGTCAACTGGGTAGGATGAGGGTATCAGCCCATGTCCATTCAAGAACATTTTTTCATTTTAAACTCATTAATTGATGTACTTAAAACTGGAAGTATTTTCCCAAAGTATTTGAAGTAGTATATGACCAGTGGCAGTATAATGCACATATTAAGAACAGAGAACACCCTGGCGAAACTGTCTGTAGGGGGCAAATTGCACTTGTTAAGCAAGAAGGAGGATATTTGTTAGTAGGGGCAGAAACAGGTAAGATAATTACATAAGACAAAGCAGGTGAAGAAACAGATGCTCATCACATTTTTGCTGAGATCCAATATTATTTATATGGGTTTCAAAGGTCACCCTGCTTATTTAACTTTTATGCAGAGTACATCATGAGAAATGCTGGGCTGGAAGAAGCACACGTTGGAATCAAGATTTCCGGGAAAAATATCAATAATCTCAGATATGCAGATGACACCACCCTTATGGCAGAAAGTGAAGAGGAACTCAAAAGCCTCTTGAGGAAAGTGAAAGTGGAGAGTGAAAAAATTGGCTTAAAGCTCAACATTCAGAAAAAGAAGACCATGGCATCTGGTCCCATCACTTCATGGCAAATAGATGGGGAAACAATGTTAGACTTTACTTTTTGGGGCTCCAAAAATCACTGCAGATGGTGACTGCAGCCATGAAATCAAAAGACTCTTACTCCTTGGAAGAAAAGTTATGACCAATCTAGATAGCATATTGAAAAGCAGAGACATTACTTTGCCAACAAAGGTCCGTCTAGTCAAGGCTACGGTTTTTCCTGTGGTCATGTATGGATGTGAGAGTTGGACTGTGAAGAAAGCTGAGCACTGAAGAATTGATGATTTTGAACTGTGGTGTTGGAGAAGACTCTTGACAGTCCCTTGGACTGCAAGGAGATCCAACCAGTCCATTCTGAAGGAGATCAGCCCTGGGATTTCTTTGGAAGGAATGATGCTAAAGCTGAAACTCCAGTACTTTGGCCACCTCATGTGAAGAGTTGACTCATTGGGAAAGACTCTGATGCTAGGAGGGATTGGCGGCAGGAGGAGAAGGGGACGACAGAGGATGAGATGGCTGGATGGCATCACTGACTCGATGGACATGAGTCTGAGTGAACTCCGGGAGTTGTTGATGGACAGGGAGGCCTGGTGTGCTGCGATTCATGGGGTTGCAAATAGTTGGACACGACTGAACTAAACTGAACTGAAGGTGGCTCAGCAGTAAAGAATTCATCTGCAAGACAGGAGACACAGGAGACTTCAGTTCGATCCCTTGGTCGGGAAGATCCCCTGGAGAAGGGAATGGAAACCTACTCTGATAATCTTGGTGAGAAAATATCATAGAACCCACTGGGCTTTAGTCCATAGGGTCTCAGAGAGGTAGACAGAACTGAATTGACTGAACACACAATACTATGTACAAACTAGGCAAGGTAATGTGGCTTATACCCATGTGGTTCTCAAAGTGTGGTCCCCTGATCAGCAGTACCACCATCATCTGGCAACTTGTTGGAAATGCCAGGTCTCCGGCCCTACTTGAGAAATCTTGAATCAGAGATTCTGGAATAGGGAACAGCAATCTGTATTTGAACAAGGCCTCCAGGGGACCCCAGTGTACACTGAAGTTTCAAAACCACAGGCTTAGATAATATTTTCACAGTAACTCTCAAAATTTGACATCTCTGTCTGTGTTACTGTTACATGATCTTTGAGTTATCTTCCATTTTCCCATCCCAGACTCATTCCCTACATTCTACTCCCATCTGCACAAACACATACACATGTACAAACACACCCCACACATGCATTCAGGTACCACACACTTGATTTTTAGTTTTACATGTATAAAATATGCATCCATATGTTTTCAGAAAATGTTAATAGACTCACCTCAATATCCTCATGGTCTGGACCCCAACCTAATCCAACCGGTTTCCAAGAAAAACCTGTATCCCCAAATATTTGGGGAAACCTGTTTCTCCAAATATCAAATATCATTTAATATTTGATATTTCCCTATGAGTAGACACAGATCACATCTGTGGCTAGAAAGTCTTCATATTTTGATGGGCCCTAGAAGAAGAACAAGGACTGTTTTTGGTTGGGGGTGTATAATGTTAAATTTGTTCCTCTTAATATCTGTGTATTCAAAAAAAACTTCCAGAAAGGAATTACAACTAGGAGCCACCCTTGGATAATACTTCTCTTACAAACAGGAAGTAGAGTGGGGTCATAGTGGTATGAAGTAAATTCAGAGTTCTATTTGTAGTGATCTAGCAACATGATCGGAGAAGGCAATGGCACCCCACTCCAGTACTCTTGCCTGGAAAATCCCATGGACAGAGGAGCCTGGTGGGCTGCAGTCCATGAGGCCACTAAGGGTCAGACACAAATGAGCGACTTCACTTTCACTTTTCACTTTCCTGCATTGGAGAAGGAAATGGCAACCCACTCCAGTGTTCTTGCCTGGAGAATCCCATGGACAGAGAAGCCTGGTGGGCTGCCGTCTATGGGGTCGCACAGAGTCGGACACGACTGAAGTGACTTAGCAGCAGCTTAGCAGTAGCAACATGATACTGCATGAATTTTCCTTTTTATTCTTATATTTTGTTCTCTGTTGGTGTTCTTGCTTAAGTCTTTAGTGAAATCTTAGCCTTCTCTGGCTGTTAGAAAAAAAAAAAAGAATTTGGCATAAACATTGGATAGTTTTCAAGGAAAAAAACACATTTGGGGACCAGCATGCTTGTGGCCACAAAAAATACTGCGAAAGACCCCAAGTGATAGTCAACTCTGAAAAGAACAGTAAATTTCTTTTAATCTATTTGCCTGTGGGATTCTCCTTCATAGTCCCCAACTCCAGGAAATTATAAAAGCAGTGGAAACAAAAGTCCAAAATATAATTTTAAGTCATTTACGTGGATGGTAGGAGGCCCATAGCATGTACTGCAAATTACTTCTGAAGAGCAACTTTCAGTACTGCAAAAATACAGTTGTGAATTGTTGGCTGAAATTAGCTCCCTCACTTAGCTATAAGAGCATAATTACTCTCATCAAGGAAAAGCAGACCAGACATGCAAAGAACTTGCTGAGAAAAAGGAAAAAAATATACTATTGAGCCCTGGTAGACTGAGCACTGCTAAATGGTTTTGTCAGATCCAATTTTGATGATTATTTAGCAATCTCCTACCTGCAGCATTAGAGTTCCCAGGGCATATCCTAAATTGAAGGATATTTGTAATAAAAAGATATAAGCCTCCAACTCCCATTTTTGCCAAACATTAATAAAAATCGAATTAGAAGCAAGTGCCTTGAAAGGCCACTGGCAAAAGATTTTAGTATTGTAGCAATGTGAATCTGATAAGAAAAGGAAATGCTCTTCCTTCTTTTTTTATTTTAGGAATAATATAAATACAGCTTTTTAAAAACAGTTGTGTAAAAGGCAGAAAAAATAACCTTATATTCTAATATGCCTAGAAAACATGAATTCTATTTTTCTTTCACTTTGCAAAAAACACATAGATATGAAAGACAGACACCGTGATTAAATGCTGCACAACTACCTCAAACCACAGTAGATACTGACTTCAAATGCCCTTTTCATTATTCTTAATGAAATGTGACTTCATTTTTCCCACACACTCGAAATTGTGTCAGCTGAGAGTTCAAACATGTAAATGAAACCAAACACTCAAAAGAAAACCTCCATTCTCTGTATCCAAAGGCCATGTGAGGACATCAGCTTATGCCAAGTGAACACATGGGAGGCAGAGAAGGAAGAGGATGGCTTATTCACTTTTTACTTAATCTCCTTTGGACTCTGCCTACCTCTGTGTCTGCTTTTGTTTTCATATCCTCTCATGAATACAGTTAAAACTGGCTCTAGGTCATATTGAACCAGATATCATTTCAGAAAGACTTCTATTTTAGAGTGATAAACTCCAGGACCAGTGCCAAGGTCCTCAGAGCTCCCTTTGTGCTCTACTATTTTATTATCTAAATACAAGCACCATGATCTTCCCAGAGGTTCAGTGGAAAAATCATTGGATTTGGACATTGGCAGACTTGCATCACAAGTCCAGTCCAAATTTTTCCTTAATATGTATTTGCTCTTAACCAGAAAGGACATAAAAAAACAAATGCTCTATTACCCTTACACAGGTAAGCAGCACCAGACAATCTGATCACCATGTTTATTCTATCTCTCCTGTTTCATTGCTTTGTTTCTCAGTGTGAAGAGAGTTTGACATGATGGGTAAGTAGGATTAATAACACAGGGAAGATTTTTACCTGGAGTCAATGTTGTAGGCATAGGGCTTCCCAGATGGTACAGTAGTAAAGAATCTATCTGCTATGAAGCAGACACATGTCTGATCCCTGGGTTAGGAAAATCCCCTGGAGAAGGAAATGGAAACCCACTCCAGTATTCTTGCCTAGAAAATCCCACGGACAGAGAAGCCTAGTGGGCAGCAAGCAGTCTATGGGATCACAGAGAGTTGGACACAACTGAGCGACTGGGTACAGTACGATGCAGCAGTGTTGTAGGTATGTTAAGATACAAGTGCAAAATTTGGAAATTCAGAAACTTAGAAACCACAAGAAACGGAGACTTGTCTCTTTGAGCCTACTGCTGGCAATCTATATTTTCTATGCCATAACTATGTAGACTTCACATGCTATGGAATATTGAGCTTCCAATACCACGGTGCTTGATTTTGAAGTCCCTGGATAAAATGTGATATATGCAAGTACAATATGTCACTATTACTACTGTAGAAGTATGACTGATAAAATACTGATATTGGTATTAAAAAAAAAAAAAGAAGGCAGGGAAGGAGGTTTGAGGAAAAAAACTTGGCCACAGATACGATGAGATTAACTTATACCCCCTTGCAAGCCTACAAAGCCAGGAGTATCTGACTCCTTCTTCACCTCTCATGCCACTCTCCATCTGGGCTTACTGTGGCTAGAACATGCTTGTTTCTTTTCCTTGATATTGTCAAGATGATTGTTTTAACTCTTCGCTGAATACTGTATTTGGAATGTTCTTTGCCCAAATTTCCAAACAGTGGGTAGTTTGAACCCATTGTTCAGATTTGAACTTTGATCTCACCTTCTGAGAGAATCCTATCTGATCTGCTTATATAAAATGACAACTTGGACTTCCCTGGCAATCCAGTGGTTAAGACTCTGTGCTTTCAATGCAGTGGGCACGTGTGGCTTCCCTGGTCAGGAAATGAAGATCCCACAAGCTGTGTGGCACACTCAAAATAAGTAAGTAAATAATAAAAGAAAATAACACCTCCACACACATACACACCCTTTCTCTATCCTGATCTCTTCTATTACTCTCCATAGCACTTACAGTTCCCTAATTTTTGGTGTATGCCAGTTGCCAGGCTCTCCATAATAATACCAGAATGGAAGCATCATTTGAGCAGGAATCTTGTCTACTGTACTCCCTGCCCCAATGCTCAGGGTCTAGAATAGCATAAGAGCACTTTCTTCCTCATCACTGAATTCTCATCATTGCCTTCTCCTCAGTTGCTCAAAATATGGACATTAAATGTTGAATTGTCAGAAGAGTTAAACATGACCTCTGCCTCTGGTTTGCTTATAATTAAATTGAGGAGACTTGCATTAAACATACACAAGCTTAGTAATAAAAGACTCACACAAGATTTCGAGAAAAGGTCAGAGTCATCCCAATGCCTAATGAGGGAGAAGAGAATCCATTGGGTCTTTTTACTTCTAGGGTCAAAAGACCAGTAGAGGAATTTTTCCCCTTGTTTTATTTTCATAAGCAAATAGGAAAAATATTTTTAAAAACATTTTCCTGGGGCTTGATTTTTTTCACACATCTTTAAACTTATGATCAATATTCCTTAGCTTATGATCTCCATTGAAGTGTAAACACTAATAAGGGTTGACATGATCAGTGCCATTTTAAAGATACTTGGAATTAAAGGATTCAGATGTGTCTACTGTTTTCTCCTTGCTACATGAGGCGTTTAATTTTTCAAGTCTATTCTTCATTGGTCTGAGAAATCAACACTTGGCACCTGATGTGAAGTAGCCCAGGGCTCACTCAGAAAACTGCTTTTCTTTATTTTAGGAAGTAGAAATAATCTCACATTTGCATTCAACTCTGTGTTGGATATTTTCTGGATGTATTGGACATATACAGTTACAGTTTCCTTCTAAGAGAAACCCTGAAGAAACATAGAACTTCTTTCTGAAGAAGTTCTAGGAGATTGCTTATTCATAGGCAGATGTGTCCTATAATACAAGATGTTGGTCCCTTTCCCACAGCTGATAGATGGGACCAGCCTGACTGCGGTCCTAGGCTTCATAAAGTTGCTGACCTCATCTAAATACTCTGAGCTTTGTTTTTGGGTTCTCTAATGAAAAGTGATGTTCTTACTTTTTTATCAGGCTGCAGCATGTCTACCAAATAAACACAAGTGAGTCAGAGAGATCTGAGGCTATATGCTGACACTTACTCCTTGGAAGGAAAGTTATGACCAACCTAGATAGCATATTCAAAGGCAGAGACATTACTTTGCCAACAAAGGTCCATCTAGTCAAGGCTACAGTTTTTTCAGTGGTCATGTATGGGTGTGAGAATTGGACTGTGAAGAAGGCTGAGCGCCGAAGAATTGATGCTTTTGAACTGTGGTGTTGGAGAAGATTCTTGAGAGTCCCTGGACTGCAAGGAGATCCAACCAGTCCATTCTGAAGGAGATCAGCCCTGGGATTTCTTTGGAGGGAATGACGCTGAAGCTGAAACTCCAGTACTTTGGCCACCTCATGCGAAGAGTTGACTCATTGGAAAAGACTCTGATGCTGGGAGGGATTGGGGGCAGGAGGAGAAGGGGACGACAGAGGATGAGATGGCTGGATTGCATCACTGACTCGATGGACATGAGTCTGAGTGAACTCCTGGAGTTGGTGATGGACAGGGAGCCCTGGCGTGCTGGGATTCATGGGGTCACAAAGAGTCAGACACGACTGAGCGACTGAACTGAACTCCAAGATATCAAAACTTTTGATGGATCCAAAATAGAAAAAGTGGACTATTTATGAACTTTACAGCAATTTGTGTCTAGTTCTGTTAACAAGAGAAAGAATTCATTTTAGGGAATAGGTTAATACTCTTATTTGAGGATGAAAGTTATTTGGTTACCCAGAAGTAAAGTCTAGAGCCTGGATTAGAAGAAATCTTTTTGTGAGAAAGATGGCTTCATTAATGCTACGTTTAATGTTAAAAGGCTGCCTTTAATGAAAAGAGGGTATCTTGCTAACTATCTTTCTCCAGTGGGGCAAGGAAACAGTTTAAGTTTTTTTTTGTTTGTTTGTTTGTTTTCTTATTTTAGATCTATTTACAAGTAGGAAAAGTATGAAAGCAGAGACTTAAAAGAATTGGATAAATAATGTGGTAGAAGGCCCTTAGAACTAGAAAAACTAATCCACAGGAAGCTCCTCTGAGAGTAGATTTTTGTCTAATGAACTCTAGGAACAATTCTATCTGGTACTGAATTTTAAGTAAATTTTTTTTTTCCATTTTATTCTCCATTAGTAAATCCACATGTTGCTATCATGGCTTCCATCAAATCTACAAGTTGCTAAAAGTTTGTG
The DNA here is from genome assembly GCF_055505025.1 of Bos grunniens. Classification (NCBI taxonomy): domain Eukaryota; kingdom Metazoa; phylum Chordata; class Mammalia; order Artiodactyla; family Bovidae; genus Bos; species Bos grunniens. The sequence goes on along the minus strand of NC_141175.1, from coordinate 53,267,792 downwards.
TTAGTAGTGTCACTTTAGTGACAGATATTTGGGTAGATACTTCACATCACAGAGAAGCCAGAAGTCAATACGAGGTAATTCAATTCAGCCTAGAGCATCACAGGGTCACGTGACAGCCTAGGCACTCTCTTGGACTAGAGGCTTCCCAGAAAGAAAACTAAACATCCTGCAATCACAACATGGAGTTAAAGTGTTACTAACCAAGGTCCTTGACTTCCTTAATCAATAGAAATTTATGAGAGGCCAGACAAGAAATTCATGCAAGGCTTTATTGAGGCCCATTCTACAGCAGGAGGAAGTGAGGACAAGCAGCAGTTTCCCTGGCTTACTCGCTTGCTCAGGGGGAGGTGAGCTGGTTCCTTATATGGGGTGAAGGTACTGGTCAGCTGGAGGGGTGGTTTACTTGGTTTGCCCACTTCTTTGGCGGTGTTGGGTGTGAGGGAATGCATGGTACCCTGCTTTTGCTTCCTGCTCTTCAGAAGTAGAAGTTGGTCCTTTGGGGCTTTCTCTATTGTTGTCCATTAATTTACCTCAACTGTGCATGTATGCAGTTTTTAGTTCCTTATAGTTTCTTTGTATTTTGTTGCTGGAGGAGATATTTGTCCAGGTGCAAGTGTTGCAGCACTTGCAGCAAAGGGTCTCCAGTCCTAGGTCACAGCCTGTCTCAAAAGCAAAGGTAATCTCAGAAGGTGGGGCAACTTGATGGAACTCAGCTTAGGTGAAAAGTGCTTCAGAGTCTTTATCTAGGAGCTTTTTTAAGAATTGTCAGTCCTTCACAGATGTACTTAAAAACTCTTAGTCTTCTATCCAGGGCTTTCCAGGTGGCTCAGTGATAAAGAATCTGCCTGCCAATCCAGGAGACAAGAGATGTGGATTAGATCCCAGGGTTGGGAAATGCCTTGGAGAAGGAAGTGTAGCCCACTCCAGTATTCTTGCCTGGAAAATCCCATGGACAAATGAGCCTGGCAGGCTGCAGTCCCTGGGGTCACAAAGAGTCGGACGCGACTTAGCAACTAAAAAACAAGCCATCTATCTACATGATAATAATCTTTGCCAAAATTTGTCTAATATTTTAACTACATTTGGCTGAGGTCATTTGTCCCCTCCACTCTGGTTCTTGTCCTCATGCTGCTCTCAGTCTTGTTGGGTGACATGGGAATGGAGTGGTTATCTTTAGGATATCACTAAGGGAAAATTGAATTGGGAGTATTACTGCAATTTAGAAAAGCATTATGAAACATCTTTTAATCAGTGAACAAATTAGAAATAATTTTTAAGATTAACAGACATTGTGGGGCCATACCTATATCCCTCTGTTGCCTGAGGCTGACATTCAACCATCAGTATTTTTACTTTTTTTTTTTTTCCCCTGGAATCTCTCATTGATAACCAGAGAACAGAAACACCTACCTCTTTACCCAAAAATATCTAAAAATGGCTGAAGATGTTGAATATCACCCCTCATCGTTCAGGTTGGGTACATTTGAAGCACACTTGCTTCCAAGCTCCCAAATAGATTTAGCAACCCACAATGATTCTTTCCTTGATAATATACCCTATCAGTTTCTCTATGATTCTCTGACTCACTTTGCACTTCTTATTGATACTTCCAAGAATCATCTCCCAAATTAAACTACTCACACTGAAATCTTTTTCAAGTCTACTTTTGAGAGAAACCAAACCAAGATGGGTTCTTTCTCTTGTCATCTTTATATCTATTTTTTTAACTGAGAAAAATATTGGGCAAAACATAATAGAAAATGAAAAAGAAGCTGTAAAGACGATCAATAAATTCAATAGAGATTTGAACTGCAACAAAATTGAGATACAAATTATACCTTTTTTATGGCTACATCATGTGGCTTGTGGAATCTTAGTTCCCAGACCAGAGATGGAACCTGTATCCCCTGCGTTAGAAGCATAGAGAAATCTAAATTATAACAAAAAGATTTTTCAGATCATGCCAAAGTAGTATTTTTTTGAAAAGTGTTATATTTCAAATAGGAACAATAATAGGTTCTTGGATTTTTAGGAATCTAGTTAATGAAGAGGATTTAATCATAAGAACACATTAGAAAAATATAAATTTTCTGCTAATTTGACACAGAACACTAAAATATCACAAGACTAAAAATAAACCACCACAATGACAATATGGTGATGATGCATGGGTTAACGAGCATCATCAATTCAAAGAGTATTGAAGATGAGCACAAGAAAATTTGAAATGCCCAGATACTTAACAGTTTCTTGATGGGAGAGAGTATCCGCCACAGGCCCTGAGCATCCCCATATATTTTTGTAGGGCACAACATGCAAGGTCCTGACAACTCTTTAGCTGGGCCGTTATTTAGGTTGTGTTTGCAGTGAGCAAACTTGAGGGATGAGGTAATGTCTCCCCTTGGACAAACGGCAGACTTACTTCCATGTACTATAAAAGTGGTGAATCTCCCAGGCTCTCCTATAATATAGCTAACAGCATGTGCATGCATCCATGATAAGATCTTTGTGTGGCCCCTGCGGAGGGTATAGTAAACCTGCCCAAACCTGTACAAACCCACATTAATCTCTAGCTGCTGCTTTTGTTGTGAGTAATAAAGTCCTTTGTCCTTTGTCTCTGAACCACTATAAGGTCTCTGTCACAGCCACCCAACTATGCTACTGGAGCAAAAACATCCACATACAATATAGTAATGAATGAGTGGGGCTGTTCTCCAATAAAATTAATCATGAACACTGAAGTTCCATTCCATATTATTTGGATGTGCTATGAAATATTATTTTCTTTTTTTATTTTTTCAAGCATTGAAAAATACAAAAACCATTCCTAGCTTGCATGCCATAATTTGTGGACTCCTGCTTTAAGCCTTAAAAGAAACTAGATAAACTAGATTAATATGGCCATATAGTAGGCAAAACTCAAAAAGCAAAATGATGCAAGTCAGGAATATAAATGCTATAAAGAGAAGGGGGGAAATGGAAGGTGTTTTATTCTCTAAATGCATGTTTTTGAGACTGAATGCTTGAAGACTTGTGTGTTCTGAGCATATATGTCATTTTTCCTATTCTCATGGATACTGTAATAAAAAATTACCCAGACTCACATAGTCTCATCTTTTCCAGCTTTGGGACTCAATGCTGGACTGAGAGATGGTGAGATGCAGTCTCTTGTAGGTATGCGATCAATAGATGAGAACTGTAGTGGCTGGTGGGACATCTTATCCCAGCTGTCCCTTACTACTGCCAAAGGGATTAGAGATTGTCTTAAGTAGGAAATATAAAGGGACATCTCTACATTCTATATATGAAGGATTCTTAATACTACAGTAGAGAAGAAGGCATGACTGGGTTAATATTTCAGTTCTGCTATTCGTTGTATAATTTTCTACAAAGTAACTAACCTTTCTGACCTCCATTTATTTTTCAATCCTAAAGATGGGAATAACAGTAATAGACTGGTGTGGTGGTTAATGACATATGTGCATATCTAGCTAACTTCTAGCCCATAAGCAAATGGTTAATAAGTGTTAGAAATGTCTACCGTTCCTTTCTTCCCCTTGTCAAGTCTTTTGCCCCAAATGAAAACATCTTCAGTTTGCTTCAGGACTGGTCCTTAACCATGTTTTCTTTTCTCAGTTTAGTTAACTATTCCACGTACTGTGCCAGGTTTGTACGCAGGTAAAAAGCATCATCCCTGTTCTCAAATAGGAGTAGGAGAGGATGGAGAATAAAGAGGCATGCAGACAGAGGTATACACCATAACCTACCTTCAGTGTAGAAATGGTATATTAAATAAATCTGGAAAAAATAGTAGTGGGCTGGGTGGTAAGACAAGAAGAAAAAAGAAAGGAGGAAATAAGTAGCCAACATTTTTAAAGTCCTTCTATGTGCCAAGTGTTCTAACCAAGAGATGCATGTATGTTAGCTCACCTCAATAGTTGATTAGACAAGAAAAGAAGATCTTCACATTTTCTGAAGATTGTAAGCTAGTGTTGAGCCTTGAAAAAGTGCTAGGAACGTGCCTAGTGGAGAATAAGAGTGTCTGGACTTTGAGCAAATTCCAGAGAGGCACAGGGAGCTAAAGATGAGCATCTGGGGAGGGTAGAGGACAGAGCGGGGGGTGGGTTGAAAGGCTTTTTTTTAATGGCAATATTTTAAGCATACACAAATTCTTAAAAATAATAAAAAGAATAATTATGTTCTGATATTCAATTCAAGAAATGAAATTTTGCTGATAAAGTTAAAATGTTCCTGGTTGTATACCAGTTCTCAGGATACCTCTGAAAGTGTCCTAAGCTCTGGCATTATAGATATGGCTTCCAATTCTGAAGCTAAAAGGAGCTTTCAATATATCCTTCTAGCCAATGACAATATAAAGCTATTGTAAAGATGACAAAAATTTCCTTCTCTAGAGGTCATTAAATATAATGAAATATAACAAAATCCTCATTCCCTGCAGTGGTTTATGTGTGGAGCTGCCTGCAGACAGGGCTTTGGTCTGAATGATCCTTTTATTTAGTTTTCCTTATTTTAATCTTATTACCAAATCCCTTGGAGTTAATGCCCTTCTGTTTGCAGTGAGAGCAGGCAAACTAAAGTGTCATATAAAAATTGAAATTCCTCATCTGATGCTTCTTATTAAGAGAAGTGTTAAATAGGATTTTATTATGGTAAGGAAATTTGTGCAGTGGATTTATATCTACATTAGGAAAGAGAGATGTGGAATTGAAGTTGTTAACTAGATCATTCAAGTATCTAGTTACATGTATCAGATACATTTTCTACTCTTAGTTATCTAATTATTTCAAGTCAACATAATTTTGGGGCACTTTTAGCTAATTTCCAGTCTTTATTTTGAACAGACTGGATTTTTTTTTTTCCTTAATTGCATTAAACCAAAGGATATGGACATATCCATTGTAGAAACGATGTATACTTCAGTGTTTAACTTTGCAATCAGCATTGCTTAACATCCTATAATACATGAGGAAATTCTTCTTGCAACATGATTTACCTGTCAAGGGTATACACACATCAGCCTCATTTTTCCAGGTCAGGAATGTAGGAGTTCACAAGGGAGGAACTGTCTTTCAGCAGGAGGTGGCTGTGAAATCTATTTTAAGTTATTAATTAGAAGTGACATTTGGCCTTCTAGTGAACCAAGCTACAAAATCAGTGCAGTGAAGGAATTCTTGCCAAACGTGGCTACTCTAGTCCCTGAATATGCCAGCAGTGTCCTCAGGTTCTTAATTCTTTGAATTATTTCAGGCCATTTGTCCTGATTTTTATCCCAGAATATATGTTACCCAAGTCCACAGAATTCAAATATTAGCAATAGCTGATACACTTACAAAGAACCTTTTATTTTATTTTTTCTTTTGCTCTGTTGAGACCTGGTGAAATACATTGGTTTTATAGGCAGAACAAGCAGAATTTACATCCTGATTTCATGCTGATTGGTGAAAAATGAGTGCTTTACTGAATAACACTCATTGCAGTTCCTCATCTACAAAAGGGGCTTAAATAACCTTCTCAAAAGCCTGTTGTGGTAACCAAATGAGATAAGCTATTAACTATGTCTCTCATTAAAACCAGGAGCAAGTTAGTGAGCTCTCCGCACCCAGTTTGTTCACCTATAAAATGGGTATACTATTAGTACCTATCTCACAAAAGGGTTGTGAAAACTAAATTAATACATGGATGCAACGTTGTTTCAATCATATCACTGTGAACCTTTGGACTGAAGACCACCAGGCTTCTCTGCTCGTGGAATTCTCCAGGCAAGAATACTATAGTGAGTCCCCATGCCCTCCTCCAGGGCATCTTCCCAACTCAGGGATCGAACCAGTGTCTCCTGACACACACATACACATAAATATACATATTTATATTAATGTGAATATTCTTTATAGGGGACAGAAATGCAAAAGTCGGAAGTCAAGAAACACCTGGAGTAACAGGCAAATTTGGTGTTGGAGTACAGAATGAAGCAGGAAAAAGGCTAATAGAGTTCTGCCAAGAGAAAACACTGGTCATAGCAAACACCCTCTTTCAACAACACAAGAGAAGACTCTACACATGGATATCACAGATGGTCAACACAGAAATCAGATTGATTATATTCTTTGCAGACAAAGATGGTGAAGCTCTATACAGTCAGCAAAAACAAGACCAGGAGCTGACTATGGCTCAGATCATGAACTCCTTATTGCCAAATTCAGACTGAAATTGAAGACAGTGGAGAAAACGACTAGCCCATTCAGGTATGACCTAAATCAAATCCCTTATGACTATACAGTGGAAGTGAGAAATAGATTTAAGGGACTAGATCTGATAGACAGAGTGCCAAGTGAACTATGGATGGAGGTTTGTGACACTGTACAGGAGACAGGAATCAAGACCATCCCCAAGAAAAAGAAATGCAAAAAAGCAAAATGGCCGTCTGAGGAGGCCTTACAAATAGCTGTGGAAAGAAGGGAAGCAAAAAGCAAAGGAGAAAAGGAAAGATATACCCATTTGAATGCAGAGTTCCAAAGAATAGCAAGGAGAGATAAGAAAGTCTTCCTCAGCAATCAATGCAAAGAAATAGAGGAAAACAACAGAATGGGAAAGACTAGGGATCTCTTCAAGAAAATCAGAGATACCAAGGGAACAGTTCATGCAAAGATGGGCTCAAAAAGGACATAAATAGTATGGACCTAACAGAAGCAGAAGATATTAAGATGAGGTGGTAAGAATACCCAGAAGAACTGTACAAAAAAGATCTTCATGACCCAGATAATCACGATGGTGTGATCACTCACCTAGAGCCAGATATCCTGGAATGTGAAGTCAAGTGGGCCTTAGGAAGCATCACTACGGACAAAGCTAGTGGAGGTGATGGAATTCCAGTTGAGCTATTTTAAATCCTGAAAGATGATGCTGTGAAAGTGTTGCACTCAATATGCCAGCAAATTTGGGAAACAGTAGTGGCCACAAGACTGGAAAAGGTCAATTTTCATTCCAACCCCAAAGAAAGGAAATGTCAAAGAATGTCCAAATACACACAAATGCACACATTTCACACTCTAGCAAAGTAATGCTGAAATTTATTCAAGCTAGCTTCCACAATATGTGAACCAAGAACTTCCAGATCTTCAAGCTCGATTTAGAAACGGCAGAGGACTAGAAATCAAATTGGTAACATCCATTGGATCAAAGAAAAAGCAAGAGAATTCAAGAAAAAAATAGCAATTTTTTGGCACTTACCTGCCTCATGAGAAATCTGCATGCAGGTCAAGAAGTAACAGTTAGAACCAGACATGGAAAATTGGACTGGTTCCAAATTGGGAAAGGACTACATCAAGGCTGTATATTGTCACCTTGCTTATTTAATTTAAGCAGAGTACATCATGTGAAATGCTAGGCTGGATGAAGTACAAGCTGGAATCAAGATTGCCAGGAGAAATATCAATAACCTCAGATATGCAGATGACACCAGCATTATGGCAGAAAGTAAAGAAGAACTAAAGAGCCTCTTGATGAAAGTGAAAGAGGATGAAAAAGCTGGCTTACAACTCAACTTTCAAAAAATGAATATCATGGCATCTGGTCCCATCATTTCATGACAAATAGATGGGGAAACAATGGAAACAGTAACAGACTTTATTTTCCTGGGCTCTAAAATCACTGCAGATGGTGATTGCAGCCATAAAATTAAAAGATGCTTGCTCCCTGGAAGAAAAGCTATGGCCAATCTAGACAGCATATTAAAAAGCAGAGACATTACTTTGCTGACAAAGGTCCATATAGTCAAAGCTATGGTTTTTCCATTAATCGTGTATGGATGTGAGATTTGGACCATAAAGAAAGTTGAGTGCCAAAAAATTGCTGCTTTCAAACTGTTGTCTTGGAGGAGACTCTTAAAATCAAACCAGTCAACCCTAAAGGAAATCAGTCCTGAATATTTATTGGAAGAACTGATGCTGAAGCTGAACCTCCAGTGCTTAGGCCATCTGATGCAGAGAATTGACTCGTTGGAAAAGACTCTGATGCTGGGGAAGATTGAAGGCGGTGGAAGAAGGGGATGACAGAGGCTATGATGATTGGACGGCATCCCCGACTCATGAACCTGAGTTTGAGCAAGTTCTGAGCATTGTTTGTGGCCAGGCAAGTGTGATGTGGTGCAGTCCATGTGGTCACAAAGGGTCAGACATGATTGAGCTACTGTTTAGATTCCATAAAGGAAATCTTTGTTATATTATTATTGTTATTAATAGTCTTTGTCTAAGAATTGATTAGTATTCTCTCATAGACAGTCCTATGATCAATAGGAAGGTTTTTCATGGCTGTACAGAGTTAAATTCAATCTCTCTAGATGCATTTCTGACAAGAAAAAAAAAAAGGTATACAATAATTTTGCTTGATGAAGCCTCAAGAATAATTGTATTCACAGTGAATTCTTAAATAAATTTTGAATCAGGTAAAAGTTGACCTTCTCTGCTTTCCAAATCTCATTTTACTTCTGAGAGTCTCCTTTTGCTTTTCCACCCACTATGTCCAATGCTAGGTCTTTCCAGTTACCTGGGAACCAGCCTCTGTATTTCAACTCTGACTTCCCATGCCTTCCTACCTTGGCCCTTTCACACTTAAGTTCAGCACTTAAGTCAGCTTTGCTTGGATGCAATTTCTCCTGTCTCTGTGATCTACTAATTAACCAGAACAGCTTTTCCACTTAGATGTCAAGGAAATATTGGATTCTCACACCACTTTCACAGTACACTCTATCCATTAGAATCTGCACTAGGCACTAGCAAGGACTGATTTGAGATGACCTTCCAACCTTAATTTCAAGGAGCTCAAAGTTTAGTTAAAGAATTAAGGAACAAACAAATTAAACAATTAGGAGAATTAAACAGAATAGAACTGAAAGGACAGAAACTTATTAAACTGTTGTGTCTCTAAGAATTTTGTGCTCAGTCTCTCAGTTGTGGCCCCAAGGACTGTGGCCTGCCAGGATCCTCTGCCCATGGAATTTCCCAGGCAAGAATACTGGAGTGGGTTGGCATTTCTTTTTCCAGGGAATCTTCTCAACCCAAGGACCAAACCAGTGTCCCTTGTGTCTCTTGCATTGGCAGGCATATTCTTTACCACAGGCACCCCTGGGAAGTCCCTAAGGTTATTAAAAGAATCAACTGTACGGTATTCAGGAAATTTCTCTCATTTAAAAAAAAAAAAAAACTCCAAGAGTCCAAGAGCTATGCTATTAATGATATTTGCAACTCAGTGGAAAAGAAAAACTCTATGAAAACATGAAATGCTTATCATCTAACATCTCTGGATTATTTTAAACACAGCTAATCAGAATAAATCAGTTTTCTTTCCAATCCCAAAGAAAAGCAATGCCAAAGAATGCTCAAAATACCGCACAATTGCGCTCATCACATACTAGTAATGTAATGCTCAAAATTCTCCAAGCCAGGCTTCAGCAATACATGAACCATGAACTTCCAGATGTTCAAGCTTGTTTTAGAAAAGGCAGAGGAACCAGAAACCAAATTGCCAACATCTGCTGATCATCCAAAAAGCAAGAGAGTTCCAGAAAAACATCTATTTCTGCTTATTGACTATGCCAAAGCCTTTGACTGTGTGGATCACAATAAACTGTGGAAAATTCTAAAAGAGATGGGAATACCAGACCACCTGACCTGCCTCTTGAGAAACCTGTATGTAGGTCAGGAAGCAACAGTTAGAATTGGACATGGAACAACAGACTGGTTCCAAATAGGAAAAGGAGTACGTCAAGGCTGTATATTGTCACCCTGCTTATTTAACTTACATGCATCATGAGAAATGGTGGGCTGAAGGAAGCACAAGCTGGAATCAACATTGCTGGGAGAAATATCAATAACCTCAGATATGCAGATGATACCACCCTTATGGCAGAAAGTGAAGAAGAACTAAAGAGCCTCTTGATGAAAGTGAAAGAAGAGAGTGAAAAAGTTGGCTTAAGACTCTACATGCAGAAAACTAAGATCATGGCATCCAGTCCCATCACTTCATGGCAAATAGATGAGTAAACAGTGGAAACAGTGGTTGGCTTTATTTTGGGGGGCTCCAAAATCACTGCAGATGGTGATTGCAGCCATGAAATAAAAGATGCTTACTCCTTGGAAAGAAAGTTATGACCAACCTAGATAGCATACTAAAAAGCAGAGACATTACTTTGTCAACAAAGTCAGGCTAGTCAAGGTTATGCTTTTTCCAGTAGTCCTGTATGGATGTGAGAGTTGGACTATAAAGAAAGCTGAGCACCTAAGAGTTGATGCTTTTGAACTGTTGTGTTGGAAAAGACTCTTGAGAGTCCCTTGGACTGCAAGGAGATCCAACCAGTCCATCCTAAAGGAGATCAGTTCTAGGTGTTGATTGGAAGGATTGATGTTGAAGCTGAAACTCCAATACTTTGGCCAGCTGATGCAAAGCCCTGACTCATTGGAAAAGACTGGGAAATGCAGGGAAAGATTGAGGGCAGGAGGAGAAGGGGATGACAGAGGATGAGATGGTTGGAGGGCATCACAGACTCAATGGACATGAGTTTGGGTAAACTAGAGGAGTTGGTGATAGACAGGGCAGCCTGGCATGCTGTAGTTCATGGGGTTGCAAAAAGTCAGACACGACTGAGTGACTGAACTGAACTGAACTGAATCAGTATAAAAACTGTTGCTCAGGAAAATGTTAGAATGAAATTCCTAATAACTATAAAGTTTAAGGGCTTACAATGTGTTAACACTTCACTGGAAAATAGGAGGAACAAGGGCTGCTTGGCAGAGGAGGGAGAGTAAGTTATAAACTGCAGGAACCCAGGGACCTATTCACTTCCTTTCTGCATAAGAATAAGAGGAAGATTTTTCCATTTGCATAAAGAATGACACCTCTAAGGTCAATCACTCCCCAGGTGCTCAGAACTAGAGAAAGAAGGAAAGAAAGGATTGTCCCTTTGAGGGTATGGGGATTCAATGCCTAAGAACAAGTCATTCATGAGTCAAGTGCTCCCCAAATACGGAACTGCAGGTGAATGAAATAAATAGCAATGTCCTCCTCTGTACAATGAGGGCTTTGAACTAGATGATTTCTAATTTTCTATTCAGCTCTACTATACTGAGTCTCCTTACAGGGCATTCTAAGACTTAAACGGTTATTATGGATCCTTCATGCCTTATGCCAAGAAGGCAATGGCAGCCCACTCCAGTACTCTTGCCTGGAAAATCCAATGGATGAGGGAGCCTGGTGGGCTGCAGTCCATGGGGTTGCTACGAGTCAGACACGACTGAGCGACTTCACTTTCACTTTTCACTTTCATGCATTGGAGGAGGAAATGGCAACCCACTCCAGTGTTCTTGCCTGGAGAATCCCAGGGACAGGGACGAGGGAGCCTGGTGGGCTGCCATCTATAGGGTCGCACAGAGTTGGACAGGACTGAAGCGACTTAGCAGCAGCAGCATGCCGTATGAGTTGGGAATAAGAAGCTTTCCTATTCAAAGATTATGCCCAAAGGTTTCACAGACAGTGAGGAGAGTATGCTGAATCTTGAGGGAAACAAGAGCACTCGTCTCTGTCCAGAAGAAGCAGCCAGGAATTCATGAGAGGGCAACCACAGGAACCAAGACTTGGGGATCCACTGAAAGAAGATTAAAACTTACATAGGATCCAAGGGAAATAACAGGAAAAGAGCTTCTGAGAGGTCTGGAAAGGGAGGCAGTTCTGTTGATGGGAGGTCTGCTTACCCTACAAAGTACTATAAGAGTTTGTGCCAATATCATAGACAGCTTCACCCCAAAGGACGTTGCAGTGTGATGACTTCAAATTGAGAGGTAATTAAAAACTTTTTCTCTCTCCAGTTACGACACACTAGGCATCCTGTTGTTAACTAATCATTTTCAAACAGTGGTAAAATCATGACTTTCATTCAGGTATTAAAATAAACATGTGATAAAAGTTTTACATAACACATCATTAATGAGAAAACTTGTAAAATATCACAACGAGTTTGACAGATGTATTTATAGATCCACAATATTAATAATAAAATGAATGCACAAATAGAGGCGAACTGGCCTCTTCCATAGTGAGGGAGGAAAGTCTACTGACAGAATCATCATGTTTGTAAGCAAGAATTATTTTATATTTTTATCAGCTATAATTCACAGGTTTATAAAACAACTCAAAGACAATGAAAGAATAAGATGAGGTAGCCTAGAAAGGTATAATCTTAACAATGCATAGTTATTTTTGAAGCATCTGTTTTGTTTTTTTTTTCCTATCCACAGCTCTGCCTATCTTTAATGTAAACAAACTATGTTCACATTTCTAGAACTGCCTCTGAAAAGCCTTAATTTCAGTTCTCCATTCACAGACCTAGGTTGCCATTGTAGAATTTATGTGTCAAGACAAAAATAGCTAACAGTTTGCAATTATTCAACAAGTTCTCTATTTTAAGTATAAATAAATGTTAAAACTTTTCAGAGTTCCTTTCACAGTAAAACAGAGGATAAAGAAGTATGGTAGATGATAAATCCCATCAGAAATGGAGGAATAAGACAAAGTGGAGAGAGACAGAGAAAGAAGGAAAGAGCAACTCAGTGAATTTAAGAGGAAACAGTGTCTAATTTTTTAGATTGGAAACATGAACGTCTGGCAATTATGGAGGAGAGTGGGCTTCTAAACAGAGGGAGCACGATTGTGATAGTCCCAGAGTATATGGGAGTGTGGACCAATAGGGAACTCCTACAATGTTGTCAGCATATAGATGTAGCCAAAGAAGGGAAACATACAACAAGGAAATGAGGCCAAAAAGACTTTTTAAAGCAAACCATATTAAGAACAGAGTTATTTCTATTTATAATGGAATTGCATTCTCTCTAATGTATGGGGTGGTTTTTTTTTTTCTTCTTTCTTTTTTGAGAATTTATTTTTTAGAGTAATTTTGTGTTTACAGCAAAATTGAAAGGGAAGTACATAGACTTCTCAGACACTGCCTGCCTCTACGTATGCATTGTTGTTGTTGTTCTGTTGCTAAGTCATCTCCAGCTCTTTGTAGCCACATAGACTGCAACACACCAGGCTTCCCTGTCCTTCACCATCTCCCAGAGTTTTCTCAAACTCATGTCCATTGAGTCAGTGATGTTATCTAGCCATCTCATCCGCTTCCACCCGCTTCTCCTTTTGCTCTCAATCTTTCCTAACATCAATCTTTTTCCAATGTGTCGGCTCTTTGCATCAGGTGGCCAAAGTATTAGAGCTTCAGCTTCAGCATCAGTCCTTCCAATGAATAGTCAGTGTTGATTTCCTTTAGGATTAACTGGTTTGATCTCCTTGCTGTCCAAGGGACTCTCAAGAGTCTTCTCCAGCACCACAATTCAAAAGCTTCAATTCTTTGGCACTCAGCCTTTTTTATGGTCCAACTCTCACATCCATATATGACAGCTGGAAAAACCATAAGTTTGGCTATATGGACTTTTGTAGGCAAAGTGATGTCTCTGGTTTTTAATACACTGTCTAGACTTGTCATGGCTTTTTTTTTTTTTTTTTTCTGCCCCCCACCCCTGCAAGGAGCAAGGCTCTTTTAATAGACAGTATCAATATCACTCACCAGAGTGGTGCAGTTTTTACCAAAGATGAATCTACACTGATATAACATAATCACCCAAATTCTACAGTTTACATTAGGGTTCATTCTTGGTATTGTATATTCTATGGGTTTGGACAAAGATATAGTGACATACATCATAATATCATACAAAGCATTTTCACTGCCTAGAAACCCATTATGCTCTGACTATTCATCCCCCTACTGTAGTAACCATAGATTGTTAATTTCCATACCTTTGCCTTTTCCAGCAGGTCATATGCTCAGTTGCTACCAGGGAGTCTGACTCTTTGGAACACTATGGACTGTAGCCTGCCAGGCTCCTCTGTCCATGGAATTCTCCAGGCAAGAATACTGGAGTGGGTTGCCATATTGTTGTAATCATATACTGTGTGCTTAGTCTCTCAGTCATTTCTGACTCTTTGAGACCCCATGGACTGTAACCAACCAGGCTCATCTATCTATGGGGATTCTCCAGGTAAGAATATTGGAATGGTTTCCAGTTGCCATGCCTTACTCCAGGGGATCTTCTGAACCTAGGGATCAAACCCAGGTCTCCCACATTGCAGACAGATTCTTTACTGTCTGAACTACAAGAGAAGCCCAGTCATACAGGATGTACCCCTTTTAGATTGGCTTCTTTCACTTAATAATACACATAAAATCTTCTTATGACTTAATAGCTTCTCATGACCTGATAGTTTATATTTTTGAGTGCTGAACCCCTTAAGTATTTGCTTGGAAATTAAGTAAAGATTTAAAAAAAATCATGTTTAGATTTATATTGTCCAGACAATATATTTCTGAAGTAAAAAATGTTAGAATTTGCTTATAATGAATAAATTGAATTTGCCAGTAGTACATACTACTTAGACTTATAGTCTCATACACCCATTCCAAGCCCATTCTACTACCTAGGAAAACACTGCATTAAAGACACTTAATCTTTTTATAGAGATTCACATAGTCTTTAATAAGTGACTGGACATCTCTAAGTTAAGAAATACTATGAAGCATTTCGTAAGCACTAAGACTGTTAAACCAATAGAGGACCTTTCATTCCTGAAGATAGATGAGAGAATGTTATTTTGTGCTATGCTTCATTCTTTATGCAGTCCTATTTGCTTTTTGTTTAGCTCCTGTGTGCATTAATTGATTCTGTCTTATAGAACAAAAACCACAGTAAGAAGTATAATGAATAATGAATGGCAGCAGCAATAGACTGATATTCCAGAGTACAGAAGATAGTAACAGTGTACAAAAGTAACCCTACTGACCCTGACTTCTGTTGTGAGTTACTTTCAAGCTAAGCAAACAACTCTGAGCCTTGAACAATGGCTGATTAAAGATAAAGAACAGAGATTATGATGAAAGAACACAAGATGCTCACCTCTCATCAATTTGTAAAGTCAATACATGATTGGTACCCACATCTCCTCCACTCTGATTGCTTTTGCTCCTTTAAGAATAAGAATATTGAATGTAACTGAAATCATGAAGAATTTATTATATGCCAGACAAAATTTAAAACATTTTCCATACAATCAAGCATTTATTTCACAGCCCAGTCTTATGACTTAAGTGCAAATAATACCATCAATATTATATAAATGAGAAAACTGGCAGCTGTGGACTCACGATTTAAAAGCCAAGAGCCTTGTTCTTACCTGAAATACTCTTATTCCCAGCTAAGTCATCTCTAAACATGTTTCCTTTCCAAATCTCCAGAAAAGCAAGTTAAATCTCATTCACACTAAAGTTGAGAGGATCATCACTGACATGAGATTGGAAGTCAAAATCTTAAAGCCACAGTGAAATGAGAAGGCAAAGTCAACACTCAGAAACCTAAAACAAAGGAGGGACTTTCTCATTTTGGGAGATCTGGTAGTCAATGGAATAGAAAGATTCAGGATGGAGAGAAGTCAGAGAGGTTTTTTCACCCCTTAAGCAAAACTTTAAATAAAATAATAAAGTCCCTTTGCCAATTATATAAGAGAATGAAACAGACTCACAGACAATAGAGAACAGATTTGTGATTACCAAGGGGAGTGAGGGAAAGGGATGGATTGGGAGTTTGGGATTAGCAGATGCAAACTATTACATATAAACTAGATAAACAACAAGGTCCTACTGACTAGCACAGGGAATTATATTCATAATCTGTGATAAACCATAATGGAAAAGAATATGAAAAATAATGTACATATATGTGTAACCAAATCACCTTGCTGTATAGCAGAAATTAATACAACATTGTGAGTTAACTGTACTTTAATAACACAAATTTTAAAAAAAAGAATGAAAAGGTGTACAGAAATCCCTGCTCCAGTTAATACCAGTTTGGGAACTCAGTTCCAGTTTGTTTATTGATTTTTGTTTGGTTGGGTATTTTTTTGTTAGTTTTTTTTTTTTTTTGTAATAAAGAGTCCTAGGCACTGCCCTCTTCCCAAAGGCAGCAGGAAATAAGAGCACAGTGTTTCCACTTTCTGCACTTAATCATGACACCCAGGCCAGCAGCAAAAATTGCTGGTACTGTCACTTGTGATCACAGTCAGCAGTACTGGAGGAAGGAAGATGAGACCCCTGATACTGACCAAACTTGAGACAACAGCTGCTTTACATCTTTACGATGCAGACATAGCTGCAGAGCAGTGCTTGGGAGAGAAAGGCAGTCATGGTCCTTTGGTTCATCTCGGATCCTGTGTTGTCCACATTGAACCCTTGTCCCTTTCCATTTATCACGCCAGTCTTGACAAAGCTGAATGTTTTTTTCCTCCTGCTTTTACCTCCATAGGAAATGCTGACCTTGTTAAGGCAAGTCCTTCTCACATCTTTTTTTGACATTTAATTTTTTTATTCCAGTTGACAGAGCAAAGTGTTAGGTACAGACTTAATAGATACTCAAATTAGTTGTTACCCAAATAATTTCTTGCTAATTGGGCAATTATTTTATTTTATATTGATGGGGGAAAGGATAAATGCACTTCAATTATAGGGTGAAAGAAAAATAGTCAATTAATACTCAATTTCAATATTCATTTATGAAATAACCAGGGCTGTGTTCCCTGCACCCCTCATCCATACCTACTGGGGAATGGAAAGTAAGAAAAGGGGACTGGTGTTCAGACTCTGTTAAAGATGTACACCTGGGGGCTGGAATGGGGGATTAATGGTCTTGGAAAGAGCACATTTCCAATGGATGGAATGAGCAAGTCCTGCCAGGTTGATATGCATCTTTCTCTTAGATTTCACACATTATTCTTCTTATTTTTTTTTTTTTTGCTTTTGATTTCTAGGATTTTAATAATAATTTCATACTGTTAAAATACTAGTTTCCTGTTGTTACTGTAAAAATTGTTCACAAATTATGTGGCATAAAACAATACTAATTTATCTTACATTTCTAGAGGTTAGAAGTCTTAAATGGGTCTCATGAGCTAAAATCAAGGTGTTTGCAAAGTTATATTCCTTCTGGAGGTTCTAAGGCAAAATCTGCATCCTTGCTTGAAAAGAGAAAACTACCTACATTGCTCTGATTGTGACCCTTCCTCTGTCTTTAAACCATCACTCCAACCTCTGCTTCCATCATCACATCTTTTCCATGACTCAAACCTCCTGTACTTCCTCTTATAAAGACTCATGATTCTACTGAGCCCATTCAGATAATCCAGGGTAATCTTCCCATCTCAAGATCCTGAACCATATCACATCTACAAATCCCTTTTCCATTTAAGGTGACATACATTTTGGGGAATAGGACAAGGAGCATCTTTGGGGAACCATTATTTTGCTTGCCACAGTGGTTGCTGATTTTTGCTCAGGGTGTTGGCTCATGTCTGTTGAGTCGATGATGCCATCCAACCATCTCATTGTCTGTCTCCCCCTAGTCCTACTGCCCTCAATTTTTCCCAGTATCAGGGTCTTTTCCAATGAGTTGCCTTTTTGCATCACATGGCCAAAGTACTTTCTTTCAATTTTGCCAAGAAATCGATCACCTGTTTCAAAGGCTGACGTTCTCTCCACACTTTCTTTCCTCTGTTCAGCTCTGTATCACTAGAAACTATACTTCCAAGTTATCACGTTCTTCCAGTTTCAGGTAAGTTTAATTATGAAATGGGAGGCAATGATGCAAGATTAAATAGCTTGGGAGAGGGAGAAGCCAGAGTACTTCACATCCTCTGTTTACTATAATGTGTCTGGTGTTGGCTGCACAGCCTTTTTCTCCAGCCCCTGTACAGTCTCCATCTTTTACCAGGTGATCCTGTCCTGTTGTTCCTCTTGTTCTAGGATGAACAGCAACTTTTTGACAATGACAATGTCTGAGTTTTATCACATCCCCAATGTGGTTTCTAAGCTCTCTTATACCTATAGTAACCTTCAGCTAAATTCTATTTTTCAGAAGTTATAAAGATTTCCTATTTATGTTTTATATATATGTATATGTCCCCTCCCTCTTCGACCTCTCACCCACCACCCTCCATACCACCCATCTGTTTTATGAAAGGAACTCTGATATGTATGCCAACCTAGGATAAGCTGAAGTTGGTGAATTTATCCATGAATTAATTAGATCTGAGATGGTGGCCACAGTAATTCTGCCCCCAAAGCTGGGAAACACAACCTGCCACTTAAAGACAAAGCAGATGGCAAGGCTTAGACATCATTGTTTTTATTTGTTTAAACTTTTTATTTTCTATTGCAGTATAGCTGATTAGAGCTTCCCAGTGGCTCAGAGGTACAGAATCTGCCTGCAATGAAGGAGCCACAGGAGACACAGGTTTTATCCCTGGGTCTGGAAGATCTCCTGGGTTTGGAAGATCCCCTCCAGTATTCTTGCCCGGAGAATCCCATGGACAGAGGAACCTGGTGGGCTACAGTCCATAGAGTCACAAAGAGTCGAACACGATTGAAGCAACTTAGCATGCACTCATGCATAGCTGATTAATGAATAACACTGTGATATTTTCAGGTGAACAGCAAAGGGACTCAAGCATACATATACATATACCCATTCTCCCCCAAACTCTCCTCCCATCCAAGCTGCCATATAACATTGAGCAGAGTTCCTTCTCCTGTACAGTAAGTCCTGGCTGGCTAGCAATTTTAAATATAACTGGATGTACATGTCCATACCCGGCAACCATAAGTTCATTCTTTAAGTCTGTGAGTCTGTTTTGGAAGTAAGTTCATTTGCATTCTTTTTAGATTCCACATATAAGGGGTGTCCTATGGTATTTCTCTGTCTGACTTACTTCACTCAGTATGATCATCTCTAGGTCCATCCATGCTGCTGCAAATGGCATTATTTCATTATTTTAAATGGCTGAGTGATATTCCATTGTGTTAGTTGCTCAGTTGTGTCCAACTCTTTGCGACTCCATGGACTGTAACCCACCAGACTCCTCTGTCCATGGAATTCTATAGTCAGGAAAACTGGAGTGGGTTGCCATTCCCTTCTCCAGGGTATCTTCCCAACCCAGGGACAGAACCTGGGTCTCCTACGTTGCAGCCAATTCTTTACCATCTGAGCCACCAGAAGGAAGTGTAGAGCTGGCTTACAACTAAATATGAAAAAATTAAGCTCATGGAATACAGCCTCATAATTCATGGCAAACATAGGGGGAAAAGGTGGAAGTGGTGACAGATTTCCTCTTCTTGGGCTCTAAAATCCCTGTGAATGGTGACTGCATCCATGAACTCAGAAGATGTTTGCCTCTTGGCAGGAAAACTTCAAACCTAGACATTGTTTTGAAAAGCAGAGACATTACTATGTTGACAAATATCTGTATAGTCGAGGTTATGGTCTTACCAGCAGTTATATATGGTTGTGAGAGCCAGACTGTAATGAAGTGAGGGTCCTGAAGAATTGATACTTTTCAACTGTGGTGCTGGAGAAGACTCCTGACAGTCTCTTGGACAGAAAGGAGATCAAACCAGTCAATTTCAAGGGAAATCAACCCTTTTGGAAGGACTGATGCTGAAACTGAGACTCCAGTATTTTGGTCATCTGATACGAACAGCTGACTCATTGGAAAAGTCCCTGACACTGGGAAAGATTGACAGCAGAAGGAGAAGAGGGCATCAGAGGATGAGATGGCTAGATGGCATCACTGATCCAGTGGACATGAACTTGGGCAAACTTCAGGAAATGGTGAGGGACAGAGATGCCTGGAGTGCTGCAGTCCATGGGGTCACAAAGAGTTGGACACGACTGTGCAACTGAACACCACCAATATTCCATTGTATATATGTACCACATCTTCTTTATCCATTCCTCTCTTGATGGACATTTAGGTTGCTTCCATGTGTTGACAATTGTAGTTGTGCACTTGACTCTTCCTTACATAGCTCTACAATGATGCTTATAAACAACCCATGAAGTTAACATGTTAACTGATGCTACATTGTCTGAATTCTGCAAAGTGACCCTGAATATTAAAGCTGATTTGACAGTAATGTTGAAATGAGAGCACTTCATTCATTCACAATGTAGGAAGTTTCCTTGTTCCTGTTCCTGAGATCTGTATGATTCCATCTACTGTCTCAATCATAAAAGAAATAAGGATTATTTTGAATTTTCGAAAAGGTCCACTTGGAATTTAAAAGCATCTTCTCCATTAGAGTTAATGACAAGGTTCTCCAAGGCAAGCCAAAATAGCCACTAATGTACATGATTAATGTCTCAACCTGGAGAGACACTTCTAAAGTAATTATGACTTCCTGGCTCTATCATCCTCTCTTCCAGAACCCAAACTTAAAAGATAAAGCCTTGAAATGAGATATTTTGTAAAGCTAGACCTCAAGAATAATGGAGTCATCTAATTAATGGATCTTGCTTCAGCCAAACAGTCAAATGTGGCACATGCTAGGATTAGGCATACTGAATTGTCCATGGCCCCTTTCACATTGCCAGCATATTTAAGGACCATGGTGGAAACATAACCTCTGTTTCTGAAAGTACCAACAAAAGACGGTATTCTTCCCCTGCTGCTGCTGCTGCTGCTAAGTCGCTTCAGACGTGTCCGACTCTGTGCGACCCCATAGACGGCAGCCCACCAGGCTCCGCCATCCCTGGGACTCTCCTAGGAAGTTGTAAACCTGCCTACAATTGTTATTTGCCAAATGGATTCTGGCAGGTAGCCTAAATATCTTTTGTCAAAATAGAAAAGCCTTCAGTGAATGTAATAAATACGTTATAAGCAAGAAATTTCAAAGATAGAGAAAATCTCATATCACTTCCAGGTTCTTAGATACAAACAAGGAGGAGGAGGAGATGGAAGAAAAGTAAAACACATAAACAAAATCAGTCACTCAGTTGGTATTCATACAATTGTTTACCTTCCTCCCTGGCCCTCATGGTTTATAAACAATAATTATAGTAAAATTTTTTCTCTCTCTCGCTGAAGGACCACATTTTGCATTTAATATTGAGAAATCATTTAAATGATTTTTCTATTAAAAATTAACACACCAGAAAACAAAATATTTGCTCTATTTGAAGAACTTTATTATTAATAACAGTGGAAAAAAAGTGACTATAAAGATTTTCTTTGAACACTTACATGTTATAGATGAGGAAACTAGCCCCTGCAAGGTGCCCTGATTGGCTCAGTGTTACCTAATACACGTGGCAAAGCTTGAGCAAGGCTGGGACTCATATTGGAGTTATCTAAGTCTTCTTGCTATAGTCTTTTCACTGTACAAAGGTATACAGTACAATTCAGTATAAAGAGTTCAACTTTCATATAAGAAAACTAGAGAAATTTTGTTGCTTTTTTCTGAGATAAAACAGACAACCTGGATGGATTTGAGAGGCTCAAAAGTAAATCAAGCTGCCTGTGAATTTGTGACAGATGGGCTTTATTTCTTTTAGCCAAAGTAATGAATCCCTCAACTTAACTTCACACTTGGGCAATTACTCAAGAGCATCACAATACTGAACACAATAATGTTAAGGAAGCTTGAGCAAAGAATATTGCCTGTGTTGATTTAGAGAGGAACCGTATGATTGAAGATGAAGGAAAAGAATGGCTCCAGTGCTTCACTGATGTCCCAAGACACAACCCTTCTCAGCTAGGAATTTTCAAGATCTGACTCAAGGGCTTTCTGGTGGCCCAGTGGTTAAGAATCTGCCTTTTAATGCAAGGAACACCAGTTTGATCCCTGGTCTGGGAAGATCCCACATGCCTCAAAGCAAGTAAGCCTGTTCACCGCAACTACTGAGTCCACACTCTAGAGCCCGTCTGCTGCAACCACTGAAGCCCCACACCTATAGTCCATGCTTTACAACAAGAGAAGCCGCCACAGTGAAAAGCTCATGCACCTCAACAAAGAAGAGCCCACATTCACTGCAGCCAGAGAAAGCCCTCTTGCAGCAATAAAGACAGCCAAAAAATAAAATACATAAATAAATCTTAAAAAAAAAAAAAAGATATGACTCAAGCATGTAGAAACAGGTAAAAATGTTGATCTTATATTTAAGAAAAAGAAGTAGAGAGTTACTGTGTATCTAGCACATAGTGTGCTGGTGCTTAGTCATTCGGTTGTGTCCAACTCTTTTCCGACCCCATGGACTGCATGGCTCCTCTCTCCATGGGATTCTCCAGGCAGAAATACTGGAGTGGGTTGCCATTTCCTCCTCCAGGGGATCTTCCTGACCCAGGGATCGAACCTGTGTTTCCTCCATTTCCTACATCAGCAGGCGTATTATTTACCACCGAGCCACTGCAGGTACTTAAAAATTATTTGTTGATTTAATTTACAAAATAGTTTGATAATCTTATGATACTTTATTAGAATTTTTATTGCTATTAAAATAATTTTATTTTATTGGTCTATGATTTTTAAATTTCTATCATTTGCACTAAATAAGGCATTTTAATTATAGAAAAACTGTAAAAATATAACTAAAGAAAATGACTCATAAGTCTCCTATTGAAAGATAACCATTAACATTTTGTTACATATCCTGTCTGGGTCCTATTCTCTTTAGATACAAAGCTATTTTTTAGACAGTTTTATATGCATATTATACTTTAAGTTCTCACAGGAAATCATTTAAAGAAACAGGGCAAATTATTTCTCATTGTTTCTCCTAAAAAAAAAAATCCTAATTATTCTTATTAGTCTAGTTATTTAGAAATGTTTGTAATATTGTAATATTTTTCCAATTTCCAAAATATTGACATCAAAGTGTAGTTGAGAAATGCACTGAATTTATAAATTAACTTGAAGGATATGTGAATTTTTATAATATGGAACCATTCCTTGATGGAATGTGTTAGAAAGCAAAAGATATAGTTGTTATTTGGTCCACATTTTTAAACATTTTAATATAAGGAAAAGATATTATAGCTGGCATGTATTTGTCATTAATATACTGATTTATATATGTATGCTTTATAATTATATATATATATATATATATACGTAATTTTTTTGCTTCCAAACAAACTTGTTTGTGTAATGCCCAAGAATTCCTACTGATTGAGCAGATTTTGACAGATCAACAGAAGAATATGTCCCACGCACAGAGCATATGCCATGATAACATTCCACTTAATACTTGTCTGTTTTTGCCACCATGTTGATTAAGAAGCATCATATTGCTCATTAAGGAGACATGCTAGTTTTAAGTTACCCAAAATTCCTATTGCTACAAAAGTGATGAGAGGCACAATAATTTCTAGCTTTTTATTCTATGATTGTTTAATAATACAGGCTTCTCCAGTGGCTCAGGGGTAAAGAATCAGCCTGCAATGCAGGAGCCACGGGAGATCTGGGTTCAATCCCTAGGTCAGGAAAATCCCCTGGATCTTGGTATGGTAACCCACTCCAGTATTTTTGCCTGGAGAATTCCATGGACAGAGGAGCCTGGTGCGCCACAGTCCGTAGCATTGTAAAGAGTTGGACTTGAGTGAAGTGACTTAGCATGCATGCACACACGTTTAATAACGCCATCTATTGGACAAGTAATGTAAACAATTAGAAGATTACCTTTAGTCAGTGGTGAAAGAAAGAGGAAACAGCATCAAAGTTATCAATATGATAATAGGAAAACTATGAATATGTGTACCTCGATCCATGGGGATGTTAATCCCATACCCATGTTTCCATTGCAACAGCATGCTCACTCTACATCTGCCCCTTACTTGTATCAGCGCCTGGTGGCTAAAAAATGAAGTCCAAATTAATCATTTTATTGATTCCTTTCCTTCAAATCATGTATTTACCCCTACTTTTATATGCTTTGGAAAGCAAAACAACCCATAACTACTTGTATACACAACTAAACAGAAGAAATTTATTATTCTTAACCCCTCTAAAATGTGCTTTTTCCCCAAAAGTATGTGCTGGGGCTTGTAGGATCTTAGTTCCCCAACCAGGAATCAAACCTGGGCGCTAGGCAGTGAAAGAGCACAGAGTTGTAACTGCTGGTCACTGGACTGCCAAAAAAAAATTTCCCCCCCCCCAAGAATGTGATGTCTTCTGATGGTCCACACTCTTCCTTCCATTTGTCATTTTGTTGCAGGTAAATCTTGCTTCTGACCCAGAATGTACACAAATCTATGTTATTTCTAAACTGGTTCTATGATAAGGACCAAATAAATAGTCCTTGGAGCTCTAGTCTTCGGCTTTGATGATTTTAACAGTTGTTTTCTTTGGGTCATCTAGTAAATCTAGAAAATGTCACCTGAAAAGAAAGAAATCTAACTTCTTGTTTTCAATTAAGTAGTAGAATTCCTTCTCTGTTGTTGTTCACTCACTCAGTCATCTTGGACTCTTTGCAATCCCACAGACTGCAGCACGCCAGGCTTCCCTGCCCTTCACCATCTCTCAGAGTTTGCTCAAACTCATGTCTATGAAATTAGTGATTAATCTTCTAATTACTTGAAAACAAGAAAAATGAGGTCAGCTCTGCTACCGGTCAATTTCTAGCTTCAGGGAAAGTCTAGACCTGGTTGCTGCCTTTTAAACAACAGACACCCAAAGCAAGCATTTCCATCTAAAGTTAAGATCATCAAAGGACATAGAAATTTCAGGGTGAAAATACGTCTTGCTTTTCCTTGCTCAGTTATTTGAGCAAGATTTTTTTGGCGGGGTTCCAATCAGGTCATATTTCTAAATATAAAAGCAGGATGGAAGTAGGGAAAGAAGGCTTTTTTCCTTCCATTTTCAATAAGGACTCTCCTAAATATATCTCTGCTCATGTACTCATTTCACCATTGGGGAGGGAGGTGTGGGTGGAGGATATTTCTGATTGGTAAAATTGGTCAATACGATTTGGCATCCTAAAGGCAATTCAGCTCTTCTTATTGGGAGGAGTTAACTTCAGAAAGGGAATGTTTTTGTCTGCTTCTCCAGGGCCAATCTCATCTATGGACTTTGGGTACCTCTGTTTCCTTTGATAAATCTGTCTGATTCTGGGGTTCAAATAAATGACCCATTTGTCTTTTGCATCAAGATACTTCATCCTTCACTTTTCTAAAGAGTAAAACTGATCTTTAATATCTTAGCTCTTTCACTTTTTGCTCTTCTTCTCAACATGTTCAGAATACTTTTGCATTGGAAGGAAAATGAAAAAAAATCTAGACTTTTTCTGAACTTCAACAATGGATGTGCCATACTAGTTATAGTTATAAAATTAATATCAAGGAATTCTATTTGGGTGTTGTCGTATACATTTGACTCAACAAGCATGTATAGACCAAGCATGGGAAGTAGATGCTGCTAAGAGCTAAATCCACAGACTATGTTCCCCTCTGGTGTATATTGTCTCATTTCCCAACATCTCAACAGTTAGGTATTTTCTTTGATACCCTCCATAAGGCATGACTCCTATAGGGGAAAAAAAATTTAGATAACTCATTTTCTAACTAGTTTATCTGTCAACTAATGACAAGATCTACCCTGGAGCATGTCAGGAAACTTTAAAACCATTGCTAAATATTAGAGTTTAGCTCTAATTTGAGATAAGCAGTTTACATTAATCATTATTTTATTTAGAATTTATTTCACTTCCTCTATTCTAATTCAAAATCAATTAAGATTAATCAAAGCTTTAAAATCTAATAGCAAAAAAAAAAAAATCTAATAGCAATCCTCAAACATGTTCTGTTTTTAGGGATTCACATTTTTACAAGTCGTATTTTTGATATAATCAACTGTCTCTCGTCTGTTTTGTTTTTAATTATTTTAGTTTATGCTTTATACATGAATTTTTCAGAATTGGCCCTTTTATTAAAGACATGCCTTTCTCTATAAGTGAGTTTCTACCCATACAAAATCATCTATAAGTATTTGGTCAGTAATGTTAAAAATGAAATGATGAAAGCAGAATCTGGGTTAAAAGAAAACTCTAAATAATTCAATAAATTATTATAGAAACAGTAACTCCTATTATGAGAAGAATTTTAAGTACAAATATTCACAGGCTCAGCAGTAAAGAATCTGCCTGCAATGTGGGAGACTTGGGTTCCATCTCTGGATCAGGGAGATTCCCTGGAGTAGCCAGATACTAGCTACTCATCCCAGTATTTTTGCCTGGAGAATTCTATGGAAAGAGTAGCCTGGTGGGCTATAGTCCATGGGGTCACGAAGAGTTGGACAGGACTGAGTAACTAATGCTTTCACTTTCGCTTTCTCCTATCCAATAGGCTTGAAACTAAACTACAATTTGTAAAAACTTCATGTGAAAGCCAAATAAAGCTTATATTTTAAAAAAATGTTGATAAAAATTTCATTACTTGACATACTATCTTCTTGAATATAAAGACTTGATAGTCCAGAAGTGTCAGTCTCCAAGTCATTCTTAAAACTTACGTAATCCAAACAAAAACACTAATACTTTTTGGAAACTGGAAAAGTAACCCTGAAGTTCATATGAAAGTAAATAAATATAACTTAGAAAATTAACATATCAAAATATAATCAGATCTAAAATAATTAAAGCAATGTAATCCTGGTATTAATCAATGCAACTAGAAAATCTGGAAGCAATGTCCCCAAGTATGCTGGATTTTAGTGAAAGATAATATGGATAATAATATGGATGATTTGGTAGTTATCTGGGAAAAAATGGATTCTTGCCTCACATCTAAAACCCAAATAAAATCTAGATAAACCTTAGAGTTTAATGAATAACAGCAACCAAAAAATGCAAAACAATAATAAAAAACAAAGAATATGCATATATAACATAGCAAATAAAGCATAAATAAAATATGTTTAACCTCTTAAAATCTATGATGAGATTTTTTTCACTTATTATATTGACAAAGTTCAAAATGCTTAACATTCATGAGAAGGAGAAGGAAAAAAAACACACTCACAAAATGAAGATAAAAATAAAATGCACTCAGAAAAAAATGTTTCCACACCTTTGCCATGAGTTAAAGTAAAAACAAAATCCACTCATGTTATTTTCTTTAGCAACAACAATATAATGATTTATAGCCCAGTCCCCATCACTTCAGTACAGCACAGGAGTAGAAAAGAGTCAGTACAAGCTTACTTAATCCAAGGCAGCAAGCCCCATCTGCCCGCAGAGACCTATGTTCAGAGCTAAACTTAACATGTAAAATGTCAAGCCCAGAAAGAAATCCACCCTAAGCCTCAGATTTCAAGCTTCCTAATTACAGCCTTCTACCCCAAACCAGACCAAACTCCAACCTCTCAGTCACGTCGGATCTCTCTTTTTATGAGCGGGATTCAACAATATATTAGTATTAATATGCACATATTATTTGATCTAAAACTCCTTGTCTTATAGTAGGTCAACTATGTCATGTGGAGAAAGAATATATATAATCAACATTTGAATCAGGTTATTCATCATGATCTTTCTCATAATATCAAAAGACAACATATGCTAAAGGTTGGACTCGGTGACATTTTTATGGTATGACTAAGTTCTATAAACCCAAATTGCTAAAGAATAAATGAATGCATTATATTTGTGAAAAGCACATAAGTCATAATTTGCTTTAATATTTTCAACATTTACCTTGGTGGAGAAGCAGGGTGTTTCTTTAGATCATGTGATAGTTGTCAGAGAGAGGGAAATTTCCTCTTCTATCTGTATTAAGTTTTTGTGCAGGTACTAAACATGAAAATGACTCAAGACAGATTAACAGGGGAAAAAGAAACACATTTTAAGTTTTGCACATGTAGATCTCATAAAGCTTAGGACCTAAGAAGTGGTCAAAGCAGGCAGCATTTATACATTTTAGACAAACAGTAAGTTTGTAAGTAATTGACAGGACAAAGAAACTTAGTCTTTGACTTTTTATTATTTATGTATGTATTTTATTTTTGGCTGTGCTAGGTCTTCCTTGCTGTGCGTGGGCTTTCTCTAGCTGCGGCAAGTGGAGAGGGAGTGGGCAGGCTTCTCATTGCTGTGGCTTCTCTTGTTGTGGGGCATGGAGTCTAGAGTGTGGGCTTGGCAGTTGTGGTGCATGGGCTTAGTTGCCCCACAGGGATAAAATTTGTGTCCCCTGAAATGGCAGGCAGATACTTAACCACTGGACCAACAGGGAATTCCAAAAACTTAGGTTTGAGGTACCCAGTTAGTGAAGAATCTAAACAGAGTTTGAGTGAGGTAGTAAATTAAGTAACAAGGTTAGTTTATACCAATTTCTCATCCCCCAAATTCCCTCTTTCTGGCAAAAAAAAAAAAAAAAAAATGTGTTCTTCTACCTTCAAAAGCTGGCAGAGCACCTTTTACATGAGACTCTTATCCCTGCTTTTAAGGAGACAGAGAGAAGTGTCAACGTGTTCCTCTTGCATTCACTCTTTCTTATCAGTATGCCATTGAGGGACATTTGGGGACACCTTGCCTTGGAATGCAACAAAATTAAGATACTTAGGCCTCCCTGACTCTTCTCAAATTAGGTTTTACCTCACAGACTGCTATTTTGCGAGAAGAGTCATTAGTACCTATCCCCATGATCTGAAGAAAGTTAGTTTCTGTTTAATTGTGTGTTATGCAAAGGTGAATGCATTGAGTTATTTTCATGTTGTTGTCACTCAGTTGCTCAGTCGTGTCTGACTCTTTGGGACCCCATGGACTGCAGCACACAGGTTTCCCTGTCCTTCACCATCTCCTGGAGCTTTCTCAAACTCATGACCATTGAATCAGTGATGCCATCCAAACATCTTATCCTCTGTTGTCCCCTTCTCCTCCTGCCTTCAATCTTTCCCAGCATCAGGGTCTTTTCTAATGAATCAGCTCTTCAAATCAGGTGGCCAAAGTATTGGAGCTTAATATTCAGAGTTGATTTTTTAGGATCGACTGGTTTGATCTCCTTGCAGTCCAAGGGATTCTCAAGAGTCTTCTCCAACACCACAGTTCAAAAGCATCAATTTACATGTTGGGAAATCTTTATTTTACTATTTTCCAAAATGTATCCTATAGAACTTTAATCCTTCAGAATACTTCAAGAAAGAAGTGCACCTAAGTAAAATAAAATATGATACTATTGCATAAATCTTAATTGGACACATTCACCTTACCTTAATTGGAAGTTTAATTGGACACATTTACATATTACAGAGGACTTCCCAAATGGCTTGGTGGGTAAAGAATCCACCTGGGATGCAGGAGATGTGGGTTCGATCCCCAGGTTGGGAAGACCTCCTGGAGGAGAGCATGGCAACCCACCTCAGTATTCTTGGCTGGAGAATCCCATGGACAGAGGTACCTGGCAGTCTGCAATCCATAGAGTCACAAAGAGTTGGACAAGACTGAAGCGACTGAGGATGCATGCTTACACACATTAAAGGCCTTGAGAAGTTCTATAATAAAGAATCAAATGCAATGATGTCTAATTTAGTCCTTTCTAAAGTTATCTGGTGGGGCTTCCCTGGTGATCCCATGATTAAAAATCTGCCTGCCAATGCAGGAGACATGGGGTTGATCCCTGATAGGAGATGATACCACTTGCCACAAAGTAACTAAGCCCATATGTCACAAGCATTGAGCCTGTGTTCTGGAGCTTGTGAGCTGCAGCTACTCAGGCCTGAAGAGCCCCTAGAGCCTGTGTTCCCCAGCAAGAGAAGCCACCACAATGATAATCCCATGCACTGAAACTAGAGAGTAGCCCCCACTCATGGCAACTAGAGAAAGCTTGTACAGTGACAAAAACTCACCGTAGTCAAAAATAAATAATTGAATAAAATTATAAAGTTATCTGTTGTCAGAACCTCCTGTTTCTTGGTGAAAATAAATTTAATAATCTATGCCAGACACTCTTTGGAAAACCTGGTTAGTCCATCAGATTTGACCTCAGAGTCCTGAGGGAATAATAAGTGAGATGAAGAATGTGGATTCAGAAGAAACAGAGAAGGAGAGGGGAATCAGAGGGAGAAATATATGCAGTCAATGACTTTTGGGTGATGATGGGATCAGGACAAGAAGACCCAGAGCATGAAAAGGATAAACCATGGGATATTCAGAGAGGTGAGGGAAAGTGAAAAAAAAAAAAAAAAAGCTAATTTCTAACTTCATAATTTTCTACTTATTTAGTTAAATACTTTAAAACTGATGGGGACAACCACTACATCAGAACAGTAGACACAATACTTTTGGGTAATCAAAGGGTCTCCACCTTGCTCTGTGAGAGCTTCTGTCAACCCTCTCACATCACTGCAGAGGTGTTAATCAGGTGCTGAATTTGGGATTGCATGGCACTTGTTTGGTCCCACTCCAGCTGTGGCTGAGGTACTCTATTCTTTTTATCTATTTCTTAAGGATTACTTAATCACAGACCATCAAAGCTAGAAG
This sequence comes from Bos grunniens, assembly GCF_055505025.1. Classification (NCBI taxonomy): domain Eukaryota; kingdom Metazoa; phylum Chordata; class Mammalia; order Artiodactyla; family Bovidae; genus Bos; species Bos grunniens. Next base: position 53,237,385 of record NC_141175.1, on the reverse strand, counting down.
GAGTAGTAGAGGATTATCACATGCAATGCCTCATTTTTATAAAAGTAAGGAAACCACACGTGGACAATAAGGACAAGTTTGTTGCAGGGAACCCAGTAAGTTAATATCCAAGCCCAAACTGGTTAAGAATGCAAAATTTAAAATCAGAAGACTATGGATTGGAATATAGCATTTATCTTTTATCAGCTTTGTAAGGTTAGGCAAGTTACTATTCGTTCAGCTTTAGGTTTTCTCCTCAAAAATTTTTTCAAAAGCCATGAATGAGATAAATTAGGGAAAATGGATAGTACATGGTTGGCTGATCAGTTCAGTTCAGTTCAGTCACTCAGTCGTGTCCAACTCTTTGTGACCCCATGAATCGCAGCACGCCAGGCCTCCCTGTCCATCACCAACTCCCGGAGTTCACCCAGACCCACATTCATAGAGTCAGTGATGCCATCCAGCCATCTCATCCTCTGTCGTCCCCTTCTCCTCCTGCCCCCGATCCCTCCCAGCATCAGAGTCTTTTCCAATGAGTCAACTCTTTGCATGAGGTGGCCAAAGTACTGGAGTTTCAGCTTCAGCATCATTCCCTCCAAAGAAATCCCAGGGCTGATCTCCTTCAGAATGGACTGGTTGGATCCCCAGCTAGTGGCACTAGTAATTATTATAACAGTGGCATCAAAGGAGAAAGGGAGCATATAAATTGCAAGTTCGAATTGAAAAGCCAGGAGTCCTTCAATCTCTATTTTGTCTCTTTGCTTCATTTATTTGAATCACTATTCATATTAGTCAGAGTTCTCCAGAGAAATAAGACCAATAAGTATGAGTAATGCAGTGTGTCTATATGTGGGTTTATGTGTATCTATATCTATAGCTACATGTGAGGTCAGGGGAGAGATGGAGGCAAAGACAGAAACAGAGACAGAGAGATTATAAGGAATTGTCTCACGAGACTATGGAGGCTGAGAAGTCCCAAAGTCTGTAGTGTGAATTGGCAAGATGAAGCCCCAAGAGATTCAGTGACATAGTTCTAAGCTCATTTCAAAGACTTATTAAATAGGAAGCACCTAGTTTATTTCTTATGTGAAGGTCAGCAGGCTCGAGACAAGAGGAGCCAATATTTCCTGTGAAGCTCAAAGGCACGGAAAAGCCCATGTCCCAATTCGAAGGTAGTCTGGCAGGAGGAATTCTCTCTTAGTCAAGAGCAGGTCTTTTTGCTTTTAATAGGCCTTCCTTCAACTGATTGGGGGAAGCCCATCCACATTAGGGATGGCAATCAGCTTTACTCAGTCCATGGATTTAAATGTAAATCTCATCTAAAAACACTCCCACAGAAACAGCCAGAATAATGTTCAGCCAAATATCCGAGCACTCTATCTGTGGCCCAGTCAAGGTGATACATGAAATTAACCATCACACAATCTTTCAATTTTTAAGTAGGATATAGCAACAGTTCTCATACACCTCACAACAAATCATGAAAACTCCATATTTATGCATTCTTTCATTTACCCTTCCTCTGTCTAGCCATCCAGTCAAGTGTCAGTTAACAAAATTTACTGACCATTTGTCAGTTTGAGGCATTGTTCTGCTCCTTCATTCTGCGTTTTAGTAACAAAGCAGAGAAAGTGAAATAGACCTTGATAGTCCATTTCAAAGATTTGATCATGACTTGAGGTAACCAGACAGAGGAATTACTTGGAAGCATTTTCTAGATGTGCCATAATGCACAGAAATATAATTATTGGGCTTGAAGAAAACCTAAAAGTTTACTTTGGGCTTGAAGAAAACCTAAAAGTTTACTTATCTCTATTCTTTTTCTCTTCGGCAGTTTATACCACAAAGACAAAGAAATTCAATAAGACACAGTGTGAAAGCAACTCTGTGCAGCATGTCTTTGAAATGAACCCTGACTTCCTCATCATGGTCGTTTTCATGGTGTTGATCCAACATATTCTCTCCCAGGTATTTCTTCTTGAACATTTATATCATGGTGCATAATTAATAAATGTAATTTTGATGTTGTAGGACTATGTAAATTTTAATCTTTTGTGCATAGAAATGGCTGTTTCTTGAATTCATCTTGAATTTCACTTGCACTGTGAATAACATTTTATTTTGGAAAATGAACGAGCACATGTGAACCTGGTGTTAATAATATATTCAAATAAAACTATGCCTTCATTAGAATCATATCCTCTTTTTGCCTGCTGTATGTTTGCACCAAGTCCTAGTCAGCTGAACTGTATAAAATAGGAAGCTGTGGAATTGATCCTGTGAGTCAATTATGATAAGAGATGACCTTTGTTATCTCTTATCTGGAATTTTGCAACCATATCTATGCTTTGACAGCTGGCTCTTTGATAGGCTGTGCCAACAGGAGTAGTTAGAGGGAAGTTCAGAGCTGGAAGAGGAAGAAGACATTTCCTTCTTCTTGTTTGATTCTTCTTTTCTTCAGTCCCTGTCAGTTTAACACAAAAATGTTTTGCCACCCCAACAGCAGTACTTCCTCCCCATCACAAAATGAGAACAGTTTGCAGGGACTTTCTTTTAATTCTTTTCACTTTTATATATTTTAATAAAATATTGAATATAATAAACTTGTTTAATATGATTATTTGATATACATGAACTACTTATTATCAAATTCAGACTTAAATTGAAGAAAGTAGGGAAAACCATTAGATCATTCGGGTATGACATAAATCAAAGCCCTTAGGATTATACACTGGAACTGACTGTAGATTCAAGGGATTAGACTCAAGAGATTAGATCTGATAGACAGAGGGCCTGAAGAACTATGGACAGAGGTTCCTGACATTTTACAGGAGGCAGTGATCAAGACAGTCCCCAAGAAAAAGAAATGCAAAAAGGCAAAATGGTTGTCTGAGGAGGCCTCAAATAGCTATAAAAAGAAGAGAAGTGAAAGGCAAAGGAGAAAAGGAAAGATATACCCATTTGAATGCAGAGTTCCAAAGAATAGCAAGGATAGATAAGAAAGCTTTCCTCAGTGATCAATGCAAAGAAATAGAGGAAAACAACAGAATGAGAAAGACTAGAGATCTCTTTAAGAAAATTAGAGATACCAAGGGAAGACTTCATGAAAAGATGGGCACAACAAAGGACAGAAATGGTATGGACCTAACAGAAGCAGAAGATATTAAGAGGTGGCAAGAATACACAGAAGAACTAGGCAAAAAAAAAGATCTTCACAATCCAGATAATCATGATGGTGTGATCACTCACCTAGAGCCAGACATGCTGGAATGCAAAGTCAAGTGGGCCTTAAGAAGCTTCACTATGAACAAAGCTACTGGAAGGTGATGGAATTCCAGCTGATCTATTTCAAATCCTAAAAGATGATGCTGTGAAAGTGCTATTCTCAATATGCCAGCAAATTTGGAAAACTCAGCAGCAGCCACAGGACTGGAAAAGGTCAGTTTTCATTCTAATCCCAAAGAAAGGCAGTCCCAAAGAATTTTCAAACTACTGCACAATTGCACTCATCTCACATGCCAGCAAAGTAACGTTCAAAATTCTCAAAGCCAGCCTTCAACAATATATGAACTGAGAACTTCCAGATGTTCAAGCTGGCTTTAAAAAAGGCAGAGGAACCAGAGATCAAATTGCCAACATCTGTTATACCATAGAAAAAGCAAGAGAATTCCAGAGAAAGCATCTACTTCTGCCTTATTGACTGCACCAAAGTCTTTCACTGTGTGGATCACTACAAACTATGGAAAATCCTTTAAGGGACAGGAACACATGACCACCTACCTGCCTCCTGAGAAATCTGTATGCAGGTAAAGAAGCAACAGTTAGAACTGGACATGGAACAATGGACTGGTTCCAAATTAGGAAAGGAGTACATCAAGGTGTATATCGTCACCCTGCTTATTTAACTTACACTCAAAGTACCTCATGCGAAATGCCAGGCTGGGTGAAGTACAAGCTGGAATCAAGATTTCCAGGAGAAATATCAATAACCTCAGATATATAGATGACACCACTTTTATGACAGAAAGCAAAGTGAAACTGAAGAACCTCTTGATGAAAGTGAAAGAAAAGAGTGAAAAAGCTGGCTTAAAAATCAACATTCAAAAAACTAAGATCATGGCATCCAGTCCCATCACTTCATGGCAAATAAACAGAGAAAAAATGGAAACAGTGACAGACTTTCTTTTCTTGGACTCCAAAATCACTGCAGATAGTGACTGCAGTCATGAAATTAAAAGACGCTTGCTCCTTGGAGGAAAAACTAGGACAAACCTAGACAGCATGTTAAAAACCAGAAATGTTACTTTGCCAACAGAGATCCATATAGTCAAAGCTATGGTTTTTCCAGTAGTCATGTATAGATGTGAGAGCTGGACTATAAAGAAAGCTGAGCACTGAAGAACTGATGCTTTTGAACTGTGGTGTTGGAGAAGACTCTTGAGAGTCCCTTGGACTGCAAAGAGATACAACCAGTCAACCCTAAAGGAAATCATTCCTGAATATCCATTGGAGGGAATGATGCTGAAGCTGAAACTTCAATGCTTTGGCCACTTGATGGAAAGAACTGACTCACTGGAAAGACCCTGATGCTGGGAAAGATTGAAGGCGGAAGGAGAAGCAGATGACAGAGAATGAGATGGTTGGATCGCATCACTGACGTGATGGATATGAGTTTGAGCAAGCTCTGGGAATTGGTGATGGACAGGGAAGCCTGGCATGTTGCAGTCCATGGGGTCGCAAAGAGTCAGACATGGCTGAGCAACTGAACTGAACTAAACTGATGCAGAAAAACGTACTACCCAAATGATGAAATAAACCTAGTTTACTTTCAGTGCCTTCCTATTTCCTCTCTACTCACCTTTCTACTCACATGTAGATGTCCAATACTCTTATTTTCTTCTCCCCTTGCCTATATTTATCTGCTTTGAATTGTCCATCAGACTGAAGAGCACAATAGCAATTCATTAATCCATCAGAAAAGCCTAAGAATAGTATAAATATGATGCTCACTCCTTTCAGTATTATATGTAATCTGAAAGGGGGAAAGCCCCTCTTGGAAGAAATATATTCCTGTAATTTGAATCTGAGGTATAAATAACTTATATATGACCAAGTGGAGTAGGTTGATATTTTAACTAGGAATACGAGGAAAGTTCCTTCTACCTCTCAGATCACAAGGAATGAAACTATTCTACTTATAGTTTTTATTAACCTTGAGTACCATTTCATCTTAAGGGGATCTTTATTTATCTAATTGTTGATATTCTTCATCAATGCCTTAGGTACTAGAACAGGTTCTGAAAGCAGCAAGTTTGTAATAAATGTTTTTTCTGGATAGTTATCAAGGCCTAGACTATAAAATAATTATCTTGTCTTCTCATTATGAGTAGAGACTATTACTCCATTCTCTGTGCTGCTCTTATCCACCTAAGATCTACCCTAAGTTTTTCTCAAGCTTTCAAATAAATTTCTGAATAGAGACTTCTTAGAAACCAGCAAACAAATATGGCATAAAATAACTTGATTTCTTGCCTTAGGTGTCATCCATAATACTAATATTGAATCAGTCAGCTTTGAAGAGAAGAAAAGCCTATGTATTCTAACCGAGGTGAAGAATAAAACCATCTCGACAAATGCCAAGATAGATGAAAATTTTGTCTTGAAGACTTTTAAGGAAGGTTGAAAAGCTAATGATTTTCAGTCTGATTTTTTTTTTTTCCTATTGAACTACACTCTTCTATAGGAAAAAATTATATCTGACTCTTCTGGGCTTCCCTGGTGGCTTAGATGATAATCTGCCTGCTATGAAGGAGACCTGGGTTCAATCCCTGGGTTGGGAACATCCCCTAGAGAAGGGAATGGCTATTCACTCCAATATTCTTGCATGGAGAATTCTATAGACCAAAGACCCCTGGCAGGCTACAGTCCATGGGGCTTGCAAAGAGTCAGACATAATTGATTGACTAACCCTAGCACTCTTTAGTCTCAAGAAAGAAAAGAAGGCATAAAGGAGCCATGAAACTCTGGATTGCTAGAGACAGATTTCACAGTCTATGAGTTGGCATTTGTAGCATACAGCTACAGATAGTATGTAAGAGTCCAGGAGCCAAGATTGACTTCTCTGGTGGCTCAGATAGTAGAGAACCTGCCTGCAACATTGGAGATCTGGGTTCAATCCCTGGGTCAGAAGATCTCCTGGAGAAAAGAATAGTTACCCACTCCAGTATTCTATTACAGCCCACGAGGTCATAAAGATTTGGACACGACTGAGCAGCTAACACTTTGGGCTTTCCTGGTGACTCAGATGATAAAGAATCTCCCTGCAGTGAAGGAAACCCAGGTTTGATCCCTGGGTCAGGAAGATCCCCTGGAGAAGGGCATGGCAACCCACTCCAGGATTCTTGTCTGGAGAATCCCACAGACAGAGGAGCCTGGCAGGCTAAAGTCCATGGGATCGCAAAGAGTTGGACACGATTGAGCAACTAACACTACTACTAAGAGCCAAGATGCACAAATAACAAAGTGACTGGACTGGCGTGCAGGTGAGAGAGTAAAATAAAAAACAATTTGTATGGAAAAAAAAAGTGTATTATAGATTATGGAATGAAGCTGATAACAAAATCAGAGTATCTAAACAAACTAGAATGCACAGGAGAGTCTAGTGTCCAAAGAGGCTGGTCAAAGTAGGTGTGAAGAGGTCCCCGCTAGGTAGGACAATAGAGTTTTAGAAACTGAAAGAAAAATTTTCAGGATAATCATCACAAAATTTAGCCCTACAAAGAAGAAACAGGAAGAAAGTAAAGAAAATGATGAATGTTTGGAAACAACACTAACATCATATTAATAAAGACTATATTTGTGTCATACAAGTATGGTCCCATTTCATTAACATGACAAATTTATAAGAGCATTCCCATTGTACCCATTTTACAGATTAGCAAACTTGATTTACTCAAATAATTCACCCCAAATTAAACTTTTATTAAATGTCATGGGGTAAAGTTAAGCCTGGCCCTGTTTAATATTAAAGATCACATGTTTAACCACTATTCTATAAACTTTATGGCCAAATATACAACTGAGGTATGACTATGATTACCTCAAGCAGTTATCAGTTACCCTCTGCTATACATGAAGTTTGTCTTCTAAGTAGGGGCAATGTCAAATTCTACATTTGCTCTGAATTTTCTGATTGCTGCTTATGGTAAGGGTTTTTTTAAGAGCCCACTGAATGTCCAAACTGGGGAAGGCCCAGCAATGTCCAGAGAAGCAAAGTGAAATAAAAGAAACGGTCTTTAATTCAGAAAACTGAAAGCAGAGAGCATCTAAATAATGAAATAAAATGGACAAGATTAAGAGCATACAGCTTATTCTGTTTGCATCTCAAGTTTGGTGGGGGGTGTTTCTGTACAATATTTATATAATAGAACATCATCAAAATAATATTAAATCCTTGCAAAATAGGTTTTGAAATGGACAGTGATGTAGTTTGATAGTACAAGATGACTAGGCCTGCGTTTCTGACATTGATTTTCTGAAAGACTAAGCCACTGAGGACGCCTTCACAGTGCCTTGTGCAGACGTTTTAGAAAATATCTTAGTCACTCTAAAAGCACGTCTTAAAAGTTAGTCAGAAATGGAATTGTGAGCAGGCTTGACTCAACTTGCCTAAAATGACATGTTCCCTAGCTTCTGATAGCTCTACATAGAAGCCAAATCCCTTAACCCACAATCCCAGATCCACAAATAATATACCTGAATATTCTCATCTCTCTACTCTGTGCTGGTGGAGGAACCATGTTTTAATGTGACCTTCAGATGACTGGCAGATGCAAGTCCAAACTGAACACTCACTGACCTAATAATCTGATCATCAATTAAAGCAAGTATACTCACTTTCTCCCAGTGAAGAATTCCTAAGAGCAGCAGAGAGTTTATCTGTAAACTAAGACTCTTGAGAAAAAAGATGAGATAGCCAGTATAAGTGTTCAATTTCCATGATCGCTGATATTTTGTCTTAAGATATGTACTATTGTAACTTTCTAGTCCATACTGTATCTAGACTTTAATGTAAAATTACTATTTAAAATTACCTAACATTTTAGAAAATAAATTATGCTCGTCTTTTGGATTAACATTTTACTTTGGTTGTTATTGTTCCATCACTAAGTCATGTCTGACTCTTTAAGACCCCATAAATTGCAGCACACCAGGCTTCCCCATCCTTCATTATCTCCCAGAGTTTGCTCTGATTCATGTCCATTGTGTCAGTGATGCTATCTAGCTATCTCATCCTCTGTCACTCCCTGGTACTTTGGTATATATAGTATACTTCCATAGGTATATGTACCTGGAAGTGGAGGAAAGAGAATTAAGTTTCCCTTTTTTAAGGGAGAGAGATTGTTACAAATAAGATGACAAGATTAGAGTTTGCTTCTGTGTGGTTCAGTGATCAATACAAAATTCATGGCTGTAAATGGTATTCAGAACACAAAGCAATTGATATGCAAACATGCTGACAATCTCCAGGAAGGGAAGGTGGATGGATTAATGCAAATCCTCTTCTACTATAAGAAAAAAAATCATATCACATAAACCTCTTCAAAACAGACAACACATCTTTCACAACTTTATATACTTACTTCTAAAGTGCCTGGTTCATAGCAGATATCATTTGCTCCATGATTGGTGATGATGAATACTTATCAGTAATGGATTATCAGCATTATTCTCTCATTCCCCATTCAAAAATATAGGTTATTTTTAATACCACATCTTGGCCTCTTCTGTTCTTATTAGATCTATATTCCCAACCTAAGTAATTCTTTAAACTCCATATGCTCAAGGAAACATCTTGGTGAGAACTCTAAAATTTATTTTGTATTTTGGAAGATAAATGATTTAAAAACAACTCTAGTTTAATTTAGTAACTGGTAACATCTTCAGTGTTACAAATAGTAAACAATGCAGGGAAGGTCCAGGTAAGAGAATCTGGAAAGACTTCAAGGGTGAGGTGGTCTTTGGGATGTCTTCCTAGAATGATTGGTAGAATATTGATTTGTGATAAACACTGAAATGTGAAATGGGGTCAGTCTAGGAGAAGAAAACAGCTGAGGTAAAATGTAGCAGTAAGCATTGTTTAATTGCTAAGTTGTGTCTGACTCTGTGACCCCATGGGTTGCAGCCCGCCAGGCTCCACTGTCCATGGGATTTCTCAGGCAAGAATACTGGAGTGGGTTGCCATTTCTTTCTTCAGGAGATCTTTCTGACCCTGGGATCAAATCTGTGTCTCTTGTTTTGCAGGCAGATTCTTTACCACTGAGTTACCAGGGAAGTAGTGGTAAAGAGAGAGACAAACAAACTCAAAATGTTTTGGTCCAAAAAACTGAGAAAGAAAATCATTTTTTTTCTTCTCTTTTTTTGTGCTGCCTTTTTGTGCCAAGCTCTGTACATATGGAATTTAGTTATTTCTTAAAACAGACATGAGTGGTAGGTGTTAGTGACCTATTTTGCATATTCTTGTGATTAGGATACTGACACTTAAAAGGAATAAACAATTCAAATGTTACATCACATCAAGAAGTTTTTAAAAATCTGGTGACCTAAAATATTGATGTGTTCTATTTTATACATTTTATGCATCCTGAATATTGAGGGTTTCTCGTTGGAATACTGAAAGGGTATTTTCTGGCCTGTATCTTCTGCTAGATATAATTTTTTAAAAAAACATTATTTTTGGTATATTTAAGGAGAATATTTCCCCTTAAATACAGTCATCACACTCCCTCCGTACAGGTGGAAGATTTCATTAATGTATCTATTCTGGGAACCACCTAAGTAGTAACTATTCTTAATTTTGTCAGTTCAGTTTACATTACAATAAATAATATCTCCCTTTCTTTATACCTTTCAAATTTGCTGAAGTGACATAATTTAGTTTTCATTTTTTTAGACACTTTTCCATGTGAAAAAAAAAATTTGCTTTATTTATTTTTTTGTTAAGAAAGCATGTATCTTTATTCTGATCTATTTTCTTGCCATGTTCCCCATAGAGGGCTGATCCCTGATGGAGAAGTGACAGAGTTATCACAGCACTGTGCCTCCTCTCTAGTTTTCTCTTCTCCATATTTTAGGTTCCTGGAGTATTTCTGAAACTGAGCCTGACAGTGGGGATGAACGATAATTTGAGCATTTGAATACTATTTGAATAATACCATATTTGAGTTATTCAGAAGCAATCATGCCTAAAAGGTACTGTTTACAAAAGTATGGGCAAGATTAAAACTGACATCAAGATGACATACTGTGGTATTCCAAAGCTACTTACAGCAGGGTGACCACCTTTGGTCTAAAGGGGCAAGGAGAAGGAGCCATTACCAGATCTAAGACACAAACGGAATAGGCAAAAGGCTTCCTAGTACCGGCTCTGATCTTTGGTAAAAGACACAGTCAGTTCACTTCAGCCTGTCAAAGGAGCTGAAGAAAGAAACACTGACCTCATAGTCATCCCAACCTCGACTCTACGGAGCCTCTCATTGGACAAACTCTACACGTATAGTGAAATGGCAAAGTAGTCCATTAATGAGTTCCCCAGGTTGGAAAACGTCAGGTTGGAGAAGTATAGAAGCTGGTTTGGAGAAGCAAATGGAAGATGCCTAGCAGATAGCACAGAAGTACAACACCAACTGTGTAAAATACAGACATTTAAGACAAAGAGTCAGGGAGAAAAGCTTCTAGATGATGGCATTCTTATTTAAATAGACTCTCAAGAAAGTTTTATGAGATATTATTAACTCACTTAAGTAACTTACCCAAATTACAGGGCTATGCCACTGATAGAACCAAAATTTATTAGGCTTTGATGTCACCCTGACTTTCAAATGGAATGGAGTAAGCTAGGTTCAGAGAGAGGCAAGAATCTGGCAGTTAAGACTAGATTGAAAATTATACATCCACAGGATGGCTTAGATGCTCAGGACACACAGAGTCTGGAGAGAAACTAAAAATAAATAATACAACAGAAATTATATAACATTATCCTCCTGTAAGACAGAAACTAGCAACACTGAAATGAAACTTCTTATTCACAGAATTCTCATTCCAGGAGTACAGAGACTGGACCACTTATTTAGGAAACATTGTTATGGCGTTAGGATGTCCCCATTTCTTTCAAATCACCATATGTAAACGGCCAACTATTTTTTCTTTTATTGGTGAAAAGAATGATTTTGGATGTAGCATGCTAAAAAGTGCTCCACGTTTTACAAGGTAAAATCTCTGATTTCTACTAACAATGTGTTATCTCTAGCTATTTTAGCAAAGACATCAAAATCTGCATTTATATCATTAATTACCATAATGTTTGTTACAAGCATGACTCTCAAAAATAAAGAGCATCACTGCTTGCTATGAAGGTTCCTTACACCATTAGGAAATTAGGAAATATAGCATTCCCAGAGTGGTAGATGGCAAATACAGGGCCAGAAAGAAGTACTAGGGAATTTGACCCCATCAAAATTTAGATGGCTTTGATTTTAAATTTAACTGCTTAATGACATAACAGAGTCAGAAGTTTCAGGATGGATTCTCAGAGCCAGCTCCCTACTCATATTGCATATTAAGAAAATTATTTAATCTCTCCAAAACTCAGTTCTGTAACTTGTAAAATAAATAATTTGAATTGCATCATCCTTAGTGATAGCTCCTTGATTGTGGGCTAGATTGCCCATATCACAATCAAGTGCACTATTTTTAGATTCCACATATAACTGATATCATATGATATTTATCTTTGTCTGACATAACTTAGTATGTTCATCTTTAGGCCCATCCATGTTGCTGCAAGTGGCATTATTTCATTCTTTTTTATGGCTGAATAATATTCCATTTCCTATGTATTTTCTTCATCCATTCATTTGTTGATGGACATATTGATTGCTTCCTTGTCTTGGCTACTGTATATAGTGCTGCCATACACATAGGGGTACATGTATCTTTTTGAATTAGAGTTCTCATTTTTTCCAGATATTTGCCCAGGATTTGGATAGTTGGATTAGATGGAAACTCTACTTTTAGTATCTTAAAGAATTCCCATACTGGCTTTTCCAGTTTACATTCCTCAATTCTGCAAGTTTGACAGGTATGTACAGTCATGCAGTCACCACCATAATTAAGATATACACAACTTCCATCACCCACAGATCTTCCTACCACCCCTCTCTAGCCTTGCTCATCACTTTTCACCCTAACCCTTAGAAACCACTTTTATGTTCTCTGTGCTTAGAGTTTGGCATAAATTTGAGAATGCCATATAAATAAAATCACGCAGTTGCAAAGCCGTTTGACTTTGGTTTCCTTCACTTGGGATACTGCATTTCAGGGTTGTGCAAATTACAGAATGCATCATAATTCATTTTTATTTTTCTCTGATTTCAAGATTTTTTTCTTTATTTTTGATTTTTATCAATTTGAATATTATGTTCCTGAGTATGTTTCACGAGTTTTATATGAGTTTTTCTAAGTTTTATTCAGTTCAGTATTCTCAGATGTTCTGGATCTGTGATTTGAATTCTTTCTTTAGTTTTGGAACATTCACAGCCATTATCTCTTTGCATATTCTTCCCCCTTTTCTCTCTTCTTTTTATGGTATTCCAAGTATATATATATATATTTGGCAGTTTTATCACATGACTCTTTTTTTAAATTAATTTATTTATTTTAATTGGAGGCTAATTACTTTACAATACTGTAGTGTTTTTTGCCATACATTGACATGAATCAGCCATGGGTGTACATGTGTTCTCCATCCTGAATCTCCCTCCCTCCTCCCTCCCATCCCATCCCTCAGGGTTGTCCCAGTGTACCAGCTTTGAGTGCCCTGTTTCATGGATCAAAGTTGGATGGGTGATCTCTTTTACATATGGCAATATACATGTTTCAATGTTATTTTCTCAAATCATCCCACCCTCGCCTTCTCCCACAGAGTCCAAAAGTCTGTTCTTTATATATGTGTCTCTTTTGCTGTCTTGCTTATAGAGTCACTGTTACCATCTCTCTAAATTCCATATATATGCGTTAATGTACTGTATTGGTGTTTTTCTTTCTGACTTACTTCACTCCGTATAATAGACTCCAGTTTCATTCACCTCATTAGAACTGATTTAAATGTGTTCTTTTTAATAGCTGAGTAATATTCCATTGTGTATATATACCACAGCTTTCTTATCCATTCGTCTGTCAATGGACATCTAGGTTGCTTCCATGTCCTAGCTATTGTAAACAGTGCTGCAATGAACACTGGGGTACACATGTCTCTTTCAATTCTGGTTTCCTCAGTGTGTATGCCCAACAGTGGGATTGCTGGTTCGTATGGCATTTCTTACATCTCATGACTCTTAAGAGTCCTGATTTGTTCCCTTCCCTACTTTGTGTTCTCTTCAAGTTTCAGTTTTGTAAAATTTCTATTGATATACCTCAAATTCATTGATACTTTCTGCAGCTGCATCAAGTCTACTGATGGGTTTTGAAAAGCATTTTTCAATTTTTTTTTATTGAATTTTCATTTCTAGAACTTCCATTTTATTTTTTTTCTTAGCGTTTTCATCTCTCTGCTCAGTTCCCCATGAGTGTTCATAAATGTTATCATCTTTTTCCAATTTGGCCCTTAAAAATATTAATCACAGTTATATGAAGCTCTATTTTTGACAGTTCCACATCTTTGGAGGAGAAGGGGGCAACAGAGGATGAGATGGTTGGACAGCACTATTGATTCAATGGATGTGAGTTTGAGCAAACTCCAAGAGATAGTCAAGGTCAGGGAAGCATGATGTGCTACAGGCCATGGAGCCTCAAAGAGCTGGACATGACTGAGTGACTGAACAACATCTGTGATGTATCTGAATCCAGGTCTGCTGATGGCTTTTGCTATTGACAGTGTTGTTTTCTCTTCCTTTTCTTCCCTCTGAAGAAAAGCTTTCTTTCTTCTTCATTTTCCATCAATGTAACAAAGCTTCTAAGATCAAAATTCAAGCCCTTTATTTTGTCCTATTAGAGTCTATGAACAATGAGATTGCCTTATGATTAAATTCAGTTATATAATGTTTATCAAAGACAGGTACTTCTCTTTCCCATGATTAAGGGCCATGTTTGGAAAGAAATATGTGTTGGCTCATTGTTTATAGATGGCCTGGGTTAGAACTGACTAAAATTGTACCTGATGATGGAAATTACCTAGAGTAAGAGCTTCTAAGGAGACAGAACTTGTACTTGATTATCCCTGTTGGAAATCATGGGATTTGGCATGTCCCTCTGGAAGGAGGCCTGTATGCTGGCAAGCCTTCTAAAGCATAAGTGTTCTTTTTCTTCCCATCTTCCTGGTATTCTTTGTGCTTTAGCTGTAAGGCTGGATACAAGACAGTTCCCTCACATTCCCTCTATTAGTGCAATGGATTCCAACCTCTGTCTCTTTTTGTTACATGTTAGTGATGACACTCCTGTGACTTAGATATTCTCATGTATGATGCCAAGTTTATCTACAACTCCAAACTCTATTCTACCTCTCTAAGAAAGCCAGGATTGAACTGGATGCTGAAGTATAATGGAATCCTCTCACTTTAGTAAAAAAAAAAAAAAAATAGAAACTAGCAAAAGAAATAACAAAAGAAATCATAAGAAATATCTATATAAAAGAGGGTGAGTCTTTGCCTAATGAAGATAGTAATAAAATTTAAATATGTTTGAAAGTATACATACATGTATAGCTCAGCTGGTAAAGAATCTGCCTGAAATGCAGGAGAACTGGGTTCAATCCCTGGGTTGGGAAGATCCCCTGGAGAAGGGAAAGGCTACCCACTCAAGTATTCTGGCCTGAAGAATTCCATGGACTATATTCTGGCCTGAAGAATTCCATGGACTATACTGTATAGTCCATGGGGTCACAAAGATTTGGACATGACTGAGCAACCTTCACTTTCACACATACATGTTGAATTCAAACATATGAAGACTTTATAATTATCTCTATTCTCTGTCCCTGGAAAATATGAGTTACTGAAACTATTCACTTGTGAGTGAAAATGGTATTTGTTTATAACATTCACAATTAAAGATCAATATTATCTCCTACCTTCTGCTGTCTTCAGAACACATCATTTAATGGAAGGAAAGCCTAAGCAAAATTTATATATTTTGTTCTATCTCCCCCCTCCTTCCCCAAGCTCTATGAGGTGGCTGTGTTAGGAAGTTAAGATAGCAACCAATGAATACACTGTGATTTGTAAATTATTTGTACTCTTCAGAGTTCAGTTCTCCATAGCACCACCAGCAGCTAGTCAAAAATACTCAACAAAAAATACTTGAGAAAAGTGAATAAGCATTGGCATTGCAGAATAAAACTGACAGTACTGACCATGGATCATGATGCAATCAGTAAATCAGTAAATTTCCTAAACCTCAATATATCAGTACTTTTAGGGATCACTTCTCATTACCTGAGTTGAATCTTCTGTAAGTAAATATGCTTTTTACACACTTTATCTGGGCAAATGACATTTTGGACACCATCAGAAAAGAATATAAGTCTAATGTTAATTCTAATCATTGATTAGAATTAATGGAGTGGTAAAAGCAACATCAAGTAGTTACTTGCTGAGTTATTTCACATAAACCAATAGCTAATTTTGTAGACAGCTTTATGTTAATAGTAAATGTAGTATTTTTATCAACCTCACAACAATACTTTGGAATAAATAATGCCATTTTGTGTTCTCTCCACATTTGTTCACCATAGTAGGATTTGAGTAGGTGGACAAAGGGACCTTCCACCCATCCTTCAGCCAAATCTCCCAATCAGACAGAGCAAAAGGAACTTACCATTTTAAGAAAACATGTCCAGGAACTACCTTCTCTGCCTTAGTCAAATATCCATAGTTACTGGGGTGGCTCTAGGGTCCTCACATTCTTCACCAGTTTACAGCTTCTTATTCCCATAAGAAAATTGTAGTGTATAATAACTGATGTTCCTTGAAAATATAATATAGGAGTATTATATCATCCAGCATTTTACTTCTTGGTATTTACCTGAAGAAAAGAAAAACATTAATTTGAAAATATAAACAGCCCCTATTTTCATCACAGAATTATTTACAGTAGCCCAGATATGGTAGCAATCTAAATGTCCATCAATGAATGAATGGGTAAAGATGATGTGATACATATATGCAATGGAATACTCAGTTCAGTTTAGTTCAGTTTCTCAGTTGTATTCAACTCTTTGTGACACCATGGACTGCAGCACGCCTGGATTCCCTGGCCATCACCAACTCCCAGAGGTTGCTCAAACTCATGTTGGGGGTGCCATTCAACCATCTCATCCTCTGTCATCCCCTTCTCCTCCTGCCTTCAATCTTTCCCAGCATTAGGGTCTTTTCTGATGAGTCAGTTCTTTGCATCAGGTGGCCATTGTACTGGAGCTTCAGCTTCAGCATCAGTCCCTCCAGTGAATATTCAGGACTGATTTCCTTCAGGATTGACTGGCTTGATCTCCTCGCAGTCCAAGGGACTCTCAATAGTCTTCTCCAACACCACAGTTCAAAAGCATCAATTCTTTGGCACTCAGCTTTCTTTATAGTACAGCTCTCACATCCATACATGACTACTGGAAAAACCATAGCTTTGACTAGACAGTCTTCGGTCAACAAAGTAATGTCTCTGCTTTTTAATATGCTGTCTAGGTTGGTCATAACTTTTCTTCCAAGGAGCAAGCATCTTTTTATTTTATGGCTGTAGTCATCATCTGCAGTGGTTTTGGAGCCCAAGAAAAGGAAGTCTGTCACTGTTTCCATAGTTTCCCCATCTATTTGCCATGAACTGATGGGACTTTATGCCATGATCTTAGTTTTTGGATGGAATATGGATGGAATGGAATACTACTCAGCAATAGAAAGGAATCAACTTATTCCATTTATATCAATGTGGATGAACCTTGAGGGTATCACGCCAAGTAAAATAAGTCATACTGAGTCACTGGTGATACTGTTCAGCATGTGAGATTTTTGGCCCCTGACCAGGGACTGAACCCTTGCCTCCTGCAGTCAAAGAGTGGAGTCTTAACCACTGGACCACTAAGGAAGTCCCAAGTTTGACTGAGAAAGACAAATGCCATATATTCACTGGCACAGTGGAATCTGAAAAATAAACCAATCAAATATGAGAAATCAAAACAAAATTCATAGATACATAGAATACATGTGTAGTTGCCAGAGTGGAGGATTGTTGGCTGGTGGCTGAAATGAGTGAAGGGGATAAAGAGATACAAACTTACAGTTATAAAATAAATAATTCACGAGGTATAATCTATAATATGGTGACTACAGTCAATAATAGGGTATTGCCAACTTGAAAGCTTAGCAGTAAAGAAATCATAAAAGTTTTTAATCACAAGAAAAAATGTTGTATGGTGACAGATGGTAATGACATATTGTGGTGAACATTTCACAGTGTATTCTAATGGAAAATCCTTATTTTGTGCACCATAAATCAATATAACATTGTGTGTCAGATATATATTTATATACATGTATATTTGAAAGTGAAAGTTGCTCAGTTTTGTCCGACTCTTTCTGACCTCATGGAATATATAATCCATGGAATTCTCCAGGCTGGAATACTGGAGTGGGTAGCCTTTACTCCAGGGGATGTTCCCAATGCAGGTACCAAATCCAGGTCTCCTGCATTGCAAGCAGATTCTTTACCAGATGAGCCACAAAGGAAGCTCAAAAATACTGGAGTGGGTAGCCTATCCCTTCTCCAGAGGATCTTCCTGAGCCAGGAATTGAACCAGGGTCTCCTGCATTGCGGGCGGATTCTTTATCAACTGAGCTATCAGGGAAGCCCTGATATATAAGTGTGTGTGTGTGTGTGTGTGTGTGTGTGTGTATACACTTCTTAAAATATTTCTTAAAATAATCAAAAGTTTTTCATATTTTCCTCTTTCTGTCTGAATTATTTCATGTCTTTTAAGGAAGGCCACTGCTTTGGAATAAATGTGGTACATGATTAAAAGCTTCAAAGGGGAACTTAAGTTTGACTTGTGGTTAAAAATATAAAGCTTCTATTACTAGTCAGAGTGGATTTAAAGACCTGCACATACAATTTAATAACATTAGAGGGAATTAATATGATATTAGAGGGAATCAAGTAACAGAATAAAGTGAGTTTATTAATAGAATTAAAGTTCACTGTGTACCTACAACATATGTAAATTATAATCAATGTCCTTCATATCCTTCAATGTATAAAAATTATAGGTTCATGAAGGACTTGGTATTGCAAACACTTCAAGGAGGACACCAGGCAATTAAAGACTACATTAAACAATTTAAGTGGCAGGGACTATACACAGGCTTGAGGAAGCACCACAATTTTGAATCAGAGGCATTTAAATTTTATATCTATCCCATCAATCATATCTTCTCTTCTCCACTACTGGGTTCTTAAACGATATGATATTATCAGTTGCAAGGAGTTATCAAGTAATGTCTCACTTATGAAAGTTAAAAAATAAAAAATTGTTCCCTTTGTACTTTTTTATGGAAATGACAGATTTCAGTTATACCTATGTCATCCAG
This sequence comes from Bos grunniens, assembly GCF_055505025.1. Taxonomy (NCBI): domain Eukaryota; kingdom Metazoa; phylum Chordata; class Mammalia; order Artiodactyla; family Bovidae; genus Bos; species Bos grunniens. Next base: position 53,218,780 of record NC_141175.1, on the reverse strand, counting down.
CTCAGTTTCTAGCTTTCTTAAGAGAACAGGATTGCTGATAACCTCGGAAGTGTACATAAGAGTGGCCCAAGTAACCTGTCATCGGGTCATGTGACAAGGGGAATAGAGATTGGAAACCACTGTTGTGATTAGAAGTAATTTGAGAAAGGTATCTAGCAGCCTTATTGCTAAATTATAGAAGAAGACTAGGCAGATAGAAAGAAAAGTAAATCTTATTTTTCAATGACCCCAGAGACCTGCCAGCATACACAATATGACCCCATGACCCCCAGCATACAGCATACAGAATTGGCATGTCAAATCTTATTATTTCAAACAGAGGAACAACCAAGCAAAAGCACCATCTCTTTAGAAACTCTTGTTCCAGGTGATTTCCTTTATCAGTTTTAATATTAATCAGTGCTAACCCAGGCCAGTTATAAACAAGAACCAAACACATATATCTTTTCTGCCATTGCCCTTCATTATAAGAAAGAGAAGTGCCTATCCTTGATTCACATTCCATTGCTGAATTTGATCACAGGGCAATCTTTTTTTTTTTTTTTTGTAGATGTTAATGGGCAGGAATAAGAGGCTTGAATTTTTCCTTTGGAGCTCTGTTACATTGAAGAGCAAAGATGTAGAGAAGGGAAAGAAAGCTTTTCTTCAGAGGAAAAGAAGCAGTCTTAGAAAAGAAGAATATTTTCATGCTTAAAAAAATTACAAAATTTCCACATACATGTTAGTAAAAACTTTGGATGACTGCATGAGTACATTTAGGTCAGAAAGGAAATACTTCAGTGAGAAAATTAGAAAGTAACTGTTTGGTGCACTACATAGTACCCTGCTAACCCAAAAGAGTTAACGAAAGTCTAAAATCGTCATTTATTTCCAGGGAGATGCTTTTAAGCCAATATTCTCTGAAAAAGCAATACCACATATTCTCCACCTTCATTTCTCACACAATTTACAGAGTCACTTCATAATGAATTCCATGAGACAAGCAAATTGTTTGTTATATAATAATTTTGTGTAATGAATTTGCTACTAGACATTAAATTTCCAGTGTGCTAGAGTCAGAGATAAAATTCAGTTAAGGCAAACACTGCTGTAGTGAATATGTAAGCAAAACAGAACGTTCAATGGAGAAACAGAAATGTAGCATGCACATATGACTCTTACTCAAAGATCATCCAAATGTCTTGAGTTCTATGTCTTGGTGGTTTCATTAGGAGTTTTGAAAATTCAGCTGGCTAGCAACTAGACCACTAAAAAAGCTTAGAAATGCGTAATGGAGAAGGAAGTGGAATGATAACTCTAACTTCCTGGCAAGGAAAAAAAAAATACAGAGAGTCCATTCTCCCCTCCCTGCTCTCATTGTGGTCCACCTGGTCAAGTAACATTGTATATAGTTTCATGACTATTACATAGCAAGGACCAGAGAAAGTACTGTATTATGGAAAATTCACCATATGCTAAGCATTGCAACCAGATATCATTACCATAAATTGCCACTTGGAAATTTTCTAGCAGAGTGTCTGCCTGTAAAATGAAAATGAAGTGGCTATAACTGATATTCGAGAAAGCAAAGACATCCTAATGCAGAATAAAAGAAGCTGTCATTAGGACTCTTATGGGTCTGGTGAAACTTAAATATATTTCAACTGCATTGTTGCAATGAATTCAGCTCTAGATGGAAGCTGATCTAAAGCAAGCCTTCTCCCAACCCCCATCGCTTCTACATTCCACAGAGTAAATTGCTTCTTCCTGTGCTTCTGTTGTGCTGTATGCATATGTATTCATGTGCTATGCTGCATTTGTCCAAATCTACTATCATTTTATGTATAGGTACATTACTGTCATAAACAAAGGAGTACAAATATTGGTTTTACGGATTAATGTATTTCCCATCAGGATTTCCCAAGTGACGCTATGGTAAAGAAACTGCTTGCCAATGCAGGAGAGGTAACAGACGTGGATTTGATCCCTGGTTGGGAAGATCTCCTGGAGAAAGAAATGGCAAATTACTCCAGTATTCATGCCTGGAAATTTCCACAGACAGAGGAGCCTGGCAGGCTACAGTCCACGGGGTAGCAAAGTCAGACATGACTGAGGGACTAACACACACACACACACACACACACATTCTTGAGAGTCTCCATTAATTACATTAAATATATGATATCATTGTGTGAATAATTGTACTGTCTTTTATACTGTTACCTTGACTTTTCACTTCCTTTATTCCTGCCTTTCACTTCATCTTGGCCTCTCCAAAAATCTTACATTCTCATCACCTCATTCAGTGATAAATTTAAAAGTATTGTTTTAAAACTTGACCAGTCTTCATGGTTCATTGTAATCAAAAGTATCATTCAGAGTGCTTATTTAACTTTTACGCAGAGTACATCATGAGAAACACTGGGCTAGAGGAAACATAAGCTAGAATCAAGATTGCCAGGAGAAATATCAATAACCTCAGATATGGAGATGACACCACCATTATGGCAGAAAGTGAAGAAGAACTAAAGAGTCTCATGATGAAAGTGAAAAAGGAGAGTGAAAAAGTTGGCTTAAAGCTCATCATTCAGAAAAATAAGATCATGGCATCCAGTCCCTTCACTTCATGGCAGATAGATGGAGAAACAGTGCAAACAGTGTCAGACTTTATTTTTCTGGGCTCCAAAATCACTGCAGATGGTGATTGCAGCCATGAAATTAAAAGATGCTTACTCCTTGGAAGGAAAGTTATGACCAACATAGACATCATATTAAAGCAGAGACATTACTTTGGCAACAAAGGTCCATCTAGTCAAGGCTATGGTTTTTCCAATGGTCATGTAGGATGTAAGAGTTGGACTGTGAAGAAAGCTGAGCACCGAAGAATTGATGCTTTTGAACTGTGTGGTGTTGGAGAAGACTCTTGAGAGTCCCTTGGACTGCAAGGAGATCCAACCAGTCCATTCTAAAGGAAATTAGTCCTGGGTGTTCATTGGAAGGACTGATGTTGAAGCTGAAACTCCAATACTTTGGCCACCTGATGCGAAGAGCTGACTCATTTTGAAAAAACCCTGATGCTGGGAAAGATTGAGGGCAGGAGGAGAAGGGGATGACAGAGGATACGGTTGGATGGCATCACTGACTCAATGGACATGAGTTCGAGTGAACTCTGGAAGTTGATGATGGACAGGGAGGCCTGGCGTGCTGCAGTTCATGGGGTCCCAAAGAGTCGGACAGGACTGAGCAACTGAACTGAACTGATTACACTATACTGTGGAAAACAGAAACCAGCTTGTGCTTTGTAAAAGTTTACCTCAGGAAACATCTATATATATATAAAAATTCAAAAGTCACTGAACTAAACCTCATAAAATTTGTTACTAAATGCCTCATAAGTAGCAGGAATTCAAACAGAAAGATAAAAACTCTCAATCATTTTAAAATGTTAAACTAATTAGTAAAAACTAATATGAAACAAGCAGTTATTTAAATACATTAAACCCAAATCAATTTAGCAAGAAGATTTAGTCTAGACACTCTTCACACTTTCTAAGGAGGGTCATTAAAAAAGTGCCAATCTCAATTCCTGCATAAAACTAACAATCCTAAAACTATTAGACTTAAATACATCAATGCTCATGTATCAAATGAGCTAAAGAGCTATCAGGACTCTACATGAAAGGGAGATGTAGGTAGTGGGAACTAATTAACCCTCTCATCATTCCTCTTCATCTCCCCCACATCCATCTTCCCAGATTCATTAAAGGGGGTTTGAATCAACTTAGAAGTTGAGAGACGCTAAGTATATGACAATGGAGAAAGGCTGATGAAATTCTAGGCAGAGGCAAAGTTGAATCAAAATCCTGGAGGTGAGAAGAGACATGGAAAGTTGAGACTGGATTGGCCTTTAGGATTGACTGGTTTGATCTCCCAGACCAAGGGACTCTCAAGAGTCTTCTCCGGCATCACAATTTGAAAGCATCAATTCTTTGAAGTTCAGCCTTCTTTATGGTCCAACACTCACATCTGTACATGTCTACTGTAAAAACCATAGATTTGACTATATGAACCTTTGTTGGAAAAGTGATTAACAACAAATAGATTAACAATTTATTGAACAATGCCACATGGTAGGCTTGTCACATATCATATTTAGAAACTTTACTAAGTAAATACATGCACAGTCCCCTTTTTGAAACAGCTTCAAACTTCAAATATCTTGCTCAACTTTGCATAGTGGGACAGAAAACAGTTTGGAGAAAGTATCAGATTCTTGAGCCTCCATACTCCAACTAATCATGACATTTCATAGTGATTAAGCCTCTGGTTAATCTGGTAAAAGTGCTGCACTCAATATGCCAGCAAATTTGGAAAACTCAGCAGTGGCCACAGGACTGGAAAAGGTCAGTTTTCATTCCAATCCCAAAGAAAGGCAATGCCAAAGAATGCTCAAACTACCACACAATTGCACTCATCTCACATGCTAGTAAAGTAATGCTCAAAATTCTCCAAGACAGGCTTCAACAGTGCACGAACCATGAACTTCCAGATGTTCAAGCTGGTTTTAGAAAAGGCAGAGGAACCAGAGATCAAATTGCCAACATCTGCTGGATAATCGAAAAAGGAAGAGAGTTCCAGAAAAACATCTATTCTGCTTTATTGACTATGTCAAAACATTTGACTGTGTGGATCACAATAAACTGTGGAAAATTCTGAAAGAGATGGGCATACCAAACCACCTGACCTGCTTCTTGAGAAACCTATATGCAGGTCAGGAAGCAACAGTTAGAACTGGACATGGAATAACAGACTGGTTCCAAGTAAGAAAAGGAGTACGTCAAGGCTGTATATTGTCACCCTGCTTATTTAACTTCTATGCAGAGTACATCATGAGAAACGCTGGGCTAGAAGAAGCACAAGCTGGAATCAACATTGCTGGGAGAAATATCAATAACCTCAGATATGCAGATGACACCACCCTTATGGCAGAAAGTGAAGAGGAACTAAAAAGCCTCTTGATGAAAGTGAAAGAGGAGAGTGAAAAAATTGACTTAAAGCTCAACATTCAGAAAACTAAGATCATGGCATCTGGTCCCATCACTTCATGGGAAATAGATGGGGAAACAGTGGAAACAGTGTCAGACTTTATTTTGGGGGGCTCCAAAATCACGGCAGATGGTGATTGCAGCCATGAAATTAAAAGACGCTTACTCCTTGGAAGGAAAGTTATGACCAACCTAGATAGCATATTCAAAAGCAGAGACATTACTTTGCCAACAAAGGTCTATCTAGTCAAGGCTATGGTTTTTCCTGTGGTCATGTATGGATGTGAGAGTTGGACTGTGAAGCTGAGCACCAAAGAGTTGATACTTTTGAACTGTTGTGTTGGAGAAGACTCTTGAGAGTCCCTTGGACTGCAAGGAGATCCAATCAGTCCATTCTGAAGGAGATCAGCCCTGGGATTTCTTTGAAAGGAATGATGCTAAAGCTGAAACTCCAGTACTTTGGCCACCTCATGAGAAGAGTTGATTCTTTGGAAAAGACTCTGATGCTGGGAGGGATTGGGGGCAAGAGGAGAAGGGGACGACAGAGGATGAGATGGCTGGATGGCATCACTGACTCGATGGACATGAGTCTGAGTGAACTCCGGGAGCTGGTGATGGACAAGGAGGCCTCGCGTGCTGCAATTCATGGGGTGGCAAAGAGTCAGACACGACTGAGTGACTGAACTGAACTGAACTGAAGCCTCTGGTTCAGGAGTACAATAGAAATGTTATATATAAAAAACAAAATATTGCTTATAGGTGTGAATATAATAATGTGAAGACTGAAGGGCAGGAAATCTTTTGTGCTTATGTGCATGGGTACATACACACATGTATACACATACACAAACACACACAGGTTGGTAGTCTGTACAAGCATTTACAGAGATCTTTGAAATCTTGTACTATTAAATAAAATATTTTGTCAATATTGAGAGAGTATAAAGAATATGGGCAACATGAACCTATGAAGCAAATAAGATGGAAAAGAAAAGCTCCTCTACCTTGGGCCATCATTCTGACAAGTGGAAGTGTTAGTTGCTCAGTCATGTCTGACTCTTTGCAACTCCATGGAAGAGCAGCCTGTAGCCTGTCAGGCTCCTCTGTCCGTGGAATTCTCCAGGCAAGAATACTGGAGTGGGTTGCCATGCCTTCCTCCAGGAAATCTTCCCAAGCCAGGTATCAAACCTGGGTCTCCTGAATTGTAGGCAGATTCTTTATCATCTGAGCCACCAAAAGAAAGATGGGAAGGATGATCCAATTCTATTGTTCTTCATGGTATAGGTCATGGCTGCATATTAAGTGGATATAAAATCTGGAAATTCCAAGATAGGATAAGTTCCCTGTAAAACTTCCAGGTTTCTAAAGGGTTATCCCTATTGACCTCTGCTCTGCCCACAAAAAAAGAACATCTCACTACTTGTCTTGCTACTGTAGGTGAACACTTATGTCACCAACACCAAATGTCTATTTAACTTTATCTTTACTTCTTTTTTTTCTCCTTGAAACAAAGACTTTCTAGCTTTACTTAATGAGGCTAAAGGTTAATGGGCTGAAAAGAAGGGTATTTGAGCAAGAAATTTTGAGGAGATGGGCCAGTGCATCTCCACGACACCTCTCACTGAAGCAGAACAACTTCATTTTATTTATGTAGATACTGAGAAGCTGTAAAATATTTTAATTAAAAAAATCTGATACTAAAATTAGTTGAAAAACATCTGTGCTAGTAGATGGTGAGTGGGAATGAATTAATCAGATGCAGTAAATGCTATTGATTTTAGTGCCTTAAAGTTTGAGGGGATTATTAAAATGATTTTCAAATTGCCAAGACAGGCTGAGTCACAGCCTGGAGACAGCCATATATGTTGCTTAAAATAAGGTTGGCTGATGCTGGAGCAGACAGTTGGCATTCCTTGATTTAGCTCTTAAACTTCCTTTTTGTTCAGTTTTCTGGCTCTACTCCTGATTGGTAGTTACCTAGCTAGACACCTTGTTTCTCTAAACTTTAAATATGATTCTTTCCCTTGGTGGCTTGCTTCCATGACAGACAGACTGACACATCTTCACACATGCTTTTTAAATGTTTCAAAGAAATATATTTTTTGAACAGATATACACCATGATATCAAAAGGTACAAGAAGGTATAAAATAAAAATGCAAATGTCCCTTCAACCGAATTTCCCAGCAACTACATTTCCATTTCCAGGAGTCACCACCAGAGTCAAATTCTCAAATCTTTGTGCAGACATTCTTTGCATTACCCTAGTGAACATATGTATTTCCCCCCTTTTTTAGCAAATGTACAATATTCCTTTCTGTACTTTGCTTTTGAACTTAGCATACATTCTGAATATTTTTCTAAATCCATATTTGATGAATTCCCTCTTCTTTTTTATTTAAAGCAGTCACTACCACTACATAGACATTCCATAACCTATTTAATCAATCCTAGTATTTAGGATTTTTTTAATGTTGTGCTATTACAGACAATGTGGCAATGAATATACGCACATATTTATGCAACTATGCACATAGAACAAATTCCTAGAAGTGGAATTGCTGCTTTTGCATCAAATTTTCATAGATACTGCCAAATCATTTCTATAAATATAGTACCATTTTATATTCCCAGGAAAATATACAAAAGTGCCTATCTTCTATATCCTCACCAACACCATGTGTTTGCAAATATTTTAATATTTGCTAATAGAAAAACAATGTAGTTTTAACATATTCATCATATTATGAATGAGTTTGAGCATATTTGCATTCTTTTTTTTTTTCATATTTGCATTCTTAAGGACCATTGATTTTACATTTCACTGACCTAAGTCTTTTGCCCATTTTAACTTGGGTTGCTGTTATTGGTTCTTATTGATTTATAGAAAAAAATTTTACTTATTAAGAAAGCTAATCTATTTTCTTTTATATGAACTAGAATTTTTGTTTCTTTCTTTTTAGTGTTTTGCTATAATATAGAACTAATTATAGAACTAATTATAGAACTATAGAACTAATATAGAACTATATTCATGATTTTTTTTCATGACCTCTATTTTACTCCATAATTAAAAAGAAATTTCCAAAAAGATAGAACTTTCCCAATCCAATGTAAGACAAAAATTTTCTGATGTTTCTTCTTGTACCTTGCTTTACTTTTCACATTTAAGTCTTTAAAGCACCTGAACATTTATTTTTTGTATAAATTATTAAAAAAGCATATTTCTAGTTAGTTAAATTAATCACCCATTTTCCACCTATGATTTCTATATTAACTTTATCATATAAAAAATTCCTACATTTTTTCACTTTCTTAAATTTGAAGGGTACTCCATTGATCTGTCTCTTAAAAGTACTAATGAATCACTGCTTTAATCAAAAGATATAGTACAATATCTAATAGGACTATCCCCTATTACACTTCGTTTTGAAAATTATCCTGGGTTTAACTTTTTTTTTTTGCTTTTTCATATATAAATTTAAAGTCATCTTGTCTAATTGCTATTGGTATTTCTATTGAAATCATGTTAATTTTATGGACTGATTTAGAGAGAGCTGACATTTTTATGATAATTAACATTCTTAATCAAAAGTATAATATATCTTTCTATTTTCAAGACTTTTTACATCCTTCAGCAACATTTGAGTTTCTTCCTTTGTCTACCTCTTAGCAAGTAAACTCCTGAGTAGTCTTTTTTTGGGGGGAGGTGGGGAGTGTTTTCTTCCATTGCATTTAGTTTATCTAGGAGTTTCTATCTTTTACATAGTTTGATAGTTCTCCTTTAGTATACTCAAGTAGATATAGTGTACTCAAGTGATGTACTTGAGTTATGTTTATGCATGCCTGTGTGTGTGTGTAAGTTCATCTCCACCATAGGGTAATTTATTAGTACTTGATAATATTAATACTGATACATAGTCAGACATATGTATTCAAAAGATGTTAATTGATCACTTTGAATATTATTATTTAAATAGTCCAAAGTCTTATGGATTAGTAAAAGAGATGTCAGAAATATGTATTACCTAGTTAAATGGTGTTTAAGAAATATAACAGGTCTGTAAAGCTTTTAAGGAATCCTACTGCCTTAGCACAAATAAGATAAGAGAATCCCAAGAAAAGTGAGCCCAGTTTCCCAAAGTTTTGTTGTCGTCCCTGAAATATAGGGTATTATTCACCTCATGTTCCTTTCCTTAATGTAGCTTTCCATGGAGTGACTCCATTGACTGGCCCTCCCACTAGAACGCCATCCTGTCCACCTCAGAGTGAGGCTTCTGAAGTAGATATTTGTCAGACTGCTTCTTGCTTTGAGATACAAAACTAGTACCATGACAACTTTTTGACTTATTGCTAGTAACTGTTTATATCTTTGTCAGAACTTGATCTAAGACTTAAGTTCACTGTCGAAAATCATGAGGTAACAGGAACTGATCCAGGCTAGTGACCTGATAACTCTGGATAAATCCACAAAAGCCGTGTGATGAAGGGCCTAACTACAGCTTATCTTGCCAGAATGTCCTGTGATCCTTCTGGAACATGAGAGTATCCAGATCTCGTGAGGAACTGCTACAAGGCCATTTCTCACCTGTGTGTATGTATGTGTATGTGTTTGTGTGTGTGAATTTGCTTCATTCATGTCTGACTCTTTGCGACCGTATGGACTATAGCCTGCCAGGTTTCCTTGTCCATGGGATTCTTCAAGCAAGAAAACTGGAATGGGTTGCCATCCTCCTCCAGGGGATCTTCCCCACCCAAGGATCGAACCTTTGCCTTTTACATATTCCATATTGGAAGGCAGGTTCTTTACCTCTAGAGTCACATGAGAAGCAACGTTTCTCACTACCTGTGTTTTATTATGGAATCAATCTATGAGATAGTTTCTCATCCTCTCCGAAGTTCTGATGACATATGAAGAGTTCTGTCTTGCCTTCACCCTCACAGTACAGCTGCAAACTATAAAACTGGGTAGAAGTCAGTCAGCAACTCAGCAACAGGTTGCAGCTAGCACTCAAGTTGTATTGTCATCTATTTCCTTTAGTTTTGGTGGTGTCCTATGGGGCAGGAGACATAGGTAGCTGTTACTTTTGTTTTCTGTGTTTTTATCATCCGTATAAGCAGTAAAACATCTAAATTTGAAAAGGACTCATTGTTCTTTACCATCAAAATCTGTCAGTGTTAAGGTATGACAGAAAACAACAAAATTCTGTAAAGCAATTATCCTTCAATAAAAAAGTAAATTAAAAAAAATCTGTCAGACTTGCTGGGCAGGAGTCAGGGGAATGGAGGTCAAACTTCCAACTGCTTCTAATGATTACAGGCTCCTGCTATTTCCTGAAATAATCTAACACTTACTGAAAAATAAAATAGTTTTAGATCCTAAAACTATTAGTGTATGTGAAAGATATTGATCTTTATACTTTTTTGACCCAGCCTCCTTACTAAATTCTCTTAGCATCTATAATAGATTTAAGTTTTTCTCTTGGGTTTTCTAGTCTCTGTTGCTCTGAGATGACACTGGAATCCCTGTTAAAATTTTTCTTTAACTATTTTGACTGAATTTAGTCTGATACTGTTGATTCTCATTATTTGCAGTAGCTACTCTCCATGAAGTCATTGTTAACAATGAATTAGTGAATACTAAAGGGGATTTTTTTTTCTTTATTTACATCTGTAGCTACATCTACATTTACATCTACATCTTAACGGATTATAATTTTAAATCCTAAAAATGATTATCTAAGTATGCTCTATTTTCTTTATTTTTATAAGAGAAAATGAGGTTCAGAAATGTTTAGTGACTTGAGGTCATCCTCTAACAGGTGGCCAGAATTGGTATTCAACTGGCCCAGAACTGGCGTTTCCTGCACTACACTGCAATGTTTGCTACCATCTCCATAAGTGGTCATTTTGAATGAAAATCAAATGAAAGGCAAAACTTTGCCTTATTTAGTGTCAGCTAAGAACCTATGTGTCAGACAACTTAAATTTTTTACCACTCTGTGCATGTCTTCACAAATGACTGGGTAGTATTCATTTTGAGGTTATGAACAAATTATAGTAAGTAGGTCAACTCACAAACATGTATTTTAATTCCAAGTAACATGTTGGTCTTCATATATATTCAGGAGATTAAAGGCCAAATGCTATCAGAAGGAGAAACCCAGTTCTAAATTTGGTTTGATACAACTTAGACATGGGTGCTGCTAAAAATTTAGCTCCAGAATTTTAGTAGCTGACCACTGAACTGATAAAAGTCTGGAACCAAAGTAGAGTGTTCCATTAATTTAGTGTTATGACTTATAGGACTTCACGAAGGAGAAGAAAAGAAATATCACAGGAAAAAGATGAGGTATTGTACAGTAATACAACTCATAAAAAAAAAAAAAAACCCTACATGAATGGAGTGATAAAATAATTTTAAAATTCAAGGGAAGAAAAATAAAATGATCTCTCTTCATATATACATATACTGATAGCTAAATAGATAGAGAGTAAAACTAAAATTTTAAAAAATTCTAAAGAAAATATTTTTGATCAGCATTTCAAATGACTAAAAGTTATCTAACGGTTAATTTTCATTATCAATGACTTCAAATAAAGATTTCTAGTGCCCCATACTCAACACAATCCAATCCCACAATGTGTCATCAACAGATATAGAAATAATCTCACATGAGGTATCACAAATATAGCGTCCTGTGGGGCATCTAGAAGATTTTTAATAGTTTAAACTCTTCACTACTTACTAGAGACAACGTCTTAAAAACCGTAGCATAGTAGTTCCCCCTAATTTATGGTTTTAGGTCCAAAACGTTTTATGGTTTGTGGTCCAAAATTATTAAATGAAATTCCAGAAATAAAAAAATTATAAATTTTGCATAACATGCCATTTTGTCATGCCATGCTAGCAACCTTACCCTGCCTGGGATGTGAATCATCCTCTTGTCCAGCATATCCTACACATTGGTCATTTAGCCACCTGGGTTATAGATTAACTACTGTGATCCCAAAGAGGGCAATGTCAAAGTATGCTCAAACTACCACACAATTGCACTCATCTCATGCACTAGTAAAGTCATGCTCAAAATTCTCCAAGTCAGGCTTCAGCAATATGTGAATCGTGAACTTCCAGATGTTCAAGCTGGTTTTAGAAAAGGCAGAGGAACCAGAGATCAAATTGCCAACATCTGCTGGATCATTGAAAAAGCAAGAGAGTCCCAGAAAAACATCTATTTCTGATTTATTGACTATGCCAAAGCCTTTGACTGTGTGGATCACAATAAACTGTGGGAAATTCTGAAAGAGATGGGAATAGCAGACCACCTGACGTGCTTCTTGAGAAACCTATATGCAGGTCAGGAAGCAACAGTGAGAACTGGACATGGAACAACAGACTGGAAAAGGAGTATGACAAGGCTGTATATTGTCACCCTGCTTATTTAACTTATATGCAGAGTACATCATGAGAAACGCTGGGCTGGAAGAAGCACAAGCTGGAATCAAGATTGCCCGGAGAAATATCAACAACCTCAGATATGCAGATGACACCACCCTTATGGCAGAAAGTGAAGAGGAACTAAAAAGCCTCTTGATGAAAGTGAAAGAGGAGAGTGAAAAAGTTGACTTAAAGCTCAACATTCAGAAAACGAAGATCATGGCATCTTGTCCCATCACTTCATGGGAAATAGATGGGGAAACAGTGGAAACAGTGTCAGACTTTATTTTTCTGGGCTCCAAAATCACTGCAGATGGTGATTATAGCCATGAAATTAAAAGACGCTTACTCCTTGGAAGGAAAGTTATGACCAACCTAGATAGCTAGTATATTCAAAAGCAGAGACATTACTTTGCCAACAAAGGTTCGTCTAGTCAAGGCTATGGTTTTTCCAGTGGTCATGTATGGATGTGAGAGTTGGACTGTGAAGCAGGCTGAGCGCCGAAGAATTGATGCTTTTGAACTGTGGTGTTGGAGAAGACTCTTGAGAGTCCCTTGGACTGCAAGGAGATCCAACCAGTCCATTCTAAAGGAGATCAGTCCTGGGTGTTCATTGGAAGGACTGGTTTTGAAGCTGAAACTCCAATACTTTGGCCACCTCATGCGAAGAGTTGACTCATTGGAAAAGACTCTGATGCTGGGAGGGATTGAGGGCAGGAGGAGAAGGGGACAACAGAGGATGAGATGGCTGGATGGCATCACCAACTCGATGGACATGAGTCTGAGTGAACTCCGGGAACTGGTGATGGACAGGGAGGCCTGGCTTGCTGCAATTTATGGAGTCACAAAGAGTAGGACACAACTGAGCAACTGAACTGAACTGAACTGAAGCCTAGATTCAAGGCTGTGTATTGACACTCTGCTTATTTAATTTATATGCAGAGTACATCATGAGAAATATGGGGCTGGATGAAGCATAGAATCAAACTGGAATCAAGATTGCTGGGAGAAATATCAATAACCTCAGATATGCAGATGACACCATCCTTATGGCTGAAAGCAAAGAAAAATTAAAGAACCTCTTGATGAAAGTGAAAGAAAAGAGTGGAAAAATTGGCATAAAACTCAACTTTCAGAAAACTAAGATCATGGCATCTGGTCCCATCACTTCATGGCAAAAAGATGGGGAAGCAATGGAAACAGTGACAGATTTTATTTTGGGGGGCTCCAAAATCACTGCAGATGGTGACTGCAGCCATGAAATTAGAAGACACTTGTTCCTTGGAAGAAAAGTTATGACCAACCTAGATAGCATATAAAAAAGCAGCGACATAACTTTGCCAGCAAAGGTCTGTCTAGTGAAAGCTATGGTTTTTCCAGTAGTCATGTATGGATATGAGAGTTGGACTATAAAGAAAGCTGAGCACTGAAGAATTGATGCTTTTGAACTGTGGTGTTGGAGAAGATCCTTGAGAGTCCCTTGGACTGCAAGGAGACCCAACCAATCCATTCTAAAGGAAATCAGTCCTGAATATTCATTGGAAGGACTGATGCTGAAGCTGAAACCCCTGATGCGATGAGCTGACCCATTTGAAAAGACCCTGATGCTGGGAAAGTTGAAGGTGGGAGGAGAAGGGGATGACAGAGGATGAGATGGTTGGATGGCATCATTGACTCAATGGACATTAATGTGAATAACCTCCTGGAGTTGGTGATGGACAGGGAGGTCTGGTGTGTTGCAGTCCATGGGGTAACAAAGAGTCAGACACGACTGAGTGACTGAACTGAACTGAACTCAGGTATTTAAATAAAAGTCAGCCAAATTTAATTGGAGACACTGCATAAGTTAAAATTTGAAATAAATATAATCATTTCAAAAGCAAAATAACACATTTTAACATAAAATAAAGGATCAACTTTCTATAATCTCTCCTCTCCCCCCACAACCTGTCTCTCTCCCTCTCTCCCTTTTTCCTTATCTCCTCACTCTATTTTCTCAAGTTCTTTTGCCCAGAAAGTAACCTGGAATTCATCACATTCAGGTAAATCTGAAATTTCCATGTAACTGTAATGACTTGGTTTTCCTAAAAAGGCTTCTAAAAATAAAGAAATCCGAGAAGGAAGCTTAGCAGATTCTTAAATATATTCTAAGAAAATGTATCTGGAATTTGGAATTAGGCGAAAGAGAATATTGGATGTTCTTTCACTGCAGTGGTGGGCTTGCATTTTGATTGATGCTCTCTTGACTACATTCACCATTCTGTAAGGCCAAGATTAACTTTCAACTTTTAGTTCAGTAAAGCTTCATTGGAAGGTTTACAAAGACAAATAATTTTTGTCTTTGTAAAAATAACTTCTCATATTGAAGTTTTTTATTCTCTAAGACTTACATTGTTTGTATCAGGTCCAATTGTCTTTTCCTGCTGCTGCTGCTGCTAAGTCACTTCAGTTGTGTCCAACTCTGCGCAACCCCATAGATGGCAGCCCACCAGGCTCCCATGTCCCTGGGATTCTCCAGGCAAGAACACTGGAGTGGGTTGCCATTTCCTTCTCCAATGCATGAAAGTGAAAAGTGAAAGTAAAGTCACTCAGTCATGTCCAACTCTTAGCGACCCCATGGACTGCAGTCTACCAGGCTCCTCTGTTCATGGGACTTTCCAGGCAACGGTACTAGAGTGGGGTGCCATTGCCTTCTCCTGTCTTTTCCTAATATCCCTTTATTAAATTGCTTGTGAGTACCAAGTTTCTCAAATTCTCATTTCAACTAGTCTCAATATCTTTCTGATTGCCTCATTAATTTCATGTGTTCATTTTATGCTTGTATGAGAGTCCTGATTTTACACTGTGGCAAACTATAATTTTACAAGTTACTTACAGATGTTTATTAATTTGGTGAAGCCAACTCACTCAAGGGTCATGTCTAAAATCAGTACCCAGAGGTGACCAAGTTATTAAGGAATAATTCATACTAACTGATCTTGGGAAAAGCCTAATATATGAACCAGTTATAAATACATTTATTGACAACAGGAGGTGGGAAGGCTTGTATTGGCTAATTAGACACCCTACATCTGGCTATCATGAAATCCCAAAAGTCAGGTTAATTTATTAAAATAATGCTTGGAAGAAAAAAAAATCAGAACCAAAGATCAGAACTACAGGAGCTAGAAAACCTTGAATGAAATATCTCTTTGTCTTTGGAAGAGCCAGTCAACAATTTTTCTTCCCAATCTGTTTTTCTTGTTAGTTTCCACTTACCACTGGCCCTTTTCTTTCATGGTCTTTCTTTCTACCTTGGTTTGTGTCCCAAGAGACTGATAACGTGAATAAATCATCTGGGCAGCTCTTCTGGTTAGTTTAAAATTAAATTCACCAGTGGGAAGCACCAGCAGGAGATAGGAGTATTGGAGGAGAGAAAGGGTGGGGTATGTTCTGCCTGTTCACTCCCTGCTTTGGTGCCAAACCTCACCACCACCACCACTCCTACAGTGAGCTGTTCCTCCTATGACACCATCTCTCATCAGGATCCTGTATAATTATTTCTTTCTCCTTCTTCTTCTTGTGGGCAATAGTACTCTCTGAGTGCCTCAACATCTCTTGTCCATTCCATTAATCTGAAATGGTTCTTAAAATCTATATAAATATTTGCTGCCTTAAAATAGCTTTCTTTCAACCATCTCTCCTCCTTAACCAACCTTCCATTGAAGATGCTGAAGTGAGTTTTTTATCTGCATCATTTGCTCATATTAGTCCTCTTTTTATAATCTTTATAACCTTATAACCTTACTACTATCTTTGCCTCATGGGTTTTCTCCCACCATGCCAAAGTACTAAGCAATATTTATTCCCTCAAATTACACACTCAGTTGAATTCATTGTCTCCAAAACATTCCATAATCTTTTGTGCACATTCTCTTCTTTCTTAAACACTCCTTTTCCCTATTTTTCCCACCTGTAAAAGGACTAATTGCTTTTTTTATATTAATCTGTCAATCCCAAATTTTTAAAGACTGTCATGGTCTTCAAGTGTCATAGATTTGGTGGGGGAAGGAATGTTAATGTGTTACATACCTCAGTACACCAAAGGGATCCTATTATGAAATTCAACAGTGTATTACACAGCTCCCAGCACGGAACCATTTATATCCCTTGCCACTTTCCAAACTTTGAATGTTCCCTAATCAATGGTACTTCTAGGACACCTGCTACATTTCATTAACATTGTGCAAAAATAGCACCTTTATGTTCAAACTAAGACTAAAGTTTCGCCATGGCAACGTTCTTTTTGTTTTTCTTTAAACTTACTTTTGTGCCACAAGTTTCAGTGTACCCAACCATTCTTCAGACCTAAATCAAGACTCACTTTTCTATGGTCGCTTCTGAGTGTGTACTTTTCCTACCTAATCAACACCTCTGAGGCTTGCTGCCTACTTGGACTATAGTATCAACTCTTTAGAGCAGTAACCCTTACTTACAGTTATCTTCTTTGGTACCTACCTGTCAATCACCTATCCATCTCTCTACCCAGCCACCCTCTACCTGTTCATCTTTCTCTCCATGTATCTCAATGGTAGTTTGTCCGCAAGACCACCTTCTGTCTCTAGTAAGAGAGAGAAGCTCACAGTCTCGGCTGGACTCCTGCTTTGCCATCCTCACTGTGTCAGCTGCCAGGCAGGTCTCTGAGCAGCAGGTCTCTCAGCTCCTCTCCAGCTTTAATACCCAGTGGAGTGGGAGACATTAGTGGTTTTTCTAAAATCCTTAGAAAAATAATTTTATCACAAAAAACCCTTTAAAACAAATGATACATTTAAAAGACTCTCCACAAAAGGATCCCTTTGGTACATAGAGGTATATAAGATATTAACAATCCTCTCTCTTCAAACCTACTGAAAATGTATTATTTTTATTATGTTAAAAAATGTATGCATTGTAAGACATTTTCAATACCTATTACCATTATGATGACCTCTGCAATACTCAGTCTTTAAGAACCAGCTCAAACGGACTTCTCCATAAGCTCTTTCTTGACTACCTTTGGTTCAGGAAAGTGCTAGCTGCCTTTGCTTAGTTCAACACACTTTGCAAATGTCTCTATTATAACGCACTTACATGGCACTGTCATTATACATATATCTTTATATACATGTATATTTTATATACATATCTCTCTTAATGTATTACAAATACCTTTGCATCACTAGTTCCTAATATTGTGATGCCTACCACTTAAAAAATGTAATCAATAAAAAATTTGAATAGATTTAGGGAAGGCCTAAATGGTATTGATTAGATCACCACTTGCTTTAGTGGTATTCAGCTTGAATATATAGCCTGGTTATATTAATTGGACTTGGATATGTTCCATGTCTCTTAGCCACAGAGATATTTCCATCTAATTGATCTTCCCATTCTGAGCTTATACTTGGTGATTTGACTCTTAGACAGTAACTTTACCATTTGCCTTGAAGGCATATTTTTGTAGTCACTAAGACTTAGCTTGTCAGTGGGGCTGACGGAGCTGAGGCTCATAATAGCTTACCTTTATGAAGTGGGAATCCTCAATGACTCAAACATGCTATTACAATCCTTTGTCACCATATTTTCTTTGGTTCTGAGTAGGGAGACACAGGCAATCACTCTTATTTGTCTAGAACAAATCTACATTCTCCCAGTTCCTGACTAGAAGAACATATGCCTATATCCACAGAGATCATCAATAGAGGTATTTCCTTATGGTAACAATTAGTAGCATCTATAGTGTTTTGCAAACTATGAAGTGTTACATCAAGAAAAAAATATGAATATTATCATTGCAAGCAATACGTGTATCACTTGAATTGTTTTAAAAAGTTATTTTAAAAGTGTACTGCAATGTGACACTCTTCAGAGTAAGGTCGCATATCTTTTGGGCTGCGTGGGCCTCTCCTTGTTTGGACAGATCATCTCATTGGTATATTGTGAATAACTGCTAATAATATGATCCTGCCTTCCATGGAAAGTGTAAAAAAATAACTAATTAAGAAAAAAATATAGAAAGTGTCAAGAGCAACAAAGCTATTACTCCTGGGCATTGTTGAATGCCAAATAGAACAGAGGCTTAATATTTTCCAATTTTCTCCCTGGAAATAGCCAAACTTACTTCTGTAATCTTAGTTCCAGCATTTTATCTATTGTTGCACAGGCAAATATATATATACATATATTCATATATGTATGTATGTATTAGATTCACCATGTTTCTCTTGTTTTGTTTTCAAACCCTTGTGATCGCTCATTAAATACAAAGTACTGACAGCCAGCCCTTGCTCATTACTGAGATATTTGTTAAAAAACTTGAAATCTCTTTAACCAGAAACCCCAGTACTGTGCTAGGTTCAACCAATACACAGTTGAATATCACATGAAATCTCCCTTTAAACACTAATACAATACAGTTAAAATTATACTCCGTTTTAACAACAGGGTAATTGTTGTTTAACAAACAGGTAATTCTATCCTGTTTAAACAACCCATATGTGTTGCTTATGGTTATAGATTAGATGTTTAGGTCTATGTAAGTATACTGAGGGGTAATATCCATGGTATTCTTTATTATGTAGCTAGGAATTAAACATGCTTTTCTTTCTTTTCTTCCCCATCCTTTCATTCCTTCCTTCTATCTTTTCTTTCTTCCTTCCACTCCAGCTAATACGATTAACTTACTCTACTCATCAAATGATCATTGGTTTCAAATTAGAGATACTGGTCAGGTCTGATGCCAGAAGTGAGTCTTGTAAGCAATTAGTGTCATGAATTCTCAGCATGAGAGGAATTTTTAGGGTTATTTGACCATTGCTCTCACAAGTATAACTGAAAGTAGGTATTGACTGAACAAAGAGTGTCTCAAAGAGTTGGACACCACTGGGCAATGGAACAACAACAGCAGCATTGACAGAACAGGGCTTATCAGGTAGCTCAGCTGGTAAAGAATTCGCCTGCAGTGCAGGAGACCCAGGTTCAATTCCTGGGTTGGGAAGATCCCCTGAAGAAGGGATAGGCTACCCACTCCAGTATTCTTGGGTTTCCCTGGTGGTTCAGATGGTAAAGAATCTGCCTGCAATGTGGGAGACCTCGGTTAGTTGAATCATTCAAGAGGTGGTAGTCTTCTTATCTGTTAGATTACTAAGGATAAATAAAACTTTTAAAATAAAGCAATGCAAATGCTTCAAGCAATTCTTTTTACACCTCTCAAATCTCAGGTCAACATTCGCTCAGTCATTCTCAAGCAGATAACCTTAAATATTCATTGGAAGAGGGGATGCTGAAGCTGAAGCTCCAATAATTTGGCCACTTGATGTGAAGAGCTGACTCATTGGAAAAGACCTTAATGCAAAAAGAGAAGGGGGCAGCAGAGGACGAAGTGGTTAAATAGCACCACTGACTCAATGGACATGAATTTGAGCAAAATCTAGGAGATACTGGAGGATAGAGGAGCCTGGTGTATTACAGTCCATGAGGTGGTAGAGTCAGGCATGACTTAGCATCTGAACAATAACAACTCCAGCAGATATCTTTCTGTGTCTCCCAAGTAATCATCAGCAATTCTTGGATTATGAGATTGAAGATACATCCCTGCAGCCTAGGGTGAGAGCTGAGATTCACTCCAAGCATATGTCCCAGCTCACTCAATCACTGAATCGAAAGACCTAAGACACAGGATGTTTTTTTTTTTCTGGGTTATATATCCATAACCACAGGTGGAAAGAAGATGAGGAGAATGAATGCTGGGAAGACAATAAAGGTATCACAGTGCCTGGTTGTAGTGGCTATTTATTCATACCTCAATGGATCTAGTCGATCTTATTTGTTTTTACACATGGGGACTGGCCTCTAAAGTTCAGGGATGTTTTGTCAATACAACTGGTTGTATTGACAAATGATATTCTTCATGCTACATTATTCTGCCATTTTGACTTCCTGATGAGACTGCTTTTGTGCATTCAACAACGCTGTGAGTTTCAGAGCATCATACATTTCTTTGTATCTTCCTTAAATACACTGCATGGGGCTAAGTACACAATAAATATGCAGTAAATAGGTGGTGAATTGGTGCAAACTGCTATCTAGCAGATTATTTTTCTCTTTCAGGAGGCAATGTATCTTTTTAAGCTTATTCTTCCTGTACCAAGCAGAGATATCCAAGATGTGTGATGATATAGAGCCTGTTCTAACTGCTTGATTTTGAATTTATTATTTGGTTTTGAGCTTTGCTTTCTTGAGAACAAACATTACATTTAGAACATGGTTTATGTTTTGCTCACATAATTAAAATTTAAGTGGCAGTCATTTTTATTTGGACTTTGTCAACTCAATTAAGGTATTAATTTGTATAATTTTATGTTTGCAGGCCTGGGGCAGATTGAATTTACAGGTAAGATCACAAACTCAATGATGTAGAAGTCATAAGAGTAACATTAGAAATTATAGATGCTCAGAAAGGAGAAATGAACTTGTTTTATAAAATAAGTTACTGAATTGCTAACTTTGAATTTTTTTTCTTTTCTTCTTCCTGCCTACACATACCTGTCTATAACTGTGGGAACATCCTTAACAGAAAGGAGAAAGCTAGAGACTCCTTGAGCATTCATTTATTCAGTCACATTCAGCCATGCTATAATGTGGCTGCATGGATACATCTTTAACTGAATTGGCTTTCCACATCTGAATAAATCGAGAAACATTCATGCAGTAATAACAGTGTTACCTAGCCTGTGTCTCCAGGGTCATTTGCATGCCCCGCTCTTTGGACCTGTACACTCCAGCCACATCGAGCATTCAGTCACCCCATGTGCTGTGGGCTCTGCCTGAAATGTTCTTTTCCTTGTTTTCACATGGCTAACTCCAACCTGAAGCTCTCAACACAAATATCACTTGCTCAGAGGCTTTTCCTGACCTATCAGTCTAAATCAGGGTGTTGTGCTTTAGCATTTTATAATTTTCCTTGTTATGTTTATAATTAAATGCTTTTTTGAGTATCTATTTGGTTGAGAGCCACCATTTATACTATCACAAGGAAGGAAAAACACCTGCTTTGTCTACAACTGTATAATCACAGCATAGAACAGTTTTCCTGTAACAGGTACCCGATCACTACCCATGTTTTAAACAAATGTAACATTCAGTCTCTTAATGAATAGCTACAATATCCATGTAAGGTTGATGGTGGTATGATTTCTAAAGTGTGTCATGTATATCTTCTTTTCTCATGTATGCCTACTCTTCCCCCATGAAGAGATAACATTTATTTTCCCTTCCTTGAATCTGGGCTGGCCTTGAGACTTGATTTGGCCAACAGAATGCAGAGGAAGTGACGTGTGCCAATTTTAGGCCTAACCTTTAAGAAAATGATATCTTCCTTTCCTTCTCCCCTGGAAGTTAGGCACATAATGAAAAGACTAGGAAGGATGATTGAATGATGACGCATTACACATAAAGAGCCAAAGACAGAGGTAGAGACCACATGGAAGAATACTCAGTACCAAACATGTTAGGAAAACTTTACTGGATCTTTCAGCCCAACCCCACTTCTAACTAAATGCAGCCAAGATAATGACTCCAGTCAATGCCTAGAGGGGCAGAATAACCTTCCTGTTGAACTCTGCTTGTAGTCCTATGGCACAATCATGAGTACTAAACTGTTTTAAGAACAAAATCTTTTAAGAACAAAATCACTATAGAAACCTGAAAACATGATTCTTTAGAAATCTTCAGTTTTTATGT
The DNA here is from genome assembly GCF_055505025.1 of Bos grunniens. NCBI lineage: Eukaryota > Metazoa > Chordata > Mammalia > Artiodactyla > Bovidae > Bos > Bos grunniens. The sequence continues at coordinate 53,196,560 of NC_141175.1, read as the reverse complement.
CGAGCTGTGGATGTTACAAGCGTTATTCGGCCAGGACAGCGAGATGCTGGCGGCCTTCTACGGGTGGTTCAGGGTCTCCCTCGTGGTCAGCGCAGTCCCAGGATGCGGAGTCCTGGTCTTCATCATCGGATCGCCCCTTTACCAGTATGTGACCAAGTTCCTCATCGTGGCAATATGTTTCCAGCTTCGGGTCCGCCGAAATCGAGCCAGAGCTCGGACCAGACAGCTGCTAAATTCTACGCGGGCCTGGAGGCGCTCGGGTTAAGGCGGGGCCGACTCCGGCCCCCTAATCCAGAAGACAGGGAAAGCAGGGCTTGTGCGAATGTTGACCTGGAGGTCTGGAGGCTAAGGCTCCATCCAGTTCTGTTAGCACCATAAAAGATGCCGATGAGGGTAGGGATGGGGGCACCTGTTCTTAATTCTGTCCCTTTCGAGTGACTGCAAGCTCAATTTTTTAAGGAAATTTTCTATGGTTTTATAATAAATGATCTTTGTTGATTTTAAAAAAAAAAAAAAAAAGAAATCTTCAGAATCACTTTCAAATAAAAGAGAAGAGAATTTCAGAGGTGTTTACACAACCTACTCAAGTACATGTAGATAGCAGAAGTTAGAACCCAGATATTGTTGCATATATTTTTAATTCTTAGTCCAGAAGTTTTTCTTCAATATCACCTGTGCTTCACTGATGGTCAAATATACTCTTTGCGATCCTAAACAACTACAGTGTTGGAAATATGTATTATGTATTGTGGCGTACATACCATAATAACAGGGTGATTGAATGATCTGTGAAATGGAGAAATCAATAGACTGGGAGCCAGAAGTCTTGAGTTAGGAACCTAAGGTATCATCTTCAGCTCTGTTAATTCATCTATAAAATAAAGATCATAGAACTCATCTTCATGGTCTGTGATGAGCCTTAAATAAGAGTTTATATTCTAGAGCCCTTTGTAAGCTTTAAAAAGCTATAAACATATTAGCAAATAACCATCCAGACATTTTAGAATCTGACTCAGAACATTTTGAATTATTTAAACGTCTACCCATTTTGCAATTACCATTAACCTTCAGGGTGTTATGTTTATACTGATTCATTAGAATGAGAATGACACTGTTTCAGTTATAATTCTTGAGGAAACTTATGCTTTGAGGAGGATATAAATTATTTGCCTGAATTTTAGTAATGAATAAACAAAATAGTCTGATGTTTGATTAGGCACAGTGCAACTCTAAATTCTGAAAGTTGTCCAATGCCAGGATGGCTCTCCCATTCTCTATACACCATAGGCTCAGGGGTAAAATTCATATACAGTTACAAAACACTCATATCTAAAATCAACTGCCAATAACTGATACTGAGGGGCAGGCCATCCTTGAATCAAATGACCAGTAAGATAGATTTTTGCTTACACCTGAGGAAAGAAGACTAGTATAGAACCAATCCCCCAATGCTTGGTTGTAAAAAGGAAATGAAGAGAAGATTTAAAAGAAATATATATATATATATTTTTTTTTCTTCTTGGCAGGGGGTGGGGGGGCTTCCCTGGTGGCTCAGACAGTAAAACGTCTGCCTGCAATGAGGGAGACCTGGGTTTGATCCCTGGTTCGGGAAGATTCCCTGGAGAAGGAAATGGCAACCCACTCCAGTATTCTTGCCTGGAAAATCCCATGGATGAAGCCTGGTAGGCTACAGTCCATGGAATCGCAAAGAGTTGGACACGACTGAGTGACTCCACTTCACTTCACTTCATATATATTTTTACCAATTTCATATTTTGGCCAGGCATCAGAGCATCTCAGAGGTTAATTAGGTGAAAATAATCAGTGTTATATTTTCATTAGTCATTGGCTTCACTTAACTTCGTTTGACTCCTCAAATAATTCTGCATAGCTATCTAATTACCTCTGCTTCCCTTAAAAATACCACACAGAGTGGTAATGTTAGTCAGTTTTGCTGATAACAAAACCAGAGAATTCAAATATAGTTACAGCTGATCTTGATGCTTTTCTCGCAGACTTGTGAACTAAAAAAAATAATAATGGCAGCAGCTACAATAGTCTCCCTAGTCTTTCAGGATATGAATCTCTGTTGATCTTACACCCTGCAACCATATATCATTTCCGAAACCCGGCTAATCCTACTACTCTTACTCCTGTCGGCTCAATGAGTTGTTCATCTTCCTCCATAGCATTAAGGGAGAGAAATCTTCTAGAAGGGCAGAAAACAATTTAAGCTTGGTGACACTTAAAAGAAGAAAAGCAAATTGACTCTAAGCCATCTAGATTGCAGCCCAGAGATGAGGACAGAGTAGAAATTAAAACAAAATACTTCCAGCCATCATTTATTATATACATATAAAGTTTCAAAGAAAGATTGCAGAAAGGAATGGAATCCTGTAAGAAACAGGGTTAAATCTAACCCCAAATTTTGCTTATTTGATTCTGTTACAGATTGAAGCATAATTGAATATATATATATATATATATATATATATATATATATATATATATAAAATCAAGCCATTCAAATGCCTGAAAAGTAAGACCAGTCCAAAGATTTCCAAAATTTTCTATTCGTCAAAAGCACCAAAGGACTCTGTGAAAAATACCAATTTGTGGAATATGCCCTAGGTACTTTGATTTTTAACCAGGTAAACCAGTGAACTAAAAGATCTTGAAATTCCCTTACAAGCCCCAAGGTCTATAAGTTACATTCACTGTGTACACAGAATCTATTTTCCTAGAGAGAAAATGAAAATTCTGTAAAATCTAGAGGGAAAAATGAGATGGGAAAATATTCATTGAAGCTTTCTTTCATAAAGCAAGGATTCTGTCAACCCATAGAGTAGGTGCAAACAAATTGAAAAAGAAGTCACCATGGACTAACTTTCAAATGCTTTTCCTAAAAAAATTAACACATTATTTTCTAAATTAAGTGATGGAGGGCAACATCTGGAGATAAGAGCAGGGCATGGGAAATGAGATCATTCTCACTCTATTTGGAGCCCTTTCATTCATCAAGAATCGAGAACATTCTGAATCAGCAACAATGAGCCTCTAAGTATAAGGACTAGCTTGTGCAATAAAAAGCTTGGAATGATGTTTGACTTAACTTCTCAATAGGGTAACTATATAAATTATCTATCCCCAGTCAAGTTATTTTTGAAAATAAATGGAGCTTTATTTATACTTTTTATCATATTTATTATACCATGAAAATGAATATAAACCAGGAGTATCCAACTAGGTTCAGTCGGCCTTACTTCTGAATAATAAAGTAGTGCTTATGCTTATGTTTATGCTTATGCTCAGTCACTTGTCAATAATACTAAGGTTTTCCTTCAGCATGGGAGATTATTTGTGAAGTCTGAGGGAGAATTTCCTAATTTGGAGGAGCAAGAGCCTGGGACAAGGGCTTCCCCAATGGCTCAGCAGTACAAAATTGGCCTGCAATGCAGGAGAGGTGGGCTCAACCCCTGGATAGGGACAATCACCCGGACAAGGATATGGCAACCTACTGATAGCTTATGGTGAACGGTGTCGGATTTATCTTCCAAAGAAGATTTAACTTCGGGACCAGGGATCAGGCTTGATCATTCAGGAGCTTTTGTGTAGCGGAGTTTTATTAAAGTATAAAAAGGGACAGAGAAAGCTTCTGACACAGACATCAGAAGGGGGGTGGAGAGTGCCCCCTCACTAGTCTTAGCAAGGGAGCTGTATACTTTTTTAATTGGTTATTACAATAAATCAAAAGAATGTCTCAGGTTTGTAAAGATCTTAGTAGACCCACTCCCACAATTTACATTTTAAGATGACAGGATTAGAACTAACAATAGAAAGATCTTACCAGATTCACTCCCATAGATGGGCTCAATAAAGGACAGAAATGTTATAGACCTAACAGAAGCAGAAGATATTAAGAAGAGGTGCCAGGAATACACAGAAGAACTATACAAAAAAGATCTTCACGACCCAGATAATCAGGATGGTGTGATCACTCACCTAGAGCCAGACATCTTGGAATGTGAAGTTAAGTGGGCCTTAGAAAACATCACTACAAACAAAGCTAGTGGAGGAGATGGAAATCCAGTTGAGCTATTTCAAATCCTGAAAGACGATGCTGTGAAAGTGCTGCACTCAATATGCCAGCAAATTTGGAAAACTCAGCAGTGGCCACAGGACTGGAAAAGGTCAGTTTTCATTCCAATCCCAAAGAAAGGCAATGCCAAAGAATGCTAATACTACCGCACAATTGCAGTCATCTCACACGCTACTAAAGTAATGCTCAAAATTCTCCAAGCCAGGCTTCAGCAATACGTGAACTGTGAACTTCCAGATGTTCAAGCTGGTTTTAGAAAAGGCAGAGGAACCAGAGATCAAATTGCCAGCATCTGCTGGATCGTGGAAAAAGCAAGAGAGTTCCAGAAAAACTTCTATTTCTGCTTTATTGACTATGCCAAAGCCTTTGACTGTGTGGATCACAATAAACTGTGGAAAATTCAAGAGATGGGAATAGCAGACCACCTGACCTGCCTCTTGAGAAACCTATATGTAGGTCAGGAAGCAACAGTTAGAACTGGACATGAATCAACAGACTGGTTCCAAATAGGAAAAGGAGTACGTCAAGGCTGTATATTGTCACCCTGCTTATTTAACTTATATGAAGAGTACATCATGAGAAATGCTGGGCTGGAAGAAGCACAAGCTGGAATCAAGATTGCCAGGAGAAATATCAATAACCTCAGATATGCAGATGACACCACCCTTATGGCAGAAAGTGAAGAGAAACTAAAAAGCCTCTTGATGAAAGTGAAAGAGGAGAGTGAAAATTTTGCCTTAAAGCTCAATATTCAGAAAACGAAGATCATGGCATCTTGTCCCATCACTTCACCACAAATAGATGGGGAAACAGTGGAAACAGTGTCAGACTTTATTTTTGGGGGCTCCAAAATCACTGCAGATGGTGACTGTAGCCATGAAATTAAAAGACGCTTACTCCTTGGAAGGAGTAATGGCTGTACATACTGGGGAACATACCAGAAAAGACTATTTCTATTTATCTCTAGCTATTGCCTCTGACAATGTCCTTTTATATTTCCTTTCTCTGTCCCTTGATAATACAATAAACAAATTTCATTTCTGACTGTTCACTCTCAGGGTTAAAAAATTAAAGTCCAGCAAAGTTTAATTTAAAAAAGACAACTCCCATAAAGGCAAACTTTTCTTTTCTACTCCAAATCTATCACTTTGACTCAGGGTTTGTTGTTGCTATTTAGTCTCTAAGTCATATCCAACTCTTTTGAGACCCCATAGACAGTAGCCTGCCAGACTCCTTTGTCCATGAGATTTCCCAGGACAAAGAATACTAGAGTGGGTTGCCATTTTTCTTTCTCTAGGGGATCTTCCCAACCCAGGGATCTAACCTGCATCTCTTGGGTCTCTTGCATTGGCAGGCGAATTCTTTACTAGTGCCATCTGGAAGCCCTATGGCAGAAGCTAAATACCTGACTTAAGCTATCTTGTGTTATGCATTTGTAGATTTATTTAGAAGCAACACATAGATTTCTGCACTGTATAGTTTCCTGACTTGGGGTTAAGTTTTCTGAGTGACCCCCTCACAGTCCCCATATAAATGCTGCTCATAATAATATAGCCCATAACCTCATACCATTCAGCCCTTTTCATTTTAACTAACCATCTTGGGTTGAGTAACTTTCAAGATAACTAAGTAATGGATAACCTCCATGGAAAACTCAAGAGATTCTTGCCTTACCAAATAATCAGCAAGCCTTATGATGCTAATGACTCCTCTCCCAAAACTTTTCTTCCTAAACTGTTGTAGCCAGAAGCCATACTTTTATAAGGGAGGGCAAAAGTAGTCATTTTGTTTTATAGTTTTCTAAATTCCAAGGATATATTAAAGGTTCTCTCAAGAAGTTGTTGGGATTTTTTTGTTTGTAAGTTTTTTAATCGCAGCCTGAGTCAGTCAGTTGCCGTCCTTCAGTGTGTGTGGACAAGAGATTCCAGTATTCAATTCTTTCTGAAACTCCCAATTTCTATAGGTAGTCTTTTGGAAGCTCTCCTCACTTGAATTGATTGTAGTTGGAATAATTTTTCTTTCCTTTACCATAAAGAGGAGGAAGATAAAGCCCAAGGCTTACACCCACGAAGTATTGTTACATCACATTATCTCAGTACTTCTGGCTGGTTTCTAGTCTCTTGATCTTTATAAAAATGGCTGAAGATGGATAACTGAGTAACTGACAAAGAACTATTAATAGATATATCAGTTTTCTATCACTGTGTAACAAATTATCAGAAGTTTCATAGCTTAAAACAATATCTATTAGTTATCTCACAATTCCCTACAAGTCAGGTGTCCAGATATGGCTAACAGGTTCTTGGCACAGAGTATTACAAGATTACCTTTCAAGGTGTTGAATAAGCTGTGTTTTACTCTGAAGGCTCAATTATAAAAGGATCAGCTTTCATACTCATGTAGACAGTTGTCAGAATTCACTTCCTTGTAGTTATAGCTGAGTGCCCCAGCTTCTTACTGGCTACTGATTGGAGCCTGTTACCAAGTGCTACAGGCTACCCACAGCTCCCTGATGTGTGACCCTTCTCATAGGCAGTTCTCAATATGAATATTTGCCTTGTTATAGCTTAGATAAGAGTGTCTCTCTGCAGTTGGCTAAGATGGAGCCTTAGAAATGGTATTTTACATACTTTTATATAACATATATAGATGACATTCACTCCCTTTGATGTATAACATAATCTAACCAAGGGAGTGACATCCCATCACCTGTTCTATTTTGTCTTCATGAGAAACAAGTCACAGATTCCACTCAAACCTGGGGTATGGAATATAAAATAGTGTAACGTATTGGGGATCACCTTAGGGTGTGTCCACAAAAATATTTACACCAGTCCTCTAGATACTTGTCTAAAAACTCCATTTAGAATGTGCTGGTGCTTATCTATCTATGCAGCTATAATTTAAGGCAAAAGGAATGGTCTCAGACAACTTTTTGCTACAAAAAAACAAAGGTATTGAAACTTAAGAGGCTATGGAATGAAAGAAAAATTTGAACAAGGCATAAAAGAGATATGAGAGTTCTTCATTTGTAAAAGATTTAGTCCATCTCTCAGCAGTGCATCTCATAGCAATTTATTTGTGATCTTAAAGAAATTAAAATGAAATATGACTAATGTAAAGCAAGGAAAAATAGAAGATAAGAGAATGCATTACAATCACAAATAAACATGACCTAGTGAAAGAAAGACTTTAAGGAAAGGGAAAAAATGCCACAGCAAAATTGTAATATCATCAGCAATAAAGAGAGAATCAACATTGGAGAGAAGCAAAGTTGATAAGAAGCTTATGAATGGGAGTTAAAAGTAAACACAAGTGTGCCTAATATGTATGTCATTTCCACATAATGAAATGATAATTTCATCCACAGTGGTGATAAATTAAGAAATATAGATTAAATGTTTTATAAAGTATTAAATATAACCATAATAAGAATGAAAATTCATCTATGATGTATCATTTTATCAGAGGAAAAGTACTCCTAGTTTACACAATGCATAGGAAGAAAATTGAAACAAGAAAATAGAAAGCAAAACAATGTAGCTGAAATAATAGTAACAAGCCTACTATGATAATAACTTTAATGTGGTTACCTTCTTATTTAAAGAAAAACTGATAATAATGATCCATCTACATTGTGCAAAATATTATCACAGTTAAAACATGGATACAGAAAATGCAACACATTTAATAAGGTTGGCTCGTTTCAAGGCTGGGGAAATTAGATGCCACTTTTTTAAGATAAAAAGTGGTTTTATTTTATTACCTTTATAGATACTTACATATTTTATATATTTATTATTTACTTCTGTTAATACTTTTTCAAGATAGAAATTGAGAAAATGCAAATAAATGAAAAAAAGAAAATTAAAGAACTTATAGCCTATGACTCAGAGAGCATCACCACTGACATCACAGAGCCTTTCCATCTTCTTCATGTAAGATTCAGAGACGAGGAATCCCAGAGATCTAATAGTCCCACTCCCCAGCCCAGTTCTCTTAAACAACTAGATGCCACTTTTAACAGGAGTAATATCAAATGATTTACAGATAGGCTTAAAAACTCTTTCTCATGCCCTTGTTACTACTTCTTCCAGGATTATATCATAGGAAGATGGGATTAGAGAAAATAAGAGTCTTTATTATCTGGCTGTTTATAATTTCTTTCATGGCTAACATCCATTTTTCATGAGACAAACATCTTTTATGAGCATGTTTTTACTATCTTTGGAAATTACTTTCTGATGCCACCTTCTCTGGAGAAGGCAATGGCACCCCACTCCAGTACTCTTGCCTGGAAAATCCCATGGACGGAGGAGCCTGGCAGGCTGCAGTCCAGGGGGTCAATAAGAGTCGGACATGACTGAGCGACTTCACTTTCACTTTTCACTTTCATGCATTGGAGAAGGAAATGGCAACCCACTCCAGTGTTCTTGCCTGGAGAATCCTAGGGCTGGGGGAGCCTGGTGGGCTGCCGTCTATGGGATCACACAGAGTCGGACACCACTGAAGTGACTTAGCAGTAGCAGTTGCCACCTTCTCTGTTGCTAATTCCTTGAAGAAGCATTGCAGTTTGGGGCTAAACCATTACAAGCTTCCTCTGTACGTCCTGACTATATTCATACCAATGCCCACAGGCTCCTACTATAAATCTCTACCCATACAGGCAAGCCACTGCATCAGTTAGGCACACAAGTGCTCTGTAGGAGTTGCTTCTGCATTGGTAACAAATGCCTCTTTGCCTGGCAAATGGCAGAAGTGATGCTTGCCCAACACTATCTGCTCTTTCCTTGGCTTGCCATTCCAGACAGCTCCAGCCTGCTTCCCTCCTTCAGTATTCTCTGCTGGAAAAGTGGATCCCAGGATCTGGGTTCAGGTCTACACTCACAACTGTTGGGACACATGTAAGTTTTTCCCAAATTTCTTTCACCATGGTTCCCTGAATCTCCTGTACATGCTTGGAGTAGCAGCGCATGCACACATGCTAAATTGCGTCAGTCATGTCTGACTCTTTACAACTCTTTGCCTTGGACTGTAGCCCACCAGGCTCCTCCATCCATGAGATTTTCCTGGCAAGAGTACCTGAGTGGGTTACTATTTCTTTCTCCGGGGATCTTCCTCACCCATGGATAGAACCCATATCTCCTGCATTTCCTGCATTGTAGGAGATTCCTTAACACTGAACCACTGGAAAAGCCCTTGGACTAGGGGATAAGAAGGGAAGTCAAATATATCTATACGTGTACAGACTCCTTTCAAAAAATCAAAGTCTGTAATCTAATGTTTTCCATAGGCTAGAATTTTATTATTGTGGCAGAGCAAGGCAGAACCAGTTCTGATATTTTTTTGTAAGTTCTGCATGGATATGTCTAGCGCTTACTTTTAAAAATATAAATTGCTCAGCTCACAAAGCTAATCCTGAGCTTTGTTGCTTTAACTAAAATCCTGAATAAAGAGAAGTTCCCTTTTTAACATCCCATTATAAAATAAAGGCATTTGTTAAGTGTTCATGTTACAAACACTGCATATCTAAAACCTCACTGCAAACTCACAACAACTTTAAGAGGCAGGCATTATTTTTATGCCAACTTTATTGGTTTAGGTAGAGTAAGGTAGGAGACATATTCTGATAAGGAAATTTGCCTGCAGTAGGTTCCCTGGAGCATGTTCCTAGGAACAATATCTATGAGTCAGTGAGGTTAGCAGGACAGGTTAGGAGAAAAGTTGAACTTTCAGGCATTTACAGCAGAAGCCTCACTAATTCCAGGGGGAGCTCCAGAGTGAGGCTACTCTTTAGATTTGTCTTGAATTAAATTAAAGCTATCTGGACTTTGTATCTGCACAGTGACCACTCACAAGGGCAGTGAGTTCCCTGTGATTGAGGGCAGTTCCTACAAAGGGACTCGGGTTGAAGGAGGAAACAGACAGAACAGGCTCTGCCTTGAAAGCAGGACTTCTTCTTTGGCTGGACTGTGGACTTTGAGCTATATGCCCAGTATCTATGGAAATAACATACCAACTGGAAAACCAGGCCCCCTGAAAGAAGAGCCACAGGGCTCATATCTATACTCTCTGCTGCCTAAAAGAATACCTTAGTTATCTGTGTAACCGAATAGAATCATACATTCTTTTATGCTTATTGGGGTATGACCACAGGCCTATTGATAATTGTCCACTGTTAACTATCTAGGCTTAAGGCATATGAATCATGGGTTAACTTTGATTGTATCTTTCTTTTCCTTTGTTCAGACTAGTTTCAGGGAATTTGAGGAAGGTGGGTTTGGACATGCACACTTAGGGTATGTAAAGTTTTCACAAAAACTGGTTGGGATCTTTGGCTATGAGGAGACTCTGCCTTGGGCCCAGCAGTGTCATAAACTGCACTCCACTATCTGCATTGTCCTTCTGAGTGGATTTGTTTCCTGGAAATCATGGCTTCAACAAGCTGTGCATCATTGTCAAATGGGGGAAGGAGTGCCTCTGTCCTGAAAGTATGGCCTGGGTGCTGCCCAACATCCTATATTACATTTACTAATGCTAAAAATTGAGGTTTAGAGAATTTAATCCTATTCTCCATTTTTACACAGGCAACAGTTTATAGACACAGGGAATCAAAAATTGACTTTATTCTCTTCAGGGTGGCACTGTGCCCATCCTAAAATCAAGTATGATGGAACAAGAGGGAGCAAGCCTGAGAACAGATAATACATGCCCTTTACAATAAAAATAAAGGATATGTAAAAACAAATGAGAGATAGAACAAAAAATATACCCTAGAAGAAGTGGGAAATTGACTAGGCCATTGACACTGAAAAAAAAAAAAAAAGTGAGAGGTGAATATAGATCTCCCGTGTGAAAAAGCACAGTAAGCAAATGGGTTTTTAGATAAAGTTCATCTAACCTTTAAAGACAGGATAATTTCAAGGTTCTTTAAAATCTACCAGAATTTTCCAAAGTTTAAGAGCTCAGTTCATATTCTGAAGTCAACACACTCATAATATTGAAATATGACAGCAGTACAAAAAAAAAAAGAAACTGTAGATCAATTGCATTTATGAATATGCAAGCAATACATCTGGGCTTCCTGGGTGGCTCAACGGTAAAGAATCCGCCTGCAATGCAGGATTCACAGGTTCAGTCCCTGGATGGGAAGATCCCCTGGAGAAGGAAACAACAATCCACTCCAGTATTCTTGGCTGGGAAATCCCATCTACACTGGAGCTTGGCAGGCTACAGTCCATGGGGTTGCAAAAGAGTTGGACATGACTTGACTGAACAACAAAGCAATACATCCAATTATATTTTCAAAAATATTATCTAATAATTCATAACAAGTGAAATACTTTATGGACAAGTAGAGTTTATTTCATAGATTCAAAGAGTAGTCAAAATGTCAGGAAATTTATATATTGTTCATTTCTGAGATGAATGATTCCAGTATTCTGGCCTGGAGAATTCCATGGACTATACAGTCCATGGGGTTGCAAAGAGTCAGACACAACTGAGTGACTTTCACTTTCACTTTCATTTCTGAGAACTGAGACCCTGTGTGTCACCATGACTCAGGTAAGACCAGACCATCTGTACCTACATAACTAAGCTATTTGTTCCTAGAAAATTTGGCCCAGAAAATACAAGACTATAAACCAATAAATTATTTCTCTATTTGCCTGAAAAAATTCCCTCAGAAGTAATTATGAAAGAAAGGATTTGGTGACTTGGGCAGTTACTTATTAAATGACACTTTACTTACCAAACTTACCTTAAAGCCCTTAGTTTTCTATGACTATCAATCCAAAACTACTATATCTTAAGATATAACTGATGTCAATCATCATTACACCTTTACATTAAATCAGACATCGTTTTATAATTATCTCACTTCTGACAAATATCTTCTGAAACACTGCTTAATCTTTAATAAGTGGTCTTCTTCCTTACACCAGTGAGCTTAAATGAATGGTTTTTCTTTATCAAGTTTTCTTGTGACATTTTGGTGAGTTCAACAATATCAATAAATGTAATAAGTTGAAAAAATATACTTAAGTTACAATATACAATGCTTAACATATTTTGCCATTCAGGGAATACAAACGTGAAATCATGATGATTTATCTCTGCTGCTGCTGCTGCTAAGTAGCTTTAGTCGTGTCCGACTCTGTGCGACCCCATAGACGGCAGCCCACCAGGTTCCCCGGTCCCTGGGATTCTCCAGGCAAGAACACTGGAGTGGGTTGCCATTTCCTTCTCCAATGCAGGAAAGTGAAAAGTGAAAGTGAAGTCATTCAGTTGTGCCCGACTCTTAGCGATCCCATAGACTGCAGCCTACCAGGCTCCTCCATCCATGGGATTTTCCAGGCAAGAGTACTGGAGTGGGGTGCCATTTCGTTCTCCGGATTTATCACTATATATCTATTTATTGCTATATATCTATTAAAACTGATAAACTAAGAGATAGCAACAATACCAAATGCTGTGAGGATGAAGTGAAGATGTAAAATGACTGGATCTTTGATATATTCTTGACGGGAATATAAAACAATACAACTGCTCTAGGAAACTGGAAATTGCTTGTAAAACAAAACATACATTTACCATATAACTCAGCAATCATATCCCATGGGCATTTATTGAAGGTAATGAAAAGTTATGTCTATACAAAAACCTGTAACGTTGCAGTTTATTTGTAAAGCTTTATTTGTAAAATTGTCAAAATGTGGAAACAGTCCAACTGCCCTCAGTAGGGGAATAGTTAAACTGTGGCAAATCTGTACAGTGGAATAAATGGAATAGTACGTAGCAAAGTAAAAGAAAAAAAAATTATTGATATATTTTAACTGCATGGAAGGAACTCAAGAGCATTATGCTGAGTGGAAAAAAAAAAGCCAATCTGAAAAAAATTATACACTGTGTAATTATATTTACAGGCAGTAAAAGTATATACTGTACAATTGTATTTACCTCAGAAATAAGGCAGGTTCAGTGGCAAATCACCACAATAAGCAAATACTGAAATAAAGTGAATCACATGAATTGTTTGGTTTCCAAGTGCATATAAAAGTGATGTTTACACTACTACAGTAAAGCTACTGTGTGATAACAATATGGCTAAGGAAAGTACATAGCTTAATTAACAATATTTTATTGCTAAAAATTGCTAACCATCCCTTGAGCCATCAGCAAGTTGTAATCTTTTTGCAATAGTGACATCAAAGATGACTGATTACAGGTTACCATAACAAATACAATAATAGTGAAGAAGCTTAAAGTACTGCTAGAATTATCAATCGGAGAAGGCAATGGCACCCCACTCCAGTGCTCTTGCCTGGAGAATACCATGGATGGAGGAGCCTGGTAGGCTACAGTCCATGGGGTTGCTAAGAGTCAGACATGACTGAACGACTTCACTTTCACTTTTCACTTTTACGCATTGGAGAAGGAAATGGCAACCCACTCCAGTGCTCTTGCCTAGAGAATCCCAGGGATGGGGGAACCTGGTGGGCTGCCGTCTATGGGGTCACACAGAGTCGGACACTACTGACGCGACTTAGCAGCAGCAGAATTATCAAAGTGATACAGAGACACAAAGTGAGCAAATGCCATTAGAAAAATGGCACCAATAAACCAATGTAAGGTTACCACAAATTTTCAGTTTGTAAAAAAAAAAAAAAAAAAAAAGGCAGTATCTGCAAATTCTATTAAAGTGAACTGCAATGAGATGTGCCTGTATATAGCATAGTTAAATGACAAAATTATGGAGACAGTAAACAGAATGGTACTTTCCAGGGTAACAGGAATGGGATGGAATCAACTGTAGAGGGGTGGCAGAAAAGAGATCTCTGTGGTGATGAGACAGTTGTATTTCCTAATTGTGGTGGTGACTGCCTGAATTTGAATTTACACATGTGATACAATTACTTAGAAACCCATATCCACAAACACCATTTTTAGATGCTACAAGGGCATTTGATAAATTTGACAATCACTTCTAGGAAAAACTCTAAGCAAGTAAAATGTAAAGAAAGTAGCTAACTATAATAATTCTGGCCAATGAAAAGCAATAACAAGTTTTACCCCAAGTGATAAAACAGACTTTTTCCACTATAATTATTTCCACTATAATAATAATTATTATATATTAATATATTCCATTCTATTCCAATTATTATATTCCACTATAATAATAATTATTATAATTATTTCCACAAATAATTTTTGGAATTATTTTCCAAATAAAATAATTTAGTTTGCAAAAATTTAGTAGTAATTGGACAATATGAAATTTTATATTAAAATAGTGTTTATTATCATGCCACATTTTGATACACCAGCAAATTGACAATCAAAATGATGAATATTGGTTAAAAATAAAACAATTGATAACTTATGAAGAAGCAATAAAAATAATAAAGATGACTTAATTTGTGGTCCACCATGCTCTAAATCAAAATAGTCAAGTCTCAAGCAAAATACAGAATATGAAAATACATTTTTATTAGCAAATTAAGATTGCCAAATTAGTTTCAGGAATATAATTTCAGCCATCAGATTAATATATGTGTTTACATTTTGATAGGATTGCAATTTATTTTGAATTTTATCATTTGCTTTGAGTTTATGGTCATAGGGATGCATGCTGAAGACTTTAATGGAAATACATATTTAAGTGAAATCATTATGAATAATTTGATTTAGCACCATTCCTCATGAGAATTTTCTAAAATTTTTCTTCTCTATTCAAGTTTGATGAATATTATTATTTTTCCAGCATATACTCCAGGGAACTATCTGTCACAAACCCAGAAAGGATTGAAACTTTCTTGTAGGATTATAGTATAATAAATCATCACAGGTCCAATTTTGCATCATAAAACTATAACAAATATTTAAATGCTAATTTGATAAGCATGCCATAAACACATTACAAAATATTTTTATATTAAATGATTGCAACCAAGAAATAAAATTTGTGACCAATAGATTTACAAAAGAAGGGAGACACATAATCAACATAATTTATAGTAAGAGTGTGAAACACCATGATTATAAAAGCTCTAACATGGGAAGCAGTGTACTAAATATTTTTTGTAACTGTGCCATTAAAATACAAGCTTTCCTAAATTGAGTCCCTTTCTGCTTTTTTTATGAGATTAATAACACTAAGAAGAATTAAATTACATAGCTTTTATTTTATATCTACATCATAAAGAGTAAATTTAAAATAAACATTGTCACTGGTGCTCATGAGAGGTTCAAGATCTGTAATAGGTGATGAGATACAAAGGAAGCATCCACCCATTTTCATTTAATTTACATTTTCAACTCCAGAAAAGTTATGTTTGAATACTGAATCAAATGTCAAATCTAAAGCCACTACTGGGGGACTTCCCTGGTAGTCTAGTGGTTAGGAATCCACTTTCCAATGCAGAGGACCGAGGTTCGACCCCTGGTTGGGGAATGAAGGTCCCACAGGCGACTAAGCACACACCTAAACTAGAGAAAGCCCACACACCAAAACAAAGACCCACACAGCCAAAAAAGAAAAAAGTGTTCTGCCTATGTTACAAAGAAAGTAAATCACTATTGGTAATCTCTAAGATGGACTTCCCTAGTAGCACAGACGGTAAAGCGTTTGCCTACAATCCGGAAGACCCAGGTTCAATCCCTGGGTCAGGAAAATCCTCTAGAGAAGGAAATGGCAACCCATTCCAGAACTCTTGCCTGGAAAATCCCATGGACGGAGGAGCGTGGTAGGCTACAATCGATGGGGCCGCAAAGAGTCGGACACGACCGAGCGACATCACTCACGTCACTCAGTCTCTAAAGTATCATGGATATTGAAAAAGTTAAAACAATTTTTTTTTGAAAAAGAAATTTTGTATCCTGATTTGATCAATAAAATTAGTTTCTGGAAATAATAAATCAATACAATTGATTTTAATTAACAGCAAATTTCTGAAAAGCTTTTTTGAAGACAGAAATTGACAATGTAAAAGGTATCAATTAAAATGCACACACATGTCTGTATTAGATTCTATTTGCTAGACTACTGCAGAACTGAAGCCATTTAAAACAGGGCAAGAGAATGAGGAAGAAGATCATATGAATAAGATTCCTGATCACCATGGTCAAGATAAGCAGACACATCAAATTGCCAGACTAAACTAGGTCTGGAAGCCATTCTAGGGAGGTAGTTGAATGGACAGAGTATGACAAGAAGTATGCAAGTAACTGGGTATCTCTGATGGCTCAGTGGTAAAGAATCCATCTGCCAAGAACTGAGTTTGATCCCTGGGTCTGGAGGATCTCCTGGAGAAGGAAATGGCAACTTACTCCAGTATTCTTGCCTGGGCAATCCCCTAGACAGAGGACCTGGGGGAGTACAGCCCATGGGGTCACAAAGAGCTGGACACGACCTAGAGACTAAACAACAACATGTGAGTAACTATGGGGGAAATACATAAGAGGGTGAACATAAGTTCCAGTTCATAAGCATATTTCATTCTTATTGGGATAAACTCATAATTTTTAAAACACTATTAGTTATTCTTTGTGATTATGGTTTCAGCATGTCTACCCTCTGATGCCCTCTTGCAACACCTACCATCTTACTTGGGTTTCTCTTATCTTGGACGTGGGGTGTCTCTTCATGGCTGCTCCAGCAAAGTGCAGCCATTGCTCCTTACTTTGTAGGAGGGGTAACTCCTCACCGCCACCCCTAATACACAGAAGAACTGTACAAAAAGATCTTCATGACCCGGATAATCATGATGGTGTGATCACTCACCTAGAGCCAGACATCCTGGTATGTGAAGTCAAGTGGGCCTTAGAAAGCATCACTACAAACAAAGCTAGTGGAGGTGATGGAATTCCAATTGGGCTATTTCAAATTCTGAAAGATGGTGCTGTGAAAGTGCTAACTCAATATGCCAGCAAATTTGGAAAACTCAACGTGGCCACAGGACTGGAAGTGGTCAGTTTTCATTCCAATATCAAAGAAAGGCAATGCCAAAGAATGCTCAAACTACCACACAATTGCACTCATCTCACACGCTACTAAAGTAATGCTCAAAATTCTCCAAGCCAGGCTTCAGAAATACATGAACCATGAACTTCCAGATGTTCAAGCTGGTTTTAGAAAAGGCAGAGGAACCAGAGATCAAATTGCCAACATTCGCTGGATCATGGAAAAAGCAAGAGAGTTCCAGAAAAACATCTATTTCTGCTTTATTGACTATGCCAAAGCTTTTGACTGTGTGGCTCACAATAATCTGTGGGAAATTCTGCAAGAGATGGGAATACCAGACCACCTGACCTGCCTCTTGAGAAACCTATATGCAGGTCAGGAAGCAACAGTTAGAACTGGACATGGAACAACACACTGGTTCCAAATAGGAAAAGGAGTACGTCAAGGCTGTATATTGTCACCCTGCTTATTTAACTTCTATGCAGAGTACATCATGAGAAACGCTGGGCTGGATGAAGCACAAGCTGGAATCAAGATTGCCAGGAGAAATATCAATAACCTCAGATATTCAGATGACACCACCCTTATGGCAGAAAGTGAAGAGGAACTAAAAAGCTTCTTGATGAAAGTGAAAGTGGAGAGTGAAAGAGTTGGCTTAAAGCTCAACATTCAGAAAACGAAGATCATGGCATCCGGTCCCATCACTTCATGGCAAATAGATGGGGAAACAGTGGAAACAATATCAGACTTTATTTCTGGGGCTCCAAAATCACTGCATGTGGTGACTTCAGCCATGAAATTAAAAGATGCTTACTCCTTGGAAGAAAAGTTATGACC
Source organism: Bos grunniens (assembly GCF_055505025.1). Classification (NCBI taxonomy): domain Eukaryota; kingdom Metazoa; phylum Chordata; class Mammalia; order Artiodactyla; family Bovidae; genus Bos; species Bos grunniens. Next base: position 53,178,657 of record NC_141175.1, on the reverse strand, counting down.
AACCTAGATAGCATATTGAAAAGTAACACATTAATTTGCCAACAAAGGTCCACCTAGTCAAGGCTGTGGTTTCTCCAGTGGTCATGTATGGATGTGAGAGTTGGACTGTGAAGAAAACTAAGTGCCGAAGAATTGATGCTTTTGAACTGTGGTGTTGGAGAAGACTCTTGACAGTCCCTTGGACTGCAAGGAGATCCAACCAGTCGATTCTGAAGGAGATCAGCCCCGGGATTTCTTTGGAAGGAATGATGCTAAAGCTGAAACTCCAGTATTTTGGCCACCTCATGTGAAGAGTTGACTCATTGGAAAAGACTGATGCTGGGAGGGATCGGGGGCAGGAGGAGAAGGGGATGACAGAGGATGAGATGGCTGGATGGCATCACTGACTCGATGGACATGAGTCTGAGTGAACCCTGGGAGTTGGTGATGGACAGGGAGGCCTGGCGTGCTGCGATTCATGGGGTCGAAAAGAGTCTGACACGACTGAGTGACTGAACTGAACTGAACTGAACTGAGTTTTTCTTTTGTGCCGACAAACTCTACTTGGTGTTTTGCATGTTATATAAAACTCAACATCTTGGATCTGAAGATCCAAGAGAGGATTCATAATTAAAAAGCCAACCAATGTAAAATAGTAGAACGGCTTTTCAACCTAATCAGATCAGATCAGATCAGTCTCTCAGTCCTGTCCGACTCTTTGTGACCCCATGAATCACCGCTCGCCAGGCCTCCCTGACAATCACCAACTCCCGGAGTTCACTCAGACTCACGTCCATCGAGTCAGTGATGCCATCAAGCCATCTCATCCTCTGTCATCCCCTTCTCCTCTTTCCCCTGATCCCTCCCAGCATCAGTCTTTTCCAATGAGTCAACTCTTCACATGGGGTGGCCAAAGTACTGGAGTTTCAGCTTTAGCATCATTCCTTCCAAAGAAATCCCAGGGCTGATCTCCTTCAGAATGGACTGGTTGGATCTTCTTGCAGTCCAAGGGACTGTCAAGAGTCTTCTCCAACACCACAGTTCAAAAGCATCAATTCTTCGGCACTTAGTTTTCTTCACAGCCCAACTCTCACATCCAAACATGACCACTGGAAAAACCATAGCCTTGACTAGGTGGACCTTTGTTGGCAAAGTAATGTGTCTACTTATCAATATGCTATCTAGGTTGGTCATAGCTTTTCTTCCAAGGAGCAAGCGTCTTTTAATTTCATGGCTGCAGTCACCATCTGCAGTGATTTTGGAGCCCCCAAAAATAAAGTCTGACACTGTTTCCACTGTTTCCCCATCTATTTGCCATGAAGTGATGGGACCGGATGCCATGATCTTCATTTTCTGAATGTTGAGCTTTAAGCCAACTTTTTCACTCTCCACTTTCACTTTCATCAAGAGGCTTTTGAGTTCCTCTTCACTTTCTGCCATAAGTGTGGTGTCATCTTCATATCTGAGGTTATTGATATTTCTCCCAGCAATATTGATTCCAGCTTGTGTTTCTTCCAGTCCAGCATTTCTCATGACGTACTCTGCATAGAAGTTAAATAAGCAGGGTAACAATATACAGCCTTGACGTACTCCTTTTCCTATTTGGAACCAGTCTGTTGTTCCATGTCCAGTTCTAACTTTTGCTTCCTGACCTGCATACAGATTTCTTAAGAGGCATGTCAGGTGGTCTGGTATTCCCATCTCTTTCACAATTTTCCACAGTTTATTGTGATCTACAGAGTCAAAGGCTTTAGCATAGTCAATAAAGCAGAAATAGATGTTTTTCTGGAACTCTCTTCCTTTTTCCATGATCAAGCGAATGTTGGCAGTTTGATCTCTGGTTCCTCTGCCTTTTTTAAAACCAGCTTGAACATTGTGAAGTTCACGGTTCACGTATTGCTGAACCCTGGCTTGGAGAATTTTGAGCATTACCTTACTAGTGTTTGTGGTGAGTGCAATTGTGTGGTAGTTTGAGCATTCTTTGGCATTGCCTTTCTTTGGGATTGGAATGAAAACTGACCTTTTCCAGTCCTGTGGCCACTGCTGAGTTTTCCAAATTTGCTGGCATATTGAGTGCAGCACTTTCACAGCATCATCTTTCAGGATTTGGAATAGCTCAACTGGAATTCCATCACCTCCACTAGCTTTGTTTGTAGTGATGCTTTCTAAGGCCCACTTGACTTCACATTCCAGGATGTCTGGCTCTTAGGTCAGTTATCACATCATCGTGATTATCTGGGTCGTGAAGATCTTTTTTGTACAGTTCTTTGTGTATTCTTGCCATCTCTTCTTAATATCTTCTGCTTCTGTTAGGTCCATACCATTTCTGTCCTTTATCGAGCTCATCTTTGCAAGAAATGTTCCTTTGGTATCTCTGATTTTCTTGAAGAGATCCCTAGTCTTTCCCATTCTGTTATTTTCCTCTATTTCTTTGCATTGATCGCTGAAGAAGGCTTTCTTATCTCTTCTTGCTATTCTTTGGAACTCTGCATTCAGATGTTTATATCTTTCCTTTTCGCCTTTGCTTTTCACTTCTCTTCTTTTCACAGCTATTTGTAAGGCCTCCCCAGACAGCCATTTTGCTTTTTTACATTTCTTTTCTATGGGAATGGTCTTGATCCCTGTCTCCTGTACAATGTCACGAACCTCATTCCATAGTTCATCAGGCACTCTATCTATCAGATCTAGGCCCTTAAGTGTATTTCTCACTTCCACTGTATAATCATAAAGGATTTGATTTAGGTCATACCTGAATGGTCTAGTGGTTTTCCCTAATTTCTTTATTTTAGGTCTGAATTTGGCAATAAGGAGTTCATGGTCTGAGCCACAGTCAGCTCCTGGCCTTGTTTTTGCTGACTGTATAGAGCTTCTCCATCTTTGGCTGCAAAGAATATAATCAATCTGATTTTGGTGTTGACCATCTGGTGTTGTCCATGTATAGAGTCTTCTCTTGTGTTGTTGGAAGAGGGTGTTTGTTATGACCAGTGCATTTTCTTGGCAAAACTCTATTAGTCTTTGCCCTGCTTCATTCCATATTCTAAGGCCAAATTTGCCTCTTACTCCAGGTGTTTCTTGACTTCCTACTTTGCATTCCAGTCCCCGCGGCTGCGGCGGGCGCACCAAGTGCGGCCAAGAGGTGCTACCCCACGTCTGAGGTCAGGGGCAGAAGCCAGGAGGACCCCATGCCCGAAAGGCAGCGGCCAGGAGGAGTTACCCCACGTCCGAGGTCAGGGGGCGCGGCCGAGAGGAGATACCCCACGTCTGAGGTCAGGGGCAGCAACGAGAGGAGTTACCCCACGTCAAAGGTCAGGGGCAGCGGCCGGGAGGAGATACCCCAAGCCCCAAGCCCGAGGCCAGGGGCGGCGGGCAGGAGGAGCTACCCCATGCCCCTAAGGCAGAGGCCAAGGGCGGCGGCATGAGGAGCAACCCCACGACAGAGGCCAGGGCCAGTGGCTGGGAGTACCAACCCCACGTCCAAGGAGCCGTGGCTGCGTGGGAGCAGGAGAGCCTGGAGGAGCTATCCCACGTTGAAGGTCAGGAAGGGCGGCGGTGAGGAGATACCCCTTGTCCAAGGTAAGGAGCAATGGCTGCGTTTTGCTGGAGCAGCCGTGAAGAGATACCCCACGCCCAAGGTAAGAGAAATCCAAGTAAGACGGTAGGTGTTGCAAGAGGGCATCAGAGGGCAAACACACTGAAACCATACTCACAGAAATCTAATCAATCTAATCACACTGGTACCACAGCCTTGTCTAACTCAGTGAAACTAAGCCATGCCTGTGGGGCAACCCAAGATGGGTGGGTCATGGTAGAGAGATTTCACAGAATGTGATCCACTGGAGAAGGGAATGGCAAACCACTTCAACCTAATACACCCCATTAAATACCTTCCCTACTTTTATTTGTGTCATAGTCACCATTCCAGAGAGTTATCTATCATCTCTGCTTTAAAGTCTGTATATTCTATTCATTCTTCAACTAGCTCTTATCTGGATTTGTGCCACTATTCCACAAAAACTGTTGCCTTCCCAATCATTGATGACATTTACATAGTTAAATCCAACAGGTGTTTTTCCTTACTTGCCTAACTTAGCAATATCTTACATTATCAACCACATCCTCCTTCTAGAAAAACTCTTCTCCCTCTCGTTCTGACAGCCAGTACTCCTGATTTTCTTCCCACCTCTGTAATAACGCATTGTTAACTATTTGGCTGGTTTCCCATTTCTACTCAATCTCACTGAAACTCTTAGAAATTCTGTAAAATCCCAGGCATGTCATCTTTCTCATGGCCTCAATTACCGTCTTTTGCTAATGACTGAAAATTTCCAGATCTATAGAGTCTAAACATCTACCCTGTTAACCAGATCCATACTATGCAAACTAACTACATTACTTCTTCTTTTAGATGCATAGTGGACAGCTTTAAGTTCAATATGTACAAACTGAACCTATCATCTCTCCAGTCACAGAATGTACTATCCTCTGGTTTTTTATAATTGTTATCAATGGTGTAAATAATCCTCATGCTACTTAAGACAGAAATTTGGAAATCATACTTGATTTCTCCCTTATCCTCCACATCCACCATGCATTTCTTCAATTCTCAGTGCATGAACATGTTGTATGTATATATATAGTGAATAAATGAAACTTTGATTTGTATCTTGAGACTAGATGATACACTTTCATAAGCTCAGGGGTCTTTTATGTTGCTTAGATGAAAACACATAATCAGCCACACTAGGATACTTCCTGTAAATATCTGTGTACTTAAGAATTATGCTGAAGCTTGGAATTTCATCATTACATTTGTTCCTATAATCTAGGATAATCATACTTTTAGGACTGCTTTTTAAATGTAATATTAACAAGGCCTACAAATTCAGTTTGTGCTCTCTGGTGTAGTGTTGAAGCCAAATCACATTTCAGGAAATACATACAAAACCGGAGTGGAAGCATGCAGATAACTGGATGCGTTTTTTTTTTTCCCTCTACTGTTGGAGTAAGAGACCCTTTACGTGGTATGAAAGCGGGCTCCACAAATGTGTTCAGGTCAACTTTCCTTTCCTTTAAATTATATCCTTCTAATATACTTGTAGAAAGTGATGGCTAGGTAGGGAGGTTGTTTTCCTCATGTTGCTGGGTCACTTGCTTAACCACAGCTACTATCCATGTGACATACTCTACCCCTTTGTTTCTCTACCTTGCTTGCTGACTGGTGACAACATCCACTCAGAATTTAACAAATTATGGGCAAAGCCCATACCTCACTTCTCCTTACAGCACTATCACCCAAATTTCATTTGTGTAACTACAAAAGTTTTAGGAAAAACTAAAAGAAAACAAAAGAGAAAATATGCTTTCGTTTATATGCTAATTATGACTCTTACTATAGCCTTAGGTAAAAATAAGTCCTATTTAGTTTGTCTGATTATGCATAACAGGTTACCCTAAACCTCTTATTATCTTTGAATGTATCTGGTTTCTTATGTATTTATTAAAAATTGATTTTGGCTTTTAATGGTGAAATTCTGAGCTTCAGAAATACCCTTGAATGCAGAATGTATTTATAAGATACATCCTAGATTCTGGTTTCATCTAAGCAATATAAATGATTTTCAAAAGTTGGAAAATATAGCATCTGTTTTCTTGAGATATACTTCAAAATTCCATTTATTCATTATATATACACAAATATGTGTATATGTCTGTATGTGTGTATATGTATATAAAATATATCTAAGTATAAATATAAATGTACATATAGTTATGCTCAGGAATACATTGAGATTTGAATACATTGTGAGCAGTATGAATGAGGGAGGTGTCAAGTATGATTCCCAAGTTTCTGGATTAAGCAGCATAGTGATGATTTACATTATTTATTGAATATTTTTTTAATTACAACACAAATTTCTAGAGTTGGTGCATTCAGCAGAGCTATTCTTTTCTTTAATTGAAGTATAATTGCTTTACAATGTTATGTTAGTTTCTGCTGTGTAGCAGCATGAACCAGCTATATGTATACATATATCCCCTCTTTCTCGAGCCTCCCTTCCACCCATCCCCCCCATGCCATTCCCCAAGGTCATCAGAGAACACCACGCTGAGTTCAGCAGGGGGATTCTTGCTTGGGGTCCCTCATATGTCCCTCGTCTCAGTCAGATGGTGGCTGAGACTGGAGTCACATGAGCATATGTTCTTCAATCATGTTTGACATCAGCTCTAGCATGGCTGGAACAGCTGAAGTCTATTCTGGCATTTCTACTCATGCATAGATTGAGCTTCTTCACAGCCTGACAGTCTCAAAATATTATTATTTTTTTTTTTTTCTAATTTTATTTTATTTTTAAACTTTACATAATTGTATTAGTTTTGCCAAATATCATAATGAATCCGCCACAGGTATACATGTGTTCCCCATCCCGAACCCTCCTCCCTCCTCCCTCCCCATACCATCCCTCTGGGCCGTCCAGTGCACCAGCCCCAAGCATCCAGCATCGTGCATCGAACCTGGACTGGCAACTCGTTTCCTACATGATATTTTACACGTTTCAATGCCATTCTCCCAAATCTTCCCACCCTCTCCCTCTCCCACAGAGTTGCAAAGCAGTTGTCTGCTTCTGTTTCAAGCATTCCAGAGGACAAAGTGGAAGCCACCAGTATCTTATGTCCTACATTTAGCACTTGATACAAGACCATGTCCACCAGATTCAATAGGTCAAAGCAGCCACAGATGTTACTAGATTCAAAAGGAGATTCATATATTCCTGGGAAAATTAAAGAATTTGTGGCAATATTTAATCTGTCCAAGAGCCAGTAATGTAAGCCATTCATAAAGTGTGTAAAAATGAGCTCAATTTGGTTTCTAAATATTTCACTCTGTCCTCATGTCTGCAAATTTTCACAGGCAAATATTTAACCACTCTTCTGAAAATCCTATTCCTTACCCAAAGTGTTAGTTTTGTCCTATGATCCATCATATTTTCCAGAAAATACATTTCCCTTAGTCCAAGTCATCCACTCTAATATAAATTCTCAGTAGCTCCAGCAAGACAATCTAGGGTGGGTGTTGATATTCCAAGTTCTGTAGAAGGATATCATTTCAAAATGTCTTCATCAGCATGGAATTGCTGATTTGACAAGAAAAAACTCTTAATTCATGCCCATTCACCCTCATCTACTTTCTCCACATATGCATAATACATATGCATCTCCCACCACCCAAGGGAAAACATCATTTTTTTTAAACTGGTATAATCTAAGCTACAGATGATAATTTGAATGGCATTAAAGACTGAGGAAACAAATATAAAGATCCAGATGACCCAGTCTGAGAAACAGGGAGTGTGTTTTATAGAGAATAAGATAATTTCATTCCTCATGCAAAAAATGCTTTTAATAGGGCTAATTATTGCATGGTGAAATACAGGACTAGCATTATTATAGATTCCATGATACCAAGAATAAAATATCCCTTTATCTGAGCAGTATGATCCTTCTCTTAGATATAACTTTGCCCCCAGTATTAGCTTATTTCTTACTTTCCCAAGTAAAATTTTTTCATTCATATCTCTTACAGGTTATCTACTCAAAATGGTTTAAAACCTTACATCCAATGTCTATTACAATATTTAATTTATTAATGTATTATGCATACATATTTATACATATTACAAATAATAAGATATTAATTTAGGAATAGTTTTTATTCCTATTTCCATGAAAAATATTTAAGTTTTCACGTGTGTCTTCAATGTTAGTACAGTTATAGTGTCAAGTTTTGAGTCATCTAACACAAATCTCCAGACTATAACATATCTCTGACTTTTTAAGTTATTTTAGATATGTACAGCACTTTTAAAAATCTGAGCTGGAGTTTTTTTCCAATAAAATTATTGCTCTAAGTGAGAAGTAATTGCTTAATGATATACAGTGTTTCTATTTATCCTATTTATTTTGTGTTTTTTTTTTTTCCAGAGACATCACTAATATATTCCTGGTTATAGTGGTCATTAGAATCTTTCAAAACACCAAATTACAATGATATCCAACATTTACAATTGTGAATTCATATCCTTAGGAATAATTGCTAAGTTTGTGTTAACTTTATACATTTTCTTTTTAATCATTTCCCTAAAGATAACCCTAGAGACATTCAAAATTAGACGTATGATTTTTTATTTTTACCCAATAGTGTCTGTTCTTTCAAGTTAAATAATTTAAGTAAGATTGAGGGCAGGAGGAGAAGGGAACAACAGAGGATGAGATGGTTGGATGGCATCACCGACACAATGGACATGGGTTTGGGTGGACTCCGGGAGTTGGTGATGGACAGGGAGACCTGGTGTGCTGTGGTTCATGGGATCGCAAAGAGTCGAACACAACTGAGTGACTGAACTGAACTGAACTAAATGAGAAAAGTCATAAGGATTTCTATATGTAGTAATTTTACATCAGTCAACTTTTGCTATTTTCTGTCCTGAAACAACAATATGATCTTAATAGCTTACAACAACAGAGTTTATTTATTATTCACATTACATGTCAGTTCCATTCTCTTTCATGTATCACCTTTACCTTACATTCAAGCAGAAGTAGGCCCTACCAATGGAATGTATTCTCACAGATAAATTGTCCAAATAGCACTTAGAGGTCTCATTTATGATAGCTTATGGTGAAAAGCACCGCAGGATTCGTGGTCTATGAAGGAGAAGATTTAATTCCGCAACCAAAGAGAGTCTCAATCACTCACAGCTTTGTGTAGATTTTATTTAAAGTGAAAATGACAGAAAAATCTTCTGACAAAGATATCAGAAGGGGACAGGAACATACCCACCTCACTAATTTAAGCAGGGCCTTATATACTTTTAAACTAGCTGCTGAGAATAGATAAAAATAATACCTCAAGGTTCTAAGAGTTCCACAAGAGCCTTTCCCAAGGCATACATCCTGAGATAACTTTGGCACAGGATTAGCCAGGGAGAACAGGGTTCCAGGCAATGTTTCTCGGCAAGATACACTATTGTTGTGTAATAAGGGGTACAAGTCTTGAGAAACAGGTTCCCAGGCAAGATTTGTTACAATTATAATCATTAATATAGAGCCTAAGAAAAGCATTTCCATGAGTAAGACATTGTGCTGTGTGATCATTAGCTCTGGAACTAAAGAAAGGCCAGTTCTTGGGTAAGATACATTCTTGCCCAGTTCAGTTCAGTTCACTCACTCAGTCATGTCCAACTCTTTCCGACCCCATGGACTGCAGCACACCAGGCTTGCCTGTCCATCAGCAACTTCTGGAGCTTACTCAAACTCATGTCCATCAAGTCAGTGATGCCATCCAACCAACTCATCCTCTGTCGTCCCCTCTCCTTCCACCTTCAATCTTTCCCAGCATCAGGGTCTTTTCATATGAGTCAGTTCTTTGCATCAGGTGGCCAAAGTATTGGAGTTTCAGCTTCAGCATCAGTCCTTCCAATGAAAATTCAGGACTGATTACCTTTAGGATTGACAGGTTGGATCTCCTTGCAGCCCAATGGACTCTCAAGAATCTTTTCCAACACCACAGTTCAAAAGCATCAGTTCTTCAGTGCTCAATTTCTTTATAGTCCAACTCTCACATCCATACATGACTACTGGAAAAACCATAGCTTTGACTAGTCAGACCTTTTTTGGCAAAGTAATGTCTCTGCTTTTTAATATGCTGTCTAGGTTGGTCATAGCTTTTCTTCCAAGGAGCAGGCATCTTTTAATTTCATGGCTGCAGTCACCATTTGCAGTGATTTTTGAGTCCCCCAAAATAAAGTCTGTCACTGTTTCCATAGTTTCCCCATCTATTTTCCATGAAGTGATGGGACCAAATGCCATGATCTTAGTTTTCTGAATGTTAAGTTTTAAGCTAACTTTTTCACTCTCCTCTTCCGCTTTCATCAAGCGGCTATTTAGTTCTTCTTTACTTTCTGCCATAAGGATGGTGTCATCTGCTTATCTGAGGTTATTGATATTTCTCCCCAGCAATCTTGATTCCAGCTTGTGCTTCATCCAGCCGGGCATTTCTCATGATGTACTTTGCATATAAGTTAAATAAACAGGGTGACAGTATACAGCCTTGACGTACTCCTTTTCCTATTTGGAACCAGTCTGTTGTTTCATGTCCAGTTCTAATTGTTGCTTCTTGACCTGCATACAGATTTCTCAGGAGGCAGGTCAGGAAGTCTGGTATTTCCATCTCTTGAAGAATTTTCCACAGTTTGTTGTGATCCACACAGACAGAGGCTTTGGCATAGTCAGTAAAGCAGAAGTAGATGTTTTTCTGGAACTCTCTTGGCTTTTTCAGTGATCCAGTGGATGTTGGCAATTTGATCTCTGATTCCTCTGCCTTTTCTATATCCAGCTTGAACATCTGGAAGTTCACAGTTCACATGCTGTTGAAGCCTGGCTTGGAGAATGTTGAGCATTACTTTGCTAGCGTGTGAGATGAGTGCAATTGTGCAGTAGTTTGAGCATTCTTTGGCATTGCCTTTCTTAGGGATTGGAATGAAAACTGACCTTTTCCAGTCCTGTGGCCACTGCTGAGTTTTCCAAATTTGCTGGCTTATTGGCTGCAGCACTTTCACAGCATCATCTTTTAGGTTTTTAAATAGCTCAACTGTAATTCCATCACTTCCACTTGCTTTGTTCATAATGATGTTTCCTAAGGCCCACTTGATGTCACATCCAGAATGTCTGGCTCTAGGTGAATAACCACCATCATGGTTATCTGGGTCATGAAGATATTTTTGTCTAGTTCTTCTGTGTATTCTTTCCATCTCTTCTTAATATCTTCTACTTCTCTTAGGGCCATACTATTTCTGTCCTTTATTGTGCCCATCTTTGCATGTAGCATTCCCTTGGTATCTCTAATTTTCTTGAAGAGATCTCTAGTTTTTCCCATTCTATTGTTTTCCTCTATTTCTTTGTGTGGATCATTGAGCCCAAGGCTTAAGGAAAGCATGAGCTAAGAGGTTCACCTCCTTCTTAAAAGGCCTTGGACTGCCTGCCTAAGCTTTAACTCTTTCACTTAGTGTTGTACAGTCAAACCACTTACCTTTCATTGATCAAAGCAAGTCAGATCACCATGCTCCACACCACTGGGATGGGGACATACACATACACTCATCCCTCAGAAAAGCACTGCAAGTCACATGGCAATTGGTGGGGATATATAATTTTCTCCCAGGGAGGGCAGCAGATAACTGGGATCAAGACAAAAATCTAACAGAAACTTGTCTGAGCACTGTTTTTGAGGAGCAACCTTGCCTTGGGTTTATTCATTAATGGAGCCTCTTAGCTTCCACCCTTAGCTTCATAAAGATCCAGCTGAAGCATTGTCCTGAACACTTCTTAGGGATTACTTAAATTCTTAAAATTCTTAAAGTATTATCCTCTTCCCTAAGCTGGCTAGAAGTGGTAGAGTTTGGTGATGAGGGAACAGTGCAATGTAAATACAGGGAACATGGTACTGTCATTTCTACAACTATAAACTTATTTTTCTACTCTCAAGTTTGCCATTCTCAATTGAATCCTATGCCTACCAATGTTGGAAATTAATTACATTTATTATCTTTGGGGAGTTTAGTTGTAATTTTGTCAGAGTTAAAAATTGCAAAATCTGCTCTTGGGACATGTCTTTACTATTTCCTTATGATTAATTCTATCTGGATCTCATAACATTTATTATTTAACCATAACAATCACACAAACCAATATAATTGCTTAGGTAGGTGCTGGTCATCAATCTTTTATGGAACTTTAAATGAGAAAACATAAAAAGGCATAGAATTTAAGTGGTGTTTCACAGATTATTTTCCCCATTAACACAGTCTTCAAGGTTTAACTCAAATATAGTATGGTGATTGTAAATACTAGTTTGTTTTATACATTTTGGATTGGATCACTAATCAGCTGATACTGAGACTTCCCATTTAACTCTCTATGCCTTAGTATCATCTTGGGAAAAATAGTTCGTGTCTATTGATGCATTGTTAGGATTAAAAGAAGCACTGCATATAAAATTCCTTGCTTACCACAAAATAAATTTCCAATAATTGATAGCAATTTCTGTACATCACAATTATTACTAACATCATCTGAGTGATCTCAAAGATTGAGTTAATATGTATGCATAAATCACTTAGTGTCTTGCCTATAAAATAAGCACCATGGAACTACTAGCTCTCATATTTCATCATTTTTAACATCAAGATATACATTCTTGTTTCCTGGAATTTTCTACCTCATGGGTAACTAAAAATGCTAGTTGGGAAAGATCCAATCACCAACACATTTTACCTCTAACATATAATATTGATATTCTCAATGTTTGTTTCCCAAATCTATCCCACAATTTCCCTTTGTCCATTTCCAGAACTTCTCAGTCTGTCAGTGTGCAATTCAGAGTATTCAGGCATTTACTTTAGAATTAGATAATATTAAGTCAAACCCAACATTACCACTCAACGTTTCTAACATCCTGAAAAGTTATTTAAATTTTATAGCCTGAATCTGTTAATATTTAAAGTGTGGATATCATTTATTTCATAGATAGTTTCATAGTTTGGTTTAAGGGAAGTTATGAAGTAAAGGAAATAACATAGTTTGGTTAAGTTTATTTCATAGTTTGGTTTAAGGGAAGTTATGAACTAAAGGAAATAAGCATCTTTTGAATTTTTACTATTTGAGAAGTAGCACCCATACATGTTAACAAAAGTTATTCAATTTAAAAATAATAATGAACTACAAAAATTCACTCAACACTAAAGACTCTGACTGCCTAAATTTCTGCAAACTAAAAGTGGCATTTACATAGTTAAGGGATATTTCAGCCTTTGATAGTTTTCAAGGTAACCTTATCTTAAACTAATAGTACAGACTGTGTTTAAGAATATGTTTTCCAAAGCTTTTCCCTAGGATGTTTATCCTTCAGGACAACTTATGGAAACATATTCCTTGATCATAGAAGTTTGAGAAACAGTAAACACTCTTTATCATGATTCAAAACAGTATTTTTAAAGCTCTGAAAAACTCTGCCAGGGAAATTTGTTATATGTAGGAAAATTTGAGTAATAAACTTTATTATGATCCTAAATGCATTTTACACATAGTTATTATTAATATCTTGGAGTTCTGCAAAACACACTTGGATAGATGCCTATTCTTTCACTTTATTACTTGAAGTCTCCAGCATACATCAAAAGAGATGTGAGGCTGGGAAAAATAAGGAGACAGGAGACATGGCACAAGAGAAATTCCTGTTTTATGGTATCACAATTATGCAAAAGTATGTGAGAATATGCTAAAGAAGCCAGGGTATTTTAACTTGTAATTGAAAGACACAGCCTTGGTCAGAATAATTGGACATCTGGGAAGTGAACACTTGTTTCCTAACTCCTTTTGAAAACTGTATTTCCAAATTGCATGAAGAGGCCTCTGTGCTGGCTATAATGGAAAAGCTTGCAGCAGTTATCCAATCATATACGCCAGATTAAAGGAAAAAGAAACCTGATCAAAGGCCTCAGAGACAGCCAGGACTTGAGGGACTAGGACCTAGAGAGAAGGAAATATTATCAAGGTGAGCCTAACTTTTTAGGTGTTGCTCTTTTCTTCAGGGCTTCTCTCATTTATGAATGAGGAAAGACGATTACCACCAGGCAGAAAGTATTGCTTAATAGTTATAAAATACAAAGAAGCTTAAAAAGCTTTAGGAAAACTCATAGCGCTGAGCAGGGAAGATTGATGTTCAAGGTAGCCAAGGCAGGCAACACTGAAGGTTCCAGGTCCCAAAAGTAGGAAAACACAAACAAGTGAGCCTCACATTGGCATAAGTTTCCCCTCAACAAATTTGCATGTAGAGCTTAGCAGAAGCCAAGAAGAAAGTAGCTGAATATCAGAGCAGAAATTCTTATCCTATTTTAGTCCCATGCATGCTAAATTGCTTCAGTCATGTCTGACTCTTTGCAATCCTATGGACTGTAGCCTGCCAGGATCTTCTGTCCATGGGGATTATCCAGGCAAGAATATTGGAATGGGTTGCCATGCCCTGCTCCAGGGAATCTTCTTGACCCAGGGATCAGAATCATACCTCCTGTGGCTCCTGCATTGCAGGCGGATTCTTTATAGCTAAACCACCGGGAAAGCAGGAAGACAAAAATGAAGTTCAGGACTCACAAAGGAGGAGAACCTTGGATAATAACACAGGCTCCCAGTTTGTATCTCTGCAGGGCTATCCCTTAGAAATGCCTTAGAGCCAGTATTATAATAAGACTTATAGACACTGCAAAGCAGCCTCAAGTCCCTAACTACATTAAGGTTATCCATCCCTCTGCTGCCTCTTTGTGCTCTCTGGAAAAAAAAGAAAAAAAACTAACATCATCAGAGACACTACATTTTTTACATGTATAATTCAACGTTCAATTAAAAGTAATTACCCCAAACAGACCAGGCTTACAAAACCAAATAAATAATAGAAACTAAGCTATAATTGACCTAGATAGTAGTTATTAGACATGGACTTTAAATTAATTTTGATTAATATGTTCAAAATAATACATGACCATAATTTATACTTTTTTCTAAGAACCAAAATCTATTTTTTAAAAATTGAATGGATTGGAAATTGATTCTACAACTGAAGAACACAGCAGTTTAATTTAAGAATTCAATACTGCTGCTACTGCTAAGTCACTTCAGTCATGTCCAACTCTGTGCGACCCCATAGACGGCAGCCCACCAGGCTCCCCCGTCCCTGGGCTTCTCCAGGCAAGAACACTGGAGTGGGTTACCATTTCCTTCTCCAATGCATGAAAGTGGAAATTGAAAGTGAAGTCGCTCAGTCGTGTCTGACCCTCAGCTACCCCAAGGACTGCAGCCTTCCAGGCTCCTCCATCCATGGGATTTTCCAGACAAGAGTACTGGAGTGGGGTGCCATTGCCTTCTCCAAAGAATTCAGTAGATGGGCTTAATAACAGGTTGGATACAGCTAAAGAAAGGATTAATGAGCCAGAAGAGAAGCCAGTTGAAAATATCCCTCTGAAGCACTGAGAACAAAAGAAGATAGTCTCATGAGGTAAAGATTTAGTGAGAAGAGAAACTCAGGTCCCTGGCCTTAGAACATAGTGATTTACTCTGTGGGAGAGGGAGAGGGTGGGGAGATTTGGGAGAATGGCATTGAAACATGTATAATATCATGTATGAAACGAGTCACCAGTCCAGGTTCGATGCATGACACTGGATGCTTGGGGCTGGTGCACTGGGACGACCCAGAGGGAGAGTATGGGGAGGGAGGAGGGAGAAGGGTTCAGGATGGGGAACACAGGTATACCTGTGGCGGATTCATTTCGATATTTGGCAAAGCTAATACAATATTGTAAAGTTAAAAAAAAAAAAAGGTTATGTTAAAAGTCTTTCAATGAACTTGAGTGCACTTACTTTACAGAGTGTATCTTGTTGGGTTGTATATTGTTGCTGTTGTTATGTATGTTTATTTTTGCCTTCAACTATTGTTCCTTCCTTTGAAGTTGCAAGTAGCTTTGGGATGAAAAAGGAGCCCCCTCCCAAAGCACTGAAAATTGCCTGGGATAACCCATCATAATAAAAATATAGATAAAGATGTTTAGATAAGTGTACTTTATAAAAGAGTCATATAATTGCTGCTTAACACTATAACAAACTGGTGGAAAGTGAAGCTAACTCACCTATGTTTTGTATTTGTTTTAATGTTCTTCAATAAATTCCAAGAATGAGGATTTTAAGGATGACACCCTTGTTTTTTCAAAGTTATTCTTGACCAGAATAAGTCTAACCTTGGTTATAGCACCCACTAGAAGACAGTAGGAATTACTCCCAATTATCAACTTTGTTTCTATAGTGGAAATCATAAACTCAATGATATTATATATACTCTCATCTAGATTTCCATGTAAGTTTTCCATTCTCTTCATTCTATCTTCTAATGGGGTAAAGTGTGTAAGTAGTATAATTTATTATGGTTCTCATATAGCAAATTGCTATTTAAAATAGCCCAGGAATTACACTTTATTTCTTTCCAAGCAATTAAAGTGATTTCACAGAGTTAGATTTAGATTATCATTCAGGAGGAGTGGGGAATAAATAAAGAGGTTTAGTAAGGTGTTCCCAGAAAGATATTACTTAATTATCTAATTCCCAGGAATAGGTGATAGGTGATGGTCTTCTTTCTTTGGAGAACAAAATGACTGACTTGTTATTAAGTACTGGGAATTTGGATGTAAGATGAATTACCATATAAATAAAAGATCCCACTAGGATGTTTGGATCAAAGAAGTAATAGCCAAGATGAGTGGAGTGTATATGACATCCACATTATTAACTGAAATAGTAACCACATGCATCATTTTTTACCTGCAACTCTGTACCTGGAGATGGCATTGTGTCCTAGCAGCCTTACACGGCCAAACTACTGGTAAATGGGATAACTGAACAGGAAACTAAAGTGGAGCCTGGAGGCAAAATCTCCAAATGGCAGTAAGCAGTGATGTCCCCAGAAAGTGATTCGACATTTACACACCAAGTGAACTGGAAAGAAATAAATCACTTTTCTAATCATGATGGAACCAGAGAACTAGAAAATTCAATTAAATAATTCACAATCAACAGAATGTAATTGGCTAGGTCAACAGAAACCTTTGAAATTAAAAAGACATATATACTTTTAAAGGCTTAGGATTCAGGATAGAATGGTAATATTCAAGATACATAAGTTCTCTTCCCAATCTTGTGATATGAGTTCAAGACAGTCACATCAATGTATTAGAGTTGTTCAAGTGATTCATAAAGGTGCATTCACTCTGTTACAGAAAACCACAGGAGAAATTAGTTATGTATACTCTGGGTATACTAGGGGAAAGTATAAAATATTTTCATAACTCTATACATCTTTCCCAAGAATTCCAAGCACTTTATAAGCTCTAGCGTTGGAAACCAAGCAGCTTCCCCTGGTCTTTTTGGCCACCATCTCAAGCTGCTATTGAACTGAGTCACTGCAGTCCAGTCAGCAGTACTAGAGGTCAGATTCTGAAGTTTGTCCATTGTGTTTTTCACCAATATTGAATTTCCCAAGGAGACTCTCAACACTGCTGTGATACAGGGATCTTGCCATAATTGATTATCAGGAAGGCAGACTGTGTTTAAGATGGATTTTTATTCAGCCTCATGCAGAAATTCCATTTCAGCACTGTGATAATCCAAGGTCTTCCTCCTCAATCATCTGAAACAACAACTGTTTCTCTCTGGAAATAGGCTTTGAGGACAGCATATCTTCCCTAGGACAATGTCTTGAATTGTATTTTTTTCTTCCCCAGCCTGTTGTTCATTCTTTTGGAGCTGTAAGCAGTTTGTGGTTGAAATTTGTATGCTGGCAGATCGGTTTGGGAAGATCAGGGAATGGGGAAAGCAGAAAATGAGGAAGCTAAGAATGAAGTTTATGAACCGAGAATGAAGTTTATGAGCCAGCACCTTAGGGGAAAAACTCAGCCTACTTCAGGATTGGGGTCATTTTAGGACACAGGAGGGTGGGAAGGCAATTCAAATGTATGGCTAACAGATTCCTCTCTTGAACACCTTTGAGGTAAGGCAAAGTTCCAACAAAGTGGTCAAGCAGAGGACCATGAACATGCTCAAGAAATCTGTCTTGATCCTAGGGATTTTGATTTGAAAATGCAGCCTTTTCTAACAGCAGTTAGAAACATCAGCTTTCTCTCATCAAAGATTAACTCCTTTTCATATTAGACTCCTTCCTTCTGTCCTTGTGTTAACCAACTATTATTGTCATTCTTTCACTAGAGACCAGCATACCAACAATTCCACACAGCTGGGAACGAGGAGAGAATATACAAGCAAGGAGGAAATGTGTTCAAAATGTTTCAATACTACTTGAAAGCTAACAAGGAGCATAGGGGTGTGAGGCATGGACTGCAGTCTCTCATTCCTGTTTGCAAAAGAGAAAAAGGGGTGGGGAAGTGACTAAATTTATTGAATAAGAGATCGATTTTTCAGAGACCGCGCGATATTACTTTAGATTTCTTCCATAGTAACATGAGTGAGCACAGAAACAGATGTCAATGGACTTAGAGGATGTATTTATCTGTAGGTATGAGAGCTCAAATAAGCAACAAAGAGGAAATTTTTGTAGAGGAGGAGCAGAAATAGGATCCAAATACAGGTTTGTATCAGAATGTGGAGGACTCTGAATACAAATCTATACATCTGGGCTCTGACCTCAGCAGGTGAAGAGGAGGGTCTGGGCTAAGACTGGGACTCTGAGAAAGGCAGAGAGAACACTGGGTGTGCAAGTGAATTTCTGAGGACTCCTTTGGATGCCAGTGGCAGAATCCAAGCTCTAACTGGCTGAAGGCAAGAGGGAAATGTGTTCATTCATATAACTCAAAACCACAGGGAGCCCAAAATCTGAAAGATTGAAAAGACGGCTCAACACCCTGTTTAAGGCAAGCACTCAGAATCCAGATGGCCTGGGATTAAATCCCAACACAAGTATCTATTTGCTGTGTAACTTGAAACTACTTACTTAGCCTCTCAGTGAATCAATGTTCTCTTTTCTTTAATATGGAGATGGTATTAAAAACTTTCTCAAAGAGTTTTTGAAGGTGATTTGATACCCAAAGCACTTATAACAGTGCCTGGCACATTTGCTGTGTTCATGTATAGACTTTCATTCAGAGTCTTCCACGTTCTGGTACAAACCTGTATTTGGATCTTACCTCCATTCCTCTTCTACAAAAATTTCCTCTTTGTTGCTTATTAATGATCTCTCAAACCTACAGCTGAGCTAAATACCTCTTCTAAATCCATTGACATCTTTGATCCCATGCTCACTCATATTACTAAGGAAGAAGTCTAAAGTAATATCTAGACTCTTTCTCGCGTCTCCTCCCTGCTTTTCTCTAGGTGGCTTTGTTCTGGCACATTCTTCTCATTAGGTAGGCAGCTCTCCGTTTTCTGTCTGGCCTCACAGCTACCCCAGTAGAAAGCTTGTTTTCCAAATAGTTAACAAGACATTTGACTTACTCTGACTGGATTGATTGGTGAGTTACAGTTAAATTTCTGAGGGCAAAGAGTATAGTTGGAGGGGTGATGAAAGAAGATGGACAATTCTGACTAGTTACGCAGAAATCAAATGCTTGTCCTGCGGCTGTGAGTTAGGTTCCACTCTCCACAAACTCTATAGACTAAGTGTAGAGTGAGATGCTTTCTCTAAGAATAATTGAAGAGTGATAACCAGAAAAATAGATTCTAGGCAGAATAAAAAGTACAGATGTATCACATAGCCTTGAGAAGGAAACCCTGACATGATTTTAAACTGGTTGGGAATCACTGGGTGAAGAACAAGAAGAGACTTTCAATAATTTCACAACTGAGCCTCAGCTCCTCTTTCATCAGCACTAAAGCTGTCAACATTGTCAAGCTGGTTAAGCTCCTTTGTGATGTTCCTGTATTTTTCTTTAAATTAATAACTACTACCATTTATTCAGTGCCTATTGGAGCCAGGCATTGTGCCAGATGCTTTACTTACATGCTCTCTAATTCTCCAATTTAGCATGAATTTTGCCATCTTTATTGGAAAGCTGGGAACTTGCTGATCCCCAGAAGTTGACAGGATTTAAACTCAGATCAATCAGAACCTCAGACCCTTGTTCTTCATAGCACACCAGGAAGCCTCTCTCTGGACGTCTTTTCCTACTGTTTACCACCCCATCAGCAAAAGTACCACTTTCTCTGCCACCTCCACCCTCTTTCCCTCTCCACTCATCATGTCTTTTTTCTGTCTTCTCAGAAAAGCCTTGGCCATCAGTCACATTCAGTGACTGTTCATCTCTATGTCTCCTCTGTCAAGCCCCTTGGCATTTCAAACCACATTTCTCATGGTTAAAGGAAAGGCTTTGCACCTGGATAGATGACTTCAGAGGTCATCAAGCAGATTAAAGCACAGATTGGTGGCCAAGTGTCAATATTCCACCTCACTAGCTCTCTTCTTCAGCCAGATAACAAGACCTATTTTGTGTCCCTGAAAGGGGGCTATTTTTTTTGTTGATAAATCAGGCTGAGGACCTGCAGAAAGCCTTTAGCTGCTCTTTGAGTGACTGCCTTTTATAGCCATCTATCAGCAACATTGTGACACAGACCCTTGCTTCAGACTAGTGAGTCCCTTCAATGTTCCTTCCATCCTTTCAGCCTCACCTGTATCACACCCGCCTCACCTTATGAGACCTGCCCTTTCCCTGCTCCTTTCCATCTGCTCACATCTTCTCTCTATACCCGACTTTTATAAGAAATTCCTAGATTTCTTTAACTCATACCTCCTTTCCCTTCTTCAGAATCATCAATTTGGTTGAACCACACAACCTAGTCTTTGATTCTAGATGTCTTTTCTGCTTTTCAAACTAAATTACATACAATGCAAGACCAGGGTTGTTTGTTTGTTTGTTTTCCTGTTTTGTTCTCATTTTACTTAGTATCCGAAAGAACCTTGCCCAACAATGGGCACTTGGCTGACAATGAATGGGTGAAAAGCCTGTGGATTTTTCTAGTACCTAAAGTGTTAGTTTCCTCCCTCCTTTGTTTCTCAGACTCTGAGCAAGTTGGCTGGAGGCTGTGATGCAACCACTCTATGTCTTCCCTCTGCTTGGCTGTTGCTCTCTACCAGCATAAAAGCAATTAAATCTCAGGACTGAGTCTTATCTAAAATATTATTGTGCTGTAAAGCAAGGACCTCTTTTATTGCCCTGTCATTTTTCTATAGAGAACAAACTAAACCTACTATTAGAAAGAAAATGCAATCGACTCTAGAAGTTGTCCCAGTATATATAAAAAAGAAATCATAAATTCTTGGTGTTTGGAGTCACAGTACAATTGCAGTAGTCCTAAATTTATGCCACTGAACAGAAGTACAATTCCCATCCCCATTGCCTCCTGTCTTCTCTGTTGCCCTGCTTAATTTACAGTTATTCAATAACAATTAAAACGATACTCTCATCCCGGTCAGTTGCAACTGAAAATCGTTACGTGCTAAAGGCTTCTGGGTGATGCTGTGAGGAGGAAGGGTGGCTGCAGTCCCTAGTCTACATCAGGGTGATTATCCAAACGTTAAAGCTGAAAAGCTGGTGGGACCTGAGCCTACAGAGTAGAAAAGAGGCTAGGATGAGGAATTTAGTGCAGGGGTGAGGAGAAGGAACAGATTTGAACAGCTGTCACTATCATGTTGCTGCTCTTCAGTGGAGCTGAAACAGTAACTGATTTTTGGAGCAGTCCATCTCAGTTTGCTCCAAACATTCTAAAGCCTGTCTGAGATTGCTTCATTGTCTTACTTATCCGGGAAAAGGAAAACGAAAAAGCAACAGAAGGGGTAGGAGGGGCACTGAGTGGCTAAAGCAAAAGATAGTGATCATGTACTGTTCTGAAACTGATAATCTGAATAACCCAAGAGAGATACTGGGAACTTGACTGTGATTACACAGAAAGCTACCAGCTCTGGTGTGAGTGAGTTAGATGAGAGTAAGGAAGCCCAGGTCCTAGTCTTGCCTCTGTTCCCATTCAGCAGTGAAAACAAAGGTAAATCCTTTCATCTCTCTCATCCTTAGTTTTCCCATCTGTAAAATGAGGAGATGTGCAGGAGTTGCAAACTCAAATGCTTTCAGTGCCAAGAAAGCATTTTGGGAAGCTCAAAGGCTCAAGAACACAAGAAGGGCTTAGAACAAGGGCAACTATGTTATGCATGCCTAGTGTAAAGGCACTTAGCATTCACATTCAAGTTTTAGAAACAAACAGTGCATATCTTCAGTCTTCTTGTTGGGTTTTGCCTCTAGACTAAGTAACCTCTTAATCCTTTCCTACTCAGGTATTCTTTGAACACGAATCCCTGGGACAGCAGGATCTCATGGTCTGACCAACTCACCATGTTTGTCCCAGCATCTGACAAACCCTGCCTGGGACACGTTAGTTGCAAATTATAATTCGTTCTTTGGCTGGCCATTCTCCTGTAATCTTTACCTTTACAGAGTGAAGTCTTGTTTTGTCATTTTTCAGCCTCTTCCTCATTTGACAGTTCTTGGCTTTCATCTGGTAATCATGTTCCTTACCAACCATGTAGCTTACCCTCAGGCCTTTCATGAGCTATGAGGAGCACAGTTGTGTATGGTTTTGTTTGCAATACCCAAGATAACCTTAGTAATGGCAATCCTTCCATAAGCAAGCGGCTTCCCTAGTGGCTCAGACGATAAAGCGTCTGTCTGCAATGCAGGAGACCCAGGTTCGATCCCTGGGTTGAGAAGATCCCCTGGACAAGGAAAGGGCAGCCCACTCCAGTAATCTTGCCTGGAAAATCCCATGGATTGCGGAGCCTGGTAGGCTACCATCCATGGGGTCGCAAAGAGTCGGACATGACTGAGCGACTTCACTTTCACTTCCCATAAGCAAAGAAGCAAGCATTTATCCAGTAGCCCTGGCAGAAAGAGCATCTTTGGCCCTGCTGCAAAAAAAGAGGGAGCACTTCTGCTCCTTCTTTTAAGAAGCAGCCCTTTTTTCTGTCTTGCTCCACCCTTAGCTCCTTTCCAAATGCCTGATCCAATAATCTGCTCAGCTCAATGGCTGATTCTCTGAACTGCTTCTGAACCAAAACTCTGAACTGCTTCCAACTTATTTCAAGACAACTCTCTAGATCAGCTCATTGGAGATGCTTCAGAAGCTCTCTTAAAACTGGACCAGATTCACAACCTGAACAGTTCCAGGGAAAGTTCCCTTATTTGCATTCCAACCACACAAAATGCTTAATCTTTTCTTTGGCCTCAAGTGCTGATAAAACAATCACAACATTCTTTATTTCATAAAGCCTCAAAGTTCTTCCATAGAATCCCTCTCAAGGGAAGATCTAAAACCTAATCCTAGACATATATAGGTGATTTTTCCACAATGCTGGTGAAGAATGAGTATTATACACTTTGAAGGTGAGTTCTCATCTATTCTGTGACTGAAAATATGTTTGAAATTGGGGCCTTCAAAGGAATTTTCTTCTGTTTCTCTCCTTCATTTAAGGCCTAAAACAATAAACAGAGTTGATTAATGATCTCCTGGTTGAAGAAACAAAGTCTCAGAATTATAGCAGGTTGTCTCTCCACTTTGGAGTTTCTCCTTATTGCTTTGCCTTTATTGTGCAATTACACTATAGTGAGTGAGCGGATAAGGGCTTGGAAAACCTATTCTTTTCTATTATGGATTGAAAACCAATACATGTTGGCAACAGTTTAGCTAAGGAAGATGGTCCCAGGAGGATGGGGTAGTGGGTTCTTTGGGAGCAGAGCAATATGAATGACTGCAGGAGCAGCAAGTTGGGTAGAATTTGAATGAAAGGATACAGGCATTGGATGAGCAGAAAAAAAGTGATGGTGAGAGAATTGGTCTCACTTTAAAAACAAGATGTGTTGAGACCAAATGATAACAAGAAAAGTCCTGACAGGTAGGAGGGAATATGTTTAAGATAATTTCAAAAGCCAGGGAAAACAGTGAAGATCTGAAGCAGAAGACAAAACTGGTAAAATATCTTAAAGATAGAAGTAATATTCTGAGTGAAGAGTTGTTCATAGTTGGAAGTGAGCCTACTTTTGGTGCTTGAAACATGGCTACTTACATCTACCTCAGGGTCTTTCTTCCTTTCCCTCCACCTCTTGTTTTTTTAAGATTGAAGATGAGGGAGGTTGTATGATCACTACCTTATTGAACTTCAGGGAAAAAGATGTTTTGCTTTTCCTTATGATGGGATGACATAAAGTGGTCATGAGTGAGAGAGTGGGTGATAGAAAAAAAGATTAATTTCATGTTTCAATAGTATATCTGTTGTTTAGTTGCTAACTTGTGTCTGATTCTTTGTGACCCCATGGACCTTAGCCTGCTAGCCTCCTCTGTCTATGGAATTCTTTAGGCAAGAATACTGGAGTGGGTTGCCATTCCCTTCTCCAGGGGATCTTCCCTACCTGAGGATCTAACCCAGATCTCCTGCATTACAGGCAGATTCTTTACTGTCTGAGCCACTAGGGAAGCACATAAAGTGGTCATACTAATAAAAATGAAGTGTTCCCTAGGGCTTTCAGTTTCTAAGTAACCACTTTATACCCTGAATGGTATCTAGAAGCATCCATTGACTTTGAAGTTTAACTTTAAAGATTCTTTTCTTACTGACACGGTCTTTTGTAGTGTATGTCATACTTGGGCTTTTATAGTCCTCTAATCCAACTCTCATTATTTCCATCTGTAAATGGGGATAAATATGCTGACCTTGCAAGGTGTTGTGAAGAATCAATGAGATAAGCATGTGAATGTATTTTACCCAATGCAAATGATCATGTCATTAGGTAATTTCAACCTTGCCTCAGAAAACTGAAGAGAAATCTCCCCCTGTATGTACCTTGTACAGTGCCTTGTACAGTGAGAGATGGGAAAAGACAAGTAAACAGTAGCTGAATCTTAGTCAGGTGCTCTCCTGGATGACTCATTCAGCCCTGTAGTCAGAGAGTGTACAGTGTCAGGGACACATGTGTTCTTCTGTGCTATTAAAGAAAAGGTCTTAGGTAGAATTCTTCCCAAACCTAACCTGATAAATTGTCTTGGATATTAGGTGGTTTATTTGGGATGTAATCTCAGGAAGCACAAGTAAGGGAGTAGAGAAAATGAACCAAGGGAGGAAAAAAATCAGTAGTGTATTCAATAGTGGATGGGCTATTGAACAAGTCCCCATTGTGGACAATGAAGGCTCATTCCTAATGGGCCCCTCCTAGGAGTCGGACACAACTGAAGCGACTTAGCAGCAGCAGGAGTCTGTAGAATGTGTTTTGATATCTTCATATGAGTTATTGGAATCTAGGGCATTTATCTGGAGAAAGCAATGGCACCCCACTCCAGTACTCTTGCCTGGAAAATCCCATGGATGGAGGAGCCTGGTGGGCTGCAGTCCATGGGGTCGCTAAGAGTCGGACACAACTGAGCAACTTCACTTTCACTTTTCACTTTCATGCATTGGAGAAGGAAATGGCAACCCACTCCAGTGTTCTTGCCTGGAGAATCCCAGGGATGGGGGAGTCTGGTGGGCTGCCGTCTATGGGGTCGCATAGAGTCGGACACGACTGAAGCGACTTAGCAGCAGCAGCAGCAGAGCATTTATCTATTAACTCCAGTCTATCATATGTTGAACTGTGATGTTGGAGAAGACTCTTAAGAGTCCCTTGGACTGCAAAGAGATCCAACCAGTCCATCCTAAAAGAAGTTCAGTCCTGAATATTCATTGGAAGGACTGATGCTGAAGCTGAAACTCAAATCTTTGGCCACCTGATGCAAAAAACTGACTCATCGGAAAAGACCCTGATGATGGGAAAGATTGAAGGCAGGAGGAGAAGGGGACGAGCTGGCTAGATGGCATCACCAACTCAATGGATATGAGTCTGAGTAGATTCCAGGAGTTGGTGATGGACAGGGAGGCCTGGCGTGCTGCAGTCCATGGGGTTGCAAAGAGCTGGACATGACTGAGTGACTGAACTGAACTGAACAGACTGATCATCTGTTGACAGTCACTTCTGAAAGTGTGAGATTTCTGTCTTCCTGGAAAACCATGGTTATTGACTGTCATTCATTCACAGCTCTAAAGCAAAGCCCTCAAAGAGACACAGGGCTTGACAGGAGGCTGTCCACTTGTACAGACACTATCACCTCAACTGTAAGTGAATTCAGGGGTGAGATCAGAGAAATGAGGGATCCACAGCTTCTTTACAGGAAAGATGATTTGTTTAAACATGAAAGGCAGCATTATCACAGAAAACAGTTATACACAAAGAAATTAATCAAAGGAAGTTTCTCAAAAGTGTTAGGAATGGATGATGAGGTGAAGAAATAATATTTTGGATACTGAATCTCAGGACTAGTAACATAGTAACTTCATCTTGCTCAGCGTCCCACTGGCAACATAGGATAAAAAATACTCTTTATAACATAAAGTTTCAGTCTCTATCAAAAATGGGGCTATAGGCTCAGTGAAAATTATGGCTTAGCAGGTCCTAACTATCAGTCAGAGTTTATAATTTCACACAGTGGGAGACTTGTGTATATCCCAAATTGTGTTAAAACTTTAAACAGACATATTTTAGATGATCAGCAATAAGACAAGGGGGAAAAAGAAAAGCCAGAATGGTTAGAAATGTTTCACATAAGTTTTGAGAGAATTGGAAGAAAGATCAAAATATTTACATTACCAAGGATATGAAAATGTAAGAATATGAAAAGTGCCTCAGATCTAGAGGAAAGAATGCAAGAAATCTATCACAAACTCGTGGGACCCAAGACTGAAGAAGGACCCAAAATGTAGGGTCCTTAACATAATCACAAAAGACAGTGGTGCGAACCTTAATCATATCTTGTATTAAAACACACATACACATACACAAACACTGTTCAGAACATTTGAAGGGAAGGAAGGAAGGAGGAAAGAAAGAACGGGAGAGAGAGAGAGGGCCGAGGAGTAAGAGAATAACAGCTCTTAGAAGGCAGTAACTACATTTTATGACCATGTCTTACCCTTAGGAGCAAATATGTCTCACATTTTAAGTATCAAGTTAATTAATTAAATGACTTAAAGATTGACTGAGTGTCTAATTAATTAGTTAATTACTTGACCTAACCATCCATTCAGACAAAATAATCCTGGTAACAGTTTTGTCTAAACACTGCCTGATTTTGCCAAGGTTAATGCCTGGAAGTCATCCCAAAGCAAATTCTCACTGCACATTGCAGAGTTCACAGTGGCTCTGAAGATAAAAAATCATTTGGACTTCTCTCATTTGGCACATCATTTCCCAACTGACATTGGGCACAATTTCTGCCTAAAATTTCAAAAGTTAGGTTGACCTTAAAACATTAGGACAGAATATTCTGGTTACTAATTTTCTGACACAGGAGCTGATGCAACTAGAACAAACTCCAATACCTACATATGCCCATCTATACCTTCACTGGGGGCATAACAAAAATGTCAAAATTTGTCTTCAAGTCCGAATGCAAAGCAGTACATGCTTACAGATTATATGAAGATTTCAAAGTCCATAGGAACTTATACCTGCGCTTCTTCCATCCTTTCATTTAGAACCATTTATGAATCTATGAAGCTATGCATTTGTTATATGCTTTGACTAAAGCAATAAGAAAACAGACATGATACTGTGTAAATATTCTTCATAGAAAATTCTCTGAAAATGAAGGAAAATATACTAAAATGTTCTAATTTTTTCTAAATATCATGACCACATTAATATTTTAAGTATTCCAAATTATTAATATAAAACTGAACTTCTTTAGTCTTTGTAAACTTTTGATCTCTTTGATATTTAAGAAAAAGATAAAGTCAATAAAATTGCCTTGGTATTTGAAAGGATACTTTTCTAGGAAGCATTTAATGAAATGCAAAAGCTCTCTTTAATCATAGCATACTAGAGACAGAAAATTGCTTCGATTCCTTTAGAGCATGGGAAGGTAAATGACACCTGTACCTGGATGGACAAATCTGGTTTGCTGCCTGATTTGGTAAATAAAGTTTTATTGAAACACAGCCATACCTATTTGTACATATTGTCTGTGGCTGTTTCCTGCCTACACTAGTAGGGTTGAGTAATTACAACAGAAATCATGCAAACTAGTAAGCCTAAAATATGTACTATCTGGCCCTATACGGAAAACAGTTAGCCAACACTAGCTCTAGACCATCATGATAGCCACTAGCCACCTGTAACTAATGAGCATTTAAAATGCAGCTGGTATAACTAAGGAACAGAAGATTTAGTTGAACTGAGACATGCTGAAAATATAAAATATAATGATCCGTCAGAGAAATGATCCCTCAGAGAACCAGAATCAATAGATTGGATGGATGGATGGATAGATAGGTAGATATACATAGACAGAATGAAAAATGGATGATAGATATTAAGTATGTAGATATATACAAATCCATAGGACTGAATTCTTCCAGAAATTTAAATGCACTTGCAAGTGAATTCATCCTCTGATCCTCCAGAAAAGAACACAATCCTGCCAAAAAGCTTGATTAAGCTTTTTATAGAAAATTAGTGAGCCACCTGGGCTTCTGACCTATAGAACTGTAAGATCATAGTGTTGCTTTTGAATTTCTTTTTCATTATATTTTTTTGTGTATATGTGTTTCTCTGGGTTTACAAAATAAACCTCTAATTTATTACAGTCTACCATGAATATTATTTCACTTCCCATAAAGTCTAAGAAGTTCATTAAGTATATTTTCATTTCATCCATACTTAGTCCTATTGTCATACTTGTCCATATAATATAAACTCCTCAATACATTATTATTTTGTTTTACAAAGTCAGTTATATTGTACTACCTTATTAAATGATAGAAAAAAAATCTATAATTACTCACATTTGTACCATGTTTGGTTTTCTTTCTTCTGTGGGGGGTGATCTGAGATTCCTTTGACAAATATTTCCTTCTATGTGGAAAAAATTAGCATTCTTATAGTCTAGAATTACTCATGACACATATTATCCAATTTTTTTATGTTATTCACCAAAGAGTCAGTGTGAACTCTCTGCATAT
Organism: Bos grunniens; assembly: GCF_055505025.1. NCBI lineage: Eukaryota > Metazoa > Chordata > Mammalia > Artiodactyla > Bovidae > Bos > Bos grunniens. Next base: position 53,149,988 of record NC_141175.1, on the reverse strand, counting down.
TTCTAGAGCTCTTTCTCTTTACCATCCTCTTCTCCAATGCTCTGCTCTACAGGGTCTAGTTTCTTCAGTCTCCCCAAACTTGGATCTTTTACTCCTCAATTCAGCAAGATCACTATGTTCCATTTGGGTCACTTCTCTCTGCACAAATTTGAGGAAAAGCCTCCAGGTATAAATCCAGACCTCACCTCTTTTTTTCGCCTTCTCTCAAGGATCAAGGTACTGAGTTGCCTGTCCATTCAAAGTGAGCTTCATTTGTTTCATTTATTTGTCCAGCCTTTCACTTGTTTCCAATAAGTGGGAAAATTCTATTCTAGTAACTCTATCATAGCCAGAAATGGAAATTTCTGTAGATCACTCTCAAAATTTATTTCCAAGCACCACCTTCCCTCTTTTTTATGTTAATATTTAACTACATTTGTGAGACAACTATTTTTGCATCTTATTTGAAAAAGAACAGCACTGTGAATAAGTATTTCTGAACACTCAGTGAAAAGACTTTTTTTTAACTCCAATATATTCCTGAGTTAAAGCATCTGTACAGTCTTAGACAGCTAATGGGATTAAGTGATTACATGAGAAGCCTCAATGATTTTACACATATAGCTACAAGATTCATATTTGTTATACAGTAGTTAATGTATTCTGTGCTTATTGATTTACTTGACCAGTACTTACACAAGGGGCATAAAAAATACAACAGTCAGGGAAACAATACATCATTGGTCTTCAATTTATGCAGAGACCCCCCCCCCCAAGATGTAGAACTTGGAATAAAATAGGCATACTATAATAGAAATTTGTGTCAATAATTTTATAGCTTATTGCTCCAATGCATGTGGAGGTTGTATACTCCTATACAAAGTCTAACTGTGTCTTATGATTTTAAATTGGTCTGCATGTTACATTTTTGTTTAAAATATCCCACTCTGGAATTTCAAAATCAACTGCTGAAGTACAAATCAGAAAAAAATGAATCTTGAAATAAATATACATATATATATATATATATATATAAAGCAATAGTTTAAGAATAGATTTCACAGCAAAATAAATATAGGTTAATTGTGATTGTGAACATCAGAAAAGCTAAAAACATCTATGACTGAACTTATAGATAAAATAGCTACAATAAGGATGATGATATTCTTGTTCTATGCTTTGCTTGTCAAGACCATATCCAGATAATTCTACTTTTGGTGCCTCTTCTCTTTTAATGGGAAAGGGAAAGAAAGTGTTAGTTGCTCAGTTATGTCTTGACTCTGAGCCCTATGGACTGTAGCCCACCAGGCTGTCTGTCCTTGTAATTCTCCAGGCCACCAGCTCAGATGGTAAAGAACCTGTCTGGAATGCTGGAGATCCAGGAGAAGATCCCCTGGAGAAGAGAATGGCTACCCCCTCCAGTATTCTTGCCCAGAGAAGTCCATGGATAGAGGAACCTGGTGGACTACAGTCCATAGGGTCACAAAGAGTCAGACATCACTAAGGGACTACAGCATTTTTAATGGAGATAGGTTAAAATTGAAGATTTTTTTTTTTAACAAGGAAGAGAGAACAAAAGGCTGAGGAATCTAGAAAGTATGCATTTTAATCAGGTCATGTGGATTAATTAGAATGGGCAGTACTTTTCTAACTAGATCACACACAATTTACTGAGTGGAATGTAAATTGTACACTCTCAAAAATACTGTGGCAGTCTCTTATCACAGGACACAGCAATCACACTTCTGGTCATTTATCTTAGATAAATGAAAACCTATGTTCACACAAAAAAGTTGTATACAAATGTTTGTAGGAGTTTTATTCCTAACAACAGTTTTATTCAGCAACAATAACAAAAGCTCCTCAAAAAGTGAATGAGGGGCTTCCCTGGCCGTCCAGTGGTTAAGACTTTACCTTCAAATTCAGGGGTGTTGTTAGAGAGCTAAGATCCCACATGCCTCAGGGCTATAAAACCAAAACATAAAATAGAAACAAGTTGTAACAAATTCAATAAAGACTTAAAGTGGTCCACATAAAAAATATCTTAAAAATAAAGAGGGTGAATTGGTAAATGAACTGTAATACATCTATACCATGAAACACTACTCTGCAATAAAAAAAGAAATGAAATATTGATAACTGTAACAACCTGGATGAATCTCTCTAATATCATGATGTGTGAAACAAGTTAGTCCCAAAAGGTTATATATTGTATGATTCTACTTCCATAACATTCTTGAAATCACAAAATTATAATAAAAAAAAAAAAGAAAAAGGTGGTGCTTGTCAGGGGTTTAAGGAAGGGTTTAGAGCTGAAGAGGATTTGGCTACAAAAGGATAACATGACAAATCCTTCTAATAAAGGAAATGTTCTTTATCTTGACTGTATCAGTGCCAATGTCTTGGTAGTGATAATGGTTCATAAGTTTTTACCATTAAGGGGAAGCTGTAAAGGCCGCTTGGGATCCTTGTACTATTTCATTTAAGTACATGTGAATCTATAATTATCTCTGAATGAAAAGCAAAATTAAAAACAAAATCAAAAAGTGTATGGAGAGGCAGAATCCAGATTGCAGTGGGTTAGAGCTAAGGTGAGAGGAAATTGAAAATGGAGAAATGTTACCTAAGGAAAGTCGAATATTTACTGGATAAAGATACAAGCTTTTCTTTATCTCACACCACTTAAATTCAGCTATTCATTCTAATTCAGTGCACAGTTCTGTGTTCTTCTACAGATATTCTCCCTGGTTGAGCTCATCCATTCTCATGATTTTAACTGTTTATATGCTAATCTTTTCCAAGTTGACAGTGCCAGCCCTTTCTCCTCTAACTTCAAATTCATTCAGTCCCTTCAACAGCAGGGATACTCATGTGAATGTTCTGCAGAGACATGACTGAGAGCAGAATTCCACACTTTGCCTCTATTGCAGTCTCTTTTTCAATTAGTGTCACTACCATCCAGCTGTTCAGTCTAATTAGTAAACTGGAAATTATTCTTGACTCCAGTATAACTTTCAGACCTCTTGCCATTCAAGCACAAAATTTAGATACTTAATTTTCACATTTATTTTTTGCCTTTTTCATGTTCTCTCCAGTAGAATAGTGCTAAATTTTTCTAACTGGTTTCCCTGCTTTGAGATTCTCCTACCTCAAATCAATCCTTTATTTATCTCCCAGAGTTTTCTAGATTGCAAATTATCTATGGCATTCCCCACTACCCACAGAACAACACTTAAGATCCTCATGAAAATATAAATCCCTACATGATCTGGTCCCTTCTACCTCTCCAGTCTCAAACAGGTCTTTCTCTGCCTGGAACTTTATGATCCTGTAACATTTAAATTGCAACTAGTTGTCTTATATTATACATCTATATCTTGCCTTTTATTATCTTGCTAGCAAGGACTTATTACAATATCTTTCCCTACCCAAATCCTCTTCATCTGCTTACTTATTCTTCTATATTTAAAGATCACATTAGGTGCCATTTCCTTTTCTTATTCCTAAAAGATTACATAGTTGTTCCTCCACCTTTCCACGGAACTCTATATACATCTTTATCATGGCCTTTCATAGATACTATTGATATATCTGGCTTTTCCACCAGACTGGGAGATACTCAAGGGCAGAAAGTAAGTCCACAACTCCAGGATAATGGTGTGAAGTAGATGCAAAACTATTAAAAAACTATTCCAGCTTTCATTTCATAAAAACAACCTTTTATAAACTCTCAGAGCTCAAAGTATGAGGAAGATGTGAACTTGTCATTCATTCATTCAACCAGCATGTACTGACTACCAACCACTGTGTCACGGACCAAGAATACTATGGTGAAAAAAATCAAGTTTTCTAGCTTCAAGAAGCTATGATTAAGTGTAATATCAATCTGTAAGACGCTATCAAATGGAAAAGATATAATTCTAGAATAAGTTTCACAAGATCAATATAACAATTGGGGAGCAAGGTATCAGTGATATTTAGAAAACCAAAGACCCCAGAGTTAGAGTTAGGCCAAAAGTCAGATCCTCCAAGAGAAGGATCCTAATACAGATACAGTGATCAAGTGAAAAAATAAATATCCAGAACCAGTATGGTGGGAAGAATTGGAAGAGCTGAGTCCAAGCAAAAGGATACAGCATGAATGACTAAAAGAAAAATGTTTTCTGATACACATGAGTTGGTTTTATGGGTGAAGTGAAAAGTAAGACATAGAAGGTACTAATTCTGAAGAACCAGCAGATAACTTCCCACTGTGTCCTTAAAGGATCTTACCTGCACTCCACATTAGTAAGACTCAGTCCCACTGAGTAAAGGAAATTCTGATCTATGTTGTTAGAACTATTTATCTCATGGGGTGTACCTTTTTATACACTGCCAATGCTAACTCTACTTACACTGTTAAAATAACAGAAAAATCCTTCATCATCTCATTCTAGTACTGAGCCACCAGCAGGTTTTATAGCTTTTTCTAAAAATAAGAATATCAAGAAATTCGTTTTTCCTAGCCTGCAGTCTTATTGAGTACCCTTGTTAAGAGAGAATTCATCATACCCACAAGGTAGAGTGGAAGAATCATGTCAAATGTACCCAGGTCTCTTTAAGAAGGCTAGATATCCATCTTTTCATCCTTTAATTAGGAATTCTTACAGTGGCTCCTGTCTTACTCCAGCCCCCAGGTAAACTCTAGTTCTCCTTAGAAGATTTTTCATGTTCTGTTTTTGTTTTATTGTTTTGAGAGAAGCTATTCTCTCCCAGAATTCATAATATTTCCCTGCTCCTGCTATTGCTCTAAAGTTTAAATTTTATAAGATATGCATTTACATCAACAGGATGAAAATGGTAAAAGATTAGAAAATAAGAAACAATCAGTCAATGAATCATGACCTCTGACCCTGCTCCCATGTCCAGAGAGCCTGAGAGCTCTGTAAGTGACAGAATTCGTTTGCTGTTGTTTTATTCGTTTATTCATTTTCATTCAACAAATATGGCAGACATTGTTAGGGTCTTGGTTTCTGCATCAGCAGACTTTTTTTCAGTCTAGTAGGCTCTGACCATTGGTGAGAAACTATCTTTTACTCCCAAGTCAGTCACATTCACAGTGTCATGTAAAGGGGGACATAGAGCAACTTAGTATAATTTAATGAGAGCGCTCTTAGTTTTATTGTTTATCACTCTTTTGCCTTGATGTCCCAGATTTAGGTTTTTCTTGTCAAGATGCCCAGCCCCTCTCTTACTTAATCCAAATGGTCATCCCCTGCCCTCTGCATCCAGTATACAAGGTAACTCAAGCTAAGAGGAAAGAATGCAGCTTTAGTGGTAACTACCAACAGACTACCAATTGCTCAAGTAGGCTTAATTATCTCACAGCTTTGATTCCAGTATCAAAGACACTTCAGGGTGAACTAGAACATCACAATGTCCAAAAAGCCTTATTTCTTCCCCAGTCCCTACCTTACTGATCTAACACATTTTCCCTTGGTTTTCAGCTTTATACTTCAGTTCATCCTTAAAGCAAGAGTGGTTTCCTGAACTCCAGCCCTTTTGCCTGGGGACCTAGTACTCTTCCAAGCTCTCCTCAACTTCATCCTAAGGAGGGCTTTTGATTCTTCTTAACATTCTCCCACTAACTTACTAGACCTCTCCTTTCAAGAGATCAATCTCCTGAAACACCACTATTCTGCTCACCACCTGCTTCCACCCACCTGATTTCAGGTACTCCCACCATCTGTAGCTCTGCTGTTATGCCCAGCCATGAGCTATGTATTTTGCCAAGTTGCAGTATACCTCCAATAACTATTATGCTGCACAGATGGTTCAAGGGTGGGTTAAGACTTCCATTTTGTGATATTTGTTTCCATAGGAGAGCAAAAAAAATTCAAAATGAAACAGTGCTACAATGAATGAAAATAATTTACAGATATTTTTAATTCTGGAGAAAAATAATGATCTGATTAAATCTTCCCCTAAGAAATCATTATTCTATTGAGTTCATCCAAATAGCAGGGTGTGATTTTAATTATTATAATGGAACATAATTGTCACTAAACTGAGGAGTTAATTATTCTGAAAATAATTGTACTATTCTTCTGCAAATAAAATGGTAGAAAAATGTATTTTGTGGCTCTAAGCGTTGAATAATACCCACACAGCCAATATATTTACTCATGTGAAACTTAAGCAATAGTCTCTTGTGATTCACCCAATTTTCTCCCAAGAGTTGGATTTGCAATTTTAAACTTGCAAATTGGATGTTGGCTGCATTATTTCTCTAATGGGAGACACAAAACACTTAGAGAAGTGCCTCAGAATTGGCATTTGCCATCTATCTTAAATACCACCATCCGGTTGGAGCACTGTTATGAGTCTCATTGAAGCCATCTAGTTGTTTGTCTTTTCTGTTTCATAACTCTTGATCCATGAGATGGTTTCCAGACAATACAGCAGAGACCCAAAGACATGAAATTATCAGACAACCAATTACTCTCAAATGAAGGCCAAAATTGCATCCCTAGTGAAAAACTGTGAATAGTTTCTAGGGTTAAGATTGAATTAATGACTCTCAGAGTAAGTTAAGTGTCTTATGCAAACATAATGGAGTCAAAATATTTGGTAGCTTAACTCTGCTTCCTTCTCTGGGAATTACTTCAATTATTTTAAGCATAATTTCATACCTTGTATCTAGGTTTCTTTATGTTGGCATATCCTACTTAGCCCCAATACCATCACAAACAGATCTCCCACAGCCTATATTCCCACAGCCCAAAGCCTTGGGCACCTTTGCTTACAATATTAAAAGTTTAATAAAAGCCCTAGTCTTTCATGGAAACTGTTATCTGAGCATGTGAATCCATTAGAGCCATTAGCATGACATGTTATCATGAAAACCTTTTAACTTAAAACTATTCTTCAATTGTCAGTTAAGTGTCCTAATGTCAAGATAGGGGGAAGGGAGCTACTTGGAACTAGTCCCAACAAATGTATCAAAGATCAGAGAAACAGATGAACTGAGTGAGATTGAAACTTTAGGTGAGGGAAGACTCAGGTAAAGATTAAGTCAATGTAAAATTCCCATTGGGCTCCACTGATATCAGCATTTTCTATTACTGAAAAAAGGCCACGGATTCAGAATTTAAAAAGTAAGATGCTACTGTTAAAAACTGCAAAGCAAGAAGAAATAAGAGCCCAAGGACTACTACATACCACCTCCTTAACACAGCAGTGTTACAGACTTTCTTTCAATGACCAATTATATTCTGGGATTTGACTAGTGGTTAGTATGAAATAAGAACCTCATGACACTCAGGTGGTAAAGATAAAAAAAATTTAATACTCACCAGGGCAAAGTGAGTGGCAAGAATAAGAAATTCAGGAAGAGTTTTGTCATGGAAACTCAGGAGGTAGAGTATTTTAAGGAAGCAGAAGAGGTCAACGATATCAAATGTTGTTCAGAATCAAATGAACTGAGGAGAGAAAAATGCTTATTCAATTCAACAATCCATATGTCACCGGTCTCTAACAAGACTTGATTTAGTGGAAAGATGAGGTGAGAAAGCAGATTAGAAGGGCTGAGGGGTAAGTGGCATGAAATGGAGACAGCTAATATAGACAAGGTGAAATAAAAGATATGGGGAAAAGGAAGAGATGAAAGGTCAGTTTATTTTTGGTTTGGTATTACTCGGAAGAGACTTAATTGTGTTTAAAAGTAGGAATTCAGTTCAGAAGAAATAGTTGGATGTATAAGAGAAAAAGAAAATATTAAGCAATAAGGCATGGTCCCTCAGCAGAATAGCAGGCAAAGCAGAGGTGTAAGGACAGCCCTAGATTTAAGGGGGACCAGTGCTTGGCTCTGTCATTAACTCTCAGGAAGATCCCCAGAGGTCAGTAATTCCATTCTCTCAGTTGAGACCTGCTTCTTTCTTCCTGAAACACAAGCCGCATATTCAAGGTTTATTCCTAGGAGCCTTTTTCCAATCTGAAATGGGGATTACATTATTTTTACGGTGATGAGAAACCTGAAACTCCACCTGCTGCCAGATAGAAAGGCAAGCTTGAGACAACCTTGCAAGTGTGCAGCATGCTCATGAAAGTGTGTCCCTAACTAACCATCAGTGACAGTTTGTGTTTATGTTGCTTAGGCATTCTTATCCTAGAAGCAGGAGCCTGATCTACTTATTAAAGGAGAATGGAGAAAAACAAGGTCAAGATACGTCCTAAATGTTGTTTCTGAGATTCAGGGGAAAAACTACTGAAATGAAAATTTTCTTCTTTATTTATGGCACATGTCCTATCTTTGGCACAGCTAGTGGCCCTGGGTGGATTATCCCACAAGAATCAAGTAAACCAAAAGAAAAGCCTGCAGGTGGCCTAAAACAGAAGTCCAAAAATGAAACTAACACACAGCCAAATCTGCATCCCTTCTAATTTGTAAATAAAGTTTTATTGAAGCACCACCATGCTCATGATTTATGTATTCTCCATGGCTACATTCATGACACAATGACATACTTGAGTAGCTGTGACAGAGACCATATGATTCTATATGATTTACATAACTGTTTATCCAGCCCTTTTCATAAAAATTTGGATGTCCCCTGGCCATGAGGGAGAAGAGAGCCATGCAATGAGCAAAACTGCTGAAAGAGAAGTAGGCAAGAGTTTCTACTTCTCTATGAGGAAAAGCTTTCAGACAGGTGTCATGGTTAGAATCCACAGATTCAGCCAGAAAGGCTAGGACTTAGAGACAGTGCTCAAGTTCTATAGGGGTTCAAATAGGTCATGCCCTCTCTTCTATTGGGGGATTCAGTTTTCTGAGGAGGATGTGGGTTATGGGAACAGGACAAAATCCAATAATTAATACAGGAATACAAGGCTAAAGTAGAAGTATCATAGAACTGTACCAGGGTCACTTATACATAATAGTTTGGTGGCACTGAAGCTAAGGCAGAAGAGGCTGGGCAAAGGGAGATGGTCATTGTGTTGAAGCAGAAGCATATATCTTAGATTCTTAGGATCTGTGAGTTTTCTTAAATGAAAAGAATAAAACAGAGCCTTGATAAAACATGGCCTTGGCTTCATCAATATTAGTGATAATAATTGCTAACATTTGTCAAGAGCCAGGAATACACATGTGAGAAATAGAAAGATAAGACAGATCACATGTTCTGTATCCATTTATCTTTTGATGTACATTTAGGTTGTTCCCATACCTTGGCAATAATGCTGCAGTGACCATGGGAGTACAGGTATCTCTTTGTGATTATTATTTCATTTTCTTTGAGAATAGTCCCAGAAGTGGGATTACTGGATTATATAATACTTCAATCTTTCATTTATTGAGGAATTTCCACACTGATTTCCACAGTGGTTATAATAGTTTGTATTCCCACCAACAGTTTAAAATTATTCCCATTTCACCATATCCTTCCTAGCCCTTGTTATCTCTTGTCTGATAATAGCCATTCTAACAGATGTGTGATGATATAATTTTCTGTTTTTATGGGTTTGGGACTTACATTCAAACCTTTAATACATTTTGAGTCTATTACTGTGAATGTTTTTAAGATAGAAGTCCTGCAACATTTTTTATATGATAGCCAGTTTACCCACAACATTTACTGAAAATATTATCCTTTCTTTTATATATATGATCCTTTTAATGTACTTTATATATGTATGATCCTTTGAATGTACATACATGGTATGAAAGTGAAAAAATAAGTGACAATGTTAGTTACTCAGTCATGTCCAACACTTTGGAACCCAATGGACTGTAGCCTGCCAGGCTCCTCTGTCCATGGAATTCTCCAGGCAAGAATACAGGATGTGTCACCATTTCCTTCTCCAGTGAACCTTCCAGACCCAGGGACAGAACCTGTGTTTCCTGCATTGCAGGTAGATTCTTTAACATCTGAGCCACCAGGGGTGGCAGATATATGTACAAGTCCCTCCCAGAAAGATGATGGCAACCTGGTTTTATCACTGGAGCAACAAAGGCAGGGAGAGTGCCCATCAGTTCCCTCTAGCTCTGGAGAAGATTGTAGTTAGACATAGATACATGCTAAATTAGAAGTCTGACCCTCAAGCAATAACTTATAAAGTATGCAGCCAAACCCCTTTCACTGAAAGATCTGAAGATTAGCATTTGTTGCCTGCTTCTTCTGTGCTAGGCCCTGGAGGGACAGTTGCTGTGAAGGCTCACATGCACATGTCTTTCAAGTTTGCTATAGGCTTCTGGATCCCATGGACACAAGTTATTTTGGCTTTCAGTGTTAGACGTTTGTGGGGACTGCTCCATGTACCAGAGCCTTAAAAGTTGGGACACTATATGTGTGGTCCAAATCCTTCATTTTCATTCCTATAGGAGAATCTGAAAGTTAGGAATTCCCTCCTGACTGTATGGCACTGTACCAGAGGTAGAATTTCCTACCCATTTTGGTCTGGGTATTTTCTTAATGACCCAGAGTGTAGGAGTCACTCAGCTAATTTCTGGATTTCTTTCAAAGAGAATTGTTCCATACATAGTTGTAAACTTTGTGCATCTTTGAAAGGCTGGAAGTTCAGGAGCTTCCTCTATTGCCATATTGTTTCCTCTCTCCTAAAGATATTTTTCATAAATTACTTTTGAACATCAATGCATAGGTTCCTAAGACTCTCCTAAAAGTATGAACTTTCCTCTTGGCTTTCAGTATCATATCCTAATACATCCCATTCACATCTTGATATTTACATTTCTAAAAGAGCTACTTTATTTACGTTTTAACTTCGTATGGTCCACCTATATGTCTCTCCCCTTCTGTGATTCCCAACATGTTGGTTTATCTCCCCTGGACACCTGTTCTTCACTTACCTGTAGCCATACTGCGTAAAATTGAATTCACCATGGAAACCTTTCTGACACCCTTTTTCTTATACTCAAACACAAAACTACTAGAGCACTCATTATTTGACTGCAAGAATGTTTTTCTTACATTTGTTGTTGAGTTATTTTCACATATAACATGATTTATACATTATAAACATGCTGTTTATACACAATTATTATAATCAGTTATTAAATATTTTATTATTAAATAATATTTTGATAAGTATTTATTATTAAATTAAACTTATTAGTAAATATTTCCTAAATCTTCTGTATATTTCTTATATTTTTCACCTTGTCTGGGTAACAGACTTATCACTGACTTCACAACAAATGACCATGAGTTTGAATAATGTTTTGTCTAAATTCAGTAATGTGGACTTGGATAAGTGTTTTACCTCATATAAGCTTTGTTCATAATGTGTAGTAGAATGATGAACATATATTTTCTTTAAGGTTGTTATAGGTACTCTGAAAACAAGAATACTGTCCATCTGGTTCATGGCTGCATACCAGAATCCTCAAAGAACAGTGTTTAGTAAAAAGTCAGGGATCAGTAAATATTTAAAAAAAGGTTGAAATAATGTCAGTTCAGTTCAGTTCAGTTGCTCAGTCGTGTCTGACTCTTTGCGACCCCATGAATCGCAGCACACCAGGCCTCCCTGTCCATCACCAACTCCCGGAGTTCACTCAGACTCACGTCCATCGAGTTGGTGATGCCATCCAGCCATCTCATCTTCTGTCATCCCCTTTTCCTCCTGCCCTCAATCCCTCCCAGCATCAGAGTCTTTTCCAATGAGTCAACTCTTCGCATGAGGAGGCCAAAGTACTGGAGTTTCAGCTTTAGCATCATTCCTTCCAAAAAACACCCAGGGCTGATCTCCTTTAGAATGGACTGGTTAGATCTCCTTGCAGTCCAAGGGACTCTCAAGAGTCTTCTCCAACACCACAGTTCAAAAGCATCAATTCTTTGCACTTCAAAAGCACTCAGCTTTCTTCACAGTCCAACTCTCACATCCATACATGACCACTGGAAAAACCATAGCCTTGACTAGACGGACCTTTGTTGGCAAAGTAATGTCTCTGCTTTTCAATATGCTATCTAGGTTGGTCATAGCTTTCAATAATGTGAAAGAATATTAATCAAATTTATAGCTGACACATAATAGAAACTCAACATAAATGCCCAAATCCTGGAACTCTTCATTTGATGATTGGCTTTACCATTAGTTTAGCTGATAGTCAGTGATATACATCTCTCTGTTTTACTTCAAAGGGCATAACAACAGCTTCCTTGCTGAGCATCACAAGTCAGATTGATGGTGAGAATGGTAAGACTCATAATAAAGGTGCTAGGTAGGGCATAGAGGCATTCTACAAAGTAGAGGCATGTTGCTCTTGTTCTATCTATAAAGATGATGTGGATCACAGTATCAAGTGTCACTTCATCTCCCTGGAGCTCATGATTTATGATGTTCTCACATTTGAGGAGAATATTTAGCAACTTCTTCTTTTAAGCCAAAGGAGTTTTTTCTTAAGTTCCATATTTGGAGTTTAGAAGTTTTACAATGCTCTCATTGACCTGGGTCCCATGATACAATCCCAGGAAGCCCTCTGGAATGCAGAAAACAACATAACTAGACTTCTTGGACCTTGTCCAAGGGATGATATTAATGAACTTTAGGAAAAAGTTTTTCTTGGCCCTCCTATACTCTTTAATCCTTAAAGATCTTACTGAAATTGCAGATCATAAATGATTCTCCACAAGACTGGTTTTCATTGCAGGTTGAGACTGTTGGAGTTGCGAGAACATTAAAGTCTCTTTAGAGGTTCTGAAACATGATAGAAAAGACGACAAAAATTTAAGAATCCTGATATAATTGTCTTTCACTTATGGTCTTTCAATCATTAGTTGTGTAATTTTGAAAAATCACTTAATTTGGGGGTACCATTGTCTTCATATGAAGAATAAGGATAAATAATAACTGCAGTTCAACTTTGCTGTCAAATTTACTAGGATGAAAGTGATTGCAATATTTTACTGTTTTGTATTTTGAAATCTCTCTCATTTGAGATCAAGTGGTTCCAACTATGAAGAGAAGGTGGGTATAGAGGAAGAAACAATAAAATCATAGAAAACATCATGGAGATAATAAGTAATAATGTTAAGTATAGTTCAATTCAGTTCAGTCGCTGAGTGGTGTCCAACTCTTTGAGACCCCATGGACTGCAGCACATCAGGCCTCCCTGTCCATCACCAACTCTCAGAGTTTACTCAAACTCATGTCCATTGAGTCAGTGATGCCATCCAACCATCTCATCCTCTTTCATCCCCTTCTCCTGCCTTCAATCTTTCCCAGCATCAGGGGCTTTTCCAATGAGTCAGTTCTTCACATTAGGTAGCCAAAGTATTGGAGTTTCAGCTTCAGCATCACTCTTTCCAATGAATATTCAGGACTCATTTCTTTTAGGATGGACTCACCGAATCTCCTTGCAGTCCAAGGGACTCTCAAGAGTCTTCTCCAATACCACAGTTCTAAAGCATCAGTTCTTCAGTGCTCAGCTTTCTTTAAAGTCCAACTCTCACATCCATACATGACTACTGGAAAAACCATAGCTTTGACTAGACAGACATTTGTTGGAAATGCAATGTCTCTATTTTTTAATGCTGTCTAGGTTGGTCATAACTTTTCTTCCAAGAAGCAAGCATCTTTTAATATCATGGCTGCTGTCTCCATCTGCAGTGATTTTGGAGTCCAAGAAAATAAAGTCTCTCACTGTTTCCTTTGCTTCCCCATCTATTTGCCATGAGTAATGGGACTGAATGCCATGATCTTAGTTTTCTGAATGTTGAGTTTTAAGCCAACTTTTTTCACTCTCCTCTTTCACTTTCATCAAGAGGCCCTTTAGTTCTTCTTTACTTTCTCCCATAAGGGTGATGTCGTCTGTAAATCTGAGATGATTGATTTTCTCCCAGCAACCTTGATTCCAGCAGGTGCTTCATCCAGCCTAGCATTTCTCGTGATGTACTCCACATATAAGGTAAATAGGCAGGGTGACAATATATAGCCTTGACCTATTCCTTTCCTGACTTGGAACCAGTCTGTTGTTTCATGTCCAGTTCTAAGTGTTGCTTCCTGACCTGCATACAGATTTCTCAAGAGGCAAGTAAGGTGGTCTAGTATTCCCATCTCTTTCAGAATTTTCCACAGTTTGTTGTCATCCACACAAAGACTCAGGCACAGTCAATAAAGCAGAAGTAGATGTTTTTCTAGAACTCTCTCTCTTTTTCAATGATCCAGTGGATGTTGGCAATTTGATCTACATATCCTCTGTCTTTTCTAAATCCAGCTTGAACATCTGGAAGTTCATGGTTCATGTACTGTTGAAGCCTGGCTTGGAGAATTTGAGTGCAATTGTGTGCGGTAGTTTGAGCATTCTTTGTCATTGCCTTTCTTTGGGATTGAAATAAAAACTGACGTTTTACAGTCCTGTGGCCACTACTAGTTTTCCAAATTTGCTGGTATATTGAGTGCAGCACTTTCACAGCATCGTCTTTTAGGATTTGAAATAGCTCAACTAGAATTCCATCATCTTTGCTAGCTTTCTTCATAGCAATGCTTCCTAAGGCCTACTTCATTTCACATTCCAGGATGTATGGCTCTACGTGAGTGATCACACCATCGTTATTATCTGCATTGTGAAGATTTTTTTTGTATAGTTTTTCTGTGTATTCTTGCCACCTCTTCTTAATATCTTCTGCTCTTGTTAAGTCCATACTATTTCTGTCCTTTATTGTGCCCATTTTTGCATGAAATGTCCCTTGTTATCTCTAATTTTCTTGAAGAGATCTCTGGTCTTTCTCATTCTATTATTTTCCTCTATTATTCTGCATTGATCAATAAGGAAAGCTTTCTTATCTCTCCTTGCTATTCTTTGGAACTCTCCATTCAATTGGTTACATCTTTCCTTTTCCCCTTTGCTTTTTGCTTTTCTTCTTTTCTCAGCTATTTGTAAGGCCTCCTCAGATAACCATTTTGCCTTTTTCATTTCTTTACCTTGGAGATGGTCTTGATCACTGCCTTCTGTACAATGTCATGTACCTCCATTGTCTATCAGGTCTAATCCCTTGAATCTATTTGTCACTTCCACTGTAAAATCATAAGGGATTTGATTTAGGTCATACCTGAATGGTCTAGTGGTTTCCCCCACTTTCTTCAATTTAAGTCTGAATTTGGCAATAAAGAATTCATGGTCTGTTCCACAGTCAGCTCCCCATCTTGTTTTCACTGACTGTATAGAACTTCTCCATCTTTGGATACAAAGAATATAATCAATCTGATTTAAGTATTGACCATCTGGTGATGTCCATGTGTAGAGTCTTCTCTTCTGTTGTTGGAAGAGGGTGTTTGCTATGACCAGTGCATTCTCTTGGCAAAACGCTGTTAGCAATTTTCCCTGCTTCATTCTGTACTCCAAGGCCAAATTTGTCTGTTACTCCAGGTATTTCTTGACTTCCTACTTTTGCATTCCAGTCCCCCATAATGAAAAGGACATTTTTGGGGGGGAAGGGGGATATTAGTTCTATAAGGTCTTTTAGGTCTTCATAGAACTGTTCAACTTCAACTTCTTTAGCATTAGTGGTTGGGGCATAAACTTGGATTACTGTGATATTGAATGGTTTGCCTTGGAAACAAGCAGAGATCATTCTGTCATTTTTGAGATTGCATCCAAGTACTGCATTTAGGATTCTTTTTTTGACTATGATGGCTACTCCATTTCTTCTAAGGGATTCTTTCCCACAGTAGTAGATATAATGGTCATCTTTAAATTCACCCATTCCAGTCCATTTTAGTTCACTGATTGCTAAAACGTCAATGTTCATTCTTAACATCTCCTGTTTGACCAGTTCCAATTTGCCTTGATTCATGGACCTAACATTCCAGGTTCCTATGCAATATTGCTCTTTATAGCATCAGACTTTACTTCCATCACCAGTCACATCCACAACTGGATGTTGTTTTTGCTTTTGCTCCATCTCTTCAGTCTTTCTGGAGTTATTTCTCCACTGATCTCCAGTAGCATATTGGGCACCTACAGACCTAGGGAGTTCATCTTTCTGTGTCCTATATTTTTGCCTTTTCATACTGTTCATGGGGTTCTCAAGGCAAGAATACTGAAGTGGTTTGCCATTCCCTTCTCCAGTGGACCATGTTTTGTCAGAACTCTCCATCATGACCTGCCCATCTCAGTGGCCCCACACAGCATGGCTTATAGTTTCACAGAGGTAAACAATACTGGGGTCCATGTGATCAGATTGGTTAGTTTCCTATGACTGTGGTTTTCAGTCTGTATGCCCTCTGATGGAGAAGGATAAGAGACTTATGGGTGCAGCAGACCTGGGTATGACAGAAGCCCTCTTGGAGGAGGTTGCCATTAACCCCACCTTAGAGCCACCAGAACTTACAGAGGACTGGGGAAACAGGCACTTGGAGGGCACAAACAGAACCTTGTGTGCACCACAACCCAGGAGAAAGGAGCAGTGACCCCACAAGAGACTGACCCAGACTTGCCTGTGAGTGTCGAGTCCCCAGTGGAGGTGTGGGTCTGAGGTGGCCTGCTGAAGGGTTGGGGGCACTGAGTGTAGGAGTACATGCATGGAATCTTTTGAAAGAGAGAGGTCACCATTATCTTGATTATCTCCACCATAGTTTGGCCCCAGATAAGTAACAAGGAGGGAACACAGCCCCACCCATCAACAAAAAATAGGATTAAAGATTTACTGAACATGGCCCCATCTTTTTTGGGGGGTGTTAGTTCTAAAAAGTCTTGTAGGTCTTCATAGAACAGTTCAACATCAGCTTCTTCAGTGTTACTGGTTGGGGCATAAACTTGGATTACTGTGATATTGAATGGTTTGCCATGGAAATGAACTGAGATCATTCTGTCGTTTTTGAGATTGCATCCAAGTACTGCATTTAGGATTCTTTTTTTGACTATGATGGCTACTCCATTTCTTCTAAGGGATTCTTGCCCACAGTAGTAGATATAATGGTCATCTGAGTTAAATTCACCCATTCCAGTCCATTTTAGTTCACTGATTGCTAAAATGTCAATGTTCACTGGACATCTCCAATTTGACCTCTTCTGATTTGCCTTGATTCATGGACCTAACAAAAGCAGAGACATTACTTTGCCAACACAGGTTCGTCTAGTCAAGGCTATGGTTTTTCCTGTGGTCATGTATGGATGTGAGAGTTGGACTGTGAAGAAGGCTGAGCGCCGAATAATTGATGCTTTTGAACTGTGGTGTTGGAGAAGACTCTTGAGAGTCCCTTGGACTGCAAGGAGATCCAACCAGTCCATTCTGAAGGAGATCAGCTCTGTGATTTCTTTGGAAGGAATGATGCTAAAGCTGAAACTCCAGTACTTTGGCCTCCTCATGCGAAGAGTTGACTCATTGGAAAAGACTCTGATGCTGGGAGGAATTGGGGGTGGGAGGAGAAAGGGACGACAGAGGATGAGATGGCTGGATGGCATCACTGACTCGATGGACGTGAGTCTGAGTGAACTCCGGGAGTTGGTGATGGACAGGGAGGCCTGGCGTGCTGCGATTTACGGGGTCGCAAAGAGTTGGACATGACTGAGTGACTGATCTGATCTGATCTGATCTGAACATTCCAGGTACCTATGCAATATTGCGCTTTATAGCATCAGACTTTATTTCCATCACCAGTCACATCCACAAGTGGATGTTGTTGTCGCTTTTGCTCCATCTCTTCAGTCTTTCTGGAGTTATTTCTCCACTGATCTCCAGTAGCATATTGGGCACCTACCTACCTGGGGAGTTCCTCTTTCAGTATCCTATCATTTTGCCTTTTCATACTGTTCATGGGGCTCTCAAGGCAAGAATACTGAAGTGGTTTGCCATTCCCTTCTCCAGTGGACCACATTCTGTCAGACCTCTCCACCATGACCTGCCCATCTTGGGTGGCCCCACACAGCATGGCTTAGTTTCATTGATTTGGACAAGGCTGTCGTCCATGTGATTAGATTGACTAGTTTTCTGTGATTATGGTTTGTGTGTCTGCCTTCTGGTGCCTCTTACAAATCTTACTGTCTTACTTGGGTTTCTCTTACCTTGGAAGTGGGGTATCTCTTCATGGCTACTCCATCAAAGCGCAGCTGCTCCTCCTTACCTTGGACAAGGGGTACCTACTAACAGCCACCCCTCCTGACCTTAAACTTGGAGTAGCTCCTTTCAGCCCTCCTGCTATTATAGGGGACTGGAATGCAAAAGTAGGAAATCAAGAAACGCCTGGAGTAACAGGCAAATTTGGCCTTGGAGTACAGAATGAAGCAGGGCAAAGGCTAATAGAGTTTTGCCAAGAGAACACAATGGTCAAAGCAAACACCTTCTTCCAACAACACAAGAGAAGACTCTACAACTGGACATTGCCAGATGGTCAACATCAAAATCAGATTGATTATATTCTTTGCAGCCAAAATGGAGAGGCTCTATACAGTCAGCAAAAACAAGACCGGGAGTTGACTGTGGCTCAAATCATGAACTCCTTATTGACAAATTCAGACTTAAATTGAAGAAAGTAGGGAAAACCACTAGACCATTCAGGTATGACCCAAATCAAATCCCTTATGATTATACACTGGAAGTGAGAAATAGATTTAAGGGCCTAGATCTGATAGATAGAGTGCCTGATGAACTCTGGACAGAGGTTCATGACATTGTACAGGAGACAGGGATCAAGACCATCCCCATGGAAAAGAAATGCAAAAAAGCAAAATGGCTGTCTGGGGAGGCCTTACAAATAGCTGTGAAAATAAGAGAAGCGAAAAGCAAAGGAGAAAGGAAAGCTATAAGCATCTGAATGCAGAGTTCCAAACAATAGCAAGAAGACATAAGAAAGCCTTCCTCAATGATTGATACAAAGAAACAGAGGAAAACAACAGAATGGGAAAGACTAGAGATGTCTTCAAGAAAATTAGAGATACCAGGGGAACATTTCATGCAAAGATGGGCTCGATAAAGGACAAAGATGATATGGACCTAACAGAAGCAGAAGATATTAAGAAAAGGTGGCAAGAATACACAGAAGAACTGTACAAAAAAGATCTTCATGACCAAGATAATCACGATGGTGTGATCACTCACCTAGAGCCAGACATCTTGGAATGTGAAGTCAAGTGGGCCTTAGAAAGCATCACTATGAACAAAGCTAGTGGAGGTGATGGAATTCCAGATGAGCTATTTCAAATCCTGGAAGATGATACTGTGAAAGTGCTGCACTCAATATGCCTGCAAATTTGGAAAACTCAGCAGAGGACACAGGACTGGAAAAGGTCAGTTTTCATTCCAATCCCAAAGAAAGGCAATGCCAAAGAATGCTCAAACTACTGCACAATTGCACTCATCTCACATGCTAGTAAAGTAACGCTCAAAATTCTCCAAGCCAGGCTTTAGCAATACATGAACTATGAACTTTCAGATGTTCAAGCTGGTTTTAGAAAAGGCAAAGGAACCGGAGATCAAATTATCAACATTTGCTGGATCATGGAAAAAGGAAGAGAGTTCCAGAAAAATATGTATTTCTGCTTCATTGACTATGCCAAAGCCTTTGACTGTGTGGATCACCGTAAATGAGGGAAAATTGTGAAAGAGATGGGAATACCAGACCACCTGACCTGCCTCTTGAGAACCCTATATGCAGGTCAGGAAGCGACAGTTAGAACTGGACATGGAACAACAGACTGGTTCCAAATAGGAAAAGGAGTACGTCAAGGCTGTATATTGTCACCCTACTTATTTAAATTCTATGCAGAGTGCATCATGAGAAACGCTGGGCTGGAAGAAGCACAAGCTGGAATCAAGATTGCTGGGAGAAATATCAATAACCTCAAATATGCACATGACGCCACCCTTATGGCAGAAAGTAAAGAGGAACTGAAAAGCCTCTTGATGAAAATAAAAGAGGAGAGTGAAAAAGTTGGCTTAAAGCTCAACATTCAGAAAACTAAGATCATGGCATCCAGTCCCATCACTTCATGGGAAATAGATGGGGAAACAGTGGAAACAGTGTCAGACTTTATCTTTCTGGGGCTCCAAAATCACTGCAGATGGTGATGTCAGCCATGAAATTAAGACACTTACTCCTTGGGAGGAAAGTTATGACCAAACTAGATAGCATATTGAAAAGCAGAGACATTACTTTGCCAACAAAGTTTCGTCTAGTCGAGGCTATAGGGTTTCCAGTGGTCATGTATGGATGTGAGAGTTGGACTGTGAAGAAAGCTGAGTGCCAAAGAATTGATGCTTTTGAAGTGTGGTGTTGGAGAAGACTCTTGAGAGTCCCTTGGACTGCAAGGAGATCCAACCAGTCCATTCTAAAGGAGATCAGTCCTGGGTGTCTTTGGAAGGAGTGATGCTTAAGCTCCAATACTTTGGCAACCTCATGCGAAGAATTGACTCACTGGAAAAGACTCTGATACTGGGAGGAATTGGGGGCAGGAGGAGAAGGGGATGACATAGAATGAGATGGCTGGATGGCATCACTGACTCAATGGACATGAGTTTTGGTGAACTGCAGGAGTTGGTGATGGACAGGGAGGCCTGGCGTGCTGCAATTCATGGGGGAATCAAAGACTCAGACACAACTGAGGAGCTAAACTGAACTGAACTGAACTGTGCATGGCCCCACCTGTCAGAACAAGACCCAGTTTCCCTCTCAGTCAGTCTTTCCCATCAGGAATGTTAAGTGGTATATAAATTAAGATAAAACCAGTTGCTATAACAAATAAATTCTCAGAAATCTTAATGGTTGACCATAATACAGTTCAAATTTTTGCTCAGCTAATAATCCAATGAACACTTCACTCTGTAGACTTCCACACTGTGATTGAGGGGCCTAATTTCTTTGCATCTCACGGCTCCACCATCTTTTAGGGCATCTGAATCCTTTATTTCTAGCTAATGGGTAGAAAAGAATGAGGATGTTTTGAGAAGTCTTTTGGGCCAGATGTGAAAGGACATCATTTCCACCACATTTCAATGGCTTCTGTCATATGGTAACACCAAATAGAAAGTAACTGGAAAATGCAATCTATCTCTATGCAAAAGAATAAAGAGAAAAAAGTGTAGCAAGCAGTTAATTTCTTTCCAAAATGCTAAACACTGATCACCAGGGGTGTTTGATGTATAGGAGAGGGATGCCAATATTAGTACTTAAAGTATTAAACTTAGGAAAAATTGTGCTAGTTGTTGGGATCTCAAGAGAAAGAAAGACCTTGTGGAGGCAGAAAAAAAAACAGCAAAATCGGCTAAAAATTACACAGAACTTGAACCATAAGAGTGAAGATAACCACAAATCTACAAGAAAGTCAATCAACTAAAATTAAAGTTTAATTTGAAGCTTTAGCTTATAATATTGACAACCTAATAAAAAGAAATCCATGCACATGAGTAAAAATACATAGCTGCAAGGCCTGATGTTACTAAGTTAGTTTCACCTGGGAGAAATTCTAAATAAAAAAGACATGAATTTACAAGGAGTTTATTACAAAAAAAATTTTTTGAAAAAAAGATTGTGTTGTGATGAGGATATTTAACACTATGGTTTAAAAGTTATGGTAGCTCAGATGGTAAAGAATTCACCTGCAATATAGAAGACTTGGCTTTGATTCCTGGGTCAGGAAGATCTCCTTGAGAACGGAATAGTTAGCCACTCCAATATTCTTGCCCAGAGAATTCCATGAACAGAGGAGCCTAGAAAGCTTGGGTTAGGGTTAGGATTAAGGTCCATGGGTCACAAAGAGTCAGATGCAACTGTGTGACCAAGCATACACACAAAGGTTAAATAAATATCAAATGCTTCAGGTAACTTTTGGAGATAGGAAGTATTTAATGATGTGACATACAGCTAGGATAGCTCTGGGGAATAAAATCCTCTATAACAGGAATCTTAACCTAGGATATCTAGACTTAGTTTTCATGTGGTACAGAGCAATGTAGACTGTCTACTTCTTAGACTGCTGTTCCTACTTTATCAGTATCCTGGAAGATTGACACAACTGAGAGAAGCAAGTTCATATAAATGAAAAGAAACTTACACATCAGGACCTCTTCGTCATCTGACTTCTCTTTTCTTATTCAGAGTTTTACTTTTCTACTAACACTGGAGTCTGGGCGGTATTAAATTGGGCCTGTTTCTAATTTCTTTTTTGTATTGGTGGTTATTTTTATCCATAATGGGTAAGAAAGTTGCTTTGTATTAGGAAACAACTGAATTTGACCCAAGTCTCCCTGGATCACAAAGAAAGAATTAGAGAAAATTTTATTTGGGAGATATAGAACCCTTCCTTGGTGTTCCAATTCTCTTGCCATAATACCCTGAATCAAGCATCTAATTTTCTGCAGCTCTTTTAGTCTCCAGTCTTTCTTCTCTGCCTATTTCAGTGTTATAGCAAAGAAGTTTATAACTTTGCCAAAGATGTAAAAAAAAAAAAAAAATCAATGAGAAACTCAAGTAAGATAAAGACAAAAATGGAAAAATCCTTAGATGGAGAAAGCTTTGGAGCCCACAAATAATCAAAATGAAGGAAAATTTTAGACCAAATCAAGTCTGCTTTGTATCTTGTACAGTGAAGGATGCACCCACACCTATCCATCTAGGCATTGTCGATGGCTGCTTTCTCACCACAATGGCAGAGTTTCTCACCACAATGGCAGAGTTGAGTCATTTTGACAGAGACCAGATGTGGCCTTTTAGACTAAATTTTAGTCCTGTACTGAAGTATTTACTATCTAGCCTTTTGGAGGAAAACATCGTTGATCCTTGAACTATATTGTCATATATGGAATTGAAGAAAAATCTAGGCATAAAAGAGTAGAAGCTCAATGGCAGAGAGGTAAATTTGACATGTTATAAACAGTAAACAGCAAGCAGTCTGTAAAGTATTTATACAGTAAGCAAATAAAAAAAAATACATCCACACACATATATATGTGTTTATACATGCATGCATACATGTGTGTATACATCGAGAAAGCAAGAGAGTTCCAGAAAAACATCTATTTCAGCTTTATTGACTATGCCAAAGCCTTTGACAATGTGGATCACAATAAACTTTGAAAAATTCTTCAAGCGATGGGCATACCAGACCACCTGACCTGCCTCTTGAGAATCATATGCAGGTCAGGAAGCAACAGTTAGAACTGTCCATGAACAACAGACTGGTTCCAAATAGGAAAAGGAGTACGTCAAGGCTGTATATTGTCACCCTGCTTATTTAACTTCTATGCAGAGTACATCATGAGAAATGCTGGGCTGGAAGAAGCACAAGCTGGAATCAAGATTGCTGGGAGAAATATCAATAACCTCAGATATGCAGATGACACCACCCTTATGGCAGAAAGTGAAGAAGAACTAAAAAGCCTCTTGATGAAAGTGAAAGAAGAGAATGAAAAAGTTGGCTTAAAGCTCAATATTCAGAAAACTAAGATCATGGTATCTGGCCCCATCACTTCACAGCAAATAGATGGGGAAACAGTGGAAACAGTGGCTTACATTATTTTTCTGGGGCTCCAAAATCACTGCAGATGGTGATTGCAGCCATGAAATTAAAAGACACATACTCGTTGGAAGGAAAATTATGACCAACCTAGACAGCATGTTAAAAAGCAGAGACATTGCTTTGCCCACAAAGGTCTGTCTAGTCAGGGCTATGGTTTTTCCAGTGGTCATGTATGGATGTGAGAGTTGGACTCAAGAAAGCTGAGTGCTGAAGAATTGATGCTTTTGAACTGTGGTGTTGAAGAAGACTCTTGCGAGTCCCTTGGACTGCAAGGAGATCCAACCAGTCCATCCTAAAGGAGATCAGTCTTGGGTGTTCATTGGAAGGACTGATGTTGAAGCTGAAACTCCCATACTTTGGCCACCTGATGCAAAGATCTGAATCATTTGAAAAGACCCTGATGCTGGGAAAGATTGAGGGCAATAGGAGAAGGAGATGACAGAGGATGAGATGGTTGGATGGCATCACTGACTTGATGGACATGGGTTTGGGTGGGCTCCAGGAGTTGGTGATGGACAGGGAGGCCTGGCGCGCTGTGGTTCACAGGGTTACAAAGACTCAGACACAACTGAGTGACTGAGCTGAACTGAACTGAACTGAACTGTTACATGTATGTATGTCTATCTATATATGTATGTTTATCTTTACTTATTTTATTTGTATATTATATATGAATAATGTATATCATGTATATATACAAATATATGTAAAAAGTGAAACTGTTAGTCACTGATCACATCTGACTCTTTGTGACCCCTTGGACTGTGGCTCACTAGACTTCTCTGTTCATGGAATTCTTCAGACAACAATACTGTAATGGGTATCCATTCCCTTTTCCAGGAGATATTCCTGACCCAAGAATCAAACCTGGGTCTCTGCATGCATTACAGACAAATCCTTTTATCATCTGAGCCACCAGAGAAGTCCATATAAATGCATATTCATATATAAACTTACATATATATATGTATGAAATGAACAGCTGCTCTTTGAGAATAGTGATCTTATGCTTTAATTAAAAAAAAAAAAAAAATCCTTTCCAGTATTTAGAGCAGGTCTAACATAGGAAGTAACATTTCTGGCTAACCAAACGCATTTAACTTCAAAAATCTTTATGACTA
Organism: Bos grunniens; assembly: GCF_055505025.1. Classification (NCBI taxonomy): domain Eukaryota; kingdom Metazoa; phylum Chordata; class Mammalia; order Artiodactyla; family Bovidae; genus Bos; species Bos grunniens. The sequence continues at coordinate 53,125,439 of NC_141175.1, read as the reverse complement.
CCATGTCTCCATCTTAGGCACTTTTCTCTGTTCTTAGTTTGGGCAGATATTGACTGTTTTAAAATGGAAATTCCTAGAGTAACTTGCATTTATCCCTGCTCATTTAATGAATAGAGGACATTCTCTATTCTTCTTCAGGGTCACTAAACTGGAACTTGTCTTGAGAATTAAATGGACTTTAATTAAAGCTTAAATATAACAAGAATGTTTGCCACTTTTCATATTTTTCTTGTGGCCAGGCTTCAGTGATAATGAGACTAAGGTCGTGGACCTTATCCCCATGTGGGCCACTTAACTTTGATCTATTCCAAGTTTAAAAACATTATGAAGCTTCTAGAGTGTGCCAGGCATTGTGCATCTCATTAAGACTATACAACTGAATAAGTCACAGCTACTTTCTTCAAGTATCCTAGAGCCTGGTGGAAAAGATTGGATAAATCTGGTGTACTGCATGACTGAAATTATAAGTAATGCTATCGGATATAGGCAAATTGCTACAAACATTCAAGAAGAAGAGAGTAGGAAGAATTATGAAAAAATATGAAAGAGCCTGTGTCTCATTGTGCCTCAAAGTTAGATTTCATTACTTTTCTTAGGTAAGAAGATGAAGCAGGGAGCTTTGTAAGTAAAGAATAGCTGAAAAAAATATGTGGTATAGTTAGTAAATACCACCAGAGTTCAAGTTTCTCAGAGTACAGGGTATACATATGAGAATAATGAGATTAAATGCTTATGGAAGACCTAGAAAGTAAAAATAAAGCATGCATGTTAATTTTATTGGGTAAACCAAGAGGAGCCCTATGGATTTTAAATAATTAGAGAGTGGATAAGAAGAGCAGTTTGGCAGTTTGCATAGAATCAATTGGAGTCTGAAGAGGCCAAAGAGAGAAAAGTTAAAGATCTACTGCCACAGTCTAGGAAAGAAGTTCAGGAGCCCAAACTGGGGATGCTGGTGGTGAAAACTGAGGAGAGAGATTTGAGCAATTCAGACACCACGTCTGGAAGGCTTGGATAATAGACAGAGGAAAGAGAACTAAAAGTTTTCCAGGCTGGAGTGCTCATTAAAAAAAAAAGCACTGTCCTATTAAATAGAAAATAAAGAATAGGAAATCTTTGTGGAGATGTTTAGGGAACTATGGAGAATTCCAAATTTTGCATATTGATTTTAAGGTGTAGGTAAAATCTCCAATAATCCTTGGAAACATCCTTGGAAACAAAAATAGTGAAAGGACCCAAGAAATATGTGGATTTCCAGGATGGTTTAGTGTCCACGGAGGGAGAATACATGTCAGGCAATCTTATCACAAATAGCAGTAAAGAAGCCTGGGAATATGCATAAAAACTGTTGTAAATGCATGTATATGTATGGCTGAGTCCCTTCACTGTTCATCTGAAATTATCACAATGTTGTTAATTGACTATACCCCAATACGAAATGTTTTTGGTGTTTAAAAAGATATAAAAATAAAATTAAAAAAAAAAAAACTTTTAATGTAAAACATGCAGCCAAGATAACATAGGAAATGACAGTAAAATTAACAAAAATGTAGAAATGTCACCCTAAGGACCAATCAGAAATCAAAGACTTAACAATTTTAGGGGCATCCAGAGTCATCTAAGTGGTTACTGGTTTTCTTTCATGAAAGTAAATTTGAGTCAGTCATTCTAACCCAGTCATAGCAAAGGAGAAAAACTAACCCAAACATATTCATTTGATATATACCATGTCTGGGAGAAGACACATAGTGGGTAGCATGAAACCTTTAAAAAAGAGATCAGATGGCTTTATTGAAGCTTTATTAAAGTCTATTTATTTCTCAAGATCAGATGGCTCTAATTTGTCAATGCATGTCAATGTCCTAGACGGGGAGGGTTTTCAGAGGAGCTGATATGTGTAGTCTTCCCTCCTTTTCAGGTGTACCCCACTTCAGTGCCCCTGATCCTAGTTCTGGAATTTTTGCAATTAAGAACATAGGGCAAACTCCTCGCATTGGGATTCATGCCCACCATGCAATGCTTTAATGATAAATTGACCATTTAGCTTGTGAAACAGAGGGCAAAATTTTGCTGACTAGAATATATTTCAATTCATATAGTATAATACATTAGTACTCTTGCCTAGAAACTCCCATGGACAGAGGACCCTGGTAGGCTGCAGTCCATGGGATCGCAAAGAGTTGGACATGACTGAGCGACTTCACTGTCACTTTTCACTTTCCTGCATTGGAGAAGGAAATGGCAACCCACTCCAGTGTTCGTGCCTGGAGAATTCCAGGGACGGAGGAGCCTGGTGGGCTGCCGTCTATGGGGTCGCACAGAGTCAGACACGACTGACGTAACTTAGCAAACAGGCATTCTGATTTATATAAAGTATTAATCTCTGGATTATACTGATAAATTTAAGGGTCTGGATCTGCCTTCATGAGAACCAGACATGAAAGCTAATACAATATTCTTCTGGTTTCCACTGATTTCTCCAGAGCTCAGGATACTACTCTTGCACTACTGCTGCTGAGTTAGTAGCATTGTTCTGATTACTCACTGCTGTTTATCAGACCTTCTTACACTTCAGTGACTTAGAACAACAGTTTATGACTTCTCACAAATCTGCCGTCTGCGATGGACTCTACTGGACAGTTCTACTCCATGTTGTACCAGATAGGGTTGGCAGTGTAGGCTTGCATCTTCATCATGTGTCTGGGATGGTTCAAGCCAGGAGGGAACAGGTAAGCATTTCTCTCCTCTTTATGTAGCCTTTCTACATGTCTGACTTGCGCTTTCTCAGAACACATTGAGTCTCAGCTTAGTGGAACATCTTACATGGAAGCCTGTTTCCAAAAGAAAGAAAGCAGAAACTGGCAGTTATTTTAAAAACTAGGAGAAATCACTTCTGCTATATGTTAGTTGTGAAAGTAAGTTAGATTTAAGGGGAGGTGAAACAAATTCCAGCTTTGATCTTAGGAGTGACATGAACATATAGTGAAGAAGGAATTGATGGCTGTCATCTCACATACATGGGAAAACAGACATGTAATAGACACTCAATAAATGTTGAATGTTGTTGTTGTTCTGTTGCTAAGTCATGTCCAACTCTTTGCAACCCCATGAACTGCAGCACGCCAGGCTTCCCTGCCCTTCATTTTCTCCCAGAGTTTACTCAAACTCATGTCCATTGAGTCAGTTATGCTATCTAACCATCTCATCTTCTGTCACCCACTTCTCCTCTTGCCCTCAATCTTTCCCAGCATCAGTGTCTTTTCCGGCAAGTTGGCTCCTCTCCAATTCATTGTAGAATAAATGTGAATGAATGAGTCAATGGCTTACAACAAAAGAACTCTTCTACTTAGAAGAAGGTGTAATGTTCTTTTTGGAATTTATATTTGTCTCAAAGGAACTATAGTTTTGTACTAAATTGAGTTGAAAACTTAATATTTCTGGATGACAGTATATTCTTTGACTATTTATAAAGAAGAAAATCAAGAGAGACCTTCAGAAAAATTCTGAAAGTAAAACATTAATAATAATAATAGTAATAATAACACATATATAGGGCTTTCTGTGTGCTATGAATTATTACAACTCTGTTTAATAATCATAAAATCCTACTTTATGGATGAGGAAACCAAAGCACAGAACAGTGGAGTCAAAATCACTTTGCTGATAAGTGGCAGAGTCTTTATTCAAATCTAGGTCTGACCCACTATGCTATGACATCTTTCCTCCTTAAAAGAAATAATATATTTAACCTTTGAATAAATTGTTTTCCTTCTATTTATCCTCATCCTCTTTTTCTATCTTCTCTATCCTCAGTAAAAGTAGAATTTCAATTATTAAATTGCTATAATGATGAGAATAGTGATAAATTGAAATGCATGAATACATGTTTACTAATTACACCTCTCTATATAACTGGAAGTATTTGACTAGGGGTTAGGATCCAATTAGCTGATTAGTGTATGCCAGCCTTCAGCACACCCATCTTGCAGGACAAAGGATGAAGAATGGAACATTTCAATGAGAATCAGTTAGGTTTAGATAGTGAAGCAAGTGTACAGAAAGGTTGTTATTTATACATTTCATTTAGGACTATTTTCTTTGGTCTGGAAATCTTTAATATTGGTTAAAAACAGACTGATGTTTATTGCTGATGGAAGTAACTTTAATCCAATGTAAAAAAAAAAAAAAAAAGACAGTGCAGCTGTCTACTTGTATTTGAGATACATAAGACCAGTGTTTCTCTACTACTTACATGCTTAAAAAATTTTAAATGTATTGATTTAAGGAAGGACATTGAATCTCCTTTATGATTAAATCACTATGGAGAACTCAAAAGCTTGATGCCAAGCTTTGAAGTTACACAAAGGTATCTGAAGGGGCATACTTATTCTTATCCTAATATTGACAAAAGTTTAATTTCAAAATAAATTAGAAATTATATTAATCTAGGAAATCTTGGAGTTGTTGCAAATGTGCAAACCTTGTCTCTGAAAGTCAGGTTCCTATACTTCCTATTCTAACCTTCTCAACACTGGTCCATCCCACAAACCCCATTGACTGTAGAGTGGCAATGCCCGAAATAAGGAATGACAAAGCTCAGTCCTCAAATCACCAACAGGCTTTTGGGAAGTGTAAAGACATCTTTAGGGGTAGGTAAGAGCAATCAAAGGGTTTCCCAGGTGGCTCAATGGTAAAGAATCCACCTGTCAATGCAGGAGACACAGGAGACGTGGGTTCAATTCCTGGGTAGGGAAGATCCCCTGGAGAAGAAAATAGCAACCCACTCCTGTTTTCTTGCCTGGAAAATTATATGGGTAGAGATGCCTGGTAGGCTACAGTCCACAGGGTCACAGAGAGTCTGACACAACTGAGCAGGCACTATTCACAGGCAATCAGAAGCGACAAAGTACTACTTCACAAAGCAACCATCAGCGGGGAAAAAAGTGAGTGTTAGTCATTAGTTTTGACTCCATGTCTGACTCTTTTTGACCCCATGAACTGTAGCCTACCAGTCTCCTCTGTCCATGAGATTCTCTAGGCAAGGATACTGGAGTGGGTAGCCATTCCCTTCTTCAGGGGATCTTCCCAACCCAGAGATCGAATCTGGGCCTCCTGCATCACCAGCAGATTCTTTACTCTCTGAGCAACCAGGGAAGCCCAACACAACAATTATTTGTCCACAACACCCATGAAAAACAGTGATAAAATCCTGTGTCCAGTTCAGAAGTGAGAGACTTTTCTTTTTAAGATTCCTTTCTCCACTTGCTGCACCAGGGAATGCACAGCACAAAGTGATAACTGAGTGAATTGATTTTCTGATCATCACCATTCTGTGTGACTTGGGGTCACAACTGCCTTTTAAAACTTCTGTAAAAGTACTTCATACAGACATAGAAAATACAGGTGGGTGGTTGACCAAGAACCCTGCATGCACAGATATGAAAACAAGTTCTGAAAATTCAAAATAGTCTCAGATTTATATATTTAATTTAAGACTTCTGGTGCTCATTTCTTCAACAAGCAAAAAATCTAAAGAGAATCAGATGCAGAAAACCCCTGGAAACCTTTTCGTTTGCTGAGGATGTCTTCCTCAACTATGCATTCATATCACAATTATATAAGTAGCAATTTTAACTAACATGTCTAGTCAAATCAAAGAGTTATTTTCCTGTCTTTTTTACATATAAGAAAATTTTGAAAACAACCAAATGCTTAGATTTGGTTGAGAATCATGGACTTTAACTTAATAACGTGGGTTTGAATTCTGAATTTTGCTTTCTCTAATCGGTTAAGTCTTTGCATGAAATGTTCCCTTGATATCTCTAATTTTGTGAAGAGATCTCTAGTCTTTCCCATTCTGTTGCTTTCCTCTATTTCTTTGTATCGATCACTGATGAAGGCTTTCTTATCTCTCCTTGCTATTCTTTGGAACTCTTCATTCAGGTGCTTATAGCTTTCCTTTTCTCCTTTGCTTTTTGCTTCTCTTCTTTTCACAGCTATTTGTAAGGTCTCCCCAGACAGTCATTTTGCTTTTTTGCACTTCTTTTCCATGGGGATGGTCTTGATCTCTGTCTCCTGTACAATGTCACGAACCTCCATCCATAGTTCATCAGGCACTCTATCTATCAGATCTAGGCCCTTAAATCTATTTCTCACTTACACTGTATAATCATAAGGGATTTGATTTGGGTCATACCTGAATGGTCTAGTGATTTTCCCTACTTTCTTCAATTTAAGTTTGATTTGTCAATAAGGAGTTCATGATCTGAGCCACAGTCAGCTCCCGGTCTTGTTTTTGCTGACTGTACAAAGCTTCTCCATAATTGGCTGCAAAGAATATAATCAATCTGATTTTGATGTTGACCATCTGGCGATGTCCACTTGTAGAGTCTTCTCTTGTGTTGTTGGAAGAGGGTGTTTGCTATGACCAGTGTGTTCTTTTGGCAAAACTCCTTTAGCCTTTGCCCTGCTTCATTCTGTATTGCAAGGCCAAATTTGCCTGTTACTCCAGGCGTTTCTTGACTTCCTACTTTTGCATTCCAGTCCCCTATAATCAAAAGGACATCTTTTTTGGGATGTTAGTTCTAAAAGATCTTGTAGGTCTTCATAGAACTGTTTAACTTCAGTTTCTTCGGCGTTACTGGTTGGGGCATAGACTTGGATTATGGTTGTATTGAATGGTTTGCCTTGGGAATGAACAGAGATCATTCTGTCATTTTTAAGATTGCATCCAAGTACTGCATTTCAGACTCTTTTGTTGACCATGATGGCTACTCCATTTCTTCTAAGGGATTCCTGCCCACAGTAGAAGATATAATGATCATCTGAGTTAAATTCACCCATTCCAGCCATTTTAGTTCATTGATTCCTAGAAGGTCAATGTTCACTCTTGCCATCTCCTGTTTGACCACTTCCAATTTGCCTTGTTTCATGGACCTAACATGTCAATAAAGGACAGAAATGGTATGGACCTAACAGAAGCAGAAGATGTTAAGAAGTGGCAAGAATACACAGAAGAACTATACAAAAAAGATCTTCACGACCAAGATAATCACGATGGGGTGATCACTCACCTAGAGCCAGACATCCTGGAATGTGAAGTCAAGTGGGCCTTAGAAAGCATCACTACAAACAAAGCTAGTGGAGGTGATGGAATTTCAGTTGAGTTATTTCAAATCCTAAAAGATGATGCTGTGAAAGTGCTGCACTCAATATGCCAGCAAATTTGTAAAACTCAGCAGTGGCCACAGGACTGGAAAGGTCAGTTTTCATTCCAATCCTAAAGAAAAGCAATGCCAAAGAATGCCCAAACTACCGCACAATTGCGCTCATCTCACATGCTAGTAAAATAATGCTCAAAATTCTCCAAGTCAGGCTTCAGCAATACATGAACCGTGAACTTCCAGATGTTCAAGCTGGTTTTAGAAAAGGCAGGCGAACCAGAGATCAAATTGCCAACATCTGCTGGATCATGGAAAAAGCAAGAGAATTCCAGAAAAACATCTATTTCTGCTTTATTGACTATGCCAAAGCCTTTGACTGTGTGGATCACAATAAACTGTGGAAAATTCTGAAAGAGATGGGAATACCACACCGCCTGACCTGCCTCTTGAGAAACCTGTGTGCAGGTCAGGAAGCAACAGTTAGAACTGGACATGGAACAACAGACTGGTTCCAAATAGGAAAAGGAGTATGTCAAGGCTGTATATTGTCACCCTGCTTATTTAACTTCTATGCAGAGTACATCATGAGAAATGCTGGGCTGGAAGAAAAACAAGCTGGAATCAAGATTTCCAGGAGAAATATCAATAACCTCAGATATGCAGAGAACACCACCCTTATGGCAGAAAGTGAAGAGAAACTAAAAAGCCTCTTGATGAAGGTGAAAGAGGAGAGTGAAAAGGTTGACTTAAAGCTCAACATTCAGAAAACGAAGATCATGGCATCTGGTCCCAACACTTCATGACAAATAGATGGGGAAACAGTGGAAACTGTGTCAGACTTTATTTTGGGGGGCTCCAAAATCACTTTAGATGATGATTGCAGCCATGAAATTAAAAGACGCTTACTCCTTGGAAGGAAAGTTATGACCAACCTAGATAGCATATTCAAAAGCAGAGACATTATTTTGCCAACAAAGGTCCGTCTAGTCAAGGCTATGGTTTTTCCAGTGGTCATGTATGGATGTGAGAGTTGGACTATAAAGAAAGCTGAGCACCAAAGAATTGATGCTTTTGAACTGTGGTGTTGGAGAAGACTCTTGAGAGTCCCTTGGACTGCAAGGAGATCCAACCAGTCCATTGTTAAGGTAATCAGTCCTGGGTGTTCTTTGGAAGGACTGATGCTAAAGCTCAAACTCCAATACTTTGGCCACCTCATGCGAAGAGTTGACTCATTGGAAAATACTCTGATGCTGAGAGGGATTGAGGACAGGAGGAGAAGGGGATGACAGAGGATGAGATGGCTGGATGGCATCACCGACTCGATGGACGTTAGTTTGAGTGAACTTGTGATGGACAGGGAGGCCTGGTGTGCTGCAATTCATGGGGTCGTAAAGAGTCGAACATGACTAAGCAACTGAACTGAACTGAACTGAATCAGTTAAATGAATTTGAGAGTACTAGTTAATATCTCAAAGACCTTTCCTCCTGTATAAAAGGAGCAAAACTGTATTTACCTCATTATGCCTTGAAGAAAATTAAGAAAGAAGACTCATTTAAATATTTATTTCAATGCCTGGGATATGTAGTGTGAGTTCTTTATAAATGGCCATTTCCAAAATTAAATTTCCATTTATCCCTTAAAAAATTGCTTACTACTAACATGTTTTGAAATATGAGTGTTTTGAAGCCTTATGTGTTAGATTTTTTTTAAATTTTGTAGTTGGTCATGATAGTAATACCACATTTTATGAAAGTTTTTCAGTTTAAAATATGATTTTATATTTCCTGGAATTTCACAACATACTTTTTAAAAGCAATAATCAATATCTCTGTTTTCAGATGGCAAATATGGAGGCCACTGAGATTTAGTTATTTTCCCAGAATTCAGACATTTATCTAGGACTCAATCACATGTAAGGGAGACATAGCCTTAAAGAGTGCTTTGAAAGGGAAACTTATGATGAATGCAATATTGAGAAATTTTACAAAAGAAGTGGGTTTTTTAATCCTAGCTCAACACTCAAGCTACCATTTAATCTGTTTCCTTTCTCCTAATTATAAAATTCTTAAAATTTCTCTCTCCTAAGCTATCTCCACCACCTCCTTCTTCCCTCCTATCTTTGTGCTAATCTGTTCTTATCCCCATCAAAGCAAAATATCTTATAATATAGAAATTTAATTTCCAATTATTCATTCCTGCAGGACTTTCCTGAGTCTTAATCTTTCTTCATTTTTCTATGTCAATTAACACAAAAGATCATCACTCACTCTTTCAAATTTCCTCCCTGTGCTTCCTTGTTCTCTGACTGCTTATTCCCTTTCCACCAAAATATATACACAGTCTTGATGGCTTTTCCTCTGATTATATTATTTTCTGGCTCGAATTCATACATGCATCACTTCTACTCTGATTCTTATACTGATGACACAAAAATCTATCTTTAGCTCAAACCTTTGTATGTAGCATCACTTCCATATATTTTTTAAAAATTTTGTTGGTGTATAGTTGTTTTACATTGCTGTGTTAGTTTCTACTGTATAGCAAAGTAAATCAGTTATGCTGCTGCTAAGTCACTTCAGTCGTGTCCGATTCTATGCGACCCCACAAACGGCAGCCCACCAGGCGCCCCGGTCCCTGGGATTCTCCAGGCAAGAATGCTAGAGTGGGTTGCCATTTCCTTCGCCAGTGCATTAAAGTGAAAAGTGAAAGTGAAGTCGCTCAGTTGTGTCCGACTCTTTGCGACCCCATGGACTGCAGCCTACCAGGCTCCTCCATCCATGGGATTTTCCAGGCAAGAGTTCTAGAGTGGGGTGCCATTGCCTTCTCCAAAATCAGTTATATATATACTTATATCTCCCCTCTTTTTTGGATTTCCTTCCCACTTAGGTCACCACAAAGCAATGAGTAGAGTTCCCTGTGCTATACAGTAGATTTTTATTAGTTATCTATTTTATATGATGTGGATGGGCCTATAGACTGTCACACAAAGTGAAGTAAGTCAGAAAAAGAAATACTGATATACACGTATCAATGTATATGGAATCTGAAAGAAACTGGTATGGGCAATCTTATTTACAGAGCAGAAACAGAGACAGAGAAGTAGAGAACAAACATATGGATAGCAAGGGATAAAGGGAGGGGGATAAATTGGGAGATTGGGATTGACATATATATATATATATACTTCCTTAGTTTTAAATGTTTCTTGCCCGCTGCCACTAGGGTAGCCAACTGGAAGAGAGATTTAAAACCTATTCAGAAACTTTTACAACTGTTCTACAAGGGCAGTACTTAAGGCCTAAGGAGAGATGAGTGTGTGTGTGTGTGAAAGGCATGTAGGTGACTATTCTATTTTGACTGAAGAACAGAAGACATGAGGGTAGGAAGTTGGAGATAAATTTACCAAGGAAGTTGGCATGAGATCAGGATGCCATTCCAAAGATTTGGGACTCACTTCTGCAGGAAACTGATGAAAAGAAACTCCCCTTTACCCTTTCCTTTCTACTTTCTATTCTGGATCTCTGTTTTTAAATCTACAAATCTAATGACTACAGGATTGCAGCTCTTAATGAGAAAGAATCTGTAGCCCCTTAGTTTTTTTCTTTAATTATGCCCCAGATTGTTTCGAACTATTCTGCATTATACTGTACTGACCAAGTGTTCTAAGCCCTTTCAACTTTTGATCTCTAGTCTCTTTTCTGCCTTTAACCTTGTATCAGAAATGCAATACTTTACCTCTAGCATTGCCTTGGACCCAACATGCTCAAGTACATGCATTTATTGATCACAGTGGTGGTTTAATCACTTAGTCTGGTCCGACTCTTTTTCACTCGACGCTTTTTATTGTCCTCAGTGTACATGGAAACTAAATAATCACCTGTGTTTTTTCTCTTTTCTAATTCCTGTGAGCAAATGCATTTTGAGCCATCTGAATCAGACAAACAAAAGTGTTTTGCTAAACTAAAAAGGTTCTGTTTCCCACATCAGCACAGTACCTCATGAAAATCACTTCTTGAGTAAGGCCAGAGAACATTTCACTTGCAAATCTATCAGGTCTCTACTCAAAAATGCGTCTAACGCATATGCTGGAGTCAGACTTTCTGAGACTCTGAGTTTGCCCAGATCTTAGTTTCATCTCATTCAGATGCAAACAAAAGAGTCTGTAATGAGAGAACTCATTTGCAAGGAACTTTGTGATCCAGAGGTGTCAGAGCAAGGGGAGAACTGAATGTTGTTACTGATTCCAAACCCAGTCCTTTCTCCCTCCCAGTCCTTTGAATCCAGTGCTGATCTCCAGCAAACTCAGAATTTGAAGCCGTATTGTCTATTCAGGCAGACTTTTCACCTGACTATCATCCATTTGAGGGTCTGACATGCCTTTATTGAATGAGATATTTTGCTTTAGGCAAATAAAAATACCTGATAGATTTAAATAGAACATTAAATTAGTTTCACCTGCTTTCTTCAATGCCGCCAGAGTCTTGGAGAAAACAGTGAAACGACAGATCTATTTCTGCCTTTTGCAAAACACATCTGTGTATACAGACAATTTTGATTATCCCCTAATGAATTAACCCTCTGAGTTACTAAGCTGCCTTGTCCTAAAGTTAAGCAAGAGCAGTTTTTGCCTCTTGTTGCCCTCTTGACAACTCTTTTCATTAATAGGAAAAGTTACTATTTTAACAAGAATTTGTTGAACAGGAAATATCAGGAAATGGACCACTGCTGCGTTTCTGCTATCAATACATAGCACCCAATCTGCCAGGCTTAAAGAAAGATGCGCTGCTGAAAAAGCTGCTTGCTGACTAAACAGAAATCACACATGTTATGGGGAACATAATAAGACATAGAAACCACCAACTTAAATCCAATACTGAAAGAAGCTGGAGTTAAAAAGAGATGCATCAGAGTGCTGTGCTAAGTACTTACAGGAATAATCAGTTCTGTACTGGGGTTATGAAAACCTTCAGAGACGAGAAGTCTCTGAGCTAGTCTATGAAGGCCATATGGAATCCCAAAGATAGGCAAAAGAGACAAGTGTCCTGACTAGGGAAAGAAAAGTCCAGAAGCATGAAAAAAACCACATGCAGGGATTCCCCTCTGTGGTCAGAATATCTCTCATTGAGGGAAACAGTGAGGAATGAAGCTACAAAGATGGATCCCATGGTCATCTATTTCAGTGGATTGTGGATACCTGCAGAACAGGGACTTAAAAGTGAGGTGAAGCAACTCTGCCAGAATCCTGACAACAGCAGTTATCACTGGTGATGAGGATAAACAAAACCATCATTTCCTTTGCTATTCTATTCTATTCCCAAAGGGAGAGCATATTAATTGGGAGACAAAGTGCTGTTCTGAATTAAAGTCTATTAGGGCATGCATATAATTTGCTGACCCCACTTCTGATTTGAAATCAAAAACAACTTAAATTATAATAGCTATTATTTGTAGTGCCTGAGAAGACAATATGTGTGTGCACATAGAAACAAAATGTGTGTATCTGTGTGTGCACGCACACATGCAGTGTTGTACTCAGTCACTCAGTTGTGTCCTGTTTTTTGTAACCCCATGGACTGTAGTCTGCTCCTCTGTCCATGGAATTCTCCAGGCAAGAACACTAGAGTGGGTTTCCATTTCCTTCTCCAGAGGATCTTCCCAACCCAGGGGTCAAACCCATGTCTCCTGTGTCTCCTACATTTGCAGGCATATTCTTCACCACTAGCACAACCAGAGAGCCCTGTGTGTTTATATTTATATGGGTGCATGTGTGTGTGTGTGTATGTAAAAGAGGGGCTTCCCGGTAGCCCAGCACTAAAGAATCCACCAGCAATACAGGATATACAGGATACCTGGGTTCTGTCACTGGGTCTGGAAGATCCCCTGGAGGAGGAAATGTCAATCCACTCCAGTATTCTTGCCTGGAGAATCCCATGGATGGAGGAGCCTGGTGGGCTACAGTCCATGGGGTCAGAAAGAGTAGGATATGACTGAAGTGACTTAGCACACATACACATGTATATATATATAGAGAAAGAATGAGTTAGAGAGAGACAAAGTGTGTGCGTATACATATATATGCATGTGTGTGTATATATATATATATATACAGAGAGAGCAAAAGAGAGAGAAAGTGTGTGTGTGTGTGTGTGTGTGTGTGTGTGTGTGTGGAGAGAGAGAGAGAAAGAATATGCATGCGTGTATATATACATGTGTGTGTGCTTAGTCGCTGAGTAGTGTCTGACTCTTTGCAACCCCATGGACTATAGCCCGCCAGGCTCCTCTGTCCATGGGGATTCTCCAGGCAAGAATACTTGAGTGGGTTGCCATAACGTCTTCCAGGAAATCTTCAAAATCCAGGGATCAAACCCAGGTCACATGCACTGCAGGCTGATTCTTTACCATCTGGGAAGCTCAAGAATATTGGAGTGGGCAGCCTATCCCTTCTTCAGGGGAACTTCCCAATCAAGGAATCGAACCAGGGTCTCCTGCATTACAGGCAGATTCTATTTTTTTTTTAAAGGAAACTGTTTTATTTTGAAGAGTCGATACAAATTACAAGCATGAATACTGTTGATAATCTCTTGCATACTTACATAGTTCAGTTCAATCGCTCAGTTGTGTCCAACTCTGCGACCCCATGAACACACCAGGCCTCCCAGTCCATTACCAACTCCTGGAGTCCACCCAAACCCATGTCCAGATTCTTAAGGGTGTCCCTTGTGGCTCAGCTGGTAAAGAATCCACCTGCAGTGTGGGAGACCTGGCTTCAATCCCTGGGTTGGGAAAGGCTTACCCACTCCAGTATTCTGGCCTGGAGAATTCCATGGATTGTATAGTTTCTGGGGTCACAAAGAGTCGGACACGACTGAACAACTTTCATTTTCACTTTACCAGCTGAGCTACCTGGGAAGCCATATATATATGTATATATACATATACATAAAACTTCCAAAGTGGTTGTAATAATACTAAATATCATTTATTGAAGAGTTATTGTGGGCCAGGTACTTTATATTGTTCCCATTTGAATATTAACAATTACTTTGTAAATTAAAGTTATTATCCATATTTTCAGGGGAGAAAATGGAGTCATTGCTTAGAAAGTTGAAGCATATTGCTCAGGACACACAGCTATTTTGTGATGACGTTATTATACAATCTAAATAAGAGAGCCTCTGATACAGAAGTCTTTCTGTTACACATGCTGTTTGCAGAAATAACTGGCACTGAATAGTTCAGCTGTTTCAGGTTGTTAAGTTATAAGTCTAGAAATGTCAGAGCTTTCTAAATTTTTAATTTTTTCAAGGAAATTCTCTGAAAATGTGCTGTCTATGACTTTGCCTTCTGTAGCATAACAATCATTTTCTTCATGAACTCGCAGGAACCTTTTAGTGGACAAATATATCAAACAAATAGTCATCTCTTCTTTAACATCTTAAAAGAATCAGTGCTCTGAGCTACCTTTTCCTTTTCAAAAACCTCTCTTTCTTTGGCCTTGGTTGTAACTCTACCCTGGTCTCATGGTTCCCTCCAACCTTCCTTGTTGTTAGTTTTTACAAACCTCTACTAAGGCTTTTTTCTTCCATTGCTCATTAAAGGACAGTATCCTCCAAATTGCTATCTTCTCATTTTTTCCTTATTAGTCGGCACACCATCCATGTGTAATATTATAGTCTCACTGTTTCCATTCCCCCCGTGGTGGACTGAACCATGGTTTAGTCCCCAGAACCCGTTAAAGTGTTACCCTAGACAGCAAAAAAAGAGCTTTTCTGGGATGAATAAATTAAAGATCTTGAAATAGGGAGCTTATCCTGGATAATCTGAATGACTGGTATAGTCAGCAAGGGGATCATGGGAGGAAAGGGCATCAGAGAGAGGGAAGATGTAAGGACAGAATCAGGGATCAGAAAGAAGAATAAATACTATGCTTCTGGCTTTGAAGATGATGATTAAAGGGGCCACAAGCTAAAGAATGTAGGCAGACTCTAGAAGCTAGAAAAGGCAAAGAAATGGATCCATGTCTAGAACTTCCAGAAAGGATAGAGACCAGCCAACACCAGAATTTTAGCTCAAAATAACTGACTCCAAACTTCTGACCTCCAGAACAGATAGATAACAAACCCATGTGGTTTTAAGACACTAAGTTTGTGGAGATTTGTCACTGTGGCAGTAGGATACAAATTTACTTCCTATATTCTTAGAATATATAAGTCCAGTACATTTCTCTCTCCTGGGCTTAAGAATTTAATATAAAACTGCTTGTTGGTTATCTCAATCCAACCATCCCACAAATATATGGTCACACTGAGTCCATCACTAACATCCACCCACTGAAATAGCAAGAAACCTCAAGAATCTTTTTGATATCTCCTTCTTTGCCAATACTCAGAGCCAAGCTTTGACTCAAACATGGTCTTAATCTACCCTAACATAAATGAGTGACAGATGAAGCCACAACTTTGCAACATAGAACAAATAATTTTAGCATGACATTCATTCAAAGCTTGCTTGCCATTTATCTACCAAAATGTTAAAATGTCTCAATAAGGCACAGATAGTCTCTAGCTATAAGACATGTAATTTATTGGTGAACTTTGAAATATGAGCTGGCTCCAATGGGGAAAAAACATAAAGATACAGACTAAAAGTAGAGAAAAAAAATAAAGGGTGGTAAATGTAATTTTCTAAAAGAGTCTTACCACATGGTGACTAAAGGAACTTACATTCAAGAAATGTCAGTCAAATCCACACATCACACTTCAGCTCCTTACCTAGAGAATTATATTCCGTTCTTGAAGACACTTTTTTTTTAAGTTATATCAGATTAACTGGGACTCATTTAGAAGAGAATGACCAGAAAGGAAGAGAAGGAAATCATAAAATTTTCATATAAAGACTGAAAGAAAAAATAAAAAGATTCAGTGGATCTATAATATTAATGTATTGACATGGTATGAACTCAAAAGTTCAAACTAAAACAAAAACCTGAAAATTCATTTTGACTTCCTGATAGTTGAGGAGGGAAGGATTACCAAGAGTAGTTGATATTAATTATCATCCATATGTAATGACTTACACGGAAAAACAGGAAGCCTGGCATTTTTATTAGAAAATAAGATTAAGCTGAGTAACCATTTGGTACTAAAGCTATTGAGAGGAAATACTATGCAGTAGGAACAAATGGGCCATAAAGGTGTTTTTTTTTTGAAGAAGCTTGTTTTGCATTCTAATTTTGCAACTGCTTCATTGGTATGTGAGTATATGCAAGTCATTTTACATCTCAGAACCTCATTTTTCTTCTTTATAAGGTATAAATAATTTCTTTAAAGTCAGTGGGTTTTTTGTAAGGATAAGTTTAATAATGCATTAAATCACTTAATAAACTGCCTGTCACACACATCAAGTTTCAATAAATGATGGTATTACTAGAAGTAGGAGAATTCAAACAGGGGATAATAACATTAGCCTAGGTGACCTTCAAGACATTTCTAAAAATCTGTTTCCAATAAAATATATTATTAGAAAAAAAATTTGTCTCTAAAATTAACCATGAAATACTGAAGAAATATAACTAATATACTTTAAAATGCAAATATGAGGAAATAGGAAAACTAGGAAAATCTCCAAGGACCAGCATTCAACAGAGAATGGAAACCAGAGGGGTAATACTAAGGCTCTGGCCACCTTAAGAATACATATTCATCTCATTAACCAGGAGGTTTAGTTTAAATGGCCTCAAAATGGAACTTGATCAGCAATAGATTGTTTAAGAATCTGTGCTTCCATTGCAGGGGGCATGGGTTCATCCCTGATCAAAGAACTAAGATCCCACATGCAGTGTAGCTTGGCCAAAAAACCAATAAATAAAAATGCATTTAAATGGCCTAAAAATGACAGGAGATAAATACTTGCATTGTGTGAAATGGGGAGATAGAAGTAGGACCCTATAAGTCAGAATAGGCAATGCATAGAATGAGAAAGAAAATCTCAACGTAAGACAGAGGAAAAGCAAGCTTGAAGATCTTAACTCAGACTCTAATAGAGAAAAACAAAATAAAGGCAGTTTCTCCAGAGAAGTTATAAACTCAGGTCTGATTTCACTCAGGCAAGTGTATGATTAAGGACCTGCCACACTGAGTTGTCACATAAAAAAGATCTAAGCAACCTAGACAGAACAAAGATCAATCCGGTCACATTTAGTCTAGAACACTTAAGATTCTCCACAGTAAACATCACCCAAAATGAGGTGAAAGTATAAAATTAATAACTCCTAAAACAAATTACCTTAAATAAGTAGGCAGAGACTGTACTGAGTAAAATTAAATTTGAAAAAAAACATTGATAATTATTAGATAGAAGATATTTAAAATTATGTTTACAATGATTTAATATATAAAAGAAGGAACTAAAACATGAGAGGAAAATCCACTGTCAAATAGATAGGCATACTTGAAAAAGCACCTATTAGAATTTCTAGAAATAAAAACTAAAGTCTTTGAAATTTTAAAACTTCAATGAATTATTTAAATATTGCATTCAGCAGAGCTGAAGATAGATTTAGTAAACTGGATATTAAATTTAAAGAATGTACCCTGAATAAGTCACAGAAAGATAAAATGAGAAAAATAAAATTTATATTAAGAGGTACAGAGAATATAATAAAAATGTTTAAAATGTCTAACTTTGAGAATAAGAATAAGAGCAAGGAGAATATAGCTATATCATATTTGAAAACAGCTGAGACTTTTTCAGAATTTATGAAAAATAAAAATACTCAAGTTCAGGAAGCACAATATGCTCAAATAAAACAAATACAACTAAATACATACTTTGGCATGTTGTGATGAAACTGCAGAACATCATTTAAAAAGAGATTTTCAAAGATGCAAGAAAGAAAATGTAACATATTCATTTTTAAAATTGCAATGAAATATGGCCACAAACCAAGTGGCTTAAGACAACACACCACAGTTTCTATGGTTAGGGGCTGGGCAAAGCCTAACAACATCCTTCGGTTAGGTCTCAGAAGTACACAACTAAGTTGTCAGCCAGGCGGTTTTCTCATCTGGATCTTCAGGTTCTCTTTCAAGTTTTTTCATATTGCTTATAGAATTTCAATCCATACAGCTATAGGACTGAGGCCCTCAGCTCCAAGGGAACTGACCTCTCCATACACAGTTCACAAATGACTTTTTGCTTTTTCAAGGCCAATGGCAGGTCCCATTAAGTCTCACATAGGATTAATCTCCACTTTATTTACCTTAAAATCAACACGCTTGTCATTTTAGTCATGCTTACAAAACCCTTCAACATTAACCCAATCTTCAGAATGTTACTCCATCCCAGTTACAAAATTCTGAAACTCGAGAAGAATGGATTATACAATGAGTGTACGTGAGGTGTGGGAATCTTGGAAGACATGTTAGAATTCTGTCTACTTCATATAGATTTTTTCTGGAATGGAGTTACAATTATATTCATAGTGGCTCAACAGCAAACACAGAAGTCATAAGACAATAAAATCCTATTTTACAATATTGAGAGAAAATACTCTTTAGTATAAATTTACCAGAGGAAAACAGTTTTCACCTAATTATCATCACTAAGGTAACATAAAAAGTGTCTATTGAGAAGGAAATGAAACAGTGAAGAAAGAACTAAAAGACAATAAGCAAAAAGAAGCAATGAAATTATAAAATGCATGGGCAAATCCAAAATCTGTTGACTAGGCAATAACATATAAGACAGGATCAATCAAATGTGTGCGTGCTCAGTCATGTCAGACTCTTTCCAACCCCATGACTGTAGCTTGCCCCAGACAAGAATACTAAGTAGGTTGCCATTTCCTGCTCCAGGACTCTTCCCAACCCATGTATTGAACCCGCATCTCTTGCATCTCCTGCATTGCCAGGCGGATTCTTTACCAAGTGCACTACCTGGGAATGCATAAGACAGGATGGAGATGATTAAAATAAAATCCAAATTTCTGAATTCAGGGTGAAGAGGTGATATTGTCTAATTTTAGTATACTTAAGATGACATCTACATGTTAAAATTGTAGATTTGTTCACTAAGATAACAGAATTTTGTTGCAATACTTGTAAAGAAGTAGAAAAAATCAGGAAAAGTATACAAATACTCCTGAGGAAGGCATTCAAAAAGAGAGAGGACAAGAGTCATTGAAAAAACCACACCCAGATAACCTGGAACCAGCTTACTGACTAATACACAGGAACTTATAAAAACAAAGGTAAGCAGATGTAGATTCCTGGCCAGGTATAAGACTAAATGTTTTTGGTAAAAACCCATCCTATAGGAATAGTCATCAGATACTTAAGAGAATTAACTTCTTAAAGATAAAAGTGAGTTTGGAACCCTCTGAGATCATGAACCTTGAAAACACTTAGATTAGGAGATTTTCTTCCAATGAGACATCCAACGGGGCCTAAAAGCACTTAAGTTTGGGAAATCGGTTTCTCTATTCCAGGACTTCTCAGAATCTTTTAGTGAGATAATGAGCATTATTTAGGTTACTTATTAATTTTTTTGCTCATGCTCCTCCGTATGTTGAATCTTATTTCCCTAACCAGGGATTGAACCCCCGCCCCTGCATTGGATGAAGTCTTTCTAAAAATTTTCTATTACAGTTTATTACAGTGTATTGCTAATCCTGTTCGTGACGCCAATTGTCTCGCTGTATCTCACTGTCTGCACTGTTCACTGAACCCAGTGTAGGCAAGGCATGAGCTAAGAGGCTGGAGGCAAATGCAAGGAACCTTAGGAACTGCAGACATGTTTATTCTCTTCTGGCTGGAGCAGCAGCAATAGCACCAGACATAACAACACAATCGCTCACAACTATTCAGGGTTTTTCCAGGTGAAGTTTATGTATACTTACAGAACCAAAGTATCCCGTGGCCAAATGAGTACCTCATGATGTACATGTGCAGTGGCATAAATGATCTTAGCTGTTACACAACCATGCAAAGTAATTGTTTACAGAGCATGGGGTGAGAGAGCCTGACTGGTGCCATCTTGTTAATTTCCCCACATACAGGATATTTTTTTAATTGGAGGATAAATACTTTTTTTTTTTTTTCCCCTCATTATTTTTTTTTCTTTTTTTTATTAATTTTAAAAAAATCACATGCTCCCCATCCTGAACCCTCCTCCCTCCCAACCTCCCCATACCATCCCCCTGGGCCTTCCCAGCGCACCAGCCCCAAGCATCCAGCATCGTGCACTGAACCTGGACTGGCATCTCGAGAGAAATGGATAAATACTTTACAAGGAGAGGGTAGGATGATTTGAGAGAATAGCATTGAAACATACATTACCATATGTAAAATAGATAGCCAGTAGGGCACCCAGAGCTGGCGCTCAGCTACAACCTAGAGGGATGGAGTGGGGAGAGAGGAAGGGGGTGGGGTTCAAGAGGGAGGTGACATATATATGTATACCTATGGAAGCATGGAGTCTTAACCACTGGACAACCAGGTGAGTCCTGAGATAATGAACATTATAAATCCCTAAGAAGGAGGGAGGAGGCAACCATCAGTGCTTCCCGATATTACTACTTATTCCATTTTGCAGTAAGTATTCCATTTGGGTTTACTTGTGTGTATATCTATTTTTGCCAAGTATGCCATGAGTTTATTTCACCATTAAACATTAGCCTAGATAAATTCAAGGACCAGTCAGAAACCCCAGAGAGTTATTGAAAAGGCACTGACACCATTATGAGATTAAACCAGAGAAGGAAATCATGTTATTTAAAGTCCCAGGAAACACAATCCTTCTGAAGAAGCTCCCCAGGAGCACAGAGCTGTTTTGGCACCGTCTATAATTTCTGTTCACCAGTAACTGGGCCTTCTGTGAATACAGACACTAAATAATTAATTGAATATTCATAGACTTTCAAATCAACAAATATTTAAATAAGCAAAGATATCAGTTACTTTTACAGTATTTCTTTCTTCTTCATCCTGGAATAATTTTGTCTTAGTTTACTTCTGAGTGAGTGTGTGTGTTTGTGTGTGTGTGTGTGTGTGTGTGTACATGCGTTCCATCATGTCTAACTCTTTGCGACTCCAGGGACTATAGCCCACCAAGCTCTTCTCTCCATGGAATTTTCCAGGCAAGAATACTAGAGAAGGTTGTCATTTCTTCCTCCAGGGGATCTTCCCTACCCAGGGATCAAACCCGCATCTCTTGGATGGTTCTTTACCACTGTGCCACCTGGGAAGCCCAGTTTACTTCTACGTCAGTCAAATATCCATGCCCCATATTGCCCTTCCTCTGGTGAGCACTTTAGTAACCAGATCACTACTAATGATATGTGAACAAGGACTTTCTTCTTGTGAATAAAATATATGCATTCTCACATGAGCCTTCAGAGAACGCTTTAATCTACCTACCAGTACTGGCTCAGAATTCATCCCTCTTGTGGAGTGATCATCTGAAGCTGTGAGTGTCAGGTCCAGCATGTAGTCAGCCTTCACGCAGTATCTGCTCTCATTTCTGTTCATCTCACCAGCTGCATTAATTTGGAATCTTTTTGGACCTCCACTCCTACATCTATAAAAGGGAAAAAAATAACAAGTCCCTGCCCGGGTTGCTGTGATGATTAAATAAGACATGTAAAAGCTCGCAGTGTGGTGTCTGCACGAAATTTATTCCCTTTTCTCTGTGCAGAGACCTAGCTTAACTTTACTTGCAGTTGATGAGTTGTGTTGGGATGAGGCTGTGATCACAGAATCTGTTTGAAAGGCTTATAGAAAAGAAAAGGCTTGGACTTGGAAATTAAAAGATCTGGATTCAAATGCTGGTTTTGACACTCTCAGAGTGGCCCTGGACAGATCATAAATTCTCAGGGTATTTACCTATACAATGAGGGTAATACAAGCCACTATACAAGGATAGTTTTCTTGCAGATTAACATTTTATATACACATGATTATATATATATATATATGTGTGTGTGTGTGTGTCTATATACACACACAGAAATATGCACACACATATAAAGTGTTTAGTGTGTGAGGACTGGTATCATTGCTAATGTTTTGTGTATACCTTCAGGAATTGCTCCTGAAGTCTCTATATTTGAAGTCTCTGTATGTCACCTGTGTAAAAAGTAAAAGTGTTAGTCACTCAATCATGTCCAACTCTTCGTGATCCCATGGACTGTACCCTGCCAGGCTCCTCTGTCCATGGAATTCCCCAGGCAAGAATACTACAGTGGGTAGCCATTCCATTCTCCAGGGGATCTTCCCAACCCAGAGATCAAACCAGGTCTCCTGCATTGCAGGCAGATTCTTTACTGTCTGAGCCACCAGGGAAGCCCATGTCATTTGTTCCCAGGGTTATTCTAATGACACTCTAAATACCTTTGAGAACAATTTTCTATAAAGACACAAGGGGAACAGAATATCCTTTCCTATTTAGCCAATTCTAAACAACATCTCCTCCAAGAAAGGTGCCACATTCCCAGCTTCTCTTTTCACCATCCAAGAATTAATATGGTGGAGAGTTCTGTGCAGAAGTGTAAGGAAGGTGATTATAGCTGGGGGGACAGCTTCATGGCCTTGGTCTCAGGCTGCCCCTTTCGCATTGTGTGATCGTGGATAGGTCACCTTTGTACATCAGTGCTACGAGTTCATAAGCTGGGGCCACTCATTTCTTCTGCTTCTTCTGAACTCCTGAGGACCTTCCCCAGGACCGATTGTTTCCTTTCCTGGTGTCCCTTTTATTTTTTGTAATGGTATCACAGCATTTTTTATTTACTTTTAATTGGCATACAGTTGATTATAAAGTGTTAGTTTCAGGTGTACAGCAACATGATTCAGTTTTATAACACATATATGTATGCACACATATATTCTTTTTCAGGTTCCTTTCCCATATAGGTTATTACAAAATATGAGTACAGATCTCTGTGCTATACAATCCAGTTGTGTTAAGTCACTCAGTCATGTCCAACTCTTTGTGACCCACGGACTGCAGCACTCCAGGCTTTCCTGTTCATCACGAACTCCCGGAGCTTACTAAAACTCATATCCATTGAGTCGGTGATACTATCCAACCATCTCATCCTCTGTCATTCCCTTCTCCTCCTGTCTTCAATCTTTCCCACCATCAGGGGCTTTTCCAATGAGTCAGTTATTCACATCAGGCGGCCAAAGTATTGGAGTTTCATCTTCAGCATCAGTCCTTCCAATGAATATTCAGGACTGATTTCCTTTAGGATTGACTGGTTGGATCTCCTTGCTGTCCAAGGGACTCTCAAGAGTCTTCTCCAACACCACAGTTCAGAAGCATCAAGTCTTTGGTGGTCAGCTTTCTTTATAGTCCAACTCTCACATCCGTACATGACTACTGGAAAAACCATAGCTTTGACTAGATGGATCTTTGTTGGAAAAATAATGTCTTTGCTTTTTAATGTGCTATCTAGGTTGGTCACAACTTTTCTTCCAAGGAGTAAGCATCTTTTAATTTCACGGCTGCAGTCACCATCTGCAGTGATTTTGGAGCCCCTGAAAATAAAGTCTCTCACTGTTTTTATTGCTTTGCCATTTATTTGCCATGAGTAATGGGACCAAATGCCATGATCTTAGTTTTCTGAATGTTGAGTTTTAAGCCAACTTTTTCACTCTCCTCTTTCACTTTCATCAAGAAGTTCTTTAGTTCTTCTTTGCTTTCTGCTATAAGGGTGGTGTCATCTGCGTATCTGAGGTTATTGATATTTCTCCCAGCAATCTTGATTCCAGCTTGTGCTTTATCCAGCCCAGCATTTCTCATGATGTACTTTGCATATAAGTTAAATAAGCAAGGTGACAATATACAGCTTTGATGTGTACCTTTCCTGATTTGGAACCAGTCTATTGATTCATGTCCAGTTCTAACTATTGCTTCTTAACCTGCATACAGATTTATCAGGAGTCAGATCAGGTGGTCTGATATTCCCATTAGTTGAAGAATTTTCCACAGTTTGTTGTCATCCACACAGTCAGACTTTGGCATAGTCAATAAAGCAGAAGGAAATGTTTTCCTGGAACTCTCTCACTTTTTCAATGATCCAAAGGATGTTGGCAATTTGATCTCTGATTCCTCTGCCTTTTCTAAAACCAGCTTGAACGTCTGGAAGTTCACGGTTCGTGTACTGTTGAAGCCTGCCTTGGAGAACTTTGAGCATTACTTTGCTAGCATGTGATGATTGCAATTGTGTGGTAGTTTGAGCATTCTTTGGCATTGCCTTTCTTTGGGATTGGAATGAAAACTGACCTTTTCCAGTCCTGTGGCCACTGCTGAGTTTTCCAAATTTGCTGGCATATTGAGTGCAGCACTTTCACAACATCATATTTTAGGATTTGAAATAGCTCAACTGGAATTCTGTCACCTCCACTAGCTTTGTTCATAGTGATGCTTCCTAAGGCCCACTTGACTTCACATTCCAGAATGTCTGGCTCCAGGTGAGTGATCACACCATTGTGATTATCTGGGTCATGAAGATCTTTTTTGTCTAGTTGTTCTGTGTATTCTTGCCACCTCTTCTTAATATCTTCTGCTTCTGTTAGGTCCACACCATCTCTGTCCTTTATCGAGCCCATCTTTGCATGAAATATTCCCTTGGTATCTCTAATTTTCTTTCAGATCTCCAGTCTTTCCCATTCTATTGTTTTCCTCTATTTCTTTGTACTGTGCTATACAGTAGATCCTTATTCATTATCTATTTTATACACAGTAATATGTACATATTATTTCCAAATTCCTAATTTATCCTTCCCTCCTGTGCCACTACTTCAGAGAATAGGATAGAGATACTCACCCCCACCATGGGCAGACAAAATCTCTGTATTCATGTTGCCATGGAGAGGGCTCCTAAAGCTTCACCAGTCATGTGTGCCACTCCATGCTCTGTCATGCAGTGGATATGAAGGCAGGTAAGTATGAACATTGCTTATTTAAATCACTTGGAGACAGTAAATTACCATAGCATATATCATCAATGTCAGCGTGATTCACAGGGTTCTTGTATGTCTTCTTTCTTCAAAACATCTCCTTTACCAGATTTGAACTCTGCCTAAAACTCTATCTTTGAGAGTTAGTCCTTTAGCTTAAAATGGGGAGCCTGCAAGTTCCCTAGTAGATTGCAGATGTGGGGAACATATCATACTACACTTAGCATTCACTAGTTTCCTAAGTATATTAGTTATTAAACCTTCTTTGAGGTTCCAGATAAATTCAAATCAGAACATTGATTTAAAATTATGGTGTGGTGGAGAAGGAAGTGTGGTAAGAGAATCATAACCATGAGAACTCTGGTGTCAGTCGAATGAGACGGAATGTCAAAAGGAAAGATAGCAAGGTTAGGTTATATTTATTGGCCCTAGAGGGAAGAGAAAGTGAGGAGAAGTGTGCCTAAAGAGTTTGTAATCACTAAGAAAATTGGAGGGGGCTGGAGGGAACCAGGGAAAAAAAGCCATGAGATGAACTGGAGCCCTCTGGCAAATGTGGGATATGTGTACCACCCTCACTCAGAGCTGTGACCTTCTCTGAATAAATTACAGAGTCCTGTAATTTATACCATTTTAATGACTGTATCATATTTATATACAAGCTGTGGACTCCAAGGCAAATTCTAGGAACAGAGGAGTCATGGAAATTCACAAAAGGTGGCCACACATAACTCTCTCTGATTAAAAGAATTCATGTAGCAATTAATATCAATAATAAAAAGTAAGGTAAAAAGAGATCCCAGATATTCTAGACGTGCTTTCGCCTCCTGTCACTCACTCCACTCCCTTAAAGAAACTCTTGGAAGGCATGCAGATCCACTGTTGATGATAAGAAGTGAGGGACCCTAATGAGTTGAAAGTATGTCCTTGAATCTTTGAACTTTCTCTAAGGAAGTTCTTTAAATTTCCACCTTCTTTGTGGGTGGTTTTCTACTCTTTCTTCAGTAGACAGATTTTGTGGTAGATTATTGGATTAGCAGTTAGACCACTAATTATGGTATATGAACAATTCTAAATTCTTTGGGCACTGATTTCTATATCTGACAAATGAGAATATCTAAAAGCCAATGGAATATTACTCGACTGTGAAAAATAACAAAATAATGCCTTTGCAGCAACAGTCAAGTGGTCTTAGAAAGCACTTCTGTTAATGAAGCTAGTGGATGTGACAGAATTCCAGTAGAACTATTAAAAACCTTAAAGGATGATGCCATCAAGATGTTGCATTCAATATATCAGCAAATCTAGAAGACCCAGCAGTGGCCACAAGATGGAAAAGGTCAATCTTCATCCTAATGCCCAAGAAGCGTAGTACTAAAGAAAGTGCTAACCATTGGACAATTGCACTCTTCTCCCATGCTAGTAAGGTCATGCTTAAGATCTTACATGCTAGGTTTCAGCACTATGTGAGCCAATAAATTCCAGATGTCCAAGGTCAGTATAGAAAAGGAAGAGGAACTATAGATCAAATTGCCAACATTTCCCTGGATCATAGAGAAAGCTATGGAATTCCAGAAAAAACATTTACCACTGTTCCATCAACTATGCCAAAGCCTTTGACTGTGTGGATCATAAAAAACCATGGAAAGCTCTTAAAGACATGGGAATACCAGACCATCTTATCTGTCTCCTAAGAAACCTGTATGTGGGTCAAAAAGCAAGAGTTAGAACCCTGTATGGAATAACTGATTGGTTCAAGATAGAGAAAGGAGTAAGACAGAGCTATCTGCTGTCACCCGTTTGTTTAATCTATATGCTGAGCACATCATGAGAAAAGCCAAGCTGGATGAGTTACAAGAAGGAATCAAGATCGTCAGGAGAAATATCAACAACCTCAGATATGCAGATGATACCATTCTAATGGTAGAAAGTGAAGAGGAACTAAAGAGCCTCCTGATGAGGGTGAAAGAAGAGAGTGAAAGAGCCAACTTAAGACTAAACAACAAAGACAAAGATCATGGTATCCTTCCTCATTACTTCATGGAAAATAGAGGGGGAAAATGTGAAAGTAGTGACAGAGTTCCTCTTCTTGGGCTCTAAAATTGCTGTGGATGGTAACTTAGTCATGAAATCAGAAGACGCTTGCTTCTTGGCGGGAAAGCTGTGACAAACCTAGGCAGCATGTTGAAAAGCAGAGATATTGCTGACAAATGTCTATATAGTCAAGGCTATGGTTTTCCCAGTGGTCACATATGGTTGTGAGCTAGACCATAAAGAAGGTGGAGCATGGAAAAATGAATGCCTTTGAACTGCGGTGCTGGAGAAGACTCCTGAGTGTCCCTTGGATAGCAAAGAGATCAGATCAGTCAATTTTAAGGGAAATCAACCTTAGTACTTGTTGGAAGGACTGATGCTGAATCTGAAGCTCCAGTATTTTAGTCGTCTGATGTGAACAACCAACTCATTGGAAAAGTCCCTGATGCTGGGAAAGATTGAGGGCAGAAGGAGAAGAGGGTGTCAGAGGATGAGATGGCTGGATGTCTTCACAGATGTAATGGACATGAACTGGGCAAACTTCGGGAGATGTTGAGGGACAGGGAGGCCTGGTATGCTGCAGTCCATGGGGTCACAAATAGTCAGACATGACTGGGCGACTGAACAACAACAACAGCATTGTTGAACTAGAGATTGTCATACTGAGTGAAGTAAGTCAGACGAAGAAAAATACCATGTGACATCACTGATATGTGGAATCTAAAAAAATGATACAAATGAATGTATTTACAAAAGAGAAACAGATTCACAGACTTCAAAAACAAACCGATGGTTACCAAAGGGGAAAAATTGGGGGAGGGATAACTTAGGAGTATGGGATTTACATATACATACTACCATATATAAAATAGATAATCAACAAGAACCTACTGTATAGCATAGGGAACTCTATTCAATATTCTTTCCCCTATATGGAGAAAAATATAAATGGCTATATGTTTAACTGAATCACATTGTAATGAAGAAAAAATAAATTAATTAAAATTAAACTAAAAAAGAATATCTAAACACCCTTTCAGTTTTGTTGTTTTATAATTCACCTAAGACTCTTTTCTAGGTGGTTCAGTGGTAAAGAATCTGCCTGCAATGCAGGAGACATGTGTTTGATCCCTGGGTGAGGAAGATCCTCTGGAAAAAGTAATAGCTACTCACTCCAGTATTCTCACCTGCAGAATCCCAAGGACAGAGGAGTCTGGTGGGCTACAATCCATGGTGTCACAAAGAGTCAGACATGACTGAGTCACTAACACTTTCACTTTGAACAGTTAAGACTCTTAACTGTTAAAAGTCCTCAAATAAAATGCATGCCTTAATCTCACAGATAAACCTCCCCAGCCCTCCACCTGGGATCTTCTTTCTCTAGTGTTATATTAGATACATCTATTTTTTATGTATAGTCATATTCATATTTTTTTTTAAGTTGCTCAGTCGTGTCCAACTCTTTGTGACCCCATGGACTGTAGCCTACCAGGCTCCTCCGTCCATGGGATTTTCCAGGCAAGAGTACTGGAGTGGGTTTCCATTTCCTTCTCCAGGGGATCTTCCTGACCCAGGTATCGAACCTGGGTCTCCCACATTGTGGCAGACTCTTTACCCTCTAAGACAACAGGGAAGCCCATATATGGAGACATATCCATATGTCTCTATACATGTATATATGGCTACATTCATATTTATATCTATATAAAAAGTCTTTCTCTTTCTTTTCATATTTATCTCTCTATATAAAGTCATTCCTATTCCTTTCACTCATATCAGAATCATTGATTTACTTGCAGGGCCCATTTAACTGAATATCTTTTTCTCTTCCCTGGTCCCAATACTTTGTCTGTTCCTTAAAGGCAGGACAGTCTCTGCCCAAGGTTTAAACTGATAATTTTCTCTTTAGCCAAGGAACCTGGAAAGTCAGTTGCCTCGCACTGTGATTAGTATTAAAGGGTTAGGTGTCTACTTTTGATCACAAGACTTGATATCTTGCTATCTGCCACCTCCAAGGGACCATTAGATAAAATCTTCCCCAAGTAATTGCTGTAAGGTCTACAGAATTTCATGGGAGATGAAATTATTTACCTGATGCTAAATCAATACTCTTCTCAGAAAGATTTCTTATACATTCAACAAAGCAAAGGTGACTTTTTCTTTTATCTTTTTATTTTCTTTTCAAACCTTCTGTGGTCATAGCCAGCTTCAGTTTTAAAAAGACATGGAGGCATGTGTATGAACTTGTGAATGTGTGTGTGTGTGTGTTATGCAAAAGCATGTGCATGTGTGTGACTGGAAAATGCTATGTGTGCTGTGTGTTAATGGATGTGTGAGTATATTTTTTGGTCCAGAAATACATCCCAAATATGCTTTTGCTCCCTTACACTCTACACAGCCAGGTGGTATTTTTTTCAAATATTCTCAGCTATCAACCACCATCAATGAACACATGCAAAGAAAATCTTTGCTTTCTAAGGGATTGTTAGTGAAGGAAGGTCATGGGAGGATACTGCTGACTTGTATACCTTTCTAGCATCGTCATATAAGGTCATGCCATGAAAGATCATTGACGCCTCACAATAAGTCTCTAAACTGGACTGCTATCACATAAACTGAAGTTAGAGGACATTGTATGATGATGCTTACCTGACCTGGGTCCCCTTTTTGGGGGGAGATAAAAGATAAAATACAGTCAATGTTATGTTTCCTCCTCTTTGTGCAAGATCTATAATCTATAAAACTCTCCCCTTTCAAAGCTGTTTATTTTCCCATCACCACCCAAATCTAGGCCCACTCATCTGCCTGACTCTTTGGTAGCCTCCTTTTCTTCCAACTTCCCTCTAACCCATCATGTCTGGGTTGAACACATAATAATATAATGTTCTAAAATAACACTAAAGGCTCATAGAACAACATATTCCTTTGCCTAAAACTCAAGGACCTCCACAGTCAAGCCCTGGGACAGCTCATCAGGCTCTATCCATCAACACATAAGTGACCCTCAGCTGTGGCTGCACATAAGAGTCATTGTGGTGGTGGGGGGGCAGCCTTGAGCAAGTAAGTCAGAATATCTTCAGGAGATAGTGGGATCAACCATCTCTCTCTTTCAAAGATTAAGAGTTTTTCTAGGACTCAGAATTTTCAGTGCTAAAATTGAGATAGTCTTAGACAAACTGATGATTTTGGTTAACCTGAGCCTTTCCATCAGAACGTTTCCTTGTTGTTTATGAGGCTCATCAAAAGAATGTTTGCATGCTCCCTGTTTTCAAACAGCTCTTCTCACACTCATCAGTTGACTCTGCCTAAACTGCTTTTCTCTGAATCTCCTGCACATTGTTCATCTTCTCATGACAGTGTTCTCTCTCTAACTGGGTTAAGTGCAAGGTTTCTCCACAGTTAATAGCAGAGTACAAAAGCCCTATGCTTCATATCTGAGGCTTCTGCTTTTCTGTCAAATTACCTCCATAGAAAAGATGAAAGCCCTGCTCTCCAGCACCAACAAAGAACATCAGAAAACCTCCCTAAACATAGAGGTTCAGCTTTCATCATTGAGAATACTTTATAAAAAGAATAGTTAACATTTCAGTTGAGGAACTCATACTTGGTGTCGATCCACTATGTAGTGTCTTCACTGTGAACAACGAATAAAATATTTCTTCTATATACAGTTATTCTGGTGGCTATTCCAAAACAAACTGACATGTTTCAAAGTAATTTTCTCTCTTTATCCATAGATACTACTTGAAACATTTAAATGTAGGTCTCTTGAAAAGTCTATTTCTAAATACCTCACTGCAAATACTTGCTATATATCTATCTACATATATGGGCATAATAGTGACTGTATGAGTGTATATATTTTTGCATTTTCTCCCCATCTTTCTTATTCCTCCACCTTTCCATATTTTCCAGTTTTCCAACTAAATGTACCAGCTAGGAGAGCACACACAAAAGCAAGAAAACAAAATAAAATATTTTTTCACTTTCAGAATTTCATATATTTATTTGAAACTCACAAGAAAAGCATTAGAGGTCTCCATACTTTTTAAGGTTTTTTATTTTTTAATTGAATGAAAGAGTCTTTAAATTCTATAATGCATTATAATTTTGAAAAGTTTCACACAAAATTTCACAAAACCCCATAATAACCTTTTTTTAGATCCCATACCACTATATTGTCCTTCCTCCCTTCCCTCTCCCCATTGGTAACTGTTAATTTGTTCTCTATATCTGTGTATCTGCTTCTTTTTTGTTTTATTCACTAAGTTTTATTTTAAAGAGTCCACATGTAAGTGATATTATATAGTATTGGCTTTCCTCTGCTTGACTCATTTCATTTAACATAATGCCCTCTAAGTCTATTCATGTTGCTACTAATGACAAAATTTCATTTTTTATGACTGAGTAGTATTTCATTATATATATGCACCACATCTTTATCCATCCATCTGTTAGTGGACTTGAGGTCGTTTCCATGTCTTGGCCATTGTAAATAATGCTGCTATGAACATTAGGGTACATGTGTCTTTTCTAGTTGTAGTTTTTTATTTTTTGGATATAAACCCAGGGGTGGAATTGCTGGGATATATGGTAGGTTTCTCAAAAAACTAAAATTAGAAGTGTCCATAACTTAAATTACTACTGTTGATGTCATTTCAATTGTATTGATAACATGGTAAACTGTTTGAGTTCTAAAAATACACATTATATAGAAGAAAAGAGAGGGGATATATATACCAGACCAAATTTACAGAGAGTGTTTATTTTCTGTTTCTGGATAAAATATAAATACCTTAAACATATTAAGTGTTTGATTAATGTATGTAGACAATAAAAGAAATAATAAGACTCATATAGAGAAATTCATCTCTACTGTTTCTAGAATGTTGAGAAGAGGTTGAATATTTACAACTTGCCCTGTTTTAAATTATTAAAAATCATCTCCATGTGTTAATTATATTAACACTTGTATTTTGCTTAATTCTCAAAACAATACCATGAATTACTTATTATTTACATATTTTCAGTTCAGTTCAGTCACTCAGTCATATCTGACTGTTTGCAACCCCATGGACTGCAGCACACCAGGCCTCCCTGTCCATCACCAACTCCCGTATTTTACCCAAACTCATCTCCATTGAGTCAGTGATGCCATCCAACCATCTCATCCTCTGTCATCCCCTTCTCCTCCCACCTTCAATCTTTCCCAGAGTCTTTTCAAATGAATCAGCTCTTCGCATCAGGTGGCCAAAGTATTGGAGTTTCAGTTTCGACATCAGTCCTTCCAATGAACATTCAGGCTGCTCTCCTTTAAGATGGACTGGTTGGATCTCTTTGCAGTCCAAGGGACTCTCAAGAGTCTCCTCCAACACGACAGTTCAAAAGCATCAATTCTTCAGTGCTCAGCTTTCTTTATCTCACATCCATACATGACTACTGGAAAAACCACAGCTTTGACTAGATGGACCTTTGTTGGCAAAATAATGTCTCTGCTTTTTAATATGCTGTCTAGGTTGGTCATAGCTTTTCTTCCGAGATGGATAGGTAAACTCAAGCCCACAGAAGTTATGTAATTTGCCAAGAGTCATAGACTAAGAAAGTTGTAGAAATCAAACAAAAACTTACATTCTTGGGCTCTCAGAGTTAAGTTCTTCCAGCAACACATCATCTCTTCAGCTCTTCTGGAAGTCATGTATAATATTTCCAGCTTTGACTTCTTCGGATCCCAGTAAGAATAGATCCCAAAATCCCTTGTAAAATGGTTTGCTGGTTGGAAACAATGTAATGAGGAATTCTGGGACAGTGAACCTGGTAAATCTACATAAAGACTCATCTCTTTAGGCGTACAGGGAAGGCAAACTCATATTCTTACATTGTGCAAAGTTTACTTACCTATCCTAGTGAAAATACTTTCTCTTCCATGAAAAAGGAGGTCTCATGAATTGACCTGCTGTGAGTTGCCAATTAAGTGCCTTGAGATATGAGAATCTATTGTGATATAACATTAATTTTTGCTGCTGGAAGATGAAGTACTCAGCAGTGACACTTACCTGATTAGCCTGGTAAGTAATCCATGTTTTTGAGGCTATGCTTCACTTTCCTCACTATCATCAGAGCCATTTTTTTTAAATTTTATTTTATTTTTTAACTTTACAGTATTGTATTGGTTTTGCCAAATATCAAAATGAATCCACCACAGGTATACATGTGTTCCCCATCCTGAACCCTCCTCCCTCCTCCCTCCCCATACCATCCCTCTGGGTCGTCCCAGTGCACCAGCCGAAGCATCCAGTATTGTGCATCGAACTTGGACTGGTGACCATCAAAGCCATTTTTATTCATGAGTCCATTGAGCAAATGTGGAATGCAGAAAGTAATGCCTGAATAATCCAAGCAGAGACAATTATTTTGTCCGCATGATTACTGAGAGCCATGAAAATCATGGGAAGCATCCACTTAAGGCACAGATATCATTATGTCTCTGCACAATTTTAAGCAATCCATTTATGAATCGCTTATCAAAATTCCCTTGTCAATAGTATCCCAACATGGTCTTTAATTACAAGTCTCTGACCGTCTCTACAAACCACTGTCCACCCCTACTACCCGTGGAAGTGATATGTATCCATATCATAATGGCTTCTTCTTTAAAGAAAGATGATCATCATTTTTAGCACTTATGTTAATCCCAATAGGATTACCACCTCTGATCTTGTATAAGAGTACCCCGATGGGACTACAAGAGTGAAATAATCCACATTCAGCTGATGCCAACCTTTCAAACTAAATCATCTGTAAATATTTTTTCCCTCGGTTAACTGATAATATGAGAACTCTTTATGGGATTGTAGTTTGGCTAGAAAAAGTGACAGTATAGTCACAGAACTGGACACATGGGAGTATTAGTCATCTGATCACACAATTTTTTTTTCCTGTTTTCACTCTATTAAACATACTTAGACCCAATTCTGTACATTTAATTTCCTATTAATGGTGATGACCTCTTAAGCACAATTTTGTGGCATACAAATTCATAATAGCAGCTCAGGTGGCATATTTGGTCACTTGTTGGCTCGTTGTACTAGTCTGAGTTCAACCAGAGAAGCAGAACTGATAAGATATATACATATATATATTCATACATATACATGCACATACAGAGAGACAATATCAGAGAATAGACTAGATTATATATGTATCTATTATATCTATATTCAGTAGAAGTAGAAATGTATGCATACATAGACACACACACATATATATAGAGAGATGTATTACAAGGAATTGGTTTAGATATGATATGGACTGTCTACACAAGTATGAAGCCTCCAGGACAAGCAGACATAAAAGGAAAATCTCCAGGCTGAAATTACACAATTCACTTTGTGAATAGATAGGAAGAGATTTATATACAGTACATATGATTTATTCTAATTTTTTTCAAATATGCAGGCTGCCCTTGCTTCCCTGGTGGCTCAGACAGTAAAGAATCCAGTTGCAATGCAAAAGACCCAAGTTCAATACCTTGGAGAAGGAAATGGATAACCAGTTTAGTATTCTTGACAGGAGAATTCCAGGGATAGCACAGCCTGATGGGCTAAAGTCCATGGGGTTGCGAAAGTCAGATTTGACCAAGAAACTAATGCTTTCACTTTTTTTCACTTTTACTTCTTTCCAGGACTCCTGAATACCCAAGAATAGGGTGAAGAGCCAATTGCTTGGCTTGCAGCTATGGTTGCCCTATTGCCCTATGTCTATTCACCTTGAGATTATATTCCAATAAAAAATAGTAAGAAACAACAAAACTAAACTAACAGTATGCCCACCATTTCACAGAAGCAGTTTTCATCATGATAATGTTCAAGTGGAATTTTAATGTATTTATTATCCATCCAATTCAGTCCCAGGGACACCTTGATCAGTGTGTGCATGCTAAGCTGCTTCAGTCATGTCCAACTCTTTGCAGCTCTATGGATTGTAGCCCACCAAGCTCCTCTGTCCATGGTATTCTCCAGGCAAGAATACTGGATTGGATTGCCATTTCCTTCCCACCTTGATCAGTCTCCCGCACTGTAGACAGACGCTTTACTGTCTGAGCCACCAGGGAAGTTCACCTTGATGAGTAGCCACTGCCAAAGTGCGAAACCATTTTGATGATTACTCCAGGCTTGCTGCTTATAGGGCAACTACTCCTAATCTCTTTGCTTAACCCCTTCCTCTCCAGGATACCTTCAGTCCCATTGCCATCAGAGAGCCAAGTTCAACAACAACAACTTCCACCTGTTCTCTTGCCTTATTGAGAAGTTTCTTCACTATGCTGCTGCTGCTGCTAAATCGCTTCAGTTGTGTCCGACTCTGTGTGACATAGACAGCAGCCCACCAGGCTCCATCATCTCTGGGATTCTCCAGGCAAGAACACTGGAGTGGGTTGCCATTTCCTTCTCCAATGCAGGAGAGTGAAAAGTGAAAATGAAGTCGTTCAGTCGTGTTTGACTCTTAGCGACCCCATGGACTGCAGCCTATCAGGCTCCTCCATCCATGGGATCACTATAGAGCTTTACAAACACATTAATACATTTGTAACATGATATTTCATGAAATCAGATGAATTTTTTCATTACTATCTTTGCATATATGTTTAAACATAGTGTTTAACATATGTTGAACACTTGATAAGCTCAATCCATCTTTTAAACCTTTATTAGCTTATATTTTTACTTCTATAAAACTAAGGAATTTGGGGTATCTCAATTTCACTTAAGAGGCTTCTCCAGTGGTTCATTGGTAAAGAATCCACCTGCAAGGCAGGAGATGCAGGAGACATGGATTTGATCCCTGGTTTAGGAAGATCCCCTATAGAAGGAAATGGCAAACCACTCCACGATTCTTGCCTGGAAAATCCATGGCCAGAAGAGCCGGGCATGCTACACACCATAGGGTCTCAAAGAGTCAAACATAACTGAGCATTCACAGCTCGCAACTTCATTTAACATAGACATTCTTACATCTAATATTCAATAAGCAAAGTCCAGGAATTTGTTGGTCTAAATTAGAAACAATTTATTCCCCTGGGCTTGAATCTCTTTTTGGTCCTTTGGGTCAAACTGTGATATTTCTGTGGTGATATAAATTCAAGGGATTATATATGATAGAGCACCTGAAGAACTATGGATGGAGGTTCATAACATTGTAGAGGATATGGTGATCAAAAGCATCCTCAAGAAAAAGAAATGCAAAATGGTTGTCTGAGGAGGCCTTAAAAATAGCTAAGAAAAGAAAAGTGAAAAGCAAAGGAGAAAAGGAAAGATATACCCATCTGAATGCAGAGTTCCAAAGAAGAGCATGGAGAGATAATACAGCCACTATGGAGAACAGTGTGGAGATTCCTTAAAAAACTGGAAATAGAACTGCCTTATGATCCAGCAACCCCACTGCTGGGCATACACACTGAGGAAACCAGAAGGGAAAGAGACACGTGTACCCCAATGTTCATCGCAGCACTGTTTATAATAGCCAAGACATGGAAGCAACCTAGATGTCCATCAGCAGATGAATGGATAAGAAAGCTGTGGTACATATACACAATGGAGTATTACTCAGCCATTAAAAAGAATACATTTGAATTAGTTCTAATGAGGTGGATGAAACTGGAGCCTATTATACAGAGTGAAGTAAGCCAGAAGGAAAAACATAAATACAGTATACTAACGCATATATATGGAATTTAGAAAGATGGTAACAATAACCCGGTGTACGAGACAGCAAAAGAGACACTGATGTATAGAACAGTCTTATGGACTCTGTGGGAGAGGGAGAGGGTGGGAAGATTTGGGAGAATGGCAATGAAACATGTAAAATATCATGTAGGAAACGAGTTGCCAATCCAGGTTCGATGCACGATGCTGGATGCTTGGGGCTGGTGCACTGGGACGGCCCAGAGGGATGGTATGGGGAGGGAGGAGGGACGAGGGTTCGGGATGGGGAACACATGTATACCTGTGGCGGATTCATTTTGATATTTGGCAAAACTAATACAATTACGTAAAGTTTAAAAATAAAATAAAATTAGAAAAAAAAAAGAACAAGTTATACTAAAATGTGAAAAAAAAAAAAAAAGAAGCCTTCTTAAAAGAACAATGCAAAGATGTAGAGGTAAAAAACAGAATGGGAAAGACTAGACATTTCTTAGAAAAAACTAGAGATACCAAGTGAACATTTCATGCAAAGATGGGCATAATAAAGGACAGAAATGTTATGAACCTAAAAGAAGCAGAAGGGATTAAGAACATGTGGCAAAAATGCACAGAACTGTATAAAAAGGTCTTAATGACCTGAGTAACCATGACTGCATGATCACTAACATCGATCCAGACAACCAGGAGTATGAAGTCAACCTTAGGAAGTATTACTTCAAACAAAGTTAGTGGAGGTAATGGAATTCCAGCTGAATTATTTCAAATCCTAAAAGATGATACTGTTATAGTACTGCACTCAATATGTCAGCAAATTTGGAAAACTAGCAGTGGCCATGGGACTGGAAAAGGTCAGTTTTCATTCCAATCCCAAAGAAGGACAATGCCAAAGAATGTTCAAACTACTGCACAATTGCACTCATTTCACATGCTAGCAAGGTAATGCCCCAAATCCTCCAAGCTAGGCATCAACAGTACATAAACCAAGAACTTCCAGATGTGCAAGCTGAATTTAGAAAGGGCAGAGATACAAGATATCAAACTGCCAACGTCCATTTGACCATATGAAAAACAAAAGAATTCCAGAAAAACATCTACTTCTGCTTCATTGACTATGCTAAAGCCTTTGACTGTGTGGATCAAAACAAGCTGTGGAAAATTCTTCAAGAGATGGGAATACTAGATCATCTTACCTGCCTCCTGAGAAATCTGTATGCAGGGCAAGAAGCAACAGTTAGAACAGGATAGAGAACAATGGATTGGTTCCAAATTGGGAAAGGAATATGTCAAGGCTAAATACTGTCATGCTGCTTATTCAACTTATATGCAGGGTACATCATAAGAAATGCCAGGCTAGATGAAGCTCAAGCTGGAATCAAG
Organism: Bos grunniens; assembly: GCF_055505025.1. NCBI lineage: Eukaryota > Metazoa > Chordata > Mammalia > Artiodactyla > Bovidae > Bos > Bos grunniens. The sequence continues at coordinate 53,087,212 of NC_141175.1, read as the reverse complement.
ATTGCCGGGAGAAATATCAATAACCTCAGATATGCAGATGACACCACCTTTATGACAGAAAGCAAAGAGGAACTGAAGAGTCTCTTAAAGAAGGTGAAAGAGGAGAGTGAAAAGTTGGATTATAATTCAACATTCACAAAACGAAGATGGTGTCCGGTCCCATCACTCCATGGCAAATGTATGGGAAAACAATGGAAACAGAGACAGACTTTATTTTCCTGGGTTCTAAAATCACGGAGGATAGTGACTGCGACCACAAAATTAAAAGATGCTTGCTCCTTGGAAGAAAAGCTATGACAAAATTAGACAGCATATTAAAAAGTGGAGACATTACTTTGCCAACAAAGGTCCATATAGTCAAGGCTATGATTTTTCCAGTAGTCATATACTCATGGGAGAGCTGAACCATAAGGAAGGCTGAGCACTGAAGAACTGATGCTTTGAACTATTGGTGTTGGAGAAGTCACTTGAGAGTTGCTTGGCCAGCAAGGAGATCAAACCAGTCAATCCTAAAGGGAATCAACCCCAAATATTCTTGGAAGGATTGATGCTGGAGTTTATGCTCAATTACTTTGGCCATTTCTGGCAAAGAGCTGACTCATTTGAAAAGACCCTGATGATGGGAAAGATTGAAGGCAGGAAGAGAAGGGGATGACAGAGGATGAGATAGTGGCATCACCAATTTAATGGACATGAGTTTGAGCACATTCCAGGAGATGGTGAAGGACAGGGAAGCCTGGTGTGCTGCAGGCTCTCAAAGAGTTGGACATCACTGAGCCACTGAACAACAACAAATATAAATGGCAGCCTGGTGGCCTACACTCCAAAGGGTTGCAAAGAGTTGTACACTGTTCAGTGACTAAGCAAACAAGTGAACAATATGGAATATTGGGAAAAATAGGCATCGCCTGGCAAAAGAACTGGTTATGTGATTTTCAAATAAAGTGGGAAGAGCCTCATCAGCCTGGGGGGAAAGCATGGCTGGTGCTACCATCTGGTAACATTCTATAAAATTTGGGAACTCAGAATATTCAAAGTCAGCTAGGTCATCTCAAGTTCCCACATTAGAATGTTGTAGGTTTAACTTTCTCCCTTTTAATATCTATATTTCCCTCAAAACCTGACAAAGATCTGAATTCTGTCATTTTTTTTTTTATCATTTTCACCAACAGTCTCTGCACTTGACTCTAAATTGTATATACCCAATGTTTAAAATAAATATAAAATACTTTTCAGGATGGTTGTAGAAACCTCTGGTTCATTGACCAGGATTTGATAACTTGCCTCTGTCATTGTCTTGCCTTATGCTTTCCAGTTCAGTTGGAAGCAACAGTCCATACCACTGTCATTAATTCTTCATACCCTTCAACAATTCCATTTAAAAGCATGTTCTCTGTCCTCAATACATATTTCTTTCCCAGGAATGAAAGGGCATAGTTTAATAACTTGTTTGTAGTAAGTGTTACAGACTACCAGACTTCCAATCTCTATTGCCAACTAGACTACTCTTCCCTTCAACCCAACCAGGTGAGATAAACAAGCCCAACTCCCATTGCTTCACATGAAACCATTCTGATATCAGTTATTGTATCTTTCATGGTTCTTAGCAGAAACTGGCATAATCTTCTGCAGCTCTATTAGGCAGAAAGGGGTTTATTACAATTATCTTACAGATTTTCTAGTATTCCAGAAGCTAGATAATTAGGGGCAGAGATTTTAAAAAGGCTTTTAACAAAAGAAGATTGTTGTTCTTTGATGATAGCCATGTCACCTAATTGCCTCCAAAGAGTCAGTCTCCATGCTTGGGCTCCCCCTTCATATTTCTATTAACAACTTCCTCTTTCGAAGTCTTACATAATGCATTTGCTTAGTATAGTGTTAGTTGCTCAGTTTTGTCTGACTTCTTGCAAACCTGTGTACTGCAACCTGCCAGGCTCCCTTGTCCATTCAATTCTCCAGGCAAGAATACTGGAGTGAGTAGCCATTCCCTTCTCCAAGGGATCTTCCCTACCCAGAAATCAAACCTGGGTCTTCCACATTGCAGGCAGATTCTTTACCATTTGAGCCACTAGGGAAGCCCCAGTACATTTGTTTAGTGGACTTTAAGTCACACACAAAAGCTATTCTGAATTTTTTTAGCTTTCTAACCTCCAAAGGGTAAGAAGAAACACTAAAGAGGATTTAGAGTTGGCACTGAGTTAGCCAATCGGCATGGGCTTGCCAGGTAGCGCTAGTGGTAATGTACTTGCCTGCCAATGCTGAACACGTAAGACATGAGGGTTTGGTCCTGGGTTGGGACAATCCCCTGGAGAAGAAAATGGCTTTCCACTCATCTACTCCAGTATTCTTGCCTGGAGAATCCCATGGACGGAGGAGCCTGGTGGGCTACAGCCCATAGGGTCGCAAAAAGATGGACACAACTGAAGCAGCTTAACATACACACACACAAGCTAGTCAGCACAATGTAGGTAAAGGACTTATCAAGCAGAAATCTGCCAGTCAATCAGACTATTTATTTATTTTTAGCATTAATAAATAGTATTGAAATGAATTAAACTCCTTTGAGAAGTCCTCCCACTACCATATTTGGTTAAATTTAATTTATCCTTCTTTTGTGTTATTTTATTATTCTCCAGTTCTTCTATATGCATAAGTCTGGTATTTTCCTTCCCATTAATGCAAACTCTTTAAAGACTGTGTGATGCACTTCTTTTCTGCCCCGTGGCAATCTCCAGGGCACTTACAGTAACATGATAGGAAGAGCATAGTTATGATCTCAGACATCTAAGTTGAATCCTGACTTACTCATGTTAGGAAACGTGTCATCTTGAGTAAGTGCTCACTTCTCTGGTTTTAGATTTTGTTCCCTTACAAAGTGCCAACTTTTAAGTAAGATAATATTTTTAAAACAATTATGGGGCTGGTGCACTGGGACGACCCAGAGGGGTGGTACGGGGAGGGAGGAGGGAGGAGGATTCAGGATGGGGAACACGTGTATATCTGTGGCAGATTCATGTTGATATATGGCAAAACCAATACAATATTGTAAAGTTAAAAAATAAAATAAAATTTAAAAAATAAAAAACAATTAGTATAGTCATAAAAATTGCAAAGTATTGTGTTAGCAGTCCAGAGAATGAACTGCTAAAGAAAAAAAATTGTTAGTTTTAGTTTTAAAATTTCTTTTCCCTTCCTCCTATGCTAGAGAAATGTCATATTTTTCATAATATAAAATATAATATTACTTGGAACTATTGAGAGGTGCCACCCCTAACTCATAGGTTTTGTTTGAGTAAACCCTAAACTGTCTAATTGTTCATGGAGAGGAATGTAACATACCCTTTGATTTGTGAATAAAATATATCATCCTTCTGGGAGAGGTGGTCACAGAAGGAAAAACAGATGATAGTTTTCCAGGTGTGAAAGGAACAGACACAACATGAATCCTGATGCAGTACTTTGAGGCTGGTAATAGGTAAATTCACACTGAGGAAAACCATTTATTTTGCAACTGTTATTTAACATCTTCCTAACTCAAGCTTATGGTTATTTCCCTAGTATTATAGTTATTTGAAACATTTCAGAAACATCAGCAAAATAAAAACACCATGGACTTTCAAGGCCAACTGTATGTCACCTCATGTTGTGCTCAGCATCTAACACTTTGGGATAATCAACGAGGTTGGGGTGGTTTAACAAAAACTCTCTTGGCAATTTTCAGAGTCCTGTAGCACGCTGTTGAAGAAACCAATAGAAATCATAAAACCTTGATGTACTTTGTATACAAAATTAGGACGTGGCCTCCTTCTCAGCCTCAATGGATTGTCCCGTGTAGGCATGCGTGCTAAGTCACTTCAGTCGGGTCTGACTCTTTGAGACCTTATGGACTATATCTCGCCAGCCACCTCTGTCCATGGGATTCTCCAGGCAAGAATACTGGAGTGGGTTGCCATTCCCTCCTCCAGGGGATTTTCCTGACCCAGGGATCCAACCCTCATCTCCTGTGGCTCCTGTACTGAAGGTAGATTCTTTACTGCTGAGCCACTGGGGAAGTCCTATTGTCCAGTGGATTTGCATAAATTGGTAAGTCATTTGTAAATGTCTATTTATTCAGTGATCTCTCTCCCCCTGCTTGAACTTACAGAGCTTATCGTTTGCAGTGTTCATTAAGTGTAAAACATTCTAAGTACCTTGAGACACTATGTTATAAAACCTTCACTCTTCTCTCTTAATATAATAAATTCTGTGAGGAAGGCCAGCACCTGAATCAGAAGACCAAATTTGGGGAAAACAAAATATAACACATTATCCACTGCAGTAGTCCACCACAATGGGGATGTTAAAAAGCAGTGCCAAAGTCTGTAGTAGTCAAGCTAGAGATGTGATTGTTGTCCCCTGCCATGCCCACTGATTCCCTTTTCTTGTTCTTACCTCTTGTGTGACTCACCTTCTGATGAGAAAGAACTCCACCCCTGTTTCTTCCTGGGTTCATTACACGGCAGTTTTCTTCATTGCTCTTTCATGAGTTCATACTGATTCTAAACCAAGACTTTACCATGATTTTATCATGTACATTCTCTTGATACTGTTATTAGAACAAATACAACAATACTGTTATCAAGAATCATGTTTGGGAACACGTGTACATCCATGGTGGATTCATGGTGATGTATGGAAAAACCAGTACAATATTGTAAAGTAATTAGCTTCTAATTAAAATAAATAAATTTAAATTTAAAAAAAAATAAATAAAACTGTTTATAAATGAAAAAAAAGAATCATTCTCTGGTTTCCAAATTCAAAGCAAATTTGGATTCTCCTTTTCTATATCCAGTGTGATAATTAAGGGAAGTTAGAAAAGATAATTATGATGGTGTGATCACTCACCTATAGCCAGACATCCTGGAATGTGAAGTCAAGTGGGCCTTAGAAAGCATCACTATGAACAAAGCTAGTGGAGGTGTTGGAATTCCAGTTGAGCTACTTTAAAGCCTAAAAGATGATGCTGTGAAAGTGCTACAGACAATAAGCCAGCAAATTTGGAAAACTCAGCAGTGGCCACAAGACTGGAAAAAGTCAGTTTTCATTCCAATCCCAAAGAAAGGCAATGCCAAAGAATGCTCAAAGTACCGCACAATTGTACTCATCTCACATGCTAGTAAAGTAATGCTCAAAATTCTCCAAGCCAGGCTTCAGCAATACATGAACCATGAACTTCCAGATGTTCAAGCTGGTTTTAGAAAAGGCAGAGGACAGAGATCAAATTGCCAACATCCGCTGGATCATGGAAAAAGCAAGAGAGTTCCAGAAAAACATCTATTTCTGCTTTATTGACTATGCCAAAGCCTTTGACTGTGTGGATCACAATAAACTGTGGAAAATTCTGAAAGAGATGGGAATACCAGACCACCTGACCTGCCTCTTGAGAAACCTATATTCAGGTCAGGAAGCAACAGTTAGAACTGGACATGGAACAACAGACTGGTTCCAAATAGGGAAAGGAGTACATCAAGGCTGTATATTGTCACCCTGCTTATTTAACTTCTATGCAGAGTACATCATGAGAAACGCTGGGTGGGAAGAAGCACAAGCTGGAATCAAGATTGCAGGGAGAAATATCAATAACCTCAGATATGCAGATGACATCACCCTTATGGCAGAAAGTGAAGAGAAACTAAAAAGCCTCTTGATGAAAGTGAAAGAGGAGAGTGAAAAGGTTGGCTTAAAGCTCAACATTCAGAAAACGAAGATCATGGCATCTGGTCCCAACACTTCATGACAAATAGATGGGGAAACAGTGGAAACAGTGTCAGACTTTATTTTTTGGGGCTCCAAAATCACTGCAGATGGTGACTGCAGCCATGAAATTAAAAGACGCTTACTCCTTGGAAGGAAAGTTATGACCAACCTAGATAGCATATTCAAAAGCAGAGACATTACTTTACCAACAAAGGTGCATCTAGTCAAGGCTATGGTTTTTCCTGTGGTCATGTATGGATGTGAGAGTTGGACTGTGAAGAAGGCTGAGCGCCGAAGAATTGATGCTTTTGAAGTGTGGTGTTGGAGAAGACTCTTGAGAGTCCCTTGGACTGCAAGGAGATCCAACCAGTCCATTCTAAAGGAGATTAGTCCTGGGTGTTTTTTGGAAGGAATGATGCTAAAGCTGAAACTCCAATACTTTGGCCACCTCATGTGAAGAGTTGACTCATTGGAAACGATTCTGATGCTGGAAGCAATTGGGGGCAGAAGAAGAAGGGGACAACAGAGGGTGAGATGGCTGGATGGCATCTCCGACTCGATGGACATGACTTTGGGTAAACTCCGGGAGTTGGTGATGGACAGGGAGGCCTGGCGTGCTGCGATTCATGGGGTCACAAAGAGTCAGACATGACTGAGTGATTGAACTGAACTGAACTGAGAATTAGAAATGAGAGCTAACCAAAATGTGGGATTAGTGAAAGGATCATTACACACACACCCATGCTGCTTCTATTTTAATGAACCTACCTTCTTAAAGGAGAGGAAGAATTCTTGTTTCAATAAATAAAAATCTTCATGTTTCTCTATTCTAAATATTTCCTTTCCATTCCCACCCCTACACAATTTACAACCTTTTTTCTTTGTTTTCCTTCATAGCTGCACATCTTGAATGATAGCCTGTTTGCTCTCTCCCCTCTCTATGTCCCATTGATTTCTAAAACCTGTCTTTCATCCTGATGATTCTCAATAAGAAACAGATACACTCTCAAGTTGGGATTACTTAAGAAAGTATTTTAAAAAAGGAATATTTGCAAGGTATGCAATACCTCAGGGTTAGTATTATAGGAGTTACAAGGAATCAACACTAGGTACAAGGGAGACACAATTAATGAGACCAAGAAAAAGAGTCATGTTGAGAGGTCAACTTGAAAAGGATGGTGGATGTGGACTATTACATCCAACATGGCTTCACAGTGGGGGAGCAGAGAAACAATTACAGTGACCTCTCTCTTCCTCCTTCCAATCTTTTGTCGGTGTTCCCCACTGGACAAAGCCAGTAGAAGTCAGATAGCAAGAAAGCACATGGCTGACATGTATAGGTCAGTTTTTTGAGGCAAAAGGTGAGTAAAGAAGGGTGGTGACATGTGGCGACAAGCGTAGGAAGATGCCAGACATATTTATCTTAATATTACATTGGAACTATACCCACAAAAAGTCAACCGTATTCTGATTTTTAAACCCACTGGCCTACTTTCATTTGCATACCAAATACTTGCCTCTTTTGATCTGGAACTCATGAAATGGCTCACTCCTGACTTTTCTCTAAGCCTTAGCTTGGGGACTTTCCTGGAGGTACCATGGTTAGGATTCAGAGCTTTCACTGCCAGGGCTAGGTTTCAAACCCTGGCTGGGGAAATAAGATCCCACAAGCTGAGAGGCACAGTCAAAAAAATAAAAATTAAAAAATAAAGAAGAAAAAAATCTCATCTTATTTTAAGTTTTTCCATCCACAGACCTACAGGCCCTTTTCGTTATACTCCCATCCATGTTCCATATGTCCTTTAACACCTTGTTTCCATTTCCATGACAGACCACAGATATGCCTCTTGAATATAATCTGTCTGTGATACCAACACACCAGGCTTTTCCTACTAAGAAACAGCCCTTACTATGACATTTCCCCCTGAAATGATTTGAGAGCTCTATTTTGCCCATAGGATAAACTCCAAACAGATATCTTTCTTAGTCTAGCTGCTACTGAGCTTTCTAGCCTCAACTTCTGCACTCTTCCATGAAAACTCATGGTAAGCCAGACTATTTCACCCAGACTATTCTCTAAGTAAGTTCATGCCATTAAGATTTGAAAATTCAAAAAATCTGCCCTTTCTGTCCAATCAAGTTTCCCCTACTTTATGCGTAGTGCACTGTTTTATCCTTCTAGACCTAGGTCAAATATGTCATGATCTATTAGTTCCACTTTGCTTCTTCCAAGGAAGAACTGATCATTCCCTCTTCTGTGCTCCAGAACTTCCACAATTTCAAATTTCTCCAGGAGAACTTTTCTTTAATTTCTACTTTGGCATTGAATAGATAAGCTGCCATCATTTCTCCCTATTAAACAGTGCTTCAGATGGGAATACTGTTTCACTTGTCTTAATATCCCTGAAATTTATCAGAGGGTCTGGCAAATAGGAAGTGTCCCAAAATACTTGCTAAATGAATGAGAGTCAGCTGTCTTGATATACTACCCCCTACCTGTTGCCTTAAAAACAAGGCAACCTGTGGATCTACAGGTGTGGTTATATATAGCATGTGATCAGACAGAGTTCTGGGAGACCTATGTGACCCAGACAGGCATACCTTCTGTGCAATAGACAATATGATGCTCGTTCAGTAGGCAGCATCTGGCAGTGCAGTTGGCAACAGTTCAGAGTGGTCTCCTGCATTGAGAAGAGTACCTACTGGTGTCAGTTTGAACATAGGAAGTTCTCTTTTGTGTAAAAGATGGTCAATAGATTGGCAGAGGTTTCTCTCTTATAAAACTGTTGGACAATAGAACCATCCTCCTCATGCTCCTTTAGCAGATACCCTCACCTCTCTTACATAGGAGTGGACTCCTCTCTGCTGGACTCATCAGCAGTCTGTTCTCTCAATCTCATCTGATTACCCTACTGAATTATTCCTCTCCCTTCCTCAGTCTCTGCCCTTCTTTCTCCTTCCACTCTTTCTCTTCTACGATTCTCAAACACATTTCTCCTTTTATTTTTTTCCTTTCACAATAAATTGTAGAAGCTTATTAAACCCAGCATCCAAATAATCAGCAAGTGGACAACCTATTCACTTTTTTTATTGTATATAGATGACTTATTTTGCAAAACATATTAAGTGAAAATAAATATTTATTTCCCCCCATAAGGCAATAAATACAAGGAAGTAAAACAGTGTTTCTTTACTAAATCAGGTTGAAAGTTCATCTCCAGTCATGAGAGCTTAAAGTGGAGTCATAAATGCAAAGACCCCTTCTAAACTCCTGTCACTGAGCGACCCCCCTGCACAGAGAAACTCAACCCTCCCTAAGCAAAATATAGCTTCCATCCAAGCAAAACTCAGTATGTACCTTTACAGAGTCCTTATCTAAGTCTTTAAAGCTTTCAAGAGGCCCAGTTTATATGCAAATACTTAACCTTAATTGAAGTAGTATTTACCTTAATTAGATAGTACCTTAAAAGATAGTTAATACTTTAGCTCACAATCCTCTGAATGCAAAATCTATTTTAAAAATGAGATAAGACAAGGCATCTACCTGGCATTTAGATGTAGACAGGAGTGTTATTAAGTTGGGTTGGGTTAAAGCAGTTGAGAAACGAATAACTTCACTGTCACTAAAAGATGAAGTTGAACATAATATTTTTTTGGAGTTGACAACTGCTAAATGTGTTTTCCTCTTGGTCTCCCTGCCTTGCCCCCACAACTTCCATTTTTTGAAAATTTAGAAGTCAAAAAAATCGTATTTATGTTGCTCTGTACATTGGATAATTATTTAGGCCAATTCTGTTCATAAGGGAATTACAGTTCTCTAGGTGATGGCATGGGTTCTGGTTTGTGTATAAAATCTGGAAAAAGTTTCTCATTATTTCAAAATAGCTAGTATTTTTGTTTCCTCAATTCCAAAGTAACTTGAACATGTGTCAATTAGGAAGTTCTCATGAGCATAGCTGTGAAAGTCTCAATTGAACACAGCAATTGTCCTAATTCTTTGTATTTTTATAGGCCAGGTACAGAACACCAGGATCTCTGGGGTTGGATATATTACAGAAAATAAGCAAGCTACTAAAGAGAAAATTTCTTGAGAGGATTTTGGGATGTTTCTTTTCCTATTTGTCTTAGGCCAGGACAAAAAAACACATTATCCAAATATTGTCTTATTTCTCCTTTTTTTCAAGGAAAGTAATTAGCTGCCATAGTGTCATCTTTTCCAAAGCACACTGGACAAAGCAAAAAATTAGAATATTTGTAGAGAAGCTCAAGACAGTGGTCAACATTAATGTGCCAGAGGGATAGCCTATTTTGTTTCTAACTATATTTTAAAATGCTGGAAATAAAAGACACTGTTTTATTGTGTCCACTTACTCAAATTTTACAAAGCATCTGAGGAGAGTGATAAACAGAGAAAATCAAAATCTAGTTCTATCACTTTCTAGAGTTTAAGTGTGAACAATTAAATGTAACCTATTTGAATTTCAGTTTCCTAAATTGTATTGTACAATGCTAAAAATGTGGCCAGTCCATGATAGCTAATAGCAGGGTACTTCTCAGAGCCGGGAGATCAGTTTAGCCTCTGAGAATCTAATAAGGACATGGTAAAAGTCAGACTCAAATGATAATTAATTGATAGGTTGTGAATATTTGATAGACTTTTACAGATAGGTCTAAGACATATACAAAAACAGCACTGTACCACTGGATGGTTTTTGCATGTGTTAAGTGAGTTTTTTTTTTTTTTATTTTGTGGCCACGTGGGATGTGGAATCTTAGTTCCCTGGAATTTGATTCCCAGGAATCAAATCTGGACACCCTGTGTTGGAAGTACAATGTCTCAATCATTGGATCTCCAGGGAAGTCCCTAAATAACTTGATTCCTGTTAGAGCTTGGTTCTCCAGACCAAACATCTTTAGATGCTCAACAAAGTTTAGTTTCATTCTTTCCTCTTCCTATGCAGTAATCCTCAGAAACCAAGACAGTATTAAGACATCAACAGTACACTGGCATTGATATGTCAATAGAATGTTATATTTGAAAGTGAAAAAAAGGAAGGGGAAGGTGATAAATGATTTTTGTAACAGCCCTGAAGGGAATATCCCCAATGTCTTCTGAGCCTCAGGCCTTTGTAGCCAAGGTCATTTAATAAACCTCCAATCATGCCTTAATGATATATTTACCACACACATTTCTTTTATTACAATTTGGCTTTCTGTACATGTCTTTGAATGATCTTGAATCTTCTAAATTTTTGGCAATTGTATTTCATAAACTAAACTTACGGTTTGGATTTCAAACTTATTCTATAGACTTTTTGATTTTGGTTGGCAAGAGACTATGGAACAATGAACACTTGCATATGTTCTTAAAATTTGGAGCATCTGAGTCTGTTCCCCTCATGACTGAACCCGTTGTTTCCTAATCAAAATACTGCATCTTATCTCAGTATCATAGCTTTTGAAGTATAGCAGATATGCCTCAATAAATTTTTTAATCAAAATTTTATTTTTAGATAATTATGATAATTTATATTTTAATTTAATTTATATTTATATTTTAGATAATTATGGACTCATATGTAATTATAAGAAATAATAGAGAGATCTGGCATGCTCTTTAAACAGCTTCCCCCAATGGAAACATTTTTAAACCTACAATATCAAATTGGATATTGACATTGATACGATCAAGATACAGAAGATTCCCATTACCATAAGAATCCCTTGTGTTGCCCTTTTACAGTCCCACACATTTCTTTCATGAAAATGAAAATGAAAGAGAAGTATGACTGCTTCACCTTTGGTAACTACTAATCAGCTATTCATTTCGATAATTTTGGCATTTCAAAATGTTACATCAATGACATCACACAATATGTAATCTGTGGCACACAGTGACACTCAAAGGAGGAAGTTCACATTCTCACTCAGTTGGAGTGTGAATTCTGGCTCCCCACTAGACCTACACGCACATCTTCTTGATTGAAAACACTAGAATGTCTCCTTAACTGCTCCCTTCATGACCTCCATTGACCATGGTGGAAGGGGAGCAAAGCATGCCTCACTGGAAGTGATGAAAGTCCTGACTCTCCACTAGGCTCTTCTGATCTTCCAACTCTACTCCAGAGGAGTAAGGGGGTTTGCTTTGTTACTGGCATCTGTGGGTGGAAGTCCAGACTCGCTATGTGGGTTCCAGTGACATTGCCAGAAGTGCTGTGTGTCTACCCAGTAGGGAGGAGGATTCTGAGTCCCTTCTCAAACTTCTCTGCCAGCTCCTCAAAGAAGTAATGAAGCCTCATGGGCCTCACAAAATGGAAGGCTAAGCTCCCTACTCTGGCTTCTCTGGTATGAGTATGAGTGGGCCTACTGTCTTACCTGTTTGGTTGGAGTGAGTGATTTTTGTCTAAATTTTATATTTGCCAGATTGTCACTTTTATGGAACAAGCTTTTGATTTGGCTTTTTGTTTGTTTGTTCATTTATCCCTGCTGGCATTTCTGGGTTTCCAGCTTAATCAGCTCCATTTTAGGATTAAAAACACTCAGGAACTCATAACTGTGTTGTTCCTTGGGTCCTGAGGACCAAAGCTTGTCTTCTTATTTTGTCTTTAACTAATTAATTAATTTTGGTTTGGACTGTGCTGGATATTCATTTCTGTGCACGGGCTTTTCTCTAGTTGCAGTAGTTGGGGTCTACTCTCCAGGTGTGGTGCATGGGCTTCTCATCTTGTTGAGCTCTAGGACGTGTGGGCTTCAGTGGTTGCAGCACTTGGGCTCAGTAGTTGTAGTTCCTGGGCTCTAGAGCACAGGCTTAGCAGTTTTGGTGCATGGATTTAGTGGCATGTGGGATCTTCTCTGACCAGGGATTGAACCTGTGTCTTCTGCATTGGAAGGTGGATTCTTTACCACTGAGTCACCAGAGAAGCCCAAATATAAAATTATCATAAAATATCTTGAAGAACTGATAGATTGGATCCAAAGTAGGAGCTCACAGTTTTCTCTATTTGGCTAATTTAGTGTACACACAGTTTTAGAATGTACTTTTTATGATAGCTATTGATGTCATTTTGCACATTACAGTAGAGTTGTTCCAAGGTTATCTTTGGGCTTCTTTACCCTAAGAAACAGTATAGAATAGTGACTAATCCTAGGGATTTTGGAGCTGTGGCCACCAGAAAGATGTCTATATTCCAATGTGTGGAACATGTGAATATGTTAGTTTACAGAAAGCAGAAGGAAATTTGTAGATATAATTAAATTAAGGATCTTGAGATGGGGAGCTTATTCTGGATTATTTGGTGGGCCCAATGTAAAAACTAAGGTCTTTATGTGTAAGAGTGATGAAGAAAAGTCAGAATTAGAGATTTGAAGATGCAGTGCTGCAAACTTTGAACACAGAGGAAGGAGCCACAAGCCAAAGAAAGCAAATGGCCTCTAAAACCTGGAAAAAGCAAGAAAGTGGGCTTTCCTTAAAAACATCTAAAAAGAATTCAGCCCTGCCTACATTTCGATTTTAGCCCAGTAAGACCTATTTTGGATTTATGCACTCCAGAACTGTAAGGTAATAAATTTCTATTGCTTTAAACCACCAAATGTGTGGTGATTTGTTATAGCCACAATAAGAATCTAATACAGAAGCCAAATGTTCAGAGTCTATACTCCAGCTTTGATATTTATAATATACCTAGACTTGAACAAGGAGTTTATCTTTAAAAAGATATTATGCATATTCCCTACCTCACAGAAAGAAATTAACATATATAAAGCTATTAAAACAATGTTAGGTAAATACTATTTGGTAAGAGTCAACTATTAGTATAGTAGAAGTAACTATTCATCTATACCAAGAATGTGATTACAAAGGCAATGAACACTTTACAAAAATTTCATCTACATAGTCTCCTGCATCCTGTTTTGATTTTAACATTAGATAGCATCCCAGGTGGCTCAGCAGTAAGGATTCTGCCTGTCAATGAAAGAGACAAGGTTTCAACCCCTGAATCAGGAAGATCCCCAGAGGAGGAAATGGCAACACACTTCAGTATTCTTTCCAGGAGAATCCAATACATAGAGGAGCCTGGTGGGCTGCAGTTCATGGGGTCACAAAGAGTCAGACATGACTTAGCAGCTGAACATGCACGCAAATAGATAAATGAAAGATAGATATCTACATGCATACATTTATACGGCAATGGTAAACAAAAAATAATGCAGGACAGTGCTTATATCCAAAGAGGAGATGTTCAGATGGAGGAGAAATCTAAAAAAAATGTCTTCAACAATACAGGAATGTTCTAGTTTTTGATTTGAGTGTTAAGCTCATGGGTGCTTGCTTTGTTTTTATGCTTAGTAACTTACATGCACAATTCATACGTTTTTTGTGTTAAATGCTAAAGAATACATTTTTTCCAAAGACTATTAATAAAACTTAGAAAACCTCTCAGATCTTTACTCATTGTAATTCAGTTAGGACAGCTCTATTATGCTGTGGTAACAAACAGCTTCAACAATCTCAGTGGCTTAACAAACCAGATGTTTATTTCTTATTCATACTACATTTTCAACATAGGTCAGTGGGCAACTCTGCTTGTGTAATTTCTCATATCTTCAAACTGACCAAGGCTTCATTTTGCCAAGTGATTTTGATTCACTGAAGCAATGAAAAGAGGAGACAAACAGGACACTTGGTTTTAGTGTTCACTCCTAGAAAGGATACATGTCACTTCTGCCCACATCTTATTGGCCAAAATAAATCACCTTGCCATGTCCATAGTAAAAAAGAATACAGAGGCATAATTTTTGCATGTGACTATCAACTAAAACATCACAAGTATTTTGTGAAGAATCTTTAATGCTTCTCATAGTCTACCCTTCCAGGCACCAAATATTTGGCACTTCCTTTATCAGTATGCAGATTTAAACACGGGTTCTATCTAATACACATGGTATGTAATATTTTTGCATATGTAAGGTACCAACTAGCAGTCTTGTGAAATTCAAATAACAGTTCTAGGAAATATACTATAGATATTAAAATAATAGTTAATGACCATGCCTTGAAAATAAAGATCACTGGGTAGGGGAGGCATGACTCCTGGTTTCAAGGGTGAAGAAAAGGTAACAGATTAACTTTATAGATCCAGGAAAAGATTACTATGAAAATTCTAGGTGAAATACTATCTGATAGTTAGTTGTATAAATTGGTATCAGTGTGAAAAAAGTTGATTCAATTTAAAACTGATAGACCAGTGTGACAATATACTTCTATTCATGCCCAAAAGCCCATTTTGAAACACAGTCATTAAATATACATGAATGGTATTGACATATACACTATATATAAAATAGATAATAAGGGCTTACTTCATAGCAAAGGGAATTTTGCTCAATACTTGTAATGACCTATATGGAAATAGAATCTAAAGAAGAGTGGTTTTATATATATATATATATATATATATATATATATATATATATGGATTCACTTTGCTCTACAGCAGAAACACATTGCTCCAATCAAAATTAATTTAAAAAATTATAAATATACACATGGAAGTAGAAGTGAAGTCACTGTACTACCATACTATAAAACACAGGCCCACACTTTTAAAATATTTTATAACTTAAAATGATTCATGATTTGCCCCCACCAGTAAAAAGTCAAAAACCATTTTGTAGGAAGAATATGTATAACCATATGAGAGAATGTCCCTATCCTGAATCCTAGCCTGACGAATTTCTGTAGTTACAGAGCCAGTCTCAAAGATTCTCTCCCCTCTCCTCTTATTCTTTTGCTTTTGACTCTCTGCAATCTTGATAAACCACAGTACAAAACTTCTCTAAAAGTCTAGATAGGAGCCTTCCTCCTGGCCTTTCTCCAGTATACTTGTTAATTCTTAGGTGGTTTGAGGGAAGCTGCACATGAACTTGTTCTATGGAGCAAAGAAGACAATGGAAGGAGAGAGACGGTATGTTAACAATGTACAAAGCTACATGAGTTAATGTAGAAGTCAGAAGAAAGGAATGGTTTTCAAAGGAGTTTGTGGTAGACCTACAACCCTCATTTCCCTTCCTCATCTCTCTCTCCAATATCTTGTTGTCAACATTCTTTGGTTAAGCGGCCCTTTTAGGCTTCTGGGAAACGTTGTGTGCATGAATGATTCCAGAAGATGTAATACGTGTCTCATCTAGGTTGTCTTGATTTAATGCCGCTGTTTTTCTTTAAGACCATCTCTGATTGCTTTATTCATTGTAATTCTTTTCATATGCATAGTATTTGTATTACAAAAACAATATAACATTAAAGAAAATTTTGAGGAAAAATTATCCATAATTCTATCACTTTAAAGCAGTTATTTGATTTTCATGTATTCTTATGCATTCTTTGTCCAAATGTATACCTGTTTTTTATAGTTGTAATTCTAGCACCCAATTTTGTTGAATGTTTGTTCTTAATGTTGCATCCTAAACATAATTTTACATTGCTCTAAATATGTTTTGTTACCTTTTAATAGCTGCACAATGTTCCATAAAGTTGATGTACCATAATTCACCTTTCCTTAGTTTGGGAATTTTGCTTGAAGTTTGCTTTTCCCTATTGTACATAACAGACAGAAATGAACATTTTGTACATTGTTAACTTTTTCTGAACATTTCTACATTCACTCATTGTTGTTTTAGTATAACATTACATGAACACATGACCCTGGTTGAGCACATCCATATATATAATACAAACATCTCCTTTATCATCAAGCTTTCCTAGAGCTAGAATTTGCATTACCAACTCCTGTTTGGTAAACTGAAGCCTAATGATGTTAAGTGTTATTATCTGGTATAACTAGCAACATTTAAGAATGAGAAACCTGAAATACACAATAGTCATTAGATACACACAAGATATACCAACAAATTAGAAGTTGATTTTACTATATTTAGTCCTACTTAGTGAATATTTAGTAAAATGCATCCTATTTCTGGGTTATTACTATTATTTAAAGGCTACAATTTAAAACTGTTAGTGAATGTTTGTTGTATTTGAGAGTGTAGGCTACTCAATAAATGTTATTATTGCTAGATAAATATAGTTTCCAGATCCAAGTATTTTAGAAAATTTTTTCAGATAATCCCCACAAACATAATAACATGGAACCATGATTGGTTCATTTGCTGTATGAATGGAATTCTTGATTTGCCAATACATCTTTTTTGAGTACCAACTAGACACTCATCATATACAACAGAAAAGATGCTAAACATACAGTTGATCCCACATAAACCACATGTTCATATGCATTAAAAAAAAAAATCCAGTACTGTATGTTTAGGGCTTCCCTGGTGGCTCAGAGGATAAAGCATCTGCCTACAATGTGGGAGACCTGGGTTCAGTCCCTGGGTTGGGAAGATCCCCTGGAGAAGGAAATGGCAACCCACTCCAGTATTCTTGCCTGGAGTATCCCATGGACAGAGAAGCCTGGTGGGCTACAGCCCACTGGGGTCGCAAAGAGTCAGACACAACTAAGCAACTTCGCTCACCACAAGACAGTGGACAGTCACATGCCTTCTAGGAACTTCTACCTGTAGACATGTGGGCAAAAATATACAAATAAAAGAAGGTACAGAAGTAAGTATGAGGGTTACAGACTGAATGTCTTCTGAGTAGTGCAAGTGATAAAAAACTAGTGAAGCTGATGAATATAAGACAATATGACAAGTGGGATTCATCTCAAACTGGAATGCGCATCAAACCCAAGCCATTTAACCCTAAAATGTCTCAAAATAATGTTCATGGCAATAAAAACAAATTTGAGGACAAGATGAACTTAGCAGGCCATGGGTTTACAATAACTGAAGTATGTATTAAATGATATGATAAAGACCGCTGGTGTCACAAAATGTTAAATGTTAACTGGGAAGAGTCAAGCAAGATGTCTCAGGAGATGTGGATGGTAGCTGGATTCTGCTGCAGGCTTGAAACCCAGCTCTGGGATGGAGGTTAGCATTCAGGAATTTTATCATGGCATGTTCTTGGGATTAATGCCTGAGGAATCATGGTGGAAGAAGCAAGACTGGACAGATGGAGGAGGTGAGCTTCAAAGAGTCTCCACTAACCCCTAAGCTGCTATGGAGCTAGGATGGTCACAGTTTGGAGTGAGAGAGCTGTACTTTATACCCATATGTTAATCAGCTACTGGACATGGGGAAAAGATATGACCTTGGGTGACATAGGTCTCTTCAGCTGAGATAATGCCTGAGGGGGTTAACACCTGAGAATTGTCTTAAGTGGGTTTCTTACCTGCCAAGGTACTAATGTCTTTATTTCTGATGGGAGATTTTAGTGCACCACAACAGCTACATAATCACATTGGGAAAAAAGAAAATTCATCCCAAGCTACTCATCTCTAGTTACACTGCAATTCCCTATTGTGTTAGTCACAGTAGAGAAATAAAACCAGTAGGAGATATATAGATACAGATATAGATTTATGTGTTTATGTGCTCAGTTGTGTCTGACTCTTTTGATCCCATGGACTGTAGCCCACCAGGCTCCTCTGTCCATGAGATTCTCCAGGCGAGAATACTGGAGTGGGCTGCCATGCCCTCCTCTAGTGGATCTTCCTGACCCAGAGATAGAACTTGCGTCTCTGATGTCTTCTGCCTTGACAGGCAAATACTTTACCACTAGTACCACCTGGGAAGCTCAATATAGATTTATATTTTATAGTTATAAAAGCATACCTCATTTTATTGTGCTTTGTAGAAATTGCATTATTTACAAATTGAAGGTTTGTTTCAATTCTGCATCAAGCAAGTCTATCAGCTCCATTTTTCAAAACACATTTGCTTACTTCAGTCTCTTAGTGTCACATTTTGGTAATTCTCAAAATATTTTAAAACTTTTCAGTATTATTATATTTGCTATGGTTATCAGTGAACTTTGATGTAACTGCTATGATTTGCTGAAGGCTCAGATGATGGTTAGCATTTTTTTGGCAAGAAAGTATTTTTAATTAAAATTTGTATGATTTTTTAGACATAATACTACTGCATACTTAATAGATTATAGTATATTGTAAGCAAATTTTATGGGCTTCCCTGGTGGTTCAGTTGGTAAAGAATCCACCTGCATGCAGGAGACCTGGGTTCAATCCCTGGGTTGGGAAGATCCCCTGGAGGAGGGCATGGTCACCCATTTCAGTATTCTTGCCTGGGGAATCCCCATGGACAGAGGCAGGCTGCAGTCCATCGGATCACAAAGAGTTAGACATGACTGAGCAACTAAGCACACACAACACAATTTATATGCAATGAAAAACACCAGTAAATTTGTGTGAATCACTCTGCTGTAATATTTACCTCATTGTAGTAGTCTGGAACAAAAACCTCCCAATATCTCTTGAGATATGCCTCTGTGTATGTGCATGTGCCTGTAGTTATAAAATTGAATAGCACTCAGCCATAAAAAAGAAAGAAATGTTTTCATTTTCTATTTGCAACAACCTGTGTGGACTTACAGGGTATTATGCTTCATGACATAAGTCAGAGAAAGACAAATACTGTACATTATCATTTATGCATAGAATCTAAAAGATAAACAAATGAATAAATATAACAAAACAGATTCACAGATATAGAAAACAAAGTAGTCATTATCAATGGGGAGAGAAAAGAGGGAGGAGCAAGTAGGGGTAGGGGATTAAGAGGTAAAAACTAGTAAGTACAAGATAAATAAGTTTCAAGGATATGTCACACAGAACAGGAAATACAGTCAATGTTTTATAACTTTAAATGGAATATAACCTGTAAAAATATTGAATTACTGTGTTCTATACCTGAAATTAATCTGATTATAAATCAATCATACTTTAATAAAATCAAAATTTCTGATAATTTGTCATTGAAGTAATGTTAATGCTGTCATCACTCAGCAAAGGTTCACTGAGCATATCCTTGATGTGCTATGAGGGGTGAAGGAGAGGCACAAGACTTGGTTACTACCTTTCAAGGAGGTCACAGTCTTAATGGGGAGAGGAGGCTTTCATCAACACTAGGATGAGGAGCAGGTCAGCCCTGATGGACAGGCAGAATCACATGTAGAGAAGGCTTGCTGAAGCCAGCCAAGGCAGCGGAGGATAGATGGATTTGGAGCACAAATAAAGAGATACATACAGTTTACGAAGAGGCACAGAGACAAAAAAAACCATGAAGCCCAGATAAGAAGAGGACAGACAATATCAAAATGTCTCTCTTTAGTACAGAAGCATCAGAAAGCACCTGAAGAAGGGTTATAGGTGATGCCTGTTAACCCAGGTCCAGGGAGGCCACCAGTTCCTATGCCATGTCCATTATTCATAAAGGATTCCCATTGCTCTGGACCAATGTTTATAAACAAATGAGAAACTTTCAACTTAGAGAACCATACGTTACCTTTGGTTAATTCTAAGACAGGACAAAAAGCAGTGAACCAGGTAATCTGAGCTAGTCCCCAAAGATTTTTTTATCTTAGGCAAGTCAACTAACATGTCTGATTGACTGTGCCTCGTTTCTCCATTTTTTCCTTCATCATAATCTGAAATTTCTTCATGCTGAAGGGCTCTGCAAATTTAGAACTGATTCATTAAGGGTTACATCTTTGTTTATATGTTTTTCTAAATGGGTGCCAGCTGACAGACGCTGAGATCTATTTAACTCAGCAAGATATGTATGGGGTTACAGAAACAGGTCACAAATCAAATTTTTACTAAGATTCCTTCTTTCTATATAACCTTTCCTGACCATACAGCTGGCCAGTACTCTAATAAACCATCTCTCTGTCCTACATGTGCTCAGTTTCATTTGCTTCCTGTCCTCTAGGTCCTTAAAAATCACACTTTCTCCACTTTCTCTGCCTTCTTTGTCTCTTGCTTTTTAATTTATTTGTTTTTAATTGAAGGACAATTGATTTACAACATTGGTTTGATTTCTACTATACATCAACATGAATTAGCCACAGGTACACATATGTCTCAGAGAAGGCAATGGCACCCTACTCTAGTACTCTTGCCTGGAAAATCCCATGGACGGAGGAGCCTAGTAGGCTGCAGTCCATGAGGCCACTAAGAGTCAGACATGACTGAGCGACTTCCCTTTCACTTTACACTTTCATGCATTGGAGAAGGAAATGGCAACCCACTCCAGTGTTCTTGCTTGGAGAATCCCAGGGACGGGGGAGCCTGGTGGGCTGCCATCTATGGGGTCGCACAGAGTTGGACACGACTGAAACGACTTAGCAGCAGCAGCACACATATGTCCCTTCCCTCTTGAAACTTCCTCCCACCTGCCACTCATTCCCACCCTCTAGATTGTTACAGAGCCCTGTTTTGAGTTCCCTGAGTCACAGCAAATTTCCATTGACTAACTATTTGACACATGGTAGTCTACATGCTTCCATGCTACTTTCTCCATTCATCTCACCCTGTCCTTCCTCCCTCTGCCCATGCCCGTAAGTCTGTTCTCTATGTCTGCATCTCCATTGCTGCCCTGCAAATAGGTTCATTAGTACCATCTTTCTAGATTCCATATATATGTGTTAATATATGATATTTGTTTGTCTCTTTCTGACTTACTTCATTCTGTATAATAGGTTCTAGGTTTATCTACCTCATTAGAATTGACTCAAATGCATTCCTTTTGATGGCTGAGTAGTATTCCATTGTATATATGTACCACAACTTCTTTATCCATTCATCTGTTGTTGGACATCTAGATTATTTCCATGACCTAACTATTGTAAATAGCGCTGCAGTGAACACTGGGTTACATGTGTCTTTTTCAATTTTTATTTCCTCAAGTTATATGCTTATAAGTGGTATTGCTGGGTCATATGGTAGTTTTATTCTTAGTTTTTAAAGGACTCGCCATAACATCTTCCATAGTAGCTGAATCAACATTTTTCCCACCAACAGTGCAAGAGGGGTTCCTTTTCTCCACACCCTCTTCAGCACTTGTGTTTGTGGATTTTTTGATGATGGCCATTCTGACCAGTGTGAGGTGATATCTCATAGTTTTGATTTAAATTTCTCTAATTAAAGCAATGATGAGTATCTTTTCATATGATTATTAGCCATCAGTATGTCTTATGTGGAGTTATGCCTGTTTAGGTCTTTTGTCTACTTTTTGATTAAGTTGCTTTGTTTTTCTGGTATTGAGTTGTATGAGATGTTTGTATATTTTGGAAATTAATCCTTTGTCAGTTGTTTTATTTGCTATTATTTGCTCCCATTCTGTCTTTTCACCTTGTTTATAGTTTCCTTTGCTGTGCAAAAACTTTTTAAGTTTAATTTGGTCCTTCTTGTTTATTTTTGTTTTTATTTCCATTATCCTAGGAGGTGGGTCATAGAGGATATTGCTATGATTTTGGTCATACAGTGTTCTGCCTATGTAAAGCCCTGAAATAAAATCATGCACCTATGAGCACCTTATCTTTGACAAAGGAGGAAATAATATATAGCGGGGAAAAGACAGTCTCTTTAATGAGTGATGCTGGGAGAACTGGACAACTACAAGCAAAAGAATAAAATTGGAACACTTCTTAAAACCATACACAAAGATAGACTCAAAATAGATTAAAGACCTAAATATAAGACCTCTTTTTCTCTTGGAATCAACTTTAACCATTTAAATTTACACTGACAGTAAACTGCCATTTTCCTTCCAAGGGTCTGCTCTCTTAATTTACCTTAGGATAGAATCTTCCACCTTTTCTATATATTTATTTCCAAGCACAGAACTAATTGTTCTGCATTTAAGTAGATTAACTAAAAAACATATTTTGGTATTAAATTTCTGCATTTAAATTCCAGGTCTGCTATTTACTATTATTAGGACCTTCAACAAGTCACTGATATGTAACAAACAAAACCAGCTACTTCAAAGTGTTATTTTAAAAATCAGGTAGAAAATGAATGTAAGATATTTGCCAGATATTATGCACATGGTAGATATATAGTAAACTAATATTCTGTTATAAAATACTCACAGTGCTCATATTATTCTGAAGATTTTTAAGGGGCAACCTGAGTAAGCAGGGGCATAGTTGTTTTATTACCTAGGAGATTTGTATCTATGGGCTCACTGTCTGCCAACTCCTTGCTACCAACCCCAATAGAAGGTGGAAATGAAAGTGTTTTGAAAAGTTAAAAGCAATGCACAAATGTAGGTAGAAAGCTGGAGCTATTCTCATCTCTACAAATATCTCCTTTCTGATCTATTGCCCAGCAGTTCCCTTCTCAGCTTCCTTTGCCCCATCTAGGCTGGAACTGAAATAAGTAAGATTTGAAAGCACAAATGTGAAGGAGCAAAGCTCCCAGTGTGGTGGAATTTAATAATGCAGCAAGTTCTTTTTGAATAGGAAATAACTCTTAAAAGTTTCTTTTCATGTAATTTCAAGCTCAGTTCAGTGAGATCCTCTTGCAATCTCTTGAATTTATGTGTTTCTTCTCCTTGCAGGCTTGCTAGGCTTGTGCTATCTGGGCTTCTACAGCTTGACTGGGAGATTACAGTCCTCCACGTCCCCACAAAATATATGATCAATAGATAGCCTGAAGAGCAGGGAGAATAAGTGCACACAATATAGTCAGCCCTCAGCATCTATGGGGAATTGGTTCCTGGCCTGCTGCAGATACTAGAATCCTCAGATGCTCAAGTTCCTTACACAAAATGGTGCCATGCAGTTGGCTCACACTGTGGAATGACATGGAATCTGTGGATACAGAGGGCTGACTAAAATTAAAAAAAAAAACAAAAAAACTCGTTATTTACCTAGTGGACTTTTTCCTAATAGTAAAGTATATTCTGTATTTTGTACCAGATACTAATTACATATATCATTCCACTTAATTCTATATCACCATGAGAAAGCTTCTTTTATTATCCTCACTTTACAGATGGGAAAACTGAGGCTTACCGTGGTTTAAATATTTGCTCCTTGTCTTACAGTTGCTAAATTGTGAAACCAGGGTTGAATCAAAGCTAGAATTAAAAACATGTTTATTTTTTCCCTGGTGGGAGTAAAAAGAGCCTCTTACATAGGTGATTGTCCTAAGAAAATCTTATTTTTATTGCTTGTGTTTGTGTGTGTGTGTGTGTGCTTACTCAGTCATGTCTGACTCTTTGTGACCCTTTGTGCTGTAGCAACCAGGCTCCTCTGTCTGTGGAATTTTTCAGGCAAGAATACTAGAGTGGGTTGCAAATTTCTCCAGGGGATCTTCCCCACCCTGGTGTTGAACCCTCATCTCCTGTGTCTCCTTCATTGCAGTCAGTTTCTTTACCTGCAGAGTCATTGGAGAATTACTTATAGTTACCTTAGAAAGGAACTGCACTGAGCTTCCATTAGAAATATGCACCTCTGATTAAATAACAAACCAGATTCTATCCAGACACCATGTTTAATTGTGAAGAATGCTGCTGCTGCTACTGCTAAGTCACTTCAGTCGTGTCTGACTCTGTGCGACCCCATAGGTGGCAACCCACCAGGCCCTGCCGTCCGTGGAATTCTCCAGACAAGAACACTGGAGTGGGTTGCCATTTCCTCCTCCAATGAATGAAACTGAAAAGTGAAAGTGAAATCTCTCAGTCGTGTCCAACTCTTCGCGACCCAATGGACTGCAGCCTACCAGGCTTATCTGTCCATGGGATTTTCCAGGCAAGAGTACTGGAGTGGGTTGCCATAGGAACCTTAACATAGCACATGGCTTTATGAATAGGGAAGGGGATATTGCCACAAAGTATCACCTGGGACTACACCTAGTTTCCCTGATTATGTTACAAGGATAAAATCCCAACTTTAAACATGACCGTGTGTGTGTGTGTGTGTGTGTGTGTGTGTGTGTGTGTGTGTTAGTAGCTCAGTCATGTCTGACTCTTTACAACCCCATGGACTGTAGCAACCAGACTCCTCCATCCATGGAATTCTTCAGGCAAGGATATTGGCTTGGGTAGCCATTCTTTTCTCCAGCGGATCTTTCTGACCCAGGGATTGAACCCAGGTAACTTGCAGGCAAATTGTTTACCATCTGAGCTACCAGAGAAGCCCTATACATGATCGTGAACTACTGTAAAAGTAAGCATTCATTTCTTCATATCCCTATAGCATTTTTGGCATACCCTATTGAAACATACCAAGCCATGTTTTACTGAACTAATAAATAAAGAATAAGCAAGAACTTAAAAGACACTAACTCTTTGGAAGGAAAGTTATGACCAAGTTAGACAGCATATTCAAAAGCAGAGACATTAGTTTGTCAACAAAGGTCCGTCTAGTCAAGGCTATGGTTTTTCCAGTGGTCATGTATGGGTGTGAGAGTTGGACTATAAAAAAAACTGAGTGTCGAAGAATTGATGCTTTTCCACTGTGGTGTTGGAGAAGACTCTTGAGAGTCCCTTGGACTGCAAGAAGATCCAACCAGTCCATCCTAAAGGAGATCAGTCCTGGGTGTTCATTGGAAGGACGGATGTTGAAGCTGAAACTCCAATACTTTGGCCACCTGATGTGAAGAGCTGACTCATATGAAAAGACCCTGATGCTGGGAAAGATTGGGGGCAGGAGGAGAAGGTGACAACAGAGGATGAGATGGTTGGTTGCCATCACCGACTCAATGGACATGAGTTTGGGTAAACTCCGGGAGTTGGTGATGGACAGGGAGGCCTGGCATGCTGCAGTCTATGGGGTCGCAAAGAGTCAGACATGACTGAGCGACTGAACTGAACTGAAGCAAGATCTCGGAAGAACAAGATGGTGGAGGAGTGGGTGGATGTGGATGGAGTACATCTCTCTCCATGGATACATCAGGAATACACCTTCAGACACAGAAGTGCATGCAGAACACCAGCTAAGAGCAGAAAGGAGTACCTGACCAGTGGAAAAGAATATATAGAACCAAGCAAAACTCAGTAGGATGAAAGAACTAGGGAGAAAAAAAGGAGTGTTAGTAGGACTGGACCTGCCCTGAACGGGTGGGAGAACTGAAGCAGGAGTCGGATCCCCACAGCCGGTCAATTGTCTGAGTCAGAGGAGAAATACTTAAGGCCGAGAGTGAAACAGCTGATCTGTGGCAGCCTAAATGAAATGAGAATCAGATAGTCTTTGCCGCAGCCATACGTACCCTGGACAGGAATGCTGGTCTCCTGGAAGGCACAGCAGCTGGGAGCTGGAGTTTAGGGATTGTGGAGCAATCTCAGGGCAAGGGCTGCTGTTGACTGCAGAGAGAAGGATTGAAGGGATGTGAGGGAGGAGATTCATGGTGGGAAATGCAGGTGGAGGAAAGCCATGGAAGCAAGGCGATATTGCTGAGTCATATGTAGCATGTAGAGCCAACACCATAGCCTCTCTCTCCCCGCAGGCCAGCATCAGCAGCTGAATAGAGAGGCTGGCCCATAAAAATGACTGATGCATTGAATTACAGAGTAGTACCCCACCCAGGGTGCTTCTTTAAGTGCCTGATGCTACGATCTACAGTTAGGACCCCCAGGCAAGGGAGGTATCTAAGTGCCTGAATGCGCGAAACTACAGAGAAAGCCTGGCCAAAGAGGCCTTCTGATCACCAGCTTAAAGACTCTCACAGGGCCTAACTCCTGCAGCAGAGGCAGTCCATGTCCTTGCACACTAGGCACCGCCAGGGTCCCTAAAAGCCAAGCAGCTGAGCCACCTTCACACTCAACTCTCACTGGGGCAGAGCTGCCACAGGCAAAAAATGTCTTACTTCTATTTGCACAGGGTCACTTTGGTCGTGTCCGACTCTTTGCAACCCTGTAGACTGTAGCCTGCCAGGCTTCTCTGTCAGAGAGGTGGTTCTCTAGGCAAGAATACTAGAGCATATTGGCCAATACTGGTTGCCATACCCTTGTAGAGCACTATATTTCCTTCTGCCCTAGCCACCAACCCACTGAGTACCTGATGCTGCCAGAACTCCTGCAACCCAAGCAGCTTCACCACCTCCACACCTGGCCCTCACGGGCTAACCCAAGCTCTCCAGGGCAGCCTCAGGAGCTAACCCCAGTGAACGACCCACATGTCCCGGTGGACATAAAACCACAATCGAAACCCAGGGGCAGTGTGGCTAAGGAAGAAGACCCAAAACTTTCCCACCAGCTGTACAAGCTGTAGATTAAATCCACACGATCAACTAAGCAGACTCTATGTCTATGGAATGTATAAAAGGCCATTGAGAGCTCCCACAAAAGAAAACACACTAGCTCTGATAGCTGTGGACATTGGCAGCAAGAACACACAGGAGTAGGACCAGATTAGAATCTAAACTGCCCCCATAGCAGGTCCAGAGATCAGCACAGTGGTGGAGGGCATCCTAGGGAGGTAAGGCGGACTGTGACTCCCAGCTAGGGAAAGGACTCTGACAGCAGTGACTCAAGAAAAACATTTATTATTCTGAGTTTTTGACTTGTTCTGTAGATTCTTGTGGATTTTTTTCTTTTTACCCTCCCCCACCCTTCCTCTGTTGTAGAAGCTTTTGAGCTTTTTTTCCCCTCAGTAACATTTTTTTATTGCTGTCATAAACCTCTGTCTCTACGTTGGGCTTTTGCAATTCTGTGGAGTTTTCCTCTCTTTTTTTGTCTCTTTTATCTCTTTTTTTAATCTATTATTATTTTTTCTACATTTATTCCTTTGTTTGCTTTTCCTACCATTCTTTTCTCCTTGCAGTTAATCATCAATATATATAAATCTTCTTTATCTACCTCTATTTAACTTTGCATATCTATTCTTTCTTTCTTTTCTTTCTCTCCTTTCCTCTCAACATATTTGTTAGTTTCATTTTCATTGCTTTGTTCCCCAATTGGCACCTTGCTTTAGTTTTGTTTTCCAGTTTGTGCTTTAATTAGTTTTGTTCTGGTAGATATAATTTTTGATTTCCTTTGTTTGTGGGTCAATCTATTGTACTTTATTTTTGTTGGACTGTTTTGATTTTGCTTATGGGTGTATATGAATATGTTTATTCAGTCACACTTTCTATTGTTGTTATAAACTTCTGCCTCTACATTGGGCTTTTGCAGTTCTGTGGAGTTTTCCTTTTTTTTTTTTTTCCTTTTCTTTTCTTTCTTCCAATTTCTTTCTTTTCTTTTCTTTATATTTTTAATTTTTTAAACCTATTATATTTTTTCCACATTTTTTCCTTTGTTTGCCTTTACTACTGTTCTTTTCCTCTTGCAGTTAATCATTAATGTATATAAATTTTCTTCATCTTCCTCTATTTAACTTTTCATATCTTTTCTTTCTTTCCTTTCCTTTCAACATATTTATTAGTTTCATTTTCATTGCTTTATTCTCCACTTGACACCTTGCTTTAGTTTTGTTTTCCAGTTAGTGCTTCAGTTAGTTTTGTTCTTAAATGGTGAATATACTTTTTGATTTCCTTTGTTTGATGGGTCAATCTATTGTACTTTATTTTTGTTGGACTGTTTTCACTTTGCTCATGGGTGTATGTATATGTGTACATTCCATTATTTTAATTATTATTTGCCTGATTTTATAACTGCCATTTGTCTGGGGTTCATCTTTGATTTCTTATTTTTGGATATTTGTTTTAATCTCACTTCATCCTGACCAGAGATCAAGGCCTAAGCCTTTGGAGTGGGAGCACCTATTCCAAGACCCTAGAACACTAGAGAACTAACCCTAAGGAGTATCAAATAGTGAGAACTCACACAAAGGCCTCCACTTGAATGCAAAACTAAGCATCACTCAATCACCAGTAGCACCCTGTGCAGGACTGCAGGATGCCTCATCTAAACAACAAACAAAACAAAAATACCAACCCAGCCATCAGCAGGCAGGATTACCACCTCATTCAGCCTTACCCATCAGAGGAAAAACAAACAAACAGAAACTCAGCATAATATCACCCTATAGGAAGCTCACAAACCACTGAACCAAACTTAGGAGGGCAGAAACCAAAAGAAAGAAAGAATTCAACATTCTTCAAGGAAAGAATTCAACTTTCCTTGAAGCCTGGGAAAAGGAGACCTCAAACATAATAACTTTAAAAAAAAAAATAATGGAAAGGCAGAAAAATACTGCACAAATGAAGGAACAAACTAGAAACACAGAAGTCCAAATAAATGAAGAGGAAATGGGCAAACTACCTGAAAAAGAATTCAGGATAATGATAATAAAGTTGATCAAAAACTTTGAAAACAAAATAGAGAAAATGCAATAATCATTTAACAAAGACCTAGAAAAATTAAAAAATAAGCATACAGAGACAAACAACACAATTATTGAAATTAAAAATACTCTAGAAGGAATCACTAGCAGAATATCTGAAGCAGAAGAATGAATCAGTGAGCTGGAAGATAAAATGGTGTAAATAACTTCTGAAGAGCAGAATAAAATAAAAAGAAAGAAAAGAGCTGAGGACTGTCTCAGAGACCTCTGGGACCATATCAAACGCAACAACTGTAGAGGTCCTGCAAGAAGAAGAGAAAACGAAAAAGTATGAGAAAATTTTTGAAGAGATTATAGTTGAAAATTTCCCCAATATGGAAAAGGAAATAGTTAATCAAATCCAAGAGGCACAAAGAGTCCCATACAGGATAAACCCAAAGAGAAACATACCAAGACACATACTAATTAAACTAGCAAAGACTAAACACAAAGAAAGAATATTAAAAAGCATCAAGGGAGAAGAAACAAATAACATATGAGGGAAACCCCATACACTTAATAGCTGATCTTTCAGCAGAAACTCTGCAGGCCAGAAGGCAGGATATATTTAAAATACTGAAAGGGGAAAATCTACAACTAAGAACACTGTACCCAGCAAGGATCTCATTCAGAATTGATGGAGAAATAAAAACAAGCAAAAGTTAAGAGATTTCAGGATCACCAAACCAGCTTTACAACAAATGTTAAAGGGGCTTATATAGTCAAGAAACACAAGAGAAGAAAAAAGATCTACAAAATCAACCCCAAACAATTAAAAAAATGGCAATATGAACATATATATCAATAATTACTTTAAATGTAAATGGATTAAATGCTCCAACCAAAAGATACAGACTGGCTGAATGGATACAAAAACAAGACCCACATATATGCTGTCTACAAGAAACCCACCTCAGACATTAAGACACATATAGGCTGAAAGTGAGAGGATGAAAAAATATATTACATGCAAATGAGAAGCAAAAGAAAGCTGTTGTAGCATTCCTCATATCAGACAAAATAGATCTTAAAATAAAGATTACAAGAGATAAGGAAGGACACTGCATAATGATCAAGGGATCAATCCAATATAACAACTGTAAATATCTATGCACCCAATACAGGAGTACCTCAATACATAAGACAAACACTAACAGACATGAAAGAAGAAATTGACAGTAACACAATAATAGTAGGAGACTTTAACACCCCACTCACACCAATGGACAGATATAAAAACAGGATATTAATAAGGAAACACAAGTCTTAAATGATACATTAGGTGAGATGGATTTCATTGATATCTTTAGGACATTCCATCCAAATACAGAAGAATACATCTTCTTCTCAAGTGCACATGGAACATTCTCCAGGAGAGACCACATCTTGGGTCACAAATCAAACCTCAGTAAATTTAAGAAAATTGAAATCATATCAAGCATCTTCTCCAACCACAGTGCTATGAGACTAGATATCAATTACAAGAAAAATAGTGTAAGAAGCACAAACACATAGAGATTAAACAATACGTTTCTAAATAACCAACAGGTTACTGAAGAAATCAAAAGGGAAATAAAAAAATTTCTAGAAACAAAAGACAACAAAAACATGATATCTCAAAGCCTATGGGATGCAGCAAAATCAATTCTAAGAGGGAAGTTTATACAAGCAATACGATCCTACCTCAAGAAACACGAAAAACATCGAATAGACAACTTAACTTTACACTTAAACAACTGGAAAAAGAAAAACAAAATAGTAGAAGGAAATAAATCATAAAGATCTGAGCAGAAATAACTTAAAAAAAATGAAAGAAATCGTAAAGATTAACAAAACTAAAAGCTGGTTCTTTGAGAAGATAAACCAAATTGACAAACCTTTAGCCAGACTCATCAAGAATAAAAGAGAGAAGAATCAAATCAACAAAATTAGAAATGAAAAAGGAAAGGTTACAACAAACAATGCAGAAATAGAAAGGATTATAAGAGACTATTATGAACAACTCTATGGCAATAAAATAGATAACCTGGAAGAAATGGACAGATTCTTAGAAAAGTTCAGTGTTTCAAGGCTGAACCAGGAAAAAATAGAAACTATGAACAATCCAAACACAAGCACTGAAATTGAAGCTATGATAAAAAATCTCCCAAAAAACAAAAGCCCAGAACCAGATGGTTTCACAGGAGAATTCTATCAAACATTTAGAGAAGAGCTGATGCCTATCCTTCGAAAACTCTTTCAAAAAATTGCAGAGGAACACCTCCAAATTCATTTCACCCTGATACTAAAGCCAAAGACAACACAAAAAAGGAAACTACAGGCCAATATCACTGATGAACATAGATGCAAAAATCCTCAACAAAATTTTAGCAAACAGAATTCAGCAACACTTCAAAAAGCTCATACACCATGATCAAGTTGGGTTTATTCCAGGGATGCAAGGATTCTTCAATATATGCAAATCAATCAGTGTGATACAGCATATTAACAAGTTGAAAGATAAAAACTATATGATCATCTCAATAGATGCAGAAAAGTCTTTGACAAAACTCAGCACCCATTTATGATTAAAACTCTTCAAAAAATGGGCATAGAAGGAATCTACCTCAAGGCCATGTATGATAAGCCTACAGCAAACATTATTCTCAATGGCGAAAAACTGAAAGCATTCCCCTTAAGATCAGAAACAAGACAAGCGTGTCCACTTTTGCCAATATTATTCAACATAGTTCTGGAAGTCCTAGCTTCAGCAATCAGAGAAGAAAAAGAAATAAAAGTAATCCAGATCAGAAAAGAAGTAAAGCTCTCACTGTTTGTAGATGACATGATATTGCACATAGAAAACCCTAAAGATAGTATCAGAAAATTACTAGAGCTAATCGGTGAATTTAGCAAAGTTACAGAATACAAAATCAATACAGAGAAATCACTTACATTTCTATATAGTAACACTGAAAAATCAGAAAGAGAAATTAAGGAATCAATCCCATTCAACATTGCAACAAAAAGGATTAAATATCTAGGAATAAACTTACCTAAGGAGATAAAATAACTGTACACAGAAAATTATAAGACACTAATGAAAAAAATCAAAGATGACATAAACAGATGGAGAGATGTTACATGTTCCTGGGTAGGAAGAATCAATGTGAAAATGACTATTCTACTGAATGCAATCTACAGATTCAATGCAATCAAATTACCAATGGCATTTTTTACAGAACTAGAACAAAAAATTTCACAATTTATATGTAGATACAAAAGATCCTGAATAGCCAAAGCAGTCTTGAGAAAGAAGAAAGGAGCTAGAGGAATCAACCTTCCTGACTTCAGATTACACTACAAAGCTACAGTCATCAATGCAGCAAGGCACTGGCACAAAAACTGAAATATAGACCAATGGAACAAGATAGAAAGCCCAGAAGTAAACCCCATTCACCTATGGGTACCTTATTTTTGACAAAGGAGGCAAGAAAATACAATGGGGCAAAGACAGCCTCTTCAATAAATGATGCTGGGAAAACTGGACAGCTATATGTAAAAGAATGAAATTAGAACACCTCTTAGCACCATACAGAAAGATAAACTCAAAATGGATTAACGACTTAAATGTAAGATGAGAAACTATAAAACTCTTAGCAGAACACTCAATGACGTAAATTAAAGCAAGATCCTCTATGACCCGCTTCCTAGAATAATGGAAATAAAAACAAAAGTAAATAAGTGGAACCTGATTAAACTTAAAAGGTTTTGCACAGCAAAGGAAACTGTAAGCAAGGTGAAAAGACAACCCTCAGAATGGGAGCAAATAATAGCAAATGAAACAACTGACAAAGGATTAATTTCCAAAATATTACAGCTCATACAACTCAATACCAGAAAAACAAGCAACCCAATCAAAAAGTGGGAAAAACACCTAAACAAACATTTCTCCAAAGAAGACATACAGATGGCTAACAAGCATATGAAAAGATGCTCAACATCACTCATTATTCAGTTCAGTTCAGTTCAGTCACTCAGTCATGTCCAACTCTTTGCGACCCCATGAATTGCAGCATGCCAGGCCTCCCTGTCCATCACCAACTCCCAGAGTTCATTCAAACTCATGTCAAGCAATGCAAATCAAGACTACACTGAGAAAGCACTTCACACCAGTCAGAATAGCTCTTATCAAAAAGTCTACAAACAATAAATGTTGTAGAGGGTGTGCAGAAAAGGGAATGCTCTTGCCTTGTCGTTGGGAATGTAAATTGATAGAGCCACTGTGGAAGGCAGTATGAAGATTCCTTAAAAAACTAGGACTAAAACCACAATATGACTCAGCAATCCCATTCCTAGGCATATATTCTGAGGAAACCAAAATTGAAAGAGACACACTTATCCCATTGTTCGTTGCAGCACTATTTACAATAACTAGAACATGGAAGCAATATAGATGTCCATCGACAGATGAATGGATAAAGAAGTTGTGGTGTGTATAAGTATATGTGTGTGTGTGTATATATATATATATATACATGTGTGTGTGTGTGTGTATATATATGTGTGTGTATATATAAGTATATGTGTGTGTGTATATATATGTGTGTATATATTTCATCATATATATATATGATGAAATATTACTCAGCCATAAAAAGTAATGCATTTGTATCAGTTTTAATGAGATGGATCAACCTAGAACCGTTATACAGAGTGAAGTGAGTCAGAAAGAGAAAGATTAATACCGTATTCTAACACATATATACGGAATCTGGAAAAATGGTACTAAAGAATTTATTTACAGGGCAACAATGGAGAAACAGACATAGAGAATAGACTTATGGACATGGGAAGAGGGGAGGAGAGGGTGAGACGTATGGAAAGAATAACATGGAAACTTACATTACCATATATAAAATAGCCAGCAGGAATTTGCTGTATGGCTCAGAAAATTTAAACAGGGGCTATGTATCAACCTAGAGGGGTTGGATGGGAAGGGATATGAGAGGATATATGTATACCTATGGCTGATTCATGTTGATGTTTGACAGAAAACAGTAAAATTCTGTAAAGCAGTTTTCCTTCAATAAAAAGTAAATTAATTAACAACAACAACAAAAAAGAATAAGCAAGATCTCTCCAGGTCATCTCCGGAAGAGACCTACTGACCCCCAGCCCAAGGAACTATTACTTAAAAGGTGATTCCTGCATGGGAAAGGAAGCTATATCAAATGAGTTCCACAGTCTCCTATAATTAAGATAGTTTATCCTTCTATAAATGACTCAGTCTAGAAATAAGCTGACCCTCAGGTAGATGCTATACCCAGAGAAACTTGTTAGAATCTGAACATAAATTTCCATTCCTCTTGCCCTTTATGTATCTTGGATAATGTTGCCTTTGCTTAGTTTGTATAATTAATATTTCTCATACTGTCAAAAATAAGAGTAAGCATCATGCAATGGACACCTGCTTTTTGTCAGTTTCCTTTTCTTATTTCAACACTCACAATATCCCTTCAATAACTAACTGTATTATTCAGATAAAGAAATAGTTACTTAACCTATTATGGCAATCATTTTGCAAGATATATGTTTATAAATCATCACATGTACACCTTAAATTTGCACATTATTATATGTCAGCTATAGCTCAATAAAGTTGGAGGATATTTTTTAAATTGTTTTTAAAAATGAATCACAAAAATTTTTTAATGATTTTTTACATAACACTAGCAGTGGTTCTCAATTTTTGATGTGTATGTGAGTGTCAGTACCACCAAGGAATATTTGTTTCTTGTGAACCATTTTTTTGTGTGGCAATGGTTCTCATACTTGGAGTATAAACATAATTGCCTCAAAATATTTTTAAAATTCACATATATAAGCCCTTTGATTGACATATCTTAGGTTGAGGAAGAAGTAGAGAATTATACATATTTTGAAAACCACAAATGGTACATTTGTGGATACTGATCCAGGGCAGAGATGAGCCTCCCTGTACTCTGTCATGATACCTCTAACTCAACAAATGGGAAGAAAAAAATTCTTGATATTATATTGCACAAAAATATGGCCATAAGATATGTGGTAAGGATTTTGAGGTGAACTCTTTTCCTAAAGCTTCAACCGTAGGTTTAGATTGCCAAACATCACATGAAGGGAACATGGATTGAATGGCTGTAACAAGGTGAGAGCCTTCTCATGCTTCTATTAGCTTGAGGATGGTGTAAAGTGGGGATGAGAGAATATAGCTGGATCACTTAGAGGGCCTGAAAATTTCTCCCATACCTCACTGACAGATCATTAACCCTCAAAGGAGATTGATGCAAAATTCTGGCCTTAGATTTTCAG
Organism: Bos grunniens; assembly: GCF_055505025.1. Taxonomy (NCBI): domain Eukaryota; kingdom Metazoa; phylum Chordata; class Mammalia; order Artiodactyla; family Bovidae; genus Bos; species Bos grunniens. Next base: position 53,051,949 of record NC_141175.1, on the reverse strand, counting down.
CCTTAAACCTACTCTATAAATTTTAATTAAACCACAAAAGGAACTTAGCAAAAGACAGTGAACTAAACCATACTTGCTTATTTTCATTAGTAAAATGATCTTCTACAATGCCTAGTAGTCTTTATTCTATGGTCCATTTGTTAGTGACCCTCACAAATAATTTTACTTAAACGTTCAATTTTTTCCATGTATTTTTTCTTGTTCCAGGTTTATGTTTATTTTTTTATTTTTAATTGGAGGATAATTGCTTTACAATGTTATGTTGGTTTCTGCCATACAACAACATGTGTGTGTGTGTGTGTGTGTGTGTGTGTGTGTGTGTTAGTTGTTTACTCGTGTCCGGCTCTTTGCAACCCCATAGATTGTAGCCCACCAGGCCCCTCTGTCCATGGGATTCTCCAGGCAGAACACTGGAGTTGGCTGCCATTTCCTTCTGCGAAAGGAGCTATAGAAAGAGAAAGTGAAATTGTTCAGTCATGTCCGACTCTTTGCAACCCCATAGATTGTAGCCTACCAGGCTCCTGCATCCATGGAATTTTCCAGGCAAGAATACTGGAGTGGGTTGCCATTTCCTTCTCCAATACAACAACATGAATTATCCATAAATACACATATAACCCCTCCCTCTTAAGCCTCTCTCCCATGCCAGCTCTATCCTATTCCTCTAGAACATCACAGAGCACTGGGCTGAGCTCCATGTTTATATTGCAATTTCCCACTAGCTATCTGTTTTATATATGGTAATGGATATATTTCAATGATACTCTCTCATTTTATCCACCCTCTCCTTCCCCACAGTGTCCACAAGTCTGTACTCAGCATCTCCATTGCTGCCCTGCAAATAGGTTCCTCAGTATCATATTTCTAGATTCCATATATATGTGTTAATATACAATATTTGCTTTTCTCTTTCTGACTTACTTCACTTTGTATAACAGGCTCTAGGTAAGTCCACCTCATTTCAACTGACTCAAATATCCTCCTATTTATGGCTGAGTAATATTCCATTGTATACATGTACCACTTCTTTTTTATCCATTTTGATCTATCATCAGGTTTAATATTTCCCTAGTTCAAAAATGAACTAGGAAATTGAAATGAGTTCATTGAAATGAGGAACTCATTGAAATGAGTTCAATGTTCAGTCACTCAGTTGTGTCTGACTCTTTGTGACACTTTGCAATGTAGCCCACCAGGTTCCTCTGTCCATGGGCTTTCCCAAGCAAGAATACTGGAATGGGTTGCCATTTACTCCTCCAGGGGATCTTCTTGCCCCAGGGGTTGAGCCAGCATCTCCTGCATTGAAGGTGGATTCTTTGCCCACTTAGCCATTGGGAAAAATATTTTGACTAAATTTAAATGAAATAGAAACAGAGAGATATATTTGAAACTCAGAAGGACAGGTTTAAAATTACACACCAAGCTTTTGAATAAGAAAATACTTAGAGTTTCCCAAAGTTTAGCCTTGATAAAGGTAGAATTTCCCTCTCCATTAAGAACTGCCCAATATGCGGTACTTCAGTTCAGTTGCTCAGTTGTATCTCTTTGTGACTCCATGGATTGCAGCACACCAGGCCTCCCTGTCATCACCAACTCCCAGAGTTTACCCAAACTCATGTCCATTGAGTCAGTGATGGCAACCAACCATCTCATCTTCTGTCCTCCCTTTCTCCTCCTGCCCTCAATCTTTCCCAGCATCAGGGTCTTTTCAAATGAGTCAGCTCTTCACATCAGGTGGCCAAAGTATTGGAGTTTCAGATTCATCATCAGTCCTTCCAATGAACACCTAGGACTAGTCTCCTTTAGGATGGGCTGGTTGGATCTTCTTGCAGTCCAAAGGACTCTCAAGAGTCTTCCCCAACACCACAGTTCAAAAGTATTAATTCTTTGACACTCAGCTTTCTTTATACTCCAACTCTCACATCTATACATGACCACTGGGATAACCATAGCCTTGACTATATGGACCTTTGTTGACAAAGTAATGTCTCTGCTTTTTAATATGCAGTCTAAGTTGGTCACAACTTTCCTTCCAAGGAGCCAGTGTCTTTTAATTTCATAGCTGAGTCACCATCTGCAGTGATTTTGGAGCCCCCAAAAATAAAGTCTGACACTGTTTCCACTATTTCCCCATCTATTTGCCATGAAGTGATGGGACCAGATGCCATGATCTTCGTTTTTGGAATGTTGAGCTTTAAGCCAACTTTTTCACTCTCCTCTTTCACTTTCCTCAAGAGGCTTTTTAGTTCGTCTTCACTTTCTGCCATAATAATGGTATTATCCACGTATCTGAGGTTATTGATATTTCTCCCTACAATGTTTATTCCAGCTTGTGCTTCCTCCAGTCCAGCATTTTTCATGATGTACTCTGCATATAAGTTAAATAAGCAGGGTGACAGTATATAGCCTTGACATAGTCCTTTTCCTATTTGGAACCAGTCTGTTGTTCCATGTCCAGTTCTAACTGTTGCTTCTTGAGCTGCATACAGATTTCTCAAAAGGCAGGTCAAATGGTCTGGTATTCATTCACTTTCAGAATTTTCCACAGTTTATTGTGATCCACACGGTCAAAGGCTTTGGCATAGTCAACAAAGCAGAAATAGATGTTTTTCTGGAACTCTCTTGCTTTTTCCATGATCCAGCAGATGTTGGCAATTTGATCTCTGGTTTCTCTGCCTTTTCTCAAACCGGCTTGAACATCTGGAAGTTCACGGTTCACATATTGCTGAAGTCTGGCTTGGAGAATTTTGAGCATTACTTTACTAGCGTGTGAGATGAATGCAATGGTGTGGTAGTTTGAGCATTCTTTGGCATTGCCTTTCTTTGGGATTGGAATGAAAACGGACCTTTTTCAGTCCTGTCGCCACTTCTGAGTTTTCCAATATATGGTACTGAATAACATTAAAATCAGTTATCTTTTTCCTAAATCAGTTAATGATTTAGAAATCTAAAATTCCAGATTACTTCAGGCATTACAAACATGATCATCCAATTTAAAATAACTTATTTCATCTTATGTTTCATGTTACAAAAATGTGTTCATTAAGAGGCTACAAAATTATGTAGCTGGTGGATCAAATCTTTCTGAAACATATTTGTTGGAAAGAGAACAAGTCACTTTGCAAAGGACATCTTCATTAGGATTTATCTAGTTATTTGATACTAATTAAGATTGATGAAATATACTGCAGTGAAAATGAATATCTATTCATATCTATCCATTATATCTACCACTGTGGGCAAGGATCCCTTAGAAGAAATGGAGTAGCCATCAGAGTCAACAGAAGAGTCCAAAATGCAGTACTTGGATGCAATCTCAAAAACGACAGAATGATCTCTGTTCGTTCCAAGGCAAACCATTCAATATCACGGTAATCCAAGTGATGCCCCAACCCTTCATGATAAAGAAACTGAGGTTGAATGGTTCTATGAAGACCTACAAGACCTTCTAAAACTAACACCCATAAAAGATGTCCTTTTCATTATAAGGGACTGGAATGCAAAAGTAGGAAGTCAAGAAACACTTGGAGTAACAGGAAAATTTGGCCTTGGAATACAGAATGAAGCAGGGCAAAGGCTAATAGAGTTCTGCCAAGAAAACACACAGGTCATAGTGAGCATCCTCTTCCAACACAAAAGAGAAGACTCTACAGGTGGACCTCACCAGATGGCCAACACCAAAATGAGATAGATTATATTCTTTGCTGCCAAAGATGGAGAAGCTCTATACAGCCAGCAAAAACAAGACCAGGAGCTGACTGTGGCTCAGATCATGAATTTCTTATGGCCAAATTCAGACTTAAATTGAAGGAAATAGGGAAAATCACTACACCATTCAAGTATGATGTAAATCAAATCCCTAAAAATTATACAGTGAAGTGAGATATAGATTTAAGGGAACAGATCTGATAGACAGAGTGCCTGATGAACTATGGACGGAGGTTCGTGACACTGTTCAAGAAACAGGGAGCGAAACCATCTCCAAGGAAAAGAAATGCAGAAAAAACAAAATGGCTGTCTGAGGAGGCCTTATAAATAGTTGTGAAAAGAAGAGACGGGAAAAGCAAAGGAGACAAGGAAAGATATATCCATTTGAATGGAGAGTTTCAAAGAATAGCAAGGAGAGATAAGAAACCCTTCCTCAATGATCAGTGCAAAGAAACGGAGGAAAACAAGAGAATGGGAAAAACTAGAGATCTCTTCAAGAAAATTAGAGATACCAAGGGAACATCTCATGCAAAGATGGGCACAAAAAAGGAGAGAAAGGGTATGGACCTAACAGAAGCAGAAGATATTAAGAAGAGGTGGCAAGAATACACAGAAGAACTGTAAAAAAAAGATCTTCACGACCCAGATAATCATGATGGTGTGATCATTCACCTAGAGCCAGACACCCTGGAATGTGAAGTCAAGTGGGCCTCAGGAAGCATCACTATGAACAAAGCTAGTGGAGGTGATAGAATTCCTGTTGAGCTATTTCAAGTCCTAAAAGTTGATACTGTGAAAGTGCTGCACTCAATATGCCAGCAAATTTGGAAAACTCATCAGTGGCCACAGGACTGGAAAAGGTCAGTTTTCATTCCAATCCCAAAGAAAGGCAATGCCAAAGAATGCTCAAGCTACTGCACAATTGCACTCATCTCACCCGTTAGTAAAGCAATGCTCAAAATTTTCCAAGCCAGGCTTCATTAATATGTGAACTGTGAACTTCCAGATATTCAAGCTGGTTTGAGAAAAGGCAGAGGAACTAGAAATCAAATTGCTAACACCTGCTAGATTATTGAAAAAGCAAGAGAGTTCCAGAAAATCAGCTACTTCTGCTTTATTGACTATGCCAAAGCCTTTGACTGTGTGGATCACAATGAACTGTGGAAATTCTGAAAGAGATGGGAATGCCAGACCACCTGACCTGCCTCTTGAGAAATCCGTATGCAGCCAAGAAGCAACAGTGAGAAATGGACATGGAACAACAGACTGCTTCCAAATAGGAAAAGGAGTGCATCAAGGCTGTATATTATCACCCTGCTTATTTAACTTATATGCAGAGTACATCATGAGAAATATTGGCCTGGAGGAAGCATAGGCTGGAATTAAGATTGCAGGGAGAAATATCAATAACCTCAGATATGTGGATAATACCATTATTATGGCAGAAAGTGAAGAAGAACTAAAAAGCCTCTTGAGGAAAGTGAAAGAGGAAAGTGAAGAAGTTGGCTTAAAGCTCAACATTCCGAAAAATAAGATCATGGCATCTGGTCCCATCACTTCATGGGAAATAGATGGGGAAACAGTGGAAACAGTGTCAGACTTTATTTTGGGGGCTCCAAAATCACTGCAGATGATGACTGCAGCCATGAAATTAAAAGATGCTTACTCCTTGGAAGGAAAGTTATGACCAGCCTAGATAGCATATTAAAAAGCAGAGACATTACTTTGCCAACAAAGGTCCATCTAGTCAAGGCTATGGTTATCCCAGTGGTCATATATGGATGTGAGAGTTGGGCTGTAAAGAAAGCTGAGCACTGAAGAATTGATGCTTTTGAACTGTGGTGTTGAAGAAAACTCTTGAGAGTCCCTTGGACTGCAAGGAGATCCAACCAGTCCATCCTAAAGGAGACCAGTCCTGGGTGTTCATTGGTAGGACTGATTTTGAATCTGAAACTTCAAAATCAAAACTTCAAAAACTTTGGCCACCTGATACCAAGAACTGACTCATTGGAAAAGCCCCTGACGCTGGGAAAGGCTGAAGGCAGGAGAAGAAGGTGACGGCAGAGGATGAGGTGGTTGGATGGCATCACTGACTTAATTGACATGAGTTTGAGTAGGCCCCCGGGACTTGGTGATAGACAGGGAAGCCTGGCATACTGCAATCCATGTGGTCTCAAAGTGTAGGACACGACTGAGCAACTGAACTGACTGACTCAGGAATGTAACCTGGAAGATAGCCCCTCAAATAGCTGTAGGATCTGTTCTGAAGAGGTAGGAGTGGGGGAGGTCCATCTATAAGTGATTTTACTGAAGAACAGGGGCTTCCAAAGTGGCACTAGTGGTAAAAAAAAAAAAAAAAAAAAACCTGCCAATGCAGTAGATGTAAGAGATATGGGTTGGATATCTGGGTCAGGAAGAAAACCCCTGGAGGAGGGCATGACAATCTACTCTAGTGTTCTTGCATGGAGAATCTCATGGACAGAGAAGCCTTGTGGGCTACAATCCTTAGGCTCACAAAGAGTCAGACATGACTGAAGTGACTGAACATGCATGCATCCAGTGAAGAGTGTATACATGCAATAAAGCACAGAGTGTGGCAGAAAGTTGCTGCTAGTCACAAGAAGCAATGTCTCCATTCATAGTTTTAGTGCTTTTCTAGATACAAGAAGATACAGGAAATTAGGCTGAAAAAGTCTTCTTTCCAGACATCATAGTGATATTTCCTGCTTTCATGGAAATGATAGTTTGTGGCAAAATATATACTAAATAAATACATATGGATGCTTAATTGTAATAATAAAAAAATAGCTAGAGAGGAGAAGAAGGGGCTTCTCAGGTGGTGCTAATGGTAAAGAACCCACCTGCCAATGCAGGAGACATAAGAGACACAGGTTCGATTCCTGAGGGCATGACAATGCAATCCAGTATTCTTGCCTGGAGAATTCCATGGATGCAGGAGGCTAGAAGGCCATACTCCTTAGGGTTGCAAAGAGTCAGACAAGACTGAAGGAACTCAGCATGCACTCACACACAGGAGTAGAGGACAACATAAATCATAAGTAACTAAGCATTGATTGTACCATTAGAGAAACTCACAGAAGATTTCTGTTTTATTTCTCTCATCTAAAATTTTTTAACATACAATCTGTGTATATAAATTTGGAAAAGAGTTTTTAAAAAGAAAATTAAGTGCCTAAATTTTTACTCAATTCAGTTCAGTCACTCAGTCATGTCCGACTCTTTGAGACCCCATGGACTGCAGCATGCCAGGCTTCCCTGTCCATCATCAACTCCTGGAGCCTACTCAAACCTGTGTCCATTGAGTCAGTGATGCCATCCAACCATCTCATCCTCTGTCATCCCCTTCTCCTCCTGCCCTCAATCTTTCCCAGCATCAGGGTCTTTTCAAATGATTCGGTTCTTCGCATCAGGTGGCCAAAGTATTGGAGTTTCACCTTCAGCATCAGTCCTTCCAATGAATATTCAGGACCGATTGCCTTTAGGATGGACTGGTTGGAATTCCTTGCTGTCCAAGGGACTCTCAAGCATGTTCTCCAACACGACAGTTCAAAAGCATCAATTCTTCGATCCTCAGTTTTCTTTATAGTCCAACTCTCACATCTGAAAATGACTACTGGAAAAACCATAGCTTTGACTAGATGGACCTTTGTTGACAAAGTAATGTCTCTGCATTTTAATATGCTGTCTAGGAGCATATTCTTCCAAGGAGCCAGATCTTTTAATTTCATGGCTGCAGTCACCATCTTCAGTGATTTTGGAGCCCAAAAAAATAAAGTCTGCCATTTTTTCCCTATCTATTTGCCATGAAATAATGGGACTGGATGCCATGATCTTAGTTTTCTGAATGTTGAGTTTTAAGCCAACTTGGTTACTCTCCTCTTTCACTTTCATCAAGAGGCTCTTTAGTTCTTCTTTGCTTTCTGCTGTGTTGAGAGAAATATGGTTAGAATTTTGGTATAATGCTTTCAAGTGTTTCTTCTCTGAATATACACTTTACAAAATTATAACCATGGTGTATAATCAATTCTGTATCCTAAGGGCAAGAGACTGTCACATACATTGAATTTACCCATATCCCTGATACATGTTGGCAATGTATTTAGTCACTGGCACTGAAGATAGACTATCTGCATTCTCATGTCCTTAAAACTTCTGGGAGATTATGGTCTTCATGGCAGCAGCATCATGGCAGATAAGCAAAGTTTTGACCAAATTCTAATCAGAGAAAGAAACTTTCATAAATATGTTATGATCAAGGTCTTTCCCAGTTTGTCTTTCAATTTTTCTTCCAATTGTATTGATACGAAGTCCTATATCTCAAAAATATTATGCCTAAAATAGTGGATTAGGAAATTCTTAGTGTTTGTTTTTGAATTTGAATTTTTAATGACCTGTAGACATTACTTGCTATTGGACTGTCCCTATATTTCACACATCAGATTGATTCCTGTTGATCAGTCACTCAGTCCTGTCTGACTAGAGACACCATGGACTGCAGCATATCAGGCTTCCCAGTCCTTCACCATCTCCCAGAGCTTGCTCAAAATCATGTCTATTGAATTGGTGGCACAATCCAACCATCTCATCCTATGTCATCCCCTTCTCCTCCTGCCTTAAATCTTTCCCAGCATCAGGAACTCCTAGATAATTACTTAATGAGCAATATGTTTTAATCTTTGGGGGCCTCTACAACAACATATTACAAATTGTGTGGCTTATAGATAATAGATGTATATTGCTGATTGTTTCAGAGGCTGGATCATCCAAGATCAAGATCAGACATCCAGATTTCATGTCTGGTGACCTAATTCACAGATGGTCATCTTTATGCTGTGTCTTCATACAGTGAAAGGGACAGCTAGGAAATCCCCTGGGTCTCTTGTAAAAGGGCCCTAATTCCATTCATGAGGACTTTAACCTCATGATCTAATTACTTCCTAAAGGCCTCACTTCACATACCACCACATGGGGCGTTAGGGCTTAATATGAATTTGGGGGCAGTACAAGCATGGAGTTCTAAAACACCAGTCAGTCAGAACAAGGCAAAGTGATTATTCTCAGAAATCTGGCTTTAACTCTCTGTAGGAGAGTTAGAGCAGGAGTAACATCAAAAGGGTTTTCTTGTCTTTCAATTTAGTTCAGTTCCTTTCTGTTCAAACTTCAGTGGGGTACCAGCACTAACTCTGGTGAGTCATATTGACTCTTGTTTTTCAACACAACTTGGCAAGAGCCAATTGCATACTTCTCTTCTTGGTGTTGCATTCAGTACTGTTTCTGTAGTAGCTTGAGATCAGCCGTAACAGAGTATTTGTACCAAGGAAAACAGCAAGCACTGTAAACCATGTTGTTTTTCCAGACAGCTCACGGTTAAGCATTTACTAGTATATCATTTCCAAGCTACTCTTCCTTTTACTCATCAGCAGAAACCATGCATTTTGCCCCTTCAGTACAAGCCATTTCTATTCCCAAGGTCTGATTCCATTACTCAGTGATGTTTGGCATGTAGGCTCATCTTATAAGAATCAAACAGCAGATCACCATTCACAATCTATGTTACTAACCATACTCTAATACCCCATCTAACTTTCTAGAACAGCATCTTGCTAAATGTATAATTTATTTTTTTTAATTTTCTGTAATACATTCTGCCCAGAAGCATCAGACTTTTTTAAGCTTCCATTTGTTTCTTAAATAGTAAAACCATGAGGTATCTTCATGGCTTAACAATTGTACAGAGGTGGGAATTGGAAGGATTATGGAACTTTGTGCTCTAAGATTTGAGTCTGCTATGGCTCAATAAAGGGCAGAAATGGTACGGACCTAAGAGAAGCAGAAGATATTAAGAAGAGGTAGCAAGTATACACAAGAGAACTGTACAAAAAAGATCTTCACGACCCAGATAATCATGATGATATGATCACTCACCTAGAGCCAGACATCCTGGAACGTGAAGTCAGGTGGGCCTTAGGAAGCATCACTATGAACAAAGCTAGTGGAGGTGATGGAATTCCAGTTGAGCTATTTCAAATCCTAAAAGATGATGCTATGAAAGGGCTGCACTCAATATGCCAGCAAATTTGGAAAACTCAACAGTGGCCATAGGACTGGAAAAGGTCCATTTTCATTCCAATCCCAAAGAAAGGCAATGCCAAAGAATGCCCAAACTACCACACAATTGCAATCATCACATGCTAGCAAAGTAATGCTCAAAATTCTCCAAGCCAGGTTTCAACAGTACACGAACCATGAACTTCCAGATGTTCAAGCTGGTTTTAGAAAAGGCAGAGGAACCAGAGATCAAATTGCCAACATTGCTGGATCATCGAAAAAGCAAGGGAGTTTCAGGGAAACATCTATTTCTGCTTTATTGACTATGCCAAAGCCTTTGACTGTGTGGATCACAATAAATTGTGGAAAATTCTGAAAGAGATGGGAATACCAGACCACCTGACCTGCCTCTTAAGAAACCTATATGCAGGTCAGGAAGCAACAGTTAGAACTGGACATGGAACAACAGACTGGTTCCAAATAGGAAAAGGAGTACATCAAGGCTGTATATTGTCACCCTGCTTGTTTAACTTATATGCAGAGTACATCATGAAAAATGCTGGGCTGGAAGAAGCACAAGCTGGAATCAAGATTTCCAGGAGAAATATCAATAGCTTTAGATATGCAGATGACACCACCCTTATGGCAGAAAGTGAAGAGGAACTAAAGAGCCTCTTTATGAAAGTAAAAGAGGAGAGTGGAAAAGTTGGCTTAAAGCTCAACATTCTGAAAACTAAGATCATGGCATCTGGTCCCATCTCTTCATGGAAAATAGATGGAGAAACAGTGGAAACAGTGACAGACTTTATTTTTTTGGTCTCCAAAATCACTGCACATGGTGATTGCAACCATGAAATTAAAAGACGCTAGCTTCTTGGAAGGAAAGTTATGACCAACCTAGATAGCATATTCAAAAGCAGAGACATTACTTTGCCAACAAAGGTCCTTCTAGTCAGAGCTATGGTTTTTCCTGTGGTCATGTATGGATGTGAGAGTTGGACTATAAAGGAAGCTGAGCACCAAAGAATTGATGCTTTTAAACTGTGGTGTTGGAGAAAACTCTTGAGAGTCCCTTGGACAGCAAGGAGGTCCAACCAGTCTATCCTAAAGGAGATCAGTCCTGAGTGTTCATTGGTAGGACTGATGTTGAATCTGAAACTTCAATACCTTGGCCACCTGATGAGAACAGCTGACTCATCTGAAAAGACCCTGATGCTGGGAAAGATTGAAAGCAGGTAGAGAAGGGGACGACAGAGGATGAGATGGTTGGATGGCATCACTGACTCAATGGACATGGGTTTGGGTGGACTCTGGGAGTTGGTGATGGATAGGGAGGCCTGGCATGCTGTGGTTCATGGGGTCGTAAAGAGTCAGACATGACTGAGCAAATAAGCTGAACCGAACTGATAATACGAACATAGTTTTAAATTCTATTTTAGGCTGTTGATGAATTGAGTTTAAAATCCTTGATGTGGAAGCTACCCAAGGGCATAATAAGCACTTTATTGTATGTTTGTTTAAAAGAAGGTAGGTGAGTTCCTTATAAGAAAGTCATAGATACAGCATTTTACACACACGCACACACACACATATACACACACACATTTTTAAGGTAGAGCATTGTATGGCATTCATGTTTGATGTATCCATATAGATTACTTTCATTGGCAAGATAATTGGAGATTAAGTGTATTTATATACCTGTTATGTTTTTGTGTAATTGTATGTGTGCATGTGTAGAATTTGCAATTTTGTATCTGTTAATGTGTTTTTACCTTCAATCAGAGCTGAATTTCCTGCAAAGTTTTGGTCAAGGCAAACGAGTGGAAGTGAAATAGTGTTCTATTTTTTTTCTGCCTGACTACTCCAGTTTAAGTGCTGACTATGTTGTAGCTTCCTTTTTCCCCATAGGGTTTGTGTAAGAAAAAGGAGAAATTACCTGTTGACCGATATGGAGGCAGGAATTGACTTACAAATGGAAAAAGACAAGTTCAGAGACCCACATTGTTGTGAGGCAACAAGAAAAAGACCACTAATGATCAGGCATTGCTGCTTGCAGGATCCCTGAGCTGAGCAAACACGACTTCAAAGGATGCTTTCAGGGCTAAATTAAATAAAAATCCAGTGGAGGATACCAGAGTAGCAGTGTCTGGATCAAAATGAACCCATCATATTCTCTGCCTAGGGCATTAGTTCTGCTTCTGACACTTTGGATTTTTTGAGGTAGAATCTTTATAGTTCTTGAAATAGTTTACATGTGGAGTTGCCATTTTTATGGTTTGCACTCTCTCTTCAAAGAAAGGAAATGATGTGGCTTACACTGACAAAAATTTGATAATTGCCATCTTTGATGTGGCTGTCAACAATATATGCCTTGATTGTGACAACTGTACTAATGATTATTTGTTGAAGGCATTCTACCTGCGAAGACCAAATTTTATTACCCTATAGAATATCTGGAAAGATTAAAACCCCATAGAGAAGAAAAGCGACATTAATGCTTACTTTATAAAATTGGAATAAGTACATGGAATTTTTGTGTTTCTCAATTTAGAAAAAAAGATACAAAAATAAATTTCCTTTCACTGTAAATAATACAAAAATATCTTCATTTTTAAGGACAGAAGGGAAGGAGAGGGAGAATAGGAATGAAAATTAACACTTCAATCCATCTTCCAATTGGCTATTCCCTCCCAAACTTCTATTTTCTGTTAAAGTACCTGCATGGTATCTACTCTCCCTCATTTTCCACATCAAGAGCCAAGTGCTGCTGCTTATACTTCAAACAATATTAGCATTCTATGAACAATTTCAATGACATCCTAATTAGGCAATAAGCTTCTTCAGAGGAAGGAATATCTTGGATTGAAACTTTCTTAATTAAACTGTTTCACTAGTTCCAAACCTAGTGTCAGTAGATGAGAGTGAGTTCTTCTGTACCATTCTCTTTTCCCCATGCTCATCATCCCTCCAAAATGATCAGATGAATAACCCTGGCCTGCTTTGGCTGTGTGTCACTTACCTTCTCAAAAGTCTCAATATTCTTGCATTAACCCTTGATGTGATTATCAACGTTTGGAGAGTCTGGTCACCTTGACAATATGAGCAAAACCATGAATTCTCTTGCTAGAAAAAAGTCATCAATTTAGCATTTAACATCATGACTACCTCCAGTCATGCCATCTTCGCCGGCAACATCATCATTACCACCATGGGCATCAACACTGCTGCTGCTGCTGCTGTTAAGTCGCTTCAGTCATGTCCAATTCTGTGGGACCCCAAAGACGGCAGGCCACCAGGCTCCCCCGTCCCTGGTATTCTCCAGGCAAGAATACCGGAGTGGGCTGCCATTTCCTTCTCCAGTGCATGAAAGTGAAGTCGCTGAGTTGTGTTCGACTCTTAGCAACCCATGGACTGCAGCCTACCAGGCTCCTCTGTCCATGGGATTCTCCAGGAAGAGTACTGGAGTGGGGTGCCATTGCCTTTGATTATGTGCCATAATGGTGGACATATTAAAATATAAATATATGATAGTCATAATTTTACCCCATTGGTCTGGGAGCTAATATTCTTAATCAGTATGTTCAGTATACATCACCGGAGAAGGCGATGGCACCCCACTCCAGTACTCTTGCCTGGAAAATCCCATGGATGAAGAGCCTGGTAGGCTGCAGTCCATGGGGTTGCGAAGAGTCGGACAGGACTGAGCGACTTCACTTTCATTTTCACTTTCATGCACTGAAGAAGGAAATGGCAACCCACTCCAGTGTTCTTGCCTAGAGAATCCCAGGGACGGGGGAGCCTGGTGGGCTGCCGTCTATGGAGTCACACAGAGTTGGACACGTCTGAAGCGACTTAGCAGCAGCAGCAGTATAAGTCACACCCATAGACTTCACATTATTATGTTATTGTTTAGTTGTTAGATAATGTCTGACTCTTTGTGTGACTCCATGGGCTATGGCCCACCAAGCTATGGAGTCTTTAATAAACTCTATTGTGTTAAATCACATATTTAAAGTTTAAATTTGTCAGCTATTCTGTGATCATTCCTTGGCCATAAACCCACTCTTCTATACTCTGATCTGAACTGCTGAGACTGTGGTATTGAAAAGCTCATTTCCCAGACTCTTTTAACCCCTCACTTCTTGTTAAAGTATGCCAGTGAGAAGCACTAGTAGGAGATTAGAAAGCAAAAGGAAGGGACAGGCTTCTGCTCCTCACTGCTAAATGGTCTTATCTTAATATGGCAGGAATTGAAAGGTGACACTGAGTGCATCAGTAACATTTCAGAAATTCGTGCACCTCCAAAAATGTAGACTCACGGGCAACAGCCCAGTTAGTGACTGTATCACTTGATCTAAAAGTGACACACAGAGAAATTATTTTTCTCCTCTTCTCTCCTCCTTGATTGATATAAAGCATCCTCTCTTTGTACTACCCAATATGAACATATGTTCCTTGTTGAATCCAAACTGAAGCAGAAATCATCTCAGATAACTGAGTCTCAAAATATTGGAAAGTGAGATTATTTATCTCATCTCATTGGATTTGTATTAAGTAGCAGTAACCTCATTGACATTGGTAAATGGGTTTTTTGATAATCCAAAGAAAGTAGTAGATTCCAAATACTTATTCTTGTCCATCAGCTCAGTTCAGTTCAGTTCAGTTCAGTTTGTGGTTTGGAATAGAGCATATTTTCAGGTAAGACAGTAGATCTTAAGTCTTCCTACTACACCAAAAAGAAAAAAAAAAAAATAATTAGGCCGTATGTGAGATGATGAAAGTGTGGATTAACTTGATTCTGGTAATCACTTCACAGTGTACATGTATATCAAACCATCACATTGCATACCTTAAATATATATATTGTATATGTTAATTGTATCTCAGTAGAACTAGAAAAAATTTAATTAAAAAAAGAAAACAAAAGAAGGCAAGGCTTTGGGGGAATAAGTGTTAATGCACTTGACCATTCTAATAGTAATGATTAAAGACCATGGGACTTATGCTATTTCTTCCCACACTGGAGAGATTACAGAAAGAAATGACATGCTTAGGGCCCTAAATTCTCAACTCAAGACACAGAAGTGGATATATCCTATGATGGCCCCAAAACAATATTTTTTATAGATAAGATTTATATAGTTGCAAATAAGAATAAAAATTGACTCTGTATTCCAAGTTGAATGGATATCTTTACCAAGTCTCTCATGTTTAGTTTGGTGCATTGTTCTTGTTGAGTTGCTAAGTTTGTCCAACTCTTTTGCAACCCCATGGACTGTAGCCACTCTAGGCTTCATTTGTCCATGGGATTATCCAGGCAATATTATTGGAGTGGGTTGCCATTTTCTTCTCCAGGGGATCTTCCTGACCGAGGGAGCGAACTTGCAGCTCCTGCATTGGGAGGTAGATTCTTCACCACTGAGCCACCAGGGAATCCCTGTTTAGTGTACTAAGCAACCAGAAATGGGACCTGACATTTGGGGTGGAGACATTTCATTGCATTTAGATAAACTTGATAACCTTGAGACCCTGAATCCCATTAAGGCTCTCTTTCCAGAGGAATTTATCACTGCTTTCTGATAAAACTAGTCTTCTTTCTTTAAAGACATGTAATTATCTCACCTGAGGCAATAGTCTCTGATCAGATCAGATCAGTCGCTCAGTCGTGTCCGACTCTTTGTGACCCCATGAATCGCAGCACACCAGGCCTCCCTGTCCATCACCAACTCCCGGAGTTCACTCAGACTCATGTCCATCGAGTCAGTGATGCTGTCCAGCCATCTCATCCTCTGTCGTCCCCTTCTCCTCCTGCCCCCAATCCCTCCCAGCATCAGAGTCTTTTCCAATGAGTCAACTCTTTGCATGAGGTGGCCAGAGGACTGGAGTTTCAGCTTCAGCATTATTCCTTCCAAAGAAATCCCAGGGCTGATCTCCTTCAGAATGCACTGGTTGGATCTCCTTGCAGTCCAAGGGCCTCTCAAAAGTCTTCTCCAACACCACACTTCAAAAGCACCAATTCTTCAGCGCTCAGCCTTCTTCACAGTCCAACTCTCACATCCATATATGACCACAGGAAAAACCATAGCCTTGACTAGACGAACCTTTGTTGGCAAAGTAGATGCTAAATCCTTTTATAACTTCTCCTTATAATACTTAGTCAAGCCCATTGTGCTTCAAGGTGGAAAAGCGAAAAAATTTGACCAGGAAAAGATGGTTATACACTTAAAGAATTACAGGGTTTGCCATCTCATGCGAAGAGTTGACTCATTGGAAAAGACTCTGATGCTGGGAGGGATTGGGGGCAGGAGGAAACGGGGACGACAGAGGATGAGATGGCTGGACGGCATCACTGACTTGATGGATGTGAGTCTGAGTGAACTCCGGGAGTTGGTGATGGACAGGGAGGCATGGCATGCTGCGTTTCATGGGGTCACAAAGAGTCAGACATGACTGAGCGACTGAAGCGAACTGAACTAAGTTATGTGAAGAATGAGGTTATACTATGAAGAATGAGGTTTTATTAAGTTATATGAAGAATAAAACGTGTGGTTTATATGTGGAAGTTAATTCTAAGAAGAGACAACCAAAGAGGAAAGAAATAATGTTAGATTTTATCTATGATGTTGACTGGGATATGTGTACTTCTTGGAGATTCGTGGTTCAATATATTATAATGAAAAATTGGAAATAGTTTTAACAGTTTTCTTGATTAGTTTTAAACAAGCTTAAAGTCAATGGTGATTTACTGTCTATGAAATTTAGGTGACTGAAATTCTCAGATAGAAGGAAGAAATCCTAAAATGTAAGGAGAAAGAAATATTTGGGTTGATTTTTCAAGCAATCTCCACCCTCTCTCCCCTTATTCTCCAGTATGTCTCCCAATAGGTCAAAAGCATATTCATTTCACTAAGAGCATAAAATACATTAAAGAGAGAAATACACCAGCATCTTTGTAAAGCTTAGCATTGGCTTTCTTCCATATGCTGGAAAGAGGGTTGGGAATGGTAAAATTGAAACGTTGTTGCTTAGTCCTTAAGTTGTATCTGACTCTTTTGTGACCCTTCATGGACTATAGCCCACCAGGCTCCTCTGTCCATGGGATTTCCCAGGCAAGAATGCTGGAGTGGATTGCCATTTCCTTCTCCAGGGGATATTCCTGATGTAGGGACTGAAAAGGCCTCTCTTGCATTGCAGGCAGATTCTTTACCACTGAGCTACCTGGAAAGTCCATAAAATTGAAATAGGCTTCCTGATTTCAATGAGAATAATATAATCCCATACTGGCTCCCTACTTAATTGACAGATAGAAGGTGATTGCAATTAATATAAGGTGGAATGAGGCTTGAGTAATAATCACTTTTAGATATATTATTATGGCTAACTTATCATGGTGTCACTAGGAATCAAATAGATAGGTATCCTAACAAAGTATTACTGATTTGTAAAATCACAAAAATTTTAGATCTGGTATGCAGAGACAATTCTTAGCTGTTTCCCAGAACGAAGTCATTACAGACGTATATCCTTCTCCAGGAAGACAAAGCTAGAGCATTTGAGTAAGGAATTTATGATGCTGTCACAGTTAAATACTGTTAATTATACTCAGAAGACTCTCAAATGAGATCTGTGTCATAAGGAAAATGTCTGAGCTCTGATCAAAGAGAAAGTATCAGATACATCAAGAAATATTAGACACTACCAAGAGGGTGATGCTAATCCTAGAGATCTAAGATAATACCATTCTCCTCTGGTTAGAGTGCAGACTGATGAAGATACAGTAAAAAAATGGAAATTTGACCTAAAATCAGCTCTGGATGAGTACAGAGGTTTTGCAGAGTCATGATTTCTTTCCTCCAGTTTCTTAATTCATGGTTGTTACAAATGCATTGTAAAACTGGATGAATTGTCACAGAAGCTCACTGATCAATGAATGTGGGACATATTGGAGAAGAAAGACCAAATAGAATGCTAGAAGCTTTGTCTCCATTCCAAAATAGTAAATCAAGGTCAATAATGAAATTAAAAAAAAAAAAAAAAACCCTACAAAATGAGAGAAAATATTTACAAATGATGCAACCAACAAGGGATTAATTTCCAAAACACATAAATAGCTGCTGCAGCTGCTAAGCCACTTCGATCGTGTCCAACTCTGTGCGACCCCATAGAAGGCAGCCCCCCATCCCTGGAATTCTCCAGGCAAGAACACTGGAGTGGATTGCCATTTCCTTTTCCAATGCATGAGAGTGAAAAGTGAAAGTGAAGTCACTCAGTCATGTCTGACTCTTAGCAACCCCATGGACTGCAGCCTACCCAGGCTCCTCCATCCATGTGATTTTCCAGGCAAGAATACTGGAGTGGGTTGCCATTGCCTTCTCCACATATAAATAGCTCATAAGCTCAATAAGACAATAAAAACATAGGCATGAGATCTAAAAAGATATTTCTCCAATGAAGACATACAGCTGGCCAACAGACACAGAAAAATGCTCTAAATCACTAATTATTAGAGAAATGCAAACCAAAACTAAAATGAGGCATCTTCTCACTCTAGTCAGAATGACCACCATCAAAATGTCTACAAATAATACATGCTGGAGATACTGTGGAGAAAAAGGAATACTCCTACACTGTTGTTAGGCATGTAAATTGGTATAGTCATTATGGAGAATAGTTTGAAAGTTCCTTAAAAAACTGAAAATAAAGTTACTGCAAATCCCACTCCTGGGAATGGATCCGGAGAAAATTCAAAAAGATACATGCACCCTAATGCTCTTTGCAGCACTATTTACATTAGCAAAGACACAGAAGCAAACTAAATGTCCATGGACAGATCAATTAATACAGAAGATGTGGTATATATAACTCAGCCATAAACAAGAATGACATAATGCCTTTTGCAGCAACATGGATAAACCTAGAGATTAATATACTAAGTAAAGTAAGTTAGACAGAGAAAGACGAACATCGTATGATATCACCTATATATGGATTCTAAATTATGACACAAATTGAATTTATATACAAAGCATAAGAATACCTACAGATATAGAAAGCAAGCTTATGTTTTCCCAAAGAGAAAGAGAAAGAGAGATAAACTAGGAGTTTGGGATTAACATATTCATACACTATATATAAAATAGATAACCAACGTACATGAATCACGGTGCTATACACCTGAAACGAACACAACATTGTAAATCACCTATGTGTGTGGGCTTAGTCATTCAGTTGTGTCCGACTCTTTGCAACCCAGTTGACTGTAGCCTGCCAGGCTCCTCTGTCCATGGGAATTCTACAGGCAAGAATACTGCAGTGGGTTGCCATGCCCACCTCCAGGGAATCTTCCCAACCCAGGGATCTAAACCAGATCTCCCACATTGCAGTCAGATCTTTACCATCTGAACCACCAGGGAAGCCCAAGAATACTGGAGTGGGTAGCCTATCCTTTCTCCAGGGGATTGTCCTGACCCAGGAATCTAACTGGGATATCCCACATTGAACGTGGATTCTTTACCAGCTGAGTTACTGGGGAAGTCCTAAATCACCTATACTTCAATAAAAAACTTAACAATCTTAAAAAATAAAGAAACATATCATTATCAGCAACTTGAAAGAAGCAAGGATGGTGATTCTTAACATACCTTCTTTTAGTTTCCCTGTTTGACCTGTGCAGAAGGTGACTGGATCTTAGAAAAAAAAAATAATTATAAATTAAATCAAATAATGACTCCAATTTTATAGATGTAGAAACTAAGGCTCAAAATTGCTGGATCTCATTGTTAGTGAATAAGTTAGTAAAGACTGAAATTAACATTTGTCTAACAAAAGACTGTTTATCCAGTCAGTATATTATGGCTGAATATTACTTATGGTTCCAGGGAATATACAAAATAGATAAATTTTAGTCTCTTAAGCCTCTTCTTAAGACCTGAATTACTGATGATCTGTCTGTCTGTCTTTCTTTCCCTTTCTCTCTTTCTCACTGAAACTACTCTTCTATGATACAATTAAAATATACTCTTTCTTATGCTTTCTAAACAACACAGCTCACTGGTATCTTACCCTCCTTTTTCCTGTTTATTTCCCACTTAAATATGTAAATCTTTGTGGCATCTTTTACATTGTTATTTAGCTCCTTTTACTATTTTCTTCATATAATTATGAGTATTTGGACACTGAACACAACATATGTCTTTGGATGTTATGAACTTGAGGGAGATAACAGCCACATAGAAAGAAGGTAAAGATCTAAAGTTGAATTTCAACTTGTAGATATTAGCTAAGTTGTTTAACCTCTGAGACTCAGCTTTGTTGGAGACGGGGAAATTTTCTCCTCTACTTGGGTTTTTGTGGCTGCACTAATAATAAAATGGCCACAAGACAGATTAATAGAAAAAAGAAGCAAATTTTAATTTAATGTACTTGGAGGTCCCATAAAAATGGGACCAAAGAAGTGGCCAAAGCAGTAGCTTTTTTAATTTTCAGATAAAAAACCAATACATTTTTGAGGAATTCATAGGACAAAGCAGCTTAGGTTTTGGGTGCTTAGCTAGTGAAACAGAGTTTGGGCCTGGGATATGTTTATATAGGTTTCTCATTCCAAATCCCCAGTCTTTGGTGATAAGGATGTCCTTCTACCTCCAAATGCAGAAAAGTATACCGTTCACGTGAGATATTTATTTCAGTCTTTCAGGGAGACAGAAAGGAGAGCCAGGGTGTCCCTCTTGTGTGATCTATTTCTTAAAAAACTCTAAGTTAAAATAATCAATATGCCATTGAGATACATTTTGGGGTGGCCTACTCTGGGCCTGAAAAACATCATTTATAAAAAGGAATTACTACTAGCTCACGGGGTTGTGGTAGGGATTGCACGTGACATTGTAAGTGAAAGTGCCTCATATATATTACATGAATTTATTCTTGACTGTTCCTCCTAATCTGTGAATCTCTTCTACGTGTACCCCTTTAGCACTCAAAAGTAGTCATTTTAAGGCGTGGAGTAATTCAGGACAAAGAGCTTTTACTAGTAGTCTGCAGTCACTATTGAATCCCCTAAATATACCTCTATCATTAGCACGTGATTTCATTTTCTGTTTACCTGTCATCATATGACTAGAAGGTTCTTGATAACAGTAATGAATCTTTAGTTTCTGTCAGCACTTGGAGTACTTCTTGGCATGAATGCAGCTTTCAATATGTAATTGCTAAATGAATTAATTGTGTGAAGTTGAGAACTCACAGAATACTCTTTTCCTTTCATGGGTTACTTCATATTCATAAAGGGATATCAGAAAGGGGAAAATTCCCAGATTAAAAAATAAATTCATTACTGTGAAGTGTTAATTATCAGGAGAGTTTGTGGAAGAAAGAGGAAGTAGGAGTTGGCAAACTATGGCCTGTAAGGCAAATGTTTTTGTAAATAAAGTTTTATTGGAACACAGTTGTGCTCATTTGTTTATATATTGTCTGTGGCTGCCTTTACACCACAACAGTGAGTTGAATAGTTGCAACAGAATTCATATGGCCAACAAAGCTGAAAATATTTACTTCCTGGCCCTCACAGATAAAGTTTGCCAACTCTTGCTTTAAATCATGTCTACATATTTTTGCCTCATATGAGGTATTAAAATCCCTCCATTGCCCTTTGAGGTAATTATAGAATAAAATTTTTTGCAAAGCTGTGTCTAAATTTTATTGCTGGAACACATGAGATTCTAAATAAATATTTCAGGAAGAACAAAAGTTACTAGGCACTGTTAATAAACTGAGAGGAAATGTAACCTGGTCTGATATGAATAATGAATTTGGGCTAAAAGGATAATAACATTCTGTTAAATCTTATTTTCATGTCTTAAGGATAAATGTTAATATGGTGATAGGTAATCTTTCCTACTCACTTTCATGTACATTCATGTCAGGGGGATTTGCTTGTTTTTCTATCATATACAGACTTCTTCTTGTATCATACAACATGGCAAATACCTACCCAGTTATATTCTTTCCACTCAATACAATGCATGAATGTACATCATCAATACTAAATTTATTTGCAACCCTGTTGCTGTTGTTTTTGTTGAGTTGCTAAGTCATGTCCGACTCTTTGTGACCCCATGGACTGTAGCCTTCCAGGCTCCTCTGTCCTCCATTATCTGCTGGAGTTTGTTCAGATTCATATCCATTGAGTCAATGATACTATCAAACCATCTTATCCTCTGCCGCCCCTTCCTCCTTTTGCCTTTTACAACTCTAGATGTTCTCAAATATTTTTAAACATCTTTAGTGAGGTAAAATTGGCATGTGAAAGTGCTGTACATATTTAACATATAAAGCTTAAAGAGTTTTAAGCACAAGTTTTAGCACAAGTGTACACACATGAAGCCATCACTACCAGCAAGGCCATAAACATATCAATCACCTTTCAAAGTTTTCTCTTATTCTCTTTGTTAACATTATTTTGTGTGGTGGGAACACTTAACATAAGGTCTCCCTCTTAGCAAAATTTAAGTATATAATGCAGTATTGATAGTTATAGGCATTATGCTATATAGTAAGCCTTCAGAACTTACATAATTGAAACTGATAACATTTGACCATCTATTCCACCTTCTGTCAGCTTCTGGAAATCACTATTCTACTCCTTGTTTCTATGAGGTTGACTATTTCAGATTCCACGTACAAGTAAGATCATACAGTATTTGACTTTCTGTGTCTGACAGTTTACTTAACATCCTGGACCTCACATTTTTCTAAAATCCATTACATAAACATACATTTATTATTCCTTTCTACAAGTACTCCAGATAGCTTTCCAGGATCTTTGTCTTCTCCAGTGCAGTCCCATCTCCTGGCATTCCCAGGATGATTGCTAACTCAAAAGAGAAGGCATGATGTACTTTCTGGAGAGGACTCTTGCTTAGGTACTTGGAAAAGAAGCTTATAAAAATGCATAATAATGTTATATATTTCCTATGAACTCATTAATGTGCATAAATGTAAAGAAAAATGCATTATTCACCATTACCTCACATTAGTAGGTACCTCTGTGGAGGAGAGGCACAGACATGGACCAGATCAGAAGTAAAAGGGATGACAGCTTAAGCTTTATCTGTAATGATCTGAATATGTTTTTTTAAAGAAATAATTTATATAGGACTTGTGTAATTGACACTTATTCAACCACCTCCTCCAAACAATTCTAATTAATTCTAAGCAACATATGACAGGCTTCCCTGATAGCTCAGCTGGTAAAGAATCTGCCTGGAATGCAGGAGACCTGGGTTCAATCCCTGGGTTGGGAAGATCCCCTAGAGATCTTCACCCTAGCCAGGATGAAGACTATCCAGAAGGAAAAGGCTACCTACTCCAGTATTCTGGCCTGGAGAATTCCATGGACTGTATAGTCTTTGGGGTCGCAAAGAGTCAGACACGACTGAGCAACTTTTACTTTCACTGTCTTTCAACATGTGACAAAGTTTTAATCAGGTACACAGGAAATTAGACAAAGTTACCTTTCCTGTACCAACAAATCCCAAACTTTAGGCTGCTGTTTACCCCACTGTCTATGGCGAAGTTGTGAATGGGGGGCTGGAAGGGTCTTCATCTCTGAACTCTGTCACATGATCCTAAGCCATTTATTCTTTCTTACACGTGACATCTCAGAGGTTCTTAAACAAGATGCACAGTTGATTCTCCCACTTTATCCATGTTCTTGGCAGATTTTCAGCTTCCAAGATTTTGTCTATTCATTTACTGATAAATTATAGTTGTTTGGAAAAAAAGGAGGAGAAAGCTAAACTTTTTCTATCTCTGATCACATTTCTCTGATGAAGTTTTACTTAATCTGTGATTCTGTGCCCTTGTAGGTCTTATCTCCCCTCATCAGGATTCTGACCCCTATATATGACATCCCCTCTGCAGTATCATGATGTCCACTCCTATGACAGAACTTCCAGAGGAGACATCTTTGGACTCCAATCATATGCCTTCAGCCTTTTTGACTAATTTGATTCAGAGCTGTTCAGACTCACTTTCTGCTGACAAATCCCATCTTGAGTGTGTGCCACGCATCTATCTTCTTTCTCTTTAGGATCTTCCTGAATTCCTCTGAAGCCCTTTTGGCTTAACATAAAAGCTCAGCCCACAAGTGTGGGACAGTTAATGCCCCTTGGGATTGTTCCAGCCTGCTGTCCTTCTGGTGGACAATTCTAAGAGAACTATTGAAGTTTTTCTGATAAAATGAAGTTTAGCACTGTTGATATGTCATTATATCAAGAAATAAATGGAGGTGGTGGAGAAGGGAATGCCAACAAATTTATTTCAGTCATGACTATACTCTGTAGGCCAGATGTGACAGTAGGAAATGCTTCTAAATATCAGGTTCCCTAAAGTCAGTGGGGATGATGGAGTTCCAGAATGGCACAAGCCAAGTGGGAGCATGTAACCACCAGAGATAAAATGAATGCAATTATTATAATGAGCAGCTAGGATGGTAATTAGGGAACCCTGACTACAGGGATCTGGGGTGATATAGTGTGTTACCAGAGACAAGATAAATGGGGAGGAAACAAAGGTATTATTTACATATATACTCAACAATGTTAACAATAAGTAACCCAAAGATTAATGGAAAATCATGAGCCTTCATAGTTTTGTAAATGAGTAAATTTTTAGACTCAGGAGCAGGATCCAGTTGAGGAGAAACCTTAATGGGTTTCTCCTTAATGGGTTTAACCTTAATACACTAGCAAACAGAAATATATGAGCTATTGAACTGAAACTGATAACCAGGGATTTAAATCCCATCAAGCTCCCATTCCCAATCCCATCCTGGCCAGGGTGGAGACTTATAAAGGCAGGGGAAGACAAGAAGTTCTACATCAAGTTTTATAGTATATCCAGTGGACATTCAGAACACCATAGTTATTTCCCTGGTCCTTTAGTGCACAGTTGGGATGGGTATTTTTAGTAGCTGGTAGAAACCATGATCACATTGGTTCTCTAACCTGTGGGGTAGAGGTTATTAAGGTAGAAATGGCTAGGTGAAATCCCTGAAATTTCTTCTTCACCCATAATAGTATATCAGAAGCAATATCACATCCCAAATGGAATTATCAAGCTTAGCTTAACCTTCCAAGACACAGAGGAAGTCATTGAATGGGGATATCCTGTTGTTGTATTGTTCAGTCATTCAGTCATGGCCAACTCTCTGTAACCCCATGGACTGCAGCACGCCAGGCTTCCCTGTCCTTCACCATCTCCCAGAGCTTGATCAAACTCACGCCCATTGGGTCGGTGATGCCATTCAACCATCTTGTCCTGTCACCCCCTTCTCCTCCTGCCTTCAATCTTTCCCAGTATCAGGATCTTTTCTAATGAGTCGACTCTTCACAAAGAGTATTGGAGCCAAAGTATTGGAGCTTCAGCTTCAGCATCAGTCCTTCTAATGAATATTCAGATTGATTTCCTTTAGGACTGACGGGTTTGATCTCTTTTCAATCCAAAAGACTCTCAAGAGTCTTCTCCAACACCACAGCTCAAAAGCATCAATTCTTCAGCGTTTAGCCTTCTTTATTGTCTAACTCTCACATCCTTACATGACTACTGGAAAAATCATAGCTTTGACTATATGGACCTTTGTCAGCAAAGTAATGCCTCTGCTTTTTAATATGCTGTTTGTCATAGCTTTTCTTCCAAGGGGCAAGTGTCTTTTGATTTTGTGGCTGCAGTCACTCTCTGCAGTTATTTTGGAACCCAAGAAAATAAGGTCTGTCACTGTTTCCATTGTTTCCCCATCATTTGCCATGAAGTGTTGGGCCTAGATGCCATGATCTCTATTTTTTAAATGTTGAGTTTTAAGCCAGCTTTTTCAGTTTCCTCTTTCACCTTCATCAAGATGTTCTTTAGTTCCTCTCTGCTTTCTGCCATAAGGGTGATGTCATCTGCATATCTGAGGTTATTGATATTTCTCCCAGCAATCTTGATTCCAGCTTATGCTTCATCCAGCCCAGCATTTTGCATGATGTACTCTGCATAGAAGTTAAATAACATAGAAGTTAAATAAGCAGGGTGACAATATAGAGCCTTGACATACTCCTTTCCCAATTTTGTTCAAGCCAGATTTAAAAAAGTCAGAGGAACCAGAAATCAAATTGCCATTCTATGATCCATCGGATCATAGAAAAAGCAAGAGAATTCCAGGATAACATCTACCTCTGCTTCATTGGCTATGCTAAAGCCTTTGACAGTGTGGATCACAAAAAATGGTGGAAAATTCTTAAAGAGATGGGAATACCAGACCACCTTACCCACCTCCTGAGAAATCTGTATGCAGGTCAAGAAGAAACAGAACAGGATATGGAACAATGGACTGGTTCAAAATTGGGAAAGGGGATATCCTATCTCTATTCAATTAATTAACATGCTCCGTGAAAAATTCCAAGTTGGATATTCCAGTTTTATTGAATAAGATTAGCAGAATCTCTGACACATGATCTGATCTAAACATAAGGTTATTTTCAATCCTTATGTTAAGAGGATAAAGAGAAAGTTACATTTATGTAGGAATGATGGCAGCAGACGGGCTTCTCAGGTGGCACCTTGGTAAAGACTCTGCCTGGCAGTACAGAAGATGCAGGAGATGAGGAAATGGCAACCTACTCCAGTATTCTTGCCAGTAAAAATCCCACAGACAAAGGAACCTGGCAGGCTATAGTCCATGGGGTCGCAAAGAGTTGGACATGACTAAGCATACACACACACAATGGCAGTACACATTTGCTCATATTGTGTTGTATTTAGTCGCTCAGACATGTCTGACTCTTTGCAACCTTATGGACTATAGGCCCCCAAGCTCCTCTGTCCATGGGGATTCTCCAGACAAGAATACTGAAGTGGGTTGTCATGCCCTCCTCTAGGGGATCTTCCCAACCCAAGGATCAAACCCAGGTTTCCCTCATTGCAGGTGGATTCTTTACCATCTGAGCCATCAGGGCAGCCCAAGAATACTGGAATAGGTAGCCTATCCCTTTTCCAGGGGATCTCCCCAACCCAAGAATCGAACCAGGGTCTCATGCATTGCAGACTTTACTAGCTGAGCTACCAGGGAAGCCCAATATTTCTCTAACCCCTGTCCAAGCTTTAGTGCATCCGATGAATATTTAGTGCTCTAAATATTATAGAAAATATCACTCACTGAAGGTAAGCAAATATTTTCTGCTTAAAATAGTCTTTTCCCAATCATAACGGGAAAGTGAACATATAATTTTAAAAAGGAACTTTTTAAGGAAAAAGAATACAGTGATTGAGTGGGAATGGGGAAAATAAATAAGCTTATGTTGGCAACTGATTTTATAGCACAAACTCCCTTTTAAAACAGAGCTGAGACTGAAGCTTTAATGAAAGGTTCCTACAATTCTTTTGACCAAAATATATTCATTAATTGCCTTCAAGTGGGCACCTGACTGGAGAAGGAAATGGCAACCCACTCCAGTATTCCTGCCTGGAGAATCTTGTGGACAGAGGAGCCTGGTGGGCTACCGTCTATGGGGTCGCACAGAGTCGGACATGACTGAAGCAGCAGCAGCAGGGCACCTGATGGAAGAGCTGACTTGTTGGAAAAAACCCTGGTGTTGGGAAAAATTGAAAGTAAAAGGAGAAGGGGGCAGCAGAGGATGAGATGGTTGGGTAGCATCACCAACTCTATGGAGATGAATTTGAAAAAACTCTGGGAGACAGTGGAAGACAGAGGAACCTGGCGTGCTGCAGTCCATGGGGTCACAGACAGTGAGACATGACTGAAAGACTGAACAACAAGTGCCCCAAAGTGCTCTGATTTGAGGAAAGCCAGATGACCTGTTTGGGTATAATTGTATCAAGCAACAAAACTGATATGATGGAGTTCTCATCCAGGGTATATAACTCATATTTGGGTTATAATTAATATCTTAATCTCTGAGAAAATATAGCCTACAGTGATCTTAATTCTTTTGACAGCTACAGGACATAATCTTTGCCCACTATATTAATCACACCCTGACCTGGTAAATACAAAATGACAAGTACTTATGATGCCCTAATAAAATACATGAGTGTCAGAAATTGTGAACTAAATCCTGTAAATATTCAGAAAAGAATCTTATTGATGAAGTGTTCAGAAGTTCAGTGGTTTGAGTATGTCAGAACATCCCCTCTTAAGGTGTTCTTTGACACTAAGAAAGATGCACAGTGCTCAGTAGGCATCTTGAAAACAGTATGCACTCTATTTGGGAATAATGTGCAAACCTATTTATAGGATGACTCAGAAGACTCCCAGTTTCAAGCAAGATCCAAGAGAAGATTTGACAACAGGTTAAGGCTGTGGCAAAAATTTCTCTGCCATTATCAAATATCACGATAATAGAGAATCTAGGGCAGATATGGATGCTTGGTGGAGTCTTTGGCAAACCAAAGTTTGCCAAAGTTTGGAGAGTTCCGGTGGAGACCCTTTAAGTTCTAGAGCAACATCATATCTTCTATGTGCTCAGTTGCTCAGTCGTGTCTGAAATTTCGAAGCCCCATGGACTGTAACCTGCCAGGCTCCTCTGCCCATGGGATTTCCCAGGCAAGAATCCTGGAATAGGTTGCCATTTCCTACTCCAGGGAGCCTTCCCAACCCAGTGATTGAAACCATGTCTCTTGCATCTTCTGCATTAACAGGCAAATTCTTTACTACTAGTGCCACTTGGGAAGCCCCTGAACTGTAGCATAAAACAACTTTCCATGTCAAAAGTTGCTCCTGTTAAGTTACTGGGCTCCAGCAGGAATCAAAGGATTTACCAGATCTGCTAATCACAAACTGGGTATGTCATGTGCATTAAATCTTAGCATCAGCAGGATGTAGCAGCAACCAGTGTACAATGAAAATGATTCAACTGGATTTAGGCATGGTGGAACTAGAGAACACGAGCAAGGCGCCATGCTATAAGAACCTAGGTCTACTGTACCTTATCTCCTCCTCAACTTAAACCATTGGCCTCATGGAGAAATTCACCATGGTGGAAGAAATTAATCTGAACCTGCCTTATAAATTGATCTGTTTGATATGTTGGCATGAGCAAAAAATTACCAAGGCCATGTGTGTTAGTCACTCAGTTGTGACTGAATCACTCTTTGTAACCCCATGGACTGTAGCCCACCAGCCTCTTCTGTCCATGGAATTCTCCAGGCAAGAATACTGCTTTGGGTTACTGTTTCCTTCTCCATGGGATCCTCTCAACCCAGGGATCAAACCCATAGCTCCTTCCATATCACCTGCATTGCAGGCAGATTCTTTACCGTCTGAGCCACCAGGGAAGCCCATACTGCAGCCCAATTCTGAATTTATTTCCCATCACCCTAATCTTAGGCTCTGCTGGTTTGAAGTTCTAGTTCCCATGAGAGTAAGTTTCTACCAAGAGTACAAGAATGTTTCCACTGAGCCATTAGCTACAACTCCCATGTAATCACTTTGAGTTCTTCATGCTGATTGAATAGAAATCAAAAAAGGTGGTTCTCAACTAGCCTTATGATCATCAGGAGCCAGGATTGCTGCTATATACTAGGTGTAAGGAAGCATATGCATAAACTTAAGACATTTGTTCCTGTATCTGTTGGTACATGCATGCCTGGAGATGACATGATCGGGCAATTGAAGCAACCATGACTCAACAAGACAGTCAGGACCCAGCCCCCTCAGGGATGAAGATCTGTGCCATACAGTGGAAGTGGAAGAGATGATGAATGTCAGTTGTAAACTTGAGAACAGTTGCAGTGATTGAGATTGTAGCTCATGGTGATGTCAAATCTTTCATAGATATTTTGGCTAACTATCAGCTCAAAGAGTTGGTAATGGAAAGTACTTAAGAATTATAACTTTATCTAAACATTACAAGGGGCAGATTGTAGGAAAAGCTCTACTGCTCATATTCACATCTTTTGGGCAATTCTGATCTAACCATAACTCTGATGCTATGAGTTCATATTCCCTTTATGCTGATAAAGTTCTGCTTCAAGCACACCCAAATTTCTCTCGACCCAAGGCCTTCTGATGCCATGAAAGATCAAAAGGTTCAAATAAGAATGCTGTGCAGGAGGTCTCAAGCAGAACTGAGCCCCTCTACCCTCATGAGTAACAATGAGAAAGCACTTTTAGTTATATATTTTTCTCATTCTCTGATCCTACTATTCCTACTCCCTCATTACTAATTCTTGGGATTAATACCCAAAAATAAATTATCTGCATCTAATTCCTTATCTTAATATTCTGTTTTCAGGCTACTCCAAACTAAGACAGGCTCTGATTCAGAACTCACAGTCTGTTATTTCAGGCCGCAAATGCTCAGTGCAATTATACTTCTCAATCTCATTCTAAACAGAAATCAAACTATCTTCAGATCTTCAAATAATTAATTGGATACCTTGTTGAAAATTTTGACTTAGGCTTGAGTTGTAAAGTATTTGTGTGTGTGTTCTAGTTCCTGCCTGATATTTATCCCTGGATCTGAATGTAGCTTTTTAAATACACTTCTCAGGTGGCTCTAGTGATAAAGAATCCACATGTCAGCGTGAAGATGCAAGAGATGCCGGTTCAATCCCTGAGTCAGGAAGATCCCCTGGAGTAGGAAATAGCACCCCATTCCAGTATTCTTGCCTGAAAAATCCCAAAGTCCGAGGAGTCTGTCAGGCTGCAATCCAAGGGGTTTCAGAGAGTTGGACACGACTGACTGCACATGCATACACACACTGGCCATGATGACAGTAAATTCAACTTAGGTCTCCCATAATATTCTCATTCACCAAAAAAGAGTTACAGTTAACTACTCTGAAATGACTTTCATTTCCTAATCCTTCCCCAAATTCAAGAGGTTTTGCTCAGGTCAGTACTTCTTTGAAGTGAATCCTTCCATAAGAACCAGAATAAACAGGTTTGCTTTTTATCTCAGAGAAAAATTGTAACTTTTTAAATACAGATTTAAGCCTTCGAGTGTTCTGCATATTACTGATCTAATTTGATAGGCATGAATCCAAACCGTAGATGGGAAATGGCTCTTGTAAGAGAGGATATAAGACTTGAAATATTTAGCACTGCTAAAAGTATCAGAAGCACTATTATTGTTTTGCTTTTAAATTATGGCAAAATACAGCATGGTATGAATTACATCATAATTTTTAAATGTACACTTCATGTAACAAGTGAATTCACATTGTTGTACACCATCATCCATCTCTAGAATTCTTTTTATGCTGTGAAAATGAAATTCTCTATCTACTAAACAATAACTTCACATTTCCCTCCCTCTTCTCAAACCCCTGTCCACCACTGTTCTCCTTTCTTTCTCCATAAAGTTGTCTAAACTGCATACCTCATATAAATTTAAGTATACAGTATTTGTGTTGTATAACTGGCTTATTTATTTAGCATAATATCTTCACTGTTCATCCATGTTGTATCATTGGCCAGAATTTCATTTCTTTTTAAGGCAGAATAATATTCCACTGTATGGTTAGGCTATTATAGGATATTATTATCTATTCATCTATCAGTAGATACTGGTACTATTTCCATTTTGGGGCTATTGTGAATAATACTGTAATGAACAATGTTTGTCCAAATATCTCATTGAGATCCTGCTTTCAATTATTTTGAGTGTATACCCCAAAGTGGAATTATTGGCTCATATGATAATTTTGTGTTTAATCTTTCGAGGAGCTATCATATTATTTTGCATAGTAGCTGCAACATACTATATTCCCACCAGTAATACACAAGGATTCCAATTTTTCCACATCCTTACCAACACTTGCAGTTTTCTATTTTTTTTTTTTAAATAACAACCATCTTAAAGAATGTGAGATGATATCTCATTGTGGTTTTCATTTGCATTTCCCCATTGAGATGGTTGGATGTCATCACAGACTCAATGGACATAAGTTTGGGTAAACTCCAGGAGTTGGTGATGGACAGGGAGGCCTGGCAGGCTGCAGTTCTTGGGGTCACAGAGTTGGACAGGACTGAGCGACTGAACTGAAACTGAAACTGAATGATTAGTGATGTTGAACGTCTTTTCATGTGCTTATTGGCCCCTAAATATTCTCTGAACGAATGTCTAAGTAATTTGCCCAGTTTTTAAAATCAGGCTGATTGATTTTTAGTATTGAGTTATAGAAGTTTTTATATATCCTAGATATTATCCATTTATAAATATGATTTGCAAAAATTTCCCCCCATTGGGTGGGTTGCCTTTATATCACTGTTGATTGTGTCCTTTGATAAACAAAATTTAAAAAAATTAGCTAATGGTTTGACCTTTTTTCTTTATTTTTTAATTGGAGGATAATTGCTTTACAATGTTGTGTTGGTTTCTGTTGTACATCAATTCAAATCAGTGACAATTATATTTATATCTCCTCCCTCTTGAGCCTCCTTCCCCCCTCCAATCCCTCACCTCTAGGTTATCACAGTGCCAAGCTGAGATCCCTGTGTTATACAGCAGCTTTACTTTAGCTTTCCGTTCTACACATGACAGTGTATATGGACGATGCTACTTTCTCAATTCATTCCCTACTGTGTCCACAAGTCCATTCTATCTGCATCTCCATTCCTTCTCTGCAAATAGGTCCATCAGTATTATTTTTCTAGAAAAATATTTTGATATTCAGTTTACCTGTTTTTCTTTTGTTGCCTGTGCTTTTGGTGTCATATCCAAGAAGTCATTGTCAAATCTGATATTATGAAGACTTTCCCCTTATGTTTCTAGTAAGATGTTTATAGTTTAGATTTTATGTTAAGGTCTTTGATCTATTTTCAATTAAGTTTTGGATATAGTGCAATGTAAAAGTCTTGATTCTTTCTTCTGCATGTGATTATCCATTTTTCTCAGCATCATTTGTTGAAAGACTGTTCTTTCCCCACTTAATAGTTTTGGTGCCCTGGTTGAAAATAATATGACTTTATGTATAAAGGTTTTCTTTCCAGAAAACTCTCTTTGATTCCGCTGTCTATGTCTGTCTTTATGCCAATAATATAATGTTTTGATTACTGTAACTTCATAATAAGCTTTGAAATTTGGGATTGTGAGACCTCCAACTTTGTTCTTTTTGAAGGTCTTTGACAAGATTTTATATGCACTGGTGATAGATTTTTCTACTTCTGCAAATAAGGCTATTGAGATTTTTGACAGGAATTGCAGTGAATCTGTAGCACACCTTGGGTAGTATCAACATCTTAACAATATTAATTCCTCTAATCCATGAACATCGGATGTGTTTCTGTTTATTAATGTCTTCCTTTTCTTTCAGTGATGCTGTGTGGTTTTCAGTGTACATCTGTTCTGTTTGCCTGGTTAAGTTTATTCCTAAGTATTTTCTTTTTGCTGCTACTGTAAATGGGATTGTTTCTTAATTAATTTCTTTATTATTAATTATTAGCATGTAAAAAAACAACAAATGTTTTATATGTTGATTTTGTATCCTTTAAATTTGTTGAATTTGTTTAATAGTTTGAAATATTAGGGACGAATCTTTAGGATTTTCTACATATAAGAACATTTCATCTACCTGCCGAGAAAATATGTAACTTCTGCATTTCCAGTTTGGATGCTTTTTATTTTTCTCACCTAATTGCTCTGGCTAACACTTAGAGAAAAGGCAAAAGTTGCCATCTTTGTCTACTTCCTTAGAGGAAAACCTTTCAGTCTTTCACCATTGATACGATGTAAAAAGTTGCCTTTTCCCTTATATTGCTTAAATTTTGAGACAATTTCCTTCCCTTCCTAGCTTGTTCAGTGTTGTTTGTTTGTTTTTTGTTTTTTTTGTTTGTTTTTGTTTTTAATTTAATTTTATTTTTAAACTTTACATAATTGTATTAGTTTTGCCAAATATCAAAATGAATCCGCCACAGGTATACATGTGTTCCCCATCCTGAACCCTCCTCCCTCCTCCCTCCCCATACTATCCCTCTGGGTCGTCCCAGTGCACTAGCCCCAAGCATCCAGTATCGTGCATCGAACCTGGACTGGCATCTCGTTTCATACATGATATTTTACATGTTTCAATGCCATTCTCCCAAATCTTCCCTCCCTCTCCCTCTCCCACAGAGTCCATAAGACTGTTCTATACATCAGTGTCTCTTTTGCTGTCTTGTACACAGGGTTATTGTTACCATCTTTCTAAATTCCATATATATGCGTTAGTATACTGTATTGGTGTTTTTCCTTCTGGCTTACTTCACTCTGTATAATAGGCTCCAGTTTCATGTTCAGTGTTTTTATCAAAAGAATATTGAATTTCTTACTTCATTAATATGGTGTTTCATACTAACTGATTTTTGTATGTTGAAACATCCTCGCAGACCTGGAATAAACTCCACTCGGTAATGGTATGTAATCCTTTCAACATGCTGTTAAGTTCTGTTTGCTAGATTTTTGAATCAGTATTCATCAGGGATATTGATCTGTAGTTTTTTTCTTGTAGTATCTTTGTGTGGCTTCAGTATCAGAGTAACTAGTCTCATAGAATGAGTATAGAAATGTTCCTATTTTTTCAATTTTGGGGGAAGAGTTTGAGGAGGATTTTTGTTCATTTTTCTTTAAATATTTGGTAGAATTCACTAGGGAAGCTGTCTAGCCTTGGGCTTTTCATTGTTGGGATGTTTTTGATTACTGATTCAATATCCTTATTGGTTATGGATCTGTTCAAATTTTCAGTTTCTTCATGGTTTAGTATTCTTAGGTTGTATGTTTTTAGGACATTATTCTGTTATTTTGTCTATTAGCATACAGTTGTTCTAGTATACTTTTTATATTGAAGTATAGTTGATTAAGAATATTATATTAGTTTCTTATGTATAACTTACTGATCTAATATTTTATAGGTTATATTCCACTTAAAGTTATTATAAAATATATTTCCCTGTGCTCTACAGTATATTCCTGTTCCTTATTTACTGTGCACAGAGTAGTTTAATTTCATACCCATATCTCATCTATCCCCTCCCTTCTTCTCCTAACTTATAACCATTAGCTTGTTTGTTATATCTGTGAGTCTGTTTCTCTTTCAAAATATTCAATTCCACATATAAGTGCTAAATACAGTATTTGTCTCTCCTCTGTCTTATTTCATAAACAATACTCTTTAGGTCCATCCATGTTTTGCCAATGGCAGAATTTCATATTTTTCATGACTGATATTCCATTGTGTGTGTGTGTGTGTGTGTGTGTAGATACCATATTTTCTTTATAAATTTACCTGTTGATGGAGACTTCATTTACTTCCATACTTTGGCTATTGTAAGTAATGTTGCTATGAATATTAGGGTGCGTGTATATTTCAAATTACTGCATTCATTTTCTTTGGATATATATACAGGAGTGGAACTATTGGTAATGGAAGATCTATTTTTAGGTTTTTGAGGAACGTCCATACTGTTCTTCATAGTGACTGCACCCTTTTATAGTCCTATCAGGACTGTATTCCCTTTCTCCACATCCTCACCAACACTTGTTTTTTGTGGACATTTTAACAGGTGTAACATGATATCTCATTGTAAGTTTCATTGGCATTCCTTTGATGATTAGCAACATTGAGCATTTTTTCATGTGCATGCTGGCCATCTGTATACCTTCTTTGGAAAAATGTCTATTCATTTCTTCTGTCCATTTTTGATTGGGTTCTTTGATTTTTTGATATTAAATTATATGAACTATTTATAAATTTTTGTATTAATTCTTAATTATATCATTTGCAAATGATATATTTGGAAGGAAATTATATAATGAAAGGAAATCATATATTTCCTTTCATTCAGTAGGTTGCCTTTTGCTTTGTCTATGGTTTCCTTGCTGTGCAGAAGATTTTGAGTTTAATTACCTCCCATTTGTTTATTTTTGCTTTTGTTTATTTTGCCTTAGGAGACAGATCCCAAAAATATTGCTACTGTTTATGTCAAAGAATGTTCTATTTTCTCTTGTAGGTTGTTTAGTTTTAGGTCTACATTTAGGTCTTTAATACATATTGAGTTTATATTTGTATTAAAGTGTGAGGACATGTTTTAATTTCATTCTTTTATGTGAAGCTATCCAGTTTTACCAGCACAACTTATTGAAGAGGCTGTCTTTTCTTCACTGTATATTCTTGCCTCTTTTGTCACAGATTAATGACCATTATGGTGTAGGTTTATATCTGAGTTCTCTATTCCATTCCATTGATCTGCATCTGGTATTAGGTTAATCATTCTTGCCTTCTTTTGGTTATTATTTGCATGGAGTATTTTCCCTTTCCCCTTTCCTTTCACTTTTGTGTTTTTTTAGATCTAATGTGAGTCACTTGTAGACAACCTATAGTTGAACATTTGAAAAATACTCACCTCTCCCAGTCTTTACACACTGGCTCTGTGAAGGTTGGTTGATGAGTGAAGGGAAAGGCCTTCACTCATCAACCTGACATAAATGCTTAGAGTTTTTTCAGGCCTTTTTAAGCATGCCTATTTCCTGGGTCTCTGTGCTGTTCCCATCCAATATTCCAGTTTTCACAGCTTCTATTAAATGTCTTATATTTCCTCAGAGTCTCATCTCTGCTTCTTCTCAGGGTCTTAGATGCTCTTTGTATTTCTCTGCCCATAATTTCTTGCCCCCATAGCTCACAGATTTGTGACCTTCCTACAGTTCTTAGATGCCATGGTGCCTGCCACTGCTTTCAGTAGGCTCCCATCTGATATCCAAACCATGCCACCATTTCCACCATAGCTCCTTATTAGGCAAAACAGAAACCAGTCACTTAGGAAGCCAAAGACGGCCCAGAACAATGCAAACAAGTTTGACTTTTCCCCCCGCTGTATGGGAGGAAACTGGAATTGCACAGCTTCCTCCTGACAATGCTTTGCCAGGGAAGAGACAGTTCTAGGTAAGCAAAAACATGCCAGAATTTCGTTCCGTAGTAAGTGTAGCCTTTTCTTTGTTAAACATCTGTATGGCTACTACAAATCCATAACTGGCTTCTGGAGTTCCCACAAAGCTACTTTGGTCAGTGTTTGATCTTTATTTTGTGTTTCCACGAGTGAACCCGGGCCTAGAGCTTCCTAGTCTGCTCCTTGCTATTGGCACTCCTCGGGACTAGCATTTTTAAGAGGTTATTAATGACTTATTGTAGTTGATCCACTTCCTTTTATTACCTTTAAAAATTCCACATCTTCAAGCATAAGTACTGACCTCTTTGATTTGGTTAATAGACAATGACACAGCAACAGAGATCATATGGCTTATCCATTACCAGCAAATTTAGTGACTACAGCTTATTAAATCACAGTGTTTTGAATGCTTATTTTGCTTGATGATTCAGCTGTACACAGTATTTTATAGACTGTTACACTTCCACTGTCTGAAAGGTGTCATATATATTATTGATGCTCAAAAGTGGTGATGTCGTCTTAATGACACATTGAGCCTATGTATCCATGACCTAAGCCATGAGCCAACTGTTTATAAAAGCTGACTTCTAAAATTAAAGTTGACTTCATATTCTTCAACACTTAAGGAAAAACTACAGATCTTCTGAAGATAACCTATGTTTCCCGGATACTTTAGGTCCTTGAAAGTATATAAAGTTTTTATCTTTTAAATCATCAGTTGTAGCTCAGAAAGTCAGAAGTTGAGATTTATCTAATTTCCACCTATCAGGAATATGCATCCTCCATTATCCCAGGGTGCTACTTTTGGAGGAAATATCCCAGATAACTCTATTTGCTTGAGATTAATTACTTCTTCTCTATCTTCTCAAATATACCATATATTCAGTATGTTTCAGTCCATGTTCACATACTGCTTTGTAGTTACTTTTCAGTTTTCTGACTCTTTAGCTTCCTTGAATAAATTATATAATAATCATTCTTACTCCACATCTCGTTATTCAAGAAGTAACTGCAATTCTTTCTTACACTGCTATCACAAATGTCCTTTCTAACTAGTATCAGCCCTTTTCAGGTGTCATTTCCTCATAAATTATTAGTTTCATTGTAGATAGACACTGCTTGCTTTTATCACCATTCCACTTTAAAACCCAAAATTTCCTACTGGATAATGGTCACACTGCTTCATGACTCTCCTTAGTTTAGCCTCATACTACACTTCCACATTTATTTTCCCCTGTCTGTATCATGTTTCCTGTGACTGCACTTGTTTTCAGATCTGAACATACGCTGTTCTTTTTTCCTTGAATGCTCATCCCAGTCATCTACCTTACTAAATATATTCATTATACATTTCATTCATGTAGCATATATTTAATTATTGTTTTCTCATTTCTAAATCATATCTCTTGCATTAATCCTTCTCCAAATGCTTCAGTCCCCAATGTGTTCTGACTTATTTTGCCTTATACAGCAGTCATTTCTTTATCTTCTTCATTTGGCACATTTAGTACAATTTCTTGGCATATTTACTTATCTTTTTTCTACCTATATCCTATGTTCTCAGCTAGACTGTATGTTTCTCAAAGCCAGGAAACAAAGAGTAAAGCTTGTCTATTGTTATAGTGCTCTCAGCAGTATTTACATTTAATTATGTACCTGAACACATTATTTTCCTTGATCACAAGAGAAATGATGGGCAGTGTTGATGTTTACTCAATAAGCTTTGGTAAAACAAATAGAATCAATGACTTTTTTCCAGAAATCACACCCATAAAACATTGCTCACTCTCCTGTATTAAAATATTGAATTCAAATTTAAGGACAAAGTCAATGGGATTGTCTAGATGCTCCTCTGATGCCTGCCGACTATTTTTCAGGATTTGCCAAGAAGCTTTTGAATTTTAAAAGTTTCTTGGCTAGTGTAAAGAATACTTCTTTCAACCCATTAAATCATAGAATGCATAAACCAAGAGAGTTATGCCATGCTCAAGTGTTAATAAGAAAAGTTGCCAGTAAGCTCAACTTAGGACCTGGCTCAGAGAATGCATTCCATATATAGTTGTGAATCAATATCAGTGGTTGCCTGTCTCAGCGTTTACACGAATTAAGGGAGCAGGGCAGTTGAAATAGTGGTTTACTGATTTAGTGCTGAAAACCACTGTACAGCTATTGTGGTAGATCCTCCATCAATAGATCATTCTCAGCCTGGGTGGTATTTTCATCACCTTGTGGAGATGAGCAGTGATTTGAACAGAACCATCTTTAAATAGGGCTCTCCGTGTGGCACAGACTATTAATCTGCCTGCAATGCAGGAGACCCGGGTTCAAACCCTGGGTCAGGAAGATCACTTGGAGAAGGGAATGGCCACCTGTTCCAGTATTCTTACCTGGAGGATTATATGGACAGAGAAGCCTGTTGGACTACAGTCCATAGGAACATTTTGGACTATGTGTTTCTTCTTCCACAATTCCTCATCTCTTTGGGACTTTGTATCTAAGCTGATATAAAGCATAGGTGTCCTTGTCTCCCAATATGTTACTACATTGCTAAGTAATAAAACGTTTTACCAGAAGTCTTCTAGAGATATACTATAACTCACTAACCTGTAGAGATCATTCAAACAGGAGGAATTTCAAGAATTCAGATGAATATGTTTTTTTCCCTTCACTCCTCAAGTCATAGCTGAAAGATTACAGCCCACTCTTTCTTAGTAGTGAGACAGTGGCCCTCTTTCTGTAGTTGAGATAAAAATATTTGGAAATGAATAAAATATTTTAAAATTAATGGCCCTCTCTATAATTTTTTTCTTGATTCAATTTCTTCTGAGAACACATTAAGTTTCATAAGTTTAGCCCAGGGCTAAACATGGCCCAGAAAATTCTAACACATGATTTTCTCATTAGATTCACTTTGAAAGTGAATAAAAACCACATGGAAAAACACACAGAAAAATAAATTCCTGGACTATAATGATGATCCAGAGTTTTCTTTACATGTCACTTACCTACTCTTACCCCCACTTTCTAAAAACACAAAGCATTTTTAATCAGTTTTCAAGAAGATGCTCTAATCTTCTATAAGCATGCATTCAAAGGAGGAAAACATTCTTCAGGTGTCAAGATTAAATGTGTTTATTTTGAGTTAGTGGATACAGTGGTATTTTAGATACCAGCACTCCAAGCTACACCTATGTATTTGCCTCTAAACCTTCACATGTTGTCAGTTTCCATTCCTCTAACATTCCATCACTGGGCCTCCTATTTCTAGCAAAGTCATAGTTCAGTTTTTTTGTTTTTTTTTTTAAAAGTAAGAGCAAGATGATCACCACATTGTGCTTCCAGTGCCCCCAGAAGGATTATAATTCTTTTAAACAAAGGTTTATTGTTTTCAGTAAAGGGGGAAATTGATAACAAGAGCACTAGTAATGGCACGACTAGAAGAGAAAGAACAGAATACAGATTCAAAGAAACATTTTAGGCTGGATGAATTAGTTTCTCCTTAGTAAAAACTCCACATAATATTATGGACATGATGTCAAAGTTAAATTGTTCAATTTGTGGGCCACACACTTAAGCGTATTGGCTAGTACATTTTTGCACTTAAACAGAAGCAATACAAGCTTTATGTTCTACCATTACACTTCCAGTTTGTCACTTATTAATATACCTGCCAACCTAATGATTCTTGCATGCATTAGAGTTTGCTTTTGTAGAGATAATTTTATTTTCCCCATCCCTCCCACTCCCGTAAACACTGCAATGTGAACTCTGCCCAATTTTATGAGAATGTTGCAAAGGACAGCTCTGTGCCACCTCAGGACAGGAATTTCCTGTCCCCTCCCCAGGCTAGAGACGGATCAGTGGTATTGATCACATCTCATCTTACATGCAAACAGACACTGTTCCTTATTTTCCCCATGCCAGAGGCATATGAGTCAGCAGGTATGCATACAAAAATGGAATTAAAAAGGAAAAAAAAAAAAGAAAGAAAAAAAAAAAAGCTTTCTTGTTAAAGCCTATCGTCCTAGAAGGAATCCATTGCTTTGAATTCACTTAAAGCCTGTACAGGCGAAATGTGTTTCTTCTGAGAACCTCGTCTCACTCGTGTCTGGAATTCTTCAGGCTTTTCTCTCTTCACAAGGGGCTTCTTCTCTGGCGCCTTCATCTTCCAGGACACTACAGGTGAGTTGACAGCTGCTGTCCCATAGACCTTCTGGTATTTTGTTGAGGCCACATACGATGCTTTCACTGTGAGGACAACAGCATTCATCAGGTTTTTAGCTGCCTGGATGAGTGACGTGGCACTGTCCAGCTAGAGTAGAAGAATAAGATAAAAATGGGTTAGTCAAGGCCCAGCATTCAGAAGATGGAGGTGCAGTTTCACAGTTAAAACAAAGTTGTGTCTGTGCAGGTATACAGTATTTCCATAAAGGAGCACATTATTACATGATAAGGTGAATAGGTTAAAAAAGTCACCCGTCTTCTATTCCTAATCCCAACATAAGAAGGAGAAAAAAAGAGGATATTTGATGATACACAGTTTTCTTAAAATCTCAATACCTCTAAAGACAAAACTTTTTTTTTAATCACCTAAGAATTCCAACATAACAGAAATTTTCCAAAGTGGAACATTTAATGTTATTACATTAGGCTGACTGGTAATGATGACAATTACTTAAATGTTTGAAAAGCATTTGGCAGGCACTGAAGAATAAAAAGTTATAAGGGTTTTCCATCTCAGTTTTATGGTCCTCCCAGTGAAAGTGTCTATTTATTAATTTCTCCACCCTGACCTCTGGATTGATAGGGATGCAGGCAGTTAGGCAGAAGAATATATCCATGGATACACTGACTTTTTAATTAGATGTCTGATATTCTACAGTATCTGTCTGATTTTTCCCAGGTCTTAAATGTACTTCATATAAAAATATCAACAATTGTGTTAGGTGTGTTTAGGTCAGACAGCATTCAGTAAGACCCCCCTATTCATGTGCTAAATGAAATATTGTTTTTTTAAGAAGTGCCAAATGCTATTTTAAGAACTTTTCCCCACTCAACTCT
The DNA here is from genome assembly GCF_055505025.1 of Bos grunniens. NCBI lineage: Eukaryota > Metazoa > Chordata > Mammalia > Artiodactyla > Bovidae > Bos > Bos grunniens. The sequence goes on along the minus strand of NC_141175.1, from coordinate 53,010,191 downwards.
CACAACAGTGCTATGACGTAGGTATTACTGTCATTGCCATCATATGGTGAGAGATCTAGTGCACGCAGAGATCTAGTAATTTTCACAAGTTTACACAGCATAAGTGATAAGGTCCTTCAAGACTGTACTACTGTGCCATACTGCCACCCTATTGGGTAGGATGACTTTAAAATTGTTAAGACAAGTCACAGCTTAGAGCAGCATAGGTGTGGAAATTCATATCCAGACTCTAAGGCCAGGGATTTTTCCAGTTACCTCTTTTTTGCTTTTCACCAGTTAGGCAGCATGTTACATACTTCATACTAGACCATTCAATATCTGTTTCAAACTCCTGGACCACAAAAGCTGAAAAAGTTCAAAACTGCATTTCCCAGACTCCCATTCAGTCAGGACTGTATGTGTCACCTAGTGACAGGAAAGAATTAACAGCTGCACTACAAATATTACTCTAGCTTCAGGGATGCCTGAATGTAATCTGTTCATCAAACTTATAGTATCAATTAAGGAAAGGTATCCCATTGTAGCTAAATGAGGAATTCAAGGCTGTTGCTAAGGAATGTGCTTCTAGTTGCTGAGGCTGTTCACTGTATAACTTGTAATCAATGACTGTAGCCACATTAGAGAATGGGAATGAGGCATATGACCTTCTGGGTGTGAGGAATTAACAGTGTTTATGCCCAGTGACCCCAAACACTGTGACTCCCCAGGTGATATGACCTGCATTCACTTAACTTGTCATTTTCTGTGAACCAAGCAAGTCTCAAGTAGTGACTGGGGACATCAAATGTTATATCCAAGGGCTCTATTATGTTGCCCTGGCTGTTATCTGTTTTACATCCTGAATTAAAGCTAAATAAACATATTATGAGCTTAAAAAACTCTATGAGAAATAAACTCAATTCTTCTACGACAAAAAGCTTATAAAATCAGATCACTGGAGAAAACAACAGAAGGAGCTTTTTAAGTAAGAATTTCTTACAATGCCATAAAATTAAGGCTTCACCATACACACACACTCATACATACACACATAAATTAAACGTCAGTATTAATTAAACTGACTCCACAATAATATAGAGAAGCAGAGATTTGTGAATTAGAGCCATGACTCAAGGAATATATAATTGACTGCTTTGCAAATTAAATCAACCAAATGGATAGAGTAATTACTTACACTACCAATTCTATTACACTGTATATGATGTCCATATACCAAAATAACCATTTAACCAATAATGTTTACTTTATACAGCATAAATTTCTAAAGTCAGTTAAGGAAAAGAAAATTCTAGATTATTCACATTAATAGAAGGGAAGCCAAGCACAGATTAGTGCAGTGATGTTCTAAGTATGGTCTCTGAACCAGCAGTATCAGCATCACCTGGGAACCTTTTCAAAATGCAATCTCTCAGGCCAATTCCAAAATTTCTGAATCAAAAACTGGTAATCCAGGAGATTCTGATTCATACCAAAGGTTGAGAACCTCTGGATTAATGAAACCCAAAGACTATCTCAAGGCTTGTTTCATCCAATGATTTCAAGACGTTCACCATCCACAAGTTTGGTAACATCACAGCTCATTAACCGATTGAATTTCACTTTTTCATCTTTCCAATGATACTTTCAGGTAGGAATATAAATAATGAAGAAAAGAGATAAGATAGCAAAATGCTGGGACAATTAGGAAATCAATCATGGTTTCTTTAGAGCTAGATACAATACCCCTTAGCCAATTGACAGTTCCCCGTAAAAGTCTGTCAGGTTTCAAAAATGAGCAATATTCATTCACAAAGTTAGTTGCTTCTATTGTGGGTTATGAGTGAAGAGAGGGTAGAATGATATTAATATATCAGGGACAGTTGTGTTGATTTGCTTTGGAGCAACAGAATTAGTAGAAGTAGAATAGGACCAAGTATGTCTATTGTATTTTAAATTGTCCCCTGGAAAGCAAATCTTGGGAGAACTGAGTAAATCCAAAGAGAAGAATTACAAGTAATCTGGAGATTTTTACCACAGATTCCATTTTCAGATAGATGGTGTCTAATTCTGCTGCAAAAATATGATAGCCTCTTTCTTCTTCAGAACCCCTTTGTTCTCCCAGCCTGACGCACGAATCCTGTGAATAAACCTAACACATTGGTTGAGAGTGAGATGATTCTGAATGATTGAGCCAATGATTTTGTTCAAACCACCTGGTGGGGCAGGTACTAAATTTATGGCAAGGCAAAATGAGGAGGTGAGGCCCAGCTAAGCCTGAGCAAATACTGAGGTAGTAAGGCCAATCCAAAATCAATGCAAAATTTTGACTTTTTCTTAAAAATTGGATTCCCTAAGGGTAAATTTTACCATTTGCCCTTTACCCACCATAATGATTTAGATCATTTTCAGCACCATCATAATTTGTTTTATTTAAAAATGGGTTTCTTTTATACTTGTCCAAAACAGCATCGAGACCTGGTTTTCAAGTAGAACATTTTGTTAAAAATTCACTTTCTAAAGAAAATACCTTAAAAACCATAAAGCTACATTTCAAGATGATATTTACATAGAAGGTTTATGAAAACTTATTTCACATAACTGCATTCTATTTCATGATGTATACTATAACTAGGGCATTTTCAAACAAAACATGTTAATGAATATGTGTAAACGAAGTTCTTATAATAACAACCAACATTGACTGAATGTTTACAAGGCGCTTGGCATTGCTTTAGTCCTTTTAGTTAATTTGCATGACTCAAGAGTCCAAGGAGAAGGCAATGGCAATGCACTCCAGTACTCTTGCCTGGAAAATCCCATGGACAGAGGAGCCTGGTGGGCTGCCGTCTATGGGGTCGCACAGAGTCATACACGACTGAAGCAACTTAGCAGCAGCAGAAGCAGAGTCAAAAATCCTTGAAATAGAAACTCTACAACACCTTTTACAGATGAAGAAAGGAAAACTTAGGGAGGTGAGGTAAGGTAACTTGTTCCTGTTCAGTTCAGTTCAGTCGCTCAGTCACGTCCCACTCTTTGCGACCCCATGAACTGCAGCATGCCAGGCCTCCCCGTCCATCACCAACTCCCGGAGTCCACACAAACTCATGTCCATTGAGTCAGTGATGCCATCCAACCATCTCATCCTCTGTCGTCCCCTTCTCCTCCTGCCCTCAATCTTTCCCAGCATCAGGGTCTTTTCAAATGAGTCAGCTCTTCACATCAGGAGGCCAGAGTATTGGAGTTTCAGCTTCAACATCAGTCCTTCCAATAAACACCCAGGACTGATCTTTAGGATGGACTGGTTGGATCTCCTTGCAGTCCAAGGGACTCTCAAGAGTCCTCCAACACCACAGTTCAAAAGCATCAACTCTTAGGTGCTCAGCTTTCTTTATAGTTCAACTCTCACATCCATACATGACTACTGGAAAAACCATAGCCTTGACTAAATAGACCTTTGTTGACAAAGTAATGTCTCTGCTTTTTAATATGCTGTCTAGGTTCGTCATAACTTTCCTTCCAAGGAGCCAGCGTCTTTTAATTTCATGGCTGCAATCACCATCTGCAGTGATTTTGGAGCTACCAAAAATAAAGTCAGACACTGTTTCCACTGTTTCCCCATCTATTTGCCATGAAGTGATAGGACCAGATGCCATGAATCAGCAAAGGAGGAATTAGGACCCATACTATCCTTTTCTCACCAAAGCCGAACAGCCGAATCACTATACTGTGTTACTTCTCTTAAGCCTTATTCAGTCTCTGGGGTCTTGTTTTTCAGTCACAACCTATCATTCAAAATGAACAAATCTCAATTATTAACTCTGGGCATCCTATGGGCTTTCCAGGTGGCTCAGTGGTAAAGAATCTACCTGCCAGTGCAGGAGATGCAAGAGATGTGGTTTCAATTCCTGGGTCTGGAAGATCTCCTGGAGCAGGAAATGGCAACTCACTCTAGTATTCTTGCCTGGGAAGTTCCATGGACAGAGGAGTCTGGTGAGCAACAGTCCACAGGGTCATAAAAGAGTCAGACATGACTGATCACACATGAACAGGGAATCCTATAAACATCACGACTGAGTCTAGTGAGAGCTTCTATCTCCTGATCTGTGATTTTGGGTCTTATTCTCAGAGCCTGGATTCTTTCTAACTCTGTCTCTGGGTGTTGGATGTGCAGCATGCATGCATGCTAAGTCGTTTCAGTCCTATCTGTCTCTTCAAGACCCTATAGACTGTAGTCTGCCAGGCTCCTCTGTGCATGGTATTCTTTATGCAAGAATACTGGAGCACATTGCTATGCCCTCCTCCAGGGGCTCTTCCTGACCCAGGGATGGAACCCACATCTCTTGCATGGAACCCACATCTCTCTTTACCTCTGAGTCCCTGGGGAAGACTTGGGGTGTGCTACTGCCCAGTAATCCTTCCTGGCCATTCGCCTGTTCTCCTGGTTGGATTCACCATAAGGGCAGCAATGCCTAGGGTCTGAGCCATGCAAATTTGTCTTGTACTTGCTCAGTTTCTCTGAAGCACATTCAAGCTATGGCAGTAATGACTGGCTGTACACTCAGGTGGGGCTCAGCTACTCTGATGAGTGTTCTAAGCCTTTAACTGGGCCGGTCTTCCTAGCTTAATAACTCTCAAAGGTACCCCAGTCATTCCTCAAGCTGGCCTACATATACACTGACTAGACTCACCTACAGAAAGATACTTGTATATTTTCCTGCTCAAAGGCCTTTCTACTTCTTTGAGTATGCACATGCCCACGTGTACTCTCTCATGTTGGATTCTTTGCAACCCCATGGACTGTATAGCCCACCAGGCTCCTCTGTCCATGGGATTCTCCAGGCAAGAATATTGGAGTGAGTTGCCATTTCCTCCTCTAAGGGATCTTCTTGACCCAGGGATCAAACCTACATCTCCTGTGTTTCTTGCATTGTAGGCAGATTCTTTATCACTTGAGCCATCGGGGAAGTCCTAAAATTCCTCTATCAAGTCTAAGACAAGTGGCTACTTAATTTAAAAAAATAATAGCTTATGTTTAGCATTTGTGACCCTGAGTCATTATCTGGACTAGCTTCTCAAGTTTTCCTTCTCTCACCCAATCTCATTATGATAGAGGAAATACTATTGTGTTCAACTGGGACTTGGAAGGGCCATACAGCTTGTCCTGTATCATGACGGTAGTAAGTGGTAAAGCCAAGATTCAATCCCAGAAAGCCTAATTTCAGAGTCCATGCTCTATCCATTGCTTCATGCTGTTTCTCAGAGTTGTGACAGCAGACGAATCCACAGTCCTAAATTTCATCAAACTGTGCTAGACTAAGTCTCCCCACTCCATCCCATAGGTGTCTGTTGTCCCTAACCACAGAAATTAGGCTTCTAATTCTGTCACTATTCTTTTTAAAATATCAAAGTACTATTTTAAAAAGGCAACAGATGTTTGCTCACATCTTGTTCTATTACAGTCCATGAAAAGCAAACAGGGGTGGGAGAACTGTTTTACAGCCATTTTTATAGGGTTTTTCTGGCTCTTTTTCTGCCTCTCTTACCATTCTATTCTTCTTCACCTCATTTAACACCTAATAGATATCTTTTTCCCTGCATTTTCTTATTTTGTGTTTTGAATAGAGAGAAATACTAGGGGGAAGACTTTCCTGAATTATGATTCTCCCATTAATCAATATTTGTGCTAATTCCTCATGTCAAAGCTGAAGATTGTTGTGAAAAGTGCTTATAATGAATCTTTAAAGTTTACAGGATCATCTGGAGATTTCTGAAACCCCATGTCCTTAAGTTTTATGCTATTTCATTAACATGGGGTTAATACTGCAAGAGGTGCTCAGTTTCAGTAGAAACAGAATTTGACACAAACGTGACTGCAAGACTCAAATCACACATGAAGATGCAACCACATTCTTGAAACACTAATTATCATTTACTCTTTACCCTACATCTGTCTACTTACACATTTATGCATCCAAGGACTTCTTCACAATAGATACCTATTGTAACTATGTTGTGTCAACCACTGGGCTTAAGTGTTGTGTATACAAATATTAGACCCAAAGTTTTAATTTTTGTTCAGTTTCTAAGTCAAGTCCAACTCTTTGTGACTCCCATGAAGTTTTAATGCTCTATTATATATCCTTTAGTTGGATGTGAGGTGCTAAAATCCCAGAAAATAGAGGGATCTACCTTGAATCAGATAGGGATAGGGTAGGAAAATAAAGCTTACTGGTGGATATGATGTCTAAGCTCACTTTGATGGACTGAACAGAACATTGTTGGTGCCTAGATGGTTAAGAATGCTGAAGAAGGACAATTTTAAATATCATACAGATGGGTATATATGGATGAATTCATCCAGGTGATATTAACAGAAACAAGAGGGATGCTGCAGTGCTCAACTGTTGAGTTTAACTTTGGACAAATGGAATAGTGTGTGTGCTATAAGTAAGTGGAGTGAGTTATCAAAGGGAGAGCTGAAATTCTGTGAGTGAAATTCAAGAAAACCATGTTTTGTTTATATCGGTTTTCTCAGTTCTGCATACTCTAAGTATACAACTTATGTCAATTTCTGATTTCTTCTTCCCTTCACATTCCTTATTTAGTGTTTCTACAGAGAGACACGATAGAATGTGGAATGAAATATTAAATCCATATTCTGCCCTCAGGTCAAAAAGCCTAATGAATCTACTAAAATTTTTTTCAGCATTATACTTCTAACATCAAAATCAATATACTTTTAATAATCTAAGACATAACATCATCAAGAAATATCTTAACTATTCCCTTGACCGGCAAGGCTACTTTTGATTCTGTTAAGTAATTAGCAATCCCTCACCCTTGATAATAATGGTGAACTTTCTGGGACCAACCAGCAATAAACCAAATGCAGTTTAGATTTAACAGCTGGTTTAAAAAACAAAACAACCCACCCCACCCCCCACCCCCGCCCCCCGCCACCAATGCCATTGACAAAAGTGCAAAGAGGTGGAGAGAAATGCCTTGGATTAACCACATATGACACAGTGAACATTTTAGGATGTTAATTTGTGAGGGTTGGACACATAATTACAGAAGAGAATTAGGGTTTCACTATGTTCTACATTAATCCATTTAAAATATGCATGTAGAGATAGAAATACAACCTGGAAATGAATCTATTTTCTAAAAAGCTGATTATCTATTACCACAAAATAATGAATCAGAAATGGCAGTTCATGCAAATCCCAAGTACAAAACAATCTGTCCTTGCATTAAAAACAATACAAATGTCATGGGACTACTGGCTAAGTTAAATTGAACAAAATAAACCAAATCATTTTGAAGGTGATTTTGAAATATAAAAACAGAGGAATGATTACCCCAAAAAGCTTAGGAGAGCCTGGGAGAGGAAACCCAGTCCCTTTTGGGCCTAGGCTATTTTAATTTTCTCAACTCAGAACTGATGGTGCTGATGACTTTCAAAAAGTTAAAATAGGGAGAGTCTATTTTAGCCCCTTGAAAGATCTTTTAATGGAACTACTTTAGTGTTTAACATATAAGAACAAGAAGTATTTTAATGGGGCTATACTATACATATTCAAGGCCAAACTTCCCATCCCAGGTTGGATGGGAAGAAGTTGTGATGGAAGAACTTATAATAAATTGAAAGTAAATACCCTGAGAAAACTAGAATCTCTCTACGATAGCTGGTCATTTATTTATATTTAAACAGTTATCTCTCCAAAAGGAGTCACAAATTGCTTTCAGGACGAAAAAAAAAAAAAAAACAGAGGTTTTGCGGCAAGTCAGCTTTGCCGTTAATGAATGCGAGGTTAGAAAACCAGAGCATTGCAGCCTATTATCCGCCAAGAAGAACATTTCATGTTTAAAAAATCCATGAGGCTTTGAAGAGATATTTGATCTCCTCAGAAACTGTGATACATTTGAAATACCTTGAAATATCTGCCTACTTTTTCCAGAGTATATCAATAACACTTTTTTAAAATGCTAGCAAGTCCAGGGTAATAAATAACTGAAGCAAACAAAGACATGGTGAAAATTGTGTCTTTCCTCCTTCATGGATGTTTCCATGCTTGCAAAAAAGTTGATTCCTGTATGGAAAGCCCTCATTTCAGTGCCCAAGCCCACTCACTCTTTCTCATCAAACATCAACAATGAAATAAACTAGCAAAGCCAGATTCTTTCCTTTTAAGCTAGTGACAGTGGTGAACATAGAGGGCAGCAATTCACTACTAATCCCTAGGTGTTCGTGGCAGGCAATATTAATCATGGCACTTCGCTCCCTCAGAATCTGCTCAGTGGCAAGGGAAACAAAATTTCTTCTCCTTCTCCAAGAGGTCATATTTTGACAGATGTCAAAAACAACTTGATACAGTTTAGAACACAGTACATAATCTACTATATATCTCTACCTCTATATTTAAATTGTTTAATACTTTCTGTATTTGTTACTACTAATCCTATCACAGACAAGTTATTTTATCTAAATGATGCAGTACTTAATCTTTATTTGTCCCTATAGTTAAATTTCAGGGATAAATTGAATATTGTACTGACATCATAGTGTTTTAGTAGCTCAGTCGTGTCTGACTCTTTGGGACCCCATGGACTATGGTCTGCTAGGCTCCTCAGTCCATGGAATTCTCCAGGCAGGAATACTGGAGGAGGTTGCCATTTCTTTCTCCTGGGGATCATCCCGACCCAGGAATTGAACCCATACCTCGGGCATTACAGGCAGATTCTTTACTATCTGAGCCACATTTGAAAGACATCATAGCATTATTTGCTAATTAATGAAATCACTAAACAGAAGACATAGTATGAACAGAAGTGCAAAGCATTGGAGGGAGGGTGATTTAAATAAGATGATAAAAATTAGCTGAGTATATTAACAAGTATAATGTCTGAAGTGAAAATGGCCATTACAGGTATCTGTGATTACTGTTAAAGAGAAAATAAGCTGCATTAAATCTATTAATATTAGAACATGCACCAATCCTTGATAACAGAGTGAAAATACTGTAGTTTAACTCCTAAAGAGTTAGTTAGTTTCATCCCAAGGATATTCCCAGTTGATTACAAGATTTTGAAAAGTTTAACAACTTTAAGTAGTGGATCAGTCACAACAGAAAGAAGGACAAGAGGTTCACTATTTTTTTCTGCAGAGTTTCCTTGAGTGCTGCCAGGGAGGCAGCTGGTGCTCTACCAAGGCTGAGGCCAGTTGTTAGGAAATCTGTATGAAATGGCTCAAGATGAATTGGCAAAGACCTTAGCAGAAAAGCCTTGCAGTCTCAGCCAGGCTAAGAAAAAAATCTCCAGTGTTGCTGAGAAATTTGCCAATTGGCTCTCAGGTAACCTTCCCAACTGGACATATTTGTGTCTTCCTTTCCAATTCATTTCAATAGGTAGTAGCTCTTCCTAGTCAGCTAGTCTACTGATTAACTCTCTTCATTTGCATTTTTTCAATTATAGGTAAGTAAACCTTGGGGACTCCCATGAAGGCTTAATTACAGTCAACAAATTTCCTAAATATGGCATAGAGCCATTTTTTTTCCCTCACCATTAAAGGCATAAAAGTTTTTGCTCAACCCCAAGCAAGGCATTTTGCTAACCTTGGAATCCAAAGAGAAATGGGAGTATTGGGATGTGTTAACCCTTGGAAAGTTATAAACAGGTATCTCTACTCCTCCAGGTTGTCTTCATCTCATTATTTTATATTTCGTTTTTTTCCCCTATACATCAGGATCTCCTGGCCCAGAGGTCTTCTCTGGGTTGCTTTCACAGAACAATAGAAGCATAGGAAATATATCCAACAAGAGAAGATGTGCTAATGGATATATACAAAGTCAGTGTCTGACTGTGCAAATGGACTGTAGCCTGCCAGGCTCCTCGGTCCATGGGGATTTTCCAGGCAAGAATACTGGAGTGGATTGCCATGCCCTGCTTTGGGTGATCTTCCCCAAACAGGGATTGAATGTGTCTCCTGCAGCTCCTGCATTTCAGGCAGATTCTTTACCATACACACACACACACACACACACACACACACACACACACACACACACACACATATGAGAGAGAGAGATATCCCTGGCCCGGGAGACAATCTTTACATCACATAAATAAACCATGCATTGATTGTTGATCTTGTCATCTCTGATCTTGTCTTCACCATCTAAGGTTCAGACCTTAAAAGGGCTAAAGCTTCTTTTAGCCTTCCTTGTAGGGCAGTCAGCTAGCAGAAGATCACTACCTTTGATCCCTTTATTTCCTCCATTCTGCCTCACTAAGCTGCGTTATCATATTGAGAGGCAAATTTAACACAAGCCAGTGTCCAAGAATCCAAGACAGATACATCTTCACAAAATGGATCACAAAGCGCAACCAAGGGGACCAGTACTCTCAGAAGTGCTGAACTTGTATGGCTGTGGTAGGTCTCTTATAAAGTGATGAAAACAACCTTGCAAAATGGCCCCTAGGAGCCAGCATGCAATGTGCAACTACTAAGTGAAGAATAGGTCAAGAGTAAGGACCACAGTTTCGAGTGCTGGTTGATAGAGGACTGTGCTGGGAAGTGAGCATAAGCTGGAAGTCTGGATGATTCATCTCCTTCCATTCACTCCCCTCCACATTCAATTACTAGCAGCTATATCATGTGGCATTATTCATATGTTGGGGAAACTAAACTCCCATCCAGCCAATGCCTCTCCTCATCGGGTATGTGGAATCTGTTATTGTTGTTTAGTAGTTAAGTCATGTCCAACTCTTTGCAATCCCATGGACTGTAGCCCACCAGCCTCCTCTGTCCATGGGATTTCCCAGGCAAGAATAATATAGTGGATTGCCATTTCCTTCTCCAGGATCAAATCCTCTGTGGCTACCTGAGTTTTGGATGAAGAGAGAAAAGAGCAGCAGAAGAGATGCCTTCCCCAGGGAGTGTTTGCTTCTTCTCAGATCCTAGTCCCCTCTTTACACCCCATTTTTCCAAATCGTAAACATTCTCTCCCTACTGGCAATATATTCTTATATTTCATGCTCCACTTCTAGCTCTCTCTGTTGCTCTATCCTGTCCTCTTTTCCTCTCTTATAGTGAAGAAAAGTTGGACTTTGGATTCAAAATCCAGGTTCAAACCCTGATGGGACTAATCACTGGCTGTGTGATGTTGAGAGAGCTACTTAACCTAGCACTACCTGAAATTATCTCTTATTTTATCTAAAGTAAAAGTGGAAAAAAAAAAAAGGACTTTCTAGAATTAAGTATTGAATAAGATAATAAGCCCTTGAAGCTGGACACCTAGCACATGGAAAGAAAGTGAAAGTGAGAGTGGTAACTCAGTCATGTCTGACTTTTTGCAACCCCATGCTGTAGCCCACCAGGCTTCTCTGTCCATGGGGATTTCTCCAGACAGAAATACTGGTGTGGGTTGCCATTTCTGTCTCTAGGGGATCTTCCTGACCCAGGGATTGAATCCGAGTCTCCTAAATTGCAGGAAGACTCTATCCTCTGGACCACCAGGGAAGCCTAAAGCACATGGAGGATCTTAGAAAATCATAAACCTTCATCCATTCTATCCAGCATTTGGGACTCTCTACCATCACCTCGGTTTGCTGTAGTTGAAAGGTTTTAGGGATAAAAAGAGAAGTTCACAAGGAGAATAGAAAAGCAGCAAAAGTTGTATTTTTTCTAGCACTACTGAAACTTTTATTTTATTTTTTTAATTTAATTTTATTATTATTATTTTTTACTTTACAATATTGTATTGGTTTTGCCATTTAGATAGAGGAAGGAAGGCTCAAGATTCAGTACAAGAAAACACAGGGGATTTCTGTATGGCATCCAAAATATCTAAGAATATTTAGGGCTTCCAAGAGTTGGAGAAAGACTTGGTAGTAAAAAAAAAAGTCAAGATGACCCTAGTAGGAGGTGGAGGGAAGATAATCTGGTCTGGAAAAGTAATGTTTAAAGATCTGGTTTGAGAAGCATCAAAAGAAATAGTATAAAACATTTTACCCAACAACATATATGGCCTAACATTTCAAAAAAATTCAGGCCTCTCCAAAAAATCCAAGGTCTTCATTTTGGTTAAGATATTATTTTCAGGTATTTCTTACTAAAAAAGAAATAATGTTACCTGGGAAGTTTAACAGCCTAATTAACTCAACTCTTTTATTGTTGTCAGAACCTGGTTGACAGTCCTGGCTACCTCAAACATGGTTTCCCTTTTGCCCACCAAATACTGAGGATCAACCTCTCATGCCCTGTTTTTCAACTCCTAGATTATTTCCCTAAAGTCTTAAATCTATTGTTCTATAAAATGAGCTATTCTTAATCTTTAGCCCATTGGACCTAGCACCTACTTTCTTCAACTAAAATCGGCTTATCTCATTATCTTCATCCATCCATAGACTCACAGGGTTGAATCCACTATTCTTTGGGGGTGCTTGAAAGTTTTATCTGCCCAACTTCCCGGAACATGAGCATACCACTCTTGCTGGTGTGGGTTGGTGTATAACCAGTTTGGTTATACTGTGTTCATATTTATTAGCCAAATAAAAGTTAGCAAAGGGCAGACTAACTAAAATATAGCTATATTTTATATACAGACTAAATAAAACAAGGTCTATTGAAAATATACTAACCAAAAAATCCAGGGTAACTAAATGAAACTATAAAGAGAGGACACTGCTTAGGCTACAGTCTGAAAAGGCCAGGAGATAGCAAGAAGTAGGTCAGCTGGGAAAAAAAAAAAAAGCAGCATGAGCAACCTTTAAACAAGTTATACTTGTCAGTGCTCCAAGCCTCTTCCAGAAATGTCTATTTTAGTGAAAGAAAGGACGGTTCATGTGTGACACACCTGCTACCAGTTTTCTCACTGTTACCTCTAGTCGGCGTGCCGAGTCAATAACAATCTTTTGTTCTACTGGTCCTAGACATAGTCTCAGAATTCTTCTCAAAACAGCCAAGGACTTCCCTGGTAGTCCAGTGGTTAAAATCTGCCTTGCAATGCAGGGGATACGAGTTCAATTCCTGGTGGGTGAACTAAGACTCCACATGCCCCAGAGCAACTAAGTCTGTGCACCTCAACCAGAGAGTCCACGTAGCACAAAGAAAGATCCTGCAGGCTGTAACTAAGACCTGACACAGCCAAATATATAAATTAAAATACTTTTAGAAACACAGCCCAGTCAATCACTAGCAATTGATAAGTGTGAGCAATCAAGATTAAACCCATTTACCATACCTACTATGGACTTTTGAGCTGTTCCCTCAAAGGCTTTGATTAACAGTGGTATATTAATATCATTTCCCCATCATTATCATATTGTTTTCCCTCATATATCATAAAGAATAATCCCTTAAATACAATGTGGAAAACTGAAGTGAAATGTTAGACATACATGTAATTATACAAAATAATTCACTATGTCAACCTAAAATTTTCCCTCTTCTTTTATTACAGAAATGAGAATTACAAGAAGAAATGGATATCATCATTCAAGAATGCATAAGAGGTCTTTAGTATAATGCATCTTTTAAAGCCAGTAATTTTAATTAAATTAGTTTTGAATTAGAGCAGTTGATCCATGGCTTTTTATAACTGAATACATTTTTCTGCCTACTTTGAAATATTCATTGAGTATACATTGAATCAGTCAGTTCAGTTCAGTTGCTCAGTCGTGTCCGACTCTTTGTGACCCCATGAATCGCAGCACACCAGACCTCCCTGTCCATCACCAACTCCCGGAGTTCACTCAGACTCACGTCCATCGAGTCAGTGATGCCATCCAGCCATCTCATCCTCTGCTGTCCCCTTCTCCTCTTGCCCCCAATCCCTCCCAGCATCAGAGTCTTTTCCAATGAGTCAACTCTTTGCATGAGGTGGCCAAAGTACTGGAGTTTCAGCTTTAGCATCAGTCCTTCCAAAGAAATCCCAGGGCTGATCTCCTTCAGAATGGACTGGTTGGATCTCCTTACAATCCAAGGGACTCTCAAGAGTCTTCTTCAACACCACAGTTCAAAGGCATCAATTCTTTGGCGCTCAGCTTTCTTCACAGTCCAACTCTCACATCCATACATGACCACTGGAAAAACCATAGCCTTGACTAGACAGACCTTTGTTGGCAAAGTAATGTCTCTGCTTTTCAATATTCTATCTAGGTTGGTCATAACTATTCTTCCAAGGAGTAAGCGTCTTTTAACTTCATGGCTGCAGTCACCATCTGCAATGATTTGGAGCCCCCAAAAATAAAGTCTGACACTGTTTCACTGTTTCCCCATCTATTTCCCATGATCTTCGTTTTCTGAATGTTGAGCTTTAAGCCAACTTTTCACTCTCCTCTTTCACTTTCATCAAGAGGCTTTTTAGTTCCTCTTCACTTTTTGCCATAAGGGTTGACATTGAATAACACCCTCTAAATCTTTGTCTTTCTTCCTAGTCAATGTTTTTCTCTTCGTGAGATGTCAACTCACTACCAATTTCATCACACGTTCAATTATTTTCCAAGTATTCACTGTATACACTGTCACAGATTCAGGTAGATATGTCCTACCTTGAATTTAGAACACACTCAATGATTTGTAAGTATTTAAATTTTGTATCCTACTTTAGTTTCTTGCAAGACTAGTTACTTTCACAAAGACCTCTGACATTTAGGGAATCTCCCAGGCTTCTGTAGACTTTTCTTAATTACTCTTCCCAACACTCCAGAGACAAATGAGAGGTACCTGCCCTCACCACTGTCTTCTTAGTCTAAGTTATTGACAATACAATTCTTCCAACTGTTTAAGTTAAAAACCCAGAATCTTATATTACATCTTGTTCTCTCTGAGCCAGCATATAATCTGCCATCATATTCAGTCGATAGCATCTTTGAAATAATTCCAGTATTTGACCTTTTCTCACCTTCTTCATTATTATCTACACGGCCAACCTCCATCAGAATCTCCTGTTAGATTATTGCAATATCATCCCCTAACAGTTTCCTTGCTTGATTCCTCCTCTTCCTCCCTTTAATTGGAGCCATAATGGTGCTGTTACATGAACTCAGATAATATCACTTTTTTTCTCAACATTGTCCAGTGGTTCCTAATCTTAGTCTTTGTAAAATCCAAAGCCATCAAAGTGACCTTCAGGGTCATAAAATCTGGTTCCAAACAGTTCTGATTTCTCTCTTGTTCACTCTACTACTAAATATTGGTCTCTTGGCTATTGCTCAGACAGTTCAGTGATGCCTGTCCTTTAGGGATTTTGTACATTTTCCCTCTGTCTAGAATGGTCTTCCCCCAGATATTTGCAAAGCTTGGTCCCTCAACTCTATCAGATCTTTAATAAAATAATCAATATCTTGGTGAAATACCTTGTCTTTCCAAAGTTCAACTCCATTGACTCACCCTTGACATTTAATTTGCTATTATCTTTCCATTTTAATATTTTTTCATATACATATCACCATCCAGCAAATATTTTATTCATGGGTTTATTGTATCTCACCCCTAGCTATATAATAAACACTTAAAACAGTGTCTGGCTTATGGTTCTTCCATAAATATTTCCTTAATGTTGTTAAATAACTGCAACTTTTTGGATGAGGGAAGAAGAGATCACAAAGCTTGTCCAAAGACACAAAGCTAGGGCACAATGCCTAGTCCAATATCTGACTTGCCAAACCTTCGACCTGTTTATTCTTCTATGGAAGAGTACCCAGAGGCATAACATTAGTAGAAAAGTGGAATTTAGGGACACAATATAGAAAATAATGTTAGCCATCTACAATAAAAGACTTATGACCTCTCTCTCTCACTGTGCCCTCACTGGTAGAGCTTCAGGATCATTCTTTGCTCAGAAAACATCCATGATTCAATTCTTCGTGTTTACTGCTTTCTGTGTGTAAAATACTGAGCTTTCTTTAAGTATCACCTCCCTCAATAATTGCTGTGATGTGCTTAGTCACTCAGTCATGTCCGACTCTTTGCAACCCCATGGACTGTACCCCGCCAGGCTCTTATGTCCATGGGGATTCTCCAGTCAAGAATACTGGAGTGAGTTGCCATGCCCTCCTCCAGGGAAATCTTACCAACCCAAGGACTGAATCCCGGTCTCCTGCACTATAAGTGGATTCTTTACCATCTGAGCTACCAGGGAAGCACCCTCAATAATTAGTACCAGCATCTGTAAAATACTGAGATGTGCTTGCTAGGTATAGTTTGGGTATCTTAATAAATAATCTCCCAAATGTATATATTACCATCCATTCTTTACATATGAGGAAACAGAGAATAATTAAGTTCTCTGTGAACATAGGTTCACAAATTCATATCTGGTAGTTCAGTTCAGTTCAGTTCAGTCGCTCAGTCATGTCTGACTCTTCGCGACCCCATGAATCGCAGCATGCCAGGCCTCTCTGTCCATCACCAACTCCTGGAGTTTACTCAAACTCATGCCCATTGAGTCGGTGATGCCATCCAGCCATCTCATTCTCTGTCGTCCCCTTCTCCTCCTGCCACCAATCCCTCCCAGCATCAGAGTCTTTTCCAATGAGTCAACTCTTTGCATGAGGTGGCCAAAGTATTGGAGTTTCAGCTTTAGCATCAGCTTCAATCCACCCATGTGACTCATGAACAAGTTTACTTAATCAGGCAAATCCACCTTAGTGTTTTCCTGCCCTGAATTCTGTATTCCTGGCTATTGGTGCCATTTATTTGGAGCTCGGTTTGAATTATGATTTTAACTATTCACAAGTGTGAATCATGACCAAGCAGTAATGAGGTGAATTTCCTTAAGCCATAAAGGAAAAAAGGTCATACAAACTTCCAATATTGCAATCATGATTCACATGAGATAGGGATTAGGCACAGAACAGGGACATCATCTTCTACTTACTCATTTTCTTTCCAGCAACCAAAAAGTCATCTACAAGTTCAAGGAAAACTTGATCAAATACAACATCTAACTCTCCTTCCTGGTAGAAATCACATACACTACCTTCCTATTCATCCAAACTTTATGAAAAAACAATTTTTTATTCTAAATTTCTAAAAAAAAAAACAAAACCTTTTACTTCTCCACACAGTAGGCACCATGAAATGTTGTAAAGGTGACACAGTTTTTTTTTTTTTTTTTCCAGTATGTTTTTAAATTTTTATTCCTTTATTTCTCATGTGTTCCCCATCCTGAACCCTCCTCCCTCCTCCCTCCCCATACCATCCCTCTGGGTCGTCCCAGTGCACCAGCCCCAAGCATCCAGCATCGTGCATTGAACCTGGACTGGCATCTCGTTTCATACATGACATTTCACATGTTTCAGTGCCATTCTCCCAAATCTTCCCACCCTCTCCCTCTCCCACAGAGTCCATAAGCCTGTTCTATACATCAGTGTCTCTTTTGCTGTCTCGTATACAGGGTTATCGTTACCATCTTTCTAAATTCCATATATATGCGTTAGTATACTGTATTGGTGTTTTTCCTTCTGGCTTACTTCACTCTGTATAATAGGCTCCAGTTTCATCCACCTCATTAGAACTGATTCAAATGTATTCTTTTTAATGGCTGAGTAATACTCCATTGTGTATATGTACCACTGATTTCTTATCCATTCATCTGCTGATGGACATCTAGGTTGCTTCCATGTCCTGGCTATTATAAACAGTGCTGCGATGAACATTGGGGTACACGTGTCTCTTTCCCTTCTGGTTTCCTCAGTGTGTATGCCCAGCAGTGGGATTGCTGGATCATAAGGCAGTTCTATTTCCAGTTTTTTAAGGAATCTCCACACTGTTCTCCATAGTGGCTGTACTAGTTTGCTTTCCCACCAACAGTGTAAGAGGGTTCCCTTTTCTCCACACCCTCTCCAGCATTTATTATTTGTAGACTTTTGGATCACAGCCATTCTGACTGGTGTGAAATGGTATCTCATAGTGGTTTTGATTTGCATTTCTCTGATAATGAGTGATGTTGAGCATCTTTTCATGTGTTTGTTAGCCATCTGTATGTCTTCTTTGGAGAAATGTCTATTTAGTTCTTTGGCCCATTTTTTGATTGGGTCATTTATTTTTCTGGAGTTGAGCTGTAGGAGTTGCTTGTATATTTTTGAGATTAGTTGTTTGTCAGTTGCTTCATTTGCTATTATTTTCTCCCATTCTGAAGGCTTTCTTTTCACCTTGCTTATAGTTTCCTTTGATGTGCAGAAGCTTTTAAGTTTAATTAGGTCCCATTTGTTTATTTTTGCTTTTATTTCCAATATTCTGGGAGGTGGGTCATAGAGGATCCTGCTGTGATGTATGTCAGAGAGTGTTTTGCCTATGTTCTCCTCTAGGAGTTTTATAGTTTCTGGTCTTACGTTGAGATCTTTAATCCATTTTGAGTTTATTTTTGTGTATGGTGTTAGAAAGTGTTCTAATTTCATTCTTTTACAAGTGGTTGACCAGATTTCCCAGCACCACTTGTTAAAGAGATTGTCTTTAATCCATTGTATATTCTTGCCTCCTTTGTCAAAGATAAGGTGTCCATATGTGCGTGGATTTATCTCTGGGCTTTCTATTTTGTTCCATTGATCTATATTTCTGTCTTTGTGCCAGTAGCATACTGTCTTGATAACTGTGGCTTTATAGTAGAGCCTGAAGTCAGGTAGGTTGATTCCTCCAGTTCCATTTTTCTTTCTCAAGATCGCTTTGGCTATTCGAGGTTTTTTGTATTTCCATACAAATTGTGAAATTATTTGTTCTAGCTCTGTGAAGAATACTGTTGGTAGCTTGATAGGGATTGCATTGAATCTATAAATTGCTTTGGGTAGTATACTCATTTTCACTATATTGATTCTTCCAATCCATGAACATGGTATATTTCTCCATCTATTAATGTCCTCTTTGATTTCTTTCACCAGTGTTTTATAGTTTTCTATATATAGGTCTTTAGTTTCTTTAGGTAGATATACAAACCCACAGCAAACATTATTCTCAATGGTGAAAAATTGAAAGCATTTCCTCTAAAGTCAGGAACAAGACAAGGGTGCCCACTTTCACCATTACTATTCAACATAGTTTTGGAAGTTTTGGCCACAGCAATCAGAGCAGAAAAAGAAATAAAAGGAATCCAAATTGGAAAAGAAGTAAAACTCTCACTATTTGCAGATGACATGATCCTCTACATAGAAAACCCTAAAGACTCCACCAGAAAATTACTAGAACTAATCAATGATTATAGTAAAGTTGCAGGATATAAAATCAACACACAGAAATCCCTTGCATTCCTATACACTAATAATGAGAAAACAGAAAGAGAAATTAAGGAAACAATTCCATTCACCATTGCGACACAGTTTTTGAGAACACAACATATATTAGTTTTACCATCATCTATACTGTCTGATCCATACTATATCCTGTATTTCTTGTTCAACTACTTGTCTACGTGAGGCAGGAGCAAGCAATATCCAAATACACATAGCACAACTGCACAAAGGGAAACTGGCTCTCATCTTGGCTATGCTAGTTGCTGATGATGACAGCCTTGTAACCTCTCCAAGCTTCTGTTTCTTCAACTGGAAAATGGGGTTATTAATGCCAATATATTTTTACCAGTTATTGACATCTAAGTGAGAAATTAAACTTGAAATGCTTTTTAAATTTTAAATAAATAAGTCACTATAGAAGATTATTATTTAATTTTTGGGTACCTTTGGAAAGCTCTTTTAGAATATTTATCATAACTTGCTTGACCGCCTGCATATCTCAGGCCCTCCTCTGTCCATGGGATTTTCCAGGCAATAGTACTGGAGTGGATTGCCATTTCCTTCTCCAGGGGATCTTCCCAACCCAGGGCTCAAATCCGGGTCTTCCACATTGTAGACAGACGCCTTTACTGTCTAAGCCACCAGGGAAGTCAGAAACTGCACAGGAAGGACAATTTCAACAGATGCCCAAGGTAGTGTAAGGGTAATATAAACCTTAGCAGGATGAGGACAAGGTACTTTAAAAAAAAAAAAAAGAAGCTTTCTTTCTCCATCTGACCGTGGGCATGACTAGGAAAGAGGTATGGATGTGGTGGTCTAGTTACAATCTAATTTTCCCCATTTATAGAGAATAATCAGGAAATGATTCCCAAAGTAACTGTAACAGAGGAACCTGCTATTGGAGACCCAAAAACTGGCTGTAGAGTGCATCCCCCAAAAGATAAAGGTCAACCAAGAAATAAAGATAAAGCATTCTTGCAATATGAGCATCCATGGAGCTGTCCTTGGTGATTCCAACTCAATTCCTGTTACGTTTCTTGCTAGAATGAAATTAGTTATTTGTTGCTTTGTCTTCAAAGACTTTATGCCTATGTGCAAGTCTTGTCTCCAGGACTAGACTACTTGCTATTTATTAACAAAAATTCCTGACCCTTTCTTGATATGTTCTCCACAAAGGCTAGCACCACATAAGCCACAGCAGCATTGGCTGGGTGTATCCCCAGTATTTAGTCAGTTGGGTGTTGGATTCATAGTTAAGGCTGCCTCTTAAACTGATCTGCAAGATCAGCCTACTGATAAAAGTAGACTAGTACCTCTCTTTATTGGGTCAACGTACTTTGTATATTTTCCAGATTCAATACCTATTGAGCATCCCCACCAAATTTTCCATTACTTGATCTTCACCCCTCCCAATGATACATCACTTTATCTTTACTATTTGATACAGGAGGGAATGGAGGTTTAAAGAAAAGTAACTTGACAGCTAATAAGACAATTACCAGGGATTTAAGTGGATGATTTCTATTCCCCAGTGTCTGTTTTTAATAACATACTGCTGCTTCAATCGTTTTTTTAATAAAATAAGAAATAAAGGGCATTTAAGGTGATTCCCCTGAGAAGCCAGGATACGCCCCCTTACAAGTGCCTGCCAGGGCTTGACCTGGTTTGGAACCTTATAATCTGTCTCTCCTGGAGTGAATATTTTAGGGAAGATATAGCCACTGCACCAGAGGGTTCCCTTCAGTCTAAAACTGGAAATATTATTTCTTTGGTCCAACAAAGAACCTCAATGGATAGACAACTTATTGTCTGCTCTCTAGCAAAAAAGGTTGAGCTATACAAGAAACTTTCAAAAACACAGATTAAAGGACAAAGTATTCTCAAAGACTGGAAATGCATAACAGTATTGCCCAAAATCATAGAATATATATTAGTGGTTCTTTTGAAAGCAAGACTCAAATCTATGAAATTGGAAAACTTCTTTAAAAAAAAAAAAAAAAAAAAGCACTTTGTGAACTTCCAGGAAAATGGCAACTTTTAACCAGTGAACAAAGATAAACATTAAAGAGTTGGAGACAGTCTGATACAGTATCTTGCCCCTACTGAAAATCATACTTAATATTAAGATGAAAGTGTCCTCAAGGCATAATCTCTAACTTGGAGTCCCTGTGAATCTAGCCTTTGACAAAGTTAAATCACCTCTGTATTTATTATAAGATGTAAAGACTACCTCATTATTTCTTTACCTGATGCACTAAAAAATGCCAAGGTAAATATTTCAAATATACTACAGCAACAGCTTTGAAAGAAAGAGTGATCTCTGTTTTATCTGAAGTCACCACCTGTTACAGCTCTCCAATCTTCTCTGTAGAAAGAATTAATGCTAAACTATAAAATACATTCAATGTCTACCTATAATTTGCTTAGTTTCAAGGGCTCACCCAACACTAATTTCAGCCTTGCAGAGTTACTCATCATAAATAATACCTCAAAGAACCCATATCAGTAATTTAAATCTCAAGGAGACCTTTGGCCTGATGCATTTCTTAATATTTCTAAAGAAAAAATATAAACTATCACTTTTTCCTTGTGTTTAAAAAGGCATGATTATCTAGCTCATCATAAAAGGATTGAAAGGTATACAGAGAGAATAGTTAAAGTAATATGTAAAGATATGTGAAAATGTTTTGCTTAAAAAAAAAGGTGCTATAAAAACAGTTGAATTGTTTTCAACTCAATATACTTGTTTGTAAAAAGCAAGAAATTGAAGTCATTTTACTTAACTTTCTTTTAAACATTCTTATGAGAGCCCTTAATTGCCTTTGAGAGTAGAAATGCCTGTATCTCTAAGCCAGGAATATTTGGTGTAACCAAAAAGGGAGAGAGATGGGGACCTTTAAAAAGTGTATGAAGGTTACAGCTAGGGGATGATGGTGATGGATTCTCAGGAGTCTTGCTTCTAGAAAAGTGTACCTTCACAGCCTGATGCCAGGCTAGAATGGTCATTTGGTACATGAATCTGGAACCTGGAATCTGCTGTCTTCCAACCTTCCAGAGGGAAGAAATAAAAGGCTCAATTTTAAATAGTATGTATATTCTAGGTGCAAGATCAAGAGTTCAACCAGACCTATGGTTCTCATCTGGAGCAATTTTGTACCCCACAACCCAGGATATACTTGGCCGTGGTCAGAGAAACTCTTGATTGTCACTACTGAGAAAAGGAAATGGATACAAGCATCTAGTGGGACAATGCCAGTGAGCTTGCCAAATGTTCTATACAAAAGGAAACCACAACAAGCTTCTCACAACTAAGGATTATTTAGACGAGGCTAGACTGGAATAGCCTGCTGGGACAAACCATGAGTTCTAAGATAGGGTTGAAACTGACTTCTAGTCCTGGTAATCTCTTCCCATGCTGCTGCTGCTGCTGCTAAGTCGCTTCAGTCGTGTCCGACTCTGTGCGACCCCATAGATGGCAGCCCACCAGGCTCCCCCATCCCTGGGATTCTCCAGGCAAGAACACTGGAGTGGGTTGCCATTTCCTTCTCCAATGCATGAAAGTGAAAAGTGAAAATGAAGTCGCCCAGTCATGTCCAACTCCTAGCGACCCCATGGACTGCAGCCCACTAGGCTCCTTTGTCCATGGGATTTTCCAGACAAGAGTACTGGAGTGGGGTGCCATTGCCTTTTCCGATCTCTTCCCATAGCCTTACTCCTTTCCTTCCTTTTTAGACTAGTATTTTTCAAAGTGTGATCCATGAGTAACCACATTCAGACTGTTTAGAAACAGAATACAGATTCCTGATCTCATATATGAGTATCAGAACAGTGAAGGGAAAGTCTACAGTTCTCCATTTTTATTTGCTACACCCATGTGATTCTTCTACAGGTTGAAATATGAGAATCACTACTTTACTTCTCTGTTGAAGTCATTACCTTCTATATTTTCAACTATCACCTCTCTGCAGTGATTCCTCCAGGACTTTCAATGACCTCCCCCCACCAAAAAAATGCAATTTTTATGAGGACAGAGACACTGGCTGGTTGTTCACTACTATATGTCCAATGGCTTGACTGGTAGACATGATGAAAGACAGCAAGAAGACACCTATGTGATAAAAAGACCATCATCTTTTGGAAGAGACAAGATAATGAAGAACAAAGTTAGTGACCCATTTACCTGGTACTTCTACTTTCTGGGCCTTGTACTCAGTCTGTGGCACACAGTAACACATTTAAGCTTAAAAACAACACAAGAAAGTAGATACTAATATTTTTTTTCACTTTACACTTGAGAAAAATGGGGCTCAGCTGGGTCAAATATTTTGACTTCTACTGGAAGTCAGAAACCAGTTTGTGTTCCACTGAATGGAAGGTATACATGGATAAGAACGACCACTCCATGCCTACTTCTTCCTGTTTTTTTTCAGATTCATCATATGATGTAGTAAGTAGACATCAATTGGGTAGGGATATAGATGTTCCTGAAAAATATTTTAAAGGGTGCTAATACAACTAGGAAGTACACCATTTTCCCCTCTCACCTCTTTTCTTCTTCCTGTGGGTAATGGGCGGATGAATACTTTGCAGTCAATTTGGACCAAAAGATAAATTTAAGAATGGAAACCTCATAATAAACAGAACAAAAAACTAAAGTCATAAGGAGTTTGGCTTCTTGATAACTCTTGTTTCACTATACTAGCACTGAACCACCCATAGACAGTATATGTGAGTGAGAAATTACTATTTGGATGTTTTATCATATTGTGCTGTGCTGCATGCTAAGGCATTTCAGCCATGTCTGACTCTTTGTGACCATAAGGATTGTAGCCTGTAAGGCTCTTTTGTCCCCTTGATTCTCCAGGCGAGAATACTAGAGTGGGTTGCCATATCCTATTCCAGGACATCTCCCTGACCCAGAGATCAAGCCTGAGTCTTTTATGTCTCCTGCATTGGCAGGCAGGTTCTTGACCACTAGCGCCACCTTGGAAGCCCACATTAATATATAGCTGAATCTAAATTTAATTAAAACACATGAATTATAAATACTATAATTGGGAATTAATAATTTAGAATACTTAATTTAAAGGTTATATTTCACACCTAAATATAATTAACATTTTAACATATCACAACCTTCATGTGCGAGGGCAAATGAAACCAGCCATGCCTCTTGGTCCTTATTTCAAATTCCTTTTTTTAAATAAATAATTAATTTGACTAATTCAGCTATCTGGGAAGAAATTCTATGTTTACATACCATAATCCTTAAAAAAAAAAGTCTACATAATGTATCAGAAAACTTAACAAAGTATATTTCAAAAAAACAGGGTGCTAAAGAAAAAATTACCTGATTTTAGGCCCCAAATCTTAGGTAAACAATATGATTTGAGATCTAGTATTTAAAATAACTTAAGGTGAGGGCAATGGCATCCCATTCCAGTACTCTTGCCTGGAAAATCCCATAGACGGAGGAGCCTGGAAGGCTGCAGTCCATGGGGTTGCTGAGGGTCAGACACGACTGAGCGACTTCGCTTTCACTTTTCACTTTCATGCACTGGAGAAGGAAATGGCAACCCACTCCAGTGTTCTTGCCTGGAGAATCCCAGGGACCGGGGAGCCTGGTGGGCTGCTGTCTATTGGGTCGCACAGAGTCGGACACGACTGAAGTGAACTTAGCAGCAGTAGCAGTAGCAAGGTGCTTTTATGTGGGAATAAGTGAGTGAATAATTCAGGGAATATTCTATGAAAAAATGAATGACAGACTTCACAAATATTTACTAGAATTTCTCAGTGTGATAACTTACTGAAATGGAAAAAGAATGGTCAAGAAGCTAACCTAGAAAGCACACATTATGTGCTCAATGTGCCAGGAACCAGGGACAAAATTAAAAACATTCAGATACATTCCTATGCTTATGGAGCTGCAAACTAGTTGAGGAATATAAACATATAAGTAAAGGAGTCCTCCAATGCACTTCATGTCAGGAATGTCAGAGAGAATGCATCATGCTAGGGGAGAAGATCAAGGTATGCTTCGTGAAACCATTACCCTATATCAACCACTAACTTTGTGACCCTCAGGAAGTAACTCAAATTCTCTGAACCTCTTTTCCCTAATATTTTTAATGGGGATAACAGTATCTCCTCCACAGGATGACTTGAAAGCAGACTGTAAAGTGCTTTTCAAATGCTTAGCACAGTGGGTGGAATATACTGAGCTCTAGTATCTTAGCTGGTTTAATAATAATTGTTATTTACTACATGCAATTGTCCTATTGTTCCTCTAAGTAGTAATAATATTTCATTTTATAAAGCAAAAATTCAGAGATTAAGAATGTTACCCAGTCAATAAAAGACAGAGTTGGTTTCCAAATTCACTTCAAATAACAATACCTAGCTTACAATTTTAGTGTCTACCTTAAGAGAATGTGATCGCATCTTATTTTTCGGATCTTTGCAATCAAAACCATGTAACTGTTACTATTCTCTGGCTTGGTTTTTACTCAGGTAAGATGCTAGGCCCTAAGGTAAATTTAAAATAATTTTGCCTGGCACATCTCTAAGAACCACCCAGGGTGATGTTTGGCTAGATTGATGCAATAAAGGCCCAGTGACAGAGCTATATTTCTTTGGCTAAAAAAATCTGCAAGAATTAAAGTTATTTCTTTTATATTAATTTGCCAAAACGAATTTTCTTAGTCAATGGTAGGCACCGGCATCCTATCAGTCAACTGCTTCCAGAATGCGACAGTATCTCCAGCTCTGCCAAAGCAGTTATTGCTATCAATTGCACAGAGTTCAGAGATGAATATGAAGAAAAAGCAAGGTTCTCTATCATTTCTTGACTTCTAAACAAAGACATTCTCAAATGAAAAAATGGAGAAGATTCCAGCAATCTGGAACGGGAGAACAATATGGAATCAGTCAAAAGGTTAAGTCCAGAACTGACCCTCCTGGCTGTGATCCAGGGCCACATTCTCCCAGAGCACGGTTCATTCTCATGTCTTAGTCAAATGTAAAATACCTCTCTAGTGCCTCTCTCTTCTTTGAATATTTGTATAAGTTTCTACACAGACCAGTGGGGTATTCACGAAGAAAAATATGAGCACTTCTAAATGATTATTGATTCAAATATATAGCTATGTTATTAATATTTTTCAACATAGACCATAGACCCTACATTGGCATGAGGGCTTGATTTTTCTAGTCATGATGGGAATACACGTGCTCTGCCCCTCTCTTATGTCCTAGTCTTTGTGATCCTATGGACTGTAGCTTGCAAGACTCCTCTGCCCATGGGATTCTCCAGGCAAGAATATTGGAAAGGGTTGCCGTTTTCTCCTCCAGGGGATCTTCTCAACCCAGGGATCAAACCTGTGTGTCCTGTGTCTCCTTGCATTGAACAGGAGGATTCTTTACCACTGAACCACCTGGATCATAGACCCCACATTGACTTGAGAGCTTGATTAATCAATATTTCTTTTCAATAGAAAAGAAAGTGAAAGTGACGTCACTCAGTCATGTCCCACTCTTTGCGACCCCATGGACTGTAGCCTACCAGGTCCCTCCGTCCATGGGGTTTTCCAGGCAAGAATACTGGAGTGGGTTGCCATTTCCTTCTCCAGAGGATCTTCCCAACCCAGGAATTGAACCCAGGTCTCCCACATTGTAGGCAGACGCTTTACCGTCTGAGCCACCAGGGAAGAGTTCTCCTAATTAAAATTAAAAAGTAGTCAAATGATTCTTCCAAAGAATACGAAGCAGAAATAAATGTTGCTCTGCACTATTGTCTCCATCCCTTACCTTGACACAAATTGGGAGCTGTAGAACTTAGCTCTGAACTTGATTAACTTCTTGCACTGATCCATGATGATGAAAGACACAAAGCAATCCCTTAAATGTTTATAGTCTCATGCCTTTTCTTCAAGCCATACTTAATAGCTTAGTAATTCTTTATATTTGACAACCACCATTATTTGAAAATTATTTTTATGCTTAACTGAAATTTAAACCAACTTTCTCAAGAACATTATGTTACTTTTATCCTATTTTTCCAAATCTTTAACTCTTAATATTTTCTTCTTTTAATTTATATCTTTTTCCAAGAATATAGAAAGAATGAGTCAATTTTATTGCCTGAAACTTTGCTATAGAAATGAGTCACCTGGCATGTTGAAGGTGAGATAGGGTAGTTAATTAGAGATTCCAAGAATCTACATATGCTCTACAATCTCAGGAAATCACTACATATGCCCTACAGTCCTGATTCAAGGGGTCTGCAGTCTGGCCCATTTGCATTTTAATAGTCTCTTTCTGTGTCTCTTTCTACCTCTTTCTGTGTTTGGTTTGACATATGGGTGTGATCCTCTGACCATTTTGGGAGACAGTCATTAAAATAAGATTATGTCAGAAAGTTTTTCTTTGACTTCCAGTGCCCACCTACCTTTCTTACTTTACCTCTGATTTTTCTCCATCTTTCTACCCATCTCTAGCATTCTCAGGGCTGGTCAGCCCAGAATATATCTATACCATAATATTATGGCCATTCTGTTTCCCTCTGGGCTAATCATTTCTCTCCACAATTTAAAAAATTCCTATCTATTTATCTCTGAATATTCAAAGATATTATCCCATTAATGAAGCTTCCTCTCCCCCCTTCTCTACAGGAATCTCTAGATTCATACATAGTTCTGTTAGAGTGATTATTATAATCTATCACAGTTCCTGATTATGTGCCCATTTTCCATTTCTACTTCCATGTCCATCCATAGGAAAGTGAATATCACATGTTATTTACTCACTAAATGTTTGTTGAATTATAACTGAACTTCTATTTCTAAAATTACCTCTGGGGCATTTTGGGGGAGGAAGGTAAGAGTTGCCATCTGTATTGTTGTTCTCTTGAGACAAACCTAATTATATAATATCTTTAACTTCCTTTAATAGTTTAGATTATTCCACAAAAATTTACAGAAGTCCTACTTGAACTTTTTTGGGAAATTAGTTCTAAGAGAGCCTTCTCTGTTTTGTAAAACTGAATCTGATCCTACAACTTCCTTATTTCCATATAGTAAAGTTTAGCTTTAGAAAGTGATTTCCTGTGATAATATATTCTAGAAATTAATCTCAATTTCATGATAGAATATTAAGAAACATTTCACTGGATGATGTAAACCAAGTCCTTAGAATTTAGGATAGGTAATAAAGCAGTTCTACTCATGGAATTCTTGGCTTTTAGAATGGCCAAAGTAATAATCTAGAAGGAACTTGGATGGCAAGAAATACAGGAACAGTGCCCTCTAAGTGATACAAAGTATACAGTGAACATCATCTGAGTCTACAGCAACAGAGAGGCTTTCACATTTAAATGTGCTCCTATGTCAAAGTGGGTAAAAAAGTGAAGTGAAAGTCGTTCAGTTGTGTTCGACTCTTGCAAGCCCATGGACTATATATAGTCCATGGAATTCTCTAGGGCAGAATACTGGAGTGGGTAGCCTATCCCTTCTCCAGCAGATCTTCACGACCCAGGAAGGGAACGGGGGTCTCCTGCACTGCAGGCAGATTCTTTACCAACTGAGCTATCAGGGAAGCCCAAAGCGGGTAAATGATGGCTAAATCTATCACCTCTTTCCAAGTGTATTAGGGAAAGAGACTTGCATAATCACTGTCTGTTTGAGAACAGAGTCTGACATGATTCCTATTCAGTGCAAGAAACTTCCATTTGCTTCAGAAAACCATACTGGTTACACGAATTCTCATTAGCTTATGGGCATTTCTATGACTTTGCAACCTGTCTAAACTTGTCAGTGACAGAGCCCTTGATTTTCCAAAGGACAATCCATTTCCACCTTCAACAGAAAACCAGAATGTCCCAGAGTTACAGCTTCCTTCTGTCCCCAATTCTTTCATTTTATTTACTTCTTTTCCACAGCTGTGGCTGTGAGTGATCATATGACCTCTTGTGTAACTGAGAAAATAGCAGCCTGATTATATTTTAACAATCATTCTAAGTAATTCACTTGCAGCCTCTTCATATATTATAAAGTCAGCATATAATTAAGGGGAAAGGGGCTCAAAATGTATGGGACTGAACTCAAAGCAAAGACTTTTTATTTTGATATATGACATTTCTCAACACAGGTTATTCTATGCAAAATGTACAATTCTGTGGGCTTTTGATCTGAAATATTTCCCTTCCCACAACACAAATCTAAAATGCTTTGTTCAAAGTTAGCTGAGGGCCTCAGCTTCTCACAAAGCCTTCCGAGGACAATCCAATCCAACTCAGCCCACAGGGATATCTCTTAGTTCTTTGACACTTATTGTCTTCACCTCTCAGTTGTTACGTGGTATGTGTCTAGACTTCTAAAAAGGTTTCACATTCCTCAAGAACAGGAGCCAGGTCTTATATGTCATTTATCCTTCATAACATATAGTTCAGGATTCATCAATTCCCTACTCACCAACTCTTCCCAATACCACAAGGGAATTCCTGTAACAATGCATAAGTAATTCTGAATTTCAGAGTCCCAATGAGACCTAGCTCCATCTATTACCTAGTGGGTACGGATATTTTATTTCAAATAATCAAAATAACAAAATTAAGAAGTTAAAAAACAAGTTAGTCTTCCAAATGAACACATAGCTAATCATCAATCGCTTGATAATGTCCACTTAAAAGAATAGGAACTACTATTATTAAACAAGTAAGACTATATCAGATATAGGGTACATTTTGAGACTAGGTTGGAGTGAAATTTTTCTTCAGGTTTGAATAACTCTATGTCAACTACAAAAATTAGACCTCATCAACTATACAGTCTTTTCCCCATAAACCATTTCTTTGAAAACATACAAAACAATGTAGCTTTAGAGCAGTATTACTTTAGAATATATCCTTTAAGTCATCTCTCATCATTTTAGATGAGAAAACTGAGGCCCAAGTATGTGTCTGTGTTAGTCACTAAGTCGTGTCCAACTCTTTGTGATCCCATGGACTATATAGTAGCCTGCCGGGCTCCTCTGTCCATGGAATTCTCCAGGCAAGAATACTGGAGTGGGGTACCATTTCCTTCTCCAGGGGATCTTCCTGACCCAGGGATCGAACCTGGGTCTCCTGCATTGCAGGAGGCCCAAAACATCAAAGGCATTTACTTTGAGTCACCTAATTAGTCACCGACAGAAATAGGAGTAGTGCACTAGTGTTCAGACATCAGATTAATGTAACTTTTGTTACATGTGACTCTTTTGTTTAGAGCACAATATATGTATGTATTTTAAATTATAATTCAAATACATACAAAATGGATATAAAAACACTGAACACCACTTTCAATGAAACATGCACATGAGAGTATACAAGTGCATGCACACTGCATTCCATGATAGATTCTCTGAATTTACACGAGTGTACAACACAACCATTCTTAACTCACGAAGTTTAAAGATGATTGTATTCCAAGGGTTTGTAAAATATGAGCATTTCTTACCTGGCAGCTGTATGAGGGATTGATAAAAGACATGAAAAACTTGAGCTATTATATGATTAGACATCAGACTTTTTTTGGCACTAGAGGTTTACTCCTACCTGGGGTTCCATGATCTAACGCTTTTAATGAAAAGAAGACCAGAGACTTGAGAAGGATCACCCAACACAGGAGGTTTCATCACCTGTTGCCCACATTGCAGTTTTAAGTGGACTACAGGTGATTATCACCTACATTTTCCTCTGGGCCAGTTATGACTCCAGTTCTACTTATTGTGCCTAAAACCTTCACCATTGTAGTTGCTTCTTTAGGTTAGAAATCTTAGCTGGGAAAATAGCTTCAGCAGTGACCATACCACTTTACCCCAGGTCATGAAAAGGACAGTATCTTGTGGGGAAGGACCCCTGTGGGAGAGGGCTGGAGGGTCTACACATAACAGAAGAGCTGTGGATGAGAATGGATGTCTCCTTTTAAACTGCCCATATTCTCCAATACCAATATTCATACATAGCTGGTTAACTAGGGATTTGAAAATAATGAATGATAAGCACTTAACTCCTTTCATAATACCTATGATTCAAACTGAGATGTGTTTTATCCCACCCCATGAAGAGTAACAGGGCCTCAGATTCTGATGGTCAAAACTTTTAAGAAAACATCCACCCCAACACCCCTTAAAGATATAACCATCTCCATGAACTTCCTTTGCCTCTCATATATAAAAGTTGATATCTTGATAGTTTTAATAGGTACCCAGGCAAGAACAAGGAAAATGTAGAAACATGCTCACTGCAGTTGATCTTTTCTTTCTAAATACTTAGGCATATAAAAGAATTAAACAGCAACAATGGAAATCTGAATATAACAAAGAACAGCAGCTTTTTACAACAGCATCAGTGTTATGATATATAACAAAAAGGTAGCAAATTTGGTTGAAACACATTGAAATGGTTGCACCCTTAATCTTGCAAGGGTGGTGACTTTTTTTCTTATTAAGTATTTCAGCTTTTGCATTGCAAAGTTTTCATTTGTTTATATCAGAACCAAGTTTTTGACAATTCTTGTGTATCAGTTTCTTTCCCAATTTACTCTACAATTTTTAGAAGAGCAGACTGATTCTCTGGCCAAACATCAATAAAGGGTATTCTCTCATCCTGAAATCTTTCAAATGAAGAAGAATACAGTCTTCTGATTAGCCTTACTTTAGAGAAAGCTTACTAAATGACTACAGAATGGGTTCATTCCATGTATGCAATGACTCTCCTTCCCAAAGGGAAGAAAGACTGAGAAATAAAGGAATGAAAATACCATTTTCAGCTTCTCAAGTTTAGATCATCATTGGAGAGTATATCTGTATTGTAGAATTCTTGACTTAAATAAAGAATAAATAAGTAGATCTTTTGCCCCAAGTTGGTTAAAACAGTAAGTAAAGAGGGCTTGATTGGTCACATTTGACTTCATCAAAACGCCATCCCCCTGCTTTCAAAATTAATGTTTACAATGAGATAGTTTAGATTAGAAAGTGAAGTTACTCACCATAGAAGAATCACTGCTTCCACTCCCGATCGGAGCTCCCTCAGCACAGGTTGGGAGGTGGGTAGAAAGTTGACTAGCCCTGCCCCCATCTATGACATCACAATCTACCTCATAAAAGGTAGTGAAAGTGCTCTGAATTCCTGTCTGATTTCCGAGAGATACAGAAAAGAAAGAGTGAGAGAGAGAGCAAGAGAAAAAAAGAAAAAAAAATGTACCCTATTGGGAAGGGATTAGGGAGGTGGAAGAGGGAGTGAGTATTTGGGAGAAAAAGGCCTGTGAATGAATTAAGTACTGAAAGAGATATGGGTGGGCCTCCGTGGTATTAAGCAGCCCAGCCCTTTGGATTCCTCATTGGTTCTTTTGAACAGATAAATTAATCATTTGGGAGAAGGAGGATGAAGGAGCATCCCGCATCGTCAGGCACTGTAGGGGAAAACTGTAGTGGGGTTCAAAGGGAATGAATCCCCTATTTAAAGCATTGAAGATCACCAAGAAAGAAAGCAAGGGCTGAAACTCTTAACGACTGGAACAGCAAGTGGGGATTGTCAGATGTCTTTGTTAGAAGTTCCATTGCCCTGCTGCGTGACCTTCAGAAAGCTCTGGGTCTCAGCACACTCAGCCAGTACCTGGTGCTAAGGGGGTACTTACCTCTTCCATTGGGTTCACTGAGGAATTAATGCACTCATTGTTGCTAGAATGGCATTTTAAAAAAATTTCTCCTTTTTGCACTCAAGGGTGAGTTTTGTGATGGGCACCATTGAAAAGATAAGCCAATAACCAATGTCGAGTTTGACTCTTGGAATTTCTACCTCTTAAAATGTTATCTCTGACATAAAATACTACTGACAATCTTGACAAAGTTTTTCTACGTGAACTGAATATAACATACTCCTAAAAGGGAGAGTTAGCTCTCTCTTCAAACCTGGAGAGAAATCAAATGGCAATACTGCTACAATCACAAGGTCCCCTATGCAGGTACTTTCAGAGGTCAAGTTCAGATGACCCACTAATGCTCAGTGACCAAACATTTTTGTTATATGCAATTCTGCTATAGTCACAGAGTTACAGCTTTGTTTAAAGTCTGAATATATATATATAGTCAGGCAAAATGGGAAAATAATGTGATCTAAGCTTTTTTTTCTTTTCTAATGTAGATTTAGAGCTTTGAAAATTGAACTACTCACAGTCTCAAGTGAGTATTATGACAAAACAAAAGGAGGAGCAAGCAGTCCTGAAACATCCACATGGAAGCCAGATCTTTAATCTGACCAGTGGAATATATGAAAAGTGAATCTATTTCCACAAAGAATATTCTAGTAAAGTTTCAAAATAATAGTTTGTAATTCACATCATGAATGGTTAAAGGCCAGAGACTATTTTTGCATGCAGATAAACAAAACTCCTAATTTGGATTTTTTTTCTGGTGTTTTAAGCCAATACAGTTCTATTTCCAATCCTGTCATTCTTACCTTACCAAATATCTA
The DNA here is from genome assembly GCF_055505025.1 of Bos grunniens. NCBI lineage: Eukaryota > Metazoa > Chordata > Mammalia > Artiodactyla > Bovidae > Bos > Bos grunniens. The sequence continues at coordinate 52,976,473 of NC_141175.1, read as the reverse complement.
AGTGTTTAGACCACAGTTTTAAACTAAAATTAGTAGATTAGGGAGCATTTTGAAACACAGGAGCTCCTAAATACAAACTGATTATGACTTTGGCAACATTACTCCCATCTTTTACTTTAAAATAAATGTTAAAGGCATTTAAAGGTTGTCTCTAGGGAACTAAAGACAAAAAGAAAAAATAACTGACATATGAGAAGAAAGAATGAAATTTTTCCTATATTTGCATTTTTTAGTATTTTTTAGAAGAAGTGATAATACTCTGCACATGTTTTCCTTGCTGAATATTCTATTCTCATCTTCAATAAATCTAAGTCTAAATTCAAATTCACCTTTAATAGCTTTTATTGTGTTAAATTTCACAATGAACCTATAAAGCTATTTTCTTGCAATTTTTGCGTATTGAATCATTGACTTGTTGGCTTATCTTTCCTTTTTGATGCTTTGTAACAGTCCCATTTGGTTTTAGAAATTAGCCATCTCCTGATTTCCCCATTGTAGGTAAAGTGTTATTCTTTTACCAATTTTATAATCAAACAGTTTCAAAAGTGATAATTATATACCAGAAACTCATTTCTGTCATCTCATCTTTTGTACAATATATAAAGGTCACTATTTTAAGATTAATGATGCATCTGTCCATTCTCCCAATAAACACTTTAAAATTTTTACTACTCAACAAAGAGGGACACTTTTGCCAATATTAAGGTATTAGAATAAAATTGGAGTTAAACACTTTTTAAATATTGAACTAAAACAAACTGGCCTTAGATTATATTTTTTTTGCATTTCTAATTAATTATATCATTTATTTGTAAGTAGAACATGACTTCAGGAACCCAATGCAAAACTAGGCTGCATCAAATGGATGCAGAGTGGTAAACTGTGCTGACTTTTTCCGTGATTTAGTATGATTGATTGCAATAATGTATTTAGTTATGATATTAGTTAAAATAACAAAATTTTCTTTGACACAGAATGCAGTGCCTGGATCAGAAAATTTCTAGGTCTTCTTGGGATCTAGCCTCTTGATACTGTTCATGAAAACTAAGTCTCACTGCAATTATGGATTTGATGCATACTTCCTATGACATTACAGAAATGGATGAGTTAGCCCTTCAAGACAAGACATGAAGTGTTTGCAAGATTTCAGTCAAGAGACTTCATTATTGAAGTCATGATTATAATTTTCTTCAGATCAGAGAAATGTAAGATTGGTTTCAAATATTTATTTGCTTATTATGAAAAAAAAAAGTTTTAAGTTAGTGCAAAGGATGAAGAAAAGCCAGCTGGAATAATTTGTATACTCCAAAAGAATAATTGGCAGATCTATTTACCAAGTAATTTATCATGGAAGACATGATCAGGCATTTGGCATGCAATGTGACCAAAATCTTAAATATCCCAACAAGAGAGAATACAATTAATTTTGATAGCAAAATATTTGAATTAGAAGTTTCCAAATAAAGAAATGATGTTTGAATTTGTCTTAAGATAGTATCTTACATACAGAACCCTGGACTTAAAAGCGTACATGTCCTTAGAAAATGATGCAGACTGGAACTTCTCCAGGATATTCTCTTTCAGTCGCAAAATAAAGTTGCAAAAGGAAACAGAGAAAAGAAGGCAGACTATAGAGATTTGACAGAACATCTAGCCAGACTTCCAATCAAGTTCATTATCAACAAGACATCTGTATAGATGAAGGTATTCAGAGAAAAGCAATAAAATAAGATATAGTACTGATGATGAAAGAAAAGTTTAAAGTCTAAATTAATCTTGCCTTCAAGAAAATAGAATTAGGATGAAATATTTGAAATACATATGTATTGCCCAGAAGGAAAATGACTGTTCAAGATACAGTAAGACAATGTATTTTGAAGCAGTAAAACAAATCTGAACTAAAAATCCTTCATATTGCCCATCCAGAAGTCTTTCCCATTTGTAAGATACATGGGCCATAACATGACGTATTTCTCCTCTAAAGGGCTGTGATCAAAGGCAGATTTTATTAATCATTTAAACTGGGGAAAGCATTTGACATAGTCTGTATGGACAGAATGTAGACAATAGTAAGTTAAGCACAGTTTTATTTCCAGTAAACCAAGAAAACCAGTGAATACACAGAGGGAGCTCAACAGACGGCCCGCTATTCCAGCTGAAAATGCTAAAACAGTAAGATGAGAAACTGAGGTAAAATGAAAACAAGAGACTATACAACCTAATAAAAGCACAATGGACAGAAAAATTTACCCTTTTACAAAAATTACTTGCTATTAGAGGTAAAGAACCTTGAATGCTCCCACCCAACCAATATTTAGCACTGTTCCTTTTATGTGGGAGTTGAAATGCAATAGGAACATAAAATTCAATGAATTAAAATATCCTTATAAGAACAAGCAATAAATACAACTCTGAACTCTGATGGTTAGTTTGTCATTAGAAGTTAGGAACAGCTTATGGAACCATTGTTTTTTTCCTAGGAAAAATACTGCTCCTGTCTCAGTTTTGCTATCGGCATCTCTTTATTTCCTTTATTTTGAGTCATCTGAGGTCATACAAAATCAATAATGAAATTCCCAGATAACATTAAGTATATGGTTTTAATATTCATATTCTCTTTTTAAATTTAATTATATATTTTATATCAACTTGTTCATATTTTAACTCTCTTAAGGCATGTCCAAGTAGAAACAAGAATAAAAACACAATAGATTTGGGTAATCCATTCAAAATAACATATTTCTTGACTAGAGCTGACAAATCGGAGGGTATACAGGAAAACCAAAAATGAGGAACTGAATTATAGATACTGTGTCTAAATAAAGATATTCAATCAACACTTCAGCTTCTCATAATTATTTGGTTCAACTGAAGGGAACAGGTAGATCTGGGTTGCTCTCATATATCCAAAACTAGTTTAAAATGGGGGAGAAGGTGCTAGCTCCTAAAATACTACTACAGACATTACTTCTTAAAACATACTGATAAACAAAGAACATCTTAGAAGGAACTCAGACAATTATTACATGTAGACAAGATCTCTGAACATATCTCACGGGAAAATTGTATAAACCAGGATATCTTTAGCTACGTTTTCCTGTGTTTCACAGATATCAAAAGATTTGTGCAATCATTATCCCTCATTTAGGTGCCTTCTATGTATCTCACTTCCAAGTTTCTGTAAAATATTACTATTCATTTGATGCCAAAAAAACCCTTAGAATATTAAAATCAAAGACATTAATTACTAACAAATAATTGCATGAAAAATTTGCCTGCCTTATTTTAATTCGTGGTTTTTGAAACTTGAAAAAATTCTAAAACCCAAAGGAATGAAAGTTCATTGATTCAGTGACAGGTAATGGCATTGATATTTCTGACTCAGAGACACTCTTCTGTTCATAAAGTCACTAACACTTTTTGCTCTTATGAGCAATAATGCCCTTAAACTAAAATGTAAACTGCTCAGCTCACAAGTTCAGGTGATGTAATCAAGTGAATCCACTGAGTAGACCCTAGTTTGGTCAATCCATGTCTCCATTTGAGGTCAAAGAGTTATTTGCTTGGTTCACATCCCAGCTTTGCCACAATCGAGTCTGTTTTCTTAGTTTAGGATTTACATTAGCAAAGTCTTTTTCTATGTATAAAACAATTTAGTAAGATAACGAACTGGTTTAATTTCATGAGTGAATAACTGATTTTTTTTTTTTCGATGAATAGAATTAACCATACTGGTAACTTTAGATTAGTATCGTTGAGTATATATCTGAAGAGTTACTTCTTACAGTGAAGCAACATACCCTCCTCCTTTGTGTAAGATTATTATTTGAAGTCAGGGTGATATACTGTGGTGCTACAGACATAAAGCTTTCTATGATGCCTGAAACCCAAGGAGATTTTTTACTTTCTTATAAAACTTATTTCAAATTTCTTCCAAAAATAATCCCTGGAGTTTGTTAAATGTCACTTTTACAACACTGAGAATGAATTTGCACTGAAAAAAACTTAAGGGTTATTTTTATCTTAAGGTTTGCATAATTTGGGTTGTGCAAAAGTCAATGACCATGGACAATGACATGAATGTAACTAAGGAAGATTTAAAGTGGGAATCAGAATTTCTATGGTTATAGTTGTACCATCATAACACATTAAGGCGTAGGCTGTTGGGAGAAAGATTGAGTTATGCAACAACCCATCATACTAGAAGATTAAGTGCAAAGAACTATTGCCATTCTGAATTCATAATGATGAATACCGATTTAATTTTCTTACTATTACAGAGTTTCTTCATTATCCCTCCGTTGAGATTGATAATCTGACTTTAGCTTTAATCTTACTTTCCTTGGATCTGGATTTTCCTACTTTCCCAAGATTAGAAAAAGTTCTTTAAGCCAAATACTTAATAACTTACCCTCTGGAAGGTCTGGATAAAATTCTTTGAAACTGCTGTGAGTTGCCTGAACACATACCCTTTTGTTTAAATGAAGCATAGAAGTGCATTCCAAACTCAAACTGAAATAGCTAGCAATTTAGATTTTTTTCCCATTACTACTACACTTTGATCAGTGGAGATAATCAAGAATTGACAATAGACAGAATCAGAAGATACATAAAAAAAGACTCTTTTTCCCCAAAATTGTGCTTAAAGTACGAGTCTACACAACAAGGTATCAATACAATGCTTGTTTCAGTGATTGTTTCATCCCATTACAAAATACTGATACTTTTTTATAGAGGGAATAAAAAAATTTTCAAGTATAATGCAATTCTCATCTCAAACAACCACCATTATATATATGTGTGTGTATATATATATACACACACACAAGTATATATAGGTATGTATATGTATATATATATGGTATTGTACAAATATATATATAACATTGTACAAAGAAACACTGTATGTTCCCCCAAATTGTATTACATTGAATTAGATATTAGTCACAGTTGTCAATCATTTGTTCATTTCTTAATTATTGCTTATTAAGGGGACAAGGAAGCAAATCAGCTTTATTTGTTGTGTGTATATATGTAAGCATGTGCATATAGCATATATGTATTTTATTCAAATTGACTTGAATATGACTAGTTTCTAGTATTTTTATGAGTGTTTTTTAGCTATTACCATGAATATTCATGTTAGTTTTAACTGAGCCCAATGTTTGAATGATATGAAACATAATTGACCCCTTATTCTCCAATTTTCTTTTTACCAATCCAGATCCTACCAGTGTTGCCAATTATGCTTGCTCACCTTGTCAAACTTTTCTCCATAACCCAATTGAGAGGAATTCAAATTTGGAAAGGAGATATTTAAAAGACAAAAGAACAAAAGTTCACTTAGGGCAAATTACTCAGTGCTTCAGGAATAGGTCATGGCTTCACTTAATCAGCCTGAGGGCTAAGGGAACTAACATTTGTCACCTCTAAACTCTGTTCCTATATTTTGTTTGCATGAAAAAAGGCATTTATTTGCAATAAAATCTATTAACTTTGTAACTTCTCATGTAGAGTCAGCTCTAAGTTATATCAGTGGCCCTCCATCTCTGAACCTGAACATCAAATTCTTGTCAAGAGCAGAGTTATCGCTCTTGTGTTCTGGCTTTCTTGTTATAATGGGGCTCCTGTTGTATTTAAACTTAACATTTTAGATAGAATTTTTTGGTTTTATCAGAATGCTTGATATTCAGCATTCTAAATTCGAAATCCCTACATTTGTGTTTTGAATCTCATTCTTAATAATGTACAAAGTATAAATCTTTGGGTAGCTAAAGATTATCAAGGCTTATAAAATGGTTTTTGTTTCTCCAGTTGCATGTGCATATCTCCATTTTTAAATTTAAAAGAATGTATTAAATTCTCTGAAACTGAATGCAGAAAAATTAATTAAAAATATGACAATCAAATATACAGGTAATTTCCATAGCATGGCATTGGAACTCATTTGTATTCAAAACATATTTACATGCTGAAAAAGTGTGGTTCAACTTGTCTCCCCTGATGAATAAAATGCTGTCACCTTTAATGGATATTACTTGTATTGAACTTATTTATGTTATGCTATGGTTAAATTTATTTTTCCTTTGTTTTCTCTTTTTCCTTTTTTTATGCTTCTTCCTTCCTCCTCTCCCCTTTCCTCTTTATCTTTTCTTCTTACAACAGTCTTTTTCCAGAAAGCATGTAAACCAGCTTAAGATTAAACTACCAAACATTAAACTAAACAAGCAAATAAAGCCAGTATTTAAACTATCAGGCTGTTTAATTGTCTGGGCTTTCATTTCCTCTGCTTTTCCTCTAACATTTCTATCACTCTTTGAGGGTTTTTTTTGTTTGTTGGTTGGTTTGTTTTAATTCCCTTTCCCATTACCTGCTTAGCAACCACATTGAGCTGAACTGGCTCACAAATATGCATCTTCTACTGTGAGATTTAATAAGAATGGCACCTTTCCACTGTCGAGAAATGTTTAAGCCAATGACTTTTAAAAAAAATTGATTGCCAGCCAGAAAACTAATGCTGCTTCTTAGATAGCAGTTGCATGAATGAGCATCCATAGGCATACACCCTGGTTTCGTCTATTTCTCTAGTTCCCATTATGACTCATGAAAAGCTTTGCACCCACTGTCACCATGTCCTATTGAGATTTCCTGAGCCACCTCTCAAGTCAAAGGCAGACACCAGAGAAGAAGCCTTTCCCACTTTGTACACATAGACTCACATAAAACATACACATGCTGACATGGTATACAATTATGCACATGAGCATATTTTTAGTTTAAGTTCATCATGCCAGCATAAGACTATAAAAATATGGCATTCAGTTTTTAAATCCAAATAATTTTTCTTGGCAAAAGGGAAAAAAAATTATCCATATCTCTTCTGCTTCAGTAGAAACTTTGACTCCTAATGAAAATACTGTTCTAGGGGTTTTCAGAGAAGGCACAGTTTTGAATACCATGTACACAAAGACATAGGAAAAAAACAAGGACAATTTAAGTATTTCTCTTTTTAATTGCATATTATATGCAATACTATATTTAATATATATATATATGCATACTGTATTTAATATAGCAACTTCGTAAAAATGTGGCAACTTCGTCATGCCAGACAACAAAATAAACGGGGCCCAAAGCATGGATGAACTTTCTTGGCAAAATCATTGAAAGTTTGTGTGTATGGGGTCTCACATTCTTGACTCTTTCAGAATTTTGAAGACAGTCATGTGTGCTACCGTGCAAAATAAACATATTGCTGTTTTTTTTGTTGTTTTTTGTTTTTTCTCTATTGGCCATCAATGAAGGATGAAGAAGAAGATGGAGGCAGAGTGGCAAAGACAGCAGACTACAGATGCAGGTGTGGCACCAAATAGCAATCAAGCTTGGAAAAAAATCATGAAGAAACCAAGAGCAGGCCCATAACTGAGCAATATAAGCAAATCTTTATAATGCATTTGACTCAATTATTATAAAGTGGTATAACATTCCTCTGAAAGAAGCCTTCTCCCATGCAAGGATTTACGAACATTGCCAATAAGACTCAAAGAAGGAAACAGGCTTTGTGATAAGTGTTCTCAAACACTTCTGCCAATACCAACAGTGCAAGTGATAAAAGCCAGTGATGGTTTGGACTACAACTAAATGAGGAAAATACAATGGAAATGAAGCTCTGGAGGCAGTGATGAACAATGGGCACTGAGAGGACGACGGAGAGCAACTCTGCCCATAAAACTTGCTTAGATGAGGTTGCGGAGTCTGAGATCCACAAAGATGCTCTGCGCATCCATGTAAATAATAAGATTTCGAAAGTAACAAATGAAAGCACACAAGGCAAGCGAAACAAAATGCACTCAGTCCCACAGGTGCTTGATACAGATGGACATGAAAGCTGAATGGTATGGGAAACTATACCATTGAGGCTGAAGATAAGAAAGGAAGCAAGGGAAGTGCAATGTTTCGATCACTTCTTGGCAGAGAGAATCTTGGTAATAACCAATGTGGCAGGAAGGACACATTGCAAGACAGATTGCTCTTGGTTGTTGAAGAATGTTGAAGCGGGATCATTTTGGAAAAGGAGGGGTGACTATGCTTTGCTAAGAGGCACAAAATCGCAGTTTACTGAGCACTAGATGAGACTGCATGGAACAGACTTTCTAAATGGAATCTCCATGCAAGCCAGATAAGCTCTTTTCCCAGCTAAGTTTTCTAAATGCCAAACAATACAGGAACTGAAACCTTTGGGTTCAAGGATGATTTTTACACATATTTTTAATCAAATGGTGAATTTCTGGAAATGTCTTGAGGAAGAATTGAGCTTCATGACCAGTCTGATGTTCACAAGGCATTCACCATATGGATAACATTCTGTTTCTGATAATGCCACACTGAAAATGGCAGCATCATGTCTGACTGGGAAAAGAACTAAAGGTGGCAGAGCCACACTTTGGAATTTGCAAATAGTTTACAATAGATGGCATCTTGTGTTGAAAGAAAGGGACTGAGGGAGGAGAAGAAGCCAAGGTAAGAACCTCAACACATACATTTGGAAATCTTGCCAAGAAATCATGATACTTCTATTCATTGAGCTTTTTGCTTCTTTGCATTTGATGAAAATGGACCAGATACTTATATTTTCATGAGAAGGGAAACACTGAAGTGATTGAATAAAAGATCTATAATTGTTAGTGTCTGACAACCATGTTAGTTTTTGGCAACAGCAAATCAACCTGTATTAAATCCAAATGCTTTCTGGCTTTTAAAGGTTATTGATAACCTAGTATGCATTGGAACCTGATGAATGAATTCCTATTGTTTTCACCATCTCTAACATGTGAACACAATCCACACATAGAGAGGCTGGCTCCTGAACAGAGAATGAAAATTACTAGGACTAACAGAGGGAAGTAGACTTACAATGAGTAAATATACAAAAGCCCCAAATAATTATAATAGTCACAACTTGGCAGTGACTTTCCAGACTATGAAATTAGTTTTCTTGTGAAGAATGGAGATTTTATAGGGCTAGCATAAACACAGGGTAATTGGAAAATCAAATTGTTCATTGTGAGTTTTTGTAAAGTCTGGAATAATGGTGATAACATTTAAAAAGAAAAAAAAAAAAAAAACTACCTATGAATCACTGTAGTTTGGTGTTTTTAGCAGTACTGTTGCCAAGAATGCTTGCTTTGGAAGAACAACAGTGGAAACTCGAATTGCGAAGCCCAGGTCCCAGCTTACCCCTGACACAATGAGCTCTCCTCCCAGATTCTGTACTTCGGCTTTCACCTTGCTGCAGATGTTAAGCTGATGGCAATACAAGGCAATTCGTTGAAGGTAGGCTAATAAATCCTGCTTACACGCTGAATCAGGACACTATAAAACATTAAAAAAAATTATCTCAATTAGTAAGAATCTTTCAGTTTCTAATACTTGTTATATAGAAGCCGTGAGAAGAAAAGTTTTCACTGTCATATACCTTAATTATATCCATTCAACTTGATAGTGCATTGAAGCTTCAGAAATGCTTTAGGGAATTTAGAAGGCCACAGTGATAGGTGAGAATGGTTAGTTCCACTTTGTTAAAATTCTACACAAAGAATTTTAATGATCTCCCAGAAAGTCTTATTGGGATGAATGTATAAGTATTTTATCAATTATCTTCTAAACTACAAAGAAAACAATATTCTATAGGATTTCTCTTAATGGCCCATTCCATGGTCACTATATGCAAAGTTATTTTAACACAGACAGCAAAGCAACATATGCTAGAAGGAAATCATTCTGTGTGGCAGTCTCTCTGCCATAGTAGAAGAGAGTTTCAATTTGATTTGTTGAAACATGTATAATATCATGTATGAAATGAGTTGCCAGTCCAGGTTCGATGCACGATACTGTATGCTTGGGGCTGGTGCACTGGGACGACCCAGAGGGATGGTATGGGGAGGGAGGAGGGAGGAGGGTTCAGGATGGGGAACACATGTATACCTGTGGTGGATTCATTTCGATATTGGCAAAACTAATACAATATTGTAAAGTTTAAAAATAAAATAAAATTTAAAAAAAAAAGGAAAATGCATTTGTTTCTTTTGGCTTTATAAGAAATGTATCATTCACTAAAGAAACTCTATTGCACTTTCTGGAATATCATATTTATCAAAAAATTTAGCAACATGATAAAGTTAATTTAAACCAGAGACTGTGAGAAGAATCAAGACCATTGTACAAGAAAAAGATGTGAGTAAAATGAGTTTGAAGCCCATTGAAATAAGCTCATCAGTGTAACAACAGGACCCTTCTAAGGATGCAGCGGAGATATTGAATTCTTAAAAAAAAATCGGGTGACCAAGGATTTTGAATTCTCTTTGTAACTTAAGTCGGTAGATGTCCGTCAAATACACACTGAACAGAGCTGAACACTTTCAGAGACATTTACATGCTTCCCTAAAGCATTTCTGAAGCTTCAATGCCAACGGCTATCCAGCAATTGAAATATATTCCTATTGCTATCCAAAGTTCAGTTCAAAATTCTCCAGGACATTCTATTGTTCTCCCTCAACCTGGCACTTAAAAAGGACATATAATCACCAGATCCTTGATGAAACACTATAAGAAACGAGCACCCACAGCCCAAAGTAAAGTACCTTATTTAGAACAAAAGTATGAGAAAAAGACTCCAGCTAAGCTTCCTTCAAGCTCAAGAAAAGGAATTCTTTCATTAATACTATGAAGCCAGTCATTTGACATAGCCATTTATTTAATAAGTTACAAAGGGGTCTTTTTTCTACATAACACTTACCATTGTGGTATTTTTTTTTTCAGTAACTGCATTTATCAAGAAAGAATCCCACAGAGACTGTTTTTAGCTTCCTACAAGTTCTTCATACTGTAATATTTATCCTACTCCAGAGACCCATATACTGAAAGGAATTAACTTTAAAATGATATCTCCCTAAAGGCCTTTCATACAAATACCTTGCAGCAAATTAAAATGGAAGTTCTATCTCAATGGAACAGTAATTAAAAATGCAACAGTCCGTAAAAAGTTTATACTGTGTGCATATCTCAAATCTTCATAAAAATATTTTCTGGCAAAATAAAGCCAACCAATGCACATTTTGGAAATGCTCATTCTATTCTGTTATTTAAACTGAAGTACTAAAACACAAATAAAGGCATTATGGACCAAGAAAAATAACTCTTATACCATTGGAATAGTAGAAATGGATGCATTATTTGAAAAAGAAATGTTCCATTCAGACCAAACATTAGCAAAAATTGCAGGCTGCTTCACAACTGATGACAGGAAGAATGCTACAAAGAGGTTATGTTTATCTTTTCTTCATTAAGTCATCATTAAATATCATTTTAATACTTCTTCACAATCTCAAGATACATCTAAAATCCTGGGATTTGTATGTGTGTGTGCACATGTGATTTGCTTTCCAGATATCAAAGCTGTTTGGGGGCTACGTTTCTGGATACATAATTGTTGGAAATAAAGATCCAAAATTACAAAATCAAAAACAAGAATCACAATAAAAAATATTGAGCTCAAGGAGCCTAAACATACTGAGAAGTAGTTTTAGCCATTGAGATTCAGAATATAATGGAAAAACCATCCAAACTTCATCTACTTTTACTCCTTAGGGGTCCATCCTAGCACAATCCTCTCTCAGAACCAACTGCCAATCTGTGGTCACTCCACTTATCCCAATATTTGCATAAAATTGCCTCAACATTTGCAGAAAAAAATGCAGCATTCTTTCCCGGCTGGTGCATTTCTGTATGTTTGCATGTATGAGTGCTATTTTCAAATAAACTCATTTTCTCTCCTCTCTTTTACATGAACCCTCTAGGTGACATATGGAACTCAACCTTTGCTCCAAAATGTAGGAAGCTTGACAATCAGTAGTGCCCTGAAATTAGCAATATAATAATGGTTTGGTCCTTAATCACTATACATTTCAGGAGATTTTCAAATTTTGGTAATATTTAGTAAATTATTTTTACTCTTAAGTGTTTCTCAAAAATTCAAAAGTAAGCAAAACATTCCCCCAGATTTGCTATCATATATATAATATGAGACAATCTGTTGGCTTATTTTAAAAGTAATCCCAATAGTTTAATCATGAGTTTTTCTTTTCAGACTTCAGAAGATGAGTAAATTTGGATATTGACTTGAGGTATTCTATAATATGGGATGTTGAAGGCAAGTATTTAGAGAAACAGTCTTATATTAGAAAATGAGGGAGATAAAATATAGTAAGTAACTCAAAAACCACAGGAGACCACGGCCATTTATGGGAGAGGTGGTTGTGGTTTAGTCATTAAGTCATGTTCAACTCTTTGTGATCCCATGGGCTGTAGTCCACCATGGAATTTTCCAGGCATGAATGTTGGAGTTGGTAGCCATTTCCTTCTCCAGGGGATCTTCCTGACCCAGGGATCAAACCCGCATCTCCTGCATCACAGGCAGTCTTTTGCATTGCAGGCAGATTCTCTACCAATTGAGCTACGAGAAAAGCCCTCCTCCACAGAGGAGGAAAAAATCCTAAATCTTTCAGTGTTCCCAAAGAGGATGATCTGTTTTGTAGTAAATTCATGTTCATAATGTTTTTCCATGTAAATAACAGTTTATATATTTTCTATTTCAGAATCTTAATATATATTTTAAGACATTTTCCTTTGAAACTGGCTCAAACTGTAAGCCACCATTGTTTAAAGAGATAAGCATCAGTTATTTGAAAGAGTCTATTGCCTAAAGTACGCTTGTAAGAAATGGCCCATTATTGAAAAAAGACATACTTAGAACAGGATTTTAGAGTTCCAGTTCAGCAAAATAAAATGAAAAGAGTAGAAATAAACTCAAATATTCAACCTTGAGATTGAGAACTATTTTAATGTGAATCTTACTTAATTCAATCTAAAGGCATAAAAGATACCCTGAGAATTTTGTTAATTTCTGATGCACTTTGTGTCTGGATAAAAATAAAGCTGAAATCTGAATGTTTTTGATTATGTGGACATGTATGCCAGGACATAAATTATAATGAATTATAAAGAGCATTATTATAGCAAGATCAATTATAACAAGAAATAAAGTTGTTTCTTTTGCTTCCCATTTCTGCAATGTCATTGAGTTTCTGAATGAAGACAGCCAGGATAATCCATGATTCCTTAAAGGTTATGTCTCTTAAAAAGTGGATACCCTATGTTTCTGAATAGTGTAAATTTAAAAAATAAAATAAAATTAAAAAATGAAAATAAAATAAAATAAAAAAAAAAAAGTGGATACCCTTCTTTCTAAAGGAACTTTGAAAACAGAACCCACCTTTGGCATCAACTCAATCTCAACAGAGTTAGAGGTCAGTTTGTAAAATGGTAGCAATTCTCTACAATTCATTCTTCAGAGGCATTTAATAGAGTGCATAAAACCCATTACAGAACCCAAGAGCTAGTTAATGACCCCACTCAGCATGTGCTTGCTCTTCCCTCTTATATTACCTGATCAGCCACAGCGCGGGCTAATTTGTCCATTCGAGAACCTGCTTCGGCAATTTTCTTGGCGGCATTAATGACATCAGATGTATTTTTCAACGGGCCTTTGCCTCTGAAACAACAGGCACAACATAATTAGAAATTCACTTTATGGCAGGAAATAGACACACCTACCATATTGTTTGTCCAGGACTCTGCTTTTGTATTTGATTTGGCTCTGACCATGTTAGAGGAAATTTGAATGTTTTCTTGATTCACTTCAATTTCCATTTAAATAATCCACTTTATTACATTCATTTTCAGGAAATATTTTTCCCTATTTGGATGGGCATGCTCACATTTTATTCTTTACATGAGTTTCTATATTTTTTGAACAGTGGTCCATTAAAAAAGATGATCACTACAAGGGCAATGGGAATTTAACATGTAAATGCTTATCATGTGTCTATGCTGTTGTACACATTTATCTTCATAACAACCCTAACAAGCAGGCATCATCATCCCCATTTTAGAGAAGAGAAAAATAGACTAAAGTGATTAACTCACCCAAGCTTATGCAAATCATGTGATAAATTCTAAATTTAAATCAGTCTAGCCAAAATAAATGCTCATTCACTGTCTTTCACACCATGCCCAGCATTATTATTATGTTAATTATATTTTTAAGTCCATTTTGGCTCTTTGAGAAACCATTGTCTCCTGTCCATAACTGGGGACTATTTGGCCAAAATTTCAGAAATCTGCTGAGCTCTTTCTCTTGCTGGCTTATATGCTTCTGGGACTAATTTACGAAAGAACACTCATAGAACACTGTGTGAAAGTAGATGTCTTTCTATTGCCAAAAACCATTGCCCCAATATTTTCTTTTTTTATTTTTTTTAATTTTATTTTATTTTTAAACTTTACATAATTGTATTAGTTTTGCCAAATATCAAAATGAATCCGCCACAGGTATACATGTGTTCCCCATCCTGAACCCTCCTCCCTCCTCCCTCCCCATACCATCCCTCTGGGTCATCCCAGTGCACTAGCCCCAAGCATCCAGTATCATGCATTGAACCAATATTTTCACATAAGGTTTTCAATTAGGTGAACTGTTTAATATTACATGTCTTTCAAATATTTATTAGAAAGGGAAAGGAAACTACGCTGCATTATAAATTTTTAAACAAAATGTTGCATATGATATACCTTCTCCTTTCTTGAAAGGTAAATAACATGATAGACTTAATACATTTATTCTTCTATTTTTAGCATTGTTACTGGTCTCCTTGTGCTCGGTTGCTCAGTCATACCCAACTCTTTGCAACTCCATGGACTATAGCCTGCCAGGGTCCTCTGCCCATGGCATTTTCCAGGCAAGAATACTGGAGTTGCGATTTCGTACTCCAACTGGTCTCCTCATATGCATGTAAAAATCAATGCATTTTTTAGGACTACAAAATTATAATCCTATAGTTAAACGTGGTGAGATACAGAGAAAAGCTACTCAGAAGTCATTTATTTAGATTGCATAGAGAGTAGGCAATGATTGCCATTGTTCCATAATAACATTTTATAAAATGGAAGACTTAAAATGACTTTAGAAAATAAATGTAAATGAAGGGCATTTTGTTTCCCTCTTAATTTTGCTTCTGGTATTTTTAGTGTTAGTAGCTAAAAGTAAGATATATTGTGTTCACATCAATGCTTAAACATGTACATAGGGAAATTCAAAACTTAAGATACTTCATTTTGCTATGGCAACATTAACTCTAGAAAGTGAAAGAGAGTGAAAAAGTTGGCTTAAAACTCAACATTCAGAAAACTAAGATCATAGCATCTGGTCCCATCAATTCATGGCAAATAGATGAGGAAACAATGGAAACAGTGAGAGACTTTATTTTGGGGGGCTCTAAAATCAGTGCAGATGGTGACTGCAGCCATAAAATTAAAAGACTCTTGCTCCTTGGAAGAAAAGTCATGCCCAACCTAGACAGCATATTAAAAAGCAGAGACATTCCTTTGCCAACAAAGGGCCATGTTCTCAAAGCTATGGTTTTTCCAGTAGTCATGTATGGATGTGAGAGTTGGACTATAAAGAAAGCCGAGCACCGAAGAATTGGTACTTTTGAACTGTGGTGTTGGAGAAGACTCTTAAGAGTCTCTTGGACTGCAAGGAGATCCAACCAGTCCATACTAAAACAAATCAATCCTGAATATTCTTTGGAAGGACAGATGCTGAAGCTGATGGAAGAACTGACTCATTGAAAAAGACCCTGATGCTGGGAAAGATTGAAGGTGGGAGAAGAAGGGGATGACAGAGGATGAGATGGTTGGATGGCATCACTGACTCAATGGACATGAGTTTGAGTAGGCTCCAGGAGTTGGTGATGAACAGGGAAGCCTGCAGTCCATGGGGTTGCAAAGAGTCGACTAAATGAACTGAACTGAACATTAACTCTTCCACAAAAGGCATTGATTCTATCCATTTGCTATATAGATTTTTAAATACATAGATTTTACATGTGCATTTTATATAATATGAGTGAATTAAAGATTCTGTGACAATTTGGCTCTCATTCTCTCACATTATTTTTTAAATTATCTCTAAATAAACTTTTGTTTTTGGTTTATATTTTTAAAGGAAATTCTAGATGCAGAATCTGTCAATATTTAATAGTATTTTCATTATTATTTATTTCTCTGTAACTTCCAAACCTTAGAAAATCCTTTTTTACAATCTTAGTCTGATAAAAAATTGTTGTTACTTTTTGCCTTCATCTTAACCCATTCCTACTGGAGAAGGGATAATCTACCCACTCCAGTATTCTTGGGCTTCCCTTACAGCTCAACTGGTAAAAAATCCTCCTGCAATGAGGGAGACCTGGGTTTGATCCCTGGGTAGGGAAGATCCCCTGGAGAAGGGAAAGGCTACCCACTCCAGTATTCTGGCCTGGAGAATTCCATAGACTGTATAGTCCATGGGGTTGTAAAGAGTCGGACACAACTGAACAACTTTCACTTTCACTAACCCATTCACAAAGGGCTGCATTATACTTGATATTTCATTAATAAAAATCTTGGTGTTTGTTTACTCCAAGAATTTCAAAGGATTTGTAGAAATGCTTATTCATGAACCTTTCATGAAAACTTTCAACAGTGGATTGATTCTGACATTTATAGAGGCTTGAATCTGTCTGAGGCTCAGGCTTCCTAAATTTCAGCTAAAGCATCATTAGAAGCATGTCTTCTTGTAATTAAAAAGAGACTACAGATTTACTATTATATTGTTATTTAAAAAGTTTGACACTAGAATTCACAATGTAGACTCAATTAAATTCTTGGAGTCACAAGTGGATGATAGGGATATATTTCATGAAACTAGAGAGCAATGTAGAAATTTTGAGATCATCAAATATTTCCTCATTTTCTAGCTGAGAAAGCTGAAATCCAAAGAGGAGGCTAAGTGACCTGCCCAGGATGATAAGAAGAGAAAAAAAAGGACTGAACCTCTGTGTCCCTAATCATAATTTTGTTGGTTGCCATGAAGGAGGGGTGGAGGAGGGAAGGACTGGGAAGGTAGGACTAGCAGATGCAAACTATTATATGCAGGAGGAAGAAACACCAACAAGCTCTTACTATATAGCACGGGGCACTATAATCAATGTTGTGCTCAGCTGCTCAGTTGTGTCTGAGTCTTTGTGATCCTATGGACTGTAGCCCATCAGAGTCCTCTGTCCATGGCATTTTCCAGGCAAGAATACTGGAGTGTGTTACTCTTTCCTTCTCCAAGGGATCTTCCTGACCCAGGGAGGGAACCTGCATCTCTTGCATCTTCTGGCATTGGCAGGAGATTCTTTACCACTGAGCCACCTGGGAAGCCCACTATATTCAATATCATATGATAAAACATAGTGGAAAATAATATTTTTTAAAATGTCCATATGTGTATAACTGGGTCCCTTTGCTGTACAGCAGAGACTGGCACAACATCGTTGATCAATTATACTTCAATTTAAAAAAAATTAAAAAATATTATAAGAAGAGATTTATGAGTTAGAAAACAATAGAACATGGGATGGACATGTACACATTGCTGTATTTAAAATAGATAAGCAACAAGGACCTACTGGATAGCAAAATTTGGATATGGAACACTGCTCAATGTTATGAATACATGTATATGTATGGCTGAGTCTTTTTGCTGTTCACCTCAATCTATCACAACATTGTTTATTAATCGACTATAGTGAGTGAAGGCAATGGCACCCCACTGCAGTACTCTTGCCTGGAAAATCCCATGGGCAGAGGAGCCTGGTGGGCTGCCGTCCATGGGGTCGCACAGAGTCGGACACGAATGAAGCGACTTAGTAGCAGCATAGTGAGTGAAAGTCTGTCAGTCCTATGCGACTCTTTGCAACCCCATGGACTGTAGCCCACCATCCTCCTCTGTCCATGGAATTCTCTAGGCCAGAATAGGGGAGTGAGTAGCCATTCCCTTCTCCAGGGGATCTTCCCAACCCAGGGATTTAACCCAGCTCTCCCGCATTGCAGGCAAATTCTTTACCATCTGAGCCACCAGGGAATACCCAATACAAAATAAAAGTTAAAAAAAAAAAAAAAAAATAGAACACAGAAAATAAACAAAACTGGTTCCAAAAAAAAAAAAAAAAGAAGGGAAAAGTGATACAGAAAATAAACCTAGTTTGTTAACAAGAAAAAAATTAAGTGAAGAAAATGGCACTTGAATGTTAGAATGGGTTTGTACATGCTCACAAGAGCTGACTATAAAACTGTCAGTAGACACATTGGTAGCTTGAAACCTGCCATGATAGTACTCCTTCTATGGCTTCTTTTTTTCCCCCTAGAAAATTAGAAAGCTGCTGCCAAAGGCCAACTTAGTAGAAAGGATACATGTATCCTTTCTTTCCCAAACTCCCCTCCCACCCAAGCTGCCACATAACACTGAGCCCTGTTCCAAGTTGAGAGTAAGGCTACTGTGATCTGAAGGAGGTTCTAGGGGGCTTCTGCAGCTGGAATATGGTTATAAAGTTTATAATATTTAAGGCATACATTTCTTTAATGCATTTTTCTACAGGTAAACTTCATAATTTAAGATTATATTTATTTTCTTATTTTTCTGTCAATATGATGTATATGAAAAAATGTAATTTTCTTTTCCATGATGATAGAGGAATCTGAGTCACTTTTTTATCATTTATTCATCATTACAATTAATCATTTATATGCTCTTTTTTCTGAATTTTTATTCAAGTTTTTTACATATTTTTCCATTTTTTTAACCTAAATTACTTGTCTCTGTTTTTTAGATATTTTGAATTTTGATCTTTTGTTAATCATGTTGCAAATTACTTCTTCCAGACTTAGCCTGTATGTTTACCTTTGTAAAGCATTTTTAAAGTATAAATTTTAATTTTATTGTGGTCAAATGTATCAATCATTTCTACTAGAGTTTGCACTTTTTGAAACTTCTTTAAGAAGTTCTTCCTGTTGAAAGTGTTAGCTTATACTATGGTGGTAATCATTTTGCAATATATATATATAATATATATTTTGCAATATCTATATGTATATATACATATATTTCAGAAAATTGATATTCACATGCAAAAGAATGAAGCAAGACCCTTAATTCATAGCATATAAAAAATTAACTGGAAGTGGATTGTAAGAGCTAATTTATACATATCATACAAGAAAACTTAAGAGAAAAACTTCATGACATTGGATTTGGCAATGATTTCTTGACTATTACAACAAGAACACAGACAACAGCAGCAATATTAATTGAAAAATTTGACTCTATCAAAATTTAAAATCTGTGAATTAAAGGACACAATCAACAGAGTAAAAATGCAGCCCATAGAATAAGAGAAAATATTTTTAAATCCTATATCTGACAAGGGGCTAAAACCCAGAATACAGAAAAACTCCTACAACTCAACACTAAAAATCAACCTGAATTAAAAAAAAAAAAAAATGAGCAAAGCGCTTGAATATACATTTCTCCAGAGAAGATATACAATAGCTAATCAGGAAGCAACAGTTAGAACTGGACATGGAACAACAGACTGGTTCCAAATAGGAAAAGGAATACATCAAGGCTGTATATTGTCACCCTGCTTATTTAACTTCTATGCAGAGTACATCATGAGAAACGCTGGGCTGGAAGAAGCACAAGCTGGAATCAAGATTGTTGGGAGAAATATCAATAACCTCAGATATGCAGATGACACCACCCTGATGGCAGAAAAGGAAGAGGAACTAAAAAGCCTCTTGATGAAAGTGAAAGAGGAGAGTGAAAAAGTTGGCTTAAAGCTCAACATTCAGAAAACTAAGATCATGGCATCTGGTCCCATCACTTCTGGGAAATAGATGGGGAAACAGTGGAAACAGTGTCAGACTTTATTTTTGGAGGGCTCCAAAATCACTGCAGATGGTGATTGCAGCCATGAAATTAAAAGACACTTACTCCTTGGAAGGAAAGTTATGACCAACCTAGATAGCATATTCAAAAGCAGAGACATTACTTTGCCAACAAAGGTCTGTCTAGCCAAGGCTATGGTTTTTCCAGTGATCATGTATGGATGTGAGAGTTGGACTGTGAAGAAAGCTGAGCGCCAAAGAATTGCTTTTGAACTGTGGTGTTGGAGAAGACTCTTGAGAGTCTCTTGGACTGCAAGGAGATCCAACCAGTCCATTCTGAAGGAGATCAGTCCTGGGTGTTCTTTGGAAGGACTGATGCTGAAGCTGAAACTCCAGTACTTTGGCCACCTCATGCAAAGAGTTGACTCACTGGAAAAGACTCTTATGCTGGGAGAGATTGGGGGCAGGAGGAGAAGGGGACGACAGAGGATGAGATGGCTGGATGGCATCACTGACTTGCTGGATGTGAGTTTGAGTGAACTCCGGGAGTTGGTGATAGACAGGGAGGCCTGGCGTGCTGCGATTCATGGGGTTGCAAAGAGTCGGACACAACTGAGCGACTGAAATGAACTGAACTGACATGAAAAGATGCTTAACACCACTGATTATTAGGAAAATACAAATCAAGATCACAGTGAGATACCATCATACTAAAATGGTTGCTGTAAAAACAAGCAAAAATAAAACAAAAACAAAAAATAAGAAGTCTTGGCAAGGATGTGAAGAAGTTGCAACTTTTGTATACCGTTGATGGGAATGTAAAATGGTGCAGCTGCTATGTAAAACTGTACAGTGGTTCCTCAAAAAATTAAACACAGAACTACCATATGATCTAGCAATTCCAATTCTGGGTGGAATACCCAAAGGATTGAAAGCAAGATCTCAAAGAGGTATTTGTACACCCATGTTCATAGCAAAACTATTCGTAACCCAAGTGCCCCAAAATTGATGAATGGATAAGCTAAATATAATATATATATATATATATATATTCAATAAAATATTACTTAGCCTTAAGAAGAAACAAAAGTCCGACATGAACTATAACATGGCTGAACCTTGAGAACATTTTTGTTGTTGTTCATTTGCTAAGTTGTGCTGGATTCTTCACGACCCCATGAACTGCAGCATGCCAGGCTTCCCTGTCCTTCACTATCTCCCTGAGTTTGTTCAAAGTCATGTCCACTGGGTCAGTGATGCCATCCAACCATCTCATCCTCTGTCACCCCCTTCTCCTCTTGCCCTCAATCTTTCCCAGCATCACGGTCTTTCCCAATGAGTGGGCTCTTCACATCAGATGGCCAAAGCTGAGCTTCAGCATCAGTCCTTCCAATGAATATTCAGGCCTGATTTCCTTTAGGATTGACTGGTTTGATCTCCTTGCTGTCCAAGGGACTGTCAAGAGTCTTCTTCAGCACCACAGTTGAAAAACACAAATTCTTTGGCATTCAGTCTTCTTTATGGTCCAACTCTCACATACGTACATGATTACTGGTTGAAAACATTATGCTAAGTCAAATAAGCCAGTTACAAAGAGAAAAATGTTATTTGTTTCCACTACATGAGATACTTAGTCAAGTTCATAGTGACAGAAAAAAGAATGGTGGTTGCCAGGTGCTGAGGGGAGAGGGGAATGAGGAATGAAGAGTTCAATGGTCAGGGTTTCTGTTGGGGAAGATGAAAAAGTGCTAGAGATAGATGTTGGTGACAGTTGCACAAAAGTGTCAGTATGCTTAGTGCCACAGAACTGTACACTGAAAAATGCTTAAAATGGTGAATTTCATTGTATGAATTCTTCATTACAATAAAAAGAAAAACCAATTACTTTAAACAGCCATATGTGATTGGGGCTACTGTACTGGGCAACACAAGGTTAAATGAGCAACAGTTTTTGGAATAATATGAAGTGGGAACAGAAATAAAAAATGGTCAACAACACATATATATAGATAGATATATAGATCAGACCCCAAAACATCAGACGTTTGAGTCTTCCGGTCAGTGGACAGTGGGTTTCCCAGGTGGCTCAGAGGTAGAGAATCTGCCTGCCAATGCAGGAGACACAGGTTCAGTCCCTGGGTCAGGAAGATCCGCTGGAGAAGGAAATGGCAACCTAATACAGTATTCTTGCTTGGGAAATCCCATGGATAGAGGAGCCTGGCAGGCTGAAGTCCATGGGGCCACAAAGAATCAAACATGACTTAGCAACTGAACATGATAACACAACACAGTCAGTGGACAGCAGTGTGGACAAAGTGACCGACCCCACTGGTTGTCGCTCCCAGTCTCAAACTAATGGCTTAGACCCTATGTCTCTCCCTAATTCACATCAGGTTCTCTATTTTGGGAATTTTGAAAGGTGCTTTGAAGAACCTTGTGACCTTAAAGACAGAAGACATGTTATTGTACTATTGGAAACATATTTTTAGTTTTCTTGAAAAAACATCAAGAGTGAAATTGACTGTACTATATAGATTCATGAAATGTCTCTTTTGGCAATAGGTGATTTTTATACAAGGGTCAATATTTGGACGCTTTCCCAGGAAATGGTCACTGCAAAAAAAAAAAAAGCCATGGAAATTTATTATCATGTTACTGTTATCCACAACTAAACAACTAATTAATATTTATTTCATGAAAAGGTAATGGGTATTAATGTGAAAAATCAATGTGTGAGTACACTCTGAGTTAATGTACTCAGCACCCAGAATTTTTAAATTCTGAGTATTTCCAAATTAAAACCATTTATTTGCTATAGTTTTCTCAATACCTCTAACTGATCAATATAAGATGTGACTCTCCAGTAATGAGGTATCGTTAGGTAAGGAGTATAATTATAAATGTACTGAATTATAGAAGCTTCTTTTTAGAACCAGAGTCCATAAAACAAAGTTGGGAAATACCCTTTCACCAATCAGCTGAAGCAGTATAAAGATAGCACAGTGGAAAAGTTGAATTAATCTGGGGATTAAAGATAAGTCAGGTGAGACTGCAGGACCATTAGCTGAACCATGCAAGGAAATAACATTTAGAAAATGGTCTTGAAGCTGAAGTACAAATATGTAAAAAATTGAGAAGGAATCTAAGGCTCAATAAAGTTAGGCTTTGGATAGCAAACTCAAGATTTTTATATTATTTTATGAAAAGAGGAAAGAAAATTTTGGTGCACAGGAGTTGGGTGGATGCCATTTAATGGCCAGATATGGCATAAGTTAACTGACAAGAGTCAAGAATTAGACCATAGACTAGTTGAACTGTCACTTGAGCTGGAGTCCTGACTGTCCATACCAAGGCAGGAATGAAGTTTGGGAATACCAGGGTGATTACTTGATCTTTTAGTCTAGTGCTCAATACTTTACAGTTGATTGTAACCTGAAAGCTTTTTATTAGCCTGAACCCAGTTCCTTTCAAGATCAGAACTTATAGTTGATCTAAAAAGACAGTTTTGTCTCTTGCTATACAATTAAATGTGAGTTTCTTTCCTGAACTGCTGCCATCCACACACCTTCTGTTACCAGGAAACAAGACTGGCACATGCTATTTCCTTCTGAAAGTGACATGAGAAATATGGATTCACCCTCTGCAGGACATCATTTCTGCCAGTGCCCATGAGATGAAGTCAAGAAATGAACAGAAAAAAGATGTGAGGCATAACCAGTTTTATCCACCATGACCAAGTTATTACACAAGTAATGAGGTAGAACCTCTCTACTTTTAATAATAATGGAGTGGATATCATTGAGATTACTGAATCAAATTAATAAATTAGCTACTGATAAGAAAAAAACAAGATAATAAATGCAAGGTTTTTTTTTTTCCTTTCATCAAAATGCCCTATAAATGTATGATCTGAGGTGAGTTGTCAAGTTTCAATTCCTACTCAGCTACATCCTTTCCTTTAAATAAGCGAACATAGTACCTAAGAGTCATTAGAGGTAAGGTATACAGCTGACATAATTCCTCCTTAAAATGGAAAACCCAAGGCAATAACAGTAATGCATAGGGTCAAGTGCAGTGAATTTAGGTGAGAGGCACAAAGAAAGATTCAAATTAGCTACCTCTTTGCAAAGGAAGAGGCTCTGCAGATGGCGACAGCAGCAAAACCTCAGCTTCCTGTGTTTCATTTCCAATTCACACCCTCTCCTGTTTCTGGTTATTAATAACTGTATCTTCCTTTTGATTTCACAAAGGGGCATAAAACTACTCATCAGGCAGCAGGAAAAAATGATAACCAGTAACAGTCTAGACATTTCATTATTCAAATCAGCATAAAATGATTATGCAAAATCCCTAGGAATTGAAGTGACCCTCTTTTCACTTTTAAAACTATACTTTGACTAATAGAAAATCTGTTTTAAATATCCTTTAACAAGACTCCTCAAATGTATCTCTCTTCTTTGACACAGTTATATATAATCCAGAGCATTGTAAAACGTCTTCCTGATCTTAACTAGCAACATGGCTCGATTCATCATTCACTTTAAATTAATGAGATTATTTGTTCAAGAGATGTTATTAATGGATCGTATAATATCCATCAGATAAAATACGAATACAATGTTGAAAGCAAGCAAATTAAGTCGTCATAGGCCTTGAAAAGTAATGACTGAGGCTACCATGAGAGTCTGATTTGTAGGAAATTAAGACTTAATTAATGGTTCAGAATGTATTTTCCTACTATTATTTTTGAGTGTGAAATAAATCTGTGAAACCAGCAAAGACCAGCAAAATGTACAAATTTGAACTTCTAACGAATACAATGACACTTAAAATCTTGAAAGTCACCCTTAAAACATTAAGTCATTCCACTGAAGTCAAAAACAATTTTAAAATATTTGGATAAAGGGCCAAGCAATGTCATCAATACATATTAACCAGAGGCAAAATGTAAGGAGGAGAGGGCAGAGATGCGTCATATTTTATTATAAGCTATAATTAATAGTGGGCTTCCCAGGTGGCTCAGCAGTAAAGAAAACATCTGCCAATGCAGGAGATGCAGTCTCAATTCCTGGGTGGGGAAGATAACCTGGAGAAGGAGATGGCAGCCCACTCCAATAATCTTGCCTGGATGGAAAATCCCATGAACAGAGGAGCCTGGCAGGCTACAGACCGAGGGATCCTAAAAGAGTTGGACATGATTTGGGGACTGAAACAACAACATAATTAATTGCAGCCTTTTCTTACTAAAAACACTCAACAATCATTTAAAAAACTGTCACCATAAGGTAGTATCTTGACATTGCCACACATCTTATATAACTGTAATAACAAATGCCATGTTGAATCATTACTTTTGCTCATGTTTCTTTGTGTGTCTGTGTTTCCCAGAAAAACAAAATCTACAGTAAAACAGTAGCTTTCATTCCTATGGTAGGATACTTTTTAACTGCATTAACTGTTTGGATTTTAAACTCTCCTGTGAAGTTGATAAGAAGAGTATTACTTTCCTCCTTTACAAATGAATAAAGATAGTCAGAGACTGGTCCAGAATCACCTGGTATTTGGACTAAAAAATCCAGGGATTTTTTCATTGAGCTTTGCTCTCCCTTGGTCTGCCCTTCGTGTGGTTGGAAGGGCAGAAATGTCAGCTCCCTTTAAAGGGGAGACTATAAAAATGCAAAGGAAGAAACAGCAATGACCCCTGAGGGAAAAAAGGCTCCTGACAAAATTCTGACTGGTCTCCTGATTTATTAAAAATACTGCTCAGAGCAAAAGGGTCTAAAACTGATACAATGTTTAATTTTCCTGTCACAATTATAGAATCAGATGGTTGAACCCAGTTCTTTGTATGTAAGTATAAAATATGAGCTGAAATTAAATACTAAATCATGAGCTAGCATTAAAAGACATCACATGCCACATATATATACATATTTTTTCCCTGAGGGATATTAGCAAATCATACACTTTATCTTCAGAATAATATTTAAACACACTGCAAAGTAGCATAGACCAAAAATCAGTCCCCCAAGCTCCAGGAGTTTGGTTTTATGACTAATTCAGGATGGATAATTAAAACAATACTAATTACAGAAATGAATCTGTTCTTTTTGACCAAAAAGACCTATCTGCTAAGAACCAGGCTCAGATCATGTTGACTTACACATGTAAATTTTATAATACCACTCCCTGCTTTGATGGAGCCTTTTAATTTTGCAGCAGGCTTTTCACATACTAATACCCACTATTATGATGCCGCTGTTATTTTTAAGGAGAAAACCTTCCTCTTCCTGTCTCCATGCCTCACCTTGTGAAGTCTGTCATCTCCATCATGATCATACACATCTGTTTGGCCAGCACAATGATATCATTGCCGCTGTCATCCCATTTGGCCACTTCAGCATCCAGCTTGCTTTTCTCTTGGTGGAATATCTCCACCTGTTCAGCTATTTTTGCCTTCTCCTCTTGCGGTAGTTGTGCCATGATGGCCTGTGTGGGTTACAGAAAAAGTATGACTAATGATGACAAAAGGAGCACAGACAGAAGGTCAACTCTGCCTCCAGTTAACAGCAAACCCAGACCCTGACAAGGCCGGTAGGCCGTCCCACCATTCTGGAAAATACCCTTTTCTCCAGTCCCAGGAAGGAAAAAGCACAGACTGGTAAGGTCCCCGAATTTCCTGTCCCCATTCTCACATACAAAAAATAACCAAGATCCAAAGGGACGTGCACGTTGACAGTAGCAGAACCTCTCTATGGCTGTGATGACATATGTTTGTTCAAAAGAATCTATTCCTGACAATTTTTATGTTTGGTCTTGGGAAACTTTTACTGGATGAAAGAATGCACCTCTTTCAACACTGAAATCTGTTCAGAGAAGGGAAAAAGAGAACAGGCCTTCTGTTGCTGGGAAGGAAAAGAATTTTAAAGAATATCTGAGCATCCCAAGTGGGGTGGGGAGACAATCTGTGGGTGTTAATGAAACCATCCATAGTTAAATGCCAAACAAAATCCTTTATCCAGGGCACTTCAGGGATGGCATATCCATTCCCAGCCCTTCACTGTGGAAATCCTGGGTCAGCCATGGCTCCTTGGAGAGCCTATGAGTATGCACAGAAAAGCTGTGATGGGATAAAATGTAGGATTAGGAAGGAAAAGTTGATTTTCAACAGTTGTTAGTAGGGGAATGTAGAAAAGGAAGAACTACTGTTGATTCTCACTATTTGTGGATTTTTTTTTATTTGCAAATTTTCCTACTCTTTAAAACCTATCTGAACTCGCAAATCAATATTTGTGATGCTTTCAGTCATTCACAGACATGCGCAGAGCTGCCAAAATTTGTCATCTGACATCCATGTTCCCAGATGAGGTGGAACAAGGGTGTCTCTGCCTTCTTGTATTAGCACTCATACCAGAAACCCCACATCTTTGCACTTTTTGTTGGTGGTTTAGTTGTTTAACGTGGTCCCCAACCCTAGTGTAGAAGTGCTATCTCATATCTCTAAGCACAAGAAGGCTACAAAGTGCCTAATGAAGAAAATATATGTATTATATGAACTTTGTTCACACACATGAGTTTTAGTGCTCTTAGATATGAATTCAATGTTCATGAACCAAAACTAGGGGAAAAAACAGAAGCATTCATTAAACGAGATTATGTATCCATGGGTTGAAGGAAATGTTAAGACTAGCAGGTCTCAGGAACCTAACCCTGTATTTCCCATAGGAATAATGATTCTGTAGTTGCTAATTAAGCGTTCACGGTGACTTTATAGAACGTGAGGCCATGAATAAAGAGAATCAACTGTATTTGTTAAACACTATTTATGTAACAGGTGCTGAGTGAAATGTCTGACACCAGTTCATGTCATCACCTTTTGTAGCCTGCGTCACTGAAAGCAGCATGTCGATCAGTGTGTTAGTACTGAGGTCCTTCTGGTGCTGGGATACATGTATCCTCCAGAAGAAAGACCGAGAAAGCATGATTTGGGATACATATAGTTTTTACAAAGGACAAGTAAATAACACCCAAAAACCAAAACTGCTTTCTAAATTGTAAAGCTCCTCTCAGTATAAGTGAATAGTTCTAAGGAGGGGTAGCTGATATCTAACTGAAATATCAGGGGATATAAGATTAGAAGAACTGGGCTCAACCTGGCTCTGTCACTGACTTAAGACCTCATTGCTACTGGATCACATCCTTAACTTTTTGAAATATAAGATTAGCAGACAATTACCTCAATTACTTCAAAATGCTATGATGGACAGAAAATAAAATAATAAATGTTCTACATGTTTGTCTGAAAAAATGACAGTAAGCATGTATGGGATTACTGTTACCATTGTTGTCATTATTTCTATGAGCTTTCCTTTCCAGCTGCTTCTCTAGCTTATTACATAGTTGCCATCAAAGAGAAGAGATGGAATCAGAGACTGTGTGACCACCTATAAATGGAAATCAACATGGTTCCTTGAACACAGTCATGCATCCTGGGTACTATACTAAAAGACTTAAAATGTCAAACATTTAATCTACTTAATTATTTTATAAGATTAATACTATTATTACCCCTATTTTATTAATGATGATACCAAGATCCAGGAAAGTTAATTAACTCTGAACATTACACAACTAATGAACTGTAAGAATAGGATTCAAAGCCAGGTCAGCTAACACCATACTTAACCATCCTGCACAATGAGATCACCATGCAGGACAGTGCAGGTGAGACACTGCCTAGTGATTCCAATCCAATGGGGCAAAGGTCACTGAACCTGCAGCCTCTGTCCACTAGGCTGAGCATCCTGGAGTCGAGGCTTCATCTGCCCAGGATAAAAGGATCTGATTTGCATAAAGGTGTCCTTGAACTAGCAGCTTTCCAGATGCTACCTGTTACTAACAATGTCTACTAAACGCCATGCATATATGTGTGTGACTTTATACAAATAACATGTGTCTTCATGTGTATGATGTCTGTGTGTGTATATATATATATTATATATATATATATAAACTTAGGTCTCTAAATATGTGTGTGCATGTGTATACAAATATTAAAAATCCATATTTTAAAAGTCAAACTAGTTCAGATACAATAGTTAAAGTATTTAAAATACTACTATCCAAAAAATATTTTAAAGTAGTTTTAAAATGTATTTAAAAAGAGTTAATATACAAAAGTTTGTTATAAACTCACATATGCAACATCGTACTAATTCCAAGGCAGCTATTCCAATACTTTTGAGATAAGTTTGGGATTTGCACAAGTTTCCTGAAGCACCCCATCTGATATTCTAAAGGTGTCTAAGATTCATTTGTCCTCCTCATACAAAATTGATAACCATGTTTTACTTATACCCTACAAGTCCTAATCAGCAACATTTAAAGCATCTATTAGGTACTTCTCGTAAAAAAAAAAAAAAAAGAATCTATAAAACTGCTGGGCAGACCTCCAGATTCTACATTCAATATCCAGATTCTAGCAATAAACCTATCATTGTCCCCAAAGGATTAATTTGTGTATTAAAAGGTTACACGTGTCTGTCAACTGTTTTCACTTGAGTTTCAATCGTGCAGTTTAGTATTTGAATATTAACTGCCTTGCTCTAACCCTCTGATTTCTATTAATGTCCTGCCTCTGACTTCTCTTTGAGTTTCCTGAGGGCAAAGACCCCAGCATCTGCCTCGGTGTAGAAACTAAAGGCATACCTTTTGATGGACTGTTCACACATCTCTCCACGCACCCTATTGACACAGTTTGAGAGAAGTTAACAGAACTGACAAACGTTTTCTGAGGGCACAATTCCGAAGAAAAACCAGCCCCTTCAAAGCAAATTTGCAAAGGAAGCTGCTATTTTGACACTGGGGTGCTTCACCCACATAATGCACTTAATGGTGTGTGACTTGGGTGTAAGAGTCATTACATTTGCTTCTGCTAACGTAGCTATCGATGAAGCAAAGTCGTTTCCTAAATATTCTTAAAATGCTCTTGGCTTTTAAAAATTCATAGTTGACCTTTCTGAAACTGGAATTTAAAAAAAGGTTATCTATAAACAGTAGATCACAAACTGTGAAATTTGCAAGTTAATCAAATTAAAATTCAACACATGAGTTTTAATTAGGTCTTATCAATGTAACTCAGCAGTTTGAAATGTTAACACATTAAAGCCCTTCTAGCTAGTGGGGGGAAAAAAACAGCTTAGAGGCTGGCTACATTCAAGTCAAGTTGAATACAAAATACATAATGTGCAACTGTTCATTCCCTCAAACTAAGGAAACATAAGAAAAATGGTTTTGATGATGCAGGGGAAAGAGAACAAATCCGTTTTTCTGTTTGTGTCATGTGGTCGCCTGGGGTGGTCTGAGATTTTCCTCTGCTTTCTGTGTAGCCAAGCACAGCTGTCCAGATTGTTGATCTGGGACCCCAATTCGGTGGCCTCAGACATTTGAATTCACAACGTTTCTTACCCCCGTGCCTTAGGCTCCTAGTCTTTCTTCTGAACATCCAACCATTTTCTTGTGTGTGATTGTTCTAAACTTTATTAAGTGAAGAAAGTGAAAGTGTTAGTCACTCAGTCATGTCTGACTTTTTGCGACCCCGTGGACTGTAGCCCGCCAGTCTCCTCTGTCTGTGGAATTCTCCAGACAAGTATATAGGAGTGGGTTACCATTTCCTTCTCCAGAGGATCTTCCCAACCCAGGGGAAACCTGGGTCTTTGATTGAATCCAGACTCTATCATCTGAGCCACCAGTAAAGCCCAAACTTTATTAAATAAAAATGTGTATCACTGACAAAAGCCAGCAACCACTCAGTCCAGAATTTTTTCGTCAATTTAAATCTCAAGGAGCTTTTTTCTAGTCTCAAAAGAATTATTTTCCCAATCCCAAAATGAAAAATGACTTTTAAAGTCTTTGGACATCTGAACTGAAAAGTGTTAGTATCTTAAACACACAGCAATAGTCTACCATGAAAAGTTTAAGTATATGCATGTTTATAAATAATGATTTAAAAGGTTAAAACTTAATGTGCCCATTTCTCTTCACTTGGTTTTAAAGCAAGATAATAAACATAAGTAATTAAGGAGTGGGTGACTTTTACCTGTCTCAGGCTGTGAAGTGAATTGGAAAATTAAGATTCTTGTCTCATTAATTCAAGTGAAAACTTTCAGGATGGTCTAAATTATCCAGCTCTTTCAGGTTAAATTATTGGCCAGCCTTCTAATGAATGACTATGTTATGCTACAAGCATCATCATCTTCTTCATAAACTTAACATTATGTAATAACTCTTGGATAACTCTTGGGATACTTTTCATCATGCTTTCTCCTAATGATATTAAGAAGTAGGATGATACATGTATATATATAGAGAGAGAGAGGGAGAGAGAGTGCACACACAAGGAGATGAGGCATAGAGAGGTTACGAAAGTTACCCCAAAGCCATACAGCTTGCCCTAATCCATTTTTAAAATAAGGTTTGTGTGACTCCAAATAATATGTTTTATCATGAAGGTTAAATGCCAAAGAGTTGTTGATTAATTTTAACTATGTCAGCTTTTGAAGAAAGAAGTTTATAAGATATCATGTTTAGGATCAAAGGTCCTGATAATTTCTATATTTCATCAGAGCAAGGTATGATTGTTCTCCATTCAAATCCCACCCCCCCCCCACCTCTGTGTGTATGTTTCTCTCTCATAAAGCATTGTAGACAAGCAGCAGATGGAAACACATAAAGGGAACAAAGCTTCACTCTAATTTCAGAATTTGAGAGCAATGTTGAAATGGTACTAAAGTATTTTTTCCCACCTTAACCTCCTCTTGGATTTAATTTGCCATTTTCAGAGAATTTCCCTGAATGAGAACACAAAGTAACCAGAGGAGAGCTGGCTGCTGGAAAGAGCAACTGCCTCTGTCAGAGACAACTTTTGCCTCCTCCACACTTTTGAACAAGTTAACACACTTCTCTGGTCAAAAGTTCGACCATCTGTCATCTCAGCAATTCAATGCACCCTCTTATTTCCAACTTATGGCCGTAATTCTATGTCTCTGATTTGTCATCATATAATTATAGGCTTAAATAGGCTGACTCAATAACTAATGCTGTCTGCTGCAAGTTACTCATACAAACCTCATGATGGTTCGCAAAGACAAATCAGCAAATGCTGAATTACAGGGGTAGTTTGTTCTTACTATCCTGGCCCATGTTCATCATTCATGCTGACAAAACTTTCAAAAAAGACCATTGTCTTCTCACCTACTGGGTGAAGAAATAATGGATGATGAAGATAGATGTCATCTGACTTTTGTTTCCACTCACTGTAACTGACTTGACCTTGAATGTAAGATGCATGAAATGGAAGTATAATGAGACTGCATTTTTCCTTGTAAAAAGTGAGGCTGTACCAATACTAGGTTGCAGTTAGTCAATCAAATTGACTTTGACCTGATTAATGTTTAGGTGAATTACTCAAACTTGCCCTTTGTCACTGACATAAAAATGCTTGTTTTACTTCATTTTGAAGATGAATTGATCTGACTGATGAATTAGTGTAGTGTTACACCAGTACAGGCTCAAAAGACTCTCAGCTTAATCAACTTCCCTATTTTCAATATTTTAAGGGGAGTAACTAAAGTCTACAAGGAATCTTTTAAAGTAGGGAGCTTCACACTCTTCTGTGCACCTTTCTGCTCTCACCAGCCCGTGATAAGAGATTTCTCTTCCAAAAGATGACAATTTTCAGTCATCCCTTATTGAGCACTCAATGCGTGTCAGATATTATGCTCATTATTTTATAAATGTTAAGTGATCAAAACTTCAAAGGAATCTTATCAAACAAGCCTATTATTTACTTATAGATTATAAAAAAAAATAAAGCTCAGAGAAAGTAAGCAGCATGTACCAGAGCATAGTCTTCACCCTACTCATTACAATTCAGAACTAAGTCTGTCTGAAATCAAATCCAGTGCATCTCCAATGTTCTAACTTTTACTCTCACACTTCCCCCAACAATGTCCATTTCTATCTTCTAGATCATTTAATTGTTGGATGAGACTATCAGGAGAAATGGGACCTTCTTAACTCAACATAAAGCTTAGTCTTCTCTGAATTATCTTTATTTTAACCTTTGATTGGCTATTTTCTACTCTTTTTCAGAATTCTTATGCCAGTTTGAACTTTCTGGAGTTTCTAGATCCTTATTCTAAATTGCCATCTCTATCTCATTCTTCCTATTCATTATCTTTTAATAAGTAAAACTTTACAAAAGAGAATTAGAATATCCATTAGGATATCTCAGTTATACTATAATTACATTATTTTAGCCCTATGGAAGCTGCACCTTTAAAAGGAAGAGAATCTCACCCTCTTTTGCAATCCCCAGGAATTTTATCTGCTGCTCCCTGACTTGATTACTGGCAGCTTATCCTCAAGAAGCTCCAGCTAATAAGACTGGTCAGATTCCAGAATATTCTTTGGAACATTTTTATTGGTGGACTGTCTCACAGAGTGTTCAAGAGAGTTCAAATGTCAGCCACAGTGGTGATCTTTTTATGGTTCTTGCTCCACAGTCTTTAACTGTTATATTTCTTGTATGTCTCTGTAATTTCTTTTTCAATCACATGGATCTGGGGCTGCTGCCTTGGGCCTAGGTAGGTCTCAAGGGAAAAACTTCTTTCTCAACTCTGATGTCCCTGAACCAACTGCAAAATATGTGGTCTTATTTCTCAGATACCCTAGGCCAGAGTGTGGAGCAATAACAACCCCACTGGTAACAAAGTAGTACTCTCATTCTCCCTTTGTGGTTGTCACCTATGTGGTTAACAAGCTTCGAAACTTTAAGAAGAACTATGAAGTCTGGGAAAAGGTAAGATCTGAGCATTCCCTTATACCCTGGTCACTGAACCATCTAATCATGACCTCTAACCCCCACCAAATTCACAATACATACAAGTTTTGCTGTGATATGGCTGCTATGATTTCAGTGATGGAAACAGAAGGAAGTAAGAAGGAATTAGAATCAGTGGTGGTGATTTCACTGTGTAAAATGTGAACTGCTAGAAATGAAACAACCCCAGATGACAGCCTGGATTTCTGAGCCATGAATCTCTGGGGTTTCAGGTACCTGGAAATCAGAAATTCCTTCAAACCAGTTTGGTGAACACAACCACTGTGCTCCAAATCAAAGTCATGAATGTCCACTCACCCGTGCACTCTGTCCTGCAATGAGCTGGTCATCCTCAGTCTGAACACTTGTCCGGCTACGTACATCGTAATCTTCCTGCTCAAAGTCTGAATCATCCTCTAATTCTTCTGGGGTCTAAAAATACAGAGGAAAAGAGAAAAATCAGCATACAGATCTCCTTCAACTTATAATGCGATTAAATTCCAACAAACCCTCTGTAAGTTAAAAATATCTTAAGTCAAAAATTCATTCAATGCACTAACCTACTGAATAGAAGCTTAGTCTGTGTGCACATGTGTGTTCAGTCATGGCTAACTCTTTGTGATCCCCATGGGACACAGTCTATGTCCATGGGATTTCCCAGGCAAGAATACAGGAGTGGGTTGCCATTTCCATCTCTAGGACATCTTCCAGACCCAGGGATCGAACCGGTGTCAGTGGCATCTCCTGAACTGGCAGGTGGATTATTTATCAAGAGCACTACCTGGGAAGCCATAGCTTAGCCTCAGTTCAGTTCATTTCAGTTGCTCACTCATGTCTGACTCTTTGCGACCCCATGGACTGCAGTAAGCCAGGCTTCCCGGTCCATCACCAACTTCTGGAGCTTGCTCAGACTCATGTCCATCAACTTGGTGATGCCATCCAACCATCTCATCCTCTGTCATCCCATTCTCCTCCCACCTTCAATCGTTCCCAGAATCGGGATCTTTCCAATGAGTCAGTTCTTCCTATCAGGTGGCCAAAGTATTAGAGCTTCAGCTTCAGCATTAGTCCTTCCAGTGAATATTAAGGACTGATTTCCTTTAATACTGATAGGTTGGATCTTCTTGCTTGCCAAAGGACTCTCAAGAGTCTTCTCCAGCACCACAGTTCAAAAGCATCAATCCTTTGGTGCTCAGCTTTCTTCATGGTCCAACTCTCACATCCATACATGACTGCTGGAAAAATCATAGCTTTAACTAGATGGACTTTTTTTGGCAAAGGAATATCTCTGCTTTTTAATATGCTATCTAGGTTGGTCATAGCTTTTCTTCCAAGGAGCAACTATCTTTTAATTCCATGGCTGCAGTCACCATGTGCAGTGATTTTGGAGCCCAAGAAAAGAAAGTCTATCTCTGTTTCCATTGTCTCCCCATCTATTTGCCATGAAATGATGGGACCAGATGCCATGATCCTAGTTTTCTGAATGTTGAGTTTTAAGCCAACTTTTTCACTCTCCCCTTTCACTTTCATCAAGAGGCTCTTTAGTTCTTCTTCGCTTTCTGCCCTAAGGGAGGTGTCATCTGCATATCTGAGGTTATTGATATTTCCCCTGGCAATCTTGATTCCGGCTTGTGCTTCATCCAGCCTGGCATTTCGCATGATGTACTCTGCATATAAGTTAAATAGGCAAAGTGACAATATACAGCCTTGACGTACTCCTTTCCCAATTTGGAACCAGTCTGTTGTCCCAAGTCCAGTTCTAACTGTTTCTTCTTGACCTGCATACAGGTTTCTCAGGAGGTGGGTGAAATGGTTTGGTATTCCCATCTCTTGAAGAATTTCCCGCAGTTTGTTGTGATCCACACAGTCAAAGACTTTAGTGTAATCAATGAAGCAGAAGTAGATATTTTTTTGGAATTCTTTTGCTTTTTCTATGATCCAACAGATGTTTGCAATTTCCTAAGCTACCTTAAAAGTGCTCAGAACACTTAAAATAGCCTATTAGTTGGGCAAAATTATGTAAGACAAAGCCTTTCTTTATAATTAAGTATTGACTATCTCATGTCATTTACTGAATACTCTATTAAAAGTGAAAAACAGAACAGTTTTCTGGGTACAGGATGGTGTAAGTGGATCTGCTGTTTACCTTTATTATTGTGTGGCTAACTGGGAGCTGCGGCCTCTGTGTTTACACACTAATAATGGAAAACATGCTTCAAGTACCTTTCATTTGCCTATCATTGTTTTCTAAGTGCTTTAAGTACACTAACTCATACACTTTTCTTGATATTACTATGACATACATACTATTTTCTCCATTTACACATAAGGAAACTGAGGCGTGAGAAGATACACCTTGTTCAGAGTCTTCTAAAGCACGCAGTTTGACACATGTACTCAAAAATCCTGTGCTCTGTTAATTTTAAGAGGATAAACTCAGAAGGTGGCAAGGATGGTACAGGGAGGAAAGACAATGCCTTCATGTGAGATTCTCTGCATAATTATCTTTAGTCTGAAAGCTGACAGGCACCCACAACTTGGCACACAGTAATACCATCTCTCAGGGCTGTGTCTTTCAGAAGGAAGGAGCAGATCACAAGCAGTACTGACAATGCAGGTGCCCACTGCCCATCTAAAAGGGAACATTTTAATTTTGCTGGTTTCTTTGGCTATCTCAGTGTAATTAATCAGGTGTGGTTATTGATGAAGTCTTGAGATTGGTCAGACAGGCATAAAATGGGGTCTTTGGTGCCAATATCACATTCTGCCTAATAATTTTCCAGGCTGTGGCATATCCCTCTTGTTTTCCTTCTCTCTTACCACCAACTTTATTAATATTCACTCACTCATCTACAGATGTTCAATTTTTTCCCTAGGAATATTAAAAGAAAGAGGTTTTGTTCCCAGTCTTTATTAACTCAAGCAGGTGTGGAGTGGGCAAACCAGTTCACATAACTGCTGAAATTTTCATTGTGGACAGAGACAAGCATCTCTGTTCATTTCTCACTTCTCTGGAGTGTGCCGAGGAACAATTACAGCAAGTTGGTAAATTCTGCTGACAGATGAGCTGACAAGATTGCACACACTTCTCATCATTAGATTTTGAAAAGGAGAGTGAAAAATAAAATGGAAAACTTCACTCAACAGAAAAAAGGAGAAAATGACAGTGCCTATAGTACTGTGTCCAAACATTTCAGTGATCTGTGTATTCAGTAGATGAGTCAATGGCAAGCACAACCTGGCAGCATAAGGCTCATAATGAGGAGCTCGTATTCAAGTGGTTATGGCTCAGGAACTAAAATAAAGTTTCAAAATGAAAAAAAACAATACTGTACACCCAGGGGGCCTGAACTTTTGGGGCCTACTCTGCCACTGATATGTGTTTTTCACAAGCCATTTATAGTTTTCCTGCTTTTCTGTCTCCTCACTCATAAAATAGATAGTAACTATATTTCTTCTCTCTCCTTTTGAATCAAAACCACGATAAGGTACCATTTCACGCCAGTCAGAATGGCTGCGATCCATAAGTCTACAAGCAATAAATGCTGGAGAGGGTGTGGAGAAAAGGGAACTCTCTTACACTGTTGGTGGGAATGCAAACTAGTACAGCCACTATGGAGAACAGTGTGGAGATTCCTTAAAAAACTGGAAATACAACTGCCTTATGATCTAGCAATCCCACTGCTGCGCATACACACTGAGGAAACCAGAAGGGAAAGAGACACGTGTACCCCAATGTTCATCACAGCACTGTTTATAATAGCCAGGACATGGAAGCAACCTAGATGTCCATCATCAGATGAATGGATAAGAAAGCAGTGGTACATATACACAATGGAGTATTACTCAGCCATTAAAAAGAATACATTTGAATCAGTTCTAATGAGATGGATGAAACTGGAACCTGTTATACAGAGTGAAGTAAGCCAGAAGGAAAAACACCAATACAGTATATTAACACATATATATGGAATTTAGAAAGATGGTAACAATAACCCTGTATACGAGACAGCAAAAGAGACACTGATGTATAGATCAGTCTTATGGACTCTGTTGGAGAGGGAGAGGGTGGGGAGATTTGGGAGAATGGCATTGAAACATGTATAATATCATGTATGAAACGAGTTGCCAGTCCAGGTTCGATGCACAATACTGGATGCTTGGGGCTGGTGCACTGGTACGACCCAGAGGGATGGTATGGGGAGGGAGGAGGGAGGAGGGTTCAGGATGGGGAACACAGGTATACCTGTGGCGGATTCATTTCGATATTTGGCAAAACTAATACAATATTATAAAGTTTAAAAATAAAATAAAATTAAAAAAAATACATAGTAACTGCTACCTGTCCTGCCTGCTTCACAGAATTCTAGCATCAAATACATACAAAAAAGCTTGGTAAACAATACAAATAAAGTAATAAGTGACAGTGATCATTATTATGATTAATAATAACACATACACCTAATACCAACAACTATAATCACCATAATTACAGGGATCATTTTTTACTACCCACTATGGGTCAGGTGGGCTTTCCAGCTGGCTCTGTGGTAAAGAATATACCTGCCAATGCAGGAGACACATGTCAACCCCTGCATTGGGAAGATTCCCTAGAGAAGGAAATGGCAACCCATTCCAGTATTCTTGCCTGGAAATAATTCTTGCCTGGAAATTTTTGGAAATAATAGACAGAGGAATCTGATAGGCTACAGTCCATAGGGTCACAAAAGAGTTGGATACAA
Organism: Bos grunniens; assembly: GCF_055505025.1. Classification (NCBI taxonomy): domain Eukaryota; kingdom Metazoa; phylum Chordata; class Mammalia; order Artiodactyla; family Bovidae; genus Bos; species Bos grunniens. Next base: position 52,937,983 of record NC_141175.1, on the reverse strand, counting down.
CTTAGCAACTGAACAACATGGGTCAGCCATTCAACTAAAGGATTTAATCCTTACAATGACCTTATGAAATGAACTTAATCCCAATTTAATAGAGGCATAAACAGGTTCAGAGTAGTTAGGTAAATTTTCCAAGCACCACACCTGACCAGTCAAGGGTTCCATAGCTTTTAACCTTTACAAGTACCATCAGGCAAATAGATAAGATTTGAATATTTTCTTGTGCCTAATCCATGTAGCAAACCCGTTCAAACCACCTATATAAATAGTTGTGTGCATGTGAAGTTTTCTGAGTGCATGTAAATATGTCTCCTATTCATGCTGTCATTTTTAAAACAGTGTTATTTTTTGGCTGGTCAAGGATCCCCACAAATTAAAGGAGACATGGAAAAGCAGGGAGGGTCTAAAAATGGGCCAGGAGGTTTGTATCATTAGATGATATCCTAGGGTATAAGGAATAGAAAAAATATGCAGTTCGTTGGACTAGAGACTGGCGACCTAAGGTCAACCCTCAGTTCTACCCTTATGTCTCCCAGGGGAGGATTTTTTTTAATGACTCGAGAGAATCACTTTGGTCTAGTCTTGGTTCCATGATGCTACTAGCAATGTATCTGGCCTATAAAATGTCTCCCTTCTAAGAGTCTATCAGCTTAACGTGTCCCTTATACAGAGGTTCAAGAATATCGTGTGACTTGTCCATAATCACACCACTTACTATCTGCAGAGTAGGATCAATCTACCTGCCTCAGCTTCCCAATCAAATTCTCAATCTTCTCTACAACAGCTTCAGTAAAGAAGCAAAATGAGAAAAGTTTGAAAAATTTACAGTCATTTCACCAGGACATGTGAAAAATGTGACTTGAGTGTATGTGTGTGCACACATATGTGCTCAGTCATGTCTGACTCTGTATGGACTGTAGCCCCACCAGGATCCTCTGTCCATGGGATTCTCCATGCAAGAATACTGGAGTGGTTGCTATGCCTTCCTCCAGGGGATCTTCCCACCCAAGGATCAAATCTGCATATCTTGCATCTCCTGGATTGGCAGGTGGATTCTTTACCACTGTGGCACCTGCAAAGCCCCCAAAATGTAGTAAGGACTATTTAAAGGATTGGCTCAGACGCAAATTAGTTTCACTGGGAGCAGAAAGATGAGATCGTAAGTTGGCAACCACAACAGGAGACTTTGAGTGATGCATGAAGAAGGATTTCTCAACAGATCTCTAATCATTGCAATGGCCTGAAAACTAGAAAGTTGAATTAAAAATTTCCTGACCCAATATAGAACAAAATCTCCCTCATCAGGACTGATCAGCCTCTGGAATCTCTAACCATTTTTACCCTGGAGGCCACCTAGCTTAACTCCTTTTTTCTGCTCTTACCCCATACTTTGTATTTTCTCCAGTATAACCAGGATACTCCATTGAAGATCTAACTCAGATCATGGTATTCTCCTGCTCAGAAAACTTCAATGGCTTCCATCAATCATTCAATATGGTTCGTAGGCCACATGTGTCATTCTCTGCCTGGAACACATTTCCCTGAGAACTTTTATGGCTTGTTAACCTCCTCCTTCTCTAAATCTCTTCCCAAATGTTACCCAGTGCACTTCTGTGGTAGCTCAGATGGTAAAGAATCTGTCTGCAATGCAGGAAACCAGTGTTTGATCACTAGGTCAGAAAGATCTCCTGGAGAAGGGAATGGCCACCCACTCCAGCCAGTATTCTTACCTGGAGAATTCCATGAACAGAGAAGTATGGCAAGCTATAGTACATGGGGTTGCAAAGAGTCGGACATGACTGAACAACTAACATACTGGATCACCCTTCATAAAACCCACCCCCATCCTATGCTTTATCCTCTCAATAGTTTGTTGGTTTTCTCTATGGCATATTAACTAATATATCTACTTGTTTATTCCCTGTCTCCCACCAAAGGAATATAAATTCTTGACTGGCCCTAACAATTTAGTGCCTGTTGCATATTGTATTAGTTCTCAAACCTTGGAATACTATTGCACGTCCATTGAGCTTGATTTTTATCACAGCAACAACCAGAAACACTGCACCACAAATACATGGTGTGATCAATATATGATCAAAAGGAATGCACCAACCTAATGTTTAAACTGTGAACTACCTTCAGCTAATATTTCTCATGGTATCTTAGAGATATGTATGGGTTTCCCTTGACATTTTAAAATATCTTGCAATGCTCCAGGGCATCTTCATGACCATTTTGGGAGATGTGAAGTTAAGCGGTAGAATCTTATCTGAATCCTGTCTTAGGTCCTACTGTTTCTCCTTTCTGCTTTCAGAAGTTTCACATGCAACAGAATTAATGGGTTTAAATTACAAAAGTTCAATGTAGAGATATCATTATAGATTTTTTCATGGTCATTCTATGACAGGTAACTATTTTTTTTTTTGAAAACAGTTATTCTGACACCAAGGTATTATCACCTTTTGTGCTATCCACCTACTTTACTTTCCAACATTAAATGTTTAACTCCTTGTGTATTAAATATACCCTTGGTCCTCTTTATTTGAGGATTCTTTACTTGAGAATTTGCCTACTCATCAAAGTTTCTCTGAAATCTCTAAATTAATATTTTTGTAGTAATTCACAGACGTGTGTGTACAGTTCAGTTCAGTTCAGTTCAGCCACTCAGTCATGTCCGACTCTTTGCGATCCCATGAATTGCAGAACGCCAGGCCTCTCTGTCCATCACCAACTCCCGGAGTTCACTCCGACTCATGTCCATCGAGTCAGTGATGCCATCCAGCCATCTCATCCTCTGTCATCCCCTTCTCCTCCTGCCCCCAATCCCTCCCAGCATCAGAGTCTTTTCCAATGAGTCAACTCTTCGCATGAGGTGGCCAAAGTACTGGAGTTTCAGCTTTAGCATCATTCCTTCCAAAGAAATCCCAGGGCTGATCTCCTTCAGAATGCACTGGTTGGATCTCCTTGTAGGCCAAGGGACTCTCAAGAGTCTTCTCCAACACCACAGTTCAAAAGCATCAATTCTTCGGTGCTCAGCTTTCTTCAAAGTCCAACTCTCACATCCATACATGACCGATGGAAAAACCAAAGCCTTGACTAGACGGACCTTTGTTGGCAAAGTAATGTCTCTGCTTTTCAATATGCTGTCTAGGTTGGTCATAACACGTGTGTACACAATATGGCAAAAACTTTTGAGTCACCCAACATGCAAATTTCCAGCTGAGGTCAAACAGCACAATCTTCTGCTTTCTTATTTCAACTCTTATACTATAAACAAGTATCCTTTTTGCAGTCTGTTTAGTGCCACATTTTTCATTTTTGTCCTTTGTGTTATTTCTCTGCTTAAAATGGCTTCCAACTGTAGTGCTGAGGTGTTGTTTAGAATACCGAAATGCAAGAAGGTTATGTTGCACCTTTCAGAGAAAATGCATTAGATAAGCTTCTTTCAGGCATGAGTAATAGTGTGATTGGCTATCCCTGGTGGCCCAGATGGTAAAAATCTGCCTATAATGCAGGATACCTGGGTTCAGTCCTTGGGTCAAGAATATTCCCTGGAGAAGGGCACAGCAACCCACTCTAGTATTCTTATCTGGAGAATCCCATGGACAGAGGAGCAACAGGGGTTGCAAAGAGTTGGACACGACTGAGTGACTACACTGTCTTTCTTTCTTTTTCATTCTTTTGGCTGTGAGTTCAATGTATATGTATCAACAATATGCATTAAATAAAATGTGTTTAAACAAAAACACACATTAAACAAGCTAATATATTGATCAGTTGATGAAGATGTGACCAGAGGCTCACAGGAACCCAACCTTGAATTTCTCCTAGGAGCAATGATTCCGTATTCCTTAATTCAGAATTCACTGAAGGCAACTACCACAAATAACAAAAATCAAATAAATTCTGGTGAGCCATATTTGCCTATTCATTTTTTAAACTACTCTGTTAAGGTAATCAGAAAATTCCTATGTAGCTAATAGATTACCAAGGACAAGCCTTAGCAAGAAGCAAACAAAAAAAGTTGTATGAAAGAGAAGCAGAGTTGATCTGCTCCCAAAGGAAAGTAAGAGCCTTAAAGGTGAGGTTGAAATACCGGAAGGACAAGCTTTGTTTGCTTCAGAGGGTTGCCTTGAGCTGGCCTGGAGCACCTACATACTAACATCACCATTAAATATGTATTGATTGCTGAAAGGCAAGGTGATAGGGAATCTGACCTTTCAAGGTCCTTTCTGCATTTATTTTTTGGAAAATAATTCTTATTTTTCCAAAGCATAACCAACACTTTGAGAGAGAAGAAGGCATGGCCAGTTTAGCTGGAAAAGAGCTCCACTTGTCTTACTGTCTTTCGCTCGACTCAGTGCAATGATATTTTAAAGCAGACTTAACTATCATACATAGAAAGCAAACCAAGAATTTAAGTATGAAATGAAGCCATTTTGGTGCTGAAAGGAGAAAGACTTTTAAAATAACAATTTGTACATACCATACATTTCTCCCTTCCTGTTTTAAGTGATGTGAAATCCATCCAATCAAATCACTTGAAATGTCAAGATAGAGGAATGACACTTTATGTAACAAAGATATGGCATTTTTACCTAAATTATGTTTTTTTACAGCTCATGAATGAATAAGTGAATGATGGCTATAAACTTGCTCAGCCTCCCAGATGAATAGTTGTCACAAAAATGTGAAGGCTAACAAAGCAGAAATATGGCAAAAAAGGGAATATGTCTTGAGAATTACAGTGGAATTTAGTGCCCAATGCTTTGAAAACATAATTCTCATGGTCTATTATTTCACAAGTTAGTATATAATGGGAAAAATACAGGTTTAAAAGCCTATTTTTCCTTTGTCCTCTAATTCTCATACTTTTCCCTCTGTCACCTTCCTATCTCCAGAGGTATCTGTTTCTTTTGCTCCCTAACATACATTGTATTTTTTTTATATTTACTTTTATTTATTTATTTATTGGCTGTGCTGGGTCTTAATTGCAGCATGGGGAATCTAGTTCTCTAACCAGGGGTTAAACTCGGGGTCTTCTGCATTGGGAGCCTAGAGTCTTAGCCACTGGACCACGGGGGAAGTCCATCACACATAGTATTAAGCACTGTGCCGAATAATGCATCACTATGAAGGGAAAAAAAACACAGCTTCTGCTTTCCAAAAGTTCAGCCTAAAGAAGGTTGCTGCTGTCATTTGGTGGTTAATTTGTGTCCAACTCTTGTGACACCATGGACTGTAGCCCACCAGACCCCTCTGTCCATGGGCTCTCCCGGGCAAAATACTGGACTGGGTTGCCGTTTTCCTTCTTCAGTGGCTAAGTCGTGTCCAACTCTTTTGTGACCCCATGGACTGCAGCTCAACAGGCTTCTCTGTCCATGGGATCTCCCAGACAAAAACACTGGAGTAGGTTGCCATTTCCTTCTCCAGGGGGTCTTCCCAACCCAGGGATCAAACCCATGTCTCCGGCCAGTACAGGTGGATTCTTTACCACTGAGCCACCAGGGAAGCCCCTAAAAAAAGTAATAGACCTCAAAAAATATATATATAGTGTAAAGATTATGATCACAGCAGAAAGATTTACAGGTAGTTAAAGAAAAGAATCAGTATTTTTGAGGGAGAAAATTTAGGGAATGAAGATTTGAGCCAGGTCTTGAAAGGTTTGACAGAGTTTGACAGATCTAAAATAGGAAAGTTGGAAGAACAGGAAATACATCTGACCATCTTGTCCAAAATTGAATTCCACATTGTTATATACATTTAGTACTGTCTGATACAACTTATATGATTCTCTGAACACTTTGAATTAATCATGGAATTATTTAACATGGAAAATCAAGTTGCTTAAAGATGAGAAGATAAGAATATGCTATGGTTGCTCCCCAGCAAAGAAGCTAGCTGAATGTTTCAGGAGAATCATTAATGTCCATAAAGATGGAAGAGAGACTTTTTCTGGTGATGCTCTACTCTGCCTGCTCAGATCACCTTGGAAGCATCATGCTGTGTCCTGGGTACCACAGTCAAAAAGGATATACACAGGTTTAATGACTTCATGATTTCGAAGATACCCAAATTTGGAGGAGAATTAATGCCATACATGAACTCTAAAGAACTAAGTGTGTATTGTCCAGAGAGACCAATAAATCACAGATACTTCTTGAAGTACTGAAAGACTGCATACAGAAAATAAGTTGATTTAAAATAGATTGTTACTGTTTTGCTGTGTTTGAGGGGATGTTGGTTTAGATGCTCAGTGGTCACCCCGAGAGAAAGTTTTTCAAGATGCACTCAGCGATTAACTTATAGTTCATTGAACAGCCCCAGAGACAACAATGAAGGTTGAGGATGGAGATGTAGTCTAGGGCTGCCTCATCCAAAATGGTGGCCACAGATACACGGAGCTACTGAGAATTTTAAATGAAGCTGGTGCCACGTGTTGAAATGCTACCTTTGGATATTGATTGAAGTAAATAAAATATGTTCTTAAAACTAATTTCATCTGTTTTTTTTTTCCTTATCAACATAACTACTAAAAATTGAAATTGTACATGTGGCTTATATATATTTCCATAGGATAGCAAGATGAGCACTGCAGACTCATCATCTCTGCCTCAGTCCTAATAGCCACAAACATATCCGTGTCATCAACCTAAGTTTATTTTATAAAAGAGTTCTATGGCTAAGAAAAGCATTTGAAACCTGCTATACTTAACTGTCAATAAGGCAAGGAGAAAAAGTTATGATGGAATATTACACAGCTGTAAAATAGAATAAGGTAAGCTATTGTCTTCACAGAGATAGACAAAGGCACACTGTGGGCAAACAAAGCAAGTTATAAGTAACTCTTAACTGAGTTTTGAAATCTGTTATATTATGCTTTCTCGTGTGTGTCTAATCATTTAGGCAATGGTTTGGAAGACTCACAGCTACACAGATCAGAAGACTGAGGGATGGGAAGATAGTAGGAAAGGTGATAGGAGAGGTTTGCTGAAAGATTATTTAGCCTAATGATCTGTTACAAGAAGAATGTAGCTATCTATCACTTTATTGCATTATCATTATTATTATCATTATCATGATCACTAACACTACTAAGCTGGGTGATCTTCATTTTCTTCCACCACATGGCTTTCTGATTATAATGGGAAATGGTGTTAGCAAAGGGGAATGGCAAGGGCACCCCTAAGTGGGTATCAAATTAAGGTAATAATGTGTGGAAGAAGCAGGCAGGACATCACCCTTCAGGGCATTCAGTGCTGATCTAGACTTGTTGGGATCACTAATCCCTTTATAAGTAAAAAGTCCCCCTTGTCTGACCAAATGAGGAGCTAAACAGCTTACTACGTTAAACTAAATAATCAAGAAAAAATTACAAAGAGTAAATTCTTTGGGGACCCTACTGGACACTCCAATCAGCTCCAAGCTACAGAGACCTCACATACCCTGATCATCAGCACAGCCTTTCTGATGTCCCGAACGCCGTCATACACCAGGCGAGAGGCATCGATGAACTCGTTCTCCTCAAATGGCTGAGGGACGTTGGCACTCAGGGCTTCAATGGCAACCTCCACTTGTTCAGCAAAGCGTGGCATCACTGGTGTAAACAAAGTGAAAGGCAGTGGATTAGGCAGTCTTTCTTTCATGCTTCCTTGTTTCTCTTAGGGAAGGTGGCAGGCTCTGGGCATTCCAACATTCAAATGGAGCCTGGTGTCCACCTGTCCAGTAGGAGATAGACCCAATTTAATGATCTTTGTGCCACTTACCTTCAGCAGGGGGAGGAAATCATTACTCTATGAAAGGTGATGGATGGTCTGCAACAGAGCAACTTTATGAAACCTGCCCAAGTTAGTGTGGTATACTGTATGTGAGTCCAGTTTCATGTTATCATAAGCTGAGTTTCTACTACGAACAAAGCTAGTGGAGGTGATGGAATTCCAGTGAAGCTACTTCAAATCCTGAAAGATGATGCTGTGAAAGTGCTACACTCAATATGCCAGCAAATTTGGAAAACTCAGCAATGGCCACAGGACTGGAAAAGGTCAGTTTTCATTCCAATCCCAAAGAAAGGCAATGCCAAAGAATGCTCAAACTACCACACAGTTGCACTCATCTCACACACTAGTAAAGTAATACTCAAAACTCTCCAAGCCAGGCTTCAGCAATACGTGAACCATGAACTTCCAGATGTTCAAGCTGGTTTTATAAAAGGCAGAGGACCCAGAGATCAAATTGCCAACATCCACTGGATCATAGAAAAAGCAAGAGAGTTCCAGAAAAACATCTATTTCTACTTTATTGACTATACCAAAGCCTTTGACTGTGTGGATCACAACAAACTGTGGAAAATTCTGAAAGAGATGGGAATACCAGACCACCTGACCTGCCTCTTGAGAAACCTGTATGCAGCTCAGGAAGCAACAGTTAGAACTGGTCATGGAACAACAGACTGGTTCCAAATGGGAAAAGGAGTACGTCAAGGCTGTATATTGTCACCCTGCTTATTTAACTTATATGCAGAGTACATCATGAGAAATGTTGGGCTGGAAGAAGCATAATCTGGAACCAAGATTGCTGGGAGAAATATCAATAACCTCAGATATGCAGATGACACCATCCTTATGGCAGAAAGTGAAGAGGAACTAAAGAGCCTCTTGATGAAAGTGAAAGAGGAGAGTGGAAAAGTTGACTTAAAGCTCAACATTCAGAAAACTAAGATCATGGCATCTGGTCCCATCACTTCATGGAAAATAGATGGGGAAACAATGGAAACAGTGTCAGATTTTATTTTTTTTGGGCTCCAAAATCACTGCAGATGGTGACTGCAGCCATGAAATTAAAAGACGCTTACTCCTTGGAAGGAAAGTTATGACCAACCTAGATAGCATATTGAAAAGCAGAGACATTGCTTTGCCAACAAACGTCCGTCTAGTCAAGGCTATGGTTTTTCCAGTGGTCATGTATGGATGTGAGAGTTGGACTGTAAAGAAAGCTGAGCACTGAAGAATTGATGCTTTTGAACTGTGGTGTTGGAGAAGACTCTTGAGAGTCCCTTGGACTGCAAGGAGATCCAACCAGTTCATCCTAAAGGAGATCAGCCCATCCTAAAGATCAGCCCTGGGTGTTTTTTGGAAGGAATGATGCTAAAGCTGAAACTCCAGTACTTTGGCCACCTCATGCGAAGAGTTGACTCATTGGAAAAGACTCTGATGCTGGGAGGGATTGGGGGCAGGAGGAAAAGGGGACGACAGAGGATGAGATGGCTGGATGACATCACCGACTCGATGGATGTGAGTTTGAGTGAACTCTGGGAGATGGTGATGGACAGGGAGGCCTGGCATGCTGCGATTCATGGGTTCACAAAGAGTCGGACACAACTGAGTGACTGAACTGAACTGAACTGAACTGCAGCTGAGTTTCACTTCTGCTAACTCCTAACTGTGAAACCTTGACCATGCTTTCTTGCTGCTGCTCCTTTTACTCGCTAAGTCATGTCCAACTCTTTGTGAGTCTATGGCCTATAGCCCACCAGGCTCTTCTGTATGGGATTTCCCAGGCAAGAATACTGGAGTGGGTTGTCATTTCCTTCCTGATACAGGAATCGAACACTCCTCTCCTGCTTGGCAGGTGGATTCTTTACTACCGAGGTACCTAGAAAACCTACCATCTTTTCTAAAACCTTGTAAATCTGTTTCTTTGTCTATAAAATATAATAGTAAATCCTAGCTTGGGGTTCAGTGAGGTAATGCATACAAATGCACTGGATGGCATCTGTCCTTAAAAAGCCTCAATAAATACACAACTAATATCAGACACTACAGTCACAGCTGGTTGAGTAGCGGACTTAGTCTACATCATTGCATAGTAAAATATGAACAAAATGATCCAATCCATTCCACTTCTTTCTGGAATGCAGGTCTTGAGACTTTGAAGGTGGGGAAACGGCTGTGGAGGGAGACTTGTGGAAAGACTGTCTAAGAGAGGAGAGAGAAATCCCAGAATATTCCATCAGAAAGATTACAGAAAGAGACCAATGGACTCAAAACCAAATTTGATTCTGTTCCATTTTACCAGGACTTTGTTGATATGCCAGAGGATACATATGAACATTTTAAAATGCAGGCACCTCTTTCCTGAAATGAGGACACCTGCATACAGACTGGAAGTTTGTAGAAAGTACACTTAGTGGCTACTTAAGAAATGCTTATTCACTGATTCTTGAAAATTATAACTCAATTTTTTCAATTGTTATCTTGTAAAAATCAATTCACATGGCAAATGAAAGCCAGAAGCACAATTTATTTTATTTACAAGGACAATAAAGTAGAAACGCCATTCATCTCTTTCCATTTCTGGACTCTCATGCCTGGTTCATCATGATACTCATTTTCATTCTCAGTTTAGTTCAGTCGCTCAGTCGTGTCCGACTCTTTGCAACCCCATGAACCACAGCACGCCAGGCCTCCCTGTCCATCACCAACTCCTGGAGTCCACCCAAACCTATGTCCATTGTGTCAGTGATGCCATCCAACCATTTTCATCCTCAGTGGATATTTTAACATCCATTTTAATCCCTAGCATGAGAAACTCTGCTAGATTACTCTCAAGGATCAGAGTAGTCAAGATAAAACACTCCTTAAAAATTGTATTTCTACTAGGAAAAGTCAAACATTATTTTTAAAAGAAGAATGTTAGAAGAAAACAGAGTAACCACTCTTTCAATAGAAATTATCGAAACCAAAGCATTTCAAAGGGTAAATTTCCTCTGTGAGTAAATTACTATCGTTGGTTCTCTATACTATTCGAATTTTTCGCTTGGGCCTTTGAACTGCTTTTATATGAAAGGAACTGAGAGATATTGACCTGGATTGCTGCAAAATATGATTCAAATAAAAATATATTTCTAAAAACTACCACATTAAGCTAAAACCATTTTAGTTATCCATTTGTGTTGGGAATTAACTGTTTTACATGATTAACTAATCTAGATCATTGAGATTGACCTTCTTAAGCATGAAAACATTTTTGTATGTATCTATCATTTTCATATGAGTGTCTTCCTTAAAGTTAAAAATTCCTTTCTTTTCTTAAACCAAATTTTAAATAATATTAATCCCATTTGATATCAAAGCTGCCATCATGGCCATCAACAATTTTACAGATGTGTATGATAGCATCAGTAGAATTTATATGCACAAATCTTTGTCCTTTTTTTTTATAACTGATCAATGATTGGTATTCCCACATCTACTTAAGATAAATACTCTTACAAATCAATAAGACAAAAATTAAAAATAGATAAGAGATTAGAAAAGGTGCTTCACAGAAAGGAAATCCCATATTATTGATAAACAGCTAAGATACTTGACTTCACTGATAATTGGAAAAATTACAATGTAAACAATGAGATATTTCATACTTGTTGGTGGATGGGAAAACAAATTAAGGCTTACAATATACATCTTACTGAGCATGTGAAAAAAAGCGTACTCTTCTACATAGATGGAGAAAAAAATGGCATATGCTTTGTCAAAATCTAGTAAAATGAAACTTTCTAGTCCTAACCAGTAAATTAGAACATTAGCTAGAGCATGGCCAAATACTGACTTCTGGGATGATACTGATTACGAGACTGTTTACATTGGGAGTACAGGAATTTCCTGTGTTTCTACAGTTACAGCTGTCTTTTGTTAGGTTTAATATTCCAAGAGTTAATAATAACAAGAGTATTATTAAACCTGCAAATAATAAGTGCTTTAAAGGATCAGATATTGCCAAATGTTAATATTTGTTATACCTTGGAGTACAAGTTGGATGTAAGTTTTATGAGTCTCTGTTAGTTTGGTATATTTGAATCTTCTCAAATTTCAAATATTTAAAAAGAGATCAATATATTACCCAGAAAGCTGTATCTCTCCTTATAGAATAAGGCTCTGAAAAAAATTAAGTTCTAGTTCATGGACCAGAACATAGTAGAAATTGATTTGATCCACAGTACTAAGTGAGGAAATCCCTCAGAAACTGTGACTGTGATCACATGCTTAATATTCCACCTTAAAACCTGCCAGCTGGAAACCTGAGTCTAGCAGTCCCCACCCCCTCCACTCTCTGGAGGAAAACCTTTGATTAAAGTCTAAAAGGAAGAGCAGAGTTGTATTGCTTTGTTTTGTCTGTTCAAGATCATCTTGAGGAGAGCTGGGGAGGAGAAAAATGCAGGCGGTCACAGGTTCTCTTTCTCCACATGCCTCTAGCCCTAATTCTCTCAAGTGAGAGAGAAGAAAGCTAAACTCTGTGTGTACTCAGTCACTTCAGTCGTGTCCGACTCTTTGCGACCCCATGGACTGTAGCCCGCCAGGCTTCTCTGTCCTTGGGATTCTCCAGGCAAGAATACTGGAGTGGATTGCCTGCTCTCCTCTAGGGAATCTTCCCAGTCCAAGTATTGAATTTGTGTCTCTTATGTCCTATGAATTGCAGGCAGATTCTTTACTGCTGAACCACCAGGGAAACCCCAAGCTAAACTCTAATGGACCATTTTCATAAGGGACACTCTGGGGCCCAAAACATCACCTGTACTGCTTGGGAACCCAAGCAGGTTTGGAGAAGGGTATTCTGTTTGCTCCAGCATGGAGTGCAGAATCCCACTTGTTAGATTTAGGAGTTAGAGTTTTTGCAGGAACAACAATGTTGTGGATGTGGCATTGTCAGAAAAGGCAGAAACAAGAGACTGCAACAGAAAATACCATCCATGTTCCAAGGAGGAAAAAAAAAATGGTAGAGGAACAGATGTGAAAGTTTTACTTTTCCAAAGAGGTGCTCAAAGGGAAATTTAGCATTAATATTCCAGTGACTTATTACACTGCTCAAGCTGGTATAACCTAGAGCTTGAACTGATTCCATTTGATATTTATATATTATAAGAGACAAGACATCTATTTCTCTTACTACATTCAGCATTTTTAGGGTCTGATTCTTAAGAAAATTTTGCTCCATGCTCTGTTGCTAAGTGTATTCACTTATTTATTTAGGGCTTGGTCAACTGCTACCACACTTTAACCAACATACCTTTGCTCTCCACACTGCTGTTCTATTTCCTGTTTAAGTTTTATCCTCTTTTGTATTTGAAGTGATAAGACAGACAAACAAAAGTTTACAGGACAGTTTGGATTCCTGGGTGGCTCAGTGGCAAAGAATCCACCTGCCAATGCAGAAGACACAGGAGACTCAGGTTTGATTCCTGGATTGCAAAAATCTCCTGGAGGTCCAGGGAGGGCATGGCAATGCACTCCAGTATTCTTGCCTGGAGAATCCCATGGACAGAGGAGCCTGGTGGGCTACAGCACACAGAGTAACAAACAGTCAGACATGACGAGTGACTAAGCATACACGTACACACCAGTATTCTTGCCCGGAAAATCCCATGAATAGGGGAACCCGGCAGGTTGCAGTCCACAGGGTTGCAAAGAGTCAGATATGACTTAGCGACTGAATACACACACATGATCCATCATGACAAACCGAAGATTTTACTTTAACTATGAATTCTTCCAGCACTTTAATAGGGTCTGAAACATGAAATACTCTCAAAGTAATACTGCAATAGAAAAAGCCTGAAAGTACTTCCAATATGACGCTAATTCTGCTTCCCACTAAATAGGACAAAACACAGCACTGCCTTTGTGAGTCACATATTCTCTATTAACAGAATTTCTGATATGGGATTATATAAATAGAAGCTTCTTTCTAATTTCTGAATTACATCCAAAAGTGTAGACACCACATTATGAATTGTGAATTACTCCTTAATAGCTCATGTCCTAAAAGGGTGATCAAAGTTGGAAATAAACTCTTAAATTCTCCCTGTACTTTTGCATGCAGAGTGCACACTAGGCCACAGAATAACATTCCAGAAGTAATGAAATCAGAGTTAAGTATGGATATAAAAATCAAGGTCACCTTGTTCTGGTGTCGATGGAGATCCTAAACCAGAGATGAGGAAGATCTAGACTCAGTCCTCCTGAGAGACTTCAGCTGTGAAGTTTCAGAGCACCGGGTGAGTCAATAAAATGAACGAAAAGTTGTACTAAAGATGCAAATAGGATTGCTGACAATCATGAGAGCCAATCCAAGGTAAACCGGAGGAAGTGGAAATGAATGGCCAATCCAAGCAACTAGCTCTGAGAAACTACCCAAAATTTCCACGCCTTGCTTTAAATCTTCCAATCACTCCCTTTACTATAAAAGGGATAATAAAACCTCTTTATCAAGATATAAACACAAGCATCTTGCACCTGCCTATAATTCTTATCTGCCTCTGTCTTCCCACCTATTCCTACCTATATTCAAACGTTTCAATTAGATTGAATTACTTCTATGTCTTCAAATATGACAGAGACATACCATGTCATACCAACATGTCCATGATCAATGGACTAAATGGACTTTCATACTAAAATATACTTCTCTCTCTGGCCCTGGTCAATACTTCCTCAATCTTCAATACCCAGATTAGAATCAACTGCCATTGTGAAGGATTCCTTAATTCCAAGACACTCCAAAGTTGGCAGTTCTCTATAATTTTATAGCCTCTTAATTATTCCTGCACTAATATAGTACTTGATACAATCCAATAGGATTGTTTACTGCACTCTACTTCTGTATGTCAACTTCAGGGAGTCACTTTTAGGCAGAGACCATATCTTCCTCATTCATTGCATCTCAAGCTTATATTATACTTCTAGTATAGCTCATCAATTCAGATGGAAGAAGGATGGGAAGTGAAAGAATGGGACACAGGAAGGAAACTGTTTGTCATTGAATATTTCAGGGACAAAATGAGCAGTATCACATTCCACATACTAAGTTTCTCTCTGCCCATCACTTCCTATTAATTCAGTGATTTTATTAAAACATTTCATAAGGTATTGTTGTTGTTCAATAGCTAAGTAGTATATGACTCTTTGTGACCCCATGGACTGCATGCCAGGCTTCTCTGTCTTTCACTGTCTCCTGGAGTTTGATCTAATTCATGTCCATTGAGTCGGTGATGTTATCTAACCATCTCATCCTCTGCCGCCCCTTTCTCCTTTTGCCTTCAAACTTTCCCAGCATCAAGGTTCAAATGAGTCAGCTCTTCGTATCAGGTAGCCAGTGTAATGAAGCTTCAGCTTTAGTCCTTCCAATGGATATTCAGGGTTGATTTCCTTTAACATTGAATGGTTTGATTTCCTTGCAGTCCAAGGGACTCTCAAGAGTCTTCACCAGCACCACAATTTGAAAGCATCAGTTCTTCAGTGCTCAGTCTTCCTTATGGTCCAACTGTCACATCTATACATGACTACTAGACAAACCACAGCTTTGAGTATACAGACTTCTGTTGGCAAACACATGTTTCTACTTTTTAATACACTGTCTAGGTTTCTAAACGTAGAAACCTAGACATTTCTAGACATGTCTCTCATAGGTTTGCTTCCAAGGAGTAAGTGTCTTTTCATTTCATGGCTTCAGTCACTATCTGTAGTGATTCTAGAACCAAGGAAAAGAAAATCTGCCACTGCTTTTACTTTTTCCCCTTCTACTTGCCATGAAGTAATGGAACCAGATGCCATCATCTTAGATTTTTTTTTAATTTAATTTAATTTTTATTTATTTTTTTCTTTTTTCTTTTTAATTTTATTTTTAAACTTTACAATATTGTATTAGTTTTGCCAAATATGAAAATGAATCCACCACAGGTATACATGTGTTCCCCATCCTGAACCCTCCTCCCTCCTCCCTCCTCATACCATATCTCTGGGTCGTCCTAGTGCACCAGCCCCAAGCATCCAGTATCGTGCATCAAACCTGGACTGGTGACTCATTTCATATATGATATTATACGTATTTCAAAGCCATTCTCCCAAATCATCCCACCCTCTCCCTCTCCCACAGAGTCCAAAAGACTGTTCTATACATCTGTGTCTCTTTTGCTGTCTCATATACAGGGTTATTGTTACCATCTTTCTAAATTCCATATATATGCGTTAGTATACTGTATTGGTGTTTTTCTTTCTGGCTTACTTCACTCTGTATAATAGGCTCCAGTTTCATCCACCTCATTAGAACAGATTCAAAGGTATTCTTTTTAATGGCTGAGTAATACTCCATTGTGTATATGTACCACTGCTTTCTTATCCATTCATCTGCTGATGGACATCTAGGTTGCTTCCATGTCCTGGCTATTATAAACAGTGCTGCAATGAACATTGGGGTACACGTGTCTCTTTCAATTCTGGTTTCCTCAGTGTGTATGCCCAGCAGTGGGATTGCTGGGTCATAAGGCAGTTCTATTTCCAGTTTTTTAAGGAATGTCCACACTGTTCTCCATAGTGGCTATACTAGTTTGCATTTCCACCAACAGTGTAAGAGGGTTCCCTTTTCTCCACACCCTCTCCAGCATGTATTGCTTGTAGACTTTTGGATTACAGCCATTCTGACTGGCGTGAAATGGTACCTCATAGTGGTTTTGATTTGTATTTCTCTAATAATGAGTGATGTTGAGCATTTTTTCATGTGTTTGTTAGCCATCTGTATGTCTTCTTTGGAGAAATGTCTATTTAGTTTTTTGGCCCATTTTTTTGATTAGGTCATTTATTTTTCTGGAATTGAGCTGTAGGAGTTGCTTGTATATTTTTGAGATTAGTTGTTTGTCAGTTGCTTCATTTGCCATTATTTTCTCCCATTCTGAAGGCTGTCTTTTCACCTTGCTTATAGTTTCCTTTGATGTGCAGAAGCTTTTAAGTTTAATTAGGTCCCATTTGTTTATTTTTGCTTTTATTTGCAATATTCTGGGAGGTGGGTCATAGAGGATCCTGCTGTGATATATATCAGAGAGTGTTTTGCCTATGTTCTCCTCTAGGAGTTGTATAGTTTCTGGTCTTACGTTTAGATCTTTAATCCACTTTGAGTTTATTTTTGTGTATGGTGTTAGAAAGTGTTCTAGTTTCATTCTTTTACAAGTGGTTGACCAGTTTTCCCAGCACCACTTGTTGAAGAGATTGTCTTTAATCCATTGTATATTCTTGCCTCCTTTGTCAAAGATAAGGTGTCCGTATGTGTGTGGATTTATCTCTGGGCTTTCTATTTTGTTCCATTGATCTATATTTCTGTCTTTGTGCCAGTACCATACTGTCTTGATGACTGTGGCTTTGTAGTAGAGCCTGAAGTCAGGTAGGTTGATTCCTCCAGTTCCATTCTTCTTTCTCAAGATAGCTTTGGCTATTCGAGGTTTTTTGTATTTCCATACAAATTGTGAAATTATTTGTTCTAGCTCTGTGAAGAATACGTTGGTAGCTTGATCAGATCAGATCAGATCAGATCAGTCGCTCAGTCATGTCTGACTCTTTGCAACCCCATGAATTGCAGCATACCAGGCCTCCCTGTCCATCACCAACTCCCAGAGTTCACTCAGACTCACGTCCATCGAGTCAGTGATGCCATCCAGCCATCTCATCCTCTGTCATCCCCTTCTCCTCCTGCCCCCAATCCCTCCCAGCATCAGAGTCTTTTCCAATGAGTCAACTCTTCGCATGAGGTGGCCAAAGTACTGGACTTTCAGCTTTAGCATCATTCTTTCCAAAGAAATCCCCAGGGCTGATCTCCTTCAGAATGGACTGGTTGGTAGCTTGATAGGGATTGCATTGAATCTATAAATTGCTTTGGGTAGTATACTCATTTTCACTATATTGATTCTTCCAATCCATGAACATCTAATAGATGGAGAAATATACCATCTTAGACTTTTTAATGTTGAGTTTTAAGCCAGCTTATTCACACTCTTATTTTACCCTCACCAAGAGGCTCTTTAGTTCCTCTTCACTTTCTGCCATTAGAGTGGTAACATCTGCATATTTGAAATGTTGATATTTCTCCAAACAATCTTTATTCCACTTGTGCATCATCCAACCCAGCATTTTGCATGATGTACTCTGCACAGAAGATAAATGAGCAGGTTGACAATATTCAGTTGTGACATAGTCATTTCCTGATTTTTAACCGGTCAGTTGTTCCATGTCTGGTACTAACTGTTGCTTCTTAACCTGCATACAGGTTTCTCTGGAGGTAGGTAAGGTGGTCTGGTATTCCTATCTCTTTAAGAATTTTCCACAGTTTGTTGTGATCCCCACAATCAAAGGCTTTAGTGTAGTCAATGTGGAGAAGGAAATGGCAAACACTCCAGTATTCTTGGCTGGAGAATCCTATGGATGGAGGAGCCTGGTGGGCTGTGTCCATAGAGTTGCACAGAGCCCGATACAACTGAAGCAACTTAGCATGCATTGGAGAAGGAAATGGCAACCAACTCCAGTATTCTTGCCTGGAGAATCCCAGGGACAGAGGAGCCTGGTGGGCTGCCACCTATGGGGTCACACAGTGTCGGACATGACTGAGGTGACTTAGCAGCAGCAGCAGAAGTGTAGTCAATGAAGTAGTAATAGATGTCTATTCTGGAATTCCTTTGCTTTCTCAATAATTCAACAGATGTTGGCAATTTGCTCTCTGGTTCCTCTGCCTTTTCTAAATCCAGCTTTACATCTAGAATTCTCAGCTCATGTACTTCTGAAGTTCAGCTCGAAGGATTTTGAATATTACCTTGCTAGGATGTAAATGAGCACAATTGTATGGTAGTTTGAATACTCTTTGGAATTACCCTTCTTTGGGATTGAAATGAAAACTGTTACTTTCCAGTCCTGGGGCCCCTGCTGAGTTTTCCAAATTTGCTGAAATATTGGGTGCAACAATTTAACAACATCATCTTTTAGGATTTTTAGATAGTTCCATTGGAATTCCATCACTTTCACTATCTTTGATCATAGCAATGCTTTCTAAGGCCCACTTGATTCCATACTTCAGAATGTCTGGCTTTAGGTGAGTGACCACACTATAGTGGTTATCCATGTCAATAAGACCTTTTCTGTACAGTTTTTCTGTGTATTCTTGCCACCTCTTCTTAATCTCTTCTGCTTCTGTTAGGTCCTTGCTGTTTCTGTCCTTTATCTTGCCCATCTTGGCATGAAACAGTCCCTTGATCTCTCCAATTTCTTGAACAGATCTCTAGTCTTTCCAATTCTACTGTTTTCCTCTATTTCTTTGCAATATTCATTTAAGAAGGCTTTCTTATCTCTCTTTGCTATTCTCTGAAACTCTGAATTAAGTTGAGTATATCTTTCTCTTTTGCCCCTGCTTTTCACTTGTCTTCTTTCCTCAACTATTTGTAAAGGCTTCTCAGACAAACACTTTGTCTTCTTGCATTTCTTTTTCTTTAAGATGTTTTTAATTACTGCCTCCTGTACAATGTTACATGCAGAGTACATCATGAGAAACGCTGGGCTGGAAGAAGCACAAGCTGGAATCAAGATTTCTGGGAGAAATATCAATAACCTCAGATATGCAGATGACACCACCCTTATGACAGAAAGTGAAGAGGAACTAAAAAGCCTCTTGATGAAAGTGAAAGAGGAGAGTGAAAAAGTTGGCTTAAAGCTCAACATTCAGAAAACTAAGATCATGGCATCGGGTCCCATCACGTCATGAGAAATAGATGGGGAAACAGTGGAAACAGTGTCAGACTTTATTTTTGGGGGCTCCAAAATCACGGCAGATGGTGATTGCAGCCATGAAATTAAAAGACACTTACTCCTTGGAAGGGAAAGTTATGACCAACCTAGATAGCATATCGAAAAGCAGAGACATTGCTTTGCCAACAAAGGTCCATCTAGTCAAGGCTATGGTTTTTCCAGTGGTCATGTATGGATGTGAGAGTTGGATTGCAAAGAAAGCTGAGCACCGAAGAATTGATGCTTTTGAACTGTGTTGTTGGAAAAGACTCTTGAGAGTCCCTTGGACTGCAAGGAGATCCAACCAGTCCATTCTGAAGGAGATCAGCCCTGGGATTTCTTTGGAAAGAATGATGCTGAAGCTGAAACTCTGGTACTTTGGCCACCTCATGTGAAGAGTTGACTCATTGGAAAAGACTCTGATGCTTGGAGGGATTGGGGGCAGGAGGAGAAGGGGACAAAAGAGGATGAGATGGCTGGATCGCATCACCGACTTGATGGATGTGAGTTTGAGTGAACTCTGGGAGTTGGTGATGCACAGGGAGGCCTGGCGTGCTGCAATTCATGGGGTCGCAAAGAGTTGGACACGACTGAGCAACTGAACTGAACTAAACTGTACAATGTTACAAATCTCCATACATAGTTCGTTAGGCACTCTGTCTACCAGATCTAATCCCTTGAATCTATTCATCACCCCTACTCTGTAATCATAAAGAATTTGATTTAGGTCATACCTGAATGGCCTGGTGGTTTCCCCTACTTTCTTCAGTTTAAGCCTGAATTTTGCAATAAGACGCTCATGATCTGAGCCACCCAGCTAAGCTGTGCTGATCTTCTGACCCAAAGAAACTATGAGATAGTAAATGCTTGTAATGTTAATCCATTAAGCTTTGGGGTGATGTGTTACACAGCAATAGTTAACTAATAGAATATGCTATGCCAGAGGTAGAAGTAACAGTAAAAATTGTCAGCAAGACATATTTATATTTCTGTTCACTTGCAGCAACTATGTTGGTTTAGGGTGCTGGTATATTTATGGCACCCAAGCAAGAGATTAACTGACTCTTGCTATATGATATTTATTTATTATTTATATAATAAAGTATATTTATTATTCAATTTGAGCCTCAGCTTACTCAAATGTAAAAAAGCTGGTCTTCAGGTTTTAGGTAAGGTTTTAAAAAAAAAAATCCATTCAATAAATTTTATATACAACATTACATGTAAAAACAAGTACTACTTAGCCACTGGAATAAAGTGGCAAATAAATATGATCTTGCCTTCAAGGAATGAAAAAGTGGGATGTATATAAGAAGCTGACAATCATGCTAGGCACATAATATTCACAGTAAATGGTTCTTCACATCATGACCCTGTGTATCTACCCATCCATGCTCACTTTTCTTTGTTTACAGCAAGTGAAATTACCCAGTGCCTTTGGATAGAACTTGGAGGTACAACTACATGATTTATCACTAAAAAGTGGGTCTTGTGAGAGGGAGGTAAACTGAAAATAGCACAAAAATTTGTCCTCAAATCATGAAAATTGGAAAGTTGGTACAATTTACCCTGAAAAGTTTCCCTGCTTTTATACTTTTCTCTCTCCTTGGCAGGACTACATCATCCTTCTGATGGCTTTGCATTTTTAATAATGAATTTCCTATGAAATCTGCCTTCAGGACAAGATTTTATAAAATCACTCTTAGAATTTTCATTTTATCTTCATTGCCAAGAAAGTCAGTGTTAAACACTATATTCCATTATGACCTCACTCAGATTCATGAGGAAAGAAAATCTTTAAAACTTAAGAGACATTACCAAAAAGCTCATAACTAGAAAAAAAAATCAAACCCAGCTTCCTTAGCTCAAATTAGATGCACTTTCTATAAAACCTGCGCACTTAACATAATATTCTTATGAAAGTGTTTTCCTTCTATCTCAAATGCATACTGTTATATATTAGCTGGTTGATTGGATTTGAATCTTGAGTAAAGTATCCTCAAATGTTTTTTTAAATGTGGAGGAGGAAGTATGGAAATAATATTTAAACACTCTCAAATCAAAGTATACTGTCTCTGAAGCAGTGATACATTAACTTTCACTGTACTTTCTCTTGGTAACTCTTAATCAAGCTAAAGGCAAAGGAGAAAAGGAAAGATATACCCATTTGAATGCAGAGTTCCAAAGACTAGCAAGGAGAGATAAGAAAACCTTCCTCAGTGATCAATGCAAAGAAATAGAGGAAAACAACAGAATGGGAAAGACTAGAGATCTCTTCAAGAAAATTAGAGATATCCAAGGGAACATTTCATACAAAGATGGACACAATAAAAGGCAGGAATGATATGGGCCTAACAGAAGCAGAAGATATTAAGAAGAGGTGACAAGAATACACAGAAGAACTGTACAAGAAAGATCTTCATGACCCAGATAACCACGATGGTGTGATCACTCACCTAGAGCCAAATATCCTGGAATGTGAAGATGTCAAGTGGGCTTAGGAAGCATCACTATGAACAAAGCTAGTAGAGGTGATGGAATTCCAGTGGAGCTATTTCAAATCCTGAAAGATGATGCTGTGAAAGTGCTGCACTCAATATGCCATCGAAGTTGGAAAACTCAGCAGTGGCCACAGGACTGGAAAAGGTCAGTTTTCATTCCAATCCCAAAGAACGGTAATGCCAAAAAATGTTCAAACTACCACACAATTGCATTCATCTCACATGCTAGCAAAGTAAGGCTCAAAATTCTCCAAGTCAGGCTTCAACAGTATGTGAACCATGAACTTCCAGATGTTCAAGCTGGATTTAGAAAAAGCAGAGGAACTATTGATCAAATTGCCTAGAAAAAGCAAGAGAATTCCAGAAAAACATCTACTTCTGCTTTATTGATTACTCCAAAGCCTTTGACTGTGTAGATCACAATAAACTGTGGAAAATTCTAAAAGAGATAGTAATACCAGACCACCTTACCTGCCTTCTGAGAAATCTGTATGCAGGTCAAGAAGCAACAGTTAGAACTGGACATAAGACAACAGACTGGTTCCAAATTGGGAAAGGAATACGTCAAGGAATACATCAAGGTATGTTGTCACCTTGCTTATTTAACTTATATGCAGAGTACATCATGTGAAATGCCAGTTTGGGTAAAGCACAAGCTGCAATCAAGATTGCCAGGAGAAATATCAATAACCTCAAATATGCAGATGACACCACCCTTATGGCAGAAAATGAAGAGGAACTAAGGGGCCTCTTGATGAAAGTAAAAGAGGAGAGTGAAAAAGCTGGCTTAAAATTCAACATTTAGAAAGATGGTAACAATAACCCTGTGTACAAGACAGCAAAAGAGACACTGATGTATGGAACAGTCTTATGGACTCTGTGGGAGAGGGAGAGGGTGGGAAGATTTGGGAGAATGGCATTGAAACATGTAAAATATCATGTATGAAACGAGTTGCCAGTCCAGGTTCGATGCACGATACTGGATGCTTGGGGCTAGTGCACTGGGACAACCCAGAGGGATGGTATGGGGAGGGAGGAGGGAGGAGAGTTCAGGATGGGGAACACATGTATACCTGTGGCGGATTCATTTTGATATTTGGCAAAACTAATACAATTATGTAAACTTTAAAAATAAAATAAAATTAAAAAAAATAAAAATAAAACTCAACATTCAAAAAATGAAGATCATGGTATCTGGTCCCATCACTTCGTGGCAAATAGATGGGAAAACAATGGACACAGTGACAGACTTTCTTTTCTTGGGCTTCAAAATCACTACAGATACTGACTGCAGCCATGAAATTAAAAGCCACTTGCTCCTTGGAAGAAAAGCTATAACCAACCTAGACAGCATATTAAAAGCCAGAGACATTACTTTGCCAACAAAGGTCCATCTAGTTAAAGCTATGGTTTTTCTAGTAGTCATGTATGGATGTGAGAGTTGGACTATAAAGAAAGCTGAGCACTGAAGAATTGATGCTTTTGAATTGTGGTGTTGGAGAAGACTCTTGAGAGTCCATTAGACTGCAAGGAGATCCAACCAGTCCACCATAAAGGAAATCAGTCCTGAATATTCATTGGAAGGACTGATGCTGAAGCTGAAGCTCCAACACTTTGGCCACTTGATGTGAAGAACTGACTCACTGGGAAAGACCCTGATACTGAGAAACATTGAAGGCGGGGGAAGAAGGGGATGACAGAGGATGAGGTGGTTTGATTGCATCACCGACTCAATGAGCATGAGTTTGAGCAAGCTCTGGGAGTTGGTGATGGACAGGGAAGCCTGGCTAATTGCAGTCCATGGGGTCACAAAGAGTCAGACAGGACTGAGTGACTGAACTGAACTAAGTCAAGGTGGGAAATGATGAGCTCTGGGAGCGAGGACAAAAGAAGTCCAGTTTAATCTGTCCCCTATTCCCTGGTGACTATTTGTCATCTGTTTCTACCTCTCCAGAAAAACATCAGCATCCTCCTGGTTAGTCCAAATTCTTTCATACCGTGTATATTCCTAGACTTTCTTTCGTCAGAATCAGTCATCTGTTCCCTCTGTGGGAGTTCCTAAAAGCTGCCATTTTCATAAACTCATGTTTGGAAAATTATAATGTACATTTCAAACATCAAAATCAAATTCAAGTTCCAGAAGGCCATACATAACCCATGAGCTGAATTGTTTGATGAAAGATGAAAAAGGACTGCTTAGAAGAAGGAAAAAAATTCTTTTAAATTCCATCCACAATAACTACCCTAAGAGAATCAGTCAGCATGCATCTGCTTTTGTCTAGACACAAATTCCTTTCCCCAGGGAAAGAAAATGCTTGCTTGGAAAATTCTTACATTTTATAATAAGCATTTCAAAAATAATCACAAATGCTTTATAAGTTAAAAGGATAGCATATTTAATTCTGAAGCTTAAGGAATGAATAAAAAATTGAACATGATGCCTTATTTAGCTACAGTGTTTGTGGAAACCAAGATTGATAAATAGTTAATTTTGGCACCTGTGAGGCTTTAAAATTTAAGAGGACATAAGATAAATGCTAAGAATTTATTGATTCTGATCTTGATCATTAAGTGTGTAATTTTTAGAAAAGGTACAACCCCTAAAATAAGGCATTATACTATGTCAGTTATTTTTTTTGTTTATATGAATAAACATTTTTGAGCCTCGATTCTCATCAAGGTTGGAGGAAATGAAGAGCTAGTCTCAGATCTCAAGGGGTTAAAATTAAATTAGGAAGCAACACACACGCACATATACACACACATAGATAGAGACTCAGAAAACAGAGAGATACCTTAAGACAGAGAAATGGACAGAGTTTGCAACACAGGGCAGTATACAGTAGGGGCCTAATGAGTGACAGTGAGTAATGGGGCACAGAGGAGTGGGATTGGCTGGTATGGTTACAGAAGACTTCACTCCCTCTATAAGAAGAAACCAGCTAGTGTTAGAAAACTGGTAAAATATAGAAAGTCAAACCAGGTAAGGAGGTCATTTTGGGGTCACTTTGATCAGAATATGGGAGACCTAGGTGGTTCAGGTGATAAAGAATCTGCCTGTGATGCAGGAGACCCAGGTTTGATCCCTGGATCAGGGAAGATCCATGAAGAAGGGAATGGCTACCTACTCCAGAATTCTTGCCTGGAGAATTCCATGGACTGAGGAGGCTGGTGGGATACAATCCGTGGGGTCACTTTCACTTTCACCAGAATATATAGAATTTTTCTGGTTCTTACATCCATCTGTTATCCCAGTTTTAAGTATAGTTTCTTATTTTTCCTAATCAGATTATTATATTTCTGGAATATCTTAATGATGCACCCCTATTATTGATTGATGACACATTCCTCATTTCTTTGATTCAAATCCTTATCCCTGGTGTGGTAGGGATTCTGGCTGAAAGAAATCTATTATTGCCTCACTTGTGAACAATTAATGCATCTTGGCCACCACTTCCTGTGGACACCAGCACTGGCCCTTCTGACACTCCACTACCACTACCATGGATATCCATGATATCCTTGAAATGACAAAGAACTGTCATGTCCTTTGCAGTCCCTAGGATTCTGAGAATATGATGTAACTCAGTAAGAACTGGAAATTCATGTCTTCCTTTTTAGTTTTACTTTGAAAATTGGACACTAGAAAAGGGCTGTTTATTTCACTGTGTTGTTCCTTAAGTGTGTAATTGTGAGTCATCCTATATCCACCCTATGCCATCTCCACTTCCATGCTGGAAATTTATTATCAGGCTAAAATTGTTTCTCTTCCTTTCTCAAGTTGTATTTGTCTCAGATGGTTCTAGAGTCAGAACCACCTAGAGTCCCTCTCCCTGAAAGAGCTGGTCATGTCTAATTCAAGTCAGTACAAACAAGTCAGCCTAGAGAAGATATTTTCATATTTCTGCATTGCATGGACAGAACTTTCTGAGCAAAAATGACTGGTACCCTGCTTCAAGGGATAATTAAATAGAAGTCTTAAAATGGTAAAATAACCTGGGGGGAGATTTACAGGTTTTAATTTTTTGGCATATCAATTATACCTCAGTAAAGCTAAAACAAAGAAACAAGGGACTATATTTAAACTATTATAGGTATTTTTGAAAGCAGAGTCTCCAGACAACCGATATGTCATAAGAAATATGCACTCTCTAATAGAGGGACTTCCCTGGTGGCTCAGACGGTAATGTGTCTGCCTACAATGCGGGAGACACAGGTTCGATCCCTGGATAGGGAAGATCCTCTGAAGAAAATGGCAACCCACTCCAATACTCTTGCCTGGAAAATCCCATGGACAGAGGAACCTGGTAGGCTACAGTCCATGGGGTCGCAAAAAGTTGGACATACTGTGACTTCACTTTCACTTTCTCCCCAGAGATATGCATTTACATTTCAAAAGGGAATGAAGCCACAGGAGCCGTTCATTTGTATTCCAAAGAGTTGTAACAACCTGGGGAGTCTTTCCTGAAGGGAGTTTATTAACATTAAAGAGTGAAGGTTTTTCTCTCCTCCTCAGGACAGGGAGGGAGGCAGCTGAACAATTCCTATATAAGCTCCCAGATTTATAATTTTGTGGTTCTTTTCCTGTAGTATGGACCTTCTTCATGTAGGCGGAATTTATCTGCCCTCATCACACTGCCTTGAAAAGTAGAATGAAGCACAGGGAAGGTTCTGGCAAGGTTACTGTTACTAAGAAAGAAATTTATTCTTTGAGCAAGAAACCTTACATTTGCGTTCAAGATAAAACAAATAAATACAGATATTAAACACCATCAGCCAGGTCTGTACAATACTTCAAGTATGTAGGTTTCAGTCGAGGGTTTGAGACAACTACATGTTGCCTGTTTAAGGGCTATTACATAATGAAATTTCCCTCTCATTCCTCCTACACTTCTGACTTCCTACCTCCATGAACACCACAACCACCACTAAGTAAGACATTTCCTCCATATTGTAATGATTTTGACCTTTCAGGGAGAAATAAAATGCTTTACACCAATAGTTAGAGTTATATTAAAATGCATTTAAAATATATTAGGAAGTTGAGGCTGAACAATCTCAGTCATTATAGCTTCTGTTGAAATTCATTACTTTCATAATCTAATTTCAAAGTCAGTTACAGAGAAGTAAAGACTGTAATAGGCTTTCCAGGTCTAATATCTAATATTTTTGTCTTTCCAATAATCTGGTCCTGCCACCTTCTTCTGATATTGATCTTACTTCTGTCCATACCCTCTGTCCTCTGGCCATAGGGATAGGCAGGTCACTTTGACATGTCAAATCATAACACTTGATGCCACTAGCAACAGAAATCAGATCAAGTGAATACGATAGACTTTTACTTTTATCTAGCTTGTTTCACTTTTTCTACTTCATATTCAGTGCTCCCATTTCATTTAGTTTATGTTTTCCAATTTCTCTATCTCTTTTTTTTATGTTCTTTCTCAAGTCTTTACTAACCATAATAGAAAAGCTTTCATATGAGAATGTATACTATTTTAGAAAACTTAGGACTTTTTGTCCATCTAAAAACTTATGATATTTTAATTCTACTTGTTTAACCTAGTATGAACAGAATGCTAGATTTCTAATTTATATGCAAACAAAATTTTGATATAGTTTCATGTATTTTGGCATCTAGTATTATTGCTAAAAGTCTAGAAAGCTTATTATCTTAGTGATTAAAAAAATTGTTGAATGAAGCTTGAAAATTCTAATCCATTTCTGAGAATATAGAGAAATATTACATTGTAAAAAAATAAAAACAGGAAATTAACATGTGACACAGTATTATTAAAGTAAAAATTTTGCTCAGATCACACAAAATTTTATGCTCGTGTTCATTATTTGCTTTCATACCTTATTTAAGACTACACATTGTATTTAATTGCATTGAGCAGCTTCAGCTGCATGCAACAAATTCTGGTAAATTTTCTTTTCATTTTTATTCTATTACAAATATTTTCTAATTTTCTTTGTTATGGCTTCTTAGATATATCCCTCATTTAAAAGTGGGCATTTAATTTCCAAATACATGGATTTCTTTAAAGTATCTTTGATACTAATTTCTCATTTTAGTATTAATTTCTCATTTAAATGCTTTCTTCTCTTTAATCATCCTCTGTGTTTTTTCAGTCTTTTATCTTTATTGAGACTTTTAATAGCTAAGTCAAAGATGTCTCTTGGTAAATGTTACACTGCACTTTAAAATATGTGTGTTATTTTCAAATATCTTTTGATATTGATTTCTACCATAATTCCACAATAATAAGAGAACAGACTCTGTATGATCTGTACCTTTAGATGATGAAATTTCTGCACCTGGTCTATGTCTCCGGATATGTTCCAGTGTCTCCTAGTTTATAGTCTATGGGAACTTGAATAGAATTTGTGTCCTACTTTTGTATGAAAATTGTATAAATCTTAATTACATTGAATTGGTTCATAAAGCATTTTGGGTCTACTATATTTTTCCACTGGAGGAGAGCATGGCAACCCACTCCAGTATTCTTGCCTGGAGAATCCTATGGACAAAGGAGCATAGCGGAGTACAGTTCATAGGGTCACAAAGAGTTGGACATGAATGAAGTAACTTAGCACGCAACATATTCTTCTACTTCTCTGTACATTCATTATATTAATTTCTGAGAGTGGAACAATAAAAGAAAGGAAATCAGATCAAGTGAAATAAGCATACCCCCCACTGGCCAAGATTATTCTCCTTTGATATGTAGAAAAGCAGGTGAAAGGAAGTGTTTCTCTTAA
Source organism: Bos grunniens (assembly GCF_055505025.1). NCBI lineage: Eukaryota > Metazoa > Chordata > Mammalia > Artiodactyla > Bovidae > Bos > Bos grunniens. The sequence continues at coordinate 52,909,128 of NC_141175.1, read as the reverse complement.
TCCTGGAATCTTGAGTTGTAAGCCCTAGGCTGCTAGTGGACATACTCTCTACTGAAAAAACAAAAACAAAAACATATCCTATTTTTTGTATTCAGTTAATCAATACATACATATTAAAGCTGAAAAAAGTGAAAGTGTTAGTCCCTCAATTGTGTCTACTCTTTTGTGAGCCTGCCAGACTCCTCTGTCCATGGAATTCTCCAGGCAAGAATACTGGAGTGGGTAGCCATTCCCTTCTCCAGGGGATCTAATGGTGTGATGATACAAGTTTAGGCCCTACGCACATATAAGAACATCTGCCTCTAAGAACTGACAATCTATCTGTGGACCACTGACACTGAAGAAGACATATTAAATGTCATCAGACTCAGAAATAGATCCTTGTTGCCTCCAACTGAAACTTGAGTCAGCTCATAAGTACAATTTCAATACACAGATGTAGAGGAGGAGGAAAAAATGGTGAAGATGCAGCAAAGCAAGTGGGAACAGCATGGATGTGTTTTGCTTGGAGAAAAACGAATGCACCTGTCCAGATAGAGCAGAGGGTTGATACAGAGGATTCATGGGCAGTGATTGTCCATGTTGAGCTCAGTCATCAGGAAGCAACCAAACAGTGAAACACATATAAACAAAATAACAATATTGACTATACTTCGATGACAAAACATCAAGCTGAGGCTCAGGGGCATTAACTAATTTATGTAAGGTCACATTTAGTTGGTAGAAGTCAAGGAATGGAGTTCTTCTGACTTCTTACCTGGATTTCATTATCTACATGGTACTAACACAATGGTATCCCTCATTATCATATCCAGTTTGGGTACTTTCTATTTGTTCCTCTTACACTTTCTGAGCAAAATATATAGAAATGATATAAAAAACTTCTCTTAGGAAAACTTTACTTAACAGAAGTAAGAAAGTAAAAATTATACCATCTCTACTAAGTCAGAAAAGTCAATCTGAAAAGGCTACAAACTATATGATCCCAATTATATGACATTCTAGAAATTACAAAACTATGGAAAAAGTAAAAAGACAAGTGTTTGTCAGGGGATTGAGAGGGGGAGAGGGATTAATAGAGTACAATGAATTTTTAGGTCAGTGAAGAACACACTGCATGATACCATCATGATGGATGTATGCCATTATGCATTAGTCCAAATACCACAAAATATAGAACACCAAGAATGAGCCAAAATGTAAACTGTGGACTTTGGGTGATTATAATGTTTCAATGAAGGTTCATCAAGGGTAAAATATGTACCACTCTGGTAGGGGATGTTGATAATGGGAGACACACTCCATGTGCAGAAGGAAGGGAATATGGAAAATCTTGATACCTTCCCCTCAATATTTTTGTGAACATTTAACTGCTCTTTAAAAAGTCTTGATTAAAAAAAAAAAATCACACCATCTGTTTGGTCCACGTGTTCTCCAAAATAATGGAATTTTAATCTTCATATACGAAGTGATTAATAATAGAATCCTCATTAAAGAGACTTTATTTTTTAATATCTTTTTTTTGGTCCTTTCTGAAGAAGGAACTGATGGCATGGTTCCAAAGATCTCTCAACCTGATGGTGTAGACATTGCTACAAATTTGCATCAGCCATCAAATTTACAAAAATGGCATTTCAACGTAATCTGTTCAGTGAAGAACAAGCTTCTCTCTGTATATCTAAGCATAACATTTTTGAATGTACACCCTTTTCCACTTTCCACAGCCACCTGACTTTGCAAACAAGATCTCTAAAGATGGATCTCATTGGGTGTGCACTCACTACCAAGCTATTGGCAATTTGTTATAATTCAGTTTTTACTAAAGAGGCAATTAAATATGTAAGTATTTAGTGGGTCTGATGTACATCAGGTTTATGGTGCTTTCATCAGCTTACATTAGATTTATAAAAAATAAATAGGCAAATTTTTATACAATGTCAACCTAAAATTTTAACATACTAATTATCCACAAAATTGTGTTTTCAAAAGTAACTCAGATTTCATATCAAAACAAAACGTACACTTCAAAAAAATTTTACTCTTTACTAAGTAATTTATCGAAAATAAAATACAAACTGTCTCGTCACTCTTAAGAACTTTCTCAATTTTTAGCCACTTAGTGAAGGTAGTCAGTTGGTAAAGTTGGTCTCTACAGAGCCCCACACATGCATCATTTACATGTTAAAACAGAGATTGGCCTGTATTTGCAAATCCCATTAGCATCCAAGTCTGGTCTAGTCAAACCTCTTTGAACATCCTGCCGTTTTTTTCATTCTTTGTAACAGGCTCTCACTCCAGTCTTGTCGCCGTACCCTATGGCCATTATACAGAGGCTCCATTTTGCCTTATTTAAACTTGCTCTTATTTTGGAATATTTCTTTCTCTTGTGGCAGTTATCTTAAATGAGGATTATTTTGTCCACCCCAAGAACATCTAGCAATGTCTAGAGCCACCTTTGTCACAATTTGAAGTGGGAAAGGAAGAGGTTCTACAAGCATCTAGTGTGGTGAGGCCAGGAATGCCAAGCATCTTTAATCCACAGGATAGCTCCCTCCACCCCAAGAAAGAACTACCAAGACTCAAATGTCAAAAATACAGAGGCTGAGAACATCTGCCTTAGAGTCTTCAATCTAACAACTCAGAAATAAAACTGAGCAGAACCTGGTTGGTTGTGACAAGGCAAGAGAAAACATAGTGATCTGTCTTCCATGTCCTGGATTCTTCCTTTTTCCCCCTTTTCTTGGCACTTTCCACTCCTTGCCCACTTCTCTGTGTTCTCTCCCCAAAATAAAATGTACTTTCAGGACAAAGTTTGATAAACTTGTATAAAAAAAAGTTACTACACAAGATTTAGGGGAAAAAAAAAATCAGGAGCAAAACATTAGCCCAAAGGTAGAAATTTGGGCATTAGTGATCTGAATAGGAGTTTGGGAGGCTTCCCACGGGACATGAGTGATGAAGAACGCCCCACCACCACCCGGCCAATGCAAGAGACATAAGCGATGCGAGTTCTATCCCTGGGTTGGGAAGATTTCTAGAGGAGGGCATAGCAACCTACTCCAGTACTCTTGCCTGGAGAATCTCATGGACAGAGGAACATGGTGGGCTACAGTACATAGGGCTGCAGAGAGTCAAATACCACTGAAGCAACTTCCAGGCAAGAATGCTGGAGTGGGTTGCCATGTCCTCCTCCAGGGGATCTTTCTGACCCATGGATCTAATCTGTGTCCCTTACATCTTCTGCAGGCAGGTTCATTACCAATAGTGCCAGCGTTGGAGCTTTTATTTTGAGGGTGTGGGTCTCCTAAGCATAGCCAGACACAGACAAGGGGACTAATCCAGTTTATACAATCTATATAACCAAAAAAACTCTGTATAATCATAATTACAGAACTGACCTTATGTTCTTCCTCAAATTCCATGTCTTTAGTACATTCTCCAATAATTCTAATTAGCAAACAGTGAATTAACAGCTAAAGTTTTTTATAGCTTGTATATTTAATCATTTCTCATGGAGAAATTCTAGGTATTAAGTCACCATACTGTTGTATGCTAAGTCATATTTGACTTTTTTGTGGCCCCATGAACTATATATAGCATGCCAGGGCTCCTCTGTTCATGGGATTTCCCAGGCAAGAATACTTGAGTGGGTTGCCATTTGCTTCTTCAGGGGATCTTCCCAACCGAGGAATCAAACCCACATATCCTGCATTGGTAGGATTCTTTAGCGCTGAACCACCAGCGAAGCCTAAGTCACCATTATATTATACATTTTTAAACCTCATATTCCACATGAGATAGCCAGTGGGCTTCGTCATAGCAATGACAAACAGAGGCATTCTTCCTCCATGAGGAATCGGTGTATATGTCAATTGTCCTACTAACAGCTAAATTTTTGCTTTCATTTCTTTGACAACCTCTCTAGTTACCCATAAAAAAACAATATTGTTCTTATTTAGGAAAGAAAAGAACCATTGAGGATAGAAGGAAAATAATTTATATACCTTGTATATTCTAGTTCTTAGCCCACTAATATCTACTTTTTCTTGACATGTATATTTTCTGCTAGTTATTTATAATCTGTCTATTTCAGTCTCTTCTACCTGGCTGCTTTCCTAGTGATCTTCAATAGAGGATGAAAAACAGAAAGAATTTAAATGCCTTGCTCTTCTTTTCTTTTCAATTAAGACTTGGATGGGGAAATCAGAAGCAGGAAGGTGCCTTTAGTTAAGTGCTCAGAGTATTCAATCACTGCAAAAGAAGGGCTGAGATGATAATTTTTAAAGATCTGAAAATTAACAAATAAGCAAAATCTTGATTAGCAACAATAATCCAGGGTAGATTGCTCTATTTCATTGATTTTTTTTTCCAGTGGGGGAAAAAAAATTCAACCAGAATATTATTTACATTTTAAGACTTTGGGTGAAAATTATGTTAAAATATTTCACTCAACTAAGCACACTGTCCTTGCCTTTATGTAGATTTTGACCCCATGGGTACCACTTCCTACTGTTCATTAAAGCACTCCAAGATGCAATAAGAAAAAGTTCCAGAATGTTTCTTAAACAACGTTTGAAGTTTTTGTATGCACAAAGTCACATGTAAACTGGCTCTGGGTATCATCTGCTACAATCATCATTCCAAACAGTTGTGAGCTGAGAATTCTGTCTCCATGTCCTCCACCCTTCTTGGATACTCTTCACTCAGTGTTAGATTGGAGGAAATGCTGCTATGTATCAGATATACCCCATGAAGCTGAGACTTCATAACATAATGGAAGTAATGGGTCAGGAACTGAGAACTGCAGAACTGTGAGAGGGTCCCTTTAAGGGTGAATGGTGGGGGTGGAAAAAAAACAAAAAAACAGCATATACTGGAGAAATAAAATAATTGTTTTGTTTTTTTTAAGATTTTTTTGAAGGGGACCATTATAAAAGTCTTTATATCTTTATTAAATTTGTCACAATATTGCTTCTGTTTTATGTTTCAGTTTTTTGGCCCCGGGGCATGTAGGATCTTAGCTTCCGAATCAGGGATTGAATCCTCATCCCCTGCATTGAAAAGTGGAAGTCTAAATCACTGGACCATCAGGAAAGCCCCAAAATACCTGTTTCTAATTCTTTTAAATGAGTAAAGAAACACTGTATGACTTGCACTGTGTTGCTCTAGTGAATTCAAAGGGCAAATCTATTTGAAAGAAAATAGTGCTGAATTTCAGTTAATTAAACTGTGTGGGGGGCCGGGGGGGGGATGCTTAGTCGCTCAGTTGTGTCTGACTTGACTCTTTCCAACTCTTTGGATTGTAGCCCACCAGGGATTTTTTTCAGGCAAGAGTACTGGAGTGGGTTACCTTTTCCTCCTCCAGGGGATCTTCCCGACCCAGAGACTGAACCCATGTCTCCTGTGTCTCTGCATTGCAGGCAGATATTTGCCCGCTGAGCCATCAGGGAAGCACCAGTTAAAATGTGAAAGTGTTAGTGGCTCAGTTGTGTTCGACTCTTTGCGACCCCATGGACTGTAGCCTGCCAGGCTCCTCTGTCCATGAAACTCTCCAGGCAAGAATACCGGTCCACTCCACTGTGCCATTCCTTTCTCCAGGGGATCTTCCTGGATCAGGGATCAAACCCAGGTCTTCCACATTGCAGGCAAATTCTCTACAATTCAAGTCATCAGGGAAGCCCCTAATTAAAATGTAGATATATCATATTATTGTCATTATTATTTCTAATTCTAAGTCTGTCAGGCTTCTCAAGAGCAACGATCCCTAGATATGGGTGATTTGTGATATGACCCTATTCCCTTTCTCCATATATTTCAGAGTGAGCAACCAACGTCTGTTTACCTATTATTTCTCATTGCTATTCTAGACTAGCAAATAGCTACAGAAGTCTTTGTAAATATCCTGTCCCTGTAGAAGGAAACATATTTCTACTAACATGTCTTATCATGTAGAACTTAGAACACTGTTATATCTGACTTTTCAGAGATACGTCTGTTTGTAAAAGCCTAGCGGGCTCCAAAATCCATGTACAGACCAGAGACAATTCCCACTGAAGCTGAAGTGAGTTCCTTCTATGTATACATAGAACTCGATTTGTTACCCATTCATAACTCCAGCCAACATATAGAGTTAAATTCTATTCATCTTCTCTCCTTCCCTGGACTTTCTACTTTCATTCTCTCATATGTTAATGGACTTCCTTGCTGGCTCAGACAGTAAAGAATCTGCCTGCAGTGCAGGAGACTGGATTTGATCCCTGGGTCGGGATCCCTTGGAGAAGGGAATGGCACTCCACTCCAATATTCTTGCCTGGAGAATTCCATGGACAGAGGAGCTGGCAGGCTACAGTCCATGGGATCACAAAGAGCTGGACACAACTGAGCAACTAAGACACGTACATATCAATACACAAGACAAGAGGGACTTTAGAAAGGGTCTGAAGCCAAGAGACATCAGTTAAGAGCAAAAACTACTAAAAATAGGTCAGTCATTGACATAACTATCCAAAGTTATGGGCTGTTGTGTTAACTCAGTGGAAACAAGTCTTTTTCCCATCTCAGTGCATTAGAGAGCTATGACAGGCTCCCTGTCACAAGTAACTGTGTCTCATCAAGACCACGATTTCCCAGAAGGCAGCCACGCACCCCTGAAAGAGGATACGCAGACTTTCACCAGTGGAGTTGGGCATATACTGAAAGTCTAGCCCCTTTTCAATAACCATTACCTCCTGTGATCACTTCATATCCATGTACTACTGAAAGCCTTTATGCTTTCCCTGGTTGTGCGTGGTCCTTTCTCATAGTCCTATGTTCTCAAGAAACAGACAGAGAAATGCTTTTCAAGTTCAAAATTCCAAGTTCCAATCACATACTCACGATTCTCTAGACTTGTGACCTTTTTCCAGTCTCTTATCTCATTCAAAATTCCACTTTCACATTCATAATGGGAGATAAAAAAAAATCTGCCTACTTCATAAGGTCCTTGTGAGAATCAAATGATTATACACAAAAACTGTAGAGTAGTACATACTGCAAAAACAATAAATTGTGATTCTGCTAAAGTATTCCAATTCAAACTCAAGAAATAAAGAGCACCAATTTTATGATCATGTGTGATTTAGAAGCATAAAGACCTACAGGAAACAATGAAACAGATTTATTCAGGTATGGAAATTCATCATGGGGCTGACATTTTGGTCGAATCTAATATCCATGGTTACCTGTCTCAGATAGCAGTTTTGTAGCTTCCAGCACCTTCTCAGTATAAACACCAGCTTCATAGTTCTCCATCTCAGCATTGATGATGTGTATAACTCGAGCAGCCCGGCCCCTGATGGCCCCTGCAGTCCGGTCCAGAGTGTCCACATCCCCCTCTTGAAGGGCGATCACACATTTGTTCACATCCTCCAAGATATGGTTTTCTGTGAAGAGGACATATCCACATTTATATGATTTTATATCACTGGTGGTGGTGGTTTAGTCATGAAGTTGTGTCTGACTGTTATAACTCCATGGACTATAGCCTGCCAGGCTCTACTGTCCATGGGATTTCCCAGGCAAGAATACTGGAATGAGTTGCCTTTTTTTTTTTTTCCAGGGTATCTTCCTGATCTAGGAATCTAGCTAGCCCTGCTGTCCTGCATTGCAGGAGTATTCTATACCAACTAAGGTATCAGAGAAGCCCTTTATATCACTGACACATTTGAAAACCAATCAGAAGGCTTCCCTTGTGGCTCAGTGGTAAAGAATCTGCCTGCCAATGCAGGAGGTACGGGTTTGACTCCTGATCCAGGAAAATCCTACATGCTGTGGGGCAAGTAAGCCCATGTGCCACAACTACTGAAGCCTGTGCACCCTAAGAGTCTGTGCTCTACAACAAGGGAAGATACTGTAACGAGAAGTTCACACACCACAACTAGAGAGTAATCCTCTGTCACCACAACTAGAGAAATGCCTGAGGAGCAGTGAAGACCCAGCTTGGACAAAAATAAATACATAACAAACATTCCAAAAGAGAAGAAGAAATACTGAATAAATATATCCTTTGCAAGGAGACAATTATATATTTGTACTCTAAGGTATTTTTAAGAGAAAGAATTCATTAAGTAAGGAGATAGAGGGATGATGTTCCAACTAGAAAATAGCATAGAAGGGAAAGTAATAATAGAAAGCATGTGCATTTCAGAGAGGGTTACATTGTTGGGGTGAACCCCTTAGGTACTTTGGATATTACGCCTGAATGTGAAGCATAGTTTTTAAAATCATAAAAGATTTGCCGGCAACATAATTTGTGATACTTCCTTAAATTTTTGCAGCCTTATTCTTTCAGAAAAGATGTAATCATGTTAAATCACTGACGACTGAACTACTTCATTATTATTAGCTCTAAAACTACAGTTTCCAAAATCATAAGCAAAGTTCAGTCTGTGAATATTTTAAGGGAACAAACTCAAGACCCTGGAGCTAAAAAAAAGTAAATGAAAGAGGAAGAGGCAAACAAAACAAAACTTATAGACATTATGGGATTGAGTTAATAGCTTTTTCAGATCTTAGATGCCTGTTACTTTGTGAGCCGAACTCAAGAATTAAACTGTCACATGATTAAAGCCAAGACGCTCATTTTAAGACACTATTAAAAATGGTAGTTTTTGCCCAGTGGAAAAAGTTTAAGTGCTCTAACACAGTCGTTTCACTTTTTTATGAGCCCAGACCACATCAGAAAATTGGTTTTGCTTCTGTAATGTTAATAGCTAGCATCATTGCTCCCCAAACTTGTTGCTTTTCATATGGACAAATTAAGTACTCAGGTAGCATGAAAAAAAGAAAGAAAAACAAAACTATCCCTTAAAAAAAAAAAAAAAAAAACTTTTTTATTGTTGCCTCCAAAATAGAGTTTCCTGCCAGAATAAATATTCCCTTAAGAAGAAACTGATACATAAAATGTCATTAATGCCATTCCAAAATATCTCCTGGGCCAAACCTGCAATTTACTGATGCAAATGTTTTGGCTCCAGCTTACAGAGGAGATGAGAAGTAGTTTTCCCAACTATTGGGCTGCATCCACAGTCTACCAGCAGGACAGAGTGGGCTGTGTCATTATTTGTCAAGCCCATCTGTGGAAAGGTGCCTGCTGCCTCCGATTGTCAAGTCCAAAGGCACGCTCCAGCGGGTCCTGCCAAGGCCGGCTTCCTGACAGCGCCTGTTCATTTTCCTGTCATAGCATGCCACGGCACTTGTACCACTGCGGTTGGACTGTACAGTGTTATCAGCAGAAGCCAAAGCCTTTTCATGTTGCTGGTAATAATGAGATGCACAAAGGAATGGCAGGGAGAAAGGTGGCAGAGAGGCAGGCCCGGTGGAAGAAAATTAAGAAAAGCTTGCATTATTGAAACAGCCTGAGATAAGACTCCTTGCTTTGCTTTTTTCTACCCTCAGAAATTTCTGTACATGCATTTAAAGAAAAGGATAAGTCGGGAAAGTTTTAAGTTCTGAAATGACTCCTCTTTGAGAAAGGTAGTGTATAGATATTTTCATTTATTTGTAAATAGGCAGGGTAGCAGAGTAAGATTTCTAGGGGCTGTTAGGATTGCTGTGTGAGACCTGAGGCTGGTTTGAGAGTCCCCCTCTCCCCTTCTGGGGACCCTTATACCCATCCTGGCAAAGATTGACTAGAAAGCAGAAATATCTCAGCCTTGGTGTCCAGTCTTTTGTTCCCCACCATTCGGATCCCCAACATGCCTAGCCGAACAATTTCTAAGCATCTTCTGAGAGATGCACTTCTTGGATATCTTCTGCATTGTTAGGATTCATGTATCAGGGAAGCAAAAAATTTCACAAATGGCAACGCATTGAGTTCTTTATCAGACAATCTCTGGACATAGGTATGTTTAAATGAATAGCTGCTTTGACAAGTCATCAAAAGTAAAGCACCTTGGGAATGAAGAACAAGCCAGGTTTCTAAAAGGGAAGAGAGAGTGGACCCATGGTACTACAGGGCAGAAGAGAGGAGAGGATTGGAGGTGGGGGAAAGGAGCTGCAGTGAAAGCTGGAGAAATACCCTTTTATCCGGACTTACTAAGAACTATATAGATTCTGGAAAGAGGATAATCTGAATTATAATTCCACCTCTGCCAAGTTACTTGCCTGTTAGTGACTTACTTTTCTCAAAGAAGATTCAGAATAGTGATACCTGACATAAAATTTTGGTGAGAATGAAGGCAAATAGCAGAAAATCAGACATATAACAGATACTGTCAACTACAAATTGGCACTTGCCATGGGTGCTTGTCATTTACTCTACAAGAATTGAATCATGTGCTGCTGCAGCTGCTGACCTTCAACACCCCTCAAGGAGTTCAGGGAGGAGAGCAGAAATGAGACACTCTGTTCTCAGGGGAAACTAGCAGCACAGGTCCTCAGATAGTCAGATAGTCTCAGGAGCTGATTTTATGAGCTCAATTCTTATATCTCCTCATATCTAGAAAAGCACTAAATTCCTTCACGGTGACAATTGTTTCTCGTGACTAGCAGAAGCTTCATGAGACCAGCAGAAACTTTTAAATATGTGCTTACTTGCATGTACTCCCCCTTTACCAAACTCACATTTTTATCATCCTTCGCCTCCCACCTGTTTGGAACAGTTTCTCTAGAACTATCTGAGGTGCTATCTCCTGGGCTGCAGCCCTCATATCACCCAAATAAAACTTAATTCGCCACTCTTGTGTTGTGTTTTTTTTTTTTTTAATTGACAGCACCAAGCATGTGTTGGCTCATTTTTCCCATTTCCCTTGACTTTCCCTCCATGATTTTAAAGTTGGCTTTTCCATCATCCATCAGATCTACAGGTTCAACTATGCTACTCCTAGACAAGCTTTAAACACAAGCCCAGTGGGAATTCATTGTCAGTTTCTTGGTGAATGGAAAGACTACAACTAGAGAAAAGCTTCCAAATACACTAAGCCTGCCCCAGAAATCCCCTCCCTTTTGTTGCAGTCAGCCTGCATCAGCCTGGATCCCATGAGCTGTGCTGCAGCCTCTCCCTCTCAGACCTCAGTAAGTCCGGGTTGAGGACAGGGCACACGAGTTGGTAGGTGCGATTTCCATACACCTCTGGGTAGTGTCAACACCTGGTTAATTTGAATTTTTAAGGGCCATTTGGTTATTTTAATGCCTCACAAGGGAGTTGAGGCTTCTGTGACCTCCTTCCTTATGCTCCCACAGAGACTTCTCTACGTGTATTAGGCCAAATCTGTTTGGAAAAAGGCCCATGAGCCGCTGGTAACCCACTTTTGAAACAGCATTGACGAGCCTTGTTAAAGGCAGAATCGACTACATGGTTATTCAAATGTGCTAACATCCCTGGTGTTAGTTGCTCAGTCATGTCTGACTCTTTGTGACCCCATGGACTGTAGCCTGCCTATGGGATTTTCCAGACAAGAATACTGGAGTGGATTGCCATCCTTCTGTCTGGCTTCATCTACAAAGCATTAAGTTACAATTTCCAGTGATGATGAGTTCTGTTTATTTTCACTTCCTTCCACAACCTCATGCTCAAGTGCTCAAAACCTCAATAGTTCCTAAGGGCTTTCTAATGGGTTCATTTGGTGGTTAAAATTTTTTTTCCAGCTTATCAAAAACCTATGTAACTTCATTCACTGGGGCAGGGCAGTGGGGGGGTACTTAACACAGGCAAATTGGAATAACTAATTGATTTTTTTTTCAACATAACCAATCTCTTTTTTAGATGGGTGATTTAGATGCAGCAAAGGCCATCCTATTTTAAAAACTCCAGGAACTAGAAAGGAGCCTGCTGCTGCTGCTAAGTCGCTTCAGATGTGTCCGACTCTGTGCAACCCCATGGACTGCAGCCCACCAGGCTCCTCCGTCCATGGGATTTTCCAGGCAAGAGTACTGGAGTGGGGTGCCATCGCCTTCTCTGAGAAAGGAGCCTAGGTCTACTTAAATAATCTTTCAGGTTTCTAATATCTCAATCAGAAAGTTATGTCTTCCCCCCAAATCCCTTGACTCAGTGTCTTGAAATAACGTGCACAGCAGAGACAAATTTTCAAGAGGGTGTTACAATCACAGTTGCAGAGATGATTGAAAGCTCAAAGGGCCAAGGAGAGCATTTGAAACACAGACCCATGACACTTGCAAGATATTCCTCATCTCATCTTGTTCTCTTCCTTCAACTATCTTGTAAGGGCCTGTTTGTGATTACCTGAGACGGAAAGGAAGTCATCCACCGAAGTGATGTCATCCACAGCCTCTGTCAGCACTCGAACTTGCTTTTCCCACTGGTCCTTGAAAACGTCCATGTTGTCTTGAGCAACTTTGCTCTGTGGCCGGGCAGCCAATGTGAGAGCAGCATTGATGACCTATTTGTTAGAAATAATCCATGGACATGAGGATTACACTCATCAAAGCAGGAACAAGCAAGTCAAAGACCATGTTGAAACCCTGAACCTTGCAGCTTCCGCAGATAAGGGGATTCTTGGTATTTGGGAGGACAATCAAAACATGAAAGATGGAGTAGGTTATCAAATACTAGTCTTTGTTTGCTCTTCTTTTTTTAAGATATAGGTTGCCAAAAGTGTATATTGAACCAAGTCTTTTTAGCACAGATGGGGCAGAGATATAACTCTTGTTCTCCACATACAAGCATATAATTTTGTGAGGGAGATGAAGTGAATAGATATGGAGTGTTGAAATAACAATTCAAGACAGAAAAAGTCAATAGGGGTGGAAAAGACAATAATCACTACAGTAATTTTGGAGAGACTGGAGCAATTAGCAGTTCTTTTTGAGAAAGGCAGAACCTGAAATGGTCCATGACTGATGGGTAGCACTTTCCAGGGAGAGGAAAATGGACAAGGCAAGGAATGAGTGACATGAAGGCTGGAGTGCACAAGATCCAAAATATCAGCTGTGGAAACAAAGTGAATGAGGCTTACCTGAGGACACAAGCTGTCAATCTGAGTGGCTGCCATCCGAACTAATTTCACCCCTTCCTCATTGTTGGAGATGGAACAGGCCAAATTGGCAACCTGTATTGAAGAGGATTGAAGTGAAAATGATGTTAGGGCAAAGGGGAAATAGGCTGCTGTGTGACTTTGCACCTTCCCTGGAGAGTGCCACATCCAGGAGAATCCTTTCATAAAGAAGATAAAGGGACCCTTTTGTGTTCAACCAAATATTACTCAGCCTTATGCCAGTAGGCATTTCTGCCAGAAGAACAAGGTGTTAATAACAAGTCATTGCTTCAAGATTCTTGAGTACACGCAATAATGCATTTTAACTGGGCTCTTCTTAACTCTCTTCCTCTCCATCTATACTCTCACTTGAACCTCCTAAGGCTCATTATTAGGCGCAGGTCACTGTGATTTTGGCCACGTCAGTACTAAATTCTGAACAGTGAGAGAGATGCCGTGGGCGATACTTTTGATTTGAGACTCAAAGTAAACTAAAAACCAGAGTCCGTTACCCCCAAAGAACCCAGGATCTGCCTGGTACAGTCTGTAGGGAAGATGTCAGTCCACCAGGAGTCAACTCAAATGCTTTCAGGGGCTAGGGAAGTCTGAGAAGTGTGCAAAAGGGCTAGTATAGTCCAAAAGGCAATGGAGGAATTAGAACATGCAGGTCTAGTATAAAGGCATTCAGATTTGGTATTTTAAACATATTATATCAGCCAAAACAGCTGAAGTGGATTCAAATTCCTAGGTCAAGCGTTTCAATGTGTGTCATTCCTTTTCTTCAAGGAGTTAGAATTGGTAATACAAGGTCAGATTGACTGGACAAGGTCAACAACACATAAAGTGATGATCAAAACGCTGAATGTCTCATGAAGCTAGTGTCAAGAGAACAGGAAGGTGGGGATTAGAAGGGACAAAGGAGAAGGGAAGGGCTGCCAGGGCTGGGAGCAGGAGGGCCAGTAGAGCAAGTGATTAGCAGACAGAACCCTTGGGAGCCTCCTGGCCACCTGCCTTTGTGTCTGCTCACTTCTGCCTTTCAAAACCAGATCACTTCCCTATTACACCCTTAACGCCCTGGTGGATTTGAATGCACTGTGCAAGCATATAGCATCTAATGTGAAAGAACCATCACTGTAGAGCAGAGGAGGAGCACACAACTGAGATCACTAGGCTCAACCATTAGCCAGTTCTGTTAAGTCACGTCACATTAGGAGGACCGTTTCCTTATCAGCAAAAGGAGATGGATAAAATAGTGATACTAGGGGTATATTTCAAGTTTATCCCAGTGAGAATATACCCTATGAGAAACCACAGATTAAGGTCCAGAAGTTATCACATCATTTCTTACATTTTACAGTTTACCTTTGATTCTTCAGATAATGTTCATTATGTTACTTAGTTTTCAAAGAGAAAGACAAATATGCCTTATTATACCCATTCACAGGATACTAAACCCCCAGGGTATGAGGAAGTTCCTTGGAGGCAGAGCAAAAATTAATAATGCAACTTCTTAATTTCTTTTTGTTATATTGTCTCCACTCTGCTTTTTTTATTAATCTTTCTTATATTTATATTCTAGTGATTTTTTATATTCCAAATGCCAGAATAACTGTGTGGCATAGAATCGGTGCTCAATACATGTTTACTGAATTAAAGAATAGCCTTTTAATAGCTTTTAAAAAATTGTATATAGTGATTTGGAATACATAATAAGTTAAAGATGCTCTTAAAGTTGTTAGTCCTTTAATTTGGCTGGACAAATTTTCACATTACCTTCTAGCACATGCTTTCCAACACCATGGAGCTAAACAAAGGCTCCCATATTCTGGTCCATTGTTTGAGACCAGAATGCAGTGACCCTGTTCATGATGACATGAGAAATCAGGATGATGTGATGAATTTTCCAGAAAGATATATGCATATAATTTAAAATTCTGTCTTTTAAATGTTTTGCATTTCCTCTGTTGAAAAGCCTTTCATTTTATGAAATGATGATTTGGATGATGCTTTTGTTTGCTCTTTATCATTCTTGCTTGGTATGTAATAGAGACCTAAAGTTACACTTTTGCATTGCAGTGAATAATTTCTAGAACTTGGCATATAACTCTATATAAGGACAACAACATGAAAACATTTAAATGCTCCTAGAATCAGGTCTTGGGTAATATTTGTTTGCATCTTTGTAAGATGAAAAATAAGAAAATGCCAGCACTCTCAATGAGATAAAGGTGGTAAACCAAGTATTCAATGTCTATTGACCTAAAAATATTAATAAATAGGAAAGAGAACCATATATTATGTATCTTTTGATGGAATGACATAACACTACCTATGAAACAGTCTTACCAAAAGCAACAACAACAACAACAACAAAAACATAAAAATGATCAGTCTTAGGATAAATTCTCAATTTACAGAAATCCAAGGGACAAACATGTAAAATAAAACCACGTGGATGCACTCGTGAAAATCCTAATGGTAATAACTAGTGGAAAAATGTCAGACTTCTGTGGATCCTGAATAGGACAAATAAACCATTACATAATCATAAATATGTAGGTGAATTTATATATATGTACATTGTAAAACAAAGAAATTTAAATATTGACTAAATATTGGATGATATTACAGAGTTAATGTTTTAAAATACCCTAGCAATACTTGTTATTTTATTTAAAGTGTCCATAGCTTAATGAAGTGATAGATTTGAGATTTGTTTCACAGTTTTTTAGAGTAAAGGAAAGGGGTGGAGGTATAGAAAAAATAAGACTGGCTATTAGCTCATAATGGTTGAAGTCGGGTGATAGTATATGATGGTTTATTATATATGTTCTACTGTTGGATATGCTTGAAATTTTCCACAATAAAAAGTTTTTTTTTTAAAGTAGTAACTGCAGTCTATTATAACACCAGTTCCGGTAAAATTCTTTTCGGTATTTATGCAAGGTTCAAGGGAGCCCAGTATGAGTCAAGGAGAAGCCTGAGTGTGGTTTGGAGGTAAGGCTTGCAGACAACAGAAGAGTCCCATCCTGGAGAAGGGAATATGGTAATGGACATATAAGCCACAGAGGTGGCTCTCCAGAGCACACAGTCTCCTGCATGTGTTGGTGGCAGGTCCCCAGGCAAAAACTGATCTTGGTAACAGACTGGGCTCCTCACATCTCCTACGTGAGGGAAATGCCAATCAGTAACACCCATTGTCATATGTATATATATGCTTCTCTTTGTGTATCTTTTGAAATTCACTCAGTCGTGTCCGACTCTTTGCGACCCTGTGGACTGTAGCCCACCAGACTCCTCCGTCCATGGGATTCTCCAGGCAAGAATACTGGAGTGGGTTGCCATTTCCTCCTCCAGAGGATCTTCCTGACCCAGGGATCAAACTCAGGTCTCCTGCAGTGCAGGCAGACGCTTTAACCTCTGAGCCAACGGGGAAGCCCTTAATAAATTCTATTATAGCTCAAATCTAATGTGAGAGCCTCACTGCCCAAAAGAATCTTAGTAAGGAGAATAGTGCTAGCAACACAGCAAAAATAAAGAGCTGGTAACTACCAATAATGCTTTAATTGTTTATTCTTTTTAGCTTATTAATCTGTAAATCCTAAAGTCTGGCAGCCTCTACTCTGCAATATACACCTGCTGCTTTTTTGTTCAGTCGCTCATTCATACCTGATTCTTTGCAGCCCCATGGACTACAGCACACCAAGCTCCCCTATCCTTCACTATCTCCCAGAGTTTGCTAAAATTCATGTCCATTGAGTCAGTGATGCCATCCAACCATCTCATCCTCTGTCACCCTCTTCTCCTTCAGCCCTCAGTCTTTCCCAGCATCAGGATCTTTTCCAGTGAGTTGGCTCTTTGTATCAGGTAGCCAAAGCATTGGAGCTTCAGCATCGATCTTCTAATGAATATTCAGGACTGATTTCCTTTAGGATTGACTGGTTGGATCTCCTTGCAGTCCAAGGGACTCTCAGGAGTTTTCTCCAGTACCACAATTCAAAAGCATCAGTTCCTCGGCACTCAGTCTTCTTTATGGCCCAACTCTCACATACATACATGACTACTGGAAAAACCATAGCTTTGATTATATGGACCTTAGTCAGCAACATGATATCTCTGCTTTTTAATACACTGTCTAGGTTTGTCACAGCTTTTCTTCCAAGGAACAAGCATCTTTCATGGCTGCAGTCACTGTCTGCAGTGACTCTGGAACCCAAGAAAAGAAAATCTGCCACTGCTTCCACTTTTCCCCTTTCTGTTTGCCATGAAGTGATGGAACTAGATGCCATGATCTTGGTTTTTTGAATGTTGAGTTTGAAACTGGTGTTTTTACCCTCTAAGTCCACTTAAAATCAGAATTCCATTTGCCATGTATTCTAAACACCCTCAAAATATTTCCAACATGATGCTAAGAATTTCACTATCTCCAAAGGCAGGCTTGTGTATTTTAAATTGGTTATAGACTTAATCAAAATCCTTATCTTTCTTATTTTCTTTTGGCTTACCTTTGTGCTTCTCACTGGACTCACTGACATAGCGGTGCCTCTGAATATGGTTTTATATATTGTAATTTTGAGAATTCTGGCATCCAGCACTAAGTTTCAGTCTAGAGGTAACTACCAATCAATAACACAGTTTTAAATGCCAGTGAATATTTTAACACGAGTACAAGACTACTGCACACAGTAGAAACTTAATGATTGATTTGATCCATTGAAGGAGGGCATGGCAACCCACTCCAGTATTCTTGCCTGGAGAATCCCATGGACAGAGGAGCCTGGCAGGCTACAGTCCATAGGGTCACAAAGAGTGTCCAACGTGCACTCACACACATACACATACCTATTCTTTAACTACAGTGCTTATGTTATCAGAAACTCTCTAGTGAAATAAAATGTCCTATTTTTCAAAGCACAATATTTTCTCCTTTAATAAAATTAGCATGATAGTCTTCCTAAAGAGATGGGAAAGGGAAGGGAATAATAGACTAGAATCAGTAGACATTTGAAAAAAATTAATGAGTAAAAAAATAAACTGTAAATCAAAACTGAGTGATACGGTTGTATTTACTAGAATTTCAAAACCTGCTCAAATCAACTAAACAGATAACATTTACAGTCTGGAGCTGGCCTCTGCTTTCTCTACTTCTGAATTGTTTACAACTTAGCTCGGCAACAAGAGTCAATTGCCTTCCTAGGAGCTCAGAAAACAAAGTCAATCATCAACTATTAAATGTTGGGCTATTTAGATTGATTTGTGATTTCTGGAAGTAACTAGGCCATGAGTAAAGGTGGCATAGCTCCTTGGTGAGCTAATGGTACTAAATTTCCCAAGACTCTCAGGAAGGAAGCCCTCCTCCCTGAGTTCTGAAAGCATAATGGATTTGGGTGAGTAAAAGCTGAAAAGACTGAGTCAAGTCTTCTATACTTGACTTAGTGGCTTAATAACTGGTTATCTTGGAGTATAGAAGGACGTTTAGCAGCGTTCACTAAATCGTATGCCGCTGATTACAGGAGCTTTAAGGGTTCCGGAAAAAAAAATGCCCAGTAGTTCTGGCTGGGAATCAATAAGATATCTTACCTCTCCACATCATGGAGAGGTAAGATATCCATCTTACGATACTTTTCTGATTGCCTGCTTAGCACAATTTCATGGGCTCAAGTTCAAAGACTCGGATACTTTTTGCTCTTCTGGAGCTACACAGTGTAAACAGGTGGGGCAAACAATGATATCATTAGCAGTTTTAGAAAGACAATAAACTAGCAGGGAGAGCTGATGCTGATTCTCCAAAGAAAGTAACTTGCTCCTTAAACAGAATCTGTATAATTAGCATCCGTTTCCCAGCCCTTTAATCATCACCTTGGCTGACCAAAAACAGAGTAGAGATACTCCAGGGACACAGATGGCAGAGTTAAAACTGACAAAATCAGAAATGTGTGGAGCCCTCATAAAAATATATTATGACTATTTTAAGTGTCTACTTCCCTGGCTCAGACGGTAAAAGCATCTGCCTACAATGAAGGAGACCCAGGTTCGATCCCTGGTTCGGGAAGATCCCCTGGAGAAGGAAATGGCAACCCACTCCAGTACTCTTGCCTGGAAAATCCCATGGATGGAGAAGCCTGGTAGGCTACAGTCTGTGGGGTCACAAAGAGTCGGACATGACTGACTTCACTTCACTATTTAAAATGCAAGATGATTTTAATCAAACAGTCATCAATAAACACTCCACAGCTCAAATTCCTGATGAACAGAACATCACAGCCATCAAATTTATCTGTTTGATTTTATTCCTTGTTGATCTATTTGATTTATTATTTTTTATTTCCAAATTTTTATTGGAGTATGTGTGTGCATACTCAGTTGTGTCCAATTCTTTGCAACCCCATGGACTATAGGCAGCCAGGCTCCTCTTGTCCATGGGACTTTCTAGGCAAGAATACTGGAGTGGGTTACTATTTCCTCTTCCAGGGCATCTTCCCAACCGAAGGACTGAACCCATGTCTCTTGTGTATACTGCCTTAGCAGGCAGCTTCTTTACCACTAGCACCACCTATGAAGCCCTTATTGGAGTACAATGCTATGATACTTTCTGCTGTACAGCAAAGTGAATCAGCCATACATATACATACATCCATTCTTTTTAAAATGCTTTTCCCATATAGACCATAGTCCATATAGGAGTACTGTGAAGAGCTCCCTGTGCTACACAGTCTGTCTTTGTTTCCTATCTATTTATATATACTGTGTATGTGTTAATCCCAAGTTTCTAATTTATCTCCCTGTCCCCAGCTTTGCTCTTGGTAACCATATGTTTGTTTTATATGTCTGTAAGTCTGCTTTTGCTTTGTAAATAAGTTCATTAGTATCATTTCTTAAAATTCCACATATTAGTAAAATTATATGCTATTTGTCTTTCTCTGAGAAAATTGTGGGTTTGTGTGGACCCACACAAGAGAATGTAGTTCCGTCTCAAAAATACCATAGCTTTGTTTGAACACTTAACAAGAAAAGTCAAAATACCTGGAAGGCTGTGCCTTAATTAGACATTTAAAATCTCTGCTAATATAGTTTTTAGGCATTTAACTCCAAAGTGATATGAGGTGCATCAGAAAGACAAGAACATTTTCTTATTTTCTGGTCCTGGAAATCAAATTACATTTTTAAATATTTGTAATTCTGTTCAGTTCCAGACACCAGCACATATTCAGTGCATTCAACCCCCCCATGCTTTATCATTTCATTAATTTTTACAGCTTCAAGTATCATATGGGTGTTTTTAAGAAGAACCTACTTTTGAAATAAAGCAGAATAGCAATTCACAGGTTTATAAAGCACTTGTTTCTCGAGTTAATATTTCATTATCATCATAAATTTGAGTATAACATGAATCTATTTACTATTAAAGGGGAATTTATGGAATTTCCAATCCCCACAGTCACATGGTCATATAAAATCATAAAGAGAAGAGATGGTGATGCAAATTCCAGGCAAATGTTATTCTCTATGCAATCATCTCAATGAAGAGTGCTATGGTCTCAATCTGAAGATTTACTCTGTTACCTGTCCTAATACTATTAGGACACAAAATGCTGTTCATATATACCTATCCTGAATAGAATTTTAAGGTTCATACAAGACATACCTCCTATATTACAGTTGGAGAATATTTTAATTCAGTTAAGAGACAAAACAATATACTTATGAACTTCCTGGACACAGTAGATTTACTGGCCACCTTCACAGCTTGATTGGAAGAGAGCCCAAAAGGACTGGCTGCCCCAGAAAATGTTTGCAGAAGTGTCTCTCTTTCATGCTGAGATATTATAAAATCCTTTTAAAATATAGCTGCCTCAGACCAAGATGAGTTTATCAACCAGATTATCAGTAACTGAGTTTCTGAAGGACTGAGGAGGCTTAGGCAACAGGGAAAATTTGATCAGAGAAGGATGGCTCAGGAGAGGTTGGCAGCTGAAGGCGGCATGAAGACACAGGAGGGGAGAAAATGGGAAACACTTTTTTTTGCTTTTGTTTTAAAGGACCTCATCATCTCTTTAACAAGTGGTGCTGGGAAAACTGGTCAATCACTTGTAAAAGAATGAAACTAGAACACTTTCTAACACCATACACAAAAATAAACTCAAAATGGATTAAAGATCTAAACGTAAGACCAGAAACTATACAACTCCTAGAGGAGAACATAGGCAATACACTCTCCGACATAAATCACAGCAGGATCCTCTATGACCCACCTCCCAGAATATCGGAAATAAAAGCAAAAATAAACAAATGGGACCTAATTAAACTTAAAAGCTTCTGCACAACAAAGGAAACTATAAGCAAGGTGAAAAGACAGCCTTCAGAATGGGAGAAAATAATAGCAAATGAAGCAACTGACAAACAACTAATCTCAAAAATATACAAGCAACTCCTGCAGCTCAATTCCAGAAAAATAAACGACCCAATCAAAAAATGGCCCAAAGAACTAAATAGACATTTCTCCAAAGAAGACATACAGATGGCTAACAAACACATGAAAAAATGCTCAACATCACTCATTATCAGAGAAATGCAAATGAAAATCTCAATGAGGTACCATTTCATGCCAGTCAGAATGGCTGCGATCCAAAAGTCTACAAGCAATACATGCTGGAGAGGGTGTGGAGAAAAGGGAACCCTCTTACACTGTTGGTGGGAATGCAAACTAGTACAGCCACTGTGGAGAACAGTGTGGAGATTCTTTAAAAAACTGGAAATAGAACTGCCTTATGACCCAGCAATCTCACTGCTGGGCATACACACTGAGGAAACCAGAATTGAAAGAGACATGTGTACCCCATGTTCATCGCAGCACTGTTTATAATAGCCAGGACATGGAAGCAACCTAGATGTCCATCAGCAGATGAATGGATAAGAAAGCAGTGGTACATATACACAATGGAGTATTACTCAGCCATTAAAAAGAATGCATTTGAATCCGTTCTAATGAGGTGGATGAAACTGTAGCCTATTATACAGAGTGAAGTAAGCCAGAAGGAAAAACACCAATACAGTATACTAACGCATATATATGGAATTTAGAAGGATGGTAACAATAACCCTGTATGCGAGACAGCAAAAGAGACACAGATGTATAGAACAGTCTTTTGGACTCTGTGGGAGAGGGAGAGGGTGGGATGATTTGGAAGAATGGTATTGAAACATGTATAATATCATATATGAAACGAATTGCCAGTCCAAATTCGATGCATGATACTGGTTGCTTGGGGCTGGTGCACTGGGATGACCCAGAGGGATGGTACGGGGAGGGAGGAAGGAGGGGGGTTCAGGATGGGGAACACATGTATACCTGTGGTGGATTCATGTTGATGTATGGCAAAACCAATACAATATTGTAAAGTAATTAACCTCCAATTAATATAAATAAATTTATATTTAAAAAATTAAAAAAGGACCTCATTAAAGCATCTGATGCTCTTGATTATTCTATACATTTTTAGTGTTTAACACTGTATGATGGTCAAGAACCTCGATCCTGGAGGCAAGCAGCCTGAGGTTTACATCTTGACAACAAGCAAGGTGCTTTGTCTATATTAGCCTCAGTCTTTTCAACTATAAAACAAACCAGTACTCACAGATAATAGACAACAAACTAGAGGTTACCAGTGGGGGGAGGGAAAGGGGAGATAGAAGTGGTGGGGTAAAAAGTACAAATTATTAAGTTTAAAATAATCTACAAGGATATACTGTATAACACTGGAAATAAAGCCAATATTTTACAATAATTATAAATAGACTGTAACCTTTGAAAATTGTAAATCACTATATTGTATACCTGTAACATATAATTGGAGAGCAATAATATTTCAATTAAAATGCTTCTATTTTGTAAATAAAGTCATTTGTATCATTTTTTAAGATTCCTTATATAAGGAAAATCATATGATATTTGTCTTTCTCTGTCTGAATTACTTCACTTAGTATGAGAAACAGACGCACAGAGTTAGAGAATGAATTTACAATTACCAGAGGGAAAGCAGGGGGAGAGACAGATTGGGAGTTTGGGATTAACATGTACACACTACTGTTTTTTTTTTTTTGCAAAGATTTTTTTTCTTTTATTTGACACCAAAACACAAGCAACAAAACAAAATCAAATGGGGCTACATCAAACTTCTGCACAGCACAAAGACATCAGTAGTCTGATTTGTCACTCTACTGTATTTAAAACAGACAACCAACAAGGACCTACTGTAAAAAAAAAAAATGTTAATAAAAACAAATGTATTGGTGATAAGGTTGAAATGAAAAATGATTAGAGTTCTTAACCCAGCATCCTGCAAAGATTTGACAAATGTTATTGTCATACTGTGCATTAAATTGAAAGTCCAATTTAAAATAAATTAAATACTTTAAAAATACCAATCACTAATGTATTCAGCCATTCAAATATTGAGTACCCTAGATGTGCGGGATACTGAAGATACAGAGGTGATCAAATTAAATACTATTTATATTCCCTAGAGAAGCTCATGTTTAAATTAGACAAGTATATACACTTTATAGTTCACATAGTGAAGACTACAACAAAGGAAATAAAATGGAAGCAATGACAGAGGTCAACATTATGAATGATCATTGATTGCACCCTTCAGTTAAAATTTTTATAAAGTTGCAATCTTAGTATGTACCTTTGTATCACTGTTCAATCTCTTACATTGCAAATACTTTTCAAAGTCTATATACTTGTAGTTAATTTTTTTTATAATTTAATAACATCCCCAAATGTTTCTGCTTTATTACTTGGCAAGTCATTTCCCTGTTGCCATCCGTTTAAAGGACTCTCCAATGTTTGCTATTAACAAAAACAGAGTAACATATATCTTCAGGCATCCAATTTTTGCTCCTGTCAGAAGTGGACTTTCTGGGTCAGGGAAATATGATACTCGTTTACATATGGCCATGTGCTTGCTGAAAGGTCCCCACAAGGCAAGATTTACTAATTCTCCAGTGTCACCAGCCTTACATCCTACACTCCTCAATACTGTTTCTCCTTGCCTTTTCGACCACCACTTAACCACCAACCTTCTTTCTACAAACCACAAGTGTAAATCAGGATTGCTTAAAAAGTCTCTTCATGGTTTCCCAGCTACACTGTAAATTCTTGCAGGATGGAAGCCTCTATTATACCTAGCAAATAGATGGGATCGCAGGCGTGTGTGTGTGTGTGTGTGTGTGTGTGTGTGTTAGTCGCTCAATCACTCAGTCATGTCTGACCCATTGCAACCCCATGCGCTGTAGCCCACCAGGCTCCTCTGTCCATGGAATTCTCCAGTCAAGAATACTGGAGTGAGTAGCCATTCCCTTCTCCAGAGGATCTTCCCAACCCAAGGATCGAACACACATCTCCTTCAGTGCAGGCGGATTCTTTACCATCAGAGCCACCACGGAAGCCCTGAGATCAATAAAGGTCAGATCAGATCAGTCACTCAGTCATGTCTGACTCTTCGCGACCCCATGAATCGCAGCACGCCAGGCCTCCCTGTCCATCACCAACTCCTGGAGTTCACCCAGACTCACGTCCATTGAGTCAGTGATGCTAGCCAGCCATCTCATCTTCTGTCGTCCCCTTCTCCTCTTGCCCCCAATCCCTTCCAGCATCAGTCTTTTCCAATGAGTCAACTCTTCGCATGAGGTGGCCAAAGTACTGGAGTTTCAGCTTTAGCATCATTCCTTCCAAAGAAATCCCAGGGCTGATCTCCTTCAGAATGGACTGGTCGGATCTCCTTGCAGTCCAAGGGACTCTCAAGAGTCTTCTCCAACACCACAGTTCAAAAGCATCAATTCTTCAGCGCTCAGCCTTCTTCACAGTCCAACTCTCACATCCATACATGTCCATATAAAGTAGACATGACTGAGCAACTGAACAGCAACAACAAATCCCACCAATTCCCTTTATGTGGTATAAAGTAGAACCCCATTCAACTTGTTATAATCTAGTCATACCAAGGAGGGCCCCAAGTTCTATGATCTGGAATTTGGCCCAGTTGTCTGGGCCATCCTTTCTGTACTTCATCATCAAACTGGCATTCAGATGCTAAGACCAAATGAAACTTATACCACATCCTGCCACACGGTGCTCAGAAGCAATTTCTTCCTGGTCCCACTGGTCTTTGTACCCTGGCTGGTACTTTGATGTCTCTGAGAACACAAATTTGTATTCCTAGGGCTCCTCAGGGATGCAGAACAGCCTGTGCTCCAAGTACACACATACCACTAGCAAATGCTGTTTGCATGCCTCTGCCCAAATTAAAGTTATCAGTCTGCCCTGGTGACTCTAATGAAGGTAATCACCAGCTCACATTCTCATGAACAAATTGATGTGCTCACTTTGTAGCTGAATCACTCAGCATAAATCTATGCCCTTCATATATAAAAGCCACAGTAGCTTAAACCAATGCAATAAAGCATCACCTAATGTCTTCTTGATGCCTGTTCATCAATAATGTGGTTGTGTGAAAAGGATAGAAGAGACTTAGAGTGTGTTATCTAAAGTCTTGCAATAAATGCAATACTCTTTTAATTATTGTAGGCCTTCTGGGATTTTGTTTTCTCAGTCCATTTACTGAGGAATTAAATTATCACTCTCTACTACTATTTGGTCTCTCAGAGTCCCATGTAAGTAAATAAAATCTTAACCTATTTCCAGTGAATAAAACATCATGACTTTCACAGATGTGAAATGAATCCCTCCTTGCCTGTGAGTGGGGCCAGAGCTCCAGGTTCTGACTATAGCAGTGGAGAAGAGATGTGCTAAATTACCCAGAACTTGACTTTTAGGAGGAGCCAGGTAGTGTCTGAAGCAGATTCAGATAATAAATGAGTACAGCTACTCTCTATAGCTTCAGTTCAGTTCAGTTCAGTTGCTCAGTTGTGTCCGACTCTTTGCATCCCCATGAACCGCAGCACGCCAGGCCTCCCTGTCCATCACCAATTCCTGGAGTCCACCCAAACCCATGTACATCGAGTCGATGATGCCATCCAACCATCTCATCCTCTGTCGTCCCCTTCTCCTGCCCTCAGTCTTTCCCAGCATCAGGGTCTTTGCCAATGAGTCAGCTCTTCGCATCAAGTGGCCAAAGTATTGGAGTTTCAGCTTCAACATCAGTCCTTCCAATGAACACCCAGGACTGATCTCCTTTAGGATGGACTTGTTGGATCTCCTTGCAGTCCAAGGGACTCTCAAGAGTCTTCTCCAACACCACAGTTCAAAAGCATCAATTCTTCGGCATTCAACTTTCTTGACAGCCCAACTCTCACATCCATACATGACCACTGGAAAAACCATAGCCTTCCCATTTTCCAGGGCTTTTCCCACCCATACTTTGCCTAAAGTGTTAGTATCTCAATCGTGTCCAACTCTTTGCTACCCATGGCCTGTAGCTCACTAGGTTCCTCTGTCCATGGAATTCTCCAGGAAAGAAAATTGGAGTAGGTAGCCTTTCCCTTCTCCAGAAGATCTTCCCAACACAGGGACTGGAACTGGGCCTCCCACATTGCAGGCAGATTCTCTACCATTTGAGCCAGCAGGGAGACCAGGTGGTAATCCAAGTCCCTCAGTCATCATAGAGGAAAAGACAGATAGCGCTCAATGTTTGCTGTCCCTCATGTTCATTCAACAATGTAGACAAAGCCATCCATGTGTAGAAGCATGCTCAAACGCCCTCCCCCTTCCACATGTTTATGCTCATCCTTGTTCTACTTTCTTTACCTGCCTTCATACTCTGGTTCCTGATACCTGATTCAAGTTCTCCTTTGCATAACACCTATGAGTATTTTTTTTTTCTGAGCTATTCAACATCATCAGTGAGTGGATATACTCTCCCTCATTTTCATTACAGCTGCAGCTATGATAGCTTTTTCTTAGCTCTGTCCTGACACACAGCTAAATTCTCCTGATTGCATGCATAGGCAAAGTTTTTACAAGTCTCTCCCAACGTGGAGAGTCCCTTGAGGAAGGCGCAGCAATGTCTTCCTTCTATGGGCCACAAGCTGTACAGATGTCTACAAACATACCAGTGCCTCGCTCTGCTTTGAAATCAAACACACTTCTATGATGTCCAGAGAACAGGACAGAGTTGTGCCAGAGAGGGCAGCAGAGTTAGTTCGTGTGACCTGGGAACCATCTCTGAAAGGAACCTGCCACATGGAGTGCCTTTCCTTCTAAGGTGACCTTCAAGAAATCACCTCCACTTTGTTGGTCAATAGATTCAGCCATCACAGTCCAGTGCTGTAACCAGGCTTGAACTCCAGTTGCCGACCATTTTCATCTGTGCGCCATCAGGAGACGACAGCCACGGGTATGTGGAAGGAGCAACTGTCCTTGCAAAAGTGCATGTGGGTTCCCAGCCAAGGTTACGCTCATAACCAAGACTCAAAGGAATAGGCTGAGCACACAATGCCCTTCACGTGTGCCTCGGCTTAGTGACTTTCTACCAGAGGACTGTTTTTTGCTATCATCCTCTGTGAGTCACCTTTTTCCCTGAGCTGAATCAGTCATCTGGGTGAATGGTCAGTCAGCCTGACCTTTCAATCTGCTACATAATAAAGCTAAAGATGGCCTTCTGAGGAATCGTCTCAGAGAAAAGCAAACCAGGAGGCAATTCTATGCATCTTCTTGTTTCTGTTTAGTTTTATGCTTTGGGGGCTAGCTGATTATTTAATGATTGCCTTTTGCCTGAAATATGCTCCACATTATTTTTTTCCCATGGGATCCAGGTTTAGCAAACATAGTCACTGTGGGAACACCAATAATATTGTGAATGTACATACAGAGAAAGGGAGAGAGAGAAAGAGAGCTATGAAGATATTTCATTTATGAAAATGCTCTTGGTTAAGTAAGCGATAGTTATAATTACTATTTTAACATTCCCTGAAGCCTAGGAAAATTCTTAACTTTTGAAGGATTTAATACATACATTTCACATAGAATATCTGATACATACTGATATATAGTGGAGAAGAAAATGGCAATTCACTCCAATATTCTTGACTGGAGAATCCCCTGGACAGAGGAACCTGGTAGGCTAATCCATGGGGTTGCAAAAGAGTTGCACACGATTGAAGTGACTTAGCACTGATACCTAGGTGTACATTTTTTCCTTGGCAATATTTAATGATGAAATATGAGTAACAATCTATGTGTGTGCATGCTCAATCACTCGGACGTGACTGACTCTTTGTGACCCCACGGTGTAGCCCACCAGGCTCCTCTGTCCATGAGATTTTCCAAGGGGAGGCCTTACAAATAGCTGTGAAAAGAGGAGAAGTGAACAGCAAATGAGAAAAGGAAAGATATAAACATCTGAATGCAGAGTTCCAAAGAATAGCAAGAAGAGATAAGAAAGCCTTCTTCAGCGATCAATGCAAAGAAATAGAGGAAAACAACAGAATGAGAAAGACTAGGGATTTCTTCAAGAAAATCAGAGATACCAAAGGAACATTTCATGCAAAGATGAGCTCGATAAAGGACAGAAATGGTATGGACCTAACAGAAGCAGAAGATATTAAGAGGAGATGGCAAGAATACACAGAAGAACTGTACAAAAAAGATCTTCACAACCCAGATAATCACGATGGTGTGATCACTCACCTAGAGCCAGACATCCTGGAACGTGAAATGAAGTGGGCCTTAGAAAGCATCACTACGAACAAAGCTAGTGGAGGTGATGGAATTCCAGTTGAGCTATTTCCAAGATGATGCTGTGAAAGTGCTACACTCAATATACCAGCAAATTTGGAAAACCCAGCAATGGCCATAGGACTGGAAAAGGTCAGTTTTCATTCCAATCCCAAAGAAAGGCAATGCCAAAGAATGCTCAAGCTACCACACAATTGCACTCATCTCACACGCTAGTAAAGTAATGCTCAAAATTCTCCAAGCCAGGCTTCAGCAATATGTGAACAGTGAACTTCTTGATGTTCAAGCTGGTTTTAGAAAAGACAGAGGAACCAGAGATCAAATTGCCAACATCCGCTGGATCATAGAAAAAGCAAGAGAGTTCCAGAAAAACA
Organism: Bos grunniens; assembly: GCF_055505025.1. Classification (NCBI taxonomy): domain Eukaryota; kingdom Metazoa; phylum Chordata; class Mammalia; order Artiodactyla; family Bovidae; genus Bos; species Bos grunniens. The sequence goes on along the minus strand of NC_141175.1, from coordinate 52,880,083 downwards.
TGTATTTCTGCTTTATTGACTATGCCAAAGCCTTTGACTGTGTGGATCACAATAAACTGTAGAAAATTCTGAAAGAGATGGGAATACCAGACCACCTGATCTGCCTCTTGAAAATCTGTATGCGAGGTCAGGAAGCAACAGTTAGAACTTGACATGGAACAACAGACTGGTTCCAAATAGGAAAAGGAGTTCATCAAGGCTGTATATATTCACCCTGTTTATTTAACTTATACGCAGAGTACATCATGAGAAATGCTGGACTGGAAGAAACACAAGCTGGAATCAAGATTGCCGGGAGAAATATCAATAACCTCAGATATGCAGATGACACCACCCTTATGGCAGAAAGTGAAGAGGAACTAAAAAGCCTCTTGATGAAAGTGAAAGTGGAGAGTGAAAAAGTTGGCTTAAAGCTCAACATTCAGAAAACGAAGATCATGGCATCCGGTCCCATCACTTCATGGGAAATAGATGGGGAAACAGTCGAAACAGTGTCAGACTTTATTTTTCTGGGCTCCAAAATCACTGCAGATGGTGACTGCAGCCATGAAATTAAAAGACACTTACTCCTTGGAAGGAAAGTTATGACCAATCTAGATAGCATATTGAAAAGCAAAGACATTACTTTGCCAACAAAGGTCCGTCTAGTCAAGGCTATGGTTTTTCCTGTGGTCATGTATGGATGTGAGAGTTGGACTGTGAAGAAGGCTGAGCGCCGAAGAATTGATGCTTTTGAACTGTGGTGTTGGAGAAGACTCTTGAGAGTCCCTTGGACTGCAAGGAGATCCAACCAGTCCATTCTGAAGGAGATCAGCCCTGGGATTTCTTTGGAAGGAATGATGCTAAAGCTGAAACTCCAGTACTTTGGCCACTTCATGCGAAGAGTTGACTCATTGGAAAACACTCTGATGCTGGGAGGGATGGGGGCAGGATGAGAAGGGGACGACAGAGGATGAGATGGCTGGATGGCATCACTGACTCGATGGACATGAGTCTGGGTGAACTCCGGGAGTTGGTGATGGACAGGGAGGCCTGGCGTGCTGCAATTCATGGGGTCGCAAAGGGTCGGACACGACTGAGCGACTGATCTGATCTGATCTGATGCTGGAGTGGGTTTACAATCTCTGCCCATGGGCCAAATGTAGTCAGTGGCTTGTTTCCATATGGTCTTCAAGTTAAGAATATTGCACACACAAATGTGAGGCACTATCTGTTCACAAAGCCTAAAATATGTACTGCTGCTGCTGCTGCTGCTGCTGTTGCTAAGTCGCTTCAGTCATGTCTGACTCTGTGCAACCCCATAGATGGCAGCCCACCAGGCTTCCCCATCCATGGGATTTTTCAGGCAAGAGTACTGGAGTGGGTTGCCATTGCCTTCTCCGAAATATGTACTCCTCTTAATAAAAGTTTGCTAATCCCTTGAATATCATATATATTCTGGTGTTTCTCAGTTTGTGGACTAGGATGTGAATGGTGCTAAGTATCCCAGTTCTGAAAGCCTTTGCCTGTCTTCAGTGAGGCCCTTTGTGCTCCTACTATTTCCCAAGCTCTTCTCCAGTGACGGTCTTCAAAGGCAAGGACCTTTTTACTCCTCATCCTTTCATGTACTTATAGTTACCTAAACTCTGTTACATCACTCATCATTTCACCAGATATAACTTTTCCAAAAATCCAATCTATCCCATGGGACTAAAGAGCTGCTAAATTTGAGAATGTTCCAAAGAATATGTCCAAGACTTTTAAGGGAATTCACAAAGAATCAGTGCAAAGAGCATGTTGGAAGCAGAATTTCTAGAATATGGGCAAAACTCCCAAAGGGTAGACTTGGAAGAAAAACAGCACTCATTTGGATGAATATGCTTCATATTAGCAGCATAATAATGTGGTTGTAACTTCTATGTGCCAGGACACATTAGATCCATAATAAAGCCTAAAGGGTGGAGTCTAGCTCACTGTTTCAGACTGAGAGATGATGGAATGGAGTTTTACTTCTCAAACCACTCTCTACAGGCTAGTACACTTGTTTTACCTTTTTAAAAGAAATATCCCTATATCACCACTTTTTCAAATCCACAGAATTAAAGAGCCTGAGATTTTTTTTTAACACTTTAATTAAAGAAGCCAAATTACTTATTATTCATGATTATTCTGGGTACAAGTGAGACCCTGTGATTTGACACCAAAAGCACATTTTCCTGGCCACTCAGGAAGCTGAAATCAAGTGGGTCGTACTGTTCACAGATTCTTTCCTCTGAAATGCAGACATGTGCACACATAATAACCATATTCTCGTATCTTCCACTACTGAAGTTATAAGGCTGACAAGAGGAGAATAAAATATATATAGTTCTTTAAACCCAGGATTCTTAGAGAAGTTTATATTTACATATCCAGGGAGCCCTGGATATATGAATAATGCTTAAGATACATCCTTTTCTTTATTGGGTTATAATTGCTTTATAATGTCATGTTAGTCTCTGCTGTACAATGCAATGAATACATATGTATACATAGATCCCCTCCCTCTTGGACCTTCCTCCCACCTTGCCATCCCACCCCTCTAGGTAATCACAGGGCACCAATCTGAGCTTCCTGTGCTTTACAGTAGGTTCCCACTAGCTATTTTACACATGGTAATGTAAATACATCAATCCTAATCTCCCAATTCACTCACTCCCACTTCCTCCCCCATATCTACATGCCCATTCTCTATGTCTGCATCTCTATTCCTGTCCTGGAATCAGGTTCATCTGTATCATTTTTCTAGATTCCACATACATGAATCGATAGTAATATTTGTTCTTCTCTTTCTGACTTACTCTGTATGACAGTTTCAACATTCCTAATTTCATTCAATTCTCACAATGCTTAGAATAGCACACGAAGAGTTAAAATGTGTTAATTGTGTATTTTCTTACAAAGATTTATATGCATTTTCTCATTATATCTTCACAAAACTTTATGAGGTAGGTAATATTATTGGTCCATTTCATAGATGAGGAAACTAAGGCCCAGAGAGGCTCAGGAGCTTCCTTATTGGTCATGTAACAGTAAGCAGGAAAATTAAGTTTGACCTCCCACAACCACACTCTAACTCCAGAGCATAGTCAACAAAATCCTACATGATGCTTATATGTTGCTCACCAAAAACCCTAAAAATGGGTAACAATTTGTTTCCAATTTACATATGATGAAACTAAGAAGCTGAGAAGGACTTCCCTGGCAGTCCAGTGGTTAAGACTCAGGGCTGATTCCTGGTGATAACTCAGTTGGTAAAGAATCCGCCTGCAATGCAGGAGACCCTGGTTTGATCCCTGGGTTGGGAAGATCCCCTGGAGAAGGGAAATGCTACCACTCCAGTATTCTGGCCTGGAGAATTCCATGGACTGTATAATCCATGGGGTCGCAAAAAGTCAGACATGACTGAGCAACTTTAACTTTCAGGGAGCTAAGACCCCATATGCCTCACAACCAAAAATCCAAAACATAAAACAGAAACAATATTGTAACAAATTCAATGAAGTCTTTAAAAATGGTCCACATTTTTTAAAAAATCTTTTAAAAAAGGGGTTAAGAGACAGAATAAGTAGCTTGCCTAGGTAATACAGCCAATAATGCCAGAGCTGGAGTCTATTTCCAGGCCCTATCTCTCTCTCTCTCTCACACACACACACACAATTACATATAAAATACATATCACAATTGCACCCTCCGCAATCCTGACAATGGAAAAGGCCATCATTCTCTTTATAGATAACTGAGAGCCAATGAGGCAGGCTTCCAACACTAAGTTAAAGTTACCTTAAGAGGAATGTAGGAAAAGCTGGCGTAATGAGGGTGATGAGTATGTCTCCAGAATAATACCTCTGTACAGGAAATGCATTTTGCGAGCAATAGGCTCGCAATAGGCTACAATAGGAAAGAAAATATAATTTGATACTAAGGGTAGAGAGCACATTGGAGAAAGAAGATTGGAAAGTCAGGCTTGGTTGATTTCAGTGTTTTGCCTAAGGCCAGACCCGCTCTGGAAGTTTACTCAGATATAAGGGCAGGAGCCAGAGTCCCTGAACTTGACCATGGTATTATTTCCCTTTTACTTTGCAGACATGAGAAAGGAGGTCACCAACACGGGATGGAGGGGTTGGCCTGAATATAGCCCATTCAGACTGGAAAAACATTGACCAAACTCGTCCTCCAACAAAGCCTTCAGGGACAGGCTCCTGCTCCCAGGAAAGGGCTCTCCTGTGGGCACCCTGAGCCCATCTGACCAGGCCAGGCAGGAGAGGGCTCCTGAGTGGGGTTCTGAAGTACAATTCAGCAAGCTGCAAAGCAAGTCTCTGGCAAGTTTACTTCTTTAGGTGAAGAGAGTCTCTGAAAGCTAAGTCGGGTCCAACTCTTTCTGACACTATGGTCCATAGCCCACCAGGCTCCTCAGTCCATGGGATTTCTCAAGTAAGAATACTAGAGTGGGTTGTCACTTCCTACTTCAGGGGATCTTCCTGACTCAGGGATTGAACCCACATCTCCTGTTTGGCAGGCGGATTCTTTACCATTGAGGCATCAGAGAAGCCCTAGGTAAAGAGAAAGAAGATAGCAAGAGTCACTCTAAGAAATACAGTTGTGCAATCAGGCTGGAGCCAGAAGAAGCCAGAGTTAATGACAGTCAATTGCCTGACATTGGCTTCATTCATTTGCTCAACACATTCAATCAATCACATGGCAGGTTTTGCCAAGTCAAGCAAAAGGAAAGAGAGAGTCATCATTGCTGCATTTAAATAAATCTAATTGGATGAGCCAGGAAATAACAGAACAGATAGAGTGAAATATAAATGGTAAGGGGCTTCCCAAGTGGCACTAGTGGTAAAGAACCTGCCTGACAATGCATGAAATGTGAGACGTGGGTTGGATCCCTGGGTCAGGAAAATCCACTGGAGGAGGGCATGGCAACCCATTCCAGTATTCTTGCCTGGAGAATCCCAATGGGCAGAGGACCCTGGTGGGCTACAGTCCATACGGTTGCACAGAGTCGGACAAGACTGAAGCGACTAAGCATGCATGCACACACAAATTGTAAAAGCCAGATGGAGTCGAAGCACAAAGTTGGGGAGGGAGACTAATTTTGTCTGGGAGGGCTTGTAGAGATGGGGGTTATTCAGGAAATGCTTCAATGATACAAGTCCACAGGGAGCTCTACTCAATAGTTTGTGATAACCTATATAGGCAAAGAATCTGCAAAAGAATGAACATATGTATATGCATAACTGAATCACTTTGCTTTATACTTGAAACTAACACAATATTGTAAATCAAATGCATTCTTATAAAATTAAAAAAAATCTTAATATATTTCAGATTTATCAAAAATAGGGGAAAAAATAATACAAGTCCAAAGACTTTCATAAAGCAGACGGTAAGGTGGGGGGAGATGGAAAGAGCAAGGGCAGAGGGAAGGCATTCCAGAAAGAAGGAACAATGTGAGCCTGGTCCAAGGAGCCTGGGGTATTTGGAGATGTGCAAGCAGTTCATGAAGACTGTGTGAGGAGATGGTCTGCAGGTAATACAGCTGGCAGTGGAAGTCAGAGCCAGAGATGGAGTAATCTGACCTTCCCCTCAAGGCAGTGGAGAGAGCTTTAGGAGGTGAGTGATGATTAGAGAGATGTTTTAAGAAGAGCATTTGGGCCCCTATTTGGAAGATGAACTGGAGGAGAATGAGACAGAGCAGGGGTCTGCCTATAGAACTGCATCCTTATGGAAAGGATAAGGTGCATCTAGTTATACAAGATACAAGAGCACAAGGTACATGGAGGTCATTGCACAGGATACAGCTTCATGACCCCTGTTTTATAGATGAGGACATGAGACCCAGAGAGGTTAAGTTCATCTCCCATAATCACCCAGCTGGTCAGATTGAGAGCCAGGACTAATCTGTGGTCTATTTCCCTACAGGTCCACCTTCACCTGAAGGCCTGCAATCCCCACCAACAGTTACCCTTTGGCTAAGACAATACAGACGGGAATTGGCAACTCCTAAGGGCCAAAGTCAATATGCCCTATTTTATGCTTTTTGCTCACCTTTCTCCTTCTCTCTCTCTACCTCACCAAAGGCCAAGTTCAATGATCCAGGAAACCTTTTCTGATGAACCCCATATAGGCTAATATGATCTTCCCTCTCCTCTGAGATCTTGCAATGATAGTTTTTAAAATTAGTCTCAAGTTTGATTTTTTAATTTAATTTTTAATTGGAGGATAATTTTATAATATTGTGATTAGCATGAATCAGCCATAGGGATACATATATTCCTCCCTTCTTACTGTATGACACAGGGAATCCAAAGCCAGTGCTCTGTGACAACCTAAAGGGGTGGGATCGGGAGGGAGGTGGGAGGAAGGTTCAAGGTTGATTATACTAAAACTGCTCTCCTCTGAGAAGAGCTTGCCTTCCCAATTGTATTATCTGATTCCGAAAGGCAGGCAGCAACCCCTTCCTCCCCTGTATTGACCTCAGCAGGAAATACGGCACTGACAACTCAACAGGGGCCAAGCCTTCTGCCTGCAAGCTTCTCGCTACAGGACTTGTGCCACTCACACCCTCACAACAGGAAGAACTCACCTTGGAGGCCAGACCCTTCCCACACACAGAATTGCAATATAAAGAGCCCTGCTGTGGCATGAACACTGTCATTGAAGTTTACTTTCAGCAGTAGGAGCCGACATCCCCTATCTTCCTCTCTCGATCTCGACCTGATAACTTGCTCTTTACACAGCCCTGCCATTATCACCAAATCACTAACATTTTCCTCCTTTAGCTTCTCTTTTCCACTCTCCAGTCACTCACACTGAGTTTTTCCTCTCAATTGACAGCTCCAATGTATACATGTTTTTTGACTCTCTTCAAAGTTGCTTCTCTCTGCTCAGTAGAAACCACCTAATATTTACTCAGCCTTTGTCACATTTACACCTTAGCTTTCATTTCTGCTCTCCCATTCAGCCTGCTTGAGATGTTTGGGATTACTCAAACCGTTTTTTTTTTTTTTTTTCCATTAGAAAGTTCTTCCTGTTCCTCATTAGGTATGGTACCGTGATGATTCTCAACATTCCCCCTTTAAATGATCTCATTCGCTGTTGTGATCTTCACAGTTTTCATCTTTGAGTTGAAAATACCCAAATAATCCATTGTCCCAATCTCTTTCTTACATTCTTCCTGTAACTTTCTTGGTTGAATTGCTTCAAAAATATGGCCTCAAATCACCTGGAAATTATAGTTCCACCAAAAAATTGGTTCCCCTCTCACTTTTTTCCTGTTCAATTTCACTATCAGCTAATGGCACATGCATGTGTGCTAAGTCGCGCCAGTCGTGTTCAACTCTTTGTGACCCCAGGGACTATAGCCTATCAGGTTCCTCTATCCATGGGATTCTCCAGGCAAGAATAATGGAGTGGGTTGCCATGCCCTCCTCCAGGGGATCTTTCCAACCCAGGGACTGAACCCGAGTCTCTTATATGTCCTGCACTGGTGGGCAGGTTCTTTACCACTCGCTTTACCTGGGAAGTCCATCAGTTAGTGATACAGGCATCTCTAATTTAGGATCAAAAACTAAGACTCTTTTTTAAATTTTTATTTTATTTTTTTACTTTTACTTTTAAATTTATTTTTAGTTGAATAATTGCTTTACAGTATTGTGTTGGTTTCTGCCATACATCAACATGAATCAGCCATAGGTATGCATATGTCTCCACCCTTTTGAAACTCCCTCCCACCTCCCATCCCATCCCACCCCTCTAGGTTGTCAAAAAGCACTGGTTTGAGCTCCCTGAGTCATACAGCTATTTGCACTGGCTATCTATTTTATATATAGTAATGTAGATATTTTTCCATTCTTAGTATATATACAAATTCTGTTCCCTTTAATTTCAATCTGTCTCCAACCTAATTCCTTCTGAATTCCTTTACCACTTCCCTACTTCAAATCTTTATTACCTTGCACATGTCACAGGGCATATATACTTAAAGCAACTTGACTTTTTGGTTTTGCTCTCTTCATTTATTCTTTGGGGCTAGTTCTTCCTTCCCCCTGCTTTTTCTGGTCATTCTAAAGTAAGACAATCTCAACTCAGTTATTCACTATAGAATTTTCTTATTACTCATGTAATACATTACCATAAAACTAGTGGATTTAAACAACCCAACTACTGTCTGACACTTCAGAAGGTAGGTTGGAAGTTTGAGATGGATCTCACTGGGCTAAAATCAAGGAGTCAGCAAGGCTGACTTGAGCCCCCAGGAAGAATCCATTTCCTTGTCTTCTCTAACCTCTAGAGGCTGCACATATTTTTGACTCAAGGTTCCTTTCCATCTTCACACCCAGAAGTGTTCAGTCAAGTATTTCTCATATTGCATCATTCTGACACCAACTCTCCTTTCTCCCTCTTCCATTTATAAGAAATTTGTGATTACACTGAGCCTGCCTGAAGTATCAAGGATAATTTCCATATCTTCAAGTCAGATCATTAGCAAATTTAATTCCATCTACAAGCCTAGCTCCCCTTTGTAACATATTGTACCTTTTTAAAAAGTACAAGGATGAAAATGTGAACACCTTTGGTGGAACACTATTCTGTCTACCACATATAGTTGTACCTAAAAGTTAAAGCTTAAATCTTGCTTCAAAGTTAAGGCTTCTCTCCTTCCCCTGTTGGGACCATAATTAGTGAGAAGGCATTTGCTGGTTTTCTCTTCTGTTCCTTCACTTGGCAGCTTTAACTCCTGCTTCCATAACATGTTAACAGGGGTTTTCAAGGTCTCCAGAGTGGGACTGGAGATAGAAGAAGAGAAAGAAGAAACAGAAATGTCTTTACTCCCTGCACAGTGGTGCTACCCCAACACATGTGCTGTCTGGAGTTGGCAGGTGTTCACAGTGGGTTCTGTCATCACTGGTTTTCCTTGCTGAGAACCATGGCATCTTCTCCCCACTGATCCTTTACCCCTACATCAGTTCCTAGGAATCCATACCTCCAGTTTTTCCACCAAGGTTAATCCCTCTCCAAACATCCAACATGAACAGGACCTTGGCTCACTCCACACCAAATCTTTCCACCCACGGGAAAGGCCAGTCCCTTTTCATGGATTGAGTGCAGGCCAATTCTAATGCAGCCAACTTTCCTCTGCTTCACTGTGGAAGAATTAAAGCCTGATTCTCACTCTCGAGATTCTCCCAACCTGATGAGATTCTCATTCCTCTGGTTCTTCACCAGCATATGGAGGGCTCTTCCAGCTCTCCTTATGCTTTTGTCAGAGCCTGATTCCCTTTGATAAAGAAAGGCACTGGTGCAGCCCACCAGCCCACCACTGGTGCAGCCCTCTCCAGAAATGTCTTCTCTCTAACATCTATGTGCCCACCTTCTTTCCCCAGGGGAGGGCATGGCAACCCACTCCAGTATTCTTGCCTGGAGAATCCCATGAACAGAGGAGCCTGGTGGGCTACAGTCCATATGGTTACAAAGAGGTTGGACTCAACTGAAGTGACTTAGCATGCACACCATCCTTTTTTAATCTCCAGAGTGGGTGAGGGCATTAAGAGTTAGCTATTCATGTGGAGGTTTGACAGAAAACAACAAAATTCTATAAAGCAATTATCTTTCAATTTAAAAATTAATTAATTAATAAGAAGAGTTTGCTAAACCAGCTTTCAGTCAGCTGCTTAGAAAATCACACCTCGGTCCCACATCTCAACATAGAAAGTATTAGATAAAATTTATATTCTACTAGTGGAGGTTGGATGAGGAAATCAGGAAAACAAGAGAGAGTCCCTCTATGTGGATGAAAAGCAGCCATTCCCTTCTCCAAGGGATCTTCCTGACCCAGGGATCGAACCCTGGTTTCCTACATTACAGCCATATTCTTTACCATCTGAGCCACCAGGGAAGTCCATAATTTTGTTATGCAGAGATCAGACTGGAGTAAGGAAGTGAATATTCCTATTACACTATTAGTCAATGTGACATAGATGGCTCTGTGTGTGTGTGTGTTCAGTTGTGTCTGAGTCTTTGCAACTCCATGGACTCCTCTGTTCATGGAATTTTCCAGGCAAGAAGTAGAATTTCTGGAGTAGGTTGCCATTTCCTACTCCAGGGGAATCTTCCCAACTCAGGGATCGAACCTCTGTCTCCTGCATTTCCAGGTGGATTCTTTACCACTGTGCCACGTGGGAAGTCATAAGCAATAGTGGATCAATAATGAGACTCCATCCTAGAAAGAATGTGGTCTGCGAATGACCGATAGGACCAGTCAAGCATATGTTATTCATTAGGGTGGCCCACGGTTGTCAACTACCCCAAGTGAGGACACCCTCCTTTATGGGTGTCACTTATGGGTCTGATTAGCAGTTGGGACTCTTAGGACTGTTATTTTAATAATCCATAAGAGTTATTCCCAGACTACTGTGATATAGACTATTTTGTCAGGACAGGAAAGATACCAGCATATAGTTGCTTTCCCACAATTTAAAGAAAATATTACCAAACAGATAATTCACCCTTTGAATAAGTATAAAAGTTTCTGGGATGCAAAGTCCAGGGGAGGTCAGAACAGACCAGATCTGATCAAGGGATCAGTCCTGACCTATTATTATCTGTAGCTCAGAGCTGTGGTTAGGTCACATGCTGGGGAGTGACAATGCTTTTGCCAACACTTATGCAATATGGAAGCATTTAGAAAATGATGTTAAAGCTGGAAGGAGATTTAGAGAGCATCGAGCCCGTATCCCTCATCTTAAGATGAAGAAACAAAGACCTAGAGAGGGTGGAATTTTCTCAGAGATGCTCTGCTAATTTGTGACCAACCCAGGATTCAAAATAGGTATCCTAACTACTAATCTAATGATCTTGTGACATTTTCAGTCTGGATTTGGCAATAGGTTTCTGTGTTTTATGGTTTCATCAACACAAAGTGTAGGATAGTGCTCAAAAGAGCTTTCTAGGCCTCTGCAACACTAATTTGTTTTCCTTCTGCATCTTCCTTTCCTTTCCCTTCTCAGTCACATCTTCTTTTTCAGCTTAGCTGACCTCTGACTTTATAAATGTTGTAAAACACACACACACACAATACTGTTGTGTGCATTTTGTATATTCCCTCCTCTAATCAAGCTCCAGGTATTTTTTTTCTCATTTTCCACTGCCCCATTAGAATGTATTACTCATGAATTCCTTTCTCTAAGTGACAAAAACTGATGCTGATGGATTCAAGAGAAAAACTCACTCCCATTAACACTAGTAAGTAAATCATCTTACCCTTTCAATTATCCAGGGTCAGAAATGAACAAAATCCAAGATAAATAAGTTCATGTCTATCACCTAAAACTGGATACTAAATTCAGATTTAGTTTCTTAAGAACTAAGACTAAACAGGCAAATACTGGATTGCATGTTTGTTTGTTTGCTTTTTATAAAAAGATGCTTGCTGATTTAACTTTAAAAATCAAAGTTACCTTGAAATTAAATAGCATTTACTCACATACATATTCAAGGCAACGATATTTAAGAATCTAACAGAAAAACTCTACTAGGTATGTTTTAACATTTAATGTAGACAAAAATATTCCACTCCAGATATTCATTATTGATATTATTATCTCCACAGGGATAATGAAAGAATGAAAGGCCTGACACTGCAGACCATCTAAAGACAGTACTAAATACAATCAGGAATAGACAACTGAGTTCAAGGTTTAGGCAGAAACTCAATCAAGAATGGGCTTCCCAAGTGGATCAGTGATAAAGAATTTGTCTGTCAATGCAGGAGACACACAGGATTGATCCCTTGGTCGGGAAGATCCCCTGGAGAAGGAAATGGCAACCCACTCCAATATTCTTGCCTGAAAAATCCTATGGACAGAGGAGCCTAGTGGGCTACAGTCCATGGGGTTGCAAAGAGTTGGACACAACTGAGTAACTAAGGACACACACATGATCAAGAATAGCTTCCATATATTTCAACATATCTGATAGTCATATAGTGTATGTTAGGGCAGGAGTATTATTCTCTATGCAGGAAGACACGAAGGGTATGGAATATTCTTGGATAGTTGGAGACTTCCCAATATCATAACCAAAATCTGTGCTTCTGTGGGTGTTGGAAGAGGGGAAGAATTTGACAAATTGGGAAAATGATGTTTCAAAACCAACAGACCAGACTGATCCAATTATTCCATGATAACATTCCATACCTACCCAGAAATCACCAGCTTACAATGCCTTTAACTAAATGATATTTCATCATTATACTAAATATACAAGACATTCTACAAGAATCATCAAAATAATCCACTGTAGTTTTCTTTTTAATTAATTAATTAATTTTAATTCCAGGATAATGACTTTACAACATTGTGATGGTTTTTGCCATACATCGACATGAATCAGCCACGGATACACATGTGTCTCCCCATCCTGAACCCCCCTCCCTCCTCCCTTCCCACCCCATCCCTCAAGGTTGTCCCAGAGCACAGGCCTTGGGTGTCCTGCTTCATGTATCAAACTTGCTGCTGCTGCTGCTTAGTCGCTTCAGTCACGTCCGACTCTGTGCGACCCCATAGACGGCAGCCCACTAGGCTCCCCCGTCCGTGGGATTCTCCAGGCAAGAACACGGGAGTGGGTTGCCATTTCCTTCTCCAATGCAGGAAAGTGAAAAGTGAAAGTGAAGATGCCCAGTCGTATCCGACTCTTAGCGACCCCATGGACTGCAGCCTACCAGGCTCCTCCGTCCATGGGATTTTCCAGGCAAGAACACTGGAGTGGGTTGCCATTTCCTTCTCCTTGCACTTGTTATCTATTTTACATATGATAATGCACACATTTCAATGCTCTTCTATCAAATCATCCCACCCTCGCCTTCTCCCAGGAGTCCAAACTTCTGTTCGTTACATCTGTGTCTCTTTTGCTGCCCTGCATACACAGTCATTGTTACTGTTTTTCTAAATTCCATACATATATTTATGTTTCTCTTTATGACTTACTTCACTCTGTATAATAGGCTACAGTTTCATCTGCTTCATTAGAACTGACTCAAATGTGTTCCTTTTTACAGCTGAGTAATACTCTGTTGTGTATATATACCCCAACTTCCTTATCCATTCATCTGTCGATGGACATCAACGTTGCTTCCGTGCCCTAGCTATTGTAAATAGTGCTGCAATGAACACTGGGGTACATGTGTTTCTTTTAATTCTTGTTTCCTTGGGGTTTATGCTCAGGATTGCTGGGTCATACGGCAGTTCTATTCCCAGTTTCTTAAGGAATCTCCACGCTGTTCTCCACAGTGGCTGTACCACGTTGCATTCCCACCAACAGCTTTAAGAAGGTTCCCTTTTCTCCACATCCTGTCCTGCATTTATTGCTTGTAGACTTTTTGATGATGGTCATTCTGATTGGCATGAGATGGTACTTCATTATGGCTCTGATTTGCATTTCTCTAATATTGAGTGATACTAGGCATCTTTTCATGTGTCTATTAGCCATTTGAAGTTTTAAACTATCAAACCACAGGTCATAGTCAATGTTTTCAATATGAATTTCCTTAAGTAAAGCATTTTTAGCTCCACAGTCTAAACCATGCTCTCATATCTTGCTTAGAACCAACTGATTTGTTTATCTGTCCTCTGAAACTATTTCACTTGTACTCCCTAAAAGCAGCTCACTTTTAGGAAATGAATCCTGGCAAATATCTGGTTGAAAAATGAAAGTGCAAGTCGCTTAGTTGTGTCCAATTCTTTGTGACCACCTGGACTGTAGACTGCTATGCTCCTCTGTCCATGGGATTCTCCAGGCAAGAGTACTGGAATGGGTTGCCATTTCCCACATCAGGGTGTCTTCCCAATCCAGGGATCAAACCCAGTCTCCTGCGTTGCAGGTGTGTTTGTTACCATCTGAACCACCAGGGAAGCCCAGAATATATAATTAGTGCAGTTCATACAGACAAGCCAAATTTCATAGTACCCTCTGATCATAAAATAATTCAGTTACCTGGATAAGTAAGGCAGCTATCCAGAACCAGTTTGAGGAAACAAATACTGTCCAGAAAGTGACTTCATGTTTATGCAAAGCATAAAAATCCCATCCTTATTAATCCTTTGTGGCAGGATTCTCCCATGCTACTCTCAGCTAGAGACATTTTCTCAACAAAACTTACTGGACATTGCCCATCCCCTAGGAGTCTTGTCTTTGACCAATGACTGACCAGTTAGAGCATAAGCAGGTGCCTGTGATTCTTTAACTTAAAGGGATGACTCCTGCTGGCAACTTTAAGGACTGGGGCAGCAGGCCCGTGACCACCTGGGGCTCGGGACATTTTCCCCATTCTCTCCATGGCAGCAGTAGATGATTGTGATTACAGACAAACAAATCCTGGACATGAACGGTGACAGAAAGGCACCCTTTTGCAGCTCTGGTGCGCAAATCTTCCGTGGTCCCCAGCCTCCCCAGATCATTACAAGTGAGCTCCTCCTTTGCTTCCTGATGTAGCTGATGGGAAATGAGCCTCCAGGGCTGACAGCTAGAAATTAATTTGATCGATTTATTTTCTGTGTTTCATGTTTCGGGTGCAAATGCTTTCTTCATCCTGATGGAGAACATTTATGCTCTCCCATTCGCAGAAAACAAATTTATCGTGCCTAACTAACTGAACTCTTTTGCTGAAGGTCAGAAACAAATGTTCCCATACATCTCCCTTTACCATTCTGAGCAATACCAAGCTGGTTTCCTTTTTAATTTCGGACTGAAGGAAGATCGTTTTCTAGAGCAAAGCCAGGGTGAAAGAAAGCAATTGGAACTTCGGAGTTTTCTACTGAAAACAGAACTTAGCATGCCCCTCATGAGAGGAATGAAGCAAAGAAACAAAAGCCTCTCCTGCTTTTCCATGGGAGAGAAATTTTCAGTTTTGCCTTAACTCAAGTAAAAGGAACATCATTAGGCAAGGACTATTAATTACCATTTTTAGACAAGTGGAATCTGGCACCTAATTTGTTTGTATTTCTTGTTCACTTGAGACCAAATTCTATCCTTGGCAGATAATTTCTGAAGAGTGCTGCTGCTGCTGCTGCTAAGTCGCTTCAGTCGTGTCCAACTCTGTGCGACCCCATAGACGGCAGCCCACCAGGCTCTGCTGACCCTGGGTTTCTCTAGGCAAGAACACTGGAGTGGGTTGCCATTTCCTTCTCCAATGCATGAAAGTGAAAAGTGAAAGTGACGTCACTCAGTCGAGTCCGACTCTTTGCAACCCCATGGACTGCAGCCCACCAGGCTCCTCCATCCATGGGATTTTCCAGGCAAGAGTCCTAGAGTGGGGTGCCATTGCCTTTTCCGTCTGAAGACTGCAGAGGGAACTAAACACATATGATCGGAATTAAACATGGTTCATCCTAACTTATTTACGGCGAAGGAATGGAGCACAGACGTGTGGACACAATGGGGCAAGGAGAGGGTGGGAAGGATTGATAAAGTAGCACTGACATATATACACTGCCATATGTAATATAGATAGCTAATGGGAAGCTGCTCAATAGTATAGGGAGCTCAGCTCGGTGCTCTGTGATGACCTAGAGGGATGGGATGGGAGGGAGGGGAGGGAGGCTCAAGAGGAAGGGGATATATATAAATTATGACTGATTCACATTGTATGGCAGAAACCAACACAACATTGTAATTTTCCTCCAGTTAAATACATACATTAAAAAAAAAAAAAAAGACTAGCTTTTCGTTAACAGGTAAAATTTTCACATGTCCCTGAAAAAGCAAAATTGATATTCACTCAGTTCAGTTGTTGTGATAAATGACCTATTCCTGTGGGCCCGAGTTAATATGGACATCTTTAATTAGGACACTTCCTTGAACACCAAGCGGATCTGTATCTTCCCGTGTTGCCAGCATGTCACCTATCCCTGCTGGGTCAAAAAAAAGATTAATCCAAACATGAAAGCTTGAGCCGACAGTGAAGGTGTCCTGGCACATTTCTTCAATAGTTGCTGAGTGAGTAAAAAGGCTAATTCCCCAGGAGGCACTGGTATTGGTGATGGTAGCCCTGGAGGTGGGGCTGGGAGTGGATGCAGTGGTTTATGACCATCTGCCAAAATGTCAGCTCAGAAGGCTGTCCTTCCAGATGTTCATGCAGAACTGCACAAAAGGCACGTGCAACACCTATATCTCCTATGGAAGAAGAAAGAGACCCTGGTGGAGATAGGGGTAAAGAATCTACCCACCAATGCAGGAGACATAAGAAACGCGGGTTTGATTCCTGGGTGGGGAAGATCCTCTGGAGGAAGGCATGGCAACCCACTCCAGTATTCCTGCCTGGAGAATTCCATGGACAGAGATGTTTGGCGGACTGCAGTCCATAGAGTTGCAAAGAGTTGGACACGATTGAAGCGACTTAGCATGGAAGGAGCTTCTTGAAGATACTAAATACAGCCATTTATTCAGTTTGGAATAATGTCTAAGAAAAAAAATCTGTTCGCTGTTAGAACCAGAGGGTTAACTTTTAAGGGGAGGGGGCAGAGCTGTGTGGGGTGGGCAAGCAGGAAGTTCACTGCAGAGAGCCCCCTGCCCTCACTACAGGGGCACAGCTGAGACAAAATGGTAAAAGGAACCAAGTCTGTGTCTAGGTCACCTAAAAGGCATCTTTCAAACAGGTGTCCAATTCCTTCCTGTTGTCTTCCTCCCTTCTCTGCTCCTGTTCTGGAAAAGCACTCTAATGTTGCTCAGATACGGCCTCAAGGGACCAAAAGGGGATGCAGAGAAGTTGATCAACTCAGTGTGGAAACAAAGCTTTCTTGAGCACATCAGTATCAAGGACAGAAAGGCAAGGAAGCTCTCATCCGCCTTGAGCAGTGCTCTGGGGTGATGAACCTCACTGGCAGTTTCTAATGAGAAGGATACCAACCAAACACCTGATCTGGAGAAAAGGAGCCCAGTGAGAAGAAGAAGTGATGCTGAAGCTGAAACTCCAATACTTTGGCTACCTGATGTGAAGAACTGACTCACTGGAAAAGACCCTGATGCTGGGCAAGACTGAGGTCAGGAGAAGGGGACGACAGAGGATGAGATGGTTGGAGAGTATCACCAATTCAATGGACATGCATTTGAACAGGCTCTGAGAGTTGGTGATGGACAGGGAAACCTGGTGTGCTGCAGTCCATGGGGTTGCAAAGAGTAGGACATGACTGAGAGACTGAACTGAACTGAGGAGGAGAAGAGAGAAGACAGAGAAAAGAAAAGTACAAAGTGAGGTGAGTAAAGAGAAAATACACTCAGATTTAGTAAAGAAAAGTCAAATCTGGTTCCTTTTATCTGGACTTAGGAATGTTTGTGCCTGACTATAAAGATGAAATAAAGAGAGGTGCATTGCTTTGGTATTCATATAGAATCTGAAGCCTCAATTGACTTTGGCTAAAGCCACTAGATCTTGGCTATTATCCTTTTCAGCTTTGTTTTCCACAAAGCAGAACAAGGAGTAAATTAGGTCTTCAGTTTCTGTGTTTCTTTAGAAACCTGAGCTCATGGGGTGAATAATGGAAAACACATTTCAAATTTAAAGAACACATAATGAAAGTTTCTTTTCAGAGTTAAGAGAAGGATAAATGCTTTCTCATCCTAATGCAGCTCAAGAGAAAAAGATTTCAACTTCAGCCCTTAGCAATTGAAATCATCAATTTGTAGAAAAATACAGAGGCAATAGTATTATTGAGGTATCAAAGTTATCTAAGGCTTGGTGCTCCTTTTTGAATCTCAACTTTAGCTTCTGAGGCAGAAGTACCATTATGTTTTTCTGACCCATCCCAAAGTATAAAAGAGCAGACTGTCAAAATCTTCCTTTTGTTCTTTCCCATTAGCCATTAATTTATCATCTTATCTCTTTTATCACAGAGACACAGGAAGAGAAATTTCTATCAGAGAGGAACAGAGCTGGGTATTCTCTTGGTGATGAGAAAAGCATTTGTAGAATTCTGGGGGAAAATATCTTATTTGAAACTCATAAGGATGGGCCTGGAAATGTGCAGTTTCCAAGAGGAAATAACAAAAAGGGTGCCAGTTCACATAGAAATTATAATACCATGAGGTTCACTTCATACGTTGAGACTTTCAATTCCCCCAAGAATGTGTGCTACAACTCTCTCCACAGAAGTAGAAATCAAAGGACTTGAGGCCTCTCTCTTTATAAACTAGTCACCTAAAAGAGTGAGTGATGAAATAGGCTAAAAAATTCACAATCTAGCTGGGAAATCAAATATAAACTCTCAAAAACAAACAATCAAAAATTAAGATTGTGAAGAAGTAGAGAGAAATTAAAACTGAGTGCCCAGTAGTTGATGAGAAAAAGAATGTGACTCAGAAGAAGAGAGAGGGACCCAAAACGGGGCCCGTCTGCTTGCTGCTCAAAAGCCAATAAAGAGCCAAGGTTAGTGGAAAGGAAAGCTTGTTTTATTTTTGATGCTGGAAATAGGGGGTAGGAGGTCGGAGTCTTGTCCAAAGGCTGACTCACCCTCTTCTAAAACCAGTAGGCATGAGTTTTTATAGGTGGAGAGAGGGGTCTACATAAGAAACAACACAGTCAGCTCTGACAATCCTACTGAAATTGGTTATTGGTGGCCTGACCAGTATCATCTTGATTGTTTGGTTAGTTCTTTTAATTTTTATTGGAGTATAGTGGTTTTACAATGTTGTGCTATTTTCTGCTGTACAGCAAAGTGAATCAACCATGTGTGTACATATATCCCCTCTTTTTTGGATTTCCTTCCCATCTTAGGTCGCCACAGAGCACTGAATAGAATTTGATTGTTTTAAGTACAGTTAATCTTCAGTTCCAAGGTCAATTTGTTCCCATTTCTTTGAGGCCAATTCTCAGAATTGCAGCAGCTTATGTCATGGCTACAGTCTGGTTACCATGTAATTAACGTCTTCCATCTGGTGGCAGTTTCAGTATCTATAAGACAGCTCACAGGATATGGCTCAGAATATTATCTATAGCCTTTGAGAAGGAACTAAAGGTCCTTGACTATTCTTAAAGACTAAACTATTATGCTTTGGTCTCCTTTGGCTTTTTTCCTTTGTTTCTACATTTTCTCACTTCTCTGATTAAACTTATTCTTTGGCTAAAGCTTTTCCACAGACAAAAGGCAGGCTGAGGATACAGGGCAAGGGTCATAGGGTCCTGCTCCATTTCATTACAGAATAATTATAAATAAATTACAAATACTGAAGAAGAAATACCCATCTATGTATGGAGGGGAAAAATCCAGGGAATAGAGATGTCCTAACACTACCCTATGGCATCATTAGCTTTCCTCACCAAGATTTGACTTGTCTCATCTCTCATAGCATAGTAGGCTTACAGTACCTCCCTTCTAGTGGTTAGGAGGCCATGTGACTAGTTCTAACTAATGAGAATGGAAGTTTTAAGTGTTACTTCTGTGCTAAAAGTGAGATCCTCTAGGGCTTTCACTCCCTTTCGGATGTGAGTAGCAATTTTGGACATGACAGTACTGAGATTTTGGAGGGTGTTTTGTTAATGCAGTATAGTCTAACTTATCCTGACTGATATACAGTCATAGATTTGATAAAAGAAATACAAAGCCATGTAGTGGCCAAAGAATACCTCTTGAGGAAAATGGAAGAAATCATATACAAAACTAATATAGTATCTAATAGGAATTCTTGTCTCTATGGAGAATATACCTGAGGTGGTGCAGAGAATCTGCCAAGAATGAGCTCACCAACAGTTACTAAATCCCAGCTAAACAACTACTATCTTCAGAAAAAGAAAGAAACTTGTGCTATATCTCTTAGAATTAAGTGTTGGGAATAAAACTGAAGGAAGAGAATAAGCCAGATGGTATTTTTCTTTTTACTTTACATTTATGTTCCTGAGAGAGGAGCTAAGGGGGTGTCCATAGTTATGCAGCTGGGATCATATGGTAACAACCACAAGATACTGCAGTGCAAGGGAGTATCTTCAACTAAACAAAAAAGGAGCACTGTGGGCATGTTCTCTTACGTAAACAAGGGAGTCAAGATACAAAACATAAGGGAAAGAGAAAAATATCCCCCAAAGAGCTCAAATCTATACACTGTCCTCTTTGTTTTAATGGGAGGATAACTGTTTTAAAATGTTGGTTTCTGTCATACAACAAGGTGAATCAGCTATAGCTGTACTTATTTGCTCAGTCTTGTCCAACTCTTTGTGATCCCATGGATTGTAGTCTGCCAGGCTCCTCTGTTTATGGGAATTCTGCAGGCAAGAATACTGGATTGGGTTGCCACGCCCTTCTCCAGGGGATCTTCCCAACCCAGGGATTGAACTCACATCTCCCACATTGCAGGCAGATTCTTTATCAGCTGAACTACCAGGGAAACCCTGAATCAGCTATAAGTATACATAAATCCCTTCCCTCTTGAGCCTCCCTCTAGGTCATCACAGAATTCCAGGATGGGCTCCCAGTATTATACAGCAACTTCCCAGTAGATATCTATTTCACACGTGGTAGTATATATATGTCAATGCTACTTTCTCAATTCATCCTACCCTCTCCTTCCCCCACTGTGTCCACAAGTCCATTCTCTATGTCTGCATCTCCATTCCTTCTCTGCAAATACGTTCATCAGTACTATTTTTCTAGATTCTGTATACATGCATTAATATGATAATAATTGTTTTTTTTCTTTCCGACTTACTTCACTCTGTATAATAGGCTCTAGGATCATACACCCCACTACAACTGACTCAAATTTGTTCCTTCTTATGGCTGAGTAATATCCATTGCATTGTGTACCACAACTTCTTCATCTATTCATCTGTCTATGGACATCTAGATTGCTTCCTTGTCCTGACTATTGTAAATAGTGCTGCAGAGAACAATGGGGTACTTGTGTCTTTTTGAATTGTGGTTTTCTCAGGGTATATGCCCAGTAGTGGGATAGATGTGTTATATGTAGTTTTATTACTAGTTTTTAAAGGAATTTCCACACTATTCTCCATACTGGCTGTGCCAATTTACATTCTAGTTCAGGAGGGTTCCCTTTTCTCTACATCCTCTCCACCATGTACTGTCTGTAGACTTTTTGATGATGGCCATTCTGATTAGTGTGAGGTGATAACCTCATTGTAGCTTTGATTTGCATTTCTCTAATAATGAGTGATATTGAGCTTCTTTTCATGTGTTTATTGGCTATCTGCATGCTTTCTTTGGAGAAATGTCTGTTTAGATCTGCCTATTTTTTGATTGGGTTGTTTGTTTTTCTGATACTGAGCTACTTATATATTCTGGAGATTAATCCTTTGTCAGTTGCTTCATTTACAATTATTTTCTCCCATTCTGAGGGTTATCTTTTCAGCTTGTTTAAGTTTCCTTTGCTGTGCAAAAGCTTTTAAGTTTAATTGCATCCCACTTGTTTATTTTTGTTTTATTTCCATTAATCTAGGATATGGGTTATAGAGAATCTTGCTGTGATGTATTTCAAAGACTATGCGGACTATGTTTTCCTCTAAGAGCTTTATAATTTTTAACTTTACATTTAAGTCTTTGATCCATTTTGAGTTTATTTTTGTGTATGTTGTTAGGAATTGTTCTAATTCCATTCATTTACATGTAGCTGTCCAGTTTTCCCAGAACCACTTATCGAAGAGGGTGTCTTTTCTCCATTGCATGTTCTTGCCCCTTTTGTCAAAGATAAGGTGACCATATGTGCAAGGGTCTATCCCTGGGCTTTCTGCCTTGTTTCATTGATCTATATTTCTGTTTCTGTGCCAGTACTATACTGTTCTGATTATAGTAGCTTTGTAGTATAGTCTGAAGTCAGGAAGGTTGATTCCTCCAGCCCTACCTTTCTTTCTTAAGATTGCTTTGACTATTTGTAGTCTTTTGTGTTTCCATATAAATTGTAAAAATTTTTGTTCTAGTTCAGAGAAAAGTGCCATTAGTAATTTGATAGAGATTGCATTGAATCTGTAAATTGCTTTGAGTAGTATAGTCATTTTCACAATACTGATTCTCCCCAAAGGAAAACAGTTGTAGCACAAGTCATGTAGTCTCAAAGGGGCAAAAATTGCTTCCTGGTGGGGTGAGGGCAGATATTACAAGGGTACATGGCCCTCTGCTATGCATAAACAGATATACAAGTATATGTGGTATTAACATTATATGTTAATGTTGAGCTATGTTGCCTACCAGGGAAGGCAACATTTTATGTAGGAGGTAATTAGGGAAAAACATTTTAAAAAGGTTTATAAGGAAGTCTACAAAGAACAATACTTTTTAAAAAAGGTTAAGAAACACTAGTGCAGATGAACAAACATGATTTTTAGAGAAAAAATAACCATAAATGGAAAGGGATCAAGACATATATTTATAGTCATGTACATGTGCCAAAGCAGAATATGTGTATATAATAAACCAGGTCACCCTGAAATGGCATTCAGAATTAAAGGAAACTTTAACATTTACCCTAAGCCGTACTGGGAAAGAACCATGTCCCATCTTCTATATATGACCCAGAAGCTCATCAGAGAATGCCTACCCTATCTTCACTCATTCAAACTCTTGGCAGCAGTGTCATCCAAAAGTTTATATTCCAAACCTACACAGCCTCAGCCGTGGAATTATGCCCATTTTTTTCTTTGAACTTTTATTTTTAAACTTGCTTTTTTGAATGGTCCTGTACATATGGTTATATGTCCTATTTTTCTTTCCTTCATTATTAAGAACTCCAAGAGGTTATAGTCAGTTTTTTCCAAGTCTCTTTATTTATTTTTAACTCTGATATTACCTAACAGATGAGAATTAAATCCAGAGCAAAAGCCACTGTTAGGACTTCTTACCTACTCTCAGTACAGACATTTTGGTTTAAAGCATTCTACACTGTACTAGATACTATATTTCTAAAAGATATGGATATATAGTTGGTAATGGAGAAGGTGAAATACACAATCAGTATTAAATTTGATCGTGGTCACAATTCTGTAATTTGTACTAGGAATCTAGTACTTTATCCCCTACTAGGTTGAGCAAACTACAGAAAACAACTGAACAGCTCTTCTTTTAATCCTTGCCCAGATTTTGTCTAATATGTTCCCATCTTAAGGATTAAGAAGTTTTTAAGTAAAATATAGTTGATTTACAATATTATGAGAGTTTCAGAGGTACAGCAAAGTGGTTCAGTGATACATATATCTACATATTTTTTTCCATTAGAGATCATTACAAGATACTGAATATAGTTCCCTGTGCTATGCAGTAAATCCTTGAATCTTATCTATTTTATGTATAGTGGTTTGTATCTGTAATCCCATTCTCCTAATTTATCCTCTCCCTCCTCCCTTTCTCCTTAAATTTGTTTTCTACATTTGTGATTCTGTTTCTGTTCTGTATATAGATTCATTTGCATTTGTTTTTAGATTCCACAGAAAATGATACATGACATTTGTCTTTCTCTGTCTGATTTACTTCACTGAGTATGATATCCTCTAGGTCCATCTATGTTGCTGCAAAAGGCAATAATTCACTCTTGTATGGCTGAGTAATATTCCACTGTATATATGTACCACATCTTTATCCATTCATCTGTCAGTGGACACTTGGGTTGTCTCCATGTCTTGGCTATTGTAAATAGCGCTGCTATGAATATCAGGGTGTATGCATCTTTTCAAGCTGTAGTTTTCATCTTTCATGATATAAGCCCAGGAATTAGATCGCTGGATCATATGGTAGCTTTATTTTTAATTTTCTAAGAAATCTCCATACTTTTTTTGATAATGACTGCACAAATTTACGTTCCCAATAACAGTGTAAGAGGGTTCCCTTTTCCTCACACTTTTTTTGACAATGGCCATTCTGACTGATGTGAGGTGTGAGGTGATACCTCACTGTGGTTTTGATTTGCATTCCTCTAATAATCAGTGATGATGAGCAAACATTTACTGTGCCTGTTGGCCATCCATGTGTCTTCTTTGGAGATATATCTATTTAGGTCTTCTGCCAGAAGAGAACATAGACAAAACTTTTTTGGACATAAATTGTAGCAATATTTTCTTAGATCAGTCTCCCAAGGCAAAAGAAATAAAAGAAAAATAAAAGTGGAACCTAATCAAACTTAAAAGCTTTTGCACAACAAAGGAAGCCATCGACAAGAAGGAAAGACAACCTACACAATGTGAGAAAATATTTGCAAAAGATACAACTGAAAAGGGGTTAATATCCAAAACATACACAGGTCACAGATGGCTCCATATAAAAAAAAAATCTCAATCAAAAAATGGGCAGAAGAAGTTTAAGAATTTTGATAAAAATATACACTTTGTCAATATACAAAGCTCATGTTATAAAGGAGAGAGTCTTGGCCCATAGATGTGTTAAAAAGAAGTGGTAAGGATATGACTGTTTGAAGAGGTGACCTCTGCACCAGAAAGAATATGTGCCAGACACAGGAGGTATGCTCTGTACTCACCTACAACCATGGCAGACAATTAACAACCCTAGCATCTTGCCCATTGTGCCTGGATATGTCTTCACAATCATTTTATTTTTTATTTTTATTTTTTTTAGAGGAAATACATTTTATTTTATTTTATTTTTTATTTTTTTATTTTTAAAATTAAAAAAATTTCAGGTATACACGTGCTCCCCATCCTGAACCCTCCTCCCTTTTAAACAAAAGCTTTGAACCACACAATTGATATTATTAGACAAGGTAAAGTTTATCTTGGAAGAAAAATCTTTAATAGTTCTCCATGTCTGAAACTGTGATTATATATACTATATTTATGCTTTAGACTAGCCCAACCTAATGAGCAGTAGTAGAGAATCCACCTGCCAATTCAGGAGACACAAGAGACACAGGTTCAATCCCTGAGTCAGGAAGATCCCCTGGAGTGGGAAATGGGCAACCTGCTCCACTATTCTTGCCTGGCAAATTCCATGGACAGAGGAGCCTGGTAAGCTACAGTCCCTGGGGTTGCAAAGAGTCAGACACGACTGAGCACACACTCACAAACACATACACAACCTGATGCACACTGAGGATTCATGTACAGTTCAGCAGGTGTAAAAGAGGAAGAATGAGTATTACAAGTGCTTACTAGTTTACTTCCCAGTGAAAGACTGGATACTCAAAAGCTGTGGCTTTCCATATTAACTTCTGTACTTATTCAGTGATTCTTTGCAATTATTTTGTGAGTAGCCACCAAAGGCTTTCTTCTTTTCTTGATGAGGGATGGGACTAAAATACAAGTGTCTTGGAAAAGACAACATAGTGGCTTTTGCTAACAAAGATATAAATAACCACGAGCAGATTCACTTCTGTGAGTGGAATTGATAAAGAACATGTAGTCCACAATCCTCTGCTATGGACTCAGAGAGCATAATGGGAGCAGGGTGGTGGAGACACAGTTGAACATTTAGCAGAACTTCAGGCTTAGTTCCAGGATTACAGATGCTACTATTTTATTCTGTAACTCATATACCACAAAAACCCTATATTCTTTCCCTGAACCCTAAAAGTCTTTCTTTCTCAGGTTTCTTGCTTGAAAATCAATTTATTTTCAATGACCCAAATGTCCTTTTAACTAATGATCATTGATAAATTGCAGAGGATATGACCAATTTTACAGCAGACATACAGAAGCAAAAACTAAAGTCCATGCCTCCTCCTAGGAGATAACCTAGAAAATCATTAGCAGGTATGGTATACAAGGTGAGGGCTACCCTGGTGGCTCAGTCAGTTAAGAATTTGCCTGCAATGCAGGAGACCTGGGTTCAATCCCTGGGTCAGGAAGATCCCCTAAAGAAGAAAATGGAAAACCACTCCAGTATTCTTGCCTGAAGAATTGCATGGACAGATGTGCTTGGCAAGCTACCGTCCATGGGATCACAAAGAGTCAGACACAACTGACTGACTAACACATAGAAGGTGAAGGCACCTTGGTTGTTGAGTTGAACCCTGAAAGGAGAACTGGGAAAACTCTAATCAGATATGTTTTGAGTCTAATAGGTAGGTCAGTAGGCATGGGAAACAAGGTGGAATATAGAAACTATTAGAACAGAAGACAGATAAATAAGAAAACTACAGATAACAGTAAAATATTTCAAATGAAATATGATGAGGTGTGACATAGGAAGAAATAGAATGATAATTGGAAGGGTATCATGATAGGTCTTAAATCAACAAGATAGATCCAGTTTTGTGGGGGTTTTGGTAATAAAAGTCAATGAATAACTGGAAACACACACACAAACACACATACACATACACAAAATCTTTAAGCACACCAAGAAATTCATTACAAAGTTAACAGGGAGTTATTGAATTCATAAGCTAAATATTTTTTTATTGTCTATCATGTGTCATAAACTAAACCCTGCAGGATACTAAAATTAATGGGACAGAGACATGGTCCTGTAGAGACTCATAATAGAGTTGTCAGGGATGGAGGGGGAAGAGAAAAGGTGGGTCAACAAATCTAATAAAGGATTCAGTGCAATGAGCAGACCTGAGGAAGCCTTTATTTCCGACTTGAGAAGCTCTGTGGGATAGGTACTGCTCTTCAGGCCAGCCCAGTCTCAGCCCTATGACAAAAGTGCTGAGAAGAGTTGATGTGAGGTCAGAAGGAAAGCATGGCTTCCAGCTGCTATTACCCTATTACCCATATGTGGAGACAAGTAGGGCTATCCAATAACTGAGTGTGTTACCCATCAATAAGCTAGATGCCCCTGATGGCATCTATTCTCCTATGAGGAGTGACCACACTCTCCCAGGGGCCTGGGATCCTCCAAGCTATGCTAAACATAGCTTAAAAAACCTGGAGGCACCAAAGTTTTCAGGTGCCAAGCAGCTGGCATCTCCCAGCAGTCTCTTAAACAGAAGACATCTACGTTCAGTTCAGTTCAGTTCATTCATTCAGTCATGTCCGACTCTTTGTGACCCAATAAATCACAGCACACCAGGCCTCCCTGTCCATCACCAACCCCTGGAGTCACCCAAACCCATGTCCATAGAGTCAGTGATGCCATCCAACCATCTCATCCTCTACTCTCCCCTTCTCCTTCTGCCCTCAATCTTTCCCAGCATCAGGGTCTTTTCTGATGAGTCAGCTCTTTGCATCAGGTGGCCAAAGTATTGGAGTTTCAGCTTCAACATAGTCCCTCCAGTGAACACCCAGGACTTATCTCCTTTAGGATGGACTGGATGGATGGCCTTGCAGTCCAAGGGACTCTCAAGAGTCTTCTCCAACACCACGGTTCAAAAGCATCAACTCTTTGGCACTCAGCTTTCTTCACAGTCCAACTCTCACATCCCTACATGACCACTGGAAAAACCATAGCCTTGACTAGACGGACCTTTGTTGGCAAAGTAATGTCTTTGCTTTTGAATATGCTGTCTAGGTTAGTCATAACTTTCCTTCCAAGGAGTAAGCGTCTTTTAATTTCATGGCTGCAATCACCATCGGCCATGATTTTGGAGCGCAGAAAAATAAAGTCAGCGACTGTTTCCACTGTTTCACCATCTATTTGCCATGAAGTGATGGGACCAGATGTCATGATCTTAGTTTTCTGAATGTTGAGCTTTAAGCCAACTTTTTCACTGTCTCACTTTCATCCAGAGGCTCTTTAGTTCCTCTTCACTTTCTGCCATAATGGTGGTGTCATTTGCATATCTGAGATTATTGATATTTCTCCCAGCAATCTTGATTCCAGCTTGTGCTTCTTCCAGCCCAGCGTTTCTCATGATGTACTTTGCATATAAGTTAAATAAGCAGGGTGACAATATACAGCCTTGACATAGTCCTTTTCCTATTTGGAACCAGTCTGTTCTATGTCCAGTTCTAACTGTTGCTTCCTGACCTGCATACAGGTTTCTCAAGAGGCAGGTCAGGTGGTCTGGTATTCCATTCGCTTTCAGAATTTTCCCCATTTTATTGTGATCCACACAGTCAAAGGCTTTGGTATAGTCAATAAAGCAGAAATAGATGTTTTTCTGGAACTCTCTTTCTTTTTTGATGATCCAGTGGATGTTGGCAATTTGATCTCTAGGTGCTTTGCCTTTTCTAAAACCAGCCTGAACATCTGGAAGTTCACGGTTCATGTATTGCTGAAACCTGGCTTGGAGAATTTTAAGTATTACTTTACTAGCATGTGAGATGAGTGAATCTATGTTCAGTCTGCCTTTTTTCCTGAGCCCCATGTGTCAATTTCCCTACATGAGATTACTCCCACACTTTCCCACAAGAATAGATAATGGGCAGGACAGTGTCCTACCCCTCAGGTCCTCCTGCCTTATGTCTGCATTGTCTGGCCTCAGCACACCTATCTGAGGAGTAATAAGGGAACAGGGACAGCGAGCCTCCTCTTGTTCTTCCTTGGCTGACAAATGTACCCACTGAGCCTCTTCCTAAGACCAGACCTTATACTCTGTCACCCCAAGCAATGTGTAGCAAATCACTGAACCTCCCTAAGCCCCTTAGCATCTGTGTGTGACTGCTAAGTTGCTTCAGTTGTGTCTGACTCTTTGTGACCCCATGGACTATAGCCTGCTCCCAGGCTCCTCTGTCCATGGGATTCTCCAGGTAAGAACACTGGAATGGGTTGTCATGTCCTCCTCCAGGGGGTCTTCCCGATCCAGGGATCGAACCCACATCTCTTATGTCTCCTGTGTTGGCAGGCAGGTTCTTTAACATGAGTGCCACCTGGGAACCCTTTTGCATCAGAAGAATGAGGAAAATAAAGACCTCCCCAACCCACTTCACAAGGGAGTAGTGACAATTTAAGGAGCTTTGTAAATCAAAATGTACTATACTCAAGTGGTGGGGAGGGGTATTTTTATCAGAAAGGAGTGAAGAGTCACTGAGCACAGACTCTGTGGTTGGCACCTAAACCTGTTTACCACACACGATTTTCCAGGCAAGAGTACTGGAGTACTCTTTGCCTTCTCTGGCTGCTTAGTTAGATTCACAGATAATTAAAGTTAGATTAGAGGCATATACAAAACAACATGGAAAAGCAAAAAGGAAAGATAGAGATTAGAGAAATAAAAGTAAATAGGAACATTACAATGTGGATGTGTCATCCACAAGGATGCTGAGTCACCAGTCTGGCCCAAAGCTTCCTGGAGTGCAAAGTCTAGGGAAAGCATGTCATATACATGCTTGCCATTGACAGCAAGAAAAAAGCCTATAATTGCTAAGAGAGGACATTGTTTCATGGAAGAAACTCAGTGTGAAGAGATCACAGTTTTCTCCCCCACTTTCCACCATAAATATAATCTTGAGTTTCTTAGCATAACTCCCATAGATCAGTTCAAGGAAATCTCTTCTATAGAGAACCTAGTGTTCGTGATCCGATCAGAGTTGATTCAGACATAAAATACAAAGAAGGAAAATTCATAATTTGTAGGGTAAAGAGATGAATCTTTTCAAAAAAAATCTGTGCACCTTTAAGTACCTTTTCTTTAGAAAGCTTCTAGAAGGTCCCCAGCTCACATTTAATCAGCAGGTGCAAAAGTTGGGAGTGGACTTAGGTATCTTTTAGTGTCATTCCCATTTTATTGAAGAAAAAAAACAAAAACAAAAACAAAAAACAGGCCACCAGATGGGAAATCTCTTCTAAAATGACAGGCACCTTCATTGCCAAGACTAATCCAGGTCTGGTCTCCTCTAGTGTGCAGTAAACTGCTGCTTCCCCAGCTTTGAGCTATGTCAGTGCCTCTCCTGTGGCTTACAAGACATGGTGCCCATTCATCGCCCCATCACTGCCAGTTGGGTCTTACTACCTGGACAGAAAGCTCTTCAAGACAAATTCGTTTTCATCTTCATAGCACTTAGCCCAGAATTGGCAACCCAGTAGATGCTCAACACTGCCTGAGTAATGGATGTGAGTTGAAATAAATTGAGTGCTTTCCATTAAAACTTGAAGACCCAGCTCAAGTGCCAAATTCCAGGTTGTTCCTCAGTTCCTAGCAGTAAGCAACCCTACTGGAGGATAGCAGTGACATTTCCTATAGAACAGATTCTATGAATACCAGAACCAAGCAATATTTTTCAATAAAATTTCAGCCAGAATTAAGAAAACATTAGCACTTTTACCTTCGGCTCCATCTATTATGAGTCAAAGGTACTGCACAAATACAAAACTATAAGATAGCTAAACTTGATGCAGGTCTTTTCTTGAAATATTAAGACTAATTAAGCAGGCAAAGAAGTTCTATATCATGAAGACTTTTAAATGTATACAAAAAAAGCAAAGAATATGGGGGACTATTTCAGTTTACACAGAATTGTAAAGATCAGTTTTCTAATACCATCAA
Organism: Bos grunniens; assembly: GCF_055505025.1. Classification (NCBI taxonomy): domain Eukaryota; kingdom Metazoa; phylum Chordata; class Mammalia; order Artiodactyla; family Bovidae; genus Bos; species Bos grunniens. The sequence goes on along the minus strand of NC_141175.1, from coordinate 52,849,750 downwards.
AAAAAGGAAAAGGATGAAATGAAAAAGTTGCCTAGACAATGACGATTATTATATTTATTATATATCAGGTACTTCCTAAGTGTTTTACACATTTCCATGTTTAACCCTTGCAGCAAACCTAAGAGGTAGATATTACTGTTATCAGCATTTACAGATGGAGAAACTAAGGTGCCAAATGTTTAAGTTACCATGGTAACATTACTACCCTAACTGGCTCAGGATTCCAACCCATGGGGGTCTAACTGGGAACTATATGTTTATAGGCTAAAATTATTCCTAAGAATAATTGTTAACATATATTGAGTGTTTATGACCTTCTTACTATTCTAGCCAAGAATTTTTGCACAGATCACATAGGTAGTAATGGAGCTAAGACTTGAACTGAGGCAAACAGGTTTCTGTACCATTTTCTGTCTGCTATAGTCCAGAGGATGAGATGGTTGGATAGCATCACTGACTTAATGGACATGAGTTTGAGCAAACTCCAGGAGATAATGAAGGACAAGGAAGTCTGGTGTGCTGCAGTCCATGGGGTTGCAAAGAGTCAGACACGACTTAGCGACTAAATAACAACAATTCTATAGCTCTTTCCCTAAGAGGGAAACAGGTGAAAAAGCGTGTTTGAACACTTATCCATCCCTCTCACATTAGATCTCCTTAAGAACTTCCTCATCTCTAGGCTAAATTATTTCTGTGTGCATATGTGTGCTCAGTTGTGTCTAACTCTTTGCGACTCCTAGAACTATAGTCTGCCTGGCTCCTCTGTCCATGGAATTTTCCAGGCAAGAATACTGGAGTAGGTTGTCATTTCCTAACTCCAGGGATCTTGCAGACCCAGGGACTGAACCTGTGTCTCCTGAGTCTTCTGCATTGGCAGGCAGAGTCTTTACCAACTGTGCCTCCTGGGGAAAACTATTGCTGCAGCTTCCTCATCAGCCTCCTCCTTCCAGGCCTGTTCTCTAAATCCCATCCCATCCATTAAGCCTATGAGACAGATACTACACAGGACCCACCTTAAAGCAGTTTGGCTTTTAACATGGAGCTTCCCTAATGGCTCAGATGGTAAAGAATCTGCCTGCAATGTAGGAGACTCAGATTCAACCCTTGGGTGGGGAAGATCTTCTGGAGAAGGGAGTGGCATCTCACTCCAGTATTCTTGCCTGGAGAATCCCATGGACAGAGGAGTCTGGCAGGCTACAAAGAGTCAGACATGACTGAGCAACTAGCGCTTTTTTTTTTTTTTTTTTTTAAGACACTGCCCTGCCCCAAACCCTTCAGTCATTCCCCAGCCCCAAGCTCTGGAGTCCTTAAAGTCACCCAGTGGGCCAGTCATTTATCTAGATCCTTTCTCCTCTTTAATAATAAATTGTGGGAAATTCTTCAAGAGATGGGAATATCAGACCACCTGACCTTCCTCTTGAGAAACCTATATGCATGTCAGGAAGCAACAGTTAGAACTGGACATAGAACAGACTGGTTCCAAATAGGAAAAGGACTATGTCAAGGCTGTATATTGTCACCCTGCTTATTTAACTTATATGCAAAGTACATCATGAGAAACGCTGGGCTGGAAGAAGCACAAACTGGAATCAAGATTGCTGGGAGAAATATCAATAACCTCAGATATGCAGATGACACCACCATTATGACAGAAAGTGAAGAGGAACTAAAAGGCCTCTGGATAAAAGTGAAAGAGGAGAGTAAAAAAGTTGGCTTAAAGCTCAACATTCAGAAAACTAAGATCATGGCATCTGGTCCCATCACTGCATGGCAAATAGATGGTGAAACAGTGGAAACAGTGGCTGACTTTATTTTTGGGGGCTCCAAAATCACTGCAGATGGTGATTGCAGCCATGAAATTAAAAGACACTTACTCCTTGGAAGGAAAGTTATGACCAACCTAGATAGCATATTCAAAAGCAGAGACGTTACTTTGCCAACAAAGGTCCATCTAGTCAAGGCTATGGTTTTTCCAGTAGTAATGTATGGATGTGAGAGTTGGACTGTGAAGAAAGCTGAGCGCCGAAGAATTGATGCTTTTGAACTGTGGTGTTGGAGAAGACTCTTGAGGGTCCCTTGGACTGCAAGGAGATCCAACTAGTCCTTTCTAAAGGAGATCAGTCCTGGATATTCTTTGGAAGGAATGATGCTAAAGTTGAAACTCCAGTACTTTAGCCACCTCATGGGAAGAGCTGACTCATTGGAAAAGACTCTGATGCTGGGAGGGATTGGGGGACACAACTGAGAAACTCAACTGAACTGACCTTTCTCCTCTTTTGGCCTCACCCTCCTCCACCCCTTTGTCAGTTACCCATTAGTCAGTCTCCAACAACCCTTAATCGCTAGAAATTCCCTTCTTACATGCCAGCTCTTGCCTGAGCACTTGTGTTCACACTGGTCTTCCTGCGTGGAATGAATGGTTCCAGGATCACCCTTGATTTTTTCTGGCTTCTCCCCATTGGTTAAAGATTCAGCTTAAGTACTGTGTCCTCCAGGAAGCACCCCCTCTGCTTCCTTCCACCAGGAACTGTGGCTCACAGCTGTCTGATTGACCCACTGGACCCTCGAGGAGACAAAGCCCACTACTGAGGACTGATGCTTCCAGGCTAACTCTTCCTTGGGAAATGGTTCATGTACCTACAAAGTCCCACTGAGAATCTTCTGATGGCTCTTTGTTTCCAAGATGTTTTCAGTCATGTGCTAATTATAAGTCTGAAGCTGATGCTGGTGCCACTTTTTTTTGTGAATATGTGACATCCAGGAGGAACCAAAAAGGACTATAAATTACCTAGCTGATGATGAAAGTTCTCCATATATCCCTTGAGACTGCTTAACAGATCTTTTATAACTGGCTCAAACAGCTGCAGCATTCTCAAAAAAGGCATCGCACTTACAGTTAACTTTTAAACTAACTTTAATAGCACAAATAGCTAAAGAAAGCAAGCACCTGGAAATTCTCACATCCAGGTCCATTTGTGGGGTGGGAAATGAGTTAGCAAGATACCTGCAAAGTTGTGCAGTTGCATTTTATGCCCAAGATTGAAATGTACACAGCTTACTGGACTTTACAAACACTTGAATTGCCTTCCTCTACATTTGAAGTGCACACAGGTCCACTCTTAAGTGGCTTCAGGCATCACACCTATTAGGATTATCCTTCCTCCTCTTCACTGAATTAACAAATAGCCTTGAATCAATGTGAGAAAGCCATATATTTTCAGTTTTGAGGAAGGAGGTGACAATTGTTGATATACTGGGCCTCCCATTTACACTCTGTTAACTATGTTGCACATACTTTAGAGACCATAGACAGGCTTGCATGCATGCTAAGTGTTCAATTCTCTGGGACTCTATGGACTGTAGCCCGCAGGCTCCTCTGTCCATGAGATTCTCCAGGCAAGAGTACTGGAATGGGTGGCCATGTCCTTCAGGAGAAATCCCCCACTCATAAGAACTTGAGTTTCTTATGTTTCTTATGTCTCCTGCATTAGCAGGCACGTTCTTTCCCACTAGTGCCACTTGGGAAGCCGATGGACAAGCTTAAGGGATATTAAATGAGATAATTAGGCCTTAATTAATTTTTGAAATGAGGTAAGATCTTGACACAGTGTATGTTAGTTACTTGCTCCCCAGGGGTGAGAAGAGAAAAATAAGCCGTTCTTCGCATGAGACAGATTAAGTGCTACACTGGAATTTTTCATTATCAAGAACACCTTCTTCCTGCCTCTCTGAAAATCTAGGTCTCAACTCAGATTTCATGTCATAAAGAAACTCAAGCTAACTCTGATATTCCCTCTTGGCCTTGGGGCTGAGACTTCATCTTTTGCTTTACTGTTAAGCTCCATAAGGCATCCACCCAGGACAAGCCATCAGCCAAGGACTCAGTGCTTCCCTTTGAGGGTTTTGTGAGGCATTAGGAATGCCAACTCTGGAAGTTATATGCTCTCAACAAGGTTCTGAGCTGCGTTATGACATTCTGTTTCTGCCCGAATCCTGGACCCTTAAGCCAATGCATCCACCAGAGAACTGATGGTTTACAGAAGGCCAGCTATGGGCCACCTGTTTAAAAAAGGGTATTCATTAAGCAATGGTCCTAGACCAGGCACTGATCCATGAGTTTTAGTGCATAGTTCTATTGAATCTGCACCATAAACCCCAGCCCTCATTCCCTCATGCTTATGGTCAGTTGGATCTGGCTCTCTGTGACCCCATGGACTGCGGATCACCAGGCTCCTCTGTCCATGAAATTTTCCAGGCAAGAATACTGGAGTGGGTTGCCTTTTCATACACCAGGGGATCTTCCCAACCCAGGGATCAAACTGTGTCTCTTGTTCCTCCTGTATTGGCAGGCAGATTCCTTACCACCAAGCCACTGGTGAAGCCCTGCTGCTGCTGCTGCTGCTAAGTCACTTCAGTCGTGTCTGACTCTGTGTAACCCCGTAGACATCAGCCCACCAGGCTCCCCCGTCCCTGGGATTCTCCGGGCAAGAACACTGGAGTGGGCTGCCATTTCCTTCTCCAATGCATGAAAGTGAAAAAGTGAAAGTGAAGTCACTCAGTAGTGTCCGACTCTTAGCGACCCCGTGGACTGCAGCCTACCAGGCTCCTCCATCCATGGGATTTTCCAGGCAAGAGTGCTGGAGTGGGGTGCCATTGCCTTCTCCACTGGTGAAGCCCAATAATTCCCAAACATATGTATAATTACTAGTTACAGCTAAGTGGTAAGAAATAAAAGAGACATAGAGACAATTCCCTAATCAAAGTCTTATAGGTTCTATGTGGTAAAGCGTGGATTTGAAGCCAGAAGATGTAGCTTTATTTTCCCTAGCTTTGTTCTTGTTGTAGCAGAATTTCAAAATGACCCTGGATTCCTACTTTCTGATATACACACTCTGTATATTCCCCTCCTTTAGATTATGAGAGAGATTGGCATATATGATGGGAATGTGACTTTGAATTTTAGGTTACTAATCAGTTGACTTAGAGTTAATCAAAAAGATATTCTTTCTGGGTAAGCCTGATCTAACCATTTGAGTCCTTTCAAAGAAGGTAAAGTGTAAAGACATACTCTCTTGATGATTCTAAGGAAGTTCAAGAAAACTGCCTTGTTATAGAGAGGGCCATGTGGCAGGGAACAGCAGGCAACCTCTATTTACTGAAAGTGGCCCCTAGCTGCTGGCAAGCAGGAAAGCAGAAATATCAGTTCTATAACCAGCAGGTATTGACTTCTGCCAACAACTTCATGGGCTTAGAAGAGGACCCTGAGCTCCAGAAAGGAGCTCAGCCTGGCCAACACCTTGACTTAAGCCTCGGAATGCCCTGAGAAGAGATGTTCAACAACTGACCTACAGAAACATTGATGTTGATAAACTTGTATTGTTTTAAACCATTGTTACTAGTTTGCAGTAATTTGAGTGACTGCCATAATTTGAACAAAAATCATCAATCTAATCAATCTAATACAATTCCCCTACCCTTCCTTCCATCTAGCTCCCACCCAGCTCCTAAGCCTTGTTTCAACATCCTGGCTTCATTTTGGGCTTCCCAGGGGGTGCTAGTGGGAAAGAACCAGGCTGCCAATGCAGAAGACATAAATAAGAGAAGCTAATTCATTCTCTCAGTCAGGAAGATCCCCTGGAGAAGGGCATGGGAACCCACTCCAGTATTCTTGCCTGGAGAATCCCATGGACACAGAAGCCTGGCAGATTACAGTTCAGCCTCTCCCACTTGGCCTTACAGATGACTTCCTGGACTCCATATTCTCAACCTGGAAGAGCTGGGCTCAAACAGGCCACTACTTGGTCCTTTCTCCTGCTTCTCTTATCTTCCCTCTAAGCTCTGAACCCAATCCTGGCACTGACCTGTGTGGCCAGGGCTTCCCTTTAAACTGGAAACATGTTCAATGCAGGACTTCCTAAGTAGTATTATAAAGAGATTTAAGGTTTCTACAGGCCAGCCAAGGTTTTTATTTTGTTTCTTTGTTTGGGGGCCTGGGCACAGAGCTGCAAAAAGGAGAAAGGGATGCAATCAAGTTTCCCATTTTCCCATCCCACCCTTCATACAGATTAACTTCAGCCAGAACATATAGCAGCATGATTTTGTTAAAATATATAATAAAAATAAATGTGTTATAATACATAATAAATATATTTATGTATTAGCATTGTAACCTTATGCATTAGCATTATAACCTTTCAATGTTAAAAAAATAAGTAAAAGTTCAGCAATCACTGGTGTTACAGAAGTGGTCTTAGCCCTGTATACAGTGTGATCATGAGAAAAACATTTAAGCTATGTGCACTTCAGTCCATTTTTCTCTGAAATGAATAGATTGGAAAAGATGATCTCTAAAGCCCCTTCCAGCTATAATATCCCATGATTGAAAGATTGTTAAGCCTAGCATTTTGCAGTTGGCAGACTCTCTTGACCTGCTGAGCTAATGACCGACACAGGAATAAAAGTCTCACCCATCCAAGACCAGGAGCCAGATCCTTCCATCTGGCTGCCTGGTTCCCAGAGGGCCATTTGCCTTCCTTCCAAAGCCACCAGGGTACATATGGAGGGCTTCAGCAGAGAGGGCCAGGAGTAACTGGGATGCTGACCCAAATGACAGGCTATTGGCAGAGCTTTCTGGATTCAACTGCCAAATACCCTGGGGTCTGGGAATGCAGTGGGAAAACTCAAATCAGCTTCATGGAAGAAGGAAAATAAACAAAATAATAATTGTAGATCAAGAGCCTGATTAGAAAAAAAGAAAATAAATGCATCATCTTCTTGTCATTTGCCTTTGACTTTAGGCTCCTTCTGAGAGTTTTCTTCCAAGGGGCCAGCATCGTGGGCAGGCTGAAGGGGCAGGTCCAGCTGTAAAGAGGGTCCTGAGAGGATGAAGGACTTTCTGTTTCCACAAATAAGCATGCTGTGATCATTTCTATGAGTTCCCTCAAAGCTCAGTTGGTGAAGAATCTGCCTGCAGTGCAAGAGTCCACCTGCAGTGCAGGAGACTGGGGTTCAATTCCTGAGTTGGGAAGAATCCCTGGAGAAGGAAATGGCAACCCAATCCAGCATTATTGCCTGGGAAATCTTATGGATAGAGGAGCCTGGCAGACTACAATCCATGGGGTCACAAAGAGTTGGACATGACTTAGCAACTAAACCACCAAAGTTTTAATATCATAAGTAGGACCATTTCCCTTATGTCAGGGATCTCTTTAAAATGAGTTAAATTCCATCATTTTGCAATGAGATATAAGTTTGAAAATTAAAAAAAAAAAAAATCTCTGGAGAAAAGAAGTCAAAATTAAGTTTTAAATGACTTAAAATGGAAAAGTTTCAAAAGGCAAGCTCTACACAAAGCAAATGTACCTGAAAAGAGGCACTGCTCAGTTTTGTTGCTCTTCAGTTGCTAAGCTGTGTCCAACCCCATGGACTGCAGCATGCCTGGCTTCACTGTCCTTCACTATCTTCCAGAGTTTGCTCAAACTCTTTCATTGAGTCACTGATGATACCTAACCATCTCATTCTCTGCTGTCCCCTTCTCCTCCTGCCCTCAATCTTTCCCAGCTTTGAGGTCTTTTCCAATGAGTCAGATCCTCACATCAGGTGGCTTTTGGGGTAGTGTAATTTACTGTAGGCCAGGCATTTCTTTTTTACAAATAAGTATCAGGTTTGGGGTGGGGGGGGTTCCCCAGTGGCACTCGCTAGTGGTAAAAAAATCCACCTGCAATGCAGGAGACACAAGAGACACAGGTTTGATCCATGGATTGGGAAGATCCCCTGGAGGAGGAAATGGCAACCCACTCCAGTACTCTTGAAGAGCCTGGTGGGCTATAGTCCATGGGGTCACAAAGACATAACTGAAGCAACTTAGCACACATGCATGCAACGGGATTAGGATTCAAACCTAGCTGTCTCTGACCCGACAGTCATGTTTTCCTTTGTTCTTAAGGACCCCAGAAAAAATTAGTTATGAAAAACTTAGTTTCCCAGACACTAACCTCTAACAAAGCTCTGCAGTCTCAACATGAGCGTTGGAGAGAAGGGGATACTAATGCTATCCCATCCAAATTGCTATGGATTCATTTCCAAGCTTGATGAGTTTATCACCCACCTTCTTCATGCCTGGAGTCTGCAACCCTCTGAGGATGGTCTGGTGTAACTTATGCTCCAGAGCTTTCTTTCAGGGTCAGGCTGAGTTTGGACAAAATCACACCTTTGTTTGATCTGCTCTGGTTTCCTGTTTTGCTTTCCCTATTCTCTTGGGTGTTCCTTTTAAAAGCATTTTCATAATAAATCCTTTATATCCAACCCATTGACTTAGGGCTGCTTCTTGAAGACACCAACATACAAATTTATGAGAGCATTTTAAATGAGTGATATTTCAATTTTCTCTTCCATCATTACTTTAGGGAGTTTCTAGCCCTAGTTCATATTGTTTTGGTCCTCAGCTAGTAGAGAACTAAAGCAATTCTCTAACAATGTCTTTCAGTGTATCACACTTAATTCTATAGCAAATGTCTGGGGGCCTGGTTAATAACACAGTGTCAGCTTTTCTCATTTCAGTGATCTGGTCAAAAGACTATATAGCTCTATCTTTCAGAAAGGAAGAGTTACAATGATATATTTTTGATTGTGCAGAACCAAGTCATTCTCTTTCTGAGATGGTGAAAGCATTCTGATTGCTTCAAATAATGGAACTGATGCTGGTCTAAGCAATCAAATGTATAAGAGACATAATAATCAAGATGTAATTGATCTTTGTATTGGTGTTACTCCAAATAAAGCAGAAATTGCAATCTTTGGACCTATTCAGTTTTCCATTAAGTAGAAGACTAAACTGAAATAGAGGATATGATATTTAACAAGAATCCCTATCTGACTTAAGAGATTCATTACATCTGAATGTATCTTTTAAAGAAGGAATCAAATGAATCTGACTAAGAATATAGACATTCATTGCTTTTATCTATAAATAAATAAATAAGAAAACAAAAGAAGAAAAATATCTAACCTTCTAAGAAAATGAGCCTCCAAGAACAGAGAATAAACTTTTGGTTTTAATGGAAAATGCTTTATGAAGAAAAAAAAAAATCTATACTCTGAGACAAAGTTTCAGAAGTCTGTAGGGCCACACTGCATTCTTTGAATATATAGCCTGTGTTCTGGTACCCAGCACTGCTGTCTTAGAACCTTTGAGTATGTTGTTGCTGTTGTTTAGTTGCTTAGTTGTGTCTAACTCTTTGCAATCCCATGAACTGTAGCCAACCAGACTCCTCTGTTCATGGAATTTCACAGGCAAGAATACTGGAGTGGGTTGCCATTTCCTTATCCAGGGGATCTGTCCAACCCAGGGATCAAAATTGTGTTTCCTGCAATTCTTCTGCATTCCAGGCAGATTCTTTACCTCTGAGCCCCCGGGGAAACCTACTGCTATGAGGAAAGAAGAAGGGGCACAATCACAACAGCTATTTTCAAACATTTGAGTGTATTCAGCTGCACATCACCCTCTACTTTCTTAATTACAGATAATGATCAAGTTTTAATAGTTCTCCCTCTCTCTGCACCATTGAGGTTATTATGTAAAGAAATTCACATTGACTATTGGCCATAATGTTTAGCAACTAACAGGCACTTAACCAGCATTTGTTGGATGGATATATAGATGAAAGGGTGAATGGATGACTGAGTGGGTGGACAGGTGGATGGATGGAAGGAAGGATGGATGAAGTGTGGTGGAGAGATGCTGAATGAAGTAGGAGGAGGGAAAGTTTTCAACCAAAAGGTGAAGAAAATAAACCTTTCTCTTCTTTCTGTACCTTCTCCTGGAGTCCATTCCCAAATGTTTTCCACAATTTAGATCTTTGCCCTCTTTCTGATCAAACATGCATTCAAGAGAAGATCTAATAAACCCATTCCCAAGAAAACATAAATTTGAAAGAACTTCACTGAATTACACAAACGTTTTGTTTTTTAAACTTGAGGAATGCACAAGCTACTTAAAAAACAACTGCAGAATCATACCAATGCATCCACTAAGTACATTATAGCATGGATGTTGCACAGCACCAGGGGGCACTATTCACATAGAAAAATGTGAGAACTATGCCCCAAAAGGTGTAAAATATGATGACTTGGTTTACAGTTTCTCAAACTGAGTTTACACTGGGCAACACCTTTCCCAGGCTCACTTCCATCTTTACAGGGGCCAGAGGAATCATTACATAATTATGGAATACTGGCAATGTCAGTGAGTATTATAGAGACAGTCCTTCCCGGCACTCTTGAAAAATGTCCCCACATAGACGTGTCACAGTCTAAAGAAAGGGCAATTGATAAATCACATAACTTAATGCTTGATGGACACCTTTATTTTAAGAGCATTTAGCTTTTGTCTGAATGCAAATTGACTAGCCTGAAAGATTGGGGCACTCTTCTTTTAAGTTGTGAATTTATATACCTCACAGAGCAGTAAGGCATAAAAATCGGTCCATAAGTAGATCCATAAGTCAGAAGACAAATCGCAGACACAAACACATGCAAAACTTTGCTATTAAGTAAGAAAAGTGTTTTATATTCAAATTCACACCCACAAACATATCAGATATACCTGGAATGCTGTGGAAAATAGTAATTCAAATATACTGAGAAATCAGTGAAAACATTTTCCCAATTTAGAAAGAGATGAGGCATGGAGTGTTGATGTCCATTTGTCTGAGTGAGATCCACTTGTTTCTGGATGGGAAATCAATATAAAATTTTGACTCTTCTCCCCATGTAGGTAAAAATGCATCTTTATATATTCACTCCCAATTAGAGACATGTTGAAAGAGCCCTTGACAATACACAAAGGTGGGGGCAGCATGAAGAAGAGGAAGCTTCAGGATCGAGGCCTTTTTTTTTTTTTTTTTTGGTGAGGGAACAAATATGAGATTGGAATTTCCCTTAAGAAAATCATTTATAAGGACATATAACAAAAGTATAGAACAATGGGTATTATGTCAGTCACAAGTTATCACACAAAATGATTGTTCTTCTAAGCCAGAAAAACTCAGGTAGACTGATCTTAAAGTCATGTAGACCATAGCAGTGTCCAAAGTATAAAGAATGCCATGGTTTTGTGAATGGCTAAATCTGCCAGCCAATGCAGGAGACACAGGAGGCGCTGGTTCAATCCCTGGGTAGGGAAGATCCCCTGGAGGATTAAATGGCAATCTGCTCCAATATTCTTGCAATTCCATGTAGAGGAGCCTATACTAATAATAACACACTATACTAATGGGAAGAGGAAAAATGTTTCGTGAATTACTTGAACAAAGATAACTTGGTGATGTGGCTACACAAAGAGTATTTTTCTTGCTTATTAATTTCCTCAGAGACTGGATAACCTGTACCTGAAAATTAAAACTATATCTCTTTTCTATTGATGCATAACAATAACCATAAACATGGTGGCTTAAGACAATACATACTGATTGTCTCAGTTTCTGTGGATTAGGAGTTTAGAACAGAGTAGGTGGTCTCTCTGCTCAGAGTTTCACTAGACTGGAATTAAGTGTCTGTTGTGGTCTGATTCCATCTGAGAACTCTTCCAAACTCACCAGTTGTTGGCAGAATTCTGTTTTTGTGGTTGTAGGACCAAGGTTCCCATGTTCTTGCTGGCTGTCAATCAGGGACCATTTGTTCTTAAAATCCTCCCACTGTTCCCTGTCCTGTGACCCTCTCCACATGTGGCTGTGTGCTCCTTCAAGACAAACAAGCCTCTCTCTTTCTCAGTCATCTAAGATGGAGTTTAACACAATATAACATAACATAACTTAGCATAATCAAGAGAGTGACAGGACCTCATGTTCATAACTCCTGCCCACGCTCAATGGGAGAGCATTATTCAGGATATATATACCAGGGGACAGAGTCTTAGGTGCCGTCTTAGAAATCTGCCTACAACCAGTAGGTTCAGCCAACTTGGAGTAAAAAGAAGACTGTTCATCTCCTGCCATGGGGAACTCTGTGTGATCTGTACCCATTTCTATAGCTACAGTGTTTGGTATAGAGCTTAGGAAAAGGGGAATGTTGATCGTGATCATGTGAAAGAGTCTCTGAGCTTCTTGAAGCCATGAAGAGAACTGATTCTTGTCTTTCTAGCCCAGGCACAAGTAGATTTTTCTCCCTTGCATGAGTCACACTCAGCCTCTTTGGTATTTCATGAAATCAGTGTCAAAGGAGAATTTCCATACTTCATCAACTCTTTTCTGTTCACACAGTTTAGCTGCTCAGTAACCATCTGTTGAATGAAAAAGTCACACACCGTAGTCCCCAGCCCTGCAAATGTAAATGTGGGAACAAAACAATACCCAAGCAGATTCACACAAGTGGTCACATCCTCCCTATGGATGGCTTCACACTGCCCTCTCTACACACTTCAGTTTAGTGGTGAGCCATTTCCCATGGCCTTCTGCCATCTAACCCCACTCTTTAAGTGCTTAAGAAGACAAAGTGCCTCCAGAACTCATCATTTAATCCCAATTCTTTAGGCTGGCCAAGTTCTGGAAAATGCTATCTAAGGGCAAGGATCAAGATTTAACCCATGTCTGCCTTAAGAGGAAATAAGGTAATGGAAGGTTGTCAGCGGTGAAGAATCTGCCTGCCAATGCAGAAGATGTGGGTTTAGTTCCTGGGTTGGAAAGAACCCCTGGAGAAAGAAATGGCAACCCACTCCAATAATCTTGCCTGGGAAACCCCATGGACAGAGGAGCCTGATGGGGTTACAGTCCATGGAGTCACAAAAGAGTTGGACACAACTTAAGTAACTGAACAACAACAATAACAACAAAAGGTGATGGAAAGGAGGTAAGAAATTACATTCATGTGGTTATTCCCTAATTCCTAGGCATATTATTTATACAAGGCTTCCCAGGTGTCACTAGAGGTAAAGAACTCTCCTGCAAATGCAGGAGACATAAGAAATGCAAGTTTGATCCCTAGGTTGGGAAGATCCCCTGGAGGAGGAAATAGAAACCCACTCCAGTATTATTGCCTGGAAAACCCCATGGACAGAGGAGCCTGGTGGGCTACAATCCATGGGGCTGCAAAGAGACATGACTGAGTGACTGAACACAGAACAGGATAATAGGGAATATGGATTTCATTTCAGTGGATGTTTCTGATAATTCAAATCAACTATTTTCAATGTTTGCATTTGAAAAGGAAAATAACACATTATTAAAATAACCTCTAAACTGCTTTATATGTTTTCCTTCCTTCTTATACATGGTAAATATAATGTATCATTTTCTGAGTGAGTTTGGATCATCCAATTAAGTGGATATATTAAGTTAAGATTGAGGGAAATGCTGTACATGGTTACAGTCAGTGTTTTTTTTTTTTAAATAATATTTTTAAGATAATCCTTTTTATAACTCCTGTCATTGGTTCAGAGACTTTTGCCCTGGATTCATCAGTACTCTGGTCAAGTTCTCAATTAAACTCATTCCCAGGGATTATTTCCACTGTCTCTTATTGATATATACACAGCTTGACTGTCTAGATAATGCTGGAAGGTAGGGATAAAAGGTAAATCAAAAACAATTAAGGCAGAGGCAGTTTGGCATCCCTGCTGGCAGATCATGTGATAGTAAAACAAGGAGAGCTTGAAAACTAAATTTAAAATCCACTGCAAATTAATGAATCAAACTCTAAACACATGATCAAATATCTTTATGTTCAGTAAAACTTTTCAACTCCCACTTTTCAAAGGAAAATTAAGCCTAAATAGCCCTCCTCCATCCTCAACACAGCCATCTCCACCCCCAAATGCTCGAAGGTGCTCAGTCCATGCATCTCCTGAGTCACACTATGCTTTAAAAGGCATCATGTTGATGATGAATTGGTGAGTCATAAACATGGGCGATTAATAGTCCTCTAAAATTAGTAACAGTTCAAAAATAAAAGTGGAAAGCCCTAATTTTTCAAGTCTCAAAATGTCTAGGATATAAAGAGATTTTTAAAGAAATTTGTCTTTATCATTGATATGCAATGATTATGAATTCAACTGTTTGAGCAAATATAACAATTAAAAACTCTCAAGCAGCAATGCAAGTCATAAGAAACTAACATAATAAGAATAATCACACAAGAAGAATAAAATTATGAGTCACTAAGTATTGGGTACCTACCTTGTAACAAGTGATCAGCATCCATGCTTTCTCATCTTTACTCCGAGCAGAAAGATGTTTTATCATCCACATTCTACATGTATGAAGACTAAAACTCAGAGAGAAAAAACTCACTACTGGTGGTGCGTGCTAAGTTGCTTCAGTCATGTTTGGCTCTTTTGATCCCATAGATTGTAGCCCACCAGGCTCCTCTGTCCATGGGGATTCTCCAGGCAAGAATACTGGAGTGGGTTGCCATGTCCTCCTCCAGGGAATCGTCCAACCCAGGGATTGAACCTGTGTCTCTTATGTGTCCCGCATTGGCACACAGGTTCTTTAAAAAGGGCACCACCTGGGAAGTTTAAGCTCACATGTGGTTCCAGCTCATGTTCCTTGCATTACTATAATTACTACATTACTATAATTTATAAATTACTATATTACTATAATAGTACTGTATTCACTTCATTTATGGATTAAAGGTACTCATATTAAAAAAAAAAAGATGGTGAGGGTGGCTGATATTTATTAGGTGCCTTATATTTTGCATGTAGTCTATATGTTTAACATCATTCTGGCTCTTCACATTTAGTACAATGCACAGAACCAGCCCATGGCACAGAGGTTTATTTATGTTCCTGTGTGAGTTTCCCAGGGTGGCTGTAACAGAGCATCACAAATTAGATGGCTTAAAACAAATGTACTGTCTCACAATTCTAGAGGCCAGAACATCAAGGTGTTGGCATGGCCATGCTCTCCTGTGGGGGAATCCTTCAGTGCTTTTAGTGGTTTTCCCACAATCTTTGTTGATGCTTGGCTTGCCTCATCTCTCCCTTTATCTTCTACCTCTGTATCTCTATCTTCACATGGCCATCTTCTTACAGGGATAACAGTCGTATTGGATTAGGGGTGCACCCTACTCCAACATTACCTCATGTGACTAATTACAATGGCAACAATCCTATTTCCTTTAAAGTCACATCCTTACAACATGGTAAAAATCTTCCTTGGGTGGCCCTAGAAGGTGGTGCTCGTAGTAAAGAGCCCTTCTGCCAATGCAGGAGACCTAAGTGATGCAGGTTCTATCCCTAGGTCTGGAAGATCCTCTGGAGAGGGCATGAAAACCCACTTCAGTATTATTGCCTGGGGATTTCTATGGACAGAGGAGCCTGGTGGGCTGCAGTCCATGCTGTCACACAGAGTCGGACACAACAGAAGCAACTTAGCAGAGCACAGCACAGAAAATTCTACTTCCCTCTTGCCATGCTGGAATGAGCATCTGTTGGAAGACAAAGACTTACACTCATTTGTCTCCATGTAAGTTTAAACAGGGCTTTTGTGGTAGCTCAGATGGTATAGAGTCTGTCTGCAATGCAGCACACTCAGGTTCTATTCCTAGGTCAGGAAGATCCCCTGGAGAAGGAAATGGCAACCCACTCCAGTATTCCTGCCTGGAAAATCACATGGACAGAGGAGCCTGGTAGGCTACACTCCATGGGGGTCGCAAAGAGTTGGGCATGACTGAGCGACTAACCAAGTTTAAATAGAATGCTTTCTATATAGTTTTCTTGTATCTCACTAAAATCCGGACACCCTCATCTGCATGTCGGTGTTTTTCCTCCAAGAAATAACACTCCTTTCTCATGGAGATGACTTATTCTTTCATTCGTCCAACTTTCATTCAACTTATGGATTATTCCACTTTTGCAGAGGTAAAAATTACGGTCCCTGCCTCCAAGAAGCCAATAACCAAGAGGAGGAGAAAGGTGAGAAAACTACCAAATGAAACTCAGGGTCCTAAATTTTAGGATTAAAGTGCACCTAAGGAGTTATGAGAGCAAAATGAACGGATAACTAACCTAGAAGAGAAAGGAGGGCTAACAAAGGAACCCAACCTCTGCTGTGATTTTGGAAGACAGATCAGTGTAATTCTCATGCAGCAAAGCACTGCAGGCAGAGGAAATGGATTCACCCACACACAAAACGGTGAGGGCTCAGGACAGCAGAGGGACTGCAAGGAACCTGATATTAGGTGAATCTACAGGATAGGGTGCATACTGGGATGTAAGGAAAGATAATGAAAGATAAAAAGACAGGAGCTAGATCATCAGGGTCTTTGTACGTACAGCCTTATTTTTCCTCTAAGCCACTGAGGAGTCAAAGGGATTTTAAAGAGAATGATGTTTGATAAAGCCATTTCCGTTGATAGCATGGAGATTCGAATGAGGAAGGTTAACTCTGGAGAGTGAGAGACTTGGAGAGCCATGGAGTGTTGGGGACGGCGCCAGATATCAAAATTCAACACAGCATTCTCAGCTAATCCCCTTCCCAGTCAAGCAGAGCACCTGAGACTTGATTATCTTGGTGTTAGGTTTGCCCATTTCTCCTCTCTTTCTCATTCCTAGTGGATGGCTCAACCAGAAGGTAGGAGGTGGTTCTAGAACAATCTACAATTGATACTGCAGTACAATGCTTAGCCTTGGACACAGTGAACAAAACTAGGTTTCCAAATGTAAGGAAGGGCAAAACCAGCTGTCAGTCAGAAGTGATAGTAAACTATTGAGTACTTTAAGGTGACAATGTAATTTGTAAACATTCTGGAATGAAAAAATGAGCTTTGAATAACTATGCCAGCACAGCTGGTGTAAACCAGCACTCCTCCAGGCAAACTGAGATTGGTGGTCTGCAGAAGCTGATGGCCTGTCTGTTTCTCTGGTTTCTGCTTCCCTCAACCAAGTAATTTAATGCTTCCTTTGTTTCCATATGTCTTCCATAAGCTTTCCAAAATATTCCTTTTTAATTATATTTCTCAGTGTCTCTACTTGTAACTGAAGTGTCTCTACTTGTAACCATAAGTGATCTGCCCTCATGTTTAAGACAAGGAAACTTAGTTCAGTAACTAACCCCAATATGGGCTTCCCTAGTGATTCAGTGGTAAAGAATCTGCTTGCCAATGCAGGTGATGTGGATTGGACTCCTGGTTGGGAAGATCCCCTGGAGAAGGATCCCCACTCCAGTATTTTTGCTGGGAAATCCCATGGACAGAGGATCCTGGCAGGCTACAGTCCATAGGATCGCAAAGAGGTGGGCACGACTTATGCAACTAAACAACAACAAAGCCCGGCTATACATTAATCAGAATTTGAAATCCCACGTCTGTCTTCAAAGATGGTGATCATGCCCTCCTACAACCTGCAGCAAACAAATCTCCAGGTAGAAGCCACACAGATGGGCACATGGGGACCATTCTGGTCAGGATACAAGACTAACAGATGTCCTGACATGCACTTCTCCTTTCACCACTAGGAGTGTGCTCAGAGTGCCATCGCATGTGGAATGATGGACAGCCAGTTGGACTCAGTGTTAGTTTCCCATCCCAAGGTGTGGCCAGCCATCTTGGATGTGCTCATGGAATGAGGGTCATGGGATCACTGTATGCTGAGGTTTAGGATAGTGGAAGTAAACTCGGCAAGAATGTAATAGTCTATGTACATTAAAAAAAAAAAAGAAAAGAAAGAAAAACATAGACATATGGTGGAATAAAAGGCAAAAATAACAAAGTTTTAAAGCACTGATTTTCAGAGGCAATTTATCTCTCAGCTACCAGCTTAAGGCTATGCCCCTATACTCTGAGGGTATACTTTTTTTTTTTTTCTACTCTCCCTTCAGTGGTACAGTTCACTGGAAAATATATCTGCATTTTAGCATGAAACCACATAAATGTATTTCTAGGACTGGAATTTGGGAAGAGAAGGCAGTACAAAGAAGTAGCCCTTACTCCCCCGACAAATCAGGCTGGTGGTAAGGAAAGAAAGAATTGTTGGGGGCCAATTATTTTTTGGAAGATAACATGATGCCCCTTAAAAAAAACTATGCACTTTTCCCCTAGAAATCATACAGTAAAAGAAAGGACCTATAGGTGAATCTTCACACCAATGCAGAAAACAGCTTGAATTCAGGATGACCTTGAATTATCTAAACAACAGTCAGCAAACTCAACTGGCTAGTTAAATCCAACATGCAGTCTTTTTTTGTGGTCCAGCAAAGGAAGAGCAGTTTCACACTTTAAAGTTTATTTATTTGTTTGTTTGGCTACACCAGGTTTTAACTGCAGTATGCAAACTCTTAGTTCCAGCATCTGGAATCTAGTTCCCTAACCAGGGATCAAATCTGGGCTCCCTGCATTGACAGCACAGAGTTTTAGCCTCTGGACCACAAGGGAAGTTCACCATATTTGTAAACAATTGAAAGAAAATCAAAATAAGAATGTTTTGTGACAAATTAAAATTATATGAAATGTAATCAATGTCCACAAACAAAATTCTATTGAACACAGTCACACTGTTTACATATGGCTGTTTTTGCTCTAACATGGCATAGACTGTATGACCTGCAAAGCTTAAAATATTTCTTCTTTGGATTTTTCTAGATAATATTTTCCAAGCCCAAATGTAAAGTTTTAGATTAAAAAATTTATGACTTTCAAATAACTTACACAATTCCTCCCTAGATTGATTTGATGAAAAAATAGGAATGATTTACAATTGACATTTTAATTTATATCTCCAAATATGGTGACTGCACAGGGTCTGAAAGCAAGTTGGTTTACTTAAGAGAGCATTTTATGCCCTGTCATCCACATGATTATTTTGTTGTGCAATTTCTCATAGATATTAAAAAGATTAACTTTAAGCCAGGCTTCATTCACATTCCCTCGCCAAGCTCCACGAACCTTTTCCTTATTTCTTGAAATGAGTCATGAGTGATCTAAAAAGCTATCAGGACCTGGATTGGTCACACATTTGGTCCCCTCTTATATGCTATACTCAGTTAGTACTAATATGTCTTCCCAGGTAGGTCAGTGGTAAAGAATCCGCCTGTCAATGCAGGAGACTCGGGTTCGATGCCTGGGTGGGAAGACTGCTTAGAGGAGGAAATGACAGCACACTCCAGTATTCTTACCTGGGAAATCCCACGGACGGAGAAGTCTGGCAGGCTGCAGTCCATGGTGTCACAAAGAGTCCGACATGACTGAGTGACTGAGCACACACGCACCTCTTCCAAAACAGATTATCCTTTTTAGTTTTTAACATAAAACACAGGCTACATTTCTCCCCCTGCCAGGCTGAGCCCTTAGGTTGAATTCCTACACTGTCTTTCCACAATCAGCATGTTAGGACATTAAAATATAATTTATTTCAATGGGAATACATTTTGAACTCATGCTACTAAGAAGGTTTACAACCAAGAAGTGGAATTGTGGTCCTGCCACAGATATACTTTTATTTTTCCTCCAGAGAATTCAGTTCTATTAAAATATTCAAAACACATTCAAAGCCAACCAACAACATTGATTTTCAGAAACAAGAAGTGAAATATTCATTTAAATGGCAGAACAGCTTTATACAACACGGTCCCTTCACAATCACCACGCCATTATTTTGATTACCAGGAAATGGAGGCTAATCTGTTCAGGATGATGGACTAAAAAAGAAAGAACTAGAATACACTAGTCAGCTCTGCATCTACAAAGTGGTTTATGTATACTTTCCCTCAAAACTTAATACATCAGATCATCTTAGAATTTAACGAGGTTTATATTTTTTGATTGCCAATCATTAAAATGAACTTATTTTAATTTTCAGGCCAAAAGTTTCTATCAAATGCAGTTTATAAACCTTTTGGATTATATCCTCTTTTTTGAGAAAGAAGTAATTTTAAGTCTCATTGTGAACATGATTTTAAAGATTTCTGTGGGAAATGTATGAAAAAGAATTGCTGAACTATTTATCTCAAGGACTTATAAGTTGCTGGATATTGCCACCTCATCCAAATGGGAGATCTGACTAGCATAGAATTCTCAGTATATATCACAAAGGTATAAGCAGTTTTCTGGGGTCCAAGACTCTAAACCCTTAACCAACTCTGCATAAATGTCCTCCCAAAACACACATCCAGCAAGGAGAATAAATAATGTACCACAAGGGTTGATGAACGGGTGGACAGTATGTGAACTGAACTGCTCTTTCCTAGTTTTATTCCACTAAGAGATTTGGATTTAACGGTTGATTTATTTTGAATTCCTTGTATACATCTTCAGCAGGCATTTGTACATATACGAACTGGGACTTCGTTCTATGACTACAAACTGGGATTTAGTTAGTTATCTGGGGTCAGTGGACATGCAACATGCTTTTATAAACTGATACTGAGCAGGGAAGAAACTGCATAAGAATGGAAGCTGAATGACAATAAGCTGAACTCAGAGGTGGCTCTCTCAGGCTCTTGCCTGGTTATGTTTGTCTAGATGGGGAATTGGGCTGATTTTAAGCCCTTGCCTACTCTCAACTTGACAGTGGACATTAGACACAT
This sequence comes from Bos grunniens, assembly GCF_055505025.1. NCBI lineage: Eukaryota > Metazoa > Chordata > Mammalia > Artiodactyla > Bovidae > Bos > Bos grunniens. Next base: position 52,829,231 of record NC_141175.1, on the reverse strand, counting down.
AGTCACAGCTAATGTGGGTATGTTTTCTTTCCTCTTTGTGGTTTTCATCTATCTCATCATTTTGACAGTACCTGTCATGAAGTGATTCCTGAAAGACTGTACAAATTGTAGTAAATTGAGGGACACAAGGAATCTTATCTATCCAAATATGGTGCTAACGACCATAAACAGACCCTATTACCTGGCCAAATGGAAAAAAAATAAGACAGAACAAAAAAAATTATCACTTTTTGTTAATTTATGGATTTATGGAATAAAATAAATTTTGGGGAACAGAACCCCAATTTATAATCCTGTGCTCATAAAGCCTGGAGATTCGTTTTTCACCACTGTCTCAAAACTAATTTACTGGTCAGTTCAGGATCACTGCTAGTTTTACTCAACAACTGGAAAACCACAAATAAGGCATAGAATTCCAAATACGTGTGTACGTGTTCAGTCACTCAGTTGTGTCTGACTCTTTGGAACTCCATGGACTGTAGCCCATCAGGCTCACCTGTCCATGGAATTTTCCAGGCAAGAGTACTGGAGCAGGTTGCCATTTCTTCCTCTAGGGGATCTTCCAGACTCAGGGAATGAACCGATGTCTCTGATGTCCCCTGCACTGGCAGCTAAATTCTTTACTACTGAGTCACCTGGGAAGTCCCCATCTTAGCTATTAAAACAGGGCTATTCCAATAATTCCCTCAGCTTTAAAGCAATGAAAGACATCACAAATGAAAACATCTACAAACTTGATCGTTCAAAAAGTAAAAACTTCTATGGAATGAAAATTAGCACAACTAAAGTTTGAAGAGATCAATTGTCAAAGAAAAAATACATCAAAAATAACAAAGTGGCATATATTATACATGGAACCACTGTAGGACAGATGAAAAAGCCTTGGTTTGACATCCCAAAGTTACAGGTTGTGGTGAAGGTAAAACATGGAATACATGGAAAGTCCTCACACATGTTAATGCTATTTCAGATTCATATGAAAAAATATCAACACTCAGTGGAGGGTTAAGTAAATTATACTGTGTGGACTAAATTGACTAAAAGTATGTACTCTTTGAAAACAACATGGCAGAACTATATGTACAGAGATGAGAAGATGTCCAGAACACTGTTAGATAAAGCAAAACAAGCACTACATGCAATGTGAGGCCCCACATTGGATCCTGGATCAGGAGAAAGACATTAGTGGAAGAACTGGGGGAAATCCAAATAAATCCAAATACAGTGCAGCACTTACTTAAGAGTACTGTACTAAGGCGAACTTCTTTGTTTTGGTAAATGTACAGGTTATATATGATGCAAATATTAGAGGAAACTGGACAAAGTATAAATGGGAATCTATTTTTGAAACCTTTTATAAATTAAAATCATCTCCCAAATTAAAATGTATTTTAAAAACCAAGCAAATTTCTAAATAGTATGATAAAAAGATAAAATTTACACAAAAATTAGTACTATGTATATATATATACATGAAGTTTCCTGGTGGCTCAGATGGTAAAGAATCTGCCTGCAATGCAGGAGACCAGCTTCAGTCCTTGGGTTGGGAGGATCCCCTGGAGGAGGGCATGGCAATCCACTCCAGTATTTTTGCCTAAAGAATTCCATGGACAGAGGAGACTGGCGGGCTACAGTCTGTGGGGTCGCAAAGAGTCGGATACAACAGAGCGACTAACACTTTCACTTCCACGTGTATGCATAGGAAAACTTTTTTGAAATATATACATCAAACTCTTCATAGTGGTTATTTCAGGACTGGAGATAAGATAACAGTGAATCTTCTCTTATTTTATTTTATTTATGACTTTTGTCATAATTTAATTTTTAATAAAGGACATGTATTACTTTTATAATCTAAAATACACAGTATAATAAATGTGTTCTCCATGGCTATTATTGCCTCCATTTAGTAAAGAAGAACACTATATCTTAGAGAAATTACAGGGCTTGTAGGTAGTAAAACAAAACAAGATTTGAACAAAGCCCTAATTGCAGAGTCTAAACACTATATGATACTGCCTTCTGGACTCTGAGCTCCTAGGGGAGGATGGTATTTTATTTATAGCTGTCTTCCCCACAATGTCTAGTGCAGCACTTAGCATGTCCTAAGCAATCGATATGTGTCTATCAGCTACAATTGAATTCCAGTATGAACATTCTGTTTCTAACACAAATGTAATAGACTTTCCATTTATAAGAGCTTAACTATGCACAGCTGATTTCTAATATGTTTCTTGATTGCACTTAGGAACAAACGCATCTTTACAAAGTCAGAGGGTGCAATTAAGAGCTGGAAAAAGAATAGAGCTGAATTCAAGATGAATAATGCCACGCAAATGCACAAAAAATACTAAAATCAAATTTTAAACTCCTAAAACTTAACTTGCTTTGCAAAATCCCCTCATGAAACTCAAGATGAAACACTATTAACAAAACCCAAACCCAATGCTCTAAATAATAGATAGTGATTGAATGTACCTTGGCTGATGTATGTTTAAATTGCTTTTATCCAATTTTGTGAAACTAGAAAATGCCCTGGCTGTTTGTTTTGTTTTGTTTTTTTTAGTTGTTGTTTTCAGTTCACTGATTAAAGTACCAAAATGTTTCAATTTTTTAACTGGAAAATAGTTATTAAAACTAAAGGTTAAAACCTTGCTTTCATTCTTGCTCTCCTGAAACACACATGGATTCTGTCACAATACTATATGGCATCTTGAAATCTGAAAAATGTTATTACTTAAATGGACCGTCTGACCTTTTCATTTATTATTCTCATTCACAAGATGTTTAACGTGGCTGTCAGGCTGGAGGTCTTGGTTCTAGGTTCCAGGGTGAATAAAATCCAGCCACTAAATAGAATTTCCAATCAATCGTTAGGCATGTAAATGAACAGAGAGATTCAGAGAAATCCTGCATGGTATTATCAGAAGGATAGTTCTTGGAAGGATCGATGCAAGAGTAAAGGTATTGGTTTTTTCCTTCCTGGTAAGGAGGGATGAGTGTAGCTGGGTCAAAAAGAGGAATGCAGTCATCTACCTTCCCAAAACATGCATGCTGATAAAGGATTCCCAGGGGATTTCACAGAAACTTTGCTGTCAGTGGATGAAAATAAGAATTGAATCTATACACACATTCTTTTTGTATTTTAAGACCTTGAGGAAACACAAACTTACACAATTATAAAATACTGTGCAAATAAATGAGTAAAGCATTTTTAAGAATCATTCATTTATCTGTTTTTCTATTTGTTTTGCTTAAAATATTCTATTTTTATAAGTATGTAGATTCTCACAGAACAATGAGTTTCATGTTTATTATACCATATCAAAATAGTACTTCCTTATATCTTTCCATAGCAATTTCCCAGATTTTCATTCCTCTCTCCCCTTCCTTCCATCACAATGGACTAGAAAAAGGGTGTCTTCTGATCCACATGCATCAGGGTTTCACATATTTTAATTACATCCCTTTAACTTAACTATCTTAAGCCATTTTTATGAATATTTTTAAAGAACTATTATAATAGCAATGTCTCTTTATTTTTGTTCTTAATCATCCCTTATTATTCTCAGTTTCATTCTGCCAGTATTCACTTATTTAAAGGATCTCTAATGCACAGACACCATGTGTCAGGAACCATGTGTCAGGAATAATGTCCACCTATTTATTTATCTGCTACATGTCTGGATTATCACAGGTGCTAGTTACAAAGCAGCATCACAAATCTTGATTGAAATGTATTAGAATTCTGACTTAAGTGAGCCTAATTTTAATTAGAAAAAAAATTAAGCAATTATTTAGTTTTCTATATATTTCTTGGTGATCCCCAATACTTTAGTGGTATTTTATTTGCAACAACATAATGGTACAATGTCATTTAATGGACATTCTTCAATGACTCTTTTTATACTCCATAACTGATAGCTCAATGAACATCATCTCATAAGTTTGTATTATTTTTCCCTCAGGTAGCTACTTTGCACTGATGTGTAAGGAAGTTTGTTTCTTGCCTTACACATCCCTGTAAGTAATTCTTTCAGTCTACTTTTATCTGCTTGGCACCAAGCTATCCTATAATCCTGTGTAGGTCTTTAAAAGATACTGAAGTCTCACTATGTATTCTCAAGCAAAGATTAGTTTTGTAAATGTTAAATAAAACACTACTGATTTCATTTGTCAAACCACAGACTTTAACACTGACCCCAAAACTTTGTTTCCTGGACTAAATTAAAAAAATTTTTTTTGATTAGCAGTTCTATTTTCACTGTTCTCCTTGGCTCTGTGTGTGTGTGTGTGTGTGTGTGTGTGTGTGTGTGTGTGCGCTCAGTCCATCAGTCATGTCTGAATCTGTGACCCCAAGGACTGTATGTAGCCCACCAGATTCCTCTTTCCATAGGATTTCCAAAGCAAGAATACTGGAGTGGGTTGTCATTTCCTACTCCAAGGAATCGTTGCAACCCAGAGATTGCACCCAGGTTTCTTGTGTCTCCTTCACTGACAGGCAGATTCTTTACCACTGGTGCCACCTGGGATGCCTTTGTTTACTTATCCATTCAAAGATGTTTATAAGATAAGATTCTCCATTTGGAAGTCTCACGATTACTTGCTCTCCTCTCCATGACAGGCACTCTGACTACATTTCATTGTTGGGCACAGTGTCTGGTACATACTAAGTACCAAAGGAATGAAATGAAATTAATTAAATGATGTCATTAACAACGCTACCTCCAGTGCAGACCTGAGCATTGTTGATGCACAGTGAATAAACTACTTGTATTGAAAAAAATATAGTTCAATAAACAGAATTCTTTAGATGGATAAGGAGACTAAACACTCACAAGCAACCATATGTAAAATACACAACGACATGAATAGGGATATGCCCCTCTTTCAGGGTTATTGCATGACAGTGAAAAAAAGAGGAAAAGAGAAACTTGAGATCTGAGATACTATTTTAGGATGGACATAGGAAATGAGCTAAAGTCTCACTCCTTTTAAAGCTCAGCTCCTCAGCTCTCTCAGAGACACTGATGCTGTTTTCTGGTCATATATCAGTCTGCGATGGTACCCTCGACTCTCAGCCTCAGTAAGCCAAAATGAGACAGCCTTCAGGAATGGAGTCTACAGAAGGAAGAAAGATAGGATCTACTACCAAGTGTTCACAGAATCAAGCTCTTCCAGGAGCAGAGGAAGGGCAAGATAGGATATGCAAATGATAGAAGGGAGCCTGAATTTCTGGAAAGCACCAGAGAAAAGTGAGTAAACCAGCAAGCAAAGGCTTGTTCTCAAAGAGTTGCCACTGCTGCAGCCACAGAGGGAAACCAATGAATGTTACCAAATCTTTGCTTTTCAGAGGTCAGATTCCATATTTGTATATAAAAATCTCTTGATTTTTAAATATTGGCAGTTAATGGGGAAAAAATCATGCAGGCAAATGCTGTGGAGTCCAAAAAGGAATCTTTTAGCTGAATTTGGCCAATAGCTGCCAGTTGATGGCCTCTGAACCAGCAAGCATCCCTCTAAATGAGGTGTCAGCAAACCACTGGGGTGTATCAAAGCCAGCCCTCTGCCTCTTGTGTATGTGTGTGCATGCATACGATTCTCTTGGAATACAGCCATTCTTACTCTTTTACATTTTATCCACAGTTACTTTTGTCTGACAATGGCAAAGCTGAATGTTTGTGATGGAGACTGTCTGGCTCATGGAGCCTAAAATATGATATGACCCTTTACAGAGAGTTAGCTAACCCCTGCTCTAAATATTCCTTGTCCAGTCACCATCTACCAGTGCCAGGAGCAGTTCTCATAACAACCTTACATGGCAAAAAGGCTCTGAGAGTTAGAGCTTCCTCACTGGAGGGATTACATGAAGCTCACACCCAGATACTCAGATCAAGATGGTCCCAAAATAATTCTAGTTGAGACAGAAGTCCCACAGGCCTGTGTGAGAAACACAGGACCTGATCTATCAGAATGATAAAAGACTATTAACTTTATTTCTAAATAATATTATTTTAGTGAATTAAATTAACAAAAAGATCTTGGCAAATATAATTAATACTTTGTGTATGTTGCTATTAAATGAACACTGTTTTGTGTGTGTGCTCAATCGTTCAATTGTACCCAGTTCTTTGTGACCTCATGGACTGTAGCCCACCAGGCTCCTCTGTCCATGGGACTTTACAGGAAAGAATACTGGAGCCCATGTTGCCATTTCCTCCTCCAGGGGATCTTTCCGACCTGGAGACTGAACCTGCATCTCTTGCATCTCCTGCATTGGCAAGCATACTCTTTACCACAAGCAACACCTGGGAAGCCCCATTAAATGACCATGTTTCATACCTAAGAAGATCTATTTTAGGAGGATAATATTCCTAACATTGCTGTCCAAGTTTGGCTCTCTGTCAGACATATTACTTTAGAATTTATACCTGTTTTTTCCAACAAATAAATACCTGTTGACATCTGGGGTTTGATGGAAGGAACGACGTTTTTTGATAGCACCATTTTTTTTCCTTACTCATATTTTTCCTCTCAAACAGCTACAGACTTAACAGGAGGCTTTTTAACCCAGGTCCGTGATTATTGTCCTTGACCATGAAAGCCACGAAGCAAAAGCTCAACAAATATGTTGTAGTTAATGATATGCTACTTCTTTTTGTTCATCTGCAAGCTGAGGTCCTCTATACCAGGAAGCAGAACAAGAGTGAAAATTCTGAGAGCCTTTCGTTGGTGGGGCCAAAAAGAAGGTCAAGTTTAACATCTGTTTAGTTCCCATCCAGTCTGTCTTTACTACGTGATGGGACCACTTAGTATGAAGTGCTGTAATATCCTGAATAATCAAGCACTTCTATAAAAATGGACACTATTAAGAATAATAATGCTTACCATTTATTGAGCCCTCCTCTATAAATGATGTACCATGCACTTCTAAGTGCCTAACTGAATTATTTAATTTATTCCTCAGCAGCAATCCTATGAAACAGGTACTATTTATTATCTCTATTTTACAAACAAGCTTCTTGGGAACAGAATGTTAAGTAAAAGTAATTAATGTCCCAAAGAAATAAGAAGAGATTAACTTGTTCCATAGCTTTTCCTCCACCAGATATTTAAACCTGATTTGACTAGAAGGAAGCATAAAAGTATAGATATTATTCTCACATCTAAACTATGACTTTGGTCTAACTTAGCTACCAAAGTGACTTTCACCCTAGCAAACTAGACTGTTTCTAGGTATCAGTCTTGTAAGTGACAGATGGAATGCTTTTATGCCCATTTGGCAGATGACAAAAGACACAGAAGGGATAAATGAACTGCTTGTTGTCATGAGACAGTTAGGGTAAAAACTAGCATTGGAAGCTTAGACTTCTAATTCCCAATAAAGCATCCTATTTTTAGATAAGAAGAGCTCTGAATTATTAAAGACATCACATGTAAGGGTTGGATTGAAAAGTCAAGACACCACTCAAAGATTATGGAGTTTTCCATCAGTAGGTTCATATCTCTTAGTTCTCACCTTGGTTTTTCTATGGGCAACAACATTAACTTATCATGAATGTTTTCAGAAGTGCACTCACAGTGGACTGCAGATCACAGTCTATAAATATCCATTCATGATGAGATAAATACATAAATTCAGAGTAAGCATCTAGAAACTCTTATGGGAATAATTTAATGTTTTTTAATGGTTGGATTAGCACCGAAGAATTGATGCTTTTGAACTGTGGTGTTGGAAAAGACTCTTGAGAGTCCCTTGGACTGCAAGGAGATCCAACCAGTCCATTCTGAAGGAGATCAGCCCTGGGATTTCTTTGGAAGGAGTGATGCTAAAGCTGAAACTCGAGTACTTTGGCCACCTCATGCGAAGAGTTGACTCATTGGAAAAGACTCTGATGCTGGAAGGGATTGGGGGCAGGAGGAGAAGGGGACGACAGAGGATGAGATAGCTGGATGGCATCACTGACTCGATGGACGTGAGTCTCAGTGAACTCCGGGAGTTGGTGATGGACAGGGAGGCCTGGCATGCTGCGATTCATGGGGTCACAAAGAGTTGGACACGACTGAGTGACTGATCTGATCTGATCTGAATGGTTGGATGACATCACCAACTCAATGGACATGAGTTTGAGCAAGCTCTGGGAGAAAAGCCTGGTGTGCCTAAGTCCATGGGGTCACAAAGAGTCAGACACGACTGAGTGACTGAACAACAACAATAATCTAATTTTAAAAATTGGGGGGGTGGGGCGGTCCTAAGACGGCAGAGGAATAGGACGGGGAGACCACTTTCTCCCCTACAAACTCATCAAAAGATCATTTGAATGCTGAGCAACTTCCACAAAACAACTTCTAAATGCTGGCGGAGGACACCAAGCACCCAGAAAGGGAACCCATTCTCTTTGAAAGGAGGTAGGACAAAATATAAAAGACAAAAAGAGAGACAAAAGTGTTAGGGACAGAGAGCTGTCCTGCGGAGGGAATCATGAAGGAGTTTCCAAACACAAGGAGACCCTCTCACCAGCAGGTCTGTGGGAAGCTTTGGAATCTCAGAGGGCAACATAACCAGGAGGGGGAAAAAACAAAACAAAACAAAACCAGAAAACCCCACAGAATGTGCACCTAACCACAACTCCTAGTGGAGAAATAGCCCAGATGCTCGCATCCACCACCAGTGAGCGGGGGCTGAAGAGGGAGGCATGGGTTGCATGCTTAGGGTAAGAACTGGGCCTGAACGCCCTGAGGACAATCTGAGGGAGCTAACGTGAGATAGCAACCCAAACAGTGGGACAGCCATAGAGAGAGAGAGAACTTTCCCACAAAAACTCTAACCTAAGGCATAGCCTGGCCTGGCTCATAGAACAAAGGATTGAGCAAATGCCAAAGGAGAGCTAGCTGGCTGTGGACTGGCCCAGCCCCTGCCAGAGAGGCAAGCGGAAACAGCCAGAACTGGAAGGCGAGGAGCAATCTCAGCCCCAGAGACAGCATCCTCCACCAAACTGTGAGCAGGCTCCCAGTGTCTAACCAAGTCTTCCTGGGATCCTGGATGGTTGACATCTGCCAGGAGGGTTGCAGCCAGAGATCAACTCTCCAGAGGAGACACACAGCACACCTGAGACGGCAGTCTTGCAGCACACCCAGGAAACTGAGTGGCTGGGACCAGGGAGGTGATTAAGATGCACAGCCCACATGGGACAGTGTGCATGCCAAGCAGCTGGTCACCTAAGCTGCTCAGACCTAAGAAGGGCACAAAATGCATGCCCAACCAAGTCTGTGCCTTTGTCGAGTACCCGAGAACATGAACCTGAGCAGCTTAGACCTGGGAAGTACACGAAACACAGGGCCCATTTTGGACAGTTTCCCTGCAGAGCAACCTAGAGCCTGAGCAGTGTAGACTGGGAAGTCACACACGCCGTGAGCTGGGGCAAACCCAGCGTGGTCCATACACTGCAAGCACTCCCCACACACACCAGTGATATTTGTTTGCAGTGTTCCTCCCTCCCCACAGCACAACTGAACAAGTGAGCCTAAATAAGTGACCACCTTCGCCCCATGTGTCAGGGTGGAAATTAGACACTGAAGAGACTTGCAAACAGAGGAAGCCAAAATAAATAAAGAAGAGGGAACCACTCTGGAAGTGACAGGTGCAACAGATTAAAATCCTGTAGTTAGCATTGACTAAGCATTGGAAGGGGCCTATAGACCTTGAGAAGAAGTATAAGTTGGAACAAGGAACTATCTGAAATTGACCTGACCCTACACTGTCCTCAACAGCTCCAGAGAAATTCCTAGACATATTTTTACTATTACCATTTTTAAATTTTTTTCATTTTTAAGTTCTTTAATTTTCATTTTTAAACCTACTATTACCTTGCAAAAAAAAAAAAAAAAAGACCCTATTTTTAAAGCAAATTTCATATATATATATTTTTTACAATTTTTGTGATTGATTTTGTTTTGTATTTTTAATATTGTATTTTTGAGAGTCTGACCTCTACTCTAGACTTTTAATCTTTGCTTTTGGGTGTTTGTTATCAATTATATACTCTTAGAAATCTAATCTTCAGTACCTATTTTTACCTAGGGGTGTGATTACTAGTTTGATTGCTCTCTCCCCCTGGTGGCTTAGAAGGTAAAGTGTCTGTCTGCAATGCAGGAAACACAGATTCGATCCCCGGGTTGGGAAGATCCCCTGGAGAAGGAAATGGCAGCCCACTCCAGTATTCTTGCCTGGAAAATCCCATGGACTGCAAAGCCTGGTAGACTACTGTCCATGGGGTTGCAAAGAGTTGGACATGACTGAGCGACTTCACTTCTCTTCACTTTCTCCCCCAGGTCACCTCTATCTCCTCTCTCCCCCTTCTCTTCTCTACTTAACTCTGTGAATTTCTCCAGGTGTTCTGGGCTCTGTAGAACACTTAGGGAACTGATTACTGGCTAGATTGGTCTCTCCCCTTTTGATTCCCCCTCTTCTCCTCCTGGTCACCTCTATCTCCCTCCTCCCTCTTCTCTTCTCCATGTAACTGTGTGAACCTCTCTGGGTGTCCCTCACTGTGGAGAATCTTTTCACCATTAACCTAGATGTTTTATCATCTGTGCTGTATGGAACATACCTCAACATAATAAAAGTGATATATGATAAACCCACAGCAAACATCCTCAATGATGAAAAACTGAAAGCATTTTCCCTAAAGTCAGGAACAAGACAAGGGTGCCCACTCTCACCACTACTATTCAACATAGTTTTGGAAATTTTAACCACAGCAATCAGAGAAGAAAAAGAAATAAAAGGAATCCAGGTTGGAAAAGAAGTAAAATTCTCACTGTTTGCAGATGACATGATCCTCTTCACAGAAAACCCTAAAGACACCACCAGAAAATTACTAGAGCTAATCAATGAATATAGTAAAGTTGCAGATATAAAACTAACACACAGAAATCCCTTGCATTCCTATACATTAACAATGAGAAAACAGAGAGAAATTAAGGAAACCATTCCATCCACCATTGCAATGAAAAGAATAAAATACTTAGGAATAAATCTACCTAAAGAAACAAAACCTATATATATATATAAAACTATGAAACACTGATGAAAGAAATCAAAGATGACACAAATAGATGGAGAAATATACCATGTTCATGGATTGGGAGAATCAATATAGTGAAAATGAGTATACTACCCAAAGCAATCTATAGATTCAATGCAATCCCTATCAAGCTATCAATGGCATTTTTCAGAGAACTAGAACAAATAATTCCACAATTTGTATGGAAATACAAAAAACCTCAAAAAGCCAAAGCAATCTTGAGAAAGAAGAATGGAACTAGAGTAATCAACCTGCCTGACTTCAGACTATACTACAAAACTACAGTCACTAAGACAGTATGGTACTGGCATAAAGACAGAACTATAGATCAATGGAACAAAATAGAAAGCCCAGAGATAAATCCATTTTATCTTTGACAAAGGAAGCAAGAATACACAATGGAGAAAAGACAATCTCTTTAACAAGTGGTGTTGGGAAAACTGGTCAACCACTTGTAAAAGAATCAAACTAGAACACTTTCTAACACCATACACAAAAATGAGCTCAAAATGGATTAAAGATCTAAATGTAAGACCAGAAACTATAAAACTCCTAGAGGAAAACATAGGAAAAACACTCTCTGACATAAATCACAGCAGGATCCTCTATGACCCACCTCCCAGAGTAATGGAAATAAAAGAAAAAATAAACAAATGAGACCTAATTAAAATTAAAAGCTTTTGCACAACGAAGGAAACTATAAGCAAGGTGAAAAGACAACCTTCAGAATGAGAGAAAATAATAGCAAATGAAGCAACTGACAAAGAATTAATCTCAAAAATATACAAGCAACTCCTGTAGCTCAATTCCAGAAAAATAAGCGACTCAATCAAAAAATGGGCCAAAGAACTAAATAGACATTTCTCCAAAGAAGGCATACAGATGGCTAACAAACACATGAAAAGATGCTCAATATCACTCATTATCAGAGATATGCAAATCAAAACCACAATGAGGTACCATCTTACACCAGTCAGAATGGCTGCTATCAAAAAGTCTACAAACAATAAATGCTGGAGAGGGTGCAGAGAAAAGGGAACCCTTGTACACTGTTGGTGGGAATAGTACAGCCACTGTGAACAGTGTGGAGATTCCTTAAAAAACTGGAAATAGAACCACTATACTATCTAACAATCCTACTGCTGGGCATACACACCAAGGAAGCCAGAATTGAAAGAGCCATATGTACCCCAATGTTCATCACAGCCCTGTTTACAATAGCTAGGACATGGAAGCAACCTAGATGTCCATCAGCAGACAAATGGATAAAAAAGCTGTGGTACATATACACAATGGAATACTACTCAGCTGTTAAAAAGAATGCATTTGAATCAGTTCTAATGAGGTGGAAGAAACTGGAGCCTATAGTACAGAGTGAAGTAAGTCAGAAAGAAAAAAACCAATACAGTATATTAACACATATATATGGAATTTAGAAAGATGGTAACAATGACCCTATATGCGAGACAGAAAAAGAGACACAGATGTAAAGAACAGACTTTTGGACTCTGTGGGAGAAGGTGAGGGTGGGATGATTTGAGAAAATAGCATTGACACATGTATATTACCATATGTGAAACAGATTGCCAGTTCAGATTCAATGCATGAGACAGGGCTGTCAGGGCTGGTTCACTGGGATGACCCTGAGGGAATGGGGAGGGAAATAGGAGGGGGGTTCAAGATGGGGAACACATGTACACCATGGCTGACTGATGTCAATGCATGGCAAAAACCACTACAATATTGTAAAGTAATTAGCCTCCAATTAAAATAAATTAATTAATTTTTAAAAATTGGGGCTTGGGAAATTCCCTGGCTGTCCAGTGGTTAAAACTCCACACTTTCACTTCCAAGGGTCCAGGTTCAGTCCCTGGTAAGGGAACTGAGAGCCAGAAGCTTTATGGCACAGCTAAATAAATAAATAAAAATTAAAAATTGAGGCTTCTATTTTATTTATGGGACTTGTAACACTTTATTTTACTAGTTATTCACATCTTATACTTATAATTTATATATTTTTAATTTTAGAAATAAAACAATGTTCCTTCATTTCTCATAGGGTAAGAAGCACTGATTTAGAGACACTTCATCAATTCCATATAAAAATTCTGTTTTTCCTCATCATTGAAATTTTCCATTTTTCAGAAAATATATTTTAAATTGCATACACAAATAGGCTTCTCTGATGACTCAGGGGATAAAAAATTCGCCTGCAATGCAGGAGACACAGGAGATGCAGGTTCAATCCCTGGGTCAAGAAGATCCACTGGAGAAGGAAATGCAACCCACTCCAGTATTCTGCCTGAAAAATCCCATGGACAGAGGAGCCTGGAGGGCTGTATCATGGGGCCACAAAAGAGTTGGGCATGACTGAGCATACACATTGATGTTGATTAAGTTTATAATAGGTTTATACAGTAACATTTTTCACATACATAAAAACAAACACATAAAAAATAAAGAAAACATTAAAAATTTTATAGTACAGTACCTTGTCAAGTACAGTAGTACAGTACAACAGCTGGCATACAATGGCTGGCATCAAGTGAACAGGCAAGAAGAGTTACTGACTGGAGGAGAGAGCAGAGGTGGGAGATGGTAGAGCTGAAGGATTAACAACAATAAGAGATGGAGGGAGAGCTGCAGTTTCACTCACACCTGATTTGATAGCACCAGTTCTGGTTCCTTGCTGGGACCAGATGCACATTCTCATCTTTGAAAGTTCTCAACTTGAAGATTCATATTTAGGGTTCTAGAGTGACTGAACTGAACTGAACTGAACTGTACTTTGTATCAAGAGCCTGTCCTGTGCACTGTATAATATTTATCAACATCCTTGGTCTCTACCAGTGAACACCAGGAGCATCTCCCTTCCATCTCTAGTCATAATAAAAATGTACCCATATATTGTCAAATGTCCCCTGTATGAGGTTAAAATTCCTTCTGATTGATAATCACTGCTCTAAAGTATTTATAAGTAGGTACAATAGAATGTATCCTAGTAATGTTTAGAAATATTAATAATAAATAATGAAATATTTCCCAAATTAAAGCTAACTTCTATTTACCAGGGACAGACTAGATACAGAAGTCAATTCTTAGTAACCATTATTGAAAGTGAAAGTGAAAAGCAGGGTTAGTCACTCAGTCATATCCAACTCTTTGATCCCATAGACTGCAGCCTGTCAGGCTCCTCTGCCCATAGTGTTCTCCAGGAAAGAACATTTGAGTGGGTTGCCATTCCCTCCTCCAAAGGATATTCCTGATACAGAGATTGAACCCAGGTCTCCTGCATTGCAGGCAGATTCTTTACCATCTAAGCCGCCAGGGAAACCCTATTAAAACCACTTAAAATAATCAGAATCCAAACCAAGTATCGGGCATAAAAGTTTTCTTCATGTTTTTTCATAATTTGATGAGCTTATTTATTAGCATTGAATAATCTATTCTCTGGATGTACTATTAATAAAATTTATTTATCCATTCACTTATTGAAGGGCATCTTGATGGCTTCAACATTTTGACATTATGAATAAAAATTCTGTAAACATCATGTGCAGGTTTTTGGGTGGATATATGTTTTCAAATACTTTGGGTACTAAGGAACACAATCGCTGGATCATACAAGAGTGTGTTTACTTTGAACCCAAAAAGGCTACATATTTTATGATTCCAACAATATGACATTGTGGAAAAAGCGAAACTATGGAAACAGTTACCAGAAGATGAAGGGATGGAGTGATGAACAGGTGGAGCACAGAATTTTTAGAGCAGCGAAAATACCCCAAGTGATAGAAAAATGGTGGAATCGTGGCATTATACATTTGTCCAAATCCACAGAATATATAACACCAGGAATTGAAGCTTAATGTAAACTATGGACTCTGAGTGATCATGCTGTGTCAATGTAGGCTCATTAATTGTGATAAATGTAACATCCTGGTGGGAGATGTTAGTAATCAGATCAGATCAGATCACATCAGTCACTCAGTCGTATCCGACTCTTTGCGACCCCATGAATCCCAGCATGCCAGGCCTCCCTGTCCATCACCAACTCCCGGAGTTCCCCCAGACTCATGTCCATCGAGTCAGTGATGCCATCCAGCCATCTCATCCTCTGTTGTCCCCTTCTCCTCCTGCCCCCAATCCCTCCCAGCATCAGAGTCTTTTCCAATGAGTCAACTCTTCGCATGAGGTGGCCAAAGTACTGGAGTTTCAGCTTCAGCATCATTCCTTCCAAAGAAATCCCAGGGCTGATCTCTTTCAGAATGGACTGGTTGGATCTCCTTGCCATCCAAGGGACTCTCAAGAGTCTTCTCCAACACCACAGTTCAAAAGCATCAATTCTTCAGCACTCAGCTTTCTTCACAGTCCAACTCTCACATCCACACATGACCACTGGAAAACTGATAGCCTTGACTAGACGAACCTTTGTTGGCAAAGTGATGTCTCTGCTTTTGAATATGCTATCTAGGTTGGTCATAACTTTCCTTCCAAGGAGTAAGCGTCTTTTAATTTCATGGCTGCAATCACCATCTGCAGTGATTTTGGAGCCCTCCAAAAATAAAGTCTGACACTGTTTCCACTGTTTCCCCATCTATTTCCCATGAAGTGATGGGACCAGATGCCATGATCTTCGTTTTCTGAATGTTGAGCTTTAAGGGAGGCTATGTGTCAATGTGGGCTTCCCATGTGGCACTAGTGGAAAAGAAGCTGCCTGCCAATGTAGGAGATGTTAAGAGACATGAGTTCAATCCCTGGGTCAGGAAGATCCCCTGGAGGAGGGCACGGCAATGTACCCCAATAGTCTTGCCTAGAGAATCCCATGGACACAAAAGCCTGGTGGGCTACAGTCCACACTATCAGAAACAATTAGGAAATGGACTGAAGCAACTTAGCATACATGCAGGCATGCATGAAATGGGGGAGGAGGGAATACAAGAAATTTCTGTATGTTCCTCTCAATTTTGCTGTAAATTTAAAACTGCTTTACACTTTAAAAGTCTTGAAAAATATATTGACTTTTCAAAGCCTGCTTTCTTCCTAAACACTATGCGTGTGTATGTATGCACATGTATGTATGCTGCTGCTGCTGCTAAGTCACTTCAGTCGTGTCTGACTCTGTGCGACCCCATAGACGGCAGCCCACCAGGCATCCCCGTCCCTGGGATTCTCCAGGTAAGAACACTGGAGTGGGTTGCCATTTCCTTCTCCAATGCATGACAGTGAACAGTGAAAGTGAAGTCGCTCAGTCGCGTCCAACTGTCGGCGACTCCATGGATTGCAGCCTTCCAGGCTCCTCTGTCCATGGGATTTTCCAGGCAAGAGTCCTGGAGTGGGGTGCCATTGCCTTCTCCGTGTATGTATGCTGCTGCTGCTGCTGCTGAATCACTTCAGTTGTAGATACAAATACATTCTATTCCTTATCAGTGTCATGACATCTGCATATTTCTTACTGAATTCTCCAGACTGATAATGATATCTACAAACTCTAGTTATTTTACAATTCCAACCTGATTTGCTCTAAATAATAATTATTCCATCAAAAACAAATACTTTTTTTTTTTTTTTTTTGGTCTCTGAGCAATGCATGGCTTTTGCTTCATTTTTGCCTTGTGGTAAAAGGCCTCTTTACTCCAAAATTAACAGATAATCATCTTCCTCTTATGAATCCTGATAGCACAGCCACTGCTATCAAGCAATTTTCTTCTTGAACAAGCACAAATCACAAGTCCACCTTCTGTATCTAAGCAGGTGAATAACATATAATTAGCTGAATTTCATTTTTGGAGGGCATATTTTTTTTCATTCCAGGGTGCCATCACTTAACTCCTGAAGAGGCTCTGTCCCTTTCGTCTGAGACCAGAAAATAAGAGGGAAGAGAGGAGTGTTGCAGCTTTGTCAACAAACCCATTTGTGTGTTTACCCACCGGGTGGGCCTCTAACTGGGTTTCACTTCTTATAAAATGGGAGAAATGTAAAGAACCGAGCCAAGGCAGAAAATACATTTAATAATTCTTAACCCCCTCAATACATGTAAATAGTTGTAAAATAATTACTCAGGAAAAATAGTCTTTTTACTTCTTGATGCTGAATTACTTCTTTGGCTTCTTGTTTTCTTGGAATTGACTTACTATCACACTGAGTCAAAACCTAGTTTCCTGTGGTTACTGTATTGAATCATTATTTTAACTTTTTTAAAGAAGTAAGTTGAGGAAGAGAAGAAATTTCATAATGCTCACCCAATATCTGGGTCATACAGAGTATATGAATTATGTTTCTGACAAGACATAATCCAACTGACATGATAGTGCTTCTAAGTTTCAGCCTGATTTCCCAGCTTTCTCAACACATTTGCTTCTGCATCATTGGGAGTGAATCAGACATCATCTGTGGTTATGCATTCAGCTAATTGAAAGAACACAGGTGCTATGCTCATGAACAACATTCTCACAGGTAATGGGAATCAATGGGAATCAATTAGCAGAAAGGTGACATCAGACACAGCCTTAATATCAGGAGGGCTGGTGACTTGAGAGGGCACCTGGCCCATGCTCCCTGGGGTGGCCATAACTCTGCCTTAATATTAACATCCTAATCTATAGGAATGTGGCCCAGGCTTGCCAAAGCTGATTTTTTAAAGATAATTACAAAGTACTTTTTTTTTCTTTTTCTTTTAGGAACTCCTAAGTGCCAATCTGATCACATGGACCTCAGCCTTGTCTAACTCAATGAAACTAAGCCATGCTGTGGGGCCACCCAAGATAGGTGGGTCATGGTGGAGAGGTCTGACAGAATGTGGTCCACTGGAGAAGGGAATGGCAAACCACTTCAGTATTCTTGCCTTGAGAACCCCATGAACAGTATGAAAAGGTAAAATGATAGGATACTGAAAGAGGAACTCCCCAGGTCGGTAGGTGCCCAATATGCTACTAGAGATCAGTGGAGAAATTTAACTACAGAAAAAATGAAGGGATGGAGCCAAAGCAAAAACAATACTGAATTGTGGATGTGACTGGTGATAGAAGAAAGGTCCAATGTTATAAACAGCAATATTGCATAGGAACCTGGAATGTTAGGTCCATGAATCAAGGCAAATTGGAAGTGGACAAATAGGAGATGGCAAGAGTGAACGTCGACATTCTAGGATTAGTGAACTAAAATGGACTGGAATGGGCGAATTTAACTCAGATGACCATTATATCTACTACTGTGGGCAGAAATCCCGTAGAAGAATTGGAGAAGCCATCATGGTCAACAAAAGAGTCCAAAATGCAGTACTTGGATGCAATCTCAAAAACGACAGAATGATCTCTGTTCGTTTCCAAGGCAAACCATTCAATATCACGGTAATCCAAGTCTATGCCCCAGCCAGTAAGGCTGAAGAAGCTGAAGTAATGCTGAAGTTGAACGGTTCTATAAAGACCTACAAGACCTTTTAGAACTAACACCCAAAAAAGATGTCCTTTTCATTATAGGGGGCTGGAATGCAAAAGTAGGAAGTCAAGAAACACCTGGAGTAACAGGCAAATTTGGCCTTGGAATACTAAATGAAGCAGGGCAAAGGTTAATAGAGTTTTGCCAAGAGAACGCACTGGTCATAGCAAACACCCTCTTCCAACAACACAAGAGAAAACTCTACACATGGATGTCACCAGAAGGTCAACATCAAAATCAGACTGATTATGTTCTTTGCAGCCAAAGATGGAGAAGCTCTATACAGTCAGCAAAAACAAGACCAGGAGCTGACTGTGGTTCAGATCATGAACTCCTTATTGCCAAATTCAGACTTAAATTGAAGAAAGGAGGGAAAACTACTAGACATTCATGTATGACCTAAATCAAATCACTTATGATTATACAATGGAAGTGAGAAATAGATTTAATGGACTAGATTTGATACAGTACCTGATGAACTATGGACAGAGGTTCATGACATTGTATAAGAGACAGGGATCAACACAATCCCCAAGAAAAAGAAATGCAAAAAATGAAAATGGCTGTCTGAGGAGACCTTACAAATAGCTGTGAAAAAAGGGAAGTGAAAAGCAAAGGAGAAAAGGAAAGATATACCCATTTGAATGCAGAGTTCCAAAGAATGGCAAGGAGAGATAAGAAAGCCTTCCTCAGTGATCAATGCAAGGAAATACAGGAAAACAACAGAATGGGGAAGACTAGAGATCTCTTCAAGAAAATTAGAGATACCAAGGGAACATTTCATGCAAAGATGGGCTCGATAAAGAAAGAAATGGTATGGACCTAACAGAAGCAGAAGATATTAAGAAGAGGTGGCAAGAAAACACAGAAGAACTGTACAAAAAAGATCTTCATCTTCATGACCCAGATAATCACAATGATGTGATCACTCACCTAGAGCCAGACATCCTGGAATGTGAAGTCAAGTGGGCCTTAGAAAGCATCACTATGAACAAAGCCAGTGGAGGTGATGGAATTCCAGTTGAGCTATTTCAAATCCTGAAAGATGATACTGTGAAAGTGTTGCACTCAATATGCCAACAAATTTGGAAAACTCAGCAGTGGCTACAGGACTGGAAAAGGTCAGTTTTCATTCCAATCCCAAAGAAAGGCAATGCCAAAGAATGCTCAAACTATCACACAATTGCACGCATCTCGCACACTAGTAAAGTAATGCTCAAAATTCTCCAAGCCAGGCTTCAGCAAAATGTGAACCATGAACTTCCAGATGTTCAAGTTGGATTTAGGAAAGGCAGAGGAACCAGAGATCAAATTGCCAACATCTGCTGGATCATTGAAAAAGCAAGAGAGTTCCAGAAAAACATCTATTTCTGCTGTATTGACTATGCCAAAGCCTTTGACTGTGTGGATCACAAGAAACTGTGGAAAATTCTGAAAAAGATGGGCATACCAGACCACCTGACCTGCCTCTTGAGACACCTATATGCAAGTCAGGAAGCAACAGTTAGAACTGGACATGAAACAACAGACTGGTTCCAAATAGGAAAAGGAGTACGCTAAGGCTGTATATTGTCACCCTGCTTATTTAATTTATATGCAGAGTACATCATGAGAAATATTGGGCTGGAAGAAGCACAACCTGGAATCAAGATTGCTGGGAGAAATATCAATAATCTCAGATATGCAGATGACATCACCCTTATGGCAGAAAGTGAAGAGGAACTAAAAAGCCTCTTGATGAAAGTGAAAGTGGAGAATGAAAAAGTTGGCTTAAAGGTCAACATTCAGAAAATGAAGATCATGCATCTGGCCTCATCACTTCATGGCAAATAGATGGGGAAATAGTGGAAACAGTGTCAGACTTTATTTTTGGAGGGCTCCAAAATCACTGCAGATGGTGACTGCATCCATGAAATTAAAAGACGCTTACTCCTTGGAAGGAAAGTTATGACCAACCTAGATAGCATATTCAAAAGCAGAGACATTACTTTGCCCACAAAGGTCCATCTAGTCAAGGCTATGGTTTTTCCAATAGTCATGTATGGATGTGAGAGTTGGACTGTGAAGAAAGCTGAGCACCGAAGAATTGGTTTTTCAACTGTGGTGTTGGAGAAGATTCTTGAGACTCCCTTGGACTGCAAGTCCATTTTAAGGGAGATCAGCCCTGGGATTTCTTTAGAAAGAATGATGCTGAAGCTGAAACTCCAGTACTTTGGCCACCTCATGTGAAGAGTTGATTCATTGGAAAAGACCCTGATGCTGGGATGGATTGGGGGCAGAGGAGAAGGGGACGACAGAGGGTGAGATGTCTGGATGGCATCACCGACTTGATGCACATGAGTTTGGGTGAACTCTGGGAGTTGGTGATGGACAGGGAGGCCTGGCGTGCTGCAATTCATGGGGTCACAAAGAGTGGGACATGACTGAGCGATGGAAATGAACTGAACTGAACTGAAGTGCTTAACTCTTTCCAACAAACTCTATTTTGTCCTCCCAAACAGCATATGGGACAATAACTCTTGGACAATGCATATTTCCTGGACAGGCCTCATGCAATCCCCAATCTGACAGTTTGAGACCTCTCCCAGGAAGTCTGACAATTAATAAATAAGATTATTATTTTAAGCTTAAGTTCAGTTAAGTTCAGTCTCTCAGTAGTGTCTGACTCTTTGCGACCCCATGAACCAGAGCACACCAGGCCTCCCTGTCCATCACCAACTCCCGGAGTCCACCCAAACCCATGTCCACTGAATCAGGGATGCCATCCAATCATTTCATTCTCTGTCATCCCCTTCTCCTCCTGCCCTCATTCTTTCCCAGCATCAGGGTCTTTTCAAATGAGTCAACCCTTAGCATTAGGTGGCCAAAATATTGGAGTTTCAGCTTCAACATCAGTCATTCGATGAACACCCAGGACTGATCTCCTTTAGCATGGACTGGTTGGATCTCCTTGCAGTCCAAGGGACTCTCAAGAGACTTCTCCAACAACACAGCTCAAAAGCATCAATTCTTTGGCACTTAGCTTTCTTTATAGTCCAACTCTCACATCCATACATGACCACTGGAAAAACCATAGCCTTGACTAGATGAACCTTTGTTGACAAAGTAACGTCTCTGCATTTTAATATGCTGTCTAGGTTGGTCATAATTTCCCTTCCAAGGAGTATGCATCTTTTAATATCATGGCTGCAGTCACCATCTGCAGTGATTTTTGAACCCCCCCAAAATAAAGTCAGCCAATGTTTCCACTGTTTTCCCATCTATTTGCCATGAAGTGAGGGGACTGAATGCCATCATCTTCGTTTTCTGAATGTTGAGCTTTAAGCCAACTTTTTCACTCTCCTTTTTCACTTTCATCAAGGCAGCTCTGCAAATACATATCTGAACAAAGTGATCACTGCAGAGAATGGCTGAGCCTGAAATAATCTCAAAGACACCTCACCTCCCACCTTCCCTTTATAAGGTTTCAGAGGTGTTTGGTGGTAGGACAGAGGACTTCCTGTCTCCCCCATAAGAGGTCTATACATTCCATCATTTCATCTCAAATTTGTAGCTGTTTCCATTCCTTTTCTTTCCTAAAATAAATACCCAAATACATGTATGGCTATTATTCATTTTTTTAAATAAATTTAAAGTGTCTTTTGAACTGCCCTCTTTCTATACTACCTCTTCACTTCTTTATTAAATCTGCAGCTGCCAGAATATTTATCAACATATTTTTATTGTTCAGTCACTCAGTAATGTCCAACTGATATGCAACTCCATGGACTGCAGCACACCAGGATTCCCTGTCCTTCGCCATCTCCCAGAGCTTACTCAAATTCATGTCCATTGAGTCAGTGATGCCATTCAACCATCTCATCCTCTGTCATCCTCTTCTCCTCCTGACTTCAATCTTTCCCAGCATCAGAGTCTTTTCCAATGAGTGGTTTCTTTGTATCAGGTGGTCAAAGATATTACCATCAAAAAACAAAAGGAAATTTCCCCCCAAAATTCTTACATGCACCCATTCTTGTTAGTTCAGAATGCAGAGACATAATTTATTTCTTATACTGTTGGCTATCCCATTCATACCCACGTGTATTTATTATTAATATTACAGAACTTGTGAATAAAATCAATAATTTATTTCAGTAAACATTTATCATATTTACTTAGAAAAGGGTGCTGATATTCCAGAATGACTTTACATAGTAAAAATCTGTGGGCATCATCTCTAAAAATTGCAAATAAATAAATAAACATGCTGAGATACCTATCTTGGAGATATCTCATTTGCCTAGGCCTCTGTATCTTTGAGATTTGGGTCTCTCACATGATTTTTGGTCTTAGAACATTCCGCTAAGTCATCTTAGGTTTGACCTTTTGATAAATGACACTGTGTGCTCTTCAATTCGATATCACCAGAGAAGAATGCTACAAAAATCTCAATATCAATTTCCTTCCTTTTGTCCCTGCATACAAAAATTCTACCATGGCTTTTACTTCTGTTTTGCAAATTTAATTTCCTGTCGATACTTCCAAGTAGCCATCTAACCAGCCTGTCTTCTATTGATATTTACCCTTGTAACCTAGAATTCATAGATTTTTAGGAAAGTTTAGTAAAAAAAAAAACTACTTGGGAGAGCCCTTCGGTTTTCCATTCATTGTTTAGATAATATAAGGACTTTCCATTTACCTCATTTAGAATGAACACTGGAAGGAAATAGTTCAACTTTTGTTTCAAAAATGTAGGTACAAACAGGCAAAAGTCAGTAGGAAATCCCAAACTTTCTCTCTTAGTGTTCAAACTAGGAAATTCCCAACTCTTATTGTGTTATTTTGGGGATGGAATAGGGTATGGTAGAGGAGGAGGGGGTCTTCTGATGGAAAAGAATGCTTTGAATATGAAATACCCAACTCCATTCTCTCCATAAGGTCTTCTTAGTTGGCACTCTAGCCTCATGAATATCTTAAAACTTAGGGCAAGAATCAAAAGCTCAATGCCAGGACTTCCTTGGTGATCCAGTGGTTATGAATCTGCCTGCCATTGCAGGGGACATGGGTTCAATCCCTAATCTGGGACAATCCCACATGCCTCCCGGGGCAACTCAGCCCATGTGCCACAACTACTGAAACCTGTGTGCCCTAGAGCCTGTGCTCCACGAGAAGTCACCAGAATGAGAAGACACACAACACAACTAGAGAGTAGCCCTTGCTGACTGCAACTAGAGAAAGCCTGTGTACAGCAACAAAGACCAAGCATAGTCCAATAAATCAATTTTTAAATTTATATACTAAAAATAGCTCAATGCCAACAGAAGCCAACCACATCACATGGGTATCTGCATGTTATTTGAATATTGTTCACTGCCATGAAGGAATCTGCTCTTTCTCATTTTTTTCTCAACATATATGACCCTCTGGTGCACCGTTTTATCTATTACCTTTGATAGAAACATAAATAAATAGCATTCTGCCACTTAAAAAGAGGTGGTAACTGACACCTACATTTGTCCTCAATGGACTGGAAAACAAAAGGGAATTTGGGGGAGTATAGGGAAACAATCACCCAAAGGCGCAGCCAAGCCTGCATGGAGCTGAGTGTGGCCCTGCAGATGGTAGAGGACACCTGGGTTCTTAAAGATAAAACAAACATTCAAATACTTGTACAGAAACTCAATTTTTAATATTCAGTTCAGTCATTCAGTAGTGTCTGACTCTTTGTGACCCCATGGACCGCAGCATGCCAGGCTTCCCTGTCCATCACCAACTCCCTGAGCCTACTCAAAGTCATGTCCATAGAGTCAGTGATGCCACCCAACCATCTCATACTCTGTCATCCCCTTCTTCTCCCACCTTCAATCTTTCCCAGCATCAGGGTCTTTTCAAATGAGTCAGCTCTTCACATCAGGTGGCCAAAGTATTGAAGTTTCAGTGTCAGTCCTTTCAATGAATATTTAGGACTGATTTCCTTTAGGATAGACTGGTTGGATCTCCTTGAAGTCCAAGGAACTCTCAAGAGTCTTCTCCAACACCACAGTTCAAAAGCATCAATTCTTTGGCACCCAGTTTTCTTTATAGTCCAACTCTCAGTTAAAAAAAAAAAAAATTCTACAATGGCTGGAAACTATACAAAAACAAATAAAAACATAAACCCACATCTCTGAGCGATAGTCAGGGGCCAGAAGAATGAAAGGTCCTTCCCTGTAGCATCTGGCCTGATATTTAGAAATAGTTTTGATCACCTAGGATTTTCAAGCATCCATGGTCATGATTCTAAACATATTCCGTTGCTATGCTATAAAAATGGAGACAGAAGTTCAGTCCAAGTTTAAACTGACAGCTGAGCAGTTTGGACATGCCTAGGACTGGGTTGAGTCTCACAAACAACTTTCTAACACATTTTTATACCCAAACCTCTATGACCCTGAGATAGAGGGTCATACGCTTCTATGGTCAAATAATGCCTTTGTTGTTTTTCAGTCTTTAAGTCGTGTCTGACCCTTTGTGACCCCATGAACTGTAGCATGACAGGCTTCCCTGTCCTTCTCCATCTCCCAGAGCTTGCTCAAACCCAATGAGTCAGTGATGTCATCCAACCATCTTGTCCTCTCTTGTCCCCTTCTCCTCTTGCCCTCAATTTTTCCCAGAATCAGGGTCTTTTCAAAGAATCAGCTCTTTGCATCAGGTGGCCAAATTACTGGCACTTCAGCTTCAGCATCAGTCCTTCCAAGGAATATTCAGGTTGATTTCCTTAAGGATTGACTGGTTTGATCTCCTTGCTGTCCAAGGGACCCTCAAGAGTCTTCTCCAGCACCAATTTGAAAGCATCAATTTTTTGGTGCTCAGTCTTCTCTATGGCCCAACTCTCCCATCTGTACATGACAACTTTGACTTCATTTTCTAAACAAAGAGAAATTACTCCTCCCATAACAATTAAAATATAACCTTTATCTTCATAATACTACACTCATAATAAAGTAAGCTTCCACAGGTGAGGTGGGTTCCATTGAGTGCAGCATTTATCTCCTCACTCTCCACATGTTCATCTCAATAAAAATTCATTATGTGCTTACTTTTTGTACAACATGGGCTTCCCAGGTGGCACTAATGGTAAAGTATCTGCCTGCCAATGCAGGAGACACAAAAGATGCAGCTTCAATCCCTGGGTTTGGAAGATTCCCTGCAGGAGGAAATGGCAACCCACTCCAGTATACTTGTCCGGAAAATTCAATGGACAAAGGAGCCTGGCAGCTTACGGTCCGGGGGCTGCAAAGACTTGGACACCACTGAGCAATTGAGCATATTTTGTATAACATATTACAAAAGTCATATATTCCTTTTAGAAAAATTTGAATATACTGGTAAGGGTTAAAAAAAAAACAAACAAACTAGAAACCACCCATTATCTAAACACCCAAAGACCATCGACATTTTGGAGAAAGCCTTTCTATGCATACTGCAACTTGATGCCACTGCAGCTGTCAGGATTTTCAAATAAACCCTCTCATGACCTCTCTTTCCTTTTATTTACCTCTCCCCAAATCCTAGCCTTATCTGATGGTCCTCTAGCTTTTCAGTTCTGTGTATCTTTTAGCCATTTTTTATATATTTTAAGATGTACTTATGGAAATGGGAGTCCCCCTCCCCCTTCAAAAGGCTCAATTCTAGTATGTCCTGTCTTTTTACTTATTCATTGTGTGTGCTAAGTCACTTCAGTTGTGTCCAACTGTTTGCCATCCCATGGATGGTAGCCTGCCAAGCACCTCTGTCCATTGGATTCTACAGACAACAATACTGGAGTGGGTTGCCATGCCCTCCTCCTGGGGATCTTCCAGGCCCAGAGACTGAACCCACATCTCTTATGTCTCCTGCGTTAGCAGGCTGGTATTTTACCGCTAGTTCCAACTACAGGAGATCAAAGTAAATATAGAATCAATAGTTTAAAGTCATTTTAAGAGTTCAGCAATGCAATAACTGGCTATGGTGAGACCCTACCACTGGGCCATATCCATGAGCTAACCTGGAAAATTAGGTCAACTTTTATTTTGATACCAATGTCCTCAGTGATAGCTACCCCATCTTGGTTTCCTCCCCAACTCCTGCCCAACGTTCCCCTCCCACCAGCTCCTGCCTCCAAGCAACAGGAATCTTTCCAGGAATTCTAAAACTAGAACAGTGCCTCCTTCACATCCAGACCCCCAACCCTAAAGAGGGCTTGAAACAGT
This sequence comes from Bos grunniens, assembly GCF_055505025.1. Classification (NCBI taxonomy): domain Eukaryota; kingdom Metazoa; phylum Chordata; class Mammalia; order Artiodactyla; family Bovidae; genus Bos; species Bos grunniens. The sequence goes on along the minus strand of NC_141175.1, from coordinate 52,802,497 downwards.
GTGTGTGCCTAATAAGCATTTGTTGATCAATTAAATGAATGTAGCTCTCCCTCTCAAACAGAGAAAGGGTTCCAGCCTTTAAGATTTAATTGAGTGCCACCTATCAGAATGGCTATGATTAAAAGGTCCACAAATAACAAATGCTGGCAAGGGTGTGAAGACAAGGGAATCTTCTACACTGTTGGTGGGAATGTAAATTGGTAACAGTCACTATGGACAACAGTATAGAAGTCCCTTAAAAAACTAAAAGGAGAGTTACCACATGATCTTGCAATCCCACTCCCGAGCATATATCTGGAGAAAACTATAATTCAAAAGGATACATGCACCACAGTGGTCAAGCATTATTTACAATAGTCAAGACATGCGAGCAACCTAAATATCCCACACAGATGAATGGATAAAGAAGATGGTACATATACAATGGAATATTACTCAACCATAAAACAGAATGGCATGATGCCATTTGCAGCAACATGGATGGACCTAGAGATTATCATACTAAATGAAGTAAGTCAGAAAGAGCAAGACAAATACTGTATGATATTACTTACACGTGGAATCTAAAATATGACACAAATGCACCAAACTATGAAACAGAAACAGATTCACAGACATAAAGAATAGACTTGTGGTTGCCAAGGTATAGGAGGGTGGGGGAGGAATGGAGTGGGAGTTTGAGATTAGCAGATGCACGCTAGGATATTCAGGATGGGTAAATAACAATCTTAGTGTATAGCACAGGGAACTACATTCAATCAATCATAATGGAAAAGAAAATGAAAAAGAATGTATTTAACAGAATAACTTTGTTATACAGTAGAAATTAATACAATATTGTAAATAAGTAATATTTCAATAAAATAATTTTTAGAAAAGATTTGTGAGCTCTATCTTGAGTGAAATAAGATATCTTGGTGTAGAAGCATCCTGCCTTTTTCATGGATAAAATTCATCACCATCATCTCTTGCCTGGATTCTTACCAAGTCCTCCCTAATTCAGTCCTCCTGCTCCCATTCTTCCAGACATTTTCCACACAGGAGTCAGAATGATCTTCAAAAAATATACTAATAAATCCGATTAAGCTTAAGACCTTCATGACTTCCCATTGCAAAAAAGATAAGATATAAACCCCTTATCATGGGCTCCTTGTAAGTTTCTGAATTACTCGGCACATTCCAAGTACTTTCTTGCCTCACAGGCTTTCCTTATTTGTCTCCTGGGCTGGAATCCCCCTCCCCAGGCATGGCGCCACTCTTGCATGGCTGGCTCCTTCTCTCCCTTGAGAGCTCTGCTATAATGTTACTTGCTCAGAGAGATTCAGTCTTGGTCAGTGTCTCCTGAGTGTACATCAGAAACCCCAGTCCAGAGTGGGTACTCAGTGAATGTCTGGTAAATGAATGAACCAGCAGAGAACTGCTCTTCTGTCTGTCCTCATGGGCAAGGTCAGCCCAGCTGTCTGTGATTTGGAGTCAGACCTGCCTGGTAGGAGGGGAGCAGGGCACACTGTTACTTTCCCCAAGCCTAGTCATAACATTTTCGGAGATCTGGAGCAAGACTCCAAATTTAGAATTCAAAATCTCTGACGTGTTGCAATTCTACACCCAAATGTGAAGGAAGGTGACATCTGGCTCGTGATTCCTAAACACCAGGGTGACCTTTTTCTCCCTTCTTTACCCTCAGCTCTATCTTACCATATGAGGAGGTACTTCAAACATCTTCCTAACAGCTCGGTCTGGCCACCCCTCAGCCTGGAGCTGCTGTTGCCGTGTTAGTCTCTCAGTTATGTCTGACTCTTAGTGACTCCATAGGCTGTAGCCCACCAAGATCCTCTGTCTGTGGAATTTTCCAGGCAAGAATACTGGAGTAGGTAGCCATTCCCTTCTCCATGGGATCTTCACAACCCAGAGATCGAACCTGCGTCTCCTCTATTGCAGGCAGATTCTTCACCATCTGAGCCACCAGAAAGCCCTAGAGCTGTGTATGCCAGCAATTCCATCTTTCCTCAAAGGAATGTCTAGGAAAGAGGTCCAAGGAAGTCCTAGAACTGGGTCAGGGTTATTTGGCAGGGATATCTGAGTGGCCTAAGTGTGGATTTTGGATGGACATGCCCCACTGACCTCACTGACTCCCCTTTCTATGGGTAGGCGGATGTGGGAGGACAATCACAGAATCTTCTAAAGCAGAGATTTCAGGGGACAGATGGCTACTGCCCATATCTAAGGGTTGTATTGGGCTTCCCTGGTGGCTCAGAGATAAACAATCTTCCTGCCAGTGCAGGAGACGCAGGAGACATGGGTTCAATCCCTGAGTTGGGAAGATCCCCTGGAGGAGGAAATGGCAACTCACTCCAGTATTCTTGCCAGGAAAACACCATGGACAGAGGAGCCTGGTGGACTATAGTCTGTGGGGTCACTAACAGTCAGACATGATTGAACAACTGAGCATGCACGCACTCAAGGGTGATACTGCCTCTCTATAAAGATGTATTGACATGGACATTGCCAGGAATAGGTTGAAAAGATATTTTGAGGCCAATTATAAAACATTCAGATATGCAGAGATGTTAGAAAAAGCACGATGTCTCTAGGCACACTTGCCCTCATGCCTAGGTTTCACCCAGTGAAGCACAGGCTTGTCCATGCCATACCCTGAGTCCCAATGGCAGACATGCTGAACTCTGCAATGAAATCCAGCCACTGTCCCTAAATCTCAGAGACACCAGAAGCCAAGTTCCTATTAATTTTGGGTTTGTCAGTCTTTCAGTGTTCACCAAGGAAGCTACTAGTGTCAACTCTCCAGAAGCTGTTCTTTCCAGATGATATTTTTTTTCAACTGGCGGATTAGTGTCAGATATCACCGACCAAATGCAAAGAATCCTCTAATACCTGAACTGACTTTTTTTCCAGCTGGAAAAGTCTGTATACCTTTCAAGCAACCGATAGTCAGTATCCGCCGACCTGCTAGTCATGCTGGGAAACACGAATCTTATTTATTAAACAATTATCAATCACCTGGTTATTCTGGCTGTTCAGGCACATAATGAACTCCTTGGATATTTCTTCTACAGTGTTTCTAAGACAGAATATATGTCAATGCAGCCTGGAGGTATTAGTAAAAGGCTCAAAACCCAAGAACCTAAAGTAAAGAAAGGAGAAAGGTTTGACTCTGAGATAAATTGAAGGGGAGAATCAAAACTGCCAAAGTAAGACTCCTTTCGAACATCACTCCACCTCAAAAACCACATACCTGCCCAGTATCACCTGCACCCTCCACACCTGAGCTCTGTCTCCTGACATTTGCCTGAGAGGGCAAGTCACTAAGTCACTGAATTAAGGAGTGGAATACAGGGCTTTTGCCTCTTTAGTTAGATCTATTCCTAGCTGATATATTATCTTTGATATGATGGTAAATGGGATTGTTTTTTCTTAATTTCTCTCCTGATCTTTCATTGTTAACATATAGGGATGCTACAGATTTCTGTGTATTAATTTTATATCCTTCAACTTGAGAGGAATTGATGAATAAGATGTGGTACATATATACAATGGAATATTAATCATAAAAAATAATGACATAATGCCATTTGACCTAGGAATTATCACATTGAGTGAAGTCAGACAGATATCACATGATAGCACTTATATCACTAAAAATGATGCAAATAAACTTATTTACAAAATAGAAACAGACTCACAAACTTCAAAAACAAACTTATGGCTACCAAAGAGGGAACATAGGGTGGGCAGGATAAATTAGGAGGTTGGGCTCAACATATATAAACTACTATATATAAAATAGATAATCAATAAGGACCTATTGTATATCGCACAAGGAAGCCTACTCAATGTTCCTCAATAATCTATATGGGGAAAGAGTCTGAATGTATGCATGTATATGTATAACTGGGCTTCCCTGATAGCTCAGCTGGTAAAGAATCCTCCAGCAATGACGGAGACCCCAGTTTGATTCCTGGGTTGGGAAGATCTGCTGGAGAAGGGATAGACTACCCACTCCAGTATTCTGGCCTGGAGAATTCCATGGACTGTATAGTCCCTGGGGTCACAAAGAGTCAGACATGACTGAGTACCTTTCACTCTCACTAACTGAATCAGTTTGCTATACACCTGAAACTAGCACAATATTGTAAATCAACTATAGTGTGTGTTAGTGCCTCAGTCCTGTTCGACTCTTTGTGGCCCCATGGACTGTACCCAGGCTGCTCTGTCCATGGGATTCTCCAGGCAAGAATACTGGAGTGGGTAGCTATTCCTTTCTCTAGGGGATCTTCCCAATCCAGGGATCGAACCCAGGTCTCTTGCACTGGGGCAGATTCTTTATAATCTGAGCCACCAGGGAAGACCATCTATAATCCAATATAAAATAAAAAATTAAAAAATAAAGATATGGAAAATTTGCTCTCATCGTATTCTATCCCTTTGTTTTGTGGATGACAAAAAAGACTCCAAAAAGGAAGGCATTTGTCTAAGGGCAAAATTCATCATCACAATCATCATCCTCATCACGATTAAAGCTGCTAAATTTTAACTGATAGTGTATTATCTATCAGACCCTGTGCTAAGCACTCGATACTCATGATATCAATATGATATTGAACTGAGTTCACAGAGATGGGTTCTAGTCTTAAAAATAGCAGATGTAGGAGAAAATTCCACCTCTATAGTCTCAGTGTTCAGGCCTCTCATGGCTCTATTCATGTTAACAGTGTCAATAACGTGGCATTTAAAACAGATTTGTTGCCATTTTTGTTTTGTTTTCAATGGGGGTCCACATTTTGTGCTATGTGGATACTAAATTCTATTTGTTTTATTTTACCTTATCCACAATATTCTGTCCCAGGCTCCTGGATTTTCCAAAAATAAAACCTGTCATCAAAGTAAAACACTATATATACTGGGACTATTCAAAAGAATAGAACACAAGCTCTTCTGGCATTTCCTCATAAAGGAGTTCCATAGACACTGGTAACCCTGAAATTGACTAAGAAAAGTATTGTGTCTTTCCATGGAGGATCTAACAGGTATCTAGATGAACATATTCCAGTGTGTTTCTTAAAAAAACAAAACAAAAAAGCCAAAAGGTGAGTCAGCATGGCATTGTAGTTTCAATTTCTAGATGTCAGGAAATTCTTAGAAACTTAGAAATTTTGATTTTGTAGACCTCAGAAGGAGTGCCCTAGATGATAAAAGAAAAGGTACTTAAAAAAAAAAAAAAGCATTTCTACCAGTGGTGAAATCTTATAGAAAACTGAGATACACTGAAATGATAACTGTACTTACTTGGTTTTCACCAGTAGTAGCATGTATTCTTTTCTTGTCCCTTCCTTCCTTTTCTCTCTCCCCCTCTCTTTTTTTCTTCCTCTCTATTTCTCTCTTTCCCTCTATCTTCTCTTCTTTCTTCTTTTTAATGTCTTTCTGTGTGGAGCTTGAGCATTTTAGAGCAGAAAGGATATGGAATAAAAAGTAAGTAAGCCCATGTTTGAATCACAGCTTGGAAGCTTTCTTACCATGAGACTTATAACCTCTCTGAGATTTTTTTCTCTCTCTTCCTTCAAGATGTTTCTGTTAGCTTATTTGAAGACATTATGATGAGGTAATGAGTGTCATGATGTGCCTGGTCACAGGTGAAGCTCCTTGGCTAAACTGATGTATTATGAGCATTTCCCATCACATCAGCTTGGAGATATAATTACATGTAGTGTTGCTACCCCATGAATATTTCTACTTCAAGGATATTTGCTGATTTATTTGGAGGAGAGAAATGCAATATATCCATCATGCCAACTGCAGTATCTCTTTCTTACCTAAAATATGTTCTTCCTGGAGAACCTCAAATTTATAATCTTATTTTCATTGAGCTCTTTGATGGAAATCCTGCTGGGACCTAAGCAAGAGAGCATCAAATAGGAATAACACCCTGGCTGAACTCACAGACAAATGCTATGGAAACTGTGAGACTTTTCATGTATCAATCAAATGTACTTTGTCTACCAGTATGTGAACACTGCAATCAAAGTAAGAGTTTCCATAAAAACTATGTGCACAAACAAATAAAAATGAAATTCTTATTTGAAAAAAGCTTCTTTCTTTTGCAAAAAATATTGTTTCTGCTATTTTTTAAGCTCTCCTAAGTACACACTAGTAAAGTAATGCTCAAAATTCTCCAAGCCAGGCTTCAGTAATACGTGAACTGTGAACTTCCAGATGTTCAAGCTGGTTTGAGAAAAGCCAGAGGAACCAGAGATCAAATTGCCAATATCCACTGGATCATGGAAAAAGAAAGACAGTTCCAGAAAAACATCTATTTCTGGTTTATTGATTATGCCAAAGCCTTTGACTGTGTGGATCACAAGAAACTATGGAAAATTCTGAAAGAGATGGGCATACCAGACCACCTGACCTGCCTATTGAGAAACCTATATGCAAGTCAGGAAGCAACAGTTAGAACTGGACATGGAACAACAGACTGGCTCCAAATAGGAAAAGGAGTACATCAAGGCTGTATATTGTCACCCTGCTTATTTAATTTATATGCAGAGTACATCATGAGAAACGCTGGGCTGGAAGAAACACAAGCTGGAATCAAGATTGTTGGGAGAAATATCAATAACCTCAGATATGCAGATGGCACCACCCTTATGGCAGAAAGTGAAGAGGAACTAAAGAGCCTCTTGATGAAAGTGAAAGAGGAGAGTGGAAAAGTTGGCCTAAAGCTCAACATTCAGAAAACGAAGATCATGGCATCTGGTCCCATCACTTCATGGCAAATAGATGGGGAAACAGTGGAAATAGTGTTGGACTTTATTTTTCTGGGCTCCAAAATCACTGCAGATGGTGACTGCAGCCATGAAATTAAAAGACACTTACTCCTTGGAAGGAAAGTTATGACCAACCTAGACAGCATATTAGAAAGCAGAGACATTACTTTGTCAACGAAGGTCCGTCTAGTCAAGGCTATGGTTTTTCCAGTGGTCAAGTATGGATGTGAGAGTTGGACTGTGAAGAAAGCTGAGCTCCAAAGAATTGATGCTTTTGAACTGTGGTGTTGGAGAAGACTCTTGAGGGTCCCTTGGACTGCAAGGAGATCCAACCAGTCCATTCTGAAGGAGATCAGCCCTGAGATTTCTTTAGAAGGAATGATGCTGAAGCTGAAACTCCAATACTTTGGCCACCTCATGTGAAGAGTTGACTCATTGGAAAAGACTCTGATGCTGAGAGGGATTGGGGGCAGGAGGAGAAGGGGACGACAGAGGATAAGATGGCTGGATGGCATCACTGACTCGATGGACATGAGTTTGAGTAAACTCCGGGAGTTGGTGATGGACAGGGAGGCCTGGCGTGCTGCGATTCATGGGGTCTCATAGAGTCAGACACAACTGAGTGACTGAACTGAACTGAACTGAAGTACATTTTAAATTACTTAATTTGTTAAAAAAAAATAGACTTTGCCAGTTACCCATTATCCATAACTTTCCAGGAATGCAGACATAATACACATTTACTTAATTCATTAACATTATTCATTTATAAAATTAAGGAAGAAAAAATGAAAAAAATAAAATGACAAAATCTGTATTCTTGGTGTTGCTTAGGAGACAGGCATAATTTATTTTCAGTACATCTCCCCCTTTTCTCTGTGCATTTTATTTGGATGGAAAGCTCTCTGTAAATCACTTCAATAAAGACTAAATAACTCCCTCTAGCAGGACTCAGATTTCTATTACTTTATACACTGGAACACCGATGAGTTTTCCAAATCAATATTACAACAGAAATGTGGCGATTACAATATAAGGTACAGAGGAAGAACACATAAGAAGTTGCTTTATTATTCTATTTTTGGAAGGAAAAGGCAGGCAGGAGTAACAGCAGAAATAAAACACACACAGATTTGGCAGAAGAGCTGCAGGTGACTTGGGGTCTTCCAAGTTAATGATGAAAACACAGCTCTAAACAACCACATAAGATACGTTATTAATATTTCATATTAGAAGGAAGGTGCCTACTTCATTTTCAGAGAAAGAAAATAAAAACCATAAAACCATACTGGAAAAGAACATAACATTCAGGAACACATTAGTGAAGGTTTGGGCTTATTAAACAAATGAAAAGCTCCTTCTAATGGTATCGTAAAATGAAAATTAAATTACAAAAATGAAATTTTGTGGTTTAATATCTTTTCTAAATCCCCTATTTAAATGAAATAAAGAAATTAGGCAAATGGGAGGGAGACCTTGGGGGAGAGAAAGAGGAAGGAGAAAATGACTTTTTTCTTCTCAGATTCTCAGATCTCTTTGTAGGGCCATAGGGCTGCGTGGACCACCACGTACGGCAGCTAATCTGAAAGTTTGAGAGCAGTATCTGAAGGGAGTAAAAGATCCTTTCTGTCAGCCTTCTTTGAGCCTTCCAAAGTACCCAAAGAGATACCTGCTCCTGGCAATAAGTGCTAAATTTCTTTGCATGCATGCATGCTAAGTCATTTCAGTCATGTCTAACTTTTTGTGACTCTATGGACTGTAGCCTACAGGCTCCTCTGTCCATAGGGATTCTCCAGACAAGAATACTGGAGTGGGTTGCCATGCTCTCTTCCAGGAGATCTTCCCAACCCAGGGATTGAACCTGTCTCTTACATCTCCTGCATTGGCAGGCGGGTTCTTTACCACTAGCACCACCTGGGAAGCCTGCCAAATTTCTTTAATCTATAGTAACTTACACCTTTTTTGTTTTTTTTTCCGGTCCCCAATTTGTAGCAATTCTATAATTCAGTGGTCCACAACCTTTTGGCACCAGGGACTATGGAAGACAGTTTTTCCATGGACTGTGGGGAGGGCGTGGGTTGTTAGGGATGATTCAAGTGAATTACATTTATTGTGCACTTTATTTCTATTATTACTACATCAGCTCCATCTCAGATCTCAGGAATTAAGTCCTGGAGGTTAAAAAAATAAATAAATAAAATAAATCCTGGAGGTTAGAGACCCCTGAAATTGACAGTACTGTAGGAGGGAATCATCACACCAATAAACACTGACTACACCATCATTAAATTTGAACAGTGCAATACATATGACCATAATTCATATTTGGGTATTATTCAAAAGTATATGTGTTAAGACCATACCCCTCCACCACAAAACACATATATTTATATAATATCTATATGGCTTATCATATCATATGTGGGTCATTGTGATTGGTACCATGGTTGAGAAGAATTCACCCATCCAACCAATATTTATTGAGAGCAAATTTGATTTTAGGCACCAGGGGTCAATAGTAAACAGTTTCCAACAAGGTTGCTTAGGAAACAATAACTCAAAATGCTGTTTTAAGTAGCTCTCATCCCAAGGGATTAAGGTGAAGGAAGGCAAAGACTTTTTGACAAATAATTAAAATGGAGTGAAATGAGTATTTAGGAAGATCTGTGCTATGGATCTGGGGTGGGGGCAGGGGTGGGAAACAAAACAGAATAGTTAACAGTGAAGACTCTGGAACCAGAATGCCTGGTCACCTACCCCAGCTCTGCTAACCAAACAATGGCTAAGTCAATCAACTTGTCTGTGCTTCAGTTTCATCTGTGATGTGGAATTTATACTAGCACCTTCTTCATATGCTTAAATGAATTAAAGTTAGTAAAGTTCTTAAGCAGCATCTGGAATGTAGGAAATACTATGTAAATGTTCGGTATGTAAACAAGGTGACATACTAAGGTAATATAAGAGCATTGTGCATGCCAAGGTGGCATGATAGGGGAGCACTAAAGACTTAAGTAGGGACTTCTCTGGTGGTCCAGTGGCTAAGACACCACACTCCCAATGCAGGGTGCTAGGGTTCAACCCCTGGTCAAGGAACTAGAGCCTACATGCTGCAATTAAGACCTGGCACAGCTAAATAAATTATTTTAAAAAATTAAGCTTTATAAAAATAACAAAGAGTGAAAAATCATAAAGGATAAGTTTCTAGCAAATGTTGAAATATCAGAAAACATTGCAGACACTACTTATTTTACCTGTTTTTTAAGTCCAGATCTGTCTGTCCTCATTTGATAGTGAGGAAATAAGTCCAGAGAGCTTAATAGAGGGAAATCAATTAACAGGACAAGAGAAACTCCTAGAAAAAGAGAATTACTTGAAATACCTGACCATAACTAGAATTTATCCTTTCCATTCCTTGAATCACTTTTAACCCAACATCTGATCTCCCATGGACAATCTGTTGCTGTGATGAAAAATCTGAGAATCGGTAAGTGCTTTAGCTTTAACATCATTGTCAAAACCCAAGGTTGGGGTCCAGTATGTTGAAGAAGGTTCCTACTTATAGTTCATACAGGACAGATAGAAGCTTCTTTCATCATGGTTCAGGCCGGAGCTGCTGGAGTGAGATCAGGGAGGATTCTGGGAGGGCTACACTGATGCCTCATGATTCAGCAGGGAGAGAAAAGGCATTGATGTAGTTCAAGAACAGAACAAAAGTAAGCCTCTTGGGTTGAAAGATGAAAAAATATGAAGGAGGTTCCCAGAATCATGAAAGGGAGGGGCAGAGGGAGGAGAGAGGAACGAGGAGGCTGAAGGGGAAATGGGAACAGGATTTGATCACTAAACTCCTGGGCATTTGAGCAACCAGTCCCTAAAATTATAACTCAACAGTCATTTGTATTTTAAGACAGTGGGGAAAACAATGGCTTCCAGCTTCTCCACTTATGAGCAATGTGTCTTGGGGAAAATCATTTATCCTTTAGGCAAAATGTCTAAAAAATACATGAGGATTTCCCTGACAGTCCAGTGGTTAAGACTGTTTTCCAATGCAGTGGGCATGGATTCAATCCCTGGTCGGGGAACTAAGATCCCACATACCATGCAGTAAGCCAAAAAAAATAAAAAATAATGCCTAGAAAATACATACTGGATATATATAAACACATATTTGATAAATGTTTATTTTCTTCTTTTGGAGCTTAGTTCATTGACTGTAAAACAGGAATACTGAGCTCTATTTCATGGTACTATTACTGCAATTAAATTCAATGCCACTAAAAATTTCCATCACAAACATCATAGAGTGGAATCAGAATTCATTTCTCTTGTTACCCAAGTCTGGATTATCCATCTGCAGGCACTGTTGCTCATGAGAGCTGTCTGAACATGAAAAACCCCTAAAAGTTCTAAGGAGATTAGACATAATATCTCTAGGATGAAAAAAAAATGAGAGTGAACTTCCTCCCTGGCTTCCTCCCTGGTCTCTATAACCCATCTAAGAGCTATTTCACTCTCACTTCAACTAACCTAGGACTTTTTAATAAATTGCTTGAAAAATTACTTATACCTCCGATGCACAAAGTTCTTGTAATAATGGACAAAGGAAATAAGAGATGGTTCTGGTGACTATTAAGTGGGTGGTTTTATTTTTATTTTCCCCTGTTCACACCTCTACGTTATTGAATAAAGAAGTGAAGAAATCATGAACGTAAAAGGAACATAAGATAAAGCAACAGCTGAAGGGACCATTAGAGAGATGATGAACTGAACAGCACATTTGTTGGAGGGCATTTAGTAAACAGTGGTATGAAAAAATATTGGAAAAGAGGTCAGAGATGGAGGCATAAACCATCAGGTGAGCATCACTTCCCAGGTGGCTCAGTGGTAAAGAATCTGCCTGCCAAGCAAGAGACTCAAGTTTGATCCCTGAATCTCTCAGGAAGGTTCCCTGGAGAAGGAAATGGCAACCCACTCCAGTCTTCCTGCCGGGAAAATACCACGGACAGAGGAGCCTGGCAGGCTACAGTCCATGGGGTTGCAAAGAGTCGGACACAATACAGCGACTAAACAACCACAAAAGCATTGCTTTGCAGGGCCTGAGAGAATCTGGAACAGGAGCCATAGAATCTGGAATAATTAATGCACCAGCTAAGCGGGAAGGAAAAATGGAATGGTGATTTCAGGAGAGAGGTCAAACACTCCTCCCAGAAACAAGCTATAAAAGATCAAAGAAAACTAGGGTGAAGAAGGTAGGATGGAAATGTTATAAAAGGGTGAAATTGTGACTCCAGGACAAGAAATTAGACTGAATACAGAATACATGTTGTTGAGGATAAAATCCAAAGAATGTATGTACTTTAGTTCCTGGACGCCTGCCACTTGTGTCTTTTCAACTAGGAAAATTGCTCTCAAGATTAGTAGCGACTTTTTAGGCTGACAACCTGGCAGCTCCTCATTCATTAAAAAATAAAATAAAAAAGTAAAAGAAAATAAAAGTGAGAGAGACAGACAACTGTACCTAGATGAAACTGACATCAATTGAAAAATCAAATGACTAATCCAGTCTTGATTATTCCCCAAAATCAAATGAGAAATTGATGTTTCCCATAACAGACATAACTCAAGAAATAGAGGCTTAAACATGCATCAATACCTGTACAATTTCAAAATCAATCATTGTAGCCTGAGTAGACACTCCATTTGCAACTTTTAGACTTCCTCAAATGAAGCCACATAATGCTTCAAGATAAAATATATTCAAAGCCAGAAAGTGCTGAGTTCAAATCTCAGCTTGGCCATATACCAGCAGGTATATGTGTGCTAAGTCACTTCAGTCATGTCCAACTCTTTGCAATCCTGTGAACTGTAGCCCACCAGGCTCCTCTCTCCATGGGATTCTCCAGGCAAGAATAGTGGAGTGGGTTGCCATGCCCTCCTGCAGGGGACCTTTCCAACCCAGAGACTGAACCTGTCTCTCTTACATCTCCTGCATTGGCAGGCAGGTTCTTTACAACTAGCACCATCTGGGAAGTCCATACCATCAGGTACAGGCTTAGAAAACTATCTGTGCCAGCCTGAGACACATTTTCCTCAATAATAAGACAAAATGAATTTGCAAAGATTCCCATCTCCCAGGCTTGCTTTCCTAAGGCACCAATGTCAGTTGCAAATACAAAATAAGTTGACTGATTTTTAAACAACAATGGAAACACCACCAAACCTTTTTATGGAGCAGTGGATGGTGTTCTTACAAAGTAGATCCCCAGGAAGGCTATGCACAAAACTTAACCAACCATACTGACAATACTTTCAGCTCAAGTCCCTCTTCCGGAACAGCTGTAAGAGCATAGGGGACATTTCTTTGATTATCCACAAAAGTGGAAATATCCTTCTTCTGAGGGGGGTAGGGGGGGTTGACTTCTGGAAAAAGTCAGCATCATTTGGATCCAAGTCTGATGACTAAGATCTAACTGAAGTGTAACTACAAAGCAGTGAGACTGATTTTATCCTGTGACTCATAATCTAGTTCAGAAGACATTTTCTAAAGGTTTTGGAGCTATCAAAATAAAAGCATCAGAACATGAAGATAGTGTTACAAGAACATTTATCTCACTACTGAATGGAGAGGCAAAAATTATTGCTTGTGTGCCAACAAAAGAATGGCTGAAAAACTCACGTTATAACTCTACCATTACAGATTATGTAGCTACCAAACAGAATGAGTTAGAAAAGTCTTTCTTAAAGTATGTCCTAAGAACTTGTTAGAAATGCAAATTCTTGGGACTCCCTCCAAATCTACTGAATCAGAAATTCTGTACGATGAGGCCCAATCCATCTGCATTTTAGTAAGTCCTCCAGGTCATTCTGATGCTTGCTAAAGTTTGAGAATTACCAAGTTAGGGGGATGTCCTCAAATTACCTAGAATATGAATGTTCTAGATCTGTAAAGTAAGAAAAGCAAGTTGTAAGCCAATAAATAACATTTACAGTAAACAAAACTTGTGTATGTGTGTGCAGAATAAAAGACGTGGTAGATTATTTGCCAAACTCTTAAAATAAATAAAACTTATAATGGTGGCATGAAGATAGATGGATAAAGGGTATTGGGGTCAGGGGAGAGAGATAGAGAAAGATAGAGGGAGGAAGGGGGAGAGGTATGGAGAGAAAGAGAGAGACAAAGAGGAATATAGACACAGTATATATAGGACAAGCTTACTAACTGCTTTCTCATACTCTGGTTTTACCTAAAGCCAAACTTGCATTCCTTTTGAATCCTTTATTCTTTTGTGAGTCTTAGCAGTTTATTTTTCTTCTAGAAGCCTCATGCTAAGATCTCAAAAGCACTGCCTATGAGTGTGTGCATAAAAATGAACAAGATATAGGTGTACTTAATATGTGTTATAATTCTCCAAAGACCATGGAAAGGTCTGCTCACTAAGTGGCTGTCAATCAAGATTAAGGATAATATGTGCTGGCTTCTGCATTTCCAAAGAAAGGCAGGCCATGGGTTGACAGCAGTTTGCCAGGAGGACCCATTTCACAAAGATTTTTCTTTTCTTCTTTGGGCAAAGTATAAAGAAGTTAACTGAGCTTAAATTAGCCTCCTTAATGGAGTCAGACCTGACTTATCCATAAAGTCTTAACCAAGTTAAGTCGTGAAGAAGTAATTTGCATTCAAAGCTTTGATGTTATAGTTCCCAGGGAGGTTTGAGCATTTCCGAAGTTAAGTTTGGGCAGAGAAAATCCCTGTGAGTCTTGGAGCGGCACATAGGATCACCCAATCCTCCAGCACACTGACACTATATGGATGTCCCAAGTCTCTGCCTGCTCAACCAGCTCTCACACATTGACTCTGGGCGTTCATTCAGGCCTGCAAAGATTTAAGTACCCTTCTGTAGGAATTGAGAGGTGTCTCTTATGGGAATCAGAACAAGGTGACAAAGGGAAGTCAGCAGAGCATACCTAAAGCAGATTCTGTTCCTGTAAAAAAGAAGGTGATTGTTAAAAGCACTGAAAAGCAGGAGGAGGGCTTCCCTGGTGGCTCAGTGGTAAAGAGTCCTCCTACCACTGCAGGAGACACTGGCTAGATCCCTGATCTGCAAAGATCCCCTTAGTTGCCTTTGAGCAACTAAGCCTATGCTCTAGAGCCCAGGATCCACAACTACTGAGCCCACATGCTGCAACTACTGAAGCCCGCACACCCTAGAGACCCTGCTCAACAACAAGAGAAGCCACTGCAGTGAGAAGCCCGTTCACTGCAACCAGAAAAGTAGCCCCTGCTCTCCACAACTAAAGAAAAGCCAGTGCAGCAATGAAGACCCAGCACAACCAAAAATAAATAAAAAAAAGTATATGTTAAAAAAGGAAAGGGGAAGGAAAAGGAAGCGAGATCAACTATAGGTCTGTGTGGGGTGTCCTGGCAGAGATGGGGTACATACTAGATTAGGGGCTCTAGCACTTAGCGAGGAAGTGAGGGGAAGCCCCCACTTATCAACAATCTGCCTTAACTCTTCCATATTTTGCAGGACATTTCTTCCCTGGCTTCTGCCTGAGCCCACATTCTCTGAAATCCTCTTAGGATTAACAGTTACTGTCCCTTTCTTACTGAAATTTTTTAAAATGTACATTAATTCTTTAACACCCCAGGTTTTAATTTCTCATCCGTGACTTCTAACTTAATCAAATGTCAGAAAGATCTATGGCCTTTTTGGCCTATTAGCCTTCCCACAATAGCACACAACATGGTAGGTACTTCAGTAGTTCTCAGCCTGGTAGCATGTTGCTGCTACTGCTAAGTCACTTCAGTTGTGTCCGACTCTGTGAGACCCCACAGACGGCAGCCCACCAGGCTCCCCCGTCCCTGGGATTCTCCAGGCAAGAACACTGGAATGGGTTGCCATTGCCTTCTCCAATGCATGAAAGTGAAAAGTGAAAGTGAAGTTGCTCAGTCGTGTCTGCCTCTTAGCGACCCCATGGACTGCAGCCTACCAGGCTCCTCTGTCCATGGGATTTCCCAGGCAAGAGTACTGGAGTGGGGTGCCATTGCACGTTAGAAGCATCTTTTTTAATGCCAATCCAAGACCCCGCCTTGGACCAAGTCCATCAGAATTGTTGGGAGAAGGGATGAAGCGGGTAGGGGAGAAGGCCTGGTCATTTGCAATTCTTTTAAGCTTTCAGAACAGTCTAATATAAACCCAAGATAGACAACTACTATATGAACCAGCTATTATCTAAGTTGCCAGGGGGAAGATTAGAGCTTCCCAGTGTGTGGTTGACAGAGGTGAACTTCAAGGTCCTTTAAAAACAGGAGAAGGGTCACTGATTTTTCAGAAAGCAGTTGGCTACAGAAATGATTTTTTCACAAATAGCAGTGGAAAGGCTTCTTCAAGGTTAAAGAGAAAGACTTTTGCAAAATGAATAAAAAAACTGAGCCCTCTATCTGGGCAATTCCAACCAACCAAACATAAATATAAATATGTATTTTTCAGTTATATCAATAGTCTAATATTTCGGAGAACCTTAATTTTTTTACATGTGTATTCTTTATTAGTCTCAAGAGTCCAGAAAATCAACTCTATAATTTGACACAATCTACTTTTTAAATTTTCCCTAACTCCTTCAACTATGAATAAATTAGGCTCCAGTAGTCCACATGTGATTAACAGACCCTGAGTCATACTAACTCTAAATAACATCTAAATAACATACATAACTCTAAATAACTGAAGCATCCAAGTTTTCCAAACAATCCCTCAGGGCTAACCAGAAGTAACTCATCAACTGGCCTAAATAGAATTACCCTAAATATTTCTAAGAAAATAAAATGAAAGCTTATTTATGTCTCTCAAGACTTAGAATGAAGTTAGACAAAATGTATAATCCATTTCTACAGCTGCTATTCCTGAATCCCTTGGCTCTTACACAGAGATAGAGTTTCCTTCTCACTCTCCTCACATGCAGCCCAATGTTGACTCCAGAAGGAAATATAGGGTGAGGGAGCCAAGAGAGGAGAGCTTCTCTGAGCTGAAAAGTTAAGGAGGTCCCTTTTTGTGTTTTCAAAACAGACTACCTCTTTAGAACTTCTTCCTTCAGTTCAGTTGCTCAGTCGTGTCCGACTCTTTGCGACCCCATGAACTGCAGCACACCAGGCCTCCCTGTCCATCACCAACTCCTGGAGTTCACTAAAACTCATGTCCTTCGAGTTGGTGATGCCATCCAGCCATCTCATCCTCTGTCATCCCCTTCTCCTGCTCCCAATCCCTCCCAGCATCAGAGTCTTTCCCAATGAGCCAACTCTTCACATGAGGTGGCCAAAGTATTGGAGTTTCAGCTTTAGCATCATTCCTTTCAAAGAACACCGAGGACTAATCTCCTTTAGAATGGACTGGGTGGATCTCCTTGCAGTCCAAGGAACTCTCAAGAGTCTTCTCCAACACCGCAGTTCAAAAGCATCAATTCTTCGGCACTCAGCTTTCTTCACAGTCCAACTCTCACATCCATACATACTGGAAAAACCATACTGGAAAACCATAGCCTTGATTAGACGGACCTTTGTTGGCAAAGTAATGTCTCTGCTTTTGAATATGCTATCTAGGTTGCTCATAACTTTCTTTCCAAGGAGTAAGTGTCTTTTAATTTCATGGCTGCAATTACCACCTGCAGTGATTTTGGAGCAGGAAGCAAAGGAACTGGGAGGGTCCCTGACTTTTAAACAAAAACAACGAAATAAGATCTTAGGGAGCAGAAAACTAACCATGGGAGAAAAGGGGGGGTAATAAGTATTAAACACTTTTGAAAAATTAACACTTTCCACACATGAAGGTTTATTCTCAAGAGAAAAGAAGATGATACAATCTACTTCTGTGTTTGTATTCCTCCGTCCTGTGTTTACTCTGATTCTACTATGTGAAGAGCCTTGGGAAAGATACAAGGATGGGTCTGGAAGGGGAATTCTGGGGAGAAGTTGGGACTTAGAAAAAAATCACACAAACAGTTGGAATTTTTTCCACTATCAGTAAAATTAGTACTAATATTAGAGATAAATATTAATACAAATAGTACGTACTTATGTGCCTGTATTGTACTAAAAAAGCTTTCCCACCCATTTTCTCATCAAATGACCTCAGGCACCTATTATATATTATCTCTTCCCATTTTATAGTTAAGGAAACTTAGGCTCAAAGTGTTTAAGTACCTTGTCTGAAGCCATCCAGCTACAATTACTTGCCTGAGTTTTCAAAGCTCTAAACTCTAAATATAGTCTTAAACACATTGTTGTTTTTGTTCAGTCGCTAAGTCATGTCCAACTCTTTGCAACCCCATGGACTGTAGCACACCAGGCTTCCCTCTCCTTAACTGTCTCCTGGAGTTTGCTCAAACTCATGTCCACTGAGTCTATTAGATTTTTATCTAACCATCAAATCCTCTGTTAGCCTCTTCTTTTGCCCTCAATCTTTCCCAGCATCAGGGTCTTTTCCAATGAGTTGGCTCTTGGTATCAGAGGGTTAAAGTATTGGAGCTTCAGCTTTAGCATCAGTCCTTCCAGTGAATATTCAAGGTTGATTTCCTTTAGGACTATTGATTTTGTTAAACATGTAACTGTTTTTAATTGTTTGTAAGATATTGAGAACCAAGAGATAATTTTACAGTGGCAATGTAAACAGCTTTGCTAAATTACACAATGTACATTCCAGTTGAACATCATACAAAGTGTCCTTGCTCTGGGTTCTAAAGCACTGGTGGGCTCTCTCCAATGCCCCCACCTCTACCCACATGACTGAGGTCACATAAGTCTGAGTATTGCTGGTGATTCCTGGATGGCACTCCCTGCAGAGCTCACAGAACCTACAGCCATCCTGGATAATCCAAAGTCCAGGATATTCTAAAGTGAGAGCCCCCACCCCAATAAAACACCAAATAATTTATTATTACACATAGAACCTCAGTCTACAATCCAGAGCAGGGCAGAATGTCTCCACTGGCTCAGGTGTTCAGCTTCTGGCCTAGAGACTAGAAACTCAGTCAGTGCTCACATCACTTATCTTTGGAGATAAGGAACCATCTTTCCAATTGAAATCTTCATAGCCTTCAGGAAAATTATATTACCAATACAAAAAATTGACTGCTTACATAATAAGTGTTGCATAGTAGAAACAGCTGTAAGAAATTATTGAGCTAGCCTGTTTAAGTTCACTTCTGAAGTTACAGCCAGGTGACCTTCCACACAGAATTCTGCCTCAGATAAAGAAAAGTTTGTTTTATTGATTAAATGCATCAGTGTCCTTAGGACTAGACCTGGCACACAGTAATCATGAGACCAAGCAATTCCTCCTCTGCTTGTCTAACATTTTGCTATTGGAGATCCTGTGCTCAGTGTAAAGTACTGGTTGCCTCCTTCAGTCCCCATTTACAATCCAAAGATCACATGGACAGTATGCACTGGCCACCATCACTTCAGTGTGAATGAGTCTCTCATATTGTTTCCTTCACTTTAATGCAGAAAGCATCAGTCAGAGTATACTTTCCCTCACACATGGAAGACAGAGAAGAGGAGCTACAGATACAAAAGGTAAAGTGGGCTGAAGGGATGAAACCCACAGTTCCACTCATCTTCAGTACTGTGGAGACCTAATGCCCTTAAGATCCAGAGGCTGACTTCACATTTCTCTGTCCTCATCTTTCCAACAAAATAGTAATAGTAGTAGTATTAGTTGCTCAGTTGTATCCAATTCTTTGAGACCCCATGGACTGTAGCTCACCAGGCTCCTCTGTCCATGGAATTCTCCAGGCAAGAATATTGGAATGTGTTGCCATGCCCTTCTCCAAGGGAATCTTCCCAACCCAGGCGTCGAACCCTGGTCTCCTGCATTGGCAGGTGGATTGTTTACCATCAGAGCCACCAGGGGAAGCCCTTTCAAACAAAACAGTTTTTGCTAAATCTGCTTCCCATGCTATTGGTTCGACAATGTCCTTCCTAATCATCCACATGATAAGATGGTCCTAGGGGACTTCCCTCGTAGTCCAGAGTTTAATACTCTGCACTTCCAATCCAGGGAACATGGGCTTTGATCCCTGGTTGGGAAACTAAGATCCCACATGTTGCAGGAATGCAGACAAAAAAAAAAAAAGAGAGAGAGAGAGAGAGAGATGGCCTTTGCCTGCAGCCCATTCTACCTTGTAATTACTAACTGGGATATAGTTCCTCTTTACGTCTTCATTGCTGCCTCTACACCAGTGGCCCGACTCTAGATGGATGTTAAGAATATTGATTACATGGTTGTGGTTTTCTGATTTCATGTATAGGGGTAAGAATCCTGCTTCATAAACTCCAGACATCTCATCACTCCACCTAACCATTTTGCCATCCATTTGCCAGGTCTGGCAGCCAGTGAGCTGAAACAGAGCACTCACTGATCTAGAAGAAAAGGATGTATCTTTTGACCAAGTTCTGCTGTTCATAAGGGATGTGGCCTCTGCTCATGCACCATTTCCTAAACCTCTGGGCCCTCATTCGTGAAAAGAGGGAGCGGAGCTCCAATGGACTCCAGGCCCCTTTCCAGCATGAACATCCTTTGATTAGATTTCACAGTTCTCCTCTTTTCCTTCTGACCTCTGGCACCAGACCTTCCCATGGCTAACCCATCATCAGAGAGGGCAGCACAACTGCCCGCCTGCCCACTGAGCAATCTGTGCTCTGGGCAGAAGCTCTGAGGGAGGCTGATGCTGATCAAATGCCCAAGGCTGGCCCTGAGCCACACATCAGCTCACCACACTGTCTCAGGGGCTGCAGATGGAGACAGGGGAGATGGAGAATGCTATGCGCTGCCCAGACAAGCTAATAAGCAGGGCCCAGGGCCCAGGGTGCTTGCCCTCAGTCAGCCTCAGTGGATTCTCCTCATCTGCTCCTTAATTTAACCAGGCAGAATCAAAGGACCCAATCTCTGAGTTAAATAGGGCTTAAAAGAACCCCACACATTTGAACATCTCCAGTGGTAA
The DNA here is from genome assembly GCF_055505025.1 of Bos grunniens. NCBI lineage: Eukaryota > Metazoa > Chordata > Mammalia > Artiodactyla > Bovidae > Bos > Bos grunniens. The sequence continues at coordinate 52,781,726 of NC_141175.1, read as the reverse complement.
GGGATTTGTGAATAATGATATTAAGTAGATGACTATTACCAAGTGCCAGGCACACACTGTCTCCCTTAATCTGCCAAACAACACTTCTGGTTGGGCTGTGGTTTCCCTGTTCTGCACATGTGGGAGGTGTGAAGTGGTTTGGGAGATGCTAAGTCATATCCTGACAGTCTGACCCCAGAGCTCAGTGAGGAGAACTCTGCACCATGTTGCCTCTTAGGGCCTTCCAGAACAGCTCATGTTCCCTTTAAAGGAAACCTCTTTCTTACACTGACACAATCTATCTTCTTATAACAGCCCCCTCAGCCCTGACTTTGCTTGTATTTGATCATTTCTACCATTGATAAAGACAGCCCATCCAATCAATTGTAATATTTTTAAGATAAAGGACAATTAGACCAGAAAACAGTAAACCATGCGACTGTGCCTTTGTTCTGATACATTCTTTGTTGCCAGTTTGAAGCAGCTCAATATGTTTTCCTCTCCTCCACTTTGCCCTTTCATTTTTCTCCAGCAGCACATTAACAGAAGCCAGAACTTTTGACAATTGTGCAGCTAATTTCTAAATGATTGAAATAATTTATTATTATTCCAGTCAAGGAAAGTTTCTATAGGAGCCAGGACAGCTGCTAACAGTGCCCATAGAATGGGTATTATTTCATTACACAAAAGCCTGACATTCAGTGGAAATCACCCTCCAGGAAAGTACGGGGGTGGGGAATAGAAACATAACTTTTGATTTACATTCAGGTCAGAGGGTCGACTCCCTCTGATCAAAATTACACGATGTTGTTACCCCATCCATCCTCACATTCTCCCACACAACTCTTGCTTTATGAGACCTTGTGATCCTCCCCAACAGAGCTCTGGAATGCTTCTTATTTAAGCAAGTTCCTAGCCCTGTGATGGTTTTCTCTTCTCTGGCTTGTTTCTCTGAGTTTTTTTTTTTTTTTTTTTTTAAACAGCCTCTGTGGACCTAAACAGAATTAACTGAGCACAGCTCACACATGGGAAATTCACTAATCACGAAGCCATTACTGAAGCCAGCAGAGAATGCTTGTTCTGAATGAACCATATGAGCATCCACCCACTGTCTGCCTCCATGGTGAAGACTGGCACCAATAGAGCAAGTCAGCATGCTGCTCTCAGACTGACATTCCTGAAATCACCCCTTCATAAGTCCATAAGGAGCTGGGGTGTGGGTGGGAGGTTACCGTAGAGCCCTACCAGCCTGGACCATATCTAGCCAAGGCCAGTAGTGACCTACCTCCAGCCTCCTCAATCTTGAAAAGCCCTTGAGCCAGAAAAAGCTGGGCAGCTGGTATGTTAGGAGATTCATCTCACCACATTTGGAACGGGAAATCCATTTGATGTCCCCATGCATGCTAAATGCTGTAAATGTAGCCATGAGTGCCCACAGGAACATTAGTCAACAGTCTCTAACTAATATCCATTGATCAAGTCTGCCTCCTTGACCTCCAGAAAGGCTTTCAGTTTCAACTCCAGCTCCACCAGAGACAGAACCAACCCCATATATCTTCACCCTACCCTCTCCCACCATGACCTGGGTGGAAGACTCTAGAGCTTTTGCCTCATTCTGGCCAACACTTTCCCAAGAGATCAGATGTGCTTGCTCTATCCCAAGACCAAATCTCCCTGATCTAAAAGACAAATTCTCATCATATGCAAGCCCAAACCTGTTAAGATCAAACTTGATGGTCTGAACATTTGGCCGTCTCCAGAATGTATTGTCTGAGCTGGTTTTCCTCAGCCCACTCTGCAAGGAGCATCTGCCTCTCCTCTGAAGTGAGCTCCATGCCTTTGTGAGAGAACTAACCCAAAATGGGGTACAGTGTGTGACTCCGGCTCTACATCAGTTTTGCCTGAGATGTTAGAATGTGAAGAGCTGCCCAGAGAACTGCACCCATTTTGGCAATCAGCCCCATGACACCTGAATGATTTGGGAAACAGATGGAATTTTATGGACCATTGGCTTTAAAGCCATTTAGAGTGTAGATGACTAGATTATAGCCTCAAAAGCGGGAATCATGTTTGTTTTACTCACCAATGTTTATAGCACCTAGCACAATGCCTGGCAAGCAGGAGATGCTTGATGAACACTTGTTGATTAAATGAATGGATGGATGAGCTGAGGCCCACAGTATATAAGATCTGTGAGCAGACTCTGGAATTAGATAAACCTAGTTCTCACTCCTGATTGTATTATAGACTAACTGCACAATCATGGGCAAAGAATGTAACTAAAGTTTCTTTGTCTCAACTATAAAATGGACACAAAAGCATTTTTGTTATAATGAGAAGGGTATCTCCCAAATTTTGTATGTTAAAGTCCTAACCCCTAGTACCTCAGAATGGGAGTACTCAGAACCTTTTAAGAGATAATTAAGGTAAAAATGGATTTATCTGATTTGACTGGATTCCTTATAATAAAAGGAGATTAAGACACAGACACACATTGAAGAAAGACTACGCAAAGCAAAGGGAGAAAATGGCCACCCTCAAGCCAAGGAGCGAGGCCTCAGAATGAAACCAGCCCTGATGACCCCTTGTTCTTAGACATCTAGGCTCCCTTTTGTTTATGCCATCCATTCTGTCATAACTGCTATCAGGATAGCAGTCCTGGCAAGCTAATACAAGTATTTGCAATATCTGATGGGATGGCTGTTGTATTCCTAATATAGTGCCTGGCACATAATAAGTACCAAATACAGTTTAAATGTTAAAATTAGTAATGGATTCAACATGCTCTGATATATATATATATATATAAACTGCCCTCATATTCTGGAGTGTAAAATTTTGTCCATGCCCAAATTCCGTTGCCATCCTCTGTATGCTTAATTTGAATCTAAGCTGGTACATCTTGATTTAAATATACATAAAAATGATTTTTTTTCAAGAGTAATTATTGGACTGAGAAACTAACAGCAGGATGGAAGAATACATAATTCCTGAATTTGGATTGTGAAATCTTTTGATTTTGGCTAGAGTTTCCTTAATTCACAAAGAAAATCCTAAAAATATTCCCACCTCCTAAAATTATATCAAATATTTTGCTCAAATCAAATCTGAGTTATTATTTACTCCAAGAGAGCAGGGGTTCCAACTAAAGGGTTGGAGCCTATATTAGGTATGAGTTCCAGTGCAGTGATTCACAGAACTCAGTCTCTTGACTGAAGTCCAGTCCAATAAGAACATGGTAGTAAGTGCGATGTAGCATGGATGGGGGCTCAAGGGTCTGCAGCATAAGATGGGCCTCTGTCCACATGCTCACAGTGGCATGTGAGAGGGTGAGAAGGCCACACAAAGGACAAAGACTCACATGTTTTGAGAGACTAATAAGTAGGATGTAAATATTTCTTTCAAAGTGGGAAGGGGAAACGTTGTTGTTGTTGTTGTTGTTGTTGTTTTTTAATAACACTGGCACCTTAATGGTCAGGAGGCTATTAATGAAGACTTGGGTAAGACAAATAGACCAAAAGACTATAAAAAAGAAATAGAAAAGCTCCTCTCAAGTTCCATCGCAGCAAATTACCATCTAGCCCAGTGATTCTATTGATTTACCTGTGCTATATCAAATTTTAATCACCATAAACCATAGACTAATACAGATCTGCCACCAACAAGTGCCCTTAGCAGAAGGACTTTGATTACTTGGGACACCTCTGAAAATTTTTTTAAGACTGTCTTGCCTGGAAATGTAGAGATACAAGGAAACATCTGAAAAATGTCTCTTCTGTTGGGTTTGCAAAAACTGTGTATGACATTCTGCTTTTTCAAAGTTAGGAACTTCAGAAAATACATGAACAAGAGAAAAAAAAGATGTGGTTGGAGGGTTAAGGAGAGGGATTACAAACAAGATAATTACCATAAAAAGAAACCCTTGAGAAGAAATGATAATTTGCATTTGTTTTATGTGTTAAATTACAACAGATTAACCCTATGGTCTCAGCACATCTTAATACTTTAGATAGTCTCTCCTTTTTCATTGGAGTATAATGGCTTTACAATATTGTGTTAGCTTCTGCTCCACAACAAAGTGAATTAGGTATATGTGTGTGTGTGTATACATATATATATATATATATATATACACACACATCCCCCTCCCTCTTGATCTTACCTCCCAACTCCCCCTACCCCATCACACCCCTCTAGGTCATCACATAACATCAAGTTGAGCTCCCTGAGCTATACAGCAGCTTCCCACTAGCTATCTATTTTACACATGGTACATATCAGTGCTAGTTTCTCAGTTCATCCCATCCTCCCCTTTCCCCTTCTATGTCCTGAAGTCCATTCTCTATGTCTATATCTTTATTCTTGCTCTACAAATATGTCAATCAGTACCAATTTTTTAGATTCCATATATATGCATTAATATATTATTGATATTCATTTTTTTTCTTTCTGACTTACTTTGCTCTGTATAGCAGACTCAAGGTTCATCCACATCACTATAAATGACCCATCTTGGTTCCTTTTTATGGCTGAGTAATATTCCATTGTATATATGTACCACATATTCTTTTTATTTTATTTTTAATTGGAGGACAATCACTTTACAATGTTCTATTGGTTTTTGCTATACAACAACATGAATCAACTGTTAAGTATACATATGTCCCCTCCCTCTTGATCCTCCCTCCCACTGCCCACACCATTCCACCCCTCTAGGCTGTCACAGAGCACCAGATTGAGTTCTCTGTGTTATACAGCAACTTCTTATTAGCTATCTACTTTACATATGGTAATGTATATATTTCAATGCTACTCTTTCAATTCATCCCACCCTCTCCTTCCCTTGCTGTGTCCATAAGTCTGTTCTCTAATATCTGCATCTCTATTCCTGCCTTACAAATAGGTTCATCAGTATCATTATGTCCACATCTTTATCCATTCATCTGCCGATGGACATTCCTTAAAAAACTAAAAATAGAACTATCATATGACCAGCAATCTCACTGTTGGGCATATACCCTGAGAAAACCATAATTCAAAAACATACATGCACCCCAACGTTCATTGCGGCACTGTTTACAATAGCCAGGACATGGTAACTAACAACCTAGATACTCCCTTTCTGTTCCCTTATTCCCAGTACACAAAATCTAACACTAAATCAGTGTGTTTTTAACTGTGGTCATAATATTAGTTTATCAAGAAATTAATAAATGGCCCCTTAAAAGGAAAACAACAGTGTTCTTGCTATAACTGGGAAATCTGTATATTATGTCTCAGAGATTTACAGTGACCATAAGAATGTTAAAGACCTGGAGAACTCCTTCAACCATGGAATCTGTTTGTTTACACTGGTTCAATCATTTTCCAGGAAATATCTGTTAACCTCTAAAGAAACAACACTCTTCAATCAAGGTTTCTGATGCATTGGCTTAAATACTACTGTTTCTAGAGGTTTCTAACATCATAGTTCTGTATTAGGAGAAGACAAGACACATACATAATGCATGCCCTAAACAATGAATGCTCAGGGAAGTCAACCATAGGTGCTTTATGTCTTAGCTAAGGCCAATAACATACTTAACTCTAATTTCTCTTAACATGTACAAACATAACCAAAATACTTTTGGAAGCATCATTTTTCATTTAGAGACCTGGATTCTGCCCCTAAGTCATGGTGTGGCATAAACCAGAAGGACACATGACCCCTAGAACTGAGTGGTCCTAGATTTCACATCTAGGACTGTCACTGACTTGTCTGATGTTAAGCTCCTTAATCTCTCTGAGACTTTATCCATCACTTGATAAACTGTACAGTCATTCTAATGTCTGAAGCTCCAAGAAATTTTATGAATTTTGAACTCAAAGGTACAAAGTTGGTTAAAAATCTTAAATGTTCCTGCCTTAGTCAGAGGCTCTATTTTAAAATGTACCAGGAGACAGATCATTAAAAGGCATTTTAAGTATAGGAAGTTATTTGAAAACAGAGAACAGAGACAGAAGGAAAGCCAGAGATAACTCAAAGCATATGGCCACGTGGAACGATTACAGGTGATTTCAAGTTTGTTCTAACCTATCTGTGGTTTCTAATGTTTTTGCAATGAACAGGTATTATTGTTGCAATAAAAAATAGACCAAAAAGAATTTAATTTTTGTTTTTAAGTCTTTCAGGTCCTTAACCAAGCTTCTACTGATTTGAAAAGCCTTATTGTAGATGGCTAATCAAACACTCTAGACTAAATGTGCAAACCAAAATCATCAATATTTGGTATAAGCAGGAATATGCCCTAGAAGGGCATCCACAGGTAGATAATCAAACACATGGTAGGAATTTGAGTGTAAATCTCTTAAAGAACCACTTTTAAAAATTGGGGAAAGAAAAGAAGGAACAGAAAGAGGAAGGAAGGGAAGGGGAATGGGGGAAATGAAAGCACTGCTGCCCCTCAATCCAAAATTTTAGCATCATTACTTGGATTCCTGGTTTTCTGGAGTCCCTGCTAAATGCAAAGACCCCTGGGACATATTAAACCTTATCAGCTCCATGCCTATTAAGAGTGTGACCCTTTAAAAATCAGTTCAAAGAAAGGCAGGTTGAAAAAAATTTCAGCAAGAAATGATATCCATGCAAATAGTTCAGCTGTGGTTCTCAATCCTGGAGACACAGAGACATCACCTGGGGATCTTTGACCTGGTTGATGCTCAGGCCCCATCACAGATCAACTGAATTAGAATTTCCATGGATGGGGCCCGCAGGTTCGGAGCTTCTGAAGTTCCCTGGGGGATGCTAATGCATATCCAGGATTCAGAAACATACAGGGTAGGTGAAACACAGGAAATACAAGCAAATCTTACTGACTTTTCAATTTTGCTGAATGCTTATCAGAAACAAGAGTGGTTTTATTTTCTGGACTGAATGAAAATATTCAGATTATAACTGATTGAGGGTGAAACTGAGTACAATCACCCTTACTGTTGAACATTGTCCTAAAACGCCCACTTCTCCCTTACCTAGTAAATGAGGAGGTGGAGGAAATGGTGTCTTTCTTTAATGAGTGAGGCTCACCTATGCAGCCTTGGATCTTCACAAGATTTGAGGACAAAAATGGAGAAGGTGTCAGTGATGGGCCCAATCAGGAGAGAGACTAGGCTTTCCTGGACAGTTGCTCCTAATCTGAGAATCCATGACCAACATATTTTGCTGTATTTTGACTCTTTCTAGAACTTAGTGCAGCGATTAGGGTTCTGCTGTGTGTGTATGCTTAGTCGCTGAGTCATGTCCAACTCTCTGAGGCCCCATGAACTTTAGCCCACCAGGCATCTTTGCCCAGAGGATTTTTCAGGCAAGCATACTGGAGTGGGTTGCCATTTTCCTCCTCCAGGGAATCTTCCCGACCCAGGGATCAAATCTTTGCCTCCTTAATTACTTGAGACTCTACCATAAATATTCAACAAGATAATCTACATGTTCATATCTGTCTTGTTTGTTTACTTATTTGGCTGTGTCGTTGCAGAGCATGGGTTCTTTAGTTGTGGTACATGGGCTTAGTTGCTTTGCCACGTGTGAGAATTGTAGTTCCCCAGCCAGGGACTGAACCTGAGGCCCCTGCATTGCAAGGCTGATTCTTAACCCTGGACCCCCAGGGAAGTCCCTGTCTTGTTCCTTTTCTGAAAAGATAAGATGAAATGGTTAACTCTATATTGCTCCTGTCTCCCTGGGCTTCCTTGGTAGCTCAGCTGATAAAGAATCCACCTGCAATGCGGGACACCCCATTTCGATTCCTGGGTCAGGAAGATCCTCCTGAGAAGGGATAGGCTACCCACTCCAGTATTCCTGTGTTTCCCTGGTGGCTAAGATGGTAAAGAATCTGCCTGCAATGAGGGAGACCTGGGTTCAATCCCTGGGTTGGGAAGATGCCCTGGAGGAGGGAACAGGCCTCCAGGAGGCCTGGAGAATCCTATGGACAGAGGAGCCTGACTGGCTACAGTTCATGGGGCCACAAAGAGTTGAACAGGACTGAACGACTTTCACTCTCTCTTTCCTGTCTCCCTGGAAGAATGGGCAAGCCAAGAGGGTCCTTCTTAGTTATACATTGTCTCCATCCCCACCCTAACTTGCCCCCTCTCCTACCACCATCTACACAAGTTAATAGCAATATTGGATTTTTAAAACTGAGCTAAAAAAAAACTTCCCACCCACACATTTGTTTAAAAGATCAGGAGTCATCAAAGGATCCTCAAACTGAAGTTACCCCAGAGTGGGAGGAGAAAGAAGGGAGAGGCCTGACTGATGGGGTAGGAAAGGAAGAATTATTCCACCAGTGACTTTCCCCCAACTAACAAACATCCTCCTCATATTCCAGGAGGTATTAAAGCATCTGTGCATATATGAAATTCTGCAAAAACCTGTATGTAATCTGGTACGAATGAAGTGTATACTTCCCACATGGGTCTCGAATAAAAGAAATAAATTATACACTGAGAAACTTGCTTCTAGACTCCCATAAGACCCTTAGAACTCTATGGAAGGAGCCAGCAATATGTATTTGCCTTAGAAAAATAAAGTCTAGTGATAATCCAGCTAATGATCTTCATGGAGTAGGCACATACCACTCACTCATATTACCCAAGAGTTTTTTCAGAGGGAAGAGGAATAGATTGACTCTGAAGGAATTTGGTTCACTTGAGAAATACACTACAGGAGAAAAACTATACCAAGGTCTCTTGATTGTTGGAGAACAAAATTTAGACTACCAACCTTTCCTTCCTAAAATATTCAACTACGTGAACAATAAAAATGACACCAAGCACAGAGATAAGATCTACCATTTAACTGAAAGCACACTTAACATCTATCTATTTTCAGCAATGTCTCTGATTTTGATAGTGAACATATTCATGATGGTCATAATTCTCTTCAGACTTAACATTGAAAAAAGTTGGGAATTTTTGAGTGCATGTTAAGGGAAGTTAGTGCAATCAGAATACATTTGCCTTTTTTTTTTTTTTTTTTAATGAGAAAAATCCTGTTTCCCCTGAAAGAACCCTAAGGAAGAAATTCTTTTCTATTCATTTTTTTTTTTTAATTTTCACCAAAGAACAGGAATAAAGACAAAAGGAAAATATATACTGACAGGTCTTTAAAATTACATATAACTGGATTCTCACTTGTTATGAATCTGTGTCACTTTTAGAATTCCCAGATATTTTCACAAGTTCGGAGTCCAACAGTTTTAAGTGTCCTGCTGTAAGGGTTTTAAGTCTAAATGACATCATTTCCAATGTGCCATTCTCCTTTAAAAAAAAAAAAATCCCTACATATTTTTTATTTCAATTAATTTGATAAAATTTCCAAGTGAATCAAAGAAAACTAGAAGCCAAAGAAAATGCTTGACAAGAATCAAATACAAACACGCACACACACATACAGAGAGAATGTTTGCACTCATGATTATATGGGGCATTTACTGGAGGACAGGTCCAAGATCATGTCCCAGAATACAGTCTATCACTCTGAGTAGCTCAATGTAATGAGCACATCACATTTGTACACTCTGCAGGCTATTTCCAAGACAGTGTGTTTCTACCCGTAGTCCTTAGTTGGCTGCACTATACTTACCTGGATCACTTTCTAAAAATACAGATTCCTACACCTCATTTGAGATATACTGAATTAGACTGTCTTGGGAGGAGGGAGGACTTAGGAATACTCATTTTTCAAATTTCTTAGGAACTGTAATGTTAGAAAATTCTGTTCTAAGTGCAACATAGATTCTAAAAGAAAGTCAAGAATGCTTCAGTGGTGCTGTGATAGCAAAACACCACGTTCCTCTGTTCAAGGGATTTTCCAGGCAAGAATACAGGAGTGGGTTGACATTTCCTACTCCAGAGGATCTTCCTGACCCAGGGATCAAACCTACATTTCTTGCATCTCCTGCATTGGCAGGCAGATTCTTTACCACTGCACCACCTGGGAAATCCACCACCACAAACTATCTTACTCAACAAACTGGGACAAGTCCACACCTCTCCTGATTCTGAAAGCTCTTTCTATTAGATCATGGGTGTTGGCTTTGTTTCCCCAAGCAAACAATAAATGGTAAAGGAGCTCACTTAATCCTTTTCTGTTTCCTTTTCAATTCACGGCTCATAGATGGTGCTCAACAAATATTTTTTGACTGACTGATAGAAAAAAGGAATAAATGGTAACCTGAAAAATTAATTTCCTCATTCTGTCAGTCTGAATTAATCCTATTATGGGTTGAAAACTATACCTTGCTCTCCATTGAAAAACCTGCCTACGCAACTGGGAAGAAGGAGGCTAGTTCAGCCTCCATTACTGTCTTCTGATCCTATAAAAGCAGGTGATATTTCTCTGAATCAACACTAAAGAACATCACTTGTGTACACACAGACTCAAGGCACGATTAAGTAAACTTCCGTTCCATGGGAAGACTGTCTTTGTTTCATCAAACAATACTTCTGGACTACAAATTTACTTTTTCCCCAGCTGTGGAACCCAAAGGAAGATTAAAACAGGTGAACAGGTAAGAGGAAAAATGTGGGCTTGAGTTGCTTACTGTGGGCCTCTGTCATTGTCAGCTTCAGGTGGGTATTACAGAAGGTGCTGACAGAGAGAAATGGAAATTTGTGACCCTGTCAGAGCTAGGGCCACTCTGTTTTCTGTTCTGAGCTACCTGGAGACTAATTAATAAGAGAAAATAAGATGTGTATAATGGCAAATATGATGTGAGCCCTTGTCTGGGTCTTTCTCTGAAGCCACTCATAGTTCTGTTTTATTTGGCAAGGGGAGAGGTTTCAAGACTGAAACTCATTAAATTCTTCTCTTGTCTTCCAGAGGAAGGGGAAGGTTTTAGGATCTTCATTAAGCAGACAGAAAACAGAGAGAAAAAAGGAAAAGAGAGAGTGGATTCATGGCTTGGAATTCTAACATCAATGGATCGTCCTCTTGTCCCAAGAGGGTGGAACATGGGAGCTCCTTGGAAACAGGAGAAATACACATATTAAGAAGTAAAAGCAAAATGTAGTCAGGGTTCCCACTGAAGTAGGGGTTAGTGCATGTGTTGAGGGGGTTCAAGTTACGAGAACTTTCACTGCATGGCTCATGTTTGGTCTGGAGTCTTCAGCATTTATACTACAGTCCTGTCATTCTGATGGGGCTTCCTGTGTGGTCTGATGGCTAAGTGCTAAAACAAACAAGATGATAAATAAAATCTATTGCTCCATCTCCAGATCTCCTTCAGAGAAGTGCACATCAATAAACTGGGAGCTATGAGAGATGGACTCATTAATGCCCTCTGACCATATCACAAAACTGTCCCACTAAGGGAGCCTGAAGGAAGATGACTAGAAAGGCTGAGGCTTAAGGTGTTGACTGAAGAGTGGAGGAGATATGCAAGGATGGACCATATAAAGACATGCCTATTTATTTGCTTTTTAGAGAAAAAAAAAAATTGTGATATTTGCTAACCTTTAACAAACTTCTGCAGGCTACTAGTCCTCTTGCAGTCAGTCTTTGGGCAGAAATATGCAAGAGAAAGCAAACACCATCTTCCTCCCTGAAGATAGCCTGCATGACTTCTGTCTCCCTTTTGTCCTTAATCAGCAATGATATGTATTCTTGTTGGTCCTGGCTCATTCTCTGGCTGATGATTTAACTAAAACAGGCATAGCTCTGACCTACCCTTCTAGATTAACAGCAACAATGTCAAAAAAGAATATTAGAAATAGTAAAAATAACCACAATGATGATGATGATAAAGTTTACAGGGCACAAACTAGTCACCAAAAATGATTCTATGAATTTACATGATATTTTCCACCTTTTCCTCTCTAAAGCCTGTGAAGCCAATATTATTATCCTCATATTGCAGGGGAGGAAGCTGAGGGACAAAGAGAAAAAGCAGGTTGCCCAAAGTCACACAACCAGTAAGCAATGGCTTTGGAAGTTGAACTTGGGCAGTTCAATGCTGTTGCATAGAAATTAACATAGTGTACAAATGTCTCCTTCCTAGGGAAATGTGTTTTCATTTTCAGCTTTCTGTCAAAGAGAGATTAAGTCTGCCACACGCCATGCTATTAGGCAAAGAACACTGACTTCAGAGCATAATAGAGGACAGATAATCAAGATGCTGGAGTAACAGGCAACTATTTCCTTACCTTGTAAAGAAGCAAAGCAACTTGCTGGAAGTAGTTTCCAATTCAGGCATGACCATGGTTTAAAATCTGACTCTACCACGTAGTGGATGTGTGAACTCACCCACCCCTTAGAAGAGTGTCTTGATCTACTGAGGTCTTAGTTTCCCTATCCTGGGAAACTGCAACCTATGTCCTAATAAGATTTATTGCAAAGATTAAATGCAATAATACACAAAAAGCACCAAGCCTAAGATCTACCATGTAGTCAACACTCAATAATTGGCTGCAAATAGTGTCATTAGCATCTAATTGAAGGGGAGCCAATGTTACATCAAAGAGGGTGAAGATGCCTTTGACTAAGCACAAAAGTTTCAGCTACAATGCTCAGTGACTGATAATTGGAGCTTTGAATGAGGAACTGAGAAATTCTAGCACTGATGGAGTGACCAAAGGGGACTACTCAAACAGATAGCCAAAGGAGCTCATCAAAATCCTGGATATACATAAATTCATACACACTGATTGAGGCTATTAGCAGTTTCTATAAAAGAAGAAATGCAGATTGGCATATAGGCTACCATATAGTCTTTAGAGTTTGATGGATGTGTGACTGAGACAAAACAAGACATTAAATATAGATATTTACTACCTTTCCCACTCTCTCACCTTCCAATATGGATGCTGCTTCGATATGGACACAGAGCAATAAGAAAAGATGCAGAAAGAATCTGAAGAAGCCATGAGCAAATAGAATATTAATATAAAGACCCAAAGGTCAGGGATTTCAGTGGTGATCCAGTGGTTAAGAACCTGCCTTGCAATGTGGGGGACCCAGGATTGATCTCTGCTCAGAGCACTGGGATCCCATATGCCTTGAAGCAACTAAGTCCATGCACCACAACTACTGAACCTACGTGCCACAACTAGAGAGCCTGCATGATGCAACTACGACCACGTGTTCCGCAACTAAGACCTGATGCAGCCACGTAAATAAATACATAAATAAATATGTTTTAAAAAGATACAAAAGTCAGAAGAGAGAAGAAAGGGGAGTGGGAAAAAAGGTTGGGCTGGGGTCCTGACTATAATAATAACAGCTCATACTTCATTAAAACTTTCTACATGTCATGTCCTGCTCTAAGTTTATTATATACCAGTTAGCTCATTACCACAACCACCTTACCATTATTTCCACTGTACATACAAGCAAATGAGTTCACAGTCCAAATGACTTAAGGACAGCACAGCTGTCCTTAACAAGTGGTAGAACCAAAATTCAAGCCAGGTAACTGAAATTCCATGTCTGGCTTTAGTCACTATGTCATATCAGGAGAGCTAGGAGCAGTGCACAGAAAAAGGACATTTAAGGAAAAAAAGCATGTATTAAAATGTTTTTTAAATATTTACTTGGCTGCACTGGGTCTTAGTTGTGGCATGTGGGATCTTCACTGCGCCATGTAAGATCTAGTTGCCTGGCCAGGGATCGAACCTGGGTCCCCTGCATTGGGAGTGTGGAGTCTTAGCCACTGGACCGCCAGGGAAGTCCTCTGAAGAGATTTTTAAAGCAAATGTTGCCTGTGGCGGATTCATTTTGATATTTGGCAAAACTAATACAATTATGTAAAGTTTAAAAATAAAATAAAATTAGAAAAAAAAAAATAAAGCAAATGTTGACTGTGTAAACCCCTCTTCTCCTTAATTACCCTCAGTTAAAACTTCAGTGCAGGGCTTCCCTGGTGGCTCCATGGTAAAGAATCTGCCTGCAAATGCAGGATGCATGAGTCCAATCCCTGATCCTGGAAGACCTCACATCCCACATTCTACGGAAAAACCAAGCCCATGCACAATTATTGAGCCTGTGCTCTAGAGCTTGGGACCCACAACTACTGAAGCCCATGCACCCTAGAGTCTGTGCTCCTCAAGAGAAGCCACTACAATAAGAAGCCCCACACTACAACTAGAGAGAAGTCTGCACAGCAACGAAGACCCAGCACAGACAAAATAAATGTTTAAAAAAAAAAAACAACTTCACTGTAGATTTGTGTATTCCTCAAGGATTTTTGAGGTAGGTCTATGCTTCCAGTGTTCTTGCCTGAAGAATTCCATGGACAGAGGAGCCTGGCAGGCTACAGTCCATGGGGTCACAAGAGTTGGACACAACTTAGGACTAAACCACCAATTTACTTTATACTTCTTTGGGGATATGTCACCCCTACAGAGATTGGTTTTAGAGCCAGACCAAAAGTCCCCTTTATATTTGGGTTACAAATGCAAATATAAACTACCTGTCTCTGTCTTTGCAGATTAAGGATTTAGTCATGTTCAAAAATATATACTTTTTGGACATCCTTAAAAACCTAAGCTTAAATATAGATATCTAGGTTCCTCCACCCCCAGTGTGGCTAAAGACAGGTAAGAGTCTTCACGGAAAAAAAAGGCAGAATTAGCTAAGCCCATTTCTGCCTGACCTACCATCTGGTCTCATTTCTGCCCTAGAAAAAGAGCTCACATGGGCACATCTAGCTCTGCAGTGCTGCTGACTGAGTTCTCTATTTCTTGCTTCTTCCAAATCAAGCCTTTGAGACCTGCTTGTCCACTCTCATCTTACCTGATCCAGAGGCTCAAATTATTTCCTGTGTGACCTTTCACACCCATTTGGCCTTCCCAGTTATATCTCAATTTCTTAACTAAGACCACTACTTACCTAACCTATGATATTTGTCAGGCTTTTCTACCCTCATGAGCCCTTCTTAGGAGATGGAGGAAAAGTACTTGAGACGAAGAGCACTATCATGAAAAGATTCCCACCAAATTATCTATAGAAGGAATGTATGTCAACATACTAAAGGCCATATATGACATGCCCACAGCTAATATTACATATAGTGGTAAAAAAAAAAAAATTAAAAACCTTTCTTTTAAGACCAGAAATAAGACAAGGATGTCTGCTTTTACCACCTCTATTCAACATAGTCCTGAAAGTCCTAGCTATAATAGATAAGAATAAGAAATAAAAGGAATTAAAAATGAAAGCAAGAAACAAAATTATCTATGTTTGCAGATGACATGATCTTATATATAAGAAACCCTAATGTTTTCACCAAATAACTGTCATAACTACTAAATGAATTCAATAAAGTTGCAGGATACAAAACCAACATACAAAAACCAGTTGCATTCTACACAATAACAATAAAATGTCTTAAAGAGTAATTAAGAAAGCCAGAGCTGGAGGAATCAGATTCCCTGACTTCAGACTATACTATAAAAGTACAGTCATCAAAACAGGACAATACTGGACAAAAACAGGGATATGGATTAATGGAACAGGATAAAAAGCCCAGAAATAAGTCCAGGTACCTACAGGCAATTAGTCTGTGACAAAGAATTCAAGAATACACAATGGAGAAAAGACAGTCTTTTCAATAAATGGTACTAGGAAAACTGGTCACCTACACATAAATGAATGAAATTAGAACATTCTCTAATACTATACACAAAAACAAACAAATTGGGATTAAAGGCCTAAATGTAAGACTGGATACTATAAAACTCTTAGAGGAAAACATAGACAGAACACTCTTTGACATAAATCACAGCAAGATTTTTTCCAAGCCATCTCCTAGAATAATGGAAATAAAAACAGAAACAAACAAAGGGGACATAACTAAACTTGAAAGCTTTTGCACAGCAAAGGAAGCCATAAACAAAATGAAAAGATAACTTGTTGACTGGGGGAAAAAATATTTGCAAACAATGTGAGTTATCAGGGATTAATCTCTAAAATACACAAATAACTCATATAACTTAATATCAAAACAAACAAATAACCCAATCAAAAAATGGGCAGAGACCTAAATAGACAATTCTCAGAAGACAAGCAGATGGCCAAAAAGCACATGATGTTCAACATTGTTAAATATTAGAGAAATGCAAATCAAACCAAATAAGGTATCACTTCACACTAGTCAGAATGGCCATCAACAAAAAGTCTATAGGCAATAAATGCAGAAGAGGGTGTGGAGAAAAGAGAACCCTCCTACACTGTTGGTGGGAATGTAAATCAGTACAGCCACTATGGAGAACAGTATGGAGATTCCTTAAAAAACAGTGGACAGATTTACCATATGATTCAGCAATCCCACTCTTGGTCATGTATCTTGATAAAACCATAATTCAAAAAGATACATGCACCCCTATGCCCACTGCAGCACGTTTTACAATAGCCAAGACACAGAAGCAACCTGAATGTCCATTAACAGAGAAATGGATAAAAATGTGGTACATACATGCAAACAGATTAACCATGAAAAAGCATGAAATGTTATTTGAAGCAACATGGATGGATCTAGAGATTATCATACTAAGGGAAGGAAGTCAGAGAGAGGAAGAAAAAAATGTATAGCATAATTTACATGTGGAATCCAAAAAGAAGAGCCACTTTCATTGAAACAGAATAGAATGGTTACTGACAGAGACTTGTGGAGATAGTGAAATGTTAGTCAAAGGACATAAGATTCAGTTATAAGAACAGGTTCCGAGGATCCAGTAAACATACAGCATAGCAACTAGAGTTAACAATAGGCATTGTGTACCTGAAAGTTGCTTTTAAGTGTTCTCACCACACACGCAAAAAGATCTAACTATGTGATGGATATGTTCATTATCTTGATCTTGATAATCATTCTGCAATGTATATCACAGCATCATATGTACACTTGAAATATATACAATTATATTTGTGAATAATTCCTCAATGAAGTTGAACAAAATAAAAGGCTTTGGGAGTTCCTGTATACCCAAACTGCATGGGAGAAGAGGAATGGCTTTCTCTTAGTTCCATATTGTCAGTTTTTAGAAGTGAAGGCCAATGCCCACTGTTCTTTCTAATAGTTCCACGAATGCTAAGGTTCTAAGAAAATATTTGCACTTTGTTTGGTAATTTCAATGCTTCAACCAATGTTCAAGTGGAAGGAAGGTTCAGTGGAAAAATTGCTAAACACCAAAATCACTCTTTTTTATCAGATTTAACTCAAATGTCAAGATCTCACCATAGCCTCTTCTGGTAACTCTAAAATTGCAGTTTCCTACTCCCCATCTTCCTTATAGCAGTACATTTTCTTTTTCCATGGCACTTGCCACCCTCTAAATATTAAATAAGTTACATATTTATTTTGTCTAACATTTGTTGTCTATCTTCTATTATTACAATTAATTCCCCAAGGGTGGAGAGCTCTATTTTGTTTACTGATGCATCTCACATGTTCAGAACAGTGTCTGGCACATAGTAGGCAGTCCATTAATATTGGCTGAATGGAATTGAAATTAGGATGATGGAAATTTGGACTTGAGAATCATGTCTATTACCAATCGGCAGTGTGGATTTCTTGGGAAAGCAATTTGCCTTATCTTCCTCAGTGGGCTTTTCATAGAATCAGATGTATAATGATGAAAGTGTTTTTGAAAAATATTAAAATGCGATACAAACAGTAGATGTTTTGTCTAGTACAACTGCATACAATGCTTCAGTTATTCATGTGACTTCTACCTTTTTTGCAAATATCTTAACATTAGAATTCACTGGTAGAAATGAAAAATAAATTGATCATGAAATTTTCCTGACATTCTTTGTTGCTAGGGTAAATCACTAGCTATAATAAGATACCCTGGCTGCAGTTCATGCAGCTGGCAAAGGGCCCAAAAGTAGTCAAGGAATTATTTAGACTTGGGAGACTCTAGCTCATAATTACAAGATGGATTCAATATCATTATTGGCCTCACTTTCTACCCCTATTGTGTTTACTCATACAATTTTCAGTGAATATTTTATTATCAAAAAGAGGAAAACATTTCAAAAATATGTATTTCTCAATCAGCAGTGGCAATGGCCTGAATCACAGAACAGCAGCTGCTCCAGCTAGGAAATGATATTCCCAGACGGAGGACAGGAGGCAGTGGTCAGCATAATAACCATCCTTCACCCATCTCTGAGCCCTTTTTAGCAAAAAGGCTCTAGTGTGGTTTTTCAGCTGTTTAGAGCATACCTTCAAAAGAGGTCTTTCAGGTTGCAAGTTGAGTACCTTGTCATTGATGAGCAAGAAATGTATGATGGGGAAAAAACAAAACAATGACTTCATAGGCTAGGAATTACTGATGAATCCTGGAAGAAAAAATATGACCACTGGTGAACAAATTACAGCAGAGCAAAAATCTAACACTAGTCTGTTTCAGGTTCATAAGGAAATGGATGGAATGACGGATACCACAAGATTATGACTGACTACACCAGCCTAAACCACACTTAGAAAGTTTTCAGGAACTTCCTTATGAAGTCAGTCTTCTCTGCATAACATACATAGAAAAGTTAAGATTTTTTAAGGTATAAAAATCCCTGTCAGAGAAAAAAATTACTACTGATGAACAAGACCACTATAAAATTCATGTCTGAAGTAGGCTTAAAAATGGGTGAAAATTAAAACACACATTCTTCAAAATAGACATACAAAAGTAAGTATTCTGCCTTCTTTTTTTTTTTCTTAAAGAAAGCCAGTTAGCATCTCTTATGAACTGAACAGTACCCGTCTGCCAAATTCATATGTTGAAACCCTAACCCTGGTACTTCAGCCTATGAATACGTCCTTATAAGAAGAATTTGGACGTACAAGAGAGCACCAGGGACATGCACGCACAAAGGAGAGACCATGTGAGGAGACAAGGAGAAGGCGGCTGTCTGCAAGCCAACGAGAGAGGCCTCAGGAGAAACCAAACCTGCTAGCACCTTGATCTTGAACATCCAGGTCCCAGAACTGCAAGAACATATATTTCTGCTGTTTAAGTCACCCAATCTGTGGTATTTTATGTCAGTCCTAGCAGATGAATATAGTACCTACGTCTTAGAATTGTCCACATTTTATCAAACAAATTTAGAATAAATGCCCAGGAAAAATAAAATTGCCAACTAAATAAACAATTAGGCTTGGGAAATAAGCATTGACTTAATGGTAATCATGCATTTCTGGACTGCCTTTGACAAGGTAATTTGGAAGTTAATAGCATTGAGCAAACTGACTGCTATGACATTTGAAAATTTATCCATATTTTAGCATTAAAAGTAATAAGGTCCATTCAAACTAATCACCCCAAACATTACTTCCGTCATGTCAGTCCCTTCAATTGTTTTCTAACCAAATCTGAATTGCAAAATGTCTGGGATTGTAGCGTCTCATCAGCCCCCAAGGCTTGATATTATAATTTGGGATTTCCAAGGTGCCTTTCTCAGTGGCCATGAGCATTGTGGATCTCTAAAAAGTGGCTATAAGTAGATTCCCAATATGCATTTGAGGCCATACTCCTATTTTTCCAGAAAGCATCTCATGGAGACACACACTAGAAAACGATTTCTCTAGGTGGCTCTGTGGCACAATGGATAGTGCTTTGGACTTCTAGTGACGAAAACGATGTCTCTTATGCTAGAACTCCACAAACTTGAAAGTCATGGGACTTGGGAATACTGTTAAAATGCAGACTGAGGTCAGGCGTGGAGCCTGAGATTCTGCATTGTCAACAAGATTCCAAGAAAACCAGATGCTGTTGGTCCAGGGGCGACACTTTGAGCAACTAGGTCTTGGGCTTTCTGTAACCAGTATCTACAAACCTTGGGGAGTTGAGTCTGTTCAAGGCCAGTGATGGTGACCTAGGAATGGTGGCGTTCTTCCTGCCTTTGTGTACTGAGCTCACCTTGAATGTGACTTACAATGTGGCACTAGATTCACAACACATATTTCCCCTTAACTGCTTGTAATGTATCTTGCATTCTTCTGATCTTTTCATTTAGAAATAAAGCAAGAGATGATAAAGAAAGAGATGACTAGGCAGAGAAATGGGAAGACACTCCTGGTTGAGCAAATGGCAAAAGTTAAAGCTCTGAGGAAGCAAGTTTGAGGTATGTCAGGGCTCCAAGGAAAGTTGTTAAATGCAGAAACGTTTGACATATTTCTTTTCTTTTAAAGGAATTATTAGAAAGTCATACTGCAAAGGTAGACCAGGAGGTACCAAAGGAGATCAGGTCAATTGAAGAAATTCCAACCCCAATTTAACTCTCAATTAATAAGCATTTAGCCAATAAGCACTGAGCATGTGAGATGTCTGTCCTGCAGTCAGTCTCATGTAATAACTAGTCCAGAACGTTACTGGTAATGAGGGTGGAGTTTAGCATCTACCTTTCTCTTCATTGTGCACATATCTCCCAATTTATTATCGACCTTCCTTCTTCTCAAACACCTGCCCCTGTCCTCCTTCCTCAGAGCCTTAGTTTCAGCTTTGCCTGGGTTAAAAAGAAATCAGTGAGACCATCCTAATTAAATACTTCTATTTGAATAACAGTTAAGTATCCCCTCCTGGAAGTCCTTTCAGAATATTAAGACATTCTTTAAATAATGAGATTTTAGGGACCATTAAAGATCACAGGGGAATCATTTGGGGACCAGGAGTTTTCACCAAATTACTTATAAGAGAAACTGGTGAGTTTTGAGTAATTGCAATTTCAGAGATAACTTCAATAAAGAAATAGAATGTCATCTATTTCTTCTGTTATCTTGTCACTTCTTCATATCAAATAATGTTTCTTACAAATTAACCAATGAGGTACAGGGCATTGAGTACACATAATTTAAATTTTATGAGATATATATATTAAAGAGAAGTGACTTCAACTAGGAAGAATTTTGTGCCCTAGTGAATCTTTGGAAGTTTCAGTACCATTTTTGGTTGTCACAATTTGGGTGCATGGTACCATTGACATCTGATGGGATGTCAAGTATGCAGCTAAACATGCTACAGCGAACAGGACAGTGCCCACAACAAAGAATTATGAGCCTAAAATGTTCCTCAGGAGGAGGTTGAGAAACCCTGTTGTAAAGCAATTATATTTTCTTTATTAAATACTCTGATCTTCATAATCTCTACCCATGTACAAATTCCATTCAATGCCCAGGAGAGATCAGCTCTTTTGAAATCCTGACCACCCACCATGTTACTCCAGAATGAAAAGCAATCACAAGTACAGCTTCAAGTACACCACTGTAACAGCTGAGAGTCCATTAAAGTTCTGCAAAACAATAAATTTCTTTGAACAACCAAGAGTTGACTCCTTTGAAAGCTACTGTGGAAAATAAGTTATTGTTATCTTAATAATCTAAGGAATTGTGCCTAAAAACTGACAAGCAATCATGTGAAAATGAAAACCTCAATTAACTTCTTCCTTCTAGGAAAATTTCTGATGAAAACAGGCATTTCATACTGAACTGAAGTTCACCAAGATAGGCTGAAGAAAAAGTAGCTTCAATGCTCTCTTTGTGGATTGATACTTGGACTTTACAGGGCAAGAAAATCACTTGCACAAAATGTCGTTAGTACTTTTTGATCGTGAGAAACTATTCAGAATTCTGAGGCAGCCATTTATGAATGGTATCTGAGCAAAAGTTCTTTCTCCAAAATGCGAGCTAAGCAACTGGCACAATGGATGAATTGTTTTCATTTTGAGAAAAGCAACTGTTACCCTCAGAATTCCAGGAAAATATCTAACAAAGAGAACTCATTGGATGTTAGATTTCCCCCCCACCAAAAAAAAAACACAATCGGGGAAATAATGGGCAATTATATAACCAGTATTTGTGGAAACACAAGGCACTGAAACCTACAAATATACTGAATGCCAATTTGAAAGGTTTCTGGTGATAGAAAAACCATAGGAAGAAATAAGACAGAGCCTGTATAGTTAGTAAAAGGGGAAAATGACCCTCAAGACAAAATTCAAGGGCAGAGAAACAGCAAGGGTCTAACTTGCAAATTAGAACCATACCAGTAGAATACTTAGCAGAGGCAGCCAGATTTCCCCACCTGTCAGATCTTTCTCTTCCCACTTGCCTCCAACAGGAACTCTCCAATCCAATCTTGCTTCCCAAAGCTTCGTGTCTCGACTTGGCAGCCTGAAACACAGCGTCTGCACTCTTCCTGACTACGTTTCCACATCCTCCTCAAGAAAGTGTCCTGTCCTTAACTCCTATCGTTATTTTTCAGTCTCTAAGTCATGCCTGACTCTTTTGTAACCCCATGGACTGTAGCCCACCAGGCTCCTCTGTCCATGGGATTTCACAGGCAAGAATACTGGAGTGGCTTGCCATTTCCTTCTCCAGGGGATCTTCTCGACCTAGGATTCAAACCCATGTCTCCTGCATTGGCAGGTGGATTCTTAACCTCTGAGCCACCTTAATTCCTGACTGCCCCCATGAAATGAGTTTCACTTTCTCAACTTTGGACTTTACCTGGATGATTCACCCTCCACAATGGGCAGTGGAGGGAGGGTGGACATCTAAGGTTTTCCCCCCAAATGGATGTGAGGTAAAGATGTTACAGGTCTTCTGATGGGGAAATGGGTCTTCTGGTGTCACATTTATAAAATGGGCACATGAAAAATATACCAATTTGAATGTAAATTTGCAAAAAAAATTTTAAGCTCTGTGTAACAGAAATACTTGAAGGCACCTACTTGAAAAGACTTGACTTTTTGAGATACTTGATTATGGGGATCCAAACAGCCTCTTTAGTTGAGTGTTGCATTAGGATAGGTCAAATCACCGCCTATTTTTAGTTTGTAAAACTACTGATCCATAGAAAATTTGGCTGCTCCCATACCTTTAACAACCTCCAAGTCTTCAGGCTCCAGAAAGAAACTGTCATGACATTTTACAGAAAACATGTAGCCTTGTTCTTCACACAGGGAGCCTGAAATGCATTTCTACTGCTACATTACAGGCTTCACCATCAAAGCATCTTGTGTCTTAAAATTGTTACAAACCAATCTTTTAGAATACGTAAAATAAGAAAAAAAATTAAAAAGCTTTGTGGTTGAGGGAAGATGGTGGCTCTGATGTCTTGGATTCTTTCACATAGAACTTGGTCAGGGAATCATTCATTTGGAATGTTATACAGATTTGGGGGGTGGGGGGGATATGTATTTGTGTTTTCAGTCTTGTAAGAAAACGTTTAGGAAAGACAAGCCCTGGGCTTCTATTGTTTTAGCCGAAAAAATAACAACTTGTCAGTCTAAGCAAGTAACTTTATTTTGGTAGCAACTGGCATTACGTGAAAATATTGACTTGATTTCCAGGCATCTTGGACATATGATACTCACTCTCTTTGGCAGCTCCAAACATCTGAATAGGAGCAATGGAGGGTAGCAGTCTGATTGGAATTTATAGTTGGAAATTCTGGGAGGTGCATTTGCACGACAAACAGTTTTTACTTAGATTTTACATTAAAGGTTAATTGAAACATCACATTTTTTCTAAAGATGCTCATATTGTATTTGACATATGATTGAGAAAATCTTTGTGCTTTAGATTTTAAAATGTGTACACAAGTGTAACATACATACCCCCACACTCACATGTAATATAGGGGCTTTGAGTGATGGAGAATGCTCTCTGGAGACTGGAGTAAATGTGCTAAAGCAAGGGTCCCCAACTCCTGGGTTCCTGTTAGGAACTAGGTCACACAGCAGGAGGTGAGCAGTGGGCAACTGACTGAAGCTTCATCTGTATTTACAGCCACTCCCCATTGCTCACATTACTGCCTGAGCTACGCCTCCTGTCAGATCAGTGGGGGCATGATGAATGCAACGTGCTTGAATCATCCTAAACCATCCCCCTCACCATCCTCAGAAAAAACTGTCTTCCACAAAACCAGTCCCTGGTGCCAAAAAGCTTGGGGACCACTAAAGAATGCCACATCACCTGTCACCCTAGGCTTGGCAGCCATTCACAGCTATTGGCTTCACCAGCAGGTACTAGTGAGCTTGCAGAAAAAGAAAAGAACATGGGAGCTCTTAAATCATATAGATAAATTATCTCAGTTAATAATTTAGCTAATATGTAGATTTTTCTCTATGGCAGGATTGACCTCTATTCTCTCTTTGCTTTTCATGTATATAAACACCAAGGTGATTAAGAAGCATTCAAACCTGTCTTTCTGACATTAGTCAGTCACAGACCAAAGCCATAGGAGTACAATAAATAGTGATAGGGTCTATATTTTTGGTCACTTTATGGTCTGGAACAGCTTTGCCACCAACTATACCCCAAGTCGGAGAAGGCAATGGCACCCTACTCCAGTACTCTTGCCTGGAAAATCCCATGGACAGAGGAGCCTGGTAGGCTGCAGTCCATGGGGTCGCAAAGAGTCGGACATGACTGAATGACTTCATTTTCACTTTTCACTTTCATGCATTGGAGAAGGAAATGGCAACCCACTCCAGCGTTCTTGCCTGGAGAATCCCAGGGACGGGGGAGCCTGATGGGCTGCCACCTATGGGGTCGCACAGAGTCGAACACTACTGAAGTGACTTAGCAGCAGCAGAAGCAGCAGCAAACCCCAAGTTTCAGCTCCTGTTCATGTGAGGTATGAGGGCACAAGGAACTGCTGTTGTGACTTGTCTTTCTTGCAGTTCCCAAATTTCAGTTCCAACCCCAAATGCATTCTAGAACATGACAGTTATTTGAGTCTTCTCTTTTCCTAGAATCCAAAGTAGGCAAGACTCTTAGAATAAAGAAGTTCAGGGATGGTCAGCACTTAAACAATGATGTGCCAGATGCAAAATCTGAGGGTCAGAGGATTAAAGCAATTTGTTCATTCACACAGCCATGGGGTAGTTCATTATAACATCAACAAAATCCCAGTCACTGGGTCCAAAAGACCCAGTGCTGTTTTCTAAGGTAAGGATTGAAAGTACATGTACACTGAGCCTCAGGCCAGCCATGGGGCTCTGTGAAGTTGAAATCTATCCCCTTCTAAAACTGATGGAGTCAAGGTCATCGGAAAACTTGTTTATAGTTCAAAAGAAAAATATCCCAACACACCATCCCTCTAAAACTATAGCTTCAGGCTGGCTAGGGGGCTTTCTGATATAATAACCCTACAGATAACAAAGATTGAATACATGAGGATCAAAGGGTTTTTTTCCTCTACAATTAAAAACTTCTTGCTGTTGAACAAACCCCATCATTTTTAATGGGGCTTGGTTTTTCATGTTTGTATTGAAGAGATCTGACCTTACAGATGTAAGGTTATACTACATAGAAAAGTTTGTGAGTTTGTTGGACTAAAGTATACATACCTTCAAACAGTCACAGAAAACACAAACCATGGGGGAAAATGGACATATACATACAGGGATCAGTCACTGCCCATGCAGATGATGAAAAAGTAAAACTTACTTTTCAGTATAACAAAAGACTAACTTTGTCTTGTTTCTCTGCAGAAGCAACAGTGAACACTGAATGCAAACTCTAAAGCCTGATTAGGCAGCACCACAAGAACAGGTGCTTAGAACCCAGGTACCTTGCAATCTTTATAACACACACAATTCTCCAGCTTCAAAGAGTAGACTGACATAACATTAACAGAGTGCTGGATTATAATTTTATTGTGGTGAAGGTAAACTGTTAAGAAGTATATAAGGCTAATACATATAAATGTAAATATAAATATATACAGAAATAGAGGAAGAAAAAGGAAGAGAGAAAAAGAGGTGAGGGAAGGAGAAAGGAAAGGAGGGAAGGAGAATGCATGGGCTAGCAGAGAGAACATGAACGCTAAGGCATCTGAATTCTAGCTCCATCACTCACCCATCAGCTATGATTTTGGTCAGGCTACTTTCAGTTTCCTTGGGCCTCAGTTTCCTGTTGGTACTAGTGATAAAGAGCCCGCCTGCCAACGCAGAAGAAGTAAGAGACTCAGGTTCGATCCTTGGGTTAGGAAGATGCCCTAGAGGGGGAAATGGCAACCCACTACAGTATTTTTGCCTGGAGAATCCCATGGACAGACGATCCTGGAAGGCTGCAGGCCATGGGGTTGCAAAGAGTTGAATGTGACTGAAGTGATTTAGCATGCACAGGCCTCGGTTTCTTAATCTGCAAAATTATGATGATTAAAGAACTTACCAGCTAAAAGGACAAAAAATATGGAAGATATTATAATATCTAGAAAAAAGAACAAACTAAGTGTTATGTATCTTTCCTCTTCTGAGATGAGGGCAACAGAGTTAACTATCCTCTCTCTTCTGGATGCTTCTTCAGTGCATGTGTGTGCATGCTAAATCACTTCAGTCATGTCTGACTCTTTGCAACCCTAAGAACTGTAGCCCACCAGGCTCCTCTGCCCATGGTATTCTCCAGGCAAGAGTACTGGAGTGGGCTGCCATATACTCCTCCAGGGGATCTTCCGGACCCAGGGATCAAACCCAAGTCTCTTATGTCTCCTGCTTTGGCAGGCAGGTTCTTTACCCGTAGCACCCAGAAGTGTACTTAATTTACCTATTGGGTGAGTTATAGGGGTAGGTCAGGGTGGGGTAAGTTTTTATCCAAATACCAGCAAATTTTTGTGGAAATAAATAGTCCTTCTTACATCTAAAAAAGAACTGATTTCTGGACTTGCCTGGTGGTTCAGTGGTTAAGAACACAGCATCCAACACAGGGGAAGCAGGTTTGCTCCCTGGCTGAGGAACTAAGATCCCAGACATGCTGCTTGTGTGCTTAGTCACTTAGTCACATCCAACTCTTTGTGACCCCCCACCCCATGGACTCTAGCCCACTTGGCCTCTCTGTCCATGGGATTTCCCAAGCAACAATACTGGAGCTAATTGCCATTTTCTTCCCCAGGGAGTCTTTCTGACCCAGGGATTGAACTCACGTCTCCTGCATTGATGGGCAGATTTTTTACAACTAAGCCACCAGGGAAGACCCACTATACCCAAATACAAAATAAAAAGTAAAAAAAAAAAAAAAATACTGGTAAATATACACAATGGAATATTACCAAGCCATAAAAAGGAACACATTTGAATCAGTTCTAATGAGGTGGATGAATCTAGAACCTATTATACAGAGTGAAGTAAGTCAGAAAGAGAAAGATAAATATCATATTCTAATGCATATATATGGAATCTAGAAAAATGGTACTGGAGAATTTATTTACAAGGCAGCAATGGAGAAACAGACATAGAGAACAGACTTATGGACATGGGGAGAGGGGATGAGAGGGTGAGATATATGGAAAGAGTAACATGAAAAGTTACATTACCATATGTAAAATAGATAGCCAACTCAAATTTGCTGTATAGCTCAGGAAACTCAAATAGGGGTTCTGTATCAACCTAGAGGAGTGGGATGGGGAGGGAGATGAGAGGGAGGTTCAAAAGGGAGGGGATATATGTATACCTATGGCCTTGGAAGGAAAGTTATAACCAACCTAGACAGCATATTAAAAAGCAAAGATATTACTTTGCCAACAAAGGTCCATCTAGTCAAGGCTATGGTTTTTCCTGTGGTCATGTATGGATGTGAGAGTTGGACTGTGAAGAAAGCTGAGTGCCGAAGAATTGATGCTTTTGAACTGTAGTGTTGAAGAAGACTCTTGAGGGTCCCTTGGACTGCAAGGAGATCCAACCAATCCATTCTAAAGGAGATCAGTCCTGGGTGTTATTGGAAGGACTCATGCTAAAGCTGAAACTCCAATACTTTGGCCACCTCATGCGAAGAGTTGACTCATTGGAAGAGACTCTGATGCTGGGAGGGATTGGGAGCAGGAGGAGAAGGGGATGACAGAGGAGGAAAAGGGGACGACAGAGGAGGAGAAGGGGACAACAGAGGAGGAGATGGCTGGATGGCATCACCGACTCGATGGTCATGAGTTTGAGTGAACTCCAGGAATTGGTGATGGACAGGGAGGCCTGGTGTGCTGCGATTCATGGGGTTGCAAAGAGTCGGACAAGACTGAGCGACTGAACTGAACTGAAATGATGGCTGATTAATGCTGAGGTTTGATCAAAAACAACAATATTCTATAAAGCAATTATCCCTCAATAAAAAAACAAATTAATTTAAAAGAGTAATGGCTACTTCATATGGTTGCCAAAAGCATTTTAAACATGGTAATAAGTAATAAAGAGCTTATAAAGAACCCTGGCTCTATATTCAAATAGTTACTAACAGCCTAAAGTAAATCCTTGAACTTCTTTAAATCTTTTTTTGTATGTTATAGGAAAAATTATAAAATATGGTAGAGTTTAGGTACTTCCCTGGCACCTCAGATGGTAAAAAATCTGCCTGCAATGCTGGAGACCTAGATGATAACTTAGGTTTGACCCCTGGATTGGGAAGATTCCTTGGAGAAGGAAATGACAACCTACTCCAGTATTCTTGCCTGGAGAATTTCACGGACAGAGGAGCCAGGTGGGCTAAAGTTCATAGGGTCACAAAAAGTTGGACACAGCTGAGCAACTAATACTAAGGAACTAGAGAATTTGAGGAAGAGAGGCATTCAAATCTATACTTAAAGAACAGAAAGAAAACTTTTAAGTTTAACATATGCTTGACCTGAACAAAATAGTTCTTTGTAAAATATTATGATTTACAGGTTCGTTATGACAATTACTTGAGAAATTCCAATAATTCATTTCCAGTTCAAGTAGGTTAACTGAACTGGGAAGGAAACATTGAGGGAAAGATGAGAATGTTCAGTTTTTACTTTTTAAACTGGAGATCCAGTTCCATCCCTATTATTTTTAATGCAGTTTTTCTAGATTTTCTTTTTCATGCATGATTTGAATCAAGACCCTGGAAAGGACAAAGCTTTCTCATGTTTATTTCAACTCAAGACATATGTGTAGCATTTACAGAATCACACCTAACAAACAGCTACAGCTACAGCTAATCAAGAAATAATCTCAGAATGAAGGCTCTTTTTAAAAAATTCCAAGTGATTTCACCACTGGAGTAGGTCAAGGTGGAGCCTCCCCAGACTTTGTCTCTTATCCTAACATCAATTATGTCAGCCCTAAAGCCAACCACTTCCTCCCACCTCCGTTGCTTCTATTCTGGCCATAGTATTAATCTGTTGCTGGAACACTGGAACATCCTTCCATCTATTCTTGTCTTCTCCTTTTATCACTCTACTGTCTATTTTCCATAAAGCCATAGAATGACTCTTTCAATATAGAAATTAGATCACACTGTACTTTACATTCAAATATCTAAGTAGAATACAAAATCCTTGCACCCAGCCCTCAATTTTATCTCTGGAATTTTCCCTCTCATGCTCAACTACAGTCACACTGGTCTCTCTGTTCTTTATCAAACATGCCAAGCACACTGCTGCCTTGAGGGTATTTGCCCTTTCTGTTGCACAGTTTGGAATATTCTTCACTTCCTTTAAATCCATGCCTAATAGTCATCTTCAGAGACATGCTAAACATCATTCTCCACCCCCCTACCCTGCTTCACTTTGCTCTACAGCAGAGTCCCACCGTTACATTTTATACATTTATCTCACTCTATCTTTTCCAACACAATATTTGCCCCATGAGAGCAGGAAATGTATCAGCTTGGTTCATTGTTTATTGCCAGCAACTGTCAGCACATGGTAACCACCTAGTAAACACTTGTGACTAAATGAATCTTCTGTGCAAGCAGAGGGATTGATGGAGAAAAGCAACTTACTCAAGGCTGAAATTAAGGCAGTCTGTGCTTCACTGATGATCCCATTCCTCATTCTGAATATGAGACTCTGTGCCTTAATTTCAAAACGCATTTTCTAACGGACGCAGCTTCCTACCCTGCATGGGGAGCCTCTACCAAAAGTAACAAAGTCAACATGATGAAGCAGAGAATCAAGATTGCCTTGTGTAGCTCTATGGCTACACGTCACTGCTATGGCCTCAGTGACGTGCTTCAATTTGTCGGAGAAAACCAATTCCCTTTCTTGCATCCTCTGTAACCAAGAATAAGGACAACTGCATGCTTGTAAGGCAAATGCAGGGAAGAAATAATAGGCATTAACTCAAGAGTTAATTCAACTTCTCACAGTCTCCAAAAGCAAAGACTTTCTACTGTATAGAAATGGGAGTATAAGCTCTCAGATTCACAATTCCTCCTTGGTAGTACATTGGGGAGGTAAATAAGCCCAACGAATGTTTATTGATCCAAGAAATACCTATTCAGGGTTCTGCAGCCATGCTGGTAATATCCTAGGCCTCACTTATTTCATTCATTCTTCAGGCAGGATCTGTTTATTAAGTACCTCTTCTATGCTAGGCACTCATATCTGTTAAGTAGTTAGGAATCAATGAGACATGGTCCTTTTCTCAAAGAAATTGCTAATTTAGCAAGAGAAACAGCAGATAGGCTAAGAGGTGGATGTGTGCAAATCAAAAGTAAGTAGGATTCTCATCAAAAGGAAAAAAAAATGGTTTTCGTTTCTTTAACTGTGTATGTATATGAGATGATGGATGTTCACTTAACTTTTTCTGGTAATCACTTCAGAAGTATATATATCAAATCATCATTCAGTATACCTTAAGCTTATACAGAGCTGTGTATCAAATATTGGACTTCCCAGGTGGTAAAGAATCTGCCTTCCAAGCAGGAGGTGCTGGGTCGGGAAGATCCCATGGAGGAGGGCATGGCAATCCACTCTAGTATTCTTACCTGGAAAATCCCATAGGCAGAGGAGCAGTACATGGGATTGCAAAAGAGTCAGACACGACTTAGAGAATAAACAACACAACAACATATCAAATATATCTGAATAAAATAAGAAGAAAAATAAAGGAAAAAATGTATACAGTGATGTGTGTGAATTATATCTCAGTAAAACTAGGGGAAAAGATTTTCAGAAAATCTTTGAGATCACAAATACTTGGTTTTTGTTTTGTTTTGTTTTTTAAAAAAGGAAATAGGGTTTCATGAGAGTGAAAAACATGAGGAACTGATCCCACTCAGGGACATGATGTTTGTGCTAAAAGCTGAACAATCAGAAATGACAGGAAGGGGTAGAGCAGGGAGACTGTCAGGAAAGGGTCAGTATAAGAAAAGCACAGGCCCAGGTAGAGGTGGCCTATCACTTTCAACAAACAGAAAGTAGCCTGTCTGATGCCTGCCAGGTAGGAAGCGGGAGAGGACAGAAAGATGAGCCTGGAGGCTGTAGAGATGGCCAGATTCTGCAGATCTTGCAGGCTTCCTTAAAACCTTGATCTTCAACATGAGAACAAGAGGAAATCGCTGAATGCCTCAGGCAGGGCAGTTGTGCAATCTGATTTGCATTTTCAGAATTTCACTCTGGCTGCTGCAGCAGAAGGACCAGGCATAGAGAGAGAGGCCTGTTGGGAGGACCCTGCATTTCCCCAGACTACAGGGTATGCAATTTGCTCTGGGGCTTTTATGGTAAAGATGGGGAATTAGAAAGAAGAACAGGCATATACACTGAAAGCAAAGCCATGGAAGAAATGTTCCAGTCTGGAGGCTCTGAAACAGCTGTATTGATTTTACATGTTATTTTCCAGATTCAGTTTTATTTATTTTTTGCTGCAATGCATATTTTGCCCCACTTTACATCCACTTCACCCCCACCCAGACCATGTTACTTTGGTACTGAGTTGTCATAAGTTGCATTGCATTTCTCCAGAAAGCCTAGGAATGAGATAGAGCAGGTGTGCTTGGATCATATCAGCACTCCTTCAGAGTCAGCCCTGCCCTGAAGCCCTGAGCTCACCCTCAGAAGAAAGGAATTAGCTGGAATCTGGAGATGGGGGGAAATGGCTACTGGTGGTACTTCCTACACTGGCTGATGCTACAGTTTATGAAGCATCATTGCTGATCCGGTAAATTCTCTCAAATCAACAAATACTAGGGTATAAATTCACCTATGTTTTTACTAAATGTGACAAACACTATGGGGGAAAAAAGCCTCAAATTTTCACTTGTTAAGGCAATTATTAAAATTCAAATTATTCTTGTCTATTCATATTTTGTTAATATTTTATTTTCACTTATACTGTCTTTGTTGAAGATTGTCTAAAAACTGACATTATATAAAAGGTTGTGATACCTTCCATCATCTCTGAATGGCAAATACCAAACTGGGAGAAAATGGTACACAAATATAAGAAAAAAAGCACATAAAAATAGGTGAAAATGGAATATAAAATAATGAAACTCTGTAACGCGCTGGCTGAGATGGACCGCGTAGAAGCGTGGCTGAGAGGAGCTACCCCTAGCCCAAGGTCAGGGGTGGTGACTGAAAGTGCCAGGCTGCCTCGGTACAGGCACGGCGGAGAGGAGCTACCCCACGTCCTAAATCAGGGGAGGTGGCCGAGAGGAGCTATGCCACGCCCGAGGTCAGGGGAGGCAGCTGAGAGGAACAACCCCACGTCCAAGGTGAGTTTTCATTCCAATCCCAAAGAAAAGCAATGCCAAAGAATGCTCAAACTACTGCACAATTGCACTCATCTCACACGCTAGTAAAGTAATGCTCAAAATTCTCCAAGCCAGGCTTCAGCAGTACGTGAACAGTGAACTTCCAGATGTTGAAGCTGGTTTTAGATAAAGCAGAAGAACAAGAGATCAAATTGCCAACATCCACTGGATCATCAAAAAAGCAAGAGAGTTCCAGAAAAATATCTATTTCTGCTTTATTGACTATGCCAAAGCCTTTGACTGTGTGGATCACAAGAAACTGTGGAAAATTCTGAAAGAGATGGGACTACCAGACCACCTGACCTGCCTCTTGAGAAACCTATATGCAGGTCAGGAAGCAACAGTTAGAACTGGACATGGAACAACAGACTGGTTCCAAATAGGAAAAGGAGTACGTCAAGGCTGTATATTGTCACCCTGCTTATTTAACTTCTATGCAGAGTACATCATGAGAAACGCTGGGCTGGAGGAAGCACAAGCTGGAATCAAGATTGTTGGGAGAAATATCAATAACTTCAGATATGCAGATGACACCACCCTTATGGCAGAAAGTGAAGAGGAACTAAAGAGCCTCTTGATGAAAGTGAAAGAGGAGAGTGAAAAAGTTGGCTTAAAGCTCAACATTCAGAAAACTAAGACCATGGCATCTGGTCCCATCACTTCATGGCAGATAAATGGGGAAACAGTGCAAACAGTGTCAGACTTTATTCTTTGGGGCTCCAAAATCACTGCAGATGGTGATTGCAGCCATGAAATTAAAAGACGCTTACTCCTTGGAAGGAAAGTTATGACCAACCTAGATAGCATTCTGAAAAGCAGAGATATTACTTTGCCAACAAAGGTCCATCTAGTCAAGGCTATGGTTTTTCCAGTGGTCATGTATGGATGTGAGAGTTGGATTATGAAGAAAGCTGAGCGCTGAAGAATTGATGCTTTTGAACTGTAGTGTTAGAGAAGACTCTTGAGAGTCCCTTGGACTGCAAGGAGATCCAACCAGTCCATTCTAAAGGAGATCAGTCCTGGGTGTTCACTGAAAGGACTGAGATGCTGAAGCTGAAACTCCAATACTTTGGCCACCTCATGTGAAGAGTTGACTCATTGGAAAAGACTCTGATGCTGGGAGGGATTGTGGGCAGGAGGAGAAGGGGATGGCAGAGGATGAGATGTCTGGATGGCAGCACTGACTCAATGGACATGAGTTTGAGTGAACTCTGGGAGTTGGTAATGGACAGGGAGGCCTGGCGTGCTGTGATTAATGGGGTCAGAAAGAGTTGGACACAACTGAGCGACTGAACTGAACTCATAAGCAAAGGTGGAAGTGAAAGTTGTTCAGTTCTTTCCGATTCTCTAGTCCAGAATACTGGAGTGGGTAGCCTTTCCCTTCTCCAGGGATCTTCTCTACCTAGGGATCAAACCCAGGTCTCCCTCAAAGGTAGGAGGGGTGAAACTGTGTTTAGAATCAAATTCCATACCCACCAGAGATGCTCAGAGAGCTAAAAAAAAAAAAAAAAAAAAAAAAAAAACACCTTGTGTGCACCAGTACCCAGGGATCCCACAGGAGACTGGGCCAGACCTGCTTCTTAGTGTTTCAGTGTCTCCTGCAGAGGCAGAGATCAATAGTGGCTTGCCGTGGGGACAGGGGCTCTGGCTGCAGCAGACAGGAGGTGCATGATGTGAGCCCCACCATAGAACCACCAAGAAGATAACCTACAAACTGGAGAACAATTATACCAAAGAAGTTCTTGAACTGTTGTGAAAGTTCTAGGGCCCACATTTCCCAATCTGGGAATCCAGCAAAGGGAGTGAGAACCCCCAGGGACTTTGACCTGAAGGCCAGTGGGATTTTATTACAGAACTTCCACAGGACTGGAGAAACAGGCTCTTGGAGGATACAAACAAAACCTTCAGCTCATCACCTAGAAGAAAGGACTTGTGACCCCAACAGAGACTGAGCCAGACTTGCCTGAGAGTGTCCAGGAGTCTCCAGCACAGGCCCAGGTCGACAGTGGGCTGCCATGGGGTCAGGGGCACTGAATACAACAGTCCTGGTTTGGCCTTAGGCCAAACTACAGGGAGAGAACACAGCCCCACCCATCAATGGAAAATTGGATTAAAGATTTATTGAGCATGGCCCTGCCCATCAAAGCAAGACCCAGATTCCCCTACAGCCAGTCCCTCCCCTCAGGAAGCTTCCATAAGCCTCTTATCCTTATCCATCAGAGGGCAGACAGAATGGAAACCACAATCACAGAAAACTAAACAATCTGATCAGTTGAATCACAGCCTTGTCTAACTCAGTGAATCTATGAGCCATGTTGTGTAGGGCCACCCAAGATGGATGGGTCATAGTGGAGACTTCTGACAAAATGTAGTCCACTGGAGAAGGGAATGTGGTTTACATCAGTATTCTTGCCTTGAGAACCCTACGAACAATATGAAAAGGCAAAAAGACACTGAAAGATGATCTCTCCAGGTCAGTAGGTGCTCAGTATGCTACTGGAGAACAGTGGAGAAACAGCTCCAGAAAGACTAAAGAGGCTGAATCAAAGTGAAAAAAATGCCTACTTGTGGACATGACTGGTGATGGAAGTAAAGTCCGATGTTATAACGAACAATACTGCATAGGAACCTGGAATGTTCAGTCCATGAATCAAGGCAAATTGGAAATGGTCAAACAGGAGATGAAAAGAGTGAACATCGACATTTTAGGAATCAGTGAACTAAAATGGACCAGAATGGCTGAATTTAATTCAGATGACCATTATATCTACTACTGTAGGCAAGAATCCCTTAGAAGAAATGGAGTAGCCCTCATAGACAACAAAAGAGTCTGAAATGCAGTACTTGGGTGCAGTCTCAAAAACGACAGAATGATCTCTGTTCATTTCCAAGGCAAACGATTCAATATCTATGCCCCAATGACTAATGCCAAAGAAGCTGAAATTTAACAGTTCTATGAAGACTTTCAAGACCTTCAACAAGAACTAACAACAAAAAAAGATGTCCTTTTCATCATAGGGGAATGGAATGCAAAAGTAGGAAGTCAAGAGATACCCAGAGTAATAGGTAAGTTTGGTCTTGAGAGTACAAAATAAAGCAGGGCAAAGGTTAATAGAGTTTGGCAAAGAGAACACACTGGTCATAGCAATCACCCTCCTCCAACAACACAAGAGATGACACTACACATGGACCTCACCAGATGATCAATGCTGAAATCACTGACTATATTCTTTGCAGCTAGAAATGAAGACGCTCTATACAGTCAGCAAAAACAAAACCAGGAGTTGACTGGGGTTCAGATCATGAACTCCTTATTGCCAAATTCAAACTTAAATTGAGGAAAGTAGGGAAAACCACTAGACCATTCAGGTATGACCTAAATCAAATCCCTTATGATTACACAGTGGAAGTGTAAATTAATTCAATGGATTAGATCTGATAG
Organism: Bos grunniens; assembly: GCF_055505025.1. Lineage (NCBI taxonomy): Eukaryota > Metazoa > Chordata > Mammalia > Artiodactyla > Bovidae > Bos > Bos grunniens. The sequence continues at coordinate 52,745,843 of NC_141175.1, read as the reverse complement.
ACAGAGTGTCTGAAGAACTATGGAAGAAGGTTTATAACATTGAACAGGAGGCAGTAATTAAAAACATCCCCAAGAAGAAGAAATGCAAAAAGGCAAAGTGGTTGTGTGAGGAGGCCTTACAACTAGCTGAAAAAAAAAAAAAAAAAAAGAAGCAAAAAGCAAAGCAGAAAAGGAAAGATATATCCATCTGAATGCAGAGTTCCAAAGACTAGCAAGGAGAGATTAGAAAGCCTTCTTAAGTGAAGAATGCAAAAAAAAACAAAGTGAAACAATAGAATGGGAAAGACTAGAGATCTCTTCAAGAAAAGCACAGATACCAAGGAAACATTTCATGCAAAGATGGGCTCAATAAAGGACAGCGATGATATGGACCTAACATAAGCAGAAGACATTAAGAAGAGGTGGCAAGAATACACAGAAGAACTATACAAAAAAGATCTTCAAGACCCAGATAATCATGATGGTGTGATCACCCACCCAGAGATAGACATTGTGGAATGCAAAGTCAAGTGGGCCTTAGGAAGCATCATTATGAACAAAGCTAGTAGATGTGATGGAATTCTGAGCTATTTGAAATCCTAAGAGATGATGCTGTTAAAGTGCTGCACTCAATATGCCAGCAAATTTGGAAAACTCAGCAGTGGCCATAGGACTGGAAAAGGTCAGTTTTCATTCCAACCCCAAAGAAAGGCAATGCCAAAGAAAGTTCAAACAGCCACACAATTGTACTCATCTCACCCACTAGCAAAGTAATGCTCAAAATTCTTCAAGCTAGGCTTTAACGGTATGTGAACTGAGAACTTCCAGATGTCCAAGCTGGATTTACAAAAGGCAGAGGAACCAGAGATCAAATTGCCAACAACTGTTGGATCATAGAAAAAGCAATAAAAGTCCAGAAGAACATCTACTGCTGCTTCATTGACTACCCTAAAATCTTTGACTGTGTAGATCACAACAAACTGGAAAATTCTTAAAGAGATGGGAATACCAGACCACTTTACCTGCCCCCTGAGAAATCCGTATGCAGGTCAAGAAGCAACAGTTAGAACTGGATGTGGAACAACAGACTGGTTTCAAATTGGGAAAGGATTACATTGTGTCTGTATATTGTCATCCTGTTTCTTTAACCTATATGCAGATTCAGTTCAGTTCAGTTCAGTCACTCAGTCATGTCCAACTCTTTGTGACCCCATGAACTAAAGCACACCAGGCCTCCCTGTCCATCACCAACTCCCGGAGTTCACCCAAACCCACATCCATCGAGTCGGTGATACCATCCAACCATCTAATCCTCTGTTGTCCCCTTCTCCTCCTGCCCTCAATCTTTCCCAGCATCAGGATCTTTTCAAATGAGTCAGCTCTTCGCATCAGGTGGCCAAAGTATTGGAGTTTCAGCTTCAACATCAGTCCCTCCAATGAACACCCAGGACTGATCTCCTTTGGGATGGACTGGTTGGGTCTCCTTGCAGTCCAAAGGACTCTCAAGAATCTTCTCAACACCACAGTTCAAAAGCATCAATTCTTTGGTGCTCAGCTTTCTTTAAAGTCCAACTCTCACATCCATACATGACCACTGGAAAAACCATAGCCTTGATTAGACGGACCTTTGTTGGCAAAGTAATATCTCTGCTTTTCAGTATGCTATCTAGGTTGGTCATAAATTTCCTTCCAAGGAGGATCTCTTAATTTCATGGATGCAGTCACCATCTGCAGTGATTTTGGAGCCCAGATAAATAAAGTCTATCACTATTTCCATTGTTTCCCTATCTATTTCCCATGAAGTGATGGGACCAGATGCCATGATCTTAGTTTTCTGAATGTTGAGCGTTAAGCCAACTTTTTCATTCTCCTCTTTCACTTTCATCAAGAGGCTCTTTAGGTCTTGACTGTCTGCCATAAGGGTGGTGTCATCTGCATATCTGAGGTTATTGATATTTCTCCTGGCAATCTTGGTTCCAGCTTGTGCTTCCTTCCAGCCCAGCATTTCTCATGATGTACTCTGCATATAAGCTAAATAAGCAGGGTAACAATATACAGCCTTGACGTACTCCTTTTCCTATTTGGAACCAGTCTGTTGTTCCATGTCCAGTTCTAACTGTTGCTTCCTGACCTGCATACAGGTTTCTCAAGGGGCAGGTCAGGTGGTCTGGTTTACATCATGAGAAATGCCAGGCTGGATGAAACATGAGCTGGAATCAAGATTGCCGGGAGAAATATCAATAACCTCAGATACGCAGATGACACCACCCTTATGGAAGAAAGTGAAGAGGAACTAAGAAGCCTCTTGATGAAAGTGAAAAAGGAGAGTGAAAAAGTTGGCTTAAAGCTCAATATTCAAAAAACTATGATCATGGCATCCAGTCCCATCACTTACTGGAAAACAGATGGGGAAACAATGAAAACAGTGACAGACTTTATTTTCTTGAGCTCCAAAATCACTGCAGGTAGTAATTGCAGCCATGAAATTAAAAGACACTTGCTCCTTAGAAGAAAAACTATGACAAACCTAGACAGCATGTTAAAAAGCAGAGACATTACTCTGCCAACAAAGGTCCATCTAGTCAAAGCTGTGGTTTTTCCAGTAGTCATGTATGGTTGTGAGAGTTGGACTTTAAAGAAAGCTGAGCACCAAAGAATTGATGCTTTTGAATTGTGGTGTTGGAGCAGACTCTTGACAGTCCATTGGACTGCAAGGAGTTCCAACCAGTCCATCCTACAGGTTAGTCCTGAGTGTTCATTGGAAGGACTGATGCAGAAGCTGAAACTCCAATACTTTGGCCACCTGATGCGAAGAGCTGGCTCATTTCAAAAGACCCTGATGCTGGGCAAGATTGAAGGTGGGAGGAGAAGGGGACGACAGAGGATGAGATGGTTGGATGGCATCACTGACTCAGTGGACATGAGTTTTAGCAAGCTCTGGGAGTTGGTGATGGACAGGGAAGCTGGTGTGCTGTTGTCCCCCATGGGGTTGCAAAGAGTCAGACATGACTGAGTGACTGAACTGAACTGAACTGATAGTCAGAGATTGATTATTCATTCATTCTTTCTTCAAAATTCCCTAATATATAATTCCTATGTGATTTACATTAATGGGGCTTCCCAGATGACACCATTGGTAAAGAATATACCTGCCAGTGAAGGAGATATAGGAGATGCAGTTTCGATTCCTGATTCAGGAAGACCCCTTGGAGAAGGAAATGGCAACCCATTTCAGTACTGAATAGACGAGGGTGTTGGAACCCACTCCAGTATTCTTGCCTGGAGAATCCCCATGGACAGAGGAGCCTGGTGGACTACAGTCCCTGGGGTCACAAAGAGTTGGACATGACTGAGGGACTAAGCACAGCACATTCCATTGAATAAAAAAATCTCTGACTAAAAGTATTAACAACAAAAATCATCTCACAAATGTATCCCAACCAGTTCTCTCAGGAATTTCCACTTCCAGTCATGAAAAAGAATCTTGTAAGAGACTCATCTCACTTTCCTGATGAGAACAACTAGAAATGCAGAAATAAAAGAATTTGCTTCAAAGCATGAGACATCAGCCAAAGGAGTCAAAACTTAGACTAGCTCAAAAGAGATGCTCATTGAAGGGGGCCCAGCTTTCCGCATTTCACTTTTCCTCCCAGGGATTTGAAAATCTTACTATGGAAAGAGAAACTGAGATACAAATAGAAGGCTGCTGCTGAGAGGAAAATGATTCTTTAAGAGTTTTCAGCAACCTCCTAGGGTTGGGGAGGCAAAAACTGGACAGGATGGCCAAGGAAGCAAAGGCTTGGAACTAAGGTGCCATAACAAAGGGACATTCAAAAATAAGCTTTTTTTTTTTTTTTTTTTTTGAAAATGCTTTCTCCCACCATTTTTGTCTATTAAGTTACAAATAACAAGAGCCAAGTAGTCCCTTGAAGCATACAAAAACAAATCAAAGTTTACACGTATCACGATGATGAGAAAACAAAAACTGGAGTAAATGCTTCATAGATGAGGTGGGATACTAGGTACTACATTTGATTCTCTTTTGGCATCTGGGATGACCATTCCATAGGACTAGGATAGAAAGGTAGACTATACCTTAGGTAATCATAAACTAGCCTCAAATCAGAGAAGTCTCAAGTCTTTGATTAGACTGAGGTGGTTTGCCTCTCTGCTGCATGTCAGAGGACAGGATGAATTCTCTTTGGAGAGAAAAATCATCCACATTGCTATGGTCTGAATGTTTGTGTCCTCCCAAATCCTAATGCTTTCAAATCCTAATGCTGCATGTGATGGTTAGGAGGTGAGGTCTTGAGAGTTTCATACATTATGAAAGTGAAGTCTTTATAAATGGGATTACTGTTTTTATGAAAAGGAACCCCACAGTCATCCATCTCCCCTTCCAGCATGTGAGAACACAGTGAGAAGCTATGAACAAGGAAGAGGGCCTTCACAGAACACACCTTTTCAGGAAATTTGGTCTTGGACTTCCCAGCCTCGAGAACTGTGTGAAATAAATTTCTGTTGTTTACAGGCCACTGAATGTGTAGTACTTTGTTATAGCAGCCTGGATAGACTAAGACACTGACTCTTTATATTTATTCATGAGAATGTCTACCATTCAATCAAAAATTAACCAACATATGAGAAAGAAATAAAGAATCATCAAGATAAAATCAAATAGCAAACAGTCACCATTCAGTTCAGTTCAGTTCAGTCACTCAGTCGTGTCCAACTCTTTGTGACCCCATGAATCGCAGCACGCCAGGCCTCCCTGTCCATCACCATCTCCCGGAGTTCACGCAAACTCACGTCCATCGAGTCGGTGATGCCATCCAGCCATCTCATCCTCTGTCGTCCCCTTCTCCCCTGCCCCCAATCCCTCCCAGCATCAGAGACTTTTCCAATGAGTCAACTCTTCGCATGAGGTGGCCAAAGTACTGGAGTTTCATACATATAACTAAAGTCTCCATTTTGAAAGCCTCATAGAGCTACATGACCATTTACTTAAACAAGTACAAATTCAATTAAATGAAACATGGCATATTCTAGTCATCAGGCAAATACCAGAGATTAATTATAATTAAGAGTCTTAAATCCATTTTGAATGTTTGGCTGCTGACAGTGTTTAAGCCTCACTCTTCCCCCTTTCCCTCTGGCTACAAACTGGGCAAACTGATAGGAAGGCCCACCTTTTTTCCTATGCCAAAGGGAAGTCTGAAGAAACATTTAAACTCCAGCCCCTACATGGAGATCTTGACTCCAGACCCCAAAGCCTGATAAAAACAAAAAGCACTTGTCTCTGTTGAAGCCACTGTGGACTGGCTTGAACCACTCTATAGGGCAACCACAAAACATAAACAAAATTGATTCAAATACTGGAGTTTTATGACTTGGATTTTTAAAATAATTCTAATTAATATCTTTTAAAGGAGATGACCTGATAATGAGTAATATCAGAAACCGGAATCATTAAAAAGAAAAAAAAATTAACTAGAAATTCTTAAATAAAAATGGAACTCAATAGATCAGTATCGAGCATATTGGACACAGATGGAGACAGGATGAGTGAGCTAAAAATTAGGTCAGCAGAAAATAACCAGACACATGTATAGTTTAGGAAGAAATTTATAGTCTCAAACATGTATATTACTAAAATAAAAAAGGATAAAAATCAATGATAGGATTATTCATTTCAAAAAGTTAGAAAAAAAACCCAGTAAGTTATAACAGAAGAGAGCAGAAAAAAGAAATACAAAGATAAGAGCATTCTTGTATAAGAGAAATACAAAGATAAGAAATACAAAGATAAGTCTTAAATAAAACTTAAAAATTCTACAAAACTGAAAGCTATGTTTTAGAAAAGATTATTAAATTGGTCAACCTCTTACAAAACTAATCATTGAAAAAGAAAGAAGACACAATTAGGCACATGAGGGATGAATGGGGAAAAAAAAAAAAAAAAGAAAGAGTAGTGCAGATTCTAATACATTTTTTAAAAATGGTAGAAGACATGAGCAATTTTATGTCAAAAATTTAGAAAATTAAATGAAAATAACAAATTCCTAGACTACAACTTACCAAAGCTGACCCAAAAGAAGCTGAAAATTTAAACAGTCTTATGCTTTAAAAATTTAATCTGCAATTTTTTAACTCTTCCTCAAATAAATACCCAGGCTCAGATTGTTAAATCAGTGAATTTCTCCAAATATTTAAAAAATATATAATGCCATTCTCACACATTCACTTCCAGAAAACAGAAAGAAAATATAATTTCTAACTTATTTTCTGAGGGAAAGCATATTTTTGATACCTCTGAAGGAGAATAAAGAAGACAAAAATTATGCAATAGTCTCAGAAATATGACATAATTCTATATATATTCATAAATTTTAAAAATCTTAAAAACGGAGTAACAGAAGACAAATAATCTAATAAAAATATCCACAAGAAATCTAGAGCTAATGATATAATACATGGTAAAATATTAAAATTTCCTCATTGAGATCTAAAGGTAACAAAAATATCTATTACCATACTTCTAAGTTGAAGGTTTGGCTAGTGCAATAATACAAGGAAAAAAGAAAACACGGGATTGGAAAAGAAGAAATATAACTCATAATTTGCAGATAACATGATTATATACATAGGAAATCCTACAGGATACAGTCAAAATTTGGCATTAGGAAGTGAATTTAACAAGGTAATAGATATGAAAATCAATATAACAACCAAATTTTTTATATTACAGACAGAAACTAAGGCCCAGAAAAGTACCCAGGTCCCTATAGACACTTTCAAATTGGAAAAAGTGTGACTCTTAGCCCAGTGGTCAAGTTTTCTGACATGTGTGCATTAGCAGTGATGCACTTGTTTGAAGCACAGAAGATGCAGAAATGTTTTCAAGTCCAGCTCATGTCTAATCAAACAGAGGCCAGTGTACACCCTTGTCCTGGCACCTCCCAGGCATTAGGATATTCCAAAATGCTGCTGGCTGCAGGGACCACACAGGTAGAAGGAAAGGAATAACTAAGGGGAGCAAGTTAGCAACAGTCTGAAATGTGGCGTCTGAATGACCTGGATCTTCTGCTGCTGGCACAAGTTGTGACTCAAGAGTCACCCAGAGTGACTAGATTCCCCTCCAGTGAAATATACAGATGGGATGAGGGGAAATGATGGCTGTGTCCAGGGCCAATAAGATAGGAAAAAAGAATAGGGAGCTATTTAGCCCTGGCCTCATATTTACCCAGGACATCAAATTTGAACTTCAAACATGATCTGCAAATGAGGCTGTACACAGAATTACAGAAAGACACTGGCAGAATTGAAAGTAGGAGATGTTTATCATAGGACTTTAAACTCATGTCCCTGTCTTTATTGATAATAGCTACAACACATCATTAATTAATGTTCTCTATAAATTCTGCAACTATCATGTAAATACTAGAATTATATATATTGGGATGATGCATCTGTATGCTAATATTATTGTTTATTGCATATTAATATTTTTAACTTTTGTAGCACTCATTTCACATTCTTCCTTTCCTCTTCTTCCTCTCCTTGTCACTCCAATCCCACTCCTTCTTCAGCTGTTCTTTCTTTAAAGTTGAAAGTGGCAGAACTTCCAAGGCGAACCTTGGAAAGACTTTGGGTTCTGCAATGGCTAACTTGGAATTGAAGCCAAATCTTGGAATCTGTAGGTGGAATGTGAGGGGTGATGGGGTATTTGCCCCATATTTGGGGACAGAGCCAGAAAGATTGTCATAATATTATAAGCATGACTCTATTTTCAGCTTCTTTAGTCTAATGTCACCTCAAGACACTGGGGCTACAGTAGGAAGTTCAAGGGTTTTAGTCAAACAGTACAATTTTGCATTTATAAAGCAACTCCTACAGATGTCTCTAACACAGAGAATATACCTAGGACCTGAACTTACACTCCTACTACTGTCCCAAGAGTCTTTACCAAGAGTCCAAACATCTCTTTTAGGGAGGGGAGACTAATTTTTACAATGTTCATAATGTGGCCAGCTAATTCAGGTTTCGGTGGGTGAGTAGAAATGGGAAAGAAAAGGGAACTGTGTCTAAATCTCCATTTGGAAGTTTTAATTCTACTTCTTCAAATCAAAGCTGGTCTTCAGCACTTGGACTGTCCCTTCTATTGCTCCTGTTTCTGCCTCTGCTTACTGTTGAGGAAAATTAGCAGATACATTTCAGAATCTGTTTAGAATTGTGTAATAGAGAGAGGAGAGATTACTGAAAACCTGTGTCCTTTACAAAGGATGGAGTCACCAGAAGATAAAAGAAAGATCCAGGAAAATCACAGGAGCCTGGTTTGTTGAAATTCCAGGAGCCACTTATAGAGATTAAACATACTGATACAAATTCTAGTCTCGAGCCTCTCTTGACTTACCTCTACCAGCTTGTTGGCGTGCTCACGGAAAACTTGGGCATATTCCTTCACTTCCTTCTCATTCCCACTTTTTGCAGCCTCAATGAGAACTAGCAAAGGAACGTTGGTTTCCAAGAAAGAATCTGATATGTGATCCATCACTGCTTTCCGAAGCTACAGTAGAAAAAAAAAAAAAAAAATAGAATTAAGGGACAGAGGAACTATTTGACTGCATTACTCTTTAAGTCATATGAATTAAATCACTTCCTAGGAATAGTTTTTCTAAAGCCCCAGTTCTCATGGTTCACAGACATAATGTTGCAACTCTCTTTTTAATCTTCCTGGTGCTTATCATATCAAAGGAAGGCAAAGAGCTATGACCAAGAATGATTCTGAATTATCTGTATTATATGTCAACTTAGAAGTTACACACATGACTTGTAGCTCAATACATTATAGACTGTCCTTATCAAAGTTCTGCTCACATCCTTCATTGGCCAAGTGTCTCCCTTCAGGTTTTGAGTCCTGATTCAGCTTAAGAACTCAGGCTTTTTAGAAAAAGAAGAAATGTAAGCATCAATCAACAGGTGGGGAGAACTTTAGATGATGAACGAGGCCTTGAAGTGACCCGAAAATCTTATCTCTCTACTGTCTCCAGTCCTTTCTACATCCATTGTTTGTATTTGATGGAGCGAGAAACATGAAACACCCAACAATTTAAAAAATGTATCTGCCAGGTGCTATGATGACATAGTTGGTATGCTCCAGAAAGAAGTACTGACAATTATTCTTCAAGGTAATTTAGAATGCTGCTGCTGCTAAGTCACTTCAGTCATGTCCGACTCTGTGCAACCCCATAGACGGCAGCCCAATAGGCTCCCCCGCCCCTGGGATTCTCCAGGCAAAACACTGGAGTGGGTTGCCATTTCCTTCTCCAATGCATGAAAGTGAAAAGTGAAAGTGAAGTTGCTCAGTCATGTGCGACTCTTTGCGACCCCATAGACTGCAGCCTACCAGGCTCCTCCGTCCATGGGATTTTCCAGGCAAGAGTACTGGAGTGGCGTGCCATTGCCTTCTCCGAATTTAGAATAAACATATCCAAATTTCTAATAATGCATAATTACACATCATTCCCACATTGTTTCAATGGGAAGTAGGACAGCCACATTAAAATGAAACGGAACTGTACTGAACAATTACCTTAGTGCTGCTTTGTTCATAATTATCAGAATGTGTGCAAGGAGAAAACACCCCAAATACAAATAAACAGAAGAGAAGATGATAAACAGTGTGTATATTTTCCAAGCAAATATTCCTATTCAGGGGTATTCAGGCAAATCTTTTGATAGTATGATACATACACATTTATCATTGATCAGAAGAAGGGAAATGTACAAATCTCAGTTCCTTTTTGCACTAATTACCAAAGGGTATCCCTGTGTGTATGTGTAGTTTAGTTTAACTCCGGATTGAGTTGGACATTTTACCATATAAAACATAACAGATTTGTGGAAAATTAACATTAATTAGTTACTCATTAGCAAGGTGCGTTATATTTCTGCTTGGGAATAATACTTTTATTGGTGAGCTCATACATTCTGGGCATATGTGATGTGCCAGACAATTTAGATCAACCAAGATTTTTTTATGTTGTATCACTTAATCCCCATGACAATACTATAAGATAGGGACTATTCTTATACCACCAGTTTTTCAGATGAAGAAAATGAGACTTGGAAAAGTTAAATAACCTGCCTGCCCTCATAAGGTGGCAAAGAGCAGAGCCCTCTAATAAAGTCTGAAGGGGACAGTGCAGAGGACACTTGAAGCTGACCTGGCTTGGCTCTCCTCCAGGACAGAAACCCTCATGAAGGAGAAGCTATTAAATGTAATCAAAGTTGAACTGGCTGGGGACAACAGAGATAAAAGAAAGAGAAGATCTAGATAAAGTGGGGGCAATGGTCAGAACTAAGCTATCTCACCAATCAAGACACTGTTTGATTTTTATATCTTAGGAAAATTTTATTTTTGCAAAATATATATAACATAAAAGTTTTTCACTTAAAGTGTATAATTCAGTGGCATTAATTACATTCACAATGTTGTAAAGCCATCACCAACATACACTTCCAAAATATTTCCATCACCCCAGAGACTCTATAAACATTAGGCAAGAATTTTCTGTGGTCCACTTCTCCCAGCCCTAATAAATCTACTTTATGTCTCTATGAATTTGTCTATGCTAGATCATTCATACAAGTGAAATCATACAATATTTGTCATTTCGTGTCTAACCTACTGTATTTTAAAGTATTACATAAAATAAGAGAAGTGAGAGCTCTGTGAAGCTAGAAGAGTTATCTGCTCTTCTAGACTTTTTCCAAGCCTTCAGGAAGATTGAGTTCTCATTAAGTATGAGCAACTTGAAATCAGCAAGGTCAAAATTCACATAAAACTATTATAAGAAAAACATGTCATCTCTACACAAACTGAAAGCATCCCAGAAAGATATGCCTGTAAAACAAATTAAAACTGTAATCTACTATTTCAAACACATTAAAATGCACTAAAAATGATGCAAGATATGAAAGAACATAAATTAGAAGAAGAAGAAATTCAAGGATGAAGTCATGAAACTTAGAAAAGAATTATAAGTAAAAGAAAAATCATTTGAAAAAGACTAAATAAGAATGAATAAACACAGTAGCAAATGCCTCAAAAGAAACAAAGAAAAGAAGGAAAAAATTTTAAATGCAAAATAAAATTTTTTAAAAGAGATTTTAAAAATTTGAGAAAAGGTAACAAATACTGAAGATAAGCAAAGAAATTTCAATATATGGCTACCAGAGGTCCCTAAAGAGGAAAATCAAAGCAAGAAAATGGAAAGAAAATGAAGTACAGTAATTCATGAATATTTTCCTGAAGATATATATAATTTTAAAGTGCTATTATATAAATATAATTACTTATATAATTATTTATTTAATATAATTATTAAAATATAGAAATTATATTCTCTATACATTATACATAGACATATATTTGATATAGAAATATATATTATACACATAATATATAAACAATTTTCTAAAAAAGCATTTCATGCACTTGAGAAAGGAAACCTATACTATCAACCAAGAAAATTGGATTCTAAAGAAAAAAGGGGTAAATCCTTATGTATTTAGGCAAAGAAAGGAAAGGAAATTATTTATAGATGATCACTAGACTTTTCAACAGCAAAGTTTTATGCCAGAAGAAAATAAAATATTACATTTAAGACCCTCAAGGAAATAAAATGTGAGCTAAGAATTTTATAACCAGCAGAACTGACTTTCAAGGATTTAAACCACAGACAAAATTTGATCAACATGCAAGAACTCAGAAAATATCATTTTTATGAGACAGAGAAACTGTTAAAGGATGAACTTTACCTGGCAAAAGAACTAGAAAAACATCAACTAATAACTCAAAAAGCATAACATAAGTACTGGCAGTGAACATTCAGTATATTCTTATTTATAAAACTAAGAACAGCATAGTCAAATGGGAGAGAGTATAATATAAAATGGATTTAAGCTCTGACAATGAAGATGTAAACATGAAAAGAAAAAGGGAATAGGATCTTTTGTAAAAAAGATCTTAACTATTTTATGTGATTTTAATTATAATGGTAGCATGAATATTGTTATTCTAACACTACTGTGTTTAAAGGTAGGCTCAGTGGTAAAGAATCTGCCTGCCAGTGCTGGAGCCACAGGAGATGAGGGTTCGATCCCTGTGTCAGGAAGATCCCCTGGAGGAGGAAATGGCAACCCACTCCAATAGACCTGGTGGGATAATTTCACAGACAGAGAAGCCTGGTGGGCTACAGGCCATAGGGTCGCAAGGGGTCAGACATGACTGAGTGAGCATGCACACAAAGCAAACAGTTATGAAATTTCATTTCTCATCTCCTGTGTCCTTGCTAACCAGAAGTGTTAGTGTGGAAGAAAGACAATGTAATATAAAAGAGACTTTTTTTAAAAGAGAGATTACGGAAAAACCCTATTATTCTAGACCTGAAGTAGAAATACCATTATGAACAAATGAGATTTTTAAGTAAACACACACACATATAGTTTCCAGTTCTGTCCAACAGTGGCCAGTCCAGTAATAATGAACATTTTTGAAATACAATTTTACCATAAAACAAACTAAAGCTTCTTGGGGAAATGGTTGATTCCAAGTTCTTTGAGGCTAGAAATATATAAATAAGCCTGAAATATCTTATTATGCATACATGCTAAGTCACTTCAGTTGTGTCTGATTCTGTGAGATTCTACGGATTACAGCAGGTCAGGTCCCTTCTGTCCATAGGATTCTTCATGCAAGAATACTGGAGTGGGTTGCTGTGCCCTCCTTCCCACTGCCCTCCTGCCAGGGGATCTTTCTGGCCTAGGGATTGAACTCAAATCTCTTACACCTAACCTGCATTGGCAGGTGAATTCTTTAGCGCCACCTAGGAAGCCCACATTTTATTATACCAGATCAGTCAAGTCAGTTCAGTCACTCAGTCGTGTTCAACTCTTTGCAACTCCATGGACTGAAGCATGCCAGGCTTCCCTGTCCATCATCAACTCCCGGAGCTTGCTCAAACTCATGTCCATTGAGTTGGCAGTGCCATCCAACCATCTCATCCTCTGTTGTCCCCTTCTCCTCCTGCGTTCAATCTTTTGCAGCATCAGGGTCTTTTCCAATGAGTCAGTTCTTCACATCAGATGGCCAAAGTATTGGAGCTTCAGCTTCATCATCAGTCCTTCCAATGAATATTCAGGACTGATTTCCTTTAGGATTGACTGCTTAGATCTCCTGCAGTCCAAGGGACTGTCAAGAATCCTCTCCAACACCTCAGTGCAGAAGCATCAATTCTTCAGCACTCAGCTTTCTTTACAGTCCAATAGCAAAGGGTTATTAAAGATCTCTGTGTCTGTGTGTGCTCAGTAGTGTCTAGCTCTGTGACCCCATGGACTGTAGCCCACCAGGCTCCTCTGTCCATGGAATTTCCCAGGCAAGAACATTGGAATGGGTTGTCATTTCCTACTCCAGGGGATCTACTCAGGGATGGAGCCTGCATCTCTTGTGTCTCCTGCATTGGCAGGCAGATTCTTTACCAACTGTGCTACTTAGGAAGCCCATTAGAGACTACTAGACAATTTAAACTTCTCAAACAATAAAAATTCCAGTGGCCTGAAACCCATAAAATAACTTTAAATTAGTGTATAAGGACTAAAAAATAATAATGATGAATTGGTCACCTTAAAAGGACAACAAGGAACCAATTTCACTTATCTTGGGAAAATCAAGAATATGTCTTGCCTTTCCTATGTGAACTGAAATTCTTTGTAATAAAAGAAATATCTGACTCTAAATTTAGTCCACTTAATAAATTGAAAACAAAATGATAGAATATCACCATTTTCCAACCAATAATGAATTAAAATGTCTTCATTCTAGATAATGAACAACAGTGTTTGAAAAATCACTAAAAAATACAGCTGTTTAAGAATTGTGAATCACTATATTGTACATCTGTAAATTATATAATATTGTTTATCAACTATACTTCAATTTTAAAAAGAGAGAAAGAATCACGTACTATGTGCCTTCTGATGAAATTGCACAATCCCAACCATAGTGATGTCAAAGGGATCAAACCTGAATATGGTGGAAGCTCTGGATCCCCTTGGTGATTTGCAGAAAGTACAAAAGACAGAACAACATACAGGACATATGGCACCACACATGTGTATTCAGCAAAATGCAAAAACTTACAATACTAACCATCCGTGTTCTCCAACAGATGGAGTATAAGCAAAAGAAAGGGAATGAAGTGGATGCAATAGATTAATAGACTAAAAGATAAATCCCAAAATGTGGGCAAAACCAAATGATGTCATCTGAAGATGCACATCAGGATGATAAAACCACAAAAACACACAAGGAAGTGAGCACTCTAAAGTCAGAATAATGATTACTTTTGGATTACATAAGAGGGCTTCTAGGGAGGCTGGCAAAGTTCCATTTCTTGACCTAGGTAGTGGTTACAAGAGTGTTTGCATAATACTTATTATGTGTGGATTCCTACACCCATGCTTTATATTTTAAAATTTCAAAAAATGAAATATTTCTCATAGGCTTTTCCATTTTTATCTGGATAAAATACAGACGTGACACCAGGATGACCTGGGAAGCCATGAGTTTAAGATGGTGGACAATCCCCCCTCCCCCCAATCAACCCACACCTTAGTGCATGGAGGAATGCTGCCCAGGGTAACCTCACCCAGGGTAACAATATTAGTCCAGTACTGTTACATGATTAAGAATGCAATTCTATCTTACTGGACCTGTTGCCCATTTTGAAGTTTATTAGTTATAACAGTTGGTCTGCTATAACTTAACTAAAACACATTGAAATGGATCTTTTTTTCCCCTTGTCAATTCTATCTTCTTTCAGGTTCCCTTTTCTTTCCTTGATCCTTTTTACTTAAAAGATGGACCACAGGCCAGTATCATCTATCACTGCCATTTCTTGGGAATTTGTTAGAAAAGCAAGCCCTGGCCACATTCCAGACCTCCATTTCAATCAGAATGCGCACTTTAATAAAAAGTCTAAGTGATTCCTATGCACAATACAGTTTGAGGAGCTCTGCCTTAGAAGACCTGTTGTATCAGTTAAGTTCTTAGTTGCAAGCATTAGAGACTAATTCTGGAAGATTTAAGCAGAAAAGCTCTCCTATTAGTTGAAAGAAGGAAAATAACTCAGAATGTTAACACTGTGTTTTTCTGTCATTAGCTTCTGATTCAAAGTCTTAGGCAAATGCACCTGATTTTTATCCAGGCAAAATACAGACCCTAACTGTGGTTCATGTGTCAACATTTAGTTGCAAGGATGAAGGAGGAAGGTTTTTTGAGGAATGTTTTGTAAAATCAAGTGTTCTTGCCATTTTAGCTTCCTATATCAAAATTCATATAATGAGGAATTCCCCCAAGATAGGAAAGGAACTCAGAGGCTTAATCAAAACCAAAAAAATGGCCAATAAAGAATAGGTCTGATAAAGCAATGATTCAAGTACTCAAGCATGGGTGGAAGGTTGAAACAATAAAAACATTTATAGAAAAAAAATTAAAGGTGAAGGGCTGTTTATAAGAAACAAGATCAGAAACTATGAACTGGGTGGGACAGGAATGGCAAACATGCTCCCTCGTTTCCTTTCTATGCCTACACCAGACACAACTAATCAATCCTGGCATTCTTTTATCCTGGGCTCAAATACTCTTTCATAACCCTTCTCAGGTCAGTGTTCCAGGTCACTACTGTCAATAAATCTATTTCTCCTGCAGAAGGAAAGCTTTCTTTCTTTGTTGAACCTTACGTTTAATTAAAGAGTTTTTGCACATCAACCTTTAGGTGGAATGGTTTCTGTGCATCAGAGCAATCCAGGGCCATCTCGATTTTCAGAAATAAATATTAACACCCAAATCTAGGCTGCCCTGATAATATTTAACAAATGGCTGGCTGTTTTAAGATGTCTTGCCATTTAGACAGATGTTTAGGAAAATCTTGTTAAGAATAATAGTATTAATTTCTTCACTACAATGATGTAAGAGGGTGATTTTTAAATGGGTTCAAAACTTTGAACCTTAAGTCTTCCCTAGGATACAGCTGCTCTGAGCTCTTCACAATCACTGACATATTTTACCATATTTCCTTAAGCTTTGGGGTGTAATTGTTATTAAACATGAAAAATCAAAGCAACAAAGTGTCTGGGCCGGGAGCCATCTAGCCTCGGGGCTTGACAAAAATTGAACCTCATTAAGTCAGGGAAATTTTAGCCAGTCTGAAGGTCAATTAAGGTAATCAGTCAGTGCAGTAATCTACCCAAAGCCACTTGAATAAGCTAAGGTGCCACCAATGCACAGTCCAACGGTAATGACAGCACTGCTCAGAGTTTGGGCTGGGGGTGGGGACAGATATGGGGGGAGTAGAGACGTATTTATGAAGCTTGTGTAAGAGCACTTAGAGAATAATCACTGTTTCTACTTTATTTTGTTTTTCTTTTTTTTAATGAGAAACACACAAAATCCTTTGGTCATTCTATTCATTATCCGGATGGCACTGACTATCTTCTATGAAGCAAAATCATTTTAATTAGTGTGCTAGCTTCTTTCTTTAGGAAAACCAATTATTTCTTTAAAAAAGAAAAAAAGAAGAGTTCATCAGGCTTCATGCTTCTCTCCATATACCCCTCTTCCCAATTCAGGCCCTACTGGATCAATTCAAAGCACAACTGTCATTGTTAGAAACACCAAAGCATGGCTCCAAATAGCAAACATGTGATGGTTTAGTTTAGCCAGATAAACAGTCCTTGCCCTCTAGATTTTTTCTCTAAGAGTACTTATGCAGTCAAGATAAAAGTTGATAAATATCTTGCTGATGAAGTAAGAAGCACTGAGTAGATAATTGCAGTAGAATTGTTATATGAATGACTCCATTCTCCACTGCCTCTCAAACCCATTGCCATGTAACTCTGTATTGTCTGCCTTCTCTGGCTCTGGGCTGGGCCATGTGGCATGCTTAAGGTCAATGGATATTGGCCATTATGGTGCATGCAGGGGTGGGCTTGCTTGGTCAAGTGGACTTGCTTGGTTTGGTTCTCTGCCAATTTCATGAGAAGGATATGCCCAGGCTAGAATGCTTGTTCCAGGAGGAAGGAGACAAACACATGGAATAGAACTAGGTCCCCTCAGTCATCTCCATCAAGACTGTCTTGGGTCAGTCAAGAGCAAGCAAACCCATACACGTGAGAGGACTTGACCAAGGTGACCACTCCAGACTAGAGATAAGCAAATGCTATTATTGCATGCTGCTTAAATGTTATACTGTACTACTGTGACAATAGATAACTGATAATATACACATTTAACTAGAATAAGTTTTTGTGGTCACTAAACCATATTTTCAGGAAAACACCATCAAAATAAATTTCTGATCAATCAATTGATGGATTGACATTATTTCAATTCAGTTCTTTGGCCAAAAGCATTGGTTTAACAGTAGTCTTCTCTATGTGGACCTGGGCTATATAAATCCTGGGCTATGTTTAAAAATAACACAGCTGCAATTATTTACTTGTATAGATTTAACCTGTATGCAGGTCAAGAAGTAACAGTTACAACTGGACATGGAACAACAGACTGGTTCCAAATAGGAAACGGAGTATGTCAAGGCTGTATATTGTCACCCTGTTTATTTAACTTATATGCAGAGTACATCATGAGAAACACTGGGCTGGACGAAACACAAGCTGGAATGAAGATTGCTGGGAGAAATATCAAGAACCTCATATATGCAGATGATACCACCCTTATGGCAGAAAGTGAAGAAGAACTAAACTGTCTCTTGATGAAGGTGAAAGAGGTAAGTGAAAAAGTTGGCTTAAAGCTCAACATTCAGAAAACTAAGATCATGGCATCTGGTCCCATCACTTCATGGCAAATGGGACAACAGTGGAAACAGTGCCTGACTTTATTTTTCTGGGCTCCAAAATCACTGCAGATGGTGACTGCAGCCATGAAATTAAAAGACACTTACTCCTTAGAAGGAAAGTTATAACCAACCTAGACAGCACATTAAAAAGCAGAGACATTACTTTGTCAACAAAGGTCGGTCTAGTCAAGGCTATGGTTTTTCCAGTGTTCATGTATGGATGTGACAGTTAGACTATAAAGAAAGCTGAGCACCGAAGACTTGATGCTTTTGAACTATGGTGTTGGAGAAGACTCTTGAGAGTCCCTTGGACTGCAAGGAGATCTAACCAGTCCATCCTAAAGGAGATCAGTCTTGGGTGTTCATTGGAAGGACTGATGCTGAAGCTGAAACTCCGATACTTTGGCTACCTGATGCGAAGGGCTGACTCATTTGAAAAGACCCTGATGCTGGGAAAGATTGAGGGTGGGAGGAGGAGGGGATAGCAGAGGAAGAGATGGTTGGATGGCATCACTGACTCAATGGACATGGGTTTGGGTGGACTCCAGGGGTTGGTGATGGACAGGGAGGCAAGGTGTGCTGCGGTTCATGGGGTGGCAAAGAGTCGGACATGACTGAGCGACTGAACTGAACTGATAGATTTAACAAACTCTAGTTCAAAATAGGGGGCTTCCCTGATGGCTCAATGGTAAAGAATCTGCCTGTAATGCAGGAGACACAAGAGATGCGGGTTTGATCCCTGGGTTGGGAAGATTCCCTGGAGGAGGAAATGGCAACCTGCTCCAGTATTCTTACCTGAAAAATCCCATGGAAAGAGGATCTTGGCAGCTTGCAATCCATGGGGTTGCAGTGTTGGACATGACTGAGCAACTGAGAACTTGAGCATTTAGCTCAAAATTGTACTGACAAGTCATGGGGACTAGGACAGGGAAGGCTTGGTCAGGGATCACCCTGAAGAACAGCAGTAGGTGTTTGGCTCCTTCTGCTGGCTCCCTGTTTTGCCCCAGTACACATGACTGTACTAAAATACCCATCTCCCTCCACAATAGGCAGGGACAATTGCTTCCATGGGGAGAGAGAGAGTGAAATATTGCCTTAGGATGCCAGGCTGTGCTGGATCATCATGGATCTCCAGGTGGTCTCAGTCCAGCAGCTTTCCTTGGTGATGGTAAAACTGTGAGCAGAACATGGAGCCCATTAGTGCTGGAGGCAATATAAGGAAGTATAGGAGAGGCTGGCGGAATGGAGGGTGTATGCAGAAGGCAGAGTTGCAGTGACAGGGCACGGAGAAAAGTGGCAAAAAGGAGAGCAGGAAAGAACTGGGGGAAACTAGTATTTTATATTAACAGACTTTATTTAATGCTATTTTGTGTCAGGCACTGTTCTAAATGCTTTCAATAATATTTATTTCTCTGAATAGAGCTGGGTACATTTTCTCCATTTTATAGGTGAGGAAACTGAGGCAAATGAATGTTACTTGTCCACATTCACATGGATGATAAGTGGCGGTGGCAGAATTTGAACCCAAGCTGGCCCCAGAGTTCATGCGCTAAACTACTAATATATGTAACCTCTCATATGACTGAACTCCACCAGCTCTGCATACAATATCAAGCAAAAGCAACGTGTATGTGTGTGTGTGTGTGTGTGTGTGTGTGTGTGTGTGTGTGTGTATAATTCTGGAAAAACACATGGTCCAGATTTCTGGATGATGAGTACAGTGCATAAAGAATTCTGAAAGCTTCCTCCAAGATAATAAGAACAAAAAGAAGAAAACCCCAGTAGAGAGGGTGGGAAAACAGACCCAGGAGCAGATGGACACCCCTAGAGGGAATCAGTTGTCCCTCCAGAGGCAGAACTGATGCAGAGTCTTAATGAATTTCCATTCCAGTAGCTGAAAGGAGCCTGATGGACACTCACTAGAGACTCTCTGATTTTCAGGGGTTTAGGAGTCTGTGAAGAAAAAAAAAAATGGAGGACTCATGGGTCAAGATATGTCTACTGCAAAAACCTGTCAATGGGTCATACTTGCCTTTATGTAACTATCTTACAAATTGCTGGTCAAAGTGTTTCAAAACAGTAGATTTTCAGATTCTTAATGAAGACTCGTAGCAATGGAAGTGTGGAAGTGATAGTTCTTCCAGAAAGGATCAAATCTACTTTCCATGCTTTTAGATGATAATTACAGTATGTATGAAAATCTATTAGCCTGGTGATGACACAGGTTATAAGGGATCTGCCTTATCATAGAGACATCTCTGAAAGGTGCAGATGAAGTTTAGGACTATGACAACCTAGCATTCTAGGGTTTGTTTGTTTTTTAATCATTTTTGAGGATTTTAGGATTAAATCATATTCATCCTAAGTACATAGTCCATGAGCATAGGCATATCCAAAACTGAGAGCCCGAGTCCCAAGCAGACAGGGCCAGGGACACCTTGAACTTGGTATCATCCAGCAAGTGCAGGGACTCATAAATACTGCCTTCATTAGCTCATGAGTCCTGTGACTTGTGTCTCTGATGAATAGGGGCACATTCTTCGACCCCTCTAGTAAACAAGCAATGTAATTCCTCTGTAAATTGACTATTAGAATAGTTTAAATGCCCTTGCCTACAAGCTGAAAGACATAGTTAACACTTTTTACATAAGCTAGAAGACCAAAATTTAGCTATCAATCAACTAGGGCAGAAAGGAATGACTTGACAAAATCATTCGTTAAGTCTGACAGGAGTCAAGAACACAAGGCTTTCTTCCAACTGTTTAAATGTATGTGTGACAAGGGAATATTAATGGCCTAAGACAAGACATTTAAAGGTATTAGCTCAGCACTACCAGTCTATTTTACCCAATTAGGGCTATTAATCAATGTAAATAAGTACATTTTCTTCAGCAAACCAAAGGAAAACAGTTGATGTATCATAATTGTTCTTACAGTTCACTTTCATGAGAGGGCAGAGTGATAAAAAGATAGAGTTTAACTCACAAAACTCAAGAAGAAGAATAAACTGTTAAAATGACCAAAATGGTCTGCCTATAGGACGGGCCATAAGGAATGCATGATGCGTACTGGGTCACTTTCAAATAGATATAGCAAAAATATTTTGCACAAACTTTAAAAGTCTGCAACCATTTGATGAATATGAAAGTTTTCTGAAGAAGATGGTTCAAGAAAAAATGGCTCTCCCAGCCAACAAGAATCATAGAACCTCAAACTTGGATGAGACTTTAAAGGTTGTAAGCCCAATTTTAATCTAACCAATGAAAGAACATCTCTGCAAATCTTTTTAATGGATAGACATTCATTCTTTCTCTAATTTCAGTTTTATTGAGACAAAATTGTGTTTGAAATAAAACTGTAAGATATTTAAAGTGTATGTCATGGTGATTTGATATACATATACACTGTGAAAAGATTCCTCCCATCTCGCTAATTAATATATCCATCACCTAGCATACTTCTTTTTTGGTCAGAATTTTAAGTTCTACTGTCTTAGAAAATTTCAGTTTCACGACAATGCTATCAACTCTAGTCATTTTGTTTTACGTGAGACCCTCAGACCTTATTCCGCTCAAAGCTTAAAGTCTATACCCATTTACCAACCTCCCCCCATTCCCTCATTCTTGCTACCACTTTTCTATTCACCATATTTATAAATATGACTTTTTTCTTTAATATTCCACATATAAGTGATATCATGAAGTATTTGTCTTTCTCTGTTTGGCTTATGTCACTTAACATAATGCTCTTAAGGCTTATCCATGTTGTCACAAATGGCAG
The DNA here is from genome assembly GCF_055505025.1 of Bos grunniens. Taxonomy (NCBI): domain Eukaryota; kingdom Metazoa; phylum Chordata; class Mammalia; order Artiodactyla; family Bovidae; genus Bos; species Bos grunniens. Next base: position 52,724,166 of record NC_141175.1, on the reverse strand, counting down.
AATTTCCTTCTTTCTTGTGGCTAAATAATATTACATTATGTGCATGTATTATATATATATATATATATATATATATATATATATGTTTGTGCATATGGTAAGTTGCTTCAGGCATGTCCGACTCTTTGAGACCCTATGAACCATAGCCCGCCAGGCTCCTCTGTCCATGGGATTCTCCAGGCAAGAATACTGGAGAGGGTTGCTGTGTCTTTCTCCAGAGGATCTTCCTGACCCAGGGATCAAACCTGCATCTCTTACATCTCTGGTGTTGGAGTTACCACTAGTGCCACCTGGGAAGCCATATCTATATCTATATCTATATATGTTACATATTCTTTATTTATTCAATATCCATGATGGACACTTAGTTTGTTTGCATGTTTTGACTATTTTCAATAATGTTGCACTGCTGCTGCTGCTGCTGCTAAGTCGCTTCAGTCGTATCCAACTCTATGCGACCCCATAGACGGCAGCCCACCAGGCTCCGCCATCCCCAGGATTCTCCAGGCAAGAACACTGGAGTGGGTTGCCATTTCCTTCTCCAATGCATGAAAGTGAAAAGTGAAAGTGAAGTCGCTCAGTTGTGTCCGACCCTCAGCGACCCCATGGACTGCAGTTTTCCAGGCTCCTCCATCCATGGGATTTTCCAGGCAGGAGTACTGGAGTGGGGTGCCATTGCCTTCTCCAATGTTGCACAGACATAGGCGTTTAATTTGTCTTCGGTTGTGCACTTCAATATCTTTTCTGATCTCACAGAGGAAAAAGTATCCATAAAGAAAAATCTTCACAAAGCCACATTAGTATCAAAGACATTTAAACATTGCACCAAATAAGAGAAATGAGAGTAAATGCATAAAAATAAAATGGGGAAGGCAGTAATGCAATTGGGCTTCCCTGGTAGCTCAGCTGGTAAAGAATCCACCTGCAATGCAGGAGATCCAGGTTGGATTCCTGGGTCAGGAAGATCCCCTGAAGAAGGGATAGGCTACCCACTCCAGTATTCTTGGGCTTCTCTGGTGGCTCAGACAGTAAAGAATCCACCTGCACAGTGGGAGATCTGGGTTCGATCCCTGAGTTGGGAGGTTCCCCTGGAGGAAGGCATGGCAACCCACACCAGTGTTCTTGCCGGGAGAGTCCCCACGGACAGAGAAGCCTGGCGGGCTACAGTCCATGGGATCTCAGAGTTGGACACTACTTAGTGACTAAGCACAGCACAGCACACAGTAATGCAATTAGCTCAAAGGAAGCAGGGAAGTTATTGCAAGAAGTTCAGAGAGAAAAAATATGCTTTATCTCTTTTTATTCTACTCTTTCTCAATAACTGGTGTTCACTCATTTAGTCCTTCTCTGAGAATTGAAGCATTCTAGGTATACGAAGCACTATGTTTGACCAGGGACACGAAGAAAAATAAGACAAACCATCAACTCTCACTCATTGCTAAAATCCCCTCTACTATCTCAATTTCTAGCTACTAATAAAGCTACCGCGATCAACTTGAGCTCATATCTTGAGTGGCCTCATAAATGATGCTTCTCAGAGGCAAGCAGGAGTGCCTCCTGTTCAGTGTGTTGACCTAGGAAACACCATGCTGCTGCTAAGTCACTTCAGTCGTGTCCGACTCTGTGTGACCCCATAGACGGCAGCCCACCAAGCTCCCCCGTCCCTGGGATTCTCCAGGCAAGAACACTGGAGTGGGTTGCCATTTCCTTCTCCAATGCATGGAAGTGAAAAGTGAAAGTGAAGTTGCTCAGTCGTGTCCGACTTAGCGACCCCATGGACTGCAGCCTACCAGGCCCCTCCATCCATGGGGTTTTCCAGGCAAGAGTACTGGAGTGGGGTGCCATTGCCTTCTCCAAGGAAACACCATAAACAAGTCCAGATTTGTTAATTTTCTTAGATTATGTTAGTAGACTTCTTTTTCTCACTTAGAAAGGTCCTCCCAGGACTTCTCCACCTCTCCGTTCAAACAGACATACTTTCAAATATCCAGTTTGTTAGCCCAGAAGATTTGACATTTCAAAAGCATGGAATTTTAGGTAGCATAGGTGAAGGTGAAAAAGATATTTGGAGAATAAACACCTTGGTCAGAACCCTAAACCCACACTAAAAAACAGATTGATTCTTCTGTGTATTCTGAAGGCCTACTCAGTTTCTGACTGCTTATTGCCCTTAATATTAATCCTGTGCATGTTCATTTTTATAGCTTGCAGAGAACTTCCCTAGACATTATTTCATTTGACTTTCTTTATAATGTCACAGTAAGGGTGAAAGATGTAGTTTGCAGGGCCAGCATGATTTTCTTTGTTGCATAAATGAGGAAAGGGATGGTTCACTGGTTACGTATAGAAAATGCCAGAGTCAGGTCTTCCGGTTCCAAGATTAGTGCTATTTTACTTAAGGTCCAAGTGTTTATGAATCTGGCTGTTCAAATTCACAAATCACAATTGGATAAAGATGATCTTTTATTCCATCCTTTACTCCCACACCGAGTCAGCCACTTATCCCCAGCATTGTATCCTCTCAGACACTGTTTACCACAAAAGATCTGTTTAGACACCTGAATATTTCATTCTGAGTACCACTGATTAACTGGCATTGAATGGGCATAAACTGTTTGAATCCAATGTAAGAGAGTCAAAAGTTATGTCAGGATTTCCTTGGTGGTCCAGTGGTTAAGAATTCACCTGACAAGGCAGGGGACAGGGGTTTGATCCCCAGGAAGATCTCACCTGCCACAGGTCAACTAAGCCCGTGTGCCTCATCTACTGAGCCTGCACTTTAGGGCCTGAGAACTGCGACTACTGAAACCCACGTGCCTTAGAGCCTGTAAAAAGAGAAACCACTGCAATTAGGAGACCTTGTCCGCAGCTAGAGAGTGATCCCTACTCATTGCAACTAGAGAAAGCTCATGCACAGCAGTGAAGACCCAGCACAGACAAAACATAAATAAATAGAGTTATATCAGATAAGTTAACTCTAGCAAGGACACTTAGGAAGCTTATGAAATATTTCTCAAAGAAAGATTTGACACTACCACTCGCCCATGTAGCTGCATTGGAGAAAGAAATGGCAACTCAGTCCAATATTCTGTCCTGGGAAATCTCATGGACAGAGGAGCCTCGTGGGCTAGAGTCCACGGGGTCATAGAATGGGACACAACTTAGCAACTAACCAACAACAAACAACAACCCCAACTGCATTGTCAGTTGGGAGAGATAATCATTGACTGAATGGTTTGAGAGCATGTTAGCAGTAGAAGCTTATTTTAAAATGTATGAAGAACTAGATGCAGAGGAGAACGACTCTCTAAAATCATCTTTCTGGTGGAGTCAGTTCTACACACCTGCCACAGTGTGGCAGGATTTGTACCAGACAGAGTCATCTGGCCCCATACTTCCATATTTCTGGCCATTCCACATTATATCACAAGTCTTCTGGGTCTCAGAAGAATCCCCATTGTAAAAATGAGAGACTCTGGAAGGACCCCATTGAAAACTTATCAGTTTGTACTCTGGGTATCAGATAAGTGACGCTTCACTTTAGCAGAATGGGAAACTTGGGGAGATAAGATGCTGCTGGATTAGGGAAGATGGATGATGGGCACTTACTGTTGGTACAGATGTCACTTGTAAATGAACTTCTAAAGCTTATGACTATTTTTGGTCATTAAAGAGCCCATTGCATTTTCTAAAACAGAAACCCTTTCCCCATGCTCCCCAGCTCTATTCCAATTGTAGATAACTGCGTACCTCTGAACTAACCTCTCTGCCCAAAGTTCTGCCACCATATGCTATACTTTTTCATTCCCTGTCTGTAACTATTGCACAGTGGTGCATTTCCAACAGCTGCTGAATTTTTCCTCAAGGGGATTCATTTCATACAGAGGCCTAATGATGACTCCACATTTCTAAGTCTGTGGAAATCCCATAATATGACTGGCGCTATTACTGTTTAGGGAAATGCAGGTGACAGTCAGATTTCAGATCCTTCAGTTTTACAGAAGACCTGGACTCTTACATGGTATTTATTTCATTTCAAGTAGATCCTTACTTCTAGAGCATGGGCTTCTCTACTTTTCCTATAAAAGGCCAGACAGTATGTGATTTAGTTTTTGCAGCCAGTTGGTCTCTGCCGCAACTACTCAACTCTGCCATCATAGAACAAAAACTAACAGTACAACTTATTTTCAAAACAGGCACAAGGGCAGATGTGGGCCACTGATTTGCAGGCACCTGATTTATATAGTTTCATCTGTGGAATTTAAGTCTTACAACCCTATCACCCTGTCCATGTCACTCTGTTGCTTTACTACTTCAAATCCCAGGCTATTTCAAGTTCCTTTCACCCACTCTTTACTTAGAACCTAGCATCTTCAGTATGCAGCAGTTATCTGCATAAGAAGAAAATTGAGAAGACTAGAGATGACCTCAAGAGGCCTCAAGGGTCCAGTCTGACTGCTTTACTTGACCAAGATGATGTTTATTCTCTTTGCCTCACATCCTGTTAGAAAACATAGTTTATCTCAGTGGTACCTAAGCAATTCCTTTTCTAGTAGAAGCTTCAAGGCAGAGAACAAAGAGGAATGGTTAGATGTAAAAGCAGAAGCTGTTGACTTTTCCTAAAACTTCTGTGGACTAGAAGGGTATCTGGTTGGGTTGCCCAGCCTGCTCAATATAGGTGTTCTGACCTAGACTGGACTCCAAGTCCTGATTATTTCCTCCTAATTTGGCAAAAAAATATTGAGAGTCCTTCCACAGACTGGACAAATACACAGAGAATGCACCTAAAGAGCACGAGGCAAGCTTGTTGCTATGGTAATATACAGACACAATGAAAGTCACAAGGGATCTACTTTCACCGGCATCTATTTATTCCGGCATCTATGGATATAGCCTCAGGGCAACACTGATCTAAGCCTTCAGATTTCAAAGGAGGAGCTGTGGGAAATCTGCTCAGTCGGGCATGGTCAGTGCTGCCTTCTTCCTGCCCCTGTGACTCTGAGCCTTCCCTTGCCCACGGTCAGTGCCCGGACCACCCAGCTCGCCGTAACCAGAGGTGCTCTTCAACTTCTCTGTCACCCTCTTCATGTAGCTGCAACTCCGATTGCAGCTATTTAAAAACAGCTTGATCTTCACTGAAATTGAAGGAATCAAATAAAGATATAGAAGTCCTGCCCTTAAGAATTAACAGGATTGATGCACTCCTGAAAAAAAAAAAAAAACTGGTTTGAGAGAAGAGGGGGCTGAGATTGGTTATCCACCAAACTTCTGACAAGCACTTATGGTTGGATCAGATGGAAAATCCCCTCCTGTCACCAAAGTCCTCAGGACAAATGGTTCTTCTCCGATCCTGGAACACTGGGGCAAAAATTCATCCATGTCTTTCTTACTGAATATACCAGGCAAGTTGGCTAGTCTCTCTGTCTGCATTTAATCAGCCATCCCCCACTCCAGCTAAGATAAAAGTCCTTTACTTTTCCCTCTTATGATTAATTAGGAAAGTAATTATCAAAATCTCTTTCATGGTTCAGTGTCTTGCATGGGGCTGGCCACAGATATGGGTGGTTTAAAGAAGAAAAAAAATCAGGGATGTTAAACAGGAAGGCTATTATTTTGATTATTATGAGGATCTCAAGACATTATGAATTGATATTTACCTTATAGCCTTCCCAGTAATGGAATTTTAATAAAAGCTATAAAATAAGTCCAAAGTGTATCAACTTGAACAACTGTAGTCATTAAAAGGACAGGCTTCAGAATTAGCTCACTTGGATTCACTAACTTGCCAGCTTTATATTGGTAAGAAATGTAAGCTCACTGTCAGAATTTCAAAATGCTACTCTGTAAAAATAAAATCTTTTTGATAAGGACAGATTTTAGAATCAAATTATAACACATCAAACAGAGAATGGACACTAGCTAAAGAAATGTCAAACAGTATCTGTGGGTTCAACTTTGCTTTCTTGACCTTCATATACACCCAGGTGTATAGGAGCAATGGATCAGATGGCTACTTCAGCTCTCAATGATAGGATAGCAGCAGCTGCCCAGTTTCTAAGCCTAACCACTTCTAGCACTCAGAGCTACAGAAAGGCAAGCCAAGTGACTGTGAAGCCACAAATTCATGTGTAATGATAGTCACTAATTTGTAGGTTTTTGGAACTCTATTTAAATAGAATTCTTTACTAAAGCTCCCCCCACCTTTACAGCATACAAATTATGTTTTTTAATTTTTAATTTAGATTTATTTATTTGCTTGTCTACAGCAGGTCTTAGTTGCAGCGCATGGAAACTTCTTTGGTCTTCATTGCAACATGCGGGATCCTTTCATTTTGGCATGCAAACTCTTAGATGTGGCATGTGGGATCTAGTTCCTTAAACAAGGATAGAATCTGGGCCACCTGCATTCGGAGCGTGAAGTCTTAGCCACTGAACCATCAGGGAAGTCTTTTACTGAAATTTTTATTTGGGCCTTAAGCTAGACAAAGTAGAAAAAAATTAGTTTTGGAGCACAAACCCAACAATTTGATAATTACAAAATCACTGATCTTAATTCAATTTGCTAGCTACTAAAATTGCCCAGTAATTGTACCAGATGCTGGGTAAAGGGATAATCTCCCATTTCTAAAGCAGAGGCTGCTATTGCAGGGGGTCTTAGGATGCTAAAGGAAGAAATTCTGCCCTGAGAAAAGATCTCTGAGGTCCCTTCTACTTCATGAGTAGAGTTTATGAGTCTATGACCTCCACTGAATCCATCTTTTTTTCTTCCAAGAGAAAAGCTGGTTGAGAAATAAGCCCAGAAGACACTATTGCTTTTCTTTCCTGTCACTCCTTTCCCCCTCCTCCTACCCCCCTTTGATTCTGGGGGTAACTATAAATCTTTATACACATATAATCACCATTCAACTTTTAAAATAATCATTTAAAGAGACTGTATCCTTCTTTCTGAAATTAAAGATGGGTGTGATTTCTCTTCCTCTCATTGGGGGACATTCTTTGTTCAGATGATTAAATTTCTGAGCTGTTTTTCTGTACATGAAGGAAATTTTCCATGCTCCAGTCTGACAAAAATACCTGTTTTGGGTACAGTTTCCTGAAATGTGGCACCATATGTGCATCAGTAAACATTATGTGTAGAGTAAATTAAGCTGAGCCTTATAATTAGGCGGTAAGGAAATTACTGTAGACCTGAAAAAGTAAATCAGCAGTATTAAAATGCTCTCCATTTTCTCTGAAGCACTTCAGAGTGTCATTAAAAAAAACCCAAAAAACGTCATGTCACGGTGATAAACATAGAAAAAAAAATGCATTTGGAGCAAGGCAAACTAAAAGACACCACAATTCAAATAAGTCTTCAGATCTGGAGTCCAGGGTGTCATCTCATCGTAAAATTTAAAAGTCAGCCCTTTTGCCACTAACATAGGAGAAAAAGAAAACCACCTGACTTTGAGACTTTGGGAGGAAACTTTCTCATACAGCAGGTGCAGTAAAGACATTAAGAGCTAGAAGCTCTGGAGCAGAGCCAAGACTAAGGAGAGTCACCCATTATAAACAAAATAGCAACACTGTAAATAAAAACAAGATCAGTATTGCTAGTTTTCTCTTTTGCTTCAGGTTTCAGTAAAGCTCAGCACTGCCCTATTACTGATCCTGTGTTAATTTACAATGTTGGTAAGTTACTCATCATGAATTTTTTTGCATTAATTTCGATTTTCTAAAATACTGCATAAAAATATTATTTATCTTGATTACTTAGTTTTTTGGTTCTTCCTGAAATTATGTGCTGTAGGCCACTACTGCCTCATTCCTCTCCCCCTCCTCCTGGCCCTGCCCCAGAAAGCACAGATCTTGCCAAGCCCTTCAACACAGCACAGTGAACAATCAGACCATCCATTTCTAATCCTGGCCTATGGGAAGAAGAGGCTCAAGTATGTATTCTCCCTCCCTCAAAACAGGTATTGTATCTATGAAGTGCTGATGACTAAAAGATGCCAAATGGAGACAGGTTGCAGGGCTTCACGAATCTTCACGCAAATCTTCCAAAGAATGATGGTGAGACATAAAAGTTTCCCCCACCAGAAATAAAAGCAGTGGAATTCAAACTTGCCAGAATATCACAATTATCTGGAAAGCTTATTGCAATATAGCATTTAACTTGCCACTGCTACATGAACTTAGAATCTCAAGATGAAGCCATATACGGGTTTCTCTCACTATCCGAATGTACAGATGCTCATGAAACCTTTTGCAAGATGACATGCTGTAGAATGAAGAAGCAATCACCTTATGAGGTATCTTACTAGTGGATGCCCAAAACACATCAGGATAAAAGCACAAATGCTCACAAACACAGTTTAAAACTTTGGTGGCTGGATGCTGAGATGTTGAGTGTAGTTTCCAGGGAAGGAGCTTGGTGGCGCTACTCTTGCCGCTTCCAGCGCCCACTGCCTGTGTAAGAGTTGGCTGTAAAATGCTGGACAGATCTTTACATTCACCTTTCTTTGTAAGAGCAAAAATCCTCCAAATTCCTTTCAGCTAGCAAAAACAGAAACCAATGTAGGTTTTTCATAAAAGGCATAAACAGACTTTTGAAAAACAGGAGATACCTGGTATCTGCATTTTGGTAGGTTCTTAAGCTCAACTTTTCTAAAGTCAGCCCAGCAATAGGAAACATCTGGGTTAAAGCATAGAAACTCTCTCTTAAAATGGAGAAAGCTATTATCACAGTAAAAATGGACTTGTTAAGTTAACAAATCTTGCTCTTCAAACAAAAGAACCAAAGACATGAGAGTTTAGAACAGAGGAAAGTTGATGATTGGGATACTTCTAGGCTGGCTGGATACAGATTCTCCATCCTTTCATCACTTGTGTGGTGGCAACTTACTTTACTTTGGGCACTAAGATATGCCTTGAGGAAACAAAGAACATTAGGTCATGGGCATAGGCAAAAATAAACAAACAACTTAAATCTACAGCAAAAAGTGTCATAATAAGGGTATTTAAAATGCTTTAGGAGCCTACTGGATAAACCCTGTTTATAAGAATTGAATAAAGTTGTGATGATCAGGTGACATTTAAGCTAAGCCTTGTAGGAAAAATTGCAAATTTTCCTAAAAGGAAAAAAAGAAAAAAGAGGGAGGGAGGGCATTTGGAAAAATTGTGAGTTTTCATGGAAAAAGAAGATAAATGAAGGAAAGGGGCATTCTAAGCAGAAGTAACATCAAGTGCAAAGCAATGAAGATGTGGGAAGACTGGTCTAAAAGACTGCTGGAGCTACACTGAACTGAAGGCAGGGAGCCTGGGGTCAAGTCACTGATTGTGAGGCTGTGATGATCGTTTTTTGAAAAGCAACTAAGCAGTGCCAATGGTAATGGAGAAGGAGTGCACTCAAAACACAGTTAGTGGGGATCTAGGGAAAGATAATGGAAGAAATTACACAAGGCAAGAACTTTCTTGAAAAGCTGATTATAGTGGGGAGCACACAGGTATATAGGGTGGAGGAAGGGTAAGGATTTAATTTTAACATACTCTGGAAATTTCATTCAGAAAAGAAGGAAGACGAAGATTGGTTAAGAACATACAAAGTAAATGGATGAATATTACAACCAACATCACCTTCATGAAATTGAGCAGGACCCTGTTGGGGCTCTTGGGCTCAGAAGTCTTTCTGTGTCCTGTTTCCTGTTTAGGCTTCAGCCTCTAAGACTTTCCTTGAGTTCCAGTGGCAAGTTCAGTTCAGTTCAGTTCATTTCAGTCACTCAGTTGTGTCCAACTCTTTGCGACCCCATGGGCTGCAGCACTTCAGGCCTCCCTGTCCATCACCAACTCCCAGAGCCTACTCAAACTCATGTCCATAGAGTCAGTGATGCCATCCAACCATCTCATCCTCTGTTGTCCCCTTCTCTTCCTGCCTTCAATCTTGCCCAGCATGGGGGTCTTTTCCAATGAGCTAGTTCTTTGCATCAGGTGGCCAAAATATTGGAGTTTCAGCTTCAGCATCAGTCCTTCCAAAGAACACCCAGGACTGATCTCCTTTAGGATGGACTGGTTGGATCTTCTTGCAGTCCAAGGGACTCTCAAGAGTCTTCTCCAACACCACAGTTCAAAAGCATAAATTCTTCGGTGCTCAGCTTTCTTTATGGTCCAACTCTCACATCCATACATGACCAATGGAAAAACCATAGCTTTGACTAGATGGACCTTTGTTGGCAAAGTAATGCCTGCTTTTTAATATGCTGTCTAGGTTGGTCATAGCTGTTCTTCCAAGGAGCAAACGTCTTTTAATTTCATGGCTGCAGTTACCATCTGCAGTGATTTTGGAGCCCCCAAAAATAAAAAGTTTGTCACTGTTTCCATTGTTTCCCCATCTATTTGCCATGAAGTGATGGAACTGGATGCTATAACCTTGGTTTTCTCAATGTTGAGTTGTTTTTTTTTTTTTTTACACTTTACATAATTGTATTATTTTTGCCAAATATCAAAATGAATCCGCCACAGGTATACATGTGCTGATGTATAGAACAGTCTTATGGACTCAATGTTGAATTTTAAGCCAACTTTTCCACTCTCCTTTTTCACTTTCATCAAGAGGCTCTTTAGTTCTTTGCTTTCTGCCATAAGGGTGGTGTCATCTGCATATCTGAGGTTATTGATATTTCTCCCGGCAATCGTGATTTCAGCTTGTGCCTCATCAAGCCCAGCATTTCTCATGATGTACTCTGCATGTAAGTTAAATAAGCAGGGTGACTGTATACAGCCTTAACCTACTCCTTTCCTGATTTGAAACCAGTCTGTTGTCCCATATCCAGTTCTAACTGTTGCTTCTTGACCTGCATACAGATTTCCCAGAAGGCAGGTCAGGTGGTCTGGTATTCCCGTCTCTTTCAGAATTTTCCAGTTTGTTGTGATCCACACAGTCAAAGGCTTTGGGGTAGTCAATATAGCAGAAGTAGATGTTTTTCTGGAACTCTCTTGTTTTTTTCATCGAAAAAGCAAGAGAGTTTTTTTTTTTTTGGATGGCAAGTTCAAACTGCTGCTAATAAGAGAAGGGATGAGAATGCAAACAAGGAAGGAACAATCAACAAACAATAGTGTAGCCTTGGGGCAGGATCCTGGTTCCACCTCAAGGGATATACAACAATATCTTTGAGCTCTTCTGCAGAAGTAAGTGAAAGTGGAGTTGCTCAGTCGTGTCCCTGACTCTTTGCGACCCCATGGACTGTAGCCTATTAGGGTCCTCTGTCCATGGGATTCTCCAGGCAAGAATACTGGAGTGGGTTGCCATTTCCTTCTCCAGGGGATCTTCCCAACCCAGGGATCGAACCCTGGTCTCCTGCATTGCAGGCGGGCGCTTTGTCATCTGAGCCACCAGGGAAGCCCCTTAGTAAATAGAAGATGTTATTAACTACTTGATGAGCATTCTTCATTCCAGAGAGAAGGCCACAATTTGATAACCTTGAGAACCACAGAAGCTCATCAGGAGACCATCTGAGGCCAAATTAAAGAAATGCAGGCCCTGCACACACCTTGATCCTTATCAGCAGCCCTGACCTTGAACTATTGCTATAAAGTGAAAGTGAAAGTGAAGTTGCTCAGTCGTGTCTGACTCTTTGCGACCCCATGGACTGTAGCATACCACACTCCTCCGTCCATGGGATTTTCCAGGCAAGAGTACTGGAGTGGGTTGCCATTTCCTTCTCCAGAGGATCTTCCTGATCCAGGGATCGAACCCAGGTCTCCCACACTGTAGGCAGACACTTTACCATCTGAGGAAACTCCTCCCCAAATACCACAGGTTGGGACACAGTATTTTGAGGGCAGGAGCTCGCTGTGTCCCCCTTTGCCTGACAAAGGAATAAAGCTATTTTTTTCTACTTCACTCAAAGCTCTATCTCCAAGACTTATTCAGCACCAGTGCACACAGGCTGAGTTTTCAGCATCATTCATCACAATTTCCTGCCCAGGCAAAGAGGAATGGTGAATTCCCTCAAACATCCTCTGTGATATCCCCGGAAGCCAGGAAGGTACAAAGTGCTTAGATCCTACAGTAAACCAGGGCTTCCACCACTTTCCAAATCTCAAATTCATCCAGCCCCCTTGGGAAATAGGAAGATTTAAAAAAAAAAAAATCCGCTGTCCTGATGGAAATTTCCCCTGAGAAAAGGATGCCAGGAGCCATTTCAAGTAATAAAAGGTGACCTCAGCAAGGAGAGGTCAAATGGAACAAGATATATTTGACCAAAAGCTGGCTGCAAAGATCCACTAAATACATTGTCAGAATCAAGGCGATTAGCTGCTATCATCAGCTCCCCAAAAAGCTCAATTCAGGCCATAGTGGCAAACTCCTGCAGAACACATTTGAAAATTATCTCCCTTTTAGTGTCTGTTTTGGATAGAAAACTTCAGCCTAAACGTAGCCTCCAACAATATATATGGACCAACCTCACTCACTCAGGTTTTGTGTTCTGAAATGTTTTGGTAAGCTTAAAGGACATTCTTAAAAAAAAGAGAGAGAGAGAGAGAGAGAAAAGAAAAGAAAAATCCTTATTTGACCCACCATTTTTGAAAATTTTCCAAATTTCCCTGCTTAGGTATTTCATCCTGGAAAATATGATAGAACTTTTTTTATAATCCTATAGTGGATCTTCCAGTGTCAGGATTAAGATTCTGCCTAGGAGATTTCCTGGTGGTCCAGTGGTAAAGAATTCACCTGCTAGTATAGGGGACATGGGTTTGATCTCTGATTGGGGAAGATACCACATACTGCAGGCAACTAAGCCTGTGTACCACAACTATGGAACCCATAAGCCATAACTACTGAAGCCCGTGCACCCCAGAGCCCGTGCTCCCCAACAAGAGAAGCCACTGCAATGAGAAGCCCATGCTTTGCAACTAGAAAAAAATTGAACAGTGACAAAGACCCAATGGAGCCAAAAACAAATTTAAAAAAATAATAATTAAAAATAAAATTCAGCTTAAAATTTTTTTTTTTTTTTTTTTTTTGGCCTGGCACTCTTATTGCCTAGAACAACAACAGTGTCCAAAATAAAACCAAAAGCACACATTCTCTTGAATGTTTTGAGACTCAGGCAATGCTATGTATCCTTCTCCATCCAACTTTTCCTTGACTTCTGGGGCATGAAGAAATCAGCAGAAGCGAATAAATCAGTAGTTGAAGCTTCCACTTAATTGAGCAGTTTCCTATTCATACATGTGTTACAGATTCCTCTGCACAGTGCGTTATTTGATTAATCAATATTGATCAAGCTATTGGACTCTTCCTGTGATCTGGACTCACTGGTGAGAAAGAGGTCAAGCTTGGCATCCTCCCCAAGACTGTATTCATGTGTGACCCATCAACCACATGCTGGCTCACAGGAGTCAATTAATCCATGATTTGAACAGTGTCTTTATAAGGGAAGAGATTGCCGATAGTGATATTTTAAGAACTATTTACAACAGATAAAATCATGTACCTTGAACCTGGCCTAATGAGTGTTTCCCAGGAGACAAAAAAGTACATAGTGGCCTGACATTCAGGGCTGCTGTAATGGGATTTTCCTAAATTAGAGAGAGCTTGAGTATACAACCTGTGATCAAAGGGCTTGTCCAGAGACAGCCTTTCAGAGTGCTCATGCCCTCCCCTTCCTCTGCCCTTCTCCTTCTGGTCTCTTTGATTCTGATTTTGGTGTTTCTGATGCCATTTGTGTTCAGCTGTCCCAGAATTGCTTATGTTCTGTATTTCAAACACCAATTGCTGTATGATCATTTTCTGGTCTCTACATGTTTACAGAAGCAAGGCAATCTGACCAGGATTATTAGCTCTGACATAGGTTTTCAGTGTGAAGAACACAAACCTCAAGGTTTGGAGGAAATCAATATTTTGTTTCATAATTTTTAAATTGTAGCCATATAGATAGCCTCAAATCCTTATGAGGAAAAGCAGCTTCAAGTCTGGAAATAAATGATTTCAAAATGTTTTCTTACAATGAATCTAAAAATAATTGGCCCCATCATGAACAGATGTGAGAAAAAGAATTGAATGCCTTAAAATTCCTTTTTTCTGTAAATGTTTTGGAACATCTATAATTCATGCTTTGAGAAGCCAGCTACCTAAACATAATAGCAGTTTTTAAAAAGATCCAGTGAACCATAACAGCTGGAGACCTGAGAGATGATATCCTATCACAAACTAGAACCCTATTCTCAACATGCACTGCAGATGTTTTTTCTGTCTGAATTACATATATGTCACCCAACCCTGGTGGCTCAGACAGTAAAGAATCTGCCTGCAATGCAGGGGACCTGGGTTCAATCCCTGGGTCAGGAAGATCCCCTGGAGAAGGGAATGACTACCCACTCCAGTATTCTTGCCTAGAGAATTCCATGGATAGAGGAGCCTGGCAGGGGCGTTCACAGGGTCACAGCGGCTGAGCGACTAACACTTTCATTATTTCTTCAGCCATTCCCAACCCCACAATAGTAAAGGTGCTGTTGAAAACCACAAAGCATCTCTACATATTTTGTGAACCGTCTTTGTTCCCCACTGCCTCCCCCAGAGGAGAATAGCATATGGGGGACCCAACTGCATCTGCTAGTTCTTTGGATTGCTAGGATGGAGAAGGGCTAAGAGCCAAGACCCCATAGCTAGACTGCCTGGACAGGGACCTCCAGGCATCCCCACTTGGTGTCACCCTGGGTTCATTACCTGGTTTCATGTCCTCATCTGTAAACAGCCTATTCTATCTCATAGAGCTGAATGAGGATTACATGCAGTCCATTTATAGAAAGAACTTCAAACAGTGCCTGGCACAATGTAAAGACTCCATACATGTCAGCTATAATTTAGTTTACATTTTCATGGACAGTGATTTTACAAACTTGGGCTGATGACAGCCCACCTTTAGCCACAGTTTTTACGTAAGGAACTGGGTCACAAAAGGGAGAGCTGAGGAGTCTTTAGCTGTAATTATTTCTTATTAATCTAGTGAGCTTTTTCTGAAGTCCTATCTGGAGGCAGGGTGTTGATAAATCGACCTTTAACAAACCATCCAGTGACAAGTTTTGCTCATTTGTTTTTAATCCTTTGTTGTATAATCCATTCTATTAAGTTTGCATTCCAGTGTAAAAGCATTCTATGCATGTTTTGATTGTGACAGCAAAACTGACACTTTTCTCAAGTTGACACTGCATCTCATTGCTGGAATTATTGTGATGACTATTAAGGGTGATGGAATAAGAATTAGGCCATTGATTGGTTTGAGGAATAAGAGAGAGCTGCTAAGTTTAGCAACACACTAACATGTTATGATTACTATTTATTAGCTTCTCATAGGAAAACATTTGAGTCCTGATTTGTTTATCAACTTAGGGGGAGAGAAAGACTAACACAAGGACCACAGTAACAATCAGGATAAACCAACATCACTATAAGCATAAGGAAAACCAAGAGGCCATGCCTAGAATAGTTCACAGGTGGCATATAGAAGGGGGGCATGAGGAGCAGCTGGCAGACACCAACTGGGCCCTCTCTATGGGATAAATAGACCATGTGGGCTACTAGGTACTCAAGCAGGGACTCAGCCAAAAGCTTTTGTTTTTACAATGGGCTGATTCCAGAAACACAGCAGTGACAATAGCTCAGACATGGGGCATACTGTGCCCACAGCTCTAAAATTAAAACATAATGCTTAAAGCTGGCAGTTATATTCCCCTAAATCCATTTTTAACTCCAAACAAAATACTCCTAAAAGGATTCTGTTCTACCACTGCCCACTCTCTTGGGGTTAATTGGCAACATGGATCTATGCCAATCAGTTAAAATAATGCCCCTGGGTTCCTGCAACCTTTCTCACAATTTACGACTCTCCAGTTCCCAGGGACATACTGCCTGGGAAAAAAAAAAAAAAAAAAAAAGGAGCTCTACTTACTAGAAAATTCTACCTAAAACAGAAATCCTTTTTATTCAATTACTTGATTTTTTTTTCACATGTCTACAAATTTAAGTCCACTTTCTTTCATTAGGCAAGTCCAAGATAATGATCATAATCGACTTTATTTCTTTTTAATTTGGTGACTAGAACTTTGCAAGCCCAGGGTCACCTTCTGAAGAACACTGCCCAACCTTGGGGCTATGAGGAAAAGAGAGGAGGCCCAAAGGGTGGGAACTTATGAAAGTGATCAGAAATATTTTTCTTTGATTTCAGCCTGTGATTTTATTTCTCTAAATATTGTATAAAGGAATATAGGTTTACAGGTAACTAGAGTTGGATCGCTGAGGGTTTTCACTTAGAATTTTTTCTAACAAAGGCCTGTCCATAATTAAAGGAACAGAAAATGTTTCAGTTTTCATCTGAACCACTAGCATTCATTGTGTGTGTATTTAGTTGCTCAGTCATGGTTAACTCTTTGCAACCCTATGGACTATAGCCCACCAGGATCTGTCCATGGAATTCTCTAGTTAAGAATATCGAAGGGGTTGCCATTCCCTTCTCCAGGGGATCCTCCTGTCCCAGGGATGGAACCCTTGTCACCTGCATTGCAGGCAGATTTTTTTTTTCCTGTTTGAGCCACCAGGGGGGCCCTGGGCCATCACATACCAGAGACTCAGATCAAATTTTGTTAATCCAATTAACTAGCTGCTACTGCTAAGTCACTTCAGTCGTGTCTGACTCTGTGCGACCCCATAGACAGCAGCCCACCAGGCTCCCCTGTCCCTGGGATTCTCCAGGCAAGAACACTGGAGTGGGTTGCCATTTCCTTCTCCAATGCATGAAAGTGAAAAGTGAAAGTGAAGTTGCTCAGTCGTGTCCGACCCTCAGCGACCCCATGGACTGCAGTTTTCCAGGCTCCTCCATCCATGGGATTTTCCAGGCAGGAGTACTGGAGTGGGGTGCCATTGCCTTCTCCGAATTAACTAGCTACCCACATCTACCCACATCTAAATTGAACATCTACCTGAGCCAAGCTAATCAGATTCCTTGCATATTCTATCTGCAGAAATGCTAGGTAGCTTCTGTTCAGCTCAGGCAAGGTTTTGTACCAGTACAGGTGTGCATGGAGAAACAGAAGAGATGGGGAAAAGAGATTAAAATATTCCAACATATGGATTGGGATAGAACTGACAGATGGAGACCATCTTAGTTCTATAAAGGCATATTGGGGAAGAGAAGGCTGTTTGAGTCAAATTCAGGGATGTGGTATTAAATTATGCCATAACTGTTGGATCTGATTATCGTAAAACAGCTCTCTCTCACCCTTAGTCCTCTCAATCTCTAGGAAAGGTGAGCAGAAAAAAAAATGTTATACATGGAATGATTTGAGGGCATGACATATTCCTTCCAATGCCACCATAAAGGAAGCTCTTCAAAGATCTTGTCACCAAAGCATTTACAATTCCTGTACCATGAAGTCCATCTTCAAATTTCACTGCTGTCCAAAGCTAAAAAGAGTCAACACTTTTCTGAGAATTGTAGCATCAAGGTAAAAACTACTGTCCATTCCTTCCTAGTAAGACAAAAAAAATTCTTGTGACAGGCCATGAGTGAAGAGAACTTAAGTGTTGGTTCCAGAATGTAAAAGAATTGTCCCTATTAAGACCTAGAGAGGGAGGTAAGAAGACTCATTTCATGAACTTTGCCTGGTCGACAACCTGTATGCCTATGTGCTAAGTTGCTTCAGCTGTGTCCAACTCTTTGTGACACTATGGACTATAGCCCCCCAGACTCCTTTGTCAAAAATGCTGGCAAAATACAGGCAAGAATTCTGGAGTGGGTTGCCATGCCCTCCTCCAGGAGATCATCCGAACCCAGGGATCAAACCCACATCTCTTACATCTCCTACACTGGCAGGTAGGTTCTTTATCACTAGCACCACCTGGGAAGCCTGGTTGACAATCCAGCCAAAGGCAAACCCTAGAGAAGCCTGTTCCCTTCCCATCACTTTTAAAACCTGTGAGTATCAGGCATTAGGACTTCTGGCAGAGGAAATAAATGGACTCATTCAAAGAGTTTATAGACCTAGTTTGGCTTCTTATTTTACAGGTAAGAGGAGACCAAGAGATGGAGGATCCACAGTCACAAGGTCAGTTTAGTGGCAACGCTAGAAGTAAAACCCTGAGCTCCAGACACCTGACTCACTGTTGTCTACCATCTCCAATCCCAATTCTTTCTACCAATATCATTTCCTATCAGATGGGGACTTTGTATGGAAAGATAGTCTAAGAAGGCAAGGAGAAGCAGACCTGGTCATACTCTCTCTTAAAATTACCTACTAATGCGTAAGAAGACAATGTTTTATTCTCCCTTATTTCAAGATAAAATAAAAAGAAAACACTTTCCTCTAAAGGTTTATTGGGCTTCCCTGGTGGCTCAGATGGTAAAGAATCAACCTGCAATGCAGGAGACCAGGATTCAATCCCTGGGTCAGGAAAGATCCCCTGGAGAAGGAAAGGGTTACCTACTCCAGTATTCTTGCCTAGAGAATTCCATGGACAGAGGTGCCTGGTGGGCTACAGTCCATTGGGGTTACAAAGAGTCTGAGAGACTAATACTTTCACTTTCAAAGAGCTTAATTAGCTTATTAACTAATTGTGATACCTTCTAGAGAACACCAGATCAGTGTGTCTGTACTTTCTGGTGATAACCTGAAAATAGCCCAGAGAAGCTCCACAGCAGTGATTTGAAGCAGTGTCTTCCTTTCCTTCAAACCATTTTT
The DNA here is from genome assembly GCF_055505025.1 of Bos grunniens. Lineage (NCBI taxonomy): Eukaryota > Metazoa > Chordata > Mammalia > Artiodactyla > Bovidae > Bos > Bos grunniens. Next base: position 52,705,452 of record NC_141175.1, on the reverse strand, counting down.
TAAGATGCTCCTTGGCCATTTTTGCCCAGAAAGTTTGCTAATCTCTTACTTGACATGCTTCAGGGATGAGTATTATTGATAGATGATGCAGCCCTGACAGTTCAGCTTTCACAGATACAGAAAGTAAAGCAGGTGTTGCCTCAGAGCAGAGGTTGGTCCCAGATGACCAACACTTAATGAACGAGATGGATATATGTAGAAGCTATCAGCAAGAGATAAGGCCTCTGAGGCAGAAATCACGGAGTTCCTTAATGGATGGTACCATTTCTTCCAGGAAAAGAACACTACAGAAGACAGTGGAGCTCACCATAGCAACACAGAAAATAAGATGTACTAGAAACGGGTACTTGTGTTCATGCAGCATTTTCAAAATGAAAAGGGACCCTGACTAGATTCCTTCCCCCTCCCCTAACATGGACCCTTCAGGCTAATGATGCCCTTAGCCATTTAAATCATCCAGCTACCTTTCCTTGCTTGGTTTCCCTGCTTCCCAAACAACCATCTGATAAGCAAATTTTCCCCTAGATTTATGTCCCCAAGGAAATACACTGGGTCAGAGACCTTAATTAGCCCATCAGATTAAGAGTTGTGTTTCACATTAACCATTGGCACTCTTGTTTATTCATTGATTGCCTTGGGAGTTTTAGTAAGAACTAGCAGAAATTAGAGACTGGTTCTTCACATCCCTAGGTCTGAAAAGCTGAAGACTGTATGTAAAGGGCAGAAATTTTACCACCTAGGAAGATTGTGTCTGGTCAGTGTGAGGGTTTCCCCTCGTTGTCTGCCACTCCTGACTTAGGGGTTGTTTTCATCACCACCACTATTGCACTTGTTATATCTGTTTGCTCAGCAGACTGATTTGTTGATGAAAAGCTTCTGTGTATATGTAGATATTATAAAGAACAGCAAGCTAAGTATTAGGTCTGAAAAAGGACATTCTTAGACACCACCACTAAGTATTAATACCAGGCACTTATAAAGCAAAACAGTACCTGTCTCCTTAGATCTCTTGTTTTCTTGGTCATCTTATCAATTGCAATGTTTAGAGGATCTCCTTTTTCTTTTCTTCCAGTCTATTAAGAAAAAAAAAAATTCAGATTTAGAAAAATTCAATGTTAGTGACATTAAAGGTTAAAAAAAATTAAGAAACACACTTGAGTTGTAGAGTTCAAGCCATTAAAAAAAAAAAAAAGGAGTCTTTTCAATACCCAGTTAATATAACTTGATCTCTAAAGTTAATCTCTCTGAAATAAAGATTAAAAGTTGATGAAAATCAATACATTCTCAAGATGGTTACACATATGTCTGTTCAACTCCATGCAGATTTATGTTTTATTCCTTTCTCCAGACATTCAACAATTAAGTAGATACAAGGATGTTTTTGTTATTACCTTCAAATACAAGTGAGTTTTTTTCCTTTATATATTTCTTCTGAATAGAAAACTATTGAGATAATAAAACAAAACTAGAAAAAGAATAATCAGAATTTTATACTAATGTATCATAAGTCTTTTTGTAATTTCTGTATCAAAATAAAAAGAGGTGCTTTAGTAGAAAACATAGTGTTTTAATCTCTGTTCTGCCATGCACTGGAATGCTAAACATGATAAGAAGGAACCCACAGCTTGAGGCCAGAGGGAAAATTCCCCTTATGACTATAACAAGCAGAGGCAAAAGCAAAAGATAATAGTAATGGTATTTGATAAATTGTTCACAGGAAGTTTGGAAGTTTAACTAGTTTCTATTCTTTCCACTCCCTTGGGTTTTTTTTTTTTTTTTTTTTTTTCCGAATTTTTATTTCTGTAGTAACACAAACCAAACCAAACAGAACCTCCATTATCTTTAAAAAAAAAACAAACACAGCAGCAACAACATTCCCATGGATAAAAAGCTAGGAAACCAGAAGGGAAAGAGACACGTGTACCCCAATGTTCATCACAGCACTGTTTGTAATAGCCAGGACATGGAAGCAACCTAGATGCCCATCAGCAGATGAATGGATAAGAAAGCTGTGGTACATATACACAATGGAGTATTACTCAGCCATTAAAAAGAATACATTTGAATCAGTTCTAATGAGGTGGATGAAACTGGAGCCTATTATACAGAGTGAAGTAAGCCAGAAGGAAAAACACCAATACAGTATACTAACGCATATATATGGAATTTAGAAAGATGGTAACAATAACCCTGTGTACGAGACAGCAAAAGAGACAGTGATATATAGAACAGTCTTATGGACTCTGTGGGAGAGGGAGAGGGTGGGAAGATTTGGGAGAATGGCATTGAAACATGTAAAATATCATGTATGAAACGAGATGCCAGTCCAGGCTCGATGCACAATACTGGATGCTTGGGGCTAGTGCACTGGGACGACCCAGAGGGATGGTATGGGGAGGGAGGAGGGAGGAGGGTTCAGGATGGGCAACACATGTATACCTGTGGTGGATTCATTTTGATATTTGGCAAAACTAATACAATTATGTAAAGTTTAAAAATTAAATCAAAGTAAAAAAAAAAAAAAAAAGCTCTGTATAACTTTATGGATGGCATTATCTTCCTTTGAAGAGAAAATAGTCCCCCAAATCTTTGTCAAATCTATTAAATTATCTAAACATTAGTCAAACACCTTAAAAATTTATTTATGTTCCCAGTGGTAGGCCAATTCCTATTTATAGTTTCTGTAAAACCATGCAGGTCTCTGCAGCAACTTATGTATATGATGAAATGAGATCCCAGGTCATAAATTGTGCCTCACAGGATATGTTTTGAGGATCTACAGAAAATATCATCTGACAGATTTCTAGATGTTCTCTTTCATTGGCAAAATCCTGGATGTGCAAGGCTGAAACATACACATCCGATTCACATATACCTAGATTTTGGACATGAATTTGAGCAAGCTCCAGGAGATAGTGAAAGACAAGGAGCCTAGTCTGCTTCAGTTCATGGGGTTGCAAAGAGTCGGACATTACTTAGTGACTGAAAAACAACAGAATTAAATCAGTTACTCTTTTCTAAAACTTGCTTAATTACTTTTTTTCCTCTGAATGAATGGTTGGTTGATGTGTAATCCTATAGCATTTTCATGAAAAAGCCCAAACTAGGGCATATGTATACATTTTTAATCATTTAAAAATCCTACAAATTCCCATCACCATTTTCCACTCCTTGAACTCAAATGCTGACCTCTCAGATGTACACTCTGAAGTTTTACAAGTAGAAAGAGCTTAAAAGAAATTGACTAACATTTACAACTCTGAAATATCAGCATAATATTAGCTCCAAAGAAACTAAAGTATATGGAGAAAAACAATGTGCTGCTTTATCATCTGAAGGCAGCTGTCACATAGTGGGTATAACTTCAGTGCTTGGTGAAGTTAGGTGAGACACTAACTTGCTAGCCAAAACTGCTTCTTTTCTCTTTGGTTTGCTCCTTGGAAATAGGATGTCTGCCTTCAAAATACAGGCACTTTTATGGAGGTCTGGACCATGATTCTGGAATCAGAGATTTCTTAAGCCTTTTCCATGCATGAGAGTAATTAAGAATTTACTTTGAAAACTGAACAATTGTGAGGTGAAGAAAGTGGAGAAAACCACTACACCATTCAGGTATGACCTAAATTAAATTATGACTATATAGTGGAAGTGAGAAATAGATTTAAGGGACTAGATCTGACAGACAGATTGCCTGATGAACTATGGATGGAGGTTCGTGACATTGTACAGGAGACAGGAATCAAGACCATTCCCAAGAAAAAGAAATGTAAACAAGCAAAATGGCTGTCTCAGGAGGCCTTACAAATAGCTGTGAAAAGAAGGGAAGCGAAAAGCAAAGGAGAAAAGTAAAGATATACCCATTTGAATGCAGAGTTCCAAAGAATAGCAAAGAGAGATGAGAAAGCCTTCCTCAGTGATCAATGCAAAGAAATAGAGGAAAACAATAGAATGGGAAAGACTAGTGATCTCTTTAAAATAATTAGAGATACCAAGGGAACATTTCATGCAAAGATGGGCTCAATAAAAGACAGATTTCTGGTATGGACCTAAGAGAAGCAGAAGATATTAAGAAGAGGTGGCAAGAATACACAGAAGAACTGTACAAAAAAGATCTTCATGACCCAGATAATCACGATGGTGTGATCATTCACCTAGAGCCAGGCATCCTGGAATGTGAAGTCAAGTGGGCCTTAGAAAACATCACTACGAACAAAGCTAGTAGAGGTGATGGAATCCCAATTGAGCTATTTCAAATCCTGAAAGATGATGCTGTGAAAGTGCTACACTCAATATGCCAGCAAATTTAGAAAACTCAGCAGTGGCCATAGGACTGGAAAAGGTCAGTTTTAATTCCAATCCCAAAAAAGGCAATGGCTCAAACTACTGCACAATTGCACTCATCTCACACGCTAGTAAAGTAATGCTCAAAATTCTCCAAGCCAGGCTTCAGCAATACATGAACTGTGAACTTACAGATGATCAAGCTGGTTTTTAGAAAAGGCAGAGGAATCAGAGATCAAATTGCCAACATCTGCTGGATCATCAAAAAAGCAAGAGAGTTCCAGAAAAACATCTATTTCTGCTTTATTGACTATGCCAAAGCCTTTGACTGCATGGATCACAAGAAACTGGAAAATTCTTCAAGAGATGGGGATACCAGACCACCTACCTGCCTCTTGAGAAACCTGTATGCAAGTCAGAAAGCAACAGTTAGAACTAGACATGGAACAACAGACTGGTTCAAAATAGGAAAAGGAGTACATCAAGGCTGTATTTTGTCACCCTGCTTATTTAACTTATATGCAGAGTACATCATGAGAAATGCTGGACTGCAGGAAGCACAAGCTGGAATCAAGATTGCCAGGAGAAATATCAGTAACCTCAGATATGCAGATGACACCACCCTTATGGCAGAAAGTGAGGAAGAACTAAAGAGCCTCTTGATGAAAGTTAAAGAGGAGAGTGAAAAAGTTGGCTTAAAGCTCAACATTCAGAAAACTAAGATCAAGGCATCCAGTCCCATCACTTCATGGCAAATAGATGGGGAAACAGTGGAAACAGTGTCAGACTTTATCTTGGGGGGCTCCAAAATCACCGCAAATGGTGATTGCAGCCATGAAATTAAAAGACGCTTACTCCTTGGAAGGAAAGTTATGACTAACCTAGACAGCATATTAAAAAGCAGAGACATTACTTTGTCAACAAAGGTCCGTCTAGTCAAGGCTATGGTTTTTCCAGTGGTCATGTATGGATATGAGAGTTGGACTATAAAGAAAGCTGAGTGCCAAAGAATTGATGCTTTTGAACTGTGGTGTTGGAGAAGACTCTTGAGAGTCCCTTGGACTGCAAAGAGATCCAAGCAGTCCATTCTAAAGAAGATCAGTCCTGGGTGTTCATTAGTAGGACTGATTTTGAAGGTGAAACTCCAACACTTTGGCCACCTGATGCAAAGAAGTGACTCATTTGAAAAGACCCTGATAATGGGAAAAATTGAGGGTGGGAGCAGAAGGGGACGACAGAGAATGAGATGGTTGGATGGCATCACCGACTCAATGGACATGGGTTTGGGTGGACTCTGGGAGTTGGTGATGGACAGGGAGGCCTGGCGTTCTGCAGTTCATGGGATCACAAAGAGTTGGACATGACTGAGTGACTGAACTGAACTGAGCTGAATGAGAAAAGCAGACCAGATCACTGAACTTTCCAATGTAAAAATAAAAGTCAAGACAGAATACATAATAGATAAAGTAATACATAAGACGGAATACATAAAATAATCACTGAATAAACACTATGTCAGACTCTGGGTTCACTATATTCTGCTGGTGACATAACCTTATCACTGTTGCACAAAGGAGACCATAAGGATTAGACCAGACCTAGGACCAGAGTGAGGGGAGTGAGGCACCTGCCTCAGGTATAAAGAGGAAGAGGTCATCAAAGAACTCAGGAATCAAGGTAAATAATAATTTAATGCATACTTTAGAAACTCAAAATTAATGCCAAAAAATCAGCATTGAACAAATATCAGAATTTGAAATAAAGTCAAGCTCTGATAGGACCAGGATTCAGGTGAAGCCAGTGAAGTGTCCTATGTACGTACAGGTCAGGTAACATTTTTACATTTTAAATCTTAGCAAATTAAAGGATGTATTTATACTTTTTAAAATGTCATTATTTACCTGAATTTCAAGTTTAACTGGGTGTTCTGTAATTTTATGTGCTAAATCCAGCAACTCTATTGCCAGGGGTAATAGAGATGTTTAAGATTGTAAGTAGGGTAGTTACAGACACACGTTTTGTGGGAACGCATATTCTACCTGGCTTCAATAACGTGTAACTAAGCATATAGCACATGTTCCTAAGGTGTAAGGCACTATGTTGGTCACTGTGGAGGTGGTGAGGGGGGACACACAAAAAGCAAGTTACAGCCTTACACTCGAGGAGCTTCTAATCCAGTGAGTGATCCCAACATGCGACCAACAGCACTAACAACTAGGCAAAAAGACTAGCTCCCTACAGGGCTAAATGAGATGCTCAGAAGAAGAAAATGCTGCATTTGGGAAGTCAAGTAATATCACAGAGGGATGGGAGGATTTAGCCTGGCCTTAAGTCCTGGGCAAAATCTGAATAGGAAAACTCCTCTATCCATGGGATTCTCCAAGCTAGAATACTGGAGTGGGTATCCCTTCCCTTCTTCAGGGGATCTTTCCAACCCAGGGATCAAACCCAGGTCTTTGGCATTGCAGGCAGATTCTTTACTGTCTGAGCCACCAGGGAAGCCCAGATAGGAAAGAGGCAAGGTCAAAGCAGCACCAGGACAAGAAATGGCAAGGCAGGTACTGGGACAACAGTGGGTGGAATGGCCAGCCTTTTCTCTACCATGTGAATGGATCAGTTTGACTACCATGAAGACAAGTTATTTTTATAAGAACTTCCTTATAGGGTGATTATAGCAAACTATAGTTTGATCTGCAAGCTCAGAGGATTCCAGGGATGTTAGCATTTCCACCTTTGTGCGGTTGAGATTCTCTTTGTATAATATTTGCAATTTAGTGTCTCCAGCTTTCAAATCTTTGGCTGAAGGCAATTCAAAAACTGCAGTTGACTTGGGTTTGTTTTCTTGGTTTAGAGCAGCTGGGGAATAGTAAAGGCAGGACTGGAAGTTAGGGAATTGGGGCCACCAGCTGAAATCATCCATTTGCTGACCCTTTGTTAGCACTGATTTCTTTAAATGTTACCAGTGTTGGGACAAGGATAATAATCCCTCAATGCTCAGATTTACATAGAAAATGGGGACAGTAGCCCATCACTCCATACTCCCCTGTGCTCTGTTATGAACCCAAGTAGAAATACTTTGGGGAGAAGGCAGTGGCACCCCACTCCAGTCCTCTTGCCTGGAAAATCCCATGGATGTAGGAGCCTGGTAGGCTGCGGTCCATGGGGTCGCAAAGAGTCGGACATGACTGAGGGACTTCACTTTCACTTTTTACTTTCATGCATTGGAGAAGGAAATGGCAACCCACTCCAGTGTTCTTGCCTGGAGAATCCCAGGGATGGGGGAGCCTGGTAGGCTGCCGTCTATGGGGTCGCACAGAATCGGACACAACTAAAGAGACTTAGCAGCAGCAGCAGAAATACTGTTGAATTATCAACCTAAATTGGACAAGAAGCCAATCACTGAGACAGGCCAAATAAACAAAAAAGACTCTTGCTTCATAGTGTCAGCCCTTTGTTATTAGGTTCTGTGATCTTGGACTAAAGATTTGCCCGTTTTTTGTGTCTGAGTTCTCTCATAAGCACAATGGATAGCATGATATATGCCCTGTCTTCTTGACTGGGTTAGCAGGACAATCAATCCTGGTGTCAGTGTGCTGGAAACATTAAAAGGCATTAATAGTATTCAGCATAATTAGCAAAGTATTTCTACTGTGGGGAAAAAAATTAAAGTATTGCTTTGGAAAATACACAGAAACTATTTTTAGATCACCTGGACTTTGACTTTCTCTACTCACGCAGATAATATATGAAAACCTTGCCAAAAACTAGAATTCTTAAAGGAAAAGTTACTTCTGTTTAAGGAAGGGATATTTGGGACAGTTCATTTTAAACAATTAGTCTGGGATACTGTAAGAGGCTAAATAAGGGACAGAAACACCAGATGAATATCTTTTGCATAGTAGGTCCGTGGATATATTTTTAAATAACTAAAGATTTGGTCATCATGAGCAAATTGTAGTTTCCAGGGAATCAACCAGAAGCCTTACGCAACTCTCCCTCCCTAACCCTCCAGGCTCTATAAACTAAAAATAGTTTAACAAATTGAAGCGAAGGGAGAGTTCCATCTTCATTTTTACACCACTGCCTAGTAATTAAACCTAAGTGTGTGGTCTTCATCCATTTACTCCCTGTCTTAGCTGAATAAGAAGGAAACGAAAAGCAGTCATAAGCACTCTCTGCCAGCAACTACCTAGGTGATCTGGCAACTTCTCTGCACTCCAGACTTATCATCTGTCCAACAGAGGGAGCACACATGAGTGACAGACCCCAGGAAATGGGGGAGCCCAAACCTGTCAAGAACTCATAACCACGTTTCCTTGTTGTGAGGATGTTCTCACTACACTGCAGAAAGGGCTGGGACTGGCTGTCAGCCGGGGTTTTCTCATCTCTAAAATGTGAGTAAATAACTTGCTTTGGGGATTATTGTGAACCTAAAGAGACAGTATCTGGAGCAGGTGGCACAGCCCTAACTCAGCAAGAGCTATCTTAATCGATTTCTTCTTCTTCCTCACCCCTCCATTCCTCTCAAAGATGAAAAGAGCAAAACCCAGGAAGATGACATTACTGATTCTGATCATATGGCCTCAATATCGTCAGACCAGGACCTCTGGACTTCCAGCCCAGGGCCATTTCTATGCCATATATAAACCATCTCTCTCTCCTAAAATTCTAAGATTTTGTGATTTTATGGAGTTTCACATGTTTCTCTTCAAAGGCCATCAGAAGAAATCTCGGTTTGGGTTTATCTGCCCCATCACACGTTGCCTACAGACCTTGTGTACCTTTCTCAAAGTGCTCCCACTTGCCTTTACCTTTACCTGCAGAGGGTGAGTTTGCAATAGAGACAGTCATTTACTAAGTATTGTTGTTTAAAAAAAATAAAAGAAGAGACAGGCGGGAGCATGCTCTCACAGCGCTTCAGGCAGCTTTCCTAGTTGCCATCTGTTACGCTCGGGAGGTGCGTGTTTATTAAACTTTATTTGTTTTTGTCTTTGGGCTCTATTTTACAAAACACATTTGGGGCAAATCTGAGGTTGAACTTATGAGAGGAAAGGGAATGAATTTCCTGATTTGGCTTTTTATAGGGGGTCCTTTATTCTCCTAGCTTCTGGCTCTAAATTTAAGTCCAGTTTGCCAAAGTATCAGATGCTATCAAGAAAACTTCCTATTTTTAGTTCAATACTACACAAAAATGATTGGGGACATTAATTGAAATTTTGATTTTTCACAATCATTCTTCAGTAAAAAGACAATATCTTGGTTCATTTTTTAATAATACTGTCCTTTGTCCTATTGTGAAATAAAAGCCCCTCTTTCTCTCTCTTTTATTAAATATTCATCATTCCCTCTGAAACACTGAAGAGATATGCAAAATATTTAAATTCTATGCTGAACATTTCACAACTTCCTAATTTATAAAACAAAAAAATAAAGAATAGTAATTTTTAAATTTCTGAAATTGACTGAATATTTGTTTAAAGGCCATTCCCCATTCCAGCCCCTCATTCTACCTTAAACACATAGTTTAGTACAAGGAGTCACTCATGGAGACCCCAAGAATATAAATCTACTATTTCAGTGCTTCCATCAGATCTGTGGTTTCATGTTAGTTTCAGGGCACGATATTAATATGTTGGAAATGGCTGTAAGAAGGCCAATGTCTCTCGCTTTGTTCTTTCTCTCAATGGTACCTGCAAACTTGATTGAATGTTTGAGAAATCTTCAAAATATTGTATAGTGGTGATTCTCATATATTGAATGTGTGGGCTAATCAAATGCCCACTCTTCAGATTGCTGTCATTTGAAAGAGATGGAAGTCAAAATCATCAGAATGGCAGAAAGCTATACTGCACCATGCACTCCATCTCTAACACATTTTCCTGTCATTTAAACCTATGATTTAGACAACGGAAGGGAGGAGAAAAAATTATCTATTGATCTAGTGGTCACTCTATCCTGTTTGGAGGGTTGCCTATCTACCTTCAGACCCTGCATGTAGAAATGATATTCTTATTACAAATAGCACCATTATTTAAAGAACCTTGAACACTGTGTAAAACCTTTATATTATGTGTAAATCACAGTCTGAGAATGTGAACCTTTCTAAACATTTCCTTTTCACCACCTATGGACATTTCTCTTAGAAAAAAAATGGGCAATATCTCTTTAGAATGGATAAAAGTTTAGCATCAGCCGCAAATCAAACCCATGATCGGGATCCTTTAACCACATAAAATTCCAGCTTCCCTGGACTCTGAAATAGGGGTGGGAGGATAAAGATAGGGAAAAACATTATGATAATGTGTTAGGGCAAAAATGTATCTGATGCTTCTCTGCCAGGCATTATCAATACTCAAGGAAAAAATCATCACTAATAAGGTTAGAAAATCAGGATGGCTTTGTTTGTGAAACCCCCAGACCACACTTACTAGCATAGCAGTGTCAGTACACATATCAGGCAATGCACAGAGAAGGCCTGACTTGGAGAGTTCAGGGCACGTTGCTGTCGTTTCCATTTTCCCAGCAACTTCTCTTGGGTTCTTTTGGTAAACCCTCTAATTTTTCCTTCTGATTCTCAACCAAGGAGTTCTGGCCCAGGGATAAACTCATGATAACATCCAAACCAGTGAGATTCAGCCATAAGGTGGTTGGTAAAATTATTAATAAGGAGGCATATTTTTCTCCACTGGGATTGATAAACTGTCAGCAGATACACCTTGAGCTGGTTAAGGTGTCTTTGAAAATGGGTGTCACAAGAAAAGCATAGCTGGGGAGTAGAAAGAGGAGAAAAGGGAGGGGGAGGGAAGGGGAATAAGGAGAGGGAGAGAGGAAGAAGGAGACAGATGAGAAATTAATTTGGGGCTGAAAAGAGATGAGATGCTAGGGAAAGGAAACAAAAGGGAATGCAAAAGAAGGGAAGAGAAGGGTAAGGGAAGTCAGCTTTTGGAGGCAAACCAGATTGGTTCATAGTTTTCATTATATACTAAACTTGTAAAATAAAACTCCATGAAGGTACAGTCTTTCCTTTATTTATCATTAAATCTTGGCAGCCTGGAGCTTTGCCTGGCAAATAATAGGCACTCAACAAATTTTATTATTATCAGTGAATGAAATGCATGGGTTCCTGAATCTAGCTGTACCTAAATCCATTAGTATCTATCAATGGATTTCCTAGTGTCATGAGTTAACAAATCCCCCCATGTTTGTTGATGTCGAATCTCTGTCCCTAACAACCAACAATGTCTGACTAAATCAGAGACCTTAAACTACCAGACCAAAATGATTTGAAGGTGGCATGTTAGAAAGGGAAAACCTCAGCAAGTTCCCCGTGGATGTAGCTCAGAGAACCAAGGGAGCTCAGACCTTGGTTTCACCTAGAGAGCTTTTCGCTGCACTAATCACTGTCAGAGCTCTAAATCCTAATATTGTATTCCTCCCCTAAATCCAGTCAGTCAGTAGATTTGAGAATTTATCCATCAAAGAGACCTTAGAAATCTTGCTGTTCCTCAAATCCTTCTGCCCATGACGACCAACCATGCGAATGTATTGGGTTGGCCAAAAAGTTCGTTCGGTTTTTTTCTATGGAAAAATCTGAACAAACTTTTTGGCCAACTCAAAACATTTCCAACACCACATTATTCTTAATATGACCTGTTGAGACCAAGCTTTCACTTCCTTGGCCCAGTATACCTCTCAGTTTCCATTTAGTGCTTACTGCATCTCTACTTTCTAGTAAACTTTTGAGTCTGTATTTTAAGACTTCATAAATGCTTTTCCTTCTTGTAACTGCCTGTATCTCTAGTCAATTTGTTTCTTCTCAACAACTCACACACCTTCTGCCTCATGTTGGTGCCTGGCTGAAAGGGGTTATTCTCCCTTTGACCTTTTGCCTAACCAGGTTCTACCCATGCTTCAAGGAACAGCTCCAAATCTTTCCCCTGGGAGTGTTTCTGTACTGAGCTAGTCCTTAAAGATCTTCCTCTCCTCTGACCATATCCTTCTATTAGGTACTGTGGCAAATAATACATATGCTAATGATAGACTGTCCTGCACTGTTTATCAAGTTTTCATATTTCAGCAAAAAGGAACCCAAGTTTTCTATGGATAGTGAATGCCCTGATTTTCTCCTGGAGTATTCAGCATAAAACCCCTAAGATTCCAAATATATGCATTAACATATGATATTTGTTTTTCTCTTTATGACTTACTTCACTCTGTACAATAGCCTCTAAGTTCATCCACATCACTTCAAATGACCCAATTCTGTTCCTTTTTATGGCTGAGTAATATTCCACATCTTTTCCATCCATTCATCTATTGATGGACACTTAGGTTGCTTCCATGTCTGGACTATTGTAAATAGTGCTATGATGAACATTGGGTACCTGTGTCTCTTTGAATTATGTTTTTCTTAGGGTAAATGTACAGCAGAAACTAATACAACATTGGAAAGCAATTATATGCCAATCAATAAAATCAAGAATAAAAAAAATAAAATGATGGTGATTAAAAAAACAAAACCAAAACAAAAGCCTCCTAAGAAGTGCTCCAGAAACACTCATTTGTGAATAGAAGGACAGAGGGTCCATGTAAGCACCTAGGGTTAGAAGGCAGGTATGGAAGGAGTGAATGATTTGGAAAATTTGGGGTCCTAAAAATAAATATCACCTACTTCATGATTTACTGATCAAAACCACAGGAAGTGGTTGGCACCTGTGTAATGTTACAATTCTTGCTCTTTGATTTATTTTATCACCACAGGTGTAGTCCCCAGTGATTATCTGTCAGGCAACCCTGCCCTAGAATACAGTTTCCATCAGAGCCCCCCTTCCCCAGCTCCCAAGCTGGATGATTGTTGAGAGCAATGGTAAATTAACCATATGCACCCTCAAAGCCTATGAGAGACAATGAACTGAGCAAACTGCTAAAAAAAAATCCCATTTTATCTTCAGAGTTGAGATGGAAGTAGTCAAGGCAAAGTGAAATTTCCATTGATTTTATACACACACACACACACAAACCTGTATATACCCATACTACATAAATGATTTAAATTTCAATGAAATTTAAGCTTCTGCTTCATTTTTCTGTGCATATTCCCCAAACCACTCAGTTACTATTAAAGCTAACAATACCTAAAAGATCCCCAGACTCTGGCAATTTCCAGCATCTCAAAAATAAGATCAATAGTTGGGTCCACACTGCTGAGACTTCACAGAAATCGGAAAACAATCAGGCAGACGGTTACTTTGGTTTACGGAACGTCTATCTGGGTAGGGACCCCAAGCCTTGGTCTTCCTGTGCTTCATCTGCCCATAGATCAGAGGCCAGTTCATACTGTAATTCCTTCAACACACATCCCTGCCCTCCCATCTCACAGCAACCCATCCTCCACTGAGTACCTATAGCCACCTGCATCATTTATTTGGTTGCCCATTTCCACTCAGGCAACAATTACATACGGTACAAATCTCTTGCATTGTTAATTGAATTTCAGATGTCACACTCTAAAACACAAATATATAAAATGCATAATTATAATCCTATACTATTCACAAACTTCTCATGACTCTATGTTACTTCTTCCCAATTAGAAGTACAGGAGTTCAAAGATAGTGTATTAGTCAGCTTGGGTTGACATAAGAAAATACCACCAACTGGATGGCTTAAACAAGAGACATTTATTTTCCTGTTATCCTAAAGGCTAGAAAGCCAAGATCAAGGTCCTGCAGGGATGGTTTCTCTCTTTTTGGCTTACAGACATGGTGGAAAGAGAGGTCAAGTAAGCTTTCTAGCACCCTTCTTCTTATAAGGGCACTAAGCCTATAATGGAACTCTCCTGAGGGAATCATGTCGAAGATGTGGAATAGTGGGTTTGAAAGCTATAGCACCTCCTCTTTCGGGGGAGTCGGTGGGTACACACAGTCCCCTGGGGGCTTTGGATCTCTGACAGCTTCCCAGGCTGAAAAGGAATCCAGAGCTCAAGCTCAGCACATTGTACCCTGTACCATATCTCAGCTGCTTTCTGCTACTCTGGTTGATGAAGTATTCAGCATTGGAAATGTTGAGATTTCACAGGTAACTATTGTGGGGATTATCAGAAATGCAGAGAAAGCTACAACCAACATTGTTTACAAGATAGATGACATGACAGCTGCACCCATGGATGTTCGCCAGTGGGTTGACACAGATGATGCCAACAGTGAAAACACTGTGGTCCCTCCAGAAACATATGTGAAAGTGGCTGGTCATCTGAGATCTTTCCAGAACAATAAAAGCCTGGTAGCCTTTAAGATCATGCCCCTGGAGGATATGAATGAGTTCACCACACATATTCTGGAAGTAGTCAATGCACACATGATGCTGAGCAAGTCGAACAGCCATCCTTCAGCAGGGAGAGTGCCTATCAGCAATCCAGGAATGGGTGAAGCTGGAAACTTCGGTGGGAATAACTTCATACCAGCAAATGGCCTCACTGTGGCCCAGAACCAGGTGCTGAATTCGATCCAGGCTTGCCCAAGACCTGTACGATTGAACTTTCAGGATCTCAAGAACCAACTCCAACACATGTCCGTAGCCTCAATCAAGCTAGCTGTGGATTTTCTAAGCAATGAGGGACACATCTATTCCACTGTGGATGATGATCGTTTTAAATTCACAGAGGCAGAATAACTGGATCTAACTGGGTACCCGAGATATTTTCCAGTTGGACCTTTTTTTGCAGCCTCTTGTCTCAAGCTGTGCATATAATTGGCAAGGTGACTTCTAGGAAGTAGATTTCATCTATAACAGATCTCAACTGACATCCTTTTGAAACTTACTACTACTCTTCTGTGTTTTTAATGGACTTCCCTGTTAGCTCAGACGGTAAAGCGTCCGCCTACAATGCGGGAAACCCGGGTTCGATCCCTGGGTCAGGAAGATTCCCCTGGAGAAAGAAACGGCAACCCACTCCAGTATTCATGCCTGGAAAATCCCATGGACCAAGGATCCTGGTGGGCTACAATCCATGCGGTCGCAAAGAGTCGGACACGACTGAGCGACTTGTGTGTGTGTGTGTGTGTGTAAGCCTATAATGAGGGCCCCATTCTAATAACTTGTCTAAACCTAATTACTTTAAGAAGCCCCATTTCCAAATATCATCACCTTGGGGAGGCTTCAACATAGGAATTTCGGAGGCAATCAATTCAGTCCATGTGTACATGCATGCGTGTTAAGTCATTTCAGTCATATCGGACTCTTTGCAGTTCTGTGTACTGCAGCCTACCAGGCTCCTTGGTCCATGGTATTCTCCAGGCAAGAATACTGTAGTGGGTTGCCATGCCCTCATCCAGGGCATCTTCCCCACCAGGGATCAAACCTGCGTCTCTTGTGGCTCCTGCACTGCAGGCAGATTCTTAATTGCTGAGTCACTGGTGAAGCCCCAAGCTTAAGGACACTAGATATGAAAAAAGGAATGGGTTTGATAAAATGGTACTTTCAAGGGCTGAGCAAGGTCCTGACTGGAACAAACGGGCCATCCCAGAGAGCACCTGGGACCATTCTATTTGCCAACCTTACAGTAGAACAAAATGAAGAGGTTTCCCTGGTGACATTGGGAAAAGAAAATCCACAAATTGGGAGTGCCTGGCACTTCCTGCATGCCCAGGGGACCCCCAAAGAGATTACCTGGCACTCTTCAGAACCAACACTTTTTCTTTTCCTGCCCAAGTCAAATCTGACCTCTCTTGGTCCTTGGAAAACCTGTGAGAACCATTTTTCCCCATCCTCTCATCAACCCCACCTACAATCTATATCATGACACTTTCTTCTCCTTGTCACACTTCCCTCAAAAAGACCAGCACTGTCTGGAAAGTAACCACAAAGGTCCTGGTCACTTTAGTTCTTATCACTACAGGGGAACTAAGAGAGAATAACATTTCATTTTTAATTAAAATAACTAAAGAAATATTTTAACTACTTATAAATTAGCAAGCTCCAGTCTAGAGGTGCTAGCCTCATTGCTAACCCGTTTTCTCTTCAAGCCTTGGGCTCTAGCTCAACTTTTCAAACCCACCTGCAAGCCAGACTAGACAGCCAGGCTGCTCCCAGCCCCAGCACCAAAGTCCCAAGGCCTCTGCCACATGACCAAGGTCTAAGCACAAGGCACTCCTCAGGCTTAGGTGAGTCAGGGATCTCTCGGAGGCCCTTCTCCCTGAAAAGCTTGGAATTTGACCCATAAGGGAACCATCTCAGGGGGCCTTTGCTCACCCTTGGCACTGATGAAAACTTTATGAGGCAAATAGTACTTTTTTTTTTTTGTAGCACAACCGTTAAAAATTAAACTAAGTAGAAAGCAGGCCGAAACCCTGCAACACATGTCTCACATGGTCCCAAATATTCCTCACTGTGTGGCTCCCATAAACACCATCTGCTGTGTTAATTTGTAAAGAATTACAAGGTTCTTAAAATTACACTTTGCTCTCTGTAGCGTACACTGTGTCTATTAAGGCGGAGAGTTGAGAATATGCATCACGACTAGCCAGACACTGAGATCTTTTTCCTTCCTATGCTGGGATCCTACTGAAAGTTCGCTAAGTCTGCATTTAAGTCTGAATTTTAAAAAGTGTATCGTACTCTCTCTAGACGAGCTGTAGGAAAAAGATTCAAGACAAAATACACACAGCAAAATCTTGGCCTGGATTAGAATCCTAGCATCTCATACATTTTCAAGTTGTATGCGCATCCCTCCACTTCACTGAATCCTTCTGATGATGCAAAGTCCTTGAGTGTAAGTTAAAGACAGTACACAGCCAAAACTGAGAGAACTTCTTGGGTGAGACTTGCTCCTCCATCATGAAGTTCTGACCTCTAGGGGCCCTCAGAGCCCTTGGTTGGTGGCTGAGTCTTTCTCAATTGCTCATCCCTGTCTACTCACAGAGCCAGAAGGGCAGCATATGTTGCCAAGCACATCTCTCTGACAATTCAGGGCTAAGGTGTCGGGCCACTAATGTAAGCTTTTAGGTGGATTAAATTCCAAAAGGGGTTGCTGGTTACATGATGGTAAATGGTGGCCAGAAATGAGAAGGGAACTAGGAGGGTCTTCGGCTGAATAACACAAGGCTGGAAACTGCCGATGTGACATAATTGTTACAAATGGAGCTCCCTAGGTTCCTCTACCAGGAGATTCAATTCTGTGGCTCAGGAGTAGGTTGGAAATCTGAGTGTTTAATAAACATTTAAAAAATTACAAAGTTCTGGAAATACAGGGATTGTTTTAGTGGGTCCCGACCTGATGAATCATTTTATTAATTAAAATATTTCTAATTAATACCTAGGAATCTACATTTCCATATTGCCATGTTCTGTTGCTCAGCCTAGTTTGGGATCCATGAGTTCTGCAACAGTTTCCTAGTAGTAAGCCTGAAGTCGAACCAAGGATCCACAATGAAGGCAAATCTGCTTAATTCCTGATGACTCAGTTACTGATGTCAAAAACATAAGTTTCATAACCAATTGACTTAAGTGGAAAGGAAAGCCATACTGCCTGAGGATCCAAACAAGATAAAGCAGACACAGCCTGCCACATCATGTCAGAAAAAGTCCCTGAAAAAGAAGATTAAACCAGCTCCCCCAAATTTCTTACCTGCCACAGTTACATCTACATGTAGACATTAAAATAAGGCCGCTTGATACAGTGGACACAGAAATCAACAAGGCATCTGATCTTACTAAAGCACAGAGAGATTTACAAATTTATGAGAGCACATACACAGAAAAACAGGATCCTGATCCAGGCAGTGTTTCAGAGTTTCTACTGGTAAACCCAAGTCTACACTGTGCTGATTTCTCAACATTTTCTGAAAATTTACTCCCAAATTCCTCTCCCTATGGCCCCAATCTCTCTATTCCCTTGTAAGTACATCCCAGTTCTCAGAGAAGTCTGTCTCTGAAAACCACGTAATAATCTCCCAGACACTAATTGTGCCTTTCCTCCCAACTCAATCATCCTCTACAGCCCAGGTCAAGCTCTGCCTGACCCCATACCCCACACAGAACTTCTCTTCTCTCAACCACAGCAGCAACTGGTACAGTCCTTTCTGATGTCAGGCCATAGCATCCCCCTTAGACAAATCTCTGAGCAGCCTTCTTCAGGAAAGCTGGCTCTGAGCTGTCTCCCCCTACATCACTCATAGTCAGAGATCTGGCTAGAGCTACCCCTTGATTGCAGGCTGTCATGAAAAAAGGCAGGGATAGGATTAAATGTGGTTGCTTGAATTTTCTCTGTTCACTTAGAGTAAGCTGTACTGCATTGCTTCAAATTATATCGTCAATCTTATGAAAAAGCAGATTTTTAACACTGATTGTAAGGGGGAAAAAAACTACCAAACCGGGTTGGCATGCTAAGTTGCTTCAGTAGTGTGCAACTATTCACAACCCTATGGATTGTAGCGGATCAGACTCCTCTGTCCACGGGATTCTCCAGGCAAGAATACTGGAGTGGGCTGGCATGCCTTTCTTCAGGGGATCTTTCTGACCCAGGGCAGCAACACCCAAATTGTTTGATGATCCCTCTGTAAATTACATAACTAACACAATCATGTAAAATGAAAATGGTGTAATCATGTTTTATACATCAATGTGTGTGTGTGTATGTGTGTTGCAAGTTCACTCACTGCCATTATCTCTTTACTGTATGGTTACTGTTTCCACTAATAGAGTGTAAACTCTGTTGAAAGAAAGACCATATCCCCACTATGTCAGGTGCAATGCCCCAAAAGGAGTTTCCTTGCACACAATAAAGTGACAACTGCCATTCCCACAGGACAAGAGGAGTCAAAATATGTTATCGCCAACCTTCATTGGCTGAACTGCAACGAAGGACCACTGAGAAAGATGGAATCCAAAAATCCCAGTCCTTTCAGAATCTACTACTGACTTGTTTATTTGCATCCATGACTATCTATCTGGGCCACAGGCAATGATGGGAATGCATACTGCCAACTGCAAAGGTCACCCCAGCTTCTGACACTAAGACTTGGGGCAAGTGAAGATGGATGCTTTGATAAAGAAATCAGTGTTCCCTCATTCTTAAATGAATGTAAATGTAATTCTTAAATGTAAAATGACAATGCAAATAAAATTTTCAGCCCATAACTACCACCTGCCCATCCTTCTGAGCATCTCCCAACCCTTCCCCTTCCTTCAAACAATTTTTGAAGCAGACACAAACAGTACTAAATTACATCTTGGTTCTGCTATCTAATAGCTGTGTGTGTATGTGCAAAGTCACTTCAGTCATGTCCAACTCTTTGCGACTCTATGGACCATAGCCCACCAGGCTCCTCTGTCCATGGGTTTCCCCAGGCAAGAATACTGGAATGGGTTGCCATTTTGTACTCCAGGGGATCTTCCCAAACCAGGATTGAACCCACGTCTCTTAGTCTCCTGCATTGGGAGGTGGGTTCTTTACCACTAGAGCCACCTGGGAAGCCCCTTGGCAATTTACTTAAACTCATTAAATCTCAATCCTCATCTGTAGAACAACAAAAAGGATGCTTAAACCTAGATTGGGGTGAGATGAATACAGGCAAAATGTCTGTCTCCAACTCTACCATGAAACTGGCATCCAAACAGCAGTTTACTGATTGTGATTTTTTTCCCCTTCTTGATAGTAAACCTCTTCAGGAGAGGCATCTGAAGCATGAACAGTGTCCAGCATCTGAAGCATGAACGGACGGATTTACTGTCTAGGAGAAAACATCGTTTTATAGATGAATTCAGGTTTACACAGACTTGCCATTTGAAAATCTTTTAACATCTGAGTGATATTTAAGACTCATGCAATTTTCACCATTTTAAAGTCTATTTATGTTGTTTAGTCACTAAGTTGTGTCTGACTCTTTGTGACCCCATGAACTGCAGCATGCCAGGCTTCTTTGTCCTTTACTATCTCCTGGAGTTTGCTCAAACTCATGTCGGTTGAGTCAGTGATGTTATCTAACCATCTTATCCTCTGTTGCCCACTTCTCCTCTTGCCATCCATCTTTTCTGGCATCAGGATCTTTTCTAATGAGCCACCTCTTCGCATCAGGTGGCCAAAGTACTGGAGTTTCAGCTTCAGCATCAGCCCTCTTTATAACATAATTCAAATACAAGGCCATGAAAAAGGAAAACCAGACACGGATCCTGAAACTTTACTAATAAAGCAGTGAAAAATTCAAAGCCAACAGCTGTGGTTTCCTATGCTAGTCAGAGAGATGGGGGGCAATTGTGGGAGACAGACTCTTTCTTTCAGTCTTATGCATGGGTAATGAAATCAGTAGTGAACACACCTCACTAATGATTTTAATCAAACTGAGCGCCTAGAACTAACTGCCAGGAGAGGGAGATCCCCAAGCAGCACGAATGGTTTCTATTTCAGTCACCTTCATTTGGCATGTCAAGGAAGGGAGGTCCTGGCTGAAATGAGGAAGCCAGATGCAGCAGACCTGCCATGTCTACCCCGCACTGATGGGGAGTCAGAGAGGAAAGATGCTAATTACTTATACACACTGAGCTAAGAGGGGCCTCCAGAGATGGATCTGCAGCCAAAACATACCTCTTTTCTAAGTAAGCCTTTGACTCTGATGCAGAGTCTAGAGACCTATCATTAGAGTGTTATTTTAATTCTTCGTAGTGACTCTAGAAGTTCCCTGCTAAAATACTAATAAAATTGAGAAAGACCTTCAGTATGTAATGTGCTCACTGGTTGTTCATCTGTTTCTCCCATGAGACTTACACTTGTGGGATTAACTATTAATTTGTGGGTTATGGATTCAAGTTCTTTTGTTCTCTGTGCATAAGCCAGACTGATGCTAAGTTCAAAGTCACCTGGGTTAGGGTTAGTGTTAGGGTGTCCCTCTCTCCCACCTACACGTAAACAAGCGTTAGACCAGGCTTACCACCACCTAAGTGGGCATCCAGCAGCCCCTCCCTTCCTAATCAAAGAGTTTCTCCTGGAAGAGCTTTCCCACTGGAAGCCCTTCTCCAGGGCTGTCCATATCCTCCCTTTGCCTTCTTTTCCTTGTGATTAATCAAACCTGCCGAGTGGAGAGCAAAGAAACAAAGAGAAGAACTAACAAATCAACCAGTGTTGGTAGTGGTGGTGGTTTAGCTGCTAAGACATGTTCAACTCTTGAGACCCCATGGACTTTAGCCTGCCAGGCTCCTTTATCCATGGGATTTCCCAGGCAAAAATGGTAGAGTTGGTTACCATTTCCTTCTCCAATATTAAATATAATCTAATTATCCCAACTTTGGCTTCTTAAACTCAGTGACTCCAGGGGCAAGGTCTTCAAGCACGGGACCAGGTTTCCATATGTGGTGGCCTGAGTCAGGGTAGACTTTGTAAGCTGAGAATCACACCAGCCAGGCTGACCTTTGTCTCTTTGTGCTCTGGGGTCAGCCACCACATCCTACTTCAAACAACAGCACAGGCTGTCAAAAAGCAAGTTTTTGTTGAGCACCTACTTGGTGTTAAGCCCTATAGGGATGTGATATGAGCAAATTTATGCCCTCCTCTCCCCAAAAAGAATTAATATGCTGGGGTGCTAACCTTGAGTGACTCAGAATGCGACTGTATTTGGAGACAGAATCTTTAAAGAAATAATTAAGGTTAACTGAAGTCATTAGGGTGGGCCCTAATCCATTATGACTAGTGTCTTTAAAAAAGAAGAAATTAGATATGGAAAAGCACAAGAAAGATTATGAGAGAGAAGAAGGCTGTTTATTTTACACAAGCCAGAGAGAATGGCCTCAGAACAAACTTAAGCTGCAGACACCTTGATCTCAGACTTCAAGTCTCCAGTACAGTGAGAAAATAAATTTCCATTGTTAAAACCCCAGTCTCTGGTACTTTCTTACAGCAGCCCTAACAAACTAACGCAAGGTGCAACAGGAAATACCAAAGTAATGATCTCATGCTGAGGTTTTCACTTCCTGTTGAAAGACAGAACTGACTCAGGTGAACAAAAAATCCAAGAGAGTTGAGATGAGGACAGGAAGGGAAGATGCAAAGATTTGTCTCCCAATATCCTAATTGATTTCTCAGCAAACTCTTCAGTTTTTCACAGCACACAGTACATATCAGTTTGTCTGATTAAGGAAGGAGCCCCATCTCATCCAACAATTAGAAAATGGGTTTCCCAAATCTCAGAGCAGAATTCTTGCTTGGAATGCCAGGCTAGCTTTCGCAGTTTTTTTTTTTTTTTTTCCCTCCCCCCAGCTCCTCAGAGTCCTATATTTCTCATTAAAAAGTGGCAGCTATCAGATGCAAAACAGATAAAGATAAATAGATAAACCACTTAACCCAATCTTACTGATATGCCCTCACACATTTCCATTTCACAAAACAGCCAAAGACAGTTTAATCTCACATTCTCTCACAGTTTAATTCAGGTAAAAATGCAATGTTTTGTCTGCTAAGTGAAAGTTAGCAGGTGCTTTTGATTAAGAAACCTAAATGAGATATTTAAGTATCTATATGATGTCTATCAGAGAAGGCAATGGCACCCCACTCCAGTACTCTTGCCTGGAAAATCCCACCGACGGAGGAGCCTGGTGGGCTGAAGTCCATGGGGTTGCTCGGAGTCGGACATGACTGGGCGACTTCATTTTCACTTTTCACTTTCATGCATTGGAGAAGGAAATGGCAACCCACTCCAGTGTTCTTGCCTGGAGAATCCCAGGGATGGGGGAGCCTGGTGGGCTGCCATCTATGGGGTCGCACAGAGTCGGACACGACTGAAGCGACTTAGCAGCAGCAGCAGCAGCATGATGTCTATGCCCTTATGGCTAACTTTTTTCTGGTGTCCCTTTCAGAGTTCCAGTTTAACATACCTATTACTTCAGGCAGGTAGCTGGTAGCTATATACTTAAGATATCCCAACAGCAACCCACATGCTAACTAAAGAGAGTGATGAAATCCCTACGAGATCATGGCTAAACTTTCAGTCCAGATTCATACATTCCACCAATTAACATCAAGATTCATATAACAACCACAGCACTAGACACTGGAGACAAAGCAGTGTGGTTGCTGCTGAAACTGAAGTGAAGTGAAGTGAAGTTGCTCAGTCCTGTCTGACTCTTTGCGACCTCGTGGACTGTAGCCCACCAGGCTTCTCAGACCATGGGATTCTCCAGGCAAGAATACTAGAGTAGGTTGCCATTTCCTTCTCCAGGGGATCTTCCCAACCCAGGGACTGAACCCAGGTCTCCCGCATTACAGGCGGATGCTTTAACTGCTGAGTTACTAGGGAAGCCCATATATACCTATGCTGCTGCTGCTAAGTCGCCCCAGTTGTGTCCAACTCTGTGCGACCCCAGAGACGGTAGCCCACCAGGCTCCCCCGTCCCTGGGATTCTCCAAGCAAGAACACAGGAGTGGGTTGCCATTTCCTTCTCCAAGAGAGAGAGAATTTCACTGAATGACTGTGGGCTTGGGACATCTGCAAAACCAAACTTTCTGCAGTAATTTGATCTTTTCTAGATCTTGCCTCTGAGAAAGCAATGGCACCCCACTCCAGTACTCTTGCCTGGAAAATCCCATGGATAGGGGAGCCTGGTGGACTGCCATTTATGGGGTCGCACAGAGTCAGACACGACTGAGCGACTTCACTTTCAGTTTTCACTTTCATACATTGGAGAAGGCAATGGCACCCCACTCCATGAAACTGCAGCCTACCAGGCTCCTCTGTCCATGGGATTTTCTAGGCAAAAGTACTGGAGTGGGGTGCCATTGCCTTCTCCGATATAAATTCCTATAAAACTCCTCATGAAATCCCCTGGGTTGGGCCACACGGTTTTTGAGAGCATGAGTCCACCCCATGGACTGTAGGCCTCCAGGCTCCTATGTCTGTGGAATTCTCCAGGCAAGAATATTGGAGTGGGTTGCCATTTCCTACTCCAGGAGATCTTCCCAACTTAGGGATCAAACTGGTGTCTCTTGCATTGGCTGGTGGATCCTTTACCAATGAGCCATCTGGGAAGCCCCAGAATACTATGCATTGGCTGGAAAATGAACCCAGGTCAATTGCTTGGAAGGCAGCTATGTTCACCAGTATACCACCAATACTGCACATTCTTGTCTACTTCACCCAAAACTCTGTCTCTGAGATTCAATTTGGCACCAGTGCACAGAGACTGAGATTTTGGCATCACTATCTGCTTCTTTGGTGGCTCGGACAGTAAAGAATCTGCCTACAATGTGGGAGACCTGGGTTCAATTCTTGGGCCAGGAAGATCCCCTGGAGAAAGAAATGGCAACCCACTCCAGTATTCTTGCCTGGATAATCTTATGGACAGAGGAGCCTGACGGGCTATAGTCCACAGAGTCACAAAGAATCGAACATGCCTGAGCAACTAACACTTTCTGCAGAGTTTGAGTCTAAAGCATAGTTTCCTACTGGAAGCACCACTAACAACTTAGGGCAGTATTCTTTGTCACAGAGGCTGCCCTGTGCTTTGTAGAGCACCTTGCAGCATCCCTGGCCTCTACCACTTAGATGCCAGAAGCGCCACTTTTGTCCTTTCAGTCTCTTGATATTGGCACCCTGGGAATGGAGGAGCAAAATAACACCCACTTGAGAATTATTGGCCTAGTAAGTAAGATAATTTTAAAAGCAACCATAATGCAAAAAGATAAGTGCTACAGTGCAGATACAATGCATGTGCTTAGTCGCTCAGTTGTGCCCGACTCTGCGACACCATGAACTGTAGCCTGCCAGGCTCCTCTGTCCGTGGGGATTCTCCAGGCAAGATTACTGAGGTAGGTTGCCATGCCCTCCTCACAATGCATGTGAAGGGAATCAAATCAAATGAGGGGTGGTTATAAAAGCAAAAAACCAAAACTGCTTTCTCAATGAAGAGACATAAAATAAAGACACAATAGCTACTTACTTGGTTTCTACCATGTGTTAAACACTAAACTTTGCTCACTTGTTTAATCTTTACAAAATGTCCTTATGTTAGCCACACTACAGATGTGCTCAAAGACAGAAATAAGATAATTCAACATGCACAGACTGAGGGATGGACCCAGCATGTAACCTGTTACATGTAACCATGTAACCTGGGTTACAAACTTAAGTCTGGCTAATTCTTTAGGAATGGGGAAATTTTAAGGGGAAAAAAAAAAAAAAACGGTACATGAGAGCTAAAGAACTCACAAATCAAAACAATAACAACAGAACACTTCTCTAAATATAGGGCTTGCACAGCATTTTAGGACACTAAGTAAATGCATCTTTGAAATAATTTAATTGGAAATCGATTTATGGCTATGAATAGAGAGGGTCTACTGGACAGGCTCTGGGATTCTACAGCATCCATCCTATATTCGTCAATCCATGAGCAGGCCAGGCATCCAGGGATCCCTAAATACTTACCTGGGCCAACTAATTACCATCCACAGGACTGATCATCTCACAGGAAGTGTGATGACAGCTTCCAATTTGCCTCCACTGTCCCAGCATAATTAATAAAAATGCCTCGTTTTACTCTCAAAAGTCCCCCAATTTATATTATATGTTTTATGATCCTCTTATTATTAGTCTAATTAAGTCTTGAGCTGAAAAAATTACTAGGCCAGCTATTTCATGTCTTTTATGTTATCAGATCCACTGTGTGAAAACCCAACCCATTATTTGATTACTATATTTAATAATACACATATGTTACTTTCTAAAATCTTCTAATGTCAATCTAACACCTATAAGATTATGTCCAAGAAGTTCTGGCCCATTTGACCTCTGTGTGGCCCTCCAATTTATCTCCTACCCCTACCACAACCTCATGTGTAAGTCACTGTTCCTGGAAGAGATCATGCTTTCGTGCCTCTAGGTTCTTCCACATGGCCTTCTTGATGCCTATAGCCCCTCCAACAATGTTCAATAGCACTGATCACTCTGGTAGACCCTGCAACATTCTCCCCTTCACTCCTCACCTGCTTATGGAGGATCTGTTCAAATGTCATCTCCTCTAAAGAAGAGACGATTTACTCAGATATCAGTTCCTCCTCTCTACTTGTGCCTGCATTTACTTTGTCCATCCTTCCATTAGGGTCCTTTTCATCCTACAATTTCACGTTCATAGGTCTATGCCCTTCATACCACTAGAAAGTCATCCTTATCATTGTATCGCCAGCATCTTGTACTACCTGGTACTCAGGGACATTTGATGAGTATCTGCTGATTAATGACTACTCCTGGTGACTGTTGAAATCAGAATTGGTCATATTTCGGACAATCAGTAGGACTTTGCTGAGTGCCTACCATGTATCAAGCATATGGCTTTTACTTTGTGAAGTATAGTGAAAAGCCAGATACTTCCCATTTTGCTTCTTTGTCTTTCTGTGAGACTAGGCAAGTCACTGAATTAGATCCCAGTTTTCTTACCTCTTAAGCAAAATATTAGAAGTAAACAATTTTTAAGCACCACCACCCCAACTACAAGTTATTCTTGGTCAACGTAATATACCAAAATTTTCTGACTAGTCCTTAGTGAATGAGCAATGACTGGACCATATCTTTTTTAAAATTAACATTATTATGGTTATATTTTTATTCAATATATTTATAAACAGTTTTTTAAATTATAATATATGTTAAATATTTTGAATAATTCTCAAGTAAATAACATAAAATATGGAAGCCTCCCTTATGCACACACACACAGCCCTGGATTACCAGAAACTACTGGTAATAATATTCTGCCAGTTTTAGCACCATCACTCCCCTTTCTAGAGTTGCTATATCAATATTATCCATTGATCTACCTATCTCCTCACCCTCCCCAAATCAGCCAAACATATCAGCCTGTCACAAATTCAAAACAGACTGCTAAGAGAAGTTCAGTGAAACTTGCAGTATACCCCTAAATTTGGAGTTTGATTTCAGAAAAGGAGAATCTGATATCTCCCAAGCTATCTGTACAATATAAGCACCTTAAGAACAAATTTGTGCAAAAGCCTTTCTGTTTACATTCACTTTTTATATCCAAATTAGCCTGGTTTCTAAACCAAAACAAAATGTTTAAAAAAGTAAAATCTGTGTATGGTGCTGCAAATTCTCCAATCTTAGCACATTCATATGAAAATTTATAGAAAGAAGATTATATGGTGGGGATTAGCATTACAGTGTAAGATGACTTCTGTCCTCTAAATACATCCCATTTCTAGTAATAATTTAAAATCATACTAACAAAAGGCGTACAGCATTTCATAGTTTATGAAATATTTTTCTATGCATTATTTCATTTTAATACTTAGAACAACCCATAACTTTGGTAGTGGGTTATAATCTCTATTTACAGTTGCTAACAGTTCAAAGGAGTAGAGACCATGCAGACAGGATATGGAAAATGCAGGGCTTAAATGCAAATATATGCCAAGACAGTCTATCACACTATTATGACTTCTGAGGTTCAATCAAACTCTAAACTGATACTGAATGATATCTGCCCACAGGAACTTAGCTTTCCATGGGTGTGTTAAGTCTTTAGAAGTCAATTTTGCATGCATTTATTTGGTAAGATGGATTTCAAATTATGATGATAATCTGAGCAAGTTGATAAATACCTTGCAACTCAACTGCTAAAAGTCACATTTAAGCACAATTCCATTTCAAATAAACAAGTCAGTGGGAAACTCAATAGTAGAAACTACAATTTCCCATATCCTATTCAGTAGAATAATGGGGAAAAAAAAAAAAAAAAAACTCAGAGAAGAAGAGGATATGATTTCTGTTAGTTGAAGGAGTTGATTAATATTGAATATTTATTATTTTTAAAGAAATTATATCATTCCAGTGCCCTAAAACCTTTTTCACACTATCCCAAGTGGGATATAAAAGTGAAAAACAAAATCCCGTTAATCATAATGCTGGTTCTTACCAAGCATAAAGCTATTTGTAAACAGTTGAATGCGCAACTGACTTTTTCGATTTGCATCTAGATATTGGTCATAGTGTAGTTGCTGGCAAAGAAAATCTAATAAAGTTTTAAAAATCTTAAAATAATAATAACTGCTACCATTAAATGTATCTCTGCTATGGTCCAGGTGACTCACATGGGTTATCTCTTTTCTCCATAATAACCCTAAACCAAGGTTCTTTGTAACTCCCTTTTACTGATGCATAAATGGGGATTTAGAGACTGTATGAAATTTGCCTACATTCATGACTGGTCAGTAGAAGGTTCTAAACTTGGGAGAACATTTGGACTCCCTGGTTCATCAGGATGGCAGGCTCTAGAGCAGCAGTGCACAGAGCAGAACAATGAGACAGTGAAGTGGGTCTGGATCTTTTGGCATTTCCTGTCAGGTACCTACGGGATTTGATATATGCCGCCAGCAATAGTGGAGGTATCACCTGAAAACTGGATTCACTTCTTGCTGATTAAACCAAAGGAATAACAAAGCCAAAAATTAGAAGAAGGAAGGATTTATTACTTGCAGCAAGTAAGGGGAACACTGGAAATCTTTCCCAAAGCAGTGTCTCCCAGAACAGCTGAATGGGGAAGATTTAAGCTAAGGGAAAAAGTGTATTCATGAAGGGGCTTGGGCAGTCAACAGAATCCAAGCTTTAGTTGACTGAACTCAAGAGGGCTGGAAAAGGTCAACATCATCATATCTAAGGTTCCAGTTGATCTGGACATTGAGTGCTGAAGGCTTTTTTACCATTGGAATAGAACAGGGAGCCTCTTAATTGATGTATTATCATTGCTGATGTTACTTCCCTTGCCTGATAACAGTTAAGATCATTAATGACTAAGACCTGTTTAAGGGCAGCGTTGTGACCAGGCTTAGATCACAAAAGGCTTAGGCCAAAAAGGGCTTCTCTTATGTCAAAAAAGCCATGCCTTGTTCTCTTTCTCCAGGAGCCCCCTTATCTATCTTCGTAAAGAAGGACAATAAAAGAGACTTGAAGAAATATTTTTAGTAAGGCTGATCCACCATCACTATAACTGGGGTTAGAGTCCTATCACCAAATAGCCACATGAAAGTCCTCACTGACTAGATCTAAAAAATCTCAAAAAGTGGCCACGGGATACTATATCTTGAATATAGTATTTCTACCTCCAAAAAAATTCTCTAACACATTTGTGAAATACTTCATATCAAGCTCCCTCAAACACATCCACTGTACCACATTAAAAAAAAAAAAATTACAATGCAAGTATGAGGTCACTGACAGATACAATTAAAGAAACCTGTTTAACTTGGCTTAACCCTGTTTTTCAAACACCTATTGATCTGCAAAAACATTTTTCCTCCTGTCATACTGAAACCAAGGAGGACCCTGTGGGGCTCCTGGTCATGAAAGTGTTTCTCATGTCTTGCTTTTAGGGAGCAGATTCCAGCCTCCATGACCTTAACAGTTGCTACTCAGGGAATGAAGAGGATACAGAGACAAGGGAGGGGTAGTCAAGAAACAATAGCGGATCTTTGGGGCAGGGTCTTGGCTCCACCTCAAGGGACACACACAATATCTTTGAGTTCTTCTTCAGAAATAAAACCCCAAAAAATGGAAGATGTTAACTACTTGATGAAGCATTCTTCATTCTAGAGAGAAGGCCACAGTTTGAGAACAAGAAAAGCTCATCAAGAACCCCCTTAAGGCCAGAGTAAGGAGTGCAGGTCCTACACACACCCTGATCCTTTATAGTAACCTGGTCTTGGAACTATTGCTATAAAACTCCTCTCTAAATCTCCCCAGGTTGGGACACAGTTTTTTGAGGGCCTTTGCCCACTGTGTCCCCCCTTTGCCTGGCAAAGCAATAAAGCTATTCTTTTCTACTTCACCCAAACCTCTGTCTCCAAGATTATTTTTGGAACTGATGTACAGAGGCCGAGTTTCAACATCAATAGCCATAAAATATCCAGAACAGCTGTTGAAAGAAGCACACTGGGAACTCATCCACAAACAGGTTGTTCTCTGTGACCTTTCTAACTCAGGCATCCCACTGCCCCAGAGGTGGAGCCAGAACCCCGAAGACTTCGGGCCTTTTCTCTGCGAGGGGGTATTTGTTTGGGATGTTAAGTGCTCTGTGCAAGAAATGCCACACTCTAATCCTGTCACTTTTCAGATCAATGAGGTAAGTGACAGCAGTTCGAGTTCCCTGTCAGCTTAATTAGAGGAAGTGAAACACAATTATAAGGCATTAGTGCAAGGCTGGTGTAGAGCAACAGAGGGCCCTGAGGGGGAGATCAAAACAGCAGACCACAGGGAAAAGCACTCTCCTCTCCTCCAACAGTTTCATTGAAAGTCTTAATTACAATGCTACTGTAGAGGGAAAATTGTTTTATAAATGCCATTACAAACACAGTCTGATTGCAGAAGTCTTTTCATCTAAAAACTAATTAAACCATTATTTCCTCTCAGATTATAATGGTAAAGTGTAAGTTTTTTATTTATGAAAACAGTTACACAATCTTATGTTCCTTATATTCAGAGAGCATCTTTTTTTTTTTTTTAAGTATGTACAGACCAAAATGATCTTAGAAATTAGGAGTGCTATGAAAAAGATAATAAATTAGATTTTTTTTAAAAAACAGACTATCGTGATGCAGACAAAAGACTCAATGACATATTTTGGCTAAAATGTGAAAATAGGAAGCTTATTTGTACCAGCTCAATCATTTTGATGATCACGCTTTTTAAAAAATTACATTAAAATATTTTTTAAAAAATCCTACTGCCAGGTTTGACCAAACACAATTATCTCACAACCACTAAAATGTAAGCTTTAGGAGGGCAAAGGATTCTGCTCTCTTCACAGATGTGTTGATAGCACATGAACAAAAGGTGCCTCCTACTTTACTCGTTGACAGTGAAACCAAGCAAGACCCTGTTGGCCTCCTGGACACCCAAGTCCTTCTGTGTCCTCTGTTTCTTCTTTGTAGGGAATAGACTCCAGCCTTCCTGACCCTTCCTGAGTTCTGAAGGGCAGACTGGGACAGCTACTAATGATGGAAGGGAGGGGATACAGAGTCAAAGGAGGAACAGTCAAGAAACAATAGAGTAGCTGTGGGGTAGGGTCCTGGTTCTGCCTTAAGGGATACACATAAAAATATCCTTGAGCTCTTCTGCAGAAATAAAACCCCCAACAAGTGGAAGATGTTGTTGCTTTTGAATCCTGGTGTTGGAGAAGACTCTTGAGAATCCCTTGGACTAGGAGGAGATCAAACCAGTCAATTCTAGAGGAAATCAATCCAGAGTATTCATTGGAGGGACTGATGCTGAAGCTGAAACTCCAATACTTTGGCCACCTGATACAAAGAGCCAATTCATTGGAAAAGACCTTGATGCTGGGAAAGATTGAAGGCAGGAGGAGAAGGGGATGACAGAGGACAAGATGGTTTGATGGCATCACCAACTCAATGGATGTGAGTTTGAGCAAGCTCTGGGAGATGGTGAAGGAGAGGTAAGCCAGGTGAGCTGCAGTCCATGGAAGCATGAAAGCCAACTCATTGGAAAAGACCTTGATGCTGAGAAAGATTGAAGGCATGAGAAATAGATGACAGAGGATAAGATGGTTGGATGGCATCACTGACTCAATGGACGGGAGTTTGATCAAGCTCTGGGAGACAGCAAAAGACAGGTAAGCCATAGTGTGCCGCAAAGAGTTGGACATGACTGAGCAACTGAACGACATTGATGAAGTATTCTTTCCAGAGAGAAGGTCACAGTCTGATAACCATGAGAACCATAGCATTTCATCAGGAGACCATGTGAGGCCAAATTAAAGGAATGCAGGCCCTATAGACACCTTGATCCTTATCAGCAACACCCCCACCCTCCGACTGCTATAAAACTCCTCAGTAAATCTCCCCAGGGCTAGGACACACAGTTTTTTAGGGCACAAGACCACTGTGTCCCTCTTTGCCTGGTAAATCAATAAAACCATTTCGCCCGAAACTCTCTGAGATGTTCCAGTGTACAGAGGGTGAGTTTTTGGCATCAACAGAAAGAAAGCTACTTTCCAATTGGCTTTGAAGTGATCCCTTAAATTTCATGTGTTAGAAACAATGGGCTAATTGAGTCAATTGGAATTTCATAGGTTTTCTTTGAACTATTGCATGTAGGTAGACAAAACAGAATATTAATTCTTAAATATAAATGGAAAAGATGAAAACAACCACCCAAAATGGATGCCATTTCCAATTATAGGGGTAATTGAAGAGACAAAAGACCATGTTTTCAAATAAAAAGGAAGAAATGATGCTATAAATAGGGTCAGTCACTCAGTTGTGTCTGATTCTTTGTGACCCCATGAACTACACAATCCATGGAATTCTCCAGGCCACAGTACTGAAGTGGGTAGCCTTTCCCTTCTCCAGGATATTGTCTCAACCCAGGGATCGAACCCAGGTCTCCTGCATTGCAGGCAGATTCTTTACCAACTGAGCTATAAGGGAAGCCATAAAGACAGTAAAACTTACAAATGTTTAGGAGCACGTTCAAGCCATTGCCTGGTAGCTCAGAGGTTAAAGCGTCTGCCTCCAATGCGGGAGACCCGGGTTCCATCCCTGGGTCTGATCCCTGGGTCAGGAAGATCCCCTGGAGCAGGAAATGGTAACCCACTCTAGTATTCTTGCCTGGAGAATCCCATGGATGGAGAAGTCTGGTAGGCTATAGTCCACGGACCCGCAAAGACTCGGACACGACTGAGCAACTTCACTATTCAAGCCATTGCCTTGAAATCAAACCATGACTATTGTACTTAACCCCATGCTAATTCTTCCCAGCTCTTAAATCTGAGCCCAACATTACTTCAAGTGGGTATTTCACCTACTTCGAAAAGATGAAACACTTTCTGCTTTAAGAAAAGGCAGATAGATTAAAATCTGTGCTGATGAAGCAGAGGTGATTATAAAAGGATTATTTGCTAAACAAAAGGATTCTCTGTAGGCTTATTTTAAATCCTGAGCTCCTTAAATGGCCCTTAAGTGTTTATTTACAGATCATCAATTATACTGGGGGTGGGGAAGATAGGATGCTAGTGGAAAGTGAGGGAGAAGATACTTAAACTACTAAATGATTAGGAACCACTGACAAACGAGGATGAATCTGATAAGAAAATATTTTCTTTTCTCCCAAAAAATAATACAGGAGTCCAAGGAGAACTTAATATTCACATACAAATACTGAATTTACTTTCATATGTTTAGGAATAACTGAAACAAGGCTATGTACTATGTTTAATACTTGCAGAACTCACCATCTCTAATTTTGTAGAGAGCGAAAGAAGAGAATGAACAGTCCTGTTGCAAAAGCTTTAATTAAAAAATTAAACTGTCCCTCCCTCTTGAATTTGAAGTGATCAGGTGGATATAATTTATAAAACACACCATCTAAAGTTTATTTTCCAAAGTCTTTTCTCTCAGCGAGTCATAGGTAAAACAGCAAGACAAGAACAGTTATTTTTAGCCGTCTCAGTGGTACAGCTTTCTCCAGAGGCAAAACTTAAATCAGATTAAGGGTCTCCAAGGACCTGAAAGGAAGGAAACCACCCACTTACTGTATTCAACTCAATGCTCCCCACACAAACTAAATTTTAAAAACCAAATGAGAAAACATGTTATGGAATATTTAAGGATGAGACAGTGCAGTAAGCACTAGAAACCACATTTCAACAACTGTTAGAGGCTATTACCAATGTCGTTGCACGCAAGAAAATTAGCTGTAATTGGGTAAGCGACACAAGCATAGCATAGGGATGGGAATTGAGCAGACACTTAATTAATGGTGTTGGGAAAAGGGAAATGGAATTAATGAATGGTTGATATAAATTCCATTCTGTTATTGGGTTAATCACTGGTCTCATGAAAATTTATTTCCTGGCTAAGATTTGTAACAGGGTTTTAAAATATTTTATTCTATTCTGAATAATTTCTAACTTGCACTGTAATTGTAATTTCTAGAACCACATAACTTTTTGGTGTGTATACCTACCCATTTGCCTTCATCATCAGAAAAATGTGGCAAGACCCAAGTCTTAGAACAGAACCCCTCATACGAATGAGAGAAGATAACTTGGATTTAGCACGTTGTTTATATAATTTTGGTAGCTCAGCTGGTAAAGAATCCGCCTGCAATGCAGGAGACCTGGGTTCGATCCCTGGTTTGGGAAGATCCCCTAGAGAAGGGAAAGGCTACCCACTCCAGCATTCTGGCCTGAAGAATTCCATAGACTGTACAGTCGGTCGCAAAGAGTCGGACACAACTGAGCGACTTTCACTTTATACAATTTTGGTCTCACCAATGATTTAATAACCAGGTGATAAGTTTGGTGTCAGAAGAACAAAGCCCCATATCAATGCTGTGTTTCAGTCAATGGAGCATTTCCCAGACATGCTTGAGATTCTTTGACTATTCAGTTTAATTCTTAGCATTATCATGGAGCTATTCTTAGTCATTTTTGCTTTGCTTATATTTTATCCCATGATATGTCAAATACGTCAAATTGAAGTAACTTTGGATTCAACTACTGACACCAGGGTATGTGTGTGTATGTGTGTGTGTGTATTTCTTTTCTTCCCCCCTCTTACTAATGTTTTTTAAAAGCACTTACTGGGAAATAAAATATTTCTTTGCTTGCTTCTCATCATATCTAAACTCTTTTCTTGTACTTATATTGATTTTTGTATTGAAATGTATCACAATATTTTTAAACCAAAATAATTACTGAGAATATATATATTTTAAAATATATTTTCTTAAAAATAGATTTATCTTGACAATTAACTTCATAGAGGTTAAACTGGCTTTACCTTTACTGAGATACTTATTTTTAACCACAAAATAGACACAATGATGACAAGAAAACTGGTGGGCAAAATTTATGAAATCTATTTTATGGATAAGACACACAAAGAGAGAAAATGCTCATATCCAACACCTAAATGTGGAACTGATACATTTTTGTTTTAAAAGGATTCTTGGCCTTAAAGAGCATATTTTAAAACTGTAAGTCCTCAATAAATATTAGATTAACTGCTTGATGTAATCTAATACCAGAAAAGATACGTAATTTCTACTAATTTCATCATTTATTATAAAACGACAAGTTTTGCACAGTTTCTTTGTAAGTGGGTTTCCATGCCCTCCTCCAGGGGATCTTCCCAACCCAGGGATCGAACCCAGGTCTCCAGCATGGCAGGTGGATTCTCTACTGTCTGAACCACCAGGGAAGCCTAATTCTATTCATTTCATCATTTATTACAAAATGAAAAGCTTTGCACAGTTCCTTTGTTTAAGCCCTTTGTGAAGAGAAATTACTATTGGTGTTATTATTCCCTTCTTCCAGGTGAGGAATCAGAGCTTCAGGGAGGTTGAGTGACTTCCCAAAGTGTGTCAAGGTATAAATACAATTTGCAAAAGAAAAAAATCTCCCTGTTGAGAACAAAGGGAGAGATCCCCTCTACCACCCCTCAAAATGGGGTTTCCCTGGTGGCTCAGATGGTAAAGAATCCACATGCAATGTGGGAGACCTGGGATAGATCCCCGGGTCAGGAAAATTCCCTGGAGAAGGGAATGGCTACTGACTCCAGTATTCTTGCCTGGAGAATTTCATGAAAAGAGGAGATTGTTAGGCTACAGTCCATGGGGTTGCAAACTCTCACCCTTTTTCTTAGAGTATTTACTTCAGAAAACTTGTAAGTCTTTTTCTGCCTCTTTGAAACATAGATAAATCTTTTTAAAAGTGAATAAGCCTCTTGCCAGCTTTACAACCGAAGAGTGTCTTTCTCAAGGACCTAGGCATCATCTCTTTGTGTTGCAAATATCAAGGAAGACACAGTTTCTGTGGCAGGGTAGGAGCCTAACTTCAGCCAGGTCCTCCCTCCAAGTTGCTCAGTTCTATCATGTTTTAAAGATTTGAGTTGATTTTTTCTTTGGAAAAAGCCGGTGAGCTAATTAAGATCATATTCCCTATCACCAAGTGGATCTAGGATGGACTGTGTGTGACACAGGGTCCTGTACCGTCCTTTTGCTTGAGCACTAGTGTTGTTCATCCTGAGAACAGGTATGGGGTAGGTGCTGCCTTCGACCACTGCCAGCAACATAAAACACATTCCTGTTTAACACTTCAGTTCAGTTCAGTCACTCAGTCGTATCCGACTCTTTGTGACCCCAGGGACCGCAGCACTCCAGGCCTCCCTGCCCATCACCAAGTCCCAGAGTTTACCCAAACTCATGTCCATTGAGTCAGTGATGCCATCCAACCATCTCATCCTCTGTCATCCCCTTGTCCTCCTGCCCTCAATCTTTCCCAGCATCAGGGTCTTTTCCAATGAGTCAGTTCTTCGCTTATCCAACAATAAAACTATTTTCTTTCTCTTCTACCTTTGTGGAGAGGTTTTCTGATTGGGGAGGAGATCTTGTTTTTTAATTATATTCCCCCAACAGGAAATAGATGGGGAAACAGTGGAAACAGTGTCAGACTTTATTTTTTTGGGCTCCAAAATCACTGCAGATGGTGATTGCAGCCATGAAATTAAAAGACGCTTACTTCTTGGAAGGAAAGTTATGACCAACCTAGATAGTGTATTGAAAAGCAGAGATATTACTTTGCCAACAAAGGTCCATCTAGTCAAGGCTATAGTTTTTCCAGTGGTCATGTATGGAAGTGAGAGTTGGACTGTGAAGAAAGCTGAGCGCCAAAGAATTGATGCTTTTGAACTGTGGCATTGGAGAAGACTCTTGAGAGTCCCTTGGATTGCAAGGAGATACAACCAGTCCATTCTAAAGGAGATCAGTCCTGAGTGTTCATTGGAGGGACTGATGCTGAAGATGGAGCTCCAATACTTTGGCCATCTCATGCGAAGAGTTGACTCATTGGAAAAGACCCTGATGCCGGGAGGGATTGGGGGCAGGAGGAGAAGGGGACAACAGAAGATGAGATGGCAGGATGGCATCACTGACATGAGTTTGAGTGAACTCCGGGAGTTGGTGATGGACAGGGAGGCTTGGCGTACGGTGATTCATGGGGTCGCAAAGAGTCGGACATGACTGGGCAACTGAACTGAACTGAACTGAACAGGTGACATATATAATAAATAACAGAATAGGGATTCAGGCCAGGCCCCTGAATCCATCTGTTGCATCTGCCTGCACATCACAATTATTTATCTTGTGTATTCTTCTGTTTGTGCCCATGTCATATTGTTGCAAAGAAGCCAATTCTGACTCCACGCTGAAACTGTTTCTTTGACTTGCTTTTCGTTGCTTTTGTTATTATAATCATACACAATGGCCTGCCTCAGAGAATTCTGCCCCTCTGCCTGACTGTTAAACTAAACTGCCTTTGTTAAGAACCCTGTCCACTCAGAAACGCAGGAAGGAAGAAATTAACGTGTCCCCTGTCAGAGGCTTGCCATTCTGGGAGATGTTTGCAAGATAAATGGCCTTTTTACTTTGCTTCCTCACCTTCCCCTAATGTCTGAACTATAAATGAACCTGGCATCCAGACTCCCAGAAGATGGTTGAGATGCTAGCCTGCCATCTTCTCAGTTAGCCGAGTCCCCAGTTAAAGTCTCTTCCTTGCCTCAACCCCCTCGCCTCTCAAGTTCATCGGCCAGTTAAACAGTGCGTGAGCAGAGAGAGCTTGGACTAGGTAACAATATCATTACTTTGAAAATGTCTTTCTTTGATACATGGCCCTATTGTGTCAACTGAATGGAAGTGGAACTATTAATGTGTGATTTTAGGAAAAAGAATAAACTTTAACAGAAATTGTCTTATTCTCACCCATTTTGGACATTTTGAGGTGTAAAAATTTCTGGTATGCTATAATAAGGGAGAATGATTTTAATTAAACTATCATAAATTCCACTTACATCTCCCTAAATATATATTTTCAAGAAATACACTTTGTTTCATAGTTATTCATCATGAGTTATGCTGTTATTTTGATAAGCTATGTGTTAATAATTGTTGAAATAATAGCACAATCCAGGATAAATGTTAGGGTTCATCAATTTAAATATTTTGGGAAGAGTGGGAGGGACAAATTAGGAGAATGGGATGAACATATACAAACTACTACATATAAAATAAATAACCAACAAGGACCTACTATACAACACGGGGAGCTATATTCAATATTTTTAATAGCCTATAAGGGAAAAGAATATGAAAAATATATATGTATGCATAATTGAATCATTGTGCTATACATCTGAAACTAATAAAACAGTGTATATCAACTATACTTTGATTAATATGCATATTTTATATATTAACATAATTTTAATTAGATTGTATTATTTATATGCTTTAAAATTATTTTTATATTATTATTTATATAATTTTTGAGTGTTAAGAAAAAAATCTTAAAGGCCAGCTTGAAGAAAAATTCTTTTTTCTACTGTCTTCTCTAATAGCTTCAAAAATATCACATACATATAAAGAATAAATTTAATGAAAGACATTTAAGACCACTACTCTAAAAACTACAAAACTTGGAGAGACATCTGATGTTCATAGACAAGAAAATTCAATCTTGTTAAGATAATCAGATCTCCCCAAATTTATCTATAAATTGAATACAATCACAATCAAAATCACAGCAATTTGTTGTTGGTGGTGGTGATTTTGGTAGAAATTGGTAATTTGAATCTAAACCTACACATGCCAATACAAAGAAATAGAAGCACCAAGATTATTTTAAAGAATAAAGTTGAAAGACTTACTCTATATGGTTTCAAAACTTACTGTAAAACTATAGTACTTAAGACAGTGTGGTATTGGCATAAATATAGAAGGAAAAATCAACAGAACCAAGTAAGCAAGCAGATACTGACCTATGTAATATATAGAAAAAGAGTTCTTTTCAATAAGTGGTCATAGAGTAACTTGGGGTTAAAAAACCTGTTAAAAATTTCAAGCCTAAAAATAAATTGTTATCCTATCAATTTCTGTGACAGGACAGAATAGGAATCCCAGTCCAAAGAAGAAAAGAAATGGTTAAATATATGAAAATGTTATGAAATGAAATGTTATTTAAAAAATCTAAAAATTCTCTATTTGTATTTTTAACAGATGATAGTGATATTTTGGTTTCATCAGATATACTTAAAAGAGTGATGCCAAGAGTTTATTTTAAAACGTCAACAAACGTACAAACGTAAGACACTAGAAACTTCACACTTTTCAATAACTGATTAGACTTAGGATAAACATTTTAGATACCTATGTTAAAGATACAGAAGGAAGCAAATACTTTTTCAAAAATGCTTGACGGGATCATAATCTAAACAAACAAACAAACAAAAAAATGTGGAGGCCTACTGACAAAGTCCTCAGGCATATATATATATCAAGAAAAATACTTTGTATACCTATTATGTGTCAGATAGAATGTAAGGCTGATATAATAGCAAGCAATAGTTAATGTTCATTAATGCTTACTACATGCCAGGCACTGTCCTCGGCACTTTGTAAGCATTAACTGAATTCCTTCTCATCTCACCCCTTTGGAATAGGTACCCATAAAGTCTGTGTTTCACAGATGAGAAAACTAAGGCAGGAAAGGTTCAACTATTTCCTCAGTTCATACAACCAAGGAATGAACAAGAAGGACACCATCTCTGCCCTCACAGAGCCTGCATCCGTGAAGATAAGGGATTAGGCAGGCCCATTTCTCTTTATCTATCTCTGAGTGTCATGTGCAAAGATAAGTTTCTCTTCTGCCCTCCCATGTCTTAAGAGTATCCTGTATTTCTGCAGGTCAATAAGAAAGTCAACTTTAGAGATGTCTTCTCCTAGCAGACTTCTGGGTCAGGCAGTCTACAGTCTTGAAGGTAAGTGCTTGATGGCATAACCTGTACAAATCTAAAGGATTATGAATCTGCCCAAAGTTTGGAGACAGGAATCCCTAAGCCCTATCTTTGATTCTTTTTTTGCTTAAGTACAAATGGGTGGATTTGACTAGAAGAATCATATTAGCTCTTCTGTCTTCAGTATGCAAGCATCAAGAAATAATAAGACCCTGAGATTATCCTGTTTCCTATATGCTGTCACATCTTCTGGTGTCACTTGGAGTTAGGGAGGAAAAGAGGTGTTGTCTCCATTCATCTGTCAATTCAGTCCTGTTTATAGAAGCATCCTTGTGCCCACCTTTAGGCTAAGGTACTGTGAGAGATAAATATATAAATAAGACTTTCTGCCCTTGGAAGACTCACAAAGTTGGGGGGGGGGGGCGGGGGTGCAATCTGATCTTAAATACCAAACACAGACAGGCTGTGAATTTGCTGAAATCTACCTACAGAATATCATGCTACCTTTCCCCATTCCTTTTCTTCCCCTTGTTCATCCTTCCTTCCTTCTTTCCTTCCTTGCCAAAAATGAGTTTCTCCAAATGCCTCCTTGCAAGGCAAATTTAAGGTGAACCTTCAGGGATCTGTGAATCTGCATGCTAGAAATGAAGTAAATGAAAACCACTATCTTTTACTATCACCTTTAACTGATCTTTCATTTGGCCACAATTTGTCCTCTTAAGGGGTACATGTGACTTCTGGGTCAGGCTTTGTTGCGGGGAATCAGTCAGCCTGTTTGAAGTTAAGCCTCCTAACTAATCTTCCAGTGAGCTTAGCTCTTTCCATAGTCTGTGACCTCTTGTTCTGCCTTCTAGCCTTTTGAGGAGGTCCAAAGCCCTTGCCTGGTTTATTTATTACTTCATATCCAAAAGCATTTTGATGCAGATCACCCTACTTATTTAACTTATATGCAGAGTACATCATGTGAAATGCCAGGCTAGATGAAGCACAAGCTGGAGTCAAGATTGCTGGGAGAAATATCAGTAACTTCAGATATGCAAATGATACCACCCTTATGGCAGAAAGTGAAGAGGAACTAAAGAGCCTCTTGATGAAAGTGAAAGTGGAGAGTGAAAAAGCTGGCTTAAAACTCCACATTTAAGAAATGAAGATCATGGCATCTGGTCCCATCACTTCATGGCAAATAGATGGGGAAACAATGGAAACAGTGGCAGACTATTTTCTTGGAATTTTCCAAAATTCCTGCAGATGGTGACTGTAGCCATGAAATTAAAAGACACTTGCTCCTTGGAAGAAAAATTATAACCAACCTAGACAGCATATTAAAAAGCAGAGACATTACTTTACCAACAAAGGTCCATCTAGTCAAAGCTGTGGTTTTTCCAGTATTCATGTATGGATGTGAGAGTTGGACCATAAAGAAAACTGAGCACCAAAGAATTGATGCTTTTGAACTGTGGTTTTGGAGAAGATTCTTGAGAGTCCCTTGGGCTGCAGGGAGATTAAACTAGTCAATCCTAAAGAAAATCAGTCCTGAATATTCATTGGAAGGATGGATGCTGAAGCTGAAGCTGCAATACTTTGGGCACCTGATGCAAAGAGCCAACTCATTGGAAAAGATTCTGATACTGGGAAAAATTGAAAGCAGTAGGAGAAGCAGATGACAGAGGACAAGATGGTTGGATGGCATCATGGACTCAATGGATATTAGTTTGAGCAAGCTCTGGAAGATGGTGAAGGACAGGGAAGCCTGGCATGTTGCAGTCCATGGAGTTACAAAGAGTCAAACATGACTGAGTGAACAACAGTTCAGTCATGAACAATAGTCATGATTTAGCACGTGCATAAGTACCTATTAAGTGTTCTCAACCTAATTGAGAAGACAATAAAAACGCTCATAAAGAATTTACTAATATAGGTGACTGATTACAGTGCTGAATATGATACTAACAACAATGTTTTAGGATCCCTGGAAGGTGGAATCAACGATGTATGCAGTGGTCCAAGAAGGCTTCACTGAAGATGCGAAATCTAGGCATATTTTAGTTCATGGTTCTACTTCCCGCATTTGTCTCATCCTTTTCCCTCACGGCTGTCTTCCTTCTGTTCTCTACCATTCTCTGGACTCAAACTTGGGTGACTTATTTCTGTATTGTTCCCTAATGCATCTCCATCACTGGGATAAAGCCTGACCCATCATTGGTCTGAGCTGGAATAAATCTTAGAGACCATTCCTTTCATGAGTGGGTCCTGGAGAGGCTAAGACATTGACTTAGGACCATACCCCTTGCAGGAAGAGCAGGTGAAATCAGCAGGCTAGAGGCCCTGTCACCTGACTCTGGGCATGTCTGCACCATGTTCTACTGTCCTCTTCCTGTGCACAAGTCATCTCTGTACCCATGTGAGGCTAGACCCACTTACCTGGCTTTTAGCTTCTGCAATGAGACAACTCCTTTTATCACTATCCAGTAGCCAAAGCTATTTTGGAGAAGAAAATCAGGCCCAGCAGGCATGTTCCATATCTTATTGCTCTGCAGGCTGCTTTGCACAGGAAAAAGAAGCAAAGTGAAACAAAAGCCAAAAAGGGCCAAACTATTACATAATTGACATAAGAGAGTTACTAAGGATAAAGAGCGCTCCAGCAGGGGACAGGGATTATTTTGAAGACCTAAATGGATGGACTAAGAAATGGACTCATTTGGGGGAGAAAAAGTGAACAATGTGACTGTACTATTTACACAGTATTATAGACCTTGTAAGCAAATATTCATTTTTGGGGATGTCATTTAACTTCAGGACAGTGCCAATTGTTCTTCCTAATTAGAAATGTCAGTTTAATATTCACTGAAAACAAGACTTAGGGAAAAAAGGTCATATGGAGTTCAAAAAAGAAAGGAAAAATGTACAATGCAAAAATAAAATGTCCACCATCATATGTAAGGGAGCATCTTTGATGATGATAACTTGGACATTGAGTTGCTAAAACTTAAGCATCATGCAGTGGAAACCCATCTAAGATTAACATAGGAAGTCTGAGGTTTATGCTTCTCACACAGAAAGAAGTTGTTTAGGAGACTGTTCAGGACTAGAACAGCAGCTCAAGGAAGTCATAGTCTCTATAATACTCAAAATGTAGCTCTAGTCTTCATTATCATAAGGGAGCTGCTGAACCTCCAGACACTGTGTCTGTATTCCAGGCAAGAAGGGAAAAGGGAAGAGCAAAAAGAGCATGCTGGATTTTTACCAGAAAAACAATACCTCTCCCAGAAGGTTTCTGCTTACATATTACTGGCCATAGATATGTCATGAGGCCACTCAAGCACCAGTAAAGTCTAGAAAGTCAACATTTGTTTTTTGAGATGAGTGTACAGACCACCTGGATAGTGTTACCAGTAAGGACCAAAGAGGGAATAGAGGGAATGGATTTGTGACAGGAGTATCTGCTACAGTTAGGAAGCATCTTTGCAAAATAACCTATATCTAATATGTAGAAACTAGAATGAGCTTCCCAGGTGGTGCTAGTGGTAAAGAATTCAACTACAAATGCAGAAGACATGCAATGTGAGTTTGATCCCTGAGTAGGGAAGATCCCCTGGAGGAGGGCATGGCAACCCACTTCATTAATCTTGCCTGGAGAATCCCAAGGACAGAAGAGCCTGGTGGGCTACAGTCTAAAGGGTTGAAAAGAATCGGACACAACTGAAGTGATTTAGCACGCACATGCAGAAACTAGAATGTCCCAAACCAAATAGCACATGACCTTTCTCACATGTTAAATGAGAGCTTATTCTGTCCATATCAGTGCCCTGGTCACTTGGAGGTAAACAAGTAACAAGATCAATCCCCCCACAAAATGTACTTTTTTGTGTTTTGAGGAAAATGTAGAGCCAGCAGCAACAGGAGACCTAAAGACAGGTCAACAAATAAACTTAATATATACTGAGACCCAGGGTAGTAGAGTTAGGCTTAGAGCTGAGAGAAACCTCTGAACTTCCCTGTCCACCTTCCCATCTAGTGCAGTAATCCCTGACTCTCACCCTTGGCAGCT
This sequence comes from Bos grunniens, assembly GCF_055505025.1. Lineage (NCBI taxonomy): Eukaryota > Metazoa > Chordata > Mammalia > Artiodactyla > Bovidae > Bos > Bos grunniens. The sequence continues at coordinate 52,661,326 of NC_141175.1, read as the reverse complement.
GACACTCTTGCATAGAACTGAAGTCCTTCCATGGATGACAAGGGCTGGCTAGATAGACCCTCACAGCCCAGAGCATGGCCCCAGACCCTCACACCATCAGTGCCTGAGTCTGGGAAACACTGATGTATCCTTTACCACTTCCATAGAAGAGCTCTGTTTACTGGAATAGGTCTTCCATATGCTATCTTGGAAATAACATTTCCGTGAGATTCTACCCATGCCCAAGGTATAAGTTTAAATATTTGAGCTATAGAAATTCTATCCCCCTTAAGACTTCTTTTAAAAATTCTCCCAAGTAGCCCTTAGCCCATTTACCTTCACAGCCCCCACAACGTTGGTGACTGCGTTTTGTTGTACCTCTGCACCCTTAAAGTTCTGTGATAGAAATTCATACAGTACTAGAGGTGCACCTATTTGCAACAGTGAACAGGGAGGCATGAGACTCGTGGCCTTTCCTAGTTGCACTCAGTAGATGAGTGGTTTGGTTGTGATACCATTGGACAAAAGGGCTTTTCAAGTCAATCACCATAATTAGACCCTTTCTCCTCCTCTTCTCTGTTATATACTCCTGTCCTCACCTACTCTGCCCTCCTCCCCACTCTCTTCATTCTAGAATTCTATCCTCTATATCCTCCAGTCGTGGCATTTTCATTCCTGTTTCTTTCAATCAATTGTTTTGGTAGCAATACTCCTTGAAGGAGGTTGCCACAAATTGAAGAGGTGGGCAGGACTCCTTTGTTCAAAGAGAGAAAGAGGAAGCCCCACAGGCAGCTCAGAGTGAGTGGTTATATGTTAAGAAACCCTTCTGCTCATCTTCTCCCTTCTACCTGTCTGCCACCTCCCTCCTTCCTGGTCTGGAGCACAGAGAGATTGTCAGGCAGCGAACACTGCATGTGGACTGAAATTCTTTCACATGTAAGCCATTTCCTGAATTAGGCTCTTTGGGAAACTGTATTTAATTCAAGCTACTGAGATATTATTTAGTACCTTGCTGCTTCAGGACACTAAATAATGTCACATTTCCAAACCATAATGCCATTAGCGTTCATAAAGAATTTTCACAGAGGTTATCTCATCGGATCTTGGCAACTGCTCATGGCACCAGGTAGAGAATGTGCATAATCATTGTTTTGTGAGGATATGAATGCCCTGATCTGAAATCATCTCCTAACTATGTTATAAGGTAGAGATAGGCCTGGAACATGTGTCACCTAACCACTTATTCAGAGTCTTTTCCACTGTGACATGAAAAAAATAAAGAGTTCCAACACATGATCTTTATGCTATAGATAAATATTTTCAGTGAAATCAATTAAATGCAACTAGGCATACTGTGGGAGAAGGCAATGGCACCGCACTCCAGTACTCTTGTCTGGAAAATCCCATGGAGGGAGGAGCCTGGTAGGTGGTCCATGGGGTCGCGAAGAGTTGGACACGACTGAGCAACTTCACTTTCACTTTTCACTTTCGTGCATTGGGGAAGGAAATGGCAATCCACTCCAGTGTTCTTGCCTGGAGGATCCCAGGGACAGGGAGCCTGGTGGGCTGCCGTCTATGGGGTTGCACAGGGTCGGACACGACTGAAGTGACTTAGCAGCAGCAGCAGCAGGCATACTGTAGCCCAACCTAGTATTAAACTATCCCAGAAAGGAGAGAACAATTAGTGAGATTCTAACCAGAGTGGAGTGTAAAATATTATGAAAAAGGAAGACAATTGTACTTTTACCAAACTGGCAAACTACCACATAATTCCATTAAGATAGAGAAAAGTAATACCTGCTGGGGTGTTTTGTCTGGTCTGAGGTTTTCATGGCTGAATTTTGTACCTTACTGCTTAAAAATGAAACCATTACTTCTGACTGCTTATTGTGCTCTTTATCAGAGTCTTGAGAATCTAAATGGAAAATGAGGGGAAATGCTAGAGCCTGATGAAAGGTGAACAATGCTGGCCATAATAAAGATACTTCAGGACCTTGGTGGAACAAGATGATCTAGATTCCACTGGGGAAGACACACTAACATTTAAACCTCTTGAACACTCATTTAGTAGATTGTATCTTTGCTAGCACTGATACATGTATTATCCTAATAGAAGTAGTGAAGCTATTTCTCCAAAGGAACACATTTGTTGGAATCTTAAAAAAAAAAAAAAAAAAAAAAAACATCAGCTCTAGATCTGATATCACTTGTGGGAAATTGAAGTGGGGTAACATACATGTTTGAGAAGTTAAAAATATGCCATTGCCTAGTATTCCATGCAATACATCAACTGAAGATATGTTTGTCTTATAATAAACTCAAAACAGCTTAATTAGGTGAAGTACATAGTTCTCTTGAGATTTTTACAGTACTGATTGACTATCATTTCAAGAAATGGCATATTTCCATACCCTATTAAATAATAACTCATGACAGCATCCACTACATGTGCAAAGTGATTAAGAGAAGTTCTTTGCAGGGTGTGGGCCCAAAGCAAATATCCCTTTACAATTGTTATTAGAAAGGTGTCTACAGAGAGATCCCAGTGAAGAAATGTTTACTATTGAAAGAGCGGCCTTTTAAACCATTTACCACCAGCACGGTTAGAATTTAATTCAGGTTTACAGAGTCCAGGAGTTGCTAAACTTCAGATCCACTGCATTAATCAATGGCTTCTAGTAGTCAGCCATGACCAAGTAGAGATAATTTACATTTAGAGGTAAACTCCAAACAGTGACGATTATTTGGGTATTTAACAGATTACTTATCAGGGCAGACCTTTGGTTTAGACATTTTTAATATTCACTACATTTACCAGCCTCAAGCATATCAAATGATTCACTGATAGATCTCAGCTCTCTGGGTAGGTTCAAGACACTGATTCAATGGCAATAGTTTATCATGTTATTGTTACAGTACAGTTCAGTCACTCAGTCTTGTCCAACTCTCTGTGACCCCATGGACTGCAGCACGCCAAACTTCCCTGTCCATCACCAACTCCCAGAGCTTACTTAAACTCATGTCCATAGAATCAGTGATGCCATCCAACCATCTCATCTTCTGTCATCCCCTTCTCCTGCCTTCAATCTTTCCCAGCACCAGGGTCTTTTCCAATGAGTCAGTTCTTTGCATCAGGTGGCCAAAGTAATGAAGCTTCAGCTTCAGCATCAGTCCTTCCAATGAATATTCAGGACTGATTTCCTTTAGGATAGACTGGTTGGATCTCCTTGCAATCCAAGGGACTCTCAAGAGTCTTCTCCAAAACCACAGTTCAAAAGCGTAAATTCTTTGGTGCTCAGTTTTCTTTATGGTCCAACTCTCACATCCATTACATGACCACTGGAAAAACCATAGCTTTGACTAGGTGGACCTTTGTTGGCAAAGGAATGTCTCTGTTTTTTAATATGCTGTCTAGGTTGGTCATAGCTTTTCTTTCAAGGAGCAAATGTCTTAATTTCATGAATGCAGTCACCATGTGCAGTGATTCTGGAGCCCAAGAAAATAAAGTCTGCCATTGTTTCCATTGTTTCCCCATCTATTTCTCATAAAGTGATGGGACTGGATGCCATGATCTTAGTTTTCTGAATGTTGAGTTTTAAGCCAACTTTTTCACTCTCATCAACATGCTCTTTAGTTCTTCACTTTTTGCCACAAGGGTAGTGTCATCTGCATATCTGAGGTTATTGATGTTTCTCCCAGCAATCTTGATTCCAGCTTGTGCTTCATCCAGCCTGGCATTTTGCATGATGTACTCTACATATAAGTTAAATAAGTAGGGTGACAATATACAGCCTTGACATACTCCTTTCCCAATTTGGAACCAGTCTGTTTTTCTATGTTCAGTTCTAACTGTTGCTTCTTGACCTGCACAGATTTCTCAGGAGGCAGGCCAGGTGGTATAGTATTCCCATTTATTTAAGAATTTTTCAGAATTTGTTGTGATCCACACAGTCAACGGCTTTGACACAGTCAATAAAGCAGAAGTAGATGTTTTTCTGGAGCTCTCTCGCTTTTTCCATGATCCAACGGATGTTGGCAATTTGATCTCTGGTTCCTCTGCCTTTTTAAATCCAGCTTGAACATCTGGAAGTTCACAGTTCACATACAGTGTTATTGTTATCAGCCTACAAATTTTCAGCTTAGCCCAGCCTTAACTTAGTTTTATCAAATAAATAACTTGAAAGTGACATGCCTTTGAGGACCATCTTATTTTTTAAAATTTGGATCCCTGTACAGTAATTTTTTTATTACTTTTTATTTCTTTATGGCTGTGCTGGGTCTTCATTGCTGTGTGGGTTTTTCTCTAGTTGCAATGCACAGGCTTCTTATTGTTGTGGCCTCTCATTGCAGAGCACAGGCTCTCGGGCACACACGCTTCAGTAGTTGTGGCGCAGGGGCTCATTCGTTGTGGTTCCCAGGCTCTAGAGCACAGGCTCAGCAGTTGTGGCACATTGGTTTAGTTGCTCTATAGCATGTGGAATCTTCCTGGATCAGGGATTGAACCAGTGTCTCCTGCATTGGCAGGTGCATTCTTTACCACTGAGCCACCAGGGAAGCCCCCTATAGAGCACACTTTTTGAAATAGAGCCCTTGATTCCCAAATTCTCCCTTACAGCTAGACTCATTCAATGTGGATCAAGTTCCAATCAAGGGATATATGGGAGACAAACATGAAAGAAAAAGGTGAGAAGCCCTGGGAGAGGAGATGTCCCCTGTACCCCTGAAAATATAGGAAATCAGAAGGGAAATGTCAGGAGATGGCAACTTTTCTCAGCTATAAAACTGGGAGCCTAATTGTGACGAATATTGACTAGATAATCAATTAAGTATGTGCCTAGTACATGGAAAGTGCTCAATTAATATGACTGTCAAGGTGAGAAAGAAGGAGAATCAAAAAGAAAAGAATAGTTAGTCTTGACTAGTAGACTGGAGAACTGAGTTTGGTCAGAGCATCATGCCTGTTTTGAAAAAGGGAAATGAAAGCAAACTCTTATATCAGTATTTTTAAGTTATTTCCAAAGTAATACAGAAACACTCCAATATGACATTACCACCTCTATGCTTATCCCCCATGCATGATAAAGCAAATTAAATTTCATGCCAAATCAACCAGGCAGTCAGTGAACAGCACACTTTCAATCTCTAGGATTCAAGCTGATTGCTCTGAAAACAGAATTCAGCAATTGGATAGCACTGGTATCAAACACAGTCCTCTTTAATAATTTCTCCTGACACCTTGTTTTTCCGGGAATGTGGCCCCTATGAACTGTAGGCTGACTCTTTGCAAGACAGTGAGGGATTTTATTCCCATCTTCAACCCAGACTCAGCAGAAAATCATAAACTGACCTGGTGAGGGAATGGATTCTTTCCCTTGGCTACAGGTTAGCATCATATTTAGGCTCTAGTCACCTGACAACAGGGGCTTCCCAGGTGGCTTCTGTGGTAAAGAACTCACCTGCCAATGCAGGAAACTCGAGTCGAGATCCCAACTCAGGTTCAATCCTGGGTAAGGAAGATCCCCTGGAGGAAGGCATGGCAACCCAATGAAGTATTCTTGCTGGACAGAGGAGACTGGTGGGCTACAGTTTATAGGGTTGCAAATAATCAGACATGACTGAAGTGACTGAGCATGTATGTATGCACCTGACTGACAACAAAATCATCTACCCAGGGAAATAAATCACTTTCGGTGTCCATTTTCATTAAATTTAACTACCTTTGCAATTGCGTTGTGTGAGTGTGTATGTTTCATTTTTGACCTTAATTCCACTTGGTACAGTAGGAACTTCCTTTTATTCTTTAATCCTGTTCTCAACGGTTATATGGGTTCTAACAAAATGCATATTAACTGTTGGAGTTTAAGAAAAGATAATGATCTAACTCATTTTTCTCCCCTTCAGTTTAGGTTTCAGGTGATCCAAAGTGTGAGTTTAATCCTGCATTACACCATATTTAGAGATGTTTCCAGAAGCGTTGCTACATGAGACTTTTAACTATATTTAAGTTCCCTTGTACTGAAATGCAAAAGCCTTACATTTAAACATCTAAATGTTTGTCACACTTGAGGCCAATGTTAATGTTCACAGAGGGTCTCAAATTCCTAAATGTGAAACCACATCTCCTCATTGAGATGTGGTTGCTGGAGCTCTGAGGATGGTGTCAGCAGTTACCTTTCAGATACCATCAAGACATGGCCAGTGTTCAAATTGGCTTCAAGTGCTTTTAGCACATTTACTTATCAATTTACATGGAAATTCTAAGGTGGAAAACTATTCTTTATAAGTTACTACAGGGTAAAAACTGTGGGACTTGCTTAGCTGGTTCAGTGGAAGAATGGGAGAATAGAATCTATGTAATCAAGACAGGTTCTTTTGTTTTTCAGTAGAATGATGAGATGCTCTATGGGCCATTTCCTGAATCAATAGTCTGGTATTTGATCTTCAACATAGAACATACAAACATATAATTATTTTACAATAACCATAAGAAATCTGTATTAATTATAAGGAGTATTCATCTAGATGATGGCAGTTTTAGAGAACTTAATGAATAAGAATGCTACTATATAATAAGCCTTCCTGTTTCATTTGGAAATCTGTGTGAATGCCCTTGGTTGCCAAAGGACTCTGTTGACTACTGGCATTTAGTGGGCAGGGCCAAGGATTCCAAAATTCCCGCAAAGCCCTTGCTGTCCCTCGTATTTATTTACCCATTCAAAATGCCAAAAGCGTACTCCCACTCCCAAAGCATTGCTAGTTTGAGTACCCTCCTTTTCCTTTGCAGTTATATCTAAATGATGCTCTTCATAGAGGATCCATTCATACTCTGTACTTTAAATATCCTCCTAGAATTCACTGTTGTTGTTAATGATGCATCTTGGCAAATCCTTTATAAATGCAAACTATATAAAAATAAACTCCAATTTAGCCCCTGGACTAGTCATCACAGTTTTAAGTAAGTAAACCTGGAAGAAAACTTCTTAATCAAAAAAGAATGGAGAAGAATGGTAATTCAATGTGGGGGAGGGGGAGGGTCAGGAGAGGGAAAAAAAAATGAACAGGAGAGTACAGTATGTAGGGATTTAATCAAGATGAGGTGATGATGATAAAGTCAAGGGCAAAGGAAGCTAGAGAAGTCAGGAAAAATTTAACGGGACTTGGGAAGCAGGAGAAAGCGTGGAGGTGGGGAGATCTCTGCTTCTATAGATTTTCGGTAACCATGGTGAATGAGAGGATAACGGGTGATTAGAATGTGGGGCAAGAGCTCACCTACCAGGATCAACTTTTTCTTTCCTAGGATATTAGTATAAGGTTAAGAATCTAACATGATGTCAGAAAACACTCATTCCCAATAAAGAAATGAATCAACAAATCAACAAAACTGCCTCTCTATTAACAACCTCCCAGCTACAATACTGTGGAAGCATGTGAAATCATTGAGAGCAAAACTGTTTTGAAGCTAAGCTCCTTCTTAGATGTATACAAATTCCATTTCTGAAAAGAATTCAAAAGAATAAGAAAAAGCAGCCCGCTGAAAGAATCTGTGTTTTTAGGCAGAGCAATTCCAGGCTCCATTAAGACAATAAGAACAGCCAGGGACCACGGATGGCATGTTCCTGAAGCTATCATCTAACCAGCTCGATGCTCTCCGAACTGATCCAAGTGCCTTTTACAGTGGCTATGAAGTGGACACCAAAAACCCTAGCAAATTCATGTGTTTGTCCTTTACATTGTCTCATCTGAGGCTCTGTATAAACTGAAAGACCTTGTTGGTGTTTTCTACAGCAACCCTTTCTCTTTCTTTGCTTAGAGCTTGTCTCTCCTCTGTCCCTTCCCTCCATCTGACCAGAACAGCAGCTTTCAGTGAAGCATCTGCTTCTTGGAAAAATGTTCCAGGACATCTAACAAACATCACAAAACCCTGTGCTATTCAACCACTCTCAATCCCCCACCTTGTTTATTTATTACTATTTTGAATCAGAGCCACAGGGCATATGCTGCCTTTACTCAGTGATGGTTAATAGAATGGCTTATGTGAAATTTTAAAAGCTACATATAAAAAAGGCTACACAAAAATAAAACCCTATTGCTTTTCAAAAGTTGCTATTAATCATACACATCTAGGTTCTGGGGGGAAATGAGCAGATGAAATAGAAAACTATGGGCTTTAAGAATTAGATAGAATTTATTCAAATGCCAAATTCAAAACCATGGCTTTTTAAGTGGCCAGTTGTCCAATTTGGACTACTACTTACACTTTAAAGTCACAGTTTTTGCTCCTTTAAGAGAGATGGGAACAACTACTGCATGGCATTGGTGGAAATCTTAAATGACAATCTATAGACTACAAGTAAGTAAGTAAGCGTACTTTCTCAGTTGTATCCAACTCTTTGCAACCCCATGGACTATACAGCTCACCAGACTCTTCTGTCCATGGAATTCTCTAGGCAAGAATACTGGAGTGGATTGCCATTCCCTTCTCCAGGGGATCTTCGCAGCTCAGGGACTGAACCTGGGTCTTCCGCACTGCAGGCAGATTCTTTACTGCCTGAGCCCCAAGGGAAGCCCCAAGGGAAAGCTACAGACTATACCTTCCTCTTAAAAAGCATATTAGAAAGTGAGATTCAAATTAAACAAACATTTTGACTATTCCAGAATAACCATATAAAGCAAAACAAGTCTGCCCATTTTCAAATGAGTAGCTAGATAGATAAGGTGGCAAACTAAAGAGATTATAACTTTTCTTTGATGATTCTCAAGATAACTAATATCATATAAATAGATAAAATTCAAATGGAAACTTGTGGCTGGTACAATGCCAGCTAACTTATTCGCCCAGTTATGTCTGACTCTTTGCGACTCCATGGACTGTAGCCCCTCAGGCTCCTCTGTCCATGGAATTCTCCAGGCAAGAATACTGGAGTGGGTAGCCATTTCCTTCTTCAGGGGATCTTCCCAACTTAGGGATCAAACCCGGGTACCCTGTATTACAGGCAGATTCTTTATGTCTGAGCCACCAGGGAAGCCCTAATGCCAGGTAACTAACTGACAGTCTGTTGTAAATATCAACTCTTATTACTGACACGTGCTGGAGATGCCTTTTTGTTCTGCTCTAAACAAGGTACTATCAAACTGTTGTACATTATAACTACCGGGGCTGCTTTGAATGTCCTCCATGACCAAACTGAAACCCCTATACGATCAAAATCAGGTTGTCTGACAGTAGGACCCAGGTATCTATCAGTCTTTGTAAAGCTTCCCAGGTGATTCCAATACACAGTCATGTCTGGAAACCAGGGTTTTAACCAACCCTTTAAAAAAAAAGGGGGGGGTGGTTAATGTACAAGTGAATCATCTGAGGGTCTTGTTAAACTGCAGATTCTAAGGCATTAGAAGGAGGGCAGTACTCTAGAAACTATATTCCAAAAATGCTCACAGGGAACTCTAGCCCCACTTTGAGTAGCAAGCTCTAAACCAAAATAGTGTTGACAGCTTAGTATATATGTGGATTTTAAGACACAGAGTGTTACTTATTTCTTTTATTCTTTAGGAGCTCAAAGAACACACACTTACTTTACTTACTATTAGCCTTCCCACCCCCTCCCAAATTTACCATTAAAAATAAGCAGGAATCTGAGACATATGATAAATTTCAAAGTCAAATATAAATGGATTAGGTTGGATTATTCCTGTGACTTTTTCTCTCCTGTGGAGCTGACATTTCCAGCTGTTAGTCACTCAGTCGTACCTGATTCTTTTCGACCCCATGGACTGCTGCCCTCCAGGATCCTGTCCATGGAATTCTCCAGGAAAGAATAGAGGAGTGTGTAGCCATTCCCCTCTCTAGGAGATATTCCCGACTCAGGGATTGAACCTGGATCTCTTGTACAGCAGGAGGATTCTTTACTGACTGAACCACCAGAGAAGCCATTGGCAGGTTCACACATGGAACTCAAACACTCTCTCTGCCAAGGTTGCCCCAGGCCAGTTTTCTAAGAAATCTGTACACTTATCCCAGGGTTTTAGCTGGATTTCCAGATAAATGATATAAGGGAGAGCTCAGAGAAATAAAACCATAGATGTTTGTTTTATAGTGTAAGGTGGGGGAAATGATCAGGTGTGTACATGAAGGAGCTAATGAATTTAGCATGCAACTCACCCCCTTGTCCTACATCTCTGATTTATGGTTCTGAGACCATTTCCAACAGAAGGCGCTAGCACCACAGAGGGCAGCATGCTGAATCAGCCACTGCAGCGCTCACTGATTGTTTTATAGCACAAGGCTTGGTTTATCTCTAGCAGGAAATATGAGTCCACTGATAGCAAAGACTATTTACTGTATCAGCTTCTCTGCAGCCCTTAATCAAGCCAGGATCCCAGCATGGTAAGTCCAGATCTTCAAATACTTCCAACAGAAACATGGGCACCCATAAATCCTAAATTCACAGAGGCTGCTTTCCTTGGGAAGCGCTAAGGGCAAGATTCTGCCATCACTGAACTCAGCAACAAATGCACCATTTTGTTCAGTACATGAGTGTCCCTAGTTAGGAGATGGATGCAGAGTTCTACATGGAAAAAATTTTGCAACCCCATGGACTGGAGCCCTCCAGGCTCTTCTACCCATGGGATTCTCCAGGCAAGAATACTGGAGTGGGTAGCCATTCCCTTCTCCAGGACATCTTCCCGACCCAGGGGTCAAACCCCGGTCTCCTGCCTTGCTAGCAGATTCTTTACCGTCTAAGCCACCAGGGAAGCCTAAATGGGAAAAGCAGAAATTAAAAGATCACTTCTGGCCCTTGTACATAAGCCTCCTCCCAATTATGATCTTGTAGTCACTTCCTCTTTAAGGTTTATAAAAGTGAAACACATTGGGAAGAGAGAAGAGAAAGAACAATGAGAGAACTCAGAATATGAGGAGTATGAGCAAAAGTTATGGAGATTTCTCAAAAAAATGACTGTCACCTTTCTAAAATTATACAAGCACAATAAGTATAAATGAGGATCCAATTGCAAAATGAACAAAGAGTACGTTTTGCTTGTTGCCCCTTTTTTTCTAGGCTAGAGATGATTAACAAGGAGTTTTGGGGCAGGAAAAGTGTCCCTAGGTGGATTTCAGGGGATATGTTAATCTCAGAATTTAGGTACCAGAATATTTTCTTTGGGGGTGGGGGGTAGTTTCCATAGGTTTCATTAAATCTTAGAATAGTTCATAAATCTATGGACTAGAAAAGTTTAAGAAGTATATAGCCATTCATTTCAAAATTTTTCCTTAACTCCTACTCTGTATCAGGCACTAAAGATATACCAGTGAACAAAACACAAATACCTTTATTTCCTAGAAGCTTACATTCTTGGTGGGGCCAGGGGGGGTGGGGGGGTGGGGTGGAGTGTGGTGTACCAAAGCATAATTAAAAAGTACCAATAACAATTAATAAGATAAGTTAAAGAGAGCATATTTGGCGGCAATGTGTGCTACAGAGGAAAATAAAGTGGAGGAGACAGTGAAAGCCAGTGTTTCAGAGTCATAATTTAAAATCATTTTGGCAAGGTAGGCCTTACTTTGTTCAGTTGTTCAGTTGTGCCCAACTTTTGTGACCCCACAGACTGCAGCACACCCCATTTCCCTGTCCTTGACCATCTCCCAGAGCTTGCTCAAACTCATGTCCATTGAGCCGAAACTCAATTGTGTCCATTACCACACAATTGCTCTCATTTCACATGCTAGCAAAGTAATGCTCAAAATTCTCCAGGCCTTACTTAATGGGTGCCATTTGAGCGAAGTCTAGAGGGCTTAGGGAAACAAGCCACAGATGTATCTGGGATGAGAACCTTCCAGACAGACATAATTGCAGATATAAAAGACCCCGAGGCAGGAGCACACCTGACAAGTTCGAAGAGTGGCAAGGAGACCAGTGTGCCTGGAGCTGAATGAAGAAGACAGAGTGGAAAAGATTGCTTCAGAGAGATAGAGGGGATGGGGCCACAGTGAAGTGGCTGCAGTTCATTGTGATGATTTTGGCTTTTACTGTAGATAAGATGGAAAACCTCTGAAGGGTTTTAAGAAGGCGATGATTCACCTTCTTAAATGAATCACCTTCGATGCATTTTTTTTCAGGATCACCCTGGTTATTATGTGAGATTAGAACTGGAGAAAATTTGGCAAAGGCAGAGGCAGAGAGAGCCATTAGGAAGTTTTTGTAAAAATTCAGATGAGACATGATGGAAACTTAATAGTGATGGGAGATGGTGAGAAGCAGTTACTTCCTAGATATATTTTTAGTGTAGAACCAACAGGATTTGCTAATGGATCACATATAGAATGTGAGAAAAGAACTTCAAGATTTTTTAAATAAAGCACTAGCACAGGGTTGTCTTTGATGGATGTTGAAAAATTAGGAAGAGACGGCTGGGAAATATTTCAGTTTTGAAATGGTAAGCTTGAGAAGCCAGTAAAATAGTCAATATTGACATTCAGCATGTAGTTGGACATAGGAATATGAAGTTCAAGGGGAATGTTTGAGCTCAAGATATACATTTGGGAATCAACAAGTATACATATGATCTTTAAAGCCTGACCCTGGGTAAAACCAGTAAGGAAGTAGATGCAGATGTAAGTAAAGTCCAAAGACTGAGGCCAAAAGCACTTTAGAGTTAAATGATCAGGGAGATGAAAATGAATTAATAATATAAGTAGAAAAACTTTTTGAATAAATGTGTCATTATATTTTGGCTGTTAATTTCAGGATCATTCTAACTGCTTGCTCCCTGACAAAGCCAGTTTTGGCAATGCTGTCAATTAGCTCTTCTAGTGGCAGTTTTGTTTATCTACAAGGAGAGCTGACTCCAAGTGCTAGTTCACCAAGTTCCTTAGAGGGCAGAAGAGAATCAGTGTTGGAGACTTAATTTTAGATATACCTATCTATTGTCTGGATGACCAAACTCCAGGAGGTGGTCATCTGTTGTTGTATTTCTTAACATTTTTATAGTGATACAATTCATATGCCATAAAATTCACCCAAACCCTACAATTCAATGTTTTTTAGCATATTCACAGGGTTATTTAACCATTAGCACAATCTAACTTGGTAACACTTTTACATCTCCAAAAGACACCCCTTTACCCAACAGCAGTCACACCTCATTTTCTCCCCTTGTCCCAGCCATAAGCAACTGCTAATCTTTCTGTCTCTAGATATGTCTCTTCTGGATATTTCATTTTAGGGGAATCATACCATATGTGGTCCTTTTTGACTAGAGCTTTTTTTTTCATTTTGCTTAATATTTTTAAGGTTCATTCATGTTGCAGCATGCATCAGTATTATTGACAAATAATACTCCATTGCATCGATATATCACATTTGTTTATCCTTCAGTTTATAGACATTTGTATTCTTCATAATTCTTGGTTATGGTTACCAATGCTGTTACAAACATCCAATTACAAGTTTTTTTATACAGACCTATATTTTCATTTCTCTTTAATTATATCTAGGTCACATATAAACTATATTTAGCAATATGAAGAACTACCAAACTCTTTTCTAAGGTAGCTGCACCATTTTACATTCCCATCAATAGTGAATGAGGATTCCACTTTGTTCACGTCCTTGCCAACACTTATTATACATCTTTTTGATTACACCCATCCTATTGGGTGTAAAACAGTATCTCACTGTGGTTCTCATTAATATTTATCTAGTGACTAGTGATGGTGAACATGTTTCCTGGTGCTTATACACCACTTTTAAGTTTTCTTGGACAAAGATCTATTCAAATTTGTGGTATTTGAATAAAAATGGTCTTTGGTTTTTGGCACACAGCTATTAAAACCCTTGGACTCTCTACAGTGATCAGGATCCCTGTAGGCAAATGAGATGACTGAAGGCTAGGAGCCCCTCAGTCCCTTCAGGATGGAGGATAATCCCAAGAAAACACCAAAGCATGATTAGAAAGTGGAAAATTTCAACTCAACTCCTGACCTCCTGAGAGGGGAAAGGGACTGAAGATTGAGTTCACAATGTTCACAGTGGTTTAATGAATCATGCCTATGTCATCCCTCTAACAATGAGGCTCAGAAAACTGCTGAGTTGACAAACACAGTTAAGTGCCAGGAGGGTGTTGTACCCCAACTACACAGAAGGATAGGAGCTCTTGGGCTCAGGACTCTTTGAGATCTTTTCCCATGGATCTCTTCAGTGAGTGAGTGAGTGAAAGTTGCTTAGCCATGTCCAACTCTTTGCAACCCCATGGGCTCCTCTGTCCCTGGAATTCTCCAGGCAAGTACACTGGAGTAGGTAGCTATTCCCTTCTCCAGGGGATCTCCCTGACCCTCTTCAACTGGTTGTTTATTTGCACCCTTTATATCAAACTGGCAAGTATAAACAAAGTGCCTTATTAAGTTATATGAGTCATTTTAGCAAATTACCAAATCTGAGGAGGGATCTGTGGGAATCCCCAATTTATAGCTGATCGGCCAGAACTATGAGTGGCTCAACTATTAGGGACATTTTGTAGGACTGGATCCTCAAGTTGTGGGATCTGGTGCTAACACCCTGTAGGTAGTTACTGAATTGATCTGAATTGTTGGACACCCAGTTGGCATCAGGGAGTTAGACATTTTCAACTTTCTAATCATGCCCTGGGGGCTTCCCAGGTGGCTCGAGTGGTAAAGAATATGCCTCCCAATGTAGGAGACATAGGAGACATGGGTTCTATCCCTGGGTCAGGAAGATCCCCTGGAGTAGGAAATGGAAATCCACTTCAGTATTTTTGTCTGGAGAATCCATGGACAGAGGAACCTGGTGGGCTATAGTGCATGGGGTAGCAAAGAGTCAGACACACCGAGCATACAATGTAACCGTGCTTTCATATTTTCTTGGGATTAGTCCCCATCCTGAAGCTATTGTTAGTGTTAGAAAACACCCCACAAAGTATTTGCTCATTTTATAACTGTGTTATTTGTCTTTTTATGGTTGAGTTTGTACAGTTCTTTATATATTCTAGATACAAGTCTATTATCAGATATATGATATGCAAATGTTTTCTCCCACTGTGTGGGCTGTCTCACTTTCTGGATGGCATCATTTAAAGTATAAAAATTCTCATTTTAATGAAGTCTAATTCATCTATTTTTTTTTTTTTTTTAGTCACTGTTGAGTAGTGGTTTGATTAATTTCAAAACCACTTGATTTTGACAAAGATAAAGTTTTCTTCTTTACATTTTATTTATTTATTTTCGGCAGCACCACTGTGTGGTCAAGTTTATGCCCCCTGCAGTGGAAACTCTGATTTTAAAACACTGTATCATATTTCATTCATTTCAATGAATGAAATCAACTATATATAGTCCTGAATATTCATTGGAAGGACTGATGCTGAAGCTGAAGCTCCAATACTTTGGCCACCTGAAGCAAAGAACTGACTCACTGGAAAAGACCCTGCTACTGGGAAAGATTGAAGGTGGGAAGAGAAGGGGACGACAGAGGATGAGATGGTTGGATGGCATCACTGACTCGATGGACATGAGTTTGAGCAAGCTCTGGGACTTGATGACAGACCAGAAAGCGTGGTGTGCTGCAGTTCATGGGGTTGCAAAGAGTCGAACATGACTGACTGACTGAATTGAACTGAACTGATAGCTGATTTACAATGATGAGTTAATTTCAGGTGTACAGCAAAATGAATCAGTTATATTATATATATATATATATATATTCTTTTTCAAATTATTTTCCCATTTAGATCACTACAGAGTACTGAGAACAGCTGCTTGTGCTTGTTGGTTTTCTATTTTGAATATAGCAGTGTGTACATGTCAATCCTAAACTTGAGAACTATTCCGTCCCTCCCCCTAACCCCCTGATAATCATAAGGTTCATTCTTGAAGTCTGTGAGTCTGTTTTAAAGTTGCTTTTAAAACGAAAGCTGTTTCCAAGAATGAAGTTTTTGTTTTGCTAGTGAAATTGAGTGTCAGGAGGTCATCGTCCATATTTGCGGTGCTACTATGGGGTATTGCTGGGGGCTTATTCATGAGAACATAGGAAGGAGCAACTTCGGAGAGGGGACATTTATGCTATAAATGCAGAGTTTGTGAGGACTGTCCCAGAGCAAAGGCTTTTTTGGACAAGGCTACCCTTTGCTCTCTGAAGAATGGGGGGTATTAGTTTCTCCTGAGGTAAAAGCAGTTCTTCTAGCAGCAGTAGCAAAAGCCATGCAGGTGCCCCTAGAAGATAATCGTGCCCACCAACACCAGCACTTTTGTTCCCTAGCAACATGCTCTACCATCAAAGGACTTTTGTTATTGCAGGCAGTGGGAGGTCAGATCTTGGTTACTTAAGAAGCAACTCAACTAGATTTGGACTTTCTCTCTTTCACCTTCACTTCTCTTGGAACAATAGTGTGATCAATCTATCATTGATATGAAAGTCTGTTATTTCTTTATTGCGTGCGTGTTAAGTGGATTCAGTTGTGTCTGACTCTTCGCAACCCTATGGAATGTAGCCCACCAGGCTCCTCTGTCCATGAAATTCTCCAGGCGAGAATACTGGAGTGAGGAGCCATTCCCTCCTTCAGGGGATCTTCCCAACCCAGGGATTGAACTTGGGTCTCCTGCATTGGCAGGTGGATTCTTTACTGTCTGAGCCACCAGGGAAGTCCACAATATATCACCTTAATACCTTCAACTTCTATTGATTTTCTTTCATAAGAGGTAAGAGGAGAAAAGATCCAGTTCTCCTCCTTCCAGGGAGGATCAAAGAAAATTATGAATATAAAAACCCTTTGAAAAATGAACCATTGTAAAAGTGTATTCACAATAATCAGAATTTTGCCAAAGGCCTCTCTGTTAAAACCACAAAGCTGCAGACAGCAAAATGCCACAAGAGACTTCACTGAAAGTTATCCTGACTGTTTCTTCTCTACGTGGCTCACAAAGATGAGCAGGTTCAAGCACTTCCTTCACTAGGAGATGCTGATGCAGAACCAGGCTTGGGAATCATAGGTTGTAGTGATCTAACCACAGGACTGCTTTGTGGATTATAGTTATTATCCATATTCATAAAGGATCTAACAAATACTGACAGGTGGAGCCTGACTTTAAATGACAAAGATTGCATGAAAGAGATGAAACTTGTCAATCAAAAGAAGAAGAAAAAGACCAAAATAAGTTAATCATTGTCTCTTAAATTGCCTGGGTGTTCGATGAAAAAGCATCATATAGTTTGTAAGCACAATATCTGACACTGACAAGAAGCTACATTAATAAATTGGTGGAGGCCCAATGTTTAAAGGTATCATCCTTAATTAATAATGTTTAGAAACCAGCTCCCCAAAGATACAAAAGAGTCCCTGAAGATCATGCTGATAGAAAATAAGACCAAACATCTTAGACCTGTGTTCTGTGCTTGGTTGCTCAGTCATATCCAACTTTTTTTGACCCCATGGACTGTAGCCTGCCAGGTTCCTCTGTCCATGGGGATTCTCCAGACAAGAATACTGGAGTGTGTTGCCATGCCCTCCTCCAGGGAATCTTCCCAATCCAGGGATCAAACCTGGTCACCTACATTGTAGGGGGATTCTTCATCATCTGAGCGACCAGGGAAGCCCATCTTCGAGCTGCTCCCACCCAAATAACCTCCCCCAGCTCAAATCTATACTGTGTCTGAATCTTGATTTTTAGTAAAATAGTTTGTTCTTACAGTTCCCTCTCATGTCCTTATAAAGATCATCAACTCTTTGAAGACAGAATCTAGGCTTCCTGTCCTCCTGCACCTCTAATGCCCATGAGAGGTATGTAATCGATCGGAGCTAACTAGTTGAAGAAGCAGGTGAAAATCTGGCTCATAGAACATTACATAAGGTTATTAAGGGTAACATGCAACTTCATTTTGGAGAAAACTGACTTCTAAATGCATATTGGAAGAGATAATTCTATTGCTATAGAGTGGAGATAAAATTTGTCAAGGTATTCACACCACCTTATGTAAAGCACATTTATGGAGCTGGTTTATGGTATTTTCTTCTTTATTCTCTGGTTGAGTCAAAGATACCCCCTCACTACCCAAACCCATCTCCAATAAAAATCAAGTACTCTGTCTGTTAAAACCTATGATCCAGGTCTCATGAACACTCCCTCTAGCTCAGTGCCATAGCCCACCTAGATATACCTCAGAGTTTCTAATCATGGTTTGGGGATGACTATCTGATCATAGGAGAAGGCAATGGCAACCTACTCCAGTACTCTTGCCTGGAAAATCCCATGGATGGATAGAGGCTTCCCAAGTGATGTTAGTGGTAAGAGCCTGCCTGCCAACACAAGAGATCTAAGAGACACAGGCTCAATCCCCTGGAAGAGTGCATGGAAACCCAATGCAGTATTCTTGCCTGGAGAATCCCATGGACAAGGTAGCCTGGCAGTGGCTACAGTCCTAGGGTCACAAAGAGTTGGACACGACTGAAGCGACTTAGCATACACACATCTGACCATAATATATCTTGTCCTTGCATTCTGAAAACAGATTTGATTAGTGAAACTCAGTTGATGTGGGCACACACACTCATTCACATACACAGGCATACACATTATGTGTAAAAGTGACTTTTTAAAAATTTTTATTTTATTTTAAAAATCTTTAAAATTTTCCATACAGTTTTTAAAGGCTACTTACCATTTATAGTTATTACAGAATATTGGCTATATTTCCCATACTGTACGATACAATCTTGAGCCTAACTTGCATCCAGTAGTTTGTGCCTCCCACTCCTCCACCTCTACATTGATTTGGCTTTTTGTATATGTGAAAAAATCTACCATATGTCAGCCCAACACACACCTCTATGGAGATTTAGCTCTCTCCAGCTAATGGCCAAGATGAGCAAATACCATTCACTGTACCATTCCGGTACAAAGTACAGTGAAGGAGACCTATCAGAAATACACCAAGAATAAAAAAGAAATACAGTAATAATAGCTAGCTCTGATGGTAATCAGGGAGAGAATGTGCATCCCTGTTCCTATTAAGGTTCTGTCTCATTTTTAAATTTTTTTCCTTTGTTGTTCTCAGGCTTTTGAACCTCACCTTACCCAAAACTAAGGGGTCTCCCTATCCTGCCGGGTAATTTGAATTCTAACTGCAAGCTTAGCTCTCTCAAATCATTAGGCAAACCGCCAGGACTGCAACAAGTTGGCACCACTCACTAGCTTCTGTTGGTTGATCATTTAGAGTTTTGATTAGGGCATTTGGACTTCTTCAGAAAAAAAGAATATTGCTTACACATCAGCCAGTGGTGAATGCCCATCTCTGGAGTTGTCTGGCTCAGAGGTCAAGAGACAAGGCCTGACTGCACTCCTGAAATGCAGGGCTGACACTGGTGGATCCCACTGAGCACCAACACTGCCACCCATGTATGTCGCCTCCACACTCAGCAACTTGGTTTTATTTGCACAGCTCCCCATTCCTTATTTTGTGCCATCTGCCTTGGCTGAAGGCCCAGTTGTTTCTGAAATGTTCTGTTTTTTTCCTAAAATGGTTTTCTGGATCTCCTACAGAAGGACTTCCAGAACCTTCTCTTTCCATTCTTTCTCCTTCTGCTGTCTCTGCTTTAAAAGCACGCTATAGTATCTTTCCAATTTTACTGCTGCCCATAAATTCTGCTCCATGACACCACCTGCGGAGCAGGCCTTTGACTTCTTGGACTTGCTACTGCCCTTTCTTCTGCCACAGACCTCCCATGGAGGGGAGGGAGTTTGGTTACTGTAAGGGGCTACACCAAGTCTTTCTGTGATTTGTCCCTACCTTTTGACACAGGGTTGGCAGTTACAATGCTTCAAGTTTCTCCCAGCTGTTGGTACCCATGCTCCATCATGACTGGAGACATTATTGAACCACTAGCTACCTATAATTTCAGCCATCAAAAATGTCCTAATCATCCTTTGTCTCTTTAGTACAACTAGGAAGGGGTGTGTGTTTGTGTGTGTGTGTGAGAGAGAGAGAGAGAGAGAGAGAGAGGGAGAGAGGGAAAGAGAGAAGAGCAGGAATGTCTCACAAACCCACATATCCCACAGGATGTGGGAAGGGATCCAGGAAGACAGTGTGGAGTATCATTCTTTAGCATCTGTCTCTCCAAACTGCTCTAGTTTTTCTGATTTGTTCCCATAGGAGAAAAAAGGGAAGAAAATGTAGTCAAATAGAGCATTCCTACAGCAGCAGCAAAAGAACTGATGACATTCGTTTGTCACTTTTCTTATGCCCACTCCCACCCAGTTGAAAATTTCCAGGTAACTTGCCTTTCTGAGAGTGTGGGGATGAGGGTAGGGGTACGCACAAGTAAATACTGAGCTGGGGACAATGCTACATTTTCTCCAAGGCTCTGTGACTCTCAAGTATTCTGTTGGAATATCTCCATTGCTCTTCCACTCCAGTGCGTTTTCTTGACTTCAAGACTTTGTCCCTCGTGAATTAAAATGAGCCTTACAGTTGCCTCCAAGCAACTACCTGAACATGGCACCTTATAAATCTTGATTTTAAAACTACAGCTTGATGATGTAATGAAACACAAATCCATTTCCTGTAAAAATGTTTTCTAAATAAGCAAGTACATCTTCTGAAGCAAATTATTTAAAAAGGATTATTTAAGCAAAATGTAACATGTTTTAAATCTTTGAAATGGAAAAAGCAACGCTCTAAGGGGGTTTGAGATACACAGGTGTAGGCATTTGTTAAGACATGTTCATTTCACTGTGCACAAATTTTACATAAAATAATGGTAAACAAATATCAAACGCTAGATAATGATTTGCATGCTGAGGTATTCAAGGGTGAAGTCTACTGATGTCTGTAACTTTGAAAAGCTTCAAAAATAGGATGAACAGATCTGTGATAAAGCAAATATAGCAAAATGGTAACTGTAAAATTTAGGTGGTGGGTATATAGGTGCTCAATTATTCTGTGTGTCAAAATGTTTTTATAATAAAATGCAGTTGTGGGAGCAGCAGGCAGGCACAGGACTTGGAATTGGGAGATTTAGGTCCAAGTCTCAGTGTGGCATGAATGAACTATAAAACCTGGCCAAGACTTTAAAATTCAATGGATTTTGGTTTTAGTCAACCACAATTGGCACCTGCCATTGGCACTTGCCACCCACCTCTATCAGGATTAAATCACGTGCCGCTGCAGCTGCTGACTTTCAACACCCCCTGAAAGGAGTTCAGAGGTGAAGAGCAGAAATGAAGCACCCTATGCTCAGGAAAGACTGGCAGGACAGGTCTTCAGATAGATATTTTCAGGAACTGATTTTATGAGCCCAATTCTTGTACCTCCTCATATCTAGAAAAGCACTAAAATCCTTCATGGTGATGATTGATTCTCATGACTAGCAAAAACCTTCTGCAAAAAAAAAGTATGTGCTTGATTACATGTATTCCCTCTTCACCAAAATCACATACATACTGACTTTCCCGCCTGTCTCTTTGGCGCAGTTTCTCAGAGCTTTCTGAAGTGTTGTCTCCTGGGCTACAGTTCTCATTTTGCCCCAAATAAAATTTAACTCACAACTCTCATGTTGTATGTTTTTTTAAGTCAACATTTCCCCATAGACAAAATGAGAATTGCAAATGTGCTTTTGTGTCCAACAATCTATTATTTTATGAAACAAGCACAGATCCAATGGTCAGAAGGTGTCAATCCATAGAAATCTTGGGTTCTCATTTATTGAATTTATGTAGTCCAAAGGAAACATTGAAAATCATATTATCCAACATTTTACCAATTGGAAAGCTCTAATGGGCCTTTTTGATCATTTCATCTCTCCCAGTGCAAACTTTTCATCTGGTGCCAAGAGCAGATGCCAGAAACACAGTGGGTGGAAATAAACTCTCCAAAGCTGGGGCTAGTGATGATTGGTCTGGATAATTTGAGAGAGTAAGATTGGACTGCTGGCCCATGGTGTTCTAACCAAACTATTTTGATGTGATTGCACATATCATTGCCCTGTCAGAGCCCACAGCCCTGGAGACTCACCTGTGGGCAGAACAGGTAGCCATCTCTGAGAAGAGTATTTGGGGCCACCTGAAGGTGGTTCAGTGGCAAAAGAATCCACCTGCCAATGCAGGAGATGCACGAGACACTAGCTTGATCCCTGGGTCAGGAAGATCCCCTAGAGGAGAAAATGGCAATCCACTCCAGTATTCTTGGAGAATCCCATGGACAGAGGAGCCAGGAGGGCTGCAGTCCATGGAGTCACAGGGAGTCAAACATGACTGAGCACAGTAGCAGCAGGAGGGCCTTCCTTCTCACTCCTCTTTTTACCCCTAAACCACACCCCCCATTCCCAGGCCAAAATATTAGCCATGTGAGTTAATCATCTGATTGAGGCTATGTTTATTATTAAAAATGCAACTACAGTTAGTGGGTAACACATTCAGCTATAGCAGCCATTCACACTGCACTGTTAATGACTCTCTCAGTCTGTCTGGCCTGCTACAAGATTAACTTAGACTGCTGCTGCTGCTGCTAAGTCACATCAGTCGTGTCCGACTCTGTGCGACCCCATAGACGGCAGTCCACCAGGCTCCCCCATCCCTGGGATTCTCCAGACAAGAATACTGGAGTGGGTTGCCATTTCCTTCTCCAATGCATGAAAGTTAAAAGTGAAAGTAAAGTCGCCCAGCCGTGTCCGACTCTCAGTGACCCCATGGACTGCAGCCTACCAGGCTCCTCCATCCATGGGATTTTCCAGGCAAGAGTACTGGAGTGGGGTGCCATTGAGTGGCTTATAAACAAGAGAAATTTATTTCTCACAGTCCTGGAGGCTGTGAAGTCCAAAATCAAGGCACTGGAAGGTTCAGGGTCTGTTGAGACCTGCTTCCTGGTTTGTAGATGACCAACTTTTCCCTATGCCCTTATGTTGTGGAAGAGATAGGAGAGCTTTCTGGGGTCTCTTTTAAATGGGAATTAATCCCCTTCTTGAAGGCTCCACCCTCATGACTTAATCACTTCCCAAAGGCCCTGCCACCTCCTATGATCCTATTGGGCATTAGGATTTAACATATATATTCTGGGGGTATGCATTCATTCACAGCAATGACCTTCAAATCCTTTCCAAATATGATTTAACAGCAGGAAAAGAACTATTGATGTTATGCGAGTTTTCTCCCCTCCCTTAGCACTGCTCTCCCAATATCACATTGCAGTTAAAACTCACCCTTTAGCCTGAAATGGAACCTACCAAAGTACCCTTGCTAAACTCATCTGAAAGCCACTTCTCTCCTCCTTTATTTTATCCCTTTCTTAATTCACTCAACCAGCTAAAGTTTATTAAGCATCTACAACTTATAGAGAACTATATGAGGTGCAGAGGATATTGTGTGAGAGATCCATTTAATGGAGATTTTACTGTGATCCAGGCCAGAGATAACCATGGTCTAGATTCTGGAGGAAGCATCAGCAATGGAGCTAAGCAGATAATTTAAAAAGGTATTTAGAAGGAATAATTGATAGAACTTGGTCTGATGGCTGAAGGGTCAAGGGAGTGGGGGAGTCAGGACTGCCACAATTGGCCAACCGAGCTGAACAGAACTCAAGGGTGCCTGTTGAAGAGCATGCAGGTTGTGCTGCAAGACAAGCAGTCTCAGCAGAGGCAGCGGAGAGGGACGATCAAAGATGGTGGCCAGCTTCCTCGCATGAGCCATTGGCTGGATGATGGGGATGGGGATGGGGAATCTAAAGAAGATTCAGAATCTCATGTCATCATTTCTGAAATACTCTCATGACATGTATCAATCCTTACCATTACTTTTGCCATGCATATCTCTTATTTATGTGCATGTTTTTTCTTGCTCTTCCCCAAGGCACCCTAACCAGACTATAAATCCTCAGTGAGCAGAAACCAGGCTGGATTCATTTCTTTTATCACCATAGAGCCTTGCACAAGACTGTCATGAGGTAATGCTTACAAACTCTCAGAAGAAAGTGAACAAATGATCAGAAGAAGGTGGACAAAGGGGCAGGTAGGTAAGGCAATTAGCTTCTGCAAAGACTAGACACAGGAGAGTGAGACTGGCAACAAGCTGTATAAACTAATTTCTAGTCCATGTGGCTTCATATACCAATAAAGGGCCCGTAATAAATATTTCAGGCTTTGTGGGTTGTATGGCACCTGTTGTAACTTGTCTTTTCTGCCATTTCAATGAGTGACCAACCACAGACAATGTGTAAATATATGGATGTGGCTGTGTTCCAAGGAAACTTTATTTATGGACCCTGAAACTTTAATTACATGGAGTTTTCACATCACCTAATACTATTATTCTTTTGATTTTTTCTAATCATTTAAAAACATAAAATCATTTGCTGCTTGCATGTAAGGTGCCAAATCCTGGACTAATACCTCCACTTCCTTAAGTGGAGGACTGTGAGGCCTCCCATCAGACAAATCCTCATGCAGAATGAAGGACACACTCACCCCAAATGCCTTCCCTTTCTCTTTGTCTCAAGAACAAGGAAGATATTTACAAACCCATCATGCCTAGTCACTAGCTCATCTTTTACTTTATTTTTTTTTAATTTATTTATTTTAATTTGTGGATAATTGCTTTACAATATTGTGCTGATTTCTGCCATACAACAGCATGAATCAGCTGTGGGCGTACATATGCCCCCTCCTTCTTGAACCTCTCTCCCACCTCCCATCCCATCTCACCCCTCTAGGCTGTTACAGTAGCTCGTCTTTTTAAAATGACTGATTTCTTAAACAGTTTCTTTCTCTTCAACCTTCTTTGGGGCCCTTTCTCTCTCTGTTTTCTTGTCCTAACTTTTTTTTAATTGTGCAAGTTTGTTCTCTCACTAATACATTTTACTTTCACTACCAGAAGCACTACTGGGTTTGACATTTTTAGTGAGGATGCTGGGATTTCCTCCAGTTTTTGTTTATCACTTGCCTTTTTATAACCACGGACAGCCACAGCCCCTCCTAAATGAAGGATTGATGCCTACACAGCAAGACCTACACCTGGAAATCTATTAACAATTAACAGCCAGTAAAACCAAACAACCCAAAGATTCAGCGACTGCTAGCTTCGTGGGTGGTAGGAGACAGATTAAAGTACTAACAATGCACACAGGATTTAATACATTAATGCCTGTCCAGCAGCATCTGAAACTCTACGTTGTTTTAAATACAATTTGTTTAAAGAGAAATACTGTTCTATATGCATGATCATTTCTAAAACTAAACTAAGTCATGCATGTGAGAAGGAGAGTGACAGTCATTCCTGCTTGTTTCATTAGAGAGCAATTAGACCACGGCTGGAAGTCCTCTCTTACAATCTTCTCCACAAATGTGTCTCTACAAAATGAACCTGTCTCCAGCAGCAAATGTACTCCTGCTTGGTGTATCTCTATAAGAGAACAGAACCACAAATCGGGAGTATACACAGCTTAAAAAAAATGATAGAACATTTGACTCAACAAGCATAATTGGAATATCATTAGGGAAGCCACCTTTTTTCCAGGTCCAGGCAGGGTGTAATCTATAACAATTTATACCAAGATCTTTGGAAGACAGCAGCTCTTGATACTCTGAATGTAAAGGAGACTAAGAAAGAAAATGGGGACATTTCCTCTTTTCTCAAGTCAGTCCATATTCAGCCTGTAGGGTTATCTACAGTGGGGTTTCCTAGGTGGCGCTAGTGGTAAAGAACCCATCTGCCTGCCAGTCCAGGAGATGTGAGAGACGTGGGTTAGATCCCTGGGTTGGGATGGTCTCCTGGAGGAGAGCATGGCAACCCACTCCAGATTCTTCCCTGGAGAATCCCCATGGACAGAGGAGCCTGGCAGGGTACAGTCCTGCAAAGGTCTGTAGGGTCGCAAAGAGTCAGACATGACTGAGCAACTTAGCAGAGAGAAGAGAGGGGTGTAGATATGCAGATTCCAATCCTTGTAATATCACAGGGTAGGGATGTCTCTATTCTTTTAGTCTTTGACATCAAAAAATAAGGTCACCATTGCTCTGAAATACAACTCTTTATGTGGGAGACAGCAAAAGTGGTAGGGGAGTTGAGATGGATGGGAGCAGAGTGGACATTGGGCAAAATCCCTTCTCCACCTTTTCCACCATAGCGAAGACCTGTGAAGATAACCAGTAGCTATGGTCCACTAACCAACCATCTAGGACTTCTGGGTATCTCTACTATGGGAAAACTATAGCTTGATGTACAGCCCAACTTCCTAAAAGACCCAGTTCTGCAACTGGCTTCTTTGGAATGCTGCATGCCCAATTGGAGAGTTTTCTTTTAAGTCCCTTGACCAGGGATGGAATCCGTGCCCCCTGCATTGGCAACTCTGGGTCTTAGCCACTGGGTCGCCAGGGGAGTTCCACAATTGGTGAGTATTTAAATCCACCAATCTCACTCATGTTAAAATGAACCTTAGCAACCAAACTGAGGCACGTGGATTGAAAAAGCAGCAAGCGAAACCCTGCCCCTCGAGTGTGTCTGGTATGGTCCTGAATGCCCGTGGTGAGGATGGAGGATGCAAGCCTACGGTGTGTGGCACTCACAGCTGTGGCAGAACATTTGATTCGCCTCAGCTGTCACAGACTCAGACGTGTTAGATAAAGCGGCTGCACTTCTGTGTGCCCTTCACTGGTCCGTGGAAATGGACCATTTTCTCACACTGCTAATTCTGAAAGTCTTCAGTGGACAGAGCCGCAGGAAGGAACTTAAAAAAAAAGGTTTAAAGGCATGCGTTGAATTTGCTAATAGGCATGTGTGGTCCTTTTGGAACCCAAATAGAAATTTTGATGAAGTACCTTGTGGCAAATTTGAAATATTAGCCTGGGGGCCCCAACAAGACATAATTCACTCCACTGGTGAGAACAAATCTCATTTCCACATTCATTCCTCTAACTCATTACTGACCCAGGGGGAAAATGCTAGCCGGGAGCAAGTTTTAATAGAGACAGTGGCAGAGACTTCGCTATAGTACTAAATGTAGTAATGAGCAACACGTCACTTGGTGGCAATGGCCCCCTGGACCTATGGAGACCCTGGAAGGCAACTTCTGAAGGGCTTAACTCTCCATCGAGAGCAGAACAGGTCATCGAAGAAAAGATGTCATTATTTTATGTGATAATCTGTCACATAAGAACCACTTTAGCTTAAGGGGTCTGATTGTTAGCTTGCCTTCAAAAGAACCATTGCTGAAAACCCACTTTAAATCAATTGTGCTTAAAAACAAACAAACAAACAAAAACCGGCAGATGCAATAGAGGAATTTAAAAAAATGATGATAACTTTGGGGTCAGAAATATTTAGATGCAAGTTTCAAATTCATAACAAATTTTATTCCCTCCTCAAGACTTAATCTCTGCCACTAGAATTATGCTTTCAGTGAACAGACTTTATCTGTGGGCAGGGTCCATGTCTTTGCTGTTTGATGCTACATTCTCACACATCTTATCATATAATACATGTTCTTTAAGTATGCATTAAGTGGATATACTTTCAAGGACTACTATAAAGATTAAGAGAGCTCAGACATATAATTCTTTTGGCACTTTGCTTGGCATGAGGTAGTTCACAACAAATTCAGAATAAATTAACTGCTGGTACAAGGCCACTAGTGGAACGGCCACAAGAAGAGCTTTTAATGAAAAATCCAACCAAACTGAAGAGGTCTGCCAGCTGTTGTGGTTCTGGCAGGAAGGGACCAGGTCCAGGGAAGTCAAAGGGAGACAGGACACCTTGAAAATACAAGTGGGAGTGGGGAGTAAGGGAGTAGAGGTGGGTGTTGAAAGTGAAAGTGTTAGTTGCTCAGTCCTGTCCAACTCTGCCACCCCATGAAATGTAGCCCACCAGGCTCCTCTGTCCCCGGGATTTTTCAGGCAAGAATACTGGACTGGCTTGCCATTTCCTCCTCCAGGGGATCTTCCTGACCCAGGGATCAAACCTCCGTCTCCTGCACCTTAGGCAGATTCTTTACTGTCTGAGCCACTAGGGAAGCAGGGGTGGGGTAGAGGCATTTAAAAAGAGCCGTTAATGCCAGTTAGGGAACTGTGCTGGCTAAAAATAATTCTTAGCTTTATCTAGCAGTGTGGACAATTCCTCTGGCTTTCCAAAGGATATCTGGGCTTCCCAGGTGGCGCTAGTAGTAAAGAATTCACCTCCCAGTGCAGGAGACATAAGAGACATGGGTTGAGTGGGGAAGATGCCCTAAAAGAGGAAATGGAAACCCCCTTCAGTATGCCTGCCTGAAGAATCCCATGGCCAGAGGAGCCTGACTGGCTACAGTCCACAGGGTCTCAAAGAGTCAGACATGGTTGAAGTGACTGAGCACACACCATCTACGTCTAGGCAGGTAAAGTCAAATAGGGAATAAAAGCATGTGTCTAGAGAATTCACCTTACCAGCTGTCAGGAGGGAAGCACAGATGAGTTTGGAGGGGCACTTGTCCTAACTTGTTCCTCCTCGCCCCTCACTGCCCTCACAGGCCCTTGCATTTCAGGCCAGCCCATCTGTCCCCAACATTCTCTGTGATCGTATGATGACTTTCTCGTTCCCCTGTGCTTGCTTTTTTGAGCTTGTCTCTGCCCATCTAATGTCTACATGGCCTTTAATCCTGAAATAATCTATACAGCTTTCCTATTCACTATATGGGAGAGAGAAACAGAGAGAGAAGAGTAGTGCAATGGTACTCTTCCCCATCTCTTCTCAATCTTTATCACCCTGTCATTTGCTTCCATACTGTGAAGAATTCTCTTATTGTTGATAACATATATATCTTGTTTCCTGAAAGAAACATGACTTCTCCAAAATAGGAATGCCTCCCTGGTATATATTCTCCTTGGGTTGGTTACTCACGCATATGACAAGATAAACACCTATCCAATACACGGTAAAAGGAAATCAGCGGGTACCCGGTTCACACTGTATTGACAGGAGCAAATGGGTTTTGTGTGATTCTCTGTAACTTTCCACAAACATTTAGAGGAACTACGATATACAAGGGCTTCCCTGGTGGCTCAGATGGTAAAGAATCTGCCTGCAGTATAGGAGACCTGGGTTCAATCCCTGGGTCAGGAAGATCTCCTGGAGAAGGAAATGGCAACCCACTCCAGTATTCTTGCCTGGAGAATTCTTTCTTTCATGATATGCAAGGGATTCAGAAGGAATATCACAGAAAGAATGTCAACAGCATCTACGCATATACGTGTAAGCATATACATTAAATATACACACACGCATACACACAATGAGATTGTATCTTCACCTAGTCATTCTCAGAGGCAGGACTCCTAAGCAGGATCTGATTAAAATTCTGATCACAATCAATTCCTACAAACCAGGGCTGCCCACACCAACAAAGCACTTTGGGAAAGAGCTTAAGAGTCTCTGTAGTAAGATCAATGCTGACCCACCCCCAACCCACAGCCACTAGTGCTGATTCTTGGGGCTAAGCATTTCTCCAGTTGATTGTTCCCAACCTTTCCCCATCTACTCTGTTCCTTCTGCTCAGTGGTTTCAGTCTAGCCTCCCAGACCCACCATCCCCCTCATAGACAGGCACGTCCCTGCAACACACAAAGGAGCATCTCACTTTAAGCTCACACAACCTGAAATTGACAAAGTTTCCAGTTGTTGCCTCCTCTTTAGGGAAGAGAAAAGACAGAATGGATATTGGGACTTTAATAAGGAATTGATCATCCTTTCCTGAGAAAGGTACAGAATGAAAAAATAAAAAAAAAAGCAATCCTCTGCTTTCTGATTGCTGGGATGGAGATGTGGGTGAGACAGGGGACAGAGACAGCTAAGAGTCTGCTGTCACAAAGAGTGAAATGGAGATTTCAGAGAGTTCTCTTCTCTCCAGAATTACCCATTGATCATTTCCTATCATATTAACTGTGAAATGCATCCAAGAGTGGATGCCAGATAAGGGATCTATATCAGCAAGTAAACATTTCCTGGCATCATAAGTGTGATGAAACAGAGGGAGTAATAAAAGGATGAACCCACATATCCACATAGGAGGGAGGGTGACTTCTAGTGCAGATGGCTGCCCATGCCAAGTATGTGGACAAGTGATCATGAAAGTTGAAAGAAGCAAGTCTTGGGCATATGTTGCAGTGAAAGTCCAACAAGGGTGCTGACAAGACACCAGGATAGACAGTTAGAGAATTAATTAATTAAAGCCCTGCTTATACTTCTATTGTCACTGCTAATTATTTGTTGGTTTGAGTAAGCTCCCCTGCCTTCATTAGAAGCTGTCAGTGAATAATGTACTTGGATTTGCACAAGTACCAGTTGTTCCCAAGGATTGTACTTGCAGCGTTAGCTCATATTCTCATGTAATGACATTAATAATTAAGGAGTATGTACTCACTGAAGCTAAAAATGCATTTTTTTTTTTTTTTCAACAAGAGGCATGTTATTGTCCTTCCATTAGACTTGAGCCTTCTGTCTGGTTTTTGGTGCATCAAGGTAACAGGTTTCCTTCAACTTTGGAGAAGACAATGTTTAGTTTCTTTGGAAGAGGATGAGCTAGCAAGAGATCCCTCCATGAAGCATTTGCAGACCATCAAATCCATTTTGCAAACGACACCCCTTCTGTGTCCATCCTCTGTCCCCGCTCAGGTATTCTAATTCCAGCAACACTCTTGGCAGGAGACGTAATCTGGAAATCTTCCAATGAGGAACCAGTGATAGAACCAGTTTGATCATGCCTCTGATTAATGTCTACCTTAAACAAAAGAGTAGCTGCTATTCTGTTGATTTCTTATAGCTGTGCTCAGACTCATAAACAGACAGCAGCATGTGCTTTAACTTCCTCAGTCCTGTAAGAGGCTTTATGATCTATGCAGTAGGGGAAAGGGTGGGAATAGGGACAGAAATTGCAAGGAGATAAATCAAGATCTGTATCAGCAATGCCTTAGGAACATCCAGGGAGAGAGAAACCAGACTTCTAAAATGGAAAGATACAAGGAAGCTAGATTCATCAGTTTTGATTACTGAATGAAAGGGTGTGTGTAAATGGGAGGGGAAAATGGAAGCGACAAGACTGCTGGAGACTAGAAACATGTAGTCATGAGAAATCTGGTCCAATTTCTCTGTAGGGTGTTATTTTGGAGATATTTATAACTTTTTAACCAATAGCAAAAGAGAATCTAATCAAAACTATCCTCCTTTAAAAGATAGATCTGAAGAAATTGACTTTTTTTTTTTCCTTTTTAAGAAGTTACTTTGTTTCCTTAAATGGAAAGTTTTCTGTGGTATATCTTATTTTAGAATCTCTAACTTCATCTTCTTTTTCCTATTAAAAAAAATTAAACTGTTGGTAATTTGTGATTTTTGTTATTTCTGGGCACATTTAGCTTGCCCATTAGTGTCAAATGCTAAAGGTGGTAATTCCAAAAGAAAAGGAATAGAGGCACATGTCCCTATAACCCTTAGCAACACACAAAGATGAACTGAAGGAAAGGCAAGGGGGATGGGGTTGGAGGAGGACAAAATCTGACTGTAGAAGCAGATAAAATGACAGGAAGACTAGAGTTGCCATCTGCTGGACGATAGAAAGAATGACATTTGACACTCACTTTGCAAGAGCAAAGCTAAACTCATTAGTCAAAATAATAAATTTCCAAGTTCTGTGTACTGCCAGTTCAAGGATAAAAAATTGGGAAGGAGGTGTTATTATTTCAGCATGGCAGTTTTTGAATAATGTAGAAAATATATGGGGGAAGTAAAACAATAGCATCCCCGTTTCTTAACTTGTACCCCGCATACTCTTAAAAGGGATGATGAATATTGCTTTATATGCTTTCAAATGCCAGCATGTTCCTTCAAAGTGTACTTCTCACTTTTACCACTGCAACTTTGAATAGAAAATTGATGATGGAGTTTCTCCTATAAGTATGCCTAGTCATTGCTTCCAGATTTTTTAATGCTTATGTAACATGGCCATTCTAAAGGAGATCAACCCCGGGTGTTCTTTAGAAGGAATGATGCTAAAGCTGAAACTCCAGTCCTTTGGCCACCTCATGCAAAGAATTGACTCGTTGGAAAAGACTCTAATGCTGGGAGGGATTGGGGGCAGGAGGAAAAGGGGACGACAGAGGATGAGATGGCTGGATGGCATCACCGACTCAATGGACGTGAGTTTGAGTGAACTCCGGGAGATGGTGATGGACAGGGAGGCCTGGAGTGCTGCAATTCATGGGGTCGCAAAGAGTCGGACACGACTGAGCGACTGAACTGAACTGAACTGAACTGAACATGGCCAAATGCATGAAGCTCACTTAAATTCAATACAGAGAGCACTGGACTGGGAGTCAGGGTGGACAGGTGGATAATCTCAGTTTGTCTACCAGCTACCAATGTAACTGTGAGCCAATCACTTTATTCCTCTGGGCCTTGGTAGTTTAAGCTGTAAAATTATAAATGTTATGGAGGATGGGCTGCAGAGTTTAAATGATCTCTGAAGTCCTTTTTAGCTCTCAAATTCTGTGAATCTATAAGCATTCCAAACTCATGTAGCACTTATAACATGAATATTCAATCTAAATTCTCAACATTGCTTCTACAGAATACAGCAAAACAGTATCTAATGTCTTGATTAATCAGCCAAAACTATCTTCCTTACGAATGAAGGGAAAGATGTTTTTCCCCGT
Source organism: Bos grunniens (assembly GCF_055505025.1). NCBI lineage: Eukaryota > Metazoa > Chordata > Mammalia > Artiodactyla > Bovidae > Bos > Bos grunniens. The sequence goes on along the minus strand of NC_141175.1, from coordinate 52,628,690 downwards.
CTCATACTGCAGAGGAGTCAGTTATTTAAACCTGTTCTCTCTGACACTGTTCTTGTTGTAGCAAACGCCATAGAAAGTTCCCGGGGAGGGGGAATAAACTAGGAGGCTGGGATTAATATATACGCACTGCTGCTGCTGCTAAGTCGCTTCAGTCGTATACGCACTCTTATGTATCAAATAGATAACCAACAAGGACCTACCACATAGCACAGGGAACCATACCATGTAATGCTATGTGTATGTAATAACCTATAAGAGAAAAAAATCTGAAAAAGTATATATATATAGGAGAAGGCAATGGCACCCCACTCCAGTACTTTTGCCTGGAAAATCCCATGGACGGAGGAGCCTGGTAGGCTGCAGTCCATGGGGTGGCTAGAGTCGGACACGACTGAGCAACTTCACTTTCACTTTCCACTTTCATGCACTGGAGAAGGAAACGGCAACCCACTCCAGTGTTCTTTCCTGGAGAATCCCAGGGACAGGGAAGCCTAGTGGGCTGCCGTTTATGGGATCGCACAGAGTCGGACACGACCGAAGCAACTTAGCAGCAGCAGCATAGAATGGCTATGCCGCACACCTGAAATTTACATGGTCTTGTAAATCAATTATGTGTGTGCTGTGTGCTAAGTTGTTTCAGTCATATCCAGCTCTTTATGACCCATGAACTGTAGCCTGCCAGGCTCCTCTGTCCATGGAATTCTCCAGGCAAGAATACTGGAGTGGGTTATGATGCCCTCGTCCAGGGGATCTTCCTGACCCAGGGATCAAACTCACATCTCTTATGCCTCCTGCATTGGCAGGCAGGTTCTTCATCACTAGTGCTACCAGAGCAGTCCTAAGTCAACTATACTTCAATTAAAAAAAAAATAAAGAAAAAGTGATGAGGAAAAAAATATCCAAAAACACTTTAAGAACCACAGATTTAGAACAGCAAGCAACCTCAAAGATCAGAAGTGGAAACTGAGGTTAAGGGACTCATCCAACTGGTTTGGGAACAAAATGGATTGTATCATTTAATTGCCAAATTCTTCCTTACTGAAACAAACCCATCCTTCTTTCTGAAGCTCTACATTCTGCATACCTACAGCATCCAAGTCAAGTGACCCATCCTTTCTAACCAATTCTTCAGCCCAGAGTGAATTCTCCTGTTTCTGGAAACATGGGTGTTTAATATTTGAATCCCTCACTTAGCAATGAACACAGACTGCTTTTTATTCATTTATTCATTTGACAAGTATTTAATGAACACATTTTTGATAACTTGCATTCTTCCAGATGAAACATCTAAGACCTGTTTTCATGAAGCTTATATTTTAATGGGAGATAGGGAGAAATGTACATAAATAGGAAAATATCTAATAGTAGCATGTGCCATGGCAGATCATTAAAACAGGGTGGTATGAAAATTATCTGGTACCTTTTTTAGATTGAGTGTCAAGAAGACTTCTCAGAGAAAGCCTGCCAAGTGGGGAGTTGAATGACAAGGACATGGCTCTTCCTAAAACAGTGCAGATTGGCATATGGGGGGGGAATCAAAGGAAGAAGTGAGGCTGAAATAAAGTCAACAAGGGGGATAGTGATGAAAGATGAGGTGAGGGAGGTAAGCAAGATGCAGCTGATTGGGGGCATCGAGGTCATGCTGAGAAATGGAGATTTTATTCTAAGCCTTCTGGGAAACTAAGCAAAGAATTGAGCTCTCTTTTCTTATAAGTCAGTCTTCCTGACATCCACAGGTTAACATCTTACTTTTAAAATTATTTTTAAAATTTCTCATGACTCCTAGGCAGCCCATTCCTTTGTGCACAGAAGGCTCTTTAATAAACAGCTGCCGATTGGCCAACTGATTGGCTGTGGTGAGAGCTAAGCTGCATCAATTGTGTCTGATTCTTTGCGACCCCATGAATTGTAGCCTGCAGGCTCCTCTGTCCATGGGATTTTCCAGGCAAGAATACTGGGGTGGATTGCCATGCTCCAGGGGATCTTCCCAACCCAGGAATGGAACCCAGGTCTCCTGCATTGCAGGTGGATTCTTATCTACTGAGTCACCAAGGAAGCACCAACAGGTTGGCTATTAACATGAAATATTTAAATCAGTTAATATTTTAAGTAGGGGCTTCGCCCCTGGAGCAGTCAGAGGTCAGGATGATTGCAGTCCTCAACTTCAAATTCACAGGAAGGCTAAGGAAGTGAGCTCAGCATGGAGGCAGCTGCCTTCAGACACAGCATATGACTCGAAGCCCAGACATGTGACAATGCCTCACACTGCTCTGAGCAGCTCGGAATGAAGGGAGCATCTTTGTGGACTCCTCCAGAGCAAAGCAAATTCTTTAACTTTGAAAAGAGGTTCTCACTAGGTCTTTGTATTCATGTGTCACATGGCTATAACTGAAACTCTGCAACAGGTAAATCTAACAATTCATGGTATCTTTGTGTGAGACAGCAGCCTCAATAGCCAGAGGGAATTAATTCAGAGAGGTTATTCTGCATTTTCTCTTTTAATTCACGCCCGTATTTATATGCCTTTCTTTTGACTGGAGAGTCATCTTTAATTGCAGCTTTAAGGGAATCAAGTATAATAAAGAGGATGTTAAACATTCTGAAAACTAGAATGCTTCTCATGTTACTGAGAATAACCTGACTTATTTTTCACCCTGAGCTCTACAAAAGGCAAACCTCAAGCAATTAGCAAAAAAGAAAGAAAAAAAAAAAAAAGTGGTGGTGGGGGGGATCATTCTCCTTCTACCTGGCCACCTGTGGTCTAAAGAGGTCCTCTAAGTTATGATGGGAGGAATCTGTGCCTTCAAAACCGAGGTAGATGCCAGCATCTTTTTAATCCTATGTGACGTGTGGGAGTGCTAAGAAGTATATATATAAATTCACTAATAGAAAAGAAAAAGAAGGAAAGAAGGAAGAGAGTGAAAGGAGGAAGGGAAGAAGGGAGAGAAGAAAGAACAGAGCTGTCATGTGTGGAGAACTGCAAGAGAGAAGTCACTGATAGACCACCAACGCTATATGGAGGCAGAGATCCTTACCTTCGAAGCTTGTAGGAAAGTGCCTGGCACACAAGGAGGTGGAGTGTGGGGTTAGAGGAGTGAGAAAGAGAAACGTGGGAGGAAGGGAGGGAGAGAGGGAGAGGGGTGGGGAGAAGAGCGTGGGGAGAGAAAAGAATTGAATTTGAGAGACAGCAGGCAAGCCAGAGGAAAGAGAAATAAGACGAAAAGTTAGAAATGAAACGACAGAGACAAGATCTAGGCAATTATTCCCCAAATTTCCTGAGAATCAACCTGAGGTGATCTGCCTCTAACTGAAGATTCCCAGGCCTGATACCGGCTCCATTATAGCAGAAACTGGGGGTGATGGATTGTAGCTCTGGAATCTAATAAAAGTCAAACCCCAACACTACACAGGAGACGATGATGTGCAGTTAGATCTGGGAACATGCTAAGGAGACGGGAGAAAGATGCGGCCCTAGCGCAGTAGCGGGACGGGCACCCATTTGTCATTTTCAAGAACCAGAGTTTTCCACCTGTTAGGAGTGGTCCCCAGCTTCGCCTATCCCCACATGATGTGCCCTTCAATGGCGTTTGGAAGGGCAGGCGGCTGAGCACGATAACGACATAGGAAGCGGTATTCTCCTTCGCCGGTTGCAGTTGCCACAGGCGGGGAAGCAGCCCTGGCTCCCCAACCCGCGCTGGGATCACCAGGGGGCCCCGGATGCTTGTGGAATTTGGACACTGATTGGCACCAAGTGGTGAGAGAATCTCCCACATGCGGGAGGAACTAGCGAAAGTGACTCGGTCTTGGAAAACGGACCAGCGGCAGTGGCAAGCCATCTAGCCTGACACGCATTTCCGATCGTCATGGTAACGCGCTCAGCGGCCGGGATGCTGCGGGGGAAGCGCGGCTGCGCGGGGACCGGGAGGCGCGTGGGGCCACCGCCCCCTCTGCGCTGCGCGCGCGCCGCCTGAAGCCGCCGGAGCATGGGGGCGGCAGAAGCCGGCCGGGAGCACCGCCGCCCAGGCAAGGGAACAATTGCCTCTCGCGATGCTGGCGACGTGGGCCCGGATTGTGTGTTACTATGACAATGGTAAATAGGTTCACTGGCGTTCAGAGAAGTGGCTACGTGCGGTGTGAGCTGCAGAAGGCACGGTCTCCCTCCAGTTTCAGAACACACGTACCCATTCATGGGTCTGTTTTCATATAACAGAAAATGAGGGGCTTAGGGAAGAACACTTAGTTTTAGTCACTGGGCATTTTCCTGACAGTGACCTGCGCTGAGTTTGACTTGGTGGCTACAACTATTTTTTTAAGCCTGGTAGTAGAAAGAAGAGAATGAAGCTTGCTTCTCAGATGATATTTACTTCGCCTGGGAGGTGGGGTTGGAGGGAGTGGGGGGAGTGGGGGATAAACTGTTTTGATAAAGTGGTTCTGTGAAATTCTACACATACCAGGAATGTCTCAAACATCACGTTTAAAAGAGACGATCACATATGAAATCGTGATTAGTTCTGTTGCTGCTTCCAAGTGGAATATCCTATCTTCTCTGAAACCTGTTAACACCTTTCAAAAAAGTAAACTAGAAAATGCAGAGCACTGTCAGAAGAGCTATAGCTTTTCCTAGAGTATAGATTACCTACTGTGTCAGAGCCAGTCTGTGAAACGTGTTTGCAGAAATAAGATATTGATTAACTACAGTCATAGTAAACACAGAACTTAACATTAATATTACCCACCACTGGTGATTTTGCATTTTATCATTCATCAGAGCCTACCAGTGCATGTATACACACATTCATAAGCAATAAACTCTGCCACAATTATCAGGATTTAGAATGTATAGCCTTTTATATTTAGAAAAGACAGATTTTTTAAAAGTCCACTATCATATGCAGAGGATGAGATGGTTAGATAGTATCACCGATCCACTCAATGGACGTGAATTTGAGCAAACTCTGGGAGATAGTGGAGGACAGAGGAGCCTGGCATGCTGCAGTCCATGAGGTTGCAAAGAGTTAAAGACACAAATGAACAACAATTATACGCTTATAAAAATAAAGTCCACAGCTATCCTTGGTTGCAGTTAATCTGCATAAATTTAACAAATTCATTATATACTACAAATTATTTTAAATATGCTCTTCAGTAAAGAAACATAGTCAAAGATATCACTGGTTGGTTCTAAAATACTTCTTCCACTTCATCTCTACATGCACTTTTCCCAGCATCTGTATTTTATCCCATTAATACTTCCCTGGGAGTATTTCTGTTCCCACCAGCCAGACTGCCTCCAAGACGTCCTCACCTCCAGTCATGCCTGGAGAATCATCTTAATATGTTTTCTCTTGTGCCATCTCCCCTACTCCTCCACTACATGGAATCACCAAACTCTTTCAATTCAAGTCACATTTTCTTGTTTGAGAGTCCCTTCCATTCTGTTTAACCATGGAAAATGTTTACTTGGTAGGTTTCTGAATTTTTCCATATTACATCAGTTTTGAACTTATATTGTTTCTTTTATTCATTTTTATATGTGAGCATGTCAAAGAATCTACCATGCCATTTTATCTTTGTATCTGCCACAGTGGCTGACACATTAAAAAAAAAATGAATTGAATGAATATTGATGTTGGCACATTCCAGTTGCTTCAGCTGCTTAGAGGAATTCCTGTGGTTATTCTCACCTTCTCCCTCAAAGATATCACCTCCCTAATGGAATGAAATGTGGAGACGTGGTTTGGATCCTGATTCAAACAAATCTACTTCAAAAAAAAAAAAGAAAGAAAATTTGAAGGATAATAGGAGATACCTGAATATGGACTGTTTATCAGTAATTTTAAGGAATTACATTTGCAAAGTATTTTGCAGTCATTTGCAAAGGTATGATAATGGTATTATGGTTATTTAAAAGCTTATTTTTGAGATATATACTAAAAATGTTTAGGAGTAAAAGGTTAACAGATATGTGATTTACTTTAAAATACAAATGATAATGCAACAGTGGCAAGACATTAATAATTGTTAAGTTCATTGTGAATAATTAAGTCTAATCAAGTAATTTTTTGGCTGCCTCTCTTGATACCACACTTGATAAAAAATAAAATAATAATAATAAAGAATGAAAGTAAGTAAGGACTATACCTCCATATTGCAATTATCTGGGAGTGACTCTCAAATAGTCTATCTTTTCCTTACTTAACTACCCGGTAAGGCAAGCAGCTGACTGTATCACAATTCACAGAAGGTAAATCATGGTTCAGCACTAGAGGTAGGTACCAGGGCTGCGGTAATCCAAGGAAAAAAACAGCTAGTAAACTTCAGAACACTAAAGCTTTATTCCACTCTAAAACATCTCCCACTCTGTTGGGAAATAGCCCATTGCCCAAGAAGGAAATGATAACTGCTGAATGCTAGAAAAATGACAAAAATAATGAAAATACCTCCCAGGTATAGAAAGAGACTCTAAAACTAGTAAGTATGGGCAAGTTTATTTTTAAAAGCTGTTCCATAAAACAAGAACAGTAATCCCATTACTGAAGATGAAAACTCAGGTCCTTATAGTGTATACATTTATCCTTGGGCTGTTTAAAAAATATTAAATGAATGAAAAATAATCCCCAAGATTAAGACAGTAGCTAAATCTCAGAATCAAAACACAATCATTCCCTGACATTCTGACTATTACTTTAACATGAAATTCAGCCCTTATCTGTTCCTAAAACAGTGGGATGGAAAACCTTGCCTCATTTCTTACCAGCAGGCTACAGGAAGAGGAACACTCCCTGCTGCAGAAAAGAACCAGTTCAGGAGTTGTTGTCTTTTTACAGAACATCAAAAATTTCTAGAAGGCTTTTAAAATGTGTTTCATTTTAACCCTCCTGACACCACTGCAGTTAGGTGGGTGGTAAATGCCATGTAGTTTACTTCATACATCAAAAATGCATATGAGAGCTGAGATGATGTTCTAGGTGGCAATGGAAACAGAGTAGACAGAATTCTGGAACTGGAGACCCAAATTCAGTCTTACTATATCCACGTCACCAAAGTCACAAGGCACTGCTTTTCCTTTTTGGCCCTCAGGGATTCTGGAAGAGCAAAACCATCAAAGTAAAAAGTCGTTCGCTTTCCCATGGGTTGAATAATATCCTGAGTGGTACACTTGGATCTCAAAAAGATTTCTGAAGCCTTTGCAATGTTCATAACAATTATGGAAGAGATGTACTATTCACTATATTATATAATGAAACAAACTTTGGGCTCAAAGAGCTGTGGCAAGTTTGGCAATATGCCCATTTTATTTTGTGAAGCAACTATTTAGTTGTTTAAAACAAAAACAACAGTAAAATGGTTGGTATCCATTAGCTCTCGTTAGGCAATTATACTGAAAGAAAGTAATTGAATTCTATTAAAAATATTTTTTTCTATTAAAAAACATGTTTGTAAAATCCTCCAAACACCATTTATATTGAAATCAAGAAGACAATATTAAATTTTGTCAGAAAATTACCTGTCTTTAAAATGAGTACTTCTTATACAGGGTTATTACTACCTGAACATAGTTAACCTATGCATATGGTCAAAGGAACTCAAGATGACTGTTTGTTTAGAGAGGGCTATCATCTGCAATGGGATTCCCTGGTGGGTCAAATAGTAGAGTCTGCCTGAAATGCAGGAGACTGGGACTAGATTCTTGGGTCGGGAAGATCCCCCGGAGAAGAAAATGGCAACCCACTCCAATATTCTTGCCTGGAAAATCCCATGGAGGATTTTCCTCCCAATGGAGGAGCCTGGCAGGCTACAGTCCATGGGGTCACAAAGAGTCAGATACAACGGAGCAACTTCACTTTCACCATCTGCAGGAGGGTTTGATGAAAGATGGGCTTCTCCCTTTGACATCAGCTCCCAAAGCATAGCACCAAACTCTTAACATCCAATCACCAGTTATGAACTGGTGATTTGACAAACATCCATCAACATCTCTTCCAAGACCATTCTGAACTGCTAATGTTGAATGTCCAGTGTAAGATGCAGTGACCCAATAAAGGTAGAAACAGGTATATCTCTTGTCTGTCTTGTTTTACGGACTGAAAAAGAATCCCTGCCTAGCTGAAGACACTGTTTTGACTATTTTTGTTACTCTGTTTCAGTCTATAAGTGGGGGGCAAAGTTGCTTTACAGTTAGAAGACCATCCACCACATAAACAGGTTAGAACTAAAAGCCTCTGAAATAAACTGTAAACACTTTTATATTGAGTGTCACCTTCACTTTCCAACCCTTGTTATGCACTGTAGAATTTACTGATTTATGAATGTCAGAGCTGAAAGGGATCTTAGAAATCCTCCCAACCAACTTCCATTCTGTATATGCAGAAGAAATGTACCCTAAAATCACAGTGCTTCAGTTTAGTTCAGTTCAGTCACTCAGTTGTGTCCGACTCTTTGTGACCCCATGAACTGCAGTACTCCAGGCCTCCCTGTCCATCACCAACTCCCAGAGTCCACCCAAACCCATGTCCATCGAGTCACTGACGCCATCCAACCATCTCATCCTCTGTCTCCCGCTCTCAATCTTTCCCAGCATCAGGGTCTTTTCAAATGAGTCAGCTCTTAGCATCAGGTAGCCAAAGTATTGAAGTTTTAGCTTCAACATCAGTCCTTCCAATGAACACCCAGGACTGATCTCCTTTAGGATGGACTGGTTGGATCTCCTTGCAGTTCAAGGGACTCTCAAGAGTCTTCTCCAACACCACAGTTCAAAAACATCAATTCTTTGGCACTTAGCTTTCTTAATAGTCCAACTGTCACATCCATACATGACCACTGGAAAAACCATAGCATTGACTAGACAGACCTTTGTTGGCAGAGTAATGTCTCTGCTTTTTAATATGCTGTCTACGTTGGTCATAACTTTCCTTCCAAGGAGTAAGCGTCTTTTAATTATACAGATGCAATCACCATCTGCAGTGATTCTGGAGCCCAGAAAAATAAAGTCAGCCACTGTTTCCCCATCTAGATCACAGTGCTAGTAAGTGACAAATCTATAATTTAAACATGAATATTCCAACTCTGTGATCTGGACACAGCACTAAACCAGAAATATAATCTGGAGTTTGCTTTTGAGAAATTTCCATTTAGGCAATGTGGGAAAAAAATAGAGAAGGGGACTTAGAAACAACTAGAGAGCGATTTTAGACAGCATTTAACAGAGCACTTAGTTTTTAGATGAGTCATAATTCAAAGAAAGGAGGAATTAATGTGGACTTCTGGGACTGATTCCCCAATAAGAATGAAAACTTCAAAGAATAGAGTATCATCTAGAATATTTTATACATCCTTATACTTAGCATAGTTAATGAAACAGAGTAAGTACCGACAAAACATGGCTTTTGAATCCCTGGGTGGTGATATAGATTTGTGGTCGGAGAAGGCAATGGCAAGCCACTCCAGTACTCTTGCCTGGAAAATCCCATAGATGGAGGAGCCTGGTAGGCTGCAGTCCATGGGGTCGCTACGAGTCGGACGTGACTGAGCGACTTCACTTTCACTTTTCACTTTCACGCAATGGAGAAGGAAATGGCAACCCACTCCAGTCTTCTTGCCTGGAGAATCCCAGGGACAGGGGAGCCTGGTGGGCTGCTGTCTATGGGGTTGCACCGAGTCGGACACGACTGACGTGACTTAGCAGCAGCAGCAGCAAGTAAATAGTATGGCAAATAAGAGCCCATTTAAAGGAAGTGGGATTTAATGGGTTAGAATAAGAGGGGTCTGGAGAAGGAAATGGCAACCCACTCCAGTATTATTGCCTGGAGAATCCCGTGGACAGAGGAGCCTGGTAGGCTGCTATCCATGGGGTCGCACAGAGTCGGATATGATTGAAGTGACTTAGCATGCATGCATGCATTGGAGGAGGAAATGGCAACCCACTCCAGTATTCTTGCCTGGAGAATCCCAGGGACAGAGGAGCCTGGTTGGCTGCCGTCCATGGAGTCGCACAGAGTCGGACATGACTGAAGCAGCAGCAGCAGCAGCAGAATAAGATGAACAGTGCAGAGACTATATAATATTGGAATTAGTATTATTTACTTGAAGGATGCTGAAAAACAACCTACTTAAGCCAAAGACATTTACTAGGAAGTAGCAGATGATGAATTTAGACTCTCCATCTCAGCATCACAAAGATGATCATCACCTATTTTCATGACTTCACTGGATTATGTTTAGACTGGTGTTGTAAGTGTAGGGAGAGTTTGAGAAACTTGTTAATGAATCCAGACTCCCACATACAAAATGAGATTTCTGAATGTGTGTGGTTGGTATCCTGTTCCGTTCTTTGTCTACGCAAATAGCAACAGATGGTTGAAGGGGGCTGGGAGGAGTGGGGTAATCTTGGAGGCAAGTTTAAATTGTCCCAGCTTCTCTTTTGCTGGATCTGCTCTGGATGAACCTTAGGGGAGAAGGAATATTGTACAAGAATCCAGTTCGGCTTTTATGTTGCCAAAAGGCTGGTGGCTCAGTTGGTAAAGAATCCACCTGCAATGCAGGAGACCTGGGTTTGATCCCTGGGTTGGTAAGATTCCCTGGAGAAGGAAATGGCTACCCACTCCAGTATTCTTGCCTGAAAAATCTCATAGACAGAGGAATCTGGCGGGCTACAGCCCATGAGGTCACAAAGAGTCAGACATGACTCAGTGACTAAACCACTACCACCATCCAGTCCTCTTACTTGCCCCATACATGGATCTAGGGAATGCAGAAAAATCTCTTTTATCACCAACACCAACTGTGTTAAGGCAAGTGGCTTAGGTTTTTGATACCTTGATTTCAGGTATTGCGAAAAGTGGTAGAATATCATAGAACTTTAAGGCATAAATTGATTTAATATGTTAAAGTGCTTTACTTTAGTTCCTGTGATATCACTCTGTAAGGTTTGAAATAGAGCTGATGAGGATGCTGGTGAACATTTGTGAAGATTTATCAAAAGATACAATGACCCTTTAAGGAAATGTATCTTGTGTTCAGCAACCCCCTTGTGTGTCTTCAGTCCTATCACACAGTTCCAGCATGTTAGCTGTTTCACAGGTTCATGAACAAAGGTTTGTTTGGGCCTTAGGGCCTGGCACTTGCTGTTCCTTCTCCGTGGAATACTCATCTTCTGGAGCCTTAACGGGATGCCTTCTTCTCATTATTCAGGTTTCAACTCAAATATCACCTCCTCAAGGAAGCACTGCCTAACCTTAGATAAGGTAGGCCCCTTCCCTCAAATTTTCTATTCCACGGGTTTCTATGTTAACTTTCCCTAGCTTTTCAGGAGCTAAAAGTTATATGTCTGTTTGCTTATGAAATTACTGAGACTTATTCACAGACTAAGATATGCCTGCATATAGTAACTGCTCAACAGGTATTTGTTAAATCCTGACTGGTAGACTGATTGATTGACAAGAACAGGGCATAAATGTTGAAAGCATAAATGTTGAAAACAGTACTAGTTATAGCTTCAAAAAAGAAGTTACCTTCTTCCAAAAAGGTAAATAACCAAAGCAAATTTCATATAGAATGACAGCACTAAGCTTTAATGCAAAATTTTTCTCTCTCTTTACTGTTCAGCCTTGAGGTGAAAGGCAAACTAAAGAAGTGTGTTGGTTACTGTAACCAGATTCCTTCACTTTAAGTCAAAAGTTGAGAAAGGTTCTGGGCCCTTTAGATGCCCATGTCTGTCCTCAGCCTGGTGAAATAAACTTGTCAAAAGCTTAGCCTCTCCTACCTACTCCTTTGCCTCCCTTCTAGGGTCTGAAATGAAGGAAATTCAACAAACAATAGTAATGCTTAATTTTTTAAATTTAGACCTGCACATGCCGGATGCGTAATAAGTTTTACTGGTCTTATTAGTTGCATAAAGGCCAAATAGTACCTAAAAACTTGGATGTTTCCTGGAAATATTTAACTTGTGGTCTTAGGATTGGGGCATCAATCTTTCAACCTTCAGAAAACCAAAGTCCAGCTTTAAGCAACTGCTTAGGAATATAAAAGGTTGGTTCATATGCCTAGCTGTTTCTACATTAAAAATTGTTCTAAAATCTAAATGGTTCTTCCTAAATACAATAATATTCTTTAATATTTATGTACTGTTATTTTAATTTTAAATTTCTATTTTTATAGGCAGAGGACAATTGAGCAGAAAAATGTTATACCCTCTCTCTCTCTCTAGCTATTCATGCTGTGAAGCAACCTGTTTTACTGTTTAAACCTGTGTTTGTTCTGTTTCAATTGTGCAGAGGAAACAGTTCTGGCACCTTGAAAAATCAAAGATCTATCACTCAACGGGAGAGCACAGCAACCTACAAAAGGGAATTATGAGGAATAGAGAAAAGATACAGAGTTTCTAAAACTTCACTGGGCTTATGAATCACCTGGGATCATGTTAAAATGGAGATTCTGATTCAAGTCTATCATAGGTGGGGTCTGAGAGTCTGCGTTTCTAACAAGCTTTAGGTGATGTTTCTGCTACTGGTCCTTAGTGTTCAAGGATGATGTCTGTTTGGGTCGCGTGGCTTGAGAAAAAAAATCACTTTAGAGCATTTAGTACCTACAGTTATAGTAATGTTGTTTACTCGCTAAGTCATGTCCGACTCTTTTGCGACCCCATGAACTGTAGCCCACCATCTCCTCTGTCCATGGGATTTCCCAGGCAAGAATACTTGGAGTGAGTTGTCATTTCCTTCTCCAGGAGATCTTCCCAACCCAGGGATCAAATCCACGTCTCCTTCATTGGCAGGTGGATTCTTTCCCACTGAGCCACCAGGGAAGCCCATAGTAATATTAAGCAAGTACTATTTTATTTAACCTGCAAAAACAACCACAAATACTTCCCTATCCATGCAGAGATACAGCCTCTTCCTCCTGTCCTTGCGTTAGGATGACCATGTGACTAGCTTTGGCCAAGAGACCACAGCAATTGGCTGGAAGCTGAGACCTGAAAAGCACATCTGCACTGTGACTTGCACTTTCTGCTGCTCTTAGAACCATTCAATCACCGCACCACATGCCGAAGCCAGCCTGCCAGGGGATGAAAGGCCACATACAATAGAGCAAGGCGCCCCAGCCGACAGCTGGCCAATCACAACTCCTTGAGGAAAGCCTTCCCAGTTCATCTGGTTTCCAGCTAATTCTCCAGTTAACCACAGACATCTGAGTGAGCACAGGCTGGTTTATACATATCTCCAGACATAACATGCAGGACCATAACCTAAATGACTGTTGTTTTAACCACCAAGGTTTTGGTTTGTTTGTTCCGCTTTTTTTTTTTTTTTTTTTTTTTCTGCAGCCTCTAAAATATGCACTGTGGTGCAGGAGCAGCTAGCAGTGGTTGGGAGGCACAGGAGCAGTAAGCGGCAGAGAGGATATACCCCATGTCCAAGGTCAGGAATGGCGGCTATGCTGGAGCAGCCGTGAAGAGATATCCCATGTCCAAGGTAAGAGAAACCCAAGGAAGATGGTAGCCGCTGAGAGAGGGCATCAGAGGGCAGACAGACTGAAACCACAATCACAGAAAACTAGCCAATCTGATCACATGGACCACAGCCTTGTCTAACTCAATGAAACTTGGCCATGCCATGTGGGGCCACCCAAGACGGGTGGGTCATGGTGGAGAGATCTGACAGAATGTGGTCCACTGGAGAAGGGAATGGCAAACCACTTCAGTATTCTTGCCTTGAGAACCCCATGAACAGTATGAAAAGGCAAAATGATAGGATACTGAAAGAGGAACTCCCCAGGTCGGTAGGTGCCCAATATGCTACAGGAGATCAGTGGAGAAGTAACTCCAGAAAGAATGAAGGGATGGAGACAAAGCAAAAACAACACCCACTTGTGGATGTGACTGGTGATAGAAGCAAGGTCTGATGCTGTAAAGAACAATATCGCATAGGAATCTGGAATGTTAGGTCCATGAATCAAGGCAAATTGGAAGTGGTCAAACAGGAGATGGCAAAACTGAACGTTGACATTCTAGGAATCAGTGAACTAAAATGGACTGGAATGGGTGAATATCTACTATTGTGGGCAGGAATCCCTTAGAAGAAATGGAGTAGCCATCATAGTCAACAAAAGAGTCCGAAATGCAGTACTTGGATGCAATCTCAAAATTGACAGAATGATCTCTGTTCGTTTCCAAGGCAAACCATTCAATATCACAATAATCCAGGTCTATGCCCGGACGAGTAATGCTGAAGAAGCTGAACAGATCTATGAAGACCTACAAGACCTTCTAGAACTAACACCCAAAAAAGATGTCCTTTTCATTATGGGGGGCTGGAATGCAAAAGTAGGAAGTCAAGAAACATCTGGAGGAACAGTCAAATTTGGCCTTGGAGAACAGAATGAAGCAGGGCAAAGGCTAATAGTTTTGCCAAGAGAATGCATTGGTCATAGCAAACATCCTCTTCCAACAACACAAGAGAAGATGCTACACATGGACATCACCAGATGGTCAACACCGAAATCAGATTGATTATACTCTTTGCAGCTAAAGATAGAGAAGCTCTACACAGTCAGCAAAAACAAGACTGGGAGCAGAATGTGGCTCAGATCATGAACTCCTTATTGCCAGATTCAGACTGAAATTGAAGAAAGTGGGGAAAACCACTAAAACATTCACATGTGACCTAAATCAAATCCCCTATGATTATACAGTGGAAGTAAGAAATAGATTTAAGGGACTAAATCTGATAGACAGAGTACCTGATGAACTATGGGCAGAGGTTCGTGATATTATACAGGAGACAGGGATCAAGACCATCCTCAAGAAACAGAAATGCAAAAAAGCAAAATGGTTGTCTGAGGAGGCCTTATAAATAGCTATGAAAAGAAGAGAAGCAAAAAGCAAAGGAGAAAAAGGAAAAATATACCTACTTGAATGCAGAGTTCCAAAGAATAGCAAGGAGAGATAAGAAAGCCTTCCTCAGCGATCAGTGCAAAGAAATAGAGGAAAACAATAGAATGGGAAAGACTACAGATCTCTTCAAGAAAATTAGAGATACCAAGGGAACAAAGATAGACTCAATAAAGGACAGAAATGGTTATGGACCTAACAGAAGCAGAAGATATTAAGAAGAGGTGGCAAGAATATACAGAAGAACTGTACAAAAAAGATCTTCATGACCCAGATAACCACGATGGTGTGATCACTCACCTAGAGCCAGACATCCTGGAATGTGAAGTCAAGTGGGCCTTAGGAAGCATCACTACAAACAAAGCTAGTGGAGGTGATGGAATTCCAGTTGAGCTATTGCAAATCCTAAAAGATGATGCCGTGAAAGTGCTACACTCAATATGCCAGCAAATTTGGAAAACTCAGCAGATGCCACAGGACTGGAAAAGGTCAGTTTTCATTCCAATCCCAAGGAAAGGCAATGCCAAAGAATCCTCAAAGTACCGCACAATTGCACTCATTTCACACGCTAGTAAAGTAATGCTCAAAATTCTCCAATCCAGGGTTCAGCAATATGTGAAGCGTGAACTTCCAGGTATTCAAGCTGGTTTTAGAAAAGGCAGAACCAGAGATCAAATTGCCAACATCCCCTGGATCATCAAAAAAGCAAGAAAGTTCCGAAAAACATCTATTTCTGCTTTATTGACTATGCCAAAGCCTTGGATGGTGTGGATCAGAATACACTGTGGAAAATTCTGAAAGAGATGGGAATACCAGACCACCTGACCTGCCCCTTGAGAAACCTATATGCATGCCAGGAAGCAACAGTTAGAACTGGACATGGAACAACAGACTGGTTCCAAATAGGAAAAGAAGTATGTCAAGGTTGTATATTGTCACTGTGCTTATTCAACTTACATGCAAAGTACATCATGAGAAATGCTGGATTCGATGAAGCAGAAGCTGGAATCAAGGTTGGTGGGAGAAACATCAATAACCTCAGATATGCAGATAATAACACCTTTATGGCAGAAAGTGAAGAAGAACTAAAGAACCTCTTGATGAAAGTGAAAGAGGAGAGTGAAAAAGTTGGCTTAAAGCTCAACATTCAGAAAACTAAGATCATGGCATCTGGTCCCACCACTTCATGGCAAATAGATGGGGAAACAGTGGAAACAGTGTCAGACTTTATTTTTTTCGGCTCCAAAATCACTGCAGATGGTGATTGCAGCCTTGAAATTAAAAGATGCTTACTCCTTGGAAGGAAAGTTATGACCAACCTAGATAGCATATCAAAAAGCAGAGACATTACTTTGCCCACAAAGGTCCATCTAGTCAAAGCTATAGTTTTTCCAGTGGTCATGTGTGGAGGTGAGAGTTGGAATATAAGGAAAGCTGAGCACAGAATTGATGCTTCTGAACTTGGTGTTGGAGTAGACTCTTGAGAGTCCCTTGGCCTGCAAGGAGATCCAACAGGTCCATCCTAAATGAGATCAGTCCTAGGTGTTCATTGGAAGGTCTGATGTTGAAGCTGAAACTCCAATACTTTGGCCACATGATGAGAAGAGCTGATTCATTTGAAAAGACCCTGATGCAGGGAAAGATTGAGGTCAGGAGGAGAAGGGGACAACAGAGGATGAGATGGTTGGATGGCATCACGGACTCAACGGACATGAGTTTGGGTAGGCTCCAGGAGTTGGTGGTGAACAGCGAGGCCTGGTGTGCTGCAGTTCATGGAGTCACAAAGAGTTGGACACGACTGAGCGACTGAACTGAACTGAACTGAACTGATTTAAGGAGTGATAAGAGTAGAAGGCAATGGCACCCGACTCCAGTACTCTTGCCTGGAGAATCCCAGGGACAGGGAGCCTGGTGGGCTGCTGTCTATGGGGTCGCACAGAGTTGGACATGACTGAAACGACTTAGCAGCAGCAGCAGCAAGAGTTTAATTTAGAGGTTTAGACACTATTCCAGCTTATGACTCTTTTTCCATCCTGTCTTCCTTCTTTTATAATTTTGTTCTCATATAATAGAAATGAATATAACTAGTTACTGCAATAGAATTTGAATTATTTCTATTATTTATATCTTTTTATTTTAATTATATCTATTATTTATGTCTTTTATTTTACTATTTTGAATACTTCTGTTTGGAAACTAGTTGCTTGCTCAGGTCATGCAGCTTGTAAATGGCAGAATACTTCTCAGCCTAGAGTCAAAAATTTTAAAAGTTCCTTGTAGTAAGCTATTCAATGTCTCAGATTCTTCTGCTAAAACACAAATACAGAATTGCATTCTGAAGGACTTGATCTCTAGCCATCACCTTATTTCATGTTTGAGAAGGTAATGCAAGGTCCATTTACAGAGAAATGATCTTAGGCTGATATCAGTTGCCAATGGCAAACCCTCTTGGACAAAGGACTCAAAGTCAGTCAGTCCTTGACCCAGAGTCCGTAGACAGACAGCACTGGTCTTGCACTTCCTTGGTGACTCAGATGGCAAAGAATCTGCCTGCAATTCAGGATACCCGGGTTTGATCCCTGGATTGCAAAGATTCCCTGGAGAAGGGAATGGCAACCCTCTCCAACATTCTTGTCTGGAGAATTTCACTGAGAGAGAAGCCTGGTGGACTGCAGCACATAGGGTGGCAAAGAGTTGGAGATGATGGAGCAACTAACATGATGTCACACTAAAAATGTCACTTTGCAGCTTTACGAATTGTTGGGTAGCCTCTTCCAATATTGGTAGTCCTTGACCATTTGGGCTCTTCTCAAAACCTGTCGATCTCCTCCACATTTTTTCTTTTTCACAGCCAAGTGAGTTACTTATTACTCACAGCCTCAGGGCCATGCCTACTATTAGAAGCTATTCACTGTGGACTTGGGCAGTGTTCCTTACTTTGTTCCTCCTATTGAAGTGCTCTCCACCTCTTCTGCTCCCTCCTATTCTTCCATGTTGAGAACCATCACTGTAAAAGAAGCTTTCCAAACTAGTATTGCATAAGCTGAATAGGGTCTACAATATCACCTGTTTATAGAATGGAATTCTTAAAAATTAGAATTTGAAAGCCTTTAATCAAAACCGTGCACTTGCAGATAGCACAGGCCGTATACTCCCCATCCACATTACCTCACCAGTCTGCAAAGTCTTCTGATCGTGCATTACGCGTGTGTACCCACTCAGCCGTGTCTGACTCTTTGCAACACTTTGGATTATAGCCTGCCAGGTTCCTCTGTCTATGGGATTTTTCAGGCAAGAATACTGGAGTGGGATGCCATTTTCCTCCTCCAGGGGATGTTCCCAACCCAGGGAGAAAACCTGCATCTTCTGTATCTCTTGACTTGCAGGTGAATTCTTTACTCCCTGAGCCATAGAGGAAGCTGATTGTCCATCAGCTGCGATTTAGTCTTTCTCACTGAGGATTTGTGTCTACTGCCACCACGGTAACTACTAAGCATGTTTCAGGGATTCCCTGGATCCTTATGTCCAGATGTAACCTTTGTTCACATCTTTAATTGCTTACTCTTATTTATTTACCTATTTATTTATTGAGCCATGCCTTGCAGCTTGCAGGATCTTAGTTCCCCAACCAGGGATTGAACCCAAGCCCTGGACAGTGAGAGTTCAGAGTCCTAATCACCGGACCACCAGGGAATTCCCTTTAACTACTTACTCTTAGCTCTAAACATTGGAGTTTTGTCTCACATCTTACTCTTCCTTACCTTCCATCTATCCTTAATCAATCCATTCATTGGAGTCATCTTTAACTGTTTCTTAGAGAAACAAAGGATTGTGGATTCCACTACAAAACCATGTTTGTGCTTGTCCTGTCCTGTCCATCTCTCATGTAATATAGTCAGTCTTACATGATATCTCAGTGGGGCAGATACGGTAGCCTCCCAACTCCTCTCCCTGCTTTCAGTATCCTTTTCCCTGCTCTTCATGTTCAAGACAATCATCAGGATTTTATTCCTTGGACCCACATTTTATTTTTTTTATTTTTTTTTCTCCATTTTTTTAATTTTATTTTTTAACTTTACAATATTGTATTGGTTTTGCCATATATCAACATGAATCTGCCACAGGTATACACATGTTCCCCATCCTGAACCCTCCTCCCTCTTCCCTCCCCGTATCATCCCTCTGGGACCCACATTTTAGAAATCATAATCCTGATGGAAAGTATTTCTCAATCTGTCTCTAACACTCCAGTCTCATGTCTCCCCTTCCCTCCCTTTCATCCTGTGCTCCAGACACTGTAAACATATCAGAAGCACATATAGCATTTTCACAGACCTTGCCTACTGGCTGGAGTAGCTTTCCTTCCCTCTGGTCAACCCTCCTCCTTTTCTCCCAGCTCCTCTGTCCTTGCTCAGTTAACTACAGAAATCTCTCCAACCTCAATTTCTGTTTACATCTCTGCCATAGCATGAATCACATTGCTTTGTTACCATCACCTCCACTCCAGATTCAAGAATACCCAAGGCAGGGACCACATTTTATCTAACTTTATCTCAACAGCTAAACCTCCATTTGACTTAAACTAACAAAAACAAATAAGAACAGCAGCAGCATTGATACTGAATTATTAAAAAAGCATTCTCAAGGTGCCTGTGAAAGATTAAGAAGTGGTTCCAGAGAATGGGAGATGGCTGAATAAAGACATAAATGCATTCAACTGGCTAATTTACCACAGAAGGCTCACTGCTCATGGCTGGTGAGGGATTTCCCGGACAAACTAGATGTATGAAATGCGGCCACATATAAATGGCATTAATCTGTATGACTTCAAAAGCTTGGACCTTCCTGTGTTAACAATGTGTGCCTATATATCAATGTAATATAGTTTTTTTTTATATTTAACTCAGATTCCCCAGGCTATTGATTAAGCAAGAATTCAAGCCAGTTAATAAACATACTTCAGCAAGAAGCTCTAAAAAGCCAGCACTGTGCCAGATTGCACTAAGAGGAAAGGGGGCACATTTATCAGTGCAATGTGGAAAGTCCTATGCTCTTTATATATGGCTTCTCATAACTGATAGTCTTCCACACCTACAGGGGTAGATATTAGAGGGTTCTAAAAGCTGCAAGGACAAAATTGGCAACATCTGGAAAATTCTATAAAACAAGATCATTAAATGTTAAGATGTATCACAGACAGAATTTACTACTGAATTAAATTGGTTCCATTATTTGTTTTGAGGAGAGGAGGTGAGACTTGTTAATATCAAGCAGAAGAACTGTAGTTGTCCAGTTATCCCCATAAATCCTTGGGACCTTGAGAGAAAATAGATTTTTACACCAGCATCTTGCTATAGCATTTTAAATCCAAACTTTTAGAATCACTTCTTGGTATGGTGAGTGCCAAGTTAATGTCAAATACACCTGTCAGTTTACAATTAAATACATGTTTCTGAATCTGCTCTGGCACATTGGTTTGATGTTACGTGCTGTGCTTAGTTTCTCAGTCATGTACGACTCTTTGCGACCCCATGGACTGTAGCCTGCCAGGCTGCTCTGTCCATGGGGATTCTCCAGGCAAGAATACTGGAGTGGGTTGCCATGCCCTCCTCCAGGGGATCTTCTCAACCCAGGGATTGAACCCAGGTCTCTCATATTGCAGGCAGATTTTTTATCATCTGAGACACCATGGAAGCCCAAGCATACTAGAGAGGGTAGACTATCCCTTCTCCAGGGGATCTTCCCAACCCAGGAATTGAACTGGGGGTCTCCTGCATTGCAGACAGATTCTTCACCAGCTGAGCTACCAGGGAAGCCCAGGTTTGATGTTATAGAATGTCCCAAATAAGTGGGTGAAGCCATGAAAAACAAGATTTTGCATGATTGAGATAATGTTTGTGAATCATAAACAACAGTGCAGAGTCTAGTTCATTTGACAAATATATTTAAACACTCTAACTTCCACAGAGCATTGTAAGTAGCAGTGCATTAAACTGTTTTCAGACATGAACACTTCTGTGGAAATAATCTGGCTGGCTAGTCACTTAATAGGATATGGGAATGAAACCCTCAGAAGCTCCCAGAAGGAACACTGAAGACCCCAAAACCCAAGGCTCCCTCTGCCTCTGCATAAAGGAGGGAGGGAATAGGAAGAAAGGATGGTTCCAAGTAACCAAGAACAGATTCCAACAGGGATCTCAGTGGGCACACCAGATGAAGGAAAGGGAAACAAAAAGGCTTCTATTTGTGGTGGAGTGTGTGTGTGTGTGTGTGTGTGTGGCGTATATAGAGGAAAACAATAAAGCAACAAAAGAGATATTAAGAGATATTGAGATTGAAATATGTACAACCATTCAGGAGGACAATCTGGCCTTAGGTATTGAAAGTTTTTTTTTAAGGCCCCACCCTCTGAACCCAATCCTGAGGGCTTTAGTCTTGTGACTTAATAACCTCGGGCAGGCCCCACCTCCATATAACACCACATTGGGGATCAGGTTTCAATACATGAATTTGAGGGGATATAAACCATCAGTCTTTACTACTGTGTGAGATGAGTGCAATTGTGCGGTAGTTTGAGGATTCTTTGGCATTGTCTTTCTTTGGGATTGGAATGAAAACTGACCTTTTCCAGTCCTGTGGCATCTGCTGAGTTTTCCAAATATGCTGGCATATTGGGTGCAGCACTTTCATAGCATCATCTTTCAGGATTTGAAATAGCTCAACTGGAATTCCATCACCTCCACTAGCTTTGTTCGTAGTGATGCTTTCTAAGGCCCACTTGACTTCACATTCCAGGATGTCTGGCTCTAGGTGAATGATCACACCATCGTGATTATCTGGGTCATGAAGCTCTTTTTTATACAGTTCTTCTGTGTATTCTTGCCACCTCTTCTTAATACCTTCTGCTTCTGTTAGGTCCATACCATTTCTGTCCTTTATCGAGCCCTTCTTTGCATGAAATGTTCCCTTGGTATCTCTAATTTTCTTGAAGAGATCTCTAGTCTTTCCCATTCTGTTGTTTTCCTCTATTTCTTTGCATTGATTGCTGAGGAAGGCTTTTTTATCTCTCCTTGCTATTCTTTGGAATTCTGCATTCAGAGGCATATATCTTTCCTTTTCTCCTTTGCTTTTCGCTTCTCTTCTTTTCACAGCTATTTGTAAGGCCGCCTCTGCTGAAGCTGAAACTCCAATACTTTGGCCACCTCATGCAAAGAGTTGACTCACTGGAAAATACCCTGATTCTGGGAGGGATTGGGGTCAGGAGGATAAGGGGACAACAGAGGATAAGATGGCTGGATGGCATCACCGACTTGATGGACATGAGTTTGAGTGAACCCTGGGAGTTGGTGATGGACAGGGAGGCCTGGCATGCTGTGATTCAGGGGGTCGCAAAGAGTCAGACACGACTGAGGGACTGAACTGAACTGAACTGAAACCATCAGTCTATTGTAGTGTATATATGAGGATGTTATCCCAATAAATTTATAATGGCTAAAAAACAGATGCTGCCTAACTGGTAAGAAAGAAGACATGGATAAATTTATTAGAATGGTTTGCAGTTATTGAGGATGATCCTATCAATTTGTATTCTGTCTATGGGAAAATGTCAACAATGAAAAAATCAGTTACAAAGTAGTATGTATTGGCAGAATGTTATTGTATTTTTATAAAATATAAATACATATAAAATAGACCAATTCTAGAAGAATATGTCCTCAACAATTAACAGTTTATCTCCAGGTGGTTAAATTTTAGGTGATAATCTTGATTTTAAATTTTATTTTTTCTTGTCTTTTTTCCTTTTCTTCATTCTTCTATAATAAAAAAGTCAAACTTAAACATCCAAGAGAAATACATACAGACTGACAGTGATAATAAAACAGGAATAATATAAGCCAGGGGTTGCATAAAACACATACAAGGGCTCTACAAATAGCTGTGAAAAGAAGAGAAGTGAAAAGCAAAGGAGAAAAGGAAAGATATAAGCATCTGAATGCAGAGTTCCAAAGAATAGCAAGGAGAGATAAAGAAGCCTTCCTCAGCAATCAATGCAAAGAAATAGAGGAAAACAACAGAATGGGAAAGACTAGAGATCTCTTCAAGAAAATTAGAGATACCAAGGGAACATTTCATGCAAAGATGGGCTACATAAAGGACAGAAATGGTATGGACCTAACAGAAGCAGAAGATATTAAGAAGAGGTGGCAAAAATACACAGAAGAACTGTACAAAAAAGAGCTTCATGACCCAGATAATCACAATGGTATGATCACTCACCTAGAGCTAGACATCCTGGAATGTGAAGTCAAGTGGGCCTTAGAAAGCATCACTATGAACAAAGCTAGTGGAGGTGATGGAATTCCAGTTGAGCTATTTCAAATCCTGAAAGATGATGCTGTGAAAGAGCTACACTCAATATGCCAGCAAATTTGGAAAACTCAGCAGTGGCCACAGGACTGGAAAAGGTCAGTTTTCATTCCAATCCCAAAGAAAGGCAACATCAAAGAATCCTCAAACTACTGCACAATTGCACTCATCTCACATGCTAGTAAATTAATGCTCAAAAATCTCCAAATCAGGCTTCAGTAGTACATGAACTGTGAACTTCCAGATGTTCAAGCTGGTTTTAGAAAAGGCAGAGGAACCAGAGATCAAATTGCCAACATCCTCTGGATCATGGAAAAAGCAAGAGAGTTCCAGAAAAACATCTATTTCTGCTTTATTGACTATGCTAAAGCCTTTGACTGTGTGGATCACAATAAACTATGGAAAATTCTTCAAGAGATGGGAATACCAGACCACCTGACCTGCCTCTTGAGAAACCTATATGCAGGTCAGGAAGCAACAGTTAGAACTGGACATGGAACAACAGACTGGTTCGAAGTAGGAAAAGGAGTACGTCAAGACTGTATACTGTCACCCTTCTTATTTAAATTCTATGCAGAGTACATCATGAGAAACGCTGGGCTGGAAGAAGCACAAGCTGGAATCAAGACTGCCGGGAGAAATATCAATAACCTCAGATATGTAGATGACATCACCCTTATGGCAGAAAGTGAAGAGGAACTAGAAAGCCTCTTGAAGAAAGTGAAAGAGGAGAGTGAAAAAGTTGGCTTAAAGCTCAACATTCAGAAAACTAAGACCATGGCATCTGGTCCCATTACTTCATGGCAGATAGATGGGGGAAAAGTGGAAACAGTGTCAGACTATTTTTCTGGGCTCCAAAATCACTGCAGATGGTGATTGCAGCCATGAAATTAAAAGACGCTTACCCTTTGGAAGGAAAGTTATGACCAACCTAGATAGCATATTCAAAAGCAGAGACATTACTTTGCCAACAAAGGTTCGTCTAGTCAAGGCTATGGTTTTTCCAGTGGTCATGTATGGATGTGAGAGTTGGACTGTGAAGAGAGCTGAGCGCCAAAGAATTGATGCTTTTAAACTTGGTGTTGGAGAAGTCTCTTGAGAGTCCCTTGGACTGCAAGGAGATCCAACCAGTCCATTCTAAAGGAGATCAGTCCTGGGTGTTCATTGGAAGGACTGATGCTGAAGCTGAAACTCCAGTACTTTGGCCACCTCATGTGAAGAGTTGACTCACTGGAAAAGACCCTGATGCTGGGAGGGATTGGGGACAGGAGGAGAAGGGGACGACAGAGGATGAGATGGCTGGATGGCATCACTGACTCAATGGACATGAGTGAGTGAACTCCTGGAGTTGGTGATGGACAGGAAGGCCTGGCGTGCTGTGATTCATGGGGTCGCCGAGTCGGGCACAACTGAGCGACTGAACTGAACTGAACTGATACTTACTGCCACATGTACGTGTGTGTGTGTGTGCTCAGTCTTATCTGACTCTTTGCAACCCCATGGACTATAGCCCACTAGTCTCCTCTGTCCATGGAATTTTGTAACCAGGAAGACTAGAGTAGGTTGCCATTTCCTACTCCAAAGGATCTTCCCAACCCAGGGATCAAACCCACATCTCTTGCATTGACAGGCAAATTCTTTACCACTGTTCCATCTGGGAAGCAACCAACCTTTATTAAGAGCCCTACTAAGTGCTAAGTACTGAGATAGACACATACTTTGAATTCTGTGTTTGGAATTTAATGGAACAGAGAACAAGATTCAGAAAATGCAAGGTTTTTATCTGAATTCTTTTTATCACCAATAAAAAGAATACCAATCTTGGGCAATCACTTAACATTTCTGACCCTTCAACTCCTCAATTATAAAACTAGACATTAAAGATATCTGGGTTACTTTTTCAGGTTAGAATGTGAATACTTCTAATAGAATGTTCTAATAGAATGCTTTTCAAAATTTAATTTTAACCTGGAGTTAATGGTAAAGTGCAGATTTGATTCAACATATCTAGAAAGAAACCTAAACTTCTGCCTTTCTAACATGCTGTAAGGCTGCTAGTCCTAGGCTTACACTTTTGAGTTGCAAAACTCTAATATACATGAGCTCATTGAATTTTCCCCAAGAATCCTTTAATATAGCCATCCTTGTTCCTATTTCACTGATAATGGAGTGACCTGTGTAGGATCATACTAAGAGAGAATGGGAAAGCAGAAGTCTTTTTATTCCTAAGCTCCAAGATGTTTAATGTCGCATTCAGTTCTAAACTACTATAATTAGAAATGACTGCCACACTCATATAAAGTGAACAGCACCAGCAGCAGAATTGATAAAGGTAAGCTGTTAACAGAGTTCAGAAGAATGAGAGATCACTTTACATGGGAATCAATAAAGAAGACATAGAGGAAATTTAACATCAACCTTGAAGGATGGTGAGGATGAAGGTAAGCAAAGATAGAGAGAGTATATACAGCAGTTAGGTGTAATATGACATGATCAAAGCATATGGCAATGCAGAGGGAGCTTGCAGAGTGGGGCCTGGGATAGCAGAACAGGCCTCAGGAACTAACCCACGTATTTATTACAAGAGTCAAAGATAACTCGAAAGTGTTCAGTCTTCGAGACTAGAAAATGAAAGTGAAGTCACTCAGTCGTGTCTAACTCTTTGCGACCCTATAGACTATAGCCTACCAGGCTCCTCCGTCCTTGGAATTTTCCAGGCAAGAGTACTGTAGTGGGTTGCCATTTCCTTCAAAACTAGAAGGGTACAGCAAACTAAAAATTTCAGCATAGCATTGGAAGCCCTTTTTAAAAAAAATAGAATTCATTTAATGGCAACTGCTGCTGCTGCTGCTGCTGCTAAATCGTGTCAGTCATGTCCGACTCTGTGCGACCCCATAGATGGCAGCCCAACAGGCTCCTCTGTCCCTGGGATTCTCCAGGCAAGAATACTGGAGTGGGTTGCCATTTCCTTCTCCAATACATGAAAGTGAAAAGTGAAAGTGAAGTCACTCAGTCGTGTCTGACTCTTAGTGACCCCATGGACTGCAGCCTACCAGGCTCCTCTGTCCATGGGATTCTCCAGGCAAGAGTACTGGAGTGGGGTGCCATCGCCTTCTCCCTGGTAATCATCAAATTAGCAATGGTCATCTTCAAAAGTTATTATACAAGCTATGCTGTCATTTCTCGAGGTTGATCCCATACCTGAAGTCTCAGACATTTTCCACCTAAGGTGCATCATTTAAATCAGATTTATCACCAGTATTTGTCAAACCACACCTAGCTAAAGAACTAGCTCTGGGGACCAATACGTGGTCTTAATACAGGGAAGGTTTGGAAGCCCTTTCCCAACTTCCTTCCTCTCCCAACACTTCCTCTGTCTCTGTCCCTCTTCTTCCCTCTGAGAACTAGGGAATTAATCCACTCATCACAATGTAAGGCTTTCAGTTCCCTATCCTAGGTATACTTTTATGATGCCACCCCTCAGGTCTGAGAGCCTATGTCTTGAGTCCGTACTCCATCAACTTTACTTTTTCAGTGAAGCTTTTTAGCATCGGTCCCATCTTACCTGTCAGCTCTTCTCATTTATGTGTTCTAGGGACATCTGCTGTCAAGCACTGGGCAATAAATAAATATTATCAGCGAAGTCCCTCAGTGTTTGCTTCTCTCTCTTACCTAAAGTTCCAGGAGGAAAGCACTGAGTCATTGCATTTCCTTGGTTTACTCCCATGATTTAACATCTTGCATTGAGCATAATAAGTACTGCTAGTGCTAGCCATATTACTACCTTGTTCTAAGGGGATAAAGTTTGATAAGAAAAATGACCTTCTTTTTTTAAAAAATAAGCTCCTTTAAGTAGATCTCCTGAGAGAAGCCTTAAGTCCTTACCCTTTGGCTCCACATACATTTTCCAAAGCAGGTTGTAAAAGGCCAGTTGTATGTGGCCTGCCCATAGGAACAACAGAGTTAATTTTCTCCTTTTGAAATTGTGACTCCCACCCTCCTTCCCTACCTCTAAATGTTTCCTTTTAAAGAAAAGCCATGGCTCACTGCTATGGAAAATTAAAGATAATCACGTAAAGATCAAGGTCCAGGCTGGTCCAAGTGCTGAGAGAACATTAAAATCACGACTTGAATTTCTCTTGTCCTGAGCACTGCCAAGGACTCCTAATGGAAGGCCAGTCTTCAGAATGCATGCTTATATCAGACTTTTATTACTTGTACCTCTTGGTTCACAAACTATTTTGACTCAAACAAATTGGAAGTGGCCTTCAGTTGAGATGAAATGGGAGAGGTACAACATATTCATAGATACAACATATTCACTCATAAGTATTCATTGGAAGGACTGATGCTGAAGCTGAAACTCCAGTACTTTGGCCACCTGATGCAAAGAACTGACTCACTGGAAAAGACCCTGATGCTGGGGAAGATTGAAGGTGGGAGAAGGGGGCGTTTTGAGATGGTTGGATGGCATCACTGACGTGATGGACATGAGTTTGAGTAGGCTCCAGGAGTTGGTGATAGATAGGGAAGCCCAGCATGCTGCAGTCCATGGGGTCGCAAAGAGTCAGACACAACTGAGCGACTGAACTGAACTGATATATATATACACACACACATTAAACTGTGTGTGACCACCCCCAACCCCCAACCCCATCACACCATCAAGTACCAAGAAAAAGCAGGAGAGTTTATTATGCAAAGTTTAATGTATAAGGCTTAAGAGAAGAAGAATTACCTCTCCTTCCTCCAAGCTATACTTCTGGCCTCCCCAGCTGCATCAAACTCGCTCTTCCACCTCCTCTTAGTTCCAGATTGTGTTTTGGCAATCAGACTCACACTTCACCTACCTCAGAGTTTCTTCCCATTTTCAGAAGCCTCAATTTCAAGATTCTTGTTCTTTCTTACCCCACTCCCCAATCACACATTGGCCTGATGGCTTGAGGTGGTTTTCTTGATGCTCAACTACTACGGCCATTCAGGAAGGATGCTTAATCTTTTCCCCTGTACAAACACGGAAGTTATCAAGGGTGTTTTAAAGGGTAAAAAGTATCTCTCATCAACATCCAAGGCTCAAGAAGACATCTACCAACAGAAAGCTGTGTTAGCCCAGAAAAAGAGATTGATCATGTATACACACAACTGTCACATTATAACCTAGCACATTAGATGTTCTCACAAGAGAGGTACAGAGATATGAGAGCTCAAACAAGAGGAACAAGAGAACTTTAGGTGAACTCTTTCCTTTTCTTACTTTTTAATTGTGTTGGACCCTAAGATGCACGAAATTAAAACTGGTGAAAACCAGCCACATCAACTTGCTGTGGTGACTCAAAAGTTGTCGTTTCTCAACTCAACTTTGCTGAAACACTTGATTCATGTTGTTCTTATTTAACCTAATTTGCATTGATTTAATCAGGGCTGGTATGCTTTAAATACATAATAAATTGGGATTCTGCAACTCAGATGACTTAGAATAGCTAAATTTCAATAAAGCTCATTTCAATCTGTTAATGTATACGGTT
Source organism: Bos grunniens (assembly GCF_055505025.1). NCBI lineage: Eukaryota > Metazoa > Chordata > Mammalia > Artiodactyla > Bovidae > Bos > Bos grunniens. The sequence goes on along the minus strand of NC_141175.1, from coordinate 52,599,911 downwards.
CTGCCAAGGGGTTTAAAACCGTAGAAAAGATGCAAACTTGCCACATTAGAAGTGGGAAAGGTTTAAAGATACCATCCAGATGAAATGATTTGGGGGATAATAATGTGAAAAGCAATATATATATGTACATACATATATTTTAATTACAGCCGAGACACATCTTCTATGTTTTAAGTAGTGTACTTAAAAGAAAACTCACATATAAATGCAGTGAATTTAATTTTATTCTCCTTCCTTCTTGCCAACACTCAACTCTTTTCTGCCTCTCTGTACCAGCTCTACAAATCAAGTGACATCCAAAGTGGGACCTCTTCTTGCCCATTTGGCAGGCTCTATCATGACTTTGCCAAGCTGCCTACATTAGGAGAATTTTCTTCCTAGCAGCCATGGGGATTGGGTGGCTTGTACTCAACAATACTTGCTGAATGGTTGGCCAATGTTTACCCCTGCCCGCCCCAGTCTCCCAACCCTTTATAGTTTATGGCTCAATCAGCCGGCTTGCTGTCAGGAATAATTGTCTTGGCAAGAGGTGAAAACACTTGATGGTGAAATTGTTTGTCTGTTAAAGTGTTCTGCAGCACCTTGAAGGTGCCAGGACAAAACCTGCAGGTGCTCAGCAGAGTTGAGAAAGAGGCAAGAGTGACAGAGAGGCAACCATCAAGATGGGAAGACCACCACTTTGATGTGGGAGAGGAGGAAAAAAAAAAAACTATCTGTGCCAGTAAGAAGCTGTGAGACCTTGAATAATCATCCAGTGAATCTTTGCTTGGGTTTTGTTATGTACAAAATTAAGGGGATTGATTTCTGAATGTCTTTTTTAGCTCCTAAGACAGCATGTGATGTCTAGGACATTTAGATTTGTTTTCCTTCCAATTAAATGATGCATCTCAGAGATGAATGACCAGGGCAGAGCTCAGAGGAATACAAAAATGGAATGATTCATGCCCTTGTTCGTATGACTTTTCCTGAAAAGTATCACCAGTCTTTGGTGACTTTGATTCCACTGGTTGGTGTCTTCAGCTTGGGTGTTAAGGCCCAGCCAAGTTACTTGTCCAAAGCAAGTCCAGTTCATTCTTATCAAATGTGAGTACAACTACAGATGATGCCTACTTGTTTTCAGTACCTAACAGTCAGACATGATAGAAATGCAAAGTGAGGAGATGGGAATTCACATTTGATTCTCCCTGTCACCATTCTGGGCATCTTAGTCAAGACAGTAGGCTTATCCACTCACTTCTGGCAGGGCTTCTCTGTCATTCTTAAAAAAAAAAAAAAAAAAGATCACCAACAGGTTCCTGACCATAGCAATGCAGACCCTCTCCAAACAAGCTGAGACAAGTTAGAGCTCATCACAAGCTGAAGGAGCCCATCCATAAATGATTGTTAATGGAAATAATCAGGCAAGGACATCTCTTCACACTCAAAAGACACAATTTAGTAACAGTGTCAAAGCTTAAGTAGAGGTGTGTATGGAAGTGGGTTTAAATGACCCCTTCTCCGCTCATTCTCTGGCATATTCCTCTGGAGTGGAGTGTACTGCAGGGCTCTGTAATCACCGTGAGCAGCACGTCAGGGTCAGCCCTCCCGGTGTCAGGCAGTAAAATCTTTCTTTAATCCACCCGGGACCTCACTGACATCTATGGAGACTAGTGAAGCCCCGGAGGGATCTTGGGCAAGAAAGACTCTCTGTACACAGATATACATACGGTTCAGCCACTCTGGGTCTCCTACCTTTGGACTGGGATGGCTTCCCAAATCGGCCGAGTTTGAAAAGCATTCCCCCCACCTCCTTACCCCATCCACCACCCAAAAGGGCTGGCTGACTGCAGAACTCCAGTCCACGCAAGGAAAAAAAAAAAAAGTCAAGTCCCCACAATCATTGCCTTCCTCTAGCTTCTCTCAAGTTGCTTTTCTAAAGCAAGGGACCAAATGTTGATTTCTCTACGGATTCCTACGTACCTCTTACACGTAGACAGCTTTAAAGCGGGAGGGGGGAACATTCCTCAAACGGAAAGGAGAGGGGGAGCATAACAGAGTATTTCAGTCTCCCACTTGGAAATATCTCAGTGGTTGATGATGCTTTCCCATACCTCCATCCCCCTCCTTTTTTTTGAAATATGGACCAAAAAGCTGAAAGTGTTTTCCTTTTCATCAAAGAACATATATTACTTTAGTGGTTCGGGAAAATGTTGGTTTTCTGCCCACCCCTTTTCAATCTGCCCATGTCTGAGGTGCTCCGGGAAGACGCACAATCGTGAGCAGCTTACGACACTCAGTGAGCAGTAGGTGCCGGTGCAAGCTCGCGCCGCACACAGCCTGGCGGAGGGAAGGAGCCGGGGCGCCGCTCCCTGCTCCCCGCGCCGCCTCCCGCACCTCCCCGCCGCCCGCAAAGGATGAGCGAGCCCGCTCTCCGCAGCCGCCCCGGGCTCGAATGGCAGGCGGTCTCCGCGGAGGAAAAGGTGGCGCCGGTCAGGGGTCCTTTCCAATGACGGACATTAACCAGACTGTCAAATCCTGGGGAGTCGCGAGCCCCGAGTTTGGAGTTTTTTTTTTCCCCCCACAACGTCACAGTCCGAACTGCAGAGGGAAAGGACAGCGGCAGGAAGGCGAAACCCCGGCTCCTCGCACGTAGTTGGGAAACTTGCAGGTCCTAGAAGTCGCCTCCCCGCCTCGCCGGCCGCCCTTGCAGCCCGGAGCCGAGCAGCAAAGTGAGACATTGTGCGCCTGCCAGATCCGCCGGCCGCGGACCGGGGCTGCCTCGGAAACACAGAGGGGTCTTCTCTCGCCCTGCATATAATTAGCCTGCACACAAAGGGAGCAGCTGAATGGAGGTTGTCACTCTCTGGAAAAGGGTGGGTAAGACACTTTTTAATTAAATTCTTTCCCGAAGATTTTTTTTTTTCCTCCCTTTTCTTTGCTGCAGCATCTAACATGGACCAAATCACCATCTCTTTGATCTTTTTCCGTGGCTGTGAACTTTCTATGCTGCCCAGCTTTCTGCATGCTTAGAGGTGAACGTGTGGCTTTGGGGAGTGGGGGGGGGGGGAGTCCTGCTTTATTTCAATATATTTATTTGATTGTTGCCCTTTTCTCCCCCCTCCCCCGCTCCCCCTCCCTCGGAATAAAATATGATGTAGATTTCTGACCGAGCGCTTCCAATGGACATTCTCCAGCCTCTCTGGAAAGATTCTCGCTAATGGATTTCCTGCTGCTCGGTCTCTGTCTACACTGGCTGCTGAGGAGGCCCTCGGGGGTGGTCTTGTGTTTGCTGGGGGCCTGCTTTCAGATGCTGCCCGCCGCCCCCAGCGGGTGCCCGCAGCTGTGCCGGTGCGAGGGGCGGCTGCTGTACTGCGAGGCGCTCAACCTCACCGAGGCGCCCCACAACCTGTCCGGCCTGCTGGGCTTGTCCCTGCGCTACAACAGCCTCTCGGAGCTGCGCGCCGGCCAGTTCACGGGGTTAATGCAGCTCACGTGGCTCTATCTGGATCACAATCACATCTGCTCGGTGCAGGGGGACGCCTTTCAGAAACTGCGCCGAGTTAAGGAACTCACCCTGAGTTCCAACCAGATCACCCAGCTGGCCAATACCACCTTCCGGCCCATGCCCAACCTGCGCAGCGTGGACCTCTCGTACAACAAGCTGCAGGCGCTGGCGCCCGACCTCTTCCATGGGCTGCGGAAGCTCACTACGCTGCACATGCGGGCCAATGCCATCCAGTTCGTGCCCGTGCGCATCTTCCAGGACTGCCGCAGCCTCAAGTTTCTCGACATCGGATACAATCAGCTCAAGAGTCTGGCGCGCAACTCTTTCGCCGGCTTGTTCAAGCTCACCGAGCTGCACCTGGAGCACAACGATTTGGTCAAGGTGAACTTCGCCCACTTCCCGCGCCTCATTTCCCTGCACTCGCTCTGCCTGAGGAGGAACAAGGTGGCCATTGTGGTCAGCTCGCTGGACTGGGTGTGGAACCTGGAGAAAATGGACCTGTCGGGCAACGAGATCGAGTACATGGAGCCCCACGTGTTCGAGACCGTGCCGCACCTCCAGTCCCTGCAGCTGGACTCCAACCGCCTCACCTACGTCGAGCCCCGGATCCTCAACTCCTGGAAGTCACTGACCAGCATCACCCTGGCCGGGAACCTCTGGGACTGTGGGCGCAACGTGTGCGCCCTGGCCTCCTGGCTCAGCAACTTCCAGGGGCGCTACGATGGCAACTTGCAGTGCGCCAGCCCCGAGTACGCGCAGGGCGAGGACGTCCTGGACGCCGTGTACGCGTTCCACCTGTGTGAGGAGGGAGCCGAGCCCACCAGCGGCCACTTGCTCTCGGCCGTCACCAACCGCAGCGACTTGGGGTCCCCCGCCGGCCCGGCCACCACACTCGCTGACGACAGGGAGGGGCAGCCCGACAGCACGCCCGAGCCTGTCACCGTGGCTCTCCCCGGCGAACACGCCGAGAATGCCGTGCAGATCCACAAGGTGGTCACCGGCACCATGGCCCTCATTTTCTCCTTCCTCATCGTGGTCTTGGTGCTCTATGTCTCCTGGAAGTGTTTCCCAGCCAGCCTCAGGCAGCTCAGACAGTGCTTTGTCACGCAGCGCAGGAAGCAAAAGCAGAAACAGACCATGCATCAGATGGCTGCCATGTCTGCCCAGGAATACTACGTTGATTACAAACCGAACCACATTGAGGGAGCCCTGGTCATCATCAACGAGTATGGCTCGTGTACCTGCCACCAGCAGCCCGCGAGAGAATGCGAGGTGTGATTGCCCTAGAGACTCTCAACCCGTGCGCTACCAAATATGCCTGGACAACCGGGGCGGGCCGGCGAGTGCCAGGCTGGGGTCTGTGCTCTGATACGCTCCTTGACTGAAACTGTAAGGGGATCACTCCCAGAGACTTGACATTTTAGCTTTATTGTGTCTTTAAAAAAAAAAAAAAATGAGATCAAACACAACAAAACCCCACCCCACAACCTTCAGGACAGTCTATCTTAAAATTTCATATGAAAACTCCTTCCTCCCTTTGAAGATCTGTCCATATTCAGGAATCTGAGAGTGTAAAAAGGTACCAATCATTGATTTTTTTTTTTTGTAAACTTAAAATGTTTAAAATAAAATAGCATTTACAGTTTTTACAGACTGGTGTAACCTAAATGAATTGTTACCTGTGTTAAGAGAAGTAATAGTTACAATTTCCTACCTCTGTGTGTGTGTGGGTGGGTGTGTGCATGGGTGTGTGTGTAGGGGTGATCTAGTGACCAGAGGGAAAATCCAGAAATTCAAGAGCAAAGTAGCCAGGCTCATTTTGAGACATTAAGAAGGACAAACAGCTTATCAGGTGGATGTACCCCACATGATTAAGGACTGAAAAAAGTCAGACCCTCTATATTATGTTTGGGGGAGCACAGTGTAATTTAGCCACTTTAAAGCAAGGGAAAGGCGAACTGAGGACTGAGCATCCTTGATCAGCCTTGAAGGCAGAGATCATTGCAAATGCTTTTTAAAAGGCAGTTGCCAGTTTTTCCTATGAACAAGAAACGTTTTTGCACTTAATACAAAGCATCTTTCTAATCAATTCAAAACCTCACCCCCAAATGCCTCTGTTCTTCTATGCCTTTGATTCACCAGTCTTGGTAGCATTTGTGCCCCTTTTCCATACTCTTCCAAGTGAAAGACCCTCAGCTCCTGCTCTCTTGTGGTTTGACTCAGGGAAATAAGGCAGAATCCAAATGCTTGGTGATGAAAGCTGTGCTTCCTGGAGCATATTGCTAAGACTGCAGCAGGCTGAGGCTCTCATGGGGACAACACACTCCTAGCTGCTGTGGGGAACACTGAAAGAGCCTACCTCGGGCTGAATGTCTAGCTGGGTGCTGCCTGAAGCAGGAGACTTTACAGGCAGGCTCATATGGAAGTGATGGGGGTGGGAAAGATGAGCTTTTGAGCCTACCTTCCAATATTACTGAGATGGGAATAATTTGTTAACCCAGTATAGAAAAGCTGCCTCTCTTCAGCTAACCCTGTTGTGTAACGCTTGCTTTCCCTGTGATGTTTTAGTTTTTTTCTGTGTTGGGGTCAATGACTGCCCCTTGCCAACCTTCATAGGTTTCTAGGTCCATAGAGATGTAGGTTGTTTATTGAACTAAACTTAAGAGTGGTACCAGGTGGTGGGTGCAGGGCAGGAAAAGGGGAGGAGGTGTGGTGGATGGGAGGGGTCTTTCACTAGCTAGCAATTTAAGTAAATGTATGATTGAAATAAACTGTCACGAGTGAAAGCTGGCAAACTAATATTGTCTGGAGTCTAAAAGTCTTCCTCAAACTCAGGTACTTAACCTCTCTGAATGATCCTGCAGACAGGCATCTTTGTATTTTCCCTTTTCTTTTGAGAGAGAGAGAAGTCGGAATAGCATGAAGAGGGATTGGGGGGAGAAAATATACACCACCTTCTCCCCAAATGCAAATGCCTCCAGTCACCCATCTAAAGAGGCAAAGTCAGCTGTTTGAAATGCAGAATGGCATCACCAGGAGGTTTACTTAAGCTGAGGACTGAAGGTAGATTTCTCTTCTACCTATGGAGAAATTACTGTGTCTAAGAATACTGCTTCTAAGAGACTAAGAAGCTCTTTCAAGAGAAATATTTTGCAAATGTCTCTAAGATGTTAAGCTTTGTTAGATAGCTCCTTACATATATATATACATACACACACACACACACATGCATGCCATAAGCTCATTCTTTCTGATCAGGAGACCTCATTTTATTTTGTTTATAATTAAAACATGACTTTATGATATATACCATGCATACAGCACCCATTTAGACTACTAATGTTCTAGAAGAGAGGTGCCTTGATAACTTCAAGGAGGGCGTTTTGGATTCAGTCTTTATGATCATTTGGGGATGCCATTGTAAATACCATCTTGGAGGGCAGGGGTTCCAGGGACATCTATAATGAAATTCCACTGAAAAGACCTTTAGAAGACAACTGATTTTTCTGGGAATAAAAAAAAAAATCCCCCAATTGTGCAACTGTAGGAGTCAATCCTTGGATTCCACTGATTTAATCTCCTCCTAAGAAGCCTACTGGGATCCAGTGCCAAAAGCTGCTCTGGCTTGGTGCATTAAGGGCCCTGTTGGTGTGCTTGTAGGGAAAGCTTCCAGAAGCAGAGCCTTTCTGGAAAACAGCAGAGGCAGAGATCCACCCCAACCCCTAGAAATGTGTATACTGGAGACTGGAGAATCTCCTATCCCGAAGACTTTTTTGTCCCCTTCATTCTTCTTTTTAAAATGTGGCCATGAGAAAAAATGAGAGAATAGTCATGCTTTGTTATATGCTGCTGACACCCCCACTCCTCCCCATATGACTAAACACCACGTATACAGAAGATCTGAAGTCCATATAAATCTAATGAAATACTGTTGAAGAGAGGACTGTCTACTCTGAGACCTGGAGAACTAACGATGGTCATACAAAGCTATGTTCTTACTTTGTGTGTGTGTGTGTGTGTGTGCATGTGTGCCTGTGTGTCTGCGTTGTGTCTTTGTAGGCAAGCAAATGTGTTTTCTACACAAACAGAGGAATTCAGCTCATTCTGTTTCATGCTCCTGCATTTCTTGCTTTGGAGAATAGAAGTGGGACGGGGGAGGCAAGAATGAGGCAAATCTGATAGTTTTAACTAAGGTTTTATGACACTTGAAATCTTTTCTTTCTTAAATTAATTGATCTTTAAGCTTCACCAAACTTGCTCTGACCCCCTCTAAGGAAACTACTGAGCATTTAAAAGAGAATCTGATTTTTAAAGGTGTAGCACCTTGTTTTTGGTTGTTGTTCTTCCCACAGAGGGTGCTAATCTCATTGTCCTGTGTTGTCTGGAAAGAATTTAAAGCCACGATTCACGTCTCTTCCTGGGCATTGTGATGGATTAACCCTCCATTTGCACTACCTTCCCAGCTGATTAAAGTTCAGCCCTGGTATAGAGGTTTCTTGAATATTTATATATGGAAAAAAAAAAGTCTTTTGAAATGACAAATGACACTCTCAGACCAGTCTTAGCCCTGGTAGGTTTTTTTTTAAGTGCTACCAGAGGGAGCAGGTTAAATGAACCCCTTTCTCTGGCCTTCACTCCCAGGAAAGGCAGCCCTTGGGACTCAGACTCCAGCTCTGAGAGTTGAAACCACCAGGTAGTTCAGGTTCTCAAGACTGCAAGGTTGCCATCACAGAGAAAGGTTATTCTGGTGAAAGGAAACTTTTAAAATCCTTTTTTCAATATTCTCTGAAGCTCTTCAAAGTCTAAGCATGCCTCACCTTCCTCTCTGCCTTCAGGAAGGAGACTTAGTATTAAACAACACACTCATGAGTACGTGTAGGTCTTTAGAGGGGCAGACACCACTTGTTACTTCTCCCACGTTTCCGGAGCAACTGCACACAGATCGCTGGAAGGTTTAGAGGCTTCCTATGTTCCTGGGCTGTAGTCACCAACCTGTCAGCAAGTTCAGTTTATGTTCTGTCTGGCGCAGCCATGCATTAGAGAAGAGGGCACTGGTGGATCACACACCCTGGGAAAATGAAAGGCATCAGATACCCTTCTCACACACAGCATTACTAAGAGACCAGAATTTACATCTCTTTTGGAAAATGGGTATTATAATGTTTTGGGGGGAGTCAAAATAAGCATCAGTTATTTCCTCTAGATAGATGGTTGCTGTTGGTTGATTTGGGCTTGCTGTGGATGGAATGCTAAATAGCAAGGAATTAACTGGAATATGACTATTACACAGGTGCCTGACGTATATTCTGGGAAAAGTTTAGGGATACACATATACATGTGTGTGCTAAGTTGCTTCAGTCGTGTCTGACTCTTTGCAACGCTATGGACCGTAGCCCGCCAGGCTCCTCTGTCCATGGGATTCTCCAGGCAAAAATAAAAAATACTGGAGTGGGTTGCTGTGCCCTCCTCCAGGGGATCTTCTCCACCCAGGGATGGAACTGGTGTCTCTTTTGTCTCCTACACTGGCAGGTGGGTGTTTTTTTTTTTTTTTTTTTTTTACCACTAGTGCTACCTGGGAAGCCCACACACATGCATACTTATATGTAAATGACATAACATGACACAAAATAGCCACATATACATATTACATTGTCATATTTTTATATATATATATCCACATGTATGATCACATACACATGATCACAGTATATAACTATATCCCGCAGCATTAATTATACTCCTACTTTCTTCTTCCTACTTTCTTCTTCCATGATCAAACTTTAACTCAGGAAAGGATCTGATAAAATCAATCACAACGTGTAAAGGGCTGAGGTGGCTGATGGTATTTTCAGGCATTAGTTAATGAGCTGATAGAGGCTTTGCAGACTGGGGAATCTTCTGGGCTCCTCATGCCAGTGCCATAGGAGAGTGTACGCCTGCTACCTAGTGGTAAAAGCCAGCAAAGCATTCTTCTGAGAATATGTACCTAACTCAAAAGTTCCACCTCAGGGTTGCAAAACATTTCTACATTAATAAATGCTCTACTCTGACTTTTTTCCAGGGATTCTAGGAGGCAAAATTCTTTCTCCTGTAACTGGGCCCCATTTCCTGGCCTTCCTCAATTGAATGCCGTTTCTGGAATTATACTCAAAACAAAAGCCTGACTATAACTATTACTATTACTATTATCCTTAATGCTGAGTTGGAGTTGTAAGTGAGACGGAGGAAAAACACTTACTGAGTGGCTACTTGGTATAAGAATCTTTATCTGGACCTTATTTTTACATTAGGAACCTAAGGCTTAGAGAGGTTGAGTGCTTTTGTGGAAAGTCACCCAGCCAGTAACTGGAAGCACAGGGCATTCACTCTGGTGGCCTTTCACCTATGTTGTGATTGTTGTTGTTTAGTCACTGAGTTGTGTCTAACTCTTTTGCAACCTTAAGGACTATGTCCTGCCAGGCTCCTCTGTCCATGGGATTTCCCAGGCAAGAATACTGGAGCACGTTGCCATTTCCTTCTCCAGGGAATCTTCTCAACCCAGGGACTGAACCTGCATTTCCTGCATTGGCAGGCAGATTCTTTACCACTGAGCCACCAGATAATCCCATTATGAAAGGTCAGACTTTCAACTATAGCCTCTTTCTAATTTCCTTGAATGGGTGCCTTCTCTACTCCTCTAGCCAGCAAAGACCCTAGGACTGGCCTGGGCTAGGGTACGTGCTCACCATATTCTTGGTAGATGACACGGGTGCAATGCTCGCCTCCAGGAATTTTCACCCTGACTTTGATTGCTCTGGCCTCTGGTTATCAGGTCATGCAGGACTCTGTCAACAGAGGAAACTTCTCACAGGCTTCCAGGAGCAGAAAGTTCAGTTAATCACCCTGTCTAGCCACTAACCAGATGACTTTGGACTCAGAGACACTAAAGTGTAGCACGTATCCAGTATCTGTATATTATTATTGGGGGTTTATTCACCTTCTCTTCTTGGTCATTACATGGACTATGTCTCGAAGGTGGTGGTTCTCAATCAGGAGCAAATCTGCCACCCAATTAATATAATGTCTGGAAACATTTGTGATTTTCATGCAGGGGGGTTGGATGCTACCAGCCTTTAATGAGTACAAGTCATGGATCCTGCTGAATACTCTACAGTATAGAGGAAGTTCCTTTTTAACAGAGAACCATTTACCCTAAAACGTCAAGGGTGCCTGAAGTTGAGAAACTCTGCTGCCTGGTATAGAGCAACAATGCCATCAACACCATTATGTTGCATTACAGCTTTGCTTGGAGTGGTTCACCTAGATCTATTGCCTTCTCATCTTGCTCTCTCTTGAGAAAGAACTGGAAATCTAAATGAAAACCCCTCAGGTTGGTTGCTAATCAGCACAAGGACCTGTAGTTAGCACATGCTTCTCAAAGAACATATGGCAAAACTTAAATTAACTGGGACAAAACTTGTCAGAGCCCTCCACTGACCCACTTTTTCTCTGGTAAGACTTCATTTAGGAAACAAGAAAAAAAATGTCAAGTTAACAGTGGATATTTAATTAACAAGAGGGAAAATGAGACACTTGATATTCCTTCCAGGAGGAGTTCTGCTGTCTGAATAAATTCAGCCCCTCTGCCTGGGCTTTTTCCCTGCTCCAACCAACCCTGGAATGTCTCCGAGGTATAAGTAGGCTTTCACTTTAAAAATCAAGGGGCTTACATGGAACCTTGCTCAATGTTATGTAGTAGCCTGGATGGGAGGGGACTTTGGGGGAGAATGGATACATGTATAAGTATGGCCAAGTCCCTTTGCCCTTCACCTGAAACTATCACAACATTGTTAACTGGCTATACTCCAATACAAAATAAAAAGTTTATGAAAAAAAAAATCAATGTGCTTAGCCTAGTGAGTGGTGGACCTATTAATCAGAGACCTGGTCTCAGAACCTAGAAGCATGAGGATCTAGAGATTCAAGCATCACAGACTGAAAGGCATTTGGGGCCAGGTGGGCCACACTGATGAGTGAAGTTCATAGGCCTATGGCATTAGGAGAACTAGAGAGTTGACTTAAAAGTATAATTTACTTATTTACTTATTGGCCATGCCCCGTGGCATGTGGGATCTTAGTTCTCTAGCTAGGGATGAACTCACACTCCCCTGCTTTGGAAGCATGTAATCTTAACCAGTGGATCACTAGGAAAGTCCCCCCAAATGTAATTTACTTTCGATAGGTCCTGGTTAATCAAAAGTTCTGCAGGCCAAGTCAAGAGTGTGTTCTGGGAGAAACCCAGTCTTGAAGTCAGGAGAGATGATCTTTAGACTTGTTGCTGGTACTCACAGGCCTTGAGTCCACGTTGTTCTCATCTTAATTGCAGTGAGCCTCTCTCTTTGCCTTCAGGTATTCCCTTAGGACCCTTCTGGTTCTGGGCTTCTATTTTATCATTTTCCCCAAACAATAAAACATAAAACAAAAGTAGTTTTCAAGCGAGTACCACTTAACCAGAAAATTAAAATTCCCCTGAACTCCCATTCCCCAGATATTCTGATTCATCAGGCTTGCCTGCATCCGAATGAGAAAAAGTAGATAAAAAATTACAAAGACGTGGGGCTTCAGAGGGGGAGGTGGGAACACCGGAAAACAGATGAGAAAGTGCAGGCATGTGTGGGTGGAAAATAGGGCTTTTAGAACGTGCGGGAAGATGAAAGGAAACCCCAGAGAGGAGGCAGGCACTCACACTCACCCACGCATGAGAAGGGGAGACACAGGGGTCTGCGCTGAAGCAGGACCAGCAAAAAGGCTGAAGAACACCGCTGTGGTGGGGGTAGGCCAGGGTGGGGGCAGGGAAGAAGTACAGGACCCTGGGAATAACTTAGTAGGTTTGAGTAAGCAGCTACAGTTAATACTAGGAATTCAGAGTCATTTAATAAAATGAAAGGAAGGAGGAGGGATGGAGAAAGGGAGAGATCAGGGAAAAATAAAAGTCAAAGTTGTGGCAGGTGGAGAGGGGAAGAGAGAGGAAAAAAAGAGAGCAAGAAGGGAGTTTCAAGATTTGTGTTTTATGTTGATCAAATAATCATTGTATGTAGTTGTAATACACCAACCCTACTTCAAAACTTCTTTTAATTTCTTTCTTTATTCTGATCTACTGGGTTGGCTAGTTGCCTCTTCTCAATGTCTTGTTGGGAAGCCATTTTTCTCCTTGCTTTACAAGAAAAAAAAAAAAATTTCTAGCTGCATCTTTCTTTCTTTTGCTCAGCTAGGAAAATGCTTCTCAACCCTGGCGGCACACTGAAACCACTTGAGGGCATTAATAAATAGTAATGCCTAGGTCCCTCCCCCAGAGATTCAGGTTTAATTGATCCGGAGTGTGGTCTTGATGAGGAAATATTTCAAAACTTCCCAGGGCATTGTGAAATTCAGCCAAGGTTGAGAAACATCGAGCTAGAGGATCACAAGAATTGCCACATTTGTAGCTCAGCAGTGAGTGAGATTCACAGGTCTGACTAGAGCTCTGTAAGAAACCACGGTGAGCTGGTGGCAGCAGGGCCAGATGGGGGTCACTGTTAAGTGAGGAGGCCCTGGCCTCACTGACTCCCCCTGATGGAGCTGATTGTGAGAAAGAGGTATTCGCTTAGATGGGCTTGTCTTTTGTTTCTGAGTACTCCATAGTTTACTGCTGCTCCTAAGTCACTTCAGTCGTGTCCGACTCTGTGCGATCCCATAGATGGTAGCCCACCAGGCTCTTCCGTCCCTGGGATTCTCCAGGCAAGAGTACTGGAGTGGGTTGCCATTTCCTTCCAATGCATGAAAGTGAAAAGTGAAAGTGAAGTCGCTCAGTCTCTTCGAGACCCCATGGACTGCAGCTTACCAGGCTCCTCCGTCCATGGGATTTTCCAGGCAAGAGTACTGGAGTGGGTTGCCATTGCCTTCTGCGCATAGTTTACTGAGTACTCTTTTATTTATTTTAATTCTCCCAATAAGCACAAAAGGCAGACACAACCTTGTGCCATCATTTAGACAAGAAGACTCAGATCAGGAAAGGTTAAGAAGCTTGCCGAAAGTCAAAGCCTAGCACCTGGAATTGCATCTTCTAAATTCTGTGCCCTCCTACCTCTATCATTTCCCTTTCCTCCTCTGCTTGGTTGTGATGAGGCAGGGCTGACCTTGCTCAAAATACTAAAGTCAGTAAGTCTTCTAGCAGGAGTCCTGGAGAACACACTGCACTCATACTCCTATACGCTCTCATTCTCTAGCCGGAGTCTGGGAGCCTGACAATGACAAAGTTTGGTATCACAGGCTTGGTACTGCCCTTTGGTTCTTAACTTCCCCTCTCCTCCTAGCCTGACACTCTTTTCATTTTCATAGAAGCTTTCATGATACCTCAGAGAATTCCAAATAGATGCCAACTTTTCCCAAATATCCCCAAACATCAAAATGTTCCCTTTCCACTCAGCCCACTGCCATTAACTCTTTTATCAGCAACTCTTTAGAGAATGTGTAAACTAAATGCCAGTAGAAAATGGATAGATGGACGATGATACCAGTTTTGCCTAGAAATTCCTGCAGCTTAAAAAAGATCTTTTAGGGCAATAAGAAACATTGTTCTAATGCTAGAATTGCAGGTACTGAGACACCTTGGTGATGTGTACTTGGACAGGAGATCGTTTCTTGTTCCTCTCAAATGAAACAATGCAGGCAGTTGCTCATATGTAAGACCAGATTTGCCAACAATTTATAGGACTTAAAATAAAGCCAGGATAAATATCGAATCTTCCAGCATATTTATCTCCTTAAACCAATGCCCCCCCCCTTTTTTTTTTTTATTACTAGATGTCCACCATCAGTGTGTGTTTATCTTCAATTAAGCGTTCTCAGGATTGCAAACTCTGTGCGGTGGGGACCTCTCAGAGATACTGTAGGCAGCCTTGGATAAAAGTGAGACAGCTCAGTCAGTGGCAAGTGAGAGCTGGATTAGTCTGCCACAGAAAGGTCTGGAAAAGCCAAGCTCTACACAATTAATGGAACAATGCGACAATCTGTCTTCAGCTGGCCAAGGCAATCCTGTCATTTGTCCCTCAGCTGCAGGACAACCACTCACTCTGTGATTTCGTCTCACTGTCTGCTCCATGGTGATTGCATTTGCCGTGAAATCTATATTTCCCTGCAACTGAGTCTGTGTGTGCGTGCATGTGCTTTATTCTAAAAATAATGGTCCTTCTTGGAATTCAGCCTCACTCTTGCTTTCTGTCCAGGTCATTTTTATCTGAGTTTCTCATATTGATTCTTTTTTGCACACTATTTCAAAAATTGTAAAAGGTACAAAGAGAAAAGAGCAAACATGCTGTAAGGAAGAAGGGGAGAAATTTTAATAATGGAAATGAAACTAAAGGTAACACATCGCTCAGTTCTTTTAGTTCTAACTGAATTGGTTAGCTCATTCAAAGTGACACAGCATTTCTTGTTCAGGGATTAAGTAAATTTTTGTTGAGTGAACAAGAGACCAATTTAACTTGAAGATGAGGCATTAGGAAGAAGACAGTGCTGAGTCTAGGTCCACCAGACACATGATGAGTATGTGAAAGAGAAGCTTCCACTTCAACCTGATCCATCTGTGAAAGGCAACCACCACCCTCCTGCCCCGCCCCCCAAGAGGAGTGTTTATTACATATTGTATTTACCAGATGCCTGGCAACCTGCTAAATCTTTAACATTTTCTCATTTAAAGTGAAAGTGTTAGTCCCCCAGTCATATCCGACTCTTTGTGACCTCATGGACTATAGCCCGCCAGGCTCATTTGTCCATGCAAGAATCCTGGAGTGGGTTGCCATTCCCTTTCCCAGGGGATCTTCCTGACCCAGGAATCGAACCCAGATCTCCTGCATTGCAGGCGGATTCTTTACCATTGAGCCACCAGGGAAGCCTTTGTCCAGAGAAGCATTGAATTTTGCAGATAGGTAAACTGACATTTAGAGATGTTCAGTGACTTGCCCAGCGTCACTTACCTTAATGGGGATGGGGGAGGGGACAAGCACTGACTCTGGAGACACAGGGCTTGGCTTCAATTCCGGCTGAGTGACTTTGGCAACTGATTAATACTTAACCTTTTTGATACTCAATCCCTTCATCTATAAAATGAAAATAGGGATGTTAGAATTAAATAGGTTATTATTGAAAATTAAATGAGATATTCTTTGTAAAGTGCTCAGAACAGTGCCTGGTATATGGTAGGTGCTAGATAAGTGGGTTCTGGGTTTGCTTGTTTTAAGAACAGATAAATATCATGTTGGCCAAAAAGTTTGTTTGGGTTTTTCTGTAAGATGGTGCAGAAAAACCCGAAAGAACTTTTTGGCTAACCCAATAAAACAATGTCACACAGCCGGGGGCGGGGCTCAGTCCAACAGGGTTCAGAGCCACACTGCCCCCATTTCCTTCTGTGATAGGGTATTATCCAAAAATCTGAGTTCCTGAAAGCACTGGGTCTGGACAGAGAAATAAAGGAGGCAGAGTGAGAAGTCAAGGAGTAGAAACACATGCTTCTCCCTTCACAGCTCTGAAATTTTCTCAGGCCTTAGCGTTGATACAACGTTTGACTTTTTCTGGTTCTTCATTGGCTTGACTTTGCCACTGATATCAGGTACCCTCGTGAATGTAGCCCACACTAGAATATGAGAGTGCGTGTGTGCCTGACATCCATATATCCATGCAGGTGTGGTCCCATCTTCTCCTTCCACACAAACCAAAGCCTGGTGGCCAGTTCAAGGAAACATCACTCATGTGGGTCTTTGGCATTACAGCAAAACTTATTCCCACATCTGAGCTATTTGCTGTCTGTAGTCAATTCCTGAAGGTGGAAAGCGATCCCACAGCCTGTGATTGTGATCCAGCTCCCAGACTCTTATTTAACATCGGCAATATTAAATCATGGGCTTCCCTGGTGGCTCAGACAGTAAAGAATCTGCCTGCAATGAGGGAGAGCTGGGTTCTATCCCTGGGTTGGGAAGATCCCCCGGAGGAGGGCATGGCAACCCGCTCCAGTTTACTTGCCTGGAGAATACCCACAGACAGAGGAGCCTGGCGGGCTACAGTCCATAGGGTCACAAAGAGTCAGACACGACTGAGTGACTAAGCACAGCACAATATTAAATCATACCGGACCCTGAGACACTAAGCATACATCTTTGGCCATAACAGATGTGCTGGTGTTTATTTAAAGATATTTTTTCTCTGTGTACTAACAGCCACAGAGTGATGCTGCTCAAGTAAGTGTAACAAAAGAAGGACGTGTCTAGGGTGGATGCTCTTCTGGAAGAGAAGCTCATGTGTTAATATGTAGAATCCAAGTTCCAGGTTTGCTACTTTGCTTCTCGCCTTTGGGCAAGTCAGGGCCGCCTGCCTGGCTTTTCCCTTCTTGTTTGTAGTAGTAACTTGGGGCATTTCTTCTAGTTCTCTTCTCTGCTAGGCAGGATCTGGAGGCAAGTAAGGTTGCTTTCCAAGACATTCTCTACTGCTGTTTCTTATCAACAGGTAAAGTTAGGAATGCATTAAACCTCCCCCAAGGAAAGATCTCTCTCCACCTTAGAGACTTACCCAACACCACAAACAGATATCATGTTTGGTCAGAGGAAATGCTCTATTTTGCTCCTAGGAAATTAGCTCTTGAAAGGTGAGTCTGTTCCAAAGCCCCAACTGTTCCTTGTGATTTGATCACAGAATGACTGAAGAATGCTCTGCTCTGGCTTTGGACAGGTATATTGGAAAGACTTTGGCCAAAGTAAAATCCCAACACATGAATCTATGCTACCCGGGAAAGCTCTAACTACTGGGAAAATGAGAACCACTTTCAGTTTAGCGTTTTGTGTCTTTACTAACTTTTTTTTTTTTTTGGTTGTGCAAGGTCCTAGCTGTGGCATGCAGGATCTTTTTTAGTTGCAGCCTGCAGGATCATTTCAGTTATGACATGCAAACTCTTATTTGTGGCATGTGGGATCTAGTTCCTGACCACGGGTCGAACCCAGGCCCCCTGCACTGGGAGCGCAGAGTCTTAGGCACTGGACTATCTGGGAAGTCTCCCCACTAACTTGTTACATTGTTTGTTGTTTGTTTTTTCTCTTCCCTCCTTTCCTTCTTTTCTTTCTTATTTCCTCCTCCTCTAATTTTTTTTTTTTTTTTACTGGATTCCTAGTTTTGAACTATACTATACATTCTTAACAGGGCTAATACTGAATTTAAGGAGTAAAACTTGGCTCTTAAGGGGATAAAAAGTCTTATTATTTGTATGTATAAAGCAGAGATACACTTATGGTATATAGTTGTTTTTGTTGTTTAGTCGCTAAGTCGTGTTTGACTCTTTTGCGACCCCGTGGTCTATAGCCCGCCTGGTTCCTCTGTCTATGGGATTTCTCAGGCAAAAATACTGGAGAGGGTTGCCATTTCTTTCTCCAGGGGATCTTCTCAATTCAGGGATTGAACCCATGTCTCCTGCATCGGTAGGCAGATTTTTTACTGCTGAGCCACCAGCGAAGCCCATGTTATATGGTGCATAAACACAATATATCTGTGGTATTAAAATTTCAGAGTGAGGTAGGGGAAAAGGTAAAAAAAAAAAAAATCTCTTAAGGGGGAGATAATGAAAAAAGAAGTTTGAGAAATGCTGAGATAGACAGTGATGAACATGGGGAAGAGACAAAAGAGCAATAAGTTAAAGCATCCTGGCAGGTCATTGACTGAGATTTTGAGAGGGTCAAAGGAGGTCTGTGTTCTTCGATATTGAAAACTGGAATTCAGAGGTTATTTGAACAGCCAAGGTTTCAACTGGGGAATTTGGTCTTATCAGTCCCTCCTACACTCAACATCTCCCAGAGCAATCTTTACTTTTAAGTTTCATGATGTGTTAGAAAAAACTATTAGGGATGAAATTAATAGACCGAGCTCTGGTCCTGGCTCGGTCACTTACTGACTAAGATATATCACCTCCTCTGTGGACTTCAGTTCCCGCGTGTATAAGATTCAGAAATTAATCCTTGCTCAGCTGTTTCCATAAGGATCTGGTAAGGCTCAAAGGAGAGAATGTAAGTGACACTTTAAGAGCTATGTAGTAGCATGCAAAGACTTAAAGCAATGGACGGAGGAGGGGGGTGGCATATGGGTGGCCACCCACAGTGTGACTTTGGAAGTCCACATGCTTCAAACTCTCCTCCACAGGGAGTGGAATTCCTGCTATTAGTCACTGCTCTGAATCAAGTCCCTCATGACTCTGTCAAGAGCACATGGAGAGGAGAAGCAACTAGACTGTTCTCTCCTTAAGGGACGGGCACTCCTTTCCCTTTCTCTCACCGTGGATCACAGGGTCTGTCCCAAGTGGGTCTAACAGTTTTTGGACAGGTCATCATTTGAGTTTAAGAACTGTGGCATGCTGCTGCTGCTGCTGCTAAGTCGCTGCAGTCGTGTCTGACTCTGTGTGACCCCATAGACGGCAGCCCACCAGGCTCCCCCATCCCTGGGACTCTCCAGGCAAGAGTACTGGAGTGGGGTGCCATTGCCTTCTCTGAGAACTGTGAGAACATTCACGTCTCTAAAACAGATACACCAATGGTTGCCTTGTGGGTTCTTGAGAAGATATCAGAGATCACATATACTGAGTTGACCACAGTGCTAGCTGATAGTAAATTCTCAAATAATAGTAGCTCCCGCCCTGTGTCACCAATGTTTATAGTTACGTGTTGTATTTCTAGAAACAGACTAGAGGAGCATTGAAAGGCATTAGGAACACTTAGTTTCTAGAAATAGATTCTAAGAAGTAGCTGTGAGAGGTTAATTGAAAGAGAACATTAGGGCTTCCCTGGTAGCTCTGTGGTAAAGAATCTACCTGCCAATGCAGGGGACATGGGTTCAATCCCTGATCCCAGAGGATCCCACATGCCAAAGAACAACCGAGCCTGTGTACCACAACTATTGAGCCTACGCTCTAGAACCTGGGAGCCTCAACTCCTGAGGCCCTCGAGCACTAGGGCCCATGTTCCACAACAAGAGAAGCCACGGCAATGAGAAGTCCACACGCTACAACCAGAGAGTCGCTCCTGCTCAATGCAACTAGAGAGAAAGTGCACGCAGCAACAAAGACCTGGCACAACCAAAAATAAACAAATGCAATTATTATTTTTTTTAAAGAGAACATGAAATATTAGCAATATAAAAGTTACCTCCCTCGTAAGTTGGAAGAAAGAGACATCACCATCTCTGTTAGGCAAAACCAGCTGGACTACTTAGTTAAAGAGGTTACCGAGCTTCCTTCACATAGGTGTGCCAAGACTTGCTGCAGGTGACTGCCTTTATTTTTTCCCCAGTATAATGATTCTCTCCCGTTTCGTCAACAGATCCAGTCCCCAGACCTGCTAGAATCTCCTAAGAAATTAAAATTGAGAGTTTTGGAAGAAGGGGGAACATCAGTCTACCCAGGTTCAATTAGAATCATTTATTGCATCATATCACCACCATCAGATTCAAAAGCACATGTGCTGCTGTTCTGAGTGTTCAAGACAGACTCTGGCTGTGGTCCTGTTATCTATCGGCTGGTGAGACTCAGCAGCCCTGGGTACCACAGCCAGGCAGCCCTGGAATGCAGCAAAACCCAGCTACAGATACAGCAGCCTGCAACCTGCTGGGTTCCACTGGTTAATCCGGGGCTATCGACCCCAAAGAATTGGGAGGAAAGCAGATGGGGAACAAGGAAAGGGTCTGTTTGTTTTGATTTTTTTTTTTTTTTTCTTTTTACCAGGCTCAGTTCTTCGGGAAAAAGAAAAGAATCTCGCTCTGAGCTGGTGCCCTGCCAAGCGTCCTCCCCTCCCTTGCTAGTCCAAGCACTCCACCGTCTGTGCAGACTGCAAAACAGCAATTTCTGGAAACACACTGGAAAGTCTGGGCCAGTCCAGAAGCAGTAGATTCTTGGTATCTGTATGGTAAGGTTTTAGGGAGTTTACTTTTCACCTTAATTCTTTTAAAACCGCCAGCTCTCTGAAGCACATCTGTTATCCACAGCTTCTGTTTGTAAAATGAGGCTGAAGATATCCTCTCTAGAGAAATTCCCGAAACTTCTCTGTAGTTCAATGCTTTCACTGACAGTCTGGCTCACAGAGTACAATGGTAGTAAATATTAAAGAATGTTAATAAAAGTGAGATAAAACACCTAGGGGTCTTTTTTTTTTCCTGAATTTTGCTTTGCTCACTACTAAAGTTTATCTTGACAGAAAATTTACTTCTCTGATCCACATCATTTCCCAAAGCAATTTTCCAACAGCAAATAAAAATTTGTGGTGATTGCAAAGAGGTTTTCAATCCCTGTGCTAAGGAGGCCAAGGGTTTTCATGGTTTGTCTCACCTTGAGGTAAATACCCCTCACTCAGGACACAGTCTCTGAGGGACCCTGGGTAGCATCTAGGGGCAAGAGCCTAAAAAATGAGCTCTCAGATTTCCAACATAAACAGGCTTGGTATGGGAGATGGTTTGAGTTTTAAGATCAAATCATGAGAAAGTAATTAAGTCATTAAGTAAGAAAATAATTGCCTAAGCCCACATAGCTGTGTTCTCAAATGAGGTGGAGCACTAAGCAAACGAAATGCCTTTACATTGCACTGAACTTTGCCCTGGTTAACACAGACTACATTTGTACCCCATCAGAAGTGTGCGTTTAAGTACATCATGAGAGGAAATTTGTGTTCTTCTCATTGTTGTGTTTGCTTTGTTCTTAGCATTTAGGGCTCGACGTGATGAAATATGATTAAGCTTTGGAATAGAACACACCAAATTTGAGTCCCAGTTTTTCCACCATATGCCTGGTGAGTAACATGGGCCCAGCAACTCAGCCTCTATTAGTATCGAGATAGTTTTAAATGTCTGCCTTGTATTAGGAAAGAGTAGTATTAATCTAGGTAAAACACTATATAAACACTGGGCACATAGACAGTGCTTAATAAGTATGCTTAGTATTACTAGTACCCTTTACATCGTCTTCATTACTTTTGGTACAAAATGTTCCTATTACCACCGAAGTAGTTTTGACTTTGTACAAAAAAGTGAATCTTGTTTCCAATGCTATTGGCAACAGAGTGGAATTCAGTCTATGAATATCAATAGACAGAATCATGTAAATTGTGAGGTTTGATGAGAACATAAGCCACCAATAGGGGTTCTTCCTAATGTGTCCAAATCAATCCACAGATGCTGAAAAGTCATTTCTATCTCCATGGCCCTATGCCTATGACTTTTCTGTTTTCTCCTTTTCTTTCTTTTTTTTCCCCTAATAATTCACATTTTCATGATAACACAACACTCAGTTAAGGTTTCAAAGATATCTAAGAAGCCTTTTCAGCTCACCATGGTTATCCCTCTCTCCCCAAGGTATTAGAACACTCACCGACCTTAGCAGCCATGTTTCCCAGTCTAGATTGCCCCAGGATAGCTCCTTTTCTTTGTCTCTATTATTACTCTACTTACATACTGTAAGGGAATAGCAATTAGTCAAGTGGTGGTGGGCAGCTCTCTTGCCCCACATTTTGTAAATACTGACTTTGCATGTTTATGTAACGGTGAGATCATTTAGAGCACGGTGCACGCACATCATGATGTACTCACTTGGCCAAGTGAACATCTTTATCCTGTGTACCTATGTAAGCACCACCTGAAAAGCTCTTGCAGTTGTGTTGTGGCAGCATCAGCCGTTAGAGAAAAAAGCATGTCTGCTGTGCTGCTGCAAATAAAGAATGTCTGCAGTTCCTATGGCTCCTTGTATCTTTTTCCAGCTTCTTCCTATCCGTTTCCTAGTTTGTGCACTTGCCTACCCTGGGTTCAGCAATCAGTGGGACATGTACCACGCATACATGTTTGGTGTCCCATTATACACTATTCAGGATCAGGAGAGAACTCATTTCCATTAACTGCATTTAGTTACTTTCTAGGCACCATGGAAGCAAAGAGAACAAGACATGGCCATGTCTCATTTAATAGTTTTTGGTCAATAGGACAGGTACAATGCCTGCACATATAAGGACAACCCAAGGTGGACATGAATGCATACTATCAGAGAGGGGTATCAAATTCTTCTTGAGGACGGAGCAAGAAGAGAGGGCTTTCCCGATTCAGGAAATGGGTGAGAGGAGAGTGACTGAAGAGTTCTTGATAAAGAAGGTGGGTTGGTCTAGGCACTGGGTCTAGGTATGTGGGTAGGATTTGACAGGCAGAATGGAAGGCAAGGGTCTCTCAAGAAAACACTGCACTATGAACAATGGCATGGAGGCAAATGAAAGGCAGGTACGGGGCAAATGCACTGGCAGGGTGCCTACCAGCACGTCATGACTAGATTTGTTATAAGCAGATACTTAAGCAGCAGGAAAATCAAGAATCCAATTTTGTTCCATTTCAATAAGGAAGATGTCCTCCTCATAACAAGATGAGTTAGAGAGAAAAGAACTAACCACTCTGATAATGTACCCTTACACTAATTTTTAGAAGTAGAACAGAGTCCAAGAAAGTGTTTCTTAAGGCTTCCTGAAGGGAGGTATTGCAGAATCATCTCAAAGATTATTAAGCAGAAGGGAGTATTTGAAAAAATCACTGGAACATCCAGAGCAGAGAGAGGTTTTAGAGAATGTCTTCTGAAATTGGAAGGGTGACATGGTTGCAATCAGCAGACATCTAAGAAGGTGGTAGGATCCTATAGGGAATGATTATGAGGAGGCTTTTAAGGAGACTGGTCATGAGCACCAGTGGGTCCATCAGAAAAGACTTTGTGACCAAGCATGGCATGAAACATCAGATGTGACTGCCCTTGAGGAACAACAATATGGACATGGACAATGATCAGAGAAGTGGGTATCACGTGACCTGAAGATCAGTGAGTTCTGGACCAATTTAAGGCCTCCAGTACCACTGTATAATCAAGAAGGTTTGGTATGGTACAAGAATTCATACAGTAATTGACATTTAATTTCCCTGGTAAGAGAGAAGGCTTCAACTAGATTAGATGCAATTTTAAAAGGAAACAAAAAGCCAAGTGAAATATTTTCACTCTGTTGAGAAGTAAATTTCACATCCATTACACTGACTTATCACACAAGCCATACCTTCTCAGTAATATTTTATTCCTAGGGGGAAAAAAGTGATACGTAGAAGAAATTGTCTCTTTCTTTTGGCCCATGGACATGATTCTGAATCCTGCAAAAGCACACACAAGGAGTAGGTGAGGTAACAGAGCTGTGGAATGGAAGGGAGTTGGGTCTCAGCAAACACTACTGTGGCCCAGAGCCTAGCCTGGGGAATCTACCTCTGGACCTATGCTGTGTGAGATAATAAACCACCGTTTTTCAAATCATTGAAAAGTGAATGATTTTATTACTTGCAACCATAAGCATCTTAACTGACACAACAAAATTCTAGATGGACTGGGGTAGAGACTGGAAGCTTGAAAAGTTAAAACCATAAGGCTAATCTCTTCAGGAGTCAGAGAAAACAGTATCTTAAGAGTGGGCAGGGTTGAACCTTCCTATTTCTCTGTGAGGACTTTGAGGGATTCTCAGAGATGATGAGAAGAAAGTAACTGAAGATCAGAGATGATGGAAGGGATGGTGCTGATGGTTTCACAACAGTAGAGAGAGGAAGGACCACCACTTCTGTGCTGCTCAGGCTCAGCTGTGGGAAAGGAGAAGCTGGAGAAACTAGATAAGGTTCAGGGCTGAAAACCATTGCCAACAGCCTTGCGATTGTTAACTTCCTTCCACGACTGCCCCCGCTTAGGACTGAGTGGACTGTTGACACTTTTACCTTCAGAGTGGAGGATTCTACCATAACTCCCCAAGAAGGCAGCTTGCTATTTTCATTCAGTTGATAATTCTCCATTATCACCTACTGAAAATACAGTATTAAGACACTGAACTCATTCGATAAGAACCTGGGTGGTAAATTTGCAATGCCCCTTGCTATAACTGCTGTTGAAGCAGGAAGGCAGAATTCCTTCCACTTGTGTGGCCATGAATCAGATGATTCCATTCACACTAATTGTGCCATGGTCAGAGAAACTGAGATAATGCAAGTGCAAATACTTGGCCTGTAGCCTAGAATTCGTCACTTAATAATTATTAACGGCCAGTCCTGTTTCCTTCCTGCCTCATTTTTCTTTCTTACTCCTTCCTTTCCTTCATCTTCCTTTCCCTTCCTCTCTCCTCTTTTATCCTTTCTTCTCACTGAATGCTTAGCACTCCACATTGGCAGGAGAAATACCCTTCATGCTACGTGACTAGCTGTCCCTCTGGCTCTAGGAGGGCACAAGGACACACTTCCCAGCTGAAGTGAGGTGCAAGGGAAGGCTTATACAATCTGTCATCATCAGCTGTAACTTGTCAATCTTCCCACTGACGTAATGACATAAAGGGGGGTATTTCCTTAGGGTATCAAACTAGATTCATGGAAAATTCAGCTCAAACACCTGCAAGTTCCATTTCTGGGGTTGCATTTGCAAGGTTCCTCCCTTTGGATGGAGGTCTCATGGGTCAAGTTCATCTCATCATTTGCCCTTTGATTCTTTATGCCTATAGACACTGATGTACACTTTTAAGAAAATAAGTTCTTAAAACCACTTAATAACCTACACCTGTGATTAGAATCCTTACACTTAAATCCTCCTGCTTAAAGACAACTTCGATATTTCAGGTTAAGGTCATCTGTAAGATGCTCATTCCCAGCCCTCATCCTTCATATCCTCAAAGACTGGAAGATTCCAGAGACTTGATTTCCACAGATTCACAAACTGCCCTTTAAAGAGCTCCAATGACTTAACAGTCTTGCATGTAACATGTTGCATGGACTTAGTTTTTGAATTTACAATGAGCTCATAACTCTGGCCTGGGTCTTGACAACGCACTGTCTTGGCAAAGCAGATCCTGAGTGAACACTCGGGAACATTTCTGAATATATCTCATGTATAATTATCTCTGGTCATCCTGGGATCCCAAATCCCCTTGGATCAGTGGAGCCAAGAGGCGGCATTTCAGCTAATAGCCAATCCCATTTTATGTCTCTCTTGAGAAGGCAAAGAGAAATGATGGGTTTCTGTGCAGCATTTCTGAAAGAAACCTTTCAACTCACCAAAGGAAATAAGCAGCACTATCTGTTCACCAAATGCCTTTCAGAGATATCTAAGAGTCCTTTGCCAATGAAAACTTGTTCTCTGTTTCAAGAGGTGAAAAGTAAGAGAGGGAGTAAGTCAGCACACGATTATAAAGGGCCAAGGCTAGGCACTCCACGGGTATGCTAAATGGTGCTGCACTGCAATGTTTTATTTAAATGTATGCATCCCTACAGGGCTCCAATCCAGAGTATACGCCTATGTTTTGATTGCATTACTTAAGGCTCTGGAACTTAAGGTGGTATGTATGGCCCCACTTATATGTTGACCTCCTCAGGGGAGTGAGTGGACAAGTGAGCAGAAAGTAGCAGAGTACAAAATTCTAGTCTAGAGGCAAAGACCTGGGTCCTGGGTCCATCCCAAGGGCTCCCTCTAACACAGTTGGGTACCTCTGTGCAATGAAAACCTGGTACTTCCCAGCTCCTGGAGGATGGATTGATGCCAATAACCAGAATCCATTATTTGAGTTGTACTATAGAGTTACAAAGTGCTGCAGCCAGCACGCCAGATCCCATTTGATCAGCTCTGTAAAGGTGAAGGGAGGACAGGAAAACAAATACTGTTAGAAGTCATACAAAGAGATAGGTCCTGACCTTGGCATTTAGAGAATCTTACGTCGTTTACTCCTTGTAACATCAATACTGTAGGTAGGTACTGTTGAACTGATGAGAAAACTGAGATTCTGGGAGGATAAGTAAATGTCCAATAACCCACAGCTAATGCCATTCTTTCTATTCTAAATCTAACAAGCACCTCCATTATAAAACAGGTGGAAGTAGAAAGGGAAGCTTACCTCTACCATACAGGGGGATAACCTCCCATTTTTGTCAAGCAAATCTCCCAGGAAAACAGGTCATGACACAGAAATCCCAGTGACTTGAACAATGCGTCTCACTTGGGCAAGGATAAGCACAAGGTTCTTATGTGATAGGATGGAAGGGGCCATGAAAACCCTTTTTCCACAGAAATTGACTCTATTGATCCAGTTTTGGGGGGTCAGTATTCCATTCCACCCATTGGTGGATGTCATCAAAGCAGCAAGCTGGGAGCTGAAAAGTCTGGGAAAAAGATGTGTAAATATTAAAAGGGGAAAGACAGAAATAGTGTAGTATTATAAAACTGCACAATATTAAAGCTGGAAGATATCTTTAAAATCACTAAATCTAATGGCTTCATTAAATTGATGAGAAAGCTGAAGCTAACATAAGCTATGAACTTTTGGGAGTGTCTATGATCCCAGGGAGAAAATAGAGCAGTACCAGCATTCAACATCAGTTACACTCAAGCCAATACTTATTGTGGAGACAGTATTCAACATATATCTTCAGCATGAAGAGACAAGTGAAAGAACTCAAGCTCTCTGGACAAGTCTGATACCCTTGATCTGCATTACCTCACCAGGACCCAGAGGAGAGTGGAGGTGGTCAGGCCTAAGCTGGAGGTCTTTCTCCATTCCTCTTGCCTGGAGGGGACATAAGGCTACCAAGGCTGTTTGATTCAGTGACCATTTTCCAGGTTGGCCATCCCAGTTGCCTGTCAGTTTTCCATCTCCTTCTTCTCTTCATCTTTCTCTCTCTCTCTCTCTTATGCACACAAACACCTACCCACCCACAACCATCTACACATATGTATACAGGGAATGACTATCCACTCCAGTATTCTTGCCTGGAGAATTCCATGGACAGAAGAGCTTGGCTGGTTATAATCCATGGGGTCACAGAGTCGGACACGACTGAGCAACTAACACTTTCACTTTTCAAAGTACACAGTCATTAATATGCCAAGAGATAGACACAATTCAGTCTCTAACAGGGTCATCTATCCTTCACTGCTGCGTTTAAAATGCTTTTTTAAATGGAGGACTTCAGGGTAGATGATAAGATTAGCCATAATTCTTTCTTCATCCACGACCTCTGGCATTGCTTTTCCACACCAACCCTGGACTTCCTTTGGCCGATTGGACAGCAGCAGACATGGCACAAGTGGAGACATTTAGAAAGCACCTGCACAACAGGACATGTCCGTTTGCTGCTCCTGGGAACCTTGAGGTTCTCACCATGTGAACCAGCCCAGGCTGGCCTGATGGATGACAAGAACATCTGGAAGCAACCACAGCCTGCAGCCAGCCCCCCACTAGACACAGGAGCGAGTCTAGTGTCCAGAGAGTTAGTTGAATCCAGCCCAAGTTGCCAGAAGACAGAATCAGGAAATAATATGCTTAAAAAATATTAAGCTATTACACTTAAGGATTTCTGTTACTTTATTTTTTTAATAGCAAATGCTAACAGATATAGTACCCTAATAATAGGTTATATAAATTGAATACTCTATCAGATGCAGTGTCTTATTTAAATAATTTTCACCATCTCTGAAGAAGTTAAATATCCCTGCTTTACAGAAGAAACTGAGATTCAAAGAGATGAATTCATTTCCATGCCTCGTAAATGACAGGTAGCAATTCAAATCCCAATCTCTCTAATGTCACAATAGACTCTCAACCACTGCCCAACTCAGACACCTTGAGTGACAGAGACTCTCAGAACCAGGTAGTCTGAAGAATGTGGGTAAGATTGGGTTCATGTACTCTATGGAAAGGGCTTCTCAGGTGGTGCTACTGGTAAAGAATCTGCCTGCCAATGCAGGAGACTCAGGTTCGATTCCTGGGTTGGGAAGATCTCCTGCAGAAGGAAATGGCAGCCCACTCCAATATTCTTGCCTGGGAAGTCCCATGGACAGAGGATCCTCCTGGGCTACAGTCCATGTGGTCTCAAAGAGTCACACACGACTGAAGCAACTTAGCGTGTGCACACACACACACACCCTGTGAAAAAGCAGAGGCTCAGGGCTGGAGAGAAACCTTCACTCTTCTGGAGACTAGTCCTACGGAGGGCAGAACTGAGAGCTCTGAGAACAAGCTATCACTTCCTGGCTGGTGGCAAGAAAGATGTTTGTACTGAGGAGTGCTTCAGAATGGAGCAGTGTGTTCAAGTAAGATGAGTCTGTGATAACCAGAGATATCCCAGGAAAGAAATTTAATCCACCCTTGAATACCTCAAACTTATTTCTCCCTCCCTTTACTCGTTTTGTTCTTCTAATCAGGAGGGTACTCTGCTTTCTCCGCTTAGGAATCCATTTTCTACACACTCTTCAAGGCCTCAGTGAAGTCCAACCTTTCCCACAAAGTCTTCCCTGACTCCCCCCACCCTCACTGAGTTTCTTTTCTCTGAATCTGTAGCAACAGTACCAGTGCTCTTTACCTCTTGATACAACTCAGTTCCAATATAATGTGGATTGATGGAAAATTATAGTTTTGGAATTGGACAACCTGCATTTGAATCCAATAATGTGTTTTCATTTACATTTCTGGACTATATTTTATGAAGCTGTTATAAGCATACAATGAAAACAAATATGCAAAGTACTCAGCATGAGTAGTTCTTAATATCAGGGTGTTTCTCATGTTGAGCTGGTCTCCTGAAATAGACCTTTAGGCAGGCACTATGCCTTATACTGCCGTGATCCCATCTCCTGCCAAGGCTGGTGATAAAGCACATAGGAGATACCTGGAAAATATTACTTCAACTGATTTAATAACTACTCAAAAAGCCAAATCTGAGACATTTTTATAAAATACATCTGTGGTGCAATAAAAAACATATCTAATCTTTATCCCTGGTTTCTGGCTAAGGGCTTCACAAACCCTTGAATTTCTTTAGCAATAGGAGTGTCTTTTTATGTTAATGAGGCAACCCTTGGTGGGGCTCCCACATAATTTCAGGATGGGAGCTGGTGATGAGAAAGACTGTTCACATGATCAGAGGGTTGGAATTTGGGGCCATCTTGACCTCCAGGGAGGGAGTGGGTTGGAGGGGGACAGACTAGAGATTAGGTTCAATCACATGGCCAATGATGTAATCAATCATGTCTACATAATAAAATCCAAGTAAGAACTCTGGTCACCAAGAGCTTCCTGACTGGTGAACACAGTGGTGTGTTGGGAGAATGATGCATCCAGACCCTGGAGAGGCATGAAGGCTCTGCATCCTCACCCTTCCCAGACCTTGTCCTACGCGTTTCCTCCGTTAGACTGTTCATGAGGTTTCTACTTCATGATAAAACCGCAATATTAAGTGTAGCAACTTTCAGTGAATCCTGTGAGTTGTTCTAGGAAATTTTTGCACCTGGTAAAGTATGGGAACACACATTTTATCCCCTTGGTCAGAAGTGCAGGTGGCCCTGAGATTTGAAGCTGCTGTCTCAGTGACGGCAGTATTGTGAAGGACTTCACCCTCAGCTTGGGTCTACATTAACTCCAGGTAGTGTCAGAATGCAATGGAATTGCAGACTACTCAGTGTCAGAGAATTAAGTGTCAGACCTGAAAGCCAAATAGCCAAGCATTTCTTGGTTAAAAGACACTCTCTTCCTGGACTAGAAAACAAAAGTTCCAGTAAGCTATATTTAAAATATACACACTTATAATAGTCTTCCTTAAAAAAGAATCCCAACATTAATTGCCTAAAATTTTCTCCTCATTTCCAAGTTGGTATTCAGCATCCCAAAGGATGTTGCAGAAAAAAAAATCTCCTAATGAAATTCACAATGAAGAAAATATTGTGACATACAACTGAAAGTATCAATTCTCAATTTTAAAAAAGAGAGGAAAAATATATGCTATTAAATAAATTCTGATATTTCTACAACATGCCTTAATGTAGGCCATGTATTTTCACTAACTGATTAGTTTTGCTTGAGTGCTAAACTACAATTTAGGATTTCTACTTTAGAAGCTTACATATCCCTCTTCTTTCCCTCCTTCCCTCCCTCTCTTTTTCTTTCTCTCTCTCGCGCGCACTCTCGCTCTTGCTCTTACTCTCGCCCTTTCTCTCTTTCAAGGCAAAATTTCGTAAAGAGTGACAGCCTAATATCCTCTGTAATTTCCCAGGGTAATGTTGCTGGGGTAAATGAGGTGTCAGGCTCCACGCTAATTCATCACTTATTAATTAACAATATCAACAACTCCTTTTTCATTACCGATAACACATTTTACTGACTACCAGAAGGACTTTTTATTACAAAACTTATCTCAAAGGCTCTTTCCTGTTATCTACTGCAATAATAAAAAAAAAAAAATCATCATTCAATCATCATTTTAATGACGGATCATTTTTCCCCCTCACTAAAATTAAATCATAAAAGCCATTTAATTAAATTGAATGGTAATTGAATGACTTTAATCATGCAAAAAATTAAAATGAAGGATGCTTTCTCTCAAAGCCTGACAACACGTAATGACACGATTTGACCAATGTGGCAAATCTGAGAGGAAGCAGCAGGTCGATGTTATCTTCCCTTGTGGTATCATCAACAGAAGTGTTACCATGGAAAAAACCCTTTGCCCCTTCCAGCTGTGGGACAGGGTTCAACCAACACATCTGTACATGAACAAGAGGTCCTGGAGTTTGACTTGGGGGAGGTTCTCATGAACGACCAAGAAAAGCAAAGCCAGAGAACTAGGTATTCAGGAGCAAGACTAGGTTTCTTTGAAGGTTCCAAAGTAACTCATGTGTTACACATTTACCATATAGCTTCTATATGTTCTATTTGGTGGGAGAGACACAAAGATGCTGCCCCCCAATCTTCTGCGAGAGAGGATACACCAACAAGACATTATCACATAGTAAGTGCTGAGCCAGAGGTCTGTGTAAGGTGCTGCGAGATCCTAGAGGAAAACACTAATCAATGACTTCAGGAGAAATTTAAAAAATTCACTAAGGCAGCTGCTTGAGAGCCAAGTTTTGAGAACTGAGAAGTTCCCAAGGAAATGCAGGCCATTCTAGAGAGTGGTGAAGGGATGTGTGTACTGAGCAGAGGCTGTGGGTGGCTAGTCTGGAGGAAGAACTCAAGGGATGAAGGGAAGCAAGGATAGGGAAGCAGGCTGAGTGGGCCTCACCCCTGAAAGGGAGAAAACAGCAGTCTGAAAGCTGGCCAGTGATATGGCTTGATTTGTTTTTTAGGAAGACCTTTCTGGAAGCAATGTTGTAAGAGGCCTGGGAACTGAGAAAAAGGAGCACAGAGGAGAAGGCAAGAGAGAGAAGTAGCATGGGAGAAAGACACTCAGGGGACTGGTGGTCATAGGACAATGTGGGAATGATCCCCATGGCCCAGAGGAGATCGGACTTTTAATGATCTTACTGTCTTCCCAGATCCTGGTGATGATACGGGAACCCCACAGTGGAGACTACTGATGCTTAGATATGAGACAAATGAATATTTTGGGATCCAATACTGCAAAATGTACATTACTTGGCCAAACTCTAAAGTGTCCCTATTACTTCCTCAGACATTCAAAGCCCTCATATTGACCTGCCTGTACATCTGTTCCCTTATTGTCTTGGTCTTTTCATGTCCTGCCATGGTGCCCTGGATCTTCTGCAAAATACGACCCTGCCATCACAACAGACCAGTCCTATAGCTCAGTCTCCTGTGATTCTGCTATTTGCAGGTAGGTGTCTAATCCATAAAACAAATTCATCAAAAACTGTTAAGAGTTCATTCATTCATCTAACAAATACTTATAGAGTACTTTGCATGTGGCAGGCACCATGCACTGGGATACAGCTATGACCAAAAAAAAAAAAAAAAGCAACAACATAAAATCTAGAAGCTTCAGAATTAACATTCTAGTGGGAAAGACATGCTGTCACAAAACAAACAAAGAAAAGGCAGAGTACAGTCAATGATGCATGCCATGAAGAAAAGAACAAAATAAGAAAGGGAGTGGGGAGAGTTAAAATGACTGTGAAGGAAACATTTCAGTGAAATCTTGAAGGAGCTGAGGGAGCAAACCAAGCAGATACTTGCTGCCAGCAGAGGGGACAGATGTAAAGTTTCCTTGGCAGGGGTTTACCTGACACAGTGGAGGACCAGTGTGGCAGGAAAGTGTGACAGGAGGCATTGTAGGAGTTGAGCTCAGAGTGGTACAATGAAGGAGTGCAGGACTGACCCTATAGGACACTGTTAGGACTCTACCTGGTGAGATGGAAAGCACTGAAGAGTTTGAACAGGTTTCAACAAGATCAATCAGGATGCTGTGTGAGGAGTAAACTGAAAAGGGGAATGGCTGAAGCTCAGAGAAACCAGAGCAAGAGGCTACTGCAATACTTCAGTAAGACTTAGAGGGGTGGGATTGGGGATGGTGGGAGGGAGGCTCAGGAGGGAGGGAAAATATGTATGTTTATGGCTGATTCGAGTTGTTGTATGCTAGGAACCAAGACCATATTGTAAAACAATTATCCGCCAGTTAAAAAAAAAAAAAAAAAAAAAACTAGAGGGGGGATAAATTAGGAGTATGGGATTAATAGATACATACCACTATACACAAAACAGATAAACAAGGATTTACTCTATAGCACAGGGAACTATATCTAGTATCTTGTAACAGTCTGTAATGAAAACTAACCTGAAAAACATATATATGTATATATAACTGAATCACATCACTATGCATCTGAAACTAAGACAACATTGTAAATCAACTATACTTCAATAAAAAAAATTTAAATAAAAAAAGGAATTATGGCATCCTAGACAAAACTAGAGGCTGTAGGAAGTGGACAGTCTCTGCCTTTATTTTTGAAGGTAGAGTTGACAACATTTACTATTAGATTAGATTTGGAATGTGAAAGAAATAGTCAAGAAGAGTTAAGAATCAAGAACGATTCCATGACTTTTGGCTGAGTAACCAAAAGCATCTGTTAGCAAGTTAGCCTTCTTCCCTCTCTGCTTACACTGTTGATATTTATGATTAAAATTTGAAAGTAGGGCATATTACTCAGCCAGTAAAAACAAATAAAGCCATTTGCAGCAACATGGATGTACCTAGAGAGTATCATGCTAAGTGAAGTAAGTCAGACAAAGACAAATACTATACGATATCACTTACATGTGGAATCTAAAAAAAAATGATACAAATGAACTTATTACAGAACAGAAACAGACTCACAGATTTAGAAAACAAACTTGTGGCTATCAAAGAGGAAAGGCGGGGAGAGGGATAAATTAGGAGTTTGGGACTAACATACACACCACTACGTATAAAATAGATAATCAACAAGGACCTACTGTACAGCACAGGGAACTGTGCTTAATATTCTGGGATAACTTATATGAGAAAGATTCAGAAAAAGAATAGATATAAGTGTATGTGTAACTTCCCCAGTGGCTCAGTGATAAAGAATCTGCCTGCAATGCAGGAGATGCAAGTTGGATCCCTAGGTCAGGAAGATCCCCTGGAGAAGGAAATGGCAATCCTCTCCAGTATTCCAGTCAGAAAATCCCATGGACAGAGGAGCCTGATGGGCTATCATCCACAGGGTCTCAAAGACTCCAACGCGACTGAAGCAACTACACAACAACAGTAGCAACATGTGTGTAACTGAAGCGCTTTGCTGGACACATGAAAGTAAACACAACATTGCAAATCAACTATAATAGAAAATAAAAATTAAGTAAAAAAATAGAAAATAAAATACAACACTTACTAGGTTTAATCTTATTTCCTTCCTCCCTCCCACTCTCTCTCCACCAGGCTTATGAGTACAAGGAATCAATGCCACCTCTATGTTCTAAACTTAGGTACCAAAGAAAGGCTTTCCCACCTGAAACATCTCTCTAACCATCTTTCAAATGTGCCCAAAGTACAACCAAAAGAGGTTCAGTTTTGGAGATCTTGAAGAGTTTGGTCTTTAGGACTTTTCAATTAACATATCCATGACTTTGGAAACATATCTATGACTTTGAAACTATTTTTCAAACAAATATCTTGACAAAATAGTTGTCCTGGAGGTTGGGTTGCCAGATTTAGTAAATACAAACACAGAGCATCCAGCTAAATTTGAGTTTCAGATAAACAATGAAATGTTTTTAGTGTAAGTATGTCTCAAGTACTGCATGTGACATACACTAACAACTGTTGTTCATCTGAAATTCAAAGTTAACTGGGTGTCTGCATTTCTATCTGATCATCTGTTTGTAAGTGAGATAATGTGGAGTTGCTTGCAACTAGTTCAGGTTGCGAGGAGGGGCAGAGAAAAGGTGGAAAGCCAAAGGAGACCATAATTATTCCCATTGCCTGCTACACCTTAATCCTAACCCTAGAGCCTAACCTTTGGGTCCTTAAGAGAGAGTGGTTCTAAAACTGCAATTTTTAACCACCACTGATGGTCCTTGGAGGAAATAAACACAAAGATATTCAAATAAAATGTCTAGCCTTTAGAAATCACATTTTGAAAATGTAACCAACTCTGTAATTAAGTCCCAAATTATTTGGTGTAGTCAGTTTGGCTAACAGATGGAATGGTATTTTTGTTCATCCTTCATCTGCAGAGTTAGTTTCCAGAAATCCTGAGTGGGGCGTTTCAAGATTATTGCCTGAGCGAGAGTTACATGTGTCTAATAACTTACTAGAATCAATGGATTTCTTTAAATGAATTTGGTGAACTGTTATTTATATAGATATGAATAATACATGTATGAGAGGAAAAGAAGCAGTTGGGAAATACTTTTTGAAATGATGTATTTCAGTAATGATAAGTAATTATGCATCAACATACTACTTGCTGATAAGATGTAACCAATCTATTTCAAAAAGTCTTTTCTGCAGTGGTCCTCTGTGATTCACATTTCAGTGGAATTCAATCTAAAAGGGAAAGTCTTCCATTTACAAGGCAGAGAGCACGCACAAAATGACTCTCTTGTAGATCAGTCTGATACCAAACATTTGCCAGATGAGACCCTCCAAGGCTTTAAACCATTTTAATCTGATCCTTAAATGGGATTTTTCTCCCAGATACTCATTTAGTGTTAACTGTATACTCTTATGTTACTTACCACTCAAGACAACTCTCTGAAGTGGTTTTTCCTCATATCTCCACTTCATGAAAAAGGAAAGTGACATTCTGAGGATAAAGAAATGTGCTCATTGTCTTATAATCTGTGATCAGAAGACCACTCTTCTCAATATTACTTTATATAATTGGATCCAACTAACTGGGGACAGTTCTCAGTCTCACTATAAACATACATATGTCATATCACTACCATTGCCACTGTATACTCTAACACCACTATATACTCCACAAATACATTTCTCAATCTTACATGGGCAAAGGAAGAATGGAGAGGCTCCCTTTCTGTCTGTTAGATATAAACTAATTTCCTGTGAAGTCAGTCAGTCAGAGAAGGAGAAATATCCTATGATACCCCTTATATGTGAAATCTAAAAAGAAATGATACAAACGAACTTACAGAACAGAAAGAGACTCACAGACTTAGAGAATGAACTTATGGTTGCCTGGGCATGGATGGGTGGAAGAGATAGGAGTTGGGGATGGACATGTACACACTGCTATATTTAAAATGGATAACCAACAAGCACTTACTGCACAGCACATGCGTATGTATGGCTGAGTTCTTTCACTGTTCACTTCAAACTGTCACAACGTTGTTAATTGGCTATACCCTGATGGTGGTCATGTATGGATGTGAGAGTTGGACTGTGAAGAAAGCTGAGTGCCGAAGAATTGATGCTTTTGAACTGTTGTGTTGGAGAAGACTCTTGAGAGTCCCTTGGACTGCAAGGAGATCCAACCAGTCCATTCTAAAGGAGATCAGTCCTGGGTATTCTTTGGAAGGACTGATGCTAAAGCTGAAGCTCCAATACTTTGGCCACCTCATGCAAAGAGTTGACTCATTGGAAAAGACTCTGATGCTGGGAGGGATTGGGGGCAGGAAGAGAAGGGGACAACAGAGGATGAGATGGCTGGATGGCATCACCGACTCAATGGACATGAGTTTGGGTGAACTCCGGGAGTTGGTGATGGACAGGGAGGCCTGGTGTACTGCAGTTTATAGGGTTGCAAAGAGTCGGACACGACTGAGTGACTGAACTGACTGATACAAAATAGAAAAGTTTTTTCTTAAAAAAGATATAAACTAATTTCCCTAGATTTATGCTTTTCCTTCATATTGAAACCTATGTCATTCTACTGACAACAAAACAGTCCATGTCTACTAGAAGGGCACCTCAGATTTCAGCATAGATTGGATTGAGAGCTTGCAGGTCATTTTAAGCTTCTGTTTGTTGAGGGAGGGGACTTTATATTTTCAAAGATAATTTTTCTTGGCAGTAGCTTGCAAGTACATTTCTTTGCCCTCCACTTACCCACTCACTCCAATTTTCAAACTGCCAAAGCCTCATAAACAATCATCTAAATATACTAGGGTAGCTGACATTTAATTATTAAGTCCTTTGGTAAGCAGAGTTAACTACTGTCATGTCAATATCCCCTCCAGACTTTGTTCATTTTTTGATAAATTATATTTTCTTAAGGAAGCTCCTGTGTGAAAGACAGTTTACGTTTGTAGGCTGTATCGAGTTGTTGAAGGTTAGAATTATCTGGCGGAGAAGGCAATGGCACCCCACTCCAGTACTCTTGCCTGGAAAATCCCATGGACGGAGGAGCCTGGTAGGCTGCAGTCCATGGGGTTGCTAAAAGTCAGACACGACTGAGCGACTTCACTTTCACTTTTCACTTTCCTGCATTGGAGAAGGAAATGGCAACCCGCTCCAGTGTTCTTGCCTGGAGAATCCCAGGGATGGGGGAGCCTGGTAGCTGCTGTCTATGGGGTCACACAGAGTCAGACATGACTGAAGTGACTTAGCAGCAGCAGCAGCAGAATTATCTGGGTCTTTAGGAACCAACTATTTCTTTTATTGCTGCATGGGAATACACAGATCTCTCACTTGTGTGCACTTTGCTACTTTAAAGATGCTCTAGAAAAGTCATACTTTTCAGCAAAGCATTACAGACTAGTTAAAGAGCCTCTGGTATTTCCAACATCTGGACTGCTTCTGGGTGTGTTTTTCAGTTTCTGGTAATGGACTAGTATAGTGATCAACAGTTTATATATATATATAAAAGCTGAAAATTGATTTTCTCTTTTTATTGTGATAGTCTAGCCTCCTAAGAGTTGTCATATGTATCCCATACCAATGATTCAGAGTACAATAAAACACACTTAATGGCTCTGAACTAAATTAAATCTTTCTTCGATGATTTACAAGGCAGCATGGGATTATTCTTGAGAATATAAATTTTCATTATATAGGAGTTGAGATGGTAGAGAATGTGTAAGAAATTAGACCAAATCTTGTCTTAAATTTGTCTTTCTGGACTTTCTGATTTCACTTTTCTTGCTATTTTTCTCTAAATGGAAGGTTTGAATCCTAATTAGAGTGTTACACTTGAATAAGAATCAGTGAGGAAAACTAAGTAATATGGTCTTGTGAATTTTGATAAGTTATTTAATTTTGCCATAATTTTTCCTCCTGTGAAAGGGAGATGGTGTGTAGCTATCAAATGAAATAAAAAGAGGTAGAAAAGGTTTGCAAAGTTTAAAGAAAAATTTAAAAGGGAATTTATAAAAAGAAGAAGAGATCTCTTTAGAGCTGATAACATTCTATACCCATCCATCCACTTTCCATTCTTGGGTTGTAATTTTGCTTTAAAATTGTGCCAGTCTGTGCTTGCTTGTATTTGAGGGCCAGGGCTATAAGTAAAACTGCCTGGCATGGACACAATCATGGGCAACAGCTGCCACTCCAACTCACAGTGTGGTAGAAGTTTCCAGAAAAGCAAGAGCTGGGCTCTGTGGGCTTAGAGCTTTTGCACAGATGCTGGCTTACTGCCCATTTTTCAGTGCAGACTGCAGCCACTTCAAAGCATAAACTTAATTCTACATTTACCTGGGTTTGATGAGAAGTATTAAGACAGCCCCCTCAGCAGATTCCTTCTGGAATTTACACAAAAGGAAACAAAGAATCAAGCAACCTTGCCCTCCTTCCTACTTCTATTTGACTCTCACTGAAAAATCCACTTACTCAGGCTCCTGTTTATTCCCCTGGGAGTACTTTAACTTCCACTGTGATCCTCAGGTCTAGTGTGTATCTACTCATCCTGGAAGTCTCTCCTGAAATGGACCATCTTCAGGAAAGCTTTCCCGTGCTCCCTTGACTATCCTAGGGCCCCCCTATTTTATGCTCTCACAGCAGCTAGCACATACTGTCATTTTGACATTGATAATGAAGTATTTGGGTGATC
This sequence comes from Bos grunniens, assembly GCF_055505025.1. NCBI lineage: Eukaryota > Metazoa > Chordata > Mammalia > Artiodactyla > Bovidae > Bos > Bos grunniens. Next base: position 52,561,104 of record NC_141175.1, on the reverse strand, counting down.
ATTTGATGCAATGTTTCCCTGCTCAAATGCAAGCCCCATGAGGGCAGAGGCGTGTCTGTCCGCCTCAGTCTTACAGCCTCAGATGCCAGGCAGAATCCAATTAGGCTACTAGTTAGGAAGTGTGTCATGGATTTGTTGTTGTTGTTGTTTAGTGGCTAAGTCACGTTTGACTCTTTGCGACCCCACGGACTGTAGCCCAGCAGGCTCCTTTGTCCGTGGGATTTCCCAGGCAAGAATACTGGAGTGGGTTGCCATTTCTTTCTTGAGGAGATCTTCCTGACCCAGGGATCGAGCCAGTGTCTCGTATGTGTCCTGCATTGGCAGGTGGATTCTTCACCGCTGAGCCATCTGAGAAGGCCCGTGTCATGTATCGGGTCTAACTTCTTGCTCTTTGTCAGTAGAAGCCAGTCTTGTTCTCAATTCTCTTTCTCAGTCCTTTCCTTTAGTTTTCTTTTCTCTTTCTACTCTCCACCCTGCTAAACCTACCCTATTCTGGGAGTGCTGTTCAAGGTCTCCTCCTTTCTTCACTGTACAGCCTCTGAGAACTTGAGGGAAGGTGTGGGGTTGTTGGGGGAGTGATGACGTTGGGGTGGGGAAGCAGGAAGGGATAGGGTGCCATTGGGAGGAGGAGTCCATGATTGTGAAAGCACCACAGTCCTCAGGGAATAATGTCCTAATGTGGTGTCCCTCAGGGCCCTGGGGAGCAGACATAGGTCTTTCTCAGCTAGGTTCCTCTTTGATCATCAGAACACATAAAGTGATTTGAGTGACTTTCAATTCTCCCAGGGATGGTACATAAATAATATCATTCTAGAGTTACAGGGGAGAAATGAATTCCTTACATATTATAGATGCCTCAAGGTAGTAGGGCTTCATCCTCTTGCAGAATCCCAGGTAAGCACTGCTGCTGAGAAGGGAGGACATCCACAAGGGACTAGGAAGCAGGTGGGAGGACCCCACACTGATCAAGTTTGGCCTCTGGGTCTCATTCTGGATAAGTGGCTAGTCCTTTGATCCACTTTGCAGCCCAGTTCAGCTGGTTCCACAAGCAACTTCTTCCCATGAAGTACAGTCAGGAAGCAAAATGGAGAAAAAAATTATTATTTTTTAAATACTGAGCCTCAGTGACTCTTTATCCATAGTGGTTAAGAAAGAGGGAGCTGACTGTCGAGTTAGAAAAATTCCTACCAGTTCCGCATCGAAGAAGAGGACATAGAAAACTTGTCTAATGAATCACAAGCTTGTAGCACACCTGAGGCGTGGCTCAGAAACCAAGGAGGATCCGTAGGCGAAAAGCTGGCAAGAGGCAGGGCCACAGCTGATGCTGGCCTACAAGCTTCTCGAGAAAGCCCCCCACACACACCCTCAGCCACCTACCACCATCTGTGCTCCACAGAGGCCTCTCGACCACGCTTGCCTGTGGGCGATAGCACCAGCCATTCATTTTCTCTTGTTGTGTGCCCACCCAGCCCACAAGGAGAATCCCCAAGTGAGAGGACCCCTCCAGGTAGTATGACAGGGACCATAAGTATGACAGATAAAAGGTAATACATTTGGGGAAAAACAATACACACTCTACTCCCAGGATGAGGAATTAGTTATGACCCAGGAAGTGATCTCAGCCAGGTAAACCCCATGACTGATGGGTGCACACCACCTCAGCATCATCTTCTTTGGTACTGTAATTTCTCAAATGGGGAAATCTGAGACCCTCAAAATTAAGTGCCTTGATTGATATCACAGAGTTAGACAAGATTAAGGTTAGAATTAGAAACCCTGCCTATAGTTTAACACACCAGGTTGGCCATCAGAATCAGCTGAAAGTAAAAACAAATACACAGACACACACATATACACACACAACAAAAACACACAACAACAACAAAAACAAATATCCAGATCCCATCAAGACCTAGTTAATCTGAAACTCCATAGTTGGGATCAAAGAGCCTATTTTTCTCAAAAGCTCCAGATGATTTTCAGATTTGGTAAACACTATCTCATTCTCCTCTCATCTCAATTGTTTATGTGTCTGTAGAGGACAGGGCTTCCCCTGTGGCTCAGCGGTAAAGAATCTACCTGCAATGCACAAGACACAGGAGATGCAGATTCAATCCCTGGGTCGGAAAGATCCCCTGGAGGAGGAAATGGCAAACGCTCCAGTGTTCTTGCCTGGACAATCCCATGGACAGAGGAGCCTGGGGGGCTACAGTCCATAGGGTCACAAAGAGTTGGATATGACTGAAGCAACTTAGCACGTACTGTGTACTAACTGGGCTAAATAAGGGAGGTGGGAGCAGCAGTAAATCTAAGTGTAGTAAGAAAAAGGTGCTCTGTGTACAAGTTTGAGAAAGAACACAGGGACTCAACTCTGAATCATTCATATTAAAATAGGTGAAGGATGAAAGGCTGGGTACTTTCCAAATGTCTCCTGAATCCCTGTGCACTTTTCCATTTCAAGTGCCACTTCCACCACCTTGTTCCCACATTTGAAATCTTTTACTTTGGTCCTACCAACGAAACGCCTAACTAGTATCTCTCCCATCTATCCTTCATATTGTTGTTGGAGAAATCTTTCACATGCACAGAGCTTTCACAGTGTTCCTCTGCTAAAAACTCTTGCAATGCCCTTCCTGCTAGTAAACTCAAGTTCAAAAGCCTTATCAATACAACCAAAGCCCTTCTTAACTTGGCTTTGGATTATTTCTTGAATTTCATTTTCAAGGCTATCCTTTACATACCTGGAGCTCCACAAAAATCGCTGTCTCCCAGAGAGATCACTATGTCTTTGCATATGTTTTTCTTCCACTTGGAAAGCTCTTATCACATCTCTGTCCTTTCTTCCCAATTTCCACTTAGAAAATTGACACACATCCTTCAGGTCCTAGCTGAATTATCACTTTCTATTAATAATATTACCCTACTCCAGAGATATTTTCATTTTGATATGAAGAATGGTTAAAGAAATGGAACTTTTAGAAGGAATTCCAGGCATCAATCAATAATGAAGACAATGGTGGGGATTCAAGGTGCTGAAATCACAACTTCTAGACAGATGTTCCTTTTGCCAATGGGTAAAGACAAAATCAAGTGAAAAAAAAAATGTGACTGTCAGGGCACAAAACAACTTGTGATATATTTTTACCCAATACAAAGGCAAACACTTCCTTGTGTGATTGGTGAAGATACAAATATTGTTACCATTGGGCCTGATATCCAAATCCAGAGTAAGCTTTTTGTGCTAATGTATGGAAATAGGTAAGCTGGGGAATGCAATTACTATTTGTAAATCATTTTGCTATAACCTTCTCCTCCAATATTGTTAAATAGAAAAATGCAACTGATGCTATTTTAGTTACAAGCAGAAGAAAATAAATCCTTGTGGCAACAAGCATCTGTCAAGGGATTTGATGTTCTCCAAAATACTCTTTGGTATTAAGCAAGCAATCTTTCATTTCTGAAGGGGATTCTCATTGATATGTATGAGCTAAGCACTCTATTATTTATGGTTAAGTGCAAATTGATATGTTTAAGAAAAATGCAAAATTAAGGGAAGTGAATATTAAAAGACCTAAGGTAGTAATTATGCATCCTGTGTGGATAATTTAAGTACAGTGACATTACAATATGCTTTAATAATCCTAGGTATGTCTTTGGAATGCAATAATACATTGCTTTTAAAAAGGTATGCACACAAAGTTACAGGAAGCTGGGTTGCTCTCGAAGGCATTCCGTGGCTATGAAAAATGTTTCAATAGGCACTACAGTGGAATAGTGGAACCAGTATTAGATTGGAGGTTAAAAAGCAGAGCTGTCCAGTAGAATTTTCTGCAATAATAGAAACGTTCCACAATATTTCTGTAGCAATTTCTATAACTATATGGTAGCCATTAACCACATGTGGATATAAAACACTTAGGATGAAGTGGCTAAAATGGCTGAAGAGCTGACTTTTAAATTTCACTTAATTTAAATATAGTCTATTGTGACTTAAAAGTGAAAGTGTCAGTCGATCAGTCGCATCTGACTCTTTGTGACCCCATGGACTGGCTCCTCTGTCCAGGGAAATCTCCAGGCAAGAATACTGGAGTGGGTAGCCTTTCCCTTCTCCAGGGATCTTCCCAACCCAGGAAATGGACCCAGGTCTTCTGCATTGCAGGTGGATTCTTTACCATCTGAGCGACCAGAGAAGTCCCTACTGTGACGAGTGGATAGCACACTGAAAAATTTTTAGGCTCAATCCATAAAATGAAATTTGCCATACACAACTCTCCTAACCTTTCCAATTTTCTTTTCTTTTTTTTTTTTCATGCACAAAACAGTTTTAACAAGATAACAGCTAACCTTCTGTGGTTAGCTTAGACAGATTTTAAAATCTCTCTGCCACCACCCCGACTCCATCAGGTGAAACAGAAACAAATGAAAATCAATAAGAAGATTCTACAGGGACCAAGAAACCAATTGAGCAATTATGCACATACCCTCCCATCCCCAGTCAAAAGAGAATTCTGAAATTAGAGTCGAAGGAAACGGTCAGGTTAGATAATGCAAGCCTGGCACGTTGAAATTTTTTGTTAGCTGTTATGTTATTTTAAATCTTGGTCATTGCTGTTATTGCAGACAGACTGGGCAGTCTTTTTGTGAGGATTTAAAAATTCTGCAGAGTATCGTAATTTTTAGTTCTGAAGAATCTTTCGGAGGCTTGAGTTAAGGTTGTGTTGATGATTAGTGGGAAGTATATAGAAACTAGCCAACAAGATGGGCTTCCTAGGTGGTGCTAGTGGTAAAGAACCTGCCTGCTAATGCAGGAGACATAAGATGCGGGCTCAATCCCTGTGTTGGGAAGGTCCCCTGGAGAAGGAAATGGCAACCCAACTCCAGTATTCTTGTCTGAGAAATCCCATGGACTGAGAAGCCTGATAGGCTACAGTCCATAGGGTTGCAAAGAGTTGGATACGACTGAAGAAACTTAGCACACATGTGTGCAGCCAACAAGATAGTGGGAATGGCACTGATATTTTCTTCTGGTTGGTTAAGACACAGCTGTTGGAAAAGACCCTGATGCTGGGAAGATTGAAGGCAGGAGGAGAAGTGGATGACAGAGGATGAGATGGTTGAATGGCATCACCCACTTAATGGACATGAGTTTGAGCAAACTCCAGGAGATGGTGATGGACAGGGAGGCCTGGTGTGCTGCAGTCCATGGGGTTGCAAAGAGTCGGACATGACTGAGTGACTGAACAATAACAAAAAACTTTTACCCAGTCAAACCCTCCAGAGGCCTTTCTCACAAATAATAAAGCAGCCCCAAGGCAATGGAGCATGAGATGAATAGGGGTAAATGAAGATTCCCTGGAGGAGGAAATGGCAACCCACTCCACTATTCTTGCATGGACATAGGAACTTGGTGGGCTACAGTCCATGGGGTTGCAAAGTGTCGGACACAACTGAGAAACTAACACACACACATATCCAAATGCCTAAGAACAAGGAAGTGGTTAGTAGTTAATCTATAGAACAGAACACTGCAGCCAATTAAAGTTGTACTCAGAATACAAAATTGGAAATATTTCTAATATATAATTAGTGTAAAATAAATGAAAACATGTATTGAAGAATGTGACTACTCTTTATATATAGTTTCTCTCTCTCTCTCTCTGTATATATATATACATACACACACACATATAGTTGTTTTTGTTGTTCACTTGCTAAGTCATGTCCAACTCTTTTGCCACCCCATGGGCTATAGCCCATCAGGCTTCTTTGTCCATGGGATTTCTCAGGCGAGAATACTGGAGTGGGTTGCTATTTCCTTCTCCATGGGATCTTCCAGACCCAGGGATTGAACTCTCATCTCCTGCACTGGCAGGCAGGTGGATTCTTTATCACTTTATCAGGCACCTGGGAAGCCCCTGTATATGTGTGTGTGTATATATACACACACACACAGCATATGTTATATATATATATATTTATGTATAGTATATATTATACATATTCTAAAACTAAAAAACATATTAAAAATTCATTAATGTTCCTACCACCTAGAGGGAACTACTATTGATATGATACTTATTCATATGTAATACATATTTTTCAAAATTATACTATATTCATAATTAAAATAAAAATTATTACTTTTATTTTAAAAATCACCTTTTCGGAAGTTGAAGGTTCCAATGCACTAACAGAAGAGCAAGTAGTTAGCTTAGAAGATGCCACCAGATTACATACAGTCTGTTAATTAGGTGTGATAACAAGTCTTAGGGAACCACAAAAGGGTTAACAGTCCTTCTAAAACACCCCATTTAAGAACAGGGAGAAAATTGAGTTCATTTGATGATAGATACATACTAATAAATGGCTATAAATATTCATCAACATCTATTGCCTTTGGTTTTATGTAAACCATAAATATAATTTTCAGATGGCTATGAGCAATCACTACTTATTTGCCCTTAGAAGAAGCAATGACTAACACAGTGATCTTTTTATAGCACTGAAGTTGGCTAGAATACTTAAATTGTTACCACTAACTACATTACTAGCAAAGGTCCCCAACCACTTGGATACTATAGGAGAAACCCATTTCAGGAACACTTTTTAAAAAGTCTTGGCCATTTAAAGGAGCCAACCTGCCTCTCCGACTTCATAGAAATAGCTCATGACAGCTACAAACTGGTGTTAAAAATATATTAGGAAGTGCTTCAGAGCACGCAAACCACTCAGTAATGAAGTCATTAAACTTAGTGAAGCTAATTTCTGAGGTACATTCTAACCTACAACCTAAGCCAGCAAGCAGAAGTCAATAAACTTTTATGGGGTTCTGTAACCAAGCCATTCCTAGGAGCTAAATTACCAAAGCCCATTACAAGATGTGTTTGACTAGCAAAATGGTGAGCTGACACTTACAGCACATACACAAAAATAAAGTTAGCAAATGGACATCTAAATTTTCTGCTAATTCTATACATGCTTGTGTCATCTGTGGAGAGCCATATTTATATGTGAACTAAGAAGAAAATATTGCTTCTGCTCTGAACAATTAACATATCGCCAAGCAATCCAAGTAAGGCTTGGAAAGCAAACGTTGCGAATGTTTAGAACGGTGCAGCTATGGTGCCACCAGGCACTTGGCTGAGTCATTAGACTGTCAGAACCATGACAACAGAGACTGAGTCCGTCCTTCAACAGTTGGTCCTCAGGACCTGCACTGGGTCTGGCTGGAAACAAATGTCATTTAAAAAACTTCCCTGGTGGTACAGTGAATAAGAATCTGCCTGCCAATGCATGGGACACGGGCTCGATCCCTGCTCCAGGAAGATTCCACATACCATGGAGCAACTAAGCCTGTGCACCACAACTAATGTCTGCACTCTAGAGCCCACGGGCCACAACTTCTGAAGCCTGGGTGCCTAAAGCCTGTGCTTCAGAGAAGCCACCTCAGTGAGAAGCCCATGCACCACAAGGGAGAACATCTCCTCCTCATGCAATTAGAGAAAACCTGAGTACAGCAGTGAAGACCTAGAGCAACTCCTCCTCCCCCAATTTTTTTTTGTTTTTTTTTTAAATGTCACTAATTATTTTGGAAGAAATGCCCAGGTAGATATCAGGAAAGGTGCAAGCCCAAAAGTGAGGTATATGTCTTTAATCTATAACGCAAATCAGATCAGATCAGATCAGATCAATCGCTCAGTCGTGTCCGACTCTTTGCAACCCCATGAATTGCAGCATGCCAGGCCTCCCTGTCCCTCACCTATCAATTAACTTTCCCCACCCTTTGGGATTCCACGAAATAGACCAAATGGAGCTTATCACATAAGGTTAGCAAATGGACATCTAAATTTTCTGCTAACTCTGTGATGCAGGTGGGCTCTACTCTTTGCTGTCTTGCATACCTGACTTATCTTTCCTGCTCTGAGAACCTGATAACAATTTCCCAACCTCTGACCTATCCCTGAGTCTTGGTTTCTTTGACTTATTCCATTGGTTTACCTTAGTGAGGCCATGCCTGCTACTTTAAAAGTCCATTCTGAAATAGAAGCAAACCAGAAAACCAAACAAAAAAGTGAAGTTTCTTCAATTAATGGAAACAAACAGATGTAGCCTGATTTCTGAAAACACTACCTGTAATTATAGGACTAGAAAAGACCTAACTATGTCAGCCTAGAACCTCCAGGCTAAGTCGGAGCTCTAGACACCAGTAAATGAGATCTCTTCAGATATTAAAGTCCTTGAGAAACAGTGCTATGGCTCCAGAAACCATTTCTACAAAACGTACACTGACAGCTGACCTTCCATCATATCCCCTCATTATCAGATTAACAGAACATTAATCTTTCAGGTAGTCATTATTATTTTTGCTATTTTTATCATGATTGTCATTATTAATTACAGTAAGTCCCCTATATATGAACTGGCAAGTTGTGAACTTTGCAAGATGTGAACATGCATTTATTTGCCTGCCCCATCATGTAAGTTAGTTCATGTGTCTGGTGTACACTATCCTGTGTGTGGATTCTCTAGAAATGGTTGTGCTTTTGTGTACTTTACTGTACAATACTGCTGCTATGCAGCACACAGAGTTTACTAACGACGACCTGATGGAACTGGAGATCCTAAGAAAGAATTAAGATGGACAAGAGGAAGAAGTAACTGGAGAAGCAAAGCGATTCACAACACAAGGAACTGCAAGGGGATTCTCTTTATTTGAGGAGACTCAGTTTTTGAGGCACAAGACTCAAACGTAGAACATACATGAAGGTTGCAGCAGCCATTCAGAATGCAATCTAGTGCTACCATGTCATCTATGATGAGAAAATAAGAGTTACTACCCAGACATCACTGGATTGTTTTTTCAAGAGGGTAAATAGAAGTGTCTCCAGCAAGGAACCAGAACCTGTGCCATCAACGTTAGGAATGAATGAAATTGTGGCTTGCCCTCCATCTCCTATTGCTGATGATCCTTCAGCTTTGCCACTTCCCACCTCCTCTCCCTCCTCCAGTCAGTAACTCTTCTTGTCTGTTCACCCAATGCCACCCCCTGTATGCCAGCTGTTGTACTGTACTACTGTACTTTTCAAAGACTGTACTGTAAGGTTTTAAAATGGTAAGGCCGCCATTATTATTGGTCACATATAGATATTGTAGTCTAAGATTTATAAAGTTGTGTTGTTTAGTCATCAAGTTGTGTTTGATTCTCTGCGACCCCATGGACTATGGCCCACTGGGCTCTTCTGTCCATGGAATTTCCCAGGCAAGAATATTGGAGTGGGTTACCATTTCCTCCTGCAAAGGTTATGAAACATGCCTTTTAATTCTCAAGCCAGCAGCACAGCCATCGTCTCATTTAATGCTATCAGCTCTCTCATTTATCTAGGAGAAATTTTAGTAAAGAGAAAGAATCAATTCCTCTGTGCATTGTTACATAGTAACTTAGCTGAGGAATGAAGCCTGAAACCTGCATATTCTACATCATAGCTTAATCCTTTTTGTCACAAGGTGCTGAAAAGAAGTTTAGGAAGTCTATTACACATCTTGTTTGAGACAAAATTGTAGTGAAGGAGATTCCCAGGTTTCAGTATGTCTCAAGTGCATCCTTGGGACCCACAGGGAATCTGATGAGTGGATTGACCCTTAGGTAGAGGGGCAGAATGGGGCACTTAGGACAACACCGCAGCCCCTTCTTTGAGCAGGAGCTCATGGGAGAGGATGGAGGGCCACTGTGAATAGGAGTGTACAGGGTAGCTCAGGTGCCCCTGTGACCTCTTTCAGTATATATCAGAGGCTGGGCAAGATCTGCTGCTGCTGCTGCTAAGTCACTTCAGTCGTGTCCGACTCTTTGCAAACCCATAGACAGCAGCCCACCAGGCTCCCCCGTCCCCGGGATTCTCCAGGCAAGAACACTGGAGTGGGTTGCCATTTCCTTCTCCAACGCATGAAAGTGAAAAGTGAAAGTGAAGTCGATCAGTCGTGTCCGACTCTGTGCGACCCCATAAATGGCAGTCCACCAGGCTCCCCTATCGATGGGATTTTCCAGGCAAGAGTACTGGAGTGGGGTGCCATTGCCTTCTCAGAGGCAAGATCTAGGAAAGATCAAATTACTGCAGAAAGTTTGGTTTTGCAGATGTCCCAAGCCCACAGTCATTCAGTGAAATTCTCTCTCTCTCTTGGGTGCTGTGCTTGCATCTTCTCAAAATCCTGACATTCAGTGAGCAGTGGAATAAGTGGGGTCAATGTTAGGGATGATGTCTGAGTTGGAAAACATCCTAAAATGGGCCAGTCCAATCTGTATAATGCTATCCGGTGTCTAGACACTGCCAGGCACAAAAATCAGTAGTCAGGGTTCTTGCCTGAATTGAGAAGGTCCAATTTGGCCATGAGCCAGGCACACCTGGAGCTTCTACAGACTATCCCAGGGCAACATAAAGGCAGTGATGGGGTTTAGAACCTGAATCCCATCCAGTTCTGGCACTGACACTCATAGTGCTGCTAACTAGACATTAGTCAGGTATTTCTCCTCCTTTATCAGGGGTCTCCTGCTCTGTAGCCTTAATTATGATGCCAACAACATTCACAATGACCACTAATTGCCTCTAGGTGGGAGGGATTGGGGGCAGGAGGAGAAGGGGACGACAGAGGATGAGATCGCTGGATGGCATCACTGACTTGATGGATGTGAGTCTGAGTGAACTCTGGGAGTTGGTGATGGACAGGGAGGCCTGGCGTGCTGCGATTCATGGGGTCACAAAGAGTTGGACATGACTGAGCGACTGAACTGAACTGAAAGGAGTTTACCCAGGTGGCACTAGTGGTAAAGAACCCATCTGCCAATACAGGTAGACCTAAGAGACACAGGTTTGATCCCTGGGTTGGGAAGATCCCCTGGAGGAGGGCACAACAACCCATTCCAGTATTCTTGCCTGCAGAATCCCATGACAGAGGAGCCTGGCTGGCTGCAGTCCATAGGGTGGCACAGAATCTGATATGACTGAAGTGACTTAGCACACATGCATGCAAAGGAAGTTACAGCAGAGTGCTTTCCACAAAGGCTCTGCTGCTGCTGCTGCTAAGTCGCTTCAGTCGTGTCTGATCCTGTGCAACCCCAGAGACAGCAGCCCACCAGGCTCCCCCATCCCTGGGATTCTCCAGGCAAGAACACTGGAGTGGGTTGCCATTTCCTTCTCCAATGTGTGAAAGTAAAAAATGAAAGTGAAGTCGCTCAGTCGTGTCCGACTCTTAGCGACCCCATGGACTGCAGCCTACCAGGCTCCTCCATCCATGGGATTTTCCAGGCAAGAGTACTGGAGTGGAGTGCCATTGCCTTCTCCGAAGGCTCTGCTAGCCCTGCTTAACTTAACATGTGCCTTCTTGCCTGGTAGAGGAATACAGGCTCTATTAGTAACTAACCACCTCATTATTCACAGCTGAGGCCAGCATGGTGTGGGGGTGGGAGGGGGGTCCCTCTTCCTTCCCTCCAGGTTGTGGCTGTGATGCCTGTGAAAATGTGCCCTAAAGATGCTTCAGTGGAATCAGTCCTCCAATGTAAAATTGCATGAGAAAGAGTTTCAGGACCCCTCCTGAGAGCAGATGAGGTCTGGAAAGTGAGGGATGGTCTATTTATCACAGATGATTCTGTGAGACGTCCCCCTCCCTGATCAAGCCTGCCTAAGCTCCTCTAGTTCAAGCACCACCACCTTCCTCCCATTTGTGAGCCAGACATCCTGGATTGTGAAGTCAAGTGGGCCTTAAGAAGCATCACTATGAACAAAGCTAGTGGCGGCTGCTGCTACTGCTAAGTAGCTTCAGTCGTATCTGACTCTGTGCGACCCCATAGACGGAAGCCCACCAGGCTCCCCCATCCCTGGGATTCTCCAGGCAAGAACACTGGAGTGGGTTGCCATTTCCTTCTCCAACGCATGAAAGTGAAAAGTGAAAGGGAAGTCGCTCAGTTGTGTCCAACTCTTAGCGACCCCATAGACTACAGCCTACCAGGCTTCTCCATCCATGGGATTTTCCAGGCAAGAATACTGGCATGGGGTGCCATTGCTTTCTCCAAAAGCTAGTGGAGGTGATGGAATTCCAGTCGAGATACTTCAAATTCTAAAAGATGATGCTGTGAAATAGATGCACTCAATATGCCAACAAATTTGGAAAACTCAGCAGTGGCCACAGGACTGGAAAAGGTCAGTTTTCATTCCAATCCCAAAGAAAGGCAGTGCCAAAGAATGTTCAAACTACTGCACAATTGTACTCATCTCACACGCTCACAAAGTAATGCTCAAAATTCTCCAAGCCAGGCTTCAGCAATATGTGAACTTGAACTTCCAGATGTTCAAGCTGGTTTTAGAAAAGGCAGAGGAGCCAGAGATCAATTGCCAACATCTGCTGGATCATATAAAAAGCAAGAGAGTTCCAGAAAAACATCTATTTCTGCTTTATTGGCTATGCCAAAGCCTTTGACTGTGTGGATCACAATAAACTGCGGAAAATTCTGAAAGAGATAAGAATACCAGACCACCTGACCTGCCTCTTGAGAAACCTGTATGCAGGTCAGGAAGCAACAGTTAGAACTGGACATGGAGCAACAGACTGGCTCCAAATAGGAAAAGGAGTACGTCAAGGCTGTATATTGTCACTCTGCTTATTTAACTTATACACAGAGTACATCATGAGAAATTCTAGGCTGGATGAAACAGAAGCTGGAATCAAGATTGCTGGGAGAAACATCAATAACCTCAGATATGCAGATGACACCACCCTTATGGCAGAAAGTGAAGAAGAACTAAAGAACCTCTTGATGAAAGTAAAAGAGGAGAGTGAAAAAGTTGGCTTAAAGCTCAACATTCAGATAACTAAGATTATGGCATCCGGTCCCATCATGTCATGACAAATAGATGGGAAAATAGTAGAAACAATGACAGACTTTATTTTTCTGGACTCCAAAATTACTGCAGCCGTGAAATTAGAAGACGCTTACTCCTTGGAAGAAAAGCTATGACCAACACAGACAGTATATTGAAAAGCAGAGACATTACTTTGCCAGCAAAAGTCTGTCTAGTCAAGGCTATGGTTTTTCCAGTAGTCATGTAGGGATGTGAGAGTTGGACCATAAAGAAAAATGACCTCTTTAGAATTGATGCTTTTGAACTGTGGTGTTGGAAAAGACTCTTGAGAGTCCCTTGGACTGCAAGGAGATCTAACCAGTCCATCCTAAAGGAGATCAGTCCTGGGTGTTCATTGGAAGGACTGAAGCTAAAGCTGAAACTCCAATACTTTGGCCACCTGATGTGAAGAACTGACTTATTTGAAAAGACCCTGATGCTGGGAAAGACTGAAGGCAGGAGGAGAAGAGGACGAGAGAGTATAAGATGGTTGGATGGCATCACTGACTCAGTGGACATGAGTTTGAGTAAACTCTGGGAGTTGGTGATGGACAGGGAGCCCTGGCGTGCTGCAGTCTATGGGGTTGCAAAGAGTAGGACACGACTGAGCGAGTAAACTGAACTGAACGGAATCAGATCAGATCAGATCAGATCAGTCGCTCAGTCGTGTCCGACTCACTGAACGGAATAGGGAAGAACAAATCTGATTCCATATTAGATCTGTTTCTTTTACCTTTAGTTTTGTTTTGTTGTTGGTTTTCTCTCTCTCTCTCTCTTTTTTTTTTTTTGTATTTTACCTTTGCATTCTATTGTTTTTACTTAGAATCAAGAATGTTTCCTACAGTCTGACCTTTAAGGTTACAACTCCTTTCCATTCATATAGAGATAAAAAGTTGCAGAACAGAGAATAACATTTGTTTTGCTGAAGGTTACAGGAACATTGTGACCTGACCTATACCGACAGCTTCAATAACAAAGGGTTCCAACAGGAAGTTTGCAACAACCAACTACCCTCTCCCTCAGCTTGCTTTTTAAAATGCTTTCCTGAGACACTTTGGAGAGTTTGGAGTTTGGGGCCAGGAGCCACCCCTTATTCTTGCATGGCCCTGCAATCACCCTCTCTCTGCTCCAGACTCCGACATTTTGGTATTGTTTGGCCTCAGTGGGCATCAGGCACACAAACTTGCTTTTGGTAATAAGCTCTGCTGTGGCACTCAGTCTCAGACACTCAACAAATCCCTGAACTGCATTCTGCTTTGGCACTACTGTATGTCTGGGGACCCTGTTTACTTCCTTTAGAACAGGCTCTATGAACACAGGTTGAACACATTAAGCTGACTCTTCAGATGCTGAATTTACTTTTATTTAGGGATAGCTGCAAGTTCCCCATGTGTAAAATAATCTGAAGATTTACCTTGAAAGATTTTTGCAAGAAAGTTTTGCTCACTGTAGTTGAAGAAGAATGGACTACTACTCTGCCCAATAAGAGTTCACATACAGAGCTCAAATCAAGATGAATACAACTCTTTAAAGCAAGAAAAATTTACTCTTTTAGTTGGCCCATAGAGTACCTTACTTTACTTCCATCTATTAGAAACATGTTATAAAAGGTTGGATTCCTAGGAAAAGACCCTTTAGGAAAATTGTCTTAAAAATTGTTAAATCCATGATATCTATTGTATGCCCGATATACCCTAACCTTGTGCAGTGTACAACCTATACAACTGTATGTGATAATGCTTAATTTTATGCCAGAAAGGATTACTGTCTCGTGGGACTCTGGACTCACTTCCTGGATGCAAATAAAATTTAGAATGCAAATTTCACCATGAGCATGTCTATACTCACGGACACTAACCTCTGGTCTCCTTGTTCACTTATTGCTTATTCCTGACAGAATGCCAAAGGCAGAGCCATAACACACCCAAGAGTGAATGCTAGAGAAGATAGATGCATAGGATTCATTGAGGACTGAGTTGCGTCGTACACAGTAACTCACTGTCCGGAAACTGGCTGGCTGGGTTAGAGTAAGCATGGGTTTCACACTGAATCCTCTCATACATCCGTATCTGGGAACATCTGCTGACATTCAGATTGATGCATCACATATTCATTGAAATTCCTCCTTGAAGACTTGCTTTTGGCCTCTCCCTGCCCTGCACACCAGGTAGACACACCCAGGCACGAAATGTGATGTGTATTCATGTGACCCCATGGACTGTAGCCCACCTGGCCACTCTGTCCAAGGGATTTTCCAGGCAAGAATACTGGAGTGGGTTCCATTTCTTCCTCCAGGGCATCTTCCTTATCCAGCTATCAAATCTGTGTCTCCTGCGTCTTCTGCGTTGGCAGGCAGGTTCTTTATCACTGCATGTGATGAACTGCCCTCTTTTCTATCTGCCCTCTCCTATAGCAAAAAGACAGCCATTAACATTCACAAGATTCTTCATATATTAAAAAGTTCTTTCATCACGTGTATCATCTCAGAATTTCTTCCCTGTGGTGATGCTCTGAGGTAGGTCTCATTATTATTCTCACTTTAAAGATGAATTAAATGACTTTCTGGCAATAACATAACCAATACAAGATAGTTTTATGTCTAACGATTAAGGTTCTGACTCCAAAGTATCATATATTTGTATATATATTTGCATTTATGTATTCATACATACACATATATTTTACATGCTTTTTGAAATATAACCACCTGTCTCAGAATTAAGAGGTAGAAAATATGGATAAGAAGGAAACAGAAGCATAGAACTAAGAGAAGGCTGCAATCAGGAGTAAAATGGACTCATACTGGTATATCTGAAACCTCAGAACTTTCCAGAGTATATAAATGATCTGTCTTTCAACATGATATGTCCATATTAACAAAAAAGGAACTCCCGGGTCATAGTATAGTTTCAATTTGAGTGAGGTCATGCTTGGCAAAAAAGCTCAATAAAACGTTTGTTGAAAGGACCCTTCTTGAGCAAACTAGACATTGGAGACAGATGGACATTTTCTACTCTGAGCCCAGGAGGAACAACAAATGGTGTTATTAATTCAGAGGTCAGCTTCCTGCAGTTACTGTTGTTCAACTTGTATCAACAGACTAACCACAACTGTGCAAGAATCTGCCCTGTGTCTGACTTCAGCAAAATTCTGAAGTTTCTGGTTTTTTTTAAGTTTATGCTTAATAAAGAAGTGTGCTGATACAATTCTAAGCTTCCAGTGATGGACTCGGCCTTCCTCCACACCTGGATGATCCTGCTTTAGTAAAGCTGTTCAAGTAAGAGGCTGATCGACACTTTCAAGGGATGGCCAGAGTGAGTCACTCCCCTACGTGGAAGTTTACTGGATAACTTGAATAGGCATCCAGCTTCTAACCAGAAAGGGGGGTTTCTTGTAAATGGGGTAACAGATGTAATATGAGCAAAGTCCCAAGGAGTTTCCCAAAGAAACTTGAATGCTTTCTGGGAAAGAAAGGCCATTTTTTGGTCACATTCTCTTAGCTTCTAATGCCTCTGTATTTTGATGTGTCACAAGTGACTCAGCTTCTAGGGAGATGAAACCAGCTTAGAGGAGCCACTAAAACATCCATGAGCAAATAGACTTGGGTGCAAGACTGAAAACGCAGAGTATGTGAGAGAACGGGGCTGGATAGATAGAGCCTGTGCATATAGTCTTGGGGAGAACGTCCCCCGACACAGTGGATGAAAATTGTATTCACACTGTATGGCTGAGGGCCGTGCCATTTAATGGATTTCTGAAAACACTGCGGCTCATCCCTTGCAAAGGAAGCCCGTTAATAAAACGAGGGTGGTGGGTAACCAGCCACAGATAGCACGGCCGCTGCCAGCTTGCTGTGATTAGAAAGCTTGCTGCACTTAATGCATTCCCAGCCACATTGAAACAGCTTCATTTAATAAAGCGGTAGTACTGCTGACACAAATGTATTAAAAAGTGGGCACAAGCAGAGTCTAAAGCTCTCGGGAACATTCCACCTGCTAGGGGAAAGGGTGGCAGAAAGGTGCAGTCTTCAAAGGACTTGTATTTCATGAGCGAAACCCAGTTCTGGCATTCTCCTAGACACTAAAGACAATGGCAGAGGTATGCCATTTCAGCTAACACCAGTGAGCATCATAAATGTAAAATACTGCTTACAGTATACATGCATACATATATACATATATATACACATGCTATCTATATACAAAGTAAATACACCATATACTATATTATAGTATACACACATACACATATACACTTTAGCTAAATAAATCTGTGCTTTCCTAGAAGAGTCGTGAGCCTCTTAGGTTGCCAGTGTAGCATTCTTTTAAAAGCATCATCTTTCTCTCAGGGAATGTGAGTCATTTTATTCAGACATGACAAAATGTGAGGCGAGTGGAGGGGAGGTGACAGGAGAAGTATTGAATCTCAAAAAATGGCACAAGAGTCTGGTGGGCAAATTTTCTCTTTGAAACAAGTTAGTCATTTGCCTCCCAGGACAACTCACTACAAACAAGAAAATCACTTTGAAAGAGTTCAGTGTTATGAAATATAGGACTCAAAGCCAGAAATTAAGCTTCATGTAGATCAGTCTGTATTTTCCTTTCTGAGAGAGGAATAGAGAAGGAACAGCAGTCAGCTGTGAGTGAGGAGCCCCTATCCTTATTGAATCTCTGAGTGACCACAGGGCTTGGGCTTACTTCTTGTAAAAAGAGAATGGTGGTAATAATGCTTTCTGTTACTCATCAGGGGAGGATTCAAACTGATGCTGTGGGTGAAATTATTTTGAAAGGGCAACACAAATGTAAGATGTATCTGAATAGTCTATAAATCATGAAAGAACTGAGAAACGGGTGTGCTCAGAAGACTGGAAAGAAAACTGATCTGTGACTAAGGAAGGCTGCCGTGTGGGGAAGGGAGTCATGCATTTATGGAATGCCCACGCTGTGTCAGGGCCATTTCACATCCCCCGCCATGTTCAGGACAGTCCTGGGAGTTTGGGCACACGTCCAGCTTTCACATGCGTAGCAGAATAAGAAGAGGAATATAAAATTGGCCCGAGTCACAGACAGGGTACAGCACCCGGTCCTCAGACCCTCTGTAGTGCATCTGGGATTTAGCCCATTTCTGCCAGTTGCTCATGGTGTGATCTCTGCCAAGTCAGTCTCTTCCTTTGAAAAACTAAGGGATTTCTTAAAACCTAGTAGTTTAAATAGTATCTTCATGATTTGTGTTAAATCCATAGATTACCCACCCTATAATTTAATGAATATTTTTCTAAATTTAGTAAGAAAACTCTATTACTTCTATAAATGGGAAATCACATGTTAAAATACAAAGAAATAGTTTCAACACATGATGAAACACTTGGCTATTTATAGTAAAAGGATGCTGTCTACCACCTCGGCTCCCCATTTTGGGAAACACTGGGCCAAGCTATCACTAGCTCAGCTCCGGAAAACTGTTCCACTGTGAAGTCATAGAATAGATTCAGTATAGTTACCAGGTACCAGCTACTGCATTGGCCTCTCTATTACAGTGCCTTCTTTGTGTTAAAAACTTTTGCTCCATTCTTTCCTTCTTATTTTTCTAAGTCTTCTCAACTCTTAACTTCTAGCCATCTTCAATGCAAATTTCAGCAGTCTTTGTACTGAGAATCAATGTAGGCAGAAGCATGTGGTAGGTGTTATCAGGGCTTATAAAATGAATAATGCATGCCAATAATATATGAGTCAAGAGTCAAGACAGATGAAGTGGTTTAAGAAAAATCTTACAAACAGCTTCTCTCGTGGCTCAGATGGTAAAAGTATCTGCTTGCGATGCAGAAGACCCAGGTTTGATCCCTGAGTGGGGAAGATCCTCTGGAGAAGGAAATGGCAACCCACTCTAGTACTCTTGCTGGGAAAATCCCATGGATGGAGGAGCCTCGTGGGCTACAGTCCATGGGATTGCAAAGAGGTGGACATGACCGAGCGACTTCACTTTCACTTTCTTTCACACTTACTAGAATACATTTAGCAGAGACACAGTCAGAGAAAAACAGATACTGAAGGATTGAATAGAACTGAAAGACACCATAGAGGTCACTTTCCTTGGTGACTCAGCCAGTAAAGAATCTGTAAGGCAGGAGAGCTGGCTTCGACCCCTGGGTTGGGAAGACCCCCTAGAGAAGGGAATGGAAAGCCACTCTAGTATGCTTGCCTGGGAAATCCTATGGACAGAGGAAGCTAGTGGGCTATAGTCCATGAGGTCACAAGAGTTGGACACGACTTAGCCACCATAGAGGCCACCTAATTCAGAGCCTGCATACCAGTGGCCTAGTGTTTGAATTCAACTGGCAAGAATGTTTGGTTCTGCATGCAAATTACTTTTAAAAAGAAATATAAAGGAATACCTCTCCAATTAACCTCAGTCTTCAACCCCCTCTATGCTCTTACCCCAGGCCTGTTCACTGTTAAATTCTTTACTTGCTCACGAAGATGTCTGAGAGTACATTCTCCAGTGTGCCTCATCCCCAACCTATCAACAAGCACTACACAAAAGTAGGGAAACAAGACCCTGTGATGCTAATAACCTTGTTGTTAAAGCAGAGCTGGGGCCAGAATCTTGACTATCAGTGAAGTCCTTACTGAATAAGCTATTTACAATGATGCTTTCACAATGGATGACTCAAATTAGGTTCTGAAAGAGATGTCACTGAAGCAAATCTTGAAATAAGAGATACTATTTGAGGAAGGTTGCAAAGGAAAGAGGCTGAGGAGAGAGGATGGGGAAGGTTGAGAGATGGGGAAGGAGATATATATTATAACCGAGTAAGTGCAAAAGAACAGTGGGTAGATGAACATGCAGACTCAATCTTGTACATGGACTTAGAAGGTAAGGAAAATCAGGAACATGAAAGATGAGCAAGATCAAAGTACAGAGCCCAAACTCTACTAAAAGGATTCCAAAGATAATTCAAGAAATATCATGTGCATGCAAAATGATCTGTACTAATATGAAACAAGGCTAGAAAATCTGGGAAGTCAAGAGGAATAGCAGGAATAGCAGCACCTCAAACACTAATCAAGGTGTCTGTTAGATTTAGAGACAGAGTTATCTTAAAAGTCATGTGCACCTGTTTCTGTTTTGTAAGTAGGCTCATTTATGCCATATTTTAGATTTCATATATAAGTGATTTCATATGGTGTCTTTCTTACTTCACTAGGTATAACAATCTCTAACTGCATCCATGTTGCTGCAAATGGTATTCTTTCATGCTTTTTTATGGCTAAGTAGTATTTTATTATATATATATACACACATGCCACATCTTTATCCATTCATCTGTTGACTCACAGACATAGAGAACAGACTTGTGGTTGCCAAGGGGGACTGGGAGTTTTGAGTTAGTAAATGCAAACTATTACTCTTAGAACAGATAAACAACAAGGTTCCTACTTGTATAGTACAAGGAACTATATTCAGTATCCTGGGGTAAACCATGATGTAAAAGAACATTTAGAAGGAATGTATAAATGTGTATAACTGAGCAACTTTGCTGTACAGCAGAAATTAGTACAACACTGTAAATCAACCACACTTTAATTAAATCAAATTAGAAAAAAAATTCTATTATAAAAAAAAAAAAAAAGGTCATGTGAAATACTCTTGTTTTTTCAAGGAGAGACAAGGGCCCCAGAATGGTTGCGTGAATCCTTCAAGTTTATGAGCCTGGGTAAACACAGAGGGAAACTAGTTGCCTGACTTCTTCACTTCCAGTTTGGTGTGTTTTTCCACTTTGAGTTGGACTGGGTTCAATATGACAAGCAACAAAGAGAAGAACAATGAAAAAACTGCAGTTTCAGGAAATGGAGTTTATAACTATATTCAATTAGAATTAGAGTAGAAAGTGAAAGGAAGGAGAGGAATTGTCAGTAGTTCTTGCTTCCAGGTCTTATTTTAAGGCCAGGGCTCCCTTGTGGTTACCAACATCACGATACTTCTTCCTAAATTTAAAATCAAATTTCTTCCTTGCAAAACTCACCGACTTACCTTTCCCACCCACCCTACCCATTATGCCTCCTGCATACCTCACCTTGCAAACAAGTCACCTCCTACAAAGCCTCTTGTAACCTCCTGAGCTTGCATAAGTTCTATTATAATATCAGAGAGTGAAGGCAAAGTCAACCACTAGTCTTAATAAAAAGCACCTAAGATACATTTCTGAGAACTACAGAGTGATTTTTTTTTTCTATCTACCTAGATATGTGTCAACAGCTCGCTTTCTGACTTGTGAAATCACACAGGGTCTCTGTTGCCCAGAATTTATCGAGTTGTTTTAGAAAACACCTAATGTCAGCAAAGGGAACTATTTTTATCACTGTATGTTGTTTAGCAGCTCTTGATGG
The DNA here is from genome assembly GCF_055505025.1 of Bos grunniens. Taxonomy (NCBI): domain Eukaryota; kingdom Metazoa; phylum Chordata; class Mammalia; order Artiodactyla; family Bovidae; genus Bos; species Bos grunniens. The sequence goes on along the minus strand of NC_141175.1, from coordinate 52,539,830 downwards.
TGATCAAATTTACAGCACCTATAAAAGGCAGGACAACCCAAGAGGCTGAGCCAAGAACTTTGATTTCTAAAGAACCAAGCATTACACAGCAAAGATTCTAGCTAGTACCTCAGAAAGTAGGAGGAATAGGATGTTATTAAACAGAAAAGTAAAAGGCCTAAAGATTAGGCATACGGCCAAATGAGCAAGTATTTAAATTATCCTATTAATACTAACCCCTCCTTAGAGTTTAGCAATCTAGCAAATATTTATTGAGTGGTTCTGACATACAAGGTTCTATTCTAGATATTAAGAGGATAAACAAAGGTAAGTAAATAAGACTTAGTTCCTTATCTTCAAGAGCTGCCCAAATAGTGCAACACAGAGAAGTATACATAAACGATTATAATGTACAGAGGAATATTTTATATATCAGAATGGCCACTGGCACCAGCAATGTGATGAAGGTGCCCAGAGGAGCTGGTTCAAGACTGTTTAAGTCTGATGATTATATAAACAAAATTTTACAAATTGTAAGCAATGATGTGGATTAAATCAAATTCTTTTGACTGAAAATTAATTAAAAAGAAGAGCACCTGAGCCATGTATAATTTTGATATTTTATCTGTAAGTTTAATAATAGGATAACACTTTTAAAATGTGAAGGCAATATTCTTGTGAATTGTTGGTTATTCTCAAACATTAAAAGGAAAAGCTGTTATCTTTAACACCTCTTAAATGTTTCCAGGTTGTGGGCTTTCCCAGGTAACTAGATGGATGCAGAACCCAAAGCAGTTTTTGCTCTATGGCATTTCCTTTTCTTTGCAGTCTTCTCAGAATTTAGAAATAAACACTCATTCAGTAACAAAGAGAGAGACAATTGGATCAGAAGATCCTGGCTACTTCTTCGGGAAATTGTACTACCTGCAGAAAGTTAGTTTGCACTTGGTTGGCTTTCTTTAGAATGTACTGGGGCTAGTCAGTCTGTTTGGTTCACCAGGAGTGCACTTGAATTTTTCCCAGTTTTCACTGGAGTTGGGTGGAGCTCAGTCAAGGTTTCATCCTCTGTATGGACTGCCGTTTCTCATACAGGGGAGAGGGGTGTTTCTGAATAGGGGACAGTGATGGGGGTTGTAGCCCATCAAACAGGATTGGGTGTCAAGACGCTGAACTGTTTCAGAAAACCCTCTTTGTGGTACCAATTGGATAGTTGTTATAATCATTTTTATTTGACGATTTTCATTTTAAGGATTAAGAAACCAAAATAGAAAGTGCAAGGTATGTGCCCAGTATCATACACAGCTGGCACATAATCAACATGGATACCAAGGTACAGGTGCTAATAACCCCTGCTCCTGGGGACTTGCTTAAATGTATCTATAAATAGATGGAAAGAAATACTTCTGATGAGGTATTAAAAAGCTATGTGTGTGTATGCATGCTCAGTTGTGCCCAACTCTTTGCGACTGTAGTCTGCCAGGCTCCTCTGTTCATGGGATTTCCCAGGCAAGAACATTGGAGTTGGTTACCATTTCCTTCTCCAGGGGATCTTCCCAACAACAGGGATTATACCCAGGTCTCCCCATTGGCAGTGGGTTGTTTACCACTGCACCACCTGGGAAGCCTCCATTAAAAGGCTATACTATTTACTAACCTTTCATGACTAAAATTAAGATATCAGAACAACCAGGTTGTCAACAGTAATATTCAGGAATCCAGGTATTTGACATCCTTTAAGCCTTAGTTTGCTCACAATTGGGAACCACCTTAGGGTTAAGGTTTCCCTTTAAAGTATTTGTCTTGGCTAGTTGGAGAAAACTTAATATCTACCAGATATTAAGATATGGTATCTATCTATCAGATATCATAGCACATAGCATTAGAATTGGATTATTTCTAGATGCTATGTAATCTATTCCCTCAGTAGAAACTGAGTCTCAGAAAAATGACATATTGCCCAAGGTAACTCGCTGGAGTTAGTACTAGAAGCTCAGCCTACTGACTGTCACAGAGAGAAGGAACAGGTTGCCTCTGTACCTTGCATTTGGTCCTCAGCCACAACCCTGTATCCTGTATGTTAGTTATCCTAATGACACTGCTCTTCCTCAAGTGCCTCCTGGCTTAAAGCATCAAATCTAGGGGACACTTTCCAGGTATGTTCTCCAAAGCATTCCTATCTTCCTTAAACTCTCGGCTCCACTGAATTGCATGGCTCCTTTCCCTCGATTTCTCTCCGAACATTCTGACCACTTTTTCTTATTCTCTGTCACTGGCCTCTAAAATATTGGTGTTCATTACAGTCTCATACTCAGCCTCTTCTATCTTTCTACATTCACTGTCTTTTTACATACTACCTTGGGAGTCTCTGCAGTCTCCGTAGCCTTCCACTGTGTGTTGTGTGCTTGTGGTTATTAAAGGGATATCTATAAGCTTGGTGACTCCTGAGCTGCTAGCCTTTTCCTCCTCTACCTGTTGGATAGTTCCATGTGGTCTCTATAGTCATTCAAGTTTAACACATTTACAGATTTCTTAGAACACATACACACACACACACATCCATGCATGCACACACACTTATAGACAGATACACGGATGGAGAGAGAAAGAGAAAGATCACATCTTGTGATAGCAATGATACAGTTGTAAAAAACTTGTTTGAATCTCAGGTTAAATACACAGAGACTAAGAAAGAGCATGAAAAAAAGAAATAAGGAAGCAAACTGTTCATCTTACATAGTGGGGAAGTGGGGCTGGAACATTGTCCAATTACTGCCATGAATAATTAGTTAAATATAAGTTTAAGGAGGCATTTGAAAAATACTAAGGCAACAACCAGTAATGACAGAATCAAGAGGTCTAACTGCAAATTGCTTCAGAAAAGCACAGAAATACAACACAATACATGGAGTAAAAAGAACAGGAGGAGAACATCAAGGAAACAGAAAAAACAGACAAGATAAAGAAAGAGAAGAGATGCGAGATTTAAAGCTATTAATACAGTGATTAGGAAGAATTTTTAATAACAAGGATGCTTATGGCTGTTATATAATAAGTAATGCCTCATGAAAAAAGCAGGCTACAAAACTGCATGAACAAATGATCACAAATATGTATAACATGCAAGGATGTTTACAGGCAGCAGAGTACAGGAGTTAGGAATATGTACTGTATGGACTTCCCTGGCAGTCCAGTGGTTAAGATTTTGCATTCCAATGCAGGGGGTGCAGGTTCGATCCCTGGTCAGGGAGCTTAGATCCCACATGACTCATGGCCAAAAAAAACAAAACATAAAACAGAAGCAATATCGTAACAAATTCAATAAAGACTTTAAAAAAAAGGTCCACATCACAAAATATCTTTAAAAAATCTAAAGAATATGTATTGTAGAATCCACAGATACAGATTTGAATCTGTAATCCATGACTTATGATGTGAGTTTGATCCAGCTATCAAGACTACTGTATCTCAATTTCCTTTTTTTAAAAAAGACGATAATAATGATACCTACTTAAGAGTCTGTTGGTAAAGATGAAATTAAAATGACTTGCAAGCTTTAGAAAAGTGCTGGGCACATAGAATGTGCTCAGTCAGTGGTAATGATGATTACATTATTAACTCCTTAATAAATAGCATCCTAGTGCTTCTGTCTCATTCCCTAAGGGCTTCCTTTGCATAGCAGTGTGGTGAGATAGCTTGGATAGGAACTAAGGAGGCCCGAATCCTGGCCCTGGATCTGCTAATAACTAGCTCTGCAATCTTGAGGAATCTATACCCTGTCCAAAGAGGAGCTGGCCTCAATGCTCTTGCAAGCTCTACAAAACTAAACTGTGCTATGATGGAAAGAGACAAGAGGAAAGAGACGTGAAATAAGGAGAATCATGACGCTGAACTTGGCCTCTAACACATCGTCCCTGGGTTTCAGTTTGTCTTGCCTGACAGGTTGCTTTGTAGAGACAAGAATATGCCATATGCCATCGAAATAAAACCCACATCATAACCATTTCTGGCCATGGAGCCACTGATGATGGAGGCGAGGAAGGTGCTGGCGGATCCTCTGTCAAGACTCTAATCAGAAAAGACATCCAGGTTCTGCCACCTTCCAGTGCAGTCACAGTGTTCAGCATGGAAAATTACATGAATTTCCTCTTTTATCAGACAATCTTCCTTTGCCAGTATTATTTCTCCATCAGTAACAATGCTAATGAGAACCAAAGTTCAGGTGCTTTACTCATTAAATGATTTCTTTTTTTTTAAGTACTGAAAGAAACCTTGTTGTTTCACTGCATAAACTGGATGTGATACAGATTTAGTAACTTCTCTTCATTCTAGGGAACAATAGCCTATGTTCTAGAAACATATTCACCACCACTGGAAGTGGGAAGAGAGCCAGTCAATTACAACCACCTCCACCAAGAGACATGGCACATCCCCTGGGCAAGTCATCAAGTATCCAACCTATGGCAGGTCAGACACACCCTCCAGGGATATAACAGTGCCTGGAAGATGGCAGACAAGAGCTAGGCTACAGAGTGGTTGTATTTGTTTGTTTGTTGATAAATCTGCCCAAATGGAATGGTCGTGGGATCAAACAAATTTAAGACCACGAGTTTCAAGAAATGAAAGAAGACTGCAAATACTGAGTCAGATGCTACAGGCAAAGCACAAAGAATGAGAAACAAATTAGGGGTCAGAACTCCAGAACCTCTTCTACCCAACAAACAAAGAACAGTTCTTAATTTCCTCTGGCAGGAGATCGATGATCACATCTGAAACAACAAGAAGAATTTGTGAGCTGTTTCCAAAGCAGATGGAGAGAGGCAGCACTTCAGAATAAGTCTAAAAGTCCATCCATCTTGACAAGAACTTACTAACCAACTGAAGGATGAGCCTCTGCTCAGCAGACTGGGTGAAAAAGAGGCTAAGACACAATGGTGAGTGATCCTCTGAAACAGACACGCTGAGTACTTAGACAATTTGTTGTTGTTGTTTAGTCGCTAAGTCATGTCTGACTCTTTTGTGACCCCAGGGACTGTAGCCCGCCAGGCTCCTCTGTTAATGGGATTTCCCAGCCAAGAATACTGGAGTGGGTTGCCATGCCCTCCTCCAGGGGATCTTCCCAACCCAGGGACTGAACCCAGGTCTTCTGAATTGGCAGGCAGATTCTTTACCAGGCAGAGCTACCAGGGAAGTCCAAGTTAGTCAATACCTTGAAGAGATGAAGAGTCACAGACATAGCCACAGTTCCCTATATGAAATTAAATCCTGAAAAACCACCCCCCAAAAAAGAGAAAAAAAAAAAATTAAAAGTGCCAAATTTAAAGGGCTTGTACAATTCTAACAACATGCAGATTGCTCCACTGAAAAATTCTAGATTTCAGTAACCTGCAGAGTGAGACCACTTGGGATATTTATTCTGAGTTTCTGGTATTCAACCAATATAAGAATCCATTTACTTTTTCTAATTTTATTTTCCTCCAGACTTCAGCACTGATTAAATCTAGGATACCACCCTATGTAATATGTTACACAGGCTTATGTGTGAGTGTTTGGTACATGCCAAAGAAAATTTATTTGTAAGGGATCAGAAAGCTGGACATAAATGACTTAGGAAAGACAGCACAGAGAATTCTCAAATAGAAGAAAGGAATGAGTAGGGCTTGAGAAGAGCTTCCCAGGTGGTGCTAGCAGTAAAAAACCTGCCTGGCAATGCATGAGACATAAGAGATGAGGGTTTGATCCCTGAATTGGAAAGATCCCCTGGAGGAGGGCATGGCAACCCACTCCAGTATTCTTCCTGGAGAGTCCCATGGACAGAGGAGTCTAGCAGGCCAAGGTCCATAGGGTTGCAAAGAGTTGGACACGACTGAAGCGACTCAGCATGCATGCATGCAGGGCTTGAGAATCCAGAACTGTATGATTAGAAGGGGATAAGAAAAAACCAAAAGACAATTTGAACTACCTCCCCAGTCACATAAGGCTGGCTGGTTCAAGGTATGATGCTGGACAGACAAACTGACACACCTTAAGGTGTGGAAGTATGGGACCGGTCCATGATCAGGCAGGTGGGGGAGGTGCACAGGGGAGAATGATTGATTAGAAGAGGGAAATGATTAGAAAATGGTGGGGCTTGCAGATTTCCAAGAGGCCAAGTCTCTAGCCTCCTCATTTAAAGGGCGAAGAAACTGAGACCTAAATATATTGATCAAAATTACTTAGTTATTATGGTTGCTACTAGAAGCAGGCTTCCTTGGTGGTTCAGTGGTAAAGAATCCACCTGCCAATTCAGGAGACATAGGCTTGGTGCCTGGATTGGGAAGTTTCCCTGGAGGAGAAAATGACAACCCACTCCAGTATTCTTGGCTGGGAAATCCCATGGACAGAGGAGCCTGGTGGCTACAGTCCCTGGGGTGGCAAAGAGTCGGATATGACTGAGCAACTAAACAACAACATCAACGACAGGGTGTCCCAAATTCCCCAGGTTAATGCTCTGGTCTCTACTGAACACACCAGGCACTGGCATCTGCATCTCATTCTCACCCTCCCATTATCTGAACTGTCTGAAGCTTGTAATAGAGTTCTTGACCTTCACCAAGATCTTGAAGCTTTCTCCATCCTTCCCTTGTAATCTGTCCCTGTTTCTACAGGTTTTCCTTCTAACTTGACTACTTCTTCTTTTCCATTCCCTCCTCCTCAACCTGCCCCTTCAAATGTGTGTTTTCCAGGCCCAATCCCTGGTCTACTCTTTTCTCTTAATACATATACCACATATAACTTAACATATTTTAAAAATCTGTATTTCTTTCTCACAGATCACAGACTAATTTCATGCCTCAAATCTAAGCAATAGTAGTGGGTATTTATTATGCTGTCTGGCCTACCTTAAATTTTTTGCTTCCTACATTTATTTCCCTTGGGGTAACTCCTCATTCCACTCATAGATTCACAAGCCTGTAGACAAGTGTCATTGTGCCCATAGAATATATGTGTTAGGGGAAGCACACTGATTGAAACCGCCCACCCTGGCCAGGCACCATAGTAACCATTTGCATGAGTTGTTTTTTGACAGGAGATCCTGATAAGGAATACAGAAGTAATAAGCCACCACCAACTGGAAGAGTTTGGGAAAGGTCGAAAGGACACACTGTATGTCTGTCCACTTCCCAGAATCCCTCTCGCTAGCATCCATCTTGGCTGAGCGATGCGTGTGCCACCAGGAAAGACTCTGAATTAGAATGATTGGCCAAAGACCACCTGGAAACTAATCCCATCACCATAAAACCTGACATTGCGAGTCACACAGCAGAGCAGTTCTCCTGGGTTCCCTTACCCTACTGCTCTCCACCCAGGTGCCCTTTTCCAAAAAAAATCTCTTGCTTTGTCAGCACATGCATCTCCTTAGACAATTCATTTCCGAGTGTTAGACAAGAGCCCAGTTTCGGGCCCTGGAAGGGGTCCACCTTCCTGAGACATATGTTTTAAATATTTCATGTATTTATTTAATATTTGGTATTTTGATATCTTAAAGAAAATGCTTTAGCTGGGAAGAGACTGCTCCTCCCAGAGCTAGTTAATTTTTGTGAAAGTGAAAGTATTAATCACTTAGTTGTGTTTGACTCTTTGCGACCCCATAGACTGTAGCCTGCCAGGCTCCTCTGTCCAAGGGATTCTCCAGGCAAGAATACTGGAGTGGGTTGCCATGCCCTTCTCCAGGGGATCTTCCTGACCCAGGGATCAAACCCAGTTCTCCCACACTGTGCGTAGATAGTTTACTGTTTGAGCTAGCCAGGAAGAGACAGCCAAAGATCTCTCTAGAAGCAAGCCTTTGATATGCAGTTATGCTATCCAGAGCCACACCTTTTCTTTCTGGCCCAGGAATGCTTATTGTCTGTTCAGTCACTAAGTCCTGACTCTCTGCAACCCCGTGAACTGCAGCATGCCATTATTCCCTGTCCTTCACTATCTGCTGGAGTTCGCTCAAACTCATGGCCATTGAGTTTGTGATGCCATCCAAACATCTCATCTTCTGTCATTCCCTTCTCCCCCTGCCCTCAATCTTTCCCAGCATCAGGGTCTTTTCCAATGAGTCAGTTCTTCACATCAGGTGGCCAAAGTATTGGAGCTTCAGCTTCAGTATCAGTCCTTCCAATGAATACGCAGGGTTGATTTCCTTTAGGATTGACTGATTTGATCTCTTTGCAGGCCAAGGGACTCAAGAGTCTTCTCTAGCACTACAGTTTGAAAATATCAATTCTTTGGCACTCAGCCTTTTTACCGTTCAACTCTCACATCTGTACATGACTACTGGAAAAACCATAACTTTGACCAGGAATCCAAGGAGGCAACACTCCTCTGCCTTAAATCATACTGGACCAGGTGCTTGAGACCATTCCTATGGCCTAAAGCCACCCAAAGTATTCAAACTAGCCTATCCCAAACTTTTTACCTGCCCTGCTTCCCCTTTCTCTAGAAGCTCCAGTAAAGGCTCTGGCCTAAATCTTCCCCTTGCTCTTGTCTTCCTGATCACCTTGGCCTCCTCCTCAGGTGGTCCCATGTGGGATTCTGTGTCTCCTGTCTCTAGGATCCTTGAATCTAATAAACTTTGTTTTTCTCAGCCTCTCTTTCTGTCTCTTCTTGTGGCCACCCCTGAATAGCCATCTCATAAAACGAAACACATTCAATCTATTTTGTGCTTTCTCTAGTCATGGACCAAACCAATCACCCTCTTTAGAATAGTTCCCACTTTTTGGTTGTGTAAGAATCACTTACGTTCCCCAATAAAATGTAGATTCTGAATCTCCAGCCTTTCCACCTCCAGAGATTTTTGATGATTCAATAGGCTGGGGAGGCGCTGTGCATTTTAATACACACTTGCAGGAGATTCAGATTGGGGAGACTCACAGATTTGAATAGAACATGTATTTCAAGCTGTAACGCAGAGTGTAAGTATGTCGCAGGTAATGGCACTACCTTCTGTGTCTTTGTCCCTCCTGGTAAGGGTGCCAGGCACAGTGTGGGACATGCTAAGTGATGTCCTCTCAAAGAAGAGATGCTCACCAAAAGATCTGACATATGCCGTGGAATATTACCCACATGAAATGCAAGATCATGTGTGGAAATAAGTGGAAATGTGTTTCAGACCACACACAAAGGTTCCAGAGGACTTGGTTCTCCTCTTAGATAACCTAGTGTTTCAGGGTCTCAGTAGTCCCATCATCTCTTGTTTACTGTTCACAACTGTTATATCATCTACCGGTTACTCCTTACCATGCACGACCCCTTACTGTTTGCAAAGGGATTTGGCATCTAGCATCAAGCATAATGCACGCAAGTAGATTCCCCAATGCTTGGTGAGTTTCAGAGAGCAACACCACACTTACGTTATGTCTTTTGGCATTATGGCATCACAGTCACCTAACTTCTAGTTTTGGCTTCTTAAGAACTCTTTATTCTTTTAGGCACAAGGCTATTCAACGGGCCCATACTTTGCAGATTTTTACAAAAGCCTTACAACCAATGTTCTGCTTATCTGCTGTTGGAAAGTTATGCTCAATTAATTTGTTCAGTCTTTATTAAACAAGTTATTTCTGTGCTGGCAAAAGGTCAATTTAATTGCACCAATAACTTTGAAAACGACAGTTCAATCAATACAATTGTGTTATATACGTGCACTAAAATTTACCTTGTGACTTTCAGGAGCAAATTGCAAACAATAGCAGTTAACAGCAATTTATTCCTGCTTTTCCCAAACTACTTCACTTCCTAATCCCCCTAAACAAAATCTGCTGAGTGTATCCCATAAACTGCGGCTTGAAATCAGCTCACTAGCCAGTATATCATTTAGACAGTTGTGGGACAGCTACTAAGAAAAGGGAAGAAATGAGTTTAAGTGTACTCCTCACCTTTAGCAATTGATGACTTAATCACAAACTTTTATCAATTAATTGATCAATCAGGTCAGAAATCCTTTCATAAAGTCCATTTAGTAGGAAAGCAAACATTCGGTGCAGTGGCAGATATCAAATGGAAGAACACAGAGCCCCTGATCTGAAGGAGAGCTTGTTTTTCTTCCAAAAGTGAAGTGAAGTCACTCAGTCGTGTCCAACTCTTTGCGACCCCATGGACCGTAGCCTACCAGGCTTCTCCGTCCATCGGATTTTCCAGGCAAGGGTACTGGAGTGGGGTGCCATTTCCTTCTCCATTTTCTTCCAAAGGCCAGATGTAAATAGGTAAAAAGTTAAATAGTGGTAACAACTTTAAATTGCTAGTCAAAATAAAAAAAAAAGAAGAAGAAATATCATAAAGCATCTGATTAGCCGTTGGATTAATAGAACAACTGACAGAGAGAGTTAGGGGAAAGAGGTTTCTCAGGCTTTGGTGGTTTCATAAGTTTTAGAGAAAGAGTGGGAACTTGGACATTCCTAAATGACAAGTAGGATTGGGATGGAGAAAGGAATAAATATGTGAGTAAAGGCACAGGGTATAGAAGTGAAATGACATTTTTGTGAAGTGAAATGACATGTTTGTGGGACTCTGAGGAAAGAATCCAACAGAACAGTGGGCATGTATGGATTCTCTGTGGGTGCACTCTAGATATTCACCCAAGATTAAAATCCTTCCACAATTAGAGAATGTGAAAATGCAAGCAATACAAGTTAAGAAGTATTTAAAATCATCTTCAGATAAACTGAGCTTTCCAAATAAACATAATATTAAAAGGAATGGTCAGGAATGGGCCCTAAATGAAGATTTAATATAGAGTTCCACACTTGGCAATGGTGAAAATAAGAGGCAGAGTTTGTTGACAAAGCATTTGCAGAAAGCAAAGCTTGTTCTGAACACCACAACCTTTGCAGGCTATTCCCACCAGCTTCAAGCAATAACAGCACACATTTTCAGCTCAGCTGCCTTGGCTTTTGAAACCAAATGCTGCCCTAAGATAATGAATTCAAAAAGGGGAACTCAAGTGTGAACACTCAGCAATGTGGAAAATCCTTTTGTGTACTTTCTAATTTTCTGTTTGTTTTCATCTCTGCAGAGATGCACAGAAGCTACTTTTGGGGGCAGGTTGAGTCTTCATTCAGCTCCCACTATAAGTGTGCTAGGTTCTCTGTGAAGATTTCTCTGTTGACGTGCAGATGTGATGAGGAAATGACAAGAATGCATAAGATTTCCCTCTGAGCACTGTGTTGAGAGTTATTGGTTCTACATTTCCTGGCATAGTTAAGGCGCAGAGCTAAGAATCCAATGACCCCTAGGCCTTCTTGCATTTCATTCTGTAACATCCCATCCTGTCTAGTCCTGAAGCTCTGGGACAACAAGCTCAAGGAGAGTTCACTGTGGAGACTGCTGACCAAAGAGGGAGAATCAATGTTTTAGATACAGAACTCTGACTTCTGCCTTTCTGTCATTATTTCCCCAACTGTTAATAACAGATATCTAAAACTGTTGTTATGGGCTCTGGACAGAGCCTCAAAGTTAGACCTGGGACAAAATCACCACCTAGAGTTGGGACTTTGGGAATATTTTTTGTTGTTGTTGCTGTTTGTTTGCAGAGTGAAAATAATCATATATATAGCATATAATTGAAAAGCAGATTAAAGGAGGTAAGTTATGAAATAATTTTAGCAGAGTGCCTGACAACAAATATTCATTCCCTTTTTCTGTGGATATTTATTTAAAATGGCTTTGTGTACCTGTGGTCTGAACTTCATCTTAGAACTTTAAGAATACATAATTTGAGGGACTTCCCTGTTCATCCAGGAGTTAAGAATCCTCCTTGCAATTCGGGGAATGTGAGCTTGATCCCTGGTCAGGGAACTAGTGGTTCAGCGGGTAAAGAATCTGCCAGTAATGCAGGAGATTTACAAAAACACAGGTCCATTCCCTGGGTCAGGAAGGCCCCTTGGAGGAAGAAATGGCAACCTACTTCAGTATTCTTGCCTGGAAAATCCCATGGACAGAGGAGCCTGGTGGGCTACAGTCCATGGGTTCCCAAAGAATCGGCCCTGACTGAGCTCATGTCACGAATGCAGGGAATTAAGATCCCACATGCCATGGAGCAACTCAGCCCTGTTCACCATAACTACTGAGCCCATGCCATAACTAGAGAGTCTGTGCATTGCAACGAGTGATCTCACATGATGCAAGGAGGATCCCACAAACTGCAACTAAGACCCAACACAGCCAAATACATACATATACAATTGTATAAAAATAAAAAGACATAATTTTAACAATAACAGCAATTAATAGTTAACAAGATATGCATATTAAATAATACATAAATATCTTAATGAGTTACATACAGAACTCTGCAAAACGTTTTTTAGCCAGTGTTTTGCTCATATTTTGGACAAATCTTGTTTAAATAAATGTGTGAGTGACACAAGGTTGGGGTACAACTAAGGAGGCTCCTATAGGGCCCAGGCTGACCTTGGAGATACTGCAAGTTCAGTTCCAGATGATAGCAATACAGTAAATATCACAATAAAGCAAGCCAAACAAATTTTTTGGTTTTATAGTGCATGTAAAAGTTATATTTACAATACACTACAGTCTATTAAGTTGTACAAATACCATTATATCTAAAAACAAGGAAATACCTTAGTTAAAAATACTTCATTGCTAAAAAATATTAATTATCATCTGAACCTTTAGAGTTTCAGAATCTTTTTCTGGTGGAGGGTCTTGCCTCAACAGCCACGGCTACTGACTGATCAGGATGATGGTTGCTGAAGGTAGGGGTGGCTGTGCCTGTTTCTTAAAATAAGGCAACATCTATCAAAATCAGAGTTAGTCCTCTCAAGTCCTCACACTGCTTTATCAACTCAGCTTATATAACATTCTAAATCTTTTTTTGTCATTTTAATGATCTTCACAGTATCTTCACCAGGAGTAGATTTCATCTCAGCAACCCACTTTCTTTGTTCACCCATGAGAAGCAACTCCTTAGGCATTTAAGTTTTATCATGAGATTAAAACAATTCAGTCTCACCTTCAGGTTCCACTTCTAATTCTATTTCTCTTGCTATTTCCATTGCATCAGCAGTTACTTCCTCTACTAAGTCCTGAACCCCTCAAAGTCATCCATTAGGGTTGGAATTGACTTCTTCCGAACTACTCTTAATGTTGATATTTTGACCTCTTTCCATAAATCATGAATGTTCTTCATGACATCTAGACTGGTGAATCCTTTCCAAAAGGTTTTCAGTTTACTTTGTCTAAATCCATCACAGGAATACACGGCAGCTATAGCTTTACAACATGTATTTCTTAAATAGTACAGTTTGAAAGTAAAATTAATCCTTGATCCATGGGCTGGAGAACGGATGTTTTGTTAGCAAACATGACAACAACATCAATCTCTTTGTAAATCTCCATCAGAGCTGGGTAACCAGGTGCATTATCAATGAGAAATTGCATTTTGAAAGGAGTCTTTGTTTCTGAGCAGTAGGTCTCAACAGTTGTCTAAAATTTTTTCAGTAAATTGTGTTGTAAACAGATGTGTTGTCATCTAGACTTCACTGTTCCGCTTATAGAGAACAAGCAGATTAGCTTTCACATAAATGTTAAAGGCCCTAAGGTTCTGGAATGTGCATTGGTTTCAACTTTAGAGTCATCAGCTGTATTAGCCCCCAACAAGAGTGTCAACTTCCCCCTTGAAGCTTTGAAGCCAGGCCTTGACTTCTCCTCTCTAGTTATGAAAGGGCTAAATGACATCTTCTTTCATAATAAGGCTGTTTGGGCTCCAATAACAATCTGTCATCTAGTGTAAACAATATTCATTAATCATCTTAGCTAGATCTTCTGGATAACTTGCTGGAGCTTCTGTATCAGCACTGGCTGCTTCATTTTGTACTTTTTAGTTATGGAGATGACTTCTTTCCTGAAACCTCATGAACCAATCTCTGCTCACTTCAAACTTTTTTTTCTGCAGCTTACTTACTTCTCTCAGCCTTCAAAAAACTGAAAAGAGTTAGGGCCTTGCACTAGATTAAGGTTTGGTTTAAGAGAATGTTGTGGCTGATCTGACCTTCTGTCAGACCACTAACATTTTCTCCCTATCAGCAATAAGATTATTTTGCTTTCTTATCATTCGTGTGTTCACTTGAGTAGTATTTTTAATTTCCTTCAAGAACTGCTCCTTTGCATTCACATCTTGGCTATTTGGTGCAACAGGCCTCTCTCTAGGCCTATTTGGGCTTTCAACATGCCCTCCTCCCTGAGTTTAATCATTTCTAGTTTTTGATTTAAAGTGAGAGACATGTGACTCTTCCTTTCACTTGAAGGAAAGGAGGCCGCTGTAGGGTTATTAATTGGCCTAATTTTAATACTGCTGTGTCTCAGGGAATAGGGAGGCCCAAAGAAAAGGAGAGAGATGAGGCAACAGCCAGTCAGTGGAGCAGTCAGAACACACACAATTTATTGATTGTTTGCTGTCTTATACAGGCATGGTTCATGGAGCCCCAAGACAATTATAATAGTACCATTAAAGATCACAGATCACCATAACAAATATAATAACCATGAAAAAGTTTGAAAGATCCCAAGAATTACCAAAATGTGTGCTTAGTCACTCAGTTGTGTCTAACTCTTTGGGACCCCATGGACTGTAGCCCACGAGGTTCCTCTGTCCATGGAAATTTTGGAGTAGGTTGGCAGTTCCTACTGCAACCAAAATGTGATACAGAGATAAGAAGTGGGTAAATGATGTTGGAAAAATGGTATCAATAGATTGCTTGACCAGGTTACCTTATGGTAACATGAAACTTCAATTTGTCAAAAAAAAAAAAAAAACAATTTCTGCAAAGTGCAATAAGTAAAACACAATAAAATAAGCTATGCTTATTTGCAGACATATTTCTACTCTCTCCTAGAGAAGGGAAAGGCTACCCACTCCAGTGTTCTGGCCTGGAGAATTCCATGGATTATATAGCCCAAGGGGTAGCAAAGAGTCAGACATGACTGAGCGACTTTCACCTTTGATGGTCTGAAGAGGGGTTGGCTAATATACAAGTGACGGAATACCATGAGCTTTAGATTTAACCATGCATGGTCTTCTCCTTTATTTTGCTATCCTTGAGATTAAAGACAAGATCAGGCCATAAGAAAGTAGCAATAACCTAGGTTCCAGGATCCCCGTGTTCAAGCCCAGCTCCACTACTAACAGTATGATCTCAAGCAGGAACAAATCACATCTCCTCTTAAGTATCAGACTCCTCATTCGATATATGAAAGCTAGGCACATCTCATTTTTTTTGAAGTGGTGAGATTCATATTTTTAAGAAACTCTTACAGAGACCTACTTGCAAAGCATATGGACAAAGAACAAACAACTGCAGCTTTCTCATTTTCTCCCTTCTTTCAATTCCAAACCTGGCTGCCAGGAACACGATTTGAGAGTTTGAAATAGTAGTGTCTTTAAGACATTACCTGGCTACATGAATCTAAGGAGCACAAAATATGAGAAGGAGAAGGGGTGCTGTTTTCTGGTTTCTTCGTGCTATACTGTCAACCTGCTCTAATTGAGCCATGCTGTGTAGACTGTCTGATCCTGCAGTACTTCATGCTCCCAGGCCAGCAGTTACTAACTCTTATATAAAAATCTGGAACAAAACCCTTGACTTCAGAGAGAGGGCTCTCCAGGAGGTACTGAGTTTATGGTCACTTATATTCAGAGAGGAAGTAGGAGGAATTTCTGCCCTGGGCATTCGGGCTAAATGGCCATACTCTGAAACATGTTTTTCTTAGTGAAGAACAGTCTAAAGCAGGGGTCTCCAAGCCCTGAGCCACAGGCTGATAGCTGCCTGTTAGGAATCGGGCTGCACAGCAGTAAGTGAGCAGTTGTCTTTCATGAGACTGGTCCTGGTGCCAAAAAGGCACCAAAAGGTCTAAAGGACATTTCTCTATCTCTGAGCATCATGTTCTAGTCAATGTGTGATTAACACTTTCTGAATTTCATAAAATAAAGGACAAAATATATCTAATTTCCTTTCTTCTTACAGGAAAATGGTCAGGAATTTTAATCCCTGGGGGTTCAATTAGTAAATAATCTGCCTCAATGCAGGAGATCCAGATTTGATCCCTGGAGAAGGAAATGGGAACCCACTCCAGTATTCTTACCTGGGAAATCCCACGGCAGAGGAGCCTGGCGGGCTACAGTCCATGGGGTTGCAAAAGGTGGACATGACTGAGTGCTTAAATCACTAACACCACTACCAGCACCGCAACCGCGACCACCACCACAGTGTAAAGGTTCTTTAGCCATCTGAAGTCTAACAAAGCAGACAGTTCCTGTTGATGTTAGGTCACTAATGTCTCATAACTTGTGTCTTCCTCCTTTGTCCAGTCCAAGCTTTGACTCTTTGATCTGGGGGCAGAAACCAGAAACCATGCTTAATGTAGACAGGCACATGGGCTGGTCAGGCATCTCACGGTAGGGATCACAACTATAAGTCTGCCAGAATGCGAGGAAACTGAGACTGTCAGCTTGTGGAAATATATGTAAATGCAAAGCCTCTTTAAAAAAAGAGCTTTGTAGATTCTCTAAAAGTTTGTTGCTGTTCAGTCGCTCAGTTGTGTCTGACTCTTTGCAACCCCATGAACCGCAGCATGCCAGGCTTCCCTCCTTCACCATCTCTTGGAGCTTGCTTAAACTCATGTCCATTGAGTCAGTGATGTCATCCAACCATCTCATCCTCTGTCATCCCCTTCTCCTCCTGCCTTCAATCTTTGCCAGCATCACAGTCTTTTCTAATAAGTTGGCTCTTTGAATCAGGTGGCCAAAGTACTGGAGCTTCAGCTTCAGCATCAGTCCTTCTATTAAATATTCAGGATTTATTTTCTTTAGGATGGACTGGTTTGATCTCCTTGCAGTCCAAGGGCTCTCAAGAGTCTTCTCCAACATCACAGTTCAAAAACATCAATTCTTCAGAATTCAGGCTTCTTTATGGTCCAACTCTCACATACACGACTACTAAAAAAACCATAGCTTAGACTATATAGACCTTTGTCGGCAAATTAATGTCTCTACTTTTTAATACACTGTCTAGGTTTGTCCTAGCTTTTCTTCCAAAGGGCAAGCGTCTTTTAATTTCATGGCTGCAGTCACCATCTGCAGTGATTCTGGAGCTTAAGAAAATAAAGTCTGTCACTGTTTCCCACCCCATCTATTTGCCATGAAGTGATGGGACCAGATGCCATGATCTTAGTTTTTGAATGCTGAGTTTTAAACCAGCTTTTTCAGTCTCCTCTTTCACCTTCATCAAGAGGCTCTTTAGTTCCTCTTCGCTTTCTGCCATAAGGGTGGTGTCACCTGCATGCCTGAGGTTGTTGATATTTCTCCCAGCAATCTTGATTCTACCTTGTGCTTCATCCAGTCCAGCATTTCTCATGATGTACTCTGCATATAGGTTAAATAAGCATGGTGACAATATACAGCCTTGACGTACTCCTTTCCCAATTTGGAACCAGTCCATTGTTCCATGTCCTGTTCTAACTGTTGCTTCTGGACCTGCATACAAGTTTCTTAGGAGGCAGATAAAGTGGTCTGGTATTCCTATCTCTTTAAGAATTTTCCACAGTTTGTTGTGATCCACATAGTCAAGGCTTTAGTGCAGTCAATGAAGCAGAAGTAGATGTTTTTCTGGAATTCTCTTGCTTTTTTGATGATCCAATGGATGCTGGCAATTTGATCTCTGGTTCCTCTGCCTTTTCTAAATCCAGCTTGAACGTCTGGAAGTTCACAGTTCATGTACTGTTGAAGACTGGCTTGGAGAATTTTGAGCATTACTTTGCAAAATGTGAGATGAGTGCAATTGTGTGGTAGTTTGAACATTCTTTGGTGTTGCCCTTCTTTGGGATTGGAATGAAAACTGACCTTTTCCAGTCCTGTGGTCACTGCTGAGTGCTGGCATACTGAGTGCAGCACTTTCACAGCATCATCTTTTAGGATCTGAAATAGCTCAACTGGATTCCATCATCTCTACTAGCTTTGTTCGTAGTGATGCTTCCTAAGGCACACCTACTTCACACTCCAGGATGTCTGGCTCTAGGTGAGTGATCACACCATCTCGGTTATCTGGGTCATTAAGATCTTTTTTGTACAGTTGTGTGTTTTCTTCCCACCTCTTCTTAATATCTTCTGCTTCTGTTAGGTCCATACCATTTCTGTCCTTTATGTGCTCATCTTTGCATGAAATGTTCCCTTGGTATCTCTAATTTTCTTGAAGAGATCTCTAGTCTTTCCCAATCTATTCTTATCCACTGTTTCTTTGAACTGATCACTGAGGAAGTCTTTCTTATCTCTCTTTGCTATTCTCTGGAACTCTGCATTCAGATTGTATATCTTTCCTTTCCTCCTTTGTCTTTCACTTCTCTTCTTTTCTCAGTTATTTGTAGGCCTCCTCAGACAGCCATTTAGACTTTTTGCATTTCTTTTTCTTGGGGATGATTTTGATCACTTCTGTACAATGTTAGGAACCTCTGTCCATAGTTCTTCAGGCAGTCTATCAGATCTAATCCCTTGAATCTATTTGTCACTTCCACTGTATAATCGTAAAGGATTTGATTTAGGTTATATCTTAATGGCCTAGTGGTTTTCCCCACGTTCTTTTATTTAGTTGTTCACCCATAAAACCATCACTAGATTGTAGAAATGAGTATATCCCTTACCCCTTATAGACTCCTTGTGCCCTTTGTACTCCGTCCTTCCCACTCTTCCCCATCCCACTCCCATTACCAGGCAACCACTGGTCTGTTTTTTTCTGTGCTTGTTTTTTTTTAAATTTTTACAATGTTGAGTTGGGTTCTGCCATACAACAACGTGAATCTGCCATAATTATCCCTACATCGTCTCCCCTCCTCCCCTCCCTCCCCTCCCCCATCCCATCCCTCTAGGTCATCACAGAGTGCCAGACTGTGCTACCTGGGCTACACAGCAGCTTCTCTCCAGCTGTCCATCTTACACCCATAGTGTATATATGTTGTTGCTGCCTTCTCCATTTGTCCCACTCTCTCCCTCCCCCACTGTGTCCACAAATCCATTCTCTACAGCTGTGTCTCCATTCCCATTGTCTTTCACTATAAATGAGTCTATATTTTCTAGACTTTTCCATAAATGACATCAAGCGGTACGTTCTCTTTTTGTTTAGCTTCTTTCCCTTGGCAAAAATATTTTAGATTTCTCCATATTGCATCAGCTATTAACAGTCCATTTGGCTTCATGGATGAGTACATTTGACTGTGTGGCTGTACTACAGTCCATTCATCCACTCCCCTGTCCACGGACATCTGAGTTGTTTTCAGTTTGGGGCTATCACTGATAAAGCTGCTAGGGACACTTGTGTACAAATTCTTGCTTGTGTTCATTTCTTCTGGGAAAATACCTGGAAATAGAATAGCTGGTTCATCATAAAGTTTCTTAACTTTTTAAGACCAGTGGCATTCAAAAACACAGTGAGGGAGGGAGAAAGTGGGAAAATGGAGAAGGTAGCAACAATGTGTATACGTTATTAGGTGTGAGATGGATAGCTGGTGAGAAGCTGCAGTGTAGCACAAGGAGCCCCGTCAGGCACTCCTCTGTGATGATCTAGAGGGCTGGGATGGGGGGAAGGGAGGGAGGTTTGGGAGGGAGGGAATGTAGGGATAATTACGGTGGATTCACATTGTTGTATGGCAGAAACCAACACAGCATTGTAAAAATTTTAAAAGCAAACAAACACAAAAAGAAAACAGACCTGTGGTTGCCTGGTGATGGGAGTGGGATGGGGAAGGGTGGGAAGGAGGGAGTACAAAAGGCAGAGGAAGCTGTAAGGGGTAACGGATATACTCATTAACTTGATTGTAGTGATGGCTTCATGGGTGAATAACAAAAAAAAAAAAAAAAAAAACTTAGCAAATTGTACACGGTATATATATGCAGTTTACTGAATGTCAGTTATGCCTCAGTAAAGCTGGTTTTGTAAAAGATCAGAGAAAGAACTTAGAACAAAATAGAAGAGACAGAGAAATGCCCCCATAGTTTCTGTAGGATGAATGACTCCTATAAGGCTTTTTTCTACTCACCACTGAAACAAAAGTCAAAATCAAACCACAGTCTCATGTGAGAAGAAGAGTATTTATAAAATAATGTTCCATTGAAAGGCACCATTCAATCTTTCTCTAAATAAGCTGGCTCATACTGTGGGTTCTCTCTAGCTTAATAAAGCTGAGTTCTGCTCTGCTTTGGGGCCTATATTGGACCTATTTCTCCCTTGTACCTTCAGAAATTTTCCCTGTGCTTTGCTGCTTGCTCTGCTTCTCTCTGTCTGTGGTCCAAGTGGAAGCTCAGTGGCCGGGTTTAGTGGCAGCAGTGATTCTGCTCCTTCTAGTGGCATCCCTGCAGAGCAAAGAAGATGCACCCACCCAAAGCCATCATTAAGAGAAGGGGACAGACGCAGCCTGGCAGAGGACCAGCTGGGCCCAGGCTGATGCTCAGCTCCAATATCCAGATCAGGGAGCAGACTCTGAATGGGAAATATTGTCGTTTGACTTGACACTGGGACAGGGAGAGCCAGACAGATGTAAACGTTCCCTGCACAGCACTACATGGTAAGACCACAGGAGGCTGGCACCTTTGATTTGGCTCTCGTGGCACCAGAAGAAAAGCCAGCAATGCTGGGCTATTTTTAATGTTCAAAGAGCCTAGCAAAAGATTTATGACTACAAATACATAGTGTGGGAGAGATAAATTGGAGCAAGGCTCTCCCAGCTCCAACAGAGGAGTCAGCCTGCCAGGCTGGTCAATAAAGTATTTAAGCCCTGAGTGCTGTGTGGGTTGTCATAGATTAAAATTTGAAAATCTTTTATGGTGTAACAAGGTCCTTAATTATAACTCTGGGCTTTGGATCATTTTCAGGTTGTGCAAACAGCAAGACTTATGCTACAGAGAACATCCTTGGCTACAATAGCCTTTAAATCCAATGTCCATGAGAGAAAATACTCAGTTCTCAAGTTCAGAATTTTGTCCCAGAATAAAGAAGTCTGATGGATTTCTACCATAAAGCCGTCTCCTGTCTCAACCATATCTGATATTATTTTTCTCTCTTATATGACATTCATAGAATCTAATGAGCTAGCTGAAGCTTCAAGGTGATTTAGCTTTCAACTCCTTTTTCCTTTGTCACTCAATATTGCTAAAATATTCTCATTCTTCCTGAAATTTAAGATGCATGATAATTTTACTTGCTGTGGATTTCAGTGGCTGATTAGCATCTTTGGTTGGTGGTTACTAGATCAATGACCTCTCTTAGAACAAAAGAGTCTTGAATAACCAACAGGACTTGATTATAAAATATTTTAACTATGATCAGCAGATCTTTCTAAAGCAGTTTTGTTTTTTGAAGTACAACTGGCAGGAATCTAGAGTAATGTTAACAACTTCAGACTCCACTCTTGGGACTCATTTCTAGTTCCAATTGCCATATGATCAGGTAAACTCACAGCATCAGTAACCCAGCAAAATCAGCCTATATAAATGAATCTTCCCTTATATATATAAAATATAATATATGATATACATATATATATGAAACCCTTAATGATCATACATTCCCATGTGAACTCATCTGGCATCTATAAATTACGCTATGGGACTAGTATTAAAGACGAGTGAACAAGAAAAGTAAAATCATGAATTTAATACGGAAAATAATTTTTTTCCCATGGGATCTTATGTTGTATGCGGAGGGAAGAGGAATAAGGATCTGGACATGGAATAAGTAAGAATATAGGTTACTGGGGTGTCTTAGCCAGAGAGATTGTACAGGACCACAGTCAAGAGATAAGCTGAGCAAGTGATGTGGGAAGGGGTTGGGTTGTGGTGTACACATCTGTGCGGATGGGTGGAGGCAGGAATGGTGAACTCTGAGAATGGAAATCCTTAAAAACAGAGTGCTACTAGGAAGCTACCAAGCACTGACAGCACATATGCTCTCAAACATGGTTTGGGTTCAAGACACTGTGTGTATTCTGTAAGGTGTCTTAAAGTCAAGGCCATTTGATGAGTTATATTGTCGGTCATTATCTCATGCATGTTTTAGACGCCCCTTTCAGATTGGGGAGGGGCTTTGTTTATCCTTTTCCAATATATCTCATTGGGATGTGCCACAAGTCAGTTCACTGTGGGTGTTCAAGAAATACTTACTATTACGTTCCTTCAATACTTTCTGAAAGGTATGTAGGAAGGTTAATAATTTCTTCAATTTCAGAAATACATTGATACCCCTCAATATCTTTGCACAATAAATAATTGATTTTCTGACAATCACCCAGTTTTTAAACAGGGTGGTCACTCAACTTTCAACCCCTAGCTGAAAGTTATTTTCAGCATATGGATAATTTTCCCAGCATGAGAGCATTCTTTTCAGGTTATATCAAAACTAGGATTTAGCAGAAGAATTGTATCCAGTACAGACACTTGAAATATAGTATGATAATTGAAATCTCTGAATATATACATGGATTGAAGACATAGGAGTTACTATAATCAATTATGCTCATTGTCAACATTGTATACTCCTGAAACATAAGAATTTTTAAGTGCAAAGTTATTTTGCTAACATACTAAAAATCTTCCTCTGATGTAAAACATCTTAGGCTCTCTCTTAGACATTTTTATAAAAATTAGCTTCTATTGTTTTGCTATTCAGTTGCAAAGTCATGTCCGACTCTTTGCGACCCCACAAATTGCAGCATGCCAGGCTTCCCTGTCCCTCACTATCTCCTGGAGTTTGCGCAAACTCATGTTCATTGTGTTGATGATACCATCCAACCATCTCAACCTCTGTCGCCCCCTTCTCCTCTTGCCCTCAATCTTTCCCAGCATCAGGGTCTTTTCCAGTGAGTCAGCTCTTATCATCATCTGTTGTGAATAAGGACTATTAAGACTCCCCGGACACAGCACTAGGTGGCCAGTGCTAAGTGTTGGGATTCATCACGGAGGTGCAAATTCCACTGAGTAGGTCTTGGAGATTTTGAATGTTTCTGCTGGTTTCTTGCCTTGTGGCGAGCTTAACTCATCCAGTTGACTGTATTCCTTCCCCCATTCTATCTCTCTATTTCCAGAGTGAAAGACTTCTTAACTCAGATGCCAGTCCCTGGACATGGTATATTAATTAAGAGGCTCATTTTCTTAAAACTAAACCAAGTGGCTTGTCAGGGAGTGCTTATTTCTCAGGAGCCTGGGTCCCATGGGAGTCTTGGCATTTTTCCCTAAGTGACTGTCATGACGCAGAGGCCTCTCTATTAACACTGCCTACAAAGACTCTTCTACATCTGCCTGTAAAACATCCTTCATGCTTTCCTTCCTCAATCCTTTTCCCAGCATCATGAGGAAAAGGCACAGTAGCCTGTAACAAAGGCTCATCAAGACTCAAGGGCTTCTAATTAATTTCTTATAATGCGATTTCTTACATCAATTAAGTCCTGGGGATGCTGCAACTCCCCATCAAGACCAGCTCTCTGCAACTGCAGAGTGGAAGAGTTTTGTACGGGAACTGTTTATTGGGCCTTGACTGCTCAAATCTCTATTAGCCCCCCTCCTGGCCTGGCATGTGACCATTACCTCTTGCTCTAGGGCCTCAACCAGTCTTGAGTAAAGCAACTCCAAGAGGTCACACAGTCAAGAATGAAACTTTGTTTCCAGAGGCTCCTTTGGAGAATGTGCTATTACACCCCAGAAAGAGTGGTAACACCTTTCTCTAGATGAGGATACACTCATTAGATGTCCTATGCCCTTGAAAGGCATAGACACCTCAATGTAGTTTGAAAAGACCAGGGGAGTACCTAGAGGGATGCGAGAAAAAGAAATGTCAAAGACAAGACACTGGCTCCAGAAAAGTTGTCAGTGATGGATACCCAGCACAGGTTCATAGGGAGAAGGGTAAGACAGCCCTAAACAAAAGTCAGGTCAAGGACCACCTGAAGTCACTACCATTTTCCCCAGAATATAGAATCTTCATAACATTACCCCTTTCCCTTACTTCATTTCCCAATCCCTAGCTCCATATTCAGGACAGCATTCTGAGAACTCATCCTTATGATAAATCAACACAGACCCTTAGGGCATCACAGAGGTACTATTCAAAACCTTCCTGCCCAGGGTTGTGCTGCACAGGTACAAAGTCTACCCACTCTCACTTGACCCCTGAGGAAACTCCCATCTGAAGAGCAGGCCTAATTTGGAGTTGACCATGACAATAACAAAAGGAGCTTCTTACCTCTCACACTAGTATCACCAGCACCAACGCTGAGAAAACACAACCACCAGCCTTGAGGTTTCTCTAAAATGATGTATTTTAAATAGTCACACACTCAACTTTCCAGCAAAAGATGTAGACATGAAGTCAAGCTGGATAATAGCAAGACTGGGATCAAAGTCTCCAAACTCGTGCCTCAACCATGAGAAGTGAAAGTGTTAGTAGCTCAGTCATGTATGACTCCATGACCCCCATGGACTGTAGCCCACCAGGCTCCTCTGTCCATAGAATTCTCCAGGCAAGAATACTGGAGTGGGGAGCCAGCCATTCCCTTTTCCAGGGGATCTTTCTGACCCAAGGATCAAACCTTCATCTCCCGCATTGCAGGCTTATTCTTTACTGTCTGAGCCACCAGAGAAGCCCTGTCTCAACCATAGAGGATAGCCATTCTCTTGCAAGATACTTATTCAGAACTCACACCTCTGAGGTCATGTTTTCTGATCCAAGGATTAGGCTCCTTGTCCTGACAGTGGAATGCGATCTGTGAAAATCCAGGGCAGTATTAGCTGTTGGGAGGACACAAAAGCACACTGTGCATTTTTTTCTATATACTCTTGTTGTTCCTCTCAAAACAGAAGTTTAGGAAAAAAATGCCTTCTCTCTATGTAGCAATAAATTTTTCAGAATATACAAATAGGTGCCAGCTCACATTTAATAGTGAGGAGAATTCTATCATCTTCGATTCTCTATCTCTGATGAGCAACAGATTTTTCTTTTTTAGGAATGAGCCCAAGAAAATGATTTTGTTTTTCCTAGTGATTTGACAAACTTAAGCTCTTTGACAGACAAATGCAAGCAAGTTCAGGGCACTTGCAAAAAGAGAGACAATAATCTGGAACCTTGTTTCCTGTTTCTTTAGAGACTAAGCCACTTCTCTTTCCTCCTGAACACACAGGTAGGTTACATTTCCCAGTATCTCTTGCAATCAAGTGTGGCCAACTGACTGAATTTTCATTTGCCGGGAGGACAGAGAGGACTAGAAAGCAGTTAGGAGTAAAAAGACACAAGATGGACATAAAGGACGAATAGCAGTATGACTGCCAGAAGAGGCTACATACCTCCTGCACTGAGATACATCACTGCTTTGAACACTACAAGCAACTGCTTTGGGACTTGAAAGCAAGATACAGAAAGATAATTTGTTAATTAGCAATGAGAGTAGAAGCAGAGACATAGGAAGAAGCTGATTTGCACTAATGTTGCAGCTCTAAGACAGGAGGGGTGAATATCAGCCCTACCACACAGGAGCCTTGATTCCACAGGGGGTTGTGGTTCTAGGTCTCCCCTGAGACAGTCAGGGGTCCTTCTCTGTTCTGGCTCAGGGGTTCAGGCAAACGGCAGTGATCCCAATCTTAACAATAAACCTTCATCAAACTGAGTTCACCTAAGTGAGTCTCTCCTTACAGCAAAAGGACTCGCCAATTAGCCAGTAGCCACCTGCTGTTGTGTCTGCTCCACTCATTGGCCACATGGCTTCACACTTGACCTTGGCTGGCTTCCACTGTTGCCAGTGATCAACAGTTCCTCAAGAGCAGATATTAGCCCTAAAACTAACGCTTTGAAAAATCTCCTAAAATGCTTAGTGTCGGGCTGTCTTCTGACACAGAATTGCATTGTGTTTATCAGGGTTTAGGGTCCCAGGGCTAATTATTAAAATCCCTTTTTCATAGGAGAAAAATGTGCTGAGCTTAACTCTATGTACTAAACAAATCTGCTTTCATATGTGCAGATTTGGACATTTACAATAATATTAAAATAATAGCACAAATGAGCTTTGAAAAATATTGCTAAACTTACAAGGGAGTTAACAATTTTTAGAATCTCAATTGTGTTCTGAATTTTCATAAATCTAAGAGTGGAGCTTGGAACCAGATATACCACATGCCGACTAATTTAATGCTTACTTTTAACAACAGATGCTATAAACAAGTCACTAAATGGACCTCAGGCCAAATAAGTTACCATTTTTTAAAGTACATTTTACTGGAACACACTCACCCATTCATGTACTTTTGCCCATAGTTGCTTTATAGAAGAGTGGAGTAGTTGTGACAAAAACTGTCTGGCCCACACAGTTAAGACTATTCACTATCTGGCCCTTTGCAGAAAAAAAAAAAATATATATATATATATATTATCAAACTCCTGGATTAGAAGAAATATTATAGTATCCATTTTCTCTATTTTCATAATATTCTCCATTACTACGTCCTCTTCTTTCATCCCCGTTATTTCCACTGTGGTCCAGATACACAGCCCTGCTCCTCTAGCCATGGCTGTAGTCCTTACTACATCTCCTACCATTCCTTCCTTGCACTCTGGCCTGAGCCATCAGCAACAGTCATCTCTTCCACAGGACCCAATCAGTTAGACCAACACAAGTACCAAAATGACATGACCCCTACTTTTGACTTTGACAGGTCATTAGCTAAAGAAAGAACCCTTCCCAGAATATTACAAAAGCATAAGATAGATCAGTGATATGTTGACTGAAGTATTTCTTCTGTAAGCACAAAGAGAAAGGTTGGAAGTCAGAAGAAGAAAAATGATGCAGAAAACTAATGCCTTTTGCTATTTATGCTTCTTCTACATGTAATATTTATTTAAAGCATAGTCAGACTTTTCATATTCTTGGGCATGGGGATGGAGCAAGGTCATAAAAATCCACTTATTTAAGGTGATGGTACCATGAAACAAGGGCTTCCCAAGTGGCTCAGTGATTAAAAAATCCACCTGTAATGTAGGAGACTGGGATTCAGTCCCTAGGTCAGGAAGATTCCCCGGAGAAGGAAATGACAGCTCACTCTAGTAATCTTGCCTGGGAAATCCCATGGACAGAGGAGCCTGGCAGCTATGGGCCACAAAAGAGTCAGATATGACACAGTGACTAAACACCACCACTATGAAACAAATGTTACATTATCGCTTCTAGAGCAGCTTCAAAGACCAAAAGGACTTGACGTAGCCTCCTACAAGAATAACGTTAAATATTAATATAGAAGTCTCTTCTTGTCCTAAAATGCAATCAAATACTTCTTCAAGGTCATAAACCAAAGTTTAATTGTGATTACCTGGATGAATGAGGACCGCATTCAATCCCCAGCCAGATGGGTGTCCTGAAGGTATGGATGTCATTTGGCTGCACAGATATCTTGCCACGGCTGCTTTTTCCAAATCTGACTGCTAATTGTAATCCCTCCTAAAGAGAAGGCTTTCCTAGCAAAATATGATAGCATTAGCTCCAATCATGTCAATATAATTAAGTTTCAGTCTGTCTGTCATATCATGGATAATGGCTGAGTGGATTTTCATTAAATTTGGAGGCTATGTGTCATATGGTAAAATTAATTTGGGGGACTTATGGGGGGTGGTCATTGCAAAAATGAAGTGGCGTTATTCCCCAGAGCAGCTGCACTGAGGTAAGACAGGAGATCTAGATGTTCCTTGGCTAGAAGAGACAGGCCAGAAATATTAAAATGCCATGACAGACAAAATAAGTGCTGGTTTCTCATGAGTCTCAGATGGAAATTCACAGCAGCAGACGTTCCCAGGGGCAGCTGCCGCTCTGCAGTGGGCTTCTTCTCACACGGGCAACTCTACAGAGGAGTGGCCCTGTGTGCAGAGTGGCATACGTTTATTTAGAGACAATTAATAATTGTTGTAACACTTCCAAGGCTGGCTAGTCCTCAGGAATTTAAAGAAGCTACCCTTGTGTATCAGTATTTAAGTAAACAAACTTATTGTGATACCAAGTTTACTACTGAGTCTCCAGTCTGGCAGTGTGTAATCCATTCGATTATTGTTCAGCTGCTTTTTGTTACAAAGCAGCTGAACAATAATTCTCTTTTCCCTAATATAGGATGGGCAATGGTCACAGAATGTTTTAGGAGTAAAGCAGATGAATCTGTTTTCCTTGGACACCTAGCCACCAAATGAAATGTGAAAAGTAAAAGTTATAAAGTTAGGAAATTCAGGTTGATTTCCACTTTGCTACAAATCATCTTTTCAGTTAACCTTTCTCTTCTTTGGTTGTATCATCTATAAACTGAGGTGAAAACAACTCCTTCTTGTCTCAGCTAAGGTTCTTTAGTCACAGGAAAGACGCCTTCCTAAGGAAAAGGAAGATATGAGCTCAAGGGAAGGAAGCTGGGGCCAGGCGTCATGTGACACGTGAACTAGGCAGCGAAAGGCCTATCTCCCTGGGACACTTCTCTTCAGGTCTCTTTCCTACTTGGCTTCCATCAGCCAGCTTTCTTTACTTTGTTAAACACATGGCACAAAAATAGCCACTCCACATTTGCAATCCATCCAGGCTTCTAGTTAAAATACTCTGAAACAACAATTTTGTATTAGGTTCACAAGAAAGAAAAATCGGATTGCTCAGCCCAACTTACTTCTGAGTCAGCCACTCACCTCCACAGCCCAATTAGAATTGGGTATGAGAGACGCAGGGGGCTTTCCTAGTGGTTCAGTGGGTAAAGAATCCTCCTGCATTGCAGGAGATGCAGGAGACATGGGTTCAATTCCTGGGTGGGGAAGATCTCCTGGAGGAGGGTACGGCAACCCACTCCAGTATTCCTGCCTGGAGAATCCCAAGGTCAGAGGAGTGTGGCAGGCCACCGTGATCCACAGGATCACAAAAAGCTGGACATGTCTGAAGTGATTGAGCATGCGTGCATGCACATGAGAGAGGAGAGCAGGGAAGAGGAAGGGGTTTCATATATCATAAGCAGAGCATGCAAGACTGGGCAGGATGGACTTGCTAAGAAGGAGGAATGTGCTGGGTCGGTGGGAGGATGCTATAGGGTACATAGTACAGATGCTGCCCCACCACAGAGGGTCACACAGGTCATACTCTTGAATGACCATGAATCAGCTGGATGCTCAAAGTGGATTCAAACACAAGAACCATGCTGGTTCCATGCCTACTTCCACACTGTTAGCTGAGAGGAATTTGGCTCAGGTAAGAAAAAGTCCAATTCAACCTGACATGACGTATTAATACAAGAATTTTTTTTTATTGGCTCACAGAATTGGACATACAGAGGGCAAGGCAGGGTTTAGAAATAAACTCTAACTAGGGGCTCCAATTCTGGCTCCCTGAAATTCTCTGCTGTCTCCACGTGTGAGCATTCTCTTCCGTCCAATAACAAAACATCTGATGCAGTGGTTTCAAGCCTGGTAACCACACAGTACAACATCTAGAAAAAGAGATGTCTTTTCCTGAGACATTCTCCTAATAGAGAGTAAAGTTTACCTGAAGTCCCCCAAAACCTTCCTTTCTACGTGTGCTTTTTCAAATTAGAACTCATTCATGAATAATTCCTGTGATCAGAAACTGACGAATGCCACAAACTGGCAGGCTTATACCTGGGTTCCTACACCGGTCGAGGGGCACAAGGGTATGAGAATGGACATGAAAACATCCCCAACACCCGTCATACATCCTCAGCCATCTGATTCCTCTTATAATTGACACAGCAAAATCCATTTGTTTAAGGAAATAGGAAGCTATTTTTTTAAAAAATAATCCTTTCCCATCAATTATACCTGGAATTCCTGTAGCATGAAGTGAATAATGTCCATCTACTTTCAGAAAACAGGGCTGAACATCTGCATTTAAAACATGAGCACACAGACAAAAATGACTAACATGAAATTCAGGAGTTTAGATTTGCTGTTACAGAATGAGAAAGAATGGAGCTTCCCTGGTGGCTGAGTGGTAAAGAATCTGCCTGAAAATTCAGGAGATATAGGTTCAATCCTTGGGCTGGGAAGATCCCCTGGAGAAGAAAATGGAAACCTACTCCAGGATTCTTGCCAGGAAAATTCCATAGACAGAAAAGCCTAGTGGGTGGGCTACAGTCCATGGGATTGCAAAGAATTGGACATGACTAAGCAACTTAAAAACAACAACAACATTGAGAAAGAATAGGAGGAAAATAAAGTACCATATTGGCTTCCCAGGTGGCTTAGATGATAAAGAATCTGCCTGCAATGCAGGAGACCCGGATTTGATCCCCGGGTTGGGAAGATCCCTTGGAGAAAGGAATGGCTACTCACTCCAGTATTCTTGCCTAGAGAAGGCAAGAACAGACAGAGGAGGCTTGTGGGCTATAGTCCATGCGGTCACAAAGATATGCAGGGCTAGCCCCGTCACAAGTGACGGAGCACGACAAAAACACTAAATAGTGACATAATCTAAACAGCCTACCCTTGTCTTCAGTACTGCTCTGACTTTTAGCAACTTTATCCCCATTTTTTTTTTTTCGTTTATGTGTTCCTTTCTCCTAAAGGTCACTGACACACAGGGAACAATGGCTCTGTCAGTGACCTTGGAGTCCCTTGTAATGAGTCCTCCCCAACAGGCTTGGGAATCAGTTTTTTGTGATATCATCCATGAGGCAACACCTCAAAGGCAAGTTAAAAGGATGAAGGGAGGTGTCCAGACCCACTGGAGCAAAACCTGAGGGACATGACGGCCAACCTTACAAATGACACCAACTTACTGAAGACTGGTCCTGACTATGTTCATTCATGGAAAGATTGGCCTTCAGTCTTGATAGAAAAACAGCTCAACCTATTTGCAATGCAAACACATGATGCTCTGTGTACTAACCACTGAAGCAACAGATACATATCAAAGAGCATATTTTGGGAAAAAATTCTTCCCAGGCAACTTCCTTTTCTCCAAACTTTTCAAGATTTCCAGTGTCCAGGCCACACAAGAATTTAATAATTTACTAAAGTATGTAGATCTTCTTCCACAAGGGTCTTGGAATACATGCTGTAACTTTGGGATTTTGTCTTCATACATTGGTAAACTGCCAAACATTGAAGTTTTTCCTGGGTCTCTCAGACAAGTCACAAATGTCATCTTGACTCTGTTTCTTCATCAATCAACCCTGTCCACATCTGCAGTCCATTGAAGCAGAACCACTGTGGAAGAGCTGAGAGCGGGTAAGGCTGCCCTGTGCCTGTGATGAGCACCCAGGCAACATTCGTGGATAATCAGCACCAAAGGCAAAACTTGGGCTCACGTCCGTGGACAAAAAGAGCCACCAGCAAAGTCAAGCATCAGCTTCTGTCTGTTTTTCTACCACGAAGAATAATTATTAATATCTGAAAGTATGAGTCAGTGCCTGGGAATGTCATTGTAGAGGGGCATCGCACCATCAGACAAAAGCTCAAAAACTCAGGAGTCAGACCAAACTTAGAGAATGAAGATGATTGTATCCCCCTAATAATACTGCATGGGGAAAAATGTCAGATAATATATTAAAAATTCATCATTCAGCCTCTGACCTGGTCGGCATTCAGAACAGTAGTATTATTATTTTGATAAATAATGCCTAAAATGTCCCTCATTAAAGACACAGCCCTATGATAATTCACCCATGATTGTGAAATTAAACTAACTTCTACTGACTAGGCAATAAGAAATAAAAAGGGACCCTTAAGAGGAGGCATGGGATGGATGACCCCTGTTTTCAAATATTGTGTCACCCTTAAAAAGGGGTGATGTTTGACAATGGCTGTGCCCATGTCACCCTGTGAATGAATAAGTAATCTCCTAAAACTGTTCTTAGCATCCACAATAATGGTAATACACATACACTTCTATAAGCAGGAAGTCCCCAGGGTTGATTTTTAAAATAAAATAAAGGTGAAGGGAATGGCAATCCACTCCAGTATTCTTGCCTGGAGAATTCCATGGGCAGAGAAACCTGGCAAGTTACAGTCCATGAGGTTGCAAAGAGTCGGACACGACCGAGGGACTAACACACACAAAGGTAAGGTGGAGTGGTGCTTGGAGGAGAGCAGGAGAACAAAGGTACTTCAACCCGGAGATGATTTTAAAAATGCAGTATCCAGGGGAGAGGTGTGAGGTGGGATAGAAAGGAGACATGCTTATATCGAATATTTTAATCACTCATCTGAGTGTCTGGTCATTTTGATTCCCAGTGTCAGGAAGCATCTTTGGGGAACTGCTTCACTCAGGATCACTCATCAAAACTTTCCTATTCACACAGCTCCCAAATTCAAGCTCAAGAGAGAAATTAGGGTAAAGAGAGAGATATGAGGAAAAATAATGCAGAGGAAGGGTGACTGCTGCATGTGGCTAAGCAAGGGGTGCACTGTATCATTCCAGGAGGAGCATTCTAATTAAAGTGCACATCAAAAGCACTCCTACTGAGGTGGATCTGCTTGTACATAATTACCAGCAGAGGTCCTGTAAATTGCCAGTGATACTTTGAGACACCTGTGCCAACATGGTGCCTGCCACTAATGAATGCATCTGATCAACCAGCACCCCCGGCTTCAGGGCTGCTTTGTGACTTTGGATCTCTGTTAAATACTCCCAGGATCCACACATCATAGAGTATGGAGAGAAAGAGTTCTATTCTAACCATGTCCGCATCTCTTTGTCATGAAATCACAGTTCTTTGTTTGTCTGTCTAATTGGACCTAGAATAAAATCACACACCCATCAAGAAAGAACAACAATGAGCTGTTTGGCTTTAACCTGAAGTCTAGGCATGGTCCATGAAGCATATATCCCCACTAGCTGGAGCCACCAAAAGCTGTGGAAGGAATAGCTCAATCCTCAACTGATACTGGATGTCACAGAAAAAAGTATTCAACTTTTGAAGGACTTAACTTGGGAATGACCAATTAAAAACCACGATACAGAAAAATTTTGTTATACAGGAAAAGATTAGTGATACACTTTCTGAATTGAGATCAAGAATGATTCTTAGAATCTAATCAGTATTTTTGTTTGTTGTTATAGCTATTACTTAAAAACAACAGGAATCCACCATCAGATAAACACTAATAGTACATCCAAAGGAAATTGAAATTGATTCTGTTCTAGAAGGCACTAGGATCAACAAATTTCATTTATGTAGGATCCTGTTGCTTTGACTCATGGCTGGATGGGAAACAAAGTAACTATTTTACTAAAATCTAATTCTGCAGGGATAAAAAAATCATCTTTCTAGATTTATGCCTCAGTTAGTGAGAGAATAAGTTTGACAGAGCCATTATATGTTATTCTATATACATAGCTATTTTCACTGAAGTTACTTCAAGATGTTTTCCTTCCATAGCAATGGAGAATTTTTTTTCAAAAAAATTAAAAATAGGAAATTGCTGCTATAAAACATATATATCGCAAAAGACTCATATTCTGCATTTTTCTTAAACCACTTACCATAAAACCTTCATTTTTTTATGGCCAACTCAGTACTGATTTCATGATTTGCAGCCAGAAACAACTGATTTCACAGCATCAGGCAGGCATAAATCTTAAGAACCTAAGTTCTGAATCCCAAAGCAGTGCTCAGAGATACAAATGAGATTTCTCCCCATAAACTGTGACCTGTGTGCAGCTTTGATTAAAAGGAACAAAGTTGAGAAAATGACAACTGCGTCGACCTTTTCCACCACTTAGGAAAACGTTCAAAAATTTTTGTACAACCATAAGTCACGTCTAAGGTGGAACTCTGGGAGTGGACTCACTCAAATGCTGTTGCCTGGGAACAGTGACACATTTTCCAAAGGAGAAGCGAAGCCTTCCCCCTGTCAGGTCATTCATGGAGGCCAACATTTATTGGATTGTGTGTCTCTCTTTAAGAAAGATAATGACAGGCTAGAACAGGGTCCACATGATAATGATCAGGATGGTGAAAGTTATGGGATTCTGATGCAGGGGATAGCTGGATTAGTTTAGGCTGTTCACTCTGCACGAGGATAGATGATGGGGTAGAAGGTAAGAATGACCCTTCTATTTTAATAGCTCTCACTTAAAAAGAAGGGTTAGATTTAGTGTGGATAATCTAAATCACCACAGCCAGAAAGGTATGGAAAAGAAAAAAGAAGCTTTATGATCGAGGATGTGATCAACTCATTGATGAACATCTAACAGTTTAGCAACCAACAGGTAGATTGCTGGTAGCATCTGTAAACGTGGATGTGGTGGACTGACATGGGTGAGGCCAGATGTGAGCACTCAGTGAAGAGACAGACACCATGAGTATGCAATTATCATCCCAGATTCTCAGACTAAAGTGGAGAGAGTCTTGCCCCATAGGAAATATTCTCCATTTTACATCATTGAAAAGAAAAAGGGTGGGTGCAAATGCAGACCATGTGATGGGTCTAAATTGAGGAATGATGAGATGGTGGTTGGGGTTCTCTGTGGCAGCAAAAAGTAGATACTCTTCTGCATTCCTCATGATGTAGGCAGAGCTCCAGGGATACAAGAGCACAAGAGAAGACAAGTTTTATAGCAAGGGGATTAGGGACGTGAGAAGGTGATGCCAGTGCTCTGGCTTGAAGGGTAGGGTAACCGAGGGCCATCTCAGAGCACTGGCGGCCTACAGTAGACTAGAGACCAATAGTATACTAATAAATTTCATTTCACTTAGTTCCTCTGCATTGACTCTCTCATCTAGTAACGCCAATGCCCAGCTGTAAAATCTATGACATCCATGTGTCTGAAAAATCACAACACTGGGAAAGCTGGAAAGATGTCTCTTTCTAAGACCACATCTAAGTGGACAGTCATGGGTATTGACCCAAAGCCCTAAACCCTTGCAGTGGGGTCAAATTCTACAAACTCGATGTGGGCTCAGCTTATTCTGTGAAAAGCAGAACTGCTTTCAGGACATATCCCCAATACTGGTCACTTTCTGTTTCCAATGGACAGCCTGAATAGTTGCTAGTTTACTCTGAGGATTCTGGAACACGGCTGCTCAAGGAATCTGTGAATGAGAAAAGTGCAAATGTAAAAACTCGGTGGCAAGTTATCTTGCCAATTGCTGTCCTTCCTTCCCTTTTCTCTCTCGACTTTCTGATCTTTTATTCTATCCCATGTCTTGACTAACTGTCCCACCCCACAAACAGACTGACCAAAATCCAGAAATAAGGAGGTACTAACTAATAGGTATAAAATAAATAAGTTATAAGGATGTAATGTACAGCACAGGGAATACGGTCGATATTTTATAATAACTTTGTACAGAGTGTATTTATTAAAATATCAAATTACTGTGTCATACATTTAAACCAATATAATATTGTAAGTAAGCTATATGTCAATTAAAAAAAAAAGACCATTCAAAAAAAAAAAAAAAAACCTTCCAGTTACATATTGAGAAGCACTAACTTCAAGCCTACTTGTCTGATCTTTCCAGTGCTTTGAAGAGACAACAGAATTTACAAACTCCATGGACAGATAAAAAGATGGCCAATTTGGGCATTTGAAACCTGGGATTTGGATAAAGACAGATTAGGAACAGCCACATGAGTATGATAAACAACCGGGTTTTTCTGAGTCCAAGCCAGGCAAATTTTACCCCCAAAGTGTCAGTAAGAATCAGTCCAAATGAAATCACCAAGAAACAAAATCTCATTCTCTCACATTTCACTATCTCTAAGGGGGCTTCCCTAATGGTTCAGGTGGTAAAGAGTCTACCCGCAATGCAGGAGACCCTAGTTTGATCCCTGGGTCAGGAAGATCCACTGGAGAAGGGAATGTCAACCAGCTCCAATATTCTGGCCTGGAGAATTCCATGAACATAGGGGCCTGGGGGTCCATGGGGCTGCAAAGAGTCAGACACAACTGAGCGACTAACTGACTCACCAACCAACAACAAGAAGCACTGATGCTATACACACACATATTCAGAGAAGGTCATTTGATGAGATTTGAGACGATGGCCCTAGAGATCCAGGCATAAAGTCATCCCTGCCCAATAGGGAACGTCGTATGATAAAGGGATGGCATACACTGTCCCTTGAGCTTTTCTTGCACACCTTTAACAAAGCCAGCTTCTTAGGGTTTATGCTACAGCCTAGTAATTCACTTGTGACAACAGAGTCAAGCAGTAGAAAGAACTCAGGACTGGATTTTGGAAGACCTGAGCTCTAGTTTTGTCTCTGCCACTGACTAGCTATGCTATTTCAGGGGAATCATGAAATAGCATATGCTATTTCCTGCTCTCCAGAGGGGTTTATGTTGCTTCATCCTAATTTTTAAGATCTGAGTCTTTAGGAGTAAATTCTGAGTCACAACCTCATTTTGTCATTTAGAAATAAAATTTGCAAATATGATAACATGGACAACAAATTTAATATCTAAATAATAAACAAGGAAATTATCTTTGGAATAGGGCAGTGTAAGTGACTGATGAATAGTAAAGATAAATTTGAAATCAGAAAGATCTCTGTGAGTTTGATTTATTGTCAAGGTGAGATTTGCTTTGCATGTGAATAGAACTAGGTGGCGCTAGTGTTAAAGAACCTGCCTGCCAATGCAAGAGACATAAGAGATGCTGGTTCAATCCCTAAGTCAGGAAGGTCCCCTGGAGGAGGACATGGAAACCCACTCCAGTATTCTCACCTATAGAATCCCATAGACAGAGGAGCCTGGAGGGCTACAATCCATAGGGTCACAAAGACTCAGGCATGGATGAAGCAACTTAGCACACATACATGCCATGAATAGAACTGGGGACACTGGAAGGCAGAGGTGAAATTAACTGAAAAATACAAAGGCTAGATCAAGGTGGTTAGATGATCAGGGGTACCTGTGGCTGATTTTCTAGCTTGGCTTTTGTCATCCATGCTTTTCTCCTGCTTCCTATCTCATCATATTGTTGTCCAAGTGACAAATGTCCTTAATGTTTTGATTCAGGCAATGTAAATTGCCACTGGTTTTCTCTCCATGATCATGGTGTGTCAGAGGCACACTGGGTAGAAATGGTGGGGAGGGAAAAACCTTCCAGGAATCTGAGGACTAAGCCTTCCCCCAAAGCATTGGTTTTATTATAAGGCAATTTGGGAAAAAAGTAAACTTCCTTCCATATAAAGCCATACAACTAGGGATGATTAAACCTGTATGATTAAGTTCCAGAAATTAAAAACCTATGAAAAGCAGTCTAGCAAAATGATTTTTCCTGCACACATTTTGATCATCAATCTGAATGCTCTTTAGCTGACCGATACCACTTCACCTTGTTGATAAGATGTCTACAACAAGGAGAATCAAACTCAGGTATCACAGTGGCTGATCCATTTCTCCCTTGTTTCATGAAATTTTTGACAATTCAAGGGAAGAGGTACAGATGCAAGAAAGGACCTGGATGCCAGGAAATTAGCTTAGCAGGAATGAGCAGCTTACAAAGAAGAGATTTACACTTAACCTGAATTTTTCTAACAGTCAATGGATTGGCAGTCATCTTTCACTCAATCATTCCTGAGATATAGTGACCTCATGAGGCTGAGCAGAATTGTAAGCCCCCATCTGGGAGAAGCATTGTGAGAAATTCCTGTCCAACCTGTGAGCTGACCTGAGATCACCATACTAACTCCAATGGCAAGAGAAAGCAGATTGGAGCCTTGGAGCAAATAGCCAAAAATCTGCAGCTCCTCCTATAATAATGGAGAAGTGTACATGGCAAACCAAATGCTTGGATGCACTATCTAAATCCAAGCCATCCCTAAAGGTGATGAGGCTCTAAAAATGAATAGTCAGTAAGGAAGAAGAGCCATAGATGGGGAGAGAAGACATAATCATTCATAATTATAGGCACTATTTTAATTTTTATTCATAATCATAAAATAATAGAGCATCTCACAATTCATGTCCCTTAGATTTGATGAAATACAGTATAATTATATTTTTAAAGTCATTAAGAGTCTATGGGAGCTCCAGATTTTTCCCTATAGGGTTTAGAGCTACCAGTTAAGTTGGAGGGATGAAAGCAATAGGAGAGGGTGTTTGAGTAATTTGTCCTGAAACAATGCTCACATAGTAAGCTCACAATTTTAACTTAGATTTTCACTTGGGGATCTTTGTGGGAAAACTGATGTAGATCAGGGGACTTGTCTTGAAGTTACATCTACATGGCAAAGCCACCAGTGTTACTTTAACTGTGTTTGTTCGGGAGATTTGAGGCAACAGGGGGCCTTTTTCTCCCTAAAAACTCCTGAGAAAGGGTTGGGGGAGAGGTAAAGGGGGAAGGCTTGGATCTAGAAATGCTGTCATGCCGAGTCTGAAAATCCTTCATCAAGAGACTCAACCTCAGTTAAGATGATCAAAATATTAAGTTGTATTAAAAAGGGTGGGTATTTATTTTTATTTCATTTTACTTTTAATAAAAGGAATAAAAGTTTTTTTTTTAAATGCTTCAGAATCCAGTTCAAACTCCCTAGCCAGACATTAAAAGCCTTCTAGGATGTACATCCGCCCATCTCCCCTCCCCAGTGATCAACCTTTCTTTGACTTCTTTCCTTTCCTAATGTTAGTCTCTTTAACAAGGTTAATTTCTTCATATTTACATATATTTAAGGGGAAGAGAGTGGATAAGATGGTTGGATGGCATCACCAACTCAATGGACATGAGTTTGAGTAAACTCCAGGAGTTGGTAATGGACAGGGAGGCCTGGTGTTCTGCAGTCCATGGGGTCGCAAAGAGTCGGACACAACTGAGCGACTGAACTGAACTGAATTCATGTCCATCTTTTACAGTCCAATTTGCCTGTCAGCTTCTTAATGACAAACCTTTGATTTTTCAAGATGGCCACAGTCTCTGCCATCTTGGAAAATCAGTAGAGAAAATACATACCTCTCCAACTCTCTTATAGCATTTACCTATATTGTGTTCCCTTAGAGAAGGGACTGACTAGCCACTCCAGTATTCTTTCCTGGAGAATTCCATAAAAACAGAGACGCCTGACCGACTACAGTCAATGCGGTCTCAAAGAGTCAGACACGACTGAGCAACTAACATTTTCACTATCTTATGTTGCAATTAAGTACGTTTCTTCTTTTTTTTTTTTTCTGCTAGGCTGTAATAACCTTAGACAAAATTTTTTTCCTCCCCAACTTCTTGTAGGCATCTCAACTTAGATCAAAGATGGTGGAATTCAGTTGTGTTGGGCATTTCTAATAGCATGATGGAGGAGGGTATGAGAGCAGTCTCTCTGCAAAATGAACTGGAGAGAGATTCCTCAGAGGGAACCCATTCTGAGGTAAAAAGAACTTCAGACAGCCCACCTGATCACAGTAAGAAAGCCTCTGTCCTTGAAAGAGAAGAGCAGTTCTATACTTAGTTTTCAGAACTTGTGAACTTGATTCACAGTTATATGGACCTGGTGGGCTTAAAACAAACAAGCAAAACAGAAAGAGATGTGACTGATAACAAACCCTTAAGGTACTGATATTGAGATACTGTCATAAGGAAATTGTGTAACCTTAGAAGACTATGGAAGCATTCTCTATACTTTCTACTTCTGATGAGAGACATGTACATGGTACATGGCAGACACCACCACCCAGGAGTAAGGGCCCCAGAGATGCAGCAAACACACAATAGAATCCACTAGAGGGTGTGACGGCAGTGCCCAGAAACATGGGTGACATCCCAAGGATGGAAAAAACCGTGGCCAACTGAGAGCTCTCCCTCTCTCTCTACGTGTGTGTATGTGTGTGTGTGTGTGTGTGTGTGTGTGTGTATTCTCTATCCCCAGCTTCTTAGAATCATTAAACATTTTTGACACATTCAAGAGGTCTACTGTATTAATATATATGATGCAATATATAAAAATATTTATATATATAACACATATACCGGGCTTCCCTGGTAGCTCAGCTGGTAAAGAGTCTGCCTGCAATTCAGAAGACCCCACGTCGATCCCTGGGTTG
This sequence comes from Bos grunniens, assembly GCF_055505025.1. NCBI lineage: Eukaryota > Metazoa > Chordata > Mammalia > Artiodactyla > Bovidae > Bos > Bos grunniens. The sequence goes on along the minus strand of NC_141175.1, from coordinate 52,499,840 downwards.
GGAAGATCCCCTGCAGAAGGGAATGGCAACCCACTCACATATTCTTCCCTAGAGAATTCCATGGACAGAGAAGCCTAGTGGGCTACAGTCCATGAGGTTGCAAAAAGTCAGTCACAACTGAGCAACTTTCACTTTCAACATATATATTATCATAATAAATTATACTAGATTGTATTAACATATATAAATGTACTATAGGTCTATGGTATTAATATATATTATGTAATATACATATATTAATATGTATATTCATACATATATTATGCAATATATATTAATAGAGTAGACCTCTGTACTGTATTAAAATTTATTTATATATTATATATAATAAATAGCCTCTTGGATGCGTCAAAAATGTTTGATGATTCCAGGTGGCTGGGGATGCAGAAGCACTGTGAATTTTCTTTCCAGGTGTCAGGCATAGACTTATGCCTTAGAGTCTTGATGCCAGAAGAAGAGAAAAAGTAATTTATTAAAACAGTCAACTTTTAAAAACAGTTTTACAGGAAGGGATGTAGAATGTACTCTCAGCATTACCTCAGTTGAAATAAAGGTAAGGTATTAAAGTGAGGAAATTTTGGAAGATATTTTCCTGCTCATTTGTGGTTGGTGGGTTTTTGTTTTGTTTTCTTTCAGCTTAATGGACTGTAAGTCAAGGAATAAACATACATCTGTTATATCATAAAAATATAAACAGAAGACATAAGATGCAGAGTAATTAAAAGTAAAATTGAATAGAGAAACTTATGCAGTTACATTAAATGGAGAGAAAATAGAGGTGTTTAATGAAAAGAGTGCTGATTAAGAAACTAAAGGGCTAGAAATAAAAACTAGGATTACAGACACTTAAAAGAGTGAGATTTAGTCATAAACTTCATATTTATTATGTAGAGAACTTTCTGTTAACCAAACCTCTTTCTAAATCTAGGCATTAAGCATACAGAACAAGTGAAAATGAACAAAGTGCAGATATTGACTCTTCAGCACAATAGGTATCACCAGGTATGTGAGTGGGTGGGTGGCTTGGTGAATATTTTTGACTCAGACCAGTATCTCACATTAGTTGGTGCATGCTTAAAACAAAAGTAACATAAAATAAAAATTCTGGTTCTTGTCTAGTTAACTTACAGGAATTCAATGAGGTTGAATCAAATGAGAAAATGTAAATAAAAATTCCTTAAAAATTACTAGATATCTTATATATATTTTTTATATTAAGACATTATTGATATCTAACAGTGCTTTAAATTCAGTAGGTTCTCAATAATTTGGCTGCATTAAATAGAGCTAGATCCTTTCTCACTATGCAGAATCCTAGGAATACAGTGAGATATTGAACAAAGTATCTGAATATTCATTGGAAGGACTGATGCTTAAGCTGAAGCTACAATTACTTGGTTACCTGATTCAAAGAGCTGATTCACTGGAAAAGCCCTTGACGCTGGGAAAGATTGAAGACAGGAAGAGAAGGGCATGACAGAGGATGAGATGGTTGGATGGCATCACTGACTCAGTGGACATGAGTTTGAGCAAACTCCAGAGATAGTGAAGGTCAGGGAAGCCTGGCATGCTATAGTCCATCGGTTCGCAAAGAGTTGGACACGACTTAGCGACTGAACACACACACTGGAATAAAAAATGGCATTACAAAGGCTATATTAAAATTACACTGCAGCAGAAGACAAGGTCTCAGGTTGCTCTAAGTTAAATATGGTCGTGGTGTGTGTGTTTTTTTTTTTTTTTTTTTTGTAGCTCCAGAAAGTGGATTTCACCATCTTCATACTGAATAGAAGCACAGTCAGATAACCTAAATGCAGTATACACAGGTGATTATATTTCTGGTTGTGGATCCTTAGCATATGATTCTACATAATATTCAATTGAGGTTTTAATGTGTGTAATCATCCATTACTAAATGATAGAATTAAATAGTTTTACTACATATTATCCTACACCTTGGAGGATTGCAAGCATTAACTAAATTGTAGTATTAATCCAATGACACTAAGTACTCTTAAATATATTTTCACCTTGTCAAATGGCAAGAAAGTTGAGTGCATAAAGATACCAAATAAATACTAATAGCTGTATTTATTGAGTCCTTACTATGTGTCAGGTTCTGGGCTAAAGGCTTTCATGCATTCTGTCCTTTAAATTTCACAACAACTCTGTGAGTAAATACTATAAGTATTCTCATTTTACAGTCCAGAGAACTGAATCTAATGGAGAGTAAGAAATATGCTCAAGGTCACAGAACTAATCTTATCAGAGTTCAGTTCCAAGTGCTTCTGATGCCAGAGCTCTTGCCCTCAACTACTCTGTTATAGGGTTTTTCTACTCACCTTTTAACACCTTGGATCATAAAGGGAAACCCTTTCAAATGTAAATTGTCTGATCTTTGCATTAACCCCTAAACTGCTGTCAATTAGAATGTCCAAGCCCTGTAAGACCATTTCCCTTGTATGGAGTGCCCTCCCCCTCTTCCCATAAGATGGGGTACAGATAGAAACCCACAGTCTTTTCCTTTTCTTCTTTCCTTTTGAATCCCCAAACAGTTCATCCCCTGACAGTAGAGCCTGATTCTTGGGTATGGAGAGAGGAAATTTCCCATAGTTCATGAGGGAAGCTATTGGGAAGAACTCGGTGCCTCCACCTCCCTACCCTTACAACTCCATCCCAAAATTAAACGGAAGAACCTCTAGCTGATTGGCATTATGTGTAAATATCCATATTTAGAAATACTAACTTCTGAATTTAGGCACTGAAGAGCAAATGCAAACACTTTGAGAGGATAAGATGCCTGTGTCATTAACCTCTTATGTGGCCTCATTAATGAAAGTGATCCTTTGCAGTAGTTTTGTGAGAAGCAGGGTGGCCGATGCAGAGGTTTCCAAGCTGTGTTCTAGGCAGCAAGCAATGTGCTCTTCAGAGGGAACTCAGGTGTTCAAGACATCAAGCCAGCCAGCTCACACCACTTTCCCCATTGCAACCATGCAGCTCTCCTTCTTTTTTTTAAATTTATTTATTTATTTTAATTGGAGGACAATCACTTCACAACACTGTGATGGCCCCTGCCACAGATCGACATGAATCAGCCACAGGGGCACATGTACCCCCCTCCTATCCTGAACCCCCCTCCCACCTCCCTCCCCACTCCATCCTTCTGGGTGGTCCCAGAGCACCAGCTTTGAGTGCCCCCCTTCCTCCATCAGCACTGGTCATCTATTTTACATATGGTAATGTACATGTTTCAATGCTATTCTCGCACCCTTACTTTCTCCCCATTGTCCAGTAGTCTGTCCTTTACATCTGTGTCTCTTTTGCTGCCTTACATATAGGATCAAAGGCTCATAGCTTTGGCTCTGCATTTCATTTTGGTGAAAACAAATAAACAGCAACCATAAGAGTACTCTACAGTTTAAAAAAAAATGGAAATGATATATACTGGGAAGACTATAAAATCTGAATTAGACTGCCTAAAATAACAAAAATGATTATCTTTCCCTCAGAACAGGTGTGGATTTGGGAAGTAAGGAAGTAACATTTCTTGAAGCCAGCTAGGAGTCAGGCACTGGGCAAGGTCTTTAATTTTTAGTACTTTGCTTGATCCTCTGTGAGGCAGGCATTAGGCCCATTTTACAAATCACAATAAAGCTTAGGGAGGTTAAAGAATTTACAGAGTTACAAAGCTGATGGGTGTGTAAAACTGGGACTCAACCTAAGCTATTCTGGGTCCCAAGCCATTGGGACTCTGAGGATGACAGAAAACTTACAGGTTTGGAGAGCACCGTAGAGGTGGGTACACGATAGTAGTAATCTAAGCTCTGCCTTCTTGGAAGTGTGTATGACAAGCATCCCTGCTTCATTTGCTTAAAGAATCACATAGAAACTGTTTTCCTGGGTCTTTATCATTTTGTGGAGCCACTAAGAAGTGGGAACAGCTCAGGCTAAGCCAGGTCTTCTAGAAACATTTCTTCTTTTGTGCTTGTGAAGGTTTTCATTATTTTACTACTGTTGTTATTATTTTCCTCATTATTTAAGCTGCTCTACCTGCCAGAAAGAATGTGTTCAAAATGGCAATGATGTGAATTTAAAAAAAGAAAAAGAAGCTGACTCACAGATATACAGAATAAACTAAAGATTATTGGTGGGGAGAGAGGAGGTGTGATATAGAAGTAGAGAATTAAGAGGTACAAACTACCAGTATAAAATAAGCTATCAGGATATATTGTTCAACACTATATTATATTGGTGATATGACCAATATTTTATAATAAATGTAAGTGGAGTACACCTTTAAAAATCATGAAGCAATTGCCTATAACATATAATATCATACAACTATACTTAGCATAAAAACAAACAAACAAAAAAAGAATCCAGCAATGAAGAGGATGACTCTGCTTTGACATTGGATGTGGAAAACACTATTGTTGCTTTTAAAACAACCTCTATATATTGATGAGGAAATATGTCCAGGATATATTGCTTGAAAATTGCAAAACAAAATAAGTGGTTACAATACTTAAATATTTATTTATATATGTTTATTCTTTTTTATTAGTTTTTATTGGAGTATAGTTGATTTACAATGTTGTGTTAGTTTCTGCTGTACAGCAGAGTGAATCAGTTACACATATATTCACTCTCTTTTAGATTCTGTTCCTACACAGGTCATTACAGAGTCCTGAGTAGAGTCCTCTGTGCTACTCAGCACATTCTTTTTAGTTACCTATTTTATAAGATAGCATTATGTATATGTGAATCCCAATCTCCAAATTTATCCCTTCCCCCACTTTTCTCCTTGGTAACCGTAAGTTTGTTTTCTACATCTGTGACTCTATTACTATTTTGTAAATAGATTCATCTGTACCACCTTTTTAAAGATTCCACATATAAGTGAAATCATTTGATATTTGTCTTTCTCTACCTCATTTACTTCACTGAGTATGACAATTTTTAGATCCATCCATGTTGCTGAAAATGGCAATATCTTACAGGAAAACATAGGCAGAACACTCTGACAGAAATTGCAGCAAGATCTTTTTTGATCCATTGCCTAGTGTAAAAAAAAAATAAAAACAAAAATAAACAAATGGAATCTAATTAAGGTTTTGCATAGCAAAGGAAACCACAAAAAAAAAAGACAACCCACAAAATGGGTGAAAATATTTGCAAATGAAGCAACCAACAAGGGATTAATCTCCAAAATATACAAACAGCTCATGCAGCTCTCTCTCTATGTATGTGTGTGTGTGTGTGTGTGTGTGTGTGTAAACAACCTAATCAAAAAATGGGCAAGATCTAAACAGACATTTTTCCAAAGAAGACATACAGGTGGCCAAGAGCCACATGAAAAGATGTTCAACATCACTAATTATTAGAGAAATGCAAATTAAAACTACAATGAGGTATCACTTCATGCTAGTCAGAATGGCTCTCATCCAAAAATATACAAAAAATAAATGCTAGGAAAGGTGTGGAGACAAGGGAACCCTCCTTCACTGCAGGTGGGAATGTAAATTGGTATAGCACTATGGCAAATAGTATGGAGATTCCTTAAAAAAACAAAAACAGAGCTACCATATGATCCAGCAATCCCACTCCTGGGCATATATCTGGAGAAAACTGGAATTCAAAAAGATACATATAGATAGTTTATTCTTGCATAGGAAAAATTCTGCCCCCAACCTATGACAAACAGTTAATAATAGCTATCTCTGGAGATAGAATTACAGGGGATATTCATTTTCAAGATGATGTTTTTCTGTATGTTTTACCTTTATATAATATGTATACCAATATCTTTATAATCAGGAAAAAAATAGACATATTATTAAATGCCTATGCTAGCATCTTGACCCTGATCTTATCATGAACAGCTTTACCCAGGTTGTTAGCTGAGGCAACTAATGGATTAAAGTAATGTGCATGTCACTAGAGCACTGGAGAAGAAAATGGCAACTCACTCCAGTATTCTTGCTTAGAATATCCCATGGACAGAGGAACCTGATAGGCTACAGTTCATGGGGACTCAAAGAGTCGGACACGACTGAGCGACTTGGCTTCAGAGCATTGGAACATTTCATATTGCGTAACCATGGATGTGAAATACTCTGATGGTCTGCTACAGGCAATTTGACATCACACAGTTTTTACCATTGTTGGGTGAGCTATGGCAATAAGATTCATGAGAGAATGACATCTGAATATTGGCTACACAGAGGATTCCAAAAACACTGTGGGCAGAATAAAAATAACCTGAAAGGCTAGTATATTTTTACCAAATGATATTTTCAATTCATCACAAAGATGCTGTTGGTGTTTCATGAGTTGAAACATCAGGTTTCCTTATTCCTTGCTACAATGTTTGTCATTTACTTTAAAATTCCCTTCTGCAAAGACAGTGAGATTTTGCATGTGTTCTTTAGTTTAAGCTCCACTCAAGAGGCAATCTGTCATGTTCATCAGGAATCCATCCACTCAGGATGGTCACAAGCACTCCCAACAGAAGATCATATGTCAGAGGAGGCCACTGCAAGTGCTTTGAGCCATACTTCAGTCAACATCAGGGGCTTTATATAATAAATACTAGAAATGGGTGTTTATTGGTAAATTGCTAGCTTGTTAATTACCATGATGGATGATTCACTGGAGAAAACATTGGTGTTCAACATTATGGATTGGTTCACCTATTTTATAGACACTGCCCTCAACTTTAGGAACAACAGAGCATATAGCGAGGCTTGAGGCTTGGATCCTTAGGAATGAGATCTGAGCTTGAGCTCCAAAAGCTTCTGATCACAGAGACAGGGAAGCAGAATTTTTGCTTGCTTAATGACTTCTATGAGGTAACCATCACACCTCTCCAAGGCTGTGGTATTTACCTCAAGTGAACCTTTCATGCAAAATAGTATTTAAAGCTAGGTGCTAGGACAGGAAACTATATAAATTTCTTAATATATTCATTCTTAGGGCTGCTTTCATTGTCATTGTGAACAGTATCCATCTCAGTTTGGTAGCTACTGTCCATCTATCATTAATTTATCTATCTACCCACCCATCCACCCACCCTTCTATCTATAAAACTTAACAGTTGTACATGACCAAATTGGCTTGTTAGTTTAATTTTCAACACTCTTATTTAAAAATAAAGCAGATAAGAGTAGAGGTCATAATGACTTAGGTGGCTCAGTGGTAAAAAAAAAACATGTCTGTCAATGCAGAAGATGCAGGAGATGTGGGTTCGATCCCTGAGTCAGGACGATCTCCTGGAATAGGAAATGCCAATCCTGAAATGGCAACTCCAGTATTCTTGCCTGAAAAATTTCATAGACAGAGAAGACTGGCGGGCTACAGTAAATGGGGTTGCAAAGAGTTGGACACAACAGAGCACGTATGTATAATGATTTTAGCAAAAAAAGGAATGGGTTGGTTGACCTGTGTATGTTTGTAGAGATGTGATCTTTCTGTAACTAAAGTCAATCCAGAAACATTTGCAGGGCCCCCTAGACATGGATGCAGCTTGCTTTAAGCAATGGATACCTTCTGGAAACACATAAGACTTTTCCAGTTGCTCATACATATCCACAAACAGATGATTTCAGTTCTTTTTTATCCGATCTATCTCTGTATTTACTGCTGACAAATGTCTTTTTCCAATGACTCTACCCTTCTTGCTGTCCTCTCACTGATTCCTCTTTCTCAGATTTTTCTTAGGCACCTTTTCTAATTTGCTCCCTAGGCTCTACTGCTATACAGAGTCTTATTCTCTGTCTTTTCCTTTCTCTCCTTGGGCGATCACAATCCCGTGACCCAAATGGTCTGACTTAATATATATGGTGAGCTGTGGATCTATAGCTACTTCTCTAACCCCTCTCCCATGCTACAAACACTTACAGAAAACTATTGGCCCTGCGAATGCACCCTTAAACTCAACTTGTCTCACTCAAATTAGCATCTTTTCCAGCTCCTTCACTTCATATATCAATTGGCAAGGCACACCATTTCTACACCCAAGCTATTCCTTATACGTCTCCTAGCCTTCTCATCCCCGATGCCAAAGCCCTAGTTCAGACAGGTTAACCACCTCTTCTCTGGATTGTTAGAAAACAACCTACCATACCTCCCTGCCTCCATTTCACCTTCTGCTCCATTCTCCACACAGTTTCAGACGGATCCTTAAAGCATATAAATTCTGGGCTCCCTTCTGCCTTCAGCATTAACTCCAAACTTCTTAGCAAAGAGTACAAGGGCCCTACTAGCTCTGAAATAGTATCATCATCTCATTTCCTTCCATCTGGGCTCCCTCCTCCATTCCACCTCCCTCTGTTTCTATAGATGTCATATACAATAAGTCTCTAATAAATCTTCTGCAATGAAAAAAATGAATAATGAAAATTTATTTTAGTTAATTTTAAAAATGTATATTAAAATATTCCCCAATTGATTTCACATGGCCACTTCAGAAATATTCCTATAAAAAAAAAAATCCTTCACCTAACAAGTGATGAAACTAAGCCTCAGAAACATTAAGTAGCTTGGCAAAGTCTCCCAGCCAGATATGCACATTATGAAACAAGCATCAAATCTCCAACCTAGAACACAGGAGCCTTCAGATTCCTATACTGCCTCTTCTGATTGTGAATCAGTACTATTATAATATTTGTATCATTAATATTATGATATTTAATACCATGTATGGAGCTGACTGTGGCTCAGACCATGAACTCCTTATTGCCAAATTCAGACTTAAATTGAAGAAAGTAGGGAAAACCACTAGACCATTCAGGTATGACCTAAGTCAAATCCCTTATCATTATACAGTGGAAGTGAGAAATAGATTTAAGGGCCTAGATCTGATAGATAGAGTGCCTGATGAACTATGGAATGAGGTTCATGACATTGTACAGGAGACAGGGATCAAGACCATCTCCATGGAAAAGAAACGCAAAAAAGCAAAATGGCTGTCTGGGGAGGCCTTACAAATAGCTGTGAAAAGAAGAGAAGTGAAGACCAAAGGAGAAAAGAAAACATATAAATATCTGAATGCAGAGTTCCAAAGAATAGCAAGAACAGATAAGAAAGCCTTCTTGAGTGATCAATGCAAAGAAATAGAGGAAAACAATAGAATGGGAAAGACTAGGGATTTCTTCAAGAAAATCAGAGATACCAAAGGAACATTTCATGCACAGATGGGCTCGATAAAGGACAGAAATGGTATGGCTCTAACAGCAGCAGAAGATATTAAGAAGAGATGGCAAGAATACACAGAAGAACTGTACAAAAAAGAGCTTCACGACCCAGATAATCACAATGTGTGATCACTGACCTAGAGCCAGACCTTCTGGAATGTGAAGCCAAGTGGGCCTTAGAAAGCATCACTATGAACAAAGCTAGTGGAGGTGATAGAATTCCAGTTGAGCTATTCCAAATCCTGAAAGATGATGCTGTGAAAGTGCTGCACTCCATATGCCAGCAAATTTGGAAAACTCAGCAGTGGCCACAGGACTGGAAAAAGTCAGTTTTCATTCCAATCCCAAAGAAAGGCAATGCCAAAGAATGCTCAAACTACTGCACAATTGCACTCATCTCACATGCTAGTAAAGTAATGCTCAAAATTCTCCAAGCCAGGCTTCAGCAATATGTGAACCGTGAACTTCCTGATGTTCAAGCTGGTTTTAGAAAAGGCAGAGGCACCAGAGACCAAATTGCCAACATCCACTGGATCATGGAAAAGGCAAGAGAGTTCCAGAAAAACATCTATTTCTGCTTTATTGAGTATGCCAAAGCCTTTGACTGTGTGGATCACAATAAATTGTGGAAAATTCTGAAAGACATGGGAATACCAGACCACCTGATCTGCCTCTTGAGAAATTTATATGCAGGTCAGGAAGCAACAGTTAGAACTCGACATGAAACAACAGACTGGTTCCAAATAGGAAAAGGAGTTCATCAAGGCTGTATATTGTCACCCTGTTTATTTAACTTCTATGCAGAGTACATCATGAGAAATGTTGGACTAGAAGAAACACAAGCTGGAATCAAGATTGCCGGGAGAAATATCAATAACCTCAGATACGCAGATGACACCACCCTTATGGCAGAAAGTGAAGTGGAACTAAAAAGCCTCTTGATGAAAGTGAAAGAGGAGAGTGAAAAAGTTGGCTTAAAGCACAACATTCAGAAAATGAAGATCATGGCATCCTGTCCCATCACTTCATGGGAAATAGATGGGGAAACAGTGGAAACAGTGTCAGACTTTATTTTTGGGGGCTCCAAAATCACTGCAGATGGTGACTGCAGCCATGAAATTAAAAGACACTTACTCCTTGGAAGGAAAGTTATGACCAACCTAGATAGCATATTGAAAAGCAGAGACATTACTTTGCCAACAAAGGTCTGTCTAGTCAAGGTTATGGTTTTTCCTGTGGTCATGTATGGATGTGAGAGTTGGACTGTGAAGAAGGCTGAGCACCAAAGAATTGATGTTTTTGAACTGTGGTGTTGGAGAAGACTCTTGAGAGTCCTTTGGACTGCAAGGAGATCCAACCAGTTCATTCTGAAGGAGATCAGCCCTGGGATTTCTTTGGAAGGAATGATGCTAAAGCTGAAACTACAGTACTTTGGCCACCTCATGAGAAGAGTTAACTCATTGGAAAAGACTCTGATACTGGGAGGGATTGGGGGCAAGAGGAGAAGGGGACGACAGAGGATGAGATGGCTGGATAGCGTCACTGACTTGATGGACGTGAGTCTGAGTGAACTCTGGGAGTTTGTGATGGACAGGGAAGCCTGGCATGCTGCGATTCATGGGGTCGCAAAGAGTCGGACACGACTGAGCAACTGATTTGATCTGATCTGATCTGATTAATGTTTATTGCCATGCATTAATATAATATATAAATTAACATAATAATATTTAATAATATAACATTAGCTATTATGAAAGCAAAACACTGAAGGAGGGAGCCCCAACCTCTCCTCAGGCCAACTTCAGAATCAAATGACAAAGCATAAACTCCGCATTTAGAAGTAATCTATTCACACCAAGTAAAGCAATTAGTGATTAATAAAAAATAACAAAATGGCTTATCAATTTTAATGTTTTCAGGCAAATGTGACAGACTTTTAAAAGCACTCAAAATGTGGGAAATGTGGGGGGAAAGAGTGACAACCAAAACAGAGTAAGTCCAAAAGCCAGAAAATGCAGATGATAAAACGTGGACTTAAAACATGCTTGCTTCTCCCTGATCTTCAACAAAAACAGATTCCTCTTCTCTTTCATCACCTGAAAAACTGCACACTTTCGTTTCCTCTCCAAGAAAGCTTATCAAACACTTGACTTTCAAAACTGATTAGGATTAACTAAAAAATGTTGAATATGATGTCGCAGCATTTTACAAATACAAAGATCTTCTCTACATGTGTGATAGCAACATATTGTTTAGCACATACTTCAAATTGTTCTAAATGCCAGTGTGTGAACATCTCTCCCCATAAGGTTTTACATGAAATCCAAGATTACTTGGGGTCTATATGGCGATGATGTTTTGATCAGAGTTGAAAACACCATCAATAAATTCCTAAGAATACACATTCTGTTAGGAAGAACCCATATCTTCACCTGTAATGACATAGGATATCTTCAGATTCTTACATCTCTGTAATGCTGTGAGCACAGAAATAATAGATTTCAGTATTATTAAGAAGAGTATGCTGATAGTAATTATGGGAAAAGGCAATGATGAGTCAGATTATTATGGTAATTGTGAAAAGGAAATGGATTACCATGACAAGAAAGGTGAACAAAACATACTTCATTATAATGTGAAAGGCTACATCTAAGGTCGCCTGAAGATCTGCATAAAGCACTTTATAAATATGTTTCGAATGCATTGTCTTGAATCAATTATGAAAATTCCTAGTGCTTGCTATTGTTCATATTTAAGATGGCAGAGCTTTGGATTTTTAAACAGGCATTTCACCTTTCTTAGAAGGTTACTGTAAAAACAAAAAAAGTTAGGTAGTAAGAAAATACGGGTCCCACAAGAAATGATTATCCCCTTCAAAAAATCAGGGCCAGCTTCTTTTTTTATTTATTTATTTACTTGTAATTGAAGGATAATTGCTTTACAATATTGTTAGTTTCTGCCATACATCAACATGCATCAGCCATAAGTACAAACGTGCCCCCTCCTTCGTGAACCTCTCTCCCACCTCCCAACACATCCCATCCCTCTAGATTGTCGAAAAGCCCCAGTTTAAGTTCCCTGAGTCATACAGCAAATTCCCACTGGCTATCTATTTTACGTATGGTAGTATATATGTTTTCACGCCCTCTTCATTCGTCCCACCCTCTCCTACCCCTATTGTGTTCATAAGTCTGTTCTCTATGTCTGCATCTCCATTGCTGCCCTGCGAATAGGTTCGTCAGTACCATCTTTCTAGATTCCATATGTATGTGTTAATACACAATATTTGTTTTTCTGACTTATTTCACTCTGTACAATAGGCTCCAGGTTTATCTACTTCATTAGAGCTGACTCAAATGCATCAGGGCCACATTCTATTTGAGGAGTGCCTTAAGCAATCTAGAAGGGTCTCAATCATGAATGTCTGTCTTTCTGGAAAACTGCAAGAGTGACTGTAAGTTAACACAAAAACACGGAAAACCATGAGCATCCACCATCAACCATGGGGATGCGTTCAACATATGTGATACATTAACAAGAAGAGAATGATGTTATAAAACGGAACTGTTTCTATGATGAGTTATCCAACTGTCTCATTTTCTGAAATAAAGCTCCCTGAATCTAAATAAACCTTTATCTGCTGACTCTGGTCCTTCACCGTTCACACCAGTCCCGGTGCTCTTCAGAACAGGTGGCAACGGTGACAATTACTGAGACAGCCAAATATCTACTGCTGTTTTTATTCCCTGGGTCTGTTGGTTTTCATAGCATTTGTTAACTTGTTTAATAGTTCTGTTACTTCCAGGGGAGGGGAAGAGACACAGACATGAGGAGAGACATGTGGACACAGAGCAGGTAAGGGGAGGGCGGACGAACTGGGAGATTAGGATTAACAGATATACACTGCTGCTGCTGCTGCTGCTAAATCGCTTCAGTCGTGTCTGGCTCTGTGCAACCCCATGGACGGTAGCCCTCCAGGCTCCGCCGTCCCTGGGATTCTCCAGCCAAGAACACTGGAGTGGGTTGCCATTCCCTTCCCCAATACCATGACTGAAATATAGGTAGCTAGTGGTAATCTGCGATAAATTAGCACAGGAAACTCAGCTGGAAGCTCTGTGATGACCTAGAGGGATGGGGTAGGGAGGTGGGTGGGAGGTCCAAGAGGGAGGGGATAAATGTATACATATAGTTGATTCACTTGCTTGTACAGAAGAAACTGACACAACAGTGTAAATCAATTACACTCCAATGGCAGGAGGGTGGGGGTGGGGGTGGATAGTTATGTCTATTTGCTTTCATTATTCAGGTATCAGAGATCACTTTTCCCTGGAGTGAGGATATGTTCCTTCAAAGAACCCTACAGGTTTGGCTATTTTGAATTTGAAAGTAGTCCAAGATATCAGAAAGACAAGAGTATCAGAATTAAGTGTGATAAGCTCTGAAGAGAGAGGCTTTAAAAACTAGTACCATCAGTTCCAGGCTTGTAGCTTATAGGCAGCCTTTTTTATTTTAAGTCACTTTGCTCCAGAGGTTGTGGCTGGGTTAATTAGCTGGGCTTTGCTCTATTTTAATTAATATGCTATTTTTCATATGGGCATTTCAAAGTACCTTACAATTTTTTTTTTAATTAAAATTTTACTTCTATCACTGATAATCGAGTTTGGTATGAACTCAAGTTTGTAAATGAACTATGGGATTCAACCCATTGGTTCACCAACTAGACGGCCAATCACTCCAAATGTCAGCCATTCCAGGAGGCCTTACATGTCCCTTAGGCTGCACTGCAAGCTCCTGCCCTGTCTTGCCACAACTTCTTCTAGTCTGGACTCTTGTCTGTGCTGCATTTTTATTACAATTAGTATGCTTTCAGACTGTGGGATACTAGAGACCTGGGTTCATGCTTCAATGTCAGCAGGGTAGATGCTGAGTTATGTCTGATTGATTAACTAACCTGTCAATAGATCACAGTCACGTTGAGGATTAGAGCTAGGGAGAAAGAAGCAACAGAGAACAGATCAAGCAGGGAAGGAGGAAGAAAAAGAGGAGATTATTATGGTAAATATGCATATCCTGCTGGTAATGAAAAGTAAACATAAACAATGCTATGCAGAATCACTTGTAGAAGGGAAAATAAAATGCAAAAAAGTTGAGTGATGAAAAGGGTGAAAGAGATAAGAATTTTTTCTTCCCTTAGTTGGGATGGTGAAAGGAGTAGATAATAGGGATAAATTAGGCCCATTAAAATGTAGAGAGGGCAGGAGATTAATGTCTCCAAAATGGTGGCAGTTCTGGGCTTATTCTTTAATTAGTGTTTAACAGAGAAAAGAAAATTAGGCAATTAGAAAAATAACAACGACTAGGCAAAAACACCTCCTGAAAAACAGCTCAGGAAGAGAATGAATATATATTAACCGCAAGATTAGTCCTCTAGGCTGGGATATTAAGGAATCTGACATGTTTGCAGAATACTTTTCTATGATTATAAAAATAAATCTTGTGGATCTGGTAAAATATGTCCAGGTATTCTTAAATGCAAAAGCTGAATATGTTTGGGGCAGAAATACCTCCCTTCGTTTTTTTCTCTAGGAATATAATCTTTGTTATGTCTGCAGGTATTAGGGCTCCCATCCAAGAGAACTCTGGGAAGCTACAGGAAGGAAAGCCAAGGCTGGTAAACATAAGAGTTCATTTCAATATGTCCATACATAGGATGTTTTCTAACTGTGGTACTGGAGAACACTCCTGAGAGTTCCTTGGACTGCAAGGAGATCAAACCTGTCAATCCTAAAGGAAATCAATTCTGAATATTCATTGGTAGGACTGATGCTGAAGCTGAAGCTCTAATACTTTCAGAAGGGCCAATTAACTGGAAAAAGACCTTGATGCTGGGAAAGATTGAGTGTAGGAGGAGAGGGTGACAGAGGATGAGATGGTTGGATGGCATCACTGACTCAATGGACATGAGTTTGACCAAACTCCAGAAGAGACTGAAGGACAGGGAAGCCCGGCGGGCGGCAGTTCGTGGGGTCTCAAAGAGTTAGACACAACTAAGCAACTGAACAAGAACAATGCACAGGTTTATATATATACACTATTCTCATACAAAGTGGAATCAGGTATGCTGATTTTTCATGAACTATGGATTTCAGTGCAGAATGACATAATGATAATAGGGAGGGACCCAGAGCTGGGAATTAGATAACTTGGATTTGCATTCTGGCTTCACCCCTTCTGAGCCTCACAAACTTGAATTAGTCATCATATGTCAGTTCAGATTCTGTTTCTCATCTGTAGGAAGGGAATAGCTGTGAGAAAGAGATGGCTGGGAGATAATGTATATAGAGTACACAATATGTGGTCTGGCACATTGCAGATTGTTTAGTAAATATTGATTCCCTTTCTTTTATTCTCAATGGGAAAATGGTGTAGATTAAATTTTCTTCTGGAGCATTTCTGTGCTGTCCTGTGTCGCTCAGTCACATCTGACTCTTTGAGACACCATGGGACTGTAGCCCACCAGGCTTTTCTGCCCATCGGTATTTTCCAGGCAAGGATCTGGAGTTGGTTGCCATGCCCTTCTCCAGGGGATGTTCCCAACCCAGGGATTGAACCCAGGTCTCCCTCATCGCAGGCAGATTCTTTACCATCTGAGCCACCAGGGAAGTTCAAGAATACTGGAGTGGTAGTCTATCCTTTCTCCAGGGGATCTTCCTGACCCAGGAACCAAACTATAGGCAGATCCTTTACCAGCTGAGCTACCAGGAAAGCCCCAGGAGCATTTTTATCTCCCACAAAAAAGAGGCAGTCAGGGATAACAAACAAGCTCTTGCTTTGCTTAGAACATTCAAACTGTTTTCAGGGCAGGGGCTTAGCTTTTTGGATATTCCCAGGGGAAGTCAGAGACACTAAGGAAAATTAATGTTGAATTAGGGCCTGAGAGTGCAGTCTGGTGTGCACCTGGTGGAACTTGCCCTCTGCTCACAGGAAGAGGAAGGGACTGCTCAGGGTTCCTCTATCCCCTAGATCAACTTTGGTTATACTTTTTCTAAGTAGGTTAAGCTTCAACAGTCCCCTTTTGATCTGTTGATGGACCTGTCTAGTAGGACCTTACCTACCACATTCAACCTTCTTTTATCCTCCTGACCATTGTCCTTGAATGGACCAAAGCGAAACAGGTCTCCAACTTAAGATATGAGAGACCCAACCATGACACCAAGCTTGGCCAGAGAGATGGTACTAGTTGCAACTCATTCTTCAGATGTTTTCCTTTGCCTTTCTCCTTTGAAATGACCTGCCGATTCCCTCATTCTATTTTCATTTCTAAGGGGCAGCTGCTGCTGCTACATTAATCTGAGAACTTTATGACCACAGACTTATTAACAGGCTACTGCCCTCAGGAATATTTGCATTTCTTAAACTGTTCCAGATAGAGATGATCTTAGAAATGGCAGTTAAATTGCCCTATTAACAAGGATGTTTAATGGGGCAGTCATGAAGCCCCTTAACATTCTCTTAGTCTTAACTTTTGCTGAATTCAAGGGATCATCTCTCCAACTGTCCAGCCACACAGCTAGATCAGACAGTTGAAAAAGCATGGCAGACATGCCCTGATTTTCCAAGTTAAAGAGTTTAGCACTGTTCTTGGGAACTATGTACTTCTAAAGGGCAGATTCACTCACTGAAGGAAAAAAAAAATCTGATGTTGGGCATATGAGAAATAAATCTATAAACACAATAATGAGCAATGACATCATGAGCAATAAGCCTCATAGATATAGTCAACATAAATCCTCTTCCAAGCACTTTGGGATGGGGTCATAAAATTAGTGAATTCAGCAATGAAAGATATTTCATATTTCAACTTCAGGAGAGAATATACTGCTCTGTCTTATAGCATTTCAATTGCAAATTTGATTGTAATTTGATTGGTTAAAAACAGTCTCACTCATTTAAAATTGAAAAATGTGATGTTGAAAAAATCAGAGTAAGTTAAAATATCATAAAATGAAAAGAGGTGAACATTATGACTAATTAAGCATAGGTTAGATCTACCCCACAAAGTCATAATCTTTACATAGTAATGATTTATATTTTACCAGAGGTCAGTTTTCACTCATTTCACTGATTTAGACTCATTGGCGCTAATTTCTTTCACCTCCTCATGGATGTGATTGCCCAGAATTTAATCGGTTTGAAAGCAGTCCCCTTTCTGAAGTCCCCATGTTCCTATAAGTCTGAAACAGCAAAGACCTCAAGGAAGGGTAATAAGCAGAACAGGGCCATGATGTAACTGGCGAGCTCACTTCCTGAGGAGTCTTAGATGCTCTGGTATCATGCTTGAATTTTAACAATGGTGATTCTATCATGGGCTCACCCCAGCTCACATTTTCATTAGCTTGTTGTTTTTACACAGCTTTGTCCATGTGCACGAGTGGTGATCAGAGGGCAGAGCAATCATGCGAAATCTCAAACTGTGTAGTAGAAAATATCACCCTTCCCTAAATGTTTTCTCATAGTGGGAAACCTGCTGGTATTTCAGGGGGACTGCCATCACGGTCATAGCTGTTCACCGTGTGGGATATACATAAGGGTGGGGCAGTCATGAGCCCATTCACATCATAGGTACATTTAGACAGTAGTTACAACCAGAATAGGAGAGGCCCAGGCTCTGCCTGACTAAACAAAATGGTGCTACACCCCTAGTTGACAAATGGCAAGCATGTACAATGGCTTCTGGTTCAGTTACTGAGATTTCCTTTACAGTAAGATAATTCCATGTCAGGGCAAGAGACGAGAGGTGGGGCAGACTGGACCTAGAAGAGCTGATGGACACATCAAAGTATTTTAGTTCCCTGACCAGGGATCAAACCTGCACCCCATGCAATGGAAGTACAGAGTCTTAACTACTGGACCACCAAGGAAGTCCCCTGCTTTTTAATATGGGAATCACAATATTTATCTTATACTGGGATTGTCAACATTCAGGGCATGCAGATTTCTTGGTACATAAGACTAACTGCAACAAATTATTAGGCGAGGAGAGAAAGAGTCCATATATTATGATCCAAGCAGATAATTTGTTCATTTAATCATTTAGACATGCAGTTTACAAACTAATCTACTCTATAGTTAAGACAATTTGCTAAGATTTGGGTTTTCTGGTAGTGAACAAAGGCCCTGACTTCACACATTCTATAAACTAAGCAACCATTAAGTAAGAAACATACATATAAATAATTAATTACAGGTTGTGCTACGTGCTTTGAATAGAAACCTCAGAGAGAAAATAACAGTGTGTTCAAAAGAAATAACATACTCCAGAGCCTTGCAAGATGAGTAGGCATTAAATATAAGAGCTTATAAGGAAGAGGTCTTCAGAGATGGAAAATTGTGTGTACAAAGAAAGACAGTAAGAAAAAGGCCAATGGGTGTGAGGATTGAAAGCAGTTAGGGACTAAGAGGGAAAATGACCTGGGAGAATTGTCACAGGAAAGATTAGCTATGGCTTTCAAGATCATATTAAAGAACAGTTCAATACCCTGGGAAGCCAGTGGAGTGGTCTTGAGCAGAGAAGGCACATAATCTAATTTATTTTTTTTGAATGATCTTTCCAGAAGCTGAGGAAGGTATTGGGCTGGATGGTAAAAGAGAAAGAACGAGATGACTGCAGAAGCTCAGAGAGGATGATGACTGAGGTGGGGGCAGGTAGCTTCTAAATTCAGCAAGGAGCGATCACTGGCTCTTCCAGCAGCTGAATAAAATTTTTCAACAGGACACTCAAAGCCAGGCAAGTAATAAGGAAACCAAAGTAAGAGACAGCAGACATTGGGATTGTTGGGAAATTGGCAGGAGTGCCACAGCCAAATTAGTGTGCATAAGAGCATTTTCTTCTTGATCTGTGCAAAGAGGTCAAAATAGGGACTTAGCTGAGAAGTACAAGTCTTTGTGAGTAAGGTGGGGCATAGTCTTTAAGTCAGGGGAGTGGAGCACAGGTTCACAGGAAATAGTACGGTTTGCCCTATGCTGAACCGTCTTGAAATCATGGCTTAGAATTCATTTAATACCTAGAACTAGGAATAGCATTGGTTTCAGACACCAGGAGAGCTGAACCAACCAGCAGGTGACAGTTCTGAGACACAATTTTAGGAATATGAAGGACCTGGCTAACCAAAGAAATACAAAAGGCACATTGTTTTTCTTTATTAACTTAATCCAGATTATGTTACTAACACTCTCCTAGTTAGGGAAATTAATAATTACACACATTTTACAAAAAAAGGAGACAAGACTAGGTAGACTATAAAGAAAGACATGGACAAAGATACAATTTCAGAACCCTGGCACACACACACACAAATGACATGTTACTATTCGGTAGAATGGTGATTTTTCATTCACTGTTTCAGAATGATGTAAATCCAATTTCTCAAGACTGTGGAGAGCTCTGGGTATTACAATGTTTGGACCTTGTCTTCTATACCATTTCAAGGTGGCTTATTCCCAACACAGTGCTACTTATAATCCAGCTGGCAAAATAATGAGCTATATCTTTCATGTCATTTCATTAGTATCGAGGGAAAAGAAAAACACTTAGGTTTCCTCCTTTGCTTGTTTTTAAAACAAAAGAATATTTGCCTTATCTGCTTTGCTTTTTATATTTTCTAAATCCTACTGTGATAACAGGAGAAGAGGTTTGGGTTTCCCACTGTGGGCTTAGATGGGCCGTTACACTTGATTATCTCTAGAAGTCCCTGATGACCAATCAGAAGAACTATGCTTGTAATTTTTTTACTATATTTTATTTTATTTTTTTAATTTACAATGCTATGTTGGTTTCTGCCATACAACAATGTGAATCAGCCATAATTATACATAAATCCCCTCTGTCTTCAGCTTCCCTGCTCTCCCTCCATCCTACCCCTCTAGGCACCAGACTGGGCTCCCTGTACTATACGGCAACTTCTCACCAGCTATCAATTTTATCCATGGTATGTGTATATATGTTGATGTTACTTTCTCCATTCATCCCACTCTCTCCTTCCCCCACTGTATCCACAAGTCCATTCTTGATATTTGCATCTCCATTCCTTCCCTGAAAATAGGTTCATCAATACCATTTTTCTAGAGTCCATGAAAGTGAAAGTGTTAGTTGCCCAGTCGTGTCTGACTCTTTGGGACCCCATGGACTGTAGCCCACCAGGTTCCTCTGTCCATGGAATACTGGAATTCTTCCAGGCAAGAATACTGGAGTGGGCCGCCATCCCCTTTTTCAGGGGATCTTCCCGACCCAGGGATTGAACCCGGGTTTCCTGAATTGCAAGCAGATTCTTTACCATCTGAGCCACTAGGGAAGCCCCATAAATATGATATTTGTTTTTCTCTTTCTGACTTACTTTACTCTGTTTAACATGTGCCTATAATTTTTAACTTGCGTTGTTAGTATAAACAACTTCTAGCTTTGCCCAAATGGAACCTTTAAGTTTATCTTTCAAAATTGTTACATCAAGATTCACAAACCAAAATCTCACATGAATGTATTCTATGCTGTTAGATTTGTTTTCCTAAGGCATGAAAGTCAAATTTACAGTGCTAACATTTCTCTAAGAAAGTTCTAAGTGATATATACTTTTCTGCAAAGAGGCAACAGATCTGTCTGTCTGTAAATATGCTTACAGTCCTCCTGGAGTGGAGAAAAAGAAGTAGGCATGCTGAATTAAATATACAGCCTATAAAACTAGGAGAACATGCATACATTAGAAAGCTATTGTCAAGAATAGTCAACTATCTCTTCAGATAATTGAGTTCAACAGACATTTACCAAGAGTCTGCAACTAAGTCCTCTGATTATCACAAGGAATACAAATTGATAAAGCTCCCTCTTCTCAAGGAACTAAAATGCAAAAAGCAAAATACAGATTTAATACAGATTTTCTTCATTAAAGTCATTAGTAGGTACCAGAAAAGATAAACTTAGTTTGAATTATGTTTGAATTTGAATATAAGTCACTCTTCATATCAGGAATTGGAAGTTAAATAATATATATGCATATACACACATATATAAATACAGAGCATATATATTAAACTGATGTACCAATAACAATATATTATGATTAATCTCTATAATTAATATTAATAAAAATGTTAGCTATATTAATGCATGAAAATTTTATTCAAATAACCAAAGATTACCTGTCATCTCAATAGTATAAACAGAAGCTTAACTCATGAATTTTCTTAACTGTTTTTTAACCACCTGTAGATATTCACCTACAGGTTTTAAGCTATAATATAAACAGGTACAGGCTTCCCTGGTGGCTCAGTGGTAAAGAACCTGCCAGCAATGCAGCAGATGTGGGTTTGATCCCTGGGTCAGGATGATCTCCTGGAGAAGGGAATGCCTACCCATGCCAGTATTCTTACCTGGAGAATTCCATGGTCAGAGGAGTATGGTGAGCTGCAGGCCATGGGGTCGAAAAGAGTCAGACACAACTGAACGACTAACACACACATAAACATATACAGTCAGGCAGGCAGCCACCCACTCATTATCTACGCCCTCCCCCTGCCATGACCTGCATACCTTAGTGTGAAAAAGAAATCTGTCATAAAGTATGATTTTTAAATTATGCTAAACAGCTCCAATTAAAAATACTTTATTTTTGTACATGAACACATGTACACCCATGGCTGATTCATGTCAATATATGGCAAAATCCACTACAATATTGTAAAGTAATTAGTCTCCAATTAAAATAAAAAAAAATACTTTAAAGCACTGCTACACTTGGCATATTTGCTATAGAACAAAATCTCCAGTTTCTTTCTCTCTGTATAAAAAATAGTACATTCCGCTATGGCCAGCCAAGGCACTGGTCCTCCCTGGGCCTGATGATGTAAGGCCTCAGAATCTGAAGCATCAGGATGCACAGGGAGTATCTGTCGATGTATGCCACCTTCAATAATTTAGTATGTTGACTTATACTTTCCACACGAGTAGTCTTGTCCTAACAGCAGTAAATACAGCTACAAAGCAGTGAGGAATGGCAATTGGCTGAGGGTGCTAATTACACTGCCTTGACTTGAATTAAAATTGCTAAACAGCAAATGAGATTACCAGTCTAAAGATAACCTTAATTCAAATGCGAGGCTGCATTTATCTCATCTACAATGTAATTTTCCAAAGGTGTAGAAAAATACAATTTTAATGGAAAGCCATTGTTTAAAAATATAATTAAAGTCCCCAGTCCCTCCCTCTGCCTCGTTCTTGGATTTTGTTCTACAGGCGAGATGTGCAGACTGATTTAGAGGTCAGAAGGAAAACATTCGGATGGTGTCCTCTTGGCCAGACATTACTTTGAGTGTCATCTTCATTTTTAATGATCAAGAGCTGGCCAGAAGACAAGTAAATGCCAAAGGAGCAGGGGGTGGGGTGGAAAGGGAAAATGACCTTTTCCAATCCCCGGAGCCATAAGGAATCTTACAAATGATAAGAACTCAACATTGCCATTTGACTAATGAGGAAGTCCAAGGTCCAGAAAAGTCAAGTAATTTTTCTAAGAACACAATGCAAAAAAGCACCACTATCCAGTGGGGGAGATGTTGGTCTGAAATATGGAACCAGAAAATCTATGTTTGAATCCTGTCTCTTGTACTTACTAGTACTGTGGCAGGCTACTTATTATTTTCAAAGCTCAATTTTTGTATTTGTAGCCCACCAGGCTCCCTTGTCCATGGAATTTCCTAGGCAAGTATACTCGAGTGGGTTGCCATTTCCTTCTACAGGGGATCTTCCCAACCCAGGATCCATCCATGGGGTCGCAGAAGAGTCAGACACAACTCAGCGACTAAACAACAACAATGCTCTGAACAGTTCTGCTTTTCTTGAAGGGATCCTGACTTGATAATTGATTATGTTTCCCTTGTACCAGGGCTTTATGCCTACCCCTGAGAAAGATGGCTATGTTTGGTTATATTTAACCACACTCTTAACTCTGAGTGTTGTCAAGAAAACAAATAAGGTATTGTTTGCAGTTGAGATACTCTAATCAGAGTATCATCTAGGCCCCATACTGTATACTGAATGGCAAAATATAATACATTCCTCCCCCCAAAAGGAGTATTTGTAAGGCATTTTTAGTTCCCAAAGAACATTTTAAATATTTCTAAGATTCTTCAAATTGTCTTTACGGTCCCAGTCCCAGCTCGAAGATGAATCAAGGAAATGTGTCTGAAGCTGAGAATATACTGTATTAGTTGTTTACCTGGTGGCTCAGATGGTAAAGAATCCACCTGCAATGCAGAAGACCTGGGTTGGATCCCCAGATCAGGAAGATCCCCTGGAGAAGCAAATAGCTACCTACTTCAGTATTCTTGGTGGAGAATTCCATGGACAGTGGAGCCTGGCAGGCTACAGTCTAGTGGGTTGCAAGAAGTCAGACATGACTGAGTGACTAAGCATGAGGCAGTTTTTCTCCTATTTGAAACCAATGAGGAGTAAAGGAAAAGGTGAAGGACGGTCAAAGAAGGACAGTTGAAAGGGTCAATGGGAAACTCACTTCCTCTTCCAAATGGAATTCGATCCCTTAAACGGTCTCACAGGGACCACGTCTAGCCTGTCCTTAGCAGCATTTATGGCACATGGTAAGTACTGAATAAAAGCTTTTGGAGGGAATGACAGCTATTAAATCCAGAAATTCAGCCAACAAGTCAAAGAGGATGTAACTAATGCTGGGATTTGTTCTGATCTTCCTTTTGAACTGTGGTGTTGGAAAGGACTCTTGAGAGTCCCTTGGACTGCAAGGAGATCCAACCAGTCCATTCTAAAGGAGATCAGCCCTGGGATTTCTTTGGAAGGACTGATGCTGAAGCTGAAACTCCAGTACTTTGGCCACCTCACGTGAAGAGTTGACTCATTAGAAAAGACTGATGCTGGGAGGGATTGGGGGCAGGAGGAAAAGGGGATGATAGACGATGAGATGGCTGGATGGCATCACCGACTCGACGGACATGAGTTTGAGTGAACTCCGGGAGTTGGTGATGGACAGGGAGGCCCAGCGTGCTGCAGTTCATGGGGTCGCAAAGAGTCGGACACAACTGAGAGACTGAACTGAACTGATATGAAATGTCAGTAAAATCTTACTGAGGTTTATTTTTTCCTAAACTAGATGCATATCTCCTACCTTTCTCTTTTATATTTATATAGCATATAAATATACTATAGTATGGAGGAGGGAATGGCAACCCACTCCAATATTCTTGCCTGGAAAATTCCATGGACAGAGGAGTCTGGCGGGCTATAATCCATAGGGTCGTAAAGAGTTGGACACGACTGAAGCGAATTAGCATGCATGCATGTATACTATCGTATGTAAGTGTAGTGCGTGTGTGCATGTGCATGCTCTGCTGTGTTTGACTCTTTGAGACCCCAAGGATTGTACTTACCAGACTCCTCTCTTCATGGAATTTTCTAGGCAAGAATAATAGAATGGGGTGCCATTTCCTACTCCGGGGGATCTTCCTGACTCAGGGATTGAACCCACGTGTCTTGTGTCTCCTGCATTAGCAGGCAGATTTTTCACCACTGTGCCACCTGGGAAGCCATAAAAATATAGTATATAAGTATATTTTTATGGCTTCTGGGGTGTATATGTGTGTTAGTCGTTTAGTCGTGTCTGACTCTGCATTTCCATAGACTGTAGCCTGCCAGGCTCCTCTCTCCATGAAATTCTCCAGACAAAAATACTGGATTGGGTTGGCTTTCACCTCTCCAGGAGATCATCCTGACTCAGGGATCAAACCCAGGTCTCTGGCATTGCAGGCAGATTCTTTATGATCTGAGCCATCAGGGAAGCTCCCATATATGTGTATACTTTGTCTCTATCCCATGAAGCACAGTACTGCTCATGGCATGGCTTGGCAGTCTAGGAAAACACTATCTAATTTAACATTTTCAATGGCATAAATTTGACTATCAAAAAAATTGTTTCACTAGGGTAAAAGTTTTGAGGCCACTGTGCATTTAAAAGTCTTGCAATCAATACACCAAAACAGTTGTAGCCTATATTAAATGGGTTGGAACAACTTGCATTTCAGGTCATGAAAACTGGTCATTTTTTTCCCATCTTCTCCCTGGTCAACTCATATAGGAAAGAACAATCAATGACAACAATTGAATAACCAGGTTTCTCAGAGATGTGTACTTTTTCACTGCTGAAAAAGAGTTTTTATAATTCAGAAATTAAGGGACCATAAAAGCAGCATCCTAGAGGAAAAAACTTCACAAGATAGTCAAATACACTGCTTCTCATGAAGACTGTACTTACTTAGGCCAGAATCCATGGTACCCTAGGGCTTCCTTGGTGGCTCAACAGTAAAGAATCTGCTTGCAATGCAGGAGAAATGGGTTCCATCCCTGGGTCAGGAAGATCCCCTGGAGAGGGACATGGCAACCCACTCTAGTATTTTTGTCTGGGAAATCCCACAGACAGAGGAGACTGGCAGGCTACAGTCCATGGGGTCTCAAGAGTTGGACACAATTAAGTGACTAAACTACCACCATGGTTCCGTGGATATTTACCTTTTGTCACTGACTTCACCAGTTACACTAGTGAATCACTGGAAAACTGAATCTCTAGGACCAGACCTTAAAAGCATGTGTCATGAGATTTTTTCCTATGAATTTCCCTATTCATGATTCCTCTGACCTCAAAGATGTATTCCCATTACATAATCTGAATAATTAAGGATTAATTAAAAAACCAAAAAGCCTTCTTACTTAGTTCTTGCAGTACAAATGCTCCCCAGCTATTTGACATTCCACTTCCATCTGGAAGATCTGCCTATGAATGAAGATTCCTTTAAAGGTTGAGGTTCTCCAGTTTGGTACCCTGTGGCAGAAGTACACCGCATGCGCCGAGGCCTGCGCCTGGAAGCCTGCAGATTTAGGTCTGCATGATCTTTGCAATGTATTTTCCTTCTTTGTGTCCTAGATTGCTTCTTGATGAAAGGGAGAGACCTGAACAATTTGCTGCTGAATGTCTTGAGACTCTAACATGCTACTGCCCTCTGGAGGGCCAGTCTTTGAAAAAATCTAAGGGTCTGTGAAAGGTGGAAGGGTGGGATACAAGATTTTACAAGCATCAGGAAGGAGTCAATGATTTGACTCAGATTTGTGAATATGTTATGTCTGAACATAGCAAAATGGACTCGTGTGTGCTAAGTCACTTCAGTCATGTCCAGTTGTTTGTGAGCCTATGGACTAAAGCCTGCCAGGCTCCTCTGTCCATGAGACTCTCCAGGGAAGGATACTGAAGTGAGTCGTCATGTGCTCCTCCAGGGCATCTTCCCAACCCAGGGATCGAACCTGGGTTTCTTGGATCTCTTGCATTTGCAGGCGGATTCTTTACTGCTAGCGCCACCTGGAAACCCAAATAGACTTACAGGTGTGATTAAATTAAAGGTTGTAAGATGAGAACATTTCCTGAACTATCCAGGTGGGCTCAACTAAATCACAAGAGTACTTAAAAGCACAGTACTTTCCCAGCTGCAGAGAACAAGAGATATGGCAAAGTGAGATGGACTTGGCCCCATGTTTCTGGCTTTGAAGATGGAGAAAGGGGCCATAAGCCAAGGAATGTAGGTGGTCTCATGAAACTGGAAAAGGTGAAAAAAAACTGGACTGTCCCCTGGAGACTCTGTAAGGAATGCAGCCCTATAGACACCTTAATTTTAGCCCCATAAGACATATTTTGGACTTCAAAAAATTATTTATTTATTTTCTGGCTATGCTGGATCTTCATTGCTGTGCCAGCTTTTTTCTAGCTGAGGCGAGCAGGGCCTACTCTCTAGCTGCGAGTGCACAGGTTCTCATTGCCGTGGCTTCTCTTCTGGTGGAGCGTGGATTCTAGGGCACAAGGGCTTCAGTAGATCCAGCACGTGGTCTCAGCAGCTGTGGTTCCCAGACCCTAGAGCACAGGTTCAGTAGCTGTGGCACACAGGCTTAGTGGCTCCATGGCACATGGATCTTCCCAGACCAGGGATCAAATCCATGTCTCCTGCATTGGCAGGAGGATTCTTTACTACTGATCCATCAGGGAAGCCCTCATTTTGAACTTCTAACCTTCAAAAATGTATAATAATGAGTATGTATTGTCTGAAGTCACTACATTTTTGGTAATTTGTTACAGGAGCAATAGAAACCTAATACAGCGAAGCTGGCTGAAAGTGTCTCAGAAAAGTGTTTAGGCTCTTAGAACATCTTCAAACAGCAAAGGTATTTCCTTTACTCACTTCTTAATTGACAACTTATCTCCCTTGCAAGGATTTTCACATCGACAAATTCAAACTCAGAAAAGGACCTAGAAATTCCCACTAGATTATAAGCATATGAGTAACTTCCACCAGCTTCAAGTATGCAATTTCATTTTATTAATCGATCAAAGCCTTGGGATAAGAGATAAACTTCTTTTTAAAATTTTTTTTTCAAAGAACAGCCAGTGATAGAGAAAGATTAAGGCAGGGGTCAGAGCCCTTCTCAGGATTTTGAAAGTATCCACATAGGCAGGTACAAACTCTCTCTATTCTTATGGCTACATTTAGGCATCCTGTATACTTTTGTTGCTTTTTGTCTTGATGGCATACTCTGTTCAACCTAGTGACTTAATCATTTGCGCTCAACTGTCAATGCAAACTTAGGGGAGAAAGAAAAACACATATTTGTGGTAGGGTCGAAAGGTGGGGAAAGGGAATGGGAACAAAGGAAAAAAAGAAAAGGCTGGTTTAATCTGAATGTTTAAACTTCTCAGAGACGTAGGCATGTAAGGCTTTAAAAATTGAGACGCATCTGTGATAACTGCAAGAATCATTTTCTCCACCATTCCCTACCATCTGCCTCTTTCCCACTGTTCTTCCTCTATGATGCTCTCTTTCCCTTTATTGGGTTCTGCTTGACGCCCTCCCTTTGCCTTGAAAAGTTCACTGGTAGCCAGAAGCCCTCTTTTACTCCCTTTACTCAGATCCTTGGACCAGACCACGTAACACTTACAAATACAAAAATGTGTTCTCTAAGACAAAAGGGAAAGGCCCTATGTAGAGAAGTCCACATGAAGAATAGATGAGCAACACACATATTTGATTTATAAACCAAACCAGAAATCTGTGACAGCAGTTTTGTTATATGGTGTGAATAAAACTTAACAAATTACTATTTAGTCGACTATCTCCTACTGCGTACTATTTTTCATTGCCTTATCTTTCTTCACCTCCTCCTCCTACATTATAAATTAGCACCATATCCTGGCACTTTTCAGACACAACAGATGTAATGCAATCAACATTCTGATAATGCTGAAGTCGCCACAAGTTCCAGGCATACTGTTTGCTGTCACTGATCGGATATTTTTATTATAACATTCTCTTTCTCTAATGTATTCAACCACATGATATATATGCATATATATGAAAATATAGACATTTCTGGACTATGATACCCATTGCTAAATGGGCCGTGTATCTATATGAACATGTCTGCTCATCTTCAAATAATAAATTCTTTATTTTAATAAAGAATTTTCAAAAGCATCAGGAACAAGCACCCTAATTCACTACAGCTTCTAATACCACATCTAGATAAAGTTCTAGATGCATCAACCACCTATCGATTAGCATGAAAGCAATATTCCCCCAAGAACCGTGCTTTTTCAGATTTCTGGTGACTTGTTTTATAAGACTCACACTGTGTTATGTTGAGGAGTTGCAGGAGTCACGAGGTGGAAAGAAGCACAGATGTGGATAGACAAAACACACACACGTATACCCACACACATTTACACAAAACAAGATTTAACCTGATTAGACTGTGAACTACAAGGACTACAAAGAATAAGACTAAGCATCAAAAAATATGAAATGTCTAAATATTCTCTCCTACCCCTCTGCCTCTACCTCAGGGACATGTAAAATAAATTTCACAAGGGACAGAAAATGATAAAGTGAATAATTTTCAGCCTGAAATACAAAAGAACGTTCTTAATATGTTCAGACAGGTGACTAGGCTATCAAAGGTCCAAAAAAGAAATTAAAAGGTAACATAGTTCTTCCTTACAGGAACGATTGCAACCCAGCATAAGATGCACGTTTAAAGCAGTGTGTTAGTTGCTCAGTCATGTCTAACTCTTTGCAAATGCACAGACTGTAGTCTACCAAGCTCCTCAGTCCTTGGGATTCTCCAGGTAAGAATCTTGGAGTGAGTAGCCATTCCCTCCTCCAGACGATCTTCTTGACCCGAGGATCAAATCTGGGTTTCCTGCACTACAGGCAGATTCTTTACCACTGAGCCACCAGGGGAGCAGAGACACGGGCAACAAGTAAAAATGCTGAGTCAAGATGTTTCCAGCAGCAGTTGACAGTCTTTTTTAAAGTGAAGTGTGAAGGGTCTAACATCTTTTTTCTAGAGTAAAGTGGATTCAAGTGACTATTCAACTCCTACAAGGATGGGGGAGGGGAGCTAGGGACATAAGTGGTAGAATCACTCACAGCTTGGCTTTTGCCATCTACAGAGACTGAAGCGAGAGCACGAGCTTGGGCTGATAAACACATTGGCTCACAACAGCTCCCGTAGACGGGCTCAACATCAAGTCATGCACTACCTCTCACTTATACAGCTTATGCTTCCATCAGCCAATGCAGAAGATGAGCCAACAGAAGACACCATAGTGGTGGCATTTTAAAAACAAGAAAACAAAAAACCTGTAGCAATTCAATAAGGTGGAAAGAGTCTCAGAGCTTCAGGAGACCTGCCATGTTCTGCGGCCAGGGGCCAGGCAACACTCTAGTCCTCAATAACACCATGTGTGAAGCGACGAGGTGGGGCAGAGGTTCCCCAAATGTTCTGAGGAAGGGTAGTCTGTTGCCATTCTTCAACAAAAAGGATTCAGCGGATTAACAGGGTTGAGAATCACTACACTCATATTCCCTCCCCCTTTCCTTCCCACTTGCAAATTTACAAATTAACATGCCGAAGACTGAAAGGTCCTGTGGAAAACCTGACCTAACCCTGGAGGTTTGCAATCTTTTCTGATCTTCAAACTCTCATAACATTACTCCCTGTGATAGATAACTTCTAAAACGACTCTCAGTGATCCCCACTCCACGATTTTCATGCACTTGGGTAGTCTTGCCCCTTGAATGTGGGCAGGCCCTAGTAATTAGTTCCTAATGAATAGAATATGGCAAAGGAAATGGAGTATCACTTTCAAGATTAGCTTATAAATGACTAACTTCATAGATGCAGAGAACAGATTAGTGGTTTCCAGAAGCAGGGGTTGGGAGTGGGAGAAATAGGTGAAGAAAGTCAAAAGGTTACAAGAAAGAAGAAGAAGAAGAATTAAAGTAGACCCAACTATACAAAAAAGGCATATTTGACAAAATGTCAATTTTGCATCAACGTCACAGTAACCAACTTTTCAATAAATGTTGCTTGATCAATTTTTTCTCCTTTGGAGAAAATGATTTTCTAATAAAATGTACAAAAAAAAAAAATACTGGGACTTCTATCTTCTTAACACTCCCTCTCCTGCCTCCTGACTTTCCCAATCTGTTCAAGTCATGTACCTATGGAGCATTTGACAAGGAATTGAGGGCAACCTCTGGCCAGCAGCCAGCAAGGAACTACATCCTGCCAACAATCACATAAATGAATTCGAAAGTGGGTCTTCCCCAAGTCCAGCCTCAAGATGACTGTAGCCCTACTCATACTTTGACTGCAGCCTTTGGAAGCACCTTGAGACACTGAATGTACTAAATCATACCTGGATCCCTGACCTACAGAAACTCTGAGACAGTAAACATTGTTTCAAACTACTGATTTGTTGAGATAATTTGCTACATAGCAATTAGCAGTATTAATACAATAGCATATAGAACTACTCTATGGAAAATTTACTTTGGAAAGTGCTGATGATATAAAGATTATTTCTTAGATATCTTTTAAATGTATGAGATAAAGCCAATCACTGGAAAACAGATTTTCCTAAATGCCATAGAGAAAACTTTACATAAGTCTAAATTATAAACTCAATTGTCACTAAATTAAAAAGACTGAGCTGAGTGTCGCCTTTTCACTGTCAATGAGAAAGAATCTACAAAACAAAACTAAAGTATGGAAAAGTTAGGCAAAGGTTTTTCTAGTACTTTGGATATCCCTCAATCTGTGGGAATGCTCATCTCAAATGAAAATATACATTAAGGCAGGTCCTCCAAAGACCTCTTCTTGTCCACACACTTTCAGGTCAGTTTTGGTCTCAAAACTCAGAATACTAAAATTACATTTTGTTTAGACTGCTCTTCTATCTAACACGTCCTTGATTCAAGAAAGGCTTGCAAATCACTGAAACTGCTCTGCCACATGAAACTATGATTCCATATTACATGGTCTCACCGGCATAAAAAATGCTAGAATAACTTTGAAGCACTGAGCACTATGATGGCACATAACACATGTTTAAATGGTAGTATTATCATCATTAGCTTTTTATCACATTTACTGAATATAAAATAACCAAACATAAATATATACATATCTGTCAGTGACACGCTAAAACTAGTGAGTCTGATTTCCTCATAAATGTACAAAATGTACAAAAGCAATGAGCATCATTGCCTTTAAAAGAATCACCTTCAACAACGCTACACTTTTTTCATGAAGCTACCATCAGTCAATGTTTTTTGTATCCTTTTGAATTTTGCTCAAATAGTAAAGTTCAATTTTATTATCCATTTGACTCAACATAATTTGCTTTGAATGATTCTTGGTTGTTTCAAAAAAGCTCACAAATTGATGATTTGCTATCATTGAAGATTTCCCCAGCATCAGGGTGAAGGAAAGACCCCGATGCTGGGAAAAATTGAAGAACAAAAGGAGAAGAGGGTGGCACAGGATGAGATGGCTAGATGGCATCATTGATTCAATGGACATGAACTTGGGCAAACTCCAGGAGACAATGAGGGACAGGGAGGCCTGGCGTGCTGCAGTACATGGAGTTCAAAAGAGCTAGACACAACTTGGTGACCCCGAACAACAGCAAGGTTCTTCCAAAGATAGCTCATGAAATATTTCTACACACAAACCCATACACACACAGAGCACACACTTCCAACTCTCATTTTTTAATTGCAAGGTTAACTAAGACAGATATGAAATTGAAGTTGTATTGATGTTTAAAAAGCTAAGCAAAGTAAAAAATGAAACAACAATCATATCCTCTTATAAATATCAAGTGATTGACTCTTGCAAATACATAGGGAGTTAAAGCCATAAGTTATTTTGTATCTGAATGATAATATACAATGTGTTTTGGCAGATTAAATATTACCAGCAGCAACAGGCTGCAGTGAGCAACTGACAAATGCGTATTGCATTAAATTAAACTTGTCTGAAGCTGCAGTGAACAGAAGGCTGGCTTTCAAGTTTACCTTCCTTCTAAGTACAGATAAGGCTCATTAAAAGAAAATGTCATCCATAGAAATCTGAATTTATCAGAGAGGAAAATTAGGTGAAGAATCTTTTTCTACACAGTACTTTCATGGTTTTGGTGTGCTTGCTTTTCATTTGCCAAAAACAACTATGATTCGGAAAAAAAAGAAAAGACGGTAAAAGCACACTAGGCACGGAGTCAGGGAAGACCATGTTCTGACACTTATTTACTTCTTTTTTTGGGGCCACGGTTTTCATATCAGTAAAATGAGAAAGTTTCAGTCACATTAATCAAGGTCAGCGCTACTCGTTTTTGGCATGTGGTAGAGTATATGTGTGCGTAAGGAGGAGAGGGTGTTGGCGTTTCTGGATGAACAATGTGGATTCTACTGGCCTTGTCCAATTCCTGGAACACCATTCAAGCTGTAGTCTATGTAAGGGTGCCCTCTGGAGTGCAGCAGTGAAGTTAGGAATGATAAACACCATAGAGTGTGAAAACAGACCTGTACAACAAATTATCCCAACAAAGTGCCAACTTTTCCCTCTTTGAAAAGTTCAATTTTCTAAAGCATCCTCTAATCTCACACTTCTGATTCTAAGACATAATGCCTTTGGGTAAAAGTCTCTCCTATATCAATTCTAGGAGTAGTGACTCGTATATTTTTCTTACTTGCCCAAATACACCAAACTCCTACTCATCTTAGGACTTTTTCACGTATTGTTTCTTCTGCCTGAAACTTATCACTCCCATTTTCATGGAGTTGACTCTCTTTCTTGCCTGGAAGTCCATCTAAAACACACCTCCTCAGAAAAGACTGCTCTGTTAACCCAACTCCTTCCTCAAAGCCAGTTTCTATCTAAGTCTCATTTTCTATCATACTGTCTGATTTTCCTTTCTTTATTAAATTTATTGTGATCTTTATGTTCTCATGTATGTGTTTATGTTTTTCTTTGTCTTTTCTGAAAAAAGTGAAAAAGTGAAAGTGTTAGCTGCTTAGTCAAGTCCGACTCTGAGACCCCATGGACTATAGCCCACCAAGCTCCTCTGTTCATGGAATTCCCGAGGCATAAATACCAGAGTGGGTTGCCATTCCCTTCTCCAAGGTATCTTCCCAACAAACCCAGGTCTCCTGCATTGCAGGCAGATTCTTTACCACTGAGTCACCAGGGAACAATCCACCTCCAAGCACAATCCCTAATACAAGGACAGGCATACGGAGTTGCTTCATAAATATTTGTTGAAGGAATGAATAAGTGAGTGACAGATTGAATTTCAACACAAATTTTTAGCACATGATTTTAAATATTTTAGATATATTAGTTTGCTTAAATGAAAGGCACAGGGTGAGGCACTTAGGATATAAGTGAGAAAAAAACTGGTGCACTGGGATGACCTAGAGTGATGGGGAGGGAGGTGGGAGCGGGGTCCAGGATGGGGAACACATGTACACTCATGGTGGATTCAAGTCAATGTATGGCAAAACCAATACAATATTGTAAAGTAAAATGAATTAATTAATTTTTTTAAAAAGGGGGAAAAAAACCCCTGAAGTATAGCTTACTCAAGTAGATCTTCCAGTACAGGAATGGATCGACATTATCAACCATATAATCAACTAATAAATTTAAGATTTAACTCTGAAAAGTGCAGTAAGGTAGAAGTAGCTCCCACTGAGAGAGCAGATAATAGAGCATTTGAATTGGATACAGTGACCAGAGAATGGTTGAAATGAGATCCAAAGAGTATTCCAGACACAGGGAACAGCATGTTCAAATGCCCCACAGCCTGAAGGAGTAGATTGAGACCTGGAAAAAAGCCAGCCTCGCTGCTGCAGAAAGGATAAAGGGAAGCCAGAGATAAAGTCAGGCTTGAGAAGGAGAGAGGAGTTGGACATGCCAGGACTCTGAAAGTCACATCAAGGGCTTTCATCTTTATCCTATACACCATGGTAAGCTAGTGACACCCTGAAAACCATGGGAAGCCAATGACACTTTAAGCAGTGAGGATGAATGGAGGGGGAGGGTGTGTGTGTTCTATAGTCAAATGCACATTAAGAAAGAGACCAGAATGGTTACTAATAGAGTAGATGGGAGGCTATTGCTGTGATCCACATCATATGTGATGTAATGTGTATATAGTTGATGCTGACATAAAGAGAACTAAAATCAGTTAAGATTATTCCCTAGAAAGCAATGTAGGGAATAAGATCCAGGGACTGGGTAGTGCAAATAATATAGAAAGTAAAGGAGAAAACTATTGTAAACACAAGTTGCCATTTTTTTGAGAGAAAGGAGGAGGGAAGGTAGGGAGAGAAAATGCAAAGGTGCAGCAAATTAAAGGTGAGTGTGCCAAGATAAATGAATTTTGTTGGGACATACTTAGTGTGGAATACCTTTGAAACATTCAAGATCAGCATCAGTGACTTTTGTACAGGTGCTCAGAAGAGCAACCTGGCCAGGGGGATGTGTTTATGAGTTATCTGCTTACACAGAGCTGGCAATTACAGGGCAATGATGGCATAAGCTAGGATTGTGTAGATGAGCTCAGTTAGGGAAGAAATGGCTCAGAGTGCAGGAAGAACAGCCCATGGAGGAGAGCTCAGAGGAAAGGGTCCCAAATAATGTGGAACAGCATGAGTCCCCTGAATGCATGACATCACAAGGGTACAGATAGGTGGGCACTATCATCAAGACTTGTTCAGTTTACAATTTTTTAAATTTCTCTCTTCAAAAGTAATGCCCCCACCCTTTTCAAAAAATCATATGAGGTAATATGGGTGGAAAAATCAGTGTACATGTGGGAATTAGAGAGAGGCTGGGGAGACTAAATTCCCAACATATTTGATAAGGCATCAAGAGTTCCACTTTCTTAATTTCCTTTCTTCTCTGAAACCATATTTGGCTTTAGTCCTGAGGACAGAAACTTTCTAATTGCATAGTGCATGCCAGTTACTGCGCTGCAGCTCTAAATTCACCCTTCACTAGCTGTTGTGCTCTGGTGAGATGGGCCCTTTAGCATTTCTTCTCTGCGATAATACACATGACGTTGCATTATGTCAGAAGAGGGCGCTGGAGGGACACTGCAGAAGGAAGGGCCTTTTCTCTCTGTTTCTGCTGTGGTTTTCTCTCTCTTTTTTTCTTTCCTACTAGAGGGTATCCAGTGGAGCATACCTTCCCCTGTTGAGCTCAGGACTGACCCCAGTCTAGTGACCACCTTACTGCAGTCTGTCCTATGCAGAAACCACTGACAACTGATTTCCAGCACTTCATGCACCAATATCCATCAGCTTGTACCCTGGGAGAGTATTTCTGCCCAGCAACAGTGGACCAGCTCTGGTTGAGGGCAATCCATATATATATATATATATATATATATATATATATATATATATATATTTGCCATCCAATTGGGAGCAACCACACTTTTCCAATGAAATCTGAATCCAAACTTTGGGCACAAGATCTTTCTTTCTGTGTTTATTCCTTCCTTGCATACTCTCTCTCATCCCTAAAGTCTTCTTTAGAGTTCTCTTTATACAACTCCCCTCTTATAAATAATAATTCATTAAACGCCCCCTGTTCAAATAAACTGTGTTTTTGTTTCCCAGCTGAATTCTTACTAATACAGCTACACGTTCACATTTACAAATATATTTGCTAAGTCATATAATCTTTATAATATTCTTGTGAAGTGGGTATATTCATGTTAGACATGAAAACTCCTTGGACCAGTTTTGTCATTAATTCAATAAATATCTACTGAGTGGCGAACATGGACCCAAAGAACTGCTGTGACTAAAAGTCAAATGGCTGAGATAGAGCCAGAATCAAGGAGTCCAAGTTTCTATTACACACTTAGGGTAACAGTAAGTGTGTTGGTGGCATATCAGTGTTTGAAAAACTTCAGGGCACTTCCTCTCACATTTTAACAAATTACCTATCTAAGCACAGATTCTGATTCATTGCTTATTGTGGGTTGAACTGTGTCCCCCCAAATTCATACTGAAGTATTAACCCCCAGAGCCTTAGACGATGACCTCACATGGAGACAGGGTTATTGCTGATGCAATTAGTTAAGGTGAAGTCACCCTGGGTTTAGGTCCCTCAACCAACATGACTGGAGTCCTTACAATAATTGTGCCACATGAAGAGAGATACCCGCCCACAGGGAGAAGGCCAGGGAAACATGAAGGCAGAGATCAGGGTGATGCATACAAGGCAAGCAATGCTGAAGACTGCCATCACAGCACTAAAGGCAAGGTATTGACCTAAGTTCAAAAATGACAGAAGAAACCAGCTCGAGCACCTTGATCTTAAACTTGTAGCCTGACCACTGTGAGGCTACACACTTCTGTTGTTTAAGCCACCTGGTTTGTGGTATTTTGTGAAGGTAAAGTACCTAGGAAACTAGTACAGTGGGTCCAAGGTGTGGTCTGAGATTCTGAATTTCTAACGACCTTCCAGATGATGCTGATAGTATCGGTCTTTGGAGCACACTCTGAGTAGCAAGGAGATAGCATATAAGAGAAATGCCACTGTACCTGCCACCTCCTCCTCTTCCTAGGGAACACGTACTCTTTCTATAAAGTACCAGCTAAAGGGGCTAATGGACATGAGTTTGAGCAAACTCCGGGAGACAGTGAAAGACAGGGAAGCCTGGTGCCCTGCGCTCCATGGGGTCACAAAGAGTCAGACGGGACTTAGCAACGAACCCCATCGTCTGGCCACTGGCTCAGAACCTGTGTAACCTGACTCAAAATAGTGAAAGAAGTTTCTAGTCAGCAGTGGAGGAAGAAATTGCAGGGTTTAAAGTAAGGGTGAAGCCCAAGAAAGTTCATCTCCAAGGGGGATAATTAAGGGGAATAACCAGTTAATAGATGAGGTACGGAAAAAACACATGTAACAGATGTAACCAAGCTCACTTCAGTACAAGAGGTGAGAGATCTGTGAACTCTAACTGCAGGGGCCCCTTGAGGAGCACCAGACATGGAAGCAACTCCTGCCACAATCTTGTGGGGCCTGATCCTGCTACACCTGCCTTTAGGCTTCTGTGGTTTCTCTCTTTCTGTTTTATGTGGACTCTCATGATGCTCCCTCTTTTCTTTTCTTTTTTAAGGGCTTCCCTGGTGGCTCAGCTGGTAAAGAATTGGCCTGAAATGCGGGAGACCTGGGTTTGATCCCTAGGTTGGGAAGATCCCCTGGAGAAGGGAACCACTACTCACTCCAAATTGATCCCTGGGTTGGGAAGATCCTCTGGAGAAGGGAATGGCTACCCACTCCAGTATTCTGGCTTCGAGAATTACATGGACTGAGTAGTCCATGGGGTCACAAAGAGTCAGACATGACTCAGAGACTTTCACTTCACTTATCTTTAATTGGAGGATAACTGCTTTACAATGTTGTGTTGGTTTCTGCCATCCCACGATGTGAATCAGTTGAAAGTATACATGTATCTCCTCCTTCTTGAGCCTCCCTCCCACTACTATCCCCCATCCCACCCCTCCAGGCTGTCATAGAGAACAGACAGAGCTCTATGTGTTACACAGCGACTTCTCACCAGCTATCAATTTTACACATTTAGTGTATATATTTCAATGCTTCTCTCTCAATGTGTCATACCCTCTCCTCCCCCTGAAGTGTGCTTCCTCTTTTCTTCACTATTTGTAATTAAATGTTACATTAGAATACATAGGGTTTCCCAGGTGGCGCTAGTGGTAAAAAATCCACCTTCCGATGCAGGGTCGATCCCTGGGTTGGGAAAATCCCCTGGAGAAAGCAATGGCAACCCACTCGAGTATTCTTGCCTGGAAAATCCCCATGGACAGAGGAACCTGGGAGGCTATAGTCCATGGGGTTGCAAAGAATTAGACACAGCTGAGCATCTGAGCATACAACACACATTAGAAGCCATAAAAAAAAAAAAAAACCTGTAAAACTGAATACATCTGCCTCCTACCATCTATCCCCTCTAGCAGAGACTCTCAGTGGTCTCCTACTGGTCATACTCTTTTTTTCCTTTTTACAAATCTTCTGGGGACATAACATCTCCCAGCTGGAGAATACATTTCCCAACACCCTCTGCATGTGTAGCCATAGACAAAGTTTGGAGCAATGATGACGTGCAGAATTTCAGGGTCATATCCTCACAGACAGAACTTGCCCTGAACTTCCTTTTCCTCCATTCCCACAGCCAGGAAATGGCAACAAGAGCAACACACATTGAACCCATGATGAAAGCCACAGAGGAGAAAGCACATCACACCTCCCAGGCCTGGGTCCCTGGAGCATAGTTGTCACCCTGCCCAAGATCGCTCACTGTGCTCTGAGTTGTCACATATTTTGGAGGCTTCTCTGTTAATGGCATCTTAACATATGTCCTAAAAAAATCACTGAAACCTTTTCGTTGACGCTCTGCTTTTAAGGAAGGCTGCTGTCTTAATTCGAAGCCATGGTCCGCCAGCTCCATTCTACTTTATTGGAGGTTCACGAGCTAGGAAGTGATGCGTGTGTCCATGCCTTGCCAGAACAGCAGCAGCCTCATTTTTAGCCAGGGCTGCAGGGTTATTTTCAGGGATTACCAGAAGGGGCTAGTGGTAAAGAACCTGCTGGCCAATGCAGGAGACAGAAAAGATGTGGGTTTGATCCCTAGGTTGGGAATATCCCCTGGAGGAGGGCATGGCAACCCACTCCAGTTTTCTTGCCTGGACATGGCAGGCAAGATCCTCAGAATCCCCATGGACAGAGGAGCCTGGTGTGCTATGGTCTCAAAGAGTCGGACACAACTGAAGTGACTGAGCACTCAGGGTTGCTTCCAGTCACTGTGCGGGCCTTGGTCATTACAATGCCTGAACTGAGACAGCCCTTGTCCAAATTCAGAGCTGGTGTCAGTTCATCCTTACCTATGCACAGGTGAACACATAACAAAGACAAGCCCGGGACAAAAGCAAACATAAGTGCTGCATAATTAAGAAGAATTTCAAATAATAAGAAATATATATCTCTTCTTAAGAATTCATATATGCACAGCCAGCAGTAGCTGCTCAGTAGTATCCGACTCTTTGCCACCCCATAGAGGAGCCCCACCAGGCTCCTCTGTCCATGGAATTCTCCAGACAAGAATACTGGAATGGGTAGCCATTCAAGTTTCCTGTTAATCAATGTTATTGATTGACTTATAGTAACAGAAATCCCAAAGAATTCACAGCAGTCAGCAAGAGTACTGCAATGTATTAAATACTTTTCCTTGTTTGGGCAGATATCATAGGTCTACTTTATAGAAAGAGAAATGGATAGACAGGAAGGTTCAATACTTTCAGTGTATAGAGCAGTTCAATGCCCGAGTGCAGCCCTCTATCCACTCAACAGGCATTTCCTCACCATCCAGTCAGTGTTTATTTATTCTTACAGTTTACTAAAATAGTCAATAAATGCGTATGTGGCTTGCCTGTTACTGAAGGTCAAACAGGCCCACGACAAACACAGGGCTTCAACTCCTGGTTGCATTTTCCATCACTTACTTATTCTTCCATCTGATGGACATTTACTAAACACTTGCTATGCAGGCCTGATACACCCAGGAATGGGTTTTGAACCAGGAGCTTATAGACTCATTGTGAAACACTGAAAGTAGGTTGTAACAGAGCATGGAGTCAATCTTGGTTCAGGACACCAGCATCTACTTAGGGCGGTTTGTCTGAGTAGCCTGGGCTTCAGTGACCAAGCTCATCCACATACCTATTTCACATCCACACTGCAGGACACTAGACAGGGTGGTGGTGAGGGGAGAAGAAGAGATGCTGGCAAAGGAGAAATATTAACAAGGTCTTGTCATAAAAAATCTCAAAGTGCTCAGCCTCCTCATGGCAGGCTAGTTGTCACGTTGATATATGAAGGGCACACTCTCCCACACACATGTGCAGTTAGAAGCAAGAAGACTTAGAAATGCATCACAAGAAGAAAAATGAAAACAAGTCAGTTAAGTCCAGAAAATATAAATGAGGGATGTAAAGGAGAAGTGTTCTTTTGAAATGGATTGGCTTTACTTGAGAAAGGGAAGCAATTATTTTCTGAGTTCATGCTCACGTTTCCTCATTTAGCTGCTCCATTCCCGTGCCAGGCAGGTATTGTTAACTCTGATTACAGAGGAAGAAGCCAAGGTTTGGAAAGGTTAATAATGTCACCTAAGGTCAGTCATACAAGTGGCAGATTCAGAATGAGAAGTTATAACTGTCTGTCCTCCAAACCCATGCATCCCGTACTATATGACCCCACTATGTCTGATAGCATGCAAGAGCAGAAACAGCTCACAACCAAGCTGCCAGGAAACTAGAGAGGAAGCAAG
Source organism: Bos grunniens (assembly GCF_055505025.1). Lineage (NCBI taxonomy): Eukaryota > Metazoa > Chordata > Mammalia > Artiodactyla > Bovidae > Bos > Bos grunniens. Next base: position 52,458,832 of record NC_141175.1, on the reverse strand, counting down.
GGCTGAGCCTTAGCTGGGCAGAGATCATGTGGGCAACAGAAGGAAGGTACCAGAAAGTCAGAAAGCATCCCTCAGACCAGCATCTTCGAATCCTAGGATACAGGCCCACAGAAATAGACTTCTGGCCCCATAGCTGCAATGGGGGTGATCACAGGCCAGACCCTCACATTTTTAGGACCCTGAAGAGCGTAAATGTGGGAGTACAAATACTATATTTTAAATTACTTAAATGTTATAAATCAAACAAACAAACTGTTAAATAAGATATACTCTCCTTTCTTAACAGTTACAGCTTGATATCAGCTGGGAAGGCCAAGTTCTAACTTGGAATTTCCTCAACCTGTCAAAGTGCCATCCTTGGAGAGTTAGCCTGGGACCAGGTCCCTCACCCACTGCTTCCCTTCTCTTCATATCCCTGGTCCCAGAGCACAGCCCATCAAGCGGGGCTCTGTGCTTATGTCCGTGGACATCTAGCCCCAGTGTCTGAGCTCCAACTACATGACCAGAAGTGACTGTATTTCTGGAATCCCTAAAGGGACAAAGCACTACTATGTGTCTGGCTCCAGGCAAGAGACTTCAGGGACCCCAGAAGCAGACTTGGAGCCATCTGGACAGTCAATTCAAAAGTCTTGGGACCTAGAGTGCAGTGCAGAATGGGGAAGCAGGTCCCCAAAGATCAGATCTTATCTCTCCACGGATAATGGAGAGGAGTACAGAGGATGGCCATAGCAAGGCCTCACATGCCCAAGGCAGGGTCCCTCCTTCCTGAGTCTAAGGTCCTTTCCATGAGAGCCACACTCTTCTATCCACAAAGGAAGGAGGAAATTTGGATTGTAGGGACAAACTGGACTGGAAATGTTCTAGATTATCAGTTCACATCCCCTCTATACATTCAAACCACCTAAGGAGGTATTAAAAAAAATACATACACTGGTTCCCTTGCTTAGAAAACTGCTTTAGTTGGTATAGAGATGGGTCTGGGCATTGCATAATTATGAAGCTATTCAAAGGATTTCAATGTGCAATTAAGGTTTCAAATCACTGTCACTGAGATAAAAGAAGATGCTCTACAGCCTAAAAACAACTTACCTTACCCTCAACACATACATGTTGGAAAAACCTTGATGGTTCCTTAAGGAGGAGGGTGAGAATGGGAGGAAGATGATCAGGAAGAGGAGAGGAGAAGGAGGCCCAGAGCACAGGCCAGACACTGGGGCAGGGCTCTGCCCATGCATCTGATGCCTCAGCACTTATCCAAGAGTAAAGCTATGTGATTTCTTTGGGCAGCTCAGGGCCCAGATTAGTTTATTTAGTTTTCATAGATGTTCTCTTTCTTTCAAACTACCTCCCATATACTTGCACCTCATGTGCCACCTATTTCAAACTACTGGCTTTCAGTTCATGTCACAGCCTTGACCTTCTTTTCTTGAGACCTGAGAAGCTATATCAGGAGAGGCAAGGACAGCAGAAGACAGACCCCTTTGCCTCTTCCTCCTATACTATGCTGAGCCATTCCTGTTCTGTTATAGACTGAACATCTGTCCTGTTGCCCTCCCCAAATTCATATGTTCAAACAATCCCCAATGTGATGGTACTTGGAGGTGGGGCCTTTGGCATGTGATTAGGTCATAAGCGTGGCATCTTCATGAAAGGGATCGTTTCTCTTATAAAAGAGGCACCAGAGAGATCCCCGCCCCTTTCCACCATGTGAGAATACAGTGAAAAGCAGCCATTTATGAACCAGGAAATGGGCTCCTGGCACACTCAATCTTTCAACACCTTGATCATGGACTTCCCAGCCTTCAGAACTATGACGAATACATTTTTCTTGTTTATAAGCCATCCAATCCATGGTGTTATATGATAGCAGCTTGAATGGATTAAGACACCTGTCCTGATTGCTTTTCTATGATGTCTATCGAGGTAATGGAATAAACATATACACATTCATTTCCTGCTTCTCCACCAAGGTATTGCTTTTGTGTCATCAAGGGAAGACTGGTTATTTACTAAAAATAAAAAGTGGAGAAAAGTGTTTTGGCCACTTAAGCACATAAATCTACACTGATTAAATGCTTTCCTCACAAACAGCCACAGATCCCCTAGTCATGTCTACCAGTGTTATTAAAACACAGCTTTTGAAAGAATCTACTAGAAACTTAAGCTATAATCACATATTAGCTATTTTCTTTTCAGGAACTTTTTTCTCTAATAGCTGGAGGTAAAATTCAATCTTTATATGTGAATGAAATTATAAGGTGAATATCAAGCACTATAAATATCATTCTGGATCAACAGTTAAGAAAAATTCTAAATACAGTCAGAAAAATATTTACCTTTATCTATCTTCTAGGCTGAAGGTCTAGACAGATATTTCAATTTAGCAAACTTTGTTTTGAACAAATGACCTTCAATCATGGATATGTATACCCCTTTGGTCCACAGTCAAGGACAATTCCATACGCTCATTATTCATATTCACCCTTTTTCAAAATTGATTACCCTAAGAATATGTCTCTTTTCACAATATTCTTTCCACTCTTTAGCTAACCTAAATATCATTATCATTTTGTCTTAAGAATAGAAAGACCTCTGTGCACCAAAGGGAAGAATCTACTGTTTTCCAGGAAGTTCCCAAAGCTCCCATTAATAACTAATCAAGATGTATTCCTTTCTTCTTCTGCCTTCTGCATATTTCCTTGAAACATGAAGCTTGGCATTACAAAGGTTATTTTATCCCCTGCTTGAAATGCCAAAACCATTAGGGTGATATGTATTCTTTTAAATGTAATGAATACTTGCAGGGCTATCATATATATTCACATTTTTTAATAATATTGGATGAAATTATAAATAATCTACATAATTCCTTTCAAAGTTAGCACACTTCATTTAAAATATAATTAAAAACCTATTGTCAAATAATAACATCAAATATTTATTCCAATTACCATAATTTCCATTATTTCACTGTGTAAGATGTTTTATATGTATAAGCTTCTAATAAGAAGAAAAATCATATGCAAATGTTGATTAAAATATTTAGTTATTAACCTAAAAATGTGTGATACAGGATTCTTCTAGGAGGATGTAGTACTTACATGTTTCTCTACTGTTCCTTGTTTAAAAAAAAAAAAAAACTAAAATTTATGGACATCAGATATCAAATATATGATAGAACACTGTGAAAATTAGGAAGAGGGCAGACCAAGGCCCTACAGGACTAGAAGAAATACAGTTGCAAAGTCCCTGGGTCTCTTGTGTCTTACATCTTAGATCTGGACTTGAAGGAGCTGGCAAATATAAAACAAACAAACAAGCAAATAAACAAACAAAAAACAATGAATAGACCCCCCCCAAAAAAAGTCCCAATCAAAGTTCACTTTCTCTATCCAAAAGACCAGAGAGTGGAAGGCCTAACCTAGTAATATGGAAAATTGAAGACAAAAAATAGAACAAAACACTTTACTCCAGGCAAACACTATATAAAAATGTGTGGCTCTGATTTATCTAGGTCAGTGAAGGTTACGTGGGGAGTTGAGACCTACACTCTTATGAGGCTGGAATGAGTTCTCCAACACTCATGCTGAGGTAGTGTCAGAGAAGGCCAAGTAGGAAGCCAGGACACTGATCTACACAGGAATATGACCTGTCTCAGCGCTCCCCCCACCCACAGTGGTCTTAGTGGAAAATACATTCGGAGTTTGCACTGTTACCTTACCTGGCAATAGTGAGACGTCCTCACCTCTCCACTGAGGTGGTGTCAGAGAGGCTGTGGGGAGTCAGGTCTTTCCTGTTACTTAGCAGTAATGAGGTCATCCTCACCAAAGTGTCAGTGCAGACCACATGGGGAGCCGGAATTCCCAAGCCTGCTCAGCAGTAATGGGGAGTCTTCCCCTAGAGGATACGGATAGAGGCTGAGAGGAAAATCTGGACTCCTGCCTCCACCTGGCGGTAACAATTGGCACCCTCAATTCCCCTCCTGGAGTGGTGTCAGAAAAGGCCAAGGAAAACAGAAAGTGTAATCAAGATCTAGATTCTCATTGGAGAAGGCAATGGCACCCCACTCCAGTACTCTTGCCTGGAAAATCCCATGGACGGAGGAGCCTGGTAGGCTGCAGTCCATGGGGTCGCTAAGAGTCGGATACGACTGGGCGTCTTCACTTTCACTTTCCACTTTCCTGCATTGGAGAAGGAAATGGCAACCCACTCCAGTGTTCTTGCCTGGAGAATCCCAGGGACGGGGGAGCCTGGTGGGCTGCCGTCTCTGGGGTCACACAGAGTCGGACACGACTGAAGCGACTAAGCAGCAGCAGCAGATTCTCATAATTTTAAAATAATAATGTCCAGATGTCAACAGAAAATCACACATACTAAGAACCAGGAGGATATCAAAGTAAGTGGAAAAGAAAGTCAATAGGTGGTAACAATGAATGGGTTCAGATGCACAACAAAGAATAGGTGAAACAAAAGACGGGAAAAAATAGAATCAGCCAATTAAACAACAGAGAAAAATAGACCCCCCAAAATAAAAACTAAAAGAGCCCCAGGAACCTTTGGGGTTATTTAAAAAGTCAATATTTGCATCATTGGAGTCCAAGGAGAAAGATTGTGGGGTTAAAAAAGTACTCAGAGATAATAGCTGAAAACTTCCAAAATTTGTCCGGAGATATAAACCTACAAGTTCAAGAAGCTGAGTGAGCCTTAAATATGTAAAAACCTAAGGAATCCAGACCAAGACTCACGATTATTACAATCCTGAAAAGGAAAAGAAAAAGAATCCTGAATGCAGCCGGGGGATGGGAACTTTGTGGCATAGTTGCTAAGTTGTATCTGACAGATTCCTCTGTTCATGAGATTTCCCAGGCAAGAAAACTAGAGTGGGATGTCATTTCCTACTCCAGGGTATCTTCCTGATCCATGGATCGAAACTGCATCTCCTGCATTGCCACTGAGCCATCATGGAAGCCATGGGAAACTTTACCAACAGGGAAAAATCTATTCAGATAACAGCAGATTTCTCATCAGAAACCATGGAGATCAGAATGAAATAAGTACCACATTTTTTTTTCAAGTGTTGAAAATAGAGTTGTCAACTAGAATCCTATACCTAGTGAAATTAATCCTTTAAGAATGAAGAAGAAATCAAGACATGCTCAGTTGGAGATAAAGCAAGAGAGTTTGTCATCTACCCTAAAATAAGGGCTAAATATCTTAGACTATTAGGAAGGAAGAAAAATCACAGTAAGTAAAAATATGAGTAAATACAATAAACTTTTGTTCTCCATAAAGGGGAAGTAAGGTGTTTTAACTCACTTGAACTAATAAAATGGCAATACCAGTAGAAATTATATAATAATCTATGTGTAAACAATGTGATGCTTAGAGCAATTATTAGAAATGCTATACAAATGGACATATTATAAATAAATAAAAATGAAATTCTTAAAAAATTCAAGGAACAAACAAAAAAGCAGGAAAAAGAAAATAGAAAGGGCAAATAGAGAAAGCAAAGAGAAGGAAAAATACAGTGAACTTAAATTCTAAAATTTAAGTGGTGGACTTAAGTACTAATATATTTTACCCCACTCAGAGTGGAATAAAAAATATTAATTAACTATATGTTGTCTATTAAAAACTCACTTCAAATATAACAGAAGTCATTTTAAAGTAATATTTTAGAAAATATTTATCATGTCAATATTAACCAATGAAAAACAAAAGTGGCTGTATCAATATTAGATAAAACAGACTTTAGAGTGAAGAAAATTACCAAAAACAGAGAAATGTTGTATCAAGGGTTAATCCACCAAAAAAAAAAAAAAGTAATTCTAAATGTGTTTGTATTAAAAAACAGAGTTGCAAATTATGTGGAGCAAAAACTGACAGAACTGAAAGAAGAAACTGACAAATCCACAATCATTGCTGGAGATTGTAACACCCTTTGCTCAACAATTGATAGAGCAACTAGGCAAGAAAATAAGCAAGACTATAGAAAAATGACACAATTCTAGCAATCAGCAGGATTTAATCAACATTTCTAGAACACTTCATCCAGTAACAGAAGAATGCACATTATTTTCAAGTGTGCCTAGAACATACACCTAGTTAAATCATATCTTGAGTCCCAAAACAAACCTATACACATTTAAAAGAATTGAAATCATACAGAGTATGTTCTCTGACTACAGTAGAATCCAACTAAAATTACTAACAGAGTGAAAAGTGTGAAATATTCAAACACTTGGAAACTAAACAACACATTTTTAAATATAATGTATCAAAGTCTTAAGGAAAATTCTTGACCAAGATAGTTTCACTGTAGAATTTTACCAAACATTCAAAGAATAATTAAAACCACTGCTACATATCTTTGTCCAGAAAACAGAAGGAAAGGGAACACTTCCAGGTTATTTTATGAAGCTAGTATTACTCTGACACCAAAATAAGACAAGGAAGTAGAAGAAAACTATAAACAATATCCATCATTAATATAAGAAAAATACTTAACAAAGACAGTAGTTCTCCCTTATGCATGGTCTCACTTTCTGCTGTTTCAGATACCCATGGTCAATTTCAGTCTGAAAATATTAAATGGAAAATTTCAGAAATATACAATTTATAAGTTTTAAATCTGCACACCATTCTGAGTACTGTGATGAAATCTTGTGGCATCTAGCTCCATCCTGCCTGGGAAGCGAATCCTCTCTCTTAACACTTTGAGTATCTTTGAAGTTCTTTTGGCTATCAGATCAACAGTCGTGGTATTATAGCGCTTGTATTCCAGCAACCCTGATTTTACTTAATAATAGTACCAAAGCACAAGAGTAATGATGCTGGTAATTCAGATATGTCAAAGAGAAGCTATAAAGTGCTTGCCTTAGGTGAAAAGGTGAAAGTTCTGAACTTAATAAAAAAAAAAAAAGAATGCTAAGGTTGTTAAGATCTACAATAAGAATGAGTCTTTCATCTGTGAAATTATGAAGGAAAAATAAATCCCTGCTAGCTTTGCTGTCACATTTCAAACTCGCAAAAGTTATTGCCACGGTATATGATCAATGCTTAGTTAAGACGGAAAAGACATTAAATTTGAACAATGAAACATTCTGAGAGAGAAAGAAACAGAGACCACATTTACATAACGTTTATTATACTGTGTGTGTGCTGTTGCTCAGCTATTATACTGTGTGTGTACTGTTGTACTGTTGCTCAGTTGCTCCGACTCTTTGTGACCTATGCAGTGTAGCTCCTCTCTCTGTGCGTGGGATTCTCCAGGCAAGAATACTGGAGTGGGTTGACATTTCCTCCTCCAATAGTATATTGTTATAAATGTCCTATTCTGTTGTTACTGCTAATCTTTCTGTGCCTAATTTATAGGTTAAATTTTATCATAGGTAGGTATACAAAAAAATGTCTTTTAATATCATGGCTGCAGTCACCATCTGATTTTGGAGCCCTGCAAAATAATCTGTCACTGTTTCCATTGTTTCCCCATCTACTTGCCATGAAGCAATGGAAACAGATGCCATGATCTTAGTTTTCTGAATGTTGAGTTTTTTTTTTTTTTTAATTAATTAATTTTTTTTAATTTTATTTTATTTTTAAACTTTACATAATTGTATTAGTTTTGCCAAATATCAAAATGAATCCACCACAGTTATACATGTGTTCCCCATCCTGAACCCTCCTCCCTCCTCCCTCCCCATACCATCCCTCTGGGTCGTCCCAGTGCACTAGCCCCAAGCATCCAGTATCATGCATTGAACCTGGACTGGCATCTCGTTTCATACATGATATTTTACATGTTTCAATGCCATTCTCCCAAATCTTCCCACCCTCTCCCTCTCCCACAGAGTCCATAAGACTGTTCTATACATCAGTGTCTCTTTTGCTGTCTCATACACAGGGTTATTGTTACCATCTTTCTAAATTCCATATGTATGTCAACCTAGATGTCCATCAGCAGATGAATGGATAAGAAAGCTATGGTACATATACACAATGGAGTATTACTCAGCCATTAAAAAGAATACATTTGAATCAGTTCTAATGAGGTGGATGAAACTGGAGCCTATTATACAGAGTGAAGTAAGCCTGAATGTTGAGTTTTAAGCCAACTTTTTCACTCTCTTCTTTCACTTTCATCAAGAGGCTATTTAGTTCTTCTTCACTTTCTGCCATAAGGGTGGTGTCATCTGCATATCTAAGGTTATTGATATTTCTCCCAGCAATCTTGATTTCAGCTTGTGCTTCATCCAGCCCAGCATTTTGCATGATGTACTCTGCATAAAAGTTAAATAGGCAAGGTGACAATATATAGCCTTGATGTACTCCTTTCTCTATTTGAAACCGGTCTGTTGTTTCATGTCTAGTTCTTTTTTTTTTTTTTTTTTTATGAAGACTGGTAAAGATTTGGTTTATTTTTCTTTTTTTTTTAAATTTTATTTTATTTTTAAACTTTACATAATTGTATTAGTTTTGCCAAATATCAAAATGAATCCATCACAGGTATACATGTGCTCCCCATCCTGAACCCTCCTCCCTCCTCCCTCCCCATACCATCCCTCTGGATCATCCCCGTGCACTAGCCCCAAGCATCCAGTATCGTGCATTGAACCTGGACTGGCAAACTGTTGCTTCTTAACCTGCTTACAGATTTCTCAGGAGGAAGGTCAGGTGGTCAGCTATGACCAACCTAGACAGCATATTAAAAAGCAGAGACATTACTTTACCAACAAAGATCTGTCTAGTCAAAGCTATGGTTTTTTCTAGTAGTCTTGTATGGATGTGAGAGATGGACCATAAAGAAAGCTGAGCACTGAAGAATTGACGCTTTTGAACTGTGGTGCTGGAGAAGACTCTTGAGAGTCTCTTGGACAGCAAGGAGATCCAACCAGTCAGTCCTAAAGGAAATAAATCCTGAATATTCATTGGAAGGACTGATGCTGAAAATGAAACTCCAGTACTTTGGCCACCTGATGTGAAGAACTGACTCATTGGAAAAGACCCTGATGCTGGGAAAGATTGAAGGTGGGAGGAGAAGGGGACAACAGAGGATGAGATGGTTGGATAGCATCACCGACGTGATGGACGTGAGTTTGAGTAGGCTCCCAGAGTTGGTGATGGACAGGGAAGCCTGGCGTGCTGCAGTTCATTGGGTCACAAAGAGTCTGATGTGACTGAGCAACTCAACTGAACTGAACTGATACACAGAAAAACACACAGTATATTTAGGCTTTGGTACTATCTGCAGTTTCAAACATCCACTGCAGGTCTTCGAATGTATCCCCTGCAAGATTAAGGGGGGACTTCTGTATTATCAAATATATTTCAGCAACATACAAAGTGTATAATGAAAATATATATGTAATAACCAAGTGGAGTTTATTCCAGGGATACAAGGTTGGCTTAATATTTGGAAATCAATTAATGTAATCCACCATAACAACAAGCTAAAGAAGAAAAAAAAATCACTTGATTATACCATTATTAATCACATTCAGACAAAGCAACTGACAAGTACTAGGTTCATGATAAAAAGCTTTCAGAAAAAGAATAGAGAGGAACTTCCTCAACTGGATACAGTATCTACAAAAAACCTACAACTAACATTATATTTAATGTTGAAAGATTGAATACATTTTTTCCATAAGATTGGGAAGTAAGGATGTCTGTTTCGACCCTCTTATTCAATATAGTGCTGCAAGTTCTAGCCAGTGCATTAAGGCAAGAAAAGAAAAGAAAAGGCATGCAGGTCAAAAAGAAAGAAAGAAACATGTATTTGCAGATGATATGACTGTCTACCTAGAAAATCCTAAATTATCTACAGGCATACCTCATTTTATTGTGCTTCACTTTATAGCACTTTGCAGATTATAGTATTTTTTATAGACTGAAGGTTTGTGGCAGCTCTGCCTTGAATAAGTTTATCTGTGCCATTTTTCCAACAGTATTTTCTCACTTTGTGTCTCTGTGTTGCATATTGGTATTTCTCCCAATATTTTCAGCTTTTCACTATTATTATATTCATTATGGTGATATGTGATCAGAGATCTTGGATGTTACCCTTATGACTTACTGAAGGCCCAAATGATGGTATTTTTTTTTAGCAATAAAGTGTTTTTTAATTGAATTATGTGCATTTCTTTAGACATATGATATTGCACACTTAATGGATTATCGCCAAGTCGCTTCAGTCATGTCCAACTCTGTACAACCCCACAGACGGCAGCCCACCGGGTCTCCCCCGTCCCTGGGATTCTCCAGGCAAGAACACTGGAGTGAGTTGCCATTTCCTTCTCCAATGCATGAAAGTGAAAAGTGAAAGTGAAGTTGCTCAGTCGTGTCTGACTCTTAGAGACCCCATGGACTGCAGCCTACCAAGCTCCTCCGTCCATGGGATTTTCCAGGCAAAAGTACTGGAGTGGGGTGCCATTGTCATAGGATAGTGTAAACATGACTTTTACATGCACTGGGAAAACAAACAAAATATATGTGACTAGGTTTACTGAAATAGGTGCTTTATTGTGGTGGTCTGGAACCAAAGCCCCAATATCTCTGAATAATTCCTATACAAAAAATTCCTAGAACTAATAAGTGAGTTCAGAAAGGTTGTATGACAAGACACACAAAAATTGTATTTCTTATACTGCTAAGTAACTTCAGTTGTGTCCGACTCTGTGCAACCCCACAGCCGGCAGCCCACCAGGCTCCCCCGTCCCTGGGATTCTCCAGGCAAGAACACTGGAGTGGGTTGCCATTTCCTTCTCCAATGCATGAAAGTGAAAAGTGAAAGCGATGTCGCTCAGTTGTGTCTGACCCTCAGCGACCCCATGGACTGCAGCCCACCAGGCTTCTCCATCCATGGGATTTTCCAGGCAAGAGTACTGGAGTGGGTTGCCATTGCCTTCTCCATTTCTTATACTAGTGATAATCAATAACTGAAATTTAAAATACTATTTACAGTTACTTACCAAAAGAGTTAGATGCAAATATTTCAAAACATACGTAAATAGAATTTGTATGTTGAAAACTACAATACTGGTTAAAAAAACAAATTTGAAATATCTAATAAGAGACATACTGTGCTGATTACTGGAAAGCCAACATAATAGAGATGTTAATTCTTCCAAACTGATATAATGATTAACAAAATTCCTATCAAAATCCCAGCAAAATTTCTCGTAGATACAGATAAGATTATTCTAAAATGTGTACAAGAAGGTAAAATAACCAGAATAGCTAAAATCATTTTGAAACTGATGAATACATAAAAATAAATAAAGTGGAACAACAGTTAAGACTATAATTAAGACTATATGGTATTGGTGGAGAGATAGAAACAGATATGTGGAATGTAACAGAGAACCCAGAAATAACACACAGAAATATGTCCATTTGATTTTTGACAAAAATACAAAAGCTATTCAATAGGAAGCGGAGAAGGCAATGGCACCCCACTCTAGTACTCTTGCCTGGAAAATCCCATGGATGGAGGAGCCTGGTAGGCTGCAGTCCATGAGGTCGCTAAGAGTCGGACACGACTGAGCAACTTCACTTTCATGCATTGGAGAAGGAAATGGCAACCCACTCCAGTGTTCTTGCCTGGAGAATCCCAGGGATGGGGGAGCCCGGTGGGCTGCCGTCTGTGGGGTCGCACAGAGTCAGACATGACTGAAGCGACTTAGCAGCAGCAGCAGCATTCAATAGGAAGAGGACAACTTTTCCAATAAAAGGTTCTGAGCAACTGGACATTCACTGGAAAAAACTGAGGCCTTATGCAAAAAATTAACACAAAATGCATCATGGCTCAAAAGTAAAAATGAAAATACATAAACTTTCAGAAAAAAAATGGAGGAAGAAATTTCAGGATCTAAAACCAGGCAGAGGTAGAGTTGACACTAAAAACACAATCCATAAAAGAAAAAAATTGATAAATTGGACTTAAAGTAAAAATTTTATTCTGAAAAAGGCCCTGTTAAGAGGATTAAAGGAGAAGCTATAAAGTAATAGAAAATATTAAAAGCTATATGTGTGTGTGTGTGTGTATGTATGTTATTCGTTCAGTTATGTCCAACTCTTTGTGATCTCATGGACTGTAGCCTGCCAGACTCCTCTGTCCATGGAATTCTCCAGGTAAGAATACTGGGAGTGGGTAGCCATTCCTTTTTCCAAGAGATCTTCCCTACCCAGGTATCAAACTCGAATCTTCTGCATTGCATGCAGATTTTTTTACTGTCTGAGCCACCAGGAAACCATATATATATATATATATATATATATATATATAATATTTAGAATATATTAAAAACTCCCAAAACTCAATAGTAAAAGCAACAGAATCTAATTACAAATGGGCAAAAGACAGGAAGGAAACATTTCAACCAAGAGGATATACAGAGATCAAATCAGCCCATGAAATAATGTTCAACATCATTGGCCATTATGAAAATGCAAAATAAAATCACCTTGAGATATAATTATATATCTATCAGAAAAATATATATCTATCAGATATATAATTATATATCTATCAGCTAAAAATCTAAAAAAAAATGACAATACCAACTTCTGCTGAGAATAAGAGGAAACTGTATCATTTTATATATTATGGTTAGAATGAAAAATGTTATACCCAATCTGGAAAGCCCTCTGGCAATTACTTAAAAAACTAAACATGCACATTGCACTCTTGAGCATTTACCCCAGAGAAATGATATGTTCAGATAAAGACCTGGACACAAATGTTTTTAGTGGCTTTATTCATAGCAACCTAAACCAGAGAACAACACACATGTTCTTCTATGGGTCAAACTACTGATACACAGAACGACATGGATGAGTCTTCAGAGAATTATGCTAAGTGAAAAAAAAAGCCAATCCCCAAATGTTACATACTGTATGATTTACATAATACATACTTAATTTACATAATATTCTTGAAATGACAAAATTACAGAAATAGAGAAAAGACTAGTGTTTGCCAAGGATAAAGGATGGACCAGGGCTGGGAGGGAAGTGGGTATGGTTATAAAAGGACAACATGATGGATCCTTGTGATCATAGAAAGATTCTATCTCTTCAATATATCAATGCCAGCATCTTGGCTGTGACATCACACTGTTACTTTACCACTGAGGGAAACTGGATAAAGGGTTTGAAGGATTTTTTGTTTTATTGCTTACATGTGAAATCTATAATTATCTCAGAAAAATGTTTGAGACAGTACAAAGCATTTCAAGACTCTTTCTAGGGGTATGCTTGAGTCAAAATGCTTGAAGGTCAATGATCCAGAAAATTGGTGGATGGAGGCAGAGATGGAGCTGAAACCCAGAAGCAAACCTGCTGTCTGATGACCTCTATGGTTCCTAATTAAGCAGGTGGAAGAGGCTATTTCTGACATTTGTATTCAAAAGCCTATCAGTTGAAGAGATGTCAAATAAATTGGTTGAGTTAAGAAAAAAATTAAAACAGCTTTTTACCTAAATGACTGACAGATCAATTTCATATTTGAAATCGCATGAGAGGCTCCGCAAACTATGTAGCATAGAAAGAAAAGGGAATCTGATTAAAAGAGAGCATGAATTCCAATGGATGTAAACAGAAAATAGACTGTTAAACTTTCTGCCCAGTCTCTATCCCTGACCTTCCGTTAGAAAACAATAGCTGAGGCCATGCAGCCCCCATACTCATCAGCTTAAGCAGCTGCAGAACCGAAGTGTGAGGTAACAGTAAACTGCATCTGTGAACACTAATGTATAAAATAAGAGCAAATGTCACAGACACGCCATATCTTTTTTTAAAGTGTATGTTTCTCTCTGTGGGTGCATCACACATTTGCAGACACAGCAGGTGTTAGCAAATTAAAATAACTACCTTCCCTTGGTCTGATTCCGGCAGTGTACACAGCACCAGAACAGCTGAGAAAAAAAAAAACAAAAAACAAACCATTCATTCGCCCAAAGCTCTGCTTGATATGGGTTTTGACAAACAAACAAATAAACAAAAAATGGTCATGAATTTTCACATGACTGATGTTCAGATCTGATGCAATGCATACGCATATCTAACAGGCAGTCAACTGGGATTTTTCCAGTTGTCTTGCAATCATATTTAAGGCCCAATATTGAGAATAAAAGAACCAAGATCCCTGGAGTTGAAATTCAGGAACCTATCACCTATAGGACCATCCCATTCCTGCTGGCCTTACTGAGAATTGCCAAAGAACTGTCCCTCACACAAACCACCCCTCCCACCTCCCTGCTCAGCATAACTGTGACTGGGGGAAAAGGAAGGATCATTTTTGGAAATTGTAATTTTCATTAAAGTGGTTCTTTGCTTCATTTATCCCATCTTGTGGAAGATGGAAGAATATGTATCCCTACTCTGAAAGCAAGAGAACAACCCAGAAATACTGGGAGACTGCAACAAGTATAGATTTATACTTTATTCCATATATATATGTGGAATATATATATATATATATAGACATACACACATATATATACACACATATACACATACATATACATGCAGGAAACCCTGGTTCTATTCCTGGGTCAGGAAAATCCCCTGGAGAAGGGATAGACTACCCACTTCAGTATTCATGGGCTTCCCTGGTGCTTCAGACAGCAAAGAATCCAGCTGCAATGTGGAAGACCTGGGTTCGATCCCTGGGTTGGGATGCCATGGAGGAAGGCATGCCCTGGAGGAAGGCATGACAACCCACTCCAGTATTCTTGTCTGAAGAATCCCCATGGACAGAGGAGCCTGTCGGGCTACAGTCCATGGGGTTGCAAAGAGTTGGACATGACTGAATGACTAAGCACAATCACATATATATAAAACATACTTAGACAGTGGACTAGCTGACCAGCACTTGTACCAGCAGAATGAGGAAACTGGAATTGGAGACGGAAGACATGATGGGGAGTTGCAAATAAAGAAGTGCAGATCTTCTTTCTCTTCCCTCGATTTCCTCATTCTGGTGAAGCAGGAACATCAGACCTGCTTCAAGGGTTAAGATGTGTGCTCCCAACCAGAGGCTACAGGCAAAGGGATTACTGCAATCAAGGAGCTGTTCAAAGAAGCACCCCTCATCAGCAGCATGTGTGGCATCCATCTTCTGTCTGTGTTGGCTCTATAGACAGTGAGTCCACATAGACTGAGATTCAGCCAGGTCAAGAGAGGAGACTGTTCTGTTCCTACTTCATTTTCTGCAGTCCACCAGCACCAGGATTAAAAAGAGACATGTTTTGTTGAAAGCTAGACCAAGATGCCCTTTTCCCTTTCCCCTTAAGCCTCAACTGCCATGGGGAGAGATGACTCTCTCTGAAGCAAATAGAAGATTGAAACTCAAAGTTTTTACTTTAGAGTGAATGAAGGAGACTGAAAAAGTATCGACTCTGATGAATTTTGTTACGAGAGTTATTGCAAAGCAGGATAGGGGGATTCATCATATCAGATTCTGGGCAGCTTTAGGCAAAACTGAAAACCATCATATTTACATGTCACATCAGAATAGCTGGTGGCTCAGCCGGTAAAAAACACATCTGCTAATGCAGGAGAAGCAAGAGATGCAGGTTTGATCCCTAAGTTGGGAAGATCCACTGGAGAAAGAAATGGCACCATTCCAGTATTCTTTCCTAGAAAATCCCAGGGACAGAGGAACATGACAGGCTGCAGTCCATGGGGTAGCAGAGTTGGACATGTCTGAGCATGCATGCATGCACTTACATCTCTAAAAAATAACTTTCATATCACATGTTTTCAAGCTCCCTTTAGGTCATAACCACACTCAGTCTCAAAATACATTTCCTTGCTCAGTTTATTCCTGGAACCTGGCTCCCAGCATTGTGGAAACCCACACCTTGATAAGATAGCTTGGTTAGAAGCAGCTCTTCAAAAACATCATCTCATTTTCTAGGGCTCCACCTGAAAATATCTCTTCTAATTAAAACACCAGGCGATTCACCTTTCCAATAGCTAGAGGCCACTGTGAGATGTCATTTTATATCTTTCTAAAATATCATTGGAAAAAAAATATGCTTCAGAGCTAAAAAGCCACAGGCTTTCTCTACAGAAAAAGTAATCAAACCAAGTAAACTGCAGAACTCAGTGCCTAAATAATCTAAATAATTATGATTATAATAGAAAATTTCAGAGTCATAGCTAATATTCAATAAGTGCTAATTATGTGTGCCAGGCACAATTCTAGGCCCTTCTTCATTTAAATTTTCCTAATAATCCTATGAGATAGACACTAGTATCATCTCCATGTTATAGAAGAAGAAATTGCAGCACTGAGAAGCGGAGTAACTTGTCCAAGGTTGCACTGTTAAGAAGTGGAGAGTCAGGGTGGGAATTTGTGTCCTTACCATTACACTAAATCCCCTCTCATTATTCAGGGAAATCTATGCAATTTGAACTTAGTAATACTACTGCTTTTTCCTGCATTGCTTCCTAAATCTCTAACACCTTCATGAAAAAATTCAAAGTTTTCTCACCAGAAGCAGAAGGGAAATTTCTGTTTCTTCTCTTCCCCTTGTCAATTACCTGGACTACTCTCCATGTTTCCTGCTTCATCTGCTCCTTCTACCCTAGGGATAAAGCCTCATTCGTGTGGTTTGTGCTATTCTGATGGTCTAGTCCACAGGAATGGAAGTCGGGGAAAAGGGAAGCAGGAAGGAACAGGAAACAGAAGGGGAAGCAGTACAAATTAAACAAGCACCTGCCATTTTCAGGAAGGACAGATTCCTTCCTCCAAAGTAGGCATAGACTTTTTTGTTGGGCCGTGCCACACTCCATGCTGGATCTTAGTTCCCCACCAGGGATCAAACTATCGCCCTCTGCATTGGCAGCCCAGAGTCTTAACCGCTGGACCACCAGGGAAATCCCACAACTGTTCTTAAAAGACCACTGGGTACACTTGAGTCAGTGTGAGGAATGATCTTACCCGGGAGGGTAATATTCCAGGAGGGGTTGGCTTAATCTAATTAAAGCCACTGATCAGCTTTTGCCTTAGTCTTGGCAAAATGGCTCTCAAGAGGTGCCAGATGAAAAATATTAAGAAAGGACAAGAACACAGGCTTCTCTCAGAAAGAAGACATCCCAGCTCCCTTTGGGAACATTGGCCGATCCAGATGACAGCAGCTAAGCCTTAAGCATCAGTGGCTTTCGCATTGTTGTTGTTGTCTAGTCGCTTAGTCGTGTCCGACTCCTTGTGACCCCATGGACTGTAGCCCACCAGGTTCCTCTGTCCCACCAGGCTCCTCTGTCCATGGGATTCTCCGGGCAAGAATACTGGAGTGGGTTGCCATTTCCTTCTCCAGGGCATCTTCCAGACCCAGGGATCGAACCCAGGTCTCCTGCATTGGCACATGAGTTCTTTACCACTGAGCCACCTGGCTTTCGCGTGGGTGTATACTAAACACAGAGAAGCCAGAAGCACTATCTTCTATGCACAAGCATCAGAGGCACTGCCATCAGGATGTACCAGTGGCCTTGCTGCCAACTGCAGTGCTGGGTGTGGCTGAGAATTTCAACAAAGTGATCTCAGGGAGCAGGGGGCAATATCAAAGAGCCATGTAGTTCCAAATGGCTGGAACTAGAAGCACAGCTTAGCTGAGCTGGAGATTTCTCCAGCAATCTGGAAGGAATATAAGGGGCTGGAGTTCTTACAGGAAAGGTACAGGAGGGCCAGCATGCATACGCAGTTGTGTCTGACTCCTTACGACCCCGTGGACTGTAGTCTGCCAGGCTTCTCTGTCCATGGGATTTTCCAGGCAAGAATACTGGAGTGAGTAGCCATTTCCTCCTCCAGGGGCTTTTCCCAACCCAGGGGTCAAATCCAAATCTCCTGCGTCTTCTGCATTAGCAGGGAGATTCTTTATCACTGCAGTGCCTGGGAAGCCTCCAGGTATAGCAAAAGCAATGCAAATTCAATTATTTGGGGTTTATCGTTACTTAATTTGTAACAATCATGCCCAAAGATTCCTGACTTCTAAAAGTAGCTACAGATTGGCTGAGATCTGGTAGAGATACAGGTCCCAACTTCCTCTCCACCTCACCAATATTTTAAGAGCAACAAAACCCATTTGTGTTAGAGGTAAATTAAAAATAAAAAAATAAGCACAATAAAGACAGGGTGATGACATCATATTCATTTGTATTTCTTTGATTTCTCTTGTCCTTTTCGGTAATTTTTGATGTGCTGACTGGGTGGAGTTGATGTAGAGTACTAAGCACTTTGTTCCTAATCATTTGGAGCTTTTAATAATGAAAAGTGCTCTGAACGGAAAAATTGAAGAAAGATTTTCTTCATCAAACATTTATGCAACCCCACAGCTTGGTAACAGAGTACAAGCTCAGGAGTTCACAGAATCACAATTAGTGCTAGCCCCTGCTCTGAAAAACTTGTAGTATTAACACACAGAAACCACACACGCACACACAGAAACCCGCACAAGCACCTGCATGGCTGTGAGTATAGGCTGACACGTGGGATATCATGGATCGAAATGTCAAGAGGCCTTGGTTCTCCTCTAAGATCTGCCACAAGTTATGCCATCTGCCTTAGGTCATTCACTCAGAGGTCCTGAGTCTCCAACAAAGACTCACGGACAGTGCAATCTGACAAAAACACAATCTAGAAAGGCAAGAAATATAAACCTGAATTATCTTGCTCACTGCTCACTACCTTTTATAGTGCTCAATCCTTTGCCCCTTGCCCCCTTATTGGACAGCTTGCATTTTCCAGGGAGAGAGAAACACAAGTGGGCACTGTGTCACCTGGCTCAGTCCCTTGGATCCTTGCCTGCTGCTTAGGGCAATGCAGCAGTAAGAGAGCAGGGGGAAGCGGTGTCACATGCCAGCAGCATCAGTGATTTTGGTGGTGGCAGAAGCAATGTTGGTAGAAGCACCAAAAGGATCAAAGGGGTGGAGTTGGCAAATACAAGAGGCAGCATGGCAACAGCAGTTGTACCCCAGACACTGACACACACCCCTCGCCAAAAACATCAGGTCTACTAGCCATCATGCAGACTTGGGGAGCAGCAGGAGCCATGGGGATTTTGGTGAAGCTCAGCCAACAAAGGAAATGGCAAACCACTCCAGTATTCTGGCCTGGAAAATTCCACGGACAGAGGAGCCTGGCAGGTTACAGTCCATGGGGTAGCAAAGAGTCAGCCACAACTGAGCACCAAGCACAGGAATGGTGATGATGCACATCTGGGATTCTGGGGGCACTGCTGCCACTCTGGGCATCAGCTAGGGTCACAATAAGAAGCACCAGGAATAAGACAATAGTAGAGATGTTATGTTTCTAAGATGGATATTTTCTGTAATATGTGTAAGAAACTTTGGGATATGTTCAAGAGCAGTCTGGGAAGAAATGTGTGGGTGATCATTACAGCCTGAGGGGTGGCATATGAGTAGAGAAATTCTGTGTATTTCACAATTATCGCTAGAACTCCCACTCCAAAGCTCTTGACTATACATCCCAGATCAAACTGTAGTCCGAGAAAGCATGACTATCCACTTTGGAGAACAGAATTCCAGTTGTAAATATATGCCTACGTTTTGGTGTGAACTTGAATTCAGATGGATAAGCTGGGGGGAAAAAATCTCAGTATTACTGCTGCAGAGAAAGATAAATAGCTTATTGGCTTGGAGGGGAAATACTGTTGGACCTAGCAGATGGTCCATGGGCTTCTGGGCAGCTTGAAGACATAGAATCTGGGCAGGAACTGCAAAACAAGGAGGCATGGAGAGGAAGGCATGATAGAGGCAGAAGAAAGTAGATCCATAGGGAAATGCTCCCCACTCTTCTTTTTTTCCCCCAAAGTTGGTGCTCTTTAAGAGATCAAATGAATGGGAGACTGTTTTCTCTGTGTGTCCCAGAAGACTACCCACCTGCTAGCAGATCTAAAGTTAAAGGGCAAATAGTTCCGTGGTCTGCATGAAAATGAAAGGCTAGCATATTTTTCCAAGTTGAATAAAAATGTACTGTCAGTATAAATATCCTTTTTCAGAAGCCACAAAGGGAAGAAAGGCAACAATTTTGTTCTAGTGCTACATTCTGCCTTAAGTAGGCAAATATAGGGCAGAGTGCTCTGAACCAACACGGGTGTTCATTTAAATGCAGTGATCACACATTTTTTTTGTTTTTGTTTCTTTTCCCCCCAAATGGTCCCTTGGGAGACTGCAAGCCCTTCTCCAAAGCACATAGATTCCTATATCTGAAAATCCTTAAAGTTGCAGCTTGGCGGTGAAAACACATGACTAATAGAGACTCTCTACTGCTTCAAGAAGCCAAGATTCCTTGGCGTGGCATTGAACAGAGATGGTGTCAATGAGATGGCTACTCTGAAGTCAGGGAGCCACAGTGGGAGACTCCAGAAGCCCTGGCAGTTTGAGATGCAACTTAGAAATCAGAGAGAGGTGCTCTGAGATGGGACAATAATAGAGGACTGGGGGCTGTGGGGGAGGGACAGACAGACACCAAGCTTAACTGGAGTGATGAATAATTCAATGTTCAAGCCAATCTGTTTATGGATGCCATCACAGCAATATCAGTGGCGATAGCAGCATTAAAGGTGTGGCCATCTTCTAAAAAGCTTTGCAGAATCTAAGAAACAAAACCAATGAAT
Source organism: Bos grunniens (assembly GCF_055505025.1). Taxonomy (NCBI): domain Eukaryota; kingdom Metazoa; phylum Chordata; class Mammalia; order Artiodactyla; family Bovidae; genus Bos; species Bos grunniens. The sequence goes on along the minus strand of NC_141175.1, from coordinate 52,438,184 downwards.
AAAAACAAAACAAACTCATAGATACAGAGAACAGAAGTATGGTTGTCAGAAGGAAGAGGGGTTGAGGAGTGAGTGGCATGGGTGAAGTAGGTCAAGAGGTACAGACTTCTGGTTATAAAGTAAATAAGTCATGGGGGTATAATGTACAGCAAGGTGACTATAGTCAGTAATATTGCACATATTTGAAAACTGCCAAGAAAGTAAATCTTAAAAGTTCTCATCATGAGAAAAAAAATGCAACTTTGTATGGTGACAGTTGGCAACTAAACTTGTGGTAACCAGCTTGCAATGTGTACAAATGTCAAATCTTTATGTTGCACACCTGAAACTGATATAATGCTATAATGCTATAGGTCAATTGTGGGCTTCCCTGGTGTCTCAGACAGCAAAGAATCTGCCTGCAATGCATGAGACCTGGGTTCAATCCCTGGGTCAGGAAGATCTCCTGGAGAAGGGAATGGCTACCTACTCCAGTATTCTTGCCTGGGAAATCAAATGGACAGAGGAGCCTGGTGGGCTACAGTCCATGAGGTTGTAAAGAGTCAGACATGACTGAGAGACTAATATTTTCACTTTTCTGTTTTTATATGCCAATTATACTACCATAAAAAGGCTTTCCATGAGGTGGCCAGAAGTCACTTCACCATATGAATCAGGCCCTGAACGGATGTTCTAGGAGCCTCAGGGGAGCCAGGGGATGACCAGTATAAGACTCGAGAAGCCAAACGGACATGTCAGTATACAGAAGACAAATGGACTTCTTGTCCTTCAGCCACACACAAATCTGATTTTGTCTTAAAACTGTAATTCATCCCTTGGGCTTCACTTGTAGCTTGGTCAATAAAGAATCTACCTGCCATGCAGGAGACCTGGGTTTGATCCCTGGATCAAGAAGATCCCCTGGAGAAGGAAACAGCAACTCACTCCAGTATTCTTGCCTCGAGAATCCCATTGGACAGAGGACCCTGGAAGGCTATAGTCTGTGAGGTTGCAAGAGTTGGACACGACTTAGTGATTAAACTGACCCACACCTCGGATCATCGTCTAATTGCTGTTGTTGTTGATTAGTGGCTAAATCCTGTCCAACTCTTTGCAACCACATGCACTGCAACACACCAAGCTTCCCTGTCCTTCACCATCTCCTGAAATTGGTTCAAATTCATGTCCACTGAGTTGGTGATGTTATCCAACCATCCCATCCTCTGTTGCCCCCTTTTCTTCCTGCCCTCAATCTTTCCCAGCATAGGGTCTTTTCCAATAAGTCAGCTCTTTGCATCAGGTGGCCAAAGTATTACAGCCTCAGCATCAGTCCTTCTAATGAATACTCAGGATTTATTTCCTTTAGGACTGAGTGGTTTGATCTCCTTGCTGTCCAAGGGACTCTCAAGAGTCTTCTCCAACAATACAATTCAAAAGGATCAATTCTTCAATGCTCAGCTTTCTTTATGGTCCTACTCTCACATCCATACATGACTACTGGAAAAAACAGCTTTGACTGTATGGACTTTTGTCAGCAAAGTGATGTCTCTGCTTTTTAATACACTGTCTAGGTTTGTCGTAGCTTTTCTTCCAAGGAGCAAGCATCTTTTAATTTCATGGCTGCAGTCACCATTTTCATAAAGAAAATATATTGTATTTCTGTTTCTTTTCTTTTTTAAAAAATTTTAATCCTATTAAATAGCTGTGAAAAGAAGAGAAGAGAAAAGCAAAGGAGAAAAGGAAAGATATAGGCATCTGAATGCAGAGTTCCAAAGAATAGCAAGGAGAGATAAGAAAGCCTTCCTCAGTGATCAATGCAAAGAAATAGAGGAAAACAACAGAATGGGAAAGACTAGAGATCTTTTCAAGAAAATTAGAGATACCAAAGGAACATTTCATGCAAAGATGGGCTCAATAAAGGACAGAAAAGGTATGGACATAACAGAAGCAGAAAATAGTAAGAAGAGGTGGCAAGAATACACAGAAAAATTGTACAAAAAAGAGCTTCACAACCAAGATAATCACGATGGTGTGATCAATCACCTAGAACCAGACATCCTGGAATGTGAAGTCAAGTGGGCCTTAGAAAACATCACTACGAACAAAGCTAGTAGAGGTGATGGAATTCCAGTTGAGCTATTCCAAATCCTGAAAGATGATGCTGTGAAAGTGCTGCACTCAATATACCAGCAAATTTGGAAAACTCAGCAGTGGCCACAGGACTGGGAAAGGTCAGTTTTCATTCCAATCCCAGAGAAAGGCAATGCCAAAGAACGCTCAAACTACCACACAATTGCATTCATCTCACATGCTAGTAAAGTAATGCTCAAAATTCTCCAAGCCAGAAAAACATCTATTTCTGCTTTATTGACTATGCCAAAGCCTTTGACTGTGTGGATCACAAGAAACTGTAGAAAACTCTGAAAGAGATACCAGACCACCTGACCTGCCTCTTGAGAAACCTATATGCAGGTCAGGAAGCAACAGTTAGAACTAGACATGGAACAACAGACTGGTTCCAAATAGGAAAATAGTGTGTCAAGGCTGTATATTGTCACCCTGTTTATTTAATTTATATGCAGAGTACATCATGAGAAATGCTGGGCTGGGTGAAACACAATCTGGAATCAGATTGCTGGAAGAAATATCAATAACCTCAGATATGCAGATGACACCACCCTTATGGCAGAAAGTGAAGAGGAACTAAAATGCCTCTTGATGAAAGTGAAAGAGGAGAGTGAAAAAGTTGGCTTAAAGCTCAACATTCAGAAAATTAAGATCATGGCATTTAGTCCCATCACTTAATGGCAAATAGATGGGGAAACAGTGGAAACAGTGTCAGACTTTATTTTTCTGGGCTCCAAAATCACTGCAGATGGTGATTGCAGCCATGAAATTAAAAGACACTTACTCCTTGGAAGGAAAGTTATGACCAACATAGATAGCATATTCAAAAGCAGAGACATTACTTTGCCAACAAAGGTCTGTCTAGTCAATGCTATGGTTTTTCCAGTAGTCATGTATGGATGTGAGACTTGGACTGTGAAGAAAGCTGAATGCTGAAGAATTAATGCTTTTAAACTGTGGTGTTGGAAAAGACTCTTGAGAGTCCCTTGGACTTCAAGGAGATCCAACCAGTCCATTCTAAAGGAGACCAGTCTTGGGTGTTCATTGGAAGGACGGATGCTGAAGCTGAAACTCCAATACTTCGGCCACCTCATGCAAAGAGCTGACTCACTGGAAAAGACCCTTATGCTGGGAGGGATTGGGGGCAGGTGGAGAAGGGGACGACAGAGGATGAGATGGCTGGATGGCATCACTGACTCGATGGGCATGAGTTTGGGTAAACTCCAGGAGTTGGTGATGGACAGGGAGGCCTGGTGTGCTGTGATTCATGGGATCGCAAAGAGTCGGACACGACTGAGTGACTGAACTAAATTGATTCAATCTAATTGTGTATCCTTTGAGTCCAAAGGTGAAGATCTTCTTTAGGCAAAGCTAACTAACATGACTTGGAAAAGAATTAGGCACTTGAAATTCTAGTGCTTACCCAGGCACTCTCTCTGATTAATGCTGCCAGGACTGCAGTTACATAGACATGTTACAAAAATGGTCAATATAAAGGGGTTGTTTAATGTCTAGAACCCAGGCTGTGAGAATATAGAAAATTCCCTACAGAGGAAGCAGGAGGGATCATTGGCTATGGAAAACAGGGCATGCGATTTCTGAGTTTTGAGTTGAGCCTTGTTGAAATGGCTACGGTGTGGGCTTGTGTGTGTGAATCCATATACATCTATAGAGATAAATATCTTAGTGAAAGTGTGAATAGTACACTCCCCAGAAGCATTGAGTCCTAGAACAAGATAAATAAGTTAAAAAACCCTCTAAACATCTCAAGAGAAAGAGAATCCACCAACTAAACTGAAAATAGACATTTAGACGTTAATAATGGAAGAAAGAGGAGAGAAAGCCTATGTTATAAATGAAGAGGATCAAAACATTTTATGTCAGCTTATTGAGATTTTTCTGAGCTTTCCTTTTATTTATTTATTTATTAATTTGGTGAATTCCAGCTTGTTCATCTGTGCTAATAAAGCATCAAGTTAAAATGAAAGAGATTTGGTCCTTGATATTGATCCATTTGAAATATAGCAGTGTGTACATGTCGATCCCAAACTCCCTGCACCAACAAGGATCTACTGTACAGCACATGAAATTCTGCCCAATGTTATGTGGTAGGCTGGATGGGAGGGAAGCTTGGAGGAAAGGCGATATATGTATATGTATGGCTATTTCCCTTGGTTGTACACCTGAAACTATCACAACATTGTTAATCAGGTATACCCCGATATAAAATAAAACACTTTTTTTTTTAAAAAAGTGAAAGAGATCTGGGTCCACTTAACAGAGAACAGCAACAGAGAAGAGGATCTACAGGAGGAAAGCCAAAATCAGGGCATCTCCTCTATGTAACTGGAAATGTTCTTCCCAATGCCATGCATGAAAGGTGCTAGGGTTTATTTTGAAAACAATGACAGTTGTCCTTTATGAAGCCTAAGGGGAACTTTTTATCCATACCTTCATACCTTTCATAGCCTTAGAGAAACAAAACTCGGGTTTGGCAAAGAGCCTGGGCAAACTATGCCCACCCAGAATCAAATTTCACAAAACAAAACCTGTGACTGGGATGAGCTACCTTGGTGGTAAGGCCATTCTCTACTTCTGGAGTTGCTTTCTGGGTCTCCCACTGCACCACCTCATTCCAGGATTGTTCACCAGATATGTGAGCATCTGTCTCATGTTGCCCCTCGAGCCCTGGAGGCCTCCTGGTGGCTGATTTTTTGCAAAGACTGGATCCCACCACCTGATTCAGCCATGATCTGACATTTGCATTATCTAGGTTGTTCTTGCCTACCAGGCTGCTGATTTGTTAATGTCCAGCTCCTCTGTTTCAAATGAGGACTTTCCCCTTCCAAACATTTTGTATAGTTTTTGCTGCTGCTTCTGCTATTACCTTTTACAAAGGACAAGACTTTTACCCAGACAAGACTGGTAGCCTTTAAACCTGTACAGAAAAAGAGCTGTCAGTGTCCTTTAAAAAGAAAAGAAAATCTCCAACCACCTCAAGAGGAAAAAAAATCCACCAACTAAACTGAACATAGAGATGTTTAGACATTAACAATGGAAGAAAGAAAACCTGTAGTATAAACTGAGCTACATACTTTAACCAAAAACATAACAAAACAAAACATCAAGTCCTTGGCTCTGAAGAATGACATTAAAAAGTTAAGCAGTACTTACTTTTATTTAAAATGTCATTCTTGTTCAGTGTAACTGTTAGACATTTAATACGGACAGATGAGCCACACTGACTCCATGAAAACAAAACTTCCCCCTGTACATCCTCTCTAAAAGCTTTTAAAGCCACTCTGTCAAGAGCCATTTGACGGCATATCAATTGTGTTTCTCTGCTGGACCACAGCACTGCGTGTGACAAATGAACATCATAACAGGACTGGGAGGGAAGGTGGGTGGAGAGAGATAGGGGCCGAGAAGTCCACCACATGGTGTGAATGATTCTAACACAAAATACCCCCAATAAAACAGGAGACAGTGTACATTAGCCTGCTACAAGGCTCAGGCTGACTATTAAATATTTCATATAAGAAAAGCATACACAGCACCAAAACAGGGCTCTACTGAAAGACAGGAATTCAGAGGCTCCTAAAAATGATTTACAAGGGGAATTTTGTGAGAAAGTCTGAGAGGGGACCTACAGGAGCTCATCACGGCTGGGCTGTTCAGTGGTTGTTTCCTGACCTTGACGCCCCGCAGCTAGGACCACGGTGCCCCACAGGAATGTCTGGGTACATCTGTCATTTTTGTCTTGATCTGAATCCCACACTGGAAACATTGCAGTGACTAAAAACAAAGAACTTCTCTCTTTTCTTTAAAAAATTTTTTTTAAATTAGAAATTGGGTTCTATAATCAGAAAATTCAATCTTTTGGTTAACCCGTTAAAGTGAGAGGTTGGTAGCCCAAATCTAAATTCAACTGTGACCCAGGAGGAGTGATCCAGAGAGTATGAGAGACTGGTCCACTTTGCTCCCAAAGGCAAGACAAATCGTCGTTGTTGTTCAGTTGCTAAGTTGTGTCTGACTCTTTGTGACCCCATGGACTGCAGCATGTCAGGCTCCCCTGTCTTCCACTACCTTTCAGAATTTGCTCACACTCATGTCCATTAAGTCCGTGATGCCATCCAACTATCTCATCCTCGGTCACCCACTTCTCCTCCAAGACAAGTCACTAATGATAGAGAAAACCTTGAATTGAGAAGCTAAATTGAAACCCTATACTTGGGACAGTAAACCATGGACTTCTTAACATGAAAGTAGAAGGTCAAGGAAATAAATGTTGAGAAGAAACTGTCTTGCTTGGCTATAAATCTATGGATGAGTAACAATCCACCCCACAACTTTGTGGCTTACAACAAAAATCACATATTTATTTGTTCACAATTCTGTAACACGGACAAAGTTCAGCAAGGGCAGTTCATCTGTGGTCCATATGGTATTGGCTGGGGCTCTAGGACACTGGAAGACCCCAGGTGGCCTGAGTCACATGGCTTTGAGGTGGGGCTCACTGTTGTTCGAGGATTCAGCTAGAGCTGTCAGTCAGAGAACCTCAGCTCTCCTCTGTATGTTTTGAGGTTTTCACAGTATGGAAGCTGGATTTTGAGAGGAAATATCTCAAAGGTTGAAGGGAGCAGCTTCAGAACTCTGAAGGCCTGGCCTTGGAAGTTACATGGCTTACTTCTACTGTATTACAGGTCAAAGTCAGGAGATTCAAGAGCATGAGAAATTAACTCCACTTCTCAATGGGAGAAGTGGTACAGAAACTGCAGCCATATTTAATCCACTGCGGCAAATAAGACCTAGAGTGTAGAAGTTTCAAATGAAGAATTTTGGAGACGAAAAAAGAAACCCTTCCTCTGAAGGAGGAATATACACATCACATCACCAGGAGTGAGTCTTTGTGGCAACTGCCATGAACAGTATACTCTGTTGTAGACTTGCAAATGCTGGGAAAATGCTCCTAGTGCTTCTGAAACAAGATGTACCAACTTTCAAAATGGCTTGTGGTCAAGAGAAAATGCATCCCGTTATTTTCCTTTGTGTGCCTCACAAAGAGTAGGCACTAATTAAGCTCTTGTTTAATTGGATCATGAATTTCTAGACCTCTTGTGAATCCCATATGGAGTGGGCACATGGCAGTGAAAGAGAATTGCTCCAGGGAGCAGCATGGTACTATAAATGAATAGCTTTTACTCTCATCCAACAGTGGCTAGTAGCTAGTGATGGAGGCTATAGATAGAATGAATCAAAGTAAGAAAAAAAAAAGACAGCCATAATAACATGCTTGGGACCAAGTGGACAATCAATAAATACTTTTTAGATGAATGGATGAATGATTTCAGAGAAAGAAGTGTTTTCAGGGTGGACTAGAAGGATCTTCTAGGGAGAACTGAACTTAGAAAGGACCTTGTGCTACTATCTATAGCCTGCTGGACCTGTCATAGCCTCTCAGCATGCAGAAGATTCTACACAAGTATTCATCTCAGGTAGCACACGATGGTCAGTAACCAAGGAGACTTTCTTACATCAACTTTTTATAATCCATTCATTTGTACTATTTTGAGATTTTGTTTACTCCAGGATCCATAGTACCTAACAAAGTGATGGACAAAATGTAGTAGTTTTCAACCACGGGTGATTCTGTCCCCCAGGGACTCAACAGTGACTAGAGACATTTTTGAGTGTCACAGAGGGAGGCAGGGGTGTTATGGACAACTAGTGGGTAAGCATGGGATGTTGCTACACATTCTACCACGCACAGAACAGTTTCCTACAACAGAAATGATTTAGTTCAAACTGTTAAAGGTGCTGAGCACAAGTCTGATAAAGTATTATATAAATATTTTCAGAATGAGTGAGTAAATAAATGAGAAAGATATGAAGAACAATAGCAATACCATTAATGAAGACTGTGTGGTTAAGGCAGAATATCTCAGGATTATGGATCAACTGTGGATAGAATCAAATCTATTTGGATGAGTAAGAAGTAGCCTAACTTAGAACAATAGAACTCAGATTAAAAAGAGTCAGAACAAATCAAGAAAAAGAGATTGCTCAGGTCCAGGACAGTAACAAGTCCCTCCACAAAGCTCTTGGAAGGGTTCCTGTGATGGTTAAGGAAGGAAAGATCAGTAAACAGCTCCAGAACTATACTGTTGTGTGAGTACCGCATCACTGAGAAGTTGTATTCTTGAATTTGTTCCTAAAACATACTTTGTAGTGTGCATTCTATATCTTGAATACTTAAATTTTTTTTAAATAAATTCACAAGTTCTGTGAGTCCCTTCTAGTACTGTTAAGGAGGAAGTTGGATTTTAACCAGGTAAATCTATGGGACATCTATGATGTCTTCCCTGAGAGACCAGTTAGAAATCTTGTGCCTTGTACAATTTCACGTTGTCAACTTCTCATACAGGGCTTCAAATTTTTGTTAATTGCTTGGTGGACAGATCCATAACCTGCCAAGTTAACCTTACTACCACTTCATTTTTATCTATATACATCAAGATTTCTAATATTTTTACAAATGTGAAACACTTGAGAGCTAAAAAAAAAAAAAAAAGGTATGTACTAAAAGGACAGAAAACTAAAGATGCACAATCATCAAATGGAAAGAACATAGGAGCCAGAAGCCTTTTGGCCTCAGTCTCTTTATCTTTCAACTGGGGACAAGACCCCCAACTCAAAGTAATTCATACAACTGTTTTTTTTTTTGTTTTGTTTTGTTTTGTTCTTTTTTTTTTAATTTTATTTTATTTTTAAACTTTACAATATTGTATTAGTTTTGTTAATGACAACTAAACTAAATGAGAGACATGACTGTTTTCAGTACCATGCCAATACATTTTAAAATCTACATACTCTCCATTAAGCACACTGTGAAGTAATGTTTTGACAAGAAGTTCCTAGGTCTTTAGAACTGATTTTTTTCCCACTCGAGTATTTGGCAAAACAGAACTTCTCACTGTAATTATGGAATCCCTCCCCTAAGCACTTAGGAGCTGCCTGGGCTTTGATGTTTCTACTTCCTTTCCATTGTCTGCTGCTTCTTAAAAGGGGTATAGGAGAATGCATTTATGTGATATGAAATCTACTCTCTATCCAAAATGACTCAAGGAGACATTTTACTTCATTTTACTAATGTTCACGTCGCTTGTGAATAAACACAGGTTAGCCCTGGAAACAGTGGCTGGAGTACTTTCATATCCATTCAGTATCAGCATGTGGAGTCAAAGGCTGAGCCACTGAACAGTGAGGCATTTCTCCCCTTTTTAACCACATGTGGATGTATTTGTTTGTCAAAAAGGGTTTACATTAAAATGTAACTGTACAAACTATGACATATTAATACTCTCAAATTAGTAATATCATTAACATTGTTCAGTCACTCAGTCATGTCTGACTCTTTGTGACCCCATGGACTACAGTATGCCAGGCTTCCCTATCCTTCATCATCACCTGGAGCTTGCTCAAACTCATGTCCATTGAGTCAGCGATGTCATCCAACCATCTCTTCTTCTGTCATCCCCTTCTCCTCCTGCCTTCAATCTTGCCCAGTATCGGGGTCTTCTCTAATCAGTCAGCTCTTCACATCAGGGGGCCAAAGTATTGGAGCTTCAGCATCAGTCCTTCCAATGAATATTCAGGGTTGATTTCCTTTAGGATTGACTGGTTTGGTCTCCTTGCAGTCCAAGGGACTCTCAAGAGATTTTATTTTCCTAAATTTGTGTTCATTCATCCCCATCAAATATTTGTTTTCTCTATGAAGTGCCAAACAACTCCATTACTCTGACAAGCTTCTTATTGATTAAAATTTCTAATTCTTCTTCAAATGTGATGGTCCTGACATCTCCCCTATTTTCTATTTAAGCAGCTGATTTCTCAACTCAGGTCCAGGGCCTTATATTTATTCTTTTATTAACTGGAGTGTAATTGTTTTACAATGTTGTGTTGGTTTCTGCCATACAACAATGAGAACTAGCCACAAGTACATATATATCTCCTCCTTTTTGAACCTCCCTCCCAACTCCACCTGCATTCTACCCCTTTAGTTCATCACAGAGTGCTAGGCTGGGCTCATTAAAAGACTTCCCAGGTGGTGCTAATGGTAAAGAACTTGGCTACTAATGCAGGAGACATAAGAGACAGAGATTTGACCCCTGGGTGAGGAAGATCCCCTGAAGGAGTGCATGGCCACTCACTCCAGTATTCTTGCCTGGAGAATCCCAAGGACAGAAAAGCCTAGTGGGCTATGGTCCCTAGGGTCACAGAGAGTCAGACATGACTGAAGCAACTCAGCACGCAAGCATGCACACACAGTTGCTTTACAATGTTGTGTTTAACTGCTGCACAACCAAGTGATTCAGTTATACACACACATATATATATATATATATTCTCTTTTTTATATACTTTTCTATTATGCTTTATCAGAGGATACTGAATACAATTCTCTGTGCCATAGAGTAGGAGCTTATTTACCCATTCTACAGACACAAGCTACATCTGCTAACCCACAGAAATCAGGGACATACTGTGCCACAGAGTAGGATCTTGTTTACCCATTCTATAGATACAAGCTTGCATCTGCTAACCCACAGAAATCAGGGACGTAGAGAACAGACTGATGGTTGCCGAGGGGGAGGGGGGTTGGGGTCAGAAGATGTAGTCAGTGAATCAAGATGGAACACCCGAGGGACTCTCTACTGGTATTCTTGGTATTCTTCCCTTTGAAGATATTAGTTCAGCATAATATCTCAGATACACAGGGTACTCTATAAGTTTGCAACTGAGAATATGCCATTTCCTGACCCAAGATAGCCTTTTCACAGTATCAATTTGATGTTTTCTCCTGTTAATGGTACCCTTGCTCCAGCTTCTTAGGCCTTCCAAAGCAGCCTAAATATTCTCCTGCTAGTAGAACTCAGCCCACAGAAAACTGCTCTTCATGTGGTTTATGCTACCTGCCCCCATACACTTCAGCTCTTCCAGCCAGACACAAATCTCAGGAGAAGCTCGTTCTATCTTTGGTAGGTTTCCTTCCTCCTTTCAATATCCCCCTTGTCTCTCAAGGGGTCCTGAGGTTTCCCCCTGTGTGGTTTATCTCAGTCTCATTCCCCTTTCTCGTTTCCATGAACCTTACCGATAAGGCATGTCAGCTTCTATATTTGCTAAGTTTCTTTATAGCTAATGGGAGAGGGGTCTGGCAATCCCTCCAAGAAAGCTGAATTATGTGCTGAATTGTGAACTCTAGGAAGCAAAGATTCATAGTTCTTCGGGGGTTCTCTGTGATGCTGAAGATCCTGAGAAGGGAAAGCTCTACAGAGACATTCCCACATGCAGAGGACTCTGCCATCCCTCCTTTCAAACCCCAACAGATGCAGGCTCCTCCCTGCACAGCAGTCCTGAGAAGAGATGCAGAAAAATCCATATCTATGTATTCCGCATCCTAAATTAGTAACATGGGAGGGAAAGTAGGGTTAAAAAAAAAAAGTTTAAAAAAGAAAAGCAATAAGAAAGCAAAGACAACAGAACAAACATCCTTGAAGCTCTCAAAGAGTAGATATTGTATAATTAAACCCAAATTCCATTCCATGTCCATTTTTCATCAGGTGGCTTTTGACGGCTCCTCGCTGCAAAGAGGTTTAATGATTTCATTGAGTAAGAGGCAGTGGATTCGAGATGTGTGCATTTGCTGGGAGATAATTGCATTTAATGAAAGGCACAGCCACAGGTTTGGGGAGGCAAGTGATAAATCTTTCTCCTGCGTCTATGGATCAGTCATATTCCAACTGATGAGTGGTTGGGTGATCAATTAATAATCATGATGAGAACAATAGTTTTCACTTGCAATTTTCCTCAGGTCGCTCACAGCAACTTTATAAACATGAATATCCATCTTCTTTGTTCTCCTGGGAAGCCAGGATGCAGTCACATTATCCCTAGATATGCAACATTGAAACAGGTGAGGGAACTGACTGGTCACCATTGCAGTGAGGGAGGGAAAGGAGTGAAAAGAAAGTGGATGTGTTTTGGTATTTTCTATCAGCACTTTGAATTATGCAAACATCTCAATGGACATGAATTTGAGCAAACTTCAGGAGATAGTGAAGGACAGGGAAGCCTGGCATGCTTCAGTCATGGGACTGCAAAAAGTCAGACATGACTTAGCAAATTAACACAAACAATACTATTGATGTCTAATGATAATGCCAGCTAATAAGTTCAGTGCCTGGCTCTGTGTTCAATTAAAGTTTTGCACATATTATCTCTATCCTCCTGTTTCACAGATGAGAAAACCAAAGATGATGAAGTTAAGGGCTGTACAGATGGTCCTGTAATGAAACCTGAACATGAACCCAAGCAGTCTAACTCTAGAATCTATGTCCTACATCTCATGCATATGATGTGCCAGCCCTGCACTGGGATAGATACTGAGAACACAAGAGCCCTGTTCTCAGGAAACTCACAAGGAGTGAGGAGAAGAAACCCAGTTCTAATACCATCTGTGTGCCAGCCACTGTTCTACATACTTGATATATATCTTGACACATGCAGTCTTCATAAGAATTTGAAGAGCTGGGGTTATCACAACCATCACCATTTAACAGATGAGGAAATTGAGGCACAGGGCGGCCATATGACTGGTCCAACATGAGCATCTCTCTCCAGGTGAAAGGATTCTGGAGCCTGTGCTCTAGTCACTAACTGCCTTATTTTCCACACTAAGGACTTCGATGTACATATTGAAAGTGATCAGGGAAAACAGAAGAGTGTTAAGCAATGCAGTCAATTAGATTCAATTTTCTAAGGCCACTCTGATAACACTGGGGTGAACTATTGTTAAGTATCTCTTCTACAGTGTCAGATACTTATGCATTTTAAGAGTTCAAAGGACTAAAGGACTATCACATTTCCAGGGTGATAGGTAGGCTTCTGTATGTCTCTTTTCTGTATTTTCCACACCTGATCCTTTCATTTATAAGACTCCTGGTTCCCAGGAGGGTTCCTATATGCATGGCCCTAGATCTGAGTATCAGTCAGAGAATAAGTCTTGAGTCTGAATTGAACTCCTAACTCATTCTATCCCACTGCCTGTGAGGCCCTCCTCACTGTTCTCTGCTTAACTAGCAATTTACTATTTAATGAGACTTCCAGGTCCCATTTCTCCAAGGAACTTTCCCATTACTGACTGGTCCGGGAAGCTAAGTCTTTCAGGAATTCAAGATTTTATAGCTGACTTTCCTAATTCACTTTTAGTCCACAAATCGTCTTGAAGTGCTCCCATCAAATATATCATTATCTCTTTTGACAGGGAACTCACCATTGCTCCAAACAACTTCTTCTATATTTGAGCATCTCTTGAGAGTTTTAAAGTTTATCCTTATACTAGGTCAAAATTCAGTTGTATGTAACTTCCCTAATAGTAGTCTTCCAGAAGAAAACTCTTGTCTCTCGATTACATTCAGCGTGTGGTGAACAAAGCCTTCCTTTACCCACCTAGGCTAGGGTAAGTTTCTCAAAATACCTGTATTCAGCCTTACAAGATTACAGATCAGATGATACATAACTCCCTGCTATAAAATGAATGTTTGGTCTCCTCAGAATTCATATGTTGAAACCAATGTGATGGTATTTGGAGGTGGGGCCTTTGGAAGGAACTTAGATCATAAGGATGGAGCCCTCATAAATGGGATAGTGCTCTTATAAAAATAAACCAGAGAACTTCCTTGCCCCTTCTCCTGTCAGGTGAAAAATGAAAGTGTTAGTCACTCAGTCATGTCAGACTCTGCCACCCCATGGACTGTAGCACTGCCAGGTTCCTCTGTCCATGGATTCTCCAAGCAAGAATACTGGAGTGGATAGCTATTCGCTTCTCCAGGGGATCTTCTGGACTCAGGGATGGAACCCAGGTTTCCTGCATTGTAGGCAGATTCTTTACGGTGAGGTTAAAACTAAAGAGAGCTGTTAAGAACCAAGAAGTGGACCTCAGCAGACACTGGATATGCCACACCTTGATTTTGGATTTCCCAGCCTTCAGAACTGTGAGAAATAGATTTCTGCCATTTATAAGCCAACAAGTCCATGATATTCTTTTTTTTTTAAATTTTTTTATTTTTAAACTTTACAAAATTGTATTAGTTTTGCCAAACAGACGAAGACAATCCCTGGGTGCTTCCTGATTTCCCATAGCCAACTCTAACCTCTTCAAGGACACGGAATATGTCTTTCATTTCTTTGAAACTCCAGCATCCATCACATTTCCATTATTCTTAGCACATAATAGGCACTGGATGCTTGTTGTGGTTAGATACATCAGGGATGGCCTCCCTGGAAGAAAGATCTACTTCAATAAAGAGAAAATAAATATGGCATGAGGGAAATAATGAGGAAGCAGAAGTGGTGTGCCACCATTTGAATGAAACAAGGATATGCCTATGTTGGACTGACTGTCCTCCAGTAGAGAAGTTGAGCAAAAGCAATAAAGTTAATTACACTAGACTTTATTAGCACTTAAATAGTGGCCTCATTAATAAACATGGTATGTGGGCAATGCACAATTTAATTAACAGAGTAAAGGAGAATAAAATAAGAAGGATATAAAGTTCACTGGCCCTATTTTTTTTTTTTGCAAGGGGTCAAGCAGTATAGAGCAAAAAAAACCCAAAAAAGTTATCAAAGACAGGAACAGAAAATAATATGGCTAGGATGCAAATGTCCACAGTAAGAAAATCCCTGACAGCAAACACCAGAAGCTAACAGCAAAGAATTTCAGTTGCAAAGATAAAGGATGATGATGATGGGATAGAACTGCACAAAAGCTCAGGGTTGGGGAACAGTAAGAAGGGAGATTTTGAAGTGGTGGATATTGAACCTTCACAGGAGAAAGCCAGCAGGATAGCATTGGCAATGGATGGTCACAGAAATTAATGAATCAGCATCTCCCTGCTAGAAGGGCCCTGAGAAGTCCCTCTAGCCCAAACCCTCATTTGACAAACAAGGATGCTGAGGGCCAGAGGCTAAGTACTTTGACAGTGCCAGGTTTAGACAAATCCCCAGATTCTGGATGACTACACATGGCACTTTGCCCCGCTCCCCATTTATTAAGCTCTGGGCACTGCCCTGTAACTTCACAATTGTCTCATCTAAATGCTATAACATCTATGAAAGTGAAAGTAAAAGTGCCAGTCACTAAATTGAGTCACCGACTCTTTGATCCCATGGACAGTAGCCTGACAGGCTCCTCTGTTCATGGGATCCTCCAGACAATGATACTGAAGTGGGTTGCCATTCTCTTCTCCAATAACATCTATAGGGAGAACCAAGAAGCACCTCTCTATGAACACAGACTAGGACACACAGGATAGGGAGATCCAGCTATCTGCCAAGTATCTAGGAAAATAAACAGTTGGGATTCGTATTCTAGATTGTTCTACCTCAAAATCTGACTTCTTCTAGGCCATACTTCCTTTTAGTATTGAATTACAAAGCATGACAATTCAGGTGGACAGTGAATATCTTTTTTGCCATCACTTTCCACCATGGAGTTACAGGGCATGCACAAGGAGAAAAGGAGAGCAATCACCATCCTTCATGAGGAATAATGTCCACAGCATCTTGACCTTGAGGCAGACCAGGGGTCCACCCCTTCCAGGCTGCCAGATGATTTATTTTGGTTACAAGTCTCCCAAGGCAGTTTCTGGACTCTATAAATTCCTGGAGGACCAGAGTGTGTTCCTAGCTACCATGGGTGATACATCATGGAAGGCTCCCCATCAGTTGTTAAACTAGATGATACCCAAATGCCTATCTGAGGTCAGCACAGATTTAAAGACCAGGACTCTTCCTTGGCCAAGGACAAAGTGACAGTGACTCTGCTCCACATTCTAAAAGGGTGGAGACAGAGACACTGGTGCACACCTCAGTCAAAGCAGAGTTCCTTTCAGTTTAGTTCAGTTGCTAAGTCATGTCCAACTCTTTGTGACCCTATGGATTGCAGCATACCAAGCTTCCCTGTCCTTCACCATCTCAAACTCATGTCCATTGTCAGCGACGCCATCCAACTATCTCAGCCTCTGTCTTTCCCTTTGCAGACCTCCAAATTAGCTCTCACAGACACCTGTGATTTATGGACTGACTGTCTCAAACACTCTAGGACAGAGAAAGGAAAGACTCCACCTCCTCTCCTGAACCCTCCTCCCTTGTCTCTGTGCTGCTTTCCTGGAGCTCCTGACCTGCTGGCCTTTGAGCCTTTGACTTCTGCCTTCTTGCCAGGACTCCAGCTATTAGTCCCCCCTGCCAAGTTCATGGCCTGTTAGCTGCTTGGGATAGTGAGGTTTGGTCTTGCTGCCTGGCTCCCTGGCCCAGATTTCTTTCTGTTGGTCCTGAACAAAGTCAGTCAGGCCTGATCCCCCAACCAGACCACAAATCCTCAGGCTGCCTGTGAAACCCTTCCAGGCTCTTTAAAGCAAATCATTATATTTAACTTTCTGCTCTTGTACAGATAAGCGGTACATGAAAAGAGAAAAATATGCAAATTGTACTTTAATAAATATGGAATACTGCACCTGGCATCTATCTAAGAAAATAATAATAATAATATTACCTGCACTGTGAGAGCAGCATTAACACTACCATAACAATAACATTGTTGGAATTCAGGAAACCGAGATGTTTTGAATTGTGTTATAATTAGAAAGCCGATAAACAAATAGGAACATCATTTATTCATTAAAACTGTGCAAATGGAAAATCTGCTTAATTAATTTCTTTGTACAATGTCTGTAAACACCTTCAGGGAGAAAATCTGAGGAACAATTTCAGGCCCAGAGCAAATGACATAAACACTATTCTGAAGCAGAACTGGAAAGGGAAACTGGTAGTGATCGATTTTCTGAGGGAGAAAATGAAGAGACCAGGCCAGTCTCACAAATGGATGGCATGGACAACAATCATGAGTGTGCTTTAATCCTAGCTGTTCTATGTATTTGAATAACAACCCCTACCTTCTTTGCCCACTCTCAGAAGTGAGATCTCTGGGGGCAATGGATGGAGTTGGAGTCAATTAAGGGAATTTCTGCAAAACCCTTAGGAAGGCTTAAAAGTGTGGTCATTAGTGGGTTTCACGTCTATCAGAGGCAGTCATGACACCAAGCAAAGGATTTGGAGGCGGGTCAGCACCTTGTGGGGCAAGGTCAATTGACCTTGGCTACTAATCTCTCTTCCCTGCCTCCTCCCTCCCTGACTTTACTCTCACTCAGTTTTTCTTTTTACTCTTAGGCCTTCCTCTTACCCTTGCCTCTCCCAGACACGATCCTGCTCTAGTCTATAATTGCCTTGCCTTACTTTCATCTTTAAAAGAGTTCAACATTAGAGTCAGTAATATGATTGTGGAGTTAAGCTGTGTTTGCATAATGCTTGATAATGTGCAAAGCTCCTATTGAGACCCTAAGGTAATTCAACCAACAAGCTCTACACTAATAATAGCAATAATGGAAATTATTTATTGAATACTTCGAGTCAAACCATTGTCAAGTACTTTGCATGCATTATCTCATTTAACCTTCGATACAGGCCTAATGGGTGGTGTTATTAGCATTATTAGAACTGAGGAAAGGGAGGTATTGTTACATTTCTAAAATATCACCTATTCAGTAAGTTTAGTGTGTCCTAAAGCTAATTTTCTATTTCTTTTCTTTTTTTTTTATGAACATGCAAGGTTTTAAATGAGTTTCAGGATCTTAAAATTATTTTTTTGTTTGTTTTAGTTTTAAGAAAAAGCTTGTGATTCATTCAAAAGCAACCCATGGTCTACAGGGCACCCCTCTTTTAACTTTTTTCTCAGCAAATGTCAAGCACATAAACAAAACATAACAATGAGTCCCCATGAACCCAACACACAACCTCATAACTATCAACATTCTGCCAATCTAATCTTTCCTCCCACTAAAGCCTGGATTTACACGAGTTCTGATCTCAACTCACAACTTCTTTCTCCCATTCCAATTAACTGCTGGGTATCTGGAACTGTCAGGGGTTGCTTGTTACTTGCAATAGATTTAAGGAATTAATTTATGATAAGGTAGTAACAATGAAAAGATTTAACAATGCCTATTCCAAGAGGGAGTTATATTGCTTTCAGACTTTGTTCTTGGTTCCTATATCATAAATAAGTATTAAGGAATCATTTATCTCTGTCACTAGGTACACTGTATGCTGTAACTGGGGTTAATACGGAGGGAAAGACCCATGAGAGGAGCCTTGGAATAGGTGGGGCCAGATGTGGTTCTATCTCTTCAAAGCTCTGATTATGAGAGATCTCTACTTTCATCTATATCCAGGGACAACCCTTGGTTATCATATAAGGTTGGCAGCATAAAGCCTTCTGCAGCAAACTGTGTATTCCTTTCCTCCAATTTGTTCCAGTTAACAGAAACTGCTGAGCCTCGTTCTCTTTCACAAATATTACAATAGCAGACATGTCAGTCAATGAGAAAACTCAACTGCACAATATAGTTTTTTATGAATCATACAAGACACCTGTTGAAAGAAGTACTCATGAAGATTTAAGGATGTTCAAGAACAAGTGAGAGAATGTATGTATTAGTGCTTTAATAACTAAAAGCACTATGGGGTCTGGCATTAGACATGGGTGGGTAAAAGCCATGCTATAAGACGTCGGCTGTCCTGGAAGACTCTATTTTTGCCTGGCTTGTCACTATTAGAGAGCTCTGCACTTTAGTAAAGATACAGCCATGATAAAAATCCTCCATGAGAATGTGAATATCTTGTAAATGCATAGCATTTTATCCCATCATTACCATTTTAAACTTTTTATTCTGAAATAATATCAAACCTACAAGAAGTTGAAAAAAATAGTACAGTAAGTTTCCATGTACTTTCACACAGTTCCCCACAAAGAGAACACCTTACACGACTACAGAGAATCATCAAAACGAGGAACTGACACTGGCATAAAACAAATTAAACTATATACCTTTCTGAGTTCATCAGATTTAACTGCCCTCTTTTTTGTGGTCTATGAAATGTTCCCTCATGGATAGATTCATTATTATTTTTTTAATCACTAGTTGAATTGGTCCATTTTCCCAGAGTTGGCCCAGTTTCATTAACCTCATTTCTATCCCCTCTTCACACGGGCTTCATGCATTCTTTGTCGTTTTCAATTAACGACTTAAAAAGTAATTTTATATTGGAAAATTTGGAAAATATCCAAGAATATAAGAAATAATATAATAAACATAGATCCCAAATCCAAATTGCTGTTTGTTAACATATTTGTTTAGAATTCAAGTCCTCTCCATCCCCATTCTAGGTCCTGGTCTCCTGTCCCTCATTCATTTTGTGATGACCACCATCACGGGTTGACTGTGTTCCCTTCCTTTTAATCTTTTTTTTGACTTTTACATGCTTGTTTTGTATACACATGATTTTTAAGTTCAGTTGACTTCAGTCACTCAGTCATGTCTGACTCTTTGTGACCCCATGAACTGCAGCACACCAGGCCTCCCTGTTCATCACCAACTCCCAGAGTCCACCAAAACCCATGTCCATTGAGTCAGTGATGCCATCCAACCATCTCATCCTCTGTTATCCCCTTCTTCTCTTGCCCTCAATCTTACCTAGCATCAGGGTCTTTTCAAATGAGTCAGCTCTTCACATCAGGTGGCCAAAGTATTGGAGTTTCAGCTTCAACATCAGTCCTCCCAATGAACACCCAGGACTCATCTCCTTTAGGATGGGCTGGTTGGATCTCCTTGGAATCCAAGGGACTCTCAAGAGTCTTCTCCAACACCACAGTTCAACAGCATCAATTTTTCGGCACTCAGCTTTCTTTACGGTACAACTCTCACATCCATACATGACCACTGGAAAAACCATAGCCTTGACTAGACGGACCTTTGTTGACAAAGTAATGTCTCTACTTTTTAATATGCTCTCTAGGTTGGTCATAACTTTCCTTCCAAGGAGTAAGTGTCTTTTAATTTCATGGCTGCAATCACCATCTGCAGTGATTTTGGAGCCCAGAAGAATAAAGTCAGCCAGTTTCCCCGTCTATTTGCCATGAAGTGATGGGACCAGATGCCATGATCTTAGTTTTCTGAATGTTGAGCTTTAAGCCAACTTTTTCACTCTCCTCTTTCACTTACCTCAAGAGACTCTTTAGTTCTTTTTCACTTTCTGCCATAATGGTGGTGTCATCTGCATATCTGAGGTTACTGATATTTCTCCTGTTAATCTTGATTCCAGTTTATGCTTCCTCCAGCCCAGCGTTTCTCATGATGTACTCTGAATATAATAAGCAGGGTGACAATATACAGCCTTGACATACTCCCTTTCCTATTTGGAACCAGTCTGTTGTTCCATGTTCAGTTCTCACTGTTGCTTCCTGACCTGCATATAGGTTTCTCAAGAGGCAGGTCAGGTGGTCTGGTATGCCTATCTCTTGAAGAATTTTCCACAATTTATTGTGATTCACACAGTCAAAGGCTTTGGCATAGTCAATAAACCAGAAATAGATGTTTTTCTGGAACTCTCTTGCTCTTTCGATGATCCAGCGGATGTTGGCAATTTGATCTCTGGTTTCTCTGCCTTTTCTAAAACCAGCTTAAACATTTGGAAGTTCACAGTTCACGTATTGCTGAAGCCTGGCTTGGAGAATTTTGAGCATTACTTTACTAGCATGTGAGATGAGTGCAATTGTGCGGTAGTTTGAGCATTCTTTGGCATTGCCTTTCTTTGGGATTGGAATGAAAACTGACCTTTACCAGTCCTGTGGCCACTGCTGAGTTTTCCAAATTAGCTGGCATACTGAGTGCAGCACTTTCACAGCATCATCTTTTAGGATTTGAAATAGCTCAACTGCAATTCCATCACCTCCATTAGCTTTGTTCGTAGTGATGCTTTCTAAGGCCCACTTGAGTTCACATTCCAAGATGTCTGGCTCTAATTGAGTGATCACACCATCATGATTATCTGATTTTTAAGTCTTCACTGAAGTGATTTTCAACCATTTCCCTCCACCGATACACACATAGCAGATGATATTTAAGAGCAAGAGACACCCTCCACTACGACTCCCAGACTTTTAGGATAACCCTATCCCTTTTTCTCCCATTCATGAAAATGTTGGAATATATGTCAGACTACTCCATAATGGAAATTACCTTGAATATGTTCCAGTTTACAGGAATAGCAAAGCCTTCAGAAATTCCAGGACTTTATTTGTAATAATTTCTTAAACTATACCCTTAACTGATCTCCCTGCAACATAATGGTTTTAAATATCTGTTTTAGTAAACATAAGCTTTCCAGGCAACAAGGTCTTATCTGAAAATAGCAGAGCTTGACTAGGGCACTGAAAATCTGAACAACTCAGCAAATATGCTTTGGTCTATGTAGATTTCTCTCTTCTCTTTGATCAGATTGATGATCATGATCATCCTTCAAGACTGAGCTCCAGTTTATCTCAGTGCTCTGGGCACTTCTCACATTGAACTGTTATCATAATTTTTGGTTTAGATCTCAGTTCTGCCTACAGAATAAGTTCCTTGAGAGCAATGGTCCACCTGATAATGGCACTATCCCCAGCACCTAGCATAGCCCCAAGGTTATAGCCACCCTCAGGAGACGTACACTGAATGCATGGAGCTGCAAGAGAGGAGCCAAGTGACCAGGCTAACTGGGGTGGAAATGGACTCTCCACCACTTACAACTATGCAACTTTGAACAAGTTATTGATCCTGTGAGTTTCACCTGCAAAACAGAGATTCCCACAGTTGCCCCATCAGAAGCGATGGTAAAGATAAGCTGATATTACCTATATGTCAGTTAGCATGAATAAAAAAGTGAAAGTATCAGCTGCTCAGCTGTGTCTGATTCTTTACGACCACATGAACTGCAGTCTACCATGCTCCTCTGTCCATGGAATTAATTCTCCAGGCAAGAACATTGGAGTGAGTATCCATTCCCTTCTCCAAGAGTCTTCCTGACCCAGGGATAAAACTTGGGTCTCCTGCATTGAAAGCAGATTCTTTACCATCTGAGCCACAATCCTGGTATGTAGCAAAAATTCAGTGATGAATGATTTCTACAGCAGTGACAAATGGTCTCTAGAGTATTTGGTGAATGCCGGCTTGACTAGGTAAATGAATCAGTAGTAGGGAACTTAGACACATTGTAAAGGCTCTTGCAACTAGACATATATAGAGGTGACAACATCAGGCCCAGGGATAAAGGGTGGGGATGTCAGTAATCTCTGTGGCAACCACTAAAGTGCCCTACTAAGGCACTTTAGTGCCTTTAAGGTCCATTTAACAGGACCTGCCATAAGATGAAGAACTGTTTGACAGCTTCTAGCAGTTAACTGCTTTAAAGCCACAATGGTATATACACAGATGCCACAGAACATGGTATAGTTACTGGATTCAGATCGTTCCTGCCTGGGACTCCTCTAATGGACTTTGTTCAGGGACCACATCAGGCTGACAAATTTTCTCAGAATTCCACTGAAATTTAAGGCTTTTAGTACATAATCCTCCTTTCTTCTTTCTGTTCATCTACAGATGCCAGATTAACAACATAATCTGAGGCTCACCCTGATTATCATTTACATATGTGTCTCCCAAAACTTCTTGCACATTTGATTCCATCTCAGGATCACATGTTGACATGAACTGACAGCAGCTAAAAGAAGCTTCACACTTTTTTGGAGGGTTTAGGTCACATAATGTTGTTCAATTCTGCTTTGAATTTTCCTAAATAAGCCCATTCAAAGAGTGCATTAAGAAAGAGATTAGAACATTTATTTCCATTTATAGATAATTACTAGGAGAAAATAAATTTCTCGGGGCTGAGTAGCACATGAATGGGCTTTGAGATATTCTCCTTTACCACTTGAAAATAGCTGGGTGATGACTCTTAAGCCTGGTCCCCATGTCCAAGACTGATCTACTTAAGGATCAATAGTTTCGGGGAATCACTTTTGAAACCGTATAGACAGAGCAGATAAAATAGCAAAAAACATAGTCTCAGGACTACCTGAGCTTAGAGAAAAAGAAAATATAGACAGAAAACGATTGTGATTCACAGATTGCTCTTGGTACTTGGACTTCTGATCTTTGTGGGTTTATTCGCATCATTTTCTATAACATTTCTGATGCAAAGAATTGGCTACAAGCTATACAAACTGTGTATAGAACTTTAAATTCGGTCCATTATTCCTCCATCTCTTAACTTCCATTGTTTTAAAACACCTGTGTGTGGCAAAGGAACAGACATCTCAATTTTATTCACTGGGAA
Source organism: Bos grunniens (assembly GCF_055505025.1). Classification (NCBI taxonomy): domain Eukaryota; kingdom Metazoa; phylum Chordata; class Mammalia; order Artiodactyla; family Bovidae; genus Bos; species Bos grunniens. The sequence goes on along the minus strand of NC_141175.1, from coordinate 52,414,748 downwards.
GCTGTGATCCAGAGAGGGGAGGGACTGAGCTTAGAGGCCAGCTGTGTCAATCCTCCTTCAGACCTCAGCTGAGCTGACTCCCAGAACTGAGCGCCTTTCATTATACCAAGCCAAGAACTAACACCAGCTACTCAAATGAGTAGACATCCATTTGAGGCAACTGCAATTAAACATGGAGAAGGAAATGGCAACCCACTCCAGTATTCTTGCCTAGAGAATCCCAGGGACAGAGGAGCCTGGTGGGCTGCTGTCTGTGGGGTTGCACAGAGTCGGACACGACTGATGTGACTTAGCAGCAGCAGCAATTAAATTCCTTTTTGTTACTGAAGTGCGGCTTCTGTTTTCACAGCCTAACTGGCTCTGGCCTTTGCATCATCAAACCCAGCCATAATGTCTGATAACCTGAGGTTTAACTTTTTTTTTTTTTTTTCTGTAGCTTCCTACATTTTTTTCCTTCCTTCCAAAACCTATCTTCTTGATCACTGCCCCTGAGTAGAATCTGGCTACTTTCATCAGTATATCAAAACCACTGAGCAGAGAGCTGACAGTTGCCTGATTCCAAAGGGCTGCAAAACATATCACTGAATATAAATGACATTTTAGGAAATCAATGAATTTAGAGTTTTTTTTTTTAAACCAATGAGTACTCTCATACTAAGCCAAGAATAGCTGCTCCCCTACTCTCAATAAAAATGTCTCTCTCTTAGGCTAATGATCCCTGCAAGTCCCACAGTAATTGATAGCCCTGAGTTCTAGAGTGCAGCATTTTGGTAAATGATCAAAACAACATGTTTGGCATGGATGTTCAGACTCTCTCTCCCCCAAATCCAGTCTCCTTTAAAAATCACCCCAGTGAGAGAACTGTCTCAACTACTAATTTGCAGTCATGGACCTCTACCATATTGTCTATTCTTGTTCTTTCGGGCCAAGAAGAAGAGAATGGATGGCACAGTCCAATATTTAAACGCCCTGTGTTGAACCTCTTCCAAATACATATTCATGTATATTGATTGTTGCTGCTGTTGTTTAGTCGCAAAGTTGTGTCCGACTATTTTCGATCCCATGGACTGAACCTTGACAGGCTCCTCTGTCCATGGGATTTCTCAGGCAAGAATACTGGAGTGGGTTGTCCTTTCCTTCTTTAGGGGATCTTCCCAGTTCAGGGATAGAACCCAGGTCTCCTGCATTGGCAGGCAAATTCTTTACCACTTAGCTACCAGGGAAGCTTTATTCATGTATATGCTGCTGCTGCTGCTAAGTCGCTTCAGTCATTGTCCGACTCTGTGTGACCCCATAGATGGCAGCTCACCAGGCTCCCCTGTGCCTGGTATTCTCCAGGCAAGAACACTGGAGTGGGTTGCCATTTCCTTCTCCAATGCGTGAAAGTGAAAAGTCAAAGTGAAGTCGCTCAGTCGTGTCTGACTCAGCAACCCCATGGACTGCAGCCTACCAGGCTCCTCCGTCCATGGGATTTTCCAGGCAAGAGTATTGGAGTGGGTTGCCATTGCCTTCTTCGTTATTCATGTATATAGACTTGGCTATAACCTAGGTTTTGCGTGTATACCTGACCATCCAATTTGTATCTAATATGCTGGCTGGAGGGTAAGGTTAATCATTTTGAAACTATTAATAGTAAAGTCAAGCCACAGTTTTAGCCGCTTTTGTGTTTAGTTTCCATATCTATTCCTGAATATCTTTCCCTGCTCTAAAAAGCAGTTTGAGTTCTCCTCTCTATGGATAGTGAGCTAAGGTGTTTGGCTAATTACAAGTATATATGCAGATACTATTTAATAATCTGTTATTTGCAGCTTCCTGTAGAGACCAAAAAAGAGATTTTTGATCTAAAGTGCAAAAGTAATGGCAAAAGGACTAAAAAGTTGAATTTTGGAACATGTACCCCTGTCCAGGGTTCCCTAAATTGCAATGAAAACACTTGTTTACCCAGCTACCTTGCAAGGTCAGCCTGTAAAAGTATGGGAAATAGTCCTCATCAGTTTTCTACAAGAATGTTTTCTGGCTTTTGTTAGAAGAGGCCTCGGAAAACAACACTGATGAATCATAGCAACAGCGCACACTTGTGACTGGGAGTTGTATTTAAAGAAGAGGAGCTGAAGGAAACACAGATCAGGGATCCCATTCCTACACCTCCTCCTCCTGTTGTGGCTTTTTTTAAGCTTGTATGGCTTCTTCAGACAGCCTGTCCTCTTTTTCCAGATCTCTCTCACCACACTTAGATGTGACTGCTAGCGTATAAGACAAAGAACAGACCTTGGGGAGAATGACTGCCCCGATTTATTCAAGCACTGAGGCAAATGGTAGGCATGAAGGACAGACCTTGATGTGGGGAATGACATGGCCAGGTAGTGGGAGGGAGGAAGCTGAGGAAGGGAAGACAGAAAAGGTGGGGGGAGGACAGAGAACCTAAGAAGTAAAGAAGGAGAGAGAGGACAATGGTAGAAAGATTAGAACCAAGAGAAGTGAAAAGATGGGCAAGAGGAAGAAGGGGAGGGAATCTCACTGTGGATATTCTCCTTTAACTTTTGCTTTATGCACACATATGGGGAGATCTGGACAGAGGAGCCTGGCAGGCTACAGTCCATGGGGTCACAAAGAGTCGGACACGACTGAGCGACTAAGCATAGCACAGAACATGGGAGGATCATCTGGGTAAAGAGAGGGTCAGGCAATAATAATGCTTTCAAAAAGACTTTGTAAAACCTCAGTCCATATAACCACCTACTCAATCAAACACTCAAGAAATGCTGAACTCAGATATCTAACTATTGATCAGATACCATAATTTACATTTAAGATTTTGTAAATTTTATAATACCTTGCCTCATGTGCATTAGATTACATGTTTCCAGAAAGAAAGGAAGGAAAGAAGAGGAGGAGAGAGAGGAGAGGGGCAGGGGGAATAGAAAGAAAGAAAGAAAAAGAGACAGCAAAGGAAGGAGGGCAGTAGAGGAGGGAGACAGGAAGAAGGGAAGGGAAGAAAAAAGAAAGAAAACACAGCAAAAAGAAAAAACACAGAAGGTAATGTACACAAAGAGGTAGTAGCAGAATTAGCACAACTCTATACACAGCGAAAATCTAAATGGGAATATGAGAAAATCTCTATATGAGGCCAGAGAAGAGGGTGCTAAATATGTCTAGACGGCTTGTTGTGGACAAGTTATGGAACTAAGCACTCTCCAATCATTACTGCTTTGGTGTTCCCATGCTGCAGGTGTGTGATGACCTTCACCCTTCTGGTAGTTTTATCACATGGCGTATTACGGGTCTATGTGTGAATTTCACTTTGTCATTCACAAAGGTTGCCTGTGTGGCAGGTTGTAGAGCTCAGAGATGGTGATGCACAACAATTTGTATGAAGAATATCAGATAGATATTTTCAACTTCAGCACTGAGCAAGAGAGCAGAAATGTTAGATGGGTTTCATTTCACATGCCAACTTTTAAATTGATTAAAGACAACTTCCAGAAGTGCTCTAATTAGAAGTATTCTTGCGCTATCCCAGACTAGTAGGGGAAACTGAAATGTCTAGATAGTGACACCTGTTCGGTGCATATGATGACAGAGGCTGCATCTGTGCCTTGGAGCTGTCTCTTCTGCAGCAGAACTGAATGGTCAGCTCCATGAGTTACTAACTTCCCTGGAGGCTGTGAAATGATCTGGTAAAAGCAATCTACCCTTATCTAAGAGCTGTCCACAGGCTCATTTTAACATTTGCATCAGGGATAGTACTAGTCACCTGTCACCTTTATGGGTCCCCAGGCCACAGACATCATCAGTGTTGCTTAGATTCCAGGTGGAGCTGGCAGTGGATTGAAAGCTGGAGCCTGGCATTTAGCTCAGTTTTGTTACCATAAACAGAACAGGGCAGCTCACTTCCCTGTGGACACTTCAGCTGCCTCTACTGTAGAATATTATCTGACACAAATGATGCTATATCTAAAGTTCTAAAATATTGATGCCCCAGATTTGCTCGACTTCAGTCATTTCAGACAAGACCTAGATGCGGGTCCTCATCCAAACTGGTTCACTGGTGTTATTTCCAAAAACATTTCGTTAAATGTATGAATTGGTACTGGTATTCTCTTTGGAGTCTGCAAATCAGCACTGATTGTCCCTTGAGCAAGTCATGGTAATTTTCACCTCAGACTCATTGACCACTGCTCCTCTCAACCTTTCCATTTGTATTTCAAGTTTAATCATTCTCTCGCTCAACTCTCCCCACAAAACTACCATTGACCTTGACATGCTTCTAATCCTCTCTTGCTGATGTTCAAAGCTTGATGGAGTATATGAGGACTCTTGACAATTGTGTACTTATTCAGAAGGAATAAATATCAGAACTCAATCCTGGGGACAAAGAATACATAAGAGCTCTATACATTTTAGTGTCCAACTTGAATATTCAGTTTTACCAGGTCTCCTGAATTCAGTAGAATCTGGTTCTCAAGAACTTTGGGTGAGAAGAAAATACTAATGTCTTTAGAAAACCTCATTCTTCCTACTATGTAAGGGAAAATATTTAGTACATGATGCAATGAAAATAAAGGGAAGATGCTATATGTTATAAAGAATACAAGGTCATACTTGGGTCACCTTTGGGTACAGACCTAAATCTTTCTTTCTTGACTTTCACTTCTGTCTTTTTCTTCACATATGAGCTTGTGAAGTTTGCTTAAGGTCTCAGCAATCCAATGTCTGAATGGTAAAATGAGGACAAGAACATCCTTAGATTGTCATGAGGATTCAATGAGACAAAGTATACGAACACCTAGTACAGTCCTCAGGCATTTAGGGCTGGATGATCTGGATGATTTTAATCAGAAATGGAAGGCAGAGACTAGGAAATGTGGAGACAGAATCTGGACATAGATCTGGGGCATAAGGCTCAAAAGGAACAGGATATTTCACCAAGACTTCTCTCAGTGACGTTTCCTGCCAAAGAAAGGCAAGGCCTCTTCTACAGTGTGACTGGTTCTAAACAAAAACCTAAACTATCTTGAAGGAAGCAAGAGGTGGAGAACTGGGGAGCTTGTAAAAAAGCACTGAGTGTGTTTCTTTGCCCTCTAATTCATCTTCCAGCCTATCCTGAAACCACCAGTCTCAGCATCTAAAGAAGGATCAGAGCTGGTTTGGGCTGAGTCCTTTGTCAGGGCCCACCTGTCAGTGAGAGTGGCCAACTTGGGTCCCACTTTGGCCTGCTCTAACTATGGAATTCAGCTGACCAGCCTATTAAGATTCTGTACCCATCTGTTTGCCCTTCCAATGATTTCTTTATTTAACTGGCATAATGGACAAGCCAGCCACCACCACAAACCCCCTATTAGTGTGGGACCTGTGTAAATGTCTAAAGAGAGGAGTTCAGTAACATCCTTGTGAAATCCTATTTTTCCTTCCCTGGGTGGTTATTTCACAAGTACCTGCTTTACTGTCAGTCTTCAAAGCTCTTTGCAAGATCTAATATGAGTACTTTTGTCATAAAAATAGGAAGGAAGGCAGGGCAAGGCCAATGGGTACAGAAAGAATATCAGATTTCAGGAACCATTGTCCACCAACATATTCTTCAGACATTCAGAGGTACTGGTTTACTTCAACTCTTCTCAGCCCAATTTCCAGAAAACTCCTATTGAATATCCTGTATCCTTGACATCTCTGTCTTTCAAATCTTTCTTTGACCTGGAGTATTCTTCCATATACCTCCAACAATTCAAATGATATCCCTCCTCTTTCAAGGCAAGTTCCTGATGGACCCCCTTGCCCTTTCACAACTTCTGTAGTCCAACTCATCACCTCCGAACCACATATCTTTCTCCATTCTTTTTAGCACTTGCCTGTTCACTGCACTGTTTCCTGGCAGGAAGGTTACAGGGATAATTCATTTCCTCCATATTCCACAGAAAACAGCAAGAAAAGAAAGCCATGCCTGGGAGCTGGATGACCTGAAGCCCAATAGTACATTCCTACAGCAGTTAAAGGAAATTATAGCCATTAATTAAGCAGAAAGCAGGAAGCCTCTCCCTGTCCCCTGCCACCCACCCCCACCCCCCACAATTGAGGGCTGACTGGAAACTTGATGAAAATGAGTTGACATTGTCCCCAGAAGGGCAGTGGTGGTGGGACACACAGCATACCACACTCAGAGATGGCAGGATTGAGACTGCTCCATTTGAAGGTTATTAGCTTTGGTTTGGTCTTCCCAGGTGGTGCTGGTGGTAAAGAATCTGCCTGACAATGAAGGGGATACAAGAGATGCGTTTTCGATACCAAGGTTGGAAAGATCCTGTGCAGAAGGAAATGACAACCCATTCCAGTATTCTTGCCTGGGAAATCCCATGGACAGAGAAGCCTGGCAGGCTAAAGTCTATGGGGTCATGAAGAGTCAGATAAGACTGAGCACACACACATTCACAGCTTTAGTTTGGTTTTCATAACCACATTACAGAGCTTTGCCTTCCTGGATGGTGGAAATCATCAATGGCTGATTAACTGACTCTAGAGCCTGTTCAGGAAGCCAACAGTAATGTTCTCTGTGCATCTTCCAACGACTCCTAGTCTGTGAGTCTTCATTCTTTAATGACATCATAAGCATTGCAAGCCACCCACCAGGCATGGATTAGATAGTGTCTACACTACACACACACACACACACACACACACACATACACATATATTTTGCACAGATATCTGTATCTTAAAAGGGCTTCCATGGTGGCTCAGAGGTTAAAGCGTCTGCCTGCAATGCAGGAGACCTGGGTTCAATCCCTGGGTTGGGAAGATCCCCTAGAGAAGGAAATGGCAACCCACTCCAGTATTCTTGCCTGGAGAATCCCATGGACGGAGGAGCCTGGTGGGCTACAGTTCATGGGGTCCCAACGAGTTGGACACGACTGAGCAACTTCACTTTCTTTCCTTTCTTTCTTTCTGTATCTATGCCTATACTATTCATATAACTAACTAATCACCTTCACATAATTATCTATAATTCACTCACTCATAGAGCAGACAATTATTTACTGCTGGCTGTATACACAACCCTCCACCAAACAAGGAGAGCAAAACTTTGGGCCACTTCCCACAAGGGAAAGAATCTGTGAAAAGCAATATGTAAAACAAGTCAACTCTGGAAACAAATTGAAAAGGGCTGCTTAACCCTTCAATTTTCAGGGGAAAAAAATTGGCCCATTTGGACTATATTAGTTAAATAAGTGTTTCCTAAATATGCCATCAAGTAGAAATTACTTAGAAACTTTGTGGAAAGAGAGAGTACAAAGAGACAGGAGAGAGAAATGGATTGATTAATTCTCAGCATCAACATAGACTCACTGAATTCCTTATAAAAAGCTTTGGTAGTATATGAATTTATCAACTACCCTGGATATTACTAGAGGATTCAGCCATTCACCTACAACACCAAGTTACAGCTCATCCTAGAGTCCTGAGCGCTCCTGCTCTAGCACTGGCCCTGTCACGTGATCATGCCTTGCCACCCCTTGGTACTTCTTTAGCATGAAGCTTGGACTTTGTTATTGCTGTCACTATCTATCAATGTCTGATCTTCCTCAAGGATTAAAAGAAACTCCAAGGAAGGGAAAAATGTATTATTTCCCAGTGGACTTAACAACAGGTTAAACAGATATTAGATATTCCGCAAATTTCTACAGGTTGGTTTATCATGGTTAGATTTTTATTTCATAATTATCCCACTCACCTTCCCTATAAGTTCTCTCTGATAAATGCAACCTGGAGATCAAGAAAGAACATATCATAAAAAGATGGAGGTGCCAATTTTTAGTATTGCCATTGCCCATGGGATCCTGGGAGAATAAATAAACTCCACTGGACATCAGTTGAAAATGAGGGAACCATTATAGGTCCCTTTCAACACTTCCTATGTTTCTAAAAGTCTTATTATGGAAAGTTGCCTTCCAATATAACCAGGCTTTTTGGTTTGTTGGTTTTTCTTATGCGGTTCTCCTGTGCCGTGCTGTGCTCAGTGGCTTCAGTCATGTTCTCGACTCTTTGCAACCCTATGGACTGTAGCCCACCAGACTTCTCTGCCCATGAAATTTTTCCAGAAGGACTATTGGAGTGGGTTTCCATGCCCTGCTCCAGGGGATCTTCCTGATCCAGGGATCAAACCTGCATGTCCTGCTCCTCCTGCACTGTAAGTGGATTCTTTACCTCTGAGTCACCAGGGAAGCCCACGTGGTGCTGTTACATGTTAATAAATCATTCCTTAGACTTATGCAGTACTATATTGTTCTCAGAAATGCCACCTGTATTATCTCACTACTCAAAAGCCACATGAAGAGGGTAAAATTAACAGTGCTGATTATTCCCATTATTAACAAACTGAGGCAGAGAAGGTATATGACTTATTCAAGGTCACACAACGTGGTACAACTGAAATTCTAATTGAAGTCTTTTGACCTATGGTACAAAGTTTGCCTTTTGAGAGTCTGCTGTTTTCATTTAAGAGATAAATACTGCTTTAGAGTAGCTCTTAAAGCAGATTGAACATTTAAACTAAATCAGAGCTGTGAATGATTTCCCTCAGCATTTTCTGTAAACCCCAGGCATACCTTTTGGATCTCCACATGCCCCAGAGAGTAGATGCTTTCATTAGACATGTTGGACCATGTGGAAAAAAATCTGGAGCTGGCATTTGATTTACACTGCGTACTCAATTTATTTATTAGCTTTATCCAAGATGCCCATCATGGAAGCACCTGGGACATACCTGTTCCAAGGCAATTAAACCAAATGTCAGTGGTTCCTCTTCTGAACCAACCATTTCATCAGTCAACTACAAATAACCTGATTAAACAGATAAGTCTAAGTATATACCTTTAAGAGCACCTCAGAAAAATGAAAACTGACGCCTGAAATACAGGGTCATTGGTGGGAAGTTATGTTTTTCTATTTGTCATCATAATTCAAGACCAATAAGACCCCTAAATCTCTGCCTTAACTTCTTAGCAGCCAAAGGTAAGAAAATAAATGCAAATACCTTTAAATAAGGGCTTCCCAGGTGGTGCTAGTAGTAAAGAACCGGCCTGCCAATGCTGGAGACATAAAAGATGTGGGTTTGATTCCTGGGTCAGGAAGATCCCCTGGAGAAGGGCATGGCAATCCACTCCAGTATTCTTACCTGGAAAATCCCATCGACAGAGGAGCCTGACGGACCACAGTCTATAGTGTCACAAAGAATCGGGCATGACTGAAGTGACTTAACACATATACACCTTTAAATAACCCATTCACCCCAACAGCAAATATTTATTGAGTGACTGCCATATCCATAGCCTTGTTTCAGATATGAGCAGTAATTAGAAAGAGCTGGTGAAAAACACATCTGCCTAATCCCCATGTAACTCTAAATCTTGGAACAAAACTACAGTCTTCCATGAATCTCAATTTCATCTATTCTAACAGGAACAGAAGCCAGTGAGAGCTAAGGTTCCTTCTGCTTCTGTTTCTCTACATCCTTTTTAGACCAAAGGGTATCCCAAGGGAGTTTTGCACGGTATGTCAGGAAAACCTGATTATCACTCTCCAGAAGTGATATTTTATTCCTCACAACAGAAACAGACAGTGGACTTGCCTCCTCATACACACAGAACTTACACTGAAAATTATTTACAAATGTTTAGCAAAGCAAACTTAAATGAAGCTATTACTCTTAATAGCTTGAAAGACTATTGACTGTAATCAGTCAATTGAGCTGTGAAAGGAAGTAAAAACTATCAGACAAATTAAAATGACTATTAAAACAGCACCAGGAAACTCTGGTTTGGTTCCAGAAAGAGATTGAAATTAAAAATGGCCCTTCTCAGCAATGCAGGGCCTCCCAGCAATTACCCCTTGTCTTATCAGCACAGTGACTGAATAAACCTTTGGCGGGTAATGGGTACTTCAGTCAAAACCAAAGGCTACTGCTTTAGAGAGTACCAAAGGCTTTTAATTTTCTTATAGCACATTACAACATGGTCGTTCTTTGCCACATTTTAACCTTGCTTAGCATAAATTGTTGCACTTGAAATTCACTGTCTTACATGGTCCACTGGAGAGATCATTAAGAATTGTCATCACAGTAGCCCCATGACCGAAATTTTAATCCCTTCTCGCCTCACAGCATACAAAAATTTCATCACAGATGACTACCTGTCTCCAATTTTTTAAAACATTATTCTGAATTATTTCACATTGAGTATAAGCAAATATAGTTTTGCTGCATGAACTTTCTGTGCCCTTATTTATGTATGTCAGCTGATAGATACATTTCCAAAGCTAATTAGATTTGTGGCCTTGGCCTGTAAGTTCATTTGCCAAACAGTTTCACATGTACATGAATATGAGTAAGCAAATGATGAATCCTGAGTGGTATGGCAGACAAGGGTGTTAGCTTATCCAACAACCATTCTCTAACCACTTCATCTTCTTCCCTAGATGGTTTCTGTGATGGAAGAAACTGCCACTCTTTCCCACCCTACCCCTCTGCATGGTTCCTGCCATATCTTAGGCAGGTGACTCCATCAGGGCTGATGGGATATATCCAGGGAGATAGCCAGAGATTCTCGTAAAGGATGTCCTCCTAGTTAGATGCATAGAGGGGACACTCCTTTTTGTCAAATATTGTTGGGCTTTATAAGATGCCTGCAATAGCAGTAGCCTTTTGCCTCCATGAGGAACCAAACCTAAGGATCAAGCCTATAAACTAAGCTTGGAAAAACTCTTGAGGATTCAACAACAGCACTAAACAACCCTGAACCTACCCACTTTCAGATTTCATCTTGCCTGCCACTAAGACACCTGATCTGATAAAAATGAAGGCACTCTATGACTCTATTCTGTCTACATGTAACTCAGTCTTTACTCTTGACAAACCCTAAGAAACTGACAGCATTAAGTGGGAGAGGTAGGTCGTCACTAATCGGAGATAAAGACATAGAACAGAGATGTCCTCGTGCTGGGACCTTGAATCAAGCTCTGCTGAGACTCTTATGTAGACAAGCTGTCTTGGCAGGGATCCTGTGGGTCTCTGCTGGAGATGTTTATCTTTTCCCTGATATTCCTGTAAGGAGCAGCTGAAGATTAACGATGGGCATCTCAGGTGGCCCAGTGGTAAAGAATCCACATGCCAACACAGGAGATGCAAGAGACTCAAGTTCGATCCCTAATCGGGAAGATCCCCTGGAGAAGGAAATGGTAACCCACTCCAGTATTCTGGCCTAGAAAATTCCATGGACAGATGCGCCTGGTGGGCTACAGTCCATGGGACCACAGAGAGTCAGACATAGCCGAACACATGTATATGCACATACACACACATACACATACACACACACAAATACACACAAAAAGATTAACCCTACTCTGGGTTGAGATTTAATACACAAAGAAAAAATACTAGATTTCCTTCTTGTGTTGCCTACTTCGTTAAGGAAGACTATGAATTTGCTTCACTGAAATATGATCTACTTTAATTAAAGCCAGTGGCACTGAGTAAATTAGAAGGTAATTGTGTTTTCTGTGAATTTCACACAGCTTACATTTTAGCAAAAGGAACCAAGTTTCAGTCAATGCCTGTGTGCTGCTACCTGCAATCAAGGCCTTAATAAACTAAACAAATCATGTCTTTATGCAAGTTAAGGAAGCATAAATACAAGGCCAATTCATATATTTTCTAATTTCTGCCATTTGCGAAGGCAGAATTTGGAAAAGTTTACTTAAAAGGAAAGCTTTCTTTCAAGACAAACTATCACAGGAAGGCTAGGTTTCCTCCATTTCAATAATGAATTGTCCTAGAAAGTTTCTTCCCTGACACATGACTATTTCCATTTATTTTGAATGAGATAATACAATTTCAAGACAGTGGTAAAAGGAAATTCCTAAATTTGGGATTTGGTCAGTAAAATAATATCAGTTTTGAAATAAGGTATTTTAAAATAAGGAACAACAAAAAAACAACTCCTGTATAATATGTAACCATTAAGAGAGAGGGAAAGGAACCTGTCTTATTGGGACCTGTCTTAACTTCTGTGTGTATCCTGCTTTTCCATTTATGAGCTGGATAACAACCTCGCTGTATATCACCTTTCCTCAAAAAAATGAGAACAGATAAAAAGCATAGCAACCCTGTAGGGTTACTGCTAGTATTAGACACTATAAAAATAGGCATGCCTGCCAAGTTGCTTCAGTTGTGTCTGACCCTTTGCAATCCTATGGACTGTAGCCTGCTGGACTCTTCTGTCCATGGGATTCTCTAGGCAAGAATACTGGAGTGGGTTGCTGTGCCCTTCTCTAGGGGATCTTCCTGACCCAGGGATTGAACAACCTGTGTCTCTCGCATCTCCTGCACTGGCAGGCAGGTTCTTTACCACCAGTGCCACATGGGAAGTCCATAAAAATAGGCAAATAATGGTAAATACAATCATTTTTTGTTTGTTTTCAGAGTCAGAAACAAGATAACAGACATGCACTGATATAGCACATGAATTGTGGGGTTATACCTGAATTCCCTGACGTATGAGGTTATGAACTGAAGTCTCATTTGAAATCTCACCTTCAACTTACTTCTTGGGAAAGTGAGACTAACTACCTACGTGAAAAAGTAGATACTTCTTTGCTTACTCGATCCCCTCAGCAGAGCCCTCAGACTCACTGGTTTCTAAGGCTCCAGATGGTACCCTCACCTCCAGTAAATTGGCCTGGAAAAGCTACCTGTGACTTCACAGGGGGTTTGGGCCAGGAAGCTTTCTACAAATCACTCTCTTTCATCTTGCTCTCATCTGTTCAATTAACTTAATAATTTTTTATAGTCTTTAAGGAATGAAAACAGTGGTCTTAAAAATCTTTCAAATTCTCAATTCAATGAAAGCTCAGTCTTCAGAAGATGGATCTCACTGTCTACCTGTATTTTTGCAAGTGCCAGGCAAAGAATGTCTTCTTTTGATGGGTAGACTCAACCCTCTCAACCGATTATCCTAAATTCACTTCCTATGTCACAGCATATAGGAACCACATCTTGCAAAATTGCAATCGATCATTTGTTGAATGAATGAGTGACTAAAGTGAATGATCCTTAGGCCGACAAGGGCTCACCCACACAGCAAGGAAGGCCTTGATAGAAATAGAAACACCATTGAAACTGGCAGCTCACAAAGCATGAAGCCTGTGTCAGGCTTCAGCGCTTACACTACATTATCTAACAAATCGTGTGTGTAAGTATCACTGGCCCCTAGACACCCACTACTACCTCTAACACTGATCTCATTACATTAGCCGTTTATTACCTTACTTTTGCATGCAGCTCTGGAAGAACAAGTCCATTTCCGAAGATGTAAACACAGCTGCCAGTAGTGCCAACCTTAGGAATGGGTCAGCACCCAGAAACACATGTGGGTGCTTCCACAAAGCTCAGTTCCATATTTCCTCTGCAAGCCTTGTCTCAGTGATGTGAAGATGCAAACTGAAACTTTTGACAGAAAACGGGGTACAGAAAATTACGCAGGATATCTTCGTGCATCCAACCAAGACTAGCTCACAGCAGAGTGGTGTTTGGTTCAGAACTTAGCCATCCTTTGATAAGGTAGGTTAAGAATGGCAACCCTGTGCAGAAGTGCATCTGTGGGAACAAGAACTCAGGGCAGTGTGAGCCCTCGTGAAACTTCTGAATTTCTGGGAGAATACCTACCCTCTTCCCTCAGAGGTGCACCACTCTAAGCGGACATGGTACTGAGACATTTGCAGTGTATTTGCTCACCTTTCTTCTTTCTACCCAAATATAGAAGGTTTTGGTGTCAAATGGGTGGCTAAATGGTACGTATGGCCACAGGAATGGAAAACAGGCCTGTGCAAAAAAGCTTAAAATAAGGAAAACTGATTTCATGCAAATAAAATCTTGCGAAACATATATAGCTGAGACTACGTTTTTGTGTTTTGAAAATGAGTATAAAAGAAGACTGTCCTCCAGTTTTTAAAATGTATTCAGATAAAACTCTGGATTTGATTTACTAAAATCAATGTTGTTTTCCACTGAGAAACCTGTTTCCTATTGCATGAAAGAGGGTATATCTGAAATAGTTTTCAAGTAAAACATGTTACTAGTTGTTGTCCATCTTCTCTTAGAAATGAGAAGGAGAAGATAATATATACCTAGGGGACAGAAGAGCAATTTAGGTTATTTAGAGGAGAGTATTTTCTGTATGTTCAAATTATTAAGCTCCTGGATCCTCGCCCAATGCCCATCAGAAAGGGAGCACTCAAAAACATCTCATGATGCAAATAATAAAAGTGATAAACACTTGGAGAGTTTCCCGGGCGGGCGGGGGGAGTTCTTTTTAGTAGGTTGAATAAATGGATGGCCTTAGAGGCTAAAGAATAATATGTATAAATAATAAAATATTCTCCAACTCTGTTATTCCAGAATTTGACACAGTATCTGAAATTCATATACTAGAATCACATGGATATCTTTTTTCATATTTCTTACTCTTCATCAGATACTACTTAAATGTCTACGATAAACTTTAAATATCTGAAAATACATTCTTGTCCTTGAAAAAACTCTAATCTAGAGCCAGTGTCGATACACTTATTCTGAAATAAGCCAGATAGCAAATGTTTTTGGCTTGAGTGCCAGATGGTTTTGGTTGCAGCTACTCAACTCTCCCACTGTAGTGCGAAAGCAGCCATAGACAATAAGTAAACAAGGAGTGTGGCTGCATTCCAATAAAATCTTTATTTACCCAAACAGGCAAAGGGCTAGATTTGGTTCTCTAGCTATAGTTTGTCAACTCTTGATTCAGATGGATGCCTCCTAATCCATGGGCTACCTACTCCTGGGGGATTCTGTAATTTACAGAAGCAAGTATTCAAATTCATATGTGCACCACGCATGGTTTGCTGTTGCTGCTATTTAGTCACAAAGTCCTGCCTGACTCTTTGCAACGCCATGGACTGTAGCCCACCAGGCTCCTCTATCCATGGGTTTTCCCAGGCAAGAATACTGGAGTGGGTTGCCATTCCTTTCTCCAAGGAATCTTCCCAATCCAGGGACTGAACTCTTGTCTCTTGCATCTCCTGCATTGGTAGGCAGATTCTTTTACCACTGAACCATTTGGTTTATTGAGTGAAAATAATTTAGCAAGTCTCTGCTGTTATTTTCCCAATGTATGTTAATACTATTGTAATTAAAACATTTAAAAATATCTTTGCTTGCCATTAAATATTTTGTCAGTCATTAGAAGCTGGGCTACAATTACTCCCACGTGAGGATTATTTTTTACAAAATCAGACTTACACCGCAAAGGCTGAAGGCTAATTTCCAGATTTTCATATGAAATCCACATTTTTCCTGAGTTTTTAAAAACTTCTCTCTGACTTTTAATGTTTTCCCTCTTGGATAAAATGTAGTATATTCTTCGCTCCAGGAATCTGCCTGAAGAGACTCCAACATCTGTGTTAAGCACACCTGGTCCCGGGGGATGACAGCTGCACAGGACTGCCTCTCTGATAGATGGCATCAGGCTAATCGTTTCACCAGGCAGCCTTTACAAATTCCCATGTAAGCTACTGCTCCAGTCCCAGGCACAGTCACCTCATAAATAGCTCTCTAATGGGGGGAGCACTGAGGCAGAAAATCCCAAACAATAGGTGATCCAGATGTAATTTATATTTGGTTCAGCAAACGACCTTATTTTGTATTGCTTTTACTTTCATAATTATGTTTTCTTTAGACTAATACAATTTGTTGCCACAAACCATCTGACAACAAAATGAGGTATGCAAAACTGTAGGGAGATGGCAGGGAGAAGCTGGATAGGATAGAAATTTGGCTCTGAATACTTGAACAAATATAACTGCCAGAGAGAAACAACTGTACATCACTCAAAGGATCACAAAATCAATTAGAAATGGCGTTTATTTATGTTTCCACCTTTAAAAAAATATTTTTAGAGCAGTTTTAGATTCACATCAAAATTGAGCAGAAAGTAGAGAGGTGCTATATACTTCCTGACTACCCCCATCCCCCAATTTCCCAACTGTCACAGTGTTCCACCAGAGTGGTAAAACTGTCATAACTGTGAATGACACTGACATACCAGTGTTATCCAAAGTCCACAGTTTAAGATTTATTCTGGGGGTTTAACATTCTATGAATGCTAACAAATATAATGTGTATCCTCCATTAGAGTATCATATAAATGGTGCTCTGCCCTAAATGTTCAACGTCTCTGATTATTCATTCCTCCCTCTTCCCTAATCCCTGGAAAACACGATCTTTTTACTGACTTCATATTTTTCCTTCTCTAGAATGTCATACATTTGAAATCATACAGTATGAGGGTTGGCTTCTTTCATTTAATAATACGCATTTAAGATTCCTCCATGTGTTTTTGTGGCTTGATGGCTCATTTATTTTTAGCACAGAGTGTTATTCCATTATCTAGATACACCATAGTTTATTTATCCACTCATCTATGGAAGGACATCTTGGTTGCTTCCAGCTTGGAGAAATTATGAATAAAGACACTCTAAACATCTATGTACAGGTTATTGTGCAGTTACACTCAATTTCTGTGAGTAAGTATCAAGCAGTGTGATAGCTGAATCATATAGTAAGAGTATGCTTAGTTTGGTAAGGAAAGTCCTCGCCTGTATTTGGTGTTTTCAGTGTTTTAGATTTTTGTTATTGTAAAAAGTGTGTAGCATTATGTCACTGTTGTTTCCATTTGCATTTCCCTGATAACAACCAATGTTTAACATATTTTCATATCATTGTCACTTGTGTGTCTTCTCTGTTGTCTGTTAAGGTTTCTGACCTATTTAAAAAATTAGTCTATTTGTTTTCTTATTGCTGACTTTTAAGAACTCTTTGTATAACTAGGATAATAGTCCTTTATAAAATGTACGTTTTGCAAATATTTTTTCCAGTGTGTGTGGCTTGTCCTATTCTTTTCATCATATCCCTCTCAGACCAGAAGTTTTTTTTTTTTTTTTAACTAAGTTCAACTTATCAATTATTTATTTTATTGATCATGCTTTATTTATATGTTGTATCTAAAATGTCATCAAGAAACCAAAGTTTACCTATATTTTCTCCTACCCCATCTTCCACAAGTCTTTTCAGTATTGTGTTTTGTTTACATTTTGGTATTGTGTTTTATACTAGGGCTTCCCTAGTGGCTCAGATTGGAGAAGGCAATGGCACCCCACTCCAATGTTCTTGCCTGGAGAATCCCAGGGACTGGGGAGCCTGGTGGGCCACCGTCTATGGGGTCACACAGAGTCGGACCCGACTGAAGTGACTTAGCAGCAGCAGCAACAGTGGCTCAGACGTTAAAGAATCAGCCTGTAAGGCAGGAGACTTGGATTCGGTTGGTGGGTTAGGAAGATCCCCTGGACAAGGGAATGGCTACTCACTCCAGTATTCTTGCTTGGAGAATCCCATGCAGGAGGAGCCTGGAGGGCTACAGTCCACAGGGTTGCAAAGAGTTGGACATTACTGAGCAACTAACACTTTCACTTACATTTTTAACATTTAATTTGTTAATTTAAATGCTTTAACTACATTAAAAAATAATTAAATTTTAATTAAAATATTTAAATTGTTTTTTATAATTGACTCACCATATTATATTACTTTCAAGTGTATGATATAGTGACTTGATATTTGTATACATTATGAAATGATCACCATAAGCTAGTTACTATATGTCACTATACAAAGTTATTATTAATATAATGTTATTGATATATATTCACTATGCTGTGCATTATATCCAATGACTGATTTATTTTTATAACTGAAGTGTGTACCTCCTAAGCCCCTTTACTTATCTCACCCATTCCCCTACTCCCTTCTCTCTGGCAACCACCAGTTTGTTCTCTATATTTATGAGGCTATTTCTGTTCCATTTGTTCATTTATTTCTTTGTTTTGTATACTCCACATATAAGTGAAATCATATGGTACTTGTCTTTCTCTGTTTGACTTATTTTACTTAGCATTTAAGTGAATTTATGTTATTGCAAATGGCAAGGTTTCATTCTCTGCCCCTGCTTCAAGGCACTTTGCTGTCACATAGTGGAGCACTGTAGTGACAACTATAAAGATCTACAATGACAACAACATAAATGGCACCCCTAGAGTAGTGTACGCAGCCAACCATAAGAAGTAGCCCTTGTCTAAATGAACACTGTATTAATTCAGAGAAAGGAAGAGTTAACACAGGCTAGACTGGTCAGGGACAGTCACAGGCAGAATGGCTTGAACTAGATTTTAAGTTTGATAAGAACTGGCGCTCTGGCGAGGGAAGTAAGGAAAGCATTCAGCTATCACCATGGGCGTGTAGCCAGGAGAGCCCTGGGGGTTGGCCAGGCTTTGAATATTAAGCCAGTTCTCAGAAGAGCTCCCCACAAATACTCCTACATTGGGTTATTTGGTTGAAGAGCCACATATAGGCCAACTTAGACATCCAGAGCAGAGCATGCATTTCTATGCCAAACGGGAGATCTTGGAGGAACAGAGAATATCATGTTGCACTTGACGGCTTCCTGGAATTCACAATACCAAACATTTTGGAAGTTCAACCACCTCCCCACCCCTACCCCAGTCATAATCCAGTGACCTGAAGACCAGAGGTTTTGCATGAAAGAAATGACTCTGGAGGTCAATAAGTCTGACCACGAAACTTCTTTCAATATGGCAGGCCATATGAAATGCCCTGTTCATGGAACAAACCAGTATGTTTATTTCACTGACCAGGAACCCTAAAGGCAGGTGAAGTATTTCAGGTGAGTCTTACTCTTGTTACTCCAAGCCCTCTAGTAAAGTAAAGACTTTTTGAACTGAACATCTACACACTGAAGAGTGCTACTTAGTGTTCACGTCTACTTAAGCATGTGAAAAACTAAACAAAATCAAAAGTATGATTTCAGGGAAGCAGCATGTCGATATAGCAGGAAAGCATTGGATTTGAAAAAGTCAGACTCTATTCTGAGCTGTTCTTCTGCAATGAAACATCTGGGTAACCCTGGTGAAGCTGCATGACCTCTCAAAAATAAGTTTTCTCATCAGGAAACTGGGAAACAATACTGTTTCCTCAGATCATTTTAGATCTGCAAATCACAGCCTTAGGAAGACAAATAGATGTCATCACATGGTAAAATCAGGGTTGAGAAGGATCCTGAGTCTATGAACGAGCTCAGCTGGAAAATAGACCATGGTACAGAAGCATCTGCCAGACAAGGGAGAGAGGGAGGGGCAGCACAAACTATTTGCATCATCACCATCATCACCACTGGAGGTGGACTTTCTCTGTATCAGGGTGCCAAGGAAACAGGGCAAGGGGGCAGGGTGAGTTCACTGAATGTTCTGGTTGATGTGGGTTCCAATATTCAAATGCTAGTCTCTCCTCCCACATTTGATGTATAAGGAACATAGCTGGTTGCATGTGATAGCCTCCCAGCCAGGTCAGTGGAGACCACCTTCCTTAGTGTCCAGAACCCATAGCTACCCAAATGCTGCTCTGCTCTGAGGTCCAAATATTCGCTCTTCACCAGCAGATGTTTCCTTCCTCTGGTTTTTCACTCTGCTTGGTCCTCATTAAAATGAACAGTCTTCTGGGATGAGTAACTCATTTATCCAACTCCTATCAAGCTCATGAAATGTTCCCCTTCTTTTCTCTAGCAAAATTTGCTTGAAGTACTGGCAAGGCATTTCATAGCCAGGCAAGAGAGCACTGTTGGGAGTGCTATGTGGTCAGAAAAGATAAATGCTGATGATTCACAATTTGGTTGACAATGCATCCAGCAAGCTGGTGCTAAGTGTTATGCTCAGCACAGATTCATTAACACATGCTCAAACTAGGCAATGGGAAGTGACTTTTTCCCACTGGAACTCCTGCAGGACAGGCTTTATGTGTCTCACTTTGGTGAGATTCCTACTGGAATGCTTCTAACAACCTGACAGTGAATATTCTGGTCCTATTTTACTCCTGGCTCTTCTCCTGGAGCCCCCTCAAGATCTACACATCATTAGGAATCTGATGTTACAAGCATCTGTCAGCTAAAGGCAGGTCCTAGACCTTCCTGAGAATTGTTAATCTGATAAAACAGGGATTTGTGGTGGAGGAAAGAGTGGGTCTAGGCATACACAGTTGGTGGCAGGGGGAAGAAACCACACATTACAGGGAAAGAGGGTGGTAAGACACCAAGAAGGAACTACTGTTTGTGAAGCACTTCCTTTGTTGGGTGATTACATGTGCTATTTTACCCCTGCAAACTCTCTACTTGGCAGGGATAGCTTCTTGAGAAAAGCAAAATTCAGAAAGGCTAAGTAATTGCTCATGGCCACTGAGATAGTGAGAACTCTGTCTAACTTTCCAGACCCTATTATTTCCTCTGCCTGCATAGAATGCAGATTACCTGGTAAGGCCTGGGGCATGACAAACAAATGATTTTCGCACAGAGAAGCAAGAATAGAGGCATAATATATGGATCGGCTGATTATAATTCTGGGTTTCTGGATGCATCTTAAGTTCAGACTTTAACAGTTATAGGTGCAGTTGCATACAGCTGCTAAATCCTCTGCCCAGACAATTCTTGACTTTTGATGCCAAAGAAGAACATGGGCATAAATAATTCAAAAGAGAATTTAGTTTCAGGCCTTTTCAAATTTTAATTGGGACTTTTACACATAGTATAACAGAGAGGCATGAAATGGCCTGCCACATGTTGCTGTGGAGAGCTGATGACAATGTTTCATGTGTATATTCGATTCAACGTGGTCCGCTGGTGTGTCTCCCCTCGTGGGTATTCCCACCAAACAGCATGGAGCTGACCAAAATTATTTCATTAGACTACTGCTGGCCCTGATAGCAATATTACAATTGTCTTCCTTTCATTTTTAAGAAGCATTAAATCCTTAAGAACAGTGGCAAAACTGTAAAACTGTTGACAATCAGCAAATATCCAAACAAGCTTACCATCATCCATTCTGATTCATCATAATCACTGAAATTTTAGGTCACACAAGAGCCATCTGTGAAACAGCCTCCCCAGATGATTAAAACACTCCTGTACAATGCACATTTACAAATTGAAAATTAATGAGGAAACATGTTTAAAAATTGACTATAGCTACCCAAGGGTTTAAAAACACTTTAAAATGCATGAAGAAATCACTTGGCTATGCAGCCCTCCTTAAGTGACAAACAAGTGACATTACTTCTCAGAATTACTCCTGCTGAATTAACTTTCCAATGTATTGGTTATTATGGTTGCATACCAATATTATATTTTGAAAAATACTACAAATCATATCCCCCCCTACTCCTGTTTTCTGGGGTAATTCATTTTGCATCTTTCCAACTTAAGGTAAATGACCCAGAACAAAGCAAAGATATCCCTCATGGATGACGGGTGTAACAACAAGCACAACTGTACTCTGCCAGCGGGGATGTTCTATTCTCCGTTAAAAGTTTCCCTAGTATTCCTGCCCACAAACACAAAATAGATTCTGCAGCACTTTCTGGCCAACACAGGGTTCCCTGCAGGCTGCCTTCAGTCAGGGCATTCCATCTAGCAGCTTTGGGGATGGGAGTCTTTATCAGGGAGATAAAAAGAGGAAGGAAAAGACATAATTCTCATCCTCCAAGATTCAACAGAATAGCAGAAGTGGAGGCAGGGCTTTGAGTGGGTAATTGACCTTTTTTTTGTTTGGAATAATTGCTTTAGGATGTTGTGGTATTTTCTGCTGCACGACTAAGTGAATCAGCTATATGTATCATGTATCGCCTCCCTTTTGTTCCATCCTCCCCCACCCCCAACTTTAGTCATCTATGTCAGCACAGAGCCCAGAGCCGAGCTCCCTGTGCTACACAGCAGCCTCCCACTAGTTATCTATTTCACACATGGCAGTGTATATATTCCTAATTTCCCAATTCGTCACACCCTGCCCTCCGCTAGCCCATGTTTACATTCTTTCTCTATATCTGTGTTTTATTTCCTGTAAATAAGTTCACCTGTACCATTTTTCTTGCCTCTACATATATGTGTTAAGATACAAAATTTGTTTTTCTCTTTCTGGCTTACTTCACTCTGTGTGACAGATTCTAATCCATGTCTCTACAAATGACCCATTTTGTTCCTTTTTATGGCTGAGTAATATTCCGTTATATGTATGTATCACATCTTCTTTATCCATTCATCTGTCTATGTACACCAGGTTGCTTCCAGGTCCTGACTATTGTAAATAGTGCTGCGATGAACAGTGGGGTACATGTGTCATTTTGAATTACAGTTTCTCAGGGGGTATGCCCACTAGTGGCATTGCTGGGCCGTACAGTAGTTCTACTTTTAGGTTTTTAAGGAACCTTCATACTGTTCTGCATAGTGGCTTTGACCAGTGCCAAGTATATGCTTAAATGGGGCCAAGTTTAAGTTAAACAATATATAGTTTATTATATTTAATCTTCCCAATGGGCCTGTGAGATAAGCAATCCAGTATCACTGCTCATAGGTGAAAAAAGCAAGTCTTAGAAAGCTATCATATATATTTCCCAGGGTCACAGTTCAACTGTGGCTCTGAGTAGATGGCACTCAGGGGTGTGCACACACCATGAAAATAACACCACATGTAAATTAGTAGCAGATGCTTAGAGTTATAGATACAAAAGCCAAGGAATGCTCGGCTGGTTAGATGAGGATATAACCTTGCGGAAGTCACAACAGATGCATATGACAGGCAGAATCCACTGGGATTGCTATGGACTGAATTGTGCCTCTCACCCAAGTTAAAGTCCTAATCCCCAATATGACTATGTGAAGATAGGGCCTACAAGGTGGTGGTGGTGGTTTAGTTGCTAAGCCCATCAGACTCTTCTGTCTATGGGATTTCCCAGGCAAGAATACTGGAGTGGGTTGCCATTTTCTCCTCCAGGGGATCTCCTAATCCAGGGAGCGAACTCAGGTCTCCTGCATCACAGGCAGGTTTTTTACCAACTGAGCCACCAGGGAAGCCGCTATAAGGAGGTAATAGAGGCTAAATGATGTCATAAGCCTGGGCCTCAATCCAATAGGCCTGGTGTCTTCATAAGAAGAGGAAGACACCAGAGCTCACTCTCTGTGTGCATATGCACTAAAGAAAAGGCTAGATGGGGACAGAGTGAGAAGGTGGCCATCTGCAAGCCAGGAAGAAAGCTCTCACCAGAATGGAAATTTCTGATACCTTTGTCGAGGGAGTGTGTAATTTCCTCTGTTCTTTCTCATCACAGCAAAAATTTGAAATGGCAGACCAATGTTACAGCTCAGTTACAGCTCAATTTTATTCAGCAAGCAAAGGAAAGTACACCCTCGAGGCGTGAGGGTGGGCCAACCCCAAAGGAAAGGCCTCAATCCATCTTGGCTTCTTCTTTTTATACATTTGTCTCCTCCTCCACTAAGCCTACTCTATGTAAAGCGGGCTAGCCAGGAGGGCTGTTTGTTTCACCTGAGGTTCTCACTCCAGTCCCTCGAATTTTCCTTTGTCATTTTTTTGCGGGCTTTTTCCTCTCTTTATCTTTTAGCCACCTCCATTTTAGACTCCTTTTTCCTATTCTAACCACCTAACATCTTCATTCTAGACTTCTGGCCTCCAGGACTGGGAGAAAATAAATTTATGTTGCTCAAGTCACCCAGTCTTTGGTGGTGTGTTATGGCAGCCTGAACAGACTGAGCAAAGATACGAAGATTCAAAAACAGGAAATCCAGTCATGTGTGACTAGAAGCCAATGCCAGGGTAGGGGGTGGCAAATGGCCTCCACACACAAGCACAGAGCACTGAAGTAGGAGTCTCTCCACCTCCTCCTTTGTCTCAATAGGTCATTTCCCTAGACTAGAACTTCTGTTGCCTTACATCATGGTCTAGGGCTGCTTCCCCTTTCCCTCGACCACGAGCATTTCTGCAGAAGGGATTGTGCCTCATTCCCCCTTCCCTCCCTCACACTGTCCCTGACACACAGTAGCTGTTCCTGATATCTCTCTAGTAGACTGAGGGTTGGGATAACTGAGAAAACAGGGCAGGGCTATGCCTGCAGGAGGACTCAATGTAAGAACATCTGTGAGTACCTGGGATCTGTAGGAGTGAAACATCAGCCACACTACCCCAAGAGTAACACAGTCAAGACAGTTCAGAAAAGGTAAGGCTAGAAGCAGCATATGGGACAAGGGAGGGATAGGAGGGGCTCTCAGACATGTAGCCTTTCAGAGGCTTTGCCAGAATTAGTTAGGACCCACTCAGAAAGTAAAGAAGACAATGGCCCTAGGAAGAGGAAGATGTGAGAAAGGAAACATCAGCTTTAAATCCTAAATGGATGCCTTCATCAGTTCAACCAGTACTCACTGACTGCTAACATCCTACAAGGCAGGAGGCATTGTCAGAGATTATGTAGCTAAAAACTGAACAAAACCATCCACACTGCACCTGCCTTGATGAGTTGATCAGTGGAGACAGAAATGGATGAAATAACCACAAAAATGACTCTACAATGAATGACTGTGCACAGTAACATGCAGAAAGGTTGCAAGGCCCTGTAAGAACCTATAACAGCAAGACTTCCCTAGTTTAGGGAGCTCAGCCATCCCTGGAACCTTAGGCTGGGACTCCCTCTCTCATTAACAAGGTGAAGAAGAGATGAACAAAACACCACTCTACACCCACAGCCCAGAGCCCTAGTAAAGCTGCACTTGAAACTCTGTAGTAACAAAGAAGATTCCATTCTCAAGTGCATGCCTCGTCCACCCAACTGTCTCTTCAACACACCACTGGTCACAGGAGGAATCAGAGAAGACATGGACATCTGCCATGATCTCCCCCTGCTGCAGATGACAGAATGCAAAGAAAGTAAATCTCTCATTGATAAGGCATTTCTGTACATGCAGCATGCCCTGTGGATAACTTCAGTGATGCCTCTTTTTGCTCGTAGGAGGAGAATTGGGGTTAAGCTACAGGTAGGCACTTTGTTGGGCTTCCTGGGTAGCTCAGCTGGTAAAGAATCTGCCTGCAATGCAGGAGACCATAGTTTGATTCCTGGGTCAGGAAGTTCCCTTGGAAAAGGGGTAGGCTACCCAAAGCAGTATTTTGGGGCTTTCCTGGTGGCTCAGACAGTAAAGAATCCACCTGCAATGTGGGAGATCTGCATTCGATCCCTGGCTTGCGAAGATCCCCTTGACGGAGGGCATGGCAACCCACTCCAGTATTCTTGCCTGGAGAATCCCCATGGACAAAGGAGCCCGGTGGGCTACTTTCCATAGGGTTGCAAACAGTCGGACATGACTGAGTGACTAAGCACAGCACACACAGGCACTTTGCTAAGTAGATATATTCCTTTTGGGTCTCTTAATGAAAATTTCAGAAAAAGATTAAAAAAAAAAAAAGAATCAGTTCAAGTGAAAAATTGCCATGGGGTGATATTTATTTGTAATTTCATGAGTTACTGTGAGATGGTATAGTGAATTAAAATCATAATGTATACTGTCAACTGTTTCCATGTTATCAATTCAGCATTTACAAAAGTTATTTGGACTATGTGGGGCTGTCATCTGACAATCACAAAACACTTTAGAAAGCGCACTATGAATGTACTCTAAAAATGAAATGCATCAAAATGGACATTTTCAAAACATTTTTGTTGTGGCAGTTAATACGTGAAGAGGAAGGGATTATCAGAGCTATTTAAAATCCTCTAGGATACTCACCAAATATATCTAAAAAATTATCTTCACTATTTTATTTCCTATCAAATGCTACTCTCTTTTTCAGTTGGACTTATTGCAGCAAGAAGGCCCATAAATAAACATATCAGGAAAACAAATTGCAATGAGGCTTGGGAAAACTAAGGGAAATGAGACTGTACATGTTTTTATCATAGGTATTCATTAGATTTGTTCTATAAAGGCTCAAGGAGTCAGTTCTGGGCTGACAAATGCAAGTCAGAGAGAAAATAATATTTACTAAAAATAATGAAGAAATGTCTCAAGTGAAATTTGTCCAAAGATGGAAGTGGGAGGGGAGCACTTAGAAGGTTGCAAATTTCCGCCACTGGTGGTGGGAATGTTGGAATGTGATTAATCAACTGGTACAAGAGATTCAGAAGAAGAAGAACTAAAAAGCCTCTTGATGAAAGTGAAAGAGGAGAGTGAAAATGTTGACTTAAAACTCAACATTCAGAAAACTAAGATCATGGCATCTGGTCCCATCACTTCATGGGAAATAGATAGGGAAACAATGGAACAGTGGCAGACTTTGTTTTAGGGGGCTCCAAAATCACTGCAGATGGTGACTGCAGCCATGAAATTAAAAGACGCTTTCTCCATGGAAGAAAAGCTATGACCACCCTGAGCAGCATATTAAAAAGCAGAGACATTACTTTGCCAACAAAGGTCTGTCTAGTCAAAGCTATAGTTTTTCCAGTAGTCATGTACGGATATAACAGTTGGAGTACAAAGAAAGCTGAGCACTGAAGAACTGATGCCTTTGAACTGTGGTGTACTCTTGAGAGTCCCTTAGACTGCAAAGAGATCCAACCAGTCCATCCTAAAGGAGATAAGTCCTGAATATTCATTGGAAGGACTGATGCTGAAGCTGAAACTCCAGTACTTTGGCCACCTGATACAAAGAGCTGACTCACTGGAAAAGACCCTGATGCTGGGAAAGATTGAAGGCAGGAGGAGAAGGGGACAACAGAGGATGAGATGGTTGGATGGCATCACCGACTCAGTGGATATGAGCTTGAGTAAGCTCCAGGAGTTGGTGATGGACAGGGAAGCCTGGAGTGCTCTAGTCCATGGGGTTGCAAAGAGTCGGATGTGACTGAGTGACTGAACTGAACTGAACAAGAGATTCAAGCTTCAGATAATGAGCTTATCTAAAAAATGACCTCAATTGCCCCTTTCAGCACCACACACCCAAGAATACCTTTCCCTGGGCACTATGCTAAATGTTTCTGATACCCAATGCCTAAGTGACAGAAAAACAAACTGTGCAAGATGTGCTCTGTGATATTGACTAGAATGATTTTAGGATTTGTGATGAAAAGTGAATCTAGTCAACTAGAAGTACTAGAAGCAACTTCATGACGACACTGAGATTTGAAGCACAGGCAAAATTGTGCCTGAAGAGAACATCTTAAGGTGAGACAGGCAAGATTATCAAATCAAGGGCCTTGAAACTACTGGTGAAGAATGCAGACTTCAGAAAACCAATAGGTGAATTCTTCAACTAGGGATGAAAACAGTATTTGCTGAAAGGTTGGCTTGTTAGATTCAAGATGGATTAGACACTGTGTCTGAAAACTTCAGTGGGCATCAGTAAAAGCTGTTCAAAAATGTAGATTCAAGGTCACAAGCCATAAGACTGTGATTCTTTACGTCTGGGGTTGGACCCCGGAAGATGAATGTTTATCTTCCTTCTCCCACACCTTGATTTGATAACACTTGTCCCCATGGTTTGATTAAGCAAGTTTTTCTTTCTTTCTTTTGTTTTTATTGCAGTGTAGTTGATTTACAATGCTGTGTTAGTCTCAGGTATACAGCAAAGTGAGTTAGTTGTAAATATATATATGTCCACTCTTTGTTCAGATTTCCATATAGGCCATTACAGAGTACTGAGCAGTATCTCTGTGCTCAGTAGGTCCTTATTAGTTATCTATTTTGTATATTGTCATGTGTACATGTCAGTCCCAATCTAGCAATTTATGCCTCTCCCTTTACCCCCTGGTAACAATAGTTTGTTTTCTAAATGTGTGACTCTACTTCTGGTTTTTAAATAAGTTCCTTCGTACCCTCCCCCCTTTTTTAGATTCCACATATACACTATATCATATGATATTTTTATTTCTGTGTCTGACTTACTTCACTCAGTATGACAGTCTCTAAGTCCATCCATGTTGCTGCAAATGGCATCATTTGGTTCTTTTTATGGCTGAGTAATATTCCACTGTATATATGTGCCACTTCTTCTTTATTTATTCCTCTGTTGATGGACATTTAGGTTGCTTCTCTGTCCTGCCTACTGTAAACAGTGCTGCGATGAACAACGCGGTGCATGTATCTTTTTGAATTAATTTTTCTCTGGATATATGCCCATGAGTGGGGTTGCTGGATCATATGGTAGCTCTATTTTAGTTTTTGAAGGAACTTCCATACAGTTCTCCATAGTGGCTTTATGAACTTACATTCCCACCAGCAGTATAGAAGGGTTCCCTTTTCTCTAGACCCTCTCCAGCATTTATTGTTTGCAGATTGGTCATTTTGGCCAGTATGACATGATACATCATTGTAGTTTTGATTTGTATTTCTTCTAATAATTAGTGATTTGAATGTCTTTTCATACGTCTCTTGGCCATCTGTATGTCTTCTCTGGAGAAATGTTTATTTCGATCTTCTACCCATTATTGATTGGATACCTTTTTTTTTTTTTTTAATACTAAGCTGCATGAGCTTATGTATATTTTGGAAATTAATCCCTTGTTGGTTGCTTCATTTGCAAATATTTTCTCCCATTCTGACGGCTGTCTTTTCATCTTGTTAATGGTTTCCTTGGCTATGCAAAAGCTTTTAAGTTTAATTAGATCCCATTCATTTATTTTTATTTTCATTACTCTAGGATGTGGATTGGAAAAGATCTTGCTGCAATTTATGTTAAACAGTGTTCTATGTTTTCCTCTAAGAGTTTTACGGTAGCCAGCTTAACATTTATGTATTTAATCCACTTTCAGTTTATTTCTGTGTATGGTGCTAGGGAGTGTTTTAATTTTATTCTTTTACATGTGTCTGTCCAGTTTTCCCAGCATCACTTCTTGAAGAGGTTGTTTCTTTCTCCATTGTGTATTCTTGCCTCCTTTGTCATAGGTTAGGTAATCATAGATGTGTGGGTTTATCTCTGGGCATTCTATCCTGCTCCACTGATCGATATTTGTTTTTTATGCTAGTACCATACTGTCTTGATCAATGTAGCTTTGTAGTATCGTCTGAAGTCAGGGAGCCTGACTTCTCCAGCTCTTGTTTTTCTTTCTCAATATTAAGCAGGTTTTTTGAAAAAGAGGGTGAAAAAGGCAACTTAGGCTTGGCAACGGATATTGTAATGAAGGCATCCATAAAGAAAGTCTGGATGATTGTGCTCAAAGTTATTTAAATTGATCTGAAACTGGTACTTCAGTTATCACACACAACAATGGAAATTTTCCTGCCCTCTGAGATCCCATAAAATATATATTCAATCTCTCATCCACATGTCAATCTTTTAAATATCCAAAGGCATTTTACACAGTTCTCTCAAGTAAACTTCTCTCCAGGATGAATGGTTTGAGTTGCTTCAAGTATTTCTCCCAATAGATGACTTCTAACCACCTCTGACCTTCACTCACCCTCTTTCTGAAAACCTTTGTTCATCAATCTCTTCCTTCAATAGGTACACTCATATATGAAGACAACAGTCTACTTTACTGTAACCAGGCAGACATAGGACTTTCTCTTCTCTTGTTCTGCGCATCATGTTCTTACTAATGCAACACAAGATCTCCTTAGTTTTTTTGTGAAGTCCAAATCAAGCAGTTAACTGGTAGAAAAAGAAAACTATCTTAATTATCAGAATTTGTTTTTAGTGAATCTATGGTCTCTGACAGCCATAATCATCCAAATTATGCCTTTAAGGAATATATGCATATATTTCTATCTTTAGGGTTAGGATTTTAAATCAAGGTTTATAAAATATAGATGTGTGCCTTCTAAATTCAATGAAGATTTAATTATAAAAATAGGTTCTCTGGCTCTTACTGCCTGTCCTTTAAAAACCTCTACATTAATCTTGTCCCCTCCAAGAGAATTGCTGGATGGGACAGCAGCCATAGTGACAACAGGACCCAGAGAAGACGATGCAGTCTCCTCAGTGAGAGACCTTGACAACAGTAAACCAGTAAAGAGTGGCTGCTGTTGTTCCCTAGGTTATTGATTAAGCAATCTGTAACCATGACAATGATCTTGGATTCCTAGAAAGGTTAGTGAAGTGGGATGGACAGTCTTCAGTCTTCCCTGGTTTAAAAAAAAAAATGTTGAGATGAAACAGAGCTCTTAACAGTTCTTTTCTCGTGTCACTGAACAGGAATCATCAGTGCCAGTTTCTTACCTTAAACATTTCATCTCTGTAAAGGGAATCCACCTGGAACCCTAAACCACTCACTCAAGACAAACAATATGTGAAAGCTTCAGGTTCCAGGGGAGGAGAAGACCAGGGTGATGGGTACATGGCTGGCTTTCTTCTATTGAATTTAGAACATTGTTTTTACTACTCACAACAATTCAGAACATTGTTTTTACTATTCACAACAGGAGGGCACCATCTCTTTTACTCACTGCTGATGAGGAAAACAAGTTCTTTCTTCCAACAAGTATTGCTATGCAACTATTTCTGTGCACCTGTGCAGACCTGTGACCACTGAACTCTCTGGCTCTAAGAAACAATCGCCTAGCTGTCTCCAGTAATTAGAAGTCTGAGGGAGACAGGTTAGAGGGACTCCACTAAAGGGGAGCCCAGGCAGCAGGAGAATCAGTCCAAATGCAGGGTAGACCATAATTTACACACACATACACACACACCTATTACTAATGAGGATTTATGGTGGTTGCTGGAGACACAAAAACAAATCACACTTCTGAGGATCAGGAACCTCTTGGTTGTTTTTTGTTCTGGTTTTGTTTTTTTAAGAATGAAATTAACAAACATTGGGGTATTTTCAATACATTATAAAGTAATATACATTAGTACATGAGTATAAAAATCCTACTCAAAATAGCAATTGCAGTGGTCAGAGGATCTTATTTTGCAGAAATTTTCTGTAAACTTATTAGGATACCCTTCTCTGTGTCTGTCTTTGCTTCTTGAAACCAGCTGATTGCTTCTTCCCCTCAAGTACAATACTTCATGCATGTCTTCAACTCAGGATCTCAAGGTATTCTGTTCTTCATTTATCTAATGCCCCAGATACCTGCTACCCTTAACTCTTTCTCTGCTCTTACCCTGACTTCTCATAGCTGACACAGGCTAAGGAGGTTCTTATTGCTTCTTTGACATCTCCTAATGTGCCTTGCATATCCCACCTCTCTATCCCACCTTGCTCTACAGGATACTGGCCCACCCAATAGCCCAGGGCTCCAGTCCCTGCCTGGTTCACCCCTGACTGTTGATGGGGAGCAGAACACTGATTCTTGTCCAAACCCCTGTAGCTATCACCAGATCCTCCAATTATTTTTGCAACCTCCCTCTGTCCCGCACATCTAAGCATTTTTGACAGACAAACCACAAACCATTATACCAGCTAGTTTTCCAAAATTGAATCTGGTCCTGCAGACCTTGGAAAAATAATCATTTCTTTTCATAATAGCCTGTGACTAAATGTGATGTGTGGGTGGACAATGGCCCTTAAACCTTCAAAAAAAGCTAGAAAACAAGTCTAATAGTAACAAATCCTATTGATAAATTGAAGCCCTAAGCTACAGAAGTGCTTATTCACTGACCAAGAGCCCTGCAATTTATTTCACTTTATTAGGTGCTGAATCCTTAAAAAAAAAAAAAAAAAAACTGCTGGAATTCCAAAAGCTTTGAATCTAATTATTACAAGTATGTTTAATTAAACCTTTGAAGCTACTCAGAGTGTAATCCTGAAGTCTAGATGAGACTAGGCCTCTCTGCCACTCATATATAAATTTCTGAGCTCTGTGAAGACACAAAATAGAGCCAACATTTTAAGACAAAGCCATATTTTCAGTTTTAAACATTTCTGCAGATAATTCTTCCCCTGACCATTATGATACCCTATTCATCTTCTCCTGGGAATCCAATGTAAAGTTGAGAAAGAAAACCTCAAGAACACAGTTGCTAATAAAAGATAGATCTCAGCGTTGGAAAAGACCTTAAAAGATCAATGTGTCATCTGATGTTTGATTACCTCTACTGTATTCATGTCAAGGAATCATATGTCCTACGCTTGGATATTTTCAGCCTCACAGTGCTGGCAATTCTATCTTTGTGTATCCCTGACAATAACAAAGCGGATTCTTATATAAACTTGTTTTATAACAACTTCGAGCTTGTACTCACACACAAATAGACACTGCATAGGATTAGGTTCAAGTACTGAACACGCGACTCCATTCAATTTCGTGAGCACCCTGTGAGCCACGTGCTCTGCATTTCGCAAGAGACACCATGCTCTGGATCTCAGAATAAATTCACAACAGCTCTCTTTCAGGTTATTACCAAAGGCACCCACCAAAGGCAGTGCTTCCCAGGCTTTTTCAGTCCCAGACACCCCTGTGATCCCTGTACAGTATTCCTTTGATGGTGACAGTGCTGGTGGGATGCAGGGAGAATGTTTGTTCTTTATTGATAAACTGGATTCCTCTCTCCTGGTCCATATTGTGAGGTCCTGAATTTACAGGGTTCTACCTGTAAAATCTGATTTTACCTCCTCCACTACGAAAACTGGGGCTTCCCCAATGGCTCAGTGGTAAAGAATCTGCTGGCAGTGTAGGAGACATAGAAGATCCGGGTTCAATTCCTGGATCAGGAAGATCCCTTGGAGGAAGAGATGGCAACCCACTCCAGTATTCATGCCTGGAAAATTTCATGGACAGAGGAGTCTGGAGGGCTACAGTCCATGGGGGTTGCAAAAAGTTGGACATGACTTAGCAACTAAACAACAACATAATTGACATAATATTCAATTAGTTTTAGGTGTAAAACATCATGACTTGATATTTGCGTAAATAATACAAAATAATATACTGGGCAAAATAATAACTGCAATAAGTCCAGTTAACATCCATTTCCATGTAATTACATTTTTTTTTCTTAGGATGAGAATGTTCAGTATCCACTCTCCTCAGATCAGATCAGATCAGATCAGTTGCTCAGTCATGTCCGACTCTTTGCTAGGACCTTTTCTTAAAATCATACAAAACAAAAACTGTATTGTACTTAATCCAAGTACAGTAGCTTACATTAAAAGATATTGCCATGGTCTGAATATCTGTGTCTCTCCAGAATTCATATGTTGATATCCTAAACCACAAAGGTGGAAGTATTAGAAGGCAGGGCCGTTGGGGAAGCATTTAAGTCATGAGGGTAGAAGTCTTATGGATCTAACAAAAGACACCCCACAGAACTTCCTAGCCCCTTCCACCATGTGAGGATAAAGCAAGAAGATTCTGGATATGAGCCAGAAAAATGGCCCTTACCCAACCACAGTGGGGTCATGGTCATGGACTTCCAAGTTACAAGAATGGTAAGCAGTAAGTTCATATTGGTTATAAGATACCTAGTTTAAGATAATTTTGTTATAACAGACAAAATAGACTAAGAAAGATACAGTACAGACTTGTTGAATTAATATTTCTATTTTCATTAATTGAACAAACATATGCTGCTCCCTTACTCTGTCCTTGTGCAAATAACCAATAAGAAGCAAAACATGCATATGTTAAAAAGTAGTCTGACCATCACCCAGAGGGAAGTTACCAACACGATTCAGAGCTTGGGCTTTTGGCATGAAGCTTAAATTTCTTATCCACAAGCAATGGCAACTTACAGTATCTTCATTGTAGGATTAATATAGGAATTAAATCAGGTGATTTCAATAAAGCACAGTATATAGCAAGCTCTCAGTAAATGACAAGCATTATCATCATGATACACATCAACTTTAGCTTTAACAGGAATTATACTTCTCCTCTTAAAAAGTGGTATTAAGAGGATGACATCCTAAAGAGTGAGCTTTTCTGAACTCGGTGGTACATCCTAAGTTTTCAAAGTCTTTATGCTGCTGTAATAGCAGAGCTACAGCCATTAAACAAAGAATTTCCACAAATAAGAAGGGGAGCTCAATACTCCAAAGAATTGGGTGATTAGTAGGGTCTGGAGTGATTAATGCTTTCTTCAGCCCACTCATATTCTTTCATTCCTAAAACTCTCTTAATTATTTTCAGTTGTACAAAAATGGCTATGGAGAAAGAAAGGAAGAGAATGTACCTCATGCTTCTATGCCAGGACTGAAAATATGGAGACTTTGCAGCTTTCCTCATAGCTCAGTTAGTAAAGAATCCATCTGCAATGCAGGAGACCCTGGTTTAATTCCTGGGTCAAGAAGAACCCCTGGAGAAGGGAAAGGCTACCTACTCCGGTATTCTTGGGCTTCTTTTGTGGCTCAGCTGGTAAAGAGTCCACCTGCAATGCAGGAGACCTGGGTTCAATCCCTCGGTTGGGAAGATCCCTGAAGAAGGGAAAGGCTACCCACTCCAGTATTCTGGCCTGGAGAATTCCATGGACTGTACAGTCCCTGGGGTCACAAAGGTCAGATGTGGACACAACCTTGGAGCCTGTTACAAATGTAGATGTCAGGCCTCAGCCCAAACCTACTGAAAAAATTATCAATCTAATAACATGCCCAGGTGACTCACATGCATGTTAACATGTGCGAAGTGCTATGTTGAAGCACCTCCATTCTCTGAAGTTGCCAATCCTGGTCACTCCAGAGAGAGAAACCCACATGGGCTGGGGAACCTGCCTATACCAGGGAGGCTACTTCCAATCAGAAGGAACAATGGATAATCTCAAACCTGCCTCCATAGGGACATCCACTGGGGACTTATGAAAATCTTCCCAGCTGGTTATGGTCTATGATGCTGCTACACTTCCTGACTAGATTAGTACTTCCTTGAATCCAGCCTGAAATTGGATTTCTTATTGGAAGCAATCATTATTGTTGTTGTTCAGTCACAAAGTTGTGTCTGACTCTTTGCAACCCCAAGGACTGCAGCAGACCTGGCTTCCCTGTCCTTCACTATCTCCCTGAGTTTGCTCAAACTCATGTCCATTCAGTTGGGTGAAGCCATCCAATCATCTCATCTTCTGTCGTCCCCCTTTCCTCCTGCCCTCAATCTTTCCCACCATCAGACTCTTTTCCAATGAATCAGTTCTTTGAATCAGGTGGCCAAAGTATTGGAGCTTCAGCTTCACCATCAGTCTTTTCCATGATTATTCAGGGTTGATTTCCTTTAGGAAATAGTCATTTATTTATGCCTCCTGCCATTTCTACCTGTACAGGCTACTCAGTTTGATGTATGTAGCTCACTCATGTTCTGTGCCCCATGAGAAATACAAAGTATCTGCATTGTATCAGTTCAGATTTCAGTTTTACCATTTCCACACTCACTTCAGGACACATGGAGTAAACCCGTCGCAGAACTGTCTACAACCTGAAGGGAGTCTGCAGGACTGTGGTTGCTGAATCACAGTGAAAAATGTTTTCCCCAATGTTCAGAGTGCCATTCACAATTGGCCTAACAGTTGTTGGTATCAGCCAAATGAAGGCTGACGTAGCAAAGTAAGTGATGTCTGGCCTGCCTTATAATAGGATTAGGGCACAGGCCGGTGAGTCTGACTGCTTCGTAATAGCTGCTTGGCTAGTAATCCTCAAAGCTTCACCTGAAAGTACATTTAAGTCACGGCATTTATTCTGCAAAGTCTCTGATAGAAACGCTGGTAATCCTGGCCTCCCAGTAAGTAGTGTGTTTATGTCACACAACCAAATCAGTTTCTTGAGACTGTCTGGAAAATGTCACCATAAGGTTTTTTATTTTTATAAACATTTTGCAATTTATCCAGTACTTTCACTTGGCTTCTTCCATGAGGTTTGCAGGGCAATGTCAGCCCAAGCCACAAATACTAAGCCTTTATCTACAGATGAAGAAACTTAATAACCTAAGTTGGCTGAAATCTAGGTTACTGACATGCATGAGAAGGTCAGACGACTTGTCCAGGGTCTTGACACTACTCAGAGGTAAAGACAGTACCAAAGCTCAGTAACTGCGTTCCTAATTCAGATTCCGTTCTCCCACACTGGGCCACTGCCTCCCTCCCAACATATGATTTCACATATCACAATGGAATGTCTAGAATCAAGTGTGCAACCTAATGTCTGGATCAAGTTAATTGGGTTTTTAATGACCCAGACGTTACCATCTCATTAGCCTGTTTATTACTCCTGAGCATTTCACTTCCTAAAACTGTTCAGATCAGCACAAATAGAAACATGTGTGTCTGTGTGCTTTTGGATTATTTAGAACAAACCTGCATGTGTTAGTTGCTCAGTCAGGTCCAACTTTTTGTGACCCAGTGGACTGCTGTCCACCAGGCTCTTCTGTCCATGGGACTTCCCAGGCAAAAACACTGGAGTGGGCATCCATTTCCTTCTCCAGGGCATTTTCCTGACCCAGGGACTGAAGCCAGGTCTCCTGAATGCAGGTGGATTCTTTACCATCTGAGTTACCAGGAAGCCCAAACCTAGGTCTCCCCCATAGAGAGCAGGAACTCTGTCCTTCTAAATATGTGGGTCCTACTTTTGGAAAACCAGGAAACACTTATCTTTCTTTAAATTCATTCATTCATTTGTTGGAAAGATGCTTTTGAGTGTTCACTAATGCCAGAGTCTGTGTGACATCTGGGTCACATTCACTTAGCAAGTAAACATTGCTTTTTAAATTTTCTTTTGCCTGTACCATGCAGCTTGTAGGATTTCAGTTCCCTGAGAAATTGAACCCATGCCATGGCAGTGGAAGTGCTGAATCCTAACCAGTAGACCACCAGGGCACTCTGGAATATTGCTTTTTCAGATAGATAGCAGTATGACACTACTGGTTTATATCATATGCAACAAACTAAAAGCTCTGGGAAGGATTTAAAACCATTGATTTCAAGTCAGATATTCATAAACCTCTGCATATAAAGGTGATTTGAAAATACCTACATAAAGAGCTACTTTTTCCTCTTAAGTTTAACTGTAGGTCTACATGGCCCATCAAAAGCTCTTGAACTCGGCGCTCATTCCATTACCTCTCTCTGCCAGTTCTTCGCCTCATGTAGATTTAATCAACCTCACCCCTTCTCTACCTCATCTTTTTTTTTCCTTTCTCTTTAATCTAAGTTATCAATAAAAATATTGAGCAAAACTGACACAAGGAGGAAGCCCTATGCCTCTTCATGAGCAACTCCTCTCCACATATATCCAAGGTAATCCATCGGTAGAAGTGAAACCTGAGAGCTTCATAAAGGTGCTTTCTGGTTTTGTGATTTTATTTCTCCCATTTCCCCATGTCTACCTCTCAATATTTCCTGCCGTTCCCTTCTGGCTTGCTCCTAAACCCCATTACAGACCATAGATTAAGGGCAAAGACAGAGGGCTTCATCTTGCCTGTGGTAACACGGGTCTACCTGAGGAGATATTTACAGACATGATTTAAAGAGAGCCCAGGAGATTGGGTTGGTGCAGAAGGGAACAAGTGGAAAGCTGCAAATAAACCCTCTTCTACAAATGCTCTCTTGTCTTACTGAGATACATTACCTCTCTGTGGGAAAGCCACTGAGCTAGCATTTACTATTTTGAGATTATGATCCACTTTCCACCCAACTGCTAGCATCCCTATATACCTCGCAAAGTAATATCTTCTTGTAAGATCTTGACAGGAATATTAAAAATTCATAAACATATTGCCTTTTACCCACAATAAAAAAACACAGTGAAGATTTTGGTAAAGAAACATAGTCTAACATAGGAAGTGAGAAGGAGCAGGTCCCTTGCTCTAACAATATCACATTGAATTATACATGCAAGGAAACAGAACATTCTGGCAGGGCTCGTGACTCCGACAGAGCTCCCAAGAATGACTTTTCAGGAGCATCCTTAATGAAAATGAGAAAATTCAAGTACTTTTTGTTTCTTTTGTGCTTCTCTGACTTTGCTTGTTCCTCCAGACAAACTGTTCAGAGGAACTTGGAATTCCAACCCCTAGCTTCTGTCTAGTCCTGCTCCCTACAGTTAACTACAGAAACACCACTGATTCTCTCTCTCTTCTGTACACAGCTGTGACCCAGAGCCCCAAAGACCTATCACCCATGGGATTCTCCAGAGAAGACTACTGGAGTGGGCTGGAAATCTACCCCAGGGGATCTTCCCGACCCAGGAATTGAACCCAGGGGTCCTGCATTGCAGGCAGATTCTTTACCATCTGAACCACCAGGGAAGCCCTGATTTGGTTTCATACTTACACTAAATCTTCACAACAACCATCTATTGAAAGCTTCAAGAGAAACACACCTAAATCCTAGTTCTAGATCCCCAAAACACCAAAACAGCAATATAATCACAAAGAAAACCTCATGTATTTTGTTTCTTCTATCTCCCTGAAATCCTTTGGTTGTTCCAGAAGGAATAAGAATATAGAAGCAAGTAGTGCCAGAGAAATCGGTATGCAGTCAAGAAGCAACAGTTAGAACTGGACAGGGAACAACAGACTGTTTCAAAATTGAGAAAGGAGTACATCAAGGCTGCATATTATCACCTGCTTATTTAACTTACATGCAGAATACATCATGTGAAATGCCAGGCTGGATGAAGCACAAGCTAGAATCAAGATTACTGGGTAAAATATCAATAATTTCAGATATGCAGATGACACCACCCTTACGGTAAAAAGTGAAGAGGAACTAAAGAGCCTCTTGATGAAAGTGAAAGAAGAGAGTGAAAAAGCTGCCTTAAAACTCAACATTCAAAAAACAAAGATCATGGCATCTAGTCCCATCACTTCATAGCAAATAGATGGGGAAACAGTGGAAACAGTGACAGACTTCATTTTCTTGGGCTCCAAAATCACTGCAGATGGTGACTGCAGCCATGAAATTAAAAGAGGCTTGCTCCTTGGAAGAAAAGCTATGAAAAACCTGGACAGCATATTAAAAAGCAGAGACATTACTTTGTTGACAAAGGTTCATATAGCCAAAGCTATGGTTTTTCCAGTGGTCATGTATGTATGTGAGAGTTGGACTATAAAGAAAACTGAACACCAAAGAATTAATGTTTTTGAACTGTGGTTTTGGAGAAGACTCTTGAGAGTCTGTTGGAATGCAAGGAGATCAAACCAGTCAATCTTAAAGGAAATCAGTCCTGAATATTCACTGGAAGGACTGCTGCTGAAGCTGAAGCTCTAATACTTTTGGCCACCTAAAAGTATGTCTCATTAGAAGAATGAACTGTCTCATTAGAAAAGACCCTGATGCTGGGAAAGATTGAAGGCAGGAGGAGAAGGGGACGACAGAGGATGAGATGGTTGGATGGCATCACTGACTTGATGGACATGAATTTGAGCAAGCTCCGGGAGCTGGTGATGGACAAGGAAGCCTGGCATGCTGCAGTCCATGGGGTTGCAAAGAGTCAGACCCAACTAAGTGACTGAACTGAACTGGATGCCAGACAGAGAAAAAAAGAGACAATGCATTTTTCTGGCCATCAGATTGATGGTATTTGACTGGTTAGTGTTTTTTTTTTTTTTTCCTTAACCATTGTCAGTAAGGCTGGTTGACTTAAAATCTAGCAAGGACCTAACAGATTTTTAAATAGGAACTTACCATGTATTTCCTTTGCTAGTAAAAATGCTTCTATGTAGGTTACCTGGTTATGTTGATGGTTCTCAAAGGTGAGTGTGTGCATATGCAAATGTGTGTGCATGTGTGTGTGTGTGTCTGTCTGTCTTAGGGGAGTAATAATCTGGATGAAGAACAGAGGAAAGACCTGAGTGGCAGTAAAGATATAAAGGGGAGTAGGAAAGAGATTTATGGAAGGGAATAAAATCTCTCTGGTTCAGATCAATTTTAAAAACAACTTATGTCATGCCTTTTTCAAAGGTGAAATTCACTGGAGTTTGATATTTTATAGGAAATGAACAAAGTGAGAAAGAAAAAGGGAGGGAGAGAGGAGAGAGAATTTTCTTATCTCAAGTTTCTGAAGGGAGCCATCCCCAGCGTTTATAGATTGCTACTTACCATTGGAGATACACGCCATCAGATAATGAAAGCAGCCCCCACATGTTTTAAAATCCCCCGATTAAAATTTAAATTCATTAGTTTATGAGCTGCTGGGAATTGACAGTTTTACATCCCAATCGTGCTCGCAATTTATGTAAAAGCTGCCATAAAGTGGAATAGGGGAGCATCTCCTAGTGACAACACCAAACACAAATTGGTAAATAAAAACACAGCTGAAGCCGATTTGCTGCGGGTCATATAACCGAGAATGTCATTTTTATTAAAGGGAAGTTCTTTAAGCATTTGCTCCTCACCCGGCCACGCTTTTTTTTTTTAACCAACATTTAAAATATTAATGTACTGTTTTTATTGCCTCTTTCCTCTAACGGTGTTTCTATAACTGGTTCTACATATAAAATGCGTCCCGTGTAACTGCAGCTTGGCAGGCGTGTCCTTCTTCTTTGGTAATAGGGTGTGTGAGTGCCTCGAGTGGTTTATCTCTGACAGTGTATATCACAAGTAGATTGCAGTGTCTTGATCTCAGACATTTTCATTATAATATAGCTTGATACTAGATACCAGAGATTAAACTTCAGAAATTCATGGAGGGTTGTGTCTGATTTGTCTTCAGTGTTGAAATTTTCTTCTTTTTAAAACAAGATTCCTTGGGGCCACTCATGTGACTTTAGTATGTTTGAACAGGTGGAACAGAAGGTGAGTCAAGGAACCAGGTCTCCAAATGAAAGAATTTATCTAGAGGGTTCCCAACACAAATTTTCTCCAAATGGGGAAGTTTCAAATACCCTTTCTGGTTCACGCTCTCTGACTTACCTCTAAAAAAACTTTGCTTATTCTAATGTCACAAAGCTCTTCTTCAATACTAACTGCTAAATTTGTAGTAGTAACTAACTACTAACTAACTGCGTAGTTTTATCTTTTAAGTTTAGGGTTACAGTTCACTTCAAGTCAATTTTTTGTACATGGATTAAGTAAGGTAAGGGTCCAGGTGGTTTGCTTGTTGAACTGTTTTGGTGTCCCTGTTGAAAATCATTTGACCATATATATGTGGGTCTTCTCGGTTCTCTATACCCTTCTGTTGATCTATTTGTCTCTCTTTTCACCAACATCATACATTGACTATTGGAACTTAGAAGTAAGTTTTAAAGTCAAGTAGGTAAGTACTCCAACTTCGCTCTTTTTTTGTTTTTAAAGGTCTCCATGTCTGAACCTTTAGGTTTACACGGAATGTTATATTTACAAAGGCCCAATGACATGTAGGGCTCTTCTAAAAATCACTGTTTTGGACTTCTCTGGTAGTCCAGGGATTGAGAATCCAGCCTGCCAATGCAGGGGACATAGGCTCAATCCCTGATCTGGGAAAATTCCAAAATTCCATAGGAGAAGGTAATGGCAACCCATTCCAGTATTCTTGCCTGAAGTATTCCATGGACAGAGGAACATGGCAGGCTATAGTCCATGGGGTCGCAAACAGTCAGACACAACTGAGTGACTGAGAACAGGGCAACTAAGCCCAAACAGCACAACTACTAAGCATGCTGTAGAGCCCATAGCTGCAACTGCTGAAGCCCCAAGCCCCAGGGCCTGTGATCTGCAACAAGAGAAGCCACTGCAAAGAGAAGCCCTTGCATCACATCTACAGAGTAGCCCCCACTCACCGCAATTAGAGAAAGGCCCACACACAGCTACGAAGACCCTGCTGCTGCTCCTGCTAAGTCGCTCCAGCCATGTCCGACTCTGTGCGACCCCATGGACTGCAGCCTACCAGGCTCCTCCATCCATGGGATTTTCCGGGCAACAGTACTGGAGTGGGGTGCCATTGCCTTCTCCCACAAAGACCCAGCATACCCCAAAATAAATAAATCAATATTTTTAAAAAAATCACTAGTTTAATCAAGCAATCTCTGATTACACAGAGTTGAGGAATCTTTCCAAAGTTTAAGGAATAAAGCAATAATAAAAAATTTAAGAGAATGACCTCATTTTACAGACTAACCTGCCTCCAGGATGTACTGAAAGAGAAACTGAATCCTCCTAAACCTGAGTTCCTCTGCTGAGTTTATGATTAGCCTCCCTGTCCAAAACTTTACTCTCTTCCTTTTCCTGGACCTGATCCCCTCAAGACTGAGGAGCAACAAATGAAAAGAGGGATTGAAAGTCATTGAAAGGACAGGGATACAGGGGCTTGGATTGATATATGGTATAGCATCTCGCTCACTCATTAAATCACTTCAGTAGTGTCCAACTCTGTGCGACCCTATGGACTGTCCATGGGATTCTCTAGGCAAGAATACTGGAGTGAGTTCCTATTTGGCAGTCAGATCCCTGATCCAGGGATCGAATCCAAGTCTCTTACGTCTCTTGCATCGGCAAGTGGATTTTTCTACCACTAGCACCACCTAAACGTACTGTGACATAGCATATATATGTATCAGTACAAGCCCCTGTGCCCCTGTTGTTAGAAATAAAAGGCTTTCGCTCTAGTCTCCCAGGCCTCCCCTGAGTCTCAAAGGATAACTTAAGAGTTAACGATTAGACAAAGAATAGCTGTTGGTCTGGGGAACTGGTAACAATTTAGACCACAAGAAAGGACTGACACAGGTCCTAGGTTGCTTTCACAGGAAGCAGACACCCACCAGATGAAAACTGCTCCTCGAAGAACTTAGATCCTAGACTGGTTGAAACCAGGAGTCTGATGGTGCTCGAAACTTCACCTTAATGCCAACCAATCCGAGAACTGTGCATGAGCTGACCATGCACCTGGCAAACCCCTCCCTTACACTGCCCTTAAAGCCCCTTCTCTGAAAGCCATCGGGGAGTTTGGGTGTTTTGAACACGAGCCCCCGGTTTTCCTTGCTTGGTGCCCTGCAGTAAATGCTGCCCTTCCCTTCACTACAACCTAGTGTCTGTAGATTGACTTTGATGAGTGCAGGTGAGTGGACCCAAGTTCCGTTTGGTAACAGAGGTGGGGGCGGCTATCCTTCAACTTGGTGTTTCTAGCACATAATAGAGTCTCTGACTCATAGTGTTTACATGATCTCTAGGGGAAGTTTTCTGTGCATGGAACAGCCACATCTGTGTAAATACTGTTGGACGGGATGGGGGGAGAGTTCCCCTTCACTTAAAATACTGCACCAACCTTCCTCTATCTTTTTCAATTGTGCTTCCCATTCTGCCTTAACTTGTAGCCAGTTTCCTTCCCTTCAGAATTATGTCAGGTGTGGGTAGAGACTGCCTTTTATATGTCCAGGT
Source organism: Bos grunniens (assembly GCF_055505025.1). Taxonomy (NCBI): domain Eukaryota; kingdom Metazoa; phylum Chordata; class Mammalia; order Artiodactyla; family Bovidae; genus Bos; species Bos grunniens. The sequence goes on along the minus strand of NC_141175.1, from coordinate 52,371,569 downwards.
ATCTCCACAAACCTTTGTATAGAGAACAAGAGGGTGGGGATTGCAGTGAGAAGCAAGGAGTAGGAGCTGAGAGAGATGTTGGTCATCCATCAAGCTACTTAGCCAACTCACCAGCTCCTCACAGAGGCTGGGACACAGAACAGACAGTCAGTAAATACTCATCAGTGAGTCTGTATACTTTCTATTGTAAATACTCTTTTGAGGCTGACACAGAATCTTGGCTTCATTGCATCAATGGGGGAAATCATCCATGGCAGCACTGCTTTCAGAGGTGAAATCAAATAGGACTCACATTTCCTAAAAAACCTAAAAGAAAACCATGTCATCTCCCTAGCTTGTGTTTTTTGTTTGTTTGTTTGTTTGTTTGTTTTTCAGAAAAGATGAAAGGGAAAGGAGGTTGAGAGAGGACATGCTTCAGGAAGCCCTGGAGAGAAGGGGTGAGCACCAAGCATCCTTGGCTAAACTATACACACACTACAAACACAAACTAAGCAACATAGAAAGGCAACAGCATGTGGGCTGAAAGACATTTGTTACACATACAAAGAGTGAAAAGAGGCCATTCCTGCCACCTGCACTAGAATACTTCAGTAATTCCCTAACTGGTCTCTCTTCTCAAATTCTGGGTCTCATTCAATCAACGCAGCACAGTGAGGCGAGCACAACTGCCCTACACCATAGTGAACGCATGCCAACACCAGAGTGAACGCATGCCACTCTCCTGCTTAAAGGGCTTCATTTACTCCAAACAGAAAATAGGCAACTCCCTGAAGGCCTTCCTGACATGGCCCACGACCCACGCCTGCTTTGCTGCTCCTCACTGGTATTCACACATCTACAGTCTTCACTTCAGACCTGAGAACCACCCTTGCCATGGCGCTGCATATGTTATTCCCTCTGCCTAAAGCATCCACACCCTCTTCTCTTTCCAGGCTTTAGATCAAACACCACCCCATCCCAGAGACTATCACTGATTCTCCCAGCTAAACTCCTCCATGGCAACTATTTTCACATTGGTCTAATTGTTAAAACTGCAAATGGGTCATGGCTACGAAGTTACCTTTAATCTCTGTGGGCTACATACTCTGCACTTGTGGTAGCATGCGGTCAGTGCTTAATGAATGGTTGAATAAATAACTGATTGAGCAAATGAATAAATGTGCTTAGTAAACATTTAATGGACTTCCCTGGTGGTTCAGATGGTAAAGAATCTGCCTGCAATGCAGGAGACCTGGGTTGGATTCCTGGGTTGGAAAGATCCCCTGAAGGAGGGCATGACAACCCACTCGAGTATTCTTGCCTGGGAAAACCCACAGACAAAGGAGCCTGGCGGACATCCCTGGTGTCCATGGGATCACAGAGAATTGTACATGACTTACTGACTAAACAACAACAACAAAGCACTTAATAGATTCATCAGCGATGCAGTTACATACCTGGATAAATTTCATGAGTGACAATTTAAATATTTCTGTATCTTTTATTTTTTAAATCATCATTTTATGTACTATAGACACATTTTTTTTTACATACTATAACATATAAAACATATAGTATGCTAGAAAGTTATATACTGTACCCATTTTAAGTGTATACTCAAAAAGTTCTGGAAAATGTGCATGCCTTTGTAACTATCATCACAACCAGAATATAGAACATTTACATCACCCCCAAAAGCTTCCCTGTGCCTCGTCTCAGTCAGTGCTTCTTTCATTCCCAGCTGCCAGGCAATCACTAACTTACTTTCAGTAATGGTATGTTAGTTTGGAATTTTTTTCTACATTTTCTATACATAAAATAATACAGTATGCATTCTTTTGAGGCTGGCTTGTTTGCTGCTGCTGCTGCTGCTGCTGCTGCTAAGTCGCTTCAGTCATGTCCGACTGTGCGACCCAATAGACGGCAGCCCACCAGGCTCCGCCGTCCCTGGGATTCTCCAGGCAAGAACACTGGAGTGGGTTGCCATTTCCTTCTCCAATGTCGGAAAGTAAAAAGTGAAAATGAAGTCGTTCGGTCGTGTCCGACTCTTCGTGACCCCATGGACTGCAGCCTACCAGGCTCCTCCATCCATGGGATTTTCCAGGCAAGAGTACTGGAGTGGGGTGCCATCGCCTTCTCCATGGCTTGTTTAGATAAGCAAAATATTGAGATTCATCTGTTTAGCTGTATGACTCAGTATTTTTTTGTTTGTTTGTTTGAGTAGTATTCCAACTGATGAATACATCATAATTTGTTCACTCGTTAACATTAGTTGATAGACATATGGGTTGTTTCTGGTTTGGAGCTATTATGAACAAAAGTGCTAAGAAAATTAATACATAAGTCTTTGTATAGATACAGTTTTCATTCTATTTGAGTAGAATTCAAGAAATGTCATTGCTAGCTTGTACGGAAGATAAATGTTTAAAAGAGAACCTTCCGAACTCTTTTCTAAGGTGGTTGTACCATTTTACATCCTTGTAGAAACATGTGAGAACTACAGTTGTTCTAGAGGTTAGCAGACATTTGATCTTTTCCAAAATATTCATAAGACATCTGGTCCAGGAAATATATCTTGATATGCCAAATTGAAATTTGGTCCTATCCAAAATATCCATGAACATACTTGGTTCATGCCAAATGGTTTTGGACAGGACTAAATATCAAGGACCTTGATATTGCGTGATGTTGTGGATTGAATGTCTTATTGTTATAAATCTCTTATGGATGTTTTGGACAGGACCAAATGTCCTGCAAGGGCTCTACATCCTCTCTAACACTTAGCATTATCAAGCTTTCTAAGAAAATTTCTCTGTTTCCTTGCTATGAATTCTGCAACCTAGAAGAGCTGCATACTTGCCTTAGGAAGAGGATGTTCAGTTGGTTGTAAGGCTCTTTCATTTTTTTTTTTTTTTTTTTTTAGCAGAATGCTGGGATAAATAGGATTCAACTCAGAAGTATTGAGAGGGAGGGACAAAGTGGGATCTGCTAAACAAGTCCACAGATGCTATGATTAAGGGGGAAAAAAAAGGATGTGAATTGGAATTCAGTTTGAAACTGAAAAGTCCATGGGTAAACTGAGGAGCAGGGAAACCCTGCTTTCCTGGGAGCCCACCTCCATTCCCTAGTCTTGAATAGGACTGAGCAAGAAAGAGGTCTTCAGTAATTACTTGTGAATTTTCTTTTTAAGGATGGGAAGTACTTTATGGCACTGAGACCATTTTAAATGAGGGCTTGATGATTTCTTATTAGGGACCCAAACACAGTAAGGAAACAGAGAAATGCTCGTATCTATTTCTTATTGTCTTTAAGTAAATGATAATTTAATGGAAAGCCAACTCTTTAACCAATCTAGTGCTCCTTTCCCCATGGGTCTCTGGCCGTGCAATGCACAGAACTGATGATGAATATACAGTGCATGATCAATGAAGCATATAAAGAGTGCTGGCCTAATATACAGGTGGATTCAGCAGAAAATAATTCATACCTACTATTTTTATATTGGTTAATTTTTGAGAGCTATGTGCTATACTAGTCAAAGCTATGGTTCTTCCAATAATCATGTATGGATGTGAGAGTTGGACTATAAAGAAGGCTGAGTGCTGACGAATTGATGGTTTTGAACTGTGGTGCTGGAGAAGACTTTTGGCAGTCCTTTGGACTGCAAGGAGATCCAACCAGTCCATCCTAAAGGAAATCAGTCCTGAATATCCACTGGAAGGACTGATGCTGAAGCTGAAAATGCAATACTTTGGCCACCTGATTCGAAGAACTAACTCATTGGAAAAGACCCTGATGCTGGGAAAGACTGAAGTCAGGAGGAGACAGAGGATGAGATGGTTGGATGGCATCACTGACTTGATGGACATGAGTTTGAGCAAGCTCCGGGAGTTGGTAATGGACAGGCATGCTCGCCTTCATGGCATGCTGCAGTCCATGGGGTTGCAGAGTCAGACACAACTGAGCTACTGAACTGACTGATGTGCTCTACTGTTCTGTTTTAAAGAAGGCAGAATGCCAAAGAATTGATGCCTTTGAACTGTGGTGCTGGAGAAGACTCCCGAAGTCCCCTGGAGATCAAACCAGTCAATCTTAGTGGAAATCAACCCTGAATACTCTTTGGAAGGACTGATGCTGAAGCTGAAACTCCAGTATTTTGGTCATCTGGTACAACCAAATACTGTCCGATACAAACAGTCAACTCATTGGTAAAGTCCCTGACATTGGGAAAGATTGAGGGCAGAAGGAAAAGGGGTATCAAAGGATGAGATGGCTGGATGGCATCACTGATGAAATGGACATGGACTTGGGCAAACTTGGGAGATGGTGAGGGATAGAGAGGCCAGGCATGCTGCAGTCCATGGGATTGCAAAGAGCAGGACATGACTGAGAGACCAAACAACAATAATAGCATGTGCTATACACTTTGCTAAGCAAGTTATATGTGACATGTCCCTTAATCCTTACACAACTCTAGGAGGTAGATATTCCTCATTTTGCAATAGAAGAAAATGAGATACAAGAGTAAAGTAAATTACAAAAAAATAAAATAGGAAGTTGGGAAGTCCAAATCAGAATCAGGTCCAATTGCCAGAACTCTTGCCTTTGACTACTATGCTCTGAGTTGAGACTGAGAACATATCAAAAGCTACCATGCTGCACCACCATACAACCAACCGACCCTGAATATTCACTGGAAGGACTGATGCTGAAGCTGAAGTTCCAATACTTTAGTCATATGATGCAAAGAACTGACTCACTGGAAAAGATTTTGATGCTGGGAAAAATTTAAGGTAAAAGGAGAAGTGGGTGGCAGAGGATGAAATGAGTAGATAGTATCACTGACTCAATGGACATGAATTTGAGCAAACTCTGGGAGAGAGTCAAGGACAGAGGAACCTGGCATGCTGCAGTCCATGGAGTAACAAAGAGTTGGACACTTAAAACTTAGCAATTGAAAAACAACAACAAATTGCAAATAATGTGAACAACAAAGGATTGATACCCAAACTACACAAACAGCTCATACAACTCAATATCAAAAATAATTCAATCCAGACGGGTAGAAGACCTAAACAAACATTTTCCAAAGAAGACAAACAATGACTAACATGCACATCAGAAGATGTTCAACATTGCTAACTTTTATTGAAATGCAAATCAAAACCACAATGAGGTATCAACTCACACCAGTCAGAATGGCTATGGTCAAAAAGTTTATAAATAACAAATGTTGGAGAGACTGTGGGGGAAAAGGGAACCTTCATAACACTGTTGGTGGAAATTGCAAATTAATGCAGCATCACTGTGGAAAACAATATAAAGTTTTCTTAAAAAAAAAAATAGAACTACTATATCACCCAGAAATTCCATTTCCCAATATATACCCAGAAATAGCAAAAATACTAATATGAAAAGATACATGTGCCTCAATGTTTATAGCAGCACTATTCACAATAGCCAAGACATGAAAGCAACCCAAGAGCTAAAGACTGGATTAAGAAGATGTGATACACACAGACACAGACACACAAAATGCAAATACTACTATTTGCAGCAACATGATCAGACCAAGAGAATATTATGCTTAATGAAATGTCAGACACAGGCAAGTACTTTATGATATTACTTATATGTGAAATGTAATAATAATAATAATAATGTTACTACAAATTAATGTATATCCAAAACATAGGGAGACTCATAGACCTAGAAAACAAACTTATGGTTACCAAAAGGAAGCTAGAAGGGGGAGGGACAAATTAGGGATATAGAATTAGCAGATACAAATTACCATATATAAAATAGACAAACAACAAGGATTTACTGTATAACACAGCAAACTTATCTTGCAATAACCTACAATAAAACATAACCTACAATAACATTGAATCACTGTGCTATACACCTGAAATTAACACAATTTTGTAAAGCAACTATACGTCAATAAAAAATAAAATTAATGCTTTGGAAAAAAACCATAGAGATGTGTCTTGTAAATTGTCTGCCATAGACTAGTCGATAGCCCTCAGTTTTGTTTCCTTTTTAGACATAAGCAGCATCTATTACATAAACGGTCATACAGTGGGAAGAATCCTGAGAATACTCAACTAGCCATAGATAAGATAAACCCACCATCACAAAGAACCCAAGCCACTGCTGCCTGCTGACTCAGACTCTCTTGGGCTGTTGTGTCACTTCACCATACTAGGAAACTCTCTTCTGATTCCTCTTTCCTCAGGAATTCCCTCACCTCCTCTCCTGAGTTGCTGCCCCAGACACTTGCTGGGAGGGACTTCCCCAGGCAAACCTTTCCTCTAAGTGTCCAATACAGTGTATGCTACTGCCACCTGGTGGTCATCTCTATTTCTAGCCTCTATTTCCATCTCTTGGACCCACCACAGAGTCACCTTAAGTTCAGTTCAGTTCAGTTGCTCAGTCATGTCCGACGACTCTTTGTGACCCCATGGACTGCAGCACGCCAGGCTTCCCTGTCCATCACCGACTCCTGGAGCTTTCTCAAACTCATTTCCATAGAGTGGGTGATGCCATCCAACCATCTCATCTACTGTCATCCCCTTTTCCTCCCGCCTTCAATCTTTCCCAACATCAGGGTCTTTTGCAGTGAGTCAGTTTTTTGCATCAGATGACCAAAATATTGGAGCTTCAGCATCAGTCCTTCCAAAGGATATTCAGGACTGGTTTCCATTAGGATGGATGGTTGGATCTCCTTGCAGTCCAAGGGACTGTCAAGAGTCTTTTCGAACACCACAGTTCAAAAGCATCAGTACTTCAGAGCTCAGTTTTCTTTATAATTCAACTATCACATCCATACATCACTACTGGAAAAACCATAGCTTTGACTAGATGGTCTCTGATTTTTAATATGCTGTCTAGGTTGGTCATAGCTTTTCTTCCAAGGAGCAAGCATCTTTTAATTTCATGACTGCAGTCACATCTGCAGTGATTTTGGAGCCCCCCCAAAATAAGGTCTCTCACTGTTTCCATTGTTTCCCCATCTATTCGCCATGAAGTGATGGGACCAGATGCCGTGATCTGAGTTTTCTGAATGTTGAGTTTTAAGCCAACTTTTTCACTCTCCTCTTTCACTTTCATCAAGAGGCTCTTTAGTTGTTCTTCAATTTCTACCATAAGCGTGGTGTCATCTGCATATCTGAGGTTACTAATATTTCTCCCAGCAATCTTGATTCCAGCTTGTGATTCATTCAGCCTGGCATTTCACATGATGTACTCTGCACAGAAGTTAAATAAGCAGGGTGACTATATACAGCCTTGATGAGACTCCTTTCCTGATTTGGAACCAGTCTGCTGTTCCATGTCCATTTCTAACTATTGCTTCTGAACCTGCATACAGATTTCTCAGGAGGCAGGACAGGTGGTCTGGTATTCCGAGCTCTTTAACAATTTTTCACAGTTTGATGTGATCCACGCAGTCAAAGGCTTTGGCATAGTCAATAAAGCAGAAATAGATGTTTTTCTGGAACTTTCTTGCTTTTTTGATGATCCAACAGATGTTGGCAGTTTTATCTCTGGTTCCTCTGTCTTTTCCAAATCCATCTTGAACATCTGGAAGTTCACAGTTTACATATTGTTGAAGCCTGGATTAGAGAATTTTGAGATTATTTTGCTAGCATGTGAGATGAGATCAATTGTGCGGTAGTTTGAGCATTCTTTGGCATTGCCTTTCTTTAGGATTGCAATGAAAACTGACCTCTTCCAGTCCTGTGACCAATGCTGAGTGCTCCAAATTTGCTGGCGTACTGAGTGCAGCACTTTCAGAGCATCATCTTTTAGGATTTGAAATAGCTCAACTAGAATTCCATCGCCTCCACTAACTTTGTTCTCAGTGATGCTTCCTAAGGCCCTCTTGATTTCACATTCTAGGATGTCTGGCTCTAGGTGAGTGATCACACTGTCATAGTTATCTGGGTCATTAAGATCTTTTTTGTATAGTTCTTCTGTGTATTCTTGCCACCTCTTCTTAATATCTTCCGCTTCTGTTAGGTCCATACGATTTCTGTCTTTTATTTTGCCATCTTTGCATGAAATGTTCCCTTTGTATCTCTAATTTTCTTGAAGAGATCTCTAGTCTTTCCCATTCTATTATTTTCCTCTATTTCTTCATCATCATAGGTCTTCTATTCCCATGAGATCCACAGAAGACAGGTTACAAACTCACAGCACCAACTCACACTTACCTAGATATTTTCAGTGCTTACTATTTCATTTGTACTTTAGTAGGAAGCCTCATAGTCATAAGTGAAAATGAAAGTTGCTCAGTTGTGTCCAGCTCTTTGTGACCCCATGGACTATATAGTCAATGGAATTCACCAGACCAGAATACTGGAGTGGGTAGCCTTTCCCCTGTCCAGGGGATTTTCCCAACCCAGGGATTGAATCCAGGTCTCCCACATTGCAGGTAGATTCTTTACCAGCTGAGCCACAAGGGAAGCTCAAGAATATTGGAGTGGGTAGGCTATCCCTTCTCCAGGGGATCTTCCCGACCCAGGAATTGAACTGGAGTCTACTGCATTGCAGGCAGATTCTTTACCAACTGAAATATCAGGGAAGTTAAAGTCATAGTCATAAGTTCACTTTAACTGATTCAAACATGAACATCAGTCTCTTTCCTTTATCTTCCACACACTGATACACTCATACGTGACACATGTGAAATAGACTTAAATAGAGGTTTGGTGCTGAGCTGGAGGATGTTTTGGAGTAGAAAATGGTAACCCATTCCAGTATTCTTGCCTGGAAAATTCCTTGCAAAGAATACCTGGTGGGCTATATAGTGCATGGGGTCACAAAGAATTGGACATGACTGAGAGAGCACTCATGCATGGAGGCTGTTTTATAATAATACCCAGTTGAATATCAAGCAATGAAGTTCTTGGCAGTTTTTTGCAGAGACCCCCATCACCCCTGGTTGCTCACTGGCCCTTTACCCTTCCTATTTTCTCATAGGTTCTCTGTACTCCCCTTCTCTTTTCCCTTCACTCACCCACAATAACTCGGTGACCACAGGCAGTTTTAGTTGGAAGTGGTCAGGGCAGCATTGTAGGCTTCCCTGTTGGTTCAGACAGTAAAGATAATCTGCCTGCAGTGCAGGAGACCCAGGTTAGATCCCTGGGTAAGGAAGATCCCCTGGAGAGAAGGGAATGGCTACCCACTCCAGTATTCTTGCCTAGAGAATCCCAAGGATAGAGGAGCCCAGGGGCTACAGTTCATGGAGTCTCAAAGAGTTGGACACGACCGAACGTCTTTCACTTCACTTCACTTCATTAGAATGGTAGACAAGAGAAGGGTGAGTTCTTGGCAGCATCACCTTAGTGCATGGCTTTGCCAGCTTTCAAAGAGGGAAATGGGCATCTTTTTACTTGTTTACAATAAGCATTCTGGTTTTTGAAGAGACAGGAGATAGGAGAATGAGACACACAATCTTAAAGCCAAACATTCTTGTCCAAGAGATAAAACACATTAAAAATATAAGCAATCCAGAGCTGCAAGGTACCCAAGAAGGAGCTTTTCAAAGCTTAGATTTGACAGAAATTATGAGGAAGCACGAGCATCCAGAGCTCCAGTGAGATCTGAGCAGAGCTGAGACTCCTGGCAGGGCATGATGTGGGGGAGGGCCAGGGGAAGAGGAGAGAGGGTAGGGTGACATTTTAGAGGAGCAATGTGGTTTCTGCAAAGCTACAGATAGGAGAAACCTGGGGAATTCTGAGTAGCCCAATTTAACCGGAAAAGACAGTGGGAGGAATGAAAAGTAGGCTAAGAGAGGCAGATGGAGTTAGACTAGGAAACGATTAAGACATCAGGTTCAAGTTTTGCCTAACTTCATTATTTGCATGTGCAAGTTTTCCCCAAATCCAAGAATCCTCTGTACCTTCTCTGGATCAGAGATCACATGTATTGCTGCCTTAGAGACCAAGCGCACAATCATTTCAAACAGCCACCCCCCTACCACTGCCCAGGTTTCTATCACCAAGTAGTGCATACCAGCATTTTAGTAAAGAACCAATCCTCCTCTCACTCCCACTCTCCCTTCCCCCACTAAGTGCAAGGTAGGACCCAGGGCAGATTTATTGAGTGAAAGGGCCTATAATGACTTAGCAGTCTGGGTGAGAGAAGTCTATTACCCTCCAACCGTAACACTGAGTGGCTTTTATCTCAAGTCCACACACCATGGCAGGACCCCACAGTGGGCGTGGAGCAGAGAACTCACTCCAGGGTTGATAACACTTTGTAGTGGACAACGATGACAGACAAGGTCTTGATTGCCTCATGTGAGATGGCAATTTTGAATGGGAAACCATATCTATGTTGCAAAGTGAAAACAGAGAGGCTTACCAAAGAAGGCATTCAAAAGAGCCAGATTCTACAGTAAACAGCATAAACTAGGGAGCCGGTGTGTTTGGGCAAGACTTTATTTGCCACCTCTTCCTCCTTTGCTAGAGTTCTTCCATCTCATGTGTTTGTCCTATACTTTTTTCAAAGAAGAGGGGAGCCATTTCTCCTTTCTGTGGTACACTAACAACTGGAAGTGAGATAGAGTCAAATGGAAGTAGGACAGAGAAAAACAGAAGTGGGATAGAGAGGTCTGGATTAGGATGAAATGACGTAAGGCTTCTTTTATTAAAAAAAAAAGAAAAGAAAAAAACACATTTACTTTGTATTGGAGTATAGTTGATTAACATCAGGATAATTTCAGGTGAAGGGACTCAGTCATGCATATACATGCAATGGCACCCCACTCCAGTACTCTTGCCTGGAAAATCCCATGGACGGAGGAGCCTGGTAGGCTGCAGTCCATGGGGTCGCTAAGAGTCCGACACGACTGAGCAACTTCATTTTCACTTTTCACTTTCATGCATTGGAGGAGGAAATGGCAACCCACTCCAGTGTTCTTGCCTGGAGAATCCCAGGGACGGGGGAGCCTGGTGGGCTGCCGTCTATGGGGTCACACAGAGTTGGACACGACTGAGGAGACTTAGCAGCAGCAACAGCAGCAGCATTCTCCCCCAAATTCCCCTCCCATCCAGGCATGTAAGGCTTCTTGTAGAAGGCTTAGAAGAGTGTAGTTGTTCAGTGGTGTCCTACTTTCTGCGACCTCATGGACTGTAGTCCACCAGGCTCTTCTGGAGCGTGGAATTCTCCAGGCAAGAATACTTGCCTGGAAAGTGGGTTGTGGGTTACCATTCCCTTCTCCAGGGGATCTTCCTGACCCAGCGATTGAACCTGGGTCTCCGGCATTGAGGGTAGATTCTTTACCATTTGAGCCATCAGGGAAGCCAGAAGGCTCAGGCATGGCTCTAAAGCTATCAGACCGTAATCCTTGGAACCTGCACATGTTACCTTATTTGGCAAAGAAGTCTCTGAAAATATGATTAAGGTAAGGATTGTGACATAGTGAGCTTATTCTGGATTATCCAATTGGCTATAAATGCTACCACATGCATATCTATGAAGAAGATAGAGGGAAATTGACATAGACTAAGGGACAGAGAAGAGAAGGGAATGTGACCATGGGGACAGAGATGGGAATGGTATGGTCAATACCAGCAACCCCCAGAGCTGGAGAAAACAAGGAATGGGTGGACTTTCCCCTAGAGCATTCAGTCAGAGCGCAAGTCCACCCATTCCTTAATGTCAGCATCATCACACTGATCTGTACTTCTGAACTTCAGAACTGAGAAAGATTACATTTCTATTCTTTTAAGAAGCCAAGGGAATGGCAATTTGTCAAGACACAAAGGAAACTAATACACTTCTCAACAGCAATCCCCCTATATAGGCTATTTTTGGAAACCATTCAGGGAGTATCTCTGCCTGGACATCATCCCACTGTTTGCAGCACAGACTTACTAGCAAAATTACCTTGTTAGGGAGACTAGAGTGCCCATCTCAATTTCACTGCAAAATCAGTTAAAGCAAATTAGAATCAGCTCACCCAACACCCTAAAGAATTAAACAATACTGTGGTTAAATCATCAATCACTCTTATTAGAATATATAACATAGTTTTTCATCCATGGCTCATGGCTCATGGCTCATTCTACCTCCTGCCACTAGTCAAGGGTATAGGGACTAAGTCTCACAGGAGAGGAGAGCACTGGAAATGTTCATGGGAATGCTTTGACAATAACTGCCAGATTCCTGAGGTTAGGACAGAGTTCCCATTGACCATTCATTGTTTCCTACTTTTCTCCCTTCCCCACTCCCACTCCCCAACTCCAAAGTTAAAAAAAAAAAAAACCTTAAAAATGAATAGTCTAGAATCTTAGTATCAAATAAAAATGAACTGTAATTTGGCAATAGCTCCCAATCACATACTTGGGCTTTCAGCATCAAAGAGGACTCAGGCTATTTTAATAAACAGTAAGATGAAAAGCAGTGAGCCAACAAAGCGTGACAGGATTTAAAAAAAAAAAAAAATCAGAGCAATGTGCAAAGAGTTGCAATTATATTTCCAGTTAAAGAGAGATGGAGGGAATTCAACCCCATTTTAAGCAATTTGCATGTTTCCCACAAAGAGCTCCGCTCCAGTTAATGGCAGAGATGATAAAGAGAAAAGCACGACCTCCTGGTTACCCAGTGCCATTCCCTGCAGGGTCTCCAGGCACTTCAAAGCACTTGGCACACTCGATTCTGTTGCTTCTCTTCCAGAAAATGCCTCCAGGACTGTGCCCACGAGCAACATGGTGTGGTTGCCCTTTGGTAATCCTCAGCCTCTGCCTCTAGTATTTCTCCTTTCTCTCTCTCCATTAGCCAGTGCATCTGTGCTTTCTCTCTCTCCCCACATCAAAACAGCTGTATCAGTTATCTACCTTCACATAACAAATTGCCCCACAACTTATGAGACTTGAAGCAACAGCAGACAGTTATTCTCTCTCATGGTTTCTGTGATCAGAAATTGGAGAGCTGCTCAGCTGAGAGCTTGTAGCTTGAGGTCCCTCATGAGGTTATGGTCAAGATGTCCACTAGAGACACAGTCATCTCAAAGCTGGATGGAGTTGGAATACCCACTTCCTAGCTGGCTCACTCACCTGCTTGGCAAGTTTGCACCTGCTGTTGACAAGAGACCCCAGGTTCCTGACACAAGGAAATGTCCATAGGTTTGCTTAAGTAGCCTCTTGACACAGCAGCTGGCTTTCCCCAAGACAGCAGCTGTCTGACCCAAGACAATAAGGTAGAAACTGCAGCATCTTTTATGATCTAGCATCAGAAGCTACATTTCACTTCCATGATACTTTTTTGGTTACACAGATGAGCCTTATTCAAATTTGGCAGATTTTTGACAAAGTGATGGATACTATGAGTCAAGGATCATTGGGGACCGTTCTGGAGACTGGCTATGACAGCAGCTTTTGAGAATACAGTCACTGAATCCTGCTAGAGAGTAGGAAGAGAACTGGGCAGTTATTCTCTCCTGTCCTCATGGAATAAAAGGTTTTGGCCAATCTTCTGGTTGTTTGGGGAATTTGAAAGAGGCAAGGAATTATCTGAATGTAGATTCTACAGATAACTGTCCATTCCTTGGGTAAAGAGAGTTATGGGATATTGGCCACATTTTTCTTCTACAATGATGATAATGATGATGGTGATAGCTGATGCTTTATGAGCTCTTATGACATAGATAATTTTATTTAAATATCACAATACTATGAGGTATGGAAATTCAAATTTATTTTCCCAATGTAAACAACTCCAGAATGGCAAGGCCAAGATTGGGATCTAGACAGGAAGGTACTATGTCTTTACCACTCCTCCCAAAAAGCAGTGAAACAAAGACTACCATTTGTCTTCCTTACCTAATTTTCCACAGATCTCTAGAACTATGGTACTTTTTTATCCTCCCAAGTTATTCATGGCAGATTACCTTAGAAAGGTCTACAAATGTCCATGAGTCTATCCAAAATTGTGACAATTCCCATCACACTGTACAGAAGTCCACTAATATACCACTCAAAAAGAAAAAAAAAAATCAGTGGAGGGGTTTTTATTTGGAAGATAAATTTGCATTTTCATTAGTTTATATTTCAAAAGTGCAAATCCTTCATAAACTTCATCAACCACTATTTAACATATCAATTTATTGAGATATTAAGTATTGAAGACTGTTGGCAAAATGGCCCTGGTAATTCTTCCCATCCCTTGCAATGTGACTTTGCTATGTTTTTCACCAAAAAGTGGGATTTACTTTGTTTTCCCTCAAATCTAGATTTGGACATATGACTTTCTTTGGCCAATGAGCTATTCAAAAGTGCTATATGAGCAGAGGCTTGGGATGTGCTTGCACATTACGACTTGCCCTCTCTTGCTTTTGGGAATCTTGAGAGCACTCTATGAAGAAGCCCAAGCTGCAAAGACTACAGGGAGGAGACATGAGACACCTTTGACTGACAGCCTGCTGAACACTAGTCACGTGCATAAGTCAACTTTGGCCATCCTGCTCCAGCTGAGCCACCAGCTGACTGAAGGTTTATGAGTGAGTCCAGACAACACCAGTGAATGAGCTATCCAGCTGAGGCCAAACCAAACTGTCAATCTGCAACAAACAATGCACTAATACCTGACCGTTGTTTTAGCAGAAAAAAATTAATACAGGAATGCTAAGAGATGATGCTATAGGGTTTTTCAAAATGTGGTACAATTTTTAGACCACCTCTAACAGAATCATCTGGGCGGTGTTAAAAAAAACAACTTCCTGGGACTTCCCTGGTGGTTCAATGGTCAAGACTTTGCTTTCCAATGTAGGGAGTGGGAGTTCGATTCCTGGTCGGGGAATTAGATCCTACATGCCTCTGGGCCAAAAAACAAATGTAAAAATAGAAATACTATTGTAACAAATTCAATAAAGACTTAAAAGAGATCTTTAAAAAAAGTTCCTAGTATCACCTCCAGAAAAACTAACTAGCCTCCCAGAGAAATTGAAGTGATGCCTAGAAATCTATCGTTTTATTTTATTTTGCTTGTGTTTCATTTTTTTTTTTACTTTATTTTATTTTCTTTCTTTTATGTTGCTGTCAAACAACTGAAAGCTTATATCCACTTGTCAATTTCTCCTATCCCCGACCACCCTCCCCACCTCCTGGCAACCCCATTTTACTCGATTCCTGAGTTTGACTTTCTGTTTTATTCCACACTTAAAGTGATATGGTGATGAATATGGTGATATTCATTCATCTTTCTCTGTCTAGCTTATTTCAGCATAATTCTCTCCAAATTTACCCATGCTGTCACAAATGACAGAATTTTCTTCTTTTTAAAGAATATTCTACTCTCATTTCATATTTTCTACATCTGTTCTTCCCTAGGTGAACACCTACCTTGTTTCCATGTCTTAGCTACTGTGTGCTGCAGTGAACACGTAAGTACAGATAGCTCTTTGAAGTAATGATTTCAAGAACCCGTCATTTTAAACCAGTCCCCAGATGACTGCAAGGCACAGGAACATATGATAACTGAGCCTTCACATCTTACTGCAGGAGACAGTGAGCACATGTCAATTTAGATGAAGAAGGCTCTGCTTGGAGGACTGTGGCAAGGAAAAATCTGCATTTTAAGAAAATTATAGGGAATTCCCTGGTAGTCCAGTGGTTAGGACTCAGCACCCCCAGTCAGGGAACTAAAATTCAACCAGTGGATCACTAACGTCTCCTTCAAAAAAGAAAAAAATAAAATAAAAAATAAAATAAAAAAAGAAAGTTGGTTTTGTTTCTTTTTTTTCCTTTTTTCTTTCCCTTCCTCCTTCTCGCTCCCCATCCCTCTCCCAACCCCAAACATTTCATTATTGTTTTCCATTTCTATAGTCCTAATAACTCTTTATTTTACTTGCAGTTTATATACTGGTTTGATAGCTCACAGCGGATGATCTCTAAAGAACCCTTGGAAGAGATCCATATCAAACAACCAGGACTGAGTAAAGTGTGAATTCCTATACTTTGAAAGTGATAAAATGCTAAGCAGTCTATTATCCTGGGATGAAAACAGCAGGTGTTACAAATATAAATTCTATGCTGAAGCTCAAGAGACACAAGTATAAAACAGGCTGGATAAATGTTCAGGTTTATTAATCCTATAAAATACATATTGTCATGATATGTATCTAATTAATAGTTTGCATCATTCTCTAGGGAGTTTCAAAAATTTCCAGAGGTATCAGCATTCTGGCTTCTTACTCCTACAATGATTTCAAGACAAATATTGCTCATCAGCTATAGCTTTAGAGTAGATATCCACATGAACGGTGCCCAAAGGTACATTCCACCAAAAAAAGTTTTTAACCAGTCTGCCAGAGATCCTTAAATAGCATTAGTTTTTTTTTTTTTTTCCTGCATTTAGTAACTGCTTTTGAGCATCTACTCTATTTCAAGATCATTGAACAGTGGAGATGTAAACAATCCTTATGCTGAAAACATTCACAGTCTTATTAGGAACAGCAAAGGAACTGAAGGTTACAAATCAGCATGGTGAAGGTTATGTAAAGTTGCCTAGAGAATGGGAGAGAGAGAGGCAGAAAATGAATGAAGAGTACCACCTCTCAACTCTGCCTGGGGAAAATGGAGAAGGTTTCACAGGCATCTTAATGTTTGGACTTCATCTCAAGGAAAGATACACAGGCATCCACCAAACAGGAAAAAGAAATACACAGAAAAGCATGAAAGAACGTGGCTCACCAGGGGAAGTGCAAATATTTGAGCACATCTGGGGCTCATGACATAAGAGAGAAAGCTAAGGAAGGTTGAATGAGCAGGGGCCAGTCTAAGAAGATTTTCTGTGTATCACTAATAAATTTCATCCTCATCCTATAAATGACAGGGAGTCAGGGAAGAATGGAGTTAGTTCTTTGAGTTAAGGTATCAATACCCTTATTTAAATGTAAATGTTTTACCCAGGAATATTATTGTAATGTCAGCTCAATAGAACCAGTTAATAGCTTTGTAAAAGACTAGCCAATTGTCACTTTAGGAGAGAAGCTTAACTCAGGATTAAAAGGCAATACTGAATTGCACACTTTAAAATGGTTGTCGTGCTAGTGCTCAGGCACTCAGTCATGTCTGACTCTTTGCAACCCCAAGGACTGTATGTAGCCGCCAGGTTCCTCTGTTCATGGGATTCTCCAGGCAAGAATACTGCAGTGGGGTACCATTTCCTTCTCTGGGGGATCTTCCCCTGGAAGACCTGGTTAAAGCCATGAATTTTGTATCAATTAAAACCAGGGAAAAAAAAAAAAAAGACAAGACATTTTAGTAATTGTAGGAAGAGAGTGGAAGGGCAGAAAATAAGGTATTGTGAGAAAGTTTAAAATTTAAACTTTCCAAAATTTAACTCTGAGAAATGCAAAACTTCTCCGGTAAGAACACTGGTGTATTTTTTTTTAATTGAATGATTAGAAGAAAATGATTATTGTAAAGTTGAACAGAACATTCATCCCTGAATGGCATTTCTCATTTTCCTTCTGAAATCAAACTGATGCTTATCATGAAAGCCTCAAAGCCACAGTGGCCATGTCAGCTTCTTTCAGCTTCTTTGTGAAGCACAGCAGACAAGCACGGGCGCAGGGAGGGCCTCTCATTTGTCAGTCTTTTATACTGACAAAATCCAAAATGTTAATTAGGCTTTCAATGCTTCTTTTTACATTCTCACTTTCAGTAGTTTGTTCCCAAGCCAATCACATGCTGGATTCTTCCAGTCTCCACTCCAAAGACAATTTCATTTATTCATTCATTCATTCATTCAGGAAAACACACTGTGTGTTCACCCTGCAGAGACCATGCTCTATGCATAGGGACATGATCTTCTGCCCTCAGGAGACCTTTGGTGTAATATGAGATAAATTTAATATTTGCAATACCATGTGGTGAAGGATAATGATAGACACGTATATAGACAGAGACAGATTTGCCCAAAAAAGGAAGTAATCATTAAGTAGAGAGAATTGGCTTCTTCTAAAAAAAAAAAAAAAAAGGAAGTAGTCAATAGTCAACCCCCAGGATTTCTGAAGGATTTCTGAAGGGCTTCCCTTATAGCTCAGTCAGTAAAGAATCTGCCTGCAATGTAGGAGATCGGGGTTTGATTCCTGGGTTGGGAAGATCCCCTGGAGAAGGAAATGACAACTCACTTCAGTATTCTTGCCTGGAGAATCCCAGGGACAGAGAAGCCTCGCAGTCTAGAGTCCATGGGGCTGCAAGAATCAGACACTTAATGGCTGAGTAAGCCAGAAGGAAAAACATCAATACAGTATACTAACGCATATATATGGAATTTAGAAAGATGGTAACAATAACCCAGTGTACGAGACAGCAAAAGAGACACTGATGTATAGAACAGTCTTATGGACTCTGTGGGAGAGGGAGAGGGTGGGAAGATTTGGGAGAATGACATTGAAACATGTAAAATATCATGTAAGAAACGAGTTGCCAGTCCAGGTTTAATGCACGATACTGGATGCTTGGGGCTAGTGCACTGGGACGACCCAGAGGGATGGTATGGGGAGGGAGGAGGGAGGAGGGTTCAGGATGGGGAACACATGTATACCTGTGGCGGATTCATTTTGATATTTGGCAAAACTAATACAATTATGTAAAGTTTAAAAATAAAATTAAAAAAAAAAAAAAAAAAGAATCAGACACTTAGCAACTAAACCACAACCAGGATATCTGAGGAGGGATCCTGGAAGGGAAAGCTTTTCATTTGTCCTCAAAGAATGGATTAGATAAACTTCTGGTTTGGGGTTTTGTGCCCTGGTGATTCCTTTAGTAATATGACTTCCTTTAATTGTTAAATAACTTACTTAAGTTTTCTATTGATTATTTGCTCATTGTGGAATATTTAAAACAAGCAAAACTGAAATAAAATTCCAGAGGTAGACACTATTTTAATTCTATTTTAGGAGTAAGTCTCCCTGAAATTATTTACTTTTCTCTTTGCTCCCATTCTCTCTCCTTTCTTCATGTAGATTCTTAAATAAGGAACATATTGCATGCACAGTTTTGCCTCATGTTTTCATATTTATTACATTACCCCAAGCAGTTTCTTGTTAACTATTCTCTAATTCAGAATTTAAAGTTTTTAATGGTTATGTATGATTTCACTCTAGATTTGCTATGTTTTAGGGTTACCTGAAAACAGACTCTGAGATGAGGTTTGCAGGTTGGAAGTTTCACTGGGGCAAACTCTCAGAAGGCTGCCTATAAAGCATTGAGGGAAGCAGGACAGGGCAGAGACAGAGCTTGGAAAGTGATGCAGCTACAAAGGAGGCCTCAGCCCATCCTACGGGGAGTTTAGCTAGGTCCTTCAGAGTTGTGCCGAGCAGAGGTGCCAACCCACAACTGTCACTTGCCATCTGCTCCTACAAGGATGAAGTCACTAGCCACTGTGGTTGCTGACCTTTAACACACCCTCAAAGGAGTTCTGGGTGGAGATCAAGAATGAGTCACTCAGTGCTCCAGGAAAAACTGGCAGAACCGGTCTTCATGTAGATATTTTCAGGAAGTTTTGTGAGTCCAATTTCTTGCATCTTCTTATATCTAGAAAAGCACTGAAATCATTAAAGGAGACATATGCTCCTGGTGACTAGCAGCAACCTGCCAAAACATGTGCCTGACTGACTGCACACACTCCCTTCACCAAAATAACATATATTCTGACCCCGCCCCCATACACACCACTTCCTTGGAGCAGTTCCTCAGAGCTATCTGAGGCACTGTCTCCTGGGCTATACTCCTCATTTTGTCCCCAGTAGTACTTAATTTACGACTCTCACATTGTGCAGGCTTCCTGGTGGCTCAGCAGTAAAGAATCCACCTGCAGTGCAGGAGATGCAGGAGACTCAGGTTCAATCCCAGGTTGGGAAGATCCCCTGGAGGAGGAAATGGCAACCCACTCCAGTATTTTGCCACTCCAGTGTTCTGGCCGGCTATAGCCCATAGTGTCAGAAAGAGTCCAACACGACTGAGCATGCAGGTACGTTGCACATTTTTTTTTCTCAATTGACAGAGGCAAAGGGGCCAAGCCTCTGTATCCTTGTATGCAAATAGTCACTGAATGTCGGCTGATAAAACCTGGGGTAAGGCAGCTTTCTTCAACCCACATCTTTCCTGGCAGAGGGACTCAGCTGTGTACGGTCAGTAGCCAACCTTTCAGACAAGAGGGGGATCAGTGCCTTGGCCCTGAAAGGGAGAATGGGTGTCAAATCACAATAACTACTGCATATTATAGTTCATTTATCCCTTGTCCTGTTGTTGAATATTTAAAGTGTGTTTGGAGGATGAACAGAAAGGGAAGAAAAGACATCATTCCAGGTCAATGAGACAGTAAAACAAAAGGCCAGATGCATGGGGGGAATAAAAAAACAGAAAATTAAGAAAACATACAACTCCTCAGAGTAGGGGAGAGGACTCTAAGCAGACAGTGATGAGATGAGTGGGAGAGGAGGGTATGGGCAGAGCCAGGTCACAGAGATGGAGCTGATCTTGAAAGAAATGGAAGATACTGAACGATTTGCTCTGGTTGCATCTGTTCAGTGAAGGCTGCTTCTGCTCAGGGGCATGACATTCTCTCTCAGTGCCAGGCTGGGAGACTGAGAGGTGGATGGTTACTGCCAGAACCTTTGATGCAGTCATCATTTTCAGGGACCTCTCCAGCTGTGTCTGTATTTAATCAACTGTAGAGAGAGCCTTGTCCAACACAAGAGACCTCCAGTCTCAACCCACCTCTCTTCCTCATGTGGACAAGGGTGGCCCTTGCAGAGCTATAATTGAATTCACTGAGGCATAGAAGGGGCCTGTGTAGTCCCAGACAAGAGGCCATCAGTCAGTCAGTTCAGTCGCTCAGTCGTGTCTGACTCTTTGTGACCCCATGAACCACAGGATACCAGGCCTCCCTGTCCATCACTAACTCCTGGAGTTCACCCAAATTCATGTCCATTGAGTCGGTGATGTCCTCCAACCACCTCCTCATCCTCTGTCATCCCCTTCTCCTCCTGCCTTCAATCTTCCCCAACATCAGGGTCTTTTCAAATGAGTCAGCTCTTTGCATCAGGTGGCCAAAATATTGGAGTTTCAGCTTCAACATCAGTCCCTCCAATCAACACCCAGAAGTGATTTCCTTTAGGATGGACTGGTTGGATCTCCTTGCAGTACAAGGGACTCTCAAGAGTCTTCTCCAACATCAAGTTCAAAAGCATCAATTCTTTGGTGCTCAGCTTTCTTTATAGTTCAAATCTCACATGCACACATGAGTACGGGAAAAACCATAGCCTTGACTAAACGGACCTTTGTTGACAAACTAATGTCTCTGCTTTTTAACATGCTATCTAGGTTGGTCATAACTTTCCTTCCAAGGAGTAAGCATCTTTTAATTTCATGGCTGCAATCACCATCTGCAGTGATTTTGGAGCCTAAAAAAATAAAGTCTGACACTGTTTCCCCATCTATTTGCCATGAATTGATGGGACCAGATGCCATGATCTTAGTTTTCTGAATGTTGGGCTTTAAGCCAACTTTTTCACTCTCCTCTTTCACTTTCATCAAGAGGCTATTTAGTTCTTCACTTTCTGCCATAAGGGTGATGTCACCTGCATATCTGAGTTTGTTGATATTTCTCCCAGCAATCTTGATTCCAGCTTGTGCTTCATCCAGCCCAGCGTTTCTCATGATGTACTCTGCATAGAAGTTAAATAAGCAGGGTGACAATATACAGCCTTGATGTACTCCTTTTCCTATTTGGAACCAGTCTGTTGTTCCATGTCCAGTTCTAACTGTTGCTTCCTGACCTGCATACAGGTTTCTCAAGAGGCAGGTCAGGTCAGGTGGTCTGGTATTCCCATCTCCTTCAGAATTTTCCACAGTTTATTATGATCCACACAGTCAAAGGCTTTGGCATAGTAAATAAAGCAGAAATAGATTTTTTTTTTTCTGGAACTCTTGCTTTTTTGATGATCCAGTGAATGTTGGCAATTTGATTTCTGGTTCCTCTGCCTTTTCTAAAACCAGCCTGAACATCTGGAAGTTCACGGTTCATGTATTGCTAAAGCCTGGCTTGGAGAATTTTGAGCATTACTATCAACCAGAAGCAAATATGCAAGATACTCCAACTAGAGGTAGAGAGGAAAGACACCCATGCCTGGGGCTTCCTTGCTCACCTACCACCCCATGTGGACTAGCCAAGATTGAGAAATTCCCCTCTAAAAAGACAAAACAACAATTTCCTATTTAGTATCCAAATAGTTAAATTTCTCCCCTTAATTGATCAATCAATTGGTTAATTGACTTTGGGAAATGGAAGAGCTGAGCTGAGGAGAGCCAGCAGAAATTGATCATGGTGGGGATTTTTTTTTCCTGAATGCCAGGCAGGATCAGTGAAATAGCAACACACAGTTCTGGCCGCTCTGGTTATGAATTAATAAAGATCTTGGTCTTAAAGCAAGAAATCCCTGTTGTTTAAGTTTGTCAGGCCTTATTAAGTCAGTGGTTCTGTGCTGATTGGGAACAGGGTGGGGCTGGCAAGAGAGCAAATGTGTTGCCATGGTGACAAGAAGTCATTTGCGTGGGTGCAGCAATTGTCTTGATTCTAGGAAGTTTATTTAGAGAGGCTCATGCGCTGATGGGCAGAAATGGCTCTGAATCTCTCGGAATTATTATGGCATCAGGGATACAGATCACCATCCTAACAGTTTTCTGGTATCCAAGCAACTAAAATATTTCTTGATGTGTTGAAAGAATCCAGGAGACTCCTATAACCCTGGCACTTGTAAAGAAAGCAAGGTACTAAGGGTTCAGTCAGGGAGGGTCAAATGCTATTGACTCGAATTCAGAGACGTGAAACCCGGCAAAATCAAGATAGCAATGTTCATGCATTGATTCAAAAGTATGTATTGGGCAACAGGTGCCAAACACTGTTCCTAAGTCCAGGATGTTTTAAGTACCACTTTTCACCCATCGTGCCAGGTAAGGCAGGGGTATTCACATACTAGGCCCTGCAGAAGGGACTTGCTACAGTCTATGACAGGGGAACCTGGCAAGAGCAAGTGACCTATTTGCCACAAAATATGGGGTGGACCATACACCAGTGAACCCTGCTAGGGTGGGAAGAAGTTAGGCTAACAGGGCTGCATTCCTAAATGCAAGAGTCTGTATTGTAGCTTTGCACAAACACGGTGTCATGATGCTTCTCAGCAGATACTTCAAAAATACTGTTGTGATACTTTAGAGGTGCTTTAAACAAAAGAGAAAACAAGGGAAAAAGAAGACAAAGAAGAGGCTTGTTGCATGGATTATGCTGATTAAAATATGTTAATTGTTAAGTAAAAATTCTTCCCGATAATATATATCATTATTAAAAACTCTTCCAGGTAAAAATTATTTAGATTTAGGGAAGATTTAAAAATCTTTCTGAGACATATTTGTTGGTTGACAGACCTAACTGTATTCCTTTAAGCATGAAAATGGCTTAAGAGCATAAAGAGACACCCCAGAACAGGGCTTGGTGTAGCACTTGGCAGTGGGGCTGGGGAAAGGCGATTACACCTCGGTGGTCAGGGTTTCATTTGTGAAATGAGGGTTTGGGTTGGAAGATCTCCATTTCTAGTTGTATCCAAGGTTCTACGGCACTTAAAATAACGTCTTCTAACCAAAGAGCTCCCAAGGACCTAATTTCCTTACAAAACAGCTGGATGGTCATTAGCACATAGCTAAAAGGTAAGATTGCTTCTATGCCTGGAAGAAACACAACCTGCTGAGTTGGCAGTCAGATGGACTCCTTCAGAACAAAAATAATTTGTAATGTTTCTCTTTCACACTTGACTCTCCATAAATAAGGTGAAAAGACAACCCTCAGGATAGGAGAAAATATTTGCAAATGAAGCAACAAAGGATTAATCTCCAAAATGTACAAATAGCTCATGGAGCTCAATACCAAAAAAACAAAGAACTCAATAAAAAAAACAGGTGGTAGACTTAAATAGACATTTCTCCAAAGAAGACATACAAATGGCCAAGAGGCACTTGGGAAGATGTTCAACATCACTAATTGTTAGAGAAATGCAGATCAAAACTGCAATGAAGTATCACCTCACACTGGTCAGAATGGCCATCATCAAAAAATCTACACACAAAAAGTGCAGGAGAGGGTGTGGAGAAAAGGGAACCTTTTTGCATTGTTGGTGGAGGTGTAAATTGATGCAGTCACTGTGGAGAAGAGTATGGAGAAGCATACAACTACCATTTGACCCAGCAATGCCCACTACTGGGCATATAGACTGAGAAAACCATAATTCAAAAAGACACACGTATCCCAGTGTTCACTTCAGCCCTATTTACAATAGCCAGGACACAGATGCAACCTATATGTCCGTCAACAGATGAATGGATAAAGAAGATGTGGTACAAATATACAATGACATATTACTCAGGCATAAGAAGGAACAAAATTGAGTCATTTGTAGTGATGTGGATGAAACTAGAGCCTGTTATACAGACTGAAGCGAGTCAGAAAGAAAAAAACAAATAACATATATTAACACACACACATATGTATAGAATCTAGAAAAAACGGTACTGATGAACCTATTTGTAGGACAGGAATAGAGACACAGACATAGAGAATGGACCTGTGAACACAGTTGGGGAAAGAGAGGGTGGGACAAATTGAGAGAGGAGCACTGACAAACATACGCTACCGTGTGTAAGACAGACAGCAGGTGGGGAGCTGCTGGGTAACAGAGGGAGCTCAGCCTGGAGCTCTGTAATGACCCAGAAGGGTGGGATGGGGAGAGTGAGAGGGAGACGATATATGTATACATAGTGGGGCTTCCCTGATGGCGCAGACGGTAAAGAATCTGCCTTCAATGCCGGAGACCTGGGTTTGATCCCTGGATTGGGAAGATCCCCTGGAGAAGGAAGTGGCAACCCACTTCAGTATTCTTGCGTAGAGAATTCCATGGACAGAGGAGTCTGGTGAGCTATAATCCATGAGATGAAAAGAGTTGGACACAATTGAATGACTAACACACACACACAAAATATAGTTATTACTGATTCACATTGTTGTATGGAAGAAGCCAACACAAAATTATTATACTTACTTCAAGGTATACTCTAATTTTAAAATATAAAATTAAAAAAAGAATCACTGTAAACATCAAAACAATATAGCAGAACTATTCCCTTGAGACAGTAGAAAGCCCTGAATCAGAAATGAGGGGTTCTTCCAGCTCCCCCTCCACCATCTTTCAGGTGACCTTGAGCCAGCCACCAACACCTTCCAACCCTCAGTTTTCTCTTCTGAAAACTGGGCATAAGGACTATCATTTGGGATTTAAAAACTGAAACTTGAAAATAACTATTCTGGTATTATAACACTTTTTATGGAGTGCCCTTAATATCCTTCTTTGAAAATAACTTATTTCACAGAATGACAAGAAGACCCAGTATTCTATTACAGCTCTCAAGAGAATGCACAGAGCAGATGTTGAGAATGACAAGGTTACCCTTACAGATGCTGGGGAACAGGAAGGAAATTAAACTACTGCTTCTAGAAACTACTCACTGCACATACTTAATCAGTTTTCTTCTTTTTTCGTTTTTTTCATTTTCAGTATGAAAGGCATGCTATTGCTTTCTTTTGTTTCCTTAAAATCAGGAACAGTATTAGCTCTCCTAAAAAGGTGATCCTTGGATCACATTTTCCCATTTTGTGGCTCACAGAATAAAATTATCCTGGTGGTAGTGGTTCAGTCGCTGTCATGTCCAACTCTTCATGGACTGTGGAGCCCTGCCAGGCTTCTCTGTGCCTGGGATTCTCCAGGCAAGAATGCTGGAGTGGGTTGCCATTTCCTTCTCCAGGGGATCTTCTCAACCCAGAGATCAAATCCAGTTCTTCTGCATTGCAGGCAGGTTCTTTACTGACTGAGATACGAAGAAACCCTCTCCTAAACATGTAAAACAAATCTCCATAGTTTATTGTCCAAATGTAGTTTTCCTGAGAGCCAAAGTCTGGTTCCAAACCTTGGTCCTTTTCTTTGTCTACTTATGAGTGGATGCTGATAAGAGTGACGTGATGAATAGACAAGAGAAATCCAGTGCCTGGAACATGGGCTGCATCATTTGCCCCTTAAATTCTTCCATGTTCCCTAATTCGGATACCAGAGGGTGGCATGGGAATGTAAACTCAAAATGAAAAGGAGGGATGGATGCACAGGACACAGATGCCAAGTGAGGGTGTCCTCATCTTCATATCAAAGCCTGGACCATCTGGAGAGCCAAGGCCACTCTCAAATACTAACTCCTCAGAAGCTGAGAGATCTTCTCCTTTAATTAGCAATTATGCCTTAAAAAAAAAGTCTTTAACCAAAGCACACCCAGTACATTTTAATGGTATGTTTCAGAAAGTTAATCCAGGGCAAATTGTAGGATACTTT
Organism: Bos grunniens; assembly: GCF_055505025.1. Lineage (NCBI taxonomy): Eukaryota > Metazoa > Chordata > Mammalia > Artiodactyla > Bovidae > Bos > Bos grunniens. The sequence continues at coordinate 52,345,144 of NC_141175.1, read as the reverse complement.
TATTCAACAACAAAATAAAGATTGTATTCCCTGTTCCCAACTGAGAAACAATGAATCAATTAGTTGCACCTGCAATAGTTTACATAAAGTGACTATTAGGAGGAAAGATTTAATCTCAAATCTCCAGAACTATGTTTCAGTTTTCCTTTCTTTTGGATTAAAAGAAAAGCAAGACAACAATATAATTAAGCATTGTTTCTAAAAAGAAGATGGTCTCCTCTCCTATTTTTTTTTTTTTTAATTACGAAAGTATGACAACAAATTTACAGGAGAGTTGGAAAATACAGAACAAGGTTACATAGTGTTGTTCAGTTGCTGAGTCAGTTGTGACCTCACAGACTGCAGCACGCCAGGCTTCTCTGTCCTTCAGGGCTTCCTGGAGTTTGCTCAAACTCATTCTGTCACCCACTTCTCCTTCCCTCAGTCTTTCCCAGCATCAGGGTTTTTTCCAATGAGTCAGCTCGCCACATCAGGTGGCCAAAGTATTGGGGCTTCAGCTTCACCATCAGTCCTTCCAATGAATATTCTGGGTTGATTTCCTTGATGATTGACTGGTTTGATCTCCTTGAAGTCCAGAGGACTCTCAATAGTCTTCTTCAGCATCACAGTTCGAAAGTATCAATTCTTCAGTGTTCAGCCTTCTTTATGGTCCAACTCTCACATCCATATTTGACTACTGGAAAACCATAGCTTTGACAAGACAAACCTAAATGCTGTCTAGGTTTCTCATAGCTTTCCTTCCAAGGAGCATGCATCTTTTAATTTCATGGCTGTGGTCACAATCTGCAGTGATTTTGCAGTCCAAGAAAGTAAAATCCATCACTATTTACACTTATTCCCCATCTATTTGCCATGAAATGATGGGACAGGATGTGAGAATTGGACTATAAAGAAAACTGAATGCAGAAAAATTGATGCTTTAGAATAAGACTCTTGAGAGTCCCTTGAACTGCAAGGAGATCCAACAAGTCCATCCTAAAGGAGATCAGTCCTGGGTGTTCATTGGAAGGACTGATGCTGAAGCTGAAACTCCAACACTTTGGCCACCTCATGTGAAGAGCTGACTCATTTGAAAAGACCCTGATGTTGGGAAAGATTGAGGGCAGGAGGAGAAGGGGACGAAAGAGGATGAGATGGTTGGATGGCATCACTGACTCAATGGACATGAGTCTGGGTAAACTCCAGGAGTTGGTGATGGACAGGGAGGCCTGGTGTGCTATGGTTCATGGGGTCGCAAAGGGTCAGACATGACTGAGCAACTGAACTGAACTGAACTAATGGGACAGGATGCCACAATCTTAGTTTTTTGAATGTTGAATTTTAAGCCAGCTTTTTTTCACTCTCTTCTTTCACTCTCCTCAAGAGGCTCTTTAGTTTCTCTTTGCTTTCTGCCATTAGAGTGGTATCATCTATATATATTACAATTATTTTTTAAGTACATAAATTAAGATTTTTAGTTGGAGTTTCAACATTAAACTCTCAAAAGTTAATAGAATGAATAAACAAATAAGTAGAAGAATATAGTATACCTGAAAAGCACTGTAAACCAATTCAACATAATTAAGAATTATACAACTTTCATATAGCAGTAGGATACAATTCTATTCAAGTTCCCAAAGACTGTACACTAGGAGACACTGTAATGTATCCAGGGACATAAAACAAGGTACAAAGTCTTCATGGTCTGAAAATATTGAAATCATACAGAGTCTGTGTTCTTATCACTGTGGAATTATGTTAGAAATCAATGTTGAAAGATAATTGAAAATAAACCACATATTTTCAAGTGCAATGTGACATTTACCAAGAGAGATCTTCAACTTAGCTTTCAAAAGCCTTAATAAAGTTAGACTGCAAAAAACAGGGTGATTGCAGAGAATAAATCATTTATAGGATAAATTAGTATCAAAATGAGAAATTAATATTAAAGATACTTTAAACAAAATCACATGTATTGTAAGTTTCTTTGTTATCATACAAATTTATTACAGTAAAAGTTCAAAAATGTTTAAAGTTCAAAAAGTTTTATCTACATTTAACTTTGGTAATCTGTTTCACACAGAATGGAACCCTACATTTATTATTTTGTGGAAACAATTAGTTTCTAAAATAAGCACATTCCACCTATTCCTAGAGTAAGGTTTTTAAAATTCGAATTTTCATACAAGTAGCTACCAGGGGGAACCTGTGCTCTCTAGCTGGAAGGAGACCTTGTCATTGGAAAGGGCCGCCCTGATAGCACTGTGATTCCTCCAGCATCAATACACAGCTCACTACTTAAGTTAAGATAGATCTTGCAAGATGTGGTAAAATCTAGCATTGAGATTGCCCATAGGTTTGCAAAACTGCACTTTATGTGTGGGAAAGAGTTATGATCATGAGATCTGCCTTTTTCATATGGGAAGCAGGCTGCACTGCCTGCTCTTGATTCTCCCATAGTACCTTGCTTTAAACACTTGATTGATTTAAGCACTTTTGATTTACCATTGGTGGCAAAGTAAAGCAAAACACACAGGGATAAAGCACGAGGGAAATATAAAAGGACTGAGGTCCAGCCATGTCTCTGCAAATGACCCAGTTTCATCCCTTTTCTATGTTCAAGTAATATTCCATTGTGTATATGTACTACATCTTCCTTATCCATTTGTCTGCCGACGAACATTTAGGTTGTTTCCATGTTCTAACTATTGTAAAGAGTGTGTAGAGTCTGTCACATAGAGTGAACGAAGTCAGAAAAAGAAAAAAAAAAATATATATACACATATATACTGTATATTAACACATGTAAGTGGAATCTAGAAAAATGGTACAGATGAGCCTATGTGCAGGGCAGGAATAGAGCCGCAGAAGTAGGAAATGGACATGTGGATGGTGGGGGCTTGGACATATGAATTGGGAGACTGGGACAGATGTAAGTACACTGCTATACGTGAAATAGAGAGCTAGCGGGAACCTGCTGTATAGAACAGGGGGCTCAGCTCAATGCTCTGTGGTAACTTAAATGGTGGGATAAGGGGAGGTCCAAGAGGGAGGGGATATATGTATACATACAGTTAATTCACTTCGTCATGCAGCAGAAACTAACACAACATTGTAAAACGACTATACTCCAATTAAAAAAAAAAAAAAAAGAAATGAGAAAAAAAGGAGTGAGTGACATATACAGAGTTCACGGCAACTCCACTGGCTTGTGGAAAATCAGGATAGAAGGGGCCACTGAGGTTTGATGCTTTCCCTCCCTTTCTCTTTTAACATTTACCTCATGTCCACCACGTGCAATTCTCTGGGAAATTTTAGAATCACAAAGTCCCAGCAGAGATTGTTTTCTCCTTGCTCATCCTTTGCTAGAACTCTTTGCTGGGAAGAGTCTTCACCCAGAATAAAGACTCTTTTCCCGGCCTTCCTTGCTGCCAGATGTCACTATGTGACTTAGTTCTGGCCAATGGGATGTGGGCAGAAATGATGCATGCAGCTTTATCAAGGTTTCCTTTGAAGCAGAAGGTATGGCTTTCTCTGTTTGTCCTCTTTCCTGCCAGCTAGGATGTGAATGTGGGGACCACAGATGAAGCACAGTTCAGTTTATAGAGCAGAGGCCTCACAATGAGGCTCTTGGGTCTCTGATGGTTGCGGGACACCCATACCAACTGGGAACCATCTGTTTAGACTTCTATGACGGTCAAAGATATGCCATTCTGCTGTTTAAAACACTATTATTTTGGACTTGCAGCCTCCCAGAGCTAGTCCTAACCTCTCTTACTAGACTCTTCCTTCCAGAGAACTTAAACATATATCTGTAATTCTCTTGCTTACATGGTTGGTGTCGTAAGTCAGAAACAAGGTTTTGCATGTATACCTGATTTGGACTAGCTTGGAGTACCCGCAGGTCCCTTGAAAGTCATTGGCTACACTGAACTTAACCTGCGTATACTCACAAGGTCTTGAACTTTTGCAAAGGCCACTTGGCATGGAGGTCACAAACTCAAATACAGGCATCAGAGAAAGCAGAGGACTGGCCCTATGAATGGTGTGGTTTGGAGCAAACTGGAGATGCATCCCAGCTTAAAGCAGTGTGCTGCTCCTGAGTCCCCATCCCTGGCAGTCACACTGCCACTTAAATCCCATGATGACAAGTCTTCACATCTCAAGAGCCACTGGAAACCTGACTTTTCATAGGAAAGTACACCAGTTTTAAATTTTCACAACTGATTTTTTTTTAATTAATAATTATGTGGAAAAAGTAAAACTTAGCTTTGATCAAGACTTGGCTTCCTGGCTGGGAGTTCACAACAAGTTATAAGCATGGGGAAAAGGTGTTATTAGCTATCATGCAGCTTAGTGCATATGCTCCCAACACACAAAAAAATCATTACTGTATGGAGAGAATTTAAACTGTTAAAACTGTGAAATAAATGTCAAAAGTACCTAAAAGGAGGCTCATAAATTATGAAATATAAGTAAAGTTTTATTTAACTTCAGATATTGTAAAAATAGCACTACTTTACCTCCCCATCCTCGATGAAGACGCAAACTAAAAACTGAGATACTTTACTTAGATGCATTATCTGGGGGACAGAGGTAACTCTCTCCATTTGTGTTCCTTGGCATGTGTTAGTACCAGCCCCCTATTGCCAGACACAGGTAAACTCTTCTGTCCACAGCATATCCCATTCCCAGCAACAGAGGTCCAAGGACCTAAGCCTGAGGTCTCTCATTTTGGGAAAGTGCCTTACCTCATTTTCTAAGGCATCAGGTTCCCTGGTCTCCACATGTCCTCATGATGTTAATTACACACCTGCCCACTGGTCCTTGCCACTCAGGGATGCAGATGTGGGACTAACAGCAGGCCAGCCACAGACTTGGCAGTGTGCCTGAAACCACAGCATCCATCTAACTCCATTCCGCACCTAACAGTCCTCTTCTGCAATTAACCTCCCCCGCTGGATCCTCCCGGCAAAGAAGGAATGCTGAAGGCACTACTGCGCAGCAGGCAAAGCTCAGCATGGCTGCAGGGCTAAGGAGGCGTGGTGTTTCTGAAATTTTTATTCTAGGTAAAATTCACTCTCTAGCAACCTAGAGCTGCCTTAGCTTAGTTTAGCTACTCTCAGGACCAATCATAAATAGGTTTGACCTCTCGGTTTAGGATGTCTCCGAACTGTGACAAAAGCAAATGCTAATGCAAACCCTGCTGGGGTGGGTTTTATTCCAGTTAAGTGAAATGCTCCCCAGAGACTATGGATTGAGATCCAACTACTTAGGGTAGAGCCATGGAGGTCAGGCTCTTTGAGCCAATCAAGCTCCAATTTGGTTGCATAAATTGAGCAAAAACACATAATATAAAGACTGAAAAGGCACTTTTCATTTTCTTTACACTTCTAATTTTCAGTCACCCAGGATACAAGGCTTCTGCAGAACACGGTTTGCCAGGTATGAGGCCCACTTTAAACACAGCCCTGCTGTGCTGCTTTGTAAAATGAATATTTTCTTAATTTAACTTTTATTTTATATTGGATCTGATCATTGATTTGGGCTTTCCTGGTGACTCAGACAGTAAAGAGTCTGTCTGCAATGCAGGAGACCCAGTTTCGATCCCTGGGTCAAGAAGATCACCTAGAGAAGGGAATGGCTACCCATTCCAGTATTCTTGCCTTGAGAATTCCATGAACACCAGAGACTGGTAGGCTACAGCACATGGGTAGCAAAGAGTTAGACAGGACAGAGTGACTACTGTTTTCACTTCCCATAGTTGATTTAAAATGCTGTGTTAGTTTCAGGTGTATAGCTAAGTGATTGAGTTTTGTATATACATAAAAGAATGGATATATATCCATTCCTTTTCCCATTCTTTCCTACATAAGTTATTACAAAATACCGAGTAGTGTTCCCTGTGCTATACACTGGGTCCATGTTGACTATCTGATTTATACATTGTAGTATGTACATGCTAACCCCAAACTCCTAATTTATCCCTCCCCCAAACATTTCTTCTTTGGTAACCATAAATTTGTTTTCGAAGTATGTTACTTTATAAAATGGATATTTGTAAACAGAATGATTTCTGTGTATTGATACTCTTAAAATGATACATTCATTTCAAGATTTAAGGTATCTTACAATGATACAAGGGGCTGCCCCAGTGGCTCAGTGGTAAAGAATCTGCGTGCAAAGCAAGAGATGCAGGTGGTGCAGGTCTGATCCCTGGGTCAAGAATATCCCCTGGAGGAGGGCATGGCAACCCACTCTAGTATTCTTGCCTGGAGAATCCCATGGACAGAGGGGCCTGGTGGGCTGCAGTCTACGGGGTGGCAAAGAGTCGAAAACAACTGAAGTGACTGAGCACGCACATACAGGCACAGTGACACATACACTCCTACCTACAGGCATATTTTCTGAGGAGAAGCAGTTAAGGATAATGAAGAAGTGGACAATGACCACTACAGCAGGATGGGGTGAATGGGCTGTGATCCACCACTGGTTGACAGGGGACTCCCAAGTGCCTTACTACCAGATGTGCTGCGAGCAGGAGCCAGGGAACTTGCAGGAAGCATGGAATCTCAGGCACCAAAGGATGGGAATTTGGTAGAAGTGCAGAATTCTAAGCCTTAGTCAGAATCAGAATCTGCATTTTAACAAGACCGGTAAGTGATTCCTCTGCACTAATTAAAATTTGAAAGGTAGCATTACAAAGCTAGCCAAGGAGGTATGGTACATACATAACCCATGTCCTAGAGTAGACACTCGGTCTGGAGAGAAAATAACTGCCATGGAATCCTAATTACACCACCTAAGAAATTACTTCTCAGTTTTCCACATCTGTAAAATGGACATAAACACATCTCACAAGATGGGAATATTTACTTAATAAACTATAAACAGTTGTTCCACGATAAGTGGTCTTAGTATTATCTACCCACATTGTCTTGAGTACAAAAATATCATGAGTCCATTTGTTGAATATCCACCCCCCACCCCCAGAAGAATTCAACTTGAAAACTCCCTTGAAGTGTTGGCTAGAACTAAGGACATAAGGCCACTTGCCTAAATCTGGAAAGCCAGAATAAGTATGGGTGCAAATGATTTTCTTTTGAGTATGAAGGCAGTCTGTAGAAGTCTGACTTCTTCCTGAGTCCATGGTAACAAGCTGAATGCAGTTCATAGCAAAGGAAAGTATTGATAAATACTAAAAGTGAGTTTTTTAAAACTCATCTTACATCAGCATAGTCTTAAAACATCAACTCCTCACACTACACCAAAGGCACAATGAACAAGTGAAGCAGAAAAATGGAAACAATGACAAAAGAAGAAAAATGGATAAAGACAAAATTTAACCCACTGTCATTTAGTTCAACTCCATTAGGTGAACACACCAGAAAACTATGTAAATCCTCTCTCCCACCTGCAGATGTCACTGAGTACAGATTACAAGAAGGAAAGTTTCTTTGCTCAAATGGTCAGAACAAACTGTTAATTTATTTTATGAAAACTGCTTCTTCCCATTTCAAATCCTCTCCACCCGATGAAACAGGTCAACAAATCTTCTGATGATCACTCATTTCAGTTACACTACTGAAGTTATTATGTGTAGCTGGATTTAAGGAAATTAAACAAAAACAGATACACTTAAAGTTTACTATATTTGAAGCTGGGAGAGTTTCATTAACACACCCTTTATAACAAATTCATTTTTAGAAGGCTTTCAAATGAATGCACTGCAATCTGCAGTTTCAATGGGCAAATGAACTTAAGTCTTCTACCAAATAGATGAATCAACTATAGTGCGTGGAGATTGTCTTGTTTGATACAGGAGTTCAGTATGGCTTGAATCTATACCTATATGGCATTTAAGATATACAATACCTATATGAAACACACACCTGTGTGTGGACTGGAGAATAAATGGGTGAACATATGTGATGGTTTCATTATCACGTCTAATGTTGTTTCATGAACGTGAAAGTGAAAGTCACAAGTCACTTCATGTCTAACTGTGACGCCATGGACTATAGCCCGCCAGGCTCCTCTGCCCATGGGAATTCTCCAAGCAAGAATACTAGAGTGGGTTGCCATTTCCTTTTCCAGGGGATCTTCCCAACCCAGGGATCAAACCCGGGTCTTCTGCATTGCAGGCAGACTCTTTACCCTTTGAGCCACCAAAGGAAGCTATAATAAGCTTTTGACAAATGATCTCAACTGGCTCGACCTTAGTTTCTTTAGTGGAAAATGTTAGTATGTGAGATAATATTTAAAATCCCAAACAAGTCAACTGTTTATGATTCTAGGCTTTTAAGGTGACATTTTAATTGAATACCCTTCTCTACCTTTGATGTATCTTTGTGTGCATGCATGCATGCTACATTCCTTCTGCCATGTCTCTTTGTGACGCTATGAACTATAGCCCATCAGGCTCCTCCTGCCTTGGGATTCTCCAGGCAAGAATACTGGAGTGGGTTCCCATGTCCTCCTCCAGGGGATCGTTCCAGCCCAGGGATTCAACCAGGGTCTCTTATGTCTTCTGCATTGGGAGGCAGGGTCTTTACCACTAGCTTCACCTGGGGCGCCCTTGATGTATCCTTACTGTCCTTAAAACCAATAAGATACAAAAATTAATTATAATGCCTACTTTTCCCAGGCATAGAATTAGTTGAACACAGCTTTGTTTAGGGGAAATGCATTGCAACTAATGAAATTTTCAACAAATGATAAAGAAAATAAGTGTTTTTCTATTTCTGAGAATTGTGAATGCCTCTGTGGAAGGGGCTTTTTTGAATATCAGTCACAATTCCTGAGGAGCCAGGGCATCACTCGAGACCCAGCCACCCTCTGGTCAGTTTCTTCATTTCCTCAGCGAGTGACAATGACGTGGATCGAGCAACTGCCTTTGCAAGGAAAGAGCACTCTTCCTTGCTGACAACTCACCTTCTCTGCTTTATGCCCTAAACCGGCCCTCCATTTTTATTGTTGTTTTCAGATTGATTTTGGGATCTATTCTGCCAAGTCCTTGCAATGTTGCTAATATCCAAAAATATAAACTTACAGACAAATGTGCAGGAGAAACAATTTGTAGTGAAAATTATTGCTTGCTTTTCTGAAGGATAAAGAGAAAGCTTTCACATTTTAAAATATACATGATCTATTGGGCAGAGTCAGGTTTACTTAAATTCCTATTGCTATCATTTACCTGAATCTATATATGTTTAGAAACCATAGGAAAATGTCCTCATCGTTTTTCCCCCTAAGATTACATAGTACAACAGAATTCGGACAATAGAATTAGATTAACCATTACGGACTGACCTGTTGTTGAGAATCCCATCCAATAACTATGGAATAACACATTCGTCCTGAAAGTAAAGACATTCTTATGACTAAAGATGTAACTATCAATCCTATGAGATCCTATAAATCTCATAAAATGTCCAAAACTTCTAATTGTTGTTTTTTTACAAAATCCATTTCCTACTAGAATAATTGTGAATGGCACTTCTCATAACGTTGTCTACACTGAGAAGATAATTACCAATGGGTCACATGTTCTATAAGAAATTTTTATCAAGTTTTCTATTTAGTAAAGGTTTGGGTTCCCTGTCTGTACACTGTGACTTGTGAACCTGTCTAGCATCTGCCTCCAGGGATTCTGTTTATTTTTGTTCAGGATGTAGGCTTCTCTGCACCAAATACCCAGAGTCTGTATCTCAGCAGATGGCACATTCAGGCCCATAGCAAGGAACACAATGCAAAGGACATGTGGTGGGCTGACTCTCTAAATACACTGTGAGAGAAAAATGATTAGCTACATATGTCTGTGACTTACTGGTCAGCTGCAAGAAGACCCACTAAACCTGGGGACTGAGAAAAAGGGAAAGAGGACACATAGAAATTAATGTGAGAGAAACACAGGGCAACCCTGCTCATATGCAGATTGAGTGCAGCTTCACCGGGTAATGGATACTTTATGACTTCATGGTTTAGAAAAGTGGTATGGAGGTTTTCAATTAGATTTTTAAGACTTGATTCAAGTTCCTTCCATGCTCACATGCCCTTCCTGGTAATACTCAGCTCATCACTATAGTAATTCAAAAGGGCAATATCAACTTATTTGCAGGGAAGGAATGGAGATGCAGACTTAGAGAAAGGATTTGTGGAAACAGCAGGGAAAGGAGAGGGTGGGACAGATTGAAAAAGTAGCACTGACTTATATACACTACTGTATGTAAAACAGATAGCTAGTAGGAAGCAGCTGTATAGCACAGGAAGTCCAGCTCGGTGCTCTGTGATGACTAGAGGGGTAGGATGGGAGGGCAGCTCAAGAGAGAAGGGATATATATATATATATATATATATGGGGACTGATTCATGTTTTTGTATAGCAGAAACCAACACTGTAAAGCAATTATCTTCCAAATTTTTTTTTTAAAGATATTCGGTATCTTCCTTAAAAATTTGTAAAGAAAAAGCATATTTCATTCACAATCTCTACTCTTCTACTGGGGGCTTCTCAGGTGGCTCAGTGGTAAAGAATCCACCTGCAGTGCAGGAGATGCAGGTTTGATCCCTGGGTTGGGAAGATCCCCTGGAGAAGGGAATGGCAACCCACTCCAGTATTCTTGCCTGGAAGCTTCCATGGAGAGAGAAGTCTGGGAGGCTACATACAGTCCATGGGGTCACAGAAGAGTCAGACATGACTTAGCAAATAAACAACACCCTTTTATTGTGTGGGGAAGAAAGAGGGGAGGCCATGGCAAGGGAAGAATCACTCCTTTTATCAGGTGATGGAGCAACCTCTTGGGATACATGGTGTTGGGGTCACAAACCCAAAACCATTTGAGCTGTGATCCCTGGAGGCAGGTGACAATAATGAAGATATTATAGCTCTTTCTGCCAAGCTCTTAATGGATACATATTCAGGCTGTATAAGAGTAAAAAGGGAAAAATATTCAAAAGGAGCAACTTAATAAACTCTGGAACTCACTAAGGACAGGACAACTTCTGACAAAGACAATGGCATGACTTTGGAGCCTTAAGGGGCTAAAACAGTAACAGTGCCCTCAACCAGGAGCCCCTTTGCCCAGCAAGAGGAAGCCATGGTGTGAGCAGGACTGGAGCTGCAGAAACTGGTTCTTGGCCAATGCACTAGATATGACTACATCCCCCTGGACTTCCAGAATGATCTGGGAAGTGGAATTTCTAAAGGGGACTAGAGGTCTTAAATTAGCAGTGAAACACAAGAACTATAGATTCTTTTTAATCAAAGTGTATAATTTTTAAATCAAATGTATACTTATTTTTATCAAATATCATTTTAATCAAAATGTATAATTTTTATTTCTTGAGCATTGTGAGGCAATTTATGCTAAGCATTTTATATATGTATGTCATTTTATTGAAAACTCTTAAGCTCCAAGATTTTGGCCACCTGATGCAAAGAGCCAACTCACTGAAAAAGACCCTGAGGCTGGGAAAGATTGAAGGCAGGAGCAGAAGTGGGCAATAGAGGATGAGATGGTTGGCTAGCATCACTGACTCAACGGACATGAGCCTGAGCAAACTCTGGGACAGAGTGAAGGACAGGGAAGCCTGGCATGCCTCAGTCTAAGGGGTTGAAAAGAAGCTGACACTACTGAGTGACTGAACAGCAACAACAAGTCACCACGAGGTATACAGTGCAGTCTCATCTTTCAGGTGAGCATCGACGTTAGGTAACTTCCTTGGGGCAGCAGAGCCAGGGTTCTGCTCTTACAGCATCTAACCCCAAGTCCATCATCTTAACTGCTGTTTCCCATTGTTCCCTCGAGAAATGACATATGAACTGGCTCCAAATGAGATAATTAAAAAAGATTAAGGAAATATTTACCAAATTTGATACTATAATTTTGAATGTATTTTACATACACTTCCACTTAAATTTCTGTTTTCATTTCCTAAATTACAGGTTATATCTTATTTCTCCCCTTGCTTGAATGCCTCCCCATAGCTCCCAGATTACAGCCCCTCATGACCTGATTCTAGCTCATCTTTTAACCAACTCTCAATATACTTTTGCACTTGTCCACATCTCCGATTCCCTTGACGATGGGCCAAGTTCGTGATCACACCTGCTCTTTCCTTAACTGTGCTCTGCTTTATTGTCTTCAAAGTCCAACTTAAGCTTCACTTCACTTGCAACAATCTTCTCTGAACTCATAAGCAGAACTAATGACATTTTCTTCCAGATCATTATTGCCCATCACTTGAGATTTTGCTTAGAGCACTTTCTTTAAAATGCCAATTTGCATTTCTGATTCTTCCATGAGAGGGCAACTCACACTGGGCAGAAGACTTTGTGTTCTTAATCTCACTTTCCCAAAATACTGCTTCCTATATGGATGCATCCAATAAATTGATCAAACTGGTTTTGGTTATAACCAAGTTTACCTCAGAGTTTGTTATTGTTTAGTCACTAAGTCATATCCGACTCTTTTGTGACCCCATAGACTGTAGCCTGCCAGGCTCCTCTGTCCATGGGATTTTCCCAGGCAAGAATGCTAGAGTATGTTGCCATTTCCTTCTCCAGGGCATCTTCCTGATCCAGGGATCAATCCCACATCTCCTGAATTGGCAGGCAGATTCTTTACTACTGAGCCACCAGGGCAGCCCAACTAAGAGAACTGTGTGCTCAGTCACTCAGTTGTGTCCGACTCTTTGCAGCCCTATGATTTAATTATTTACATTAACCAAGTCAAATGTATATTTTTTTCCACATTCATTGCTCGCTTGTTTTCCATGGCCCCAAGATGTACATTCCCTCACCAGCCAATCTTGTACTTTCTTTTAATGCTGCCATATAAAATACAGAGTCTCACAATTAAATTTGAATTTCAGATAAACAGTAAGTAATTCTTTGCGTATGGACCGTGTACTGCATGAAATTTAATGGGGTGCCCAGTTGTTGTTTGTGAAAACTATCAGCCCTGTTTTCTTTACAACCCTTTTAAAATCATTATTTCCACACGAGACTTCTGGAGGTCTCTTCTTTGGTTATAAACTAAAGCCTTGCTCTTAATAGAATGCACTTGCTTCGTAAAGATAATATAAAACACAAAACAATTTGTATGGAAATAGAGAAAAACCTCAAATAACCAAAGCAAACTTGAGAAAGAAGAACGGAGCTGGAGGAATCAATCTGCCTGACTTCAGACTATACTACAAAGCTACAGTCATCAAGACAGTACGGTACTGGCACAAAGACAGAAATATAGATCAATGGAACAAAATAGAAAGCCCAGAGATAAATCCACGTGCCTATGGACACCTTATATTTGACACAGGAGGTAAGAATATACAATGGAGAAAAGACAATCTCTTTAACAAATGGTGCTGGGGAAACTGGTCAACCATCTATAGAAGAATGAAACTAGAACACTTTCTAACACCAAACACAAAAATAAGCTCAGACATTTCTCCATAGAAGACGTACAGATGGCAAACAAACACATGAAAAGATGCTCAGCATCACTCATTATCAGAGAAATACAAATCAAAACCACAGTGAGGTACCATCTCGCCCTGGTCAGAAAATGGCTGCTATCAAAAAGTCTACAAACAATAAATTCTGGAGATGCTGCAGAGAAAAGGGAACCTTCTTACACTGTTGGTGGGAATGCAAAGTAGTACAGCCACTGTGGAGAACAGCATGGAGATTCCTTAAAAAACTGGAAATAGAATTGCCATATGACTCAGCCATTTCACTGCTGGGCATATACACTGAGGAAACCAGAATTGAAAGAGACACATGTACCCCAATGTTCACTGCAGCACTGTTTACAATAGCTAGGACATGGAAGCAACCTAGATGCCCTGTGGCAGACTAATGGATAAGAAAGCTGTGGTACATATACACAATGGAATATTACTCAGCTATTAAAAAGAACACATTTTAATTAGTTCTAATGAGGTGGATGAAACTGGAGCCTATTATACAGAGTGAAGTAAGTCAGAAAGAAAAACACCAATATAGTATATTAATGCATATATATGGAATTTAGAGATGGCAATGATGACCCTATATGCAAGATAGCAGAAGAGACACAGATATAAAGAACAGACTTTTGGACTCTGAGAGAAGCCGAGGGTGGGATGATTTGACAGAATAGTACTGAAACATGTATATTAACATGCATGAAACAGATCACCACTCCAAGTTCAATGCATGAAATAAGGCACTCAAAGCCAGTGCCCTGGGATGACCCTGAGGGATGGGATGGGGAGGGAGGGAAGTGGGAAGAGGGTTCAGGATGGGGCACACATGTACATTCATGGCTGATTCATGTCAATGTATGGCAGAAACCACTACAATATTGTAATGTAATTAGCCTTCAATTAACATAAATAATTAAAACAAACAAACAGACACAACCCTGCAGGTCTCCTAAATTTTCAATGGCTCCCTTATGTTGGTGGTAGAAGACCAATGAGAGGAAAAGAAACTGTAACAAACTGGTATGACTACTCATGATTGGTGTTCCTATATCAGGCTATCCCCCATCCTTCAGATGTGACCTTGAGTATGGGCTTCCCACTTCTGCTCTTGTATTCTTTCAGTCGCTTTTCAGGCTCTCCTGTGTGCAACTGTGTGGTAGTTTGAGCATTCTTTGGTATAGACTTTCTTTGGGATTGCAATGAAAACAGACTTTTTCCATTCTGTCATCCTTTCCTATAATCTTTATTTTATTTAATCTAATTATTATTGTCCTGACTAATGAGCTTCCATTTTGGGGGCTTTTACTGTTTGTGTGTGTGTGTGAATGTCCTTATTTTTATAGCAATCTTTCCCTAGATACAATTCCTTTATAACATAGTATTTAAAAATATCCTAGGCCATTTCAACAATACTATTGGCTAGTTATCAAGGCTGGAGAAATAATGTGAAATGTCTGACAGAAAATCTTCATTCAGTAAAATGCAGCTCTTTTTGAACTGCTCAACTAAGAAAACTCTGAGAGCATCTTCTTTGGGGCTTCTAGAGGACAAATCTTACACCTTGGATGCGGAGGCATCCTTGGGTGCCTGGGTCATGGATGGTCTGAATGGTCTCCCAAATCTGTTGAAGCAGCTCTATTTTCTTAGCTGCTTTATATATTAGGCTACCAAATAGGATTTTGTTTGAACACAGCGTTCTTTAAAAAGTTTGAATACCATAGATCTAACCCACCCATGATTCTAATTTGGGGAACTGGACACAAGCATAAGAAAAAAAGTGACTAATTGGGGGAATACTTCTCTTTTATCCCCTCTTCAATTATACCATGTAGGAGGTCTCATCTGCTGAGAACCTATAAATAGAGTCTTCGTGACTTCTTTTTCCTGTGGGTGAAGACATATATACCTTGAGAGTCTGAGTGCCTTGATTAAGGCATTTGTAGGCAGTTAACCTATCCTGGGCAAGTAACCAGAGAATTTTCCAAAAACAAGTGATGGAGTCAAGGTCACCTCTAAAACTGTGCAGAGGCCAGGGGAGGCATGGCACAGCTTCTCAGCAACTTTCCCAACTGCCCCCAAATGTTCCATTCATAATCACTCTCTATACATTTGTGGATGAGGGCCCTCTTTGAACCTACATGCTTTACATGCTCAGTCACTAAGTCAGGTTCACTCTTTGTGACCCCATGGAGTACAGCCCACCAGGCTCCTCTGTCAATGGAATTTTCCAGGCAAGAACACTGGAGGAGGTCACCATTTCCTGTTCCAGGTGAACTTCCTCATTTAAGAATCAAACCTGCATTTCCTACATTGGCAGCCGTATTCTTTACCACTGAGTTGCCTGAGAAGTCCTTGGAACCCACTCTATTGTGCAAAACTCTTTGAAAATAAGACTGGAAGGAAAGGGAAGATTCAACCTGCCGCCTGGGGAAGCAGTGGGACACTGGCCTTTGTGAAACCGCCCTTAATGATATTTGCAATGGTGTAATCTCTGTCTTTAAAGCAAACATCATCCGTCTGCCTCTGTGCTGAATGATCCACTCTCACTTTTCGAGATGCAGGCTCATTTAACAACTGGCAATCAAACCCGCTCGGGCAGCCACAATGGAAACTGTTGAGGTTCATTACACTGGAAAAATATGCCATCTTTATTTCCATTACATTGTTTCCTCAAAGATTAACAATACACATTTTTTTCCCCAGTGGCCCATTTTTATGAAATTTTACTTGGATATATTTCTAAGTCTCTGATCCAGATGGTACATCTCAGAGTGAAATGTGAAGTGTGCTTCTTGTGCTTCTATTCTAAAGCATTGCACTGCTATTCTGGACCCATTCTGAAAAAAAAAAAAAAATCATTAGAAATTAAAAGGACAAAAACAATTTGAGATTGAAGAGTTTATGATGTGGGAGTGGCAAAATGCATTCTTGATTCACTAGTGATTATCGGTGATGGTCTGATAGCAGCTTGCAGCTTTGCCCAAATATTTAACTGGTGTGGTAGATTTCTAGCAAAATCTTCATAGTATACGGTGGTGGTGTGTGTGCTCAGTCCTGTTTGACTCTTTGGGACCCCATGGATTGTAGCCTGCCAGGCTCTTCTGTCCTTTAATTTTTCTAGGCAAGAATACTGGAGGGGGCAGGTTGCCATTTCCTACTCTATTGTGGTAATATATTGGACACTTAGTATACATCTGTTAAAAAAAGAATTAAAAGAGTTACCCCTTCAGAACTGTTGGGAACCTTAAGAAGGATATGGGGAAGTCAACAAAACCATGAAAAGCTGCTGCAACTTTAAAAAAAAAAAAGTAGAAATAACATATTTTAATAAAAGGAGGTTGCAGAAGTTTAAAAACACAATCCCTATTTCTTTTTAAGTTCTCCCATTGATAGGGTCCCCTTGGGTACACTTATGACAGCTGTGACCAACAGTATGGCAGAACAGACCATGTCCCACTTCCAAGGCCAGTCATTAAAGACCAGGCAGCTTCTGTCTGGTGAGCCCAGAACGTATGCCCTGAGGGAAGCCAGCCAGCCACCACTTACAAAGTCCAATCACCCTGAAACCACTGTGCTGGAGATGCTGTACAGGTGCTCTGGTCCACAGCCTGACTGAGCTCCCAGCTGGCAGACAGGTAACTGCCTACTCCAGGAACGAGCCATCTTGTGTACCCAGTTTATCTGAACATTCAGATGATTCTAGTTACAGCTGACATCTGCCTGAAAGTCAGGAGAAATCCCAAATGAGCAATGTCCAATGAGCCCTTTCCAAACACTTTACCTTACCTTATTGTGAGCAAAATAAGATGGATGTAGTTTCACACCTCTAGGTTTGGGGAGTAGTCTGTTAAACAGAAATAGTAACTGGCTATTGTTGTTCAGTTGCCCAGACATGTCCCACTCTATGGACTGTAGCATGCCAGGCCTCCCTGTCCTTCATCATCTCCCAGAGCTTGATCAAACTCAAATCCATTAAGTCAGTGATGCCATCCAACCATCTCATCCTCTGTCATCCTCTTCTCCTCCTGCCTTCAATCTTCCCCAGCATCAGGGTCTTTTCTAATGAGTCTGCTCTTCCCATCAGGTGGCCAACGTATTAGATCTTTAACTTCAGCAACAGTCCTTCCAATGAATATTCAGGGTTGATTTATTTTCTCTTCTCAGTCCAAGGGACTCTCAAGAGTCTTCTCCAACACCACAGTTCAAAAGCATCAATAGTACAGCACTCAGTCTTCTTTATGGTCCAACTCACATCCATCTATGCATGACTACTGGAAAAACCATAGCTTTGACTAGATGGATCTTTGTCAGCAAAGTAATGTTTCTGCTTTTTAATATGCTATCCAGGTTGATCATAGCCTTGCTTCCAAGGAGCAAGCATCTATTAATTTCAGGGCTGCGGTTACCATCTGCAGTGATTTTGGAGCCCAAGAAAAAAAAGTCTCCCACTGTTTCCACTGATTTTCCATCTATTTGCCATGAAGTGATGGAACTGGATGTCATGATCTTAGTTTTTTGAGTGTTGAGTTTTAAGCCAGCTTTTTCACTCTTCTCTTTCACCTTCATCAAGAGCCTCGTTAGTTCCTCTTTGCTTTCTGCATAAGGGTGATATAATCTGTATATCTAAGATTATTGATATTTCTCTCAGCATTCTTGATTCCAGGTTGTGCTTCATCCAGCACAGCATTTCACATGAAGTACTCTGCGTTCAAGTTAAATAAGCATGGTGACAATACACAATCTTGACAGGCCAATTAGGGTTTGCAACTTGCTTCCTCAGGCTTTTACTGGTGGCTCAGACCTTAAAGTGGAGAAGGCAATGGCACCCCACTCCAGTACTCTTGCCTGGAAAATCCCATGGATGGAGGAGCCTGGTAGGCTGCAGTCCATGGGGTCGCTAAGAGTCGGACACAACTGAGCGACTTCACTTTCACTTTTTACTTTCACGCATTGGAGGAGGAAATGGCAACCCACTCCAGTGTTCTTGCCTGGAGAATCCCCGGGATGGCGGGGCCTGGTGGGCTGCTGTCTATGGGGTTGCACAGAGTCGGACACGACTGAAGCAACTTAGCAGCAGCATTCTAAATTACCTTGAAGAATAACTGTCAGTAAAAAAAAAAAAAAAAGAACAAGAAATGTAGGCATCAATCAACAGGTGGGGAGAACTTTAGATGATGAACTAGACCTTGAAGCGACCCGAAAATCTTATCTCTCTGCTGTCTCCAGTCCTTTCTACATCCATTGTTCGTATTTGATGGAGGGAGAAACATGAAACACCTAACAATTTAAAAAATATCCACTATGGGGCATACACCCTGAAGAAATCATAAATGAAAAATGATACATGTAACCCAATGTTCTTTGCTGCTGCTGCTGCTGCTAAGTCGCTTCAGTCATGTCCGACTCTGTGCGACCCCATAGACAGCAGCCCACCAGGCCCTGCCATCCCTGGGATTCTACAGGCAAGAACACTGGAGTGGGTTGCCATTTCCTCCTCCAATGCATGAAAGTGAAAAGTGAAAGTGAAGTCGCTCAGTCGTGTCTGACTCTTAGCGATCCCATGGACTGCACCCCACCAGGCTCCTCCATCCATGGGATTTTCCAGGCAAGAAGAGACCTTAAAGAATCTTCCTGCAATGTGGGAGACCCAGGTTAAATCCCTGGGTTGGAAAGATCCCCTGGAGAAGGGAATGGCTATCCACTCCAGATTCTTGCCTAAAGAATTTCATGGACAGAGGAGCTTGGTGGGCTACAGTCCTTGGGGTTGCAAAGAGTCGGACAGGACTGAGCAATTTCCACTTTCCACTTTCCTTCAAGACAGCACTCTGAATTTTGTAATCAGTAGAAAATAAGATGATTTTAACGTCTATATTTTTTGTAATGTGATATATTTTAGATGATTATTTGCTTCATAAAATCATGTACATATCTTAACTAATCAGCATTCTGCCTGCATGTAGCACTTTATTTTCTTTGAAAAAGGTGTCATTTGCATAACCATAAATGCAAATATTTTTGCAAAATGACAGTCTTTGCATTATATAGCAAAGCCTGTAGTTCAAAAGACAAAAATAAAACAATATGAGGGCACCTAAACAATGAAAAGAATATAGCTGTCTTTTCTTCCTATCTGATAGAAAATTCCAGTTTTTTTAAAAAGTCTTTTAAATTACCGACTAATATAGCTGCTTCTCCTTTACTGCCTATTTTTAAAAATATCAATAAATGGCCTCTTGACAGGTTTTAAATAGAATCAGGATTATGTAGGATTATGTCAAATGCAAGCATATTTGAAATATTTTTTTAAGGTTGGGGCAGTAGCTCCACTTATTAGCTATCTTTATCTTCCCACTCGATTGCTGTGTGCTGAAATGTTTGCCATGTGCTGTGTGCACACACAATCCCTCTCCCCCTCCATACATATACACACACACTTTCCCCACATGCTGCCTGGTACATGAAATTCTGTTCAGCACTCAATGAAACTGCTGTCACCTTAAGAGTCACATAAATGAACAAAGTTACTACCACCCTTTGTATATTAGGAACCCCTAATTTACCTTCTCTCCCATCAATGTCAGAATATAGAATGCAGAAAAGACTTGGGTGTGCATCTGGCTTCTATGATTGATAGACTGTGTGATGTCAAGTTCATTTCTTCAGCCTTCCATTCCTCTAGGGATATGATGGGGACTCCACCTCAACAAACTGAGAGGGTTAGATCAACAAACTCTGAGGGTTAGACCAATAATGTGGAACATTATCTTTGCTAATATTACAGCACCCACAAAATTGTCAGCTTATTGTTTAGAGTGTGTGTGTGTGTGTTAGTTGCTCAGTCATGTCTGATTCTTTGCGACCTCATGGACTGTAGTCTGCCAAGCTTCTCTGTCCATGGAATTCTCCAGGCAAGAGTACTGGAGTGGGTTTCCATTTCCTTCTCCAGGGGATCTTCTCAACCAAGGGATTGAACCTGGGTCTCCTGCATTGGCAGGCAGATTCTTTACCATCTGAGCCAGCAGCGTAGTGGGTCTTAAGAAATCAGTTCCATCACCTATTGGGGGCTCTGCATTCAGCCCAAGAGGACTCTAGGTTCAAGCTTTACTCAGAGAACATCTGAGGGACATCTTAGGAGAACTTGACTACAGAGTGAATTTCTTGCCTTCCATATAACACATCACAGACTTCTCAGCCTCAATCTCAGTCCACAGATTATCTTAGTTTATCCAAAGCTATAGGACATCTCGGGCTTCCCTGGTGGCTCAGCAGTAAAGAATCTGCCTGCCAATGCAGGAGACACAGGTTCAATTCCTGGGTCATGAAGATGCCCTGGAGGAAGAAGCAGCAACCTACTCCAGTATTCTTGCCTGGAGAATTTCAGGACAGAGGAGCCTGGCAGGCTACAATCCATGGGGTCACAAAAGAGTCAGACACGACTTAGCAACTAAAAAACAATGATGTAAGGCATTTCACATTCTCTAAAGTTCTACAAATAGGAATTTTAGTCAGAGAGATTAGACCAATCAAGCCTAGAGCCTGTTGCAATCACAAAGTCATTATAACATGTCATAAATTCCTCTGGCCCCACCCAGCTAGTATTTATAAAATGATTTTTCTTGGATCTGAGTTGAAGAATATGCTGGATAGCCATAGTTGCTCTCCAATACCTAACTATGGCAGATATCACTAATCAGTCATAACCCGTTTTCCCACAGAGATTAAAATTGGCCTCAGGATCCAACTTAACCCACTGTTAAAGTGATTAGAATTGACCATTCAGAAGAAGCTTTGGGTTTTTTCCTAGCAGTTCAGTAGTTAAGAATCTGCCTGCCAGTGCAGAGGACATGGGTTCAATCTCTGGTCTGGGAAGATCCCACATGCTGCAGAACAACAAGCCCATGTGCCATAACTATTAAGCCTGGGCTGTACAGTCCATGTCCCCCAACAAGAGGAGACTCTGGAACGAGAAGCCTATGTACCACAACTAGAGTAACCCCCATTCAGTGCAACTAGAGAAAGCCTGTGTGCAGCAACAAAGACCCAGTGCAGCCTATATATATATATATATATATATATATACGTTAAAAAAAAAAAATATATATATATATATACTTTAAAGAAGAAGCCTTGGGATTTCTGCTTTAGGAAGAAGAGATACAAGATAAAAGTAGTCAGAAAGGTGTGGTTCAGTGCAATTCACCTCCACCTTACTCAGTGTTTCTTTTGGATACATAAATTTCTTTTGTCCATAAAATAACTAGAACCATTATTGAAGCCGGTCCTTGGAAGCATTTATTAGCCTACTTTAGACCTTGAGGCAAAGTCTCTAGATCACAAGATACAACTTTTAAGAAAGAACACTGCTAGACAATTAAAAAGCTTGCTGCTAATGTTTGCTGTCCATGAGAGAAGTTGAGAATGGTTTTCTCCAAGAAGAGTCATTTGCTCAGTAGTGTCTGAGTCTTTGTGACCCCACGCACAGTAGCAGGTCAGGCTCCTCTGTCCATATAATTTTCCAAGCGAGGATACTGGAGTGGGTTGCCATTCCTTTCTCCAGATCTTCCTGACCCAGGGATGAAACTTTGGTCTCCTGAATTGCAGGAAACGTCTTTACTGTCTGAGCCACCAGGGGAGCCCCAAACCCATATGTTATTTATTATCGGTCCCAGGGACTAATTTGGTACTAATCTCTCAAATCTAGCATTTCTAAGAGTAATGCTTCAGTTATAAATTTTTTTCAGGAGGTTGTAACTGTCATTAAAAATCAAAATAGTGCTTTGAGTATAGTGTTTTGCCTCTAATCTGTTTTAAGTACTATCTACTCTATAAATATGCACTATTACTATGGGAACTCATTTTTCTTCAAAGACAAGAATGTACTGAAAACACTTCACAATTATTCTATTCCTCCAAACAGGCCACTTAATTAACAGCAATAACATTAGTCATGTCAGGAGAAAAGTCATTTCAAATTTTTGCCAGGCAATGTCTTTATATATAAGTAGATGCATTATCATAATATGACACTTATACTGGGTACCCCCACCCCAGGTTCAATGAATATAACAAAGCAAATAGATTTTTGTCTATATAGGAGTCCATTAAATAAGCCTTATTCTGGAACACTTTAAGAATGCCAAATATTCTCTCTTCACAGCACTTCCATTAAGAGAACTTTTAACTTGGAAGTATACCATGCAGCTGTTCAAAGTGAAAAAAAGTCCCCTTCTTTATCCTTGTCAATGGTTATAAGGAACTTACACGTTCACTATGAATAGTAAAAAAATACTAAAAATTATTTGGAAGAAAGTTTAAAACAACTCATGATTCTACCACCCAGATGTCACATCAGTAATACTTGCAAATTGTATATATTTGAAATATATTGTTAATGGTATTTTTTTTATTTTACAAAATATTATGGAAATCTTTCCCTATAGATGAACCAAGTGCTACAGAGTCATTTTAAAGCATTGTATAATACTCCATTGCATGGATTGGCCATCATTCACTCAACCAATATCCTGTGACTGGACCTTTAATTTGTAGACTATTTTTTACCACAAATATTTTTGTTAACACATCTTTTCTGGTGCATATATCTTTAACTCATTACTTGCATTATTTCCTAAGTTAAATTCCTAGAAAGCAAGTTGCTGGGTTAAAGGGTGTACACATTATTTTTTTTAAACATTTAATTGAATTGTGCCACAAAACTTTTGAGATCATAAAATCCAGACCCTATATGAAAAGGCATGAAACCATTTGTAGAGGCTTTGAAGGATTCTCAGCCCCTCACTGGCCCGTGGGGATGCAGTCACAGAGAACTACATAATCTTATTATTTATTTATTTTTAAAGAGCCACCAACCTGGCTCCAACATTGTACATAGATGTATGTAAATAGAGTTTATTTGAATAATGATTAAAGGGGCAAGGGTGCTTGCATGAGTATCCCATCTATCTAAAAACCACATAACCAAATGACAGAGTGAACAAGAAAAAAGAAAAGATCTGAGAGATTTGTCTTTGCCATAAACATCCTATGTGACCCTCAGAGAGTCCTTAACCCTCTCTAAGTTGATTCATTTGTCAAAACTTAAATCTGTCCACAGTGTCTTGAAAATTTTAAAGAGATAAAGAATAGACTAATGTCTTGGAAAATAAAAAAGAAAAAACATTTGAATGATATCCAAGAGTTATTCTTTCAGATAGTATTGTTTTATGAAAATAAAAGACACAAATCAGTAGATAAGCATGTGTGCTCAGTTGCTTTAGTCATGTCCAACTCTGTGCAACCCCGTGGACTGTAGCCTAGAAGTTTCCTCTGTCCATCGGATTCTCCAGGCTGGAATACTGAAGTGGGCTGCCGTATCCTTTTCCAGGGGCTCTTCCTAACCCAGGGATGGAACCTGCATCTCTTATGTCTCCTGCATTGGCAAGAGAGTTCTTTACCACTTGAACCACCTGGGAAGCCCCAGTAAATAAGTATAAAATGTTATAAAATGTGATGGTTTGAAATCAACCTGATATGCTGGAAACTTGGAATTTGCCAAAATGACGAAGCAAAAAGCTACAGTCTTCAAGAGTTTTCTTCCATCAATGCTTAATCAAATTAATTGAGAAACGCTGACATGTCTAAAAGTCAACAAACATTTCACATTAGCTAACTCTTCATTTATGGTAACACACCAAACTTGGGTCCACGCACAATAAAGCCAATCTGCCAACACTGGATTGTGGTGAAGAAAAGTGCAACATTTATTTCAGGGTACAAAGCAAGGAGTCCAGGGTAGCTAGTGATCTAAACACCCAAACCCCTTGATGGGTTTCAGCAAAGCATTTTTAAAGGTCATGTGAGGGACGGGAGCCCCAGAGTCTGTTGATCAGTTCGTGCACAAGTCTCTGATTAGCTGATGGTGAGATAATAGGGTGATGTCATAGGTGTTTATATTATCAATTCTCAGGCACCTATTGGTCTGGGGGCTACACGCTCACGGTCATCAAGCAATTAATTTCTACCATCTGGTGGTGGTTTTAGCATCTGTTAAACAACTCAGTTGGAGAAGGTGATGGCACCCCACTCCTGTACTCTTGCCTGGCAAATTCCATGGACGGAGGAACCTGATAGGCTGCAGTCCATGGGGTCGCGAAGAGTCAGACACGACTGAGCGACTTCACTTTCACTTTTCACTTTCATGCATTGGGGAAGGAAATGGCAACCCACTCCAGTGTTCTTGCCTGGAGAATCCCAGGGATGGGGGAGCCTGGGGGGCTGCCGTCTGTGGGGTCGCACAGAGTCGGACACGACTGAAGCGACTTAGCAGCAGCAGCAGCAGCAAACAACTCAGTAAACGTGCACCAAATGCTGTTATCTAAAGAGAGGAGAGGAACTAAAGTGGAAGATATGGGGGAAGGATCTGTCCAGGTAAGCCCCATAGAATCTTGCTCAGTTACATACATTTTATTATTTCTTTGGGGCTTCCCAGGTGGCACGAGTGGTAAAAACAACAACAACAACAACAAACAACCCTCCTGCCAATGCAGGAAATATAAGAAACGAAGGTTCCAGCCCTGGGTAGGGAAGATCCCCAGGAGGAGGGCATGGTAACCCACTCCAGTATTCTCTCCTGGAGAATCCGACGGACAGAGGGAGCCTGGCAGGCTACCATCCATAGGATTCTATAGATGGATACAACTGAAGTGACTTAGCACACATGCATGTACGCATTGTTTCTTTGGTATTATTGTTCATATCTAGTTTTCAACAGAAGACATTGTCTGTGATTCAGTGTTTGACATGAAGGCAAAATGAATCTCACTTTTATTTATTTGTTTGTTTTAATTAGAGATGGATCCATGAAATTACCAAACGAATGGACTCTTTTGTTTTTCTAGCCACTTCATGCTATGGATCATGTGAACACGGTTTCCTGAATTTGAATGAAAAGAAGCTTCTGACTCTCTGGTGCCCTTCTGTTTTCAGGCTCAAACTCAAACGCAGAGAACAATACATCTCCCCAGCAGACAAGTGACAGATGACAAGGAACACAGGGAGAAAAACCAAAAGGGGGATCGAGAGATCTTTTGGGAGACCCTATCAGAGCCCAAGGCAGGAATCTCAGAGTTTAGAATCAATGTTTTAGATCTCTGACCATTCAGGTCAGATAAAAGAGGGTGGGTAGGTTAGCCGCCCCTCCCAGGTCCTTTAGACAAAACTATTTCCTCTTTTGTCCAGTGTGGAAGTCAGGAGAGGGCCTGGCTGGGGATCCATCTTTCTTCTGAAGTCAGCTTCTGAGTGAGCACACCTTCCCATGGAACCATTTAAGGAGGCTAATGGATTTAAAAAAATAAAAATAAAAAACTGGTAGTAACCCCTTGTGGGATTCAGCACTCTGTCATCCTTGTTCTAGTCAAAGTCAAGTCACTGTAGTCTAGACTGTCCAGCCATTTGGTCACCTCGTCTGTTCACCAGTGCCTGGGGTACCTGTTATGCTTCCAGAACAGCAGCTGCACCCACCTCTCTAACTGAACAATGGGTAAGCTTCACTCCTCACTCCTGTCTGCCTTGAACTTCTTGGATGGTAATTAACATGAAATGTTTTAAAAGCAATACCTGCATACGTTGTTTCCTAAAATTCCATCCTTAAAAACTGCTTGGGAAGGCATCTTGCACTCCCCCATTCCCACTTCCCTCCAGCATCACTCACGTCTCTGGCCCTCTATTCACTAGGCACTGTTCTACACGCACTAGTCCACACTACTCCAGTTCTCTTCCTGCTCACCTACCCTGATGCTTTTCTCCCAACATGCTTCTCCCTGCACTTCCCAGTCTGGAGGTTACTCTCTCACAGCAGAGATTTTAGCTTCAACGTGTTGATAAAATAATACAAAATTTCATATTTTAGACATTTTTTTAAATCTAACCTAAAAATGCCTTATCAGCTGGAGAGCTGTGATTCTCCAGACAGTCCAATGGTGCTGGAATTCTCAAAGCCATAGGAAGTCTGGAGCTAAGAATGAAATAAATCCTTTTTTTCTTCAATTCCCACCCCTTTACCCTTTGGAATCCCCCTTTTGACGAGAAGGCAATGTATTTGCTTCTAAAGAACAGGCATGATATGCTGGCCTCATATTATCAGGATCTTGACCCTCTGAGGACCAGGACAGTACTAGACATAGTCCATCTACCTCAGCCCAGGTTTCTCAGTTGGGGAAAGGGGCAGTTACAAATTGTAAAGTCTGGGAGGAGAGGCAGGAGTTAGCTTGCACTTGAATTTCTAGACTGGCTTGCATGAGTCAAGGTCATAGGACAAGTTCATTCATGTCATCTCCCCAACCGTCCTCTCCCCAACCTTTCGAAAAATAACACAATATAAACAAATATTTAATAAAAATTCATTATTTTCCAGACACTGTTCTAAGCACATTTTATATCACCAGAAAGGCTTCTTCTGTTATAATGAGTCAGTTTCATTTATTTATTTATTTTGATTTCATTAAGAATGAACTTGTCAAGTTCTTCCTTCATGCCCAGTGCTTACAAGAAGAGTCATGATTTCCTTAGTCAGCAAACAATAATCTATAAAGAAGATAGTAAGCCAATGTTTAAGTTAGACTTTATCAAAAAAAGAAAAAAAAAACTCGCATTTATTAAACCATGACTTCATGCTCAGTCCTTGTATATACAGCATCTAATTTACTTTTCACAGTAATCTCAGAGGTGGATGTCAGAGCATCTAACAAAATCATGATGCTGTTGTTTCTTCCCAACAATGTACTCGCTTCTCCAGAAAAACCCTACAGAGACAAACATTACCCAGAGTTCCGTGTCACATTATTATCTTATTAATGTCATTAACAATTTCCTCCTCAGTAGTCAACAAAAGAAGGATTGCGTGCCTTAGAGTAGTAATAAAATTACCAAGCAATTATGATGATGCAGTAACCAAGAATGAGTTCAGAACAGGGGATCATTTTTTTTTATTTTAGTGAACTGACAACATCACAGTTAAGAAGATACAGTTACTGACATGACAAATGAAGAACTTTCTAATGAGAAATTTTACGTTATTGTGTTAAGAACGAGATCATGATTTCCCTGGAGTGGGAGAATACCACTGTCGTCTTCACCCTGGAAGGCTTTCCTGATAAGTTTACTGCCTTAGGGTCCAAACTGAAGCCAAATCTAATGTGTGACCTCTATTCCCTACCCCTTAATATTTCTAGAAGTATAGAATCTGAGCTAGAAGGACTATTACAAAAGAACTGCATCCATCCAGCTTCTGCCCTCATATTCAAATCTTCAACTCATCAGTAACATGGGTGCTCCCTTTTCCAGTTCCATAGTAATCACAGGACATAGATGTCCAATGTCTAAAACAAACTTTCCTATGTCTATATGCTTCTGAAACACACCCTCCCCAGTTTGAGCTCTGCCCTTCCACCTTTATGACCTGATGGTTTTTCACACAAAGCCCCTGACGAAGATCTCTCTCTCTCTCTCTCTAACATGTGCGTGCATTGCACGTATAAACACACACACACTCAAAAGGAATGAATAACCATGTGTGCCATTCACCTTTGCCCACAGTTTTCTGTGTACCACAAATGATACACTGGTGCTTGGCTTCTCCTCCCCTCTGGATTTCACTATGAGAAGCTCCTTACTACCAACCATGTCGTCCCATCTCATACTTAACCTCTTTGAGTGTAGAAACACAGTCCATAATCCTAGAAATGTACATACATTCTGCCTCTATCTCTTTCACCCTGTTTCAGGGTCTGCTTTAATTTCCACCCCTGTCTATCTCCTCTCCATTCTCCACCACTCCCAACAGGCTCTAGTCTCCTAGTAGATGTTATACTAGTTCTATCAGGGTCTCTGCTAAGATTGAGTGACCCAAGAGGGCATAGGAGGGGCCACCACTTCCTCAGACTCTGATTTAGACCCAATCATCAGAGTGTTTTGATGGGACTGTCATGTGGGACAGAATCAAAAGACTTGCTATGGCTCATGTAGATTACATCTATTGCTTTTCTCCTATCTCTGTGACCTGTCGTTCTGCCATAGGAGGAAATTGAATTGGCCCACATGATTTTCTTTTTACAGTGCCATGCTGGTTCCTACCCAGTTTCTTTGGGCTTCACTGAGAGATGGAGAATTGATCGCCAGATGCTGTGTTTGGGGGTCTTCCTAGGCACTGAAGGTGACTGATGATTTGACACAGGTGGAATTCACTTTGTCCAGTGGCTGTTTCTTTTAGAACTTCTGCAAATTAAATTTTATACAAATTGGATTTTCCTTCCACGTTGCTTTGTGTTTCTAGATATGTGATTTCAGATGGAGCTTTAATGGTCTGTATTTCATAATGTTTGAATTGGAATATTATCCGGTTTCAATCCTCAGGCTCTTTGGCACTTGTTAATGAGATAATTATGTATATAAATATACTGAGTGAGTCATAACAAATAAGAAATATTAGCTTAGAGATACTAGCTTTCAGACTATTTCCTAAAGTCTATACAGTGAAGACAGAGTCCATTCCAATATCAATAACTACTGTTTTGAATATTTATCATGAAACAAATGTCTTACTAGGTTCTTTTCGTGTATTTTTTATCACTTAACTCTTCTAAAACCTTAAGTGATAATGATTATCTCCACCTTTAAGTAATGCCACTGAAATGCAGACATAATACATATTTTGTTCCAATTTGCCCAGAGGTAAGTGGTAGACACAGAATTGGAAACCTGCAAATAAGAACATACTATTTTCCCTTTTTAACACAAAAGGTAGCCTACTACATACACTCTTCGACTTAAATTTTATCTTGGAGATCTACTGAAAACAGCACATAGAGAGTGGCCACAATTGTTTGCTTGTTTGTTTTTCAGTTATATAATATCCATTTGTATGGATGAATCATACTTAGTTTAACCATTTCCCTAATGACAGACATTGGGTTGTTCTCTAATATTTTCTATTAAAAGAAAAGGTACCATAATAAACTTTCACACGTCACCCCACACCATATAAGGGGTACATTCTAAGCATAGACTTTCTCTATACTCTTGGAGTGGTATATGCATTTAAAATTTTATAATTTTGCAGTTACTTATAGACTTCCACAGGACTTGTACAAACTTATGTTTCCCCCAGTACTGTATGAGAATGCCCATTTCCTCATGGTCTCACCAATAGAATATGTTACCAAATCTTGGGTTTTGGCCAATCTAATAAGTAAGGGGAAAAACAGTATCTTCATGTAGTACTAATTTGCATCTTTTAAATTAACAACTAAAATTTAATGAGATTAACAATTAACAATTAATGAGATTTAGCAACTTTTATGTTTGGAATTCCTTGTCAAGAATATAAATGACTATTTGTTTATATTCTTTATCATTTTTTTCTAGCAGGTCAAAGGTTTGTTTCAAAAATTTCCAGACACCTTTTTTATATGATGGAATTAGTCCTTCGCCTGTTAATATGAGGTGGAAACTTCTCCCAGTTAGTTATTGGTCTTTCAAATGTTTCCCCCAGGAAGACAGTATTTATTTTTGTATGGTTGTATTTACCTTTTTTGTTTACTGACTATTGGATCTTAAGTCATAGTTTAAAAAGCCTTCCAACTCCTAGGTTACAAAGGGCTTTGTCTCCACATTCTTTCTTTAGTATGTTTTTGGATTCTTTTTTTTTTCTTTTTTACATTGAAAGCTTTGATTTGTTTGTAATTTATTCTGGTGCATGGCTTAATACACCAATCCAACTCTAATTTTATGTATTTGCTTTAGACTACTACCCTATTTATTGAATGATCTCATTTCCCATGATTTGAGATGGTGCCTTTCTCATACAATGAATTTCAAAATGCATTTGGATCTACTGTCTGTAATTTGCATTCCTTCCCAGAAATCTATTCATATGCCTACAGGACACTCTTAATTTCGACACACTTTCATTGATCTTCTTTTTTGGAATTCATACATTTTATAATTAGCTTATTTTTACATATGAATTTTAGAATAGACCTATTTGATTCTACAAATGTGGTGCTATTTTTATTGACATCACACTGTGTATATAAATGGACTTAGTGACATCTGCCATCTTTATGACATTATGTCATCTTACCAAGCACGTGGTGTGTCCTTCCGCTAGTTCCAGACTTCCTTTCTGGTTTTCAGAAGTGTTGGGAAGTTTCTTTATAGGGGTCATATGAAATAAAATGCTTGTTTTAGACTTTCTCAACCTTTTGTATGTTGCTATTTTAAATTGATGTTTTTTTCCATTATATATTCTAACCAGCTATTTTACAGAGGCAACTGATTTTTACAAACTAATTTCATTTACAGGTACTTCACTGAATTTATTTGTTGATAGTAATTGTTCAGGTATTGGTTTCTGAGCCAAGATCACTGTATTGTATCACATTAGAAAAGTATTCATGCATTTTTATTTTGAGTGTATGCTTTTTAAAATAAAGAATGATTGTTGGATTTTGACAAATTTTTATTTCATGACCTATGGAGAGGATGGTTTTACCTTTGTGTAAGTATAATGACTTTTATCAGTACATCCCTTCGCAGTGTTTCAATAAATCCCAACTCATCAAAAATGTCTCATTATTTTACCTAGTGGCTCTTTTCTTTTTAGTCATATTTTATGTAAGATTTCCTTAGTGGTATCCAGAAGTGTAGTCAACAGCAGTTACAGGTTGGCACATGAGGGTGAGACCTGCAAGAACCAGTATTTTTGTGGTGCTTTCTGAAATCTGCTGCCACTCCAAAAAATAGCTCACATCCTCTTCCTCTTCCTCTCAGGCAACTCTGGCTTCATCTCAGCTTGGAACTTCCTTACAAATACTTATGAAGTCTATAGAGTTGAGAGAATGCCAAGGAAAAAAGCAAAACACTTTTCTTTCTCTTTTTCCTTCTTGCGTTTGTGTTGTAAGATGAAAAACATCACACACAGCCACCTTCAAAACAAATCTCCTCAAGGTTTACCTTCTACATTTAGAAGAAATATAGTCAATTTTTAGTTTTCACTGTCATAATTATATGTGGACTTACCGTTGCTATTTCTATATTTGTTTAACCTCTTCTATTCTAAAATGGCCTTAGTTACCATCTGTACATGGCTCCAATTATCCCAATCAGAATTATTCAAATACAGCAAGTTTCTAAACAGGGATGGTATGGGGAGGGAGGAGAGAGGAGGGTTTAGGATGGGGAACACATGTATACCTGTGGCGGATTCATTTCAATATTTGGCAAAACTAATACAATTTTGTAAAGTTTAAAAATAAAATAAAATTAAAAAAAATAAAATAAAAGTATGTTCATGGTGATAGATGTTGAGGAACATAGTAATGCATGTAAATAGTTTTATTGTAAAATATGTGAATATAGGAATTTATTAAAACAAAAAGTGAAATCTCCTTTCTTTGCCGTATTTCCTCTCCAGAGCCAACACTGTTAACAATATGTTGTATAATTTTTTGAGACTTTGCACTTCTATACATTCATATCATGTATAATTTTTAACAGATATCAGATCCAAGGAATGTATACATCATTGTACACTGCTGTATCCCTGTGGGAAAGATGCTTATAAATGGTATTACTGGGGCAAAAAATATATACATTTGAAATCTCCTATAGATACCATTTTATTGCAATTCAGAAAAGCTATAAAAATTGAGTTTCCTATCATGAATATAACCATTTTTTCCATATCCTTGCCACAATTTGATATTATAAATTTCTTTATTTTTTGTTTTTATTTAGTTTGTAATCCCCCATCATTATTGAGATTGAAAACATTTTTATAGCTATTGACCATTTATATGTCTTCTCTAGATATCTTTTCACATCTCTTGTCCATTTTTAATTTTTTTTAATTTATTTGTAGGAGTTCTCTACACTGGAGATTAATTTTTTTCTTACATATATTATAAACACTTCCATTCCATCACAGTTATTCACCTTAAATTGAAGGTAATCATTTTTAAGAAATCAAACACTCCAGCTTTATACATTGGCCCTGGGTTTAGTCATTGTTTTTTAATTAAGAAAACAAAAACAACTATTAATGGTTCATGCTTCTGCCGAAAGTCTCTATATCCAGCCCTACATTTCTTTGAGGATTGAGGACAATGAAACAAAGCTTTAATAGGCAGACCCTCTCACATGGTAAGATCATCATTACCATGTTATTATTATTGTTATTATTGGAAATCTTCTCCAAGAGCTAGAAGCTTCATTCATGTACATTTTTCCCC
Organism: Bos grunniens; assembly: GCF_055505025.1. NCBI lineage: Eukaryota > Metazoa > Chordata > Mammalia > Artiodactyla > Bovidae > Bos > Bos grunniens. Next base: position 52,312,406 of record NC_141175.1, on the reverse strand, counting down.
ATCAGTACAGTCATCAAATTTCAGTTCTCTTCCACTGACTGAAGAGTGTGTGGGATTATTATGCCGATTACATACTTTCAATGCGCAAAGTTAAGGAGAATTGGAAACGGAAGCTGGCCCTGACACCCTCCAGGAGATAGTTACAATCTCCTTTTCTTTTTCTTTCTTCTTCAAAAAATATCATCTCAAAAATGTGTGGTTTTGGGTGGGGAACTGCATGTTTGCCATCAACTCACAATATTAAACAAATTACAATCACATTTAGTTAATTTTCTTTTCATTTTTGTTTTCTGCTTACATGTCTTTCTCTATTGGTTTCTCAAGATTCTTTTACCAAAAAACATAGTCTTTCTAACTTGTTTTCCAATCTTGTTTTCTAAAACCTGGGCAAATTTTCCCTATATGCCTTGGAGACTTGGCCCAATTATTTCTACTTTTATGCTCATCCCATTGGCCAAGGCCAACAGGGACATGAAGTGCTTACATCATGGTACAATGATGGCTTATGGCTTCTCCTTTGTGGAAGATATTTTTGCTAAGTGGGCTTGTGGCCCAGGTCTTTATGTTTAGGGAAACATACATTCCTGGGGCTCTTCATTGTGAACAATCCTCTTTCTCTTAAGACTCATGTGTTGTTGTGTGTTTTTACGCTCTGTCATGTGTACATGTAAAACACTATAAACAGAGCATAGACCGTGACACACTGATATATTTAGTCACTCAATCCCTCCCTCATGAAAGGCCAACCTAGCCAAGGTAAGATGTTTAAATCTTAGTTATAAAAAAAAAAAAAATTATAAACTGTTACAAAACTTGGAGGCCCCTGAGATGAGAGTCAATGTAAGGTCTCTAGAGATACAAATTTATGGTTAAGGCTAGCACACCCATGGGGCAACCCAAGACAGGCGGGTCATGGTGGAGAGATCTGACAGAATGTCGTCCACTGGAGAAGGGAATGGCAAACCACTTCAGTATTCTTGCCTTGAGAACCCCATGAACAGTATGAAAAGGCAAAATTATAGGATACTGAAAGAAGAACTCCCCAGGTCAGTAGGTGCCCAATATGCTACTGGAGATCAGTGGAGAAATAACTCCAGAAAGAATGAAGGGATGGAGCCAAAGCAAAAACAATACCCAGCTGTGGATGTGACTGGTGATAGAAGCAAGGTCTAAGGCTGTAAAGAGCAATATTGCATAGGAACCTGGAATGTCAGGTCCATGAATCAAGGCAAATTGAAAGTCGTCAAACAAGAGATGGCAAGAGTGAATGTCGACATTCTAGGAATCAGAGAACTAAAATGGACTGGAATGGGTGAATTTAACTCAGATGACCATTATATCTACTACTGCAGGCAGGAATCCCTCAGAAGAAATGGAGTAGCCATCATGGTCAACAAAAGAGTCCGAAATGCAGTACTTGGATGCAATCTCAAAATTGACAGAATGAGCTCTGTTCGTTTCCAAGGCAAACCATTCAATATCACAATAATCCAAGTCTATGCCCCAACCAGTAACGCTGAAGAAGCTGACGTTGAATGGTTCTATGAAGACCTACAAGACCTGCTAGAAATAACACCCAAAAAAGATGTCCTTTTCATTATAGGGGACTGGAATGCAAAAGTAGGAAGTCAAAAAACACCTGGAGTAACAGGCAAACTTGGCCTTGGAATACGGAATGAAGCAGGGCAAAGACTAATAGAGTTTTGCCAAGAAAATGCACTGGTCATAGCAAACACCCTCTTCCAACAACACAAGAGAAGACTCTACACATGGACATCACCAGATGGTCAACACTGAAATCAGATTGATTATATTCTTTGCAGCCAAAGATGGAGAAGCTCTATACAGTCAACAAAAACAAGACTGGGAGCTGACTGTGGCTTAGATAATGAACTCCTTATTACCAAATTCAGACTTAAATTGAAGAAATTGGGGAAAATCACTAGACCATTCTGGTATGACCTAAATCAAATCACTTATGATTCTAGAGTGGAAGTGAGAAATAGATTTAAGGGCCTAGATCTGATATAGAGTGCCTGATGAACTATGGAATGAGGTCCCTGGCATTGTACAGGAGACAGGGATCAAGACCACCCCCATGGAAAAGAAATGCAAAAAAGCAAAATGGCTGTCTGGGGAGGCCTTACAAATAGCTGTGAAAAGAAGAGAAGCGAAAAGCAAAGGAGAAAAGGAAAGGTATAAGCATCTGAATGCAGAGTTCCAAAGACTAGCAAGAAGAAATAAGAAAGCCTTCCTCAGTGATCAATGCAAAGAAATAGAGGAAAACAATAGAATGGGAAAGACTAGAGATCTCTTCAAGAAAATTAGACATATCAAGGGAACATTTCATGCAAAGATGGGCTCAATAAAGGACAGAAGTGGTATGGACGTAACAGAAGCAGAAGATATTAAGAGGAGGTGGCAAGAATACACAGAAGAACTGTACAAAAAGATCTTCACGGCCAAGATAATCACGATGGTGTGATCACTCATCTAGAGCCAGACATCCTGGAATGTGAACTCAAGTGGGCCTTAGAAAGCATCACTACGAACAAATCTAGTGGAGGTGATGGAATTCCAGTTGAGCTATTTCAAATCCTGAAAGATTATGCTGTGAAAGTGCTACACTCAGTATGCCAGCAAATTTGGAAAACTCAGCAATAGCCACAGGACTGGAAAAGGTCAGTTTTCATTCCAATCCCAAAGAAAGGCAATGCCAAAGAATGCTCAAACTACTGCACAATTGCACTCATCTCACATGCTAGTAAAGTAATGCTCAAAATTCTCCAAGCCAGGCTTCAGCAATACGTGAACCGTGAGCTTCCTGATGTTCAAGCTGGTTTTAGAAAAGGCAGAGGAACCAGAGATCAAATTGCCAACATCCACTGGATCATGGATAAAGCAAGAGAGTTCCAGAAAAACATCTATTTCTATTTTATTGACTATGCCAAAGCCTTTGACTGTGTGGATCACAATAAACTGTGGGGAATTCTGAAAGAGATGGGAATACCAGACCACCTGACCTGCCTCTTGAGAAATCTGTATGCATGTCAGGAAGCAACAGTTAGAACTGGACATGAAACAACAGACTGGTTCCAAATAGGAAAAGGAGTATGTCAAGGCTGTATATTGTCACCCTGCTTATTTAACTTATATGCAGAGTACCTCATGAGAAATGCTGGACTGGAAGAAACACAAGCTGGAATCAAGACTGCCAGGAGAAATATCAATAACCTCAGATATGCAGATGACACCACCCTTATGGCAGAAAGTGAAGAGGAACTCAAAAACCTCTTGATGAAAGTGAAAGAGGAGAGTGAAAAAGTTGGCTTAAAGCTCAACATTCAGAAAACGAAGATTATGGCATCCAGTCCAATCACTTCATGGGAAATAGATGGGGAAACAGTGGAAACAGTGTCAGACTTTATTTTTCTGGGCTCCAAAATCACTGCAGATGGTGACTGCAGCCATGAAATTAACAGACGCTTACTCCTTGGAAGGAAAGTTATGACCAACCTAGATAGCATATTCAAAAGCAGAGACATTACTTTGCCAACAAAGGTTTATCTAGTCAAGGCTATGGCTTTTCCTGTGGTCATGTATGGATGTGAGTGTTGGACTGTAAAGAAGGCTGAGCACCGAAGAATTGATGCTTTTGAACTGTAGTGTTGGAGAAGACTCTTGAGAGTCCCTTGAACTGCAAAGAGATCCAACCAGTCCATTCTGAAGGAGATCAGCCCTGGGATTTCTTTGGAGGGAATGATGCTGAAGCTGAAACTCCAGAACTTTGGCCACTTCATACGAAGAGTTGACTCACTGGAAAAGACTCTGATGCTGAGAGGGTTTGGGAGCAGGAGGAGAAGGGGACGACAGAGGATGAGATGGCTGGATGGCATCACTGACTCGATGGACATGAGTCTGAGTGAACTCCGGGAGTTGGTGATGGACAGGGAGGCCTGGTGTGCTGTGATTCATGGGGTCGCAAGAGTCAGACACGACTGAGTGACTGAACTGAACTGAACTGAGCACACCCATGCATGTTCATTAGTTCAAACCATTCTTTCCACCCTTCCTGCACCTGTCAGGAGCTGATCAGTGAGACCATCATGAAGGAAGACGTGAGCTGTACAACTAAAGCTCATGTCCGACTACCTGGGCCAGAATTCCAGCCGAAGTGCTTATTATGCTTCACTTTTCTGTGTTGTACAATAAAGATAACAAGGACACTTAAAGTAATACAAGGCAGTTAGTAAGGATCAAATGCAGCAGGAGGACTCATAGCAGACGGAATAATCATAGTATCCTTCATGTGCGTCCATGGGTGCTAAGTCGCCTCAGCTGTATCTAACTCTTTGCAAGCCTATGGACTGCAGCCCACCAGATTCCTCTGTCCATGGGATTCTCCAGGCAAGAATACTGTGGGTTGCCATGCCTTCCTCCAGGGGATCTTCCCAACCCAGAGATCAAACCATGGTCTCTTAAATCTCCTGCACTGGCAGGTGGATTCTTTACCACTAGTGCCATCTAGGAAGCCCTAGTATCCTTCATAACAGACCTGAAAAAAATAAAAGTGAGATAAACTGGGGAGACTGGATAAATTCTTTCCATTAGTAATGTTTACCTGGTCTCAGCTCAAAGAATACCAGCACATTTGTTTCCTATTGTTGCAAATAAATAATAAATATATAACAAATTACCAAAACTAAAGAGGCTTAAAACAAATATATACATATATATTATACATATAATTTACATAGATATATGTTTACACTTATCAAGCTTTGAATCCCAAAATGGGTTTCACTAGGCTAAACCCAAGGCATAGCAGGATTATGTTCCTTCTGGTAGTTTCAAGGGGAAACCTGCTTTCTTGCCTTTTGTGCTTTAAGAAGCTTCCTGCATTCCTTGGCCCTCAGCTCTCTTCTTTCATCTTCAAAGCCAGTTCTTCAAATCTCTAACTCTAGAGTTCTTCCACATTTAAAGGACCCTTGTGATCACACTGTGCCCATCCTGAAAATCCAGGATAACCTCTTGATTTTAAACTCAGATAATTAACAACCTTAATGCCATCTGCAGCCCTAATTCCCTTGCCAAGTAATATGATATCTTCATAGGTTCCAAGTATTCGAATATGGACATCTCTGAGGGTCATTATTCTGCCTCTCATAGGCAGCACTGCTTCTGGGGATGAACAGGGGAAAATTAAAAATGCCCATGAGGGTTTCCCAGGTGGCACTAGTGGTAAAGAACCCACCTGCCAATGCAGGAGACATAAGAGACACGAGTTCAATCCCTGGGTTGGGAAGATCCCCTGGAGGAGGGCATGGCAACCCATTCCAGTATTCTTGCGTGCAGAATCCCATGGAAAAAGGAGCCTGGTGGGCCTCAGTCCATAGGGTCGCAAAGAGTCAGGCACTGCTGAAGTGACTTAGCATGCATGCATGCAGAACATATTCACAAAGAATAGAGTATGGAACATATTGAAAATATGTTTAAATGTTCCAAGAGGTCTTCATGTTTGAAGTGTGTATAGTTGTGATTTTCTCCACAGGATGAACACAAAAAGGAAGGTCTTTCTGGCCAATATTTGACGACCCCCAAGAGCCTGGGGAGCTGGGGCAGATTTTATTCTCCTTGGCATTGAGTCTTGCTGGGTAAGCAACTCTTGGAAATGATAATCAAAGGTGTATACCAGTTGGCAACAATGCATATGGAACAAGGGAGAAAAAACAAACCAACCTAGAAGGCCAGCTTAGCACCAGAGCTCGAGGGAAGGCAGATAAGTGATGCCTAAGCCTTCACTGGCAGCAGCCACCCCACCCCAGGCTTCTTTCTGGAACCAATCTGAAAGTCCAGTCTTTTCAGTCCATTGTTTTATTGCATTTTGAAAAGGCACACAGCACCTTCTGAGCCTCACATCATCTTACATAAGGTTACTAAAGAAATCTATATTCCTCTATTTTTTCTTATCGATTTCTATGGCTAATGAGAAGCCATGCTGATAGGTGAGATCCAAACTGTTCTCACATTTCCACTTCTGATGTCAACCACGTCCAAGCCCCCACCCTTTATCAGAGCTGATAAAAGAGTCTCCTATCTGGCTTCCTAGGCTTCCCAGGTGGCGCTGGTGGTAAAGAATTTGCCTGCCAATGCAGGAGATGTAGGAGACTCAGGTTTAATCCCTGGATCTGGAAGATCTCCTGGAGGGGGAAATGGCAACCTACTCCAGTATTCTTCCCAGAAGAATCCCAAGGACAGAAGAGACTAGCAGGCTACAGCCCATGGGATCACAGAGTCAGACATGACTGAGTGTCTGAACTTATCTGGCTTCCTTAATTCCTCTCTTGTCCTGACACAGTCCATCCTCCACAGAGAGGCCAGATGATCTTCTAAAAACTTAAGCTGGGTCACATCATATTGTTGTCAAAAGCTTTCTGACGTGTTCTCAATGGAAGAGTGGAAATGGACTCTGCCTACAGTCCCACAAAGGCCCCATGTAAGCTGCCACCATGCACCTCACCACCTTCATCATTCACTCCCCTGCATGCATTATGCTTCAACCACATGGTTTTCTGTCTGTTCTCTGAACGCACCAAGCTAAGGATTTTTGCACTAGCTGTCTCTTCTGCCTGGAAAACCTTGCCCCCAGTCTTTATATGGCTGACCCCCACATATCTGTCTCATCCCATTAAAGTTCATCTCCTTAGTGGGAGAGGACTGCTGTACTGACTACTCACTCTAAAGGATGCCCCCCCAACTCACTTCACTTCTGGCACTTTCTAACTCATCATGCTTTTATTGTTTTTACATCACTTTGTCTGCAAGTATTTTATCTATTTGTTGGTTTATTCTATTCTTGTTTTTCCCCGCTCTTACTCTCCCTCTCCACAAGCACAATTTTTCAATTAAGTAGGGATCAAATTGGCTTTATTTGTGGCTGTAGTCTCTGACACCAGAGCAGTGCCAAACACATAACAGGGACTTCATAAATATTTTGAACACAGAAATTGGGGGCTATATTTGTTTCATAGAAGAATTTTCATTGATAGCATCTTAAATAGTAAACAGATGCACTTGTAATAGCCATTTCATTTATACTTTGTACCTCAGTTTCTTCTTCCAATGAGAGCTGGATTAGGTGATTGCAGCCATGAAATTAAAAGATGCTTACTCCTTGAAAAGAAAGTTGTGACCAACCTAGATAGCATATTCAAAAGCAGAGATATTACTTTGGCAACAAAGGTCCGTGTAGTCAAGGTTATGGTTTTTCCAATGGTCATGTATGGATGTGAGGTTGGACTGAGAAGAAAGCTGAGTGCCGAAGAATTGATGCTTTTGAACTGTGGTGTTGGAGAAGACTCTTGAGAGTCCCTTGGACTGCAAGGAGATCCAACCAGTCCATCCTAAAGGAGATCAGTCCTGGGTGTTCATTGGAAGGACTGATGTTGAAGCTGAAACTCCAGTACTTTGGCCACCTCATGCGAAGAGCTGACTCATTGGAAAAGACCCTGATGCTGGGAGGGATTGGGGGCAGGAGGAGAAGGGGACAACAGAGGATGAGATGGCTGGATGGCATCACCAACTCGATGGACGTGAGTTTGAGTGAACTCGGAGTTGGTGATGGACAGGAAGGCCTGGCGTGCTGCGGTTCACGGGTTCGCAAAGAGTCGGACACGACTGAGCGACTGAACTGAACTGACAGCTCCTCTAAGTAATCACAGTTCCATGATTATGATTATGATTCAAATCAAAAAAGATTAAGGCTAATGTTTCAAAGGACAGTTACTAAGTAGTGCCCACCTTTGTAATTTGAAAATGATTCATTCCCATGTGTTTCATAAATAGAAAGAGTCATCTCTTAACTCTTTATGTTCAGGTTTCTCTGTTTACCACAGATCTCTCCACAACCAGCAGCAGTGAACCTCCAGCCAGGCAAACTGTCCAGCAGTTCAAATAAATATACATTTTCCACAAGACCAGAAGGTGAAGTCAGAGCTCCATGAAACATAAAAAGATTTTATTTCTCTTTACCTGTTACTCTTCTTTCCACCTATGTATACTTGGGTCAATGAATCTTTGGATCAATGAAACTTTGTTATCCGTTTCATTCTCTTGTAACTGAAATCATCCCATTTCACTCCCCTCTTTTCTCAGTCCAGCCACACTAGTCTCCCTGAAATCTCTAAAAGACCCAGATGCCCCTCACTCTAGGTTTTGCACTTACTTTTCCTTCTGCCGAGAATGCATGGGCTGGTCCTCATGGCTTATTCCATCATCTCCTTGAGGTCTTCACTCAATATCACCTCCTCAGGGAGACCTTTCCTAGACACTTTATCTAAATTGCAAGCATTTCCTCAACTCACTCCCTGCATCTTTGTTTGCTCTGTTTGCTCCTGTGCATTTGTCACTAAGGAAAACACTGCATATTTACTTCCTTATATCCATCACTGTGTCTTTGCCCCTACTTAAGGACCAGCTCCAGAAGAATAAGATTTTTTTAAGTTCCCTGCATTCCTGAATCTCCAGCACCTAAAAATGCACTGGCAGCATAGGAGATACATCTGTAGCTATTGACAGAAGGACACATTGTTTTGTGACTTCCTGGTCACGTGACATCTAATGCCGCTCTATACCCTGTAATATGCCTGAGAGCAGAAGCTGTCACTGCTTACATTTTATGACATTACTCCGAGTTAGAATTTTTCACCAACACAAGCAATCCTAAGTGTCTGAGAAGACAATTCCACACTCAGCTCCTCCCTGTCCACATCCCCAGTCTCCCATCAGTTCCTTCCATGCTTCCTGAGCACGTGCCATGTGCTAGAAAGCCACCCAAGCCCCCAAACACACCTTGTTTTCTCCCATCCGTGACTGGGCAAGAGCTGCTTCCTCTTCCTGGAATGTCTTCTCACATCTCACCAATAAAGACAGCGCCACAATCTCTTTAAGACACTTGCTTTGGTGGAAAGGAAAGCAGCCATGCCTTCCTCCACATTCTGCATACACTTCTTTCTGTGGCCTGTGCACTCTCACTCCTTCAAGTCTGTGCTTAGGGAGGTAGCCCGGCCTGATACTCCCTAATGCCTTATCTCTGCCTGACTAGCCTCCTCCTGCATGACAGTGCAGGTGAAACCTTTCCCAAGAAGCTCTTTCTAAAACTATATCCTGAGTGAAGCTCTATTCTACCTACAGATTCATATCCAAGTATTTGTTATATTTGTATCAACCTAGAGGGATGGGATTGGAGAAGGCACTGGCACCCCACTCAAGTACTCTTGCCTGGAGAATCCCATGGATGGAGGAGCCTGGTAGGCTACAGTCCATGGGGTCGCAAAGAGTCGGACACGACTGAGCGACTTCACTTTCACTTTTCACTTTCATGCATTGGAGAAGGAAATGGCAACCCACTCCAGTATTCTTGCCTGGAGAATCCCAGGGACAGGGGAGCCTGTTGGGCTGCCGTCTATGGGGTCGTACAGAGTCGGACAGGACTGACTTAGCAGCAGCAGCAGCAGAGGGATGGGATGGGGAGGGAGATAGGAAAGAGTTCCAAAAGGGAGGGGATATATATATATACCTATGGCTGATGTATGTTGAGGTTTGACAGAAAAGAGCAAAATTCTGTAAAGCAATTATCCTTCAATAAAAAATAAATTAATTAAAAATTATATAGTATATATATATAGTATATAGAATAGCTGATTTAAAACATTGTGTTAGTTTCAGGTATACAGCAAAATGATTTAGCTATACATATATCCATTATTTTCAGATTCTTTCCCTATATAGGTTATCTCAGAATGAGTAGAGTTCCCTGTGCTATACAGTAGGCCCGTGTCAATTATCTATTTTAAATATAGTAATGTGTATATATAAATCCCAAACTCCTAATTTATCTCTCCCTCCCACTTTTTCCTTTGGTTGGTAACCATAAGTCTATTTTCAAAGTCATCACACATTACTGAAAAGGCCTCTACACGCCCTACTCCTAGGAGGCATCATTCTCCTCTTATTCATCTTTATATTGTCTATAGGCTGTTAGGCTATGCGTGTTCAGTCTTACTTTTTTACATGAACTGTAGCCCACCAGGTTCCTCTGTTCATGAAATTTTTCAGGCAAGAATATTGGAGTGAGTTGCCATTTTCTCCTCCAGGGAATCTTCCTGAACCAGGGAATGAACTCAAGGCTCCTGCGGCTCTTGTATTGGCAGGTGAATTCTTGACCACTGAGCCACGTGGGAAGTCCCATATGGTCTATCAGTTCAGTTCAGTTCAGTCGCTCAGTCATGTCCGACTCTTTGGAACCCCATGAATCACAGCACGCCAGGCCTCCCTGTCCATCACCAACTCCCAGAGTTCACTCAGACTCACATCCATCGAGTCAGTGATGCCATCCAGCCATCTCATCCTCTGTCGTCCCCTTCTCTTCTTGCCCCTATCCCTCCCAGCATCAGAGTCTTTTCCAATGAGTCAACTCTTCGCATGAGGTGGCCAAAGTACTGGAGTTTCAGCTTCAGCATCATTCCTTCCAAAGAGATCCCAGGGCTGATCTCCTTTAGGATGGACTGGTTGGATCTCCTTGCAGTCCAAAGGACTCTCAAGAGTCTTCTTCAGCACCACAGTTCAAAAGCATCAATTCTTTGGTGCTCAGCTTTCTTCACAGTCCAACTCTCACATCCATACATGACCACTGGAAAAAGCATAACCTTGACTAGACGGACCTTAGTTGGCAAAGTAATGTCTCTGCTTTTCAATATGCTATCTAGGTTGGTCATAACTTTTCTTCCAAGGAATAAGTGTCTTTTGATTTCCTGGCTGCAGTCACCATCTGCAGTGATTTTGGAACCCCAAAAAATAAAGTCTGACGCTGTTTCCACTGTTTCCCCATCAATAACAATTAATAAATGCTAATTTATTTAAATTACTATATCTATGACATTAGTCGGCATGTTCTATTTTAATCACTTATAAAATATATCCCATCACATCTCAGTAGACTGGAAGACCTCTGGGGACAAGGACTATGATTTATAATTTTGTATCTCCAACCCCTCTCACAGAGTAGGTGGTTACTACACATTTTTGAGGATTCGGACTTAGCTCCTGGATTTCTTGGCATAAGAATTTGCACAAAAGCATTGCCATAACCCTCCAGAGTCACTGTGTCATGGATCAACTGATTATATGATATTAGGAAGAATTTTATCTGCCAAAAAAAATCCCCATAAAGACTAAAGCAATTTGAAAATACAGGAAAAGAGAAAAAGAAAAATAGGGAAGAAGGGAAAGAGAGAGAACTCTCCCAAGCACTATATTCTAGCCCTCTGCTAAGGCACTTCAGTCGTGTCTGACTCTGTGTGACCCCATAGACGGCAGCCCACCAGGCTCCCCTGTCCCTGGGATTCTCCAGGCAAGAACACTGGAGTGGGTTGCCATTTCCTTCTCCAATGCATGAAAGTGAAAAGTGAAAGATGGTAACAATAACCTGGTGTACGAGACAGCAAAAGAGACACTGATGTATAGAACAGTCTTATGGACTCTGTGGGAGAGGGAGAGGGTGGGAAGATTTGGGAGAATGACATTGAAACATGTAAAATATCATGTAAGAAACGAGTTGCCAGTCCAGGTTCGATGCATGATACTGGATGCTTGGGGCTACTGCACTGGGACCACCCAGAGGGATGGTATGGGGAGGGAGGAGGGAGGAGGGTTCAGGATGGGGAACACATGTATACCTGTGGTGGATTCATTTTGATATTTGGCAAAACTAATACAATTATGTAAAGTTTAAAAATAAAATAAAATAAAAGAAAGTGAAGTCACTCAGTTGTGTCCGACTCTTCGCAACCCCACGGATTGCAGCCTACCAGGCTCCTCCACCCATGGGATTTTCCAGGCAAGAGTACTGGAGTGGGGTGCCATTTCCTTCTCCATTCTAGTCCTCATCATGGCTATAAATGCATCAGTTAGAAAATGACCTTCAAGAGGGCAGCATCTCAATGGACACTGTGCCTGTGGACACATGTCACATGCCTGTTACATGGAACTAAAGAGGCATAAATTTTGGTATTACCTACCATCTGGGGAAAGTTAGCTTTGGGGGTTCAAAGAACAGAAAGGAACAGATTACTGTCAGAAGCCTTGAAACAAAGTCTGGATCCACAGTTGAAGGAAGTGATCACCTGCCCATCATCCAGTGGAAACTTTTATTATTTTTTTTTTTTGAGTTTTTTTAAAAGGAGGTTTTTTTTTTTTTTAATGGCAGGATAACACAATAATGTGTTAGTTTTTGCCATACATCAACATGAATCAGTCATAGGTATATATATTCCCCTCCCTCTCGAATCTCTCTCCCACCTCCCATTCCATCCCACCCTTCTAGGTTGCCACAGAGCACAGGGTTTGAGCTCTCTGTATCAAACAGCAAATCCCCACTGGCCATCTACTTTACATATGGTAATGTATATGTTTCAGTGTTACTCTTTCAGTTGTGTCTCCCTCTCCTTCCCCACTGGGTCCACAAATCTGTGCTTTTTGTCTGAATTTCCATTGCTGCTCTGCAGATAGTTTCATCAGTACCATCTTTCTAGATTCCATATATATGTGTTAATACACAATATTTGTTTTTCTCTTTCTGACTTAACTTCACTCTGTAAGATAGATTGTAGGTTCATCCACCTCATTAGAAGTGTCTCAAATGTTTTCCTTTTATGGCTGAGTAATATTCCACTGTGTATATGTACCACAACTTCTTTACTCATTCATCTGTCAATGCACATCTCGGTTGCTTCCATGTCCTAGCTATTATAAATAGTGCTGCAATGAACATTGGGTTACATGTGGTTTTTCAGGGTATGGTTTCTTCAGGGTATATGCCCCATAGTGGATTTTTGGGTCATATGGTAGTTTTAATTAAGAAGCAATTATAGAAATAATAAACACACACACTTTTATAGAATGGAACTCACAAAACATTTTGGATACTTACTAAATTCATTAACTCTAGTAATAACCAGCTCTTAATACATAATCTTATTAATTAATTATATATTTAATTACAGTTAATTAATAATTATATATTAATTAACATATATCTTATTAATATTCCTAAGTAATTAGTATTCACTTTAAATATTAGAAATAGTAGGAATTTATCACAAAAACAAGAAAGAAAGAAATGACAGGAGATGCAAAGTGATGAACCATATTAAATTTGTGAATTTATTAGGACAACAGTTCTATTTTTTTTTTCCTGAGTCATGTACCCTTCTGAGGATCCAGTGAAAGTTTTGAATCATTTCTGTCCAAAAGATGTTCATGATGCAACATGTAATTTAGTGAGTTGTACTACAGGCAAGCCTGTCATTGACTTTGTCACCTACCAGTGGGTGGGATCTAGTGGTCATTGGGTCATTAGTGAGACTCCAGAACTGTCTTTCCATTGCAGTGGAATTATGTATTCCTTCAAGGACCCAAACACCACAGATCCACAAGATATCCCCTAAAATCTTTAAGACTTTGTTAGCAGAGTAAAGTTATCTAAAAGTCCTACAAATATACGTATTGTCTGGATCCTGTCTCTTTCACCTCCTGATGAGCGATTTTCCTCCTTCCTGTCACACTATACTACTCTCACTTCCTAGAAAGCAGCATTTCATGTGATCAATCTCTTTACTGGGATTTTTTTTTTTTCTTTCCTTTCCCTTCTCCATTTCCATTCAACTAGATTATTCTTATTTGTTCCTTAGGTCTCAGATGAAATCCACCATATCCTACCCTGTACATGAATTCTCTTTTAAATTTCATTATTAGAATCCATTACATATTTCTGGTGAGGTTATTAGAGTGACAACTGCTTTTGAACTTGACTTTAAGTTCCATGAGGAAAGGATCATGTCTCTCTTACTCAGGCTTGTATCTCCCTAGCCTAGATCCATGCTAGCCACACAGTGGAAGTTCAGTTAAATAAATAATGAGCATGGGCTTCCCTGGATGCTCAGTGGTATAGAATCTACCTGCCAATGTAGGTAGACCACCTGCAGTGTAGGAGACCACCTGCAATGCAGGAGATGTGGGTTCCATCCCTAGGTCAGGAAGATCCCCTAGAGAAGAAAATGGCAACCCACTCCAAAATTCTTGCTTGGGAAATCCTATGGACAGAGGAGCCTGGCAGATTACAGTCCATAGCGTCTGAAAAGTCAGACATGACTTAGTGACTAAACCATCACCAAAACAAATGAATGAATACCTATCAAGCATCTGTAGGGCCACACAAAGCCTGCATGATTGTCAGTGACTAGAGGTTCTAACACTGTGAAAATAGTTTTTTTTTACACTTATACTTTGAAATGTCACATTTTATTAAACTGGCTACTTTTCACAAAATAAAGGATAGAAGCAAATCTGGAAAGACAAAACTACAGACATTTGTCTTCTGGGAATAAAGATAAGGAATATTTTGTTCACTATTGCAAGCTAGGTAGAACTGCCTTCAAATTTTAACAAATAATGTATTGTTTTAATATAAGACAAACACTTTTTATAGGCATATGGCACACATTCATTTTTTTTTCCGTGTTTTTTTTTAATTTTATTTTATTTTTAAACTTTACATAATTGTATTAGTTTTGCCAAATATCAAAATGAATCCGCCACAGGTATACATGTGTTCCCCATCCTGAACCCTCCTCTCTCCTCCCTCCCCATACCATCCCTCTGGGTCGTCCCAGTGCACCAGCCCCAAGCATCCAGGATCGTGCATCAAACTTGGACTGGCATCTCGTTTCATACATGATATTTTACATGTTTCAATGCCATTCTCCCAAATCTTCCCACCCTCTCTCTCTCCAACAGAGTCCATAAGACTGTTCTATACATCAGTGTCTCTTTTGCTGTCTCGTACACAGGGTTATTGTTACCATCTTTCTAAATTCCATATATATGCGTTAGTATACTGTATTGGTGTTTTTCCTTCTGGCTTACTTCACTCTGTATAATAGGCTCCAGTTTCATCCACCTCATTAGAACTGATTCAAATGTATTCTTTTTAATGGCTGAGTAATACTCCATTGTGTATATGTACCACAGCTTTCTTATCCATTCATCTGCTGATGGACATCTAGGTTGCTTCCATGGCCTGGCTATTATAAATAGTGCTGCGATGAACATTGGGGTACACGTGTCTCTTTCCCTTCTGGTTTCCTCAGTGTGTATGCCCAGCAGTGGGATTGCTGGATCATAAGGCAGTCATGTGAACACAGAGGGTCATTTCCACTGGCACCTACTAGAGTGTGGAATATGGTGGTCTTTGGGGAAGCAGTTTAGTAAGACTCCAAATCCTAACCCATCACCCATCTCTCTGTGCACCGCTTATCATCTTACCATGCATCAGCAAGTGATTCAGTGAGAAATCATTGATCAAATGGGTCCAGCCCCTGTATAAAAACTCTTGAGTTAAATAAGGATAGGGGATTGGTCATTTCCACACTTTTGACCAAAGAGAAGTGGATTTTTAGTGAAGCCTGTAAGGACTTTCTCAGGCATCACAGTGGAGGTTGCCGCACTTTGGTTGGTCCACAGGATACCATGGCAAATATAAATAGCAAACAGAAAGAGAATTCGTAGACCAACATAAACACCATAATCACAGTTTCCAAATTCCTTTCCAACTAATTTTTTAAAGAAGGCTGATAGTTCACACAACAAGCAGAACATGCCAAATTAAGAATGGAAATGGGAAGGTTGAGATGAAGAAATAGAAGAATAAAAACACAAACATTTTATTTCAAAATTGACTTTTTATTTATACTTGAAAAGTGGTTCCCTGCATGGTGAAAAAAAGTGAAAAGTGAAAGTGTGAGTCACTTAGTCATGTCCAACTCTTCATGACCCCATGGACTAGAGCCCATCAGGCTCTTCTGTCCATGGTAGAATAGTCTAAGTCCATCACTGACTATTCAGTCCAATGGGGAACATCACTTTATTGTAAGTTATTTAAATAAAATATGAACCATCATTTAATAATCAATCCCCTATGAGCTTGGTGATCAGATTTTTTCCATCCTATCTGACCATTTCTGAATGAACTTTTAAAAAATCACAAGGGAACCTACAAAATGGAAACTCTGTATTCAACACCACTGCCAGTGGGCAATTTTTCTACCTCCCCTTTCCTTTTCAAGACCACATGCTGTAAATGTCATTGACTTGTAGCATCCTAGGAGACAGACATCGGCCATACATGTTCATGTGCCACAACACCCTCTTGTGCATAACAGGCCTTTGACTGGCATAGCAAGAGAGGGAGGCAGAAGAACTCTATTCCAGTGTCCTCATTCACTTTCCCTTGGCCTTCTGCAAATCACAGAACATCTCTGCCTGATATGCTTGGTTTGTACAATACTACAAATGAAAATATCATATTTGTGGAGTGTTGCATAAGCTATCATTTCATTGTTATTTTAATTACTGTGCTCTCTAGCTTGAGCTCCTTACATAATGGTGCACCTGGCTAATTTCTAGCAGGGAGAGCAGTGTCACTATCTTTTTTTAACTGCTTTTGTAACAGTGCATGACCCACGCCCAGATGATCTACTTGTAACAACTACATTTTCAGGAAATGGAGGGGGTGGGGTGGGGGCGGTGAGGTTGGGGGCGTGGGGCAGCGTGGGAGGCCTTAGAGGATAAAAAGGTACAGAATGATGTGGGGATGGTAAATGTCTGATCCTGCAGAGACTATAGTTAGTCTATGAAATGTCCTGTGTTTGGACCCAATTAGAAACATCATGTAGTTAGATCAGCACATGGAAGAGAGGACAGAAGTGAATAGCAGCCTTTGATTCAGCAGGGCTTACTCAGGATGTGCACCCACTGTGTGGATGACAAGGACCTTAGCTTAGAAATCTCTGAGCTAGTTCTAGGAGGCAAGAGATGCCCAACTGTCATTAGCACAATGGGTGACAAAGACTGTGATCAGTCAGTCACAAACAAAAATGAATGGCCCGTCAGGAAATAAGAGTTTCTTTAGGACAAAGAAATTTTCTGAAGAGGAAAAAAAGTCTCATTTTGGCTTGAATAATCAAGTAGGCTGGTTGGTTTCAGTGAATCGATGCAATAGGTAATCATCAGTTTGACGTTAGCAAATGGTACATGCTTTCATGGTGTCTGAGTAGGTCAGAGAAAAAGACTGAAGTTTTTGGTCTGTTTTTTGCTCTCATTCTAGATTAAGCAATTACAATTCTTCTCAATAAACCTATACTCCATATTACAAGTTCTTTATCAACCATTGCTGTTTTCTTGGTTTCAAATTTGCCTGATGCTGCTGCTGCTAAGTCACTTCAGTCGTGTCCGACTCTGTGCGACCCCATAGACGGCAGCCCACCAGGCTCCCCCGCCCCTGGGATTCTCAAGGCAAGAACACTGGAGTGGGTTGCCATTTCCTTCTCCAAATTTGCCTAAATTTAACTTATTTAAGTCATTCAGGATTAACTAAAGATCGTTTTTTTTTTTTTTTCCCTAATTGAACTATGGTTGATTTACAAAATTGTCTTAGTTTTAGTTGTACAGCAAAGTGATTCAGATATATGGTTGCACTAGTGGTAAAGAACTTGCCTGCCAATGCAGACATAAGAGACTTGGATTCAATCCCTGGGTTGGGAAGATCACCTGGAGGAGGGTGTGGCAACTCACTCCAGTATTCTTGCCTGGGAAATCCCATAGACAGAGAAGCCTAGTGGGCTACAGTCCATGGGGTTGCGAAAGAGTTGGGCGTGACTTAGTGACTGAACAAAAATTATATATACACACACATATATACACATACATATCTATATGTATAGGTGTCTCATCCTCTGATGCCCTCTTCTCTTTCTGCTCTCAATCTTTCCCAGGATCAGGGATGAGATGGATTGATGGCATCACTGATGCAATGGACATGAACTTGGGCAAACTCTGGGAGATGGTGAAGCACAGAGAAGCCTGCTGTGCTTCAGTCCATGGGGTCGAAAAGAGTGGGACACGACTGAGTGACTGAACAACAACATTATAAGCATACTAAGTCACTTCAGTCAAGTCCGATTCTTTGCTGGCTTCTTCTTTATAGGTTATTACAAAATACTGAGTAGAGTTTTCTATGCTACAGTGGGTCCTTATTGGTTATCTATTTTATATATATATATATATATATATATATATATATATATATATATTAGTGTGTATCTGTTAACCCCTACCTCTTAATTTATCCCTCCCACTCTTTCCCCTTTGGTAACCTTAAGTTTCTTTTCTATGTTTGTGGATCTATTTCTATTTTGTAAATAACTTCATTTGTAGCAGGGTTTTCCTGGTGGCTCAGATGATAAAGTATCTACCTGCCATGCAGGAGACCCAGGTTTGATCCCTGGATTGGGAAGATCCCCTGGAGAAGGGAATGGCAACCCACTCCAGTATTATTGCCTGGAAAAATCCCATGGACAGAGAAGTCTGGCAGGCTATGGTCCATGGGGTTGGCAAAGTCAGACAGGACTGAGCAACTTTCACTTTCACTTTCACTTGTAACACTGTTTCAGATTCCATATATAAGTGATATCATATGATATATGAATACTAGATATCTTTAGGTATAGGCAGAAGTGTGCTGGTAAACTGGATCTCAAAAAATAAAGGAACAAAGAAAAGAAAGCCATGATCAGTACTATTTGCAAATTTCTATGGTATGGATGGGCTTCCCAGGTGGCGCTAGTGGTAAAGAACCCACCTGCCAGTGCAGACAGACTTAAGAGACGAGGGGTCAATACCTGGGTTAGGAAGATCCTCTGGAGGAGGGCATGGCAACCCACTCCAGTATTCCTGCCTGGAGAATCCCATGGACAGAGAAGCCTGCTGGGCTATCATTCATAGGATAGCAAAGAGTCGGACATGACTGAAGGGACATACCACGCAAGCGCACATGGTACAGCTATTCCCACCATGGCTGATTTCAATTCACTGAATTAGGAGTGGAGAAGAGATGCTCAAAGTCAACTGTCTTGAGCTAATGGCAGCCAACTCTAGGAGCAGGAAAAACAACTGTGACAGCAAGAAAAACAAACCAATATTTACACAACAACCCTTGACCTGGATTCAATCCCTGGGTTGGTAAGATCTCTTGGAGAAGGGAATGGCTACCCATTCCAGTATTCTTGCCTGGGGAATCTCCACGGACAGAGGAGCCTGGTGGGCTAGAGTCCATGGGGTCACAAAGAGTCAAACATGACTGAGCGACTTTCTCTTTCTTTTCCAGCTCACAAAGTGCTTTCCTCACATTTGTGCTTGTCCAGTTCTCATCGCTTCCTGAGACATGTGGCATCTTTGAAATTTAAGACTGAAAAGTTTAAGTGGTTATATTCACTATGAATAGTAGATAACATATCTAGGACACATGCTTTATTTTCTGAAGACAAATCTCATGCCATTCTAAAGTACTTTCCAATTCCACGATGTTAAAGTTACAAAATAATTAGTAAAATAACTCTAGTTTCCTATAATAAACAATCATTTATATTTTATAATACTTGACATTTTTTGAAACACTTTTGCATCTATTATTTTATCTAATGTCACAAAATCAAAGTGAGGTAGGCAAAGACAGAGATCATTACATCTACTGTACAGACCCAGATTCTGAGATTCAAATAAGCTAAGTGATTTATGGAAGATCTCATATTCTGTAGCACTATTTCACAATGTAGATAAAATAAGTTCCTGGCCTACAGTGACAGGAAGGAATAAAAAGTTAAAACATAACTGATACTCTTTATCAGGAACATCACTTTCAGGGTCCAGTGGAAGGCCAGTGTCTGGGATGAAACTGAACAGAAACAAGAGGTCCCAGGCCTTGAGACAAGGCTGACACCTTGATTCCATCTATACATGCACATTAGAACCACTTGGGAAGATTTAAAAATTTTAGTTCCTGGGTCACACCCAATATAAATTACATGAGAATGTCTGGGGTGGGAGACAGGTTATAATTGTTTTTTAAGGTTTCTCACATTTGATTTGTAGAGGTAAATTAATATGTACAGAGAGACTACTCAGTTTATTGTTTCACTTGTTTATCACATTCACACATTCCTCCATTTCTCCATTCATTCAACCAATATTGGTGCACCCTACTAGTATTAATACCTGTGAATGGAAGATACTACTGTAGATGCTGAGGCAATAAAATGGACAGAGACAAGATTTCACTCCCTCACGGTCCACTCTTTTGGAGTTTATATGCTAGTTTACCCACTAGGAAAGCTGGGAATTGGAGGAGAGGGTAACACATGATAGAAACTTGAGCAGTAAGCCCTAGATTCTCTCCTGGTTGGCCCATAGTCTTACGTACTTTTAGAAGAAGTCACCTCTTTTAGGATTAGTGATCATTTTCCTGTAAAAGGAACTCCCCTCATATGAATGAGTTCCATTCCCAGAGCATGTTCGTAAGTCCAATTTGTTTGTGAGTCCAACACAGTTAGTCTAGGTACCCAACTAGTACGATTGGCTATATACTATTGTAATACACACAAATAATACATTAAAAAATACATTTTTAATCTCTGTTAGAGAAATTAAATGGAAGTAGTCTTGTTCAGGCATCAGAAACGAGGAAAGCAGAGCATGCATCTGACCTTGCTTCTGACCTGCCTGGACACTGCCCTGACTGCCTGCTGTGTGTGCAAGCCAGGAGGCACCATAGATAAGACAGGGGATGGATCTTGAGATTGTTGAGCCCATGGAGAGGGTCTGGACAACCATGCCCAGAGTTTAACAACATTCCAAGATTTACAAGACAAAATCAACAGCATTAACATGAAATCAGAGTTGCAATTTGCTCCCAGACTGATAACATCATAGTCTGCAGCTTGAGATTATAAGCGGGAACCCTCAAAGGGCAATTTTGAAGTCTCACCCTTGAGGCAGATGCGTTGCCCAGGACCTTTTCCCAATTGGAACTCCAAATTGCTGCTGTTACACAAACTTCCCCGTGCTGTTTGAGTCGGGATGTTGGTAAAAACCCAGTTTGGTGATGTATCTGTTGTTCTATTTGTCTTTCTTTTTAATGATTGTTTATTGAAAGTAAGTTAGATAATTCTGTATTAAACATTGAAATTGTTTATTTGTGTATGATGAGCAGTTTCTTTTGTTAACAAATCCTTTGAATCTGAGACAAAGTTAAACCTTTCAGCAATACAATCCTATAGTACAGTGCCTTGAAAAGTATAGTAGTACAGTACAACAGCTGGCATACAAGGGCTGGCATCAAGTAAGGAGGCAAAAAGAGGTAGCAACTGGATGAAAGAGTGGAGGTGGGAGATGGTAGAGCTGAAGGATCATCAGCAACAGGAGATAGAGGGCAAGCTGCAATTTCACTCACACCTAACTGATGGAAAGCATGTTCACATCTTTGAAAGTTTACAACTTTCAGGTTTGTATGTAGGGGACTTACCGTAATGATATTTCACTCTGCATGTCAAATTAAGTGAGGGGCTTTCATAGTTTGGAGTTTAATCATAAAGTGCCTTAATTGGTGCACTAGAAAGGCTCCTAAATTGTTCTGTGCAAATTACTTTTAAGGTAACACTGAATACTACTTTCCTATTAACTCAGATTATCATTTATCTTCAATATAAATGAACTTTAATTGGAAGTGGCTCCTAACAAATTTAGCTACAAATGTCTCACTGGGCCCTCTATTAAGCATGAATCAATAGAAAATAAACTAACCAAAAGACAAAAAAAAATTCCTAGTAAATGCATAAGAGGAGCTATTCTTTCAAGTTAATTTCTACCAAGAGACAGATTTCTTAATTCCCTGATCCCCTAACTCAACCACATGCAAAGATGGGCTTATAAATATAATAAATCTGTACTTACTCCCATTGGTCAGGAAGCAAACTCTCTTTTTAGGACTGATTTGCTCACATAGCTAACAATATTCTCTGAAAGTGCCAATAACTAAATAGATGACCACATACCACATGGAGGACAGTTGCCTTATCCTTGACACTTGGCTTTGCTTTCTTCTACTTTCTTACTGGCTCACTTGGCATGCATCAAATATTTCCTCTTCTACAGTCAAGGGGCTCCAGACATGCCCCTCCTCACCTATGAGCAGCCCACCACTCCACAGTGACTCCACAGACAGCACTGTCATTCTGCCTTCACAATTCATCTCTCTGACTAGACTCCAGAGGATAACGAGAAAGCCTTGTCATCTCAAAGCTAAAGCCAGTTCATAGTACTTAATTGTTGACCCTAAAGGGTCAATGAGTAATGATTTATTTAACATTTAATGCAATCGGTGCTCTTTTACAATGTAGACATTTTTCCATGGCCATAAAATACTTACCTGTTCTTTCTTATCCAACAGAAGCTCTTTTTAATTTAAAGAAAAAAAAAAAAAAAAGGAGGGGAGAAAGGTAAGGAATTGACAATGTACTTGCTATTCTGGAGACTTCTAAATTCTAATATGATTCTGAATTGTTGAGGGGTGCCATCTTGAGTTTTCTCAAATAGAGGCCATCCATTGAAACAAATATGGAGTCTGCAGACACTGATCATCAAGTATGTAGATTAGTCCTTCCCTTTGCTGCTCTCTTTCCTTCTTACATTTCCCTTTTGGCCATTTTATGCTGTTAGAAAGTGGGTACAAAAATTAGATGGAACTCAAACTGAATACTTATTTCCACTCAGCCAAAGCCAAGGAAGCAATTTGGTTGGCAAAGTAGAAAAACTCTAACAATCTTCAATTCTGCAGT
Organism: Bos grunniens; assembly: GCF_055505025.1. Taxonomy (NCBI): domain Eukaryota; kingdom Metazoa; phylum Chordata; class Mammalia; order Artiodactyla; family Bovidae; genus Bos; species Bos grunniens. The sequence goes on along the minus strand of NC_141175.1, from coordinate 52,289,622 downwards.
ACTTCAATGTTTATAAAAATAGCTCATTTAGGAATGGCGTGGATTATCATCTTTGCTTTACAGATAAGAACAGTGAGAAACAGAGGGCTATTTGTTCAATACCATCATGCATCCAGGGAAAGGGAGAGCTAGTAAGTAAATCCAAGTCTCCAAATTGCACATTTTTTATCCTTTGGACCACACCACATTCAGTGAGTTCTACCGAGGCACTCTCAACTCCTCCACTCCCTCCCTCAAAGATGGATAATGGGAAAACAGCTGTGATGTGAGACAGTGGGTGTCCCTAGCTGAGAGCACTTCAGGATGACAGCTTTCACGGTGTCAAGAGCAGCCACCTGATGACTTTATTGCTTGATGTAATGGCTGTGAATGAGCCCTGCTCATTGTTATATCTATTACTGAGAGTAATTAAAGCCAAAGCTCTTTCCCTTTCAATTAGAATGTTGTGCTGGCTTAATTTCAAATGCAAAGAGACTGGGTACATAAGCAGACCCCAAAAAAGGATAATATGTGATTTCAGGACAGCACCAAATATGCTTTATTCAGAATACATATGGAAGGAAATGCAGACATTAAAAAGAGATGAGAACGAGAAAATGAATCCATTATTTGTTATAAACTGGCCAGAAAACATGCCATTAGTGCCCATCCATTACATACTGCTTATAAAAATTAAATACACAACCCAGATGGTGGGATAGTTGATTGATTTCAATAAGTTTTTATCCAGAATGGTTGAGCATAGTATAATACTCCTTTCTAGAAATACTCTGGATGATCCCACACCAGAGTCTCTAGATTCCTCATCATTAACTGCAGCTCTGGCTTATATTCTCAGCATGAAGAGTATGTCCATGTTTGCTGAATAGTTTAATGTCAGTATAAGATAATTCCAAAGCTACTGTCTCATTCAGTGCATCTATTTGCAAAAAAAAGAGGGCCCTCTGAAGTCAGACAGAGCCTGCAAATTCTTTTTTTTCATCACAGTTGATCCATATTTATAAGACAGAGGGAGAGAGAAGGGGTGGGAGAAGGAAAGCAAGAGAGAGACTGGTCTTGTGTCTTTCTATTGTTTAAATTAGAAACAGCATTGCAGGGCACAGTCTGGTTGTCTGTAAGGTAAGTTGCCTGGCTGACTGGCATGTAGTCTTCTAAAGTGACTTACAGCTTGGTGCTTTCACTACGGTTCAAGGTCTTTGGTGAGGATCAAATGATATATAATGATATATGACAGCACTTTGAAAAACATAGAAAGTTACATAAGCATAAGGCTTTATTATAGAATATATATATATATATATATATATATATATATGTCTCAAGAGATGAGGAAAGCTTTAAAAAAAAAGGAGATCACAGAGTGAAACACTTTTATGAGAGCTCTCCTCTTTCCTCATTCACATCCACCCCTCCAGAATTATGCCCTTTGTCAACTCAAAAAGAAATGACATCTGCCTAGTCTCTTCCTCCTGCAGAGTCTCTTTATACTTTTATTTACACAGTATAGGAATTATTTGGCTTCCTAGGTGGAGCTAGAAGTAAAGTATCCTCCTGTTAATGCAGGAAATATAAGAGATTCAGGTTCAATCCCTGGGTTGAGAAGTTACCCTGGAGTAGGAAATTGTATCCTGCTCCAGTAGTTTTGGCTGGAAAATCCCATGGGCAAGGTAGACTATAGTCCATGAGGCCACAAAGAGTTGAACATGACTGAGCACATGGATACACAGGAACTATTATAGAAATGATCACTAAAATGATTATTGATAAAAAAATTAGTGCAGTGATTACTCAAAGTCCTTAATCAGTGAGAAATGAACTGTATTAAAAAAAATAATAATACTGCTATATGGTGAGTTTGTAGCTATACAACCTGATAAATACTGCTTTCTTTTAAGATAAAAACTTCTAGACTTGATCTCTAACTATAAATCTTAAATCCTAATTGGGCTTTAAGCACACATTTCTGTTTAACAAAGTTTCACATATTTCTTTTAGAAACAAAGAAATTACACTGGACAAGTGCCTAGAAGCCCTCCCAGAGGTAAGCTGTGATCAGATGACTCTCTAGAAAGAGCCAGAAGAAAGAATTCATTTCTAAAGGCAAAATTTATGATGTCCTAGTCATTCTTGGCTTTGACTTTGGTGGGCAAAATGGAATGCTGGATGGCAGTATCTGGACAACAGCTTGTGAACATAACACAAGAGAAAATGTTTGACTCAACAACCTCATATTCCACTTACAGAGGACCTACTTTGGCTTGGTGGAATGCCTGGATAAGTGGAACGGGGTGGAGGAGGAGAACATGGAAGCATGGCTGTTCCAAGAGCCAAGCAACCAAAACTGCTCCATAGGCAGCACAGTGAAGGCTTGGGATTTACATCTGAAGGGTTGAGGAAGAAATATGGAGAATGTAGGTTAATGTAAATTTAGGACTATGATGGAGAATCAACCAATGGGCACTTGCTAGCTTGAGGATGGCATAAAAATACTTTTAAAAATTGGAAATGCTTAATGTTCAATTAGAAAGTATCCTCATTTCTGCAATATAACTTTTTATTTTTCTCCACTAAATCTTCAGTAAAGAGTGCTATGTTCATGCCTTGACTAGGTTTGGTTGTTAGTGCTTTTGATTGCTCGTTTATGGAAATCATGAAATAGATTAAAATTCAAATCTGGATCTAAATATGCAGGCAGAGATAACCTTGAGAATGTAAACTAACAGGGGATTAGATCTCTTTGAGAGTGTTTTCGACTTTCAATGAGCATGGAACAGGAAGACCATTCAACCCCGTAAGAACAAGAAATCTCCAGTAATCATTTATCTGCTTTCATGAGTCGCAGGTAGTCTGTTGAAATTTATGAAATCTTTGTAAGACTTCTGCATCATAAGCTAGGACATGAATCAACAAACTACAATCTGTGGGCCAAATTTGGCCTGTCATCTGATTTTGTAAATAAAGTTTTATTGGAACATAGCTATATTCATTCATTTGCAGATTTACAGCTGCTGTCATAATATGATTGTTGTGCCAGAGGACACACAGTCTACAGTGTTTAAATGCTTACTATCTAGCCCTTTACAAAAATGGTTGTGGACCCCAGGGACAGGAAGCCACTTTGGTGAGAAAATGCCTTTGACAGCTTGAGTCAGTCTCAGGAAAGGGAGCCCCCTTCTACTAAGAAGCAATAAGACCCTGCTCAGTAATACTGGCCTCAAGAATTGGCATAGTGTTTATTCATCTACTCCAAATGAATCATTATCTTTGCAACCCCATGACTGTAGCTCACCAGGCTCCTCTGTCAATGGGACACTCCAGACAAGAATATTGGAGTGGGTTGCCATTCCCTTCTCCAGAAGATCTTCCCAACCCAGGGATCAAACCCAGGTCCGCACATTGCAGGCAGATTCTTTACGATCTGAGCCCCTAGGGAAGCCCATCTTGACAAAAGGCTTTCCAAATAAGAATGCATATGGCAATGGGATGGGATTTGGGCTTTTGAACTGAAAACTGTAATTGCTCAGTTTCTTTGCATCACAACCATTTGCACATTCATCTGCTCATCAAACATGAACAAAGCACCTTCTCTCTGCCTGGCACCAAGTTAAGCAGAGAGCCTAGGGATCAATAAGACATTACCTTCAAAAATCTCACAAAGGGAAGGGACAGGAAATAAACTGTTGGAATACAGTAAAGTATTTACAATCATAGATGCCTGCATAAGACACACCTCCTCTAGACACTTTCTCAGTGTTTGGGTCTTGCTCGAGTTATGGGAAGCAATATGGCTGCTTCAGTTGGACTGAAATACCCTATGATTTGTGGCCAAAACCATGGTCAATCTTATTCAAACATGGGATGTCTGCATAAAGCAGGTAAAGATAATGCTAACCACATCTTCAAATATATGAACATGAAAGCAATGAATGTTTCCTAAAATAAATGTAGGTGCTAAGTATTTTTAGCACCTAATGCAGAGACTGAAGCATAACAGCTAAATCAACACCTGTTGAAGACACAGATGGGGAAAAATGAAAAATGCTGAAGAACTGCACTGCTTACATGGGAATTATGAAGATGAGCACTTGATGGAAACCAACCAGTTGAAACAACAGAGTATCAGAACAGGAGGACTGTGAAGATGGCTTAACTCCTTCACTGGATATGGGAAAGAGGCCTGGGAAGGTGTGGTGATGGCCCCATGTCACCTACCTAGTCACTGGCTGACTTAGGACTAGGATCTAGGTGTTTTGTGGTATAGTAGGGTCTCTTTACAGGACACGAGTAATTTCGGCTGCTTTCAGTGCAACCCTCATACTCAGGTGGTGGAGCCACTGCCTTAGAGATGATGAAGGCTGTGCAGGCAGTAAGAAAGAAGCTAAGAAGGTGGGGATCCAAGCCTCCAACTTCAATAAGGAGTTGAAGTTCTGCCCAGGATATTGTTTGTAAAGGGATAACACACACACACACAGTTTTGAAATTATGTCAATGTACCATGCTATTTTTGGTTGAAAATATATATCTGATTTACTGAGTAATAGCCATGATATGAAGTTTTCTGTAATGCATTAAATTTAGTAAGGATTCCGGAGGGGGGGGGGTGGTGCACAAAGAGTCAGACACAACTGAGTGACGACAACAACATCTAGATGTTTAATGAGCAGAGATCCTTTGCTCTTGTAGGGTATAGAAATGATTCTGTAAGAGGTATGGTCTTTCTACTTGGGATGGGGAGATTCCCCTTGTGAAAGGAGGAAAATTCTATGCTCTTGATTCAGAATCCTGATTTATAGCAAGAATGACTGTGTTAGCATTCCACTGAAGCCTTTACCCTGATGAAGTCAGTGATTCTGTACTTGACAATCTATACATGGAGAGCCACAATTTTACAGAGATTTGGATGCTCTTCAGTTTCTGTATGAATTTGGGGTAAGAGCAAAGATTCTTGAAACAGTTGCAAAATTTACTCCTATAACCAAAAGGGCATGCTCAAAACAGAGTGGGAAGGATTTTCTTTAGAAGATTGCTTTATCAGACCATCTTAAACATGAATCACCGTTCTGAAACTTTTGAGAATTGTTGCATTTTTAAAATCACCCAATGTGGTCCTGCCTCCAGGTTAGTTAAAGAGGGTGGTTGCAGAGCAACCTCGAGCTCCGTCTCCTTCTCCTAAGAGGTGTCTTGGGAGGTGCCAGTCAGATGAAAATCAGAAAATCCCAGGGCTTTCTGAGGGCATGTGTGAGAAGGGTGAGAAGAATTTCATTACCTGCTCACATAAATCCCCACAGATAGAAGAGAAGAGGTAGGGAAATATTATTTCTTAAGGTTTGTCAGACACTGTGCAAAGAACATATTATTTATACAATCACACTTAATTCTAACAAAGGTTATTGGAGGCAGGAGGCAGTTCTCTAATTTTTATTGAAATGTAGTTAACTTACAATGTTGTGTTATGTTTCAGATATATAGCAAAGTGATTCATTATGTATATGCAGTTGCCTGGTTCCTCAGTGGTAAAGAATCTGAAACACAGGAGCTGCAGGAGACTACAGTTTGATCCTTAAGTCAGGAAGATCCACTGGAGAAGGAAATGGCAACCCAATCCAGTATTCTTGCCTGGAAAATTCCATGAACAGAAGAGCCTGGTGGGCTACAGTCCAAGGAGTCACAAAGAGTCAGACACGATTAAACACAACTACAAACACAACAACAAATATATTTACTTCTCAGTTTCTTTTCCATTATAGGTTGTTATAAAATATTGAGTTTAGATCCCTATACTACAGCAGATTCTTATTGGTTATTTATTTCATATATTGTAGTATGTATCTGTTAATCTCAAACTTCTAATTTCTCTCTCCTTCACTCTTCTCCTTTTCCCCTCTTAGGAGGCAGTTTTTTTTTTTTTTTTTTTTAATGTTACAATATTGTATTGGTTTTGCCATACATCAACATGAATCCTCCACAGGTATACACGTGCTCCCCATCCTGAACCCTCCCTTCCTCCTCCCTCCCTGTACCATCCCTCTGGCTCATCCCAGTGCACCAGCCCCAAGCATCCATCATCGTGCATTGAACCTGGAGGAGGCAGTTTTTTATAGATGAGGTAGTCTACCTTAATGAGTCTAAGTAATTCACTTAGGTTCACGCAACTTGTAAAGTTGAAAGCCTGCCTCTGAATCAAGGATTGCCTGTTTCTAAAAACCTGTCCTCTGTAATATCTCTTTTATAAAGTACTTCCAACTACTCCATGCAGCAATCATGACTTAAGAATTTAAAATGCAAATAATCTGCTTAGATGAGAATGTATCTCCTCCCTCATGCATATATGTGAGCAAATGTGCAACACACACACACACACACACACACATACCAGCTGTGTAGAGCCCAGATCCTCATTGGCTATGGTATCTTCAAAATCACTTAGGACTAATGATACTTGTAATCAGGCAGCCTACCCTCACATAATAAACATATACTTATTTTCTAATTTTTTCATTTATAATGTGTATGTGAGCACGTATGTGTGTCTGTCTGTCTGTGGGCGAACACACACGACAACTGCATTTCACAGTTGAGTCTTCAGGCAGCAATATTTTAGCAGAATGAACATCTAATCTTCTCAATGACTTGAGAGCTGTGAAAGACACTGCAGTTAACTCCAACTGTAAAAAAATATATTGGCTTCAGAAGAGGAATGGCATTTGGAAGGCTATGCTTTAAAATGATGTTGCAGGGGGTGGGGGGGAGCAAAATAGAAGGCTGCAGTTCTCAGAGTGGAATCATTACTTCGAGGGCCCAGGTGCAGAGTTGGAGGTGTGAGGAGAAGATCAAGGTCTCCTGTTCATCAGATTTGCAACAAAGCCTACAGGGAAATGAAGCTGCCAGAGGGCCTCGACCATGTTCTGGGTCAAAGCTATGATCACATGATTTCCGTGCCACCTTCTTCCTTCAGCTGTCTAAGCTCAAGCACTGTGCAAAGTGGAAGAAGATGTCTTCTAGCCCACCCAAGATATCTTCTCCTGAGTCATAACTGGTAGACATGGCTTTTGTGTTGTTTTTGAATCAGTTTGAATCAGTTCCCCCTGGCATTTTCCTGTCTTTGAAAGTCTGGGGCATTTTCTGCAAATCTTCCCTACTAACACCTCATGTCCTGCACAAAGTAGGTGGTCTGTCATTGTTTGATAAATGTGGGACTGATTAAAATATCTACAGGGGCAAGTTACTGAGAGGAAATTCTGCAACAAGCATGATGTGAGTTGGGGACTCCCTGGTGGCTTAGTGGTAACAAACCTGGCTAACAATGCAGAAGAACTGAGTTAGATCCCTGGGTCAGGGAGATCCTCTGGAGGAGAGAATGGCAACCCCCTCTAGTATTCTTTTCTGGGAAATCCCATGGACAGAGCAGCCTGGTGGGCTGCAGTCCACAGGGCCTTAAAGAGTCAGACACGACTTAGCAGACAGAGCACAGCACAGCATGATGTGAGCTACAAAGTCTCAAAACAGCCCCAGTGAGGGACATACCACTGTTTCATTCTACAGGTGGTGAAGCTGAATCGGAATGAGGGTAAGTGGTATGTGCAGAGATGCACAGTCAGACAGCAGTGAGGGCTGGGACTCACACCCAGGCAGCCACTGCAGCCAACTGAATTCATCAGCTCCAGTGCCCCTTCCAGAAATCTGGGTCCACAGACTCCCCAGCTCCTCCCATGCATGACTACTCATAGGAGAGTTAAGAAGAAAAAGAGAAGCTGATGTACAAGGAATGAAAAAAAAAAGAGCTGCTTCAGTAGCCATCTACCAACACTGCCACCCTCCTCTTAATTAGCAGTGAGTGCCTCAGGAGGAGGTTAGCTTTCCAAAGAGCTGGTTCACAGATAGAGTTAGGGAAACTCATTACTCTTCACCACAGGGGTTCAGCTCTGCCTCCCCAACCCTCCTTAAAATCACAGCAGGGTGACTGAGGGAGAGATAAGGAAACATAAATAACAACTGTGCTTTCTAAACAGTCTGGTCCACACCACCCTTCTTCTCCCAGAGAGGTGTCTATAAGCTCACAGAAGCCTCCTTTCCACTCCATGAGGTCAAAATAAGTCAGAAGGACGCGAGTTTCCCATCTGTTCCTGGGGTAAAAGGGAAGCAGGAACGTGACACAAAGCTGCGGATCTGGGTGCCAGAGTCCCACAGTTGTAAGTGTCTCTCAGAGTTCCATAGAATTTTACAGCTCATAAAGCCTTTTTCAAGTGAATGCTCTCATTCCTCTGTTGAACCTTGTATGACAGTGAAGTGGCTGCAAGGCTTTAAGTTTCCGGGCTAAGAACCGGAACAGAGACTGAGAAACATTTCAAGAGTCACCCAGCTACAAGTGATTTCAACCTCTGCCCTGATCTAAGCAGGTAAGTCCTTGCACCATCTTCACCTCCTTCATTATTAATGGGGAGGGTTGGTACACTGGTCCTCCTAGGACTCTTGTTAGTGAAACTCTCTCCCTACTCCTGGTAGAGAATAATATGGACTCCCCACCCCAATCTGATCTCTAAAAAAAAAAAAAAAAAAAAATCCTTAAAGAAAGCTGATATAGACCAAAGGATATTTACTAGAAAAAGCAGATTTCTCTGTCTCAAAAAACTTTCAAAAGCATCTTCTTAAAGGCTTGTGAGAGGGAGGGAGGTCTTCTTCCCACATCACCACTAAACCACACAGGCAGAGTGGGCAAGAGTGGAGACACACCTCCATGGCCTATTTTTAAGAATACAGAAAAGTCAATCTCCCCTACTAAGTCATTAGATTACTTAGGTTTCCTTTTGGTTTGCTACTAACCAGACTTAAGGAAAATCATGTAAACGTATATCATGGTTCTTCCGATTAGTAAATCATGGGGATATTTATGATCTCCTCCAGTTAGAGTGGTTGATAAAGTCTTGATAGAACTGGAAAAGGATAACACTTGAAAATTGAATTGTAATTAATTTACAATTAGTACAGTCTCTCAGATATGAGAATTTATTATACTAGTTTATATCTTCATCATATCCTTTATCATCTTCACAACTCCTTAGGCTAGATGTAATCATCCCCATTGTACAGAGTAGAAAAGTGAGGCTCAGAGAGGTAAATGACAAGCTCAAATGAGATGTGGAACTGACATATGAATCCAGGATTCATATATCTCTAGCTCTACTGTTTCTAATGGGAATTGATGTGAAAATTCCCACTTTGAGAATTCTAATCTAAGTGCCTGAGATATGAATGGTAATACTGAAACATCACTAGCCCCAAATGCATTAGCAAAGATTCAAGGTGATGTTGAAGACTTAAGTCCCAGAATGGTAGTATTTTATGGACTAGTGAATGGGACAGTAAGAAGGTCTCAACTTTGGGGTCATGCCAAAGGATGAAGGGTGATTTCAATAAGAACAGAGTTGGACAGAATAAGAAGGGCAAAATAACAACTAAAGGAGAGAGGGCAATGAAGGGGAAACAGACATTTCAAATGAATTTACCAAGATGCCCTGAACTTTTGGTGATTCTGGTAACCAGAGGTGTGCCCACAAGGAGAACAGGCATGCTATAAGATGACCAGTTGCCAAGCCACAGAGCCCATATCCAGCCCAGAAACCCCGCTATTAGACATTCCATTCTTGGGATCAGATATTTCAAGAAACAGAAAACTTCACTGGCTGTAGAAAATGCAATTGAACCCCAGACATCATGGCTGAGACGAGTGTGGTCTCTGAGGTCATCATTTCAAGCACTCTTACAAATTAGCTGTGCAGCCCTGTGCCTGCTAATTCATTTCAGTCATGTCAGACTCTTTTTGATGCTATGGACTATAGCCTGCCAGGCTCCTCTGTCCATAGGATTCTCCAGGCAAGAATACTCGAGTGGGTTGTCATGCCCTCCTTCAGGGAATCTTCCCAACCCAGGGATTGAACCCATGTCTCTTAAGTCTCCTGGACTGGCAGACAGGTTCTTTATCACTAGTGCCACCTGGGGATCCCTGGGGAGCCCTAGACATGTTACTTGACCTCTCTGTGTCTCTGTTCCTTCATATATATCTATCTCATTGCTCCATTGTGAAGATTTTGAAATGATATATGTAAAAAACATGTAGCACACCTTAAAGTGAAAGTTTTAGTCACTCAGCCCTGTCTGACTCTTTGTGATCCCATGGACTATAGTCTGCCAGGCTCCTCTGTCCATAGAATTCTCCAGGCAAGAATACTAGAGTGGGTTGTCATTCACTTCTCCAGGGGATCTTCCCGACCCAGGGATCAAACCCAGGTCTCCAGCATTGCAGACACATTCTTTACCATCTGAGCCACTAGAGAAGCCTTAAGAAGAAGGGCTTCCCTGACCAGTGGTGGTGAGGTGGCCAAATCCTAACCTCTAGATCACCAGGGAGTGTCAGCACACCTTAAGCCCTTAACAAACAGTATTATTATTGACAAGTTGGATTTGAAACACTTCTTGCAAATATTCATGTTGCTATGGTCTAAATGCTGTGTCCCCCAAATTTTATGTTTAAAATTCTAACTTCCAAAAATTATAGTTTTAGGAGGTGAGTTTGGGAGGTATTTAAGTCATGAGGGTAGAACCCTCACAAATGGGATTAATGTCATTATAAGAGGCTCCAACAAAGGTCCATCTAGTCAAGGCTATGGTTTTTCCAGTGGTCATGTATGGATGTGAGAGTTGGACTGTGAACAAAGCTGAGCACAGAAGAGTTGATGCTTTTGAACTATGGTGTTGGAGAAGACTCTTGAGAATCCCTTGAACTGCAAGGAGATCCAACCAGTCCATCCTAAAGGAGATCAGTCCTGGGTGTTCATTGGAAGGACTGATGTTGAAGTTGAAATTTCAATACTTTGGGCACCTCATGCAAAGAGTTGACTCATTGGAAAAGACCCTGATTCTTGGAGGGATTGGGGGCAGGAGGAGAAGGGGATGACAGAGGATGAGATGGCTGGATGGCATCACCGACTCAATGGACATGAGTTTGAGTGAACTCTTGGAGTTGGTGATGGACAGGGAGGCCTGGTGTGCTGTGATTCATGAGGTTGCAAAGAGTCAGACACAACTGAGTGACTGAAGTGAACTGAACTGAAGAGGCTCCAAAGAAATCCCTAGTTATTTCCCCCATGTGAGGAACAGTGAAAAGGTGCCAGCTATGAACCCAGAAGAAGACTTCCTCCAAAAGCCACTACCTTGCTAGCTCCTTGACCTTACTTCCCAGCCTCCAGAACTCTGAGCAATACATTTATGTTATTCTGTTATTCATTCAGTCTATGGTATTTTGTTATAGCAGCATGAATAGACTAAGAAACTTATCTAGAACCTTGATTCTCAAATTATGTACAAGTGAAACATCCAAGCTATACTGCTAACTTTATGTTTGATCTTCCTCAAAATCATAGCAATTAAATATGACTAGAATCACTTTTTTAGCTCATTTTTTCTTTAAATGTTAACCACCTTCTACATTAAGGCTACTTTATTTAAAAAGTGGTAACAGATGCATAATAGAGAAATATTTGAATTGCATTTGATCATGGAAGCTTGTTCTTTAGTGGACATGAATGGTCATGGGTATAATTTTCTATTGTCCCACATGATGTAACCAGACTTTCACTGTAACACACAATCCTAGTTTAACAGAGTAAAATATAAAAAATAATGAAGTATCTCAAAATCTTATTTCCCTCCAGATGTTCCACCACCTCAACTAGTTTGAAAATCACTGATCTAAATACTGCCTCATTCTTTACCTGTCCTTGCAAAAACGAAAGAAACATATGATAAATTTGAGTTGTTTGAATTATTTCTAAAAACAAAATATGAGCAAATGAATTGAGCATTCAGTTGGCCTAGTAATTAAAAAAATATTTAAATCCATATGTAGAACAACTCTTTTTTTCTCCAAAGCTAGTTTATAGGTAGAGCTTTTGAGTATTCTCTTTTCCCACCAGCACTCATTGGATGCTGGTGCTGTCTCTACCATCAAATGTTAACATAGAGATTTCTGGGGATTCTCTGATAGCTCAGTTGGTAAAGAATCCACCTGCAATGCAAGAGACCCTGGTTCGATTCCTGGGTTGGGAAGATCCACTGGAGAAGGGGAAAAAAATCTACCCACTCCAGTATTCTGGCCTATAGAACCAGTCCATAGGGTCGCTAAGAGTCAGACAGCACTGAGCAACTTTTACTTTCATTTGGGCTTCCCTTGTGGCTCAGCTGATAAAGAATCCACCTGCAATGTGGGAGACCTGGGTTCAATCCCTAGGTTGGGAAGATCCCCTGGAGAAGGGAAAGGCTACCCACTCCAGTATTCTGGCCTGGAGAATTCCAGGGACTGTATAGTCAATGGAGCTGCAAAGAGTTGGACATGACTGAGTGACTTTTACCCACCCATAGTGATTTCTACCATTGTAGGTAAGTGGAAAACATGCAGCATGGACATCACTAGCTTCCAATACATATTCTTAAGTGTTTTCATCTTAAATATGTCTTTCAAGCTCACTATGACAGATTTCCATGAGGCAAACTCACTTGGAGGAGATGGTGGACTAGGGGGTTTAAAAGGCTTTCCCTTACTCAATGTGGACGGGGTTAAACCTAACTCATTATTTAAATGTGATCCCTCTTCTTGATTGCTGTAGCCCCTACCTGCCCCTCCCATAGGGGGTCTTGCACAATGTACAGCTCACAGCTATAGGTATGCACAACTTTATGCAGTGACCTTAAATGTGATGAGCTTGAGTCTCAAGGTCATCTGAAATCAAGCACCGTCCAGTCTTCCCAGCATTATTTCCAACTGGCACCACTCACACTTACCAGTGAGTCCCTCACCCCTACCCACAGCCTACCCTCCTAAGCAGCACCTTGTAATATAGAGCAGAAATTCTGGGGCTGGATGACCTGAGTTCACACACTGGTTCTGCTTCTTAGTAACTGTGTGATTCTGAAGAGATTGCCCCACCTCTCTTCTCCTCTCTACAAAATGGTGAGGATGGTAGCCCCTATCAGGAAGATAAAGTGAGAAAATGCAAATAAATATTGATTCATCTGCTTGGCCCATTTTTTTTTTTTTAAAGCTCAGTAGATATTGCTACTGCTAATCTTATCTTTTCCTTTGCCACAACTCTCTGATTTGCTCATGACCATCTATCTTTCCCCAGTGGCTCAGATGGTAAATAATCTGCCTACAGTGTGGGAGACTCAGGTTGAATCCCTGAATTGGGAAGACCCACTGAAGGAAGAATGCATGGCCACCCACTCCAGTATTCTTGCCTGGAGAATCCCATGGACAGAGGAGCCTGGCAGGCTATAGTTCATGGGGTCGCAAAGAGTTGGACACAACTGAAGTGACTGAGTATGCATGCATCCATCTTTTCAAAATCCATGGGTCCTTTGAGAGCCAGCCCCTTTCTCCACTAACCTACTCTAGGCCAGACTCTTGACTTTCTGGTTACTGATAGCATGTACCCCATACAGTTAGCATTGAATTATGTCCTGTTTTACTATTTCCTAGTGACGAAGTCTGTAAGAAATATTAGTCCTGTGAAATTCTCCTCAAAAAAATTACTATATTCAGCTAAGTCTGGGAGGACTATACATTGTCTCTCTCAACTTGGAAATCACAAAACACTCAAGCACAGTAAAGGCACTGAAAGGTCCTGAGTTTAAAAACAAAATCTTTCTAATATTTTTAATCTCTATTTTCTCATCACTTTAAGAAACTTGGTTTGATGTAAAGTATATTAAGAGTCCAAAGAGTCATGTGTAGCCTGCCAGGCTCCTCTGTCCATGCAATTTTTTAGGCAAGAATACCAGAGTAGTTATCATGCCCTTCTCCAGGGAATCTTCCCACCCAGGGATCAAACCTGGTTTTCCTGCATTGCAGGTGGATTCTTTACCATCTGAGCAACCAGGGAAGCCCAACGTAAAAGTAATGTGCCTCATGTCACACTCTGGAAAGTCCTGCCCTATTGCTGAATCCAGTGGAGCTGCTGGGGTCTTGGAGGTGGAGGGAGGTTTGATGCTCAAGTCTCACACCTACCTCCTTCCCTGGTTTCCCCAAAGCTGCCTTCCAAGGACTTCCATGGCATTCCAGGGACTACTGATCACAGTTAAGAGCCCACCAACACATATTCCCTCATCTGGTCCCCAGAAGGCAGCAGTAATAGTATCAGCTTTATTGTACAGATAAGAAAACAGCGGTGTATAGTGGTCATGGTTGAATGACCACATTGTCAACCAAGCAGTATGGAAAGAATCACTTGCAAATGCAATCCGTCTTTCACTGGGCCTAGCAGAATTCTTTGAATATGCAATAAATATACAGAATTCTACCTACTCTACTGAGTGACAAATACATGGCAAAGATGCAAAAAGAAATCACAGCTTTGATTTTTCTCTTTGCTAATAAAAATAGTGTCTTGATTATGGGCGTATATTTTCAAGGCACAGGGTCCACTCCTTAGAGTTTGTGCTGGGCCAAACTGCACTCTTTAGATGGCTTTGAATTGGAGTCTGCATGAGTGACATAGATTACAAGATCCAGTGGCTTAGCAGATGTTATTTGCCCTTGACATTTCACACTTTAGTCTCAGCTTTAAGATCAGGAGGAGAACAGAGGAAAGGCAGAAGTGATGATGCAATGATGAGAGGACAGGATAAAGCGAAACAGACAGGACAAAGATGAGGCTCCCTTAAAGCCCAGTACAGCTCTCTACTTAGAGTTAACCCCAATATGACTCCTTCAAGATGAATCTGACCTGGTAGCATCAGGGGCAAGACAGCAAAGACAACAACAGCTCTCTGGTCCCAGACACCACCACCTCTAGCAGCACTGACACACTAATCACCAAGACAAGCTTATAAAATGTTTCACCACTTAGCTTAAGTAAAAAATGTTTAGCAAATGTGCAAATACTGTGGATGAGAGAAACTTTGCCACGTGGGGACTAGCATTCCAGTGTATATAAAAAGATTCAATCTAGGCAGGAGGGACACTTCTTCCTGAGCAGTTAGATATAGCAGAGAAGGGAGAGGAAACCAAAGAGTGGGTGTGCCCTGGTCTTATGAGACCGGAACTCGTCCTATAGGTAGAGCTGCATCATGACAAAGGGGGAGGCTCAGCTCCTCAGAGAGTGAGGCCAGCAGATCAGGGCATCAAGAAGCAGAGCTATGATTAAATGGATATGGCACAGGGGCATCCCTGGTAGCTCAGACAGTAAAGAAGTTGCTTGCAATGCAAGAGACCCTGGTTTGATCCTTGGGTTGGGAAGATCACCTGGAGAAGGGAATGGCCACCCACTCCAGTGTTCTTGCCTGGAGGATTCCATGAACAGAGGAGCCTGCCAGGCTACAGTTCATGGACTCACAAAGAGTTGGTCATGACTCAGTGACTAACACTACTACACAGCTCACTGGTCTCAGCATCTGGGCAAGAACCCAGATTTCCCTGTTCTCAGTGTAGAACTCTCTCTACTAAATCTACTAAGTCCACAGTAGACTTCCCTTTCATCCCCCTTTTCCTTGTTCTCCCCCAGCCACTCCCTTTTTACTGCACAGTCTGAGGTCAGAATTAAGTGCTTCTGTTAAATTACCTCCCAGGATTTCACAAAGAGTAATAATGTACATATTTGATCTAGCGGTCAGGGAAATGCTGTAGACAGTGATTCAGAGCATCCGTTTTTCACTTGGCCAAATTCATTTTGATGGAATTTCCCTGGGATCTGACTGAGCCAAAGTCTCCCTTAACTCGGGCCATGGGCTTTAATGAAATCAAAACTACTGCTGGGGCTGTCTCCACTTTCCTCCTCGTGTAGAAGTGTTCCCTGTGGCACTTAAACCTTAAACCAGTGCTTAGAGATTAAAAGGTGGCTCTGAAGAGCTAAAGAAATGAACCTATGTGGGACTATATCCAATATCAAGGCTCAACCCATGAACTTCCCCAAAACAGCATTACAAAGTCTGTTTGAACTGTGAGGCCTCTTGGAATGGTTTAGGATGGACACCAAGCACATTTAAAATCAAAATCAATGTCATTTAAGCCTTAACATTACCATGCAGGGTCAACAGCTTAGAAGTAAAGAGAGATGCTTTTGCAAATGAATAAATACTGATTTATTTAATGAAGAAGAATCTGATGCCAAAGCTTTAGAAGGTCACAAGTGAACAGTATCCCAAAACACAGTGCAGTGCTTTTTAAACTGTTTGAGAGATATAATAGTACATTTCAGATTTTTTTCAAATGAAATTGTATATTAATTGCTGTTGTCGTTCAGTCACTAAGTCACGTCTGACTCTTTGCGACCCCATGGAGTGCAGTGCACAAGGCTTCCCTGTCCTTCACTATCTCCCAATGTTTGCTCAAACTCATGTGCACTGAGTCAGTGATGCCACCCAACCATCTGATCCTCTGTCACTCCCTTCTCCTCCTGCTCTCAATCTTTTCTCAGCCTCGGGGTCTTTTTCAATGAATTGGTTCTTCGCATCAGGTGACCAAATTATTAGCCCTTCAGCTTCATCATCAGTCCTTCCAATGAATATTCAGGGTTGAACTGTACATGAAAATTGTACATGGAATCACAATATATAAGAGAGACAACCTCAGAGCTTGCCCTGGTATTACAGGGGAGGAGGATGCTCAGACTGCATCTTCTAGGTTTTTTCCCTATCCTTCATCTGCAAGGTATTTTCCCTTAACATCAGTGACCCACACAACTCAGTCAATGAACTGTTGATCTCGTTCACCTCTCTCCCTTTACCATAACCTAGAAAGTACCCTGGGGAAGTTGAAGCCACCACAGCCCTGGGCTTTCATTTTTGTCTCTGCCGATGACTAGCCTGATTTGCAGGAGAAACAATCACCTAAATGACAACTCCTATTTCTTCTATAAAATGTGAAGAAGCAAAGTTTATATACTATCTTTGAGATATATGTATATATCACAAAGATTTGTTCAGGATCAAACTAGATTTTAAAATGCCATTTTTTACACTCTAACATTTAGATAAATGTTCAATGTTGTTGGCTATACACTTAATTCATAGCAACCTTCAAAGGAAAATAATAGAATGATAAACTTGAGTATTGTAATCTAAGGGGAGACAGAGGAAAGAAAAACAATTCTGAGTTTGGCCATAACCTTAGAGGGATATTTCATTTAGGAAATCTTCACTGCACACTTGACGGATGACAGGAGTAGTAATGATTAACACAGAGTTCTACTGCATAATACAGACTCTGGAGAGAAATCACCATAAATTATTGATTGTCTAAATCTTCTACATATCTAAACATATACACAAAAAGAAGCTGTGTAAACAGGGAAAAAACTACACCAAAACAGGGAACTCAGGCCAAGTGTAAAGGGAATGGTTTGGCTACAGTTTTTTGGAATAGTAGATTTAGGTCTTCTCTGCAAATGTTGCTCCCTTGCTAGCTGCAGGCATCTATCAGGAGTTGGATGACAGCTGTTTACACTGGATGGGAGCATTTGGGGTAAATGTGGAAACTTCAGTTGGCAGACACCTATGTCAGCCACTAACTCATCACCTCCCCAAACACACACCCCTAGTCCTTCAACCTCTACTCACTTCTCTTTCAGAGATTTGCCACAAATGCATCAGTAAGAAGGGAGGTGCAACCTGGCAGAGACCCTCTTGACTCAGTTCAACTTAGAATGAGCATTTCTCCCTTTCTTGGAGAATTCAGTTCAGTTCAGTCATTCAGTCATGTCCAAATCTTTGTGACCCCATGGACTGGAGCATGCCAAGCCTCCCTGTCCATCACTAACTCCTGGAGCCTACTTAAACTCATGTCCATTGAGTCAGTGATGCCATCCAACCATCTCATCCTCTGACGTCCCCTTTTCCTCTTGCCTTCAATCTTTCCTGGCATCAGGGTCTTTTCAAATGAGTCAGTTCTTTGCATCAGGTGGCCAAAGTATTGGAGTTGCAGCTTCAACATCAGTCCTTCCAATGAATATTCAGGACTGATTTCCTTAGGATTGATAGGTTGGATCTCCTTGCAGTCCAAGGGACTTTCAAGAGTCCTCTCCAACATCACAGTTAAAAGCATCAATTCCTTGGTGCTTAGCTTTCTTTATAGTCCAACTCTCACATCCATACATGACTACTGGGAAAAAAAACATAGCTTTGACTAGATGGACCTTTGTTGGCAAAGTAATGTCTCTGCTTTTTAATATGCTGTCTAGGTTGGTCATAACTTTTCTTCCAAGCAACCAAGTGTCTTTTAATTTCATGGCTGCAGTCACCGTCTGCAGTGATTTTGGAGCCTCCCAAAATAAAGTCTCTCACTGTTTCCATTGTTTCCTCATCTATTTGCCATGAAGTGATGTGACCAGATGCCATGATCTTAGGTTTTTGAGTGTTGAGCTTTAAGCCAACTTTTTCACTCTCTCTTTCACTTTCATCAAGAGGCTCTTTAGTTCTTCTTTGCTTTTTGCCATAAGGGTGGTGTCATGATTCAAGGTCACCAATAAGTCATCTCACCCATGCATGTATGACCCTGATACTTTGGGAAAGAGTCTTATCTTTTTATTACACCCCCCACAGGAAATATAATAATCATCAATTTGGAGGTAATGTTAATTGGGCGAAGCAGCTGGCAGTGGAGGCCAAATATTAAAACAAGGCAAAAACGATCAGAAACTGCAAACAGAAAGAGTTTTTTAAAATGCTGTCCCTAAATATTAAAAGGGTGAGCTCCATTAATTTTAGATTTTTGCAGTGATTGTGGTTTTGTTTGCTCATTTGTTTTTCATCATCTCCCACCAACCCCAAGCAGATATTAATTCACCTTTGCATCAAAGGTTTTCTTTGTATTGTCAGAAACCGCAAATACTCATTTAATGCCTTCAAACAATGCCACAGAGCAGTGTGCCATGATATAGCTATGTCTCTCTAATTATGGATGCTTGTAAATCAATATGACAGTAGAAAAATCATCCCTTTCCATTTCCCACCGTTCTCTAAAATATGTTCTTAGAGGGAACTCCAGACACCCAAGTCTCTAAATTTAGAACTGCAGAGTCATTTTTGAGTCTTCTCCAACTTTGCTCTCCATGTGACTTTAATGGCCAAGAACCAAGGATTTTTCATCTGTAAATGTTCTAATATCGATGTTGTTATTGATTTGGTCACTAAGTCATGTCTGATTCTTTGCAACCCCATGGACTGTAGCCCGCCAGACTGCTCTTTCCATGGGACTACCCAGGCATGAATACTGGAATGGGTTGCCATTTCCTTCTCCAGGGGATGTTTCTGATCTAGGGATCAAACCCATGTCTCTTTGTTGGCAGGCAGATTCTTTACCATTGAGCTACCAGGGAAGCCCCTCTAATATCCATCTTTCCTCATAATTTCTACCACCTTGGCTTTCTCCAGGCCCACAGTACTTCTTGCCCAAATTGTTGCAGTGTTCTCCTAACAGGTCTCCTTCCCTTGACTCTTCCATATCATTCTATTCTAGATGCTCTGCTGAGTTAAATTTTTTGAAACACAATGTGAGTAGGTCAGTGCATAACTACAAATGTCCTATGGTCCCTGTGCTCATGGGAGACTTAAATGGTCAAATGCAGATAATAAGATTTGCTTAATTCCTTTCTCTCTCATTAGGAGGTAAGCTATATGAAAGCAGGGGCTTTGAGTCTGAACTGTGCTGGGCATGTAAAACTGTAGCAACAGTAGCAGGTGCAGTATGGATTTGTTGAAATAATAAGTGAATATAAAATGCATGGACAGTTGGATGAATGGATGGATGGATAGATAAATAATGCCTCTTTAAATGGTTTGCTTAGAGTATTAAATAGAATAATGTATGTAAAAGACTCAGGGCTTCTCTGGTGGCTCATGGGTAAAAAATCTGCCTGCCAATGCAGGAGACTCGAGTTTAATCCTTGGGTGGGGAAGATCTCCTGGAGAAGGAAATGGCAACCCACTCCAGTATTCCTGCCTGGAGAATCCTATGGATAAGGAGCCAGTGGGCCGCAGTCCAGTCAGTCACAAAAGAGTCTGTTGTGATTAAACAATAGCCGCATAAAGGAATCAAGCACAGTCAAAGTAGTTCCCTTCCTTTTTTTCTCTATTAGTCTTCTTGTACTGCTCAGGGCCATCTCCCAATCATGAAAGGCCAAAACAAATGATGGAAGGATCATGTACTCCATCCTTCCTTCAAAGGGAAAGTACTCAATTCTGAGACTTTAGCTTAGGATTGACACCCCTGCATTTGTTAGGAATCAACTCTGGTAGTGAGATCCTGGAACATAAGAGGCTGCCTGCAGTAGTACATGGGTAGGGATGGTTCTTGCAAAAGTATATCTTGGGCCTTTACTGGGACAGGTAAGGATATCTTGGGCCTGTACTGGGATGATATGGAGAAAGGACAAGTTTGAGACAGAATTCCCAGGCAGAATTGGTGAGTGTGACAGAGACCACCTTTTTCACTTGGCCTCAGTCTCTTGAGTTCTGCTAGAGACTCAGGTGCCTTTCATATCTTTTTTTTTTTTTTTTTAACATATAAAGTATAAACAAATTGACTTTTGATAGCTGAAAGCTATCAACAACAAATTCTGGTACAGCCTTTAATACTGAGGTCCTAGGGAGTGGGTATCCTATGGAGAAGGCAGAAATGACAAGGAGCACAACTCCCTACAAGCAGAGGGTTTGAAAAGGCACTTTTTTTTTTTTTTTTTAAAGCCCATTTTGTGGAAGAAACCAGCTGTCTCTTAATTGCTATCTGCACTGTGGTTTCTCCTAGGGGTTAGAGAAGGTAGTGGATTAAAGAAAAAGTTTTGAAGGCCATAGGCATGAATATCCAAATGATATAAATTTTAATACATATTTTTAAAAGGGTTAGGCAGTGATGAAAAGATATGATGGCTTTGCTTTTATTTCTTGGTTCGATTAAAATCCCTCCAAAAGTGCAGTGGCTATCTCTTTGGAAATTTTGCAGAATTTTAAACTTTGGAAAGATTTTCCCTTTCACGGTCACAAATCTCTGAAAAAGCCTTTGGCTGCAGGAGTCCGGCTCCAAGTCAAGACTGGGGCAAACACTTTGCACGTGTTTCTGAAAGGTAGATGGCTTGGAATGAGCACCTTCCAGTTAGGAGTGAAACTACCTAGTTATCTAAATGAAACAGAAAAATGTATGAAATATTCCCCTCATCCCAACTAGATAAGAGGACCTAGCTCTCAAGATCTTATCCACAGTCTATCATTTAAGACTCTTCAGCTATTTCAGCTATAGCATTTCCTAAAAAAAAAAAAAAAAAATTGTTCCAAATAACATTGTAAATTTTACGGCCTGCTCAATCTATGCTTCTGAATGGAAGAGGCAACAGGAATGCATTTAAACAGAGTGTCAAAGAAATGAATCTCCAGTTTATTGCTACTATTCATCTTGGCTAGTAAATGGCCTCCATACTATTCTTCATTCATTAAAAATGGTTCATTTCCTTTGGCCTTTATTCATTGCCTAATATTCCTAATGAACTTAATGTAGCAAGTGATGTAATCAGACAAAAGAACTGTAAGAATCTTTTTCTGCCACTATAAGCAGAATTAAATCATATTTAATTGGGAATATAGTGTTCACCCAAAGTCTTGATTAACTATGCATCACCCACACTGTTGTCTATTCTCAGCACTGCTCTCATTAAAGCAGGAGGAAAGCACCAGCTCTCAGGCTCAGTTCTCTATGTCAGCCACAGCCACATACCAGGCAGGCGGCTAACTAGTCCCAGCCACGGATTAGTCACTGCTTTCAGTGATCCTTAATCCTCCATGGATAAGAATGCACAAAGTGGTGTACATGAGACAAGAATGAGGCGACACCCGTGGTACCTGCTTTATAACCAGAGCAGAGGAGAGAGTTAAGCAGAGCTGGGAAGAGTTGAGAGGCAATGGCTTCTGGATGGCTTTTGCCGAAAATAGTCACTGCCCTGGGGTTAGGATGAGAGAATTCTATTTTCAGAAAGGGAAATTGAGAATACAGAAAAGTGGCAAATAAAAAAATCTGCATCAAAAAAAAAATCATCAAGGACTTCAAGAGAAGCAAACCCCAGCTGGAGTGCCTGCTTGAAAGGCACACCAGGCTCGAGAGTTTGTGCCAGACCCTAGAGGAGCAGGAAAGGCCTGTAGGGTTTGTTTTGTGTTTGTTTGCTTTTGCTTTCTTAGCAGAAATAGACATGGTGGAAAAGGTGTTTTGAGAAGCACGGTTTGGTAGTAAATAGTTCAGCTGGAGGATCATTGATGATTTTGCAGCAATTGGGTCAAGAGGCAAGAAGGTCTTGGGCCAGGTGATAACAATGTGGTACCAAAGTGGGGGTTTCCCAAGAGGCCCAGTGGGGGAAGAAGTGGTGATGAACTGGAAATCATTATGGACAGGTAATAGCTCAGGCAGTAAGGAATCTGCCAGCAATGCAGGGGACCCAGGTTCGATCCCTGGACTGGGAAGATCCTCTGGAGAAGGGAATGGCTACCCATTGCAGTATGTTTGCCTGGAGAATTTCATGTACAGAGGAGCCTGGTGAGCTATAGTCCATGGGGTTGCAAAGAGTTGAACATGACTGAGCAACTTTCACTCCCCGCCCCACCCCACCCCCACACACACAGAGGTAAAGGAGAAAGATGGGGTTTAAAACTGCTGGATGCATTTGAGTCACTTCTTACTCTGACCCCCATCATGTCTGTCCTTCCTTTCCACCAACCAGGGAATAGCTCCATGCCACCTGTCCATCATCTCAGAATCACTCAGCTGAGCATAACTCTCCCCACACTGAGCTGCGTAGCACTCATGGGCATCGCAGGCCACATGGCAGCGCTTCTTGGAAGCTTTCTCAGCAGGCTGCATATTGCTCTCAGCTCCTCAGGGCAGCAAGTTCTCTGTAGCATTTCTATAATCACCACCATGTCTCAAGGCCTAGTGCACACAGCACTGTAGGTGCCACATAAATATTTGTAGAGAGAATAGAGAACTTAGCGCCATAGCAATCTTCAAGTATTTTCAATAAGGGCTGAAGTCCTGGCTGAGTGACTCAGCAGTAAAGAATTTGCCTGCAATGCAGGAGACGCAGAAGATGTGGGTTCCATCCTTGGGTCTGGAAGATCTCCTGGGGGAGGGCATGGCAACCCATTCTAGTATTCTTGCCTGGAGAATCTCATGGACAGTGGAGACTGGAGGGCTACGGTCCCTTGGGTCAAAAAGAGTCGGACACAACTGAAGCAACGGAGTAGACACACACGCAAAGTCCAGGCCAAGTGAATAAAATCTCTCCTTTATATAAGTGTTCTCTAGCGACTCAAAATGATTATCTTCTGCCCAGTGTTACTTTCTGATAAAGGTCAAACAAGCTTGAAAAAACAACAGAAAAACCTCCATTTGATTTGACATTTGTGAAGAGAGCCAAGAATCCCGATTAATGATAACCTCTACCTTCCTTGTTCTGCTTCATCATCAGACCACAAGGCAGGTACAAGACTTCTCACAGATTTCAAATCTGTATTTTGTTGAGTTTTCTCATTTAGTTGTGGTGAAGGTAATTCCTCCCAGCGAAAAGGCCAAATATCAACCGTCAATTTGCATAAAGGACAAACTCAGTAGGATGCTCTTTATGCACTGTGTCTAATAATATAATCTGTCTCATGTTTGAAGGACACATTTACGAAAATAATTTTATGTGGTGCTCACATATTAATAAGCTAGTGGGAGCTCAATATATAGCAAATTCTTCTGACTTATGCAAATAATATTGTAAGGCTTATTAAGAGACAATAGTAAGATGGCAGAGTAGAATGATGCACACTCATCTCCTCCTGTGAGAACACCAAAATTGCAACTAGCTGTTGAACAACCATCAACAGGAGGACACTGGAACCCACCAAAATAAGATACTCCACATCCAAAGACAAAGAAGAAGCCACAGCAAGACAGTAGGTGATATACAACCACAATAAAATCAAATCCCATACTCAATGGTGGATGACCCACAAACTGGAGAACAATACCACCAAAGAAGTTCTCTTGCTGTTGTGAAGGTTCTGAGCCCCATGTCAGACTTGCCAGCCCAGGACACAGACAGAGGGACTGGGAATCCCCAGGGAATCTGGCCTTGAGGGTAAGTGGGATTTGATTATGCACCTTCCAGAGGACTGAGGAAAACAGAGACTCCAGTCTTGAAGGCACAAACAAAATTTTGCATGCACCAAGACCCAGAGGAGAGGAGCAGTGATCCGACAGGAGACTGAATCAATACTACCTGTTGGTGTTAGAGGGCCTCCTGTGGAGGTGTGGGTCAGCAGGGGCTCACCAGAGGGACAGGGGCACTAGAACGTCCCCCTTGGCATAAACCTTCTTGGAGTTGCCATTAACCCTACCATAGAGCCCATGGACACCAGGGCTGGGTGACCCCAGGCCAAACAACTACCACAAAGGGAGTGTAACCCCACGCATCAACAGATAATTGGATTAAAGCTATACTGAGAAATGCCCTGGCCAGCAGAGCAAGACCCAGTTTTTCCCATCACCAGTCCCCTACATCAAGAAGCTTACAGAAGCCTTTTAGTCTCATCCATCAGAGGGCAGACAGAAGAAGAAGCACAGTCTCACAGTGACTAATAAAAATATATATATTACAGAAAGTTAATCACAATGAAAAAAGCATAAAGTTTTGTGCCATATAAAGGGACAAGATAAAACCCCAGAAATACAATGAAATGAAGTGGAGATAGGCAACCTTCCAGAAAAAGAATTCAGAATAATGATAGTGAAGGTGATCCAGGATCTTGGGAAAAGAATGGAGGCAAAGATTGAGAAGATGCAGGAAATGTTTACCAAAGACCTAGAAGAACTAAAGGACAAACAGAGGTGAATAATATACTAGAAGGAATCAACAGGAGAATAACTGAGGCAGAAGAACAGATAAATGACCTGGAGGACAAAATGGTAGGAATCACTGCCACAGAACAGAATACAGATAAAAAGATGAAAAGAAATGAAGACAGCCTAAGAGGCCCCTGGTACAACATTAAATGCACCAACATTTGCATTATAGGGGTCCCAAAAGGAGAAGAGAGAGAAAAAGGACCTGAGAAAACATTTGAAGTGATAATAGATGAAAACTTCCCAAATATGGGAAAGGAAATAGTCAACCAAGTCCAGGAAGCACAGAGAGTCCCAGGAAGGATAAACCCAAGCAGGTGATATAGAGTTATATGATATAGGTGATATGTGTTTGGTGATATAAAGTTCTATTATTTTTCTGTTGACCAATCATGATACAATGATATTAAGTGAGTAATAGTTGCATAGTCACAATAGTAAAAGACGTTTATGTTTTCACAATCAAGAGCCAGACAAAGAATAAAATATAATTACAATTGCAAGCCATAATGGGAACATGATTAACTGAGCAATATGAAATAATTGCATACAGTTCGGGGTGGGGTGTCAAGCAGAGTCATGTGGCAAATGGAGGAGCATACATGCACATGTTTTCATCCACTCAGTCAGTCTATATTTTTTGGTTGGCGCATTTAATCCATTTACATTTAAGGTAATTATCAATATGTATGATCCTGTTACCATTTTCTTAATTGTTTGGGATTTATTTTCTGTAGGTCTTTTCCTTCTCTTGTGTTTCTTGCCTAGAGAAGTTCCTTTAGCCTTTGTTGTAAAGCTGGTTTGGTGGTGCTGAATTCTCTTAACTTTTGCTTGTCTGGAAAGTTTTTGATTTCTCCATCAAATTGGAAGGAGAGTCTTGTTGGGTAGAGTATTCTTGGTTGTAAGTTCTTCTCTTTCATCACTTTAAATATAATCATGCCATTCCCTTCTGCCTTGTAGAGTTTCTGTTGAGAAATCAGCTGATAGCCTGATGGGACTTCCTTTGTGTGTTATTTCTGATCTTTCCCTCGTTGCTTTTAATATTTTATCTCTGTCTTTAATTTTTGTCAGTTTGATTACAATGTGTTTCGGTGTGTTCCTCCTTGGGTTTTTCCTACCTAAGACTCTCTGTGCTTCCCGGACTTGGTTGACTATTTCCTTTCCCATATTTTGGAAGTTTTTGTCTATTATCTCTTCAAATATTTTCTCAGGTCCTTACTGTCTCTCTTCTCCTCTAGGACCCCTATAATGTGAATGTTGGTGCATGCAAAGATGGGCTCAATAAAGGACAGAAATGGTATGGACCTAAGAGAAGCAGAAGATATTAAGAAGAGGTGGAAAAAATACACAGAAGAACTGTACAAAAAAGATCTTCACGACCCAGATAATCAGCATGGTGTGATCAATGACCTAGAGCCAGACATCCTGGAATGTGAAGTCAAGTGGGACTTAGGAAGCACCACTATGAACAAAGCTAGTGGAGGTGATGGAATTCCAGTTGAGCGATTTCAAATCCTAAAGGATGATGCTGTGAAAGTGCTGCACTCAATATGCCAGCAAATTTGGAAAACTCAGCAGCGGCCACAGGACTGGAAAAGGTCAGTTTTCATTCCAATCCCAAAGAAATGCAATGCCAAAGAATGCTCGCACTACCACACAATTGCACTCATCTCACATGCTAGCAAAGTAATGCTCGAAATTCTCCAAGCCAGACTTCAGCAAAACGTGAACCATGAACTTCCAGTTGTTCAAGCCGGATTTAGAAAAGGCAGAGGAACCAGATATCAAATTGCCAACATCCACTGGATCATCAAAAAAGCAAGGAAGTTCCAGAAAAAAAATCTACTTCTGCTTTATTGACTATGCCAAAGTCTTTGACTGTGTGAATCACAACAAACTGTGGAAAATTCTGAAAGAGATGGGAATACCAGACCACCTAACCTGCCTCTTGAGAAATCTGTATGCAGGTCAGGAAGCAAATTAGAACTGGACATGGAACAACAGACTGGTTCCAAATATGAAAAGGAGTATGTCAAGGCTGTATATTGTCACCCTGCTTATTTAACTTATATGCAGAGTACATCATGAGAAATGCTGGACTGGATGAAGCACAAGCTGAAATCAAAATTGCTGGGAGAAATATCAATAACCTCAGATATGCAGATGACACCATCCTTTATGGCAGAAAATGATGAAGAACTAAAGAGCCTCTTGATGAAAGTGAAAGAGGAGAGTGAAAAAGTTGGCTTAAAGCTCAACATTCAGAAAACCAAGATCATGGCATCCGGCCCCATCATTTCATGGCAAATAGATGGGGAAGCAGTGAAAACAGTGGCAGACTTTTTTTGGGGGCTCCAAAATCACTGCAGATGGTGACTGCAGCCGTGAAATTAAAAGACACTTCATCCTAAGGAGAAAAGTTATGACCAACCTAGACAGCATATTAAAAAGCAGAGACATTACTTTGTCAACAAAGGTCCATCTAGTTAAGGCTATGTTTTTTTCCAGTAGTCATGTACGGATATGAGAGTTGGACTATAAAGAAAGCTGACCTCTGAAGAATTGATGCTTTTGAACTGTGGTGTTGGAGAAGACTCTTCAGAGTCCCTTGGACTGCAAGGAGATCCAACTAGTCCATACTAAAGGAAATCAGTCCTGAATATTCATTGGAAGGACTGATGTTGAAGCTGAAACTCCAATACTTTGGCCACCTGATGCGAAAAACTGACTCTTTTGAAAAGACCCTGATGAAAGATTGAAGGCGGAAGGAGAATTGGACCACAGAGGATGAGATGGTCAGATGGCATCACCAACATGATGGACATGAGTCTGAGTAAATTCTGGGAGTTGGTGATGGATAGGGAAGCCTGGTGTGCTGCCGTCTATAAGAGTCAGACACGACTGAGTGATTAAACTGAACTGAACCAATATCAGCAAAACTAGGATCTAATAGAAAAACCTGTAATCACTTTTTAAAATCTAGATGCATATCAGAATTATCTTGAAATCTTTTTGAAAAATACAAATGCTCAGGTATTGCTTTGTTTCTCCAGAGTTCCAGATATGTTTCTGATGAGCAGTCATGTTTAAAAACAACTGGATTATATGATGGTCTTTTACTTTTATCTAGTTTGTTTCACTTTTTCTATTTCATATTCAGTGCTCCCATTTATTTTAGTTTATGTTCTTGAATTTCTCCATATCTTCATTTTTAATGTTCTTTCTAAAGTGTAGTAGAAAAGTTTTTGTATACATACATACATATATATAAATGTATAATATATATGTTAGAAAACTTAATGAATTTTTTCCTAACTAAAAAAAATTATGATATTTTGATTCCACTTGTTTGATTTAGTATCAATAGGATGCTAGATTTATAACTAAAAAATATATATATGCAACAAGAAACAAAGGTTTACTATATACCACAGGGAACTATAGTCAATATCTTGTAATAATCATGATGGAAAATAATTTCAAAAATAATATATGTGTATTTGCATAACTGCATCACCTTGCTGTGCACCTGAAACATTGTAAGTCAGCTGTACTTCAATGAAAGATATATATTAAAAAAAGAATGAGACAGTAGTAACTTGACAATTGTGACCCAAACACTCAGGTATTTAGCTGATATCCCAACGACCTCAATGTATCTTAGAAGCCAAGAGACCTTAAGACTTCAAAAACTCTGCTCATGTGCATTCCAGAATAAGCTGGAAAAGAGAAATATTGAACTGGTACCAATGGAACATCAGAAATGAACAGTAAAAATTGGCAGCTTCCTGGACAAATCAAGTCTTCACTACACAGTTTTAACTCTATATAAAGTAAATTCATTTAATTAGTGGCTACATCTGTGTTTGAATATAGGACATATTTCAAAGCAAAGCAAACTTTAAAATATCATGAATTATGTTGGATTATCCACATGTCATATTTCATTCATCTGTGCAGACAGCCTGAATCTGATCATCATTGAGGAAAATGATTCTAGAACATGGATGCTATATACCTGCAAAGGGGCTAGTCTTCTTCCTCATAGATGTCATATCCTTGGAGGGAATGAATAAGGAAATGAGCCCCAAGGAGCTGATTAATGGGCATCCCTTCCAGAGTGATTCATATGCCACCCCTGCCTGTGTGACCATTATGGATTTATTAACATTAAAGCAATGCTATTCAAAGAGGTATCAAAACATTTTCATGTGATGGAACGCCAGGTGAAATATTACTGCAACCTCTCAGCAGACTGAAACAAGCTGAGATAATTGCACCGCCAAGGAGAACAGACTCAACCTCCAGATGCCACTTAAGGCCCTGAGTTCTGTCTTCTAGAATTTCTTTACTTGAGGTAATAATGGCCTGATGTTATGCTCAGAATCAGCCCCCCTCATATTGTGATACCCAATGGATACCACTAATTGCAACCCTTCTGCTCCAACACATCTTCCAAGACTTAATTACAGAGTAAGTGAGGGAGTCCTGGCTGAGGAGTTCCTGTCATTTCCTGGGTACTTCCAGCTACATTCCTGGTTCACTGAGGGCAGGGTAGGGGTGGAGGGTGGAGAGCAACAGAGTGGAGACCAGGGCCCTGTCTCTTCAGAGAGTGAAGAGCTGGAACGAGGTAATTATTTGAGAAAAGATATCATGCACATGAGCATCAAGTACAGATTACCAAACAAAAGTGAAGCCATGTTTAGAAAATGTACCAAAACCCTTCCTTGACATTTTTCTTCAGAACTATTTTCATTTCTGAAAATAAAAATTAATTTCCTACTTTCTGAATTTAGCAATCTTTTCCTCATATGCTATATCCCATCCCTCATAGGTCTTCAAATCTTTTTCTATAGGCCAGAAAGAAATAGAGCAATGTCTGCCCTCAGCAAGCTCATCACCATGCTGGGGATCCCATGATGGTTCATGTGAGAAGTAAGCTGACCTTCCAAGGCAGAGGATGGTCACTTTCTGAAAAGTCATTTTCAGAAAGTCAGTCTCTGAAGGTGATACTGTGCTTATGAACTGGAGGAACAAGAGCAAGGAGTGACAAAGTCTAGCAAGTAAGAAAGTTTTATTTGAATATAATCACACTATTTTTCCATGTTTACCAGCAAGCGTGTTAGTTGCTCAGTCGTGTCCAACTCTTCTTGACCTCATAGACTGTAGTCTGCCAGGGTCCTCTGTCCATGGGATTCTCCAGGCAAAAGTACTGAGTGGATAGCCATTCCTTTCTCCAGGAGATCTTCCTGACCCAGGGACCGAACCAGGGTCTCTTGCATTGCAGGCAGATTCTTTACCATCTGAGCCAGCAGGGAAGCCCAGGCTACCTACTAAAAGCTCCTGAAGATAGATCTGTGACCTTAAAGAGGATACTGGGTTATTCTAAACCATAAGCTCTCTCCTCATGCTTATTTAGTTATGTATGCTGTACGGGCCTGGTGGATGGCCGAGTTATTATACTAAGTCTCTTTCTCTCTCTCTTTTTAACATTATCTAACCATGCCGCTCGGTCTGATTCCTGAGCATTTCCACCCTCAGGCCTTTCTTTTCCCAGTCTGTCCCCATGAACCAGAATGTCTTTGTCCTCTTTAAGCACACTGACTGGTCTGGAGGCTCTTGCTCAAGCTCCGTACTCCCAACCAACAGCACTGCCTTCCTATTCTGGTTTCCTGAAACATTTGTCATTTTGTCACTTAATCATTTACTAACTTTGTTGTTATTCCATTTCTCCATGCCACCATGTACTGCATCTTTGATGAGATCTTAAGATGCCTGAGGACAGCAAATTGAAAACTCCTGACTAGGTTTCAGTTCTTGGTAATGAACCAAGCAAAAGATGTGCCAAGAGCAGTGGCCAGCTTGGAGCTTATGTGGGATCCCAAGGAATGGGGAGAACTAGAGGAGAGAAAACAGGCCAATGGGGAGCAGAGTGATTTCAGGGCCAGCTCTGTGCCTGGGAAAGTCACTGGAGTTCCAGGTCAGGCTTAAAGACAACTTTACCATGGTGCTAACAGATGCTTCTCATGGACAGGGGATTAATTTAGGAGTACATTTCTTAAGTGAAATGAACCAACCTCTGTGGATCTAAAGCTGCAAAAGTCAGAAAGTAACCCCTCTGCTCCATTATGCATTAGTTTAATACTTTTTTCCCCTACTCTTCCCCTCAAACTGCAGAAAAGAATCTGTTCAAGAGAAGTGGGAAGAAGCAAAGAACCCCAAAAGAGGGAATCAAAGAGGAAAAGTAGAGAACTTGAAGGTTTGCTGATTTCACAATTTGGCCAGGACAGATCACATCTGTCCTGCAGATCTGGTCCTCTTGGAGGGGATGCGCCAAGAAACAGTGTTCAGTTCTGGTTCTACTTTTCCTCCTCACCATATCCACATCCAAAGAACTTCTGCAAGAATTCAAACTAGCTGAAAACTTTCATCATCCCAGTTTTGTATATCCCTATTATACTCATAAATTAGAGAAAAGAAAAAACCACAAACACAGAAGCTCTAAGTAAAATAACACAAAATAAAGCAAAGTATCAGCCATCACCACCACGACAATAAAACTTTCATAGATAGAATCCTAGCGAAGTCCCAATTTAGTCACAGATCTTCACAAGTTACAGGAAGGTAAGAAGTTAGACTCAAGCATTTTAGAAATATTCTCATACCTAAACCTGTAAAACCATCATCTGCTTAAATACAACAATCAGAAAATTCAATTAACCAGAATACCTCATTCCTCACACATTTTAGTTCCTTGGGGTTTTAACTGCCTCCAATCTGCCATCTACAACATTAAGTGTGTCTAATTTTCAAAACAGAACATATAATTATTCCTTTTTGTCAATGAAAATCTTGGGTGGAAATAATCACCAATGTGAACTTTGCCATTCCAGGTTGTTAAATTCAAATGAATATAAATGCTGTTCTCTGTAAATTATCTCTCTAATTTGAGGCATAAATGGGCTTTTTGCCCTCACCTTCAAGGCTTGCCTTCAATATTCTGTGAAAGACAAATTACATTATTATCTTAGGAAAGTCTGCTGAAAACTATTGAATTTTCAGTTCTAGAAGCTGAAGATATTTCTTGTTTGACAAAGTATATCAATACTTGTCATTGACACAGAGATTGGATTTTTAAGGCATTTGTGGAACAAAAGAAACAAATTTTACCATGGCATTCATTTTAAAACAAAACATCTAAATAAATCAGATCTGGCTAGCAACACACCTGGAGCCTTGACTGGGGTTAATTATACATAGAGTTGGCAAATCTACAGCCATAACCAACCAGCAGACAGCAGGACTACTCAGATCATCTCAGCACTGACACATCACAGGTAGTTGAGTCTCAAACACATTCAGGGGTTAAGTCTCAGCTGATGAACCGCATGGCAGCCACCAGAGGACTTTGTTGATGATGGACACTTGAAGCAACTTTCTTCTAGATTTGGTCTTCCTGTTACTGTTGCTTTTTAATGGCAAAATAGGAATTAAGATGAGCGCTCACAATGATAGTGGAAACACACTTATGGTTTATTAAGTGCTGACCCCATGCTGAGCACAATGTTCACAGCTGCATATTCATTTCATGGATTCACTTGTTTAAAACTCACAGCCTCCGAGTTTGCTATGCTGTTCATTTCACAGATGAGGAAACTGAGTCCTAAAAGAATTAAGCCACTTGCCTAAGGTTAAGAGGATAGTTCATGTGACAGAAGAAGTATTTGAATCAGTAAATGAGAAAAGCGTCATAGGGGGAAAAAAAAAAAAAAGAGTAGGGGGGAAGCTAATGGAATTCAGCAGAATACTTAAATTCTATTGACTATCATTCCTTTCTGTCTTTCAAATTGAGTATCAGGTGACTGTAGGTACTCATCTCTCATCCCCAAATTCAGGAGGCTGAAAAATTTCTTCTGCTCACACTACTCAGTAGTGACAGTAACACAGTAATAGCAAATACTTATAAAGCTGTAATTCTCTGCCAGGCTCCTTTGTTAGCACTTTATGATTATTATCTGCTTTTACAAGGGCAGAAACTGAGGCATGGTTAATGCACTAATTTGGTTAATTTGTCCACTGTCACGTGACTGAGTGGGGATTTTAAGTAGGAATAATTTGGCTCCAAGGTCTGTTTTCTTAGCCACCATGTGCATGCTAAAGTCGCTTCAGTTGCGCTGGACTCTATGTGACCCAATGGACCATAGCCTGCCAGGCTCCTCTGTCCATGGGATTCTCTAGGCAAGAATACTGGAATGGGTTGCTGTGCCCTCTTATACAGGGGATCTTCCCAGCCCAGGGATTGAACCTGTGTCTTTTATGTCTCCTGCATTGCCAGGTGGGTTCTTTACCACAAGCACCACCTGGGAAGCCCCATGAATTTAATATCCAATTTCAAATCTGTCAGTTGCTGGGCATAGGAACAGGAGGACAAAACTTGAAATCTTCCCTGTCCTCATTAACATTTCAACAGAGGCAGGTATGTCTCTGGTTCCACCCAATTTACATAACATGGAATCACCAGGAGACCTGGTGGGGCATCCTGCTGTCACTGAGCTGTCTCCTGGACACGCTCGGAGTCCAGGATGGGGCTTTGATTTGACTCTGCTTCCAGAGGGGAACATAGAAATATATAAGGAGGAAATCAGGCCCAGAGGGGTTAACCCTCTAAACCTCTCAAAAGCAGGCAGATATCGGTCACTAACACTCCAATTTTGAAGTGTTTTCCATGAAAGAGGGAGCTCTACTTCCATCTTAAAACCAAGAGCTAGCTAAGAGCCTAGAAACACACATTGGGAATAAACCCAACATCATTGCATCCTCCAAAACATTTATATTTTGTTTTTTTTTAAGGTATTTTTAAGTTTTCAAGGGTTTCTTAGAGGAATATTTTCCCATCACTGCATAGCTGGATTTAACAGGTATCACTCACTTCGAGCATGCTGGCTTATTTGGCCCACAGTAGTAATGAAAGTATTATGTTTATCCAACATGCTAGGAAAATGTCAACCTACTAGACCTTAGGCAAACAACGATGTACAGTTAGAGACAAAAGTTATTCCCATAGCTAAACCTTTGGAACAAGTTATCCAGGGAAGATAATTGTAATATTCAAGACAATACAACTTACAATAGTCACTTTTCTAAAATATGTATTTGGAGTTTTATTGTCTCGTTGGGCTTTCCTGGTGGCTCAGATGGTACAGAATCTGTCTGCAATGCAGGAGACCTGGGTTTGATCCCTGGCTTGGGAAGATCCCCTGGAGAAGGAATGGCAACCCACTCCAGGATCCTTGCCTGGGAAATTTCAAGAAGACAAGAGTCTGGTGGGCTATAGTCCATGGGGTTGCAAAGAGCTGGACACGACTGAGCAACTAACACTTTCTCCACTTATGAACTTCAGATATGTACCATTTTATACAGAGAAACTTTCCTGAACATATGACTTTATCTGAGGCCTAGGCACACTAAATGATTTTTCATCCCTTACGGCCACTGAAATAAGTAAGCCAGTTACATATGTCTTTTTAAAAAATACACTAAATGTTTGAACATTAAAGTCCAAATTCTGTGGGTAAGTTACTTTTCTTATTGTGCCTTAGTGTCCTTTACAAAATCAGCTATGAAAGTATTCAAAATTCTCAAAGGATTACTTCAGGTTAAATAAAAACATAGGGACTTTCCCAGTGGTCCAGGGGTTAAGAACCTGCCTTCCAATGCAGAGGACATGAGTTTGATTCCTAGTCAGGAAACTAAGATCCTACGTGCAGGGGGGCAACTAAGGCCACATGCCACAACTAGAGAAAGCCCACAGCCTCAACAAAGGCCCAGTGCAGCCAACAATAAGCAATAAAAACAAAAACATATAGGTACGGAGTTCTTAGCACAGTGTCAGGCACAGAGTATGGCTCTTCAAACGGAGTGCTAAGGTACCTACATGCACACACAGGTATCTATTCATACAGAATAGTAACACAAAGAAAGCTAAATCTATTCTTTAACTGATGTGCCCACTTAATGATCTGTGATTGGTAAATGGGCAACATAGAGCTTAAAAGTCAGCTGCTATATATTCAAACAGACACAGTACATAGGCTTCTGGCTGCCACAATGATGTTGCTGATGATGCTGGCATTATTCTAAGCTCCTGCCTGTACCTTTTGATGAGAGGACTGGAAGTATCCCATTTTGCAAATAAGGAAACAGAGACATGGAGTGTTCAAATGACTTGCCATTGCCATACAGCTGGTGTACACAGCAGCTTAGGCTGGAACGCAGGTGGTCTGATTCCACAGTGCATGCTCTTAACCTTTACAAAAGGCAATGCTCCTCTGACCTGCTTATAATCCAGTTCCCTGGGTGACACAGGAACAAGCTGCTCAAAGGAAAACTAAGGACGTACCTCCTTTTGTTAGCTCCCAGGAGTCAGGAAGTGATGAGTCCCATGCAGCAAGGCTCACCTGACTTCCTTAAACCAGAGTTGTTTTGAAATTGGGATAGGATAACTGGATCGAAGACCATGAAGTATTTTGGGCACATAGAAATTGTGTGACTCTGAATCTGAAGTAACTTTAAAAACAGCATAAGAGTGACTACATCACGGCATGTGCCACATTTTCCACTTACAGTTACTCATCTCCAAGTGCTTCCAAGGGGACACCCACTGCTCTCTACCTTTTGACATGGTTGTACAGGCAGAAGTATTATTTCAAAACTGTTAAAAAGAGTGCATGTTGAAACAAGTGCCATACAACAGCCCTACTAGAATATCAGACCACCTGACCTGCCTCTTGAGAAATTTGTATGCAACAGTTAGTACTGGACATGGAACAACAGACTGGTTCCAAATAGGAAAAGGAGTATGTCAAGGCTGTATTTTGTCATCCTGCTTATTTAACTTATATGCAGAGTACATCATGAGAAACGCTGGGCTGGAAGAAGCACAAGCTGGAATCAAGATTGCCGGGAGAAATATCAATAACCTCAGATATGCAGATGACACCATCCTTATGGCAGAAAGTGAAGAGGAACTAAAAAGCCTCTTGATGAAAGTGAAAGTGGAGAGTGAAAAAGTTGGCTTAAAGCTCAACATTCAGAAAAAGAAGATCATGGCATCTGGTCCCATCACTTCATGGGAAATAGATGGAGAAGCAGTGGAAACAGTGTCAGACTTTATTTTTGGGGGCTCCAAAATCACTGCATATGGTGACTTCAGCCATGAAATTAAAAGATGCTTACTCCTTGGAAGAAAAGTTATGACCAACCTAGATAGCATATTGAAAAGCAGAGACATTACTTTGCCAACAAAGGTCCGTCTAGTCAAGGCTATGGTTTTTCCAGTGGTCATGTATGGATGTGAGAGTTGGACTGTGAAGAAAGCTGAGTGCTGAAGAATTGATGCTTTTGAACTGTGGTGTTGGAGAAGACTCCTGAGAGTTCCTTGGACTGCAAGGAGATCCAACCAGTTCATTCTGAAGGAGATCAGCCCTGGGATTTCTTTGGAAGGAATGATGCTAAAGCTGAAACTCCAGTACTTTGGCCACCTCATGAGAAGAGTTGACTCACTGGAAAAGACTCTGATGCTGGGAGGGATTGGGGGCAGGAGGAGAAGGGGACGACAGAGGATGAGATGGCTGGATGGCATCACTGACTCGATGGACGTGAGTCTGGGTGAACTCTGGGAGTTGGTGATGGACAGGGAGGCCTGGCGTGCTGCGATTCATGGGGTCGCAAAGAGTCGGACATGACTGAGAAACTGAACTGAACTGAACTGATGATGAGTAGGGAGAAGGACATAAAAAGGTTATTTATTTATTAGTATCATTCATGGTCTTAAACCAGGCAAATCAGTGAGACGCTACATACATGGAATTTGTAGCTTCTGTCTATTGAGGTTACTGTGTGTCAACATTATCTTTAATCTTCAAAGTTATTTTTATTCCTTACAGCCATTTGATGAGGTAAATATTATTACTTCTCCTTTACAGATTAAAACAGAAGGCTGCCGGAGGTTACATAACTTGCCCGAGGTCATCTCAAGAAGCAGAGGCGGGGCTTCAACCCAGTTCTGCCAGAATTCAAAACCTGCACATTCTCCTTCTATCACATAAAGCTGCTTCAGTGAGATATCAGAAAATAAAGAGAGCTAGCCAGCTTGAGACAATGGGATCATAGAAACAGGAAGTCTGATTCTCACATGTGGACCACTTTCAGACAATTTTACCCCAGGAGAGGCTGCTCATCCTGAAGACGGAATGGAAAATACAGAGCTCATACCCTAATGATTCAGGGCCAGTGCTGGGCTGGATTTTCTTGGGGAATCATGCCCTTGAATTTTGGAAGAGTGACAACTTACAGTGCAGAAAGAAGTGAGATGCGAATCAGCACATGACTCTTCAGCTGACATTCCAGGAAGTACCTCTGGCCCACTCCCACCCCCAACAACTTCCACCTATAGGCAAGAACACTGAATTTTGTGTTTCCATTGTATTTCCACACATCCCTGTGAAACCAGAGCAGACTAGAATACCTACTATGTGTTAGTCATCAGTGATGTCCAACTCTTTGGGAAACAACCCATGGAGGTAGTCCACCAGAGTCCTCTGTCCATAGAATTCTCCAGGCAAGAATACTGAAGTGGGTAGCCATTTCCTTCTCCAGGGGATCTTCAAGACCCAGGGATTGAACCCAGATGTCTGGCATTGCAGGCAGATTCTTAACCATCTGAGTCACCAGGGAAGCTCACCTGGTATATAGTAGGTGAAATAAATCCTTAAATACAGAATGTGGACAGAGGGAGTAGATTCTTTTAGGAACAGCTTGAGTCACTCCCCTGCATCCAGGCAGAGATGGAAGGCTGAGACCCCTGCCCTGTCACATCTCTCTAACCTCCTCTCCCTTTATTTTTCTTCTTCTTCTCCTTCCCCTCACAACCTTTCCAGAGAAGGGCCTGGAGGAAGAGGTACATGAAACAGGAGAGTTCATGTGTTTGGTGAGCAGCATATTACTAGGCCTGGGTGGAGAGGAGACAGCAGCAACAGATTTAAAAACACAAGCGGTAAGTTAGCTTCTCCATCCCAATCCCACCTGCATGTGACTTCCCAGAGAAGCAGTGTCTGGGGCACATAAAAGGGCACAGAGGGTAGAGGAAATAAGATTCTATAATTCAGTGAAATGGATTCTTTATTGAGCTCATTACCAACTTGGAAATTCACCAAGAGGCTGTCAGTGGTCCCACCTCCAACTCTGCAGAGGACAAAATTAAAACAGGCCACAGTGCCACAGAGGGTGCTGAGAAGGGGTCTGGGGACCAAGCATTCATAGCAGAGGTGGGTAGCAAGTGATGGTTGAAAAGTGAAGAAAATTCCCCAGGCTATGAAGATGTTAAGACAGAGGTTGGACTTTGGGAAAGGAATAACCAGAAAGCAAATGTCTAATCATACTTTTACTTGAGCTATGAGAAAGCAATTCCCAAGAGAAAATAAGGCAGATAAAGAAAGTCACCTCAATACAAACCTTCAAGTTGCAAACTTTCAAAGATGTGAATGTGCATTCACATGTCCAATCTTGTAAGTCATGAGTGAAACTACACTTGCCCTCCATCTCCTATTGCTGATGATTCTTCAGCTTTACCATCTCCCACCTCCTCTCTCTCTTATACAGCATTATATAGTCAATTGTGTTAGTTGGGCACGTAGGCTAACTTTGCTGGACTTACAAATAAACAACTTATAGACACATTTTCAGAATGGAACTCATTTATACACAGGGGATTTACTGCATTTGCTTTCTCATGGACATCTAGAGGGCTTCCCAGGTGGCACTAGTGGTAAAGAATCTGCCTGCCAATGCAGGAGACATAAGAGATGCAGGTTCCATCCTTCGGTCAGGAAGATTCCCTGGAGGAGGGTATGGCAACCACTCCAGTATTCTTGCATGTAGGATTCTTGCATGGACAGAGGAGCCTAGTGGACTATAGTCCATAGAGTCACAAAGAGTCGGACATGAGTGAAGTGACTTAGCACAGCATGGAGACCTAGAACTTCAGCATCTGTGTGCACCTGCCCTGGCCCGCAACCTGGCAATTTTTCCCTTACCTGATTTCAGGTCTTCTAGGAGATGCCCAGGAAGCTGGATGCTAGCTGTTGGCACATGACAGGCAAGGTAAAGCCATACTCAGACTCCCTGATGCTAAGCCCACTGCTTGCTGCTTTGTTTCTGTCTTCACTGAAGTTAACATATACAGAAGATTAGCTTGCTTAACGAGTAACATTAATACATTGATTAATGCAACAATTCGACAGCTCTTGCTTTATTCCAACAGGTCTTTGGCTCTGCTTACATGCAGGATAGCACTTTGCTTCTTTCCTCATACTGAGCACCTACTATGTGCCAAGGTCTTATCCTGACTCTGGGGAAGGTGTACAAAACTCTCAGGAGACTTGCACTCTGCCTGCAGAAGCAGGGTTCACACACATAAGAAACAGGCAACTGATGATGACTGGAGTAAGGTGTTCTTAGCAGTATTGAAAGGCTGGGATGGAAGTGCAATTAGAAGGCACAGGAGTTAAACATCAGCCTGAAGGAGGATGACTGAGAGTCCCTGGGGCTGAGAAGGGCGCAGTGAAGAACCCCAGATAGGGAACACAGAGGTGTGGAGTGAGGAGCATCTGTCAAAACAGTGAGTTATCCACAGTGGCTCAGAATAAGATGCTTTAGCAGCTGGCCACCACGAGCCTGCAAAACAAGTCAAAGACAGCTTGGGAAGTGCTGTCCTTGGGGTTTGAACTTGAACATGCAGGCTAAAGGTCAACAGTTTCTGTACACAGCCAGATCATAAATACTTTTGGCGGGCAATCTCTGCTGCAACTAGTAAACTCTGCCCTTACAGGGCAAAAGCAGCCATAGACAATATGTAAATGAAAGGGCATGGCTGTGTTCCAATAAAATTTTATTGACAGAAACAGAAACTCATATGGATTTGGCCGGTGGCTGGATTTGCTAACCCCTCTCCTCTCAGTAGATTGACTCATAGCCACATTCCAGTCTTAAGTTATATAAACGAAGGAATCATTCTGAAACCAGGTGTGCTCCCTAAAGTATACATTGACACAGGTGTCTATTAAATTAAGAATAGATCACCACAAATCTAACCTGTAAATCTGACATTGTGTCTGAGATAGAAAGGGTGTCTTGCAAAGGAAAATGTGAAAAATCAGGGGTTGATTAATGTAAAACAGGGGCCAGCATGTTAAATGAACACCATCCATCTTCTTTTCTTTTAATATTGAAGTGAGAAGAAGGACTTGGATTAATGCCCTAATCAATGACTAACTCCTCCCTGTCTTCTCAGAATAAAACTAACTTGCTAAATGAGGAGACAAGAGAACAACAACAACAGCAGCAGCAGAGCAACAAAATCAACGATAAAAACCAACCTTTCTTTCTGAAGAGGGTTCCCAAACAGAACACATGCAAATTCTGTGGTAATTAACAACATCCACCTCCCTTACTATGCTGAAGTTTCTGCAAACCAGAATTAAATTGAACATGTCAACTCTAAATCTCCTGTCACAGGGAATTTTGTAGCAAGTCTTCATGATGGCACAAATGTAATCTTCAGTACAGCCTGAGGAGGAACTAAGATCATAAAGAGGTTTTTCAGTAAGACAAGGACCTGCTTTAATACACTCCAAGGCAGGATGCCCCCATGTTAAAAAGAACTGTGTTCTGAACTTTTCCATGCAGTTTGAATAATTTTTCTCTCAGAAACATAGTATAAATGTGGGTTAGTTCCCAGGCCTAGCCCTGTAAAAGCTTATTTAAACCAAAAGAGAAATGAAAACAGTAGGATGCAATGGCTTTGTAATACCAGTAATAAAGTAAATCAAAAGCAATCATGATTAGAAAATATTTTTTTTAATTCTCTTAAAAACAGAGTTAAATAAAAGATAGACAGGGGATTCATTTTGAGATTTTCATCAGTTATAGCCTTTCCTTGCTGATTGCTTGTTAGATCCCAGACTCACCAGCTTTCTTGCTATTCTTTGAAGGCAATAAGCTTGTGTTGACACCGGGCCTTAATAACTGCTGGCATATCAGTCAGAAGCAGATTTCCAATAGGTTTTTGAATGTCTAACTCCTTCTCATTTTCAAGACATCTTGGGCCTCTCCATCAATATACAAGAGACCCTCCCTACCCTAGTCAGCATTTGTACTATCAGCCTGGGTCATTTTAAACATAGTATAGGAAGATATAAGTTATTTATTTTACACTTAGTTTATTGATTCACTGTTTCATCTACTCACACATAAATTGCACGCAAGCAGGAACTCTGTCTTCTATATCCTGATAAGTGCTCAATTAAATATTTTACTGGTGAATGGACTCTGAAGGAATGTTTATATGGATGCTTTCAAATTTTTCTTTATTTTGTTATTTTATGATTTATTTCTCTAATATAACTTTGAATTTTCTTTAATTCAACTTTGAATTTTCTCTAATTCTTTAATCCCCAAACCAATGCTTATCCATTATTTGATATAGAGACCTAGACCAAGAATCTGTTTTGTTTTTTTTTTAATATTTGTTGATCAACACAAATACCTTGGTTTCTCATAATTGAATAATTGTGGTCAAGAAGGGATAGAGAGAAGTAGAAGAAAGCAGATTAAAAAAAAACCAAAACTATATATTATTAATGAAAAAGAGAGTATAACGTTAGCTCCACTAGCTGCGTATCTGCAAATGCATACAAACAGGGGAAATCAAAACTAAATCTCTTGAGGAGGGAAAAAGGAGGCTTTGAGAATGACAGACCAAAAATATTGCCATAGGTCCCTGGGGGCACCGATGACACAGTGCAGAGTTACAATTCAAAGGGGATTTTATATTGAGTAGGGAAAACTGTGCTAATAGGAAACAAAGAACAATAAGAAGAACGATTGTTGAAAATCTACCATAAGCAAGAAACTGTGCTAAGTCTTTGTATATTTAATTCTTACAACAATCTTTTGAGGTTCAAATTACATTATCCTTATTTTTCCAACTGAGGAAAATGAAATTCAAAGTTAAACATTGTAAACCAGAAAACATTCTGTTTTATGGATCCAGATTTGAATCAAAGTTTGTCTAGGAATTGTTTTTTTTTTTTTATTTTTCCTATGACGTTTCTCCAGAAAGGACACATATTAGATGTTTATACTTATTTAGCAAACAAATAAT
This sequence comes from Bos grunniens, assembly GCF_055505025.1. Classification (NCBI taxonomy): domain Eukaryota; kingdom Metazoa; phylum Chordata; class Mammalia; order Artiodactyla; family Bovidae; genus Bos; species Bos grunniens. The sequence continues at coordinate 52,247,488 of NC_141175.1, read as the reverse complement.
GAACAAGTTTGGGTATTTTCTTTTTTAAAAAAGTAAATTCTGCTTAATAAAATTGCTTTAAATGATAACAATATCCAGTTATTCTAGGGTCTGTGGCACTTCACAAGTGGCTCAATGGTTTAAAAAAAAATCCAGCTACAGTGCAGGAGCTGAAGAAGATGTGGGTTGGATCCCTGGGTTGGGAAGATCCCCTGGAGGAGGGCATAGCAACCCACTCCAGTATTCTTGCCTAGAGAATCCCCAGGGCACAGGAACCTGGTGTGCTACAGTCCATAAACAGTTGGACACAACTGAAGCAACATAGCACGCACACATGCACTCATTAGAGTTTCTGAGAATTTTAATCATAATACATTTTGCACAGTGGCTGTGTTCTCCAATTGTCTCCTATAAGCATTGTTAGAGTTGGGGGGACAGTGCGATTGTAATAAGCAGATTCCGTAGTAACAGGTACCACATCCTGTCTTTTCCTATTTTCATGACAAGTGAACAAACTAAACTGCTGAAAAATTATTCCACAGAACTGCAAATAGGGAAATAAAAGATCAAATAGATAATGTTCTAATACAAACTTAATCTGTCTCCAGCACTGAAACTCTGCCTGAGTTTCCACACGCCACATTCTAACTGCGGCTGGCATGTTGCCCTTTTATAGATGGGACCTAAACAGGTCAATGAAGAAAGAGCAACTACTTCTCTTTCCACATCTCTGCCCTCAAGACTTGCGGTATGCAGTGTAACAAAGTGCAAGCGGATGACAGATCAAACCTGAAGAACTAGCCACAGGTACTCTATGATCTCTAACTCTAAAAATGTGTACTTAAAGATGAAGCCTTGGATTTTGGGGTTTTGAGCACTGCTTTTTGTTTTGTTTTGTTTTTTCTCTATTTACTTAGTTTTACATCATTTATTCTCATCCTTTACCCCTGCAAAATAAGTGCAACTCAAGCTTTTTCAAAGAAACCAGGACATAAGCGAATGCATCATTTTGACAGTGGAAAATGACAAAAACATCTTTCAGAATCTCTCCATACTTGGCTGATAAATGAGCCACATCAACTACAAATTCTAATACTGAGAAAAGACTAGTGAAAACAAGTGAGCCCATTCAGAATATAACTAAGAAGACAGCACAGAGTATTTGATGGTTAGACAGAGAAAGAAAGATTGATTCTTTGTTGATTTGTAAAAAATGAACAAGTAGAAAATGAGTTATATCACAACTTAAAGCTCTCAGTTAATTATTTATTTACCCAAGGACCACTACAAAATGATGATTACGCAGCCTTTATTCCCCAATTAATTTCTAATTGTTTATTTTGTTTCTAAAATAGGCAGTGTGAAAATCTTACATCTATAGAAATTAGCAAAACATACAAATAATGCATATAAAACAAGTTGAGACTTACACCCCTTTGCTTAACACTATGTTTTACCTGATAAAAATATTAAAAATAACTTTTAAGGATGTTTACAAATTATTATGATTTTTATATACTAAATATCAATATTACAAATGAGTTTTTAAAGTTTAAATATAAAACTGATGAAAATAATCAGAAATCTCAGTAAAAAAGAACCCTACACTTTCCAAGAGAATGAATCACTAGAAGCCTAACTTGTGCCATTATAGAGCTTTGAAACTAAAAATATTTAAATCAATGAGGCAAAATTCCCCTAATTTTTCTGGGAAATCAATAAAATAGACAAGGTCATATGGCCAGTTCTGGTCTATGAAATATGGATAAAAATAATGAAGTCTTTTCAGGACCAAGGCAGTGTAAAGCCATATATGACTCTCCAGGACCTCTTGCCCTGCAGGGAATGTGGATACCTAGTTTTCAAGATGGTGGGGTCATTGTATTGAATCAGCTTGGTAAACAGCTATCTGGAGTCTTCTCCAGGATCTGCAGAAAATTCTTATAAGGAAGAAGAGAAAGGCTATTATTAATCCATCAAGATTTCAGTTGTTTGTTATTGCAGCACAACCTCTCCCATCCCTTCTAACTGCTATTGCATATTTACAACTGTGTTATCAATCTTTTTTAGGCTCAGATATCTGCCTTTGTGAGATCTCTAGATTTCTAGAAGCTACAGACAAAATAAGCTTTGGCAAAATGTATAAAAAGTCCTATTTTCCACAGCAGAAACTAACACAGCATTGTACAGCAACTCAATTCTGAGAAAAAAATTTTAATGTCCTATTTATTTCTTTATCATATCTGAGATACTTTATCCTGATTTCTGATAGATCTTAAGTGAGTAATAAAACAAATGAATCCTGGGATTTTTTTTCTTGCTCCAAGAAAAACATTTCATTTTCTTCATAATATGAATTCTTTATTGGGTCAAATGACTGTTAACAGAGAGTGTTCTCCATCACAAAGCAACAAGACTTACTGGTTCTAAGAGGTCAGAAAATTAGGAAGTGGGGAAAAAAGAAAAAATACAAATCTAAGAAAACACAGTCAATATTCCCATTAAAAATCAGAAAGTGTGAGTTAAGTATGACCGAGGTGTAAGACTTAGACACTTAAGAGATGGAGAAGAATGTAGAGACCATCAAATATAACATCTCTAGCTGCAGATGAGAATATGAAGGCTCAAGTTATACGGCCTTTTCAATTTCCTAGTTAAGTTTCTACAAAGAAAGGGGTCTGTCTGTTTTTATGTTGTTGACCACCATTTATCTAAACTCCCTTCTTTGTAGTGGGTGCTAATAATTGATATTTGAATAACTGATCTAGAGTTTGTAAGTGTGCAGGACCTTAAAGTAGTATATTTATACATTTTTCTTAGTTTTTTCAAATACTTATTTTCCTTTTCCTGAGTTTTCTTACTCCCTTTTTGTCTTGTCATTCTTCAGTTTCATTGTAAACCATTTCAAATGCTTTCTGTAACTGGATAGCTGTAAATAAATTAACAAAATTAAACAATTTCAAAGATCCCCTCCAATTCTGACATTGTTTTTCCAGGAAGAGGAGAGCCAAAACAGTTTAGGTATTAAGTTCGAAAAGTGAAAATGTTAGCCACTTAGTATGTCTGACTCTTTTCGATCCCATGGACTATAACCTGCCAGGCTTCTCTGTCCAAGGGATTTCCCAGGCAAGAAGAATGGAACAGGTTGCCATTCCCTTCTCAGGGAATCTTCCCAACCAAGGGCTTGAACTTGGTTCTTTCATATTGTGGCAGATTCTTTACCATCTGAGCCACCAGAGAAGCTCAGGTATTAAGTTTACTCTAATATATGAGTTTCTGCAAAGCAAGCAGAGCTTCCCTGATGCTTCAGACAGTAAAGATTCTTCCTGCAATGTGAGAGACCCAAGTAACCATCCAGATAGTGTTTAGTTCTGCATTTGGACATCATGAAGATGCTCTGACAGCCCACTCGTCCACTTTATCACAGTTTTTCTAGAGACACCACTTTCATCCATGATTATCAGGGATTTATCATAGAATAATCAGTAATCAGCAAGTGATAAGAATCTAGAGATGGATTCTCTGGGTTCAAACCTACAAGCTTGACCATTAACAAAATGTCTGACCTTGAGCAAATTATTTGACCTTCATATGTCAAATGAACATAGCGACAGAGAATTCCTATTTCAGTTCAGTTCAGTCGATCAGTCGTGTCCGACTCTTTGTGACCCCACGAATCACAGCACACCAGGCCTCCCTGTCCATCACCAACTCCTGGAGTTCACTCAGACTCATGTCCATCAAGTCACTGATGCCATCCAGCCATCTCATCCTCTGTCATCCCCTTCTCCTCCTGCCCCCAATCCCTCCCAGCATCAGAGTCTTTTCCAATGAGTCAACTCATCACATAAAGTGGCCAAAGTACTGGAGTTTCAGCTTTAGCATCATTCCTTCCAAAGAAAATCCCAGGGCTGATCTCCTTCAGAATGGACTGGTTGGATCTCCTTGCAATCCAAGGGACTCTCAAGAGTCTTCTCCAACACCACAGTTCAGAAGCATCAATTCTTCAGTGCTCAGCTTTCTTCACAGTCCAACTCTCACATCCATACATGACCACTGGAAAAACCATAGCCTTGACTAGATGAACCTTTGTTGGCAAAGTAATGTCTCTGCTTTTCTTTTTTTTTTAATTTTATTTTATTTTTAAACTTTACATAATTGTATTAGCTTTGCCAAATGTCTCTGCTTTTCAATATGCTATCTAGGTTGTTCAAAACTTTCCTTCCAAGGAGTAAGTGTCTTTTAATTTCATGGCTGAAGTCACCATATGCAGTGATTTTGGAGCCCCAAAAAATAAAATCTGACACTCTTTCCACTGTTTCCCCATCTATTTCCCATGAAGTGATGGAACCAGATGCCATGATCTTCATTTTCTCAATGTTGAGCTTTAAGCCAACTTTTTCACTCTCCACTTTCACTTTCATCAAGAGGCTCTTTAGTTCCTCTTCACTTTCTGCCATAAGGGTGGTGTCATCTGCATATCTGAGGTTATTGATATTTCTCCTGGCAATCTTGATTCCAGCTTGTGCTTCTTCCAGCCCAGCGTTTTTCATGATGTACTCTGCATATAAGTTAAACAAGCAGAGTGACAATATACAGCCTTGACGTACTCCTTTTCCTATTTGGAACCAGTCTGTTGCTCCATGTCCAATTCTTTTTTTTTTTTTTTTAAGGTTCTTAGTCGGACTGGTTGTTAACATTTATTTTTGTATCTCCAGAATTTCACACAGGGCCATGGGGCTTCCCAGGTGGCTCAGTGGTTAAAAAAAAAAAAAATCCATCTGCCAATGCAAGTGACATGGGTTGTATCCCTGGGTGGGGAAGGTCGCCTGGAATAGGAAATGGCAATCAGATCAGATCAGTCGCTCAGTCGTGTCCAACTCTTTGTGACCCCATGAATCGCAGCACGCCAGGCCTCCCTGTCCATCACCAACTCCCAGAGATGGCAAGCTGCCCCAGTATTCTTGCCTAGAAAATTCCATGGACAGTAAAGTCTGGTGGGCCACAGTCTATGGGCTTACAAAGAGTTGGACACGATTGAGCAACTAAACAAACAAGAAACAAACTGGCTCAAAAACACCTGAATGAATGAATGAACGGACAAAATGATGACTCCCCCTCCCTGGGATGGTGACACCCCAAAGGCAGGCCAGTCTGGCAAGTGTGATGCCTTTCCTGTTCTTTGCAGACTAGATGCACCAGTCAGAGAGCCTTAGTTCTTCACTCAGAGCACAAGGATCTTTACAGATTTTCTTTCCTGTGCTTTGTCCTTTTTTTTTTTTTTTTAATTTTATTTTATTTTTAAACTTTACAATATTGTATTAGTTTTGCCAAATATCGAAATGGATCCACCACAGGTATACATGTGTTCTCCATCCTGAACCCTCCTCCCTCCTCCCTCTCCATACCCTCCCTCTGGGTTGTCCCAGTGCACCAGCCCCAAGCATCCAGGATCGTGCATCGAACCTGGACTGGCGACTCATTTCATACATGATATTATACATGTTTCAATGCCATTCTCCCAAATCTTCCCACCCTCTCCCTCTCCAACAGAGTCCATAAGACTGATCTATACATCAGTGTCTATTTTGCTGTCTCGTGTACAGGGTTATTGTTACCATCTTTCTAAATTCCATATATATGCATTAGTATACTGTATTGGTGTTTTTCTTTCTGGCTTACTTCACTCTGTATAATAGGCTCCAGTTTCATCCACCTGATTAGAACTGATTCAAATGTATTCTTTTTAATGGCTGAGTAATACTCCATTGTGTATATGTACCACTGCTTTCTTATCCATTCATCTGCTGATGGACATCTAGGTTGCTTCCATGTCCTGGCTATTATAAACAGTGCTGCGATGAACATTGGGGGTACATGTGTCTCTTTCCCTTCTGGTTTCCTCAGTGTGTATGCCCAGCAGTGGGATTGCTGGATCATAAGGCAGTTCTATTTCCAGTTTTTTAAGGAATCTCCACACTGTTCTCCATAGTGGCTGTACTAGTTTGCATTCCCACCAACAGTGTAAGAGGGTTCCCTTTTCTCCACACCCTCTCCAGCATTTATTGCTTGTAGACTTTTGGATTGCAGCCATTCTGACTGGCATGAAATGGTACCTCATAGTGGTTTTGATTTGCATTTCTCTGATGATGAGTGATGTTGAGCATCTTTTCATGTGTTTGTTAGCCATCTTTGTATGTTTTCTTTGGAGAAATGTCTATTTAGTTCTTTTCTAACTGTTGTTTCCTGACCTGCATATAGGTTTCTCAAGAGGCAAGTCAGGTGGTCTGGTATTCCCATCTTTTTCAGAATTTCCCACAAAATTATTTGACCTTCATATGTCAAGTGAACATAGTGACAGAGAATTCCTATTTAGGGAATATTAAATGAGAAACCAGACAAAGTGTTTTAAAATGATGTGTGGTACTGCTCAGTAAACATTAGCTCTTATTGTTAGTGGAAGATTATGAGTTTCAGGTCTTTCTCTTTCATTCTACATATACCACCATGCTCCAGCAACCCACTTGCATGCCTTCAGTTACTATTTGTAGGGAAATGTCTCTAGCCAAGACACCTCTGCTGAGTCTGAACCTTAAAATCCAGCTGTCTGCAAACCTACCTTCTCTCAGCACTAACCTCTAGGTGTTCAGCCTTGTCATGCTCAGAACCAAATTCTTTATCTTTCTCTATCAGTTTTGGCTTCTTTTTATTTTCTCTGTTATCACTGAATGATAACAACACCCCTCCCCCTGGGTTCAGCTGCTTCATGGGAAACCTGAGAGTCACTCCTGCCTCATCGTTTTCCCCTACTGCCCATAATATACAACAGTATATTATGTCAAACCTTTGACAAGAGTCTCACCTTTACAAATTCCAGCCAGTCTCCTCTGAGCCCTCTTATCCACACTGCAAAGCTTTAACTTTGGACTATAAAGACGTGAACAAACACAAAAGTAGTCTGAGAACAGTTTAAGACTGCATCCTTGGGATGACTCTACCCCCCTTCAAACACCTGCCTAAGACAACTAAAGGCTGCCCAAACAAGCTATATCCAAAGATGGGGCCCAGTCTCCCAGCCTCTGCAAGGATAAAAGCCTATCTTTAGGATCTTCCCAATCCAAGGATCAAACCTCAGTCTCCTGCATTGCAGGCAGATTCTTTACAAGCTGAGCCACAAGGGAAGTCCAACTTTGACAACTACCAATTAGCAAATCCAGATGGTTTCACATAGATCAAACCACCTTCACTTCCTTAAATTTACTCAGGAGCCCACCATTCCCTCTTCTTCATAGAAACACCCAGTCATCGCTACACAAGGAGGAATGGAGAGCAGTTCTCTCCCTACTGTCAGTTGCTGAATAAAATCAAAAGATTTCATTAATGTCCAGCTGTGTGTCTTTGATACCCTCTTAGTTCCACCATCCAAGCATCACTCAGTTCCATCCATGCTTCTCCATTCCTTCGCTGCAGTACTGGTCATCATTGTCTCTCACCTGGACTACTGCAGCAGCCTCCCAAAGAGGTCCTGGTCCCCAGTCCTGCCTTCCTGTCCAATTTTTATACAATGAACACTGATTAGTACCCAACCTCCTTCCCAAAGCTCTCAAAAACAGCTTGTCCTTGCTCTCAGGAAAATATTAAAACTCTCTAAAATAGCCCCATGGGCAAAAAGAAGATAGAAAGAAGTGATAATGAGCCACCATGAACAGAAGAAGAATGGAGGACACCAAAATTAAGTGCACTTTCCCATAAGAAAACCTAGTGAAGTTGCTCCAACTCCCCCTCAAAAGTAGCTGCTGACTCTTCCAGCACTTACAATCAACTGGGCAGGCAAGACCTGGAAGCAGATGCACAGATCTGAAACCAACTCATGTCTTCCCTAACATCCCGCTTAAATCTTACTAGACTTGTATCGGATTGCTTGTTGCCACTGAGCCAAAAAATGAAGGTGTGTTCGTGTGCTAAGTTGCTTCAGCCATGTCCAACTCTGTGCAACTCCATGGACTTTAGACCTCCAGGCTCCTCTGTCCATGGAATTCTCCAGCCAAGAATACTGGAATGGGTTGCCATGCCCTCCTCCAGGAGATCTCCCCAATCCAGGGATAGAACTCTTATCTCTTATGTCTCCTGCATTGGCAAGTGGGTTCCTTACCACTAGCACCATCTGGGAAGCCCCCAACATGAAGGTACAGAGTTATTAATGCTTTGGATGGCTTGAGCCTCAGAACAACTGATGAGGATGGTGGGTAGTCTCCCCTGATGATAGTCATTGCAATATAGGATCCACTGCCAGAGAACAATTCAGTTCTCCCAACAAAGCTCATATGCAAACTTCTGACCCTCAGAGGTGACAGATGAACTAGGCTTAAATCTCAAGTCACTGATGGATCCCCAATCCCAACAAAGGAAATGGGAAAGGTCATAGATACCTGGAAGTCAGGGATAGCCTGACAAATAATTGTGTCAGGGCTCTTTCCACCTTCCTTGACTCAAGAAATCTATGCAAGACAAACATATGTTCAAAATATATGGCCTGGCTACCTTCGCATCAACACTAAGAAGTGGATACATTATAACAACATGGATGGACCTAGAGATTATCATACTAAGTGAAGTAAGAGAAAGAGAAACATCATATGATATTGCCTATTATGTGGAATCTGAAAAAATATACAAATGAACTTATATATAAAACAGAAATAGACCCACAGACATAGAAAACAAACATATGTTTACCAAAGGAGAGCTGGGGAGGGATAAATTGGGATTATGGAATTAACAGATACACACTACTACACATAAAATAGATAAATAACAAGGATTTACTGTATAGAACAAGGAACTATATTCAATACCTTGTTGTAAACTATAATGGAAAAGAATAAAAAAGAATATAGATACATACAGACATACGTGTAACAAAATTACTTCACTGTACACTGGGAACTAACACAACTCTGTAAATCAACTATATTTCTGTAAAAATAAAAGAAATGAACACAAATAAATTCCCTGAAATGAAAATAATCCTTGTCTTCCAGAAGAAACAAAAATGAGTCTCAGCAGTACATATATTAACCAACACAAACTTCAATGAAGATTTGTTCATGGGGAACAAGGAATCAGGGGATTTTGCATTCCTTAGTTTAGGGCCTGAATCACCTGCTGCTGCCTTTCACTGTAATTTCAGCTGAGGAAATTACATCCCCTCTCTGAGGTAATTATACCCCCAAGCATTAACCCTATCGCTCCCCTGCACTCACCAAGTCTGAGAACCTGACAGGTGCCCAGTAAAGACTTGGAGATGAGCAGAATCAGAGCTGAGAAGGACATGATTTGTTCTGACCAGATAACGTTTCACATTGCAGACTGGCAAAGCTTATTGAGTCTGAAATTACAGAAAATTGAAAAGAAAAAATAACCAAGTAAACAAAAGTAATTTTAAGATTTTTATGGAGGGTTACACTTTAGGTTTCTAACAGAGTAAAACCTACATAAAGAGAACATTTTGGATGTTAGAACAAAAGTACTTTCTATGAGGACAGAATGGTTCTAAATCCAAGTTTCTAGTAAAGATGGCAATGTTAAAAATAGACATGCCTAGATGGGTCCTATTGACATGTGGCCTGAACAATCTTATTGTGGGGGATGTCTTATACATTGCAGGGTGTTCAGCAACATCCCTGGCCTCTACCCACTAGATGCCAGTAGTGCTTCACCCCCCTCAATTTTGAGAACCAAAAATGCTTCCTGACATTGCCAAATGCCCCTTGAAATGAACAGCTGCCCCTAGATCTACATGATAATTCCATTACTCATATCAAAGCAGAGTAAGAAATGGAGTGTCTATGTGACTGCATGCACATCACTCATGCATTTAAGGATTAAAATAAATTAGAAATAAGTCACCCTCCAATCAGGCTTCCTCAGTGGTTCAGTGGTAAAGAATCTGCTTGCAATGCAGGAGATGCAGGAGACTGGTGTTCGATCCCTGGGTCAGGAAGATCTCCTGGAGGAAGGCATGGCCACCCACCCCAGTTTTCTTGCCTGGAGAATCCCATGGACAGAGGAGCCTGGCAGGCTACAGCCCATAGGGCTGCAAAGAGTCGGACACAACTGAAACAACTCAGCACACACTCACCCCCAATTATTTAATCAGAGCCTTCTAGTAATAAAATTCTGGAAAACATTGCTTTAAATGTATTTAGAACACTGATGTGCCAAGCTCTCTACTGTGTGAATTAGAGAGCCAAAAGCACAGGGCAGAAAGAAAAGCTGACATGTCTACAGTGGGTCAGCAGAGGAGTCAGTGTGTAACCATGAGAACGAGCTCATATTTAAGAGACAGTCTGGTCACAGTGTAAGACAGGAAGCCAGAGGGTACTGAATGCAGCACAGAGCCATCAATATAAGGCTTTTCCTTCAAGAGGGCAAGAGTGTCTGCTCTTCTGTCCCCCAAGGGGTGGATGAACTGAGCAAATTCTCCACAGCTACAAGCAAACACCTGTCCCACACCCAGGAACAGTGGGCTCTTTCACAGTATATTTCACCTTTTGTAAGAATTTACTAAACCTCTCAGAACTTGGCTATCTAGGAACTGGAGATAAGCTACTTCTCAGGGCCACTGTAAGGTGAAAATGACTAATGTTGTCACTGTGCTGGATACAAAAGCACTTAATGCTTATAAAATCTGAAATGTGCGGAAGACAGAGCCAAGTCTTGCCTAAAAGTGTTAGTCCACTGGCAAAGCAGTTCTTGAACTTGCTCTGATGGAAAGGCCTGAAGGAAGCGCTTGTGCCACCAGCCAGAGCAAGGGGAGGCTCTCATGAGTGGAGAGATGCTATGAACTCACATCTCAACAAGGCGGAAGGGGCACTCTGAGGCGCCAAACAGTGCACGTCAGATGGTGGTTTGATTCTAGGGTACAGCTGTTTGCACTTAATTCTTCCTTAATCACCACGCATCTCTTGTTCAATTCCTTGTAGTACTTTAGCAAGAAGAAGCAAGCAAAAACCCCGCTGTACAAGAGATGCACATTCACTGCAGTTCTACGGAATTCCTTTTTAAAAACATGCTCACAGCTGAGAAAGGCCTGCAGAGTTTTCCTCTCATAGATCTGAAGACTGAACAATGATACAGTAACTCAGAATGATTCTAGTTGTGGAGAAGATCTGAAGACCAGTCTCCAAGAGATTGATGACACCAGGACTGGAGTCCCAAGCCTGGGTCAAACTCAAACTCATTTTGTTACTTTACGGTAGTCACTTCTTATTTCAGATGAGGAATGCATGTGCTCTCTACCTCACAACGAGTGTTCTAAGGACAGAAAATAAGACCTCCCCAACACTGTCCTCCCCATTCCTTCTGATCCAAGCTCTCTGGCCTGCCTGCTGCTGCTGAACACCTTGGGCCCTAGGGCCTTTGCACTTCCTATTCCCTCTGTGGCATGATGCTGCTTCTTCAGAGCTCTGCCTGAAAAGTCACCCCTGGAATGCCCTTTGAAACTATCTGATGAAATCTCAACCTCAGTCCTGATGCCTTGTTTGCCTATCAGACTCCTTACTGGTTTACTTTCTTCTCTTTAGTATTTTTACTCAATACTGCATCTGCTTTCCACACTAAAATAGAAGCTTCCAACAATAGGGAATTCATGCTTGATGATTTTGAACTGTGGTGCTCATGAAGACTCTAGAGAGTCCCTTGCACTACAAGGAGATCAAACCAGTTAATCCTAAAGGAAATCAACCCTGAATATTCATTGGAAGGACTGATGCTGAAGCTGAAGCTCCAATACTTTGGCCACCTGATGCAAAGAGTAGACTTATTGGAAAAAACCCTGATACTGGGAGAGATTGAGGGCAGGAGGAAAAGGGGGCAACAGAGGATGAGATGATTGGATAGCATCACCAATTCACTGGACATGAGTTTGAGCAAATTCCAGGACAGAGTGAAGGATAGGAAAGCCTGGTATGCTGCAGTCCATGGGGTCACAAAGTCAGACATGGCTTAGTGACTGAAAAACAACAATAGGGACTTTTGTCCACTTTGTGCCTGACACCTAGCAGTTCTTTAAAATCTCCTCAAAAACACAGGTGAATGTGACTCAAATGAGCATTACTCACACAAACATAAAAAGCTGAACTTCCTCCAACTTTGACTCTCCTTTGGCTATGGATTCTGCAGAGAAATGATAGTGAAGGTTTAAGGTCAATAATTTAAGTGTGGTCAGTTTGAGATTTGATTAGAGATAAGAATTTATTTTGGTAGAGAGATAGACATGCCAAGGTCCAGTATTATGGTCAAGTCCTATGTCTTAAGTCACAAAGAAAGTGGCACCCTAAATAAGATGTGTTGATCCTTCCATCTTTGAAAATTCCACATAAATTTATTTGCTTCTGCAGGGCAGTCAGCATTTGATCTTTTTCATGGAAAGATAAGACTTTATCTTTAGCTCAACTTCTTATACTTTGTTTTCACAAGCAGGTTTCTATGATTATTCCCATTTACAGATTAGTAAATGGAGATAAAGAAATCAGGTTAAATAAATTTCCAGAGTAATAAAAGATTATTTTGTTGTTACTGTTCAGTCGCTAAATCATGTTCAACTCTTTGTGACCCATTCCTTCACTATGTCCCAGAATTTGCTCAAACTCATGTCCACTGAGTTGGTGATGCCATTCAACTATCTCATCCTCTGTCATCCCCTTCTCCTCCTGCCTTCAATCTTTTCCAGCCTCAGGGTCTTTTCTGAGTTGGCTCTTTGCATCAAGTGGCCAAAGTATTGGAGCTTCAGCTTCAGCATCAGTCCTTCCAATGAATATTCAGGATTGATTTCCTTTAGGACTAAGTGGTTGGATCTCCCTGCCATCCAAGGAACTCTCAAGAGTCTTCTGCAGCACTACAATTTGAGTCTATCAATTCTTTGGCACTCAGCCTTCTTTATGGTCCAACTCTCACATCGATACATGACTATTGGAAAATATTATTAATTTTTTACTTATTTTCACCTGAGTACATCCTACTTTCATTAACAAGTTCAGTTTTCTTTTTTTTTTTCCCCAATAAATCTCAATTCTGTCACTTTCTCACTGTCTGGCTTTAAGCAACTTATTTCATCTTTATGATCCTTTTGTTTGCTCTTCTACATGGAAGTGATAGCAATGCCTACCACTTGCAAATACACAAAAGAGCATACTACTTAGTATCTGCCGATCTTTCTGCCAACTTTCACCATTTACTCAAGGCCACCGTCACTTCAGGAGACACCACAAATTTGAGGACATCCACCACCCTGTAAGCCTACCCTCCTTGGCAAATGCTGCCTAAAGAGAGTGCTAACATCAACCAGTGATTTCAATCAGTAGAGGAAAAAAAGAGACTTAAAAAGAGAGAGAGATTAAAATATCTGAATTTGGGGAAAAAGTGCCAAAAACATCAGAAGGACAGTAATCTTTTAGCATTGCACGGAAAGGAAAATAGAGAATTTATTTAAGGACAATTAAAAAAAAAGATGTTTTTTTTTTTTTTTTCTCTTTTGACTTAAGCTGCCACGTGGCTTCTCATTCTCTCCCTCTCAATGGAAATTTGAAACGGGAAAGTTTCCCAAATAATTTTAGATCAATCATGAGTTCATATGGTTTTGACATCATAACTCTTGTCATGTTACCATGCCAACAGGCAGTGAGGAGCTAAAAAGCTTTCCAAAGATATGGAAATTACGGGCTTAGATGTGATTCAGTTCTCTGTGGGGTGAACACTAACAATACCGCTGCTATAAATAGCGAGGGCTGCCATCGCACCCTCTCACCCACTTTCCCTTGTTTCTTTCAATGAGCACTGAAAATATGCCATCTATTTTGGAAACAAAACCTGAAGATCCACTTCCCTAAATGGATACCCTGCATGCAATAAAAAATTACAAGACTCTTTATTGCTATCCTTGGAATAAACTACCCTGTTAAACTAGGCACCCCCAGAGCTTACACCATGTGTAACCTAACCCCAGCATATCCAACGTTTATTCCTTTATTTGCACTTAGAGTAAGGATGTGTGCATGTTTGAGTACTGTTTGCCTATGCTGTGAAAAACATGTAAATTAAAGTGCCTAAAACAAAGGGGTGTGCATCCCGGAAATAAGAACAGAGTATCCTGTGGTCACTCTTGCTCTTAAAAACACCCACAGAATAAACATACCAACATATCTGACACTTGGTATGTTTCTGTTCATTACTCTTGCTTCCCAGTTTGCTTCTGTTTTGGTTTCTCTTGCTGTTGTTGCTGTTCAGTCACTCCGTCATGTGCGACTCTTAGGAGCCCCATGGACTGCAGCACGCAGGCTTCCCTGTCCTTCACCATCTCCCAGAGCTCGCTCAAACTCAAGTCCATTGAGTTGGTGATGTCAGCCAACCATCTCATTCTCTGTCATCCCCTTTTCTTCCTGCCTTCAATCTTTCCCAGCATCAGGGTCTTTTTTTTTTTTTTTTTAATTTTATTTTTTCTAATTTTATTTTATTTTTAAACTTTACATAATTGTATTAGTTTTGCCAAATATCAAAATGAATCCGCCACAGGTATACATGTGTTCCCCATCCCGAACCCTCCTCCCTCCCCATACCATCCCCCTGGGCCGTCCCAGTGCACCAGCCCCAAGCATCCAGCATCGTGCATCGAACCTGGACTGGCAACTCGTTTCCTACATGATATTTTACATGTTTCATTGCCATTCTCCCAAATCTTCCCACCCTCTCCCTCTCCCACAGAGTCCATAAGACTATTCTATACATCAGTGTCTCTTTTGCTGTCTCGTACACAGGGTTATTGTTACCATCTTTCTAAATTCCATATATATGCGTTAGTATACTGTATTTATGTTTTTCCTTCTGGCTTACTTCACTCTGTATAATAGGCTCCAGTTTCATCCACCTCATTAGAACTGATTCAAATGTATTCTTTTTAATGGCTGAGTAATACTCCATTGTGTATATGTACCACAGCTTACTTATCCATTCATCTGCTGATGGGCATCTAGGTTGCTTCCATGTCTTGGCTATTATAAACAGTGCTGCGATGAACATTGGGGTACACGTGTCTCTTTCCCTTCTGGTTTCCTCAGTGTGTATGCCCAGCAGTGGGATTGCTGGATCATAAGGCAGTTCTATTTCCAGTTTTTTAAGGAATCTCCACACTGTTCTCCATAGTGGCTGTACTACTTTGCATTCCCACCAACAGTGTAAGAGGGTTCCCTTTTCTCCACACCCTCTCCAGCATTTATTATTTGTAGACTTTTGGATCGCAGCCATTCTGACTGGTGTGAAATGGTACCTCATAGTGGTTTTGATTTGCATTTCTCTGATAATGAGTGATGTTGAGCATCTTTTCATGTGTTTGTTAGCCATCTGTATGTCTTCTTTGGAGAAATGTCTATTTAGTTCTTTGGCCCATTTTTTGATTGGGTCGTTTATTTTTCTGGAGTTGAGCTGTAGGAGTTGCTTGTATATTTTTGAGATTAGTTGTTTGTCGGTTGCTTCATTTGCTATTATTTTCTCCCATTCTGAAGGCTGTCTTTTCACCTTGCTAATAGTTTCCTTTGATGTGCAGAAGCTTTTAAGGTTAATTAGGTCCCATTTGTTTATTTTTGCTTTTATTTCCAATATTCTGGGAGGTGGGTCATAGAGGATCCTGCTGTGATGTATGTCGGAGAGTGTTTTGCCTATGTTCTCCTCTAGGAGTTTTATAGTTTCTGGTCTTACGTTGAGATTTTTAATCCATTTTGAGTTTATTTTTGTGTATGGTGTTAGAAAGTAGTCCACTTTCTAACACCCAGCATCAGGGTCTTTTCCAATTGAGTCAGCTCTTCAAATCAGGTGGCTAAAGTACTCGAGGTTCAGCTTCAGCATCAGTCCTTCCAATGAATATTCAGAGTTGATTTCCTTTAGGATTGACTGGTTGGATCTCCCTGTACTACAAGGAACTCTCAAGAGTCTTCTCCAATAACACAGTTCAGAAACATCAATTAAGCAGAAATGGAAGCTGTATATTCTCTGTTTTGACTCTAGGGCTGAGTAGCCAGTAATAAAATGTATAGTTTATGGATACTTCAGTCAGTTCAGTTCAGTCACTCAGTCGTATCCGACTCTTTGCAACCCCATGGACTGCAGCATGCCAGGCCTCTCTGTCCATCACCAACTCCCAGAGTTTACCCAAACTCGTCCATCACGTCAGTGATGCCATCCAACCATCTCATCCTCTGTCGTCCCCTTCTCCTCCTGTCTTCAATCTTTCGAAGCATCAGGGTCTTTTCAAATGAGTCAGTTCTTCACATCAGGTGGCCAAAGTATTGGACTTTCAGCTTCAACGTCAGTCCTTTCAATGAATATTCAGGACTGATTTCCTTTAGGATGGACTGATTGGATCTCCTTGCTCTCCAAGGGACTCTCAAGAGTCTTCTCCAACACCACAGTTCAAAAGGATCAATTCTTCGGAGCTCAGCTTTCTTTATGGTTCAACTCTTACATCCATACATACTAGAAAACCATAGCCTTGACTAGACGGACCTTTGTTGGCAAAGTAATGTCTCTGCTTTTGAATATGCTGTCTAGGTTGGTCATAACTTTTCTTTCAAGGAGCAAGTGTCTTTTAATTTCATGGCTGCAGTCACCATCTGCCATGATTTTAGAGCCCCAAAAAATAAAGTCTGTCACTGTTTCCACTTTTTCCCCATCTCTTTGCCATAAAGTGATGGGGCCGGATGCCATGATCTTAGTTTTCTGAATGTTGAGCTTTAAGCCAACTTTTTCACTCTCCTCTTTCACTTTCATCAAGAGGTTCTTTAGTTCTTCTTCACTTTCCGCCATAAGGATAGTGTCATCTGCATATCTAAGGTTATTGATATTTCTCCCGGCAATCTCAATTCCAGCTTGTGTTTCTTCTAGTCCAGCATTTCTCATGATGTACTCTGCATATAAGTTAAATAAGCAGGGTGATAATATACATGGATTCTTAGATGACAACAAAAAATAATGAAAAAATGAACATGTACATGAGAACCAAAAAACAACGAAAAAATGTTTTTCTGTCTTTGTATAGTGGACTGTTCAGTTCAGTTCAGTCACTCAGTCGTGTCCAACTCTCTGAGACCCCATGAATTGCAGCACACCAGGCCTCCCTGTCCATCACCATCTCCCGGAGTTCACTCAAACTCACATCCATCAAGTTGGTGATGCCATCCAGCCATCTCATCCTCTGTCGTCCCCTTCTCCTCCTGCCCCCAAGCCCTCCCAGCATCAGAGTCTTTTCCAATGAGTCAACTCTTAGCAAGAGGTGGACTCTTAGCTTAAAACAATTACTGTGAACCATGCCTGCTGACATTCATGCCCTTGTGGAGTTCCCTCCCTTGAATCTGACCAGTCTGTGACCTGTTTTAACCAAAGAATGCTTTGGAAGCCATGCTGTGCCAGTTTAGAGTCTAGACCTTAAGAAATCCTGACATCTCTCCCCTTTGTGCTTCAAGAAGCCCAAGCCAGCCCTGAACAGGAGCCAGGTAAAGAGCACTGAGGCCCCCAACCAACAGCCTCAGCGGAAAACTAAGCCAGCAGCCACAGCCAACTTCCCAGCCATGCCAACCCAGTAACCTGAGATGGCACCTCTTGGCCCAGAAATGCCATCCTGGCTGACACACACATGAGTTGGCCCTGCCAAACTGCAAAACTGTGGTTACTTTAAGCCGCAAAGTTTGGGGAAAGTTTATTTCATGAAATGAGGGGAGCATGAGTATGTTTATTAAGGAAGAGGTACAGAAAGACAAGGGCTTCACAGATGGCTCAGTGGTAAAGAATCCGCCTGCAATGCAGGAGATGTAGGTTTCGATCCCTGGGTTGAGAAGGTCCTCTGGAGGAAGACAGAGCAACACACTCCAGTATTCTTGCCTGGAGAATTCCATGGACAGAGGAGCCTTGCAGGCTATAGTAGAAGAGGTCACAGAGTCCGACACGAGCACACATGCATGCAAGGAATCCAGAGAGAGGCTGCCTAACTTCCCCAGCAGTGTACATATTTCCAAACAAAAGAAATTGAATTCTTGATTCAGTGTACCCAGCCCAATACCAGTTAGACTGCAGAAGCCATTTGTGTAAATGTCCTTGCTAAATTGATAGGATCCAGGAATAAGGCCAAGAAGTTCCGCAGATGCATTAATCTTGGGCAGAAATACTGTTGTTAAATCGTAGGACCTCTCCGAGTCTTCCCATCTCTGAGTAGTGATTTCTGCCACACTCCCAGGTCTCCCCTTCATGTGTGACTTTCAATTTTTTAGATGTTTACACCTAGATTTCACACTTAGCTTTCATCAAAGGATGAAAAGATGTCAAATTGCTTTCCTCACAGTAATTTATTGGAACTTTGAATCCTCCAGTCTGGCCTGCCAACTATTATTATTGTATCTAACACTTGACAGAAGAGTATTTCTAGAGAAACCCTCCCAGTTGCAAATAAAAGGTCGTAATATACTTAACTGGAATTGCTGTGAATTTAGGTGTTGGCTGGAAATGACGTTTCTTTTCTCCACTTGGGGCAAAACATGCAGCCCAGTAGGTCAGTAGGTGGCAGCAATGGCCATCATGGTCCATTCAGAGTGGATCAAATGAAATTAAGACACTGAGTATATATTGACTAAATTACCCTTGAAGACCAAGCATATTTGGAATTATGTTTCTAGAAAAACAGATAAGAGCTTCCCAGGTAGCTCAATGGCAAAGAATCCGTCTGCCAATGCAGGAGGCACAGGAGACACAGACAACGCCTGGGTTGGTAAGATCTCCTGGAGAAGGAAATGCAAACCCACTCCAGAATCCTTGCCTGGAGAATCCCCACGGACAGATGAGCTTGGCTGGCTACAGTCCATGGGGTCACAAAGAGTCAGACATGACTGAGAGACTGAGCATGCATGCGTTCCAGAAGAAAGACAGGAACTTGAATACAGTAAGTATAAATAGAATTTCTTCCCCAGGGCATTTTGAAGAGAGCAGTCTCAAGCAGCCACATATCAATGGAGTGGAAGCGCACCCATAATTTAACAAGACGCTGACACGGCTGTGAAGATTGTTGATTACTGGGGAACCCTTCATCTTGCCTTCCCTCACTGCCTTCCTCCTATTTCCAGAAGGCCCCCTTTTCACCAGAATTCTCTTTTTCTAGGTTGCTCTTCTTAGAAGTTGTTCATGTAAATGTTCTAAAAAAGGACTTAGTTTATAAGAGCCTAAACTCTTTCTGCTCCTAGGATTATATATGTTCGCTATAGAAACTCTCAGCTTTTATAAGCTCAAACTAACAGTAGAACACCAGGCACTTGCCATTTAGTAAGTTATTTCCACCTCCTCTGAAGCTAATTCTTGCTCATGTCAGATAAATGGTCTCATTTGTCAATAAAACCACAATTTGCCATGGTATATAATCTTAGAAACCACAAAGCCAGACAATATCTTGCACTGAATTTTAACACTTGAAAGGCTGTCCCATTACAGTTGATCAAACACAGAGATGATTCAGTGGGTAAAGAATCCACCTGCAATGCAAGAGACACAGGAGACACAGGTTTGATCCCTGTGTTGAGAAGATCCCCTGGAGAAAGAAATGGCAACCCACTGCAGTATTCTTGACTGAAAAATCCTACAGACAGAGGAGCCTAGCAGGCCACACCCCAAAGGGTTGCAGAGTCGGGCACAACTAAGCATGCACTAGGCATTCATTCATTCACACAGAGACGAACACTGTGCTTTCAATAATCACTGGCCAAAAGTGAAAGAAAAAGCAACCAGAGGGCAGAGAAGAAGTAGGTTCCTGAGAGCTCAGGAGACCTGTATAAAGGTGCTGTAGTTCCAGACTAGAGAATCAGTAAGAGTGTCTTTATCTGCCTCTTTGTGGCCTCTTTAAACATCCATCTCCACTCCACAAAATTTACTTAGGGTTATCTCCCGAGTTATTTGGAAGCATTTCTATGTCTGGAATAAACATTTGAAAAGCAGGATAAAAGAAACCTGCAATGTCTTTGGATCCCTTTCTTTTGACAACTTTATTGAAATGGAGTGGAGGGACAGTCCTCTCCTTAGTTATTTCCTTATGCAAAGTGTTTAGTTAATTTAATTAGCTCACTCAAGAAGAAAATGATATACTTTGTGGTCCTTGAATTAAAACAGTTATCTTTAGAGCGTGGGCCTCACAAAAGATGCTCGAGAGACAGTTGGTTTCATTTATTTCTCCCTAAAATATTGAGCTCCATCCATAGTCAGTTGCTTAATAAATGCATGCACTTCCTGTTCACCTCAGAATTTTTTTGTGTGTGAATTCAGTGGCTTAAACTGGATTCAGCACTTGTTGTCCTTGCTGTACAAGGAAAGAAAGGATAATGTAGTCATTTGACTTGGGTCTTGAAGTCAGTGGTCTGAACTCCACAACCAGTTCTGTCAGTTAATGGACAGCATGACTTCAGACCAACTACTTAACTTTCTTGAACCCACTTCATCATCAGGAAAGTAAGGATAATCACAGAACCTATCTCTGAGGGCTATTAAAAGTTTGATTATGCACAACCATTTCTCTAATACATAAAAAACACCTTTAAAAATTAGCTATCATTATTATTTAAAATACTGACAAATGTAAAATCAGAAGACTTTTTTTTCAAAAAGAGCTTGCATCTCAAAAGATTTTTTTTTTTTTTAAAAGAAAGCAAGGCAACATTCACTATTAAGGAAGGAATTTGTTTCAGGAAGACAAAGAAGAAAATAATTTTGCAGAAGTAAAGGAGAATCAGGCTTCCCAGATGGCACTAGTGGTAAAGAACCTGTCTGCCAAGGAAGGAGACTTGAGAGACGCAGGTTCAAACCTTGGGTTGGGAAGATCCCCTGGAGGGGGGCATGCCAATCTAATTCAGGATTCTTGCCTGGAGAATCCCATGGACAGAGGAGCCTGGCAGGCTACAGTCCATAGGGTCGCCAAGAGTCAGACACGATTGAAGCGACTTAGCATGCACACCCTCAAGGGAGAAACAGATTATGGGCATTAACACACGGCCCTCGAAAGCTTAGGGATCAGTGTCAGATGTGTTCTGTAGGATGGGTTCTGTATCAAGGCATAATTGCAAAGACCAGGATGCAAGGAATAGAAAGCAGGTCTTTGGGAGAAACAAATAGTTGAAAAGAATTGACCAACACTGATGTATGGAACTCAGACCAAAGACTGACATATGTATTTCCAGGGGAAAAATACAATGCACTGCAGACAAACTGCAGGGAGGGGAGAAACATCCAGTTCCACCCAGGCTCTGTGTGAGCAAGAAAATAAAATCCAAGGGCATTAGACAGAGGAGGGGGGTAAGAAATGAGTACTTTGAGAGATCCAGGCTCCAAGCAGTGACAAGGCTTAAGAGACAAGTGTAGGTCTAGTTGCCCAGAGAAGGCTGATTGGAAGCAAGACTGTCAGGATCTTGGTGTCAAGAGAAGGAACTAGACTAAGTGGAAAGCACTCAGGATCTAGAAGGATGAGGGAAAAAGACCTCAAGGCAAAATGAAGCTGGACATATAGAACTTATACCACTCCATATATTCCAAGCTCAACTTGGGGATATTTGGGAAGCTGTTGTTCAAATGAAGCTGACAGGTCCCTGATCTTCTAAGGACTTCATCTCTTTGGGTTAGAGCTGCTGCTGCTGCTGCTAAGTCGCTTCAGTCGTGTCTGACTCTGGGCAACCCCATGGACTGCAGCCCACCAGGCTCCTCCGTCCATGGGATTTTCCAGGCAAGAGTACTGGAGTGGGGTGCCATTGCCTTATCCATGGGTTAGAGCAGTTGGTTGCTATTTCTAAAATCCCAGCCACAGGAACCCTGACACCCTGGGCTGTCAGTAGCAGAGGACAGGACCCGTGACATCTGGGATGTGACTGGGACAAGGAAGAAAGTGCACGTCTCAAAGGAGAATAAACACACCACAGAAATACTGGAAATTCAACTCTCTAAAAAAGATAAAGACAGACAAGTGACAGGAATGATGTAACAATAACAAATCACCAGATGAAGTAAAATTTTTGGCACTTTGACTTTTATTTTCTTTGTATGTGACTTTAGTTTGTATGATTTTTATTTAATGGCAATCATTATTGTATTCTTTCACTCAACATACAGTCACTATTTAATGTATCTGACAATATTCCGTTTCAGGGCATACAGCAGGGAACAAATTTCCTGCCCTCATTAATCATGTGTTTTACCAGGAATGTTTTAAAACGTGGTCACACTGTCAGCCTGCTTCCTGAGGCTGAAACTCATCAGGATGTGAAACAGAGGCTCCAGTTCACTCTAGATGGGCAAGTAACAAGAATAAAATCTATTTAATCTTTTGTTTTTTTTTTTTGGCTGCCCTGGGTCTTTGTTGCGGTGCATGGGATTCTCACTGTGCTGGCTTCTCTTGTTGTGGAGCATGGGCTCCAGAACAGGCTTCAGTAGTTGTGCACTTGGGCTTAGTTGCTCCCTGGCATGAGGGGTCTTCTCTGACCAGGGATGGAACCTGAGTCCCCTGCATTGGCAGGTTAACCTGCCTGCCAATACAGGAGACATAATGAGATGCAGTTAGATCCCTGGTTTGAAAGATTCCCTGAAGGAGGGCATGGCAACCCATTCCAGTATTCTTGCCTGGGAAATCTCATGGACAAAGGAATCTGACGGGCTACAGTCCATGGGGTCATAAGGAGTCGGATACAATGGAAGCAACTTAGCTAGCATGGATGCAAGGAATGAGTGCAGAGAGAGAAAAGCCTGGGCACGCAGCAATATAAAAGTCAGAAGCAGCAGAAGCTTCAAGAAAGTGATACTGGAAGGAATGTTTGGTATGGTAGGAAAAATACAGAAGAGTGTGGTGTCTCAGAAGGAAGGGAGGGAGAAAGGAAGCAAAGAAGGAAGAGAGGAAGGCAAGTTACTTGCTATCAATAAAGGTATAACAATCCTCTGGCTTGAATTCTGCTTAAAGACAAAAAGATATGACATGCAGTTTTGGAAGATGAAGGTTATCAATGCTTTAAAAACAGCAATTTCCATGGAGTTGCAAGAACTAAAATAATGTTGTTTTCTTTCTCCCTTCCCTTCCTTCCTTCCTTCCTTCCTTCTTTCTTTCCTTCTTTCCATGAATGCAGGCATGTTCTTTTCCCAGGGTCTGTTAAGAGTTAATGATGTAGGTGTAAAAATTCCAATTATACTATATATATATGTATAAAACAAGCATGGAGAATAAATATAACTGCCATGTACAAGCCAAATAAATAAATACTAGTCTAAAAGAGAAAATAAAATGCATGACCTTTTGAACACAGCCCCAAACCTCAATAAATTATTTGAAAAACTCACCATAGAAAAAGTAACAAATTACCAATGCCTCTCTAGATATGAATGACAACAAATGTGCCTAGTATTCCTTTGGCAGGAAAAATAATATATGTATATATGACCCCCATTGCTTATTCTCACTAATTCTTTTATTTTTAGATGTTTCAAGACACATTATTATCCTCATTATTAAACTATTATCATTTGGCTTCAATAGACAGCATGTATTTGGAACATCTACCATAAATGACTCTCCCAATTGTTGTTCAGTTGCTCAATCATGTCCAAGTCTTTGCAACCCCAAGGACTGCAGCATACCAGGCTTCCCTGTCCTTCACCATCTCCTGGAGCTTACTCAAACTCATGTCCATTGAATCGGTGATGCCATCCAACCATCTAGTCCTCTGTCATCTCCTTCTCCTCCTGCTTTCAATCTCTCCCAATAGTTAAAGCGTTATTTTTGACTATAAAATCATGTTGAATATGTCAAATCCATTTGGCAGAGTTCAGATTAAAATACTGATTTGAAATTGTAGAAAGTATTTTAGACTTTGTAACTAATCATGAGAGAATTCTGACCCACATAGTCTATGTAACATTCCCAAGGGAATTCTGATTATTTCAAAATTTTGTAGTTTAGCATATGCCAAGGCATGCTAAATATCACACAGCTTGGTAGGAAAGGTTGCATTTCACATCCAATGTCATTCAGCTTGAATTCTCTTTTAGTGGGTGCCCTCGCACAATGTGTTATAGGGAGTGCTTGGCACTTACATGCCATAAAGTCATGAACAGGCAAGTGAAAATGATTCCTTAAAGAGTGACGTGAACAAAGAAAAAAATGCTTGGGATTAACAATGCTTTGATATGTCATTCAAGCTCAGGGATTGGATTCTGCCAACTTCTAAAAAGTCATACTAAACAGGAGTTTTATTTATAGTCAAGGAACTCTTGCCACTTAGTATGGCTTGCTGAGGTCAAATGTTGGCATCTCACCTCTATGTAGCCTAATTTAAACCATGTCATTTATTTTAGATTAGAGAGACTGGGGAAAAGAGCACTTTCGGTAATCATGTAGGTTTCGTGCATCTAATTCTCACCTCTTCTGAGACTTTCAACATGAAGAGGAGAGATGAGGGCGGTGGGGACAGGAGAGATGAGGGGTGGCCCACTGTGAACAGGATGATCTTGTACCTAATCCCCCTGCATAACAACACTATCTGTAATCATCTGCATCTTTCCTCAGTAACTTTCATAGTTTATCTAATTTCATCATCCAGAGAATTTCCTTAACTCTCTCAAATGTGTTCATTAGTAGAAAGTCATGATATAAGTCCCATCTTCTTTCATAAACCAGAACCCACTAACATTTGGATTATGATGGCAAAAGGAAGATTTTAATGACACTTTGGAAAGAAAAACTTTGTAAAAGGATTTTCCTTTTCCTCAGGAGTTGCTAAAAACAGAAAAGTAATCTATTTTGCTGGACAATTTTTTTCAAACCTAAATTTGAATGTCATTAATAAATTTAAGCAATAATGTGAAAAGCATGGGTAAATGCCTTAAATTCTGTGAATCCTAGTTGTCTCATCTGAAAAATGAGATAATGTCCACATCTCAGGGTCATCAAATGAATCAGATGAGATGACTCTTGAAGATCTTGGCACATGCCTGAGGGTCAGGTCACATTAATTTCCTCTCCTCCCTCCTGTAAAATCAACCTAATTTGAGAGAGAAAAGAACAGAAGATAAGGGAAAATTGTGACCTGGGATTTCTGGATGAATCCTCTTGCCCTGCAGGTATTCTGGGCTACATTCTGTCTGCAGAGTGCACAGACTTATAGCTGATGACCCCTGGAACACCCAAGGGTATTTTTCATGGGTTTGATGTTAAATTCTACTTCATTCAAAGGCTGATCCCCACCTTCCTGGAATCAGCAGCAATAACAAAGGCTTAGATAGGCACAGCTCTAGACAGATGCAGAAATAGAAACATGGCTAGACATCAGTCAGGAAGATAAGTGATCAAATTTCCAGCAGTCCGCCTGGCAGGGGTTGGCTGTGCTGTGTTGCATCATTTAGGTCATTTCTGTGGGCTAAGGTAAGATGCATTTAGCACTGAATTACAAGGAAAATCGGCATTTTGTGGCAAGAGAATTATTTAGCCACTGTTGCAGGGGAATAATGTGCCTGAGCTCGCAAGTGTGGTACATGTCCCCTGATCCACATCACAGTACTGATCCACATGACAGCTGTGGCTATTTTTCCTGGCAGCAAAGACAGGTCTGCCCAATGGTCATGAAAGTGACCTTCTGGGGTAAGGGTGACAAAAGGCAGTTGGGTTCCTTCTAGCATTGATAACAGTGAGTGACTGATGGTGGTTGTCAGGAAGTTGGTGCTGAGGTTTATTCTGCTGTTTGCTTGCTCCTTAGAAGAAGAGCTATGACAAACCTAAAACAGCATATTAAAAAGCAAAGACATTACTTTGCCGACAAAGGTCCATATAGCTAAAGCTATGGTTTTCCCAGTAGTCATGTATGGATGTGAGAGTTGGACCATAAAGAAAGCTGAGTGCCAAAGAACTGATGCTTTTGAACTGTGGTGTTGGAGAAGACTCTTGAGAGTCCCTTGGGCTGCAAGGAGATCAAACCAGTCAATCCTAAAGGTAATCAATCCTAAATATTCATTGGAAAGATGGATGCTGAAGCTGAAGCTCCAATGTTTTGGCCACCTGATGCGAAGTGTGGACTCATTAGAAAAGACCCTGATGCTGGGAAAGACTGAGGGTTGGGGGAGAAGGGGATGACAGAGGAAAACAGGGTTGGATGGCATCACCAACTTGATGGACATGAGTTTGAGCACGCTCTGGGAGTTGATGATGGACAGGGAAACCTGGTGTGCTGCAGCCCATGGGGTCACAAACAGCTGGACATGGCTGAGTGACTGAACAACAACAACAATCAGTGATGACTGGCAGGGATATTAAAGGAGGATGGGACATCACAAGGGCATCACGTTTGTCCTCCACAGTTTAGGGCCCCTAATGTGCAAGATTTAGGCTGTGGTCCTGGAATTTGCATTCCTCCATCAGCAGCACTCCAGCCTGATGAGAGAATGAACAACATTGGGCTGCTTGGTATGGACATGTCCCCACTTCACTGACACACGGGTGGCAGTCACACAATAGAAATGTGGGACTCCGGGACATTTTGTTTCTGAAATTAATTTGGACATTGTCAGATACTCATTCAGAACACAAGCTTCCAGGCACTATGTGAAATATAAAATCTGTGTAACAAAGCTCTACAACCGGGCCCACTTGCACTAGCAGCAGGAGCTACAATCACATCCATAGGACCATGTGGGAAACCTACCAACTGCAACTCAGAGCACACTGAGACCCACCTCACCAGCACAGGTAGGTTTCAATTGTGCTGGGGGTTAACAAAGCACTTAATTAACAACATGAAACACCTTAAACAAAGCAAAACTGAACAACCAAGTCTCTGGTTATTTATCAATGAATGCACCTTTGTTTTTGATAAGTAGAAAAATGTAGACAGTTTCAATCTAGATTCCAAAAAATAAATGAGTAAAGATGTACCTTTGGAAGAAAGCTATTTGTCTAGGATATGGCTTTGATCAAAGGCCTTAGTGGCTTCAGAATTTCCCTCTTTTGGACATGAACAGAGCAAGAGCTCTTTACTGTGAGTTTACTTCCCTGCATGCACAGGTACCATTAAATTACAGCTGTTGAGATCAGGTCAGATGGCTGGACTAATTAAAATGTTTGCTAGCTGACTAGTTTGCTAGCTGACTAATCCCTTCTACTTCAGTCCACAAGAATGCTAACATGGAAACTTTAAGGTAGACCTCGTCCCTGATTTGACTGTTGTTCTCAAACCCTTGCCACTGAAATCAGAAATTTCACTTTGCCTGGTGGGTCACAGAGCTCTTTCCCAGGATGGTCCTCTGTGATGCTTGATTGGTGATGGAGGAGCCGTGCCTCAGGCCTTGAGGGACACAGTGCTTGGAGCTGCAAAGGGAGGTCTGGGGCTAGAGAGGGATACAGATAGCATGAACTGATGGTTCACACGTCAAGGACTGGCACAGGTAAGCATTGTGCACATGGCAGAAGTTCAGAAAATTCTAGGCTAGCACAGACTAGTACTGTGTACTATGATGAGTCTATAAGTGAAAGTGAAAGTGAAGTCGCTCAGTCGTGTCCGACTCTTTGCAACCCCATGGACTGTAGCCTACCAGGCTTCTCCGTCCATGGGATTCTCCAGGCAAGAATACTGTAGTGAGTCTATAGCTCCCCATCTTTTTTTTTTTTTAAAGCTCACTGTTATAGAGATAATATAACTTGAGATTTGCAAACAGAACTTATTTTCCTATCCTACTCTTTACTCTGTATTCAAATGTCTTATACCCGCAACTTAATTCAAATATGAAAAAAATCTACATCTTATCAGAGAGGCAGGGTGTTGATTTTACATAGCTAAATTTCTTCTTTTGAGCCCAGCGTGACCATGTAAAGGTCATTGCATTGCTCAGTGATGACTGAATTGGGAGCTCTTGCAAATACATGCTTGTCCTTTAGTGCTCAGCAGGCTGTAATTCACCCTTACAGGCCAGCAAACGACTTATACTGCTTAGAGTTCAAAGCCAAGTCCTTGCTTATCACCCCAGTCAAACAATTTCATTTCTATCAGTTGGTGGTTGTACTTCAGATTTTATGGATCCAATGGGTCTAGTGAAATTTTATTACCCTGCAATACAACAAGAAGAAAAAAGCTCTGGGAAAAGAAAATCAATATAATGTTTAAGGTCTTTGTTACCTTTATAACCTCCAGTGTTCTTTTACATATAAACTAATAAATCAACCTTTTAAGGAAAGATGCATTCCTCAGTGCTTGCTCAATACGAGGTGCTAAGTCTGATCATAAAAACAATCAAGAAGTAGCTAATGGTTTTGCTACCTGAACAAGCACAGTTAAAGTAGAATCAATCGCAGGACAAGGATATCGTTTGCAGGTGTTTTCTCCTTGTTAGCACACGGTAATCAGTTGTTACCAGATGAAGGTAGCAACTTAAAAAAATAAAGGGCTCTCATAAGCTATATTGTGTTTATCTGAATTTGCACATGCATGGAAATTCGATTAAACCTTTCAAGCATGGAGTCCCTTACTACTGGCCACTTCTCAACTGCATGAGATGAACTCATTGTAACTTTACAGTTGAATCAGCAGAAATGCAAGACAATCATTCCCACAACCTTCAAGAGAATGGCTTTTTCTTATGTCAGGATCTTGGATAAATGACTTCAGTAGATTCTCCCTAGTGGATTTTAAGAAGTAGCTAGCTAGGAAGATGCTAAATATTAGAATAAAACTAAAATGAAGTTCTGTTCATTTCAATAATGAATGTATCTTTTCTTATAAATGTCTTTGTCCTGGGACACACTGAGGATTGATAAACTGAATTCAGAAACTTTTCAGCATGAATTTGCATCATGTAGTCAATTTGAATATTCTGTATTAAACTAAAATTAATGATAAACAGGTTTGAGGAAGCAGCTCATCTATTTATCACCAGCAGAACTTTAGGGCTTACAGTATAACATGGTAAGGGCTTCCCAGGTGGCACTAGTGGTAAAGAACCCACCTGCCAAAGCAAGAGACGTAAGAAATGTGGGTTCAGTCCGTGGATCGGGAAGATCCCCTGGAAGAAGGCATAGCAACCCACTCTAGTATTCTTGCCTGGAGAACCCTATGGACAGAGGAGCCTCGTAGGCAATGGTCCACGGGGTCACAAAGAGTTGGACATGACTGAAGTGACTTAGCACTCATGCACATGACATGGAAAGCCCAACTCAGATGCTGAGACAAACTGATAGGGATCCCATTCCAACCAAGTGCCTAGAAAAAAACACTACAAGGCTTTCTCTGCAAGGAGAAAATATGATTCAGGACAAAGCAAATCTTGCTGATCTTGTTTGTGTAAATGGCTTAAAAGGGGCCACAAGACCACTAATGTCCAAAGCAAAGAAGTATAGCCAAGTCAAGGGTTACCCCTATTACACTATTAACAAGGTAGCTAATCGTTTCCTTGATGGCCATGAATAAAAAGTTGTTTTCCCATATAGGCAATTACAAACTATTGAGTAGAGTTCCCTGTGCTGTCCAGTAGGTCCTTATTACTTATCTATTTGATTTCTAATAATGTGTCTATGTCACTCCCAATCTCCCAATCTCTGGAATTTTCTGATTCTGTATTTCCAAACTCAGTATCTTTCACAAAATCTACCTGATTTGTCATTTCCTTTCAAATATGACCACCTGAAATAGCTTTAAACACATGCACTCCTGGTAAATGAAAACTAGTCAAGATGCTGCAGATTCTCTGGATAAGGCAACGCATTACTCATTCTGTCTCTGTAATATCTATCTACATCTGTCTGCCCTTCCATTCATTAGAGTGGCCAGGGAGCATTCTGAGCATTGCAATGAAATGAGACAACTTGAGACTTCCAAGATAGGTGTGATGGTTGATAAATGCTTCACTATTTTTAAAAACTATACTTTTAATGAATTTTATATTCATTAATAAATCCCCAGAAGTTAGAAATAATTGCAAAATAGCCTTTCCTATCCCTTTTGCCAAACCTTCAAATAAAGGAGTACTTTGTATTGTATAAGGTATGGCTCTTAAAGAGCACATGAAAATAATTCTCTCTCCTCCAAGTCCATTTTTCCATCATTTTTAATGTATAGAGTATTGTCTTTAAACATAAATAAAGCTCCAAGGTATCATAAGATCGCTTTTATAGTAGCCCAAATTTGTAAGTATTCTGCAAAAGGAAAACATTTTGTGTGAAACTATAATGCAAGTCATGAAATATAAATGCAAACTAATTGATTAGAGAAGAAGTAACACTTCAGGCACACTTTCTGGAGTCTCAGAGCATAAAAAAGATAAAAGTCAACTTCTCTGGATGAGTAGGAATGGAGGGAATAGAGAGTCACCTGTTCAGTCTCTCACTGGCCCCTTGTGACAGCCTCTGAACCTTCTTTTGCTTCATATGTTGAAAATAGTATGCCTGGGTTTTATGTTCAGTCACTAGCCCAAAGCTATGTAGCAGTTTGAGTGTAAATAGGAACTGCATATGTCCTATTAATTTTGGCAAAGGGGTGAAAGGGTCTCGCTAAGAAGATGTAATCCAAACGGGAGAGGGTATCTTTTCTCACTTCCCAGCAGAAGCCTGGTGTGCAGATATCATCTCAGGACCTCCACTCCCGCAGATGTCTGGCAAGAGATGGTGATGGATGGCTGTGGACTCAGTGACTCCTGGCAGAGGGAAGGCTATTCCTGTGAGACAGGCCTTGCATGTGAGCTTGTGAGATGGTCCCTGGGACCTATAGAAATGTCTGCAGCAAACTGCATTGAGTTTAAACCCTGATTGAGCAAGTAAGGGCCAGAATCAAGTGCATTTCAACTGTTCCTATTATTGCAGCCTTCTCTACCATTTGACTGGTGAAATCAGGATATGGTTATCACAAAGAATGCTGGACTAGAAAAAAGGTCATCTCCTCCCTCTCTTTCCAGATCTTTCCTACATGAGTTGTTGCTCAGTCGTGTCTGACTCTTTGCGACCCTATGGACTGTAGCCCACTAGGCTCCTCTGTTCACAGGATTTTTCAGGCAAGAATACTGGAGTGGGTTACCATTATCCTACTACAGGGGATCTTCCCTACTCAGGAATTGAATCCACATCTTGTGTGACTCCTGCATTGCAGGCAGATTCTTTACCCACTGAGCTGTCAAGGAAGTCCTAAAATGAAGTTTGTGATTGTTGTTGTTTTAATTGCTAGGTCATGTCCAACTCTTTTTGACCCCATGAACTGAAGCCCACCAGGCTCCTCTGTCCATGGGTTTTTCAGACAAGAATACTGGAGTGGGTTGCCATGCCCTTCTCCAGGGGATCTTCCCGACTCAGGGATCAAACCTGTACTTCCTGCATTGGCAGGAGGATTCTTTACCACTGAGCCACCAGGGATGCCCATAGATCTTTTCTAGAACACTACAAAAGCAAAGCACAAAACTCTCCTTGGTTGCTCTGACTTTATTTGGACTAAAGTTTATCATATGAAACTTTATTTTTAAGGAAATTTTTTTAGTTTATGTTTTAAATGATTATATTCAGGAAAAAGACATCTTGAATCACAATAGAGGGAAAGAAGAAAAATCAGGAATGGGTGGATATATCATGCTGATGAGATCTAAACACACAATCCCTACCTTGCAAAACCTGCCACAGTGAAACTTCTCTAAAATACACATGAAAATGAGTATTTTAAAGTGAGACTCTAAGATTAAAGACAACTTCTACATTGGAATGAAATGATATCAAAGAAATTATGACTAATACAGGTTTGAGGCAGCATTCACAGAAAAAAATACAACATTTTTATTTGTATTTGAAGAGAAGGGCCTTTTCTTCTGAGGTGGATATGCCAATTCTGAAACATGAACAGTATATTTCAGGTTAAATATATAAAACCATTCACTTTTTGTTACATAAATAACAAAGATAGGGAATAGAGTAAACCCACAGGTTCAAATCAAAAGAAGATTGTTTCAATCCTGGCTTATTCTTCACATCTCTGCATATGCATTGCAGACCCTTACTCTCAGACACTTACACTCAGAATTTATGAGACAAGTATGCACAATGGATTTGATCCCAGAGGTTTTTTTCTTTTCTGTTGTTGCTCCATTTCTATTACCTCTTGAACCGTGCAGTGAAATAACACATGAAGATAAAGTTTACTGAGTTTAATTATGCCCTTTGACGAGATTAGATAATCTGTGTAGCAGGACATTCTGTTATGATTAGGTGAGGTCGATGGCTTTACAAATAAGAAGACCTTTCTCTGACAGCTATATCTGTGACATATAGGAATGAAAGAGAAGGATGTCCAGGAGAGAATTGAGAAAAGAGTAGATTTGTGATCAGTAATCCAGAGTGCAATAGCTGAATTCATCTCTTTTTAATCATGGGACTGAGGTAAGTCATGTCCCTTTTCTGGTTCAATTATAAGTTGGTACATACTCTACAACTTCATAAGATTCTGCAAGCATGAGAGGGGGTATGAAACATGATACTGGACCTCATTTTAACTACCTGAATCAAAAATTAATGAAGAAGCATTGAACTAGTACCAAAAAATTGAAACAATACTAGGCACCATGCTTTGACCATTCCACTCATGCCAAACAACCTGTTCAGCACAGCAACCAAATAATTTATTTCTATTGTTTTCTTTTTTTTAATTTTTATTTTTTTAATTTAAATTTATTTATTTAAATTAGAGGCTAATTACTTTCTAATTTTATAGATGAGGGATCTGAGGCCAAGTTCATACTGCAAGCAGATGGAATAGCCACCAAATACTGGTATAAAGGTGAAGTTTGGGCAGCATCCTCTGTGTGGGCTTTCCTTGTTGACACAGAATGAAGTAAACAGTGCCAAAAACCCAGTACAAGAGGAGTCACAGAAAGCTGGCTTGGTGCTTCCCGAAAATGGGGTCGGGAACAACAGGCACAAACCATGTCACGTTTATCTCTGTGCCTCTCTCATCTGAAATTATGCAAAGGCAGAATGTTCAGTTCATATTCTTGGAGGGAAAATTATGCAAATTATTTTCAATGAGGGTGCAGTGATGGAAGTAGTTTCAGGGAGATCTCACTGAGTGTAAGAGTGAAAAGTGAGAGTCTCCTTCTGGTCGAGGATGCGGATAAGCTCATGAGGAGGGTGGCACGGAAGAAGGGCTTTGAAGGACAGGAAGGACATAAGTGGGTAAGAAATGTCAGCAGGAGGGCCCAACATGTCCAAAAGCCAAACGCTGCCTTATCATAACAGAAATTCTGACGAAAATGAGCATCTTCGTTTTTTTAGAAACTTGAATGTCACCGGGCTACATCCTGGGTCATCACACACAAAAAAATTCTTACCATCATCAGAAAGACTTTTTCAAGGATTTCTGTTCTTCATGAGTAACGGATACAAATGATATGAGTCATTACAGCTTTAAACATGAATTGTAAAGCAGAGACAGCATACCATCTCTGTACAAAACCAGACGATACATGCTTTAATCTTTCTGGAACATACAGTCTCTGTTACTACTACTCAACTCTGCCTTTGCAATGAGAAAGCACCCATAGATAATGTATATAGTTTCATTTGGGAAAACAGGCACTGGGCCATATTTTACTGGATGGTTTCTCAAGGATCACATGATAAGAAGTAACACAAAATACCAGTCTCAGGACACTCCCAGAGTGGTGTTCAGTTGTGCTCCTGTATGAGTGCTTTATTATCTTTTGTTTCTGGCTAGGAAAAAAAGTCAACACAAAAATGTCCTTCATAAAATGTTTTATCTCAGTTTGAAAGTGAGGTTTTATTGAAAATTTATATAAAATTGGCTTCTCTAAAGGGTTCAATTCAGTGTTTGTTTGTCTTTTGTATTTTCATAAAGTTGTGCAACCCTCACCACTAATTTTTAGCTCCTTTATGACCATAATGGTGATTACAGCCATGAAATTAAAAGACGCTTACTCCTTGGAAGGAAAGTTGTGACCAACCTAGATAGCATATTCAAAAGCAGAGACTATTTTGCCAACAAAGATCTGTCTAGTCAAGGCTATGGTTTTTCCAGTGGTCATGTATGGATGTGAGAGTTGGACTGTGAAGAAAGCTAAGTGCCGAAAAACTGATGCTTTTGAACTGTGGTGTTGGAGAAGACTTTTGAGAGTTCCTTGGACTGCAAGGAGATCCAACCAATCCATTCTAAAGGAGATCAGTCCTGGGTGTTCATTGGAAGGACTGATGCTAAAGCTGAAACTCCAGTACTTTGGCCACCTCATGCGAAGAGTTGACTCATTGGAAAAGACTCTGATGCTGGGAGGGATTGGGGGCAGGAGGAGAAGGGGACGACAGAGGATGAGATGGCTGGATGGCATCACTGACTAGATAGACATGAGTTTGGGTGAACTCCAGGAGTTGGTGATGGACAGGGAGGCCTAGCGTGCTGCAATTCACGGGGTTGCAAAGAGTCGGACATGACTGGGCGACTGAACTGAATGACCATAATTGTTCAACAGATACTTATTGAGCATTTACTATCTGTCTATCCTGGTGGTGGTGGTGGTGGTTGTTTATTCTGCTTTGCTTTGTTTGGCTTGGTTTGACTTGGCTTGACTTGTAGAGGGTGTGGATGGTAGATAGTGGGTAATGGGAAAATATAAGACATGGCATATCTGAAGCAGTCAGCTAACAATATAAGAAAATAATAAAGGAGAAATCTAAGCTAGGCACTATAGAGACCACAGACACAATAATTGTTTTTATAGAAGAGTTGGGTGGAAGGTGCCAAGGACTTGGTGCACAGACCTGGAGAAGGAACTTGTAACTGGATGGATGGCATGCCGCATGAGTAGAGTGGATCTCAGAGACCAGACAGAGCTATGAACAAAGGCCTAAAGATGAGAATTGAGCAGCCCTAACTGGGGGCATGCTGAGAACTGCACATGAAATTGTTTAGGAAAGGTGGCCCCGTGGCTGTAGGACCTCAGGAAACAGTTTAAAAAAGGTAAATTTGGCATCAGGATCCTGAGTTTGAGGATCCTGGGGCTTCTGGAGAAGTACAAGGTTTAATTTAAAGACTGTTTTTGGAAAACTGTCTGATAGATGTGTGTAGGACAGGCTGAAGGCAGAAGCCTGGAAAGCTTTGGGGTACTGATTTTACCCATAAGCGTGTGCCAAGTCACTTCAGGCATGTCTGACTCTTTGTAACGCTATGGACTGTAGGCTACCAGTTTCCTCTGTCCATGGGATTCTCCAGGCAAGAATACTGGAGTGGGTTGCCGTGCCCTCCTCCAGGGGCTCTTCCCAACCCAGGGATTGAACCCTCATCTCTAAAGGCCTTCTGCATTGGCAAGCAGGTACTTTACCACTAGCGCCACCTGGGAAGCCCATTACCTATGAAAGTACATTTATTTATTGGACAGTGATTCTTAATCTTGGCTATATGTTACATTTATCTAAGTGCTTCTGAAGATAGAGTTCTAACCTCTGTATTTTTTAAAATAAGCTCCATGGATGATTCTAACATGCAGCTAAGAACTATTAATATTATTGCAGGAAATAGGAGACTTTACATTGTTTGTGAAATTATAGTAGCAACCATGGTTTTCTGCCTCTTTCTAAAATAGCGCATTAATTAAATCAGAATCCCTTAAAATGTTTCTGATGGTTTGTATTTACATAATAGCAAACAAAGAATGATGATTTGAAAGGCAGAGGGGCTGAATACATCATATAGTGTATTCTGGCAAGGTCTCAAAATATCTCCCTAAAATTAATCCCTAAACCCAGGCATGTTTAGAGATTTCAAACTTTAGACCTACACATGATACCACTTGCTCTGAGTCGCAGGCAATGCACAACCCAAACACCTGTATATGTCAGGTAAATGTTAATGTATTCTGTCAACAACAGATCACCTTACATGGCTAAATTACTCAATGCCATTATCTGTACCAGCCATCTGTAAACCTAAGCTCCTCTGTGTTCTAAACTCCCAAGCGCCTGCTACACTATTTTTATTTTACATTCCTGCATAAATCTGTTAAGCTCAATATGTTACTGCAAATTCTCAAAAATCAAAGGCAATCTGCTGGCCTATAAAACACTGGTTACTGAGAATCGAAGGGTATAATATGGTAGCAATTCAAGCAGTCAGTAAGCAATCTTTACAGGGATGGTGTTAAACCACAGGCTGAATGAACCCCTTAGCAAAGTCTTGCTGTAAAATCAGATATGTTTTTTCAATACACACTGCGGGCTTGAACCCATTCATGTCTTTCATATCTAATAAAAATCTGAACAGTTGGCCTGATTGGATTTTAAGTGATGCAAATTTGAAAATCAAATAGGCAAACTCCTTTTAGACTTCATTTATTTAGACCATAATTGTAAAGAATGACAAATTACATTTACCACTCTATTGAATTCTCCTGAGATTCAATATGAAATTTACAGAAAGGGACAAATATTTGCAGGTGTGTTTTTTTTTGTTCACAATGAATGCAATTCATTTTTTCTCATACAGGATGTCTTCTCCTGATGTTGCTACAGTTTCCTTGATACAACCACTAAATCCTATTTTTTTAAAACAAAGTCTTTATTGATCTTAATTAATAATGCTAATACTGACATGTGATACCAAGTTATATTGGATTAGCTAAAAAGTTCATTTGGGGTTTTAGCTAAACTAAAATCTCCTTTACTCAGTAATTATGAAGCATGTATTTGCTTTTTAACTTACATTTTCAGTCACATAACTAAGTCACTTGAAATAAGTCATTCTTAGTCACCTAAGAATCTACCTCTGAAAGTATTTATGTAAAAATTTAGAAAAATCAACCATCCAACACTTACAAGTAATGCATTAAAAAACATCTGGCTCTTAATTTTAGAATAATCACATAATAAGTGGGAAAACTTGAAAATTCAGCATCTGGAAGTCTTATTTTTTAGCATTATCAGGTATTTTAGAAGTTAAGGGCTCTCTTCATTCTTTATAAATAAACTCTATCCTGAAATCTGAATAAATATCAGTTTTGAAAGTTAAAATAGTCTTTCATATAACTCATGCAAATATAAACATTTTACACATAAAGCAATCAGTCTGTAGCTTTCCTATTTCATTTGAAGTATTTTCAAATATAAAAGAAGTTTACACAATTATAGAGGCAATTAACCCACCCCTAGTATTCCCTTATCAAATCTAAACAAAGCCTTGCGGGGGCATAATATACTTGCAGCTTACAGTATGAAGTATAAATGGTATCCTACAGTGACTTCACATGCAAAGCAAAGATTCTTTAATTGTGTGTATCGTTTCCTTCAAATGCATCTGCATTTTAAAGTTTTCATGATACCTTCTTATTCAGATAAAAATCTCCAAATTCAACAGTTCGTATTTATAAACAAGTTGGTAGGGATTGGGCTTAGGTGGTTCAGCAGTAAAAAATCAACCTGCAATGCAGAAGATGCAGGTTTGATTCCTGGGTCAGGAAGATCCCCTGGAAGAGGAAATGGCTACTCACTCCAGTATTCTTGCCTGGAAAATTCCATGAACAGAGGAGCCCGACAGGCTACAGTCCATGGGGTCGCAAAGAGTCAGACACGACTGAGTGACTAAGCACAAACACACAAATTTTGGACAACCTTATCAAAGTGCCTCCTCAAGTCTGTAGCAAATTCTGCTTCTGTCATGAAGTCCTTCTAAACCCTCTTACCTCCTCTCATTTTCCCTCCTTTGGGACATTCAT
Source organism: Bos grunniens (assembly GCF_055505025.1). Classification (NCBI taxonomy): domain Eukaryota; kingdom Metazoa; phylum Chordata; class Mammalia; order Artiodactyla; family Bovidae; genus Bos; species Bos grunniens. The sequence goes on along the minus strand of NC_141175.1, from coordinate 52,209,739 downwards.
ACCACGTCATAGAACAGCCTTTGTGGATTCACCTCCTAGATGCTGCATATACAGCCCACCTGGGCAGAGCCTGACCCTATACCCCTCCCTTTCCCCAGCACTCAGCACATACCAAACACCTGATAAATTCTAATGGTATTAACTTATTTTGGTTGAAATAAACTTGTCTACACTTGAAACCGATCTATGACTTATTTGTTCCATAACAAGGCAAATCCTGAATTTCTGTTATATTTTTGAGGCCACTGCCTTACTAGGGAGACACTGCTTAATAGAAATGTCTGTTCTGTTAGTATTTATTTGAGCTCTTTTAATTATAGGGTATTGCTTTTAAAAACCTTAGAAAACAAGATCTCCAAAACTCCAGTTTCAGAAAAACTAGGAAAGCAAAACCTAGACCAAATCGGATCCTCAATCTATCAAAACTTAACTAGGATGAAAAGTGACCCAGCTGGATAAAAGAGAAATCCTTCCAAACACCATCAGTGAAGGACTGCAGTGAAAAAAGAAAACTCTCATTCAGGATTCAGATTCTCCATTGGAACTGATGATAAATCTTTCCATGAATTGAGGCAGGAGGCAGATGTCCCCAACTTCCACCACAAGGTAAACTGATTGGAGATTCATTCCTTATGGACCGGAACTCTAAGATGAGAATAGCAAGACAATTAAGGGAGGTAAGTGAGCCCTACCCAGACTACATTTCTTTTCTTGAATTCAGGAGACCTCCCGATGACACACATCCACAGAAAAGGCTCCTTGGAGTCCAAAGGAGAATTTTGTCAAGGGATGTTCCCTACCTAGACATCTTTTCAATAAGATCCTTCTTGGCTAAGAGATGCGTGTTCACACATGTAAGGATTCTGAGACATACAAAATATGAACTGTGAATCAGGTAAACCAAAATGGTCAAAGGAAACCGGAAGAAATGCCCCATAAAAGTAATTTAAACTGCCGCAAGGGTGCAACTCAGCAACTCTCTCACTCCGTGCACCTGTGTATCTATCTGCACATACTGTACTCTTTTTTGCTCTTAATAAATGTTTTGTTTCATCACTTTCCATCTTTTTGGAAATTCTTTTCTGCAAAGCTGAAGTTGCCAGGGCCCTTGTCACTGACCACTGGTCTAGTGGTTAGGACCTGGTGTTTTCATCGCCTTGACCCGGCCTCAGTCTCTGGCTAGGAACACAGGCCCCACCCCGAGCCACTGCAGACCAAGGCCACCCAAGATCAGAATGACTGCAATTTAACATTCCAAATATCACCCCAGAAATCTGAAAGTGACCTCTGCTTGAAGAAGTGAAGTCGCTCAGTCATGTCCGACTCTTTGCGACCCCATGGACTGTAGCCTACCAGGCTTCTCCGTCCATGGGATTCTCCAGGCAAGAATACTGGAGTGGGTTACCCATTTCCTTCTCCAGGGGATCTTCCTGACCCAGGGATCGAACCCTGGTCTCCCGCATTGGAGGCAGACGCTTTAACCTCAGCCACCAGGGAAGCCCGACCTCTGCATAGGTAGAATTTAAAATACAAGAGAGTATTTTAAGCCTTGAATAATATAACCAATGAAAGTGAAAGTGTTAGTAACTCAGCCCTGTCAGACTCTTTGTGCTGACCCCATGAACTGTAGCCTGCCAGGCTCCTCTGTCCATGGGGATTCTCTAGGCAAGAGTACTGGAGTGCGTAGCCATGCCCTCCTCCAGGGGATCTTCCCAACCCAGGGATCAAACCCTGCATTGCAGGCAGATTCTTTACCATCTGAGCCACCAAGGGCTCTCTAATACTACCAATGTGAAAGTATATTTTACACATTTAGAAAATGGACACTTCAGAATTCCTAAGGAATAGGGTTCAGATTGTTTGACTGTTTTTACAGGGCTTCTCTGGTAGCTAGGCTGGTAAAGAATCCACCTGCAATGCAGGAGACCCTGGTTCAATTCCTGGGTCAGGCAGATCTGCTGAAGAAGGGATAAGCTACCCACTCCAGTATTCTCGGGCTTTCCTGCTGGCTCAGCTGGTCAAGAATCCACCTGCAGCATTGGGAGACCTGGGTTTGATCCCTGGGTTGGGCTATTTATAGTTAAATGAGTGGGCTTACCTGGGGGCTCAGACAGTAAAGAATCTGCCTGCAATGCAGGAGACCTAGGTCCCCCTTCCCTTCGGGTCAGCAAAGCAGAGTATATCTGCCTGTGAAGGTATCTTCCATGCATGAGGGCCACTGATGTAAATATTCATCCTGGTTTTTCTGCCAAACAATAGATGTCTGGGCTCACGGTGTGCTGACCCTAGAAGTGACTTTCTGAAATAAATTATGATTGATTCACTTCAACTCTATGCTCCCAAAGGGTATTCTTCTTACTAAAAGTAACAAAGAATTCTTAACACAGTGGGGAGCCCATTGTGGGGTTCGGAACACAGGGTCTAGCATGTTAGCAGCTTGTTGTCTGATAACACGCCTCAATTTCCTCTCTGAAAGGAAAAGCAAAATTAAATTATAATGGAGGGCTGCGGGGTTCTGCCCAATTGAAGTTTTGGTGTATTTAATATTGGATTATACCAACTATTTATCTTGATTTCATTGAGATATATATTCTGCTATGTGAATTTAAGAAAAACACTGTTGGAAGAAAATCTCTTTTATTGGTCAAAATAATAGAGTTGGTTTTCAGTTCAATGTGATAGACTCTTAGGTCAGCCCTCAGTCTAATTAATACAGGTGAGTCAAAGGGTCTCGAAATAGTTGTATTATTTAGAAGTGTTCTTGATCATTGCTCTCATTTAGTGTTGCATATGAAATGGAGCAGGAAGGCTTAATTTAGCTTTTATCTCTGGCAACAGCACACGCTCTGATAGGGTGAAGCTTAGAGGCATGGCTCCAGTTCCCATTCGGGCTTTTGCTCGTTATGTGAATTTCAGTACATTAACCTCTCTGCATCTCTGTTCCCACCTGGGAGGAGAAGGCATTAGACTGGATGGATGCAGAAGGCTCTCACCATTCTGATGATGTTTGATTTTTATTCCCTTTCTGTGCCATGGACTTCCCTTTGCCTAGAATATCCTTTCTTACTTTTTTACCTAACAACTCCTTTGAAACTCAGCCCAAGCATCACCTGTCCCTAAACATTTTACCCAGAATGCCTAAGGTGAATGTAGTAGCCCCATTTTCCTGCTTCCCTAGCAACCTATGTGCAGCTCTGTCCTGATATCTATTACACAACAGAGGCATCACTGGATCACTCGTGAGTTTGCCCTGATAGACTGCACTGACCACTGGATTTGTGGTGTCCCGCACTATATGGGAACATAACAGGAACTCGACTAAACATCTCTGAATAAAGGGATTTTTTAAATTCTGAGAGGGCTGAGCTTATGACTTATTTGACTCTTCATCTGCAGGACCTTGCAGGGTACTTGCTGCTAAGTCACTTCAGTCGTGTCCGACTCTGTGCAACCCCGTAGACCGCAGCCCACCAGGCTCCCATCCCTGGGATTCTCCAGGCAAGAACACTGGAGTGGGTTGCCATTTCCTTCTCCAATGCTTGAAAGTGAAAAGTGAAAGTGAAGTCGCTCAGTCGTGTCCGACTCTTCGCGACCCCATGGACTGCAGCGCACCAGGCTCCTCCATCCATGGGATTTTCCAGGCAAGAGTACTGGAGTGGGTTGCCATTGCCTTCTCCGCGCAGGGTACTTGGCATATACCAGTTACTCAAAGAAATAAACTGATATAATTTAATAAACAAGTCATTGAGACATCTACTGCTTGCTGATTTAAAGTAGAAAGCTAAACTCTCATAAAGTAAACAATAAGAGAAAGAGATGAATACACCGAACACTGAACATAACAAGATTCCAACTACGTAGAAACTAGAAAAAGAACATTAAAACCTTCAAATGGAAAAATATTGCAAAGATTTACATCATACGTTGAAGGCATTTCTGTTGGATGATAAAAATAATATAACATGAGGTTTTTCTGCCCTGGTTAACTTTATATTTTATAATACAAAGGGTATGTATTACTTTGATGATTCAAATGATTTTAGAAACCAATAAACTTATTATCATGAGAAAAGTATTAAGTGACATCATTTGACCTTTGTTCTTCTGAGAATGACAATATACATGCCGACAAGCAAGTGGTAACACATAAAAACACAGTGCCTTGAATAAAATATGTGTTCCTGGGCTGTCTTTAAAGAAGCCTTAAAGAATGAATGAAATGGTTAAAACAAATGCCGTCACTGTGGATGGAGGGTTTTGTCTGAGCCACTTTTCTCCACTTTGCTTATTGAACATGACAGTTTCTTATGATTAATGCATATAATTTGAAGTATTTTACTCTTCTGCTCAAGAATTTTCTTCACACACTTAAATCATTACCATATTTCAAATGTGGGCTCCTGGACTTCCTTGTTTGGGCCTCTGTTACAATCACTGTCAAGCTTAAGTTTCCAGATTTTCTCTCAGCTGTTCTTTGCAGTCTCTGATTTCTGTATCAGAGAGACTTAGTGGTCTATGTAACCAATGATCAGCTTTTAAAACTGGGAATGAAAAGGGAAGACATCCTGTTTAAATAAACACATTGTAGTCCCACATCCCTCTCTGAATATATGTTAGATACTTATGATTTATTGAGTAAATAATGTATCCAATTCCCTGGTTTTACATCAAAAATGAAATACATTTTTCATCCAGAAATACTGGCTAGGTCCAGTGAATAGTTTCAAGGTGTTAAGTCAAGAACTTTGAATGAAGTGACTAAATCAGGTGGTGTTTAAAGGTAAGGTCTGTGCTTGTCTTGTTACCAGTGGCCCCTGCTGTGTCCATCCCAGTGCCCTGGCAATGAAAAGGGTTTCAATAAATATTGATTGCAGATGGGAGAATTTAAAAATCTCCCTTTTGTTGATGTCCCTATAAGTTGTTTCCTCTATTTTAAGCAATTCCAGACTATTGCATTCTAATTTAGAAATAGATATATGGAAAGAAAATTGGTACATTATTAGTTAATTGGTGAAACTATTCTCAAAAATATCCGATTCTTAAGCATTTGACACAATAATTAATACAAGCTATATATAATGCACTTTACCATGAATCTTAAATGCAGTAATTAAACCAGATTTACCAAATTTTGGTTACTTTTTTTGGACACATCTTTATAATCACCACATGCCTTGTGGCAGAGGCTACCAGTTGCCTAACCAATATCCATTCTCAAGCTCTTCTTCACTTGCAGCGATATACTCCACTAAAAAACTACACCTCTTTATTTTCAGATTTCTTTATAAAAAGGAATGTCCAATGTGCTACAATCTCAAAGAAGGGCAATACCAGTGAATGTTCAAACTACCGTACAATTGCATTCATCTCACCTGCTAGCAAAGTAATGCTCAAAATTCTCCAAGCCAGGCTTCAACAGTACCTGAATTATGAACTTCTGGATGTTCAAACTGGATTTATAAAGGCAGAGGAACCAGAGATCAAATTGCCAACATCCGCTGGATCACTGAAAAAGCAAGAGAGTTCCAGAAAAACATCTACTTCTGCTTTACTGATGATGCCAAAGCCTTTGTGTGGATCACAACAAACTGTGGAAAATTATTCAAGAGATGGACATACCAGACCACCTGATCTACCTCCTGAGAAATCTGTATGCAGGTCAAGAAGCAACAGTTAGACCTGGACATGGAACAACAGACTAGTTCCAAATAGGGAAAGGAGTACCTCAAAGCTGTATATTGTCACCCTGCTTATTTAACTTATATGCAGAGTACATCATGAGAAACGCTGGGCTGGAGGAAGCACAAGCTGGAATCAAGATTGCCGGGAGAGATATCAATAACCTTAGATATGCAGATGATACCACCCTTATGGCAGAAAGTGAAGAGGAACTAAAGAGGCTCTTGATGAAAGTGAAAGAGGAGAGTGAAAAAGCTGGCTTAAAACTCAACATTCAAAAAACTAAGATCATCTTTCTAAATTCCATATATATGCACTAGTATACTGTATTGGTGTTTTTCCTTCTGGCTTACTTCACTCTGTATAATAGGCTCCAGTTTCATCCACCTCATTAGAACTGATTCAAATGTATTCTTTTTAATGGCTGAGTAATACTCCATTGTGTATATGTACCACTGCTTTCTTATCCATTCATCTGCTGATGGACATCTAGGTTGCTTCCATGTCCTGGCTATTATAAACAGTGCTGCGATGAACTTTGGGGTACACGTGTCTCTTTCTCTTCTGGTTTCCTCAGTGTGTATGCCCAGCAGTGGGATTGCTGGATCATAAGGCAGTTCTATTTCCAGTTTTTTAAGGAATCTCCACACTGTTCTCCATAGTGGCTATACTAGTTTGCATTCCCACCAACAGTGTAAGAGGGTTCCCTTTTCTCCACACCCTCTCCAGCATTTATTATTTGTAGACTTTTGGATCGCAGCCATTCTGACTGGTGTGAAATGGTACCTCATAGTGGTTTTGATTTGCATTTCTCTGATAATGAGTGATGTTGAGCATCTTTTCATGTGTTTAACCCTGTGTTCGAGACAGCAAAAGAGACAGTGATGTATAGAACAGTCTTATGGACTCTGTGGGAGAGGGAGAGGGTGGGAAGATTTGAGAGAATGGCATTGAAACATGTAAAATATCATGTATGAAACGAGATGCCAGTCAAGGTTCGATGCACGATACTGGATGCTTGGGGCTAGTGCACTGGGATGACCCAGAGGGATGGTATGGGGAGGGAGGAGGCAGGAGGGTTCAGGATGGGGAACACATATATACCTGTGGTGGATTCATTTTGATATTTGGCAAAACTAATACAATTATGTAAAGTTTAAAAATTAAATAAAAATTAAAAAACAACAACAACAACAAAAAACTAAGATCATGGCATCTGGTCCCATCACTTCATGGCAAATAGATGGGGAAACAATGGAAACAGTGACAGACTTAATTTTTGGGGGCTCCAAAATCATTGCAGATGGTGACTGCAGCCATGAAATTAAAAAGATTTTTCCTCCTTGGAAGTAAAACTATGACCAATCTAGACAGCATACTAAAAAGCAGAGACACTACTTTGCCAACAAAGGTCCATCTAGTCAAAGCCATGGTTTTTCCAGTAGTCATATATGGATGTGAGAGTTGGACTGCAAAGAAAACTGAGCACCGAGGAATTGATGCTTTTGAACTGTGGTATTGGAGAAGACTTTAAAGAGTCCCTTGGACTGCAAGGAGATCAAACCAGTCCATACTAAAGGAAATGAATCCTGAATATTCATTGGCAGGACTGATGCCGAAGCTGAAACTCCAATGCTTTGGCCACCTGATACAAAGAACTGACTTCTTGGAAAAGACCCTGATGCCTGGAAAGATTGAAGGCAGGAGGAGAAGGGACGACCGAGGATGAGATGGTTGGATGGCATCACCAAATTGGTGGACATGAGTTTGAGCAAGCTTTTGGAGCTGGTGATGGACAGGGAAGCATGGCATGCTGCAGTCCATGGGATCGCAAAGAGTTAGACACTACTGAGTGACTGAACTGAACTGAACTGAATGTGCCACAAAAACATTAGAGAGTGCTTTGCAGAAACTGTGAAGGTCAGGTACTCAGCTGGGAAGTCCCTTCTGGTTTTTCCTATGTGTAATGTGATTGAGAGGACTAAAGCAAGGTCTCTGAGACCCCCAGAGTACAGAAGTCAGCACAAAAGACAAGCTGAGAGAGGAGAGAAGCCTAGGGACACCAACATCATAAAGTCATCAACAGCATGTCTGTCACTGGACTGCTTTTTTCTGTTTGTTTGTTTTAATTGGGGCATAGTTGCTTTGGGTTTCCCTGGTGGCTCAGTGGTAAAGAATCCACCTGCCAATGCAGGAGATGCAAGAGATTCGGGTTTGCTCCCTGGGTTGGGAAGATCCCCTGGAAAAGGAAATGGCAACTCACTCCAATATTCTTACCTAAGAAATCCCATGGACAGATGAGCCTGGTGGACTACAGTCCTTGGGGTTGCAAAAGAGTTGGACACAACTGAGTACACACACACACACGGTTGAGTTACAAATTTGTATTTATTTCTACAATGAAATGAATCAGTTATACGTAACCCCTCATTCTTGGACCTTCCACCCACCCACCAACCCTATCCATCTAGGTCACCACAGAGCACCGAGCTGAGCTCCTGGTACAGCAGGTACAACCTATACAGCAGGTTCCCATTAGCCGTTTCAAATATGGCAGTGCACATACGTCCATCCCAATCTCCCAATTCATCCCCTCCATGTCCACCTGTTATATGAAATACATATAAACATCTAATCTTTTGAAGCCATTGTAATTGGTGTCACCCTTATTAACCCCTGAATGCAATCCTTAATTGATTCTTTTTCTAGGGTCATCTTAGTGAAAAATGCAGATGCTCATTTCAACTTCTTCCTCTAAAAAGGTATTTTAGGAGCTGTGAGCTTTGAGTGACTTCCCCAAAGCCAAGCTTTCATGAAGCCATAGGACCCAAAGTGGAAATCCATGCTCTCAAGGTACAAAATGAACCAGTACATACAGAGATTTCCTTTCCATATTGTACTTCACAAGATTTTCCTCCAGGCAAGAAAATAATGTAGACTACAAACAGGATTTGTAGCCAGACAGACAGGGATCCTAAGTAACCCTGTAGTACCACTTATTGGGGATAATAACTGTCTCTCTGGGTTGGTGACACAGGCAAAATGTGGCTCAGTGTGTGGGCACAATAAATGGTCAACATGATCAAGGATACTATGCCAGGACCCCTTACTGGACATGTGTTTCCACAACCAAGTATACTTGGCAAAATTAAAGCATTATAGGATTCAGGGCTCATTGCATTCTCTCTCTGATGCTTTCAGTATTACCTTCTACAACCATGCTTTCCCTTTTCTCTGTGAAAACTGAGAACAACTCCTTAACAAAACAAAATCTAGAATTTTACTGGGGGAGGCTTTTACTTAACTTTGGGTCCATGGACCTGATGACTCAGATCAGCGCAGTCACCAACTAGCTCTGAGACCTCTGGGCAAACCACTGCCTTCCCGTGTCTAGGTCTCCTGGTCTGGCAGAGTCTGGATTCAGTCTGCGTGGATCTGAACCTTGGCAAAGGCAACTACTAACCACATGACACTGGGCCAGGCAGGGACACGCTCTAACACTCAACGTCCTCAAATGTAAGACTCCATTAACAACAGCTGTTCCTCATACTGTCGAGCTGATGACTACACCAGATAATTGATATAAGAAACTTATGCCCAGAACATTAATACTAAATAAAGATGTTATGATCTTTGTCATTATTATTTTATTATTAACTCCAACATGAGAAGTTGGATGGTAGGATCTCTAAGAACCACTATAGCTCTTTTGAAAAAGTACTTTTCTCTCCTTTAACTACATTTGTGTGGCTTAAGAACAGGTACCATTCAGCACTCACTGCCTGTCCCCCTCCCCAACGAATCCTTACTCAGTGGGAGTCCTATGACTCATGGACCAATTTCACTAGTGAGATTAAGGTGTCATTTATTATGAAGTAGCAGTCTCAGTGTCTCATGACAGATCCCAGAGGGCAGCCAACAACCCAGAGTACAAGTCATGACTGCTGCTGGACTCTTCTGCCCAGAAGAGCAAAACAGGAACAGCAGAGAGAGTGGCCAGATGCAGGGTGAATGGAACCTGCTTGGAGACATAGTAATGCGCATACTACACAGTGCGTAAGGGCTTCCCTGGTGGTTCATAAGGGTTTCCCTGGTAAAGAGTGAGTGAATGATAGTTACTCAGTCGTGTCTAACTCTTTGTGACCCCATGAACTGTAGCCTGCCTGGCTCCACTGTCCATAGAATTTTCCAAGCAAGAATACTGCAGTGGGTTGCCATGCCCTTCTCCAGGGGATCTTCCCAACCAGGGATTGAACCCAGGTCTCCCATGCTGCAGGCAGATTCTTTACCATTCTGAGTCACCAGGGAACTGCTTGCCAATGTAGGAGACACAGGAGAACACAGGTTCGATCCCTGGACCAGGAAGATCCCTTGTAGAAGGAAATGGCAACCCATTCCTGGTTGGGCCAGGAGAGGAGCCTGGTGGGCTACAGTCCATGGGGTTGCAGAGTCGGACACACTGAGTGTGGATGGGCACACACACACACACACATAGCGCATATACACTGAAAGGCCAAGTTTTAAATACAGGTCATGGGTTAACAAATGCAATTATGGAGAAATAGGCTAACCAAAGACAGGATGTTAATTTTTGAATGACGTAGCAAAGAAAAAAATGAGTTTAAAAGTTCTAAAGAGAATAATGCTGGAGTCTGCAGGACCCACATAAAATGGACCTGGCAGTTAGCCAGCTGGTTGGAAACAGAGAAGCTCAAGGTTGCTGGTCCAAATATAGGTCCCTCAGGAGGCTTATTGTGGCTTATGAAATTCTGATAAGGCTCACTCCTTTGGGATAAAGCACTTCGTATAATGCAAATACGCAGCTTAAGGGAAATGCCCTTTAACACATACCAATTTAATATACATTTGTTTATCTCCTCATCACATGCCACCTCAAATGGTAAAGTTCTGAGGACAGAGCAGGGAAATTGAGATTTTGAACAAAGAAAATACAGTGAAGATGGAAGAAAAGGTGAGAGACAGGGACAGAGAATGTTTAAATAGGCAGGTAAGAGCCAGAGGGCTCTAAGTTCCTGTATACATACTCCAGACACAGCTAAAATCCACTCAAAGCACATATGGTCACATACATATTTATATGTATCAGACTTCGTTTCAATTATTCTTGGGACCCTATACAAAGGTTACATGGAGAATTCTGTCCATGTTTGGGGATTAGACCATTGAAAATCCTCATTGCTACTGGAAAAACAAAAAACAAATAAATATTACATTGCCAGTAGATAGGTAATATTAACATGATTAAAAGATAAATGCACACCAAGAAATTTCTGCAGCCATAACCAAGGTTTCAACTCTTTGCAAAGTGCAGATATCCCTGTATTTTAAGGCTTTGAAAGGTAGCATGCTTGTTTGGGGGATCAGCTCAAATAACAGATTCTGCTAAATTTTGCCACTTAATTATCTTATTTTTGTGGTAAGTAATTTGCCTAAAGATCAAAGTTATAGTGACGGAATCAGACTAGTTCAGGGTTATCTGACTTGAAAGTGAATGTGAAAATCTCTCTGTTGTGTCTGACTCTTTGCGACCCCATGGACTACATGCTGCTGCTGCTGCTGCTAAGTCACTTCAGTCGTGTCCGACTCTGTGAGACCCCATAGACGGCAGCCCACCAGGCTCCCCCGTCCCTGGGATTCTCCAGGCAAGAACACTGGAGTGGGTTGCCATTTCCTTCTCCAATGCATGAAAGGGAAGAGTGAAAGTGAAGTCACTCAGTCGTGTCCGACTCTTAGCGACCCCATGGACTGTAGCCCACCAGGCTCCCCCATCCATGGGATTTTCCAGGCAAGAGTACTGGAGTGCCACTGCCTTCTCCGATGGACTATATAGTCCACGGAATTCTCCAGGCAAGAACACTGGAGTGGGTAGCCTTTCCCTTCTCTGGGGGATCTTCCCAACCCAGGTCTCCCACATTGCAGAAAGATTCTTTACCAGCTGAGCCACCAGGGAAGCCCAAGAATACTGGAGTGGGTAGCCTATCCCTGCTCCAGTGGATCTTCCTGACCCAGGAATCGAACCAGGGTCTCCTGCATTGCAGGCAGATTTTTTACCCACTGAGCTATTAGGGAATCCCTAACTGGCTTAGCAGCTCATCAATAAAGAAGTAAACCCTTTGCGTGAAAGACAGCTGTATCATTCCTCTATGCATTGTCTGTCCATTCACTCCTATGTAGAAATGGGTTTCCTATTAGACCACACATTTTGTATGAAAATAACAAGGTGTTCATTTGGGGTCTGGGGACTCAGACATAATGGATATTTATCATGCTGCTAAGATTAATAAGAGTTACCCATGTGCACAGAGCAGGAGATTCTTGCACACAGAGACGTGTGTGTTTGATATTGAGTCCTGTCTTTCAGCACTGTAGAAAGACCTCCTCAGGCTGGAAATTAGTTTTCTCTTCTTTGAACATACTGCTTTATCTTCACTTCTCCTATAGCAGGGTTTTATCAAAACATCTCTTTTTTCCTCTAACAAACTGCAAGCAGCTTGGGTACCAATCTCTGAATGGCTTGCAAAATGTGGGTGCTCAATAGATGAATGAGTACGAGAGACTCATGTAACAGTTAGCTGACCTGGACCACTGCATGTTTCTTCAGAATTGAAAATGAATTTCCTTGCTTTGATTCCAAAACTTGGAGCCTAGGGGTCATAGCCTAGTGAGGTGTTCATTAAAATAAACTGGGATGAATTCTGAACGTTGGCCCACTTGGTAAGGTGCTCCGATGAAGGACACTTGCTTCAAAGACCACTTAAACATATTAACAGAAATCAAAGAGGAGGAAATTTTCCTCTACCCTTCTGGGTTCTTCTGTCTGGTCTAAGAATTAAACTGACATGAGACAATTAACAGGAGATAATCAAAGTTGAGTAACATAGGTACATGGGAGAGAGACCTAGGAAAACTGAATAACTCACCAAGAAATGGCCCAAACTTCCACTTTAAATGCCTTCTTCAAATAAGGACAAAAACAATGTTGAGTGTGTGGGGTGGGGGATTTCCCTGGTAGTCCAGTGGTTAAGAATCCTCTTTCCAAGGCAGGGAACATGGGTTCAAACATCAGTCAAGGCACTAAGATCCCACATGCTCCAGGGCAGCTAAGCGCACATGCTACAATTAGAGAAGCCTACATCCAACAGCCCATGCATTGCAATGAAGACTGAGCACAGCCACAAAAAAATGAAAAAAAGATCCTTTCTCTGCTTCAGTCAGGACCCTCTATGTAATTTGCAGGGGCCAGTGCAACACGAAAACATGGGGCCAGTGCAACAAGAAAACATTTCAATTTTGAAATGATTGTTCAAAAATCATTTTTAAAAAATTTGGAGGCAGAGATTTGGGACTTCAAAAGGGAGGAAGGCAATCCACATGAAGATGGACAAGCAAATATTTGGTAAACAAGTGTTTGCTGCCTGCAGAGATAATGGGACACTGAGCAGATCTGATCTCTAGGCCCACATCTCCCCCACCACCCTAGTCTGTAGTCTTTCCTGATACCTCTGGGGACAGCTCTGTTCCAGAACAGGTCCTTTATCTATGATCTTTTAGGTAGTTAGAGGGAAGGTCAAAGTTTCTTCCTGAGTCTTTTGAGCCCTGACTGCTTTTCAGCTCTAAATAGTTTGCATACCAAGTAGACATTCTGGGGTGGCAAATTTTGCTTCCCTACACAGAAACGTCTCAGAGGAAGGGCGCATGATCCTAGAGACAGGGAGAATCCTGACAGTCTCACACGTGCTGTGCTATAGATCCTGGTGCCCTGATTGGCTCAGGGTTCTCATGGCAACTGTCACCGCTACCTGCTGTCACTCTAGAGATGCCTGGCTGATTGCCACCTTTTTTCAGGCTGCTAGACTAAGGAAGAACTTGAAGAAAGAAGTTGGCGATGGGTGATGCATTATAATAGGAATAATGACTATTCCCAGGCAAAAGTTATTTCTATATGATCAAATGGGCATTTACTTGCACTTTTACATACATAATAAGAAAGTGAAAAGTGAAAGTGAATTTCCTCAGTCATGTCCGACTCTTTGTGACCCCATGGACTGTAGCCTAACAGGCTTCTCCGTCCATGGGATTTTCCAGGCAAGAGTACTGGAGTGGGTTGCCATTTCCTTCTCCAGGGGATCTTTCCAACCCAGGGACTGAACCTAGGTCTCCTGCATTGCAGGCAGATGCTTTACCCTCTGAGCCACCAGGGAGACTTTCTCAATTATTATTTTTTTTAATCTGTCAGAAAGTTATAGAAATATTCTAGATTGTTTTCCAGAAAAGGTTGCTATTTTCATTAAAATTTTTGCATATATGTTTGCTCTTAGATACTATAAGCTCATGTTCCTAAATACTAAGACATGATGTAATTTCTAATTCAAAGAGAAGAAAAAGTCTTAATATTAACCTTTATTGAGATGTATTATACAATTCAATATGTGCATGTGTTTGTAATAAAAGCATGCCTTTAAAATTATGTAACTAGAAATTATCTTTATATTTTATAACTGATCATTTCTCACATATAATCATTCATTTTTCTATATTTATACTCAGACGTGTTACTAAACTTTTCATTCTAGCAGTTTCCTAATTGAATTGGACAGATGATTAATCATAGAAGAGATAATTAAAATATTAAAAAATATGCAATGCAAACAAGCATAATAAAAATAAAACTCCCAAAGCAATGAGCATATTTTAGGGGGAAGGTTATTAAAGTACGCAAAAGAAGGTTCTATAAATATTAAGAAGGTATATTTTTTTAAAGACCACAGAAAACAAAACAATTTCAGTGGATGTATTTTATAACCATATTAAGAGAACAATCATTTGAGTATATTTATTCCAATGCAAACAGAAGAAAGAGAAAGTGACTGAAAAGGACCAGATTTTCATAGAAAGTTAAACCTTAAAAAGGCATAAGGGTAGATTGGAATCAGATGCTCTAAGTATTTCAACTATGTAGATTGTGCATTCATCAGTCACTCAACAAACTCAGACACAAACAACCTGGTTCTGTGCCTTGAAATTGTGTTTAATAAAACACTAACAGAAATAATAAATTCTATGTTTAATAAGTCTCATTAGCTTGCTAAAACTCCATTCATTCTGTGTTCAAAATCCTGTGATATAACTAAGAGCTCAGGCTGGGCCTCTGGTTTTTCACTGTTCCAGGTAATATGATTACATCGGACCTTAGTCCTCTCCACCTATCAATGCCAATCTTCTTGAACTGCTCCATGACATCCTTTATCAGTGAGAGACTCTTGGTATTTAGTGCAAAAGCCTAACAGAACCAAAGGCTTTATTACATTAATATGTTTCTGACTAATTCAGCCTTATCTACTTACTCACCTCAGCTTTAAAACCCAATTAAAATCTAATTTATCTGATCTTTGGATGCTGAACACTATTTGGCAATGAACCTAACAGCCTTGTAGTAACTACATTATAAACATTGTACCTTAAAGTGTTCTAGATAATACTTTTAAAAATCGGCAAGAGCCTTTGAAGCTTCAACAATCTCCCGGAGGCTGCCTCCATCTCATTTGAAGAACAGATGCTTTGTCCTTCTGTAAAAAGTACATAGTATGGCTTATACCTGTGACTTTACTCATAATTCATGTGCATAAATGGGAATAGATTATTGCTTTTCTTAAATTTTGACTCACTCGTGTAAAATGTCAGATAACAAAATCTTCTGACAGCTAAAAATTCCTCCAACACATACACACAAAACACACACACACACACACACACACACACACAGAATTGTTCTAAAATCTTCCAAACTGTGGATATACTCATACGTATAAACGTTACACAGAAGAAACGCTTTATTTAGAATGTCCAGAAAAATCTACACTACTGTGTTTCTATACTCCATTTTCTTAAGCTGTGAAAAAAAAAATCATATAATGTTGATACTAATTCAGTTCTTTAAAATCTAGCTCTAAAATATATACTTTTATTCATCTCATTTAATAAATAATAAAATGTATAAAAACAGACAGCTTCTGTTATTTAAGCACTATATACAATGAAACAGATGATATATATATATATATATATATATATAGTGAATGTGCACAGGAAAATAGATTTATATACACACACTTAAATGCACATATAATGAATATATACAGTGAACATACACAGTGAAATAGATGATATATACCAGTGAATATGCACAGTGAAACAGATGACAGTGAGACAACTCCCCACCCCCTCTTACTTCACAGTTCCGCGTTGGTTGGGAAGAGGAAACACAATGAAGGCACAGCCATTCATGAGAACCAAACACACGATTCCAGGCATTATTGCACAAACATTGATCTTATTCAACACAATAATCCTGGGGATGTTATACCAATAGAAAATTGTTGTATTTTATACCAGTAAAATCTGAGCAAAAAACATGAGAACATATGACTTGAAGACAGAGCATTGAACATATGATTAAAGACAAGGCACTGAGGCATGCTCAATGTCTTATGACTTATAACTCCATCTGGTAATAAGCTACTGTATGAATCTCACAAGACACGAGGAATGCCCACAGCAGAAAATGCAAGGACCTTCTCCATCAGTTCGTCAAAGATGATTTCAGCTGGAATCTGGATGGATCAGTAAGTACCCTGATTCACTCAGAGGAAAATGCAGTCCCCTTTTAATTCTCTTTGAAGCTTCCCTATGAGATTGCGAATAAAGTCTTAGCTTTCCTGATAGCTCAGTTGGTAAAAAGTCTGCCTGTAATGCAGGAGACACCGGTTCATTTCCTGGGTCAGGAAGATCCACTGGAGAATACCCACTCCAGTATTTTTGGGCTTCCATTGTGACTCAGCTGGTAAACAATCTGCCTGCAATGCGGGAGACCTGGGTTTGATTCCTGGGTTGGGAAGATCCCCTGGAGAAGGGAACAAGTACCCACTTCAGTATTCTGGCCTGGAGAATTCCATGAACTACAGTCCATGGGGTCGCAAAGAGTCGGACACGACTGACCGACTTTCATACTTCATACATACATAAAGTCTTAGCTGGGCTTCCCAGCTGGTTCAGTGGTAAAAAATCCATCAGCAACGCAGGAGACACAGGTTCCTTTATTGGGTTGGGAAGATATCCTGGAGGGGGAAATGCCAACCTGATTCAGCAAGCTTGCCTGGAAAATCCTATAAACAGAGGAGCCTGGTAGGCAACAGTCCATAGGGTAGCAGAGTCAGACACGACTAGTAACTGAACACACACACACAAAGCCTTAGCTTCTGACTGGTTACTTGAAGCCTCTCTGAACTTTGCTATTCTTTTTTAACAGAGAGAGCAGGCCTCAGTCAGGCTTCAGTATCTGCTTAGTATTTAACTCCATTGTATTTATTTTTGTGGTTACCTCGCACTTGATGACAAATAATGCTGATGTTCTTTTGAAAGCATAGTAACACGCCATTAACCTTGTTATCACTTATGATCTTAAAAGTGGAGAACTTTAGAGAAATATCAAATAATGGGAGGTGTGTGCAGACGGGGCAAGACATTATCAGAGTGAAAACACAGGGCAGCACACAGAAAATTCTGTGACACCAGATTGCCTCCCAGGCCACGGACACCGGCCCAAGCTTCAAAGCAGCCTGTTTCCTCAAATTTCATTTCTGAGCTTGTTATTTGGAACACTGGTAGTGGCTTCCTTTATAACAGTGCTATATGTGGTCGTGAATTTTTGAAGCCAGGCCAGAAAGCCCTAACAGAGCAGAGTTGAACTGGTTATATATGTGAAATAAAAATTGATTTTTAAAATAAAATGCAACCTAATACTATGATGATGCTGATAATTAGGCAGAACTGATAACAAAATAAATAAAAAATATCTTTATACTCATTCTGAATGTATGTGTGGGGGGGTCGAGATCCAGTTTAATGGGGGAAGAAGAGAGAGAGAGATCATGAAAACACCTCTAGAGGTCAGGGGCATGATTTGCTTTGTCTAATTTCACCTCAAAATAATACTTTCAGGCCAAGATTTAGCAATTAGTATAATCAGCATGTCTTTTTAGTGGCTTTTCCTTCTTTTATATAAGGAACAAATGGGTGCATAATATGACAGAAGAGGGAAAAATGTGAGTGTTATAAGGGTAAGAAACAGATAAATAAAAGTTAATGGAGAAACTTCCCTGGTGGCCGAGTGGCTAAGACTCTGTGCTCCCAAAGCAGGGAGCTAGGGTTCAAACCCTGGTCGGGGAACTAGATGCCCCAACTAAGAGTCTGCATGCCACAACTAAAGATCCTACAGCCACAGCTAAGACCTGGTATGGCCAAACAAATAAATATTAAAAAAAGAAAAACTAATGCATTTTAAGCTTCAGTGCTCTTCACCTGCACAGCCCCCTTAAAAGCTCTGTACCTAATATTTATTCACCTGTATTCTTTCTTTAAACAATGACCACTGCTAAAGTTAACTTCTATATTGTGTGTATGCTAAGTAGCTTTTGTTGTGTCTGATTCATTGTGACCTTATAGACCATAGCCCACCAGGCTCCTCTGTCCATGGGATTTCCCAGGCAAGAATATTGGGTTGCCACTTCCTTCTCCAGGGATTCTTCCCAACCCAGGGATAGAACCCATATCTCTTAAGTTTCTTGCATTGGCAGGTGGGTTCTTTACCACTAGCGCCACCTGGCAAGCCCATTTTCTGTACTGAGAACCACGTAACGGAGGCTGCCCCTGCGGTCCACATCACAAATTCAAACCTAGTTGTACTTACAGGAAACATCCATCAAGGAAACCTAACAGGCACTGATCACAATCCTCCAGCTCATCTTTCTCAAGTTCCCCTTACTCTAGAAAGCAGGACCTGCTCACCTACAAGGAAATCCCCGCCCCACCCTGCTAACTGATCATGACCTGTTTCCTTGTTGCCTGGTCTAACCTCTTAAAACTCTCTCTTTCGCTAATCCCCAGAGAAGAGACTTTACTGCTAATAAGGCACTATACTCTCCCCGTTCATATATCATTCTCCCTTGAATAAAGGACATCAAGCTCATCACTAAATTAGTTTACTTTTGCCACTTGATGCCTCTAAACTGTATGAACTCCCAATATCTACCTTTGGAGATACTGTGAGACTTCTAACACAACAAGCCAGAGGTATGGAAATGAATGAAGATGAAACAGCTATGTCAGTGTTCATAAGAAATGTTTCCTAAAGGATGAGCCTGGGACTTAATTCTACTGTGTGTATGGTGGCGAAGGGTGGGAGAGTTGCACACCAAGAAATAAAAACATTCCGAACACCATCTGGACATCCTATAATTCAACTTAATTCTGAAACTCTACTCTCTGCCCAGAGACAGCATTAGATCCCACAGGTTAAGGGTTGAGTCTTGCAAGACTGTTGTCTCCTCTCAACACACACACACTGCTGATGCCAGTTCCAAGGCTAGGTTGCCAGCTGGACTTCTGACCAACTGGCTGTAGATGGAGGTTCCAACAACCACTCCCTTGAGTTCAATTAACTTGCTAAAGTGACTCAAAGAACTAGATTGTCAGTTTTATTATGAAAGAATTTAACTCAGGAACAACCAGATGGAAGAGGTACATAGGGCGGAGGTGGGGAGAATGTGTGGGGAGCTTCCATTTCCTCTCTGAGTGGGTCACTATCCCAGCAACTCCACATGTTCACCGACCCAGAAGCTCTCCAAACCCTATCCTTTTGGGGTTTTCAGCTTTCATTATTTTTGGGGGGGAGGGGGGAGGGGAGTCGATCCCTGGGTTGGGAAATCCCTTGGAGAATGAAATAATGGCAACCCACTCCAGTGTTTTTGCATGGAAATTCCCATGGACAGCGAAGCCTGGCAGGCTAGGCCCATGGGGTTGCAAAGAGTCAGACACGACTGAGCAACTAAGCATGCATGAAGGTGATTAAACTCAATCTCCAGGCCCTTTCCCTAAAATATAGGTGAGGGAGTGGGGGCAGAAAATTCCACCCCTTCAATAATGTGCTGGTTCCTCAGACAACCATCCTTCATCCTAGGTGAGTTTTCAAAATTACCTCATTAACATGACAAAAGACACCTTTGAGGGATCACTTAGGAAATTCCAAGGATTTTAGGAGCTGTTTGTTAGAAACATGGATGAAGAATATATATTTGGTATTATACATCACAATATAATGTTTCCCTAAACAAAATTAATGAAGGATGTTGAAAACTAAGAGATGAAAGATGCTGGGAGATGGCGTTTTGGAGTTCCTGAGATGACCACGAGATGGAGCCATTAGCAGGGTCAGCAAAAGTATGAGGTGGGCAGAGGGATGCAGCAGACAGTGGTGCAGAAGGCAGGGGGAGGGAGAGGGAGTGGGTGCTGTATCATTCTGTTCTGATATAGTTCATTTGGAAAGTGGGTTCATAACTGGTGAAGTGAGTGAAAGTCACTCAATAGTGTCTGACTGTTTGCAACCCTATGGACTATACACAGTCCATGAGGCCAGGATACTGGAGTGGGTACTTGTTCCCTACTCCAGGGGATCTTCCCAACCCAGGGATCAAACCCAGGTCTCTCACATTCAGGCAGATTCTCTACCAGCTGAGCCACAAGGGAAGCCTAAGAATACTGGAGTGGGTAGCCTATCCCTTCTCCAGCAGATCTTCAGGACCCAGGAATTGAACCTGAGTCTCCTGCATTACAGGCGGATTCGTTACCAACTGAGCTATCAGGGAAGCCCCCAGCTGGTATCATAAGTGGTTGGTTTTCATTATTCTTCCTTGTAGCAGCAAAGATAATTAAATAATACTGTAAACTCCAGATCAACTTTGCAAGTTCTCTCTTCAAAAGTATTCACTGCTGAAATCGCTTTATGGTCTATCCAACAGAGGGAAAAACACCCCCAGCATGGTGAATATTTAAAAAAAAAAACTTTCAGAAATACTGAGGAAACTAGTGTTGCCTTGGGAAGGAAAAAGAATTCTACCAAATATGTTCTTTGCATTTAGAATACAATGAATAGAGTGTATTGTTTTTGTAAGCCTTTTGAATCTGGTGTCTTATTAAAAATCCTGTACCAAATAAAAATAAGCCTTCCATTTTATTTATTATTAAATCTCTCTCCATTGCCACTGTACAGCATCAGCATGCAGATCCCTTAATTATGCAGGGCACAGTTACAGCGTGCAAGTCTGCCCTCTTCTGGACATTTCCTCAGAAAGCCTAAAGAACGGTGACTTGCATTCATTTTTTACTTCAACAATTCTGTATTTAAACAAACCTAAAAAGAAAATAATAATAATAATGCTATTCTGAAAGGAAATCTCTGTAAGGCAAAAGAACCCGAGATAACTTATTTATAACGGTCAGTCGTTTTCACAATCATCTGAAAAATAACCAGCAAAAACAAAAACATTTTAGAAGTGCAATTTTCAAAAAGTGGTCATTTCCCACTCCAGAAAAACTGACATATTAGTCTCATGTGCAGTTTTTGTGTAACTAGTAGGGACACAGAGTCTTTAGTCTTAAAGGTATATAGAGTATTGAACAAGGAGGACCATATTGGGCTGAACAGAAGACCAGCTAAACCCAGGACTCTAAATGATGGACTCTATCTGTGAGAAGGCAGTCTAACAGGAGTGTGTGGGCTCTGAAATGGGATAAAATGGTAACAGGTAAATCTGAGTATACAGAGTTGTTCTTTGTACTTTTTTTTTTTTTTTTTGCAACATTGTGTACATTTTAAATTATTTGCCAAATAAAGTAAACAAGATAGTACAGACTCTGGGGGAAAATGAAAGTGAAAGTGTCAGTCACTCAGTCTTTTCAGACTCTGCAACCCCAAGGACGGGCTCCTCTGTCCATGTGATTCTCTAGGTAGGAATACCAGAGTGGGTAGCCATTCCCTTTCCCAGGGGATTTTCCTGACCTAAGGATCAAACCCAGGTCTCCTGCATTATAAGCAGATCATTTACGGTCTGAGCCACTGGAGAAACCAAAAAGAGATAATACAGACTTGGGAGCAAACCAAAGTCTGAACTGTAGTTCCAACTTCCATGTCACTTTAGGCAAGGCCTTTAACTTCTCTGGACTTCTGCTTTCTCATCTCTAAAACAAAGACAATAAAGGTTTTGCCTAATAGAGCTGCTAGCAAAGTTAAGAGAAGCAAAAGGTGTCAAGCCCCTGACACTATGGCTGGCACAGAGGAGCCTGTCAATAATACAATGGTTGTTATTGTTGTTTATTGCTATTATGAGTTGGGGGAAGAAGATTACTTTCCATCAAAGAGATGTGCTAACTCAGCTTCCAGTCTCTGGCAAACATTAAACAAATACAGAAAGCATCAATTCATGTCCTGTTATGCATATATACAACCCACACTCTCACCCAATAATGCTGGAGACTTTGTATGTATTCATCTCAAAACATGTCTTAGGAAAACAACTTCAAATTTTCTCCTCATCATCTAATGTGAAATGTTGCTGCATATATTCTAAATCTCTCTCTTTTC
The DNA here is from genome assembly GCF_055505025.1 of Bos grunniens. Taxonomy (NCBI): domain Eukaryota; kingdom Metazoa; phylum Chordata; class Mammalia; order Artiodactyla; family Bovidae; genus Bos; species Bos grunniens. Next base: position 52,187,565 of record NC_141175.1, on the reverse strand, counting down.
AGTACCCACATGTACAATTTGGAATATAGGATAGGTTTTAAACCACTGGGCTGGATCCTTCCATTCCACCAAAGGGTCCTGTGTTTCCCTTAGGGGAATGAGGAAGAGCTCTCCTTGCTCCCCTCTATAGGATCACATCTGTTGGCGTCTAGCTCAGAGCTGCAGAGATTGACCAAGGCTTTCACCAGGGAAGCAGCATTCAGCCCCTGAAGCATGTGACCTCCTATGTGGGAAGCTCAATGAACTGTGAGCAGTAGGACCTTCCTCTAAAATGATATAAGGAGAATGGTTTAGAATTCCAGAATATCTGGGTTACAAGTCCCACCTGTAACATATTTTGTGAAAGTAAAAGTCAGTCAGTTGTGTCTGACTCTTTGTGACCCCACGGACTAGAGCCTGCTGGGCCCCTTCTGTTCATGGAATTCTCATATGAAAATACTGGAATGGATAGCTGTTCCCTTCTCCAGGGGATCTTCCTGACCCACAGATCAAACCCAGGTCTCCCTCATTGCAGGTGGATACTTTACTATCTGAGCCACCAGGGAAGCCCAACATATCTTATTATCCCAATCAAATTAACTTACTTGAGCATCAGTTTCCTCCTCTGTAAAGTGGGACAATGTCTTAGTTTATTTGGGCTGCTTTAATAGGATGGCTTGGAAACCAAGGACCTTTATTTCTCACAGCTCTGAAGGCAATAAGTCTGAGATCAGGGTGACAGCATGGCCAAGCCCTAGGCAGGACCCTCTTCTGGGCTGCAGACTGTGGCCTTCTTGTGTCCTCAAATGGCAGAGAGTGGAGACAGGAAACAAACCCTCTTCTGTCTCTACAAGGGCACTAATTCTACTCTTTCAGGCTCCATACTCAGGACCTTATCTAATCCTAATTAACTCCCAAAGTCCTCACTTCCAAATATGATCACATTAGGAAGAAAAGTTTCAACATATGAATTTGAGGGTGTCACCAATATTCATTCCATAACAGCGCATGCATGCCCAGTCACTCAGTGGTGTCCCACTCTTTGCAACTCCATGAACCCACCAGGTTCCTCTGTCCATGAGATTATCCAGCCAAGAATACTGGAGTGGGTTGCCATTTCCTCATCCAAGAAGCTCAGTAATTTGGCAGAGATGCAGGGTTAAAGATAACATGTGATTTCTAAAGTCAGCCTAGTGAAATTGTTATTAGTGTATTTTTGCTGTTTATATTATTATAAAATCATGTAATCAGGCCATGTTTATTTTCATCTTCTTAATTCAAATATCTTCTTAATTCAAAGTAAGAAAAGTAGATTTTCTTTAAACAAGGTTTTTGTTTTGTTTTGTTTTGTTTTCCATAATAGGAAAAATGAAAATAGCTCAAGAGTGCTTTTTAGTTTGGGGTATAGATTTATGTAATTTTAAAGTTAGATCTTAGAATTCACATAGCCCTGCTTTCTCATTTTATAGATTAAATAAAATATTTACAGTCAGTTTCACTTGTGAACCTAAAATGGCAAACCTCTTTTTTCATTGTGGTGTGCTTTTTCCTACTTTATGTGATTTCCTTAAATTTTATTTTGTATTTATTACTGATCTTTAAATGCTTCTTATATAATGTTATCTGGAGATGGATTTGAGCTGCCATAATTCTCATAAGACATTAAAGATCTAAAACCACATAAAGTGTTAATACAGATAAATGAAGTACAAAAACATTGTAAACATGCTTAAAAGTCAGTGGGATGGGGGAACATGTAAAGAATAGGTACTCCAGAATCCCAAAACCTGGGTTTGAATTTCAGGCTTATTATCATTTAGGCGAGTGGTTTAACTTCCATGGGATTCAACTTTTTGCATTTAGGAATGAAGATAAAAATCCCAGTCTAAAGTGCTCTCAGGCAGGTAGAGTGTGATAACATGTAACATTCTCAGCACACACCCCAATCCTTTTTTTCTATCTTGCCTATGGATTTTTACACAGAGGTTGTTTTATAAATACTAATGTGGTGATGGTGATGTTGGCCATGATGCTAACATGGAAACCAAAAGCCCTGTTAAGGGAGAAAAGATAGCTAATTACATAGTAAATATAATAATATTTATAGTAAAGATATCCATAAGAAAAAATCTCCAATTAGAGGTAATCAAACATATGCATGAAAATCTCTTTGGCAGAAGAGAACTAACCTGAAATGACAGGTATACATAAAAATAACAAACCAATAACCTGTGAAATATACACTCCTCAGAGATCATGGGGACCCGTGTACACTATTAGAGTGGACACAATCAAGGCCCACAAATTAAATATAAAGCAAGATGGTAAAAACAATAAGCCAAAGACACAGTGACTTAGCAAGTTTATAACCCTATCAAAATTTTTGTATCTAATGAAAATGTGTATCTAATGAAAATTTTGACAGCTTAGCCTTTCAACTATCAAATAAAAATGGGCATGGACTTGAGTACTCTCAAATCAGCAATTAACATGAAATGCAGGTAACTCACTTTATTTACTCAATATTGAGAATGATTTTCATTAATATTTTAATTTGAGGGGTTCATAATGTCCATAGATAGAGTGTACTTCAATAAGTGGCCCATTTATACCAATAATTCAAGTTGGAATGATATTTTTTAAACAAATATCGGAATTAAAGGTTCAACTCAATTGTTCTAGAATGAATAAAACATGAAAAAGGAAAAAAAGAATCTCACACACATAGACTTCAACACAAGTGGCTGAGAGGTGACCCTGGTTAGAGGTAGTATCTTTAAGGTTTTAAGCTATGGTGTGGACATTCTGAATTCAAATTTCACTTGTTCTCTTTTCCATAGTATATAGTTTGATTTTTCCTCTGTTCCCTTTCCTTTCATCTGTTTTTTTTTTTTTTCTCTTTTCTTTAGTCATGTTCCTTTTCCTTCACTGCAAAACTATGAGTGAGTGAAAGTCGCTCAGTCATGTCTAACTCTCTGTGACCCTGTGGATTATACAGTCCATGGAGTTCTCCAGGCCAGAATACTGGAGTGGGTAGCCTTTCCCTTCTTCAGGGGATCTTCCCAACCTGGGGATGAAACCCAGGTCTTCCACATTGCAGGTGAATTCTTTACCAGCTGAGCCACAAGAGTTTTTTTTCACTGCAAAACTAATTTGTAAATTGGTGCAGCCACTATAGAAAACAGTATGGAGGTTTCTTAAAAACTAAATGTAGAACTACCACATGATCCAGCAATCACACTCTGGGCATATATCCAGGGAAAAATATAATTTGAAAAGATATATGCACCCCAATGTTCACTGCAGCACTGTTTACAACAGCCAAGACACAGAAGCAATCTAAATGTCCATCAAAGAATGAATGGAGATGAAGATGTGGTACATATATGCAATGGAATATTACCCAGCCATAAAAAGAGTGAAATAATGCTATTTGCAGCAACACAGATGGACCTAGGGATTATCATACTAAACGAAGTCAGACAAAGACAAATAATATGATATCATCTATATGTAGAATCTTAAAAAAGTGATACAAATGAACATATTTACAAAACTGAAACAGACTCACAGACACAGAAAACAAACTTATACATTACCAAAGGGGAGGGGGAGGAGAGATAAGTTGGGAATTTGGGATTAAAATATATACACTACTATATGTAAGACAGATAACCACAATGACCTACCGTATAGCACAGGGAACTCTATGCAATAACTTGCAATAACCTATAATGGAGGAGAATGCAAAAAGACTACATATGTATGTGTGTGTGTGTTTATATATATATATCTATAAACTGAATCATTTTATTGTATAACTGAAACTATCACAACACTATAAATCAACCATGTGTGTGTGTAATACATGCTAAGTTGCTTCAGAAGTCTCTTTGTGACCCTGTGGACTGTAGTCCACCAGGCTCCTGTTCATGGGATTCTCTAGGCAAGCAAGAATACTGGAGTGGGTTGCTGTGCACCCCTCCAAGGGATCTTCCTGACCCAGGGATCCAACCTGTATCCAACCCCAGTTCTTTACCACTAGCACCATCTGGGATATATATATATATATATATATATATATATATATATATACACACACACACACACATCTGAATCATTTTACGTACACCTGAAACCATCACAACATTATAAATCAACTGTATTTCAATATTTTTTAAAAAGAAAAATAAAACCTCTAATAAGGCAGTACCTTTCCAGAGCAAGGGGGATTTTTGAAGGTAGACAGTGGAGAAAGAAGGCAGTTCCAGAAGTCTATGTCACCTCACTTTGCTATCTGGGTGTGCAGTGATAAGACTTACTCAAGAAGGATGAGCTCATGCCCTAAGCAGATGGGGCTCATCATCCCAGGGACCTCTGGATCCAAATGCACCTCAGGGGCCTGAGCTCTGTAAGCTAACCTCATGAAAGAATCAGATGAGTGAGGGAGGCTAAACAGGCAATTCTAGACAGCATGCATATTACACAGTGCCTTATGGAGATGGCTGTTCTAATCTGAAAAATTAGCACTGATGAGTCTGGGTGCCATCTGATAGGGTAAAAAGAAAGAGACTCTGATGGCAGATGATCTATACAAGGTCCTCACATCATACTTGGATTAAAAACCTTGTAAAGCATTAAGCTGGTCTTGCTTATCAATGTTGTCTTTGGGAACACCTGTTTACCCTTTTGTAGTGGTCTGCCTACCTCTCCTCTTTCAGTACTGTCATCTGAAAGAAATAATTAGTACTTCTCAAACTCTGAGTACTTCTCAAACTCTGAGAAATTAAAAAAAAAAATTTTTTATTCCAATCCATTGTAGATAGATCAGCTTTTTAAAAAGTCAAGAAGGACTTCCCTGGCAGTCCAGTGTTTAAGATTTCTCCTTCTAATGCAGGGGATGCGAGTTCAATTCCTGCTCAGAGAGCTAAGATTTACACATGGCTTGTAGCCAAAATACAGAAATATAAAACAGAAATCATACTGTAACCAATTCAATAAAGATTTTAAAAATGATCCACATTAAAAAAAAAAAAAAAACTGTAAAATATTCAATGAAATTGGTGTGGTGATGTAAAAATCCTAAAAAGTTTCTAAATGTTGACAAGCTTTGCATTGGTCTTATTATGAACCAGTGAAGTGAAGTGAAAGTTGTTCAGTTATGCCCAGCTCTTTGCAACCCCCCAGACTATACAGACCATGGAATTCTCTAAGCCAGAATACTGGAGTGGGTAGCCTTTCCCTTCTCCAGGGAATCTTCCCAACCCAGGGATTGAACCCAGGTCTCCCGCGTTGCAGGCAGATTCTTTACCAGCTGAGCCACAAGGGAAGCCCAAGAATACTGGAGTAGGCAGCCTTTCCCTTCTCCAGGGGATCTTCCCAACCCAGGAATGGAACTGGGGTCTCCTGCATTGCAGGCAGGTTCTTTATCAACTGAGTTATCAGGGAAGCATGAACCAGTCATAAATAGTTTACAGGCTAGTATTGGCCCTCAGATCACACTTTGAGGAGCACCGGTACATACTAATTTTTAAAAAAGAACACACATTTGTCATAATTAAATCTTATATTTTAAAAGTTACCCAATATCTTTAAGAAGCAAATAAAATTAATAATGAGAAAGTAAATTTAAGTTACATAAAATCATCACTTTTTGGAGACTTGGTTAAAGATATAACTACTACTAAACCTATGTACACTGTTAATGAGAGAAATTTTCATATATTGAGGTATGGGGAAGTCATTCTGATTTACACATGAATTTGATATTAACTAAAATAGACCATTTGTCACCTATCAAGCATACATTGTACATCTGCTTTAATTATTAAAGAAAAGGGTGTGCTGACTAGAAATAGAGAATACCCATGTTAAAAGTAAAGATTCAAGGCCTCCCTGACTAGGATGCCAATGCTAGTAGTTCTTCAATGATAAAACTTCCTTCCCAGGGACTTGCTGTGTACATGCTGATTTTTTTTTTTTTTTAACCTTAAAGGAATATGTCCCTGACTTGTCTAATGTACTTTGTTCTGAGAAGACATACAACTGCTGAAACCCATGCTTCTTTGTAGAAGTTCCCCAGAGTTATCTGAAAGGCTGTCTCCTGGGCCATAAGCTTCTGTGTGTATGTGTCCACGCTCAGCTGTGTCCAACTCTTTGAGACCCCATAGCCTTCCAGGTTCCTCTGTCCATGGAATTTTCTAGGCAAGAATATTGGAGCAGGTTGCCATTTCCTTCTCCAGGGGATCTTCCTAACCTAGGCATCGAACCCAAGGTCTCTTGCATCTCCTGCACTGGCAAGTGGGTTCTTGGCTCAAATGAAACATGTCTCTATCCCTATTCAAGACTGTTTATTATTTCCATTGGCATTGCTTAGCATAGCAAAAAGGATATAGAAAAACCCAGCTGAGGTCACCTGGAATCTTCTGTGGACTGGTGCTTGGTAGGAAGCATGGGCCACTTGAGACCCCACCCTCACCCCCCAGCTTCATGGCAGCCTTCAGGGGCTTAGGTGAGATTTTCCTGATATCTGCATCTCTTTGTATTAAGTGATGGTCCATGAATTTAATTTGAGCTGTTATCTTAAAACTTGGAGTCTTAAAGGTGGGGTGGGGTGGGGTGTGTGAGGCACACTGGTATATTTCCTAAGCGAAAGGGACCTGGGGGGAGTTCCTAGGCTGAGGACCTAAAAGGAATTTCCAGGCAAGAGATCTAGGAAGAATTTCTAGGCAGGAAGGCCTAGAAGGAATTTTGGACTGAACTGGGTTGGCTGACCTCTTTTCTTTAAAGTGGATTAAAATTGGCAAAATTTTATAATAAAGCAAAACTAAAAGTAAGTGAGAACTTTTGCTTCTAAACTCCACCAGTTTCTGGACAGGCAGCAACCCACTAGAGCTTCAGCTGGCTTCATATATAATTGGTACAGAGTCAATGCTGCAATTACTTATCTAATCCTAAAATGGCCAGGATTGATCTCTCTTGATATTCTCAAACTGATTTTTTTTTGCATATGCAATTAAAGAAATTTCACTTAATAAAATCATATTTTTCAAAATTCTGACTCTGAGAGAATGTTATAAATACAGACATGTCTTTAGAATCATCAGCACAAAGCATAATGCTTTTATCTAGGTTAACTAAAAGTGGATGTCATTTGATCTCTGTTATAAAATTTGTCAACAAGAAAATTAACTTGGCATGACAATATTTTCATAAGTAATGAAACAAAGCTAAAAGGAATAAGAGTTTTTGGTGGACTCTTTGAGAATGATTATGTTTTATGGTTGTTGTTGTTAGTCACTAAGATGTGTTCAACACTTTGCAAATCACGAACTGTAGCCCGCCAGGCTCCTGTGTCCTCCACTATCTCCTGGAGTTTGCTCAAATTCATGTTGATGTTTTATTGTACCTCTACTTAAAAACATTGTGTCCAAATTATTGGTAGTTCGAAACTTTGGAATTCATTGAATATCCAAATAACTTTCAACGAAGATAAAATGTTGAAACATTTATTGTTAAGTAAGTCTAAGCTTATCTACTTTGTCTTACTAGGAAAAACTAAAAATACATGGGTTTAATAGGTACACATCCTGTACCACATTTAAGGAAAAATTATGCTGAGAAAAGATTTGTGTCTAGAGGTTATGGGGTATGTTCATAAATTTGCCAATCAGGAAATGCTGATATGACAAACACTTCACAACTGTCTGCTTCTTGGTTTTTGCTAGAGATCAGTCTTTTTTATGGGTTAAAAATTATTATAACATATATATATACACACACATATGTATACATATATATACTTTCAAGGCTTTTTACAGGTTAAAAATTATTATTACATATATAGATATGTATATATATAATTAAAGTTACTAGAAATATTAAGGAAAACATTTTGGTATACAAGTAAGATAGGGATTTTCAATTAAAGAATGTATGAATAATGGAAATGCATTTTGTTAAGGGAAAAGAGAGTGATTTTGTCCTGAAGAATCTCAAGAGAGATATTAAACTAATCAGGCTTATTTGGTATGTTAAATTATCTGGGAAGTATTATCAAATAAAAGGTAACATTAAGCCATCTTTACATTATTATGTCTACATAAATATATAATATAAATGTTACAGAAAATAGGTAAAATTCCTGGAAATCTTATATAATCCTGATATAAAATATTATCTGCTATCAAAATTGAGGCACACATTAAAAGCACTACACTGAACTCAAGTAGTACAAAAACACCCTACCTGACTTTCATGCAAAGGCAGTAACAGAATCTCTAAGGATTATGGCAAAGGCAGATAGAGTCCATTCTACTACTGCAAAAATCAACCCCTCACTGTCAGACTTTTACCATCTTGATATCCTTGTAGACTCCTAAATCAGAGAAATTAAGATGGGTAGACAAGAGCTTTCATTTTCTATTGATGCCACAATTCAAAAAAAATTTTTTTAATTGAAGCTTTTGAATTGTGGTGCTGAAAAAGATTCTTTTTTTTTCATATTTATTTTTTTAATTTTATTTTTTAACTTTACAATATTGTTGTAATTGGTTTTGCCATATATCAACAAAGATTCTTGAGAGTCCCTTGGACAGCAAGGAGATCAAACCAGTCAATTTGAAAGGAAATCAGTCCTGAATATTCTTTGGAAGGACTGATGCTGAAGCTGAAGCTGCAAAACTTTGGCTACCTGATATGAAGAGCTGACTCATTAGAAAAGTCTCTTATGCTGGGAAGGATGGAAGGCAAAAGGAGAAGGGGTTGGCAGAGGATAAGGTGGTTTGATAGAATCACTGACTCAGTGGATATGAATTTGAGCAAACTCCAGGAGATAGTGGAGGACAGGGGGCCTGGCATGCTGCAGTCCACGGGGTTGCAAAGAGTCAGACACAACTTAGTGACTGAACAGTAACAAAAGCAATAGCTATAAATTCAACAGTCAGAACTATGAGAAATCCAAGATGGGCACTTGTCCCTTCCTGACTCCTTACCACGCCCCATTTTTTTTTTTTTGGTTTTATGGCTTGAAGTTTTCTCTTGCTATAAGGTTTATGCTCTCTCAATGACAAAAAAAAAAACCTGTTTGAAAATGTGCTTCCACTTGGGGTATACTTTCCACAATCTCCAGTGATCAAGGCACTCATTCTCCTAGGCAAATCATGCACACTTTAACAAAAACCTTACAAATTGCCTGAAATTATCAGTGTCACTATCACCATCAATCATCAAACAAGGTCATGAGAACTAATAGAAAAACTGGACTCAAGCAAAACAAGAATTAAGTATATGGGACTGAATAAACTGATAAATATGACTGTAATTTTTATGATGTTTGTCTGAAATATTACTGGCTTTTAATCTTCATTTTCTGGATATAAGGGAACCCTTCCTGTTAAACTAATTATGACACAGTAATTTGATAAATTATACTTTGGTAAGCAAAATTGAAGCATTTATCTTTTCTCTCTATTTGAAAATTCCAGAATTTGGAAATTAGATATCCCAGTAACCTTTCCAGATGAATAAGGAGGGACAATTTCTGACAGGGCAAGAACCTCAAGATATTTTAGACCTCTAGAAGTGAAAATCCACCTAAACCTCCAGCCACTGTAGGCAGAATGTAATGGCAAATCCTTGGCATGACCTTCTAGGCCTTGAGAGACTTTTTAAAAATTTAATTTGAGATTCTTTATGAAAAGTCCCGACAATGCCAAATTTAAAAGAGCCTTTATGATCAATCACACATATGTAAATAATCAGGACATGTTTATTGAGACCAGACATATTTCACAAACAAATGAGTCTTAATTTGACAATATTTGGTGAAAGTGAGGATATTTTAGAGAGAAAAAATGTTTCAGTAAGATAACTTTACTGATATTTGAGGTTTTATATATAGTGATGTCCTATATTTACTATCTACTCTCAAGATGTCTCTCTGTTACTATGCTATATTATTGTAAATTTTAATTTAAATATCAAAAGGGTATTCTAAGTTTGTTTCTAAGGCTGATCACAGAATCTATTTTTGGATGAAGGTCAGATGTCCCATAACTTGCACCCAGATTATGAATACTGAGAACGACGTCACACTTAAAGGACTCTCTTTTCAACATAGATGGATGGACCCTTATCAGGTATTCTTAAGCAGTTCATGCACTGTGAAACTGAAAGAAACTGACTCTTAAATTTTTATTTCTAACTTAAAAAGAGCCTCTGCACCAGACTGGTCTATATGGAGAACCACGAACCTCAACCTCACTGTAAAACAACCATCACCCCAGGACTAGAAGAAAACAACAGTGGTAGACAGCTGACCATGCCTGCAGGACCCATCCGACTAGTTCAGTTGAACTAGTTTAACAAATGCTTGTCTCCCTATCAAAACTGAAAGTTACTCTTTCACTTTCCATCTTGAAAATATTCAAGATGGAAAGAGAATTCTTAACAAAGATGTTACAAAACATAACTCCTAGGATAGGCCTTCATTATACCTAATACTGACTTTTTAGATGTTCCTAGCATTAGCACTCACTCAGACCTACCTCTCTCTGGTCTAACTTTCAGGTTCAAACTCTTCAGCATATTAATATGGCCATCTTTTGCCTGATACTATCTTCAGTCCTTAAAGATCCAGCACAACTTACCCTAGAACTCCCTTGCTCTGTCCCTTATTAAATTGAAAAACACAAGTAACTTATGCCAGCAACTCCCATATGATAAACACTATGACAATGACTTTTGGAAAGGCTACCAGAGAAGTGACCCATTGTTTATACTATGTTGACAAAAATTCCAATTAATGAGACCATCAATGAGCAGCACACTCAGGGAGGTATCACTTTGTGCTCCCCCAAGTTTTGTCTTCATATATGATATGGCAATTGACCCTCTTCCTAAGGATGCTGCTGCTGCTGCTAACTCGATTCAGTCGTGTCCGACTCCATGTGACCCCACAGACGACAGCCCACCAGGCTCCCCCATCCGTGGGATTCTCCAGGCAAGAACACTGGAGTGGATAGGCAAGCATAAAAATGTCTTCCTAGCTGGCAAGTACAACATCTTGTTTTGAAACCTGGAAAGAATATGTCCCTGACTTGTTTGATAATTCTCTGTTCTGACAACATATGAAATTATACTGAAAACCATACTTTTCTGGACCAGGGTTCCTCAGAGCTATCTGAGAGGTTGTCTTCTAGTCTTTCAGATAAAACTTCTTTCCATTCCTATTATAGATTGTGTATTGATGATTTCTGTACACAATACAGATATTAATGAAATTATCTACTGAATTTCATAATTTAAAAAAGTGTGTGATCAGGGGACTTCCCTGGCAGTCTAGTAGTTGGGACTTTGCCTTTCAATGCATGGGGTATGAGTTCGACCTCTGGTTGAGGAGATAGGATCCCACGAGCCTCATGGCCAAGAAATTGAAACATGAAACAGAAACAATACAGTAGCAAATTCAATAAAGACTTATAAAATGGTCTGCATCAAAAGAAAAAAACATTTAAAAAATTATGTGATCAAAGTCACCAGATTTAAAAAATCATATATTATTTTTGTGGTTATTAAGTCAAATCACATAAATGTTGAAAAACAAGACAAATTCCAAGTCTAATTGCTCTTTCACAAAGCACGAGCTGAGATTTGCTTTACATTGTTAAGTGATATTTACTGGTGAGGGAATCTTAACAGGTCAGGGATGTTCCAAAGTCCTGTCTCGTTCTACCTTCAAAAGGAACATACTTCATATATATTTTTAAGTAAACTGCTAGTTTATTTGATGCTTGATAGTCATATCAGAGTTGACCTCCATAGAAGAATGGACCCACATGAGGATGGTCTTTACAGGATAGAATTGATTTTACTGGTGGCAACCTCAGAAAATATAACTGCCAGTGAAACCTCTGGAGAAAACTTGTCAGGATCAGTTTCGCTCATTGACAATCAAATGGCCTTTCATCTCAAGAAGTCTGAAGTCATGGCCAAACAAGTACATGACAGAAATCCAAAAAGGATGTCCAGGAATGAGGGTTTCACAATAACCAAATGACGAAAGTCCCACGTTCCAACACCTAGCAGTTCTTACTGTTTTTAGGAACAAATGCAAATCTAGGAGAATCCAAGGTTATATCACCAAAGGTGAAGCCCAGTCTTTCCCATGAAGGAGGATGTGGCTAGCATCCATATTATTTCTTATAGCAACGGAGAATAAGCCTGGTCTTTGCTAAATCCTAGTCAAGTTCCCTTTCCCTAAGCCCCTAACTCAGCCAGACTCTAGAGAAGCAGGAACTTTTTTTTTTTCTGTCAGGAACTGATGGAAAAGGAACACAGAGCTGATTATCATTTCCATTCTGATCATTTCATAGCCCCGCTTACATTTTTTAAACTAGTCTCATGTGTAAGAAAAACCAGACAAGTGGCATTCAAGGGACAGATGCCTTGGGGATGGTGGGAACAACCTACGTCCCATAGATGCATTTCTACAAAATTACAAAAGTGAAAACTTCAGGGTTGGAGGAAACTTTGAAGGTCAACCTCACATTTGAATCTCTTGTTACAGTATCACTGCTAAAATGGTCAGTCACATGTTCTAGTTCAAGGGACAATCTCTAGTCTTTGAGACAGCCAATTAGATGTGGTCCCATGCAGAATTGGTTGGTAAGCTCTGGCTACTCAGAAGCTTCTGTCTTGTATTTTACCTGAATATTTCTTTGTTGTCTTTTATATAATTTTGGACTGATACAGAGTAAGTCTTTCTTTTAAGTAATAATTCTTCATATATTTGAAGACAGCTAGCCTTTTCCACTGTCTTTCCTAATCAAAATATCCTCCATCTCACTCTTTGAGTCTCGACCACTGATTACTTTTTGAAGATTCTGCTATAAGTCTTCCTCTAGAATCAGTTTACTAGCCACTTTTCAATTCAATGATTTTATTAGTTGCTATCTACCAAGATGCCTAGGAAGCTCCTCAGAAAGACATTAAAAATGCTCTAAAGGTTTTGCTGGCATGTCGATACCTACACCAATACTCAGTATATTTCCCTGTCAAAGGAAGAACTGAAGCTATCCTTAGATGATCTGTATTTAGCCAATCCAGGGATATGGTAACTACTACTGTGGTTTTTTTTTTCCAGAACTTGCTGGACTGTATCATCTGATAATGTTATCAAGGGAAGAAGTGCACTTCCCAGTGAGATTGCGAATCATACCAAGAGAGGTTGACCCTATAAAGTAAGCCTGCAAATACATGAAGCTGCTTCATAGGACCCATCTCTATCAAACTATTTCACCTATGCAAAATGAAATTGACCTTAGGCTGATTGGAAATTGGCAGATACATCAGTTTTCCTATGAGAGGAAATAGTTCCTTTTTTGGATAATAATGTAACAAATTTCATGTGAATCAGATGCATTTTAATCAACAAAATACTTTATTTCCATCATGTCATGAATAAAAACAATGTTCAAAATGTAGCTCTTTGAAATCAGAGATAATGAATAGAGTAGTATATTCCTAGACATTATAAGGTACCATTTCCTTGAAGATTTTCCACACAGTGACTCTTCTACTCAACTTTGTATTCCTCCTGAATACAAAGAAGAGTGATCTGTTCATAATGGGTACCAAATAAATATTTGAACACTGTTGACTAACAAAAATAATCCTCTGTTTAATTCAACAAACTGCATGGTGATTAAAACCACAGCTGTCACATGGCAGAGGACTATCTTAAGGAGGACTTCAGGTAGCAGACCACCCTTAGAGGAGATCCTTGAGTTTCTAAGGGGTGTATCCTGAGACCTTTGTGAAATCCCATACACAAAATCCTTCTCCAACGTACAATTTTAAACATACAATTAAAATATATCTAAGAAAGTTACATCGGAGAAGGCAATGGCACCCCACTCCAGTACTCTTGCCTGGAAAATCCCATGGACGGAGAAGCCTGGTAGGCTGCAGTCCATGGGGTCGCTAAGAGTCAGACATGACTGAGCGACTTCAGTTTTACTTTTCACTTTCATGCATTGGAGAAGGAAATGGCAACCCGCTCCAGTGTTCTTGCCTGGAGAATCCCAGGGACGGGGGAGCCTGGTGGGCTGCCGTCTATGGGGTCGTGCAGAGTCGGACACGACTGAAGCAACTTAGCAGCAGCAGCAGCAAGTTAAATGACCCCTTCAGATTCAATAAACCCCAAGACACACATAAGTATATTCTTTTAAGGCCACTTTTTTTTTTTAAACAAATAAATAATGTTTTTCATTGAGCTGAGAATGACCAGCTGAGTGGCAGATACTGGGTAGTTTGCTATTTGGCTCAGGAGGCCAGTCATTGGCCAATAATAGATCAGCAAATCAACCCTGGGATGTGAGATAGAAACCCAAGACTCACTGGAACCACAACATGCTTCACACCATGAACTTTTGGCAGTTGTAAATGTTAAGTCAAAGACTCTAATTGTCTACCATGTTATATAAAAAAGAGTAGGTAAAGACCAGTATTTACCTAGCAACATCTTAGGAGCAAAACCAATACATAGCCAACTTTTAAACACTGTTAAATGTGCTTTTCTTGGGAGGGAGTAAATAATGTCAGTGATTCTGATCATTGCCAACTTAGAGACAGATTAGTCCAATGAAAAAGTAATAAATATGTCAACATAGAAGCAATCTTTTGTTTCCTCCCCCATCCTGTTTTCCAATACAAACAAACAAAAATAGCCATCAAATTCTTTATAATCCTTCTTTCTGAATCTGTTTTTCTCTTTTGCATTCCCTCTATCTTCTCCCTGATTCAGAGTATCATTTTCACTCTGGGCTTTATTAAGAATCCACAAACATGTCATCCACAAACATGTCTCTGTTTCCATGCTTCCATACCCCAGTGTACACTATCAAAAACCATTCTGTACTGGAGCCATGCAGTGTTTGGTGCCCAACAATGGATATCACTCACATTCACTCACACAGTAAAATCAAACCAAATCAAACCCAAGTAAGCAAACCCCAATAACCAAACCTTCAGTAAGCAATTCCCTACCAAAACAAAGGATGCACATCTTAACCTGGAATTCTAATCCTCTGTAATCTAATCTCAATTTTTTCTGTCCAAAGATTTTTTTCTCTGTTTAAAATCATTTCTTTAATCGTCTTCTTCCCTGATAGCTCAGTTGGTAACGACTCTGCCTGCAATGCAGGAGACCCCAGTTCGATTCCTGGCTCAGGAAGATCTGCTGGAGAAGGGCTAGGCTACCCACTCCAGTATTCCTGGGCTTCCCTAGTGGCTCAGCTGGTAAAGAATCTGCCTGCAATGCAGGAGACCTGGGTTCAATCCCTGGGTTGGGAAGATCCCCTGGAGAAGGAAATGGCTACTCACTGCAGTATTCTGACCTGGAGAATTCCATGGGGTCCCAAAGACCCCATGCAACTCTCACTTTTCTTTAATCATATTCAGAATGTGCCATACATATCTGTATAATGCATTTTACATAATATCATTCTTCACACATTCTTCACATAGAGAGGAGCTTCTTTATCTTTGACTTCTCCTCTTCCCATACACCTTCAAGTTCAGGTGCCACCAGTATCATGAATAATTCAGTTTCTCCACCCAGCTGTCTCTCTTTAAACCTGATTCATATCTACCTATGTATATCTTGCAATCCATTTTTATTATTATTTGGAAGTGAATTAATATCCTTACAACACTAAAGAGCTCCCCAAACAATTACTAGTCCTCCTGCACGTGACTCTATGCTCCTGTATCCTAGGATAATTCTTAAAACATAACAAATACTCAATAAACTCTTAAAAATTTGTTTCCAGTTTAGAAGCACAATCTAAATTTTCTTTTTAAAGAAGTAAAATCTCCCTCATGCTTGCCAGTAAGCAGCTCTACAGCAAAATTTTCTGTTATTATAATAACTTTCTATAAATTTAAAATATTAACCTCATGTTTTAATTATTGTTTCCTTTCTGTGTTAAGAGAAGAAACAGATTGATTTATCCAGCAAGTGAGTAAGCATTAGTTCTGCTAAACTGAATTGGTATAATTCAATTTATCATTACAGTGTAAAAATCAGCCTCCAATTCATCTGCAGCTATTATAGAAGAAAATAACACACTATAATGAAAATAAATAAAATGTTTTATGGAGATGTTTTAGAACATTATAACTTATTTCTGCTGCAGAAGTTTTGTTTATGCTAATCTAAAACCTAAAAATCATGACAGTCTCTAAAGGAAATTATGAAAATGGTGAGGGCCAAGAGTTTTAGTATCATACCTTGTAATTCGCTTGCTGTTCTTGGCTTAAAGGGCATGCCATAGAGTCTGTGCTGAGTCTTGAGGTAAGCTCCATGGAGTGGCAGATTGGACCAGGGGCTGCTAAAAAACTCGGGGCTGAGAGAGAGAGATGGCTCAACCCATTCTCACCTGTTTGGGTAAACGTTATACTGCTCATATAAACACATCCAGAATGTGACAAGGCTCAGAATTTGGACTCATCTAAATGTTTCAGGACATGTCTGCCTACATGAAAAGAGCTGGGCTTACCTATTTCATCATAACCTTTAGATCCATGAATATAATCACAAATTGGTCAGATACCTAAATAATTCGTGTCTTACAATGAACTTTCCTGTCAATTACATGGGTTACTTCAGACAAAAGTCTTAGGGGTATAAATAAAGTACATCATTATTCTTCAAAATCTGTCTTACCAATGAGATCTGCTTTTTTTTTTTTCCAAATTAAACTTTATATGAAAACCAAATATTGAACTCAATTAATATCAGGGCTTCTCAGGAAGAACTAGGTATGGGAGCAGGTAGACTGGAGGTAATTTAGTCATTCTTATTCCTAGCACACCTGATCCTGAACCATCTAGGGCTCTAGGAAATGTATTCTCAGAACTAATAAACCAACTTTTGCTTTTTCTTACTCTTTAAAGATATAAAGTGTTAATTGCTCAGTTATGTACAACTCTTTGTGACCCCACAGACTATAGACCACCAGGCACATCTGTCCATGGAATTCTCTTGGCAAGAATACATATATCAAACTACATATAATTTGTTAGTCAATAATCTTTGGTTGAGTGAGAATCCTTTGGTGGATGTATTTATTTTGCAGGTAAAATTTAATCAGGTGCCAAGCTAATAATCACAATATATTAGGAATAAATCATAAGAACTCCAATGACTGTCTTAGAATATTAAATATCCTATGTTTCTTTCTCACACTATTGTCTTTAGCAGTTGGATATGGTTTTTTATAAAATAACATGAATTAATAAAAATATCAATGTTGCTACTTAAAAACTGAATCATTAAGTTGTATCCTATTCAAAGTTCTTTTTTAATTAATTTTATTTTATTTTTAAACTTTACATAATTGTATTAGTTTTGCCAAATATCAAAATGAATCCACCACAGGTATACATGTGTTCCCCATCCTGAACCCTCCTCCCTCCTCCCTCCCCATACCATCCCTCTGGGTCGTCCCAGTGCACCAGCCCCAAGCATCCAGTATCGTGCATTGAATCTGGACTGGCATCTCGTTTCATACATGATATTTTACATGTTTCAATGCCATTCTCCCAAATCTTCCCACCCTCTCCCTCTCAAGTTCTAAAGATATGAAAATGTGTCAGAATCATGCACAAAATAACATCATAGAGGGAAAAAGCTAATAATATAAAAGATACACTTAAGTGACTTAAAGTAACTCAGAAAACAAAGGAATTTATGACAATACTTTGTTTACAAACATTTCAATGAATAAAGTTTGTGAATAAATATTTTGGGAGATTCTAAAGTAATCAATTCTAAAAATGACAGAGATAATAACACTGGTCTTCATTCAAATAGGATAATAACACTGGTCTTCATTGACATGATGCTGTGGATCATATTAGGGTATCATTTGTGCAACTGCTATCACTCAGTAACTAAGAGGAATGTATCATCAAGCAGACATAAAACAATGAAAGTTTCTGAAGAATTGTTCATCATCATGTGTTAAATGCTCTGCTTCTATAATTACTCTACATTTGCTACAAAGACAGGTATTCACAACCACATTCTCTTCAAAGTCTAAATTGAAACCAATATCTATGATGCTTTTGTTAGGAATAGTATGAAACTGAGATATAGCAGGGGGGCCTGGATGAAATAGATTCCTCTATCTAAGCTTTATTTCAAACATTATACCTCACATCTACTTTTATCCAAAACTCTCAGCTCACCTTGAAAATGTGCTGTGACCATCTTAGCTCCATTCACTTCCTTGGTCAAGTTAGGGTACAAAATAACATGGACTCCGGATATAGGTATGGAAGAAACCTGTAATCTTCCTTAATGTAAAAGTAAGGTATGGCTGAAGATGGAAGATGTAATACACACATTTATCACTGCTCTTTTCTGAAATTCCATTACAATGACCATAGAGCAATTTTCTTTGAAAGGCATCAACCCGAAGGACAAAGACAACAGGAGAAAATAGACACAGCAATATTCTAACAGTGGATATTGGACAGAAATGTGCTAACTCACTCAACAGGTCTGAGAAAGCTGAATTATAAGCCAGCAAATAGGAAAAGGTCAGAACAACCCAATTTGTGCTACAAACCCCTCAAAGACAGATTATTTGAGGCTTTAGCTTCTTTTGGAGGAAAGGAGTGAAACTGGTGAGGTGAAAAATAAGACGATTGTTTGAAACTCCACTTAAAAAGCAGCTAGAGGAACTTCCCTGGCAGTCCAGTGGTTAAAACTCCACCTTCCAATGCAGGGGGTACGGATTCAATTCCTGGTCAGGGAGCTGAGATCCCACATGCCTCCTGGCCAAAAAAAAATTAAAAAACAAAACCTAAAACAGAAGCAATACTGTAACAAATTCAATAAAGACTTTTAAAATGATCCACATTAAAAAAAAAAAATTAAAAAACAAGAGCAGTTAGAGCCTTGGATCCTCTCCTAATCCAAGCCGCAGGCAACTAGAAGTTTATTTTCAGGAAAAGGTAAAAGGCAGATCTTAGGACAGACATGGCTAATCAAGAACAGAGCCATCATACTGACCACCTGGGAAGTTATGGGCAAATGGACTTGCCAATGCTGGCTTGTCTGGTCATTGCCTCTACTGTTGTCTCAAACAAAGTTCACAACCTCTATCTAGAGACTGAAGCCAGGAGAAGTTGTTCTGTTGAAAAAAATCAGATTCAACTGTTTATTCCATTAATAACTTATTCCTACCAACAAAAGCTCCTTTTTGCTCTTCTGTGAGGAATTCTGGTGGCTATCCCACAAAGCTGCTGTTGTCTACTTTCTATTTGGGGTTCTGATAGGGTTCTGGTAGGATCTATAGATGCTTGGAAAAGGAAGATTTGCTTAGAGTCTACTGTCCAACTAACCCTGAGAAATCAAAGGGAATGTTAGGAAAACGATGAGTCAAACATGGTATAGGACTTTAAATGGATGAAAGAAGACTATTAAAAATCCAATGTTATGTCTATGTTGACTAGTATATAAAACATGAAATAATGAATCAAAGAATGGCCAAAAAGAAGCCAGAAGACTTGAATTCCAATTTGAGTTCTATGTTTCCTTGAAAACGTCCCTAACCATTTGATTTTTTGCATATATTTTGTTGCTTATTTTCATCTAAATGGCCTGAAATCAGAAACAGGGGCTTTAAGAAAGTGGATGGGAATCCTCCGAGATTCCTTTAAAAAGACTAAAGAAAAAAAAGTAAGGAAGGATGTGATTTTATCCATTTTACAAGTGGTGGAAGGAAAACTAATAGAGGAGGGAATGAGAGCACACTGAAAAGATAACAAGCATAAAATGAGGCCAATAATGAGAAAAGATGCAATATATGTGATAAGATGAAGTATGGAGAATTGTTTTACTTGTAAATGTCTCACGAATACAGAGAAGAAAAAACACCTTTCCCATAGGATTTGTGTGTCTATTTTGCAGGGATCAGAAGTGTGAAATCAGCCACCAGACTGCAGGACACTTAGCTGATTCCTTCTAACCCTCAAGTATGCAGACTGAATGATAAAAAGGCCAGTGTTGTCTTCTTTCCATTGCAATGAAATCCTCGTAACATGCCAATGCTGTTCTTGAGGCACTTTAGGGGGAAAAGAGTAAGGAAATGCAGATGTTTGCAAAGTTGTGCACCAGTCCCAAGGCACGGGAGGGGAAGAATTTGGGGTGGGGGCAGTGAAGATTAATAATAATAAATAACACTTTGAAACCATCGAGAAAACTAAGGAAAAGGAAAATTATGGTATCCACCTCTGGGTGTCTATCTCTGAATCTAATGATGTTGATTAAGTTGGGTGATTCCACCATGCTGGTCTAGTCCAAGAGCTAGAGGCATGAGAATCCCCTGGGAAATTTGCTAAAATACAGTCTCAAGCTCCATCCCTAGACATTCTATTGTTTTCAAACTGGTAGGGCCCTGGAATATGTGTTTTTCAAAATCTCCCTATGTGGTTTGATATGTAGATAGACAGAAGGATCGCTAGAGCCGTCAGGGAAAAATGTGGCTTCACTCTTGGAAACACTGCCCTAGAAAAGTCATCGAAACAACCCAGAGCAAAAGTCCAATTCAGTGTGTGAACCGAACTGGCAGAGGCAAAGCTCAGAGCTGACGCTATACATCTGTCAGCTGCAGCCCAAACTGCAGAGTTACTAGAAACTGAGGTCAGCGATTAAGTCATTAAGAAAGAAGACTTTGAATAATCTGTGAGACTGCAGATTTTACTTCTGGCTGTTACTGAGAGCTGAGTCTTTCCAAGGATGATAAATTATCTTTTTTACAAATAGGGGAGTAAATGTGTTGGAAGAGGTATGTTTGAGAAAAGTGTACTTTGGGATAAAAAAACAACAGCTATCCTTCAATCAATAGCTCACAGGTGAGAGGCAGGCTCAGCTTTGCCTGTCTGTTCCTAAGGAATTCAAAGATTAGCCACCCAGATTCTCAAGTCTCCTCTGAGATCCTGAATGTCCAGGCTGAATAGTATATAGCTCCCTAAGACTACCCAGGAGATATTTTTCACTTGCTGCTTTCTTACAAAAGTATTTATCCTCATTCACAAAAAGAAAGCCCATTTTAAACCATTGACTCTTGACTTAATCCACTAACTTACTACATCAGGGCTTCCCTAATTTGCCTGTTCATAGAAATCACTTGGGGTACCTGCTCGAGGTAGAGATTATCAAGCTTCTCTATAGGAAACTGTGATTCTGTAAGTCTGGGCTGGGCATCTGGAGACAAGATGTCTCATTTTTAACAGCTGAATTATGATGCTTTTTTTTCTGTTGATTTCCCTCTTAGCTACATATACAAACTCCTTGTGCCTGATAGGTGGTGATGAGTTCAGTAATTTCCAAAGTTCCTAGTCCAGCCTGTGGAATTCTACAGAACTGAAACCAACCCAGCTCCACCTAGCTCCTCACATTCATCTCCAACAACTTATGCCCAAACACGTCACCCTGAAGAACACGCTTAAAATCGCAGAATTAAGAGTAAGCTGCTTCAGGAAGCTCTTTGAGAAGCAAGTGACATGCTTTGTATCATTTTTGTCTCTCATGATAGTCAACAGAAACATCTTTAGGCCTTTCTATAAAGAATTGATGGTGTAAGTATACCTCTGACTATAAGGAAATGTCTGGACACCTTAAAGTGAGTCATGAAGAAGTCAAGGCTAGTTAACCTTAGCTCATTTACTTATAGGTTTATGCACGATGGTATGATGACTGACCTAGAGCCAGACATCCTGGAATGTGAAGTCAAGTGGGCCTTAGAGAGCATCACTACGAACAAAGCTAGTGGAGGTGATGGAATTCCAGTTGAGCTATTCCAAATCCTGAAAGATGATGCTGTGCAAGTGCTGCACTCAATATGCCAGCAAATTTGGAAAACTCAGCAGTGGCCACAGGACTGGAAAAGGTCAGTTTTCATTCCAATCCCAAAGAAACACAATCCCAAAGAATGTTCAAACTACCATACAATTGCACTCATCTCACACGCTAGTAAAGTAATGCTCAAAATTCCCCAAGCCAGGCTTCAGCAATACGTGAACCGTGAACTTTCTGATGTTTAAGCTGGTTTTAGAAAAGGCAGAGGAACCAGAGATCAAATTGCCAACATCCACTGGATCATGGAAAAAGCAAGAGAGTTCCAGAAAAACATTTATTTCTGCTTTATTGACTATGCCAAAGCCTTTGACTGTGTGGATCACAATAAACTGTGGAAAATTCTGAAAGAGATGGGAATACCAGAACACTTGATCTGCCTCTTGAGAAATTTGTATGCAGGTCAGGAAGCAACAGTTAGAACTGGACATGGAACAACAGACTTGTTCCAAATAGGAAAAGGAGTTTGTCAAGGCTGTATATTGTCACCCTGTTTATTTAACTTATATGCAGAATACATCATGAGAAATGCTGGACTGGAAGAAACACAAGCTGAAATCAAGATTGCCGGGAGAAATATCAATAACCTCAGATATGCAGATGACACCACCATTATGGCAGAAAGTGAAGAGGAACTCAAAAGCCTCTTGATAAAAGTGAAAGTGGAGAGTGAAAAAGTTGGCTTAAAGCTCAACATTCAGAAAACTAAGATCATGGCATCCGGTCCCACCCCTTCATGAGAAATAGATGGGGAAACAGTGGAAACAGTGTCAGACTTTATTTTTCTGGGCTCCAAAATCACTACAGATGGTGACTGCAGCCATGAAATTAAAAGATGCTTACTCCTTGGAAGGAAAGTTATGACCAACCTAAATAGCATATTCAAAAGCAGAGACATTACTTTGCCAACAAAGGTTCATCTAGTCAAGGCTATGGTTTTTCCAGTGGTCATGTATGGATGTGAGAGTTGGACTGTGAAGAAGGCTGAGCGCCAAAGAATCAATGCTTTTGAACTGTGGTGTTGGAGAAGACTCTTGAGAGTCCCTTGGACTGCAAGGAGATCCAATCAGTCCATTCTGAAGGAGATCAGCCCTGGGATTTCTTTGGAAGGAATGATGCTAAAGCTGAAACTCCAGTACTTTGGCCACCTCACGCGAAGAGTTGACTCATTGGAAAAGACTCTGATGCTGGGAGGGATTGGGGGCAGGAGGAGAAGGGGACGACAGAGGATGAGATGGCTGGATGGCATCACTGACTCGATAGACGTGAGTCTCAGTGAACTCTGGGAGTTGGTGATGGACAGGGAGGCCTGGCGTGCTGCGATTCATGGGGTCGCAAAGAGTGGGACATGACTGAGCAACTGATCTGATCTGATCTGATCTTATACAGGAGGTAGAGCAGAGGAGAAGGCAATGGCACCCCACTACAGTACTCTTGCCTGGAAAATCCCATGGATAGAGGAGCCTGGCAGGCTGCAGTCCATGGGGTCACTAAGAGTCGGGCACAACTGAGCAACTTCACTTTCACTTTTCACTTTCATGCATTGGAGAAGGAAATGGCAACCCACTCCAGTGTTCTTGCCTGGAGAATCCCAGGGACAGAGGAGCCTAGTGGGCTGCTGTTTACGGGGTCGCACAGAGTCGGACACGACTGAAGCGATTTAGCAGCAGCAGCAGCAGAGCAGAGGAAACAGGTGAATAATTTTGTTCCGAACAGGGGATTCAAAAGACTCAGAATGTATTCAATCTGTTGCTAATGCTCTGCTGCTTCTCCCTTTCTGCCCCTACCCCTCCTCCTCCTTCTTATTCTCTTTCTTCCTCTGACGAGAATTATGATTGTGACTATGATTATCACAAAAGGAGAGGATACAGGGTTGTCATTTACCCATTCCAAAAATACTTATTCACTATTCTAGGCAAGATTCTCTAGAGCCTAAGGTTTGTGAATAAGACAACATTCTTCTTATGGGAGCTTAAAAATTCCAGTGGAATAGCAGACAGTAACCACACAAAGAGATGCTGTAATTTCAGAGGCTGGCAGGTGCTATAACAGAAATTAATAACTGAGATGACTAATAACAATATTTGTCATTGTTGTTTAGTCACTAAGTCATGTCTGACTCTTTGTGACCCCACGGACATAGCCCGCCAGACTCCACTGTCCATGGGATCTGGAGTGGCTTGTCATTTCCTTCTCCAGGGGATCTTCTCAACCCAGGGATTAAACCCTCATCTCCTGCATTGGCAGGCAGGTTCTTTACCACTCATCCACCAGAGAAGCCCAAGAATAACCTAATCTACCTGAAATTTGAAAGAAGGGCATGTATACAAAGCTGGAGGAAGAACTTTCCAGGGGGTGGTATGTACAAAGTTGACAAAGCAGCAGAGTCTGGTGCATCTGAAGTACAGGGAGGCATCACACTCTTGAAACACTTAGTTCTTAGAGTGTAACAGTTTCCTAAAGGAATCAAGAGAAACTTTTCAGCATAGGCTCAAGGCAGCATTAAGCTCAAGCATGGAGGCCCAGGGAGCTTATCTTTGAAAGGTTTCCCATGTCTTTTGGAAACAAAGGAAAGGCTTATTATCTAGGCTTTTGGTGGTATACAGCCTGCTGCTCTCCTGACAGTTGTGTGAGGTCTTTCTTGAAATACCCAAAAGGCTCTCCCAAGAAGATCAATTGATGGATTGTGCTGTCTAGGCTGTCTGAACTGGGACAGCCAAATCTGATGACTTTGCAGGCAACTCTGTCAACAATCTTTGCTCGTTGACTGAGTCAGAGACAGCCCCTTCCTGTCTCATGATGTTACTTGGTCTTCCTCATCATATTGACTGACCTTGTAAGATTCAGAACCAACTTTCAAGTGCTCTGATAAGGAGTGAAGCTAGCTAGAATTTTAAGCATGGGACTTAATTTTGCTGTTAACACAGATTTTCATTTTCACCTCATGTTTCATTTTAGATTTTCTATTCTTTCTGACACCAAGAGGAGCTCCTTATAGAAATCCACTGTAGATAAGGTGACTGACATCTATCCAGGGAGACTGCTGCAACAGACAACCTGCTCCTACTCCAGAAGGGCTTCCCAAGTGGCGCAATGGTAAAGAACCCACCTGCCAATGCAAGAGACGTGGGTTCAATCCCTGGGTTGCGAAGATCCCTTGGAGAAAGCAATGGCAACTCACTCCAGTATTTTTGTCTGGGAAATCCCATGGACAGGTGAGCCTAGCAGGCTATATACTACAGGGTCACAAAGAATCAGACACGAGTTGGCAATAAAACAACTCCAGAATTTATCAGCAGCACCACTCTAGACATGCTCAATGACCATGTCTTTTTCTTCATTATCTGAGGCTGGTGACAAGTAGGAATTTCCTGTCTGAGCCCTTCAAATAACTGTGTTTCTCCACCACACAACCACTAGTCCTGCCTTCCAAGGCTGTCCCGTCCACTCTCTTGTTCCATGGTCACATTTGCACTGTTCTCTTTAAATTCTTCAAAGATACTTTTTAACAAGTGTCTAATGATTGCAAATCTTCACCCTTGTAGTTCTGATCTTACTGGTTGCTTTTGCCAACTGTCAGTCATAGCAGCGTGTTTCACTTTGTTTTCATTGACTCTGGAATGCCAATTTCTGTTCCTTGTAACTTTATCTGTGGAAATTCTTTGAGGGCTGTGTTTAAAGTGTATTCCTCTAGAGAGAGTTGGTATTTGCTTCTGCAAGGTACCGGACAACTCACCACCTAGAATGACTTAAACTTTTGAGAAAGTAATAGAGATTCTGATCTCAAAACTGAGTGATTTTGAGTTTGTGGTTAGAAATTCTTGGTGGCAGAGGAGGGGTTCTTCTTTCCTTCTTTGAAAAAGCCAAGACAGCATATATTTCTATTGTTTCTCTCTACATGAAAGTTTTATTTTCTTAGCCCCTGCCCTCAAAGTGTCACCATCTGAGAACCCAGGCTTTACACTGAGGTCCCTAATCTGCCTGGCCATCCAGCTGGGTCACAGACTCTGCCTCCTGTTCTTTACAATTTGTGCCATTGAGAACTCAAGTCTAGGCCTGAGGAATCTGCAAACCTATCTCTAGACTATTGTATTCCTGTCAATTCTTACCTCTCAGTAACTCCTTTATATTCTTGTGAGTTTATCCATGCATTGAAAAGACTTTTAAGAAATTATACCACCAGGCACACAGGTGTAAAAGGAAGAAAGGGAAGGGGCTGGAGGAGAGAGAGCGAGCCCGACTGCTCAGAACTGCTCTTCCTCCACAGTGAAGTCACCAGTAAGCTCCGGGAGTTGATATGACCTCTGTTGCTCAGACTTAACTCATTATAGAACTAAGACTGGAGGCCTCATTTTGATGGCAAGGCTACCTGTTTAAACTCTGCTAAACTACCCACAGTAGAGAACAAAGGAATGTTTCCTGTAAGAAGTACTATTCCTGGCCAGGGAGATTGTATGTGATACTGCACAGAGAATTGACCTTAATGATTCAAGTGAAACAGAGCTAGTTAGACCCATCTGTCCAAGGATCCTGTAAGCCATTTAATTGTATGTATGAGCTAATGACACATAATAGCAAATACGTATGCCATACTGTACATTTCGAAGGGTTTAAGTTCCCCACCATGACAACTGCCTCATACCATGAGTCCTTTAAAACCAAGGAGATCCACCATGCCCCCACAGCATGGATGTTACATGCAACTGTGCCCCACAGCCACAGTGAGACTGTGCCCACGTCACCCTAGTGTCAGTCAGCAACCTGCCAGTCTGGCTCTCCTCCTGAGGCCTCTTGGAACATTGTTATGCTCTATGGGATGCCTGAATCCAGCACAATATCTCTTACACTCTCACCTGCATTATTTCCTTCTAAGGAACATGTTACCACCAAGGTTGGACATGCTCCCACCACCTGTGCCTGAGTGAGTGCCGGCCAGCATGACCCCCATAATATTTCCTTGGCTTTCTGAGATCCCATTCCAGCAAAGGAATACAATAAAATATATGAAGAAGGACTCAAAAAAAGAATAAAAAATTGCAAGACACTGTACTAGTCCCAGTGTACCCCTAGGAGTCACACTGAAAACTGCTCAGAAACAGGCAAATAGGATTGCAAATGCCATAAGTCAAAGACAGAAGCCTCATAAGCTATCCAGATGACTCCCCATCCCAAGCATATTTCATTGGAAGAGTAGGTTCAAAGGATAGTTTTAGACCTGAGAGAAAGGGCTGGTAAACTAGATTTACTCTTTCAATGTCTGAGCAAGAACCTTCAACTGAAAAGGAATTTTAAAGCTGTCTCTTCATGGAAGCAGATTTTACATGAAAAGCATAATAGCATAGATGAATTTCAGCCTCAAAATTAATAAAGATGTGGGCACTGAACATATTTGAAGGCAGAAAGAAGAAAAGAAAGTGAATGTGACAGTCGCTCAGTCACGTCCGACTCTTTCTGGCCTGAATTCTCCAGGCCAGAATACTGGAGTGGGTAGCCGGTCCCTTCTCCAGGGGATCTTCCCAACCCCGGGATCAAACCCAGGTCTTCCACATTGCAGGTGTATTCTTTACCAGCTGAGCCACAAGAGAAGCCCAGGAAGAAGAAAGGGGGGGAAAAGAAAAGTTTCAAATAAGGGAAAGGCAAGGAAAACCTTCTCACTGAAGACACCAAATTTGGGATATCAGGACTCTTTCCCTCGAATGAAGATATCAGTCTTATTAAGATAATTCTTAATTTCCCCTTAAAATGGAGGGCCATTATGGGGCAAATGGGCAACTTTAGGTCATATATGACCCACAAACATTTTTTAAACATTACTTTCTACTTTATTTTTAAGCCAAACCTTTTAGTAGAAAAATTCAGAATCAGCCAAATTGACTTTCATGAATTTCATCCTCTCTCTTACATGATTACGTAAGGAAGAGAAATGAGAAGGCCTAGATAATACTGGAAACAAATTTTATGTTTAATCAGCAATTACTCTTATTCTTATGTAATAACAACTATTCTATCTTTCTCCTAGATTCCTATTCAGGAGAAATCCAACATTATAACAATTTCTATGACAAAATTATCTTTCTATGATGTTTCTTTCAGAAGCTTTTAGTGCCTTCTCTGGATCTGGGTCAAATCTAACTATTGAACTTGCCCAATAGCTGTCCTACACATTGCCAACTTACAGAAATTCTGATAAATGAAAATCAAATCTATAGAGAAAATCAAGCACAGAAAAACACTCCTAGACACTTTTAAACCTCAGAGGCATTTAACTTTTCTTTAGCTATAAAATGATAATTGCACAAAATTTTCAGGGAACCCCTTAAGCACAAGAACCGAGAAGCCATGCTCTCCACGTCTTCTTACTTGTTTCTCAGTCACGCTTGGGATCTCAGTCACTCGTCTCTCCTGGCAGCCCCAGAAGCCTTGCCTACTTATCTTTTCCAGAATTCTTCTGTAAAACCACTCTCAAAATGAATTGCTTCTAAATGAAATATTGCATATTTATATGATAAAATACTATGCAGTCAGTCAACATAAGGTTTGAGAATGTTTATTGTTATGGTAATGTAGTCATAATATATTAGGTAAAGAAAATAGATTACAAATCACCATTTACAAAGAGTCCACTTTTAAAACTCCAGGCAAAACATATGTATGTCTCTGTATGTATAAATATATCACTCATATAAGTTTAAAAACATTGGAAAGACACGTACAAAATTATCAATGATGATTATCTTTAGAGGGTGAGCTTGTGAATACATTTTTGTCTTCCATCTTTTTTTTTTTTTTAAATGAACATATATTTCTTTTGCACTATTAAAAAGCAGTGTAAAACCCACTCTTTTCAGAGCTCCCCAGGCTCTGGATATCACTCTACATGTTCCTCATGTTCTTCTGTATGCTGAAGCCTTGGTGGGGTATGGTTGGAAGCTGGTTGGAAATGACAATTTTGAGGTCTCATGTCAGACCTCAACCCTTCACAAATAGGTTCCATCTGGAACTCCCTTTACATTAAATGACATTCTATAGCAAAAGCTATGACAATCTACTATAAGGCACTTACAGTAAGTATATATGGCCACATGCACTTTTCATATGTGTATTACATTAGTGGTTTACACACTGTCCCCAGGGATTCACTTAGGTGATTCAAGAAGTTTGAAAAAAGTTAACTCAAATATTTTGTAAAAATATAGAACTTTAATTATTCATAAAAATAAAATAAAAAATTACCTGCCACACTTTAATACTGATGATACCACAGTCATTCCTTTATGCCACCTGAGTCTCTGCTATCATTATGCAAAAAAACTTTAATTGTGCAATTGTTTAAGAAATTGTAGCTGTGGATTAATTTTCAATGAATAATCTAGAGCAACACACAGTGTTTTTGTCTGTGTAATTGAAGCAAGCAGTTCAGCATCACAAGGCACGAGGTCCAGACATATCTACTTACCACCTTTCCTCACCAAAGCTGAAGAGTATACAGGGAAGTATTGGATTACCACATCTCCATATAGTTCTGCATTCATGTTTTAGCAATTAAAATAAGCATTATATATTTTACATTTATAAGAATGTGAATCATATTTGGATAGTTTGGTGATACAACTTGGAAATGAAATGTTTCCATTGAACTCCTTTTTCAAATTGAATCAGTCCTAGCAGACTGTCCAGACATTAAAAAGTGAGCTGTTTACAAAGTTTGCTATATCTGAGGAAATCAGAATTTTCTGTGTAACTAAAACAAGACAAGATATCAAAACTGAAGAGATCATATTAGGGTGGCTATACAAGTGCAGCGGTCATTCACACTGCCTGAGGTCCATTCTAAGGCCATAAATAGTAACAATCTGAGCACTTCGCTACCTCTTGGCACAAGCCACCATCCTGAATGACTCAAGTGCTCCTCATCTGTCCTCCTGCTTTGTTACCCTTTGAACTCCTATGGCCTGTCCTCAACATCTAATTCAAGGCATTTTCTGCCCAATACGCTCCAAAGGCCTCCCATTTCATTCAAATAAAAGCCAAATTCTGAATAATGGTTTGCTAGGTGCTTCAGAGTCTGACACCTTGTCCCCTGGAAGACTCCATCTCCTGCTACCCCTCACTGACTTAGAACAGCCACGTGAGCCTCCCCAGGAAGGTTCCTCAAGAGCCTGGCATGAAGGGGCATCCCCCAAGACTGCTGCTACCAGTGTCCCCAT
Source organism: Bos grunniens (assembly GCF_055505025.1). Lineage (NCBI taxonomy): Eukaryota > Metazoa > Chordata > Mammalia > Artiodactyla > Bovidae > Bos > Bos grunniens. Next base: position 52,157,448 of record NC_141175.1, on the reverse strand, counting down.
TCCCACATTGAACCACTGGTGACCCATGCCTCTACGGGAGACCCTCCAACACTAACAGGACCAGAAGCAACTTTTTGTGGGTGTAGCTGGACACTGTCATGCTTTCCACCCAGGCAAATCTATAACTGAAGATAGATTCAAGTGCCCCTGGGGCCCAGTCCAGTGAAAGTGACCAGATCACGCCTGTCCATCAAAGGCACAAGCTCTCTTCATCTCCACCCCATTGGTGCCAAGTGAGAACGTGGGTCCTAAATTTTTGGACCGTTTCATTGTATAAGGGAAACAGAAAGTTCTGACTTTTAATGGAATCTCCCACAATTAAAATTTTGGCAATTCAAAAATTTAAAAAAACAAGAGCCAAAAAAAAGAGTTTGGCACCTTTCCACATAAGTTCAAAGAGGATTAGACCTTGCTGCTCCTACCAACTCAAGTGCAGTCTGCTCCCTCATCTCTAGAATATCTTTAACCATGTGTCATCTTAGTGAACTTTTTCCAGGTCATCCTTACAACTACACTCCATGCTGCTGTTTCCTAGGTTTTATTTCCATGTTTCACTAATCACCATCTGAGATAACTCTTGCTCAAATGACCGACTGGTTGATGGTCTGTCTCCCCCACCTTGAGCGTAAACTCAATAAAAGCTGAGAATTGCGTCTATGTTTTTCCCTTCTATAACCCCAGAATCCTATAACAGTGTCTGGTACAAAGTACCAGGCACACAGCACATATTCATTAAATAAATAGAGTACTCTAAATTCAAATCCATCACCAAATTCTTATCAATAAAATACCCTCTTTAATTGTTTCCTATCATGGGGCCACTTCTTAAGATTTTTTTATGAAAGGGAGTTTTACTGCCACCAAAAAAAGCTGCATAAAATTATAAGTTTCAGATGCAAAATTATATATTCATTATAATTTGAATCTATTTATAGTACTTAGCATAACACTGCAACAACCACCCTGATGACAATAATCCAAAGGTCACACATCCTTTTGAACAAGAGTCTCTCTCTACCCATTAGTCTCCACATATGTACAATAATGTTGTTCTATTTAAAGGGACACTATTTTTAAGACTCTTTTTGGGATTACATCATAAACTTAATTAAAAAATAATTAAGGCCACCAAGGGCTTTCTTAAAACCATTCCAATAGACTCCAGTGTTCTTGCCTGGAGAATCCCAGGGACGAGGGAGCCTGGTGGGCTTCCGTCTATGGGGTCACACAGTCGGACATGACTGAAGCGACTTAGCAGCAGCAGACTTTTCTAACATTGTCACACTCTGTAATCATAAACTTTACCACATGCACCTGTACTTTCAGTCCTTTTTTTTCTTTTTCAAAACACTGTTTCTTTTACATGCATGATTTTGTTATATCTTCAAATCACACACATTCATTACCTTGAATATACCTTTAGGAAACATTTAACAAACAACTGATACCCTTTTGCACTCAGTGTATCCACATAACTAAGCATGGCTCATGCCCCATGCAGATGACTTTCTCCTAATTATTTAGTGTACATCTTCAGTGTTCATCTCCCTCCATTTCATACCACTTGGCATGTATGTGTACGATTTTAGAACACCTTCACCTTGATGAGTTAAATTTGCATCAAGAACTGATCAGGAGATTTTTAAAACCCAGAAGTGTCAGTTCTGTCTATAGCCATACCACCCTGAATATGTTGAATTTCATCAGAAGTATCAGTTATGCCAGTTTTAAAATCTCTTCTTCTCAACATAATTATTTCTTCATCCTAATGATATTGCCTAGCATGTTAAGATGAAAATCTGCAGTCATAATATGATCATACCTTCATTTCCAGAGCTAACAAAATTGCAAAAGAAATATAACAGCATAGTCACAATTGACTAATTTTTTGGTTGCCATTAACTACAGTAGACTTTTTAGCCAAGGCATATATAGTGGTTTTATATTAATATATGCTATATAAAAAGAAATATAAATTGAAACTGTGGCAGTAGAAATGAGTGCACTAGACATGGATTATGAAGCTGGTTTAGATGCATCCAATTTTACCTTGAAATCACCAAAGAAGTGTGAAGGCAAAGTAAATTTTATGCACTTTATATAAAAGTCAATAGTAGGTGTTTTATTTCAGGCTTTGATCCTGGTGATTCAAAGTGAATAGAATTTGCACACTTTAAAATTTAAGCACTATACCCACCTACGTATTATCTATAACTGTATCAAAGTAGAAATCAAATTTTCAATAAAAATACAAAACATTCCTTCATCACAAGGTTGTGAACAGAAAAACAAGCACCTGGAGTCAATAAAACACAAAAAAATCCATCAACTCTGCTGAACTACGTGAGTTTATACTAAAAAAAAAAAACTTGTACTTGACAGGATTCTAGACAACAAACTGAAAATTACATGTCACATCTCGATCAATTCTTCTTCAATCACATTCTGTGATTAAAAGAGCACAGAAACATATTTCTTGTTCTGATATATTTATATTGAGATCTTAACCATCACTCCTGATCTCTGCAGTTTCTAATTCTGTCTCTGGCAGTAATTCTCCATTGCTAGAAATACCAGCATGCCTTCATATAAAATCAAATTCCACATATAAATCATTAGCCTGTTGCCATTCTGTTAAAAACAAACAAACAGAATCCCAGCTTTTATAAGCCCTCTTTTTTTGTTATTCAAGATTCTCACAGGATGGGAGACACTGATCAGCATTTCTAGCTGTACTCTGCATAGCACCTGTAGCCCCAAATCCCAAAAGTGTTGGCCATCCTGATCCAAGAGAGGAGTCCTCATAAGCAGCTGGGTGCCACGTGAGTCATCCACATCTTATTCTTTGTGTGCTGAAAATGGGCAAGTCTTCAATATCAAAGAATCTGAAGGTGTATGGAAAGGAAACAGATTTGGGTTTTCATAGGGCATTTGGCACTTTTTGTTTTTCAGATCAAAGTTCTCCAGAGGGTCTGGCAGCAATAGCTCTGTGCCTGTCATCACTGACTCCTGGCTTGACCCAGGGGCCTACACGTTGGTTAGGGATGGGAGTGGTAAGGAGGGAAGGACACGGGTTGGCTGCTCTGTCTCAGTCTTGCCTGGGGTTGTTTCAACAGGGCCCAGAGTGAGTTTCAAAAGATGGGAGCAGATTTTCAGACTCCCCATTCTCTACCTGACAACTACACAGGCCATTCCTTCAATATGTAATGGCAAGGCCTCGCTACATTTTCCCACTTTATGCTGAATTCTTCCTAACTCAGGAGTCCAGAACATGAGGAATGCAGATCATTCACAGTTACAAGACCTGGGCATCAACAACATCACCTCTGCTGAATACATAATTCAGTGCTTTTCAAAACAAAGAATATGATTTCATCTCCTTCGTCTATTTACCAGTCTACAGGAACTACCTCATTTTACACCTGTAGGAGAGAACAGCTGCTGTCGCTGCTGCCATATAAATAGGTTTTACTAATATCCACTTGAAAACTTGAAGACTCATTCTCATAACAATTTCTAAATGCACAGTGAATCAATAAAGTTCCCCCAGATTCTATTACAGTTAGAAGTTTCCACCTTAACCAACTCAGTCCAAACATTGAGAATCTGTATTTTCTAATGCCTCTTAGGGGTGAAGATTAGCCATCCACTGCTGCCCGTGATTTTGACATTACTCTGAGCAAAGGACTTCAGAATATCCTGTTATTTCCAACCACCATCTACTTTTACCAACAGAAAACTTTCCTCAATCAAAGGCAAACCACTAAAACGACCCAGAAATCACTCAAGTAAATAGCCAAAGTATTCCTCTGAAACCTGTTCCACCAATCTCGTTCCTTCTGCCAACGCATTCTGAGAAATCAAGACAGAGCTCTCCCAAAGCGGCTCTTGGATTTCACCTGACCGACTCTCTCAGGGCATCTCCTGTCCTGGAACCACCTGATCGCGCACCAGAATCTTCCACAGCGGTCGGCGCGGGCCCGAGAGCCTGGGACTTACGTTGTTCATGTACTCGCTAAGCAGGTCCTGGAGCGCTTGGCGCACCGCGTTGCACTCGGCCACGATCCGCTCGCGCCGGTCATCGCGGGTGCACGAAGAGTCAGCCATGAGCGCTGCGCCGCTAATGATGCTCTCCAGGCGCTCCTCCAGGGACGGGCGGAACCGGGCCTCGCTGAATGTCATGGGGTCCAGGATGATCTTGTTCTGAAAGGAGCACAGTGTGAAAGAAATCAGCAGAGAAGAGGCGGCTACCTTTGTACCCTGATCTCAAAAACAGAAATTTCTGAGACAAGGACTAGATTCTCCCTGGAGAATAAACCAACTACTTAAATAAAGGCTAAAGTGGCCTTGACACAGTCTCCACTTTCTGTAAGATACTTTGTCCTGAATCTAATCTTCAGGGAGAAAATGTCACGTTTTGTTTTAGAATGTGTTCTTGGGAAAGGCTGTATCAATGCAAGGGTTTTCCAAAGAGACTGTGACACTTGACTTTTTTTTTTTTTTTTTAATTTGTAGGCATCTAGGAAAACACATTTCAGTGTAGCACTTTGGGAGACTATGAGAAGATTTTAAAGCCCTAGACTAGAACACACTATGTAGTGGACAACTTAAGGATGCATTAGTGGTGACTTGTGTACCAACTGTGTCCCCTCATTAGAATCAAAGGGTCTCATGGCAGGATGCTGCTTGAAACCTGAGTAAATAGCATCCAACAGGCACATACATTACAAGTCACAATACCTCCCACTAGGAACTAATGCTTAGCTACCTAATGTGAAGGACTGACTCATTGGAAAAGACCCTGATGTTGGGAAAGATTGAAGGCAGGAGGAGAAGGGGGCCTCAGAGGATGAGATGGTTGGATGGCATCACTGACTCAATGGACATGAGTTTGAGCAAGCTTCCGGAGTCAGTGATGGACAGGGAAGCCTGGAGTGCTACAGTCCATGGGGTCACAAAGAGTTGGACATGACTGAACAACTGAACTGAATTGAGGAACCAATGTGTTGTATAAAAACTAGATTTCTAGAAAAGGATTCATAATGTGTGTGCATGTATCTGTGTGTGATTGAGATGCACAGAAATATGCATCCAGAATTCAACAGATATATCAGCCTGTGTGAAGATCTGAGAATCATCAGGTCTATGTGAATGCAAGGTAGTGAATGGTATACTAGCAAAGTGAACAGAATAAGAGCAGACCTAAGAAGGCCCAATTAATCTCAACTTACAAAGGTTTACAGAAAGACAAGAATTAAAAAGAAGACTGAAACTATAGTCAGATAGAAAGAGCAGAATCTGAAGAACAATAATTCTAGCAAGTCAAGGGAGCAGAAACACTGATGAAGTGTGTGGTGACCAACTGCAGGAAACAAAAGAGACAATACTGACTTTGTCCAACGGTTGGTTTCTACTGGGAACCCCTTTTCTGCTCCGAACAAGGAAGACATTCCAGCAACATTAATCCAAGTGAAATGAGCAGCTGCAGGAAATGGTTTCCTCATCTTCACTGGTGGTACACACTCAGACATCCAAGGACCACCATGGTGGTGATGGAGTAAATGATCTTCCAACTCTAGGATCCTTTGGCAGGACTGCCTTGCCATCCTTTGATGTCATATATACATATATCTAAGAAAACACAATTTATCATATCTACAAATATAATCGGAGAAGGCAATGGCACCCCACTCCAGTACTCTTGCCTGGAAAATCCCATGGATGGAGGAGCCTGGTGGGCTGCACTCCATGGGGTTTCGAAGAGTCGGACATTACTGAGCGACTTCACTTTCACTTTTCACTTTCCTGCATTGGAGAAGGAAATGGCAACCCACTCCAGTGTTCTTGCCTGGAAAATCCCAGGGATGGGGGAGCCTGATGGCTGCCATCTATGGGGTCACACAGAGTCGGACACGACTGAGGTAACTTAGCAGTAGCAGCAGCAACAAATATAATAAAGAAAGCAAATGAGAGTAGGTAGTTATAGCATTGCCCACCTGCCACCTGCTGATACACAGTATGTGCCTACTAGATTGCTTAGTGCTAAAAAGAGGGTGAAGATCATAAAAAAATAAAAATAAAAAACCTTGGGTAGAATTTTTTCCTAATAGGGATATAAAATAGCTACTTAGTTATTACAAAATAGATTCAGGTATGCACTCTGGGAAAGCCTGTCCTAACTCTCCAAAGCATCCTAAGGTATTTGAGGAGGGGGGCACTTCCCTGGTGGCTCAGCCAGTAAAGAATCTGCCTGCGATGCAGGACACCTGGCTTCAATTCCTGGATCGGGAAGATCCCCTGGAGTAGGGAATGGAAACCCACGCCAGTATTCTTGCCTGGAAAATTCCATGGATAGAGAAGTCTGGCAGGCTACAGTCCATGGGGTCCCAAAGAGTTGGATATGACTGAGCAACTAAGCACGTACGCATGCACATGCTCAAATGATCCATGGCTCTGATTCTCTGATTCCTGTTAAAATGCAGAACTCCATGACAGGGAGATCCTTTGAGCACAAAAGTATGACATCCTGAGGAATGAATGAAGCAAGTGGTGACTTACAAGGAAGCACTCACTAAACACAGACCAGGTCTGAGGTCCACTGGAATCGTGGATTTCCTAGAAATTTACTCATTGGTCAAAGTTCTCTCTTCAGTTTAGAGGATGAACAGGAGATATGCTATTCTGTGATAGGTTTTGGCATAAAGACTACCTTCACATTTGCATTTTCTTAGGTCTTAGAAAAAGGACAATCTTTACTTAACTCAGAATAGTGTTACTCAAATCCTGTCCCTTGTGCCCAAGTAGCCTCTCAAACAGTGTCAAAAAATCACATGGAAGCCTCAGTACAGTGGATGGCTTTGCAGCTAGAGGTGTCCTGCCCCATTTGCCATCTGTTCTAGAGCTGTGTCTGCAAGGACTCTTCCCAATGGGATCCATATGTGTTCTCTCTCCCTTTCTACTGCTTTTCAGATGATGCATTTATATATATATTTTTATCATGTAACATGCATTAAGTACTGATACTCTAATTAAAGAAATAACTAATCAAAATATAATTAGGCTATTATCCTTTATAAGGATTACTGATTTTTGAAGTACTCTTTTATAGAAATTCCTATTAACATAATACAGTGAAAAGTATTTGTTCTGCTTTGAGGTTTCAGGAGACTCTTCAGAGTTATATATTGGCTTGAGGATAGATTTTTACTACATTTTTGGACTAAAAAATATAAAGAAATGCCAACTTGGTAGAAATATACTGAGGTAAATTTGAACTCAATAAAGGCAACTGTAAAAGTTTCTCTGCAGAACAAGGAAAATGTTCTATTACCATTATACTATTACTTCTTAAAGTATTTTCCATGGAATCTGAGCCTAGAGATGTAATGTTTTGATGAAAAATTAAGTTTTCCTGGCCAGATATTTTTTGGAAATACTGCATGGCCCAGGATACATTAACACATGAAATGCTTTGGGGAATTCTGCATTAAAGAAGTCAGTTTACGGCAGCATTCCTCAAACCTATTTGAGCCTAGAAGGGGTGCCCTTTTAAAATACATGTATTATCTATGAGAACCTAAGGAACACACTTTGGGGATCGTAGCAAGAGAAAATTTACAGCGGCAGCGGAATGAGCTCCAAACCTCCATGGCCCAGGGCTGTCATGAAAGTAAATGCACTGAAACATTGAGCTTGAAAAACTCTGCATAAAAGTTACACTATTCATCATATTTCTAATGGAATTATTCATTACTTATAGATCACAGGGGAAAGGCTTTAAAAAAAATCTCCCTGGAGAAGAAACAATAAATTTACAGTATTTCTGTCTATATCCATGGTGGAGATGGGGAGCACCATGATGGATATGAAAAGCTAGAGGGGAGAAGCCTCTGAGGGGAAAGAAAAGGCCTAAAGGGCAGTACACATGTGCGTGTGCCTCTGTGTGCATGCGTGTTGGGGGGAGGGGTTGGCTGTGTGTGTCTTATGTATGAGGGGTGGGTTCGGGTTGTGGGTAATGGGTATGGGGATAAACTGGGGGCAGAAGGTATGGGTTGTTGGGGTGTGTGTGTGTGTGCGCATGTGTTTATTTTCAGAAAACTGGAGAGCTCTCAAACAGGCTTTAGGAAATCAGAAAAGAATATGAAAAAAAGAAGAACCAGATGAAGTCAGTGGCTTAAGGACTAGAGGATAAGACCATCTACTGTTGCTAAAGTGATAGGAAAAAACAAACTCCTAGAGCTGGATCCTGAGCAAGAAATTCAGAGAATGAAAGTCTAAGATGAATGTAGGAGTGCTGCTTCTGAATTATTTGGGAATGACTTTAAAAAGAAACACTTAGGCAAGTTCTCTTTGCTAGCACACTTGGGGGTCATTTCACATCAGTATATACATCTTATTTTCTAGCATCAGCTCAGCAGGTCTTCGGCTCTCTATGCGGCTGCCCTCTACTGGCCAGATGGCGCTCAGCAGCAGCAGCACCCAGGATCAAACCCAGCTCCCTGGACACTGAGGGAACATTTCACGGGTAACATGCAAGCATCAAACAGAGAAAAAGGAAGGCCAAGGATTCCTGGCTCTCCCTTTATGACAAACATGTGCTTCCACAAGAGGATTTTATGCTGTTTCCAAGTGTACAGGCTTATTTCTTTTAGTCCACTGAGATTTTACATTTTAAATATCTAAGTCCCTTGTTTGCATTCCTAAAGCTCATTTAATCTTTTTATCCTTTTGATATTTTAGCTCATCTTATATTGTCATTTTAGTTCATTTTAAAATTGTGGGACTGCATGTTCTTTACTTTATCTTTTTCTTCTTTTTTTAAAATAAGGCTTAATTTCTTTTTATCTTGTCTATTTTCAGACCCTTTATAATAATTGAACTGCATATCTTGCATAATATTTTGTGCGTTGTGATTTTTACTTATTTTTATTAACATCTTTACTTTAAAAATCACTGTTTTCATTCTGACAGTTTATAGAGTGGTAACTGGAAAACATGACCACAAAGACAGAAGCCACAATAATTCACTCCCAAGAAAAGGGGGCTAGAATCCTCTTCTACCATCAAGTTGGTGCTGTAATAGTCTCTCTCATCCTACATAACTGATTTCCCATTTTTTTCCCAGTGTTGAACTGTATAAAAGTTTTAACTTGAAATAATTCAGGGAACCATATATTTTGAAACTACTTCCCAGAATAATACATTCACCTGTACTCAACCCACATACAACTGTTACAAGAGCACTGTTTTTAAATCACCCCTATCATCCATTCTCTTTACAAGGACTCACATGATCTAAAATTTCAGGAATATACTCAGATGCTGAGTTATACTTGCTGCAAGCTCTGACACCACAGGGTGCAGCAGAGAGACCAAAGCAAGAAGCTGAATGCACTTCAAATGGTTTGATAGGTCCACAATTCTGTGCCCATGATATTACCACCTCCATCTTATTAAAGAGGAAGGTGGTGACAGATATGTTTCTCCCTGGACATCCAGCTAGGAGACAAAGACACCTGGCTTTGAGCACAGGGCTTTAGACTTTAAGTTTAGTGTTCCTTCCACTGTTTCAGACTGCCCATATTAAGTTAAATTGAGTCTAACAAATCATAATTATAAAAGTATATTTCTTATTTAAAAATAAATAAGTTCTCTGAAACCAAATATAATGGTATAAGTATCATCCATCATACTATCTTCTTTTATGGCATTTGGGTTAACTTGCCCTTCCCATGGATAGTTGAAAGTTGATAGCTATTAATTCAAGAAACAGGTGCCAGTTACTTCGGCCCAGATCAAAGAATCCTTTATTTCAAGAGGTTCACTGTCTAGTCAAATATTAAAAAACAAAAACATGTTGAACCAACTGTAATTTGAAAAATATACCCATGTTAAGGAATGACTGAGTGATGGGAATCTGCACAGTTCAGAGGTTGAAGGTAGACACAGAGATCTTCCTGGAGATTATTCCTTAATTGAGACATAAAGAGTGACAAGCAGTTGACCAAGCAAAATTAGAGGCAATGGAGACAGAATAGGAAGTGGGAACAAATGCACAATATACAAAGTGTATCACAGTATACCAAGTGTATCAGAAGCAATTTACTGAAGCTGAAGTGTTAAGTCTGAAATCACAGGTGTGGTGTGCCATGAAGGGGCCCTAAGCAACTCTCATTTAAGAGAAACTTTTGCGTAAACATAGTTAACTGACCATATCCACCTGCTGCAACTATAGATCCACTAGTTTCACAAGGAGTCACATTTGACCCCAGCAGCCCCCGTCAATCACAGAGCCATTTCCTGTCCAGTGGGGACTTCTTGGGCAGGCAACCTCTGCTCTCGCTGTAGCCTCCTTACTGGCCCGGGTGAGACCCGCTCAAAACTGTGCCAAGGCTCTTCCTACACTGTCCTCTCTTTCCTGCTAATTTCACAGGCAGTTGACCTGCATAGCAGTTAAAAAGCTCTCTTGGCCTATTTCTGCTGGTTCTCTCCCACCTAATCCTCCACAGACAATTCCTTTATTACACGTCTAATCCCATCTGTTTTGGGATTTGTCTGTCTCCAAGGACCCGAAAGGACAAAAAAGGAGACAAAGTTGGTGAAGTGAGCAACAGCCAGATCTGAGGAGCCTTCTCTGCTCTATTAGGATGCTTTCACTCTGTAAATGCCCCTTCAGACACTGGAGAGTCATCAAGAGTTTGAAACATAACAGTGACATAATCCTGTTTGGCTTTAGAAAGTTTTCCCCAGCAGTCAGGGAAGGCAGCTTTGGCAGAAGGATAAGGCAGGGAGCAATTATCAAGCCTTCAGAACCCAGAAGAAAGATGGGCTGAGTACAAGATTGTGTTTGTATAAAAAAGATTAAGGACATTGTATTGGGACACATTGAGAATGTGAATCTACAAAATTTGGAGATATACTGGCTATAAGAATGTAGAAGGAGTCAAGGATAAAACCTAAATTTCTGGCATGAGTAACATCAAAATGCACATATCAACCAGTTCTATCCTGGGTGTCAGCATCCTGTTTTGTAAGTAAAGTTTTATTAGAACAGTCAGGCCCATTCATTTACATACTGTCTATGGCTATTTTCACACTGCAGTGGAACAGTTTAAAAGTTAGGACAGAAACTGTATGGGTTGCAAAGTTTGGGATATTTCCTGTTGACTCTTTAAGAAAACATTTGCTGATTTTGAACAACTGTTGACAGGTAACAGATAAAGAAGAGCAGGTCTAGAATGTCTATGATTTATTTAAGTAGAAAAGTCTGGTGGAAAGTTGATTATAAGTACTGATATATGAAAATGGGCCAGCTATAAAGTGGAGTAGCCTTAGAATAAAGGCTGGAGTGGCAGCCATGAGAATGGATGTCCTATCCCAAGGCGATGGAACAGAATGAGAAGATCAGTGAATCCCAGACAGACTGGGAAACCCTCAATATATCACAGAAAAAAAAGTCCACAAATGACATGATAAAGAATGGTCAGAGAGATCTGATCAGACCTAGGAATGATTTTATTGCCGTAGTTTACAAGGAAGGATACTAGGGAATTTTATAAAAAGGGTAAATAAGCTCAAGACTGAAAATGTTCAGTGAAACTAAGAGGTAAGAAGTTACCAGTGGCAAATTGTGTGCTTACATGTGTATATCTGTGTGAATGCAATATTTATTTATTTATTTTTATTTATTTTTTTGCAACCCTGCTTTAGTTCTGTTTTACAATTTGTGCTTTTGTTAGTTTTATTCTTAACTGGTAAATATAATTTTTGATTTCCTTTGTTTGCTGGGTCACTCTACTGTACTTTATTTTTGTTGGACTGTTTTGACATTGCTTATGGGTGTATATCAGAGAAGGCAATGGCAAACCACTCCAGTACTCTTGCCTGGAAAATCCCCTGGACGGAGGAGCCTGGTAGGCTGCAGTCCATGGAGTCCTGAAGAGTCGGATACAACTCGCAATATTTATTTATAAACATTTTAATCCAAAAGCCACATCAGGCTCAATGGAAAGTAGTAGAAGCAATTTATTTAACTAAATAAATTGGAGATGAAACAAAAATATTTTCAAATTCATAAAAAAAACTTTCAAATTCATAAAAATATTTAACATTTTCCAGAAGGTTCTAAAAACAACTAGAAAACAGAAAGAACTAAATGATATCAAATTAGGAAGGAATAGATAAAACTACATATGTCTGATTGCAGATGTTATAACTGCTCACTTAGAACAAATGGGAATCAACCAAAAATTTATTGCAAATTAAAATTTTCAAAAACTCATGAAAGCATTTATATTTATATGTAAAGTCAATTGCCTCTATACATACAAGAACTATCCAATTGGGAAGAGCAAATTTATAAGGACAAGAATTACAAAACAACATACACAGAAAAACACACTAAGATGTCAACTAGATACAACAAGAAATGTGCTGAAGAAAGGTGAATGGTGTAGGCACACACTTCAAGCACAGGGCAGAGGCAGAACTGGGACACACACCCTCTAGCTCTGGAGTCAAGTTCAATGGAATGTCCATTTCTCCATCTTAGACACTAAAGTAGTGTCTAGTAGGAGTGTAACGTAGCACATGATTCTTTCTACTTTCAGAAGGTATGGAAAACAGTGAATAATGATCAGAGGTCAAAACTCACAAGATGCTTTTTGTGGTTGTTGTTCAGCTGCTCAGTCGTGTCCAACTCTTTGCAAGCCCATGGACTACAGCATGCCGGGCTTCCCTTCCATCACCATCTCCCGGAGTTTGCTCAAACTCATGTTCATTGAGTTGGTGATGCCACCCAACCATCTCATCCTCCATCATCCCCTTCTTCTCCTCCTGCCTTCAATCTTTCCAGCATCAGGGTCTTTTCTAATGAGTCGGCTCTTTGCATCAAGTGGCCAAAGTATTGGAACTTCAGCTTCAGCATCTGCTACTTTGTTGTTCAGTCGCTGGGTGGTATCTGGCTCTTTTGCAATGCCATGGAATGCACTGCACCAGGCCTTTGTCCATGGGATTTCCCAGGCAAGAATATTGGAGTGCTTTGCCATTTTCTTCTCCAGGGGATCTTCCCAACCCAGGGACTGAATATGAGACTCTCACATTGGCAGGTGGATTCTTTGTACTAAACCACCTGGGAAGCCCACAAAGCTACTTTAATCTACTTTTAGTTATCTATCTCCAACCGCACAGCAGGCATTATAACATACTTCTTCTACCAAGAAGGTAAACAAATATTTCTTAGTCTTTCCTGAGCTATGAATTAACAACCATCTTAAAGCTGAGTTCTTACCTAATGGCACTTATGAGCATGACTGGTGTAGGTGGTAAGATCAAGAACATAAAAGTAATATATTTAATTACAATTATGTCAGTAGAAAAGCTCCAGCACACACATAACCCTAATGGAGTGGTTTTATACCCACAGATTATGTTCCCAAGATTTTTAATGCACAGCTGAGGAAAGACAAGGCCTGGCGTGCTGCAATTCATGGGGTCGCAAAGAGTCGGACACAACTGAGCGACTGAACTGAACTGAGGAAAGTGAAGGTTTTTGTTTTTTTTTTCCTTTACTAGCCAAGAAATTACTTGCTAAAGACTGGGAGAAAAATCTTATTTATTATCTTTACATCTTTCAGGCTTTCACTCTTAATTAAACTCTTTATCTCAAATGCGTACAGAATTTTCAAAATGCCAGAAAAGACAACAACAACAAGATGATTTAATCAATTGTTTTCCTAGCTCTAATCTTATAAACATGGAAAAAGCCAAAGCTAGTGGTATGAGTAAGTTCTGTGTTTCTTTGTTGTTTGTGACAACCCTGTGAGATAAATGTGCCCTGGGTTTTTACTACCTACATAGTTCAAGGTAGCAACTAACGAAAAATAATAAATTGTGCTGTTCTACCTCATAAACACCAGACCTTCACCACCTACTGTCCAACATAACTATTTCAAATCAAACAAGCAGAAGAAAGAATAAATGTCAACATGCCCTTCTCCAACCATTCACTTTCATTTTTTAAAGATGTCGGAAAAAAAGTCTCACAAAGGAAGGTAACATTAGTCAAAGTCATTCTTCTAAAGGAATATGTCATTCTGGTCTGGAGTAATTAAAGCAATGCAAATCAGAAAACTTAAATGACAACGAATGTTTAAGGGAGGGAATATTTCTCCTTTAAATATTCTGAGACTTTTCCTGGAATTGGCAACAATGTACATGTCTTCACCTCCCTTTTTTTTTTTTCTTTTTTTGCAGATGGCACCCCACTCCAGTACTTTTGCCTAGAAAATCCCATGGAAGGAGGAGTCTGGTAGGCTGCGGTCCATGGGGTCGGAAGAGTCAGATACGACTGAGCAACTTCACTTTCACTTTTCACTTTCATGCATTGGAGAAGGAAATGGCAACCCACCCCAGTGTTCTTGCCTCGAGAATCCCAGGGACGGGGGAGCCTGGTGGGCTGCCATCTGTGGGGTCACACAGAGTCGGACATGACTGAAGCAACTTAGCAGCAGCAGCAGCATCCTATTTACCTCTGTGTATTTAAACTGTGTTCTTTGTCTTGTCTTGGGGTATAACCGGGTAGGTTTTTTGGTTTCATTGATAAAATAGCCTTTCCTTCCTTCCTTCTTTTTCTCAACTACGAAGTTCAGGAGTTTTTCTGTTTCTTGATGCACGAAGAAGTACAAAGCCCTGTGGTCTGGAGTGAAGGGTTCCGTAGCCTGGGTAAAACATCAAAATGACTGAGCCTTCCCAGAAAAATGGAAACTTTGGTTCAGTTCAGAGCTTTCTGTGGCTTTGGTCTGTCAAAGTCATCCAGGACATAGAAGTCACAGAGAATTTCAGAGTTGTCAATATTTGTTAAGGCATTTAATTTTATTCACTGTATTATTTTGCTGCTGAAATAATTCCAAACAAAGCATACAAATGAACAAGTCCCAGCAGTATCTATCAGCCAGTCATTCACTAGATGGTAAGACAGCATCACGACTCAATATACATGAATCTGAGCACACCCCAGGAGATAGTGAAGTACAGGGAAGACAGCATGCTGCTGTCCATGGGATCACAAAGAGTTGAATATGACTTTGCTACTGAACAACAACAAAGTATTATTTTTTAAATGTCTATCATGTGTTTGTGTGCTCAGTCCTTTCTGACTCTTTGCGACCCTATGGACTGTAGCCCACCAGGCTCTTCTGTCCATGGAATTCTCCAGGCAAAAATATTGGAGCTGGTTGCCATTTGCTCCTCCAGGGGAATCTTCCCGACCCAGGGGTTTAATTGGCATCTCCTGTGTCTCCTGCATTGGCAGGTGAATTCTTTTACCACTAAGCCACCTGGGAAGCCCAAAATGTCAGTTGTCAGTTTAAAATCTAATAATCCTTCAGGCAGTCTCTTCCAGTCTCCCATTACAGTGTCTATAGATAGAGGGAGGAAAGGAATTTTATAGCCCCAAAAATTGAGAATGACAGACATCTACTGATAATGAAGCATGGTCCTAATTCCGATTCTGAATGCTTTAAATCCTTCTATTAAGATTGACGTCTGAGATAAAAGCATAAATCAAGACCATTTTAATAAATTAACCGAGGTGTCTAAATCAAAAGTGTGTTATTTGTTTAGTTTTAAACACTAATTCTCCCTGTGGTGTATCAATAATTAACACAGATTCATTTTCATCTTTTTCATTCTTTCCCAAGCTTCTCTCCCAGTGTGAATCTTTCTATCTCTAAATACAAAGTTGTTCATAGTGCAACTGGGGTAACATTTGAAATGGAAAATACTATAGGTACTGAGTTTTAATCACCTAATTATTTTTATTAAGCTACAGAGAAACTCTAAGCTTCATTTCTGGATTTGCCTTAATTTTTAAGATTGCATTTTAAAATATATTTCTTAACACTTTCTTCTCAGGCATATACTTAAACTAATTATACCATTTATAATATACTTAAGATATTATTTATAATTAAACAGTTCAGTTTAATTGGAACTAAATGACAAAGATAATGACTTGATAATTATATAGCACTTTTATTCTTAGATATCTAATGTTTTTTGAAAGAGAAATCTAAGACCACATTAATTTCAATTTCATTTGAGAAGAGAGTCTGCTATTTAGCAAGATGGAGTTATATATTTACCAAAGGCAATGGATTAAAAAAGCTGGGTGAGGAAGTCCAGCTGTGGACTCTTCCTCCTGGATGTTTTGATCTTAGGGAAACCGGTTTCATTTTGCCTAATTCCATCATCTGTGTATGTTGCTGAGTTGTTGCAAGCAATTCACGAGCACAGTCTCAAGCTCTGACAAGAACAGTAGTTAACAAATCACAGTAAAGCAAGGCAGAGGTATTATCCTCTGCTTTACATTATGGACTGATCAGAAAGCAAGTGTCTAAACTGTCTTTAATCAAATTGAGCCTTTAGAGGGTTGAAGAAAAAAAAAAAAACTGATTTTACTCTTTGGCTGAAAACACAGCATATTATTGCTTCAATCCCCATAACTCTCTACATTGTTGACCCTCTTTTTAAACCAGTCTTCATCCACTTTGACTTCTGTGTGAAGTGTTAGTTGCTCAGTCCTATCTGACTCTTTGCGACCCCATGGATTGTAGCCAGCTAGGGTTCTCTGTCCGTGGAATTCTCTTGACAAGAATACTGGAGTGGGTAGCCATTCCCTTCTCTAGGGGATCTTCCTGAGCCAGGGATCGAACGCAGGTTTCCTGCATTGTAGTCAGACTCTTTACAGTCGGAGCCACTTCTGGTGGACTTCTGTGTAGTATTTAATACAATTTACCATCCACTCCTTAAATTAAGCCTCACCTGTGCTAAAGGGCTTCCCTGGTGGCTCAGAGGGTAAAGTGCCTACAATGCGTGAGACCCAGGTTCGATCCCTGGATCGGGAAGATCCCCTGGAAAAAGGAAATGGCAACTCACTCCAATATTCTTGCCTTTAGAACGCCATGGATGGAGGGTGGTGCAAAGAGTCACACATGACTGAGTGACTTCACTTCTTGTGCTAAAGGAAACCATGCTTTAATGTGGGTCTCCTTGTACCTCTCCGACAGCTCCTTCTCTCATTCCTTCCCTAGTTCTCCCTTGATCTACATGAGCAGCTGGCATATCTCAAGGTCCTGCTCCTTGTCCTCAGAAGTCTTCTCAATGCCCTCTTTCCTGGAGA
Organism: Bos grunniens; assembly: GCF_055505025.1. Taxonomy (NCBI): domain Eukaryota; kingdom Metazoa; phylum Chordata; class Mammalia; order Artiodactyla; family Bovidae; genus Bos; species Bos grunniens. The sequence continues at coordinate 52,140,269 of NC_141175.1, read as the reverse complement.
GATCTCCTATCCAGGCCTTAGCCATTATTTAGTCATGAACAAGAACTCAGATCCCATGTCCAGTCTTGTCTCGCGAGGCCCAGGCCCTTCCCTATAGCTACACACTGACCATTGCCAACTAGATGTCCAATCGTCACCCCAAGTATAAAGGAACTCTTCATCTTCCTCCAAAGCTTAGCACCCTCAGTCCTATAAAGGAACAAGCAGGAGAGAAAAACAGGAACCTAAACCCTCACTTCATCCTCCTGGTTCGCTAGTGAGAAATTAGAACCCACAAGAAACCCTCGCTTGACAAAGAGATGAAGTGTTGCTCCCACAGGCTAGGTGCTTGCTGAGACCACGCAGTAAAAACCTGAGGAGTCATTCTGGCTCTGAAGTCCATGTGCTTGCAGCCTCATTCTCTCAGGCACTTCTATTTAAAGATCAAGCATTCTCGTAATATATGCTGTTGTTCAGCTGTTCAGTCATGTCTGATTCTGCAAGCCCATGGACTGCAGCATGCCAGGCGTCCCTGCCCTTCACTATTTCCCAGAGTTTGCTCAAACTCATGTTCTTTGAGTCAATGATGCCATCCAACCATTTCATCCTCTGTCACTCCCCTTCTCCTCCTGCCCTCAGTCTTTCCCACCAGGAGTAAAGTGGTAGAGAGGTGGACAGTTTGGATTAAAATCTTGACTCCAATTCCTTCTAGCTGTGACTTCTAACTGAGCAGGTTGCATAAATGATGAGGGTCTTAGTTTCCTTATTTATAAAACAGCAGCAGTATCAACAGCAGAACAACAGCAGTATTGATAGAGTCGAGTCATTGAGAAAATAAAATAACATATGTAAGGAGCTTAGAATATTACATGGCACAGAGGAGTAATAAATTTTAACAATGAAGTCATTTAAAATAACTCTTTCAAATACTTTGTGTGTGCTTAGTTGCTCAGTCATGTCCAACTCTTTGCAACCCCATGGACTGTAGCCCATCAGGCTCCTCTGTCCGTGGGGATTCTCCAGACAAAATGCTGGAGTGCACTCCCATGACCTCCAGGGATCTTCCCAACCCAGGGATCTAACCCAGGTTTCCTGCATTACAGAAGGATTCTGTAGTTCCACTGTTACTCCACCCTCTACCCCATACTCAGGCCATTGTTGTCTCTCATTTGCTCCATCATCAAACTCTAAATTAACCTCCTTTCTTCTACAGCTTATTTTTCCCTAACAGATCATTCTTAAAATTCTTCTCAGTCCTTCTGCTCCACTGGTCCAAAACCTTCAATGGCTGCCAAACTACCTCTAATTACCAACTACTTGACAACATAGAGATACCGCTTATCTTACCTGGTGGTTCTCCAATTCTATTTTCATCATTCCTTTTGTAAAATTTGTCAAAGTCATCAATAGAACTAAACAATGGCTTGCATTTTTTCATGCAACCCTCAGAATTGGGATGTCATTTTCAGCAAGCACAACTTAAAGAAATGTAACTTCATATCCATTCACTTCAAGTCTCAGTTCAGTTCAGTTCAGTTCAGTCGCTCAGTCATGTCCGACTCTTTGCGACCCCAGCACACCAGGCCTCCCTGTCCATCACCAACTCCCAGAGTTCACTCAAACTCACGTCCATCGAGTCGGTGATGCCATCCAGCCATCTCATCCTCTGTCGTCCCCTTCTCCTCCTGCCCCCAATCCCTCCCAGCATCAGAGTCTTTTCCAATGAGTCAACACTTCTCATGAGGTGGCCAAAGTACTGGAGTTTCAGCTTTAGCATCATTCCTTCCAAAGAACACCCAGGGCTGATCTTCTTTAGAATGGACTGGTTGGATCTCCTTGCAGTCCAAAGGACTCTCAAGTCTCAGTGACCTTCAAAATTCTCTCCAGTCTAATGGCAGTATCTGCCTCTCAATGTCATCTCCCAGGACTCTCCCTAGAAACTCTTGGTTTGAGACGAAGTGGTGCCTGAGTACCACATTCCACCTCCATATGCTTTCATGGGCACTATGATATTAATTCTCTTTTGAAAATTGTGGGCCTCCCTGGTGGCTCAGCAGTAAAGAATCCTCCTGCAATGCAGGAGACTCAGGTTCTATCTATGAGTCGGGAAAGTCCCCTGGAGAGGAAATGATAACACACTCTATATTCTTTCCTGGGAATTCCCACTGACAGAGGAGCCTGGCAGCCTACTGTCCATGGAGTCGCAAAGAGTCAGACATGACTTAGTGACTAAACAACAGCACTGAATATTTTAGTACCTTCCTCCCTGTTGCTTGTCTGAAGCCCATGTTGACCCTATGCAGGGCAGACTATCTTCAACTCTCTGTGTACAAGACTCTCTTCTTAAGTCCCATTATTTAATTCCTTGTCATTTATCATCCAGCTTACCCATTTGGTTCTTGTCTTCTTGTCTGACATTACTATGCATCATTAGTGGGAGGTGTGTGTGTGTGTGTGTGTGTGTGTAGTCTCTCTCTTGTGTGTTTGTATGTGTGTTTAACACAGAGACAGAGAGAAACAGAGGGTTAGGAAGAGACCACCAATTAGGACGTTTTTCCCCCACATTTTTGTATCTTCTACTACACCCAGCTGAATGCTTTGCACATAAGTAGTTGATAAATATTTGCCAATTAACAGATTGAGAATTCCACAGACAGAGGAGCCTAGCAGGCTACAGCCCACTGGATCGAAAAGATCTGGATATGACTGAGCAACTTTCACTTTACTCACTTACAAGAACAATGTTTTTAAATAATTTAAAAAAAACTAGGGCTTATCCACATGTTATATTTCTGTCTAAAATCCTCTCCTCCATATATCCTTAAATAGTAAAAATGGCAAGCAACCTGAGAAAAGAATCAAGAAGTGACACGAACCCAATAATCCAGCAACCAAATAATTAGTTACTGGATTGTCAATGGTTTAAATTTTTCTAAGTTTAATAATAGGAAAAACAAACTTCTTATCCCTCAAATTACTTACACTCTATGTCTATGATTTGGAATGTTAAATTATCCACTTAACACAGAAAGTCAATTTATATTTCTCAGAAGCAATTATGACTTAATTGCTGTTATCAACCTAATAAATTACTAGGTGATTTCCACAAACCGGTTATACACTCAGATTTCATGTCTGATGAAAGAATAATTGTATCAATATTCTGCAAATATGAAAAGGAAATTGGTTCATTGGCCACCAGGAAATGCATACACCTTGAGTGTAAACTCATCTATCTTTTTCTGTCTACTTTTAAGTACGCAAATTAAGATTAGAAAGATACATTTTGCCTCTCACAGGAATAATGTGCAATACGTTAATTGCTTTTCAAGAAACACAGCATGGCCTGACAAATATTCTTTGTACTTAATGAGGATGTTATGTTCTCCTTTGAAGTCTGGATTTTGATGTGCATCCGTTGATAATACTTTAAATCATACAGAGTCTTTGTATAACACTGGAACACAGACATCCGAAAAGGGTTAACCTAACTGAGAAGATAATGGATGCCCTTTGGAACACAATAGAATGTTTATGAAGGACTGTCATATCTCCTCTGGGGAAATTGATATGGCCACAGTGCAGGAGGCTAAGAAGAAATTATTGGAGGATAATCTAGTGAGCCACTAAGATCAAAACAGTAAGCATTTTCATTTGTGAATCCTTTCAACAAACGTTTATGCTCACCATATTGATGAAAGTATTAATGAGACCTGGTCTCTGTCCTTCTGGTGTTCACATCTGTAGACACAGAACTGGGAACAGAATAATACACTTACTACTAGTATACTCAATGTCTAGTAGTAACATAAAAGGGACAGTGGTTTAGTTAAAAGGAAAATTAGAGACAGTTTCAAAGAATAAAGCACCCGGGCTGGTGCAATGGGATGACCCAGAGGGATGGTATGGGGAGGGAAGTGGGAGTGGGGTTCAGGATGGGGAACACGTGTACACCCGTGGCAGGTGCGTATTGATGTATGGCAAAACCAATACAATATTGTAAAGTAAATAATAATAATAATAATAAAAAAAATTTTTTTAAGAAAATAATAAAGAGATACTGATTATCAAAAAAATAAATAAATAAAAATACCTTTTGAGAATAGTTTAAAGCCTATACGTACACACTATTATGTCTGAAACAGATAACCAACAAAATATTGGATAGCACATGAAACTCTGCTCAGAATGGATACATGTTTATGTATGGCTGAGTGGCATTGCTGTACACCTAAAACTATAACAACATTCTTAATTGCCTATACTTCAGTATAAAATACAAAATTAACTAATAAAAAAAGGCAAAGATTTCAAAGAAAGCGTCACAAGAGGGAACACGTGAAAGAAAGAGCAATTGTACATCTGAAGAATAACAAACATTAATTATGACAGGACATGGAACAGAAGGTGAGAAAAAAGAGAATCTGAGATAAACGAGGTAGTCGGGGTCCTAGTGAAATGATCTGATGCCATGCTAAGAACTTTAAACTATATTCCAGAGATGGAATTTCACTGGTAAAGAAAACATAATATCTGATTTGCATTTTGGTAAAGCTAGACCATCAGAGGTAATGGGATGGAAGGTGAGCAGGCAGAACAACCAGTGAGCAGGTTATTTCAATGGTTCAGGCCAAAACATGGACCTGAATAAACTGTGGTCATAAAACATGAAGGAGAGAGTGTCCAGCCAAAAATTGTAAAAGGAACTGAATTTACAAGAGTTTAAGATTAACTGGAGAGGAAAGCAGGTAAGACTCTCAGCTTTCTAGATTGAATAACCACATTTATAAAGGTCACTTCTGCTGCTGCTGTGGCCGCTAAGTCACTTCAGTCTCGTCCGACTCTGTGCAACCCCATAGATGGCAGCCCAACAGACTCCCGCATCCCCGGGATTCTCCAGGCAAGAACACTGGAGTGGGTTGCCATTTCCTTCTCCAATGCATGAAAGTGAAAAGTGAAAGTGAAGTCGCTCAGTCGTGTCTGACTTTTAGCGACCCCATGGACTATAGCCTACCAGGCTCCTCCGTCCATGGGATTCTCCAGGCAAGAGTACTGGAGTGGGGTGCCATTGCCTTCAGTCGTGTCCAACTCTGTGCAACCCCATAGATGGTAGCCACCAGGCTCCTCTGTCCCTGGGATTCTCCAGGCAAGAACACTGGAGTGGGTTGTCATTTCCTTCTCTAATGCATGAAAGTGAAAAGTGAAAGTGAAGTCGCTCAGTCGTGTCCGACTCTTTGCCATCCCATGGACTACAGCCTACCAGGCTCCTCCGTCCATAGGATTTTCAAGTCAAGAGTATTGGAGTGGGGTGCCAGTACCTTCACTGCATAAAGGTCACACTTTAAAATAAGAACTACTAAAAGCAAGGCTAGGCTTGACAGGGGAAAAACATTATGTTTAGTTTGAGAGCATTTGGATGCTTAGATGTTATCCAGATTAACATGTCACACAACCAGATGGACACCGGTCTGGAGCTCCAGAGAGAAGCTGGGACCAGAGAAACAGGCTTGAAGCACATGGGACCCCAACCAGCCAAGCCTGGAGGTCCTTTAGTGAAAACTGAACAGAGTAAAGATAGAACTCTAGAGGGAAAAACACACTTAAGTGGCTGGAAAGAGAAGAAAGCCCAGGAGATGGGAGATGTGAGCGTCAAAGAGGCAAGGGGAAAAAAAGTCAATAGAGTCATTCTAGAAAGTTAAAGGAAATGTTACCTGGAGGAAGAATCAGTTTAAGGAAAGAGATGCCTCAGCATGAAAACAGTTACCTGGGCAGTTAAACCTCCACAAGTGGCAGGCTTCTAAGGCAGGTGGCTCGATGACTTGATGACTTTTAAATCTATCAAAATCTAAGATATATTGATTTAAACCCAAAGCACATGGCAAGGTCAAATACACATTTTTGTTTTTGTTGTTACTGTCAGCAATTTTGCACCATCAATACTTTCTCTCCTTCTTAAATGTAAATAGGTTTGAACAGTAAGTATTAATATAACCCTCTCAACTAAACTGACATACTCATTTTGCCTCCTCTGGTCTCCTGCAGATAGGTCACACATTCCTTCTTTCTCTCATTCAACAAACGTTTCTTGAGAGCCAACTATGCACAAGACCATGTTAAGTATCAGCAGTAAAATTGCTACCACAATTTTTTTTTAATGGGATACCTTTTAAAAGAACATGAATTAAAACACATGATAACAAATGCACTACTTCTTTTTACTGTTCATGTAAATGCGTGGATTTACATGTGGATGCATAAAATAGAGAGCTAGTGGGGAGCTGCTGTATAGCACAGGGAGCTCAGCTTAGTGCTCTGGGATGACCTAGATGGGTGGGATGGAGGGGGTGAAGGTGGGAGGGAGGCTCAAAAGGGAACGGGATATATCTATACATATAGCTGATTTAGGACTTCCCTGGTAGCTCACCTGGTGAAGAATTTGTCTGCAATGCAGGAGACCCTGGTTTGACTCCTGAGGGAAGATCTGTCATGTAACTCAGGATTTCCACAAGCTGTGTCAGCAAGATTTCCTGGAGAAGGGATAGGCTACCCATTCCAGTATTCTTGGGCTTCCCTGGTGGCTCAGACAGAATCTGTCTGCAATGTGGGAGACCTGGGTTCGATCCCTGAGTTTGGAAGATCCCCTGGTTGAGGGCATGGCAACCCACTCTAGTATTCTTGCCTGGAGAATCCCCATGGACAGAAGAGCCTTTCGGGCTACAGTCCATGGGGTGGCAAAGAGTCAGACACACCTGAGCAGCTAAACACAGCACAGCGTAACTGATTCCTGTTGTTGTACAGTAGAGGCTAACACAACATTGTAAAGTAATCATACTCCAATTAGTAAAATAAAATAAAACAGTAACTACAAAAAAACCTTCATGTGGAGAGTCATGAAAGATGGAAGCCCTATTACTTCTGAGCAATCTGCCATCTAAGAAAGTGCAGCTCTGTTAGCTTTCTTGCCTGAATAAATGCTATCTACCTATGTTTGCACTCCATGTAGTTGGTATGTTCCTCTTGGTCTCAGTTCTTTTAGGCTCTTTCACTCTTATCTATATTTGCTATGTTCTTTTCACTGCTAAGACTCCTTGTTCTACTCTGTACCTCCCAATCTCCACCCTCACCAGCATTCAGCAATATACAAATTACTGGCCATGTCTTCCACCACTTATCTCTATTCCGCACACACAGCCTGTGGAAAGCCCGAGTTACACGGCAGAGGGTCTGAACTGCTTGAGTTTAAACCAGTCAAAATGTGCATGGTTTTACCATAGTTATTTGCATCCTAGAATTCTCTATTCTGCTCTAGTCTGGCACCACTTAACTGATAAGAAAATTAGCCTTTCTTTACTATAACATACAAGGCTGTGCAAAGCAATTAAGTAGAGCACAGAGATGGAAAGTTGCTAATGAATTACAAAGGATCTCTCCCCACTTCCCCTAGCCCATCCCTGTACACAGACATTGACTCTGAGTGCTGGTTTTAAATTAATTACTCCTTACTTAGGAAAGTAAATAGTGGTCACTAGGGAGTGACGATTTTATAACATACAGCAATTATTCTCTGAGAAAATGTATCTATGTACAACTGGTTTTTGCATAATTATAAATGTATAACCATAAACAAAAAGCATAATGAGCTGAAAATGACAACAAAGAACAAACTGCAGAATTGGGATTGCTGTTGACATTAGCAAAAGATATAGATGGTAAATCAAAGTTACTGGCAATGATTTAGAAAACAGTTTGTTTGAAGTTTCTGGGCCAAAGACACACAGGTGGCTTATATCTTATTTCCCAGCACATGATTCACCAGTAATGAGGCTTGTATTTACATTTTCAAGTATGTGGCAGTCTGACCATTATTTAGTTTTGATTGTAAATATATAAAATTTTTAGAGTCTACTTTGAGGACTAGGTCCATATTAACTAGATTTACAATATAAACTTTGTTAAAATAACACATTTTGAAACATTTTTAACTTACAACCAAATAGGTAAATTTAGATCATTTTCAAAAAAAACAAATTAAAATTAAATTATTTTTATACTGCGAAAGATAATAATACAAAGGCATCCATTTCTCACCAGCACCATAACTAGTATTTATTTAGTGTTTATGTCAGCGAGTCTACAAAGTGTTTTTGTATGTTTTATTAATTCTCGCAGCAAACCACCATGGCCTCATTAGACCCATGGGAAATGAAAGCTTCAGTTCAGTTCAGTTCAGTCGCTTTCAGTCTGAAAGCTTACAGACCTGCTTAACCATCAGGGAAGGCCAGGAGGCAATCAAAACAGTCCCACCTGAAACATGAAAACCAATGGCTTCTTTTACTTCCAGGCCAATCAACAGCAGCTGTTTGACATGTAGTGAGTGGGAACTCTCAAACTCTCCTGTGTCAGTAGACCAGAAAAAAGACAGGGAAGCTTCAGGTTTTTCGAAAGACAACTTAGTGGCAATGTGAGAAAATGGGCTGAAGAAGATTGGAAGACTGGAAAGGAAATCACTTAAAAGGTCTTTGTCAAGATGAGACACAAAATTCTGGCAGACTCAAGTATCCCAAAATATTTATTAACTATGGATCTCATGTGAAAACTGGTAAGCAGGGACATAGGAATTCCCAGCCATCTAATGGAGGAAATAAGACTTTATGACCATAGTGAAATATGGTAAAGCCTAGCAATCATGATAGGTTAAGTGCTTTGGACATTTGCTCTGGAAATTTCAGTTTGAGACAGAACTCTCGTCTTTAACATTCAGCGCTTTCCAAAAACAGAACAAGAAATGGCCACCAATGATTTCCTCCCAGCAATGCCCTCCAAAGGCAGAAGGCACTGCCAGGCGTGTGGAGTAGAGACTTCAGAACTCATGATAAATGAAACTGGATGACATTGAATACCCTTTCCAACTTCAAAGTTTTATAGAGTGATGAAGAAAAGAAAATCTTAGTAGGAAATTAGTTTCAAAATGAATGGACTCTGTGGGTCTCTCCCTGTCTCTCTATCAAGGATAAATAGATAGTGTTCTATCATTAAAATGTCAAGTTTTTTTAATACTGACCTAATTGAAAAGCACTTTTTATTTTTTTAGCATTTTAAATAACATTTCTAAAATCAAACTTTATAAAATGATTAAAAGAATGTATTCAATATTATACCATGACCCACCGGGAACAAAATTTATTTAGTATTTTTTAAACACTAAAATTGAGAATATGTGGGCATGAATTAGTCAGACTTAAGTAAGTGATTACTTTATGTAACCATCTAGTTTCAAGGACACAGTTTTTCCTGGTAATTACTGTGAAAAGTCAATATCTGGGGAGACTTTGTTGGAACTACAACCCTTCAATAAAGTAATAATTTTTGAACTAGGCAAACTAGCAAATGTACAGGTACTCTGGGGGCACCCCTTTTATAAATCTGTAATTCTTAATGGAAATAATTTAGGAAAGACTCTCTGCTGTTTGTGTGTGCACATGTATATGTGTGTATGTGTAAAATAAGATTGGTTTTAACCTTTCAAAAATAAAGATTTTGTGTGCCTAAGTGAGAGAAAGATGACAAGGACACAGCAAATGGAGTAAAATGTTAAGAATAGGTGAATCTAAGTAGAGAATATGTGGTATCCTTTATACTTGCAATATGTCTGTAAATAGTTTCACTTTTTTTCAAGCAAAATATTTTTTTAATTAAGGAATATTAGTGAGAAAAAGTTTTGGAAATAAATACAGGGGGTAAAAATTCATAGCACACACACACCCATATATGTATATTCAGATGTATATATGTGCGTATGTGTGTGTGTATATATATATATATATATATATATATATATATATGAACCACTTTGCTGTAGAGCAGAGATTAACACAGCATTGTAAAATAACTATACTTCAATAAAAAACACTAATACAATTTTTTTAAGATTGCTTATGCTTTGGCCAAGCCTTGTTTGGAAGTTGCTGTGCATGACGGTGTGGATATGGCTGCAGGAAAGTGAACAATATTATTGTATCTACCGTCTGAGCCACCAAGGAAGTCTACTCTATCTATAGCTACTGTCAATTAATTAACAACTTTTCAATCAGGCCCTGATTCCTAAGGCTTTTCTAGGCATCAGGTTTAGCACTAACTTTGGTTAGAAGATGTCTGGCTGACATTTCTGTTAAGAGAAGTAGGGTTAAGAGGAAAAAGTTATTAACCTACCATGGATTGGGCACCTATGAATGTTCATACCATAAAATTACTGTCACACTTTTGAGGAGTCAACATTATTACTCCCTGTTATAGACCCAGAAGCAGAGGCACAGAAGGAAGAGTTTTCGTGTCTGGATTCAGACATAAGCTTGTTTCATTCACCCTGCACCATGCTGTTCCATGATGCATGAGGGAAGCCAGCATGACCAGAAGATAAGCAGGGCCTCAGTTACGCTCTCACTACCTCAGCCACCTTCCCGTCTTACTGTCATGCACATCTGCGGGTAACCATTTCCCTACAGCCTTCGCTCAATGCATGTGTATAATCAGAACAAAACAGGGCATCAGAGAACATGTGGAGAAATGAGCAATGGGACTCAACAGCTTATAGCGAAGCTTCCCAAATACGCTGCAGGAGAAGTTCCAGAAGTGTGTTAAGGAATTTGGTTGGTGAAAAATCCAAATGAGTGTTTTTAGGGGCAGGAGGGGTGTGTGTGTGTATGTGTGTATGTGTGTGTGTGTGTGTGTGTGTGTGTGTGTGTTTACTTCACCACAGAATCAAATTAAATCTTATCCATGAGTACCAAGCACATTGTCATTACTGTATCATAGGAAGCACACGAGAAGGGGGAGGTATAAATCTGGAGGGCTAAGTATAGATAAGCACTTCTAACATAAGAAATCATAAAGAAAAATAAGACTAAGGAAGTAAACATTTTAAATAGATCACACTTTTCACCATTTAAGAGTTCACTAGATAAAAAGACTTGCTTGGTTCCCAAATTTTACAGTATGATTAATAAATAAATGATAATCAAAATATTTGCCATCATACATTTAGACAGTTTAGAATATGATAATCAATTACATTAGTATTCACTATTAGATTTAGTGCTAATTATTTGAAATAAAGATGAGCTCAGATCCAGAGAATCAATGTTCCTAATAGAGAAAATCATTATCCTGGGGAAAATACAGATTCTCCCATTTCCCCTTGTGAAAAGAAATAAAACCAGATTGGAAACATAACACTTTTGATTAAAGACGTCAGGGAGGCAAATAAATGAGAATTTGAACCGCAATTTTCAAGAAGGGTATTTCAAATCTCATTCTGTTATTTGCTCAGTGACTTTTTGCAGCTCTATGTTTGCTAATTGAAATGTAGAAGAGAAAATTTAATTGCCTTGGGATATTCCTTGTTGTAATTATAATAAGACATACTATAAAGGCAAATGATGCTATCAGGAAATACTCTTAGGCTTATTACACCTTAAAAAAGTTAAATTTTCTTGGAAGCAAGAGGATATGAGAGGTATCAATATTCCGGAATAAGATTTCTCAATGATAAATGATGAAGCCAGATAAATGGGTCTCTGCTTTCTTGCTCAGGAAGAATACCTTGTCCCAGATGCTGGCTGACTGCCTCATGCTCTGCCAACAGAACCACCCCAAACTCTCCACCTGCCCTGAGCATCTCTTGTTATAATCTGCATCTGTATCTATCTTTACTGCCACCCCAGGGTTACAAATTTCAAAAACGGATTAATGCAACATCCATTGCATAAAGTTAGTGTACAGAAAGGTGTCACAAGCAGACTAACAATTCTCTGAAGGCCAACTGCACCTTCTTGCATCCCCTGAGTTTGGACCACGTAGGATGGATTTAGTTTGTGCTACACTTACAGGTAGAAAGAAACTCACTGGAGTATGACTTAATATTCTATTTGACCACCAGATGTCAGTGCATAGTAAAGAATGCTAAAAACACCACTGCTTGTTTCTGGGTAGCAAGACTATTTTGGTGAGTTTAGTTTCCAGAGTGAAACCAGGGCAGATAAATTCAGAGATAGTCCATAGGGAGAAGATATGAGACTTGCTGGGTCTTCTACCTTGTAGTTACTGATATTATGTCCTAACACATAGGAAAAGTTCTCCACTTTAATAGTTCTCCACTGTAATAGTTCTCCACTGTAATAGTCTGTTGTTGCTTTTTAAAAGTAAAATAAACACTAATAAACGCATGCTAATTTGGAGCTCTGGTGGCTCAGATGGTAAAGCATCTGACTACAATGCAGGAGACCCAGGGTCAATCTCTGGGTCGGGAAGATCCCCTGGAGAAGGAAATGGCAACCTACTCCAGTACTATTGCCTGGAAAATCCCATAGATGGAGGAGCCTGGTAGGCTACAGTCCATGGGGTCGCAAAGAGTCGGACACAACTGAGCGACTTCACTTTCACTTTCACTTAAACCTAAATAGCTTAAACTAAATTAGAAAAATCCTAGATGTTGTAGAATTTGGATTAAAAAAATTCAAAATATATATCCATAAATTACTAGGCATTTAATAGTCATATTGGTGGGACTGTAAATTAAAAGCCAGGGAAAAAAAGAAATCAATGCAAGAAAGTTATATTATATAAAAAATCAAATATCCCACAAAGGGCTGAAAGTTCTCAAGATGTCCCAGTTGGAATTATAAAAATGTTTGCTTGTTTGTTTGTTTGAATAATTAAATCTTACATTAATTATTTGGATATATGAAAATAAGAAGTATGGTTCTCAAGGTCTATTGATTATGCTTCTTCAACATGGTTCAGATACATACACTTCTTCCCATTTCTGCTCCCACAATGTACTGACATGCATAACCTCTCACTCTAATCACTCTCATATACTGCAGCTTTGCCCTTTTCAAATCCATTCTCCACCTTGCAGCCAAAAGCAAAAGTGAAGTCGCTCAGTTGCGTCCGACTCTTTGTAACCCCACAGACTGACTATAGCCTACCAGGCTCCTCGGTCCATGGGATTTTCCAGGCAAGAATACTGGAGCGGGCTGCCATCTCCTTTTCCAGGAGACCTTCCCAACCCAAGGATTGAACTTACGTCTCCCGCATTGCAGGCAGACGCTTTACTGTCTTAGCCACCAAGGAAGTCCTGCTGCTGCTGCTGCTGCTGCTGCTGCTGCTGCTAAGTCACTTCAGTCATGTCTGACTCTGTGCGACCCCATAGATGGCAGCCCACCAAGCTTCCCTGTCCCTGGGATTCTCCAGGCAAGAACACTGGAGTGGGTTGCCATTTCCTTCTCCAATGCATGAAAGTGAAAAGTGAAAGTGAAGTCGCTCAATCATGTCTGACTCTTAGCAGCCCAATGGACTGCAGCCTACCAGGCTCCTCCATCCATGGGATTTTCCAGGCAAGAGTACTGGAGTGGGGTGCCATTGCCTTCTCTGAGGAAGTCCTGAGGGATATGTGAAAACACAAATCTGACCAGGCGTCCCTCTGCTTAGATCACCAGCCACTCCCTAATGCCTCCAGTTTGAAGCCCAGCCCCCTGCATGGTCTACAGGGCCCCAGAAGCTTCCTCCAGCTTCTGGAGCCCTGTAGGGAGCTTCCTCCAGCTCCCTCCCAGATTTCTCCCTGGGCTCCAGAAGCAAATAGCTTACACATACTTTACCCACCATGCCTCTGCATGCAAGGATGTTCTTTCTGTCTGAGAAACCTTCTCATTCACATTCATCATGTTAATTCCTGCTCATGCACCACCTCTTCCAGGAATTCTTGGATTTCACTCTTCCTAATCTTATCTCTGTCACATACACAGGTTAGGTGCCTACTATGCATGTAGGTGTATATGATATGGCAGCATTTAACACTGCAGTAACTATAGCTGTTCAGTAAGCATTTCTCCTTTACACCTTCATGACCTCTCTTAGCTCTCCTATACTGAAACCTTATTCCAAGGCCTAGAGTTGCTATCTCAGTAACTTAAGTTCACATATTCTTAGTTACTTACAGGGTTTGAAGTAGTAGCCAGATACCTGAATCCAAGTTCTGAGCTCTTACCAAAATCCTAGGCTACTTCCAATAGCCATTAAGTGGGAATCACCTCATAGGAATACAGTAGAGGGCATTTTTAAGTATTAAGCACTTAATACTTAAAAAAAGCATTAAAAATTAACACATATAACTGTACAGACATTAAGCCTTCAAAAATATTGGCATGAACTCAGAGAAGCAGAAAATTGCCGAGCTTGTCTGCCCTATCTTATTAGTACCTGAATTAGAAATCTGAAATTGCTTTCCAAAAGCTAAGCGGTCATGCTTACTGGCTTTCATTTTTACGCATTTGGCGTCCACCTTGCTAATCCTTTCCTGCCAGTGTGTTTATAGTATTCTGATGGGGTCTGTTCCTCTTCTCTCTCCACCCTCACTCTCATGTAAAGAAATACACAGAAAACTTTTTATCTTCTTAGCCAAACATGAAGGTTCCCAGATTTCAGTAGGAATGACTGTACACAACATCAGAGAAGGAGAGGAGGCCTGGGGTAAGCCTTTCTGATAAATAACTATGTTGATTTCCACAGCAAAAGGGAGGGTTAGAACTGGGAAGGGACTGAACAAGACGCTCAGTAAAATGTCTTTTTCATGGTGGCCTCCCTGCTTACCTGATGTTGTAGAAATCATGAAGCAATAAAACCCTTTGAGAATCCATGAGCCAGTCATAATTTTGGTTCATGAGTCCTTAAGGGACCCATACTTGCCCAGGAGCATCTATCTGGGCCTAGTAATAATAATAACAAATAATTTCCTATTCTAAAAGACAAAGAATGATATTTGGAGAAGGGGGTCAAAAGAGAAACTCTACTTCTTCAGATTCATTCAACACAGATCTCTGAAGTCAGGTATGTGGGCCTCTGACTTAAGTGATCTGATAACCCTCCAGCTCTCCACTGGAGCTATATTCCAACTGGATCCCAAACCCAAATCCAGGGTTGCTATTACTATCAGATACCCAGAAACTTTTTCTCCATGACCCCATTTCAGGAGCTGGTGTCCTGAAATGACTGCTGCCACCTGGAATCCTTCTGCTTCACCTCCTTCTTTGGACTAGATATTCTGGAATATGAGTGCACCCACTGAGACCAGCACACAGTTGAAGTCACTCTAGGGAGTGAACACTGGAGCACTGGCTCCCTGGGGAGTGACAATTCTCTCCCACTCAGTCCCTTCACCATGTCGGATTACATTCCCTTGCCACCCTCATCCACCTGTAATATAGGTGTAACATCATTTCTCACTTTCACATTCCAACATTTCCATCCACTGAACACCAGATCAGTGAGAAAACCGAAACTAGATCAAGAAAAGAAAATACATTTAAATAGAAGGAGGAAAAAAAGAAGAAAACATGAGAAAGTAGATGGGAGGTATGAAAAATTAGGCAGAAATACAAGTGACAGCTCACATAGAGTATGTATGTCATGATGACATTTCAGCTCAATGTGGTTGTGACCAGACTGTCCTACTTCTCAGGCACAGATTTAAATCTTGCAAATGAGAAGTAATACAATGAAAGGGAAAGTATAGTTAATACTATTCAACACCTTCCTCCCTCCAAAGTTGAAGCAGTCAAGAACTAGAGAATAAGAGTGCAAAGGTTCCATGAATGCAGGGTCCCCCGAGATCCTCAGACATAGTGGACATATGAGGACATAGAGGAGAGACAGGAGCAGATGACAAGCTGAAAGAGGTAATAGCCAGTAAGCAGCAAGTAGATTGGAATCACTCCTTAACACTAAGCAAAAAAAAAAAAAAAGGGGGGAAATATGAGAATATGGTTAATTATGGTAGTCAATTTTATTTCATTTTCTTTTTTGGTTATAGAATACATTTTCCTACAGGCTGAGGGGACTGAACAAGTGCAGAAGAAGAAACTGAACATGAAAGAAAAATAGAATTACTAATCAAGCAAATTCTCAAGTGAAATGGGAGAAGAAAGAAGCAAAAACACAACCAGAACATTTAAGATGAGAGGAATCTGAAATTAATATTAGAGGAATTGTCTGATTTAAAAGAAAATAAAAGAGAAATAGCTATTGATTTTAAAGACTAGGTCATGAATGGTGTGAATTTCCATATTTGGAAAGCATCTTTATCTATAAAAGAAAGTTTCAGAAAATAAGATATGGTACGTTCTCTTTTCTTTTAAGGAAATTCTGTAGGAATAATTTTTCATTCTCCTCTCTCCCATTCTTGAAAGTTTTCCAGTAGTCAGCATTGACATTATAACATGATTTACTTCTGAGCAGTCATTACATTTTTCTAAGCTCTTTCCAGTATCCCCCAGTAGATAGTTTCACTAGATAAAATTAACTACCTCAAACTGCCACGTTTTAAATAGAGGCTGATAGTGCCACTGATTAGCAGTCATTTTACTTTTTGCTGTTGTATCATTAGAGACTGTCTTAACAGTTTCAAGTTGTTAAAATACCAGGTTTCTTACTTCAGTCTTTTATTGGATAAATCACTACAGCAACTATTCATGTAGACAGGATAACAGCACCAGAAAATCAATCACCAATCATTGAGATCTAATTATAACTACCCAGGTAAAAATCAATCCTATAATTTTAGATGAAGGCAAAAATACTAATTTTTCCCTTGTACTTAATTTACTAAGAAACTCAAAGCCACTTCTGCATCCTACCTCTTGAAAAACTGTTTGACACAATGATGACTATTATTATGAAATGGACTTCAACATCAGGAGACGACTGAAAATGTATTTTCTATTTATATGGTTCCTTTTACTTCAGAATCTCAAAGTTGTTTGACTTTTTCAAATTCCTATTACCTTGGCAAGCATTAAACCAAGCATCAGGAAGGAATGTTACCAGAAAAGTAAATCACAGGAAGTCTGAGTGAGTTTCTCATCCAATGTAATATCAATTTGTTTAATATCTGAGAATAGCATTTAGAATTCAAGACAGATGCCTGTGAATTCTAAATCAATTTCAAGCCAATATGCCTGGGAAATAAAAAATGCTAAAATATTCATTATGTAAATATGGAAGAGAAATGTGTAATTTTGTTACAAAGTAAAGAGCAATAGAACATTATTTTTAGTGAGAAAATTTCAAATATCGTTAAGTGCTATCCAGATTTTTTGGTGTAGCATTACACCAGTGGTAGCATTATTACTTTTGAGAAGGTACTGAAATTAATTGCATTTATTAAATAACTGTTTTTAGGGATCCACACCAAATGGAGTTAGTATCTAATTCTACCGCTAATTGAGACAGTTCCACATGTTGATTTTTGTCAACATCTGAGAAACAAAATTTTAGACATTAAATAATGCTTTATGCAATTTACATAGCTTGAGAACTAATAGTCATTTAATAATAGAATATTATTTGGTTAATACACGTAGCTAATAGAATATACAATGACTTAGTTTACATATACTTAATGTAAGAATAAACCACCTAGTTAATATGTATAATGATATATAAAGTTAACAAAATATAATTAGTGAATTAGTTAATTTTTTAGACAGTTTTTATTTTTAAAAATAACTTCAATTATTATATTCATGTGTTAATTTCCCAAAGCCTTCCTTGTCCAGCATGAGAAGATGCCACCCTATTAGAACAGGTGGAAAGTATATCAACATATTTTACTAATAGATTTTCCCCATATGGCCTTAAGTTTTTATCTTCTGAGTCTAAAGGTATAATACCCAGTGATGCCTCGATTGTTAAATTCACTGTGGCTAAAGACTCCTTTTCGGAGAAGGCAATGGCACCCCACTCCAGTACTCTTGCCTGGAGGATCCCATGGACGGAGGAGCCTGGTGGGCTGCAGTCCATAGGGTCACTAAGAGTCGGACATGACTGAGCAACTTCACTTTCACTTTTCACTTTCATGCATTGGAGAAGGAAATGGCAACCCACTCCAGTATTCTTGCCTGGAGAATCCCAGGCACTCTGGAGTCGGACACGACTGAAGCGACTTAGCAGCAGCAGCAGCAGCAGCAGCAAAGGCTCCTTTTAATGAAAATCATCGAGATAGAATGAGAACGGGAAGCTGCAGGCATCATGTTCTTGGGAAGAAGGTGGCAGCTACTGAAGTGTCTGGACTGTCCTTCAAGAGAGTCCTCTGTATGTGCACCTCTACATTATTACCAGGTCCTCACTTAGGTTTTACTGTTTACTTTTTTATTATAAAATAAACTATGATTATACTGCAATTGATCAAAATCTAAATAATCTACCTATTCTTAATTTTAAAAAGCACCATTTCCAAAAAAAAAAGCATCATTTCATGAAATAATTTTGTATTTGACACTGTAATTTTCTATTCTGTTTAACTGATGAGACATTTTTTGTCTAATGTACTCACTAAAAATATGGCATTACAATGTGTTAATATCTAAGTGCATGACCTACTCACTTTTGTTTCCTTAAATTGTGGGTTCATCCATTCATATTCCAGAAAAACAAACCAACAAAAAACCCTTATCATCACTCTATCAAGTTCCAAAAAAACACCCTCCTAGAATTCTTATAAGGACTGTATGAATCTTACAAAAATTGATATGGTCAACAGTTTTTCCTACCTCTGATCCTGACATCTTTTACCAAAAAGGAAAACTTCCCCCTGGTAAAGGTTTCCCTAGTGGCTCTGATGGTAAAGAATCTGCCTGCAATGTGGGATACCTAGGTTCTACCCCTGGATCAGGAAGATCCCCCAGAGAAGGGAATGGCAACCCACTACAGTATTCCCACCTGGAGAATTTTACGGCCAGAGGAGCCTGGCAGGCTACCATTCATGGGGTCACAGAGTCGGACACAAGTAAGCGACTTTCACTCACTCATTCACCCCTTAGTAGAGTATTCAATTTCCTCTCTTATGTCCTCTGTATCTGTATCAGGATTATTTCTAGCATCTATAAATAAATAAAATTAAGTATTAAAATAATAATTTTGTAAATTTAGTAAAATAAAAGTATTGTTTTTACTGTTCACTTTGTAAACAGGATCTCTTTTCCATTATTTCATTTTTTTTTTTACAGTATGGAAATCTAGTGACTTTTATATGTTTATTTTAAAACTGATAAACTTATTGAAGTGTCTTATTAGTTCTAATGAATTTTATGTTGTCTCCTAAACCTTTGTGAATACACTACATATTAAGGCCCAATTTCTGGTAAATACTTGAAATTTATTACAATTAATCCTTATAAAATACTTTGGAAATAATACATAGTCTGAGTTCAATATGTATATATATATTTCTTTGACTAACTTAAAAAAATAAGGGAAAGAGGAGAGCCGTCTGTGAAAACAGGGAAGAATTATCTGTGTATGCCTATTATCTGGGTATGTGTGCATGCTTAGTCACTCAGTCATGTCCGACTCTTTGCCATCCCATGGACTTCAGGCTCCTCTATCCATGGGATTCTCCAGGCAAGAACACTAGAATGGGTAGCATTTCCCTTCTCCAGGGGATCTTCCACACCCAGGGATCAAACCTGGGTCTCCTACATCGCAGGAGAATTCTTTACTGAGCCACTAGGGAAGCCCTTATCTGTATATAAAGTGTTATAATTATCTCTCCTTTGTATCATCCATTTCCATGCCTTTAATTATCATTTTCTCCTGGTCCTCTTTTCTAACATGCAGTCAATCATCTCCTGCCAAAAATTCATGTCTACATATCCAAGAGCAAAATCATCATTTTTTTACACAGCTGTTAAATAACTGATTTTTCTCCTGTGAATTTCTGTTACATTGTATTTTATCATTTAGAGTCTTGGTTCATTCTTTGTCCTTTTTCTCCTCTATAGGAAAGCATAACTCTTAAAAGCAGATGCTACTTATTTACAAATGTCTGTAGCTCACAACACATATAGGCTCTCACTGAAAATGGGATAAACTCAACTGAATTCCAACTTTTCACAGATGGGCCATATCCTGACCCAGAGAGTGGTGAGAGCTGTTAGCCTGGACCGTTGATGACAGGCATCCTTCCAGCTCATTTTGTTGCCTCGAATATACCCAGGCTCACTGAGCCCTCCTTCCACTGCTTCCCTCATTGGGACACACCCCTAGAAACAGCAGGTTCAGAACGTGAGTCATTCAGGGGACTAGCAGAGGTGCCACCTGGGGCGCGGTGAGGCAGTCCTGATGCAAGGAAGAACGGGATCCTGGATAGGATGAGAGAACAATGGAGTTTGATCGCCAGGGACTGAAAAATCAAGAAACTGAGAGCAATGCTTTACTCAGACACAACATACGGGTACTGTACACCTACACTGCCTAGGACATTTGCCTCTTCAATAATGAAGTGCTGTGTGCTTAGTTGCTCAGTCGTGTCTGGTTCTTTGGGACCCTTTGGACTGTAGCCTGCTGGGTTGCTCCCCCAGGGGATCTTCCTGACCTGACCCAGGGATCAAAGCTGCATGTCTCCTGCATTGTAGGTGGATTCTTTACTCACTGAGCCATAGCAGAAACCCTTAATAATGAAGATAAACTTGCAAATTAAAAACTGTCCTTACTGTAACAGTAAGGAAAGTTACAGTATTCAGGGTTTCTGCTTGAATACAATCAGATTCTTAAATATAATTGTCAGTTCCTTCAAAGACCAGTACTAGGTTTCTACCAAGATGTCAGATTCCTAGTAAGAGTGACATATCTTACTATTATAAGCCTCCAAAAGAGGTAAGTCAATACTATCTTGGTATCCCTTCATCCCTAATACGTTTTCTCAGTGAAAACATACTCCCCTCTGGATACATCACCCAGATGCTTACATCAAACTCGTTCAGAGCCGCAGCCAGCTCCCCAATGCCCGTGTGGCCTTTGGCTTCATCGGTGGGAGAGGTAGCTTGAGCAGCATTGGAGATGCCGGCAATGGCCTCCTGGACTTGTTTGAACACGTAATCTCGGTTGGCTCTGGTGGCAGCAACGTCTGGGTGGCGGAGAAAAGCTTGGGAGGCTGTGTATAGCATTGTGGCATTCTTCTTCAGAGCTCCTCGAGCGGCTGCCATCTCATCTCGACAGTGAGGGTCCTTCAGCTCCTGTGTGTGCAAAACACAAATGTGAAGCTTGCCATGAAAGTATCTGTAACAGAGCTTAGAGCCACAGACTTCTAGGACCACATCAATTTTATTTGTATTCAGTTAATATTTTACTTTGTTTATAAGATGCTGTGTAATGACTACATGTGGTATTGGTATGTCATTAAATCTAATTTGTATTGATCAATACAAAGGTAAAAAAGTAGAACTATAAGACATGAGTTTGAGCAAACTCCAGGAGATGGTGAAGGACAGGGAAGCGTAGCATACTGCAGTCCATGGGGTCACAGAGTTGGACACAACTTAGCAACTGAACAACAATATAAAATATTTATACTCTCCGAATTCCAAGTCGAGATGCTCATTTCATGACATATATTATTTAAGTTACCAACCTAAAATCATAACATAAAATAATTTTGTGCCTGGGAAATTCCATATGACCCAACAATCCCACTACTGGGCATATATACCCCGAGAAAACTGCAATTCTAAAAGACATGTATACCCCAATGTTCACTGCAGCACTATTTACAATAGCAAGGGCGTGAATGCAGCCTAGATGTCCATCGACAGATGAATGGATAAAGAAATTGTGGTAGATTTAGTCAATGGAGTATTACTCAGCCATTAAAAGGCACAAATTTGAGTCAGTTGTAATGAGGTGGATGAAACTAGAGCCTCTTATACAGGCTGAAAGAAGTCAGGAAGAGAAAAACAAGTATTCTATATTAATGCATATATATGGAATTTAGAAAAACGCTACTGATGAACTTAGTTGAGAGTTGTGTTGTGGACACAGTGGGGGAAGGTGAGGGTGGGACGACTTGAGAAAGCAGTATATATATATGATGACTTGACATATATATACTATCATGTGTAAAGCAGATAGTGGGAAGTTGCTAAATAACAAAGGGAGCCAAGCCTGGTGCTCTGTGATGACCTAGAGGGGTAGAATGGCGGGAAGGGGAGAGAGGCTTAACAGGAAGGGGATATGATGTCAAAATAGTACCCACTGGGGAGTTTCTTTATTTTCAGCTTTAAAGAGTATTATAATTATGAACGATTATATTATGATTATGAATGATTCACATTGTTGAACAGCACAAACCAACACAAAATTTTAATTTAATCCACCAATTAAAAGTAAATAAAGCTTTTTAAAAATGCAATACAAATTTAAGAATTACATGTCAGTGTAGGAAAACAAGTGAAGAAATATTTTTTCTACATATATTTTAGAAACTATCTCCTCTCTCTAGCTGCCAAGAATTTGTACATACTGCTCTTCCCATGTGAAATATCTGAGCTTCCCTATTCCAGCCTATCCTTTCCCTTGATGGGGTCCATCTCCTGAAAACCCACTCTCCATCCAACTCTCTAAGCTACCTCTCCTTCTAGCTGTTCCCACAAGGCCCTCTTCCCTCCAATCATTAAAATGCATCATGCTTTACTGCATTTATATAAGTATATGTCTTTCTCCTAAACTGTAAGTCTAATGAGAGCAAAGAGCCCTAGCTATCTTGTTCAGTGCTTCTTCAGTCAATAGCACAATGTCTGGCTCATAAAAATGCATCCAATAAATAATGCTGCAAGACTGTAAAACCTGAGCCACCAACAAAATAAGTGGCTTGCGTGGATCAGTTAGTTATCAGCAGATGGAAAACCCAATCTTCAATCTTATGACACTGCGCCTGCCTCCATAATCAATTACAATTACAAACATGGGAAATCAAACTCGTCTGATTTTGCTTACTGCATCACTGGCACTTCATTATCATTTTCAGAATGGGGTTCAGTTAAAAAAAAAAAAAACGCTTTTGATGGCAGATCTATCATTTTAGTTTAGGGAATAATAAAGAAAATAGATCACAGATGATTTGCTTTCTAAGTTTTGGATGTCAAAATAGTACCACTGGGGAATCTCTTTATTTTCATCTTTAAAGAGTATTGTTAAGAAAATGTTCACAGTATTTTTAGAAATATTAAAGGCAATACTGTTCTCTCAGAGCCATGCAGGGCTGCCAGCTGAGCATCTCTGGGAGAAAATTTCTCTAGTTTCAAAATGTATCATTAGAGGGTATTTGAACCACTGGGGTTCTATTCCTATTTGCTCAGTTGGTGCATAATAGATGGATGACCTGGAAACAGTAAATCTCATCCTCTCTTTTTTTCCATCAAAATAATTCTGAGACAAGCACATTATATTTGATATCTAGGATTGGTAAGACAAACTGACAATAAGAAGTAAACAATCAGACTTCCCTGGTGGCCCCGTGGAAAGGAATCTGGCTGCCAATGCAGGGGCCATGAGTGCGATCCCCCATCCAGGAAGATTCCACATGATGTGGGGCAACTGAGCCCATGTGTGACAACTTCTGAGCTTGTGTGCCACAACTACTGAAGCCCACGTATCCTAGAGCCCCAGGGCTGCAACTACCAAAGCCCATGTGCCTAAAGCCTGTGCTCTGCAACAAGAGAAGTCACCGGAATGAGAAGCCTGTGAACTGCAACAAAGAGTAGCCCCTGCTCACAACAACTAGAGAAAGTCCCCAAGCAGCAACAAACACTCAAATAATTAAAAATAATGAAATATATAAATTTATTTTTAAAAAGCAGTAAACAATTGAGCCATCTATCCCCTTCTGCTTAGGGACTAATGGATCAATGCCAGTCAACAACATTTCTAAACCGAGACAACTTATTTTTAGCCCTAAAGCTCAACACAGATAAATAGGGAACCAACATGTGAGGGAATCCTTTACACTGGACAATCTAGGCAGTGCCATTGGAAGTTATAAAGGGTCTTAATTAACTTCCAGAATGCCTGGCCAGAAATTTTATAGTCCATTCTGGGATATCTACACTAATAAGAAAATCTAAATATGAAAGTGAGAAATAGAAGTTAGGAAATTCTTTTCATAAAGATATTTTTAGAAACATTTTTAATCACATGGAAGAAAACTGTAAACAATGTAAATGCTGAGTTATGAAGAACTGGTTAAGTAAACTACTGAAGGTCTCATGTGATGGACTCTTTATGAAGTGAAAGTGTTAGTTGTTCATTCATGTCTGATTCTTTGCGACCCCATGGACTGTAGCCCCCCAGGCTCCTCTGTCTAGGGATTTCTCTAAGCAAGGATACTGGAGTTGGTAGACATTCCCTTCTCCATAGGATCGTCCCGACCCAGGGATTGAACCCATATCTCCTGTATTGCAGGCAGATTGTTTACCACCTAGCCACCAAGGAAGTCCCCGGACTCTTTATGTAGATATTAAAAGAAGTTTCCATAAACTAATAAAATGGGTAATATAAATAAAAAGAAGAATACAACATGCATACTTATATGTATAGCATGAATATAAATGTCAAAATATGAAGATAAGCAATTGAAAGGCAATCTACCAAAATATTAGTACCACGTTTTTGTGGCTGAGAGATGGCCATGTGCCTTTTTTTCCCTTCTTTTCTAAATTTTCTTGAAAGAGTTTGAAACAGCAACTAGTTAAAATGATGTTAATGAGATAAAAATAAATCATATGTATGGGCCTTCTGAGATGAATATCTCATAGTATTCCCATGGATTTTAATATCAGTTACATGCTGATGATTTGATGAGGTTTGATCTCCCCTCATCTCTCTGCTATTTGACATTTCTACATGGATATCTTATAAGAATCTCAAAATCAATGTATTTAACTATGATATCTTGATACCACTTGATACTGCTAGAAGACTGGCCGCTTTCCAGTCTTCACCCATCTCAGTAAATTCACCACCATGTACATATTTGCTGAGACAGGTCCTCAGATGTGAGCTGGTCACATCACTCCCTAAGCTCCCATAGCCAATTCCACAGCAGGTCCTGAGTGTTCTATTTTCAATGTAAATTTGGACTCCCTAGGCTTTTCTCCATCTTTACTGCTGCCATGCTAAAGGAGACCATCTCTGTGGCAGGAAGGACAGGGCGGGGCCCCGGGATGGCCTCATCAAGTGTAGGCATTAGGCAGAAGACAAAGTCACCTCCTTTTTTTAAATTTAAATTTATTTATTTTAATTGGAGGCTAATTAATTTACAATATTACATTGGTTTTGCCATATATCAACATGAATCCGCCACGGGTGTACACATGTTCCCAGTCCTGAACCCCTCTCCCACCTCCCTCCCCATACCATCCCTCTGGGTCATCCCAGTGCACCAGCCCCAAGCATCCTGTATCCTGCATCAAAAACCTGGACTGGAGATTCGTTTCATATATGATATTATACATGTTTCAATGCCATTCTCCCAAATCATCCCCGCTTCCCTCTCCCACAGAGTCCAAAAGACTGTTCTATACATCTGTGTTTCTTTCGCTGTCTCACATACAGAGTTATCAGTACCATCTTTCTAGATTCCATATATATGCGTTAGTATACTGTATTAGTGTTTTTCTTTCTGGCTTACTTCATTCTGTATAATCGGCTCCAGTTTCATCCACCTCATTAGAACTGATTCCAAAGTATTCTTTTTGATGGCTGAGTAATACACTGTTTTTTTTCTCTTAATGAGACCACAACGCATGAAGGAATGGCAACTAAAACAGAAACTCTGCAGCATCTGAGCAAGAAACTCTGAGCATGAAAACCATGGAGCAGGTACAATATAAATGCAGGACCTTCCACGTGTGGTGCCTGATGCGGGAGAATTTAAAGGGAAAAACAGCTCTTAGAATACCTGTCGCGTGGCTTCAGGAGAAAAATGCCAGGACCAAGAGCTGATGCATGCTGGTGCAATCCAGGACATACATCAGCTCTTCCCTCAGTGAATGTTCAATCCCTAATCAAAAAGACCCCTACCCATTCAAAGGGCTACAAGATAAATGGCAAATCAACCACCCTGTGGGGCATGACTGGGTCCAAAGGACTCCCACACTCCTCTCCTTAACTTTTGCTTCTGCCCTGAATAAACTGCTACTTTGTTCTCTTTACTTCTCAGCCTCAGAATGTGTGTTTATTTTTCCTTTGCACTTTTGTGTTCCTAACCCAGCTAACTTTCGGATGAGTTGAACAAGAGCCTGGACTTTTGACAAAGTTTTTCCAAAAACTGTCACTCATCTAGTCGACTTCAGTCCCACCCATCCGCAACTAGTCCCTCCTCTTTGACACTACCCCTTCTTTGCAACATATCTAGAAAAGTATGAAAACGTACATCTGAGACTTTGATACCAAACTCTGAACTGTTCAACCACTTGCTACTTACTTACAATAAAATCAGAACACTTTCAAGACTCTGAGTGTTCTGGCGCCCACCTTTCTCCACAGCCTCCTGCTAGGTTCACTGAAATTAAAAGTCAATGTAATTTTTTGTTTGGTCAGGTATTGAAACAAGCTAAATAAATAGCTTCTGGGCCTTAAAGCTTTGCTTCAGAGTGACTTCACTCCTAACCACACTACACATCGTGGGCTACCAAGCAAGACTCCACCTGAACAAAGGATTCTGTTGATAACAAAATACCTGAAAGTAATCGCATGAACTAAAATCATACAAACTCAGGGAAATAGTGGAAGACAGGGAAGCCTGGCGTGCTGTAGTCCATGGGGTTGCAAAGAGTCAGACACAGCTGAGCAACCGAACAACAACAAAATCATGCCTGTGTGCCCATCACAAAGCAGTAGAAGCTCTTTGGGGAAAGGGACTAGATCTTGGTCAGATTTGTAACCCAGGTATTACTTCTGTTTGGTACAGATGAACACTCAAAATGTTGGCTAGAACTTTCCTGCTGGTCATAGAGAACATTAGAAAAAATCACTGGAAGTTGCCAGAAATCCTGGGAGCAGTCAAGAGGGCAGGTGAAGAGGATTTTAACAAATCTCCCCATATTTAAAGATGCTATTTGCTAAGAAGAAAGAAAAAGATACACTCTTTGGAACACACAATTCTAATGGTACCTATAGAACAAACAGAGCTGGCCAAATGGAGGTGCGATCTTGGGACAATGGGGAGCAGAGAAAACCCAGGTCACCCACCTTCGTTGGCGTGACTCAATACCTGTGCTCTCCTTCTCTCTTCCACTCCACTCTCTCCCTCTCTCTGCCTTTCCTCTATTTTTCCTCATGTTTTCTTAATCTCTTTCATAAAATTTTACTCTGCATGCTGCACACTTGGGAGAGAGGTGTTGTATATATATGGTGCTGTCCACAGGGTGGGGAGGTAAAAACTGAAGCCCAAGAGCCCAGGGAGTGGCCACACTGCCACACCAGTCTGACATTTTTTATTTTAATCAGGTCAGACATCAAGAACAGACCTGTGGTGTGAAGGGGGATAGGTATAGGGAGGGATGGATTAGGAGTCTGGGGTCAGTAGATGCAACTCTTACATGCAGAATGGATAAACAATAGGGTCCTGCTGTTTAGCACTGGGAATTATGTTCAATATCCAGAGTTAAAACATAATGGAAAAGAATATTTTTTAAAACTGTATCTATATGTATAACTCAATAACTTCGCTGTACAGCAAAAATTCACACAACATATTATTCTAGATATGTTGCAAAATGGGGGAGTGTCAAATTACAATTTTTAATGCAATTTCTTACATTAAAAAAATAAATAAAGGTTAAAAAAAAGAGAGAGAGAAAGGTTAGAGTCTGGTGGGGTTGGCAGGGTGGTCCGCACCAGTAAGGCAGGTGGCCTGTGATCAACTGTAAGTCCCCAGGGGGACCGGGAGCACCAGCAGTGTACAGTGGGACCAGATGTGACCCAAGTAGGAAACTGCCTTTGTGATCATAGGTCCTAGGGTATTTGATGATCTGACAAGTGGTTGATGCAGTCGATGATGAATTGTCCAGGTCTACAAAACTGCAAGATTATGCAAACTCACTCGCTTTCTCCCCTTGTTGTTGTTGTTCAGTCGCTCAGTTGTGTCCGACTTTTTGAAGCCCCATGAACTGCAGCACGCCAGGCATCCCCATCCTTCACTATCTCTGGGAGTTTGCACAAACTCATGTCCACCGAGTCAGTGATGCCATCCAACCATCTCATCCTGTCTCCCCCTTCTTCTCCTGCCCTCAGTCTTTCTCAGCATCAAGGTCTTCTCCCCTAGGTTTCCAAAATTTTTCCTACCTGTTGTCTTCTCGCAGCTACGTAGTTAAGTTTCACCATCTCTTTTCCAAATTCTTTAAAGCGATTTGCAAGGTCTTGCTCATTTGTAGCATTTTTGACAGCTTCTAAGGCCTCCTCCACCTGAAACAGACAAACAAAAAAATCCAATATATTTATAACTGGATAGTATTTCAATACTGGACTTCACTGGTGGCTTAGTGATACAGAATCTGCCTGCAACACAGAAGATGCTGGTTTGATTCCTGGGTGGGGAAGATCCCCCTAGAGAAGGAAGTAGCCACCCACTCCAGTATTCTTGCCTGGGAAATCCCATGGAGAGAGGAGCCTGGTGGGCTACAGTCCAAGGTTTGCAAAAGATTCGGACATGACTTAGTAAATAAACAACAACAAATTTCAACATTGCTAAACATGTTAGAAACACTATTTGTTAAAAAAAAAATGCATTAATATTTAAATAAAATAATAGGAAAAAAGTGCCCCAACAAGCATTTATAATCAGAAAATTACATACTATTTTTTATACAAAAGATGCATGCATGCTGTCACTTCAGTCATGTCCTACTCTTTGCGACCCTATGGACTGTAGAGAGGCAGGCTCCTCTGTCCATGGGAATCTCTAGGCAACAATATTGGAGTGGGTCACCGTGTCCTTCTCCAGGGGATCTTCTGACCCTGGAATGGAACCTGTGTCTTATGTCTCCTGCATTGACAGGAGGGTTCTTTACCACTAACACCACCTGGGAATTGTTATATAAAAGATAATAATTGCTAAATTTCTAAATCATATAAAACACTACATTGTTTGTATTTTGAGCTGTGGTTTCCATAAGAAATACAGACTTTTACTTTCAAGTAGAAAGATAAAGAAAAATAAACTTAAGAAGACATATGGATTTAAAAACAAACACCAGAAATCGTCACAGGAGGAAATGTTTTGTAAACAAAAACTGGAGGAACTCCTGGGCTGCAAAAAAGCTTTAGATGGCTTAAATCTGCATCTTGGCATCACCTCCAAATCTGCAGCAAAGGGATTGTAATTTTATTTTTATTTCATTTATTTATTTACTTATAGCTATGCTGGGAGAAGGAAATGGCAACCCACTCCAGTACTCTTGCCTGAAAAATCCCATGGACGGAGGGGCCTGGTAGGCTACAGTCCATGGGGTCACAAAGAGTCGGACACGACTAAGCGACTTCACTTTCATTTTTCACTTTCACTTTTTACTTTCATGCATTGGAGCAGGAAATGGCAACCCACTCCAGTATTCTTGCCTGGAGAATCCCAGGGACGGGGGAGCCTGGTGGGCTGCCATCTATGGGGTCACACAGAGTCAGACACGACTGCAGCGACTAAGCAGC
Source organism: Bos grunniens (assembly GCF_055505025.1). Classification (NCBI taxonomy): domain Eukaryota; kingdom Metazoa; phylum Chordata; class Mammalia; order Artiodactyla; family Bovidae; genus Bos; species Bos grunniens. Next base: position 52,110,761 of record NC_141175.1, on the reverse strand, counting down.
AGCAGCATGCTGAGTCTTGGTTGTGGTACACAGGCTCCTCAACGCTGCTGGCAAGATTTCTCTTGTTATGCTGAGCAGGGTCTACTCTCTAGTTGCAGCTCTTGGGCTCTAAAATGTGGGCTCAGTACTTGTGGCAGATGGGCTTAGCTGCTTCAAGGAATGTGGAATCTTAGTTCTCAGACCAGGGATTGAACCCATGTTCCCTATATTGGCTGGAAGATTCTTAAGCACTGGATCACTAAGGAAGTCCTAGGGATTGTAATTTTAAGCTGTGATTATGCGTTGCCATTCCATGAAGGAGAAAACACTTAGCATCAAGAAGTAAGTGAATTTGAAGTTTTGTTGCCATTTTAGGAGGCATCAACTAGGGTGAACAGAGTAACAGCCACTGGAAATAACCAAGAACATAATCTTGAATGAATAAGGCACAAGATGGAAACCATATTTGCAAAATCACAAGTTCTTAGTTTTGAAGGGAGTTTGGTGGGGAGGTCTCAACTAGTACAGGCTTTTGAGAAAGGCAGCAGGAAAAGAGAGAGAGAGAGATGGTAGCTCTGAGAGTTGGACCATAAAGAAGGCTGAGTGCCAAAGAATTGACGCTTTCAAATTGTGGTTTGGAGAAGACTCTTTAGAGTTCCTTGGACAGCAAGGAGATCACACTGATCAATCCTAAAGGAAATCAACCCTGAATATTCATGACTGATGCTAAAGATCTAATATTTTGGCCACCTGATGCTAACAGCCTAACTCATTGGGAAAGACCCTGATGCAGGGAAACATTGTAGGCAAAAGGAGAAGGAGATGGCAGAGGACAAAATGATTCCATAGCATCACTGACACAATGGACATGAATTTGAGCAAACTCTGAGAGATAGTGGAGGACAGAGCAGCCTGGCATGCTGCAGTCCATGAAGTTACAAAGAGTCGGATGCAACTTAGTGACTGAACAACAACAAAGCTCTGAAAGAGTAATAAAAATACAGAGAATGTATGGCCTACTTGCAGAATTCCAATTGCCTCTTGTAGTTTAGACCGAATCAAAAGACAACCTACAGACAGTTCATAGTTGAGAATGTGGGGATCCAAATGACCACTAAAGTGGCTAGAAAAAGTCATAGATTAACACAGTACCAAGTGATAGAGATACACAATTTGTTTAAATTGGACACAATCACAAAGGTTGCTAATCCAACTTCCTCACCAAGTTTCACTGGGTGGAGGAAGAAAACGGTGTATATAAACAAGTGATAATGGATATCATCACATCCTTTCCTCCATAGATATTATAATACCATTCAGTTTACCCAACAGACTAACATTTCATTAAGGAAAGAGTCACAGCCAGAATGGAGGTTATTTTTTAAAATGGTGAAAGGAGCTCAATCTAGACTCCAGATAAAATTGTTTCCATTCTCATCAGCTATGGAGATTCTTCATCTTTTTTTTTTTTTCCTTTCTATTTGTAAAAACACAAAATTATTTCATTCACCAATTTTAATCTTTTCCAATTCCTATGCAGGCTTTAATTATACTCAAGGAAAAGAGAAGTATAACTGAAAACAGAACTGTTGTGTGTTAGGATGTCTTTTAGACACTCGAGTCAAAGGGCATTTTATAGTATGAAATGGCTCATTTAAACATTTTCATGGATTAATGAGAACCTCATATCTCAAACTTTTAAAACAACACATCAGTGATGTCTCCCTTACTAATAGATTTATAATCATTTTACCGTGGCTATCAACAGCATCACTGAGAGGAAGCTCTTGGCAGTTAATTTGTTCCTACTGCTTATTTGAGTTGTAAATCTTTTCTTAGGACATAAAACCTGGCCCCAGGGAAGACCAAAATAATTATCTCAGGAGGAACTACATCTTGGATTTATCTTATTTTATATATATATTTATATAAAACAGGCTTCTTGTTGGTTTTTAATCAGGCCAATTTGGAGTATTTATTTTGCTTTGTTACACATCACTTATTTTCTTATTGTTTTTCTCTGAAGAATCCAGATGCTCGTCTGAATTTCTGTTTCTAATTCAGTGAAGTTCCTTGGAAGAGCAACACCAGTGAGAGTGTCTGTCTGCGTAAAGGTAGACTTCGTCATACTCAGAGTTCCAGAGTGACAGGTATCTACTGAGAAGCTCTCATATCGAAACACACTTCCGAACCTATCCACTACCCCACAGAAATGGAGAGAATGGAATTAACATCTAGGATTTAGGATACTATCACCGGCCCAGTACACTGCTATTAAAGAGATAAATGATACACAGAGAGAGCAGGAGAGAGAGAAAGAGAGAATAAATACAAAGTGGAAGGGACCCAGATGAGGAAGAAGAAGAAAAAAAAACAAAAAACAGGGCAGGGGGAGAGACGGGCAGTGTCCAGGCACTTCTGAAAAGTCAAAGTCAATATGAAGATCAAGTTTTTGCTTTTGAACAGAGCCAATGTTCTTTTGTTATTTTCAGGTGTCTGGAGAAAGGAAATTGACTCCTACATGCCAAGCAACAAATCCTCCTGCCAATGCAGGAGACACCAGAAACTCGGATTCAATCCCTGGATTGGGAGGATACCCTGGAGTGGGGAATGGCAACCTACTCCCAGTATTCTTGCCTGGAAAATTCCATGGACAGAGGAGCCTGGTGGGCTATAGTCCATGGGGTTGCAAAGAGTTGGTCACAACTGAGAAACTGAGCATACACACACAAAAGTGAAGCTAACATCTTAAAAGGTAATCCTTATGGAGAAAAGGAACCCAGGACACTTTGTCTACCTACCTGCCCCACAGGGACACCTATAGGTCAGCATGTGTAGGGAGGGCTATGGACTCAGACTGGCCTGTGTTTGAGCCCCAGCTCTGTTATTTGTTAGCTCTGTGATCCAGGGCATGTTACTTAACCTTTCTAAATTCCAACTCCAATGTCTTCATTAATAATACAAAGGCAATAGTGTCCAGATACTACAAAAGGTTGTTCTAAGAATAATATTAGATACAAAATGAAGAAAAGAAGAAATAAAAATGGAAAATATAAAATAAGTTGGCCAAGTAAGTTCTAATATAAAATAAATATAAATGGGCTAAATGCTTTAATTAGAAAACAGAAATTATCAGATGGGGCCTTTAAAAAGATCCTGCAATGTCACCTATAAGAGACAATTTGAATAAAAAGATATAAAATATTGAAAATTAAAAAAATGAAACCTTCTACACTAATGAATTTAAAAACCTACTTGAAATTGATAAATAGGAAAAATGCTAATATAGATTTTAGAAAGAAGTAACAGAACTTGAATAGACCAAAAAATGTTATAGAAATGGACATGGCAGCCAAAGATGACTTTTCTACTCTCTTCCCAAACAAACCAGGCACAGTAGGCGGGTGAAAAATGAAATGTAAAACAGCAAATACATAGCGGAATGCATGTCAAGAATTAGGAGCTCCTTTCACAGACATGGGCTTCCCAGGTAGCGCAGTGGGTAAGAATCGCTTGCAGTGCAAGAGATGCAGGTTCGATCCCTGGGTAGGGAAGATCCCCTGGAGGAGGGCATGCAACCCACTCCAGTATTCTTACCTGGATAACCCCATGGACAGTGAAGCCCGACAGGCTATATAGTTCATGGGGTCACAAAAAGCCAGACAGGACTGAAGCGACTGAGTCCGCATGCACACACGCACACACACACACAGATACTGACTTGCTGTATAATCTACCTAAGGGTAAACACTGTTTCTGAACGACTGTAAAAAGGAAAGACTCCATCTTGCTTTTGGACTATCTGCAGGTGACATGAAATCTGGGAAGAGTAGAAGGACACGGTGGTCTCATGGGGCAGGTGTTATAAGGGGAGTTTGCTGTGGCTCTGTGTGCCAAGCTGAAGTGGGAAATCACTTCCAACAAGCTGATAAAGAGGGCCCTCAGAGCAGCTGCCACATCCTTCCTTGTAATGAATACCCTCCTGACCTTGGGCACTACTGACAGCTGCTCTCACAAAAGCCAATCTGGGCTGAAGAACACCAGTGCAAGAACCCTCAGCTCTGGCAGCTCTGTCTGTCCTTAATACTGGGAGCCTGTGCATGGGACAGCTGAGAAAAGTGAAAATTCCAGACAGGACATCACAGTGTCCTCTATCTTTACTGGATTTAGATATTATTTTCAAGCCTGTTTTTCACAACTCTTGAAATCTTTGATCTTCTCACAGAGTCTGCTCAATATAGCCCTTACCCCCATTTCCAGAGCAAACCTACTTGCCACTATTATTGACTCCACAATTGTGGCAATTTGTTTGAGACAGACTCTTTAAATCTAGTCTCCAACTTTCCTGATTGAAATTTCACTCATTTGCTTTGACATCATAAAAGTAGACTGAGAATTCATAAGCTAACTCAATATTTTTTAAGCACCATCTGGGGCTAGGCCGACATACAGGGATGGGCACAGCATTGGACACAGGAGTCTGACCCTCCTCCTGGACTGTGTGATATGTTTCTTCTGTGCACACTCACTGTCCATGTTGTTACAATCAACATCTCTGTTTGGACAGACTGACTTCATTCCAGGGTCCTAATCTTGATTCTCAGTTGATTGGATTTTAAGTGACACCCAATAAAACAATTTAAAACAATAAGGCCTGTATGTACAAACTTTCAAGTTGTGAACTTTCAAAGATGCCAACATGCATTCCCTAAATTGAGTGAAATTGCAGCTTGCCCTCCATCTCCTGTTGCTAATGATCCTTCAGCTCTACCATCTCCCACCTCCCCTTCCTCCCCCAGTCAGTAGCTCTTCTTGTCTGTTCACTCAATGCTAGCCCCTGTACACCAGCTGTTGTACTGGACTACTGTAGTTTTCAAGGCATTGTATCATAAGATGAAAATGTTTTATTTTTTTGTTTAATTGTTTTATATGTATTATTTGTGTGAAAAGTATCATAAACCTATTACAGTACAGTACTATAGAGCTGACCATGTTCGTTGAGTACCTATGCTAATTTTGTTGGACTCATAAACAAATTGGACTTACAAACACACTCTTAGAACTGAACTTGTGTGTACATAGTGGACTCATGATATGTCATACGAAGTTCTCTTGTTAGGATCTGGATTTATAGCAATATTTTAAACTCTTAGGTTGGAGGAAAAACAACTGCAGTTTTGGACTCTGAATTTTAAATCATTATAACTATGCTCAAGTACATATTTATTAATCAAAATAGGAACCATTACAATCAACACTTTTTTGTCAATGAAAAAAAAAGCTTGTTTATTCCTGTAGCATAAAAATCCATGCTTCATGATTTGACAAACTCTTGGAAAGCATTGTCTGAGTCCTGCTAGTTGTGGAAGCATTTTCGCTGCAAAAGTTGTCAAGATTCTTGAAAAAGTGGTAGTTGGCTGGCAAGACGTCAGGTGAATATAGCAGATGAGGCAAAACTTTGTAGCCCAATTCCTTCAACTTTTGAAGCATCAGTTGTGTGACATGCAGTCTGGAGTTGTCTTCGAGAACTGGGCCCTTCCTGTTGACCAATGCTGGCTGTAGGCACTGCAGTTTTCAGTGTATCTCATCGATTTGCTGAGCATACTTCTTAGATGTAACGGTTTCTCTGGGATTCAGAAATCTGTACTGGATCAGAGGGGCAGCAGACCACCAAACATTGACCATGACCCTTTTATTGGTGCAAGTTTGGCTTTGGGAAGTGCTTTCAAGCTTCTTCTTCATCCAACCACTGAGCTGGTTGTCACTGGTTGTAGAAAACCCATTTTTTGTCATGTATCACAATCCAATAAGGAAATGGTTCATTGTTATCTCCCAGAACGAGAAGATGGTACTTCAAAATGATATTTTTTTTTAAATTTTTAGTCAGATCATGAGGCACCCACTTATCAAGCTTTTTCACCTTTCCAATTGGCTTCAAATGCCACATGATCACAGAATGGTTGACACAGTTCTTGGGCAATTCCTAGTGTAGCTGTAAGAGCTCCAGTGATGGCCCTTAATTGGTTGCTGTCCGCTTTCGAAGGCTGGCCATCCTCCTCCTCATCTTCAAGGCTCCCATCTCCTTCGTAAAATTTCGTGAAGCACCAGTGCCCTGTATGTTCATTAGCAGTTTCTGGGCCGAAGTGTAGTTGATGTTGCAAGCTGTTTCCACTGCTTTATGATCCATTTTAAACTTGAACAAGAAAATTACTAGAATTTGCTTTCTAACATAATTTCCACAGTCTAAAATACACATGAAATAAGCAGCAAGCAACAATTCATTAACAAAAAATGTAAAGCAAGAAATATGTATTAAAACGATGTGTAACACTGTTACCAAAAGAATATGTGCGTGGAGTCTGGCTGCTTGCTGCTCAAAAGCCAATAAGCAGGCCAGGTAAGTAGAAAGGAAACTTTGCTTTATTTCAGATGCCAGCAACTGCAGGGTAGGGGGAGGGTGGCAGACATCAGTCCAAAGGCTGACATCTGTCCAAAGCAGGGGGTGAGAGCTTTTTATAGACAGAGACAAGGGAGGGGTTACATGCAGAAACAGCACATTCATCTCTAACACTCATATTCAATTTGGTCATCAGTGGTCTGACTAGCATCATTTTGGTTGTTTTAGCTACAGCTTATCTTCAGTTCCAGGGGGCAGTTGTTCCCATTTCTTTACAGTCATTCTCAGAACTGTGGCAGCCCAAGCCAACTTATATGCAGAGTGATCACGAGAAACACCGGGCTGGATGAAGCACAAGCTGGAATCAAGACTGCCGGGAGAAATATCAATAACCTCAGATATGCAGATGACACCACCCTTATGGGAGAAAGTGAGGAAGAACTAAAAAGCCTCTTGATGAAAGTGAAACAAGAGAGTGAAAAAATTGGCTTAAAGCTCAACATTCAGAAAACTAAGATCATGGCATCCAGTCCCATCACTTACGGCAAATAGATGGGGAAACCATGGCTGACTTTATTTTGGGGGGCTCCAAAATCACTGCAGATGGTGACTGCAGCCATGAAATTAAAAGACACTTACTCCTTGGAAGGAAAGTTATGAGCAACCTAGACAGCATATTAAAAAGCAGAGACATTACTTTGCCAACAAAGTTCCGACTAGTCAAGGCTATGGTTTTTCCAGTAGTCATGTATGGATGTGAGAGTTGGACTGTAAAGAAAGCTGAGTGCCAAAGAATTGATGCTTTCGAACTGTGGTGTTGGAGAAGACTCTTGAGAGTCCACTGGACTGCAAGGAGATCCAACCAGCCCATCCTAAAGGAGATTAGTCCGGAGTGATCATTGGAAGGACTGATGTTGAAGCTGAAACTCCAATACTTTGGCCATCTGATATAAGAAGAGCTGATCATCTGAAAAGACCCTGATGCTGGGAAAGATTGAGGGCAGGAGGAGAAGGATGACAGAGGATGAGATGGTTGGATGGCATCACCGACTCAATGGACATGAGTTTGGATAAACTCCGGGAGCTGGTGATGGACAGGGAGGCCTGGTGTGCTGCAGTCCGTGGGGTTGAAAAGAGTCAGACACAACTAAGCAACTTAACTGAACTGAACTGAAGTCCTGGGTAGAGTCTGTCTGTAGTTAACTTCTCCACCTGGCGTTTGGTATCTATAAGACAGCTCACAGGATATGGCTCAGAATATTATCCATAGCCCTTGAGAAAGAACCTTGAGAAGGTCCTTGACAATGCTTAATGACTAAATTATTATTATTTAGTCTCCTTTGACTGTTATCCTTTCTTTCAACATTTCTCATTTCTCTGATTAAACTTATTCTTTGACTAAGTTTCCACAGGCAGAAGGCATGCAGACAACATGGTGTGGTGGTAAGGACCACAGCCTTCTGCTCCATTTCAACATAACCATATTTATGTAAGAATATATTTCAATATCAAATGGCAAAGTTCAACAATGCAAAACCGCAATTACTTTTGCACCAACCTAAATAGCTTGGAATTGGGAGTTGGCCAAGTCAATGATTGAACAAATATAGAATTCTATATTTAACTACTTGTTGAATCATATAATCTGGTTTGACATTGATATCTCAGCATCATCATACTTTATCTCTCTGCCTCCTAAAGATAAGCTGCCTTCTTGATTAAATTTTCTGTTTCCCTGTGAGCAAGTGAAGAAAATGATTTGATCAGAAAGCAAGAATGATTAAATGCTAGTGTCACTGATTCATAATGTGCCATGTTTCACAAAACACAACAATAATACAGCTTGATACATTTCCCAAGTTATTTTCAGCTTGCGTAAGAAAAACGACAATAGTCAGTTTCACTGATTACTTATTGATGCATCAGTTCAGTTCGGTTCAGTCACTCAGTCGTGTTTTACTCCTTGCAACCCCGTGAATCACAGCACGCCAGGTCTCCCTGTCCATCACCAACTCCCAGAGTTCACTGAGACTCATGTCCATTGAGTCAGTGATGCCATTCAGCCATCTCATCCTCTGTCGTCCCCTTCTCCTCATGCCCCAAATCCCTCCCAGCATCAGGGTCTTTTCCAATGAGTCAACTCTTTGCATAAGGTGGCCAAAGTATTGGAGTTTCAGCTTCAGCATCAGTCCTGCCAATGAATACCCAGGACTGATCTCCCTTAGGATGGACTGGTTGGGTCTCCTTGCAGTCCAAGGGACTCTCAAGAGTCTTCTCCAACACCACAGTTTAAAAGCATCAATTCTTTGGCACTCAGCTTTCTTCACAGTCCAACTCTCACATCCATACATGATGACTGGAAAAACCATAGCCTTGACTAGATGGACCTTTGTTGGCAAAGTTAGTATCTCTGCTTTTCAAAATGCTATCTAGGTTGGTCATATCTTTCCTTCCAAGGAGTAAGTGTCTTTTAATTTCATAGCTGCAGTCACCATCTGCAGTGATTTTGGAGCCCAAAAAAATAAAGTCTGACACTGTTTCCACTGTTTCCCCATCTATTTCCCATGAAGTGATGGGACCAGATGCCATGATCTTAGTTTTCTGAATGTTGAGCTTTAAGCCAACTTTTTCACTCTCCTCTTCCACTTTCATCAAGAGGCTTTTTAATTCCTCTTCACTTTCTGCCATAAGGGTGGTGTCATCTGCATATCTGAGGTTATTGATATTTCTCCCGGCAATCTTGATTCCAGCTTGTGCCTCTTCCAGCCCAGCGTTTTTCATGATGTACTCTGCAAATAATTTAAATAAGCAGGGTGACAATATACAGCCTTGATGTACTCCTTTTCCTATTTGGAACCAGTCCGTTGTTCTATGTCCAATTCTAACTGTTGCTTCCTGACCTGCATATAGGTTTCTCAAGAGACAGGTCAGGTGGTCTGCTATTCCCATCTTTTTCCGAATTTTCCACAGTTTCTTGTGATCCACACAGTCAAAGGCTCTGGCATAGTCAATAAAGCAGAAATAGATGTTTTTCTGGAACGCTCTTGCTTTTTCCATTAATGCACCAGACAATGTTCCAAATGGTTTACATGTACCTAATTTAGTCCCCCAAAATAGGTCTTTGAAGTTAATACTTCTCTTGTTTCTGCTTTACAAAGGAGAACTGAGGCCAGAGGGGTGACATAGCCAGCCTGATCCGTCTCATAGCAAATCTCAGGTAATCTGGGTTTGAACCCAGGTACTTTGCTCCAGAACACATTCTTTGAACTCCTGAGTTGGGCCACCTCAATTTCCCAGAAAGGATGGGTTCATAAAGCTGCTGGAGTCTGGGTCTGGATCATACTGATAATGAAGATTCTTTAAGAGTCCTACCCCATCTGATCAGTCTCCAGGTTCTAATGCTTCTATCTCTTTAATTTCTATAAAATCTATCCCCTTACTATTCACACAGCCACTGTCTGCACTCAGCTTTCCTTGCATTCACTGGCCTGGGTCAGGTAAAACATCTCTCAATCTGTCTCCTTGATTGGGCTCACCCTTCTAATTCCTTCTCCATACTGCTACCAAAAGTATTTGTCTAAATCAGGAATTTGATTTTATTGTATAGGACTACTCAATTGCTCCCCATAATCTATAAACAGAATCTAAACAAATTTGTTGTTCAGTCACTAAGCCATGTCTGACTTCTTGTGACCCCATGAACTGTAGCATGCCAGGCTTCCCTGTCCATCACCATCTCCCAGAGCTTGCTCAAACTCATGTCCATTGAGTCGGTGATGCCATCCAACCATCTCATCTTCTGCCACTCCCTTATCCTCTTGCCCTCAATTTTGGCAGATTCCAAACTAATTACGATAATCAAGAGGCTCCCCACCCTACATCTCTCTCTGACTGCCCCTCCCACCTAACCCTCTCTGCTCCAACTACGAATCAACCCTATTCTTGTGAATACTCCAAATTTTTGCCTCACTCTCATGCCTTTGTTCTGCCCTCGGTTTGTGAAGCTCTGTGTAGGTAAAACTTTTTGCCCCACCTGAATCCATCTCCCCTCTTATGTAAGAACACCCCAGCTGTGAGCAGTAAACCACTCTCTTCTTGGGCTGGTTATCAAATCCCAATTCATGCTTTCTGCCTGCTCTGTGAACACATGGCTGAGCCCTTTAATAATTGTTCCTTTGTTAAGTTTTGTAGGGAGAATGTGCCAGATAGGCGACAGAGGAGGAAGGGGTTTTGTTTGCTGGTCCTGGAGGGCTCCCTGGACAGAGGCAGCAGCAGGGGCAGCATCTCCAACACCAGGTGCCCCCAGGGGTGATTCTGTAGTACAGTGTCTCCAGAAAGACATCTCTTCATGAGCAGTTTTTTTCTTGACTCCCTAAAGGGCAGATTTCTAGCAAGTTTCATTGGCTTGTGTGGCACCTCAGTGGCACCTCTATAATCCAGTGATCCAGGAACATCTGGATCCTGGTCCTGATGTGGGTGGGCTCTCTCTCAAGGGCTCCTTCCATCTGCCATTCCTATACTCCTAAGCATTCTTCCTAGTCAATCCCTTGTTACTCTATCAGAGCTAATAACTATTCACATTAAACTTTCCGTGCTCAAATTACTGTGATGCTTCACTCTCACTACTGGACAGAATGATGCCTCCTCTACTCTTTGATGTGGGCCAACCTCTTTCCAGGGGGTTCCCTGGTGGCCCAGGTGGTAAAGAATCTGCCTGCAATGAAGGAGACCCAGGTTTGATGCCTGGGTTAGGAAGATCCCCTGGAGAAGGAAATGGCAACGCACTCCGGTATTCTTGCCTGGAGAATTTCATGGACAGAAGAGCCTGATGGGCGACAGTCCATGGGTTCACAAACAGTCAGACATGTCTGAGCGACTAACACTTTCATTTTCACTCTTCACAGCCTCTTTCCATACCCTCAACTCCTAGCTCTCAGCTTCAAGCTTGGGCTTGTGACCCCAGCCTGTTCAATCTGGTTCAAGCAACTGATTCAGGAAAACACAAGTCTCATTCTGTTCACTGCGACCCATTCCTAAGTCCTGTCTTTCCCAACCACATTGCCTTTCTTCATATTATCCTGAATTCCCCAACAATACATTTGGTTGAACTGATCTCATCCTTGGCTTGCGGGTATGGTGAGGGAAAGGAACAGTGTTGACCAAACTCAGAAATCAGCATGTCCCATTTCCCCTCTAAATAATTAACTCAGAGATATGTATCTGATTTAGAGGCCGACAGAACCAACAAGCTAGTGGAACCTTTATTTGAGCTTCTAAGGAAGAGAATTTCTTCTTTTTTGCTATCTCTAGTCTAGAAGCATGCAATCGTGAGAATGTTTTATAGCTACCTTGAGATCATGAGAAAAGGGCCTACAGAGAAGAGTGTTCTTCCTGAGAAAACATAGAAACTGGTCCTTGTCACATGTTTATACCTTGATCAAGCTCTGCCTGAAGCCAACTGCCTCTGGATTTTTAGTTTGGTGCGTCAATATATTTCCTTTTTGAAAGAATAAGTTGGGTTGGGTTTATGTTTTAAAAATGGAAAACTTCCTAATTATTGTATTTTCCTTCCAGATGAGACCATAGCAATATGCACAATTTTCCCAACATGCACTGTACTCTTTCTTACTGTCTCCCCCACCACCAGCCTATAAAGTTTTAAAGGCAGGAGCTGAGTCTTATTTACCTTGGAAGTTATGTATTGTGGCACAATGTTCTGCACACAGTAGGCATCCAATAAGTATCTCTCGAAAGGATAACTAAATAAATAAATTCTAAACAACCCAGCTATATGAAGTTAATGCTATGACAGGTCTGATGAAAAAGGTATGCTAAGAATATGGGCAGTAATTTCTACATTTATAATTAGAGACAAGGATATTTTGTACTAATTGCTTGCTGTTATTCAAACATAAGAGCCACATTATGTGCAGCATAAATTACTGCAACATTGTAAATCAACCATACTATAATCAAAAAAAAATTGTAAACCATATGAGAACTGCAGAAAGAAACATAAGACTATTGAGAAATAATGTTATTGGGGATTCTCTAGTCCATTTGATGATAATGTTACAAAAAGTATAGGTAATATTAAACCTACCCCCAAAACAACTGGGTGGCAGCATTATATTTGGCCCCTGGTAGTCTCAAAGATAACCTGAATTTTCTGAGAAGTTGACTAAAGGGTTGTGTATTCTATATTGCTGTTGGCTTTCCAGGGAGAAGTTCTGAGACAATTGAGAACATCATTATTCAAGGACTCAGCTCGAGTACAGAAAAAAGCGATTGTCTCCTCTGACATATACATGTCTAGGTGAGTCTGTGTGTAATGTCACCACCAACGCCAAGAACCGAACAATAGAATCTGATTACATTCATTCGGAGACTAGGGAAAATAAATATCGCTCTTCTGGATCACTGATTGAAATGCGAAACTCCTTTCCAAGTGTGAAGTGTCACGTCTCAGCCTAACACACTGACAATATCAGCTGATTACAGGATACACCAGGTGTCTGCAGGGAATCACTCACCAGCAACTTCAACAATACAAGTGATTATAGTTCAGTAGTTTTTAATGATGTCTGATGTGCAAATGATTCTTTTAGCTTCACTCAGGAACATCAAATTCCCACTTTGGCGGTAACTCCGCTTTGAACTCTATGTCACTCACTATTTCATCAGTAACTTCTTGAATTCAAAATAACTACAGTAGCAAAAACCTTTGACAGCCCTATAGAATCTTTTATAAAGTATATTCAAGAGAGCTCAACATTAAAGCACACATGAATACTTACAAAATAAAGCAACTAGCTTCATATGAGCAGTTAGAATGCCTATGTGTGTGTGCTAAGCTGCTTCACAGTCATGTCTGACTCTGCAACCCCATGGACTGTAGCCCGCCAGGCTCCTCTGTCCATGGGACTTTCCAGACAAGAATACTGGAGAGGGTTGTCAGGCCCTCCTCCAGGGGATCTTTCTGACCCAGGGATCGAACCCGTGTCTCTGATGTCTCCTTCATTGGCAGGCGGGTTCTTTATCATTAGTGCCACCAGGGAGGCCCGGTTATATGAAAAGATGAACTATACCAGAATAAAAACTTAAGTTTACAAATGTAATTTTAAGGCAGCAGAATGCAAAAACCTATACTCTGCCAATCACACCATCTCTGTAGAATTCCCGATTCTTTACTTGATTTGAACGATTTACTCAGGATTACTCAATTTGCCAACAATTACCTACAGGGTGCGGGACAGAAAATGAAGGCAGGCATTTTAGGAGAATAAATGGACTCTCTTTCATCTACTCAGTGAATTATTGATGCAAAAACATGGAAATATGTTTCTGATAAGAAGGCAATTCTGTCCATGTTCCTGTAAGTTCCTCAGAAACAAGAAAATAAATCAATATCTGGAAAGAACAGCAATAAAGTTTTGGCACATGGCCTAAAAGATAAAAAGTAAAATATTATCTGTAATGCTCAAAGGTAAAATAGCTATGCAGTGGTTAACATGGCAGGAAGCTACAGGACTCCCTATAGCGTAGTAATTAATCTTCAGATCCAACAGAAAATCAGCTTACTACTTTATTATCATTAGGAATCATCTGACACTCTTTTGCCCATCTATGTTCTATCATCCATTTGGTAAAGAAATTCACTTTTGTTTGGAGGAAACCTTGATAACATTATAAATGATCATTTCTAACCTGCTCCATCAAAATAGGTAATGCTATTTCCTTCATCTCATGTGGGTGCTCAGTCGCTCAGTCATGTCCGACTCTCTGCGACTCCATGGACTGCAGCCCACCAGGCTCCTCTGTCCATGAGGATTTCCCAGACGAGAATACTGGAATGGGTTGCCTTTTTCTTCTCTAGGAGATCTTCTCAACCCAGGGATCAAACCCACATCTTCTGTCTCTCCTGCATTTGCAAGTGTGTTCTTTACCACTTAGACACCTGGGAAGACCTTCATCTAAGTTAAAAAAAAATAAATAGATGCTAGCAGACAAATTTGTTTATGAGAGGATGTGCTTCTATGGAAAAAACAAAAATGCTAAGTAGAATTGTATACTATGTCTATTTGCAATTAATTGTTGACACATTGTCTTTTTTACCTGGTTGGAGCACTAGTCCCATCATATAACAGTGAGAACACCAGAATCTGCAGTTCCCCAAGGATGCCACAAGAGGGCACCATTTCACCACTACTGTCCCCTGCAGAGGTTATACTCTGAGTACAACAAATGTGTTATTTAGTCTTACAATCATTTTTAATTTTATTGCTGACAGTCTGACAGGACTACTTAATATTGCTGGGTTGACCTTTCCATATTTTGTGCTAAATCTTTTTTTTTTTTTTTTTTTAACTTCTCTTAATCTGCTGTGTTGGGAAGAGGATATAATTGACTCTACATTAGGACAGGCTGCAGTGTGATACTACCAGCGACAGCACTGGTCAAAACAGATGGATGAAAGGCAGTATTCCAGGCATCAACTGGTGCCATGCAGCACTCTACAGACCCAGACTTCATGAGCACCAGCCACGTGTGGGCTGTTCAGGGAGAGTATACTTTTTAGCTTTCATCACTCCCCAGAAGGGGCAGAAATGGCTTTCCACAGAACGTGCATGCATGCGTGTTCAGTCTTGTTCAACTCTTTGCAACTCCATGGATTGTAGCCTGCCAGGCTCCTCTGTCCATAAGACTTTCCAGGAAAGAATACTGGAGTGGACCCTCCTCCAGGGGATCCTCCCAAGCCAGGAATTAAATTCATGTCTCCTGCATCCCCTGCACTGGCAGGCAGGTTTTTTACCACTGAACCACCTGGGAATCCCAGCACAGAGAATGCTAACATATAAGATGTAAAGTTAATTTCCTTAGGTCCAGTCCTGTTCTCCTTGTAAAAGAAGACGGTCCCTCTGGGGAAAGATTCTTCTTACAATGTGGCTTTTGAAGACTAGACAGGTTGTAAGAGAAAGGTAAGAAAATTTTTTCTTCAACACATTTGAGAACAAAGTCATCTGTAGCCTAACAGATGACTAAAAGCCCCACATAACTCAGGTGGGGCTGCAGGAATAGGGCCTGAGAGTGGTTCTGGAATCTGACAGTGGTGACAGGCGCCACTGACCAGACACTTACTTTGCACCAGACTCTGTGATAAATGCATCACAGGAATTTCCCTGTTGAGAGCTCCCCGCGGCTCTGAGGGCTGCACTGTCATTAGCCCTCATATCAACAGATGAGGTGTTTGAAACCTGAGGTTTTATTTTTTACATTATACATACACATAGGCTTCAGTTGGTAAAGAATCGCCTGCAATGCAGGAGACCCCGGTTCAATTCCTGGGTCGGGAAGATCTCCTGGAGAAGGGATAGGCTACCCACTCCACTATTCTTGGACTTCCCTGGTGGCTCAGCTGATAAAAAATCTGCCTGCCTGGGTTCAGTTCCTGCATTGGGAAGAATCCTGACAAGCAAGGAACATATGATGGGGTTGGTGGGGCATATGTGCACACAGAGACCCAGTCCAGGTGTGTGAGATGAAAACTGATGCAGCAAGATTGACTTTAGTAAACAGTGGCTTCTTTTTATTGTCAGACTAAGGGAGGTTCAAAGTACATAATTCTATAAAAGGGCAATGATAGACCAGTTAACAAAATAGAATGTAACAGGATCTATATCAAGGTGGGCAGAGGTGGTCAAGTGGCCAGCTGCCTAGAAGAGCTGCGTGTCTGTCCCATCACTCAGTCATGTCTGACTCTCTGCAGCCCCACAGACTGTAGCCCGCCAGGTTCCTCTGCCCATGGAATTGTCCAGGCAAAGATACTGGAGTGGATTGCCTTTTCCTTCCCCAGGGGAACTTCCTGACCCAGGGATCGAACACCCGTCTCCTGTGTTTTCCACACTGGCAGGCAGGTTCTTTACCACTGTGCCACCAGGGAAGCCCCTAGAAGGGCTGGCCTGGCCTGAATTACTACAGGGACCAGCACCGCTCTGAATCTCAAGACAAGACCAAGGTGGGCACCCTACACAAGGCCTCTGAAGCCTGAAAGATGCACAGTTTTGTACTCCAGGAAATAAGGGGAGATTTAAACTCCATGTTTTGAGAGAAGACAATTCAAGTGAATAATCTGTATCTTTGAAAAATATATTATTGAGTATAAATTGAGTATTAGAAAAATTAAGGGCATACCACTTGGGTGAGTAACCAAGTGACCCTGTGAGTGGTGATTGTCAGTCCAGGTCAGCACAGTACTACCCACGGTCAATACCACCATCCACATAAAGCATATTTTGATAAGTTCTACATACGTACAATTTTCAGATGAGACAAAAGCCTCATGACGTCCGCCATGTCCGCCAGGATGAGCAAGCGGGTCACAGCAGACAGCAGAGCCCGTGCCGCCCGTACCATGGTTCCGCGCTTCACCGACGAGCAGGGGTCATCTGCAAATTCTGAAGAAGCGATGCGCATGGTCTCACCTGGAAGACAGACACGGAGACACACGTGGGTAGACAGGAAGCTCAGAGGCCGGCAGTCACTAAGATCTGTGGAGGGGTAATCAGAGCTCTCACTGCAAAACCACCCTGGTCAGGTGGTACCAGCTCCCTCAGTGAAGCTGAGATTTTCAAGTCAGACCCCTTAGTGCCCCCAGACAGGTGCTGTGAACAAGACCCAAGTGTGAAATTATGTTTTTAGCATCAATAAGGAATATGTTTGATTCAGTTTGTGTAAGAGTTGAGATGAATTTGCCTGACCTGAATCATTCTCACTCTCCAAGTCCCTTGAAACCAGTGGTATTTACTAGGCTAGTTGGTTTCTGACAGCTGAAGAATAAAGCTAACAGCTCCAGAGGGGAATGAAACTAAAGACTTTGACCTAATGAACTCGGTTCTCTTAATTGAGTTAAATAGACAATAACAGACTACAGAGATAGTCCATGCATGCATGCTCAGTCACTCAGTTGTGTCCGACTCTTTGCAACCCTAGGGATACAAGCCCGTCAGGCTCCTCTGTCCATGGGATTCCCCAGGCAAGAATACTGGAGTAGGTTGCCATGCCCCCCTCCAGGGGATCTTCCCAACCCCAGGGATCTAACCCAAGTCTCCTGCATTGGCAGGTGGATGTCATTCTATAATACAGAGAACACTTAGGAGACAATTGAACCAATTCAGCAAATATTTATTAGGCACACACTGGTAAAAATTCTCTACCAGAGTCTGGAAATGCAAAGGTGACTAAGAATGCCCTGGGCCCAGGGAGTTCAGTCTAACCAGGACACACATCGTAAATACATACTTAAAATACAGAGATTACATGCCATCATAGACATATGACCAAGAATGAAGGCAGAAAAGGAGGAGGAAGTGATTAACTCATTTAGTGTGAGGCTGGGGGAAAAGCTGTCAATACTGATGGCCTTTGAAAAGCCAAGATGTGTTCACCTGGAAGATGAAGGTGGGCAGGGCGCCTAAGGCACTGTGAACACCAGGAGGCTCCAGGACTTGGAGGAGGGCGCTGAGCCCAGGTAAATGCAATCACCTGAAGCTCACAGTGAGTGAGGGCTGTAGGCAAGAGAGGTGCCAGGGCCTGGGACACTGGGCAAGAGATTTGGACTGTGGCCTCAGGAGGAGATGACTTCACATATTTTTATTTTGGCCACATTATGTAAAATAAGCCGGAGGGGTCAAGACTTGTGCAGAGAAAATAGGCAAATACAGTTACAATCTGAGAGAGCAGATGAGGACATAGACCAGAAACATAGGAATGGGATCCAGAGATAAGATCTGTATCAACGAGATGATGAAGGGAAACAGGAAGAGACAAGGGAGAGAATCAAGGATTTGGGGATTAATTATATATGGAAGGGTTTCCCTGATGGCTCAAAGGTAGTATTTACCAGCAATGCAGGATATGCAGGAGATGAAAGTTTGATCCCTGGGTCAGGAAGATTCCCTGGAGGAGAAAATGGAAACCCACTCCAGTTTTCTTGCCTGGAAAATTTCACGATCAGGGGAGCCTGACAGTATACAGTGTAGGATCCCAAAGAATAGGACACAACCGAGCACACACATGCGATATGTACGGAAACCATTGAGGAGTTGGAGGTAGTGGTGAATACAGACCCACCACAATGGACTGGTACATATTTGCACAAAGGGACTCCAGGAGTGGGAAACAAAGGGAGGTCATTAACTACATGAGACAGGCCCCATGGTCATGGGGTGGATATCTACCTATGGTACAGAGAACTAGGAAAAATCATAATGGAGCTTTACGCAGCACAGCATACACAGGGGTACCAATGTTTTGATAAACCAGAAGAGTTCATATGACCAATGAATCAACTTAGGATGACACAATACAGTCAATATTTTATTTACAAAATGATTAATTATCATCTGCCCATCAAAACTAAGCTCAAATAGTCAATTATTTCAATGAAAGTCTGTGCCTCCTAGCATTTATCCCAAGATATGAGGGAAAATAAGATATACTTCTCATAATTTTAGGGCTTCTCTGATAGCTCAGTTGGTAAATAATCGCCTGGAATGCAGGACACCCAGGATCGATTCTTGGGTCAGGAAGATCCCCTGGAGAAGGAAATAGCTACCAACTCCAGTATTCTTGGGCTACCCTTGTGACTCAGCTGGTAAAGAATCCGCCTGCAATGCGGGAGACCTGGGTTCAATCCCTGGGTTGGGAAGATCCCCTGGCGAAGGGAACTGCTACCCACTCCAGTATTATGGCCTGGAGAATTCCATGGACTGTATAGTCCATGGAGTCGCAAAGAGTCAGACACGACTGAGCGACTTTTATTTCACTCCCTCTCATCATTTTACAGGCAGATCAAAAGATAATATAATTCCCTCAGTGTTGTAGTTATTTAAACCCTCCTTTTTGTACTTAGGAAATGTGGGTGTGTAAGGAAATATATTGTGTGGCTGGATCTTTTAAAGAGGCTACCATCTATGATATGTATATGACACAGTTGCACAGCTTAGTCTTTATGCCTAGGCACAAATAGCTTGAAATATAACAACAGCATGGGAGAAGATTAAAAATGTTTTATTATGATACTGGTGAATTGTCAAGATGTATGACACCGAAGAATTGATGCTTTGAACTTTGGTGTTGGAGAAGATTCTTGAGAGTCCCTTGGACTGCATGTAGATTCAACCAGTCCATTCTAAAGGAGATCAGGCCTGGGTGTTCATTGGAAGGACTGACGCTAAAGCTGAAACTCCAATACTTTGGCCACCTCATGCAAAGAGTTGACTCGTTGGAAAATATCCTGATGCTGGGAGGGATTGGGGGCAGGAAGAGAAGGGGATGGCAAGAGGAAGAGATGGCTGGATGGCTTCGCCGACTCGATGGACATGAGTTTGAGTAAACTCCAGAAGTTGGTGATGGACAGGGAGGCCTGGCATTCTGCGATTCATGGGGTCGCAAAGAGTCGGACATGACTGAGCAGCTGAACTGAACTGAACTGATGGCTCTAGTAGGCCTAAATAAACTTTAAGGTAGAGGTTGGCAATTAAGAGATACATATTCATTGCTTTTCTGCCTTTTGGCTAAGATCAAGTGAAGAGATACATATTCAATCCAATGGTCCACATGCTTACATAAATATCCTCTAGGGCTATTCCTTGTCCCTAAAAAAAGACTAAGCAGATATCTGTGTGGTGGGGAGAAAGCTACTTCATTCTCACTCTGTAGAGCGCAGCCAGAAAAAAACATTATATACCAAGGTGAATCTACTGAAATGTTGAGAAGGTCACCCTAAAGACTAGACGTAAGTGCAAATGGTATTGTTAATGGATAAATCAATTGCCGCTGGAAGGGATCTACTTATTCAAGGAAGGGATCCACTTATTCAAGGAAGGGAGAGATTCTTTTCTGCAGGTGAACCCTAGGGAGCTACACTGTTGATCTCAAATTTTTCAGGTTAAATTGCTACGAGCCACCGCTTGGGTAAGAGTGGACTATTCAGGCAGGGGTCTTCTCAGGAAAAAAGAAAGGGTCCTAATAGGAGAGTCACACCTCCTTCCAGCTTGTGGAGTAAACATGCCTAATTAAATTGATTTTCATACAGAGAGTGACCATGAAACAGGAAGGGGGCAAAGTACAACATTTAAAAGAATAACATAGCCAGAGGACACAGCATAAACTGATTAGAACCAACTAGGTCCAATGGCCAATTCAACTTCTACTTGACCTTGAGCCTCAGTATAAGCTCACTGTAACACACTCCAGGCCCCCGATGGTTCTAACATGCATGCTCAGTCGCTTCAGTCCTGTCTGACTCTTTCCGACCCTATGGACCACAGCTTGCCAGGCTCCTCTGTCCATGGGATTCTCCAGGCAAGAATACTAGAGTGGATTGCCATGCCCTCCTCCAGGGGATCCTCCCGACACAGGGATTGAACCCTCATCTCATTATGTCTCCTGCACTGGCAGGCAGGTTCTTTACCCACTGAGCCACCTGGGAATCCTAAAGATTCCAAGGATGACCAGAAAACATCAAAAGTGGGTGGTGGCCCAATTTCTGGAAAGTCCCACTCTTTCCCAAAACAATGGAATTCTCTTCCTACTCATTAGCCTATGAAATTGCATTGCATGCATGCTCAGTCATGTCTGACTGTTTGTAACTCCATGGACTACACAGTCCATGGCATTCTCCAGGCCAGAATACGGGAGTGGGTAGCCTTTCCCTTCTCCAGGGGATCTTCCCAACCCAGAGATCAAACCCAGGTCTCCTTCATTGCAGGCGGATTCTTCACCAAGTGGACCACAAGCTCCACCTGGGAAGCCCACTTAGTCTGTGAAATTACCCACCCCTATAAAAACTGACAATCCCGTATTCTGGGGCCTCTCATTAACCTTTTTCAATCTGAGATGGCCCACATTCTGTCTATAGAGTATGTTTCCTCCCTGAGTAGACCTTCTTTCTCTTTACTATGGCTCACTCTTGAATTCTTTCCTGTATAAAGTCAAGAACCCACACATGGAGGCTGTCCCAAGGACTCAGATGTGACCTGGGATGTGACCAGCCTTTAGCTCCCCACTCTCTTTTCTACAACAACTCACTTCATCCAGATGCTGACTGGCCAGAAATACTGTCTCAAAGCCCAGGGGATAACACTCAGCAGTATGGAGCTTTCAGGCAGATCTAATTAGTGTGGGGGCCACAGCAGGTCCTCCTGGGAGAAGCTTGGGAGATGTCCATGAGAGAAAAAATGAGACCCAGAGACAAGAGACAGGAAGAATCCACATTCGTAAATGTGACTCTGCAAATGGAAATGCCATGCTAAATTCTGAGATTATCCTCAAATAAATAATAGACCATTTAATCCAATCTAAATTAAAACTAAAAACACAGTTGAAGCAGATACAAATGAGTTAATGATTTTAAAGGTTTCAAAAGAAAGGCAAACTGAAGTCAGCTATAAATTTAATTCATTTTACATCCCTGTAGTTTTAGGATTACTAAAAGAAAACGGAAATCTATATTACAAAATGATAAGAGAGTTTATCAGAATTAAATCAGCTATTCACTTCGGAACTGCTTTTTCTATACAACTAAAATATTTAGCTGAGAAATAGCATGTGTGTGTAGGAGCAGGAAGGGAGCAATTAGGGGAGGGCACCAGAGCTGCCTGTTTCTTTTATATACACTCTTGTATTCAAGCTCATTAACTTGATTATAGACCTAAGGTCAGAGCAGGGCTTCTATGATCAAGCTTCTGATCCTCTAAAGCCACTACTACCTGCTGGAAAGAAGAAAAAAATAACATCTTCAAATAAGCGACTTAGGGGAAATAGTAATTAATATGAATACAGTGCTTCTATATAAAGGGCTATTTTGTAAGCATTATTCTAAAAGCTTTATATATATTAAGTCATGAATTAAAAGAGAATCTCTCTCTCTCTCTCTCTCTCTCTCTCTCTCTCTCTCCCCCTTCACATGCTTGCAGGCAGATTCTTTATCACTAGTACCACCTGGGTCTTTAAAGTAACAAAGACTAAGGTCACATTCTGACATCTCTCCAACCATTCCAAAGTTTGTAAGATCAGCAATTATTCAATTTCTGTGTTTTAGTCCCCTCAGCTGTAAAACAGGGGTGAAAGTAATAATAGCTACCTTGTAAGACTGTCATTAAAGATAATCCATTCAAAGCACCCAGCATAAGACCTTACCAGTAATGGGCACTTACTCATTATTGGATAGCAAGGAGATCAAACCATCAATCCTAAACAAACCATCAATACTAAAGGAAGTCAACTCTGAATATTCACTGGAAAGACTGATGCTGAAGCTGAAGCTCCAGTACTTTGACAACCTGATGCAAAGAGCCTACTTATTGGAAAAGACCCCAGTGCTGGCAAAGATTGAGGGAAGGAGGAGAAGGGGCAATGGAGGATGAGATGGTTGGATGGATGGCATCACCAACTCAATGCACATGAGTTTGAGCAAATTCCAGAGATACTGAAGGACAGGGAAACCTGGTGTGCTTCAGTTCTTGGGGTTTCAAAGAGTGGGACACAACTTAGTGACTGAACAACCACCACAATAACTCATTAATACCATAAATACCATAGCTACTACTCTCACTGTGATTCTCTCCAATAAAACAAGAATAGTTGGCAAACTCCTGGTTAAAGATTTGGAAGTGCCTTTTGTGGCTGATTTCACTGCTTGTGTACACAGTAATATACAAGCAAGAAAATATCTGCCTGATAAAATTATATTACATTGAGGCAGACTATACACCCTCCTGCCCACCCTCAAAGATGGTATTGGTGCTCAGTTTTCAAATTGGTGCTTGTTTTGCTTCTTATGCTACCCAACTGGAGGAAATGGGAATGTTGCAAAGCTCCTATAAAGCAAGAGTCACAGTCCAAAAAATGGTGATTACTCTTTTGCCCAAATGCAGTAGAAGACTATACTCTTGAAAACAGTAAACAGTGATGTGCTAAGCTTAAAAGAAAAATGGAGTGCAGAGAATCAACACTGAATTCAGTATCATTTAATATTTTTATAAAGTAAAGAGAAAGGAAATTAAACACGGTCAATTTAAATATCATTGTGCAGTGAAAGTGTTTTGAAATAACTGCACTATTAAAATGTATAATTAAACTAAACCTATTGTAAGTAAACAAAACCTATTGTAAGCAAACAAAACATAAGTAAAGCAAATAAGCATGCAATAAATTGTTTTTTTATAAATCCCAAATTTCAATAACCCTCTATATATAAGGCAAATTTCTTTATAAGTAGCATACTGATGACTTCTTTATATTAAGTCAATCAATATTTCCATTGATCAGTGTCTTTATTGTCCTACAACCATGATTACAAATCAAAATCCACTGAGATGTCAGTAGACTGATACATAGTACTTGTTAGTTGAAATGTAAGTTCAAAAACATCTTTTAATGTGATGAGGAAGGAAAAACAATACCACAACATGCATCCTGACTGAACAGCAGAAATAATATTATTATAAAAAATGCTACCATCTAATCCTGAATGAAAATGGTAGGCTCACCATTCCAACCTGAAAATGTACAGGACACAGGTCTATTCTTGCTAAATAAGATTTCTGTTGTTCAATCACTAAGTAATGTCCAACTCTTTGCAACCCCATGGAATGCAGCACATCAAGATTCCTTGTCCTTCACCATCTCCCAGAGTTTGCTCAAACTAATGTCCATTGAGTCAGTGACACCATCCAACCATCTCACCATCCATCACCCACTTCTCTTCCTGCCCTCGTTCTTTCCCAGAATCAGGGTTTTTTCCCAATTTGGCTCTTTGCATCAGGTGGTCAAAGTATTGGAGCTTCAGCTTCAGCATCAGTCCTTCCAATGCATATTCAGAGTTGGTTTCCTTTAGGATTGACTGGTTTGACTTCCTGTCCAAGGGACTCTCAAAAGAGTCTTTACCAGCACCACAGTTTAACAATATCAATTTTTGGTGCTTGGCCTTCATTATGTTATAACTCTCACATCCATGCATGATACTGGAAAAACCATAGCTTTGAGTATATGACCTTTGTTGGCAAAGTGATGTCTCAGCTTTTAAATACACTGTCTTGGTTTGTCGTAGCTTTTCTTCCAAGGAGCAAGTGTCTTTTAATTTTGTGGCTGCAATCACCATCTGCAGTGATTTTAGAGCCCAAGAAAATAAAAAATCTATCTGTCACCGTTTTCACTTTCTCCCCATTTATTTGCCATGAAATGATGGTACCGGATACCATGATCTTAGTTTTCTTGAATGTTGAGCTTTAAACAAGCTTTTTCACTCTCCTCTTTCACCCTCAAGAGGCTCTTTAGTACCTCCTCTCTTTCTGCCATTAGAGTGGAATTATCTACATATTTGAGGTTGTTGATATTTCTCCTGGCAAACTTGATTCCAGCTTGTGTTTCATCCAGCCTGGCATTTGCATGATGTACGCTGCATAGAATTTAAATAAGCAGGGTGACAATATACATCCTTGATGTACTCCTTTCCTAATTTGGAGCCACTCCATTGTTCCATGTCTGGTTCTAATTGTTGTTTCTTGACCTTCAAACAGGTTTCTCAAGACGCAGGTAAGGTGGTCTAGTATTCCCATCTCTTTAAGAATTTTCCACAGTTTGCTGTGATCCACACAGTCAAAGGCTTTAGCGCAGTCAATGAAGCAGATGTTTTTCTTCAATTCCCTTGCTTTTTCTATGATCCAGCAGACATTGACAATTTGATCTCTGGTTCCTCTGCCTTTTCTATATCCAACTTGAGGTCTGGGAATTCTCAGTATACGTACTGTTGAAGCTGGCTTGAAGGGCTTTTGAGCATGACCTTGTTAGCGTGTAAAGTTAGCACAACTGTGTGGTAGTTTGAACATTCTTTAGCATTATCTTTATTTGGGATTGGAATGAAAACTGATCTTTTGCAGTCCTGTGGCCATTGCTGAGTTTTCCAAATTTGCTGGCATATTGAGTGCAGCACTTTAATAGCATTATCTATCAGGATTTTCAATAGCTCAGGTGGAAATCCATCACCTCCACTAGCTTTCTTTGTAGTAATGCTTCCTAAGGCCCACTTAACTTATTAAGATACTGTTTTTCTTTTACTTTTTTAAAAAAGGTAGAATAGAAAGGTGGTGGTAGGGTGGGGATTTAATGTCCAAATTCAAGAATTTAAGAGTATATTGGAGGACATCATACAACCTAAATCTTAGCAGGTATGACCTAAAAGACAAGACCTTCTGCCTCCTTAAGAAACCATTCCAATTTGAAAGACGTCTAACTGCTCATTTTTTTTCTTCAATTATTTTGATCTTCACTATGTTCTTCTGAACCACACAGAAAAATCTAGTCCTCTTTCCAAATCTATAAATCTTGAGAGAATTTTTTGCAATGTCCTTCATGGAGAAATGAAATGCCAAAACACACAACAGCCATTGCCTAAGAATTAACACTGCATCTAGATTATGAAAATGACAGCTTGCATAAAGAAGTGAACAAACAACTCCCCTTAGTTTTCCAAATGTTAAGTACATACTAACTAATCATTCAAGTTGGGGTGATTAGTTTGCTTTTATACAAACTTTTATGCGAGTTAATAGAGTAAACATAAAAGGCACTGTCAACTAGCTTTGGAGGGAACAAATCTGGTTTCTGGCATGTTGTGAAAACAAATGATAAGACAGATAACAATTGACAAGTCACTGGAGAAGGAAGCGGCAACCCACTCCAGTAGTCTTGCCTGGGAAATTTAATGGAAAGAGGAGCCTGGCAGGCTACAGTCCATGGGGTTGCAAAGAGTTGGATGTGACTGAACACGCACACACCACTCTGGTCTTTTTCATGACCTAAATTACTACCTACATTTGAGAGATATTAAATGTTAGCTCATTAGTGGAGTCCTCCAATTTCTTAATTTCAGAGCAGAAAAAACAAGTATCAAGAACCTTATATGGCTCACCCGAAGTCAAACAGCCAATTAATGGCAGAGTTCAGACCAGAAGCTGGGTGTTTTGACTCTTAAACTTGCTACAATTTACCACAAAAGTCTTCTTCCTCGAAAAACTATTTTTGTATGGTTTCATAGATTCACAACTGTGTATTTAGTCCACATAACTTATAATTTAGTCTATATAAGTCTTTTTATACCAGTTTGGATGTCTTGATTCTATGATTAGGTGCAACTATATTTGTAAGTTCCTATGGTTTCTCATTAAATACTTGTGTCACTGATTTCAATCAGCTTAGATATAAACACAAAGAAAATGAAGTATAAAAGAAGCACATTGTATAATTTGATTTTTAGAGGCTACAGATGAATAAACCATATTTGAAACTGTTATACTGTAGAATAACAAGTCAACTTAACTTTTTCTAAAGTAGTATTTGGCTAAACAAAGCACAGGAACAATTCTTATAATGAGAAAAGTTGATTAAGGATAGAAAACTCTACCACACATTTCAAAATTAGAAACAAAACAAAAAAATGTTCCAAGTGATTGCTATCATGAACGTGGTAAATGCTGCTTTAAAATTACAACTTAATTAAGTTATATTTTTAAAATACCTCATGGAGAAGACTGATTTTCTTCACTAGTTTGAGGATGAAAAAAAAAAAAAACACGAATGATTGGATTCTAGGATTTAAATGGCACAGTCTATGCTTTATTTTCTGAACTGCCATTGATTTTCCAGTCATAACAGAGAAATGGCAGATTCTTAAATGTGATTATAGCCATGTGTCTTCTTTATTATAGCCACATGACTAGAGGCTTCCTTGTCACCATCACTCTGCCTCCTATATTAAGAGAGCTCACAGAAGGACCACATCTAAATCAACATCAGGATATCAATTACAATAAAGCCCAGCTAACAAAAATATATTTGTGGGAGGATCTGGCAACAGGCAATGAACGAAATTGATTTAAAATAATTCAAAATCCTAAATTCAAAAAGACAGACTGCCAAAATGTGCTAATCAAAGCTTTCTTCACTTCTGTGATCAATAGCTTTTCATGTGGGTCAAGACAGATCTCAGACTGCCTTCTCTCCTTCCAGCTCAAAAGTACATTTTAAACATAAGTGAAATAAGGTTATAACAAACATAAACCTTGAGAGGGAAAAATGTCCCTACAGGGTGACATGCAGTTTTAAGGGTGAGGGAAATTTTGAGAGTTAGAGAGTAACCTTCCAGTCTGTACAGGGCTTCCCTGCTGTCGGTTGGTAGAGATTCTGCCTGTGATGCAACAGACGGCCTGCAATGCAGAATATGGGGATTCAGTCCCTGGGTTGAGAAGAACCCCTGCAGAAGGAAATGGCAACCCACTTCAGTATTCTTCCCTGGGAGATCCTTAAGTTTGTAAGGGTGATTACATAAGCATATCTGTAAATGTATGCAAAGTGTAGAAAGAGTCATATATCATTTCATTCATCCTTTTATTCATTCACTAAGCATTTATTAAGCTAGGTGGTCGCTGTTTGCTAGGTTCTGGATATTCAGGATGAAGTCACAATTCCTGCCCTCTCCTTACTAGCATCCTGATCTTTCTGACAGATTCACTAATAAAGATCATCTGTAGAACATTTGTAGAGAAACACCCACTGATCAGGCATTTGGGAATTCTAGACAGAAGTCACATTTTGGGGAGCTGGGATTCATGAGTATGTAGAGGATGCTTAGTCAGCTATTATAATAAGGAAGCATGGTCAAAAACTATGTATGTATATGTGCACATGTATCTATACCTATATCTAGAGAGAAGGATTAAGTTTTTCATGCTTTATCCCTGCAGTGTGTAGCTTTAAGCCATGACTCTGAGAGATGGCAGACCAGCCACACACCGATGATTTCTCTTCTCCTCCAAATCACTATTAGATTTCTAAAAAACAAAGAGTGTGGGTGAGAATGACATGGACACATATACTCTTCATCATTAGTTAGCTTCTCAGCCCTATATTTGTTTCCTTTGTGGCTCAGCTGGTAAAGAATCAGCTGCGATGTGGGAGACCTAAGTTCAATCTCCGGGTTGGGAAGATTCCCCTGGAGAAGGGAAAGGCTACCCACTCCAGTATTCTGGCTTAGAGAATTCCAAGGACTGTAAAGTCCATTAGGCTGCAAAGAGTCAGACATGACTGAGCGACTTTCAGCCCTATATTGAGCAGGTCTTGGTGAACAGAAACATTTCAGGTGCCTCTAATCTCTTAACTTCAAACTCTAAATGAAAAGTGGGTCTGAGGGAACTAGGACTCAAGCTCCGGGAACTGGTAATGGACAGGGAAGCCTGGCGTGCTGCAGTCCGTGGGACTGCAGAGTCAGACACGACTGAGCAACTGAACTGAATGGAACTGAATTCATTCTTCAACTAGTATTTCCAAATACTAGGAAAGGGATCCATCTGATCACACTAGTTTCATGAAATTGAAGATAAATATAGAAAGAGAGATGAAAGGATGAAAATTATAGGAAGTCAATGAATATTAACTTTTTCTCTCCTTCCACTGGTAGAATAATGTAGGATCTCCAATTTGTCAGGAAACATAAGACAAATTATTTTTTTAATTTGCTAGTTAATCTTTCAAATAATATTCTCAAATTTTTTTTTTCTTAAATCCCCAGAACATTGTTTCCTATAAAAGACAAGGTTCCAACTGTTACACTGAAAAAAATCAACTAAATATACCCTTTTCCCTGTATTCCCAGGTTTTGTGGATACTCTCTTGCTGTGGACACATTCTCAGATCCTCTTGCCAGTCCCAGGGTCCTTCTGCCTTTGCAGGCTGCTCTCAAGCAAAGGGAGCCCCATTCTGTGCTCTCTAGTGGTTATTTCATTCGAAGTTAATGGAAAATAGTGATAAATTACACTGTATACACTGGCCAGTGAATGCAGGTGCCCAGTTCCTTGGTAAATATATTTCTCACTACAAATTAATAAACTCACACTGGGAGTATAATTTAACCTCCCCGGTAGATCTGCCTATAGGAACAGAATATTCTGGTCATGCTGAAATTAGTATTTCACTCTGTATGGCAGCATACTAAAGATTAATACAGTAATATGGATTTTTAAAGCAAATACACACGGTTGTTTAATTCTCACATCATTTACATAGTATGAAGATGGAAGGATGAACCAGCAATTGCTGTGGGGCATCACTGGGAGGTGTCTGATTTGTGATAAGTATGGGAACTGGTTTTGAACATTGAACAGGAGTTCATTTTCAATTCCTATTCTAACAGCAAGTAGCTTTTCCCATCACAAAGAGTGTACAGGAAAAACTGGGGAAGGAAATGTCAAAGAACCTATAGATGTGAAGAACTTATTTTATGAGACAGAGAATGGAAGCATTATTAAGCAAATCCAGACATAAAAAGCAAAATTCTAAGCCACTGCCAGATGGTACTGAAGGCTATGAAATAAGAAGCAGGCAACCTGGCACACTGGACAGGGGGCAATGGCAGCCAAGCACACACAGAGTTCACCATCTAGTCACACTTGTCCAGGGCTGGGCAGAGACAAAGGCCTGTATGACTCAATGTGCATCCCTTATAGGAGGCCCTATGGGTTCAATGATTTTTAATACACCCATTTGTTAGCTTCACACAATTCCATGCTAAAGAACCTTTTCAGGTATAAATGCATGAGGACACACAAACATAGATGCCCACCGAGTGTGCCCTATTTAAATACTTTAGTCAAGCTTTGGCACAGAGAGCTGGCAAAACCAGAAGATGCAAACATTTATAGAGTTTAGCCTTAAGGCTGCTTCTGCTTCATGGGCTACACACTACAATCACATTTGTGAATCCCCAAACCTAATATTTTCAATAATCAACAGATGCAACTAGAGATCATGTCCAAAAACGGAAGCATTGTAAAGATCTATTTTGCCTAACTCTGGGTGGATCTGTTCAATGTTAACTAATGTTGCCTCCTCATTTCCAGTTAGCTTTAACTCATCTCCCTCCTCCCTGCTGCTGTTGCTAAGTTGCTTCAGTCGTGTCCGACTCTGTGCGACCCCATAGACCGAAGCCCATCAGGCTGCCCGTCCCTGGGATTCTCCAGGCAAGAACACTGGAGTGGGGTGCCATTTCCTTCTCCAATGCATGAAAGTGAAGTCCCTCAGTCATGTCCGACTCTGCGACCCCACAGACTGCAGCCCACCAGGCTCCCCCGTCCCTGGGATTCTCCAGGCAAGAACACTGGAGTGGGGTGCCATTTCCTTCTCCAATGCATGAAAGTGAAAAGTGAAAGTGAAGTCATGTCCGACACTTAGCAACCCCATGGACTACAGCCTACCAGGCTCCTCCATCCATGGGATTTTTCCAGGCAAGAGTACTGGAGTGGGGTGCCATTGCCTTCTCCACCCTCTTCTCTAGAAATTAAGACTACATGACTAAATGATCCCAAGAACTCCTTCCAATTTTGTATACTATGATGCAAAAAGTAATAATAGCTATTTATAGAATACTATGTACTGGGCACAATGTTAAACACTTTACATTTATAATCTCACAATGAGGTGAACAACATTATCTTCATTTCAAAGATTATCAAATCATTAGTTTAATAAGGTTTATTAATTTGTTCAAGGTCAGTTTAACACTAGGAATTGAATCTGAGGCTAATGAACTGAGACGTCTGTGATCTTAGTAACCTGGAAGCTCTAAGTTAGGAGTCTGTTGATGAAAAGTGAAAGTGTAAATGTGTTAGTTGCTCAGTTGTGTCTGACTCTTTGTGACTCTAAGGGCTCACCAGGCTCCTCTGTCCATGGAATTCTCCAGGCAAGAATACTGGAGTGAATTGCCAGTCCTTTCTCCAGGGGATCTTCCTGACTCAAGGATCAAACTCAGGTCTCCCACATTGCAGGCAGATTCTTAACCAACTGAACCAACCTAAAACAATCTAATGATGATGATGAGATTAATAATTATAGCTAATCCTGACATGGTGCTTATTCAGTGTCAGATACCATTCTAAGCACTGCATCTTACTCATTTAATCTTCATTAAAATCCTACAAGGTAGGTACTATTCCCATTTTATAGATGAGGAAACTGAATTACATAAAAATTAATTTGCCAAAGACGAGAAAACTTTGGATAATGGAATAAAGTTTTTAACCTAGAAAGTCTGGCTACAGTGGTCTAGGATTTAACCACTTCTAAGATAATGCCCATATCAAGC
This sequence comes from Bos grunniens, assembly GCF_055505025.1. Lineage (NCBI taxonomy): Eukaryota > Metazoa > Chordata > Mammalia > Artiodactyla > Bovidae > Bos > Bos grunniens. The sequence continues at coordinate 52,079,190 of NC_141175.1, read as the reverse complement.
AAAAAAATAAAACAATAAAAAACAATAACAAAATGTTCTTAGCACCAACAATAGTGGTAAATTATTTTGTGGTGATATTTTTTAAATTGATCTTTTAAATAATATCTAGACTCTAAAATGATGTCCTCATGCATTATAATTTTAAGGAGCTGGGACAAGAATTTGAGCAAACTCCAGGAGATGGTAAAGGACAGGGATGTCTGGTGTCCTGCAGTCCAAGGGGTCACAAAGAGTCTAACACGGCTCAGTGACTGAACAGCATCCAAGAGGCAACATAAATTATGATAGGATGTATACAATAGGAGCTGCCATGGAAGAGGAAAGCCCTTGTCTCTCACTATAAAATTAGACACCTTAGCTCTTGTGCTTGTCTTGATTCATAGATGTCCAACTAACAATACTGTTATGTTATGATCAGACTCTACTCCTTTTTTTGCTAATTAGAGACAATTTTAGAACATTCCTTAACTTGAAACTAGAACTGCCCAAGAGTAAGCAAAAACATCATACTTTTCTTTTAGACTGTAGAATGCTTTACATTGTGATGAAGCCCAATGCTTCTGCATTAAGACTGGAGACATGTTTAAAGGGCTGCTAAATGTGCATGCAAAGATCACATATTATTTTTCAAATGCAACCCACATTAAAACAGAATGAGAAACCAACAATAATCATCTATGAAAATTAGGCTGTTTTCCAGCTTTTATGCATTATATATGCCAAGTCATTACAGACTAAAAGAAAGAAAAAAAAAGGAACTAATAGTTCAATACATAACAGATTTGGTTAGTCTTTTTTGAATTACCACCATCTTGAAAAGTAAAGATTTAATATTTCCCACTATTAGTTGGATGGAGAAGGCAATGGCAACCCACTCCAGTACTCTTGCCTGGAAAATCCCATGGACGGAGGAGCCTGGGAGGCTGTAGTCCATGGGGTCGCGAAGAGTCGGACATGACTGAGCGACTTCACTTTCACTTTTCACTTTCATGCATTGGTGAAGGAAATGGCAACCCACTCCAGTGTTCTTGCCTGGAGAATCCCAGGGATGGCAGGGCCTGGTGCACTGCCGTCTATGGGGTTGCACAGAGTCAGACACGACTGAAGCGACTTAGCAGCAGCATTAATTGGATATCAACTACCAGCTCTTTTCAGTTAGAATTAGGGACACCTCTTAATTTTAGGCTTATTAACCTTCACACATGAAATCTAAAAATAAAGTAAAAATGTTAATAGTATTATTATAGCAAAATATTAAGTAACAAACTTACCAGTAGGATAAACTTTTAAAATAATTGTATTATTCTTTGACAGCACACCAGTAAAGAACCTTGGCTCAGACTTCTTGAATTTAAGTCCTAGTTCTCCATTTTTTTCTTTGTGTAACCTTAGGCAAATTACTTAATCTTTCTAGGACTCAGTAGTAAAATTAATAAAATAGCACCCCATGTCACAGATACATGTAAAAATTAAATGAGAGCATATAAGAGACTGAATACCAAGAAATATATCTCATGACACCCAGCAAATATCTTTATAAATGGAAAAGCAATCTCTGAGCCAAAAAAAAGAAAAAAAGAAACAGAAATTAGCAATCTTGAAACAAAAATGTTAAATTAATTCTGAAGCACTGACAACCTTAGAATCATTAAAAGTTATTTAGAAGCTAGATTTTAATTGCCACAGATGGGACGTAAGAATGTTTTGACCCTCAACAGGAATAGATCTGTCATGTTTTCTACCTAAAATAAAATTTCGAAACTTAAAATGCTGCTGCTGCTAAGTCGCTTCAGTTGGGTCCAACTCTGTGCGACCCCATAGATAGCAGCCCACCAGGCTCCACAGTCCCTGGGATTCTCCAGGCAAGAACACTGGAGTGGGTTGCCATGTCCTTCTCCAATGTATGAATGTGGAAAGTGAAAGTGAAATCGCTCAGTTGTGTCTGACTCTTCATGACTGCATGGACTGCAGCCTACCAGGCTCCTCTGTCCATGGGATTTTCCAGGCAAGAGTACTGGAGTGGGTTGCCATTGCCTTGCTGGCTTAAAATGCTATATCAGTGAAAATATTAACTAGAAAATAAATGTGTTCTCTGGCAAAGAGAAATCATACAGAAATGTTTCTGTCTCTATTCAGGAAAAAATCATATAGTTTCATTTATATTTGATAATCATAGTTTATAATCAGTGTTTGTAAGAAACTCATTTATACTTCGTACATAGAGTAGGAACAGAGATGTTATTTTAAAAATCAGTTTCAGATTGGTGGTGTGTGGTGTTCTTGTCAGAAGCAAAAGCAAATGTTTTTTGGAAGGAAGCAGAGGAATCTTTCAAATAAGACTTCATTAAAAAGTGAGTATACAGTTCAAAATTATAGAACACTGTAGCTGTGCTGAGTGGCAGGATTAATTATCTTAAAGAACTTAATAATTAAACTAAAGAAATTAATGATTAAAGAACTTCAGATAATAGAAGCAGAGGGAAATTATATATGTAATAAATATTTAAAAATACTTATAGTACTAGAACAAGAATTTGAAAGCATGAATTAAGGACTATGATTCTCTGAACCAAATAGATATTAAATCTCAAAAACAAAGAATAAATAAAAATTTATATAGAACTAAGAAGAAGGGCTTATTCATTAGGCCTTCCCAGGTGGCTCAGAGGTTAAAGCATCTGCCTGAAATGTGGGAGACCTGGGTTCGATCCCTGGGTTGGGAAGATCCCCTGGAGAAGGAAATGGCAACCCACTCCAGTATTCTTGCCCGGAGAATCCCATGGACGGAGGAGCCTGGTGGGCTACAGTCCATGGGGTCGCAAAGAGTCGGACATGACCGAGCGACTTCACTGAGAAGAAAATCTGTGAACTGGAAGACTGCTAAAAAAGTTAACCAAAAAAGGGGCACAAAATCTAGAGAAACAGAAGATAAGAAAAAGAAGTATATAGAGAATATAGAGAAATTTTCTAACATAAGTCTTCTTAGTTGTATATTGCGTGTTTGGCTTCCTGAATCAGGTGATAAACGGAGCGTAAAAAAGTCAGTATTTGTGAGATAATGGCTAAGAATTTTCCAGAGTTAAATAATTCATGAATACTCTGATTCAGGAAGCCAAACATATATCAACCAAGATAAGCAAAAAGAAGTCCACATTTGATCCCTTCATAGTAAAACTGAAGGAAATAAATGTCATAGCAAAGATTTTAGTTTAGCTACAAATAAAAAAAAGAACAGCTACAAGATAATGACAAATTATACTGACAGCATCGTATTCAGTGGCAAAATGGAAGCAAAAAGACAGTGGTAATATATGCTGAGAAAAAAAATAATAGGCAAACTAGAATTTTATGCCTAGCCAAAGTATTATTTAAAACGAGATTAGGACTTCCCTGTGGTCCAGTGGTTAAGACTCGATGCTTCCACTGGAAGGGGGCACAGGTTCCATCCCTGCTCAGGGAACTAAAATTCCCACACGCCATGCAGTGTGGCCAAAAGTTATTTTTAAAAATAAAATGAGAGCAAAAAAATGACATTTCCAGAAAAATATGAGAAAGCTTACTACCAAGCACCTTTACAAACTAAAGGAATCATTAAATGTACATATCATGAAGAACTAGGATTCACAATAGAATGAATTTTAAAGATTAATGAAATAACATGCATGAAAATCTTAAAATAACCTAATTTGTAACTAACTAGCCCAAAGGAAAAAAATTTTAATGGTGTCAAACAGTAATATTAACCAGTGATGATTGTAATAGTGTATTTTCTAATAAAGGTGTCCAATAGTGTTTTATGACCTCTAGTTCTTAACTTTCATCTTTTATTATGATATCAGTGATAACCCATCTTTCTAACATATATATGATTTCAATATCTCACTTTGTGTCTTTATCTAAATGTAATTCATGACAAAGTACTACTAATTTGATCTTATCACTAATTTGATCTCATCAGTATTTTAAACAATTACACAGTCTTCTCCATTGCCAGAGCCACTGAAAAAGTGGAAAGTGAAAGTGTTAGTAGCTCAGTTGTGTCCAACTGTTTGTGACCCCTTGGGCTGTAACCTGCCAGGCTCCTCTGTCCATGAAATTCTCCAGGCAAGAATACTGGAGTGGGTAGCCATTCTCTTCTCCAGAGAATCTTCCTGATCCAGGCAGGCAGATTCTTTACTGTCTGAGCCACAACGGAAGCCCCAGGAATCCTAATCAAATTCTCATCTCACTACCTATGATCTTATGGACATAGTTTGAGCAAACTTTGGGAGATGGTGAGGGACAGGTAAGCCTGGGGTGCTGCAGTCCATGGGGTCACAGAGAGTCGGACACAACTTGATCCATCCAAGTCCAACAACAACCAACAACCTATGATCTTAAAAGAGAGGGCCCAATCAGTCCCCCAATTTTTAGGCACATTTTCTTCTTATTCACTCCATGCTCAGAAGAAAAAGCTGTCAAGTTAATCAAATCATTAGAACCAAGACCTATAATGACAGTTAATCAGAGTATGCTATTACATTAAGTCACAAACTCAAATATACAGTTTTAAAGAATTCTACCAATTATGCCTTTTTATTTCTTAATCAGACATAGCCTCTTAGTGCATTAGCTTATACTACAATCAGACATAGAAAATCTTCTAGCTTTTACTAAAGAATAGCATTCTCTTTTCTGCTTCTGAATTTTGCTCTGCTTTCTCTACCCATCACTTCTCTATATTCTTTCTTCCATGGTTAGTATACACTCCTCTGACCTAAACTGATTTTACATTTCCTTTACCTGTAGAATCTTGGCTTACATAATTCTAGTTACTCCAAAAAATACTCAGTCTTTTAAATTCTCAGTGGAATATTAAACTGAGCTCAATAAATATAATTTTAATACAAAATTTTGTCCTTTTCTAATATTTTAAAAGTAGAAACCACTTACTGAGTTAAGGAAAGCTCTATTAAATAGAGTCTCATTTTTTTTCTCCATTCTGGGCAGCACAGAAAGGATAAATCAATACAGAGTTAGGCTCACTATTATCATAATAAATATTCACAATCAGCCCTAATCACAAATATCTTAGAATAACAGCTTGCATAACACTATTATTTTTTGCTTGAACTTGGCAACTTTAAAAAAATAAAATCAACCACCTATGGAAATTACAAAAGTCTAAATAATAAGAGTACAGAACTCCTGGAAGAGCTGAGTTATTTCCTCATAGACTAAAATTATTTATAAACTGCATTTCTAGTACTTGATTTTTTAAACATCTCTTCCCAGTTTCCAACAATAAATTATGAAGAGAAAGAGTGTGTTGGGAACCAGGGAGTAAGAAGACAATAAATGAGCTATGAGAGGAGAAAGAAAGTTTTTCCCTGACATTCCCCCACATACACCTAAAAAGAATCACAGAATGCATCTCTAACCTACATTCCTATACTCTCATGCTCACTTAAAGAATCTATTAGTAAATTATACCATGGGTTATATTGCACCCCTCCCCTCCCCTCCACAAAAGATATATCAAATTTCTAACCTCAAGGACCTTGTTTCTGACCTTATTTGGAAAGAAAAACTCTTTGCAGATGTAATCAAGTTAGGATGATGTCATACTGAATTAGACAGAGTGTGCTCTAACTCCACATGACTGGTGTCCTTATAAGAAGAGGTAAGGTACTGACATACGAGAGAAAACTGCATGAGGATGAAGGCTGAGATGGAAGTACTAAAGATGCAAGTCAAAAAAATTAAAAATAAATAAAAATAAATAAAGATAAATAAAGATAAATAAATAAAAATAAATAAAGCAAGTTAAGGAACACCAAACACTATCAACAAACCAACCACCAGAGCCAGGAAGGGGTAAGGAAGGATTCTCATCTTCAAGTTTCAGAGGGACCAGGGCCCTGCTGACACCTTGATTTTGGACAGAAGTATAAGAGAATAAACTTTTACTGTCTGCAGTCACCCAGTTTGTGGTACCTTATTATAGCATCCCAAGGAAACTGATACAAAAGGAGACATGTGTACCCACTGTGTGAGATGTTTTTTGCACTTAAAAAATATTTTACAATGTATTCTGCATTTCAATTTTGCTCGTTAGATTACTGAAAAATTATTCAACCCCTAGACATCCCACAAGAGTTTGAGCTGAAGTCACTAAAATCCACACTCATAGTAAAATTTTAGCTATCCAAGGACCAGCCTTTTGGAATACCAAGCTTCTCTAATGACTGCTGACCTCACAGGAGGTAGGATTACAATGTCACCAATATAAGGTGCAAAAAAACAGCCTCCATGAGTGCCAAGGAAGAGAGATCTACTGTCAAGAGGATTTGATGCTCCAAAGACTGAACTCAGTGAACTTTGAATGGTTGTCATGTTCTGATTGACAGGAATTGTCTGTGAAAAGCCATCCCTTCCATGCAAGGCAGGAAGCAGAACCAGAAGTAGCAGGAAGATTAAAAAAAAAAAAAAAAAAAGGAGAAATAGGAAAACTGGAGATGCTCAGTGGCAGCATTTAGAAGCAATGCTGGGGCAGTAAGCAATGCATACTGCACTGTGCCATTCAATGATGAGAGAGTCCAGGAGGATAGGCAGTTAGTTCTACAGTATCAAGTATCCCTCTTAGCAGTCTCATCTCTTACAGCCTTATTCTCCCTGGGACATGTATGTAGAAAACACAGATTCCTCCTGCAGCAGATGTAGCAGATACACAGGGTTCGTGCATGCTCAGTCATGTCTGACTCTGCAACTCTATGGACTGTAGCCAGCCAGGCTATTCTGTCCATGGGATATTTCCCGGCAAGAAATACACAGGGTAATACAGCTCTAAAGCCAGTAGAATCTCAGTTGCTTACTGAGCAACGCATCCTAAGGGTATATCAAACACCCAGTAGTTCATTGTACTTGGAAACTCTGGTAGTCACCCGGAGGACTTAATAATGACTGAAACATTTGGTAATTTTCTTACCTACATTAGCGGATTGATTCTATCTACAAATTCCATTGCTATCGCAAATATAAAATTGTATTAGAAAACTGTTTTAATGAAAATAAAATATACACAGGATTTGGTGTGTAAGACTTTTGAACAAATAACTTAAAGATGGAATTTTTAATGTGATTTTGCCTAGAATTCCAGTAAACATCAAACAATAAGTGTTTGGTAAATAGAGCAAGGTCTACTGTAATGTTTGTACTTATCTTGAATAATCCAGTGATAACATCACTGATATTTGTTGAAAGATATTCTCACTGGGTATCCATTATATGTCATGTTCTGTGCTAGGTGATAATGACAATATCAGTATTACTAAAGTATGTACTAAAGTATGTCTATCTCCAAAAACCCAAAGGTCTGATGAGTACTTCACTGAAGTCATCCCTGAGTCCACTGATGAAACTGAAAAAAAATAATAATATTAAGAAAGATATTAAGTCAAAGGCGTGCATGCATGTCAAGTTGCTTCATTTGTGCACAACTCTTTGGGACCCTATGGACTGTAGCCCACCAGGCTGCTCTGTCCATGGGATTCTCCAGGCAAGAATACTGGAGTGGATTGTTATTTCCTTTGCCATGAGATCTTCCCAACCCAGGGATCGAACCTGTGTCTCCTGGGGCTCCTACATTCCAGGAGGACTCATTACTGCTGAGCCACCAGGGAAGCCTAAGTCAAAAGCTGATGATTGTAAATATGACAAAGTGATTTTCCAAAGACAGAAAATATCATTAAAGAAGGAGAATTTCTACAGTATTTGAGTTACTGTTCAGGAAAAACACATGACTACACTCTACTTGCAACCCATCTGTATAAAAAAAAAAGAAAAATCCGAAAGTTATTTCCTAGAGGTCATTGTCACAGGAAAACAAATTCTAAGGCAACCACCAGAGCTACTAGATGAGGTTTTTAGATATGCAACCAAAGTCCAAACATGGCATGATAGTTCATATTTATGGTCATATCCCTGAGGCATTAAGAAAATGTTTAAATAGATATTTAACAATAAAGATAACCATTAAAAACTCTGTAATCATAATAGCCATTTAAAAATAAAACAAACCAAACAAAAACCATAAGTCTTTAAGAATAAAACTAAGAAAAATGTTAAAGGTTCTTAAGAAGGAAAGTATAAAACCATTGAAATTCATAAAACATATGAAATATAGAGATATGCCTTAATGATAATCGTCTCAATAAAGATGGAAATTCTCTCTGAATTGATGTATAAATTCTATACAACTATAATGCAACTAAATTTTAACAGAGTTCCCTTGTAGAGAAATTAACAAGATGATACTACAATTCAGACTGAGGAACAAAGGGCCAATAAAGAATAGCCAAGACAATGTTAAAAAACATCAGAAAAGAGATGAGGACTTGTCCTGCCAGATAATCAATATTTATTAATAAGCCATGTAATTGAGTCAAAGAGGTATGCATGCAAAAACCGACCAATGGGATAACAGAATAAAGCACCTTGCCACAGCCTAAATTTTTTGTGTAAATATGACCTATGACAAAGGGGGATAGATTGCTTAATAAATGATGCTAATTACTGGCTATGACTGAGATAAATACTGAACTACATCTTAATCCACAAAATAAAAATCAAAGAAAATGAATATTGTAAACACAAAAATTTCAAACATTTAGAAAAATATGTAGGAATACATATTTATGATTTGGGGTTAGAAAATAATTTCTTAAGGACACACAAAACATCCAACAAAGATCAATAAAATTATGTTTTAAAAAAATTCTATGTAAAAAATAAGGAATGAACAAAATGAAAACATTAGTTACAGACAAGGAGTGCATATTTGCAAAAAATACATAAAATACAAAGTTTTTGTTTTTAATTGAAGTATGGTTGATTTACAATGTTGTGTTCACTTCAGCTGTACAGCAAAATGATTCAGTTATACATACATCTATTTTTTTCAGATTCTTTTCTCTTATGTGTATATATATATATATATATATCTTATACACACATATATATATAGAGAGAATATTCTTTTCTCTTATATATATAAAATATTGTGTATAGTTCCCTGTGCTATACGCTAGGTCCTTGTTGGTTATCTATTTTATAAATCATAGCATTTATATTTTAATCCCAAACTCCTAATCTATCCCTTCCCTCCCCTGTTCCTTTTGGTAACTGTAGTTATATCTTTTATGTCTGTGGGCCTGTTTTGATTTTATATCTTTTTTTTTATTTTAAGATTCCATGTATAAGTGATACCAAACGATATTTGTTTGAGTATCCAAAGTTTCAGTATCCGAAATATAATTATAGCTAATTTACATGAAGAAGAACAAACAACCTAAAGGAAAATTAAGCCAAGGAATCAAAAGACTAACATGCCCAATGGCTGATAAATAGATGAAAAACCCAGCAACTGAAAAAAATGGAAACTGAAATAACAGTAAGATACAGTTTTACACCCAAAAGACTGGGGGAAAAAATGCTAAAAATCATGATAAAATTTAGCAAGGATGTTGGAAACAGGAAATCTCACATATAGCCAGGAGGAGTACAAATTGTTCCAGCTACTTTAGAGATTATTTTCAAAATATCCAGTGAAGGTGAATTGTAGATTACCAAAGGTCTCCAAAATTCAACTTTCAGTCAGCATAAAGAGAAAACAGACAGATCTAACAACAAATCACTGTCAGTTATTTTCCCAATAAAGCAAGTTCCAAGACAACCGTTAGACGTTATACCTGTTTATGGGCTGCCTTATTTAACAATGCTACTTGTAGCTATATTCCCACAAGACACTCCTGTACTTGTTCACAAGAACAGGCACAGAAAGACTGGTTTACTTCAGCTCTGGGTGTTATAGGCAGACATTAGAAAAGCTCCAAAAGCCCAACAGTAAGAAAATAATCTGTGCATCTAGTGGAATAATATAAGGTACTGACTATGTTCTTTCAGTAAAGATAACAAATTCAATGGTAAATGTAATTTGCAATACAATATAATATAAATATTAGAGAGATTACAAGTCATCATATAAATTATTTATAACTGAAGATATCTATTGCAAGAGGACTTCATTAAAATGATTTCAAAAAAAGAAATCAAAGAAGAATCTTCATTGTCAATCTTCAATGTCAAGACTATTCTGTGATAGGTGTTAAGACAGAGAACTAGATCCCTTCCAAGAATATTTTGTTTGTATTGTATTATTGGCTCATACTTGACAATAAAAGGATGACATAGGGCACCTCAATTTGAATAGACTAGTTGTTCGGGGTGACATGCAATAAAGAACAAGAAATCAAGATTTAAGTACATGGAATGCTTTTTCCCACCAGCCTCTGGACCACTATTTTGGCTAAAGGATACATTGTCTAGAAGAGGTCACGATTCCTGGAATGAGTTTTTAACAGACAATTTTCACCAAAATTCACTCTCTCTGAAGAGAGAGGCATGGTGAGAGCATTGCTTTTGATGGGCAAGGAGTCTGAGAAAGGCAGGATTTCAGTGTAGTTAAATGAGAGAAAAAAAGGCCCTGATTCCTATGATTGTCCCCAAAGGAATCAGAGGCCAGGAATAGAGCTGAGGGCAATGACACTGGAAGACAATCATTTTCTGCTTTGCAATTTTGCCTAGGGCCAGCCCACCTTTCTAACATAACTGTTTTCAGCCAAGTATAAACCCTCTTGTGAGCCATGGAACTGGGTTCTACCTATTAAGCTTTGAGAAAATTCTCAAAATCTAAGGCCTAAAGACAGTCCAGTAACCATAGAGTCTAAATTCTTTCTGTTTGGCAAACTTTCTTTTCTTACTTTATTTTAAAATTAATTTTTATAAAAGTATAGTTGCTTTACAATGGTGTGTTTGTTTCTACTGTAAAGCAAAATGAATTAGCCATATGTATACAGATATTCCTTCCTTTCTGGACTTCTTCTTCATCCAGGTCACCACAGTTCACTAAATAGAGTTCCCTGTCCCAAGTTCTCATTGGTTATCTCATTGGTTATACAGAGTATCAACAGTGCATATGTGTCCATCCCAATCTCTAATTCCTCCCAACTTGGTATCCAAATATGTGCTCTCTATTTCTGTTTGCAAATATGATAGTCTACACCATCTTTCTAGATTCCTCATATATGCGTTAATATACAATATTTGTTTTCCTGACCTACTTCACTCTATATGACAGTCTCTAGGTCCATCCACATCTCAACAAATGACCCAATTTCATTCTGATTTATACATACATTAATATGTTTACAAATATACCATTTGTAAGGGTTTAATGTTGGCTCGCATTTGAATCAGTTTCATTTCCTAAGGAAAAAAACAAGTAAAAAGAAGTAACTACAATCAGCAGCAATATAAGACAGAGTAAGATTTTAAAATTCGTTAAGGCTGTGAAAACATAATGGTTGGTGGAGAAATCGCTGGATATACAGTGGACACTGTCACATTTGGTACCAGCATCACTAAATAACCACATCAAGGCCTTGTGCAGGCACACAAGGAGCCTTCAACAAATGTTCAACCCATTTAATATTCATTGATTCAGGAACGCAAGTACTGTGACTGAATGCCCAAATGAAATTACAGACAGGCCTGCTTTTGTTTGGATGCCCATGAAGACAAAGGACCGAGGCTCCGTCTGGTCTCTTCCAGCAAAACAAAGCTTGACTGAACAATCTATATAAACATAATGACCAGAAACAGCATACCAGAAAACTGACAGGTTCACCGAAGGTAAAGACAGACAAAACCCAGACCACGTCAATGTAAACGGAGTAATACTGAAGACAGAAAGCACATTCGGCATTTAGCTGCCATAGAAATAACTTCTCAGGTAGAAGTTTAAGGTAAAAGCATAGGCAACTCCATGTTAATGTAACAAATCTGCCAGGGCAACTGAAAGCACTTGATCAGTAAATGCGTTATAAAAATCGGGGAGGCCTAGACCCAAGTCAGAACATTCACCACAGGGATTAATCATGCATTGTTTGAGATAATAGCTAGGCAACAGTTCCCCTAGGTCCTTTAGGAGTGTTTTCTTTCTCACTATGTTGCATATTGAACTTGGCCATAGGCAATGCAGGCCATACATTTTAGAAATGCAATATGATAAATGAGACTGAAGTTAAGGGTATATCACAGGGCAAGTGAAAATCTTAACAGGAAAATGACTACAGGTACTTAATTTTAGAGCCAAACTTGAGGGGAAAGCCAAATGCTTTAAGGAATGAGTGACCTACAACTTGGTATCATATCCCTGAGAAGATTATTGGGAAAAAAATTTTTAAAAATATCAAACATCAGAAAGAAAATCAAAGAAAATGCAGAAATTATTAATCATTTGCATGAAATTTACTCTAATATTTGTAAGGAATTACAGGCTACTATAAATAAGTAGGGAATGAAAAGAAATATTAGAATGAGAACTTTTTTTTAAATTGAAGGGTAGAAGATTGAAATTGCTCTGGTAAGGATTTTAAAAACATGTATTTTCTGTGAATGAACAGTGAGAACAAAAGAATCCATCTAGTAAAATGACAGTAGGAATTGGAAATGAGGCATGAGGAAATAGCTGAATTACCAATTACCTTGCAACAATCTTTACAGAGGAAAAGCTGGAGTGCCATCCAAATGAGTTATCATATTTCCCAGTATGATTTTGAGTCACATTGTATTAAGAGGAAAATGTGGAAAGAATTCAGTGCTTCTCAAGCTATGTGAAGCAACACAGACAGAAAATAACTTGTTTATCTAAAAGCACTAAAAAATGATGACATTTAAAGCCATGGACAGTAAATAAAAACAGAGAAGAGAGGAGGATCTAGTACTAAGCTCTAATCTAAAAGAGTAAGAAAATCCAGCCACAAAATGAGAAAGGAATAGTGAATGACAAAGGGGATAACTGGTGTTCTCAAAGTCAATTTGTTGCAGCAAAACCACAAATGAGCAAATGGTCTTTGGTGCCAACCAGCCAAAGAGGGCTTTAAAATTAAGTAATCCTGCTTATTCTTTAGGAGAAGGCAATGGCACCCCACTCCAGGACTCTTGCCTGGAAAATCCCATGGATGGAGAAGCCTGGTAGGCTGCAGTCCATGGGGTCCCTAAGAGTCCGACATGACTGAGTGACTTCACTTTCGCTTTTCACTTTCATGCATTGGAGAAGGAAATGGCAACCCACTCCAGTGTTCTTGCCTGGAGAATCCCAGGGACAGGGGAGCCTGGTGGGCTGCCATCGATGGGTTCACACAGAGTCGGGCACGACTGAAGCGACTTAGCAGCAGCAGTTATTCTTTAGCTGTTACAACTAAGAAACACTTGGAGCTAGACTTGTCCTTCATAAAACTAATTACTCTCTGACTCCAAATGAATTATACTCTGTACCTGGCATTCTTATCCCCTGCACTTCCTTGCAGCATTCTTCATTTCAGAAAGGAGGTCATAGGCCGATAGCCTCAGAGACACCAGATCTGGTTACTGAGCCGCCTGACACCAGGTTTGGCCATAAATTTTGCAGAGGAATGCAGGACTTTTCCCACTCTAATCCTTTTCACCTTCCCCAGACTACAAGCACTGTCTATAAAACTTTGCCCTGATAGCTCAGTTGGTAAAGAATCCACCTGCAATGTAGAAGATCCAGGTTCAATTCCTAGGTCAGGAAGATTCGCTGAAGAAGGGATAGGCTACCTACTCCAGTATTCTTGGGCTTCCCTTGTGGCCCAGCTGGTAAAGAATCTGCCTGCAATGCAGGACACCTGGGTTCGATCCCTAAGTTAGGAAGTTCCCATGGAGAAGGGAAAGGAAATTCTCCAAGCCAGGCTTCAGCAATACGTGAACTTCCAGATGTTCAAGCTGGTTTTAGAAAAGGCAGAGGAACCAGAGATCAAATTGCCAACATTCACTGGATCATCGAAAAAGCAAGAGAGTTCCAGAAAAACATCTATTGGGAATACCAGTCCACCTGATCTGCCTCTTGAGAAACCTGTATGTAGGTCAGGAAGCAAGTTAGAACTGGACATGGAACAACAGACTGGTTCCAAATAGGAAAAGGAGTACCTCAAGGCTGTATATTATCACCCTGCTTATTTAACTTATATGCAGGGTACATCATGAGAAACGCTGGGCTGGAAGAAGCACAAGCTGGAATCAAGATTGCTGGGAGAAATATCAATAACCTCAGATATGCAAATGACATCACCCTTGTGGCAGAAAGTGCAGAAGAACTAAAGAGCCTCTTGATGAAAGTGAAAGAGGAAAGTGAAAAAGTTGGCTTAAAGCTCAACATTCAGAAAACGAAGATCATGGCATCTGGTCCCATTACTTCACGGCAAATAGATGGAGAAACAGTGGAAACAGTGTCAGACTTTATTTTGGGGGGCTCCAAAATCACTGCAGATGGTAACTGCAGCCATGATATTAAAAGATGCTTACTCCTTGGAAGGAAAGTCATGACCAACCTAGACAGCATATTAAAAAGCAGAGACTACTTTGCCAACAAAGGTCTGTCTAGTCAAAGCTATGAATTTTCCAGTAGTCTTGTATGGATGTGAGAGTTGGACTGTGAAGAAAGCTGAGTGCTGAAGAATTGATGCTTTTGAACTGTGGTGTTGAAGACTCTTAAGAGCCCCTTGGACTGCAAGGAGATCCAATCCATCCATTCTAAAGGAGATCAGTCCTGGGTGTTCACTGGAAGGACTGATGTTGAAGCTGAAACTCCAATACTTTGGCCACCTGATGTGAAGAGCTGACTCATTGGAAAAGACTCTGATGCTGGGAGGGATTGGGGGCAGGAGGAGAAGGGGGCAACAGAGGAAGAGATGATTGGATGGCATCACCGACTCAATGGATATGAGTTTGCATGTACTCTGGGAGTTGGTGATGGACAGGGAAGCCTGGTGTGCTGTGGTTCATGGGGTCGCAAAGAGTCAGACACAACTAAGCTACTGAACTGAACTAACTGAACTCACTCCAGTATTCTGGCCTGGAGAATTCCATGGACCATACAGTCCATGGGGTCCCAAAAAGTTGGACACTACCACACGACTTTCAATTTTCACTTATTCCCCAGAGAAGGAGGCACAGTTCCTGAGGCTCTAGCCTTCTATGTTCCCTCTTTGCCTGGCAAAGAAATAAAGCTACTCTATCTCTTTCCTCCAAAACATTTTCCATATTTCTATTCGGCATTGGTGCACAGAGGGCCAATATTTTGGCAACCAACTGAATCAAGTTAGAACATGGCAAGAGCGATTTCATTGGGGTGAGGAATCGTACTTCTGATCGGTGAGGGTCAAAAATAGATGAGAGGAGAGAGAGATGAGGAGAGCAGATAAACACTGAAGAAAGTTCACTATAAAGGACAGTGGAGAAATAGGGCAGAACTTGAAAAAGCATGTGTGAGTTTGGGGGAAGGAAAGTTTTTGGTTTTCCAAGCAGGGAAAAGTCACAGAAATTTCTTACTGGTGGCAATAACACAGTAAACAGAACTTTGATAATGAAGGAAAGCGAGAGGTAAGTAAAGTCCTTGAGTAGCAGGGCTAAGATGTGGGATCTAGGACATAAAGGAAAGGACTGATATTAGGGGCAAGGACAGAACCCTATTATAATAAATGGGGGAAAATACACGTGGCTACAAGCGCTGGAAGATTGATAGATTTGCCAGTGGAAGCAACAGGAGTTCTCTCCTGATTGTTCCTATTTTCTCACTGAAATAAAAAGCAGGATCCTAAGATGTAAGTGGATGGTGAAGGGAACATACCAAAAGCTTAAAGAGAAATGAGAGAGTTTGAAGTGGATCTCTTAGAAAATGAGAGAGCAGGCTGACCAGGAAAATATAATAGAATTGCCAGGCATTGCCAAGGGCCCACTTGAGGTTTATAGTCCTATTTCTGGATTTTGCCTTCATTATTTGACAGGCTTAATCCTGTTTGTGCCATGATGGATACCTGCTTCTTTTTGTTTTCAACCTAACACCTTAGCAAATCCAATGGAAAGAAACAGCCTTTTTACCAAGAGAATGCCAATAAAAATCTGTGTGAGCTCTCACATATGGGACCTCAGTCCTTGTTCAGGCTTTATCTCATTGCTGTGTTTGGGAGGATTCTGTCCTCTAATTAGCTGGCCTGTATGTCCTCCCAGGAGCTTGGGGTTGCAGTGGATTCAGCCCTGTTAAACACAAGGATATGATTGGGGAGGGTGGCTTCCTATAGAAAATCACAGTACATGTTACCATATCTATCCTTATGAAGGTGGAAAACAAACTGAGCAATACAGCCAATATCCACAGTGCTCATTATTGGCATGTAATTTACTGAAAAACTTGCCAGGGTGAGTCAAATGTCATAAATGACCTCTATGAACATTTCCATTTTCTTATTATTCAGTTTTTTAGTCATGTCTGGGTCTTTGCGATCCCATGGACTGCAGCATGCCAGGCTTTCCTGTCCTTCACTATCTCCAGGGCTTGCTCAAACTCATGTCCATCAAGTTGGTGATGCCATCCACCCATCTCATCCTCTATCATCCCCTTCTCCTCCTGCCTTCAATCTTTCCCAGCATCGGGTCTTTTCTAATGGAAAGTCAGCTCTTTGCATCAGGTAGCCAAAGTACTGGTTTCAGCTTCAGCATCAATCCTTCCACAGGACTGATTTCCTTTACAATTAACTGGTTTGATCTCCTTGCAGTCCAAGGGACTCTCAAGAGTATTCTCCAACACCACAGTTCAAAAGCATTAATTCTTCAGTGCTCAGTCTTCTTTACAGTATAACTCTCATATCCTTACATGACTATTGGAAAAACCATAATTTTAACTACAGGGATCTTTGCTGGCAAAGTAATGTCTCTGCTTTTTAATACGCTGTCTATATTTGTCATAGCTTTTCTCTGAAGGAGCAAGTGTCTTTTAATTTCATGGCTGCAGTCACCATCTGCAGAGATTTTGGAGTCCAGGAAAATAAAGTCTGTCACTGTTTCTTTCCCCATCTATTTACCATGAAGTGATGGGACCGGATGCCATTTTTTGAATGTCGAATTTTAAGACAACTTTTTTACTCTCCTCTTTCACTTTCATGAAGAGTTTAGTTCCTCTTTGCTTTCTGCCATAAGGGTGGTGCCGTCTGCATATCTGAGGTTATTGATATTTCTCCCAGCAATATTGATTCCAGTTTGTGCTTCATCCAGCCCAGCATTTCACATGATGTACTCTGCATGTAAGTTAAATAGCAGGGTGACAGTATATAGCCTTGACATACTCCTTTCCCAATTTGGAACCAGTCCGTTGTTCCATGTCCATTTCTACCTGTTGCTTCTTGACCTGCATACAGATTTCTCAGGAGGCAGATAAGGTGGTCTGGTAGTCCCATTTATTGAAGAATTTTCCACAATTTGTTGTGATCCACACAGGCAAAGGCTTTAAGGTAGTCAATGAAGCAGAAATAGATGTCTTTCTGGAACTCTCTTGCTTTTTGTATGATCCAATGGATATTGGCAATTTGATCTCTGTTTCCTCTGCCTTTTCTATACCTAGCTTGAACATCTGGAAGTTCTTGGTTCACATACTGTTGAAGCCGAGCTTGAAGAATTTTGAGCATTACTTTGCTAGTGTGTGAAATGAGTGCAGTTGTGAGGTAGTTTGAACATTCTTTGGCATTGCCTTTCTTTGGGATTGGAACAAAAACTGACCTTTCCATTTTAACACTCTTAAATTCTCTAGCTTTGAAACTCCCAAACTGGGCACCTTTGGCTGGGAACAAGAATGATCCTACAGTAACATGATTGATGATCATCATCTGTCTTCTGAAATATTCACCAGGTATATCTATTCAATATATTGAAAAATAAAGTTAAAAACACTAAAAGAGAGAGACAGGAGAGAGGTTGGGAAAGGAATTCTGGGCTATTAGTGTTAAGAATCTAAATAATGCAAAGCTTTACAAGGAAAACACTGTAAATATGAGTATATTGGAAGTGGCTTAAGAGTTGAAAAAATGAAAAACAGTTTAAAAGTAACTATAATATACTTCAATGAGAAAAATAATCACTTTTCTTATTTTACTTATTTCCAAATTTATTTAAACACTTTTTAGTCTACCAACTAAAACCAAAGTTTACAACTCTTACAAAAATCTAATATACTGTGAGAACCTTGCACATTTGTTTGTAAGAAGGATATGGAGTTAATTTTTTTGTAAAATGATTAAGTAAAGTATAGTCATTTGGCCTGTTAGGTTCACATGGATCAGAAAGACAGTGTGATTTATGGTTTTCAACTTTATACACTTAACAGAGCAAGAAGAGAAGTGGGAATGGGAATAACAATCGGTCACATTTGGAACTGAAAGCAATAAAAGACAAACCAGTTACCACAGGCACCTTTTTCAATTACCATGAATTAATAATTGTAACATTTCATAAAAATACACATCCAACATTACACCAAGCATGGTGTTCTGGCAGGGCAGAATATCAAAATACCTTTGGAAACTCACAGGGTAACTTTCTGGGAAGTGTCAGCACATGGTAATAGGAATGGGCATCAGATCAAACCCAGGCAGGTTGCATTTAATTTGTTGCCTCTGTAAACACCAGGGTCTTCCTTTTTACAGCCTACATTTGTCATTTTGAACAGAAGCCTGGAGCTCTAGTTTTCTGCCTCCTGCCTCCAGACGAGCTTGTCAAATGCCTCAAGCCAGGAGCCATATTGCTTTCATTATCTTCCTGGGGTGGATCACAATGTCAAGTGCAGGTGAACATTAAATAAATGCTCCTGGATGCCTGAAGCCAGATCATGCCTGGACAGCACTGTGAAGCAGACAGAGTCTCCCTTTGAGAGTCCCAGGAGCCCTTTTTAGGTTTTGATTTGGAGTTTTTTGAGCATCTACTCCACTTCCTCTTTTAGGGGGCTGGCCTACCACCTGCTCTTCACCAGTTCTACTGCTCAGCAGATGAGGCTGCATCCAGTCCACGTCTTCTCAGAACTTCTTTTCGATCCATGGACTACTTCAAAGTCAGCATAAGGACTCTTCCCTTGGGCTTTCTCTGAATTCCAGAGTAACACGGCAGGCCATAGGGCCAACTTCTACCAACCCCAAACCAATGACAGACAGCAGCTGATAATACCCTGGATAAATACTCCATTTTCCTTAGACCTTCCAGCAGGATCTCTGAGATGGGTTTTACATTGCATCCCATAGGTTCCCAGTAACAATAGGAACTGTTGCTAGCTCCCTGATCTGTCTCAAGCATCTCTATGGATGCTTCTTGGGATTATCTCTTAAAAGAACCCAGGTCTCCTACACTGCAGGCATATTGTTTCTGAGCCACCAGGGAAACCCTTAAATAAATTACTGTACTGGAATCCTTTACTCAAAGTCAGTTTCTGGGGTCACTGAAGGAGATGTGTGTGTGTGTGTGTGTGCACACAATCATGTCTGACTCTTTGAGACCCTATGGACTGTAGCCCGCCAGGCTCCTCTTTCCATGGGATTTTCTGGGCAAGAATACCAGAGTGGGTTGCCATTTCCTTCTCTAGGGGATTTTCCTGGCTCAGGGATTGAACCTAAGTCTCCCGTGTCTCCTGCATTGCAGGCAGATTCTTTACCGCTAAGCCATCCGGGAAGCCCATGAAATAGATATACTCCAGTCAAAATCTCCTATCATTAAATAGTGTAAGCAGGTCAATTATACTCTGCCATGAATTTAAGCCAACATATTTTACCTAATGTTGAATAATTTGTATCTTTAGACATCTGTCTACAGGAATACAAACTGCCCTTTTAAAAAACAGACATGTGTAAACAGGTGAATGTAGGGCATTTTATAGAAGTAAGTTTGCTCACAAGGAGTAAGCAGCTTCCCAGTGTATTCTTCCTACAGATCTCTGATCATCATCAAACATAAGAGTCAGTTCCTTCAAAAATGTTTTACTTTTGAAGTGCTCAGATATCAACAGTTTCTTCAAGTAGAAACTGGATCCTTTCAAATAATTCATTGGGGCAGGGGTCCTAAACATTTCACTTATGTATATCAATAAGTCCATTAAGGAAGATTCAATTCATGCTGAAGCTTTTTGACAGTTCTTCAGTCAATCTAATTAATGTGGGCCATTCATTTGGGCAATTGTGGCAAATATCCCAGTTCAGACCAGTGGTTCTTGGTTTCAGGTGTGCATCAGAATGACCCCTGCTTGTGAAAACAAACTTTCTGATTTACTAGGACTGGACTGAGGGAGAGAATTTGCGTTTCTAACAAGTTCTCAGGTGACTGAGATGTTGTTAGTTGATCACACATTGAAAACCACAGCTGTAGACAACTCTTATATTCTCCTTCCACACATTGCATCTTTAAATTCAATAGAGTCTTCTGCATCTCCTTCAGTAAACACAGCCCAACAGCAGACACTTTTCCTAGGACTTGTCTCTCTTGCTTTACTAGCTGCCTGAAAGGAAAGGCCATTACTTTACAATTGATCCTTAATATAGCTTTTTCAGTATTCTTTCTTGCTTGTTAAAGTCACCTTCTCCTTTAAGCCATCACTCTGCACAGTAAAAGGAAATTCTCTACATTCACTCAACAATGAAGGTAATTTTCTGCCAGGCAGTGAAAAAGAAAGACATGGTTCCCATACTAAGTTGTATTTGCATTGTTTTGCACTGTTCTAGCTTATAAATGCACAAAAACAAAATACCACAGTAATCATAAGGCTTGTATCTCAAAAATGTTGCATCTTAGATTTAGTTGGCAAAGACAGTATTTGGCAATCTGTTGAAAGTGCTGTCTTTCATATAGAAATGAAATGCCAAAAATAAAAGACCTATTTTAATATAACAACTTGAAGGAAAAATTATCAAATGCACAAGATCTTTAATAAAAAGAACAGATGCAGGTGGTGATTAACTTTCATAGCTTGCCTTTAACTTCATATTTAAGTTATTCTAATGTAACAATATATAGAACTTAATATATATATTATATATATATAACTTGACATTACTTTGCCAACAAAGGTTCGTCTAGTCAAGGCTATGGTTTTTCCTGTGGTCATGTACGGATGTGACAGTTGGACTGTGAAGAAGGCTGAGAGCCGAAGAATTGATGCTTTTGAACAACTGTGGTGTTGGAGAAGACTCTTGACAGTCCCTTGGATTGCAAGGAGATCCAACCAGTCCATTCTGAAGGAGATCAGCCCTGGGATTTCTTTGGAAGGAATGATGCTAAAGCTGAAACTCCAGTACTTTGGCCACCTCATGTGAAGAGTTGACTCATTGGAAAAGACTCTAATCCTGGGAGGGATTGGGGGCAGGAGGAGAAGAGGACAACAGAGGATGAGATGGCTGGATGGCATCACTGACTCGATGGACATGAGTCTCAGTGAACTCCTGGAGTTGGTGATGGATAGGGAGGCCTGGCATGCTGCAATTCATGGGGTCGCAAAGAGTCGGACACGACTGAGCGACTGATCTGATCTGATAAAAAGTAATTACCTGGGACAAGTAGTCAAAGAAATAATAGGATAGACAAAAGGTATCATTTTGAAGATTCAGGGACATAATAGATTTTCCACAGACCAGATAAAAATGTGACTTTGTCTTCAGAAAATAAAACAGTAGACTAATGCGAATTCAACTCTGATTTTAGATATCTTGTATAGAATTGTTTGTGTTCACAATGCAATGCTTTTTTCATAATTGCATGAAAGTGTGGTTATCATTGTCACTTATTACAGATCCTGTTTTTCCTTTCCTCAAGTTTATGTAATTTTATTTCATTCCATTTTTATTGAGATATAATTGACATACAACACTATGTAAGTTTAAGATGTACAGCATAATTATTTGACTTACATACTTTATGAAATGTTTACCAAAATAACCTGAATGAACATCCATCATCTCATACAGATTCAAAATTTAAAAAACAGACAAAAAGCTTTTGCCATGTGATGAGAACTCTTAGGATTTACTCACATAACAAATTTCATATACAACATAAGGAAGTGTTAATTATATTTATCATGGTTTATGTTATCCCTGATACTTATTTACATTTTATAATTGGAATTTTGTACCTTTTGACCATCTTTATCCAATTCCACTGCCCATACCCTACCTCTGGTAACCACAAGTCTGATCTCTTTTTCTATAACTTTTTTTGGTCTGTTTTTGAAGACACTTTTCCAAAGAATATACGCAGATGGCCACAGGCACATTACCACTCAAAAGATGCTCGACATCATTAATCATCAGGGAAATACAAATCAACACCACAGTGAGCTATCACTTCACACCTGTCAGAATGGCTGTTATCAGAAAAGACAACATACAAGAATTGAGGAAGATATGGAGGAATGGGAACTCTCCTGCATTGTTGGTGGGAATATAAATTGGTATAGCCAGTATAGAAAACAGTATGAAGATACTTTCCCTCTGTCTAATTTCTTTGCTTCTACAAAGTTTTATTTCTCTTGTTAAAAGATAAGACTCAAAAAAAAAAAATCATACAATTATTCCCAAGGATACGGAACAATATGGGACTGCCTAGAAGGCAATGGCACCCCACTCTAGTACTCTTGCCTGGAAAATCCCATGGATGGAGAAGCCTGGTAGGCTGCAGTCCATGCTGAGGGTCGGACATGACTGAGTGAGTTCACTTTCACTTTTCACTTTCATGCATTGAAGAAGGAAATGGCAACCCACTCCAGTGTTCTTGCCTGGAGAATCCCAGGGATGGGGGAGCCTGGTAAGCTGCCGTCTATGGGGTCTCACAGAGTCGGACACAACTGAAGTGACTTAGCAGCACCAGTTGCTTACTGGTAAAGAACCCAGCAGCCAATGCAGGAAGTGTGGGCTTGATCTCCTGGTTGGGAAGATCCCCTGGAGAAGGAGATGACAACGCACTCCAATATTTTTTCCTGGGGAATACCATGGACAGAGGAACCTGGCGGGCTACAGTCTATAGGGTTGCAAAAAAGAGTTGGACATGACTTAGCAACTAAACAATAGTAACAACATAGGAAAAATTCCCTTTTCCTATGTAAACAGTTGTAAATGTAAACAGTTGCTTCTATAGCAAGAGTATCTCTGTGATTGCTGATTGCAAAACCCATTCTAATTCTAGCTGTTTCTTCAGGTACACAGTAGGGCATTCGACCTGGGACACTTGGATGATGTGTCATCCTTGGTCACCATCCATGTGCAAGTTTACTGCTTCTTATATTAAAGGTTTGCTAGTTTGCATTTTGGTATAAAGAAGGCTGAACATTTACAAATCGATGCTTTCAAACTGTGGTGCTGGAGAAGACTCTCAAGAGCTCCTTGGATAGCATGGAGATCAAACCAGTCAATCCTAAAGGAAATTAACCCTGAATATTCATTGGAAGGACAGATGATGAAGCTGAAGCTCCAATATTTGGCCACCTGATGAGAATATCTGACTCCTTAGAAAAGACCCTGATGCTGGGAAAGATTAAGATAGGAGGAAAAGAGGGTGACAGAGGATGAGATAGTTGGATGGCACCATCGACTCAATGGACATGAGTTTGAGCAAACTGCAAGAGACAGTGAAGGACAGGGAGACCTGGTATGCTGCAGTCCATGGTGCCACAGAGAGACAAGACTGAGTTACTGAACAACAAAAATAATTTGGTATCAAAGAAATGGTTCCCCACATTCCTATGCCTGCTAATCTCCTGACTGACTCCTTCCTGATTTTCTAGTTGTGTTCAAAAAACATCCTGATTATTTGCCTTTTTAAACAATTAAAATCTATTTGTCATGTGGATAATTTTGTTTTGGCTAAATATTTTAAAGCCACCAGAGCAGCCTGAACTTTAGACATTCTTTGATAATCAAAAATAGTAATTTCCTTGAAAAACTCCACATGGCTTTATGCCATAAGCCTCAATGTATTTAATAAAGTGAACAGTGTCTCTGAAGTCAATTTAATGACTCCTCATTGTCTTCCTGTGTCTGGATATGATCAGATTACCTCCTTTCATTGAATTATGCCACTCTTTAAGCCCAACTCAAAGCTTGTTCCATTACACCTCTATTCTCTTTCCTTGATGATTGTGTTTAAAGGTGATCATACTTGTGAAATCAGAAAGTCTATACACAGAGCCCTTACTGAAAGGCAATGGAAGAAGCTGAATTAGTCTAATACACCTCTCATAGAAGTGCACACACATGCATATTTTCCTGTTCCTTGGCATTACAATTTGTGACAGCAAGGGAGACCTTGACTCCTTGTTCAGTCCCAGAAGACACCTGGGTAGAAAGATGATGATGGCCTCAGATGCTCCAGGAGGCCATGAGTACTTGGTTTGGTTGAGACCAAACATCCATTGTCTTAAGATCCCTGTAATGCCCCCCTACTCCAATTACCAGGACTGTGGGGGGTTTAAGTCATAAGAAATGACAAATACTCTCTCACTACATCATCTCTGACAAAATTCAGACTCATGTCTCGGATCCAGTACATCCTTTCTCTTTTTGCATTCAGGTAATTTTATCTGGGTATTATGAAATTTTCCTATGGACACGAATGTCCCTTAGTTTTCAATGCTTTATTTCTCAAAATAGTACTTATGAAAGAAAAAATATACCAAATATACCATGTAAGTGGTCACCTGTAGAATCTGTATGTCTCAACAAATTACCAAGTTATTTTTCCTTTTTCCTTTATAGTGGAAAGGACTAATATTCAGAGTAACATACAAACTGATGTTTCTAACATCTATTTATTGTATTTACTATGACATGTCACTTTTGTATATGTGTCTAGGATATATTTCATTAATACTATTTTTATATTTTGGGAAAGTGAATTCCATCCAGAGACCTAAACAAAGCAATGAAAAAGGAGGGAACAGCATTTATAGTTCTTCCATGTTAGCATAATGTCACAATATCACATACTATACAGCATCACTATATTGTCTAGCAATATACTGATATTTACAGGATTGCAAAGTGACAATGCAATCATTCTCAAATGGTAAAGAATCTGCCTACAATGTGGGAGACCCAGGTTCGATTCCTGGTCAGGAAGATCCCCTGGAGAAAGAAATAGCTATCCACTCTAGAATTCTTGCCTGGAGAATTCCATGGACAGAGGAGACTGGCAGGCTACAGTCCATGAGGTCACAAAGAGTCAGGCAAGACTGAGTGACGAACACTTTCATTTCATGTACCCAAGGTAATGAGAAATGGATATTTGTATCTTCCTCTAAATGCTGGAGACACTTGGGAGTAAGTTCCTAGCATCCTCATTTTTTTCTCTACATTTCTTTCGTAGATCAACCTGGCCATCCCTAAGGCTCTAAATATCGTCTGTATCATATCTCCTAAGTTTCTAACTCCATCCCTTACCTTGTCTATAATTTCAAATTCTTATTTCCAATTACACTTTTATAACATTATTTTTGTCAGAATATTAATCTTAATCCCAAACTGAGTTCTCTATTCCATCCTCTCCCCTACTGCTCAAGTTTAATCCACACCTTGTCTTTTTTCAGTAATGGCACAACTATCTCCCTGGCTACTCAAGCCAGATAAATGGGAAACATCTTTCATTTGTCTTTCCCTCCTTACTTCCATGTTCCATATATATCAGCCTTCTCTTTTTTTTTTTTTTTTTTTACAAAGAGATAGTGGCTTTTTTTTTTTAATTAATTTTATTTTATTTTTAAACTTTACATAATTGTATTAGTTTTGCCAAATATCAAAATGAATCCGCCACAGGTATACATGTGTTCCCCATCCTGAATCACCACTGCCAACATTTTGAACCATTTCCTCTCTCACTAAAACCATTCAAAAACTCAAACTGGTGCTTCACCATTTCACCCCCAATACACTTTTCAACGTGGCAGACAATAATCTTCTAGAATTTTAAAGCCTGTGATGACTGTAATACCTTCTGTTGAACTTAAGGCTGAACTCTTGCTGAGTTCAGCAAGCTTACTGAAGGCTTGCTGACTCCATGATTCGGCTCCTGTTGCCTCCTTCCACCTCACTTTGTTTCTCTCCATCTTGCTCTAACTCCAGCTATAATGGCCCAATTTCATTTACTAGAGCTCAGCAAAGGTCTTCTTCCTTAAGACTCTTAGTCCTCAGGCTTTTTTCCTGCCTGAAAAGCAACTCTGTCCCTCTTCTTACCATAATCAGCTCTCTTTCAGTCTAGAAATGACATATGAAAATACAACTCAGGCTGGCCATCCTTGGTCATCCTCTCTGAAATAGTTCTCTCCTCTTATCCAAAACCATAGTACCTTATTCATTCTGTTTACTTTAGATATTACCTTATTTTTGTTTACTTGCTTCAAATCTGTCTCTGCCCACTGGATTCATGCTCTTGGAGGGTAGAAGCTAATTCTGCAGGTTAGTCACTATCACCCCTTCCCAGCAAAATGGTCTGCATATAGTAGGCATTCTAATAAAAACAATAAGAATGTTATACAGTAACGAATATGATGATTATAATATCAGTATATTTGCTCTTACTAAGATATTAACACTGTTATCAGTGTTTTGTGTGTATTAACTCATTTAAAGAGATAAGTACATTGATTATTCCTCTGTGAGCACAGAGCAGTTAAGTACTGGCTAAGTCATAAAGTACTGTCTTAGCCACTGGCTAAGCAAGTGGCAGAACAGGGATTCAAATGTCTGTGTTTTGACCCCAAACACCCAAGCTCGTAACTATCCTACTAGGCTACCTATTGAAACATGAGGTCAAACAACAATCAAGGAATCCAAGGATAGTAGAACATATTTAATGAAATATATAAATACAAGACACAGGGTTTAACAAAGGTCAAGGAATTTAAAGCCAAAATACATTTAATAGTAATATTTTTTTTTAAATGGTGAACTTTTTTGATGATTCAGAAGGTGTACATGGGTCATGAAGCATCTCAGCATATCATAATGATTATTAGGCTAAAGAATGTATAACACAAGCCCAGTCTTACTTGATCCTGTGGAATATCCTTTATTTTTAAAATATCTTGTTCAAGATCCTTCAGTCTGATTTTTACATTCTGCTAAGTTGCTTAAGTTGTGTCCAACTCTTTGTGACTATGGACTGTAGCCCAACAGGCTCCTCTGTCCATGAGATTCTTCAGGCAAGAATACTGGAATGGGTTGTCAGGCCCTCCTTCAGGGAATCTTCCCAATCCAGGGATTGAAACCATGTCTCTTATGTCTCCTGCGTTGGCTGGCAGGTTCTTTACCACTAGCACCACCCAGAAAGCCCATTTTCATTTTATATGAGTTCAAAAGACAGTGCCAGGTATTTGACCAAACTAGGCTAAATTTGGAGAAAACAGGAGCATTATTACTCCTGAATAGTTGCAGACTCACAAGCATTAGGACAGCAGGCCTGTTCCCTCAAAAGCAATCTGGAAAGATACAACATGGTTTTCCATGTCCTCAAACTGATGTCTAATCCTCGAACTCATTGTGGCACTCTTAAAAAACACTATATGACCCCCAAAGTAGCCATGGATACACTCATCTACTGGCTCATATAGCTACTAAAAGTTATTCCCAACCAGGGTGACCCATGCTTGAGGTATGATAATTTCAAAATCAATTAGAAAAAGAAAAAGAAAAAAAAAGGAGGATTGTATTTGTCCTCTGAGTAATTCAGAGAAACCATATTTGGCAACAGCAAGTTGTGAAAACAACATTTATCAGCATCAAAACCAGGCTCCAGAGGAGATCTGACTTGGGCTCTCAGATGCTCAGAAGTTGAAGCATGGCAGGTTGTTTGAAAAGATAAAGACTGGACTCTGCCTGTTTTCATTTCTCCCTACAAACTTTTTCAAGATCTTATCTCATTTCCTTTCCCTCTTTAAAGTGTGGTTTCGATCTTCTTTCCAAAAGAGACACAGCTCCCTGGATTTATCACTATTTTTGGCTTCTTAAAAGGTCTTTATGTTTAATCCTCGGGAGTAAACAAACTTCTTCAATCTCTCTAACTAAGACTAAATATAGAACCAGATCTTAGGTTGTTATCTACCCAGAGCACCTGATGGCATTTGGGAGGTGGGGACGGAAAAGGGGACTTAAAAATGATAAACAGCTTAGTTTTCCATGTCATTTTCTATAACTAACAATATCATATACAACAATATCCCAAGGAAACATGATTAATCTGTGGTTAAATATTTTAAAATTATTTAGAGTTACAATTGAATAGGAGTTTGACCCCATCCATAATCTAGGGACATTTAAGCTTCTATCCCTTTTCCTCTGATTATAAGAGATACTCCATTATAAACTCCATGAAATGGGTTGGTTCTGTCTTTTAAATAGCTCATATTCATAAGATTTAAAATGTAAAGTATTTTTATTGTTCACAGACTTAATAAATTTTTATTGACTGCCTATTATTCTTCTTATTAGGTCCTATGTTGTTGTTGTTTAGCCGCTAAGTTATGTCCAACTCTCTTTTGTGACCCATGAACTATAGTCCACCAGGTTGCTCTGTCCATGGGATTTTCCAGCAAGAATACTGGAGTGGGTTGCCGTTTCCTTCTCCAAGAGATCTTCCCAATCTAGGGATCGAACCCACATCTCCTTTGGCAGGTGGATTCTTTACCACTAAGCCACCAGTGAGGCCCATACTCAGCAATAAAATAATCAACAGTCATGGCTCAAGCTCTGACTAACAAAACATTTCAGTGAGGACAAGTCACCCTACTCTGATTCTTTAGTGGGAGAACCTGACAAGGGTCATCAAGAAAGTCATCTCTGAAGAAATTATTTTTTTAGTGACATCTAAAACATGAGAGGACTTCCCTGGTGGTCCAGTGGCGAAGACGCCACACTTCCATTGCAGGGAGGACACAGGTTCAATCCTTGATCTGGAAGCTAAGATTCCAAACGCTGCATCAAAAGGTCAATAAACAAATAAATACATAAAAACATTAGGAGAAAAAAATATATATCAGGAAAAAGATCAGCATATGACAGGAAAGAGCCTATGGAGGTCAAAGGATTGAAGATGAGTATGATTGCAATCTGATCAGGGAAGGTGGTGGGCAAAGTGGAGAGGGAGGGTATAAAGTGTGTCCTAAGGATCTGGGAGGACATGAGCCACATGTGGCTTTATAGGCCACACTCAAGAGTTCTGTCTTTATTCTAAAAATACAGAGAGCCCCCTGACATGTTTTAAATTGGAAGCCCAAGTTAACAAGGAATGTGCCCTGGAAAGAGCCCTCTACAGACCAGAGAAGAGACTACAGGGATCCACATACGGGTGAGCAGGGGTGTGAGAAGACACTGCAGTGACAAGTGAGGAAACAATGATTTGGGCTAGGAGGTGGGAGGATGGACAAAAGCATAATTAGTTGAGGGATATTAAGAGGCAACGTGAGCCAGACTTGGGAGCAAACTAGACATCAGGGTAAAGGGAGAAGTGTGGAGAATGACTCCTGTGTTATTATGTACTTCATACCATTTAACATGAATTCCACTCAAATAGATAAAGGTGGCTAACACAGTCAGTACTATACTATGAGAAGTGAAATGAAAGCATTAGTAGCTCAGTTGTGTCCGACTCTTTAAGACCCCAGAGACTGCAACCTGCCAGGCTCCTCTGTCCATTGAATTCTCCAGGTAAGAATATTGGAGTGGGTAGCTATTCCTTTCTCCAGGGGATCTTCTCAACCCAGAGATCAAACCCGGGTCTCCTGATTGCAGGAAGCCTTTTTACCACCATGGGCTTCCCTTGTAGCTCAGTTGGTAAAGAATCTGCCTGCAGTGAAGGAGACCCAGGTTCGATCCCTGGGTTGGAAGATTCCCTGGAGAAGCAAATGGCAACCCACTCCAGTATCCTTGCCTGGAAAATCTCATGGACAGAGGAGCCTGGTGGGCTGCAGTCCATGGGGTTGCAAAGAGTAGGGCACAACTGAGCGACTCGCACTTACTTACTTTTTACTGTCTAAGCCAACAGAAAAGCCCATACTATGAGATGCTGGTACTAAATGTAAATGCTTATATTTGCATATTGGGATGAAGTACTCCATTAGGCTTAAATTCATTTATCCTAAATAAAGAAGAGTTTCCAATTAATAAAAAATTGTCCACTAAACTACATTAGCAGCAAAAATTATAATGAGTTTCATTGCAATAACTTTGGGAAGAACAAAAAGCACTGAATTTCTATTATATGTAGGGAATTAATTAGTCTAATATTAGTTTCCTAAAGATGGAATTTTAAAAAATTAATCACAGATCATGAAGAAACACTGGAGTCAAATATCAATACCCAGGTAATTAACTGACAAAAGACTTTTCATTAGTGTAACTGTAATTTTAAAAAATAAAGCTACCAAAGGACAGGCAGATAATTTGTTTTGAAGTATAATATCTGAGCAGTTACACTAGCAAAAACATCCTATTCTTTTATGCAAAATAAATTATAAAAAAAATAATAAATGGAAAAAGGTAAAGAAAAGCATTCTGTTTCAAGATTTTAGTAAATCTTTGCTGTATTTTTCTTAACTTTTAGTTTGCAAAATACATATAAAGCTGAAAAACAGCTCTAGACTTCAAAGTCTAGTAGACATCAATTCAATACACTCTCCAATGTGGCAGATGTGGAAAAAATACCAATTAAACAATGCTCAAACCAGGCTTTTGTTCTGTAATTTCTGTACAGAACAAATCCACTGATTTCCTATCTGTCCATCATATCCCTTACGTATTTCAAAAACTGAATTCATGTAATTCACTTTTTTCAGGAAGATGACATATATTGCTTTCTTCCTCAACATTTGGTACACAGTATAGAATGTATCTTATACTTTCCTTTATTCTTTAATTTTCATATATCTCCTGTTCAACTAATTTTTGTTGTTGTTGTTTTAAATATTTATTATTTATGTATTTGACTGCACCACATCTTAGTTGCAACACATGCAATCTTCAGTCTTCATTGCAGCAGGCAGCATATGGGATCTTCACTTTGGCATGCAGGATCTAGTTCCCTGACCAGGGATCAAACCTGGGCCCCCTGTATTGGAAGCATGAAGTCTTACCACTCAATCACTAAGGAAGTTCCCCGTTCAACTAGTTTTATGTACTCAAGATAACTTTGTTTTTTCCTGATCATTTAAGTGTTCAGCATCTAAAAACAATTAAAGCGTAATAGCTGAATGATTGAATACATTTTATCTTGTGTGTGTGTGTGTGTGTATGTGTGTGCTGTGCTCAGTCATGTATGACTCTTTGCAACCGCATGGACTGGAGCCCACAAGGCTCCTCTGTCCATGTAATTTTCCAGGCAAGAATACTGGAGTGGGTTGTCATTTCCTACTCCAGGGGATCATCCTGATCCAGGGATTGAACCCACGTGTCTTGCATCTCCTGCATTGGCAGGCTGATTCTTTACCACTGAGTCACTTGGGATCTTACAGGGGAGTTAACAGTTCACACCAGCTTGTACTTGTGTTTTGTTTTTCCTCTTAATGTGACAAAATGAAGAAAAGTTTGCAGTATCCTTAAAAGGTTCAGTTTTCAGTTTTTATGTAATTTCTATGATATTTATTTTGCTCATGTTATATTAGTATTATGAAACCCTAGGAAGACATAAACATATTAATTGAAATAAAACCAATCATTCTAGGAAATACATGAAAGATAAAAATACTATTAACAGTTTTCTGTGGAATTGCCATTTGCAAAACTCCATCCTCATATAATATTTCAACTGATACTGGGAAAATAAATACTGAGTGGAGAGCAGAGGTTCGGTGTTTAAACTGGAGCTGTGCAGCTAAGCAATATTTCCCAGTAGCTCGTGCTCATGATCAGTCACTTCAGTCATGTCCAATTCTTTGTAACCCTGTGAACTGTAGGCCACCAGGCTCCTCTGTCCATGGGATTCTCCAGTAAATAGCCATGCCCTCCTCCAGGGGATCTTCTCAACCCAGTGGCCAAACTCAGGTCTCCTGCATTGCAAGCAGATACTCTACCCACAGAGCCATGTGGGAAGCCTCTTATTTCCCAGTATAAGTCATCTCATTTTGAAGAACTTGAGAGGAAATGAAGTTAAAAGAGAAATGAATGTAAACTTTTCAGAAATGTTTCACAACAAATATGGTGAATTTCAGACATTTCCTTTCTCCCCCTTTCCTTTATAATAAGTTATGTGAACAATTAACAACTTTATTGAGTGTGTGTGTGTGTGTGTAGGTGTGTGTTCAGTTGCTCAATTGGGTCCAACTGTTTGTGGTCCCATGGCCTGTAGCTGGCCAGGCTCCTCCGTCCATGGGATTTCCCAGGCAAGAATACTAGAATGGGTAGCCATTCCCTTCCCAACCCAGGTTTTGAAACCGAGTCTTTTGTGTCACCTGCAGGTGGATTCTTCACCATTGTGCCAAATTTAAATTGAACACAACACTTTAAATCCAGGGAAGCCAGGACTAAAGGATTCCCTATGTTTTCAACTATTGAGAATGAGTAGAAAGACTTTCCAAAGATACGGACTTCACCCAAGTGGGAAATCTGCAGCTTCCATCTGTCATGTATGGGTCTATGCTTGCTACTTCATTGTATTTCCTGGTAAATAACTGCCATTTTCAAAAATAAACCTTGTTTGTGTGCTACACGTGAATTGGGATGAAAATTCCAGATGTGGTGAAGAAAGGGAAATTGTGCATGATAATATATGAATCAAATTTCCCAGAGATTTCACAGAAGTTGGGCATTACACAGGTAAGAAAGAATATAATAAAACAACCATGGGCTAACAACATCAGCCTTTATTGTTGTAAACAATAAATGACCCTTGAAAAATTGTATGGCATTTTCATCATTTTCCAACTGAATTCCATTTTAGTTTTGGGAACATTTTCTTTTTTTTTTTAATATAAATTTATTTATTTTAATTGGAGGTTAATTACAATATTATATTGGTTTTGCCATATATCAACATGAATCTGCCACAGCTATACACGTGTTCCCCATCCTGAACCCCCCTCCCACCTCCCTCCCCGTACCATCCCTTTGGGTCATTTGAAGTTCTTCAAACATCAGAGGAAGCTGTTACTTTTTCTGATGTTCTTAACTCACATGTAGATAAAGTAGTTATGATGTTCACAAGGTAGGGAGAACTCCTGGCATACATTCAGTCAGGTGAGTGATATTCCTGAGTACAGTGCTAAGGATGTACAAAAATGTAAGTGGTCTCTATATGCTAGGAGTTATGAAGACTGGAAGAGACAGAGAAGGAAGTAATTAAGTAAATAATTATAAAGACTATGTACTGGTGTAACTACAGTACATACAGTAAGTCATAGAACACAGAGGATGGAGTTCTGTGACATTTTAAAGATAGAGAACAAATAATAAATAGGGCCAAAGTACTACTTACTTTTTATTTTGTTTTGTTTGAATCCACCTGCAATGCAGGAGACCCCAGTTTTATTCCTGGGTCAGGAAGATCCCTTGGAGGAGGGAATGGCAACCAACTCCAGTATTCTTGCCTGGAAAATCCCCATGGACAGAGAAGCCTGGGGGGCTACAGTCCATGGGGTCGCAAAGAGTGGTACATGAGTGAGCGACTAAATACAGCACAGCACAGTGCTTTGTTTATTGAGTTTGCTTGAAACGCAATTATAACCTATCTTTATCTGTCTCTGCATTTAAAAGGATGTGACATAAAATCTACAGGGAAGCTGTTAACAAAATCTAAAAAGCAAACAAACAAAATATCTTTTATATAACTTGACTAAAAGAGAAACTGGGCCATAAAGGCAGTAAAATTTTCAAGATTCTAGGGTTTAGGGGTCCTTGGTTTTATCTAAAATGACATAATTAACAGTCTTTTAGAAAAAAACTCACAAAATCCATTTAAGAAAAACATCAAATATGCTAACTGTGATATTTACACTCCATCTTAAGTAATATCAAATTATGAAAAATGAAAAATATAAAAGTGAACAAAAAGTAAACTTTTTAATGTAATCTGTTGTCATCTGATTTGGTTATATAATTGAAGGCATTATTTTCAAGGTAATAAGCACTCAGAAAAATAAATGCTTAAGGGTAGATAAGAACTATATAAATAACCCAGGAGCTAATGAGGCTTACTGAAAAGAGCAGATTAAAAACAGAAGCTAAATACGCAAGAGGGTAAATGTGACATTAGCAGAACAGCATAAAGTTCTTCACCACATATCTTCAAAAGCTCTGTTTTTGAGAGGTAGGTATATGGTTTTAAGTGAATGGCCCTCTAGCAAGATCCTTTATCTCCTTCTTGAAATTCTGTAACAATTTGTTGTCAGAATCATTCTCTTCTTTATTCAAGTTACCCATTTCCTGTCCCTTTCACATTCTCAGACCTCAATAAAATTAAATGCATGTTAAAGGCAAAGCTCATGTCCTCTTTACTTTGGTTTTGCCTTTGGTAATTCACACAAGACTTCATAAAAGGTCTCATAAGAGAATGTGACTGTGAGTTGGGTGCTTAAATACTAACAGAGGTCACCAGTCGCCAAGAGGAAAAGCCATTACAGACAGAGCAAAGGGAAGAGGGAAGACACGGGACATGGTTCAGTGTGGTTATGGTACTGCTTCAGAAAGAGTATGCCACAAAGAACATCTTAGGAGATGAGGCTGAAAATGTGGACAAGAGCCCAATCAAAGCTTTATTATCCTAAGGGCCATGCAGAACCACTGGCAGGGTTAGACAAGAGATTAACATTTGGTTACTGATTTAATTTTGAAAAAGGCGAGAGAGATAGATGAGTACATATTCTAGTCTAGATGATCAGGAAAATGAATCTATTTCATCCATGAAATGAGATGAAGAGATGAGCTAATTTGGTTAAAAAACAAAAAAACAGTGATTTGGGGATTTACTTAATGACTGAAATGGAGAAGAATGGGGAGGTACAGGGCTTTCCTGATGGCTCAAGCAGTAAAGAATCCACCTGCAATGCAGGAGATACAGGAGATGCGGGTTCAATTCTGGGGTTGGGAAGATTCCCTGAAGAAGGAAATGGCAACATACTTCAGTATTCTTGCCTGGAAAATCCTATGGACATAGGACTCTGGCAGGCTACAGTCCATAGGTTTGCAAAGAATTGGACACAGCTGAGCATGCATGCATGGGGAGGTACAGACAGGGAGAACCAACAGTTTTGGTTTAAATATTGTGAAGGTTTGAGATGTCTTTCACCTGCCAGTTTTATCACTATAAAGAAGCTATTAATATTTCAACTCCCTAGTTTCCTCATTTATAATATGGGGATAATAATAAAGTTACTGTAAGTAAATGAAAAGTGCTTAGATAAAGTCCAAACATCCATAAAAGCCAAAAATGTTAGCACTTACTACTATCATTAAGCATCAACAGCAGCACTGTGTGGACCTGCCTTTGGGAAAGAAGATACACTCTTCTGGTTTCCAGGAAAACCTTTTTAGAACTTTGCGTGACCTCTGTGTTGATTTCTTTTTCCCCAGCCTTCTTGAAATAGGACACAAGCTTCTGCTCTTTCTGTTCCTCTTCATTCACTCTGCCCTGGTCTCTTCCTGTGCACATCCTCCAAATGTTGGTGAGTTCCTTTGTTATATTTTTGGAGGTTGGGCTTCAAGCAATTTTTGAATCCTTACAATGGGCTGAAGTTGTTATGGGTTAAATCATGTATCACACACACAAAAAAATGTATGTTGAAGTCCAAACTACTTCACTACGTGACCTTACTAAAAACAGAGTTATTGCAGATGTAACTGACTAAGATGAGGTCATATCAGAGTAAGTTCAGTCGCTCAGTCGCGTCCGACTCTTTGCAACCCCATGAATCGCAGCACGCTAGGCCTCCCTGTTCATCACCAACTCCCGGAGTTCACCCAGACTCACGACCATCAAGTCAGTGATGCCATCCAGCCATCTCATCCTCTGTTATCCCCTTCTCCTCCTGCCCCCAATCCCTCCTAGCACCACAGTTTTTTCCAATGAGTCAACTCTTCACATGAGGTGGCCAAAGTACTGGAGTTTCAGCTTTAGCATCATTCCTTCCAAAGAAATTCCAGGGCTGATCTCCTTCAGAATGGACTGGTTGGATCTCCTTGCAGTCCAAGGGACTCTCAAGAGTCTTCTCCAACACCACAGTTCAAAAGCATCAATTCTTCGGCGCTCAGCCTTCTTCACAGTCCAACTCTCACAGCCATACATGACCAGAGGAAAACCATAGCCTTGACTAGATGGACCTTTGTTGGAAAAGTAATGTCTCTGCTTTTCAATATGCTATCTAGGTTGGTCATAACTTTCCTTTCGAGGAGTAAGCATCTTTTAATTTCATGGCTGCAGTCACCATCTGCAGTGATCTTGGAGCCCAAAAAAATAAAGTCTGACACTGTTTCCACTGTTTCACCATCTATTTCCTATGAAGTGATCGGACCGGATGCCATGATCTTCGTTTTCTGAATGTTGAGCTTTAAGCCAACTTTTTCACTCTCCATTTTCACTTTCATCAAGAGGCTTTTTAGTTCTTCTTCACTTTCTGCCATAAGGGTGGTGTCATCTGCATATCTGAGGTTATTGATATTTCTCCCGGCAATCTTGATTTCAGCTTGTGTTTCTTCCAGTCCAGCGTTTCTCATGATGTACTCTGCATAGAAGTTAAATAAGCAGGGTGACAATATACAGCCTTGACGTACTCCCTTTTCCTATTTGGAACCAGTCTGTTGTTCCATGTCCAGTTCTAACTGTTGCTTCCTGACCTGCATACAAATTTCTCAAGAGGCAGATCAGGTGGTCTGGTACTCCCATCTCTTTCAGAATTTTCCACAGTTTATTGTGATCCACACAGTCAAAGGCTTTGGCATAGTCAATAAAGCAGAAATAGATGCTTTTTTGGAACTCTCTTGCTTTTTGCATGATCCAGCAGATGTTGGCAATTTGATCTCTGGTTCCTCTGCCTTTTCTAACACCAGCTTGAACATCAGGAAGTTCACGGTTCACGTATTGCTGAAGCCTGGCTTGGAGAATTTTGAGCATTACTTTACTAGCGTGTGAGATGAATGCATTTGTGCGGTAGTTTGAGCATTCTTTGGCATTGCCTTTCTTTGGGACTGGAATGAAAACTGACCTTTTCCAGTCTTGTGGCCACTGCTGAGTTTTCCAAATTAGCTGGCATATTGAGTGCAGCACTTTCATAGCAGCATCTTTCAGGATTTGAAATAGCTCAACTGGAATTCCATCACCTCCACTAGCTTTGTTCATAGTGATGCTTCCTAAGGCCCACTTGACTTCACATTCCAGGATGTCTGGCTCTAGGTCAGTGATCATACCATCGTGATTATCTGGGTCATGAAGATCTTTTTGTACAGTTCTTCTGTGTATTCTTGCCATCTCTTCTTAATATCTTGTGCTTCTGTTAGGTCCATACCATTTCTGTCCTTTATCGAGCCCATCTTTGCATGAAATGTTCCCTTGGTCTCTCTAATTTTCTTGAAGAGATCTCTAGTCTTTCCCATTCTGTTGTTTTCCTCTATTTCTTTGCATTGATCACTGAAGAAGGCTTTCTTATCTCTCCTTGCTATTCTTTGGAACTCTGCATTCAGATGCTTATATCTTTCCTTTTCTCCTTTGCTTTTCACTTCTCTTCTTTTCACAGCCATTTGTAAGGCCTCCCCAGACAGCCATTTTGCTTTCTTTGCATTTCTTTTCTATGGGAATGGTCTTGATCCCTGTCTCCTGTACAGTGTCACGGACCTCATTCCATAGTTCATCAGGTACTCTATCTATCAGATCTACGCCCTTAAATCTATTTCTCACTTCTACTGTATAATCATAAGGGATTTGATTTAGGTCATACCTGAATAGTCTAGTGGTTTTCCCTACTTTCTTCAATTTAAGTCTGAATTTGGCAATAAGGAGTTCATGATCTGAGCCACAGTCAGCTCCTGGTCTTGTTTTTGCTGACTGTATAGAGCTTCTCCATCTTTGGCTGCAAAGAATATAATCAGTCTGATTTCAGTGTTGAGCATCTGGTGATGTCTGTGTATAGAGTCTTCTCTTATGTTGTTGGAAGAGAGTGTTTGTTATGACCAGTGCATTTTCTTGGCAAAACTCTATTACTCTTTGCCCTGCTTCATTCCGTATTCCAAGGCCAAATTTGCCTGTTACTCCAGGTGTTTCTTGAGTAAGGTGGGCTCTTAATCAGTATGATTGATATCCAATACTTTAGAAGAAAAGGGCAGAGAAACAGAGAGCAGAGGCACGAATGGCATCTGAGGCAGAGACTGGAGTGATGCAATTGCCAGTCAAAGGATGCCCAGGCCTGACAGCCACTACAAGAGAGGAAGAGACCAGGAAGAAGCTTCTGTTACAGATTTCAGAGGGACCATGGCCCTGCCAACACATTGATTTTGGATTGCTAGCCTCTAGAACCATGAGACAAGATATCTCTGTTGTTTTAAGACACCCATTTTTCTTAGGACTCCTTTGTTACATGAGCCTTGAGAAACTAATATATAAATAGATATAAGAATGTGCTATTTTTCTAAAATGAGAGTTCTCAGCTTTTCATCAGATTCTCAGAAGGACTTGAAACCCCCAGGAAAACTTCAGCACCAACTGTTTCTTACACTCTCCTCTGGCGATCCCATGCACTCCTTTGACATTAACTGGAACCTGGGTGTCTCTGCTTACCAAATCTATACACTAAGCTATACTTTTCTGGAGCACTGGAACTCTATGCCCACTTGAAATCTCTTCTCACATATCCACCATTGAGTGGAGGACATGCTGAGCATCATTATCTTCCTCATTTCACTAAAGGATGCCACAATTCACTTAACTGTTCAAACTCAACACAGAAAAGGCCTCATAATCCATAATCTCATCCATCATTAAGAGTGGTTAGCCTAATATCTAAAATAAATCACGAATATGTCCATTTCTCTTCCCCCTTTGCTCCCACTACTCTAGGCTGCCAATCTCACACCTCTCATGGCGTAAAACAATCACCTCCCCAGCTGGCTTCCTCACTTCCTCTTTTGTCTTCCTCTTATTCATTGTTTTGATGAGATGCCAGGACAGAGATTAACATGAAGTTAAGCAATGAGTGTTCCCCTGTGGAGGAAAGGAGTGAAAAATGGGATTTTGGAGACAGAGGAGTTGGGTTGTAAAAAGTAGGATAACCAACTCATCCTTTTTTTTGCCTAGGACAACAGATTGACTGCTTTGCCCCTAACACCAGGAATCAAGAAAGGATGACTTCAGATGTTACTCCTATTCACCATAATAAAAGAAATCTTAGACAGTGCAATAAGGCAAGAAAAAGAAAGGAAAGACATATAGAATGAAGAATAATGAAGAAGCATTAATAAAATTTTCTCTATCCAAATAAAATACAGTTGTCTGCTAGAACTAATAAATGAGTTTAGTAAGTCATAGGATATAAAATCAATCACACACACATAACTATATAATAGCAATGAACAACTGGAAATTTAATTTTTTTAGAAGTATCATTTAAAATAATATGAAATAATACTTATGTATACATATAATGAAATACATACAAGATCTATATGTTGAACACTGGTTAGAAATTTTAAAACATCTAAATAAACTGAGAAAAATACTGTTTGCATAGACTGGAAATCTCAATAATGTTAAGATGACAGTTCTCCCTAAGTAAATCCATTGATTCAACCCATCCCAATCTGAAACCCAGTGAAACATATTTAATTTAAAAAGCTGATTGGGAGAATGGCATTGAAACATGTATAATATCATATAAGAAATGAATCGCCAGTCCAGGTTCGATGCAGGATACAGGATGCTTGGAGCTGGTGCACTGGGATGACCCAAAGGGATGGTATGGGGAGGGAGGTGGGAGCGGGGTTCAGGATGGGGAGCACGTGTACACTCGTGGTGGATTCATGTTGATGTATGGCAAAACCAATACAATATTGTAAAGTAATTAACCTCCAATTAAAATAAATAATTTTTTTTTAAAAATGGTCAAAATGGTGGGGGAGGTTCAAGAGGGAGGTAACATAGGTATACCTATGGCTGATTCATATTGATATTTGACAGAAACCAACATAACACTGTAAAACAATTATCCTCCAAATATCCTCCTTTTTATTTATATCTATAATTATTCTTTTTATTTATTTAAAAATAAATCTCATTAAAAAATAAATAAAAAGCTGATTCAAAAAACTATGCAGAAAACAAAGGAGGTTGAAT
The DNA here is from genome assembly GCF_055505025.1 of Bos grunniens. Taxonomy (NCBI): domain Eukaryota; kingdom Metazoa; phylum Chordata; class Mammalia; order Artiodactyla; family Bovidae; genus Bos; species Bos grunniens. Next base: position 52,038,981 of record NC_141175.1, on the reverse strand, counting down.
ATCTAAAACAAATTTGAAAAAAATCAAGTTGGAAAACTCATACTGATTTCAAGATTTATTACAAAGATACAATATAGTGTAGTAGCAACAATAGACACGTAGATGATAAACACATTTTTGTCAAAGGTGCAAAAGTAATTCAATGGCAAAGGATAACCTTTTTAAGAAAGCCTATTTAAGATGCTAGTAGTACAAACGGTCATTCATATACTAAATAAATAAATGTGTGCATGTTAAGTCACTTCAGTTGTGTCTGACTCTTTGCAACCCTATGGACTGTAGCCTGCCAGACTCCTCTGTAAGATTCTCTAGGCAAGAATACTAGAGTGGGTGGCCATACCCTGCTCCAGGGGATCTTCCTGACCCAGGGATTGAACCCACGTCTTCTGTGGTTCCTGCATTGCAGGTGGATTCTTTACCACTAAGCCACTGGGATTTCTTTGGAGGGAATGATGCTAAAGCTGAAACTCCAGTACTTTGGCCACCTCATGCGAAGAGTTGACTCATTGGAAAAGACTCTGATGCTGGGAGGGATTGGGGGCAGGAGGAGAAGGGGACAACAGAGGATGAGATGGCTGGATGGCATCACTGACTCGATGGACCTGAGTTTGAGTAAATTCCAAGAGTTGGTGATGAACAGGGAGGCCTGGCATGCTGCGATTCATGGGGTTGCAAAGAGTCAGACATGACTGAGCGACTGAACTGAACTGAACTGTGAAACCCAAATAAATATATACATAAATAAATAAATGACTTTGACCACTACCTCATCCATACACGAAAATTATCTCAAAGTGAATGAAAAACTCAAATGTAGAGTTGGAAACTATAAAATTCTAGAAAAAAGAGAGGATAAAATTGATATGACCTTGGGTTAAGTAAAAATTTCTTAAATACAAAACAAAAATCATGCTCCATAGTACAATGAAAATTTACAAACTGGAATTTATAAAAATAAAAATGTCTCTGATTTGAAATATTCTATAAAGAAAATGAAAAGATGAGGCAGAAACAGGTGACACGGTCCACTGCAGAAGCTTTGGGTTCCACCTCATCTTTCAAGCCAAAGATATGCTTTCCCCAAGCAGTTTAACCAGTGACTGGGACCTGATCATTTCTGCTTGATGAATAATTCCTCCAAAGTGTCACCAGAATTCCCCACTGGCCATGCCAAGATGTTTTCAGAGCTGCAACACAGTCTGAGGGTTTTATTACCCATTCCCCTTTCCTTCTACTCCTACTCCTGGTTCCTCTCTCTTTATCTTTCATATATACCTTTCATACATACATGCGACTTTTAATTTTTTTTCTTTTTTTTTTGGCATTTCCAACTCCAGAGGATGCAAAACTGGCACAGTAAGTAAGGTCTCAATCATTTAGGGCATTGAAAACCATGGCAAGAATTTGGAAACTTATCCACTAAAGAGAAAGTGTTTTGAATTACTTTAAAGCACAACTATCAGCATTTCAATTATATGCATTAAATTTCACAACTTAAGTGCCTCGTAAAAAACAATTTTTTAAAGAAGATTTATATCATAGATCATAGTGAATCCTTAAAGGAAAATCACAGTAGCAATCAGGTACTTTAAAAACCTGAAAAGTGCTGCTGTTTTGCAAGTTTGGGTTATCTACTTATAAACTCATAATATCAAAGTAAGAAATTTCATAAATGCAAAAGAACCGGAAATCTGCTACCATACCAGAAAAGCACAATTTCCTACCAACATTCTTAGCTTTCTTTTTCCCAGAACAATATCTTGGTATTTACAATTCACATAATAGCACTGTATTTTTTTAAAAAATCCAAGAGGAGCAGTTGTAACTTAAATAAAAGATTTTAACACATCAGCACTTTTCTTCCTTAAATGAGTAATGTAACTGCTGTTCATTCAATGTCAGCACTTTAACTCATTTTTAGAAAAGAAACTTTAGCAACTTTCAAGGAACTAATATATTATTTGAACACTGAGTGAAATAAAATAAATGCAGCAAGTCTGGGAGAATTAACATTGCATTAACTCAAGTGAAATTTGATAGAGCATGTTTTCCTTTCAGTCACTAGGAACAATTTAAATTATAGAGAATTATGATGCTTAACAGAGAAGGCAATGGCACCCCACTCCCGTACTCTCGCCTGGAAAATCCCATGGACAGAGGAGCCTGGTAGGCTCCAGTTCATGGAGTCGCTAAGAGTCGGACACAACTGAGCAACTTCACTTTTACTTTTCACTTTCATGCATTGGAGAAGGAAATGGCAACCCACTCCAGTATTCTTGCCTGGAGAACCCCAGGGACAGAGGAGCCTAGTGGGCTGCTGTCAATGGGGTCACACAGAGTCGGACACAACTGAAGCGACTTAGCAGCAGCATGACACTTAAAATTAAGATGAGAAAAGTGTTTTTAATACACAATTATTTAATGCAGATTATGGCAAAAGGCTGACTTAGCAACGATTCAGAGAAACCATAAGCTTAATTTTAACCTTCCATAAATATCTTTTTAGAAAGGGGATGGTAAGAACATTAAAGAATAAAAGCCATGTATCTGCAGAAAATAGGATAAAGAAGAAATGTACGAGGAAAAGAATTCCAAGTCTATCAAAATGGATGAACAAAGCAATAAATATTTATGTAACAATGTGTTACTTAGTGATAAAAGTGAGAGCAAGTTTCATTAAAATGACGGCAAAGGCAGATGTGCTGCAGGGATAAGAGTGAGGGTGACTGTGTGGAGACGGTAAATATATGAGACTCTCCAAGGTAAATATATGAGACTTGCTAGATAGGGGAAGAGATTGAGCTGGAAAGGGATGAGATAGGACCCCGAGTAGGGGTTTTATTCTAAGACGAAGAATGCTTAAGCGTATCAGCTGCTAGAAGCAAGGATACAGATGAGAAGGTTACTTGGCAGTTAGCATGGTTCAGTCCTTAATGTGTACCTATTATATGGTGCACATGAAGTATGACAAATGACAACACAATCTAGTCTATCCCAGAGACACTATAACTTTCAAGCAAGAGGAAGGGATAGGATTTAGAAAAGAGTCAGCCCAGGGAGGCAGCTGGTTTCCAGCTAAAGGCTCACCCTGGGGAGAAGGCAGGCATGGGAGGCTGGGATAGTCACAAGGGTCCTGAGATAAGGACAGGCAGTGTGAGTATGGCGCCCTCTGTTTTCTCAGGTGGACACTTTCTCAAAGTGTCTATGGACAGAGAGGGGACAGGAAGGGGGTAGGGCAGGGGCTTCATGGGTTCCAGACAGAGTCCTCTCCCATTTCGCCCAACTAATAATATTCCAAACTATCACCTCCCTCCCTATCCCTTCACTTTTAGCAGATATTTTCCTCATCCATTTTATTAACATCATAGTAACCACTTCTTTCCTACTTGGATGCTTGTTATTGTTGTTGTTTAGTGTCTAGATCATGTCTGACGCTTTTGAGACCCAGTGGACTGTAGCCCTTCAGGCTCCTTTGTCCGTAGGATTTCCCAGGCAAGAATACTGGAGTGGGTTGCCATTCCCCCCTCCAGGGGATCTTCCCAACCCAGGGATCAAACCCATGTCTCCTGTCTCCTGCATTGGCAGGCAGATTCTTTACCACTGAGCCACCAGGAAAGTCCAGTAGACAGTAATATACAGGAACAAAATTTACCACCTTCCAATGTGTTTCTTTGACATGAGGATTAATTTGGACTGATTATTTATAAGAAACAGAAGAGTCATAAAGTGTTAATCTGTCTTATGCGTCTTCCTACTTAATTGCCTGAAAAAATTTAGATAAAGGGCCAGTGCCTGGACTAGAGCTGTTACCAGAGATATCTGCAAAGAACAGGGGCTGGGGAGGTGGGGAATGCAAAGAGGCTTAGAGACCAGAGTCTACTGTGTGTCTCATTGTCTCTTCAGGGCCCTTTTTTATCTCTGTGTAAATTGCCTTCCTCCCATTTGAAGCCCCAAACCAGGACCCTCGACATCTTCTTTTGTCTTTAGCTGAAGACAGAATCTGTTGTGAGGGTTTCAGCCATTTTGGCAAGTTACTTAAGTTTCCTGGGTCTCTCCCCTGCATACATGCTATTGAACTTCCATTTTTTTTTTTTTTCCTGTTAATCTGTCTCATGTCAATTTACTTCTTAGACCAGCCAGAAGAATTCAGAAGGGAATTTTTTTCCTTTTTTTCTGACATGTGTATAACTAACAAAAGATTTTCAGAGGAGCAGGAAAATGAATTTATTGAATATACTGACACTACATGGAAAACTGATAAGGAAAAGACAGATCCAAATGATAATTTTTTTAATCTACTGTTCTCTGAAAATGATGGACTAATCATTCTTTTCTTATCACTTAAATTTTTTTTTTTTTTTTTTTTTTTACTGTTGGAAAAATGAAGGACTCTGCAAAACATAACTTGTAGCTAAAATTAATATTCTGACAAAGGAGCTCACTAATATGCTATTTTCCTCAACTATACTACTTGATGGAAGAGGGGATCTCATTCTTAGATTTATCAATCAGCAACAGAATAGGTCTCCTCCTAGTTACAATTTATCCTTCCACCTTAAAAAATATATACACAGAAGCCTCAATTAAATAAAATCCCTTCTCCAGAGGATCGTCCCAACCCAAGGATTGAACCCAGGTCTCCCACGTTGCAGGTAGATTCTTTACCAGCTGAGCCACAACAGAAGCCAAATAATATTGGAGTGGGTAGTCTATCCCTTCTCCAGAGGATCTTCCCAACCCAGGAATGGAACCAGGGTTTCTTGCACTTCAGACAGACTCTTCACCAACTGAGCTATCAGGGAAGCCCAATTAAAAAGTTGAGAGACCAGAAGTGGAAGTTGTCACACTGGTGACAAGAGCAGAGTCTGGCAGGAAGAAGGCAAGGACTCATCGAATTAAAAACAATAGACTTTTGTTTATTACAGCCCTCCTACTTCCTTTTCCCCTATAAAAGAGTTCTCCTTCCCTTGCCATGCAGAGACATCACAGGGCATTCCATGGTTTCAGACCCTGAGTTGCAATTCTCTGCTGCTCTGGAATGAATCCATCTTTGTTGGAGAAATATGTGATAGTCTATTGGTTTTAGGGTGCCATTTTTGTGGCCCATATGAGGACTATGGGCTTCTCTGGTGGCTCAGATGGTAAAGTTAACCTGCAGTGCAGGGGACCCGGGTTCAATCAAAGTATGTCAAAGCTATGGTTTTTCCAGTAGTCATGTATGGATGTGAGACTTGGACCATAAAGAAGACTGAGCACTGAAGAATTGATACTTTCAAACAGTGGTGCTGGAGAAGACTCTTGAAAGTCCCTTGGAAAGCAAGGAGATCAAACCAGTCAATCCTAAAGGAAATCAACCCTGAATATTGACTGGAAGGACCGATGCTGTTCTAATATTTTGGCCACCTGATGCTAAAAGCTGACTCATTGGTAAAGACCCTGATGCTGGGAAACATTGAGGGCAGGAGGAGAAGGGCGGGACAGAGGATGAGATTGAGAGGGTAATAGGCAGGAAGGCTGGGGGGAGGTGGGGGGTGGTCTTCAAAGGGAGGAAATAGGAGGCAAGTGTCAGACATTTTTTTTTTTTTATCTCTTCCTTAAGTGGCAGGAGGAAACAAACTGCAAGTGTCAGATTTTTTTCCTTCTCCATACAAAATTAAAAGGAGGTTTCTCTAAGGAAATGTTTTTCTTAAGCTATGTTAATGAAACTATGTATTTGCTTTGGAATTTGCCTTTCTTCAAAATGGGTCCACCTAAGACTAACTTTTTTCTTTTCTCAAACCTTGGGCTGATAATGGCTCAACAAACCAGTATTCATATCAATTGTTTTACAGCTGGGGGATGACACACCTCATGCCATCCTCTCTCAAAAATGCATATTGTGGGAGAGGGGCCTGGTGAAACTCCATCAGCCTCAAGGTGTCTCTCTTATCTGATTAATAGCTTTTTAACAGACATAAAACAGCTTGCTACAGCTAGCAGGGTGGGCGGGGGGAGGCACTCTCCGTCCCCCTGCTGATGTCTATGTCAGAAGCTTTCTCCTTCCCTTCTTATACTTTAATGAAACTCGGCTATACAAAAGCTCTTGAGTGATCAAGCCTAGTCCCTGGTCCCAAAGTTAAAACTTCTTCTTTGGAGATCACAAGTCCGACACCGTTCACCATAAGCTACCAAGATGACTGTATAGCATCACAGATTCAATGGACATGAGCTTGAGCAAACTCCAGGAAACAGTGAAGGACAGGGAAGCCTGGTGTGCTGCAATCTGCAGGGTTGCAAAGAGTCAGACACAACTTAGTGACTGAACAACAACAAAATGAGGACAAAAGAAGACCCCCAATAGCTCAAGATTAGTGAGCAAATAGGTATAGTACCTGTGAAAGAGTCCACTGAACTTACTGCTTTTCTCACCTGGATTTTGAGTTCTTTTCCTGGATCTGAGCATTTGCTCTCTTTGTGTTTAAAGCTCTCCAGGCTTTAATCAAAATCTATGTTAAGGTTTTGTTCTTTAAGGTTCAGGCCTTGTTCTATTTGGCAATACTCATTTGGCAATTTGATGTCATTTTTAGATAAGACTGTTTCAACCAAGGCTGACTGCAAAGCTGTTAGCCAATCTTTAAGAAACAGGGGCTGCTTCACTAAAACTGTGCCACTTCAGTCTTTAGCCCATTCCTTTGAAGTGGGGCTGTTCTCTGGAAACTGACTGAAGAGTCTTTGGTCTGGATCTTCTAGGACCAAGCCTATTTCCTTAGAATTGGCTGATATTAGTTTGTAGGTCGGAGAAGGCAATGGCATCCCACTCCAGTACTCTTGCCTGGAAAATCCCATGGATGGAGGAGCCTGGTGGGCTACAGTCCATGGGATCGCTAAGAGTCAGACACGACTGAGCAACTTCACTTTCACTTTTCACTTTCATGCATTGGAGAAGGAAATGGCAACCCACCCCAGTGTTCTTGCCTGGAGAATCCCAGGGATGGGAGAGCCTGGTGGGCTGCCATCTATGAGGTTGCACAGAGTCGGACATGACTGAAGTGATTTAGCAGCAGCAGCAGTTTGTAGGCTGTTTGAATTGAATTGTTTAAGTTGCAAGTTATTTGAGCTATTGGAAAATTATTCTTCACTCTAGAGAAAAATCATTGAAAAATAGAATACTGGTTATTTAAACACCTTGAAGGCATCCCCTGTACCCTCCTACAGGGACTACACAGGGTGATTTTACGTTTAAAAGCCATGTTCCTTCCTCATGTGCATTCCTAACTAAATGGACCAACCTGACAAATGGCAATGAAGAATATCAATGGCCATTATGTGGAACTTTTGAAATTTCCACGTTTAATTTTATTAAAATTAAATTGGACTACAATAGCTCAAAAATGTTCATAATTGAGTGGTATGCTTACTTTGGTTGGTTTTTGAGGCTTCCAAACATTATCAAGAGCCAAGTCTTGCCTCCATGCAAAATTATATTTGAAGACTCACTGCAGCCAACAAATGATTAAAGAAAGATGTAAGGGCTCCCAAAGCTTCAGACTTTTCTTCTTTGGTTTCTTTCTCTTAGGATCCTTCTCTGACACCATTTTATCTCTATTTGTCCACACCTCCTGGCCAGATTCTGCCTCCAGCATCATCTTCTCCCTCTCTCCTATTCCACCTACACCTCCTACTGTACTGTCAGTTCTCCCATACAAAGACCTTGGCTGAATTCCTTTTCTCTTTCAAACTTGTCCCACTTTCTTTCCCTCTGATCTTGTCAAAACCTGTCCTTTTAAAATTAAGCCTTCTGAGCATCCAGAGATGAAATCCTCCATTTCTTATATTCCCTGAACTAAAGCTAAACTGAAATTCAGTCAAAAAATTCCCAAAGTAAATTGGGAATGCAAAAATCCTCACAGACTGGCTGAAGAATATATGAGTCATTCAAACTCATCAACCTGGCTTCTCTAACTTATGTCAGCTACTTCATCTGCTTGTAAGTGAACATCAAGCCCAACATAGGATGACAACTGCTAACTGGGAAAATTCTGAAAGCTCTCTAGAATTACAGTTGGAAGAGCAGCCCTCTAACTTATTATATGATCAGGCTCAGACAATAGCTTGACAACTTCATCAGCAATTACGGCTACTTCAGATTTAGTTAACCTGGCAGACTAGCTCTTTCACACTCTAAAGAGTCACCTCCAAGGAAGACCACCAAAATTCTTTATCTTCAACTCCAGCAAAAGAAGGCTTCATAACAAAATCAAAATCCTCCTCGTTTTTGCTATTATTTCCAACAGTTATAACATTGAAAAGAGACTGTCACAAATGTAAGTCCTCCAGGCACATTTATCCATCTAACTAGACTTTCTAATATCCTCCCAGTCCTCAATGATGGGCTCCGAGGAACTATATACAGGAACTCCTCTCAATCTTCCCTCTAAATCATCCTAGAGAAACATTTTTTCAGTTTGGGAATGAATGCCTTCCAGTCCTAACTGACAACGTAGGCACTGCTCAAACCTACCGCCGTAAACCAGCCCCTGCCTCAGAGTACTAAAACAGTTCAACTGGGGGAATCTCTAACGAAACTCAAAAGGTTCCTGGCTCTGAACTTATTCCCTTATGTTTAGGCTTTTTGAGATATACACCTTTTTCTCCTTAGTTCCTCTACTTTTTCCATTTATTAGGCCAAAGCTTCTTTTTAAAGTATCATGACAAATATTGTATATTAATGAATATATGTGGAATCTGAAAAAAAAACTGGTATAGACAATCTTATTTACAAGGCAGAAATAGAGACACAGACATAAAGAACAAATCTATGGATACCAACAAGGGTGGAATGAATTGGAAAACTGGCATATATACACTATTGATACTATGTATAAGATAACTGATAAGAACCTATAGTATATATATATATATATATACACACACACTATTGACATATATACACTATTGATACTATGTATAAGATAACTGATAAGAACCTATAGTATATATAT